>NW_023425348.1:31974833-41974833 GCF_014108415.1 Molossus molossus | reverse complement strand
CAAGGTACATGCCCTTAGTGGGAACCAAACCGGGTCTCTCTGGACCGCAGGCTGACGCTCCAACTGCTGAGGCAAACCAGCCAGGGTGACACTGTTGATTTTTTTAAATATATTTTTTCTTTATTGATTTTGAGAGAGAGAGAGATAGGAACATCAATGAGAGAGAACATCGACTGGCTGCCTCCTGCATGCCCCCCACTGGGGTTTGCCCACAACCTGGGCATGAACCCTGACCGGGAAACGAACCAGCGACCTCCTGGTGCATGGGTCGATGCTCAACCACTGAGCCACACCAGCCAGGCTCACTGTTGGTTTTCTTAAAGGCTATAGAGAGCCCTGGCTGGTTTGGCTCAGTGGTTACATCAGCCCATGGACCAAAGAGTGGCAGGTTTGATTCCAGGTCAAGGGCATGTGCCTTGGTTGCAGGTTCGATCCTTCAGGGTTGTGCGGTGAGGGCGGCCCGTCAATGTCCCTCTCTCACATGGATATTTCTCTCTCTCCCCCTTCCTCCTCATTCTATCTCAAAAAAAAAATGGTCAATGGAAAGATATCCTGGGGTGAGGATTAAAAATAAATAAATAAAAAGGCTATAGAGATATTACAAGGGAAAAAGTGCTGCCGCCTGAAGAAGGGGCCCGCGGCTATCCGTCTGCAGCGGATACTCTGCCATGCCCAAGAGGGTCACTTGGGGTGTTCTGTTTTATTTTTTTATCCTCACTCGAGGACATTTTTCCATTTTTTGTACAGATAGAGTGGGGGGGGGGGGAGAGAGAGAGAGAGAAAGAGAAACATCGACGTGAAAGGGACACATCGAGTGGCTGCCACCCACACGACCAACCAGGGCCGGGGACAAACTGCAACCGAGGTACGCGCCCTTAGCGGGAACCGAACCCAGGTCTCTCTGGACCGCAGGCCGACGCTCTAACCACTGAGCCAAACCGGTCAGGGTGGGGTGTTTGAGAGAGTCCTCTAAACTGCCTAGAAGACTTGCTAAAATTCTAAAAGACAGTTTCCCCAGAGAATCTCTGGGCAAACCATCTTTACAAATAGGACTGCAGCCATCATTTGGGGCTGATATTTGAATAACCACTAACATTAGATCACATGTTGGAGTTTACTAAAAACTTGGAAATCTGTTCAACTGGTATCAATGTTCTCATTCATTCATGGAAATATTTATTTATCACCTCCTGTTTGCCAGGCTGTGCTAGGTGCTGGGGATAAAACAGTGAGCAAGTCAGAAGAAACAAAATCTCAGAGTTGTTGCCAGTCACCCGGGATCACAAAGCTAGTGGGCAGCAGAGGCAGGGACCCGACATGAAGTCTATAACTAAGACCTCCTCCCTTTCCTCTACATCACCCCTCACTGTTCACTCCAGAGGCAAAGGAATGGATCAGGTTGCCTCTACTAACCCCTTAGACCATATTTAAAATGAAGGAGGGAAAGGGGGAAAAAAAAAAAAAGAAATAAAACCTATTCCATATATTAATCACATTTCTCAGTTCCAACAACTCAGAGCACCTGAGACGGGCACGACCTACACTCCCCCAGGACTGGGGAGTACTGCATGCCCTTGACACCCAGTTATGAGAATCTGATCTTTAATTAAATTGTGCCAGGAGGTTTTCTTTGGCAGAGGCCTAGAATGCTGCAGTCTTGAATTTGCTGAGGGATGTCCTTCTGACATGTCAAAGACACTCCCGCTATGCAGCCTCCAGCCACTTGCTCCGGTTTAGGAATGAGAAAGCAACTGCTGAGGTAGCAGGGAGGAAAACAGGAGGCTGTCTCTGGGGTGTTAGAAAAGCTACTTTAATTTCTAACCCTCAGTCTCCTCTTAGTAAAATACAATAAGACTATCTACGTGTAGAGTGATGAGAATTAAAAGGCATATATAAAAGCATCTAGCATGCTGCCTGGCACAAAATAAATATCCAGTAGTATGTGTTCCCCTCCCCCACTCACCTCTGCGGTTTTTCTCTACTATTCCCTACACGTGTCGTTCCAGCTCAGTATGCTTTCATGCCCCTGCCGTTGCCCACACTGTTCTCTGCCGAAAATGTCCCAACTTGTCTGCCAAGCAAAGTCCTACTCATTCTTCAAGACCCAGCTTGACTCACTTCCTCTGTGAAAACCTTCACAGAAGCGCCCCCCACATCTACCTTCCCCCCAATTTAACAGCATTTTATACATACTTCTAAGCAGCAGTTTCAATATATCATATTAACCTCACCAGACCATGAACCACTCAACGGATAAAACTGAATCTGATAAACCTCTATGTTCTAGACTCCCACCCAGCACAGACCTGGTAATAGTAAAGATTCACTGACTAAGGCAACCTGGTTTAGAAGGAAAAGGAAAAAAACAAAACAAAACAAAAAAAACAGAAACTGGAAGGATCTTGAAAAATCAGTCAGTTCCAAACCTTTATTTCATAGTTAGGAGCCTGAAACCCATAGGGGTGTGCAGTTTATCTAAGATCACTCAAAGAAACACCAAGAAGGACATGACTAGCTTCTGATAATTCTGATTCTCTTAGAAACACTTTCTACACTAATTATTATTTGAGACAGAATAAACAAGGGGCAATACCTGGGAGGCTTCCTGCAACTGGGAAGGTTTGAGACTCAGCAAAGTGAAATGGAATGGGCAGAGAGATTTGGTGTCAGACTTAAGTTCACTGTACCTGTACCTTCACCCTCTCCTCCCACACCAATCACACCTGCACATCTTCCTCATTCCTACCACCCCTGCAAATAGTCACTACAGTTATGTGCAGACACCAGTACCAACGGTCTTATAATCCTCTCCCCATCTTCTCGGGAAATTCCTCACCTGCGGCCCCAGTTGAGTTATTCCCAACAGTAAGCCTTCAAACCTCTAGACCTCCCAATGAATGGCCTGAACTGAGAAAATCTTCACTAAAAAACCTGAAGCGCATGCAATCTGCAAACTGGATGGAGCCAATTAAGCAGTCTGGTTCAATCTTCCAAGAAACAGTGGGATCTATTCCGTTGTCTCCTGGATGGCTGACCTTCCAAGCAATCTCTGCTTGAACATACCCTGTGATTTCCCATACTGCCACATGCTACCTCAAAGGAACATTTTCTCTTGGAAGTAATAAGAACCACTGTATGAAAAAAGATGCCCTCTCGCCTCTAGAAGATACCCAGACTAAGGTGTCCCTTTCACATCGATGTTTCTCTCTCTCTCTCTCTTCCTCTCTTTCCTTCCCCCTCTAGCTAAACAAAAAATGAAAAAATGTCTTCAGGTGAGGATAAAATAAATAAATAAATAAAATAAAAAGCTATCCAGACTAAGCCAATCAAGCTTTCAGTGTCCTTTACTTCAGTCACCCTTGATACCCAAACTCTCGTCCCCTCCCTTTTCTGTATGCCCTCGAGTCGGACCATATTCCTCATCCTTTTCCAATTCCTTGCCTCCTTGCCTTAAAAAAACCTGGCTATCACCTGAGTAAGAGTCCTCTCTGGCAGCGCTCTCAACTGGAGGCTGTGTCTTCTCTCACATCCAACCTATTAGTATTGTCTTAATTTTCAGTGCCATCTCATAAAACGACTTCTTTCTCTTCCTCTTATAAAAACCTCTATTCCTTTCAGTAGCCTCCACTGGCTGCTATCACACTTCCTTGCTGCCCAATACCCACTTCCCGGTCAACCCACTCAAAGGCTTTAGTTCTAGATCAGTCTTCTTCTATACCACACAAGTTATCATTCTAGGTGACTTCCACAGCCACATAATGACCTTGCAACACTATGGTCACTTCATTTGCTGACCTCCAGTCCAACTTAGTCAATACTACCATGATTATACTCTGGACCTTATCACCAAAATGTGTACCAACTCCAATATTTGGAATGAGTCATATATACTCCAAACACAACCTCCTATTCATGCAGCTCACTTACTTAAGAACTTCCATTACAATTCCTAGACTTCATATTGAGCTCTAATCCACTATCCATTAGTCCCCTCTACCTTCACTTCTCTTTTTCCCTAACCATAGTCCATCAAAATCACTCAAAAATAAAAAACTATTGACATTCAGCCCTGGCTGGGTAGGAGTTGGTTAGACAATAGTCCCAATACATCAAGTTTCCAGGTTCAATCCCTGGTCAGGGCACATACAACAATCAACCAATACCCTGGCCAGTGTGGCTCAGTGTTTGGAGCATTGACCCACACACTGAAGGGTCATGGGTTCAATTCCTGGTCAAGGGCACGGTGTCTGGGTTGCAGGTTCAGTCCCAGGCCCCGGTCAGGGCATGTGCAGGAGGCAACCAATCAATGTGTCTCTCTCACATTGATTTCTCTCTCTTCCCCTCCCTGCCCACTTCCACTGTCTCTAAAAAAAAAAAAAAAATCAATAGGAAAAATATACTTGGGTGAGGATTAACAAACCAACAAAAAAGAATCAACCAATGAATGTATAACTAAGTGAAGCCACCAATCAATGTTTCTTCTCTCTCTCTCTCTCTGCCTTCCTCTGTCTCTCTCAAATCAATAAAAAAAAAACACAAAAAAACTTTTTTAAACATCAATATTCTAAAACTCATCAGGCACAACAAAAAAACAAAAGAACCTGATTCAAAAATGGGTAAAGAACTTGAATAGACTTCTCCAAAGAAGATATACAAATGGCCAATAAGCAAATTAAAAGATGTTCAAGATGAATCATTAGGGAAATGCAAGTTAAAACTACAATGAGATACCAACTTGTACCCATTAGGATGGCTATTATAAAGAAAAAGAAGAAAGAGAGAGAGAGATGGAGAGGGAATGAGAGAGGGAGAGAGAGAGACAGGAAAGGGAAGGGAAGGGAAGGGAAGGGAAGGGAAGGGAAGGGAAGGGAAGGGAAGGGAAGGGAAGGGAAGGGAAGGGAAGGGAAGGGAAGGGAAGGGAAGGGAAGGGAAGGGAAGGGAAGGGAAGGGAAGGGAAGGGAAGGGAGACAGACAAACAAACAAGTGTTAGTAAGGATGTGGGGAAACTGGAACCCTTGTGCACTGTTAGTGGGAATGTAAGATGATAAAGCCACTGTGGAAAAATCTTTAAAAAATTCAAATTGGCCCAGCCAGTGTGGGTCAGTGGTTGAGCATCAACCCATGCACCAAGAAGTCACCGGTTCAATTCCTGGTCAGGGCACATGCCCAGGTTGTGGGCCTGGTCCCCGTTGTGGGGCATTCAGGAGGCGGCCAATCGATGTTCTCTCTCGATGTTTCTCTCTCTCTCCCTCTCCCTTCCTCTCTCTCTAAAAATCAATAAAAGAAAAAAAAATTAAAAATAGTATCACCATATGATCCAGCAATTCCATGTCTAGGTAGATATATACCCAAAAGAATTGAAAGCAGTGTCTCAAAGATATGTTTGTATACCCATGTTCATAGCATCATTATTCACAATAGCTAAAATGTGAATGCAACCCAAGTGTTCATTGACAGATGAATGAGTAAGCAAATTGTGGTGTGTGTGTGTGTGTGTGTGTGTGTGTGTGTGTGTGTACACACAATGCAATATTATTCAGAAAAGGAAATTCTGCAATATGAATGACATGGATAAACCTTGAAGACATTATCGTAAGTGAAATAAGCCGATCACAAAAAGACAAACACTGTATGATTCCACTTATATAAGGTACTTAGAGTAGTCAAAATCATAGAGACAGAAAATATAATGGTGATTAATAGGGGCTGACTATATCTCTTTTAGATATATTCAGTCATTCAACAAATATTTATTGAGCATCTACAATGTACCAGTACTAATCTAGCTGAATAAGACAAAGTTCCTACTTTCATTGAGTGTATGAACTAGTTAAGAGAGGCAAAGAAATAAGCAAATATACATTTCAAGTCTATAATGAATATTAAAGAGCAGTACATGTGAAAGGAGGGAGGGGAGACGGGGATGGAGGTGTTACATAAAAAACGGTGATTAGAACATGCTTCTCTAAGGAAGAGACGCTTAAGACCTTAATGAAGTAAGACAGCAAATCATAGTAATCATACCTGGATGCATTTTAAGCAGAGGGAGCAGTAAGTACAATTGTCCTAGATAAGCATATTTTGGGCATGGAGAACAGCAAAAAGGCCAGCAAGACAAGAGTGAAGTGAACAAGAAGAAATGTGGTAGGAGACTGAGATTAGTGATGATAGCCAGCGTTTAGATTATGCAGGACCTTACAGGAAACAGTAAATTTGGATTTTGCAGCAAGTGTGAGAAAACACTGGAGAGTTTTGAGCAGTGATCTCAGGGGAGCAAAGGAAAAGTGGTGAGACCATTTAGAAGTTATTAAAATAATGCAAGTGAGAACTGATAGTGGCTTGTATGGATGGCATTAGGTAGAAGAAAGTACTGCAAAGGCAGATACATTTTGAGGGTAGAGCCAAATGGCTTATTTAGAGACTTAATGTTCAGTAGGAGTAAAAACAAAAAATCAAGCTTATCTCTAAATTTTTGGCCTGACCTGAGAACACTGGGTGAATATAAATATCCTATGTCTTTTATTCAGACACACATACACACACACCTCTCCCTTGACATTAACATCCTCTTCCAAACACCATTTATTTCTTTGTTCCCCTTTATAGTAAAGCTTCTCAAAAAAATTGTCTACTTACATTACCTCCACTTCCTCCCCTTCTGTTTGTCAACTAATGCCCTATTTCACCAAAAGTAGTCTTGTCAAGATTACCAATCCTGTCCACATTGTCAAATCAACTGGCCAGTGTGACTCAGTTGGTTGAGAGTCATCCTATGCACCAAAGGGTTCCTGGTTTGATTCCCAGTCAGGGCACATGCCCGGGTTGCGGGCTCAATCCCCAGTTGGGGGTGTGCAGGAGGCAGCTGATCAATGTTTCTCTCATATCGATGTTTCTCTCTCTCTTCTTCTCCCTTCCTCTCTCTCTCTAAAAAAAAACAAATCAATAAAAACATATGTTAAAAAATAAATAAACCCATCAACTATTCTGTCTTCACCTTATTCAATCTCTCAGCAACATTCAACATTACTGATCTCCCTTCTCTTTCAAATGCTCTACTTTTTTGGCTTCTGGGGGTGCACATTCACCTGGCATTTCTTCTATCTGTCTATCCCTACTTCCTTTGCAGACTCTTCTTTCACTAGCTATCCTCTCTATGTCCAAAGCTAGGAGCCTCCATTCTTCATACCCTACATTTTCCTCCAAATGATCTCATCCATTCCCATGGCTCTACATATGAACTATACGTTAATGGTGTCCAACTTTCTATTTCTAGCCCAAAAGCTCTTTTTCAGACTAAAAACAATCTGCGAGACAACTCCTCCTTATTTCTCATAAGTATCTTAAACCTAACGTGAACAAATAGAACTCTTGCTTTTCACAGCATCTATTATGAATTTTAATTCTATTTGCTTACTTATTATACATCTTCCTCAATAAACAGTAAGCTTCCCAAAGGAGCAACTAAGTCTGTTTTGTTTTCCAATGTATACCTGGCAACTAAACAGGGCTTAGCAAGAGTACACATCAAGTAAACATCAAGATTTACTAGACACTGGCTGCTCTCAAAATGTTCACGTACCAATGGGAGAAGCAGATACATAAACCACAATGATAGTACAGCATGGTCAGTGCCACTCAATCTGAATGATGCGAGGAAGCACCTGAGTGCTGCATGATTCCAAAAAAGGGGCCCTTAGCAACGAGGGAAGACTTTTTTAAGGTGACTTCAGTTTATTTTTGTGAGATAAGAATAAGTATTGCTATCAAGTGCCTACTATATATATTTTTACTTTCTTGTAGAATTATTTTGAAGCTTTAATGTAGCTCTTCAAGGCAGGTATATAATCTTCCATTTTATATCTGAAGCTTAGAAAGATTAAAAATCAGGTAGCTAGTAAGTAGTAGAGCCAGAATTTGAATTGAGGTCAGTCTGCTTTTAAATTCCCCCCACCCACCCATATCACAAGGCACCACTAAAAACAATACCTTTTATAATTGCCACCCACTATCTGTTTGACCTTAAACAAATCACTATACCTCTTGACCTCAGTTTTCAGCATGGGGCTCAATTACCAGTCTCCAAATCATTCTCTTTCTAGGCCCCTCAGGACCAACTACAGTAACATTTGTATACAGCACTTTACAGTTCACAAGGCAGTTTCACATATTCATGATTTCACTTAATCTTCACCAGTCCCATGAGCTGTTAAATCCCTATAACACAGAGGCCAATGGAAGTAAAATGCCTAGCCTAGCTCCATCTGGTCTCTGACTACCATCCGCCAGAAACTGAACTTAAGAAAATTGGAGGGAGGGGGGCTGGAAGGAGAGGAAGAGAGTAAATGACTCATAGAGGGAGTTCAGCACCAAGTCACCCAAATGGCCTAGAGCCAGGAGAAGTTAGCAGGGACCAAGTCTCTTTCCCTTCCAAGGTAATGAGTGTTGGTTTGGCCATGGCACAGTGACCTACCATATAGAACTGTTCTTTTTCCTTCTCAGCAGTAACTAGAGTCTAACCCCACAGAAAAGAGAATATAAGAAAACTCTATGTACACTATATGTACATACAGGGCCAGAAGATAACATGGTATGAGAAAATAGGCATCACCTTTAAAGAAGACTTGAGTTTAGGACCTAGCTCTGTCACTGACTTGATGAATCAAAAGTCCCCTCTGTGTTACCACAGCCCCTTGTGCTTCTCTTATATCATATATATTTATCACATGAGGTTACAGACACCCATGCTCCTTGACCTGTACTGGAAGGCAGCAACTGAGCCCATTTCCATTTTTGTATCTCCAGCACCTGGCACCATAACTAATATGGAATAGATGGTTCAGAGAATGTCTAATGATGGATAATGCCATATTTGAAGCTTTTGGTATATACACACATTCCACATTCCAGTCTAGATAGTAAGCGCCAGGAAAACTGCAATCCTGTCATATGTTGTCTTCCCTTCTCACTTTGAAGACACTGCCCAGGAGAAGTTTGCTGAGTAGAAACAGACCCGCCCAAAAAGAAACAAACCAGCCTTCAGAGATCAAGAGAATTGACCTACATGTTCTTCTTGCCCACCACTATCCCCAAATAACTCCTATGACATCCAGTCCACACTTTTTTAAAACACCACTGTTATCCTCCAGAACTCCTCCTTCCTCTCCACCTCACCCCTGCTATCCCTCTCACTTTCCCTAGGCTCACATGGGTTTACCTATTTTCCTCCAGGTCAGCAACGCCTGAGAGCTTCCAAAGAGTCGTGTTCCTCTCCCTAGAAGGTGAGCTTCTGCCCAGCCCTACTGGACACTTGCTCTCCTCCCACTCCGTCTTCAAGCTCCCTACCTCCCCGTCTTACTTACTCCCTACTGCTGCCCATTGCCTTCCAGGAAGGAGAGAGGGAACAAATTCAGGAAGAAAGATTGCTTATCAGCAGGCCCCAACTAAGGCACAGAGGCAGTAAGGAGAGAGATTGACACTTGGGGAAGAGAGAATTTGTAAGTGAAAGCTGGAAGCAAGGGAGTTAGATAGGAAACAGAGAGTGCTTGGGCCTCACACACACAAAAGCGAAGGTTCCTAAACCAGTAACCCACTAATAATGAGAAAGCTTCACAAAAATCTCTGAAAGGAAGAGAAGAAAGCCTAATCAAACAGGAGAAAGACCCAAGAGAGGGAAGGGGAACTAGCTGTGGAGGGGAAGGGAGGAGAAAGGGGGAGTATGTGGGGAGACAGAAGGAGAAAGTGAGACTGGGAGAAAAGGTGGACAGGTGGCAGGACAGAAAAAAATAATCAGGAGTAGGAAACAGCAAGAGAAACAGAGAGAGGAAGACAAGGAGGAGTCAGAAAAACCGAAGAAGGAAGGAGGTCCAAAATAATCAAGGTGGTTTAGTATCAGGAATGACATGTATTTCTTGGTCCCAGATAATCAAGAAGGAAAGATTATAGTGATTAAGACATTACACACACCCAAAGTCTGTCATTAACTGGCAGAGTAAGAGGGGGCTCCAGAAAAGATAGCCTAGTTTAAAACAGCTTTATACCCAAGTATCAAAAAATTGGCCAGTTTTGAGAAAAACCATTAACAAACCTTGACCTGCTTCTTCCTAATTCCACCTCCCTGCATGCAACATAACCATACTCAACACCCAAATAATCAGCATTCTCAACCTCTGCGTTGCCCATAAAGTCACTGGGTCATGGAGCAGACCAGTGAGATGCCATCCAAAAGGCTGGCTGGAAGACAGGATACCAAGATCTGCTTCCTAAGTTCACCTGTCTCCTACAGGGTCAACGGGGACATCTCTGTGGCTCACTGGAAGGACTTTAAACCAGTTCACCTTTCCAAAAGGCAATTTGACAGCCTGGAAAAGTTAGAGTTACAAGCAGAATATCAAGCAGATAAGGCAAGTGAGGCCCACAGAGGTTACCTGGATGGGACCAGCCCCCAGGTTTCCAATCTCCCAGCTCACTCCATCTCTTAACAGGTCACTTATAATATAATGCCCCTCCCCAGCACCCAGGAGAGGAAAAAGAAAAGAAAAACAACACCATTCCAGCAGGTCAGTAGCTCAACCAAAGCAGAGAAAAGTATGACCCTAGCCATAAAGCAGAAGGGTGCTTGTAAAGACGCATGGTTCCTGAGGCAGACCAGTTCCCCAAAAAACCAGCTTCCCCTTCACACCCTTCCCTCTCCAGAGCTCTGATCCCACTGCTGGCCTAGCCCTGCGTGGGTTTATCAGAGGTTTCCACCCTCAGCCCTGCTCTCATTTAAGATCTCTTAAGGAAAGAGACCCAAAATCTACCAGACTCGGCACCACCACTGCCCGGAAGCTGCCGGAGGAGACCAACCCCCCTCCCCAGCATCGCCCAGCTGGGCCAGCAATACCTGGTGGGGAGAGCTGGCCCCAGCATCTCTGGCCGCTGTTTTTGTCGCAGAGCAGCGCTTCTCTCCCGCCTGGCCACGGGCTCCACCCGGGCCTCTTTACTCAGCGGGAGCAAGGCTCCCAGCAGCTCCACCGCCCCAGCTCCCTTGCAGCACGCTCCCGCCCTCACAGGGAGCAGCGAAGGCGCAGCTTTGGGGCTGGCGAAGCAGAAGGGGCGGGGGAAGAAGGGAGGCGAGGAGGCGGGAGGAAGCCGCGCTTCTCCTTTCTTGAAGCACAGGGCGGGGAGACTACTACCTTCCCACCCTCTCAGCTATTCTTCCCCACCTAGACACTAAGACTGGGCTTTCCAGGGCCTGGTAAGAGTCCTGGATGAGTCAAGGAAGAGAACCTCTGTGTCTTAGTTTGTGCAGCTGGGTCTGCACCCCTGGACAACTGAGGTCACACCTAGAATCCAGCAGATTAGGCTTCAGAAAAAGATGCACCCACCTTCCCATCCCCCACCCCCAAAGGTATCAGGTTCTAATTCTAATGTCCTAGGGAAAATGATGGGTGGACGCTTATACCTGTTCTAACCAAAGAAAGCTCTGCAGCAGTTACCTTTTATTAAGTGTCATTGTGTACAAGGTGCTTTATAAAATGTTATGTTTGTCTCACCACAATCTTAGGAAGTAGACACTCTACCAATTCACATATGTGAAAACTGAGGTCCAGAAGAATGTGGTTTCATATAATAAGTGTCTCTTAAGTGCCTATTATAAATTAGGCATTGTAATGGGCCCCGAGCCAAACAACACATCACAGGACAGTTGCGGACCCTGGCCCAGACCCCCTAAATGCTACTAGTGCCCCTGATAACTGAAACAATAAAAGAACGCCATCCTAGTCCAAATGCTCCCTAGGAGGTAGTATTGCCTCTCCAGCTCCCCCTCTGTACCCTGCTCTTAAGAGATATGGCAGGAGTCAGATTATGCAGGATCTCTTCCAGGTCATAACTAGGAGTTTGGATTTTGTTCTAAATTTTGGCTTTGGAAGGTTTTAAGCAGAATAACAAGATCTAATGTACAGTTTTACAAGATCACTAAATAATGAAGAATAGAGGGAAGGGTGATGGAAACAAGAAAACAACATAGTATATTCCTTCAGAACTCCAGGTAAGGAGATGGTAGTGATTTAAAGTAATATATTGGAAGATGAGATAAAAAGAAACAAGTATATTCTAAGGATACAGCTTGACAGAAAGAGCAGAACTTGCTGAAAGACAGAATATGATGGGTGAGAGAGGGCAGGGATTTCCCCTGGACCATGCAGCTGATAAATGGCCAAGCTGTCCCAGCCCTGGTCTATGCTTTATTTCTCTTTGCCCTGTTAGTCAATTTTATATCAACTGCCATATTCCTCTGGCAAACAGCAGGTAACCAGCATTATGCCTGAGCAATGATTTAAATGTGCTAGAGAAAAGTTTTATGGTATTTATTCATTTTCCCTGACAGATATCTACACCTCCATTCAATGTGCCCAGATTAATCTAATTGCAGAAGGCATAGAGGAAGAACTCCATGAGGACAGAAAGAGCTCTTCTGTTAAATATCTTTCACCTTTCCCAGGCCCTGAGTACCTGCGCTATCCCAACTACCAGATGTTCCAAATTTGGTGTAGGAGACAGAATTCCTTGAAGACACCCACATTACAGATAGAATTGCTCAATAAAACAGACTGGGGGCTCTGATGCACTATGAGAACTCAAAGTAGTTTCAGAATGTTCTTTTGACCCCACATGCTATCCTTCATCTCAATTTATACTGGGTGAATGAGGGCCAGAAACAATGCTCTGCCTTAGACATAGTTTTTCAAACTAACGCTCAATGATCATAGCATCTGGTCTCACCCCATTTCCCACCACAGGCAGCATCCTCTCAGAGAGGACTTCCCAGGCCCTGCTGGATCACATGCAGTAACAGAAAGCCCCCTTGCAATTCGTACAATAAGACAGTGCTTCTTAATATTCAGCCAGGTGCCTCTGTAAACTTCCAATTCTGCCTCCTGGAGTACTCAGAAAATATCTTCCTGGGCATGTCGCCTTAAATAAAGGCTTTCAGATATGTGTGTATGGTGAGCTATCAAGCCTCTATACTTTTTTTTTCTTCTCCAGGATAAATACCCTCAGTTCTTTTAATCATTTGTTCATTCACTAACTAAGCCTCTTGTACAAACCACTCCTTCAAGGAGTTTGGTTTCATTATGGTAGGTTTCAACTCTCCCTGTGCATCAAAATTACCTGAACAGTTTTAAAAATATATACTGAAATATATACCAGAGATTTTGACTCAACTGGTGTGGGATGTGGCCTCGGTAATATATCTTTACAGATAAAACTAGAGCTACATAGATATGTATCAGAAGATGAGTACTACTCAACTTCAAGACTTGCTATAAAGCCACAGTGATCAAGACAGTGTGCTATGAGTGAAAGAATAGACAAACAGATCAATGGAACAGAAGACAGAGCCTGAAATAGACCCACACAAATACTGTCAACTGATCTTTAACAAAGAAGCTAAGGAAACTCAATGGAGAAAGAGTAGTCTTTTTAATATACGGTGCTAGAAACAGATCTCCACATGCAAAAATAATTAATCTAGACACAGACGGTACACTTTTCACAAGAATTAACTCAAAATGTACCACAGACCTAAATGTAAAATGCAAAACTATAAAATGTTTAGGAGATAACACAGGAGAAAATCGCGATGACCTTAGGTTTGGCAATTACTTTTTATACACAACACCAAAATCACAATCCATTTTTTAAAAATGTTGATAAGTTGGAGTTAATTAAAATTTAAAATTTCTGCCCTGGCCAGTTTGGCTCAGCGGTTAGAGCATCGGCCTGCGGTACAGAGAGACCCGGGTTCGTTTCCCGCTAAGGGCACGTACTTCGGTTGCAATTTGTCCCCGGCCCTGGTTGGTTGTGCGGGTGGAAGCCACTCGATGTGTCCCTTTCATGTCGATGTTTCTCTCTCTCTCTGTCTTCCTCTCTCTCCCTCCCACTCTATCTGTACAAAAAATGGAAAAATGTCCTCGGGTGAGGATAAAAAAAAAAAAAAAAAAAATTTAAAATTTCTGTTCTGCAAAGACAGTGTTAAGAAAAATACAAGTCACAGATAGAAAATATTGGCAAAGTACATATCTGATAAAGGACTTGTATCCAAAATACACAAAGAACTTTAAAAACTCAACAAGAAGAAAACAACTCAATAGGAAAAAATAAAAGGATAAAAAATCTGAATAGACATTTCTCCAAAGAAGATATAGAGATAGCAAATCTGGCCAGTGTAGCTCAGTGGATTGAGTGTCCTACCATAGACTGAGAGATCCCGGTTCAATTCCCAGTCAGGACACATGTCCGGGTTGCTGGCTTGATCCCCAGTCGGGGGCGAGAAGGAGGCAGCCTATCAATGTTTCTCTCTTACGTTGATGTTTCTCTCTCTCCCCCTTCCTCTCTCTCTAAAAAAAAAACAAACAAAAAACAATAAAAAAGTACTTAAAGATATAGAGATGGCAAATAAGCATATGAAAAGATAATCAACATCCTATATCATTAGGAACAAGCAAATTAAAACAATAAGATACCACTACATAACCATTAGAATGGGTAAAATCCAAAACAATGAACATACCAAATTCGGGTGAGGATGTGAAGCAACTACAATTCTCATTCACTGCTGATGAGAATACAAAATCTTACTGCCACTTTGGGAGACAGTTTGGCAGTTTTTTACAAAGCTAAATACAGGCTTACCATACAATCCAGTAATTGCACTCCTAGGTACCTACCTAAATGAGTTGAAAATTTAGGTCCACACATATTTATTGCATCCTTATTCACAATAGCCAAAATTCAAAAGCAACCAAAATATCCTCCAACAGATGAATGGATAAACAAACATTCACAATGGCATATTATAACAGCAATAAAAAAATGAATTATCAAGCCATGTAAAGCTCAAATGTATACTGCTAAGTGAAAAAAGCTAGCCTGAAAAGGCTGATTCCAACTATACGATATTCTAGAAAAAGCCAAACTATAGGAAGAGCAAAAAGATCAGTGGTTGCCTGGGGTTCAAAAGGGAGTTGGGGGTAAGGATGAACAGGTGGAACACAAAGCATTTTGAGGCAATGAAACTATTCTGTATGATACTATAATGGTGGACATATGATATTACGCCTTTGTCAAAAGCCACAGAACTGTAAAACACAAAGAGGGAACCCAAATATAAACTATAGACTTTAGTTAATAATAATGTATCAATATTGGTTCATCAACTGTACCACACTAATGCAGGATGTCGATATCAGAGGAAGTGCTGGGGTGGGAGGGAGTATACAGCAGCTCTTTGTACTTTCGGGTCAATATTTCTGTAAGCCTGAAACTGTTCTAAAAATAAAGTCTATTAAAATAAAATTTAAAAATTTTTAAAGTATCAAGCAAAGAAAGGACATATAAGATAAACCTCATTTTCTTTTTTATTAGATTCATTAGTCAGAAAATTACTCTGTCAAATTGCTGTAAAAGTTTCTAAACATTGCACTGGACGGTTTGGCTCAGCAGTTAGTGCATTGGCCTGTGGTCTAGAGAGACCTGGGTTCAGTGTTAAGGGCACGTACGTCGGTTGCAGTTTGTCCCCAGCCCTGGTTGGTCTGTGGGTGGCAGCCACTTGATGTGTCCCTTTCACGTTAATGTTTCTTTCTTTCTCTCTCTCTCTCTCTCTCTCTCTCTCTCTCTCTCTCTCTCGTCCCCTCTCCCCTCCTGCTCTATCTGAACAAAAAATGGGAAAATGTCCTCGGGTGAGGATAAAAAAAAAAGTGCAGCCCTGGCCGGTTTGGCTCAGCAGTTAGAGCGTAAATAAATAAATAAATAAATAAAGTTTCTAAACATTCTACATTTCTATGCTTACCTCACTGCAGACTGAGAACAGTTCAGACTCTACTTTGAGTAATGGTGATCTAGGGTACCTTCCACTAAACATAGTCCTATGACCCTCTTACCGCCTACTACCCTAATGGGGACATGATACTCTATGCACCCTCTTACTGCCTGGTACCCTAAGGGAGATGTATTTCTTGGTCCCAAATAATCAAGAAGGAAAGATTATAGTGATGAAGATGACCCTCTTACAGTGACCCTCTTATTGCCTGGGACCCTCTTATTGCCTGGTACCCTCAGGGAGACATGATACTCTAAGTGCAGTCTGTCCTTTACAGAACATAATTGGACTATTACCTACTTTAACTGTACTTAATGCTTCCAATAATTCAGTCTGAAGCTGCATTAGCTTTTCAGCCATTGCAATGCCTTTGACTGACATTGAGCTTAGGCAGCCAAAACCACCCTTTTCATAAGAATAGCATCATGCCAGATCTCCTCCAGCCTGCCCATATGTTGCCATTTCTTTGAGACTTAAAATGTAGAACTTCATTGTCATCCTCCTTAAAATTCATCTTGTTGGCTTCAATCCATCTTTTCAAGCTCACCTACAAATCCAGTAAGTATGCTACCTCTTCGAATACACATTAAACATCTACCACATGTCCTTGCCTATATTAGGTTTCAGAAATTGAAGATGACCTAAAAATGCCCAACGTCTCCAGGAATCACCACTAATAAGGGAGGATGACATATATAAACTATTAAAAAAAAAAAAAAAAAAAAAAACTGGCCCTGGCCGGTTTGGTTCAGCGGTTAGAGCGTCAGCCTGCGGTCCTGAGAGACCCGGGTTCGGTTCCCACTAAGGGCACATACCTCGGTTGCAGTTTGTCCCCAGCCCTGGTCGGTTGTGCGGGTGGCAGCCACTCGATGTGTTCCTTTCACATTGATGTTTCTCTCTCTCTCTCTGTTCCTCTCTCTCCCTCCCACTCTACCTGAACAAAAAATGGAAAAATGTCCTCGGGTGAGGATTAAAAAAAAAAAACTGTACTAGAAAACTGAATAAACAAAATAGATAAGATACAGTAGAAGAAACAACAAACATGTATCATATAGTATAAGGAAGAACCACTAATGTCTTCAGCAGGAAAAAGCAAATTCAAGCACCTTTCATTTTAGATTTCAGTTCTCAAAAACCAGATGCTGGATTGCATTACTGAAGGCTGACTACCTGGCTCACACACTAACTCTTTCAGTGGTAGGTGCTGCTATAGGAAGCTTGGCTAAGCTTGGCTCCCTATGATAAAAGACAAGACTCATGAAATTAAAGCATACTGGTAAGAAGTCAGCAGTTTAAGTTACTGAGAGCTAACAGCTTATAATCAAGGAAAAAATTATTAACTAAAGAAATGAAAAAGCAGAATCAAATGAGGTAGAAAGGACTTTACAAATGAAACTTTACCTTCAAAGAAAGAAATTAAATCCTAGAGATATCAAATGACTTCCCCAAGTTTACACAAGTTAGCAGTTAACTTGTTTTAAGTGCAATAACACCTTGCATTGATGTAGTCCTTTGGCCATGAGTCTATTCCTCACAGATTGCTGGGGGAAAGGACTAGACAGGGGGGAAAAAGAGGTATGCCCAGTAAAGTTTGGGTGAAATAGGGAAGGTACTTGCCTGTCAGTCACACCTGGGAACAGGTCACTGGCCAGAGTAGGTGTGGCTACTGCAAGCGTGGGGAGATTTGAAATATTTAATCCTCTAAACCAGAGGTGGGGAACGTCCGGCCCCACGGGCCACATAAAGCTCACGAAATCAATACTAGCTAACATCAGCCTGACCAAATATAACAGGCTAATTTTTAATTTGATAATTTTGTATGGCCTATGAATGATGTTCTAAATATCCAAATGACCCTTGGCAGAAAAAAGGTTCCCCACCCCTGCAAGAAGTTTGCTCTCTTGTGTTTTTCCCAGGACTCGTGGGACTCTTGTTGCAAGGGGTGGGTGTGCTCTTTTAGCTCCCCTGCTTTCACTCACATGCCCACAGCCATGTGGACCACACACGGTGGACTAATAGAATGCAACTAGCCTAATGCCAAACCAGACCCAATTCCAACATGGAATGGAAACTCTGGACACTAGCTTTGCTTTTAGCTCTATTGAATCCCCAGCTGCACTTCTTCCAGAGCCGGATCAAGGTAAATGGGACTTTGGAAACCCAGGGATATAATTCCATGCAAACAAAAATCACTCATCCTCCCATGCAAGTCTCAGAAAATTCTTTTTCTTGAGTTGTAAGGATCCTACCCCCAGCACTCAGTGGGGAAAGGAATACCCAGCTTTCACTGATAACAGAACTAAAAGTACCTAACAGCTTAGCCTCACAGTTGTTCAGAATAAGAAATGAGAGACAAATGTATCAACATGTCTTTGTAAAATATAGAGTCCTATTTCCTAGTCTGTGCCCTCCATTCTTTTCAACAGGCTTCCTCCCCTTCTGTATTCTATATTTTGTTCACGTAGTGCAAAGAAGCATGCCTCATGGCTATGACAAAAGTATGAATCTTGTAGAAAAGTAAAAAAAGAAATATTCATGATTGTTGTTGTAATTACTTGCCTTGTAATAAAATCTTGTCTTAGTAATAAAAAAAAACTAATTATAGGCCCTGGCTGGGTAGCTCAGTTGGTTAGAGCATCATCCTGGTTGCGGTTTGATCCCTGGTCAGGGCACATATAAGAATCAATCAATGGCTCTGGCCAGTTGGGCTCAGAGGTTAGAGTGTCGGCCCGCGGACCAGAGAGACCTGGGTTTGGTTTCTGCTTAGGGTACGTACCTCGGTTGCAGTTTGTCCCCGGCCTGGTTAGGATTATGTGGGTGGCAACCAGTCAATGTGTCTCTCTCACATCAATGTTTCTCTCTCTCTCTCTCTCTCTCTCTCTCTCTCTCCCCCCCCCCTTTCTCCCTCCTGCTCTATCTGAAGATAAATGCAAAAATGTCCTCAGGTAAGGATAAAAATAAAAAAAAGAATCAACCAATGAATGCATGGATAAGTGGAACAAGAAATCAACAATCTCTCTCTCAAAATCAATAAATTATAAAACAAAATAATCATAAAAATGGCTGTCTATGAAATGAGTTAGAGTATAAAAGAAATAAATAATGTTAGCTTACAAAAATACTGTAAGAAGAGAAAAAGCAATGGAAAGATGCAGATGGGGGGAAAAGGCAAAAATCTATTCAGTAGCAGTCAGTTACAAAGCCACCAATCATAAATCAAATTGTACTTGAAGTTCCAACAAGTCAAAAATGGAGAGAAGGGAGACATTCATTACATATGTGGAACTGGGGAATGTTTTTGTGGAGGAGAAAGTATTTGGGTTGTATACAGAAGGAGTAGAATTTTCATAGAGATATTGAGATTGAGAATAAGGGTAAGAGAATTCCTGTAAGGGAACCACAAAAGGCCCAAAGTAAGAAAAAGCATGAGCTCTGTTTAGGAAATAGTCAATAACCTACTCATTCAAGGAAATAGTAAACAACCTCATCATTCATTCAATGTGTATTGAACATGTTGTACATGCCACACACAGTGCTAGTTGTGAGGCATCGGGTGAGGAGACCTAGTTCCTTTCTAGAAGAAAAGCATTTTAAAGGATAACAGAAGACAAAACTGTGTCACTGATGGTCAGACTTAACAGGTCCACTATCTGTTCTGTTCCTTCTTCAGTTACTCAAGTCAATAATCTGATGTATCTTTGGACTCCACTTTTTCTATCACCTCTACATTGAATCCATCAGCAAATCCTATTAACTCTACTTTCAAACTATATCTACAATATAATCATTTTACATCACCTTTGCACCTACCACCTATATCCACACCACCAACAACTTTTATCTAGAATAGTGGTTCTCAATGTTTGGGAGAAGAGAGGAGAGATTTTGTTCCCCAGGGGAAATCTGACAATGTCTAGAGAAATCTGTGTTGAAACAACTGGGCAGGTGCTATTGTTATCTAGCAGACAGAGGTCAGAGATGCTACTAAACATCCTACAATACACAGGACAGCCCCTCACAACAAATAATTATTTGGCCCAAAATGTTAACAGTGCCACTGTGGAGAAACTCTGACTTAGAATATTGCAATAGTCTCTTAAATGGTCCACTCTTGCCTCCCAGAATGATTCTTGGATAATGTAAGTCTCAGTTCACATCACTCTCTTCTGCTCAAAATCTTCCAGTGGCTCCCAAATCACCCAATGTAAAAGCTAAAAGTCCTTGCAAAGAACTACATAACCTTACAAAGGCCAAATACAATCTTACCTCATTCCTTCCTTCCCCTCCATCTCACCCTGCTCATATCTGACCTGGTCTCCTACCTCTCCCTGCTTCACTCACTCTGATCCAGGAACAATGGCTTCCACCAATGGGCTATGTTATGTACTTAGAGTCATTCTTCCTAAAAACACATTTCCCCCCAGATATCCATATGACTTGTTGTCCCTTTGCTTCCTTCAGGTCTCTACTCAAATGTCACTTTATCAGAGGCCTTCCCTGACCACTCTTTATAAAATGACAAAACTTCTCTCCACTCCATCTCAACACTCTTCATTTCCTCCCTACCATGCTTTATTTGTATACATAGCACTTACCATCAATTTATGTGTTTATTGGTTGGCTCCCTCCAACAGAACACAAGCTTCACAAGGGCAAAAACTTTGTTTTTATCTCCAGGCATCAAATGTATTCCTTGCACACAGTTACATGACTGATAAGTAATGGCTGAATGAATGAATGGAGCCAGAAACACCAGTCAGAGGCAACTACAGAGAACCTTGGAGGCCGGGGGGAGAAAAAAAAAAAAAGGGATGCAGTGGATGCAATCTTAGAATTGGCTTAAAGAAGTGATTGCTCATATGAATCACCTTGTGCCCTCTAAGAGAAAGGAGGGAGGGGAACAGAGGGGAAGAGAGAGGGGGGGAGAAATGGATGAATGGGAAATTCTATGCTGTAACAATACAAGAATACTATAATAATCAGAGGTGTCTAACACTGAAATGGATCAACTTTAAGGTATTAACACCCCCAGTCAACCTCTCAAAAGGGAGAATACGATAACAAACTACTCTCTCATAATTTTCTTCTTTCTCTGTGTGTCCTTTTGGACTCAGCTTAAATGTTACCACCTCTACAAAGGCTTTCTAGAAACACTCCTACCTATGGCCCTCAGAGCAATCTAGTCACACTTACTCCAATTTACTAAGAGTATTTGTTCATATACTGTTAGGAACTGAACTGTGTCCCCCACCCCCAAATTCATATGTTAAAGCCCTTACCCCTCTTTGTGACTGTTTTGAAGAAATGGCCTTTAAGGAAGTGACTGAGGTTAAGTGAGCTCATAAAGGAGGAACGCGGATCCAATGGAAGTGCTGTCACTTATAAAAGAGGAAGAGTCACCAGAATCGATCTCAGTCTTCCTGCCATGTGAGGACACCGTGAAAAGGCAGCAGTCCGCAAGCCGGGAATAAAAGTACCACTATTATTATAGCACTCATCAGAAACTGAACTCTGCCCAAACTTTGATGTTGAACTTCTTTGCCTCCAGAACTGTGAGAAAATAAATTTCTGTTGTTGAAGCCACCCGATCTATGGTATTTTGTTATGACAGCCCAAGAAGACTAAAATATATATCGTTTCATCTCTAGACTGAAAAGGGACTATATCTCCTTATTTATTACAATATCCCCAATCCAAAATAAAATAACGTTAATAAAATACAGGCACTACTACATACTTTTATGGAATAACAGAGCACAAACATCTTTTAAAACAATATTAAAAAGTCATTCAAGTCAAATAATTTTTTTTCAATTTTTATTAGTTTATTTTTGTTACAGATGTTTTTCCTTTTTCCCCCCTAGATACCTTCCTCCCCATCCCCCAACCTCACCCTCTCCCCCACCCCCAGCATTGTTGTTACGTCCATTGGTTACATATACATGCATATAAGTTCTTTGGTTTATCTCATCCAACACCCCTCCCTTTCTATGCCTCTAGGTCTATTAAGTCAAATGATTTTCAAACCCCTAACCACTATCTACTCTTACTTTCATCCTTGCTATATATAAACCCCAATTTTGCCCAGGAAGGCAGTGAGACAACTAAGTATTAATTTTCCCAGTCTTCCTTTAAGTTTGGTGAGCCCATGTGACACAGTTCTAGGCAGTAAATCATACAAGAAGCTTAAGAATTCTGGAGAAATAGTTGCTTTAATTATAAAGTAGGACACAGAAGAAGTAGTGGTTCTGCCCTTTCCACTTTCTCCTTCCTCAAACATTCTTTCTGGAGCTGCAATACCATCTTATAACCATTAGGTCATAAGCACAAGTGTTGAAGGCAAACACTCTGAGGCTGCAGAGTGGAAAAACAGAAGAAACTTGGGTTCCAAATGGTATTGTCAGTAACTGAACCCATGCTAGCAACCAACCACCTCTCTTCAGACCTTCTATTAAGTGAAGAAAACTAATCCCTACATTTTAAGTCATTGTTGGGTTTTCTATTACTACAGGTGAAGACATTCCTAATTGTTACACGCAAGAAGTATAATAGAGAATCAAGAGGAAGAGAATTCTTACTAGTCCAAAACATTAATTCCTTATCAACCGTAAGTAAATTCCTCTTATTAGCATGATGTTAGAAAAAGTCTAGCAAATTAAAACAACACAGAATAGATATAAAAGGAAGACTGAATGGTCCCAGAAGCTAGCCAGTCACTCTCCCTAATAAGTCCTTATTTTTATACGGAATAACAGTACAACCCTGTCTAATTCAAAAATGGCTTTCAGGTTACTTACACATATAAAGAGTGTGTGTGTGTGTCTTAGAACAATGGTAATCATCAATGAGATACAGCTCATAAAGTAGAAGAAAATTACAGCAAGTACAGGCATATACCTTGGAGATACTGTGGGTTCAGTTTCAGACCACCACAATAAGGTGGTTATCACAATAAAAAGAGTTGTAATTTTTTTGCTGGTGGAGGGTCTTGCCTTCAGTTTATAAAAAATGCATTATCTGTGAAGCACAATAAAATGAAGTACAATAAAATGAGATGTGCCTGTACCAAAATCCATGCTAGAGGTAGCTACTGCAATTCAGGATCAAATTTTGTTCTGAGCATCCTGGAAGCCAGACCAAACTCAATCTAATCAATTCTCAATTGACGTAAAAAGCAATTCAATTTTGTTAAGAGACAACTATTATCAGTTAAAGTGGGTGGTGGAAAACTTTTTTATGCAAAAGGACAGATAATAAATAGTTTAGGCTTTGCAAGCCATCGCACTGCTGTCTCAGCTACTCAACTCTGCCTGTGTGGCAAAAAAGCAACCACAAAAAATACGTAAATTAATAAGTATGGTTGTATTCCAATTAAACTTTATTTACAAAAAACAGTTGATGGGCCAGATTGTCCCACACGTTGTAGTTTGTTGGTCCCTAAGTCAAAGGATTCTTGGATGTAAGCACCAGACACTAGCTGATTAAGCACAAAATGAATTTGCTAAATGAATATGGCTCACAGAAGTCTGGGGAAGGCTGGAGAAACAGGTATAAGGCTAAATTTCCGAAACAAAGCACAGAGCCACACTGAAGAACTAGTCCAGTGAGGACACCATTGCAATAACTTCTGATCATCAGATGCTACCGCCACATGGGGGCCAAGAATTCCTTCCGTGTGCAAGAGTCATTAGCACCAAGACCACTTCGGTGCCAGAAACTGGACCCTGCAGGTGACACTGCTGTTAGCTCCCCGTTACTTTCTCTCTCAAGGCATTAGGTCCTACATCCAAGTGTGGTGTAGGCACAGTAAAACCTAGGTCACTGGCATTGCCCTAGAAGCAAGGGAAGTTTGAGAAGCAAGTATCTAAATTTTCATCTCCTTTAGGGGACAGCAGCTGTGTGCCCAAAAAAAAAACCTCAAAATGGGGGGATACAAAATGCTGTGCAGTAAAAACAAATGACAACTATTCATTTATGTCTTACTTACACATCTTATTCATATATATAAATTGTTTTTTAAAAATATTCCAGCCCTGACTGGGTAGCTCAGTTGGTTAGAGCATCATCCTGATATACCAAGGATGCAGGTTTGATCCCAGGTCAGGGCACATACAAGAAGCAACCAATGGATGCATAAATAAATGGAACAACAAATCAATGTCTCTCTCTCTCTCTCTCTCTCTCCCCCCTCCCCCCTCCCTCCCTCTCTCTTTCTCTCTCTCCCCCCTTCCTCTCTCCCTCTAAAATCAATTTTTAAAAGATTCTAAAAATATTCCATGCTAACATTTTGTCACTGATGCTAACAAACTGAAAATGGGTCTCACCTAAAAATGGAACAACCCAATGTTTATCAATTACAACATCCCAGCATTAAATTCTAAGGAATTCATCTCCTATTTGCTGAGTGCTTTAAGTCCCAGATACTATTCTAAGCCTGCATACCTTTGTTCATGTTACCTCTGCCAGGAATAGCCTTATCTTCGTCACCCCCTCTTCAAGTGGTATCTCCCCTAACTTGCTATCTCTGATACAGTCTCGCCCAAAGGCTTGAGCAGGTGCCCCTCCTTTAGGATCATACAGCACCTCCTGAAAACACTTGTCACTTTATTTACCACAGGTGTCATGTCTCCAGCCAGACTATGAGTCCTTTTGGTTAGAGAATGTTTCATTCATTTCTGTTACCTCAGTACCAAATAAAGCTAGGACACTGGAGGTTCCCAACAATTAAATCTACTGAATACAAACAAGTCTAAAATAAATTTTAAGAAAACATCATATAGCCCTGGCCAGGGGGCTAAGTTGGTTGGAGCATCATCCCATACACCAAAAAGGTTGTGGGTTCAATTCCCAGTCAGGACACATACCTAGGTTGTGGGTTCTATCCCAGGTCAGGTGTGTATGGGAGACAACCGATCCATGTCTGTCTGTCTGTCTGTCTCTGTCTCTCTCCAGTCCTCTCTCTCTAAAATCAATAAAAACATATCCTCAGTTGAGGATTTTTTTTAAAATCCCATATCTTTTGGCATCTAATTTAGCCACCCAATTTTTATGTCTCGCTCTGAATCCTTTTATACCCCAGGATAAACGCTTGTTTCCGAGGCTGCCTTAAATATCTCTCCTCAATATTTTAAATGCTGCAACAGCACAAGTGGATTATCAGTTCTTTATAAACCCAGAAATAGTTTGAAGGCCCACTGTGTCATCAAAACAGAAAACCACTTTAATAAGCATATCCCCATTTTAAGGACTTCTAGATTCAAAACTCTTTAAACACAGAATTTTAAAAAATAAGCTCCCACTCTTTCTTGCCACTGAAATATTTCTTCTCACTTTAATTAAGCTCAGACTATGAGCTAAACACCAACTATGGTGTTTCACTGGGTCAGCCAAGGTTTTAGAAAAGAAGTGCCTTCTGTAAGATATGACCATCCTAACACGTATGCCGTTCTTCACAATTAACACAGCACAGTCATACACAGCGTCCGATTTAATTCTTACATACGACCCTGTGAGGTTTCTGCTCACAAAGCTCAGCCCAAAGCCGCCTCTCCTGGACAACTGCCAGCACCACAGCTCCCCCTCCCCACCCCACACACACCATCGCTATAGCTCTTGTCACGCACACAGATGGTCTACTACCCCCGTGAAGGGTGAGCAGCAGGAAGGGACCGGGCCTTGCAGGTGAATAGCAGACTGAATGTCCGGTAACTGCTGAATTAACGAGTTAGGCAGAACACTCAGAACTTCTGTTTTAATAAAGCAGAAACTGGGATCACTTTCCCAAATTCTTCAACTAAAACTATAACCAGGGTATGCACGACTTTTACAAACGGACTCTCACACACTGCCCTCTCCCAGGCACTGGGTACAAAGGGGTCCTGACTGAAAACTAAAGAAGTTTTTAAAAAGTCAGAAGTCCCTGGTCCTCAGACAAGCGACTTAACTTCTCTGAGCATGTTTCCTCGTTTGTCAAATGGGAACAGTCGCACTGTCTTTCCCTCTCTGAACACGCTGTGGAAATTACATAAGATTATGTGAGTGAAAGAGGCTTGAGAAGTGTGAAATGATACACCAAGCTAGAAACAATGCTTTGGTTGATGACTCCCACTGTCAGGGACAAAGTCAAAATCAGAGTCTGCCCTATCAGCTTTAAAAAGTCAGCTTTATTATCCTCATTTTACAGCTGAGAAAAAAAAGAAAGAAAAATAAGGTATAGAGCGCTTAACACTTGCCCAAAATGGCAAACCTTGTAAATATCAGAGCTGGATGCAGAATTCAGGTCCGTTACATCCTAAAGACCTTCCCATATTGCTTCCCCAACGTGAAACAAAAGAAGAATAAAAGCCATTATTCTTTCATTTCAATTACCACTGGGCAGATGGAACAGTGCTAATTTTGATTTGGGCACATCCCACTGTCTCTCAGGCCAAATCAAACTACACGTTAGCCTTGTAGAAGTACAGCTTGACTGCCATCCCTGTGGTGCCTCACCTCAGTAGGATGAGCTGAGAATTGAATATGGATATGAGAAAATGTTCTGACCTCAATTTTTAAATTATTTTAACTAGACTGAAAAATCTGTCTAGAAAAAGCATAAATGAACAATCCCTTTTTTACCAGTCAATGCTATGATTATGAAACATGGGAAAGAGCCTATGCTTTGAAATCACATAGTTCCAACTTAGGGTAGAAAAGAAAAGCCTGGACAAAGGCCTGGAGGAGGGAGGAAGCAGAACAAGAGAAGATCAAGATGTGATTAGGGCTGGAGCGATGTTGGTAGTAAGACCTAAGAAAATACTGTCCCCTATGCTTCTCTTCCCTCCCAGACTGCAAGGAACCTAACCTGTGATGATTCTTTTCTCTCTACAGCACCCGAAAGTACAGCTTCATAAGTCATTGAGAAAGCCTAAAACTCTCCTTTGCTGATACTTCAGCCTAAATGCTGCTCCAGATACAGATTAAATGGCAGACAGGCTGTCTGAAGCCTCATTGTCATGACACTGCCCTTCGCACAGTTTAAGGCAAGATTTTTGGTAGAGGGATGTAGCTGCTATTATTTCCAGCTTTTAAATACTCATATACCTGTAGCCAGGAATTCTTTTATTTGGGATGAGAATGTAGAGAAATTTTTTAATTTTTTTGAAGAGAGAGGAAGGAAGAAAGAAAGAGAAAAACATCCATTGGTTGCCTCCCACACACGCCCTTATGACCAGAGATCAAATCCACAACCCAGGTAAGTACCCCAACCGGGAATCAAACCTGCCACCTTTCAGTGCACAGGGCAACACTCCAACCAACCGAGCCACACTGGCCAGGGCTGTAGAGAAAACTTTTAAGGACATTCTTGGAGTGAGAATATATACTTTTCTCAGGTAGAGCTCTGGCACAAGGCAGGCATCCGACCCAGCAGTGCCACTGTCCAAACCCTTTTCTGTAGTCAGAGCCCCTTAGATCTCAGCAGGGCCTGTAAACAGATTCCAGATAGGAGCAACAGACTCACAACCCAGAATCCATTCCCTCCACAGGTTCGATCAGGCCTCCCTGAGGGTCAACTAGATGCCATGCCATGCGCTGTGTGTTAGGTGCATTAAAGGGGAAGCCAATGAATCAGAGGCTAAAGAGAACAGTTAATCATGAAGACAAGAATACAGTAAGTGCTTCATCAGAATTTTGACTATGAAGGTCAGAGAGGCTTCACCAGTTGACCCCTCTCTTAAAGTATTCCCTCCTCACTGTTCTCAGATCCTAACTGGCCAGTAGAAGCTCCACTCAAGTTGGCTTCATGCACGAAGCATGAAACTGGACCTATACCTCATACGACATGAAAAAGGTAATTCAAAATACATTCTAGAGCTAAATCTACAAAACTCTTAGAACAAAATATAGGTGTAAATATTCATGATCTTGAATGTGATTTCTTAGACATGGCGCCAAAAGCACAAACAACAAAAGAAAAACTAGATAAATATCACTATATCGAAATGAAACATTTCTGTGCTGCAATCAAGAGCAACAAGAAAGATGCCCTGGCCAGTGCAGTTCAGTGGTTAGAGCGTTAGCCTGAGTACCAAAAGGTCTCAGGTTTGATTCCCAGTCAAGGGCATGTACCTGGGTTGCAGGTTCCACCCCCAGCCCCACTCACATGAGGGAGGCAACCAATCAATGTGTTTCACACACTCTCTCCCTCTCTCACCCCTCTCTACTCTCCCTCCCCTCCACTTTCTCTAAAAATCAATGAAAAATATACTCAGGTGAGGATTAATGGTAAAAAAAAAAAAAAAAAAGAAAAAAAGAGCAACAAGAAAGTGAAAAGACAATCCACAGGAGAAAATATTTGTAAATAATATATATGATAAGGGAATTGTATCCAGAATATATAAAGTATAATAGTAAAAAGACAACCCAATTTTAAAATGGACAAAGGATCTCAATAGGCATCTGTCTAAAGATATACAAATGGCCAATAAGCACTTAAAAAGGTGCTCAACATCACTAGGCATTAAGAAAATTCAAATCCAAATTACACCCACTAAAATGATTGTAATTTTAAAAATACAGATAACAACAAGTATTGGTGAGGATGTGGAGAAGTTAGAACCTTTATACAATGCTGTGACATTTTCTCCCTTTGGGAAAAAGTCTGGCAGTTCCTCAAAAAGTTAAAATAGAGGTCCATATAATCCAGCAATTCTACTCCTAGGCATTACCTAACATAAACGAAAATATACATCCACACAAAATCTGTAGTTAAATGTTCATAAAATAGATTAGCAGTTGCCTAGGGCTAGGATGAGGAGGATGGAGGAGAACGGTGAGTGACTGCTGATGGGTTTCTTTTAGGATGACAAAATGTTATAAAACTAGATTGTGGTGATGACCCTATGAGTATACTAAAAAATCAGTGAATTATACACTTTAAGTAGGTAAATTTTATGTATGTAAATTATATCTCAATAAAGCCACTACATACACACACACAGTACAATAGTGACAAGAGCACCCATTGGTCTTAAGAGTCAGACCAGGTTCAAATTCTAGTTCTACTATTCCCTACCTGCATGACCATGACTTCTCACTCAGTCCCATTTATTTGTAAACTCAGGATAATAATAGTAATCACTACCTTTGCTAGATGGCTGAAATATGAGCTAAGAAAACAGATATGAAAGTGCCTTGCATGCAGCTGACTTCCTAAGACATTTATTTTCTCTCAGTAGACATTTCTTGTTCCAAGTTTCATTGACCAAAACAAGGGACGAAGGACATTTCTCTCATCTAAGTTAATCAGCTTTGTGGCTTTCCCCCACCAGTTAAAAGGAAAATGAGCAGACCCCAAAATGTACAATGAAGAATAAGAAAGCTCCAAAGAATATGAACCCAGGCACTAAACATGCCATCCTGAGTAAAGAAGGGGCATAAGTAGGTACCCAAAGGCCTTCTTCCCCCAGAACCCAAACTTACTTTCTGTTTCGATCTGTAGGCCCTGACCACAACCACATCACTACCAAAACAGGAAGTAGTTGTTCAGGGGAGATAACATGATTTCTAGTTCTGGGTTGGCAAGGAGAATGGAATAAGGTTCTCAGTAGACACTTATCCTCCTGTGGTCGGGGGCCACACCAGGACATCACTGGCACGAAACCAAAGATAGAAAGGAGAAAAGAACAGCTGTTTAATACCTTTGTTTATAGAAGGGAAAACTGAGGAATTCGCCTAAGGCCACACCACAAGATCATATAGCAGTGCCAATCAGATGACAGGTATATGGCAAGCAGCACAATGTTGTACAAAGAATTCTGGGCCTAAGGGTAGAAAAAAACAGATCTGGTCCCACAATTGCTACCGAACTGCTGTCTAATCTTCAATAAATCAGTCTTTCTGACACTCAGTCCCCTTCCCATGTATCTATTGATTCAGAAATCTCATAAATAAAAGTGACTACTGCACACAAGGCACTGTGCTAAGATATTGTGGTAAACAAAACAGAGTCCGTTTCCACATAAGTCTACAGTTACGAAGCTTATCGGACAGAATATTGCAGAAGTCAGATATGTTTAAACTAAGCCAACTAATGTAACAATTAACTTGTGCTACATGGCTCGTGTCAGTCAGGAAGAACTAGGTAGGAGAGTACATACGCAGAAGAAATACTCACCAACAAACCTGAACCAATGAGGAGGAGCTCCTCTCAGCGCTCCCTCCATCACAACCAGGGGCTCGGTATTTCTTTGCCACAAATTGTCACCTGACTGCCTGCTGCTTTGTGTGGCTGGAGGCATCAGAGTCAACCACAAAAAATGTAAGACATGCATACAGCAAATGCCAGTCACCAGTTTCTACCCCTTTCTCTCTCTCGAGTCTCAGGGTCTTTCAGGTATAAAATGGAGATACAGGTCTCCCATGCTATCCAAAAGCAGAGCGTTCCTATGAAACCTTTCATAAGCTGAAATGGCATAAAGCAAAGAAGCAATTACCTTAGGGCACATCTTGCTAACACATGCACACAATAAATCAACATAAAACACAGATGTTCACAGTTCAAAGTCATGGCGGCTCGATGCCGGTGTGCTGAGCGCAGTCCCCGGGAAGGAGATTGGCGATGCCACTCTCGCTGCTTGTGGTGAGTGTGCTGCCTTGACCAGGGCTCACTGCAAAGCAAACCCTAAACGCTGTGTCGCGTTTTGCCTTTTTTCGTAAAAGAGAGAATTCTCTTCAGATTTCTTTCAGTTAGCAAAAAAAGCAAAGTGGTGTAAAGTAAACTCAAAAAGCAGGTGTTACCCATAATGCTAGCTACTTCACAGTGGGTAAGAAAAAATAGGAAAAAGTACCCAGTGCTCAGTATAGAGTTAGGCACCCTTACAGCTTCCCCATCTGTAAAACAGCAATAGCACCTGACCTACCTCACAGAGTGACTGTGAAGATTAAATGAGATAACATATAAGGAAGGTATTTAACAATGTTCCTGACACATAGGAATTCATAAAAACATTCACATTAATTCACTTAGCCATTTTCCTTCAGTTTCCTCATTAGTAAACAGAGACAGTATCAGTATTTAACTCACAGGATTATTTTGGAGATTAAATAAGCTAACATATTTAAAGGCTTAGGACAGTGTCTGGCACACAGTAAGTGCTATATTAAGTATGGTATTGTATTTGTTTTAATTAATTTTAGCTGTCCCTACAATTCACATGTATACAGACCACTGATTCTCAATCAGGGTTGATTTTGTCACCCAGGGAGCAAAGATGTCTAGAGATATTTTTCTTTTATCCTCACCTGAGGACATTTTTGCATTTATTCAGCTAGAGAGGGAGGGAGATAGGGAGGAAGAGAGACAGAGAAACATTGATGTGAGACACATCAAGTGGTTGCCACCCACACGATCCCAACCAGGGCTGGGGACAAACTGCAACCAAGGTACATGCCCTTAGCAGGAACTGAACCCAGGACTCTCTGATCCACAGGCTGACGCTCTAACTGCTGAGCAAAACTGGCCAGGGCTGTCTAGAGATATTTTTGATTGTCACACCTGGGGTGGGGGGGTAGATGCTACAGGCATCTAGTAGGTAGAGGAAAACAATGATGCTGCTAAACATCCTACAATGCACAGAACAGCCTTCCACCACCAACAGAATTATGCAATCCACAATATCAATAGTCTCAAGGGTGAGAAACTCTAATATGAACTAAACAAATCAAGCAGACATTCTCTTCCTCCTCCTTTGAATTCCTAGAGTATTTTATTTGGATCTCTCTTCTAGACTTTATGAAACAGATGTAAAAGTTTTAGACCTAAAATAGGTTTTAGAGAGCCTCTTACTTTACCAAGGCCTAAAATGGGCAAGTAGTTTACAACAGATTCAGTAGGAAACTGCAACCCAGGTGTCTTGACTCCCAGACTGGTGCTACTTCCACAGCTAACTCAGATACCTTACAAGTATTTTTTCTTTCCCTTCCCCACTCCCTTTCTGCTCCCTGCCTTTTCCTCTCTCCCTCCCTCCTCCCCAGGTTTGGAAACAGAATCTATTTCCTTTCCAGCATCATCAGAAGTCAAAGACAGGGCAGATGTCTCTCCCCACCTTCCCGGTGGCCTACCTTCCCAAGGACCTGCCCTCTGACGTTCCAGTCTGGGCTTTGGGCCAGAGGCCAAGAACTCTTCCTATTTACCTGGCCCAGGGTCCTTTCCTGCAGGGAATACACTAAGCTGCCTCTGCTGCTGTTCTTTTCCAAGGTTAAGGCAGGCGGTCTGCCTGAAAGTATTACATTGGTTAGACACAATCTGGATTAATTTTCTTTTCCCTGTCTATGAGAAAGCACTGGCCTCTGGGAGGGGCCAACGGCAAGTTGTAACAGCTTACACTGGACTTTCTCCCCAGGAAGTGGTTTGGAAGAGAAAAAAAGACCGTGAGTATGATGATCAGAGAAATCAGGGAGAAAGGATACATAAGACAGAAAGACACTGAGAGCTTTAACAGAGTACTCAGACACATACATAAACATCTCAAACATAACCCACATCTCATTCTGACCAGTACTTCAAGGAAAAATGCCTGCTTCCTCAAAAAAGCCTTCCATGACCACTTCAGCCCATGAAAATATTATGCAAGTTATGTGCCAGCCACCACAGTAACTTTCATCTCATCTTCAGAACCTGAAGTAATTATTACCCCATTTTAGAGATGAAGAAAATGAGAATACAAGAGGTTAAGTAACTTGCCTTACTGCCTTTGCCAGTAAGTAGCAGAGCTGCAATTTATCCCAAATCTTCAGACACCAGAAAACTAAACTCTCAACTACTTCACTAAATTGTTTCTCAAGACAATTATACGCCCCAAACACACACACTTTTTTTTAACCTATATTGCATTTACTGTCTGTATCATATATTAAGGGATTAATTTCAGGCTGACTTGTCTTAGTTATGTATGTATCAGATTTGTTTCAGACCCTGTAATAGGTCCTGTAAGTAAAGGATATAAATAGCAGGTTCCCTAAGCAGATTTTCTCAAACTGTTCTGACTATAACCAACAGTAAGAATGCAGTTTATATGGAAACCTAGTGCACATGCTCACACAAACAGCAGACAAACTCAGTCGGCTCTAATTTATCACGGTTAATCAGTTCCAGACTCTACCGCAATAAATGAATTTCCACAAAGTAGGATTCTTTATTTATATACAGTCGTCTCTCACCACTTCCCGCTTCGACTCTTGCGGCTTCTTTCTATCATGGTTTTCTCAAATAACCGTGATGGAGTGAAGCCGCGAAAGTCGAAGCACGAAGTCGCGAAGGACAACTGTACAAAACTGAAACAAAACAGTCCTTGCTTCTTCTATAGACAATGTCTTCTGATATTTTCTCTGATATATTCTATTTAACTTTTTAAAAATGCTAGCTCAGCCCTGGCCGGTTTGGCTCAGCGGTTAGAGCATTGGCCCGCGGACCAGAGAGACCCGGGTTCAGTTCCCGCTAAGGGCATGTACCTCGGTTGCAGTTCATCCCCGGCCCTGGTTGGGGTTGTGTGGGTGGCAGCCACTCAATGTGTCTCTCTCACATTCATGTTTCTCTCTCTCTCTTCCTCCCACTCTATCTGAAGATAAATGCAAAAATGTCCTCAGGTGAGTATTAAAATAAAAATTAAAAAATGCTAGTCCAATTTACTATATTAAATCTACAACCTATGGGTTATGACTTACAGTTTTTAAAAAAACACTGCCCTTGTGAGCTCTCAGGTTAAAGGGGGGAAATAAGACATAAGTAACGCCCTGGCCAGTTTGGCTCAGCGGTTAGAGCGTCGGCCTGCGGTCCGGAGAGACCCGGGTTCAGTTCCCGCTAAGGGCACGTACCTCGGTTGCAGTTTGTCCCCAACCCTGGTCGGTTGTGCGGGTGGCAACCACTCGATGTGTCCCTTTCACATCGATGTTTCTCTCTCTCTCTCTCTCTGTTCCTCTCTCTCCCTCTCACTCTACCTGAACAAAAAATGAAAAAAAGTCCTCAGGTGAGGATAAAAAAAAAAAAAAAAAATACATAAGTAACAATAAAAATAATTACCATAACAGTAGGTAACATTTCAGGAACTCTTATTGTGTATCTGGCACACTGAATTACATGAATTATTTGGAGCCAAGATCCAACCCAGGTCTACCTGTTTGAATCCAATGTCCATACGCTTTTCAACACACCACACTGCCTACGCAGCATGAGAAGGTCTATAATGAGGAACATTTCCACAAGGGGTGGGGATGGATAAAGGGAACAGTCAGGAAGTTTCACAAAAGTAAAGATTTACTGTGATGTGTCCTGAAATAGAAATTTTCAAGAATTTGGTACATGAGCTCCTATAGGTATACTATAAATATTTGTGGTGTTGAAAAATAGCATGACATTTTTGGATAAAACAGCATATTTTTAGATGGAAAGAAAAAAAAGAAACATTTTTAAGTTTGGTAACAGCTTCTTTAGAAGAACTGTCTATAGAAAGACATCCAGGACAGGCTACCAGGGGACCAGGGTCCTGAACCCAGTTGTCACAGAATTTCTGTGTCGTTTTAGGCAGATGTCTTTACCTCTTTGGGGCTCCGTTATTAATCTTTAAAATGATGATAAAAACACACCATATGGTCAGTAAGTTTCTTTCTGGTAATAAAAATTTTAATAATAGTAATTTCTAATGATTCTAATAAAATCAGCAAGTCCGTGAAAAAGAGTAAATAATTGTCATGAAACCCACTCACCCACAAGGACTCGAGGATGAATGTGAGGCTCCAGCCCTGGGATCCTGGGTCTGTCTTGCCAGATCCCCTGAGCTGGAGCTGGAATGGAAGGTGCACACCCAGTGGCCTGACATGTACCCTTTCATCTGCCTCAGCCCATGTTCCCTCCCATGAGAGGCCAGTGATTAGAAGCCAAAGGAGAGCAGATTTTTGTTTGAAAAGCCAAAGTCAAACCATAAAAATGACTGTCTCTAGCAGTGAAGAGCTCTCCTTCAGGGAAGTATGCAAGCAGATACTGGAGAAATACTTGGCAGGAACTTTGCAGAAGGAATTCAAATATGGGGTAAAGACTGTGTTTGATGCTCTTCAAGGGAACTGTCTGTCCTAAAATTCTGCGATTCTGTCTTCACACAACAACAGAGAAAATATAGCCTTTAGCAGATCTTGGAGGGGGGAAAATACCCAAGGAATTTTCCGATCTTGTCCATTCTCCTTCCTTCCTTCTTCCTATACAATTCCATCCAGCACACTACACTAGGTCATTCACTCCCAGAGACATCGTGGCTTTACTTGCCTGCTCCTTTCAGGATTCACGTTTAATTTATGAAGAGGAGAGGAGGGGTTAAGTTGTCAAGGCAAGAACCACCAAGTATATCTGCAGGGGCCCAGGTCTACACAAGGGAATGCTTGCTGTAGTTACTCTCAGGAGAGTAACAAATTCCCATATTGACTCTACCCAGCAGTACCCAAACTCAAGATGGCCAGTGGTTTCCCTGGGCACACAGATCAATGGCCCTCAAAGCATAAAGTGCGGAGCCTAGTGTGGAAAGCTAATCCAGGCCCAGCCTCCCTGACTTGTCTAAGACACTCCTGTCTGGAAAATCAGGCACTGTAAACTGAGTCCCTGCTCCCTCCACCAAATGACCTTGGGCCATTCACTTCTTCAGTCTGAGCCTGAGCAATTCCAATGATAAAATGTGCCGATTGTAAAACAAACATATAAGATGATCTGTATAATTTCTTCCAATATTGATTTTATTTTAATATTAATGTATTTTAATATAATTTAATTAGCATCTATCCTAAATTCTCAAAGATGTAAATACAAAAATAGTAATACATAAATAATTAGCACCTAGCAAGTATGAGTTACAGGGCAGGTGTAACACTGTACATTCTTATCCCCTTTTATCTTCACAGCAGTCCTATTTTACATATAAAGAAAAAAAAATTAGGAAACTTGCCCAGTTTCACAGAAGCAAGTAGGAGAGCTGGAACTTCACCCAGAGCTACTGATTCTAAGTTCAGTCCTCTTTCTACTAAATCATTCATCTCTGGGCTTCTATCCCAAAAAGAATATTTACCTGGAAAGTAAGAGAACAAAGAGTAGGGAAAAGATAGTGACAGATTAACTTCAATCAGCGGGCAAAGGTGTGCTTTCTACACCCAAAAGGGAAATAACAAAAAGTACGGGAGCCGCCAAAAGGCAAGAGCCCTCCCAAGCTGTTTGAAGCAAGGTCCATCTGAATTCCTCCTACCTCTACCCACTCAGTTTAGTTTCCAAAAGACAGATGGCCTTGGGAACCAATAGTAGGCCAGGGAGTATGTGTACATCTAAATAATCCAAAGGAGGCAGAAGCCAATTTAAAAGACAAGCCCTTCTCACCCGCTGCTGATGCACCCAGCCTCCTCCTCTCCTGGGAACCCTATTCCATGACCTCTGCCTCTCCAAGGAAGGCCTTCCCCCTCCACATCTGGATCCTGATGCATGGAGAAGCTACACCACCTTAGAGATGGGAGATGCAGCCATAAGCAACAAATGTCCAAGTCTCCCAACACTGGAAAAAATGGATCTATGGAGGAAAGGGTTATAGAAAAGTCTAGTTTCCTTAGGAGACAAGTAGGTCCACTGCTCTGCTTTACTATCTGTAGAAATGTAGAAAAGAGGGTATTCTAGCCCTTCTTACGCTACTGCTTGCCCAATAGCATCAGAAAAACCAACCTCTTTCTTTACACGGAGAAGCTCCTTGAGATCACTCAATCAAGTGGTTTCCAAGTTTTTAAAACCTCTTTTTCCAATCAAATCTTACAGACACACCAATATTTAATCGGGTAAAAAGTAGAGAGCTGCTATGGCTGAAAGAGGGGTGGGGAGGTTCCACATCCTCACCCTCTTCCCACCTCCTGATCTCACCCTAGTAGCCTGTGAGGTTGCACTTCAAAACCCTGAGACCTTAACACCTCCATGTCATACTTAAGAAAACTGGGGTCAACAAAGAGAACATGACTTTGTCAAAATTACACAGTCTATTGGTGCTAAAGGTGGAACTCAAATTCGAGAGTTTGAAGTCAATTAACTTAAAGGACAGTCAATTTCCCATCTCATCACACTACCGTGCTACTTTGAGATGATGAAAATAAATGTGAAAAGAAATTTGAAAGGGTTTTTAAAAGCACCAAATGCTGGAGGCAAGGACAGTTCCTTTAGCTAACTTTCTCTACAGGTAAAAAAATCAAAATGCTCAGACTTTCAAAGACAACTTCACCAGATAGCATCTGATGGCAAAGAAATCCTCTCAAGCTTCCAATGGCTCAGCAGAGTGTCTCTGACTGTAAAAATAGGCAGAAAGATGGAGAGTAAATAAAGGAGACACAGGAGGAGGCTTCTGAAGGATTCCCTGTTCCCTGTGTCCTGAGAAACTGTCCCTTAAAGGCATAAGGGAATTCTGGTATCCACCATGCCGGAACCACAGACTAGAATCTGAACCTGTGTATTAAGGTTAACGCCTTAATAAATGATGTGTATCGCCTGGGCCTCGAAGTTTCTCTACAACTGTGGTAGCCTCCAAGACAGTATCCGACAATCCCTGCCTCCTGGTATTTGCACTCATGTATCCTTTCCCAGCTGGTAGCAGGGTGGGTCTGTGTAAGCAAAAGAATACAGGAGAAGTAATAGTGTGTCATTTCTTAAATTAGGTTATAAAGGACACTGCAGCTTCTGTTTTGGTCTCTTCCCTCTCAGATCACTCATTTTGAGGAAGCCAGCTGCCATGTTGAGAGCTGCCCTGTGGAGATGCCATGGAGCAGGGCACTGGAGCCTTCAGTCAACAGCCAGTAAGAGACTGACACTGACCAACGACCAGATGAGTGAACACAAAAGGGAATCCTTCAGGCCCACGAGCACCTCCAGATGACTGCAGCCCTGGCAACAGCTTGACTGTAACCTCATTAGACACTGAGCCAGAACCACCCAGCCTGGCCATTCTAAGATTCCTGACCTTCAGAAACTGTGTGAGATAATAAATGTTTATTTTTTAAGCTACTAAGTTTTGCAGGTAATTTATGCAGCAATAGAAAACTAATACAACTACAAAACTAAGGTTTCCTGCATTCACATCAGAAAGCCCACTATGAAACCAAAACAGCTGAAACAAAACCCAAGGCCTCAAGGGTCGGGGCTTTCCCTTAAACAATAACTGACTCTATTACTTATTCATAAGGTGATTAGTTGCAAGTCACTTTCTCTCTCTTAGCTGTGGTTTTCTTGTTGAATATATAAGGACATTTTCCATGCTGATTATTGTGAGGATTAAATGAGAATAGCTTGTAAAAGTATCTTTAAAACAGTACAGAACTATAAAAATTAGAGTTGTTATAATAAAGACTCTGGAAGGTACCCAACCAGGCTCACTCCCCACAGCCACCAAAAACAGATGACCGCTCAGTGAAGTCAAATGGAAAGGCCTCTACTATACCACTGATCTATTAAAAGTATCCCCCCCACTCAACGCCTGGCCAGTCTGGCTCAGCGGTTAGAGCGTCGGCCCGCGGGCCAGAGAGTCCCGGGTTTGGTTCCCGATAAGGGCACGTACCTCAGTTGCAGTTTGTCCCCGGCCCTGGTTGGGGGTGTGTAGGTGGCAACCACTTGATGTGTCTCTCTCATGTAGATATTTGTCTCTCTCTTCCTCCCTCTCTCCCTCTCGCTCTATCTGGAAAAAAAAAAAAAATGTCCTCGGATGAGGATAAACAAACAAACAAAAGTATCCCCCTCTATCACTGCCCCTTATAATGACAATAAGCAACAATTACCAGTGCTTCATATACCAAGCATAGAGCTAAGTGCTTTCACATTATTTCCTCGTTTAATACTCCATTTAACATATAGGGAATTGAAACTTAGAGGGGCTAAAATGATTGGTCAAGTAATGGAGCCAAGACTGAATTTCACATTCATGCAACTCCAAATACCATGTTCTTCCCACTATACCAATATGCTGTTCACTACACCAAGGAGGAACCAACACAGAAGATATTCAGGCACAACTTAACAAAAAGAAATGGGAAAAAAATGAAAGAAAAAGGAAGGAAAAAATCACTCTTTAAGTTAATAGGGAAATAAAAAGATTCAGGAGATGTGGATTGTGGACCTACATAGGGCATCAAGCAGTTGAACCTTTGGCAAGTTATCTGTCAGTGAAAAAATTTTAAGCCCTCACATATATATAGTACTTCAGAATCCACTAAGTATTCTGAAGTACCTGCAAATATTTGATTTTCACAGAAACCCTGGAAGGTAGTTTTAATTATCTCCAATCTATAAATGAGAAAATTAAGACTCAAAAATAATTTCAGTGACTTGCCCGTGGTTATTAACCATCAGGTACATGCTAGAGATAATGTACCTAGATTTCTTTATTCTCAGAGGTACCCAAGAATCAAATGTTTTAGGGAATGCCCAAAGGTCACAGCAAGGACAAGAATCCAGTTTCCTTCTTATTCCCCTAATCCAGTGAACTACAACCAGGTAGGCAAACTGGAGAACTTTTAAAAAACACAGATGCCTGGGCTCTATACCTGCCCTTACCCCGAAAATTTAGTTTATTTAGTCCAGGTTGGAACCTAGGTATCAACATATGTTTAAGCTTTCTAGGAGTGTCCACGGTTGAGAACTGTTGCCCTAACCCCAAGAGCCACAGATTAAAAAATATCATGATCAAACCTCATTTTCTAATGTGAAATTCTCTGCATGTCATCTGTTTTTTGTAAACTCATCGCATTGACAAAGTAAAGTATCTTCTGTTATTACTAATGACTATATAAGTTAAAATAATTTCATTTCTATGAACAAATATTTACGCACCATGCGATCAACATCCTAATGGTCAAGACAGGATATGTGGCATGCAGCAGTAGCAATGCTTATAGTAAAAGAAAAGTTGTCCACAGTAATATGCTGTGAACAAAAACAATTAAGAAAAACATTAATCTTTTTTCTCTAAATGTCCCTGCTTGGGATCTCAGAACTCCTTAGTTCCATCAAGATGAATTTATCTGGAGTGTCCTCTTAAGAGTATCTGAATATTACAAAGACTTATCTCACACTATCTCTACTTTTCTCTGCCAATTTAAATCCTACCTGACCAAGTTCTTTCCCTAACCATCAAGCCCAATGTTATGGGTTTAAATTGTGTCTCCAAAAACAAAAAAGATTTGGATAGGGTCTTTCAGAGGCAATCAAGTTAAAATGAGGTCATTCGAGCAGACCCTAATCCAATATGACTGGTGTCTTTATAAGAAGGGGATATCTGGACATGAGACACACAAACACAGAGAGAAGATGTCCACCTACAAGCCAAGAAGCACTCAAAGCTACCAGAAGCGGGGAGAGAGGCCTGGAACAGATCTTCCCCTGTGTCTTCAGAGGGAGCACGGTGCCGCTGACGCCTTGATTCTAGACCTCCGGCCTCTAGAGCTGTGAGACGGCAATATTCTGTGGTTCGAAGCCATCCAGGCTGTGGTACTCTGTTACAGCAGCCCTAGAAAACTCATCCTCCCTCCTCTCTGGTGGAACTGTTCCATCTTTTAGCATACACAGCTTACATTCTTCACGAAATCAAAGCTCAGGACAGGAACACCATGTTACACCTACTTTGCGTCATCGACCACTCTTAGGGAAAGACTGACCTCTCAGAAAAAGGATTCAGGAACTATTTGTTCGTCTGATCACTTTCTGGAAAATGTTCAAAAACCACTGTTGTTGTTCTAGAATCTGATAACCAGAAAATCACTTTTCCTATTTCTGTAACTCTGTCACATTTTAAAATCAACATTCTTTTTCAAGAGCTCTTTATATAGATAATACCACATACTCTCTGGTACCCATAAATTAAAAATTCACAAAACCATAGATTCATGGACTGCTAGGGTCTGGGAGAGAGCTTACAGGCCATCTAGTACAATCCTGAAATACCTTCTTTAATTCACACAATACAATTTCTTTCTCTTTTTAATAAATGCCATATTCTCCCTTGTCTGTTGCATTAGTTATTGGGTCACAGGGCTTCTTCTCACCTCCCTGCCCCGACTAGGCTATATACACATCAAAGGTTGAGACTCTCATTCATTCCCAGTGCTTATCATAATTCATAGTATACAGTCAATCAACAGTTCCACAAGTATTATTTTCTCTTTCATTGCCACTAGTCTATGACCTTCTCCAAGGCAGGAATTAGATCTTATGCATCTTTGTATACTTAGGGTCTAACACAGTATGTAGCATACAATAAATATAATAATATTTGTTGTTCATGAAATAAAAATGTTTTACTCATTATCTCTGTGCCAGGTTGTCCTGGCCTGTGCTTACTAAAAATGGCAGACTCCCAACAATTAAAAAACAAAAAGTAGCAAACTCAAAATAAAGCCAACTTTTAGTCCAAAAGAAAAAATATATTGGCAAGATACATTAAGAGAATTAAACGTTAAGGTGCCTTAAATAGGTCAAAGACCCCAAGGCTGCCTGGGATGACAGGAAGTAAAGATATCAAACCACTCTCTCTCAGAAATTCTCCCTGGTAGCTCTCAAAAGGGCAGATCTAGTTTTCTGCTTAAGTGGCATACATTTATTAACAGTACCCAAACCTCAAACAAACTAAGAACTACAGTCTGGCCAAGTGTCTTATTGCGCCATGCCCCTACTAATATAAAGAAAAGTCCAAGCCTCCATCAGGAAAACACTAACTCAGACTTCCAAAGAACTTTTCGGTTCCCAGTAGACTCTAAAGACTTCCTAAAGAATGAGTCCTCTGGGTTGTGCTAAAGCCCAGAGAAAGGGCAGATCAACTCTAAAAGACAACACTTGTGCAAACGGGTGAACTGTTGCTCATTCTTCCACACTCTAATGTCATCTCCTTTGTGAAGTCTTTATTGCCTCTTCTCCCGCCTTCCCCCTTTTTGCTGAGATAATACTTTGTTCAACCCTCTATTATACATACATATACATACATATTATAATAATTCTACTGTCCCTCTCTCCTGCTAGAGCAGACAATAATCTTAACTACAAAGAGCAAAAAGCTGCTCCTTCCCATGCTAAGACGTCAGGTACCCTGGCTTGTCTTAATCCTAGGAGGAAAAGAAGAAAGGGTAAAAAATTTTCAAAGAGCTGCCTGCTTAACAGGTATTGTCTAAGAGCCATGGATTTCACACTGTGACTCCCCTTTCTTTTCAAGCATCATGCTCTCATTGGTATGGTAGGCAGATACACAAAGACTTCTGAACACCCAATCCTGTCTGTCTGCATCCCAAGCCTTAGTCATCTTGGGCGAGGGACTGGAAGTTAGCATTAAAGGACCAGTACTCTCCAAGAATCAGGAAAATCTCAGACTCTTTAGAATAGTAAGGACAGAAGAAACTCAGAGAGCACCCAGGCCAACTTCCTTATTTTCCAGAGAGGGAAACTGAGGCCCAAAAAGGGGAAAGGATTTGGTCAAGGTCTGCTGAAAGCCAACTTGTGTTTTGATTCCTAGTTCACTACAATTTCTGATGTACCTTTTCTCTTTAAAAACTAAAATCAATCTCAAAAATGAGGTTTCAGGAGGTAATTTGTCCAAGGTCATATACCTAGTAGATGAGGAAGCCAAAATTTGAACACAGGGCATTTCCTGGGAAGGTCTATCCTCTCACTAACTCTCACAATGAAGTTCTTGCAACTTGAGATATAAATGAAACTTGACTTTCTGTTCTTTTAACTTGCTTTAAAGTGTACTTCTAATTTGGCAGATTAAAAATATACTCACCTATGTTCTCAACCAAAATCACACTAAAATGACCATTAAGATATAAAAAAGGTATAAATCTCAACAAGGACAAGAATAAGTGAGGGAACATCAGATGAGACATCAACATATTTTTAGACTATAGACAGTGATAGAGGATGTGTGACTTAAGAATATATGTACCCCCATGTTTGTAGCAGCACTATTTACAATAGCTAAGATCTGGAAACAGCCCAAGTGTCCATCAGTGACGAATAGATAAAAAAGTTGCGGTACATATACACAATGGAATACTACATAGATGTAAGAAAGAAAGATCTCTTATCCTTTGAGACTACATGGAGGGACCTGGAAAGTATCATCCTAAGTGAAACAAGTCAAACAGAGAAAGACAAGTATCATATGATCTCACTTATTTGTGGAATATAATGAACATAACAGTCTGAGGAATGGGGTAGTCCCAGAGACGTGGAAGTGGGGTACAGACTGACAATCCCCAGAAGAGGGGGTGGTGGGGGAGAGATAAACCACAGAACTTATATGCATGTATGTATGAACAACAAAGCTGGGGACAGAGCAGGGAGGAGGGGGAGGGGGAATCAGTAGGGGGAAAAGGAGAAACATCTGTAACAAAAATTAATTAATAAAAAAATAAAAAATTTTAAAAAAAAGAAGGGCAAAAGAACTGTAACCTAGAGCCTTGCGTGGTCCCGGGGCAGCAGAGATGTGTGGTAACCTGGCCAGCAGGATCACATCTCCCGGAAAGAACCATTGGATTAAAATACAGAAAGGAATAGGTCTAGGAAGTATAAATCACTTGCCCAAAATTATATAGGGCCAACAAGAGCTTGACCCTCATTTTCTTATTTTTGTTACCTTTCTATAACACTTTTGATATTAGCACTTCAGAGAATACAGTGTATTCAGAGAATACACTATAACCCATGTCACAAAAACAAGGAGGCAGAGTTGTTTCCCAAGTTCTACCTTTTGACCTCCTTTACCAACTCTAAAAAGTCCTTTGTGTTTAGGCTCTCCCTGGTGAGAGCTTAGGCTGTTCGAACAGTTGGGGTAAGAACCCCATGTTCCAATTATCTGATTCTGCAGCTCTGAAAAAGTAGGTTACCAGCACCTGACAAAAATATGACAAAACTTGGGAGTGAAAAATTTCCGAAGCACTAACACTGTTTCAGGTCACAGCTGAGCTCATCCACCTTGCCTGTGATAGTGTGAGAGAAGCTTTACATCCCTTTTTAGAACAGAACATGTCTAAAGGTAGGTGTTGTTACATCTGCTAACCAGCTAAAACAGGTTCATTTTTAAATGCCAAATGAGAGGGTTGCCTACAGTACCAATTCAGGCAATAATGACTCTAGGGCCATTTCTTAATACACAATTACGTGAGTGCCCTGGCTATTGACACCCTACTCCTATTTGAACTCTTGTCCACCACCGAATTGAACACATCTCAATTTGTGTTTTTCTGATGTGCAGAGAAAGAATACTAAATTCAGAGTCAGAAGAACAGTTTTAAATACAGCTCAAGCTTTGGAGTCAGCAAACAAGTTTGAATCCCAGTCCTCTGAGTTACCAGCTATGAGATCACAAATAAACTACTCAATCACTCTGGGTCTCAATTGACATATGTAAAATGAGCATAATACCGACATGAGAGACCTGTTATAAGGATTAAGTGAAGTATCTATAAGGCAACTTGCACAGCAGTGAGGCACTCAATAAATGTTAGTTTCCACTTTTATTGATCACCTGGTATAAGCCAGGTACTTCCAACTTTAGAAGGGCTAATTGCTTTATGGAAGTATTTAGAGGAGAAGCAGGAGAGATGAATAAATAAGTACAATACAAGTTCGAAACAATAACTGCTGTCACAGCCATTGGAACAAAGTACCATACAAACACTGAAAAGGGGATGATAATTTTGTCTGGAACTAAAGGAGAATGTCAGGGAAGGTGTCAGAGACAGAAATATTTAACTGGGCCTTCAAGGTTGTTGAGTAGAAGTACAGGAAGCAAGTGAAAACATCGTAAACAAAAAAAGTATAAGAAACAAGTTAGGGAGACATGAAAGAGACTGTAATGGCTTATTTAAGCAACAATGAGAAAACTTAAAAGAATGTAATGGCTTATTTAAGCAACAATGAGAAAACTTAGAGTGAATGGGTTACACAGGACCAGAAGATTGGCATAAAGAAGAGCCCACCCACAGGAACTTTTTGTGGAGGAAAAGTGACATGAAAGACAAAGAGAGGTAATCAAATCATCTGAGAAACTCTTGAAAATATTTACTAAAGAAGAACAAAAATAAAATCACCATTGTGGTTATAAAGAATTGTAATATGAAGGAGAGCTTGAATTTATTTTGTATGACCCAAGGATCAATCTTAGGAAGATGGATGGAAATTAAAGAGTGACCCAAAAATGGTCCGGAGATATTAATTACACACAGAGTTGGGTGTTTAGAATTTAAACGGAAATGTCCCTTCTTTACCTGCTGAAATTAGCCCTGAGAGCTCAGGAAGAAATTCTTATCTACTGGCTAAGGAACTCAGGCTTTCTCTTCCTCTTTGGGGACAGAACTTGACTTGATGGGCTTTTGGTGCAACCAGGTTTGAGGAAGGTGCCTCTTCTACTTCCTGAGGCCTTACACAATTCAACCTCAAGAGGGAACAATAGCCCACAGAGGAACAGTCTAAAAGAGAAAACTAAACTAAAGCAGACAATGGACTTCAAAGGAAACTAGGTAGTGGGCTTGAAGACAGAGGGGGAAAGGGGCTGCAGAATATCAGAGGCACCAACTGCCTGTCATGGCATTAACAGAGGAAATAAGCAGCGGAACAGTGGCATTATCTAAATGTCTGACTTGTCAGGAACCACAGAGGTCACTCAGTGCAGCACCCCACTGTACAGACACAGAAACTGAAGCCCAGAAAGGGGACAGGGCAGGTAGAGCTAGGCCTAAAAATAGCATAACCGTTTACACTTCAGGCAGGCTCTTTTATTCATATTATCTCAATTTTCCTCAAGATACCACACAGAGCAAGGTGTTATTTTCCCAGGGAAACATTCTATAAGCATTATAATGCTTATGTGAGTTACTTTAATGGACTTCAAGGAAGAATAATACTTTCCTTTTTGATCCCATGGGTTATAAAACAAATTCACCTTGAGAACAATCCCAAAATCTGTGTGAAATCACAAAAGATCCCCAATAGCCAAAGCAAGCTTAAGAAAAAAGAACAAAGATGGAGGCATCATGTTCCCTGGTTTCAAACTAAATTAGAAAGCTAAAGTAACCAAAACAGTATGGTAGTGGCATAAAAACAATGGAACAGAACAGAGAGCCCAGAAATAAACCCAGGCATATATGGTAAATTAATTTACAACAAAGGAGTCAAGAATATACAATGGGGAAAGGACAGTCTCTTCAATAAATGGTGCTAGGGAAACTGGACAGCCACATGCAAAGGAATGAAAGTGTACTACTATCTTACACGATACATATAACTAACTCAAAATAAATAAAAAACTTGAATGTGAGATTCCAAAATGGAAGCAGAGTAAATGGAAGCTATACAGACCATCTCCCAGGACCAAACTAGAATTACAACTAAAATAAACACAAATCGTCGGGAAAAAGCAACAGAAAAGCAGCTTTCCAAGACCATATAACCAGGGACACTGAATCGATCCTGGTAGGATTGCTGGGGCTGGGAGCCCATGGACAGCAGTAATCTTAGCTGTGAGCAGCCCCCTCGGGGTTAATATCCCAAGCCCGCTCCACAGTGCAGAGGACCGGGACAGACCGCTAAAATAGCCACAGCCGCCCTGGCCAATTTGGCTCAGCGGTTAGAGCGTCGGCCTGCGGTCCTGAGAGACCTGGGTTCGGTTCCCGCTAAGGGCACGTACCTCGGTTGCAGTTTGTCCCCGGCCCTGGTTGGTCGTGTGGGTGGCAGCCACTCGACATGTCCCTTTCACGTCGATGTTTCTCTCTCTCTCTCTCTCCCTCCCACACTCTATCTGAACAAAAAATGGAAAAAATGTCCTCGGGTAGGATTAAAATAAATAAATAAATAAATAAATAAAATAAAAAAATAGCCACAGCCACTCACCTTGGTATTCGGCAGAGGGAGGGCGGACTGGACTAGAACCGTGTGGAGACACTCGGGATTTGGAGGGCACTCAGAGCTTTTGCTGAGTTGCGGCCACACAAAACACTGTCCATCTTACTCCTTCCCAGGGCTCTGAGTAGAGGCCGCAGCCCCTCCCTTGGAGATTCAATCCCACCCAGTGGCCATTGAAATGCAAATTGAGGCTCATTAAAAACCAGCATCTGTCCCACCCTCAGAAAATACCCTTACACTGAACACCTGAGGGAGTTTTTCATTCAACTGAGAACCCAAGGCTCTTCAAGTAACTATAACTAATAGCCTCCAAGCAAAAAGCTAGAGGATAACTGCACCATTCCTGGGCTTGCAACTCTACCCATGAAAGTAAGACTTGACAGTGCTGTTTAACGTGGATCCTCCCACGCTCACCCAGCCCAGTAGAGGGAGCCAAAAAGAGCAGAACACCAACACCCACAGGGAAAATTTGACAGGCTCCAAAGCCCACTGAGATAGCCAAAATGGTGAAACAAAGAAACAAATGCCAAATGAAAGAACAAGAGACCTCTACTGAAGATGAGATAAATGAGGTGCAGTTAAGCAAGTTAAGAGAGCTAGAATTCAAAGCCATGATCTTGAGGAAGCTCAACAGCATGAGTAAGGACATCAACACCATGAGTAAAGACATAGAAACATTTAAAATCAACCAATTGGAAATGAAAAACAACCAAGAAGAAATAAAGAATGACATAGCAGAAATAAAGAACACATTGAAAGGACTAAACAGCAGAGTAGAGGAAGCAGAGGACCGGATCAATGAATTAGATGACAGGGTAAAATAAATCAACCAATCAGAAAAACAAAAGGAAAAAACAATTAAAAAACAGGAAGACAGCTTAAGAGAACTGTGGGACAACTGAAAATGTAATAATATTCGCATCATAGGAGTCCCCAAAGAAGAAAATTAGCAATGGTTAGAGAATATATTCGAAAAAAAAATAGTGACAGAAACTTCCTTAATTTGGTAAAGGAAGAAGGCATTCAAGTTTAAGAAGCACAGAGAGCCCCAACTAAGAAGAACCCAAACAGGCCCACACCAAGACACATAGTAATTAAAATGCCAAAAATTAAAGACAAGGAGAGAATCCTAAAGGCAGCAAGAGATAAGCAACAGGTTACCTACAAAGGAAACCCCGTAAGACTCTCAGCTGACTTCTCACCAGAAACACTACAGGTCAGAAGGGAGTGGCATGAAGTAATCAAGGTCATGAAAAACAAGGATCTGAATCCAAGACTACTCTACCCAGCAAGGCTATCATTCAAAATAGAAGGTCAAATAAAGAGCTTCCCAGATGAAAAAAAAAAAAAGGCCAAGGGAATACATTAGCTCCAAACCAGCATTGCAAGAAATGTTAAAAGGACTGCTGTATTAGTAGAAGAAATAGGAAGAAAAACATAACCAAACTAAACAAAAATGACCATCAATAACTACATATCAATAATCACCTTAAATGTAAATGGACTGAATGCTCCAATAAAAAGACACAGAGTAGTTGATTGGATAAGAAAGCATGACTCATATATATGTTGTTTAAAAGAGACCCACCTCACAACAAATGACTCACATAGGTTGAAAGTGAAGGGATGGACAAAAATCTTCCAAGCAAAAGGAAAAAAAAAAAAACCTGGGGTAGCAATACTCATATCTAATAAAATAGATTTCAAAATGAAGGCCATAACTAGAGACAAAGAAGGCCACTATATAATATTTAAAGGATCTATCCAACAGGGAGATATAACCTTGGTGAACATATATGCAATAAAGGAGCACCAAAATGTATTAAAAATCTTCTGGAGGTCTTCAAAGGAGAAATCGACAGCAATACAATCATAGCAGGGGACTTCAACACCACGCTGAAATCACTGGATAGATCACCTAGACAAAAAATTAGCAAAGAAAAACAGACTCTAAATGAAGCACTAGACCAAATGAATTTAATAGATATCTACAGAGAATTACACCCCAAAACTGCAAAATTCACATTCTTCTCAAGTGCACAAGGGACATTCTCAAATATAGACCACATGGTAGGACACAAACTAAGTCTCTACAAGTTCAAGAAGATTGAAATCATATCAAGCATCTTCTCAGATCACAATGGCATGAAACTAGAAATCAAATGCAACAAGAACATGCAAAGACATTTGAACACATGGAGGCTAAATAGCATGTTATTGAACAATAAATGGGTTACCGAGGAGATCAAGGAAGAAATTAAAAACTTCCTGGAAACCAATGAAAATGAACACACAACAACACAAAATCTATGGGATGCAGCAAAAGCAATTCTGAGAGGGAAGTTCATAGCACTAAAGGCCTACCTCAAGAAACAAGAAAAATTTCTAATAGACTATATAACCTCAAAACTTAAAGAACTAGAAAGTAAACAACAAGTAAACCCCACACCAAGTAGAAGGAAGTTAATAGTAAAGATCAGAGCAGAAATAAATGACATAGAGACCAAAAAACAATTCAAAGTATCAATGAAACAAAGAGCTGGTTTTCAAAAAGATAAACAAGATTGATGGACCCTTAGCTAGACTCACCAAGAACAAAAAGAGAGAGAACCCAAATACACAAAATCAGAAATAAAAGAGAAGTAACAATTGACACCACAGATATACAAAAGATTGTTAACAAATACTATGAACAATTATATGGCAACAAATTTGACAATCTAAATGAAATGGACCAATTTCTAGAAACACATAGTCTCCCAAAACTGGACCAGGAAGAGATAGAAAACTTGAACAGAACAATAACTAAGGAAATTGAAGAGGTAATCAAGCCTCTCCCAGCAAACAAAAGCCCAGGCCCAAATGGCTTCACGGGGGAGTTTTACTGAACATTCAAAAAAGAACTAACACCCATTCTCCTCAAACTATTTCAAAAAATTCAAGAAGAAGGAAGACTTCCAAACTCGTTATATGAGGCCAGCATAATTCAGTTTCCAAAACCAAAAAAAAGACACTACAAAGAAAGAAAACTACAGGCCAATATCCCTGATGAACAAAGATGCAAAAATCCTGAACAAAATACTAGCAAATCAGATCCAGCAATACATCAAAAAAATTATTGAACATGACCAAGTGGGATTCCTCTCAGGGATGCAAGGCTGGTACAATATTCACAAATCAGTAAATATGATACACCACATAAACAAAATGAATAAAAACCACATGATCATATCAATAGATGCTGAAAAAACATTCAACAAAATCCAGCACCCATTTCTGATAAAAACGCTCAGCAATGTGGGAATAGAGGGATCATATCTCGACATAATAAAGGCCATATATGAAAGACCTATAGCCAATATCATACTCAATGTGCAAAAAGTAAAAGCATTTCCCTTAAGAACAGGAACAAGACAGGGATGTCCACTTTCGACACTCTTATTTAACATAGTCCTGAAAGTCTTAACCACAGCAATCAGACATGAAGAACAAATAAAAGGGATCCAAATCGGAAAGAAGGAAGTGAAACTGTCATTATTTGCAGATGACATGATATTATACATAAAAAACCCTAAAGACTCCATCAAAAATCTACTAGACTTAGCCCTGGCCGGTTTGGCTCAGCGGTTAGAGCATCGGCCTGCAGTCCGGAGAGACCCGGGTTCGGTTCCCGGTAAGGGCATGTACCTCGGTTGCAGTTTGTCCCCGGCCCTGGTTGGTCGTGTGGGTGGCAGCCACTCGATGTGTCCCTTTCACATCGATGTTTCTCTCTCTCTCTCTCTTCCTCTCTCTCCCTCCCACTCTATCTGTGCAAAAAATGGAAAAAAATGTCCTCAGGTGAGGATAAATAAAAAAAAAAATCTACTAGACTTAATAAATGAATTTGGGAAAGTAATAGGATACAAAATTAACATCAAGAAATTGATGGCATTCTTATACACCAATGATGAAGTTACAGAAAGAGAAACTAAAAAAAAATCCTATTTACCACTGTGGCAAAAAAATTAACATACCTAGGAATAAACTTAACCAAAGAGTAAAGGACCTATTTGCAGAAAACTACAGCACATTGAAAAAAGAAATAGAGAAAGATATAAAAAAGTGGAAGTACATACCTTGTTCATGGATTAGAAGAATTAACATCATTAAAATGTCCATATTTCCCAAAACAATCTATAGATTCAATGCAATCCCCATCAAAAAACCAAGGACATATTTCACAGAACTAGAACAAATCCTTCAAAAGGTCATATGAAACCTGAAAAGACCCTGAATAGCAACAGCAATCTTGAAAAAGAAGGACAAAGTAGGTGGGATCACAATACCAGATATCAGGTTATACTACAAAGCTACTCTAATCAAAACAGCCTGGTACTGGCACAAGAACACGCATATAGACCAGTGGAACAGAACAGAGAACCCAGAAATGGACTCAAGACGTTATGCTCAATTAATATTTGACAAAGGAGGCAAGAACATACAATGGAGTAAAGACAGCCTCTTTAATAAATGGTGTTGGGATAATTAGACAGCTACATGCAAAAAAATGAAACTAGACCAGCAACTTACACCATACACAAGAATAAACTCAAAATAAATAAAAGACTTAAATGTAACCCGTGAATCCATAAAAATTCTAGAAAAAAATGTAGGCAACAAAATATCGAACATGATACACAGCAGAATTTTCACTGATACATCACCTAAAGCAACAGAAATAAAGGAGAAAATGAACACATGGGACTACATCAAACTAAAAAACTTCTGCACAGCAAAAGAAACAACCATCAAAATGGAAAGGCAACCCACTGTATGGGAGAGCATCACTGCCAATGATACATCAGATAAGAGTTAATTTCCAAAATATATAGAGTACTCATACAACTCAACAAAAGGATGACAAAGAACCCAATTAAAAAATGGACAGAGGAGCTAAATAGACACCTCTCCAAACAGGACATACAAATGGCCAAGAGGCATATGAAGAAATACTCAACATCACTAATCATCAGATGCAAATTAAAACAACAATAAGGTATCACCTCACACCTGTCAGAATGGCCGCCATCAATAAATCATCAAACAACAAGTGTTGGTGAGGGTGTGGAGAAAAGGGGACTCTAGTACACTGCTGGTGGGAATGCAGACTGGTGCTAGCCACTATGGAAAACACTATGATATTATCTCAATTAATTAAACATTGAATTGCCATTTGACCCAGTGATCCCACTTCTAGGAATATACTCTAAGAAGCCTGAAACACTAATCAGAAAGAATATATGTACCCCCATGTTCATAGCAGCACTATTTACAATAGCTAAGATCTGGAAACAGCCCAAGTGTCCATCAGTAGACAAACAGATAAAAAAGCAGTGGTACATATATACAATCGAGTACTATGCAGCTGTAAGAAAGATCTCTTATCCTTTGAGACGACATGGAAGGACCTGGAAAGTATTATCCTAAGCAAAACAAGGCAAACAGAAAAAGACAAATAACACATGATCTCACTTATTTGTGGAATATAATGAACATAACAGTCTGAGGAATAGGTTAAACCCAGAGACGTGGAAGTAGGGTACAGACTGATAACCCTCAGAAGAGGGGTGGTGGGGGGAGGGAAGAGATAAACCACAGAATTTATATGCATGTATGCATAACCAATGGACACGGACAACAAAGCTGGGGACGGGGTCCGGGTGATAAGGAGGAGGGTGTCAATGGAGGAAAAAAGGAGAAACATCTGTAACAAAATTAATTAATAAAAATTAAAATTAAAAATTAAAGACTTGAATATAAGACCTAAAACCATAAAACTTCTAGAAGAAAGCATAGGTGGTAAACATCTTAACATCAATCTATTTTATGTACATTATACATAATAAAAAATACTCTTCAGTCATAAAAAGAATGAAATCTTTCAACATTTGCAACATGATGGACCTTGAGACTTGATGCTAGATGAAATAAGTGAGACAGAGAATAACCAATACCATATGATCTCACTTATATGTAGACTCTAAAAAACAAAACAAAACAAAAAAACAAGTTCATAGATACAGAGAACAGATTGGTAGTCCCCGGGGAATGAGGAGGGTGGTAGATGATATGGGTAAAGGGAATCAAAACGTACAAACTTTCAGTTATAAAATAAGTCATGGGGATGTAATACACATCATGGTGACAATAGTTGCTAATATTTATAAAGTTAGCATATTTGAAAGTTGTTAAGAGAATAGATCTCAAAAGTCGTCATCACACACACAAAAATTGTAACTATGTATAGAGATGGATATTAACTATATTTATTGTGATCATTTTGCAACACAGATAAGTATCAAATTATTATGTTGTGCTCCTGAAACTAATAAAATATTATATGTCAATTATACCTCAATTTTTTAATTGAAAAAAAAATTCACCTTGAGGACTATGGTTCTCCTGGATAAATAACATAGACTAGTAAACAGGTTCTCAATATCTCATCCCAGCTGCCCTCTTCTCTGAGTCTGTGACTTTCCAATGTCTTAAATGTTCAATAAGCCCTGGCCGGTTTGGCTCAGTGGTTGAAGCATCGGCCTGCAGACCAAAGAGTTGCGGGCTTGATTCTGGTCAGGGGCACGTACCTCAGTTTCCATTCGTCCCTGGCCCTGGTCAGAGTCGTGCGGGAGGCAACCAGTTGATGTGTCCCTCTCATGTCGACGTTTCTCTCTGTCTCCCTCTCTCTTTCTCTCTCACCCTCCCTCCCACTCTATCTGAAGATAAACAGAAAAATATTCTTGGGTGAGGATTTAAAAATATTTTTTAATTAAATGTTCAATAAAAATTATTCTATTTCAATTCCTGAATCAAAAATAGGAAACAAATTTGAATCAAACAAGACCTTGGCTTTCAAGGAACTCCCATTCTGATAAGGTACACAGACATGGCAATCAGAATTTATCTTTGAGTCATAAAGACCTGGGTTCAGATCCTGAATTTACCCTTACTAGCTAGGACAAGTCATTTTCTTTATCTAAACTACATGTTCCTTACCTGTGAAACTGAGAGCAACCATCAGCCTAACTCATGGAGTTACTTGAAAGCAATTGGTGATATAATGCATTTAAAACACCCAGCCCTGACCAGTTTGGCTCAGCGGTTAGAGCATTGGCCTGCAGTCCAGAGAGACCAGGGTTCAGTTCCCGCTAAGGGCACATGCCTCGGTTGCCATTTGTCCCCTGCCCTGGTTGATCGTGCAGGTGGCAGCCACCCGATGTGTCCCTTTCATGTCGATGTTTCTCTCTTTCTCTCTCTCCCTCCCACTCTATCTGAACAAAAAATGGAAAAATGTCCACAGGTATGGATAAAAATTAATTAATTAATTAAGTAAGTAAGTAAATAAAACACCCAGAAGGATGTTTGATCCATAGTACATATGACTACTATGTATTTACTGAATTAATGGCTTGTCTGAGAGTATCCTCTTTGATAGGAGGAGGAGGAGAGAACCTATCCAGCATTGTGCTTTCCCCGGAACCTCTGAGGAAATGTTCGCCAGATGATGCAGAGAACCACAAACTCCATCTCAGCATTTAAAACCAGGAAGAGGAACCTGGCAGGTCCCACATATGACTAAGGATGAAGAAAATAGCTGTCTGGCCTGACCAAGGTTGCAAAGGGAAGTTGGCAGTAGAGCAAAGTTTTAAAAACCCAACACCTGAAATCCTGCAAATCCTTTAAGTTAAAAACTGGAAAAACTTGGTTAAGTACAAATATCTCTGCAAGGTGGAGCTGGGATGACAGATTAGGGGCCACCAGACACTTATGGACCTCTATGAGCCACAGCAGTCATTCTTTCAGTACAAATATACTGCCTGTCTACTGTGGGCCAAGTATTTGGGGCAACAGAGGACTCAGACATGCTCCCAAGACTTGGTGGCACGTACAGTGTCAGAAACCAAGACCATAATGAAAAAATGTTTCACCACTAAGGTCCTGACGTACTAATATTCAGCAAGCTGCAGGCAGTGTTAACCAAAAGTAGCACCATGTTTCACATTTCCATTCTCCCTCCTGGGTTTTCCAACCACCAAGCTTCTTCCACTTCTTCAGTCAATTCACATTCAATGCCTCCCATCTCTAGAGGCTCTTCCCTGAACATCAGAGACTGTCCATGGGCCACCACAGTTTATTTATCTTTTATTTTTTAACTTTATGTTTTTTTCTTTATTGATTTTAAAGAAAGAAGAAGGGAGAAGGAGAGAGAAAAACATCAATGAGAGAGAACATCGAATGGCTGCCTCTTGCATAACCTAGGTATGTGCCATGACAGGGCATCGAACTAGCGATCTCTTGGTGCATGGGTCAATGCTCAACCACTGAGCCACACCAGCCAGGCTGGGCCACTACAGTTTAGAATAGAAACCTGACTAAAGTAAAGCCATACCCCACCTACAACCTACAACCTCCAAATTCAATTCTACAAAACACTTTTAAAGACACAGAAGAACAAGTTCTACCATGTTTATTTTAAGCCTTTAGGCAGCGGTTCGCAACATGTGGGTCGCGACCCCTTTGGGATTGAACGACCCTTTCACAGGGGTCTCCCAAGACATAACAGTAACAAAATTACAGTTATTAAGTTATGTAAATAATTTTATGGTTGGGGGTCACCACAACATGAGGAACTGTATTAAAGGGTCGCGGCCTTAGGAAGGTTGAGAACCACTGCTTTAGAGGAACGGTTCTGAGAAGACAGAACCAAGTCTTCTGAGATGATCTCACTTTCTGAACATTTATTATGTGTCATGCACCATTTTGAGTGCTTTACAGATACTAATGTCCTCAAAACAACTCTTCAAGGGAGCTATTACTGTCCCAATTTTACAACGGAAACTGTGTTTACAGAAATTAAATGACTTGCCCCAAAATCACACAGTTAATAGGTGATAGAAATCCATAAGCAAATTGGCCAGGTCCACTTTCAAGCCTTCCTTTCTTCCATAGCAGCTCACATTTTACTCTAATAATGACCTATGAGGCAGGTAAAAGAGGAATCAGCATTAGTCCATTTTACAAATGAGGAAACCGGTACTTAAGGAAGTGATATTATTCCCAGGAACAAGTCAGTAAGTGGCAGAACCATGGTTTGTACTCAGATCTGTGCTCTTTCTACAACCCCACATTTCCTCTTATGTTGTGTCTTGCAGAGGGAGTCAGATGTGCAGAGACGTAGTCCTGACCCTGTAATTAACTAACTGTATAATATTGAGTAATTATTTTTCCCTTGGCCTCAGTTTTCTCATTCATAAAACAAGGGTGTTGGCTTGGATTACCCTTAGGTTCTCCTTTAGCTGTCAATCTAGGTTTTAATTAGTACCAACAAGCTTATGAAAAGCAGTTTCTTTGGTTTCCTTGCCACCCAACAGTAAACCTCTAAAAAAAACCAAGGTTTTTAAAAATCAACTGTTATTTATAGTATAGATAATGTGAGGAGTGCTCGGCACCACAGAGTAAAAATTACCCATTCCATTTCATTTCTTCCAGCACCCTAGATGTAAACACAGGAAATGCCATAAACTACCTAATAACACAACGCTAGCGCATCCAATAACCGCCACACCTGAATAACATGCTGAGTATATTCAGGGGTGAAGAGTGTGTTTATGGTGGGGCCCTTCTTGCCACTGCTGGATTCATGGCACTTCTATTCACTAGGTAATTACTAGACTGGGACATCGACTCTGCTTCACTTACAGCAGACCAGGCTTATGACTTTAACTAAATCCAATCAGACATAAACAATTTAAAAGTGACTTTAAAAAAAAATCCTCACCCAAGAATATGTTTAGAGAGAAAACAAAACATCGATGTAAAAAACATCAATTGGTTGCCTCTCATACACGCCCCAACCAGGGATCAAACCCACAACCTTTTGGTATATGGGACAATGCTCCAACCCACTGAGCAATCCAGCCAGGGCTAAAAGTGACTTTTGACTAATTAATATTATAGAACAGAAACAGAAATTTAAGGGGGGGGACATCTATAACAAAAATAAATTTAAAAAGAAAGAAAGAAATTTAACCCCAGATGTTAAGTTCTTCCATGCCAAGAAATAGGAAGAGAGCAAGAAACAGGATACAAGACTGGACAAATTACTTCCCTGCCTTAGTTTCTTTATATAAATAGGGAGAAAGTCCAAACCAATCCTGAATACCTTTCCCACTCTATCTTAACAGGAATTTATAAATTTCTATTTTTAGAAAATGTGAAATGTGTAAAAAACAAAAATTAGGACAAAGAGGTCATAGTGTTACAAATTAAAATCACCTCACAGAAGGAAATAAAAAGGAATGAGTTACACTGCCAGGACAAAACATAAAATATGTATGGTCACATCACCCTGAATATATATTAGTTATAAGAGCAGAAAGAACCCTCTCTATCCCAGTGACAGCTGCAGTAAATAATTCATGCAATGCCCCGGGATAAGACAGCAGAGGCAGAAACCATTGCTCATTCAGTAAAACCAGAGCTGATCTGAATATGATCAAGGGCCTGATGACGTAAAACAATTACTGAGAACACGGGAACTGTCTTCGAGAAAGGCAGCCCCTAGGGAGCACATCTAGACTTGTCTTCGCAATAAAGCTTACACTACTTTGGCCAAGCATCATCATTTTCAGTATATATTTACTTATTCATATGCTAAATGGTGAACCAGGCACTTCCACATACATTTGTTCATTTAATTCTCCTAACACAGCAGCGGTTATAGCCCCTGTTTTTACAGAAAAGGCGTTTGAAGCTCAAGGAGGTAAAGAAACCAAAGTAAGAACCAATCCCTGAATCTAAGTTCAATGCACTTTCTACCTCATCCCTGTTATAATCTAGCTCCTTTATTATACAGGTCCCTCGCACATACATTATCTAGTTTTATATCTCTCAACAGCCTTGGGAGAAAGACATTCAAGATTCCTCGTGAACTGACCCCTACCCACTTCACAGTTTTAAAATGGATGCTGTTGGCTGCCTATCCAACATCTATTCCCCTCTTCCTCCTTCCAGACTTTTATCAGATATTCATCCCTTAGCAGCTATCCTACTAAGGCAGTTCTCAAATTTTAGCATGTCATCACAGTCATAATCCTCTGGAGGGCTTGTTAAAACACAGACTCCTGGGCCCCACACCCAGAGGTTTGGATCCCATAGGTCTGGTACATGCCCTAAGAATTGCTTTTTTCTTAAAGCAGGAGACAGTTGGGAGAAGGGAGGAGGGGACAATGGGGGGTGAGGAGGACATCTGTAAGTAACACTTTCAACAATAAAATAAATAAAAATAATAAAAATTAAAAATAAAAGAATTTGCCTTTTTTTTTATCCTCACCCGAGGACATTTTTGCATTTATCTTCAGATAAAGCGGGAGGGAAAGAGGGGGGAAGAGAGAGAGAAACATCGATGTGAGCAATGTGCCTCCCACAGGACTCCAACTGGGGCCAGGGATTGAACTTGCAACCAAAATACATGCCCTTGACCAGGAATCGAACCCAAGACTCTTAAGTCCAAGGGGCAAAGCTCTAACCACTGAGAAAAACCAGCTAGGGCAGAATTTGTTTTGTTTGTTTTAATCCTCACCCGAGGACATTTTCTATTTTTTGTTCAGGTAGTGTGGGAGGGAGAGAGAGAAAGAAAGAAAGAGAGAAAAACATCGACATGAAAGGGACGCATCGAGTGACTGCCACCCACATAACCCAACGACGCAACGAGTGACTGCCACCCACATAACCCAACCAGGGCCGGGGACAAACTGCAACCAAAGTACGTGCCCTTAGCGGAAACCGAACCCAGGTCTCTCTGGACCACAGGCCAATGCTCTAACCACTGACCCAAACCGGCCAAGGCAGAATTTGTATTTTTAAAAAGTTCCCAAGTGAGGACAGTTTGAAAACTACTAATGTCCTAAGGGAAAGTTAACCCCCAAACCTGGCTCCAGGGGCAGGTCTTTATTCTACATCTAAACTTAACATGGTAATCCCATTCTCCTTGCCACTGATTAGTTCAAGAAATCAGGCTTAACCACTTAGCATCTGGCATGTCCCGAAACCCTTATAGTTCTGGGATGGGCAAGTGGCCTCAGATGATCTGATTGGACTAAAGAGAAGAATTATTCTCCTGTTTTGGGTGATAAAGTCAGTGTCTGTCTCTCTGCCTCTCTTCTGACTTTCTCCCACCTCTCTCCCTGTCTGTCTCTGTCTCTCTCTTACACACTCACACACCAACTTCCCCCTCCCATATATATAAACAGGAGTCAATCACAGAGGAAAGGAAGAAAATCAACTTGACAGAGGATACTGAACCCTAAAAAATGAGCAACATGACATCTGGCAGAGAAGGGGCAAGGAAGAAGAAGAAGGGTGATTTAACAACACTCACAAAGGCAGTAAGGTGTCCCTTGCCACCAAGGACTGACCCTACAAACTCCCAACTTCTCAGAGTTGGAAAGGATACCACAGTGTATAATGGCTTTTGCTCAATAAATTAATGTTAAATACAAGCGATTTTTACAGACAGTTATCAGTAAATTACTAAGCACTAATAACTGTAAAAAAAAAAAAAATACTACACTAGGAGCTATAGAAAAGTTACAACAGCAGGGATCCCCTACTCTTGATGACTTACAATGAATAGGGAGAAAAGACATCTGAAAAAATCAAGGACACAACACAAATACTTATTATAAAGACGAGTACAAGTTCATATACACAACTGTAAAGAAAAAAAGATTCAAGTTATTGGACTATCTAGAAGTAGGTGCGATTCAGGAAAAATTTCCCTAATAGAATTCATTAATTCACCAAATACTTACTAAGCATCCACTCTACACTAAAAATTATTCGAGGTGCAGAGGACACAGGGAAGCAAACAGACTGGTCCTTGCTTTCACAAGGCTAGATTCTCACTGAAGGAGAATTCGTAACAAAAGTTTCGAGGACAGCCCTGGCCGGTTTGGCTCAGCGGTTGGAGCGTCGGCCTGCGGTCCTGAGAGACCCGGGTACGGTTCCCACTAGGGGCACGTACCTCGGTTGCAGTTTGTCCCTGGCCCTGGTCAGTTGTGTGGGTGGCAGCCACTCGATGTGTTCCTTTCACATCGATGTTTCTCTCTCTCTCTCTGTTCCTCTCTCTCCCTCCCACTCTACCCGAACAAAAAATGGAAAAATGTCCTCGGGTGAGGATAAAAAAAAAAAAAAAGTTTCGAGGACAGGGCTGTAAATTAAAGCACTGATCACTAGATGCATTTTAGCTTCCTTTAACCTGTAATAAAAATAATGCTTGCAAACATTTATTAAGTACTTGTTATGTACCAGAATCTGCTAAGTGCTTTACAAGTATTTACCCCATGTAATCCTAGTAACAAACCTATACAGCAGGTAATATCATTAGTATCATTTTAAGAAAAAGGAAACAAAAACTACAGAGGTTAAGTAACTGCCCCCCAGATCACACAGTCAGGAAGTGGCAGGACCTCAAGATTCACAGTTAGGTCAGTGGCAGAGGTTTTCACTGCCATGCAATATTGAGAGAAGACAAAATTATATTTCCATGAGTTTTGTTAAAATGCGAGGCATGGAATTATTAATTTGACATAAGCTTTATCATCTCTGAGGGTGTTTTTTTGTGTTTCCTCATCTGATAAAATGAGGAGTTAAGACTCCCTCAGTGATGGTCAATTTGGCACAATTGTTGTGAGGGAAAGGGTCCTCTGAAGGCTGGCACTGCACTTCTTACCTACCAGCTGGGACCATGTTCTTCCATGCCTTCATTAAGGGGTACATTAGCATTATATTAATGGCTATAAACAGCTGTAGCACAACCTCCAGCAGATAGGAGGCTGGAGGCACAAGAACAAAGGGAGAACCAGGAGAGCAATGATTGGCTGACCTGGACTCGTTTAGGTCAGGCATGACATTTGGTCCCTCTGCGTTTCTAAGTTCTCATGAATGTGGATGCCCAGGCCAGGCATCCCAAAACCTTCCTCATTTCCATCTCAATCTCCAGGAAGAATTACAATGAGAACAAGAGCTATTGAGGCAGAAAACAGACTCTGAATATTAAAGTACACATTAGGCAGGAGCTGGCAAAAGGAAGAAGAGAGGTTTTCCTTTTGGACCTAACAAAGTAGATTGTCAAACTCTACTCACCCACCTGCCACACAAGCTCGGTACCAAATAATCTTTTCAAGGAGCTTTTCCAAATCCCTTAAATTATTCACTTCTTCTTATCTCTATGCATTTATTAGGTGTCTCCTATATACCAGATTCGGAGCTAGGTACCACCGGAATATAATGAATAAACACAATCCCATAGGGAACAGTATATACAAAGGTTCTTGTCACCGGAGGACAACTAATAGCCACAAATGCCATTTAAGTTAACTCACCAGGGACCAAAATTTCCTAATACATATATTTTAAATGTTGATTGGGCCTTTAACTTGTCAAGATAAACACAAAATCTTTGTAATTCTTAATTTAACAAAATTTAAGTTATAATCACGACTAAGGTAATTCTTAAAACAAAAGACATCTGTCACTTCACATTTGGCTTTCAACACACATTGATAAAGAGGATCAATTTTGTCAAAATATTCAAGAGCTTCGCCGGTTTTTCCCCACGGTCTCCCTTAATCCTTTATTACTCAAGTCATTGTCCTCTGAATCGCCTATTATGCCATTACTCATGTTAATTTGCCCTTCAATTTTAAACTGGTCTAACCCTCATTTATCAATTTCGTGTGTTTCAAGGTGTTCTCCAATATCACTTTATTTCAAATTCATAAAATTCTTCATGTTCTGCAGAAATTTCAGTTTTCATTTTAGAATCTAGTTGCATTGTACTGTTAGATGTTAATTGTTCTATCATTACAAAGGCACTTATGGACAAGGACAGCGAAGAGGACAGAGCCCAATTGTAAGCTAGTAGGGATGTTTAAGTGGGGAGTAATTTTATAAGTGATCGGTTCCTATGGATAGATAATAAATGAACTTTTCTATATCTAATTACAGTTCAAAGGATGGAGAGAGGGCTATGGAAATTCAGAAAAGTTTAATAAATATTTGTTGAATGAGTAGATAAGTAAATTACTTTATTCAATCATTCAAGAAGTATTTATATTGCCCTGGCCAGTGTCGTTCAGTGGTTAGAGTATCGGCCAGTGCACCAAAGGGCCACCGGTCCAATTCCTGGGTCAAGGGCACACATCTGGGGTACAAGTTCAATCCCCAGCCCCGGTTAGGGTACATGTGGAAGGCAACCAATCAGTGTGTCTCTCTCACCTCTCTCTCTCTCAGTCTCTTTCTATTCCCCTCTATTTCCCTCTGTTCCACTATCTCTAAAAATCAATGGAAACATTTCTCTCCCTCTCGCTCTATCTGAAGATGAATGCAGGAATGTCCACGGGTGAGGATAAAAAAAAAGAATTAAAAGCCTTGAGAAAAGATGATTATGATCTAAACCAGAATAGAGGGGATAAAAAATATAAAAGCAAATTTGAAAAAAATTCAGAGATAAAACTGGATTGATAGCATGAGCTCATTCATTCGGCAAATATTTACAACATTCACTGTTCCAGACACTGTACTAGGTAATGAAGTACAATGATGAACAAACAAAACATGATCTTTGACTCCACTGAGCTGAAAGTCCAGATATGTAACAGTTAAATTAAGTATAGAATTACAGACCATTACAAATGCCATTACAGAAACTAACAAAGTAGTGTAAGAGAATAACAGAGGGATCTTCTTGAGATTAGAACAGTCCTATCTCACAGTAAATACTCAATGTTTGTTTACTAAAAGAAGAAAAATGGGGAGAAAGAGAGAACCCAGGCTTGTGGAGAAGCCAGAATTGGGGAGGAGCATACCAGGGGAGAAGAACAGGTGTGAAGGCCCTAAGGCAAGAACGGCTTTCTCAAAGTTTGTAGAATAGGAATTTAAAAATGCCAAACACTCTGAAGAACAGCCACGGAGGCAGAGAGTGGCACAAGATGAAGTCAGAGAAACAAAAACAAAGGCCAGGTCATTCAGAACCTTATATATCATGTTTAAGATTTGATATGTTTTCCTAGCTTTCAGCTTTTGGCTTGGAGGAAGCCAAAGTGCAACGTTCCCCGAATCCAGGTTCATCCGACACCAGCTGCCTCCACCATGCTGTGGAATTTCAACCCCAAGGAGATCAAAGTTGTCTACCAGAGGTGCACCAGAGGGGAAGTCGGTGCCACATCTGCCCTCACCTCCAAGATCAACCCCGGCTCTGACTCCAAAAAAGGCTGGTGATGACACTGCCAAAGCAATGGAAGGGTCTGAGGATTACAGTAGCACTGACAGTTTAGAACAGACAGGCCCAGATTGAGGTAGTGTCTTCCACCTCTGCCCTGATCACCAAAGCCCTCGAAGAACCACCAGAAGAGAGAAAGGAGCAAAAAAACCATTAAAACAGTGAAAATATCACTTTAGATGAGATTGTCAACATTGCCCAACAGATGCAGCACTGATCTTCAGCTAGAGAACTCTCTGGAACCATTAAAGTGATCCTGGAAACTGTCCAGACTCTGGACTGCAGTGCTGATGGCCACCGCCCTCATGATATCATAGATGACATCAACAGTGGTGCAGTGGAAAGCCCAGCTAGTTAAGAACTACAAAAAAAACACACAAACAACAACAGCAGCCCTGGCCAGTTTGGCTCAGCGGGTACAGCATCAGCCTGCAGTCCAGAGAGACCCAGGTTCAGCTCTCGCTAAGGGCACATACTTTGGTTGCAGTTTGTCCCCGGCCCTGGTTGGGTCATGCGGGTGGCAACCACTCGATGTGTCCCTTTGACATTGATGTTTCTCTCTCTCTCTCTCCCTCCCACTCTATCTGAACAAAAAATGGAAAAATGTCCTCAGGTGAAGATTAAAAACAACAACAACAACAAAAGCTCTGGCCAGTTTGGCTCACAGACAGAAGGGTCACGAGTTTGATTCCAGGTCAAGGGCACGTACCTGGGTAGCAGGTTGGATCCCTGGCCCAGGTTGGGGTCATGTGGGAGGCAACCAATCAATGTGTCTCTCTCACATCAATGTTTCTCTGTCTCACCCTTCTCCCTTCCACTCTATTTGAAAAATCAATAGAAAAATATCCTTGAGTGATGATTAACAACAACAACTACTAAAAATATATATTCTTTCAATTAACAGCTAAAAAAAAAGATTTTACATTTTCCCCTAAATAAAACAAAAAGCTTTTACAAGTTTGAAGCAAAAAGCTCATTTAAAAGATTACTGCAGCCCTGGCCGGTTTGGCTCAGCGGTTAGAGCGTCGGCCTGCGGTCCGGAGAGACCCGGGTTCGGTTCCCGCTAGGGGCACGTACTCCGGTTGCAGTTTGTCCCCGGCCCTGGTTGGTCGTGCGGGTGGCAGCCACTCGATGTGTCCCTTTTACGTCAATGTTTCTCACTCTCTCTCCCTTCCTCTCTCTCCCTCCCACTCTATCTGTACAAAAAATGGAAAAATATCCTCGGGTGAGGATAAAAAAAAAAAGATTACTGCAGAATTCCAGGGTAGAGATGGCAGTGCTTAGATCAGAGAGGTGACAACAGAGGTAGAGAGAGATAAGTGGGTTCAAGAAATACATAAGAAGTAAAATTGACAAACTAGGGGTGGAGAAAAATGGAGAATAAGAGAGAAGGAGGTGTCAGGGATAAATCTTAAATTTATGCTTTGAGCAACTAGGGACATGAAGATGCCACTTACTAAGACATGAATAACTGGGGAAGGACCAGATTTGTGAAAAAGATCAAGAATACAATTACGGTGCATACAGAGTAGGAGATGTTGTAAGATTTCAAAGTAGAAATTATCAAGTGGGCAAGCGGATATATGGGTCTAGAGTCAAGGAGAGAGGTTTAGGCTAGAGGTATCTGGGAAAATACAGGAGTTGCCAGCATATATATAGTATTTAAAGGCAGGACAAGTAGATCAATGAGATCAAGTAGAAAGAGAGTATAATGTAAGAAGAAAACAGAAATCTCTCCCTTGAGGATTCCAACATTTAAAATCAAGGTAGAAAAGAACTTACATGCACATATGCATAACCAATGGACACAGACAACAATGCTGGATGGGGGAGTGGAGGGCGGGATCGGGAGGAGGGTGGCAATGAGGGAGGAAAAAGAAACATCTGTAACAAAAATAAATTAATAAATAAAATAAAATCAAGGTAGAGCCCAGTCGGTATGAGCGTCATCCCATGCACTAGGAGGTTTTATTCCTGGTCCGGGCACATGCCCAGGTCACAGGCTTGATCCCAGGTAGGGGGTGTGCAGGAGGCAGCCAATCAATGCTTCTCTCACACATCAATGTTTCTCTCTCTCTCTCCCTCTCCCTTCCTCTCTCCAAAAAATAAAAGTAAATAAAAAATAAAATCAAGGTAGAAAAAGGTCAACAAAATAAACTGAGAAATGGTCAGAGGTGCAAGGCAAACAAGGAAAGTGATATCCCAGAAGGCAAAAGGAGAAAATGCTGAAGAGAAAGTAATCAGAATGGCAAATATACTAAGAGGTCCAGTAAGATGAGAAAGAAAAGGAAATCCCATGGCTGCAAACATCACAAAAAGAGGGACATCCATACACTGTGAGCCTCCTGAGGACAGATCATACCAAAACCTATGAAGTGGTCATGAAAACAAAAACCTGAATCTGATCAAGCCTCCAGATACTAATTTACAAGTGATATGTATATGTGTGTGTGTGTGTACACACATATATATATACACATACACACACACACATATGTGACCAATTAACTTTTTAAACTATAACAGAAAGATGAAAAATCCAGACACTTAGAAAACTCTGCAGGACAAATAATGTGGTTTCTTCAACAAATGAACCAATGGGGGAGGGGGGTGCATTTAGAGATTAAAGGAGACATAAAAAGACATGTTAATCAATCTCTCTGTGTAGTGCTTATCTGGATTCTGTTTTAAAGTGTCTTTAAGGAAAAAAAAAAAAAATAAGTCCTGGCCGGTTTGGCTCAGCAATTGGTGCATCACCCTATGGACCAGAGAGTCCCAGGTTTGGTTCCCGCTAGGGGCACGAACCAAAAAAAAATATATATATATATGACATTTGAACCACAATTGAATATTATGATAATGTTAAGGGATTATGGGGGTATGTGGCTATGGTTTGGGGGTTTCTTTGCTTATTACTTAAGATTTGACACCACAGAGGACATTACGGGCCTTAGCAAGAGCAGTTGTGATGAGGTGGTGGGGTAGAAGTAGAGTAGGCTGCCAAGTAAACAGGAGGTAAGAAACTGGAAGCAGAAGTTGTAAACAATTTTTTTTAAAAGACTGGGTTTGAAGGAGAGAAAAGATAGGGTTTAGCTGGAGCCTGACATAGGATCTCAAGAATGCTTTTGATTGGTGAGAAGAGGGAAATTGTTTTCCTTTAAACAGAACATTAGAATGCTGCTTATGATAAATCAGTAGAAAGAAAAATGTAAAGATGCAACGAAATGAGGTTTCTGAGACGGGACCACGGGAAGAAACCTAAAAGCATGTGAAGGAGCAGGCCTTCCCTTAAATCATTTCCTTCATTGTAAAGGAAGGGACGAAGGCAAAAATGGGTACAAGTCCAAGTAGATTCTTAGATTGAATAGTAGGAATATGAAGCTTCAATTTTATCTTTGATCTATAAGGCAAAGTCTACAGTGTGGAGAGAGGCGAAGAGAAGGGCAGTGGAGAAAGTGACAAGTGGGGACTAGGGAGAAAATTGAAGATAACCCTGAAGAAAAACAGCTATTTTCAGAGCTAGAAATCACAGGGAGGAAACCAGGTTTTTAGAAATGGGAAATGAGTAGGTTAAATAGACCAACCCCTCAATATGTCATTTAAAGAAAGGCTGAGGTGGTGTTTTCAGTTTGCAAATATTAAATCCTGTCAAGAGCCCATGAGATCTGTGGATCCCTTGACCCAGTAGTCCCACCTATGGGAATTTATTCTAAAGAAATAATTTTTGAAAGGCAAAAGCTACATGTAGCATTACAGATAAAATTATAGTGTAATTTACAACAGGAAAAGAAAATACCTAAATGAATGCAATGTTTGAATTTTATGTGTTAACCACACTAGGCTACAGTATGCACTTATTGACTTAAACACTGATCGGCTGTGAATGTATTCTGCAGGTGCGGGACACATCCATAATCCGCTGACTGTAAATAGAAGAGACTATCCCTCACAGTCTGGGCAGGTATCATCCAGTCAACTGAAAGGCCTCCAGAGCATAACTGAGATTTCCCTGAGAAAGAATTCTACTCATTATGTTTCTCTGGTAGAAAAGATACAATGACTTTAAGCAAACATTGGAATGTCATCTTTAATTTTATAACTGAACACTAAGAAGTAACATGGGAAACTGTTTATAGGTCAAGAAAAAAGGGCAAAGAAACTTAGGTGTACATTGTGATTACAACTATGTAAAGATGTATATTTATGTATAAAAAAAAGGAAACAAAAGAGTTTATAAGACTGATGGAATCATGCCTGAATCAATTAATAGTGCTACAAAACAATTTGTGAAATAGAGCCCTGTTATTTTTTTTTCTTTATTGATTTTAGAGAGAGAGGAAGGGAGAGGGAGAGACAGATAGAAACATAGATGAGAGAGAACATGGATTGGGCACCTCCTGCATGGTCCCCACTGGGGACCAGGCCCACAACCTGGGCATGTGCCCTGACCAGGAATCCAACCAGCAACTTCTTTGGTGCATGGGTCAAGGCTCAACCATTGAGCCAGACCTGCCGGGCGAGCTCTATTATTTTAATGGAAGAAAGTTACCATTATGTATGTTAAGCCTTATTTGAATTATGTGGCACTTTAAAGAAACTCATACTAATCTAAAAACAAATTGCCCATTTTGAAATGTTTTCTTAGATAATACTAAAAAGAACGGACCCTCTGGAAGGCAAATATGCCTACAGGAGCCTCAATCCAGTGTCATTTTTCAGTAATGTGTAATTCCTCAACTCAAATGAAATGAAGACCCACACAGAATGGCAAAGTAGCTGGTCATCAGCCTTAGAATTTGCCACATCCTTAGTTGAAGGGCATGCCGTCAACTTTGACTAAGGTCAGAGATATTTGCACTGGGCGGCTAAATATTTAGCACAGTAAGGTCTCTTCTCTCCTCCTGTCTTCCAACACCAAACACTGAAGGGATTCTTGTATGTTTGTTGAACTTGAGAAAATCAAACAAATATTCTTAGTAATAAACCTCAGTTTGAATGCTGGCTCCACTCTCATTCAATCAAAAAATATTTGCATGCCTACTATATGCTAGGAATTGTGGATACAACACTGACCAAAAAAAAAGATACTTTTCACTTTAAACAAAAAGATACTATGTTGAAACTCATTCTCTTTAGGGTATTCTATGCCTTAAAGAGAAATGATTCTCTGGAGCTTAAGGCAGACATTAATCAAACAGTGCCATAGTGTATATAGTTAAGAATGTGGTTCTATGTAAACAAATAATGATATGAATGCTAAAGTGTTTAAGGGTGAAGTGTATTGATATATGCCTCCAAATAAGATGGATTGATAAATAAAAAGATTAAGGGGTGGACAGATATTCAATAAAGCAAATACAGCAAAATATTACAGAATTTAAATAATGAGTATGTGGGTACTCACTGTACATACTCCCCTCCCAATATTTATTTTTCCTTTTTTTTTCTTTATTGATTTCAGAGAGAAACATCAATGAGAGAGAACATGGACTGACAGCCTCCTGCATGCCCCCTACTGGGGATCGAGCCCACAACCTGAGCATGTGCCCTGACAGGGAATCGAACCGGAGACCCCTTGGTACATGGGTCAATGCTCAACCACTGAGCCACACCGGCCGGGCCCAATATTTTATTATAAAGAAATTTTAACTACCCAGCCAATGTCACTCTGTGGTTGACCTATGCACCTGATTCGATTCCTGGTCAGAGCACATGTCCAGGTTTCGAGCTCGATCCCCAGTAGGGGGCATATAGGAGGCACCAATGGATGTTCCCCTCCTCCTCAATGTTTCTCTCTCTCCCCCTCTCCCTTCCGCTCTCTGAAATCAATAAAAACATATTTAAAAGAAAAGAATTTTTAACCATACAAAAATGTTGAAAGATGTATACTGTGAAACAGTTTCAAGAGGAGTCAGCCTACAGGAGGAATTTTTTTTCCTTTAGTGAAAAGTTTAATCTTGGAGCAACAGTCCCAGAGGCAATCTCAAAATCATTTCAAAACTTGAATTAATCAATTTATTCCTCAATATCTGTTTGCTTGCTTATTTTAGCAGACAATGACAGGGAACATTCTACACTCAAGATACAGCTAAAGGTGCTGGTTTATCTCTCCATTCTGGCACTATGGAGGTGGGGAGGAGGTCCAGGCAGCCACTAATTGTCTCTGTCTATAAAATGAGGTTTAACAATCCCTTCTCCGTCTCTCAGGATGAAGTAGGATATTACACAGGACAGCATTTTGAAAGGTCCCTTCCTACCACCCCAACTTCATCTCATGCCATTCACTCTTACTCCCTACGCATCAGACATGACCTTTTTTTTGTTCCTCTATGTTGAGCTAAACCAGTGCTATCCAACAGAAATATTATGCAAGCCACTAACGTGAGCTCCATATGGAATCTTACATTTTCTAGTAGCTATACTTTTTAAGGTTAAAAAAGCAAGTAAAATTAATTTGGAAATATATTTTACCCCAATTTACCCAAAATATTAACATTTCAATAGACAATCAATATAAAAAATTATTTTTTCAGTACTAAGTTTCAAAATCTGCTATGTATTTTATACTTATAGCGCATCTGTATATGAATTAGCACATTTCAAGAGCTCAGCAGCCACACTGGTTAGTAGAAACCATACTGGACAGAATAGCTCTAAACATTTACTTTTGGGGGGCCACTGTGCATTTAAAATGTTCCCTCTGCCTCGCACGCTCTACACCCACTGTCTGCATGACTAGTATCTACATATCTTACATATCTTAGTTTAAAAATGGCATCTCCTCAATGAGGCCTTCACCTTATCACTCCAAAATTCTCTACATTAGCCCGTTATGACTTTTGTAGAATTTATCAAAACCTACAATTAATTATCTGCATATTTAATGCTTTTCTCTGTATTTTACCTCTGGAATGGAAGCTTTATAAGAGAAAAGACCAAGACCATTTCTGCATTCTTTATGATTGTACCCTTGGTGCTAAGCACAATGCTTGACACATAGGAAGCAATCGATAAATATGTGTTGAGTAATTTAAAAATAAATAAAAGCACTGTCGAGATGTGTTGGTTTTGTACCCTGCACGTAAAAGTGTGTGTGTGTTTGCCCCCTACTCTACCAGCCCATAAATAAGAATATATTCAGCATCCATTCCCAACTGGCCTCAGACCTTTACAAAGTCGTCAACTTCAGACAATTCTCTGGCAAGTGGCAACAGATAGAAACAATACGATTGTTTAAAAGAGAGCAAGGCTGTAAATAGCTTTTACTATGCTCCAAGGAAGCAGGAATTTTTTTAAGTCAGGGAAAATGAAAAAAGTACCACTGGGGAAAGTAGCACCCAAATGGTCAGGAGCCAGCGCCAGATTTGGGGACAGAAGATATGGATTTAAGATTCCAATTTGCAAACCCCCAGCTATGTCACAATGGATAAGCCACTTATCTTCTCTCCATCTGTAAAAATATGATGCCTTAAGGGCAGAATTAAATTAAATGAGACTGTATATAAAAGTGTGTGACAACAGTAAACCCTAATTATCTCTAGGCTGCTCAGGAAACTTGGACTTTCAAAAGTCTGTCATTATGGATTTTTCCCCTTTGTTCATCTGGCTTTTTTGCTTTAAGTTACTTCACAGGTTATATACAGATAACTTGAACTAATCAAGCAAAATCTATCCTGATACCAAATAAAAATCTCAGATTCTGGACTGGTCAAATTCCAAATGGGAAAATAATCTTCAATGGAAGAAATTGTTATAAAATAGTAATTCGCCAACAGGTGATGTTGGATTAAGAGTCCTTCCAACAACACCAGGTCCCTCTTTACTCATCACCCAACCTGGAAATTTAAATTTTACTCCTCTAGCCCACTGAAAATTCCTTCCATAGTAAAACACTGTTATTGATGGGCTATGTCCCAGTGCAACGATTTTTAACCGGTGTGCCACAAGAATTTTAAAAACGTACAATATACCTGACTATCTAGTCAGGGGCAGTGACCTCTTTTCCCTCAGAGAGTCAAATAAAATTTTTAAAAAGACCAAAAATTTTAAAAAACGACAACAGCCAATACAGCAATAATCATCTGGTATAACTGAATCAAAGTTATACCAATTTTTTTTTGGTCAGATTGGCAAAAAATATATTTTTTGGTGTGCTGCAGACTTTTAGTAATTAGTTTATGTGTGCCATGAGATAAAAATGGTTAAAAATCACTGCCCTACTGTACTACAGGAAAAGGGTGAAGGGCAGAGAGGAGAAGGGGAGGAAATCACTGTTATAAAATATTTGAGCTGGGAAGATGGTGTCAAATTCAATACATCTGTAAGACAGCTAAGGAAAACCGAGGCTTGGGGTAGTTAACTGACCTGCCATGGTCACACAGTAATAATCATAAAAATATCTTCAAATCCCAGCTTGACCTCTCTACTCCTAAATGTTCTCATCTATATAATGAGTATAAATCTATAAAATGATTATTTTGAGGAATAAACAAAAATAAAATGTGAAGTGTTTGACACTGTGTAAGTCCCAAATAAAAGATTAATTGTAACGAAGCTTATGATGTTGACTGGTTTCTGATCTCATTTATCCCCAACATAAAATGAGGCTGGGGAAAGGGGATACCTGGGAAACAGGGAAATCACATCCCAAATTCATTTTTTAAAAAGATTAGAAGGAAACAGATGAAATGCTACTGCCAGTTATTGTTCTACAATAAAATTCTAATGGATTTCATTTTTTGTTTTTCTTGTTTCCTTTTACCTTTTATTCTTCCATCTTCTCCAAATTTTCTGAGACTCATGTATCACGTTCATCATCATTTTTACATTTAAAAATTTTAATGTATTTTTTGCCCGGACAGTGTGGCTCAGTGGCAAAAGGTCACTGGTTCAATTCTTGGTCAGGGCACATACCCAGGTTTCAAGTTTGATCCCCAGTGGGGGGCATGCAGGAGACAGCAAACCGATGTTTCTCTCATCAATGTTTCTAGCTCTCTCTCCCTCTCCCTTCCTCTCTCTCTAAAAAGCAATAAAAATATTTTTTAAATATATATGTGTGTGTGTTCGTGTGTATTTTAAAACAAACACGAGGGACTGAGTGAAGACACTCAAATTGGAAGAGTAACTATCTGACAATATTTTAGCTCACTGGACCTTGTTTATCAGCTCCTGGAAAAAAACATTTCTTTCAGCAATTAAGGAAAATCCTAGGAAATACCCACAGAGTTTTGGATCTAAAACACTCTTACAGCGTCGGCCTGCGGTCCAGAGAGATCCAGGTTCGGTTCCCACTAAGGGCATGTACCTCAGTTGCAGTCAGTTCCTGGCCCCAGTTGCAGGAGGCAGCCACTCGATGTGTCCCTTTCACATCGATGTTTCTCTCTCTCTTCCTCTCTCTCCCTCCCACTCTATCTGAACAAAATATGGAAAAATGTCCTCGGGTGAGGATAAAAATAAATAAATAAATAAATAAATAAAACACTCTTACAGACCACTTAGCCCAAACTCCCAACTAATAGGCAACATCAGTCAAGCAACTTTACAACTTTTAAATTCTGTGCATTTATCTATGGAGCGCTCATCTGATCCTCACAACACTGTACAGGCACAGGGCAGCTATGGTGTACGTAATGGAAGAAGCATGAGTCAGAAGAAGCTCAAGAGTCAGAAGGACCTTGCTCCAAATCATAGCTTTGCTATCCAGCCTCAGGCAATCCAATTAACTTCTGTTTTCTATAAAACAGAGACAGAACAATACCTGTCCTAGCTAACCCAGAGAGTAGGAGAAAGAATAAAATGAGATAATATCAGTGAAAGTCCTTTGTATACTACACAACAGGCCCTTCATGGGGGCCTTGCCTTCCTCTCTGCTCTGACCACTCCCCACCTTACATGGATCCTCTAAGTGTACTAAACTAATCAGGGTTCCCCAAACATGCTCTCAAGCCTTTTAGCCCTCATACCGCTCCCTTTCAGGAAGGTCTTTCCTCCTCTATCTTCCTACCTCTCCCCACTGTACATTGTTAACCCCTGCTCATCTCTCAAAACCCAACTTAGACACGTGTCACATCTCTTTTTTTTTTTTTTTTTTCTCACCCAAAGATATTTTTCCATTTTTTGTACAGATAGAGTGGGAGGGAGAGAGAGGAAGGCAGAGAGAAAGAGAAACATCGACGTGAAGGGACACATCGAGTGGCTGCCACCCGCACGACCAACCAGGGCCGGGGACAAACTGCAACCGAAGTATGTGCCCTTAGCGGGAACCGAACCCGGGTCTCTCCGGACTGCAGGCCGACGCTCTAACCGTTGAGCCAAACTGGCCAGGGCATGTGTCACATCTCTTAAGGTTTGCCGGGCTACCCCCACTTCCGTTGGAGCAGATGCCTTTGCTCGGACTTCTCACTGCCCTGGCATATATCTCCATGGGTCATTTTGTCTCAATATTACTGCCTATGGACATCTCGGTTTCTCAACTGTAAACTTAAGTGTGGGAACCAGGTATGATTCGTCTGTTTCTTCAGAGCCCATAACAATGTCTGAGGCTTAATGTGTTTAGGAAATGAACTTTAACTGAAAATTAAAACATTAGTGTTTATATAATAGGTACATAAGGTGTTAATGCAAAATATAAGGCAGTACTTCTCAACCTTGACTATAAACCTTCAAAAATAGAGATCCCAAGAGATTTTGATTAAGTGGACTTGAGATAGAGCCCAAGCAATTTTTTAAACACCTTCAGATATGTTTCAAATGCATGGCCAAATTAAAAACCACTGCTAAATATAATTGCAGTCATGAAATTATAATGATTCTACCTAACATCTATGTAACTTAACATCTTACAATTCATTTCCACATACATTAGTTTAATCTTCACAACAACTCTGTGAATTAGGTATTGTTTCTCTTTTCCAAATGAAATAAAGATATAATTAAGTTAAATGTCCAAGTAGGTCTTTGTCCTACTTCAATCTAGTGTTCTTCCTTCTACATCTCCTTCCCTAGAAAGTGATAGATAATACAGCAGCAATATACAAAGTACTATGAGGACAAGTGCTCAAATGAGGAAAACATTAATCCCAGCTTTGTGGGAATCAGGGAGAGAATAAGGAAATCTGAGCCCTGAAGATATATGTAGGCAGAGGAGGGTAGAAGCCACACATATATTGTCATTGTCATTTATCATCCCAAAAGATTCGAAAGGCAGATTCTATAAAGAAGGAAAACGTTCTTGCCAGCCTGGGTTGGTACTTACACTGTCTGAAAAGGAAAGGGGCAGGGACACTGGAAAGGGATGGGAGTAGAAAAGTGATGGAAGAAAGCCCCACAAACAAGAATGAACTTCCCAATGCTGCATGCAAATTGTCTCATCCTAACTCCATTAATAAGAGGCAAGATATAATGGATTTTTTATATCCGACACTGAGATCAATCTTAGAGAATTAAATCATGCCAAAGAAAATCATATTAGTGAGGAATCAATGAACCTTTGGTTCTTTCTAGACTTATTACTACACTATTCCTAGAGTGGGAATAATCTGGAAAATCTTAGCACATAAATGATTTTCCCCATCTCAAAGACTAGAAGGATGGGAGAGTGGAGGAAGTTAATGAAGAGATATAAGGCTAGTCCTGGCCAGTTTGGCTCAGCGGTTGGAGTGTCGGCCTGCGGACTAGAGAGTCCCGGGTTCAGTTCCCGCTAGGGGCACGTACCAAAAAAAAAAAAGAGAGAGAGAGAGAGATAAGGCTTAACACAAGAGCAAAAAAGTATATTACATTATGTTAATAAGTTTATGATGGCAAAGGGAAATGAATATTCAGGCACAGGTGACTCAGAATACTGGATAAAGTCTCTCAGCTTCTATAGAAAAGCGTTATATTGAGTTTGTAATATCATGACCATCTGATATACAGTTTTATCAGCAGTTATTTCTTCGTGGACTTCAGTCTGGATTTTCTTAGAGGGAAGAAGCTAAAGAGAGCATAAAGCACTCTACAGGGACTTTTCTAGTGCACCATGATTTAGTTTGATAGAGTTTAAAAGGCAATATGATATAGTGACAAAAGTAAAGTACTACATTTAGATTTTTTAAAAATGTAGTTTTAAACCAGTTTTTAGTCATTTGCTAATAATGTACCTTTGAGCAAGCCAGGACTTCTATGATCCTCTCAGTCTCCTAACTCTTGTAAAATGTAAATACCTATCTCACAGGACTGTTGTAAAGACTGAACAAAAACAGCAGGGCAAGATGTTAGTCTTTTCCCCGCAGGAAACATAAATGTAAATGCATGTAAATCTGTCTTCATCCATCTTTCTGTGCACAGAAGAAGAGAATAGGCTAGATGAAGAAAAACTTTAACTCTCACAGCAATATACTTGCCAAACATTCCTATATCCTCTATACAGAAGAATTACAGCACCTGGGTAATGAACATAACACATAACTTCTGGCATCAGGTGGATACTGACTAAAATTGAAGTCTGCCACTTAACTTTCAGCAAAACCTTGAACAAGATCTCTTTGCCAGTCTGAGCCTCAACCTCCTTATCCATGAAAGAGAGGTGCTAGCAATCATCTTACATGCTTATTTTAAAGATTGGAGAAAACATCTCACGTCATGTTTGGTACATAACAGGTGTGCAATATACTATTGTTAATAAGCTTCCTATCAGCTAAGAACTAGCTAAACCAATCATATTTTTCAAAGGTCTATTTATAGTCAATATTTTATTTAGTTGCTTCATGACTTTGTAAGCTGATCATAGGAACTTTTGCTATCCACATTTTACAGTTAGGAGAAGAGGTACAAAGACAGAATTGCTTCCGTCAGGTCATGCAGTATTATAGAAATGAATTAAGGTCTCCTGACTTTCTCCTGTTTTCATTATTTCCCCCCTCCCCAAATTACAACATTAGTCTTTAGGAATTAAAATGACATCTATGAAATAGGCTATTCTCTTGATAACTTTCATGTTTTCCCTTCACTGTAAAAAAAAAAAGTTTTTCCCTTACTTTCGCTTTATGATTTAGAAAGATAAAATGGGAGAAAGGAAAATTCATTAAAACCAGAAACAACAGAATTGAGATTTCAAATTAGCAATTTCTGATTCTACCTTGATTTTTGTTTTTGTTTTCCCCAACAAGGCCATCTTAGTTAAAAAATTTTAAAGTCAGCTTGTTTTCCCCAACAAGGCCATCTTAGTTAAAAAAATTTTAAAGTCAGCTTGTTTGATAAACTATTCCTAAATGGGGGTGGAAGGGAATAGAAAGGCAGCTGTCTCCCACCTTTATGAGTATCCATCATTTTTTCATCCCTCATTTTATCCCTTCATTTCAGGACTTATCACACCATACTGTGATATCTTTAACTCCTTAAAGACCCAAATATGTATATCTCAACACCACCCTGTCCCAACATGGGGCCTGGCACCTGGTAGAAAAGGATTCAATAAATGTTTATAAATAAATTAATGAACAAATGACACCAAACTCTCAGAAGAAAGTTAGGAAAGGAGAAAACTGGATATTGTATCTTGGAGATAATAAGAAAGTGAAAGAAAAAAATATATTTTAAGAGCTTCATAAGGAAAAAAAAAAAACACCTTTATGTGGAGTCAAACAGGCCCTTGTATGGCTTTAAGTATCACTAGAGAAAGACAAAACCACAGGAGATCCGGAAAAGACAGTTTCAAGTTAAAAGGCTCAAAAGTTAGGGTGCTTATTTAGACTTGCAAAACCAAGCTGCAAATTCCTAAAACACAATCCCAGCCTAGGAGATTTCAACAGCAATGTTCAGGTCTTGACTAGAAGAACAAAAGCAAAAAAACCTGCAGGTTTAGTGGAGAAAAACAGATATAAAAGGGAAGAAAAACTCAGTCTAAAATAAATCCCCCCAAAATGTTAGAATCCACTTGGATTTTCATATTAGAGCGTGGTTCCTCTTCATTCTGAGACCTAATCTTGAATAAAACCCCAATGTAGCAGCTGGCAGTAAATGGGACTAAACCATCTTATTCATTTACCAAATATCTGAGTGCCTGAATATAGTTACTATTCTAGGCAAGGGATTGAAGTAGTGAACAAAACAAAATTCTCTGCTCTCAGGAAGCTTTCAGTCTGGCAGCAAAAGACAGACAATACGCAGGTGGAACAGAATGCAATGTCAACAAGTAAGTGCTCTGAAAAAGAATGAAGAAAAAGAATGAAGAAAAAGAAGGGAAAAGGGGAGGAAGGGAGGGAGGTGGCAAGGAGCTGGTCTTATCAAAAGCAAATCTTTTAACCTGGGGGTTTTCAAACCTTAGCAAGTATCAGAATCACTAGAGGGCTAGTTAAAGCAGAGGATTTAGGGCCCCAACCCCAGGTCTGGGATGGGACAAATAATTTGCAAGTCTAACAGATTCCCAGATTATATTGATACTGCTGGTGCAGGGACCACACTTAGAGATAATTGTTCTAACCCAAAGGATTAGGTAGCCTCTTTCTCCTGAGCCTTGACTTGCTTCTTCATGCATACATTCATTCATTTCCAACACTTACTCAGTACAAGGAACTTGGTTAGACACTAAAACTAAACAGATCCTGCCCTCAAGAAATTCAGACGAATGGAAAAGAGGCACAAACTCAAATAAATGCAATAGTGCTATAGAAAGCTACAAGAGTGGTATGTACAGGAGCCAGAAAATGATGGAACAACTCACTCTGTGGAAGTAATAGGAGAGACTAAGGTACTGCTGCTTCCCAGGGGTTCAGCAAGCACTTCACAGGCAGGCAGAAGGTCAGGGAGAAAGGACACCCCAAGCAAAAACAGAGATGAGAAAGAGGATGGCAGGGTAGTTATAGAAAGTGAGGCTGCAAAGGTAGGCAGGGGTCTGATCTCTAAAAATTTCTCGTAAAGATACATTTGAAAATGTATCTTTAAATTGATGTGATGGGTTTTGTTTTACAAAGTTCTCATCGGATACACAGTGCTCTCCTTTCAGAATGCATTGCTTCCTCCAAGCCCAGCACATGTGCTTAGTAAGTGTATACTGAACTGAACTGAACTGAACTGGACAAGCTTTTTATCAAGTGCTATCTTATAGATGTGAGGCAGGTCACCACCTTCCCCGCAGGACTCACTTTAGCCAGGGCAAGACTTGTAAAACAGGACCAGCAGCCTCGATGATTGCTCACGATTCCCTGTACAGCTGGAGTCCCCCAGAGATTAGAGCAGGCTTCGCTGTTTACACGTCCACCTCACCCTCTAGACTTTGAGCTCTTTGAAGACAGGGTATATCTTAATAGACTGAATACCCATAGTAGTTGCAGGAGGCCTGAAACACAGCAGCTCTCAGACTCCTGTAATGTGGGGTCACTGAATGACTGAATGGATAAACTTTGAGGAATGTTTCAGGGTCCATATTCCTAAAACCCTTTTTGAGAAATAGTGCTTCTAGTTGAAGTGAGGTGGATTTCACATGCTCCTGATTGAGGATTTCCCAAACAGAAACCAAAACAAACAAAAATGTTACAGGTGCTGTGGTAAATCCAAGAAGTCAGCTTTGCCTGAGAGGAGTTTGGGAGTGGATGCTAGCAAAGACTTCAAAGTAGGGAGGAGGGGATTCTTCAGTGGAGTCCTGAAAGTTGAGTAGGTGCTTGATACCTGCCTTATTCTAGGGCATAAAAACAAACTCCTGGAACCTGAAGGCTGGAGGTGACCTGCACAAGGTCATGGAGGAAGGTGAAGTCACAAGATAAGATCAATGAAGCATCTGTGTACTATTGACTCCTGACAAAATTGAGAAAGCCCAAAGACACAGTAGGCAAAATTAAAGATTTTTCTCAGGAAAAATTCTTAAAGGCTAGACTAACGAATTTGAATTTTTATTGGAAACCATAGTACTAACCCTTCCCTTCACCTTTAACAGTTCCGGGGATAAAAGCATAAGACAGTTATCTAATGAGTTGAACAAACACAAGCACTTTGCTCCCAACACCCACAAACACCCACAACTTCTCAAGTATTCTTCCAAAAAACACTCCTACCAATGTTTGCTGTTAAAATATTCAAGAGAGTAAAGGCTGTTTAATAAGCGTGTCTTTTGCAATGGAATAATGAACATAAATAATTCTTCTTTCCCTGTTTGTTTTTAACTCTGCAAGTTACAGAGTATTCCCGGCGTGGGGGAGGGGCGCAGAAGTCGGGCTCCATCTAGCTGAATTCTTCAAGGAGTTGAACACTACAGGTGATTTTCCCCGGTCGGTCGGGGTTACTTTTCCACGCAGGGCGACTCGGATGCCGCCTTGCTGGGCTGCCCCTTCGCGAGCCAAGGTTTGCACCGCAAAGTTCGGGAAGGAGTCGCTCCCAGACCCGAACCTGTTGGGTGTCCCGGCCCCTCCCCCGCCCGCGCCCTCTCCCGGGTTCCCCGGCCCCCAGTCTGAGACCCGCGGCCGCGCGGGGAGTGCACAGGGGGCCTTTGTTGGTCCAGCAGGAGCCACCCACCTCGCGGGGCGACGGCCCCGCCTCATCTCACCTGGCGCGGTCGCCCGCCCGCACCCGCCGAGGGGAATGAATGGGCCCAGGCCCCCTCCTCGCGCCGCCCCCACCCCCGCACCCCAGCCGGGCAGCCGAGACGCCAGCGGCACCGGCGGGAGGCCGGCTCTCACCTTCCGTGCTCGCTCGGCTCCTCCTCCTCCTCCCGGTGGCGGCGGCCGAGCCGGGGCTGAGCGCACGAGTGTGCGCGGGGCCGCTTCACTTTCTCCCTCCCGCCGCTGCGCGCTCGCTGCCGGGCCGGGAGTCCCCTCGGGCCGGGGAGGGAGCGGGCGGCCGGGCGGCGGTGGAGGGGCGCTGTGGGGGCGGGGTGTGTGGGGCCGGCTGCCGCGGGCGGGCGGTGGGAGCCCGAGGTTCTCTGCGGGGCTGGGTGAAAGGGGATGAGAAAATGAAGGGAGCGCGTCGGTGCAGCAGGACGGTGGAGCCGTGAGGGAGGCGGCGCGGAGGCGAGATGGACGAGCCGAAGGGGAGGGCGTGTGCGGAGGAGGCCGCGAGGGGCGTCTGCTGTGCGACGGCACCTTGGGCTCCAGCTGCAGCCTCGGCCCCCGCCCGCTGTCGCGCTATTGTGCGCGCCGGGCCTGGTGCGACCGCCTCTCCCACCGGCCCCAACCCCCTCCCGGGGGAGGCAGCAGCGCCCGCGGAGTCCCGCCCGCCCCGCCTCCCGCAGGTGGGAGGGGGCGGGGAGGCCTGGACAGACCTACGTGAGCGCGGCGACTCAGGCGTGGGGGAAGGCGAGCGCCTGGAGTGACGTCATCGCAGGCTGGGGAATCACCGGGTGGCTGCATGACGTCATTGCTTTGCTCGTACTCTACAGCCACAGGCTCTTTTGACGAGGCCTTTCTCGGGGAAGATTTGGGGAGGTTTCTGGGGGTGATAATGGTGTGGCCAGGGTGAGAGAAAACGGCTAACCCCTTGGTCTCATGGTCCTCTTCAGGTTACAAAGCATCACCGCAACTGCTAGGTCATTGCCAAGAATTTGAAAACCACCCCTCTCCTGTGACCCCAGACCCAGGCATTCATAATATGATTTGGGGGGCTATGGGGGGAGGGAGGGGTTGGGGAACAAAGAAATAATATGCAGATTTGAGCTGTCGTGAATTGACATTGGAAAAAATAGGCTACTTTTCCCGTTTTTCTCCTACCACAGAGACTACAGTCAACCCACACCTTTCCCCTGAGCTCAGATTCTGTTTCCCAGTGCCTGCTGGACAGCATCACTTAAATCCTGCACTGTACCTGACCACATGTCCAAAACTGAAACATTAGTGACTGAGGGTCTGGAATCGGATTTTCTTGCTTCAAATCCCAGCTGTACAAATGTTAGCGACAGGACCTTAACATTTCTAAGCCAAAGTTTCTCCATAATAAGTAGTGCCTGTGTATGCTTAACTTGGTCTCTCCAAGCCTCAGTTTTACCATGATAATAGTAACTACAATTTAGCACACATTAAGGCCTTTGGAATTTTGGCTGTACCTATTACCATTTTCCCCAAAGGTGCCACTCATGTTACTTCCTGGTCTCAGTGAAGGGGTCACCATCCAACTGTCTCTTAAGCCACAAACCTGAACATAGCTCCTATTCATCCTCTCTCAACACCCTTATCAAATTAGTCACCAAATCCTGTACAGCCTCCTAAATATTTCTCAAGTCCTTGCCCTTCTCTTCACTCCCTACCATCACCTGGATAACTTGAGCAGTTTCCATGCTCTCCAAATTCAATCCATTCTTACTGGTGATCAGAGTAGCCTTTTAAAGCCATAAATTTGATGATACCCTCCCCTATTTAAACACTCTGGAAGGCTTTTGTTGCTTTCAGGATAAAGTCCAAACTCCTTAACTTGACACTGCACAACCTTGGTGCTTACATCAGCCTTTCTAGCCTGTCTCACACCTTTTATCTTTAGTTCCAGCTACACAAAATGCTACTTAATGTTCTTTGGACACATTTATTTTGGCTCTGAGGCCTTCTCTATCTCACTAGCCAACACCTATTCATTCTACAAAGCCCAGCTTGAATGTCATGTTCATTTATTCATTCAACTAATGTTTCTTAAGTTTCCCTGAGCCTTCACAATGTTGTAATCCTATAGTACTTCCATGCCCTTTATGGCATGTAGCATATTGTGTAGTTACTGCATCTGTGTGTGTCTGACTCCCTTAGCTCCTTGAGATCAAGTCCTATTTCTACCCATACTATTCATATCCCCTGTATCAGGAACAGTGATTGACACATAGTTATAGAATCAATGTTTAAAAATGTATCAAAGACTTCCGGTCAAGATGGCGGTGTAGGTAAATGCAGTATCGCGTCCTCCCACAACCACATCAAAGTTACAACTACACTACAGAACAACCATCATTCAAAACCGCCTGAAATTAAGCTGAATGGAAATCCTACAACTATGGAATTAAAGCAGCAGCCGCATCCAGACTGGTAGGAGAGCGGCGGCGCGAGGGGTGGTGGCTACGGCGGCAGCGGGGAGACTGGACGGGCTGGTCCCACACCCACATGTGGTGGATAAAAATCAGGAGGCTCCCGCGGCTGGGAAGGTCCTTCCTGAGGACTGAGGGGTCCCCGTCCCTGTCTCACACCAGGTGCCCCGCTCAGGGTTCCAGTGCCAGGAAGAGAAGTCCCCATAACTTCTGGCTGGAAAACCAGCAGGAACTGAGGCTCAGGGAGGCTGAAGCGGCTGGAGCCCCAGGCAGCTCCTTAAAGGGCCCGCGCACGGACTTATCGGACTCTCTCCCTCTAAGCTTGGAGGGGAGGCAGCTCCAGGTGCGCCAGAGACATACAGGGAAGAACTGAGCTGTTTGGCACTGGAGCGAGGGCTGGAGAGGGGGCTTTCTCTGGGACAAACGTGCTGTAAGAGGCTTTTGTTCCTTTGGTGAGTCCTTCCCGGGGGCCGCAGACAGTCGCCATATCTGGGACTCCAGCAACCTGGCTCACACTGGTAGCTCCGCCCTGTTGCTCCCTGAGGCCCCGCCCCACCCCACCCAACTTTCAAGCCCACCCAACTTTCAAGCCCACCCAAGCTGTTGCCACTTGCTTAACCGTAGGATTGGCCGGCCTCGGATCCTGCTTCAGGTTTTTCCTAAACTCTTTCAAACGAGCAGTATCTGGTCTCAGTGAGCCCCATACCTCTCATTAAGTAATACTGTACAGTGAAACAAACGCAGGGAGGCAGCCAAAATGAGGAGACAAAGAAACAGGTCCCAAATGAAAGAACAGAACCAAACCCCAATAAAAGAACTAAGCGAAATGGAGATAAGCAACCTAACAGATACTGAGTTCAAAATACTGCTTATAAGGATGCTCAATGAACTCAATGAGAACCTCAGTGAACTTAGTGAGGGATCAAGAGCATAAAAAAGGACCAGTTAGAAATCATGGATACACAGTTAGAATTGAAGGAGGCATTAACTGAAATAAAGAATAATTTACACAGCTTCAATAATAGAGTACATAAATCCAAGGAGCAAACCATCGATTTGGAATATAAAGAAGCAAAAAATGCCCAATCAGAACAGCAAAAAGAAAAAAGAATCCAAAAAAATGAGGATAGTGTAAGGAGCCTCTGGGACAACTTCAAGCATGCCAACATTCGCATCTTGGGGGTGCCCGAAGGAGAAGAGAGAGAACAAGAAATTGAAAACCTGTTTGAAACAATAATGGCAGAAAACTTTCCTAACTTGGTGAAGGAAACAGACATACAAGTCCAGGAAGCACAGAGAGTCCCAGACAAGATGAACCCCAAGAGGCCCACACCAAGACACATCATCATCAAAATGCAAAAGGTTCAAGACAAAGAGAGAATCTTAAAAGCAGCAAGAGAAAGGCAGCTAGTTACCTAAAGGGGAGTTCCCATTAGGCTGTCAGCTGATTTCTCAAAGGAAACTTTGCAGACCAGAAGGGAGTGGCAGGAAATATTCGGAGTGGTGAAAGGCGGGAGCCTACAACCAAAATTACTCTATCCTGCAAAGCTGTCATTTAGAATCAATGGACATATAAAAACTTTCCCAGACAAGAAAAAGTTAAAGGAGTTTATCACTACCAAACCGTTATTATATGAAATGATGAAGGGTCTTTTTGAAGAAAAAGATAAAATGTATGAACAAACAAAATGACAATGAATACATATCTATCAACAATGGAATCTACAAACAGGATGAACAGGTAGAACAGAAACATTCTCATAGATACAGACAACATTTTGTTGGTTGCCAGTTGGGAGGGGGGTTGGGGGAATGGGTGAGGGAGGTGAGGGGATTGAGAAGCACAAATTCATTGCTAGACTGACAAACCTCAAAGGGAAGGGGGTTGGCGGGGTGGGAAGAAATAAACCAGGGAACTTATATGCATAACCAATGGACACAGACAATAGTGTGGGAAGGGGTGGGGGGTGGAGGCGGGAGTGGGGAGGAGGGGGTCAGTGGGGGAGATATGTGGAACATCTGTAATACATTTTACATCCAACAATAAAGATTTGGAAAAAAAAATAAAAATAAAAATGTATCAAATAAATGCTAACATAGTGCTTACTATGTGTCAGATACTGTTCTAAGCACTATCTCCTTTAAGCCTCTAACAACCCTTTGAAATAGACTACTGTTATTTTATCTATGAGGAAACTGAGGCATACAGGATTTATGTAACTTAACCCAAGATCATAACCCAGTAAATTAATCCTAAACTAAACTTTTTGTATGGTCTCTGTGGTGGCAGAATAATGACTCCCTAAAAATATTTACATTCTAATCCCCAGAACCTATGAATATGTTAGTTTCAATGGCAAAAAAGACTTTTGCAGGTGTGAGTAAATTAAGGATTTTTTTTTTTTTAACTAAAAAAGAAATTTGTGTATTGAGGGCAAGAGGATGCAAGCAATATGAAAATCAAAAATTTATCTGGCTTTGCCCTGGCCAGTTTGGCTCAGCAGTTAGAGTGTCGGCCCGCAGACCAGGGAGACCTGAGATTGGTTCCCCAAAGGCCACATATCTCCGTTGCAGTTTGTCTCCAGCCCAGGTTGGGGTCATGTGAGTGGCAGCCAGTCGATGTGTCTCTCTCACATCGATGTTTCTCTCTCTCTTTCTCCGTCTCTCCCTCCCACTCTATCTGAAGATTAATGCAAAAATGTCCTCAGCTGAGGATAAAAAATAAAAAGCCCTGGCTGGTTTGGCTCAGCGGTTAGAGCGTTGGCCTGTGGTCCAGAGAGTCCCGGGTTCAGTTCCCACTAAGGGCATGTACCTCGGTTGCAGTTTGTCCCCGGCCCTGGTTGGGTAGTACGGGTGGCAACCACTCGATGTGTCCCTTTCACGTCGATGTTTCTCTCTCTCTCTCTCTCTCTCTCTCTCTCTCCTTCCCACTCTGTGTGAACAAAAAATGGAAAAATGTCCTCGGGTGAGGATTAAAAAAAAAAATTATATGGCTTTAATTTGCTTTTTTTTCTCTTGTCAAATAGGGTGGAATTTTATTTATACATTTTCTAAGGGTCCCAGTCTGCTCGTGAATTTTCATACAGGGGAAAGCTGTGGGGCAGAGATCCTTACTGACCCATTGGGAAAACTCACCAGGGCGGGAGAAGTGCTCAGTGCTGCCTACTTCTTTCCCTCTGCTCCATGTGGACTACAAAATAGACATTGCACTCGTCGAAGAGCCCAGCGATTAGCGAAAAGAAGCTCTGGAAGCCCACTCTGCCCTCTTGGCACCGCTCCAGGTCCTTCATTATTTTGTCCACAGTCAGAAGGTCTTTTTGATTTTCCAAAACTCCAGAGAACTCCTTTTCCATGAGTACTCTCAGGTCCTCCTTTGTTAAGTAGTTCTATCCCCAGAAAATCGATGAAACGCGAACATCATTATTTCCATGGTGTGTTCAATTGGAGAGGGCATTTTGAGGCGCAGTAGGATGGCTGAGCTGGCTGGGCCACCACCAATTTAGCACCACAACCAGTGCTAAATTGAGGATCTTGAGATGGGGAGGTTATTCTGGAGTATCCAGGTGGACTCAATGTAGTCACAAAGATCCTTAAAATAAAAAGGGAAGCAGAAGAGTGAGGAAGGGGTAGGTTGGACTGCAGAAAAGGTCAGGTGTGAGTTGTGATTCAGTGTGAGAAGTACTCCACCCACCCTTGGAAGACAGAGGAAGAGAGCCACAGCTAGGGAATAAAAAGAACTCGAAGCCCCAGCCAGGTGGCTCAGTTGGTTGGAGCATCCTCCCATACACCTAAAAGGTTTCAGGTGTGATTTCCCGTCAGGGCAAATACCTAGATTTCAGGTTTGATCCCCAGTTGGGGTGCATATGGGAGGCAATCACATTGATGTCTGTCTGTCTCTGTCTCTGTCTCTCTCTCTCTCTCTTCCCATTCCTCTCTCTCTAAAATCAATGACAAATATCCTCAGGTAAGGATTTAAAAATATTTTTTCAGCCTGGCCAGTGTGGCTCAGTGGTTGAGCATTGGCCCATGCACCAAGAGGTCACCAGTTCAATTCCTGGTCAGGGCACATGCCCAGGTTGTGGGACTAACCCCCAATGGGGGGCATGCAGGAGGCGCATTTCAATGTTCTCTCTCATTGATGTTTTGATCTCTCTCCCCCTCACCCTTCCTCTAAAAATCAATAAAGAAAAATAAATATATAAAAATGTAAAAAATTTTTTCAAAAGCTAGAAAAGGCAAGAAAACAGATCTTTCTTTGGAGCCTCCAGAAAGAAAAAGAGCTCTGCAGACACCTCGGTCTTAGCCCAGGGACACCCATTCCAACTTCAGGACCACAGAACTGTGAAATAATTACAGGCGAAGAGGGTTTTTAAAAAATCTTCCATGAAGGTCTTCTGAATGTCATACCATGTCCTGAATTGGTAGGTAGATAACCTGAGCCTGAAATTCTCTTTCTTCAAGGCTTTTAAGGTAGTTAACAAAACACAGCCAATTCCATAGAAGTATAATTAACATTACCGCATACCATGCAAGTGCTGCAGCATGAATTCTCCCCCAGGGAAGTGAAAACTTGTTTTTAAGTGGGGAAAAAAATTAGCCCTGGCCAGTTTGGCTCGGTGGATAGAGAGTTGGCCCACAGACCGAAGAGTCTCGGGTTTGATTCCTGGTCAAAGGCACATACCTGGGTTGCAGGTTCAATCCCCTCCCCATTTGGGGTGCATGTGGGAGGCATCCAATCAATGTGTCTCTCCCACATTGATGTCTCTCTTTCTTTCTCTCTCTCTCTCTCTCTCTCTCTCTCTCCTCCCTCCCTTCTACTCTATGTAAAAATCAATGGAAAAACATGTTAATCCAGTGAGGATTAACAAAAAAATACAAACACACACACACATACACACAAGTGTGTGTGTGTGTATATCTCTTAGATATTACAATGGTTTGTGGTCTCCAAAGCTCAACCCTGTTTGACAAAATCTTATTCCTTAGTATTTAATTTCTCTGGCTAAGGATATTTTATTTTTATTGAGATATAGTTGAAATATAACACTGATTAGTTTTAGGTGATTTGCTATATGTATGTATGCAAAATGATTACCACCATAAGTCTAGTTAACATCCACCACCCCATATAGTTACAAATTTTTTTCTTGTGATGAGAACTTTTGAGATCTACTCCCTTAGCAATACTCAAATATACAAAACAGGACTGTTAATACGGTCACCATGCTGTGCATTACATCCCAACACCTTATTTATCTTGTAACTGGACGTTTGAACCTTTTCGCCACCTTCACCCCTCTTGCCTACCACCCTCACCCCCACAAACCAGGGATACTTTAAATTTAATTTTTCTCCTTATGAAGGCAATATTAAAAATAAAAAAAGCTGAAGGATTTCTGTGCTACAGCTACTGCACAGTCGAATGTGCTCCTTCCGCTCCTCCTTCCAGCCTACCAGGCGAAGAGCGTAGTTGTGACGGCTCAGCATGTCGGGGCTGGCACTGCTCAGCTCCGCACCACGAGAGTCCTTGTTGCCGTCTGACCGTGAGGGATGCCATTCCAGAATCCCAACCGGAGGTGTCCACTCTGGGGTCACCTCTGGTACCAACTACCTAAGTTTAGGTTTCGCAAAAGGTAGAGCCTGAATGAATACTTGGGTGCAACATACTTGAACCAATTTGCACCCCCACCAGCAGTGTGTGAGAGTTGCAGCTATTTTACATCCCCATCAGTACTTGGTATTATCAACCTTTATTCTTTTATTTTTTTTAAATATTTTTCTTTATTGATTTGAGAGAGGAAGGGGGAGAGTGAGATGGAAACATGGATGAGAGAGAACATCGACCGACCACAACTCAGGCATGTGCCCTGACCGGGAATCAAACCAACGACCTCTTGGTGCATGGGTCGACGCTCAACCACTGAGCCACACCGGCTGGGCTCAACCTTTATTATTTTAATCACTTGGGTGGTTATGTAGTGATATTTCATTATTGTAATGGGCATTTATTTGATTACTAATGAGGTTGAAAACCTGTTTATAAGTTTGTGGTTATTTGAATGTTCTCTTTTGTAAAGTGTCTGTTCAGATCTTTTGCTCAAGTGTTTAAAATCAACTTTATTGAGATATAATTGAGGTATAATTTACATGTAATAAAATATACCTATTTTAAGTGTTTAGCTTGATGAGTTATGATGAATTTTTTTTTCTTTATTGATATTAGAGAGAAAGAGGAAAGGAGAGGGAGAGAGAGATAGAAACATGGATGAAAGAGAACATCAACTAGCTGCCTCTTATATGCCCACCCACTGGGGATCAGGCCCACAACCTGAGCATGTGCCCGGACTGGGAGTCGAACCAGCGACCTCTTGGTGCATGGGTCGAAGCTCAACCACTGAGCCACACCAACCAGGCCAAATGTATATCTTTTGTAAACACTGTCACACCCCTTCTGACCCAGGAAGTTCCCTTGTGTCCCTTTGCAGTCAATCCCCTAACCCCCTGGCAATCAATGATCTGCTTACTATCACTTTAACTTTTCCTGTTCTAGAATTTCATATAAATGGAACCATACAATATGTACTTTTTGTGTCTGGTTTCTTTCATTCAACATCACATTTTTTGAGATCATCCATGTCATTTTATGTGTCAGTCATCACTTCTTCCTTTTTTGTTGCTGAGTAGTATTCCACAGTATAGATATACTACCATTAATATATTCAACTATTGATGGAATTTCAAGTTTTGGGCTATTATGAATAAAGCTACTATAATCATTCAGGTACAAGTCTTTGTGTGGATATGTGTTTTCATTTTTCTTGGATGGATTGTAGGGTAAGTGTATATTTAACTCTGAAAGAATTGTTAAGCTGCTTTTCAAAATAGTTGTGCCATTCAGTGTCCTTTTGACATGTCCCCATCATTCTTTGAGCACTTCTTTGCTTTTTGGTCCACAATGTTCTAGGCTTTTCTAGTCCTTTCTTTGACCCAGCCCCCAAACCAGCCATGTCTCCGAAGAGTTCTGATTCCTTTCATTGGAGAATAGAATTTAAGCCCAAGATCTAAGCACTAGATGAGCTCATGACTATGGGGTGTCCCTGTTCTCAGGCACTCTCAGTCTATATAAGACTCCAAGACAACTCACTCTCCCTCTCCCTCTGGCCTTTAGAACGCAGGCCACCATGAGTCCTATAGCTGCAAGGAATGAATTCTGCCAAGAACCAGAGGGAGCTTGGAAGCCTCTGATGATAATGCGACCCGCTAACACCATGACTGTAGCCTTGTGAGACGCTGAGCAAAGGACCAGACTCCCTACGTGGGTTCTTTCCAGCCACTATGTTTGTGGTTGTTTGTTCCTGAGCAATAGAAAACGAGTACAGGAGGGGTGGGAGAGAAGGCTCCAAGAATTAGAGATGCTCATAAGCGTTTACGAAGGCAGTAGTAAGACAGGAATCATCTTCCTGCTGCTTTAGCTGGTGCTGCTGGGAAGAACAGTTCAGGACGCTGGAGGGTTTTTGCAACAGAATCTCAGTGGGCAGTCATTAACTTTGTGGGTGTCTAGAGCTAGTTGTGACAGCGGTGGCGGAGGCAGCAGCAGCAGCCTGACCCCTTAGTTGTGCTGCGTTGTGAACATCCGTTGAACATTGGTGCCCCACCTCCCTAACTGTGCAAGAGGTGGCGGCTCCACTGGAGAGGCCGGGTTGGCAGTGTGGTTCTGGGAGTTCGTCCTGGAGATCCAGCCTACAACTCGCTCCTCCTAAATTTGCAACAACATTATAAGTACTTCAGGTTCTTTTTAAGTCTTTCTTGACTTACGATAGCCAGAGTGATTTATCTTTCCTGCACCTGAAGCTTAACTGACATACCTGCCTTTGCTTGAACTAGTTTAAAAGGCTTCCTGTTCCTTGTGGCCAAGTGACACTAGACACTTAGAGATTGACTGTTGTGACAAGGAGTGAGAAATGGAAGAGTTCAGTGAGGCTGGGCTAGGCTTAATTCATTCAAACCAATATATTTCATTCATTCCCTGCTCTGTGTCAAACCCTGGAAATACAGAGATAAGTCATTAACACCCCTGCCTTCAAAGAGCTCAAAATATAGTTGGAGACAAACACACAAAGAATAAATAACAGTACATGTTATGACCTGTAAAAAAATAAATAACAGTACAACATGTTATGACCTGTATGGGAGCCCAGAGAAGACAGCAGTAATTCTGCCTCCCCAGAGGTATCTGGTAATGGCATTTAAGCTGGGTCTTAGAGGATGAGTGAGCCTAAAAAAAAGGAAGGGACAAAGGACCCCACCACCCACGAACCTTATTGAACTCAAAGTGAGTGAGTCACTTTAAATGCATCAGTCCATTTAACCCTCACAACATCCCCATAGGTCAGTATTATCTCCTTTTTACAAATAAGGAAGGTTGACCTCAGAGAGGTTTATAATTTGACAATGCCACACAATTGGATATAATAGGAAACAAGCTCATAGGATCCAATGTATGTAGCATAAGCATAAAAATTTTGACTACAAGGTACAAAATCACCCAAAGAATCATTGCAAGTGCTAAAGAAACAAGCTGCAGGCTGAGCTTTCAGGACCGACTCCCCAAGTCCTACAGGTGGGAGCCACCAAGGGAGCTGTGTCCCTACCACAATCAGAAAGGCCCTCTTCAGGCTGGTGGCTCCAGAACCCTGCCATCTCCACGGCAGTTCACATCAGCACAAGTGGTTACCTTGTGTCCTGTCTCCTCCCCACTTAGCTCAGCTCCAAACTCACATCTTATAAGAGTGCATCTGATTGTGGACTCTAGCTGGAAACAAGTCTGGGAATGTGATTTGGTTTTCCAGCCTCCAGTACAGGAAAACATACCAGAAGGCATTTGGACTGGATATTGAATGAGCCAGTCCATCATTTCTGCCTCATTCAGTTTGATGAACTTAAGAATATTCATTCATATGCTGGCCAGTGTGATTCAGTGGTTAGTATTAGCCAGTGCACAGATGGGTTGGGATTCTATTCCTGGTCAAGGGCACATACCTGGGTTGCTGGTTCAATCCGCTCCCCGGTTGGGGTGTGTATGGAAGGCAACCAATCGATGTGTCTCTCCCACATTGATGTTTCTCTCTCTCCTCTCTCCTCTCTCCTCTCCCCTCCCCTCCCCTCCCCTCCCCTCCCCTCCCCTCCCCCCTCCCCTCCCCCCTCCCCTCCCCTCCCTTTCCCTCCTCTCCCCTCTCCTCTCCCCTCTCCTCTCCTCTCCTCTTCTCTAGTCTTCTTTTCTCTCTCTCTCTCTCTCTCTCTCTCTGGCCTTCCTCTCTCTCTCCTCCTTCCATTCTCTCTAAAAATCAATGAAGAAATATCCTCAGGTGAGGATTAACAAAAAAAAATTATATTCATTCAACAAACACTAAAATGATGGATAATCCCAATCATAAGTGAAAACAGACATTCTCATACACTATTGCTGGAAGTGTAAAGTGATATAAATGGATTGGAAGGTACTTGGACAGCATCTAATAATATTTAAAGCATGCACCTGCTATGACCCAGCAATACCACTTTTAGGAGTCTATCCTACCAACAACAAAAATAATAACACAAATACATGAAGTTTAAGAATGTTTACTGCAGCATTGTAGCTACATAAATCTGGTAACAACCTAAATATTCATCAATAGGTGACTAATTAAACAAATAAATAATACAACCATACAGCAGAATACTGTGCAGGCATTAAAAGGAATTAAACGGATCTCTAGTCCGGCTGGTGTGGCTCAATGGTTGAGCCTCGACCCATGCACCAGGAGGTCGCCGGTTCGATTCCCGGTCAGGGCACGTGCCCAGGTTGTGGGCAAACCCCAGTGGGGGGCATGCAGGAGGTGGCCAATCAATGTTCTCTCTCCCTCTCACTTCCTCTCTCTCTAAAATCAATAAAGGAAAAAATAAATAAATAAATAGGAATTAAATGGATCTTTATATACTGGCCTGAAAAGATGTCCTTCATATGTCATTGAGTACCAAAAAAAAAAAAATTGCAAATGCAGTGGTTTTTATAACATGATCTCAATTTTTGTTTTTTAAAATGGAGGTAAAATATATGTCAGTATAAGTATAGGAAAAATCATCCATAGTGTTCATATTTAGGGATTGAAAGAGTGAAGGTGGGGGGGTGGCTTTTATATACTTTATTTGTATAATTTTTAAAATTGATTTTTTAGAGAGGAGAAGGGAGGGAGAGAGAGAAACTTCAGTGAAAGAGAGAAACATAGATTGGCTGCTCCCTGCATGTCCCCTACTGGAGATCGAGCCAACAACCCGGGCATGTGCCCTGACTAGGAATTGAACTGGGACCTCTCAGTCTATGGGATGACACTCAATCCACTGAGCCACTCTGGCCGAACTATTTTGTATAATTTTTTTTAAAGCCAGAGATTATAGGTAAGATTTGCTCTTCTTGGTTTTGATTTTTAGAATATATTATCATGAACTCTCATCGCATCTTTAATCATGAACTTTTTAAGTCTCTTGTCACTTATAGACAGTTATTGTTCTACTGTGATGTTTTTGCAAAATGTTCCTGAAAAAGTGCTTTATCTTCAGGGAGATTCATGGAAAAGACTCTGACGTGTACAGGTCTCTGATCATTAAGAGCCATTTGCCTTCATGTAGGATGGGCAAAATCAGACCTTCCAAGTGCTTCCCTGCCATATGCCATGGGATGGTAGCCCAAGACCTGCCCCGTTCTCTTTCCCACATCAGCAAATGCGCCCATTACATTGCTGACAGGATGTTAACATGTGAAGACTCATTTCTGCTGCAGGACGCTGTACAGGCTCTGCTGGAACATCTGCGAGGGAGAAGTGGGGAGATCGACTCACAAAAAATTCAAGGCCCAGACACCGCCATAAAGTTTAGGGAAGTTGTTTGGTATGGTAAGATGTGTGTCGTCCCAGAAGCTATGATTGGTAAGATTCAAGCCTATCCAACTCCTAAGTTTGTGAAAAAGGTGCAAGCCTTTTTGGGGTTTGGGGGTTCTGTAGGACTTTTATTCCCCCACTTGGCATGGACTCTTTGTCCCTTGTACCACCTGGTAAAGAAAGGGTATTTGTGAAAACTAGGGATCAGAACAGTAAGCCACCATCGAGAAGGCAAAAATGCTAGTGAAGCAGATTAAAGCTCTAGGCATCTCCCAGGCAGGGCTGCCATTTGAGTTTCATGCCTTCAGAAGATATGGGTTGGGCACTGAGGCAGAAACAACAGAAGGAGAGTATACCCCTAGGATTTTGGTCCCAGTTCTGGAAGGAGGCAGAAACCTGATCTACTCCCCAAAGAGCAACAGCTCATAGCAATGTACATAGCACTCCTCCAGGTAGAGCCTCCCATGAAGAAAGCAGATCATGGCAAGGACTCCCTTCCTATCAAGAGGTGGGTTGACGTGTTCGTAGCAGCACTATTTACAATAGCTAAGATCTGGAAACAGCCCAAGTGTCCATCAGTAGACGAATGGATAAAAAAGCGGTGGTACATATACACAATGGAGTACTATGCAGCTGTAAGAAAGAAAGATCTCCTATCCTTTGAGATGACATGGAGGGACCTGGAAAGTACTATCCTAAGTGAAACAGAGAAAGACAAGTATCATATGATCTCACTTACTTGTGGAATATAATGAACATAACAGTCTGAGGAACGGGATAGTCCCAGAGACATGGAAGTGAGGTACAGACTGACAATCCCTAGAAGAGGGGATGGGGGGAGGGATAAACCACAGAACTTATATGCATGTATGCATGAGCAATGGACATGGACAACAAAGCTGGGGACAGGATGGGGAGGGAGGGGAAGAGGAGAATCAGTGGGGGGGGGGACATCTGTAACAAAAGTAAATTATTAAATAAATAAATAAATAAAAAGAGGTGGGTTGAGAATATGTCATGAACCCACCTCTGCCGTGGCTCAAACTCCCACACTGCCTAAGTGGCATGCCTCTTTGCAGCAGAGGGACATCTGTCTGCCAGTCCACTGCCCAGACATACAGTGCAGCTAGGCCCTACAGAGAATGCAGGTGCTCCAGATGCCCACCCCTATTCCTGTGGCGGCCTCTGCAGCCTATAGGGAGGGAGTGGGGGAATTCCCAATGATGCCTCGGATGCAGATGCCTGGAAACAGGAACAGCCATAGCTGTCAATGAGCTGAACTCAGAGTGGTTTGGCTGATGATCTCATGAGCCCTCGCTATTAACCCTTTGCTCTGACAGTTGAGCTGTTCTAAAGGGATTAACGCTATTGAGAAATGGGGAGCTGAGGGAGTAGAGGATGGTGAATAAGGCCTTGTAGGGGCGGGATCGTGGAAAGACGTTGGGTTGGCCTGCAAGGGCCTGTGGCAGTCCTCACTGTTTTCCACACCCCAGCTCATAGGCGCTGGTGGCTCCTGGCAATCAGGAAGCTGATGCCCAAGCAGGTATGAGCCCCAGCAACTGATGTTTCAGTAAATACGTCAGAATGGACCCTAGGAACAGTGGCCACTGTAGCACCTGGGCGGTTTGATGTATTGCCAAGGATGCCAGATTGCCCTTGAAATAGAGTAACTTTGTTAATGTAATAACAACAGATCCTGTTTGTTCTAAACAACACCCAAGACAACTACCAAAGTCTGGGCCATCCACCAAAGTTCCTGACTCGTGAGGGATTGGCCCCCTCCCTCCAAGTGAGGCTTCTAAACATGCCCTGGTTTGTGTGGACACTACATCTAGCCCAACCCAAGCTTTCCCGTCACCTCACAAACCAGGGTACCAATACCAGGGGATTAGAGAAACTGATTGCCATGTACCGATACCTTTGTCAACTAGACAATGATCAGGGACCACATTTCAAAGGTCATGATGTACAAGATTGGGCAAAAGAACATAACATTGAATGGAGGTTCCATTTCCCCTACAACCTGCAAGCAGCAGGGGTAGTGGAAAAGAAAATGAAATATTAAAGCAGCAGATTAAATTACTAACAAGTAAAATCTCCTTGGCCAGGTGGACTAAAGCACTATCCCAGGCTCTGATACATTTGCATGATCAACCAGTAGGGCTTGTAGCCCCATATGCCAGACTGGGAACCCGTGCCAAGACACCCAGCATTGTAAAGATACAGATGTCATGAGAGACAGCCATTGCCTTGACTCTCACCATGGACCAATGTGCTATGCACTGAGAACACCAACCCCATCACACCTGGGAAAGGAGTGATCTACTGGAATTTGCCATGGGACGACCCACTGGGAGGGGTGAATTACTTCACACACCTGGGTGAGGAGGAACTAGTCAGTCTCCACTGGCAGCCCGTTATCCTGCCGTAAGCTGGACCTGTTGAGAAGCACTCTCCTGGAATGCAACATGCAGTGCATCATTGAAAGAGGGGAGAAGGTGGGGGTCCTGGTCTGTCATATCCCACCCCTAGTCCATTCCTCAGGCCTGACAGAGCTGCCTGTCCTGTGTATGGCATGCACAACCCAGACCAGGTGGGCGCATTCCATTTTGCACTGATGTAATAATTTGGCCACCGTCTTTGTTCCCTCCACTGACCTGGAGGACTTGCAGCCCACATAGAAACCCTTACTAAAGTCACTCAGCAAGCCTTAAATGATAGGCAACAAAGCCTGTCCTTACTGAGCACTAACATGTCTCTAATGAGAAAAGCTGTCCTCCCAAACAGGATGGCACTGGACGTTACTACCGCCTGTGCACCTGTGCCATCATACAAACAGAACGTTGTATGTTCTTACCTGATGAGTCTGCTAGTGTGTCATCTGTATTAAATCACCTGCAGACACAAGTGAATGCCCTGAGTGATTGGACCCCCAGCCTAGGTGACTTAATAAATCAGTGGTTCGGATCATGGAGCTCTTGGTGGAAAACATTGTCACTGATTTTAAGTATCACTGTCTTCATCTCTGTTCTCTCTTCAGGTGCCTGGATTGTTGCTGTGGAATTATTCTCCTGTGCAGCCAGACAGCCACCAAACATGCTGCCTCTGTGCTAGTGAAGCCCCTTGCTGACTGCCCAGGGCACAATGCAGAAGAGGGATGGTGTGTGAGATTGTAGGAGCTGGTCACAAGGGGTGGAGTGTTGGAGGAGGGAATCAAGAGAACGTGACCGCCGGTTGACCCTAAACTGGCCTGAGGCAATTGGAGACTCTTCACCCCTCCCCTGTCCTTGGAATGTCTGCTCTGCCTACCATTTCACATGGGAATTGTTTCAAGGACACAACCTTGAGAGAATAACGTGTTGCTGAGACCATCTGGGTGGTATATGTGACCGAACCCAGTTAAGGCCTCTATATAAACTTTAAAGATTCTGGGGAGAGGGTGTGGAGAGCTACTTGTCTTGTGGCCACCCAAAACAGGCCTCATAGTTTCCTTGCTTATTAAAACTGCCACCTACAAATCTGGAATTTGGTCTTTCCCTGCCCTCTGTGTCTGGGGCCAGTTTATAAACTAACAACTCCTCTCCAGTTCCATATGTTGAGGAAATACAAAGTCCTCCTCAAGATTTCAGTTTTTTTCTCTGGTCTTCTGATGCCACAGCCCATTGGCCTCTGGGCCCCTGGTTCTACACCTCATCCTCTGTTCTGTGATGTACAGATTCAGACTCTCACCTACCCCGTTTCCACCCTAACTGTTCTGACATTAGTTGGTGTGCTGCAATTCAATTCTGACACTGAGCACCCAGACGGGGTATTGTCAGACTCCACAGGTTTAAGAACACAGTCCCTAACAACACTGCCCCAACTTCAAACACCAGTAGAAGGAGTGTCCCAGATGTACATCTGACCAACAAACTCCAAATCCAGAGAGTTCCTACAAACCCCCTCAGGTTCTATAATTCACTAGAATGACTCACAAAACAGGATAACACTATACTCACAATTACAGTTGTATTTTAAAGCCTACGAATCAGACCAGCCAAATGAAGAGACACATAGGGGAGTGCCTCCTCCCCATGGAATGAGGCCACCTCATCTTTCCAACAATGTGTTCACCAGCCAGGCACCTCCACTGAGCTCTGGCGTTCAGAGTTTTTTACAGGTTTCACTGTATGGGCATGGCTGATTCACTTACATACCATGTGACTGAACTCGATCTCCAATTCTCTCCCCTCCCTGGAGGTTGGGCTGGCTCAAAGTCCCAACCTTATAGTCAATGGTGGGTCTTTCTGGTGACCAGTCTCCATTCTGAAGCTATATAGGGTCCCACCATGAGTCACTCCTCAGCATGGACACAAGAGTGATTCAAGGGACTATGAATAATAAAGACACTTTTATCACTCAGGAAATTCCAAGAGTTTTAGAAGCTCCACACCAGGAACCCTGGCAAATTATTTTTTGAAACTTCCAAATGACTTGAGCAGGGCTGACCCCACTCTAGGCCAGTGATCCAAACAAGTGACCACGCCCAGATAATGACCCTGGCCAGACTGCTTTTCGGGGATAGGCTTGTGGGAACTCTTGGTAAGTGAAGAACTATGTCCCTGGAGTCACCTAACCCAGCACTGCTAGTGCCCATTTCTGCTACCACATGTGAAGAGCTGCTCGAGAGTGAATCAGACAAAATAAAACAAAATCAAAAGAGAGGGAGAACTCCAATGTGGATGACAAAGTTTGAGTCCCTGAATTTAACCATGGCTAACTAGATACCCGGGTTTTCTCCTTAAGCCACAACGAGTTAAATGTCTATTTGCAATTGCAAGTGCTGACCAGTACCTTCTTTCTTCCCCCTCCTTTTCACAAGTGGTAAACCAATTTCTCTCTTTGCTTCATGCAAAGCACCTTCCCCTTGTCTGAGCTGAATATCTGCTGACATCCGTGTCTGCTGGGCATTTCCAAGTGTTTTCACAAAAACAGTTTCCTCCATATGAGATATAGTAATGCCAACCATTAAGATAACCATTTTTTTACTTTGTTACAAAAATATTTATATAATCCAGACTAAACTGTATATGTACAGTTTCTTATTCAATTTTCAATCAACAAATATTTATTTAAAAAGTCTATGCTAGTCATATTCTAGACAACTAATGCTCTATGTTGAGGATTTTCCCATGTCATTAAAAAGACTTTATAGCCTGGCTGGTGTGGCTCAGTGGATTGAGCATCAATCCATGGACTTAGAGGTCCTGGTTTGATTCCTGATCAGGGCACATGCCCAGGTTGTGGGTTGATCCCCGGTGCGGGGCATGCAGGAGCCAGCCGCTCAATGTTTCTCTCTCACACTGATGTCTATATCTCTCTCTCTTAAAAAAAAGTCAATAAAAACATATTTTCAAAAAAATAATAATAAAATAAAATATTTTTTAAAAAGACTTTATAAATGTCATGTATTATTTTTAACCAGCACAGAATATGCAATCGTACAGATCCTTTTTAAAAAAATTTTATTTTTTAGAGCAGTTGTAAGTTTACAGCAATATTGAGGGGAAGGTACAGAGATTTCCCATCCACCCTCTTACCCCCTTTCCAGATAGTTTTAAAACTAAACCTTTCTTGTGCAACATCTAGTTTGTTTCCAACTTTACGAATGATGATAGACACAAAATGCTATCGAAGCCATCATTTCTGTAGGACAGATTCTCAGAAGTAGAATTTCTGGAAGAACTTCATATTTTACACACACATACACACACACAAGAACGCAGAAAAAAATTAACCACTTGCTGCAGTAGTAGTCTTTGTCCCTCTGACCCCTCATAACCTGAAGAGCTCTGACCTAGAGTGCCTTTAGATAGAATAAGAAGCAGGATCCTTCTCAGAGCTTCCTGTTCCCTCTGAGGGCCCCCCTCGCTGCCCTTAAGGGGCTCCGAGGGGCAAACAGCTGCCCCCCACCATGCCGTGGCCGCGCCTGGAGGTGGGGTGCACAGATCTGCTGGGGATTGTTCGGAAAGAGCGGCATTCAGGGCGAGCCTGGAAGGGAAAGGCCAAGACAAGAAAGTCAGGGCTGTCACTCAATTTTCCTTTTTTAAGGCTCTTTTTTTTTTTTTTTTTAATTTTTCTTTTTTCCTTCATAAGCACATGTGATTTATGATGGAAAAAATAGTAATTTATTGAGAAAAGCAACACTAAAATGAGTTTCTCAAACTCAGCGTGGGACTGCAGACGATCTTCTGGTTCCTGGAAGAGCAGCTGTGAGGTATCTGGCTCGGCCGTGCTTCCTGCAAGTCACTGGCTGACACAGAAAATCCACGTGCACGTTAGTCACCCGCAGCAAAGGACGGGCTGACTCTCCCTGGAGCCGCCACAAAGGGCAATTGACGACTGTCTCCCAGACCTGGAAGAGAGCTCCCAACAACAACATGGGTGGGTCTAACACCAGTCGGTGAGCCTCTGAAACACAGAGTTTTGTCTCATTGCCAGAACTTTCTAATGGGCAGAGTAGTCCACAGAAAAATCAGCTGCTCCAGGAGTGGTGACCTTCCAGTCCCGGGAAGTGTTAAAGCACACGCTGCCTGGCTGGTTTGGCTCCGTGGTTAGAGCGTCGGCTGGCAGACCAGTGAGTCACGGGTTCGATTCTGATCAAGGGCACGTACCTCGAACCTCGGTTGCAGTTTGTCCCCGGCCCTGGTTGGGGTTGTGTGGGTGGCAACCCCTCAATGTGTCTCTCTCACATCGATGTTTCTCTCTCTCTCTCCCTCCCACTCTGTCGGAACAAAAATGGAAAAATATCCTCAGGTGAGGATTAAAACAAACAAACACACACGTTGGAAGCCAGTTGTCTCAGGTGAGGTGGCAGGGACCAAGCACCGGCCAGGGTGTCGGTTCTCAGTCTTTTTGGTGTCAGGACTCCTTTATTCTCTTAGAAATGATTGAAGAGTCCAGAAAACAGTATTTATATCCCAACTATCAATATTCACCATGTTAGAAATTAAAACAAAAAATTTTGAATACTCATTCATTTTTAAATAGCCTTAGTAATTCCTTTATACTTTAACATAAAGAACATATTTTTTTGAAAAATAACTATATTTTCTCAAATGAAAAAAAATTAGTGAGAAGAGTAACATTGCTTATATTCTGTTATCTCTTTACTATCTAGGTTAATAGAACACAGCTGGATTCTCATATCAGCTCCTACAGTTAATCTGTTGCAGTATGTTCTTTGGGCTGAAGTATAATGAAGAAAATCCATGCTCCTATATGTAGCTGGGAAAGGGAGGAGTATTTTAATTTATTTTAATTGCTCTTTCAGGTAAGTGTGGACATGTTTCTTTGATACCTCACCAAAACTTGACTCGTGGGAGTTTCTAGGGTTTGTTTTAATGTGGAATGTGAAACCATACCAATGAACTTTTCATTCTCTGTGCACGTATGTGAGAATGAAACTAATAGAGACAAATAATATCTTAGTATTATTATGAAATAGTTCTGACTTCACAGAGACCCTGAAGGGGTCTTGGAAACCTCCACAGGCTCCCAGATCACACTTGAGAATTGCTAAAGTAGGAGCTTGTAACAGCCGGTCATCCATCCACCACACACACGCTGAGCACCCACTGTGTTAACACCTGGCATACAACCCTGTGCCCAAAGAGACACCAAACCTGTGCCCAAAGAGGTCACAGTGTAATAGTAATACGAGAAAGCACTTATTGAGTGCTTACCCTTACCCAAGTTCTGTAGGAAACATTCTACATATATTACTTCAATAGAAAATTACCTAATTTTGCAGATGAAGAACCTGAAGTTTAGAGAAGTTATATAACTTATACCAGGTCACAGGCTGGTGAAGCTAGGATTTTTTCATTTTTATTTTTCAATTACAGTTTACATTCAATGTTATTTTGTATTAGTTTCAAGTATATAGCATAGTGGTTAGACAATTAATATACTTTACAAAGTGATCCCCCTGATATTTCCAGTACCCACCTGGCACCATACATACTTATTACAGTATCATTGACTATTTCCTATGCTGCACTCTACATTCCTGTGACTATTCTGTGACAACCAATCTGTACTTCTTAATCCCTTCACCTTTGTCACCCAGCCCCTCAACCCCACCTCCCCTCTGGCAACTATCAGTCTCATCTCTATATCTATGAGTCTGTTGAAACCAGAATTTTGAGTCAAGATTTAAAAAACTCCGTTAAATTGCTTCTCTGTACATTAAAAAAAAAAAAAAAATTTTTTTCATTTTAGTGATCTTTATTTCTACAAATGAGAAAAGAAAATTGTAAAATCTACATCCAAGTGTAGGCAATGTTTAGGTCTGCTTCTGTAAAGACCTTGGAGATGCTGGTGTTCACTTTGCAGATGCCTCAAGGTCATCTCAAGAAATATCCAAAATCTCTAGGGTAGGGCTTCTGAACCTGGCAGTATTGATAATGTTTTAAATTTATTATGGTAAAATATACATAATGTAGAATTTGCCATTTTAGCCATTTTTTTTATAAAGTTTTTTTTTCCTTTATTGATTTTAGTGAGACGGAGAGAGGTAGAAACATTGATGAGAGAGATCATCGATTTGCCGCCTCCTGCATGCCCCCCACTGGGAATTTGGCCCACAACCTGGGCACGTGTCCTGACCGGGAATCGAACCGGTGACCTCTTGGTGGTGCATGGAGTTGATGCTGAACCATTGAGCCACACCGGCCAGACCATTTTAGCCATTTTAAGTGTACAATTCAGTGGCATGAAGTACATTCACAATATTCTGCAACCACCACACTATCTAGCTCCAGAACTTTCTCATCGCCCCAAACTAAAATTTTTTTTAATGTAATTTTATTTATTTATTTATTATATATTTTGATTGATTTTTAGAAAGGAAGAGGGAAAAAGAGACAGTAACATCAATGTGAGAGAGAACCATCAATCGCTGCCTCCTGCACACCTTCTACTGAGAATTGAGCCCATAACCTGGGCATGTGCCCTGACCAGGAATGGAACTGGTGGTTGGCCTCCTAGTGCATGGGTCGACACTCAACCACTGAGCCACCACGACCGGGCCCAAACTGAAATTATGTGCCCATTCCGTTTTCCCTCAGCCTCTGGTAACCTGTATTCTTCTGTCTCTATAAATTTGTCTATTCTAGGTACCTTATATAAGTAGAATCACACGATGTTTGTCCTTTTGTGTCTGGCTTATTTACTTAGCATACTGTTTTATAACGTTCATCCACAATGTAGCATGTGTCACTACTTCGTTCCTTTTTTAAGGCTGAATAATATTCCAGTGAATGTATGTACCACAATTGTTTATCCATTCCTCTGCTGATGGATGCTTCTCAGTACATTTTATTTATTTATTTTTAAAGAATGTAGAATTATTGAATGAATTTTTTCTCTTTTTTTAGAGAAAGAAAAAAACATCGATTTGCTGCTCTATGCATTTATGCACTCATTGGTCGATACCTACGTGTGTCCTGTATAAAACCCACAACCCTGGTATATTGGGATGATGCTCTAACCAACTGAGCCACTGGTCCAGGGCTCAGTGCATGTTAAATAAACAATTACTGTGGATGAAGTAAGTGCAGTTTATAAGAGGAAGAAGCAGAGGAGCAACCAATCCAGCTTGGGCTGGGGCAGCCAGGAGCTGATACCTGAGCAGACTTGATGGATTGGTGGGAGACCGTCAGGAAAATGATAGGAAGGGAGGACCCCCAGTACCAAAGCCTGGAGATGTAAGAGAGAGAACCACAGCCGATCCCATAGGGCTGAGCCAGGTTTGTGTGGAAGAGGGGCAAGAAGTGGTCCTGGAGACAACACTGTTGACATTACAGAGCTTAATTTAAGTGGGCTAGGTGCTGTGTGAAGCCTCTTAGATGTTTTAACCTATTCAAACATTACAGCTGCCTTGAGAGAAAACCAGAGCTTGCTGCGTATATACTGAGAGTGAGGTACTGTTCTTAGTGCTTTGTGTGCAATAACAAATTTAATCCCCACAACAACTCTGTGAAGTCAGTACTATTATCATTTCCGTTTGATAGTAAGGCATGGAGAGGATAAAAACTTGCCCAAGATCATGCTAGTAAGCTGGGATTTGAACCCAGATTTCAGCAGCCATGCTCATCACCTGACAGCCAAAGGCATAAGGACAAGGTAAGGAGTTTATACTTTCATCTGGCAGGGCCACTGGACAGGTTTAGGCAGAAAGCAACCAGTTCTGATTTATCATCATCCTAGCTGTTATATGGAGAATGATAGGCAGGATCAAGCCTGGAGGCAGAGACACCAGTTAGTAAACCAGGTGAGGAAGGATGAGAACAGGGCAGGGCAGTGGAAATACAGACAAGGGGAGGGTTTTGAGAGAGATTCAGGTCCCAGAATGGTCAGCCTATGGTGATTTATTGGAAAGGGATCAGGGATGACTCCCAGGTTTCTGAGAGAATGGCAGTGCTATCACAACGATGGGGGATATGTGGGAAGAACAGTTTAAGGGGTGGGGAGAATTGAGGGGTACAGAGAGTGAGATAGATAATTTGGGACAGATTGAGTCTTAGGTACACCCAGGGAGAGAGATCTAGGCATGTAAGTTCCATGAAGGCAAAGATCTTTGTTTCATTCACTGATGTGTCCCAGTATCCAAAAAAATTACCTGGTGTGCCTTGGCAATGTGGCTCAGTTGACTGAACATCATCCCATGCTCCAAAAGGTCACTGGTTTGACTGGTCAAGGCACATGTCCAGGATACAGCTCAATCTCCAATAAGGTACGTGCATAAGGCAGCCAATTGATGTTTCTCTCTCACATCAATATTTCTCTCTCCCTCTCCCTTTCTCACTCTCTGAAATCAATAAAAACATATATATATATATAGAGAGAGAGAGAGAGAGATGTAGATATATAGAGAGATATAGATATAGATATAGATATAGATATAGATATAGATATAGATATAGATATATTTAATACCTGGTGTAAACAGACACCCAGCTCTTTTCAGGCTGCACCAAGCCATGTTCATCTCTCGGGACAACTGGCTCAAGTGCTGCAAGACTGGAGGCCAGAGAAAGCCCGACCACAAGAAACAAAAATATGAGCTGGGATACCATGTTGCCAGCAGTAAGACTGGCCTCCTCCGCATACACACAGTGTGTGTGAGGGGAGGTAGCAAGAAATATTGTGCCTTGAGGCTGGACATGGGCAACTTCTCCTGGGGCTTGGAGTGTTGTTCACACACAAAAAAAGGGTAACTGATGTTTTCCACAGTGCATCCAACAATGAACTGCTCCACACCAAGGTCCTGGCAAAGAACTGCATTGTGCTCACTGGCAGCACACCTTACCCACTATGCAGTGCCCCTAAGCTGAAAGAAGGGGATTATGCTTACTCCTGAAGAGGAAGAGATGTTAAAAAACAATCAAAGAAAGTTCAGAAGAGCCCTGACTGAGTTAGTTGAAGCGTCATCCTGTGCACTGAAGGGTCTTGAGTTTGATTCCCAGTCAGGGCACATACCCAGGTTGCAGGTTCAGTCCCCAGTTGGAGCATGTGCAGGACACAACCCATCAGTGTTTCTCTCTCACATCAATGTTTCTCTCTCTCTCCCACCTTCTCTCTCTAAAATCAATGAACAACATATCCTCAGGTGAGGATAAAAGAAAAAGAAAGTTCAGAAGAAATATGATGAAAGGAAAGAGAATCAGCAGTCTTCTAGAGGAGCAGTCCCAGCAGGGCAAGATTCTCGTGTGCATTGCTCCAAGACCAGGCCACTGGGGCTGAGCAGATAGCCATGTACTTGAGGGCAAGGAGCTGGAGGTCTCTCTGAGGAAAATCAAGGCCCAGAAAGGCAAATAAATCGCCTTCCCTCTTATCTTAGCTCATGTAATAATGGTGTTATTATTCTAAAAAAGAAAAAGACACCCAGTAAATAGTTGTTGAACGGATGAGCATGGGTCTAGAGGAGGAAAGAGCTGTGGCCTGAGGTTAGGAAATCATGACAGGAGCTGCAGCCACAGAGTTGGTCAGCAGTCTGTAGAGGCAGGAGAGTGGTAAGGACAGAATTATGCAGACACTAACGCTTAAAAGTCAGGCAGAGAAAGTCAACTGAACCCCAGAGAGATGGAGGAGTGGCCAGAGAGGGAATAAACTAAGAGAAGAGGCCTGTCAAAGGCCATCTCAGATTTTTAAGGTAAAGGAGACTTTGTTGCCACCAAGGTTAGAACAGTGCTTTTTAGCTTACAAAACATACCTTCTCAGATTCTTCTTTTTCTTTTTACTTTCAATCCAATCTACCTTTTACTAAATTTTTTATTGAAGTAAAAAGTACTTTATTGTAAGGTGCAACCATCTTAAATGTATTGTATGATGACTTTTGTATGTATCGGTGTAACCCCATCCAATCACAATGAAGAAACACTCCAGCAGATGACATGATACTGCATATATAGAACCCTAAAGATTTCACCAAAAAAAACTACTAGAACTGATAATGAAATCAGTCAGGTAGCAAGATACAAAATAAATACCCAGAAATTGGTTCTATACACCAATAATGAACTATCGGAAAGGAAAACTAAAAAAACAACCCCATTACAATTGCATCAAAAATAATAATAATAATAATAATAATAAAATACCTAAGAATAAATTTAACCAAGGATGTAAAACACCTGTACTTGGAAAAGTATATGACACTGAAGAAAAAAATTGAAGATACAAATAAGTAGAAGTATATACCATGTTCATGGATAGGAAGAATTCACATCATCAAAATGCCCATACATACTACCCAAAGCAATCTACAGATTCAATGTAATTCCTATCAAGGTAGCAGTGGCACTCTGGCTGGTTTTGCTCAGCAGTTAGCGTGTCGGCCTGTGGTCCAGAGAGACCCAGGTTTGGTTCCTACTAAGGGCACGTACTTCGGTTGCAGTTTGTTCCCGGCCCTGATTGGTCGTGTGGGTGGAAACCACTCAATGTGTCCCTTTCACATTGATGTTTTTCTCTCTTTCTCTCCCTCCTACTCTATCTGAACAAAAAATGAAAAAATGTCCTCGGGTGAGGATAAAAAAAATAATAATGATGATAAAAAAAGACAGCAATGGCATATTTCACAGACCTACAACAGATATCCCCAAAATGTATATGGAACCACAAAAGAGCCCAAGCAGCCACAGCAATATTGAAAAAGAAGAACAAAGTTGGAAGAATCATGCTACCTGATTACAAGGCCATAGTAATCAAAACAGCATGGTATTGGAATAAAAGCAAACATATAGATCAATAGAACAGAATAGAATGCCCAAAAATAAACCTACACCTTTATGGCCAATTACTATTTGACAAAGAAGGCTAGAACATACAATGGGGTAAAGACAGTCTAATCAATAAACGGTGCTGGGAAAATTAGACAGATAGGTGCAAAAAAATGAAATTAGACCATCTTCTAGTTTGAATAAACACAAAATGTATTAAAGACTTTAGTGTAAGACTCAAAACAATAAAAATCCTAGAAGAAAACATAGGCAGTAAATCTCTGACATTTCTCCTGGTAATATTTGTTCTAATATATCTCCGCAAGCAAGGGGAAAAAAAGGAAAAATAAACAAATGGGACTACATCAAACTAAAAAGGTTTTACACAGCCTTGACCCATGTGGCTCAGTTGGTCGAGCGTCGTTCCACACACCTAGAGGTGGTGGGTTTGATTCCAGGTCAAGGGCACATGACCAGGTTGCAGGCTCAATCCCCAGAGGGGGCTGTGGAGGAGGCAGCTGGTGGTTGTTTTATTCTCCCTTTCTCTCTCCCTCTCCTTCCTCTCTCACTAATAATTAATAAAAACATGTTTTTAATACATACATACATAAAAAGGTCTTGCACAGCAAAGGAAACCATGAACATAATGAAAAGACAACCCAGTAAATGGGAGAACATATTCACCAATGAGACATCTGATGAGCAGTCAATAAGCAAAGAACTTGTACAACTCGACATCAAAAAACAATCCAATTAAAAAATTGACAAAGGACCTGAATACACACTTTTGCAAAGAGGACATACAGATCATATCAGAAGATGCTCAACATCACTAATCATCAGAGAAATGCACATTAAAACCACAGTGAGGTATTACCTCATACCTGTCAGAATGGCTATCATCCTAAATCAACAAACAAGTATGCCCTGGCCGGTTTGGCTCAGCGGTTAGAGCATAGGCCTGCGGTCCTGAGAGACCCGGGTTCGGTTCCCGCTAAGGGCATGTGCCTTGGTTGCAGTTTGTCCCCGGCCCTGGTTGGTCGTGCGGGTGGCAGCCACTCGATGTGTCCCTTTCACATCGATGTTTCTCTCTCTCTCTCTCTCTCTCTCTCTCTCTCTCTCTCTCTCTCTCTCTCTCTTCCTCTTTCTCCCTCCCACTCTATCTATAAAAAAAAAAAAGTGGAAAAATGTCCTCGGGTGAGGATTAAAAAAAAACAAAAACAAAAAACAAACAAGTGTTGGTGAGGATGTGGAGAAAAGGGAACCCTTGTGCACTGTTGGTGGGAATGCAGATTGGTGCAGCCACTGTGGAAAGCAATGGCTTTTAATTTTCCTCAGAAAATTAAAAATAAAGCTAATTTATGACACAGAATTCCATTTCTGGGAATATATCTGAAGAAACCTGCAACACTGATTCAAAATAATTTATGCACCCCTATGTTCATTGCAACAGTATTTACAATAGCCAAGATTTGGAAGCAGTCCAAGTGCCCATCAGTAGATGAGTGGGTAAAATAACTGTGGTAGCCCTGGACTATTTGGCTCAGCAGTTAGAGCATCAGCCCTCGAACCGAAGGATCACGGGTTTGATTCCTGGTCAAGGGCACATACCTGGGTTGCAGTTTTGATCCCAGGCCCGGGTAAGAGTCATGCAGAAGGCAGTCAATCGATGTGTTTTTCTCACATCGATGTTTCTCTTTCTCTCTCCCTTCTACTCTACCTAAAACGCAATGGAAAAATATCCTCGGGTGAGGATTAACAAAAAAAAAGCTGTGAGCCTAGCCAGTGTGGCTCAGTGGTTGAGCATTGACCCATGCACCAGGAGGTCACTAGTTCAATTTCTGGTCAGGGCTCATGCCCAGGTTAGAGCCAAATCCCCAGTAGGGGGCATGCAGGAGGTGGTGGCCAATTGATGTTCTCTCTCATCGATATTTCTTCTCTCTCTCTCTCTCTCTCTCTCTCTCTCTCTCTCTCTCTCCTCCCCTTCCTCTCTCTCTCAAATCAATAAAGAAAAAAAATTTTTTTAAAGCTGTGGTACAATTTACACAATGGAATACTACTCAGCCATGAGAAAGAAGGTATATTTTGCTACAGCATAGATGGACCTGAAGAGTATTATACTAAGTGAAATAAGCCATTCAAAGACAAGAACCATATGATTTCACTTATATGTGGAATCTAATGAACAAAATCAACTATCAAACAAAATAGAAACAGACTCATAGATACAGAGAACAGACTAAGAGCTCTCAGAGGGGCGGTGGGTTGGAGGGCTGGGTGAAAAAAGTGAAGAGATTAAGCAAAGAAAAAAACCTCATAGACATAGACAACAGTACGGTGATTACCAGAGGGAAAGGTGGGTGGGAGGAGACAGAAGAGGGTAAAGTGGGGATAAATGGTGACAAGGGATGGTGAACAGTGACACACAATACAATATACAGATGATGTATTATAGAATTGTACACCTGAAACCTATATAATTTTATTAACCAATGTCACCCCAATTAATTCAATACATTTTTTTAATTAAAAAATAAATAAAAATTAAAAGCTGATGGCCCTGGCTGGGTGGCTCAGTTGGTTGGAGCATCGTCCCGTGCACCCTGAAGTTGGCAGGTTTGATTCCCGGTCAGGGCACATACCTAGGTTGTGGGTTTGATCCCTAGTAAGGGCATGTGCAGGAGGCAACCAATTCTTGTTTCTCTTTCACATCAATGTTTCTCTCTCTCTCTCAAATCAATTTTTTTAATTATAAAAAAGTAAAATAAAGTAAAAAGCTGATGGACAGAGAAATGCAAAAATTTTATTAATTAACTGCTTAACACACCTTTTTTCCTATAAACTTTTTTCCTATAAATTTTAGCTGTTTACTTTTGATAGCCTCTTCATAGGAGAATGATTTTGTAATATCATTTTCAACAGAGAGGTTAGAAAGATAGCCTATCTCTATGGTTGATCAAAATTCATTCTTTGTTGTTGATAGTTTAGAAAAGTTTCTTTCTGCCTCACTCATCATTACTGGTAATGTCATATAAATTATTAGGGTTGTTGTCAACTTTGGGAAAGCCTGTATTTTACACTCTGAGCTTTTCTTTTTTCAATGCAACCAATTCTCATTTTGTGAATGTACCACTTTCTATGACTAAGTAGATGATTCTTTTACATTTGTTTATTTAGTTTCTTGATTGTCCCAAGTTATCTCTGCTTCTCCAGGATTATTATCTTTTTCTGTTGGTCTATCTTGTCCTTCATATTTTGCTGAAATGTCTAATCATCTCTGGTTGTTTATACATGCTCAAGGGTGAAGAGGGAGGGGCTGCCTGTGGCTTCTGGTTAAAATGTTGCTGTATAATGAGCAGGCATAGAAGCAGCCATTATATTTGGAAATCCTAAAAACCAGACACAGATGACAGTCCTAATTCATTCCATTTATTTCTAATAAACCATCAACTTTCTTGCAAGGCTGTGGGGACGATCTTGGCAGCCAGACCCTCTGCACACAGGGATGGGAAGGGAGAATTGATGGTTAAGGTTTCACTCTGTTGCTCACTTTTACCATGAGGGTAGAGGTGGCAAAAATATTGAGAACACCGGCATAAACAACCTCCATAATTATTTGCCTCTAAAATCCATCGCTTTTTAAGGTTACCCTCTGGAGAGATCTACATTGCCTTTCAGCCTGTGAAACGAAATCTCAGCAAGAGCTATGCCTCTGGAATTACGCTGGAGGGCTGGTGGATGCCTTCAGCCACGAGGCCCTTCCTCTCCACATGCTCACAGCACAGAAAACACTTCTCAACGCTTGTCTTGCAAGCGTGTGAACAAGGCGCAAAGATGTGACAAGTGACCAGTGCCACATTTTTAATTTTTAAAAACTGGGTCAGTCACAGATCTAAATAGCACTGAAACAGCTGTTTTCAAGTTTTTCCCCCCAACAACAGGGTCTAACTATAAACTGCAAGAACTAAACCAGACGTGTGCATTTGATTACATTAGTAATTGTAATTAGTAATTTGCCAGGTGGATTTTGCATCGACTATATGGTCCCAGTCCAGAGTAGTCTCCGGTTTGACTTAGAAACACAGGGCCCTAAATCCACAGAGTTTGCAATTTGCAATATGTATAACAAGGTGGGGTGTTTCACCTTCATCCCAAGGTGAAGGCAAGATCACATTGTGAAGGCAAAGTGGTTCTGTCCAGTCTCACTCTGACGAGGGGGTAAGAATTTTCCTTCAGGGCACCACAACCCCTCCTGGAGGCCACATTCCTTGACCCCTCCTGGAGGTCACATCCCTGGGGCTTATGAGTCAATGTTGCTAACACGTAGAGTCAGATGGAGGAGAGCTGGCCCCTGCCTCCAGGGCGAAAAAGCTCATTCCGAATCAGATGCTCAGGAGGCAGCCCAATCTGCAGGCAGTCCACGGTCCACTCCAGACCGCAGCATGAGGGACAGCTGGTCACCAAAGCAGTTCCTATTTCATGTTCCTTCTCCCTTCAAACCAGCCCTCCCATTTCAGATTTCTCCACATCTTCCTCTTCTGTGGTCCATGGTGAGAGCCACCCCCACTCTCTTCTCCTCTTTCCAAAGCTGTGGTCATTTATCTGGAAAACCTGCAAGGTTGCCGACCAGACCTTATGTCTGGAGCAGTACTTCTAGCCACTGTAGGTGTGTAGGCGGATGACTCCTGTGTGTCATAAAGACTGTGAGTGGGGATGGGAGCTGCCTTTAGGGATAAAATTAACAGGGTTTGATGATCTCAGTGGTGCTGATAAGGCATGGTGAGGGAGGAACAGTTTGATCTTTTTTTTTCTTTAATATACCCTACTTTAATCAACCTTATCAATCATCTGACCAACTTCTAGCTCAGATAAAAGGCCTCCTATTCTATTAGTAGCTACAATTCATTGAGTACCTTTGCATGTCAGCACTGTCTTTGGTGCTTTTTATTATTTCTATTCCTTCCATCGTTCTTTTTTTTTTTTTTTTTTTTTTATCCTCACCCGAGGACATTTTTCGATATTTTGTTCAGATAGAGTGGGAGGGAGAGAGAGGAAGAGAGAGAGAGAAACATCGATGTGAAAGGGACACATCGAGTGGCCGCCACCCGCACGACCTGACCAGGGCCGGGGACAAACTACAGCCGAAGTACATGCCCTTAGCGGGAACCGAACCCGGGTCTCTGTAGACCGCAGGCCAACCCTCTAACCGCTGAGCCAGACCGGCCAGGGCGCATCGTTCTTTTTTAAAATTAAATTTATTGGGGTGACATTGGTTAATAGGGTCATATAGGTTTCAAGTGTACATTACTATGATCACGATCTGTATATTGATTGCATTGTGTGCTCACTACCCAAAGTCAAATCATCTTCCATCACCGTATATTTGGCTCCCTTTACACTTGCTACCCCCCACCCACTTCCCTCTGATAACCACCATACTGTTGTCTGCCTGTGTCTCCGAGTTTTAATTTTATATCCCACATATGAGTGAAATCATGTGGTTCTTAGCTTTATCTGAATACTTATTTCATTTAGCATAATATTCTCAAGGTCCATCCATGTTGTCACAATGGCACTATTTCATCTTTTCTTATGGCTCAGTAGTATTCCATAGTACACATGTACCACATCTTTTTATTTATTTATTTATTTTCTTTATTGATATTTAGAGAGAGAGGAAGGGAGAGAGAGATAGAAACATCAATGAGCGAGAGCATTGGTTGGCCGCCTCCTGCATGCCCCCACTGGGGGTTTGGCCCACAACCTGGGCATGTGTGCACACCGGGAATCGAATCGGCGACCTCTTGGTGCATGGGTCGACACTCAACCACTGAGCCACACTGGCTGGGCTGTACCACATCTTCTTTATCCGATCCTCTATCAAAGGACACCTTGGTTGTCTTCATGTCTCGGCCACTGTACATAATGCTGCAATAAACATAGAGGTGCATATATATTTGGGAATAAATGTTTTCAAGTTATGCAGGCAAATACCCTCCTTTCATCATTCTTGCAAGGTGGACACGTATCTGCATGTTATAAATAAAGAAGCTGAGGCTATCCATATTTTCTGGTGGCTGTCTGATCAAAGGCCTCAACGGTTTGCTCTTTCATCATAGCAGTGGACTTGCAAAGAAAAGCAAAGAAAGAAACTGAGGCTCCCAGAGGCTGATTACCTCACTCAAGACAAACCTCCAAGTTACATAATGAAAGAAGAATTTGCTCATTAGTCACTCTACTGAAAGACGAGGAGGGGACTGTGTCCAAGGTCAGCCCAGTGGGCTCTGCAGACTAGAGTCTGCGTGATGATGGCACAGAGAAAGCATTGAACAGAGGCCTGCTCGCAAATCCTTAGCTCATAGGTTAGGTGTGTGCCCACTACATTCCTACCTACTTATACTCACCATTACGAAACACCTGACACTTCATCTCATCTGTTTCTTATTACCCTCCTATGAAATGAGAATTATCACCCCCACTTTTCTGATGAAGAAATTGATACTCAGTGTCATTATGTAACTTTCCTGAGGTCAAACAGCCAGTGAATGGTAGAGCCATGATTTGGAAGCCAGTGTGGAGTGATTCCAGAGTCTGCTCCATGTTAAGGCAGGATAGTAAGAAGCTGGGAACATTCTTTGGCAAGTGGAATGGGGAAACTAAGACAGATAGCTGTCTCAGCAATTTGCAGCCAGATACAGGTCACCAGGGTGGAAAGCCCTGGTGTGTAGCAATAGGCAAAATTGGCATATCATCGGTCATTTGGGCCAGGACCCCCTAACCTTTCATATGACTGGTCATGGTTTAGACCCCTGACCTTTCCTTCCTAGAGCTAACATCTAGGCCTCAGCTGTATTTCAGCTCCAGGCCCAGGAAAGCAGCAAAACCAGGCAGGTAACAATGACTAATGACCCCCTGCCCTGGCGGTGAACAATCAGCAGAGACCACGATACCTAGAAAACCTGATGGACATTCTATTGAGATCTCCCCTAAACTCCCAGCCTTTAAAAAAACACAAAATAAAGGATCCAGATCATGCCTGTCCCTTCTCCCTCTTCTTCCCCTGCAGGCATGCACCTCCTAAGCTCTAAGGGACCCCACAAGACTTGTAACCAGGGGAGCAGTGGACAGCTGCAGCTCCTCCCAGGCTAATCCCTGAACCTGTCTCCAAGGCCCCCTTTTCTCTGACTTCTCAGTGAGCTAAAAGCAGCCCCATCTAGGCTCTGTCTTGTTGCTTCTTCTCTCCTAGGCCCTCCCTTGTTTCACCGTCCCCAGCTTTAATAAACATCCTCTCAAAATCACCGGGTTAAATGTTGTGAAATCCTTCCTGCACAAAGTCAAGAACCCACTTGACTGGCCCGAGGCAGACCGCTCAGGGCCAGGTCCCCTTTCCAGTAACAATGGGGCCTCCATGAATCTAGAATCTCTTCCTCTTGAAGCAATTCTACGGTCTGCTTAGGCCTGGGAACAAATCATCGTGACAAAGTATAAGAAAGTTGTATGTGGAAAGGCTCCACCTTTGGGATGATTTATTCAAATGCTAACTGAGAACTTGGATGACATAATGGTGTCAGTGTCTCAAAACGTCTAGAAAAGCTTCCATCTACAATTGTGAAAATCTGCTTCAGCTCACTACAGGGCAAACGGAGCCAGAAGCAGGCAGTCGTGTGCTCATCTGCTCTTCCTGAGGAGGTGACTATCTCAGTCACCTGCTGTCTACCTCCTAGCTTAGGACTGGCACCCTGTAATCATTGCCATTTGTTGAATGCACACTATGGGCCAGATAACCTTGCAAGTATCCTCTCACTTAATCTCTGCAACAATCCTGCAGGGTAGATATTATTTCTATTCCACAGGTGCAGACTCTAAGTCTCAGAGAGATTAAGCAACTTTCTTATTTATTTATTTATTTATTTTACCCTCACCCGAGGACATTTTTCCATTTTTTGTTCAGATAGAGTAGGAGGGAGAGAGAGAGAGAGAGAGAGAGAGAAACATCAATGTGAAAGGGACACATCGAGTGGTTGCCACCCGCACAACCCTACCAGGGCCGGGGACAAACTGCAACCGAGTGAGGCACGCGCCCTTAGCGGGAACTGAACCCGGTCTCTCTGGACCACAGGCCGACGCTCTAACCACCGAGCCAAACTGGCCAGGATAAGATTAAGCAGCTTTCTACTAGCAGAACTGGTCAAACGTGGCCACCAGAGAAGGCTTCTCAGAGAAGGTGGTTCTGAAGGATGCATTTGATGCTGTTATGGATCATAGAGGAAAAATATAAGAAAAGTCCTTCTACTTGGAAGCATGAGTCACAGTTATAGAAAAAGGAAAGAGCATGGTTTTGCTTGTACCTAATTCAATAGCATTTTGTGGGGTTTTTTTAGAAACTCACCTTTCTCAAGTATTTCTAAAACATTAAACTTAGTTTTCATAGAAAACTCTTCACACGCATATTTCACAGATTTATACTTTAAATAGATTACACCAGGTGTGCCTGGCAAAAATTGGTTTGCTGGCAAACATCATTGACTCCTTGTGAACATCTATTCAACTGGTGCTGAGTTAACTTCCTCATGCCACATTTTTCTCACTTGCAAAATGGTGTTATAAGGATTTAATGAATTAATCTATATAAAAAGTTTTGTCAGCACTCAGTAAATGTTTGGGTGCAGAATAACACAGGTATGCCTTAGCTGATACATGTTCCAGAAGGAATGGAGACCATCAGTTAATCCTGTGAGCTGGTTACACGGAGCTGCATTAAGAACTCCTGTATGGGGGTGTTTTTATTAGACGAGTATGCCTGTTATGGATCATAGAAAACCTTCCAACCCAAATACTGCCTTCTGTTGCCTGTTTTTCTAATGAAATGTGCATTTTGTCCTTAGAATACCTGACATATACCTCATCCAAGAGACTTCTTATTTACAGACTTGGCCTGGAGGCAGGAAGTAGAACAAAAGCAAGTTTCTCCTTCAGCATTTGAATGGCTGCCACAAAAATAAATAAATAACATCCTTGTTATTCTCCCAAAGGGACACTTACAGTAAGTTTCTTAATCTCTTCCCCACTACTGCTGATACGTTCTCAGGAGTATCAGGTTGCAAGGTATACACAAATCCCAAGAGCTCTGCTATGAGCAAAATACACCACACTCTCTAGTGTCGGAGGACCCCAGTGCTGACATTCCCCAGTCACTGGCAGCCTGTCATAAGCATCCTAGACATGCCACACCTCCATTGGAAGGCTGAAAGGTAAGGTCCTAGAGAGAAATAGAACAGGAAGAGCAAAGGCTTTGGAGGTAGACATGACTGGATCCATATTCACACTTTGCTATTCGTTACCTATAATCTGGGCAAGTCACTTAACCTCTCTGAGCCTCAGTTTCCTCAACTATACAATAAATAAGCTTACCCTGGCCGGTGGTTTGGTTGATTGGAGCATCGTCCAGTACACCAAAAGGTGTGGGTTCAATTCCTGGTCAGGGAACACACCTAGGTTGTGGGTTTGATCCCTGGTCAGGGCGTGCACAGGAGGCAATTGATGTTTTTCTCCCTTCCTTCCTTTTCTTATTAATTTTTTAAAAAGAAAAGAAACCAAAGAAAAATATTTAAAATAATAATAATAATTGATAAATAAATAAGTTTTTTTGCATTAAATCCTTGCAAAGATTGAATGTGTTAAGGCAGAAATGCATCTAGCTCCAGGCTAGGAACATAGTAAGCATTCAGTGAATGGAAACCATTATTATCGATTATTCTCAGGATAACTCCAACATTAACCCTTAGGTATAATTAAGTTCTAAAATGTGATGGTAAAAGCCAGGTTACCTGGCTTTGAATCTCAGTCTTCTACTTCTGAACTGGGTAAACTTGGAAAATTTCCTTAATTCCTCTGTACCTCATTTTCCCTATCTTTAAAATGGAAAAAGAAACAAACTAATCAATTGCAACAAGAACATGCAAAGACATTTCAACACATGGAGGCTAAATAGCATGTTATTAAACAATGAATGGGTTACTGAGGAGATCAAGAAAGAAATGAAAAACTTCCTGGAAACCAATGAAAACGAACACACAACAACACAAAATCTATGGGATGCAGTGAAAGCAGTTCTGAGAGGGAAGTTCATAGCACTATAGGCCTACCTCAAGAAACAAGAAAAATTTCTAATTGACTGTCTAACCTCACAACTTAAAGAATTAGAAAGCAAACAAAAAGAAAACCCTAGAGCAAGTAGAAGGAAGGAAATAGTAAAGATCAGAGCAGAAATAAATGACATAGAGACCAAAAAAACAATTTAAAGGGTGAATGAAACAAAGAGCTGGTTTTTCAAAAAGATGAACAAGATTGATGGACTTTTAGATAGACTCACCAAGAAACAAAGAGAGAGCCCTGGCCAGTTTGGCTCAGCGGTTAGAGCGTTGGCCTGTGGTCCAGAGAGACCCAGGTTCGGTTCCCACTAAGGGCGCGTACCTCGGTTGCAGTTTGTCCCCAGCCCTGGTTGTGTTGTGCGGGTGGCAGCCACTCGATGTGTCCCTTTTACGTCGATGTTTCTCTCTCTCTCTCTCTCTCTCTCTCTCTCTCTCCCTCCCTCCCTCCCTCCCACCCTATCTGAACAAAATATGGGGGGAAAAAAAAGAAACAAAGAGAGAGAACCCAAATACACAAAATCAGAAATGAAAGAGGAGAAGTAACAACCGACACCACAGAAATACAAAAGATCGTTAACAGCTACTATGAACAACTATATGGCAACAAATTCGACAATCTAAGCGAAATGGACAAATTTCTAGAAACACAATATCCCCAAACTGGACTGGGAAGAGATAGAAAACTTGAACAGACCAATAACAACTAAGGAAATTGAAGAGGTAATCAAGAATCTCCCAGTAAACAAAAGCCCAGGCCAAGATGGCTTCATGGGGGAGTTTTACCAAACATTCAAAAAAGGACTAACACCCATTCTCCACAAACTATTTCAAAAAATTCAAGAAGAAGGAAGACTTCCAAACACATTCTATGAGGCCAGCATAATTTTAATTCCAAAACCAGAAAAAGACACTACAAAGAAAGAAAACTACAGGCCAATATCCTTGATGAACATAGACGCCAAAATCCTGAAGAAAATACTAGCAAATCGGATCCAGCAATACACCAAAAAAATTATTCACCATGACCAAGTGGGATTCATTCCAGGGATGCAAGGCTGGTACAATATTCGCAAATCAATAAACGTGATACACCACATAAACAAAATGAAGAATAAAAAACACATGATCATATCAATAGATGCTGAAAAAGCATTCGACAAAATCCAGCATCCATTTCTGATAAAAATGCTCAACAATGTGGGAATAGAGGAATCATATCTCGACATAATAAAGGCCATATATGAAAGACCTACAGCCAACATCATACTCAATGGGCAGAAACTAAAAACATTTCCATTAAGAACAGGAACAAGACAGGGATGTCCATTTTCGCCACTCTTATATAACATAGTACTGGAAGTCTTAGCCACAGCAATCAGACAGGAGGAAAAAATAAAAGGGATCCAAATTGGAAAGGAGGAAGTGAAACTGTCATTATTTGCAGATGACATGATATTATACATAGAAAACCCCAAAGACTCCATCAAATATCTACTAGACTTAATAAATTAATTTGGAAAAGTAGCAGGATACAAAATTAACGTCAAGAAATCGACGGCATTCTTATACACTAATGATGAACTCACAGAAAGAGAAACCAAAAAAAGCAATCCCATTTACCATCACGGCAAAAAAATTAAGATACCTAGGAATAAACTTAACCAAAGAAGTAAAGAACCTATTTTCAGAAAACTACAGGACATTGAAAAAAGAAATAGAAGAAGATATAAAAAAGTGGAAGCACATACCTTGTTCATGGATTGGAAGAATTAACATCATTAAAATGTCCATACTACCCAAAGCAATCTATAGATTCAATGCAATCCCCATCAAAAAACCAAGGACATATTTCACAGAACTAGAACAAATACTTCAAAAGTTCATATGGAACAAAAAAAGTCCCCGAATAGCCACAACAATTTTGAAAAAGAAGGACAAAGTAGATGGGATCACAATACCAGATACCAGGTTATACTACAAAGCAACTGTAATCAAAACAGCCTGGTACTGGCACAAGAACAGGCATATAGACCAGTGGAACAGAACTGAAAACCCAGAAATGGACCCAAGGCAATATGCTCAATTAATATTTGACAAAGGTGGCAAGAGCATACAGTGGAGTAAAGACAGCCTCTTTAATAAATGGTGTTGGGAAAATTGGACAGCTACATGCAAAAAAATGAAACTAGACCATCAACTTACACCATACACAAAAATAAAGTCAAAATGGATAAAAGACTTAAATGTGACCTGTGAATCCATAAAAATTCTAGAAGAAAATGTAGGCAACAAAATTTTAGACATCATATGGAGCAGAATTTTCACTGATACATCACCTAAGGCAACAAAAACAATGAAAAAAATGAACACATGGGACTACATCAAACTAAAAAACTTCTGCACAGCAAAAGAAACAATCATCAAAATGGAAAGGCAACCCACTGTATGGGAGAACATCATTGCCAATGATATATCAGATAAGGGGTTAACTTCCAATATATATAGAGTACTCATACAACTCAACAAAAGGAAGACAAAGAACCCAATTAAAAAATGGGCAGAGGAGCTGAATAGACACTTCTCCAAACAGGACATACAAATGGCCAAGAGACATATAAAGAACTGCTCAACATCACTAATCATCAGAGAGATGCAAATTAAAACAACAATGTGGTATCACCTCACACCTGTCAGAGTGGCCGCCATCAACAAATCATCAAACAACAGGTGTTGGCGAGGGTGTGGAGAAAAGGGGACTCTAATACACTGCTGGTGGGATTGCAGACTGGTGCAGCCACTACGGAAAACAATGTGGTGTTACCTCCAGAAATTAAAAATTGAACTTCCATTTGACCCAGTGATCCCACTTCTAGGAATATACCCTAAGAAGCCTGAAACACCAATCAGAAAGAATATATGTACCCCCATGTTCATAGCAGCACTATTTACAATAGCTAAGATCTGGAAACAGCCCAAGTGTCCATCAGTAGACGAATGGATAAAAAAGCAGTTGTACATATACACAATGGAGTACTATGCAGCTGTAAGAAAGAAAGATCTCTTATTCTTTGAGACGACATGGAGGGACCTGGAAAGTATGATCCTAAGTGAAATAAGCCAAGCAGAAAAAGACAAATACCACATGATCTCATTTATATACGGAATATAATGAACATAACCGTCTGAGGAATACGGTAGACCCAGAAACATGGACATAGGGCACCTACTGACATCCCTCAGAAGAAGGGGTGGGGGGGTGGGAAGAGATAAACCACAGAACTTATATGCATGTATACATAACCAATAGACATGAACAACAAAGCGGAAGATGTGGGGTGTGGAGGGGGGTGCCAATGGGGTAAAAAAGGAGAAACATCTGTAACAAAAATAAATAAATTAATTAATTAAAAAAATAATAAAGTGGGACATATACAAAATAAATAAATAAATAAATTGTATGCTAAGAAAAAGTACTATTTAGCTAAAATCCAAATGTGCAGAAGGACACCTGACCTGGGCCCTGAGGCCAAGGCGACTAGATTCCATTCTTATGTAGGCCCCTTGTCTAAGGCAACTAAATGACTCCATTTTTATCTTCAATGGACCTTCCTCGATATTTTTCCAATAATAGGTTGATTACCCCTAGAAGTAAAGGAATTTTGCCTAAGGTTATAGTTGCCCCACTTGGAAACTGCAAATCATGAGCCCAGTGAAAATTGCTAATTTTGACTTCTGTAATCGCTGTCATACCCACTATTGTACCGGTCCCCTGAGGAGGGGCGCCAAAAGGGGAATGGGGCTTGCTCAGACGAGCAAGAAGATTCGGGGCTGAGGATCTGGGGAAGCTGTACCCCCCCAGCCCACCTGTGTAATGAAGTGCTCCTTTACAATTCGACTGTGTGTGTCTGGTTATCTCGCTGACACGTTACAACATTTGGAGGCCCAGGCGAGATAACCTGGTGTTTTGGGACACCAAGGGCTAGATGCCTAAAACGGGCAGCCTCTCTCCATCCAGCTGCCGGACCCCTAGAGATCTGAGGGGAGGCGCCCCCTGAATTCCAGGGCCCCGAAGATCCTACTTGGGTTTCTGATGAGCAGCCAGGAGACACCAAGACATCCCCCAACAGATGAAAGGAGACCTGGTAAAAGCCTCCGGAAAAACCTGATCCGAGTTGGGGGCTTATTCCGATGTGCCACATGCCAAGAGGTGTCAGAAATCTCTGCGAGTGGAGTGGCCAGGCGGACGAAGCGAGTACCTGTCTCTAGAACTACACGCTGTGTGTGCATCAAGATTAGTAATCAACCTTTTAATCCACGGTCTTTAGAAAAACTTGAAGTGATTCCTGCAAGTCAATCTTGTCCACATGTTGAGATCATTGCTACAATGAAAAAGAACAGGGAGAAAACATGTCTGAATCCAGACTCTAAGGTCATCAAGAATATACTGAAAGCAATGAGGAAGAAAAGGTCTAAAAGATCTTCTCGAACACAGAGAGAAGCATAATCACTGCACTACTGGTAAGGATGTACCATCAGTTCCTTATAGACAGTATATGTCAAGCCCAAATTGTCCCTGGATTGCAGTTCTCCTAAAAGGTGACCAACCACAGTCACCAGATTAGCTGCCATTACTCCTGCAGGGAAGCAGATGATGGTTCATCATCCTGAGATGTTCAGTAGTAACTCTGCCCTGGTACTTATACTATAAGCTATGTTTATGTGCTACATTCTTAGTGAATGTGCCAAGTGCTAGCCCTCATCTTTCCTACCTTCTAAATGTCATTAAGAGATCTTTCTCCCTCTGGGCTTAGCAGAGTTCTTAGAATCTCAAATAACTAAAAGGAATAAAATAAAAATGATAACACAATCTGCTTTTTAAAGAAAGATCTTTACTCCATGGGCTTCTTTCTACTGCCATACTCCAAAGGGGCTCAGATTCTTCTGGTGGTTGTATGTTTATATACATTTCAAAATACATAGAAGCAGCTAGAAATGTCTGAAAATGTATGTGAAAACAGTATTATTTAATGAAAAACTATACACGGTAGAATTCTTAGATATATATGTTTCTTATTTTTTTCAGTGTTTATGAAATAAGTTGTGTAATTAAATTAAATAAGTTGTGAATGAGCAATGGAAGAAATGTTAAAATATAGGTATTTTCTCTGCATATCATGTGAGACAAATATGCTGGATGTTTTTCAAAATAAAAATGATGTGTTCTCCTGGAAATATTAAGAGAGATTATTTAACTGTTGAGAGACCAAGATGGTAATAAAGCAATTACAACTATTAAAAAAAGAAATAAACTATCTCAAAGGGTTGTTGTAAGAATTAAATAACTTAGTAGATAGGGGTGGAAACAAGTAGATTTACAGTTGTTCATATCGAAAATAACACAATAATTAATTATTAATAATACAAGAATAAACTCTGTGTTCCATGCACTCATAACTGTAAACCCACTTTTGCCTACCCCTGTATGTAAAATGTTTAGAATAGCGCTTGGAACATATTAACCACTTTATGTCCCATCTATTATATTATTCCTGTATCGCAACGGTCTCTTTAACTGTGAACACCTTGGAACAAGAAGTGTCTCTCCTAGCAGAAAAAGACAAATACCACATGATATCACTTATTTAGGGAATATAATGAACATAACAGTCTGAGGAACAGAGTAGACCCAGAAACATGGAAGTAGGGCACAGACTGACAACCCTCAGAAGAGGGGGTGGAGGAGGGAGGGAAGAGATAAACCACAGAACTTATATGCATGTATGCATAACCAATGGACATGGACAACAAAGCCGGGGATGGGGTGGGGGGGATGGGGAGGAAGGTGTCAATGGGGTAAAAAAATAAATAAAATATAATTATCAGCCAAAATAAATAAATAAATAAAGTTTATTCCTTAAGAACGGGAAATAGTGTCAATATAAATGAATTTAAAATAATGTCTCTGAAACATGTCAGTAGTTTTTGAGGTTTTAGTATTCTGAAAGCCTATGGTTGTATAAAGCCCATGTTTTATTTCTCATCTCCACATAACTTTAGTTCAAACAGCATTTTCATCTACATCTGTGTCCTTACATATACATAGGTTTATTTAAAAAACAGAGTAATAAGAAAACAAAAAAGAAGTGTCTTTCCTTTCTGTGTCTCCAGGTGACTGTGTGACTGCAACAGCTTAGTAAATGATAACAGAATGAATGATGCCACGCTCATCAAGACCTTCCCTGGAAATGACCCAATTCAAACTAAGGGAGGGGAAAAAAAGGCAATTTATTGTTGCTTGCATGTAAATTATCCAGTCTTGCTTCCGGCACAGTTAGAATCAAAGGCTCAAATAATTTAAGGAGGGCTTAGTTGTCTACTGCCTCCAGTGTTTGTGTTTTGTTGGCTCACTGCATGTGAAGGGCACTATAGCCACCAGCAAGCCACACCTCGTAGCCAGCCACTTTATCAAGTCAATGGAGAAAGAGCTCTTTCTCCAAAAGACCTGGCTGAAAAGTTCTGCGTGGAATTTAATGTGCCAAGCCAGAGCCCATGTGCCCATCTGTTGTAGTCACTTCTGTGGTCAAGAAAATGGGGTAATCTGATTGGCTAGGTCTACCCATCCCCCATAGGAGGGAAGGAACAGCCCTATGCAAACATACAGATTTCTTCGAAGAAAAGAATATTTGATTATAAGGAGAAGGGGAAAGGGTCGCTGGGCAGGCAAAAACGCTGGATGCCCTGACATAGGCCTCAGAGAGTTGGTAACCTCATTATCCCTCGGTGATTCCAGGCAATAAGAATCTGAGACAGCCTCAGATTTTAATAGGTCTTTTTAAGAAAAATACCTTGCCCTGGCTGGTTTGGCTCAGCAGTTAGAGCATAGGCCTGCAGACCAGGAAGTCCCGGGTTCAATTCCGGCCAAGGGCACGCACCTCAGTTGCTGTTTGCCCCCCAGCCCAGGTTGGGATTGTGTGGGTGGCAACCAATCAATGTGTCTCTCCTTCTCTCTTTCTCCCCCTCCCACTCTGTCTGAAGATAAATGCAAAAATATCGTCTGGTGAGGATTAAAAAAGAAAATATCTTCATCTTTCTAAGTAATTATTCCAGAATTCAACCCCTTCACGTGAGGCTCTTTCTCAAATCCAGTCTAATCCAAACTCACATAGAACAGGCAGAGAGGAGGCGGGGGAGGTGGATTGAGATAGGGTGTGTGGCACAACAGCTGCCACCCATAAAAGTCACAGGAGCAGTCAAGAAGGAAGACCACCCCTCACCAGATTTATGGCTTAAAACTGGCAGAGACCAGCTCGATCCAACATGGTGACTAATTTTACCTAATGGTAACCCCTAGCCTCATTATATGCTCATTGTAATACCTCACCATGCTAAACAACACACCCCGGACCACCATAATTGAAAACAGGAAGCCCACATAAAGACATAAAATGGCCCACTGGGCTCTTCTGAGAAATCTCTACTCCTTTCCCTGGATGATTCTGAATATGCCTACCATTTATTGAATACCCTACTCCCCCTGGCCCCCCCTTAAATAAACTTCACTAAAGGAATCAAATTCTGCCAAAGAAGGACTGCTCTGTCTGTGGAGTAGCCCATTCTCTGTCCCACCGCTTCGCTAATAAGCTCACTTTCACTTGAAACTCTATGTTGACTTGTATTGGAATTCTTTCCTGTGCAAAGCCAAGAACCCACAGTGGGTCACAGACCCTCAGGTCCCCAGACACCCAGAAAACCTGCCTCAGGATGAGGGATGATCTGTACAGAACCAACATATTTGTTGAATTCTTCCAAGTTCCATTTAAATTTAAATTTTGAGATCTAACCCTGGCCGGTTTGGCTCAGCTGTTAGAGCGTCGGCCCGTGGAACAGAGAGACCCGGGTTCAGTTCCTGCTAAGGGCATGTACCTTGGTTGCAGTTTGTCCCCGGCCCCGGTTGGGGTTGTGTGGGTGGCAGCCAGTCGATGTGTCTCTCTCACATCGATGTTTCTCTCTCTCTCTTCCCCCCTCTCTCCCTCCCACTCTATCTGAAGATGAATGCAAAAATGTCCTCAGGTGAGGATAAAAAAAAAATACACTAAATTTTGAGATCTACTTACAGGACCAAAAATTATTCCCTGGTGAATCAGCAAAGACACTGAGAGTGATTAGCATTTTTTGGATGCAGAAAAACATTGCTGACTGCTCTATGACCTGCTTGGATTTGCTGAGGTGCCACTTCAGGTGTTAGCGAAAAAGAATAGTGAGAAAGAAGTGTTACCCCACCAACAGCCCTTACTTCCACCTTGCTCACATCTTCCCAGGTGTGATCACTGACATCAGATGTGCTTTTGCCTCCTAGTGTGAGCTGACAACTAAAGAACAGCAAGTTAGTCTGTTTTGCAATAACTTTTCTTTTTTTTTTTTATTCCATTGATATACAAAGATCAGGCTGAATTGCTTGTCTCCGCTTTTTCATGAAATATTTCAAATAAATAAAATTAGAAAAAAAAAGAATATAAAAAAATACCCATCGCCCAGATTCAGTGGTTCTCAGGATTTTGCCACACTGCTTTATTTAGCCCTTTTTCTCTGGAAGTATTTTAAAGCAATTTCCACACCTCATAATTTCTTCTCTAGATACTTCATTTTTCATCTCTAAAATATACCAGTTCAGACATACCTCAGAGATACTGTGAGTTTAGTTCCAGACCAGTGCAATAAAACAAGCATTGTGATAAAGGGAGCCATAATGCTTTGCTGGTGGAGGGTCTTGCCTTCATTTAAAAAAAAAAAAAATGCAGCACCTGTGAAGCACTATAAAACGAGGTGTGCCTGTATTTCCGAACATAACCACACCACCAGTAACACACCTAACAAAAGTAACAATTCCCCGATATCATCTAATTTTTAGACCATTTTCCTAGTTCCCTGTTATCTAAACAAATATCTTTTTTATCATTGGTTCATTAGAATCAGAATCCAGACAAAGTCCACACATTGCATTTGATATTTTTTGAGTCTTTTAAAATCTGGCCCACCTTTATTTTTTTCCCCATGCCATTGACTTGTTAATTAAACTAGTCCAGGTGTTCTATAGAATATTCCATATTCTGGATTTATCAATTTATGTCCTTGTGGAAGCAATTAAACCTGAGTCTCTATCTCCTCTATGTTGTGTAAACTGGAGGTTAGCTCTAAAAGCTTAATTAGATTCAGGTTCTTTTTTTTCCATTAGGGTGCATCTCAATAACTGTTTCACTCCTGGTAATGTTGAGATTGATCAGTAGATTCAGGTGGTGTCAGCTAGCTCTCTGCACTGTAAAATTCCCTCTAAGCCCTTCCTCTAACACTTTCATCCAGTATTGATCTTTGCTTTGATCGATTATATCATTAGGATTGCAAAATGGTGATTTTTTCTAATTCTGTCATTCCTTCCACATTTTTTAGCTGGAAATCATCTGTAAAAAACTTTTCCTCACTAGTTACATCTATTTGGTCACCCTGAAATGTAGATTGATTTGGCAAGGCAGGATAATGCTTATTTAATTCCCTTAAATTGCCAATTTTCAAAGTAAGGATTTTGATCTAGTTACAGCCAATGGCATCCAAAGAGTTTGCTAATTTATTTTGGAGTTCCTCCTCCCTGCCACGAACTCATTAAGCTTTTATACATTCTATGTATTTCAATCAAACCCAATTACTACTTTTATGGATAATTAAATGAGCCTATCTTTGGCCAACTGGAATTACTTTGTGTTAGTCCTTGAGTCCTTTCAATACAAACCACAAATCTTAGATAAATTAATAGTTTTTGGCTCAGCCAGATATTCCAACCTCATCTTGTATATGTATTGCCTCAGACTTGCAATCAATCAGTTAAGAAGTCCTGGTCCTTTCTATGGAGAATATTCTTTAGGGACCACAATGTAGGCACATGGTTTTTAATACTTCTAGGCCTTTCTGAAAAGTACAAAAATAGGATATAGTTTTTAAAAGAAAAAATCTTGAGTTTATACTGATATTTCTAATTCAAAAATTTTTTTTATCCTCACCTGAGGACATTTTTCCATTTTTTTGTTCAGATTGAGTGGGAGGGAGAGGAAGAGAGAGCGAAACATCGACGTGAAAGGGACACATCGAGTGGCTGCCACCCGCACGACCAACCAGGGCCGGAGACAAACTGCAACCGAGGTACGCGCCCTTAGCAGGAACCGAACCCGGGTCTCTCTGGACCGCAGGCTGACGCTCTAACCGCTGAGCCAAACCAACCAGGGTTCTAATTCAAATTTAATGTTAAAATTTATTTATATTAATGCCTTTGATTGTATAGTTCTCTTATACTGAAAATCTTAGTTCCTAATAATAACATAATTACTTATTACTCCATGCTACACTGTATAGAAAGAAGTTTCAAAATACTAATATAAAGACTTCTCCTAGCAATATAACTATTAAAAAAGTATTAGATCTTTTTGCAGCTTTCTTTGCCCTTAAAATATATTCTACTATATATATATATATATATATATTTAATACAGCAAATATACTATATTTCACTTGAAATAATTGTCTTCTCTGTGCAGCTACATCATTAACTTGACATATAGGTAAGCTCATTGTTTTTAGTTTATACTAAAATCTTAGGAATTTTAAATTAAATTTAATTTTTTGAATATGTATGATACATTTGTATGATTCCAATGTCAAAAATATACACCAAATGTATTCAAATAAATCTCTTTTCCATCTTTATCTCCTCCACATTGTTAAATTGTACGAAACTGCCAATATTAACCATTTCACCAGCAAAAATGGCAATTTCTATGGTTGGACCATATATACATCCCCTCCCTTTATTACAGAGAACTACTATAGATATCATTCTCCACTTTGCCTTTTCCCTTATTCCAGAGATCATTCCTCCTCCTTCATTTTCAAGTGCACTGTATTTCATGAGTGTATTGATGTACCATAATTTTTACTCAACCAAAACTCTATTACTGGACATTTAGATAGTTTCCAATCATTTATGATTAAAATAATGCCTCCATTAATAGTCTTGTGGGTATATTATTTCATATTTTAATCATTAGTTATAATGCCATCCTATCTAAAAGAAACCACCCCCTGCCATACCCAGCCTGGGTCATTCATTCTGGTGAATATTTGTCCTGGTTTTTGGGTACCCAGTACCTTTGAACACACTTCTGAAGTTAAGAGGATTTTCCCTGAGTCCCACCAAGTTAGAAGGCAGAATACTCATTCCCCTGCCCCTGCTTTGCAGCTAGAACACAGGCATGTGACTAGCATCCTTCCAGTCAGAGGCATTTGTGTGAGATTCCGGTTAGGAGGAGCATAATGAGAAGGAAAAGATTGCTTAGTGCACTTCTTCTGCTGGCGAGGGTGGTAGCAGGGGCGTGTGGTTTGGGGACTGGAATGGTCTGTGAGGTTCAGTCCTGATGCTAGTGGCACTGATGCCTTTGTCAGCAGTGGCTGCAGTCAAACTGAGCTCCCAGAGTTGGGCAGCACAGAGTCGTTGAGTGGCGATGGGGCAGCAGCCTCAGTTTCCTCAGGTCAATTGTGCTGCAGAATTTTGGGTGACTTTCTTGAAAGCTTAGCCTCAAGATTGTTTCCTCCAGTCTTCCCAACAGTTCTGGGCTATGCAATATTCTTTGAATAAACCCCTTTCCTGCTTAACCTGTCAGCATCAGCTTCTGTCACTTGCAGCCAGGAAATAATTTATGCAGCAAATCCTAGGAGTCAGAATGGGTCTAGTTTGTTTTTTGTGTTTTTTTTTTTATCCTCACCGGAGGATATTTTGCCATTTTTTGTATGGATAGAGTGGGAGGGAGAGAGAGGAAGGGAGAGAGAGAGAAAAACATCGACGTGAAGGGACACATCGAGTGGCTGCCACCCGCACGACCAACCAGGGCCGGGGACAAACTGCAACCGAAGTACGTGCCCTTAGCGGGAACCGAACCCGGGTCTCTCCGGACCGCAGGCCGACGCACTAACCGCTGAGCCAAACTGGCCAGGGCAGAATGGGTCTAGTTTTAAATACTGGAGCCTGATTGTCCCCTGCTTTTCCATTTCATTCTTTTTTTTTTTTTTTAAATTAGAACTAGGACTTGGGAGAATCTTGTGAGTGAACCCATCTGACCCAATAGCAAGCTGGACTAAGACCTATGTATTAAGGCTACTAACCCAGTATCTCTCACAGATGGCAACTATGTTCCCTCCCCAGTTTATCATTTGGCCTTTCATTTTGTGTTTGTTGGCCAAAAAGTTTTAATTTAGCATATACTCAATTCTACTGAAATTTTCCTTTGTGATATCTTCCATTGTTTTTCTGTTTAGATTACATCTTCCCCAAAATACATTCAATGTGTATATTTTTTGTTGTTTTTTATCATTTAATTTATTTACACTTTACCCTTTATGTCACCTAGAATTCATTTTGGTATATGGTCCAATCACTGTGTATCTCGATGCTTGGATAATGCAGGGCTAAAAATAACCAGGCAACATTAGACATGCTTCAGAAATTAAAAGGATGTTTTACAATAATGAGACACAATTCTTTACCTTAAAAATTATCAGGGGCCCTGGCCAGTTTGGCTCAGCGGTTGGAGCGTCGGCCTGCGGTCTGGAGAGACCCGGGTTCGGTTCCCACTAAGGGCACGTACTTCGGTTGCAGTTTGTCCCCGGTCCTGGTTGGTCGTGCGGGTGGCAGCCACTCAATGTGTCCCTTTCACGTCGATGTTTCTCTCTCTCTCTCCCTTCCTCTCTCTCCCTCCTACTCTGTACAAAAAATGGAAAAATATCCTCGGGTGAGGATAAAAAAAAAAAAAAAAAAATTATCAGGGGTTTAAAAAGAAAAATCTGTGAAGGTGAACATGAAGGGAAATTACACCCTTAAAGTACTGTTTTCAACTTCTCCGATCTGTTTAAGGCCCACAGTTAAATAAATAGCAAGCAAGGCAGGAAAAGAAAAAAGGGGGGAACCCGTTGATGAAAGAAGACAGAGGAAATGTCACCCCAGTACAAATGTGGACCTTGTTTAGATCATGATTCAAATAAGCAACTTAAAAAAAAAATAAAACAATTGGAATTCGAACACCGACATTTGAGGACAGTAAAGAATAACTCTTTATTTGGTTAGGAGTAATAATTATGGATATGTTTTTAAACAAGTTATCTTTGAGAGCTACATACAAAAGATATGATGTCTGGGGTTTACCTCAGAATAATGTAGTGGTGAAGAGGGTAGGATACAGCTGAGATGAGATTGGCTGTGAGTTCATTGTTGAAGTTGGGTGATTGCATGAGGGTTTATTATTATTATTATTATTATTATTATTTCTCACCCGAGGATATTTTTTTCATTTAACTTCAGATAGAGTGGAAGGGAGAGAGGGAGGAAGAGAGAGAGAGAAACATCAACGTAAGAGAGACACATCCACCGGCTGCCACCCACACAACCCCAACGGGGCCGGGGACAAACTGCAACCGAGGTACTTGCCCTTAGTGGGACCCGAACGCGGGACTCTCTGGTCAGCGGGCCGACGCTCTAACCGCTGAGCCAAACCAGCCAGGACAGCATGAGGGTTTATTATACCATCCTTCCTACTTTTACATACATTAATTTTGAATTTTTCCATAATCAAAAGTAAAAAGAAAATAGAGATTTAAAAAGTATAGTGGCAATGATGTGGTAGTGGGACTCTTAAATATTCCGTTAGGTGGTAAAGCTCCGCTTCTCGGAGTGGCGCATCCGGGCCGGATCCCGACCTCGCGGAGGCCGCCGCACCTCCCCAGCGGCCCGAGCCTGTGCCGGGCCCAGGGAGGGAGGAAGGCGCTTCGCTGCCACACACACAGATGAGCAGTGTACCAGTTACAAATATAGCATAATGAAATCACTGCTCCTGCAAAGTCCCTAAAGAGTTATCTAAAATACATACATATCTTTTGTGTAATTTTAAAAATACACTGTTATTAAGAAAAGAATAAAACATAACCAGACCATGTCACTCTGCTGTTTAAAGTGATCCACACATTTTCTCACTGTCATCAGGACAAAGCTCCTTAGCCAAGCTGACCTCATGTCCAGAGCCTGCCTGGGCCGCAGCCCCATCTCCTGCCCCTCCGCCCCGCACATTGAACTCCAGTCGCAGGAAAGACTTGAGGTTCCCAGAAGCGGCTCATGGAAAGCATGTTCTCCTGGGGAAGTCAACAGCACTCACCCACCTCACCTGAACCAGACCATGTGCCATGCTCTGTCCTGTCACTGCCTGGATCCTTCCACCTCGCCCTACTTGTCATCTTCTCTCAGAAACCTCCTTTGAGCCACTCGAGCCGAACAAGGTGCCTCGCCTGTACCCTCTCTAGGAGAGGTGGCGCGGGAAAAGAGGACGTGTCTCATTTCTCCACCAGACTCTGAGGGCAGAGGAACAGTACCTGGCACATTGAATATTTGTTGAAATAATTAAAGTTACCTGTCAAAGGAAAATCGAGATGTCGTGTATGTTGACATAGATACATACTGGCCATTTGCTGAGGTTAACCTGTCTATGGATTGGCAGAAAACTTTGTTCCATGGCTTAAAAAATTAAAGATAAGTAGTGTTTTAGAGGTCAAATACAATGAAATGTTTTCCATATTTTATTGGGCCAGTAACCCAGATTTAATGAAAACCTATCCCGCACAGCTGTCATGGCTCAGTGGTTGAGCAGCCACCATGCACCAAGAGGTCGCTGGTTCAGTTCCCGGTCAGGGCACATGCCCAGGTTGTGGGCCCGATCCCCAGTGGGGGGCCTGCAGGAGGCGACCGATCGATGTTCTCTCTCTCTCATCGATGTTTCTATCTCTCTTTCTCTCTCCCCCTTCCTCACTCTAAAATCAATAAAGAAAAAATAATTTAAAAAAAAGAAAAAAACCTATCCCTAAGTCCAAGAGAGAGAAAGTAGGACGTTTATTTATTGTTTTTACATGCATTGTTTCAGAAATCATTAAACAAAATGTTGATTTTACTTCACTTAAAAAAAAAAAAGTCAAGGTTTTGGGAACTTCAGCAGTGTCTCGGTTGACCCAGGTCATGTTCTATGTGCCCTGCTGTCTACAGAAATATACACAGCAATGGGCAGCACATGGGGCCTCGATCTGGAACAGCCAGAACCCAAGGAAGGCCACACATCCTGAATGACATCACCCTCATTGATCTAATTGCGAGCAGACAATGGAATAATTTCTTCTCGCCCGAGTCTACTACAGTGGTTTAGACCAGCAACTCCATTGCGGGACAATGGGAGGGTTGCATGGACAAAGGACAATTGTTGCCCTCCCCCCAGCAGAAGGGTGGTTTACAAAGTGCTCTTTCTTAGGAGTTCTGCCTGGGACTATTGTGCGCCCATGGCAGGTGCTCTTACATAAGTAAGGATGAACTGGATTCCATTTGGATTTCTTTTTTTTGAAACCATCCTTCTCTGGAGTTGTCCTGGTTAAAAGTCACTAGAACAGCAGGAGGGAAGAGTGAGATCCTGAAATCCCCAAGGAGTCTGAAGCTGAATTTCCTTTCCCTTTTTTAACTCACCCACCTTTTCACAGCTGCTGGTCCGCTGGGACCGCTTTTGAGAGGAGGTTTTATTCCCCTGCTTTCTTTCAGGATCCTGCCTCACATAATCTTCGCCGGTTTTTCACAAAGAAAACTAGGACTCCCGTTTTTTTGTATCCGATCTACCACTTCACCCGGCCTTGAAAACAGCATCAGCCCATTGTCCTCCAACAGGAACGAACAGCAGGATGGAGCCTGACTGGTTGCCATGAGGCTGATTTTTGTTAACCAAACACGTTTTTTCTCTGAAACACTTTCGGTGCCTGTTGAGAATGAAGTGGTACAGAAGGGACAGCCTCTCAGCATGCAACCTAGAAACTCATAAAAAATAGATAATATTGAGTTCTTAATGTGAAAATAACTCAATAATGTATGGAGGGGCAGTAGAATCATTTTATGGTACAATCAAGATTTACACACAGCCCTGGCCGGTTTGGCTCAGCGGTTGAAGCGTCGGACTGCGGTTCAGAGAGACCCGGGTTTGGTTCCCGCTAAGGGCACGCACCTCGGTTGCAGTTTGTCCCTGGCCCTGGTTGGTCGTGCGGGTGGCAGCCACTCGATGTGTCCCTTCACATCGATGTTTCTCTCTCTCTCTCCCTTCCTCTCTCTCCCTCCTACTCTATCTGAACAAAAAATGGAAAAATGTCCTCGGGTGAGGATAAAAAATAATAATAATAATATTTACACACAAGCCCTAGCTGGTTTGGCTCAGCGGTTAGTGCATCAGCCTTCAAACCAAAGAGTCCTGGGTTCAATTCCGATCAAGGACACGTACCTTGGCTGTGGTTCTGGGTCAGGGCCCTCATGAGGAAGGCAACCAATCGATGTATCTCTCTCACATGGATGTTGTAGCGCACAGAAAAGCTCCTCCCTGGGAGCAAAGGCATATGAATGGCATTCCTTATTGAATCACATATATAGAGCCACATGAGCTGACAAAAAGAGAAACACTATGTATTATCATGTAGAAAAAATAAACTGCAGAACACTATGCAATATATGATCCCATTTATGTTTAAAAACAAACCCACACCGTATGTATGTGGAAGCACATACCTATATATATGTTCATAGATACAAGGACAAAAGCTGGAAGATAGCAACACTAACCCAGTGACAGCATAAAACTGCTCACCACACAACAGCCAATAAGTTGAGTGACAAGGAGTTGGGACAAGGAAAGTAACTTTACTTGCAAAGCCAGCAAGCCCAGAAGATCTCGGAATAGCATCCTAAAAAATCATCTTGAGAAACGAAAGGATTAAGGTGTCCTGTGCGCCAGGGGAAGGGAGGGACAGGAAGGGGTTTGAGGTCAGGAGGTGATGGATAACCAAGAGTCCAAGGGCATGCTGCAACCTCTTTGGGTTTGGTCAACAAATTCCAGTTGTCTTGGTCTCAGTCACAAGGTTCCTAAAAATCTTTTGATAAACATACCTTCCTTATCTCCTAGGGAGGTAGTCTCAAGCTGGGAGGTTGTTTCAGGAACTCCCAGGCTACAGGTTAGATTCCTTTAATGATTAGCATACTTATGCGCAGGAGTAAGGAAAATTTACTGACCTATTTGTTATGGGAACTGGGCAGGCTGGAGCGAGATGGAGTCAGTGATTATTTTATTATTTTCCAACACCAAACTGTTAACAGTGCTTCCTTCCTCTGAAGAGTAAAATTGGGGAATTTTTTTTTTTTTGCTTTATAAACTTTGGTATTATTTAACTTTTTTTTAAAATTTTTTTTTATCCTCACCCGAGGACATTTTTCCATTTTTTTGTTCAGATAGAGTGGGAGGGAGAGAGAGGAAGAGAGAGAGGGACACATTGACGTGAAAGGGACACATCGAGTGGCTGCTACCCACACGGCCCAACCAGGGCCAGGGACAAACTGCAACCGAGGTACATGCCCTTAGCGGGAACAAAACCTGGGTCTCTCTGGACCGCAGGCCCACGCTCTTAACCGCTGAGCCAAACCAGCCAGGGCCATTAGGTTTATTCTTTAAAACTTTTTATTATGGGAATTTTCAAACATACACAAAAGGGGACGGAATAGTATAATGAATCCATGTGTCCATTATCATCCAGAGTCAACTATTATTAATGTATTTTTAAAATATGGTTTATTTTATTTTATTTTATTTTTTAGAGAGAGACAGAAATATCGATGTGAGAGAGAAACATCCATTGGCTATCTCCTTTATGCCCGCTACTGGGGATCGAGCCTGAAACCCAGGCATGTACCCTGACCGGGAATCTAACCTGTACCTCTCAGTCCATGGGACAATGCACAATCCACTAAGCCACACAGGCTGGACAACTATTATTAATATTCTATACCACTGTTTCATCTACCTTCAACACATACTTTTAAAAAAGCATTTTAATGCAAATTCAAGACATCATAGTATTTCATCATTAATATTTCAATCTCTAAAAATAATGACTTAAAAAAAACATAATGGTATAATAAATACCATTATCACACATAATAAAGTTAACAACAATTCCTTAATATTGTTAATATCCAATCCATGTAAATTTTCCAGATTGTCTCAAAAATATCTTTTTATATTTATTGAAATTTATATCTCTTGTTCGGCCAGTGTGGCTCAGTGGTTGAGCATCAACCCATGCACCAAGAGGTCACCAGTTTGATTCCTAGTCAGGACACATGCCCAGGTTATGGGCCTGATCCCTGGTGGGGGGCATGCAGGAGGTGGCCAATCGATGTTCTCTCTCATCAGTGTTTCTATCTCTCTCTCTCACTTCCTCACTCTGTAAAATCAATAAAGAAAAAAAAAAATTTTTTTAATTTATATCTCTTAAATCTTTGTCTCCTTCAATCTATAATTTCCACCTCCCTTTTTCTTCATAAGACTTATTTATTAAAGAAATTAGTCATTGCTCGGCCAGTGTGGCTCAGTGGTTGAGGGTCGACCCATGCACTAGGAGGTTGCCATTTCAATTCCCCATCAGGACACATGCCCAGGTGGTGGGCCTGATCCCCAGTGGGGGGTATGGAGGAGGCAGCGAATCGATGTTCTCTCTCATCGATGTTTCTGTCTCTCCTTCTCCCTTCCTCTCTCTAAAATCAATAAAGAAAAAAATTAAAAATTAAAAAAAATTAGTCATTTGTCTTGTAGAATTTTGCTATCTTCTTGACTTGATTTCTTCTATCCTTATGATGTCATTTAACATGCTTCTCTAGCCTTGATATTTCTTACAATCTTGTGGTTAGGGATGTGTTAAATTCAGGTTCTATTCTCTGGGCAAGACTATTTCTTAACTGGTGACGTGTACATCCTACTGCATCTTATCAGGGGGCAATTAAAGTCTAGCTGTTTCACTTCTCTTTTCTTTTAAATCCTCACCTGAGGATATGTTTCTATTGATTTTAGAGAGAGAAGAATGAAGGAGAGAGACAGAGGCAGAAATATCTGTGTGAGAAACATTTATCGGTCGCCTCCCACATGGGCCCAACCAGTGATCGAATCCAAAACTTGGGTATGTGCCCTGACCAGGAATAGAACTGCGACCCTTCTGTGCATGGGGTGATGCTCCACACCAGCCAGGGCTGGCTGTCCCACTTTTAATAATGCTAAGGTTGAACAGTAGGTTCAGGAATTCCTCATCAATCTTTCATCTAAAAGTTTGGCAGACATTGATGATCTATGCATAGATTCGTTGTTTTATTAGGGACTTAGATTCATTTAAAATCCTCAAAGACAAGTATTTTTCAATACCATCCTAAGATAGAATACTATCTTAGTTTTGTGACAAGTTTCCAAAAAACAATCTTATTACCCATCATGATTTTTTTTTTTTTTTGCAAGTGTAATTGAATGTTTAGCCTTATTTTGCTAAGACCATCATTATTCTGCCATTCTCTAAGCCCCATGTGGGACTATTTTGCTATGCAGGTTGACATTTTTATTAATCTGTTACTCGGGATTTTCATTTTTGTTTCAATTCCTAAATAATTCATAAAAAGTAAGAGAAAAAAGAAAAGATTGCCCATTCATGATAAATGCCATACTAAGCCAGTTAAACATCTTCGAATGATTTCCAATTTCATGCCCTGAGTAACTACCTTTTACACTAGAAAAGGTTGTTACTTTTGGTGATTCTAAGTCTATTCTTACTCATTTCACATTCATTATGGCTTCTGTCCTGGACCAGGGCCTGTCCTCCAAGGGTTCCCCATCACCTATACTGATAAAATCGAGAAATGTCCAGAAGGTTCTTGGGGTTCAGGAAAGAGGTCCCCGCCGACTGTGGAATCAGGGAGAGCTGCTCAGCGGAGGCGATGATGTCTCGCTGAGTGGTAAGGATGAGTGGAAAGTAACCAGGGGAAGGGCATTCCAGGAAAAGAAAACCCACACAAGGCAGGGAGGCAGGAAAGAATGGGCCCTTTCAGAGCCCCGCGCGTGGCTTTGTGTGGCCAGGCAGCAAGGTTTACAGGGAGGGCGGCTGTGGTGGGGCAGGGGCTGGGCCGGGACAGGAAGAGCCTTGTCTGCCAGGCGAAAGAGTTAGGGTGTCCCTGAAGGATTTTACGCAGAAAAGGGACAGAATCTAATTTATGTTGTATATTTTTTCCTCAGTAGATTTTTCTTTCTTTTTTTCTCTATTGAGGAGAAATTCATATAACATGAAATAAATCATTTTTTTAAAGTATGTTTTTATTGATTTTAGAGAGAGAGGGAGAGAGACACAGCGATGGGCTACCTCTGCCTCCTGCATGCCACCTCCTGGGGACTAAGCCGGAAACCAGGGCATGTGCCCCGAGCAGGACTCGAACCCGAAACATTCTGGTGCATGGGACGATGCTGAACCACTGAGCCACACTGGCCAGGCCCTCCACATCCTTTTCATTTTCCAAATTCAGTCTCTAGCTGTGAACTCTAAAGCACTCAATTCCGATTCCTATCCCCTTTTGCACCCTGCAATTCAGAGCTCCTTTTGCTTTGCTCTAAACTACAGAGAGCCTAGCTGGTGTGGCTCAGTGGTTGAGCATCGACCCATGCACCAAGAAGTCTCTGGTTCGATTCCCGGTCAGTACACATGCCCAGGTTGTGGGCCCCATCCCTAGTGTGGGGCATGTAGGAGGCGGCCAATCGATAGTCTCACTCATCGATGTTTCCATCTTTCATTTCCCCTCTCTCTAAAATCACTAAAGAAAAAAAATTTAATGAAAAAAAAACTACAAAGAGATTCTAAATTATTCTGCTAAATCAAAACAGTCCCTCTCTATCAGAACTCTAGTGCCAGGTTGTCAAACTAACAACTCTTTCCACCTACAGGCTGCATTTCCATGATTGCTTTGTTATTTTAAATATTTTTCCATAAATATTTTTTGTTCCTAAATATTCTTCTACATTTTTTGAAGTGGCTGCCTATATCCCCTGTTTCCAGACACTTAGGTTGTTTCCAATTCTTTATGATTATAGACAGCTATATATTAAGGATTAGTAAGGACACAAAGATGTATATTAAGGACTGTTGGATATAAGGGAGGAAGGGGCCCAGCAGGAGTGTATTTCAATCCTTTCTTAAAGGAAAGCAGAGAGCATTCTGAGGACCTGAAAACCTGTGCAAAAGTTTTTGCATATAAACTTTAAAAGAGATTTCTTTCCCATCCTAACAACAACAAAAAAATGTTCTAGGTATTCTTATTGGGATTTTGTTAAATTTGTATGCTCAGTTTGCGAAAAATTAATATCTTTATAATATTTAATCTTCTAGTACAGTAGTGTGGAATATCTCTCCCATTATTTAAATCTCCATTTAGACGGTAAAGTTTTATAGATTTGCACATTTATCATTAGGTTTATTGCTTAGGGCTTTGATTACTCCTGATTGCCATGATATATGGGTTCTTTTTTCCATTGTCTTTTTTAACTAATTATTGCCAATACAAAAGGAAGCTATTGTTTTTAAAATATTTCTGTCATAACTGCCAAACTTTCTGAACTCTCTTATTAGATCTAATGGTTTTTCAAGCAACCAGATAATCTTCCAGTAATGATAATTTTGTCTCTTCCTATGTAATATTCATATCTCAATCATTGATTAGTACTTTCATAGTAATTTTAAATAATGGTAATGACAGGCAAATTCTTGTTAATAGAAATGCTTCTTCACTGTCTTATTGTTAAGTATAATGTTGGCTATTGCTTTGAGATCAATATTCCTTAACATATTAATATGTTGATTAAGATGATCTTAAATAAAAATTTATGTTGATTTTTATCAAAAAAATTTTGGCATTCTGTTAAGATGATCATATTCTTTTTCTCCTTTGATACATTGATGTCATAAATTATATAAATAGGTACCATTAACATTGAACTTTTCTTATATCCATGGAGTAAACCTAATTTGTACATGGTTATTTGCCTCTTAAAATGACAACTGCAGGTTTAGTTTGGAAAAATGGGTTGAAAGGAGTCAAGGTCAAGGACAGAGAGAACATTTAGGAAGCAATTACAGTTCTGAAGTGAAACAGTGCAGTAGAAACAGAGAAGAGGTCTGGATCTAAGAGAGATTTGGGAGGCAGGATCAATAGTGGCTCACTGGACACGGAATCTGAGGGAAAGAGAACTGCCAGGTTCTGATTTGGTGACATCCACCCAGACAGAGCTACAGGAAGAAAAGCAGATTTGGTGAGGATCGGGAAAGAGGGTACAAGATGAGCTCACTTTGAGGACTGTTAAGTTTGACATCCTGAGTTGGACACCCAAGTAGAGACAGGGAAGCGATCGTCCCCATGGATCTGGAGCGAGAGATTTGGGCCACAGAGATGGCTTCGGTAATGACCAGTGTTAGAGTCAGGTAAGTGTGAGAGGGAGACAACAAGAAGGCTGAAAATGGAACCACAAGGAATGTCTCATTTTAAGAAGTGGAGAAGGAAGAAATCCCTAAGAAGATGCAGATGGAGAAGTAGAAACAGAACCTATTCTAATAACCAGGAAAACAAGAGGAGGATGCAGTTTCAAAGAGAGAGTGATCAAGCTCAAAGGGAGCAAAGCTGGCAGCAAGGTGAACACTACCAAGCACCCTGTGGCCTTGCCAAGCTCTCATTCAGGACCTCCAGCCCTGGCCAGTTTGGCTCAGCGGTTAGAGCATCGGCCTGCGGTCCGGAGAGACCCGGGTTCGGTTCCCGGGTTCGGTTCCCGGGTTCGGTTCCCGCTAAGGGCATGTACTTCGGTTGCAGTTTGTTCCCGGCCCTGGTTGGTCGTACTGTTGGCAGCCACTTGATGTGTCCCTTCACGTCGATGTTTCTCTCTCTCTCTCCCTCCCACTCTATCTGTGCAAAAAATGGAAAAATATCCTCGGGTGAGGATAAAAAAAAAAAAAACCTGCCCTGGCCAGTTTGGCTCAGTGGTAGAGCGTCGGCCTGTGGTCCAGAGGACCTCCAGCAAGCACTGTAGTGGACAGAGAGGGTGACACCCGAGTGTGCTGTGTGTGGTGCACACCCTTACCCCTCAGGGACTTCCTTTTTTCCAAAGGCACCACTCCCCTCCTCCACAGCTGCTGCCTCTGCTGATCTCCCTGGAGTCAGTCCCTGAAGCCCCAGACCAGCCTGACCTGCACATCCTGCCATCTGCCCTGCTTTGCTCCTCCACTCTCAGCACAAAATGCCGCATCACAGAGCATAGAACCTTCTCCGGAGCTGATGTCAATGGACCAGATGCTGTACCCTAGAAGCTGCACAGAAGTAGGGGAGACTTATCCTCTTGTGGTGCAAATTTTGACAAAGGGGAAATGGGAGACAGAAGTGAGGTAAACAGATGCATTTTTCTCCTTTTCCCCTTCCACACACTATTTCTGGGTTGTGATCCTGCCTGCAGCCATGACAGAGACCCTGTGGCTCAGGGAATCTACCTGTGAATCGCCTGTTGTTCCCCATCATGGCTTGGGGGAAGCTGTGCCGGCTGGCAACACGCACACTGCGCTGCTTGGTTTGCCTTTTTCCTCACCTGCACCTTATTAAACTCACGCTTCCCTCACACAAAAACATCAGCCCTTTCATCTTGACCCCAGGGTCTATAATCTAGAGAACTTGGGATAAAACACAGTTGTTAAATTGGTAAATCGAATAGAAGAGAGACTATTTAATCTCCATTTGGACTATTTGAGCTAATAGGATCTTTAGAAAATGTGTTCCATTTTTCTGTGATTTCAACACAATGTAATGAGAAAGGGAATAAACAGGAGGGCATTGTAATAGTGTGACTAGAGATTAGACTTGAGAAAGGTAGAATTAGACCAAGCAGAAAACTGTCAGATTAGAAGACAGAAGGGATATTAAACATTACCATTAGAGCAGCTGTTGAGCTGATGTATTTTCCCAGGTAAGATTATCAAAAAAACAAAACAAAAAACAGCAATCTGGTTTTATTTATAGGTCACTATCAAAAGTACTGGTAACATCCAGCAAAAGCTATCATCCATAAGATGTCTATTTGGTTTACTACAGCAGAACCAGCCTTAACCCAATTCAACTCAACAGATACCTATGGGCCCGTCACGGGGAGGGCACTGTCCTGGGCTTTGTGGAAGTAGGGCAGGTGTGGGAGGGAGAGGCTTCTCAGATGAATAAGACCCAGATGCTCTGAAGATGACATAATGTTAGAGGCAGATATACAATAGAGTACAAAGATAACTATTATACAAGGTCATATAAAATTTAACAAGTACAAATTCTATTTGTACCCAGAAAAGATACAAATAAAATTCTAAGAAGGTCAAAGCAAGGAAAAATTATGTTAGTGGAAAATAATCAGGAAAAACTATAGAGACAGGCAATACATTTGATAAACATAATTCCAATAGTTGGCTATCAGGGACGAATAGGCAGATTATAAGAGTAAAAGCGAAGACACAGAGGCGGGACATAAGTGAGTGTGACTGTAGAATGATAAACCTTGATAGTTTTGAGGGATATATCCAAAACTTTGAGAACACCCAAATAGTCATATATCACTTATCATATATTTTCCCCATAAAATGCATACACAATGCTGATATATAGCTACAAAGCCATCATGTGATGTGAAGGATGGACCCTCAGCTGGGCCTACATATCAACTAAATGACTTGCTTTTTCATCTCATATACTAGTGCACAGGATTCAAATTTAGGTGTAGCAAAATATTACATGACTCAGGAATGGTCAAAACCTTGAATGTTGAATTCGTAGATATCAACAGCCTACTGAAGTTCCTTTTGGCTGAAGTGTTCACCATGCATCAGCCTGATTACAATCCTGCCTGTTTTAAGATAAGGGGGAGGAGGGTCGGAAGGAGGTGTGTGTATGGGGGGGCATCTATAACAAAAATAATTTAATAAAAATTGGAAGAAACAAAAAAGATGAAAGGAGCCCTGGCCAGTGTGGCTCAGTGGGTTGGGCATCGTCCAGTGCACAGAGAGTCGCCAGTTTGATTCCCAGTCAGGGCACATGCCCAGGTTACCAGCTAGAGCCCAGGTAGGGGGCATGCAGGAGGCAGCTGATCCATGTCTCTCTCTCTCTCCCTCTCCCTTCCTCTATCTCTAAAAATCAATTTTGAAATCTTTTTTAAAAAGAGAAAGATAAACATTTCTTTCAGTAATTCCTGAATTTTATCTCTAAAGGCCTTAAATCATAATGAAAATTGATAGATTATTAGGCAGCTGTTAAAAGTGATCATTAGGAAAAAGACATCGAAACATGGGTAAATGATCCTTAAATAATGCTGAGTGGAAAAAATTAAAATATAAAACATTCAGAATTATGATAATAGCCTACACTTATTAAGAATTTACAATTGAAAAAATACATACATATGGGTATGGATTAGAATGGAAATAGTTTTAGGATATGAGATTTGAGGTATTTATTATCTTGAAAATTTTTTTTGATGCTATCAAGCAATTTATCAATTAAAATAAATATAATCTAAAAACTAATTCTAAAGGAAAAAAACAAACTGATGAGTACCCAAATTACTGCTATTGATTTCCACATGCCTTGCCACATGTTCAAGTTTATAACGGAAACGCATTGGCAGGAAATTTGACTTCTATAGGAAACAACAACAAAGCGATCACTTGTAAACTTCCATTTAAAGAGAGAGAGAGAGGCCCTGGCCGGTTTGGCTCAGCGGTTGGAGCGTCGGCCTGTGGTCCAGAGAGACCCAGGTTTGGTTCCCGCTAAGGGCACGTGCCTCAGTTGCAGTTTGTCTCCGACCCTGGTTGGGTTGTGAGGATGGCAGCCACTCGATGTGTCCCTTTCACATCGATGTTTCTCTCTCTCTCTCTCTCTCTCTCTCTCTATCTATCTATCTCTCTCTCTCCCTCCCACTCTGTCTGAACAAAAAATGGAAAAGTGTCCTCGGGTGAGGATTAAAAAAGTAAAAATTAAAAAAATAAATAAAAAGAGAGAAAACAAGGGGTTTAGGTTTGAAAGCTGGAAAAGAAAATTAAGTTGCATTCATTTCAGACACATGATATTAAGGGACCATGGGGTCACTTCAGTTCTTCTAGTGACTGTCATGTGAAGCCCACAGTGTGGTGCTTTTGCATTTGGGGAGCTCTGTGTCTGACTCTAGCTCCACCACTTACTAGCTGCCAGTCATTGGTCAGGTTACCGAAGTTCTCTAAGCCTCAGCTCCTTCCTTTCTCTGTACCGCAGGCCGACGCTCTAACCGCTGAGCCAAACCGGCCAGGGCAGCTCCTTCCTTTCTCAAATGGAGATGTGGATAACACCCCTAACATGGTGGTAGGCTTAAATAGGAGGCATGTGGAGCAAGCGCCTAACCCCTTGCCTGAGAGGCAGTTCGTGTCCAGTGAATGCTAGTCCCTTACCCCTTATCCCTTCTCAGAAACCCACCACCTGAAAGGACCTACCGCCCTGGCCGGGTGGCTCAGTTAGTTATGGATTCGATTTCCAATCAGAGCACATACCAAGGCTGAGGTTCAATCCCTGGTCAGGGTGTATACAGGAGGCAGTAATTTGGGTATTCAGCAGTTTGCTTTTTCCTTTAGAATTAGTGTTTAGATGATATTTATTTGAATTGATAAATTGCTTTATAACATCAAAGAAAATTTTCAAGAAAATAAAGAATACCCCAAATCTCTCTCACATGGATGCTTCTCACTCTCCTTTCCTCTCTCTCTAAAATCAATTTAAATCATATCCTTGGGGGATGGGGTAGAGGGATGGGGAGGAGGTTATCAATGGGGTAAAAAGGAAAAACATCTGTAACAAAAACAAATTAATAAAAAAATTTAAAAAGAATAAAAATAAAATGTGTTTTTATGTTGAGAAAATAAAATAAAAATAAAAACAGCCCCGGCTGGCTTGGCTCAGCGGTTAGAGCATCGGCCTGCGATCCTGAGAGACCCGGGTTCGGTTCCCGCTAAGGGCACGTACCTCGGTTGCAATTTGTCCCTGGCCCTGGTTGGATCATGCAGGTGGCAACCACTCGATGTGTTCCTTTCACATCGATGTTTCTCTCTCTTCCTTCCACTCTATCTGAACAAAAAATTGGAAAAATAAATAGATAAGTAAAAATAAAAACATATCCTTGGGTAAGGATTTTTTTTTTAAAGTGGACCTACCTGTAACTAAGTTAATCATCAGGTTATTAATAATACCATTTGCCACTTATTGACCACCCACTAGGAGATTCAGTGCCTGGCACATAGTGGACTTCCAGTAAAGATGTGTTGGATGGATGGATGGATGGATGGATGGATGGATGGACAGATGACTTAATCTCTGTCTTCAGATCCCTAGCCTAAGAGACATAGGGTTTGTTGTACATATTCCTGGTACCAGAAAGTACAGTGGTAATCCCTCTATGTTTTTCCAGCAGAGAAAGTGAATTTGGCTAAGCAAGGAATGGTTATTGGGGAGGAGCCCTTGGGAAGAACAGAAATGAAAAGGAGGCTTCTCTGAGAAGTCACATACATTCCAGGTCTAGGGACTCTGCTGGAAGTCTCTCTGGATCATGGGGTCTGAGAGGACAGTGCTCTGCCGCGGGTGTGTCGCTCGCCTCTTTCCTTCCCTGGTGCTCTGAGGTGGACACTGCTTAGGCCAGAAGGGAGGACAGCCCAGAGCAGGGGGGTCCCCACCGGTGTCAGCAACTTCCTAGAGTAATCAATCTCGTGTGGAAGGCCTGGCTCAGAGGCAATAGGCCTCTCCCATACCCAGGCTCAGGGCACATTATGAGCCGTTACCACTTACCTTCCCTGTAGAATAGGTAGAAGCCACAAGGAAACCGAGTTTCACATAAAATCAACAACAGCATTCTAATAAAGCTTTGCAAACACGGAAGCTACTGCCTCAGAGAGCGGGCTCCGCATCATCAGCCTTGGCTGGGAGGAGTGTTGCTATGGTTGTTGTTATGTTGGAGAGATTATTCTAGATTTAGGTTGCCGGTGAAGATGAGAAAAACTCCTTCCGGCCTGAGATGCTGATTTCTTTTGAGACTCTTACACTCTCAAAATTAGGCTTCCTACTAACACCTACAAGGCTTACTGGTAAATATTTCCGCACATCTCAGCCTGAAGAAAGCTCCACTCCTACCCAATTTCAATTTTCAGCTTTACTTAGGCTGATAGGTTTTCCCTTCTCCAGATATTCCCAGGGGAGGAGCCGCACAAAAGACTAAGTATTATGATCTTGCAATATCAGCCCGTCTGGAAACAGCTACAGGACCAGGACAGAAACAGTTAGAGGAAAGTCCCCCTTCTTCCCAGACTCGTGGAGAAGGAAACAGGTCATACACATGACACAATAAATTACCACACGAGACAGACCCTGCCAATGGCTAATGTGGATGATTAATGCCAACAATGTTGAGTAAATAAAAAGATCCCTGTGGTGTGGGGCAGAAGGGCTTTTGGGGAGGGAGTAAAACTAGAGCCAGTTCTTGAAAAAAGAACCACAGAAGGTGAGGTGGGGTGGGAACAGATGGCAGTAAGTGTAGCGGAAGAGCCTGGGCCAGCGTCACATCTGGCTTCTCCTCACGAGCTGTATTTGTCCTTCAGGCACTGGCTCATTTTACTTAGAATAATGCCCCTCCGGGTTCATCCAAGTTGTCACAAATCGGAGGATTTCCTTCCTTTTTATGGCTGAATAATATTCCATTGTATGTATATACCACACTTTCTTTATCCACTTGCTGATGGGTATTCGGGTTATTTCCATATCTTGGCTATTGTTAATAATGCTGCCCTGGCCACTTTGGCTTAGTGGTTAGCACGTCAGCCCATGGACCAAAGAATCCCAGGTTTGATTCCGGCCAAGGGCATGTACCTTGGTTACAGTTCATCCCCGGCTCCGGTTGGGGTCGTGTGGGTGGCAACCAATTGATATGTCTCTCTCACTGATGTTTCTATCTCTCCCTCTCATTTCCTCTCTCTAAAATTCAATAAAGAAGAAAATTTAAAAAATAAATAAATAACGCTGCAAAGCCCAACCGGTGTGGCTCAGTGGTTGAGCGTAGACCCAGGCACCATAGAGGTCATCAGTTTGATTCCCGGTCAGGGCACATGCCCAGGTTGTGGGCCAAATCCCCAGTGGGGGGCATGCAGGAGGTGGCTAATCGATGTTCTCTCTCATTGATGTTTCTATCTCCCTCTTCCTTTCTCTAAAATCAATAAAGAAAAAAGAAAAAAATTATAAATAAATAAATAATGCTGCAAGAAACATGGGAGTGTAAATATTGCTTCAAGATCTTGTTTTCCATTCTTTTGGATAGATACCCAGAAGTGAAATTGCTGGATCGTATGGCAGTTCTATTTTTAAGTGTTTGAGGAACCTTCATACTATTTTCCACAGTAGCTGAATCATTTGACATTATTACCAACAATGTATAACGGTTCCGGTTTTCTCCACATCCTCACCAACACTTATCTTGTGTTTGTTTTATAATAGTCATCCTAACAGGTGTGAGCTGATATCCTTTGTGGTTTTGATTTGCATTTCCCTGATGACCCTCTGATGTTGAGCACCTTTCCATATATCTGGTGGCCTAAGTAAATCCTCTTTGGGAAAATGTCATTTCAAGTCCCTTGCCCATTTTTTAATTGTGTGAGGTGTTTGTTTGTTTGTTTGTTTGTTTGTTTGTTTGTTTTTTGCTATTAACTTGTAGGAGTCTCTTGTGTATTTTGGATATTAACTCCTTATCAGATAATGACTTGTAAATATTTTCTCCCATTTCATATAGCCATTTCACTGTTTTGGTGTCTTCCTTTATCCTGCAGAATCTTTTCTTTTTTTAATCTTTATTGTTAAATGTATTACAGATGTTTCTCATTTTTCCCCCCATGGACCTCCTCCTCCCCACTCCCAACCCCCTCCTGCCTTTTCCCACACTGTTGTCTGTGGCCATTGGTTATGCATGTAAGTTCTTTGGTTTATTTCTTCCCACCCTCTAACCCCCTTCCCTTTGAGGTTTGTCAGTCTAGCAACCAATTTGTACTTCTTAATCCCTTCACCTTTTTCACCCATTCCCCAACCCCCCTCTCATCTGGCAACCAACAAAATGTTCTTTGTATCTATGAGAATGTTTCTATTCTGCCTGTCCATTTTGTTTGTAGATTCAGTCATAGATAGATATGTATTCATTGCCCTTTTGTTTGTTCATATATTTTATCTTTTTCTTCAAAAAGATCCTTCATCATTTCATATAATAACGGTTTGGTGGTGATGAACTCCTTTAACTTTTTCTTGTCTAGGAAACTCTTTATATGTCCATCGATTCTAAATGACAGTTTTGCAGGATAGAGTAATCTTGGGTGTAGGTTCTTGCTTCTCATCACTCTGAATATTTCTTGCCACTCCCTCTGGCCTGCAAAGTTGCTTTTGAGAAATCAGCTGACAGTCTTATGGGAACTCCCTTGTAGGTAACTAACTCCTTTTCTCTTGCTGCTTTTAAATTTTTCTCTTTATCTTGAACCTCTTGCATTTTGATGATGATGTATCTCGGTGTGGGCCTCTTGGGTTCATCTTGTTTGGGACTCTCTGTGCGTCCTGGACTTGTATGTCTGTTTCCTTCACCAAGTTAGGGAAGTTTTCTGCCATTATTGTTTCAAATAGGTTTTCGATTTCTTGTTCTCTCTCTTCTCCTTCTGGCACCCCCAAGATGCGAATGTTGGCACGCTTGAAGTTATCCCAGAGGCTCCTTACACTATCCTCATTTTTTTGGATTATTTTTTCTTTTTGCTGTTCTGATTGGGCATTTTTTGCTTCCTTCTATTCAAAATTGATGGTTTGCTTCTTGGCTTTACCTACCCTACTATTGAATCTGTGTAAATTATTCTTTATTTCAGTTAATGCCTCCTTCATTTTTGACTGTGCATCTTTCATTTCTGACTGGTCCTTTTTTATGCTCTTGAGGCCCTCACTAAGTTCACTGAGGTTCTTCTCACTGAGTTCATTGAGCATCCTTATAAGCAGTATTTTGAACTCAGCATATGTTAGGTTGCTTATCTCCATTTTGCTTAGTTCTTTTCCAGGGGTTTTGTTCTGTTCTTTCATTTGGGACCTGTTTCTTTGTCTCCTTATTTTGGCTGCCTCCCTGTGTTTATTTCTGTGTATTACTTAACGAGAGGTATGGGGCTATCTGAGACCAGATGCTGCTTGTTTGAAAGAATTTAGGAAAACCTGAAGCAGGATCCAAGACAGGCCAATCCTATGGTAAAGCAACTGGCAATAGCTTGGGTGGGCCTGAAAGTTGGGTGGGGCGGGGCCTCAGGGAATCACCAGGGTGGGGCAACAAGTGTGAGCCAGGTTGCTGGGGTACCAGATACGGCCACTGTCTGCTGCCCCAGGGAAGGGCTCACTAAAGGAACAAAGACCTCTGACAGCACATCTGTCCAGAAGAAAGCCCCCTCTCCAGCCCTCGCTCCAATGCCAAACAGCTCAGTTCTTCCCTGTATGTCTCTGGTGCCCCTTGAGCTGCCTCCCCTCCAAGCTCAGGAGGATGGAGTTCGATAAGTCCGTACGCGGGCCCTTTAAGGAGCTGCCTGGGGCTCCCGCCACCTCAGCCTCCCTGAGCCTCAGTTCCTGCTGGTTTTCCAGCCAGAAGTTATGGGGACTCCTCTTCCTGGCACTGGGACCCTGAGCGGGGTGCCTGGTGTGGGACGAGGACCCCTCAGTCCTCAGGGAGGACCTTCCCAGCCGAGGTGTCCTCCTAAATTTTATCCACCACACGTGGGTGTGGGACCAGGCTCTCCACCTCCACCCCTCCTACCAGTTTCGATGTGGCTGCTGCTTTAATTCCGTAGTTGTAGGACTTCCATTCAGCACGATTTCAGGCAATTTTGCATGATGTTGTTCTGTAGTTTAGCTGTAACTTTGATGTGGTTGTGGGAGGACGCGATACCACGTTTACCTACCCGCCATCTTGACAGGAAGTGTTTTTAATCCTGTTTATTTGGAGGCAAATGTCAGACTCATAAGGCTGGTGAGTAGGTGTTTTTCTGTGAGCTTAGGGGCTTTTACTCTGTTTCTTGACAAATATTCCTGCTTATGATGGGTCAGTTTCTAAATATGGACTATAATGAACACATTACTTTTTATTCAATATTTTTGTACTGCCAACAGTTGGCAATGGAGCATGAGTGTTCGCCACCAACAACTAATGGGTGAGATGCTGCCACCTTGTGGCCCTTTATTATAAGGCCAGGTGCATAATCCAACAGTGAGGAGAAACCAGAATTCAAAATTTCTTACCAGCCTGCCATTTTGCCATCCTTCTGTAGTCTTCCTACCTGTAACATTATTTTGTTTCTCCATATATAGTATTTGAATAAATAAATACAACAATATAAGAAAATAGGTAAGAACTGAAGACAAAGTAATGAAGCTACCAGTTACTAGTAGTGTATCACCTTTGTCAAGTTATTTCTGATCTGTAAAATGGGGACAGTAACACCCATCTCTTAGTATTACTTTAAAACCAAATTAAAATATCTATATTTCAGCCCTGGCCAGTTTTGCTCAGTGGTTAGAGCGTCGGCCCGCGGACCAGAGAGACCGGGTTAGGTTGCCGCCAGGGGCATGTACTTCGGTTGCAGTTTGTCCCCGGCCCCTGTTGGAGTCGTATTGATGTGTTTCTCTCACATCGATGTTTCTCTTTCTCTTTTTCTCCCTCTCTATCTGAAGCTAAATGCAAAAATGTCCTCGGGTGAGGATAAAAAAAATGTCCTCGGGTGAGGATACACACACACACACACACACACACACACACATACATATACTTCACCTGGGTAAAGAGTGGCCACTGACAGACAGATGCTCACTCCCCCTTTCCTGATCCTTTACCCTTTTTAAGCTCTTCCCACTTTTCCCCATTGTTCTTTCAGCTTCCTGGCTCCACCCTACCCCACCCCCTTACACACAGAGAGGGGTGTCTACGGTTATACACATGAACCCATCCTTTGGTAAGGTAAGGCCTGGTAAGCCTTGCCACGTTGTCCAGGTATGGCTAACCATACCTCCAGAATTTGTGCAGTCATGGTTGTAACAATACAAAACACCTCCCCCTGGATTTCACTGAGCAGGTTCTCCACTACTAACAGCATTCTGTGAATCCGTCAGGGTCTGGCACCCTCAAATTCTGCTTCTCCCTAATCCCAGACCCTTTCACACTAACCCTGGGAGACACGATATATAAGCCTCAATTCCCTCTTGTGACCTTATTCCCCACCCGCCTTACTCTGCTCTGCCCACTGGCCTCCTCCCTTTTGCTGCTCCCTTGGCCTGAAATGCTCTCCCAGATATCCACATGCTTTGCTCCCCTACTTCTAAGGTTTCCACTCAAATATCATCTTATCAGAGAAGGCTTCCTGACATTCTATATAAACAGCACTAACAGAAAACCCTAGTAACTTCCTGCCCCCTTTGCCCTCCTTAGTTTTCATTGATAGCACTGCTCACCATACATATTGGTGCTGCACTAGAGCAAAGGTGAATGAGTTGGTAACTTCTTAAAGTGCTCTCCTGGGGGAGGGCAAAGTTCACTTGGTGGGGCACTGGGTCCTCAGTACTGGATTATTCCTGGAAACAGTAATTATTATGCATGTAGGCTGGTGATAACACATGTGAGATAAAGCTATAGAAACTCACGTTCCACTCTTGCTGCTGCCGCTCCTCAGCACTTAGTCTACCTTCCCCTCCGTATGTCTTAGAATTTCTGCTTATTTAGGTTTCATCTGACTTTGGTGTTTACCATTTAGGGCAGAAATTTTAAACCCAGAGTTCATGGAAGGGTTTGAAATTATTGGCAAGTTTTGGGGGATGTTTGTTTTCTGAGGCAAGGGGTTCACGACATTGATCAAATTCAAAAGGTCTATGACTACCTCCCAAAAAAGATTAAAAACCATAGTTTTAGAGATGACAGCACAATATTCCCCTACCTTAATCCTTGTTTGATATTATTCCATCTTTCTCAATAGATTAAGCACCAAGAACAAAGGGACAGTATTCATTGTTGTGTTATGGTTTCTAGCACAGTGGTTGGCACCTGATTCTCAATAAATATTTGTTGAATGAATGAAGACTCATAGTGATAAGAGCCTATTAATGAGTCATTCTGTCCATGATCTTCATTGAACAAGCCTTGTTCTAGGGTTAGGGTGTGTCTTGACAGATTCTGTTCACGGTCTAAAGTAAAGGAAGAATTAATCCTATTAAAAACAAATGCTGCTTTTAACATAGAAGAGCCAGTCATAATATACACTGAAAGTGAAGTTGAGCAAAGATGAAATAACTAGTTGAGTATCAGAAAGGGAACAGTGCACAGGAAGTTAGGTGGAGTGAAATTCAGAGGAGGCAGCTCCCATAACTATAAGTCAGAGTTGATAATCCTGGCAAGAATCAGGTTTGTTCAGTTAAATTCAAAGCTAGACATTTAGGCATTATGTTCAAACCACCAGTCCCATCATTAGAGACAAAAGGAGGTTGGAAAACTAGTCGGTGGAGGTTTGTGTTAGGTATTATAGTAAAAAGGATTTCTGCATCTGTGTACTTTATTTTAACCTTTATTTAAAAAAAAAAAAAAAATACTCTGGCCCTGGCTGGTTTGGCTCAGCGGTTAGAGCGTTGGCCTGCGGTCCAGAGAGACCTGGGTTCGGTTCCCGCTAAGGGCATGTACCTCAGTTGCAGTTTGTCCCCGGCCCTGGTTGGTCGTGCGGGTGGCAGCCATTGGATGTGTTTCTTTCATGTCAATGTTTCTCTCTTTCTCTCTCTTCCTCTCTCTCCCTCCCACTCTATCTGAACAAAAAAAATGGAAAAATGTCCTCTGGCGAGGATTTTTTAAAAAATACTCTGACTCGGGGCATTAAATTGTATTTAGGGGGTGTATTTTATATATTTTTATATTTATCAGATTTTAGAGAGATTTATAGATATCTTAGCAATAAGTCCCCTACTTGGTAGGTTCCATTTTTCAGGCAACAGCATCCTTCACAGGAAATAATAGGCTGCAACAATAGTCACAAAACAGTAATTCTCTGGCTCTGCTTCCATGCATTTTGCAGGAAAGCCGAACTTCCTTACTTTCTCCCAGATTGTTTGTGACCCCCCAAGTGCAACTGTCTTCACCCCAATTTCCCTCCAGCCTGCTCCAGCTCTGACTCTCAGGAAAGATCTCTCTGTTTTGTTTTGCTCTTTATTGATTTTACAGAGAGGAAGGGAGAGGGAGAGATAGAAACATCGATGAGAGAGAACGTCGATTGGCTGCCTCCTGCATGCCCCCCACGGGGGATTGGCCCCACAACCTGGACATGTGCCTTGACCAGGAATTGAGCCAGCGACCTCTTGGTGCACGGGTCAATGCTCAACCACTGAGCCACACCAGCCGGGCAGATCTCTCTGTTTCTGTTGAGGCTTATAGGGCAGATGGGCCTCAGGTACATGCCCAAAGCACTCTGCAGCTGCTGGTGTCCACAGCTGCCTGCCCCAAAAGTTGTGCTTAACTGTTTTTAGTAGAATTTGGAACACCACATAGTTTCGCCAGAACTTGAGTTGGCACTGGTGATTTTGGCAATGACAAGAGATGGTGAAGACCATCTAGAAAGAAAAGGCCTCATGTTAATGAACCAATGTTACTATTATTAACTAAAGTCCGTATTTTATTCAGATTTCCTTAGTTTTTACCTAATGTCCTTTAGCTGTCCCAGGATTCCATCCAAGATACTACATTTAGTCATCATGATTTCCTAGGCTCCCCTAGGCTATGCCAGTTTCTCAGTGTGTGTGTGTGCGGGGGGTGTAAACTGAGAGAGAGAGAGGACATCTATGTGAGAAACATCCATTGGTGGCCTCCCATGCATGCCCTGACTGGGGATTGAACCTACAACCTGCCTATGAGCTCTGACCGGGAATCAAACCAAGAACCTTCAGTGCACAGGATTACACTCCAACCAACTGAGCCACACGGGCCAGGACTAGACTTCCCTTATTTTTTATGACCTTGACAATGTTGAGGAGTACTGGTCAGGTATTTTATAGAATAAAGGGATTTAGAAATGTTGAGCTCTTGGACTTCCTGTCAAGATGGTGGCATAGGTAAACGCCACAACCACATCAAAGTTACAACTAAACTACAGAACAGCCACCTGAAACTGAGGTAAATGGAAGTCCTACAACTACAAAATTAAAGAAGCAGCCACATCAAGACTGGTAGGAGGGACAGAGGCACGACAGGCTGGTCCCACACCCAAGTGTGGCAGATAAAAATCAGGTGGACACCTCGGCTGGAAAGGTCCTCCCTGAGGACTAAGGGGTCCCCATCCCACACCAGGCACCCCGCTCAGGGTTCCAGTGCCAGGAAGAAAAGTCTCCATCACTTCTGGCTGGAAAAACCAGTGGGAACTGAGGCTCAGGGAGGCTGAGGCGGCTGGAGCCCCAGGCAGCTCCTTAAAGGGCCCACGCACAGACTTACCCAGACTTGCTCCCTCTAAGCTCAGAGGGAAAGCCTCTTGAGGGGCTCCAGAGACATACAGGGAAGAACTGAGCTGTTTGCCATTAGAGTGAGGGCTGGAGAGGGGGCTTTCTCCAGGACAAACATGCTGTCAGAGGCCTTTGTTCCTTTGGTGAGCCCTTCCCTGGGGCAGCAGACGGCCACCATATATGGGACTCCAGCAACCTGGCTCACACTGTTGGCCCCGCCCTGGTGATTCCCTGAGGCCCCGCCCCACCCAACTTCCAGGCCCACCCAAGCTGTTGTCAGTTGCTTAACCATAGTATTGGCCTGTCTTGGATCCTGCTTCAGGTTTTCCTAAATTCTTTCGAACAAGCAGCATCTGGTCTCAGATAGCCCCATACCTCATCATTAAGTAATACATAGAAACAAACACAGGGAGGCAGCCAAAATAAGGAGACAAAGAAACAGGTCCCAAATGAAAGAACAGAACAAAACCCCAGGAAAAAATAAACAAACAGAGATAAGCAACCTAACAGATGCCGAGTTAAAAATACTGTTTATAAAGATGCTCAATGAACTTAGTGAGAACCTCAGTGAACTTAGTGAGGGCATCAAGAGCATAAAAAAGGACCAGTCAGAAATGAAAGATGCACAGTCAGAAATGAAGGAGGCATTAACTGAAATAAAGAATAATTTACACAGATTCAATAGTAGGGTAGGTAAAGCCAAGAAGCAAACCATCAATTTGGAATAGAAGGAAGCAAAAAATGCCCGATCAGAACAGCAAAAAGAAAAAATAATCCAAAAAAATGAGGATAGTGTAAGGAGCCTCTGGGACAACTTCAAGTGTGCCAACATTCGTATCTTGGGGGTGCCGGAAGGAGAAAAGAGAACAAGAAATCGAAAACCTATTTGAAACAATAATGGCAGAAAACTGTCCTAATTTGGTGAAGGAAACAGACATACAAGTCCAGAAAGTACAGAGAGTCCCAAACAAGATGAACCCAAGAGGCCCACACCGAGACACATCATCATCAAAATGCAAAAGGTTCAAGACAAAGAGAGAATCTTAAAAGCAGCAAGAAATAGGACGTACAAGTAGCTAAGAGACATATGAAGAAATGCTCAACATCACTAATCATCAGAGAGATGCAAATTAAAACAACAATGAGGTATCACCTCACACCTGTCAGAATGGCTGCTATCAACAAATCATCAAACAAGTGTTAGTGAGGTTGTGGAGAAAAGGGGACTCTAGTACACTGCTGGTGGGAATGCAGACTGGTGCAGCCACTATGGAAAACAATATGGTGTTACCTCAAAAAATTAAAAATTGAACTTCCATTTGACCCAGTGATCCCACTTCTAGGAATATACCCTAAGAAGCCTGAAAGACCAATCAGAAAGAATATATGTACCCCCATGTTCATAGCAGCACTATTTACAATAGCTAAGATCTCGAAACAGCCCAAATGTCCATCAGTAGACAAATGGATAAAAAAGCAGTGGTACATATATACAATGAAGTACTATGCAGCTGTAAGGAAGAAAGATCTCTTATCCTTTGAGACGACATGGAGGGACCTGGAGAGTATTATCCTAAGCAAAACAAGCCAAGCAGAGAAAGACAAACATCACATGATTTCACTTATTCGTGGAATATAATAAACATAACAGTTTGAGGAACAGGGTAGTCCCAGAGACATGGAAGTGGGGTACAGACTGACAATCCCCAGAAGAGGGGGTGGGGGAAGAGATAAACCACAGAACTTATATGCATGTATGCATGAACAATGGACGTGGACAACAAAGCTGGGGACAGGGCGAGGAGGGATGGAAAGGGGGGTATGGGGGGGGGAGAAACATCTGTAACAAAAATAAATAAATTTTAAAATAAAGCAGCAAGAGAAAAGCAGTTAGTTACCTACAAGGGAGTTCCCATAAGACTGTCAGCTGATTTCTCAAAAGAAACTTTGCAGGCCAGAAAGGAGTGGCAGGAAATATTCAGAGTGATGAAAAGCAAGAACCTACAACCAAGATAACTCTATCCTGCAAACCTGTCATTTAGAATTGATGGCCATATAAAGAGTTCCCCCAGACAAGGAAAAGCTAAAGTTCATCACCATCATTATTATATGAAATGTTGAAGAGTCTTCTTGGAGAAAAAGATAAAAAATATGAACAAACCAAATGGCAATGAATACATATCTATCGACAACTGAATCTACAAACAAAATGAACAAGCAGAACAGAAACCTTCTCATTGATACAGAGAATATTTTGTTGGGAGGGGGTTCGGGGAATGGGTGAAAAAGGTGAAAGGATTAAGAAGTACAAATTGGTTGCTAGACTGACAAACCTCAAAGGGAAGGGGGGTTGGGGGGTGGGAAGAAATAAACCAAAGAACTTATATGCATAACCAATGGACACAGACAACAGTGTGGGAAAAGGCAGGAGGGGCGCGGGAGTGGGGAGGAGGGGGGTCAAAGGGGGGAAAATGAGGAACATCTGTAATACATTCAACAATAAAGATAAGTTAGAAAGAAAAAAGAAAGAAAGAGAAAGAGAGAGAGAGAAAGGAAGGAAGGAAGGAAGGAAGGAAGGAAGGAAGGAAGGAAGGAAGGAAGGAAGGAAGGAAGGAAGGAAGGAAGGAAGGAAGGAAGGAAGGAAGGAAGGAAGGAAGGAAGGAAGGGTTGGTTGAGCTCTTCCTTGGACTCCTTTCCGGCGCCTAGCAGTCTAGCTGTCTTGGGGAAAGGACAGAGCGGGTGCAGAGAAACCCGCCTCTTGTCTCGCCCCTCCTCCCTTCCCTTGACAGATAAGACGGCCTGAATTTGGGGCTCTCTTAAGATGGATTTGAGGATTATTTCTCCCATCTCCTCAATTGGCGCCTACTCAATCAATAAACCTTTCCTTACTCTAGACTCCGACGGTTCGATATTGGTCTTTCTTTTGAAGCATCGGGTGCAGGAACCTTGCACCTGTAACACATTCACATTATTGTGCAACCATCGCCCCATACATCTCCAGAACTCTCTTCATCTTGCAAAACTGAAACTAGACTTGCGCACCATCAGACCAGCTCTTTCACCTTTAGACTAACACTTATTGGACACTTCCTGTGTGCTGGGCTCTGGCTGCAGGTGGACGAGGTGGGTCCTATGGTGAAGAAGACGCACTTGAATATCAAGGAGACCCAGTTGCATGCCCTTCTTCACAGGTCAAGCCCTATTCGCTCTTCTACAGTCTACTGCCGCAAAACCACCCCTCCACCCCGCCGGCGCCTCTGGCACCTCCCGTCTTCTCAGTCGCCCCATTAACAAAAAACGAGGTGGTTGGCCAAGATGATCTTTAGGTGTTTTCCAGCTCGACGGTTTTACAGTTTTAGGAGCAGGTCCGAAAATCCACAGGTTCCTCGGTTCAAAGCAACGGGCAAAGTACAGTAGTCACTCAGCTTCCCACGCCGCGCGGGACGAACCTGCACGCGGCTTGGCCGCAAACCTGAGGTCCCAGATGGAGCGCGGGCAGGGTGCGCGGGCCGTCGCGCGCATGCGCTGTGGTCTCTGGGCGCCGGGCGTCCCTCCGCTCCCAGCGCCACCGGCGCCTGCTCCCAGTCCCTGAGAGACGGGACATGGGTGCATGGGTGTCGGGTCCCGGCTGACCGTTGACCCCCGCCAGCGCCCTAGCAGAGCTTCCCGCGCCGCCCCTCCCCGCCCCTCCTCCCCGGCTCCAGTCCGAACACCTTAGCGTGGAGCCGGGGAGCGGGGGAGGAGTCCTCCAGCGTGACGCCCGGGGCCCCTGCTCGTCCAGAGTCCGCCCGCCCCGAGGGCCTGAGGAGGGGGCGGGGCCGCGGACTCCGGACTCCAGCCCCGAGAGCGCTTGCTGCCGAGCTGACCTGCAGCCTAGTCTGGAGGGGAGCGAGCCATGACGGCGCTGCGGGGGCTCTGGCCCGAGGTGCAGGACACCTGCACCTCGCTGGGCTTGATGCTGTCGATCGTGCTGTCTGTGGCGCTGGCTCGCGTGGTCCTCCGGCGGCAGATGCACAGGCCCATGGCCCACATCTTCATCTTGGAGTTTCTGGCCACCTTCCAGCTCTGCTTCTGCACTCATGAGCTGCAAGTGCTGAGCGAGCAGGAGCCTGCGCACCCCACCTGGCCGCTGACGCTAATCTACTTCTTCTCGTTGGTGCATGGCGTGACTCTGGTGGGCACCTCCAGCAACCCGTGCGGTGTGATGATGCAGATGATACTAGGGGGAATGTCCCCCGAGATAGGGGCGATGAGGCTGTTGGCTCAGCTGATTGGGGCCCTGTGCAGCAGGTACTGTATAGGCGCCCTGTGGAGCCTGGGACTGACCAGGTATCACGTCAGCGAGAGGAGCCTCACTTGCAGGAACCCCATCCACGTCGACTTGCCCAAAGCCTTCGTCATAGAGGCCATCTGCTCCTTTATCTTCCACAGTGCTTTGCTGCACTTCCAGGAGGTCCGAACCAAGCTTCGTATCCACTTGCTGGCAGCACTCGTCACCTTTTTGGTCTATGCAGGTTTGTTATTCCCACAAAACACTTGGTACATCCGGAGCTTCTATGGCCTGAGGCTCCAAGTGCTTTACTAAGATACATTTGAACCCCCTGAACCTGTGATGTCAATATTAGTATCCCGTTATTCTAACCATTTTGCCTCCTGTTCTTTACGGATAGGGCCGAAATACAGATCCTCTATTCAGTCCTTTTTTTTTTTTTTGGAACACCCAGAAAAAGGAGCCACCTTCTGTGCTGAAATTAAGATCTTGTGAGATATTGCCAAGGGTTTAAATGTCCTACAAAGGGGTTGTTTTAATGGTAGAGAGGAAGATAACTTATCAGCTATCTTTCTCAAGCCAACCTAATATATAGACCCTAACACTCACTGAAAAATTATCCTGGGCTTTAAAAGTTCCTTCCAATTTAAAGCTACACGATTGGTTAGTTTTAAGAGTGGCAAGTAGAAATTATGTAGTTTTGTTTTTTTTTCCCCTGAAAAAATTGCTTTATTTCTTATTTCCTTAATAATATTGAATATTAAATGAACGTGTAAGTGACCTATCAAGAAAGATGTTTTAAACTTAAATCTTGCTTGAAATTAAAGGTGCTTTTTAATCTGTTTTCTTGTAAGCCATTTATTTTCCTTGACAGATCTCAGATGCAAAACCAAAAGTTTAATGATGAAATGTGTCATTTGAAAAGATTACAATAAAATATCTTCATTGGGACTATATCTGCATTATAAATGTTTTGGTGGTGAGGAAATCTGTAGTAAGAGTTTATCTTCTGCCCATTAAAAGTGAAACTGAGTAGAAGCAAACCTTGAGATAAGCACTCCCAAATATATGTTTGCCCTTCTAGGGTAAAAATGAAGGATTTTCCCATCCTTTTTCCTTAGATCTAGTACCATTCTTTTTGTAGACATAGGTGGAAATAAATGGTATAGGCAAGAGGGCAATATATATATGCATATTTGAGGGGTTGGTGAATAGTTGCTTATTAAAGTTTTAGGTTTTGGCTGAAGCAGAAACATCCCCCGTACACTAACAGGATCATCTCTTGCAAAAAGTTATGCTACAATTGAGGACACCCAGAGTCACCAATACAGGTCACCTCAAAATAATTATGTATTTTAAGACAGAATGTAACTGTCCAGCAGTGTAGCCACAGGCTCCTTGGATATCCAATGACCAAGTGTCTGATTGTGTATTTATTGATATAGCACGCTGCACTTTGATGTGCCTGTAGAGATCACTGATGTCATTACCACTTATGTATTTGTTGGCTTCCCAAGTTAAAAGAAAAAAAGCTGTGTGCTTTATTAACTTGTGAGAGCTATAAAATTACTAATGCAGATTTCAAGCACATCTTCCTTAACTCAGGTATGGGAAATTTTGGCTCAATGAACAGGATAAGAGAGAACAGTATTCATTTTCTAGTTAATATTGGAAAAAAAATGTTATTTTACACATATAAGTTGTTTTTATTATAGCACCCTGTTCATTTCCTTTGTAGAATTTTCACACACTTGTTTTCTAATGTAACGTCTTTCGTCCTTCACCAGACAGTAAGCTTTATGAGTAAAGAAACTAATATTTTTATACATTATAATGTATAACCATGACTTACCAAAATAAATCCTCAGTAAGGGTTTTTTAGAATGAATGAATGAGCAAATATTCTATTCACTTTTTAGAAATCATACAGAAAGAAATCTGAGCATTCTATATTTAATGTCTAAGGACTTTCAAAATAGGCATAATAAATTACCTGCAGAAATTGTAGGATTTTTACTTCATTTCTTTTTTTTTTTCATGAAGATTATAGGTAAGATTTTGTCAAAGGAGAAAGAAATTAAGTCATTTACATATGTTCATTTTTAATACCATAACTATATAAAATAGGTGCCAATTTAAAGATGAAAAATAGATTCAAACAAAGGTTCAACACATTTTTTATTATGCCAGTTTTAACAATGGTTAAGAGAACAGGTCCTTAGGAGAAATACTTAATTTGGGCTTCAGTTTCCTCATCTTTAAAATGAATACTACTACTATCTGTATCTAGTGTGAGTAATAATGTATTCAAGTTCTTAGCATAGTACCTGGCCCAAATACTCTAGTCACTGCAAAGTGCTAGCTTCCACTGTAAATTAATTTATTGACATTCTGGCTTCTACACAAGTCTTATGTGATTTTAAGAGTGTCATTCTGTCAAGAGAATTTGATTCCCTTTAGGAGTACTGAGAAACATTAGTTGCCTAGAATCGCCAGATTTCAGCTCATGCTGTCCGCCGAGACTCTTCAGTCAGTTGGCCGGATCTCCCCATTGATACCTGTGATCTTCAACATGTTGTCTTCTCTCCTTCAAATGTCAATGAACAGTATTGTTTTTCAAAGCCATTTTTCTGTTAGTTCTGTGTCTGGTGCATGATTTTTACTTTTTAAGTAATTCATGTTTAATTGCACAAGTAATACATGTGTTCTTTTTGTAAAAAATGGAGACACTACCAGTAAGACTAAAAGTGATTTGACGGCCATCCTCCATGCCTACTCTTCCCTCCAGAAAGTGTGTGTCCTTTCAAACTTTTTTATGTGCATTTATATATATTATATAGATAAGACCCTATAGAAACCATTATGTGTGTTTGTGTTAACATAAAAAGTTTCATACCTTACTTTCTGTGGTTTGCTTTTTTTGATAATGGTTGTTCAATGGTATATCTTGGGAGACCTATGTTACTAAAGATTTTTTTCTCATTATTTCAAAATATTGAATAGTATTCCAAATTAATAATAAACTAACTTAGCTATTTTCTTAAGAATGGGCATATAGGTCTTTCCCAGTTCTTTGCTACTTTAAACAAACAACCTTGTATCCAGGTATGTCTACTTGTACACAAGCGTTTCTCCAGGACAGTGGTTTTCATAGGGAGCAGTTTTGCCTCCAATGACATTGGCAATGTCTGGAGACATTTTTGGTTGTTACAATGGGTGTGGTGGGAGATGGATGTGCACTGTCATCTAGTGGGTAAAGGCAAAGGCCAGGGATGTTAATAAACATCCTATAAAACATAAGACAACAAAGAATTATCAGGTCTAAAACGTCAAAGCCAATGCCAATGGTAAATGTTTTGGGCTTCATTAACACAGAAGCCTGCTTCTGATATGGATTTCTATATCAGTTAACTATTGTTGTGTTAACCATCCCCAATCTTTAAATGACAAATTTATTCTTTTTCATGATTCTGCAGGTTAGATAAAAAATTCCTCTGAAATCAAATAGCTGGTCAGTTGGTGGGGCTGGAAGAGCCAAGGTAGCCTCACTCATGTATCTGGCAGTTGGTACCAAATGTCAGCCAAGGTGACTCGGTTCTCCTTCATGTGGCCTCCCCCTCCAGCAGCACAGACCAGCTAACTCGTATGGTCAGGGCATTGTTCTGAGAGAGCAAGAAGTGGAAGCTGAAGTGTTCATTGAAACCTGAACCTAGAACTCAGTGTCACTCACATTCGGAATTCATGTAACATCACTTCTGCTGCAGTCTCTGTCTAAGCAAGTCACAAAGCCAGTCTACATTCGAGAGGAGAAATGGACTCTGCCTCTCGGTGGAAGAGGCAGCTTCCACCAAATCACACTGAGCAGAACTGGCGACATGAATCAAAGATAAAGGGAGTGAAGTAGTTTCAGTTTTAGGATGGCACAAGACAGTGTTCTTGGATATACTGAATGAAAGTCTTTGTCTTCAGAATACCAAGTAAACGAATTATGAAGGGCAACGGTTTAGTCTATTTTTATTGGAAAATAAAATAACAGATCACTTATCATAGCACATATTACATTATATTGTAAAGATCTGTATGCGTCCTTACTTTTCTGCCCATGGTGTCTAGTACACAGGAACGCAATAATTTTTTGTGTAATTGAACTGAAATGACCACCTTGGCAGTTGCAGAGTTAACATTGCAGGATTTGACTATTTGAGAATGATTCTGAAGGTCCATGATGTGATATAGTTTATAACTGCTGAGGCATGAATACGAATTGCTGTAAGGCTAGTGTGCTAGAAGAACACTCTTAGCTATCAAGAGATCTTCACCTCAACAGAGTTTCAATGTTTTCAGCCTGTCAAGTGTAAAATCTTATGAAAAGTACACTTAATTTCCAATTGTACTTTGCTGCATTTTATGGAGACAGTGAACATGCTGTAATGATATATGTCCAAGTAAGAAAGATCTGTGAAGATCTTGGGCTCTATCCCTGTGGCTGAGTCGGGGACAGACACATATGTGCCTACGCTGCCACACGGAAGAGCCACCAGAAATGTCACTACCTCAGGGATAATCTTAGGGTGTGTGCCACAGCTCTGCTTACTGTCGGACAGTCCATCCTCCTCTGCCTCTCCTTTCTTTCTGTGTAGCCAGAACTATTAACTCCTAGGCCCCACGTCAGAGAGATACCCTGGGTGCGGAGCTAGACCACGGCTCCTGGGAAGTAGTCGACAGAATTTGTGCTCAGAGTTCATGACTACTCAGTCACTACTAGGTAAAAAAATTTTGTAGCCACTTTACTGAGGTATAATTTACATACCATTCAGTTACTTCTTCAGGGCTCTCTTGACAGGTAAAAATGAAGTCAATGATGCTTTGGTCCATTTTACTTTTTGTTTTCAACACAAAGGTATGCTATGCCCAAGAGGAACCTGGGGCACTATATCTATTTTTAAATGTATTTTGATTATTTATTCATTTAAGTTGATCACTGTTAAAGGCAGCCAAATCTCCTGTTTTATAAAACCTTATGGGAACAATAGAGCAGATTCATTCTGAATGTGCATTTTACAGTAATATAGAGGATAAGCAATGGGTTAACTCTCTTAATATCCTGTCTTTTTTTTGCACCTGGCATATTATAATGTATCATCTATTTTTATCCTCTATAATATGACAGGTGATTCTGCAAAGATCATAGAATAAGAATACAGCTGGCTCCTGTATTTGGAACCCCACAAGTTCTGAATCCATGGACTCAACCAACCATGAATCAAAAATATTCTAAAAAACAATGTTACATTGTTGCTGATGTACTATTTAGCTAGGCCTATGATAATTGTGTCTATACTGACTACATACATACATTTTTTTCTTTGTCATTACTCCCTAAAAAATAAACAACTATTTATATAGCATTTACATTGTATTAGGTATTATAAGTAATCTTGAGATGACTTAAAGTATACAGGAGGATGTGAAAAAAAAAAAAAATATATATATAATATGCAACTTCTACACCATTTTATATAAGGGACTTGAACAATTATGGATTTTTATATCTGCAGGGGATTCTGAAACGAATCCCCCCCAGACATCAAGGGATAACTGTACTTAACTACGTAAAACAAAATAGTCACATTTAGTAACCCCTTTATTTTTCAGTTGCAAGAAAATGTAAGATACATGGTTTGGTATCATTCTGTTTAAAATGTATTACAGGAGGAAGTCTAACAGGAGCTATATTTAATCCAGCTTTGGCACTTTCACTACATTTCAAGTGTTTTGATGAAGCATTCCTTCAATTTTTTATAGTATATTGGCTGGCTCCTTCTTTAGGTAAGCACATTTTTATTTAATATGATTGAAAGATCAGTTTATCTTAAAATATGATGTGGAATGTCACTGTATCATGTCAATTTCCAAAGCTAGAGTAGGCACAAAAAAGTAAAAAAGTAGTTAATATGCCTGAAATATCAGTTTATCTTGTATAGTATCCTTTAAAACTGTTTTTATCTTCAAAGAAACAAAAGTATCTAGTTACGGTAGTCAGTTTCAAGCATGATACCACTTTTCAAAACCTCAGATTGCCCTGGCCACTTTGGCTTAGCGGTTAGAGTGTTGGCCTGTGGTCCAGAGAGACCTGGGTTCGGTTCCCGCTAAGGGCATGTACCTCGGTTGCAGTTTGTCCCTGGCCCTGGTTGGTCGTGTGGGTGGCAGCCACTCGATGTGTCTCTTTCACATCGATGTTTCTCTCTCTCTCTCTGTCTTCCTCTCTCTCCCTCCTACTCTATCTGAACAAAAAATGGAAAAATGTCCTCAGGTGAGGATAAAAAAAACAAAACAAAACAAAAAAACCCCTCAGATATCAGGGCAAAAAAATGTGAGTGATTAATTTCATTTTTAAAAATAATCTTTTTAAAATTTTGGCTAAAGAAATAAGTTTTTTCAAATTTGTGAACTCCAGATAAAACATAATTTAGTTCATTTGACTCATTTTGCAGAAAAGCACCTCATGAAACAGTGTATACCTGTAATGAGCATAGTTTTAAAATCTACAAGATTCGCCCTGGCCAGTTTGGCTCAGCGGTGAGAGCATCGGCCCATGGACTAGAGAGTACCGAGTTTGGTTTCCACTAAGGGCACATACTTCAGTTGCAGTCTGTCTCCGGCCCGAGTTGGGGTCCTGTGGGTGGCAACTACTCAATGTATCTCTCTCACATCGATGTTTCTCTTTCTTCCTCCTGCTCTATCTGAAGATAAATGCAAAAATGTCCTCAGTGAGGATAAAAAAATAGACAGACAGACATATTCCTGTCCCTCTTTAAGAGATTTATGAATGAGAAAAAGTACAGGGATCTTTCAGTATATATGTATAAAAGACATGTGAATAACTTGCAGTTTTTTAGAACATTGAATGCCAGCTTACAGTGAATTTTGTCATACATTGAAGTTAACTTACATTCCATTGTGGAAAAAATGGCCTCAAATGAAATAAGGTCACAATTAACTCTAAGAAGGATGGGAAATATAAGAAATTATTATTTTTTCACTATTAATTTGAGAGAGAGATAAAGGGGAAGGGAGGGAGGGAGGGAGAGAGAGAGAGAGAGAGAGAGAGAGAGAGAGAGAGAGAGAGAGAGAGAGAGAGATAAAAATCTATGAGAGAGAACACTGATGAGCTGCCTCCTGCATGCCCCACACTAGGAATCAGGCCTACAACCTGAGCATGTGCTCTGGGACCGGGAATCAAACCGGCGACCTCTTTGTGCATGGGTCAGTGCTCAACCACTGAGCCACACCAGCCGGGCAAGAAATTATATTTTAACAAGTCATTCAAAGAGCTAAGTAAGAGAGAAGGAGTCAAAATACACAAAACCCTATTAAAGCTAGGTAATGCCATGGAGTGAGGTGGACAGTAATCCCTAGATAGCTATCTCCTTTCCTTTTTTGACCAAGCAGGGAGCAAACTATTCTTGGCAACCACAGACCTCATTCTTTTTGTTTTTCTTCATAGCAGATATTGTAATTCCTTTAATGCCCCCTGCCATTTCCCCAAAATCAATTTAAAATGTTATAAATGTGACTCTAAGACTATATATAAAATTGATTCTCTAATTTACACATTTCATGAAATGAAAATTAGCAGATTACATTTGTTTATGAAATGGGAATTCCATTTTAGGAAATAATATCTTATTTCTAGCTCTGACTTTATAAAGAAAATGTCAAATTTGGTGGATCATAAAGATTGTACCAACATTTTTTAAATGTCAAGCTTTTGGTTGGTTGCAAATCAGACTATCCAAATTCTAATTAAACCTTAAGGTTTCCTGTTGTTACCAAACAAGAGTAATGTAATAGCAAATCTGCATGTGACAAAAACTAGTTCTTAATCCTCATTAAAACTGAGCCAGAGCTTTTTGTTAAAATAAGCACATTAACTGTTGGAGACTTCCCTTTCAAGGCAGGGATTTGAGCCCTGTGGCTCCTGGCTCCTTCTACTCCATCCCTGTTTCCCACGGAGAAATCAACCTGTACCTACTAGCTAGATTTGTCTGGTTTGACCTCAAAATGAAGATTTACTAATATGTGATCTTTTTTTACATATTTAAAATTTAGCTCAGCCGGTGTGGCTCAGTGGTTGAGCATCGAACCATGCACAAAGAGGTCTCCGGTTATTCCTAGTCAGGGCACATGCCCAGGTTTCGGGGCTGATCCCCAGTGGGGGCATGCAGGAGGCGGCCAATCGATGTTCTCTCTCACTGATGTTTCTATCTCTCTCTCTCTCCTTTCCTCTCTCTCTAAAATCAATAAAGAAAAAAAATTTTTTTTTAAATTTAAAGTTTCAGCATTAACCAAATTTTTTTTTAAATTTTGCTTGATATGGCTTTAAAAGCTATTAATGATTAAGACTGATGAAAAAAATGAGAAGAGATAAAGTAATCTAACATATTATTCTTTTTTGAGCATTCCAAACAAAAACTCAAGAGCACTTTAAGTTGTTTCATTCTCCCAGTACATAGTTAGGGCAGCAATTTCCTGTCTTTTTCCCCCTAATCCTCAAGCAAGGATATATCCCCTCTGATTTTTAGAGAGAAACATTGATCAGCTGCCTCCCATACGTGCCCAACTGGGTATTGAACCTAAAACCTAGGTATGTGCTCTGACCAGGAATTGAACCCACAACCCTTTGATGTACAAGATGATGCTCCAACCAAGCCACCCAGACAGGGCTAGGGCAGCAATTTTCAATGGGTGTGCCGCAAAAATTTTAAAAACATGCAATACCTTACTATTTTGTCAGGGGCACTGACCTTTTTTCCCTTAGATTGTCAAATAAAAAAATGACAACAGCCAATGAATCAAAATTGTACCTTTTCTTTTGTCAGATCGGCAAAAAAATATGTTTTTTAGAGTGCTGAATTTTACTAATTAGTTTACGTGTATAATCTTAAATTATACCAACTTGGCAATTATGAACTTCCTTAGAGATCATTTTGTTTTTATTTTCTTATATTTTGTCTTTCAGGTATATTGTCGATGATTTTGATGTTCAGCTTGTTCCTTCCATGGCTCTATAACAACCATACAACTAATAAAAAGGAGTAACTATTCCGAAAGACTCAGATAAGTCGCAGGACAGTCCAGCTGGATGTGATAAAGATTTTATCACCTCTGGTTCAACACACTGGCTGCACTGGATTCATCAATGTCACTTCCTTTCAGAAAGCTGCCTTAGTTTTCATCACTGGGACTTAAAAAAAATTACTGGGAATGTGAAGCATCCTGTATTTCTCAGTTAAGACTTGTCCTTTTGAGTGTGTATTAAATGCTGCTGGAACAGACTCACTAAATATAAATTAAGTGATTATTGTTCATTTTGAAGAGAAAACAAAAATGAGTACAGGGTGAGAATGGAAAGGAAGGTGATGGTAGGCCCTACGAAAGAGTGTGTATATACTATGTCTCCTAGGGATTTTTAACCAAAATACTAGTCATGCTTACAGAGCTAAAGAGATGATACTTTGCAGCCAGTACCTCACACAATGATACCCAGTGTCACCTTTCAATAGGAAAGTTGCCTTTGGAAGTAGATTATATATCCACTCAAGGGGTTTCCTAAATTTTAAATATATTCTAATCTAAAATATTTTCTCTAGAGTGACTCACTAGTTTTAGTCAAGTTGTTATTTTTTAATAGGATATAATAAAACAAAGCACCCATACAAAGTGAAGATGTAATTTTTTCACACTCTCATTTGATCCTAATCAAAGTAGGTAGGGCATGCATTTTTAATCTGTTCTACAGATAAAGAAACTAAGTCTAGGGGGGTTTGCTGCCCTGCCCAAGGTCAAATACAACCAAATACCATCTTTAGGACTTCTACTTCAAGAAGAAGCATTAAATATTTTATAACATTAAAATTTGTTTAGGAATTAACTAGCCATTTTTTTAAGGGTTAAAGAACCTTCAAATTTTCTGTTAGAAGCTTTCCTTTATTGTATGAGGTCTACTTTATTAAAAGTGTAGGCTATAAAGACTAGGTGTGTTTCTCTTCAAAGGCAAATCCATTATCAGGGTTAGAGTTGAAGTAAAAAAACTGAGGCGAAATAAAATCTGTTTGAGCAATAATCAGTTAAGCAAGTGATAAATTGCCAGGTACTTCAAGTGCTGCTTGGTGATCAGCTTGTAGACAGTCCCTCTCTTTACACATGCAGACAGAACTGCATGGTGGCCGGCCACGCAGCAAGACAGCCAGCCAGTTTGACAACGGTGGACTCACAAATACACACCTTAGTAGTTCCTATTTTTTAAAATAAGTTCATAAAATTGTGACAATGGCTAAATGCAGTCTCTGACATGTTTTATTTGGACTGCACAAATAAAAAGCTAGTATTTTAAGTCTTTTTCACATAAAAATCCAGTTTTCTCTCACAAAGTATCAAAAGACCTGGCAATACTAGACCTGAATTCTGCCACAGGAACAAGACAAAACAGCTGTTCCCTTTAAAATGGTCTCTTTGTCATTCTGTCTTCCAAACATAAAGCTTGTATCATGGCTATTTTTCTTACAGACTATTTTTTATTCATGTCTCTATCATGAGGACTCTGGTTTAAGAAAAATGAGTATTAATCTGTGAAAGCACCCAGCCCTCTAAACTTGTCAGAAGTTGAGTTTGTGACTTCTGATGACAGGGCTGCTCTCTTGAATCCCTCTCAAGTGGAAGCTGTTTTCTCTACCAAACCTCTCTGATACCACTGGGCATGAAGGTGACACTGGTTCCTTTCTCTTCACCTCTGCTTCCCGTCTATTCTCTTCTGCTCCTATTAAAAACATGTCATCAGACCATGGTATCTGCTACCTGGGTACTACTGCAGTTATCAGAAGGACAGTTCCCTCAATTCCCCTTTGTTCCTTTAAGAACTTAGTTCCTCTCTTACTCTTTCTATAATATTACTCCAGTTATATTTCTTGGTGATTTCAATGCCCACACAGATGATGCTTCTAGTATCTTGGCCTCTCAGTACACTGGCTGAGCTAAAAGGCTCTTCTGTAATTTCTTCTATTCTGTCTCAGCTACAACTTTGGTCATAACCTTGAACTTGTCATTATCAATAACTCAGACTCTTCAATGACCTCAACAGGTCACTCTCTAACACTAACTCCTCTTTACAGCTCAAGGACCCTAATTCCAATGATTCCTTGACCCCCACAGAGAGCTTTTGTCCATTGATACCATCCCCTTTACACATCTCCCACTCCTCCCAAGTATTCTCTTCTTAAGCAAGCAGCTTAAATCATACACTTGCATACAATTTTAACTTCCTTGTTCCTCTAGCTCTTCATCATACTCACATGGCTTAACCACAACGTGATTAAATCTAACTGTCTGCTTATTCCCTGACTATACCTGAACATGAAACAGAAAAACTAGAGAGAGCACTTGGGCATTTCTTTCAAAGAGTTCTGCTGTAAAGGGAAGAAAATGTTGGTAGTAGCTGAAGGAGAAAGTTGGGTCAAGAAAGTATTTCTTTTTTTTTAATGGAAAAGATATCAGCATGTTTATATACTGATGGGAATGGTGCAGCACAGAGAAAATAACGGATGATGTAGGAGAGGGAGGGGAGATTTCCCAGGTCCATATTTTTGAATAGGTTAGAGAAGATAGAATCAAGTGCACAACTGAAGTTGGCCTTCACCAGAGGCACAGACAGATCATTCATAGTAACAGGAGAAAAAGTAATCTTTTGGCACAATAGTTAGGTAAGTAGATGCAGTGGTGGGAATTTGAAGTTCTTCAATTTCCTCTTCCCAATTTCTCTCAAAGTATTCTAATCAGGCCTTCAATTCTAACACTGCACTGAAATTCTTGCCAAGGATTTCCATGTTGTTAAATCAGGTTCTCATCCTTCCTACCTATCAGCACGGTACAACTGACTGCTGTTTCCTGAAAGACTTGTTTCCAGAAAATCATTTTCTCAAGTTTCTTTAGTTAGTTCTTCCTCCTTTCCGCAAACTACATGATAGTTTCCCAGGGCTCGGTTCTCTGAGCTCTTTTCTATTTATACTTACTCCTTTGGTAATTTTATCAGTCCTGTGGCTTTAGAGCAGCAACTATACCCTAATGACTGCCAAATTTATATCTCTAGCTTATACAACTGTTCTGAACTTCAGACTCATATTCATCTGTATATCTCACATTTCTCTTTGGTTGTCTAATAACTCATTGGTACATGCAGCTCTACTTAATTCAAACTGCATAATTTATCCAGTCTGTTGATGGGTAATCTAGTTATTTTTTTTGGTTAATCCTCACACAAGGATATTTTTCCCATTGATTTTTTTTTTTTAAATAAGCAATGACAACTTCGAACTTTTATTTATTTTTTTGGTACGTGCCCCTAGTGGAAACCGAACCCAGGACTCTCTGGTCTGCTCCAACCGCTGAGCCAAACCGGCCAGGGCTAATTTTTTTTTAGAGAGAGTGGGAGGGGAGGGAAGGGGGGAGAGACATCAATGTGAGAGAATCAATCAACCAGTTGCCTCTGGCACATGCCCCAGCTAGGGCTGGGGATCGAACCCCAAACCCAGGTCCATGCCCTTGATCAGGAATCAAGCCCAAGACCCTTCAGTATATGGGCTAACACTCTTAACCACTAAGCCACACCAGCCAAGGCAGGTTATTCACCTTAAATATTTTAATTGATTTGATAGAGAAACATTGATCTGTTGTTCCACTCATTCATTCACTCATTGGTTGCTTCTTATATGTGCCCTGACTGGGAACTGAACCTCAACCTTGGCATAGCAGGACAAGCGCTCTAACTGAACTATTCAGCCAGGGCCTAGTTATTCACTATTAAAGCAATGCTTCAATAAACATTCTTTTGCACATCTCCTTGTGTATGTGTTTCTCTAGGGAGGTAGGCTTTCATATTTTCATTATGGCCTGCTATACTTAATCTCCATCTACTTAATCTCGCCCAGATTACTGCAGTAACTTCCTGTTTCTACTGCTTGAGCAAGCCTATTAAAACAATCAAATCATGCCACAGCTTCCTATTGCAGACATAAAGCATGTATTTTTCCAGTTAACTATTATAAAACTGTAAGTAACGTGTGGTACAAAATATTAATTTGTTGGGAAAAGTTGCATATGAACCAATGGGACTTCTGGGTTATACTGACATCACTGCCCTATTTAGCAGTTGTTTGTGAACTAGTTCACATTATTTAAAAACATGCTGTAGCAAAACTGTACTTGAATGCTACGGCTAGAATAACTACACTTCAGATCATTCTACATAATGAATAATTTTCCTTGCTTCTAAAAGCATACAAGATTCCACAACTTCTTGTGGAAATATTTTTCAGCTTAAGCACATGTTCAGATAATTATGCAATTTTACGACAACTACAATGTAAGTCCCAGATTCTAGGCTTCTTCTATTTGTAGTAGCTTCTTAACTAGCATCTGTGCCTTTAGTCATCCTCCTTGACATTCTACATACTCACATTGTCCAGACTTGTTTCCTAATCTACCACTTCAGGCCCCTGCACAAGAACCTGCAATGGCTCCCATAATAAACGCCCAACCTCCCACCCACCATTACAGCACTTACTACTCTGTTTGTTTCCTAGCTTGAACACTTTGAAGCAAGGACTGCGTCTTCTTCATCTGCATACCCATCAGCAAATAACAGGCACTCAAAATGTATCTTGTCTAAATGAATTTAAAGCTTCCTATGGCCCTGGCTGGTGTGGCTCAGCAATTAAAGGTGTCGGCCTGCAGACTGAAGGGTCTCGGGTTCGATTTCCGATCAAGGGCATGTACCTGGGTTACAGATTCGATCCCTGGGCCAGGTCAGGGTACATGCAGGCAGCAACCAATCAATGTGTCTCTCTCACATTGATGTTTCTCCCTCCATCCACCCTTTCCTTCCCTCCCTCCCTTACACTCTCTTAAAAAAAATATATATATATATAGCCCTGGCCAGTTTGGCTCAGCGGTTGGAGCGTCGGCCTGCGGTCCAGAGAAACCCGGGTTCGGTTCCCGCTAAGGGCACGTACCTCGGTTGCAGTTTGTCCCCGGCCCTGGTCAGTCGTGCGGCAGCCACTCGATGTGTTCCTTTCACGTCGATGTTTCTCTCTCTCTCTGTTCCTCTCTCTCCCTCCCACTCTACCTGAATGAAAAATGGAAAAATGTCCTCGGGTGAGGATTAAAAAAAAATATATATATATATATATATATATATATATCCATATCCTCAGGTAAGGATTAACCAAAAAAAAAAAGAAAGAAAGAAAGAAAAGCTCCCTATGAATCCAATACATTTCCCATTCCTTCACAATTTCTTCCCACTGTAATCTTTTTTTTTATTTTTTTTTTATCCTCACCCGAGGACATTTTTCCATTTTTTGTTCAGATAGAGCGGGAGGGAGAGAGAGAGAGAGAGAGAGAAACATCGATGTGAAGGGACACATCGAGTGGCTGCCACCTGCACGACCAACCAGGGCCGGGGACAAACTGCAACCGAGGTACGTGCCCTTAGAGGGAACCGAACCTGGGTCTCTCAGTACCGCAGGCTGATGCTCCAACCGCTGTGCCAAACCGGCCAGGGCCCACTGTAATCTTTTTAACATATACTTGCTCCCCCAGTCACAGTTATAGTAAAGTCCACGCTTACTCTAGCCTCTGAGCCATTCTTTTACCATCAAAGGTAACAATCTCAAACTGCAAAATCGCCTTGGGAAAGACTTAAAAACAAGCAAACTTCAAACGTCCAAAAGTTAATCCCATGACTTAAAGAGAATAGTTAACAGAAGTGTGTACATGTTAACCTGGCCAGTGAGGCTCAGTTAGTTGAGCTTTGTCCTGTGCACCAAGAGTCATCAGTTCGATTCTTGGTTGGGACACATGCCTAGGCTGCCGGTTAGGTCCCGGTCAGGTTGTGTGCGAGAGGCAACCGATTGATGTTTCTCTCTCTCTCCCCCCACTCCCTTCCTCTCTCTCTAAAAAACATATTATAAAAAAAAAAAAGAAAGAAAGGTGTATATGTTAGTTCAAAAATAAGTTTCTCTTCTTGAAGACAATTATGACCTTGGGGATCATGATGATTTCTGAACAAAACAGAAAAAGCAAAGACAGATGAATAAATATGATTACATTATTAAATGTTATGCTTTTAAGAAAAATCATAACAAAATGAAAAGGTCACAGAGTAGGAGACTAGTATCCAGAATATAGTAAAAAGGACAGATGGGTAAGAAAAAACTACTTTAAAAAGTCAACTGTATACCCTGGCCAGTTTGGCTCAGCGGTTGGAGCGTCGGCCTGCGGTACAGAGAAAAGTCAACTGTAGTCCGGCCAGTGTGGCTCAGTTGTTTGAGCATTGTCCCATGCTCCAAGAGGTTGCTGGTTCCATTTCCCATCAGAGCACATGCCTGGGTTGTGGGCTCGATCCCCGGTAGGGGCGTGCAGGAGGCAGCCAATCGATGTTCTGCTCTCGCATCAATGTTTCTTCCTCTCTTCCTGTCTGTCTATCTCTCTCTCTCTAAAAATCAATAAAATTTTTTTTTAAAAAGTCAACTGTACAAAGCAAGAAGGTGTTCACTATCCCTAGGAACATGGAAATTATAATCATAATGAAATACTCTTTTCGTATTCATCAGATTGGCAGAAATTAAGAAGCCTGGAAATATCAAAAGTTGGTGAAGATATAGAGAAGAAATAAATCTTATGCCCTAATGGTGGAAATGTAAATCACCACTATCTTTTCAAAGAACCGTTGAGTAAAATCTAGCAAAATTAAAAATTTACAAAAGTATTTTAACAAATGTGTTTCTGAGATTAGTAAAAATAAATGTTTGTGGGTCCTGATGGGAAATGTACTTATTGTAGGCATAATGAAAAAATGTAAGGTACTGCAATAGAGAAATACACCCATGGGCATAAGACATGCACATGAATATTCAATGCGGCATTGTTTTAATAATGAAAAACTGGACCTCAGATGCCCATCAGGAGGAAGGATGAACTGTGCTTTAGAGCTGCCTATATCATCAACTTTGATAATACTCTCAAACTGTTACATAGTAAAAACAACAGAATGATTTAAACAATAAAAATTTAACCCGATCCCATATAGAGTTTATAGGATACATATATATGTGGCAAAATTACAGAGTTATAACAAATACCAAATTTGGCATAGGGGTGACTTCTGAAGAAGGAACTGGGATTGGGTGGAATACAAAGGAAGCTTCCATTGTATTTGTATAATTTTATTTCCTCACCGCATGTGAATATATGGGCAAGTGTTTCATTTAATATGGCAAAAACATTTCAGAACATATAGAAATAAGTAACAAGTTTTTCCTTTTCCTGATAGCTGCAGTTTTACATTTAAATAATAAATGATAAATTCCTGGTAGACCCAGGAATTCCTGGCTTATAGATCCATTAATATGCTCTTCTATCTTCAAATGGCCTTCCCTCTGTTCACACCTGCCTGTTTCCAAATGTTCCCTTTTTATAAGGACACCAGCCATACTGGATTAGAGCCATCCTAATGATTTTAGTGACTAACTCTGTAAAGACCCTATTTCCAAATAAGGTCACATTTCTGAGGTGCTAGGGTTAGGACTTCAAATTATCTTCTTTTTTTAGGGGGGAGGACACAATTCAACCCACAAATGGGAGGAAAACTCAGTCTCCCTCCTTCCCATCTCCTACTTCTCCCAGAAACAACTATAATCACTTTCTTATGTTCTTCCAGAGATATTGTATGTATTGACAAGCACAATACAAACAATTTCCACTGTAACCCCATATCTTCTATATAAAATACCTTTGCATCTTGATCTTTTCTATTTAATGTATCTTGGAGCTTATTCAATGTTGGTTACTTAAGTATTACCTTATTTTTAAGGGATAATCTTCCATTGTACAGATGTACTGTAAATTGACCCAGGCCTAATTATAAATACTGAGGTTGTTTTCAGTCTTTTGTTTTTATAAGCAAAATTACAATATCCTTGCATACATAACTTTTCCTAATGTACAAATTTATCTATAGGATAAATTCCTTAAAGTGGACTTTTTAGGTTAAAGAACATGGGCATTTTAAACTTTGACAAATAGTTTGTCTCTCAGTTTTTATTAAAATTTTTAACTTTTATTATTATATACAATCCCATTTTATTAAAGTTCTTTTTTAAGATTTGGGGGTTGCAGCAGACAGCTATAAACTTTTTGCCAGCCAGCATCCAAGCATCCTTCTATTTGGGGTAATCCTCCACTGTGAGAATCTGCACAGGGGCAATGCCCTCCACTACAGAAGCTGATGGGGCCAGACACTTGTCTTCTGTCCCTGGCAACACACACAGTGCCTACCAGGATTTTGTGGTGACTCAAAGACATGGGGGCAATTAAGAAATCAGTCTAAAAGCAACAGAGGAATCATAACATTTTATGTAAACCATTCCTAGTGGCTAACCTTTTAACGAGCCTGGTTTATGTCAGCTTTCCTGTCCATTTTCAAGCTAACAGATAGGCTTGTAATAATTTTTTTCTGCTGAAATTAGCCAGATTTATATTTATTTACAACCAAAATCTGGACTGATAACTTTGGTCATACTTTAGGGAACATAAATTGCTGCACTACCCTCATATTTGCACCTTACACTATAAAGGCTTAGACCACTGTATTTTGGAGTAATATATATTTGCTTTTCATCACAATTCTATCAGCTATTTATTGCTGCTTCTGATATGCCTAAAACCACAGTTCCTTCCTCCTTTTCTAAACTGTTGCATGCCTAGAAACTAGATTCTCAGACCTGTTTGTAGAGTAGAGATGTGCACTGAAGGCCTAAAGGTCCTACTAGAAAAACGCAGGTTTCATTACATATATTTTAATTGCTCAGTGGATTTTTAAATTTCAGGCTTCTCAGAAATGTTCTAAAAGGTTTGTTAGTGTTATATTTGTAGTTTCTTCTTTTTGTTATAAAAAGAAGTAATTGCTTGGCTGGTGTGGCTTAGTGGATTGAATGTTGTTCCATGGACTGAGAGGTCCGGGTTCAATTCCCAGTCAGGGCACATGTCTGGGTTTTGGGCTCAATCTCCCCAAATCAATAAAAACTTATTTTTTTTAAAAAAGAATTAATTACTACTGTTGGTAATAATTAACATTTACTGTGCCATTTTCTAGGCACTGTTGTTCTGAGTATATTAGTGATTCATATAATCTTAAAAATAATTTTTTTAAAAAATCCTAAGAATTAGCCTGTATATATTTTTATTTAACCTTCTTATTCCCAGGTTATATATCTCTATTTTATCTTCTTAAAGTATGTTTAAAAAAAAAGAAAAATTGTTAAAAATCAATGAACAAAACTAGGTTCACTGCTCTCCCAAAATATTTTATTTCTCGTCTTAAATTATGGACTCCGCCACATTACATATTGATTTTATTTATGTTATCTATGATCAGACAGAGTGAGATGCTAGCAAAAATGTTTCTGTTTCAGCTTCTTTGGCAAGGGATGGCAATAATTCTATTAAAATCCTCCTAAGAGATTTGATTAGAATTCAATTACTACATATTAGCCACAGAAGATGAGTAGATGTATTCACCCATTCTAGAAATACTTTTAAAATGGGATTTGCATGAGAGTTACCTATACAGTAGTGTTACTACCTGAAATCCTGCAGATAAACCAAATGCTATCTAAATATCTAGTTCTCTGAACAATGAGTAATCACACTTGTCTTTTTCTAAAAGTAAAAGACTTATATGATGGCCTGTGCATTATCTCTCTTTACTAATACTGGCAAAGATCCTAACAAGATCTCAAAATGCATAACATACAAAGATTTAAACAAGCTCATTTGAAAAGTATCAATATCTGACAAATTGATTTGCAGGAGGAAGAAACTCACTGGGACCATATCTTAAATGAATGCATTTAAAAAACTACAGAGTCTAGCAGATGATCACTAACCCTAGCTAGCCTTTAGGGATATTTTAGATGGCTCACATATAGACAGAAAATGTCAATGCCTTTCTTCAAATTTCTCTACATCAAGAAATAAAACAATTCTAGCAACCCTAAAATTAAACTCAAATAGAATCAAGAAATGTTGGTTTGCTGATCATTATGAATTTCACTTTTTAAAATTTTGCCCTAGCCCTGGCCGGTCGGGCTCAGAAGTTAAGAGCGTCGACCTGAGGACCAAAGGGTTTGGGTTCAATTCCCAGACAAGGGCATGTACCTGGATTGCAGGTTCAATCCCTGGCCCGGGTCAGGGTTGTTTAGGTAAGGCAACCAATCAATGTTTCTCTCTCTACCTGCCTCCCTCCTTCCCTCCCTCCCACGCTCTCTAAAATTCAATGGAAAAATATCCTCAGGTGAGGATTAAAAAAAAGTTTGACTTAATAATCTCTTTCCTGTCTCCTCCTACTTTCTCAGAGATATGGGTGCAACTGACTAGTATTACAGAATATGACAGTTGACTCTTAGAAAGCCATTTAGTCTAGCCCCCTCGTTTTAGAGGTAAGGAAATAGGTCCAGAAGGGTTAAGCATCTTGTCTGCCCCACGAGCAGATGCTTGGTCTCTTGCAGCGTGGTTGAGTACATTATCAACAATACCAGGCTGACCACAGCAATGCCTACAGGAAACACACTGCACAGAATCTTCTCGACATTTTGTTGGTATATTATCAGAGTACTTTATATTTGACTGAAAGTTACAAGTACAAGTCTGTAAGCATGACTTTAAAAAGGAACTCAAGGACTGTTCTCTCTCTGGAGCACACCTCTGCCCCCTACTTTCCCCCCACCAGGTGTGGTTCCCTTGCCTCTCTCTTTCTCCTAAGTTCCAAGGGCCCTTCTTTTGCCTCTGTAGCTTGTTTCCTGAGCCCATTTCTTCTACAGCTCACTTCTACCTCTGTAACTTGCTAAGTAAACTTTTTCCTATAAAATAAAGTCAAAAGAAACTCAAATAGAATATCTAAGATCAGCCCACGCATGAGAATACCCTGACTGCTTACAAGAATGGATAAACGTCTAGGATAGAATGAGTGCTGCTGAGATTCGTAGCAGAGAAATTGGGGAACATCCTGTGTCCACTGAAATTTTAACATCGAAAATTCCAAAGTAAAGAGAATTTGCTTCCTTTCAGCTGCTGGTAGATGGTAAGGCTTTAAAATCACAGCTCACATCTAGCCGTTGTGGCTCAGTGGTTGAGCGTCGACCCGTGCACCAGGAGGTCGCCGGTTTGATTCCTGGTCAGGACACATGCCCAGGTCATGGGCCTGATCCCCAGTGGGGGGCATGCAGGAGGTGGCCAGTCAATGTTCTCTCTCATCAATGTTTCTCTCTCTCCCTCTCACTTCCTCTCTCTCTAAAATCAATAAAGAAAAAAAAATTTTTTTTAAATCACAGCTCACAATCTCTGATATTAAGCATTACTTTACCTCTCAATAAAACTATTTCTTCATCTCTAAAGTAAGATAATAAAAACACCTATACCTCATGTGTAGTTATGAATTTTATATATGCATAATGTATACAGAGAACCCAGGACAGTAACCTATTTGTTACTTACCTATTGTAACAAAATTTAGTATTTCTAAGAAGGTCAGAAAAAGAAAAATTACTTTTTTTCAGTTTACCATGAAGAATGAGGGAAACCAAGTGAAAGTGTTGAAAAGAACATTGGACTTAATGGTGACAAAGTTTAGTAACTAATTAGTCAAGTGATTCTGAATAGCTTTTCTAACCATATTTTTAAGGTCATATAACAGCACTGAAGTTCAAGTATAAATCTGTAAATATAAACTGAAAATTGAGAGTTAAGTATGCTATAAGAAAAGTAGTTACTCCTAATCCAAGTGGAAGAAGCAGAAATTCCTTAAAATGTGTTAAACCCTTGCCCTACTAAATATTTGCCAGAAGCTCTTACAATACAAATACACTTTTTTACTCATTTTATGTTCATGTTCTCAGTAGAAGTCAAACAAAAATAATACCAGCAAGATTCTAATTTTTTTGCATTTACTTTTTAAAAAAACACATTTCCTTAATGATTTTAGTCAAGAATGAGAATACAATAACATAGAAAACCTAGATTTATTTGTTAAGCTATTACAAAGACAAAACAATTATCATGTGAAGCACTTTGAGGACTTCATCCCAATTTCATGTGTTCTGTTACAGAAACTGAACTAAGAGGCTAGAAATTAAAGGGTATAACATAACCTAAGAGGTTAGAACAGACTGGTGAAACATGGTGCAAGGAGCAAAAGCTAGTCGGAAGAAGCACTTGTATTAGTATGTGTGGCTGGGATGTTTCCAAAGAGGCTCCCTAGAGATGCCTGAATGAATTAATCTGGGTCTCAATTAGTAATAAGATCATTACCCCTGTGGAGAATGAGGAGAGGCCAGGATACATTGACATCTTTGCCTTTCTTTTTAAGGGTAAGGATATCCTTAGGTCCTAAAGGGGTATATCTTAGAATCAGCCTCTCTCCCATCTAGTCTACCAATACCTAAGTGCCTGTGCATTTTCACCATATACCCCTGCTAGGTTACAGAAGATGCATAAACTGAATCCAAGAATTACAGGCCTACTCAGAGGGTACCTAGACATAGAAAGTTTGGGGATAAATGATAAACTACAAATACCCTCTTGGTTAAGTTACTTCACCTTTGTTAATAAAGACCATAGTTTCTTCTGCTGGTGACAACTTGTTGTCTCAGTACAGTCTGTCTCAAGAAAGAACTGGTTCAGGTAAGTTTTGGAGAAGGAAAAATACTTTCATCAACACCCACTCCACAGTGGAAAAGGCACCAAGTTCTCTCCTAGAGTTATGAGCAGAATCTGAAAAACAAAAGGTTTACAGTGTTTGTAACAATAGCTGTTATTTATTAAATGCCTAGTCAAGAGTGCCACCAGACTTAGATATTATTATATCTCAGTCTTTGCAACAATCCTGCTGGATAGTTATCATCATTCCCTTCTTTCAGATGAAGAAACAGGATTAGAGAAGTTATAATATGCTTTGTCCAAAGATGCAGAGCCAGTATGTGTGTGGTAGAGTTCTGAGTCCACAATTCATGTGCCTTCCCCTTCACATTATCTCATACATTGAGAGGTCCTGGGTTCCATTACCTTGAAAATTTTCATTGTTACATAAACACTCTAATTAATCCTTGTTCATTCCTTAAAGGCAAATACAATTTTAAGTGATTAAAAATTTACAGACATTGTTTGGAATTCAGGCCAATTATCCAGATGAAGAACTTGTATAAACTTTATGAATGAAATATCTCTCCGCTCCAGCTGTAGCATAAAATGAACAGAAAACAAATCACCTCATTAGAAAGTCTGTGGCTATTTTATGGTTATTTCACCATAAAATTACATTACAGAAAATCCTAAGAATTCTCGCCAGGGAACTGCAGTAATGTCCCATTTGTGCAACCATTAGTGACTGACCAAATGAGTTTCTCATAATCCTTATTAATAGAGTGCCTGGTGTTCTCTGAATAGTCTCTTTTTCAAGAAGAAATATGTGAAAGACAGATTTTAAAAAAATCTCTTTTCCAGATTCAATAAAAGATAAGAAATAAATATTACTGAACTGAAAAACCAACAAGCTGTAAAGAGTATGATAAACAAAATGTACAACATAAGGGAAGACTTAAGTTTGCACAAAGAGGTCCCATGAAATAAAATACTGAAGTACTGACATCTGAAACTATGAAATCTGAAAATTAAAGTTAACAGAGATCCAGCAATATGAATACAATTTTTTAGCTCACTGCAGAGAAGACATTGCTAATTTTAGACTGTATGGCTACCAGTGACAGAAGTAAATATTGTGGAAATAAAAATCAAGTATTTCAAGAAAGAGATGAACTCTAAGAAAATATTCTCTAGTAGTTCAAGTGGCATCACCTGAGTTGAAAGCAGAGATCCATTTATTACAATTCATGGTTAGTACAAGAAGCAATGTCATATTCATAATGATAATAATCTGGAAGGTAAATGGAACTTGAAATAACGAATCTCACAACCTAATTAGATGTCTGACAATGGTAGAAGAGTCAAGCCAAAATATATAAATCTTGCTATGCAATTATTATCTTCTTTAATAAAATAAAGGACCTCGCCCTGGCCAGTTTTGGTCAGTGGTTAGAACATTGGCCTGTGGACCAAAGAGTTGCAAGTTTGATTCCAATCAAGGGTCTATACCTTGGTTGCGGTTCAGTCCCCGGCCTTGGTCGGGGTTTTACAGGAGGCAACCAATCGATGTGTCCCTCTCACAGTGATGTTTCTGTTCCCCTCTCTCTGTCTCTCCCTCCCACTCTATCTGAAGATAAAGAAAAAAATATCCTCAGGGAGGATTTAAAATATAAAATAAAATAAAAAATAAAGGACCTGGATAGAAGTAGCATCTCAAAGACTGGAAGAAAGCTACTGTTCAAGAAAATGCTATCAGGTCAGAGGTAGGACAATATTATAGAAGAGAAAAAGGGACAGTAATTTAACAATGTGAAAATCTTACAGCTTATAAAGAAGGGCTGCTAGGATTACTGGTCTTAGCTCTTGTGATATGAACTAATTACATGACCTTCAGTTATTATCTAACATACAGTTGAGATATTCAAGCTTGCAAAGGACAACTGATTTCTCAAAGTAACATGTAGCAAATAAACAGTCAGGGACAAACTGCTGGCAAAGCTCACGAGAAGATCAGAGGAGAGAAAATTGGCAGTGAACACTTGTTACCAGTCAGGAAAAGCAGGTATGAAGCAACTTGGAAAATGATAGCTTTTGGGCAACTGTACATGGACTTGTTATAGTCTGGCAAATCAGCCTTGACAGTAAGGTGCCTAGGACCTTAGTCCACCATTATTTTCAGAAGTAGAGAACCAATACAAGATTATGAGTAAAGGCTTAAAATAAGTTTGGAATTACTTCTACTCTCTCCCTAATTTGAATAGCAGTGAGTTGCAGCAAATTTCTGCTTTGTGTCTTCTGATGAACATGTTAAGGTTTCACAAATGGGAAAAAGTGACTCAAGAACAGATCAGGACATAATCTCAGGCTTTGCAGCTCCCACCAGAGCCAACCAGTGAGAAGTCCATTTCCTTTTTTTCCCCCTCCAACTTTTATTAATTTATTTTTGTTACAGATGTTTCTCCTCCTCCCCCAGACCACTACTCCCCATCCCGCCCCGCCCCCCAGCATTGTTGTCTATGTCCATAGGTTATGCATACATGCAATATAAGCAGGGAGAACTCCATTTCTGAATAAAGAGTTAATGTCATTCTCCTCAGTTCACGGAAGACTGGTGTGTCTTATTCTTCCACATACTCTCGGTGGCTGGAATATGTTAAATGCACAGCCGGTGTGGCTCAGTGGTTGAGCACTGACCCAGGAACCAAGAGGTCACCCGTTCAATTCCCGGTCAGGGCACATGCCCAGGTTGTAGGCTCGATCCCCACTGGGGGGCTTGCAGGAGGCAGCCAATCAATGTGTCTTTCTCATTGATGTTTCTCTCTCTCTCCCTCTAAAAAAACATAGTTTAAAAAAAATATGCTCAGTAAATGTGAATCAAACTAAACATCACCATATTTGCAGACCTTGACTTCCTAGTGAAAAAAAATACACAAAATTTTCAATAATGTCAGAAATGGATAACTTTTTCCCATACTGCTCATTTTATAGTCGTCCTGAATTATGACAATAAAAATTAATTATTCGACAGGATTTTCATGTTCAGTAATAAGGGAAAAATAAACTTACCCCAAAGCAGCATAAAATCATTTTCAGTGATCAACATCTGCATCCTCAAACTGTCCAGCAACTGTGGGTGTAGTATCTACCTCCATCCCATCTGAAGAAAAAAAATTAACCGCTGAGCAATGGTCTGCAGAGCACTTCAGATAGGTCAAGATTCAGCATATATTTTGACCAGAAGGAAGCTAGTGCCCTCTGTTGGTTAGGAGTTGCTATTTCTATTTTGAAACTTCAAGTATCAAGGAACAAATTGAGAAAGAAAAATGCCACCTGTGGATTTAGGCCAAGGTAAAATGAGTCTAAACACTAAACATATACTTTGTAAATTCTCAATCTCAACACTAACATAATACTATGTAGGAACTTGCAAACTCAGTAAGCACCAATGGTTCACTCTTCACAAAACTAGGGATTTCTGCGTGACTTTTTTTTAAAGGTATCAAGTCCTATCTTCATAGAGCTTATGACATAATTCAGGAGAAAACACAAAGTACAGCAAGGTTCCTGTTTATCTCATCTTGTTTTTAAAAAGGGGAGGAGGCCCTGGCCGGTTTGCCTCAGCAGTTAGAGCATAGGCCCTCAGACTGAAGGGTTGCTGGTTCAATTCCCAGTCAAGGGCATGTATCTGGGTTGCAGGTTGATCCCCAGCTCCAGTCAGGGTTGTGCAGGAGGCAACCAATTGATGTCTCTCTCACATCGATGTCTCTCTGTCTCTCTCTCTCCCCCCATCCCTCTCTCTCACTCTATCTAAAAGTCAAAGGAAAAATATCTTTGGGTGAGGATTAATAAAAAAAAAGGAGGAGGAAGTTAGGACAAGAAAAGCAACGCCCTCTGGAAAAAGCTCTCCAGCCCTGGCCAGTTTGGCGCAGCAGTTAGAGTGTTGGCCTGAGGACTGAAGAGTCTCGGGATCAATTCCCCATTAAGGACACATACCTTGGTCACGATTTAATCCCCAGCCCTGGTTGGGGTCAGGTGGGAGGCTACCAATCGATGTTTCTCCCTCTCTCTCCCTCCCTTAAAAACAGTCAATGGAAAAATATCCTGGGGTGAGGATTTTTTAAAAAAGAGCTCTCTACACCTGCTTTCTCCCCCTCCTCAGCTCCCATTTACCCCTCAACTCTTCAGACCGCCACAAACTGGCTTCTGCCTGCTGCCCCTTGGCAATGCACCACCTGGACATCGAGCAGGGCACAAAAATGTAATATATATCTGAAATTAACTCATCCTTTTTCCACATAGAAAATGATTCTCTTTCCTGTTTCGCTAAAGGATATCTTTTAGCAGCCCAATCCAGAAACCCCCGCCATGTCTCTTAACTTCTGTTGCTTCTATCTCTTAAATATCTCTCAAATCTGTTAAGTGTTTTGATATTCACTACCACTACCTAATTTGGTAGTTCTCATCTAATTTAAAACTTCAAGTTACTTAACAGGGCTTCTCTTCTTTCCTCCAGCATTTCCCTCTGCAATTAATTTCCATATCGTAGCCAGAGAAACACTAATCAGACTAAAATTTTTCCATGGCTTCCCACTGATTTAAGCGTAAAGTTGAAATTCTTTAACACAGCTTCAAGTTCCTTTCAGATAACAGCTCAGTTCACTAACCACTTAATCTGTTGCTATAACTACCCTTCAGTCTCAGAGTTCCAGACATAATGAACTACTTTCAGTTCCCAAGGCTGAATGGTCTGTTGTACCTTAGCACATGGCTGATCCATTTACCTGCCACTCCCCACATCCTATATGCAATCCCTCTTCACCAGGGTCACTTTTATGCATCTTTCAGATCTTGCCTTAGATATTGCTTATTCCATGAAGCTTGATTCTCTCCCTCGCTATCCAGGTTTAGTGAAGGGTCCAGCTTCTGATGCCACAGCTACTCAAGCTTCCCCTGTATCTCAGTGTTGTACCACAATATACTTTAACGGCCCAATAAGTTATTTTTCTCTCCTCTAAAATCGATACAAAGATAATAACCTCACCTTTCTTGAGCACTGCCGTATTTTCTGTACCTGGCACAGTAGCTCAATAAACACCTCTTAACATAAATACGCATATGAAGGAACTGAAATGCCACTAGTAGATAGTACATGTGCTTAAGTGACAAAAAGACTTAATTACTAAAACAGATCTCAGGTGTTCTCACCATACACATACACACCAAAAGTTAATTATGTATGGAGATGGAATTTAATTAGCTTGACTACAACAGTCATTTCACTATGTATAGCAAAACATGTCACATACCTTAAATACATACAATTTTTATTTTAAAATTTTAAAAATAAATCAATTTTAAAAAAAGGATATGCAGCCCGGCCGGTGTGGCTCAGTGGTTGAGTGTCGACCCATGCACCAAGAGGTCACCAGTTCGATTCCCGGTCAGGGCACATGCCAGGTTGTGAGCCCGATCCGCAGTGGGGGGCATGCAGGAGGTGGCCGATGTTCTCTCTCATTGATGTTTCTATCTCTCTCTCCTTCTCCCTTCCTCTCTCTCTATAAATCAATAAAGAAAAAAAAATTTTTTTAATAAAATATAAAAAAAGGATATTCACAGGTCAAACTAGTTAAATAAATGGCGAAAAAGGTGATGTGAGTACTTAGGAGTTTAGAAGATGGAGAATGGTATAGGTTGAAAAAGTTTTATATACAGGCAACTCTCAATATGCTAATAAGGCTTAGGAATAAAAGTTCAAAAAAATTTCATTTTAGCAAAGTGTTTGAGGCCTTAAAATCATTTGCTACAAAAAATTAAATAAGGAATTTTATAATTAAAAAAATACAACCTCCAATAATAAAAGGCCTTTTTCAATAGTCAAGGGCACTCTCCAGTCAATCACTGTAATTAAAAAAGGTAACACCTTGCATTCTTTCAGCTATGAGTTTGGTAGAGCACTAGAAATAATCTGAGCCATCTCACCCTAAAGCCTGTGTTAAAGGCTCACCAGCTAATGCTTAAAATGGAGAGGAGATACAGGAATAACACTGTGATCTAAAGCCTACATTTTCCAAATTAAAATATCCCAGAGCTTCAGGATCCCTATGTCAACATGCTATGTGTATGGAGATGTTGATCAGAGCATTATGAGAGAAACTTAAATGTAATGAAAGAAAAAGATGGTAACTGACTCTCTTTAAGAATATTGTACATCAGGCCCTGGCCGGTTTGGCTCAGCGGTTAGAGCGTTGGCCTGCAGTCCAGAGAACCTGGGTTCGGTTCCCACTAAGGGCATGTACTTCAGTTGCAGTTTATCCCTGGCCCTGGTTGGTCGTGCGGATGGCAGCCACTTGATGTGTCCCTTTCACGTCAATGTTTTTATCTCTCTCTCTCTCTTCTTCTCTCTCCCTCCCACTCTATCTGAACAAAAAATAGAAAAAAATGTCCTCTAGTGAGGATTTAAATATATATATATATATCGTACATCAGTAAAAATTAAAATTCTGCCACAACATATATTAGTCACATATATCAAATATATGCAAGATGTAAGAAGTGTTTCTAACAGTGCCTGATATATTATTTTTGCATATTAGCTTATTTAATCCTCTCACCACTTTTTAGCTATTTGACACAAAGCAAGTTATATGATCTTTCTGTGCCTAAATTCTATATAAAATGGGGATCATAATAGCATCTGCCACAGAGGGTTCTTGGAAGAATTAAATGAGTAAATTATTTATCATGTGCTTAAATTGGGCTGGCACATAAAAGCACTATCTAAATGTTTTGTTCAGGGTAGTAGGAACAAGACTGGAAACATTTGGGGCAAAGACAGTGTTCTCTCTTCTGAATCAGAGTGATGAGCTTGAACTTTATATGGTATCAGGCAACCACTTATGAAGATACCTTTATACAGGGGTGACACAAAGTGTTCTCAGAAGATTAATATGGCACAGTGAGGAGGAGGAAGGGATGATGGAGGCAAAAATGTACTACAGTAAATCCAGCATGAGAAGAAAAAGGCCTACATTTGGAGGATAGCAGTAGTAATAGCAAGGAGATCTAAATCATTTAAAAGAAAAATCCAAGGAACTCAGTACTGGATTGGGTAAGAAAATAAATAGAAAGGCTAAATCAAATGAATACTTCAAGAATCTAGGATACTTAGAAAAGGGAACCAATCTAACAGGGAAAATATTTACAAAGAAATGTACAAATATGAGACAACTAAAACATAAACATTTAAAGCCACTTGTTTAGGGTCCAGATGTTTGTCACAAGAAGAGAACTCAAGGTTCTTAAATGCTGCCTAACCCTTTAAATTAATTAACTATTCTAGTTTTACATATAATCGTGTAGGAATTCAACAACAACAAAATGTCAGCATCAATGAGCACATGCGCACACACACAGTATACACATAAGCAAACAAAAAGACTGGAAAGATATGCAACAGAAAATTAATAGATATCTTCAATTAGAATTATACTTCATTTTTCATTTCTTCCTTGCCTATGCCTATGTTTTTAAATATTTTAAAAAATATTTATGAACACAGACTATTTTTGTAGTTAGGAAAAAATGTTTTAAAAAAATTTACACGAGAATTCCCATTTTTTGTAATTCTCTATTTGCTTCTCACACTATAAAGAGTTAATTCTGAGATTTCTGTCCTAATTTTCCAAAAGAACCTATTCATGTCTCTCCATAGTTTAACTTGCTGCCTAAGTGAACGTCTAACTGTCCACACTGAGGAGAAAGAAGGATACTTACCTTCATAATCTCTTATTGAATCTTCTGTCCGGACTCCAGCCATGTTATACTGGCTGCTCACAGACTGAGAAAGCATTCCTTCTAATCTCTCCAATGTGGCCTGGCCTTCGGCTGTTAAATGGGATAATCCTTCTTCATAGGTGTAAAATGTAGGAATGTCCCCCTGCCCTTGTTCTAAACAAATAAAAAATCTTTAAGCTATTATAACACAATGAGGAAACAAATGGATACTCAATAATGCATTTCCTGAAGATAAGGTACAGAGAAAAAAGGTTTCTAGGAAAATACTTTTCAACATTCATTTAACACACATATACAGACCATCTGTTGAAGATAGAGAAATTGTCCCGGTTTGGCTCAGTGGTTGGAGCGTCGGCCTGTGGTCCAGAGAGACCCAGGTTCGGTTCCTGCTAAGGGCATGTACCTTGGTTGCAGTTTGTCCCCAGCCCTGGGTGGGTCGTGTGGGTGGCAACCACTCGATGTGTCCCTTTCACGTCGATGTTTCTCTCTCTCTCTCCCTCCCACTTTATCTGAACAAAAAATGGAAGAATGTCCTCAGGTGAGGATAAAAAAGAAAAAAGAAATTGTCCCTACCCTCTAGGATGAGAAGGGGTTCCAAGAAAGTGTCAGTAAACAACAATTCCCAAAGAATCCAAAGTCCAGGAATTAAAGGAAAAAAGGGTGTTCCTGAAGTCAGGGGGGTCTTATATTATTCCAAGGTGGAAAATGTACAGATAAGTGCAAATTAATTTGTTATTAATTGGTACTGAAGGCTTTTTAATTAAAATACATTCTCCTTGTAAAAAATCACAAATTCTGGAAAACACAAAAAGAATTAAAAAATTATTCAAAAATCTCAGCTAAGATGAGAATGTGTTTAGATATATAAAGGAAAATGTGAGAAATGAGTTTGTCTCAGGTCAAGAAGTAGATACTTATGAAGGAAAGGGCTTTGGAAAGCCAGAAGGTACAGGAGAACATGGAGAAAAGAAAAAAGAACAGTAGGCACCTGGAGTAACAAGACTCCAAGAAGCTACTGACTACACTCTGGCCTGAGGAAGGAAGGGGAAATACCCTTAGATAAACAAGGTCTGGTTCCTCGAAAAAGAAATAACTTTGGCAATGAGCTGTCTAAAAGAATGCTAAATAAAGATTTAGATGATACAGGTTTTAAGTGATAAAAGAAGGCTTGTTCCCTGGTAGCAGCTGCATCAACTTAAAACGACTCTCCTGACTACCCACTTTCCTATCTACCATTTTCTTTCCTTCCATTGATCTCTAACCATTTTGTCCCCACCATCCCAATAATTTGTTTTTTACCATCAAGCTTGGGAAGCCCATAAGGTTTTCCAATTTGGCTGAGACATGAATTGTGCCATTCACTTTCATTATAATATAATCACATTATATGGGTAATTAATAGAGATATAAACATCATAATCTCATTCCCTTAGTACAAATAAATACTTAAAATTAAACAAACAACATTTTTAAAATGGTTCAGCGGTTGGAGCATCAGCCCATGGACTAAAAGGTCTTGGGTTCAATTCTTGGTCAAGGGCATGTTCCTGGGTTGCAGGTTCAATTCCCAGCCCTGACTGAGTCATAAGCGAGGTAACCAAATATGTTTCTCTCACACTGATGTCTCCCCCCAAGCCCCTCCACTCTATCTAAAAAAAAAAAAAAAATCAATGGAAAAATATCCTCAGGTGAGGAGTAACAAAAAAAATAAATAGAAAAATAAAATACCCATTTCACTAACCATGTGCTTCCACATCATATTCTTCTCCATCGTAATCATCTGAATCTTCATCCTCAGGATCTGGATGCAAAGCCTGGCATTCACACATTGCAGTGAACATTGCCTCCACTGAACAAGGAAATTAAGTTGTAATTAATATTTCTTTCTGACCAATGTGCAATAAATATTTAATTAAATAACCATCAGTGCAAATAAATTTAATGGGTAAAGAAGAGGTATACTAGGGTCACAATATTCACAAAACCTGCCAAATTCCAAAGAGAATCAATCTTAAAAAGTGCTTAATGGCAATGAACAAGTCACAAATTACTGAGAACTGCAGGTACTTCGAGTAACAAGACTCCATGAGGTCACTGACTGCATTCTGGTCTTAGGAAGGAAGGGGAAATGCCCTTAGATAAACAGGATCTGGGTCTGGGAAAAAGAAATAACTTTGACAGTGACCTGTCTAAAGGAATGTTAAATAAACATATAGGGTTTTAAGTGATAAAAGAAGAAGGCTAGTTCCCTAATAGAAGCTGCATCAACTTAAAATGATAATTTCAAGATATTATTGAGATCTCTTCATGCCCATTGGATTTTCTGAGAAAAGGAGTCCGAGAACAGACTGCTGGTATCAGAGTGAAGCCCCTTGCAGCTAAAGGGCTCTTTCCAGTTATCCTGACATCTTCCACTTTGGAACTGCCATGACTCCTCTGCCCTCTACCTGGTGAGATTCACAGTCATAAAATATGTTTCTCAGTTATAAAAATAACCGGATCCTTCTATTAACAAAGCACACCAAAAAACATTGTGTCTACTATACATTCACAAACTTTGATTATTAATAGGAATCTGATTCTCAATATTAGAGATGCTAAAATGAAGAAAAAGCAGAACAGAGGTGGAGGGTAAAAGTGAAAGTGTATCAACGGGGAATAATTGGTACAAAAGGGGAAAAAGAATCAATTATATAGAACACTCACATGCTGATTTATCACTAGGCACAAATCTAAATTCAGCAATAGGTTCAACATCATCATCACTGTCTTCCTCTTCTTCATCAACAGATTCTTTTGATTCTTCTAGAAAGGGAATAAAAATAACTTTTTAATGATGTTATTTGTTTTAGACAAAAAAAAAAAACCTAAAAGAATTTCTTAAAGGATGCTTATTGATGTATCTAAATACTGCAATTCAATTTTTACTTCAAATTACAAGAACATAGTTATTTTGGAGCTACAAAAGACTCTGGATAGCCTCTCTGGTCTAGTCACCCTGTACTTCACTGAGCCCTAGGGATTCCGAGCCCCCCAGTGTCATGGTGGAGGTAAGGAAACTCAAACAGTCAGGCCTCTAATTAAGTACAGTTCCAGTGTCACCTGCTTCTTTCACCTTTCACTTTGAAACAAAGGGCACAGCAGTAGTTTATAAAACACTGATGTAATTCATCACCAACAACTTATAAACGAGAAACCAAGGCCCATCAAAGTTAATTGACCAAACAAATAAATTAACAAATGTTAAAATATAAATGTTCAATAAACAGAACATGCAAATGCTGCTGGTGAAAGTGGAAATTGCTACAACCACTACAACCACTCTGGAGATGCTATTATCCAGCAACTCCTGGTCTAAGTACATATTGTGTACACAAGGAGTCTGCACATAAATGTTTATTAAAGTATTATATGTACTAGTGGAAGATAATAAATGCTGATAAGTAGTTAGAGCACCAGCCCTCGGATTGAAGGGTCTTGGGTTCGATTTTCAGTCAAAGGCACGTACCTGGGTTGCAGATTTGATCCCTGGCCCCAGTGGGGGTCGTATGGGAAGCAACAAAATGATGTGTGTGTCTCACATCGAAGTTTCTCTCTTCCTCTCCCTTCCACTCTATCTAGAAAGCAATGCAAAAATATCCTTGAATGAGGACTAAATTTAAAAAAAAAGGAAAGAGCCCTGGCCAGTTTGGCTCAGCGGTTAGAGCATCGGCCTGCGGTCCAGAGAGACCCGGGTTCTGTTCCCACTAAGGGCATGTACCTCGGTTGCAGTTTGTCCCCGGCCCTGGTTGGGTCGTGTGGGTGGCAGCCACTCGATGTGTCCCTTTCACATCGATGTTTCTCTCTCTCTCTCCCTCCCGCTCTATCTGAACAAAAAATGAAAAAATGTCCTCGGGTGAGGATTAAGGAAAAATAATAAAAAAATAAATAAAATCATCAAATACAGCTATTAAAAAAAAAAGGAACATATATTATAACATGATCATATTATGTTTATAGGTAACAGTTAAAAATGAACAATGTGATTTATATGTATCAAAATATAATAAAAAAATATAATCGTCCATCCACTATGCTGTATACCTGGAACTAATACAAAATAATGTTGAATGTAGATTGTAATTGAAAAATAAAAATTAAAAGGTAATTAAAAAGCCCTGACTGGTGTGGCTCAGTTGGCTGGAGCATTACCCTGTACACCGAAAGCGGTGGCTTCAGTTCCCAGTCAGGGCACAGACCTGGGTTGCTGGTTCGATCTCTGGTCAGGGTACTTATGGGAGGCAACGGATTGATGTTTTATTTTCTCTCTTTCTCTTTTTTCCTTCCTCTCACTAAAATCAATATAAAGCATATCCTCAGGTGAGAAAAAAATAATAAAATAAAAAATAATAAAAATGAAAATATAATTGAGTGAAAAAGGTAGTTGCAGAATACATATAATACCACTTACATTAAAACTTTAAACATAAAACCAAACCATTCTATTGCTTATAAGTATACAGATATTCAGTAAAAACTAAAAGCACAGACAGAAAGGACACATGCCATCTTTAGAATAATGTTTAACTCCAGAGACAGAGAGTAAGGAATGAAATAGGAAAGGATACAAAAAGGATTTCAAAAGTATTAATGTACTTTTTTTTTTTAAAAGACTAGAGTAATTATGAAAAATATAATTTATGCTGGATATTAAATAATAAAAATTTTTTTATTACTCTGCACTTTTCAATGTTTTAATTACTTCATAAGATAAGTCAACAAAATACTTAAATAGACCCCTAAAACAATCTTCTCCAAGCAGATGAAGATAAGGTGGAAAGGTATTCTTATATACTACTATTCAAAATGTAAATTGATACAAACTTTCTGGAAAGCAATTAGACAATATATGTTAAGAGCTTTAAAAATGTTTATGACCTTTAATACAACAATTCTATTCATAGGAACTAATTATAGAGAGATATCCACTAAATCTTTTTGTTTTAATTGATTTTTGTAAGTCATACAAGCTCACTATAGAATAAAAAATAGATAAGCAAAAAGGGAAAAAAATTTAAATGGCCACTATTAACAGTTTTTTTTTTTAATCCTCATCCGAGGACATTTTTCGATATTTTGGTCAGATAGAGTGGTAGGGAGAAAGAGAGAAACATCGATGTGAAAGGGACATATCGAGTGGTTGCCATCCACACGACCCAACCAGGGCCGGGGACAAACCGCAACCAAGGTACGTGCCCTTAACGGGAACCAAACCCGGGTCTCTCTGGACTGCAGACCTACGCTCTAACCACTGAGCCAAACCGGCCAGGGCTTCCAATGCATTTTTAAAAACAAAATGAGCCTTGGCTGGTGTGGAGCGGTTGGTTGGAGCGTTGTCCAGTATACTGAAAGGTGGTTGAGTTCGATTGCCAGTTGGGGAACATACTGAGTTGTGGGTTCAATCCCTGGTCAGGGCGTGTGCAGGAGGTGCCCAATCGATGTTTCTCTGTCTCTCCCCTTTCCTCTCTCTAAAATCAATAAAAGGCATATCCTCAGGTGAGGAAAATAAATATCATACTGTAATTATTATTCTGTAACTGAATGAACATCATTTTTTTTTTTTTTTTATCCTCACCCGAGGATATTTTTCCATTTTTTGTACAGATAGAGTGGGAGGGAGAGAAAGGAAGGGAGAGAGAGAGAGAGAAACATCGACGTGAAGGGACACATCGAGTGGCTGCCACACGCATGACCAACCAGGGCCGGGGACAAACTGCAACCGAAGTACGTGCCCTTAGCGGGAACCGAACCCGGGTCTCTCCGGACCACAGGCCGACGCTCTAACCGCTGAGCCAAACTGGCCAGGGCTGAACATCATTTTTTAACTTATAAAAAGAATACATGCTGGTAAAAAAATAAATGAAAGAGTCTATGGACTCAAAGGGAAAAGTAAGTCCCTACTACAACTCTAGTTCTCTCCCTAGAAATAACCATTATTAACAGTTTCTTTTATACAAGGTGGCCAAAAATAGATTTACAGTTATAATACAAATAAATATAATTAATAAATAATATAATAATAAACTCTGTGTTTCACATACAACTGTAAACCAGCTTTTGTTCACCCCTGTATGCTTAGGAATCTACCTTAGGGCAATACTGTAAACAGAAATATAGTAATTTTACAATTAGGAAAATAAAAAATGACACATATAGGGCAAATAACCATACATAAATAACCATATAGGGCAAATGTTTAAAATGCCTACCCCAAACCTACTGAATCCTTACTTTATAACTTGGGACTCCCAATATTTGCATTTTTGACAAGAGCCTCAGGTGTTTCTAATGTGTAGCTGGGTTTAAGACCTAAAGATTACTACAATCACCTAATTGTTCTGGATGAAATTGGGGTGCAGAAAAATGAAAATACCTTTCCTACCAAGGTAATGAGAGTCTTCTTATTCCATGTGCTTTTCTCTTTATCTAGTTTTATTCAAGCTAGGTTTATTCAAACCCTACCTCTAACCTTATTTTTTACCTTTGCCCAATGACAGTGCTCTACACTATTTATGGGCATGTCACACCAGCATTTGGAATTGACTGACAAAGTACCTTTAAGGTTTTCCATTTCTATGAATGAATGAATGCCTTAAACTAAACATGATATATAAGACTCCTGGTTATGAAATCATAGCTGCATTTACTTAGATGGAAAGTCACTTTGTGTCCGTCCAACACCTCATTTGGAAGTCTTACTACAACACAAGGTCAAATGATTTTACTTTTCTTTACCCTCTCTTTCAAACTTGACTAGATTTTTACCTATCTTTGGACCCTTTCCAATGGCAATGAAATCTTCTTTAGTAAAAATATTTTCAGATAGCTGATTAGTCATTACCACTTAATGAGACAGAATATGTCAAAAGGCCTAAAAATTACTAAATAATTAGTGTCATACTGAATACAAATGGTCACCTTATACATGAAATTATATTAAAACCACAAATTGAAGGAGCAATAGCTCAACAGGCAAATTTATGGAATACTCTCTTATACACTATTTTAAAGAAAAGCAGCCTATTATTTAAAAGCAAAATTTTACTAAAGGTATAATAAATGTCCTTCAATACCAAAATTCTGTATTTCCACAAACATTGAACATACTAAACTAACACAATATAGTGTATCAACTTCTTAGTTTTTACCTTGTGTCTAACTTATTTCTCATCGAGAATTCTTTCTTTTTAGTTGTTGTTGTTTTTTTTAAGAGAGGAAGGGAGAAGGAGAAAGAGGGAGGGAAGATGGGGGTGGGGAGATAGAGAAAGAGAAAAACATTGACTTATTGTTCCACTTATTCATCTGTTCATTGGTTGCTTCTTGTATGCGACCTGACCAGAGATCAAACCCGCAACCTTGGCATCTAGGGACGACACTCTAGTTTCTTACAACCCACAGTTTGCAGCCTAAAAAAATGGATTTTTTATCTTTCTTACTCCATCTTTCATCAACCTCACTAGAGTTTTATGAATCTTCATAGTTATCTCCAACAGCAAAATTTGAGAATATTATATCCCATAGATTCTCAACCTTGACACTATTGACATTTGAAATGAGTAATTCTTTGTTGTGGAAGGCTATCCTTTGCATTGTAGGATGTTTAGTAGCACCTCTGACCTCCAACTTCTAGATACCAGTAGCACTCCTTCCCACTCCAGTCATAACAGTCACAATGTAACGGGAGGGCAACATCATCTCCCACTGATAACAGAACAAAACAAAACAAATCAGGTTCTATTCTAAACTCCTGGAAGCACAAAATATACTGATCCGAGCTTATAAGGGTGCCAAATATAAATGTCTTTACAGAGAGAAAGAAAATAAACAATTAAACCCAAGAGGAAAAATTAGAAATATAAATCCATAATAACTGAACAATTCTAAGTGCAAACATATAGAAAGCAAAAGGCAGTGTCCAAATTATTTTACTGAGCTGAAATTTTGCTTAAGAAACTATTATCCGCCCTGGCCGGTTTGGCTCAGCGGTTGGAGCGTCGGCCTGCGGTCCAGAGAGACCCGGGTTCGGTTCCCGCTAAGGGCACGTACTTCGGTTGCAGTTTGTCCCCGGCCCTGGTTGGTCGTGCGGGTGGCAGCCACTCGATGTGTCCCTTCACGTCGATGTTTCTCTCTCTCTCTCCCTTCCTCTCTCTCCCTCCCACTCTATCTGAACAAAAAATGGAAAAATATCCTCGGGTGAGGATAAAAAAAAAAAAAAAAGAAACTATTATCCAAAATAGGTCAATGGCTTAAATATTATATTGATTATGATCAAAGACTGCTTTTTTAAATATAATAATATGCAGCCAAAGGCAGCTCAATATTAAATTACCTAAGCCCTAACGGGTAGTTCAGTTGATAGAACTAGGTTGTGAGTTCGATCCCCGGTCAGAGTACATACAAGGAGCAACTAATAAATGCATAAATAAGTAGAACAACAAATCGATATTTCTTTTCCCATCTTCCCTCTAAAATCAATCAATAAATTTTAAAAAATATATTAAATTACCATACATACCTCCAAATTTGGCATTCACCATAACATATAAATGCTCTCGTGGATAGGCATTTAGATCCCTGGATACTGCATGCAAACTAATGGTGGGGTATTCCAGTGAGAATCCCAATCCAGAGCCATCTAACCAAGACAGGCGGCTGAAAAACATGTTTTAAGTAGATTATTTCAAGCAATTAAATCCTAACTTAACCTCCTTAAGTTTACAAAGGTTCAGTTTGGACACTTTTATGCATAATTATGAATAAGCTCAAGCTTACTGTTTAGAAATAGTCCTAAAATAAGAAAATTCAGCAGCAGAAATTGAATTGCTTAAAACTAATTCTGTTACGGTCTCTTTCTCTCTAGCTAAAAATTAAAATAAACTGAAATAGAATTTTTCTTAATTTACATGTGTGTTTTTATTGCCCTTATGCTTGCTTTTATTTGTAAGGTCTTCAGGCACTTTCTTTTTGTTTTTGCAAATCATCTTTGTCTAGTTAAGTCCCAGCTCCTCTTTGAGCCTTCCCTTCAATTACTCAAGTCCATAATAATTTCTTCTTTTTCTAAATTGCACTTATGCTCAGTCATATACCATTTAGCATTTAACTTTATGATTATGAATCTGATATGTATGAACCTGACCGAATGTAAGCTACATGACAGGACAAACAGTCATATTCTTTACCTAACATTCTTCAAAACCACTAGCATAGTGCTTAACATGTAAGTACGCAATAAGTGCCTGGGAATCACTCATTTCTCTACTAGGCCTACATTAAATGACATGAAATGGCTATAATCATACTTACCACAAGTTATAAAATAATTATCACACTGAAAGACAGACTTTATGAAGACTTTCATTTATTCTGCAGCTTTAAAAGAAAACCACAGATAAGGTCTAATTTTAAGCAAGCTCAAAAGTGGTCAAATGTAAATATTATATTGGTGTAGAAAGGAAACATACAACCAAAGTCAGTACATTGAGTTTTGAGAAAGGGCTGGCTAATTTTGTATCTTTCTTACTCTATTTTTCATCAATCTTGATAATATTTCACCCATCTGGAACTGCACCACTTAGCAGGGGGAAAAAAGAAGCTAAAATGTCCTTAAGATACAACAAAAAAAGTTAATGTGTCTGGTTGGTGTGGCCCAGCCAGTGTGGATTGAGCATCTTCCTATGGACTGAGAGGTGCTGGTTTGATTTCAAGGTCAGGGCAAATGCCCAGGTTGCAGGGTTGATCCCCAGGGGCTGTGCAGAAGGCAGCCGATTGATGTTTCTCACATAGAGGCTTCTATCTCCTTCTCCCCACCTCTCTCTCTAAAATTCAATAAAAAAATATTAAAAAAAAAAAAAAAGTTAATGTGATTAAAGTTAATAAAGTATAGTGGTTACAAAGGGCTGGAGGGAAATGGAAATAATTTAAAATTGATTGTGATGATGGTTACCCAACTCTGTAAATAGACTACAAAACCAATGAATTGTACACTTTAAATGGGCAAATTGTTACATGAATTACAGTATTACAAGACAGCTGTTATTAAAAAAAGAAGTCAATACAATACAAATCCTACATCATTCTTTTTTCTATGCAATTTGAACAAGTCTGGGTGTCTAATTTGCAACCAAGCAAAATCAAATGCATTAAGAGAAGCTAGGACTCCCTTGGGCAGGAACAATGACAGTGCAGCAGTCAGCTCATTCATATTCAATATAAAGGGAAGATGAACTCACACTTCAGTCCCCCTAAAGGAAATCAATGTCTAACAGCATAACACAAATGTATAACACATGATGATCTTTACTTATCAAAAACTAAAGCCGAATTAGATAGTGGTGAAAATTGTACAACTCTGTAAGTATACTAAAATGGAACAAACTGTACACTTAAAAAAGCAAAAGCAAAAAAAAAAAAGAAATAGTACTATCATTTGGAAAGATTTTCATTGAACATACTTATTAAAACAACAACAAAACCACTTGGGAGGGTTAAATTGATCAATCTTAAGGAGCTTAAAGTGGTAAAAACTCTAGAAATAACTTTCCAGAATGAATCATCCCATTAGTCCCAAGGAAACAGACTTTACTATTGTAATTAAATTGTGCACGCTGTATGTGCCTTTCCTATCCACTGCTTTTTTCTTAATGTGGAGATGAAATAGTGGCTATGTCTCATAGAAATATAACCAGTCCCTTACTAAAAGTATTATTATTTTAAGCAAATAAACTAATTTTTTTCCCTCACCTCAAAATTCCCCTGGCATTATCACAGTTCAGAAAGGAGTATTCTAAATTTGGGTATCCAAAATTTCAAATATCCAGAGCCACAAAACTTTCTTTAATGACTCAATTAGGAGATGGAAAAACTGAAATACTATAAGCATAGAGTCAGTGCCTACCAAATTATGGCCTTTACTTTAAAAGAATATCATAATTGCTCTGTAGTTCCCTACTGCTGGCAGGACACAAATGCTGCCTCGGCACAACACTTCCTACAGAGCTCTCATAATCTTATATATGGACACAGATTATACACTTTACAGAACAGAAGCAAGTTCCACTTAAAAGCAACATTTACTGTCTTTAAGTTCTGATTTTTTTTTTTTTTAATCCTCATCCGAGGACATTTTTCCATTTTTTGTACAGACAGAGTGGGAGGGAGAGAGAGGAAGAGAGAGAGAGGGAAACATCGATGTGAAAGGGACACATCGAGTGGCTGCCACCCTCACGACCAACCAGGGCCGGGGACAAACTGCAACCGAGGTACATGCCCTTAGCGGGAACCGAACCCGGGTCTCTCCGGACCGCAGGCCGACGCTCTAACCGCTGAGCCAAACCAGCCAGGGAAAGTTCTGATTTTTATTTATTCTCTTTTTATATGTTCTAGAATAAATGTCCTCCAAAACCAAGAAATCAGATTACCCAGACCCAAAGAAACTGTGAGTCCCAAAAGAAAAGAACAAGAATTAGAAAGAAAGTCAATAAACATACAGAGGAATGTTTAATGTTTTGCTAATTTCCAATGCTTTTGCACAGTATGATCAATGTCCTTTACTCCTGGGATGGGGGGGGGGGGGGACAGGAAGGTAATAGAGGTCTTGAATTTGGATTGGTTTAACTATTTGGCTTTAAATTAATTTTTGAGTAAGACATAAAACACATTACTTCTAAGTTTAAATTCACTTTTTAAAAAAAATCCTCACCTGAGGATATGCTTATTAATATTAGTGAGAAAGAGAGGGAGAGAGAGAAATTTCCATATGAGAGAGGACCATCAATCAGCTGCCTCCCGTCAGTGCCCTGACCAGAGATCAAACCTGAAACTTTTTGGTGTACAGGACAAGGCTCCAACAAACTGAGCCACCCAGCCTGGGCAAAATTACCTATTTTTAATTTAATTACCTATTTTCTTTTACCTGTTTCAAATTATCTATTTTACATAGTTCACGCCTCTGTTCCCTTTCTTAGAGCCCTGACGGAGAATCCAACCAGGACCTCTCAGTCCATGGGACAGATGCTCAATTCCCTGAGCCACACCTGCTGGGCCTCCCTCTTATTTGAATAAAGTCAACTTCCTATGAAAACTAGGCTCTGAAAATAAGCCTGAGAATTCTAAATCTCTCAATATACATCAGAGAAACTACTTTTACCTAAAACCAAATCAGACCCTGTCCCTCTGCCTAAAAATCCTAAATTTCCCCAAAGCCTAAGGGCTATAAGCCAAGCTCATGAACATGGCTTTCTCTTTCTCCCTCATTTCCTCAGATAAAGAACTGCTAGATTGTGTGTGTGTGTGTGTGTGTGTGTGTGTGTGTACTGTATGTATGTATATACATGTGTATATATATTATATTGTGTATATATATGTATTTTATTTTATACACACACACAAATATATATAATATACATACACATATAGGTAGATCCTAGCACAATGTTTCTCACCCTTGCCTCTCAGCATCCTGTCCTTCTAATTAGAACCTTTCCCCCTTATCCCCATTTCATTCCCCTGGCTAAATGTCAATACTCATTTGTCACAGTATCTAGAAAGCCTTCCCAGTTTGTTGAGAACTTGATTCTATCAAGACTTGGAAATGCTAGGTAGGAAAAAACAGAAAGGGAAAAGAGACTAACAATGAGTAAAGAGGGATGAATAGAGGTGTCCAAGGCACTGTTAATGTTCTATTCTTAACCTGGAGCATGGATATACAGGTGTTAGTTTATAATTCTTTAAACCATAGACATATAATTTACATTCTTTTTTTGTATGTATTTTTTACAAAAATATTTATTTTTGTAAATACATTTTACATATATATATTTTTAATCCTCACTCTAGGATATTTTTCCATTGATTTTTTAAAAATAGAGCAGAAGGGAGGGACGGAGAGAGAGAAACATCCACATGAGAGAGAGACATCAATTGGTTGCCTCCCACTCCGGGAATAGAACCTGCAACCCAGGTACATGCCTGTGACAGGGAATCGAACCCTCAACCCTCCTGTCCACAGGCTGATGCTCTCTCTAACTGCTGAGCCAAGCCAGCCAGGGCTAAAAAATTTTTTAAACAGATAAGAATTTAGAAGGAGTTTGTACTTCCTCAATGTTATAACTGTACTGTGGTTATACTGGAGAATGTCCTTATCCTTGGGAGAAAACATTCAAGTATTTAGAGGTAAAGCAACAACATGTCTGCAAGTCTCAAATAGCTCAAAAAAAATGAGACATTAACATGGCAGTATCTTAACTTTGTGAAGGGTCTATGGATATTAATTAACAACATTTGTAAGTGTTCTTTAAGTTTGAAATTTTTCAAAATAAAAAACAAGCATAGAACCTTCCCCAAAAGGGGGTTATATTATAGAAAGAGCCAATATACAGAGAGAAAAAGAATTATGTAGGGAATAGGAATATATCTGTGCTCCACTTCCCACCACTTCAAAGAAAACTCTCAAGATCACTAAAGATAAAGACCTCCGTGTCAATACCCAACAGATGCTTTTCAGATTTTACTTTGTTCCTCTCTCAAGTTTCTTCTACCATGACCTTCCTCTTAATTTCGATGTGTCCTCAAGGTTCTATCCTTGGCCATCTCTTCTGGGTATCTAACTGATTCCCATAAGTACACACTAACACTTATACTAATGACTTCCAAACCTCTCTGTTTAATACTGCTCTGAAGATAAACACACACATTTTTAGGTCTAACTAATCCCCAAAGTCCAAACCAAACTCATTACCGCGGCTCAGCCCAAACTTGTTTAATCTCTCACCCATAGTTCCTACCTCAGTGACTAGCCAAAAGCCTAATCATTGTTCAATCTCTAGATTTTCCTCTAAACCAAAGGGTCTTTACATTTTGGTGTGTACTCTGTGGAAGGCAGAATTCTGGGCACCCTGACTTTCATCCCTGGGGGTTAAAACTGTGAATATATTGTTACCTGGCAAAAGGGAAGTCTGTGGATGTAATTAAGATTAATAACCAGTTGACAATAAATATGGAGATTATCCTATGTTATGTGTGGGTCCCACGTAATCGCACGAGCTCTTAAAAGTAGAGAATTTTCCTCTCGTCGGTGTGGCTCAATGGACTGAGCTTCGACCCATGCACTGAGCGGTCCCGGTTGGATTCCCCGTTCAGGGCACGCGCCTGCGTGGCGGGCCTGATCCCCAGTAGGCGGCGTGCAGGAGGCAGCCGGTGGATGTTTCTCTCCCACATGATGTTTCTTTCTCTCCTTCCACCTCTCTCTAAAAAATATTTTTAAAAGAAACTGAAATTTTTCTCTGGCCAAAGTGAGGCAGCAGAGAGAACATCAGACATGTGAAGGACAGCAGGGATCCAAGGTTTCATTGTTGGCTTGATAATGAATGGAAGCGTACGTCAAGGAAAACAGGGCCCCAGTTTTAAAACCGCAACATTTAGAAGACGTCTATCTGACTCTGAAAGGACAAAGGACACCAGGTGGCCAAATAAAAGGGCTATTCCCTCTGGGAATGGAATTGGGAAATGAAGAGTCAGGTCCCTCTGGACACGATCCCAGCCTGCGTGGGGTTGAGGGTGTGCCTCTCCCCGCCCATACCTACAGGGGGGGAAAAAGCTACAGTCCTCAACCGAACTTTCCAAATGTTCCACAATCTGCTCTAAACACGCACACTCTGCCCACGGCAACATCTCTGCATCTGTTCATCGGAAAAGACAGGGAGGCACATCGACGACTCTAACTCGGGGTCTGATCGCTCAAAACCTTAAAACGAGACCTCGAGTCAAGGGAACGCACGCACCAGTAATCGGGTAAACAGGCGGGTAAAAAGCATAATCCATGAAGAGAACGCCGCTGCGGGAGAGAGAAAGGAAGGAGGGCACGAGAACAATGAGCCTCCCTCGCAGCAGAGGCATCCCCGAGGCGCCACGGGGCCCGCGCTCCCGCTCCCAGCGGCCCCGAGGTCGCGGTCTCGGCCCCGCTCCTCCGCACCAGGCGGCGCGCGGGGCAGCTCACGGGAGCAGGGACCCTACCTCTCAGCGATGTACAGAGTGCCGGTGCCGAGGCCCTTCCCGTTCAGCACCGCCTCGGTATCTGGCTGCTGCTGCCGGAGGCCCTCGGCTGCTCCGGGTGGCGGGAAACTTTTGAGGAAGCTCATTGCGGTAGTGAGGGCCGAGACACAGATGGAGGGAGCTGAAACACAGCTAAACCAGGCTCGCCGCGTCCCGCTCCGGAAGCGATGGCAGTTGCCCCGGAAGAGCAACCTGGTCGGCACCGGAACTTGAGGGCCGTCCACCATAGAGACGAGACATTCTAGAGCTAGCTCTCGGAGGCCCGAGTGGACCCGGCCGAGTTTGTCACGTGGGTCCCCTCCCCCTCTCCCTGGCCATTTCTTAGTTCCAGTCTTGGAACAACGGAGCCTTCTCCCCTACAATCTGCTTCACGGTCGTCATAGCACCCCTGTGAGACAGGAGGCACAGGGAATTGTAAATTCTTTTTCCTACAAAAAGGGAAGAAGAGGCCTAAGACATGGAGTCCCTTGCCTGAGGATGCTCAGGACGTAGAGACCACACTGATCTAGAGGCCGAGGTCGGCTAACTTTCAAGGCTCTTCTCATCTGAACCTGCCTTCTCCTGGTTTGTTCACATCTCATCCGTCTGACCCAGACATCAGTCCAGGTCCTGACACCGCCATGTATCCCCATGTCTCAAGCAGGCAAACGAACCCAAAGAGGTAATCATTTCTGGGTGAAGAGCTGGATATGTGTGTCTATAAGGAGATGGGGCGCTGAAGGGAAAGAATCCACCAGATTTAGAACTCTTGCTTTATTTCTTTGTTAGGCACTGAAGAGCAAATTAATAAGTGCACTAAAAACTAAGTAATCATAATAGTAGCTGAAGGTAAACAAGTGTTATGTGCCAGGCACTGTTCTAGGCTCTCTAACCAATATTATTTCTTCATTTCCTCTTTATAACAACCATATGAGAAAGTTATTATTGATCCAATTTTACAGAGGAGAGGGCTGAGGTATTAAATTCAAGAGCAAGAGTTTAAGCCCTGGCCAGGTAGCTGAGTGTGTAAGAGCCTCCTCCCCTATGCTAAAGTTTCACGTTCCAACCTGGTCAGGGCACATAAGAGAATCAACCAATGAATGCATAACTAAGTCAAGCAGTGGAGCAACAAATTGATCTCTCTTTCAAAATCAGTATATACTTTTTTTTTTTTTTAAAGTCCTGGCCAGTTTGGCTTAGCGGTTAGAGCGTCATCCCACGAACCAAAGGGTCTTGGTTCCGTTCTGGTCAAGGGCGCCACATACCTTAGTTGCAGTTAGGTCCCTGCCCTGGTCAGGGTCGTGCAGGAGGCAATTGATGTGCCTCTCACACATAAATGTTTCTGTCTCTCTCCCTCCCACTCTGTCTGAAATGGATGGACAAATATCCTCTGGTGAGGATTAAAAAAAAAAAAAATTAAAAGAGAGAGAGCAAGAATTTAACCATGAGACACCTGGAGGAATTAAAGAAGTCAGTCTCTCTAGGTGTCACTTTCTTGCCTGTAAAATCAGTATGATCATGCCTATGCTGTTGGACTATTGTGGCTGGAGGATGGAACATCTGCAGTTTTATTTCTATTTTCTGAATAGTTAAAAGAATGTTAGATTTTTAAAATTAGGATTCCTTTGTTGGTAGTGAGACTGGAAGAGGGGCACTCTGAACAGGGAGAGTGTTAGGATATTGTTGCCATTATACAGGTGAGAGAGTGGTAGTAAAACAGGGACAGATTCTAGGGCTATCCAAAGGTAAAAGCCTCAGAACCTAGAGGCAGACTGGGGGAGGGTGGTGGTGAAGGTGAAGATTAGGATGGATGCAGAAGAGAGAAGCCAAGGATCATTCCTTAATTTCCAGCCTAAGTGAATGCTGACTAATTTCTCCAAGATGGAGAATTCAAGGGGAGGAGTAGGCTTTAATAGTACCTAACAAATCAAATATGCGAAATGATTAGTTTGAAGGTTCTTATGGGACATCTATATGTGGTTGCTTATACAGTAAAACAGCCAATTCTTTGCTCAGAAACAGAATCCCTCTAATAACACAGGGAGAAAATTAGCTAAAACCTGTATAAAGGATAAGTGATATCAATAGTACAATTTACACTCACCCTGCTACATGGAGTCATACTGATGATTATTTTGCTGTACGGCCAAAAGCCCAAGGGGATGGATTGTGCAGAAAAGAGTTATAGCAGGCCTGAGATTGCTTATCCTTAGAAAGGCCCTCTGGTAAAGTTGGCCCTCCACTACTGCCTGGGGACTTTGATTTAGAGAGAGTTCCCACCACCCTAACTAGGTGGCTCATGGTACCTAAGTTGTTTGAGCAAACAGTGTGGTTTATACTAAACACCTGCTTTCTTTCCTTTCGGTGGGGTCTGGAATTTTGCTGTGTGTTAGGCGAGATGACTCCTGTGTGATCAGCTCCCAGTAAAACACTGGACAATGAGTCTAATGAGCTTCCAAGGTAAAAACATTGTACAGGTGTTGTCTCAACTCATTGCTGGGGGAATTAAGTGCATCCTGTGTGACTTCACTGGGAAAGGACCCTTGGAAGCCTGTGCCTAGTCACCTCTGGACTTTGTCCATGTGCCATTTCCCTTTACTGATTTTGCTTTGTATCATTTCACTATAAAAAATCATAACTGTGAGTATGACTATATGCTGGGTCTTGTGAATCCTCCTAATCAGTCACTGATCCTAGGGGTGGCTTGGGGATCACCAAAAAAATGACCAAGTGGGATTTACTGCAGGAATGGCAGGTTGGTTCAACATGAAAATTGATCAACATAATATACTGTACTACTATAATGAAAAAAGAAAACCACATGATCATCTCAATGGATATAGAAAAAGCATTTGACAAAATTCAACTCCCTTTTATGATAAAAACATTCACAAACTAAAAAATTAGGAGTGGAAGTGAGCTTCCTCAAGCTGATAAAGGACATCTAAAAAATACTGTCAGCTAACATCATACTTAATCATAAGACTGCTTTCCTGCTAAGATCAGGAAAAAGACAAAAATGTCCACTCTTAATACTTCTATTCAATATTGCATTGGAGGTGATGGCCAGGCAATTAGGCAAAAAATAAGAAATAAAAGGAATCCAACTATATTCACAGATGACATCATCTCGTATCTATAAAGTCCTAAGGAATCCATACATACACCTTTGATAATGTACTTTCAATTATTTTTAATCCAGAATTGAAGTTGTTGGGTCATATGGTAATTAAATTTTTAATTTTTTGAGGAACCACCAAACTATTCCATAATGACTACACCATTTTACATTTTCACCAACTCTACACAATGGTTCCTATTTTGTACATCCTCACCAACATTTTTTTTTATAGTACCCATCCTAATGGGTGTGAGGTGGTATCTCATTTTTTATTTCCCTAATGATTGGTAATGCTAAGTATCTTTTCATTTGCTTATTGACCATTTGTATATCATTGAAGAAATGCCTGCTCCAGTCTTTTGCCCATTTTAGAATCAGATTATTTTGTTTATTGTTGAGTTGTAGAAATTCTTTATATATTCTGGATATTAACCCCTTATTAGATAAACAATTTGCAAATATTTTCTCCCATTCCACTGATTGCCTTTTCACGCTTGTTTTGTTTGCTTGATTGTTTTGTTTTCTTTGTTTTTTTCTTTATTGATTTTTAGAGAGAGAGGAAGAGAGAGGGAGAAACATCAATGAGAGAGAACATTGATTGGCCACCTCCTGCATGGCCCCCACTGGGGATTGGGTCCACAACCTGGGCATGTGCTCTGACCAAGAATTGAACTGGTGACCTCTTGGTGCATGGGTTGATGCTCAACCACTGAGCCACACTGGCCGGGCTCACTTTGTTGATTGTATTTGATGCACAGAACCTTTTCATTTTGATGTAGTAAAACTTATCCATGTTTTTCTTTTGTTGCCTGTGCTTTTGGTGTTATAACCAAGGAATTACTGCCAAATCCAATGTCATGAAACTTCTTTTGTGTTTTCTCCTAAAGTTTTTATAGTTTTAAGTCTTTCATCTAGGTCTTTGATCCATTTGAGTTAATTTTTGCATACAGTGTTAGGTTAGGGTCCAGTGTCATTTTTTGGCATATGGATATCTAGTTTTCCTAGTACCATTTGTTGAAAAGACTCTCTTTTCCCCATTGAATGGCCTTGGTATCCTTGTCACATTTGACTATATATATGAGTCTTCATTTGTTGCCTATGTATTTTATCCCATTGGTTTACATGACTGTCTTTTTACTACGCTGGCTTTACTACTGAGCTTTGTAGTAAGTTTTGAAAACAGGAAGTGTGAGTCTTCCAATTTTATTATTCTTTTTTTTTTTTTTTATCCTCACCTGAGGACATTTTTCGATATTTTGTTCAGATAGAGTGGGAGGGAGAGGGAAAGAGAGAGAGAGAAACATCGATGGGAAAGGGACACATCGAGTGATTGCCACCCACACAACCCAATCAGGGCTGGGGACAAACTGCAACCAAGGTACGTGCCCTTAGCGGGAACCGAACCCAGGTCTCTCCGGACCGCAGGCTGATGCTCTAACCGCTGAGCCAAACCGGCCAGGGCTTATTATTCTTTTTGAAGTGTGTTTTTGTTATTTAGGTTCCCTTGAGATTCCATATGAATATTAGGATTAATTTTTTCTTTTTTAAAAAATATATTTTTATTGATTTTTTAGAGTGAGAGGAAAGGAGAGGGAAAGAGCTAGAAACATTGATCGGCTGCCTCCTGCACATCCCCTACTGGGGATCAAGCCCAAAATCCTGGCATGAGCCCTGACCGGGAATCAAACCAGCAACCTCTTGGCTGACACTCAATCCACTTAGCCACACCTGCTGGGCAGGATTGATTTTTTTCCATTTCTGCAGAAAACACATTCTGGTGTTGCCATTTTAACAATATTATCATTAGATCCATGAACACGAGATGCCTTTACATTTATTTGTGTTTTCTTTAATTACTTCTGGCAACACCTTATAGTTTTCAGTGTGAAATCTGTTATGTCTTTGCTTAAGACTAGCAGGAACAACCTAAAAATGAAATTAAGAAAAAAATTCCATTTATAACACCATCAAAATAAACTACACAAGAATATGTTTACCAAAAGAAAACTACATAACATTATGAAAAAATTAAAGAATATGTAAAATAAAAGGAAAGACATTTCATGTTTATTGATTTGAAGACTTATTATTGTTAAGAATTCAATATTCCTCCAAATGGTATACATATTAAATACAATACCTATCAAAATTCCAATTACCTTTGTCACAGAAATTGACAAACTGAACCTGAAATTCATATTAAAATTCAAGATACCCAGAATAGTCAAAATATTCTTTTTTTTTTTATTAAAAAGTTGGGCCCATGGCTCAGTGGATTGAGTGTCATTCCATGGACTGAGAAGTCCCGGTTTGATTCCTGGTCAGGGCACATGCCCAGGTTGCGGGCTTGATCCCCAGTAGGGGATGTGCAGGAGGCAGCCAATCCATGTTTCTCTTTCACATCGATGTTTCTATCTCTCACTAAAAAATCAATAAAACATTTTTTTTTAAAGAGTCAAGCCCTGGCTGATATGGCTGAGCAGTTAGAGCTTCGGCCCACAGACCAGAGAGTCCTGGGTTCAGTTCCCACTAAGGGCATGTACCTTGGTTGCAGTTTGTCCCTGGCCCCTATTGGCGATGTGTGGGTAGCAACCACTCAATGTGTCTCTCTCACATCGATGTTTCTCTCTTTCTCTTCCTCCCTCTCTCCCTCCCACTCTGTCTAAAGATAAATGCAAAAGTGTCTCAGGTGAGGATAAAAAAAAAAGTCAAGTTGGAGAACTTATTTCCTGATTTCAAAACTTACTACAAAGCTGCAGTAATCAAGATGTAGTATTGGTATAAAGATAGATGTATAGACTATACTGGAATTAAATTAAGAGTCCAGAAGTAAACCAATATATTTCTGGTCAATTGAATTTTGACAAGGATGCCAAGATAATTCAGTGGGGGAAAGAATAGTCTTTTCAATAAATTTTTCAATAAATGGTGTTGGTACAACTGGATAGCCAAATGCCAAAAAAAAAGAATTTGGGTCTCTACTAAAAATAACTCAGAATGGATCAAAGACTTACATTTAAGACCTAAACCTATAAAACTCATAGAAGGAAACATAACTTTTTAAAAAAGATATTTTGTCCATTTTTTGTTCAGATAGAGTGGGAGGGAGAGAAAGAGAGAAACATTGACATGAAAGGGACACATCGAGCGGTTGCCACCCGCATGACCCAGCCAGGGCCGGGGACAAACTGCAACTGAAGTACGTGCCCTTAGCGGGAACCAAACCCAGGTCTCTCTGGACTGCAGGCCGACGCTCTAACCGCTGAGCCAAACCAGCCAGGGCTAAAAAGATTTTTTAAATAGATTTTTAGAGAAAGGGAGAGCGAGACAGAGAAACATCAGTGTGAGAGCTGAACATCAATCAGCTGCCTCCTGCAGGCCCACTATGAGGGTTTGAGCCCACAACCCTGGCATATTCTCTGACCAGGAATCAAACAAGCAACCTTTCAGTGCACAGGACAATACCCAACCAACTAAGCCACACTGGCCAGGGTGAAAACATACATTTTTGTGAAATGAATTAGGCTGTGATTTCCTAGATATCACATCTATAGCATGAGCAAAGTAAAAAGTGGAAATTGGACCTCATCAAAATGAAAAACCTTTGGCCCTGGCCGGTTTGGCTCAGCAGTTAGAGCATCAGCCTGTGGACCAGAGAGGCCTGGGTTCAGTTCCCGCTAAGGGCATGTACCTTGGCTGCGGTTTATCCCAGGCCCTAGTTGTGTCGTGTGGGTGGCAGCCAGTTGATGTGTCTCTCTCACATCGATGATTCTCTCTCTCTTCCTCCCTCTCTCCCTCCCACTCTGTCTGATGATAAATGCAAAAATGTCCTCAGGGGAAGATTAAAAAAAAATTAAAAAAAAGAAAAACCTTTGTATGTCAAAGAACACCGTCAATAAAGTAAAAGGGCAACCTGCAGAATCAAATAAAATATTTGCAAATCACATATGTGTGAAGAGTCTGGTAGCCAGAATATAAAAAGACTCTTACAACTCAACAGTAAAAAGGTAGATAATTCAATTTTAAATGGGCAGAGGATTTCAAAGATATGTGTGTAAAAAAGATACAAAAATGGCCAAAAAGCACATGAAAAGATGCAACATCATTATCAGAGAAATACAAATTAAAACCACTTCATCCACTAGGCTGGCTGTAATAAAAGACTGATAATATTGTTATTGATGTGGAGAAATTGGAAATCTCATGCATTGCTATGGAAATGTAACAAGATTCAAATGCTGTGTAAAACAGTTCAGCAGTTCCTTGAAACACAGAGTTACCATTTGACCTAGCAATTCCATTCCTAGGAATACACGTAAGAGAATTGAAAACATATCTCCACACAAAAACTTGTACACAAATTTTTATTCATAATAGCCCAAGAGTGGAAACAATTCAAATGTCCATCAACTAATGGACAAACAAGATGTGGTATATCCACATAGTAGAACATGATTCATCCATAAAAAGGAATGAAGTACAGATTCATGCTAAAACATGGATGAAATCATGAAAACATGCTAAATGAAAAAAGAAAGACACAAAAGGCCACATATTATATTATTCTGTATATATGCAATGTCCAGAATAGGCAAATCTTTCCAGACAGAAAGTAGTTTAGTGGTTGCCAGGGGCTGGAGGGAGTGGGGAATGGTGAGTGCTAGTAATAATGAGGTTTCTTTTGGGGGTGATAACAACCTTGTGAATGTACTGGACCATTGTACACTTTAGAAGTGGTGAATTTATTTAAAATGGCTGTGTCACAGAGAGATCAGTCATCCTAAACACTGTTTCCTAGCTTTCTCTCCATCTCATATGCCTTTCCTGTTTATGGGTCTTTACCTTTCATCCTTGCCTCTTTGGCACTATCCCGATTCTCCTTATAGCATCTCCCAGTAAAATTCCAGCCCTGCCTTCTGGATAGCCTGAATCTGAAGCTGGTTATTTCTTGCCAGCACAGATCAGCTGTCACTCCATTAAGTGAAATTCTGATTCAAAAAGTTCTTTACCTGATTTTTGTTTGTTTTTTCTTCATTGATTTTAGAGAGAGAGGGAGAGGGAAAGAGATAATCGATGAGAGAGAACATTGATTGGCTGCCTCCTGCATGCCCCCCACTGGGGATTGGGCCTATAATCTGGGCATGTGCCCAGGAATCGAACCAGCAACCTCTTGGTGCATGGATTGATGTTCAACCTCTGAGCCACACCGGCCAGGTTCTTTACCTGTTTTTTTTTTATTTTGTTTGTTTTTTATTTCTACCTGGTTAATATTTTTAATCAGAATTGCAACTAGAGATGGACTCCACTAGTTTTTTGGTAAAAAAAAAAAAAAAAAGACTTTGTTGTGAACCTTACTGTATTCCAAGAGTAAGGAAAATCTACCAGTTCAACATTTGTAGATGAGAATCATACTCAGGTTCATAGGACCCCTTAAAGTCATCTGGTCTCCTTTTTTGAATGTATTGATCTATTATACTTATACTTACTCCTGCCAAATGGCACTTCAGCCTTAACCCAAACATCCCCTATTGGTGAGAATTCACTCCCACGTTATTATTAGAAAACTGTAATAAAGTTTTTCTATAGAATATACAGAAAGCTCTTGCCTTAAGGCTTCTGCCCTCTGATCTAGTTCTGTGCTCCCATAGGGCCCCATAGAACAAGTCCAAGGCCTCTTGAATGTGTCAGTTTTCCCGAGGCTAAAGCTAGAAATCAAGAATAGCTTCCTAATGTCTATAGTTCACCTATTTGGCAAGTAGCCTTAAAATTATTTTGGGGAAATTGATGCACTTGCAAATTTTCTTTCTAGATAATAAGAGAACAATTCATCTGTTTCTGGGGTGGTAAAAATTTTCAACCTTCCTTAACTGTTATTGAAAATTCTTAGTTTTCCATGTGCCACAAAGTTTAAAATAAACTAAGTTTGCAAACACATGCTAAATACATCGAATTATTTAATTTTTTTTATTATGACAATTGACATATTAAGTGAAAGAAATGACAGAAGTATTATAATAAAACATTTTGAAAGAAAAAGGTACACAATTAGGCCAATAGCTTTAAAATAGCTTTAGGCCTAGCTTATAACACCAAGATTTCTGATCAGACTGTAGTGAGACATTGAACATTTCATTAACAAAAATATTGGCACCAGCCACAACATATTTTGGTTGTCACTTACAAGGATTATATTTAAACAACTATGCACTGCAATTCTAACACACTAGGTGTTCATACACTGCAGTTAGCCCCCAAAGCATTAAGCTACCAGGAATTCCCATATTTCCTATGCACAAAATTTACTTTGTGCATTATTGGAATCACATTTCCAGTTTTCAAATCTCTTTCCCTCCCACCCCCCACACACATGCAAGTACGATATATGTGGTAGAGAGCACTCCAGCTTCCTCTATTTGACTAATAGCACATTCCTGTCTACCTCAACAGTTTTATGTTAATCTTGGAGCTTCTGCTTTAGCTCTCATCTCCTAGAAACAAAATAAAGCATTCTGAGAACCTATTCCAGGAATAATTTGTTTTATGCATAGGAAAATGAAGCATTTTATATAAGCATGTCTGAGAATCCAAGAGGCATTCTGATCAAACACTCCCTGAATTCCAGCTATTATTTTAAAATCAAAGTGAAAATCTAATATGTACCAATTACAAATTCTTATCTGGAATTTGTATTCTTCACCTGGAAATTCGATACCCAGGTTTCACCTCTGATCAGATGAGGATAGCCGAGAAACTGACATCCCACATTAACTGACAATGAAGGTAGCTTGGGTAGAAATTATGACACATGTTGATAAATTTAATGCTTTATAAGAATACACTTGTGCTACAAAGATGAGAAATTTGAATGGTAAAATTATCAGATGGCAAAAAGTACTGGCATTTAAACAAAAGGTGTCTTAATATAACTTCTGGTAAAATGTGCCATTAAGACTGATAGAATTGGCAGCTCTACAAGCCGTCAAATTATTTTTTATCCAATGAGGGAATTGGAATTTGAAGCTAATATCCTTTCCTGCCTTACTTCCAGCAAATATTCCTGTGGAATTGAGTCCTCTGAATAACAAGAACCAAATCAAGCAGTTGAAGTTTTTCCTTCTTTTACAGACTTACAAGAAACCAAACTCGGTCCCACCCACTCCCAACCCCAGTACAGGATACTCCCTTTCAGGGTGTATACAAAACCTCCTAGCGGGTTTGGGCAAGCTACAATTCAGATACCATTATCAAAAAGCTACTTTGATAAAAGAACAAAACACCAGACCAATATTGAGAAATACCTAGTTAGGCATCACAAAAATCACATACTGTTAAGAATATGCTCTTTACTGCCAAAATTTAGGCTATTATAGCTGTTCCAAAGTAGAAAAGTCCATATACATGAACATAAACTAGATTTGTGTGTTTATTTGTGTCTAAGTGTGTATATAATTTTCATGCAATGATCTTAAAGCTTTGGAGACAAGGATTATTTGCCTAATTTCAAAACTTGTCCATATAGCAGTATTGATAGGCACCAACTCTGCTAAAGGGCAGGAGAATGAAAAAGACCATGGCACAAATTTTCTTTTTTTAACAACTTTAGGTTTAATTACATTATGCACCTGTAGATGTTCTAGCATAAACACAGTTGTAAAAATCTACATCCTATTTTAGGGTATTTTTCCACTTCTCATCCCTTAAAAGCTGTACAGTTATAAAAAATGTCTCTCAAGCAAAATAAACTTTTTTTTTCTTTTTTCTTTTTTGCAACATACAAAATAAGTTAAACGATTCAGAAGGTCTTGAGCCATTACGTTTCCCAATGACTGTGTTCTGGCTATCCATAAGCATGACATGCGGCTCCTGGTCTATGACCAGAACTCAATAAATACAGCTCAAACAAAACCCCAAACACTTAAATTAGATTTCTTTAGAATCTCATGATTAAGAAAACATATAGTTAGGGTTAACAATTCCATTCTTAACTTACATTATCCAGTGGCAAAATGAACAAGGCGGGTCACTCAGTCCTTAGTGCATTTTCTAGCTTGTACCGGTTTGGCAAAAAACACAAATGAAGTTCCTTTAAAAATGTTTCTTCTTATTCAAAATGTCTAAAGAGCTTAATTAAGAAATCTATACACATCTAATAATTTGTTATGCCCTCTCATATAACTTATGCACAGAATAGACATCTTAAAGTTATTAAAATAAAAATAGCATCTTCACTGACTACAATGTGCCAGAATTGGGTCTGCAGCATTTCCCAGAGCAAGATGGTATAAATAAAAAATGCAAACAAAGAGTTTACATGACCAAAATGAGGAGAAAAATCCAATAATTCTAATATATTTCTGAGAGGATTTATATGAATAAAGTATGTGTACATTCTAAAGTGGTTACATACCAAGCACACTACATGTTGGCTTTTAACAACTGCTTGCTTGCTGGGCAATAACCCTATCTTCACTCTATGTTACCTAGTTACTTAGCAATTCTTGGCACTCAAAAAATGTCAAATGATAATTTAAGTTGGAGTGAAATATTCTGAAAACTAAGAATACACTTAACACAATAACCCAGTTTAAATAGATAGCAAAAGGCTTTGTCTTTCAGGATTGGTATAAAAACAATGATGAGAATCAGCAGTCAGCTTGCCACTTCCAAGGTAGTTTTACAGGTACACACTGGGATAGTGGTAGGGAATAGTGGATGAAATAGAAATGGATTTTATTCTAAGTTTAATTAACAGGTATTAAGCAGAGGACCAGGTAGATCACAGCAGATCTGCAGTTTTGGCACTTCTTGGGAGAACCAGGAATATATTTTTAGAATGTGAAACCAAGAAGAAGACCTTCACTAATTTTCTCTAAACTTTCTGTAATTAAATGATATTCATAATGTCATATCAATTACAATGATTCATTTGTTTTATGTTAATGTACACACACACACACAAATTAGATGTTGGGATAAAAATGTATACACATACATATATATGTATACACACATATGTATATTCATTCCATAAAAGAAAATGTATAGCTGAGGCAACACCATGAGCCATGGGCCTGTTCCACTGTGTTGGTGAAAGGCAGAGTTCACAACTTCTGTGTATTAAACTTTCAGTTGTATGGTAGTACAAACTAGTGAATGGTGAACACCTCTCAGCCCCACAAACATAAGCTAAAAAGGCATTCCTTGTGACAAAGGAAATTCCATTAATCCCATTTAAAATAGTTAACATCTTCCTATTTTACCTCTAAACAAGTAAACTTCTACATTTTTCTTATGTACTTTGCTCAAACGCGTATTATGAGATAGGTCCTATCAACTGAAAAATGAGAACTGGAGTTTATAATATCCTTTACAAATTAATTTGTTTAAAAATCTTTTCCCAACAACTTCCTCAGCATTTGAAGTACTTGGTTCTTTGGTAGGTCACACTTATAAAAAGATTATCAGTAGACATGAATTTATTCCACATGAAACTCCTCTCTATTCTCTGAATTTGCAACCTTGACCACATGCGAAAAGATGTCAAGGAAACCCAACCTCAATGTATCAGGTATATTGAAACTCTGCCATCATTCTCCAGTAATGTACCAACAATGGAAAATGTTTTATACTGAACATTATTTCTTGAGCACAAGGCTACAAAACCAAAATGTGTTTTCAGTCTGAGTGTTTTCAAATAATTTAATTCGAAGCCTCTACTTTGTGACAATTTGACTCATTTTCAAATCTTTACAGAGAAATTGCAAACTAAATAGTCTGAGTACTAAACTACATTTCCCCTAAGACATTTGCTCTACACTGTGGAGTTTTCGGGAATCCAAATTATATTTCAAAGGGGGGGGAGGGTGTATTGAAGGGCTCTTATATTATAGCAGCTTTGTGAACCTAAATCCATGGTTCTAATTGGACTCAACTGAGTCTAATAAGGACTCAAGATGCTCTAAACTCTAGATGAACTGCTGCTTTCCTATGCACTGTCCGGTTCCTAATGACAGAATTATGCCTTTGGATGTAAAATGTTTACTTTTTCCTAATTTTTAAAAAAAGTTCTTCAGAGTTCAGAGTTAATATTTCAGTGAACAGTCCCTTTCAGGGACTGAATCTAAACACCAAGTAGCAGAGTTGTTTTTGAACTATTGAACATTTAATCACCCATAATGAATCTATGTGCATAATAATAGTTTGTAAGTATCAGCTGCTAGGATTACACTCTGTAGATGAAACAGTTAATTGGTTTAATCAGAATGTAAGATTAGAAGGAATACACGCACTATCAACTTCACAAACAATTCAAGTTTGATAAACAACAGGCAGCAAAAGTGGTATCGAAACCCATATCCATGGGACATTTGCTGAATGGAATACTCTGTCTTCACAATGATAAAAATTACCTTTTCCTCTCTGTAGCAGAAGAGTAAAAAGAATTCCTTATTTCACATTAGGCAACCTGTAAAAGAAATAATCTACCCATTTAATACTTCTTACCACTTGCTTAACTGAATGGAATAGGTGGAAGCAGGAGCTGGTGTGTCCAGAGGTAGAGACAGGGTACATGGAGTTTCCACACAGCAGTGGCTTTACCAGCTGCAGAACTAAAAGAGGAGGGAGACTGGGAGCAGGACAGGCCACCGGCACATTCTAACCACTTACCTTGCCCTAGTAGGAATCCTTCCACTGCCTGACTGGTTTAGTTTGAAAAGGCTAACATTCCTAACAGACTTTAAAATAAATGAAACAAACCTAGCTAGAAAGGAGGCTTGTAAATGAATGTGGCTCCTTACTTAGCCCTCTGCTCTACTGTCTGTGAATGTAAGTAAGCCCTTCCCTCCCTTCCATTTTTATTTTGTCTCAAAATAAAAATCACAACTTACTTGGAACCACATGCTATTTGTGCACCCTATTTTTAGGCTGCTTTCATTATTTTATTTTTTATACAGATACATATACATTGCTAGAATCAAAGCAAAAATATTAATGGGCAGATACTACAGAACTAAAGTGAAACAAAACAAACAAAAGAGCCAATAACTGAAAAACAACAGCTATAAACTTCAAGGTCAAAAAGATAAGATTTAAGGGCAACACCTGTTGAGGAAGGAAAAGGAGTATAAAGTTTCTAGAGAGGTATTTATAATGCAAATCTAATGCCAGCTTTTTAATAATAAAAAAGAGAAGTGCTTTACTATACACTGACTAGCACATATAATGCTTAATTTGGAAAGAAAAATTAATGAAGTTCCTTGGGCCAGCAGCAGATGTGGTGTGTCCATTGCCGGCAACAGACACAACACTGGAACAGAAAAACCCAAATCCCAGGGCAAAAGTATTCACAGAAGTAAGTAATGGCTGAAGGTTTCAGAATTTGACAGGCAAGGTTTAATCACAAGTGCTACACTTTGTACAATGTTATTTATGGCTCTGCCTGAAATTTTACAGCTGTAACAGAAACTAAGACAAAGCTCATATTTTAGTGTCAATTACATGTTAGATATTTAGTTACAAACCCCTTTTCTTGAAACAAAGGGCTTAATGTGGTTTTTTTGTTTGCTTGTTTGTTTTTTAAGTGTTGAGATATTTGCAATGGATACCATGCCTATTAAGTACATTGGCGGTTCTCAATCAACTCTATGTTGGTCATGTGACTGTTAATGAATTTTAATAGAAGTCTAATGGCCAAAGGCCAAAACTACATTCAAACCCTGCTAATATATTCAGGCAGATAAGAAATTCCAACACACACATATATACACACACCCACACACACTCTCTCACACACACACACATGCTAAAACTCAAACTAAAAATCTCCCAAAGGAACTGCTTTGTTTGTAGACTTCAATTTGAAGTAGATACTAAGGGCAAGAATAGACCAGTTAAAATTCACCTGAAAATCCTTTCCCCTTCTTCAAATGTGCTAAATAAAATACCACTGTTAGCTTAGCATCTCTTCATGTATGTTATGTATAGATGTATTTGTTTCAAAATGGTATTTCACATATTTAAATAAGTGGCCAGAAGACAAGAATTACATTATTTGCAGTTTACAGTCCACCTGGGCCTTAAAGAAGACCACACTCATTTCAATAATAACTCTCCATGATAGTACATTAGAGGCCACCTCATCATCACTGCATAAAGCTGTTTAAAAAAATTTGTTGCTAGCACAATCTGGTTGTCAAAGCTTCATTATACATTTTACTGTACAAATACTTTTCAGATGATTTTTTTAAAACAAGAAACTCCGCTATAACAAACTTAAGAGTTTTTTTAAACGATGGTACTGTCTCGGTCTCTTCTTTAAGTGTGGTTATCTCCAATAGTAAACAAGTTGATCTCATGAATGCTGTACTAAATGACTTATGTATGATGTTATCTACAATTCTCAAACTGCAACAATACAGACTTGAACTTTTAAACAGTGTGTTAATCATCATCTATGCCATGAATTTTTAAATATATATTTAATATGAAAAAGCTAAAGCACAAGTGCTTTCTCCCACCCCTAATTCTGTTTTGGGCCCTTGCAGATTCGGAATGCATTTTTATCCACCCTTTTTCACAAAGTCAGGAGAGCTCAGGAAATATAAAGTCAAAAATATACAAATCTTTGTTGTTATTATAATAAGATTTTTTTTTTCCATGAATGAAATTACCAAGGACCATGAACTTGGAAAAAGAAAATCAAAAGGAATTTACAGCAATTATTTATCTTCAAAGTTCAAAACTGGTCACTTCACAGAAAGACTTCAGGGTTTGTTGAAATTCTTCTTCTAAAAAGTCATTCTGCTGTGGAGTTTTCTAGGAAAAATAAAACCGCTTTTAATAACTGGCCCGCTGGTGTGAGAGCTACCGTGGAATAAATTAGCACAAAAATGGAAAAAAAGTCTTATAACTGTTCACTGTTACAGACATAATCAACAAGGTCAGTCACTCTCAAAAGCTCATCTTCGTCTTCTTCTGGTGCCCCTGCCTCCTGCCCTCCACTTGTCCCATTGGGGGCCAGGCTTGCACTGGATGTGCTATTGTCCTTGGGGGTCTGAGGCTTTTCAGCTGGCTTGCCCATCAAGTTCTCAATGGCTTTGCCAGGACTCTGTCCATTGGTGGAAGGTAAGTCCACTAAGCTATAGTCCAATGGGCTCCCCACCTTGCCTACATTTTCAAAGTCCTCTTCCTCATCACTGTCTATCCGATAGGGCTTCTTGGTGCTCTCCTGTTCTGAGGGCAGGACCCTGGGCTGGCTGTCGCAGACAGGCTGATCTGCATCTCCATGAACATTGTCACAATTCTCCTCCTCATCTGTCTCGATCCGGTGTAGCCTTTTTCGGGATGGTTTGCCTTCCTCTTCCTCCTCATCTGCTTCTGAATACTCATCTGTGCTTCGACCCCGCTTTCGAACTGACCGCTTTGATTCTTTAGCTAGCTCCTCATCTTCAGAGTTCTTGGACATATAGCTCTCTAGAATAAACAGCACATTTAACAATAAAAAATTTAAGTAATTCTCCTTTTCCTCCCCATATTCACTGTGTGTCCTGCTTTCAGACTTGCCTGTACACAAGTATTTCCCTTCAATAACTGACTTGATTTTTCTCTCCTTTCAGACCCATAACAATGCCCAATATGATTCATGGTGTACCTATGATTTTAGGAAAGAGCAGAATCAGATTTCTTGGAGAAATCTTGCCCAACTCTGGACATCTGAAACACTGTGCTAACTCGCATCCCATATTAAATGTCCGTGCTAACCCTGAAATGTCTTCTCTTGCTTATACTCCCATCTGTTATCTCACCTAGCTCTCATGGCTTGGCATAATACCTCCATGCTGATAATTCTCACATTGGTTTTAAGGAATCCTTAAATTCCAGACTCACGTATTAAATTGCTTACCCAAGATCTATGCTTGGATATCTAACAAACATCTCAAACCTAATGTGTTATATGAGTTCCTAAACCCCCACCTCAAACTTGTGATGTTCTGGTCTCCACCATCTTAGTTATTGGCAACCCTCTTCTTTCTAATCTCTCAGTTGTCCTTGATTCCTTTCTTTCTACCATCTAACATAACAGTAAATCCTATGGTCTACCTTCAAAATATATCCATAATTTGACTTTTTGATCCCTTTACGGCTACTGCCCTAGTCTTAGTCACCATCATCTATCACATAGTCTATTTTGAATGGCCTCTAGCCTGGTCTCCTAGATTCTAACCTTGTCCCCTTCAATTTATGCATAACACAGCTAGTATAAGCAAACAAAAGCCTAAATCAGATTATATCACTCCTTTGCTCAAAATCCTCCAATTATTTTTCATATCACACTGAATAAAATCCAAAGTACAGATACAATGGCCTACTACACCATCCAATATGGTAGCCTGTAATTCTGTGGCTATTCTAATTTAAACTAGATAAAAAATTAAAAATTCAGAACCTCTGTTACACTAGCCACATGTCAAGTGCTTTACAGTCAAACAATAGTAATGACTACTATTTTGAACAGCACAGATACAGAACATTTCCATCATGGCAGAAAGTTTAGCTGGATAGCACTGTTACTCTCAGGGGTTGGCAAAACATTTCTGTAAAGGGTAGTCTCTATTACAACTACTCAACCTTGTGGGAAAGCAGTTCAGACTGTACGTAAAAAAATGGATATGGCTATGTTCCAATATAAGTTGACTTAGAAAATTTTTATTTACACAAACAGATGGGCTGTAGTTTGCTCACTATTGCTCTATAAGATCTGGCCCTCATTTCATCTCATACTATGCTTCCTTTCATTCATTCTCCTCCAACCTGACTTCCCTTCTATTCTTTGAACACGCCAGGCACAAACTTGCCTTTAAGACTTCACCTTGTGTTTTCATCTACCTGTATCACTCTTATTACATAAGTGCATGACATATACCCAACATTTCTTTCATATCTTTACTCATATGTTGTCTTCTTAAAGATATTCCTGTAGTACCCGATCTGAAATTCCAACTACTCTCTCAACATTCTCTCTTATTTTTCTCTATAGCATTAATCTCTACCTAATATATCATATATTGTATTTATTTATCTTATTATCTTTCTCCTCCCACTAAAACTAACATGAGAGAATTACACATTTTTGGCTCTTTTATTCACTTTTCTATTCCCAGTGCCTAGAACAGTGAATGGTTCAACAAGTATTTGTTTCTAATAGTTGAATTAATGAGTTCATGTTTGTTTGTTTGTTTGTTTTTTATCCTCACCTGAGGATATTTTTCCATTTTTTGCACAGATAGAGTGAGAGGGAGAGAGAGGAAGGGAGAGAGAGTGAGAAACATCGACGTGAAGGGACACATCGAGTGGCTGCCACCCGCACGACCAACCAGGGCCGGGGTCAAACTGCAACCGAAGTACGTGCCCTTAGCGGGAACCGAACCCGGGTCTCTCCAGACCGCAGGCCAACGCTCTAACTGCTGAGCCAAACCGGCCAGGGCAGTTCATGTTTGTTTTTAATGACAGAAGATAACACACACACGCAACCAGATGTTCACATTCCTTCTTTAGCCTTCCCTATTCAAACGTATTTCCCCCCTTTCCTTCCTCGTATGGACTCAAACTTAATTGACAAGGATATATAAAAGCAAATAATCTTCAAAATAGATTAATTTAATATATTTTTTAAAAAGAGGGGAAGCCCTGGCCGGCTTGGCTCAGCGGTTAGAGCATTGGCCTGCGGTCTGGAGAGACCTGGTTCAGTTCCCGCTAAGGGCGTGTACCTCAGTTGCAGTTTGTCCCCAGCCCTGGTTGGTTGTGCGGGTGGCAACCACTTGATGTGTTCCTTTCCCATCGATATTTCTCTCTCTCTCTGTTCCTCTCCCTCCCTCCCACTCTACCTGAACAAAAAATTGAAAAATGTCCTCGGGTGAGGATGATAAAAAAACAAAAACAAAAAAAGAGGGGAAGATGAGGGTTAAAATCATTTAACATAAACTTGAAAAGAATTCTGGAATAACTCCAAAGACTAAATGGAGTCCTGGCCAGGCCAGGTGGCTAAGTCAGGTGGAGTATTGTCCTGTGCACCAAAAAGGTTTAGGGGTCAATTCCCAGTCAGGGCACATACCTAGGTTGTGGGTTTGATCCCTGGTTAGGGTGTTGTACAGGAGGCAACCAATTGATGCTTCTCACATAGATGTTTCTCTCTCTCTCTCACTCTCCTCTCCTCCCCCTCAAATCAATAAGCAGATCCTTGGGTGAGGATTACCAAAAAATAAAGACTAAATGAATTTCACAAATTCAAATTTTAGAGCTTTTCCTGAACTTCTGGTATGGGGCACAGGTACAGCTATTAAGAAATAAAACAGCCTGGCTAATGTTGCTCAGTGGTTGAGTGTCGACCCATGTACCAAGAGTTCGCCAGTTCAATTCCCAGTCAGGGCACATGCCCAGGTTGTGGGCCCATTCCTCAGTAGGGGGTGTTCAGGAGGCGGCCAGTTGATGTTCTCGTTCATCAATGTTTTTATCTCTCTCTCCCTCTCCTTTCCTCTCTCCCTCAAAAAAAAAAAAAAAAAATCAATAAAGAAAAAAAAATTAAAACAAGGAAAAAAAGAAATAAAACAGTTACCAACTGAAGTTTACCATCTAGGTATAGAGAAATAGTAAGTACCTTGGTTTGGAACTGTTTAGCTATTCAGGTCATCAAACCAAAGGAGGTTATTTCAAAATGAGGGCCATAAATAATACGGAAGCAGAAAAAATTTTGCTTAGATCACAATTTTCTGAGACTCTTCTAGTTTCCATGACTAATTTAATTATTATAATGGTGACCTTAAAAATGTGTAGCTTGCCCTGGCTGGTGTGGCTTGGTTGGTTGGGCATGGTACCATGCACTGAAGGGTTGCCAGTTCGATTCCCAGACAGGGCACATGCCCAGGTTGCAGCTTAATCCCAGATAGGGGGTGTGCAGAAGGCAGTCAACCGATGTATTGCTCTCACCTGGATGTCTCTCTCCCTCTCTTCTTCTTCCTCTTCCCTCCCTTCCTCTCCCAAAATCAATAGAATTATTTTTTCCTTAAAGTATCTTATCAAGTATCATTTACTTAAATTATGAATAAAGGCCCTGGCCATTTCGTTCAGCGGTTACAGCATCAGCCCACGGACTAAAGACTTGCAGGATCGATTCTGGTTAAGGGCACGTGCCTTGGTTGCAGTTTGATCCCTGGCCGTGGTTGGGGTCATTCAAGAGGCAACCAATCAATGTGTGTGTCTCACGTGGATGTTTTTCTCTCTCTACCTCCCACCCACTCAGTCTGAAAAATCAATGGAAAAATATCCTTGAGTGAGGATTATGAATCTTTTTTTTTTTTTTTTTTTGGTACATGCCCCTAGTGGGAACTGAACCCGGGACTCTCTGGTCCGCAGGCCAATGCTCCAACCACTGAGCCAAACCAGCTAGGGCGAGGATTAAAAAAATAAAAATAAATTAAAAATAATGATCAGGCATAAAATAATGGGTTTTGTCGCAAAGATATTACTGGTTGTATTGAATTTCTTAGAATGGTATAGAATCACAATCCTAAGTTAATTTTATTTCTGCCTTGTCCAAATTTCTGTAAGTTGGAGATCTATTCCTTACCTTCGCTCTCTGAGCTGGAAAGCCTGCGTTTGTGAACTCGTCTGATTTCTTTACCACGCCGTAGACTCTTCTGGGAACCATCACTCTCTGAATCTTCTTTGTAGTTAATTTGTCTCTTCTGGTTCCTCCTTGACCGCCTTCGCCGAGTTTCTACATAATCATCACTGAAGTCATCGCTCAAATCACTTTCTATTAAAAAAAGGAAGAAAGAGAAATCATATACAAAATTGAAGCCCACAAAATAGAAATGTAGTTAGCTTAGGTTCTAAAAATACAAATCTACTGAGCAGAGTTCACTCATAACAATTTTTTTTTAATCCTCACCCGAGGACATTTTTCCATGTTTTATTCAGATAGAGTGGGAGGGAGAGAGAGAGAGAGAGAGAGAGAGAAACATCGACATGAAAGGGACACATCGAGTGGCTGCCACCCACATGACCCAACCAGGGCCGGGGACAAACTGCAACCAAAGTACATGCCCTTAGCAGGAACCGAACCCGGGTCTCTCTGGACCGCGCGTCGACGCTCTAACTGCTGAGCCAAACCGGCCAGGGCATTCATAATAATTTTTAAATGAATAATAACTTCAAGTCCCTTATTTTCTTATTTTTACCAGAGTCTCTACTATTTTCTTCAGACTCTTCCTCTTCATCATCATCGGAATACTTTTTCTTTGGGGTTTTTCTCCGCAATCGCCTGCTTTGCCTCATTGGCCGGGAGGGATGTCGCCTTAGTCTTCGGCTACAGAAATCAGTGTCACTGTCGTCATTAGATGGTGGGTCTTCTTCACTTTCATCTGGGTTTTCATCAGATACAACAAACTCATCTTGAGATCTGCCCAAGAGAAACCAGATGAATTATAATGGTACACTTAAAACTGTGAACCCATTTATGAGAGTTCTGAGATCAAGTTCTAACAACTCCAGTGAATCATTAAATAATGTTTAATGTAACATTTGAGTAATTGTATCACCTTCCCTACAATGAAGAAATGATTTGCTACCTATTCTTTTCTTAGGAGTCATGAAGATGAATTGGTGTGGATTTTTGTACATAAATATACCTTAAATTCAGAATTTCCTAACCTGCACCTCTCCTCTGTTCCCTAGCCTGGTATTTACTACCACCACCCATCCAGTGATCCAAACCAGAAATCTGTTATTTATCCTAATTTCTCCCCTTTCATTCCTCACATCTAATCATTTACTAATTCCTCTTGAGTCCACCTCTTCAAGATAGTATCTCAAGTCACCTCCCACCTGAAAGTCTACTACAGCAATTCTCCAAGTAGTCTCTGTAATCTCTAGATCATTTCCCTTCAATATATCCTCCAAATGAATACCTCCAAATGAATCTTTCTGAAACGTAAACTTCATTAGTAGTCTGGTGTTTAAAACCCTTCAGTGGGTTTTCATCATCTTCAGGACAAAGTCCAAATTCCTATGCATGATAAACTAAACACTCCATCATCTGTTTCCTTTTTATCTCTTGGCCACATCTCCAGCAGGGCACTCTCTGCTTCATTCCCATATTTTTGCTATGCTGACACACAGGAGTTTCCTAACTAGTCCATGGCATTTTATGTGACTTTCCTGCTTCTAATCCAAAACTCATCCATCTGCCCAATTATTCATTCTTCCAATCTCATCAAGCTTTATTTCCATGTTGACCTCTTGGATTAATCTACCTCTTCCTCTGTACCCTAACTATTCCTTGCCTGTATTTTAGTAGCAATCGTGCAAAATGAGGTTTGTGTGTGTGTGTGTGTGTGGTTTATATGTTTGTTTCTTCCACTAAAAAGTTGACAGAAGAACTCTGCATTATTGTATCTATACCTGCTCCGTGGGGAAGACTTTCCTGATATTCCACACTGAATAACTTACCTCAACCCAAACCTCTAAGGGTCACCAGAGAATAGTATCTAATTACTTGTACTTGTCTGTGTCTCACATTTAACTGGCAATACTTCATGGACATGTTGGCAGAAGGTGGCACAGACATCCATAACAAAAGAATGCTCAAATGCAGGTAATGAAATAGAAATAAAATTTTAAATATTAAATAAACAACCATAAACCTACTTTGTTTTAACCTAAAAAGAACCAAGATCTACATTCTGAAAACTGTTTTAAATATCCTGAAAATAAAAAGAGATTGTCTAAAGTCCAGCTGGTGTGTTTCAGTGGTTGAGCATCGACCCATGCACCAAGAGACTGCCGGTTCAATTCCCGGTCAGGACATATGCCCAGGTTGTGGGCCCAATCCCCAGTGCAGGGCATACAGGAGGTGGCCAAAGGATGTTCTTTCTCATCGATGTTTCTATCTCTCTCTCCCTTTCACTTCCTCTCTCTTTAAAATCAATAAAAGAAAAAAAATAAAATTAAAAGGAAAAAAAGATTATCTATGTGCACAAGAAACAAAAGCCCCACCACTGTGTGGTCAGCTTCTCTGCTAGCACCGTTTAAGCCTGTATCTAGGGACTGGGGTCAACTGGCAGACCACGCACCCATCACTGATCTTGAATTCATCCTCACTCTCTTCTTCATCCAGGTTGCTGTCACTGTCCAGATCATTTAATCGCCGGCGTTTCTTCCGTCGAGCAGCAGCAGCCCTCTGGGGTCGTTTATTTTCTTTTCTTTCTTCATCCAAAATAGTAGAGATGTCTTTCCCACGGTGACCCGTGATGGTAGAGATATCTTTTCCTCGGCCAACTCCTGAATTCAGAGGTGGAGGGTTGAGGGTAAGAGGAAGAGAGGAAGAGGGACAACTGTCCATTTATTAAATGCTTCCCTTTACTATCTAGAGACTGTCCTTATTTGTGCTTAGCAGCTCTTCACTTGATTTATTTTCTTCCTATAACTATGCAGTATTCTCACGATTGAAGCTAACATAGTGCTCATCAAGACTGTTGGCATTCATTTATACTAAATAGAAGTTCACCTTGTAGAGATCTTTTTCTTAAATTTTGATATAATTCCTATATCATAATATTTACCCTTTTTAACTGTACAATTCAGAGGTTTTTAGTATAGTCACAAACTTGTGCAACATCATCACCAAGTCCAAAACATTTTCCTCACTCCAAAAAGAAACCTCATACCTATTAACAGTGACTCAAGAATCTCTTCTTGAAAACTGGCTTTTGGACATGGATTTAGAAAGAGGCCAAACCATTAAAAACAACAACAGTGTTTGCAGGACTGAAAAGATATAGTAAGGCACAAGTCTCTGAAAAATACAGATACTTCAGTTCCACTGCAAACAGCCTACTTACTATGAGTTCCTCCCAGAGTTTTCACAGTAACTAGATGAAAACCACAACGCTCCACACTGGAACATTGGTAATTTGCTACGGAACTCTTAAATAAAATAACCTTCAAGTTATTCTATATTATGTCATATATTAAAGATTATGAAATCAATAAACTGATTTTTAAAAGGTTATTTAAAGGTGATCTAAAAATAGACAACAACAGTTTCACTGGGTTTTCCATTTGGAAGCAGAAGTAAATTTTTAATCTACTGAAGAACATTTACACTTTACATCAGATAATAAAACAAAACTCTTTTAAAATAATTAGTAAGATCCAAGTCTACATACTGACACCGTGTCCACAGATTCTTTTGAATCTCAGACTGTTAACATCAGTAGTGATCGTGATATATACTGGGAGGGGAAAAAAAAGCTCACTGCTCTAATAAGGACATTTCAGTTATTTTATTGGCTGAAGTTATATGAAAAAAAGAGAATGATAAACACGTACCTCCTCCATCAGCCTCTTTGATATCATCTTCTATAGCTTCATCAATTGCTTCATCAAACTCATCAAATCTAAAATATATACAACAATCATGTTATAGCCTGTCCTGGCACGTGGGTCAGGAGGTTGCCTCCAAAGCGACAAAAGCCTGAATATGAAACTGCTCTCTTCCGATCTGGGATTGTGTGACTGGGACTACACCTCCTGACTACATATTAGCCTCCATTTCATTTGTAAAATTAGATTTTGCAAATCAGTATACATAAATTGGTTTTTATTTTCGAAGACCATCTATACCAGGCTTCATAAATATTTTGTAAAAGTTAGTACATATTCTAGGCTTGCAGACCAGTCTCTGCTGTAACTATTCAAGTCTGCCTTTGCAGTACAAAAACAGCGACAGACAATACGAGTGAATGGATATGGCTGTGTTCCAAAAGAACTATTTATGGAAACTATGACTTAAATTTCCTGTAATTTTCATAGAATTTTCTTCTTTTAGTTCTTTCTTCATGATTTTATAAATGTAAAAACCACTCCTACATCATGAGCTATATAAAAACTGGCAGTGAACTGGATTTGGCCCATAGGCCTTTGCCAATCCCTAAAGATACAAATCACGTGGCAAAGTTAACAAAATTAGTGCCCAGAAATAATACTAAATGTGAGGATTATATTATTATTGTTATTGAAGGTTGTATTAATATTACTAAAATTCATATACAGATGGTCAGAATTTTAGAAATTGATAAATGTGCCCTGGCCGGTTTGGCTCAGCGGTTAGAGCATCGGCCTGCGGTCCTGAGAGACCCGGGTTCGGTTCCCGCTAAGGGCATGTACCTCGGTTGCAGTTTGTCCCCGGCCCTGGTCGGCTGTGCAGGTGGCAACCACTCAATGTGTCCCTTTCACTTCGATGTTTCTCTCTCTCTCTTCCACTCTATCTGAACAAAAGACGAAAAAAAAAAAAAAAAAAAAACGCTGTTCTTCACTATCCTCTTTCAAGTGCTAAACAGCCACATATGATGGCTACTGGCTACCATATTGAATAGCAAAGAACAGAACATGTTCATAGCTACCGTAAATTCGACTGGACAGCAATGGCTTAAAGTCACAGTGGATTAATAACAGAGTTAGGACTAATAGCCAAATATTTTGCCTCATTGAGTTTAGAAACTCAATACAACTATATATATCTGCCAACAGAAACATAAAAATTTTATATATAATTTAACAACTTTTAGGTTAAAAACTCTTCTTCTACAACATAATTTTTATTGGCTATGCAGCGCATTATCTTACAATATTTCACAATTTATTTCAAATAGTTTACTTCCAATTTTTTCACAATTATAAACAATGCTATAAAAAACATTCTTGTAGCAGCAACTTAGCTTTTCCTTAAGATAAATTCTGAGAAAATAAAAAAATCTGTGCAACCGTTCATCAGGCTAGAATAACAGACACAGATAAAGACAGATGCAAAGTTAACAGAAAACACTATTTCTCCTAAGGACATGGTGCAGCTGCCATGTGGCATAACAACCTATTTGTTTGTGTGACTGCTACTTTCTTATTCACTGAAAAACTTTGTTTTCTAAACTCAGAGACCATCAGAACCTTCAGATAAATGAAACTGTATCAGTAAGAATGAAATATCCCACTCTTGCCTGGAGGATCGAAGTCACTTTTAATACAAAAAAACAGCCTTTATTTACATCCCAGATGCAGAGCTTTGGATAAGGGACTGGACACAACACCCCACACACCTACTTTTTTTTTTTTAGAGAGAGAGAGAGAAACATCAATGTGAGAGAGACACATCGACTGGTTGTCACCCACACAACCCCAACCGCCGCCAGGGACAAACTGCAACTGAGGAAACCTGGGACTCTCTGGTCCACGGGCTGACGCTCTAACCGCTGAGCCAAACTGGCCAGGGCCACATATGTACTTTAATTTTACTGTTTGCAAGGACACAGGACCCTGTGTGCACTGTGCAGTTCAGATCTGACATTGACCCCATTACAGAGCCCTGCTTAGCTTTGAGCCTTACTCTTCATTTACTTCATTTAAATTTCATCTACACTCTGAAAATTTCATCAGTATGTTATCATAACTTGTCTTTTTCTTTGTTGAGACACCCCTGTTTACACTATGAGATTTTGTTGGACTATAGGTTTGTTCCTGGTATTCTTTTTTTTTTTTTTATTTTAGAGAGAGAGAAGGAAGCGAGGAGAGAGAGATAGAAGCACCGATGAGAGAAAACATTGACTGGCTGCCTCCTGCATGCCCCCACTGGGGATCAGGCCCACAACTTGGGCATGAGCCCTGACTGGGAATCAAACTAGCGACCTCTTGGTGCATGGGTTGATGCTCAACCACTGAGCCATGCTGGTTGAGCTGTTCCTGGTATTCTTGATACAAATACAGTTGTTGGCTTAAAGGGCACACAGACTGTTCTTCAAAACTTGTAGCAATTTATAATATAATTTTTTCCTGATTTGAAAAAACAAAATTATTTTGTTCTTTTAATTCTAATTTGAATACTGAATAAGACCAAATATTCTTTTCTTTTTTTTTTTCCATCCTCACCCAAGGACATTTTTTGCATTTTTATCTTCAGATAGAGTGGGAAGGGGAGAGAGAGAAACATTGATGTGAGACACATTGAGTGGTTGCCACCCACACGACCCCAACCAGGGCCAGGGACGAACCACAACCAAGGTACGTGCCCTTAGTGGGAACCAAACCTGGGACTCTCTGGTCCTCAGGCCGACGCTCTAACCGCTAAGCCAAAATGGCCAGGGCTCAAATATTATTTTTATGTTTATTGGTAATTTTTACTTTTACTTTTTCAAGTATAGATTTGTGTCCTTGGCCCATTTTATCAGTCAGAGTGTTCATTTTTTCTTAGTGATTTGCAAGAGTTTCTTTTAAATCATCACCCAAGGATTTTTTTTTTTTGAGAGAGACAGAGAAAGTAACATCGACTGGTTGCCTCCCATACGTGCCTGGACCAGGGACTGAACCCACAACTTAGGTAAGAGTCCAGACCATGAATTGAATCCACAACTTCTTGGTGTACAGGATGATGCTCCAACTAACTGAGCAAGACTCTGGCCATGGCTGTAAAAGCTTTTTATGTATTAAAGATTTTAACCTCTTTCTAATATGTTGCAATTATTTCTATACAAAGGGTATTTTTCCCTTTAACTTTTGCTTAATATTTTTAAGTTTTGAGAAAGAAAAACTGACTTACCCTGTTAGCATTATATGTACCAATCATCTCTCCAGTTAGCCCCTCTCCAAAATAAACAAACAAGAACAGTTACCCTGTCTAGTTCTAGCCTCCAAAATAACACTTTTATTTTCCTTAATAACCAATTCCCTAACAAAATGGCTTTATCCTTGACTTCAGATATGTTAATGTCTGAAGACATGAAACAGCCTTAACAGACACCATCTTTAAAAAACTGTATTTCCATCATAAAAAAAACTATACTCACTATATTTTTAGAATTGATAACCCATTACTTTTGAATTCTCTTTTACAAAATTTCTTTGCAAACATTTTCTTTTGTAAATGCTTCCAAGTCTTTCTTAATTTTTATGTAATCAAATATCCTTTCCATTATTAATTTTGTTTGGTGTTATATGCTTAAGAAGTTACTCTTTGCAGCCCTGGCCGGATTGGCTCAGCAGTTGGAGCGTCGGCCCTCGGGCCAAAGAGTTGCAGGTTCCGTCCCTTCCGGTCAAGTGCATGTACCTCGGTTGCGGTCCAGCCCCCGGTCCTGGTCAGGGTCGTGAGGGAGGCAACTAACCAATGTGTCTCTCTCACATCGATGTTTCTCTCTCTCTCTCTCTCTCTCTCTCCCCCTTCCACTCAATCTGAAGATAAATGGAAGAAATATCCTTGGGTGGGGATTTAAAAAAAAAAAAAAAGTTGCTCCTTACACTATTATATGTCTTCCTTAATCCTTTTGGGAATGAGGTAGGTATAAATGAATCACACAATAGACTTTATGCTGAAAAACATAGTTAATCAAAGGTTCCTATATTACTGCTATATAATTTTAGAGTTGAAGGGATTATCTGAGTTAATTTATTATCCACAGGCATGGCAACCAAGACCCAGGGGAATGGACCACTCAAAGATAACCTGGCTAGTAAGTGGTATGGTGAGGATACAATCTTTGTCTTCAGACCACCAATCTAATGTTCTCTCCAGTAAACTTTGATGTTATCTTCTCGATTATGAGCAATAAAAATCTAATAAATGATTATTAAATGATAGTAGGGATGAAATTCTTGCTTGGGAATCCTTTTTCTGTAATGATACTTTATTAAGTGCTTTACATTTTAAACTCACAACAGTCATACTGTACCCCATGTAAAAAGTAAATTGTAGATGTATTTAGAGTTTAAATATGAAGAGTGAAATATAAACCCTTCACAATACTGATGTGAATGCAAAATGGTGCAGCTGCCACGGAAAACAGCATGGAGAGTCCTCAAAAAAAGAACTACCATCTGATCCTGAAATCATACTTCTGGATGTATACATCCAAGATGAAATGCTAATGAAACAAATCTGTTTAACAACCACAATGACATCAGGACTGACAGACAATACAGTTCTGACACAATGCTTGTTTTGAAAATATAAATTTGCTACAATGTGACTGATATATTACAAAATAATTTAAGCATAACATGTATTTCATTATTGCTTGTAAGTAATTTCATTCATGAGAAACACGAGGTTAATGTAGAAAACTGCACCTAACTGTATAGAAATACACCAAACATATGCCTCAAACCAGTTATCTCAGCTCATCATGTGTGTTATAAGCTACAGCCATCTGCATCCAGTGTTAGAACTTCATGACTGATTTCAAATAACCATCATCTACCACCACACAATAATTTACAAATTGCAACCCTCTTCTCTTCCATAGACAAACTTCAGGGCTTTTTTCAACATACAATGTCACATGCATTGTAGTGTTTATATGATTTCTTAACCATTTAACATGTGTCAAATGATACTACTGTTTTTATTAGATTCCTATCTTTTTTAATGTGTCCCATAAAGTTTTTGAGTCTGTGGCCATACTTCCTATAATCCCTATGGTTTTTATTGTGTGATTCTGCATAGCATGATTTTCAGGAATGCATATGTTGTTATAGCAGAAGTGTCTACACCTGCACATGTCCATGAGTAGGCTTTGACTTCACTAGCTATAATATTCTTATGGTATTTTTAATTTTTCAAAAAAAATTTTTTTTAAGAGTAAGATAGACTCTGCTATCTCCTCCACTATATACTGAAGATTTTCCTCTTACTGGTCCTACTGCGCTTTATAACGTTTAGACAATAACAACAGCAGCAAACAGTATACAGCAACCCTTCCATGATCACTGGTATAAGCTTATAAACAAGCAAGCTCCAAGTTCAATAAAATCCACTTTGTTATTCAAGTTAGGTCTAAATTAATTAAAATATAATTTATTTATTATTTGAGTGAGACTGGGAGCTTTAGTGGAAAGAATACTAGACTAATAAACAATCAGCAGATAAGGTTTTAGTATAGGTTTAGCTACTAAAAACATGACTGAAAACAAAAATATCAATCAAAATCTATCTCCCTCTCTTCCTTTCTGGTGGCAGACTGCAAATCAGATTACAGCTATTGAGTCCTTCAATAGGCATTTATAGTACACTTACTATCTGCCAGTCCTATGCTCACTGTAAAGGACAGAAGGATGCATAAAATATATGGTCCTTACCTCATGCTAAGTCTAGTGAGGGAGAGAAATCTTTTTTTTTCTTTCCCTTTATTTATATTAGAGAGAGTCAAAGGGAGAGGGAGAGAGAAAGAGAAACATAGATGAGAGAGAACATCAACTGGCCGCCTCCTGCATTATCCCTACTGGGGATCAGGCCCACAACCTGGGCATGTGCCCTGACCGGGAATCGAACTGGTGACCTCTTGGTGTATCGGTTGACACTCAACCACTGAGCAACAGCAGCTGGGCCAAGGGAGAGAAATCTTAATCAAATAATTAAAATCACAATTGTTACAACTATGATAAGTGGGGTCAAGAGAACTGGTTGCTATGAGAGCATATAATAGAGGGAGTTGATCAAGAGAATATTAAAAGTAAAAACAGAAGGGAAATTGTAGGCACAGTAAATAGTATGTGAAAGAGGACTGATGTGGAGGAGGTGGGGCTGAAAAGCTAAGTAAAGGGCAGACTATGCTCCATGTGCCTTGTTAAAGGTATTGATACTTATCCTAAAAGCTACAGAAATCTGACAAAGTATGTTAGGTAGAAAAGAATGACATGGACAAATTTATATTTGGAAAAGATCATGCTGGTTGCTCTCATACCTGATGCTAAAAATAGGAGTTAAGAAATATATATACAATCACTAACGGTCATTGTAATGGGAAAAGCATACAGTTCTGGATCATATTGTATAATTTTAAAAACACTTTACACTCTTTCATTATAACTATTTCCTCATCTCATACCTATAACTTATACATTTCCGTGTTCTTGTTGATCTTCTTTCAAGCAAGTTTGCTTTGGATTTTTTGGGATCTTTTTTCTTTTCTTCATGATCTTCAGAAAAATCTGGCTCCTGGTTTTAAAATATAAAAATAAATACATGTTATTACTCAGGATAAAGATCTTTGGAATTAATAGTTTCTAACGTCCCTCTAGGCAGCATACATGAAAGATTTTAAAAAGATGATCCCCCCAAAACTGTATAAACATGGCAACACTATGTATAGATTTAAAAAAATATTGATGATTGCCGTGGCTGGTTTGCCTCAGAGGTTAGCACATCGGCCCACGGCCAAAGAGTCACGGGTTCAATTCTGGTCAAGGGCATGTGCCTGGTTGCTGTTTGACCCCGCACCCTGGTTGGGCTCATGCAGGAGGCAACCAATTGATGTGTCACATTGATGTTTCTGTTTCTCTCTCTCTCCCTCCCTCACCCTCCCAATCTGTCTGAAGGTCAATGGAAAAATATCCTTGAGGGAGGATTAAAAAAAAAACGAAAACATTCACATGCACACACAAAAACTGATGATCTAAAGAAACACTTCTGTATTACAATTCTTATGTTTTCTGCCCTGGCTGGTTTGGCTCAGCGGTTCGAGTGTTGGCCTGCATTCTGGAGAGACCCGGGTTCGGTTCCCGCTAAGGGCATTTCCTCGGTTGCAATTTGTCCCTGGCCCTGGTTGGGTTGTGCGGGTGGCAGCCACTCGATGTGACCCTTTCACATCGATGTCTCTCTCTCTCTCCCACTCTATCTGAACAAAAACAATGGAAAAATGTCCTCGGGTGAGGATAAAAAAAATAGTAATAAAATAAAATTCTTATGTTTTTATGAGTTTATAATGATCACATTTAAAAACAATCATGATGCTTTCCCATCAATACAAATTTTTTTAAAAATCCTCACCCAAGGATATTTTCCCATTTATCTTCAGATAGAGTGGGAGGGGGAAGGAGAGCGAGAAAGAGAAAGAAACATTGATGTGAGAGAGGCACACCAACTGGTTGCCTTCCACACGACCCCAAACAGGGCAGAGGACTGAACCGCAACCGAGGCACATGCCCTCGACTGAAATCGAACCTGTGACTCTTTGGTCTGCGGTCAAAAACTCTAACCACTGAGCCAAACCAGCCAAGGCCATCAATACATTTTTTAACAGATAATTAAATTTAGCACATAAGATATTCAATAGATAAGCTGAAAAAATGAAATAATGGATTTAGAAAAAAGAGGCATAGGCTAAATAAAAATAACTGACCAAGACAGGTTATTTAAGCGTGTGATTTAGTTAAATCTGAATGGAACTATTGAATTAAGAAAATGTCTTCATTTTAAAAACCATGTTACATGTACTTTCACTCATGAGATATCATTCTTAATTATACATTAGGCTAATGAATCCAAAACAATAAAATCCCTTCAAAGAAACCACACTGTAGGAACACAAATCAAAGGTCTGATAACCACAAAAGTCTAGAATTAAAAACCAGATCTCTTAGAATGATTCTCCCCTCCCCCCACCCCAGGAGAATAATTCTACATCTTTTAATTTTTTAATTAAAAAATTTTAATGTTGACATTATTGCAGATGTTTCCCTTTCTTTCCCCCCTTTGCCCATCCTCACCCCCACACTTCTCCCCTCTCTTGGCCTTCACCAAAATATTGTCTGTGTCCGTGGGCTATGCGTATCTTTAGCTAATCCCTGCACCATCTTTATCCAGTCACCCCCACCCCCCTCGGGCACTGCCCAGTGTGTTCCATGTATCTATGCTTCTGGTTCTATTTTGCTTGTGGGTTCATTAGATTCCACTTATATGTGAGATCATGCAATACTTGTCTTTCTCTGACTGGCTTATGTCACTTAGCATGATACTCTCCAGGTCCCTCCATGCTGTCGCAAAGGGTAAAAGTTCCTTCATTTTTACAGTCGCATAGTCCAGTATTCCATTGGTAAACGTACCATCGCTTTTTTATTCACTCATCTGCTGATGGGCACTTGGGCTGTTTCCAGTTCTTAGTTATTTCAAATAATGCTGCTATAAATATAGCGTGCATAAATTCTTTCTGATTGGTGTTCCTGAACTAGTCTGTAGACACTTTACATAAACAAGAGCTTAAGAAGCTAAAAACAGCCCGGCCAGTGTGGCTCAGTGATTAAAGCATGGACCCATGCATCAAGAGGTCGCCAGTTTGATTCACAGTCAGGGCACATGTCCAGGTTGCGGGCCTGATCCCCAGTGGGGGGCATGCAGGAAGCAGCCAATTAATGTTCTCTCCCATGGATGTTTCTCTCTCTCTCTCTCCCTCTTCCTTCCTCTCTCTCTAAAATCAATAAAGAAAAAATAAAAAAATAAAAAAAAAAAGCAGCTAAAAACAAATGACCTAATTTACGGTGAAAAAAAAAACAACAACAAACTCCACAGAGATGAACTATGAATTTGGTTTGGGTATAATATTACATTCTGGGGCTAGCTGCATGCACAAAAAAAACTTTTTAGTATGTTTTAATTTTTTCCCCCATTTTATTTATTTTTTAATTAATTTATTTATTTTTGTTACAGATGTTTCTCCTCCCCCCCAGACACCCTCCTCTCTATCCCATTCTCTCCCAAAAGTATTGTTGTCTATGTCCATCGGTTACGCATACATGCATATAAATTCTTTGGTTTATCTCATCTCCCCCCACCCCGTCCCGTTCTTATTTTTTAGAGAGAGTGATAGAAACATCGATGTGAGAGAGAAACATGATCGGCTGCCCCCTGCACGCCCCCTACTGGGGATCAAGCCTGCAACCTGGACGTGTGCCCTGACCGAGAATCAAACCAGGACCTCTCAGTCTATGGGACCGCGCTCCATCCTAGAGCCACACTGGCCAGGCTGCATGTACAAAATTTTAATCATGAAGGCCCTGGCCGATCTGGCTCAGCAGTTAGAGCATCGGCCTGCGGTCCAGAGAGACCCAGGTTCGGTTTCCGCTCAGTGATTAAAGGGCATGCGCCTTGGTTGCGGTTTCTCTCTGACCTTGGTTGGGTTGTGTGGGTGGCAACCACTTGATGTGTCCCTTTCATGTCGATGTTTCTCTCTCTCTCTTTCCCTCCCACTCTATCTGAACAAAATATCGAAAAATGTCCTCAGGTGAGGATCAAAAAAAAAACAACCAAATTTTAATCATGAGGGATTATGGGTGATTTCTTTAAGGTCCTAAATTTTCACTTATAATAATATTTAAAACTACTCATAATACATAAAGTGGGATAAATTTTAGAATAATTATGTCAATCTCCTCTTTAAAAATACTATAAACCAGAAACTTACTTGTGGAGGAATGATGTTTTCAATACTGATACCCACGTACACCAAGCGTTCTTTTCTTAAAAAGTAAAAAACAAGCATACGAACAAAATGAGATTTACTAAAAATAAAAGTATTATGAAAACATTACTAACAAAGACAATATTAAAATTACAATTTTATGGTAACAGCAGAGGCTAGGTTACAAACATGTTAGCTATTATCTATAAAACTTACAGTATCTATGGGAGGCACAAAACTTTCTAAAGGTATGAAAATTGTAGTTTTAGAAGGGATTTATACAGAGGGAAGGGGGTAGGAGGTTGGGTGGAAAAGGGGAAGGGGATTAAGATGTACAAATTTTCAGTTATAAAACAAGTCAGGGGATGTAATGTACAGCACAGGGAATAGAGTAATATAATAACTATACATTGTGACTAATGGTTATTAAACTTATTTTAGACTTTGTGGTGATCATTTTGTAAGGTATACAAATGTTGAATCAATATCGTGTACACCTAAAACTAATATAATATTGGATGTTAACCATAAATAAAAATAATTTTTTTAAAAAGTGATTTATAACAGTGAAATAAAACCTGTAACTGAAACAGACAAGGAAACTTCATAAAGAATCATGCTGTGACTCACTGATCAAGTGATTAGACAGAAAGCCAACTTTGAATAAACTAGATCTTTGTTATACTGGAAGTTTTTAGTAGTATTATATGGGTACATACAAAACTATAATGTCATGATAATAAATATCACTATAAAAATAATTCTACATAACAGAACCATATCCAGTTCCTAGTGAACAATACTAAGACCATTCACTTCTTGTTCATAGAAAAGACAAAAAGCAATGCAGCCACATGGCTCTGTACTCTAGGATGCTACAGTGAAGATATCTTCGTGTAGATTTAAAACACTAATGATGCCCTGGCCGGTTTGGCTCAGCGGTTTGAGCATTGGCCTGTGGTCTGGAGATACCCAGGTTCGGTTCCCACTAAGGGCACGTACCTCGGTTGCAGTTTGTCCCCGGCCCTGGTTGGGTTGTGTGGGTGGCAGCCACTCGATGTGCCCCTTTCACGTCGATGTTTCTCTCTCTCCCTCTTTCCCTCCCACTCTATCTGTCCTCCGGTGAGGATAAAAAAAAAAAAAAAACACACACAAAAAAACCCACTAATGACATCTTCATAATTTCATTTCAAAGAAACAAGTTTTGTTGATTTTAATTCATTAAATTTTACATAACAAATTGCTATGTACAACTGGTACTTTCCTTGTTTCCCTCAAGGTTAACTTGATCCAGCAAGGACAGCTGAGCTCTTACACACATGCCAGTGCATGGTGAATGGAACAGAAATAGGAAAGGCAAGAACAGAACTAGCTGAAATTAATAGGGAAGACTTCATGGGTAAGTCAGAACTTGAGTCTCTGTTATTAAATGTTTGACACATCTGTCCTTACACTAACCAAGTTTACTGCGATACCAGTTTCACCTTTTATACCTCAAAATCTCTTTCATGTGACCATATCTCCCCTTAATTCAATTGAAAAAATAATAAAGGTCATATTAGGTCATGTTTTGTGTCAGGCTTTAAATCTAAAGGTAAACAAGACATGGTTCATGCTCTCACAATTATTACCAACTATACAATGAAAACATGAAAAAGAGATTTTGTCTGAAGAGTTGAGAAATTTGGGAAGACTTTAAATACTCAAGTAGGATCTTAAAGGTGGGTATGATTTCTTATCACAGGATTCTCTTGCTCAGTAATCTTACGGAAAGATACATCTTCCACCACTCCATCTCACCACCTGCTCAATGATCATATTGGGCCCGAACTGTATCATTACCTATAACCACACCCCTTCTAAAATTTCCATTTCAGGGATCCTATTCTCTGACTTCTTCTGGCTCACTTTCCAGCTCACTCCCTTTGGTATACCAACTTCAACAATTCCTTGACTGCAGTAGGATCTCTATCTATTGACCCTACCCTCTTTTCACTGTCCATCACTCCCTTCGTGTCCTTACTTTCCCCCTTACCTGGCTTAGACTCCACGGTCCATCATTATAAATACTCCTTTGTATATACTTTCAATTCCTTGTCTCTTTCTCTCCTTCCCTCTGTTATATTACCTGGAAAATTCCAACCCTGATTAAATCCAACTCTCTACTCGCAAGGCACTAATAGTACTCTGGAAGTACAGAACTATTTGAACTCCCAAATAATTTCTGGCACCAAGTTCTGAAAGGGACGTTTACAAATCAGTTGAATGGACTTCTGAAACACCAGGTTTCACAGAGCATCACAGCTCCACCAGATTTCACAGAGCATCACAGCTCCATCTCTGTAGACAGTTTCTGGCTAGTCACTAATCACTCACTGGCACATCCATCTTTTCTACCGTACTATATAGAACACTTTATGTAGAGACCACATAGTATACTCCATGTTCATTACACTGCCTGGTATAAAGTAGGTGCTCAATAAATGTTGGTTAAATGTTGAATAAATGTACAAATAGGGGAAATGTGCTCCTATACTATGACAGAGTTATAATAAGCAAGGCTCTATGTTGCTAGGATGAGTGCTGCAGAAATTATTTCATAATTAAAATAAGATGAATAAAATGCTCACTTTCAAAAACAGATGAGGCAACCTGGAATTTATAGTTAATTTATTATTTATTTTAGAAACATACATATTTTGCTATGTAAAGAGCTCCTAAGATTCATACATATACATGTATAATAGGAGCTATAAGTTATGAAAGCTTTGTTAGCCAGATTATTGGGGAGAATTAATAAATAGCAACAATTCAGTTAACTGGCCTTGTGTCAGATTGGTCTCCCTGTAACAGTAACTTAGCTCTCCTTTCTGTGATCCAATTTCATATAGGACTTAGTGTGTGACCTAAAGTCACTTAAAGAATGACATTTAAGTACAGGTAGAGTAAAAGAGAATGAACTAGTAAATGGGAGACCAACAGTATAAACAAATGCACATTTTAACATAAAATTTTTTTAATTAAAAATATTTCTTAATTGCAGTAGCATGGCCCATAGTGTGTAAGGCAATAGTCAAAACATTTTCACCACCCTTTTCACATATAAAAATATAGCATCATCACAGGCCTCCAAATAACAAGCAGATATAATTTAAATAGTAGATAAATTGTTAGTGGTTGCCATTCTTGCCTTTTAGAGAGAATAAACTTTCTTCCAAACTCTTAAAGAGTAAGACTATTAGCTATCAACACTGCTGAGTCAGATCAGCTTCAGAACATAAGGACTAAGGCACAGGGACAATCTGTTTTTCAATTATGATTTAACTTGAAGCATCTTTAGGCAGATCTTTTCCAGTGCCAAAATAAAAACAGAAGCAACGCTGCATATCACAATAACCCTAATAATTTTATACAGGACTACTATAGTTTCTCAATACAAAGATATTTAGACAACCCATTTACAACTAAGCACTATTATCGCCTTGTCAACTTTAGGAATTAACTTTGCCTTTAAACTAAGTACCATCCGTCATGAGAGTTCAAGCTGACTAAAAAAGAAAAAACAGGATTTCGAGGCTGAACCCATTTTTAAGGTTCACCTTATGGAATGCCCTGACTGTTTTATAAGCTAAATCTGGAGGGAAAAAACTATGACAGCAAGAAAAAGTTGAAGTAGCTGCAAATGAAGGGCGTAAGACCAATCAGGAAACATTGCTTAGATGATCTCATATTTTGTATAAATGGGCATGAAGTCTTGATTAATTCTCTAAAAATTCTCTTCATCGTTTCCACTTTATTATCACAAGTGCGCTAGTTCAGGCCTCACTGGCTCTCATAGACTCTGCCGCCAACAGCCTCAACTCAAATTCCCTCTTCTTACTGTTACCAGAGTATTTTTCTTGAAATAAAAATCTGATTATGTGTATCCTTCCTTTGATGGGTCCTCCACTGCCTAGAGAAAATAATTCAAATTCCATAACCAGGTATGCAAAGCTGTTCACAATTTGGCCTCAATTTGCTTTTATACCTTTATCCCTTCCACTCTCCTACTCTCACTTTCACATTTTGTCTTTGATCACATTTGTGCTCCTTGCCTAAAATGTCCTTTCTTTGCATGCCCATCTATCTATATAATCCCAAGTTATCTTCCAAGGCCATCCCTGATAAGCCCAACCCCTAGAACTCAAATCCCCTTCACAGTATTCTTGTATTGCTCTGAATAAACCTCAATTTGTCTTCTTAATTGTATCACTGGCTCATATGTCTGTATTTTGATAGAGAGTGAGCCCCATGTAAGTAAGAGCTTTGTCTTGCTCATCTTTTCTCTTCAGGCTGGTACACAGTAGGTATAAATGTATGTTTAGCAACAGATTAATCAAAGAAGGTACAAATAAATAAAAATATAAACACACTGTCTTGATCCTGAGCTCCCTTTTAAAGATTAGGCTCAACTCCACTTTTATCTCCTCCAACAAGCCTTCTCAACTGCTCTAGATCACAGTGCAGTGGTATATCAAAGAGAGAGGCCTTTTTTATAGTCAGTGGGACACAGTTTAGGATTTAGATGATCTTTATTTCACTTGTGTGAATTCTACCCACCCAAAGACAGGACACTAAATTGTACACTAGTTCTTACAATTTTCTTGTACTCACTGTACATACTTAGGTACATATCCTCCACAATACTGACACCAATATTTATCCAGAGAAGGTTAAGATAAATATTTTAGATCAGGGGTTGGCAAACTTTCCCGTAAAAGGACCTACTAAATTAGGCTTGGTGGGCCATAAGGTCTCTGTTGCAACTACTAAACTCTTCTGCTGAAGTGCAAAAGCAGCCAGACAATATATATAACACACGAGCATAGCAGTGCTCCAGTGAAATTTTATTTAAGGACAATGAAATCTGAATATATAATTTTCAGGTATCATAAAATATGATTGTTGCTTTGATCTTTTTTCAATCATTTAACATCCTTAGTGAGCGGACAATACAAAAACAAGAAGCAGGCCATATCTGGCCCACAGGTCATAGTTCGCCAATCCCTACTTGAGACAGACATATCAATCTATATTTTAAGACAATTCTGCTGTCAAATTCCCAAGTGAAATATTAGCACACATATCACAATACCTGCGTTCAGCACGCTCTTTCTTCTTTAAGGCAACATCCAAATCCTGCAATTGTTCCTCTAATTTCTCACACAGTAGTTTCTGAAACAGCCAAACAGATTAATATTATTTTAACACCGTTTCACAATCGTCTGTCACTTGCATGATAACTCATGGATAGTGGGCTATGAGAGCTGATAAGGAGCCACATGGTGAGTGAACACTGAAATGTTGCTCATGTTTAATTAAATAAAGTGGTACTCAACATTCATTGCACTGAGGATGAGCACAGTATCGTTACAGTAAAGCACATATTAGAGAAACTTAGAACCTTGCCAGAAAACACATTCTGTGCCTGTCTTGCTGGCAGAAATCAATATGTAAAATAGCATTTGGTTCAACGTGTGTAATGACAGTCATTAAACATTTTTTTAAATCCAAAGACATGTTTAAGGGAGAGGGTTATATGCACAATAAAATATAATGGTGCCAATCACTAGTTTTCAAAAAAAGAAAGAAAAATTTTACAAAACCAGGCCACATGGTTACTGGGTCAAAACATAGCTGAAGAATGTAACTGATAAAGCTATGCTAAGCCACAGAAGTGCACTTCACTGAGAAATACAATAAAGGTCATCATTTTTAAACCAAAATGAGATTGGACTTGAGAGAGGAAGGACCCCTTGAGCACAGTGGCACAAAAATCTCCTGTTCTTCAACTTACAGAAGTCACCTGATTCAACATAAGAGATAAATAGGATCCATATTCCTATTCATAGTACTGTCATAATGATACATAATTCACAAAAAATTTATAAAACTACTGAGCAAAGGAAGACAGGCAGAAATAAAAATGAGGATGATACAAAGGGATAAATAACAGGAAGAAACTATGTCTTGCCTTGTACATTATCTTAATTTGGGGTTCTTTGTGCTTTTAACACATATGAGAAGGAACAAAAAGACTAATTTTATAAAAATTACAGGTCCTCTGAGAACTGCTTTTGAAAAATATTAAGGGAAGACCAAGAGATAGTACCAGTAAAGGGTACCTTTTTCAATAGTCTCTAATTTCACAGAAATTTAAACAAGAGGTAGGCCATATTTACAAATAGTTTTGTTTTATTTATTTATTTATTTATTTATTTATTTATTTATTTCCTCACCCGAGGACATTTTTCCATTTTTTGTTCAGATAGAGTGGGAGGGAGGGAGAGGGAGAGAGAGAGCGAGCGAGCGAAACATCGACATGAAAGGGACACATCGAGTGGCTGCCACCCGCACGACCAACCAGGGCCGGGGACAAACTGCAACCAAAGTACATGCCCTTAGCGGGAACCAGACCTGGGTCTCTCTAGACCGCAGGCTGACGCTCTAACCGCTGAGCCAAACCGGCCAGGGCTACAAATAGTTTTGAAGATTTCAAATGTTTAGTAACTGTCAAGAAGCATTGCTAATTTGAATATAAAACCACAGACTGGAATAACAGAGGTGTTCTGGGTCATACATGTTGGCAAGGGGGGCAGAACCATTCTCCATCTGGGATGATCATCAGAGGAGGGCGAAGGCAGGCTGTGTGGTAGCCACTGTCACAAGAGTCGCACAGAAGAATCTGAAAACAAAACAAAACAAAACAAAAAAAACAGATATTAATACCAACCTAACTCTATGACTAAAATTCAATGACTCAAGTTAAAGACATTTCATAGACTTTTTTTTGCATAAAGCAAAAAAAAAAAAAAAAAAGCTCAGTTAATGAGGGATTTAACATGCCATTTTTTTTAAATTAAAAAATAAAAAGGTAAGAAAATGTTAAACTACAAAATTAAGTGAAAAAACAGCAAGTCCTTTCTGAACTTGTTATCCTTTTCTAGTGTGCCATGAGGAATATAACAATACTTTTTTATACCATAGTTTTATATAAAGTTCAAGTATCACAAACTACCCTACCACACGTAGGATTTTAAAAATACAAATAATTTCCACTTTAAATAGCATTTCAATTACCAATCTGTAAGAATCATTCATGGTTCCTTTAATAATGTAAATTCAAATATGGAAGAAACTGCAGTAAGAATGGATAGGAACTATATTTAGATCGATCATGTTCAAATACAATGTCTTACTTTGATATTTTTTATTTGATTTAAGATGACCAAGTCTCTAAAACTTAAAATGGTACATTCATGAATGTCTGACTTAAAAAAAAACACAACACTTATTATTTTAAATTTTTTTAGATTTGCAGAAGAGGTACACAGATAGTGCAGAGTTCCCAAAAACTCTTTACTCAGCTTTCACTAATGTTAACATCTTATGTGACCATGGCACATTTACCAAAACTAGGAAATTAACATTAGTACAGTACTATGAACTCGACAACAGACTTTACTCCAATTTCACCACTTTCCCACTAATATCTTTTTTTCTGATTCCAGGATCCAATCCATGCATTTAATCATGTCTCCTATGCTCCTCTAATCTGTAACATTTTCTTGGTCTTTCTTTGTTTTCTATGACTTTGATTGTTTTAAAGAGTACTAGTCAAATATTATGTAGACTCCCCTCAATTTGGGTTTGTCTGATGCTTCTCTTGATTACACTGAGGTTATTGATTTTGGAGAAGAATCCCACAGAGATGAAGTGCCCTGTACGCTGTGCTGTACCTGGGGTACATGATATTAAAATGACTTATCACTGATGGCATTAACCTGATCACCTGGTTCCAGTAGTGTCTGTTGGTTTCCATCACTTCAAAGTTACTAATTTTCACTTTCCATACTCTACTCTCATTAGAAATGGTAAGTCTAGCTCACACTCAAGTACAGGGAAATTAAGCTCCACTCTTTGGAGGGAGGAGTATCAAAGATTTTGTAGATTCAAGGTAAAACTGTCACAGTAATAAACAATCGGGGAAATACACCGAATCTATGCAAATATCCCGTTTTAGTTTCAAGTTTCACCCACTAGTTTTAGCACTTATCAGTGGATCTTGCTTGCAATAATTATTACTGTGGAGTTCTAATGGTGATTCTCTATTTCCTGCATGCCTTCCACATTTGTTATTTGGAATTCTTCTGTACAGAAAATATGTCCCTTACCCCACATTTTTTCATTTATTCAATTATTTATATCAGGATGAACTAATGAATATTTATTTTATTCTTTGGGTTATAATAAAAAGTTATTACTTGTCAACTTCAAATTGTTCTAGCTATGGACACACTGGGAGATCTTTCAGTTTGGCTATGTCTGTAGAATTCCTTGCATCCTTTTTTTGTTTTTAAAGCACTTTCTTATTTCCTGGAACTACAGGATACTCTGGACATATCTTATACTTTTTCTGACCAAACCTAGAAATCAGGAATCTCTCCCAGAAGCCCTGGTTCCCTTTAATGGAAAATGGTATTTAGAAACCAAGATCTGGATGCTGAATGCTCACTGCTAATGGGTATCATGGCTTCTAAAATTGTCTCAGAGGATAGAACTAGGAAATACATGCATGTATAGTAACCCATGTGCATATATATCTACATTAAAGTATATATGAGTTCATACAAAAACCTCCAGCTCTAATCCAGCACTACAGTATTTATTATAATAAATCAGCCTTGCTTATTTGTAACTTCTTTCTCTGACAGTGAGAAAGGGAGCTAGCTCCTATTATCTACACTTCATTCACTTGTTTAAACCTAATATAAAGTAATTTCTAAATTGCTAACATTCACCATGGTGGGTGGAAGGAGGAGGGTAGGATGTGCACACATCTAGTGATTTAAAAGTGCAAAGTATCCTCCCCCTTCTTTGTACAATGCGTGACTGTTTGTTGCCAACACCCACAATCCAATACTTCAGTTACATGACTGATAGATCATTTGATTACATAGGCATATGTAGATAAACCTAGGCACCTGATTCCATTTATCACATTGTTTCTAAAGTACAGCAAAATCCAAATTTCAAATAGCAAAAGTAAATTTTTTAGCAATTTATCTTTAAAACAATAGTTATCTCTATTCCTCAATGAAGGCAAAATCCCATTAAAATAAATATTACTATGTAAGATTTCCAAGTCCTAGGCAATGATCCATTTATTTTAACTAAAGCATCTGGAAGATCCCAGAGTTCTATACTCATCTATGAATTTATTGTTTTCTGCTATAAGTTCAATGAGGACAAGGACCATGTCTTTCTTTTTAAAAAAAATTTTTTTTTTTTTTATCCTCACCCGAGGACATTTTTCCATTTTTTGTTCAGGTAGAGTGGGAGGGAGAGAGAGGAACAGAGAGAGAGAGAGAGAAACATCGATGCGAAGGGACACATCGAGTGGCTGCCACCCGCACGACTGACCAGAGCCGGGGACAAACTGCAACCAAGGTACGTGCCCTTAGCGGGAACCGAACCCGGGTCTCTCAGGACCGCAGGCTGGAGCTCTAACCGCTGAGCAAAACCGGCCAGGGCAGGACCATGTCTTTCTAATCCAGAATCATTTCCTTACCACTTAACACATAATAGCTGCTCAACATTTTGATTTGAGGATTATCTTTAAACATATGGCATAAGAAACCCACCATTTAGGATTTTCAGTTTCTAATGGTATTTTTCTTTGGTACAGTAACAAGCAACAGGGTTTTTAGAGCAGTTATTAACATAACTAAATAAAAAGCCTGTGTGTGTGCAAAGAAAAGTGCAACTTGATCTCCTCGATGTCATTTCTGCTCACCCCATCTTACGCTCATTTTCTCACACCCATTTGTCGTTGACATCTATGACTGCCTCAGTTAAAATGCACTCTCTTAAACTAAAAAGATTACTAGGAAATGGCAGGGGCCCTGGCCGGTTTGGTTCAGCGGTTAGAGCGTCAGCCTGTGGTCCAGAGAGAGCCGGGTTCGGTTCCCGCTAAGGGCATGTACCTCGGTTGCAGTTTGTCCCTGGCCCTGGTTGGTCGTGCGGGTGGCAGCCACTCGATGTGTCCCTTTCACGTCGATGTTTCTCTCTCTCTTCCTCTTTCTCCCTCCCACTCTATCTGAACAAAAAATGGAAAAAAAAATGTCCTTGGGTGAGGATAGAAAAAAAAAAAAGGAAATGGTAGGGAAAGCGTACAGTGTTGATTTTCACTTTATTTAGAGGGCAGACCACTATTCTCGTATCTTCTTTTGGCCTTTCTCCATACACAAATCTTGACCTAATTTTCACAGCATGATGGCCATAAAAATGCTTAGAAGGGTCTTCTCAGCATAACTCCAGTATCTACTCTCCTCAGCAGTAAGTCATTATCTAGTTCTAAATTATATCTTTTACTTGAATCTTCTGAAACTAATGAGATATTATAAACTTCACTGATTAATTTTCCATTTATGAGTTTAACATTAAGAAAAAAATAAGTAAACAACAAAAAACTAACCTAGCACATAATAGATGTGCCAGGTAACTTGATATAACATTAAAAGCAACCCTCAGAAGAAGTAGGTGGTATTATTATTCCCATTTTACAATGAAGATATTAAGATACAGAGAAGAGAGCACCTGATAAGTGGTGGAAGCAGGATCTGCTGCAAAGTCTGTCTGGTCCATGCTTTTCCCATCACACCACACTGCTTTCTAGGAAAAAAGAGCCTTGGAGAACCACTTCATATGAATTTTCCAAACTTTAGAGGATCTCAAAACTTTTCTGATCCACACGATTCTACACATGTGGAAGCATCTTTCTTACATTTCTTTCTACTTAATAGCTGGAGCCTGCTTTAAAGTCAAAGGTATTCAAAAGAACAGAATAGTTGCATAGAATTGGGCATAACAAGAGTGTTTCTTCAATAGGCTCTTTAGAAAGCACTTATGAACTACAGAAATATATATGTTAGAAATATATATGGTTTTCCTGATTTAGGTTACCTTTGAAGAACTTACTTCCTGGGTAAGAAAGTCCCATGTAAATCAGTTACTATTCTTCTGAATATATCTGGTCTACAATTTGTCCTCTTAAATTTTCTTTAGAATTGCCCATTTCCTAAAGTTTCAAGCATACTAGGTTCACTACTTGACTTATACGTTCCTACAAAAGGCAGTAAGGCCTTCAGACCTTACTTATTTAAAGCTGGCACTTCAGAAATACCATTATAAAGTAACTTAAAAGAAAAGAAAAATTTAGAAAAGAACAGAACAGAAATATGTGAATAATTCCATAGATTTGAGAGAAGAGATTCAGAGTGTATCCTTATTAAGAGGAAATAGCAATAGCCAGGCAGAATAAAAGCAGAAAAGCAGAATCCTGACCGCCCCAAAACTGGGTTATTTAAGAAACAGAAATAAAGGTTATTTTAAACACACATGCTCTGCAGCATTAAAAAATTCAAATCATGATCAAACCCAAAAGAGTTAGGCTTCTTTGGAAAACCACAGCATGCCAGTAAGATGAATATTACATACTAGCTCAGGATGGTTTGGAAGGCCACATTTTTTGCATGGTTCATCATCATCTGCTAGGACGGCTTCTTCACTCTCCTTTTCTTCCTCCTCTTCTGAAGCTGCAGATGATTTTTCACTGTCAGTTCCTTCACTTTCATCATTGCTGGAATATTTCCACCTGCCACGTGTTCGAGAACCAGTCCATCGAACTTTGCCTTTGGTTTTTACCTTGTATAAAATAAGAAGTTGGGATAATTTGATATAAGGATGTAAAAAAGAAAAACTTCTATTATATGTTCCTTGTAGCATATTTAGTCACCACATAAAGAAAAGAAAAATTATTGTAGCTTCAACAAATATACCTACTATTTAATCTTGGTATATTTCCATCATGTTTTCTCTTTTGGGGGGTATAGTAAACACGGTCTTATAAATATTTCCCCTAGTCATAAAATATTCTCCTAACATCACTGTAAATGAGTATATAATATGCCATCATGAGCTGTATTTATCTAGTATTCTATTAGACAGACATTTAGGTAGTTTCCCATTTTTTCACTTTCATAAACAATTGTATCCTTGTAAATATAAACTTTTACACATAGCTCTGTGGTTAGGATAAATTCCTTGAAGAGAATTCTGGGTCAAAGGCCATGCACATTTTATTTATTTATTTATTTATTTATCCTCACCCGAGGACATTTTTGATATTTTGTTCAAATAAAGTGGGAGGGAGGGAGAGAGAGAAACATCGACGTGAAAGGGACACATCAAGTGGTCGTCACTCACACGACCCAATCAGGGCCAGGGACAAACTGCAACCGAGGTACGTGCCCTTAGCCGGAACCGAACCCGGGTCTCTCCAGACCGTAGGCCAACACTCTAACCACTGAGCCAAACCGGCCAGGGCATATTTTAAAGGTTCTGTAATAGAGCACTGACTATATGCTCACATTTTGTTATACAAAATTTAAAATTCCCATATTAAAGATTAATTTAAAAAATTTTAATGGGTCAGAAACGTATATAAAAATCCTGACAAACTTAAAAAATATATTATTCAGAGAGCAAGTTTATAATGTTGTAAACTGCTTTTTATTGTCTGGTGGCAGTTTTAAAATTCTAAGTGTAAGTCCCCATCAAAGACCAAAATAATTCTAACAGAAGGGGAAAATTTTTTAAAGTAAAGAATTAAAAATTCAGTATTCCACCATGGCTAATTTGGCTCAGCAGTTAGAGCGTCCGCCTATGGACCAGAGTCAAGGGTTTGATTCTGATCAAGGGCATGTACCTCGGCTGGGGTTTGTCTGCGACCCTGGTCGGGGTCATGCAGGAGGCAATCAATCGATGTGTCTCCCTCATATTGATGTTTCTCTCCCTCTCCCTCCCTCCCTCCCATTCCATCTGAAGATAAATGGAAATATATCCTCAGGTGAGGATTTAAAAAAAATTTTTTTTCAGTATTCCAGGAAAAAAGGTTACTTACAATGAACAATGTGATCACTTAAATAAATTAAAAACAAAAGTAGCAATTTTAATTATAACAATTTCCATAGATTAGCCAAAGACTTGTACCAGATTTTGCTTAAAATGAGAGGGTCATCAGAAAAAAAATCTGGCTTCTTTGACTATTTAAAATTGAGGAACATAGACACTTTCATATATCTAATAAGCGGGTACATAACTGGACCATTTTTGGAAATGTGTCAATAGATATCAACACTTAAAATACACATGCCCCTTGACCCAGCAATTCCAATTCTAGGAGTCTATTCTAAAAAAATACTCACTCATGTCCAAAATGATCTTCAAAGCAGCATTGCCTGTAATAGTGAAAAATTGGAAACAACCTAAATGTCAATCAATAAGGGAGTAGTCAAATAAACTGAGGTATATCCACACTATGGAATACTTATATGGCCATTAATAACCACAGGGTAGACTATATCTTACTGACATGGAAAGTGTTGGAAGACACACTGATAAGTGAAAAACTCAGAGAAAAATGAATATATTTAATTCAATTTAATTTTTAAGTGAATAAATATTTATGATCACACACATGAATGTGTGGAAAAAGGAATGGAAACAAACTGTTTATAGTGTTTATGGGAAATTTTCATTTTTCAATCCTATATGTTAGGCATTATTTGACTAGTTTACAAAAGGAATATATTCCTTTACTGCCTATAAAAGAGAGAAAGTTTGAAAGGTGATGAGATCATACAGTCTAAAATAAAATGTCTGGGGTAACTACTGAGAAAAGGCATCTCAGATATAGAAAGACATTTTTTCTTTAATTTTTCTTTGAATGACTTGTTTTAGCCAAAAACAAAAGCTACAAACACCTACAGTCAAATATCTCTAGTAAAAATTAAAGATTAGGAGAAATTTTACCTTGCTTACTTTAGAATTTGTATCTTTCTCCATTTTTTTCAAATTTTCCTTTTTGTCTGTTTTTTGCAAAGCTGTTGACTCCTCTTCCACTTCATCTTCTCCTTCCCCTCTTTTTTTATCAGCTTTCTGATCTCTGATCTCAGCCACTTTTGCTGTGGGTCTAGATATTCTTGGAGACCTCCTTAAAGTACGACCCACGTTTGTTTTCTCTTCTTCCTTTTCTGACTTGTCTTGCTTGGTTTCTGATTCTAGAATTTGAGGAGACTCTGGCTTTTTCTTCCGGCTGGATATCCTAATTGTTAATTTGATGCCCTCTTTTTGCCTTTCAGAGGTTATCTCTGTGTTTTCTGTGCCAGTGGTTTCTTCGTCAGGAATCAATTTATATTTAAATTTGCTTTTTTGCATAGAGCCTTTTGTCTCAGAAGAGTCCTCTGCACCAGAGGTCTGGGCATTGTCCGGGTTATCCATTTCTACCTTCATGGATTCAGAATCCTCTTTTAGAGCTTCTGGGTCTGTTTTTTCCAAGGACTGACCTTCAACAGAACTTGTGCTCTGACACTCTATCATTTCTTTTTCTGAGGCTGGTTTCTCACAATGGCCAGCCATGTTAGACGATGAAGCAGTTTCAGCTGCCTCGGGAGAGACTTGCTTTACTGATTCTAGAGTACTCTTTGGAACCTCCTCTGGTATTGGACTCAATCTTTGCATGTCCTTATCAAGAAAAGTCTTTTTGGACTTCTCTAACTTTTCAAGACATTCTAGGCCTGGTGGGCGCTTATCCTTCTTACTTTTGGGAGACTTCTCTTCAACTTTCATGGTATGGGATTCAGCAGTAGATAAAGTAGTTTTTAAAGAGAGATCCTTTGCCATCTCAGAAGCCTCGAGAGAGGTTTCTATTTCTGGAGGACCAGTTTCCTCTATCTGTTCTTTTTGATTCTGGGTCTCTACATCTGATATTGAACTTTCTGTATCTTTCCCTAAAGGGACCACTTCTTTCTCAAGATCACCTATTTTTATACTTGTTATTACAGAATTTAAGGACTCTGCTCCATTTCCCTCCACGATGACACTTTTATCCTTAGAGGGACTACAGCTATCGTCCTTTGTATCATAAAATTTTGTCTCCATCTGTTCTGTCTTAAAATTTGGAGTTACCTTTTCATCACCAACTTCTCCATTTACCAGCTGTTTCCCTTCATGACCCAATGTAGTGATTGTAGAGATCCTTTTACAAGTCTCTTCCTCTTGTTTTATTTCATCTTTCAAAAACTCTTTTGTTGGGGTAACTGATTTACACAAAGGTCCTTTGATTGGACTGTCAAAATCATCACTCAGTTTAATTTCCCGTTTTTTTAGTGGTATCTTGGCCTGCTGGTCATTTTTAAGTTTCTCGGTTTCTTCAGTAGACTTCTCAGTGATTTCTTGAGATTTAACATTGCCACCAAACTCTAGCCTCTCAGCCTCTAGCTTCTCCATGCTTCCTTTGATATCTTTAGGGTCTGCTCTGCACTCCTTCACTTCGACTTTAATGGGTTTTACATTTTCCTTGAAGGAATCACTTTCTTCTTTGATAATCTTCTTTTCCTCACTTTCCAGCAAGGGTTTTTCTAGCTTTACTATCACTGGCAGCTTCACAAGCTCCTTTTCATCTTCTTTTTCTATTTTCACGGTCGTTTTTTCCAGAGCACTGGGTATAGAACGATTTTCTGAATCTACTGGCTGCTCTTCACTTTTCCTCTTTTCAGTTTCTTTCTGTGCCTCTAAAAATCAGAAAAAGTTTACATGACTCTAAGTACTTTGGGATATACAGAATATAAAAGGCTTAACATAATATACATTTCCATTTGAAGTTTCTTTCTTAAAAGAAGTGATTTTTGTCACTGGACATTTAACAATGAAAAATAAACTCTGCCCTGGCTGATTTTGCACAGTGGTTAGAGCATCAGCTCGCACAGCGGAAGGTATTGGGTTCAACTTCTGGTCAAGGGCAGGTACCTAGGTTGCAGTTTTGATCACTGGCCCCAGTTGGGGCGCGTGCCGGAGGCAATTGATACATCTCTCACATTGATGTTTAGCGCGCGCTCTCTCTCTCTCTCTCCCTCCCTCCCTCCCCTCCTTTCTACTCTCTCTTAAAAAAATAAAAAATAAAATTAAAAAATCCTTGGGTGAGGATTAACAAAATAAACAAATCAACAAATAAATAAATAAAAATCTGACCGCGAAGAATATTACCAAACTCTGGATATTAAAAAACGATTATTTAGAAAGACTTGAGTTTGTTTTATACTTTAGTTTCAGTGTTCTCAATGGAATGCAAATATTTATATAGCTCAAATAATATATTCAAACTCAAAATATGGCTCAAAATATGAAGCTAAAAATACTATATGAAACATTTCCAAAAGACCGCATTTGCTTGAAAAACTGACAACTGTTCTTCTTTGCAAGTCATTGAGCATTTCATTTCATTGAGGCAACAGGAGTATGGCAGTGGGAAAATATTAGTTTCTTGTTTTATTCAGATTATAAAAGTAACACAAATTCTGTATAGAAAATAAAAAATATAGAGAAAAATGCCCATAATCCTAATACACACAGATGACCATTACTAATATTTTAGATTACTTCCTTCTAGTCTTATATAATTTTCACAAATTTGTGATCAGGTTGCCATTTTTTTATTGAAACATTAGTACTTTCTTATGATATTAAATGCTTTTTCCAAAAATTAGACTTAATTAATACTCCCCAATGTGATTCTATTACAATATACTTTATTAAATGCTATTATTAACATTTCAGGGTTAATATTTTACAAATAAACTATTAGATTTATCTGTCAATTCTTTTTACCTTACTGGCTACATATGGCCAAATTTTATTGAGTACCTAATAGTGCAAACATAAACAAAAGCCATATTTAGTAAATTGCATAATCTGTAAATAAGATTACAAGATTGCATTACATGTCTGTGCTCAATCTTAACAGTATTTTCAGAATTGATTTAAGTACTAATTTTACATACATTTCCATCACCTCACCCTATCCTGCCAATCAAAAAACCTCAATTCTAAATGAAGTTTTACCAAAATAGCAAGTTTTACAAAAATTTTGAACAGATTCTTGCCAAATTGATAAACCAGAGTTATAATGTATTTCATGAAGATAAAATGGAAAGGATAGAAGATGAAGTAGAACATAGTTTATATAAGGAGAATTCACTATTTCTTTCAAGAGTGAATTTTTATTATAAACCATCATTTATGTTCAACCATATTGCAAATAAAATATTCAAGAACTACTGAGAATCATTCAGAACCTGAAATTAGAGTATAAGTATTACTCCTTCCTCTTTATGTTGTGATTTAATTTAATTTGCATATGCCGTTAATAAAATTAAAGACACATCACAGTAATTATCTAATTTGTATGTCTTCCCTTTCCACTGATAAAGTAAGTTTAGTAAATTCCTGTTCATTAAGAATGGTTAGCATATCAGCAAATATAATTATATGAACATCTTGGTTAACAATTAAAATACAGATTATCATTTTTTAAAAATAACTCCAGTCTTGCCCAGACGGTGTGGTTCAGTGGATTGAGCAACTCCCATGGACTGAGAGGTCCCGGTTTGATTCCCGGTCAGGGCACATGTGCCCAGGTTGTGGGCGTGATCCCTAGTGGGGGGAGTGTGAAGGAGGCAGCTGACTGATGTATCTCTCTGACATAAATGTTTCTATCTCTCTCCCTTCATCTCTCTCTAAAAACAAACACACAAAAAAATTTAAAGTAACTCTAACCTAATACTAAGAGTTTACTGAACATAATGCTTACGTTGTTGTTAATCCCCACCTGAGGATATTTTTCCACTGATTTTTTTAGAGAGACTGGGAGGGAGAGAAAGAAACATCTATGTGAGAGAGACACATCGATTAGTTGCCTCCTGCACAACCCTAACCAAGGCCCGGATGGAACCTGCAGATACTCTAAATGCTAAGCCAAACGGGCCAAGGCTACTGAACACAAATTAGTATTTCTTCTATATATTTTGGTTCCGAAAGCAACTCAGGTTTTCATTATGACTCTGACCTGAGGTAAAATAACACTATGACAATATTGTACTATATGTATGTAGTAGGATAAATACCATTAAAATGGTAACCATATTTACAATATATATATGTGTCAAAGCAACATGATGTACACCTTAAATTTACATAATGTTAATGTCAAGTTCATATATATGTATAGAAACACCCCAAACCCAAAAATGACACACACATACAGACACACACACCCGTATATATACTTTTTCTTTTCTTTAATCCTCACCCAAGGACCTACTTAGAGACAGGAAGGGGGAGGGGAAGGAGGGGGGGAGGGAGAGAGGGAGAAAGAGAAACGTCTATTGGTTGCCTTCCATTAGAGCTCCCTGTCCAGGGATTAAACCTGAAACTCAGATATGTGCCCTGGCCAGGAATTGAACCCACAACCTTTTAGTGAATGGGATGATGTCCAACCAACTGAGCCACTTTGGCCAGGCAATGACACCTATATTTTCATTTGGGGTGGTGAATGAGAATTTCTCTTAAGTTCTTTAAACTGATTTTGATTTGAGTAACAACATGGCAAAAAAAAAAAAAAAATGAGTAATATTAGATTCAAGACTCCTAGGTTCACTAATCTTAATTCAGCTAGTGGTGTATCTTTGGACATGTCACAAACTCTCTGATCCTCATTTCGTCATCTACAAATAAAGCAGTTTGATTAAGTGACCTTCACAAACTCATATTTCTCTTAATTGAAAAATGTTAAATCTTTGGTATTTTTATGTTTGGCTCAGTTCTTTTAAGAGAAAAACATGACAACAATTACTACTCCACACTACAATTACTATCATCAATTTGACCCTAAAACTGTATAAAGAATAGGAGGAGAACCATAATAAAAAATGAACCTTTACATACAATTGTAATTGGTAAAAAAGTCATTCAATTATATAATCATTTACCAAATTTTTGTCAAAAGGAAACTATAAAAGAGGATGCAAAAGGGTTTAAGAGACACAAAATTTGAAGTGACAAGACTTAAGGAAAAATAAACTTCAAAAATCACAATGCAACAGCAACAGTGACAAACCTGAAGTGATTCAGAGAAGTGTTATGTACTATAGGTTCTTAAAGCCAATTCATTCATTCACTCAACAAATATTTACTGATTATTTATTATGTGCTTTCTGAATCATCCCAACCACAATCGCTGTGTAATGAAACACTGAATGCTCTATACAAGTTAACAGTGAAGGACATTGCTAGTTATGCATCCAGTGTCTATCCCCTCTTTCTTACTAACAAAACTCTGATTTTGTTCAGGAGAGTACTTGCCCTTTATATTAAGGATTGTGAAATGATATTCCCATTTTATCATTCCTACATCAGTGATTTGTTAGAATAAGTTCTATAAAAATAAACTTTACTAATTTACTATTTTGTTATACAGTAATATATTTTATATAAAAAAGGTGGGATGAATGCTTCTTTTCATTTACTTGACAGTTTTCAAAAGAATAATTCAGTCCCCACTGGCATCCTCCAAAGGTAATCAGTTTTCCCTTTAAGTACCATAACGAAATCATGGATTTAAGAAACGATCAATGCATTTTAATCCATTATAGTTATCATCCTTTGTTAAAGCTTAAACTGTCCTATCTTTGGCAGTAGAAACCTCTTTTAGTAGGCTCTTTTTTTTTAAAATCCTCACCCAAGGACATTTTTGCATTTATCTTCAGATAGAGTGGGAGGAAGAGGGGGAAGAGAGAGAGAAACATCAATGTGAGAGAGACACATCGAGTGCTGCCACCCACACGACCCCAACTGGGGCGGGGACAAAGTACAACCAAGGTATGTGCACTTAGCAGAAACCGAACCCTCGTCTCTCTGGTCCGCAGGATGACGCTCTTAACTGCTGAGCCAAACCAGCCAGGGCTAGGTTCTTTTTGATGGAACTTTGATAGTGTCCATACTACCTGAAAGACAAGATGTTTCTATGTTCATTATGCCCGAGAACTGGAATCAGCTACTTTTCTACAAAGCCTTGGTTTAGTTTAGTCAGAAACTGTATCTCAAGATCACAGTCTGGGCACTAAGGATGCTCACTGCTAGTGAGTTGGCCATTGTTTTCTAAGTCTTTTCGGTGGACAAAGCTAGAAAATACATATATATATTTTTTGTTGTTAATCCTTACCTGAGGATATTTTTTCTATTGATTTTTAAAGAGAGTGGAAGGGAAAGGGAAGGGAGAGGTAAGAGAGCGAGAGCGAGAGCGAGAGCGAGAGCGAGAGAGAGAGAGAGAGAAAGAAACACTGATGTGAGAGAGACACATCAACTGGTTGTCTCCTGAACGTACCCTGACCAGGGCAGAGATCAAACCTGTAACCCAAGTACATGCCCTTGACTGGGAATCAAACCCGAGACCCTCCAGTGTATGGGCCAATGCTTTAACCATTAAGCAACACCAGCCAGGGCTACATGTATATATCTTTAAACAAAAATAACTCATGAGCCTGGCTGGAGTGGCTCAGCTGGGTGAGCATTGTCCTGTGCAGCAAAGGGTTGCTGATTCCAGGTCAAGGCACATATCTGGGTTGTGGGTTCCATCCCTGGGCGGGGCACATATCAAAAGCAACTAATCGATGTTTCTCTCTCATATCCATGTTTTGCTCTCTCTCCCTTCCTCTCTGTAACCATATTCTCAGGTGAGGAGTAAAAAATAATAATAATAACTCATGAGTTAAGAATACTATTTCAGTGGTTCCTTAACCTTTTCTATATTATATCTTATTTCTTTTCCTCATACTGAGAATCTTTGTTTTCAAAGACACCACAGATGACATAATTAGAGTGTTATTTTTTTCTCATATTACACACAACATCGATTCAGAATAACAATACAAATAAAATCATCAAAGTGATTTAAAAAGTAAAGAAGGTTTTGTATGTACTCTTCCCATTCTTTCTCCATTTGTTTAGACTTGTTACATCTCCAATGTCAAAGGACACAGCTATTAAAGACTTGCATCCATCATTTAGATTTAGTTACATGTAATTCCAAATTGAATGCTCTCTCAACATTCCTCTATAACTTTTTATTTTGAAATAATATTTTTTTGAAATATTTATTTTGAAATAATTTTATTTTTTGTAAAAATATATATTTTTATTTTTTTAGAGTGAGAGGAAGGAAGAGAGAAAGAAACATCAATGTGAGAGAGAAACATCAATTGGCTGCCTACTGCACACCCCCTACTGGGGATCAAACCCACAACCTGGGAATGTGCCCTGACTGGGAAGTGAACTGGGACCTCTCAGTCTATGGGGTGACACTCAATTCACTTAGCCACACCGGCCAGGCAACCCCTATGGTGATTTATTTCCCTCATGTCTTCCATGTCAATTAACTGATATTCACCTAAAGTGAAGAGCTGTTGCTTCACCTCCATTCATTTATTTACTCAATTATCCACTTATGTAAGTAGAAACTCTGGGATATTTTATACTATGGCTTAAAATCTATCATATGAATTTGTTTGCTAAAAGTTTCTGTTTCCACTAATGGGAGCTCCTTCTAGTTGGCACCTGTGGCTTGCTGATACAACCAAATTCTTTTTGGGCACGTTGTTAGTTTCTGGCAATCCAAGATGTTCAAGGCTCATCCTGTACTTTTCCTGTACTTCCCCTGAATCATCTCTAAGGTGTGCTAGTTCCCTTTACTGCAGAATAATATTTTGAAATAAAAATCTAAAGCTAAGAGTGCTTATTGATACTGGGATATCATTGTTCTTAGATTCCTCTCATAAAAAGAGGTAGAGAATATATCAATGTATACCAAATCCTACAAATGAATACAGTTATATTTATTTCTACATCACCCACCATTGATGTTTTGTTAGTCATTTTGACTATCTGAAGCTCATTTATTGGAATATTCTTATAGAAAGGCTCATGGGAAAATAGATAATGAAAACAGTTTAGCTACAGTCTTTATCTGAAAGTCAGTATGACTGGATATAAAATCCCTGTCTTACATTTTTCCCTTTACATACATTATGACATTTTCTTCTGGCATAGAGCATTCTTTGAAATATAATGACAGCAGTATGATTTTCTTTTCCTTAAGTCACTTGGTCTTTTTGTCTGGAGAGCTAAAGTATTTCTTTCTTCCAAACCCAGTAATTTTACTAAAATATGACTTGATATTAGTTGTTCTGGGTTTGTTTTCCAAGGTATACAGTGTCTTTTCCACACGTACTCTCGCATCTTTATTTCAGAAAGTTTTGTTAAACATAGTTTTTAGTATTTTTGTCTGTTCCCTTGCTTTGGCTTTCTTTTTTTGTGCTGCAACCTAGTAAACTGAGTCTATAGAAAAATATTTTTATTGATGAGGTATGGATTTTTCCATGAATGATATTAAAAAGTTATAATTTGCACCTCCTCCTCCCCCTAACTTCCTGGCACCAAACCATGACTAAGCCATCTGTGGACCATGGACTAAGAAAAGGCTTTTCTCCTTCTAAGAACTTGACTGCTGATTATGTGTTGCTCACCAGGTAAACTAAAAAAAATAAAAAGGAATGTCAACTAGGTCACTAGGCAATAGTGCTCAGGATATCAATGACCTTTATTTGATAATTTGCATCTTGACTATGAAAAAGACAGATAAATACATGATGGGGATGCTATACTTTGGGCTCTCTTGAATACAACGACTCTTTGAGCGCGAGGACCCTGGAATGGTATGTCTATAGAGGAGTTTGTTAGATGAGATAATGGCTTATATAGAACATGAGGCTTTTATTTTTTCCTTTATTGATTTTAGAGAGGGAGAGATAAAAACCTCGATGAGAGAGAACATCAACTGGCTTCCTCCTGCAGGCCCCCTACTGGGGATTGGGCCCACAACCTGGGCATGTGCCCTGACTGGGAATCAAACTGGCCGCCTCTTGGTGCATGGGTCAATGCTCAACCACTGAGCCACACTGGCCGGGTACATGAGGCTTTTAAAACAATGGTTTTTGTACCTGCTCAATGAAAATCCCATATACTTCCTCTTGAAGTTATCACCTGGGAGAAGATAGCCCATATGAGATGGTCTGGCCATATGAACTGCTACATAAACTGCAGCAAAGACTACTGTTGGCAAGCTGTGACTCTTGCCCTACACCGATCTTAGTAGACTGATGCCAAGTGTGGTCTGTAACAGGTTTGCGAGTCTAAATGCTTAGTTGAACCGAAGGAGAGCCAGATATGCTCTGCAGATAATCAAACTTTGTAGTACAAAAAAATACTGTACTGTGTAGTTCATTCATTAGGCAAAACATTGATTCACTTATGGGTCAAGCTTTGAGAGCATATCCAGTTCAAAAGGTTAATTACCATGACTATGACACATTTAACTTTTAACTTTTTTATACAAAGAATACCTAGACAATGACCCAGTAAAGTAACTTAAATTAAGTCTTTTGTCTTTAAATAAGTCATCATCTCGAATTTAAGCTTTTTATCAAATATTATGTTAACGAGGAAAGAAGAATCATATATAGGTTACTTTTTCTAAATATGACCTGTCTACATTTACATTTAACACCTTTTTTCCTCATTATGCAAAAAGTATTTCCTAAAGTTTGGCTCTTTAAGGATCCATATCCAAGTTAACTCTCATCATTAAAAATTCTCAATCTACAAATAAAGAAATCAATCATTATGGATAATGTCATTAATATGTGTTTTCATAAGCTACAACAGAAAATATAATAAATGACTTAATTTCCTATCCTACTTGTTCCTAATAATTATTCACTATGAATAAGCATTATTTCTGATTGTACTTATATATGCAAATGCTCATTCTAGTTCAATAAAATTTTTGCGACACTCAAACCCGACTTGAAGAAAAAAAATAAAAGGTTTTAATACCATGTAATATTTTTTCTTAAGAATATATAACAACCCATGCACCAAGAGGTCACTAGTTCGATTCCCAGTCAGGGCGCATGCCTAAATTGTGGGCCCAATCCCCAGTGGGGGACATGCAGGAGCCAGCCAATCGATGTTCTCTCTCATCGATTTTTCCATCTCTCTCTCCCTCTCCCTTCCTTTCTAAAAATCAATAAAGAAAAAAAAGTTAAAAAAAACCAAAAACACACATATATATATATATATATATATATATCTGCTCATCATAGCATTCAGAAACAAATTTCCTTGAAATTTCTATCTCCCACTGTCCCTCCCAATTTCTCCATTAGGTTATCTTTCTCCATTACCCATCATAATTCTTACTATGAATTATTTCATAATACTACAAATATGGACTGGATTATGCCCACCCTCAAATTCATATATTAAAGCCCTAACTCCCAAAGTGACTATTTGAATATTGGGTCTTTAGAGAGATAATATGGTTAAATGAGGTCATAAGGATGGAGCCTTAATCCAATAGCACTGGTACCCTTCTGAGAAGAGGAAGAAGCACCAGATTACTCTCTCCACATACACAAATAGAAGAGGCCATGTGAGGACAAAGAAAGAAGGTGGCCATCTGCAAGCCAGGAGGAAAGCCCTCACCAGAAACAGTCTGCTGGCACCTCAACCTAAAACTTCTAGCCACTAGAACTGCGAGAAAAAAAATTTGTTCTTTAAGTCCCAAAATCAGGTATTTGGTTAAGACACAATAGACTAATACACTACATTAAATTATATTATTTTGTCATGTTGAATTTAAGCTTCATATCAGATATGCTAATAATGGCCACAAGAGGATTATCTGTAAATTACTTTAACTTATTACAACTGTAGGAATATTCTTCACATCTGCAAAAAATCAGCCAGCACCCCCAGTTTTCTTGGTCTACTTAAAAAAAATTTTTTTTGATAGAAACATGAATAATAAATTTTCCCCACTTTAATTATACTATGAAAACAAAAAAATATAAGTACGAGGCCAAGCAACTGAGGACTAAGGCCAATTTTAGGGGACACAAGAGAGGACTATAATAAACTCTCCTAGCCCTGGCCGGTTGGCTCAGCGGTTAGAGTGTCAGCCTGTGGTCTAGAGAGACCCGGGTTCGGTTTCCGCTAAGGGCACATACCTCGGTTGCAGTTTGTCCCCGGCCCTGGTTGGGTCGTGCAGGTAGCAACCACTCGATGTGTCCTTTTCACATTGATCTTTCTCTCTCTCTCTCTCTCTCTCTCTCTCTCTAGCTCCCTCCCATAAAATGGAAAAATGTCCTCAGGTGAGGATAAACAAAAACAAAAAAATAAATAAATAAATAAACTCTCCTAACTTTCGATTTTAAATGTTGACAGGAAATTCAAATTTAAAAAACACAGATGTGAAAACATATGTTCCCAAAAAATCTGTACATGAATGTTTAGAGGCATTATTCCTAACAGCCAAAAAGTGGAAACAAATAAAATGTTCATTAATTCATGAATGGATAAACAAAACAATGGAATATTATTCAGGCATAAAAAAGAATGAAGTACTGATACATGCTGCAAAATGAATAAACCTTAAAAACATTATGCTAAGTAAAAAGAGCCAGGTACAAAAGGCCACGTGTTGTATAATTCCATTTACATGAAACGTTCAAAATAGGCAAATTTATAAAAAGAAAGTAGATTAGGGGCTTCCTAAGGTTAGGGATAAGGAAATATGACAAGTGACTGTTGAATTGTTACAGGGTTTCTTTGAGGGGTGATGAAGATGGTCTCAAAGTACACAGTGGCTATGGTCACACAATACTGTGTATATACTAAAAACCACTGAATGAAATGAAGAACTTTAGTGTTCTTTTTTTTTTTAAACAAAGCAGCACTGTATAGACTGAAATGAACATGTTTTCAGGCCAAATTAAGTTTTCAAGCCGTCAGTATACAATTTCTATTCTCTATTAGAGATTCTCAAATGATAATCTTTTCTCATTCCACATGTAGAAATATATGACTATAAAAATTGCCCTGACTGGTATGGCTCAGCGGTTAGAGCATCGGCCGGTGGACCAGAGAGTCCTGGGTTCGGTTCCCGCTAAGGGCACGTATCTCGCTTGCAGTTTGTCCCTGGCCCCGGTTGGAGTCGTGTGGGTGGCAACCACTTGATGTGTCTCTCTTGCATTGATGTTTCTCTTTCTCTCTTCCTCCCGCTCTGTCTGAAGATAAATGTAAAAATGTCCTCAGGTGAAGATAAAAAATTAAAAAATAAAAAAAATTTTTTTTAATTAACAAAAGGCCCTGGCTGGTTTGCTTCAGTGGTTAGAATGTCAGCCTGCAGACCAAAGAGTCATGGGTTTGATTCCAGTCAAGGGCACGTACCTTGGTTGCGGTTCGTCTCCGGCCCTGATAGGGGTCGTGCGGGAGGCAACCTATGTGTCTCTCTCACATGGATGCTTCTCTTTCTCCACCCACCCCCAAACTCCCTCCCTCCCTTCCACTCAATCTCTAAAAAATAAAATAAAATAAAAATCAATGGAAAAAATATCCTCAGGTGAAGATTAAAACACACACACACAGTCTGAAAATTCAATAGGGAGCTTAGACTACTTTAAAATTATTAAGCTTTACTGAAGTAGCCTACAGATTGAATTTTAACATAGAAAAAATAATTTTTCAAATCAGAAATATGGCTTCCAAATAAAATCACCACAGATACTTGAAATCCTATAAACCCTGGCCAAAGGAGAACGGTAGTTAGGATTTTTAGTAAAAGCAATGCTTAGTATGTAGAAACATTATATCCAACATTAAAGGACATTAAGTATTTATTTTCAAGTAATGCTTGCAGCTAGTAGATTATTTTATGAACAGTTTTCTCAGAGCAGCAAATCAGGTAAGAATATATTGCTTTCAGGTTCTCATTGAAACAGCAGAAGAAAACTAAAAGCAAAGGAAGAAAGCATGATAAGGAAAGCAACTTCTTTCCCCTGTCATTAAAAGGTATGTTATCAACAAAAAGTATTAACTAAAAATGTTAGACAAAATTTCAGTTGGTTTTCTTTCTTCTGGAAAGGTTAAGATTTGATCTGCTTAGTTAAGCAAATTAGATAACTCAGTCAGAAAATCAGGTTTTGTTTTGTTTTGTTTCTTAATCCTTACCCAAGGATATTTCTCTGTCTTCAGAGAGAGTGGGAGGGAAGGAGAGAGAAAAACATCAACGTGAGAGGAACACATCGACTGGTTGCCTCTCGCACGACCCCCAACAGGGCCGGGGATGCACTGCAAGTGAGGTAAATGCCCTTGACTGGGATCAAACCTAAGATTCATGGTCCGCAGGCCGGCCAACACACTAACCATCTAGCCAACGGCCAAGGTAGAAAATCAGGTTTAATACTTATAATTATTGTAGAATTCAAAGTTTGCTAGGTGCAACCAAAACAAACAAAGTAAAAAAAAAAAAAAAAAAAAAACCTACCAGAAAAACTTCAATATCACTTCATAGAAAAACCTCAATACCACTTCATATCCATTAGAACGGCTATTATAAAAAAATAAAAGAACAAGTGATAGGTAGAAATGTAAAATATTCTGTGGGAAATGGTATGGTGGATTCTCAAAAAAATTAAAAAGGAAACTATCATATGATCCAGCAATTCCACTTCTAGATATATACCCAAAAGAAATGAAAGAAGTGACTTGAAAAGATATTTGTACATCAATCTTCATAGCAGCATTATTCATAATAGCAAAAAGGTGGAAGGAAAAAAAGCGTCCACTGACAGATGAATAAACAAAATGTTACTCAGCCTTAAAGAGAAAGGGAATTCTGACACATGCTACAACATGGATGAACACTGAAGAAATTATGCTCAGTGAAATAAGCCAGTCACAAACAAGACAGATATTGCATGACTTCTCTGATATAAGATTCCCAGGCTTAGTCAAATCCAGAGACAGAAAGTAGATTAAGTGGCTGCCCAGGGCCCTGGGGAGGGGAAATGACTGTGGAGATGGTAGTGATGGTTGCAAAACAACATGAATGTACTTAATGCCTCAGAATTTTACCCTTAAAAATGTTTAAAATAATAAATTTTAAGTTATGTATATTTTACCACAATTTAAAAAAAAAAAGAGTTCCCTAAGTTATCTTCACATTCTTAAACCAGTAAAAGATATTGTTTGATGATCTGTACATTTTCGTTTAAATTTCTTAAAAGTCCAATATAAGAGAGTAAGTACTTAATTTTCTTTTTGCTTTTTCCCCCTGTTAACTTAATGAAAGATCAACCTCCTTTTACAGGAAGCCTAACAATTTTTCGAATGGACAGATTTCCAATTTAAATAGTTAGGAAGATGCGTGAAAGAAGAGAGAAGAAATTACAAAACAAAACACACAAAAAAAAACCTTGTTTAGGTGTTTCTTCCTCCTTTTTAGTCTCCTCCTCTTCAAAGCTGGGACTATCCCGGGAAGAGGTGTCCTGTTGGCTAGAGTTTTTCAACAGTCCAGGATCAATTTGTGCTTTTAGGAGTGCAAGAGTCTCAGCCAATTCGTTTCGATTTCTAAACAAGGGAGAAAATAAGACAGCATAAAAACTTTTCTTCTGTTCTAAAGAGCTTTCAGAATAATACATATTAGGAATTAAAATTTAAAAATAAAAAACACTTTAAGAACAACAAAATCACTGGTACAGCTAAACCAAATTAACCTTGAATTTTAAAATTAAATATTAGAAATAAAAACATATTAAAATATATTATTCTCCAAAGATGAATGAATTTTAGATTACTCTCTGTATTGATTAGAATGGCAATGCAAATATCTGGCTGAAAAGAACAGTTAGGAACAAATTAAATAAAAATCAAAGTCTGATAATTTTTTAAAGTACTATACAATCTCTAAGGAGTACAAAATCAATGTAAAAGGTGCTTGAAGAAGCATTTCTTTTTCTTTTCTTTTTTTATTCCTCATCTGAGGATATTTTTCCATTTATCATCAGACAGGGTGGGAGGGAAGGAGAGAGACAGAGACAGAGACAGAGAGAAACATCCATGTGACAAAGCCACATCGATCAGTTGCCTCCCGCACGACCCAACCAGCGCAGGAGACAAACTGCAACCGTGGTACGAGGTACGTGCCGAGCCCCTGGCCGGAACTGAACCCGTGACTCATTGGTCTGTGGGCCGATGCTCTAACTGCTGAGCCAAACCGGCCAGGGTGACGAAACATTTCTTTTTTTTTTTTTTTTTTTTATCCTCCCCGAGGACATTTTTTCCATTTTTTTGTTCAGGTAGAGTGAGAGGGAGGGAGGGAGGGAGGGAGAGAGAGAGAGAGAGAAACATCGATGTGAAAGGGACACATCGAGTGGCTGCCACCCGCAGACCAACCAGGGCCGGGGACAAACTGCAACCAAGGTACATGCCCTTAGCGGGAACCGAACCCGGGTCTCTCGGGACCACAGGCCGATGCTCTAACCGCTGAGCCAAACCAGCCAGGGCGAAACATTTCTTTTTAACACAATGATTCAAATTCTTGATTCATTTGAAAATAAGACCTCTTTTCCACCTACAGAGAGAATAATATTTGATATTGTTACAAAATTATGATCCAAGTCTTCCTGAGTAATTATGGAAAAAAGTCAGCTGTAATAACAAAGTTCAAAAACCTAAAACTTAGGGTTATTGATGTTGTTTTGTCAATTATAGTTTACAACTACAGGAAGAAAATTTATTTTGAATAAAAAAAAAAAATCCCAAACAAATAAGATTCTAATCTACATAATCTCTACTTGTTCCACCAAAACCAGAGGTGTGATACTCTTAATTTAAATGTCATATACAAAGGAAAAACCTCAGTTGGATATTTTCCTGCACAGATAAGCAGTGAAGATAAAAAGAAAACCCTGGACTAAGAGTTGGGAAACTTAGTTCTATTTCTGCCACTGAGTTAACTGGTAAGCACCATGAGCTTCCTATCTGTATTCTCAAAGGGCTCTGTATGCATCTCTAATTCTATGTAATTAGTATCACGATGAAATTACTTGTTTTATTATCTGTCATACAAATATGCCCTCTATCCTCCTATCCCTTTAAACCTCCATTCCAGCTAAACTCAACTGCTTGAGACCAGGGACACTGCGCCTCATGAAGTAGGCACTACAAAAATGTTTAATAAATGAATAAAATCCCTGTTTCTATAATACATGGCTATGTGCCCCTAGACCGGTCATCTATCTTCCACTAGGCCTCAGCTTCTTTATCTATAAAATAAAAGACTGGATTCTCTCCAGTATTATTAAATTGGTCTCCTAAGAAAAGTAATAAAATTGCACTGATGGATATATTTCAGAAATTAAACGGCAACCATTTTGTCATTGTGTATGGGAATGAACACACGTTTACACATATTTTAAATATCAAATAAGCATACCCAATAAAATGAACAGTTTAGAATTTTAACCCTCTAATAGAGGGTGAGATCAGGTGCTCTTTAAAGATCCTGACTGGTACTGCCTCCACTTTACAAAAAGGAATATTAAAACCTAAAGACACTAAATAAATTTATTTTTGGAAAAGTTCCTATCTCTTTATTTCATTACACCAACCTGCTTCTAACCTAAGGCTCTATCCACTTACTGTTATTACTTTTCATATTTCATTGAGAATACCATATGTAATAAGTGCCTCAACCTATAATTTTTTGAGGTCATGCTAGGAACTGAGGAATATATTGATATTTGTCACTACACCTATTTTAAAAAGCTTCCAAACATTAGAAAGAGTCAATATTGCTAGAAAATCCACGTCAACTATTTCCACTACTCTAAGCAACAAAGAAATTTAGCAGAAAAATGTATTAAGGAAGAACTCCCTAAAAGGCTTTTAACCTGACTACTGTATTAAAACGCAAGCCTAATGTTGTCATTCTTATATGAAAACAAAAAGCTACCCATCTGGATTTTGCCTATTTTAATCTAACAATTATCTTTAGTATGCTAAATAATTTTTTTTTAAGTCCTAAATTTGAAGCAGTAAGAATTTTTATAAATACACATATATTCAAATTACATCCATTAAAAAACAACAACAACAACAACATTATCTGTAGGACCTTTTAGAGTAGATTACAGACTCTAAAATACCATGTTCTCACCCTGGCCAGTTTAGCTCAGCGGTTAAGAGCATCGGCCATCAGATCAAAGAGTCATGGGTTCGAGTCCAGTCAAGGCCAGGTACTTCGGTTGTGGTTTGGTCTCTGGCCCTGGTCAGGGACCTGTGGGAGGCAACCAATCAATGTGTCCCTTTCAGTCTGTCTCTCATTCTCTCTCTCCCTCCCACTCTGACTGAAGATAAATGGAAAAATATCCTCAGAAATAAAATACCCTGGCTGGTTTGACTCAGTGGTTATAGCACTGACACCAGGACTGAAGGGTCACAGGTTCTATTCCCCAGCCCTTGTCAGGGTCTTGAGGGAGGCAACCAATCAATGTCTACGTCTCTCTGTCTGTCTATCTCTCTCTTCCCCTCCCTCCCTTCCACTTCCACTTTATGTAAAACTCAATTAAAAAAAATATCTTCGGGTAAGGATTAAGAAAAAAACAAACAAACAAACACCCATGTTCTCTTATAAATAATGACAGGTGTTTGGCCCTGGCAGATTTGGCTCAGCGGTTAGAGCATCGGCCCACGGATGAATGAGTCCATGTATGAAAGCTATTGTAAATAAAGAAGCTATGAACATTATTATACAAGGGTTTTTTTATAAATTTGTGTTTCCATTTCTCTAAGACAGATACCTAGCAGAAACTGCTAGGTAATGGGGTAATAGTTTAACACTTGAAGAAGCTGCCACTCTATCTCCCAAAGTGGTTGTACATTTTAAAATCCCTACCAGCAAGGTAAGAGAGTTCCAGTTGGTCCACATTCTTACTAACATTTGGTGTTTTAAGCCATTTTCATTTTAGTCATTCTAGTGGAGATAAAGTGGTATCTTCAAAAGGAGAACATGCCACCCCCAAGTGTACCATTTTGGCAGATTAAATGAAAATTACTTGAGAAACAGCTGGTGCAAGGACACTCTGACAGTCCTGTGCCCCCTGAAAACAAGAGACAACTCTCCCATGTGAAAGTATATCCCACCTATACAAAGAAGGCAAAGGGAGTTTCCTTATCACCAGAGACAGAAAATCAAGGCTGAGAAGGCTGTATAAACAAGCCTTGTTACTTCCTTACTGATTCACTACTCCACTCCCAAACTTCTTTGACTTGTCAACGCTTCACAAATTTATTGTTTCTTTGTCTAAAGGGTAAAAAGCAGCTGGTTTGGTTACTTCTTTGAGCCTTAGGTCTTATTTTGGGGTCAGGTACATACAATATTGTTTGTTTTCCCCCCTTCTGCTAATGTCTTAAGTCAACTTAATTATTACACCAGCCAAAGAACCAAGAAGGGAGAAGGTAAAAGTTTTCCTTTCCTACAATCTCACTAGGGTTTAAGTCAAGAATGATGAATGATGATGTCAAAACTTTTTCATGTGAATATTGGCCATATGTATATGTTTATAAAGTAACTGTTCAAGTCTGCATACAACTTTATCTTCCTTAGCAGACTTGATATAAAAGCACTATCAGGAGACCTTCTCTAATCTTGAAGAATCACTATTAGAATCTGGTCTAAGATTTGCTAACATTCTCTCATCATTAGTATTAATAACCAAATACTACCACTTTGTGGTGTTCACTTTTCTTTGCTTACCTTTCTTATTCCTAAGGAAATTCTCCTGACATACCCCTGGTGTACAGCAATATCACTTATAAAATGTTTTTGATCAGATATAAAAAATACTTTTCTGTATTTTCATTCAAGCCTAAAGTAGAGATAAAATAATTGTAACAACTATTACTTTTCCATGGCAAGATTTACTTGAACATTAATTGAAACAACCAGACACTGGCTAGAGCTTAAATTTTTTTTTTTTTTTTTAAATCCTCACCCGAGGACATTTTTCCATTTTTCACTCAGATAGAGCGGGAGGGAGAGAGAGGAAGAGAGAGAAATATCGATGTGAAAGGGACACATTGAGTGGTCGCCACCCACACGACCCAACCAGGGCCGGGGACAAACTGCAGCCAAGGTACATGCCCTTAGCGGGAACCGAACCCGCTCTCTCTGGACCGCAGGCTGACGCTCTAACCGCTGAGCCAAACCGACCAGGGCAATATTTTTGTTTTTGAGACCTATTATTAACACATGCTTAAACCATATAAACTGCGGTAACTATGTATGGTCCAGTTGGGAAACATAGAGGGGAACACTATGTAAAGTATATGACTGTCTAACCAATAATCTGTACACCTGAAACCAATACAAAATAAAATTGAAAAACAGACAAAATTGCCATTTTTGTAGGTTAAAACATCATAAGCAAATGCTGTCAATTTCATATACTTCGATGAAATTTAACTACTTTTACTCTTTGGAAAGCAACTTACTAAATCTTGTTTAAATTAAAAAATGTAATTATTTATCAGTTAATACTTCCTATCTATCCACCTCATATATATTTCATATTATAAATTTTACAACAAACAGAAATGGAAATTGCTATTTAATAAAAGTTTTAAAACTGAGGTGAAGCTATGGTATTACAATTTTTTAAAAAAGACTTTTTTTAAGAGTACTTTTATATTCACAGCAAAATTGAGAGGAAGGTATAGAGATATCCCATGTACTCCCCACTACATAAATGGAAATACAATATAGCCCGGCCGGTGTGGCTCAGTGGTTGAGCGTTGACCCATGCACCAAGAGGTCACCAGCTTAATTCCCAGCCACGGCACATGCCCAGGTTGTGGGCTAAATCCCCAGTGGGGGGCATGCAGGAAGCAGCCAATCGATGTTCTCTTTCATCTATGTTTCTATCTCTCTTCCTCTCCCTTCCTCATACTCTAAAATCAATAAAGGAAAAAAATTTTTAAAATTTAAAAAGAGAAATACAATATAATGAAATACAATTTAATGAAATAAGGAAACAGTAATGTGACAATCAGGTATTTAGAATTTGGCTTTAAATAGTTTAACATGGCTTGGAAAAGTTGCCTGGCACGTTGCAGATAAAAATGCATATGTTCATAGATGTTCTTCAAAAAGGCTAAAAGAGCCCCGGCCAGTTTGGCTCAGCGGTTAGAGCATCAGCCTGTGGTCCAGAGAGACCTGGGTTCGGTTCCCGCTAAGGGCATATACCTCGGTTGCAATTTGTCCCTGGCCCTGGGTGGGTTGTGTGGGAGGCAACCACTAGATGTGTCCCTTTCACGTCATTGTTTCTCTCTCTCTCTCTTTCTCTCTCTCCCTCCTACTCTATCTAAACAAAACAACAACAAAAAAGGAAAAATGTCGAGTAAGGATAAAAAAAAAAAAAGTCTAAAAGTAACCTGGCACCAGTTCTCTAAAGAAATCTCTGGTTGTCTCCCTGGCCGGTTTGGCTCAGCGGTTAGAGGGTCAGCCCTCGGACCAATAAGTCTCAGGTTGAATTCAGGTCAAGGGCACATACCGTGGTTGCGGTTCATCCCTGGCCCTGGTCAGGTCGTGCGGGAGGCAATCAGTCGATGTGTCTCTCTCATATGTTTCTCTCAGTCAATGTTTCTCCCTATCCCTTCCTCCCACTCTATCTGATAACTAGAAAAATATCCTCAGGTGAGAATAAAAAAAAAATTGTGGCTGTTAACCTGAGAAAACTGTTCAGACATTGTATATAAGCATTTGCTTCTGAACAATGCCACATATAACATTTTATGTTTATCATAAACAGATTTTTGTTAGTACAAAGGAGTTTTTTTTTTTTAAATGACAGAGTATAGAGACTAAAACCTAGAATAATGATCAAGGATGAGAAGAGGTAAAAGATACACTAATTAAATTATGCCCTTTCCTCTTTCTGCTGATAAGTATTTCTTTTATGAAAAAGTGTTTCAATATTTGGGGTTAGAAATGTTGTAAGAAAAGTCAATAAAAAGGTTGGGAGAAAAGAAACAAATTTTTATTGAACATTAGCTATATTTCTAGTGTGACTTTTCATATATTCCTCACAAAAACTATATTGGGGAAGTGTTATTATTCTCACTTTATAGTACAGGGAAGAGTGCATAGAGAAATTAAGTATTCTGCCTATATAGAAGGTAAACAGAGGAACACAAATTCAAACACACTTGTTAATTCTAACATCTATGTTCTTTCACATCATGCATTAGGGTATAGCATACTTGAAACAGTGTACAAGAGAAGTTATTTTAAACATGTATGATTAATCACTAATAATCATAATTATTTTCTCAATGTATATATTCACAGAGAGATGGTGAGTAAATTTTATTTCAGGACTATTTTATCTCCATTTAGAAATTAACTATTCAGAGGACCATATTACAGCATGAAAAAGAGTGCTTCTGAAACAATTGTCCACAAGCTCATTCAATTCACATTTATTCTCAGGGATGAAAGTTGAGCTTCCCTGACTCAAACAAATATTCTAAATTTCTATGTATTATCTCTTCTTCAAAACAATAATTTTTAATCACTTATAAGAACCTGCTAAATTAAAACTGAGTTAAAAGACAAAGGAGTGTTTCCTGAGCCAGTGGTTATATATCTATTAATTCTCCCTATTTTATAGATCCTCTAATATTTTCCAAATTAATAAAAACTGCTGGAATTAATGGAAGAAATTCTAAATAATTAAGTTGCAAAAAATAACGCTCCCAATGTCACTTATTGATTCTTTTAAAAAAGTTATATTTAGCCCTGGCCAATTTGGCTCAGCGGTTAGAGCGTCGGCCTGCGGTCCGGAGAGACCCGGGTTCGGTTTCCGCTAAGGGCACGTACTTCGGTTGCAGTTTGTCCCCGGCCCTGGTAGGTCGTGCGGGTGGCAGCCACTCGATGTGTCCCTTCACGTCGATGTTTCTCTCTCTCTCTCCCTTCCTCTCTCTCCCTCCCACTCTATCTGTACAAAAAATGGAAAAATATCCTCAGGTGAGGATTAAAAAAAAAAAAAAGTTATAATTAAACCCATGCACCAAGAGGTCACCAGTTCGATTCCTGGTCGGCACAAGCCCAGGGTGTGGGCCCAATCCCCAGTGGGGGGCATACAGGAGGTGGCCAACTGATGTTCTCTCTCATCAATGTCTCTATCTCTCCTTCTCCCTTCTTCTGTCTCTCAAATCAATAAAGAAAAAAAAAATGTATTAGAAAAAAAAAAAAAAAAGCCTGGCCCTGGCCGGTTTGGCTCAGCGGTTGGAGCATCGACCAGTGGACCAGAGAGCCCAGGGTTCGGTTCCCACTAGGGGCACGTACCAAAAAAGAAAAAAAAAAAGCCTGCTGTCCCATGGAGGTCCTGGTTTGATTCCTAGTTAGGGCACTAGCAGGGGTGTGCAGGAGGTAGATAGATACTTCTCTCTCACATCGATGTTTCTCTCTCTCCCTTCCTCGCTCTTAAAAAAAAAAAAATCAATAAAAACATATTTTTTTTAAAAAGAATCAAATGTTTCTGATCAGCTTTAAAAAAAAAAGTTGTATTTCAAGGTTTTACATTAAATGTTTCCATTATCTGTCAATGCAAGTAAGAAGTCAAGATTTTAATAAAAGATTATAGCAAAAAAGCACAATCTTCCTCAGATTTCTTCAGAACCCCAGTATAGAAATGTACACACAATATAACTAGAAAATATACTAACGTATCAAGATGAATTGGCAAAATTAAAATAATTAGGAATAAACAGACAATCTTAATACAAAACTATAAATAAGAACCAAATAATACTTTTCTTGTATTTTTGTCTAACAAAGTTTTTTTGTATGTGCATATTATCAATATATTATTATCTGTTAGACTGTGGCTTCCTGAAGTTCAAGGCGATGTCCTGATATGGACCACACTGTTAAATATATTTATTTATTTGACAAATAATGAATTAAGTGCCTACTATGAGTACTGTGCTGGGCACTAGGTTAGGTCCTGGAAATTCCCTAACTCCACAAAAAGAGAATCACATCAGCCTCAGAGATTATATCTGAGTAGAGAAGATATCAAAGTACGGAAAACACAAATAGGATGTAAAAAGATTCCAATAAAAGATACCTGACAATACATTTCCATGACGAGCCATCTTGATCATCTTGTTCTTCTATGTACATTCTGACATTGTGATCTTGATCCAATTGGTACCAGTACATGAGGCCATCTTTGTCTCGACCAATTGGCTGGAGACGCATGGTATCGGCATCCTCCTCATTGATAATATTCTTGAATTTGAGATTGTCATCAAACTGACACTCACAGAGGTACTGGAAAATAGTCATAACATGGCTTAAAATATCCACCTAAATGTTTCTCCACTATAGTAAGTGTGACATGCTCAACCACAGAATTGATTCAGGAACAGAAGCAGAAAGAACATGTACAGTTTTATGAATCTTTTACCATACTCTCCTGCATTTTTACAACCTGCTTAATTTTTTTTTTAATCCTCCCCCGAGGACATTTTTCCATTTTTTGTTCAAATAGTATGGGAGGAAGAGAGAGAGAAACATCGACATGAAAGAGACACATCGAGTGGCTGCCACCTGCACGACCCAACCAGGGCTGGGGACAAACTGCAACCAAGGTACGCGCCCTTAGCGGGAACCAAACCCGGGTCTCTGAACTGCAGGCCAACGCTCTAACCGCTGAGCCAAACCGGCCAGGGCTCAACCTGCTTAAATTTTAAGTTAACATTTTATTTCAGTATTATATAAATTTACATGTTTAACACAATCAATGATACAAAAATCAAGTTACATTTCAAAAGCACTGAGTCTGTTTGCAAGAAGTCACCCAAATTGTCTCACAGTATAAAATTTTCAGTGATTCTTTCTCTCTTAATGCTTTTAAATGAGTATCATTCTTGAAATAAATGTTTTTGAAAGTATGAGATATATGCAGTTTTCAAGAAAGGTAGTCTCATTGATAGCTGCCTCTAGAGAATTATCTTAATAAAAAGATAACCACATGACTAAACGAGGAACTGACAACTTTTGGTTAAACATTTTTATGTATGATTAGGGTATAAAGGCAGGATTCTCTCTGTGCAGGCAGATAATACATGAAGTTCCTATCACACTCTCTTTGTCTTTGCCTGTGTTATCTAACCCAATAGTCTCTCTTCTATGAAAAGTATTTTTTTCTTTCATTATGCTGGCCACCTTGCTAATATATTAGTCAGAGAAAGGGAAATTCAAATTTGAAAATAAATCTACTTTGAGGAGATCTATTTTAATCTAGTTGGTTTGGTTATGTAGCATGCCCCCCGTCCCCCTTCATCTGGAAAACTATCAAATTACTAATTTAGCAAATCAGTAAAAAGATTAACCACAGTTTACAGCATGTGTTAACAATGATTGTGAAGGCTAAAAACAATGAATAAAATTAATCTGGGGCAATTGCCTGCCCACTGTATTACAGTCCCTACAGGCACATATCATTAAATCTAAATATACTTGTGTACTGAAACATAACCAAAAACAGTCATTTAAAGAACAGACTTTTGGCACAAAAAAATTAAAGAAAAATATCTACTGTCTTTTTGCAATAACAGAAATGTCTACTTTCTAGTTATTTTTCCAATTCAACCCAGAGTCAAAATAAATTTTTAAATTAAAATAACTGTAATAAATAATAAACTTATTACCTTTAGGAGTGCTAGTTTGCATTCAACACTCATTTCGAGATAGCCTTTCTTCTCCATCTCCCATGCCCAGGTGCTATTAAACTCTTGGCATATCTGTCAGAGAAAGTTATTATCTTAATATATAAAAATTTTATTTAATAAATAGTTTTGTTGTGTAATTACGGTAACTGTTCTTGATAATATATATTTATAAAGAGAAAAGTTTGTAACAAACAATGCACTCCAATTCTACCCTAAAATACATATCACTTAAATACACCAGAAACGTTTATTATTGACTGCTGACTGAATTTAAGATAAGTACTGATGTCTGCAGCTCTCTCCTTTGCTCTCGAAATGTTATACAAACTTCTGTGGCACATTTTCCCAAAGGCAAATAATTATGTGATTCCGTCTCTCCACATGGCCTAGAAGTTCCTGGAGGCCAAGTACAATAGTTGATTGATCTCTATGCCTAGAACAGAAGTAGGTTTTAAAAAAACGCCGAACTGGCCCAGCGGGTGTGGCTCAGTGGTTGAGCGTCGACCCCATGCACCAAGAGGTCGCTGGTTTGATTCCTGGTCAGGGCACATGCCCAGGTTGTGGGCCAAATCCCCAGTGAGGGGCATGCAGGAGGCAGCCAATCAATGTTTCTCTCTCTCTCTCCCTCTCCTTCTCAAATCAATAAAGAAAATTAATTAATTAATTTTTAAAAATACTGCCAAACTGTAGGCATATTTTAATCAAGCCACTCTCCAACTCAATTTTTTCTTACTTATGGGTAAAGATTCCACTGTTTGGCATCTCAGACCTTCTATGATAGGGCATAATCTTAAATTTCTAGACTTCTCTCCATATACAAGCATTCCAAACACACCCGAGCCACCTAACAATCTGAGGAAAGATTTGAATAACAACAATCCACTCAATAATAGGGACTAATCAGGAAAATGCCACAGGTTCTATGACCTGTGAGCCAGTTTCTTCAGCAATAAAAGGGGAGCAAGAATAATACTGATCTTAAAGACTATAAAACAGGCATGAAAATTATATAAAGTACCTAGCAACTTCCATAAAAATCTATCTTTATTGCCTTTAGTGCCTGACTTTGTTTATCCTTGGATATCATTCAGATAGAAATTTTTTTTTAAATCCTCACCCGAGGACATTTTTCCATTTTTTGTTCAAATAGTGTGGGAGGAAGAGAGAGAGAAACATCGACATGAAAGAGACACATCGAGTGGCTGCCACCCGCATGACCAACCAGGGCCGGGGACAAACTGCAACCGAGGTACACGCCCTTAGCAGGAAACGAACCTGGGTCTCTCTGGACCACAGGCCAACGCTCTAACCAATGAGTCAAACCAGCCAGGGCTCAGATAGAAATTTTTATTTTATAACTGAGAAAAATGAAATTTAGAGGGATTATTTATCCAGTGAGTCCACAAATATTTACTGAGTACCTACTCGATGCCAGTAGCTAGTCAAGGGAGCTGGGGAAGACACACAATCTGCCATCATGGAGCTTACATTCTGGGAGGTAGTCAAACAGGTAAAAATAAAAAATGTCAGGTAAAGAAAAATGCTATGCTGAAAATAAAATGATGTGCTAGTTTGAGCGCTATTTTACATCAGATGCTGAGAGAAAACCTTATTTTCTTTCTAAATATTTACTGATTTAGAGAGAGCGAGACATGGATTTGTAGTCCCATTTGTGTATGCACTCACTGATTAATTCTTTTTTTTTTTTTTTAAATCCTCACCAGAGAATATTTTTCTAGTTATCATCAGATAGAGTAGGAAGGAGAAAGGCAGAGAGAGGGAGAGAAACATCAATGTGAGAGGAACACATTTACTGGCTGCCTCCCACATGACCCAACCAGGCCCAGGGACAAACTGCAACCGAGGCACAAGCCCTTGACCAGAACCAAACTCAAAACTCATTGGTCAGCAGGCTGACACTCTAACCACTGAACCAAACTGACCAGGGCTACTGGTTGATTTTTGTATGTGCCCTGACCAGGGATCACACCTGCAATTTTGGCGTATCGGGACGGCTCTCTAACAGACTGAGCTACCCCACCATGGAAGAAAACCTCAATTTAAAGAGTTGACATTTGACACAAAAAATTGAAACATAAAATAGAAATGAGCCACAAGATGATCTGGAGGAGTAATGTTTCAGGCAGAAGAAACAAGTTAGCAAAAAAAAAAAAGGCCTTAAAGTTTGGCATATTAAAAAAACAGAAAGATTAGAAGGTATAAACAAAGTAGAAAAGCAATTTTTACCCAGTGTGGTGTGCCATAAGAATCTTTGAGACATAGCATACCTGACTATTTGGTCAGGAGCACTGACTTCTTTCCCCTTAGATTGTCAGATTAAAAAATGACAACACAGCCCTGGCCGGTTTGGCTCAGCAGTCGGAGCATCAGCCTGTGGACCAGAGAGTCCCAGGTTCAGTTTCTGCTAAGGGCACATACCAAAAAAAAAAAAAAAAAAAAAAAGACAACACAACAATAGCCATCCAGTGCGAATAGATCAAAATTATACTTTAAATTTATTTTATTTTATTTTAGAGAGAGAGAAAGTGAAAGGGAGAGAGAGACAGAAACATCCATGAGCGAGAACATGGACTGGCCACCTCCTGCATGCCCCCCACTGGGGTTCGGGCCCACAACCTAGGCATGTGTCCTGACCAGGAATCGAACTGGCGGGCTCAACCACTGAGGCACACTGGCCAGACTATATTTTTTTTTAGTCAGATTGGCAAAAAATAAGATTGTCGTTGTTGTTGTACTGTAGAATTTCAGTAATCAGTTTATGTGTGCCATGAGGTGAAAAGGGTTGAAAATCACTGAAGTAGAATGAGGGGGAAAGTAGCAAAAGATAAGGTTAAAGAGATAACCAAGGGTCAAATTATTTAGGCAAGGATAAGGAATTAAGATTTTATTTCAAATGTGATGGGGGAAGCCAACAGAGGATTTTAAATGGGGAAATTTATGATTTATGTTTCAAAAATGGCTGTTCTATGAAAAATGGATTGCAGAGGGGAAAGAATGGAAACTAAAAACCCATTTTAAGGTAAGAGATAATGATGACATGAACTATGATCGTAATGGTGAGAACAGAAAGACGTGGATGGCTGTATTTTGGAGGCTAAATCATCAGGACTTTTTATAGAACAGATGTGGATGGAGGGTGATTGGAAAGAAAACCTGAAAGTGACACCTAGATTCCTTGGCTTGACCAAATGGAAGAATAAAAGTACTTTGACTAAAGTGCTTTTTTTTTTAATAGATGAAAAAAAATTTTTATTTAATCTTTAGTGATTTTAGAGAGAGAAATACTGATGAGAGAGAACATCAACTGGCCGCCTCCTACAGGCCCCCCACTGGGGATTTGGCCCATAACCTGGGCATGTGCCCTGACCAGGAATCAAACCAGCGACCTCTTGGTGCAGGGGTCGACGCTCAACCACTGAGCCACACCGGTCAGGCTTGACTAAGGTATTAAGAGAATACCTGAGAGAAGGGAGTTAACAAGATATCTCTTTTGTACCTAATGAGCTTGAGGTAAGTGTCTTACTCAAAGTTACTGAGCAGAGTCTCCTGGTTCACAGATCTTTCCAGTGGATCTTTTCAAATCTAAGTCAAGAAGAATTTTATGGCCGAACACTGATAAGTCAAGGGTTATGTCTACTCATCTTCATATCCCTAACCTGTGACAAAGTATGAAACATACAGCAAGTACAAGACAAATACTAATGAATAAATGAGCGACATACAAAAATAATGCTGCACCATAATTCAAAAATTCTTTTTAGTTAACCAGTAATAAATTTCTATAGCCAACATAACACATCTCAAAGAATGTTATAAATTCTTTTTTTTTTTTTTGTTCAGATAGAGTGTGGGAGGGGGAGAGAGAGAGAAAGAGAGAGAGAGAGAGAGAGAGAAACATCGACGTGAAAGGGACACGTCGAGTGGTTGCCACCCACACGACCCAACCAGGGCTGGGGACAAACTGCAACCGAGATACGTGCCCTTAGCGGGAACCGAACCCGGGTCTCTCAGGACTGCAAGCCGACGCTCTAACCGCTGAGCCAAATCGGCCAGGGCAGAATGTTATAAATTCTTACTAGAATAAAAACAGCTAGCATTTATTGCATGTTTACCACGTGCCAAGTACTGTTCTAACTGCTTTAAAATATTAGTCAATTTTCGCAAGTGTTGGACAGGTGCATTGCTATTCTCAGGAGGATATGTACTTCAGCTAAGGAATGAGACAAATAGGAATTACCATCTTTAGTCATTTACGGTAAAAGCAGTATACATTTAAAATACCAATCAGGTCAACTGTCATCAATGGAGCCGTGGACAAAGGCCAGACGGAGAATTGTAAATCATCTAGCTCAAATTACACCTCACCAAGTTTCCCTGACCCAGTATTTAAATATGTCCAATTGTTTTACATATAATATACTTTCTAGAGGACTAAACCAGGCATTTACTGAGCATATTAAGTCCTAGGAGGGCAAAGACGAATTAACAGTCAGTCTCAGTTCTAGGAAAGTCAGAAGAGAAATAGAGAGAGAGAGAGAGAGAATGAGAATGAATCATGTAAACAAGTAGTGAGTTATCTACAAACTAAATAACTGACACAATTATAAAAACACAGAAGAGAGAAACCCTAATTCAGCCTATGGATGAAGGGAAATTAAAGAAGGTTTTTTATTGAAGTGATGATATTTATGCTAGGACCTGAAGGATGAAAGATGTTTTACCAGTCAAGGAGGTAAAGAGCATTTCAGGAAGAAAAAAACAGAATATGAAAAGCAACAGGAATGTGAGTGGTGATGTGATTGTCGATGTGAAGGTGAATAGAGGAGTTCTTTATGTTGAGTCCTAGAGCCCTAGATCTTGAGTGCCTGAGGATGGGAGTGGGCGGAGACAAGGCTGTGAAGGAAAGTAGTGAGCAGGCTGTGAAAGTAGGTCATGGCTTACAAATATGGGGGCTCAACATGTATTTGGAAGTATTGATAGAAAATAGTTCTGTTTTGCCGTGCAAGACAGACAGGAGAATAAATTCTGAGATTAAGGAGACCAACTAAAGCCTGTTTTGCAACAATTCAAGAGAAAGGTGATGAAGCCTGAGTTAGGCTAAGCAAAGGATAATCAAGAAAAGGCAGATTCTGATTGGTAGTGTACTCATCTTATAAAAGCAGTAACAAGCTTTATGTTTAATATATGGTTTTACTATTTACAATAGAACTTTCTCATACATTATTTGATTAGAGGTGGGTTCCTGTAAAACTACAAGATTTGTTAAAGCAAAAGAAAGTATGATTCATCTTTCCATTTCCTATAGTACCTACCATATACAAGGCCTTGCTGAAAGTGGACATTCAATAAATATTTACTTTATCAATGTTCTTTGGTATAACTACTGAGATAATCTATTATGATGGAATATATGAGAATACTGTCTATGATAATGCATTAAAGGTTACAAAGAAAGGATGTTTCTTTAATTCCTTAAAAAACACATACATATATGAAATATTTCAATGGCAAGTTTTCTCAAGCAACATGATTATGAAAATTAAAAGACCACCAAAATCCAAACAACTGACCAGAGCATGGACATGCATCAATTAATTAGTTCAATCCACAATCATTTTATCAGAAATGTATTGTGTGCCAGACAGTGACTGAAACCAGGATAAATAAGATACTACGACTCCTGCTAAAGGATCTCAGGATTAGTGGGACAGGCAGCTGGAATCTCAGTTAACCTATATATGGGGCACATTTATACGTCAAAAATTTGAGAAACTATACTCAAAAGTAATCTGTTCTGAAGTTTTAGTCAACAAAAAGGTGCCTTGAAAGTATCTAGCAAGAAAAATAAATCTCTATCATAACAACTTTATATTTTTGGTACAATTAATAGAAACCATGTACCTAAAATAAAAAGAATGTAAGTACTTCCTTCTAAGTAATCCATTTTATATCACTCGTCTAGACATAAAAGGCAATAAGGCTTTAGTATCAAACAGATTGAGAGTCAGATCCTGGCTCTCTCTATCATCAGTGTGATCTCGAGTTAAGTCAATTACCTCTCTGAATTTCAGGATCTTCATCTGTAAAATGGAGGTTTTGTTGCTAGTAAAAGATAAAGAAGATGCCTATCAGATACTCATTGTGCCATAGCTACCTGATATAAATGCAAACCTGAAAATGGTTCAAGAGAATCACGACAAGAACCAATTGGAACACGAGGAAAAAGAGAAGGAATTAAGAGCTGGCAGGAAGTGTGGATCAGTATTCTTCAAGCTGTACATAAAAACTATTTCATGACACTTTTGTTTCAGATATATATAAATATATATAAGCAAACATGTCTAAGATTTCAATAAAATCATTGGTGAGTGATTTAAATTCCTACTTTTCATTTTCTGGCTACTTAACCCTATGTTATACTAAGCAGTTTCCCTTGTTATGTTCTATATCCAATACTACAGTGATTATATTGAAGCTAAGATTACTACTAGACTTAGAGAAAATTCCCTGTTGTATTTTTATAAATTTTCTTGTGGAAATATGTATATAATAAAAATAAAATTTGCAATTTTAACCATTTAGTGTATAAATTCAGTGGCGTTGATTACATTCACAATGTTGTATAACCACTACCACTTTTTATTTCTAAAACTTTTTTTATCACCCAAACAGAAACTCTTTAACCATTAATCAATTGTAACTCCCCATATGCCTCCTAGCCTGCAGTACCTGGTAATCCATAAATTGCTTTTCTGTCTCTATGAATTTGCCTATTTTGGATAGTTCATATAAATGGAACAATCCTTTATTGTTCTTTTGTGTCTGGCTTTTCACTTCGCATATTGTTTCCAAGGTTTATCCATGTTGTAGCACATATCACAATTTCATTCCTTTTTAGGGATAAAAATATTCCATTGTATGAATATACCACATTTTGTTTATCTATTTATCTGTTGATGAACACCAGGGTTGTTTCAACCTTTTGGCTATTTCAAATTATGTTGCAATAAACACTGACATACAAATATTTGTTTTTGATTCTTTTGAATATATAGCTAGGTGTGGGATTGCTGGGTCCTATGCCAATTCTATGCTTAGCTTTCTGAGAAACTGCCAAACTTTCTTGCAGCAGCTATGCCACTTTGCACTCTTATCAGAACGTATGAGGCTTTCAACATCTCTACAACCTTACCAACACCTAAAAAAATTTTTTTTTCTTTATTGATTTGAGAGAGAGAGGAAGGCGAGGGGGAGAGAGAGACAGAAACATCCATGAGAGAGAACATTGACTGGCCACCTCCTGCATGCCCCCCACTGGGCACGTGCCCTGACCAGGAATCGAACTGATGACCTCTTGGTGCATGGGTCGACGCTCAACCACTGAGCCACAACAGCTGGGCTTACCAACGCTTATTATTGTCCTCTTTAAAAAAAACAAATAGCCATCCTATTAGGTATAAAGTAGTATCTCACTGTAGTTTTGATTTGCATTTCCCCAATAACTAATAATGTTCAGCACCTTTTTATGTGCTAATTTACTGATCTTTGTATATCTCTGGAGAAATGTCTACTCAAAACCTTGCTCATTTTTAAATAGAGTTGTCTGTTTGTTGTTGAGTTTTAGGAGTTCCTTTCGAGTCTGATTTTTTAATTTTTATCAGTTATATAATTTGCAAATATTTCCTTCCATTCTGTAGGTTGTTGTTTCACTTTCTTCGTAATGTCACTTTAAAAGTTTTTAATTTTGATAAAGTTGAATTAATCTATTTTTTCTTCTTGTTGCTCATGCCTTTGGTGTCGTATCTAAAAACCTATTGCCACATCCAAGGTCATGAAGATTTATCCCCATGTTTTATTCTAAGAAGTTTTCACACTTTTATTTAGGTTGTTGATGCATCGTTAGTTCATTTTTACATATGGTATGAGGCAGTGTCCTCTGCATTTTTCAAGTTGTTAAAATTCAACAAATATGTATTTTCACACTATAAGCAACAGTCAAAATAAAGTTTGTAAAATAATGCAATGAGTACTCAATAAATCCAATATACCCCATCCTCTCATTTTCTTTTTTTTTTTAAATATATTTTCTTTATTGATTTTAGAGAGAGGAATGGAAAGAGAGAGAGATAGAAGCATCAATGAGAGAGAACATCAACTGGCCGCCTCCTGCATGCCCCCCACTGGGGACCAGGCCCACAACCTGGGCATGTGCCCTGACCAGGAATCGAACTGGAGACCTCTTGGTGCATGGGTCGATGCTCAACCACTGAGCCACACCAGTTGAGCCATCCTCTCATTTTTAACTCAGACAAGAATTAAGACATATACATATCATTAACACAATATTTTTTAATGTGTTCCTAAAGTCTTTATATTTAGGAATTTAATTTGGAGGTTCTATGTTTACTTCCCAGGATTATTCACTTAGCTCAAGCAATGCAAAGTAACTTTAAATTTCTATTTTTATGTAACTTCTTTCAAAACACACAGATACCAGAGTTATAGGTATGTTTACTAGGTAAGTAACTGTGGCTATGAGGAGCAAACTTCTGAGTATATAATTGAAAGTTCATGACCAATACCAGTGTGCACACTTGAAAAACATCTCTGGAGGGGAGAAGCAGGTTCCTGAAGTCTACTCAAGGCCACATCTGCAATAGGTTTCCCAGCCTTAATTAAGGAATTACTGCTTGTTTCTCTTTGGAAAAGCCTTCAGGTATATTATTATCAAATAAAACATTCACTGGCCCTGGCCAGTTTGGCTCAGCAGTGAGAGTGTCGGCCTGAGGACCAAAGGGTTGAGGGCTCAATTACTGATCAAGGGCATGAACCTGGGCTGCAGGTTCAATCCCCTGCCCCGGTAGGGGTCAGGCAGGAGGCAGCCAATAGATGTGTCTCTCTCACATCAATGTTTGTTTGTTTCTTTCTCTCTCTCCCTCCCTCCCACTCTATCTAAAAAAGCAATGGAAAAATATCCTCAGGTGAGGAGTAACCAAAGGGAGGGGGAAAAATTCACTGGACCACCTGAAGTCACACAGGAATTCAAAAGAAAACTAAAGAAAATGCAACCCAACATTTCTATATGCACGAATGTGAATAATTTGACAAGTTGCTGTCAATTTCCAAAGTAACGCAAGCCAGAAAAAAGAAAAACGCCCTTAAAATTGCTCTGCTGTTTCTCTGATAATTATTAATATTTAAACAATGTTTACTAGGTCCCAACTATTTGACAGGCATTCTGCTCAGAGTATTCACATATACTTTCATGAGGAAACAGAGGGTCAAAGAAGCTAAGTAACTAAATTAAACTTATACACCTAGTAATTAGCAGATTTTAGATTTTCTCCTGTTACAAATCCAGTGAGTGCTCTTTTTATACTGCCACATGCAATTCATTTATGATGGCAAATTATGGGTGCTCATACACTGCCGCAGAGGAAATGATACTCTTTAAGGAACATTTTACAATGTTAAAATGATGTGAAAATGCTTTCCAAAATATAAAGCATTAAGTATTCATTCTATGGCATTAGACAAACCTGAGTTCAATCTTTGCTTCAGTATCTACTATCTATGTGACCTTGGGAGTTACTTAATTCTCTATTATCTGTTTGTGTTATGCATTAAAAGATAATGTATGTAAAAAAGCATAAGGCAGAGTATAGTAAGCTCTCAAATATCAGCTCTTCTCATTATTAAGTTTTGGAGAAATTGAAACCTTCATAAATTGCTGGTGGGAACATTAAATGGTACAGCAGCTACGGAAAGGTCTGGCAATAAAATTATCATATGACCCAGCAATTACATTCTAAGGTACATACGTAACAGAAATAAAAATACATGAAAAAACACTTGTACACTAATATTCATAGTAGCACTATTCCTAATAAACAAAAAGTAACAAAAATTCCAATGATCAACTGATGAATAAATAAAATGTGGTACAGCCCAGCTGCTGTGGCTCAGTGGATTGAGTGTCGTCCCATGGACTGAGAGGTCCCAGATAGATTCCGGGTTAGGGCACATGCCTGGTTTTGGGCTTGACCCTCAGTAGCGGCCATGCAGAAGGCCGATGTTTCTCACATCGATGTTTCCATCCCTTTCTCCCTTCCACTCTCTCTAAAAAAAAAAAATCAATAAAAACATAAAAAAATAAAATGTGGTATAATCCGTACAATGGAATAGTATTTGGCAATAAAAAGGAATGAAATACCGATACATGCTACAATTAAGGATAAACCTTGAAATCATTAGGCTAAGAAGTCTGACACAAAGGCCACATATTTTATGATTCCATATGTAAGAAATGTCCAAAACAGGCAAATCCCTAGAGACAGAAAAAGTAGATTAGTGGTTGCCAGGGAAATGGGTAGAGGAGTTATGATTACAGCTGATTGCTAATGAGTACCAAAATCTCTTTTTAGAGGGATGAAATGTTCTGGAATTTTAGTGGTCATGGTTGCACAACATAGCAACTATACTAGCAATTAATTAATATACTTTAATATGGCAGTTTTTATTCTATCAATTATATCAAAAAAAAGAAAAATACTAATTAACATACTAACAAGACAATTAAAGGCAACAACTTTAGTTTACTTTTGAAAAATAAATATAGCAGTAGAGAAATATCTAATCCTTGTCAAAATATGTCCAAATTAACAAACAATAAAGATGGCCCTTATAACTTCCTCAGGAGTAAAAGCAATAAGTCTTTCTGATATTTAGCTTAAGGCCATCTACTGCCAAACTTATTCACTTTCAAAAGATTTCTAAAAGGGTTACTAGAGAACAAGGGACAAAGATTACCCCTTACCTTTCCTTTATTTTTGAGGGACAAATGAATGAGGTCATTTTCTACTGAGGGGTTTAGAAATACCCCAGAAGAGACACATTAGGTTATGTTCTACTGAATGTCAGTATCCCTCAAGTATTAAGCCTCAGAAAATACTATTTGCTTATTCTAAGAAGCATATTTATTTTTATATTTTTTAACATTTCTTGATATCAGAGTCTTTTAAAGTCAATGATTACATTCAATATGATAGTATGTCTTTGCAAAACTATTTCTAAATAATTGTGTGGCATGCACTGAAAAAAATCACACAATCAAAGAAAAAGCAATAATAATAACATCAGTCTCCTAGAAATTATTCTGAGGCTAAAGGAAATCAAACAGGATTTTCTTTAAAAAAATAATGTATCAAAAACCGGCTTTCCATTACTTTTCAATGCCTTTATATGGGCAAGAGGCAGGGCAGTAGAGAAGTATAGGCATAGGTACTGAATTTGTTGAAGATAGGTATCTGTTTATTAACATGGCAATATTCATTATCCACATTATAAGGTGTCTGAAATTGCTCATGTGGTATCTAAAATCATTAACAACCACAGGAAATAGAGGAATTTCATAGAAATATGAGAGATTATTGGCAGAAAAATTCTTTGTGACTCACCAAGTAAAAGGAATATGAAGCTCCATAAGGCCAAGGCCTATCTGACTAGGCAAGGGCTTAACAGGTCCTCACAGAACTGCTAGTTGAAATTTCCACTCACTGTGTTTCTTTATTTTTAGAAGGGTAATTCCACCTTTGAAGTAAAAAAGTCACCAGCTAGATTTTCGGGTCCCTTTACATTCTGGATGATATTGGAGAATATATGTTGGCAAGTGCAAGATAAATAAATGTCTTTGGTAGACACCTCTGTCTTTCCCTTTCATATCAGCTACAAAGACTTATTGATTCTATTGTTTAAATAGCTTTCACGTCCACTCTCTCCTTTCCATCCCTATTACCAAAACCATAATTCAGGTGTCCTCATTGCTGAGATGATTATAACATTAACTCCCATTCAAATGACCCCTAGGCCGCCACTCACTGCCACTCTCTAGGTGCTTTACATTATAGTGAAGCTAAGCTACTAGTAATTTCCTATCAAATTTCTACTCATTCGACCTAGCCGGTGTGGCTCAGTTGTTTGGAGTGGTGGCTCAGTTGGCTGGAGCATTGTCTCATGCAACAGAACATCATGGGTTTGATTCCCGGGTTGGAGCACACACAGGAGGCAACCAATTGATCTCATATCGATATTTCTCTGTCTCTCTCCCCTCTCCTTTCCTCCCTAAAATCAATAATAAATAAATAAATGGTGCTAGGGAAACTGAAAAGCCACATGCAAAAGAATGAAACTAAACTATTTGTCCCCATATATAAAAATTAATTTAAAATGAATCAAAGACCTAAATACAAGACTTAAAACAAATTATATAGGGGAAAACATAGGTACTAAACTTATGGACCTCGGTCTGAGAGAGGATTTTATGAATCTGACTCCAAAGACAAGGGAAGTAAAGGCAAAAATAAATTAATGGGACTATATCAAGCTAAAAAGCTTCTGCACAGCAAAAGAAACTGCCAACAAAACAAAAGGCAACTAAATGAATGGGAGAAGAAATTTCACACAGCTGTGACAAGGAGTTAATGTCCAAAACATATCAAGAACTCATAACAACTCAATTCCAAACAAACAATCCAATTAAAAAATGGGCAGAGGACCTGAACAGATACTTCTCCCAAGAAGACACACGAATGGCCAACAGATATATGAAAAGATGCTCAACATCACTAGCTATTCGGGAAATGCAAATCAAAACTACAATGAGATACCACTTCACACCTGTTAGAATGATTATCAACAAGACAAGTGTTGAAGAGGTTGTGGGAAAAAAAGGATCCCTCATTCACCATTTGTGGGCATGTAAACTGATACAGCCACTATGGAAAGCAGTATGGAGGCTCCTCAAAAAATTAAGAACAGAATTACCCAGCAATCCATCTTCTGGGTATCTACCCCAAAATTTGAAAACATTAATTTGCAAAGTTATATGCACCCCTATGTTCACTGCAGCATTAGTCATGTGGCCAAGACATGGAAACAACCAAAGTGTCCTTCGATAAATGACTGGATAAAGATGTGGTACATACATACAATAAAATACTACTCAGCCATAAGAAAAGATGAAATACTGCCATTTGCAACAACATGGATAGAACTTGAGAATATCATACAAAGCAAAATAAGTCAGACAGAAAAAGTCAAGAAGCATTATGATTTCACTCATAGGTCTGATACAAAACTAAAAGCAACAAATGAACAAACAAGGAAACAAAGACTCATAGACACAGACAACAGTATGGTGGTTACCAGAGGAAACGGGGTTGTGGGAGTAGTAAAAGGTAAAATGGGTTAAATATATGGTGATGGAAGATTTGATTTTGGGTGGTAGGCACACACTGCAATATACAGATGATGTATCATGAAATTGTATACCCGAAACCTATATAAGAAACCAAAGTCGCCCCAATAAATTTAATCAAAAGAAAAAAAAAGCCTAAGCCCAGATGGCTTCACTACTAAATTCTAGTAAGTTTTTAAAGAATTAACACTAATACTTCATAAACACTTCAAAAAAATGAAAGAAGAAGAAATATTTCTCAATCCATTCTATGAGGCCAGTATTACCCAAATACCATAACCAGACAAAGACATCTTAAAACAATAACAACAACAAAATCAACAAATATCTCTTATAAATACTGGCACACAAATCCTCAAAAACAAATCAACAAACCGCCCTGGCCGCTTTGGCTCAGAGGTTAGAGTGTCAGACCGAAGACCAAGGAGTCTCAGGTTTGATTCTGGTCAAGGGCATGTACCTCGGGGATGTGCGGGAAGCAACCAATCAACGTTGTCTCTCTCATGTAGATATTTTTCTTTCCCTCCCTCCCTCCCACTCTATCTGAATATAAATGAAAAAATATCGTCAGGTGAGGATTTTAAAAAATAATAATAAATAAATCAACAAACCAATCTAGCAACATATGAAAAGAAGATTATGGCCCATGACCAAGAGGGAATCATTGCAGAACTGCAAGGTTTCAACATACAAAAATTAATCAATGAGCCTGGCCGATACGGTTCACTGGTTGAGTGTCGACCTATGCACCAAGAGGTTGCTGGTTCGATTCCTGGTCAAGGCACATGCCCAGCTTGCGGGCCCCATCCCCAGTGTGGAGCATGCAAGAGGCAGCCAGTCAACATTCTTTCTCATCAATGTTTCTCTCTCTCTCTCTACTTTCCTCTCTCCCTAAAATAAATAAAGAAAAATATATATATTAAAAAAATTAATCAATGTAACACACCATAATAACAGAACAAAATCCAAAGGGTTATTTCAATAGATTCAGATAAAAACATTTCACAAAATCCAACACCTACCATGACAAAAATACTCAACACACTAGGAAAAGAGAATTTCCTCCATATGATAAAGGGACGACATTCAATCCACTGAGCCACATTGGTCAGGCTGGACATTTTACCTGTTAAGTAAGTGACACATTCTGGCTATCTATGTAGACTGTGCGATCTCCAGGAAATGATGACTTTCTTGGGCCTTATCTGTATCTTACTTGATTTGGTAAGGATGATTTTAAGGATAAAATGAGAGAAGACATGAGAAGTCCTGAGCACAGTATTAGGAACAAAAGAGACATAATATCTCTGAAATCTAACTTTAGTACTCAAGACTATTGCTTAGTAGCTGCAAAGGAGAATCACATACTAAGAGTAATCATACGAATTTCTAAGTCATATTTTGCAACTTTTAGTACACTATTTTAAATATGTATTTTTTATTGTTTTTTTTTTTTAGAGAGAGGAAGTGAGAGATAGAAACATTGATGTGAGAGACAAACATCAATTGGCTGCCTCCTGCACACCCCCCACCAGGGATCAAGCCCCCATCCCTGGCATGTGTCCTGACCGGGAATCAAACTGGGACCTCGCAGTCCATGGATGATGCTCAATCCACTGAGCCACACTGGCTGGGCAATTTTTAAAAGTTAAGTTCATTATAAAACATAGCATAAACTTACGCTAGATACAGTAATATTTCAGTAATAAAGAAGATAATTTACAAATTTACCTTGATCAAATATTTTTCCCATCTGTCTGCTGTAACGGATTTGCCAATCTTCCTCATCAACTTCAAATGGAGCTCCACCAATTCTTTTGGTACTTAAAATGAAGAAAAAATACTGTTAGCTGGCAAAATAAAAAACAAAAAAATGCAACATTTAAATTATTTAAAAAGACCCTTCCCCCACAAGATGTTGATTTTAAATATCTTTTAGGTATCTGAATCAGAAAAGACTAAACTAAGGCAAGAAACTACTGAGAACTACTTTAATATGAGTAGGTATATTCACATTTTCTTTAACAATATCAAGTAAGAGTAAACTCTAATGTAGACTATGGACCTGTGGGTGATCTGTGATGTGACAGTGTAGGTTCATCAATTGTAACAAATGTACCACTGTTGTGCAGGATATAGTATATCGTGGCAGAACAGAGCATATGAGAACTTGGATACTTTGTGTTCAATTTTTCTGTGTATCTAAAACTGCTCTAAAATAAAGTCTATAAAAAAAAACATAAAGTAAAACTACTTAACTATACAATTAAAATTTCTACTGTTTTACAAAACACATATTTGGTTTCTTTACTGAGACTGCAGATCAACATAGATTCATAGAATTAAAAAGAAATCAAGAAATATATATTCCAAGTTGATAGATATCTCAGAAATAGTCAAATGGTTTTCAAACTGTTTCTGAAAACTACTCTTCAAAACCATCCCTTATCTATTGTAGTAAACTCTTCTATAGCATCCTTATAAATGGATGCTTGATAACCTTCAGCAAGGACAAATTTGCTTACCTTCCAAAGTTCTAATTATTAGAAAGCTACCTTTACACAAAATGGAAATCTGCCCTCCTCCCTGGTTCTTGCTCTTATTCTCATACGTTCAATTCCTCTTCTATTGGGACCTTCAAATATTTGAAGATTGCTATTATCTTCCCTCAGATTCTCTTCTAACTGTAAACAACTGGAGTTCCTCCAAAAATCCCTTGGGCATGATGATTATATTGTTTAATTATATTAATTTGACCTGAGGGAAATGAAGAACACACACATGCCAGTCAAGTTTAGCATTTTCCAAACACCAAAACCCATTAGTAACCTAGGAGAAATTATGGGCATATTATCTACAAAGGTCCCATAAATTAACTTCTTTAGGAAAATGCTGGATTAAAAAAAATTTGTTGTTTACTGCAAGACTTCTTAAAGCCTTTACTGATTGTTCCTATGTGCACTTCCTAATATATTTGATCATGGAACCTTTCTTTATGAAACACACAATATCTTGTAGGATATAAGTGCTCTGAAGTACAGGTTGGGAAATGATGGACTAATTTTTTTCAGTCATTCTTTCAGACTCTTTATTCTCCACTAAAGCTAGTTGCAACTTAAAAGGATCTTCAAGTAGAAACACTTTCAACCATTCAAAAAATTTTTGTGGGTCCACTATTAGTAAGCAACAGATAGTCTCTGCCCTTAATGAGCCTACTTAAGTGAGTCTTCTTAGGGGGTAAGACCATGGGTGAGTTAGAGGTAAGGAAAGAAGATAGGAGGGGTGGTTGTAGACAAGTAAACAGACAATTATACTAAGCCAAATCTGAAGTATGGTATTGAGGGAGGAGTAGAAAAAAAGGGAGGAAGGGCATTGCTTACATAATTAGCTGCAGATACAAAAAGCTGAAAAACAAAGTGATCGTGAACTGGAGGCATGAACACAGAAAAAGGGCATGATCATGAAAGAGCATTATAAGGCCAAGCTAAGAAGTATACCTTTTACTTAAAATGTAGGTAAGAGAGTGCTCTTTGATTTAGAAAGATCTCAATGGCTGAATTTTAGGAAAAAACTGCTTTTATTTGCTTGTTTGTTTTAGGAGGTAGGGTAGAGAGCAGAGATTAGATGTAAATTCAGGAAAATGTCAATCCAGAAAGATATGAGTCACCTGAACTAAGGTGGAGGTGGTACAGAAAGAAGTTGGAACAAAAAAGAAAAAGAAAAAAGAAGAAGTAGTTGGCAGATCTGAGAAATGTTTAGGAAACAAATAATAAAACTTAGTGATTGACTGGTTGTGCAAAGTAATAGAGTCAAGAAAACTGGAGGCACTGGAGCACCTTAGGAAGAAAAAGACATGGGATCAACTCAGCTCCACCACTTACTACAAGGAGACTGATTCTGGTCAAGTTCTTTAAACACTGAATCTTAAATTCCTTCATTCCTCAAAAAAGGGCTGCATTGGTTTTATCTTACAGTTTCAAAACTATAAAACATTCTAAACAGCTAAATACCTTTATTTTTATTGTTATTTTGGGAACCAAGGTCAATTTCAATTTCTCCTTTTCACTTTCCCCCAAACAGTAAGAACAGTTAAGTCCTTTTTTTTTAAACCTCTTTGGAGAATATGTTTTTATTGATTTTAGAGAGAGAGGAAAAGAGACACACAGACAGAAACATCCATCGGTTGCTTCCCGTATGCACCCTGACCAGGAATCAAACCGGAGAACTTTCAGTGTACAGGGTAACGCTCCAACCAAATAAGCCACACTGGCCAGGGCACCCCCAAACAGCAAGTCTTGATGATTCTGCCTTCCTCTATCTCAAACCTGTTCCCTATTTCCCCCTGTTTCTCTAGGATATCAATGTACCTTCTTCAGAAAAATAGCTACAAATAATCAAACCAATCCTCCAAAAACATTGCTTTCATGTCACTTCCCACTTCATAAGTATCTTTTATGGCCCCTAAATACCTATATAAACTCATCCAGATTTCTTTCCATAGCTTCAGAGTCCTTGCAATATTCAGTGTTGACCTAACTCTCCAGTCCTCTCACTCCTACACTGAAATCTTTGATTCAAATCATTTTGGCCTGTTCACCATCCACTAAGCATACGCAGTCCACTACCTATCTGGGCTTTATTCAAGCCCTCCAGCTTACTGTTTTCTGCCCACTTGAAACATATTCGTAAAATAAAAATCCTAAATGTCTCTGAGATAGCTTTTCAATGATTCCAGCAACAGCTTTGGCCTTGGAATGCTCACAGTATTAATACTGTCTGTATATCTCTCATTTAGGAGTTGGCTAAAAGCTTTGCATTTTTTACGCATGTCCTCCAATATCATATAGATATACAAAAATCACAAAAAAAAAAAAAATTGATACAATTGCAACTATTTTTAAATATCCAAGGTAAGCCCTGGCCAGTTTTGCTCAGCAGTCAGAGCTTCAGCCCGTGGACCAGAGTCGTGGGTTCAATTCCAGTTAAGGGCGCATACCTTGGTTGCAGTTCAGGCACCAGCCCTGGTGGTGGTGGGGGTTATGCGGGAGGCAACCAGTCGATGTCTCTCTCTCACATCGATGTTCCCCCCTCTCTCTCATCGATGTTCCCCCCTCTCTCTCCTCCTCCCTTTCACTCTATCTGATCATAAATGAAAAAATATCCTTGGGTGAGGATTTTGAAAAATTAAAATAAAAATCCAAGGTAAAAAAATATGCAAAATGTTTTCATCCCACTTTACAAATACAGTCATTGTTGATTTAGGTATGTAGAAATAGATTATAGAGGGTGGGACAAAGTAGGTTTATAGTTGGAAATATACCAAACACAGTTTATTGTTATATTATTATTTATTACTATTTTCCATACAAATAACTGTAAACCTACTTTTGCCCCACCCTGTATATTACTTGATTAGCTTGTTAGAGCACTGGCTCTTGAAAAGCACTGTCCAACAGAAAATAAAATGAGCCACAGGATTTCAAATTTTCTAGTAGTTCCCTCATAAAAGTAAAAGAGAGATCAAAATTAATTTCAATAATTTGTTTAACACTATATATTCCAATGTTACTTTAACATATAATCCATATTTAAAACTCCTGACATTTTATACTTTTTACTTGGTTTTTAAATCTTATTTTTTTTAATTGAGGTATAACTGACATAACAGTATATTAGCTTCAGGTGTACAACATGATTTGTGTATACATTATGAAATGATCAACACAGTAAGTCTACTTAACACCTGTCCTTTACAGTTACAAAAAAAAATTTTTCTTTTGATAAGAGCTTTTAAGATCTATTCTCTTAGCAACTTTCACATATGTAATACAGTAACATTAACTGTAGTCACCATGCTGTACATTTAATCAACATGACTTATTTATTCTATAACTGGGAGTTTTTATCTTTGGAACCCTTTCATCCATCTTACATGCTTTTTTGTACTAAGCATTCAAAACATACTGTGCATTTTACACTAATAGCACATCTCAATTCACACTAGCCATATTAGATCATACAGAGTTAGAAATATTTAAAACTAAAATTTATGCCCAAGCTGGTGTGCCTCAGTTGATTCAAGCGTTAATCCCTTACATCAAAAGGTCGTAGGTTTGATCCCTGGTCAGTGTGTATACGGAGGGCAACCAGTCGATGTTCTCTCTCACATCAATCTCTCTCTCTCTCAAATCATTAAGAATATCCTTGGGGAAGAATTAAAAAGAAAAAAAGAAAGAAACAACTAAAATTTATAATCCATAATTTACTTATATATTTTTTAGATAAAAATGACATGTAACACTATATTACTTTCAGGGGTACAACACAGTTATATTTGTATACTATTGTATACTATTGTGAAATAGTATCTAGTTAATTTAATTATATTTGTTGTTACAAATAGAACTGACAAGTCTGTACAATGTGGCTCACTGGATTGAGTGTTGTCTCATGAACTGAGAAGTTCTGGGTCAATCTCCAGTGTGCAGGAGGCAGTCGATCGATGTATGTCATGCATCGATGTTTCTATCTCTCTCTCTCTAAAAAAACAACAACAAAAAAGATCAATAGAATTGACAAGCAAATAACCTTTATGGACACTGGTAGCTTTCAACATTTGTCACTTAATAATAAATGGGCAGCCCTGGTCAGTGTGGCTCAGTTGGCTGGCGTCACCACATGCACCAAAAAAAGGTTGCTGACAGCCAGACCAACCTGGAGCTCTACGCTTCCTACGTCTACCTGTCCATGTCTTACTACTTTGACCACGATGATGTGGCTTTGAAGAACTTTGCCAAATATTTTCTTCACCAATCTCAGGAAGAGAGGGAACATGCTAAGAAACTGATGAAGCTGCAGAACCTCCAGGATATCAAGAAACCAGACTGTGATGACTGGGAGAACGGGCTGAATGCAGTGGAGTGTGCATTACACTCAGAAAAAAGTGTAAATCAGTCACTACTGGATTTGCACAAACTGGCCACTGACAAAAATGACCCTCACTTGTGTGACTTCCTTGAAACTCACTACCTGAATGAGCAAGTGAAATCCATCAAAGAACTGGGTGACTACCTAAGCAACTTGTGCAGATTGGGGGCCCCTGAAACTGGCATGGCAGAGGATCTCTTTGACAAGCACACCCTGGGAGACAGTGACGAGAGCTAGAGCTAAGCTTTAGGCTGCCTTCCCATAGCCATGGGGGTGACTTCCCTGGTCACCAAAGCAGTACATGCATGTTGGAGTTACCTTTACCTTTTCTATACCTTGTACAAAATCATCCACATACATCTTTTCATTCCTTCAAATAAAGTAATTTGGTACTAAAACAAAACACACACACACAAAAAACAGGTTGCTGGTTTGATTCCAGGTCAGGGCACATGCCTGGGTTGTGGACTCAATTCCCAGTGGTGGTGGTTGGCCAGGGGGTGCGGGGGACAGGTGATCAATGATTTGCTTTCTTGTCAATATTTCTCTTTCCCTCTCCCTTCCTCTCTAAAAATCAATAAAAAAATAAAACCTTTAAAAAAATAAAATGGAGCCCTGGCCAGTTTGGCTCAGCAGTTAGAGCATCGGCCTGCAGTCCGGAGAGACCCAGGTTCGGCTCCCACTAGGGGCATGTACCTTGGTTGCAGTTTGTCCCCGGCCCTGGTTGGGTAGTGCAGGAGGCAGCCACCCAATGTGTCCCTTTCACGTCGATTTTTCTCTCTCTCTCTTTCTCTCTCTCCCTCCCACTCTATCTGAGCAAAAAAAAAAAAAAGGAAAAATATCCTCAAATGAGGATTAAAAAATAAAATGGGCAAAAATGTCAATAGAAAAATTAATCAACATTATAGTTAAATTGAAAATATTAAAATTGCCCTGGCTGGTTTGGCTCAGTGGTTACAGCGTCTGCCCGCGGACCAGAAAGTCCTGGGTTCAGTTCCCGCTAAGGGCACATACCTCTGTTGCAGTTTGTCCCCAGCCTGGCTGGGGTCATGTTGGTGGCAACCACTCGATGTGTCTCTCTCCTCTCTATTTCTCCTTCTCCCCCTCCCGCTCTATCTGAAGATAAATGCAAAAATGTCCTCAGGTGAGGATAAGAAAAAAAAAAAAATTAAAATTCCCATACTTTGTACAGTCATCCCTTGGTATCCATAGGGGATTAGGTCAAGGACTCCTGGAATACCAAAATCCACAGACACTCAAACTCCCTTATATAAAAGGGCATTGTATTTGCATATAACCTATGCATATCCTCCTCTATACTTTAAATAACCTCCAGATTACTTATAATACCTAATATAATGTATATGCTATGTAAACAGTTATACTGCATTATTTGGAGAATAATGACAATAGTCTTTACATGTTCAGTACAGATCCAACCATGGTAGGTCTAACTGCATAGCACAGGTCAGCAACAATGTAATATTTTTGTTAAATATTTTCCACCAGCAGTTGATTGAATCCCCAGATGCAGAACCTGCAGACAGGAAAGGCTGACTTTACTCTCTAACAATACTATATATTCAATACTATATATTCTGTGATAACAGAAATATTTTATATATATACTTCCCAATATAGCAGCCTTCTTAGCTACAAGCAAAATGTGACTACTGAGTACTTAATATGTAGCTAATAAAACTGAGAAATTAAACATTTAATTTCATTTATTTTTAATTTATTTAGATTTAAATAGCCACATATGGCAAGTGGCTATGATCCTGGACAGTGCGGCTGAAAATTTCCAATTATATTTTTAAGACATATAATCATTTGCTAAAATACAGAGAATTTGCAAATTCACTTATCACCCAAAACATTTTCTAAATAATCTCATTTCCAGAACATTAATTAACATCCTTCTAAAGAATTATCTATTTACCAACTTCATGTCATTCTGAAAAATATGTTTTATACCAATTGAACCAAAACCTCTCCCTTTTCACATGCTAGATTTGATACAAAACCTTTAAGAGACCTGTTGCATAAGGCCTCAGGAGGTGAAAGATTCTGAAGCAGAAGAAAAAGTGAGAGGCTATGTGAATTCATGAAGAGTCTGGCAAATGATGTAGGTTTGAAGCAGCAGGAAGATGCATGCAATCCAGAATGCATTGCGGATCCAATCATCCAAAGATATTCTATATTTTGACATTTTTCTAAGCATCTTTCCAGCACCAAACCTTAGGAATGCTGCTGCTTCTGAAATCTAGTCCTGTTGCATACAAGTGTTCTTAAATGGTAGAAATTTATAGCAGCTCATAATTAAATGATCTAATTCTTCTCATTTCTCAATAAAGTTTTTTACTTAAACTTCCTCTATGCTTACAAGCACAAGAACAGTTGATTTTATGAAGGACACTGATAAAAGAGCATTGCTTTTAGATGCAGTGATTGGTTGATTAGCTTACAGTAAGTTTTTATTTACAAACTTTGTTGGGGAAGCCCAGTTTTAGCAATAATAAGAACTGGTTCCACAGGCCACCTGATCCTTTAAAGAACTGTTATGTATTTATATACCTTATCTTCAAAAATCTCATTTAATCAATCATCCTAAAGTTTGCTGAAAAGCAAAGTTGCTCAAGACTATTGTTATGTAAGGGAGGAAAAATCATTTTCCCTCTCCCCTTTTGGGTTCTTTTTTTCCTAAATCCTCACCCGAGGACATTTTTCCATTTTTTGTTCAGAAAGAGTGGGAGAGATAGAAAGAGAGAGCAACATCAAGGTGAAAGGGACACATCGAGTGGTTGCCACCCGCACGACCCAACCAGGGCAGGGGACAAACTGCAACCAAGGTACATGCCCTTAGTGGGAACAGAACCTGGATCTCTCTGGACCGCAGGCCGACACTCTAACCGCTGAGCCAAACCGGCCAGGGCCCCTTTTGGCTTCTTGATTGGAACATCCGTGCAATAAAAGACAGATTAACAGGAGAAGAAAACACACAAAAGTTTAATAACATATATACTTCATGAACACATGGGAGAGACCCAAGAAAATGGGAGAAACTTGCCAAAATGGCTGAAGTCACCACCTTAAATACCATCTTCAGCTGAAGACAAAAGATGTTGAGGGCAGGAGGAGTCAGCTAAGGGAAGTTACGTGGAAAAGCATAGTAAAGGGCGAGGTTTTTGTGAACATTTAAGTCATGATCTTCTGCACTGAAAAGAGTTTGCAAAGATAAGGTCATCCCTTCTTTCAAGTATAGTGAGGGAGACACCCCTACTAATGGAGGTTTCCCTTATAAATGTAAATGTACTTTACAAAGGGTAATTTCTATTTGGGTTTCAGAACTTCTCCCATGTCTGTGGCCTCTTAAAATTAACCAGCCTAAAATAATCCTTATGCCAAATAGACATATTTTGGGGTAACAATTTTTCCCTGTAAAGCTCCTAAGTAACAAACTTGTTACAGCATGTTACTGTACTAAATACCATAGGCAATTATAACACAGTAATATTTGTGTAATGCACTGCACTACATCACTACATCTACATCACTAAGCAACAGGGATTTTTCACCTTCATTATAATCTTATGGGACCACTGATGTGTATGCAGTCTGTCACTGACTGAAACTTCATTGTCTGTCATTGACTGAAACTTCATGGTGCAGCACGTGACTGTATGTGTATTGTAAAAAACACTAGACAGAGTCAGAGAAAGAGGTGCAAACCTCAATTATCTCATCCATAAATGGAGTTTTACTAGATGATCAAAGTCCTCCATCTCTAATATTCAGTGTTTATGTCTACATATCGAGTTAGGTATTTATTTGCCTTATAATAATGACAGTTAATCACAGGATATTAGAATTCTTTAACTGAAGGCAATGATCTAATTCAAACTCTCTGGTAGACTGGAAAACTTAGCAACTAAGATGTTATGTGAACTGCCCAAGATCAAATAGAAGCCAAGCAAGAGCCCAGACCTCTCGCCTTCAAACCCAAGGCTCTTTCTAATGTTTCTTTAAATATCAAATGGATGGAGGAACAGATTACAAAACCTAACTTACAAATTACACCACCCTTTCTGTATAGCTGTTGTTGGGTTTTGATCTTGCCGACACACTGTGAGACATTATCCATTTCTAAAATGTAATCTAACAGTTGTCATAGCAACAGAAAGACTATTACTACTCCTCCCAATCCATTTTTTCTTTTTTCCCAACAGCTTTATTGAGATGTAATTCACTTACTATATAATTCATCCATTTAAATATACAAATCAATTATGTCAATGATTAATTTTAATTGTGGTAAAATATACAACATAAAATTTGTTAAGATTATTTTATTTTATTTTTTATTTTTATTTTTTTATCCTCACCCGAGGACATTTTTCCATTTTTTGTTCAGGTAGAGTGGGAGGGAGAGAGAGGAACAGAGAGAGAGATAGAAACATCGATGTGAAGGGACACATCGAGTGGCTGCCACCCGCACGACCGACCAGGGCCGGGGACAAACTGCAACCGAGGTACGTGCCCTTAGCGGGAACCGAACCCGGGTCTCTCAGGACCGCAGGCCGACGCTCTAACCGCTGAGCCAAACCGGCCAGGGCTGTTAAGATTATTTTAGATGTATGTTGCAGTGGCATTAATTAAATTCACAATATTGCGCAATTATTTGCACTATTTTCCAATCCAATCCCATAGTTAAAACTCTTGAAAAAAACCACTCCACTTCCAAATTGCATTATGGAAAATTTATAATTATGAAAGCAAAGCCCACTATAGTATATACTTTCAAATGGGGTGAACAGGGGTGATACTGACCTCAAGGGGGCAGACACTGGTCCTTGAGGGAGGCAAAAAATCTCAGATAATGGTTTATGGTTTTCCGTATCTTAACTATTTCTGACAAAATCTTATTCCTTAGTATTTAATTTCTATTGCTAAAGAGAAAATTTCTTTTAAATTAAAATTTTCTCTGTAGGGGTACGACCATGAAATAAAGTTGAGAAACACTGCTCTTTCTGCAGTGCTCAAACTGCAGCAAGACTATGTATCCCACTGAAACCCAAGCCAAATTGTAAATTGCCTACCTACCCCACAAGATCTGATTTTATCCAAGTTAAACAAAATAATGGAAAAAATTATCACGTAATTTTAATATTTAAAGCAGAAAATGAAGTATATTAGCTGAAACACTGATTTTAAATTTATCTCAAATGCTGATAATTTAAGAGAAAACAAGAACCAAGTATAAACAAAGCGTGGGGAGGGGAGAAAGAAAATAAGGCTAGGCTCTTTGACATCATATAGTCTTAACTATCTTTATAGTCTCACTTTGCAAATATCTATCATCTACCTCCTCTTCCTCCTCTCTCTGTGAAGATAAGGACCAGCGATATCTGCCTCCCTTTTTTTTCTTTATTGATTTTAGAGAGAGGGGAAAGGAGAGGGAGACAGAAAGAAACATCAATGAGAGAGAACATCGCATCGATTGGCCGCCTCCTGCATGCTCCTCACTGGGGATCGGACCCACAACCTGGGCATGTGTCCTGACCTGAACTGAACTAGTGACCTCTTGGTGCATGGGTCGACAATCAACCACTGAGCCACACCGGCCGGGTCTATCTGCCTTTTTCATCACTGGATTCACAGCACCAAGCACAGTACCTGGTTCATTCAACTATCGGATGAACTAAAATAGGGATAAGAAAAAGGAGAAAGAAAGAGACAGGGAAAGAAGGAGTGAGGAAAGTAAAGTTCTCTGGGAAAGTAGGAAAAACAGAGAGTTCCTGTAGATGTGAAGGAAAAATTATCTGAACTAACAGTATGCAGGAAAGTGGTGAGAAACACGAGATGAAAAAGATGGCAAAAGTGGCTTTGGGTTTCAGTTCACTGTGAGAGCTTTCAGGTAATATCATTAACCCAAGACAATTTATTTACAGATTGTTTTTTCCCCTTTCTCTTCCTTTCCAGGGGAGAGATGAAAAAGCTGAACACTTCCGTGGATATTTGTATATAGGAGTAAATAATGTTTATATGTTTAACTAAAGAAATATCCATCTACAGAGATTTTCTAACACCAGACCTCTATAAAGTGCCAAGTTTCCATTCTCATCATGTACAATCAATATAGTCCAATAGGCCCCCACCACCCCGCCCCACTTAACTGCAGTTTTGCTTTCTGTTACTGAGCTTATGTTACTCAAAGTCAACTGCAGTAAAATAATAATTAAAAATTCCAAAAATAAACATTTAAAAAGTTTAAACTGTGAGCCATTCTGAGTATCGTGATGAAATCTCACATAATTCCACTTCATCCTACCTGGACATGTGTATACACCTCACTTCATTTCATCACGAAGGCATTGTAGCATCTCATGTCATCACAAGAAGGGTGAGTATAGTACAATAAGATATTTTGAAAGAGACCACATTCACATTACTTTTATTATAACTTTTGTTATAACTGTTCTATTTTATTCTTAGTTTTTGTTGCTAATCTCTTATGGTGCGTAATTTACAAACTAAACTTTATCAGAGGTATGTATGTATAGGAAAAAACATAGTATACATAGGATTTGGTACTATCTGAAGTTTCAGGCATTCACTGGGGGTCTTGGAACACATTCCCTGAAGATAATGGGGGTCACTACTGCATTTAAAATTTGAACAGTACATGCCCGGCTGGTGTGGCTCAGTGGCTGAGCATCAACCCAGGCACCAAGAGGTCACCGCATCAATTTCCGGTTATGGGCCTGATCCCTAACTGGGGGCATGCGGGAGGTGGCTAATTGATGTTCTCTCTCATGGATGCTTCTACATCTCTCCCCTTCTCCCTTCCTCTCTCTCTAAAATCAATAAAGAAAAAAATATTTAAATAAATAAATTTTAACAGTACAATATAATGCAAACCATGATTTTAGGTGTTATATCAGACTGGTGTTTCTTTTATTTTATTATTATTTTTTAATCCTCACCTGAGGACATTTTTCCATTTTTTGTTCAGATAGAGTGGGAGGGAGGAAGGGAGAGAGGGGGGGGGGAAGGGGGGGGGGGGGAGAGAGAGAAACATCAATGTGAAAAGGACACATCGAGTGGTTGCCACCTGCACGACCGAACCAGGGCCGGGGACAAACTGCAACCGAGGTACGTGCCCTTAGCAGGAACTGAACCTGGTCTCTCTGGACCGCAGGCCGATGCTCTAACTGCTGAGCCAAACCGGCCAGGGCAGATTGGTGTTTCTTTTAAAAGCAATCCATTTCCTTATGAAATTTATATTGTCTTTATTCTCTGGTAACAGGTGATCAGTTCATTTTTTTCAAATCAACATTAATTTGACAAGCAAAAAATAACTAGATGTGCCCTGGCCAGTTTGCCTAGGCAGTTACAGCGTTGGCCTGCGGACCAGAGAGTCGAGGGTTCAATTCCTAGGAGCATGAACCTCGGTTGTGGTTCTGTCCCCAGCCCTGGTCATGAGGCAACCAGTCAATGTGTCTCTCTCACATCGATGTTTCTCTCTCTCTCTCTCTCGCTCTCTCTCTCTCTCTCTCTCCAGATCTATCTGAAGATAAATGGAAAAATATCCTCAAGTAAGGATTTTAAAAATAAATAAATAAATAAATAACTAGATGAGTAACATACTATGTCATCTTACAGTTTCCTGAAATTGTGACAAATCATAACAGAATGGGTTCATTATAATTTTACAGTTACTTCAACAAATGAGAAAATGTGTATGAAAAACCTTTATCAACCACAAAGAAATATACAAACCAAAGTAACTGTTATTCACCACCAGATGGTGATCATGTCTTATTTAAAGCAAAATGCTGACACCTTATTTGGGTGCCAGCCCACTGACTGCTAAAAATGATCAATAAGCAAACCAGGGTGTCTGAATAAAATGTTGGTGATTTTTAAGTTTGATCAATTGAGACATCAACAAAACATAAGCAATTAAAAATAGGTTCAGCCTGAAGACTTCAAAAGATTTGTTCATGTGAACATTTGATAACTCTAGAATTTAAAGCAAAAGACGTGTTTCTGGCACTCTTATATTGGTTATTTAACCATTTCTACCACCTCACTTCAACAATGATCAAAATATGACCATGAGACTTTGTCTACCCCAATGTTATTTTAAAGCAAATCCAGGTATCATGATTCCATCCCTAAATATTTCACTGTGTATCTCTAAGGGTTATAAGGACTCTTAAAAGTAACCATATTATTATTACCACCCCCAAATTAAATATTGCTTTAATGTCACAGAATTTCCAGTCAAGTAAACAATTTTTAAGTAACTTTTAAACTTTTAATTAACCAAAAAATGAAGTTGTACTTTATTGTTACCTCTGCAGCAGTTCACCTGTATCTGCTCAGCACTTTCGATTCCAGTAGGTCAGGGGTGTTAACTGTTCCTGGGAGCGGCCTTCAACCAATAACTAACAGAAGCTCCTATACTCCTTAGCCAGGACAAATCTGAGATGTGATCTACAGTGTCTCTCAGAATTCAACAGGAGGATTCAGCTTCAGTTGCCTATAAAGTAACTTGGTAACACCCTGTATTAGCTTCCCCCGCCTTCCAGGTCTCACTTCCCTCTCCATCAGTGTTTCTGGCATCGCTTTCCAAATAAACTACTTGTACTCACATTATCGTCTCAGGGTCTGCTTTTTGGGGATTCCAAGGTAAGATAAACTTTTAGTGTTTCAATGAAAGCTAAGGATATCCTAAGAATATATAAACATGAAAACTTCTGCCAATATGGACAGGCTGGTGTGGCTCAGTGGACTAAGTGTAGCCCATAGACTAAGAGGTCCTAGTTCCCGATTCCCGGTCTCGATCCTCGGTGGAGGGCGTGCAGGAGGCAGCCAATCAATTTATCTCTCTCACATAGATGTTACTCTCTCTCCCTTCCTCTCTAAGAAATCAATAAAAACATATTAAAAAGATTTTTTCTGTAAATATGTTCAAAGAGTTTAGACAACCAAAAAGGCATACAAATATCCCAGTTTTAAGAACCCTTCCTCCCTACAGGTTCAGGATAGCTGAGATCTTAATTATTTAAGATACATTTTTTTTATTAAGATAATTGTTTGAAAGTGTTCCACTGAGCCCTGGCCAGTTTGGCTCAGCGGTTAGAGCGTCGGCCTGCGGTCCGGAGAGACCCGGGTTTGGTTCCCGCTAAGGGCACGTACTTCGGTTGCAGTTTGTCCCCGGCCCTGGTTGGTCGTGCGGGTGGCAGCCACTCGATGTGTCCCTTCACGTCGATGTTTCTCTCTCTCTCCCTTCTTCTCTCTCTCTCCTGCTCTATCTGTACAAAAAATGGAAAAATATATCCTCGGGTGAGGATTTAAAAAAAAAAAAAAGAAAGTGTTCCACTGAGATTGTTCAGTTATGTTGAAAAACTTCCCAACCGCTTTCTGCTTCATTGTTGGAGAAGTACTTAGTTCCTATGTGCATAAAATCTAATCAAATTGAAAATCAGATACCTTGGCTGGGTTGCTCAGTTGGTTGGAGTGTCGTCCCATACACCGAAAGGTTGTGGAATCGATCCCCAGCTAGGGTGCATATGGGAGGCCACCTATTGTTTCTCTTTCACATGGGTCAGTCTCTCCCCCCCTCTCTCAAATCAATAAAAACATATCCTCCAGTGAGGCTTTTAAAAAATAATAATAAGACAACTGTTGACTTAAATTTGTGGTTTGCTAAGGCTGGGTCCCTTGAAATGCCACAAATGTGAATTTTACAACTATTTTCATATACATATGACTTTCAATGGATTTTAACTGCTGCTGGCCTCAAACAGTACAAGTAAAGTACTTGTGGCAATTTCTTTTGAAAATCAATTTGGGACTATCATGCTAAAAGCCCCCCTTCATTCCCCCAGCTTACATTCCTCACTTCCCCTTCTGAAAAAAGTTCTATGCACTCACTCTCCATTTTGTCACGCATTTGTTCCAGACTCACCAAGTCTGATTTACATTAATTACATTAAATGGCTGCTTTAGTCTTTGTCCTTATTTGGCAGCATTTGACACTGGGAACCACATCATCCTTGAAACCTAGCCATCCTGTGATGCTACTTTTCTGAGTTCTCCTCTTATTTCTTTGTCCTCTTTAAAATTCCTTTGCAGACCCTATACTTCTGCCTTCCCTTCCAAAGTTGGTTCCATTTTAGGACTTCATTTGTTTTGTTTCTAAATTTTTTCATCCATCCTTCTGCTTCAATATAAATATGTTGTCTCAATGTGCTGGTTACGGATATGTGCAAGTAACAGAAAACCTGACCAGAGTGGTTTCACAAAAAAAGGGGTTACTTTTTCTCATATAACAAAAAGTACAGATTAATACATTTCTAGTTTTGGTTTAATGGTTCAATAAATCCACCATACTGAACTTCTTGGAACTCCCAAACATTCCATGCTGTTTATTCATAGCCTCCAGACCTTAGTATGTGCAGTTCCCTCTATCCTGAACACACTTCTACTCATCCTGAGTTGCTTGGTTATTGCTCCTTAGGAAATCATTCTTTTATTATTCTTTCATATCATTCTTTTATCTTACCAGAATTAAGTGCTCCTGCTGGGTGTCCCAAAATGATTCTACTTATGCATCACACTATATCATATATGCCTGTTTGATCACCGCTATTCCACATTAAACAGGACTGTATCTTCAGCACCTAGGACAGTGCCTACCACATATAACTAATTTGAACTTAAAAAAACTTTTTCAAAAAACCAATTTCTCCTAACCATAAACAATAATACACATTTTTAAATTCATACTTAAGGAACCAGATAGAAACACAACACATTTCTAAAACCACTAAAGGAAACATGTAAAATAGAATATCCATTCTAACAATGTGCACCTATGACACTCTATCAACTAACTAGTATACCTATGCTATCAACTTACAAGTGGCTAACCATACACTGGCTTTTGTGAGTAAGCTTCCTAACATGACAAGAGAACAGACTAAGATAAGCAACAAAACAGAAGAGACCATGACTTGTAACACCCTCCTCTGTCAGTCACCCCACTCCCAGCCTCAAGCAACCACTAATCTGCTTTCTGTCTCTATAGATTTGTCTTTTTTAGAGTTTCATATAAATGGAATAACACCATACATACTCATTTTGTCTGGCCTTTTTCACTCAGCATAATTTATGCTTTGAGATCCACCCATATTTTGCATTTACCAGCAGTCTACTCCTTTTTAATATGATTAGTATCCCATTGTATAAACTATTTGCTCATCCAATCATCTGATAAATGTTTGGGTTATTTCTGGTTTAAATACAGCTACTATGAATATTTGTTTTTGTTTGTTTTCTTCAGATAGAGTGGGAGGGAGAGAAAGGGAGAGAGAAACATCGATGTGAGAGCGCCACATCGACTGGTTGCCGCCCACAGTCCCCGACCAGGGCAGGGGACGAACTTCAACTGATTGGTCCGCAGGCCGATGCTCTACTGCTGAGCCAAACCAACCAGAACTGCTATAAACATGTGTGAGCAAGTCTGTGTGTGCATACATTTTTGTTTCTCTTGGGTAGACAGTAGTGGAAACTGATAGGGGTTGTATGGTAGATGTAGGTTTAACGTAATAAAAAACTCCCAAATGTTTTTTGCCAAATTAGTTGCACTATTTGATCTTCCCGCCATTATTGTATAAGAGTTCCAGTTGTTTGACATCCTCACCAACATCTGAGGTGTTGTCAATCACATTTCAAAGAATGTGTTTTCCACTTTGTTGCGTACATTGTTCCAGAATGTCAATAACGTCCAGTTTGTTGATAACACTGTTCATGTCATCCTATTTTAACAGATTTTGTCCAGTTGTACTATCAATTACTGAGACAGAAGTGTTAAAATTATCAAGTACAACTTTAGATATTTTTTTCAGCAGAGAAAAGGGTTGGGAGGAAGGGAGAGGGGGAGAGAGAGGAAGGAAGAGAGAGAGATTTGTTTTCCCAGTTATTTATGCATTTTTGGTTGCTTCTTGTATGTACCCTGACAGAAGACTGAACCTGCAGCCTATGCATATAGGGATGATACTCTAACCAACTGAGCTACACAGCCAGGGCCATAATATCCATTTCTATTTCTGCTAATATTCCTTGTTCTGAAGTCTCCACTTTCTGATATTAATATAGCTATTCTGGGTTTCTTATGATTAATTTTACACAGTTTTTCATTTTCTATCCTTTTATTTTTAACTTATCTTTATATTTAAGTGGAATTTGTAGGGTCTTGCTTTTTTTATCTATTCTCATTATCTTTGTCTTTTCTTTCATTGTAATTAATTTAAAGTAAAATATAGAAGGCTAGTGGTAACCAGACTGGAGAGAGCACATTTAGCAAACTACGGCCCACAAGGCAAATGCAGCCTGTAATCCGTTTTTGTATGGCCAGCTAATTAAGAATGGTTTTACTTTTTATTTTTTTTAATCCTCACCCGAGAACATTTTTGCATTTATCTTCAGATAGAGCAGGAGGGAGAGAGAGAAACATCGATGTGAGAGAGATACATCAAGTGGCTGCCACTCACACGACCCCAACCAGGGCCGGGGACAAACTGAAACCGAGGCATGTTTCAGTGTTGTTAAATGTATCACGGATGTCCCCCTCTTTTCCCCCACTGACCCCTTCCTCCCCAATCCCAAATGCCTCCTGCCTTCCCCAAACTACTGTCAGTGTCCATTGGTTATGCATATATGCATAGACATTCTTTGGCTTATCTCATCCCGCCCTCCTTCCCTTTGAGGTTCATCAATTTGTACTTCTTAATTCCTTCATCTTTTTCACCCATTCCTCCAGCGCCTGCCCATCTGGCAAGCAACCAAAAGTTCTCTGTATCTATGAGTCTGTTTCTGTTCTGCTTGCTCATTTTGTTTGTAGACTCAATTGTTGATAGATATGTATTAATTGCCATTTTAGTGTTCATATTTTTGTTCTTCTTCTTCTTCTTCAAGAAAACCCTTCAACATTTCATATAATACTGGTTTGGTGGTGATGAACTCCTTTAGTTTCTTCTTGTCTGGGAAACTCTTGGTATGTCCATCAATTCTAAATGATAGCTTTGCAGGATAGAGTAATCTTGATTGTAGGTTGTTGCTTTTCATCACCTTGAATATCTCTTGCCACTCCTTTCTGGCCTGCAAAGTTTCTTTTGAGAAACTGGCTGACAATCTTATGGGAGCTCCTTTGTAGGTTACAAACTGCTTTTCTCTTGCTGCTTTTAAGATTCTCTCTTTGTATTTAACCTTTGGCATTTTGATGATAATGTGTCTTGCTGTGGACCACTTTGGGTTTATCTTGTTTGGGACTCTCTGTGCTTCCTGGATTTGTATGTCTGTTTCCTTCACCCAGTTAGGGAAGTTTTCTGTCATTATTGTTTCAAATATGTTTTCAATTTCTTGCCCTCTCTCTTCTCCTTCTGGCACCCCTATGATGCAAATCTTGGCATGCTGAAGTTGTCCCAAGAGGCTCCTTACACTATCCTCATTGTTTTGGATTCCTTTCTTCTTTTTGCTGTTCTGATTGGGTGTTTTTGGCTTCTTTATATTCCAAATCAATGGTTTGCTTCTTGGCTTTACCTACTCTACTATTGATTCCCTGTAAATTATTCTTTGAGTTAATGCATCCTTCATTTATGACTGGTTCTTTTTTGTTGTTGCTGTTCTAAGTTCCTTGCAGTTCTCCTGAAGGTCCTTGAAGGTCTCATTAAGTTCCTTGAATGTCTCACTAAGTTATTTGAGCAACCTTATAACCAGTGTTTTGAACTCTGCATCTGATTTATTGCTTATCTCCATTTTGTTTAGTTCTTTTCCTGGAGTTTTGTTCTTTTCCTTCATTTGGAACATGTTTCTATGTCTTCTCATCATTTTGGCTGCTTCCCTGTGTTTGTTTCTATGTATTAGGTAGAGTTGCTATGTCTCCTAGGCTTTGTAGGGTGGCGTATTGTTGTAGGTATCCTATAGGATCCAGTGGCATAGCCTCCCTGATCACCCCAGCTGGGCCCTTAAGGTGCACCGCTAATGTGGGCTGTACACCCTCCTGTTGTAACTGAGTCTTGACTGCAATAGGCAAGTCAATGGGAGGGATGCACTCAGGCTCATCAGCTGCAAGGACTGGCTGTGCCCACTGACCACTGGCCTCTGACTACCTTGGAGGATCAGGAGTGTAGGAACCCACCACACAGAGCAAGACTTACTTCACCAGGGCTCTGGTACACACTGAGTCCACTCATTGAGTGTGTCACTTATGGAGGTGGTTGGGTGGTGGTATTTCAGTATGGTCTAAAGCTGTCCACTGGGCATGCTGGCTCTGGGACAAGGTCAGCCACTGCCTGTGTTTTATCCAGGACCACCTGGCATAAGCTACAAAGTGATCTGCTAATGGCTGCTTCTTGTGCTGGGCTTGGAAGGTGCCAAGAAAAAGCCAAGTTGTGAACCAAGGCTGGCTGCTTCTAGTGGCATACCTGGGGCAACATAACAAGAGGTATAGGGCTCACTGAGACCAGATGCTACTTGTTTAAGAGATTTTAGGAAACTCTGAAGCAAGCTCCAAGATAAGCCAATCCTATGGAAAAGGCTTTGGAAATGGCTTGGGTGGGCCTGAAAGCTGGGTGGGGCCAGGCCTCAGGTAATCACCAGGGCACGGCAAACAGAACCCTGTTAGCCAGGTTGCTGGAGTCCCAGATATGGCACCCTTTTGCTGGTCTCATAGGGGAATGGCTCACCAAAGGAACAACAGCCTCCGCCAGCACCTCTATCTGAGAGAAAGCTGCCTCTCCAGCCCTCATCCCAAGGTCAAACAGCTCCGTTATTCGCTGTATGTCTCTGGTGCCTTTCAAGCTGCCTCCCCTCCAAGCTTAGAGGGAACAAGTCCAAGTAAATCCGTGCATGGGCCCTTTAAGAGGAGCTGCCTGGGATGCCACCAGCCTCAGCTTCCTTCAGCCTCAGTTCCTGCTGGTTTTACCAGCCAGAAGTGATGGGGACTTCTCTTCCTGGCACTGGAACCCTGGAGCTGGGCATCTGGTGTGGGAGGGGGACCCCTCACTCCTCAGGGAGGACCTTCACAGCCAAGGTAGCCTTCCTGATTATTATCTGCCACACATGGGTATGGGAACAGCCTGTCCTCACTTCCACCTCTCCACTCTTCCTACCAGTCTCGATGTGGCTGCTTCTTTAATTTCATAGTTGTAGGACTTCCACTCCGCTTCATTTCAGGCGGTTCTGAAGGATGGTTGTGCTGTAGTTTAGTTGTAATTTTGATGTGGTTGTGGGAGGAGGAGATCCCATGTTTACCTATGCCACCATCTTGACCGGAAGTCCTGGAATATTTTTGTTAATTATTATTTTGTAATATGACAATTACACGAAATTAAAACTTCAGTGTTTAGCCCTGGCCAGTTTGGCTCAGCGGTTAGAGCGTCGGCCTGCGGTCCAGAGAGACCCAGGTTCGGTTCCCACTAAGGGCACGTACTTCGGTTGCAGTTTGTCCCCGGCCCTGGTTGGTCGTGCGGGTGGCAGCCACTCGATGTGTCCCTTCACGTCGATGTTTCTCTCTCTCTCTCCCTTCCTCTCCCTCCCTCCCACTCTATCTGTACAAAAAATGGAAAAATATCCTCAGGTGAGGATAAAAAAAAACAAAAAAAAACTTCAGTGTTTATACAAATAAAGTTTTATCGGAACACAGCCATATCTATTTATTTATGTAATGTGTTTGGCTACTTGCATGCTACTACACTGGCAGTACCGGCCAATCTGTTGATAATTTCAACAGACATTGTAGAGACCACAAAACCTAAAATATTCTTAATATCTAGCTCTTTACAGAAAAAGTTTGATAGACCCCAATTAACACTATTTAAATTTAATGCAATTGTTATTATTGGATTTTAATCTACAATCTTAACATTTGTTTTCAACATTTCTTTGTACCTTTGTTCCATTTGTTTCTGCCTCCTTTTAGATTAACTGAGCATACTTTAGCATTCATTTCATATACACTATTGGCTAACTAGGCAAATTTCTTTAATATTTTAGTGGTTGTTCTAGGTTTTACAATATCCATCTTTAACTCAATACAATCTACCATGAAATTATGTTCTCCCACTTCACATAAAATGTGAACACTTTTTACCCTTACAGTACTACTCGTCCTCTTCCCTGCTTTTATCCTTTATAATAGAGTTGTCACATATTTTACTTTTACGTGTTATAAAACTTACAATATATTATGATTTTTGTTTCAAACAATTATCTTTTTAAAACATTTCTAAAATTAGAGAAAATGTATTTTATGTTTACTCACATATTTATCATTTCTTGTACCCTTCTTTATCTCTTTGTCTAGATCCAAGCTATCATCTGATCCATTTCCCTTTATCTGAAGATGTCACTTATAGTACATGTCAGCCAGCTAATAACAAATTCTCTGGTTTTATTTGTCTGAAAAAGTTTTTATTTCACTGCATTTTCAAAGGATATTTTCCAGGATACATAGTAAAAGTTCTTTTCATTCAGTACTTTAAGTGCTCCATTATCTTCCTGGTCTGTATAGTTTCAGACAAGAAGTCTTCATTGTTTCTCTGTATGTAATATGTCCTTTTCTTTGGTTGCCTTCAAAGTTCTCTCTTTAACACTAGTTTTTAGTAGTTGGTTATGTCTTAGCATTCTGTGTGTGTTTGTAATGCACTATCCAATTGGTTAAATCCTTTCAGTTATTATTTTTTAAAATTTTAGACACTGTTATTTTTCATCCCTAGAAGTTCCTTTTGGTTCTTTTTTATATCTCTCATTAGTCTACTCATTAAGTTTATATTTTTCTTTAAGCACATGTATTAGTTGCAATAGCTACTGTAACATCCTGTCTGCTAGCTCTATCACCTCTGTGATTTTTCAATGTTTCTTTGGACGGATTTTTCTCCTGATTACAGATTACACTGAACCTGCTTCTTGCCATGTCTAGAAATTCCTGCTTGGGTGCTGGAAAATATCAATGTTACACTATGGTTGTTGAATATTTGAGATCATTGCATAAAGATTTGTTTTAGCAGGCAGTTATTTATAGATACATTCGACCCCTCTGAGAACTTTTCTTTCTTTAGTACGTAACAAATCCACTGGGCTCTTCACTGAATGCCTTGGGTGCGCCAAAGGACCCTTCATTCACTGTCTAGTTATAGTTAAAAGGCTCCTATATAGCTCAGGAAATGTTCTGCTAATAATTCCATGATGTTCACTGACCAGCCTTATGGAGTTTCACTTTATGCATTCATGACCTGGGATTCAGCAAAGACTCGAGGTGGCCCATATATTGGAGTTCTTTTATCTACATAGGTCCTTTCTTTTCAACACCTGGTCATGCATCTTCTTACTGCCTAACCCTAGTCAAAATCGAATCTTTGTCTTCTCAACTGAGTGAGGCTTCCAGGCTCTCCTTACAGTTCCTCTCCTTGCTCCTGTGGTACCAAAGACGCTTCCAGAAAGGAAGCCACAGTAGTTACAGAGCTCATATCTTTTATTTCTCCTCAATCAGGGAGCATAGTCCTTCCTACTCTGCTTATGGTATAATATCTAAAAAGAGATGGTTTGTGTATTTTATTTTTTCTTTATTGATTTTTGAGTGAGAGAAAGGGAAAGGGAGAGACAGAAACATTGATGAGAGAGAACATCGATTGGCTGCCTCCTACATGCTCCCCATTGGGGATTTGGCCCCACTACCTGGGCATGTGCTCTGACTGGGAATCGAACTGACGACCTCTTGGTGCATGGATCAACACTCAACCACTGAGCCACACAGGCCAGGCTGGTTTGTGTATTTTAGTCCAGTTTACTAGCTGTTTGTAACAAGAGGGTAAAGACACCCTTGTTACTCCATCATGGCCAGAGCTAAAATTCCTAATTTTTAAAACAAAATTAAAGACATGTATTTGAGCAGATCATGTGAATTTAAGGAATAAATTATAAATGGATTTATTTTTATACATGAATTACCTAAAAAGAAACAATAAGTATATCATATTCTGGTTTTTAATATTTTTTAAGTGGGAGGGACTAATATTAGATCCTTAAAACAACTTTAGAGGTGACTATTATTATCTCCATTATGATGAGGCTCAGAAATTAATATTGCCCAGGTGACACAAATATCAAGTAGAAAGGCTAAGATTCTAACCCAGCTAAAAGTAAAGACCTACACCAACCACACTGTTTCCCATTATTTCTCACCACAGATACTGTATCAGATTTGGTTTACCAAAATGAATCTATTTAAATATCCTGTGTTTTACTTAGCCAGGTTATTATTAACTATCAATCAGAATATCTGATCAGCACGCGTAAAAAAATTTACCACACTGAATTGAGAATATTTCATATAAAGGTGACAATACAATGTCATTGCTAGCCTAATGGGACCTTTTGACAAATAGATGTATATATTTTTTTTTTTTTTATCCTCATCCGAGGACATTTTTCCACTTTTTGTACAGAGTGGGAGGGAGAGAGAGGAAGAGAGAGAGGGGGAAACATCGACGTGAAGGGACACATCGAGTGGCTGCCACCCGCACGACCAACCAGGGCCGGGGACAAACTGCAACCGAGGTACATGCCCTTAGCGGGAACCGAACCCGGGTCTCTCCGGACCGCAGGCCGACGCTCTAACCGCTGAGCCAAACCGGCCAGGGCCAAATAGATGTATATTTACTTAAATTTAAAACTGGCATTTTAACATATTTTAAATGTCTTACAGACCCTTGGTTATGATTTATTCAAGCCAGTAAACCCCTAAGAAAAACATGTATTTCCTATTTCATGTAAGCAGACATTATGTTAACCATGTAATGTTGGAGATCACTAGAATATAAGTTCCATTCAAGTTTTATTCATTACAAAAAGAAGGGTTTAACATACAATAGGTAGTCAATAAAGGGGACCCATAATTTTAATTCTCTAAAAGCATAATGACAGAGATACATTTCATCAAGATGGCAGGCTGACCTTGCTACCCAAATCCCTTAAAATGACAGTGAAAAAAGTAATGGGTTTATGTTTCCAATAAATATGGAGTAACAACTGTATTTACCTTACCTGCCTGAAACTAAACATGAAACAAAATATATGAAACCATGGCACTCAAGACATTATACAAGAGGCAAATAAAGACAGTGAACAGTGATATATGAGAGATGGGAAACAAAACAGATGAATCCTACAATTGCCCCAGCTACTACCTAGGTAAAGAGGCAAAGAGGGAAGAACATAAAATACAAAGGAAAAAATGTGACAAGAGATGTACAAGACCTGTGAAAACTGTAAAAAAGTGCTAATAAAAACTGAATAAGCCCTGGCTGGTTTGGCTCAGTAGTTAAGAGTGTCGGCCCACGGACCAAAGAGTCGCAGGTTCAATTCAGGTCAAGGACATGTTGCGGTTTGTCCCCGGTCCGAGTCGTGCGGGAGGTGGTCAATCGATGTTTCTCTCTCTCTCTCCCTCTCTTCCTCTGTCCCTCCCTCCCTCCCTCCCACTCTATCTAAAGATAAATGGAAAAATATCCTTGGGTGAGGATTAAAAAAACACAAAACTGAATAAAACATAAATAAGTGGAGCAATGTACCAGGTTCAAGTATCAGAACACAATATCTTAAGGTGCCATTTATTTCCCCCCAAATTCATCTATAGATTCACCATAATCCCAATGAAAATTTCAAGAAACTTTTTTTGTAGAAATTGATAAGCTTATTTTAAAATTAGTATGGAAAGGCAAAGAACCTAGAATAGCTAAAAACACCCTTTAAAAAAAAGAATCAAGTTGGAGGGCTTGAAGTACCTGACTTCAAGACTTATTACAAAGCTAGTTATGTCAAGTCAATGATACTGGCCTCAAGATACACAAACAGATCAATGAAACAGAATGTAGGATTCAAAAATAGACCTATTACAGTCAATTAACTCTTGAAAAAATTTTTAGTGAAATAAAATTTACATAACATAAAACCCACCATTTTAAGCATTTTAAAGTACACAATTCAATGGTTTTCAGTATATTTGCGATATTGTGCAACTATCACCCCTATCTAAATTATGGAATATTTCTACCAACCCAGAAATAAACCTTATCCCTTCCGATTTCTGCACCTCAATCCCTGCCAACTACTAATCTATTTTCTGCCTCTATGGATTTGCCTAATTTGGAAATTTAATATAAATGAAATCATACTCAATGAAACCAAAAGTTGGTTGTTTGAAAAGATGAACAAAAGTGACAAATCTTTAGCTTGACTGATGAAGAAAAATAAAGAAAAGATTTAAATTAATAATGACCTTACAGAAATAAAAGGATTATTAAGAGAATACTATTCACAAATGAATGCCAACATATATAACCTAAATGAAATAGATACATTCCTAAAACTACCAAAAGTTACTCAAGAAGAAATAGAAAATCTGAAAACCCAGAGGGTATTCAAGTAAAAAGATTAAGTCAGTAATCAAAAAACTTACCCCAAAGAAAAGCCCAGGACCAGATGGCTTCACCGGTTAATTCTACCAAATATTTATAGAAGAATTAACACCAATCCTCAAATGCCTCCAAAACACAGAAAAGGATGCAATACTTCCCAACTCATTCTATGAGGCCAGCATTACCCTGATGCCAAAACAGACAAAAAAAATCACAAGAAAACTATAGATAAGTATCCTTTATGAAGATGGACACAAAAATCTTGAATAAAATACAAACAAACTGAATCCAGCTACATACTAAAGAAATCTCATACCATGACCCAGTGGGATTTATCTCAGAAATATAAGGAAGATTCAAGGATAGGAGGGGCTAGTCATGCCAAAAGACCAATCAATTGGGGCTTTGCCACTGATATCAGCTCTACCTCTGTGGAGGGGAAAGGGTCTGGAGATTGAGTTCAATGACATGGCCAAAACTCCAATAAAAACTCTGCTACACTGAAGGTCAGTGGAGGTTCCAGACTGGTAAATATACATTGATGTGCTGGGAAGATGATTCACTCTGATTCTAGAGTGAGAGGACCTGGAAGCTCTACATTGGGTCCCTCCCAGATTTTGCCTTATACGCCTCTTCATCTGACTAGTCCTAAATTGTATCCTTTAAAGTAAAGCCAAGCCCTGGCCTTTTGCTCAGTAGCTAGAGGGTCGGCTCTCGGAACACATAGTTGCGGGTTTGATTTCCGGTCAAGAGCATGTGCCTGGGTGGCAGGTTCGAACCCCAGCCCCAGTTGGGGTTGTGCATGAGGCAACCAACCGATATGTCTCTCTCACATCAATGTTTCTCTTTCTCCCTCCCTCCCACCCCCCTTCCCTTCCTTCCACTCTATCTAAAAATCAATGGAAAAATATCCTTGGGTGAGGATTAAAAAAAAAAAGAAAGCTATAATTGTAAATATAGCACTTTACTGAGTTCTGTGAGTTCTTCTAGCAAATTATCAAACCCAAAGTGAGTCATGGGAACTTATAACTGGCATCTAATATGGGGGCTGTCTTACTGGTGACTGTACTTAAACCTGTGGAATCTGGAGCTAGTGCCAGGTGGTAGGAGTCAAAATTAAATGGTATTGCAGTTGATGTAAAAGCCAACCAAGAGTTTTTATTAAATATGATATGCTGATTCTAAAATTCTAATGAGACTATAAAGAACAGAAAATAACCAATAGGTTTTCAAAAAAGAATAAGGTAAGAGAACTTGCCTTATCAGATAAAAGGACTTAATTTAAAGCTATAGTAAATAAAACCATGTGGTGAAGGAGACATCAGTGTAATAAACAGAAAGCCTACAAATAGACCCACACATACATGGAAACTGGTATGACAACTGGCGTTACAAATTAGAAAGGGGGAACAAAACCTCATACATTACACAAAACTTTTAGAAAACAAAAAAAGATGAGTGCCTTCTGACCTCAGAATCATAAAAGGGGTTTTTAAAACAAGATATAGAAAGTGTAACTGTAAAAATAAAAAAGATTGGCAATTACACTACACTGAAATTTTAAAGTTTGGATCAACAAGAGATGTTATAAAAATAGTAAAAAAGGGTAAGCAGTATCGAGATATTCACATTGCAAACAAAAATGACAAAGAATTGACAGCAAAATAAAAACAGACAACTACAAAGAAAACAGGGAAGGCTATTATAAAAAGAAGATTTATAGAAGGGAAAACTAAATTGCTGGAAAAACATGAAAAAATGTTCAACCTTATCACAGTAACAGTAAGAAACTAATTCACAAGCACATTATCAAAAACTTAAAAATCTGACAATATCAAGTGTTGATTATCTGAATGGGAACCCTCATACACTGCTGGCAGTGTATAAACTGATAAAGCCAAGAGCAATCTGGGTATACCAAGGCTAAAATAAAGATTATATACCCTTTAGCCCAGCATTTCCACCTCTAGGCAAAGCCGCTAGAATGTTTATTACAGCCTGGTCGGTATGGCTCAATGCACTGAGCGTTGTCCCATGTACTGAGAGATCCGGGTTCCATTCCCAGTCAGGGCACATGTCCACGTTGCCGGCTCTATCCCCAGTAGGGGGTGAGCAGGAGGCAGCCGATGGATGTTTCTCACATTGATGTTTCTATCTATCTCTCCCTTTCTCTCTCTCCAGAGAATCATTAAGAACATAATAAAAAAATAAAAAAAAGAAAGTTCATTACAGCATAACTCTTATCAGCACAAAAATAAACAAAATAGCCTAAATATCAAAGTAAAAAACTTTACAGTATTTTCATGTAACAGGATACTATACAGCAGTTAATGTAAATAACTAAAATAACATTTACCAATAGGGATATATTTCTAAAACAGTGTTGGGGGTGGGGGAAGGAAGTTGTAGAGGAATGAGAACAATATTATACTGTTTACTAAAGTTTTAAAGCAAGTAAATTCATAGCATGTATTATTTATGGATATATAAATATATACTCTTAGTATAAAACTGTGGGAACAATAAAATCCAAAATTGAGGACAGTGGTTGCCTGTCGAAATGGAGGAAAGAGAATCAGAACAGAAGTACACAGAGAGGGCTTTAAATAAATCTGAAATTTTAATATCTTTAAAAAAAAAAAAGCAAAAGCAAGGACATTGAAAGAAAAAGGCACATCCTAGAAAAGTTCAAAACTCCATGGATAAAAAAACAAAAACAAAAAAACAAAAACCATAAAAATCTTTCAGGAAAGAAAAGAAACTCACTTACAAAGGAACAAGAATCAGATTGACAGATTTCTCTTCAGCAACAGTGGATGCTAGAAGATAAAAGAGCAATATTGTCAAAGTTCTGGGGGGAAGTTATTTGAACACTGGAAAACTGTATTCAATCTAAATGGGCACTCAGAACAGGGGGCAAAATAAATATATTTTCAAACATGCAAGAACTCAAAGTTCACCACTTAGAAATTCTGTTTGAAAAAGAATGTAATACAGCAACAGAACTCATCTAAGCAGGAAAATGTGGGAATCAAAAACAGTGGTGAGCAAATAAACTATTAAAATATATAATTTAATTTAAATGATTGTTGAGAAACACAAAAATAAATGAAAGACAACATGGAACTAATATCCCAAATAGTTAAAACATGGCAGGTTGGGTGTGGGACTGACAGGCAGGGTCAGGGAGGGAACCTATTAAGATTCTTATATTGCTTTGTGTTTATTACAGTTATTAAAGCAACTTATTGTGCTCTAGTATCAACCTTAGAGAAAATGAAGAAAATCTCCCAATATTAATTTCAACTCAGGTAACATTACAGGTTTGAGTTATCACATAGTGTCTAATATCCTATATAATAGTTGGAGAAACAGTCAGCCCCTGATATGGAATTCGACTCAAATATTTCTGCTAGAGAATCTTTCAAATTAGTCAAGAATTACTTAGCAACTATCAACCCACAGAAATGACAAACATTTACTTATGTACTTCCCATCTATATAACTCACTCAATCCACACAATATATTTTACATATCTGTGTCTCAATTTAGAATGGCATTTGAATTTATCTGAAGTTCCATTTCCTTGTAAAGGGGGGGAGGGAATATACAATAAACTATCAAATCTTTACTCTTAAGAACATAGCAATCTCTATAATTATAAAAAAAAAATTTTGCAAATGAAAATGACAGAATACCTCGGTTAAAAAAGCTTTACCTATGAAAGAATACAACTGAACACCAATGCCAAGATAGTTTAATAAAGTTAATTTTAATTATCTTAAGTACATAAATAACATACTCTAAAACTGCCCTTAACAAAATATTAAGTATACATTTAACATATGTATAGCAACTTAAACAATTCACAGAAAACAAAAAAGCTGTAAACTAAGATATATTGCCATAATCTGTTTATTCAGAGTAAGCTTTTAGTAAGCTATAAAATTAACACAGCTAGTTCTTCAAACAGTGCTTGTATATGTTTATTAGAATTCTGCATTTTTAAAAATAGGAAATCACACCCTTCCCCTATAAACCCTGGGCTTTTTTGGCCATTTCTTTCCATAATAAATGGAACTATTAATAAATGGAACTCTTTACTCTATAAGCCAGAAGAAACCTGGGAATCACACTAAACTCTTTTTACTCGAAGACCCTTCACATCAATTCTACCTACAATATCTCAGATGTAGCCTTTCTTCTCACTCCCGACAGCCACCGCCCCAATTCATACCTCACCAATATTATAACAACTTCTAGCTGATTTCCCTACCCTCAAGCTGTACACTCTGCTTTCCCAATAACTCAAAAAATGTTACTTTCAGAAATAAAAATTTCAGGTCACACCTGGTGGAGATGATATCAAACAACTTAGAGAAACTAAACTGGGATACTTCTTTTTCTTTTTTTTTTCATTTTAAAAGGTAAATAGCAGGAAGGTAATAATGACTTCCCTGAGATGTCTTGGGAAAGATAAAAGAAAAATATTTTAAAACTGTATTTTGAGGATTCCTATAATTAGTAATAAACTTAAAAGACAGAGGTTAACATATATGCTTTGGCATGCTGTTAAGACCATAAAATCCAAGAAAGGAATTGAAAGATTACACAAAGATTTCTCAACTCAGGCTTCTCAGGTACTATTACAATATTCAAGATGGAAAGAACCTGGAAAGAAACACCTGAGGAAAGGAGGGTGGGAGAAAAGGAGAGAGGAAGAAAAACAAGTGGAGGAAGGGAGATCCAGTAGTATGTATCTTTATAAGTAATATCCAAAAGGAAATGGAGAGTTACACCCTGACAAATCTCTAGCAAGTCAAGGATGAACACAAAACATATAAATATATCAAACATTCATTCTACTAACATTCAAGCACGTATGATATGCTAAGTACTAGGCTAGAAACTTAAATAAGGTAAAACAAATTCTTTATGGATCTCAGTCACTAACATGTTGTCTTCACTTAATGCGCTTTTTTTTTTTTTTACTTTAAACAAAATACTTCAAGGCATTTATAACTCATGTGTCCCAATCTAATTTTTTCACATAGTATGAAGTTCCTCAATCATAAATCTCTTAGAAACCTAATGCCTAAAATCAACTAATATCTGTACACCCCAGAATGTTTTACACTTCTATGACTTTTCCCATGCTGTTCCCTACCTAGAATGCTTTTCCATCTCCTAGCCAACCATTCAAATTTCCATAATGACTATAGTGATGCTATGGTATGTCCTGGGGAAAGTTAGGTACTTGCTCTTTTATATTCCCAAAGCAATTATACTTCCATATAATTGTTTACATGACCTTGTAAACATGATACGAGTATATGATGTCTATAAGAAACACACTTTAGCCCTGGCCGGTTTGGCTCAGCGGTTAGAGCGTCAGCCTGTGGTCCACAGAGACCCGGGTTCAGTTCCCGCTAAGGGCATGTGCCTTGGCTGCAGTTTGTCCCCGGCCCTGGTTGGGTTGTGTGGGGGGCAGCCACTCGATGTGTCCCTTTCACATCGATGTTTCTCTCTCTTCCTCTCTCTCCTTCCCGCTCTGAGTAAAAAATGGAAAAATGTCCTCAGGTGAGGATGAAAAAAAAAAAAAGAAACACACTTTAGAATTAAAGACACAGGAGGTGCCCTGGCCAGGGTGGCTCAGTAGCTAGTGTTGGCCCGCAGACCACAGTCACTGATTCGATCCCTGGCCCTGGTCCAGGTAGTGTGGGAGGCAACCAATCGATGTATCTCTCTCACATCAATATTTCTCTCTCTCTCCCTCCCCGACTTCGTCCCTCCCTCCATCTGAAAAAAAAAAAACAAAACAATGAAAAATACCCTCAGGTGAGGATTAAAAAATAAACAAATAAATAAAAATAAAGACACAAGGAGGTTAAAAGGATGGAAAAAGATATACCATAAAAGCAGTAACCAAAAGACAACTGGAATGGCTACACAAATACCGAGACAAAACTTAAAGTCAAGTACCAGGACAAACAGGTGACAACAGGCATTCCTAGTTACACATCAGAATCGACCATGCTTTTTTCCCCCTTAGCTTTCTGTGCTCCTCTTTCCTCTATTGCCACCACCCTCTGGGTCAACCAACGCCATGGGTTTTGGAAAACTGAAAAGTTCTGCCAGCCTCCAGGCACTCAACAACTACCTGGCAGACAAGAACTACACTGAGGGGTATGCGCCACCATAAACAGATATGGCAGTATTTGAAGCAGTCCCCGGCCCACCACCTGCTGATTTGTATCACCCCCCACGTTGAAATCTTACGACAAGGAAAAGGCCAGCCTGCCAGGAGTGAAGAAAGCTCTGAGCAAGTGCAGCTCAGCTAATGTGGAAGACACCACAGGAAGTGGAGCTACAGAGAGTAAAAAATGACGATGACATTAATCTCTTTGGATGTGAGGAGGAGGAAAGCAGCAAATAAGTAAAAAAGGCTATGAGAAGAGCTCCTTGCATAGTATGAGTTAAAGAAAGCCAAAAAAGCTGCTCTTGTTGCCAAATGTTTCATCTTATTAGATATGAAACCTTGGGATAACAAGTCGGAAATGGCAAAAGTAGAGGAGTGTGCCAGGAGCGTTCAAGCAGACAGCTTGGTCTGGGGCTCTTCTAAACTAGTTCCAGTGGGGTATGGAATTATAAATCTTCAAATACAGCCCTGGCCGATTTTGCTCAGTGGTTAGAGCATTGGTCCATGTACCAATGAGTTGTGGGTTCAATTCCGGTCAAGGACACATACCTTGGTTGCAGTTTTCGTCCCAGACCTGGTTGGAGTCGAGCAGGAAGCAACCAGTCAATATGTCCCTCTCACATTGATGTTTCTCACCCTCTCCCTCCCTCCCTCCCTCTCTCTCACTCTATCTGAAGATAAACTGAAAAATATCCTTGGGTGAGAATTAAAAATAAAAAATGGGGGGAGGGAAGAGAGAAACCACAGAACTTATATGTATGTATGCAGAACCATTGGACATAGACAGCAATGCTGGGGGTGGGAGGGCGGGATCGGGAGGAGGGTGGCAATGGGGGGGGGGGCAGAAACATCTGTAACAAAAATAAATTAATTTTTAAAAAGGGAGGAAAAAAAAGAAACTAAACCATTTTGAACAATTAAAAAAAAATCTTCAAATACAGTGCATAGTAGAAGATGATACAGTTGGAACAGATGTGGAGTGGATCACTGCTTTTGAAGACTTTGTGCAGTTCATGACTGTGGCTGCTTTCACCAAGATCTAAAACCCATCACCGTCCTTAAATTAAAGCTTGAAAGATTTAAATTAAAAAAAAAAAAAAGAATCACTGATGCCAGGACCCAAATCTTCAAATATTCTGATTTTATGGTATATGGTAATGTCAGGCATCAGTATAAGGATTCCTTAAAGATATAGCCAGAAATAGTTAATTAGGTAATCTAAGTATAATAAAGGTTAAAACCACTGAGCTAGAAGGAAAACACAAGACTCTTTACTTAGGGTAGTGGAAGTCATAACAGTAGAGGAACAGAGGCTTACTGATGACGCACTGCACAAAACTTTACAACTATGGGAGATGGAGTCCTACTGCAAAAAGATTCAAAAAAATAATTATTTTCAAGTCTGAGGAAGATTAGGGTTGTCCTAAGTAATGATGACCAGGTAAAGAATCTTGTTCAAGGCATTAAATTGTACCCATGAATTTTTTTTTTCTTTATTGATTTTAGAGAGTGAGGAAGGAAGAAGGAGAGAGAGAGAGAAACATTAATGAGAGAGAACATCAAATGGCCACCTGCTGCATGCCTCCCACTGGGGATCAGGCCCACAACCTGGGCATGTGCCCTGACCAGGAATTGAAAAAGCAATCTCGTGGTGCATGGGTCGACGTTCAACCACTGAGCCACACAGGCCAGGCTGTATTTCTTTACTTTTAATATACATATATCTCAGTATCCCATTATAATATATACCTTTTATAATAATGCTCATACTAATTAGAAATTTTTAAAGTAAAAAAGCATAAATGAATAGGAAAGCATGATATAATCTGACTCAGAATCCTAAGAGTTCAGATCACTGCTCAGTGTTCAGACCAAGACTATGGTACTGAGGATCACAGTACAATCATAAGAAGATCATAACTGCCCTGGCCAGGGTGGCTAAGTGGTTGGATTGTCAGTCCAGGAATCGAAGAGCTGCAGGTTTGATTCTCCAACCCCAGTTGGGGCACATGAGGGAGGCAACTAATCCATGTGTTTCTTTCACACTGATGTTTCTCTCTCTCTCTCCTTCCTCCCTCGCTTCCACTCTTTCTAGAAAAATCAATGAAAAAAATATCCTCAGGTGAGAATTAACAACAACAAAAAATATCATAGCTGAGGGGACAGTACAATGGTTAAGAACTAGGGTTTCTGAAGCCAGATTTACCCAATTTTAAATTCCTACAGCACTACATACAACCTATCTTTGTACTATCAAATTTTCTTCCAACTCTTTAATGCTGTGTAGTTTCAGGCAAGTTACTTTACCTCTAAGACTCAATTTCTTTCTTTCTTTCTTTCTTTTTTTTTTTTTGGATATTTTGTTCAGATAGAGTGGGAGAGAGAGAGAGAAACATCGACGTGAAAGGGACACATCGAGTGGTTGCCACCCCCACAACCCAATCAGGGCCGGGGACAAACTACAACCGAGGTACATGCCCTTAGCAGGAACCGAACCCGGGTAAGACTCAATTTCTTTATAAAGGGAAAATAGTAGCAGTAATAAAAGGGTTGTGAGGATTAAATGATCTTGGTAGAAGACTTCAGTATAAAGTCTGGCTCAACAGTAAGCTCTAATAACTGTAATATTATTACTAAAAGCATTTAATCTATAAAATTTTGGTAAAGCATGTATACTCCAAGCCACTCATTTTTGCAATTTTAGAATTAACTTATTTTTGTTTTTATCAAAGATGGGAATGGAGGAGAGAAAGTTGAAAAGATAATTAAGGTTGAAAAGGGAGGTCCAAAATATGGGAAAATAGGAAAGAAAAAGGATGAGACATAGCTATTATGGTGAATCAAACCAGATTAAGTATAGAAAAAAAATAGGCTATAAAATGAAAAGACCATAAAGATAAAAAGACAAGGACAAACCAGTTATGAGTCAAACTTTCTAGAATAAAAAAATCTCAAAAATGAGGAATGTTATCAAATGTCTAGATTCAGATGCTGGCCCAAGTCAGCACTACTGGAGATGGCTCCTTTATGATTGTAATAAAGTAAAGCTTGGCAAGACTTTAATGGAAATATAAATTAAGCTCCATTATATTTCTTATTAGACAAAGTTCTTCAATGTGTTACAGTCTTGCAAAATCCAAAATTGCAAACACCTAAAGCAAATTACAATCTGGAATAACTCATTGTAATTTTTTCCCCTAAAAGGCTTTTAACACTGAAACAATGAGGAAATGGCAATTACATTTATTTGCAAAGCCAATTGTGAAGATGCTCAGAACAAAAGGAACAGAAGTATCAAAGTAAATACCGTGAGATATGCAGCATTATAAGTGCCAAGTTTCCTAACCAATACTGCACTTTCCCTATAAAAAATGACTGATGTTCAAGGTACTTAACACTGCCCACATGTAAGTAGGCTACTCTCTAGTATGTTCTCCCCAACCCTCTGTCCCATAACCTAAGAAAACCTTTTAAGTTCTACCTTTAACTAATACATCCTTTCCCATCTGAGTATATGCCAACACCATTCACCCAACCTTATCTTCACCAAGACCTGGGGACTCTTATCTCCAAATCAGAGCTTAAATCAGTCTGTCCACTTGGATGAGACTTTGAGGCCAGTATTACAACATTAGAAAAAATTCTTATCCTACTGATAATTTCTTATCTCACTTTGCCCCCTCATGCCAGCCTTGTCTTATGACAATTAGGCAACAGAAGTCATGGCTATCCTTGAGTGAAAGAAATTAGTTCAATGCAACGTCATCTCCGTTAACAAAAAAGCTTTCAGATTCACCTAACCTAAAAAATAGGACAAATTGTTAAAAAGTTGTGTGTAAAATTAGATAAAATTAAGGAAAGTACTGTTTTATTATTTTCATTCACAGGACACTCTCGGCCAGCAGTTCTTAACCTGTGGGTCAAATGATCCTTTCACAGGGGTCGCCTAAAACATAACAGTAGCAAAATTACAGTTATGAAGTAGCAATGAAAATAATTTTATGGTTGGGGGTCACCACAACGTGAGGAACTGCATTAAAGGGCTGCGGCGTTAGGAAGGTTGAGAACCACTGATCTAGGCACTTAATTTGTATATTTTGGTTCTAAAACTGTTCCCAAACACAAATATAACCATCCAATGAATTATCTCTTTACTAGGACAGGAATCAGTTAAATTTTTTTTTTCTGTAGTAAAGGGCCAGATAGTAAATACTTTAAGTTTTACAGACTCTCTAATTCTTTGTCACAATCACTCAACTCTACCACTTTAGTACAAAAGAAACCACAGACAATATGTAAACAAATTAACATGACTATACCAATAAAACTTTATTTATAAAAACAGTCAATGAGCCCTGGCCAGTATGGCTCAGCGGTTAGTGTTGGCCTGCGGACCAATGAGTTGTAGGTTTGATTCTGCCAAGGGCATGTACCTCGGTTGCAGTGTCCCAGGTCCTGGTCGGGTGGTTCTATCACATCGATGTTTCTCTCTGTCTCTGTCTCTCTCTCTCTCCCCCTCCCTCCCACTCTATCTGATGATAAATAGAAAAGTATCCTCAGGTGAGGAATAAAAAAAAAAAGTCAATGAGCCAGATTTAGCCCACAGTCAGTGTGGTTCTATCACATCGATGTTTCTCTCTGTCATCTCTCTCTCTCTCCGCCCCCCCTCCCACTCTATCTGATGATAAATAGAAAAGTATCCTCAGGTGAGGAATAAAAAAAAAAGTCAATGAGCCAGAGTTAGCCCACAGACTGTAATTTGCCCACCCCTGCACTAGACAATCACAGACTCAGCTTTAAGTTGTAATTACATGCATTCATTTAAAATAGAATATTAGTTCTAATGAAATGGGACACGAAATCTGTTAATTCAAGTGCTAGCACTAACCAACATGTCAGTTGCTTCTACCCATCAATGGAAAGAGTGCCATTCTCTTATGTTGGACAAATCTTTATTTAAAAGTTGACTTTAGTCCTGGTTGGTGTAGGCTCAGTAGGCTGAGTGCTGTTCCATGTGCCAAGAGGTTGATGGTTTGATTCCTGGTCAGGGCACATGCCCCAGTCTCAGGCTTGATCTCAGGCTTGATCCCCAGGAGGGGGCATGCAGGAGGCAGCAGATCAATGTTTCTCTCTCTCTGTTTTTCTCTCTGAAATCAATAAAAACATGTTTTGTTTTTTCTTTTTTCTTTTTCGCTTTCCTTTATTGATTTTACAGAGAGAGGAAGTGAGAGGGAGAGAGAGACAGATACATCGATGAGAGAAAATATCGACCGGCCACCTTTGGCATGCCCCCCCACTGGAGATCGGCCCACAACCTGGGCATGTGTCCTGACCAGAAATCGAACCAGTGACCTCTTGGTGCATGGGTCGACGCTCAACCACTGAGCCACACTGGCCGCATAAAACGTATTTTTTTAAAAAGAACTTTTAGAACAGAACACGGTTCTATAATAAACTGGGAAAAAACTATTTATCGCATAAACATTTATACCAGCCCTCAAAGAGTTTACAGTCTCATAAGCTAGATAGTAAGTACAAACAGTGTTATGAGTACAGTGATATAAAACCTACATAGGGCAGCACACATAAGGGGTGAGGAGGCAGAACTGGTTAATTTAACTTTACAGACAGAGGAAGTAGGAAAATTTTCACAGAACATTTGGCACTTAAGGAGCAGAATACAATGAGCAGGCAAGGGAAGGAAAATGGGGAGGATGAGGAAAAAGCATAAAGATGTGAAACAACTTTTCATTTCTTCAGAGATCTGCAAGCAGTTCAGCATGATTCAAACAGAACAGCAATGGCAACAGAAAAATGGCAATAGAAAAGAGGATAAAGAGACTCAAGACTCCAAACAAAGTAGGAAGTGTGTCACAGGTTAAGGTCTAAGATGGCTCCTTACTGATGAGGGTGAGTTGGTGGATCTGTAATATTCATTGTGAAAGGTAATTCAGGATTAAAAGTACATAAAAGCAGCAACTCAATTTTCCTTTTATAAAACCGCTTAGAAGACTACCCTTCATTTTTTCTGAGATATAACTGACATATAACATTATTTTCAGGATTTGTATGTATTGCAAAATGATCACCACAATAAGTCAACATATATCACCACACACAGTTACAATTTTTTTCATGTGATGAGAGCTTTTAAGATCTACCCTATTAACACCTTGTAAACATACAATACAGCACTATTAAACTATATTCACCATACTGTAGGCTATATCCCCATAAATTATTTATATTTTATAACTGGAAGTTTGTACTTTATTTTGTTGTTGTTGTTAATCCTCCCTGGAGGATTTTTTCCATTGACGTTTCAATAGAGTGGAAGAGAGGAAGAGAAAAAGAGAGAGAGAGAGAAAGAAAGAGAAACATCCATGTGAGAGAGACACATTGATTGGTTGCCTCCCACCCAACCTGGAAAGGAGCCAGGGATAAAACCTGCAACTCAAATACCTGCCCTTAACTGGGAATCGATCACGCAGCCCTTCAGACTGTGGGTCGATGCTCCCACCACTGAGCCAAACCCACCAGAGCAAAGTTTGTACCTTCTGATCACCTTCACCATTTCACTTCTGGGCAGACTACTTTTAAATAATTTTTTTTTGGTGTTTATCAAAGAAATACATAATTAGTATATAAAAAATAAAAAGTGCCCTGGCCGGTTTGGCTCAGTGGTTAGAGCGTCGGCCTGCGGTCCTGAGAGACCCGGGTTCGGGTCCCGCTAGGGGCATGTACCTCGGTTGCAGTTTGTCCCCGGCCCTGGTCGGTTGTGCGGGTGGCAGCCACTCGATGTGTCCCTTTCACATCGATGTTTCTCTCTCTCTCTCTGTTCCTCTCTCTCCCTCCCACTCTACCTGAGCAAAAAATGGAAAAATGTCCTCGGGTGAGGATAAAAAAAAATAAAAAAATAAAAAATAAAAAATAAAAAGTGAGCTTTGGCTGGTGTGGCTCAGCTGGGTGGAGTGTCATCCCCTGCACCAAAGGGTTGGGTCACAGGCTTGATTCCAGTGAGGGCACATGAGCACATGCCTGAGCTATGGGTTCAATTCAATCCCTGATTGGGGTGCAGTGCTGGCTGTTTTTCTCTTACACCGATTCTTTTTCGCACTCTCTCTCAAATCAACAAAGATATATCCTAGGGTGAGGATTTAAAAAAAAAAAAAAGTCAGGCCAAGCACCAAAGGGTCACAGGTTCGATTCCGGGTCAAGGGCACATACCTGGGATTCAGGTTCAATCCTGGGCCCTGGTCCAGGAGCAGGCAGAAGGCAACCAATCAATGCGTCTCTCTCACATTGATGTTTCTCTCTCTCTCTCCCCCTCTCCCTTCCAGTCTCTCTAAAAATCAATTGAAAAAATATCCTCAAGTGAGGATTAACAAAAATAAATTAAATAAAAAAGAAAAGTGAGCCCTGGCTGGTTTGGCTGGGCGGTTAGAGTGTCGGCCTGCAGACTGAAGGGTCTGGCCCTGGTTGGGTTCCTGTGGGAGGCAACCAGTCTGTGTTTGTCTCACATCGATGTTTCTCTCTCTCCCCCTTCCACTCTAAAAAAAAAATCAGTGGAGCCCTAGCTGGTTTGGCTTAGCAGTTGGAGCGTCAGCCTGAGGACCAGAGAGTCCCGGGTTCAGTTCCCACTAGGGACATGTACCAAAAAAAAAAAAAAAAAATCAATGGAAAAAGATCCTTGAGTAAGGATCAACAACAACAATATGCCCAGGCAGTGTGGCTCAGTGGCTGAGTGTCGACCAGTGCATTAAGAGGTCGCTGGTTCAATTCCTGGTCAGAGGACGTGCCCAAGTTCTGGGCCAGATCCCCAGTGGGGGGACATGCAGAAGGTGGCCAAACAATGTTCTCTCTCATCTATGTTTCCACCTCTCTACCCCTCTTCCTTCCTCTGTCTCTTTAATATATCAATAAAAAATAAATAAAACAAAACAAAAAAAGAACAACAATAATAAAAGTGAAAAAAATATTAAGAAAAACCAAAGAAAAAATAAATACATATAATTCTACACTGCAGAAAATGATTAAGATAAGTACATACAAATACAGGGGTAAAAGCATACAGATAGAATACAAAGCTAAATAAATTATAAAACAATACAAGGATAAACAAATTATAAAACAAAGTTCAGTAAAATATATTCCATTATAATGTACACAGGACAGCTCAGTTGGTTAAAGCATTGCCCAATAAATCAGGGCTGGGGATTCAATTCCCAATCAGGGTACATACAAGAGTCAACAAATCAAAAAGCAGGGGAGGACATCTGTAATACTATCAACAATAAAGATAATTTTTTTAAAAAAAATTGATGGATTGTTCTCTCTCTCTTCCCTCCTCTCTCTCTAAAAAAAAAATTAAAATTAAAAAAAAACACAAAATATACTTGCTCACACAAGAATTAAAAACAGACTACGGTCAAGATGGCGGCATAAGTAAACATGGTATCTAGTCCTTCCACAACCACATCAAAATTACAACTAAACTACAGAACAACCATCATTCAAAATCGCCTGAAATAGAGCTGAATGGAAGTCCTACAACTACGGAATTAAAGAAGTGGCTGCATGGAGACTGGTGGGAGGGACGAAGGCGCCATAGGCTGGCCCCACACACATGTGTGGCAGATAAAAATTACGAGGATACCAGGGCTGGGAAGGTCCTCCCTGAGAACTGAGGGGGGTCCCTGTCCCACACCAGGTGCCCCACTCAGGGTTCTAGTGGCAGGAAGACAAGTCCCCATAACTTCTGGCTGGAAAAACCAGCGGGAACTGAGGCTGAGGGAGGCTAAGGCGGCTGGAGCCCCAGGCAGCTCCTCTTAAAGGGCTCGCGCATGGACTTACTCAACTCTCTCCCTCCATCTAAGCTTGGAGGGGAGGCAGCTCGAGGGGCGCCAGAGACATACAAAGAACTGAGCTGTTTGGCACTGGAGCTAGGGCTGGAGAGGGGGCTTTCTTCTGGACAGACATGCTGTCAGAGGCCTTTGTTCCTTTGGTGAGCCCTCCCCTGGGGCAGCAGACACCCACCATATCTGGGACTCCAGCAACCTGGCTCACACTGGTTGCCCCGCCCTGGTGATCCCCGGAGCCCCTGCCCCACCCAACTTTCAGGCCCACCCAAGCTGTTGCCAGTTGCTTAACTATAGGATTGGTCTGTCTTGGATCCTGCTTCAGGTTTTCCTAAAGTCTTTCAAACAAGCAGCATCTGGTCTCAGCTAGCCCCCTATCTCTCCTTAAGTAATACATAGAAACAAACACAGAGAGGCAGCCAAAATGAGGAGACAAAGAAACAGGTCCCAAATGAAACAACAGAACAAAACCCCAGGAAAAGAACTAAGCGAAATGGAGATAAGCAACCTAACAGATGCTGAGTTCAAAATACTGCTTATAAGGATGCTCAATGAATTTAGTGAGAACCTCAGTGAACTTAGTGAGGGTCTCAAGAGCATAAAAAAGGACCAGTCAGAAATGAAGGAGGCACTAACTGAAATAAAGAATAATTTACACAGATTCAATAGTAGAGTAGGCAAAGCCAAGAAGCAAACCATCGACTTGGACTATAAGGAAGCAAAAATACCCAATCAGAACAGCAAAAAGAAAAAAAATCCAAAAAAAATGAGGATAGTGTAAGGAGCCTCTGGACAACTTCAAGCGTGCCAACATTCGCATCTTGGGGGTACCAGAAGGAGAAAAGAGAGAACAAGAAATCGAAAACCTGTTTGAAACAATAACTTTCCCAACTTGGTGAAGGAAACAGACATACAAGTTCAGGAAGCACAGAGAGTCCCAAACAAGATGAACCCCAAGAGGCCCACACCAAGACACATCATCATCAAAATGCAAAAGGTTCAAGACAAAGAGAGAATCTTAAGAGCAGCGAGAGAAAGGCAGCTAGTTACCTACAAGGGAGTTCTCATAAGGCTGTCAGCTGATTTCACAAAAGAAACTTTGCAGGCCATAAGGGAGTGGCAAGAAATATTCAGAGTGATGAAAAGCAAGAGGCAACAACCAAGATTACTCTATCCTGCAAAGCTGTCATTTAGATTTGATGGCCATATAAAAATTTTCCAGACAAGGAAAAGTTAAAGGAGTTCATCACCACCAAACCATTATTATATGAAATGTTGAAGGGTCTTCTTGAAGAAAAAGATAAAAAATATGAACAAACAAAATGGTAATGAATACCTAACCATCAACAATTGAATCTGCAAACAAAATGAACAAGTAGAATAGAAACATTCTCATAAATATAGAGAACATTTTGTTGGTTGGGAGGGGGGATAGGGGAATGGGTGAAAAAGGTGAAGTGATTAAGAAGTACAAATTGGGCCCTGGCCGGTTTGGCTCAGTGGTTAGAGCTTCGGCCCACAGACCAGAGAGTCCCAGGTTCGGTTCCCGCTAAGGGCACATACCTCAGTTGCAGTTTGTCCCTGGCCCCTGTTGGGTTCGTGTGGGTGGCAACCACTCGATGTGTCTCTCTCACATCGATGTTTCTCTCTCTCGCTTCCTCCTTCTCTCCCTCCCACTCCATCTGAAGATAAATGCAAAAAAAACAAAGTGTCCTCGGGTGAGGATTAAACAATAAAAAAGAACTTATACAACTGAACGCCAAAAAAGCAAACAACTCAAAAAAAATGGGCAAAGGGCCCTGGCCAGTGTTGCTCAGTGATTAGAGCATCAACTGCCCACAAAAGTGTCAGTCACAGGTTCAATTCCTGATCCCAGTCAGGGTGCATGCAGGAGGCAATCAATCGATGTGTCTCTCTTGCATCAATTTCTCTCTCTCTCTCTCTCTCTCTCTCCTCTTCACTCCCTTCCACTCTCTTTAAAAAAAAAAAAAGGAAAAAATGTCCTCAGTTGAGGATTAATAACAAAAAATGGACACAAGTACCTGAATAGACATTTCTCCAAAGAGGACATATAGATGGCCGGCAGACATATGAAAAGATGCTCAACATCACTAATCATCAGAGAAATGCAAATTAAAACCTCAATGAGATATCACCTCATACTTGTCAGAATGGCTATCATCAGTAAATCAACAAACAACAAACATTAGCAAGGATGTGAAAAAAACAGAACCCTTGTGCACTGTTGGTTGTAATGAAGGTTGGTGCAGCCACTGTGAAAAACAGTATGGAGTTACCTCAAAAAATTAAAAACGAAACTGCCTTTTAACCCAGTGATTCCCCTTCTGGGAATATATTTGAAGAAATCAGAAACACTAATTTGAACGAATATATGCACCCCTATGTTCACTGTGATGTTATTTACAATAGCCAAGATTTAGAAGCAGCCCAAGTGCCTATCAGTAGATGAGTGGTAAAAAAGTAGTGGTACCCTGGCCGGTGAGTCTCAGTAGTTACAGCATCGACCTGTGGACCAATGGGTCGCAGGTTCGATTCCGGTCAAGAGCACGTACCTCAGTTGTGATTTGTCCCCGGCCCTGGTTGGGGTCATGCAAGAGGCAGCCACTCAATGTGTCCCTTTTGTGTCGATGTCTCTCTCTCTCTATCTCTTCCTCACCCTCTCCCACTCTCTCCCTCCAACTCTATCTGAACAAAAGTGGAAAAATGTCCTCAGGTGGGGAGTAAAAATTTTAAAAAGCGATGGTACATTTACACAGTGGAATACTACTCAGCCGTAAAAAAAAAAAAAAAAAGAAGGAAATCTTACCCTTTATGACAGCATGGATGGACCTGGAGAACACTATGCTAAGTGGAATAAGCCATTCAGAGAAACATAAGTACCATATGATTTCACTCAGATGTAGAATCTAATTAACAAAATGAACTTGCAAGCAAAATAGTGACACTTACAGATAGAGAGCAGGATGACAGCTGGTAAAGAGGCTTTGTGAGGGAGTGAAGAGATTGAGCAAAAAAGGGGGGGGGACTCATGGACAGGGACAACAGTGTGGTGATTGTTGGGGGTGAAGAAGGGTATGGAGGGATAAGTGGTGATGGAAGGAGACTTGGGGAGGTGAACACAATACAGTGTACAGATAGATGATGTGTTGTGGAACTGTGCACCTGAAACCTGCATAACTTTGTTAATCAGTGTCACCCCAATAAATTCAATAAAAAGGAAAAAAGAAAACAATCCCCACAATGTTTACTGTACTTGCATGTAGCAGATATTTAATACATGTATATAGTAAATGAAGTAGTTAATAAATGCTTACATTTAAAAAAAATTTTTTTTTTGTTTTATTGGTTTTTAGAGAGAGAGGAAAGGAGAGAGAGAGAAAAAAACATTGATGTGAGAGCACAACATCTAAAGGCTGCCTCCTGCACACCCCCTACTTGGGATGAAGCCTGAAATCTGGGCATGTGCCCTAACAGGGAATCGAAGCGCAACCTTTAGCACACAAAAGGACTCCCAACCGAGTCATACTTAAGAAATGACAATACTTACCTTTCTTAATAGCTAAGAATTGAACATAAACTTCAAGGCAAACTTCTTAATAATTAAAAAACAAGTTAGTCAATTTGCATTAACAGGCCCAATTTAGCCAGAAAAATCCTTCTGTCCCTGTTATCTCCAATCCTGGGACAATGCCAGCAACCTCCCTCCAAGCCTCCTTAATTTTTGGTTACCTCAATTCTGTGATATACCAAAAAGGATGGAAAAGAAATAATATTTCTCTCTGTCTAACAAATGCTAAAGAATATTTCTTTTATCAAAAGTGGAAGAGGCAAACTGTTTTTTTCCACCAAACCAGGTTCTGGTTGCAGCAATGCTACCACCAATCGTCTACCACTGTAGACCCACACAACTCCCAGCACATGCATCTGGTAAGATCTTTTGTTTAAAGCAACAGATGGTGGCATCAGTTATGACAAAGTCACGTCTCTACCTAATGCACCTAAAAACTATTGTCACATAATCCAATCAGCAGCAGTAAGGGATAACATACGGCCACGGCTCCAGTTAAATATATAACTTCCTTTTATACTTGACATTTTACCTCTAAGAGTTAAACCCTAAATTATTAATAAGTGTAAAAAAGAAATCAAACCTAAAATTGCTCTAAAAAAACAAAATCAAACCAAAAAAACTAATGATTTCACTTCTTTAAATCTATACAAATAACTCAGTCAACCATAGTATAAACTATGAGAATTATAACACATTATCCATACATACTTTAATAGACAGTTATTAGGTATATGTAATGTCTCAAACATATCATATAAAGACTATCTTTAAAGAATGAAAAATGTATTTTCCTCTTTAAAAAGAACATCCTCTCCACGAGAAGAAAGATGCTTGGGAGCCTTGAGGGTTGATAATCCCACAAAGTTACTGTCCACTTTTACTTGTGTCCATATCTCCTGTTCATCCACTTCCAGTCAGGAGGAAGCAAGCTGGGGAAGTCCAGACAGAGCAAGAATTGTGAGGGCTAAAGTGGTTTGGGGGTGGGGGCATTAAACAGCACCTTCAGATGGCACACCATTTTTTCTAGGTAATGATTATCAACAAGAAAACTTTTTTTTGCTAATAATTTCAGCATTTATGTGAACTGTTCTTTTTTTTTTTTTTTATACTCACCCGAGGACACTTTGCATTTATCTTCAGATGGGGGGGGGGGGGGAACCATCGACACGAGAGAGACACATTGACCAGTTGCCACCCATACAACCCCAACTGGGAGCCAGGGACAAACTGCAAGGGAGGTACACGCCATTAGCAGGAACCGAACCCAGGACTGTTTCACATGCCAACGCTCTAACTGCTGTACCAAACCAGCCAGGGCTGAACTTTTTAAATAAGTCTGAATAACACTAATGATCAACTAACTGTATACACCTGAAATCAATCTTTGCACCTTGGTGTTCTTCCCTGCAAAATAAAGGAAAAATAGATGTGAAAGTCTTTTCTTTCTAGCCCTAAAACACAAAGATAGTCTCTAGATCACAGGTTCCCAAGTTTTCTAGGTTAATGGTACCTTCAATACTTCAGAAATGTTTTCTTTTGTAGCAACCCTAGCCAAGAAATAGTAACAGTTCCACTTACTGTTAGTAGCCATTTGAAAAACAAATCTATCTCAGCTGAAAAAAATATTCATTCTTAAATAACCACAATTACTACTTATAGAATGTGTATTAGAGTTGGGCACTGCACAACTTCTAAAACTTTGGAATCAGATTGGACACTGCTATCCTTATTTCCTGTTCCACAATGATTTTCGTGCAGTGTTTGCATTTTATCACAGGAACCTTCAAAACACACAAAGATATGTCAGTAAAAGGAATGTGGCACAATCTAGTTTTGAAACCATGAACTCTCTCAAACTATTAGTTCAGCTGGTAACCAAGAAATGTCAAGCATTGCTCTATCTCCCTTGAAAATTTAAACTACCCAGTAGCACCTTTGAAGAGTTGGTGACAATACCCTAGAGTACCTTGGTGAAGTTTGGGAAACATGGCCCTATGCTAAAGTATTATACAACTTTGTGGTTTGGACTCAGACAGACCTGAGTTAGAAATCAAATTCTAACAATAACTATATAATCTTGGGCATTGAGCAGCTGAATCAATCTCTTGAACCTTAGTGTCTATGCCTGCCAAAAAGTAATAATAGCAGCAACCTCAGATAATAGTTATAAGGAACAAGGAGAAGTTTGCACACAGTAAATGCTCAACAAATGACAGTTATTATATCATTAAAACTGAACAAGTAGTTTATAAAAACTAATTTACTAACTAACTCTGTGGGGATGAAGGAAACATTCTAAGCTGAAGCCACGATGTCAAATTAAAACTTAAAAACAAAATGTTAAGGGGAAAATCATAAATTGCTTAAATAAGGGCAATACAGAGAACTATAGTCTCCTCCAAAGGATGTCATAATGTTGGTACACCTATCACAATGACTAGGTAAAAAGTATTAAGCTGGCAAATCAGAAGAATATATGTTAAGTTAAAAAGGGCCTTTTAAACCATGGCTGGGGTTGCTAAGTGGTTAGAGCATCATCCTGTGCACTGGAGGGTCTTGGGTTCAATTCTGGTCAACGGCATGTAACTGGGTTGCAGGTTCGATCCCCATCCCTGGTCAGGGCCCAAGCAGGAGGCAACCAACTGATGTATCTCTCTCACATTGATGTTTCTTTCCCCTCACCCCACTCCCTTTCATGGGGTAACAAAGACTTTTCATCAAGAGCATAATAGCTCAATATGTCTGCTCAAACTCCTTTCTCACATGCTAAAAATGTATCATTTTAATTCCAAATACACTTCTGTGTCTTCTAGCTCACAAACATCTATAATAAAAATTGTAATACAAGAATATCTGTAGGTGCTTGGTTTATGAAAGGATTTTTTTTTCTCACCCAAGGACATTTTTCGATACTTTTTTTTTTGTTCAGATAGAGTGGGAGGGAGAGAGAGAGAGAAACATCAATGTGAAAGGAACACATCGAGTGGTTGCCACCCACACGACCCAACCAGGGCCGGGGACAAACTGCAACCAACGTACGTGCCCTTAGCAGGAACCGAACCCGGGTCTCTCCAGACCGCAGGCCGACACTCTAACCGCTGAGCCAAACTGGCCAGGGCTATGAAAGAATTTTTTTTTTTTTTTTTTAAATCCTCATCCGAGGACATTTTTCCATTTTTTGTACAGATAGAGTGGGAGGGAGGGAGAGGAAGAGAGAGAGAGGGAAATATCGATGTGAAAGGGACACATCGAGTGGCTGCCATCCGCACGACCAACCAGGGCCGGGGACAAACTGCAACCGAGGTACATGCCCTTAGCGGGAACCGAACCCGGGTCTCTCCGGACCGCAGGTGGACGCTCTAACCGCTGAGCCAAACGGGCCAGGGCTATGAAAGAATTTTTTAATGAAGAATTCCTTTTGTTTATTATTTTAATTTATTGATTTTAGAGAGAGAAAAAAACACTGATTTGTTGTTCCACCTATTTATGCATCCACTGGCTGATTCCTGTATGTGCCCTGATCCAGGATCGAACCTACAACTTTGGTGTATAGGGTCTACACACTAACCAAATGAGTTATCCAGCCAGGGCTATGAAAGGATTTTTGAAACATTTCATTTGATCCTGACATTATCTCAATTTACTGAAGAAACGGAGGTCCAATAGAAATTAAGTAATTTGCACTATAACCTACATATTACACAGTTTAACACTAAAACACATATATTTTAATTCTTTCTAGCACACCACAGCTCCTTCCCAAAAGACTCTGTTCAAATCTTGTTGGTTGGACCAGTATTGGTTTTTTATCCTCACCTGAGGACATTTTTTTGCATTTATCTTCAGATAGAGCAGGAGGGAGAGAGGAACTGTATTAAAGGGTCGCAGCATTTGGAAGGTTGAGAACCACTGAGATAGAGAGGGAGGAAGAGAGAGAGAGAAACATCCATGTGCGAGAGACACATCGAGTGGTTGCCACCCATGACCCCAACTGGTACAGGGACAAACTACAACCGAGGTACATGCCCTTAGCGGGAACTGAACCCAGGACTCTCTGGTCCACAGGCCAACGCTCTAACCGCTGAGCCAAACCGGCCAGGGCGGACCAGCATTGTTTTATCAACTTTTTCAAGTAGGTTAACCATCATCAAAGGCCTAAAAATGAAAATCTTTGTCCTGCACAGTAATTGCATTTCACGCAAAGAGAAAGTACCTTAAACTGTGTAATATTAATTATCCTTAGATCACTTTATGATAATATCTATTATTATAGTTGCAACTATACCAATGGCAATGCAGTGGGTGAGCCCACTGGCATGATCTTTCAGTCCATATTATTTCCCATGGTTTACTTAGCTGGTGGCCAACTGTTCAACTCTAGATAGAAAGATAACAAGTATTAAACTGATTCTGATATTTTATCTTCCATTATTAATATAAGCCAGATGTAGTGGCCAAAATACCTAAAAGTAATGGGGGGCAGGGGGTGGGCAAGCAACCTTCTTTTTTTGTTTTTAATCCTCACCCGAGGACACTTTTGCAGTCATCTTCACAGCGGTTCTCAACCTGTGGGTTGAGACCCCTTTGGGAGTCGAACTAACCTTTCACAGGGGTTGCCCACAACGTAACAGTAGCAAAATTACAGTTATGAAGTAGCAATGAAAATAATTGTATGTCACCACAACATGAGGAACTGTATTAAAGGGTCATGGCATTAGGAAGGTTGAAAACCACTGAGATAGAGAGAGAGAAAGAAAGAGAGAGAGAAACATCCATGTGAAAGAGACACACTGGCTGCCACCCACAAGCCCCGGCCAGGGACAAACTGCAGGCAACCAAGGTAGGTGCCCTTAGGGGGAACCGAACCCAGGTCTCTCTGCACCTCTAACCGCCGCACCAAACCGGCCAAGGCAAGCAACCTTCTTTACTGTCCAAACTACAATACCATCACAGAAAGTCTGTATCTGCCTTTCATTTTGGTCCATGTAAATTCCAAAAACAATTTATCAGCAATCCCTTTCCCCAACTTCCCACATTTCTCTGATAGATTACTATCACTTCCCACGGTATCCTAAAAACTTACAAAGGCATTCTATTTCAAAATGAGTATTTCCTTAGGAACTGAATGTAAATACAGTAATAAAATTACTATATTGGGGCACTTTTAAAGAGGAATTCTGGAAGAAGTTCTGGAGAAACTTGATATACTGTAACTAATCACAGTCCTACTTCATACTGTATAAAAAACTAGCCTTTTCTATCACAGAATTTGTTAAGGGTCGAGAATATTTGGGCAGGTAAGAAGAGATATAGGCCTGCACCATAACTACTGTATTAATTTGTCTCTGGTAACCACAACATCGTTTTCTCTGTAGGTAATATTTTAAAGAACTTCACACTCGGGCCCTTCTTAGCAATGTAAATATACAGTTAACAGAAACTCCATTTCCATGGAGAACTGAAGAGCGAAAAGAAACAGCTATCTTGTACAATACCCAGTCCACTTTGGCCATCGACTACCGAACAAAAAAAAGAAAAGAAAAGACCTACTTGGAAAACGTATCTTCTCCAGCCAAGGGCTGTTCCCAGATAAAGGCAATGATCGGAGTACAACAACAACAACAAAAAAACCTTCTCTGAGGAAAGAAATGTGCCAGAAAAGGAAAGGCATGGATCGAAAATAAATAGGGGGGTGAGTGTAAGCGCTCAGTGTGAGGGCTGGAGGCAGCAGGCGCAGCGCTGAGATGCTCCAGCGAAAAGAACCAGCAGCAGCAGGAAGTTTCAATGGGGCCGGGCAGAGCATGCGCCCTGCACCCGCGCGGTGGCCTTATGTGGAAGGAGCACCACTTGCGAACACCAATAATAGACCAGCGGCACCAGAGAGAAACATGAGCAACAAGCACCTCTTCAACTGTTTCCCCCTCCGTCTGAGCCCCTCCTCCAGCCTACATACTAACCACCCCACCCCACCCCACCCCACCCTGCAAATGGGGAGGCGACTTCTTCTTCCCCTAAGCCTTGCTACCAAGATGAAGGGGGAAGGGACTGGAAAAGTGGGGAGATGCTTTTCTATGGGGGGGGTGGAGAAGAGGGAGAGGAAAACTATGGGGGAGGAGAAATTAACCCTTTACACTCCAAAGTGGAGGTGAACCGACTTAGTCCCTCAAAGCGAGAATGGAGGAGAACCCCCCCACACGGGGGAGGAGCAAATCTCTCTACTTGGAGGAAGGAGTTTTGGGGGTTAAATAGGCCCTCGGGGAGAAGCGGAGAGGGACGAGAGCCCACTCTCTCGGGGGAGTTCCCACTAGAGGGAGGGAGAGCTGAAGTGTCCGCTGGCCCCCGCCCACCCAGGTGGAGGAAGAGAAAGGGGGCGCCCCGAGAAGATGAGCGCAGCCTCCCCCGAGATGGTCTAGAGGATGGTGGGAGGAGGGGAGGGAGAGCAAGGGAGAAGAGGAGGAGAAAAGCGCAAAGCTGGCCGGAACCTGCGCTCCCCTTCCCCCGCCACCGAGAGGGAGACAGGGTGGGGAACCGGCCTCCGCAGCCTGGAGATAGTCTCGGGGGCAGCCGATCAGCACAATGACCCCTCCCCACCCCAAGCCCACACCTAGCCCGCGACGCCCCCACCTCCGCTTGGCGTCTGGCCGAATGGCTCTAGGGGGCCTCCGCCCCGCCTCCCCACTGCCCAAGACCCCCGGGGGCTGGGTAGAGAAAACCTGCCGGGCGGATCTGCACCCTAGGGGAAAGATAGTGCCGCGGAGGCCCGGGGCGTCTGTGAAGGGCTGAAAGAAGAAGCGTGCTAGGGCCGCTTCCCGCCGGGCGTTCGGGCCCCTCGCTTACCTTCTCCGTTGCCGACGTCCCGCGGCGGCGCCTGCAGCACCCGCTCCAGCTCGGGGAACGGCAACTCGGGCAGATCGAGCAGCGGCCCGTAGCGCTCCAAGAAGGAGCACACCACGGCGAAGTTGGGGCACGAACCCGGGCAGCCCGGAGGAGCCATCGCCGCCGCCGCTGCCGCCGCCGCCGCCATTTTGAACTGGAGGATGTAGGAGGAGGCGATGGGGGGGTGGTGGGGAGCTGGAGGTGCCGAGGAATGGCAGGCAGTTTTACAGACGACAGGAGGCGCTAGCTAGTGGACTCCCCGGCGATCCGAGCGTCTCAGGCACGGCGCCGCGATCCCAGAATACAACGGCGGCCGGGAGCAGTCGAGAACCAAGTCAGACGGGGGAAAGAGAGACGCTCTGTGCCTTTCACTTTCCTCCCTCTCCCCGCCCCCTTCCCTCCCTGTCCTTCGCCCCTCCCACTTTGGGTTCGCCACAGCCTCGTGTGACAGGGGGAATGAAAACAAGGGAAGCCGGGCAGGGAGGCGGGCTGGAAGCTAGAGAGGCGGGACTTTTTAGAACCGTGACCAATAGACTCGGAGGGGCGTGGCCTCGGGTGACGACAGGCAAAAGGCTTCTCGGGGCGGGGCGTGTAGGGGGAGGACCCCGGCCAAAGGCCCGAGCGAACCGAGGTGAGAGGTGAAGCACCGAGCGGTTTGAAATCGCTACTACCTGCAGAGAGGGCTTTGCGTGAGTTTGGCGGGGACTCCGAGAACTGTAGGGGGGCCACGAGATGGTGAGGGAAGTTACGGAGAGTGAATCAGAAGCAGAAAAAAGAGAATTAGGGGGAGAAAAGGCTCGACTGTGGGAGAACGTTAGAAAGGGGAAAGGTAAAGAGGGGCCCTTATTTAGGGGTTGGGATGGAACCTGTGTAAGAAATCTGCGGAGGATTGCCGGGCCGGGGGTGGGGGATTGCTGTCTGCTGGGGTACAAGATTCGTGGCTTTGCTTTCGGAAAAACAGGGTCTGAGGGCTCCAGGGGACAAGGGCCTGAAGGAACTGAGCTCTTCGGGGATCACCAGTCTGAGGAGGTGGGGCCCTGTCAGAGCGGAGTCTGGAAGGATCATCCTCTGCAGGAGGACCAGTGTGTGAGAGGACTGGGTTCTGCAGTGGTTGCCAGGGTGTGCGGGAGAAAGGCTCTGTTGAGGCACTAGGGTCTGAGGGGACAGGTTCCGTGGGGGGCCAGCGTCCGAGGGTGGGCTAGGACTCAGTCACTAAGAGGGCAGACCTGATAGGAGATTTAGTGGAAGAGCAAAAAGTTTGATAGAAGGCAGGGTTCCACTTCGTTGGGGGCAGCAGTGAGCATTCTCCCACAAAGAATCTCAGAAAACCATCAATAATGCAAAATGGAATGTACAGCTTCAGATGCCGTGTGCATTATGGTTAGGAGCCTGAGCTTTAGATTTAGACAGACTTGAATCCTAACAGAATTACTTCATAACATTGGGGAAGATTCTTCATTTCTTTGAACTTCTGTAAAATGGGGGTGATTATAATACCTACACCATAGGGCCTAGATAATTTACAGTAAATTGATTAGCACAATGCACTAGCACATTGTAAGTACTTTTTAAAAATAGAGTTCCTAAAATTTAGATTGAATTCAGCTATAATTTATAGAGTTTACCACTCTGAGCCAAAATTTTCAGTGTGCATTTAAAACTTAGTAGTACCTTGCCCTGGCTGGTTTGGTTCAGCGGTTAGAGCCTCCGCCTACAGTCCAGAGAGACCCTGGTTCGGTTCCTGCTAAGGGCATGTATCTCGGTTGCAGTTTGTCCCTGGCCCTGGTTGGGTCCTGCGGGAGGCAGCCACTCAATGTGTCCCTTTCACTTCAATGTTTCTCCCTTTCTTTCCTCCCCACTCTATCTGAATGAATAAAAATAAATTTAAAAATATATATATATCCTCCAGTGAGGATAAAAACAACAACAAAAACGTAGTAGTGCCTACTTCCTAAAAAGAATTTGAAACAAGGTACAATATAACAGTGTAAAATAGGACAATTAATGATTAAGGAAGATAACAAAATTTATAGGCAAATAATTATATTGGAAACAGAAAAAAATGCTTACCACAATTAAACGTTGAATTTTGTTCTGCATTTCTAGGTAAAAAAGGGGGGGCATAATAGTCTGGTTCTCAACCTTCCTAATGCCGTGACTCTTTAATACAGTTTCTCATGTTGTGGTGACCCCCAACCATAAAATTATTTTTGTTGCTACTTCATAACTAATTTTGCTACTGTTATGTCTTAGGTGACCCTGTGAAAGGGTCATTCGACCCCCAAAGGGGTCGTGACCCAGAGGTTGAGAACTGCTGGTCTATATCATTCTGATAATCTAAAGAAAGAATACACATTTATCAAAAGAAAAATTCTATTGTAAGAGGAATTTATTACCTAGAATACTGTTTCCTAATATTCAAACCCATTCTAAAGGAAAAAGAAAATGTTCTTTTGAAACATATCAAATGATTTTGAAAATTCCAGTTTAAGAAATACTGATGTAAGAATGTAAAGCCTATACAATTTAAATGTACTTCATGCCATTGAACTATAAACTTAAAAATAGTTAAAATGGTAATTTTTATGTTATGAATATTTTACCACAATAACTTTTTTTTTAAGTAAAATCTTACTTTAGGAAAATATCTATGGTTGTGAAATATCATTGCAAAAGAGACGTTTTAATTTAATGTATGATAAAATATATTGGTAAAACTCTCAAACTCCTCTTCCTTCCTATTTCTTTGCTTTCAGCTTCTCCAACACTTCACCTCCTGCTCTCCTATGGGGTTATAAAATAACATTCTTAAAAAAAAAAAAAAAGCTTTATACTATAGTTTTCTTTTTGCAGTGCTTACACTGTTGTTCAAAAGGACCGTATGAATAAGTTTAGAGTTTCTTTGTTAATTCAGATTGGCATGGGAACAAAGTCCTTGAGCATCAAAAAATGTATATCCACCCAAAAGGTAAGAGATGTTTTGTTACAAAGCAAGGTTTAGATCATACCTTCAGTAAGTCTTTTCTTGAAAAGAAATTAAGTGACACACACCCATAACACCATCTCTTCTGGCATGGAAGAAATGAGACAACTTCTATCATGAATAGCATAATCTTATATTTAGAAAATACTAAGAAATCCACCAAAACACAGTTAGAACTAATAAACAAGTTAGCAGAATACAAGATAAATACTAAAAAAATCAAGTGTATTATTTATACAATAGCAATAAACAATCCAAAATGAAATAAAAATAATAATTCCATTTACAATCGCATCAAAAAATAAAATATTTAGGAATACATTTTTTAAATACAAGACTTGAAAATTTAAAAATATTGTTAAAGGAAATTAAAGCAGTCTTAATGGAAAGATCCCATATTCATTGTTTGGACGACTTACTTTTGAAAGTAATGGCAATATTTCTGAAATTGATCTACAGGTTCAGCCCCTGGCCAGTTTGACTCAGAGGTTAGAGTGTCAGCCCATGGACTGAAGGGTCTTGGGTTTGATTCCTGGTCAAGGGCACATACCTGAGTTTCAGGGGGTTTTTGTTTTGTTTTGTTTTTATCCTCACCCGACGACATTTTTCCATTTTTGTTCAGGTAGAGTGGGAGGGAGAGAGAGAGAGAGAAACATCGACATGAAAGGGACACATCGAGTGGCTGCCTTCCCCATGACCTCAACCGGGCCCGGGGACAAACTGCAACCGAGGTACGTGCCCTTAGCGGGAACTGAACCTGGGTCTCTCTGGACCGCAGGCTGATGCTCTAACCCCTGAGTCAAACCAGCCAGGACTGAGTTTCAGGTTTGATCCCTGGCCCCTGTGGCTGTTGTGTGGGAGGCAACCAATCGATGTGTCTCTCTCACATTGATGTTTCTCTCTCTCTCCCTCCCTCCTTTCTTTCCACTCGATCTAAAAAAACAATGGAAAAATATCCTTGGGTAAGAATTAACAACAACAACAAAAATTGATCTACATATTCAAAAATTGCAGTAGGCTTTTTGTAGAAATTAACAAGTTAATTCTAATATTAATTTTTTTTTATTTTGTTTTTCCTTTATTGGTTTTAGAGAGAGGGGAAGTGAGAAGGAGAGAGAGATAGAAACATTGATAAGAAAGAATATCAATTGGCCGCCTCCTGCATGCCCCCCATGGGGATCAGGCCCACAACCTGAGCATGTGTCCTGACTGGGAATCAAACCAGCAACCTCTTGGTGCATGGGTAGATGCCCAACCACTAAGCCACACCGGCCGGACTAATATTAATTATTAATGTGGAAATTCAAGGGACCCAAAATATCCTAAGCAGTGTTTTTAAAAACGAACAAAGTTGAAGATCTCACATTTCCTGGTTTCAAAAGTACTGCAAAGCTACAGTAATCAAGACTGTGTAGTACTGTCATAGGATAGCTGCTATGGACAGAATTTCTCCCCAAAGTTCATATGTTAAAGCCCTAAACCCAGTGTTTCTATATTTGGAGACAGAGCCTTAAAGGACAAATGGAGGTAATTAAGGTTAAGTGAAACCATGAGGTCTTAATTCTATAGGACTGGTATCTTTATAAGAAAAGGAAAAGACATCCTGGCCGGTTTTGCTCAGCGGTTAGAGCATAGGCCCTCGGACCAAAGAGTTGCGGGTTTGATTCCCATCAAGGGCACACATCTGGGTTGCAGTTCAGTCCTGGGCCGTGGTCAGCATCGTGTGGGAGGCAACCAATTGATGTGTCTCTTTCACATTGATGTTTCTCTCTCTCCCTTTCACTCTGTTTAAAAATAAATGGAAAAATATCCTTGGGTGAGGATTTAAAAAAAAAATGGAAACGACACCAAGAGTGCTCACGCACAGTACTTATGCACAGAGAAAAGGTCATGAGAGGATAAAGGAAAAAGGAATCCATGTGCAAGCCAGGAAGAGAGGTCTCACCAGAACCATTCCTACTGGGGATCTTACACTTCCTGCCTCTAGACTCTAAGAAAATAAATTTCTTTTGTTTAAGCCACCTAGTCTGTGGTATTTTGTTATAGAATTTCTAGGAGACTAATACAGAAGTCTTTCTCAACATTCATAGCAATTCTTTATATTTTCCTTATACCACTTTTCAAAAATTACCTTGTATTTAAAGAAGTTACCTTTTAAAAAGTACATTATAGTTAATTGCATGTCTTCTCTCCTCTAGTGTAATATTAGCTCTTCAAGAACAGGAATTGTGTCCTATAAATTTGTATCTTCCTCCCCATAGCACCTAAAACTGTGTGTTTGTGTCCTTTGTTATATAATACATTTTAAAAATGGATATTTAGAAGTTGAAGCTGCAAAACTATATTAGTGGTTATTAATGTTAGGCAGAAGTGTCACTTTATTATTGTCTTTATTTGGAGATTTAAGTATGGTTTAAGGAAATGTTTATAGGTGCCAAATTGACAAGGGTTAAACTGTAATAGTTTTGTGTGGACTTGACTGAGCTATAGTACCCAGTTATTCAAATGCTAATCTAGATGTTGTCCTGTAAGGTGTTTTGTAGATGTAGTTAACATCTGCAATCAGTTGACTTTTAAATAAAGGAGATCATCCTCTATATTATTTGTAGGCCATATCCAATCAGTTAAGGCCTTACAAGCAAAACTGAGGTTTCCTTGAGGAAGAAAAAAATAACATCAATACTGCAATGACAACTTCTGCCCCATATTTAGCAGCCAGCTTGCTGTACACATTTTGGACTGGTCCACTCACACAACTGCATAAGCCACTTCCTTGAAATAAATCTCTTAATATATATAATCTACTGAATCTGTTTTTCTAAAGAATCCTGACTGACGCAAGCACCTTTTAGTTATTGTACTGATAAACACCAGAATTTTCATTTGATTCCTTTCTGAAATGTCTGCCTATTGAGATTCTTTATTCATTCAGTCATCGTATAATGATTTTTGTTTAATTCTTTATACATGGTTTCATTTAGTTCTTTGAATATATTTATAATAGCTTCTTTGAAATCTTTGCTAAATCAAACATATGGGAACACTCTGATACACTTTCAATTGATGAGTGTAGGTTACCTTTTTTGTTTTCTTGCATGACTCCAAAATTCTTTTGTTGAAAACTGGACATTTTAGATTATATACTGTAGGAAGTATGGGTCTGATTCCCCCCCCCCCCACCCCCAATCGTGTTGTTCTTAGTTTTTGTTTGTGGTTTAGTCACTTGCCTAGACTGAATCTGTAAATTCTGTCCCCTACCCAATATGCGGCCACTGGAATCTACATTCAGTTTTTTTCCTTGTTTTCATTTTTTTTAAGTTTTTTTAATTGATTTTTTTTTTCCTGTAGGGAGAGAGAGAGAGAAACATTGAAGTGAGGGAGAAACATCAATTGGTTGCCTCCTGCACGCCCCCTACTGAGGATCAAGCCCTCAACCCTGGCATGTGCCCTAACCAGGAATCAAACCAGGATCTCTCAGTTCATGGGATGACGCTCAATCCACAGAGCCACACCAGGCAGGCTCCTTATTTTTATTTTTAAGGCTGAATTTCTAGGGCTCTTTGTTTCTATATGGCTTAGTGTTTAACCAAAGATTAATTAAATGTTGCATCCAGACACCTCAGAACAGTGAGACTTGTACTCTCTACTGATGGATCAGTGTGTGTACTGAGGAGTACATTCAATATTTATGCTTTTTCATATCTTCCCTGGCTTCCTCTTGAGCCTTCTCACTTCTCCACTTTGCATGTGCTCTAGGCTGCATTGACTCAGAATGTTTGCATAACTTGGGCCTACTCTGGTCTTTGATACAGATGCTCACAGCCTTTTGTCCACTTTGGATATGTGGAGAGCTTATCAAGCCCCCTATGGTTGTGTCAACTCTGGGAAATTCCTGTTAAATCCTTCTCTACTCTCCCAATCCATTGCTTGCCCCAAACATGCCCACAATACCAAGGAACCAGAGTTACCTGTCATCCATATTCACTTCTATGATCACGAGTTTAAATCTCAATGCTTAAAATCAAGTGAGCCGCCTCTGACGGTAGCAGCAAGACTGTTGTTTTTCATGTTCTACTCCAACCAAGTTGAACCTCTGTGCCAACAGAATCAATGTGGGGGCATGGGAGTGGTTCTAGGCAAGAACAGCAAAATATCTTATCTGAAATTCAGTGGTTGTCATAAACTAATACTTCTCAGTTATACTATGCATTTAGTATTATTTCTAGTGTCAAGTGATTATTTTTTATAGTTTTGTCCAGCTTTATATTTGCTTTTGGGGAAAAGATTCTCAACCTCCTCACTCCATCATGCTGAAGTAAATCTCTACCTTTTAATTTTATCTCCATAAAAATATCCTGAGAATTCCATCTACAGTCTGAGAAGTAATTATACTATCTAGTTCCCAAGGCTAGATGTTTCAGGATCCCAAGAATAACAATTTACTTTTTAGACCTCTAAAAAATAAGTGACAACCACATAAATGAGAAAGATGCTTCTTAACTCATAGAGGACCAGAGCTAACTATATTTTGTATATAGTATTTAATATAAAACAAGAAATTTACTTTTAAAAAAAATCCGAATGCTGGCATTGTTCAGAAAAATTTAACAAGTTTATTTATTATTATAATAAAGTTAAACTGCTGAAACTTGTTCATTAAAACATTTTGACTTTCATTATTAATGCTTTATGTCCTCACATTTATATTTTTAAAAATTCACACACAAGCCCTAGCCGATTTGGCTTAGCAGTTAGAGCATCAGCTTGTGATCCAGAGAGACCCAGGTTCGGTTCCCACTAAGGGCACATACCTCGGTTGCAGTTTGTCCCGGCCTGGTTGGGTCGTGCGGGAGGCAGCCACTCGATGTGTCCCTTTCATGTCAACGTTTCTCTCTCTCTCTCTCTCTCTCTTCCTATTTCTCCCTTCCACTCTATCTGAACAAAATATGGAAAAATGTCCTCAGAGGAGGATAATAAAATAAAATAAAAATTCACACACAAGTGAAAATGGAAAAACTACCAATACCTGATTTCTGTCCCCCATTTTCCACTTGCAGTCATATACTAGATGTATTTTGACCCTATGGGGAAAATAATATCTAATGTTCAGAACTTCCAATAACAGGAAAAAGATAAAGTTTTTTAAAAGAATGAAATGTTTCCCATCAGTGGATTCTTAAGCACATTCTCCACGTACACAGAGGGCTAGCTGGATATCTTTTGGCATAATTGTTACACGTTTGGTGTGGATAGCACACAGGTTAGTGTCTTCAAAAAAGGCCAACCACATAGGCCTCACTTGCCTCTTGCAACGCACCAACAGCTGCACTCTGGAAGCGCTGATCTGTTTTGAGGTTCTGAGCAATTTCTCACAGCAGACGCTGGAAGGGAAGTTTGAGAATCAGAAGTTCAGTGGACTTCTCTGATAACATCTAATTTCATGGAGTGCCATGGAAACAGGCCTGTAACGGTGAGGTTACTTCTCCCCTCCAGTAGAGGGCAGACTCTTGTGAACAGCCTTGGTAGCCAGTAGCTTCTTCAGTGGAATTTGCGGGCAGTCTGCTTTGTACAAGTCATGGTATAGAGCAGCGATTTTCAACCTTTTTCATCTCATGGCACACATAAACTAATTACTAAAATTCTGTGGCGTACTAAAAGAATATTATATTGTTTGCCAATCTGACAAAAAAATATAGTTACAATTTTGGTTCATTCACCCCAGACAGCTATTGTTATGTTGTCTGTTGTCATTATTTAATTTGAAAGCCTAAGGAAAAAGAGGTCAGTGCTCCTAACTAAATAGTAAGGTATTGCATGTTTAAAAAATTCTCGCAGCATACCAGTGTGCTGCGGCACACCAGTTGAAAATCGCTGGTATAGAGACCTCCTTTTCTCCCTTGTCCTTTCCCTAGAGCTCTGTGAGCTGGAGGCGGTGCTGGCATTAGAGAGTGGTGGCCTATAGTATTATATTTTTATATAGTATACCCTCTGTATTTTGGAGATATAACTGATTTGGTGTTGTTGTTGTTTTTAATTTTCAGATTTCAGTTAAGTTACTTATGTCTTCCCCTGAAATTGCTTCCCTTTCATGGGGGCAAATGAAAGTACAAGGCTCTACTAAAACCTATAAGGACTGCAAAGTGTGGCCCGGGGGAAGTCGGGCTTGGGATTGGAGAGAAACAGGAACTGAGGTAAGCTATTATGTTTGGTGACTGCATAAGGCTGACCAAGTGATTTCCAACATTGTAAGCTATAATGACCAAGTGCAAACTCACTCACTCTCTCTCTCTCTCTCTTTTTCTCACCCTTCCTCCCTCTCCTTGAGATATAATTCAAGTATGCAATTCAATGGAGTTTTTATTATCATAAACTTATGCAACAGTTGCCACTACTAATTCCAGAATATACTATCACCCCAAAAGGAAACCCCATAACCATTTGTAGTCACTGCCTATTCTTCCCCTCCCCCAACTCCTGGCAGCTACTAATCACTTTCTGTTGCTATAGATGTGTCTATTCTAGACATTCCACATAAACAGAATTATTCACTTCTCCTAGGTATATACCTAGGATTGGAAATGCTGGGACCTATGGACACTCTTAATGTTTAACCTTTCGAGGAACTGCCAGACTGTTTTCCAAAGCAGCTGCACCATTTTACATTTTAGATTTTAGGAATGTACGATGTTTTCAATTTTTCTAAATCTTTCCACATTAACACTTACTATTTATTATTTGGTTTTTACTATACCCTTATAGTGGGTGTAAAATGTTACCTCACCGTGGTTTGAATTTGCATTCCCCTTGCATGGCACTTCCTCCAATATTCTCAGTGTACAATGCCCAAGGTAGAATCTCTGTTCCATTGTGAACATAATGATATGTTTTATTGTATTCCACAGTCTCTGAGTCTCTGTTCATTGCCTTTGTTCTTTTTTCTTTCCTTTTTCTCAGATTAGATCATTTCAATTGACCTGTTTTTCAGATTTGCTGATTCTTACTTGCTGTTGAGCCCCTTTAGTGAAATTTTTATTTTAGTTATTGTACTTTTCAACTCCAGCATTTTTATTTGGTCCTTTAAAATAATGTATATCTCTTTATTGATATTCTTTATTTGGTAAGATGCTGTTCTCATACTTTCCTTTAGTTCTTTGGGTATGGTTTTGTTGTTGTTGTTGTTGTTTTATCCTTAGCTGAGGACATTTTTGCATTTATCTTCAGATAGAGTGGGAGAGGGGGGGGGGGGAGAGAGAAACATCTATGTGAGAGGGACGCATTGACTGGTTGCCACCCACATGACCCCAACCAGGGTGGGGACAAACTGCAACCAAGGTACTGCCCTTAGCGGGAACTGAACCCAGGTCTCTCTGGACCGAAGGCTGACGCTCTAACCGCTAAGCCAAGCCAGCCAAGGGATGGGTATGGTTTTTGAAACAATAATTGGACTAAGGTTTTCTTACATTCCTGGGATCAATAGGTGTTTCTTTCTTTTTTTTTTTTTTCCAGTTTGGGGTATGCAGTCAACACTCAGCCAGGTAGTTTAAAGCTCTGCTGCTTCTTGCTTATGCAGAGTCTCAAGGTTAGCCAGAGTTGTGACCTTATAGCCTTCTTACATCATTTCTGAGGATGTGCACAACCTTGGACATACAGATGGCCTTTTCAAAACCGAATTTATGTCAGATCTTTTCTTTTTTTTTTTTTTTTAATCCTCATCCGAGGACATTTTTCCATTTTTTGTACAGACAGTGTGGGAGGAAGAGAGAGAAAGAGAGAGAGAGGGAAACATCGATGTGAAAGGGACACATCGAGTGGCTGCCACCCACACGACCAACCAGGGCCGGGGACAAACTGCAACCGAGGTACATGCCCTTAGCGGGAACCGAACCCGGGTCTCTCCGGACCTCTGAGCCAAACCAGCCAGGGCTATGTCAGATCTTTTCAAAGCCCTTATGGACATCTCATTTCCCAGTGTTTTGTTTTGGTTTGGGTTTTTTTTAATTTGTTGGTTAACCACTTGTTTTCCCTGACTGTTTTTCACAAACTTTTCTGGGGGGAAAAAAAGGCAATTTGCAATGATGAGCTCCAAATGAGATAAAATAAAAACAGCCTGTGAGTGGGGTCTTCCAGGGTACCACCAGAGAGGTCAAATAATGACAGTTCTCTGGGAATGGAGATTTGAAGATTTAACCCATTATTCCATCATTATGTGACTGCCAGTCTGTTGCTTTTCACTGAGATTGCAAGTTGTTGCTTTTCAAGGCTACCACAGCATTGAGGATGGGGTAGATAGGAATAAGGCATGTTAAAACTTCACAAAGTCCACTTTTTGGCCTTTTTTCATCAATAAACATGCCCTGAATTGCTGGAAAGCTTTGTTAATCTACAGATACAGAAAAAGTTTATTTCATTATTATTTTTAAAAAATTTTTTAAATTGATTTTAGAGAGAGAGGAAGGGAGAGGGAGAGAGAGATAGAAACATCTATGAGAGAGAACATCGATTGGCCACCTCCTGCAGGCCCCGCACTGGGGATCAGGCCCACAACCTGGGCATGTGCCCTGACCGGGAATCTAACCTGTGACCTCTTGGTGCATGGGTCAATGCTCAAACACTGAGCCATACCAGCCAGGCAAAAGTTTATTTTATTTTTGACGAATTCTCATTGATTTATAGAGAAGATGATTTACAGAAGTTCTTAATAAACATTTTTACTGACATTATTCAGAAGTAACTATTTCAGATTCATACTTTCCCAGTGGTGTGCTAGATGTGGCTTTCTCTGACTCATTGAGGGCTAATTCATAATTTTTCAGGAATTTTATAAACCACTTTTTAGAAGCAGCCATTATTAAAAATTAAATTATATAAACTTACTTAAATAAAGCATTTAAAACATAGGTAATACATACTTAACTACTTCCTAATTGTTTTACTATATTCTATGCTCTTCAAGTTATTTACATTTATTGTTATTTGTATATTGAAGATACTATATTACATGTGCTACTGTACATGTCTTACTAACTCTACATTCAGTGATGTCACATTGGTATCAGCCATGATGGGAGTATTTATACCACAGAAATTGGAAAACACTTAACATATTGGGTGGTTTTGTTTTTGTCATTGGAGCTATATGGCTTTAAAAAAATTTATGACTGCCCTGCCAGGGTGACTCAGTTGGTTGAGCATTGTCCTGTGCACCAAAAGGTTGCTGGTTTGATTCTCTGTCAGGGTACATACCTGGGTTGTGGTTTTGATCCCCCATCAGGTGTGTATAGAAGGCGATCAGTCAATGTTTCTCACATTGATGTTTCTTGTTGTCACACTTCCTCTCACTAAGCATGTCCTTGGGTGAGAATTTAAAAAACTTATGACTTAAAAACATTATTATTAAACATAATAAGTTCAGCCCAGCTGGTGTGACTCAGTGGTTGAGTGTTGGCCCCTGCACCAAGAAGTCGTCGGTTCGATTCCCAGTCAGGACACATGCCCAGGTTGTGGGCCTGATCCCCAGTGCGGGGCATGCAGGAGGTGGCCAATCAATGTTCTCTCTCATAGATGTTTCTATCTCTCTCTACCTCTCCCTTCCTCTCTCTCTAAAAATCAATAAAGAAAAAAAATTAAAAACATAGTAAGTTCAATTTATTACAAAGTATAAAGAATAATACGCCCATGTACCCACAGGCTTATTATTTTTAAGATTAAAAATAAAATCTTAGAAATACAGTTGGATTGCTTTCCCTTTTCCTTCCTCCTTTGTAAGTATCCTGAATTTCCTTTATACTTTAAAAATATCTGTATGTATCCACAACAGTATTTTTTTCAGAGGGAGAGAGAGATAGAGGGAGAGGGAGAGGAAAAAAAATCAACTTGTTGTTCCACTTATTTATTCATTCATTGGTTGATTCTTGTATGTGCCTTTACCTGCAACCTTGGCGTTTCAGGACAATGCTCTACCCAACTGAGCTACCCAGCCAGGGCCTCCACAACAGTATTTTGCATTGTTCTTCATGTTCAAATTTTTATATTAATGGTAACATCTATTGTCCACTTTGCTGGGTTCTTTTGTTTGTTTATTTCAAAGTTTTAATATACTTTTATTTCAATTTTTTTTGGAAGTTATACATTCCACAGTAAGTCCTCACTCAACGTTGTCGATAGGTTCTGTGACTTTAAGTAAAACAGTGTGTAACAAAATCAATTTTACCGTAGGCTAATTGATATAAATAAGTGTTAAGTTCCTACAGTACCTCATTAACATTATAAAAATGATGTTATTTGAGGACCAGCTATATTTCTATTTGTTTAGTGGTTATCTTTAAAATTATATTATGTTGAGCCACATAAAATTGACATTTTCGTTGGTCAATATTTTGTAGGTAAGAGTTGAATATCAACAATTTTATGTAGTTGATCCTAATATAATCTTAACAGAGTCTAAAATTATTTTTATCTTCACCTCAGAACACTTTTCTCTCATCACTTCCCTTCCTTCTTATATGTTATTGTAATCCAATGACTTAGTTTCTTCAAAAGTATATATTTTCTTATATTATTTACTTTATTAATATATTTTGTTTTTTAATTATTACAATCAGTGTTTGCTTATATTTATTTATCTACATGTATACCAGTTTCCTAGGTTATCATTCTTTCTTGCAATTTAGATCTTTGGGGATCAATTTCTGTCTTTCTTTTTTTAAATTAGTATTTTTTACAAGTTCCTTAGTGAGGATCTTTTGGTGAACTCTCAGTTTTTGTCTGTCTGAAAAGGTCCTCATTTATTTATTCTAATTTTTATTGGTGTTCTATGTTAACAATAGTTTTTCTAGCACTCTATCAGTGGGAATTTTCAGTGGTCAGACTTTGTCTTTCTTGACATTTGTCTTGACAAAGATTTATATTTGCTTACCCTTGGCATTCTACATTACTCTCAATTTGGGACTATAAGATGATTTCTTGACTGGGAGCTTCCCAGACCAGCCTGATAGTATATATTTGAACCCCAAACTGACATGCAGGCAGGTTTGTGATTATAAATTCTTAGGACATTACCCCCCACCAACCAGGCTGAAGCAGACAGGTTTCTTCATCTTTTCTCTTTCCACTGAGTGATTTTATTTTTGTTTTTTTCGGTCAGTCCTTTCACTGAAGATGGGTTTAAGAAGGGTACTTTGTATAATTGGGAGGGGTGTCAATTGTTCCAAAGTCCCACCTTGTGCAAGCCTTATTTCCAAGTCTTGAGTGGCAAATGCCCTCAGTGTTACTTCAGTATCAGTTCACCATTCTGATTTTAAACTCTCTCTTTCTTTTGGACTCTGGGAATTTCTCTTTCCTTTTTGCAAGCTCAACTATGCATTGGAAGGGACTATTTTTATCTAGCATTTGTAGGCATTTTGTTTAAGGAAACTAATCTATCACATTGGTCTGCATAACAAACAGTCATGCCTACTTAATCAGGCCTACATAAAAAGAGAATCCCAAAACAAACTCTCTGTTTATGCCTTATACACTGCATGTATTAATTGTTTTGATCCAGACACCTAGTTGCTTGTTAGCTACCAACCTGGATCTTAATGGAAGGAATACAATGGATTGGCAAAAGAAATGTTAGGGCACTGAAATACAGAAGGAACAAAATGAGATAAAACTAAAGAATAAAAAGCCAAGGCAACCCACTTGGGTCCCCTCCCCACTGTGGGGAGTCTGTCTATTTTTCAAATAAACTTTCCTGTTCAGGTTCAATTCTGGTCAAGGCACATAACCAGTCAGGGTGCATATGGGAAGCAACCAATCAATGTTTCTCTCTCTCTCGCTTCCTCTCTCTCTCTAAAAAAAAAAGAAGAAGAAGAAGCCATAATACTTATAAACCAAATGACCCTGCTGGATTATTTTAGATTGACCCTGTTGGATTATTGCAAGAATATAGTTGACAGAGTATCTGCAGAGCTGAGTTTACATTTTATTCAGTGGACAAAGCATAGCCACTTTAGATACTTATATAGAAGATTGATGTGTCTGACAAAGATTATCCAGACTATGGGTTTAAGATATATTGAAGTACCAACTTATGAGTTTGCCACATTGGAGTAATATTTTTCTTCACAAACGGATTTAACACTATATATTGTAGTTTTCCTATATACGATGGTACTATTAATATTACCATTAAGCTTATTTTTTTATTTAAGCACAGAGAAATATGTAACTTGGGCAGACACAGAGTTAGAAAAATGTGGTATCAAATAATAAACCTAGGTCAGATTCCAACTTTTTTCCCCATTCCTTCTAACAACATCACGATTCCTCTTATAAACTTTAAGATTGAAACTTACAAAATTGGCCCTGGCTGGATAGCTCAGTTGGTTAGAACATCCTTCTGATATGCCAAAGTTGTGAGTTTGATCTCTGGTCAGGGCACATACAAGAAGCAACCATCCCTGGCCAATTTGGCTCAGAGGTTGAGCGTCGGCCTGAGGACCAGAGAGTCCTGGGTTCGGTTCCCGCTAGGGGCACGAACCACCACCAAAAAAAAAAAGAAGCAGCAGCAACCAATGCACCCGGCCTGTGTGGCTCAATGGTTGAGCATTGACCCATGCACCAGGAGGTTGCTGGTTTGATTCCTGATCAGGGCACACGCCCAGGTTGTGGGCCAAATCCCCAGTGGGAGGCATGCAGGAGGTGCCCAATCGATGTTCTCTTTAATCAATGTTTCTATTTCTTTCTCTCTCTCCCTTGCTCTCTCTCTAAAAATCAATAACGAAAAAAAATTTTTTTTAAAGAAGCAACCAATGAATGTGTAGATAAGTGGAACAAGAAATCAATGTCTCTCTTTCTCTCCCTCCATTTCTAAAAATCAATAAAAAATGTTTTAAAAATTAAAACTTACAAAACTGTTAAGGTGCCATTGATGATAATAGGAAAATTGGCAAAGGTTGCCATAAATTTAGTTTTTATCTTGTTAAGTTTCATTTGTCAGCAGAATACACAAGACGGGTGTTCTAGAACTGGGAGGGATAAGAACTAGGAAAAACTGAGGCGTTGATCTAGAACACAGATGAGTTCTAGATCAACACAGGCAAAAGGACATGGAATCAAAGCTATTAAGCCTCAGAGAACTCATCTATAAAATGGAGTGATAATACCTACCTCATAGAGTTGATGTAAGGATTAATGTACTGTGCTAGATGTGATGTAGGCACTCAATAAATGAAGCTGTTATTGTTAAGTTAGTAGTAGGAAATGAGACAACAAATTTGAAAACTACTAAGAAGGTGATATTGACAGGATCCGGTGATTTATTAGATTTAGCAGGTGAGAGAATTCTAGCATGGATAAATGGGTGGTGCCATTCACTGAAATTGGGTATATCAGAGGAAAAACAAATGTGTTTATGTTTGGGGCAGAGGTTGAGTAGAGAAAATGATTAATTCTTTTGAAATGTGTTAAGTTTAAAGTTATATGAAGGCATCTAGATAGAGATATCTAATAGATTTCTAGATTCATAGGTCTTGGAACTGTCACACTTTAGCTGGGTAACATTAAACAACTTATTTAGCTTCTCTGTGCCTCAGTTTAATCATCTATAAAAAGAGAATAATAATGTCTGTTTGTTGTAAGTTGATGTAAAAGTTATACATGGGTTGGGATGAATTAATTTCAAAAATGTATACAACTTGCTTTGCTCATGCAAATTTATTCTTTCTTTCTCTCAACCAGTATTTCTCAGTGTGATTCATGGATCTCTTACATCAGATTCACCTAAAGTACTTGTTTAAAATGCATGTTTTGTATCTCCCTCACATTCCCACCTACTAAGTGAGAATTCACCTGGAAGTGGGGCTGGGAAAATGATGTACTTCATGGGCTTGCTTTGAATACTAAATGTGTTCATCTTTGAAAGCATCTGTCAGTGGATTGAGCTTTGTCCCTTGTACTGAGAGGTCCCAGTTCAATTCCTGGCCTGTGGGCTCAATCCTTGATGGGGGGCATGCAGGAGGCAGCCGATCAATGTTCTACTCTCACATCAACATTTCTATCTCTCTCTCCTTTCCTCTGTCTCTAAAAAAAAAGAAAAATTCAATAAAAACATATTTTAAAATAAAGCATCTATCACAGTGCCTGTCACACAGTAGATACTTGATTGATTTTCTTCTCTTCTTGAGTTCCCTAGCACAATGTCTAACATAATAATGCTCAAGACTGTTAGTTTCTCCCAGTATTACTGTAGAAATTATAAAATTGCTTCTCTGATTACTATTAAACAGACTGAATTACTTCTTTAAAAAGAGTCTTAGAGAAGCCACGGGCTTCAGTGCAGACATGGCCAAGTCCAAGAACCACAACACACCACACCTCACCAAACCAAACCAGTCCTGAAAATGGCACAGAAACTGCATCGAGATACAGATCTCTCAAAGGGCTGGACCACAAGTCCCTGAGGAACACACACTTTGCCAAGAAACACAACAAGAAGGGCCTGAAGAAGATGCAGGCCAACACCAAGGCCATGAGTGTACATGCCAAGGCTATCAAGGCCCTAGTAAAGCCCAAGGAGGTCAAGCTCAAGATCCCAAAGTGTGGCAACTGCAAGCTCAATCTACTTGCCTACATCGCTCACCCCAAGCTTGGGAAATGAGATCATTCCTGCATCGCCCAGGGGCTATGGCTCAAACCAAGGCCCAGGCTGTGGCTGCAGCCTAGTCTCAGGCCCCCAAAGGTTCCCAGGTCCCCACAAAGGCTCCAGAGTAGAGACCTCTGTCTGCCAAAGTGAAGAAGGAAGGACTGGTATGACTTCTGGGCTGCAGTCTGCACGGTGCTGGTGTCTTCCTGTGCTATTGGTACCAATAAACCTGAGGCAGGATCTGCCAGTCAAAAAAAAAAAAGAGTCTGCCCTGGCCAGTTTGGCTCAGTGGTTAGAGCGTCGGCCTGCAGTCCAGAAAGACCCCGGTTCGGTTCTCGCTAAGGGCATGTACCTCGGTTGCAGTTTGTCCCCGGCCCTGGTTGGGTCATGTGGGTGGCAACCACTCTATGTGTCCCTTTCACGTCGATGTTTCTCTCTCTCTCTCTCTCTCTCTCTCCCACTCTATCTGAACAAAAAATGGAAAAATGTCCGCGGGTGAGGATAAAAGAAAAAAAAAAAGAGTTTTATACATGAAACACTCTGATTTGTAGATCAGTTCTGCTTAATACTCAATCCTCGAGGGAAAGAAGTGCTCGAGAGTGTTTAAGGGCGTTCTTATTACTTAGAACTACTACATTTGTTTATGCCATCAACTGATGAAGATATCATCTCTCGTTTCTTATGCTCTAAATACAGAGTAGTATTGTTCAGCTATTCTTTTTTAGTGACAGTAGTCTTCCAGCACTTTATCAGTGGGGATTCTCAGTGGTCTTAGTGACACACACTAGTAATCATTGATTGTCATGGTTGTGGATCCAGCTGGGGCAGCTCTACTTCAAGCTGAAGTTGGTGGGGGGGGGGGGGGCCTCTGCTCTCCATGTTTCTAATCCTCCTTGAACCAACAGGCTAGCCAGGATCTGTTCTTCTCGTGGCTGTATCTGAAGCTCAAGCATAAGCCTCACTGAGCAAGCACATTTCAAGCTTTGCTCACACCAGGTTCGCCAACATCAGTGGGGCATAGAAGTGTATTCTGCCCATGGTAAGAGGGCAAGAGGAGTGAATATTTGCTGAACAATAATCTAAACTATCATAATGGTCAGTTGCATGTTGGACATCTGCATATGACTTGTTCCATGGACAACTTAAACTCAACATATCCAAAGCTGACTTGATTTCCTTTTCCTTACCTCCCCAGCCCCAGATATCCAGGTACTTTCTTGTGTTCCCTATCTCCATTAATGGTACCACTATCCACACAGTCAGTCAATTAAAAGGGAAATAGCAGAGACAATTTTTATTTCTCCATTTTTCTCCCCCACCACATTTAAGAAAGTACAACTTGTTGATTTCACCTCAGTAAAGTCTTTCAAATTTACACCCTCCTGCTGCTTCAATTCTCTCACCTGGACTATGGCATTGATCTCCTACCTGGTCTTCCTGCCTCTTATTCTACCTTTTTCATGTCTCCCTTCTCTTATAATCTCTCTTTTTTTTTATCCTCACCCGAGGACTTTTTTTTTTTTTTTGCATTTATCTTCAGATAGAGCAGGAGGGAGAGGGAGGGAGGGAGGGAGGGAGGGAGGGAGGAAGGGAGAGAGAGAGAGAGAGAGAGAGAGAGAGAGAGAGAGAGAGAGAGAGAAACATCGAGTGGTGGCCACCCACACAACCTCATCCGGGGCCAGGACAAACTACAACCGAGATACGTGCCCTTAGCAGGAACCATACCTGGGACTCTCTGGTCCACAGGCCTACACGAACCGCTGAGCCAAATTGGCCAGGGCTTCTTTTCTTTTTTTTTTAATGGTTTTATTGATTTTGATTTTTTAGAGAGAAAGGAAGGGAGAGAGAAACATCAGTGTGAGAGAGAACCAGATTAGCTGCCTCCTGCACACCCCCTACTGGGGATTGAGCCTGCAACCCGGGCATGTGTCCTGACCGGGAATCAAACCAGGACCTCCCAGTCCATGGGAGGATGCTCATTCCACTGAGCACACTGGCTGGGCCCTACTGTTATAATATCTAAAAGATAAAGTTGGCCATGTCTCTGCTCTGCATAGAAAACCTCAACAGTGCCCTGGCCGGTTTGACTCAGCGGTTAGAGCGTTGGCCTGAGGTCCAGAGAGACCCAGGTTTGGTTCCTGCTAAGGGCACGTACCTCGGTTGCAGTTTGTCCCCGGCCCTGGTTGGGGGCGTGGGGGAGGCAGCCACTCCATGTGTCCCTTTTACATCAATGTTTCTCTCTCTCTCTCCCTCCCACTCTCTCTGAACAAAAAATGGAAAAATATCCTGTGATGAGGATTAAAAAAAAAAAAAAAGAAAACCTCAACAGCTTTTCATAGACTCCAAAATAAAATAGGATAGTGTTCAAGGCCCCCCTTTTTTTTATGATACAGTTCCAAATTATCCTTTCATTCTCATCTCCTATATTTCATGAAATGCATCAGAGAAAGAGAGAGAAACATCGATTTGTTGTTCCATTTATTTATGCATTCATTGATTGATTCTGTTGTATGCGCCCTGACCAGAGATTGAACTTGCAACCTTGGCAAATGGGGACAACGCTCTAACCAGCTGAGCTACCTGACCAAGATCTGTTTTTAATAACTTGATAATTTCATTGTATCAAATCTGTTTCCTTTGTAATCCTACATATTTTATTTTAAGTTTTTAAAAACTTCATTCTGAGAAGCTCTACCAGGTTGATTGCCAGAGTGGCCTGTGACACAAAAAACTGATTTCTGCACCAGTAGAGGCAGGAAGATCATTTAAGAGGCTGTTAATTCCAGCAAGTGATAAAAGAGAATGTGACTTGGGCATTGTTCACAGGGACAGATTCCAGAGATCCTTTAACCTTCACTCGCAGAATCTGCTTTTATCAGCAACACAACCAGATAACAGCATTGCTACTAACCATTTATGCTCACTTCATTTTGGCAGGAGGAACTGCTTCCTTGAAAGTGTAATTTAGGAATGTTTTCTTTTCAAATTTGATATAATATAGGGGGAAATATCCAAGCCATATAGGATGCCACTCTATTGTTTATCTGGCATAATAGGTATTACCTGGACATTTTCCCACAATTAATAGCTTTCCACCAAGAAAACACAATAAGCTTTTACAGCCTTACATCCTGTGATGTAAAGCCTCTTTAAAAAGAGGAACAGAATCAGACAGTAAGGGAAGAGAGCCTGAGGGATTAGAAGAAGCAGAGGATGAGCTGGTGGCAGGTTGAGGACGCCTCAGTAACAGGCTTCTGCACAAGGCTCTGAGTAATCACCCACCAACGCCTGGATCCACAGGCTGCTGCAGTTAGCGTTCACTGCTCTGCTCGTGACACCCCGGGCCTGCAGTACAGCACACAGCAGCCCAACTCGTCACTTGAGTTCCGCTGATTGGCAACTCGGACAGGCTGCTGCTGTCTCATCTCTGAATGTCCAGATGATTATGGTTTTGAACTCTCTTGACCTTTCAATCCTCCCCACCCCCTACCCCCAGCTGTCACCTTGTTTTCTTATACTAGAATGTGAACTGTTAGAGGTTGGGCATCATGGTGCTTCTCAAAGTAGGTGCTGTTCTTTGTTAAATGAAGGAATCATTCAATAATTGAGGTAAATGCATTTACTTAAGGAAGGTGAAGCTCTCCAACCCTAATTTGTAATTTTATTAAGTATTTACCTTGGTCATACCTCCAGAAAAAAATGTTAGGTTTTTCATATCATCACTCTCAGCACAGGATTGTGCTAGGATTTATCAGAGAGCTATGGGAAACGGGCATATAATCCCATCTTCTTACATTCTTTAAGGACCAGTTGTTGTAATCAATAATATTGTAATCAGAAACAATATCCTGCCCGGCCGGTATTGCTCAGTGGTTGAGTGTCGACCCATGTACCAAGAGGTCACCGGTTCAATTCCCAGTCAGGCACATGCCCAGGTTGTGGGCCAAATCTCCAGTGGGGGGCATGCAGGAGGTGGCCAATCAATGTTCTCTCTCATCGATATTTCTATCCCTCTCTTTGTCTCCCTTCCTCTCTCTCTAAAAATCAGTAAAGAAAAAAAAAGAAACAATATCCCCTTTTTTGTTTTGCTTTTTAAAAATTCATGAACCACCCTGGCCGGTTTGGCTCAGTGGTTAGAGTGTCGGCCTGGGGTCCAGAGAGACCCAGGTTTGGTTCCCGCTAAGGGCACGTACCTCGGTTGCAGTTTGTTTCAACCCTGGTTGGGTCGTGTGGGTGGCAGCCGCTCAATGTGTCCCTTTCATGTTGATGTTTCTCTCTCTCTCCCTTCCTCTCTCTCCCTCCCGCTCTGTCTGAACAAAAAATGGGAAAATGTCCTCAGGTGCAGGTAAAAAAAATTTTTTTAATTCATGAACCTAACTAACTTTATAGAACGAGAATCCAATCTCTCCTAATCTCTTGTGATCTGTGTGGAGAAATGGGAAAACTGGAGGCAGAGATGCTGTTCAGAGACACCTGGGCACTAGCTCTGTGGCCTCTCTGAAGATGAGGATGGTTCCTTGCTGCTGATCAGTTTGGTTCACTCTTTGACATGCAGGCTTTCCAAGTTAGAACACTCTTTGATATTCCCTAAACATGAGCTCATACAGTCTTAGTGTACATTCCTTAGGAAGGTGCTGATGAGGTAAGCCTGAATATAAAGAGAGAAGCTGGCCTTGTTATCAGCCCTGGGGCACTCGCTGACTAAGTGAAGACTGTCAGCAGCAGTTGCACACCCACAGGGAATCCAGACGTGCAGAAAGCCAGCAGAGACACACTGCCTCTGCTCCTGCTCTCCGGCCACCTCACCTGCCTTCTGTCAAGTTTTGTTTCTTTGCCTAAGTAAATCAGGAAGTATATGCTCTCTTCCTGCTTTATTTTTTATTTTATTTATTTACTTTAAAGTTTCCTGTTTATTTTGAAATAATTTTAGACTTACAGAAAAGTTACAAGAATAATATAAAGAATTCTCATTTTTACTCAGATCCAAATGTTAACACTTTATCATATTTTATCATCCTCTCCATCACTATATATTATTTTTTTGAACTGTTGCAGATATTATACCCCTTTAGTCCTAAATACCTGTATTTCCCCCAAACAAGGAAATTCTCTTACATAATCACAATACAATGATCAAAATCAGGAAATCAATATTGATACAATACTATTACTTAATATACAGATCTTATTAATATTTTGCCAATTGACCTAATACAAATGTCACATTTACTTGTCAGATTAATGGAATCATATATTTTTTCATTATTTACAGAATATTAGTTTCTGTGGGATCGTATGTTTTTTCTTGTGTTTTTTTTTTAATCCTCACCCAAGGATATGTTATTGATTTTAGAAAGAGGAAGGGAGAGGGAGAGAAAGAGAAACATTGATGTGAGAGAGAAACATCAATTGGTTGCCTTCTACATGTGCCCCAACCAGGGATTGAATCTGCAACCTCCAGGTGTATAGTACCACACTCCAACCAACTGAGACTCACCAGCCAGGGCTATAGTTATTTTCTATAGTTTTTAGCATAAAACATTTGAGTAATCCATGTTGTCCTGTGTATCAATAATTTGTCTTTTTTTTTTTTTAATCCTCACCCGAGGACATTTTTTCATTTTTTGTTCAGATAGAGTGGGAAGGAGAAAGAGAGAGAGAGAGACATTGATGTGAAAGGTACACATCAAGTGGCTGCCACCTATACAAACCAACCAGGGCCGGGGACAAACTGCAACCAAGGTACGTGCCCTTAGTGGGAACTGAACCTGGGTCTCTCTGGACCGCAGGCCGACACTCTAACTGCTGAGCCAAATCGGCCAGGGCAAGTTGTCCTTTTTTGTATTGCTGAGTAGCATTCCATTGTTTGGACTATACATGATTTATTTATTCATTCACCAGTTGAGAAACATTTGAGTTGCTTCCAGTTTGGGACTGTTACAAATAAAACTGCTATGAACATTCATGTGCAGGTTTTTGTGTGAATGTGAGTTTTCATTTCTCTAAGATACATACCCAGGAGTGTGACTGCAGAGTCACAATGTTCAGCTTTATAAGAAAATGACAAACTGTTTTCCGGATGTAGGTCTACATTTTACATTTTCACTAGCTGTGTATGGGAGATCCAATTTGTTTGTATCCTCAGCATCTGGTATCTTATTGTAGTTTTAATGTGCATTTCCAAAGTGACTTATGATATAGAGTGTCTTTTCATGTTCTTTATAGCCATTTCTTTGGAAAAGTGTCTTTTCAAATACTTTACCCATTTTTTAAAATCATATTGTTTTCTTATTATTGGTTTTGAGAGGTTTTTAATTTATATTCTGGAAACAAGTCAGGTGTGTGATGTGCAAATATTTTCTCCCAATCTGTAGATTTTCTTTTGATCCTTCCTCACAGTGGTGAAAGAACACGCTATGGTTGAGGAACTGATAGAAGGCCTGTATAACCAGAGTGTAGAACAAGAAGAAAGTGGTATGCAATGAGGCGGGAGAGGCAGCTGGGAACTTGCAGACTATGTTAAAGAGTTGGCATTTGTTATAACAGCAATGAGAAGCCATTGAGAGCTATTAAGCAGAGGGGTGACATGAATGGATTTGTGTGTTTTGGTTTTTTTATCCTCACCTAAGGACATTTTCTTTACATTTATCTTCAGATAGAGCTGGAGGGAGAGAGGGTAGAAGAGAGAGAGAGACACATCGATGTGAGAGAGACACATTGACTGGCTGCCACCCTCACAACCCCAACCGGGGCCAGGGACAAACTGCATCCAAGATAGGTATCCTTAGTGGGAACCGAACCCAGGACTCTCTGGTCCACAGGCCGACGCTCTAACCGCTGAGCCAAACTGGCCAGGGCTTTTTTTTTTTTTTTTTTCTTTACTCTGTAGGGAACTACACTGATTTTTTTAATGTTGAACCAGCCTTGGATTTGCTAATGTTTTGTTGAGGATTTTCATTAAATTCTCAGGGCCTTCACTTGTGAAGTCATATGTGCTATTTTCAGCAGCACTTTCCCTACACCACGTCTAACTATGATTGGAAGGCACCCCTTCCACAACCACTGCATCAAGGCATACTTTACTCAGACTTCAAGACCCAGTTGACACAGCATGTCTTCCATGATGATTTCCCACTCATAATTATTCACTCCAGTTTCTGAGACCCTCAACTTTGTTTTATCTCATCGTTTTGTAACTATTTCCATATGTTCACACACCTTACCTGACTAAAACTCCTATTTGGTTCATCTCAGTAATTCTCAGTGCTTGGTATAGGGCCCAGTGTAGAGTAAGTGCTCAGTAAATGCTTGTTGACTGAATAAAAGAAGAGACAGACAAATCAGGGAAGGAAGGCTTTGTCTCTCCAAGCTTCAGTGCCGAGAATCTCATCCTTGTGCAGACACATCATAGGTAAAGCCCAGTAGTTGAGTTGGTATTTCCCAAACTTTTAATTCTCATATCCCCTTTGCTGAAGGGAAGGTAGTTCAGAAACTATCATCCTTTAATATTGGATTAATCTTCATTAAACACCTTACCCTGGAAGAATCTGGGAGACCTTACTGAATGATAGGTAGGTTTTAAAGCATCAGAGGAATTTTTCCTGGAGCTAAGTGGGAAGGGGGCTCAGAAAGAGGAAATAGTGTGGAATGAATTCTTATGAAGTTTTTCAGCATTCCAAATTTTGGCATCATGTCCAAGTGCTTTCTTCTCACACCATTTTTCTACACCCTCACCTGTCAATTTAACTTCAGTCATATTCAACTACCTGTTGCTCACTAGTTTCTTCTTTCCTCTGAGCCTTTGTACATGCTATTTGCTGAACTTGGAATGCCTTGTTCTCTGATTTTCTTTAACTTGGCTAATTCGTGTTCATCCATTAGGTCTCAGCTTAAATATCACCTCCTCTGGGATGCCTTCCCTGACCACCTGCCCCAGCCCCCCTATTAGTACACGCAGACCCAGGTAAAAGCCTGGAGACTGCAAATTTACCTCCATAAGTGGAGGGCAGAAAGAAACTAAAGAAACAGGATGGTCACCCCAGTCTGCTAATTAATAGAGTTTATTAAGGGAAACTTACATACAAGGCATGTCATGGGCAGCTGCAAGACAAAGTGGATCCACAAGCTGCTTGGCAGGGCCAGAGAATTATATGGGATGTCAGGCAGTGGGAATGGTCACAGTAGTATGTGAATGCTACCAGGTACGGGAAATTACATGCTTGACCAGGTCAGGTTCCAGGAACCAGCACATCGCAGGAGGCAGGGGAGGGCTGCTGACTGATGTCATAATGAACATCACTTATAATCAGACAGTCTCTAAGGGGGGTTTTTCTGGCCTGGGTCAAGGTTACAGGACAGACAGTGGTCATGTCATGGAACAGTCTCCTCCACACACCCCAAGTCTGAATTCAGGCTCTTTCACTATGTTCACTGAGCTTACTTACTTGTCGCACTTGTAAAACTATTTTAATTTCTTTTTTAGTCTTCTATATTTTTCACTAGACTTAGAGCTCCTTAGGGGTAGCACTGTATCATGTTATTCCTAGAACAAAACATTTCTTCAATGAATGAAGGGGTGAATGAATGAATCCAACAAGAACACTGACTGCAAAGAAAGATGAAAAGAGCAGGTAGCTGGTACACTTTTTCTTTCCACACCCAGCATTCTCCTGGTGTGCAGCCTGCAGATGTGGAGGAAGTCATCAAGAAGGGTGTGCAGACCCTTGTGATTGGCCGAGGGATGAGTGAGGCCTTGAAGGTAGGTACTGGTGAACATAGCATCCAGAGGCCAGCTGCTGATCTCTTGGACCTGCACCTTAGAGATAGTCCCTGTTGGGAGTTCATCTCTATATAACATGCTCCCTCATTTTGCTGATGAGCCAGTGGATGGCCCAGGATAAAATAATGGCTGTGTACTATTCCCCTGAGCAGGGGTGGACTCTCGTCTACCTGGTCCTGGACCTGTATTGTTTCAAGTATTTCTCAGAAAGTCCTCAGTCTTGGAATTTCTCAAGCTCTACAACTATGAACATTGGTTCTTTAGATTTTATAATAACTTTTTTTTCCCCGTTTTTTGTTCAGATAGAGTGGGAGGAAGAGAGAGGAAGAAAGAGAGAGAAACATCAACGTGAAAGGGACACATTGAGTGGCTGCCACCCGCACGACCAACCAGGGCCAGGGACAAATTGCAACCGAGGTACGTGCCCTTAGCGGGAACCGAACCCGGATCTCTCTGGACCGCAGGCTGATGCTCTAACCGCTGAGCCAAACCGGCCAGGGCAATTTTCTTTTCTTAAATGCATTCCAATTATGTTTTTCCCTTTTATGAAAAAAAATTATTTATTTTAATTTTACTTACAGAAAAGGTTCAATGTAGAAGAAAAAGGTAAAAGATTTCCCCTCTTACGTATACTGCTCCAGTTCTCTGTATATCTGCAAATACATACACACTTACACGTACAGACATCCATTAATGCACTTTCAACCTTTTCTCGTGTATCTGCACATACACACTTACACGTACAGACATCCATTAATGCACTTTCAACCATTTTGACATATAGGGTCACAATATACATATTGTTCTGTAACTTTTTATTCACTTAACATTGTTACGTTACACATAAGTACATAGAGATCTACCTCATTCTTTCCTTTATATAGATGTTCTCAAATCCAGCTCCCTACTAATGAAGGTGCCCTTTATTTATTTATACTTTTCAGTTAACCTAGTTTTTCCCCATTAGAATAATTCCGATCTATAAAGCTACTGTTATTATAAAATTGTTTAAACATACAGAAGAGTAATATAGGGCACTTAAAAAAATACTTCAGAGCTTTTCTGAAGAGGCAAAGTCTAATTAAAATGTATTTAGCCCTGGCCGGTTTGGCTCAGCGGTTGGAGCATTGGCCTGCGGACCAGAGAGTCCCGGGTTTGGTTCCCACTAGGGGCACATACCAAAAAAGAAAAAGAAAAAGAAATGTATTGAAAATAGCCCAGCCGGTGTACGTAAACCCATGCACTAAGAGGTTGTCGGTTTGATTCCCAGTCAGGGCACATGCCCAGGTTGTGGGCCAGATCCCCAGTGGGGGACATGCAGGAGGCAGCCAAGAGATGTTCTCTCTCATCAATGTTTCTGTAGCTCTCTCCCTCTCCCTTCTCTCTCTAAAATTAATAAAGAAAAAAATTTTTAATTAAAAAATGTATTTAAAATAACATTCAGGCCCTGGCCGGTTTGGCTCAGCGGTTGGAGCGTCGGCCTGCGGTACAGAGAGACCCGGGTTCAGTTCCCGCTAAGGGCACGTACCTCGGTTGCAGTTTGTCCCCGGCCCTGGTTGGTCGTGCGGGTGGCAGCCACTCGATGTGTCCCTTCACATCGATGTTTCTCCCTCTCTCTCTTCCTCTCTCTCCCTCCCGCTCTGTCTGAACAAAAAATGGAAAAATGTCCTCGGGTGAGGATAAAAAAAATAAAATAAAATAACATTCAGAACAAGCCAGAGTTGAGAATATCTGATAATAGCTACCACTGTTGAGAAACTTTTACATAAATTCACTTAAAAATATTTTTCATACCTTCTATAGGTTAGATACTATTCTAGGCACAAGGGACAGGACAAGACAAGGTTCATGACCCTCATGGATAATAAAAAAGTAGGCAATTTCATTTTTTTTTTTTTTTAATCCTCACCCGAGGACATTTTTCCATTCTTTGCTTCAGATAGAGTGGGAGGGAGAGAGAGGAATGGAGAGAGAGAGAGAAACATCGATGTGAAAGGAACACATCGAGTGGCTGCCACCCACACGACCGACCAGGGCCAGGGACAAACTGCAACCAAGGTACGAGCCCCTAGCGGGAACCGAACCCGGGTCTCTCAGGACCACAGGCCGACGCTCTAACCGCTGAGCCAAACCGGCCAGGGCGGCAATTTCAGATAATACAATTTTATGAAGAAAATGGTGATGTATGAATAGCTCTTCTAAACAGGGTAGTCAAGAGAGGCCTTTTTTTTTTCCTCACCCGAGGACATTTTTCCATTTTTTTGTTCAGGGAGAGTGGGAGGGAGAGAGAGGAATGGAGAAAGAGAGAGAAACATCGATGTGAAAGGAACACATCGAGTGGCTGCCACCCGCACGACCAACCAGGGCCGGGGACAAACTGCAACCGAGGTACGTGCCCTTAGCGGGAACCGAACCCGGGTCTCTCTGGACTGCAGGTCGATGCTCCAACTGCTGAGCCAAACCAGCCAAAGCAAGAGAGGCCTTTCTGAGAGGACATTGGAGCTGCAGTATACATACATTTGTTAATTTCATTCTCACTCCAACCCTGTGATGTCACTATTATTGTCCCCCCCTTTACAGAGGAGGAAATTGGGGTCGAGAGACTTGAAATAGCTGGCTTAAGGGCTCTTGGTTGGTACATGGTAAAGTCAGAATTTATACTCAGGTAGGACTGACCTAACATTTAACATTTACATGGTTTGGGGTCTGTATCATACCAGACATTTTACATACCTTAGCTAAATTAATTCTCATACCAACCCTGTGAGCTAGTATCATTATCCCTATTTCCAGTCATGGAAACAAAGGCTTAGAGAATTTAATTCACTTACCCAAGGTCACAGCACTAGCAAGGACTTAAATCCAAGGCTAACTCCAAAATCCATGCGCTTTCCATTTCCATTTCATCTGAGCTTTATGCATACAGATCATGATACTTCTGTCAACTTCACAGAAATCTTTTAGCCTTCTTGGGCTCACTGCCAAATTTTAGACTGGTGATTCTCTGGGTGATTGAGGAGTGACAGTTGTCCCTGTCTAGTTCTCTATCATATATTTGCCTCATGGCAGAAAGGAAACCCTGGGGGCCTTCCACCCACCACTTACTCACCTTTTTCCTTCTTCACAGGTGCCCCCATCAACTCTGGAATACCTCGAGAAACAAGGCATTGATGTGCGGGTCCTCCAGACAGAGCAAGCAGTGAAGGAGTATAATGCCTTGGTTGCCCAAGGTATCAGGGTGGGAGGGGTCTTCCATTCCACCTGCTGATGGAGCCTTAAGAAAATAAATCACTGCTCTAGCTGGTGAGGCTCAGTTGGTTGGATCATTGTCCTGTGTACTGGAAGGTCTTGGGTTTGATTCTCGGTCACGGCACATACCTAGGTTGCCTACGTTGCAGGTTCCATCCCTGGTTGGGGTGAGTATGGGAGGCAACGAATCAACATCTCTCTCACATCAATGTTTCTCTCTCTTCCTCTAAAATTAAATTAATTACTTAAAGAAAATAAATCACTAAGCAATAATACCTGTGACTATCACTCTCACCACTCTCCACACCAGCCTCCCCAAGCATTTTGAACAGCTGCTCATGCCAGGTCCTGAGCTCGGTAGACTTTGGGATGCATGGACGACTAAGGCATGGTCTTTGTCCTTAGTGAGGGAAGGAGATGCTGAAAATCAGAAGAGGAGATGACATTTATCAAAGATTAATAGTGTAGGCTAGTTTGAGAAAGCCAAATTTTAAAAATGTCTTTGAAGGACAGAAAACCTTCAGTGCATTAAAATCACATTGTAGACTTCCGGTCAAGATGGCGGGGTAGGTAAATGGGGTATAGCGTCCTCCCACAACCACATCAAAGTTACAACTAAACTACAGAACAACCACGATTCAAAACCGCCTGAAATCAAGCTGAATGGAAGTCCTACAACTATGGAATTAAAGCAGCAGCCACATAGAGACTGGTAGGAGGGGCGGAGGCGCGACGGGCTGGTCCCACACCCACGTGTGGCAGATGAAAATCAGGAGGACGCCTCGGCTGGGAAGGTCCTCCCTGAGGACTGAGGGGGTCCCCGTCCCACACCAGATGCCCCGCTCAGGGTTCCAGTGCCAGGAAGAGAAGTCCCAATAACTTCTGGCTGGAAAAACCAGCAGAACTGAGGCTCAGGGAAGCTGAAGTGGCTGGAGCCCCAGGCAGCTCCTTAAAGGGCCTGCGCACAAATTTATCAGACTCACTCTCTAAGCTTGGAGAGAAGGCAGCTCGAGGGGTGCCAGGGACATACAGGAAAGAACTGAGCTGTTTGGCACTGGAGCGAGGGCTGGAGAGGGGGCTTTCTCCAGGACAGATGTGCTGTCAGAGGCCTTTGTTTCTTTGGTGAGCCTTTCCCTGGGGCGGCAGACACCGACCATATCTGGGACTCCAGCAACCTGGCTCACACTGGTTGCCCCACCCTGGTGATTCCCTGAGGCCCCGCCCCACCCAACTTTCAGGCCCACCCAAGCTGTTGCCAGTTGCTTAACCATAGGATTGGCCCCTGTCCTGGATCCTGCTTCAGGTTTTTCCTAAATTCTTTCAAACAAGCAGCATCTGGTCTCAGATAGCCCCATACCTCTCGTTAAGTAACACACAGAAACAAACACAGAGAGGCAGCCAAAATGAGGAGGCAAAGAAACAGGTCCCAAATGAAAGAACAGAACAAAACCCCCAAAAAAGAACTAAGCGAAATGGAGATAAGCAACTTAACAGATGCTTAGTTCAAAATACTGCTTATAAGGATGCTCAATGAACTTAGTGAGAACCTCAGTGAACTTAGTGAGGGCCTCAAGAGCATAAAAAAAAGACCAGTCAGAAATGATCAATGCACAGTCAGAAATGAAGGAGGCATTAACTGAAATAAAGAATAATTTACACCGATTCAATAGTAGAGTACGTAAACCCAAGAAGCAAACCATTGATTTGGAATATAAGGAAGCAAAAAATGCCCAATCAGAACAGCAAAAAGAAAAAAGAATCCAAAAAAAAATGATAGTGTAAGGAGCCTCTGGACAACTTCAAGCGTGCCAACATTTGCATCTTGGGGGTGCCAGAAGGAGAAGAGAGAGAACAAGAAATTGAAAACCTGTTTGAAACAATAACTTTCCCAACTTGGTGAAGGAAACAGACATACAAGTCCAGGAAGCACAGAGAGTCCCAAACAAGATGAACCCCAAGAGGCCTACACCAAGACACATCATCATCAAAATGCAAAAGGTTCAAGACATAGAATCTTAAAAGCAGTGAGAGAAAGGCAGCTAGTTACCTACAAGGGAGTTCCCATAAGGCTGTCAGGTGATTTCGCAAAAGAAACTTTGCAGCCCTGGCCGGTTTGGCTCAGCGGTTAGAACGTCAGCCTGCGGTCCTGAGAGACCCGGGTTCGGTTCCCGCTAAGGGCATGTACCTCGGTTGCAGTTTGTCCCTGGCCCTGGTCGGTTGTGCGGGTGGCAGCCACTCGATGTATTCCTTTCACATAGATGTTTCTCTCTCTCTCTCTGTTCCTCTCTCTCCCTCCCACTCTACCTGAACAAAAAATGGAAAATGTCCTCGGGTGAGGATAAAAAAATAAAAAATAAAAAATAATGCCCTGGCCAGTTTGGCTCAGCGGTTAGAGCGTCAGCCTGCGGTCCTGAGAGACCCGGGTTTGGTTCCCGCTAAGGGTACGTACTTCGGTTGCAGTTTGTCCCTGGCCCTGGATGGCCATGTGGGTGGCAGCCACTCGATGTGTCCCTTCACGTCGATGTTTCTCTCTCTCCCTTCCTCTCTCTCCCTCCCACTCTATCTGTACAAAAAATGGAAAAATATCCTCGGGTGAGGATAAAAAAAAAAAGAAAGAAAGAAACTTTGCAGGCCAGAAGGGAGTGGCAAGAAATATTCAGAGTGATGAAAAGCAAGAAGCTACAACCAAGATTACTCTATCCTGCAAAGCTGTCATTTAGAATCGATGGCCATATAAAGAGTTTCCCAGACAAGAAAAAGTTAAAGTTCTTCACCACCAAATTGTTATTATATGAAATAATGAAGGGTCTTTTTTTTATTTAATTTTTTATTTTTTTGTTACAGATGTTTCTCCTTTTTTACCCCATTGGCACCCCCCTCCCCACCCCACCTCTGCCCCTTCCCTGGCTTTGTTATCCATGTCTATTGGTTATGTATACATGCATATAAGTTCTGTGGTTTATCTCTTCCCACCCCCCAACCCCTCTTCTGAGGGATGTCAGTCTGTGCCCTACTTCCATGTTTCTGGGTCTACCGTATTCCTCAGACTGTTATGTTCATTATATTCCATATATAAGTGAGATCACGTGGTATTTGTCTTTTTCTGCATGGCTTATTTCACTTAGGATAATACTTTCCAGGTCCCTCCATGTTGTCTCAAAGGATAAGAGATCTTTCTTTCTTACAGCTGCATAGTACTACATTGTGTATATGTACCACAGCTTTTTTATCCATTCATCTACTGATGGACACTTGGGCTGTTTCCAGATCTTAGCTATTGTAAATAGTGCTGCTACAAACATGGGGGTACATATATTCTTCCTGATTGGTGTTTCAGACTTCTCCTTTTTTTTTTTTTTTTTTAATCCTCACCCGAGGATATTTTTCCATTTTTTTTTTGTACAGATAGAGTGGGAGGGAGGGAGAGGAAGGGAGAGACAGACAGAAACATCGACGTGAAGGGACACATCGAGTGGCTGCCACCCGCACGACCAACCAGGGCCGGGGACAAACTGCAACCGAAGTACATGCCCTTAGCGGGAACCGAACCCGGGTCTCTCCGGACCGCAGGCCGACGCTCTAACCGCTGAGCCAAACTGGCCAGGGCTGTTTCAGACTTCTTAGGGTATATTCCTAGAAGCGGGATCACTGGGTCAAATGGAAATTCAATTTTTAATTTTTTGAGGTAACACCATATTGTTTTCCATAGTGGCTGCACCAGTCTGCATTCCCACCAGCAGTGTATTAGAGTCCCCTTTTCTCCACACCCTTGCCAGCACTTGTTCTTGTTGTTTGATGATTTGTTGATGGCGGCCATTCTGACAGGTGATACCTCAGGAAGGGTCTTTTTGAAGAAAAAGATAAAATATATGAACAAACAAAATGGCAATGAATACATATCTATCTACAAACAAAATGAACAGGCAGAACAGAAACATTCTCACGGATACAGAGAACATTTTGTTGGTTGCCAGATGGGAGGGGGTTTGGGGGAATGGGTGAAAAAGGTGAAGGGATTAAGAAGCACAAATTCATTGCTAGACTGACAAACCTCAAAGGGAAAGGGGTTGGGGGGTGGGAAGACATAAACCAAAGAACTTATATGCATAACCAATGGACACAGACAATAGTGTGGGAAAAGGCAGGAGGGGGGCGGGAGTGGGGAGGAGGGGGTCAATGGGGGAAAAATGAGGAACATCTGTAATACATTCAACAATAAAGATTTTTAAAAAATAAAATTAAATAATAAAATCAACATTGCAGTTGATGCTTTGGATTGTTTAGCCATCAGGTCAACCAGTATTTATCAAGGATCTTATCTGCCAAGCACTGCTATAGACTACAGAGAAACATCATTAAAAGTTTTGTCTTGCCCTGGCCGGTTTGGCTCAGCGGTTAGAGCGTCAGCCTGCGGTCCTGAGAACCCGGGTTCGGTTCCCGCTAAGGGCGCGTACCTCGGTTGCAGTTTGTCCCCGGCCCTGGTCGGTTGTGCGGGTGGCAGCCACTCGATGTGTTCCTTTCACATCGATGTTTCTCTCTCTCTCTCTCTCTCTCTCTCTCTTCCTCTCTCTCCCTCCCACTCTACCTGAACAAAAAATGGAAAAATGTCCTCCGGAGAGGATAAAAAAAAAAAAAAAAAAGTTTTGTCTTCATGCCTTGGCGAGTTTGCTCAGTGGTTAGAGCGTCGGCCTGCAGTCCAGAGAGACCCGGGTTCGGTTCCCGCTAAGGGCATGTACCTCGGTTGCAGTTTGTCCCTGGCCCTGGTTGGGTCGTGTGGGAGGCAGCCACTCGATGTGTCCCTTTCATGTCGATGTTTCTCTCTCTCTCTTCCTCTCTCTCCTTCCCACTCTATCAAAAAAAAAAAAAAAAAATGTTTTGTCTTCATGAGGCTTATATTCTAGTGGGTGGGGGGGGGAACAAGTAAATGAATAAATACATTACGTAAGTAGATGGTCATGAAGAAAAATAAAGCAGAATAAGAAGACAAGGAGTGATGGGGCTAGTTCAGATATGTGGTCAGGGAAAGTCTGTGCAACTGGCATTATGAGCAGAATCTTGAATTAATTCAGAGAGCACTTGGGTAACAGTAAAAGGAGCTATGCCTTGATACTTGGTTCTAGGCAGACTGTTCTACTAAACCTGAGCCTCTCCAGACAGTTCTCCCCGGGCCTCTGATTCTGTCACTATGAAATGATGGGGCTGGACTAGATGCCCTTTAATAGTCTCTACTGTGACGCAGAGTCCTTGTTCTAGCAAATGCCACGTGGCCTTTGTGAAGCCTTAGAACAGAATGACAGAACTAGAATGTTATGAGCATCATCTTATTTTTCATTTGTCCTCCACCTTTTTCTTTTTTTAAATGTTTTTCTTTTCATTGACTTTAGAGAGCCAGGAAAGGAGAGGTAGAGAGAGAGAAACATCATCCATGGGCCGCCTCCTGTACTCGCCCTACTGGGGATTGAGTCTGCAGTCTGGGCATGAGCCCTGACCATGAGTCAAACCAGCCACCTTTTGGTGCATGGGGCGATGCTCAACCAATTGAGCCACACCAGCTTGGCTGGCCCTACCTCTTTATTATTATTTTTCCTTTATTGATTTTAGAGAGAAAGGAAGGGATAGGGAGAGACAGATAGAGATATCTATGAGAGAGAACATCGATTGGCCACCTCCTACATGCCCCCCAGTGGGGATTTGGCTTACAACCTGGGTGTGTGCCCTGACCAGGAATTGAACTGGCGACCTCTTGGTTCAGGGGTTGATGTTCAACCACTGAGCCACACCGGCCGGGCTGTCCCCCACCTCTTTAAAGAGTTCTAAGTATGGACTTTGGTGTCAAATAGACTTGACTCTGACCTGTGGCTTTCTGCCACTCGGTGGCAGGGCACTTATTTAATCCTCAGAATTTCACTGTTCTCATCTGTCAGACAGGGGTAATATTAGTACCTGGAATTATTGTAAGTATTAAATAGATAATTCTTAGGAAGTCTTAGCACACCACATGGCATGTGGTAAGGACTCAATAAATTGAAGCCTTTGTTGTCATTATCTTTCTATTAATGGAGCTGCTGTGTAAAGCCAGTTTCATTTTATGGAACCCAAAGGAACTACCTACTCTGTCTCTCATTTATTCAGTAATTCTCTTTCATGCCCATTTACTGAGAGTCTTAATAATTTTCTTATGACCAGTTATTACTGGGCCCTGGGGGTACAGGAATTAAGTTGGTTATAGTTCTTACACTCAAGAGTATGTGGAAGAGACAAGTAAACAGACAACAAAGATACAGTGTGTTAACAATAGTACATCACAGTGATTTGACATTGATATATATTGCAAAATGATTACCACAATTAAGTCCAGTTAACTAGGTATAGTTAACTAGTCTAATCTTTTTGTTTTTTTTAACCTGTGTATTATTATTATTATTATTTTTTAATCCTCACCCGAAGATATTTTTCCACTTATCTCCAGATAGAGTGGGAGGGAGAAGGAGAGAGAGAAACATCGATGTGAGAGGGACACCTTGACTGGTTGCCTCCTGCACAACCCCAGCCGGGGCCAGGGACAAACCGCAACCAAGGTACGTGCCCTTGACTGGAATCAAACCCAAAACTCCAGTCCAAAGGCCAATGCTCTAACTGTGGAGCCAAACTGGCCAGGGCTACCTGTGTATTTTTTTAATTAAAAAATTTTAATGTTGACATTATTGCAGGTCCAGTCTTTATAGGACTATTTGCCAACATTTAAATGAGACAATATATATAATATCCTCAGCTCTAAGGTTTGACACTCAGTTCCTTCTTTACATTCTAGACATTTGGAATTAAACAGAATTATTAGCTGAATAATCAGGAAGAAATATACATCAACAGATCACAGGGCAACCCACATCCACAAAGTTGATGAGAGTACAAGGAAAAAATGGATAATTTACTGAATTTCAAGACACACAACTGGAGCGTTATATATGTTACCTTATTTAAATGACCTAATGTTACAATGAAGATACTTCTACTGTCTGCATTGCTATTTGGAATTTATAATTAAATTTTTAACTGTAAAAGGGACTGTTCCCTAAACCTTCTTCAACCTCTGCTTGCCCTGGTTAATTAGTTTCTCTCCATCTAAACTAAATATGGCCTTACCTGAAATGCCATCATAAAAGTTACCCATTTAGTTTAAGACACTGTCTCTGTAAAAGTCTTCTATTGAAATGCACATTACCTGGGTCAGATGCAACACTAGGACCCAGTGCTGTGTCTTAGTCTCTTTCTACCATATACCTTAGGAGGTGAGATCCTCGCACACCTAACACCCAGCCTACAGATCTGGGGAAGTCCTGCTCAGTCCCTTTTCTGCAACCAGGTATATGTCAGAGGACAGGAATTTTCTAGATCTCAGTTCCCCCAGCTCATAAAGCCAGGCACATATATAGCTAGGATGTTTGATAAAATTCAGACTGTTTTTCTATTGATGCAATCAAATTTCTTTTCCTTTTTTTGGTCAAATGTAAGGTGAGACAGCTCCAGTGGGTACTGAATTGTGTGCAGGTGTAATCAGTATTTCCAGTTGAGTTGTCTCCATATTATTATTATTATTATTTTTATCTTCACCCAAGGTCCAGATAGAGTGGGGGAGAGAGAGAGAGAGAAAGAGAGAGAGAGAGAGAGAGAGAGAGAGAGAGAAACATCGACGTGAAAGGGACACATTGAGTGGCTGCCACCCGCACAACCCACCCAGGGCCGGGGACAAACTGCAACTGAGGTACATGCCCTTAGTGGGAACCGAACCCAGGACTCTCTGGACCGCAGGCCAATGCTCTAACCACTGAGCCAAACTGGCCAGGGTGAGTTGTCTGCACATTAAAGAGAACTTAGTACAAACTCTTCTTAAAACACAGAAGTATCTGGAAGTGAGGTTATAAAACCTTATATAGCCCTGGCCGGTTTGGCTCAGCGGTTAGAGCGTCAGCCTGCGGTCCTGAGAGACCCGGGTTCGGTTCCCGCTAAGGGCGCGTACCTCGGTTGCAGTTTGTCCCCGGCCCTGGTCGGTCATGCGGGTGGCAGCCACTCGATGTGTTCCTTTCACATCGATGTTTCTCTCTCTCTCTCTGTTCCTCTCTCTCCCTCCCACTCTACCTGAACAAAAAAATGGGAAAATGTCCTCGGGTGAGGATTAAAAAAAAAAAAGTGATTTAACAGCATAAGGCAAAAAATAAAATCCATTAAAACCTTATATAAACCTGCTAATAAATAGCTCCTACTTCTGAATCTGCTCTACATGGTCAGTGCTGGAAATCTGCAGAACCTAGAGAGAAGCTCTGTCCATATGACACTGTACTTAGTCTACATCTTAATTACTGAACCCTCTGATTCGATTTGTAGGCTGTACGGCCCTCCTTGCTTGAGTGGTTCCTACGACGAGAAGTTGGCCACGTGCTAGGTGTGTATCTATCTTTATTCCCCATAATTCTCTTTGAAGTCAATCATGTCAAAACCAAATTTAAATCCTTTCAGAAACTTGACTCTCAGGGCTGGCTTTTACAGGCATGTCATGGTACTGTTTGCTCTAGATTCTTATACTCACTCATTCTTTTCTTGCCTGGTATGTGCCAGGAGCTGGGGATACAACACAGATATCCTTACTGTCCAGGTCCTCACTACTACTTGGTAGAAACAGACATGTAAATATATAGCGATGATACAGAAGTTGCAAACTGGCACAAATCTATCTGGAGATGTGTTTTGTTTGTCTCAGAGTAATCTTAACATTTGCTTTAGTACCAAGATTTTTTAGATTGGGCTTTTACATGAAAATGTAGATTTCTGGCTTTTCTGAAAGCACTGGAAGATCTGATACCACTAGGCCCACACTTATAAACAACTGAGTGGGGCTGAATAGCAACTGCCTTCTGACAGAGAACATGTTCTCGGATTCTTCCATCACTATTACCTTCTAAGCCTCTTGACTCCTTTTTTCCTGCCTCCCACTTCGGAGGTTTGTGTTTGTGAACCTGCAATAAATGCTATATCTGGAGAATGTACAAGTGGGAGCAAAGAAGCAATGCACCAAGCCCGCAGGACACACAGTAGGTTCTAGAATGAGGCTCAGCCCTGAAGAATGAGAGGACAGGAACCATATGAGGCCATCAGAAGAGCACATTCTAGGGCTCAGCAGGTGCAAAGGTCTGAGATGGGAGAGAGCATGGTGAGCACTGGAAACAACTGCACGTAATTACAGCTGGAGAAGGACAGAGAAAACACCTGGCACAGGGAGGCTGTGGCTGGAGAGGAGAGCAAGGGAGAGTTTAGACTTTATCCTGGGAGCAGAAGTGATCCACTTAAAGGAGTTTAGGCAGAGGACTGGTTTTAGGAAGATTATTCTGACAGCTGTGTGAAGAATGGACTGAAGAGGGCAAACTCTGAGACAGATTGTTAGGAAGCCAATGACACATTTTAGGAGAGAGGCTGTGGCCTGTGTCAGGACAGAAATAGTAAATAATGAGAAGGGGATTGAATCAAGAAACATGTCAGGAAATAGAATCTAAAGGACTTGCTGTTTTTCTATGAGGGATGAGGAGAGTCCAAAGTGACACATGGTTTCTGGCTTTGACTACCGGGCACATGGCAGACTGCTGAAAGAGACAGAACGACAGACTCCTGTTGTGGAAACCCGAGTGGACAAAAGTCAGGAGGCCTGGGTTTAAGCTCTAACTACGTCTCTCCGGGCCTGCCCTTCCTTTGTCAATCGAAGGCGCCACATCAGTGATCTTTACGCTCCCTTCCATCTTTGCAGTATGTAATTTTTTCACTTCAGTGAGAAAGTGTGGAACCAGATGCAGAAATATCATGATTCTCATATTTCAGAGCCCAAGAATTCAGGGTAGAAGGAATTTAAAAGGTTAAGCCCAACGCTTCATATACCTGAATGCCTTTGCAACAAACTTGTCGGGAGCTTGTTCAGCTCTGCTGGGACACATCCAGCATGGAGAATTCCTTATCTCCTAGTGCAGCTCGTTCAATTCTTACAGTTTTCAAACACTTACCCTGATACTAAGCCAAAATCTGCCCCCCTAGGATAGCTCCACCTTTGGTGGAAAAAGTAGTATATTTTGTGTTTTAAGACCTAAAATCAAGTCCTGGCTTTGGCACTTATGAAAAAAGACATTCTATCAAAGTCTCAGTTTCCCTACCTGTAAAGGATGTTTATGTAACCTGGAAGGATTTTTATAGAAGGAGTACTATATCTGAAAAGGATCCAACATATTCTTCCCTTCGAAGGCTTTATACAACTATGGCACAGGGGTTCAGTCAGCAGCCACGGGTCTTAATGTTGCTGTCCACGCTCCAATCCACAGTCATCACTAGATGCTTGTGTCAGGGCCATGATATTATTCAGCCTGGCTTTAAGTTTCATTTTATCTCCACAGCGGACACCCTTTTTGGGGCATCTATTGTCACACAACAGCCTACTGCCGACATGTCCTTGAGATGTGCAAAACAGGCGAGCACACTAGAAAGTAAGCTCCCTGGAGATGATCTTTCTTCCTTCAGTCCCTCTATAATGGTGAGGAGCAGAATGCCTGCGTTCAAATCCCAGCTGTGTCATTTACTAGTGGTGTGACCTCGGCCAAGTTACTTAATCCTCTGAACTTCAATTGCCTTTATCAAATGAAGATAACAGTACCTACTTCATTAGGCAGTTGTGAGAGTTAAACAAATTAAACGAGTTAACTTATATAAAGGGCTTACAACACTGCCAGACACAAATTAAAGTGCATTACATTAGCCCCGGCTGGTGTGGCTCAGTTGGTTGGAGCACTATCCCATGCACTAAAAGGTTGTGGGTTCAATTCCCAGTCAGGGCACATGCCCAGGTTTTGGGTTTGAGTCCTAGTTGGGGCACATATGGGAGGCAACTGATTTCTGTTTCTCTTTCACATTGATGTTACTCTTCCTTCCTTTTTATAAGTCAATTAAAAATTTGTTGTTGTTATTAATCTTCACCAGAGGAGATTTTCCCATTGATTTTTAGATAGAATGGAAAAGAGGGAGGGAGGGAGAGAGAGAGAGAAACATTGATGTGAGAGAGACACATCAATCGGTTGCCTCCTGCATGAGCCCGACAAGGGCCAGGGATTGAACCTGCAACCCAGGTATGTGCCCTTGACCAGAATCAAACCTGCGACCCTTTGGTCTGCTGGCCAACACTCTAATCACTGAGTGAAATCAGCCAGGGCTAAAATATTTCTTTTTTATCCTCATTCGAGGACATCCCTCCATTTTTTGTTCAGATAGAGTGTGTGTGTGGGGGAAACATAGATGTGAAAGGGACACATCGAGTGGTTGCCACCCACACAACCCAACCAGGGCCGGGGACAAACTGCAACCGAGGTACGTGCCCTCAGCGGGAACTGAACGCAGGTCTCTCTGGACTACAGGTTGATGCTCTAACCACTGAGCAAAATTGGCCAGGGCCAGGGCTAAAATATATATTTTTTTATCCTCACCCGAGGACATATTTTCATTTTTTGTTCAGAGTGGGAGGAAGAGAGAGGAAGAGACAGAGAGAGAAACATCGACGTGAAAGGGACACATCGAGTGGTCGCCACCTGCACAACCCAACCAGGGCCGGGGACAAACTGCAACCAAGGTACATGCCCTTAGCAGGAACCGAACCTGGGTCTCTCTGGACCACAGGCCAACGCTCTAACTGCTGAGCCAAACCGGCCAGGGCTAAAATATTTTTAATAAATACAGTATATTAAACCAAAAGTCAAACACGCCTGAATTCAAATTCCTGCTCCACCTCTGAGTAACTGTATGATCTTGCTATTATTTTAATAAGATTTCCTAGTACCGAATATGATCAAGACTGGCTACATATTCAGATTCTACCAAGCATTATTTAATTAAACCCATCAACAACCGTTAAGGTGTCATTATCTCTATTTTACAGATTAGGAAATAGGCACAGAGGGCTGAAGATTTGAAGGCTCTTTTCCATATACTTCCCCTGAGGTGGTATAGCTCAGGCCTTCGGAATCAAGTCAGATTTGAATGAATACAAGCTTTAATAGTTACTCTACAGTTTTCCTACCAGTGACTTAACCTCTAAGTCTCACCTGGTTGTTGTGAGGATTAGATGACAGATAAAGAACATGGCACAGGCCCTTAGGGTTAATACCTCTGGAGGATTTACTGTTCTTACATCCCAACTGCATTTTTAATTCACCTGCAACTCCAACACTGAAGTCATCAGAGACATAGTGGCAAATGGCTTTATTTCTTACACTGGGTCCCTCTGTCCCATAATCCTGGTTTCTCTTCTAAAATAAAGCCCTTCCTTTTTATTTTGGGTCTCAGGATAATGGCAGGCAAGCTCAAGAATCTCCCTCAGGGATGGAAATGATTCACTGTTCAGCTACTCGTTCAGTCCTTGGCCCAGCTATTGCCTGAGTGATGGAAGGAGCTCTCAGCAAGATAATGATGTCTAAGGCCATTTCAGGAGCCGTCCCTGGTGAAAAAGTACAGCTGTGAAAGCTGCTGTGGAGTTGGCCCTGGCAAACAGAATACTGCTTTAAGAAAAAGGATTACGACTAATAACTGGTTTGGAGGTAGCTGGAAAACTGGGTCTTTGTTTCACACCTGAAGAATGGAAGCTTATGGAAAAAAAATGCTGAACCTATATCACACAAATTTTTTTTTTTGTTTTAATCCTCATTTGAGGACATTTTTTTCCATTTTTTGTTCAGATAGAGTGCGAGGGAGAGAGAGAGAAACATCGACGTGAAAGGGACACATTGAGTGGTTGCCACCCACATGACCCAACCAGGGCCAGGGACAAACTGCAACCAAGGTACATGCCCTTAGCAGGAACCAAACCTGGGTCTCTCTGGACCACAGGCCGATGCTCTAACCCCTGAGCCAAACCAGCCAGGGCTCCACACAAATTTTTTTAAGGACCAGTTTGGTGTTTTCTCAACTTTATTATAGGTAGGGATGGAGGGGAGGGGAGAGACTTGAAGGTCTTTGTTTTCTTAATGCAAAATACTTTATCTTGTGTTTAATATCAGATGAGACTGTAAGGGTCACTTGTTTCTCCTTAGGCCCATACACCATGTCCAGGTGAAGTCCTTCTGGCTTCTGGCTCACTGATACCTAAGGGCCTTCAAGGCCATGGCTATAAAGACTGCCTGTGACTCAACGCCTTGCGGGTTTGGGCATTATGTAAACTTTTACAGACTTGCTGAAGGGGATGGTGCCCTCGATGCTGGTTTCCACCTGGGGCGCTATCTCGGCCGCCTCGATCCAGGGCGATTTTGGAATGCGTGAGTTGGAGTTGTAGGCCAGCAGCAGCCTCACTTCCACCTGGCATGGTTCTGGAATAAAAGACAAAAGAAATCTATGACTGGGCATTGCTAGGAACTGGTATGAAATGTCATATAAAAGCAACATCAAAGATGGGTTTCAGGCAGTGGGGTTTCAAGATGAAGGCAGGGTTCTCCTCAGTTCTCTGTGGGCTTCCTGCAGCTCAGAGCCCTGGCTGCTGAGGATCAGCTAAAACTCGTCTAGAGAGGCTTTCCAGTCTCAAGACCGAGGTTCACACGGTACACACGTGTGGCTGATTCTCACGCCCAGATACTCGTGCTCTTCCTGCGCACTGATAGCAGGCCTCAGGGCTGTGTGCACAGACTCCCGTCTCTCTGAGCTCCAGCATGCTGTGTATGCACCCCCTGAGCCTGGGCCTTTCCACGACTGTGCTGTCCCACAACATTCTCCTCACATCTAGAATCTGTTCAGGAGAAGAGATTAGAATAAGGAAGTCTTCCTTCCTGTGGAGCTAGAGGTTTGGCAAAGAGTACAGAAACATTCCAGGCAGCAAGGTGATGGGATGAGGGATGTTCAGGGAGGCAGATCCTGGGTAAAAGCTTTGCTGGATGCTCCCTCAAGACCAGTGCCAGGCCCAGGGTCACCAGTCCCCCGAGGGGGCTGCCCTGATATTCAACAGTACTTCTTTGTTGAAAACTTTATAACGTCATGTATAACTAACACCTATAACCTAACAACCCTGATAGAAATTAATAATGGCCCTCGATACTTATTCATGTATTTTAAAACACAGTGAAAGAAAATCCATTAAGCATCTACCTACTTCTAAAATAAACCAAACTTGGTGGCATTAAACACTTTCTCCAATAGCAGCCACGCTTTTGAAACATCTTGAATGATTTAGGAAATGCCAGCGGGGCCAATTCTTTGCCCCATTAGGTTCTGTCAACAGTCTCCTTTTAAAGTTTCCAAAGCAGTGTTAGGCTTAAAATGTAATTATCTTTGCATTTGTGTTCTCCGTCTTATTCTTACGAATTAAAAAAAATATTTATGCAACCTCCCTGTCTTTTCACAAATTACTGAGGCTCAACCCTGCCACTGTATGGGAGGGTAAAGCAGGCCTGGATCAGATCATCTCACTTTGTGTTACCCTACAAACCAGCCCATGTGGGAGGGGAGGACAGTAACTGTCACTTTACTTGTTTCAGTGGAATGAATGAATTTTTCATATACAAAAAAAAAAAAAAAAATGGTTTTAATTTTTTGGTAAGAAATACAAAACTGTTTAATTTCTAGGCAGAGCAATGCTCATAACTAACTAGAATGAAAATTAGCATCTTCGTTTGAACTGTGAGGAAACAGATTCAGACGGTAGAGTAGCTTGTCCAAGGTTACACAGCAAGTCAGTGGCAGAGTTAGCACAGGAATATAAATCTCTAGCCCCAGGGCTCTTTCCATGAGACTCCTTTCTGTTGTAATCAGTATATCTTCTGAAAAAATCCCGAGCCTTTTGCAATCAAAGAAATGCAGCAAATTAGTCTAAATGTATCCCGTTTGAGATTTTAAGCTCCCTAAGAAATCAAGGAAAGCCCTCAACAGGCCTGATTCAACCATGCAAAAAACCAAATGCCTAAGGGTGGGTGTAATCCCCAGGAACATATTTTCCTACCCACCCGGGGCCCACTGACTCCTTACCTGTCCAGGCAGTGTGGGAGAGATACACCTGAGTGATGAGTCGGTGCCGCCCTGGGCCAGGATTCCGGAAGTCTGCAGGCTTGGGATGGATCATCTGAGCCTGGCCATCTGGATATAAGACCTAAGAGGTGATAGAAATGAGAAAAAGGCAAAAATAGCCATGAGCTTATAACAAAACTGCTGGTGACATGTGCTGTGAACCCCTTAACAAGAGGAAAAGAAGGATGACACAGCCTTCACAAAAGACCACTCCTTGAGGGGAGGGCCACATTGCTAACATCTTTAGACCCCCCCAGCCCCACCACATAGTGTTTGATAATGTTTCCTGACTCCACGGTGAACAACTAAGAGGAATACAGTGTCTCTATGAAGTATAAGACAGGTAAAAATATATTAATCCTGGCATGAAAAGCCTTCCCAGGTACCCATTAGCATGACTCTCTCCCTCCTGGCTCTGAATCATGTCATGGCCCATTATCCATCACCATCCACCCAGTATTAAGAGTAATTCTGTAACTGTATTGTCTCCAGTAGATTACAAGTAGTTAGAACTGTTTAACTGTCTCTTTCTACAGAGATACTGCTCAAATCACCGGCCAGTTCTTCAGATCGCACAACTTGCCAGAGTTCTTTCCTCAGCATCCCAGGGGGGCCTCACAGCTGTCTGTGGAGAGGGCCTATTACACTGCAGTGTACAAAGGAACTACGTGAATGAACGAGGCTGATCCTGGAACCACACAGGCCCTACGCAATGTAAATACACTGATAAGGGCAAATTAGTGAACTGAGTGGGTTTTTCAGCCAGAACTCTGGGAGCTATTTCTCAGCCCCCCTGCCCATAACGTCATTTCATCTCTCCTCAGATCTTACCCCTACCCTTTCCCACCCTTCTTTAACGCTACTACTCACTATCGCCAGGCCCCAAATCTACCACAGCAGAAAGATGCAGTTATCCCAGCTTTCTGATCCTTGTTATCTTTAAAGATGATACTTCGGCTTCATTTTTTAAGAAAGAAGAACAGGCTCTGGCCGGATTGGCTCAGTAGTTGAGTGTTGGCCTGCGGACCAATGAGTCGCAGGTTCGATTCTGGTCAAGGGCACATACCTTGGATGCAATTCATCCCTGGCCCTGGACGGAGTCGTGCAGAAGGCAACCAGTCGATGTGTCTCTCTCACATGGATGTTTTCTCTCTCTCTCCCTCCCTCCCTCCCACTCTATCTGAAGATAAATAGAAAAACATCCCCAGGGAAGGATTTAAAAAAAAAGGAGGGACAGGGTAGGGCTGAAAAGTAATGAGCACAGAAAAGAAAATGGAAAAGGTAGCAGAATCTCCCAGCATTGTCAGCAAAACTGTCCTTGGTGAAAGGCCCTGACCCCTCTGTGAAACGGCCACTGGAAGCTTTCATTCACTCCTCCCAAGTGCAGCTTAGAAATCCATGGCCCTAGTAGTCAGGGGAAGAAAATGGCCAGTATGAATTATATTCTGAATTTCAGAAAAACTAAAAAAAAAAAAAATCGTACCTCCTCAATCATCAGGTATAATCTAGTAGGCCTGAACTGAGCTAATGAAGTGTTATTGAATGAAATTCCTGTACATTTTGTTTTAAAGAGCTGATACACATTATTTTTATTTATTTATTTATTTTAATACACACTATTTTAAAAGAGAATATAATGTTGCCCGGCCAGTGTGGCTCAGTGGACTGAGCATCACCCCATGGACTGAGAGGTCCCAGTTTGATTCCTGGTCAGGGCACATGCCTGGGTTGTGGGCTCGACCCCAGTAGGGGGCGTGCAGGAGGCAGCCAATCAATGTTTCTCTCTCTCATGGATGTTTTCCTCTCTCTCTCCCTTCCTCTCTCTAAAAGAGTCAGTAATTTAAAAAATTGCTTTTAAAAGAGTATAATCTTGACATAACCTCAATGTTGTTCACTGCTACATCCCTAGCACCTAAAGCACTGTCCAGAACAGGAGTGTTGTTCAGACCCAGTGGCTGGGTTGGACAGCAGTTTGCAATTAATAGAGCTGCCTCATGACCAAGCAGTAAGTTTCCCATCTCCCTGACTGCAGAGGCACCCAGTTTGGCCATGCATGTAGTGAAGATGCTTGGGAGGGGATTTTCCTGTAGAGTACAACAGATGACCTTTAAATAATCTTTCTACAATCTCATTTATGCTTAGTTGGTCAGTGAACTTGTTTTCAGGAACAGTGTGAAACAGTTTCTCAACCACAGCTATACATTAGAATCACCTATGAGTTCAAAAACAAAAACCTGATACCCATGGGCTCTGCTCTAGGATTCTGATTTAACAGGTGTAGGCTGAGGCCTATACACCACCACTTTTTAATGTTTTCTGAGTAATTCTAAAGTGCAGCTAGGGGGCCCTGGCTAGGTAGCTCAGTGGGTTAGAGTGCCATGTCAGTAAGCCAAGGTTGCAGGATTGATCCCTGGTCAGGGCACATATAAGAATCAACTGATGAATGCATAAATAAGTGGAAAAACAAATCTGTTTCTTTTTTTTTTTTTAAATCGTATTGTTGAATGTAGAACGTATTACAGATGTTCCACATTTTTCCCCCATTGACCCCCTCCTCCCCACTCCCGGCCCCCTCCCGCCTTTTCCCACACTATTGTCTGTATCCGTTGGTTATGCATATAAGTTCTTTGGTTTATTTCTTCCGACCCCCAAACCCTTTTCCTTTGAAGTTTGTCAGTCTAGCAATGAATTTGTACTTCTTAATTCCTTCACCTTTTTCACCCATTCCCCCAACCCTCTCCCATCTGGCAACCAACAAAATGTTCTCTGTATCTATGAGAATGTTTCTGTTCTACCTGTTCATTTTGTTTGTAGATTCCATTGTTGATAGATATGTATTCATTGCCATTTTGTTTGTTCATATATTTTATCTTTTTCTTCAAAAAGACCCTTCATCATTTCATATAATAATGGTTTGGTGGTGATGAACTCCTTTAACTTTTTCTTGTCTGGGAAACTCGTTTATATGGCCATCGATTCTAAATGACAGCTTTGCAGGATAGAGTAATCTTGGTTGTAGCTTCTTGCTTTTCATCACTCTGAATATTTCTTGCCACTCCCTTCTGGCCTGCAAAGTTTCTTTTGCGAAATCAGCTGACAGCCTTATGGGAACTCCCTTGTAGGTAACTAGCTGCCTTTCTCTCGCTGCTTTTAAGATTCTCTCTTTGTCTTGAACCTTTTGCATTTTGATGATGATGTGTCTTGGTGTGGGCCTCTTGGGGTTCATCTTGTTTGGGACTCTCTGTGCTTCCTGGACTTGTATGTCTCTTTCCTTCATCAAGTTAGGAAAGTTTTCTGCCGTTATTTTTTCAAACAGGTTTTCAATTTCTTGTTCTCCCTCTTCTCCTTCTGGCACCCCCAAGATGTGAATGTTGGAATGCTTGAAGTTGTCCAGAGGCTCCTTACACTACCCTCATTTTTTTGGATTCCTTTTTCTTTTTGCTGTTCTGATTGGGCGTTTTTTGCTTCCTTATATTCCAAATCAATGGTTTGCTTCTTGGGTTTATATACTCTACTATTGAATCTGTATAAATTATTCTTTATTTCAGTTAAAGCCTCCTTCGTTTCTAACTGTGCATCGATCATTTCTGACATGTCCTTTTTTATGCTCTTGAGGCCCTCACTGAGTTAATTGAGCATCCTTATAAGCAGTATTTTGAACTCAGCATCTGTTCGGTTACTTATCTCCATTTCGCTTAGTTCTTTTCTTGGGGTTTTATTCTGTTCTTTCACTTGGGACCTGTTTCTTTGCCTCCTCATTTTGGCTGCCTCCGTGTTTGTTTCAGTGTATTACTTAACGAGCGGTATGGGGCTATCTGAGACCAGATGCTGCTTGTTTGAAAGAATTTAGGAAAAACCTGAAGGAGGATCCAAGACAGGCCAATCCTATGGTTAAGCAAGTAGCAACAGCTTGGGTGGGCCTGAAAGTTGGGTGGGGTGGGGTGGGGTGGGGTGGGGCAGGGCCTCAGGGAGTCACCAGAGAGGAGCTACCAGTGTGAGCCAGGTTGCTGGAGTCCACGATATGGTGGCTATCTGCCGCCCCCGGGAAGGGCTCACCAAAGGAACAAAGGCCTCTGACAGCACGTTTGTCCCGGAGAAAGCCCCCTCTCCAGCCCTGGCCGGTTTGGCTCAGCGGTTGGAGCGTCGGCCTGAGGTACAGAGAGACCCGGGTTCGGTTCCCGCTAAGGGCACGTACCTCGGTTGCAGTTTGTCCCCGGCCCTGGTTGGTCGTGTGGGTGGCAGTCACTCGATGTGTCCCTTCACATCGATGTTTCTCTTTCTCTCTCTCTTCCCCTCTCTCCCTCCCGCTCTATCTGAACAAAAAATGGAAAAAATGTCCTCTGGTGAGGATAAAAAAAAAAACAAAAAACAAAGCCCCCTCTCCAGCCCTCGCTCCAGTGCCAAACAGCTCAGTTCTTCCCTGTATGTCTCGTGCCCCTCAAGCTGCCTCCCCTCCAAGCTTAGAGGGAGAGAGTCCGATAAGTCCGTGCTCGGTCCCTTTAAAGAGCTGCCTGGGGCTCCAGCCGCTTCAGCCTCCCTGAGCCTCAGTTCCTGCTGGTTTTTCCAGCAAGAAGTTATGGGGACTTCTCTTCTGACACTGGAATCCTGAGCGGGGCACCTGGTGTGGGACGGGGACCCCTCAGTCCTCAGGAAGGACCTTCCCAGCCAAGGCAGCCTCCTGATGTTTATCCACCACACGTGGGTGTGGGGCCAGCCGGTCTCACCGCCGTCTCTCCACCGCCCCTCGCCCCTCCGCCCCTCTACCAGTCTTGATGCAACTTCTTTAATTCCGTAGTTGTAGGGCTTCCATTCAGCTTGATTTCAGGCGATTTTGAATGGTGGTTGTTCTGTAGTTTAGTTGTAACTTGGATGTGGTTGTGGGAGGACGCGATACTGCGTTTACCTACGCCATCTTGACCGGAAGTCCAAATCTATGTTTCTGTTTCTCTTTCTCAAATAAGTAAGTAAAATAAAAAGTAAAAATAATTTAAAAATGCAGCTAGGGTGAAAAATCACTAGTGTGTGTGTGTGTGTGTGGGGGGGGGGGGTCCATAAAACAAAAAAATCAGCTGCAGCACAACTTCACAGCCAGCTCAGCATTAGTGCTTTGAAGGTCTCAGGGTTTATAATTCTTGCTGGGAAGCCAGGTTTTTTCCTCTACTGTCACCAGAAGCAAATATTACCATCTCCCCCCTCCCCCGCAATCACCATTTATCCCCTCTATGCCCTCTTCCACCTCTACCCTCCTCCACCCCACAATCACCACTGCTGTCCTTGTCCACGAGTTCCCTCTTTTGTTTTTGTTTTTTTTTTGCTCAATCTCTCCACCCACCCCAACACTGTCACCCCCACCAGAGCTGTCTGCCTGCTCTCTGAGTCTGTCTCTATTTGCTTGGTAGTTCAGTTTATTCATTAAATTCCAAATATTACCATCTTTAAGGCCTGACTCATCCTTACCTTTCAGGAAGCCTTCCCTGCCTGCTCCAGGCTATTTTTCTGTCCTCTGATTATACTAGTTGCTGCCACTTGCATCCCTATCTTTACTCATATCCCTCCTGCCCAGAATTCCCCCTTCTGCTCTTAGTCATCCTTTCAGACTTCACCATACACCAACATGTCCACAAAGACTTTTCTTCTTCAGCCTCCATCACTCTCCAAGTTCAGTGTCTCTCCAGAGTATTTTCTTATTTATTTATTTATTTATTTATTTAATTTATTTATTGTTACTCCTCGCCCGAGGATATTTTTCCATTGATTTTTTTGATAGAATAGAAGGCAGGGAGAGAGAGAGGGAGGGAGGGAGAGGGAGGGAGGGAGGGAGGGAGGGAGGGAGAGAGGGAGAGAGAGACATCGATGTGAGAGACACATCGACTGGTTGCCTCCACAGGACCTCAACAGGGGCTGGGGATTGAACCTGCAACCCAGGCACATGTCCTTGACCAGGAATCGAACCCCAGATCCTTTGGTCCATGGGCCAACGCTCTAACCACTGAGCAAAATCAGCCAAGGCATCCCCAGAGTATTTTCAAAAATAGTTTTTAAAAGTATATTGCAGCCCTGGCCGGGTTTGCTCAGTGGTTAGAGCGTTGGCCTGCGGACCAAAGAGTCCTGGGTTCGATTCTGGCCAAGGGCACGTATCTTGGTTGCAGTTACTCCCTGGCCCCGATTGGGGTTGTGTGGGGTGGCAACCAATCAATGTGTCTCTTTCACATTGATGTTTCTTTCTCTCTCCCTCCCACTCTGTCTGAAGATAAATGTAAAAATATCCTAGGGTGAGGATAAAAAAAAAAAAAAAAAAGTATATTGCAATTTTTTTATACTCGTCAAAAATTGGAAATAACCCTGTAGGGGAGGAAAAATAATTTTCTCTCTACACTTCTAAGTTCTTGGCTAGAACCATTTGTCTGTCTCCTTGAAACTGAGCATCCTGGGGGCAGGGTGCTGACATAATTACCTCTGCAATACTAGCACTTAGCATATACAGTAAACATCCTGCATGGGTAGAAGAAAGAATAGATGGATGGATAAATGGGTAGTGCTCTTTGTGGGGCTTTAACTGTCTAAACTGCTTAGTATCTCTACTACATCTCTCATGTCTTTTAAATACCTCTCTCTAACTTGGAAAAAAATACTCCCTAGTAACTGCTTTTTTTCCTACCTATAAATTTTGTTCACCAAGCTGACCCACCCACAGCCTGAAAAGGATTTTTTGCTTCAGCTTGTCTGAAGTCCTGAAAAGCCCAACTTCTAACCTCACATAGTAAAAACAGAAAGGGCTCTGTCATTTAGTGAACACTTGGTGTGTACCGGGGGCTTTATATATATCACTTCATTTCGATGTCAACTATTCCTGTTAGCTATAGAATCTAAGGTTCAGAGTTTAAGGTAACTTGCATCAGACCACACTCAGAAGTAAAGTTGGGATTCAAGCCCAGGCTTTTCCAAAAAGATGCATCTGTGCTCCCTCCCCAGTTTCCATCTGTCAGGTAGAGATGAAAGGGGTGCTAAAGGTAAATGCTTCACCATGACGTCAGTATATAAGCTCTGACAGACCTGGACCTTCACAGTGCTCTGAGGATCCTGCACATGTTCCAGGGTTGCATCAACATCCAGGGCCACCACCAACCCAGATGTAAATCGCAAAGGGTTGTCTGACTCGCCGGCTGGCTCAATGATGGTGGCTGAGGCTTTGTGGATCTGTAAACAAGAAGAAAATAGAAAGATTCTAAAGTGAAGTCATCCCCGAGGAACAAAATATGATCCTTATCTTTCTGTCTCCTTATCAAACAACGTGGGCATCTGAGAGCTAATCAGAAGAAAGGCCCTCGCCCAGCTGCTCCAAAGATGAAAGATCATCAAGGTGAGCAGCTCTGACTGTCTGGCCAGTCTTCACCCAAAGGGCTATGACACAGACCCTGACCTGTTCTGGAAGGGGGAGGTGCAGGAAGGTACTCTGCCGCAGCATGGTCTGTAGAATTTTGACTACTTCTACAGGTTTGGATGTCATGAGTCGGGGCATAAGGTCAAGAAGTTTGTCCACAAAGCTGTCCTGAAGGTGGGGCAAATCAGCGATGAAACACCTGGAGGAATAAACAGAAGCAAATGACTATGCATTCATTTGCCATAGGCTGAGCCCCAAACATCTGTCAAGCCCCAAGGTAGAAAAAGTAATGAACTGGAGGAGCTCATGGTTCCTGACTGAAATAGCCATCTAGTCCTGCCTTATTGACATGTCATCATAATAGCCTCATTTATTGAATACCCATTATGTGCCAGGTATACGCGTATTTTACATTACCTAATCTTCCCAACAATCCTGTGCACTGTTAGAATTATTTCTGATATTACAGACATTAATTTAACAAATATGTCTTTAGGATTTTCCAAGTACTATCCTAGACACTGGGGACATAAGAGTGAGCAAAGGGGAAGAAAATGCCTGTCTTCTTTCTTTTTTTTTTTTACTTTTTAATTAATTAATTTATTTTTGTTACAGATGTTTCTCCTTTTCCCCCCACTGATTCCCCCCTCCCCCTCCCTCCATGTCCTATCCCCAGCTTTGTTGTCCATGTCCATTGTTCATGCATACATACATATAAGTTCTGTGGTTTATCTTTCCCCCACCAACCCCTCTTCTAGCGATTGTCAGTCTGTACCCCACTTCCACGTCTCTGGGACTACCCCATTCCTCAGACTGTTATGTTCATTATATTCCACAAATAAGTGAGATCATATGATACTTGTCTTTCTCTGTTTGGCTTGTTTCGCTTAGGATAATACTTTCCAGGTCCCTCCATGTTGTCTCAAAGGATAAGAGATCTTTCTTTCTTACAGCTGCATAGTATTCCATCGTGTACATGTACCACTGCTTTTTTATCCATTCGTCTATTGATGGACACTTGGGCTGTTTCCAAATCTTAGCTATTGTAAATAGTACTGCTACAAACATGGGGGTACATATATTCTTTCTGATTGGTGTTTCAGGCTTCTTAGGGTACATTCCTAGAAGTGGGATCACTGGGTCAAATGGCAGTTCAATTTTTAATTTTTTGAGGTAACACCATATTGTTTTCCATAGTGGCTGCACCAGTCTGCATTCCCACCAGCAGTGTACTAGAGTCCCCTTTTCTCCACACCCTCACCAGCACTTGTTGTTTGATGATTTGTTGATGGCGGCCATTCTGACAGATGTGAGGTGATACCTCATTGTTGTTTTAATTTGCATCTCTCTGATGATTAGTGATGTTGAGCATTTCTTCATATGTCTCTTAGCCATCTGTATGTCCCGTTTGGAGAGGTGTCTATTTAGTTCCTCTGCCCATTTTTTAATTGGGTTCTTTGTCTTCCTTTTGTGGAGTTGTATGAGCACTCTATATATATTAGAAATTAACCCCTTTCCTGATATATCATTGGCAATTATGCTCTCCCATACAGTGGGCAGCCTTTCCATTTTGATGATTGTATCTTTCGCTGTGCAGAAGCTTTTGAGTTTGATGTAGTCCCATGTGTTCATTTTCTCCTTTGTTTCTATTGCCTTAGGTGATGTATCAGTGAAAATTCTGCTGCGTATGATGTCTGAAATTTTATTGCCTACAGTTTCTTCTAGGATTTTTATGGATTCATGAGTCATATTTAAGTCTTTTATCCATTTTGAGTTTATTCTTGTGTATGGTGTAAGTTGATGGTCTAGTTTCATTTTTTTGCATGTAGCTGTCCAATTTTCCCAGCACCATTTATTAAAGAGGCTGTCCTTACTCCACTGTATGCTCTTGCCACCTTTGTCAAATATTAATTGAGCATATTGCCTTGGGTCCATTTCTGGGTTCTCTGTTCTGTTCTACTGGTCTGCCTGTCTTAATGGAGCTTATATTCAAGCAATAGAAACACTCAGACTCACGGAGGATGAAGTTTCATTGAGGCTTAAAGAAGTTAAGTAACTTATTCCCAGCTCTGACTGATTGCACAGTACTTCTGCCTCGTGGAAGGGTTAGTAAAAAAATATTTCGCTGATGAGGTGACATCAGTACAGGGACTCACAGGCTAAATTAAGAAAAAATTAAACAGATGAGGAACTTTGGCAATTCAGAGCTGTCACCTTTCCAAAAATCTCTTCAACCCAACTGTTAAAAAACAGACCACTTGAGACAATCTAAAATCAAAAGGCATGAACTTCGTTTGGATTTGAAGGTAGGATCTTAGAGAGCCAAGCTAGACTATTCATTTGACAGAGAACAGCACCTACTAGTGAAGGGTGGTACTACAACCCAGCCCTACAGGAAGCAATCATCACCCACATGAAAAAATAATTAAGAAATTCAGTCATATAAAACTCAGGTTTGGTAGAGTTCATGGTGGCAGGGACAAGGAATGGCAAAATGAAATATCAGACTTAATGGAGTGCTCTCAAATTCAATAAATGTCTTCCACCTGGCATTATATTGCTAGTACACCAAAGGTTTGGTCACTACCTGGACTCCCACTTCTTCGCCAGGCCTTCCACTCATCTCCTACACCTGTTTTAACTGATTTATATCATACAGAACTCTGACAATACTTTCTACAAAATAAGTCATTTTTATTTTGGAACAACTTTTTTGTAGATTATAGAGAAATATGCAATTTTAAAAACAGTGGCTTAAGAACAGACAAGCTGTAACTTCAACAAGAGTTTTTGAGTTTTCCCACATAATACTTTTTTTTTTTATGGTCCAGCTGAGTGCTGAATCCAAATGATCCTGGATGTTTTTATTATTCTGTTTTTGCATGGTTAGGTTTAAAGCTAAAGTTCAAGAGGTTTAACACCAGTCGGAAAGAATATATGTACTCCTATGTTCATAGCAGCACTATTTACAATAGCTAAGATCTGGAAGCAACCCAAGTGTCCATCAGTACATGAGTGGATTATAAAGCTGTGGTACATGTACACAATGGAATACTATGCAGCTGTAAGAAAGAAAGATCTCTTATCCTTTAAGATGGCATGAAAGGACCTGGAGAGTATTATGCTAAGTGAAACAAGCCAAACAGAGAAAGACATATATCACATAATCTCACTTATTTGTGGAATACAATGAACTAAACAAACTGCTGAACAAAATTAACCCAGAGACATAGAGGTGGGGTACAGACTGACAAGCCTCAGAGGAGGAGAGGTTTGTTGGGGAAGAGATAAACCACAAAACTTACATGCATGTATGCATGACCAATGAATATAGACAACAAAACTGGGGATAGGGTAGGGGGGAAGGAGAGGAGGGTGTCAATGGGGGAAAAGTGAGAAACATCTGTAACAAAAACAAATTAATAAATAAAAATAAATAAATTAAAAATAAGAAAAATAAAGTTAAAGAGGTTCATATACCACTAAAGAAAATACACTCACCAGGGCACATTGCCACAGGTAATAACTTGACTGCATGGGCTAACCCCAAAATTCTGACTGTGATTGCCCTTGTTGCTCTGTAAGTGATAGTATCTGCATACCAATATTTAATATACTAAAGGAGTGATGAAATACTTACCTCTGGAAAAAATCCACTTCCTGTAAAAATTTTTCACACATCCCAAATAAGGGGTCGACTCTGTAGAAAAGAAAAAAAAGTTATTTGCTTATGAAATATGCAAACTGAGGAGTGAAGACCAAAGTCTCAAAATCCTGAGCCCACATGAAAGAAGAATGAGCATATTACACTATAAAAATGACCTCTAAGCCCAGCCATTGTGGCCCAGTGGTTGGCATTGACCCATTCACCAAGAGTTCGCCGGTTCGATTCCTGATCAGGACTCATGCCCAGGTTGTGGGCCCGATCCCCAGTGGGGGTCAGGCAGGAGGCAGCTAGTCAATGTTCTTTCTCATCGATGTTTCTATCTCTCTCTCTTTCCCTCTCCTTTCTTCTCTAAAAATCAATCAATAAATAAAAAATTTAAAGAAAAAAAGGTCTCTAAGAGGAATACAGGACTGCTAATGGACGCAGGGGGAAATATGTGCCAGGATCCCAAGACCTGATTAGAACACTGCAGTGCCCATTAGGCTCAATGACACTCAAAATCAAAGACTACCACAGGACACCCTTGGCACCAGATTCACTAAGAATATAGGACAGGAACACAGCTTGTAGGCAGTGCAATGTCATGGTCCTCCTCTGTGAGAGTCCTTGCAGCAGTCCATTCAGGAGCCCACAGAACTGTCTGGGAGCTTTGACTGCTGCTGGGTACAAGGAGATGTGATCTATATCAGAAGTGTGGAGACCACCCTGGCTTAGAAGCCTCGTGCTCCATAGGTCTAACAGGTCTTGAAACAACCCATAGGCCTACCTTCCAGGGTCCCCACAAACAATACGCTCAGTTACAAGAATAGATGCACTCTATGAAGCCCAAAGCTATGGGTTTGTATCAGATAATTATAGTTCCTTCTAGTCTACATGCAATTTTCTCAGAGATAATTTTTTTTTTATCATCCTCACCCGAGGACATTTTTCCATCTTTTGTTCAGGTAGAGTGGGAGAAAGAGAGAGGAACAGAGAGAGAGAGAGAGAGAGAGAGAGAGAGAGAAACATCGACGTGAAAGGGACACATCAAGTGGCTGCCACCCGCACAACCAACCAGGGCCGGGGACAAACTGCAACCGAGGTACGTGCCCTTAGCGGGAACGGAACCCAAGTCTCTCCGGACCACAGGCCAATGATCTAACCACTGAACCAAACCGGCCAGGGCTCTTAGAGATAATTTTTACCATAGTAGTGTTACCTAGTAATATAGATGACACTACCAGGTTTCCAGGAAACAGACCTAGAAAGTTAACCAAAGGTCAAATTTTCATGTAGTAGGAGAAAAGTTTTGTCACTACTTTGCCCACAGACACAGAATATGTTCTTTCTTCTTTATCCTGACTTCTTCAGCCTCATAGTAGAGTACTTCTTTACAGTAAAAACTTACTGTATACATATATAACCTGGGCAACATGCTAGGCTGCTGTAAATTACTAATCACACAAGAGATTTTTCCCTTTAATCTTTGTGCATTTTCTTTTATTTCTTGTAATTTCTGCATGAAAGTTCCCATTTACTTTCTTCTATTATATAATATCAATATATTATTCATTGGAGGAGTAAAGTTCCCATGAAGAAAAACAAATACTCTTTTCTTTATATAAAACCATGTTAAAGAATGGTGTCAAAGTTCTCAATAACCTACTTTAGTCTTTCTACTAAAATGTAAGTTCCATGAGATTTCCTGACATAAGCAGGTATTCAATAAATATTTGTTGAATGAATGAATACTAAGAAATGGCAAATGGAAACTTACTCTACAAGCAACATTCATTTAAATTAGCTTCCTAAACAGGCAGCACTTGAAATTTTTTAAACTCTGATAAACTACCAGCGTGGAACTGAAATTTGATAGTGAGGTTAGCCCACCAAAGACCCCCTGGGGGAGAGGGCTGGATGGCAGAATTCCAGCTAGCAGAGCTGAAAGGGAAGCAGTGCTGGGATTTGGCCTACGTACGTCCACAGAACCAGCTTGGAGAGCTTCCAAGCAGTAAAATACAAAACAATTTGGAAACTCTCCCCAAAACAGAGCAGGCAGCCTCACCTACACACTATATAAAGAGGGCCTCTACCAGTAGGAACTCCCCCCTTTTCCTTGGTGTGAGGAAGGAAAGCAGTGGAAGAGTGAGGCCCACTAGGGGAAATCGAGCACTGACCTACACTGTTGGGAAAGCCTACACCAATTATCACCTTCAATGAGTCTAGACTTTCATGTATAAGTATGCATGGACATTGGAAAATTAGGAGATGTCATGAGGATAATCAGAACAGTAAAGGAGATCAAGCAGATCTCAATGAGACGAAATCAAGGTAAGAAAGTCCAGAAACCTTTAAAAAAATTCGAACGAGTAACCACCATGAGATTTAGGAGGAGATTTGAAAGGGTACTGCATTAATAAAACAAGATAAATTGCTACAAAAAAAGGCAGAGAGAATAAAGCACACCTGCAAATAACCAGTAAAGCGGTTCCTCCTTATCCACATTCTCCCTTTCTGTAGTTTCAGTTACCTGTAGTCAACAGTGGTCTGAAAATATTACACGAAAAATTCCAGAAATAAACAATTCATAAGTGTCAAAATGCACACCATTCTGAGTAGCATGATAAAAATCTCACACCATCTCACCAGGGACACCAATCATCCCTTTGTCCAGCATACCCCCACTATATATGCTATTTGTCACTTAGTGGCTATCTTAGTTATCAGGTCAACTGCTGAAGCATTGCACAGTGCTTGTGTTCAAGTAATTCTTATCTTACTTAATGGAGGCCCCAAGGCACAAGAGCAGTGATGCTGGCAATTCTAATATGTCAGAGAGAAGCTGTAAAGTGGTTCTTTGAAGTAAAAAGGAATGTATGTATAGGTTCAGTACTATCTGTGTTTTCAGGCATCCACCGGAGGTCCTGGAACACATCCTCTGCAGATAAGGGAGGACTGCTGTAATAAAATCAACAGTCAAAGACACAAGAATAAAAAATGAAGAAAACTGAAATGGTAAATTGAAAAAGCATACTGAATAATTTACTCAAAATATAGAGTACAGACCTGGCCAGTTTGGCTCAGCGGTTAGAGCGCCCGCCCGCGGACCAGAGAGTCCTGGGTTCGGTTCCCACTAAGGGCATGTACCTAGTTGCAGTTTGTCCCTGGCCCCATGTGGGTGGCAGCCATTCGATGTGTCTCTCTCATGTCAATGTTTCTCTCTCTCTCTTCCTCCCTCTCTCCCTCCTGCTCTATCTGAGGATAAATGCAAAAATGTCCTCGGGTAAGGATTAAAATATATATATATTTTAATATATATATATATATATATATATATATATAGAGAGAGAGAGAGAGAGAGAGAGAGAGAGAGAGAGAGAACGAGAGAGAGAGAGAACAAAACAACAAAATTATGAAAGAAAAAATAAGATGTCCCTGGCAGGTTTGGCTCAGTGGTTGGAGTGTGGGCCTGTGGACCAGAGAGTCCCGGGTTCGGTTCCCACTAGGGGCATGTACCAAAAAAAATAAAAATAAAATAAAATAAAAAAAGATAAGATGTAGGGAAAATAGATCTAGAAGATACAACATCCAGTATGAGAGACTGGACTGGATGGAAGAAGCAGTAATTAAATAAAGGAGAGTAAAAACAAACCCTGAGCTTAAAACAGAGTTGAGACTTCAAAGTCCCAATAAAGGTCAGTAAGAATATTGAAAGAAAACACATACCTAGACATATCCTGGTGAAATTTCTTAATTCTAAAGAGAAAAAGAAAAGTTTACAGCTTTGAGCCAGGAAAGATAAGCTGCCTACAAAGGAAAGAAAGCCAGACTGACATTAGACATCCTAACTGTCACATTCAGTTCTAAAAGGCAACAAGCAATATTTACCGAGTTCTGAAAGAATTCCATTTCTGCATGAGAGCAAAAGAAAGGCAGTTTCGGACATGCAACATCTCAATGAGTATACTACTTAACATACTTATTCTGTAAACATTACTAGAAAATGTGTTCCAGTCAAATAAATAGTGAATTAGAACAAAAAAAATTTTAAAGTCAAATGTGGTACAAAAAGAACAGTGGAGGGCAAATTGGGGTTAAATAATTTTGATAGTGCATGCATAAAAATTAATGCATATTTTAAGAAAGGTTTCTTAAAATAAGAACTATATTATAAAAACATAATAAGCTGAAACTAAATTCCAAATTAAATAGCATGAGGCAATTAAATAAAAGCACACTAAAACTTTCATTTTGATCTGAGGTGGTCTTATAGAGGTGATTATAAATTCTATTTAATTGTTTTATACTGATAAGTATAAGTCCAATATGTTTATCTTAAATATAAAGGTGAAAAAAGTATTTATACAACTATATGAGCTAACTTTTGTCAAGTGTTTACTCTAAATGTCTCAGGCAGTATTTTAAGGGCTTTATATATAAAAGTCAATGATCCTTACAAGAACCCTATGAGGGAGAGGCAGGTACTACTATCCCAGTCTATCTTATGAGGAACAAACCAAGGCACAGAAGATTTGTCATTTATCCAAGGTCACTAAGTTTGCAAATGGTGGAGTCAATGTCTGAACCCTTCAATGAGGTCCCACAACTCTCTTAACTTCTATGTTCTGCCTCTCATTTAGGTTATAATTAGGGTACAGAATTTTTAAACCCCTTGAAGAAGAAAAAAACAAAATAATTGATCCATTGAAAATCAAGAAAGAAAAATAGAAGCTTGGAATGCATACAAATGGAAAATAGAAAATAATACAGCATGAATAAAGACCAAATATATTAGCAAAGAATCTTATAATTTGATTTATGTTAATACACACACATTTATAGTCTACACATTTATCTGGTTGAAAAAAGTCTGATTACAGTTGTTCTAGGAGAGGTGGATTACCAGAGAACCTTCACTTAATCTGCAATATTTAAATTTTTACAATAATCATTTATAAAATAAAATAATACATCTACTTTCTTTAAATAAAAAGTGTAGAGGCCATCACAAGTACCTATCTTTTCTCATTTATGACTAAGTAGTACAGACTAAACATTTGTTAAATGAATGCATGGATGGCTCTAAGATTAAATTACTACCCAAGTTTATCAGGGCTTTACCAAGATAACTGAAGAAATAAAATAATATTCAAAATGTTCTTTTTGACCTAGTATTTTTCAGTGCTTACTCAAACATCCATATTTATTTCTCTATACCACATTTAGGCTGAAACAAATGCTGAACTGAGCATCAGATGTGTCTTCAATCTGGCAACAAGTTACATAAATACTGCACTGTATCAAATCTACAATGTCATCATTCTTAAGTTGCATATTTATTTTATAAAACAAGAAACAAAACAAAAAAAACTCACTTTCGATAAAATTATGGCACACCATCAAAATATCCGATTTCAGAGAAGCTAAACAATGTGCATTTTTGAATTGATGAAATACGGCAATTCTCATTATCAGAAAGTCTAGCAGCTACCATTATACTGAGTTTCTGCTATGTAGCAAGTACCATGCTAAGTGCTTTTACATGTATTGTCCAATTCATTCTTCATAGAAACACCACGAGATAGATGCTGGCATCATTCTCATTTTACAAACAGGAAAACGAAGCTACAGAGGTTTAAAAACCTGTCTGTAATCAAACAATTAATAAATGGAGAGGTCAGGATTTGAACAAGGTAGTCTCACTGTACAGTACATTCTCTTAATTTGTCTTTACTGCCTTGGAGAGAGTTTACTAGTCCCTTTAGAAGAGGAAAAAGTGGTTCCTGGTACTAAACTCTTAAAGAAACCTATCAAGGACCATACAAATGTCCATGTTCCCAGATGAAGTCCTATGTTGTGTGGTAGGCAACAAAAAGCCACTGGAAGGTTTGTCCAGGGATCTAATCTAATCTGAGAACAGAACTTGGAATATCTGAAAAAGTGAATACTAATATCCCTTAGCTAATCTCTCCTAAGTATAATTTTACTTATCATAACCTTGGTGATATTTCTGAATGTCTTTGAAAGGACCGTGCCACCCCTTCGGGCTGGCTGCACACCTTACCCTCGAGTAGTTCGTGCCGTTACTATAAGTTGCAAGGCTTTGGCCTGCAGCCTCATGTGATGGATAATCACCACCTGCTTATTCTCCACACCACTGTACATGAACTCCATTTTGTAGGTCTCTTCCATGATCTATAAAGAAAAAGTAATGATCAGTGAAAAGATCATCTTCCTTGAGAGCAGCACAGAATTGTACGTGAAACTCTGAAATTAACATAATTTGAGAAAAAGTAATGTAAGTGTTGAGAGAAATGTATACTATGTCTTGCAAGAAAGAAAATAGCCCTGGCCAGTTTGGCTCAGCGGTTGGAGCGTCGGCCTGCAGACCAGAGTCCTGGGTTCGGTTCCCGCTAGGGGCACGTACCAAAAAAAAAAAAAGGAAAGAAAGAAAATAAATTATTATGTCAACCGAAAAACAAAAGGCTTTCTTCTGGTAATAAAATCATCTTAGTTGATGATCTGAAGATATGAAAGTTTAATCGCCAATAAAATTGTAAAGCACTGCTTGTTATCCTAAGCCAAACTATCTGTTCTGTGGGAACAGATGAATATATGCTGTATATAGAACCCAATCCCCAATATAGAACCCAATCCCCAAGATAGTTCTCAAGAATTTAGCATCAAGAGCCATGACCCACCTATTAGTAGTCATCCAGACAGGCTGTCCTACGGGCCTACAGTTTGGGATAACTGAAGAAAACTATCTATGACCTCAGCTCAAGCCCAGTGCATCTTAAGCTCTTGCTCTATTCTAGCCAAATCAGCTGCTCTTGCCCAAATGATGCTTCTCTCCCCCTTCTGTGCCTGCCTTCCTTTAAAGGTTCTGGGGTCAGAGAAATGACTCCAAGCTCTCCTACAATTGACAGTAAGACAAGATACTTAGTTACATGGTATCTCAGTTTCCCTATCTATACACAGGGAAGAAACAGTACCAACATTATAAAATTTAAAGGATTAAATGAGGCATAGAAGGAGTCTAACACAGTATCTGGCACAGAGCAATTGTAATTCCTTTCCTCTCTTTCTTCCAGACTGCTGCTCCCTGGTCCCCTCCCTCCCAACATGGTCCATTTGGCACTCCAGTCATTAAGTTCTACTCCCTACAATCAACCACATAGCAGGTCTGAGAGGGAGTCTAGCTCACATGAGAGATCAAATAAGGTAGTGGAAAGAAAACAGACTCTGGGTATCAGAAGATCTAAGCTCAAATTGCTGACCCAACTACCCACAACTTGAAGAATTCAACCTTGCTGAGCTTTAATTGTTTCACTTGTAAAATGGGCTTAATATTTACTCCTATCTAATGGGGTTATTGTGAGGAATAATGAAAATAAACTTGAAATCATTTAGTGAACTGCAATGTAGCCATGACAGTCATCATCATTAGCTTCCTAATGGGTCATAAGCACTCAGTTATATACAGACTCACTATCCAGAAGAGTTCACCAAATCCCAATACCTAAGAATAAAGGTAAATTGCTCAAAGCTAGAAAGAAAGAAATTCAAAGCAAATAAAATGAAATGCTACTTAATGAACTAAAGAGAAACACAAGAATGTTTTAACATTCAAGAGATGGTACAGGCTAAATATATAACCAACCTGAAAATTAGTTCGGCTACATTTTCAGATTAAAAAAAATTCATGGTAGTATTTATTGGATTTTAGTATATATGAAATACAAACTGATAATATTTTAGAACACAAAAAAATCTTAGATCCCTGGCCGGTTTGGCTCAGCAGTTAGAGTGCCGGCCTGCAGACCAGAGAGTCCCAGGTTCGGTTCCCACTAAGGGCACATACTTCGATTGCAGTTTGTCCCTGGCCCTGGTTGGGGTCATGTGGGTGGCAATCACTCAATGTGTCTCTCTCATGTCAATGTTTCTCTCTCTCTCTTTCTTCCTCTCTCCCTCCCACTCTATCTGAAGATGAATGAAAACATGTCCTCGGGTGAGGATTAAAATAAAAAAGAATCTTAGAAATCATCTAATTGAACACAGGGAGGTTAAATAACCTGCTCAATATCACCCAGCAAATTAGAGGCACATCTGGGACAAGAACCCAGGTCCCTCGACTCTAAAGCCAGTACTATGACCCCTAATTATGCTGCTTCTCATATCACTAACTTCTGTCACCCCAGGCTGAAACTAGGAGGCCACATTAGAGCCATGGAGTTGTGTGAAGGCCTTTGGATCCAACTTGAATGAGATAATTCCTGGACAGAGATCTACTGAGGTCTCAGTTAGCTTACCTGTTTTGCTGCTGCTGAGGCCAAATCACTCTGCTTCAAATACAAAGGGGCAGCCACATTCCACAGCTTTTCCTGTAAGGCCTACACAGACAAATCAAGAGAGGACAGAACACAGAGATCACAAAGACTGGCATATCATTTGGACTTAGTTTACTTTGAAAATCTACCGTGATCAGGATTTCCTCTCAGTCTTATTCTTTTAAGACAATAAGCCCTACCAATGGTTTGGGCTAACTGAACTCCTCCCCATTCTATCCAACTCCTAGCCCAAAGGCCGCATGTCCCAGACTAGTGCTTGCAAGCAGAGTGCAGGAGCCATGAAGTTCTCACCAGAATGTGCAGACAAGCTAGCTTAAAGGCTCTGGGCCCTCCTTCTCCCCGGGGCCACTGGACTACCAACTGCCTAGACCTTTCTTGCTTGACTGCGGTTCTTTTTTCCTTGCCCCATGCTCACTATTTGAACAGTCCCATCACCTTACCAGCATAGCTTTACTAGATTCCACTCTCCTCAAGCTTTCCACATTCAACACTATCACTTAAAGCCACAGCTTTCACCTTCTGTCTCTCTCCTCTGCTATCCACCCACAGGGCCCCATCTCTCGTCTAAATCTCTGCTGTAGTCTCTAATTTCCACAGTCCTTCTTCATTAGAGACATAGTCCAATGACACTACAAAAAACCCACACTAACACTGTCCAATGGAAACACAAAACAAGCCATGTATGTAATTTTACATTTTCTACATTTTTAAAAGTAAGAAGAAATAGGTTAAAATTAATTTTAATAACATAGTTTATTTAACCCAGTATATCCAATATAATACCATTTCACTATGACATCAATTTTTTATTTTATTTTATTTTTTGCATTTATCTTCTGATAGAGCGGGAGGGAAAGAGGGAGGAAGAGAGAGAGAGAGAAACATAGATATGAGAGAGACACATCGAGTGACTGCCACCCACACAACCCCAACCAGGGCTGGGGACAAACCGCAACCGAGGTACATGCCCTTAGCGGGAACCGAACCCAGGTCTCTCTGGACCGCAGGCCGACGCTCTAACCGCTGAAGCCAAACCGGCCAGGGCGTGCCATCAATATTTTAAAAATTACTGAGAGTTTACATGCTTTTTTCATAAAAAGTCTAAGAAATTCAGTGTGCATTTTGAACTTACGGCACATCTCAATTTGAACTAACAACATTTCAAGTGCTCAACAGTTACATGTACCTGGTGACTATCATATTAGGCACTGGCAGGTTCAGACTACAGAAACAGAAATCTTTAAATCTATACTATTTTATCAGAGATATTATTTTTTAAATATTTGCTTCCAATTATTTCTCAAATGTACATTTTTATATAGTTGAGGTCAGAAAGCTGAAATAATTTTGTATGCTTTTTTTTTAGAGTGTGGAAGGAAGGGGAGGGAGCAGTGAAGGGGGGAAGAAGGGGTGGAGTGGGGAGAGAGAGAAAGAGAGAGAGAGAGAGAGAGAGAGAGAGAGAGAGGGAGAGAGAGAGGAACAGAAACACTGATGTAAGAGAGAGACATCGACTGGTTGCCTCCTGCATGTGCTCTGACCAGACTCAGGGATCAAAGCTGCAACCCAGGTATGTGCCCTTGACCAGGAATTGAACCCATGACCCTTCAGTACACAGACCACTGCTCTAACCACTGATCACACTGGCAAGGACTTATATATTTTTGGTACTTACACTGTATTTTCTGATGTTATTATACAATTCTTTTTATTTTTCATTTATTAACTTTTTATTATTTTTTCTTGATGTTGTTATATAATTCTTCATGAAGATCATTACTGGCTACAGAATATATTGGGGAGTAGATGTGCCACAACTGAGTTAGCTCCTCCCAGATTACCAAACACCTGCCTGCCTCTAGTTCTAAGTCTGGGTCCCTTATCTACCCTGCCACTCCATGACACTGAGTAAACAATAGTTCTGTGTCCTTTTTAGGAGTAATCTCTTCTCATTTCCTACTACAGAAAAGTAGATTCTTTTCAAAGGCCTTCTTGTATTTCTATGGAGAAGATAGCAAGCCACAGAAGAAGGAAAAGACCAAGAGTGACATGGCATTCACTATGCACCAAACACTAGGCCAACATCATTCAAAGACATTGCTGGGCCCTGGCCGGTTTGGCTCAGCGGTTAGAGCGTCCGCCTGCGGTCCGGAGAGACCCGGGTTTGGTTCCCGCTAAGGGCATGTACCTCGGTTGCAGTTTGTCCCCGGCCCTGGTTGGTCGTGCGGGTGGCAGCCACTCGATGTGTCCCTTTCACATCGATGTTTTCCTCTCTCTCTCTTCCTCTCTCTCCCTCCCACTCTGGAAATATGCTATATCTTGACTGTGGTGGTGGTTATGTAAATATGTACATTTGAAAGAATCTATCTTGCTGAACAAGGGCTATTTAAATCCCAACCCACTTCAGTGTACACACCCACCTTCACATGTATATACACACTTGCAAAATCCTAAGCTCACATATTTTACAGTGGGAAATAATTTCTGACTTCTCCATTTATTCTGACTTTTAACAAATATCATTAATCACTTTGAAGACTAATAACATTTGGAACTAAAGCTAAGATAAAGGCTTATCAAGTAAGAAGGGCTCTCCTAAGTCCTAAGCCCAAATTTATAGCAGAACTCTGCACTCTGCTGCAGAAGCTGAAAGCTACTGAACTAGTTTAATTGGTTTTCAATTCAGCAAACTAAAACAGTTTCTTGAGTACCAATTTTGTGTGTGTGTGACTACCTACTATGAAATGCCAGCAAGTTGGCCCTTTTAGGAGCAATGAAATCAACCTCTGACTAATTTTACTTTGACAAAGTGAAATTAGTATTTTAAGAAAATAAAAGTTCATACAAGTTCTTTGCCAATCAAATTGAAAAAACAATGAAAATCCTTACGATTCTAAAGAAAATGATTACGTATCTGATCTTCTCTAATTACATAATGATGAAAGAATTCTACCAAATTTTAAAAATTCTAATTCCAATATGAGTTTACAATTCTTTAATTAGAGCCAAATACAATTATACCACAGAGTACATAATTCTCCATTGCTAAGTGGCTGCAGAAGGCCACATATTTTTCCAGTGATGGTCTCAAACACTGCCAGATGTGTTAAAGTGTGTTCTTAGCATCACAATCACAAGCATAATGGCTCCAAACCAACCTTGATGAGAAGAAGTTGACACTGAAGATAGGCAGCAGAGAAGTCAGCTACTCCTGCCAATTCAGACTGAAGTTCTCCAAGTCTTTGCAGATCCCTGAAGTAAATAAAACCCCAAGCCAAACATAAGATAAGGATAACGACAGCAATATAAATATCATGTCAAAGCATTTTACCATTTTACACCTAGTAAAATGGTCATAAAAATTTTAAAACGCACCCAGTGCTGGAGTGGTTATAATGAAAGTGGTTCACTCACACTTGGATAGCGGTTTCAGTGATATAATTCTTTTGGAAAGTTAAATTGTACTATTTTATAAAAGTTACACATATGGTCAAATATTTTGATCAGTAGCTTTACGATGAAAAGTAATTCTAAGGAAAATCTTCAACAGAAATGAAATGCTTGATGCCTCATGATATTCATTGTGTGGGCTATTACAGTAAAACCCAGTAACTAGTCAAATATTCAATGGTAGAGGAATTTTAAACATTACTGTACACCCAGTCAATGGAATATTCTATAGCCATTAAAATATAAAACGGGAATAAGGTAAATGATCCCAACCATGTAAAAACTATATGTAATATATAAGAGAAAAATGCAGCAAAATGGTTTTCTGGATAGAGGCATTCAAGGGCTTCTTAGTGCCTTCTCCTAACTATGCTTTATTTTCCAAGTGTTTCATACAATGGACAAATATTTTTGTATCATCAGAAAAAGAAGATTTGCCTGTAGATAAGAAAACAGAAAATAACACACAGATAAAATAGTTGTATTAGGGGCTGAGATTACTAATTTAAAAATTTTAACTGTTTGAGTAGATAATACATACCTAGCTATACAATTAATACTGGTAAGTTATAGAATTCTCCTTAGATATACAATTAAATTAGTCCACCTTCCTATACCTGTACACTGCTAACCTGTACACCCTTTCCAAAGGAACCACCATTATTAGTTTCTTTTGAATTCTTCTACAAATATGCTATACATCTATAAAAAGTACTGTGTTCTTTTTCTTTCTTCTTTTTTTTTGGGAGGAGTATATGTATGTATACATATGTATATGTATATGAGAGAGAGAGGCTCCTAACAATCCATCTCAGCAAGAATTCAAAAAAAGCTGCCTTATTTTTTAATAGCAATATCAAAATTTCATATAGAAATGAAGATCTGGGTCATGAGAAAACTTAACTGTTTCAGGGCTGGCATAATATATTACGTTTCATAGTAGCCTGTACAAAACTCTCCATCAGACTAAGCCCCTCCCTATAATCTCGGGCAACTTTCTGATAGCTACTGCTGCCTCCTCAGAACCTTAATACCAGTGAGAAGATGCTCTGGAAAGGGACACTACATAAATTATTCCCAAAATAATTGAAGAAACTGGGGTCTGTAGTTTATATATCATTGCTGGGGAGTTTTGGTGGCCTGAGGTGGTCCTGGAGAGCCTGCCCGTGTGTGGGAATCCAACATAATAAAGAGCAAGATCCTGTAGCAGCTAACCACACCTGTAAAGTGCTATTCTGGTGATCTTTCCATCTCTAATGTCTCTCTTACAAAAGACAGCCCTGAATCATTCTACTTCAGAACCATTTCGTCTCCACAAAGACTCTGCTTTCTGTTACAGTTCCAGAGAACACCGACCGGCTGACTGTGCATTAGCTGACTGCCGCCACTGTTAAGTTCTTCTACCACCCTTGCACTGTAGCAATTGTCCTCAGCTGCACAGAACAAGATGCAACCCAACTAGTCATGGGAAATCTGAACTACTAAACAGACAAAAAGAGAAACTTGCTAGCTCTGAGCAAAATGCTCTATGTCCCAGTGTTTCCTCTCTGGACCTCTTTATGCCCACAATCCTTAAGAACAAGTTTAGACATTCATCAGGAGACTACGAACACTTTAATGAAAAAGGTTACAAACAGCACCTTCTCTTTGCACCGTAATAGGAGTTTCCTTATGACATTTAATCCTTACACTGTGAAGTGCAATTAATCTCATTTCACTGTGAAGGAAAATGAAGACCAGATTTTAAGTGGTTTGCCCAAGGTCGCAGAATTAAGTGACAAAAAGCAGGCCATGAACTCAGGTCTAATTCTAAAAGCCTTTTTTTCAACCATATCTTATTGCATTTCATTCAATTTTTTCCTATTAAAATCTTTTCATATAGTTATGAACTACATCAAATACAGATGAGACCAAAACTGATTTAAAATCAGAAATATTAAGCCACATTTCCAGAGATGTTATATAGCAGGGCAAAAGAGCCCCTCCCAGAAACACACACTTTAGTAATCCTTAGTCCACATGATGGCAATAAGTATCATTTTAAAAATATTATAAGAACACAAGTTTACATACATTGAAAAATTTTTTTTTGAAAGTTTACACAAGGAGGGAATCCAAGATGGCGGCAGAGTAGGTGGAAGCTACACTCATCTCCTCCAAGGACCAAACTGGAAGAACATCTAAAATATAGAGCAAGCAACCTTAATAATCACTGAAGACTAGCTGAAGAGAAGTCTTAGACCAAGGATTTACAGAAGAAGCCACATCGAGACTGGCAGAAAGAGCAGAGACTTGAAAAGGGCAGGCCCTGCTCCCAGGGGCTATGGCTGAGGTTCCAGAGGGATATCTCAGCTGCAAGGGAGTTCCCTTGATAAGCATGGGATCTCAAGCCCAAGCCAGACTCCCCACCTCAGAGCACCAGAGCCTGGAAGAGGCGCCCACATAACTTCTGGCTGTGAAAAGCAGTGGGGTTTCTGTCTTCCAGGGAGAGACAGGAGACCGCTAGAAACTTAAGCAACCTCTTAAAGACCCAATGCACAAAATCTCTTTTGCAGCCACACACCCTAGGCTCCAGCAGAGGGATGGTGGAGCAGACTTGAGTTATGTGAGGAGAGACTAGGTCTTATTCAACATAGATCTGGAAGTCCTAGCAACAGTAATCAAGCAAGAAAAAGAAATAAAAGGCATCCAAATTGGAAAGGAAGAAGACTGTCATTATTTGCAGATTACATGATACTGTATATAGAAAACCTTAAAGACTCCACCAAAAAATACTACAACTGGTAAATAAATTAAGTAAAGTAGCAGAATATAAAATAAATATCCAGAAATCAGTTGCACTTCTGTACACCAATAATAAACTATCAGAGCCCAGCTGATGTGGCTCAGTGGTTGAGCGTTGACCCATGCACCAAGAGATCGCTGGTTCGATTCCTGGTCGGGGCACATGCCCAGGCTGTGGGCCCAATCCCCAGTGAAGGGCATGCAGGAGGCAGCCAATCGATGTTCTCTCTCATCGATGTTTTTATCTCTCTCTCGGTCTCCCTTCCTCTCTCTCTAATAAAGAAAAAAATGTTTTAATTAAAAAAATAATAAACTATCAGAAAAAGAAGCTAAGAAAATAATCCCATTTATAATTGCATTAAAAAAACAAAGAACCTTGGAATAAATTTAACCAAGGATGTAAAAGACTTATACTCAGAAAATTATAAGACACCGAAGATAGAAACTGAAGAAGATACAAATATGTGGAAACATATACCGTGTTCATGGAAAGGAAGAATTAACATCATTAAAATGTCCATACTACCCAAAGCAATCTATTGATACAACACAATTCCTATCAAGATACCAATGGCATATTTCAAGAACTAGAACAAATATTCCAGAAATTTACATGGAACCACAAAAGTTCCTAACAGCACAGCAATCTTGAGAAAGAAAAACAAAGGTGGATAAATCAGGCTACTTGATATCAAAATATACTACAAGGCAGTAGTAATCAAAACAGCATGGTACTGGCATAAAAACAGACATATATATCAATAGAACAAAACAGAGAGCCCAGAAATAAACCCACATCTTTATGGTCAATTAATATTTGAGAAAGGAGGAATGAACATATGGGGTAAAGATAGTCTATTCAATAAATGGTGTTGGGAAAATTGGACAGATATGTGCAAACCGCCCCCCCCCCCCGCCCAAAACTAGACCACCTTCTTATACCATATACAAGAATAACTCAAAATGGATTAAATACTTAAATGTTAGATTTAAAACCATAAAAATCCTAGAAGAAAAATTAGTCAGTAAAATCTTGGACACTTCTCGTAGCAATATTTTTTCTTATATATCTCCTCAGGCAAGATAAACAAAAGAAAAAAATAAACAAATGGGACTACATCAAACTAAAATGTTTTTGCACAGCAAAGAAAACCACAACAACCCCCTGATTGGGAGGACATAAGTGCCAATGATACATCTGATAAGGGGTTACTATCCAAAATTTATAAAGAACACATACAACTCAACACCAAAAAAACCCAAATAATCCAATTAAAAGTTGGCAAAAAACACTTTTCCAAAGAGACATACAGATGGCCAATAGACATATGAAAAGATGCTCAAAATCACTAATCATCAGAGAGATGCAAATTAAAAACACAGTGAGATATCATCTCTACCTGTCAGAATGTCTATCATCAATAAATAAACAAACAAGAAGTGTTGGCAAAGATGTCGAGAAAAGGAAATCCTTTTGCACTGTTAGTGGGAATGCAGATTGGTGCAGCCACTGTGGAAAACAGTATGGAGTTACCACAATCCCACATCTGGGAATTCATCCGAAAAAACCCGAAACACTGATTCCAAAGAATATATGCACCCCTATGTTGATTGCAGTGTTATGTACAATAGCCAAGACTTGGAAGCAGCCCAAGTGCCCATCAGTAGATGAGTGGATTAAAAAGCTGTGGTACATTCACACAGTAGAAGACTACTCAGCCATAAAAAAGAAGGAAATCTTACCTTTGCAACAGCATGGATGGACCTGGAGAGTATTATGATAAGTGAAATAAGCCAGTCAGAGAAAGACAAGTACCACATGATTTCACTTATATGTGGAATCTAATGAACAAAATAAACTAAAAAAAACAAAATAGAAACAGACTCATAGCTGTCAGAGGGGAGGGGTTGGGATGCTGAGTAAAAAAGGTAAAGGGATTAAGCAAAAAAAACAGCCCTCATAGACAGACAACAGTATGGTCACTACCAGAGGGAAATGGGGGTGGGGAGGCAGGAGAGGGTAAAGAGAGGATAAATGGTGCTGGAAAGGGACATGACTTGGGGTGATGAACACTCAATATACTGATAATGTTTTATAGAATATTATACCTTAAAAACTATATAATTTTATTAACCAATAAATTCAATTAAAAGAAAACTTTTTTAAAAAGTTTACACAAAAAGCAGAATTCATTCATTTTAAAATCATCACTTAAAGATAGTCAAAAAGACCGGATGTGTAAATCAAATGTTTACGACTAAACATTTCTTTCAATCTCTAAACATCAAATTTACAATGAATGTCTCTTAGTAATTTGGCAGAATAACAAGGAATGTTAGAAAATGCAAAATGAGTACAAACTCCTGATGACTTTCTAACAGTTATCTTCATTCTCGCACCCAGATGATTACAAACTGCAAACATTTTATTTCCACCTCTTAAGTTACTGAACTAGGCAGGCACTGTTCCTTGGAGACATGAAACAATGCATAGCAAAAGGAGGATTTAAAAAAATTTAACCAAGAAATCCCATGTTTTTTAGGGTTGGTGTTTTTAAATATTCTCATAAGGAAAGAAGTGTATTTCTTTCTTTTTTAAAAATACAATTTTTTTCAATTACAGTTTATATACATTATATTAGTTTTAGGTGTACAACCCAGTGATCAGACATTAATTACACAGTGATCACTCTGATAAATCCCACTCCTACCTGACACCATACATAGTTACCACAAAATTACTGACTACGTTTACAACACTGTACTTTACATCCCTGTGACTACTCTGTAACAACCAATTTGTACTTCTTAATCCTTTCACCTTTTCACCATTCCCCCAAGCCCTCTCCCACCTGGCAATCATCAAAATGTTCTCTGTATCTACGAGTCTGTTTCTGTTTAGCTTATTCATTTATTTTGTTTTTTAGATTCAATTATTGATAGATATGTATTTATTGCCATTTTATTATTATTCATATTTTGAATCCTTTTTTGTTTTTACTTCTTCTTAAAGAAGACCCTTTAACATTTTATGTAATACTGGTTTGGTAGTCATGAACTCCTTTAGCTTTTTCTTGTCTTGGAAGCTCTTTATATGTCCTTTAATTCTAAATGATAATTTTGTTGGGCAGAATAATCTTGGTTGTAGGTCCTTGCTTTTCATCACTTTGAGTATTTCTTGCCAACCCCTTCTGGCCTGCAAAGTTTCTGTTGAGAAATCAGCTGACAGCCTTATGGGAGCTTCCTTGTAGGTAACTACCTGCTTTGAAAGAAGTATACAGGGTAGGCAAAAGTAGGTTCTGAAGAACCATAGGAGTCATCTGATCTATTCTCCACTTGATATAGAAATCTTCTTCACTGCTGCATTATCACAGAAAGTCCATTTTAGAGCCAAACAAATCTATATTTAAATCCTGGTTCTGCTACTTCCTAATAAATTGCTTCACTTCCCCAAATTTCCATTTCTTCTCTGTGAAATGGGAACAACATCTACTTGCCATAATATTTGTAAAACACTGCAGGTCATCAATAACTATAGCACCATCTGCTTTCCTTTCTGAATCTTTCACCATTCTGGCTATCCTCCTCAGAATACACTCAGATTAGAACATAGTTCCCAGGACGCCCACAGCACTAGAACAGTGGTCTGTTCAGCCAGAAGCCAAGCAGGACTATCACCTCATAAAACCTAGATCATGAGGATCATTCACATCAAAGGATATTTACTGAACATCTACTTATGGCCAACTGACGACCATATTGGTTTACTTTTGTGCATTATGTACTTGCTTCAGTGCTAATAGGATTTTAAAAAAAAGCTGTCAAGGACAAAATCTAAATGTTTATTTAGGTGGGGCTGTGTCAAGAAGTAGAGTTTATTTTCCTGGGCTCAGGACCAACAACTTCAGACAGTGGCCTCTAGATGTGACTGAGGCACAGGTCAGAGTCAGCAGACTTTTTCTGCAAAGGGTCAGAGAGTAAACATGTTAGGCTTTGCAAGCCATGCAGTCTATGGCAGCTACTCAACTCTGCCATTATACCATAAAAGCAGCTGTAGATAGTACATAAAAGTGTGGCTGTGTTTTAACTCAATTTTATTTACAAAAGCATATGGATATTGCTCTTGATAAAGGCAAATGGGTTTCAATTCTTTTTTTTTTTATCATGCAGGGCATCTTAAAAAGATCAGACAGAGCCTGATGGTTGTTCCCCAATATCCTCCCCTTCCTCCTGCGTAACAGAGTCATCAAATGTTAACTAAGCACTGGTCACCCAGAATAAAGGCTAGATTTCTTAGTTCCCTGCAGCTAGATATGGCCATGTATCTCAAGTTCTAGTCAATGGGATGCAAGTAAAATTAAAACATGCAACTTTGGGGAAGTGTCTTTAAAAGGGGTAGGGTAGAAATGATGCTGTTCTGCTTTTTTTCTTCCTGCAGGAATACAGAGGATATAAGAGTTTGGAGCTTTAGGCTCCTGATGACCATCTCAACTATGTCCTGCCTGTGAAAAAAAATTAACCTTTTCTCCTTAAACCACTGTTACTTCGCATTTTCCATCACTCGTCCTAACTAATACAAGGGGGAAAAAAAGGAAAAAACAGCTTTTTTGTAACTCTTTCTAGTTTTGTACCAATAGTCAATCTGGTCATGAATAGAAAGAGTTTTTCTTTGTAATATAATATGCTCAAACTACAACCTAATCCAAATATAAATAGATCATGGAACCATGTGTGAGTGTTGGCCAACAGAGTCAGAAAAACTAGCCTATAACCAACACTGGAAATCAAAACAGTCAAGCTGAGCAAAACAAGAGTGTTAATCACCTCTGTCAAAGGAAAGGGATGATCACCTACCTGATGGTGAACTCCAGCAGCTCCTGGGTTCCCTGAGGGTCCAGGTGCTGAAGACTGTACACCCTTTCAAGGCTCTGCTGCAGGAACTGACGGGAAGGATCCTCATGAGGCATGATACTGGGGGAAACAGCTGATGACACAAGTTTTCTGCCTGATAACTAAGCAAACATAGCCAGGTTATAGTGCCATCAAATTCTGCAGCTCAACTAAGTAACACACACACCAAAAAAAAAAACAGAAAAAAAAGTAGTGAGTCAAACAAAGTAAAGGGGACAAAAGGCTAGGTGATTCTGTAAATAACCTTTCTCTCTTTCCCCAGCTTCGGTGGGAGAAAGGGAACGAGAGAGAGAGAGAGAGAGAGAGAGAGAGAAAATGAACATGGTCTATCCAATACAGCCACAGGCTGCAAACTGAAATAAATGGGCTAACCACAGAAATGGGACTAAAAATGAATACTATCACATTTTATCTATTTAAAATCATTCTCTCTTTTTTTTATCCTCACCCGAGGATACTTTTTCCCATTTATCTTTAGAGAGAGTGGGAGGTAGGGAGGGAGGAATGGAGAAACATTGATGTGAGAGAGACAAATCAAATGGTTGGCTCCTGCTCATCCCCAGCCTGGGTCAGGGACCAAACTGCAATTGAAGTACGTGCCCTTGACTGGAATCCAACCTTTGGTCCAGGGGTCAATGCTCTAAATGCTGAGCCAAACCGGCCAGGGCTATTACCCTAATTTTTATCAGAGCCAAATCAAGACCAACCTGTTTACTTCATTAAGTCCAGTTTTAGTTTGGCCCAATTTTTTTTTTAATTTTCTTAATTATTTATTGATTTTAGAGAGAGAGGAAGGGAAAGAAACAGAGAAACATCGATTTGTTGTTCCACTTATTTATGCATTTATTATTATTATTTTTTGGTATGTGCCCCTAGCAGGAACCGAACCCTGGACTCTCTGGTCCGCAGGCCGACGCTCAAACCGCCGAGCCAAACTAGCCAGGGCTTTATGCATTTATTGATTGATTCTTGTATGTGCCCTGACCGAGGATCAAACCCATAACCATGATGTATCATGGTGATGCTCTAACCAACTGAGCTACCTGACCAGGGCCTCACATTTATTTTTAAACTTTATTTGATCTTTCACTTCACAGAAGAGTGATGATTTATTCCCAAATTAGTTTATATAGCATACTATAAAACTTTTACATGATGATATCCAAAATTCTTGTTCTTGTTATTAAAAGTGGTAACCTTTCAACAGAAGGATGGGGAGGGGAGAGCAGAGTGAGACCGGCTAATAAGCGAGGACAAATGGAATAGGGAAACTGAGACAGAGAGTTAAACAGCAGTTTCCAGCCATTTAGAAAATCTACAAGCCAAGCAGTTTGTAGCCATCTAGTAAATCATGCCTTCCCTAAACCAAGGACACTTAAGAGCAAATAGTTTGTACTTCTCCTCCCCAACCAGAAGGTAAATAGCTTAACTCACCCCACTCAGGGAGACAGGCAGCAGAAATCCAATTAGTGTCATTTGCCAACCACACCCAAGGACAGAGGAAGCTAAGAAAATAAATCTTGCCTGGCCGGTGTGGCTCAGTGGTTGAGTGTCGACCCACGCACCAAGAGGGTGCCAGTTCGATTTTCGGTCAGGGCACATGCCCAGGTTGTGGGCCTAGCTCCAGTGGGGGACATGCAGGAGGTGGCCAATTGATGTCCTCTCTCATCAATGTTACTCTCTCTCTCTCCCTCTCCCTGTTTCTCTTTCTCACCCTCTCCATTCCTCTCTCTCTAAAAATAAATTAAAAAAAGAAAAAAAGGAAAAGAAATCTCAATTGGTCCACTAGCATAAAACTGAGGAATATTCTCTTGAAATCCTCCCCTAACCATCCAGCCTTTGAAACCCCTCAAAATGAAGATCCCAGCGGGCACTCTTCTTCCCAGGAGCACTCCTGCCCCCCCCCCCCCCCCGCTTCTTTCCCCTACAGGCATGCAGTTCCTAAATTCTAAGGGACCCCCCCAGGCTTGCAATCAGGGCAGCAAATGGCAGGGGCAGTTTGTCCCAGGTAAACACCCTGAACCTGTCCCCGAGGCCCCTTTTTCTCTGACTTCTCAGTGAGCCAAAGCAGCCAGGCCTAGGCTCATTTCCCGAGGCCTTTCTTGTTCACTGTCCCCAGCTTTAATAAACGTCCTCTAAAATTCACCTGGACTTATGCTGTGAAATCTTTCCTACATGAAGCCAAGAACCCACACACTACTGGCCAGCCTGAGGTAGACCCACTCAGTAACAAGAGGATTTTACTTTTAATTTTGTATCTTCTATACAGTTTAAATTTTCTAACATGTTCATATATTATTCTAAATAAAATCATCTAAAGTAACCTAAGCAGGGATGATTTAAAACAAATTAAGAGCTTTACAAAAGTGCCCGCACACAGCATTCAATAAGAGTGTACTATTACCATTATGGTTCATTTTAAAATTTTTTCTTTCTATATCTCTAGTTTTAAAAATAATAAAGGTTTCATTATTAAAAAATAAACTTGTCGCACTGGCAGGTTTTGCCCAGTGGTTAGAGCATCGGCCTATGGACCAAAGAGTCACAGGTTCAATTTGGTCAAGGGCATGTACCTCAGTTGTAGTTCGGTCCCCGGCACTGGTCAGGTCATGCAGGAGGCACCAGTTGATGTGTCTCTCTCACATTTATGTTTCTTTCTTTCTCTGTCTCTCTCCCTTCCTCCTACTCTATCTGAAGATAAACAGAAAAATGTCCTTGGGTGAGGATTAAAAAATAAAATAAAATAAATAAATAAACTTGCTGCCCTGGCCAGTGTGGCTCCGTGGTTGGAGCGCTGGCCTACACACTGAAGGGTCTTGGGTTCGATTCCTGGTCAAGGACATGTATCTGGGTTGCAGGATCGATCCCTGACCCAGTTGGCGTCATGTGGGAGACAACCAATCAATGTTTCTTTCTCCTCCTCTCTCTCTCCCCCTCCCTCCCTTCCACTCTCTCTAAAAAGGCGATGAAAAAATATCCTTAGGTGAGAAGTAACAAAAATAAATAAATAAGCTTGAGATTTATGGCTTTATGTGATTATTAAAATATATCACAATCTAATCCTTATCTACATTGTTCTGGATTCCTTTTTCTTGCCTCACATAATATAATCAATAATATAATCAATGAATCTGTTTAAAAGGTAAGAAGCAAATGTACAAAACAATAGGATAGAGTGAAAGAGAGAAAGAGAATGGATGAATCCTTTACAGAGATTACACAGACTACTTTCTGCTATTTAACAACCACGAAGGATCAAAAATCAAAAAAACAAAAACAAGGGCAAAAGATGTTTTGTTTTGTTTTGGTATGTGCGCCTAGCAGGAACTCTCCAACTGCTGAGCCAAACGGGCCAGGACAAAAGATGTTATTTTTAACATACCCTCAAGGCAGGAACAAGGTGAGAAAGACTGTCCCGGAGGTAGGCATAGTGCCTAAAGGTATGATCTGAGAACAACGCTGGCATTGTTGGACAGCTTTTAGCAGCATTGAAGATTAGAACCAAAACTGCAATGTCTGATGGATGACAGAGTTAAGTAAACTTGGAAGTATCAAAGGTTGAGTTTGGCCAGAATCTGATGTCCCCACTTCTTGGCCTCCAAAATTCCCACTAAATGACTACAATTTTATAATAAAGAATTGCAAATTTAAACAGAGACAGATTACCCTAGTCCAAATTATCCCAATTACCAAAGCTTTTAAAAAATAATGCTTGATGCTGTTGAGAATACTAATAAATGGAAACTTTTGGTATACTGGCTACTGAGTATATACTTCAGTAGCCAGTGCACCATACATTTGGATAATTTGGTACTAGATAATAAGGGTCTTATGAACAATGAATAATTCCATATCTCAAAATCTATTCTAAGTAAATAATTAGATAGCACAGAATAATTTATAATAGCAAATAATCAGAAACAACTTAAATAGACAAAACCAGGAGAGTAACTATACAACCTTTATTTCATCTACTTGATGGAGTATTATACAATCATTAAAAATTATACTTATAAAGAATTTATAATATTGTATCATAAGCATTTTGTCACAAGTAAAAAAAAAAGCAGGCTTGCCCTGGCCGGTTTGGTTCAGCGGTTAGAGCGTCGGCCTGCGGTCCTGAGAGACCCGGGTTCGGTTCCCGCTAAGGGCGCGTACCTCGGTTGCAGTTTGTCCCCGGCCCTGGTTGGTCGTGCGGGTGGCAGCCACTCGATGTGTCCCTTTCACATCGATATTTCCCTCTCTCTCTCTTCCACTCTCTCCCTCCCACTCTGTCTGTACAAAAAAAAAAAAAAAAAAAAGCAGGCTCTAAAATACAGAGGATATGCTAGCTATTATCAAATATTTGTTGATGAAATATATGTTTTTTAAAAAGATAACAGAAAAATCCCAACCCCAAGCTTTAAAAAAGGGAGAAGGAAATATACCAAAGTAGTAACAGTTGACTACTTTGGCTAGCAGATCTTTGATTGTTAAATACAAAGTTTCTTCTATTTTTTTTTTTCTTTCTATGTATATTAAATTTATAACACAGGGAAAATCAGAAATTTAAAGTAAAACATAAACATAACTTCCCATCTTCTGTATGAACCCCTATGGCAGCGTCTGCTCTTTGCCTATCTAATATCCATTCTTCTCTTTTCCCTTAGTAATGGAACATTGATTTTATTCTAAATATCCTCTAACTTCCTACCTAGAACCTTAACCTGATGACTGGCGCTCTAGTAATCATCACAGGCACCTGAAAATGGCACAACAGAAAAACAGGAGCCTGGATCACCAAGAACAGTGTGGAGCTGCTATACCAGCACCAGACTGCTTACCTCCAACTTCTTTTACATTAGAAACAAATAAAAATGGTAATTTATTTAAAGCTCCATTTGGGGGCAATCTCTGTTACAGCCAAACATATTTCCTAAATAACAATCCTCAAACTACCCAGAAAAATACCTTAATCGGCTTCTAAAAATGTTTTGTTTTGTTTTTTAATGTGAAAGAACATTCAGATTTTAGATCCTTTCAATGTACCATGTGAGATTTGTAGTAACACTTAGCCCACAAACCCCTCTCTGACTAACAGAATTTCAGACAGCTATACTATTGCACCTTTAGATATAAAGTCTGAGATGTGCCTTTCTTAGAGGTAAACAGAACTGGGCATTGGTTAATATATCAATTACATAGATCTTCTTAAAAAATTCTCCAACTGCACTATAAAAATAAACAGAATTAAGAGAGAACACAATGTTCATCTTACAATAGCCAAATATGATCCCCAGGTCTCAATAAAACCCCTAAACTTTACCCAAGGGTCTTCCACAAAGCAAAAGGAACCACGGGAGAGCATGGATGCACTAATGTAAATGTATTCCCATGACTGGAAAACAATCCAATTGCAGAGCATGCTGTCCAAGGCAATCACAAACCTACTGAATTTGTATCAGAGGCAGAGTAGTTCAGCCTCATAACTCCTTCAGGCTACAGATCAAATTAAACATGGAATAAGACATAGGGGAAAGTCCATAGGCTTTAAACCAAAGATGTCTAACTGTGAACCCAGAATTAATGCTTGGAGAGTTACTTAGCCTCTCTGAGCCTCAGTTTTCTCATCTGTAAGCTGGGAATAATACCTCCTTCCACGGTTGTTTAGAAGATCAATGATAAAATGTATAAATCATGTAAATAGTATGTGGAATATAGTAGGTGTTCAATAAATGGTGTAAAAAATTATTAGTATTAAATGGCAAAGGCAAATTACTGTGAAAACAAGAAAGGATATATACTCTTATTTAAAAGAAATGAAGGTTCTCAAAGTGCCTTTCCCCCTCTCCTTCCCCCTCACCTTTCCCCCTCTCCTTCCTTCCCCTTTACAAAATAAAGAAAAAAAGAATAAATGAAAAAAAAAAAGTCAGACCATCTAAGCTACACTACAGAAAAAGATACCAGAATTCCCTAGCTAGCAGGGTTTGTCCTAAGCATAGAGGATACATGCTGGATCATCCATGTCTGGTTCAGCTGTGTCAAAAAACGGGTGGGTGCTCAGGAGCTCTGGCACCAAGGGAAGCACCAGGGTTGGATGCCTACTTCCCAGAAACTTCAGGCATCTGAAATAAAAGAGAGCCCAATTTAGTAAGTTAATAAAAGCTTTTAAAAGTACTAGGATTTAGAATTAGAAAGTCTGATTCAGAATTGCAAATCCTCAACCAGCAACTTTTGCTACCTCTATGACTTCAGATGAATCATTCAATTATTCTAAAACTCAGTTAATTTATTAAAACAGTGGTTATTATGAAGATAAGAGAGCTGATATGGCAGATACCACTACTGGTTATTTACATAACAACCATCTCCCCCATCTTCCCTGCCAAGAGAACTCTGGTGTACGGAGGTCTCAGGTGGGTAGCACAGTGCTCACAGAAGGCAGGCCCAGCCAAAGGGTTCAAACACAACTGGTCTAAGCCCATCATGGTAACTCCATCCATATTTTCCAGTGACTGGTTTGCAGGTAATCAAGTAATCTAGTTCTGGTCAATGGAGCAAGAGGGGAAGCCTGCTGGAGACCTTCTCAGGTATCTGTCATACACTAAGAACTCAACTGGCTGTTAGCTGTTAACAGGCAATCAGTTAACTATTATGACAACATTAAGGTCCTTTATAAGCTATCAAAAACTACATGTGTGCTGGCAATTATAAATTTTTATTATTTTGTATTTAAGTTCTGGTTTAGCAGGGTGCTGAATTGAAAAGACATAAAAATCATCATTTCTGTACTCAATGAGTTTATAATCCAGCAGAGGCAAAGATGACTAACACAAGGTAGTAAACTATCGAATGAATGATACTCTGTTTTCTACCTGGCAAAGGTAGAGGAGATTACTATGGTCAGAGAAAGTTTCACAAGGGAAATGGAATTTCACCAGGGACTGGAGAACAGGCAGACTGGTAAAAGAGGAAAAAGAAACACCATGAACAAATTCATGGACATATAGGGTATGAAAGGCATTACATTGAAAACATTTCATATTGTTAGAAAACTTTTCCCTACTCCTGTTTTTCCTTCTACGTGGAAACAATTTACTTCACCAATTTTATGACTTCTCTCAGGGCTTTTACTCACTGTGCCTCAGGGGACTTTGTCAAGGTTGTGGTTTGGCCTCCAGGTGCCACGCCTTTATTTTATCTCTCATTCTATTCAGATCTCAAGTGGAGAATACAAGAGCTATTAGTTGGATCCCCTCAGAGACCCCTAAGTATCTGGGCCTCTCTAAAGCTAGATTTAAAAATTCTGACTTGTAATATTTTTTACTATCTCATCCACCTATCTACATATTTCTTTCTTCTCGCTATTTGAGGCATAGGTCTTTGAGATGAAATCATTTTAAAAATCTCCACAGCACCTAACACAGTGACTAATTAAAACATGTGTTCAGTAAGCATTTGTTTTTGTTTTTTTTATCCTCACCTGAGGACATTTTTGCATTATCTTCAGATGGGGGGGGGGGGCTTGACACTTCAAGTGGCTGCCACCCACACACCTGGGCTGGGGACAAACTGCAACCAAGGTAGGTGCCCTTAGCAGGAACTGAACCCGGGTCTCTCTGTACCTCAGACGGCACTCTAACCGCTGAGCCAAACCAGCAAGGGCAGTAAGCATTTGTTGAATGAACTAAAGGTATATAAACAGAATAAACAATCTCCTTCAAAATTTTCATATACCTATGTAGTATCTATCTTTAGCAATGTCTTGAAAACATGACACTGTGACCCTTCATTCACTCTTTTATCACATTTTTTTTTATATTTCTAAATAAAGCCACTGGTAACCTTGACTTAACATTTCAATTAAGTGATAAAGACTGTATATTCTGCCTATTCTAAAGGCTGCAGCCACCCCTCTGTTTTCTTGAAGTGTGTAATAAAGCCTTGTGTTTTCATTCCTTATCTGGCCTTTTCTATAGCTTAGAGAAGTCTGTTCCAGGGGAGAAGGGGCTATTTGGCACCAGCCCGGAAGATCCACAGGCGCCCACAGTAAAGCTACACATTCTTGTTTGAAAAGAGCCCTGAATCAGGGGAAGGAAGCTCGAGAAGCAGCATATTTGCACTTCAGCCCTCTCCCTTTCCTGTGCTTCCCCTTCTCAGGAGAAGCAGGGCTTTGCACACACACACACACACACACACACACACACACACACCCCCGCCCCATCTCTTTGTTCTGCTTTCCATCTCCATCTTTATAAAAGCCTCTATCTGCACTGAGATTATTCAGATGGGTTTTTGAGGACTGGGAAAAGTCCCCCATCTTCTTGAGATGCCGACCCTCAACTAATTCTTTCCTTTTTCACCAGCACCTGTCTCAAGAGTTTGGCTTTCATTGCCGAACCTGGGTTGGGTTACACCACCATTTATGAGAACAGATGAAAAAAAATCAAGTGATAATTAGATCACTTCAAAATCTTTTGGAACACTTTAAGGTGAAGGAGTTTTCTGTCTACAATCATCCCATAAAGACAGTCTTAACATAAATATTCTGGGTGAACCAAATAACCACAAATCTTCTTTTAAGGCAATAAGAATGTTCTGTTAAACACTCTATAACAATCCCATCAGCAGAATGGATTCTTTCTGTGTCCCCAAAGAAGTACAGGTACTGATATCAGTGTTTCTCCCCATCCCAACCCCTACACACCAAGTGATTAAGTACTCCCTGAAGACAATCAATAAATGTATATTGAATTAAGCTGAAATGGACTGATCAAACATGAAGAAAAAGCAAAACAGACAAACAGATATCAAAAATGTTACCAAGAGGAAGACCTCTCTGGTATTTTTAATTTTTAATATATCTTCCACATACCTGATTTGACCAAGTTTTTCTACTCTTGGTACCAAAGTTTTCTGAAAATCAAGAAACTACATAGTTGGAGTGACTTCATCACATAAGCTCACTTAAATATGTGGGGCACACACATTTTTACATTACATGTAAGCAAGAAGTTCTTCAAACAGCAATTCAAGAACAGTGTTAACAGTTTGGCTCTAGTCGATAAAGCTAGAGGTAATCAAGGGGGAAAATTGTGGAGATTTTTGATCTGCAGATCAAGTGCCAGCCCTGCCTCTACTCTCTACAATGATGGTTGTGATCCTGTACAAAATGCAAACTAGGCAAAGCAGTGATTAACATTACATAGGAGAAAAAGAAAATCTAATCAGCTCATCTCTGTATTTCCAACACTTACCACAGGGCTTGGCACATAGTAAGCACATAGCAGGCACATATTTGCTAGGTGAATAGATGGACAAATGAATAAATAATCTAAAATGGAATCTTCCATTCAGGAATCAGACTCCCGAGAATTCAGTTAAATTGAATCAGGTTTCTAATTTGAAGGCAAATTGAAGGGCCATATCCTAAATCTATGATGATCCAATAAATAATATCAACCCTGTACCATATTATTTGACTCAGTGAGCAAACAAACAAAAAGTCCTTACTTCCATATGGAGTCCCTGTCAGTAGGGTACTTGGCTAAATTTTTCAGCAGCTCCACCAGTGCAAGATGAATCCCTTCTTTGGTTGAAACATTAGTACAGCATAAGAGTTCATGAAGAGCCTCCCTAATATCTCTGGATGAATCCTTTAAAAAAAAAAGATAATGATAAAAATAGCAGTCACTATGGATTATCTATTATGGAGGAGAGTACAAGTTACAATGACAGTACAGAATAAAAAGTCAATTTTCGCCCTGGCCAGTTTGGCTCAGCGGTTAGAGCGTTGGCCTGCAGTCCAGAGAGACCGGGTTCGGTTCCCGCTAAGGGCACGTACCTCGGTTGCAGTTTGTTCCCGGCCCTGGTTGGGTCATGTGGGTGGCAACCACTCAATGTGTCCTTTTCACATCGATGTTTCTCTCTCTCTCTTCCTCTCTCTCCCTCCCACTCTATCTGAACAAAAAATGAAAAATGTCCTCGGGTGAGGATAAAAATTTTTAAAAAGTCAATTTTCTGGGAGGGGAGGGGCTGGTAGTTGAGAAGACAGGTGACAAACTGAGATTTGAAGAAATCATTTATTTGTTCATTCATCTATTTACATAATCAACATTTATTAAGCACTTAGTAAACAAGCATTTATCAAGCTCCTATTATGTACCAAGTGCTAGAGTTATAGCAGTAATTAAAATCAAGTCCCTGCTCTCAGGAAGTTCATTCTAATGCAAACACAAAAATAAATGGCTACATATACAGGTCAGATAGTGTGAAGTATTATGACGAAAATATAAAGCAGGTTAAGGGAAAGTGCTGGGTTAGGTGGGATATTTGACACTAGATAATCAAAGGGAACAGCACACATAAAGGCCATGAGGTAGAAGCATGTTTGAAAAATAGCAAGGAAACCAGTGTAGCTAGAGCAGAGCAAACAAACAGAGTAGTACAAGATGATGTCGGGGAAGTGGCCTCATCCCTCTCCAACAGCTCCTGTCAACCTCACTGAAATGACTTAGAAAAGGTCACCAACAACTTCTTAATACTAAAGTTAATGGACACACCAGTTCTACTTTTTAAAAATTTATCTTTATTGTTGAAAGGATTACAGATGTCCCCATTTCCCCCCATTGACTTCCTCCTCCCTGCTCCCATCCCTGCCCCCTCACCACATATTGTCTGTGTCCATTGGTTATTTATAAGCACAAAAGTTCTTTGGTTTATCTCTTCCTACACTCCCCTGCCCCACCCCTTCCCACTGAGGTTCAACAAGCTATTCCCTGCTTCCATGTCTCTGGCTCTATTTTGTTAGTCAGTTTATACACATAAGTGAGGTCATGTAACACTTGTTTTTCTCTGACTGGCTTATTTCACTTAGCATAATCCTCAGCGGATTCCTCCACGCTGTCTCAAAGAGCAAGAGATCCTTCTTTCTTACAGCTGTATAGTATCTTCAAATGGTCTTTAATATACACCATTTGAAACATAAAGTAGAGATAATAAATCCCCCAGTTTCAACAATGAACTCTAACCGAGATTGTTTCATCTATACTTATTGTTTGTTTGTTTGTTTGTTTATCCTCACTCGAGGACATTTTTCCTTTTTTTTTTTGTTCAGATAGAGTGGGAGGAAGAGAAAGAGAGGAAAACATCAACGTGAAAGGGACACATCGAGTGGTTGCCACCCGCACGACCCAACCAGGGCCGGGGACAAACTGCAACCGAGGTACGTGCCCTTAGTGGGAACCGAACCTGGGTCTCTCTGGACCACAGGCCGACGCTCTAACCGCTGAGCCAAACTGGCCAGGGCTCATCTATACTTTTACCCACTTTTCCCAATCAGATTATTTTAAAGCTAATCAGAGAAATCAGAGCATTTCATTGGTAAATATTTTCATAAATATATCTTTTAAAAAATAGTTCTTGATTTTAAAATATGGGTGTTTTATTGATTTTAGGAAGAGGGGAAGGGAGAGAGGGAAGGGAAGGAAGAGAGAAACATCGTTGAGAGAGAGAAACATCAATCAGCTGCCTCCTGCACACACCCTGACCAGGGATCGAACCCAAAACTTGGACATGTACCCTGATCAGGAATCAAACCAGTGACCTTTTGTGCATGGGACAATGCTTATCCAACTGAGCCACACCAGCCAGGTCACTAATTTTTTATTTAAAAAAAACACAAAACAAAATCATGCCTAAAAATGTAATAATTCCTGACCTGGGCAGTTTGGCTCAGTGGTTGAAACGTTGGCCCGTGGACCAATGTGTCACGGGTTCCATTCCGGTCAAGGGCATGTACCTTGGTTGCAGTTCGTCCCCAGCTCTGGTTGGGTCGTGTGGGAGGCAACCAGTTGATGTGGCTCCCACATCAATGTCTCTCTCTCTCTGTATCTCTTCCTCCCTTCCTCCCTCCCATTCTATCTGATGATAAACAGAAAAAATATCTTCAGGTGAGAATAAAAAAAAAAAAAAAGAAAGAAAAAAATGTAATAATTCCTTAATATCAAATATCTAGTCAGTATTCAAATTTCTCCATCTGGCTCAAAAAGTGTTTGTTCTAATCAGGCTCCGACTAAGGTCCACACATTTCAATTGGGTAATATGTCCCTTAATCATCTTTTAATAGGTAAAATCCCTTTACATCTCACTTTTTTTCCCCTTGCAGTTTCTCTCCTGTGATAGTAGTTAGATTTAGAGGCCTACTCAGATTCAGGTTCAATTTTTTTTTTATAAAACCACTTCACGAACTATATGATGTCTATTTCTTTTTCGTGATGGTAGTAACCACTGATGATCACTTCCTGGATGTAGTAATACATTAAAGTTGTAAGACAATAATAAGAAATTCTATCATTCCTTTTCATTTCTATAAAGAGAAACTTCCTCTTATCAACTACCTGTTTATCTGGAAGTTTGGACGGTATAGGAAATAGAAGGATATATGCTTAATTCCTTAATCTACCAGTTTTCAAAACAATGTAAGCATCATACACAGGTGACTAATTCAGTGTTTTTTAAGTATAATTACAAAATCATGAATTTAAACATATTTGAAGTTATAATCCTTAGTAACTGATGTGAGAGAGAAACATCAACGAGCTGCCTTCTGCACATCCCCCATCAGGGATTAAGCCCACAACCCAGGCATGTGCCCTGACTGGGAATAGAACCAGGACCTCTCAGTCCATGGGTTGATACTCAATCCACTGAGCCACACTGGCCGGGCAATTGTTGTTTCTTGCATGCACCCTGACCAGAGATTGAATTCTCAACATTGGCGCATCAGGACAACGCTCTAACCAACTGAGCTACCTGGCCAGGTACAAAGCATTTTTTAAAAGTTAGGTTTACTGCCCTGGTGGTGTTGTTCAGCGGTTAGAGCCTCGGCCCACAGACCAGAGAGTCCCAGGTTGGGTTCTCGCTGAGGGCACCTATCTCGGTTGCGGTTTGTCCCTGGCCCAGGTTGGGGTCGTGTGGGTGGCAACCACTTGATGTGTGTCTCTCACTTCCTCCTTCTCTCCCGCTCTATCTGAAGATAAACGCAAAAAAAAAAAAAAAAAAAAAGGTGTTGCCCTGGCCGGTTTGTCTCAGAGGTTAGAGCGTCAGCCTGCAGGTTGGGTTCCCGCTACGGGCATGTACCTTGGTTGCAGTTTGTCCTCAGCCCTGGTTGGTCATGCGGGTGGCAACCACTCCATGTGTCCCTCTCATGTCAATGTTTCTCTCTCTCTCTCTCTTCCTCTCTCTCCCTCCCACTCTACCTGAACAAAAAATGGAAAAATGTCCTCAGGTGAGGATTAATAAAAAAAAAGTGTCCTCTGGTGAGGATAAAAAAAAAAAAGTTAGGGACTTCCAGTCAAGATGGCGGCGTAGGTAAAACGTAGGTAAACGCGATATTGCGTCCTCCCACAACAACATCAAAGTTACAACTACAGAACAACCATCATTCAAAACCGCCTGAAATCAAGCTGGATGGAAGTCCTACAACTACAGAATTAAAGCAGCAGCCACATCCAGACTGGTAGGAGGGGCGGAGGCACGAGGAGGGGTGGCGGCGGCGAGACGGGCTGGTCCCACACCCAAGTGTGGCGGATAAAAATCAGGAGGCTCCCGTGGCTGGGAAGGTCCTTCCTGAGGACTGAGGGGTCCCTGTCCCACACCAGGTGCCCCGCTCAGGGTTCCAGTGCCAGGAAGAGAATCCCCATAACTTCTGGCTGGAAAAACCAGCGGGAACTGAGGCTCAGGGAAGCTGAAGTGGCTGGAGCTCCAGGAAGCTCCCTAAAGGGCCCGCGCACGGACTTATCGGACTCTCTCCCTCTAAGCTTGGATGGGGGCAGTTCGAGGGGCGCCAGAGACATACAGGGAAGAACTGAGCTGTTTGGCACTGGAGCGAGGGCTGGAGAGGAGGCTTTCTCCGGGACAAACGTGCTGTCAGAGGCCTTTGTTCCTTTGGTGAGCCCTTCCCGGGGGCGGCAGACAGTTGCCATATCTGGGACTCCAGCAACCTGGCTCACACTGGTAGCCCCGCCCTGTTGACTCCCTGAGGGCCCGCCCCACCCCACCCCACCCCACCCCACCCCACCCCACCCAACTTTCAAGCCCACCCAAGCTGTTGCCACTTGCTTAACCATAGGATTGGCCGGTCTCGGATCCTGCTTCAAGTTTTTCCTAAATTCTTTCAAACGAGCAGCATCTGGTCTCAGCGAGCCCCATACCTCTCATTAAGTAAACACAGGGAGGCAGCCAAAATGAGGAGACCAAGAAACAGGTCTCAAATGAAAGAACAGAACAAAACCCCAATAAAAGAACTAAGTGAAATGTAGATAGGCAACCTAACAGATGCTGAGTTCAAAATACTGCTTATAAGGATGCTCAGTGAACTTAGTGAGAACCTCAGTGAACTTAAAGAGGGCCTCAAGAGCATAAAAAAGGACCAGTTAGAAATCATGGATACACAATTAGAATTGAAGGAGGCATTAACTGAAATAAAGAATAATTTACACAGCTTCAATAATAGAATACGTAAATCCAAGGAGAAAACCATCGATTTGGAATATAAGGAAGCAAAAAATGCCCAATCAGAACAGCAAAAAGAAAAAAGAATCCAAAAAAATAAGGATAGTGTAAGGAGCCTCTGGGACAACTTCAAGCGTGCCAACATTCACATCTTGGGGGTGCCAGAAGGAGAAGAGTGAGAACAAGAAATCGAAAACCTGTTTGAAACAATAATGGCAGAAAACTTTCCTAACTTGGTGAAGGAAACAGACATACAAGTCCAGGAAGCACAGAGAGTCCCAAACAAGATGAATCCCAAGAGGCCCACACCAAGACACATCATCATCAAAATGCAAAAGGTTCAAGACAAAGAGAGAATCAGTTCCCATTAGGCTGTCAGCTGATTTCTCAAAAGAAACTTTGCAGGCCAGAAGGGAGTGGCAAGAAATATTCAGAGTGATGAAAAGCAAGAACCTACAACCAAAATTACTCTATCCTGCAAAGCCGTCTTTTAGAATCGATGGACATATAAAAACTTTCCCAGACAAGAAAAAGTTAAAGGAGTTCATCACCATCAAACCGTTATTATATGAAATGATGAAGGGTCTTTTTGAAGAAAAAGATAAAATGTATGAACAAACAAAATGGCAATGAATACATATCTACCAACAATGGAATCTACAAACAAAATGAACAGGTAGAACAGAAACATTCTCATAGATACAGAGAACATTTTGTTGGTTGCCAGTTGGGAGGGGGGTTGAAGGAATGGGTGAAAAAGGTGAAGGAATTAAGAAGTACAAATTCATTGCTAGACTGACAAACCTCAAAGGGAAAGGGGTTGGAGGGGTGGGAAGAAATAAACCAAAGAACTTATATGCATAACCAATGGACACAGACAATAGTGTGGGAAAAGGTGGGAGGGGGCGGGAGTGGGGAGGAGGGGGGTCAATGGGGGAAAAATGTGGAACATCTGTAATACATTTTACATCCAACAATAAAGATTTGGGAAAAAAAAAAAGTTAGGTTTACTGATATATAATTTACACTCTGTAAAAATCATCCTATTTGGTGTACACTGTGAGTTTAACAAACACATATTGTTATGAAACCACCATCACAATCAAGGTATAAAACATTTCTATCATCTAAACACTTTCCTGATGTCCCTTTTTAATCTACCCTTCACCCCGAGCCTCCTACAACCACTGATGTATTTTAGGCTGCAGTTTTGTCTTTTCCAAAATGTTATATAAATGGAATACTAGAGTATGCGCTGCTTCTTGAGTCTGGCTACTTTCACTTAGCATAATGCATCTGAGATTCATCCACAGTGTTATGTGTATCAGCAGCTCATTCCTTATTATTATTGAGAAGTATTCCATTGAATAGATGTACCACATTTTGTTTATTTACCCCTTCAACTGAAGGAGTTTGTGTTCTTTCCAGTTTGGGTCTAGTATCACTAAAGCCACAATAAACATTTGTATACAGGTCTTTCAAACGTTAAGTTTTCAATTCTCTTTAGTAGAGACTTCAGAGTGGGACTGCAGGATCGTATGTTCAGTGTATGTTTAACTTTATAAAAAACTGTCATTGGTTCCCAAAGTGTCTCTACCATTTTGTATACCCATCAGTAGTATATCAAAGTGCCAGTTGCTGCCCATCTTCACAGCACTTGATATTGTCAGGGTTTCTTTTTTTCAGTTTTTAGTATCTCACTGTGGTTTTAATTTGCATTTCTCTAATGACTAAAGCCAATGCCTTGCCCTCTTGAGAAGCTCAGTCTTCTGGAATAAAGAATTAAATAAGCTGAACACATAATGATAAATACTACAGTAATATACACAGGGTGTTTTAAAAATAAAGAAAGGTGCCTTGGCCGGTTTGACCCAGTGGTTAGAGCATCAGCCCGTGAACTGAAGAGTCGCGGGTTCAATTCCAGTCAAGTGCATGTACCTCGGTTGCAGTTCAGTCCCCAGCCCTGGTTGGGGTCATGTGGGAGGCAACCAATTGATGTGTTTCTCTCATATTGATGTTTTTTCTCTCTCTCTCTCTCTCCCACTCTGTCTGAAAATAAATAGAAAAATATCCTTGGGTGAGGATTAAAAAAAAAATACAGAAAGGTGCCCTGGCCAGTGTGGTTTAGTGGACTGGGCATGGTGCCATGCACCAAGAGGTTACTGATTCAGTTCCCGGTCAGGGCACATGCCCCTGTTTCAGGCTCAGTTCCCAGTAGGGGACACACAGGAGGCAGCCAATCAATGTTTCTCTCTCTCCCCCTCTCCTTTCCTCTCTCTAAAAATCAATAAAAACATATTTAACCCACGTGGGAGGTGGGAGGTTAGTTAGGGACGGCTTCATAGATGTGTTGCCTAATGTAGACCCTGGGAATAAGCTAGTCTGCTATGTGAAAAGTGGCAGTTTTGTAGACATAGGGGAAAAAATTACAGTGAAGGCCAAATAGTGAAGAAAAACATGATGATTAGGGGAGTGACTACTGCATAAAGTTCAAGAGGAGAACTGATGAGGAAAAAAACTAAAAAGAACAGGAGGGACCAATTATAGAGACCATCCACGGAGAACAATCCACAGAATACAAACTTATCTTCTCAGGAAAAAAATACATGAAAAATTACAAATAAAGATAACTTAGGAAAAATCTGAATAGAGGTGCTAAGAAAGTGTGTAGCAGAGATCTGTAACAAGTGCTAATGACTAAATATCAAATTGCTGTCCCTTTCACAGTATTTGAAAAAAAGAAAAAGAAAATTAGAGGCCAAATTTCATTTACTAATATTTTGAAAAACTTCAGTACTCACAAATAAATCCAAACACTTTAGGAAAATAATTCAAGAACCACAGCCTGGGAGGCAAATCTGTGTCTATATCCTGACACAGGCATGTACTGGCCATGTGACATCAAACAAACTACTTTTTCTCTGTAAAATTCTAGGGTTGAATGAATTGACCCTTAAGGTCTCTTCCTATTGTAATATCCTATGATTCACTAGAAGAGTTAAATCAAAGGTTGAGAAGAATTCTTCATTATTTGGTCCCTGCCTTACCTGTGGTCACCTCCCTCCTCTCCTCCATCTCTTCATCTCTGCTACAATTACAATGAATTCCTCTTAATTCCTTGACTATATCACACCCACTCTTACCTCTGGATCCTTAGACATCATTCCTCCTGTTTGGTACTCTTGCCCTCTACCATGAGTGCTACTCCTTCCTAAGAAAATGCCTCATTACATCCTACTCCTCCTTCAAGTGTCCACTGTATTCCTTCTTTCTTCCCTATCTCCCCAACTTTACCTTGGCAATTCAGGTTAGATACTCTCTGTTCTCCCAGGGCACCCTGTCCTTTCCTGATCACAGCAATACTAAGCTTTATTTGAATTTCCTGTTTAACAGGCAGTCTCCTCCATCTTGGTGGACTTGTGTGTTACCTACACATTACTGTGTCACCAAAACCTATCAATGCATGGTTTCAAAAAAAAAAAAAAAAAAGGTACCAAGTAGGTACTGATGAAGAAGTGAGTAACAAACTGTGAACACTCACCTCTAGCACACCTAGGACAGTGTCCAGCTGATCCTCTCGGAGGGTGATGTTGTTAGAGATTTTTCTCATGGTATGTATGGACTGCAAACGTACTTCTTCAATTTCATCATTAAACATGTCAACCAGGAAATCAAGGCACTTCTCAGCAAAAGCAGGGTAAGACTGGGCCAGCATGCAGAGAGCCTCCACAGCAGCAATGCGAACCTCTAGACAAAAGGACACAAACACAACTGCACATCAGCCATGGACAAAAATCCAAGGATTCCTTCTCTTCTAGGTTTGTCTCTTGCTCTCTACTCCTTTCACTCTACAAACTCTGTCTGGGAGATACCTCCATTTCCACAGGTTAAGTTCCACCTTCACTTCAACCTAACAAGACCTTTGGTGTCACAGGGACTAAGGTTTAGTTCCCAACTCTGCAGACATGTGATCGAGTTAATGGTCTTCATTAACAGAATTTCATGAAAATTAAGTTTTTATTTATCTCAGTATTCCAACCACAGTAAAGTACTTTTTAAAAGGCAGTTTTTAAATAATGTTATTAAAACAGGCTAGATAGCATTATTCTCATTTTAGAGATAAGATTCAGCAAAGTGCATTAACTTGCCTCAAAGTGACTGAGAGCAGGGATAAGACTAGTACCCAGGTCTGCTGATAATATGAACTAGCATGGTGTAGTGGTTAAAGGTGGATGCTCTGGGATGATAGAGATCTCACAGTGAATTGTGAAGTGTGATTCTTCCACAAATTTGGAGGTGATCCTGACTAAGTAACTTAACTTCCTAGCACCTCAATTTTCTCATCTGTTCAATGAAGATAACACTTATATCCTTACAGAGTAGTCAGGGTGACTAAATGACATAATGTAAGTAAAGCACATAGCACACTGCCTGGCATATGTTAAAAGCTCAATAAATATTAGCTATAGCAAGGTCTTATAAGAACCTTGAAAACAGAGGCATGTCTTCCATCTCTGTGCATGCTCAGAACATGGAATAGTGAAGTTACTGAATCTAGGAAGCCCTTCATTAATTCACTAGCATTGTTCCCTGAACGTGTGCTACATGCCAGACCCTATGCAAAGTGCTGGGATACAGAGATGAGATGAGTAAGCTACAGACAATGCTCACAGGCTTTTACAAATGCTTGTTTTGTTCCAGTGGTTCCCATGTGGTTCTGCAACACAATGTATCGTTTCAAAAAAGAAAAGAAAAACACTGAAACCACGGTTAAAACTCATAAATATAATTTGTTTTTGTATAAGAAATCTTTATAGACACTTTAAAAGCAGAGTTACTACATTAAAGGAAGATGACTCAGACTGTTCTTGGTAGTTATAAATTCCTGCTTTTAATTAGAAGGGAAGAATTTGCACCACTTCACAAAAACATAATTTAAACATGAAATTGCTAACTACAAAGCAAGCCAGAAATGGACCCAAATATGCTAACTGCTGGTTCTTCTTTCTAGGGCTTTATCTATTATACCACACTGATTCATGTATAACTCTTGCGACTCTATCAGAGGAATCAAAGAAACTCCTATCAGCATGAGATAATCCTTATGATCAGAGCTGATAAAATTCCAAGCAGAAACAAGGAAACCTGCTGTTTTACTTTGCATGTACTGCCTGGCTACAATTTCTATTGAATTTTTTGGAATGTTGAAAGTATATTACAGTCTCCTTAAGGGTCAGGGCAAAGAAAAGGAATTTGCTATGTTGGGGGGTTGGGGGTTGGGGGGTGGTGGGGGGGGGAGGAGAGGAGGGGAGAACTATTCCTCTGGTGTCTGAACATGTGTAATGAGATCCTTGGCTTTGCTATTTACCAGGCTTGTGCTAAATACTGAAGTTACAAAGACCAACAAAATCAAGACTCCCAGAGCTTACCTGCAGGACCAGTTAGTTAATTGTGCTACAGCATGATGAATGGTACAATTGAAAAGCGAAAGGACTGTAAAAAAAATGCAGAAGATGCCCTGGCCGGTTTGGTTCAGCAGTTAGAGCGTCAGCCTGCAGACTAAAGAGTTGCAGGTTCAATTCTGGTCGAGGGCACGTACCATGGTTGCGGTTCGGTCCCCAGCCCTGGATGGGGTCAGATGAGGATTAAAAAAAAAAAATGCAGAAGAGGCACAAAACCCACTCAATAGGATCAGGCAGTTTTCTGGAACAAGTGACCCCCTAAAATAATGCCTAAAGCAGTTGCTGGGACCAAAAAAACCCAAAAATGACCTTTCCAGGCAGAGGAAGCACATGTACAAAGGCTCACATGGGAGGGAAGAAATATAACAACTAGAGGACTTTCGTTGTTATTGTTAATCCTCACCTAAGGATCTTTTTCCAGATTTTCAGAGAGAGTGGAAGAAAGGAAGGGTGAGAGAGAAACATGTGAGAGAGACATCAACTGGTTGCCTCCTGCACAACCCTGACTGAGGACAGGGATCGAACCTGCAACCCAGGTACATGCCCGGGAATCAAAGCAATGATCCTTTGGTCTGCGGGCTGATGTTCTCATCGTTGAGCCAAACTGGCCTGAGCACAACTAGAGGATTAAAAGTACAGGTGAGTTACTGGCCAGTTTGGCTCAGCAGTTAGAGCATGGGCCCGCAGACCAGTGTGTCGTGGGTTTGATTCCAGTCGAGAGCACGTACCTTGGTTGCAATTCGTCCCTGGCCTTGGTTGGGGTCATGTGAGAGGCAGCCCTTTCACATTGATGGATGTTCCTCCCTCTCTCTCTCTCTCTCTCTCTCTCTCTCTCTCTCTCTCTCTCTCTTCCTTCCTTCTTCTTCCTCCCACTCTATCTGAACAAAAATGGAAAACATGTCCTCGAGTGAGGATAGCAGGAGGCAGCCAATGGATGTTTCTCTCTCTAAAGAATCAATAAAAAACATTTTTTTAAAAAAAAAGTATGGGTAATACTAGAGATTACAGACAATGAAATGATCTACTCACTTTCCAAAGTTAAGTTCCTTTAATTACACCTTAGTGACAAACTGAAAACTATAGAAATAAACCACATAAACATTAATAGTAATGCAATTCAACTGAAGAAACTAAACAAAGCAAAAATGCTAGTGAAAACAAAAAAGATTCCAGTTACTTATCTTAGAATAAAACAGGTTTGAATTTCTGGATTTCCATATTATCTATTACTTTTCCATTATAATTCATTTATCAAGTTCATAGAGAACAAGAGAGCAGGGGTGGCTTTAACTAATTTCTACATATACAGAATACCTTACAGCAAACTGTATAGAATAACCCAGTTTTTAAAAATATGCATTTATTGATTTTTCAGAGAGAGAGAGAGAGAGGGAGACAGAGATAGAAACATCAATGTGAAAGAGAAACTCGATTGGCTGCCTCCTACATGGCCCCCACCGGGGACTGAGCCCACATTCCAGGCATGTGTTCCCTGACCAGGAATTGAATCGGGACCTCTCAGTCCATGGGACAACACTCAATCTACTGAGCCACAGCGGTTGGGCAGAATAACCCAATTCTTTTTTTTTTTATCCTCACCCGAGGATATTTTTCCATTTTTTGTACAGATAGAGTGGGAGGGAGAGAGAGAGAGAAACATCGACGTGAAGGGACACATCGAGTGGCTGCCACCTGCACGACCAACCAGGGCCGGGGACAAACTGCAACCGAGGTACATGCCCTTAGCGGGAACCGAACCCGGGTCTCTCCGGACCGCAGGCCGACGCTCTAACCGCTGAGCCAAACTGGCCAGGGCAGAATAACCCAATTCTTAAATCTACTAACACAACATCATCTTTCAAAAGTAATTTTCTTGCCCTGGCCGGGTAGCTCAGTTGATTAGAGCATCAAACCAATACACCAAGGTTACAAGTTAAATCCCCACTCCAGACACATACAAGAATCAACCAATGAATGCATAAATAAATGGAACAACAAATCAATGTCTGTCTCTCTCCCCCTTTCTCTAAAAAAATAAATAAATAAAAGACAGCAGACTTCTTAACAGAAACAATGCAAATGAGAAAACTATGGAACACCTATTAATCTAGAATTCAATCGCCAGTGATAATATCTTTCAAAAACGAAGGTGTAACAGTCTTTATTAGTCATACAAAGGCTTTGAGGTCAGACATACCAGGGTTTAAATCTTGCTTCTATCTCTTACTAATGAAGTAACTAATAACAAATTATTAGTTATCAGTATCAATAACATCAATTTTTACCACCAATATATTAAGTGCTTACTATAAATGGGTCATGTATTGTGCCAAGTATTTCATGTATATACAATATCATTTAATTCTCACTATTCAGCAACACTTACTATTAAGCTTGTTTTATAAAAATGTCAGAATTTGAACTTTGCTTGACTGAATCCAAAGTCTAGGCTCTTAACCACTGTATCAAACCATCTGGACCTCAACCTCACCTGTCTGTAAAATTAAAATAACAGCATCCTGGCCAAAGCGGTGCAGTTAGTTAAGTGGTGTCCCATGCAACAAAAGGTTGCTGGTGTGACTCCCAGTCAGGGCACATCCCTGGGTTTACAGGTTTGATCCCCAGGTGGGGAGCATATGGAAAGCAGCCAATCAATGTTTCTCTCTCATTGATGTTTCTCTCTCTCTCCCTCCCTTCTTCTCTCTAATTATGTCCATGGGTAAGGATTAAAAGAAAACAGTAGGTACACAGTGACTGTGAAGACTAAATGAGACAATGTGAATACATCAATCAGTATGATGCCTTACATGTAGCAGTCACTCAGTAAATGGGCATTGTTATTATACAGTCATACTTACCATACATCTCATCTTCCAATCCATGAACAAAGGCTCCACAAGCTCCTGACTCAATCAAGTTGACAGCCCCTGTATCTATTTCTTCCTTGGGAGCATCATCTCCCCACTTCCTGCCGCTGGAAAATTCACCTGAACTGTAAAGTTCCTTGGCACGCTCATGTGCAGTGCGTTTCCTCTGTGGAGGACAACAACAATTACCTCTTGCAGGAGGTTCATGAAAGAACAATAAGATGCACCCTGAAAACATGGGAAGGCAGGAAATAAGACTGCTCTCAGAGTTAGACTTGCAAAAAAAAAAAAAAATATATATATATATATATATATATATATATATATATATTCAATAGATCAGGGCAGGGAAATGATAATTCAACTTAAGACCAAAGGCTCACAGGTCTATCACTGCTGACAGTAACCTTATTAAAGATAGTAACCTTATTCAGGGAACCTAAATAGACATACAAATAGGACATACAAATGGACAAGAGACATACAAAAAAATGCTTAATGTCACTAATCATCACAGAGATGCAAATTAAAACAACTATGAGGTATCACCTCACACCTGTCAGAATGGCCGCCATCAACAAATCATCAAACAAGTGCTGGTAAGGGTGTGGAGAAAAGGGGACTCTAGTACATTGCTGGTGGGAATGCAGACTGGTGCAGCTACTATGGAAAACAATATGGTATTACCTCAAAAAATTAAAAATTGAACTGACATTTGACCCAGTGACCCCACTTCTAGGAATAAAGTCGTCCCTCACCACTTCACACTTCGATTTTCGAGGCTTCACTCTATCATGGATTTTTCAAATATAGTAGTATAGTATTTGAAAAAAAATGCAATAACGTGAAGCTGCGAAAGTCGAAGCACAAAGTGGCGAGGGACGACCATATAAATAAAGAATCCTACTTCGTGGAAATTCATTCATTGCAGTAGAGTCTGGAACTGATTGACCGCAATAAATGAGGGCCCTAAGAAGCCTGAAACACCAATCAGAAATAATATATGTACCCCTATGTTCATAGCAGCACTATTTACAATCGCTAAGATCTGAAAACAGTCCAAGTATCCATCAATAAATGAGTGGATAAAAAAGCTGTGGTACATATACACAATGGAATACTATGCAGCTATAAGAAAAAAAATCTCTTATCCTTTGAGACAACATAGAGGGACCTGGAGAGTATTATCCTAAGTGAAACAAGCCAGAGAAAGACAATTATCACATGATCTCATTTATTTGTGGAATATAATGAACAAAACAAACTGATGAACAAAATGGACCCAGAGACATAGAAGTAGGGTACAGATTGACAAACCTCAGAGGAGGGAGGCTAGGGGGAGGAAAGAGATAAACCACAGACCTTATATGCATGTATGTATAACCATGGACATAGACAACAATGCTGGGGACAAGGGGGAAGGGGAGACAGGATCGGGAGGACAGTGTCACTGGCGGAAAGAGATAAACATCTGTAAAAAAAATTAATTTTAAAAAAAAGAGCCCTGGCTGGTTTGGTTCAGCAGTTGGAGCGTCGGCCTTCGGACCAGAGAGTCCTGGGTTCGGTTCCCACTAGGGGTACGTACCAAAAAAAAAAAAGACAGTAACCTTATTAAAGATAGGGAAAGAATGTGTTGAACAGAAAGGTGTTCATGTTTGCAATGACAACATAAGAAAGGGAGAACCAGAGAGGTAAATAATGGCAGTGTCCCTCCAAGTACCATCCTGGGTAGATAATACACTGGCCCTAGAAAAGATTTTTTTTCAGTCCCAGTAGAAGGAAGCCTCTATTTGACAAAATTGTGTTCTATTCGAGCAACACTGTCCTCTCAAGAGATTTCTAAAAAATTCACTTTCTGCACAGAATGCCTAATGGGGAATATACTGATTAGCTAAAGTAAATATCCAGTCCACTTGAGAGTTACAACTCTTATCATAAATGAATACTTTATAATCCTCCTCTTATGAATGTTCATGGTGTGAGTCCACATCCTCATGACTGATCATCTCTTTTTTTTTTTTCTTTATTGATTTTAGAGACAGAGGAAGGGAGAGGGAGAGAGAGATAAAAACATCGATGAGAGAGAGCATTGACTGGCCATTTCCTGCATGCCCCCCACTGGGGATTTGGTCCACAACCTGGGCATATGCCCTGACTGGGAATCGAACTGGGATCTCTTGGTACATGGGTCAAGGCTCAATCACTAAGCCACACCGGTCAGGAGTGACTGATTATCTTAAAGGCACTGATGAAATACAACACCTGAGCCTACAAGGATATGGATTAGACCTAGTAGTAAAGTTTGTACCTTGTGATATGTCTTAGAAACCTTTGGACCACCCATCCCTCACCATTCACCATGAGTATATCCTTCTTTACACTCCCACCCCAGAATACACGAGAACACTTAAATCAGTCACCTACCTCAAAAGAAGGCAATGCCCTTCAGGAAAGCCATATGGCAATATTTCATATCAACTCCTCAACCATTCCTTAGAATTTATCTGATATTACCAAATAAATCAAAAGAATAAAAAAAGCTAATATGCAGAAGACAATATTCTTTATATGATTTAAGATGGAAAAATTAGCCCAGCCAGTGTAGCTCAGTGGATTGAGCATCATCCCATGGACTGAGAGATCCTGGTTTAATTCCTGGTTAGGGCACATGCCGGGGATGTGGGATCAATCCCCCAGTAGGTGGTGTGCAGGAGGCAGCTGATCAATGTTTCTCTCTCACACTGATGTTTCTCTCTCTCTCTCTCCTCTATCTAAAAAATCAATAGAAACATATTTTTGTAAAAAGATGGAAAAATTAGGAGATCTAAATGTATAATGAAGAGCTAAAAACTGATGGCGTAACTACTTAACAATATTATGCAATCAGTAACAATGCTAAGTATAAAGTTGGCAATATGAAAAAAAGCATATAATACAGTGGCAAATGTAAAAAGTAGACTACAAGACTATATGCATATATTTAAAACATGTATAAGAAAAAAGAGCTGGGGAGAGAGCATGGTGGAGGGGGTCAATGGGGGAAAATGGGGGGACATCTGTAATACTTTCAACAATAAAGCTAAATTGGGGGGTGGGGAGAGCTGGGGAGAAATACACCAAAATGACAAAACTCATTGTGTTAGAGTAGTGGGAAAATGAGTAAGTTATTTTCCCCCTTTCCTTCTATTCATCAAAGATTCTATAACTCTTTATTATTGCTTTTATAATTTAAAAATTAAGATATTGACAATGAATGTACATATCCTATTCTCACACTCATATTTGGTTCTGGCGACTATACTAGAGAACTGTCACAGTAAAAGCTTGCAGACATTCTGTAAGAGGCATTTTGTTACAGTTCAGAGATAGAATTTATTTACTCTTTCATGGGAACTGCTATTGAAAAGCGGTCCTAAAATGTCACAATCTCAAAAAATAAGACCAGACCTTTGCAGTTTCTAACACAAAGAAAAGAAAATTAATACTGACTCTTCTTTGTAAAACACAACTTGTACAAAGTATTTCATTATAATAATTTATTTTTTATTGTAATAATTTAAAATTTAATGAAGTAACTTGTAATTTGGTTCAAGTTACTAAAATTTTAAATTAAATGTAATCTAATCATCCTACATTAATTTAACAAATGCATGGGCTACAAAATTAAATCAACATCAACTTGACATATATTGTTACATTGTGTTGGTTACAGAAACCCAGTTTAAATAACAAAGAATTCAAGTTACCCTCAGATCTGACATCAGCTTCTTGTCAAGTGTCTGCTCCAAAAAATGAGAACTGACTTGCTCCATGGAGCCCTGTAAAAAGAATCCAGAACAAATTGAACATCTTTTAAGACCTGAACATTATCTTAATAGTCAAATTTTGCAGTCAACTGAAATGTGTAAAGTTAACATTATTCTTGATACTAAAGATGCCTATGGGTTCTGAATCATCAGGAAAATAATAACAGTAGCAGCAGCAGTAGCTAGCACCTAAATAGAGTTTATGCTGTCACATACTATCTAAGTGCTTTATACATATATTAACACATTTAGTCCCCTTCTGAAGTAAATACTATTATCAGTCCAATTTTAAAATTGGGGGAGCTCTGGCCAGGGTGGATCAGCAGTGAGAGCATTGGCCTACACACCAAAGGGTTGTAGGTTCAATTCCTGGTCAAGGGCAATTTCGATCCCCGGCACTGGTTGGGGGGGCACATGTGAGAGGCAACTGATCGATATCTGTCTCTGTCTCTGTCTCTCTCTCCCCACCCTTCCCTCTCTTCCACTCTCTCTAAAAATCAATGGAAGAAATATCCTCAGGTGAAGAATAACAATAATAATATAAATAAATAAATACAGGTGGGGGTAGGCACAAAAAGATTAAGTAACTCATCCAAGGTTACAAAGTGTAAATTACAGAGCTGGGCCATAAACCCAGGTCCAGAATCCTTTGCCTTAACCACTATTCTTCACCATCTCTCCATTCCTTTTCATTTCATTCCTTCCATTCATTTGTTCACTTTCTTTCTTTTTTTTAATCCTTACCCAAGGACATTTTTCAATATTTTGTTCAGGTAGAGTGGGAGGGAGAGAAAGGAAGAAAGAGAAACATCGACTTGAAAGGGACACATCGAGTGCAAGTGGTTGCCACCCACACAACCCAACCAGGGCCGGGGACAAACCGCAACTGAGGTACATGCCCTTAGCGGGAACCGAACCCGGGTCTCTCTGGACCGCAGGCTGACGCTCCAACTGCTGAGCTAAACCGGCCAGGGCCATTTATTCATTCTTTAAATAAAACAAGTATTGCCCTGGCCTGCTTATACAGGCTCAGACTTTTTCTCCAAGCACATTTTCCATAGAAAGTTATATATCCTTTGGGAATATCCTTACCCAAGTTAACATCTTTCCTACAACTCTAGGAGAGCAACTGTTGTACTGTTTTGACTTAGTTTCTAAACCACTTTGTCTTATCGCTACATGGTACAGTAGTGGCCTTGTTTGTTACATAGATCTGAGTCAATACCAATTCTAACATTCATTTTTTTAATGCAAAACATCAATTTTATGAAGAATTATAAATTTTTAAAAGTTCCTCATTTTCTAGTTTTACCACTAGTGTTAGCAGTTGGCTTTTTAAGTGGCATTTTTTTTTTTCCTACAAAGAAAGTTTTAATGACTTCACACTAAATTAATCAAAGTGTCAATGCCCTCCTTGGATGCCTTCAGCTAAACTCTCTCCCTACATTGTAGCAAAGAGTATGCACTATTCAAATTCTGACTTTACAAATTTACATACCATTATCTGTAATAAATTTCCAGTGTTATCTAACAATAGCTAAAGCTTTCCACTTTAAATCCACAAATACCAAGAGCCCTACAGAATAGTAACCTACTTGAAAAATGGTCAGACCTGAAGTAGCACAGGTTCAGCAGAATGGAGAAGGGAAGATAGATTCAAGGTATGTGAAGAAGGCAGAACTGATAAGAGTTGATGATTCAGAGGATATAGGACACAGAAAAAGAATTCCAAATTCCTCTGGATTCATGACTAAGTAGATCATTAATCATTCATGAAAGTACAGGAAGAACAAATTTGTACCAAAAAGATAATGAGTTCATCATAAAGTATATCTCACCAATCATAAAAACATCTATAGCTCTGGCAGCTATCTCCACGGCCGTGCTGGCCCCCATACCCACAGTCCCCAGCGCCGCCTCCGCAGCCTGCACCTCAGCAATGGCAGAGGACAGCAAGTCTTCAGCCAGCCAGCAGAGTCTGGAGCTGAATGACTAGAACATGTGCGGGGTAGATGGATACAATGAGGAGGAGAGGGGACATGCCGAAGGAAGAGGAGACTTGGGTGCCAAAACAAAAAACAGATGAGAAAAAAGGAGAAACCAAATTCAGGAGGCACCAAGTCAGACTCTGCATATGATTCCCAGGAGATTAAGATTTAGCAGCCTTCAAAAAAATCCCACCACTCCAATGCAGAAGTTACAGTACATCCAGAGAGCAACGGAGCTGTTAATGGCATGCCAGGGCCCAGCCAGGAACATCAACGAGGCTGCCAAACACAGATACCAGTTTTGGGACACACAGCCGGTACCCAAACTAAATTAATACTATCACATGGTGCTATTCAACATGCCGTCAAGAACCATATTCCTTTCCACAGGGTTTTTATGAGGGAAACTTTAGATATGGGTAATGCTTAACTGCTCAAGGAGCTGTACACCTTGTTAAATGAGAATTACGTAAGGATGATGGCATGTTCCAGTTGGCTGCCAGAGTTCCTGCTGTGGGCTCTGCCTCTCCTAGTCTAGCTTCTTCAGTGGCACTGTGGGGTCAGAATGTTTTCTAACAACAACAACAACAAAAATAGTAGGGTTCCTAAGTGCCACCCCAGAAACCATTTGGATTTAAGACAGGATAAATGTGTTGCATTCTTGCTCTGGGTCTCCAATCTAGAAAGTCAAAGATTCAGCTGTGAAAGTCAAGATCCAGCCCTGGCCAGTTTGGCTCAACACTTAGAGCATCAGCCCACGGACCAGGGAGTCCGGGTTCGGTTCCCGTTAAGGGCACGTACCTTGGTTGCAGTTTGTCCCCGGCCCGGGGTGGGGTCGTGTGGGTAGCAGGCAGTCAATGTGTCTCTCTCACATCGATGTTTCTCTCTCTCCCTCCCTTCTCCCTCCCACTCTATCTGAAGATAAATGCAAAAATGTCTTTGGGTGAGGAATTAATAAATAAGTTAATAAATTAAAAAATAAAATAACATCAATCCTGGCCAGTTTAGCCCAGCAGTTAGAGCGTCAGCCCATGGACCGAAGGGTCGTGGGGTTCAATTCCAGTCAAGGGCATGTACCTGGGTTGCAGGTTTGATCCCTGACCCTAGTCAGGGTCTTGCAGGAAGCAACCAACTGATGTGTCTCTCTCACATCGATGTTTCTCTCCCCCCACCCCTAAAGATCAATGGAAAAATATCCTTGGGTGAGGATTAACAAAAACAATAATAATAGTAATAATAATAATAAAATCAATAACAACTGATTTGTTTTACTCTGTATTTTATTATGAACAAACAACATAATTATTTACTGAAATACTGAAATCATCCAAATTCCTTATTAGGCCATGAAAATGCTTCACACAGGTTTTAGCAATTACCCCATAAATACTGGTCACAGAACTAGGGCTATCAGTGGATCTGTGTCCAATACAGTCAGGTCCAAAGTATTTAGCCAAAAATCTCACCAAGACTGGTAGAATTGGAGTCCCTCAGAAAGAAAGTGTCCAAAAAGAATCTGATATTCTTGCGGTGATATTCACAAATTTTTATATACTTATATATATTTATATACTATACCACCCCCACCATTACACATAGTAGAATATGTTACAACTTATAAACATTTTCATAGACAGTATCTCATTTGACAATCATGACAATCCAGTGAGTTAAATATGAGAGATATTATAACCCACTTAACAGACGAGAAACCAAAACTAAGATCAAACGACATCTCAAAGATAACAAAGATATAAAACAAGGCTATTAATGGGTTAACACCCCTTAAGACAGTTCCATTTCTAAAAAATTAACATTTTTTACAAATGTACTATGAGTCACCAAAGGCAAAACAGGAAGAGCACAATAGGCTAAAAGTCAGGAGATTAGTATCTGAATCCTATTTCACAACTTTCTATTTGTATTAGTTGGATAATTTACTTAACTTCTCAGAGCCTCAGTTTTCTCGCCTGGAAAATGGGAATAATAATATCTACCTTGCTGGGTTACTGTGAAGAGTAAATAAGATCATGTAAATGGCCTCAGAGCAAAGTATCTAGGTCATAGTGGGTGCTTAGTAAACGGCAGCAATTCTTTTTATTATTTTCCGTTTTCTCTAGGCCTTGGCTATCTCATATGCTAACAAGTTTAAATAGAATTTTCTTCAATATTCTTCCTAGTTCTAAAAGACTACTTACTACTTCTCCATTAAGAAATACCAGGATTTCTAATAGTGGGTTACAACAGTTCCTACCTGTAGTTTCTCAAAATGTTTGTATAACAGGCAACATATTCATTAAAGAAAGTATAACTTACCAATAGCTTTGCAGCTTGAACTCGAACCACCCAGGAGCCATCACTGACCATGTGACAAATTTTTCCAAAAGCATCATCAACTAAGCGAATTTCTTCATTAGAAGAAGGGATAGGGACAATGCTAAATAAAAAGAAAAAAAAAAACTACAAATGACAAAACATATACCTAAAGCTTCAAGTTCAATAAACTGGGAATGACCAATGGAAAATGGCACAAGTAGAAATGATAACTGAATAATTAAAATCCTAAAATGATGAAATACATTTAATAGTAAACAACCCGGCCAGTGTGGCTCAGTGATTGAGTGTCGACCCATGCACCTAAGAGGTCACCGTTTCGATTCCTGGTCAGGGCACATGTCCAGGTTGTGGGCCCAATACGCAGTAGGGGGCATGCTGGAGGTGGCCAATCGATGTTCTCTCTCATGGATGTTTCCTATCTCTCCCTCTCCCTTCCTCTCTCTCTAAAAATCAATAAAGAAAAAAAAAGTAAACAAATGACTCTGGGAGTATAAACCAATCCTATTAAATGCACTGCAAATTTTCATGGTCTTGAATAAGTGTTTAACTCATCAAAGGTACAAAGATTTATGAAGATACCAAAAACTAGTTACCACAGAGTACTTTATATTTTTATGTTTTTCTATATTTGCATTGCTGTCAATATAATAAATCTCAGAATAAATCAATATAAAACAAACTTTCATATCTGGTTAAAAGAAGAGGCAAATTCCAATTTCTTTCTTTTTTTTTAATATTTGTCTCTCTACTTCAAAGAATCACTGTAAGAATTAGCTGATTATTGCAAAAATATTTTAAACCAGGAAAACACTACATAAGGAATCATTATTCTCAAACCATCTGGTATCTTTATCACACATTTGTATTTACTAAAATGGGCTCCAAATAATTTTAACGATTTTAAAAGGGTGGGGTGGGAGTTGGGAGAAAGCTGCAAAGCACTTGAGAAAAACAGTCTCATCCCTTCACTTATTCTTCATTTACAAAAGAGGAGGTTGGGACCCAGAGAGCTGAAGTAGCTTTCCCAAGAAACACAGAAAGTATGGCAGAACTGAAGAACAAGAACCAGACATCTTGATTTTCAGTGTCTGTGCTTTTCCCCTATTTCACATTGCCTTCCAAAAATCTAACCAACATTCCTTTTCTGGAGGTGGGCTTCTGCATGATGGGAGGAGAAAAAAATGGCTTAGCAATGAACAAAAGCTGGTTTACACCCACACTGACCTTTCAGGGTAGAGCTGACTGACAACCCAGATAAGCTGGACTGCAGCACTGCGCACTTGTTCATAGTCATCAGAGAGCAATTTACAGGCCTGCAAACAAGGGTTCCAAAAGTCTTTTAGTTTTGTGTCCCTCCAGGTGATGTTCATAATATTTTCACAATGAAGACAAGGTGGCTGGATAAGGATATCAATCATACCTGTGGGTATTTTTAACTACTTGAGCCTTTGTCCAACAAAGAATTCTTGGTTTCTGTCAGCTGCTCTATGTTCTGACTGTGAACCCTTCTACCCCAAGTCTAAAGCAGAATCACAAACTGATAGCACAAAAGCCATCTAGAATAGCACAATTCCAGCAAAGCCTGCTGGGAGCCCACACTGCTGATCTCACAGGCTCAAACACCAGAGATCCCCTCCCCCCAATCTATAAATTCAAAGCACAAATTTCTGATTGACAATCCATCTGAAATAACTACAATTTTAATGCTAAACTGCCCAAAAAGGCCAGATTTTTCTGTTTTACTTTGATCTGAAATGGAATCTCTACTCCACTCAGTTTTAGCAACACCCTTGACTTCAACAACACCCAGAAACACTCCATGTCTGAGATTTTAAAATCGTATATTCCATGCTCTGACCAGAACTGCTACTCCACCAGCTCTTCCATTTCCATGACTTAACCCATCACACCTGCTCTTTAATTCCACTTAACCTATCTGTCCGCTTAACCAGGGTTTCTCTATCTTGGCACAACTGATAATTTAGACTGAAAAATTCTTTGTGAGGGACTGTCCTGTGCACTGTAAGATGTTTGGCAGCATCCCTGGCCTCTACCCACTAGATAATTGTAGCACTGCCTCCTCTCATTCTCCTCAGAAGTTGCTACAGTTAAAAATACCTCCTATCCTAACTGACCTTTCACTAGCATCTGACACTGTTGACTATGAGAACTCCCTTCTGCCTTTTCTGGAATATATTTTTCCTCTACTTCCATCTGGCTGCTCCTTAGTTCCATTCTAGGGCTGCTTTCTTCTGTCTACCTCTTAAATGTTGGACTTTGCTTACAGCTCCATCCTTGGTCTCTTTCAATCTTCTTACCCTCCCTGAGTATCCTCATGCCCCCTAGATAATGAGGGCTCCAAATATCTACCTCCAGCTCTGATCTCTCCTGAGCTCCAGACCTTCACAACTATTTATGGTCTGGAATTCCCCTCAAGGTTGTTGTCCCATCAACCCTTCAAACTCAACATAACCAAAATAATTCATTAGGTACCTAATTCCACCTTATGTCTCAAATTCTCCACCTCATTCCATCCTCACTCCCTCGAGGCCCTCATCACTGCTTGCCTAGAGCTAAAAAGAAACAGGCCCAAACTAGAGTCATCGGTGCTAAGCCCCACCAAGACTAATACCTAACCCAACTAGTTTCAGCTTCTCCCAAGAAGGGAATTTTAAACTAATCAGTTTGGAATTTCCTGGTCAGCACTACTGAGATAATCTGCCCGATGAGACCCTCTGCCTTCCCTTAAGGGAAAGTAACTTTGCCCAAAATAACCCATTCTTTTATATTCCTTGCCCCACCTTCTTTCTGCCTACAAAAATCTCCCATTTTGTACAACTCTTTGAAACATCTTTCTATTCACTATATGAGATATTGCCTGATTCGTGAATTTTTTAATAAAGCCAATTAGATCTTTAAATATATCTGGTTGAATTTTGTTTTTTAACACTACTTAACCGACACAGTCTTATGCCATTAAACATATGAATCATCTGGTTAACCTTTCTTCCTCTGAGTCCTTACTCCCCAAGTTTCCTTTCATTATTTGGCTTCCCACACGGTTTTCCAATAGGAAGAGAAGGGGCTGATCACATCAATACAACCATTCTGAACTGTACTTCATTTTCTAAAAGAATAAATTTGGTGTACACATCAGTCATAAGGGCTTTGCTAATTATCATCTTCCTCTGAAAGATAAAACCACTTTCATAGACTAACAAAAACTGGCCTCTGAGCATGGATTTAGATTACCTATCTCTAGATTCCTGGAATTATTCTGTAAGAGAAATACCACTTTGTAAGGCCTTTTGGTGAGGCAGTCAATCTGCCTCTCCTAATGATACTATAAATTCATTGTGTCTTTCTTTATCAATACTATAACAATCATGTGATAAGTTTTCATATGAGCCCAGAGACTTGGTCATCTTTCTCCAGTTTGTCAAGTGAGTGTCCAGAACTGACTTCAGCTTTGGCCCAAGCAATCAGAGATCAGCAACACTACCACTTTCCTTATTCTGAACACTACACTTTTCTTTGTACACTATATTTATATTGAGCTATCTAAATCCTCCTAAAAGTCCTTCTCATATATACTAGTGCTATTCAATTACATATCCCCCATTCTCTTATTAGAATGTATGTTTTGAATACAACCTCATATTCATCCCAATTAATGTTACTTCTATTAGCAAACTAAAGCTCTGTGTTTTCAAATTCTGACAACCAATGTGCCAGCCTCCCAGTTTCATGATACCTCCCTTCCCCTTGCAGATAATCACTTAAGGTACCTGATTATAAATTGTTTGGTATAATTTCAGTCCTCTTTCATGAAGCTGCAACTATAAAATAAAAATATAGTTTAAGTATTTGGGAAAAAAAATCCATATTTCCAATGTCTCCCCACAATCTCACATACTTTCCCCCCATTGTATCAGATTAACATGGTTTCCATTAGCCAAAATCAGTGCTATATAAATAAGAAACTTGCTCAAAGACTTTTAGTAGATGTATTCAAACACTTAATAAATCGAACCCATGGACTCTCCCAAAGGGATATTAGAGAAATATGAAACAATAATAAGAAGGCTGAGGAAGAAATGATTTAACACCATTTCCTCCTAAAAACACCCCCACACTGGTAAATTTTTCCTACATTTCTGAAACATGGAAGGTACAACCTGAACCTATCATAATATAGTATGCAGGGAAGGTGGGGGTGGGGGCGGCTGCTATGTTTCAGAAATACAGGTGAAAGCTACCAGAGAAGGCAAAAGAAAAGCACACCTGTTATACAGAAATGTGTGCCTTTGAGCTCTGCGATGCCATCAACACCTTCCCGAAAAGTATGCATAAGGTTTATCCTGGGGGGATTCAGAATGTATCCAAGGTAGCATTAGCCAATGTACAAATGAAAAACAAACAAATAAAACTATCCCCATTTAGTTTCCATGATCACATTTACCATGGCTTTTATAGCTGCCGTTCTGACACGTGGATCTTGGTCACTGAAGTAATCTCCTATAATCTTCTGAACATCTCTGACAGCTAGACCTTCTGCATCCTTCGTGACACTTTTCTCCAAAGAGCCAAGATTGCCAAGTAATTGCAGGCACTTATTTCTTACACCATGGGAAGTATCTGTTAGGTGCTATAAAAACAAAAGAGAGAAAAAAAGAACATGATTAAGATATCTTAAAAACAACAACAAAACAGAAACAAAAGCATTCTATCAGCTTTAGGAATGACTTTGAACACTGCATTTTCACCATAGCCTGTCTAGTATCATGTTCCTTGCATGTGTGTCCTCCAAAAAGAATCATAAGTCCTTAGAAAATAAGAAATAAGACTCCCATTTGTTCATCACTGTAGTCCATCAGTTGGCATTCTGCCTTGTAAAGGTAGGAGTGGGTACAGAAATGTATAAATTTTCTTATTTTTTTGTTATCCTCACCCGAGGACATTTTTCCATTTTTTGTTCAGATAGAGTGGGAGGGAGAGAGAGAGAAACATTGACATGAAAGGGACACATCGAGTGGTTGCCACCCGCACGACCCCAACCAGGGCCAGGGACAAACTGCAATCGAGGTACATGCCCTTGGCGGGAACCGAACTGGGTTTCTCTGGACCGCAAGCCGATGAGCAAAACCGGCCAGGGTGGAGAAATGTATAATTTTAAATACATTTAATATCCATACAGTAATATATAAAAATTTTAAGTATACTGCTCAATTAACTTTCACAAAATGAATACACACATATCACAAGCACCCAGATAAAGAAATAGAACATGACCAGCACCCCAGAAATCCCCTTTGTACCTCTTCCCAGTAACTACACCACCACTACCAAGAACAGCCAGCATCTTAACTTCTAACACATAAATTTATTTTCGCCTATTTTTGTATTTTATAAAATAAAACAGTATCTGGTTCCTTTTGCTTAAAATTATCTTTGTGAGAATAGAGATTATATTATGGCATATAGCTATAGTTTATTCATTCTCATTACTGCATGGTATTGCATTTGTGAATACACCACAATCCATTTGTCCTTTCTACTCTTGATGGATATATGGGTTATTTCCAGTTTATAGCTACTCTGAATAATGCTATGAGGTTTTTTTTGTTGTTTTTTTCCTGAGAGCCCACAGTTTTTTGTACTATGAGTATTCTTGAATGTGGCTTTTAGTATACACCTTCACCTTTTTTTTTTTTATCCTCACCTGAGGACATTTTTTTTCCCATTTTTTGTTCAGATAGAGTGGGAGGGAGAGAGAAACATCGATGTGAAAGGGACACATCGAGTGGTTGCCACCCGCACGACCCAACCAGGGCTGGGGACAAACTGCAACCGAGGTATGTGCCCTTAGTGGGAACCGAACCCAGGTCTCTCTGGACCGCAGACCAATGCTTTAACCTCTGAGCCAAACCGGCCAGGGCTATACCTTCACCTTTTTGTTGGAAATATACTTAGGAGTGGAATTACTGGAAGTGAGAACATGCTTGTATGTTTCGTTTAAGAAGACACTGCCAAATAGTTTTCCAAAGCAGTTGTACTAGTTTAACTAATTTACACTTCCACCAGTAATCTGAAAGTGTTCCAGTTTTGCCACATCCTTGTCAACACTTAGTACTGTTAATCTTTTTTCATTTTAGCTCTTTCCCCCAGCATTTAAAACAAAGTATCAGTTATCTTTTTCTCATAACTAGTCCAAAGCTACTAAAATAAGCTATCTGCATAGTGCAGTTAACAGGAACTAAAAATACCTTAGTGTGCCCTGGATGGTTTGCTCAGTGGTTAGAGCATCAGCCCGCGGACCGGAGAGTCCCGGTTCCTGCTAGGGGCACATACCTCAGTTGTAGTTTGTCCCCGGTCCCGGTTGAGGTCGTGTGGGTGGCAGCCACTCGATGTGTCTCTCTCACATTAATGTTTCTCTCTCTCTCTCTTTCTCCCTCTCTCCCTCCCAGTCTATCTGAAGATAAATGCAAAAGTGCCCTTGGGTGAAAATTAAAAAAAAAAATACCTTAGTGAAACAAGGTGGCATAGTAGGTTATAATATAGTGTAGAACTCTGCCTTTTATACTTTTTAGACTGAAGCCCACGGTAAGAAATATCCATCACATTGCAATATGGTACTCACACAAATATATACACATCTCCTGATGTACTCTGATATTTGAATTCTATTTTTTCAAAAACTACTGATCATGACTCATGAAACTGATTGCATTATCCACCAATGGCTCATGATACTGTTTGAAAGGCATCAGTGTACATTTTGGTTTCATTTATTTTATTTATTGTTTTCCTAGTCTCTATTTCATTAATTTCTAAACTTCCTTATTTCTTATTTTCTTCCTTCTGCATGCTTTAGATTTAGTAAGCTCTCTTTTTTCAGTGTCTTTCAGGTGGAAGTTTAGGTTACTGATTTGAGATCTTTCTTCTTTTTCAGTATAAGTACGTATAGCTATAAATTTTCCTCTAAGTATGCCTTAGCTGGTATGTCATGTGTTCATTTTCATTCATCTAGAAATATTTTCTAATTTCTTTTTTGATTTCTTCTTTGACCCATTGGTTACAATATAAACTTCCAATAATAGAAGAAAGTTACGTATAGTTTAATTATGGAACAAAATATCATGCATCCATTAAAAACATTTACAGTGTAACGAAAATACTTTTGCTTTAATGTTAGTGAAAGAACAAAAAGCAAAATGTGCCCTGGCCGGTTTGGCTCAGCGGTTAGAGCATCGGCCTGCGGTCCTGAGAGACCCGGGTTCGGTTCCCGCTAAGGGCATGTACCTCGGTTGCAGTTTGTCCCCGGCCCTGGTCAGTCGTGTGGGTGGCGGCCACTCGATGTGCCCCTTCACATCGATGTTTCTCTCTCTCTGTTCCTCTCTCTCTCTCCCACTCTACCTGAACAAAAAATGGAAAAATGTCCTCGGGTGAGGATAAAAAAAAAAAAAAAAAAAAAAAAAGCAAAATGTGATTATAGCTATATGTTTAAAAAACAGCAAACTATCTGCATAAAGGAGAAAATCAGAAAGCAATACATCAAAAGACTAATAATGGTCACCTTTGGGTAATGAATTATGAGTATAGTTTTTTCTTTATACTATCTTTCCAAAATTTCTATGAGTATACATTTTTATAATAAAAACTTTATTTAAATCAAATCGAAGAAACTGCTACTTCAAGCATAAAAATCCACTTAGTAAAACACTTGCCTCACAAGCATGACCTCATAAATATATATATATTCTCTCACATGGAGATATACTTACTCTCTCAAACATACAATCCCTAGTTTTTTCCACTTAGGCTCTCAATATTATACTTGTCAAAGTGTCTTGTGTTTTTGTTGTTGTTTATCAAGGAAACTGGAATACTCTTTCCTGGAGCTCGGAAACAGTGTTTTAATTCTATAAATATAATATTCTTTTACAATTCTAGCATAGTTATCTTCTTATAACCTCAAAATCAATTTACTACAAAAATTTATTCTACAAGATTTTGGAGCTGCTATTATGTACAAAAAGCAGCTAATTAAAAGCTCCAAATTAAATCAAAAGGCACAACTAATGTGTATATATTTCTTTTATAATCAGAAAAAAAAATACTGGAAAAAAACAAACAAAAAAAATACAAAAACCCTTTCCCAAACACTTATTTAGGTCTAGTTGGTCTGTTCATTGAGGCAACAAAGCATAATAAAAAGAACATGGGCTTAGGAATTAGATAAACCAGAGTTCATATACTGGTTTTGCAATTTCCTTGCTATGAAAACTTGAACAAGTTAAACTCCCTAAACCCCAATTCCCACTTTTATAGACAGAGATAACAGTACTTTACCTAAAGGACTGTGAGGAACAAATGAAAAACTGGATACAAGGTACCACAGTAAGGAGAGTGCTTACATTTGACACAGTATACATGGTAGCTACTTTTTTTTTTCTTTTGGGAAAAAGAGAAAGTTCATTTCCTAACAAGTTATTCAACTTTATTCCTAATCCAACATCAAGAAACAACTCTTAAAACCATTAAGAGTCCTTGGCAATGCTTAGTTACAAATTTACATTGTAGAACTAAACAGTTCTTACAGCTCATACCAACAGATAATGCAAAACTATTCAAGAAAGAAGCAATCCTGTGTCTAACCATTATACTCTTACCTTACAGGCTACATCAACTAATCTCATCTGGATAGCTTGATTCTCTGGGAGTTTAGTGCCAATTGCAAGCAAAGTGTCCAACAGCTGAGCTAGGACTTGATGAGACTCTAGAAAAGAAGATGGAAAGTTGTGTTGTAGAATTTCAAAAGGAGATCACTACTTTGGTAAAGAATGTAAATCTTCAGTCAGCTAAGTTCTACTATTTGATCCTTGATTCCCCTCAACTAAATGCTAAGCTCCTAAAGGGATCATATCTAAATATTTGAATCCTCCACAAGTTAGCCAAAGTGCTCCAGATATGTTAGTGCTTGACAAGGGCTTTTCACTGCCATCAAAATGAAGTACAAATTCCTTAGCAGGGAATGCATACATACATACACACCTACATACATACCAGTCCCTATACAATGTCTAGTCCTGCCTACCTTTTTCCACTTACTTTCAGTTCATATCCCCCTATCTTTGCTCAGGCCAACTTCCTTACCTAGAATGACTTCACTCACATTCAACTCCATTCTCAACCCCAGTCCCCAAGGGAGCACCTACTAATCTTGAGTGTCACCTCCTGTATGAAGCTTTTCCTCTTCCCCAAGAATAGATTATTTTCTCCTTCATGCTTCCACTGCACCCCCTACATCAGCTATAACACTTGACTACACTTACTTATTTTCATATCCAATTAAAACAAAAAACTAGCCCTGGCCAGTCTTTCTCAGTGGTTAGAGCGTCATCCCACAGACCCAAGAGTTGCAGGTTCAACTCCAGTGAGGGCACATACCTCAGTTACGGTTCATCCCTGGCCCTGGTCGGGGTCATGCGTGAGGAAACCAGTCAATGTCTCCCCGCCCCCTTCTCTCTCCCTCTCTCTCCTTCCTTCCCACTCTATCTGAAGATAAATAAGAAAATGTCCTCAGGTGAGAATTTTAAAAATAATGAAATAAAACAGGAAATTAAAAGAACCTTGAGAACAAAGATAGTATTCTTTATTTATTAATTCTCACTCGAGGATTTTTTCCTTTGATTTTAGATAGAGTGGACACAGGGACAGGGACAAGGACAGAGACAGGAAGAGGGAGAAACATGATGTGACAGACACATTGTTTGGTTGCCTCCCAGATGACCCAGACCAGGGCTGGGGATGGAACCTACAACCCAGGTACGTTGCCCCTGACTGGGAATCGAACCCATTACCCTTTGGTCCCAGGTCTGATGCTCTAACCAATGAGCCAAACCAGCCAGGGCTCTAAAATCAACTTAAAAAACAAATAAATGCCCTGACCAATGTAGATCAGTAGTTAGAGTTTTGGCCCACACACTGAGGGGTCACAGGTTCAATTTCCAGCCCCAGTCAAAGCGTGTGTGGGAGGCAACAATCAATGTGTCTCTCTCACATCAATGTTTCTCTCTCTTTCCCTCTCTCCCCCCACTTCCCTCCCTCCTTTTCACTCTGTCTAAAAATCAATGGGAAATAAAATATTCTCAGGTAAGGATTAATAAAACTGGTCACAAGGTCCAGCCACTGTGCCTCAGTGGTTGAACACTGGCCCATGCACCAAGAGGTCGCCAGTTCGATTCCTGTCAGGGCACATCCCCAGGTTGTGGGCCCAATCCCCAGTGGAGGGCATGCAAGAGGCGGCCAATCAATGCTCTCTCTCATCGATGTTTCTATCTCTCCTCTCTCTCTCCCTTCCTCTCTCTCTCTCTAAAAATCAATGAAGAATAAAAAATTAAAAAAAAAAAAAAACTAGTCACAAGAACTCAAGGAACAAAAATCATATCTGACGGTCTCAAGGGTCATGTTTTTGAAGTGAGCTTAGCTGATATGCAGAACAATAAAGTTGCAGTTAGAAAGTTCAATCTGCCCTGGCCGGTTTGGCTCAGCGGTTAGAGCATCGGCCTGCGGTCCAGAGAGACCCGGGTTCGGTTCCCGCTAAGGGCATGTACCTTGGTTGCAGTTTGTCCCCGGCCCTGGTTGGTTGTGCGGGTAGCGACCACTCGATGTGTCCCTTTCACATCGATGTTTCTCTCTCTCTCTTCCTCTCTCTCCTTCCCACTCTATCTGAACAAAAAATGGAAAAATGTCCTCGGGTGAGGATGATTAAAAAAAAAAAAAAAAAAAGAAAGTTCAATCTGCCCTGGCCAGTTTGTCTCAGCGGTTAGAGCATTGGCCTGCGGTCCAGAGACTCGGGTTCGGTTCCCGCTAGGGGCACATACCTCGGTTGCAGTTTGTCAGTTTGTCCCTCGCCCTGATTGGGTCAGGTGGGTGGCAACCACTCGATGTGTCCCTTTCACGTCGATGTTTCTCTCTCTCTCTCTCTCTCTCTCCCTCCCACTCTATCTGAACAAAAAACGGAAAGATGTCCTCAGGTGAGGATTAAAAAGAAAAGAAAAGAAAGTTCAATCTAATTAGTGAGGATGTTCAGGGCAAAGACTGCCTGACTAATTTCCATGCCATGGATCTTATCCATGACAAAATGTGCTCCATGGTCAAAAATGGCAGGCCAATCCAGCCAGTGTGGCTCAGTGGTTGAGCGTCAACCCATGCACCAAGAGGTCACCAGTTCAATTCCCGGTCAGGACACATGCCAAGGTTGTGGGCCTGATCCCCAGTGGGGGGCATGCAGAAGGCGGCCAATTGATGGTCTCTCTCATCGATGTTTCCACCTCTCTCTCCTTCTCACTTCCTCTCTCTCGAAAATCAATAAGGAAAAAAAATTTTTTTAAATGGCAGACCATGAATGAAGTTTGTGTTGATTCAAGACACCAATAGTTATTTGCTTCATCTATTCAGTGTTGGTTTTACTAAAGCACACAACAATCAGAGTCAGCAGACCTCTTCTGCTCAGCATCAACACATCTGCCAAATCCAGAAGAAGATGGAAATCATGACCCCAGAGGTGCAGACAAATGACTTAAAAGAAGTGGTCGATAAATTGATTCCAGATCACATTGAGAAAGACTTGCTAATCTATTTATCTGCTCCACGATGTCTATGTTAGAAAAGTCAAAATGCTAAAGCCCAAGTTTGAACTCTACCTTTATCATAATGTTTCCTCTTGGCACTACCCTGCCCATCTCTGACTTTCCAAATGCACCTCCACACTAAGCCTTTCTAGATTCCCATCGGTCAACAATGATCTCACTCTCCTCCGTTCCACAGTATTCTGATTATACCTCCTCTAAAACAAGATTAGTGTTACCATTAGTGGTATAAAACATACTAGAGAAGCAGATATACATAACACCCCATAAGTGCCTTGCCCAGTGCTTGCCCATGAGTTACAGAACCCATACATATGATGAAATGAAATGAAAGACTTCTGGTCCAGAGTGTGGACCACACTCTTAGATTTGAAAGTACACACTAGACTGATAATCGAGAGACTCTTAATTCTAAGTCTGTGGCTTAACTCTAAGGCACAATACTACAGAGTGACTTTAGCAGTCACTTTATCTCCCTGGAGTTTATGTTCCTTAGCTATGAAGTAAAGGTCTTGAACTGGATGATCTCTATGGTCTCTTCCAGTTCTATCTTCTATGAATCTAGGTAGGCAAGGAACTGGAAACTAGGAAGAGACCTAGATCAAATCTCTTACAATTAAGTGAGAGACAAAATTAGAATATTTAACAAAAAGTTAAACAGTTATTTCTAAGTATACTGCATAGGTTGAGTCTCTTTCTTTCAAAGGCTAGGATGATATATGCAGCAAAATTAACTCTCTCATAATGTTCTATTCTGGAGGAAAAGTGTCAGTAAACCATGGTCTATATGATAAAGCACTGGCCTAGGTTCTCAATTTTGCTACTTCTTAGCTAACTGAACTCATTTAAACTCACTTCATCTTTCTAGGACTTTGTTTCTATCACCTGCAAAATGAAGGATTTAGGCAAGATATCTCAATAAGGCCACTTATATCTATGGCTCTATGTAATTCCCAACCCCAAAGTATGAAATCCTTGCCTGCATATAGATAGCACTACTTTAAGAACTTTCCATAAAAAAACAGGATACTTCGGTATTGAGGCAATGTAATTGTTTTGGTGACTTTAAAAGAAGTTTTTTTTTATTTTGCCACTATCTAAAAAGCAAAAAATTAGAAACATGCTATTGTACCTGTCGGTATTTAATATATTATCTACACTATAAATATTATGAAGGTAATGTAGAAACATGGAAAAAATTATATGTTAAATTAAAATAGTAAAACACAAAATAGTACATTCACTATAAGCACAACCATATAAAAGATAATATGTAAAACAAATTTTTTTATGAAAATGAAAATTTTTCTTTAATGTGGTTATATTGGCATTACAATAACAGACTCCCTTCTTAAGAAAATTAAACAAAACAAAAACTTTCATTGTTTCCTACAAATTAAAAGTCTTCAGTCGACCCCTGACCAGGTGGCTCAGTCGCTTGGAGTGTTGTCCCAAACACCAAAAAGGCTGTGGGTTCGATTCCCAGTCAAGGCACATATCTAGGTTGCAGGTTTAATCCCTGGCAACCAATCAATGTTTCTCTCTCACAGCAATGTTCCTCTCTCTCTATCCCCCTTCCTCTCTCTCTAAAATCAATAAAAACATATCCTTGGGTGAGGGTTAAAAAACAGTTGCTAGTCAAAATTCAATACAAGTACAAATTTCAATATAAAGTTGTTTCTAACAAAATATTTAAAAAGTTCGCAACTTCAGCCAATGAGCCACATATGTAAGATATTTGTCAACAGTTGTACAATAAATAAATTTAGATTGGCTCTGAGTTCACTGGCCTATTATTTCTCTATAACCTCTTAAATTTATAAACTAAATGTTGTCCAGTATAGTCTCATTTGTTTATATAGGTGTATCCAAAATGAAATAAAACTATTCTCTGAAACCACAACTAATTTAAACAAATTACAATATTTTCAGAAATAGCAATAAAAGGTTTCTTTCTCTTTTTTTGCTATTAAGATTTTTCTTGTATTTTTTTTTTTTTTTTTTTTTTGAGAGAGAGAGAGAAACATCAGTGTGAGAGAGAGACATCTATCAGTTGCCTCCTGCATGCCCCCCACTGGGGAACGAGCCCACAACGCTGGCATGTGCCCTGACCGGGAATGGAACCAGGATCTCTCAGCCCATGGGACGACGCTCAATCCACTAAGCCACACTGGCCGGCTTAAGATTTTTCTTTTAATATACCATGAGATATCTTTAATTTTTTTAATCCGCACCTGAGGATATGTTTATTAATTTTAGAGAAAGAGAGAAACATCAATGGGTTGCCTCCTACACAGGCTGGTACCAGGGATCAAACCCACAACCTATGTATGTGTCCTGACTGGAAATTGAACCCAAAACCTTTTTGGTGTACGGGACACCACTCTAACCAACTGAGCCACCCAGCTGGGGCTGCCATGAGATATCTTGATTGTATATTTTATAAAGCACTTTTCTTTTTAATACAGTGATACCTCGGTTCTCGAACATAATTCGTTCCAGGAGGACGGTCGAGAACCAAATTGTTCGAGAACCGAAGCAATGAAACCCAATAGGAAATAATGGAAACTGGATTAATTCGTTCCAAGCCCCAGAAAATGCCTATTTACTGGCCTAATTTGTATATAATATGTAGAAAAACATAAGTCTCAACAAGAAATAAAAGTGTACAGTATGTCTAAGGGTTAAATTCAGTGTAAAGTGTGACTCTCTCCACAAAGCGTGACTCTCTCTGCACTCACACTGATGACGCAAGCAAGGCGCGCTGGGCCGAATGAACGCCATTCGGCTCAACTCGGCTCATCTCGGAAGTTCGAGTTCCAAATATTTGTTCGGATTCCGAGACAAAAGTTTCTCGAATCTCCTGGTCGAATACCGATTTGGTCGAAAGTCAAGGCGTTCGAGAACCGAGGTATCACTGTATTTTTCATTTATTTTTATAGAGAAGAGGGGAGAGAGAGAGAAACATCAATGTGAGAGAGAAACATGAATCAGTTGCCTCCCATACATGCTGGGACCAGGGATCAAACCCACAACCTAGGTATGTGCCCTGACTGGGAATTGAACCCACCACCTTGTGGTGCACAGGACAACACTCCAACCAACTGAGCCACATGGGCCAGGACCAAAGTACTTTTATTTATTTATTTTTTTAATCCTCACCCAAGGACACTTTTGCATTCATCTTCAGATAGAGCAGGAGGAAGGGAAGAGAGAAGACAGAGAGAGAGAAACATTGATGTGAGAAAGAGACATCAAGTGGTCGCCACCCACACGACTCCAACCGGGTCTGGGGACAAACTGCAACCAAGGTACGTGCCCTTAGCGGAAACCGAACCCGGGACTCTCTGGTCCATGGACCGACACTCTAACCGTTGAGCCAAACCGGCCAGGGCAAAGTAGTTTTCTTTTTACTTAATTTTAAATATTAAGGTAATTGAGGCACTAACTCTATAACAGAATCTTGTCCATAAAAATTTTTTTGCCCTGGCTGATTTGGTCCAGCAGTAGAGCATCGGCTCACAGACCAGAGAATCCTGGGTTCGGTTCCCGTTAAGGGCACATACCTCAGTTGAAGTTTGTCCCCAGCCACAGATGGGGTCATGCGGGTGGCAGCCAGTAGATGTGTCTCTCTCATATTGATGTTTCACTCTCTCTCTCTCTTCCTCCCTCTCTCCCTCCCACTCTATTTGAAGATAAATGAAAAAAAAATGTCCTTGGGTAAGGCTAAAAAAAAAATTTTTTTAAGCCCTGGCAGCTTTTGCTCAGTGGTTAAAGCATCAGCCAGTGGACCAAGGAGTCTTGAGTTCGATTTCCAGTCAGGAGCATGTACCTCAGTTGCAAGTTCGATCCCCAACCCCAGTAGGGGTCATGAGGGAGGCAACCAATCAATGTGTCTCTTTCACATCAATGTTTCTCTCTTTCTCTCTTCCTCCCTTCCTCCCTCCCACTCTATCTGAAGAAAATCAATGGAAAAAATATCCTCAGGTGAGGATTACAAAAAACAGAAAAATAATAAAAAACATTAAAAAGGTGAAGCATTTTTCCATTTCACCTGAACACAGAAATAATGTTACTGGGAACAAACAGAAGAAGCAACAACATGTGAAATCTGGCAGATGTCACTTTTATAGAAACTGAACTGTGAGAGACCACATATGACCAGGAGAGCACCTCTCATGGCTTCTGAGTTAATGTGTACACTCAACAAGATATCATCTGTGTCCCATACTACTTAACCTTTAACAAGTTAACTTCTGTGAACTTCATTTTCCCCACCTATAAAATAAAGACAATAACATCTACCTTCCATCATATGTAAAATACTTTAAGCATATGGCACTTGGTAGAGATCAATAAAGGATAGCTATTAGGAAAAAACACAACTACATTTTAACTTTAATGTAAATGTATACACATAGGTTTGTTGAATGATCCTCAAATTTCTTTTTTAACACCAACACAACAATATTTGTTTTAAATTCTATACAAAAGGAACTAAGCATTTCTGCTCTAATTGTGCAGCTTTTAAATTGCACTTACTTTCATTCTGCAGGATGTTAATGGCATCATCCATAATACAGTCTGGTGAAAATCCTGCGGTCTTTGATAATAACCCCAATAATGATGCAATTTTCAGTCTCACGGATGGATCATTCTCCTGGAACAAAAGAAGCTATTTGTTACCTTGAAGCTATTCTCAGCTAACCAAAAACAGAACATAGGAAACTAACATTTCAAAAGAGGTCAATGACCCAAGCATTCTAAAGTTTTAACTTTATATACTTCAGAAAATAGTGTTTTCTTTTTTTTTTTTAAATGTGTTTGTTTTTATTTATTTATTTTTAATCCTCACCCAAGGACATTTTTGCATTCATCTTCAGATAGAGCGGGAGAGAGAGAGAGGAAGTGAGAGAGAGAAACATCAACATAAGAGAGACACAACGATTGGCTGCCACCCACACAAACCCAACCAGGGCTGGGGACAAACTGCAACCGAGGCACATGCCCTTAGCTGGAACCAAACCCGGGCCTCTCTGGTTCGCAGGCCAACGCTCTTAACCACTGAGCCAAACCAGCCATGGCAAGACAGTGCTTTCTTAATCGTAATGTTACACCCAAATACTGCAAAATGAATGGAAATTTTTTATGCCTTTTTCATGTCATTAACTTTAAATGGAAATGTGCTTTTGGAATTAAAAGTACCTGTCCTGCCCAGGCCGGTTTAGCTCAGTGGTTAGAGCATCGGCATGCAGACCAGAGAGGTCCAGGTTCGGTTCCCGCTAAGGGCATGTACCTCAGCTGCAGTTTGTCCCTGGCCCCGGTATGAGTCGTGTGGGTGGCAACCAGTCAATGTATCTCTCTCACACCGATGTTTTTCTCTCTCTCCCTCCCTCCCTCCCTTCCAGTCTATCTAAAAACCAATGAAAAAATGTCCTCAAGTGAGGGGAAAAAAAAAAAGAGTTAAAGAACAAAGATCATACAAGGAAGGTCACAGACCAAAGCAAGTTCACCTGGAATTTGGGGCTGCTTTTTCCTGAGGTTCTGACACTGGGGGAGGTGAGAGGATAGATGGATGAGAGGCAAAGTAAGCAATGCTTCTGACAGTCAGGAGAGGCCAAGGGAGCAATTACTAGAGTGAAAGGCTGAAGGATAGTAGGGGCAGCTAGGGCAGCCTAATAAACTCCATTGGATCAGGACCCCAAAAGACACAACAATATGAGTAAGAGTGAAATAAAAATACACAGACTTTGGTAGGGACTGCAGCTCAGATTTGAATCATCTCAATTCTGATAATAAGGTTTTCCTACAGCAAAGGAAACCAACAAAACAGAAGACAACCTACTGAATGAAAGAAGATATTTGCCAGTGATACATCTCATAAGGTTTTAATACCCAAAATTTATAAAGAACTCATATGACTCAAAACCAATAAAACGATCCACTTAAAAAATGGGCAAAGGACCTGAATAGACACTTCTTCAAAGAGGACAGATGGCCAATAGACATATGAACAGATGTTGAGCATCACTAATCATCAGAGAAATGCAAATTAAAACCACAATCAGATATCACCTAATGCCTGTCAGAATGGTTATAATCAATAAATCAACAAACAAGTGTTGGTAAGAACATGGAGAAAAGGGAAACCTTATGCACTGTTGGTGGGATTGCTGGTGCAGCCACTATGGAAAACAGTATGGAGGTTACAAAAAAAATTAAAAACAAAACTATCCTATGACTGAGCAATTCCACTTCTGAATATTCATTTTTTTTTTTTATCCTCACCCAAGGACTTTTTTTGCATTTATCTTCAGAGGGAGAGGGGAAGAAAGAGAGAAACATCAGTGTGAGACACATAGACTGAATGCCACCCACAAGACCCCAACCGGGGCTGGGGACAAACTGCAACTGAGGTATGTGCCCTTAGCGGCAATCGAACCCGGGACTCTCTGGTCCACAGGCCGACGCTCAAACCACTGAGCCAAACCAGCCAGGGCCCACTTTGGGGTATTGACCGAAGAAATACAAAACTAATTCACATAGATATATGCATTCTTGTGTTCACTGAAGCATTATTTACAATAGCAAGAAAAGGAGGTACACTAAGTGTCCACTAATAGACAAAAGGAAAAAGAAAATGTGGTATGTGAGTGTGAACATATAGGTATATATTTATGTATGTGTATGTGTGTGTGTGTGTGAGTGTATGGTGGAATTATATATATATAGTGGAATAATACTTGGCCATAAAAAAAAAAATGAAATCTTGCCATTTGCAACAACATGTATGGACCTAGGAAGTACCATACTAAGTGAAATAAGTCAGAGAAAGACAATGATCTCACTTTAATATAAAATCTGAAAAGAAAAGAGAAAAAAAACTCAGAAAAAGATATCAGATTTGTGATTACCAGACATAGAGGGTAGGGTGGGAGGGACTGGAGGAATGTGGTCCAAAGATACAAATTTTGCCCTGGCCAGTTCGGCTCAGCAGTTAGAGCATCAGCCCGCAGACCAATGAGTCAAGGGTTCAATTCTGGTCAAGGGCACATACCTCATTTGCAGTTCATCCCTGGTCCTGGTGAGGTCCCCTATGGGAGGCAGCCAGTCAATGTGTCTCTCTCACATCAATGTTTCTCTCTCTCTCTCCCTTTCCCCCTCCCACACTATCTGAACAAAAATGAAAAAATATCCTTGGGTAAGGATTAAAAAAAAAAAAGAGGTACAAATTTCCAATTATATAAGATAAGTAAATACTAGGGATATACTATATCGCATGATGACTTTATAGTTAACACAGTTATATGATATATAGGAAAGTTGTTAAAAAGGTAAATCCTATGAGTTCTCATCACAAGGAGACATTTTTTCTTTTCTTTTTATTGTAGCTATACGAGATAATGGTTATTAGCTAAACCTATTGTGGTAATCATTTCACTATATATGTAAATCGAATCATCATTCTTTTTTTTAAATCCTCACTCGAGGACATTTTTCCATTTTTTTGTTCAGAGAGAGTGGGAGGAAGAAAGAGAGAAACATTGACGTGAAAGGGACACATCAAGTGGCTGCCTCCCACATGACCGAACCAGGGCCGGGACAAACTGCAACCAAGGAACGTGCCCTTAGCAGGAACCGAACCCAGGACTCTCTGGTCCGCAGGCCGACACTCCAACCGTTGAGTCAAACCGGCCAGAGCCAAACCAACATTTTTTTGTTTTTTATCCTCACCCGAGGACATTTTTTTCATTTTTTGTTCACATAGAGTGGGAGGGAGAGAGAGGGAGAGAGAGAGAGAGAGAAAGAAACATCGACATGAAAGGTAGACATCGAGTGGCTGCCACCCACACTACCCAACCAGGGCCGGGGACAAACTGCAACCGAGATACGTGCCCTTAGTGGGAACTGAACCAGGGTCTCTCTGGACCGCAGGCTGTCGCTCTAACTGCTGAGCCAAACCGGCCAGGGCCAAACCAACATTCTTATGTCTTAAACTTATACAGTGATTATGTCCATTATTACTCAATAAAACTGGAAAAAAATAAAGTAAAAAGTCTCCTGGAGAATGAAAATATACAATTACACTCACATGTAAGTCAGAAAGGTGGATAAATGAAGTTAAAGTGCTTGTATTGTCCAAATAAGGTAAAAGTATCATTTAATATCTGATTTTGATAAACCGAGAATTTGTGTTGTGGTATTTAGGTTAACCAGTATAAGAAGTGTAAAAAGATGTATAACTACCAAGCTAATAAAGAGAGATGGAAGAAAGAATTTAAAATAGAATCAACCCAAAGGATGACAAGAAATGAGAGACAGCCCTGGCCAGTTTGGCTCAGCGGTTGGAGCATCGACCTGCAGACCAGAGAGTCCCAGGTTCAGTTCCTGCTAAGGGCACTTACCTCAGTTGCAGTTTGTCCTCAGCCCCAATTGGGGTCGTGCGGGAGGCAACCATTCAGAGTGTCTCTCTAACATCGATGTTTCTCTCTCTCTTCCCTCCTCTCTCCCTCCTGCTCTATCTGAAGCTAAATGCAAAAATGTCCTCAGGTGAGGATAAAATAAAAAGAAGAAATAAGAAGAGAAAAATAGAACACTGAGCAGGTAAGGCATATACAAAGAATTTCAAAAAAGGGTAGGTTTAAACTCACATATATTAATAGCTATATTAAATGTAATGAAGTAAGCCCTGGCCGGTTTGGCTCAGCAGTTAGAGCGTTAGCCTGCAGTCCGAAGAGACCTGGGTTTGGTTCCCACTAAGGGCATGTACCTTGGTTGCAGTTTGTCCCCGGCCCTGGCTGGGTTGTGCGGGTGGCAGCCACTCGATGTGTCCCTTTCACGTTGATGTTTCTCTCTCTCTCTCCCTCCCACTCTATCTGAAAAAAAAATGGAAAAATGTCCTCGGGTGATTAAAAAAAACTAACCAGTTTGGCTCAGAGCTTAGAGAGTCAGCCTGAGGACCAGAGAGTCCTGGGTTCAGTTCCCGCTAAGGGCACATAACTCAGTTGCAGTTCGTCCCCCACCTTGGTTGGGGTCGTGTGGGTGGCAACCAGTCGATGTGTCCCTCTCACATCGATGTTTCTCTCTCTCTCTTCCTCCCTCTCTCCCTCCTGCTTTATCTGAAGATAAATGCAAAAAAGTCCTTGGGTGAGGATATAAAAACAACTAACTACACGTTGTTTTCATGGCTCATATTTAAAACAAAAGGCTATCAAAATAGATGAAAATAAAGGGCAGAACAGGCATATACCATGCAAACTTTAATCAAAAGATAGCTGGGGCATTGCCAGTATGGCTCAGTGGTTCAGCATCAACCCATGCATCAAGAGGTCACTGGTTCAATTCCAGGTAAGGGCACATGACCAGCATCTGGGCCAAATCCCCAGTGGGGGTATGCAGGAAGCGGCCAATCTATGTTTCTCTCATTGATGTTTTTATCTCTATCCCTCTCCCTTCCTCTTTCTCTAAAATCAATAAAAAAAAAAGACAGCTGTATTCCCTGGCTGGTTTGGCTCAGAGGTTAGAGTGTTGGCCCCCAGACTGAAGGTTCTCAAGTTCAATTCCTGGTCAAGGGCACATACCTGATTTGCAGGTTCGACCTCCAGTCCCAGTTGGGGCACATATGGGAGGCAACCAACCAATCTCTCACATCAATATTTCTCTCTCTCTCCCTCCCTTCCACTCTAATTAAAAATCAATGAAAAAATATCCTTGGGTGAAGAGTAACAAAATAATAATAACAATAATAATAATTTTAAAAGATTACTGGTATCATTATAGTAACATCACACAAAGACATTATATGCTTATATGATTGCTTGTAGACAATCCAAAATAATCTACACATAATTTATTAAAATTGTTACATGAACTTTCAGCAAGGTTGTTAAGTATAAGATTACTAAACAAAAATCAATTGCATTTCTGAATATCAGCTATATACTCTGAGAAAATAAAAATTTTATTATTTACAATAACATTAAACATTAAATATATAAAAATAACTAACAGATGTACAAAACCTCTATGCAAAAAAAAAACTGTAAAATAATACTAAAATAATAGAGATGTACCATGTTCATGGATAGGTCAAAATTATAAAATGTCAATCCTCAAAACCTCTCTCTGAACTACAGTTAATGCAATCCAAATCAAAATCCTAACAAAATATTTTTGTTTGGGGGCAGAATTTTACAAGCTGATTTCAAAACTTATTAAAAAATAAAAATATCACACCCAGCCAGTGTGGCTCAGTGGTTGAGCATCAACCCATGCACCAAGAGGTCACCAGTTCGATTCCCAGTCAGGACACATGCCCAGGTTGTGGGCCAAGTCCCCAGTGGGGGCATGCAGGAGGCAGCCAACAGATGTTCTTTCTCATCGATGTTTCTTTTTTTTTTTTTTTTTATCCTCACCCGAGGACATTTTTTGTTCAGATAGAGAGGGAGGGAGAGAGAGGAAGAGAGAGATAGAGAAACATCGACGTGAAGGGACACATCGAGTGGCTGCCACCCGCACGACCAACCAGGGCCGGGGACAAACTGCAACCGAGGTACGTGCCCTTAGCGGGAACCGAACCCGGGTCTCTCGGGACCGCAGGTCGACGCTCTAACCGCTGAGCCAAACAGGCTAGGGTTCTTATCGATGTTTCTATCTCTCTCTCCCTCTCCCTTCCTCTCTCTCTGAAATCAATAAAGGGAAAAAAAAAAAAGGAGCAAGATGGGAGAACTTGTCCTATCATATATCAAATTTACTCTAATGTTATGCTAAGACAGCATGGTATTGGCATAAGAATAGACAAAGCCCCAAAACATACCTTCCATATTTAAACAACTGACTGACAACTAAGGTAGTACTACAGAGCAATGAGGAAAGAACATCCTTTTCACTAAAAGGTGCTAAGACATTTGGATTTCTATATAGCCGAGCAACATACACACAAGTCAATTCCATGTGTGAAAAGCAAACAGCCTGGCCAGTGTGGCTCAGTGGTTGGGCGTTGACCCCTGCACCAAAAGGTCACTGGTTCGATTCCAGCCAAGGGTATGTACCTCAGTTGTGGTTCAGTTTGGCCCTGGTCAGGTTTGTGCAGGAGGCAACCAATCGATGTGTCTCTCTCACATTGTGTCCCTGCCTCCCTCTCTCCCACTTTACCTGAAGATAAATGGAAAAATATCCATGGGTGAGGATTGAAAAAAAAAACCTTATACTGTAGTAAAAATGAATGAACTATCGTTATAGTCAATAATATGAATGAATATCACAAATAGGATTTTGAGCAAAAACCACATGAAAGATACATAATGTATTCTCTAAGTATATGATATTTTTTTAAAAAGGCAAATAAATTGTTGTTTATAGGGGTATAGGTTTAAATGGCGGGGGGGGGGCAGTTATTACCCTAAAAGTGTTGGTTACCTTTGAGAAAGGGGGCAGAAATAATTAGGAGTTTGAGGGGGTGCGTATGGCATGCCTATGGGTTACATGCTATGTTCGTGTTGTGGTAAATCAATATGCTGCATGAGGTTTTTCTATGTATTCTTCTCTTTGTGTTATATTTCATAAGTTTCATAAGTTTTAAAAATATGGTAGTTACTTGGATTACTGAGGTAACAGTGGAAATAGAGAGGTAGATGGACTCAAAATTATAAGGTAAAATCAACAAGACTTGGTGAGGAAGAGTGAAGATGAGGGAGCTATGAAGGATCTTTCTCAGGTTTTTTATTTAAGAGTCTATATTAATGATGGTGCCATTTCCTGGGATAAGACAGACTGAAGAATAAAGGTAGATTCTGAATTCAGGGTTTTTTGTTGTTTTCTTCAGATAGAGCGGGAGGGAGAGAAAGAGGGAGAAAGAGAAAGAAACATCAGTGTGAGACAGACAATGAATGGCTGCCATCCACACAACCCCAACCAGGGCCGGGGACAAACTGCATCCAAGGTACATGCCCTTAGCGGGAACCGAACCTGGAACTCTCTGGTTCACAGGCCAACGCTCTAACCGCTGAGCCAAACCGGCCAGGGCTGAATTCAGTTTTGAATAGAGATAAAAGCCAATTTTCTTATTAACTTCAAATCATTGAAATAACATCACAGAATCAAGTAATTGTCTTTCAGAGACAATGGACTAGTCAAACACCCTAATCTTGCAATGAGAGAGGACAGAAGAGCTATAAAGCCTTTCAGTGGTCTGGAATGGAGTCACAGACCTCCAAACACAAGGAAGCTGCAGAGAAAGCAGAAGTAATAAGCCTAGCAAATAAGAGGGAGGCAAGAAGGAAAGAATGGGAATTAAAAGATCAGTATATAACCTAGTGACATTCTTTATCCATCTGGACACTTTACTCAAATTCTTCTATTCTCTCAAATAATCGCTTAGCACCTCTTCTACTGAAACAGTAAATCACTTCCTTCACACCTATGCTTTAAAAAAACTGCCTTCAGGGTAGCCTTCTTAATAACTTCTCACCACTAAAACTGTCCTGGTTCAAGTTTTCATCACCTTGCTAAAGACTTATCAGTCTCCCAGATGGTCACCCTAACTCCTATCTTTCCCTCATCCAGTTCCTCCAGCCTCCATACTGGGCCCAGTGTGACATGTCTAAAATAAAACTCACAAGGTAGAACACAACACCCTTCAGGATTGTACCCTTTTCAATCTTTCTAGTCTTGTCTCTAATAAGAGCTCTCAAAAAAATCTGTACGAGCCCTGGCCGGTTTGGCTCAGCGGTTAAAGCGTTGGCCTGCGGTCCGAAGAGACCCGGGTTCGGTTCCTGCTAAGGGCACGTACCTTGGTTGCAGTTTGTCCCCGGCCCTGGTTGGGTTGTGCGGGTGGCAGCCACTCGATGTGTCCCTTTCACGTCGATGTTTCTCTCTCTCTCTCCCTCTCTTTCCCTCCCACTCTATCTGAACAAAAAATGGAAAAATGTCCTCCAGTGAGGATAAAAAAAAAAAAAAAAAAATCTGTACGAACCAAACTACTTACATGTCTTCTAATGTGACAGGTTATTTCATACCTCCAAGCCTTTGTTCACAACTGCTCCTTCTCTCTAAAATGCCTTTCCTCCTGTTTTCCAACTGGCCAAAATCTGTTTTGTAAGACTCTGCAAGTATCACTACTGCTATGTAATGCCTTTCTAGACCCATGCTACCAAATGGAATGATTACTCTCTTCTTTGAGGTCACATCATAACCTGTCCCAGATTTCAGAGCACCTATAACACTGTATTGTTATTATCCATGTATTGTCTTATCTATCCAAGTAAACTCAGATCAGGGATCATCTATTCATCTGTGTATCGCCAATATGAAGCACAAGGCCCAGCACAGAGTTAATATTCAAACATTTTGAGCAAATAAAAAAATAAATAACTTTAGCTTTTACTATCTATATGCTACATATATTGTTTCGTCTATCAACTATATTTTTAGGCCCTAAGGGACAAGGAACATGTCTCATAGTTCTACATCCTCCACAGTAGGGTAAGTGAAGAACCCCTCATTATTCAGATACTGCTGCCTAACCACAGAATGACAGAAAAGAAAAGCAGAAGCCAAAGTAATTTATCTACCAAAATACCAGATACAATATTTCTGGACAAAACAAAATAAAGGGTAAAAAATGCTATGATCCTCAATCTAGAACTGGACCCATTTGGCATCCTTCCTTCATTTCTTTTGTGGCTAGAATCAGCTAGACTAATGTAAGTAACATGACATGGTTAAATGTGGGGCCCGACATCAGAACACCTGAATTCAATTTTTTTTAGATATGATAATGGTACGGTAATTGTTTTAAAAAAGTCTTTATTGTTCAGAGATATACACTGAAATTCAAGAATAAAATGATAAAGATGCCAAGGATTCGTTTTCACAAGAATCTGGTGGAGAGGGTTAGAGTAAAGGAAGTAGAGTGAACAGTGAGGATAGGGAGGGGTGGAAATTAAACAACTTTGGCCATGAAATAACAATTGTTAAAGCTGGATAATGAGTACACGGGAATTAAACTTTTCTCTCTACGTGTGTATGCGTGCATGCGCATGTGTGAAATGTTCCATATGAAATATTCCATAACAAAAAGTCGGGAGAAAAAACAATAACCCACATTCAAATCCAGACCCTCCATTTACTTCTCTGGGTGACCTTGGATACTAAACTGCTCTAAACCTAGTTCCTTACCTGAAATTCAGAGATAACAATGGGGCTGTCATCAAGATTAAATAAAATATTACATGTGGAAAGAGTTTTATAAACTCCAACAAACTATGTAAATGTTAACTGCTCTTAGAAGTATTATTACAGCCTGACCGGTTTGGCTCAGCTGTTAGAGCATCGGCCCGCAGACCGAAGAGTCTCGGGTTCAATTCTGGCCAAGGGAATGTACCTTGGTTTCAGTTCGTCCCTGGTCCTGGTTGGGGTCATGCCGGAGGCAACCAGTGGATGTGTCCCTCTCACGTAAATGCTTCTCTCTCTCTCCCTCTCTCTCCATCCCACTTCTGTCTAAAGAGAAATAAAAAAATATCCTTGGGTGAGGATTAAAAAATTTTTTTTAATTTCTCAAAAACATGCTTAAGCTGAATCTAACAAATAGATCTCACTTGCATTTCATAGTAAACACAGGGAATAAAGGGGCAAGTCAATCCCCAAAGAAGGAAACAAATTCAGAAAACAAGACATTTTACAAAACACCTAATCAAGTTTCATCAACAGGTCAACATCAACAAAATAAAAAAGTTGTTCTAGATTTTAAAAAGAGCAAAGGCCATACATATATGGACAGTTTGCATTTTGATTTGAACAAATCAACTATAAAAAGGCATTCTGGAAACAACTAAAGAAATATGAACATGGACCAGTTGATGACATTAAATAATTATTTCATTTTACTTGATGCAATTAGATGGTTGGGGTTTTTTAAGTCCCTTTTTTAGAGCTACTTACTGAATTATTTAGGCAAAAATACTATGATCCTTTTAAATTTTTCAGGAAAACAAATAAAGGGAGCAGTACGTATATATTTTTTTAATCCTCACCCCAGGGCCCTACACGTGGGCCGCGTGGTGCCTGGCAGTGGGGGCAAGGCCTCTAATCACACGCGGAGGACTCCCTGCTCTGGTGCGTCCTGGAGCACGATTTCCACCTGGAAGATCCTGGCACAGAGCTTCTAAATCCCTTGGAATTTCCTGAGGTGACAGGAGCAGGGGCTCCTGGACAGCTTCAGGATGGGGCTAGGCACCAGAAGGACCAGCCATGATTAGAAGTTTGGATCTTTCAGCACTATCCTCCGGGAAGGGTGAAGAGCTGGAGACTAATGATCCATCATGTCTACAGGATGAAGGCTCCAATACAATGCCAAGAGCACAGGGTTCAGAGAGCATCTGGCTTGGTGAACACATCTATGTACTGGACCCCATCTCCACCAGGACCAGAGCCCCTGACCTCAGGACCCTTCCCGACCTTGCCACATTCATCTCTCTCTCTAGATGATCACCTGCATCCTTTGTAGCCTTTAGTGCATAATAAATCAGTAAACGTAAAAAAAATAATAATAATAAATCCTCACCCAAGGATATTTTTCCAATGATTTTCAGATAAGAGAGGGAGGCAGGGAAAGAGAGAGAAAAAAAATTTTTTTTATTTATGTTTTATACTCACCTGAGGACATTTTTGCATTTATTTTCAGATAGCGCAGGAGTGAGAGAGGGAGGAAGAGAGAGAGAAACATCGACATGAGAGAGACACATCGAGTGGCCGCCACCCACACAACCCCAACCAGGGCCGAGACAAACCACAACAGAGGTAAGCACCCTTAGCGGGAACTGAACCCGGGCCTCTCTGGTTCACAGGCTGACGCTCTAACCACTGAGTTGAACCAGCCAGGGTGAGAGAGAGAAAAATTGATGTGAGAGAGACATATCGATTGGTTTCCTCCTGCACGATCCCAACCAGGGCCGGGGATCAAACTGCAACCGAGGTACATGCCCTTGACCAGAATCAAACCCACAACTTTTTGGTCTGCGGGCTGACACTCTTAACTACTAAGCCAAACCAGCAGGGCCAAGGGAGCAAATTTTTTTTATTTTTTTATCCTCACCGAGGACACTTTTCCTTTTTTTTTTTATCCTCACTTGAGGACATTTTTCCATTCTTTGTTCAGATAGAGTGGGGAGGGAGAGAGAGAGAGAGAGAAACATCAATGTGAAAGGGACACATTGAGTGGCTTCCTCCCGCACAACCCAACCAGGGCCGGGAACAAACTGCAACCGAGGTACGTGCCCTTAGCGGGAACTGAACCCGGGTCTCTCTGGACTGCAGGCCAATGCATTAACCGCTGAGCAAAACCGGCCAGGGTGAAAATTTTTTTAAAATATGTTTTATTGATTTTTTACAAAGAGAGGGAGAGAGAGACAGAAACATCGATGAGAGAGAAAGATCGATTGGCTGCCTCCTGCATGCCTCCTACAGGGAATCAAGCCCACAACTCAGTCATGTGCCCCGACCAGGAATTGAACCAGCAACCTCTTGTGCACGGACCAATGCTCAACCAACTGAGCCACACCAGCTGAGCAAGCGAGTAAATTTGGCAAAATATTTATAACTGTTTAATCCCAGAGATGGACATTTGGCACTGTGTGTGGGTAGGTTGGAGGAGAGCAGTGGAGGCAGGCATATTAGTACATAGTGTTTACCCAGTGACCACCAGGGTGCTGAGTTCTATGGTAGAGGAAGGGGAAATCTGAAGAAGCCAGCAGAAACCCCTATCTCAATCAGGGGCTCTGAATACTGTAAGCATCTGACGACAGGATTTACATCTGTATCTCTATCCACAGTGCTTTGTACATGGAAGGTACTTAGTAAAAGATTGCTGAATGAATGCCTTCTTGTTTATTTTGCAATATTAACCCATTCTGCAAACATGATACAACCCTTATACACACTCCCAACAGGTCCTCAAGACCAGCTTACCTTATAATAATGTTCCAAGAGAACCCTGACTACTCCCTCCACACTTTCTGCCTCGACAGGCTTCCTGGCAAACTGAAGTAGGTACTGCAAAGCATCTGCTGGAGAGGCAGCTTTACACAGATCTATGTGGAGTGCTGCAGATTTGCTTGGTTTTGTTAGTCGGAGTTTCTTAGTAGCAATTTCCTCCTGTTGCTGCAAAGGGGTAAAAAAGTTAAGACATGAAAACCTAACTGAAAGCACTGAGTCTGCACACCTTACTTCACCTCATTTGATGGAAATAATTTTCTCTTATACCTAATAATATACTCAGGTAATAGACCTAGCCTTAGGACAAAGCAGTGTTATGAACTGGAAAAAGAGCAATGAATTGAAGACAAAACTATGAGTCCCAATTTTGCTTTTCACTAGCTGCTACAACTTTGGGCCACTCATTTAATTTATCCAAGTCTCTGTTTCTTTCTCTGTAAAGTAGGTCCAATAACATCTTGATCTGCCTATCATGGCATGATAAAAAGACCAAGGGCTCTGAAGTCAGAGGAATCTGCGTTCAATCCTATCTCCACCCTATTCCACACCAATTCAGTCTTCAGGCTTCAGTTCTGACAAAAACTGAGGAGCGTTTTTTTCCTAGAGAGAATGTATAGTAGAGGACAAACCAATAACTACAATTGATCAACCACCAATAATGTTTTAGTGAGCCAGGCCCTATGATCTATCCAGGGGATATGGAGATGAACCAAATATTATCTCTGCTCTCAAAGAGCCCAGACTTATGGAAATATAGGTACATTGGTAATTACAGCAGTACTAAGTGATAGGTACAAATAGATGAGTACAACACAGTACCAAAGAAGGAGAGGAGGGGGTGACTAAATTCTTGCTGAGGTTTCAATTGGATCTTGAAGAAAAAATATAAATCCACTGGGTGGAGAAGAAAAAGAAAGAAAAGAGTGATAACCATTCTATGTAAAAGAGACAATAGGTACAAAAGTTTGGAGATGTGCAAACACACGGCATGCTGGAGGAGAGGTGAGTAGTCTTGAGAGTGGGAACAATAAAATGTTGGAAAGAAAGTAATACTGCACAACAATATGAAGGTACTTGATGCCAGTGGACTGGTTAAAATGGTTTAAAATGGTACATTTTATGTTATGTTTAGAAAACAGGCAAGGGAAACAGAGCCAGAAAATCCCCAAAAGCAAGCCACAAAGGAGGGAGCTCTGTGAAGTTAGAAAAGCTTTTCTTAATGTTAACTCATTCTAAAGTTTAGGAAAACTAATTTCACATGAAAAAGAGAAAAAAGTGAAAAGGTTAAATCTCAAAATTATTTTAAGAAAAAACAAGAATAAGGAGCAGACTAGCTTGCCTACAGACAATGGGGATATGCTTCAAAGATGAGTCCAGAAAACAAAAAAGAAGGAACACTGTCAAATCATGAAGCGCTAGGGAATTTTTATGAAAAAGAGGAGCAGCAAAAAAGAAAAACTTGATTTGTCAGTGCAATTATCTCTATGTAGTATAAATCAAATATATGCTGTTCTCTCTCCCACGAGCCTGTGAGCTCCTAAAGGACATGTATTGGATATTACAGCTCAACAACTTTCACTATACCTGATGCATAGTAACCACTCATTAACTCAATAAACTCTTGCTGAAGAAATGAATGAAATGTTTAAGGATCAGTTTCCTCTTGGGTGGTCTAAGTCTTGCTACTCTACAAGAAGGATCTAAGGGTGTTGCTGATCCACTGGAATCCACTGGGGGCTTGTTAGAAATACACCTCCCCCCACTATATTTACTGAGTAGAATCTACATTTCAATAAGATCCTCAAGTGATTAGTTTACACACACAGTCTGTGAAGACCAACACAAGAGATGACTTGGGATCAACCTCTACTTTAGCGACATCTACGAGGAGACACAGGGAGAATCACTAGTGTTCTGACAGAGGCTGGGCCACTATTCTTGAACAAGTCCAAAGGAGGAAGGTATTGCCTTCCTTTCTAGGTGAGTTGTTCCACCAATGGAAAGTTCAATCCCTATGAAGCCTGTGACCCTCGCCTTGCTTTGAATGGGCGCTGAGGATTTCTGTATACTTCTCTTCTAACCCCTCAGAACTTTGCATACAGCCAATTGGTCCCAGAGCTCTTTTTCTGTAACGCAGTTGGGGAGAGGGGGCTCCGCCACTAATCGGTTCGGTGTCCTGGTACCCCTCCAGAAGCTTCTAATTCCACGTCTGTAAAACAAGGATGCTAATGTAACCTGAATAAAATAAGATAACGGATAAGATATTCTCATAAATCGCAAAACGTTACTTATTTCTGCTAATCATATATTTTTTTTAAATGCCAGACTGCACTTTAATCATAATGACAACAGTAGCGGCAAACGAACACGCCCACTACAGTGTAGTCTCAAAGAGCCTATCGAAATAGTCGGCGCTCAACTCAAGTCCGTGGCGCCTGTTCTGGAAAAGTTCCTGGGGCGTGGATAACCCTCCCCTACCCACGACCGGTCCTGGGACCTTTCCTTCCGGAGCTTACCTGAACCACCTTAGTGAATTCCTCGTACACCCGCTTCTTAAGGTGCGCCGCCATCGCTGCCCGCGGCCCCTCTCAGCTTCCGTACTTGATAAGGGAGGCGGGAGGTAAAGGAATACGGAAAACCACCGAGGCCGGCGGAATCCTCCACCGTCCCACAAGGCACTGGGATCCCAGGAAAGAGAGGCCGCTTCCGGCTGCTCGACTGCCCCGCCGCCGTAGGTCTGGATTTGGCCGCCTTTGCGTTGTGCGCCGAGGAACGGAAACAAGAGCGTAGCGGGGGGGCTGGGGGCGGAGCCCCTGGAGGCGGCGAGCCAATGGGAGCTTTCGGGGCCTTGCTGGTCGTCTTAGAGCGTCGAAGACACTGGCGCAGAACAGAGCGAGTGGTGGAAGGAAGTGCAAGGTAAAGGGAAGAGGTTCGCGAACCAGAAGCAAAACCCGGAGCTGCGTAACGACTTGGACTACCGAGATAACGGAAAGAGGCGGAGCTGGCGTTCCCATAATTTGCTGTTCACAGTGTGTGCTGCTTGTATCTTCCTTGACTTTTCCTCCTGGACAGTCTGTGGCCTGGGGTGCCTTTTCCTGTTTCTTCACTCCAGTTGTTCAAAAGGTACCCATCCTTTAAGGAATCAACTCCTCCTTCGAAAGCTATGGTAGAGTGGAAAGAATCCTGAGGCCAAGGGTCAAGCAACAAAGCTTCAGACTACAACTGGCATTTAATAAAAAGTAGTTTCAACTACAAATGGGCTGATAACACCCGACAAATATAGTGATAATGGAATGAGATAGTGCATAAGCAGTTTCCAGGTTATGAAGTGTAGTTCAGGTGTTAGTGTTAATAAATCCGGGGTCAATTAACTTAAGCTGTTGTTTCGTCTTTCAAAAGAGTTAATGTGGGATGCTTAGGAAAAACAGCAGGCCTGGAACGAATACAAAATAATATTGAATGCAAACTGTAATTGAAAAAAGAAAAACATCAGGCTGTGGTCGGTAGAGAAATCCCAAAACTGCATTTAAAGGTGGTCTTTACTTACCCCTCAAGGTCCTAACCGGGAAGAGAGACACTCAAGCTGATAACTAGTGGGCAACCAAAGTGTGCTGGTGTGCTGGGTAACAGGAATGGAGTTCAAACATACCTAACTTCTTCAGGATGTCTCAGGGAATTATAACAGAGGCAAGGATTTTTAATCTGGCTTTAAAATACAGGCATATCTTGGAGATATTGCAAGTTCAATTCGAGGACACTATAATAGAGCAAATATTGCAATAAAGCAAGTCACACGAAGTTTTGGTTTCCTGGTGCATATAAAAAGTATGTTTATACTTGACTGTAGTCTATTAAGTGTGTAGTAGCATTATGTCTTAAATAATGGACTGCCTGAATTTAAAAATACTTTATTGCTTAAAATATGCCATCATCTTAGCCTTCAGGCAAGTAATAATCTTTGCTGGTGGAGGGTTTTCAATTGATAAGAAACAGTAAAGTGAAGGACAATGAAACAAGGTATGCCTATGGTAAATTTTCCAGAAAGAATATCATCCCAGACAACAGAGACTACTGCATATACAAATATATTGAGTTCAATGAAAAGCACTTAGCAGTCCTGGCCAATTTGGCTCAGCGGTTAGAGCGTCAGTCCACGGACCAGAGAGACCCGGGTTCGATTCTGCTAGGGGCACGAACTGCTATTGCATTTTGGCCCTGGCCCTGGTTGGGGTTATGTGGGTGGCAAGCAGTTGATGTGTCTCTCTCATATGGGTGTTTCTCTCTCTTCCCCCCTCTCTCCCTCCTGCTCTATCTGAAGGTAAATGCAAAAGTGTCCTTGGGTGAGGATAAAAAAAGAAATAAAAGCACTTAGCAAACAGTACCTTTAATAAATGTTAGCAGCTATTATTATTTCATTACCGTATTCTATCAAATCTAAGCTGCCAGGAATTTTAACAAAACCAGTATTTTATTTTATTTTATTTTTTTTTATCCTCACCCGAGGACATTTTTCCATTTTTTGTTCAGGTAGAGTGGGAGGGAGAGAGAGGAACAGAGAGAGAGAGAGAAACATCGATGTGAAAGGGACACATCGAGTGGCTGCCACCCGCACGACCGACCAGGGCCGGGGACAAACTGCAACCGAGGTACGTGCCCTTAGCGGGAACCGAACCCGAGTCTCTCTGGACCGCAGGCCGACGCTGAGCCAAACCGGCCAGGGCAAAACCAGTATTTTATATAAACTATTAAAAAATAATGATGAGCCCTGGCCGGTTTGGCTCAGTGGTTAGAGTGTCAGCCTGTGGACCAGAGAGTCTTGGGTTCAGTTCCTGCTAAGGGCACTTACCTTGGTTGCAGTTTGTCCCCGGCCCGGTTGGTATCGTGTGGGTGGCAACAGCTTGATGTGTCTCTCTCACATCGATGTTTCTCTCTCTCTCTTACTCCCTCTCTCCCTCCCGTTCTATCTGAAGATAAATTCCAAAAAAATAAAATAGAATAATAAAGTTGAGAAGCTGAGGCCAGATTGGTATAGAAACTAGAATATTCTACAATCTTTAATTGTTTGTCATATTTGTGATGCTAAGATTTATTTTCTCATAATTAAATCACATTCTTTAATTTTAAAATGAAAAACTGTCTTAATTGATGACATTTTCTGTTGACTTTCATTACTGCATATAAGATTACAATGAGGTGCCCCAGTGAATCCCTTGGGCTTCAAATAGACTTTTCCCTGCCCCTATTGTATAAAAGCAACCCAATTTCCCCTTGGAAATTAGGGTCAGTCCTTCAGACTGCTATAGTAACCCCTTCTCTGCCTGTTGGCTTAGCAAGAAGAGCCCCATATGACCAGGAGTGGTCTTGTTATATGTTCCAATGAATATGACAGTGATTGTGTTCTTTAGTGGAAGGAAGTGTTGCCTCCTTGGGGACTAAGCACTCCTAACTCACTGAACCCAGGAATTTATAAATGAATTACTAGGTGTAAAAGTGACAAAAACCACTCCTAACTCCATCCTTAGCTCCCAAACCTATGTATTCTAACTGTGGGAGAAATAGTACTATATTTTAGCTGTTGGTATAAACTTTTTCATCTCATGGCACACATAAACCAATTACTAAAATTCTGCAACACACCAAAAGATATATTCTTTGCCTATCTGACAAAAAATAGGTATAATTTTAATTCAGTCATACCATGCAGCTATTGTGTTGGCTGTTGTCATTTTTTTATTTGACAATCTAAGGGGAAAGAGGTCACTGCCCCTGACTAAATAGGCAGGTATTGTATGTTTTTATCTTGTAGCACATCAGTTGAAAATTGCTCGTATAAGGCATATACCACAAATCTGTAAGACAGCACCCCAAATTCACAATGTGTTGTTTTTTTGGCTAGCACCATAACTGAGTCTGCAAAAGGTTATTACACTGTTTTTATAATAGCAAGTACATCTGAGTGAAGGGGTACCTGGAAAAACCAATGAGTTTCTTTGCCAAAATTCTTTCACCATAAAATAAGCTCCTTAATCAGAAGCAATTGTAAAATAACATGAAAATGAATGGTGATACCGGCAGAAACATTGCAGTTAGGTATTAGGGTTCTCCGGGAAAACAGAACCAACAGGATATATATAGAGAGAGATTGAGCTAATATGTATATGTATATGTATATGTATATGTATATGTATATGTATATATGGTTAGTACAACAATACATACACTGAGTGGCTTTAAACAACAGAAATTTATTTCTGACAGTTCTGGAGGCTGGAAAGTACAAGGTGCAGGCAGATTCATTCTCTGTTGAGAACTCCCTTCCTGATTCATAGCTGTCTTCTCATCTTCTTATGTGTCCTCCCTTGGGAGAAGAGGCAAGGGAGCTCGCTGGGGTCTTTTATAAGGTCACTAATCCCATTCATGAAGGCTATACCCTTATGACCTAATCACCTCCCAAGGGCCCTACTTCCTAATACCATCACATTGAGGATTTAGGATTTCAACATATGAATGGGGGAGGGGGTGGTCAACAAACATTCAGTCTATTGCAGTACGAAAGTCAAATCTGGATCTGGACTGTGTATCTATTTCTGTGAGAATATATCACCACTCCCTCCCAGATGGAAAGGATGCAGTGTGTAATAGAATGGTTGCAGAAATGGCCCCAATTCTCCCCTTCTCTGTTTGTAGACCCCTTGAAATATAGCTTTGAAACCACTTTCACTAAGAGATGGAATTTAGCCCTGACCAGGTGGCTCGGTTGGAGCATCACCTCATACACCAAAAGGTTGTGGGTTCAATCCCCAGTCAGGGCGTGTACAGGAGGCAACTGATGAATGTTTCTCTCTTACATTGATGTCCCCCCCACCCACCCCCACACACACACTCTCTTCCTTTAAAAAAAAAAAAAAAAGATGTACTTTATATCCTCACCTTTCAAATTGGACTAGCCCTGTGCCTGGCCAGTAGAATGTAGAAGTGACAGTGTGCTAGTTTTGAGCCTAGGCCTCAAGGTCAGTCCACATAACAATTTCCCAGACCTTTTGCTTGATTTTGAAACCCTACCACTGTCATGAGAGTAAGTCCAACCTAGCCTGTTGGAGAGTGAGTGACCACATGGAATAAAGCCAAGGTGACCCAGCTAAGGCCATCTTAGACCAGCCCCAGCCAAACTAATCCACCATCTGACTACAGATATGTGGGTGAGACCAACTAAGACCAGAAGAACTGCTCAATCTGTAGGCTTATGGGAAATAATTAATGGTTGTAGTCTTAAGTCATTAAGTTTTGGGGTCAGGAGGTTGTTATGTTGTCAGACAGTCCCTTAATTGGTAAATCTACTTGCCTCAGGAGGAAAGGGAAGAAAATGGATGGGGTGAGGGGCAGAAAAGAATGAGGAAAATAAACAGAATTTTTTTAAGAGTATTCTAGGAGAGCAATGTTAACCTGAAAACCTGGCACAGTGCTATGAACTAGGGCATCTCCATGAGGAAAATCTCAAAGATTTTACTCTTTGTGTTTTTCCTTTGGATTATAATGACATTTATATTTAGCATTCACTCTTAAATTTTCCTTCTCCAACGCTCTAATTTTCTTAAGTTAATCCCAACAGATCTGAAAAGTCTCATATAACCCTACAAATGAACACAGATAATATTTTAAACATTATTATTATTATTATTTTTTGATATTTTGTTCAGATAGAGTGTGTGGGGGGAGAGAGAGAGAGAGAGAGAGAGAAACATCGATGTGAAAGGGACACATTGAGCGGCTGCCACCCTCACAACCCAGCCAGGGACAAACTGCAACCGAGGTACATGCCCTTACCGGGAACCGAACCTGGGTCTCTCTGGACCGCAGGCCGACACTCTAACCCCTGAGCCAAACCGGCCAGGGCTTAAACATTATTAACATGCCTTACTAGTTTTGCTTTTTCTGTTACGAAAAAAGAAGAGAGGAGCCCTGGCCGGTTTGGCTCAGCAGTACATGGAGGGCATGTACCTGGGCTGCAGGTTCTAACCCCACAATGGTCAGGGCTGTGCAGGACGCAACCAATTGATGTGTCTCTCTCACGTCAATATTTTTCTCTCTTTCTCTCTCTTTCTCCCCCTTCCTCCCTTCCACTCTATCTAATAATCAATGGAAAAACATCCTCGGGTGAGGATTAAAAAGAAACCAAAAGGGTGGGAAGAGATGGCATTATTGGGTATACAAACAAGAATCTTAATTTATATACTTATAATTTATCTTTTTGGATAATTTTTTTCATAGTCCTGTAAGCCCCACCACCTTAAGTCCCTTTTGGAGCAAAGATTAAATTGGGTTGCCTTTAATGAACATTCTCCTCCTCAATAATTTTAAGCCATATATAAATACAATTTTCTATTTATATATTTTTAAATTTTTATTGAATTTATTGGGGTGAAATTGATTAATTAAAGTATATAGGATTCAGGTATACAATTCTATAATACATCATCTGTATATTGTATTGTGTTTACCACCCCAAGTCAAGTCTCCTTTCATCACCATTTATCCTCCCTTTACCCTCTTCTACCTGTCCCTACCTCCTTTCCCTCTGGCAATCACCATACTGTTGTGTGTCTAAGAGTTTGGGTTTTGGTTTGTTTTTCACTTAATCCCTTCACCTTTTTCAGCCAGCCCCCAAACCCCCTCCCTCTGATAGCTGTCAGTCTGTTCCCTGTATCTATGAGTCTATTTCTGTGTTTATTAGTTTGTTCATTAGATTCCACATTAGATTCACTCCATATATAAGTGAAATAATACGGTACTCGTTGTGCTATAAATATAAATTTAATTTCTTTATAACATTGCATTATATAGATGGAATATAATTAAGTTGACTTATTTCCGATTGTAAGTTAAGTGGGATAAAAATAGTTATGGTGGCCCTGGTCGGTTTGGCTCAGCGGTTAGAGCGTCAGCCTGTGGTCCAGAGAGACCTGGGTTCAGTTCCCACTAAGGGCACATACCTTGGTTGCAGTTTGTCCCCGGCCCTGGTTGGGTCGTGCAGCAGGCAGCCATCGATGTGTCCCTTTCACGTCAATGTTTCTCTCTCTCTTCCTCTCTCTCCCTCCCACTCTATCCAAACAAAAAATGGAAAAATGCCCTCCAGTAAGGATAAAAAAAAAAATAGTTATGGTGTCACTCTGGCTGGTGTGGCTCAGTTGGTTGAATGTCATCCTGTGCACTGCGAGGTGAGTGGTTCATTCCTGATCAGGGCACATGCCCGGGTTGTGGGCTCAGTCCTCAGTAGGAGACGTGCAGGAGACAGCCAATCAAATCCTCCTCCCTTCCTCTCTCTGTAAAATAAAAGCCAATTTAAAAACATAGTTATGTTGTCCTGGCCAGTTTGGCTCAGCAGTTACAGTGTCGGCCTGCGGACCAATGCGTCTCCGGTTCAATTCCAGTCAAATGCATGTATCTCAGTTGTGGTTCTTCCCTAGCCCTGGTCGGGGTTGTGCAAGAGGCAACCAGTCGATGTGTCCCTCTCACATCAATGTTTCTCTCTCTCTCCCCTCTTTTTTATTTATTTTTTATTTTTTACTTTTTATCCTCACCTGAGGACATTTTTGCATTTATCTTTAGATAGAGGGGGAGGGCCCTGGCCAGTTTGGCTTAGCGGTTGGAGCATCGGCCTGTGGACCAGAGAGTCCCAGGTTCGGTTCCCACTAGGGGAGCATACCAAAATAAATAAATAAATAAATAATAGAGAGGGAGAAAGGGAGGGAGGGAGAAAGGGAGGGAGGGAGGGAGGAGGAGAGAGAGAAACATCGACGCGAGAGACACATTGAAGTGAGAAAGACACATCTAGTGGTTGCGACCCACACGACCCCAACCAGGGTGGGGACAAACTGCAACCAAGGTACGTGCCCTTAGCGGAAACCAAACCCAGGACTCTCTGGGCCACAGGCCGATGCTCTAACCACTGAGCAACCAGCCAGTGCTCTTTCTCCTTCTTTCTCTCCCACTCTATCTGAAGATAAATAGAAAAATATCCTCAGGTGAGGATTAAAGAAAATTAAATAAACAAAATAGTTTGGTAAATGGCGTAGGAAAAGAGTCAGATCCTAAGGGATACAGGCTAGAGCCAAAGCAATTAAAAGATAACTGGAACATGGTCTTCTGGCAAATGTCAGGGCTGGTGGAAACTTGGCATATCTCTAAAGCCTGTTTGAAACTGGCACAGTCACTTCCACACATACTCCATTGGCCAGATAAGTCATAAGGCCAAGCAAGAAGTCAGTGGAACAGGTAAGATTACTCCTACCTACTAAGAAGCATGTCAGAAATAGAAGAAATGCCCAGCCAGGGTGGCTCAGTGGTTGAGCATCAACCCACGTGTACCGAGAGGTTGCCAATTTGCCCTGGCAGGTTTGGCTCAGCGGTTAGAGCGTCAGCCTGCGGTCCAGAGAGACCTGGGTTCAATTCCCGCTAAGGGCACGTACCTCGGTTGCAGTTTGTCCCTGACCCTGGTTGGGTCCTATGGGTGGCAACTGCTTGATGTGTCCCTTTCATGTCGATGTTTCTCTCTCTCTCTCCCCCTCCCACTCTATCTGAACAAAATATGGAAAAGTGTCCTCGGGTGAGGATAAAAAAAAAAAGAGGTTGCCAATTTGATTCCCAGTCAGGGCACATGCCTAGGTTGTTGCCCCAATCCCCAGTGGGGGCATGCAGGAGGCAGCCAATCAATGTTCTCTCTCATCGATGTTTCTATCTCCTTTCCTATCTCTCTAAAAATCAATAAAGAAAAAAAAAAGCCCTGGCCTATTTGGCTCAGCAGTTAGAGCATCAGCCTGTGGTCCAGAGAGACCCAGGTTCGATTCCCGTTAAGGGCACATACCTCGGTTGCGGTTTGTTCCCGGCCCTGGTTGGGTCTTGCAAGAGGCAGCCACTCGATGTGTCCCTTTCACGTTGATGTTTCTCTCTCTCTCTCTTCCTCTCTCTCCCTCCCACTCTATCCGAACAAAAAATGGAAAAATGTCCTCAGGTAAGGAAGAAAAAAAAAAAAGAACAGAGAAGAAAGAAAGAGTAGGAAACATAAAATCTACTAGTGAAAAGTCCCTAGTGATGTGGGTGACTGACACACTTTTAAGAAGCGGTGTGGCCGGGCCAGTGTGGCTCAGTGGATTGAACATCATCCCATGGACTGAGAGGTCCCAGTTCGATTCCTGGTCAGGGCACATGCCCAGGTTGCGGGCCTGATCCTAAGTGGGAAGTGTGCAAGAGGCAGCCGATTGATGTTTCTCTCTCACATCAATGTTTCTGTCTCTCTTTCCCTTCTTCTCTCTCTAAAAAAAAGTCAATAAAAACATATTAAAAAAATAGGTATATCCAATATTGAATTTGAAGTTATTTGCATATGCATTATAAAGTCTTTCCCCTTTATTTGTCTGTAGTTCCTACAGTCTGCTATGTGCACAAATAGCTCATAGGAGTGGAATTTGTAAAAATTAAGAAAAAGATCTGGCCCTGGCCAGTTTGACTCAGCAGTAGAGCATCGGTCTGTGGACCAAAGAGTTCTGGGTTCGATTCTGGTCAAGGGCACGTACCTCAGTTGTGGTTCAATCCTTGGCCCTGGTTGGGGTCATGTGGGAGGCAATCAATCGATATCTCTCTCATGCTGATGTCTCTCCCTCTGTCCTCCACTCTATCTGAAGATAAAAAATGAACAAATGTATCCTCAGGTGAGTATTTAAAAGAAAGAAAAAGAGCCCTGGCCAGTTTTGCTCAGCGGTTAGAGCATCAGCCTGCGGTCCCAAGAGACCCGGGTTTGGTTCCCGCTAAGGGCATGTACCTTGGTTGCAGTTTGTCCCCGGCCCTGGTTGGTTGTGCGGTGGCAGCCACTCGATGTGTCCCTTTCACGTCAATGTTTCTCTCTCTCTCTCTCTTCCTCTCTCTCCCTTCCACTCTACCTGAACAAAAAAATGGAAAAATGTCCTCGGGTGAGGATTAAAAAAAAAAAGAAAAAGATCTGAGTCCTGATTAGGTAGCTCAGTTGGTCAGAGCCTCATCCCAATATGCCAAGCTTGCATTGTCCAAGGGACCGGATTCCGCCCCCGGTCAAGGCACATACAAGAATAACCAATGAATGCGTAAATAAGTTGAACAACAAATTGATTTCTCTCTCCCATTCTCTCTCTTAAATCAATTAATAAAAAAGATCTGAGTGTTAAATCTGGGTGCACATTGTGCAGTACAGCAACAATAGGTTCAAGACATCTAGAGATCCCTATGCTGAATGAATCCAGCAGGAGCAAAAAACCAGAGCTGACCATAGGAAAAGCCCTCTGGGAATATACAGAAATCTTGGGGAGGACATTGACCCTTCCATAGTTCATGAATTTGAGATTGTACGCAATTCTACTTACATCTGAAGAAGCAGAGTCTCCTTGGAGTCTAATCTCATAATTACTAATCAAAGGGTATGAACTTTTTTTCAGGCACTTGATAAATAATGTTGAATTGCTTCATGATAAAAAGTTCAAATAGACATTCAGGATTTTTCCACTTTAAATTTAGTCAGCTATATTAAATACCAAACAAGGAAAACATAAAATAAGCTTTGAAAATAAGAAAAAATATACAAGCAGACACAATTACTAAATTGTAATGCTTGTTGAAAATGACTTTGTTCTGAGCAATTTTTTGTTTAAATTTGAAACTCCCTGCCCTGGCCGGTTTGGCTCAGCGGTTGGAGCATCGGCCTGCGGTCCAGAGATAACCCAGGTTCGGTTCCCGCTAAGGGCACGTGCCTCGGTTGCAGTTTGTCCCCGGCCCTGGTTGGGTCATGAGGGTGACAGCCACTCGATGTGTCCCTTTCATATCGATGTTTTGATATGAAACATGGAAGAATGTCCTCGGGTGAGGATAAAAAAAAAAAAATTGAAACTCCCTGACTCAGTATTAATTTCTTAAATCTTGACAGTTAAACTTGACCTTCTTCAGTCCTGGGGAACCCATGATGGTTGGTCATCCTTCTAAGCAGGGAAGGGGGCCATCCATCCCAGACCTGGACTTGAAGAAGATGAATGGCTACCTGTGTCCTCCCTAGAGTTATGTTTTAGGTTGACAAGCAGAACCTGAAACAGAATCTCTTGTGCAAGTGGTTTATTGCTGATGTGCTCTCAGGAAAGGGAGGGAAGCAGGATAGAGCAGAAGAAAAATGCTAAGCAAGAATGTAGTGTCAGATGAAGATTGACTTCAGTCTGATCCCACACAGAGCTCTAGACCAGGAACTGCACCAGAGTTGGTTCCTTTCTGAAGTAATGGGGAACCTCACAAAAAAAATGGGCAGTTTTTTTTTTCTAGAGGTCTCAATTAGAGTGCATCAGAATCACCTGGAGGATGTGTCAAAACAGATTGCTGGGCCAGCCCCCAGAATTATTGATTCAGTAGGCTGAGGTGGAGGACAGAATTTGTATTTCTAAAAAGTTTCAGGTGTTGCTGATGCTGCAGGTCCGGGGACCACACTTTGAGAACCACTATTCTAGAGGCAGGACAGCTGTGAAGCTTTAGCAGCCAACACTCATAGCATTTGGGAAAGAATATATCTGAGTGGCATCTACTACAGTACTAACTTGGCATCTTCATCATGAAGGCACACCCTGGGCCAGAGGTTTGCCCACAGGCTATAGCTGGGTAAATTGTTTTCTTAGGTCAGACTATTTATATTCAGAGTATCCTTTTATATTCCTGTTGACATCCTGCATCTGTGGCCAAAGCATTTTTTAAACATTCCAACTCATCTCAGCCTTGCTATCGGACTTAAAGGGAAGGGTCTGGCAGGTACATGAGGCTTTAAAGAGGGAGCAGCTGCACCTACTAGGCATGTATAGTGGAGTCGGTTGCAAAGAGTGGAAAGTCCTCAAGGGGGGGATAAATATTTGGGGGTAACCTTTGCAGACCACCTTGAAAGATGTTTTAATGTTTATTTTTGAAATTAAAGTAAGAGGACTTCTGAAGGCAACTTTTAATTTCATAAGCTCCGCCAGAACCCCTAACAAACAGCCCCGGCCCCTGAGAATCACCACCAGGTAAACAGGAACGTATAGAAGTATTCGTAGGCCCCATGCTTAGGCTGAAATGTTTTCTTGGAACAGTAATCATAGGATACCTGGTACCCCTGAGCCATAATGTCCATCCGCACGGAGTCCAGGAGATCCCTGATGACCGGGGCCGCCTTCCAAGGTCCGAATTTGACGACCGTCCTCTTGTCCGCCTCCAGGACGCGCAGGGAGTCTGCGCAGTGCGCAGCATCTTCTTCCGTGTGCACCGCACACACCAACACGCTGGAGCTGCGGGCCGCCACGGCCTCTGCGCGCGCCAGGCGCACCATGAGCTGCAGGTTCTCGCTGTAATTTGGCACCCGCTGCAAAAACTGCTTCCGACCCACCTGCTCACCAAAGATCTGCGGCGTGTCCTCCAACTGCTTGACTAAAGGTGTGATGTTGTAGAACTGAGCCTCACGGTACACCTCGGGGATGTGCTGTGTGGGCAGCTGCTGGCTGCGCAGGTAGTCGAGAATGGCTCCGAAATAGGTGCCGGGGCGATCAATGAAGAAGCGGCCCTCCGCATCCTTGCAGTTGAGCATATTTAACAGCTCTCTTCTCGAGAAGTTCCGCAGGGTGCCCCGGGTGGTGGTGTAGAACTCGCCCCCCACGTTCAGCTCCACGACCCGAGGTAGCTGGAGGTACAAGAAGCAGTGAACCAATAGCGCCACCTCCAGGGAACTCATGACTTATTTTCATCCAAAGAATAACCCCGTAGAGAATCTAGGAAAGCCATGATTGGCTTCAGCTATTGAAAGGGACGTCTTAACAGAAGAGAGTTATATTTATGCTGTATAGCTCCAGAGAATGGGCATTTTAAAGAAGTCAGGATTGCCCTGGCCAGTTTGGCTCAACGGTTAGAGCGTCGGCCTGTGGTCCGGAGAGACCCGGTTCGGTTCCCGCTAAGGGCATGTCCCCGGCCCTGGTTGGTCGTGCGGGTGGCAGCCACTCGATGTGTCCCTTCACGTCGATGTTTCTCTCTCTCTCTCCCTCTCACTCTATCTGTACAAAAAATGGAAAAATACCCTCGGGTGAGGATAAAAAACAAAAACAAATAAAGAAGTCAGGATTTCAGTTTGATATAAGAATTACCCGTTCAAGCATTTCAACTTTCCCATTTGGGTCACAGAATATTAGTATAGGAGGCTGCTGTGGAAGCAAGTCCCAGCGACAAAGTCTGTGGTCTTTGGCCAGGCAATTTCCCTTCATAGGCCTCAATGTCCTCATTTATAAAATGGGGATATGGCCCTGGCCAGTTTGGCTCAGCAGACCAGAGAGTCCTGGATTTAGTTTCTGCTAAGGGCACAGTACCTCGGTTGCAGTTTGTCCCCGCCTCGGTTGGGGTCATGTGGGTGGCAGCCACTCCATGTGTCTCTCTCACATCGATGTTCCCACCACCACCACTACTCTATCTGAAGATAAATGCAAAAATGTCCTCGGGTGAGGATAAAAAAATAAAATGGGGATATGAAGCTGTTGTGAAGTCAGGAGTTCCCGAATGCGATGCTTAGGGTCTAAGATTTAAAAAAAAAAAAAAAAAAAAGCAGGGGGTGGGGAGCAAACCATTTTCGACTTTTCAGAAAGGCTAAGAAGCAATACATGTATTCATTCAGGAAGCAGTTCTTAAGTACTTATTGTGTGTCCACCTCCTGTGCTGGGGATTGGGGATAAAAATTCTTATTTTATATAGATCAGAAGTTCTGATTAGCAATTGGCATGACTTTATTAACAAATGGTATTTGATGATATTTCTTGAAAATATGGACCATGGAGATTAAATAACAGAAATATTCTGGGTAATGAAAAGGCCAGTAACACCAGATACAATGAGTGTAAAACTGCCTCATAAACTGTAAAGTTGGCACAAATGTAAGTTAGGTTTAGCTGTTCAACAGAATTTTAGGGGCCTCTTCTCTATGTAAGACCTTGGGCTGAGCTCTACAGAGGTGGGTGAGACCCACACAGTGTCTCTCTGGAGATGCCTACAGCCCAGCGCAGAGAGAGACATGGAAACAGACTGACAGGCTGCATTCGGGGAATACTGAGCGCTTCTACACAGACCTAGCAAAAATACCAGGAGACCATACAGCAATTATTACATGTGAGGTGATATATCAGTTGTTATCCTTACAAACCAGCTTCTGGAATAACTTTCATTATTTAAAATTCACTCAAAAAATAAAAAAAGTAAAAAGTAAAATTCACTCACTCATTCAATAATATAGGTATGTGCCTACTTTGTGCCAGGTACCTGGGACACAGTGAAGAACAAGCAGAACATGGTCCTTCTCTTCAGAGTCTAGTAACTATGCAGAGCACTTCACATACAAGTTCTAATTCAATTCTCATAGCTATCCTATGAAGAATGTATTAAATCCCCATTTTACAGATAAAGAAACTAAGACTTAAGGAGATGAAGTACATTCTCTAAAATCAACCAGCTCTTAAGTGATGATGTCAGCATTTTAACTCGGGTCCAGTTTACCCTGAAGCTTGTGCTCTTAGTTATTGTATAAATTAGTTTTCAAATACCTCCATTTTTCTTTTCCTTAGTTATTCAGTCAAAAAAATGTAGGGAGGACCTATTCCATTCAAGTCTCCTCCTAAGGATATGAATATCACATAGTCTCTGCCCTCAAGGAGCTCACTGGGGAGAGAGGGAAACAGATGGTTTCGATGTGTAGGAGCTAAGAAAGAAGACTCAAAGGTAGGAGGGGTCGGCTTTTTGTGGATGCGTGTTGGAGGTTGTCAGGGGAGGTTTCCCAGGGATGTGATGGCTGCTGCTGCAGAGATCTGTGCAGTGTCAGAGGCTGAATTACCAACATGAAAACTCTTAACTACAGGTTATTGCAGGGCCCGAGCTCAGGAATGTCCTTCCATCTGATTTAGGTGTGACCTCAGTCTCAACTTGTCTGTGAGCTCTAGTTCTAAGATTAAAATACCGGGATTAAGAGAGCCACAGACAGTTAAACTGCTGGGAAAGAATTGAGTTGCCATGGCAACAGCTCCTACCAGGGGACAGTTCTGCTGGCTGGAAGGGAGAAGGGAAAGAGAGGATACACTGACAGCAGCCAAGCAATACAGAAAAATAATCCCAGAACCTGACTACCTCTTTCTCCCATAAACCTAAAGATCCCTTGGCAAGGCTCTTTGGTTAACCCTGAGGTCCTGCTGTATAGCTGGTAGTTAAATGCAAAGTTGCAGACTTGAATCCTTGAATGGATTGATGTGCTCTCATCACTCCTGCACCACTGAGAGCTCACAAGTGCTCTTAATGTCCCCCACATTCCAGGAGAGGAAAGCTCAGAACAAAGGGTCACACAGCTAGGAAGTGCTGAAGTTGGAGCTGGGACCAATCCATGTCAGTCTGACTCCAGTATACATGGGTGTCCTATCTCTGCCCCTCCCAACATCCAGTCCCACTGCTACCAATAATAAACTATGTGCCTGGGGCAGCTCACTTCCTTCATGGGCCTAAGCTTGTCATCTATGAAATAGGGAGGCCAAATGTAGAGAACTCTGAGACCCTCCAGCTCTGAAAGTCTAATGAATCCACTCACTTCAAATGTAATTTCTCAAGTTCATTTCTAGATGCTTCACAAAATAACTTCCTGCCCTGACATCCTCAGCTACATTTCTTTATCAAATAAGACCTTGGCCTTGTTCCCAAGCTTAATTCTGCCCCTCTTCCCCAAAACTCCTAGTCTCTTTGGAAAGCTCAGACCTCCAACCTCATTCATAAATACTACAGTATGTGTTTCTAGCAGATAAAGATTTCTTTTCCACCCTTCTTCGGGACCACCTGCCCTTCTTTCCTTGTGTCACCTCTTCCCCACCTTTCTACCAGTCAACCTGACAAGTATTTCTGAGTGGGAAAGCCTGTTTTAGGCCCTGGGTGCACTGGTTAGAGACAAATGTTCTTTATGAGACCCTGCTTGGTGCCAGGCCAGGGCTGGTCATGAGGACAGAGGGATAAATCAAATAAGCCCAGCTTTTCCCCAGATGTAATCAAAAGAGTCCCTACACATCTGCACCCCCCCCCCAAACATTCACACATTTCCTTAGGTCACCTTTATTGGAGCCAATGGAGGGACATCTCCATTAACACGTACCCCAAGTCCCTCAAGATCTCTCCCTAACCCACAACACTTACCTTTTCCATTGTTTCTTATCTCAGTTATCTGAGCCAAAAACTCAGGCTGTAATCTTGCATTCTGCTCCCAACCTCACCCCCACACCCCTTGCACACACGCACACACACATATAATCAGAGACCAAATCCTGGTGATTCTAAATGCTTGGTCAGTTCCATGGCACCCTGATCCCTCAAGTGCCCTCCCCCAATCCAATATCTACTCTGAAAACAGAGTAGTTGTTTGTTTGTTTTTAAATATATTTTTATTGATTTTTTTGTTGTTGTTAGAGAGAGGTAGAAGCATCAATGTGAGAGAGAAACACTGATTGGCTGCCTGCAGCACGCCCCCTACTGGGGATCCAGCCTACAACCCGGGGCATGTGCCCTGACTGGGAATCCAACTGGGACCTCTCAGTCCATGGGATGATGCTCAATCCACTGAGCCAAACCAGCCAGGCCAGAGTAGTTTTTCTTAAGTGCAAATCTGATATGCCTCCCCCTGCATTAGACATTTCAGTTCCCTTCCAGATAAACTTGACTCCTTTTTTTTTTTTATCCTCACCCGAGGACATTTTTCCATTTTTTTGTTTTGTTCAGATAGAATGGAAGGGAAAGAGAGGAAGAGCGAGAGAAACATCAATGTGAAAGGGACACATCGAGTGGCTGCCACGCGCACAACCCAACCAGGGCCGGGGACAAACTGCAACCGAAATACATGCCCTTAGCGGGAACTGAACCCAGGTCTCTCAGGACCATAGGCCAACGCTCTAACCACTGACAAAACCGGCCAGGGCTAAATTTGACTCCTTAACAATGTTTACTAGGCCCTTTACAAGGCTGGCAGTAAGCTACCAGAACTGCTTGTTGCTTTACCCAACCCCACCCAATCAGAGTAGGCTGGGTCCCCCTTGCCTCCAGGACTTCACTCATTGCTCATACTCTCTTAGCCCACTCATCCTTCAAGTTAATTCCTCCAGGAATCTTTCTAGATGGGTTGTCTCCTTGTGATCCCAGAGGACCCTGTACTTCCACAGTCTGGTAATTATCTATCTTGTAATTCTCTTTATCATCTATATCCCTCATCAGGTTCCTAAGGGAAGACTATCCCTGATTCATCTTTATAGCACCAGTACCTACTACCGGGCTCAGCACACCGGGGATGCTCCATAAATGTCTGTTGAATTGAATGGAGCTTACCTGCAGCACTGATTTACAGGAACACCTGGTATTCTGATGTAGGCCAATCTTGCCCTACTTGGCATCATGCACCATGCTAGCTCCCCCTTGTTGGGTAAGTCATCCAGACATTTATTGAGCTCCTAGGGCAGCCCTGCCACTGAGCAGGTGGCTTTGTCAACAGCTAAGAACAATGACTTGAACATCACCTATGGGAAAAGCCAATCTCCCCACTACTGGATCTGTTTTCACTTCCCACAAGTCTTCTGAATGGCACCTAGCCCAGGAGATTGGAATGCTCTGCTACAGTGCACTGGGCCTTTTCCTGATCCTCCCCCAAACTCCTCTGACCCAAGCCCTGGGAGGGAGCAGGACTCAGGACCCAGCCAGGGGGCAGGGGCAGGCTGGAGAGGGTAGGGGTCTGGGTGGTGAGGGAATGATACACTGGCAGCCTGTGGTTGGATCTGGTTCTCCCACTGGCAGGAGGGATGGGGGCAGGGGAAAGGGAGAGACAGTGCCAGAGCGTTGGACTAGGACCAGCAGGGGATAAAGGGAGGACACACACAGAGCAGCTAAAACAAAGAGAAGAGAAGGAAAAGGCCAACCAAGGCAGCCAAGCAAAAAAGAGGGCAAAGAGAAGAGGCTGGACTGAGCCAGAATGGAAACGGAGATCGTGGTGCGGAGAGAGAAAAAAGCAGGAAGGACAGCCAGGAGAAAACAGCGCGCAGCCAGAGGTGGAGGTGGCGCTCCAGAAGCCTGGAGGATTGGAGTGGGGGTGAAGGAGGGACGGGGGGAGGCCAGAAGGAGTGAAAGAAGGGAGGGGCAACAGGACAGGTGCGGACGGAGCCGGCGCCGCCAGCCTAAGGCCGCACACTCACATTTGCTAGGATCGTTTCCTTCTCCTCTATCTCCCGCTGGTAGAAGTCCTGCGCCGGGCTCACCATCCTGGCCTTGCAGGCAACTGCACTGAGCAACCTGACCCCGCTCCTGCAACCCGCCCAGCTAAGTAATTGTAGCTGGCGGAAATGTTCCCTGCTCTCGCCCTGGCGTGGGGGAGGCTGGACCCAGGGTGTGGTTAGAACCTCGGATTGGCCTGGACTGGGCCTGGCTTCCCGTGAGACCCTAGGCTAGTCACTGCCCGATTTTTCACCTGGGTGTTCCCCCACAGCCAAATGGGGGAGGAACTGGCATTGAAAGCTGGAGACTTTCTACTCACTACAGTACTAGGGGGTGAAGGATCACTAACAACCATTTTACAGATGAGAAAAGTGAAGCTCGAGGAAGTAGGGTGGCCAGTGTGTACTGTTTATCCACCTCAGATCAGTGCTAAAAGTGCAAAGTATGACCTGGGAAGAAAAGAGCTAAGATACCTGTAGCGTGGGGTATTTTGCTTGTTAGAACTGTGAAAATTACTAAAGAAAACCTCAACTAACATTGGAGTCCCTACCGTCTGTAGGGGGAGCTTTCAAGCTTTACTACTTATGATCTATGACTCCCCCCACCCCCACCCCCTCAACAAGGAGAAATGGATACCTTGCATCGCCAACAGGAAGATCTTTTCTATTTTATTACCTCAGTAGGAAGAAGGAAGGTTTTCTCCTTGCCTGGCAATAGATCAGCTAATGAGGGTCTGTCATAACTTAGCCAATGAAAAGCCAGTACATTTTGAGCTCCCAGTTTCTTCCAATGGACTCTTTGTAACAACCCCTTCTAAGTGCCCCTTTGCTCTATAAAAGTGTGCCGCTTACAATTGAATGCTGTGGAAACTTACCTGTCTCATTCCGGATGGAGAACAGTCTTCCCTGAAAATGTCTGGCTATAGGCTAGAGCTCAAATAGATCTGGGGACCAAATATTCACTATTTGCATGATGGAAACCAGCAGCAACAATCAGAAATCGAATTTAAAGTGGATCTGGGTTGGTAGTGCCCTCAGATGCCTGAAAAAGAAAATAAAAACCCTTCCTGTAGGAAAGTGCTGCCAAACCAAGCCCCAGAGACTCCACACAGAGTCCAACAAACACAAGCTCACAACCTAAAGTCACAAACCACAAAAGGGAACAAGGTACCATAAGCAAGAGTCAACAGATCCACAACCACCTCAGGTACTGAGATTACTGAATATAGAATATGTGTTTAATCTGCTTAAATAAATATAAGGGTGTATTTAAAACATGAGTGGAGAGCAAGAAGATATGACAAGAAATGACCAGGCAGATTTGAAAAAAGCCGAATAAAACTTCTAGAAATGAAAAATAAAATAACTGAAATGAAAAGTTACTGAAACTGCCCCACCAATGTGGTTCAGTTGGTTGAGTGTGGTCTCATGCACCAGGAGGTCACCGATTTGATTCCTTATCCGGTCACATGCCAGGTTTTGGGGCTTGATCCCCACTGGGGGCATGTGGGAAGCAACTGACTGATGTTTCTACCTATCTCTCCCTCTCCCTTCCTGTCTCTAAAGTCAATAAATACGTACTTTTTTTTAAGTTACTGAAACTTAGTAGAGGTTGAGGACATACAATCAAAGAAGCAATGTTGTACTATTTTTCATCCTTTTGGCAATTATTGCTAATAATAATAGTATGCCAGCCCAGCCGGTGTGGCTCAGTGGATTGAGCATTGTCCCATGGACTGAGAGGTTGCCTGTTCAATTCCCAGTCAGGGCATATGCCAGGGTGCAGGCTCAATCTCCAATAGAGGGTGTGCAGGAAGCAGCTGATCATTGTTTCTCTCTCACATTGATGTTTCTATCTCTCTCTCCCTGTCTCTCTAAAAAGTCAATAAAAATATATTTAAAATAATAGTAATAATAATATACCAGATGTGGTAAGGATGCAGGAAAACAGTTCCTCAAACTTAGTTGAGTGGAATGTGAACTGCTGTGATTTTTTTTTAAATTGATCTTAGAGCCCTGGCCGGTTTGGCTCAGCGGTTAGAGTGTCGGCCTGTGGCCCAGAGAGACCCGGGATTGGTTCCCGCTAAGGGCATGTAACTCGGTTGCAGTTTGTCCCCGGCCCTGGTTGGTCATGCGGGTGGCAGCCAGTCAATGTGTCCCTTTCACGTCGATGTTTATCTCTCTCTCTCTCCCTCCCACTCTGTCTGAACAAAAAATGGGAAAATGTCCTCAGGTGAGGATAAAAAAAAATAAAAATATTTTTAAAAAATTGATTTTAGAGAGAGAGGAAGGAGAGGGAGAGAGAGATAGAAACATCGATGAGAGAGAACATCGATTGGCCACCTCCTGCATGACCCCACTGGGGATTTGGCCCACAGTCTGGGCATGCGCCCTGACCAGGAATCGAACTGGCGACCTTTGGGTCAACGCTCAACCACTGAGCCACACGAGCTGGGCTGCTGTGATTTTTTTTTATAAAGTAATATGGCAATATCTACTAAAAAAAAGGCAACAAACACAGACATCATTTAACCCCATATTTTTATTTTTGAGAATCTATTTAATAGAAATAAAACAACTACTCTGAAAAGGTATATGAATAAATATGTTTATCATTGTTTTGTTTGTGGTGGCAAAAATTAGAAACAAAGAGGTATGGTTGAATAAACCACGATTTGTTTTCAACTTAGAATACTATGTAACTATTTAAAAGAATGGACTAGCCCTGGCCGGTTTGGCTCAGCGGTTAGAGTGTCGACCTGTGGTCCAGAGAGACCCGGGTTTAGTTCCCGCTAAGGGCACATACCTCGGTTACAGTTTGTCCCTGACCCTGGTTGGTCGTGCGGGTGGCAGCCACTCGATGTGTACCTTTCACGTCGATGTTTCTCTCTCTCTCTCTCTTCCTCTTTCTCCCTCCCACTCTATCTGAACAAAAAATGGAAAAATGTCCTCCGGTGAGGATAAAAATAAATAAATAAATAAATAAAAAATTAAAGAATGGAATAGATCCTACATTTATTAATTCACCCATGATTTATTAAGCAACTGAAAATAAATATCAGCCATGGCCAGTGTGGCTAAGTGGTTAGAGCACTGCCTGGTGCACTGAAGGGTTGTGGGTTCGATTCCCAGTAAAAGTCACATGCCTGGGTAACAGGATGGATCCCCAGCCCCATCAGGGCCATGCGGGAGGCAACCAAGCAATGTGTCTCTCTCACATTGATCTCTCTCTCTCTCTTCCCCCCTCCCTCCTTCCCTTCCACTCTCTCTAAAAAGAAAAAAAAATCACTTCCAGTCAAGATGGCAGCATAGGTAAGCATGGTAATTACGTCCTCCCACAACCACATCAAAGTTACAACTAAACTACAGAGCAACCATCATTCAAAACTGTCTGAAATCAAGCTAAATGGAAGTCCTACAACTACGAAATTAAAGAAGCAGCCACATCAAGACTGGTAGGAGGGGCGGAGGCGGTGGGGCTGGCAACACACCCAATGTGGCAGATAAGACTCAGGAGATCCTCCTGAGGACTGAGAGGTCCCCGTCCCACACCAGGCGCCTAGCTCAGGGTTCCAGTGCCAGGAAGAGAAGTCCCCATAACTTCTGGCTGGAAAAACCAGCGGGAACTGAGGCTCAGGGAGGCTGAGGCAACTGGAGCCCCAGGCAGCTGCTCTTAAAGGGCCCGCGCATGGACTTATTGGACTCACTCCCTCTAAGCTTGGAGGGGAGACAGCTTGAGGGGCACCAGAGACATACAGGGAAGAAGTGAGCTGTTTGTCATTGGAGCAAGGGCTGGAGAGGGGGTTTTCTCCGGGACACATGCTGTCAGAGGCCTTTGTTCCTTTGGTGAGCCCTTCCCTCAGGAAGCCAGCAGACAGCCGCCATATCTGGGGCTCCAGCACCTGACTGGTTGCCCCACCTTGGTGATTCCCTGAGGCCCCGCCCCACCCAACTTTCAGGCCCACCCAAGCTCTTGCCAGTTGCTTAACCATAGGATTGGCCTGTCTTGGATCCTGCTTCAGGTTTTCCTAAATTCTTTCAAACAAGCAGCATCTGGTCTCAGCTAGCCCCATATCTCTCATTAAGCAATACATAGAAACAAACCCAGGGAAGCAGCCAAAATGAGGAGACAAAGAAACAGGTCCCAAATGAAACAACAGAACAAAACCCCAGGAAAAGAACTAAGTGAAATGGAGATAAGCAACCTACAGATGCTGAGTTCAAAATACTGCTTACAAGGATGCTCAATGAACTTAGTGAGAATCTCAGTGAACTTAGTGAGGGTCTCAGAGCATAAAAAAGGACCAGTCAGAAATGAAGGAGGCACTAACTGAAAAAAGAATAATTTATACAGATTCAATAGCAGAGTAGGTAAAGCCAAGAAGCAAACCATTGATTTGGAATACAAGGAAGCAAAAAACACTCAATCAGAACGGCAAAAAGAAAAAAGAATCCAAAAAAATGAGGATAGTGTAAGAAGCCTCTGAGACAACTTCAAGCGTGCCAACATTTGCATCTTGGGGGTGCCAGAAGGAGAAGAGAGAGAACAAGAAATTGAAAACCTACATGAAACAATAATGGCAAAAAACTTTCTTAACTTGGTGAAGGAAACAGACATACAAAACCAGGAAGCACAGAGAGTCCCAAACAAGATGAACCCCAAGAGGCCCACACCAAGACACATCATCATCAAAATGCAAAAGGTTCAAGACAAAGAGAGAATCTTAAAAGCAGCAAGAGAAAAGCAGTTAGTTACTTACAAGGGAGTTCCTATAAGACTGTCAGCTGATTTCTCAAAAGAAACTTTGCAGGTCAGAAGGGAGTGGCAAGAAATATTCAGAGTGATGACGAGCAAGAACCTACAATCAAGATTACTCTATCCGCCCTGGCCGGTTTGGCTCAGTGGTTAGAGCGTCGGCCTGCGGTACAGAGAGATCCGGGTTCGGTTCCCGCTAAGGGCATGTACCTCGGTTGCAGTTTGTCCCCGGCCCTGGTTGGTCGTGAGGGTGGCAGCCACTCGATGTGTCCCTTCACATCGATGTTTCTCTCTCTCTCTCTCTCTCTCTCTCCCTCCCTCCCGCTCTATCTGAACAAAAGATGGAAAAATGTCCTCGGGTGAGGATAAAAAAAAAAAAAGATTACTCTATCCTGCAAAGCTGTAATTTAGAATCGATGGTCATATAAAGAGTTTCCCAAACAAGGAAAAGCTAAAGGAGTTTATCACCACCAAACCATTATTATATGAAATGTTGAAGGGTCTTTTTGAAGAAAAAGATAAAAAATATGAACAAACAAAATGGCAGTGAATACATATCTATCAACAACTGAATCTACAAACAAAATGAACAAGCAGAACAGAAACATTCTCATAGATATAGAGAACATTTTGTTGTTTGCCAGATGGGAGGGGGATTAGGGGAATGGGTGAAAAAGGTGAAGGGATTAAGAAGTACAAATTGGTTGCTAGACTGACAAATCTCAAAGGGAAGGGGGGTTGGGGGTGGGAAAAAAATAAACCAAAGAACTTATATGCATATATGCATAACCAATGGACATAGACAACAGTGTGGGAAAAGGCAGGAGAGGGTCAATGGGGGAAAAATGAGGAACATCTGTAATACATTCAACAATAAAGATTAAAAAATCAGTGGAAAAATTCTCAGGTGAGGATTAAGAAAAAATAAATAAATAATAAAAATAAAATAATGCACCAAGATGGTCAGAAATACTGGACCCATTATGGTGCCTCCCTCAGGAAATGGTGAAGAAAATTGAAATCAGCCAGCACACCAAGTACACTTGCTCCTCTGTGGCAAAACCAAGATGAAGAGATGAGCTGTGGGATCTGGCTTTGTGGTTCCTGCAATGAAGACGGTAGCTGGTGGTGCCTGGACCTACAACACTATTCTGCTGTCACAGTCAAGTCTGCCATCAAAAGACTCAAGGAGCCCTGGCCGGTTTGGCTCAGCGGTTAGAGCGTCGGCCTGCGGGCCAGAGAGACCCGGGTTCAGTTCCTGCTAAGGGCATGTGCCTCAGTTGCGGTTTGTCCCCGGCCCTGGTTGGGTCATGTGGGTGACAACCACTTGATGTGTCCCTTTCACATCGCTGTTTCTCTCTCACACACACACACACCCCCACCTCACTCTATCTGAAAAAAATATTGAAAAATGTCCTTGGGTGAGGAAAAAAAAGAAAAGAAAAAAAAAAGACTGAAGGAATTGAAAGACCAGTAGAAGCTCCACAATTTGAAACATTGCTACCCTATAACAAAGGATTAATTTATGTAACAAATAAATAAATAAATAAATATCAGAGCAGTGTATACAGTGGGAATCCATTTGTGTAAAAACCAAAACCAACGAACCTCTTCTATAAATGTCTATTTATGTGTGCAAATCAGAAAGGTATAGAATGATACACACTGGGTGTTACCATTGGTTATTCAGTAGAGGGACGATTGAAATGGACAGGGGTAATTATTGATTTTTCCCCCTAATATATCTTTGTATTATGTCACTAGTTTCAGTGAACATGAAAAACCATAAAAGAGGAAAAGAAAAGGTAGCACCACAAGACAAGCACAAGGTATTCCAGGAGGAAGTCAGCTTTTCAATTTGGGGAATCTGGGAAGGCCTCATGGAAGATGTGGCATATAAGCTGGGTATTGAAGGAGGGAGAGATTTGTTGAGAGAGAGGCCTGTAGGGGACTCTTCCCAGCACAAGGGTCAGCTGTGTCAAGTGAAAGAGGGACATAGAAGGAAAATGATTATGTGCTGAGCAACCACAGTGAACACAGATCCTTGTATCAATCCTTCCAAACACGTAGATTTACTCGAAAGATGACGGTACTGAGACTCAGAGAAGTTAAGTGAATGGCTAAATGGCCACACAGTTGGTAACTGGCAGAGCCAAGCTCCATCTTTTCTCACTCCAAAATTCTCTTTCTGTGACTATGAATAATTGTTTTGTGCCTGGGTGCTATGGCCTGAACATTTGTGTCCCTCCAAAATTCACATGCTGAACCCAACACTCAAAGTGATGGTATTAGGAGGTGGGGCCTTGGGAGGTCATGAGGGTACAGCCCTCATGAATAGATTAGTGCTCTCAAAAGAGACTCCAGCCCTGGCCGGTTTGGCTCAGCGGTTAGAGCATAGGCCTGTGGACCAGAGAGACCCAGGTTTGGTTCTCACTAAGGGAATGTACCTTGGTTGCAGTTTGTCCCTGGCCCCAGTGGTGTCCTGTGGGTGGCAACCAGTTGATGTGTCTCTCTCACATCAATGTTCCTCTCTCTCTCTTCCTTCCTCCCTCCTACTCTATGTGATAAATACAAAAAAAAAAAAAAAAAAAAGTCCTTGGGTGAGGATGATAAAAAATAAAAAAAACCAAAAAAACCAGAGAGTTCTCTAGCTCCTTCCTTTCACCATATGAGGGCAGAGCAAGAAGATGGTCATCCATGAACCAGAAAATAGGCTCTCACCAAAGAGCCTACCAAATCTACCAGGGTCATCATCATGGACTTCTGACCTCCAGATTTGTGAAAAAGAAATGTTTGTTGTTTATAAACCACCTAGATTATGGTATTTTTGTTATAGCAGCCCAAAGGGACAAAAGTGCTGGACAAAGTATGTACCTTGAACATTATGACTCTGCAAATGGGACTAAATGATGGGGAGGCATCTATGACCTTCTTGAAGCAGGCTTTCCTTCCTGCCGTGTCTGGGTTGAGGGGCCTTCCACAGGCTCCACACAGCCCACCTGTCCACTTCCCCTTACTTATGGTCCCACTCTCCCTAGGGGGCTTATCAGTTGCATGGCTCAAGGTGATTCCACAGGGAGGCTGAATTGGGAAGGGTCATCACCCCAGAAAGGAGGGTTGGACACTTGGAGAGACAGTGCGAACTTCTGACCATACCAAGCAGCCTGGGCTTTTAGTCCTGTTTCCTGTTTCTCCTCTAGCCCAGCTGCCCTGAAACATGACCTGCACTCCCATGCCTTCCTGACCTTGCTTATGCTGTTCCTTCTGCCAGAATGCCTTTCCCCACCTATTCATTCTCTCTGGAAAACTCCTACATAGCTTTCAAGGACCAACTCAAATAATCCTCTTCCTTTTATAGCCATTAGGACATTTACTCGACACTCACCATTCAAAATGGGAATTAGCACTTCCTCTTTATGTATGAGGACCCCTTCAGCACCAGGAAACAAGAGACCAGGGTTCTAGTCCTGCCTCGTATGCACCTTTGGCAAGTCTCTGCCCCTCTCTGGGTCTCAGTTCTTATAACATGGTGGGGATTGGGATGTTGTCTGAGATGGTCTCTGCAATCCTATCTTGCATGATGCTATGGCAACAGAATTCAAACAGCCCCTTGGTGTTGTCTATGACCGGGTCTTGCTTCCCTTTGGCCTGATTCCAGGAGCAAGCACTGCTTCCCTCTGCCCTCCTTCCACTCACCCCACTCTTTGTTCTTCCTGAGACAAAGCCGCCAGCCTCTCTCCTCTCCAGGCAGCTGGGACTCAGATGAAAGGGCCTTCAGAGGGCTGCCTGTGGCTGAATGCCCAACCCAGATCAGCCCAGGCCTGGCAGCCCTGGGCCCAGCTGTCCTACAAGGCATCCTGCCACCACTCCCACACAAGACTCCCATTGTGAGTCCCACAACAAGGGAGACCCCTGCCAACCCACAAGGACTCTCTTCCCTTTCTTCTATTCCATGCCTGCTTGAGAAATACCCGGGTCTTTAGAGAATGGTCCAGGGTGGACCAGATGGCCTGACTTTGGGCCCACACCTTAGAGACCTTTGTTCCCTTTACTCTTCAGAACAACACTGGCAGCAGGTAGTGCTATTTTCCTTTAGAGAGCAGGGACACAGATATCTGAGGGCCTACTATATGTCAATTGTGGTGCCAGGCGCTGGGAAGAATAGTGAACCGGGGCACAAGAGCTGAACTGTAGCTCATGAGCAGTGGGGACACAGACTAATTGAATAGTCACCCAAATAAATATCTGGTTACACAGCGTATCAATGCTCTGAGAGGAAAGAGCAAGGAACTGAGAGCATACAGATAATGGGGGGCTCATTAGTGGGGAGCAAGGGCAGTGAAGCCTTCCCAGGGTTGAGGTGTGAAAAGGGGTACACAGGTAGCAGGAAGGTGCTGAGTTAGAAGAGGAACTGACAGAAGGAGGTATGTGACAGGAGAATAAGGAGGGGTATCCCCTTGGTCATCTTCAGCTGAGGGAGCCTCTGGATGAAATGGCCACATTATAAACTCCAAAGAACACAAGTGCCTCAATGAATCAACTTCAAATCAAGCGATGTGTGTTCCTTTCCCCCTGGGGAAGTCCTCCACTCTGTCCCAGGACTTCTTTATTTAGAAACAAGTCTCTTAACTCTGGGAGCCTCACATTCTTTACCTCAAAAATGGAGGTTGTAATGCCCCTATGGAGTTTCCAGGAGGAATCTGGGAAGTAGTATACAGTCAGTGCCAGGCAGAGGGCTGGCACAGGTGCCCATCCCTGGAGACTCTTATAGGAAGGAGAGTGGGAGGGAGAGAGAGGAAGAGAGAGAGAGCGAGAGAAACATCGACGTGAAAGGGACACATCGATTGGCTGCCTCCCGCACGACCTAACCAGGGCCAGGGACAAACTGCAACCAAGGTACGTGCCCTCAATGGGAACCGAATCCGGGTCTCTCTGGACCCCAGGCCAACCCTCCAACCGCTGAGCCAAACCAGCCAGGGCTGGGCTTCCCTTTGAGGCTCTCCCCCTGAACAGCCCCAGACCCAGCAAGCTCCTCTCTGGTGGGAAGAGGCAGCCAGAACTTCTAAGTAGAGGTTAGAGCTTATTCAGCTTGGTCTTGACCTCAGGGACACAGACCCTGGCTGGATGCCAGATGTGCCCCGACTTCATCAGCTCATGGGCCTTTCAACCCTAAGGATGCCCAGAGTGGGGAATGGTAATAAAAGGTAAACTTCGTTTCATAGGCATCTCATTTATCTTCATTGCAACTCTATAAGGAAGATTTAAATCATCCCTATTCTCCAGGTGAAGAAATTGAAGCTTAGAAAAGCTTTTTTTTTTTTAATCCTCACTTGAGGACATTTTTGCATTATCTTCAGATAGAAGCTGGAAGGAGAGAGGGAGGAAGAGAGAAAGAGGGAAACATTGACGTGAGAGAGACACATCGAGTGGCCGCCACCCACATCACCCACATCACCCCAACTGGGACTGGGGACAAACCACAACCAAGGCACGTGCCCTTAGTGGGAACCAAACTCGGGCCTCTCTGGTCTGCGGGCCAACACTCTAACCGCTGAGCCAAATCGGCCAGGGCTGAAAAGCTATTTTTCTAAGCCATGATTCAAATCCAAGCAATCTGTCTCCAGAGCCTGCTGTGTTGACCACCCCCTGCACTGCCAGGCCAGGGCAAAAAGACAACACTGCTGACCTCCTGCCTCTGCCCCCTTTTCTCCTTTTCTAGTTCAATTCTATTTCTAACATGCTGTCAGACCTGGGGCCTCAGTTTCCTCATCTGCAAAATGGGGAGGGGATAGCTTAACAATGATTAAAGGTCCTTTCAACATCATCAGTCCTGATTCCTTCTACTGAAAGTGATGTTGAAATGAGCCCTTTAAGGCCATGAAGTACCATCTCCACTCTAGGATTAGCCCCTGGAGCATACGTGTACAAAGATGTTCATTGCAGCATTGTGTATAAAGGCAAAAGACTAAAAACAGCCTAATTTTCATCAAATGGCAACTGTTTGAATAAATTAGACTACATACACATTCTAGAATACTCTACATCCACTACAAAAAAAAAAAAATGAGGCAGATCTCTATGTGCTAATATAGAGAATTCTCCAAGATAGTAATAATAATATCTTATATATATGCACACCCCTACATTTGCATTGATAATTTCCAGAAAGATGCACAGGAGACTTAGCCATCATTGCCTCTGGGAAGAGGCCTGGGAGTCTGCCATGGGAGGAAAATTACTTTTCATTGTATATTCTTCTGTACTGTCTTTTTTTTTTTTAAATCCTCACTCGAGGACATTTTTCCATCTTTTGTTCAGGTAGAGTGGGAGGGAGAGAGAGGAACAGAGAGAGAGAGAAACATCAATGTGAAAGGAACACATCGAGTGGCTGCCACCCGCACAACCGACCAGGGCCGGGGACAAACTGCAACCGAGGTACGCGCCCTTAGCGGGAACTGAACCCGGGTCTCTCAGGACCGCAGGCTGACGCTCTAACTGCTGAACCAAACCGGCCAGGGCTCTTCTATACTGTCTTAATTTATTACCAATATGTCTTCCTTTCTTCCTTTCTTTTTCTCCATCCACTCTCTAAGGGTGTTTCTTATTTCATTTTTGATAATTTTTTTTCTTATTGACTTTTAGAGAGAGAGGAAGGGAGAGGGAGAGAGAGATAGAAACATGGATGAGAGAGAACATCGATTGGCCGCATCTTGCATGCCCCCCACTGGGGATTGGGCCCACAACCTGGACTGTGCCCTGACCAGGAATCGGCGATCTCTTGGTGCCTGGGTTGACACTCAACCACTGAGCCACACTGGCCAGGCTCTTATTTCATTTTTGAAAAAAGAATTCATGTGTTTATCAAGGTGATCACTTTGTAAGTTATATAAATGTCTAATCACTATATTGGACACCTGAAACTAATATAATATTGCATGTCAGATGTTATTTAAAATTTCTCCCCTCCTCTCTCTCTAAAAAATCAATAAAGAACATATTTTAAAACACAAAACAAAAACACGGTTTTCCCCTGGGATCTGCTCACCCCTTTACTCTCTACTGCCACCATCTTGCCACCATATGTAGCTTGCGGGCAAAGTTGACGAGTGAAGGAAAATGGAACTGAGAGATGATGAGAAATTGGTTCCTGGCTATCATTTGAGCACTGATTAAGCTATAGCTCAGGCCCTACTCCTGGAGTTTCCAGTTAGGTGACCTGAGTCGTTCCCTTTTGACTGGAGCCATTTTACATTGGATTTATCTGTCACTTACATTATAGAGACCCAATGAGTATGGATCCTGTGCTGTATCTGCCATTTGTCCCTCCAGATCTAATTTACTCTTCTCCCCCGGTTCTCTACTCTGGGTGGCTGATCCTTATGGGTTATATCCACAGGCTCCTGTGCCCTCTGGTTTCCATCTGAGTTTGGCCAATGGGAGGCCTAGCAAAAGAGCAGAGGGAAGGGGAAGCTGAGGTCAGAGCACGTAGCTCCTCGGCTCTCTCCCTGTCCAGTCCCTGCAAATCAGCTGTGTCCCTCGGCACCCTTTCCACACAGCTATTCTCTCAGGTTCTGATAATTGCTCTTTTCCTCGCCTCCTCCCGTCCCTCCTGAAGGACTGCACCATTCCTTGTTGCTCCCCCAAACCCAGCCCTCCCTGAGAGTCCCTGTATTAACCTCTTCTCCAGTACCCAGCGTGAGGAGCCACCTGTGCCCTGCCTCTGTGTTCTTGGGTGTGTGTGCACATGCGCATGCATCGTCTCTGCCAGTCACTTGGCAATGAATCACGAGCTGGGACAGGAAGGGAACTGATTTTACTGAGAACTTACCATGAGCCAGACTCCACTTAGGACACTTTATATGCATGGTTGGGTTTCATCTTTGAAATTCTGCAAAGAAGGCATTTTTACCACATTTTACAGAAGATAAAACTAAAACCCAGATTGGTAAAGGGATTCACCTAAAATCCCATGGCTGAGTAAGTGGAACCAGGATTTGAAATCCATATACACTGGTTCTAAAACCTGTGCCATTTATTTATTTATTTATTTATTTATTTATTTATTTATTTATTTATAATCCTGAGGATATTTTTCCATTGATTTTTTTAAGATAGAGTGGGAGGGAAGGGGAGAGAGAGAGGGGGAAAGAGAGAGAGAGAAAGAAGCACCAATGTGAGAGAGATATATTGACATGTTGCCTCCCGCATGACCCCAACCAAGGCCAGGGATTGAACCCACAATCGAGGTATGTGCCCTTGACTGGGACTCAAACCTGAGACTCTTTGGTCCTCCATGGGAAGCTCAAACAGGCCAGGGCTAAAACTTGTGCCTTTTAGCCCCTCAGGGTACTGCTTTCCAAAATGCCTTGTTCATTCTCACCTTTAGGTCTCAGTTGAAAGGTCACCTTCCCCAGGAAGCATCCTAATTGAGACCACTCTACTTGAAGGAAGTCACCACTGATACTCTTTTTTTTGTTGTTAACCCTCACCTGAGAATATTTTTCCATTGATTTTTAGATAGAGTGGAAGGGAGGGAGGGAGAGAGAGAGGGAAACATCGATTCGAGAACATCGATTGGTTGCCTCCTGCACAACCCCAACTGAGATGTGGATTGAACCTGCAACCCAGATATATGCCCTTGCTGGGAATCGAATCCTCGACGTTTCTGTCTGTGGGCCGATGTTCTCTGAGCCAAACTGGCCAGAGCTTCTTTTTCATAATACATCATTCTCTTCCTTCATAACATAATTTTTTTTTTTTTTAATCCTCATCCGAGGACATTTTTCCATTTTTTGTTCAGATAGAGTGGGAGGGAGAGAAAGGGAGGGAGGGAGAGAGGGGGAGAGAGAGAGAGAGAGAGAGAGAGAGAGAGAGAGAGAGAAACATCGATGTGAAAGGGACACATCGAGTGGCTGTCACCCAGGGCCAGGGACAAACTGCAACCAAGGCACGTGCCCTTAGAGGGAACTGAACCTGGGTCTCTCTGAACCGCAGGCCGACACTCTATCCACTGAGCCAAACCGGCCAGGGGCTCATAACATGATTTTTAAAATTGGTTTAATGTTTGTCACACTTGTTAGATTCCAAGCTCCATGAGGGCAGCCAGTCTCCAAATCTGTTTTGTTCACTGTTCCCTTCCCAGTGCCTAACACAAATGCCTGTTACATACTATGCCCCAGATAGATACAGTATCCCTCTTATCTGCTCTTTCACTTTCTGCAGTTTCAGCTGCCCATGGTCATCTGTGGTCCAAAACTATTAAATGGAAAATTCCAGAAATAAAATATTCATGCATTAAATTGTGTGTCTTTCTGAGTAGTGTGAGAAAATTTCCCACCTTTCCTTTCCATCCTGCCTAGGACATAAATCATCCCTTTGTCCAGCGACTCCATGCTGCACACAGGAGTAGCCATCCAGGTTATCAGATCAGCTGTCTCGGTATCACAGTGCTTGTGTTTAAGTGACCCTTATTTTACTTAGTAATGGCCCCAACGCATAAACAGTGATGCTGGCCATTTGGATATGCCAAAGAGAAGCCATAAAGTGCTTCCTTTGTGTAAAAAGGTGAAGATTCTTGACTTAATAAGGAAAGAAAAAAAATCATATGCTGAGGTTGCTAAAATCTACTGTAAGAACGAATCTTCTGTCTGTGAAATTGTAAAGAAGAAAATTTGCTAGTTTTGCTGTCTCACCTCAGACTGGAAAAGTCACAACCACAGTGCATGATAAGTGCTTAGTTAAGATAGAAAAGGCATTAAACTTTCTTTTTTTTTTTTTTTGGTACGTGCCCCTAGTGGGAACCAACCCTGGACTCTGGTCCACAGGCCGACACTCCAACTGCTGAGCCAAACCCGCCAGGGCAAACAAAGGCATTAAACTTTATCTTAGGTATGTACTTATAGGAAAAACATTGTACGTATAGGTTTTGGTACTCCCTGTGGTTTGGGGCATCCACTGGGGGTCTTGCAATGTATCCCTTTTGACTAGAGGGGACTACTGTATTTGCTGAGTGAAAAAGTGTCAAAGGATAGATGTAGGGTTGGGGGTTTGGTGGATGAACAAAATGTAACCTTGAGATATGCATTCTTGTGACTTGGCCAGCCAAGGATCAAAGTATTCATGTGAATAGATAAGGTTTGCCTGGAGGGTAGGAATGCCATCCTGTCTGAACTGAGTGTAGAGAGTATATGTGAATAGATAAGGTTTGCGTGTCAAAAGGCAAGAACACCACACAGTGGGCAAGAAAGCCTAGGGGAGAATGGGCAAGAAAGCCCAGGTGAGAATGAGTTTGTTTTTCTGTATTTCCTTTGATGTTTCTCTGCTGAAAAAAGCGAGAGACAGGAAATATACTGGGCTTGGCTGTATGGTCAGCAGAGTCGCCATCTCAAGGAAATAATCACCTAAAACACCATGTAACTTTGCAAATAAATTGAGCTGCATCCAGACATATAGAGCATTTGCTCCCTTGCAATGCTCCCCCTCACTCCAAGCAGTGTCTGTTTGAGGTTCATTGCATTGTGCCAACCCCCAGCAGGCCAAGAGAGACGGCAGATAGAAATAAACATTTATTAAGTGCCTGTGCAATGTCAGGCATTTTCCATAGATTATCTCATTTCCTCTTCACCACAGTTCATAAGAGCTCGACATCCTTGTCTCATTGTGCTGATGAGGAAACCAAGGTAGAAGAGGAAATGTGACTTTCCCACAGTCACACAGCCTAGAGCTAGGGTTTAAACACAGGTCTCTCTGATGTCACAGCTGACTTGTCCTACGGTACCCCTGTGTCCTCCACACAGGAGCTCACATTGGGGGGAGTGGAGAAGGGGCTGATCACTGTAATCCAGGTGAATCATTCTTGGACAAACTTCGGGGAGCAAGTAGTATTTGCTGTGGCCACTCCCCTAGGACTGACCACTCCCAGGCCCTGGTGGACAAACATCCTCCCAGCCCAGCCAGGAAGCAACTTTTTCCATTTGCCCTCAGGCTCTTGGTTCAGCCCTATCTGGTCTGTGAGCCTCTGCAAAAACCCTGTTCCTTATCTTGTTTTGTAGGGCTGCCTGTGTCTAATAATCTACTCACCAAGTTCTCAAGGGTGGGCTCTGAACCCTGGGTGTGTGGTGTATCCTGAGCCCTGCTCACAGGCCAGGCTGGTACCTAGGAGGGTCTTTTCCTTCCTCCCTCCTTTGCTCTCAGACCCTGCCCACTTTGCTCTTTAAAATCATTGCCACCCAAATGGGGGGCTTCTGGGATGCTGAGTAATGTTCTTTGTCTTGGGGTGTGTGATGGTTATCATACCAGGCCAAACCGGGTCCGAATGCTCAGTAGTTGCTAGCCAAAAGGCAACTCCAAGACAATTTTATGAGAAGGAATTTTATTGCAAGCCAGTAAGCAAGGACACACCAGGGATGGTTCCCAGAGCATTGTGTCCCTGAACAAAGCATCTAACCCATCTTTATTAGGGGGAATCATGCATAAACATTGAGGCAGACTTTGTTATTGCATGTATAGGTGGGGACATTCCAGGGCACTTGAAGTCAGGAGATGTGGTTATACATACATCGCATGTTAAAGTATCATAATGAGAGTATAATGAGGAAAGTTCACTGGAGGTCCTTCAGGCTGCTCCAGCCGGTCTCAGGCTGGGCTCAGGTGGTTTAGCAGGTTCGCTTCCTGGTCCTGTAAAACATCCTGGGCTTGTTCCTGAAAAACAGTTCTGGTGATCAACGTCAAGGATTGTGTAGGTATGGATAGACGTCTGACTAGTTGTGGTCTTTCTGCGAGACTTTCAGCAAATTGCAAGATAGCATTACATAAACCTGATACATTTTAGAGTTATCTAAGTGGGGTTAAAGGTTAATTGAGGCAAAATTACAAACTCTAAACAAAGTTTAATCTATGCTAGGCTACGTATATAGGTTAGGTTACAATTACACAGATGTGTATACTTTTTGTGAAAACTACTTGGGCAGATTCCTCTGTATATACATCAATGAAATGTTTACCAAAAGAAAAAAAAAGTCATGCTACCCATACCTGCCCCAGGGTTCCCCTACCTGATCAGCTATGAAATGGGCACTATCTTTCCAATTGCCCTCCCTCAAAACTCCCCAAAACACACCCAGAGACTCTTTTCATCTAAGAGTTTCTGACTGAATCCTGCCCAGCAAAGACAGGGTATGACAAGATTACCAATATGGGTGGTACCCCAAGTCCTGGGCCCTCCAGAGTCATGGGGGGCCTGCTCCTGGTAGGCAGCTCATTCTTCCATCTCTGAGAAAACTCTGACCCAGTCTGAATGAGAAATTGGATCTCCTCCCTATTTCCCACCAGACAGACCATCTTTTTCAGGGCATGCTGTCAGCCTGTGGCTCAGCGCTGTGGGGGGATAGTTATTGTTTATCCACTCTCTCTGAGAAGAGCACCTCCCGTGGCCTGTGCTCAGGACCTCTGCCAGTTTGCTCATCCTCCTCAGGTTCTGGGAGAGAAATTAACCGCAGCCCATCCAGCTCCTCATTCGCTGGCTGCCCGGGCCAGGTGCAGAGGCCTTCGGTGATTATTCCATGTAGACACCTTTTCACATAGCACCAGGACACCTGAACGCAAGAGAAGGGAGGGGCTTTTCATAACTGGTGGGTGGGGATAGCAGAACTCCCTACTGCTGAACACAGCCAGAGTGTCAGATCCGGCTCCTGGCGGCAAGCCACAGAAGCCAATGCTCTTTAAACAAAAAGGGAATTTCTTAGAAGACTGTCAGTGTTGACAGGATGGGGATTGGGGCACAGTGGCAGGAGCCTCGCCAGGATGACACTGCAAAACAGGCTACACCAGGGGCAGGTAGAAGAAGAATCTATTACTTGGGCTTCTGTAGCTGGAGCAGGTACTAGGACTTACCCCGTAGCAAGACTTTAATGGGAATTTCCCCCAAAGGGAGAACATGGTGCTAGTAGGGAAGGGATAGGGTCTGAACTTGAACTTGTCAAAAAACAACTGTCTCTTTAGCAGAGTTGAACTGAGCTGAAATTAGAGAAGACTTTGAGCTGGGGTAGAGGTTATATCACCCCCATCACACCCTTATCCACTAACAAAATTCGAATTATACCATTTTAAAGATTAATTTAAACATGTATGTACTTATTTTTTATCTAGTATCATGAGGAGTTCCCCCATATTATTAAGGATTTTTCTGTACCATTATTTATTTATCCTCACCCTAGGACATTTTTCCATTTTTTGTTCAGGTAGAGTGGGAGGGAGAGAGAGGAAGAGAGAGAGAGAGAGAGAGAGAGAGAGAGAGAGAAACATCTACGTGAAAGGGACACATCGAGTGGCTGCCACCCGCACGACCAACCAAGGCTGGGGACAAACTACAACCGAGGTACATGCCCTTAGTGGGAACCAAACCGAGGTCTCTCTGGACCGCAGGCCAATGCTCTAACCGCTGAGCAAAACCGGCCAGGGCTGTACTATTATTTTTAATGTGTTATGTGAATATATCATAAATGTATTAAACTCCATTTCATTTCTTCCTTTTTTCTGTCTTTTTTTTTTTCTCCTTTACTACAAATAGCACTGTAACAAGCCTCCTTTATAGCTAAGGACTGTGCAAGAAGTATGCACCTTTCTCAGGATTTTATTCTTACTGCCAAGTGATTAGAAAGGGTGTGTCTCCCCCTGGGCACACAGGGTGTGGCTGCCCTGAGTATGTGTTTGCTCCACGCTCAGCGTCTGACCCCTCAACAGGGCGGCCAGGGCTGCAGGTGAGGAATGAAGAAATGAGCTATCTGATGGCCGGGGCCTGGGGACCATGCCAGACCACCTCCGCCACATGTCTTACTGGCACCTGAAGCACAAGCAGTGTTTTTCTGGATTGATCCAAAATTCCAGCTAAGGAACTCGCCAATTTCCTGCTCCACATTCTCTGTTCTTTCTCCTGTCTTCTCTCTCTGCTCACTCCTCTCTCCCTTTCCTCTTTCTGTTTTCTCCTTTCTCCTGCACTTCTCCTTTCTGTGTTTCCCCTCTAACTCTGGCCTTCTTTCTCTCTGCCTCTCTGCTTTCTTTTCCTCTCTACTCTTTCTCCTTTACCTTTTTTTTTTTTTTTTTTTGTATATCCTCACCCGAGGATATTTTTTCCATTTTTTGTACAGATAGAGTGGGAGGGAGAGAGAGGAAGGGAGAGAGAGAGAGAAACATCGATGTGAAAGGGACACATCGAGTGGCTGCCACCCGCACGACCAACCAGGGCCGGGGACAAACTGCAACCGAAGTACGTGCCCTTAGCGGGAACCAAACCCGGGTCTCTCTGGACCGCAGGCCGACACTCTAACTGCTGAGCCAAACCGGCCAGGGCTCTCCTTCACCTTTTAACACCCCTCCCCCCCAATCCAGCCTTGTTTCTGTCTCTTTCCTCCCTCTCCTGATGGCTCCTGGTCCTCCACCCACCCATCGGGGTAGTGGGAGTCATATTTTCCCCCGGCTAGATAAGACAGCATTTTCCTTGATAGGCCTGGACTTGAATAAGCGGTGAGTTTGCCTCCCACAAAGGGCAAAGTTAACAGATCACAGAGTTGGGAGCTGCCTGGTAAACCAGGGTGACTCAGGACTTCCAGGTTGGGAGACACACAGTACATCACGCTCCCCTTAGCAGTGGTTCTCAACCTTCCTAGTGCCGCGACCCTTTAATACAGTTCCTCATGTTGTATGTGGAAGTATCTGCATGTGGGCGGACCCACCTGGAGATGGACAGAGGAGCGGTGTCTCGGTTCCTAAGACCATCGGAAATATGTGTTTTCCGATGGTCTAAGGTGACCCCTGTGAAAGGGTTGTTTAACTCCCAAAGGGGTCACGACCCACAGGTGAGAACCGCTACCTTAGAGGCTCTGTCACCTCAGGGGCCAGCACACGGTGCCTGATGACTCACCTGGGCAGCCTTGGCATGGTGGCAGCAGAGTGTGGATAGGAGCCCAGAGTTTATGAAGTCGCTCCAATGAGCAAGCCCACTCTCTGTGGACAGGCCAAGGGCTGGATGCTGGGGATCCAGGAATGCAGCCGACCCAGACCCCACAGCCATGGTTCTCATTGTGTGGTCTCACATCACAGTGATCAGCTAGGATGGTTAAAAATCTGCCTGGCCAGTTTTGCTCAGTGGTTAGAGCATAGGCCCGACGACTGAAGGATCTTTGGGTTTGATTTCTGGTCAAGGGCACATCCCTTCCACTTTAGCTAGAAAATCAATGAAAAAAGGTCCTTGGGTGAGGATTAAAAAAAAAAAAAAAGATAGTGGTAATATTTGCACAATATTGCGAATGTAATTAATATCACTAAGTTGTATACTTAAGATGATTAAAATGGCAAATGTTATGTTATATATAAATTTACACACACACAACTTTAAAAAGAATTAATAAGAACCATATGTATTAACATGAAAAGATGTCCAAGTTAGCCCATTAAGTGAAAATGAAAATTGCAGACCTGCCCTGGCCAGTTTGGCTCAGCAGTTAGCGCGTCAGCCTGCGGGCCAGAGAGACCCGGGTTCAATTCCTGCTAAGGGCGCATACCTTGGTTGTAGTTTGTCCCCGCCACGGTTAGGGTTTTGTGGGTAGCAACCAGTCAATGTGTCTCTCTCACATTGATGTTTCTCTCTCTCTCTTCCTCCCACTCTATCTGAAGATAAATGCAAAAAAATGTCCTTGGGTGAAGATAAAAAAAAAATTGCAGACCAAGATCTAGAATAAGTATAATAAAACTGTGTGTGTGTGTGTGTGCCAGGAAAACACACCACCCTCTTAAAAGTGGTTGCCACTGGAGATAGGATTGGCAGGACAGGCAGGAGAAGGAAGATTCTTTGTCCTCTCCATGATATTTAAAAAAAAAAAAGCGGATGCCTGGCCACAGTGGTTAGCATCGACCCATGCACCAAAAGGTTGTCAGTTCGATTCCTGGTCAGGGCACATGTCCAGGTTGTGGGCCAAATCCCCAGTGGGGGCATGCAGGAGGTAGCCAATCGATGTTCTCTCTCATCGATGTTTCTATCTCTCTCCATCTCCCTTCCTATCTCTCTTTCTCTAATCAATAAAGAAAGAAAGAAAAAAGTGGAATCTCAGTCTGCCTCTTTGCATCCATGTCCATCAGTTCACATGGTCGTTGGTCAGACCTCAGCTGCCAAAATAGTGAAGCAGATTGATAGCAAGTATGCTTTTCAGGAAGCCTTGAACAGTACAGGAGATAAACTTGTAGTAGTTTACTTCTCAGCCACGTGGTGTGGGCCTTGCAAAATGATCAAGCCTTTCCTTTATTCTGTCTCTGAAAAGTATTCCAATGTGGTGTTCCTTGAAGTAGATGTGGACGACTGTCAGAAAGTTGCTGCAAAGTGTGAAGTCAAATGCATACCAACCTTCCATTTTTTTAAAAAAGGACAAAGGTGGGTGAATTTTCTGGAGCTAATAAGGAAAAACTTGAAGCCACCATCAATGAATTAGTTTGATTATGTTCTCTGAAAACATAATCAGCCATCGGCTCTTGTAATTTTTTTTATTTATTTACAAAAAAAAAAAAAGATAGATTAAATATAGACACTATATACTCAACTACCATTTGATTATAAATGAAAACAAAATATAATTTTACCTTTTAAAGAAATTGTGGGATTATGGGTGATTTTGACTTTCTTTTTGATGTTTTTCATTTAAAATTAAATACACTCAACAAAGCAAATACTTTGTCCTCAAAGAGCCCAGAGTCCAGTGAGGTGATATATACAGATCGAGGTAATTACAACAGAACACTGTGCCTGTGGAAGCATATTGGAGAAAGTGTCTGGAAAGGCTTTCTGGAGAAGGTGACATTCTGACTCTGGTCTTCAAAGTCCACAAGGACTTGGCTAAGTGGAAAGCAAAACTAGAACTCTTCCGGTGGAAGGAAAGGGAAAGGTGTGAGGTTCCAGAAGTGGGAAAAAGTCCCAGTTGCTGAAATGCAGTGTGCCAACCGGAGAGGTTGGGGAATGTTTTACGCAGGGGAGTGACGTCAGATTTGTGGTTCGTGTACATCCTCTGGCGACGTCTCTTCTGGGTTGAGACGCTGCTCTCAGGCAAAGGCTGGAAACTAATAAGATGCGAACAAAGATTTTTTCAGCCACCTCAGCATTTCAGCTGAGACCCCACAGGGAGAAACAATGCCAGAGTCACTGACCCTAAAGAGAGAGGCTGGACCACCTTTGCAGACCACCTGGGAGGGAAAGTAGAGCTAAGACCTACCTCCTGCCCGCCACAGAGAAAGCCAAAATCCCCCAGGAACTTGGGAGGATAATCACTTTGGAGAGAGTAGTCAGTGCACTCACCCTGCCTGTCCTCCAACCCACACCCCACGAGGGAGTGGAAGGAGCTGTTCCCTTCTCACCTCAAACCAGGGGAGAAAGGCTTTAGGAGAATAGTTTGGGGAGTCTTGGAGGAGGAGGTTCTGGAATCTGGAGAGCTGGAGAGTGCCAGGCTCCTAGGGGGTGTGTGTGTGTGTGTGTGTGTGTGTCCTGTAGGGCATAAGTGGACCCCGCAGAAAGGAACGGAGTGGAGGCCTTCTTGAAAAAGACCCGGTGGAAGAGGGCTTCCATTTAGGTGTGAGGGGACCTCAGCAGAATGAGGCTGAAAGTGTGAGGAGGGAAGCAGGAGCCTGGGGCTAAAAGCAGCCTGAAGGAGGAGGCAATCCTTCCCTGCTTTTAGGGGTACTTCAGGTGAATGGTGTGCTGGTTCTCCAAGGAACCCATCGTAGTGCCCCTGATAGAGAGTGTCAGCATTTGGAACCTGCCACGTCCAGAGGGCTCTGGTGTGGTTAGACTTTCCTACCCAGCCCTGGAGAGCCAGGGGCAGCCCGGGGAGGGGCAAGAGGAGCAGAAAAGAGGAGAGATTGGAGAGAGGCTGCCGAGTCCCCAACTTCTCCAGCCAGCAGGTGTCCCGCCAGAGAAGGGGCGGGAGTGGGAGGGTGGTTTTGCTTTAACACTGGCCTGCACTTAGGTTATTCACGAGTCGAAATTGCCTGGTAATAAACGGGAGACTCTCAGAAACGCGAGGGGAGCTGCCGAGAGTTCATCCGGAAACAGTACAGCGTGAGTTCGAAAGCGCAGGAAGGAAAGAAGCCGGCTCCGGGCTTCGCCAGCGGTGTCCAGCCCCTTTAATAAGCAGCTACCGAACACTCATGACGCCTATCTCGGGAGTGCGTCTTGGAGCGAAGAGAGGATTTTCTCCCGCTCTCCTCCCCACTTGCCAACCCTTCTCTTTAAAACCGGGTGGACAGGTATCTCCGGGAAACTCGCGTGTTTCCGCGGAAGGCCGTACTGGCGGAGCTCACCCGCCGCATGGCTCCGGGCTGCGGAGCTGAGCAGAGGCTGTGGTGCGGACTCAGCCCAGGTCTTGGCCTGCCCGGCAGCGCCCCCTGCTGGCCGAGGCTGCAGCAGCTGGCTCCCGCCTCAGTGCACACACTCGTGAATTGATCCAGCCCACGAGAGGTGTGCACTTGGAAGTGGGATGAGAGCCCATCCGACAAGGGCGGGACTGATCTGGTCAGAATGGTCAGCCCTGGGGCGTGAGGCTGGGCAAAAGGGAGTGAGGTAGAAGAGGGCGGGGAGAAGATTGGAAAAGTTACTGTGGAGTTTGGGACAGTGGAGGCATGTTGAGGAATCATCAGTATTCTTGCTATTTTGTGTCTCCGCTTTTGCTCAAGATGGTACCTCTACTTGGAAAACATTTCCCACTTTCCTTTAGTTTCTTTTTTAAAATAAGTATGTAATGTATTAAAATATTAGAGAATGAATACATTAACATCAATGTACCCACTGAGCTTGAGAAATAAGACTTAACTAATATAAAGTGTACCCCTCCCTTCCACCTGCCGCCTCCCCAGAGATGGCTCCTTAAATTCATGTTTTCATTTCCATGTATTTACTGTATATGAATGTATTCATAAATAATGTATAGATGCATCAAATCAGAAAAATTGTAATAAATATATTCTTTATTAAATAAACTGTAAAGAAGCTGTGGTACATATACACAATGGAGTACTATGCAGCCGTAAGAAAGAAAGATCTCTTATCCTTTGAGGCTACATGGAGGGACCTGGAAAGTATTATCCTAAGTGAAAGAAGCCAAGCAGAAAAAGACAAATACCACATGATCTCACTTATATACGGAATATAATGAACATAACAGTCTGAGGAATACAGTAGACCCAGAAACATGGAAGTAGGGTACAGACTGACATTCCTCAGAAGAGGGGGTGGGGGGGTGGGAAGAGATAAACCACAGAACTTATATGCATGTATGCATGACCAATGGACATGGACAACTAAGCCGGGGACGGGGCGGAGGTGGGGTGGGGTGGGGGGTGCCAATGGGGTAAAAGGTAAAATATCTGTAACAAAAAAATAAATAAAAAATTCATAAATAAATAAATAAACTGTAAAGAATATATTGCTATAAATATACTTTAATATATAATATATACTGTAGTATTATATAATATTTACATATATACATACAGAGTGCATGTACTGTGTGTATAGTGAATATGTCTAAGAGAGAGAGAGAAACATGTTCCTCTTACCATCCTGTACTTAAGATTATTCCCATCTTTCTCTGCCTTGCTAACTCCACGAAGCCATTACTCTTTCAGGAAACTTTCCCAACCACCTCTCCTCCCTGTGCTCTTGGGATATTCTCCCAGCTAGGTTGAAGTGGCCTGCTTAGTTGTCTGTCCTCCTCCCCCATCAGGTTCTGAGCTTCCTGGAGGCAGGGACTGTGAATCTGGGTGTCCCTCCTTCCCAGCTCAGAGCCAGAGGTGGGGCTCAGGTTTGCTGTCCTGCTGACAGAAAACAAAGCCAGAAAAGCTAGTGGAGGCCTTGAATGCCAGGGAAGGGCTTTGGACTTCATCATGGCTTATGGTTTTCCAGCTGTGCTCTGTGGAGTCTTCAGATTCTCTGGAGGTGACTCAAAAGCTAATAGAAGACGGTCAGCTATAGCCCTTCCCCCCCATCCTGCTTCAGCCAAATCAAGTTTTCAATTTGTTTTTTTCATTGGGCTTCTGTGCAAATTTTTATTTACAGAAATGTAATGTCATGTAAAAGCAAAATGAAAGGGATGAGGATGGGTACAATAATGGCTCCCAAAGATGCCAATGTCCAAATCCCTGGCACCTGTGAATATGTTAGGTGACATGGCAAAGATGGATTAAGGATGCAGATGGAATTAAGATTGCTAATCAGCTCTGGTCAGGTGGCTCAGTTGGTTGGAGCATTGTCCCATACACCGTAAGGTTGCAGGTTTGATTCCCAGTCAGGGACATACCTAGTTTTGGGTTGGATCCTTAGTTGGGGCATCGATACTTCTCACTCTCTCTCTAAAAGCAATAAAAAACATAGCCCGGCTGGTGTGGCTCAGTGGATTGAGTACCGTCCCATGGAGGTCCTGGTTCGATTCCAGGTCAGGGCACATGCCCAGGTTGCGGGCTCAATCCCCGGTGGGGGGCATGCAGGAGGCAGTCGATCAATGTTTCTCTCTCAAATCAATCTTTCTATCTTGCTCTACCTTCCTCTCTCTCTAAAAAATCAATTAAAACATTAAAAAAATAATAAAAGTAATAAAAAACATATTCTCAAGTGAGGATTAAAAAAAAAAAAGATTGCTAATAAGCTCACCTTAAGATGGAAGGGAGCCCTGGCCGGTTTTGCTCAGTGGTTAGAGCGTCAGCCTGTGGTCCACAGAGACCCGGGTTCAGTTCCCGCTAAGGGCATGTACCTTGGCTGCAGTTTGTCCCTGGTTGGGTCGTGTGGGTGGCGGCCACTCGATGTGTCCCTTTCACATCGATGTTTCTCTCTCTTCCTCTCTCTCCTTCCCGCTCTATCTGAGTAAAAAATGGAAAAATGTCCTCGGGTGAGGATAAAAAAAAAAAATGGAAGGGAAAGTTATCCTGGGTTATCCCGTTGGGCCTAATGTAATATAAATATCCACATGCCCATCACTCTGCTTAAGAAATAAGACTTAACAAATATAAAGTGTACCCCTCCCTTTAATTTAAAGAAATGTGATGGCATATATAAACAACAGGGCTATGTTCCTTTCTGGAGGCTCTAGGAAAGAATCTATTCCCTTGCCTCTTCTAGATTCTACAGGTTGTCAGCGTTACTTGGTTTGAGGCCCCTTCCTCCATCTTCAAAGTCAGCAACACCTTCTCAAACTGCCATCTCTCTGGCTCTCCTTCTTCCAGTTATAAAGCTGGACTGCAGGGTCTCTATAGTGTATCCAGCTCTGATAATGCAGACCTTTGTGACTGACTAAGGAGCTCTTTGTTGACATGGCAGATTCTCTCTCTACAATTCAGGCAGCCCAGAGCCCTGAGGGAGTTTACTGCATCAGCTGGAGGAAGAACTGGGTTCTCCTAGAACTGGGAGAGGGGTGTGACAGGGAGGATTTGGGAGGAGAGGCTGGACCAGAAGACTTGGCAGTTAGTTGCCTGGGTCTACTCCAGTCAGCTATTCACACTGAGCCTTTGTATCAGTAGAGTTTGCAGTGGATTCTCAGAACAGCAGAGATACCCATTTCCTGAGTAACAGAAAAGGCCTGGGCCTCCTGGGGTGACCTGAGCACTCCAGAGAGGGGCCCTGCCACTCCTTCAAATAGCTTTTTCTTAGCTGGTCATTTGACTCTTGATGTCCCAAATTCTCTATTCAGATGATTGGTTTTGTTGTTGTTTGTTTGTTGTGTGTATTTTTGGTTTTGGTTTGGTTTTGTTTGTTTTACTTTGAAAGAGCCTCTATCTAGTCCACCTTCCCAATCTGCCAGGTGAGACACTAAGGCCTAGAAAGGAGGAATGCCTTGCTAAGGTTACCCAGTGAGTTAGGTGTGCCCTTAAGGAGAATATTTTATGATTGGTAGCACCGGCTTCTCCCTCTGCCTGGAAGACAGACCTTCCAGACGCTAACATTCAGGTCTCAAAACAGATGTTTATTCTTCCCAGGGATAATAATTGCTGCTTTGGAATCAATTCTTAACCCCCTGGCTGCAGGCATTCCCTGGGGATCTTGTTGAAATGCAGTTTCTGATTTTAAGTTCTGGCTAGGGCCTGAGAATGTGCACTTCTGAGGAGCTCCTTGGTGATTAGATGCTGCCCATCTGCAGGCCACACCTGTGGTAGCAAGGCTCTAACTCATTATTTTACTTTATTTTCTTCCTAGTACACTGTCACAATGTGATATTATCATATTTATCTACACATATGTTTGCTGTAGCTTTCTTCCCACTAGATTTAAATTGCCTGAGTAGGGTGCCTTGTCTGCCTCTTGCCCTGTTATAGCCCCAGGCCCAGCACAGTGAAGACACACAGTAGACTCTCAATCCATGAAGTCCCCTGGGTGACAGAGGGAGTCAGGTTCTGGAGGGCAGGGACCCAGCAGGGGCTCAGTGACTGGGGAGGGGAGGTAGAGCAGCTCCTCCTGACTTTGAGCCCCTGTGTTCCCCAGAGGTCAGGACTAGAGTGACAAAGGGAAGAAAACCAGCCTGAGGCCCATAGATATCAGGTGATGTGCGTGTACAGGATTCATTTTTAAAACTAGAGAACTTGCTGCAACCTTTGTCTGAGTCCCTTCTGTCGCTGCCTGGGTTCCAGCCCAGTCAGGGTTGCTTGGAGTTGGGCAGCCCTGGGGCAGGATGTGATCATCCTAACCCTTGCACCACAATCACATGGTGTTTCTGGCCTGGCCCTTGGGGCCTTGACACCACTCCATCTGGAGTCACTTCAGTTTGTCCAACTTGGGCCATGCAGATACCCTGAGGATGAGGCCACAGGCAGCTCTGCAGGGGCCATTCCAGTAAAGTGCCTCACTCAGCTTCAGTATCCCCCACCTGAGGGCAGGAGAGAAGATTGGGGAAACTGATTGACACTTGAGGTCTAGTTCAGCTTCTGCTAAGTCCCTCGCTTCCATTGCCAGGATTCCCCACCTGCAATGCCTGGTTGGACCAAATAACCTCCCAACCTTGGAATGGGGCATCTTGAGAACAAGGACATCTGAGTCCTTTGGGTCCTGCAGCACAGCACCCCTTGAGAAGGCCCCACGTCCTTTTCCTTCCGTCCTCCTCTCCCCACTCCTAGAATTTGTCTCAGTCCAGCCTATCTCCTTAGATCCCTCCTCTCTGTCTTCTAAACCAAGATGGCTGGCAGCTGCTGATTCAGCAACATTTTATCCAGGGCCTTGTGCTAGGTAGACCTGGGGGCAGCCTCTGTCTGTAGCCTGCTCCCAGGACGGCCGTGGCCATGTGGATCCTCCTCTCCCTCCTTCCCAGGGCAACTCAAGAGTTCCACGCACAACTCATTTATCCCCCAGTTATGAACTTGTTCACACTCTCCTTATTTTTTCATTAAAAAAAAATTTTTTTCTTTATTGATTTTAGAGAAAGAGGAAGGGAGAGGGAGAGAGAGAGATAGAAACATCAATGAGAGAGAACATCGATTGGCCGCCTCTCGCATGCCCCCCACTGGGGGTTTGGCACACAACCTGGGCATGTGCCCTGACTGGGAATCAAACGGGTGACCTCCTGGTGCCTGGGTCCATGCTCAACCACTGAGCCACACCAGCCAGCAACGCTCTCCCTTTTCCATTAACACACCCATTTACTTGCTCAGTCAATCCTTCTGAGACAGGTTTAGCAATAAGTCTGGGAATAGATTGGCTTTATGCAAACACAGAGGCAGAATGACAGTGGGCGCAGGGACCATGTGCTCAGGTGGATTTCCCCAAAGTCTGAGCTGGAGAGAGTCTAACAAAGATCAGCCCCCTTGTTGAATAATTGAGACAGGGGTGGCCCATAGAGGCCCCAAGTGGCTCCAGGCCACTGGGTAAAAGAATAAGTAGGCCACTGCTTGCGGGGCACCTACGCATCGTGCCCGTCAGCTCTCCCAGTCCTGTGCACAGAGCTGGAACATCATGTTTTCCAGTTCTGACTGGTGACACTGGGGCTGGGTTAACAACACAAGAACCAAGGCAGGGCAATGTTCTTAGGGACCTGAACATGGATTCAGAAGGAGTTACCCAACCAGGGCTGGAAGGGTCTTCCCTTAAGAGATCTCCAAACCCTTTACTTTACAGCCATGGACATTGGAGCTCAAGGAGCCTGTTCATAAGTGGGCTGGGCGGCAGCCCCCCAAACCCAAACCATAATGTCCAGCCTCGTGGCCCTTGGCTATACCCACTGCTCAGCCATCCTAGGTTCAAATACAAGGGATACTCCATTTTCCTAAGGAGAAAACATTTTAGGAATGTTTTCCCCGGTAAAGCTAAGAAAACAAACAAATACATGTTTTAGCCCTGGCCCATGTGGCTCAGTTGGTTGAGCGTTGTCCCATGCACCGAAAGGTCACCAGATTGATTCCCGGTAAGGGCATATGCCCAGGTTGTGGGCTCTATCCCTGGTCAGGGTGCATGTGGGAGGCAGTAGATCAATGTGTCTCTCTCACATTGATGTTTCTCTGTTGCTCTCTCCCCCCACCCCTCTCTCAAATCAATAAAAACATATTTTAAAAAAAGATTTCTGTACTTTATTAAAAAAAAATGTTTTAGGGCTAGAAGTGAATTAATCAAATGTTTACTTAAGTAATGTGTTCAAATGAAATTGTTTCACTTAATCTACTATTTTAGAAAACGTGCTCTTTCCACGTATAGATTAGGGAACATTTTTATGCAAATTCTTCACCCTGCTGACTGGTGGAGGTAATACTGGGCTAATGTGTCTTGCTAACACTTTTGTTTGCAGTAAGAACTGAGAAAGCACCCTGTTAGAATGAAGACGGTCAGGACAGGAGTATGGCACACCCTCCTTTCCTGAGGAGTCGTTCTGGGAAACAGTCTCACCTTAGAGTCAGGCCCAGAAGGTGGTGTTGAACACCTACAGTGTCACGCAGCTCCTGGGTGGTCAAGTGTGGCTGCCACCACTTGGGCTCCCTCACCTGCCAAAGGCCTCACTATTGCCAAGAGACAAGTGAGGGACCCTGTTTTTCAAGGTGACTGAACACTATGACTGAAGACCCTAGCTGTATCAAGAAGTGGATCTAATGGTCATCATTCAGCCAGAATCTACTGAGCATTTGCCATTCTGGGCCCCAAGACAGATACAAGATAAACCAAAATGTATGTGGTGTGTCCCAGGATGGAGGGATGATGAGGAATTGGGGAGCATAGTGTAAGAAAGGAGAAGTGGCAGGAGGCAGTGCCTACTTACTGAGGTCTCGCAATATACCAGATATTTCACAAGCATCATCTCTGACCCTCATGGGTAGGAGTTATTACTCATCCCAACCCCTCTTTGCCTTAAGCCAATAGTGTGTGTTAGGCTAATAAGTTAACCTTCTTAGACCTCAATTTCCTCCTCTGTAAATGGAGAACACCTATTACATATGATTGTTGGGAGGACTAAGTTCCGTGCTAAGCACATTGCTTAGAATAGAAAGCCCTCAGTCAATGTTTGCTCTGATCATTATTAGAACATAGGAGGAAGCTGAGGTTCAGAGAAGAGCAGTGACTAGTCCAGGGCCACACAGCCAGAGGGAGGAAGAGCCAACCCATACCCTCTCTTCCACTTTGTAACCTGCAGTACAGAAAGGGTTGAAGTGGAAACTTTGCCCTTCACAGCAGGTGCCTTGACTTGGCTGCCCTCTCTGTTCTGAAGAGGCAAGGCCAGCTGTCCAGTGCAGGATAACCCCAGGTCACCTGCAGCTCTGTACACAGCCAGCCCACAAAGGGCACTTGGAGAGAGGGACGACTGCTGTTTTCCTCTGAGGCCCAGAGAGCTGGGCTGTGAGCCCCTCCTGTCGCATCTGAGGCCTTGGGCCACTACCTTTCTCTTTCTGAGTTTCCGTTTCCTTATCTGGAAAGGGGTATACTATGGTTTTTCTGCCTCATGTTGTGGGCATTGAGTGAGTTAGAGGCTGGGGAGTGGTTTTTCACACTACTCTATTGTGCTAGCATAATCATCATTAAGACCGGTGATTTGAGGGTGGGGTGAATATTATAACTTAATGGGGAGGGACTAAAGGGAGGTAGAATTCAATTCAACATAAAGATGAACTTTCTCAGAGCTCTGGCCCTAGGAGTAGAAGGAAGTGGGTGAGTGAGTGACTGTCAATTGTGGGGAAGCAGAGGGGGCTCCTGCCATGGGGTAGGAGTAAGAGCTGCTTAGGTGAGACAAGTTCCCCTCCCTGTGCTCTCCTCTTCTCTCCTTCCCTGCTGAGCAGAGGGTACCTAGAGGTCTTTCCACCTGAGGCGGTGCTGTGAGCAGGTGGCTGAACCAGAACTCAGAAGGTCTTGTTCTCTACTCAACTCTGACACTAGCTTGCCGTGCACCTCTGAGCCACCCTGTGGGCCTCACTCTCCCTGTTATCCCACTCATAAATAAGTAAAGCAAATGCAGTTTGTTAATTGTGATAATGTGGCTATGAAAAGAATTATTCTCTTCCAAGACTTTGGCCAAGGAACTAGGTCAATGATAAAGAGAAAGCCTTATAATTTGTGGAATTACAGGTTAGAATTGGGAGGGACCTCGGCATGAATCTAGAATCTGCACAGGTAATACATGTGGGGACTCTGCTTTATGGCTTACAAAGCATTTCCTTTAGCTTTGTCTTGTTTGATCCTCACAATAATACCCCAAATCGACAGGTGAACATGCGTCACTCATTCAACCTCACATGGGTCTAGAGCACGGACTGGAGGTGGGAGAGAGGTGGTTCTGGTTTCCTCTGGCTCTCTACTCCTCAGTTTTCTTACTGTTAAAAAGGAAGATTAAATATTCATCATAGGGTCGTGGTGAAAATTAAATGGAAGAGCTTAGTACAGAAACGGATGCAAAGTAGGCGCTGAATAAGTGTGCTGAATAAAGAAAAACCAAAGCACACTAGGAAACTGCAGGCCTGGGCTTCTGGCTCCTACTTCAGTGCTCTTTGCCCTCCACTAAGCGCTTTTGTTCCATAACTTCCCTTGTTCAGGTCACAGCTGAGGCACCCCAGGTTAAAAGAGTGAGGTGCTCATCAAACAACAAGTGTTGGCGAGGGTGTGGAGAAAAGGGGACTCTAATACACTGCTGGTGGGAATGCAGACTGGTGCAGCCACTATGGAAAACAATATGGTGTTACCTCAAAAAATTAAAAATTGAACTTCCATTTGACCCAGTGATCCCACTGCTAGGAATATACCCTAAGAAGCCTGAAACACCAATCAGGAAGAATATATGTACCCCCATGTTCATAGCAGCACTATTTACAATAGCTAAGATCTGGAAACAGCCCAAATGTCCATCAGTGGACGAATGGATAAAAAAGCTGTGGTACATGTACACAATGGAGTACTATGCAGCGGTAAGAAAGAAAGATCTCTTATCCTTTGAGACGACATGGAGGGACCTGGAAAGTATTATCCTAAGTGAAAGAAGCCAAGCAGAAAAAGACAAATACCACATGATCTCACTTATATACGGAATATAACGAACATAACAGTCTGAGGAATACAGTAGACCCAGAAACATGGAAGTAGGGTACAGACTGACATCCCTCAGAAGAGCCGGGGGGGGGGGGAGGGGGAATAAACCACAGAACTTATATGCATGTATGCATGACCAATGGACATGGACAACTAAGCCGAGGACGGGGCGGAGGTGGGGTGGGGTGAGGGGTGCCAATGGGGTAAAAAGGTAAAATATCTGTAACAAAAAAATAAATAAAAAATTTATATATAAAAAAAAAGAGTGAGGTGCGCATTAGGAGGCTACTCTAAGTAGGCAGCAAGAGGCAGCTTGGACTCAGGTAACCTGAAAGAGTTCATCACTGCCCTGGGGTCAAGTGCACCAGTTGCAAAAGAGAACAGCTTTCCCGAACTGGCCCTATGAGCTGATGGAGGAGGAGCCAGGCTCTTGCTCAGGCGGCGGGGAGTGCTGAAATGATAGGCAGAAGGCTGGCAGGTCTGTCCCAGTGTAGAGAGGTCACCTGATACAGACTTTGGAGCCCAAGACCTGAGATTGGCCTAAAACAGTTGGTGTGTTTTTGACCTACCAACTGAGCCTTAGCATCCTGTCACACAGCCGACACCTCCAGACGTTAAAAATAACAGTGTAGAAACAGTGCTGGGGTAGTCTGCCGGCATCAGCATGCAAGTGGAAGCAGCCATGCAGGTGCTAACCAAGCGCTATCCCAAGAACTGCCTGCGGACTGTCATGGACCAGTACTCGGCCACGGTGCACAATATGGAGCAGGTGGTGATGTTCCCCAGCCTTCTGCGGGACATGCAGCCACACGCACATGAGCACCAGGCCCAGGCTGGGGCCCCCAGTCTCTACAACTACTTCACCATGCTCAAGGCTATCTGTGTGGACATGGACCAGGGGCTGCAGCCCTGGGAGGAGTGGCAGGTCAGGATGGCAGGCTATAAAGGCAATGAAGCTGTGGAGACGGAAGAGGGCAAGGAGGTCTTGGGGCAGCTGAACCTAGAAGCCCAGTTCCACTTGCACCTCTCCAGACTTCATCACATCCTCACCCACCTTACCCTGAAAGCCAAGGAGGTGACAAGGATATACCAGGAGATAACAGGACAGGCCATGTAGGCCTCGGACTCTAGGGAAGGTAATGGTCGCCACGCCAGTGGGTGTCAGAGTCCACTGAGGGACATTCCAGGGGAGCTTGGGGAGCAGTGGTGTGACCCAGTGGGAGAGGGAGAGCCCAAGTCTCAGACAGAGCCATCTTTGCTCACTTCAGGGTTCTGGGACCAAAACCTGGGAAGGCCCAAGGCCAGGCCTGCCTTACTCTCCTTACCCAGAATTGGTGAGTAATGGTCATGACTGTTATGGACACAGAGGGAAAAGTGGCCTGTATGTGCATGCCTTATGTACACACGTATGTGATTGTGCATGTCAGCATTTGTTAGTAAGTATGGGTATTTCCGCAGGTAAATCGTGAATTCTATGTGTGTTTGTGGCATTGCTTCTCAGTATTTTTTTTCAAGTCACAGAACATGAAAATTTATATTATATGTCACATGGAAGTACCTAGGTGAGGCTGCTCTCAGGGTTCCTGCAGTTGGCAGGGGTGCTCTGGCCACCCCGGGTTGCAGCCAGCCAAGTGGAAAGCCAGAGGACTGATGTCTTGGCGTCTAATTGGTTCCAGGCACACCCGTGCCTGTTGGGAAGCCCTGTTGTGAAGACACAAACGTGGAGTCTGAGTCCTTGTGTCTATGCACAGAGGGGCTAGGGTTGTAAGGTGTGGATGGGCAGCAAGGTAGACAAACAGCTGGTGGCACCAGGTAAGTGATGGGAAGTAGACCTGGCACAGTTGTAGATGGGTTGCTCCTGGGTAAAAATTGGGAGAAATTTGGCCACACCACCTGCCAGCCCTGCTCTCGTAAACTGGCTTCATCCGTGATAAACCATGTTCAAGTCCATAGGAATCTTCAAAACCACAGATGTAGGTATAATGAGGACTTTTATCCCCATTTTACAAATAAGGAAATTAAAGCCAGAGGTGAAATGACTCACTGAAAGTCACATAATTAGAGGACAGAAGCAAGACTGGCCCCAACTTTGAGCTGGGTGTCCTTTTCATCACACCCAATCTTGGTCACATGTGTTATCTTCCAAATCTGCCCGAAGGCCACTCTGAATGATGGGATTGAACAGGGACTCGAACACACTGTCTATGGAGAGCTCTGCTCAGGTATTTCCTCAGCCATTTTTTTCTTCTGCTACTTCAAATCCAAATCCAAACTTCGGCCTTGCTTCACTCTCCCCTCAAGCTCCCTGGGTCGCCTTTCAGAGGTTCTTGAATATAAGAAATGGGTCAACAGCTCTGAGGTCAAGTTCTGGTTCCACCACTAAAGAGCTGTGAGGCCACCTCACTTCTCTGGGTTTGTTTCTTCACTGAATAACAGTAGTAGCGAAAATAACAACAGACATTTGAATAGTTTTATACCACTTGCATATTAACTATCTAAAGGAATTATTATCCCCTTTTACAGATGAAAAAACTGGAGGCCTGGGAAGTAAAATGAGTGCAAGGTTATTCAGGAAATGGCAGAGCCGAGATATGAATGAACCCTGGCCTAACTAGTGTCTAATTCCTTTCCTCTATGCTAGTGAATTTCTTTAGCACCTTAGAATTCTGCAGCCTGGGCTGGAGGTGGGAATTGGGGGTGTCTGAGTGGATAGAACACTCACTCCTTGACCAACCCCAAACTGCTTCACAAACAAACGCAGCAATTCCACACCACACTACTGATTTTCGTGGTACAGAAGTTAAAAAATCCCAGGCTCTTGTCGTGGCTCTGCATGACCCCAGATAATTTATCTTTTTTTCAATGCTCACCTGAAGATTTTTTTTTTTAGAGATAGAAACATCGAAGTGAGAAACATCAGCCGGCTGCCTTCTGCACGTCCCCTACTAGGGATCAAGCCAGAAACCTGGGCATGTGCCCTGACTGGGAATTAAACCAGGACCTCTCAGTCCATGGGACGATGCTCAATCCACTGAGCCACACCAGCGGGGCTCATTGACTTATAGAGAGAGAGGAAGGGAGAGAAACATTGGAGGTGAGAGAAACATTGATTGGTTGCCTCCCGTTCTCAACCTGACGGGGACAGAACCCACAACCCAGGTATGTGCTCTGACTGGGAATCGAATCTGTGACCTTCCAGTGTATGGGACAACACTCCAACCAACTGAGCCATACCAGCCCGTGCTAGCCTATTTTTCTGCATCAGTTTCCCTGTTAGTAAAATGTAGAGGTGAAACTAGAAGAGTTATTACAGTGCTGATAGCCTGATTCTTCTTACAGTGCTGACACTTCCAGACTTCTACAGCAACACATGAGCTTTCTCATGCTTTTTCCTATTTCAGTAGGAATATGATAGTACCTTAGTGGAATGGATTTATACTGACTTGGTTTTTTAACATTTCTGTACTCCACAGATCCCTATACATGACAGAAGGCAGACTCTGTGATGAGGACATGCAGTTCACTAGCCTTGATGATGAGACCAGGAAGGCTAGACCGGCAGCTGAAATGAGGCAACGTGGTTTTCTGGGATGCGTCACTACTGCCCTTTGAACAATTCATGGACTCGTCCCTGGGTCACCTTTAAGATGACTTGTTGCTACTCACAACTCCCCCTCGCTCCTTTTACCACCTGAAATAGTGGTCAGTGGTTCACGAGGGACTAGATGTTACCTAGCTGGTGTGGTTGGTAGGAGGAGCATTGGTTTTAGCATCTGACCAACTCTTGGCCGTCTTTCACTGTATGATCTTGGGCAACTTATTTAACCAGATGGAACCTAAATTTCATCATCTATAAAATGGGGATAGTATTGCCTATCTCACGGGTTGTTCTAGAAATTAAACACAATCAAAAGCACCTGGCATGTTAAGTGCTATTGTTTTACAGACTCATTTCTTTCCTCCCGCTCTCACCTTGTATTTGCTCCAGCCTGTGTTTACACTCCAGAACAGAGGTAGCACAGTCCCTTGGGATGAGTGGTTCACTCTTGTACCTGCCAAGCACAGATGAACTAGAACCCTATCTAGTGCAGTAGCAATTTAAAATACCCTGTATTTGTACACATCTTTATAAATTTCTAATGTACTTTCTCAGACATGATTTTATATTCAACAAATGGGACTCAAGAGAACAGAGATGGCTTCTGATTTTTCCCAGAAACCATGTTTCTATTCATACTGCCACCTTATCTGAAATCACATATAAAAATAAAAATAACTATTAATCTCCAAAAACTAATCTGATTATGAAATCTGAGCTTGGTAACAAAAACTTTCTGGACAAGCACTTGGATTTCATAAGCAATAAAGAGAAACCTCATTTGTTGGGTGGGATCTTTTAACACGATTGTGCCAACCTCCGCTGTAGTGTTAGCACTGAGCCCGCTTTCTCCAGGGTGATTCACCTAAGAGCAAACACTGCTTTGCAGTGTCAGTCTTCTGTTCTCCTGCTCCTAAACCACCTGCTGTATTTTTCGGAGCTCAGAAATACAAACCTGACCATGGCATTCCCATTTAAAACCCTTTAGTGACGAGAGGATCAAGTCAAAATTATTCTACATGATTTACAAAACCCTCCATAATCTGGCTTGCTGTTTTGTTTTGCCCTAGAACAGGAGCAGGCCAGCCTTTTCTGTAGAGGGCCACATAGTAAATATTCCAGGCTTTGCAGGCCACAAAGTCTCTGTCACAACTGTGCAGCTTTGCTCCCTGCTGCTGTAGCATGGCCCTCCATAATCTGGCTTGCTGTTTTGTTTTGCCCTAGAACAGGAGCAGGCCAGCCTTTTCTGTAGAGGGCCACATAGTAAATATTTCAGGCTTTGCAGGCCACAAAGTCTCTGTCACAACTGTGCAGCTTTGCTCCCTGCTGCTGTAGGATGGAAGTGAACACAACATGTAAACACGCATGGCTGTGTTTCAAAGAAACTGAACTGCACCCAGTTTGGCACACAGGCTATAGTTTGCCAACTCCAAACTAGAACTAAACTCAATTTTTAAATCTGTCAGATGTCTTCTTAAAATTGGGCAAATGGGCCCTGGCCAGTTTGACTCAGCAGTTGGAGCGTCAGCCCGTGGACCAATGAGTCGTAGGTTCGATTCCGCTCGAGGGCATGTACCTCAGTTGTGGTTCGGCCCCAGCTCTGATTGGGGTTGTGCGAGAGGCAACCAGTCGATGTTTTTCTCTCTCTCTTCCTTTCTCTCCCTCCCACTCTGTCTGAACAAAAATAGAAAAATATCCTGGGGTGAGGATTAAAAAAAAAATTGGGCAAATGGAAATTGACCGTTCCGTGATGAACTATTTTTCTTTCAACAAAAAGGAGTCAGAATGTTCATGATGACCATTTTAATAACAAGGTGTTAACATACAGATTAATATAAACTTCAGATATCATGAAAACATGTTCCCCAAAATTCAGAAATAACTGTTATTAGTGAAACCAAAGTATTTTGGAGACTTCAACGCACTGGATGGAATTCTTCAAGAATTTCAGCATAAGTTTTCTTATCTATAAAAGGAAAGATCACAAAAGATTTATGTTTAAATTATGTTTGAAATCATTATTTCCTAAAGAATAAAATTAAAACTTAATATTCTTATAGATAGAAACCCCTAAAATTTCCTCCTTTTCTTGTCCTCAACCACGGTTTGGTGATCACTAAGATGTTCTGCTACACTGAATGAACTTGGAAGAATCTGTGGTGACTTCCAGATGGCTGCCTGGAGGGGCAATGTGCTGCCAGGGGGATCCTGGTTGAAGGAAGGAAGAACCGGGAGGGACACAGGTCAGCTGGAAGGGGCCCGGAGCTAGGTGGTCAAGCTCTCAATGCCAGTGTCATCAATGCATGAGGCTCTTGGCACACCTGCCAACAATCTGCAGTTAAGAGACAAAATGAGCCAGTGAGGCTATACACCCTCTTGTTTACAAAGGGGGCTAGTGGAAATATGAGGCAAAGAGCTAGAGGTCTGGGACTAAGGGCTGCTCTGCCATTGGGCCGCACTCTTAGGAATCAACATTCCCAGGACTCCTCCCAGCTCTAACATCCAGCAGTTCTGAGTATTCCCCATTCCCTGAGACCACCACTATTCATGGCTTTGTACTAGTCTGAGCTCTTCATTGGCAAAACAAAACAACAAAAAAACTGTACCTTTTTGATCCACCATATACATTACATGTGACTAAAGGCTATGGGGATATTAAGCAGAGTAATAAAAATTTAGAGCTACATAGGACCTTAGAGATAATCATTCAGTTGGTAAAATTTTAATGCTTAATATTATACTTTTAGGAAAATCTATATTCAGTATTTTCCTTCCTTCACATATGTACACATCTGTATTGTGTGTAAAATAAGAACAAGAAGACAAGTATATCACAATTATAGTTGAACAGAGACAAGAAGAGTGTGCTGAGGAAACTCCTGTCTGTAGCTGTGTGAAAGCTTCATTGAGATGATGAACCACAAGCATGAACTTGCTAGATGGGCAGGGTGGAAATGGGGCAAGAGGAGGATCAAGAAAAAAATACAGTGTGTACAAAGCGATACAGGGCAGGTTCAAAACACAGCATATCATGAGGCAGGAGAGGAGTTATGGGAGATGAGGCAGGGTTCTGTGTTGTTCAGGTCAGCTATTATTTATTAAGCGCCTAATATGTGTAGGCTCTGTGCTGGAGGCTGGGGAAACAAAGATGAAGCTACAGTCTAGTGAGGGACACAGCTATGTATAGGTAATGTGGTGGGTAAAAGGTATGGGCAAAGTGTTTCTACCAGGCAATTAGCTTGACACATGAACTTTAGTAAGACCAAGAAAAGAGGTGAGCTAAGGCAAGTGCGACAATCCAAGCAAAACAATGTAAGAACCTGAACCAGGTTGGTAGCAGTGGGAAAGAGAAGAGACTTCAGAGTTGAGAAATAGAAAGTGGAACAGTAAGACTTGATGACTAATGGAAAGTAAAAGAGAAAGACTTCAAGATGATTCCCCGGCTTTTGGCTGGAGTCCCCAGGTGGACAGTGGTGCCATCACTGAAGCAGGACACACAACAGGAGGTCTGGGCAGGGAGAGGGAACATGAGGTTCTGTTTGCTGTCTGAGGTACTTAGCCAGAAACTGGATATATGAATTCAAGAGAATTCTGGTCTATAGACAACAATGTGGGAGTCAAGAGAATAGAGAAGGTACCTGAAGCCACAGGCATGAAAAGATTAATCAGGGAAAATGATGCAGAATAAGAAAGAGGTTTTTTACAATTAACTTGAAATACCTTTTTCAGGAAAATCATCCGGATGTGATTTTATATATGCAAACATATCATGGTCCTTCACAGCATACATATAGTCTTGACGTTTTAAAAGATAATATCCAATAAAAACAAAGGAAGTAACATATAGAAGCTGGCGATGCAAACCTGAAATTCAAAGGACAAATCTCAAATAAAGCAAAAATCAGTCAGGCAACAGGTATTAAAGATTATATTCTTATATTTCACATTTATAATTTATGATTTCTTCCAAATTTCTTTACAAAAAAAAAAAAGAATTTCCTATATGGCTATTCTGAACAAACAGCCTTGATCTTGAGATGTCTTCTTAAACCAATTTGGCAACAATGAAAGGCAACATTTAAGTCTACAAACATCACTATTAATAGAACCTAAGATTTAAGCCTGGCTAGTGTGGCTCAGTAGTTGAGTGTTGACCCATGCATCAAGAGGTCACTGGTTCGATTCCTGGTCAGGACACATGCCCAGGTTGTGGGCCTGATCCCCAGTGGGGGGCAGCCAATCTCTCTCATCAATGTTTCCATCTCTCTCTCTCTCCCTCTCCCTTCCTTTCTCTCTAAAATCAATAAAGGAAAAAAAAAAAGCAAAACAGAATCTAAGATTTTTAAAATCGAGGTTTTATAAATTTCTTCATGGTAAAAGGTGGATAAGTACCAAATCCCAAATGCTAGACTAAGAACAGAAAAAAATATTTTCTTCTTCAATAAGTTAACTTTATTTTTATTTATTTTTTTATCTTCACTAGAGGACATTTTTGCATTTATTTTTAGATAGAGCAGGAGGGAGAGAGGAAGGAAGAGAGAGAGAAACATCGATGTGAGACAGACACATCGACTGGTTGCCACCTGCATGGCCCAAATGGGGCTAGGGACCAACTGCAACCTAGGTACGTGCCCTCAGCAGGAACCAAACCCAGGACTCTCTGGTCCATGGCTGACACTCTAACCGCTGAGCCAAACTGGCCAGGACCAATAAACTAACTTTAGACTTAAACTAATTTGTATTCCAGAACATGTTCAGGATGTGATGAGCTGAGGTGAGGTCAAGTCCTTTGCAAATGATCTAAAAGCAATTTGGTTGATCTCCATACACTGATTTATATTTGCCTATTAGGTGGTTACTAAAATAGCAGGCTACACTACCAATATATCTCAAGTCTTTCCTGTACCATCTAAATTTCCTCCTATTTTCATGTATTATCTATTCAAAACTATATTTTAAAATCATCATATTAAAAAATCATTCTAGCCCTGGGTGGTTTGGCTCAGCGGTTAGAGCATCACAGACCAATGAGTTGCAGGTTTGATTCCAGCCAAGTGCACGTACCTCAGTTGTGATTCATCCCCGGTCCTGGTTGGGGTCATGCAGGAGGCAGCCACTCGATGTGTCCCTTTCACATCGATGTTTCTTTCTCTCTCCCTCCCACTCTATTTGAACAAAAAAATGGAAGGAAAAAAAAAGTCCTCAGATGAGGATAAAAAAAAAAAGTAAAGAAAAAATCATTCTAACCCTGGCCAGTTTGGCTCAGCAGTTGGAGCATCGGCCCTTGGACCAGAGTCAAGGGTTCAATTTTGATGAAGGGCACATATTTTGGCTGTGGTTCGGTCCCCGGTCCTGGTAGGGGTTGTGCGGGAGGCAACCAATTGACGTCTCCCTCCCACTCCACTCTATCTGAAGTTGAATGGAAAAATATCCTCGTGTAAGGATTATAAATAAAGCATTCTATTATAATGCAACGGGAGAGAATCAAATCACTTGCTCTAGAGAAAGTCAAAATTTAAAGTCTGAAGGGGAGATCCAAAGGTATGAACTTTATATATGAAAATATTTTTTTTTTGCCAAAGGCTAACCGCAGGTTTGATTTTCTTCAAAAAATTTTTTTTCCTTTATTTATTTATTTTATCCTCACCCAAGGACATTTTTCGATATTTTGTTCAGATAGAGTGGGAGGAGAGAGAGAGAGAGAGAAACACCAATGTGAAAGGAACACATCGAGTGGTTGCCACCCACACAACTGAACCAGGGCCGGGGACAAACTACAACCGAAGTATATGCCCTTGGCTGGAATCAAACCTGCGACTCATTGGTCTACCGGCCGACACTCTACTGCTGAGCCAAACCGGTCAGAGCTCAGGTTTGATTTTTGAGCTAAGCCCCAGAATTCTATCCCCAGCCCTCCACTTCTTATCCCACACATCTTCCTTTGGAGAACTCATTTATTACTGTACCTTTATCTACTCTCCATGTGCTGGTGACCCACAAGTACATCCAACTCAGACACCCATGTTGAATAACAGATACATCCAACTGTTTGACAGATACATTCACTTAAATACCTCCAAATTAACTAATTTCCTTCCTAGTCACACCTGTTTCTACTAATTCCAAGAATAAGACCTGGTTAATGAACACAGTATCATCTTTCTTTTCTACTCTCTTTCCCACATCCAGTCACTGAGTGCTGTCAATTCTACCTTCTAAATACTTCCTTTCCTCACTTATCTCTTATTTGCTCTAACTGGTCTCCCCTTCATCTCATTTTTCACTCCACTGATCCCAGCTTCTATCTTGTAACTGGAGGAATTTTTACTAAAATATAAACCTAGCTTTTTGGTCCCTTCTCTTTCAATTATGCTCAACAGGAGTCCAAACTCTTGCATATGACCTCCCAAGCCCTTCATGAGCCAACTCTCCCAACTTCATCTTCTGACACTCCCCGATATACACATTGTGCTCCAGCAACACTTAACTACTTTTAATTCCTCACACAACTAGGCTTCTTCATGCTTCTACATACCATGCACTGGTTATTTCTCTGCCCAGTGACTTCCTGATCCTTCAAGGTTCAACTCAGACATCACTTCTGCTAAGAAGTCTTCCCAGAACTTTCCTGGACTTAAAAGGGTAAACTTACCTCTATTAATATGTAAATTGCTATAGTAATTATTTCTTTCTCTACTACCAGGCAAAGCCAATGTTGATTCATTTTTGTATACCAGCACACAGACAATATTTAATATTTAATTAGTGGATGAATAATCTTGGGCAAGCCAATTTACTAACTCTAAAACAGATAACACCTATCCTATCTTTCTTAGAGTAGTAGTATATAAACCAAAAGAAAATGCATATAAAAATATTTTGAAGCCCTGGCTGGTTTGGCTCAGCAGTACAGCGTCGGCCCGCGGAACAATTAGTCTCGGATTCTGACCAAGGGTGCATACTTTAGTTGCTGTTTGCCCACGGCCCTGGTTGGGATCGTGAGGGAGGCAACCAGTCGATGTTTCTCTCTCTCCCTTCCTCCTTCTATCTCCTTCCCACTCTATCTGCAGATAAATAATAAAATATCCTCAGGTGAAGATTAAAAAAAAAAATATATATATATATATACACACACACACACACACACACACACACACATTTTGAAAAAATGTTGAAAATAACAAAAGTGTTAAAACACTACTATGATCAGGGACTGGATAGGGCGCAGGCTCTTTTGCATTCTCCCTTGCCCCAAAACAACCACTGTTACCCAAGGGCAACCTGCAACACAGCAAACCAAAGGGTGCTTGGCTGAGTTGTCCCATGTGCCACTGGACTGCAAAAATACAAAGACCATCTTTCTGTGAGTACCCATAAATGTTATAGACGTTGTCAGTGTCCCAGTTCTGAAAGCATGGCTTAGCCCCTTCCCAAGTCCCCATTCCCCTAACCTCTCTTCTCTCTCAGTGGTTAGTCTTCTTACCATATAAACAACTCCTCCACAATCATTTTCCCCTTCTTTCCTTTACTGTTAATCTAAACTTGGAGCCATGGTGTTCTTTGCAGAACACTGTAAATTACTGACAGATTAAACTATAAATCAGTAAATATTTAATTTTGTGGATTACACTTAGATACCAACTAACTGTAAATTTAGGGCAGGTAAGTGGTAACTAGCAACAAGAGTTTAAAAACAAATAATAGGAGAAAAGCTTAAGAAAATTTCTATTTAATATTTTCTGCTAACTTGAAAAAGATCTGCACAATTTGATTTCATTGCTAGAATATTCCAATACTACCCACAGAATGCCAGGTACTCTCCAGGGCCACAGTTTGAAAATCCTTTCCCACTCCTCCAACTCTGTCACACCTGTTACACTAGGTGCATGAACTTGTATTACAGTTTATCTTTTTAATGGATATGCTCATCTGGTTCATAAATATTTGGAGAGTTGAGACCATGTTTCACACTTCCTTGTAATCTACATATACATATTTATTCAATAAATCTTATTGAGCACTACTATATGCCAGACATTGAGCTAGACAAACACAATATGCATTCAATATATACTGCTGAGGATACAATTTCAGTAAAGTCAAGACCTAAATTTTCCAAAGCAACTTAGGGAAACTCAGGGAAATCAGGAACTCTGACTCCTAGCCCTGGGTTAAGTGCTTTATATACATTATTTCATCTAGTTCTCGCAGCCACATGAAGAGGTAGATATTCTCCCTATTTCATAGATGAGGAAACTAAACCTCACAGAGATAAGTTACTTCTCTAGAATCAAATGGCTAGTAGAGTGGAGGTGGTATCAAACCCAAAACCATGTGCTCTTAACTGCTAAGTTCTTCTGTCTCCCAGAAAAGGCACAAAACATAATTTGATGAGGTGAGATTAAGTGGTATATACTTCACATTTCAGCCAACCTTTACTTCCTCTAAAACAGTTTCCCTCTGATCTGTACCTCCTTTATGCTCCCTAAGCACTTTCTGCTTATCCACTTCCATCAAAACGGGTAACAGTCACACCTAGACCTATAGTGGACTAGTTGTCTCCCTGACTAGAGCTCCTTAAAGTGGGGGATGGTGATCCTCACCCTACATACCCTGTATGTAATACTGCCTGGCAAAGAGAAAGAGCTCTGTAAATGTGGAACAGACATATTGCAAACTGTATAACAAGAGCTAAGGAAAGGAAACTTTGTCCAGCACCTTCTGCATACCAGGCATTTTACCCATCTCAATGATCACAATAAATATATAAAGATTAATTACTCCCGCTTTATAGATGAGGAAACTTTGGCTCTGAACTGCCTGACACAGTTGGTTCCAAAGTGGAGCTCTTTCTATTACATGAAGAGTAAGGCTTGGCAAATGTGGAGCAGTAATAATAAAAAGGGAGAAAATGCCACCTCCACAGAGGTAGAAATGGTCACAGATCACTTCTTTCTGTAGAGTAGGGTCATGTCCAAGGGAGATGGGATTTCAATACTATTTGAACTCTGGAAATGCTGAAATTTGGTGGGCTAGAAGTTGACCTCCCCAGGTATGACACGCACTGGAAGAAGGCAAAAGAGGCACAAGTGAGGTGATTCCTGGTTAGCTTTCTTCCTAATTGGGCTCCTTGGCTCCAATCAGTGTTGCTTCACATTGTTGACAAAGTTGACACAGGTCTGACCATTACATCTCTGCCTGGCTCCCCCAGCAATCAAAAGCTAAAAAGGTTCCTGTCTGTCTAGAGAATAAATTGCCATGATAAACCTACTATCCTTTGTAGCCTTATTGCTCTACCCTGCACACTCACTCAATCATCAAACCACCCCCCATCCAGAGGCCCTTGCCTTCACTTATTCCCACTAGCCCCATGGACCTGGAAGGCTGTCTCCTAGTGTCTGCCTGATAGGTCAAAGGTAAGTTCAAAATCTTCCAGAGTGTCCCTCCACTTTCTCCTTTGGAGATCCACAGCCCTTAGCACTGCTACTGTGTCACATATTATCAGCTGGCAGGATGCCACCGACACAGCACTAGAAAATACAGCCTGGTGGTTTAGAGCCTCCTACTCAAAGTGGGGTCTCTACACCAGCAGCATCAGCCGTCTCTGATTAACATCAAGCCTCTCCCAGACCTAATGAATTGGAATGCACGTTTTACAAGATCCCACGTTATTAGCAGTATGCACATGGAGTCTGAGAGCACTGTTTTCGAATATAGACTATGAGGTCTAAAAACAGGCTCTGCTACTTATGAGCTGTATGACCTTGGGCACGCTGCTTTAACCTCTCTATGGCTGTTGTCTCATTGTGGCTAATCTCTCTCCAAAAGGTGTTTTGAGGATCAAATGCCATAAAGTACATAGTGTCAGTAGTGCAGGGCATGGAGTGAGCGCTCATTTTGCACACACCACAGCGCGAACCCAGAGGGCACAGGCAGTCACTGCCGGGTCCTTCACAGACTCACTGTGAGATCGTGGGTTTCACTGCACCTCGCTTTGCTAAAGAGGCAAAGGACACTCTGGCGCTGCGGGATTCTGAAGGGCTCCCGGGGCGCGGAAGCCCCAGGAAGGCGAGGAGGGGCCTGCTGGGCGACAAGGCCCGGAAAAGCGAAGGCAGCCTATGGCGGAGCCGGCCCGCAGCCCCGGACCCTCTCTCCTCCCACCGGATCCCACCCCCGCAGCCCTCACCGGTCAACATCACCGGCCTCCGCCGGATCGCGTTATCAAGGAGACCGGAGCAATAGCCCAAGAAGCCGATGTAGACGAGCCGCGGGTCGGTCAGCTTGGGCGGGGGCAGGCTCCGGGCCTCATCCGGCAGGAACTGTAAGGGCTTTCGGCCCGGCCGTCCGCTCATCATGGTGATGCCGTTCTTACGTGAGGCCTGGCCTCAGACCGCCAACTACGAAGAAAACCACCACGACCACTGCCGGGGCCCGCGTCCTGAGCTCTCTCCTCCGAGTACTGGGCTGAAGGGCAATGGCGCAGGGCGGTGCAGCGCTCAAACGTTTCCCCGGACGCACTGCTGCACGAACTTGCCCGGGAGGTTCCGGGCTGCTAAGTGACCTGCCCTGCTAGCTCGCCCGCCGGCGCTCATTCAGCTGGCAGTGGGTCTTGGTACCGTGGAGTCGAGGATACCTGAAAAGAGCCCAATTGGGAAAAGACTGGGAGACACTGCTTTTTTTCGTCCAATTTTCCCCACGAGGAATTGTCTCTTCCTCTCCTGCCCCTGAATGTCCCTTCAGCCAGAATTTATCTTTGCATCCAACATCTACAAGTGAATTTGATGGATAGTTCTAAGAAACGTAATTAATTGAATTCTCATAAAAGTTGTTTTCATTTTCTGAGTTTCCAGCCGTTCATGCGCACCCGCACACCCTCTGAAGCCTAAAATTAAGGTCCAGCCATCAACAGAGAATTCAGAGAACATAGGACTGGATCTTCTAGCTAAACTCTTGAAATGCAGCCTGGGTGGCATCACCTTAAACATTTTCACCTCAGGGCCTTCAGGTCCTTGCACGTGGCTGAGGGAAGAGGTTTCCTAAAGGTCTGAGGAATGAAAGAAGGAATCTATAACATTCTGCCAAGTAATTGTTCCGTTTATGCTCAGTTACCTCCAATACTGGACATCTGTCTTTGAACAGTTTTTCTTTCTTTTTTTTTTTAGAAAGCCCTTCCTGATATTGAGCAAAAATGTCTTCTTTTTGTGTTCATTCATTAGTGGGATCAACATTTTATCTAGACAAATACTAATTAAACCAGAAGTTAATACAAAGGTATATGTATCAACCAAAGTGGAAGAATTAAATCAGTTAAGAGCGATGAAATAAAGGATGGACCCTTCACAGCTATAGAAAGCACTCTCAGATCTGCTATATTTCAAGTTAGGATTTTCCAAAGGAATGTATATTGGAACATTTTCCTAGGACTCAGCAAATGCTTCAAAGATTCAAACACTTTGACCCAAGTAATTAATGTCCGGGAATTTGTCCTGTGGAAATAGTATGATATTTTGCACAAAATTTCTTTCTTTCATTTTTTTTTTTTTTAACTTATTGATTGTAGAGAGAGAGGAAGGGAGAGGGAGAGAGAAACAGAAACATCTATGAGAGAGAACATCAATTGGCCGCCTCCTGCATGCTCCCCACAGGGAATTTGGCCCACAACCTGGGCATCTGCCCTGACCAGGAATCAAACCATCGACCTCTTGGTGCATGGGTGGATGCTCAACCACTGAGCCATAGCAGCCCGGCCAAAATTTCTTTTCTTTTCTTTCTTTCTTTTTTTTTTTTTTTTTTTGCATTCATCTTCAGATAGAGCGGGAGGGAGAGAGAGAGAAGAAGAGAGAGAGAGAAACATTGACACAAGAGAGACACATCGAGTGGCCGCCACCCACACAACCCCATCCGGGCCAGGGATAAACCGCAACCGAGGTGTGCGCCCCCAGCAGGAATCCAACCCCGAACTCTCCAGTCTGCGGGCCATTCCGCCAAATGCTGAGCCAAACCGGCCAGGGCCAAAAAAAAATTTTTTTAACCACAGTGTTTCTTTGAAAATTTTATTAGAAGAAAGAAAACGACAAAAAATCTCCCATTGTAGTATTATGAAAATTCTGAATACTAGATGAACTATTAGGCAAACATTTCTCCCCTACATTCTTCTCTACAATCTATGACTTTTCAAAAACAGAAACTTAAAAGATAAAAAACAACAAAACAATACCTATATTCTACCATCCCAAATTAAAAACTGTTAAACTTTTGTCAGATTTATTTTTTACCTTTTTTTTTTTAAAACAAAGGAACTATAACACTATAGATAAATCTAAAGTCCCCTTTCCCTTCTTCCCCAGAGGCAACCATTATCATGAGTTTAGTGTTTATACTTCCAGTCCACTTTTTATATTTTTACATATATTTGGCATTGTGTTTTGTGTGCTTTTTTTTTTTTTTAAAGTTCTTAATATAATATATTTTAGGGGGTAGTGGTAAATGTAGTAGTTGAGTATCTGACGACAGATTAAATGGGAGAGACAAAAGAATAAATTGAATGTGATTTAAGTTTTCATTCTGTGACTGAGCTCTTAACTGAAACAGAAAAACTCATTGTTGCTAAAACTGACAAAGTGTGAAGGTTGCAACTTAAATATTCATGTTTTTTCATGAGATCAGTCTCAATGTGGCTGCTTCTTTAATTTCGTAGTTGTAGGACTTCCATTCAGCTTGATTTCAGGCAGTTCTGAAAGATGGTTGTGTTGTAGTTTAGTTGTAATTTTGATGTGGTTGTGGGAGGTGGCAATACCGCGGTTACCAACACTGCCATCTTGACCAGAAGTCTTGTGTGCTCTTTAAATTCTTTTTACCTAGCCCTGGCTGGTTTAGCTCAGCAGTTAGAGTCAATTGGACTACTGTATAATATTCCATCAGATAAATATGTCTCATTTTGCCCGGCCGCTGTGGCTCAGTGGGTGAGTGTCAACCCATGCACCAAAAGGTCACTGGTTTGATTTCCGGTCAGGGCACATGCCCAGGTTGTGGGCCCAATCCCCAGTGGGGGGCATATAGGAGGTGGCCAATCAATGTTCTCTCTCGTTGATGTTTCTTTTTTTTTTTTTTTTTAAATCCTCATCCGAGGACATTTTTCCATTTTTTGTACAGACAGTGTGGGAGGGAGAGAGAGGAAGAGAGAGAGAGGGAAACATCGATGTGAAAGGGACACATCGAGTGGCTGCCACCCACACGACCAACCAGGGTCGGGGACAAACTGCAACCGAGGTACATGCCCTTAGCGGGAACCGAACCCGGGTCTCTCCGGACCACAGGCGGACGCTCTAACCGCTGAGCCAAACCGGCCAGGGCTCTCGTTGATGTTTCTATCTCTCTCTCCCTCTCCCTTCCTTTCTCTTTAAAATAAAAAAAAAAAAAAAAATTTTTAATGTTTTATTTTGCTCATCCATTAACCTTTTGATGGATATTTAGGTTATTTTCAGTTTCTTTTTTACTTATCTAAGTCTATACTCTAGAATTTAGGGCTCAGAGAAACTTTTGCATATGAATACCAGAACCAAGAGACCTACAAAAATATTCACAGGAGTAATAGCCCTTTGTAATATCTCAAAACTGGAACCATCCTAAATGTTCATTATGAACAGATTAGAAAATAAATTGTGGTGTTTTCATACAAAGGAATATTCACGCATGATGAATCTCAAAGAAGAGATTCATGTTTAAAAAGAGAATAAGCTTGCCCTGGCCGGTGTGGCTCAGTGGACAGAGTGTCAGCCCTGCACGGAAAGGTCACAGGTTGGATTCCCTGTCAAGGGCACGCACCTGGGTGCAGGTTCATTCCCGGCCCTGTTGGGATGCCTGCAGGAGGTAATCAATGTATGTGTCTCTCTCCCTCACATCAATGTTTCCCTCTCTCTCTCACGCCTTTCCTCCCTTCCATTCTCTTTACAATTCAATGGAAAAAAATATATATCCTCAGGTGAGGAGTAACAAAAAATAAAAAATAAGAGAATAAGTGATTAGAGAAAAAGAGGTAATTTACAAGAGGATATATGATGTCATTTATATGAAGTTCAATTTAGGCAAATATTTATTGTTTAGAGATACACACATATTAGTGATAAAACGAAATGCAAAAGAAAGATTAACTCAAATGTTCAAGGATAGTTACCTCTGGGGTAGGAGGGGCACACAGAAGTCCTTTAAGGTATTAATAATATTCATTTCTAAGCTGCATGGTGGGTACATAGATATAAATATTATTATTTTTAACTCTACAGATGCATTTTACACACCTTTGGATTTGTTATATATTTTATACAATAATAAAATTTTTGGCTAAATTAAAAATTGAACTTTTTTATTGTGGTTAAAAACATACAACGTTAAATTTACCATCTTAACCATTTAAAAAAATATCCTCACCTGAGGATATTTTTCCATTTATCTTCAGGTAGAGTAGGAGTGGGGGGGAGAGAGAGAAAGAGAGAGGAAGAGAGAAACACATATAGACTGGTTGCCCCCCACATAACCCCAACCAGGGCCGGGGACTGAATCAAAATCGAGGCACATGCCCTTGACTAGAATTGAACGTGCAACTCTTTGATCTACAGGCCAGCACTCTAAGTGTTGAGCCAAACCGGCCAGGGCCATTTTAATTAACCATTTTTATTTTATTTATTTATTTATCCTCATCTGAGAACATTTTTGCATTTATCTCCAGATAGAGCAGGAGAGAAGGGGGGAAGAGAGAGAAACATCTATGTGAAAGGGACACATCGAGTGGTTGCCACCCACACAACCCCAACCAGGGCAGGGACAAACTGCACCCAAGGTACATATCCTTAGTGGGAACCAAACCCAGGACTCTCTGCTCTGCAGACTGATGCTCTAACCGCTGAGCCAAACCAGCTAGGGCCACTTTTAAATGTATAGTTCAATAGTGTTAAATATATTCATTGTTGCACAACATATCTCTAGAACTTTCTCATCTTGTAAAATGGAAATTCCATACTCATTAAATACTAATTCCCTTACCCTCCTACCCTCAGACCTTGGCAACCAACTTTCTACGTTCTATTTTTGTGATTTTGACTACTTTAGAGACTTCATATGAGTGGAATTATATAACATTTGTCCTATTGTGAATGCCTTATTTCACTTAGCATAATGTCCTTGAAGTTTATCCATGTTTGACAGGATTTCCTTCCTTTTTAAGCCTGTATAATATGCCATCATAAAATGTATATATTAAATTTTCCACTCATCATTGTCCATTTGGGTTGCTTCTGCCTCTTAGTTACTGAGAATAATGCTGCAGTGAACATAGGTGTGCAAATATCTCTTCAAGATCCTGCTTTGAATTCTTTAGAATATATACTCAGAAGTGGAATTACTGGGTCATATGGAACTTTATACTGTATTCCATAATGGCTGTACCATTTTACATTCCCACAATGTTTAAAGATTGCAATTTCTGCACATCCTTGCCAACACTTCTTATTTTCTGTTCTTTTGAAAGTGGTCATCCTAATAAATATGAGGTCTTTTCTCATATGAGTAGTGATGTTGAGCATCTTTTCATATGATCTTTGGCCATTTGTATATCCTCTTTTAAAAAATTATTTTTCTTTATTGATATTACAGAGAGAAGGAGGGAGAGGAAGGAGAGAAACATCGATGAGGGAAAACATCGACTGGCTGCCTCCTGCATGCTCCCCAGTGGGAATTTGGCCGACAACCTGGGCATGTGTCCTGACCAGGAATTGAAACAGCGACCTCTTGGTGCATGGGTCGATGCTCAATCACTGAGCCACATCTGCTGGGCATGCATATCTTCTTTGGAGAATTTGCCCACTTATAAATTGGGTTATTAAGTTCTTTCTGTTATTGAGTTGTAGAAGTTCCTTATATATTCTAGATAGTAATCCCTTAATCAGATATGATTTGCAAATATTTTCTTCCATTTCATAGGTTGCCTTTTCACCCTGTTGGTTGTTTTCTTTAATGTGCAGAAGTTTTTAAGTTTGATATAGTCCCATCTGTCTATTTTTGCTTTCCTTGCCTGTGATTTGGTGTTGTATCCAAGAAAAGTATTGCCAAATCAAATGTCCTGAAGCTGTTTTCCTGTGTTTTCTTCTAGGAGTTTTTATAATATTAGATCTTACATTTAGATGTTTAATCCATTTTGCATTAATTTTTGTATATGGTGTAAGCAAGGTAAGGGTCCAATTGCATTATTTTGCATGCAGATATCCAGTTTTCCCAACACCATTTGTTGAAGAGACTGGCCTTTCTCCACAGTGTATTGTCTTGACACCCTTGTTGAAGATCATTTGGCCATATACTCAAGCGTTTACTTCTAGATTCTTTATTCTATTTCATTGGTCTGTATATCTGTCTATATGTACCACACTGTCCTGATTACTGTTGTTTTGTAGTATCTTTTGAAAACAGGAAGTGTGAAATCTCCAACTTTGCTCTTCTTTTACAAGATTTTTTTTTTTTTTTATCCTCACCCAAGGACATTTTTTAAATTTTTTGTTCAGATAGAATGGGAAGGAGAGAAAGGGAGAGAGAGAGAGAGAGAGAGAGAGAGAGAGAGAGAGAGAGAGAGATCAACGTGAAAGGGACACATTAAGTGGTTGCCTCCCGCGAGACCCAAGCAGGGCTGAGGACAAACCTCAACCAAGGTACGTGCCCTTAGCAGGAACCGAACCCGGGTCTCTCTGGACCACAGGCCAACACTCTAACCACTGAGCCAAACCGGCCAGGGCTCAAGATCGTCTTGGCTATTCAAGTTTTCTAATACATTTTTAAAAATAGTATGTCATTTTAATGTGATTTTCTATGATGGTTAGAGAGGTTCTGAGAATTCTTCAAATGTTGATTGGACATCTGGGTTTTCTCTTCAGTAAATTGCAGGGTTTTGTTTTTGGCCCATTTTCCTTTTTCTTTCTTTCTTTCTTTCTTTCTTTCTTTCTTTCTTTCTTTCTTTCTTTCTTTCTTTCTTTCTTTCTTTCGTGTTCTCACCCAAGGATCCATTGGTTTTTAGAGAGACTGGAAGGAAGGGAGGGAGAGAGAGAGAGAGAGAAACATTGAAGTGAGTGAGGCACATCAATTGGTTGCCTCCCACACCACCCAGACCTGGCTGGGGATTGAACCTGCAATCCAGGCGTGTGCCCTTGACTGGAATCAAAGCTGGTACCATTCAGTCTTCGGGCCAACACTTTAATCACTAAGCCAAATTGGCCAAGGCCCATTTTTCTTTTGAATTATCTTTCTCTTATTTATTGATTAGTAGAAACCCTTTTTTCTGATACTAATCTTTGGTATATATGTGGCATATATCTTCTCCAAGTCTGTTGCTTGCCTTTTTTTTTTTTTTTATCCTCACCTGAGGATATTTTTCCTATTTTTTTGTACAGATAGAGTGGGAGGGAGAGAGAGGAAGGGAGAGAGAGAGAGAAACGTCGACGTGAAGGGACACATCGAGTGGCTGCCACCCGCACAACCAACCAGGGCCGGGGACAAACTGCAACCGAAGTACGTGCCCCCAGCAGGAACCGAACCCGGGTCTCTCCGGACTGCAGGCCCGCGCTCTAACCGCTGAGCCAAACCGGCCAGGGATGTTGCTTGCCTTTGAACATTATTTATGAAGAGTTTTATTTGTAATACAGAATTTAAATTATCAAGTTAGTCCAATGCATCACTCTTTTTCTTTATGGCCTATGTTTTTCATATTATTCACGAAGCTTTTTAAAATTCTGAGATAATTAAGACAGGATCCTATATTTTCTTCCCAAGTTTTAGTTTTTCAGGTTTAAATCTTTGATCCATTTGGATTTTATTTTTGAGTGTGAGAAATGTTACACATGAGAACTGACCCAACACCATTTATAAATAGTTCATCCTTTCCCCACTGATATTTAATGTCTCCTCTAATATACATCATGTTCTCAAAAATGCCATAGTCTATTTTTCTTTTAAATTTTTTAAAAAATATTTTTTCTAATTTTAGTGCAATATTATTATTATTATTTTATTTTTTTTATCCTCATCTGAAGACAGTTTTGCATTTATCTTCAGATAGAGCAGGATAGAGAGAGGGGGGAAGAGAGAGAGAGAAACATTGATGTCAGAGAGACACATCGATCAGTTGCCACCTACACGACCCCTTTGGGGCCAGGGACAAACTGCAACTGAGGTACATGCCCTAAGCGGGAACCAAATCCAGGACTCGCTAGTCCGCAGGCCAATGCTCTAACCACTGAGCAACTGGTCAGGGCTAATGCAATATTATTTACATATATAACATGTATGTTTAAGGTGTACAGTGTGGTGATTTGGTACACATATATGTTGCAAAATGACTACCACAATAAGGTTAACATCCAAGGTCTATTTCTAAACTTCATTTTGTTCCACAGCTCTCTTTGCCAATTACTGTACCTATATTACATGTATAGCTATAGCTTTGTAATATTCTTATTCTTACTGATTTTAGAGAGGGAGGAAAGAGAGAGAGAGAGAGAGAGAGAGAGAGAGAGAGAGAGAGAGAGGGAGAGAGATCAGTAGCTTCTCCTATTCACCCCTACTGGGGATTGAACCAGCAACCTTCTGGTTCATGGGACAATGCTCCAACCAACTGAGTCACACCAGCCAGGGCTGAAATAGTCTTTTATATCTGATAGGGTGTGTCACCTACTTTTTTTTTTTTTTCCAAAAGCTAGCTAACATTTATTTATTATTACTATTTGTACACATTTACTGTTACTCGTGATTTTAAAATCACCTTTTTAAATTTTCTGAAAACTCTCATTAGGGTATTGATTAGAGATGCATTGAATTTATAGACTAATATGGGAAGAATCAATATATTTAAAATGCTGAGCCTTCTTATGCATGAACATGGTATATATCCCATTTATTGTAATTTTCTTTTTGCCCTGGCCAGGTAGTTCAGTTGGTTAGAGCATCATCCTGATACGCTAAGGTTTTGGGTTTGGTCCTTGTTCAGGGCACATACAAGAAGCAACCAATGAATGCATAAATAAGTGGAACAACAAATCAGTGTGGTTTTTTTCTCTCTCTCTTCCTAAAAGCAATCAATAATAAATTCATTAATTTCCTTCCTTCCTTCCTTCCTTCCTTCCTTCCTTCCTTCCTTCCTTCCTTCCTTCCTTCCTTCCTTCCTTTTCTTTCTTATCCTCACCCAAGGATATTTTTCTATTTATCTTCAGATAGAGTGTGAGGGGAGGGAGAGAGAGAGAGTGAGCGAGAGAGAGAGAGAGAGAGAGAGAGAGAGAGAGAGAGACATCCACGTGAGAGAGACACACTGATTGGTTGCCTCCCGCACAACCCCAACCAGGGCCAGGGCTAGAACTGCAATCAAGGTACGAGGTATGTGACCTTGACCAGAATCAAACCAGCAACTCTTTAGTCTTTGGGCTGATCCTCTAACTGCTGAACCAAACAGGCCAGGGCTAATTTTCTTTTTATATCCCTTCTTAAAGCATTATAATTTCCTCCATAAAATCCGTGTACCTTTTTATTAGTTTGTCTCTAGGTATTTATAGTTTCTGTTACTATCGTAAATGATACTGTTGTATTTTATTACCTTTTGTAACTGTTTAATTAAATTTTTTTTTTTTTTTTAATCCTCACCCGAGGACATTTTTCCATTTTTCACTCAGATAGAGCGGGAAGGAGAGAGAGGAAGAGAGAGAAACATCGATGTGAAAGGGACACATCGAGTGGCCACCACCCACACGACCCAACCAGGGCCGGGGACAAACTGCAGCCAAGGTACATGCCCTTAGCGGGAACCGAACCCGGGTCTCTCTGGACCTCAGGCTGACGCTCTAACCGCTGAGCCAAACCGGCCAGGGCTGTAACTGTTTAATTAGAATGTTGCTCTTGTATCCAGCAATCTCACTAAACGCTCTAATTAGTAACAGTTTTTTACTTGATTCTGTTGGATTTCTCCCCAACCTTGGCAACCCTTGCCTGTTGCTGTTGCCAAATTTTGATTTTTGCCAATATATTGGTGGAAACGTTATTTCATTATTGTTTTGCCTTTCCTTGATTATTAGTAAAGTTCATTATCTTTCCATATTTATTAGCTATTCCAGTTTTCTCTTCTGTAAATTAATTGACTATCTTTTACTTACTTTTCTTTTGATCATCTTTTTTTACTGATTGATTTGTAGAAATTCCACATATATTCTCAATACTAATAAAATTTACTATTCTTATGCAGTCAGATTTATGTTTTTCCCTATTATGAATTGTGCTTTTTGCACCCTGTTCAACAAATCTTATTCATCCATTACAATCTTTCTGTTTTCTTTGTCCATTAAATTACCCTTGTTGAGAACACCAGTGACCTCCATATTACCACACCCAATAATAGCAATTATTTACTCAATATATCAGCCACATTTGCAACAGTTGTCCTTCCCATTCTTTTAATTAACACCCTCTTCCTCTAGCCTCTAGGACACCATACACTTCTAATTTTTCTCTTGTTTCACTGGCTTCACTTTATCAATTTCCTCTGATGTCTCCTCTTTTTCTCTTTAACCTCCAGTTGAGAAATTTCCTCAAGACTTGTCCTGGGTCCTCTTCTCTTCGCTATCTATTCTCTTTCCTTAGGTGATATATCTATTCCCTTGGCCTTAATGATCATGTATATACTGATGACTCCAACATTTATTATTATAATCCAAACTCTCTTCTGAGCTCAACTGACATATTAACTAATCTACTTGACATCTTCACCAGGATATCTCAGAAACATCTCAAATTAAGTACGTCCAAAAATAAAATTCTTCTTCATATTGAGAAAGTTAAAATGTATCTTCAGGCCCTGTCCGGGTAGTTCAGTTAGTTAGAGTGTCATCCTGATATGCCAAGGTTGTGGGTTTGATCCCTGGATGGGGCATATAAAGGAACCAACCAATGAATGCATAAATAAGTGGAACATTAAAACAATGTCTCTTTCTCTCTCTCTCTCAAAAACAAAACAAAGCAAACAAAAACAACAAATAAATTAATTAATTAAATAAAAATAAAAATAATAGTTTTAAGTATAAGAAATATCCATATTTCTGCCACTATAACATTTTGTTTTATTTGCTTCAGGTCTTTATTTCCTGATGTATATATGTAAAATAGACATATATACACATTTGTATATATTTTCTTTTAAATATAGGTAAATAAAATAGTACAGTGCTAAAACTCCTTTTGACCTCAATCTTTATTCCCAATCTCTTACCTTCCTCCCTGGAGGCAACCTTGATCCTAATTCCATATGTATATTAGTGTCCATTTTAGTATAGTCACACTAGTAGATGAATTCATAAATAACATAAAAAATATTTTTTATGTTTGTGTGTGGTTTTAAAACTTTACACATTCTGTACATATTATCTCCTGAAGTCCATGTTTAAGAGTTTCTCTAGGGTCTGTATTTAGAATTGGAACTGCTGAGTTTCAGAATATCTGAATTTTCAATTTTACTAGATAATATCAAATTCCAAAGAGACTGATCCAATTTCCATTTCCATCCACAATATATGTCAAAGTAGCCATATTTTCTATTGTTAGACTTTAGTTTTTGTCTATCTTATGGTGAAAAATGGGATCTCAATGTTGTTTTAATTTGCATTTTCCTATTTTCTAGTGAAAATGCATATTTCTTTCTATAGTTATTTGCCATTTGAGTTTCTTTCTGTTTGATTGCCTAGTCATATGCTTTGCTTATTTTCTTTAGGGTTGTCTTTTTTTTTTTTCTAAATCATTTGTAGGAATTTCTTTTCTTTTCATTTTTTTTTTATCATCCTCACCCAAGGACATTTTTCCATTTTTTTGTTCAGGTAGAGTGGGAGGGAGAGAGAGGAAGAGAGAGGGAGAGAGAAACATCGATGTGAAAGGGACACATTGAGTGGTCGCCACCCGCACAACCAACCAGGGCCGGGGACAAACTGCAACCAAGGTACGTGCCCTTAGCGGGAACCGAACCCGGGTCTCTCCGGACTGCAGGCCGATGCTCTAACCGCTGAGCCAAACCGGCCAGGGCAGGAATTTCTTATGTGAGGTAATATAAATCTTTTGTCTCTTATATATGTTACAAAATACTTCCCCCAATCTCTTGGTCTTTTAACTTTATAAGACCTCTATTACACAGAGGTTAAAGTTCTGATGTAGTAAAATTTATCAGTCTAATCTTTTTCTTTATGGTTTGTTTTGTGTCTTAAAAAAATATCTTTCCAAAGCAAGGTCCTAAATTTTCTTTTGAAAAATTTACAGTTTCCAAAACAAAGCTCTTGATACCATCCTTCTGTCTTCTACTTGCATCTCCTGCATTTTCCCACATCAGTAAATGCAACACCTGAAATACAGGCATCAACTATGATTCTTTGCTTACCCTCAAGCCCTATGTCTAATTCATTTCCAATTGCTGTCAATTCCAATTCCAAACCCATCTGTTTCTCCATCACACTGCCACCGCTCTTCTTCCAAACTCCATCGTTTTGCACCCAGGATATTCTCCACAGAGTAAGTAGGGTGATTTTAAAAATATATTTCAACCTCCAAGTAGATAAGATATTTAATAGAAAAAGTGGCAAAGAACATAAACACAGTTTTCAGAAGAGAAAGTACAAACGGCTCTTAAACATAGGAAAAGACTCTAATATCTCTCATAAGAGAAATGCAGATGAAAATTACTCTGAGATCTGATTAGCAAAGATCTAAAATACAAATGACACACTAGATTGCAAGTTTGTGGGGAAACAGGCATCATACCTTGCCTGGGGAACATAAACTGGCACAACTTCTATGAACAATTTGGTAACATCTACCAAAATTATAAATGCACATAGCCTCCAACTTCGAAATTCCACTCTAGAAATTTAAGCCTACAACATGTGCAATCCTAGCACGTGTATAGAATGAAATATTGACATTCATTGCCGTATTCATACTGGCAAACATACTGGAAAAATCTAAATGTCCATTAAGAGGAAACTTGTTAAATAAATTGTGGTCTATCTATACATGGATGTTATTTATAATAGACAGACTCTGAGAAGGCCCCCAATTATCTCTGTCTACCAGTACTCATGCCTAGAGTAATCCCTTTCCCTTCAGCTTGGTGGGACATGTGACTTCCTTCTAATCTATAAATTGTGGCAGAGGTGACAGGATGTGACTTCCATGAATACATTACATAAGATAATAAATCTGTCTTGCTAGCCAGCTCTCTCCCTTGCTGACTTTGATGAAGCCAGCTTCTATGTTGTGAGTTATTCCATGGAGAGGCCCCCAAGACAAGGGGTTTAGGGTGATCTATATCCAACAGTCAGCAAGAAACCGAGGACCTCAGACCTACAACCCATAAAGAATCAAATTCTGCCAACCATCATATAAGTGTGAAAATACATCCTTCCCCAGTAGAACCTTGAGATGAGAACACAGCTCCAGGTGACACCTTGATTACAGCCTATGAGAGACCCTTGAAGCTGAGGACCCAGATAAGCCGTGCTTTGGCCTCCTGACCTCCAGAAATTGTGAGATAATAAATGTGTTGTTTTCAGCCACTGGGTTTGTTACACAACAATAGATAACTAATACAGATACTATGCAGCTGTTAAAAGAATGGTGTAATTTTATATGTACCAGTGACAGAATAAACTCCAAAATTTACTAAGATAAAAAAGTAAGGTCATAACAGTATGTATCATTTGTGTGTAGGAACATTTGTCTATGCATAGAATATCTCTGGAATCTCTGGCATGATACACAAGTTATTAATAGCAATGGTTGCCTCTTGGTAAGGGAACTAACTGGGTGGCTGGGGACCTTTTGAATTTTGCTCCATGTATGTGAAAATGTAACTCAGAAAATTTTAAACTCTTTGTTCCTATTTGTCTTAAAATTCAATTCCTTAGACAATAGCCTAAAAGACCCTGCATAACTTCATCCTATACCACTCTTCCTGATTTTTACCACCCTCTAGCCACTAGAGCTAGAACATGAATTCCTTGATGGCAGGAATCTTTTTTTGTTTTTGTTTACCTTTTAATCTCTAGCACCTCACACAATGGGTAACACTCAACAGGAATCAGTGAGGTGTTTTTTTTTTTAAAGCAATAATGAATGAATTTGATTTTCAAAGTTTTAGAAAAAACTAAGAAGTAATGCCTAGTGCCGTACTTGGCACACAGTAGGTACTCCACAGAAAGGAACACAATATGGGGTTTTCCCTTTATGTATCACTTGATGGGCTGTCTTATACATGGGAGAAGAACCTCATTATGTATTGCTCCAGAGACCAACTGGTAAAAAAGTCAGAGGAAGTAAAATATTAATTCAGTATTAAATGCCCTAAGAAAAAGCTGCACATATTGGGGTGTGCGTGCTGTATTATGAGGTGCCTACCAGCTGTATCTGTTCTCTGCCAGGAAAACTATAAAGAATAAATCTCGCCCTGGCTGGTTTGGCTCAGCGGTTAGAGCATCGGCCTGCGGTCCGGAGAGACCCGGGTTCGGTTCCCACTAAGGGCACGTACTTAGGTTGCAGTTTGTCCCCGGCCCTGGTTGGTCGTGCGGTGGCAGCCACTCGATGTGTCCCTCCACGTCGATGTTTCTCTCTCTCTGTCTCTTCCTCTCTCTCCCTCCCACTCTATCTGTACAAAAAATGGAAAAATGTCCTCGGGTGAGGATTAAAAAAAAAAAAGAATAAATCTCCCCTGAGGGTTTTTCTGACAGCCTTTCTAAAATTCTAGGATTCTGTGCCAAGTATACTGTGAGTACTGTCCTTTTCATGGTTGTTTTATATATACAAGTATATGGTTCTTATTTCTGACGCCCAAGACTGAAAACAAATTAGTACATTTATTGACCTTTCTATAAAATGGGGATGCTGAATATGGAGCTTTATTGTGAGAAACTAATGGCTATATTGATTCAAGTTTTTGAGGTTTATAATATCATCTAAATTAGCACAGTAGTCCACTTCTTTGGAGCACAAAAGAGAGGACAGAAGGGTAAAACGTTTTTTTTTGTTGTTTGTTTTTTTTACCACAATCATGCTGGAAATGTAGTTTAATCAAACTACTAAAGAGCACAACACCTTTTCCAAAGGTCATGTCTTTTTCTCCCACTAACTGCAAATAGAAGCCGCATGGACTGTACACAGGGAGCAATTCGTAGGGAGTGCTTCTGTCACAGAGTAGTTTCCAGCTGAAAATCATTAACAAGGAAAACTATACCAGTTCTCTCTCATCGATGTTTCTATCTCTCTCTCCCTCTCCCTTCCTCACTCTCTAAAGTCAATAAAGAAAACTAAAAAAAAAAAAAGAAACAAAACAAGAAACAAAACAAAAAACTATACCAGTGCTGGGCTGGAAAGACAGCCCATCTTCCCTGTATTTCTCTTCCAGTTCGGGCTCTCTGCCTCTGCCTGGGGAAAGATGGTGACCAAGAATACCAAGTCCCTCCTACTCTTCTTTTATCTTGTGAGATTGTGGTACATTGTATATAAATTACATAGTAGGTAAAAAATTAGTTGTTTAAATTTTGATAGTCACCTTGGCTTGTTCTTCTTGACTTTGCTTACTTCTAGATTTCAAAACAGTTTGAAATAACACCAGTTTGTTTAGTAATTGCTGAACCCTAGCGATTTGTTGTTGAAAACCACCCACATCTCTGTGAAGTTTAAATACATGGATACAAAGTATAGTGCTTGGGACAGTCCTGAGCCATAGGTCTGTCTGGGTTTCAGTCTGCGGTGGCACCAACAAGCTATTCCGCAGTCTCTGGAGCCATTGCTCTCTTAGAAACACAAGGGGTTGAATTGCTTTAGACTATATTTGGACTTTGAACTCGTAAGTCAAACAAAACTTACACGAAGCCTAATATATGAAATAGGCTAGAAGACAGGACAGGGCCCAGAGCTTCTGAGGCAACTCTCAAGAACCTCCAGAACTCTGCAGAATATTCTGGAAATCTCGGTACCAAGTGAGCTCTTCCAGTTCTGACATCACATCACATTCACAGTAACAACCTGCAAAGCCTTGTTGAGATATTTCCAAATTCATCTTCTTATTTTCTATTTTTTGGCCTGCACACCAATTGGCAAAGATGTGAGGAACTACACTGGGCCCCTTGTGTTAATGCTGGTACTAGTAAACATTTAGATTTTAATCATGGCCTGTGTGGTGTGTTTCATTTATTCAACTGTGCCAAAAACTGGAGCTATCAAAACAAGTGTGCATTCTGTTCTCAAACTGTTATCTCCTGGGGAAAACAGACAGTCAAGCATTACAGATGTTTATGGTAGTAGACCCCTGGCATGGAAGCGCATGATGGGGGTACTCATTTCTGGTGGAGGGGCAGGGGAGAGGGAGAGGTGGACTCATAGAAACATGAAGATATAGCCCAGCCGGTGAGGCTCAGTGGTTGAGCATCAACCCATGAAGAGGTCGCTGGTTCGAATCCCAGTCAGGGCACATGTCCAGGCTGTGGGCCATATCCCCAGTGGGGGGCATGCAGGAGGTGGCCAATCAATGTTCCCTCTCAACTATGTTTCTAGCTCTCTCTCTTCCTCTTCCTCTCTCTAAAATCAATAAGGAAAAAAAAATTAAAGAAAAAAAAGAAGATATCACCCTGGCTGGTGTGGCTCAGTTGGTTGGAATGTCATCCTGCACAGTGAAGGGTTGTGGGTTTGATTCCCAGTCAGGGCACATACCTAGGTTTCAGGTTTGGTCCCTGGTTGGAGTGCTTATGAGAAGTTTTGCATCGATGCAAAAACGCATCGATGTTTTTCTCTCTCTCTCTCTCTCTCTTCTGTTCCTCTTTCTCTGAAATCAATAAGCATGTCTTTGGGTGAGGATTAAAAAAACAGAAATTTATTGAACATATAATATGTGTCAGCAAGGGTTCTAAATTTTTTGTGATCATTTAAAAAAAGAGGACATTGAGGAGGGGAACTGCGTGGGTGCGCAGGAGAAAGGCACTCTTTCTTTGCTGAAAGTTAACTCAGAAAAGGTACCTTCTCCCCACCCCACCCATGGCGATGAAATTGATTTCACAACTGGAGATGCTGGGGCTTCCAGCACATACCCTATGCAGTGCTCAGCTCTGCGCAAAAACGGCTTCGTGGTGCTCAAGGGACGTCCATGCAAAATAGTAGAGCTGTCAACTTCCAAAACTGAAAAGCACGGCCATGCCAAGGTTCACCTTGTTGGAATTGATCTTTTCACAGGCAAAAAATATGAAGATATTTGCCCTCCCACTCACAACATGGATGTTCCAAATATGAAGAGAAATGATTATCAACTGATATGCATTTGGAATGGTTACCTTTCCCTGCTGTCAGAAACTGGTGAAGTTCATGAGGATCTTAAGCTGCCAGAAGGTGAACTAGGCAAAGAAATAGAAGAAAAATTATTGTATTTTCCTTCTATTTCTTCACGTGACAGGTGAAGATATACAGGTGCCTGTCACGTGTACAATGAGTGAAGAATATTCTGTAGCCATAAAGTCCTGCAAATAAATGGGAGCATCAGGCATGAGCATACTATTTAGGTCTGGACCAACTGCAGGTCTCAAGTTTGGTTCTAAGTTGTCACCAAAGCTATGGCCTTCAGAAGCAACCTTATTTACCTTCTAATTGTTTTGAAATTATGCTGAGTTAGTTTTGCAGGCAATTAGTAATTTAAAAAATAATCAAGATGTGTAATTTTTATTTTATAGATACTTTTTATGACATTCCTGTGGTTTTCATTATGTGAATCTAAGAAAAAGACAAGGTAGCTTCCACAGATGTGATTTGTCTGAGCACATCATTCCTGAATTTTAAATGATAAATACACCAGGATTTTAAATCAAACAAAGTAGCATCTAGTGCTATTAAAGTACCACGTTTAAGTTGAATTGCTCTGCATTAATTTCAGAACTAATATCAGAGAGTAAGTAGATTATAGATGGGAACTGTCACAGTTTAAGCCTGATAACAAATTTGTAAACAAAAACCATGTTATCAGCCCTGACTGGTTTGGCTCAGCGATTAGAGTATCAGCCTGTGGTCCAGAGAGACCTGGGTTTGGTTCCCACTAAGGGCACGTACCTCGGTTGCGGTTTGTCCCCGGCCCTGGTTGGGTCATGTGGTAGGCAGCCACTTGATGTGTCCCTTTCACATTGATGTTTCTCTCTCTCTCTCTTCCTCTCTGTTCCTCCCACTCTAGCTGAACAAAAACTGGAAAAATGTCCTCAGGTGAGGAAAAGAAAAAAATCATGTTATCAGAAAGTGTCAGTTATGTTAGTAGCCATGTGCAGCACCATGCATTACCTCGGTCTTAGTGTCATTTGCCAAATTGGCAAAATGGGTTGATTAAAGCTATGTTTTTTTTTTTTTAATCCTCATTCGAGGACATTTTTCCATTTTTTGTACAGACAGAGTGGGAGGGAGAGAGAGGAAGAGAGAGAGGGAAACATCGATGTGAAAGGGACACATCAAGTGGCTGCCACCCGCACGACCCAACCAGGCTGGGGACAAACTGCAACCGAGGTACATGCCCTTAGCGGGAACCGAACCCGGGTCTCTCTGGACCGCAGGCGGACGCTCTAACCGCTGAGCCAAACCGGCCAGGGCTAAAGCTATGTTTTTATTTGAGGCCTTTGTAATCGGCATAAAACTAGAAAGTTTCTTTCTAGTTGTACTTTTGCTTTTAACTTTTGTGTCCCCTCTCTCTCTCTTAAAAGGAGTGACCAGTTTTATAGGATACTATGTAGTGCTTTTTATTAATTATGTTGATAAATGTTAATTATAGTAGTCACTCCTTTCCCACTATTTGTAAGTAGATTTTTTGACACCAAAATATTTATCAGACAATAACTGGAAATTCTTACTTCAAGTTGATTTGGGACATTTGTAAAGTTTATGTACATTTTTTGCTAAAGTGAAATGAAAATGAATTATGGAATAAAAGTTACTATACATGATAATCATTAACTTAAGAAGTACCTATATATATTTTTTAATTGTCATGTGACTTAATTCAGTTACTCATGTGAAATATAACTAGGAAAGAATTCTATAAAACTGAATTATTTTTAAAAAAATGAGGACATTGATGCAAAGGATGACTAAATAACTTGGGTACAGATTTTTAAAAATCATGGAAGTAGGATTTAAAATCAGGCTGTTTAACTCCAGAGCCCCAATTCTTAAAAAAAAATCTTTTTTATCCTCACCCGAAGACATTTTTTCATTTTTTGTTCAGATAGAGTGGGAGAGTGGAGAGAAAGAAACATTGACATGAAAGGGACACATCAAGTGGCTGCCACCCACATGACCCAACCATGGCCGGGGACAAACTGCAGCCGAGGTACGTGCAGAGCCCCAATTCTTAATCGCTTCACTGTACTACCGTTATATTCACAGATATGGTAGAAGTTGAAACTTGAAGTATGGACAATCAGATGACAGGGTAGAAAAACCAGCAAAGAGGAAAGAGAGTAAGTGGCATGAATAAAAGAAAGCAGAGGTATAAAACTGGGCATTTTAAGTTGTCAGGACAGCTGGAACACAGGGAGCAAGAGGCACTGTGGTGAGGAAAATAGGCTTGAGGGGCTAGCCACCCACTCTTTGGCAAAATCCCCATCTTTATCTATGCAATGAGACTCAAAAGAAGTCTGGGGAAATGGAGTGAATTTAAGATATGGAAGAGCTGGATTAGCATCCCAGGATGCCTGTAACCTTGGAGTCTCTCTCATCTTCCAATAGGGAATAATGGATAAATAAAAATGTGTCAAAGCTCCAGGTGTCAGCTAGATAAATGTTGGCTGAATCTGAATATGCAGCAGATATTAGGCAAACTGGGGTCCTGGATAAAAAGTGTGTAAGAAGTGTGCTTAAGGAAGGGTGAGGACAAGACCAGGCTGTTAAAATCACTTACGTTTGCTCACGTAAGGAAAGTTTGAGAAATGGCAGTCTTATAAAAATTGCAGTGCTTGCTGTTAGAATAAACTGTCCAAGATATCCTTAACTTAATATGAGAGTAGATGTGGTTTATAATCTCTGCTAACAGGCCAAACCATTCATTAAATATCCCCCCTGGCTTTGTGAGAATGGTCACTGTATAATTTCAATGGAAAAAAGATAATCTCCTGAAACAAGGTGTGCAGAATGGAGACAATACACCATCTGCTTGTGTGTATGCCAACAGGAAGATGTAGAAGCTGGTACTGATCCAAAAAATTTTCGTGGAGAAATACAAAATGGTATTTTATTTATATCTCCTTTAGTACACGATTCTAATTGTGTTTTATAGCCTGACAATGATTATCACAGGGTACAACTAATCATGGTGTTGATCAGACTCCCTGCTTGTCTGGAGCAAACACAGCAGTCTGAATGACCTGACAATTTTAACAGGGGAGGGCAAGAAGTGTTTCAGATGTGTTTCACTGCTTATGGAGGACAAGTGGCTTCTCACCATGGTGACAACCAGGTTGCTAGGCTGGGCAAGGCCAAGTCTGGAAGAATGGTTGTCAAACAGATCTACTGAATGGTTCATGCCACCAGCAACTTTCTTCAAGTTCTGATTAATTTCCCATGAAATAATTGCTTGGAATACATCCAAGCAGTTCCTTTATTTATTGCTTCTTTGTCTTGCCAGCAGGAGGGTCAGTCAATACTGAAACATACAGTTTGAACCAAGCATATGTGATGCCCACTGCACAATACGCTGAGGTCAGTAACAAAGGGAGAAAGGAGTACTTCAGCTTCCAGGAGGTGAAATGGAATACAAATTCACAGAAGACTTCCAGAGGCCCCAGGCCAAGGAGGTAGAAAGTTTCCATCCAATTAAAAAGAGGTTTTTCTTTCCTGACAAAAAAAAGGAGAGAAAGGTTTGATTTAGATGAGTCATTCTGGTTTTGCAAACATTTCTCAGCTAAAGTGCTGTTTGTACTGTCTTGATGTAAAGTACACCCAAAGCCAGTCAAAAGAGTGCATTCAATTTCACATCTCAAAAAAATGATAACAATATGCCATTACATTATCTCAACAACCCCGATGTACCTAATTATCATCTACCTAGGCTGTCACTTAGCTGAAGCTCTGAGAGAGAATTAGCTACGCATTTGGAAGACGAAAGGGCTGGATGCTGTGATATTAGAATACGAATATGACAAACAATATACAATTTTTTGTGTGGTAAAATAACAAAATTTGCTATTCTATTTTTACCATTTTAAGTATACAATTCAATAGCATTGAGTATATTGACAACGTTGTACAACCATTACCACTATCCACTTTTGAAACATTTTCATCACCCCAACGGGATCTCTGGAAACATTAAGCAGCGACTTCCCCTTCCCTCACCCCTGTTCCCATAACCACTAATCTACTTTCTGTCTCTATGAATTTGCCGATTCTAGATATTTCATATAAGTGGAATCGTAGGATATTTTTCCTTTTGTGTCTGGCTTAACCTAAGTTTTCAAGGTTCATCCATATTGTAGCACATATCACAACTTAATTCCTCTTTCTGGCTGAATAATACACACACACACACACCATTTTGTTTATCTATTCATTTGTTGCTAGACATGGGTTGTTTTGACATTTTGGCTACTGTGACCAAAGCTGTAATGAACACTGGTGTGCAAATATCTGTTTGAGGACCTGTTTGCAATTCTTTTGGGTATGTATCTAAGAGTGGAATTGCTGAGTCACATAGTTATAAATAAATTTTTATTTTTTTGGTTAGTCCTCACCTGAGGATATTTTTCCATTGGTTTTTATTTATTTTATTTATGTATTTATCCTCACCTGAGGACATTTTTCCATTTCTGTTCAGACAGAGTGGGAGGGAGAGAGAGGAAGAGAGAGAGAGGCAGAGAGAGAGAGAAACATCGATGTGAAAGGGACACATTGAATGGCTGCCACCTGCACGACCAACCAGGGCCGGGGACAAACTGCAACCGAGGTACGTTCCCTTATGGGAACCGAACCTGGCTCTCTCTGGACCACAGGCCGCCACTCTAACTGCTGAGCCAAACCAGCCAGGGCTCCATTGGTTTTTAGATAGAGTGGGAGATAGGGAGGGAGAGGGAGAGCAAGGGAGGGAGAATGAGAAAGGAAAAGAGAGTGAGAGAGAGAGACATCAATTGGCTACCTCCCATACAACCCTGACCAGGGCTGGGGATTGAACCTGCACCCAAGGTACATACCCTTGACTGGGAATCTATCCTGCAACCCGTTGGTCCGCAGGCTGATGCTGTAACCGCTGAGCCAAACTGGCCAGGGTTAAATAAGCTTTAATATAATTAAATATATGAAGTTTATGAACACAGTCAGATATGAACTATAAGCAAGCTTTTAAAAATTATACAGATTACAGCCCTGGCCAGTGAGGCTCAGCAGTTAGAGCATCGGCCCGCAGACGGGAGAGTCCGGGTTTGGTTCCCGCAAAGGGCACGTACCTTGGCTGCAGTTTTCCCCAGCCCCGGTTGTGGTTGTGTGGGTGGCAACCACTCGATGTCTCTCTCTCACATTGATGTTTCTCTCTCTTCCTCCCTCTCCCCTTCCTGCTCTATCTGAAGATATATGCAAAAATGTCCTTGGGTGAGGATAAAAAAATAAAAATAAAATAAAAAAATAAAAGGCTTATTGCACATTTAAAAGCAAACACTTAACAGGAGTAAATATAATTTTAAATATACTTTCTTTAATTACCTGAATAGAGTCTTCAATGAGGAGATACTGTAGATGGTAAACAATAACATGAGTAAGATTTTAATGGGAAATTCTGTTAAAAGAAGAAAAAAAAACCAGATGATAATTTAGTTGATAAGAGAAAGGTTTATGAAACTTAGGCAACATAAACACACTGGCACAACTATATAATGCCACTAATGTTTTTTGAGCGTAACTGTACATTTTTGTGACATCTAATGGTACTGAGAACTAGGGACAAATTGCAGGTTTTAGTTAAGAGAACGGATGAGCTCTCTCCTTCTAAGAGATTTCCATGTTGTTTAAATCAGGTGGCATTGATCTCTAGGCCCTGATGAAAAGGGCATGGCAATCAAACCTATGCTCTAAAATGAAGCTGTTTACCTGGTGCAGTGAAGAGCAGAGGAAAGAGGGAATAATGTCCTGTTGTGGTCAGAATCAGAAAAATCGAAGCATCTCCTGCATTTCCCACAGACAGAAGGCTAAAAATAAAAATTCTCACAATAATTCCTTAAAACAACAAAAAACATTTATACTTGTAAATAGCTTGAATAAATTGTATTTATTGTCATTTCTAGCACTGGCTTAAGCATAATACAACATACTTACTAATCTTTGCTACAAGTCCAATTCAATTACTAATATTAATTTTTTTAATAGGAAACTTCAAGCAATTGATCAAAGAATGTATCACACTAAATCAGGGAATATTCAAAAAAGGATCTTGCTTCCTTGAGTAACTGCCTTCTCCCAAGAAAGGGATATTGTGAAACTGGAGCTTCCTAGGGTGGGTATCCAGGAAACAGAACTTGGAATTTAATTTCCAACCCTACAGCTCTTCTCTTGGACAATACCCTGCACCTGCTGGTGTTCAGTGAAAATTTTAAAGAATTAGAAATTTTGATCTATTTTTTAAATTTGTAAACTGCAAGTTGCTAAATGAACCCAGACCAGCCATATACTGGCCTGACAAATTTGCTTAATGTTCTTTCAGAGCTAAATGATTTCTCTCAGGACTTAAAAACAAACAAAACCCCACAAAAACACGCTTAGTTCTATTACGATCTATCTACTGGGTTTCAATTATATATAAAATGGACACTAGTGCATTTAACATCCCTTTTTAGCATGGCACAAGATTCAGCATCAAAATTTCTAATTCTTTAAGCCCTACTCTGCTACTTGCTAGCTGGGTGACTTTGAATACATCATTTAAACTCTCTGAGCCCCAGTTTCTGTAGATGTTAAGACAGGGGATGAAATTAATTTATCTTAATTATCTTAAAGGTTGTTGTGAGGTTCAAAAGAAAGAATGCAAAAAGAAAATGAAAACCCCAAAATAACAGTTCTGAAAAATCTGAATACTGTACTTATGTTAGGTATTATTGCATAATGGACTCAATCTTTAACTTTAACTAACAACTCTTAACAAGGAACAGTGGATCTTATTTTCACAGATGTGATGACACCAAAGCCCATGCTTTTTTCATACTATGCTGCCACTCAATTTCCAGACCTAACAGCCTGGTGTCATGGTTCTTAATCACTATAGTACCCCTTACTCCAATATATGCAGGAACAATATGCTCAATTTCGCATACCTTGGGGCCTTCACAGGTTGCAAGGATCCCAAGTGAAGCAACTCTGTCCAGTCCTAGTATAAACCTGTTCCTGTTCATCTTTGCCTTTGTCTACCCCACTGAACATGTCCAGAAGGGACAGTTCAAATAGAAAACAATAGTGTCACTGTGGAATATTCCAGAAATGCTGACTGACTGAGTGATCTGCTTACCTCATTGGGAGAATTGCTAGGAGTATGGCTTTCTCATGGACGTGCCACCCAAACATGAAGGAGCTCAAGGCACAAAGGATCAGACATCGGAGAAAGCCTCTGGGCCCTTGGGGTTTAAACCAAAGACAGAAAATAGAAGGCTAGAAACAACAGGTAAAGATAAAACTTCAGTACAATTTAAAATAGGCATTACAGAAACATTGTTCAGGTGAATACAATTTGCATAATCTCTGAAAAACAGGTCTTGAGACTATTCTCTATTAAACTAGGGTAATTCATCACCAAGTGAACAGTCCACCAAGAATTAATATAAAAACAACTACTCAGAAAAAAAGGCATTTGGATACATAATTCATCAAAATTAATAAGAAATCATAATTAAGTTCTAAGATATCTAGTATAACCCCTTATTACAGCTTCATAATTAGTTAATTAGTAGTCACTGAACCTACAGCTTAAACTACAAAAGTTTATATATATTTTGGGGCTAATAATACATTAGATTTTATCATATTGATAAAAAACACCCAGCTTTGTGGGCTGGAGTGTAATTTACAATAAAACTATGGCCTTTCATAAGCAGCTTACAAGTCTGAGGTATTAGAAAAAAAGTTTTACTTCAGAACATGTGAATAAGTAGGCCACAGAACTGAATTACCTTCCAGTACTGCCATGTAATTAAATGGGGTCAGTGTCTTGACAGTAAGCTTGATCACTCAGAAACCAAAGTTAAAGCTGAGTGTAATTATAGATATAGGCTTGAGTCATTTTTATTGAATTCTACTAAAATTACATCATGGAACTGAAGGCATCATGATCACTAACAAATAAAAACAACATGACTAAAGCCTCTAACAGCACTGGACTCATATTAGAGTCTCATCTGATGCTCAAAGAGCCACTGTTAACTGTCATCATCAATATTCATGCAGTCGACAACTGTGGATGTGGGGTCAGTCAGTTTATGAAACAACATAAACCTGGATGTCCTGACTACAAATGTCTTCCTCTTTCCCCACAATGTGGCCCATGCCCCCTCCTCTGTGGGCTTTTCTTTGTCCTCATCCCAGGGAGAACAGGTGCTCTAAGAGTCTCTCTCACAGAGATAATCTGTCAGTGAGACTTTACTAGTAGTCCTTCCTTACAGTGTAGACACTCTAAGAATTGCTAGGACATGCCTCAATCTGCAGCAGGGGTACAGCCATGGAATTTCGGCTGCAGTGAAAAACCTGGAGGTCAAAATTTAACCAGCTACACAAGAGAAACACAGATAAAACTCAAGAAATGAGTACCACACGTGAATTCTTACCAATATGGCAATCAGAGTGCAGATGAGGGTGGCCAAGGGAGTCACTGAGGGAAGGACTATGTGTTGGAACTGCTGAACCAAACCACTTGTCATTGATGCCTTAGGAATCTTGTTGGGATCAAGAAGTTTCAACTTCAAACCTACATAGTAAGTAGACATTTTATTTTGTTTTGATCAATGACACACCCTACTTTTCCATTCAATTCCTAGAGAAAAAATAAGGTACAAAATTTTATAACTAGTTCAAAGTTAAGATTTCATTAACTCAATTCTGTGTTATTCTACCTAAAATGCTGCTGGTCTTGAGATTATACCATGTAAGGCAGCTGTCTGTATCGGGACAGGAAATATGTGCAGTGCAAAAGGGGGACCGTGCTGGCAGGCAACAGGAACAGCAATCTGCTCCCACCTGTCAAATGAAGTAAGCTTTCTCAAATACACGTCTGACCACGTCATACTACAGCTCTGAATCCTTCACTGCCTGCAAGATAATGTCCATATTCCTAAGCATGGCATACTGTGTCTTCCATGATGTAGCCCCTTCCTGCCTCTCCAGCCTTATCTCCTCCATTTTCTTAAATGTGACTTGGCCACAATAAACTGACACACCACTCTCAACACTTACATCCCTTGGTACAAGCTACTTCCTTTGCTTAGAGTAGCTTACTCACTTTACAAAGTTAACTTCTAATTCACTTCACTCATCTGGGAAAGCTCCTAAATCAAGAAACACCATTGTCTTTCTTGTGGGCCAGGTACACCTTGTACATGTCTTTATGTAGTGTCTGCACTGCACTTTATCTGTTTACATACTCATTTTCTCTACTATACTGGGGGTTTATTAAAGGCAGGAATGATGAGTAATTCATTCCTACCTCCAACACATCGGTGTTCAAGAAATACTTAGCCCTGGCAGGTGTGGCTCAGTTGGTTGGGCATTGTCCAGCGCACCAAAGGGTCACCGGTACGATTCCTGGTCAGGGCACATGCCTGAGTTCAGGGTTTGATCCCTAGTAGGGGATGTGTAGAAGGCAACCAATCAATATGTCACTCTCACATCAATGTTTCTCTCTCTCCTTCTCTCTCTAAAATTAATAAAATCATATTAAAAAAACAAAAAGATAAATATTTATTAAATGAACTAAGCCTGAGGATGATGATGCAAGCCCCATCTCAAACAAGCTAATAGTATAGTCAGGGACAGTGGGCACCTACATAGACCTGCCTAATGCCACTGAACATCAGTGAACTGTGGGAAAGATATATACTACCAAAATATTTTCTAGTCATTCACTTCTTCCCTTTTCCTTCAGCCTATTGATTCTCTCAAAGCCAATAACTATCTCCCTGAAACAGATGCCTAATCTGCCACAGACTTTCCATGTAAGACATCTTTAAGACAGATATACAAAGAAACTCAGCACAGTTTCCTGACTCAGACAAGGCTAGTAGCCCTTGCACTTCATCCCATACTGGTTGTTTAAAGCCTTTTTGAAATATGTTAAGAAATTACTTTCTAATTATGCCATGTACACCAAGACTAGATTCACAGTGGGTGAAGGATAGTACCAAATTAGGATTTCCTACAAGTACATATCAAAAACAGTAACAACAGCCCCTATGCATTAAGCATCTATCATGGGCCAAGGGATTTGCAGCCATTACTTTTAGTCGCCTGAAGCACACAGAAATGGAGTAACTTGTCCAAGGCCACAACTAGTAGGTGGTAGAAATGATCACAGTTCCGTCTGGTTCCAAAGCTCCTGCATTTCTTTATTGCTGCATTTGTTTCGCACAACATGCTTCATGGAAACAGGTAAAGTACTGTTATCTCTTTATTAGAGTATGAAGGCAAGACTAGAGGAAGCCAAGGACTTGCCCAGTGCCATGCAGTCAGCAATTTATGCAGGTGGGTGTCCAACCAAGTCATCAGATTCCAAGTTAGGAATTGGTAAACTCTAGCCCGAGGGCCAAATCCAGCTTGTGGCCTGTTTTTGCAAGACCCTGAAGCTATGAATGATTTTTACATTTTATAGGTTGTAAACAAGTGAACAAACAAAACACCTATGTGGTCTGTAATATATTTACTATCTGGCCCATTACCGAAGTTTGCATATCCTTCTCTTGATCCTGCCACTTCCCATCGAGCTAGGCTGTATTCACAGAAAAAGACTGAGTTATTCCAAAGTGACTTATTTTCAGTAGAACCATCTCAAAGTATAAATTATTTTTCATCATAATCCAAATATAGAAACATAGCCTCGGTTTTCCATTTCTTCTCATCTCATGCTAAAATGCACAACTATCATTCTCCTTATTGGTTTAGCAGAATCACAATTTACACATTCTTGTGTCCTGCTCCTTCCCATATTAAAGTTTAAAAGTAGGGTTAACTACTGAAAAAATGTTTTACTTAAGGCAAAAATTACCTTTTAAAAATGTCTTATATATTTTATTTTTTCCCTCAAGGAAAGGGTCAGCAACCTCATTGCCACAAAGAGCTTTTATAAGACACTCAGTCTGTTTACTGCACTGAAGCCTCAGTCCCTAGAACCACTCCCCCGTTCATTCTGAAAGCTGAAATGCAGGACTGGAGAACAAACAGTTCAACCTCATTAAAAACACAGCAGGTTTTTTCATTTCTCAGTGTGTTAGTCCTTTCAATATTCAGAGCCTAAGTAAGACAGCTTGCTACCGTACCGATGACAGACAGCACTTTGTCCAAAGTATTGTATAAAGCCCAGAAGTTTGGAGCCCAATATGCATGGCAGAGGCCCCGCTTGAAAGGGAAGAGTCTGGAAAAGACTTGAGGCAGTTGGTTCTGTTGAAAAGAGATTAAACAGTGATTAATCTTTTCCAAATTCAAAAAGAAATCTATGTGTCTGGCATAGTATGTCAAAAGTTGTGAGGTCTGAATTTCAGTCCTTGTTCCTTCAAATAAGCAGTATGATCCCGAGCAGTTCACAGAAGCTCTTTTGTCTAACCTCATCTGTCCAGTAGGACAAGATACACAAAAGTACTTTGAATATCAGTCCAATTTAAGTATAATAGTGGAAGAATTTATGAGGTACAAAGGAGAAAGATTGCAGCTCATCCAAGTCTACTGAAGGGAAGGTGACAGCAGGGAAGACTTTACAAAAAAAAAAAAAAAAAAATGCAGTGCTTTCCAGTTTGAGCTGGAATTAAAATTAGTTGAATTCAGGGTGAGGAAAGGAAAAAAAGAAAATACTTGTTGAACATCTCTAATGTTCCAGGAACTTTAGAATGATGTCAGTGAAGGACTGTGAACAAGTTTTAAGTATTGATTTCTGGGGTTGCAAATAAGTTCTAGCAAGTAGGCAAACTAGTAAATACAAAATGTATGAATAATATCAATCAACTGTGTGTATGATGTACAGTTAAACATACAAATATATACACATACATATATGAATGTGCACAAAAATGACTAAAGGAATACCTACCCTATGTTTGCACAGTCATATTGAAAAGGGGTAAGAAAGACTAGTTTTGCCTATTTTATATTCTTAAATTTATTGTTTTTTCTAAATAACAGCAGCAACAATAATAAAAAACATGTATTACTTTATAAAAAATAACAGGCTTACCAAGGCTAGGAAAGGACCCAACGAAAGAGCAGAAACGAGAAAAACAATCAGTCCCAGGGAAATAAGGCGGACAAAGCTGAAACTGTTCCATCGGACAGACCCGTCTATAAAAAAGGAACATTCTCATTAACCAGGAGCATGGAAAACCATAACTTATATCACGTTGTGAAACTGGAAGGATCCCCTGACGGTATACTAATCTTTATGATATGGCAAGAGCAGAGAAAAGTCAGAAAGGATAAAGAAGTTATAGGATCCACAGCTGAGAGATATCTGTCATACTTTTAAGACCCTTTCACCAAGCAAGCCACCAAGTCAAGAAAAAATAAAATATAGGAGGTTTTGCTATTCCCACTAAAACTTGCCTGCTTTATTTGCAGTGAAGCAGTAAGATCGTAGCAGATATATACCATACGCTGGTGCTACATAGAGGTAAATGTGCTTGAAATGTAGGAGAACAGCAAAGAGAAATGCTCCTTCCATATGCCTTTTCTAGGAGATTTAAGAGGGAAATGTCACTTTAAAATTCAGGGTGAATTAAATGCAGTAATGTAGTATCCTGGATTGGATCCTGGAACAGAAGAAGGACATTAGTGGGAAAACTGGTAAAATTTAAATGTACTAAAATTGGTTTCTTAGTCTTGATAAACCTACACACCATAGTTATATAAGATGGCAGTGTTAGTGGAAATGGGTAAGGGGTACAGGAACTCTCTGTACTATCTTTGTAACTTTTCTGTAAATTTAAAATTATTTAAATAAATAAAATGTATTATGCAATAAAAAACACCAGAGATGACTGCACAACAATGTGAATATACTCAACATTACTGAACTGTCTTAAAAATTTTATGTTTTGTATTTTACCACAATTAACAAAAAATACATATATTTTTAAAGATATTAAAATCAAATCTTTTTAATTATTTTTGTGAACTAACATAATATATAGAAAATTAAGAGTACATGATTTTTATAATTTCCTCATCTCAGACAACTAGGTATCGCATATCAGATCATAAACCAGTGTGAGGGAAATAAGGTGTAAAATTATAAAAAAAATATACATATTGCCCTGGCTGGTTTTGCTCAGTGGTTAGAGCGTTGGCCTGCGGACCAGAGAGTCCCAGGTTTGGTTCCCGCTAGGGGCACGTGCCTCGGTTGCAGTTTGTCCCCAGCCCCGATTGGGGTCCTGTGGGTGGCAGCCACTCGATGTGTCTCTTGCATTGATGTTTCTCTCTTTCTCTCTTCCTCCCTCTCCCCCTCCTGCTCTATCTGAAGATAAATGCAAAGGTGTCCTCAGGTGAGGATAAAAAAAATTTTTATACACACACACACACACACACACACACACACAATTTTTAAAGATATACTCTGAAATACTTAACAAATTAAACATGATGTCTGAGATGTGTTTTAAAATAATACTTTGTATGTGTATACATCACTATGCTGTTTTCTCTATTTTTGTATCTGATTTAAATTTTCTAAAATAGCCCTGGCTGGTTTGGCTCAGCGGTTAGAGCGACGGCCTGCGGTCTGGAGAGACCCGGGTTCAGTTCCCGCTAAGGGCACGTACTTCGGTTGCAGTTTGTCCCCGGCCCTGGTTGGTCGTGTGGGTGGCAGCCACTCGATGTGTCCCTTCACGTCGATGTTTCTCTCTCTCTCTCCCTCCCACTCTAACTGTACAAAAAATGGAAAAATATCCTCGGGTGAGGATAAAAAAAAAAAAAAAATTTCTAAAATAAAAAAAAATTAATTTAGGCAAATATTCTACATGTAATATAAGATGAATGCAGGCAAGTAATTCCAGCTAGCCTTTATACTGGGTCTAGTGGGTTCATAAATTCCTTATTTCAACAAATATTTATTAAGTTCTAAGCTTGATGCTGAGGTACAGGATACATCCCTGATAATACACTGCAAGTTCTCCCTAAGGAACTAAAGCCCAGAGAATCAAATTACCCTTCCCCCTTACAAAGTTTTACAATAGCTGGAGTTGATTTCTAGAGAGGAACTAGGAATAATGCTATGCTACCAAAAATTATATGAGCCTTGGCCTGTTTGACTTAGTGGTTAGAGTGTCGGCCTGCAGACCAAAGGTCATGGGTTTGACTCCCAGTCAAGGGCACGTTCCTGGGTTGTAGGTTCGATCTCTGCCCTGGTTGAAGTATGTTTGGGAGGCAACCAATCTATGTGTCTCTCTCACATCAATGTTTTTTTTTCCTTTTTTTTTTTATCCTCACCCGAGGACATTTTTTCCATTTTTTTTTGTTCAGGAGAGTGGGAGGGAGAGAGAGGAAGAGAGAGAGAGAGAGAGAAACATCGACGTGAAAGTGACACATCGAGTGGCTGCCACCCGCACGACCAACCAGGGCTGGGGACAAACTGCAACCGAGGTACATGCCCTTAGTGGGAACTGAACCCGGGTCTCTCGGGACCGCAGGCCGATGCTCTAACTGCTGAGCCAAACCGGCCAGGGCACATCAATGTTTTTCTCTCTCTCTCTCTCTACTCCCCTCCCTTCTTCCCTTCCACTTTCTAAGAATCGATGGCAAAAATATCCTCGGGTGAGGATTAACAACAACAAAATTTAAATCTTGTATTTTAGATCAGGTAACATACAGTGTTATCAGGCTGAAGAAATAAAAAATAGTTACTTGATCCTAACAAACTACCTAGGAGAACTAAAGGTATTCTGATTAAACAAACAAACTGAGTTTACTATAACTAAACAAGTGTGAATTCTACCTACCTCACAGGAATTTTGGAAGGATCAAATGAGATAATGTCCTGGGGTTCAGCAAAGGAAACTGTCAAAGGACCATGAAAGGCCAGATTCTTTCTCTCACTGTCTCATCAGGTGTGGTCTAGAATAGATGAGTTGGGAATGATAAGGATAAAGAATGAGATGCTTCCAGATCTCGCTTCACCAATTTTACAGTTTATTTAAGATTCAGAGAAGGCCTACATGGTTCTATAGCTAAACTTTACTTGTTCAACCACCACTCAATAATCATTCATTGAACACCAATCATGTTCTAAGTACTATGTGGCTTTTTATGGTTAAAAAAAAAGTATGCAGACATTTATAGTTGACAAGTAACTTTAAAACAGATGATCAAATGTGATCTTTCCAAAGTCATTGTGAGGTAGGTAACACCAATTTTACAAATAAAAATGTAACAAGGGGTACATTTCACTTTAAGGATGAGAGAACTGAGGCTGAGAGGGTTAAATGACTTGTGCTGGGTTAATGGTTCCCAAACCTAACAGTTTATCAAAATTCTCTGGAGATTCCTAAACCATAATCCCAGAGATTCTGATTCAGTATACAGAAGGATGGCCCCAAAATCTGAATTTTGGATTTCTCCCTCTATAAAAAGGAGACTAACAATTATAACAACCTCATAGAATAGTTGCAAGGTTTGTTCAGTAATATATTATATTTAATGCACCTAATATGAGTAACCCCTATCTCAGTCACACAGCATATTAGGGTTAGTCAGGATTTCAACCCAGGTCTTCTGATTCCAAATCCCATCCCCTCCATTACAGTATACCACATGCTTGTGATGGTCAAGCCCCACTATAATAGTTATTACATTGTAAAAACCGCTGAAGATTTCATTCCTAGATAAATGATCCCAACCAAATGTAAAAACTCAAGTTCACGTCAAGATTTCCATCTTTAACAAGTTTTTAGAGTATAGTTTTCTTATCTGTAAAATGAAGACAATTGTCAAAAGAGAAGATGGAATTTGTGACAAATACTCAATAAAAATTGTTGGTAACTCAAAACAGTTGGTCAAATAAATTTACCCATCACTCACTATACTGCTGCCTTTATTAAAAAAGAAACTTAAGGGGAAAAAATCTAATTAGCCTATTTTGGGTTTACCTGAAATAATCGAGCAATGGAGAGTAGCATTAATCCAAATAAAAAACCATTGTACTGGAAATGGATATCTGAAATTAGGTCAAGGAAAGACAACAAAGGATACCAAATTCATAATGAACTGTGCCAGTAGATTGAGGTTAAAAACTGAAAATGCTTTCCTAATAGGTAAAGACAAAAATATTACTACCAGTTTGAGCTTCTCATAAATGTGCTTTCTATAAAGTCAAATCCTGAACAAACTCTTAAGATTTATGTTTAAGAAGAAAACCACAAAACTTTCCCATGTTTTTTTCAACCTTAAAGACCCAGCAGCTAAAGGGCAAAAGGTTTTTTGTTTTGTTTTATTTTTTAGAATTAGGGATGAGAAAGGAAGGGACCTAACAGCTAATGAAGGCCACTGGAATGCAGCACTCCACTGTTTATAATACATATACAATCTTACTTATTAAGCCTCACAATGAACTATAAGGCAGTTTGAGCTCAGAGACATTAATCTCATGGCCTAAAGCTACTATGATGACATAACTAGGATTTGAATCTAGGTCAAACGTAAACCAAACTCTGGGTGTTTTCCCCTACACCAAGCTACTTCTATGAAAATTGTGAAAATTAGCCCTGATTGGTTTGGCTCAGCAATTAGAGCATCAGCCTGAGGACTGAAGGTCTTGGGTTCAATTTCTGGTCAAAGGTATGTACCTGAGTTGCAGGTTTGATCCAAGGCCCTGGTCAGGGTCATACAGGAGGCAACCAATTGATGTGTCTCTCTCACATTGATGTTTCTCTCTCTCTCCTACTCCCATTCTCTCTAAAAATCAATGGAAGAATATCATCAGGTGAGGATTAACAAAACAAAACAAAAAACCTGAAAAACAAACAAAAAAACCCTGTAAAAATTAGGCTTTTAATATTAGGATTTTAGAACTTTGCCTGTTAACATGTGGTAAGCCAAAATGGCAGGAAAGCACAACGGCCTGTCTCTTTCCACGTGAAACACTACGATAAGCTCTTTTCTACAGAAGGTATTAGAATAATGTGTTATGAAACTGGTTACTAACTATGTATTAGATTAATCTAAAGACAGTTAACAAATCCTAGTATATTGTTCTACTTTTGGTTTACCTGGTTCTTGCATATCACCACTAAATTTTCAGGGACAAAGTGCTCTAACAACCAGAGTCTGGTAAAGTTGGGCAGAGACTAAAGTTTTGGGAACACACTAACCCACTCCGCACCCATTTCCAAAAGCAGCTCATGTTTCAGAATCAACATTATAAAAGAAATTAATCTTAAAATTAATATATAACATAATAAGTAAGGGAATAGTATATAAAATGTCAAGGATACGGTCCACAATTAACAACCCAAAGTTCCACAGCAGTAATACTGACAGAATAAACTTTGGCTTCTCTGTAAGTTCTTTAGCTGCTTTTTTCCCATCAATGCATTTACAGCACCTACATTGAAACACCAGAAAAGAAGAAACAAGTTTGATCTTCATAAGAACATCACAATACCTCTAGAATCCACTGTGATACACTCTGGTACAGTTCCTAATAGAACTGTCCATGCCATTTTTTATGGCTTTAAAAGGTGACAGCAGAAACAGACTTCAGGGGTCATTCCATGTCTCCTTCTTAGCTACGCTGATTTGAAACAAAGTCTTTATATTTAATAAAATCAAAACAACAATAACAAAAAAACCCAGTGACCAAAACTCCAAAAAGTAATGATTTTGAAAATTGAGAGGGCATACACTTTTTCAGTCCTTAAGAGTAAAAACTGTAGACCAGGACCTGGCTGGTGTGGCTCAGTTTGCTGGAACGTTATCCTGTGCACAGAAAGGTTATCGGTCAGATTCCCAGTCAGTGCACATGCCTAGGTTGTGGGTTTGATCCTCAGTCGGGGCATGTATGGAAGGCAACTGATTGATGTTTCTCTCATACATCAATGTTTTCTCTCTCTCTAAAATTGTGAAAAACACATTCTCGAGTGAGGATTAAAAAAAAAAGATGCAGATCAGGATGATGTAGCACTCTAAATTACATATCATCATACTAGCCAGATGAAAAATAGCTTCGAGAGTTTGGGAGGGGGTGGCAGGGAGAAATTAAAAATAGAGCCAGGAACTTGCAGTTCCTGATTGTCCAAATAACTTAGAAAACCCTTATGTAAAAATGTATGTCATTTAAAGGTAGCGATATACATATTACTAAATGACAATATCAACTGATCCCATTTTTATTTTATAAAAATTACACTCGACACAGAAAAGAGGCTGAAATAATATTCACCAAATTGTTGACAGTGATAGCTATAAGTGGAGGAGTACAGGTCATTTTTACTTTGTGTATGAATGTGGCTTTTCTGTTTTCTAAAATTTTGACAATGAGGATGCATTGTTCCATTAAAATTTTTTTAGAATGTGGTTCATTTGAATGTTGGCATATTCTAAAAATATAGAAATCTAAAACAAAAAAGTAGACACGATAAAGATGCAACTAAAGACTAGGAAAGATGCTTGCTTTTCCCCCAAGGAGCCTCAGTTTCCTCATAAACAGAGATAAGTAACCTTACAGGGTAATTGAGAAAATTAAGTTACTAATCTATACATACTGCCTGGTTCTGAGAACCAGCACATAGATTTCAACAATTTTTATCTTAATTAATTGCTCTCTCTACCTTGCAGATGAACTTGAACTCTACTTGCTCTCTCTTTCTGCCTGTACACTCTTTCTCTAGGAGCTTGAATTCAAACATTTTGAGTTACAAATCACCTTTCCTTCCAACTCCTGTGAGGTTATAAACAGATTGAAAATTAGGGTGTCAAACAGGAGTTACTCCATGAGAATAAGCAGGGGTTAAAACATTCCCAAGGGACTCTTTCCTGAATGGGGTGAGGGTTCAGTCTAGAAGGCCTCACACATAGAAATAATCTATTTATAACAAGGGTCACTGAATGGATACCAGTTACTGCTCTGTCACAGTCATACTAGCAGGCCTAAGTATTATGACAGAAGAGAAATCAACATTAATCAAAAACTTACTACTTGAAAGTCATTGTGCAAAACATTCTATATAAATTAAAATTATAGGTAAAAGATACAAAACATAAAAATATAAAATATGCCCTGGCCGGTTTGGCTCAGCGGTTAGAGCATCGGCCTGCGGTCCAGAGAGACCTGAGTTCGATTTCCGCTAAGGGCACGTACGTCGGTTGCAGTTTGTCCCCGGCCCTGGTCGGTCGTGCGGGCGGCAGCCACTCGATGTGTCCCTTTCACATCGATGTCTCTCTCTCTCTCTCTCTCCCTCCCACTCTACCTAAACAAAAAATGGAAAAATGTCCTCAGGTGAGGATAAAAAAATATATATATATACACACATATATATATATATACACACACACACACATATATATATAAATAAAATATGATCATAACTTAAAATTAGTGAAGAGTCTTTTTTTTGGTACGTGACCCTAGTGGGAACCAAACCCAGGACTCTCTGGTCCGTAGGCCGATGCTCCAAACCAGCCCAGGCAAAATTACTGAAGGGTCTTTATGAAGGAAAGAATTCAGCTGATAACTAAAAGCATTCCACAAGATTTCTTGAGTTTACTAAAATGAAAACTCCATGGGTGGTTAGTACAATGCATATGTGTGCATGAGTGTATGTGTACTGTCTGTAGGTATGTGTAAAGAACAGGGTAGGTCACAGGAGCCTCAGGGGACCTGCCACAAGGAAAGAAAAGCATATGGAGCCATTACAGCAGGAGAAATGGTCTTGGAACTCTACGTGGGGCTACCTTCCACAACAATCACAATCACTTGTCTACCTGTGGCTTGTAACCCCACTTTCTCCTCCATTTTCTTCCACAAGATTCAGGTAGACTGCTTACTTTACTGACTCATTGTGCAGTTTAAAACACAAAAACACAGTTTTGGACTGTTCTAAAATTTGCTAGTCTATGAATTTTGTTCCCCCAAATGAGTCATAAGATAATACTATAATTATTTCCTCAACACCTTCCACACAAAATGACATTCTCAGACTTACTCATGCACAGCATACACAAAGAGTGCGTCTGTAAAGATGACGGAAAATCTCTGGAAAAGTAAGGTCTTTGAGCTGGAATAATTCAGATTATGGATATTCAGCATCTCTTGATCAAAGTATTTGGCAACATGTGACAGGGCATACTCAAACCATGCAAAAAAAGGGGGGTAATCCAAGGTCCACTCTGAAGTTGCCTGGGGTAAAAATTGAAGATAGAACATACCTTAAGTAACTGGATAAAAAGAGGGTATGAAGATTCCCTGATTTTTAAAAAAGCACATAAAATGAAACTGCATTTAGAATATGCCACAAATAGAACAATTTCTATGTTAACACTGAGCAGAACATCAAAACTTGTATCCTAAATATAATCTTCAATATACTTAGAGTCAACTATAGTTCAAAGGAAATTAATCTAAAACCTTGTAATAATAAACTCAATTATGGCATAGTTCTATACATCTAAATACAAATAGGAAGCTATAGCACAACCAATGACTCACTAGCATGGGTTCAAGTTCTGTCTCAGAGGCTCAATTTCCCCATTTGTAAAATGAATAGCATACACATTTAGTAATTCATACCAGAAATAAAAATACAGATATAGTTTTTATAAATAATAATAATAGAAGAGAATAGTTTGATACCTACACATCATATTTGGTTATTCCTTTCCTCATAAATTGCAAAATATTAGGGAAAGGCAGGATCACAGAAGTAATTCATTTCAAATTCTCATTTGCCAGATAAGAAACTAAGGCTCAGAGAAATGAAATATACTTTCTACATTGTTGCAGACCCAGGCTTAGAACTCAATTTTTCCTCTTTCCAAACCCATCATGCTTTCAAAAAGGGTGTGGCAAATATTATAATTACAATTTATAGTTTGGTAAACTCATAAGTAAAAGGATTCCTTAATACTGCCAGAGGACAGAACTTAGGAAAGAACACACTTTTTATAAAGATTTATTTGACCTATGATCACATGGAAAACTGTTTTAATATCAATAATACTTTGATTTCACATACCATCTTAAAAAACAAACCAAAAAGGTGAAAATTGAAACTTACCTCATAATACCACTGTGACATTGGCAAACTGTGAGTGATAGCAAGCCAGTTTCGGTGTACTTCAAAATCTGTGGAATGGCTATTCGAAACAATCAGATGAATAAAATAAAATTTTGTCAGTGATCAATTTCACATTTCTAACATTATGCTTTTAAATGGACCAACATCGCCCTGGCCGGTTTGGCTCAGCAGTTGGAGCGTCGACCTGCGATCCAAAGAGACCCGGGTTCGGTTCCCGCTAAGGGCATGTACCTCGGTTGCAGTTTGTCCCCGGCCCTGGTTGGTCGTGCGGGTGGCAGCCACTCGATGTGTCCCTTCACGTCGATGTTTCTCACCCGAGGATATTTTTCCATTTTTTGTACAGATAGAGTGGGAGGGAGAGAGAGGAAGGGAGAGAGAGTGAGAAACATCGACGTGAAGGGACACATCGAGTGGCTGCCACCCGCATGACCAACCAGGGCCGGGGACAAACTGCAACCGAAGTACGTGCCCTTAGCGAAAACCGAACCCGGGTCTCTCCGGACCGCAGGCCGACGCTCTAACCGCTGAGCCAAACTGGCCAGGGCTCGATGTGTCCCTTTCATGTCGATGTTTCTCTCTCTCTCTCTCCCTCCCACTCTATCTGAACAAAAAATGGAAAAAAAAAAGTCCTTGCGTGAGGATTAAAAAAATAAATTAATTAAATGGACCAACATCCCCTATACAGTCACAGATAACTATCCTAAAGACACAAAGAAGCATTATATAGTCCTGAAACATCTCACTTATCTGGAGGTCAGACCTCCTTTTGGAAAAATTGGGGAAACTACAAGTAAGTGAAAAGGGTCTCCGAGTTATCTAAAGGGCTGAGCAAAAGTCCATACATTTTCTCAAGGAAGGCTTTCTGGTTGTTGTTCAGAGGTGACTTACTCTTGTTCACCAAGAATTCTAACACAATTTATTACCTGGAAAAGTCCTCACAAACAAGCTGGAAAGTGAAGATGGGAAAAGGCTCCTGCTGTGCCTTTCCCACTTCTCCAAATTCTCCCTCTTAACTGTTTTCCCCCTCACTACATATACTGTCAAGTAACTTCCCTGGGGGGGGTGGGGGTGGTGGTTCCCTTATAACCTTCTAGGTTCTGTGGCTGGTCTAAGAATTAAATTGACATAAGACAGATTAACAGGAGGGGGGAAAGTCAAGTTTAATTACTGAGGCAATGAAAAGATATGGCACTCAAAAGGCCCCACATGATTGAGGCTTATATCATCCTGAGCTAAGTAAAGGGCTAGGAGTCTGGGTCTTCAAAGGGAGAAAGGCAATTCATGGGGAGGTGAGAAGAACAAATGTTTGGTAAACAAAGGTTGCCCTGCCAGGCAGATAAGTCTCTCAGGTGAAAAACTGATTTCTGGTAATAGCTTTCTAGTATAGGCCCCCTTTCTAATGATACATGGATGGGCTCAGTACATTCTTATTGAATCAACCAGTCACCAAGGTCAACAATGAGTTCTACAGCAAAATCTGATTTACATTTTCAAATGTTTTGCACAACCTTTCTGCAGTGACAATCCTTTCCTGAGTTTCCTAGACAAATCCTTCTAAGTCTCTTTCGTTGCTTTCACTCCAACATTCACCAAACAGATGAATATTATTGATGAATAAGTGTTGATATTCTTCTTGTTCAATTCTTGGTCCTCTTTTGATGCAACTTACTGGACAATCTAATTCACACTTATTCCTTCTACTATCAACTGTATAATGCTACCCCCAAATAACAATATACAAACTTGGTCTCTTTCCTGAATTATAGAGACAGACATCTCCAACTTCCTGCTGACAAACTGCCTGCTGACAATGTCACTGGGATTTCTTACAGATTCTTCAAAATCGCAATTCAAAACTGATCTGATGACCTAGCAATTCCATTTCTCTCTCTCTCTCTATATATATATGCATATATCTAATAGAAATGCATACGTATGTTTACCAAAAAGATATGTTCTGGGTGTGTCTCCAGGCCTCCAATTAGTCAGTTCTTCGGAGCCCTTCCTGACACCCAGTCTACAATAAATCGCCCTTGTTAGTTCCGTTATAGGATTCCATTTTTTTCCTTCATAACACTTAACGCAAGTATATTATGCAATTGCATATCTTCATTGATTTGTTTTGGGAACTGTTATCCTTACTACACTAAACCCTTTATAGGGTTAGGGCCCATATCCATTTCGTCCCTCCCTCTAGTGCCTAGCCACAGTAACTAATACATAATAGAGCAGTTAATATACAATTTGTTGAATACATTATCCTATAGCTTCCATCTCACTTCCCAGAGGTTTCCAGTTTGAGAAGCAGAATATCAACTACAATGATATATGTTCTTAATCTTGGATCATTAAGAGCAATATTAAAAATAATAACCCTAAGTACACATTTCTAGGGCGAAGTAACAAAAGAAACATCATCTTATATGCACAAACCTACAGTTTTAAAAAAATCTCTTTCACTCTGATTTTAAAGGTATTTCCTACATTTTAGATTTTTCCAATTTGCTTTTAAAATGTAAAGATGGCCCTGGCCGGTTTGGCTCAGCGGTTAGAGCGTCGGCCTGCGGTCCGGAGATACCCGGGTTCGGTTCCCGCTAAGGGCATGTACCTCGGTTGCAGTTTGTCCCCGGCCCTGGTTGGTCGTGCGGGTGGCAGCCACTCGATGTGTCCCTTTCACATCGATGTTTCTCTCTCTCTCTCTCCCTCCTGCTCTATCTGAACAAAGAATGGAAAGGTGTCCTCGGGTGAGGATAAAAAATAAAAAAAAAAAAATGTAAAGATGTTTATTTGCTTACAGTTATGCAGAAAGTCCAAGTGATCAACCTCTTCTTTTCTCAAGTCCCTGTTATTTGGCTAAACCTACTTATACATTTCATTGCTTATATAATTACATATATGCATCAGTATAGATGTACATTCTACACAAACAACTCTTCCCTATTCAAATTAACAAGAAGTCATCAAGAACTTGAATCAAAGGATACCAAAAAACCAAACCCTACAAGGAAAGAAGGGAAAAAAAGAAATGAGGGTTAAAGTCAAGGGAGGAGTTAGGAAGGTTGAACAGATGATGGAAGCTAATATTAATAAATACTGAGTACCCACTGTATACACATTACCACTTGATGGTTGCTTCCTGATTAGTTTCCATTCTGCCAGTCTTGCCCCTGCATCCATTTTTTACACTGCAGTCAAAATCTGTTATCTGACCACTGCCTACCCCATCCTGTGCCACACACCTCCTCACTGAGTGCGCTTGAGCCAAAATGGCCACTTTTGGGCCTAAAATGCCGAGTTCGTTCCTATCACGGGGCCTTTGCACTTGCCCTCTCCTGTCTGAACTGCTTTTCACACTGCTTCTTCCTTTTGACTCTTCGGATTTTAATTCAAACGTCACCTCCTAAAAGTGAAGTAAAGCCTTGCCCCATCGTCACAACCTGAAACTTTCGTGTTTGTCTATCTGCCCCCATCAACTCCACCCTGTGAGAACGGGAAGAGTCTTCCTCTCCCTGCATGTCCAGGACTTGGAAGAGTCCAGCACAGTGGACAGCTGATCAACACTAGCTGAATGAATGGCGAAGGTGGATGTTCTTAATCTGCATATTCAGGATGAGGACCCTGAGGCGCAGAAACTTTCAAGTAAGACAACGCCTGGCCGGAACCCAGACATCCAGGCTAAGATCTCGTCATAAGGTCAGGTAGCTATCAACAGGTAGAAGGGGAAGCTTAGCAAAGGCAGAGCGGCGACAACACTACTTCCAAGTTCTCTTTCCTTCTCACACCTGGTGTAGCCACACTTCTCTCTCCCGCCCTGACCGACCGCGGGCCTCCTTGCCCAGCCCCTGGCCGTGCGACTCCCTTACTAGGTGGGGATGAGAAGGCATTTGAGAAGAGTCACCCCGAACGCCAAAGCCGAAAACCAATGACCACCACTTGTCGCAACACCGAGCACCGCCATTGCTGTCCAACCGCGCGCTTTCCGCCAACTTGGTCCGCATCCGGGCTCTCGCGCATGCGGGGAAGGTCCTCTGAGCTGGCGCCGTGGGCTGCGCGCATGCGCCGAGCCGCCCGACTAGTGGGAGGCCAGCGCTCCGGCGTTTAAACCTCGCGTTCACCGTCCTTTCGCCGCCGCACCTTACTCGGTACGGGGGAGAGATTCGTACGCTTGTGCGGGTCTCTGAGGCGACAAGTTAAGTTTTATTTATTACTTCATTTTTTTTCCTTCTCTTCCTCCTTTATTCTTCAATTCAAGTAGTTGCTGAGCGTCAGCTCTGGGTCTTGATTTTGCCTGGCGTTGGGGTCCCTGTGCGATAGAGACCTGTGTCACCTAGAGACCTTCACATGCTAGTGGAGGAGACAGAATTGTAATGAGAGTTACAGCAGGAGTACCAGCTCCAGGTAGGGAATGGCGTGAGCAAAGATACAGAGGTGAAAACACTCCGTGCTCCTAGGATCTGAGCTAGGGTGTTGGGCGCGCCCGCCGGGGTGCTGGAACGCACTCCGAAGGCAGGTCCGAGTCACTGCGCGGGGAACTTGGGGTCTCGTTAAAATTCGGGTTCTCAGGGAGGGGGCCCTCACACACTCCTAGATCATGTCATGCTGGCTGGGCCACGCGCTGTCTGATTTTGGTCAAGTGACTAGTCTCGCTTAACCTCGTGTTCCCTTTTGTGTGTGAATAGGAGATAAAAGTGGTGTCTACCTCATAAAGTGGTTGTGAGGATTAAATAAGGATGCATGCAAATTGCTTGATGATGCCAGGACAGAATAAATGTTCAGTAAATAATGTTTCCGAGAAGTTAAGGACTTGGCCGAAAGATGCATATAAGCTTATGCCCTCCCACAACTTCAAATGCCACCCACGTGAATATGACATTCAGATTTATATCTCAAGCCCAGTCTTCTCTTGCCTCTGGACCCTATGTCCAACTGCACCTTACATGAGTTTCCTACTGCTATTAAAACAAATGACCACAAACGTAAAGCACAGTCTTAAAACAACACAGATTTATTCTCTTACAGTTCTGGAGATCGAAGTCAAAAATCAGTCTCACTAGGCGAAAGTCAAGGTATCAGTAGTGTTGGTTTCTTCTGGAGGCTCTGAGGGGAGAATCTTCTCTCTCTTTTTTTTTGTTGTTGTTATTTTTAAACTTTTAGAAGTAAGCTGTCTTCCTTGGCCTCTAACCTCTTGCTTCTGTTGTCATGTCTTTTACTTTTCTGGACTCAAATCTCCCCGTGCTTCCCTCTTATGAGGACACTTGTGATTGCATCTAGGGGTCACATGGATAATTCAAGATAATCTCTCCATCTTAAAATATATAACTTAATTATACTTGCATTTTTTTTTTGCCATATAGGGTGATATTCACAGGTTCCAGGGATTAGGACACAGGTATTTTTTATTTTTATTTTTATTTTTTATCCTCATCCGAGGACATTTTTCCATTTTTTGTTCAGGTAGAGTGGGAGGGAGAGAGAGGAACAGATAGAGAGAAACATCAACGTGAAAGGAACACATCCAGTGGCTGCCTCACACACGACCGACCAGGGCCGGGGACAAACTGCAACCGAGGTACGTGCGTTTAGTGGGAACCGAACCCGGGTCTCTCAGGACCACAGGCCGACGCTCTAACCGCTCAGCCAAACCGGCCAGGGCAGGACACAGGTATTTTGAAAGCCATTGTTCAGTTTACCACACACCGCAAACAGTATATCCAAAACTGAACTCATGATCTTACAATATTATCCACTCAGAGAATGACACCAGTCACGCGTTTGTTCACCACCTCTGCCCCAAACCTGCAAGCTCACTGAATTTACTAACTCAACACCCACTCCTAATCCCCTTCTCACTTTTTCATTTCTTCTAAAGAGTCTAAAAAAGTTAAACAGTTGGTTTTCCAGCTTCCCGGTCAGCTCGGAGTGGCCTGATGACATAGTAGTTCTGTCTAGTAAGACTTAAGCAGAAATCCACTAGAAGGTTTCTGGGAACGGTTTTCTTTTTCTTTTCTTTCTTTTTTTGTGGTACGTGCCCCTAGCGGGAACCGAACCCAGGACTCTCTGGTCCACAGGCCGACGTTCAACCACTGAGCCAAACTGGCCAGGGCAATTTTGCCCTTTTTTCATACTTCCTGCCTTCGACTTGATCATGAGGCACAGAGCTGGACTCAGCTGTGAGGAAAAGTGCTTTATGCCAGCCCTGACATTGAGATTCTTATTATCTAAGGAAACTTCTTAGTTGAGGAAATACACACACACACCCCTCCCCCATCACCCTTATTTGTTTAAGCCACTGTTGGTCAGGTTGTCTGCTCCTTCCAGCTAAAATATTTCTAACTGCTATTGCCAAGTCCCGTTTATTTGACCTTGATACCTCTCACATTCATCCACTCCACTTCACCCACTATTCTCTTCACTCTAGCTTAAATGACCTGCTTTCAGCCTCTGGCACATGCCATATCCCTCCTGTCACTGCACTTTTACATGTTCTTTTCCTTCTGTTTGGGATGTTCTTTCTCCCTGTTAAAAAACAAAGTTCAACTGAGTAGAATTAAAGATCTTACAGCCTTTATTCAATGATTTATGTATCAAGCAGCATCTAATATGGCATCTAATCTCTGAATAGCTGTACAATATGAAAGACTTATGGCAGAGTGGATAGGAACAAGGAAATTAAACTAGGCAAAAAAGTGGATTGGTCCCCTGGCCGGTTTGCCTCAGGGGTTAGAGTGTCGGCCTGAAGATTGAAGGGTCGTGGGTTTGATTCCCAGTCAAGGGCATGTACCTCAGTTGCAGGATCAATCCTCGACCCCGTCAGGGTTATTCAGGAGGCAAACTAATTGATGTGTCTGTCTCAGATCGATGTTTGTCTCTCTCTGTCTCTCCCTCCCTCCCTTCCACTCTATCTGAAAATCAATGGAAAAATATCCTTGATCACCTGGACTTGTACTGTGAAATCTTTCCTACACAAAGTCAAGAACCCATACATTACCAGTAGGCTCAAGGCAGATTCACTCTGGCCCCAGACCCAGTTCGGTAACAGTTTGTGCTCTTGGCCACTCCTACCCAAATTGCTTATCAAGGTGTTTTCCCAAGAAAAAGGCAATTCCTTTCCGAAGAGGAATTCTGAGGCCAGCAGTTAAGATAATTATTTCCCCATCCCTTTACCTAACTATATATTTATGAGTGTTTCACACATGGGTCTGTAATAGGTCTTATTTGGTTCATTTTGGTTACCCCAGCTCCCTGTACAGAGCTGTGAGTTACATTTGTTGAGTGAATTGATTGATGGGAATGATTGATTGAAAAAAACTATAAAAAAATAAGGTGATGTTAATTTGATCTGACAGTTCTTTGGTATGCAAAAGAAAGAGGCTGACTAAGGGTCTAGCCCAATTTTGGTCCTTTCTGCCTCTAATTTGCTGTGTATCCATGGCAGGTCACTTTCCCTCTTTGTACTTCAGCTATGAAATGAGAAGGTGGCTCCTAGTTATTACTTTCTGTTACACCACCCACACTTTGTTTTGATCTTCACCTGGTATCTGAAACTTCATAGTGGGGACCTGGTCAGCCTGCTGGGTAGTTCATTATTAAAAACCCACCTGCCTGTCTGGCTGGTGTGGCTCCGTGGTTGAGCTTCGACCAGTGCATCACGAGGTCTCCGGTTCCATTCATGGTCAGGGGCCCAATCTCCAGTGGGAGGCATGCAGGAGGCGGCCAATCGATGTTCTCTCTTATCGATGTTTCTATCTCTCTCTCCCTCTCCCTTCCTCTATCTTTAAAATCAATAAAGAAAAAATAAATAAAAAGACTGACAAACAAAGCAGGCAACTCCATAGAATATAGCAGAATTTATTACAGGGTAATTTATTTATACGGAGATTGGGTTGATGCAGAACAGACAATCCAGCAATTCTGTGCAGATTATTCTGCGCTTCAGATTCCTGACTTTTTAAAAAATAGTATAACCTGGGTACTAATGATTGATAAGACAAAGGGACAAAGAATACAGTAGCAACCAGACACCATACCTTCTGGTGGTCTTGTTATAGATGATTGTTTATAATCAATACTATAATCAGTTTGATATTTATCTTGGTTGTCATGCTTTTTTTTTTGTTACTAACAAAATATTTATGGCTACATTTTGTTGTTGTTAATACTCACCTGAGGATATTTTCCCATTGATTTTTAGATAGAATGGAAGGGAGGGAAGAGGGGGGAGAGAGAGAGAGAGAGAGAGAGAGAGAAACATTGATGTGAGAGAGACACATCCATTGGTTGCCTCCCACACGACCCCGATGGAGACTGGGGATCAAACCTGCAACCCAGGTACATGCCCTTGATCAGGAATTGAATCTGAGACCCTTTCGTCTGCAGGCTGATGCTCTAACTGATGAGCCAAACCGGCCAGGGCTATGACGACATTTTAAGGAACACAGATAATCATCAACTAAGAAGGCTTTTTTAAAAAAAATTAATTAATTTTTGTTACAGATTTTTCTCCTTTTCCCCCCACTGATTACCCTCTCCCCTTTCCTCCCCACCCTGTCCCCAGCTTTGTGGTCCATGTCCATTGTTCATGCATACATGCATATAAGTTCTGTGGTTTATCTCTCCCCCACCACTCCCTTCTCTGGGGATTGTCACTCTGTACCCCACTTCCACGTCTCTGGGACTGCCCCATTCCTCAGACTGTTATGTTCCTTATATTCCACAAATAAGTGAGATCATATGTTACTTGTCTTTCTCTGTTTGGCTTGTTTGGCTTAGGATAATACTTTCCAGGTCCCTCCATGTCACCTCAAAGGATAAGAGATCTTTCTTTCTTACAGCTTCATAGTACTCCACTGTGTATATGTACCACTGCTTTTTTATCCATTCGTCTACTGATGGACACTTGGGCTGTTTCCAGATCTTAGCTATTGTAAATAGTGCTGCTATGAACATGGGGTACATATATTTTTTCTGATTGGTGTTTCAGGCTTTTTAGGGTATATTCCTAGAAGTGGGATCGCTGGGTCAAATGGCAGTTCAATTTTTAATTTTTTGAGGTAACACCATATTGTTTTCCCAAGTGGCTGCACCAGTCTGCATTCCCACCAGCAGTGTACTAGAGTCCCCTTTTCTCCACACCCTTGCCAACACTTGTTGTTTGATGATTTGTTGATGGCGGCCATTCTGACAGGTGTAAGGTGATACCTCATTGTTGTTTTAATTTGCATGTCTCTAATGATTAGTGATGTTGAGCATTTCTTCATATGTCTCTTGGCCATTTGTATGTCCTGTTTGGAGAGGTGTTTATTCAGCCTCTCTGCCCATTTTTTTTTTTTTTTTAATTTTTTTTTTTTCATCCTCACCCGAGGACATTTTTTGTACAGCTAGAGTGGGAGGGAGAGAGAGGAAGAGAGAGAAACATCGACGTGAAAGGGACACATCGAGTGGCTGCCACCCGCATGACCAACCAGGGCCGGGGACAAACTGCAACCGAGTTACATGCCCTTAGCAGGAACCGAACCCGGGTCTCTCCAGACCGCAGGCCGACACTCTAACTGCAGAGCCAAACCGGCCAGGGCATCTGCCCATTTTTTAATTGGGTTCTTTGTCTTTCTTTTGTTGAGTTGTATGAGTACTCTATTTTGGTAAGTAATCCCTTATCTGATTTATCATTGGCAATGATGATCTCCCATACAGTGGGTTGCCTTTCCATTTTGTTGGTTGTTTCTGCTGTGCAGAAGCTCTTGAGTTTGTTGTAGTCCCATGTGTTCATTTTTACCTTTGTTTCTGTTGCCTTAGGTGATGTATCAGTGAAAATTTTGCTGTGTGTGATGTCCGAAATTTTGTTGCCTACATTTTCTTCTAGAATTTTTATGGATTCACAGGTCACATTTAAGTCTTTTATCCATTTTGAGTTTATTCTTGTGTATGGTGTAAGTTGATAGTCTAGTTTCATTTTTTTGCATGTAGCTGTACAATTTTCCCAATACCATTTATTAAAGAGGCTGTCTTTACTCCATTGTATGCTCTGGCCTCCTTTGTCAAATATTAATTGAGCATAGTGTCTTGGGTTCATTTCTGAGTTCTCTGTTCTGTTCCACTGGTCCATATGCCTGTTCTTGTGCCAGTACCAGGCTGTTTTGATTACAGTGGCTTTGTAGTATAACCTGATATCTGGTATTGTGATCCCACCTACTTGGTCCTTCTTTTCAAGATTGCTGTGGCTATTCGGGGTCTTTTTTGGTTCCATATGAACTTTTGAAGTATTTGTTCTAGTTCTGTGAAATATGTCATTAGTATTTTGATGGGGATTGCATTGAATCTATAGATTACTTTGGGTAATATGGACATTTCAATGATATTAATTCTTCCAATTCATGAACAGGGTATGTGCTTCCACTTTTTTTATATCTTCCTCTATTTTTTTTTTTTTTTCAATGTCCTGTAGTTTTCTGCAAATAGGTCCTTTACTTCTTTGGTTAACTTTATTCCTAGGTATCTTAATTTTTTTGCCATGATGGTAAATGGGATTGTTTTTTCAGATTCTTTTCCTGTGAGTTCATCATTGGTGTATAAGAATGCCATTGATTTCTTGACGTTGATTTTGTATCCTGCTACTTTGCCAAATTTATTTATTAAGTCTAGTAAATTTTTGATGGAGTCTTTAGGGTTTTCTATGTATAATATCATGTCATCTACAAATAATGACAGTTTCACTTCCTCCTTTCCAATTTGGATCCCTTTTATTTTTTCTTCCTGTCTGATTGCTGTGGCTAAGACTTCCAGTACAATGTTAAATAAGAGTGGCGAAAGTGGGCATCCCTGTCTTGTTCCTGTTCTTAAGGGAAATGCTTTTAGTTTCTGCCCATTGAGTATGATGTTGGCTGTAGGTCTTTAATATATGGCCTTTATTATGTTGAGATATGATCCCTCTATTCCCACATTGCTGAGAATTTTTATCAGAAATGGATGCTGGATTTCGTCGAATGCTTTTCCAGCATCTATTGATATGATCATTTGGTTTTTATCCTTCATTTTGTTTATGTGATGTATCACATTTATTGATTTGGGAATATTGTAATAGCTTTGCATCCCTGGGATAAATCCCACTTGGTCACAGTGAATAATTTTTTGATATATTGCTGGATCTGATTGGGTAGTATTTTGTTCAGGATTTTGGCATCTATGTTCATCAGGGATATTGGCCTGTAGTTTTCTTTCTTTGTAGTGTCTTTTTCTGGTTGTGGAATTAGAATTATGCTGGCCTCATAAAATTAGTTTGGAAGTCTTCCTTCTTCTTGAATTTTTTGAAATAGTTTGAGGAGAATGGGTGTTAGTTCTTTTTTGAATGTTCGGTACAACTGCCTCGTGAAGCCATCTGGGCCTGGGCTTTTGTTTGCTGGGAGAGTCTTGATTACCTCTTCAATTTCCTTAGTTGTTATTGGTCTGTTCAAGTTTTCTATCTCTTCCTGGTCCAGTTTTGGGAGACTATGTGTTTCTAGAAATTTGTCCATTTCGCTTAGATTGTCGAATTTGTTGCCATATAATTGTTCATTGTAGTTGTTAACGGTCTTTTGTATTTCTGTGGTGTCAGTTGTTAGTTCTCTTTTATTTCTGATTTTGTGTATTTGGGTTCTCTCTCTTTGTTTCTTGGTGAGTCTAGCTAAGTGTCCATCAATCTTGTTTATCTTTTTGAAAAACTAGCTCTTTGTTTCACTGATCCTTTGAATTGTTTTTTTTGGTCTCTCTGTCATTTATTTCTGCTCTGATCTTTACTATTTCCTTCCTTCTACTTGCTCTGGGGTTTTCTTTTTGTTTGCTTTCTAGTTCTTCAAGTTGTGAGCTTAGATAGTCTATTAGAAATTTTTCTTGTTTCTTGAGGTAGGCCTGTAGTGCTATGAACTTCCCTCTCAGAACTGCTTTCACTGCATCCCATAGATTTTGTGTTGTGTGTTCATTTTCATAGGTTTCCAGGAAGTTTTTGATTTCTTCCTTGATCTCCATAGTAACCCATTAATTATTCAATAACATGCTATTTAGCCTCCATGTGTTCAAATGTCTTTGCATGTTCTTGTTGCAATTGATTTCTAGTTTCATGCCATTGTGATCTGAGAAGATGCTTGATAGGATTTCAATCTTCTTGAACTTGTAGAGTTTTAGTTTGTGTCCTATCATGTGGTCTATCTTTGAGAATGTTCCATGTACACTAGAAAAGAATGTGAATTCTGTAGTTTTGGGTGTAATTCTCTAGATATCTATTAAATCCATTTGGTCTAGTGCTTCATTTAGAGTGTCTGTTTCCTTGCTAATTTTTTGTCTAGAAGATCTATCCAGTGATGTCAGCAGGGTGTTGAAGTCCCCTGCTATGATTGTATTGTTGTTGATTTCTCTTTTGAAGTCCTCCAGAAGATTTTTAATATATTTGGGTGCTCCTATATTGGGTGCATATATGTTTACCCAGGTTATATCTTCTTGTTGTATAGATCCTTTCAATATTATGTAGTGGCCTTCTTTGTCTCTAGTTATGGCCTTCATTTTGAAATCTATTTTATCAGATATGAGTATCACTACCCCACCTTTTTTTTCTTTCTGTTTGCTTGGAAGATTTTTTTCCATCCCTTCAATTTCAACCTATGTGAGTCTTTTGTTATGAGGTGGGTCTCTTGTAAACGACATATTTATGAGTCATGCTTTCTTATCCAGTCAGCTACTCTGTGCCTTTTTATCGGAAAATTCAGTCCATTTACATTTAAGGTGAATATTGATATGTACTTATTTATTGCCACTTTTGTTTAGTTTGGTTATATTTTTCTTCCTATTTCTCCTGCTTATTACAGCAGTCCTTTTAACATTTCTTGCAGTGCTGGTTTGGTGCTAATGTATTCCCTTACCCTTTTTTTGTCTGGAAAGCTCTTTATTTGACATTCTATTTTATTTTATTTTATTTTTTTATCCTCACCTGAGGACATTTTTCCATTTTTTGTTCAGATAGAGCGGGAGGGAGAGAGAGGAAGAGAGAGAGAGAGAGAAACATCGATGTGAAGGTTCACATCGAGTGGCTGCCACCCTCACGACCAACCAGGGCCGGGGACAAACTGTAACCGAGGTACGTGCCCTTAGTGGGAACCGAACCCGGGTCTCTCTGTACTGCAGGCCGATGCTCCAACCGCTGAGCCAAACCGGCCAGGGCTGACATTCTATTTTGAATGATAGCCTTGTTGGGTAGCCTTGCTGGATTCAGATCCTTGTTTTTCATGACCTAGATTATTTCATGCCATTTTCTTCTGACCTGTAGTGTTTCTGTTGAGAAGTCAGCTGAGAGCCTTATTGGGGTTCCTTTGTAGGTAACCTGTTGCTTATATCTCTTGCTGCTTTTTGGATTCTCTTTTTGTCTTTAATTTTTGGCATTTTAATTACTATGTGTCTTGGTGTGGGCCCGTTTGGGTTCTTCTTAGTTGGGGCTCTGTTTGCTTCTTGAACTTGAATGCCTTGTTCCTCACCAAATTAGGGAAGTTTTCTGTCACTATTTCTTCAGATATATTCTCTAACCCTTGCTCATTTTCTTCTTCGTGAACTCCTATGATGTGAATATTATTACATTTCCAGTTGTCCCACAGTTCTCTTAAGCTGTCTTCCTGGTTTTTTTTTTTATCCTCATCTGAGGACATTTTTCCATTTTCTGTTCAGATAGAGTGGGAGGGAGCGAGAAGAAGAGAGAGAGAGAAACATCGACGTGAAAGGGACACATCTAGCGGCTGCCACCTGCACGACCAACCAGGGCCGGGGACAAACTGCAACCGAGGAATGCGCCCTTAACGGGAACTGAACCCGGGTCTCTCTAGACCTCAGGCCGATGCTCCAACCGCTGAGCCAAACCGGCCAGGGCATTCATTTGTGTTTTTAAATTGTTTTTTCTTTTTTGTTTTCTGATTGATTGATTTTTTTCTACTCTGTCTTGTAATTCACTGATCCCATCCTCACCTTCCTCTACCTTGCTGTTTAAACTTTCCAGTGTGTTCTTTATTTCTGATATGTCATTCTTGATTTCTTCTTGGTGGTTTTTAATTTCCAGTTGGTTGATTTTCAACATCTCTATGTCCTTACTCATGCTGTTGAGCTTCCTCAAGATCATGGTTCTGAATTCTAGCTCTGTTCAGTTGCTTAACTGTTCCACATTTATCTCATCTTCGGTAGAGGTCTCTTGTTCTTTCATTTGGCTTCTCTTTCTGTGTTTCACCAGTTTGGCTATCACAGTGGTCTTTGGAGTCTGCCAAATTTTCCCTGTGGGTATTGGTGTTCTGCTGTCTGTGGCTCCCTCTCCTGGGTTTGGATGAGCGAGGAGGATCCAGGTTAAAAACCACTGTCAAGTCTTATTTTCCTGGTTAGAGTTGTTAGCCCAGAAATGGTCCAGTTATCCTCTAGCTTTTTGCCTGGAGGCTTTCAGTAGTGGTTACTTGAAGAACCTTGGGTTCTCATTTGAATGAAAAACTCCCTCAGGTGCTCATTGTAAGGGGATTTCCCGTAGGTGGGGCAGATGCTGCTTGTTAATGAGCCTCAATTTGCATTTCAATGGCCCACTGGGTGGGGTTGCATCTCTGACGGAGGGGCTGCTGCCTCTCCCCAGATCCCTGGGAAGGAGTAAGATGGCCACCGTCCTGCATGGCTGCAACTCAGCAAAAGCTCCGAGCCCCCTCCAAATCCCGAGTGTCCCCACACAGTTCCAGTCCAGTTTGCCCTTCCTCCGCTGGAGCCCAAGGTGAGTGGCTGTGGCTATTTTAGTGTCTGTCCCGGCTCTGCACTGTGGAGCTGCTGGGGAGTTTAACCCGAGGGTGCTGATCACAGCTAAGGCCACTGCTGTCTGTGGGCTCCCAGCCCCCCTCTTGCACCTCCGCAATCCTACCAGGATCAAGTCAGTGTCCCTGGTTGTATGATCCTCTCAAGCTGCTTTTCTGTTGCTTTTTCTTGTTGATTTGTCTTTATTTTAGTTGTAATTCCAGTTTGGTCCTGGGAGACGGTCTGTGTAGCTTCCATTCACTCCGCCAACATTTTGGAATCTCAACAATAATATTTTTAAATTGCACCAGAAGCAGAAAGAAAGCACATTAGAGAATCTTTATAATCTTTGACAAACACAGGCAAAATATACTAAATCAAAAGAATTTTTTCTAGATCTAACTGGCAAGACATTTCTGATTCACCAGAACTAGAGATCATCTGCTCAAACATTGTGTAGTCAAACAAGGGCAGCATTCTCTAAGAAGGCTTTGATATGCTTGCTACGGACAGTGAGGTTGGTCAAAGCTCACAGCATGAAACTTAGAAATGATTTGAAATCTGGGACACAGAGATGGAGTTAGTTTTGTTCCCATCTGTATCTGTACATCACCCTTGCACTATTCAGGCACACTTCTGTCCTCCTCTAAGTCTAGTTGGTCATAGAGTCCTCAGTGTGGCTTCTGGCTGCAATCTCTGCAAAACTTAAAATTAAAGAACATTAGTGAAACATGTAGGATTCCTGATGTTGCAAGTGGTTCCAAAGCTGTGATTGATATTCACTATCACTTTCCTTTACCACTCAACCTAGATTTTCCTTACTTTCAGCCAGCATTTTGGATGGTCTGGGTTTCTTGCTTGGGAGGTGGGGGTGGACTGTGACCTTTATCCCTGAAGCCATTATAGTTGCCTTACCCTTACAGATCATAGTTACTATGATTGCCTGTTTATCATTACTGCTGTATTTGTTCCTGAGCTGGCACTCAACTGAGCTTTACTAAAACATTTCAACATTCTGATAACAATGTTTCTGGGTGATGAGGTATATGCTATAATCAGTGGGTGCTGTAATCAGTACCATCTTTGCTGAAAGTAGGATTCTTGTTCTGAATGCTGTGTGGCCTTGGGCACCTTGGACATTCTCAGATTGTGGTTCTGTTATAGGCACTGAAGGCAGGGAAGGCATCATTTCACTGCTTTCTCCAGGACAGAAGGGGTCCTATGTAATCAGTCTGCCCCCAAGAGGCTGACTGGTTTCCTTGAGGATTGGTGTTATGCTGAGAGCTCAGCATTGGAACTTTGCTACTGGCTTTTTAGGCATTTATCAAAGACAATAACTAGATCAGCTTTGATAAGAGAGAGCCCATCCTGTTGAGCCCATGCATAGCCTCTATCTTTGCCACCATAGCCACTGACATCATGGACCCATTGTGCTGGCTCTGGGGTAGCTGAGGGGTGAGGCTGACTAACATCCACAGGATGAATCATCTTCTCTCTAGGTGGTTGAACACCTTCTCTGGTGGAAGCTCTCTTTTGGACATTAACTTGGGATACAAAGGCCTACAAACCAACTCCCACTGGTTTAGCCACATACCTCTTGCCCAGGTTTCCTTGGCCCAATCTTCCAATATTGTTTATTTTGACCCTCTGACCACCCACTGCAAGCTATTCACTATTATTTGGACACCATGTAGGACTGTATCTCAGGCCACTTTTCTGTCCTCACAAAGTGATCAACCAAGAGTAGCTCTTTCCATTGGGAAGATTTACCTTAACCACTGTCCTTTGCAGCCACCTATTAGTCATGAAGTAGCTGCCTATCTTTGGCTTGTATCAACAAATTGTACCAATACATCTCTGAAGTAGATTTGAGTTTTTTCTTCTCTGACAGTTGATTATAGGGGCTGATCCCTTTTTTTGCATGAAGGCCATAGGCATGAGGAAGAGGCGTCACTGCAACAGAAATAGGTGACATAGGACTCCAGCCTTATTGTAATTGTGCTTTCTGGACCTGCTTGGGCCCAGTACCAAATGTATATTTCCATTCTGCAGTGGATTGCTGCTGTGATCCTTATGGCTTGCTAGATCCAATAATAATCATGATGGGAAGCTATTGTTGTATAATAACATGGTGTATTACATTTCCTATAGTTGCTGTAATAAATTACCACAAACTTAAAATGGTGGCTTAAAATAAGGGAAATGTATTGTTTCACAGTTCTGGAGGCCAGAATTTCAAAATCACTATCACTGGGTTGAAATTAAGGTGTCAGCCCAGGGCTACACTCCCTTTGGAGGCCCAAGTATGTTCCTTGCCTCTTGCAGCTTCTGGTGCCTGCCAGCATTCCTTGGCTTGTGGATGCATTACTTTACTTCATTCTCTTCCTTCATGGTCACATTACCTTCTCCTCTTCATCTGTGTGTGTATGTCAAACCTCCCTCTTGCTTCCCTTTTATAAGGATACATATGATTGCATTTAAGGCCCATTTGAATAATTCAGAATAATCTCTCCATCTCAAGATTTATGATTTAATCATGTATTCAGAGTCCTTTTTGTCATGTAAGGTTGTAGTCACAGGTTCCAGGGATTAGGACATCAATATCTTTTGAAGCTCTGCTGTTCAGCCTACCACTCGTGTAGTCTAAGGTCAAGCAATTAATTACTCTCTACTAGGACCCTATAGTATCCGTGATCTGTTTTTCAAATGATGAGTTGTTCTCTGCCACAGAAGGCATAGTCTTGCTCCAGAACTCTAAGGCTGCAACTCTCCTTGTGGAGTTTTTCAGCGATGCCACACAGCATCCTTGTCCCACAGATTTCCTAGGTCATGTGCTCTAGTTTTAAGGTAACTTGCTAAACCTGCTGCAGAACCCTCTCTTGCCCTGTGCCCTAAACAAAACTGGCAGTCTTCCAACTCATCAGATCAATGGCCCAGAGCAGCATTTGTGGTCGAGCATATGCTGCCTCCCAAATCCACCAGGCACTATGGCTCTTTCTCATTGATAGGAATGCTAGTGCAAAAACTTGTCCTTTACCTTAGATGCGGTGTTCTGCATACCCCGGGCTGTTGAGCCACAAAAAACTTCTCCATCATGGCAAGCCCCTGAATCTGCATGGAGTTTATTTCCCACCCTGTGGAACACTTGTGTCTTATTGGGGCATCTAAGGTACTTTCCTTTTCCTGCTCACCAGGATCACTAGCATGATGCCATCACTCTAGTGGACCAGTGTTGATGTTCTCTGGAATGAGCAGATGATCATGGGGTCTATAGACTACTCTGTGACAGAGCAAGAGTTGATAAAGACTTGGACCAAGACAATGAATGTGGACTATTATCCTTTCCAAATAAAGATGGACTGTTTTTGATCCTCTTTACTAATGGGGATTGAGAAGAACATGTTTGTCAGATCCATAGTCAAATTTCAAATGCCAGAGGCTGTACTGTAGGAAAGATACTACATTCAGCATGGCAGCTACAATTAAGATTACAATTTGGTTACATTTATATAGTCCACCATCATCGGTTAGGGTCTGTCTGTTTTTTGCAGAGGCTAGAGAGGTGACTTGAATAGGGATATAATGGGGATTATCACTCCTGTATCCTTTAAGTCTTTAATGAGGGTGCTAATCTCTGCAGTTCCTTCTTGATGTAGTATTGCTTCTAATTTACTCTCTTGGCCTGAAGAGGGCAGTGGGCTAACCAGGTAATATCAAGGGCTTCCATTTCGCCATTTCTACTACAAAGACTCTTACTTCTCAAGTTAGGAAACCAATGCAAAGATTCTGATATCTGCTAAATATATCTTTACCAGTCTCTACTCTCAAAAACTTGATTAACTGCAGTGTGGGTCTATGAATGAATTTTACCATGTGTAATGTATTTGGGCTAGAAGTTCTTTTATCATTTGGCTTCCATAATTCTCCACTCTAACCAGAGGATCATGATGGTGTTTTGGGTCTCCTGGTATAATCAGTGTCAACTCACACTTCATATCCAACCATCCTGAAAAGTCTTTTCTCCCCTATTTAACTTAGTATCTCATCCCCTAACTCTAATACTTTCAAGATCCATTCTTACACATGTTTCCCTAGTTCTTTCCAGTACACATTAGCCAGGGCCTTCAATACATAAGACATCTCTTCCCAGAGCAGGGGTTGTTTTTTCCTGGTCTAAGCTGATACCTGACCCTAGCAACAATTGGGGTGAAAGGGTCAGATACTGAGGAGGACAAGTGTCGAATTGTCAAGGACCTGCCTCAGTTAGGGCTTTTGTAGCATCTTCAGACAAGGAGAGCCTGCTTTCTTCTGAAGAGGGGCTACTTCTGCTGGAATAGAAGATTTAGAAGAATCTGGGAGTTCAAGAGTCTAAGGTTTCTCTGCCAAAATGTCCCATCTCAGATATTAGGATTTCATTCTTTTTCTATCAGGACTCTGACATTGGCATAGTAGTTAAGGTTGTGCATTCAGTCTCTTTTGCAGCTCTGCCACCATTGCCATACTAAGGGCTCACAATAAAAACCTAGAGCCTAGTTAAAAATTTTTATTTATTATTTTCTGATTATAAAAATATTACATGCTCATTGTAGAAAATGTGTAAAGTACAGAAAAATATAAAGACATGGAAAAATTATCACCTATAATTCTATCACCCAGAAGCACACCCAGATTTCCTTCTAATCTCTTTTTTCTATGCATATTTTAACCTAGTTGAACTCACACTACATATGCAATTTCACCTGTTTACCTAGATATTCGCTTAACATTTCCTATTTCATAGGGATTTGTGAGGATTAAATGATGTGTGTAAATACTAAAAGTAGCTCTTGGCTTATAACAGATGTCCAAGAAATAATACTGTGCTGGAATATCTTTCGGCAGAAATTTGGTCCCCATTTTGGATAGTTTCCTTGAATTCTAAATTTTTTCACTACTCCAAATTACCCTCCATGGCATAGCATAGTGATTAAGAACATAGACTTGGGGATCAGTCTGTGGGATTTGAATCTTGGCTTTACCAGTTACTAGCTCTTGAACTTTAGACAAGTAATTTATCCTCTCTGTGACTCAATTTCTTTATCTATAAAATGAGGAAAAGTGTAATAAGTATCTCACAGTATTGTTTGGACAATTGAGTTATTATATGGAAAACACTTAGAATTGCTTGGCACATGGTAAGCACCATGTACTTGTTACTTATTATTATTACTTGTTGTTGTTGTTAATCCTCACTCAAGGATGTTTTCCCATTTATTTATTTATTTTTTAGAGAGAGTGGGAAGGAGGGAGGGGGAGAGAGAGGGAGAGAAACATCGATGTGAGAGAGACACATCAATTGATTGCCTCCCGCATGACCCTGACCAGGGTAGGGGAGCAAGCCTGCAACCCAGCTACAAGCCCTTGACTGGAATCCAACCCATGACCCTTCAGTCTGCAGGCCCACGTTCTAACTGCTGAGCCAAACTGATCAGGGCCTTGTTACTTATTAATTGGCCAATCCTATCACTCAGAATGTCTCACTGGCTGACTTCCCCTCAGAATCTCATCTGTTACTCTGTTACTTAACTTTTCTCTCCTCTCTTCTTCCCACCTATAATATAATTCTTATTTTATGCTATATCTTTTGAGCTTTCTCCTTCTAAACCATAACTGAGAAACTCAACTTTTCTTGAAAATGTAATAATAGAAACATTTACCTAGCACTTACTCTGTGCTAGGCACTGTGCTAAATGTTTTACACAGATTAATTCACTTCATTCTCATAATAATCTTATGAGGTAGTTAGAAATATTATGCCCACTTTATAGATGGGAACATTGAAGTCTTAGAGGGATATAACAAATTGTGTAAGGTCACACTCTAGGAATTGGCAGAGTCAAGATTTGAACACGGGTTTGTGGGATCCCATATCCTATGCTTTGACCATTGGATGATGATGGTATGGCACAGTGGTTAGGATTGCACACTGCGGTTTCAGACCGTCTGTGTTTAATTTCTTGATTCATTACGGTCACATCCTATGCCAGTCTTACCTAAGTGGCTCCTGAAAGGATTTTGCTATTCCATTCAAGACAAAAGCCAGTTGTGATTTCTAGTGTTTCTTCCAATACCCAAAATAGAGTAGATGCCTCATAATCATTAGCTCAAACAAATAAATATATTCAAGACATTCTTATAGATACTGTGTGGGTTATGAAAGTAATTTATTTTCCCCTCAAGGAATTCAGACTAGGAGAAACTAGTCAGGTTCCCAAATCACTATAATACCAGGAGGAATATGCTAAGTGTTCCCATGTAGAAATAAAAATATCTCTATAATTTCAAAGAAGAGGGAGAGAGTAATTCAGTTGGAGGTGTCTATAGCTACTAAGGTTTTCTGGAGAAATTGTTTGAGATGGTCTTAAAAAGTAGGATGTGGAGGATGGGAAGGAATGGTATTTTAGGCAGAGAGAATTGCAGGAAAAAGGAGGCATAGAGGAAGGAGAGTTTGGGATATGTTCAAGGAATAGCAAATGTGTGGTTACAACTGGAGCATAGATTGTATGGGGTGGGAGAAGGTGTGCGGTAAAGGCCAGGTGATGTCCAATATTACTGAAGTGGACATTTTGGACTGCTTAGCATTTTTTAAAATCTACTTCCAATAATAACCCTTGATTTTTGCTCAGAGATTTACTCTACTTTATTCTCAGTCATGTTGGTTGGTCAGGGCAGATCCCATCCCACATGGAATTTAGACCAACCAATGATTGGGACAACACTGCTGACAGTGACACAATCAAAGACCCCAAAGCTCAGTTTCTTTGACAACTTGTACTTACGATATGAGAGAAATGAGTTCCCCCTTTTCTTAAGACTGGACCTAGGAATATGTAGGCTGGAGCTACAGTGCCATCTTGCCACCATGAGGGGACAGCATGACCAAGAAAGGGATCAGAAATTAAAAATAAATAAATAAAGTCAAGCTGAGAGATAGAGAGAAACTAGTCCTGCTGAAACCAGCACTTCCTCTTAACTTATCCAGTTCACAAGGCAATATATTTACATACCTGCTTCTCCTTAAATTTCCTTAAGCCAGTTTGAGTTGTATCTTCTGTTATTTGCATCCAAAAGAGATTTGGCAAACATAGCCATGCTAGGAGCTTTTATTTTATCCTGTAGGAGCTGGATTTAATAAAAGGATTAACATGGGTTTGTGATATGAATCAATTTGTATTTTGTCAAGCTCACTATGACATCTGGTGGAGAGACAAACATTCTGAAGCTAAATGGACCTAGATTTGAACTCCATTTTTGCCATTTATTAGCCCTGTGATTTCAGAAAGTGTATCAGTCAGGATACTACTAGAGAAACAACCTGTAGGAGGATATGGGGAGCAGAGGAGAGGGAGAGGGAGAGGGAGAAAGGGAGGGAGAGATTGATTGATTACAAGGAGTTGGCTTTTGGAATTGTGGGGACTGGAATCCATAGGGCAGGTCAGCAGGCTGGAAACTCTCAGATAGGAGCGGAAGCAGCATTCTACAGGTGAATTTCTTCTTTCGTCAGGAAACCCCAGTTTTGCTCTTAAGGCCCTTTTTTGTTGTTATTGTTAATCCTCACCCGAGGATATTTTTCCATTGATTTTTTTTTCTTATTCTCACCCGAGGACATTTTCCCATTTTTGTTCAGATAGAATGGGAGGGAGAGAGAGGAAGAGAGAAAGAAAGGAAAACATCAATGTGAAAGGAACACAACGAGTGGCTGCTTCCCGCACGACCCCAACCAGGGCTGGGGAGGAATTGCAACTGAGGTACGTGCCCTTGACCAGAAATCGAACCCATGACTCATTGGTCCATGGGCCTATGCTCTAACCGCTAAGACAAACTGGCCAGGGCCCATTAATTTTTCAAAATATGGTTTTTATTGACTTTTTAGAGAGAGAGAAAGGGAGAGAGAGATAAAAACATCAATGTGAGATAGAAACATCAACCAGCTGCCTCCTGCATGCCCCCTACCGGGGATCGAACCTGCAACCTGGGAATGTGCCCTGACCAGGAATCAAGCCCGGACCTCTCAATCCACTGAGCCACACTGGCCAGGCACCACTGACAATTTTTAGAGAGAATAGAAAGGAGGGAAGGGGAAAGAGAGAGAGAAAAAGAGAAACATCAACGTGAGAGAGTCACATAGATTGGTTGCCTCCCACATAGATGCACCCTGACCAGGGTTGGGTATTGAACCTGCAACCCAGGTATGTGCCCTTGACTGTGAATTGAACCCAAGACTCTTACGTCTGCAGTCCAACACTCTAGTCACTGAGCCACACTGGCCAGGGCTCTTAAGGCCTTTTTAACTGGTTGGAAGAAGCCTATCCAGGTTTTTGAGGATAACCCTAATCTAAAAGTCAATTGATTGTAGATGTTAACCACATCCACAAAATACCTTGGCAGCAACACTTAGATTTTATTTAATGTTTAGTTAAATAACTGGGTTATATAGTCTAGCCAAGTTGGCACATAAAACTAATCATCATTGGAAATTACTTAATTTTCTTGTCTTTGTTTCCTCAGCAATAAAATTGAGATACTGATCTTTACTTACCTCATACATGAAAATATATGTAAAGCAGAACTTTGCATAAAGCAGAGAGAGCATAATGCTCGACACAGTAGCAGTTCAGTTTATGGGAATCAGTGAAGAAGACTTTGCAACAGTTTAGAGCAGAGTTTGGGTTGGATAAGAATATGTTTTCCAAGCTGTATACTTTAAAAATAAAAGTAATATAAGTACATAGGGGAAGAAGTCAAATCAGTTCAAAATTTGAAAAGTTAATCTCCCTTCTAGTCCAGAATCTCAGGCCTTTACTCAGAAGTAATCATTGTTGATACTTTCCTACTCTCTTTCCCGAATTTTATTCTGTATGTATGTGTACACACACACACACACACCCTTTTTTTCACACATAGCTCCCCCCCACCCTGAATCTTGGTGTTTTAATTTAACAGTACATTTTAGAGAAGGTTCTAGTTCAACATATACAAATCTATTTCTTTTTTAAAATGGCTGCAAAACGTTCCATTGTGTAGTTAATTATTTATTTAATAAGTTCTCAACTGATGGTCATTTAGATTACTCACGTATTTTGCTATTATAAATAATACAAGATTAGACATTTTTGTACATATAGCTTTGCATAATGCATGAGAATATCTGTGAGATAAATTTCTAGAACTGGAAGTACTGCATTAAAGGGTTTGCACATTTGAAATGTCAATAAATAGTACCAACTTGTCCTTCAAAGAGATTACATTTGTTTACACTCCACCAATAGTATATGAGGATGCTTGTTTCTCTACCCCCTAATCAACACTGCCAACTTGGATTTACATCTACTTTTTTTCCTTTAAAGTGCCAAAATGCACCTGTAAGAAAACAGGTATTATAATTCCTTTTCTGAGCAAGAACTACAGTTTTGTTTGGGTTTTATCTTTCTGAACGCAGAGCCAGGCCTTATTCTCTCTCATGGATTCTCCAGTCTGAAAGGTTGTGGCAGTTGACCTGACCACAGAATACCCCTGGGTCACCAGGCAAAAGGGTAGGCCAGACTCCAGGCCTGTGCCCTGCCTGATGATGGAAATACAAAAAAGCCCAGTTATAATAGAACAGAGAGCCATTGTCGGGAAACCAGAAATTGCTGACTTGCTCCTGCAAACAGTCAATATTCAGAAGCTGAGCCTAAGCATTCTAAAACTGCCTCCTGCATAAAGAGCTGAGTGGGGGGAGGACACTCTTTTAGAAAAGAACTCAGCAACAGAGGCCCTGGCAGTGCTCCCTAGAGTGCCACCAAGAAGGCCTATGTTCCCTTCACTACTTTGATGGTCCCAGAACCCTAGGCTGCCAGAGCTGGAGTGGATCAGGAAATTATACCACCCTAAGAGACTCCCGATAAAGAGCCAGGGAAATTCCAAGAAGTAAGAGCTCTCTTTCAGTGGGACAGTGCAGTGCAGTGGTTACTAGCAACAGCTGGGCTCAAATCTTAACTCAGTGACTTACCAGCTCTCTGACTTTGGACAAGGCACTTCACCTCTTTCAGCCTCAGTTTCCTTAGCTATAGAATGGAGATAACGACACTTATTTCAGAAGGTCATTGTGAGGATTAAATTGAATGATTATGTTTGTAAATAACAGCATGGTGCCTCGCTGTTTTGTAAGGGTATAATGAAAAACTATTACTATTATTTTTTAAAATCTTCACCCAAGGATATTTTTTCATTTATCTTCAGATAGAGTGAGAGGGAGAGAGAAAGAAAGAAACATCGATGTGAGAGAGACACATCAAACTGGTTGCCTCCAGCACAACCCGACCAGGGCTGGGGACCTAACTGCAACTGAGGCACGTGCCCTTGACTGGAATTGAACCCGAGACTCTTTGGTCCGCAGGCTGACACTCTAACTACTGAACCAAACCGGCCAGGGCAATAACTATTATTATTATTAATAATAACAATAAGAGCTGGTGGGAGAAACTAAGGAAAGCCTCCTAGAGGAGGGGCTATTTGAGCTAGATCTTAAAGAACTGGGAAGATTTGGTACATTGGATTGAATAGAGAAAAATGAATGAAGTGCATGTGTAAATCTCTTTTATAGCTTCCTGGGCCTAACAAGAAGACATACAGAGGAAGGTGGGGTACAGACGGGACAGTTCCGCTGTGGAACATGACCAGTAATCCTGGGTTGAATGAGACTACAGTGGCATTGGCATCTGGGATCCAAATTGGAGCATGGGGCTGGTCAGTCATAGGAGTCTCTTCAGTGGAAATGTTTTCCCTCATTAAAAGTCCCTTTTGAGAAGACCACTCGGGGTCTTGAGGATAATATGAAGAAGTACCATATGTTATACTGGACTCATGTTTAATGACATAACAAGATCAAGCTCTGGACATCACTCACTGAACTCAGAGGGATATATTTTGATCAAACGCTGTCTCAAATATCCCATCTTCCATTGCAACATGGCACACTTTTCTCCCAGCCCTTCATTGCCATGACAACCCATATCTCATGAGGAGCATGGAGGCCAGAGCTTGCTATCTGTCCATCAGCCCCTTTATTATTGCACCTTCTCTCATGAGTCCTTGACATCTTATGCCCCTTCCTGTGAAGTTTATGAACACTGAAAGTTCCCGCATGGATCCAGACTGCACCAGACTTACAGGAAGAGTGGAGGTTCTTTTATCAGATGAACATAATGTTTATATAAATCCTGAGTGTGCCCTGGCTGGTTTGGCTCAGTGGTGGAGTATCAGCCCACGGACCAATGAGTCGTGGGTTTGATTCTGGTCAAGGGCACGTACCTCAGTTGCAGTTCATCCCCGGCCCTGGTCGGGGTTGTGAGGGAGGCAACCAGTTCATGTGTTCCTCTCACATTGATGTTTCTTTCTCTCTCTCCTTCCCACTCTATCTGAAGATAAAAGGGAAAATATCCTTGATTGAGGATTTAAAAAAAATCCAGAGTGTAAGCAAGGAAACAGATGAGGACCAATTTGAGCTTTCCAGCTATCCACCTATTTAATACATGGGAAAGTGCAGGTAACAGGCTATAACTGCCTAATGCCAGATTTGCTAGAAGGTACCACTTCAGTGAGGTATATTAAAGGGCCTCCCCAGTTCCTATTGAAAATGCCTCACTTGCAGGGCCTATACCCTAGAGGAGGCAGGAAGCATTTTTGTTTCAAGGAAGGTGTTCTTATAAAGCAGAGCCTCAACCTACAACTGGGGAAATGGGTCCAGGGGCCAGAGTGTAGACAGAGGGACTGACAGAGCTGGACAGTTTTCTGGACCCAGGCAAGGAAGCTGGGGTTCAGGTCAAGGTTTTTGACCCTGGCAGGGGAACTGAGCTGACCCAGGGGTAATGGGAAAGCTAGGGCATCAGAGCTCCTTCTAGGCTTGAATGGACCCCAGGCTTAGGGCAGTAAGCCAGTTTTAGAAAGGGGCTCTTGACATATAACTTGGCTTGGTGTAATGGAACAATCCCCCTGCTCTTGCATGGATAAGGTGGAAGTATTTGTTTTGATGAGGTTTGGCTACAAGTGAAAAACAGTGGCTTCAGTAAGAAGTAGTCAGTCCAGGGCTGGTATAGCACTCTCTGATGTTGGTGACCCAGGTTCCTTCTCTATTGTGGCTCCACCATCCTCAGCATGTGGCCTTCATATCATGGTCCGTGATGGCTGCTCCTGCCACATGTCTGCCATTCCAGCCACCAGAAAACTGGAAGGGACAAAGAGGGGCACACTCCCTCACTTAGGGGTGTGTCCCAGAAGTTACTCTTACACTTCTCACATCTTCTTGGTCAGATTTTAGTGATATGGCCACACCTAGCCGCAAGGGAGGCTGGGAAATATAGTCTTTTTCTGGGTGGCCAAGTGCCTGGCTAAAATTCATGAGTTTTGTTACAGAAGGAAGTTTGGGGAAATGGATACTGAGGGACAATAGCAGCCTCTATTTTATCATTTATTTTCCTAAGGGACTGGATATTCTGAGGCCAGAGGGTAAGGTCATATCCTTGTGGGAGGACAGGTCTCTCTTTTAAGGGGTGATGATTCTTTGTGACAATTGTGAGAGAATAGTTATGTACAAGAGAAAAAACCAATGTGAAAGATAAGCCTGATACAGGCAAATGAAAGACCAGCTGTCTCTCTGTGTCTTTTTCTGGGGGTTGGGACTGGGAACTGTCTATATAGGTTGATTAGGACCTTTCAGTGGGATTAGAAAATGACCTCTGATACACAGTGTGATGCCTCCTATGGGGTGTTCCCCAAGAAGAGTAGTAGACCTGACCTGCTGAAGATGATCTAACTCATGTTTTTCTCAATGTTTATTTCTATTTGCCATCCCCCGAGCCCTAGGGAAAGTCTTGTTAAATTCCCAAGTCTGGTCACAGCTGTGCCATGTGGAATTTTGAGAAGACTGGGTATCTGTCTACATTTGAGCACAGGCTCTATCAGGTCCCTCTTCTCTTATGTAGTTGCTGCATGATGATGAAAGGCACATACCTTCATGGATTGCTTCCACTACATTCAACTTTCACTGTTTTTCTCTCTCAACACCACCTGGCAGCCCTTTTTGATGGTGATGCCTTAGAGGCAGGGTATATTTTTGATTTAGCACTGTAACCCCAGCGCCAGATTAACAGGAAATACTTTGTGATTGAACTGAATGAATTTAACACGCAAAACCATTCATAGCCTGGTTCTTAGTCTGTTGCCTTAAGCCTAGACTCTAGCTCATCTCTAGCCTCGACTATCTACCTAGGATAATAGCAGTGTTGATAATTATCATTCATTGAGTATGCAATAGGTCCCAGGCATTGGTCTAAGTGTTTTACATGCATTAATTCATCTAATCCTTACAGAACCTTATCAGGTGAATGTAATTATTATCCCCGTTTGTCTACTGAGGAAATAAGGCTGAGAGGGGTAATGTACCTTGCTGAAGGTCGCATAGCCAGCAAGGGGTGGAGCCAGGCTGTGAAGGCAGGCCGTCTGCTCAGATCTTCAACCATTCCCAGCCATCCCCCAGTGCCTTTGTTTCAGAGGTGGCCTTGCTCTTTCCAGTTGCCTGGGTTCTGCTGGAATCCATTTCCCCAATTTCTGGCTCTAGTAAACCCTATTTGCCCTTTCAACTATAGGCCAGATGCCATGTCCCTGACCAGACCTGCCTTTCCCAGGGTGGGAGGCTGCCCGCGTCTTTTCTTCGCTCCTGGTATTAGTTGCTCCTAACCCTGGACTAAGAGCTCTCCTGAAAGAGGAACTACATCTTGTGCCTCAGTATTTCCAGCCCTCAGCACACACAGTGCCTGTGGGGGGAAGGTTCTTCATTCATGTTTGTTGAATGAGTAATTGACCCCACTGTTTAACATACATGGAAATGAGTTCAGAGAGTTGAAAGGACCTGTCATCACAAAGCGAGTGAGAAAAAGCCAAGGCCAGACCCCGGGATTCCCGACTTACATCTCTGTTCTCACATACACCAGCTGCCCTGTCTGTGCATGAAATGTTTGGAAAAACCTTCATACATCTTCAAGCCCTTCTAAATTGTCTTATGTCTCATCCCAAGAGGAACTTATTTGAGAGCACTGGTGGGAGAGTGAGTTTTGGCAAGTCTTATGTGGTAGTCATGAGGCAACAAGAAAAAATAGACAAACAATTATGGGATGTATTTTGCTGACCCAGCCCTCAAAAAAAGCAGAACAAAACACTCCAAACTCAACTGGGTCCTCTGGCCAGCAGGGCACCAAGTCAACTTGGACTGAATTCACTATGGATCCTCCTTCCTTTGGAGAGGAGTATTTTCCGGTTTGTCTGGATTTTCTTAAAGGCAAAGCAAAAAATGCTGGAAATGTTACAAGGCCCTAGAACAGTCGTTCTGGACCTTCCTAATGCCGCGACCCTTTAATACAGTTCCTCATGCTGTGGTGACCCCCAACCATAAAATTATTTTCATTGCTACTTCATAACTGTAATTTTGCTACTGTTATGTTTTAGGTGACCCCTGTGAAAGGGTCGTTCGACGCCCCCTCCAAAGGGGTGGCGACCCACAGGTTGAGAACTGCTGCCCTAGAAGCTTCCAGATGTAAACAAGATCTAGGCATGTCTTCTTTAGCCCCATCTCACTGCCAGACAAGTCCACTGTGTCCTAGGATGTGATGTTGCCTTCACCTTCTGGTCAGAAAAGGGTGGAGAAAGAGCTGATCACCATTCATCACAGTTGGAAAAAAAGCCAGAAATTATTAGAAAACATTAAAGTTATTTTATTGACTCTCAACTCCAGGGCTTCTAAAAACAAAGGTAATGTGGCAGTGGTGAGCGCACAGGCTTTTGAGACAATAGATCAGGGTTGGAATCCTGGTTCTGCCACTTACCAGCTGTGTATTTTTCTAGCTTGTTACTCACCCTCTCTGAACCTCAGTTTTGTCATCTGTAAAACTGGTTATAGTATCTATCACACAGGGTTGTTGTGAGGACTGAATAAGATAATGCAAGTATAGTGCCCAGCATCATGTCTGATACAATGAGTTCTTAATTGATCTTAGCTGTTACTATTATTTGTGCATAATGTCCTATATGGCTGGAATTCCCCTCTCTCCTTGCCTTGTCTACCTAGGAACCTTCTACTTATTCTTCAATACCCACCACAAGGGTTATCCTTTTTTTTTTTATCCTCACCCGAGGACATTTTTCCATTTTTTTGTTCAGGTAGAGTGGGAGGGCGGGAGGGAGGAAGGAAGGGAGGGAGAGAAAGAAAGAGAAACATTGACGTGAAAGAGACACATTGAGTGGCTGCGACCCACACAACCCAGCTAGGGCCAGGGAAAACTGCAACCGAGGTACATGCCCCTAGCGGGAACCGAACCTGGGTCTTTCTGGACTGCAGGCCAACGCTCTAACTGCTGAGCCAAACTGACCAGGGCAAGGGTTATCCTTCTTGGTGAGGATATCTTTGTCCCATTTCCTCTCCTAGTGGTCCCTGGTTCTCTCAGCTCTCCCTCTTCTCTTTCACCTTTGCCCTTCTAACAGAGGAGTGATCTTACTGTGTAGAAATCATTTATTTACTTGCTTGTCTTTCCCAGTGGGTAATGCCACCCAAGAGGATAGGTTCAGGTCTGTGCCCCCAGGTTGAACAGCCCACAAGAGATTTAAGAAATGGCATCTATATCCTTAGATTAGAAACACTAGGAGGTTGGGAAAGGGAGGTCTTATAAGAAGGGGGACTGCACAACTCCAAGGAGTAGCAGTCATGTTGTATTTGATTGCTTTATAGTGGTTCTCAACCTTCCTAATGCCGCGACCCTTTAATACAGTTCCTCATGTTGTATGTGGGCGTATCTGCCTGGAGACGGATAGAGAGTGGTGTCTCAGTTCCTAAAACCATTGGAAATAATGTGTTTTCCGATGGTCTTAGGCGACCCCTGTGAAAGGGTCATTTGACCCCCAAAGGGGTCGTGACCCACAGGTTGAGAACCACTGCTTTATAAGCATAGAGTCCCCTGGAGATGTGCAACTTGGTGGCTCTGGGCTTCTGTATCAGACAGACATGGTCTCAAATCTTAATTCTGACACTTGCTGGCTTCATTCCCTCAGGCCAATTAATCTACATGGGCCTTGGTGTCTTTATTTGAAAGTGAAGTGTTAAGATAGTGACTTCTCAGATTGTTGAGATTAAAAGTGTGCACATAGGTAATGCTCCTGATGGTGCCTGGCCAGTGGTAATTGTTGCTTGGCACTGGATTTTAATACCAGGATTCACACCCTATATTTGTAAGTTAGGGGATATAGGAACAAGAGGTATTGGGAGAGTAAGGAGTACAGAGGGCAAAGAGGAGGGAGTCAGGCACTATCCATGCATTTTCTTACTTAATCCTTAAGTCACCACGTGGAGTAGGTGATGCAGGTATTTTTATCTCCACTTCATAGAGGAAGTCATTGAGAAAGGCAATGGTGCTCGTCAAGGTCACACGGCAGAGCTAGGATTTGGACCTGATCTGCTTGACTCAAAGCCAGTTCTCTTTCCTCTTCACCTTCAATGGTCAGTGACAAGTTTCCTTCTAGCACAACATTCTCAGATTCTGTGCCAAAAAATAGCCAATGAATGTCATGTTTTGACAGTCCTCTCTCTTAGCAGTAAGGGAGTCCTCCCTCTGTTCAGGAATGATGATGGAGGAAGGAGGTCGGTGCTCAGCTTGTCTAATCTGCCCACTTTTCTAAGGAAGTGCGAGGCACCATGTTTCCATGGAATGAGCCTCATCCTCATGAAAACTTTCTGATTGCACTTGGGAGTGTCAGTAGTGTGATGTGATCTGAGTGACTCCCCTTTGCCTGGTTCTTTTAGCCCCAGTAGCACTTAATCAAGCCCAGTGTTTCACACTGGAAAAGACAAAAATCCCAGGACCATGCCACCACCAAGTAGTATTATGTCCACAGAATGAAATGCTAGGAGAAGACATTGGGCCAATCCTGTGCGGGGAGCCCCCATGACAGCCCCATCGGGATTTTTTCTGGTCTCTGCTTGCACATTTCCAGGACTAGGAAGCTCATTCTTCCTTCCAGCTCTGGCTAGAAGAAGAGACTTCTGGTAGGTAGAGTTGAGCTCTACCTTGCTGCATTTTGCCAAGGAAACTTTCAGGCCCAGGACAGTGAAGTGGTTTGCCTGAAGTCACCTGGAAGAGTCTGGATCAAAGGCCTGACACTTGGAAACCTGCTTCTGTCTTTGGCCTCATAGTGGAGTGGAAATAAATAATCTTAAAGAAGGATTTAGACTGGGTTCTCCCCTCAATTTGGCCACTTACATTAAATGACATTTAATTCAATTTCATAAATATTAGCCAAAGGCCTTTTATGTGCCAGGCACTGTGCTTACATGTACTGTGGTCATGGGCAAATAATTTCTCTTCTCTGAACCTCAGTGTCATCATCTATTTAAAAAAAAAAAAAAGGCCCCCACATGCTGCTTATTTTATGGATTAAATGAGGAAGAAGGAAGCAGAGTGCTTTGTGAACTATAAAGTGGTATGTACATTGAGAGGTTATTGCTAAAGCTGGCTATCCCATCTTTGTGGTCCACTCCACCTGGAGCAGACTTCCACTTTAGCCCTGCCCACCATTGGGAATTTGTTTACCCACCACACACTCTGAGGGAAGAATATACAAGGTTCATCTTTGATTACCCAGAGCCCAGCCCTGGGGTTGGCATATGGCACGTGCTAAACAGAGTATATGAATAAACAAAACGTGATGAAAACTGATTCTGAGACCCATGGAGATGCCAACCAGATAGGCACTGGAAGACCAGAGGAGGGAGGTCTTAGTGAGAGGGTGGTGGAGGGTGAGAAGTGTGTCCACTGTGGATGGATAGGGTTTGGGTCACTGAAGAGGAGAGAATGGGACACTCTGAGCAGTGTAACTTGGACAAAGGTCAGGAGATGAAAATCCAAATGGATTATGTAGGGGGCACTGAGGGAGTGGGCAACTAAGACAGCAATGACAGATAGCAGAAAATAGTATAGCACTTACTACACTCCAGGCCCTGTTCAGAAAGCTATAGATGTATTACCTCATCAAACCCTTTATTTTATTTATTTATTTTTTTATCCTCACCCGAGGATATTTTTCCATTTTTTGTACAGATAGAGTGGGAGGGAGAGAGGAGAGAAACATCGATGTGAAGGGACACATCGAGTGGCTGCCACCCGCACGACCAACCAGGGCCAGGGACAAACTGCAACCAAAGTACGTGCCCTTAGCGGGAACCGAACCCGGGTCTCTCCGGACCGCAGGCCGACGCTCTAACCGCTGAGCCAAACTGGCCAGGGCCTCATCAAACCCTTTAAACAACCATATAAGGTGGGTACTATTATCTCCACTTTCAAAACAAGGAAACACAGGTTAAATAACTTGCCCAAGGTCACATTAGCCATTAAGTGGCAAAGCTGGGATTTGATTCCAGGCAGTCTGACTTCAGAATATTTGCTTTTAAAGTAGATTGAAACCTATCTTTAAAGAGCTAGGGACTTTGGACTTTTTCTTGTACTGCAGGAAACATTTTGAGCAACTTTTGAGAGGGAGAGTTTGAGAAAACAGCATGGGTGGGGTATAAAAATGTTTTCACAGGTGGCAGAGGTCCCTCAAACATTTTGAGCACCTTCTGTGTAGTAGGCACTGGCAGTACAAAGAACAAGACAGAGCCCTTGCCCTTATAAGCATGCAGTTCAGTGGGAGGCATGCAAGTGGCTGGGGCTGGTTCACTTTGGCTTTCTGGAGCCCGTTGTATGCCTCTCTTTCCAGATGATCAGTGGCATCACATTGGTAGCTTGGAATCCACCATGGTGAGAGTATTTATACCATGGAAATTGGTCAGTGCTACAAATCAAGCCCCCCCCCCCCCTTCCAGAGAGCTGTTTGTTAAATATTTACCAGCACCACACTGCTTATGAACAACTACATTATGATAAATGACCTCCCCAGGTACAGAGTGGCACAAAGAGGGTTGGGACTACTTGGTGATTTAAGGAGGCAAGGCTCATGCAGTGTTGAAGGATGAGCAGGTGTTTGCTGTGAAGACAGAGTAGTAAAGGGCAGCCCACCAGAGATGTGGAATGGCATGGCATATTCTCTGGTTCCATGAAAGGAAACTATGAATGTGAAGGAGCTTGGCAACCTATGAGGTTCCAAATAAAAGGGTGTTTATTTAGCAAATCCAATATTGGTTTTATAGAGTGAACTAATTGGTGTTGGGGAAGAAGTGCCCATGTCACAACTCATTAACTTTTGTCTTTAGCTGGCAAGATCCTTAGAGGATTTCAAATATGACTCTACTAGGCCCTTACCCAACACCTTAGTAAAAAGCAACCGACGCTATGGGGAGAGACCTGGCATGAGAATAGGTTAGAACACTCTAGGGCTGCCAGCTAACTGGGAAATGTTGACAAAGGCTTTGCAATGTCCTGTATTTTGGGGTAGGAGGGCCAGGGAAGATGGCAGGACAAGGACCAGGAGACAGAGCAGTAAAGGTCAGGTGTACCTGGCTAGGCCTGCACTTCCTGCTCAGAAGCAGAGCCAGACAGTAGCATCTCAGAGCCTCTTTTGTTGTTCTTTGTGTCTAGTGGGGTCCTGGATGCTATGGGTTGCTAAGCGATCATCTGGCTTCCATAGATCAACTTTTCTCCTCAGGGCCTCCTCGGTCCTTGCCCCAGACTGGGGTGAGCATGTCATCAGACTGTCTCCACAGCTCTGCTTGATGCCACACTGTCCTGAAGATGCTGAAGGAGACTGAGGTCACTGAGCTTTCTGGGCAGACAGAGCTGCCCAGGGTCTGGAATTAAGCCTGGGCCCCTCCCTTGGGTGGGCCTGTTATCAAGGTTGTTTTGCTCTGCAGAGGGTCACAGGGCCTCAATTCCCTGCCAGCTGCCCCCATCAGCCATGAGTCCTCTGGGACATAGGCAGATACAGGCGGTCAGCACGAAGAGACTGCAGTGTAGGAAAGGGATGGGCTGGTACTCTGGCCATGTGAGCCAAGAAATTGGTCTAAGGTGGACCTTGGCCAAGCCCACCCACAGTAGCCTGTTTTAGGAGTAATTTCTAAAAAGCTGAAGGTTTGGGGTGAACAAAGGGGCAGTTATACAAGTGCTGTGTTTTAGGCCACATAGCTATTTACAAGTCAGAGTGACCACATCCTGACCCTCAGGACTGTGTTGGGTCTTGAGGTATGGGCAAGGGTAGGGACCATGGCCACCTCTACATAGACAGAACAGAGGGTCATAAGGCTTGCCCTTCATAAAAGGGCAAAGGGCTTTAGGTGGTCCTGAGGATATGAGGTTACAGGGAACAGTACCTGAGGTATGATGGCCACTGCTGGCCTTTGGTGGCAGCCCTCACAAAGTGATCACACCAAGGTGCCTTAGGATTCCCTTGAGCAGTCTTTCTGTCTCTCTGCATGCCTGGGACCACACCTAGGGCAGGAACAGAGAGCTGACAAACTCACGTGTGGAATTGCCCTTCATTTGGGTCAAAGGTCTTGGCTGTACAAAAGGCTGAATAAACTGAGTCTGGTTGAGATCACTGATCACCACCAGGCCTCGCTCAGGGTAGTGAGGGGCTACCAAGCAGCAGCACATCCCTGCCTCCCAGTGTACACTCACTCTGACTCACCAGTCCTCTGGGATGGTGCTGCTTGCACTGCTCAGTGTCCTCCTCCTCACAGTTTTGCTAAGAGATGGCTGCACTCATCCAGGTGAGATGTGTGCGTGGTGAATGTGCTGTGGCTCTGCATGAAGGTTCACCCTTTCTTTGTCACCTGTCCTGCCTGCTCCTGGGCCTCTGCCCATGCTATTTCCGGTGCCCACTGTGCCCTCTTTAGCTTACTGTGTCACAATCCAGCCTACCCTCAAAGGCTCAGGTACACCATCCATTAAGTCTTCTGAGAATTAAGCTCTTTCCCCACATGCCCACAGCACACTTTGTGAAACTCTAGGCTTTTTATATGTGGCTGTTTCCATCCTCAGGGCCCACATAAAAAGTACTCCGAAAAAATTATTATTAAAGTGGTATCTCCTGCACAGCAGTCCATCATTATCTCCTGAAAGAGCAAACATATTGAGCTCCTATGTGCCAGGCCTAATTAGGAACTTTCACATGAACTTCATTTAAGTTGTGTAACCCTGGGAAATGGAGTTGTTATATGATGAGGCAACAAATCAGAGGCCCAGTGTCTTGTCCAAGGTTACACAGCAAGCAATGATGCCAGAATTCAAACCCAGTTTAGTCTGACTCCCAGGGCCAGGGTTTTCCCCCCTTATAAACAGATACAAAAGAATAACCATTTATCATTTATATGGTATTCTTACATACATTATTTCATTTGATCCTCACAACAGCCCTGTGAGGTAGGTAGGGTTATATATTACTGTTACACGCATTTCACAGATGAAAAAACAGAGGTGGCTCAGTGAGGTGAGTGACCTACATAAAGTCACACAGCACATTAGTGGCTTCACAGGTCCTGTGCTTTCTCTACAGTCAAGCTGCTTGAATTAAGAAGCACCAAAAAGATGAAGAAAAATTTTTATGGAGAGGAAAAAAGGGCAGTGGTAATTTATGAGCCATCTTCCCTAAACTGTTTTGTTGTGGTCATAGCTTCCATTTGAGTACCACTGGCCTGGTAGTCTGGGGCAGCTGTCAGAGACTCTTGGGTCCCATGGTAGGGGAAAGGGCCTGTATTACCTAAGGGATGTGGCATTGCCTATGGCCCAGTGTACAGCTCCCTACTCACAGAGCACATTATGGGAAGACCCTTCCTTGGCCTATCTCCTGTGGGCGTCTGTGCCACCAGGCTTTCCTGGCTTTGTCTGAGGGCCCCTAGACAGTGGGGAAGACTCAGACTCCCAAGGCCTTACTCACTCCAGGGATGAATCATAATGTGCAGTTTTGAAGCCTGCACTGCTCATCACCCCCTGGGAAGTAGTGTCTAGGGGTGTCTTGCCCTGGATCTCACCCCAAGGAAGTCCATGGTCTGGTTATGACCAGAAACAGTACTACAGGGGAAGGCCTCCTCATTCAGAGCACTGGCCCAGAGGTGGACACAGTCCAAGGGCAGTGTTATGGTCAAACCACTCTTGGGCCCCTCACTGCACACTGCTTTCTGAGACCCTGCTCTGCTTCATTTGGCAGCACTTCCAATGGGGCCGCAAATCTTCATCCTCCAATAAAAGATGGTCAAAGGGTGTCTAGAGTTGTGGCTGGTGAGGAAGGTGGTGAAATAGGGGTCACAAAGAGGACAAAGTCATACAAAATGGGGTTGACTTACAGGGGATGGAAGAGGGCCAACCAGATCTGAAGACAGATCCCAAAGGGGAATCCTAATATTTTCAGCATGAGTGTTTGGTCTCTTAAGGTGATTATTTTGAAAGAGAAAAAATATATTTGAGTGAGAAGAACCAGACCAGGAAATGGGAGTGGAAGGACAGATTTTTGGCTCATATAAGAACTGTCTAACAGCCAGTACTAGCCAATCATGGCCGGGGCTGCCTTAGGCATGATGAGCTTCCCCTCACTGGAGGTATGCAAGCAGGGATAGGTGATCGCTTGGAGGTACTGGGGAGAGGAACTCATCCCCAAATGTGCTGGGGTATGCTGGGAAAGGGAGGGCTAAGTGACAACCGAATTATTTTCCAACCCCGGGAGTCCATAATATATTTGTTTAAAATTGTTCCAATGATACCTCAAATTCTTGGGGAAAGGGTTACAAAAGTCAGGCAACAGGCCACAGTATGAGGTGCCTTTCATTGCACTGGCTCCAGATTTTCAAGCCTTCAGAGGGACAGCTGCCCATTTCTGAAGCCAAAAATCCCCAAACACTTAGAGTTGATCCCGTCAAAAGTGATATCCTCATCTTCTGAACCCTGCTTGGATGCTCACTCCTCTATGCCATGCCACAGCTCCAATCTCTCCCCCAGTGGGGGACAATATAGCTTTGAGAACATACTGCTTTTCCAAGCCAGTCAAACATGGTCACCCTTGGGCAAACAAATCCAAGGTCTTGGCTGCTTCCTTGGGATGGAAGAGCAGGGGTAATGGGGATCTCTGGGTACAACTATCCTGGGAAGCTGAAGGGAACATCTTGTTCTCACCTCATCCCCTCCACCAGGGGCTCTTATTCAGATGGGTAAGTGAGGCACTGCCTAGTGGTATAGAGAGAGATGGAGTTCCATGCCAGAAATGCTGCTCTTTTGTAGCCAGAAAGTCTTCCTGTGGCCTCCTTTAGGATACATCAGCAGACTCTTCACTTGTCATAACAGACTGACCATCTCCAGCTCAAAATGGCAAGAAAAAAGGTGGCTCTGTTGAGAGGACACGTGGATTCCTACAGGTGGACTGTATCATGGGGGGAATCAAGTCCTGCTACATGATTAATACAGATTAGTAGAGTGCCCTGCCTCACACCACTGGTGAGATGCTTTTTAAGATCTTGGCTGACGTGGAGCTTCTTGGGAACCCCCCTCCAATGCAGCTGGGGTCCTTTTACCTGTACCGTATTAATCGAATAATCTTATTGTTCATAAAATCCAGAGCGTGTGGGTGAGAGGAATCAATGCAGAAGCCGTCACTTAGAGCGATTTTCAGCACCTCCTCCACGAAGACCTGGAAGCTATTGATCTGCTTGTTGGCTGGCACCACCCAGAGCCTCTTGAGGTTCTGCTTGGTGTACTCCTCCTCTGGGAGGCCCTCCACATTGGCCACCCAGTCCAGAGTCAGGTGGTTGGGGTCCTGCAAGTGGCTGGTGATGGATGAGAGATTGCCATTAGAGCAGTAAAAGAGCTTGGAGCCGAGGAGCTTGAGGAAGAGGCAGGAGGTGCTGAAGATGTTGGCTTTGAAGACCTCCATGCTGGAGGAGGAGAGGCTGTATATCTGGGGTGCCTCACGCACAGTGAAGTGGACTGTCTGCACATGCTGGTTCAGTGTGATGTTGAGCATGGCATTCTTCTCCGCCTTGGAGAGCTCCACCTCCTTCTCTTGCAGTGCCTCAATCAGGGGCTGCACCTGGTAGAAGTCAGCCTCCCTGCGGAGCAGGCCCATCTCCTGGAAGTCCTCAGGTAAGTCCAGGTGGGAGGTCCGCAGGAAGTTGAGGATGTAGCGGAACACTTTGCCATCACGGTCAATGAAGCAGTTGCCCTGGCTGTCCCTCTTGGTGGGCATCTTCCCGCTGAACATGGCACCTAGCATGGAATCGGGGAAGCTGGTCAAGGTTGCCAGTGAGGTTGTGTAGAGCTTTCCCCCAACATTTAGTGTGATAGGGTCGGACATGGCAGGAGGCTAGGGTGCTGGAGAGTAGTCCTAGAGAGGGAGAAAAATGAGAAATAACTATCACCCAACCATAGCTGGTGTCTTAGTCTGTGGAGCTGGTATATAGCAGAATAACACAGACTGGATGGCTTAGCAACATTTATTTCTCATAGTTCTGGAGGCTGGAAGTCCAAGAGGAAGGTGTGGGCAGATTTGGTGTCTGGTAGAGGCTGTCCTCCTGCTGTGTCCTCATGTGATCAAGAGGCAAGAGAGCTCTCTGGAGTCTCTTTTATAAGGGCACTAATCCTGTCATATATATTTTTTGACACAGACAATACCACCATCCATCTATCTTGTACAGATGAGGAAAACTGTCAGGATTCCTTTCCCATGCTCAGACAGGCAAAGGGCCATGCCAGGATTCAAACCCAGGTCTCTTTATATGAGAGAGAAAACTGTAAATGCTTACTAGTCAAAGGCTGGTACTCTAAGACTTAGAGTATTTAACAGATGCTCTGAGACTTATGCTCCAAGCCTAGTGCTCCTTCCGCTGTACCAATGTTGCCTTCTTATTTATTGATCTATCTCAAAAAACTTACAACCAGTGGCTGTGATTAGTGCCATTTCTATCTATCTGCCAGGCCCACAATGGTTCACTCAGCCCTTTGGACTCTAAATGCTATCCCTTTCTGTTTTGTTTTGTTTTATCCTCACCCGAGGACATTTTTCGATATTTTTGTTCAGATAGAGTGGGAGGGAGGGGGAGAGAGAGAAACATCGACGTGAAAGTGACACATCGAGTGGTTGCCACCCACACGACCCAACCAGGGCTGGGGACAAACTGCAACCAAGGTACGTGCCCTTAGCGGGAATTGAACCCGGGTCTCTCTGGACCGCAGGCCAACGCTCTAACCGCTGAGCCAAACAGGCCAGGGCGCTATCCCTTTCTGGACTCTCATCCTCCTGTAACAACTTGCCTTGCCACAAAGGTGCTTTTGGCTCCTGGTGCCTGCCCTTTCCTGTTGTGATAGCACCCAGCCTCCTTTGAAACTTTCTTGGAGGTCAGTGCAAATGTGGAGCCTGCCACTGAACATTCTTCCTGAAGGCTCTTTACCTAGTCTTTAACATAGCCTCCCTATCCGACTGATCTCACAGCCTCTAGCATGTCCTTCAACCTGAAATCTTGCATTCTAACCTTCTCTTTAAGGTTTTAGAAAGCAGGAAATGTACTTCTCTGCTTCCAATATGATATTTTCCCAAGAGCCAGCCTATGGGACAGATTCAGTAGTCTTTCCCTGATGCTGGGTGTAGGTGGCACAGAGAGGAAATGACCCCACTGCTAACCTTGAGAAGCACCCAGGCTAGTGGAGGAGACCAAGACGAGGCAGTGAGGGCGCAGTGCCAGGGGAGATGTACCAGGCACTCTGGGAGTAGGTGGGGAATGAATTCTTGGCACACTCACTATCCAGGTGGGTAATCAGAGGTCCGAGGAGGGACTTCCCCAATGTCACCCAGCCAGAGTACTTTTCACCACATGTCTGCCTTCTGAGGAGAGACCCCCTTATTCCAGGAGATAGAGACCCGCCGCCCTGAGGATGGAGGAGATGCTTGGTTGCCCTACCCAACTTTCTTGTGTGTGTGTGTGTGGGTGGGGGGGCATCTCCTCGTGATTGCATCCCTGTCTAATGGAGCACTTTGATACAGCAGGAAGGAATTAACCATCTGGAGTGTTGAAGAGAAACAAGCTGATGATGAAGTTATAAAATCAGCAGCAGCAGCCTGAAGCAGATGGGCTGTGAGGCAGTGGGGAGATCCAACTAAGGGGTGAGATGAGGAAGGGACACCTGCTGTGTGGAGACCTGCAGCTGGGGAACATGCTTGGTCTTGGAGCCGAGTCTGGCCAATTCTCTCCAGAAGGCCCAGGCAGGAGTCCTGGAATAGGCCACCCCCTTCCTCATTCCAGAACCTCCTTTTCTTTCTAGATAGTGATTTGCATACTCTAGTTTTCAGTCTCTCTTCTTGCTTTAAGGCCCCGGCTCTGTGAAGGGGCATCAGAGAGGCTGGGCTATCTTTCCTGACAGTTCTGTGGGCCACAGACCCCATATCACTAAGTTAGTGCTGAAGAGCTCAGAGCACTGGAGGTTAAGAGTCACAAGACATACCTAGGGGCCCTTGGGTGGGCACCCAAACTACTATTTTTCTTGCAAAAGCCGCAGAACACCTGCCTTCCTGTCCCCTACCTCCCCCTGCTGTGTGGCTCCTGGTCATCTGTGTAGCTGCATAGTCAGTAGGTTAGGGTGCTCTCTGTGGTACTTTACATTCCATACCCACGAGTCACAGTGCCCAGTCCTTTTCTGGACTCTCATCCTCCTGTAACAACTTCAAGTCCCTATTTTCTAGTGGCAGCACCACGGTATCCACCATCAAAAATGCTCACGCCCCAATGTGAAAGGAACAGTGACACATGGGGGCAGGAACTGGTACCTCTGGGGGGCTGAGGAGCTTCATGAGTATGGCAGAGGGTTTGTGGTCAGGTGAGGATAAACTAATATCACTGAGCTACAGCCCCAGTGTGTACCCAGCTGCCTCTTGGACATCTCCACTCGAATATACTACAGGCACCACAAGCCTAACACAGAATTCCTCTTTCCCCAAATCTGCTGTAAACTCTTCTTAGCCACCCAGGTGTCTGAGCCTGAGACCTGGGAGGCAGTCCTGACTGCTCATCACTTGATTCTGTCTTCTTGAACCCATCCCTATAGCAACTCCTGGAGCTCAGTCCTCATCCCCACTCCACCTACGTCCTCACTTGGCTCCCTGCCTTCTTTCTGTCCACCTTCCATTTTAGTCTTCAGACTGATCTTTCTGAAGCACTGCTGCCTTCCCAAAGCACTTTGCTCTTCCTCTGCCACTCCAGGCACCAGAGCAAACACCCTCCCACTGTCACCTGCCTTGCCTTTGCTCTCCTTACACCCACCTTCTCCACTTTCTCTGCTGTCAACCTTTAAGGCCCTGCCTCTCTGTAAGGCTGCCCCAAAATCTCCATTAGTTTATTAACTCTCCTCTTGGGGTTTCCAGGTCCTTGGACAGCCCTATTCATCAGTGCCCACCATTCCATCATGTTATGATCTGCTTTGCACATGGCCCTCCTTCCAGGCTTTTAAAAGATGCAGATCCATATGTAAAAAAAAGAACCTTAACCCATACCTTGCACCATATACAAACAATTCAGATAGTGGACCTAACTGTAAAAAAAATTTAAACTATGAAACTTCCAGGAGAAAATCTTTGTGATTTTGGGTTAGGCAAAGATTTCTTGGATAGGACCCAAAAGGCACAAACCATAAAAAAATGGACAAATTTGGTTTCATCCCAATGAAAACCTCTTTGAAAGACACTGTTAAGAAAATGAAAATAAGACAAAGACTGGGATAAAATATTTGGAAAACACATCTGATAAAGGACTCAACCAGAATATATAAAGAACTCTCAAAATGTAGTAAGAACAAAAGACAACCCGATTTGAAAAATGGTTAAAAGCTGAACAAACACTTCAACAAATAAGATACACAGATGATAAATACATGAAAAAATGCTTAATATCATTGGTTGTTAGGCACATGAAAATTAAAACCATTATTAGAGCCAGGCCAGTGTGGCTCAGTGTATTGAGCATTGTTCCATGGACTGAAAGGTCCCAGTTCGATTCCTGGTCAGGGCACATGCCCAAGTTGCAGGCTTAATCCCCAGTAGGGGGATGCAGGAGGCAGCTGATAGATGTTTCCCTCCTATCAATGTTTTTATTTTTTATTTTTTATCCTCACTGGAGGATGTTTTTCCATTTTTTGTTCAGATAGAGTGGGAGGGAGAGAGACATCGATGTGAAAGGGACACATCCAGTGGCTACCACCCACACCATCAACCAGGGCCGGGGACAAACTGCAACTCAGGTATGCACCCTCAGTGAGAACTGAACCCGGGTCTCTCTGGACCACAGGCCGACACTCTAACCGCTGAGCCAAACTGGCCAGGGCTTATCGATGTTTTTATCTCTCCCTTCCTCTCCTCTAAAAATTCAATAAAAAACATTTAAAACCACAATTAGATACTATTATATATCTATTAAAATGGCTCAAATAAAACAATACCAAATGCTTGTGAGTACACAGAGCAACAGAAGCCCTAAGACCTTGCTGGTGAGAATGCAAAATGGTACAACCACTGTGGGAAATAGTTTGGCATATAGCTCTCACATGACTCACCAATCCCATTCCTAGTTATTTATCCCAAAGAAATGAAAACATATATCCATGCAAAATCCTGTATGTGAATTATAACAACTTTATTCATAATTGTCCAACCTGGGAACAACTAAGATGTAAATCGATAAACAAATTGTGGCCCATCCATACAATGGAATATGACTCAGCAATATAAAGGAACTAACCCATCACAACATAGAAGAATCTCAAAAGCATTATGTCAAGTGAAAAAAGCCAGCCTCAAAAGGTTACGTGATGTATAGTTCTATTTATACATAACATCCTGGAAAAGGCAAAACTATAGAGACAAATTAGATCAGTGATTTCTAGGGGCTGGGTTGGGGAGAAGACTGGCTACGTAGTCACTATTACCATACCAGACTAAAGGGATTACCGCTTGGGATGTTCCACTCAAGAACGAGATGTGGTTGTTGTTAGGTAGTTTTATTTACCTGTAACAAGGAAAGGAGATGGGATTGAAGTTCAAAGCTCTGTCTCCCCATAGGGAAGCTTAGTCATTGCCTATATGTATTATTTGGTTAATTACATGTTGATTTCTTCTGTGCAGTTAGCTAAACTTATCCTGTTGGGTTAGGGTCAAGCTCCTCTGGTTACAGCTGCATCTGCAAAATACTGTGCTACATTTTAACATTGAGCAAGAACAGCATTTAGTAATAACTGCCCAGACCTTGATACCCTTGTCTTATCTAACAGCATGAGGGAATGTTTTGGAGTTATGTAAATAGGATATATATTGATGTGGTGGCCAAATGACTGTATAAAGATTATAAAAATTCATATAACTGTATACCCAAAAAGAGTGAATTTTACTTTATATAAATTATGCCTTAATAAACTTGAAAAAATGAAGACTGTGATTGTGTCATGAAATCCATACAGTGGGTTATGACCAGTTATATATGTATATTGTGAAACTTTTAGTTGTATGTGTGTGTGTGTGTGTGTGTATAAACTGGATTGTGATATAAAGTGTATCTGCATACTTTGGGTTGTGATAAAAATTATTTTTGAAAATGACTGCCTAGTTTGTGATCTTCTTGAGAGCAATGCCACATCTTATGTCTACATATTCACTGCCTAGCACACAGTAGGTGGCAGTAGCATTGTGATGGGGGGAGGGGGAGACAGCAGGAGGGAAGCCCTGAGGGAGGGGAGGAATGAACATTTACTGAGGGTTTTATTACATCCAAGGCCTTTACACTTATCAGCCCTTTAAATTCTCACAGCAGTCCTATAAAGTAAGCATCATTCTTCCTGTTGCAGATAGGAAACAGACACAGAAAGATTGGTGACTTGCTCAGGACAAACAGTTGTCTTTCCCTTGCACAGGCCACTAAGGGCTGTAACATCAACAAAAGGTTGTAATAGCTTTAACCAGTTTGAGAATCCCTGAAGCAGCCTTTTAAAATACTGCTCTGCAGCCCTGGCTGATGTGGCTTAGTTGGTGAGAGCATCATCCCATATGCTGAGAGGTTGTGGGTTCGAACTTTGGCCCCAGTCAGGGCATGTGTGGGAGGCAGCTGATGAATGTTTCTCACACGGATGTTTCTCTCTCTCTCTCTCTCTCCCTGCTAAAAATCAATGAAAATGTTCTTGGGTAAGGATTTTAAAAATAAATAATAGCCCAGCCGGTGTGGCTCAGTGGATTGAGCATCGTCCCATGGACTGAGAGGTCCCTGTTCGATTCCCAGTCAGGGCACATGCCAGGGTTTTGGGCTCAATCTCCAGTAGGGGGTGTGTAGGAGGCAGCCTATCGATGTTTCTATCTCATGTCAATGTTTCTATCTATCTCTCCCTTCCTCTCACTCTAAAAAAATCAATAAAAACATTGAAAAAAATAAGATATTGTTATGCAACTTGCTTGGCAAGTCAACAGCCCACCACTTGCTGAATACACACCTCCTGTCTTCACAATGTGAGGAACTTCACATAACACTTGCACTTTATTTTTATTCCTCACCCGAGGATACTTTTCTATTTATCATCAGATAGAGTGGGAGGGAGGGAGGCAGAGAGAGAGAGAGAGAGAGAAACGTTGATAGAGCCACATCAACTGGTCGCTTCCTGCATGACCCAACCAGGGCCAGGGACGAACTGCAACCAAGGTATGTGCCCTTGACCAGAATCAAACACACGACTCATTGGTCCCCAGGCTGATGCTTAACCACTGAGCCAAACTGGCCAGGGCAGCACTTTATTTATTTTTTTATCCTTACCTGAGGATATTTTTACATTTATCTTCAGATAGAGCAGGAGGAAGAGAGAGAAAGAAACATTGATGTGAGACACATCAACTAGTGGCCATCCACATGACCCCAACCGGGGCTGGAGACGAACTGCAACCAAGGTACATGACCTTAGCGGGAACCGAACCCGGAACTCTCTGGTCCGTGGGCTGACGCTCTAACCGCTGACCCAAACCAGCCAGGGCTATTTTTAATAAAAATATATAGAAAAGTAAAGAATGGTAGTATTGCCCTGGCCGGTTTGGCTCAGCGGTTAGAGCGTCGACCTGCGGTCCTGAGAGACCCAGGTTCGGTTCCCGCTAAGGGCGCGTACCTCGGTTGCAGTTTGTCCCCGGCCCTGGTCGGTCGTGTGGGTGGCAGCCACTCGATGTGTTTCTTTCACATCGATGTTTCTCTCTTTCTCTGTTCCTCTCTCTCCCTCCCACTCTACCTGAACAAAAAAATGGGAAAATGTCCTCGGGTGAGGATAAAAAAAAAAAAAAAAAAGAATGGTAGTATTGTGCTGAATGCTTTACATGCATTTCCCTCATGCAATTGATGTCTTCACAAGCAACCTGTGAGACAGATACTATCATTTCCATTTTACAGATGAGGAAACTGAGACACAGAAAGGTTCATTCGGTGGAGAAGCTGGAATCTTAATCCAGGTCTGAGTGAATCCAATACCTCTGGTTGTTTCCCCTTCCCACTATGGGGCCCCAGTGCGAGAGATGCACACTCCCTTATTCTCTGTCTAGACCAGAATGGGGTAAGATCCTTTGACAGCTAAGTCCACACCAGCCTGGGGCTCTGTCCACTTATCTAAAGACATGGGGATGGGGTCCCAGGATGAGCCCAGAGCCCCTCCATAGCTGACATAGGGCAAGTCCACTGAGAGTCTAAACCCTTCTCTTGCAAAGGCAACTCATGATGGGTAATGACAAAGCAGTAAAACACAAAAAGCCAGGTTCATAAAAGCCAGATCAAAAAAGATACATGGAAATGCAAACTGATCTAGGAAGTAGGGGATAAAGAAATCCTACCACCGTGGCAGGTTTTGCTCAGCAGTTGGTGTCAGCCCGGGGGGGCCGAAGGGTCATGGGTTTGATTCCCCGTCAAGGGCACACACCTGGGTTGCTGGTTTGATCCCTGGCCCCGGTCGGAGTTGTTCAGGAGGAATCCAATTGATGTGTCTCTTTCACACTGATGTTCCTCTCCCCCTCCCTCCACTCTCTTAAAAAAAAAAATCAATGGAAAAATATTCCTGAGTGAGGATTAACAACCAAAAAAAGAAAGCCCTCCACTGTGTCTGAAAGAATAATTTTCTTAAGCAGGAGATTTTCCAACTCTGCCTCTCAACTTGAAAAGAACCAAGAAAAAGATCAGCCCCATCTACCCCTCTGAGAAAACCACTGATGTCAAACTAGGAAATTGTGCCATGCGGATCATAAGACCATCTGACCTGGCATGAGAGGCCAGGGGGCCTAGAGACTTGGAGTTGAGGCTGGAATTCTCCCCTTCCTGAGAGTGTCTGTGGTCCAAACCAGAGGGGATCTTAAAGCCCAGCCTGGTACCACATGAAGGGCAATTCTGGTCTAGGGCCTGAAAATCACCTGATGAAACTTCTAATTGTGACACAGAAAATAGAATACTTTTCTGTTGTTGTTGTTAATCCCAACCCGAGGATATTTTCTCATTGATTTTTAGATACAGTGGAAGGGAGGAAAGGGGGGAGGGGGAGGGAGAGAGAGAGAGAGAACATCGATGTGAGAGAGACCCTACGAGAGACACATCAATTGGTTGCCTCCCACATGACCCCAAATGGGGCTGGAGATCAAACCTACAACCCAGGTACATGCCCTCAATCTGGACTCGAATCCAAGATGCTTTGGTCTACCAGCCAGTGCTCTAACTGCTGAGCCAAACCAGCCAGGGCCAAAAAGAGAATTCTTTTTTTATCCTCACCCAAGGACATTTTTCCATTTTTGTTCAGATAGAGTAGGAGGGAGAGAGAGGAAGAGAGAGAGAGAGAGAGAGAGAGAGAGAGAGACATAGATGTGAAAGGGACGGCTGCCTCCCGCATGATCCCAACCAGGGCCAGGGACGAATCGCAACCAAGGTATGTGCCCTTGACTGGAATCGAACCCGCGACTCATTGGTCAGTGGGCCAACGTTCTAACTGCTGAGCCAAACTGGCCAGGGCCAAAAAGAGAATTCTTTAAGAGGATATGTCCTTTAAGAAAGGGCAGCAAGACATCATTCTAGAGAGTCCTACTTTAAAACTATGTCCTGGTCCCCATGGCCCCCATAAGCCTCATGAAGGGCACAGCTCATGCCGGAGGAGTACTTATCATGTACCATACCAGTATTATTATTATTGTTATTATTATTTTTATCCTGACCTGAGGATATTTTTCCCTTTATTTTTTAATATATATATTTTTATATTTTATATATTTTATTAATCTAGTTTTGTTACAGATGTTTCTCCTTTCCCCACAAGACACCCTTGATTTTCTTTTTGGATCGAGTAGGAGATAGGAAGGGAGGGAAGGGGAGAGAGAGGGAGAGAGAGGGAGAGAGAGAGAGACATCAATGTGAGAGAGGTATCAATTAGTTGCCTCCCACACAACCCCAACAGGGGCCAGGGATCGAACTTGAAACTGAGGTACATGCCCTTGATCAGAAATCAAACCCTGGTCCAAGGGCTGATGCTCTAACCTCTGAGCCAAAGTGGCCAGAGATACCATACCTATATTAGATGCATTATACATATTGACCAAATCCCAAATGAGGAGAGTATTATCTCTATTTTACAAATGGGAACCTGAGGCTCAGAGAAGTCTGCCATTTGTCTGCTTCCTATCTCTTACTGGGTGCCATCACACCTGCTACCTCAATTTGATTCTGACCTACATCAAGACTAGGGCACAGAGAATCAACATTTCCTGAGCACCTAGAACATGGCCCCGAGCTATATGAGATATTTTCCTGTAGGCTATTTCATTAAAATACCACACTGATGCTGTGAGGTACATATAATTATCATTCCAATTTTTAGGATTATAAAACTGAAGCAGAGTCATGAAGACAGCTGCTTAAGATCACACAGCTACAGGCAGCAGAACTAGAATTCTAAGTGAGGTCTTTCTCCAAAGCTTGTGCTGCCTCAGGTAACACAGGCTATGGCTTTTTATTAAGAAGCATAAATAGGATTTGAATAGAGACCTGTAATTCTTCTGAGAGTTGTTCTTCTAAAATTAATTATTGTTATATTAACCTAATCCAAGTCCCATTAGTATTTTTTAAAAGGTTTAAAACTGATTAAAATCTCAGTTTGGGCAAGTTGATGAGTGATAACCTGAAAGAATATTTGAAAGAGTAGTTACATTAGTGTAATATATTAAATTGGATTATAAAACAAACGGAAAAAAGAAGGAATTTTGTAGTACATGTTGAAAAGACTGGTTAGCAATTAAAAATAAATATACATATACATATACATATACATATACATATATATATATATATATATATATATATATATATATATCCTTACAACAATTCTGGGACCCTGGTAGGACATGTCACATTATCTATTTCACAAACTCAGAGGACGAATTCTTGGCGCAGGGCATTGTGTGCATTCTTGACCTCTGAGTCATGGCCTAAGGAAGGATTTGGGTTTGGACATGGCTCAGAGAACCAGTCCTCTGGAGGCAGCTTAGGGTCTCTTCTCTAATTTGGGTTTTGAGCAAGGGACTGAACCTAGCCACAGAGGTTCTAGCCAACAGCTTGCTCACTCATGGAGCCCAGAAAAAGACATGAGCTCTTTCTGTTCAATTTCCTACATTACTGTTCACTGAGCTTCCATAATGAAACTATTTTCTGTGCAATCTACTCCTTTTACACAGTGAGGACCAGTTGTTGTGACTATAATGATTCTATTAAGCAATGATTATCCATCCACCCATTATTTCTTAGCTGTGGAAATGATACCCCAGTAATGAGCACACATGACCCTGGATCTTGGTTTCTAAATGTTATCTCCTACAAAAAACAAACCAGAGCTTCCTCGAAAAAAACGGATGATTTCAGGACTTTGACAGGAAAAGTTCAAGGTAAGCCTAGAATATCTTTTGCCAGATAGCAAAGAAGCAATCAAAGATTGGTGAGGTCATGTCAAAGGAACAGAGGAGCTGACCTTGGCCTACACATCCCAGGTGGCCCAAAACCAGTGCACCCAGTAGACAGCTTCAGACTGCGTTGAAGCTCCACCACCCAACCATCTCCACAAGTGACACACTCAAGAGGCGGACTCTGCAGGCACCAGAGCTCCACTGAAGTAAGTACTGCTCTAGGGTGTGGGTCCCTGCACAGCTGATCCTGCATGGTGGTTGGTCCTTGCAGCTGATCGGCCTGAGGGTAAATCCCTCCCATTGACATACCAACAGAAATCAAGGCTCAACTATAAGAGGAGGGTGTACAAAGCTCACAGGGGCATGCACCTTGAGTGCCCAGCTTGTGTGATCGGAGAGGCTGTGCCACTGGACCTTACAGAGACACCTACTACATTAGGCCGCTCTACCCAGCCTGGGAGAGGTAGCAGCACTACCTAATACATAGAAATACATACAGGGAGGCTGCTAAAATGAGGAGACAAAGAAACATGTACCAAATGAGAGAACAGAACAAAACTCCAGAAAAAGAACTAAACAAAATGGAGACAGGCAATCTACTAGATGGCAGAGTTCAAAGCACTGGTTATAAAGAGGCTCAGTGAATTAAAGGGAAGAGTAGAGGAACTTAGTGAAAACTTCAACAAAGAGATAGGAAACATAAAAACTGAACTAGCAAACATAAAAAAAAGAACCAGTCAGAAATGAAGAATACATTAACTTAAATGAGGAATACATTACAGGAAACCAACAGTGGAGTAGATGAAGTAGAGGATCAAATTAGAGATCTGGACAATAAGGAAGCAGAACACACCCAATCAGAAAAAGAAAGCAGAATCTAAAAAAATTATGCTAGTATAAGGAGCCTCTGGGACAACTTCAAGGATACCAAAATTTACATCATATGGGTGCCAGGAGAAGAGATAGAGCAAGGAACTGAAACCCTATGTGAATAATGATGGGAAACTTACCTTAACAAGTCCAGAAAGTATTAAGGAAGATGAACCCAAAGAGGCCCACACCAAGACCTCATAATTAAAATGCAAAAGGTTAAAGACAGAGAGAATCTCAAAAGCAGCAAGAGAAAAACAGTTAGTTACAACAAGGGAGCTCTTATAGAACTGTCAGCAGATTTTTCAGTAGAAACTTTGAAGGCTAGAAGGGATTGGCAATAAATATTCTAGGTGATATAAAGCAAGGGCCTACAACAAAGATTACTCTACCCAGCACAGCTATCATTAAGAATTGAAGGACATAAAACAAACAAACAAACAAACAAACAAACAAAAAAAACAAGAAAGAAAAAAAAAGAATTGAAGGACAGATAAAGTTTCCCAGACAAGAAAAAGCTAAAAGGCTTTCATTACCACCAAACTAGTATTACATGAAATGTTAAAGGTTCTTTTTTAAGAAGAAGAAAAACAAAATGACAGGTAAAAAAGGAGAAGGGATTAAGAAGTGCAAATTGGTTGACACAGAATAATCATGGAGATGTAAAGTACAGCATAGGGAATATAGTCAATAATCTAATAACCATGTATGGTGTCAGATGAGTGCAAGGTTTATTGGGACGATCACTTAGTAAGTTACGTAATGTCTATTCACTAGAGTATACACCAGAAACTAACGTATGTCAACTATAATTGAAAAACAGCCCTGGCCGGTTTAGCTCAGCGGTTAGAGCATCGGCCTGTGGTCCCGAAAGACCAGGGTTTGGTTCCCGCTAAGGGCATGTACCTCGGTTGCAGTTTGTCCCCGGCCCTGGTTGGTCATGCAGGTGGCAACCACTCGATGTGTCCCTTTCACATCGATATTTCTCTCTCTCTCTCTCTCTCTCTCTCTCTCTCTCTCTTCCTCTCTCTCCCTCCCACTCTACCTGAACAAAAAAATGGAAAAAATGTCCTTGGGTGAGGATAAAAACAAACAAAGAAAGAAACAAACAGAATGATTAAAAAAACAAAACAAAATACAGGAATTCTTTAAAGTTCTTATCAAAAGAAAAAATATTTTGGTAACTATATGTGCTGATGGATGTTAACTAAATGTAAATGTATTGTGGTAATAATTTCTCAAAATATACATAGCTCAAATCATTATGTTATGCACCTAAAACTAATACGTTATATGTCAATTATATCTCAAGAGAAAAACAAAACAAATGAACACCGGAACTAGTATGAAGGGATTCTCACTGGCCAAATTTGAGATAGTCCAAGTACCAAAAAGATTAATGATGACAATAGGTTATAACACATTGAGCTCTTTAAAAAATCACAAGTCTGTGTTACTCCAAAAAGAAAAAAAAAGAGGGAAAGTAGTGGGAATGAGAAAGACACACACACATGTACATACACAGGAAAAGTTATTATACCAGCTAATGTAGTGAGAATGGCATAATTGGAAAATTACCATTTGCAACCCTCAGTATTGCAATTCAGCAAGGGTCATCAATGGATATGGAGTGAAAGATTATAACGGACATAAAATTCCAAGTCTCAAAGAATCACTCCACGGATTATTTATTAATTATGGGGGGGGGGGGGATTTACCCTTATATGGAGAGTTCAGGCTGTCATGACTTTAATCAATCAAATTTAGCATTCATAGATAGTAGGACCTTGATATCATATGCCTCCTGATATGATGCAATAAGTACTGTCTACAATAGTACCAGAAAAAAATCGAATCATTGACAAATTAATCCACATTTAGGTAGGTGAAAGGGCTCTATCTAGATCAGTTGAGTTGTTAAAGATATAACTAAATGCGATTCATTCAACTGAGAACCCAAGGCTCTTCAAGTAATTGTGACTAATAGCCTCCAGGCAAAAAGCTAGAGGGTAACCTAACCATTCCTGGGCTTGCAAATCTACCCAGGAAAGTAAGACTTGACAGTAGTGTTTAATGTGGGTCCTCCCACACTCATCCAAACCCAGTAGAGGGAGCCACAAACAGCAGAACACCAAAACCCACAGGGAAAATTTGGCAAGCTCCAAAACCAACTGAGATAGCCAAAATCATGAAACAAAGAGCAAATCCCAAATGAAAGAACAAGAGACCTCTACCAAAGATGAGATAAATGAAATGCAGTTAAGCAAGTTATCAGAGGTAGAATTCAGAGCCATGATCTTCAGGAAGCTCAACAACATGAGTAAGGACATCAACACCATGAGTGAAAACATAGAAACACTTAAAATCAACCAATTGGAAATGAAAAACCACCAAGAAGAAATGAAGAATGACAGAGCAGAAATAAAGAACACCTTGGAAGTGCCCTGGCCGGTTTGGCTCAGCGGTTAGAGCACTGGCCTGCAGTCCAGAGAAACCCGGGTTCGGTTACCGCTAAGGGCACATACCTCGGTTGCAGTTTGTCCCCGGCCCTGGTTGGGTCGTGCGGGTGGCAGCCACTCGATGTGTTCCTTTCACGTCGATGTTTTTCTCTCTCTCCCTCTCCCACTCTATCTAAACAAAAAATGGAAAAATGTCCTCGGGTGAGGATAAAAAAAGAAAAAAAAAGAGAACACCTTGGAAGGACTAAATAGCAGACTAGAGGAAGCTGAGGACTGGATCAGTGAATTAGAAGACAGAATAGAAAAAAATTTACCAATCAGAAAACCAAAAGAAAAAACAATTAAAAACCAGGAAGACAGCTTAAGGGAATTGTGGGACAACTGGAAACATAATAACATTTCCCGAAGAGGAAGAAAATGGGCAAGGGTTAGAGAATATATTTGAAGAAACAGTGACAGAAAACTTTCCTAATGTGGTGAAGGAAGAAGGTATTCAAGTTCAAGAAGCACAGAGAGCCCCAAGTAACAACCCAAACAGACCCACACCATGACACATAGTAATTAAAATGCCGAAAATTAAAGACAATGAGAGAATCCTAAAGGCAGCAAAAGATAAGCAACAGGTTGCCTACAAAGGAAACCCCCTAAGGCTCTCAGCTGACTTCTCACCAGAAACACTACAGGTCAGAAGGGAGTGGCATGAAGTAATCAAGGTCATGAAAAACAAGGATCTGAATCCAAGACTATTCTATACAGTAAGGCTATCATTCAAAAGAGAAGGTCAAATAAAGACCTTCCCAGACAAAAAAAAAGGCTAAGGGAATACATTAGCACCAAACCAGCACTGCAAGATATGCTAAAAGGACTGCTGTAATTAGTAGAAGAAAGAGGTAGAAAAACAGAACCACACTAAACAAAAATGGAAATAAATAAGTACATATCAATTATCACCTTAAATGTGAATGGTTTCAATGCTCCGGAAAAAAGACACAGAGTAGCTGGTTTGGCTCAGCGGTTAGCATGTCGTCCTGCAGTCCAGAGAGATTCAGGTTCAGCTCCCGCTAAGAGCATGTACCTCGGCTGCAGTTTGTCCCTGGCGCTGGTTGGTCATGTGGGTAGCAGCCACTTGATGTGTCCCTTTCACGTCAATGTCTGTCTCTCTGTCTCTCTCTCTCTGTCTCTGTCTCTCTCTCTCTCTCTCCCTCCCACTCTACCTGAACAAAATATGAAAAAATGAAAAAATGTCCTCGAGCGAGGATTGAAAAAAAAAAAAAAGACAGTAGCTGACTGGATAAGAAAGCATGACTCACATATATATTCTTTACAAGAGACCCACCTCACAACAAAAGAATCACATAGGTTGAAAGTGAAGGGATGGACAAAAAAAATCTTCCAAGGGGACTCTAGTACACTGCTGGTGGGAATGCAGACTGGTGCAGCCACTTGGGAAAACAATATGGTGTTACCTCAAAAAATTAAAAATTGAACTGCCATTTGACCCAGCGATCCCACTTCTAGGAATATACCCTAAGAAGCCTGAAACACCAATCAGAAAGAATATATGTACCCCCATGTTCATAGCAGCACTATTTACAATAGCTAAGATCTGGAAACAGCCCAAGTGTCCATCAGTAGACGAATGGATAAAAAAACAGTGGTACATATACACGATGGAGTACTATGCAGCTGTAAGAAAGAAAGATCTCTAGTCCTTTGAGATGACATGGAGGGACCTGGAGAGTATTATCCTAAGCGAAATAAGCCAAGCAGAGAAAAACAAATATCACATGATCTCACTTATTTGTGTAATATAATGAATATAACACTCTGACGAACAGGGTAGACCCAGGGAAGTAGTGTACAGACTGACAGTCCTCAGTTAGGAGGTTGGGGGAGAGAGAAACCACAGAACTTATATGCATGTAGGCATGAACAATGGACATGGACAACAGAGCTGGGGACAGGGCGGGGAGGGAGGAATAGGTGGATGTTAGTGGGGGGAAAAGGAGAAACATCTGTAAAAAAAAAAAAAGACACAGAGTAGCTGATTGGATGAGAAAGCATGACTCATATATATGTTGTTTACAAGAGAGCCAACTCACAACAAAAGACTCACATAGGTTTAAAGCAAAGGGATGGGAAAAAAATCTTCCAAGCAAACGGAAAGGAAAAAAAAGCTGGGGTAGCAATACTCATATCTGATAAAGTAGATTTCAAAATGAAGACCATAACTAGAGACAAAGAAGGCCACTACATAATATTGAAAGGATCTATCCAACAGGAAGATATAACCTGGGTAAACATATATGCACCCAGTATAGGAGCACCCAAATATATTAAAATTCTTCTGGAGGAATTCAAAGGAGAACTCAACAGCAATACAATCATAGCAGGGGACTTCAACACCCCGCTGACATCACTAGACAGATCCTCTAGACAAAAAATTAACAAGGAAACACAGACTAAATGAAGCACTAGGCCCAATGGATTTAATAGATATCTACAGAGAATGACACCCCAAAACTACAGAATTCACATTCTTCTCAAGTGCACATGGGACATTCTCAAAGATAGACCATCTGCTGGGACACAAACTAAGTCTCTACAAGTTCAAGAAGACTGAAATCATATCAAGCATCTTCTCAGATCACAATGGCATGAAACTAGAAATCAATTGCAACAACAACAGGCAGAGACATGTGAACACATGGAGGCTAAATAGCATGTTATTAAACAATGAGTGGGTGACCAAGGAGATCAAAGAAGAAATTGAAAACTTCCTGGAAACCAATGAAAATGAACACACAACGACACAAAACCTATGGGATGCAGCGAAAGCAGTTCTGAGAGGGAAGTTCATAGCACTACAGGTCTACCTCAAGAAACAAGAAAAATTTCTAATAGACTATCTAAGCTCACAACTTAAAGAACTAGAAAGCAAACAAAAAGAAAACCCCCAGCAAGTAGAAGGAAGGAAATAGTAAAGATAGAGCAGAAATAAATGACATAGAGACCAATTCCAAAACCAGAAAAGACACTACAAAGAAAGAAAACTACAGGCCAATATCACTGATTAACGTAGATGCCAAAATCCTGAACAAAATACTAGCCAATTGGATCCAGCAATACATCAAAATAATTATTCACCATGACCAAGTGGGATTCATCCCAGGGATGCAAGGCTGGTACAATATTCCCAAATCAATATATGTGATACACCACATAAACAGAATGAAAGAGAAAAACCACATGATCATATCAATAGATGCTGAAAAAGCATTAAACAAAATCCAGCACTCATTTCTGATAAAAACGCTCAGCAATGTGGGAATAGAGGGATTATATCTTGACATAATAAAGGCCACATATCAAAGACCTATAGCCAACATCATACTCAATGGGCAGAAACTAAAATCCTTTCTCTTAAGAACAAGAATTAGACAGGGATGCCCACTTTCACCACTCTTATTTAACATAGTACTGGAAGTCTTAGCCACAGCAATCAGACAGGAAGAAAAAAAGGATCCAAATTAGAAAGGAGGAAGTGAGACTGTCATTATTCACAGATGACATATTATACATAGAAAACCCTAAAGACTCCATCAAAAATCTACTAGACTTAGTAAATAAATTTGGCAAAGTAGCAGGATACAAAATTAATGTCAAGAAATCGACGGCATTCTTATACACCAATGATGAACTCACAGAAAGAGAATGTAAAAAAACAATCCCATTTACCAGTGCAGCAAAAAAATTAAGATACCTAGGAATACACTTAACCAAAGAAGTAAAGGACCTATTTGCAGAAAACTACAGGTCATTAAAAAAAGAAATAGAAGAAGATATAAAAAAGTGGAAGCACATACCTTGCTCATGGATTGGAAGAAGTAAGATCATTACAATGTCCATATTACCCAAAGCAATCTATAGATTCAATGCAATCCCCATCAAAATACCAATGACACATTTCCCAGAACTAGAACAAGTACTTCAAAAGTTCATATGGAACCAAAAAAGACCCCAAATAGCCACAGCAATCTTGAAAAAGAAGGACAAAGTAGATGGGATCACAGTGCCAAATATCAGGTTATACTACAAGGCTACTGTAATCAAAACAGCCTGGTACTGTTACAATAATAGGCATATGGACCAGTGGAACAGAACAGAGAACCTGGAAATTGACCCAAGACATTATGCTCAATTAATATTTGACAAAGGTGGCAAGAGCATAGAGTGGAGTAAAGACAACCTCTTTAATAAATGGTTTTGGGAAGCTACGTACAAAAAAATGAAACTAGACCATCAACTTACACCACACACAAGAATAAACTCAAAATGAATAAAAGACTTAAATGTGACTCATGAATCCATAAAAATCCTGGAAGAAAATGTAGGCAAGAAAATTTCAGACATCATACGCAGTAGAATTTTCACTGATACATCACCTAAGGCAACAGAAACAAAGGAGAAAATGAACACATGGGACTACATCAAATTCAAAAGCTTCTGCACAGCAAACGAAACAACCATCAAAGTGGAAAGGGAACCCACTGTATGGGAGAGCATAATTGCCAAATGATACATCAGATAAGGGGTTAACGTCCAAAACATATAGAGTGCTCATACAACTCAACAAAATGAAGAGAAAGAACCCAATTAAAAAATGGGTAGAGGAACTAAATAGACCTCTCCCTAAACAGGACATACAAATGGCTAAGAGACATATGAAGAAATGCTCAACATCACTAATCATCAGAGAGATGGAAATTAAAACAACAATGAGGTATCACCTTACACCTGTCAGAATGGCCGCCATCAACAAATCATCAAACAAGTGTTGGTGAGGGTGTGGAGAAAAGGGGACTCTAGTACACTGCTGGTAGGAATGCAGACTGGTGCAGCCACTATGGAAAACAATATGATGTTACCTCCAGAAATTAAAAATTGAACTTCCATTTGACCCAATGATCCCACTTCTAGGAATATACCCTAAGAAGCCTGAAACACCAATCAGAAAGAATATATATACCCCCATGTTCACAGCAGTACTATTTACGATAGCTAAGATCTGGAAACAGCCCAAGTGTCCATCAGTAGATGAATGGATAAAAAAGCTGTGGTACATATACACAATGGAGTACTATGCAGCTATAAGAAAGAAAGATCTCTAGTCCTTTGAGATGACATGGAGGGACCTGGAGAGTATTATCCTAAGCGAAACAAGCCAAGCAGAGAAAGACAAATATCACACGATCTCACTTATTTGTGGAATATAATGAACATAACAGTCTGAGGAACAGGGTAGACCCAGGGACGTGGAATTAGGGTTCAGACTGACAACCCTCAGAAGAGGGGGTGGAGGGAGAGGGAAGAGAGAAACCACAGAACTTATATGCATATATGCATAACTGATGGGTGTGGACAACAAAGCTGGGGACAGGGTTGGGGGGATGGGGAGGAGGGTGTCAATGGAGAAAAAAGGAGATACGTCTGTAACAAGAATAAAAAAAAAAAGAAAGAAATCCAAGTAACAAATCCTGTATCTGGGGCTATGGCCTCTGGGTTACAGGATGATGCCTTGGATACCCCTAGAAATCTAAAGAAAAAAAAAAAAAAGATATAACTAAATGCAACGTGTGAATCTTGACAGTATCTGATTTTTAAAAAGCAACATAAGAATTTTTTGGCAGTTGGAGAATTTGGAATATTGACTGTTTATTAGATAATATTGACTTGCCAATTTTTTAGGTATGATAATGGTATTATGGCTATTGTAGGAGAATATTTTAATTAGGAGTTACATGCTGAAGAATCAACTGTCAAGATGTCTTTAACTTTTAAATAGTTTAGCAAATAGTTTAGTGTGTGTATGTGTAAAAGCAAAATCAGCTAAGTGAGCTGGTGCATGTAGGTGAAAAGATATTCTTTAAACTTTTCTGTAGCCTTGAGCATTCTAAAAATACCTTTATTTTGAAAGAAGGGCGGGAGAGAAAAGAACACTTCTCCACAGGACTATAAATGTCAAGTTCCAGTCAGAGTGCTGGACCCCAGTGGATAGATTTGTTACTACTACTAAGAAGCACCCGCCCTGGCCAGTTTGGCTCAGCGGTTAGAGCGTCAGCCTGCGGTCCAGAGAGACCGGGTTCGGTTCCCGCTAGGGGCACGTACTTTGGTTGCAGTTTGTCCCCGGCCCTGGTTGGTCGTGTGGGTGGCAGCCACTCGATGTGTCCCTTCACGTCGATGTTTCTCTCTCTCTCCCCCTTCCTCTCTCTCCCTCCCACTCTATCTGTACAAAAAATGGAAAAATGTCCTCGGGTGAGGATTAAAAAAAAAAAAAAAAAAGAAGCACTTAAAATCCCTATGTGTTGCTGTGCTTAGGAGGATGAGGAAGCCAACCAAGGCTAAGATAAAATAGTACACAGAAGGGACAGATCACCCTCCCTAGACTGACTGTCCACAGAAACCACAACACTAGGCCTGCCTGCCTCTCTTCTGGGATCCAGGCTGTGAGAAGGTGGCTGTTCAGGCCTGTTTCCCCTTCCTCCTGAACCGAGTCTCTGCTACTACAGAAGGAAAGAAACTCCTGTCATGGCTCATGGAGAATGTTCACAAAAGAGGGTCACTTCTGGGCCTCACAAGTGTTGTGGATGGGCAGAAAGAATTGGAGGGGATTTGGGTGGGGGGGAGTACATGGGCTTTGACATCGCCTGGGCCTGTGTTTGAGTCAGACTCTGCCACTTAACTAGCTGTGTGGGCCTAGGCCAATTCCTGGATACACGATGTCACCATCATCATAACAACAGCAGCAGTAATAATGATGGCTGACTTTTACTGAGCAGTTATGACTGTGCTGGGCACTTTATGCATGTTGATCTCAGATGAAGTGGATATAGGCGCACCTCATTTTATTGTGCTTCACAGGTATTTGTGTGTTCTACAAATGGAAAGCAAGACCTTCCACCTGCAAAAAGATTATGACTTGCTTTATTGCAATACTGGCTTTATTGTGGTGGTCTGGAAATGAACCTGCAACATCTCTGTGGTATGCGCTCCCCGACTTGTAGTTCTCTCTGGGCTCTTTGTTATCATCCCTACTTTTTATTTTGGGAACACTCCTGAATTCTCAATTTTGAATCTAAGGTACAGGACAAGGCCCAGGTGACCATCTAGAAGTAAATTTAAGAACTCCCACTGTATAGGAGCTGGAGAGATCATGGTTGAGTAAATTTCAAGGATGAAAACGCCCAGAGTGAATAATGTGTCTCCCAGGACACCAGATGAGACTTCCCCACCTTAGCCCACCAGGATCAAGATTCTGGCTCACCGCCCTGGGGACTGCCATTCACCTTCTCTTCCTGGCCTCCCTACACCCAGCAGCTGTAGTTTTAGCTCTCTTTTGCCCAGTTCGTATCTCTAAGAAGCTCACAGGCTGCTCCATTATTCCCACAACCCACACTGTAGGGGGAAGGTGAACACATGGACCCCAGAGTGAGCTGTGCAGGATCCCATGAAATAGGAAAAGGTGGGCTACCTGACCTGGCAACCTGACTTACTCATTTGCACAGCAAACTATTCTCTCACCTGTTACAGGCTCCCGACAACCACCATCCCTCAACCTGTTCCAGAATTTCCCTTCATCCTCTCAGCGCACTCTCCCTTCATCCTCTCAGCGCACTCTCAGGCTTCATCTTGTGATTTTCTTTAGGCACAAGCACCCCATTTCAACCACTCTCTTCCTTATGTTAGGTTTTCCTGCTCCTAACAATTATAATTTACAAACAAAGGGCTTTTAACTCCATCTCCTCATTTCATCCTAACTATAACTACAGGCAAGTTGTCTTACAGGTTAGCATTCAGAAGAGTTGAGGAAGATGGTCCTGTCACAACCTGCAAAAGGCAAGACATCAAAACTTTTTTTTCTTCCCTACCCCACTTCAGACTAAACCGCTGCCTCCCTAGAGTGAAGGGGAAAAAGCAGGGTCTTGTCCTGCCAGTGTGGCTCAGTGGTTGAGTGTCAACCCATGCACCAAGAGGTCGCGGGTTCCATTCCTGGCCAGGACACATGCCCAGGTTGTGGGCTGGATCCCCAGTGGGGGGTATGCAGGAGGCGGCTGGTCGATGTTCTCTCTCATTCATGTTTCTCTCTCTCTCCTTCTCACTTCCTCTCTCTCCAGGGTCAATAAAGGGGGGGGGGGGGCAGGATCTTTGGGTAATAAGTCCTGGGTGGTTTTGGGCAAGTCACTTCATTTCCCTGAGCCTCAAGTTCCTCACCTGTAAACAGAAATGATGACTCCTTTACAGGGTGTGAGAGTTGAATAAGATCATGTGTGACTCACCGAGTTCAAGTGCTAGGCTCTTTATTTCTAGTCACAAGAAAATGAAGGCGTCTGTGCATCCACAGGTATTTGCCCATTCGGGCACCCCCTTGCCCAAACTATAGCTGGCACTGGGCTTTCCAGGGCTGGGAGGCATCCTTTTCATCCTTGTCTCAGCACCTTCTTCCCCAGTGCCTTTCAGCGCATTCCACCCAAACCAACCCAGGCTTGCTTCATCGGCATTCTCGGCACGCACTCTCCAGCCCTGGATTCTCCCTTCCAACCTCACGCGTGTTCCCCTTCTCACCTAGAGACTCCGCCCCTTCTTGTTCCACCCACCAAAGACTCCTCCCAACAGTCTCGACCCTCATCCCGGCTTTTCCTACCGTCGCCACCCATCCAGGCTCCTTCTACCAGCTCCGCCCCGTCGCCTCCATAGGCGCCCCCTCCCCTGCAGCCACAGGAGTTACCATCCCCATCGCACAGATGAGAATGGCGAGGCTATGGTAGGCGAGATGGTTTCTGACGGTAGGACAGGTGCCTGGGTGGACCCGCGCCCCCTCACCGGTTTTCCCTGAGCCCCGCGCCCCCGGCCGCGCCGCACCCACCTCCTGCCCTCGCTCTGCAGCCTCCCCTCCGCGGGCGGCCAGCGCAGCTTTGCGAGAGGGGCGGAGACCTGGAGCCCAGCCCAGGGGCGTGGCAGCCTGGGACGGCGCGCGGCGCTCCCGGACTTGTAGTTCTCTCTGGGCTCTTTGTGGTTGGGTGCGCGGAGAGCGAACCTCATCTCCCAGGAGCCATTGCGGCGAACCGCCCAGCTCCCCGCCCCGCCCCCCTGGCCTTAAAGGGGACGCGGCCTGAGTGGATGTTCGCGGGGTGGCTCCCGCTCGGGCTCCGCCCCGTTATCCGCACCTCGCCCTTCCCCCCCGCATCGTCTTGCAGCCCAGCAGCCCCGCAGCCTCGCAGCCCCGCGGCTGCGCCTCTGAGTCGGGCTTCCTAGATACTGGCTTGTGCAGAGAAGGGTGGGAGGTGGAAGCAGCATCCCAGCCATCTGGGACCTGGCGGAGGGCGTCCTCACTCCGGGGTGAGCAGAGGACCCGCCCTGACCTAGCCTGGTCCAGCCTAGTCCTGCCTCGCCTGAACGCCCCGCCCCGGAGCCGGGTCTGAGGCAGGGTCCACTGGGGTCCCAGAGGTAAGGGGGCTGGGGCCGTGTGTGGGAGTTGTGAAGAGGGAGTGTCAGCGCCCTGGCGGTGCGAGAGCCTCGGACACGAGCGTAGGGCTCTGAGGGGCCAAGGTTGGGAGGCGGGAGGTCTGGGTGCATCCTGGGCCTTGCTGTGTGACCTTGGGTAATACCTGCCCCTCTCTGGGCCTCAACCTCCTTCATCAATTGTATATGGAGGTGATGCCTCCCCCACCCTCTCGGGGCTGAGGGCACTAGCACCCAGTACCTTGAAGCTCAACGGCCTTTCGTGGGGTTCGCAGCCCTAGCCTGGTCTGGGAGCAGGTGCATGGTATAATTGGAGGGAGGGGTGGGGTCGAGAGGGGGCACAAACTGAGGGGCCAAGAGTCCCCCTCCGCTTGGAATGGGTTTCTGCTATTCTCAGCATCCCGCCTGGGCGTACCCCTTCTATGACAGCCCAGTGAACAGGACACCCTGATATGTCAGCCTGGTTAGTGCCCTTCCAAAAAACCTAAGGGTGGGGACACGGCCATCAGAGTTATGTGAGGGCTGGCCCCCAGAGGGGATGGGTGAGTGTGGTGGGTTCTTGAAAAGGGAATATATGCTCTCCCACCCCACCCACCGCATGCCCCTTCAGTAAAAGAGCATTTGATTTTTTACCAGTAAAACCTCTTTTCACCTTTTTTCCCCAGGAGATATTTTGGTGAGGGTCTTCTTCCCATGGCTGCCTTGGGTAGAAGTTGTTTAAAAATACAGAGAGAAATGCTGCTGCCCAGAGAGGAAGGGGGCAGGCAGGGTTGGAGGGACTTTTGGTTTTGGGGGGGAAACACCTGGTGCCCCCCAGAGAGTCAAAGGAGGGAAACTGGGTATGAGGGTCAGAGAGAGGAAATGAGCTGTTCAACACTTAGGTGCTGAGCTGGAGCTTGGAGGGGCTGCTGTGCTCTGGTGTAGGAACAGGGTGAGACCTTGAAGCCCCCTCCCCTGTCTCATGAGCATCTGTGAGCTTTTCACCTGAAGGTTAACCAGGAATAGTTTTTGTTTTTGTTTTTCTTCAGCTTTGGTTGTTTGAGTCATTTCTAGAATGGTTTGAGTCTTCCATCCAGTGACCTCTGTAGGGGCATCTGTGGCTGGTATTTAAGATTCTCAGAGTTATGGATATTTGAGAACAGACCTGAACAGATGTGGGGGCAGTGACTGGACCAAGGGTTAGGCCAGTCCCTAGAAGGTTCTTTTATGGTCATACTTCAGTTTTATCTCATTTTGCTGTCACAAGTCTCTTGTTGGTCACTTGGCACTCTTTTACTTCTGTGCTTGGCCCTGTGCTGGGCACTGGGTACAGAAAAGGGGGATTGAATCTACTTCCTACTAAAGGAGAGTCCAGCCTAGTGGGAGAGAGAGACACATAGAATCCAGTGATACTGCTGAGGGTTGAGAGAAGTGGAGAGGGCCTTGGGAACCAGAGCTCAGAGACTTGTGCTTCAGGGGGACTAGGAAAGGCCTTCCAGAGGAGAGGGCATGTGACCTGGGCACTGAAGGATGAGTTGGAATTTGCCAGGAGAGAAGCCCTTTTTAAGCAGAGAGGGCATCACCAAAGGTGGCCAGCAGGGAGAGCTCACTGCGCAAATTCCTGTAGATTCACCACCAAATAGCCTTTGTTAATTTTATCTCCTCCCTGCCACACACCAGCTGAATGTCACAGAAAGGGCTTGAAGCTCGGGCTCAGGAGTTTGGACCTTATTTTGAAGGCACTGGGAACCTTGAGAGCTCTGAGCAGGGGCATGGCAGGATGGAGTTTACCATCTAATGAGATTAATCTGATGATGTCTGCAGGGTTGATCGAAGAGATCAGGGAGGGATGAGGAAGACTGAGTTGGGCCCAGGGCATGGGGGTGGGGACAGCATACTGTACACACACACACACACACACACACACACAGTCCTTTGAGGGTGATAGAGATGAGTCAGGCTTCACCATGCAGGAAGAGACCAGTCAGTACTCAGCAGAAATGCAGAAAGGATCATCCGAGAGGGACAAATAAAGGGATCTGGGCCTTTCAGGGGAGGGATTGTGATTTTCCTATGTGCTTATTGTGTGCCCTGGAGAGGGTTGGATATTGCTGGGACTCTCAGGCTGTCATGCCAGCAGTGAGAGGTATAAGCCAAAGGCTTGGGGAGGAGCAGCCTTGCCTAGGAAAGGCTAAGGGGTAGGCAACTGGTCATCTCCCATTTTGGGGATTCAGAAAGGTGAAAGAGCACCAACCACAGTAGCCACCGAGGAGGGTAGTGGCTGGGCTAGATCCGAAGCCTGGACTCCTCCTGCAGTACATGCTTCTGTTGCAGCACTGATTGAGGGAGGAATGAGGAGACTGGCTGGGAGAATACTTCACTAGTCCAAGCAAAAAGTAAAGAGGAGAGAGGAGCTAGTCTTGGGTTGGGCTGGGGCTCAGGGAGAGACTAGAAACAAACATTGGCAGTGAGGGCTAATGGATGAAATTCCTTGTAGAATCAGCGAGATCAGAAGTGTGTCTCCTTGTCTCCTTCTCTGACCGTGTCTGTTTCACTCCTCAGTGCCAGATGACCCAGGAGTAGACTTGGGACTTCCCCAGCCTTCATCTTATTTATGCCTTGTCCCAGCCTCAGCAGTGGTAGGTGAAATGGTCCCCATTTTCCAGGTGAGAAGGCTGAGGGGCCTGGCAGGGACTCACCCAAGGTTACCTGGTGATTCTGAAGCAGAGAACTTGGATCTCGTGCTTCTAATGCAGGCTCTTCTGAGGGAGGTCACGGCTGCTGTTTGCTGCTGTGTTTGGCTCAGGGCAGCTGTCTCTTGGGTCAGAGCCAGAGTCCACAGGCCATCTCTTGGTCCAGCGCCTAGAGGAGTAATCCAACCTCCCCTGAGGAATGCTGGCTGTCTGCTTCTTCCTCCCCCAGGAAGCTGAGTGCAGGTTCTAATCTCACCCTGCTGAGGCTGTGTTCCTCTCCCTTGGCGATCCTCGGCTTCCCCATTCATGCCACAGGGATAGCAGGCCTTCCTGCCTCCTGTCTGTGGCATGTGATAAGGTCAGGTGAGGTTCAAGCCTCTAAAATCTTTTTGCATGAAATGCATTGAAGACATTAGTGAGTGCATTTGTTGGTGACCATAGTGACAGCTGACTTCAGACTGCCTGTGTGGGAGTGGGGGCAAGTAGGCAGGGCTTGCCTGGAGTAGCCAGGCCATGGACTATACAGAGGCTGCAGGACGGCCTTGGAGATCAGAGCCCTCATGGAATGGCTCCACTGACTGAACTCCTAGCTGCCAGGCACAAACCACCTTATGTGGTAGGTATCAGGTAGAACGATATGAAATTGCTAACATCTGATCCTTCATTTCCATATGGTTCAACCTGATACCATTTATCCCCATTTTACAGAAGAGAAAAAAGGCTCACAATGAGGTTTGCTCAAGGTCACACAATGAGTTGCAGGACTAGAATAAGATTTGCTCAAGGTTGCCTTGGCCGGTTTGGCTCAGCGGTTAGAGCGTTGGCCTGCGGTCTGGAGAGACCCGGGTTCGGTTCCCGCTAAGGGCACGTACCTCGGTTGCAGTTTGTCCCCGGCCCTGGTTGGGTCGTGTGGGTGGCGACCACTCAATGTGTCCCTTTCACATCGATGTTTCTCTCTCTCTCTCCCCCTCCCTCCCACTCTATCTGAACAAAAATATCGAAAAATGTCCTCGGGTGAGGATAAAAAAATAAATAAATAAAAAAAGATTTGCTCAAGGTCACACTGAAATGCAGAACTTTTTACTTTCAGAACTTTCCCTAGCCCCAGAACTCCATTTCTGCCTGCCCCATTTCCTCTTCCTCCACACGATGTCAGTACCAGATCGATTAGGGTTTCTCCTTGGCTGCCTGAGTACAGACATACCTCAGAGATATTGTGGGTTCCATTCTAGACCACTGCAATAACGCCAGATCGCGATAAAGCGAGTTGTAGTATTTTTGCTGGTAGAGGGTCTTACCTTCAATTTGTAAAATACAGAACATCTGTGAAGTGCAGTAAAGCAAAGTGCAATAAAACAAGTATGTCTGTACCCGAATTCCTTGGCATCCTGTGTTGAAAGCATATTATATACTAAATTCACTAGCCTGGAGGGCAGGGGTAGGGGTGTTTGCGGATGGTCTTTAAAGGAGGATGGTCACAGCCACTGCCTAGGAAAGAGAAGACCAGAGCTGAAGGGAGACCAGTTCTGAAAGATGCCTTCAAATGCCTTTTGAGATTATGCTTGCCTTGGCACTCTTTGCCAACACCTCTGTCTCTACCATCAGACTGGAAGCTCCTAAGGGCAATAACTTTGCTTCTGAAGTGAAGGAGACTGACATTTTCTGAGCACTTCCTTGTGCCCAGCAGCATGGTAAGGACTTTATATTTGTTTTCACAACAACCCTGCAGGGTGTAAACAGGCTCAGAGAGCATAAGTAACCTGAACGGTAAGCAGTATGCATCCCAGATGAATCTGAGGCAGCCAGGCCAGTGCTGGGGAACCACTGATCTGTACCCTGGCTACACCCATAGTAATCTCTTCAGAGACACTCAGGCTTCAGTGACTGGCAGGGGAGAAGCCAGCCACTGAGAAATAATCCCAATTACTTCCCTGTGGAGTTCACACCCTGTTGAGAGAGACAGAGATATAAATAAATGGGCTTATTGCATTGTAATAGGCAGTAATGGAGGTTTAGTCTTAGCCAAGGGCTAGGACAGAGAAGAGAGTGTCTCCACTGGGCCTGGCACACAGTCAGGCTCCCACGATATCTGTGGTTCTGGATAAAAGTTTCTGGACCCTCCTCTAGAAAATTTCTGCCTTGTCTTCATACGAACTTCAGGTCTCAAAAATAGAATAGTTTTTACTGAGCCCATAAATTTAGTGAAACACCTACGGTGTGCTGAGCCTTATCTGAGGTCTAGTGTAGAGTGGGATTATACAAAGAAGCAAAGAAATGGCCCTGTCTTCTTGGAGATGAAAGCTGGATATTACAAGAGCAAACTGTACCTATGTGAACCAGCATGAGAATCAGGAGTCAAAATGAGTCAGAGGGATGAAGGTTTCCATGAAACATCCACATGGAGGGGAAGGGCAGGGGGAAGGTTATTATGGCTCAGGAATAAGGTAGCAGTAACTCACGCTACATTCCATATTTGCTCATTCAACAAATGCCTTCAGTGTGCCAGGCACTGGGCTAGGAGCTAGAGATACCACAGTGAACAAAACCTGACATGGTTCCTGCCCTCAGGAATCTACAGGTATACCTCGGGGGTATTGTGACTTTGTTTTCAGACCACTGCACTAAAGCGAGTCATAATCTTCTTGCCAGTGGAGGGTCTTGCCTTCCATTTGTAAAAAACACACCTGTGAAGTGCAATAAAGCGAAACAGCCTCCTTAAACTTGTAAAAAAAACCCAGAAAAACCCCCACAACATCCATGAAGCACAATAAAGTGAAACAGCCTCCTTCGTTATAGCACATAGTATAGTGGATGAGGCTGACTCCCATTAAGTAATCAATATAAGTGCTATAAAGGAGGATGAGGGGCTCTGAACTTAACAGTGGCCTTTGACCCAGGCAGGAAGGTCAGTCAAGGCTTCCTCAAGGAAGTGAGTTTAAGCTGAGGTCTGCAGGGTGAGCCAAGCAAGGAGGGGAGGGAAGAGCATAGTGACCCAAGAGAGGGGCTAGTGTGGACTGAGGTTGGGGAGGCAGGCAGGACCCTGAGTGTGCAGTCCTGGAGCACGAGACCAGACGCTGCTTCAATGGAGGGGATCTGGACCCATACAACCCCAGCACTATGCGATCCCAGTTATAATGGAGGATGGGGCCCAGGTGGACCGAAGGGTGAGCGATGAATTCATCCTAGAGGTCCAGAGCTATTCTCATTGGGGTGGATGTTTGAGGTGGACTTTGAAGGAAAATAGGAGTTTGCTTGGTTGTGCGAGTGTGTGGTAGTAGTGGAGGTGTTGGGAAATAGGGTGTTTCAGGCAAAAGGCACAGCAAGGTGAAATCTTTTAAAGGTGTATAGATCATTTGAGAAAGCAAGAAGTTGATCGGGGACTGAGTAAAGTGCACAAGGGATCTCAGGAAGCCCTATTGGCACGCCCTCCTTGGAGGTGTGTGTGTGCGCGCGCGCGAGTGCCCCCCTTCTCATCTCTCCCACAGGACATGACTGGCCAAGACTCTGGACAGCAGTTTCTAGATCCAACTCCTATTTGTCCTAATAGTGGATGAGGTCACGAGGAAGGTCTGGGGGAGAGAAGGGCAAAGGGGTGGGAGGAGGGCTCAGGCTCAGGTGTTACCTTTGTGAGATAAAAGACGCTCACCAGTAGTAACTACAACTCACTGGGGCTTATATTGCCAGGCCTTGTGCTTTACTTCATCTAGACATCTTCCAGTAATGTAGGTATCCTTGCCCCACCTTACTGATGAGGAAATGGGGGTCCAGAGAGGTTGAGTTGCTCGCCCCATGGCTCAGCCCCATGGGGAATTAGACCTGTCTGGTAGAGTGTAACTTGCTCCCTGTCCCCCGCAGCGCAGCCGCGATGGACAAGATCCTTGAGGCGGTGGTGATGTCGTCGTACCCCGAAAGCGTGAAACAAGGGCTGGTGCGGCGCGTGTTGGAAGCGGCACGGCAGCCCCTGGAGCGGGAGCAGTGCCTAGCGCTGTTGGCGCTGGGCGCACGCTTCTACGTGGGTGGCGCCGACGAGCTGCCGCGCCGCGTGGGCTGCCAGTTGCTGCACGTAGTCGGCCGCCACCACCCCGATGTCTTCGCTGAGTTCTTCAGCGCGAGCCGCGTGCTGCGCCTGCTGCAGGGTGGCGCCGGCCCACCTGGCCCCCGTGCGCTCGCCTGCGTGCAGCTCGGCTTGCAGCTGTTGCCCGAGGGGCCCGCGGCCGAGGAGGTGTTCGCGCTGCTGAGGCGCGAGGTGTTGCGCACTGTGTGCGAGCGCCCGGGCCCCGCGGCTTGCGCGCAGGTTGCCCGGCTGCTGGCGCGGCACCCGCGCTGCGTGCCCGACGGCCCGCACCGCCTGCTCTTCTGCCAGCAGCTGGTGCGCTGCCTGGGCCGCTTCCGCTGCCCGGCCGAGGGCGAGGAGGGCGCCGTGGAGTTCCTGGAACAGGCTCAGCAGGTGAGCGGGCTCCTGGCGCAGCTGTGGCGCGCGCAGCCCGCCGCCATCCTGCCCTGCCTCAAGGAGCTGTTCGCCGTCATCTCTGGCACAGGTGCGTGTGCGCTTAGGCTGGGGTTGGGGCAGGAGGGAGTGTGTGTGCCAAGGTACTGGGTGTGGGCCAGGGCAGGTGGCTGTTCGTGAGTCTTCTGCTTGAGGTGCCCCTGTGTGGTGTGGTATGTGTGTGCCACGGGCGAATGCACAGGTGGGAGAGCGATGTTCTAATATTTAATTAGCAAGCCTATGCCTAGCACCTGTTGTGGGTCCTATGCTGTGGTGGGTGCTGGTGCACAGGGAGGAACAGACTGCCTGGTGTGGGAAAAGGACGAACCCAGATTAATCTGACCAGGAGGAGGACCTAGGGGCTGAGCAAGATACCAGGAAGGAGGACATCATGCCCTTTGGGTCAGGTGGGTTTCCTAGAAGTGGTGACTTTGTTTTGTTACTCCTCACCTGAGAATATTTTTCCATTGATTTTTAGTGAGAGTGGAAGGGAGGGAGGGAGGGAGAGAAAGAGCGAGAAACATCAATATGAGAGAGACACATCGATTGGTTGCCACCCACACGACCCCGACCTGCACTACCCTGCCCCAGCCAAGATCAAACCTGCAACCACGGGTCACTGCTCTAACTGCTGAGCAAAACCATCCAGCGCTAGAAGTGATGACTTTTGAGCCAGATTTTGGAGAGGTGGGCAGCACCAGGCAGCAGGGGCAAGGTGCTCTGGGCAGGCAGAGGGAACACAATGGAGCCTGTAGGTGTCAGCTCTGAAATGTAAAATATTGGCCCTCCATTGAGAATTGGAACTGGGCTTATAGTGTAAATGACTGAAATAAGAGCTGTGCCTTCCCTGATTATAGGGCTGTTTAGGGGAAAGGAAGGTAATGGACCTGGCACCAGGAAGAACCAAGGCTGGGTGTGTAAGAACCTGGGTCCTTATACAATTGGACAACAAATTTTGATAACTAAATGTTCTTTCTCACCTCTAGGCTTTTGTCTATGTGGTTCCAGATGGAATGTCCTTCCTCTCCCCAAGTCCATATAGGCCTTCTACCTGCTTTTGCCAACTCCAGTGTTACCCCTTCTTAAAGGCCTTGCCTGTACACCCAGAAATGGGGTCAGTGCTTTTTTTTTTTGGTGCCTAGCACAGGGCTGGGTCCAAATCAGTGCCAGTGAAGGAGTGAAGGTTTGATGAGTGAATGAGTTAAGATTGAATCAGAGGCTGTGATACTGCGGAGGTGAGGTGGCCTGGATGTGCTCTTTGCAGAGGCCCAGCCTAGTCCCTTGGCAGCATGAAAGCAAGTGGTGATGGGGGAGGTGAGGGGCACATCTACCTTGCTAAGCTCAGCCCAGTCCCCTGTTCCAGAAGAGGAGCCACCGTCTAGTGCCCTGGCCAGCATGGTCCAGCACCTCCCACTGGAGCTCATGGATGGTGTTGTCCGGAACCTCAGCAATGATGACAGTGTGATGGACTCTCAGATGCTGACTGCCATTAGCAGGTGGGCTGAGGGCCCAGTGTTGGGCAGGTCTCTCTCCCTCCCAGAAGCCCCTTCCTCTGGGTATGGTTGCTGGGCTAGATTTAGTGTTTAAGGGCCCATGTCCTCATGTTTGTTTATTCATCCATCTTTTCTTGAGCTCTGCTTTGTGTCTGGCCCAGGCCTGGTTGTGGGAGACACAGAGGGCCCTGCCCTATTGATGTTCCCAGGCTGGATACTAGCTGTGAGGCCTTGGACAGGTCAGTGAACTCTCTAAGCCTCAGGTTCCCCTTCTGTAATAGCAGATGTGGGTGGTGGTATAAGAAATTGTCAGACTTTCATGGGATCATATTAGAAAGTCAAAATGCTTTTACAAAGTATTTTAGGAGTTTGGCAAGCATGATAAATGGAGTTTGGGTGCTTTTCAGCTCACTGACCTCTTGCACATTCCTCACCTCATTTGAATGTCTTCATACCTATGATCTAGCCACACCTGCTCATCCAGTGATCCCAGAAAATACCGCCTACTCTCCTGTCTGCAGGCCTTTGGCTCTGCAAACCCCATTCACCTGGTATGCCTCACCTGGTATTCTTGCTGTTCTTTCCATACTAGTGTACAGTTCACTGTATCCATGGGGCCTTTCTGGATTCTTTGTCTTTAGTGGGTAGGAATGTGAGTGCTAGAGGTAAGCTGCCCAAGTTCAAATCCTGGCTCTACCACTTCTTGCCTGTGTGACTTGGGGCAAGTTACTCAACTTCTCTATGTTCGAGTGTCCTCATCTATAAAATATAGTATAAGCCAACCCATTTTATAGGGTTGATTTGAGGATTAAATTAGATAAAATCAGATAATACATGAAACATGCCTAGAAACATATTGTAGTTACTGTTACTTTATTTTCACATTGTTCTACCTCTCTATAGTATAGTCTACTGAGTATGACAATAGTAATACTGTAGTGACATTTTCCTGGGCACCTACTAGGTGGCCGTTTCAGCTCAGTACACACAGATATTATGTTGTGGGAGCCAGTGGGTTGATACATTAAGGCAGATAGAGCAGTGCCTGGTACAGAGTGAATACTACGTAAGTGTTTGCTAGTATCTCTCTTCATCCAGACAGCCCTGTTGTTGGTAGGCATTGTCTCCATTTGACAGAGGAGGAAACGGAGGCCGAGAGAGTAAGTGACTTGCTCCAGTTCACGAGCCATGATTTGCTGGAGCCAGAGCTTCTGGCCCCAGGAGCCAGCGTTCCTCCTGCCATTGAGCCCCAGTGTTCAGGCAGAGGCAGCTCATCATGTATGGGGCTGAGGTTTGGGGTTCTGAGAGGGCCAGGCTCCCCTCCTGCTGGGCTGGGAGCCCCAGTCTCTGCCCGTCGCCTGTGCTGGGCTCATTTGCTTATTCATCCCACATACCCCAGGGCTGCCCTGTTAGGGTGAGTCATTGTGGGACCTCAGGACATTATGGCTAGTTCCTGGGCTGCACCACCCAGGCATTTGGGCCTCCCTGGTCCCTGTGTCACTGTTATTCCCCTCACCAGGATGATCGACTGGGTGTCCTGGCCCCTGGGGAAGAACATTGACAAGTGGATCATTGCACTGCTGAAGGGCCTGGCCGCTGTTAAGAAGTTCAGCATCTTGATTGAGGTTTCACTCGCCAAAATTGAGAAGGTTGGTGGGCCCCTGTCCTGGCCCCTGCTTATGTCCTTTCCTGCTAGTGTCTTGGCAGGGGCATTGCAGGTCTAAGAGGCAGAACACCGGGGCTCCCACCCAAACTCTGTGACCTGGGACAATTCACTGCCCTCTCTGAGCCTCAAGTTCCCCCATTCTTTCCTCTGAATGCTCATTCAAGCATGTATATGTTCTTTAGGTATGTCTGTCTATCCATCCATCAGATATCTAATGGTCTTGCTGTCCATTTAACTGTCTGTCTGTCCACCCAGGTCTGTGAGCACCTCCGTGTTCTTGCTCTGGCATGGGTCTGCTGCTTCAGCTCCGGGGTCTCTAATGCCCCTCAGGCCTGTGGCTGCACTCAGTCTTGGGTGTCCCAGGCCTGGGGGGTTCCTGACGAGGGACTCTCTTCCAGGTTTTCTCCAAGCTTCTGTACCCCATTGTCCGGGGAGCCGCCTTATCTGTCCTCAAGTACATGCTCCTGACCTTCCAGCACTCCCATGAGGCCTTCCACCTGGTAAGGGCCCATCGCTGCTGTGTCCCCCGCTGGTCCAGCTGGAAGCCAGACAAGCTGTCTCTGTTGGGGTTAAGGGGTCAGGGCTTGAAGCCCAAGCCTTTGAAACCCTGGATGTTAGGACTAGAGGATACTTGAGACCCCAATTTACGGATAAGAAACTGAGGCCAGAGAATTTGTGTGGTCTCCCCATGGGCCCCTAGTAGAGTGACAAGCCTAGAATGATAACACCCACGTTCCCTGGATAACAGCTGTGTGCCGGTCACAGTGCTGAAGGCAGTACCTATGTGCGCTCACTGAACTCCCAGAACAGTCCTGAGAAAGAGGGTCTGTCATTTTCTCCACTTCTCAGCTGAGGAAGTTGAAGTGTAGGAGGGTAAGTCCCTTTCCAGACACACAGCCAGTGAGCAGTACAGGGAGGATTCTGGCCAAGTCGGTCTGACTCCTGACCCAGTGCCCTTTGTGTACCCTGCTGCCTGCCAGCAAGGTGGCCTGACCCCCAGCTCGGGGCTCTTTCTGCTGGCTTCCAGACCCTCTTAGGAAGGACAGCCTGTGGCCCTGAGGCTGCCTTTCCCTGCCTGCCTTCTGTGGATGGGGCCATAGGTTCTGATGGCCCCCGGTCAAGGCAGAAACATCCTGCTTCCCTATTTGCTGCAATTGGAGAAGCACAGAACCAGGTTTGGGGTGCTTGGGGTTGAGTCCCAGATCTGCTCTTTGCCAGATGTGGTGACCTTGGGCCAGGGGTCTCACATAGAGGTAGACCCCTAGGATGGTGGGAAAGGGTTTGATGAGGTGATAGTTGTCAAGAGCCTGCTGCATACTGGGGACTTGACAGGTGTTGGTTTCTTTCCATCCTTTTCCTGGGCTCCTCTGCTCCCTGTTCCTGTGGTCTGGCTCTGTCCATCCCTGGGACATGCTGGCATAGCATCTTCATGGGTTTGAAAGTTAACACTCCATAACCCAGAGGAAAGAAATTAGCTTTGGGTTTAGACAGGCCTGATTCAGACACCAGCTCCTCTGGAACCCACGGTGAAATCCTTGGCAAATTATATAACCTCTCCAAATTCCATTTTTGTTTTATCTGGACAGTGGGGACAATAATAATTGCCTGATAAAATTATGAGGATGAGGCACTTGACATGTATGTTTGGTGAAAGAATTATGGTGTTTGTCCCCAGAGGCAGCCGCTCAGGCCCTGTCAGGGCTGTCCACCAGCTGCCCACGTGGTGGCCCCAGCATCACTCTTGGGGGGCAGAGAAGCCCTAGTCACTCAGGCTGTCGGGCAGGCCATTTGGCTGAGGCTTAGCAGTTAGAGCTAGGGCTCAGGCTTCTGCTGAACTGTGAGGAGGGGATTATTGATCCCATTTTGTGGTGGAAGAGATCGAGGCAGTGTTCAGCAGCGACAGGCATCCCCTGTCTCAGTGGGTGACTGGTGCTGAGCCTGACCCCACTCTGCTTCACAGCTCCTCCCTCACATCCCTCCCATGGTGGCCTCTCTGCTCAAGGAGGACTCCAACTCGGGGTCCAGCTGCCTGGAGCAGCTGGCAGAGCTGGTCCACTGCATGGTGTTCCGGTTCCCCGGCTTCCCGGATCTGTATGAGCCTGTCATGGAGGCCATCAAGGTGAGTGACAGTCCCCCACCATTTGGTCCCCGGCTAGCTCCCATCGCCTTCCCTGGCCCATCCCGTGCTGCAGGCACACTGAGCCACCTGACGTTCCCCAGATGGGCGTCCTCTCTCCTGACTGATCTGAGCCTATTCGTATGCTGTCTCTAACTGTCAGCCCTTCCTTGTTCTTCCTGAATAGCTCCTACATGCTCTTTAAGGGCTCTGCTTACGTGTTAACCTCCCTCTGGAAGTCTTCCCTGATAACTCTCAACACCTTCCTGAGGTTGGCCCCCACCAGGCTGGGTCAGGGTCTCTCTGGGCTCTCACAACCCCAGGGCACCACTCTGTTCACACATTGTCACTGTCTGGGTGTCTGTCTCCACCACCAGATCATGAGCACTCCAGAGCAGGTTTTGTTTACAGTTATTCACATGACTGCTGCTACCCTACTCTGCCAGATGCAGAATGGGAGCTGGGGACATAGCCATGAATCACCTCCATTGAGGAGCTTCCAGCTTGGGGGCGGGGTGAGGGACAGACGTCTATAAAAGTAGCTCTGATCTAAGCAGCTTATGAAACACCTCTGAGGGTCAACCAGGAGCAGTGAGAAGCCCGAGGAGCGAAAGACTCCAGTTAGAGGACGAAAGGGCTTGTGAACCGGGCTGGCTGGGTTGCTAGGACAACAGCTAACATCTGTAGCTAGTGCCACATTTGATGGTCTTTTCCCTTCTGATGCTCACAAGAAGCCTGTCAAGCAGATACTATCGTGATTTGTTTCACAGAGAGGAAATGAGGTTTGATGATTTGTGCAGTCACAGAGATAGTGAGAGACAGTCAGGACTGGGTTGCTTCATACAGAGGGCAGGTCCGAGCGAAGGTGAAACGTGTCTAGGTAGGTGGCAGCCCTTTCAAAACTTTCGTCTGACTTCCATTTCTGCAGCACGGCAGGTAGATAACCTGAAAAGTGTCCCACTGCAGAATACCTGGAAATGCTTGTTACAATGAAACAAATGTTTTTTGTTGTTTTTTTTTAATCCTCACCTGAGGATATTTTTTCAAATATCTTCAGACAGAATGGGAAGGGGGGTGAGGGAGAAACATCAGTGTGAGAGGGACACACTGATTGGTTGTCTTCTGCACAACCAGGGCCGGGGACAGACCGCAACTGAGGTACATGCCCTTGACTGGAATTGAACCCGTGACTCATTGGTCTGCAGGCCAACACTCTAACTGCTGAGACAAACTGGCCAGGGCAACAATACAACAAATGTCTTTTTAAGTTCATAGCTGAACTTGTAAGAAAGTAAGGGAATCCATATGGTCCAAAAAGGAAGAGAAAACTGAGTTCCAGAGTTGTAAGTGAGAGATGACAGATGTTTTTTTGCCCTGGGGTGGGAAGGGAGGGTGGGTAAGATGGCCAACCTCAGTTACTGAAGGGCATGAGCTGATGGGGACAGGAGGTGAGGCTTAGGGCCTGCCCCTAGTAGGGAGTTAGTGCTAAGAGGCATACATTAGTCAAGCCTCAAGAAAGGCTTAACCGTTAGCAACATTCGATCTAGGGAAAAAAAATAGACGTCAAGGAAACTTCTGTCTTGGTCTGGACTCTGCATTGGAAAAAAAAGAAATTTGCAATTAGTGGCCTGCTTTCATGTCTAAGGATTCAAATTCACACCATCTTAGGGTTGTGGGACCCCCTAAGCTCAGACATGAACATTAAGAGTAGTTGTAAACTTGTAATACCTGGGGTTGCCTGGTTGAAACAAAAGAAACTGCTTTCAGGCTACAAAGATTCTACTGAAGATGAGTTTATAATCCAAAAATTACAAAACATCCAAGGAAACAATCCACTGTGAGTGAGGGCTGGTAGATGCAACAAACAAAACCTCTGGTTTTTCAACTTAACGTGAGAAAGTTTAGTAGAGCTCACCCACAGAAGAAGGGGCTGCCTTGCTAGGTTGTGAGCTCCCTGTTGTGAGCTGGATGAGCAGAGGAGACAGGACTTCCACTTATTGGAAGTGACTATTACTGTTTCCTGCTAGGTTACGAGCTGAGGGTGGGCAGGGATACCTGTCACTTTGATCTCTGTGCCCAGTTAATGTGGGTGAGTGAATGTGACCGTAGTGTGAAGAATGCCATCATGGAGGTGTGAACCAAGAGGAGGCAGCCTGGCCCTGTCCTGGGCACTGAGTGAGACCCAGGCTGTGCACACTAGGGGCTGTGGTCTGATCCGGGGAACGTTGTGAGTCTGCCAATACCTGGACCACTAGGTGCAGGGAGGTAGGCTATAGGACAGGTCTAGATAGTGTGGGGACCTCCTTTGAGAACATCCTAGAAACCCTTATAGAGAGAGGATAGAGGTTAGACCTTGAGGATGGGCCTGGCAGGGGGAGAGATGTGGCGGTGGGCAGGTGCAAGTCCAGTTTGGCGGTAACGTGTTTGGAGCTGAGGGGAGATCAGTAAGTTCGGCAGAGCCAAGGGCCTGGGAAACCAGGCCAAGTGACTGCTTAATCCAGCAGATCTGGGCTTTTCCAATGCTTCCGCTGAAGTACTTGACGTCAGAGGAGGGGGCTTACCCCAGGCAGCCTGACACAAGCCGAATTTCCCTAAAACCTCATTTTACTTCAAGGATTCCAGTATGTATTTTATAATTACATTTGTTTGAACATAAACACATTTTTTCTTGAATATTAGAGAATGTGGCTCCAGAAGGGTGTGCTCCTTTTGGCCTGTGCCTTTGAATACCCCTTGGTACGAGCCAGTTTGTACCAATAAAACCTGCAAGGTGTTATTGTTTATAAGATTCTTTCACATGTGTTCTATGAGTTCATCCTTCTGTGTATCTAGGCTCCTTTATAAATAATTTCTGGAAAGTTCTCTTACATAGACAGTTGTGTCAGGTTATGGCAGTTTTTCTGGGAGCTGTGGTCCTTGCTGAGGGAGCCGTGGTATGTAAATTTCCAGTAACCGTAGGAGCTTGAGAGTTATTTTGAAGTTCTTGTTTTATTTTCCAAAGAGGACAAAGTTACCTTCTTTGGATAAATGGCATTTGATGTTTTTTTCTAGTGTGGCTATTTCTGCATTTTCTGTGTGCACTTGTGTGCATGTGTGGGGTTCTGACAACCTGCTTTTTTGGTCCCTATTTGTTTGTGCGGAGTGGGGGTGGACTAGGGGATAAGAGGAAGACAGAGGAGTCGCCTGAGAGAGACCATACTGAGCCCGCATCTCCTTTCACCTCTGGCAGCTCCTGCATTTTAAGTCATCTGAGAGGTGACGGGCTAATCGGATGTTTTCAGTGCTGAGCTGGTTGGAAGCTCTGGAGCCCTGCACATACCTAGGGACTGTGCTCAGGGTCTGGAAGTAAGAGCAGGGCTAGAGGAACTATTACGAAAGTTGCTCACACCTCCTAAGTGACTCTACATTATGCTTAGGTGTTTTTCTTTAAAACATACCATCATTAGAACCAGTGCTTGGTAATATTCCTTTAGGTGCCATTGTTTAATGTGGAAAAGGATAGTAGGTGGGAAAGCTTGCTAATCCCCAAGCCCGTGACCAAGGACCCATACCTCAGACCCCTGGGATCCTCCGCTGTCCTGACTGTAGGCTCAAGGTCCAGGGGGGTGACCAATTCACAAAAGCCGACTCTCCAGGCTTAAAAGTAGACGGTGAGGCAGGAGCATCACGGCGTGCAAGCACCGTGAGAGTGTAGAGTGCCAAAGTGACCCCAGGTAGGAGTATCCTCCCTTGACAGGTGAGGAAACTGAGAGGCTCACTGCTCACAGCCAAGAGTCAGGACTAGGACTGAGGTTTTGACAACGCTGGATCGGGCCCAAGGGCCCAGATCATTGCTCAGAGTCTTTCATACCCTGGGCTCTTCTATGAATGCAGGGATTCTTCACTTACTACCTGTATGTTACTGGAAAATTATTATCATTATTTTTTTAAACCTCACCCGAGGCTATTTTTCCATTGATTTTTTTTTTTCAGATAGACAATAGAGTGGGAGGGAGAGAGGAAGGGAAGGGGGCGGGGAGAGAAATATCAATGTGAGAGAGACACATCAATTGGTTGTCTGCAGGCTGACACTCTAACTGCTGAGCCAGACCAATCAGGGCCGAAAAATTCTTTATCCAAGTCTTAGTTTTTTCATCTATTAAATGAGGATTTTACCACCTTTTAAGGCAGCTGTGACATGAAAGATCAGTAAAAAGCCCCTATGTCAAGGTGAGAACTTAGAATAAGTTTGGAAGCAGGAGGCTATTCATACACATCTCTAGAACATTCGCGGGGTGATGTGCTTGGGTGGGTGTAGTCCAAGAAGGCTTCCCGGAGGCAGTGATATTTTTAGAGTGGACCCTGGTGCCCACTCTCCTGCTGGCTTGTTCCCTCCCCAGGACCTCCACGTTCCCAATGAGGACCGCATCAAGCAGCTGCTGGGGCAGAATGCCTGGACCTCTCAGAAGAGTGAGCTGGCTGGCTTCTACCCTCGGCTCATGGCCAAGTCAGACACGGGCAAGATTGGTTTAATTAACCTGGGCAACACATGCTACGTGAACAGCATCCTTCAGGCCTTGTTCATGGCTTCTGAGTAGGTGCTGCTTTTGAATTCCCCGTCTGTCCCTGCGTCTCTCTCTTGTACTCCCGGGTTGTGCAGCCCTGTTCACCCCCAGAACTCATTTTGTAGATCTGAAACTCTGTACCTATTAAACAATAATAGGTTTCCCATATTTCTTCTTTTTTTAAAATAAATCCTCACCCCAGGATACCTTTCCATTTATCTTCAGATAGAGTGTGTGTGGGGGGAGAAACTGACTAAAGAGACACACATTGATTGGTTGCCTCCTGCAGAAATCCGACCAGGGTCGGAGACGGAATTGCAACCCAGGTACGCACCCTTGACTGGAATCGAACCCGCAACTCCTTGGTCTGCAGGCCGATGATCTAACCACTGAACAAAACCAGCCAGGGCTAACTTCCCCTATTTGCATTCTCCCTTTCCTCCAACCACTGCTATATTTTGTTACTGATTTTGTCTCTTTTCTAAATACCTTATATAAGTGGATTCATACTGTATTTGTGTGATTGGGTTATTTCACTTTGAACATGTCTTCAAGGTTCCTCCATATTGTAGCATATTGTAGAAGTTCTTTCCTTTTGAAGGCTGAATAATATTCTGTTGTTCATAAAACCATATTTTGGTAATCTATTCATTGCTCAGTGTGCACTCGAGTTGCTTCCATGTTTTAGCTATTGTGAATAATAGCTATGGACATGGGTGTACAAATGTTTCTTCGGGACTCTATGTTTGATTCTTTTTTTTTTAAATTTTTTTTTTTATCCTCACTGAGGACATTTTTCCATATTTTATTCAGACAGAGCAGGAGGGAGAGAGAGGAAGAGAGAGAGAGAGAAACATCGACGTGAAAGGGACACATCGACTGGCTGCCACCCACACATCCCAACCAGGGCCAGGGACAAACTGCAACCGAGGTGCGTGCCCTTAGCGGGAACCGAACCCGGGTCTCTCTGGACTGCAGGCTGACGCTCTAACCGCTGAGCCAAACCGGCCAGGGCTGATTCTTTTGAGCATATGCCCAGAAGTGGAATTGCTTGGTCATATGGTAATTATATTTTTAGCTTTTTGAAGAACCTCCATACTGTTTTCCATAGTGGCTGCAGCATTTTACATTTCTACCAACAGTGCACGAGACTTCAATTTCTCCACATTCTCGCCACTACTTATTTTCTGGTGTTTTTGTTAGTTTGATTTTTGATAGCAGCCATCCTAGTGGTGAGGTGGTATCACTGTAGTTTCGATTTGCATTTCCCTAATGATTAGTGATGCTGAAATTCATTTGTTTACTGGCTATTTGTATATTTTCTTTAGAGAAATGTCTATTCAACTCCATTGCCCATTTTTGAATTGAGTTTTTGTTGTTGTGAGATTTGGAGTTCTCTATATATTCTGGATAGTAATCCCTTATCAGATACATGATTTGCAAAATTTTTTTCCATTTTGTGGGTTGCCTTTTTACTCTGTGGAGAGTTTTTGTTTTTTGCTATGAAAAGGTTGCTTTTATTGCTTATTGGGATATAAGTGACATTAACATATTAATTTCAGATGTACAACATGATTTGATATATGTACATTTTATTAAATGGTCACTGTAAACCTAGTTAACACCCATCACCACACAAATTTTTTCTTGGGATGAAAAGTTTTAAGATTTACTCTTAGCAACTTTCAAATATACAATACAGTATCATTAACTGTAGTCACCATGCTGTACATTACATCCCCAGGACTTATTTATTTTATAACTGGAAGTTTGTAACTTTTGACTTCCTTCCCGTATTTTGCCCACACACCACTGCTAACCTCTGGCAACCAACAATTTGTTCTCTGAATCTGTGAGGTGTTTTTTTTTTTTTTTAGATTCCACATATAAATTAGATCATACAGTATTTGTCTTTTTCTGTCTGACTTATTTCACTTAACATAATGCCCTCCAGGTTTGTCCAGTTGTCACAAATGACAGGATTTTCTTTTTTTCTCATGGCCGAATAATATTGCATTATATATATCTATCTCACATTTTCGTTTCACATTTCATATTACATGTTCATTCGTCTCTCAGTGGACACTCAGGTTGTTTCCATATCTTGACTATTATAAATACTGCTGCAATGAGCCTGGGAGTGCAGATATTTTTTCAAGTTAGTGTTTGTGATTTTTCTGGATAAATACCCAGAAGCGGAATTGCTAAAACATATGGTAGTTCTATTTTTAATTTTCTGAAAAACATCCATACTGTTTTCCATAGTGGCTGCATTAATTTACATTCCTACCAACAGTGCACAAAGGTTCCCTTTTCTCCATATCCTCGCCAACACTTATTTCTTGTCCTTTTGATAATAGCCATTCTATCAGGTATGAAGTGATATCTTACTGTGGCTTTGATTTGCATTTCCCTGATACAGAGCACCTTTACATGTACCTGTTGGCCACATGTGTGTCTTCTGTGGGAAAATGTTTATTCAGATCCCCTGCCTATTTTTTTTAACTACATTATTGTTTTGCTATTGAGTTGTATGGGTTCTTTATATATTTTGAATATTAATCCCTTATCAGATATATGATTTGGCAAATGTTTTCTCTCATTAATAGATTGCATTTTCATTTTGTTGATGGTTTCCTTTGATGTGCAGAAGCTTTTTAGTTTAACATAGTTACACTTGTTTGTTTTGCTTTTGTTGCCTTTGCTTTTGGTGTCAGATCCAAAAACATCATTGCCAGGACCAATGTCAAGGAGCTTATAGCTTATTTTTTTTTTATAGGAGCTAGATGTTTTCAGGTCTTACATTCAATTCTCAATTCATTTTGAATCAATATTTGTATACGGTATAAGAACAATAGTAAGATTGCATATAGCTGTCCAGTTTTTCCAACACCATTTATTCAAAAGAATATTCTTTCCTCATTTATTATTCTTGGCTCTATTGTATATTAATTTAATATATATGCATGGGTTTATATATATGCATGGGTTTATTTCTGGACACACTGTTCTGTTTCATTGATTTGTGTCTATGTTTTTATGATAATACCATACTGTTTTGATTACTGTAGCTCTGTAATACAGTTTAAAATCAGGAAGCATAATGCCACTAGTTTGCTTTCTTTCTCAAGATTGCATTGGCTATTCAGGGTCTTTGTGGTTCTATACAAATTTTAGGATTGTTTTTTCTATTTCTGTGAGAAATGCCATTAGAATTTTGACAGGGATTTCATCAAATCTGTATATTGCTTTGGGTAGTAAAGAAAAATTAACGTTGTTAAAATATCCAATCTATGAGCACAGTATATCCTCCCAGTTAGTTATATCTTCTTCAGTTTCTTTCTTCAAGGTCTTATAGTTTTCTAAATACAGGTCTTTTCCTCCTTGGTAAAATTTATTCCTAGGTATTTTATCTATGTTTTTTTTTTTTTTTTTTTATGCAATTGCAAATGGGATTGTTTCTTAAGTTCTTAGAGTTTGTCATTGGTGTATAAAAATGCACCAGATTTCTGACTATTAATTTTGTATCCTGCTATTTTACTGAATTTTTGTGTTAGTTCTAAAGATTGTTATTATGGCTGTTCTTATGTTGAGGTATGCTTCCTCTATTCCCACTCTTCTGAGAGTATTTATCATAAATGGGTGCTGGATTTTGTCAAATGCATTTTCTGCACCCATTGATATCATATGGGTTTTATCCTTCATTTTGTTTATGTGGTGTATCACATTTATTGATTTGTGGATATTGAACCAACATTTCTCTTTTTTTGGGTGCTGGGTTTTGTCGAATGCTTTTTCAGCATCTATTGATATGATCATGTGGTTTTTATCTTTCATTTTGTTTATGTGGTGTATCACATTTATTTATTTGCGAATATTGTACCAGCCTTGCATCCCTGGGATGAATCCCACTTGGTCATGGTGAATCATTTTTTTGATGTATTGCTGGATTTGATTTGATAGTATTTTGTTCAGGATTTTGGCATCTATGTTCATCAGGGATATTGGCCTGTAGTTTTCTTTCTTTGTAGTGTCTTTTTCTGGTTTTGAAATTAGAATTCTGCTGGCCTCATAAAATGAATTTGGAAGTCTTCCTTCTTCTTGAATTTTTTGAAATAGTTTGAGGAGAATGGGTGTTAGTTCTTTGAATGTTCGGTAAAACTTCCCTGTGAAGCCGTCTGGGCCTGGGCTTTTGTTTTCTGGGAGAGTCTTCATTACATCTTCAATTTCCTTAGTTGTTATAAGTCTGTTCAAGTTTTCTATCTCTTCCTGGTCCAGTTTTGGGAGACTATGTGTTTCTAGAAATTTGTCCATTTCACATAGATTGTCGTATTTGTTGCCATATAATTGTTCACAGTATTTGTTAATGATCCTTTGTATTTCTGTGGTGTTAGTTGTTACTTCTCCTCTTTCACTTCTGATTTTGTATATTTGGGTTCTCTCTCTTTGTTTCTTGGTGAGTCTAGCTAAGGGTCCATCAATCTTGTTTATGTTTTCGAAAAACCAGCTCTTTGTTTCATTGATCCTTTGAATTGTTTTTTTGGTCTCTATGTCATTTATTTCTGCTCTGATCCTTACTATTTCCTTCCTTCTACTTGCTTGAGGGTTTCTTTTTGTTTGCTTTCTAGTTCTTTAAGTTGTGAGGTTACATACTCTATTAGAAATTTCTCTTGTTTCTTGAGATAGGCCTGTAGTGCTATGAACTTCCCTCTCAGAACTGCTTTCGCTACATCCCATAGATTTTGTGTTGTTGTGTGTTCATTTTCATTGGTTTCCAGGAAGTTTTCAATTTCTTCCTTGATCTCCTCGGGAACCCACTCATTGTTTAATAACATGCTGTTTAGCCTCCATGTGTTCACATGTCTCTGCCTGTTGTTGTTGCAATTGATTTCTAGTTTCATGCCATTGTGATCTGAGAAGATGCTTGATATGATTTCAGTCTTCTTGAACTTGTAAAGACTTAGTTTGTGCCTTAACATGTGGTCTGTCTTTGAGAATGTCCCATGTGCACTTGAGAAGAATGTGAGTCTTTTGTTGTGAGGTGGGTCTCTTGTAAACAACATATATATGAGTCATGCTTTCTCATCCAATCAACTACTCTGTGTCTTTTTATCGGAGCATTCAAACCATTCACATTTAAGGTGATTATTGATGTGTACTTATTTATTGCCATTTTTGTTTAGTGTGGTTCTATTTTTCTTTCTATTTCTTCTACTAATTACAGCAGTCCTTTTAACATTTCTTGCAGTGCTGGTTTGGTGCTAATGTATTCCCTTAGCCTTTTTTTGTTGGGAAGCTCTTTATTTGACCTTCTATTTTGAATGATAGCCTTGCTGGATAGAGTAGTATTGGATTCAGATCCTTGTTTTTCATGACCTTGATTACTTCATGCCATTCCCTTCTGGTCTGTAGTGTTTCTGTTGAGAAGTCAGCTGATAGCCTTATGGGATTTCCTTTGTAGGTAACCTGTTGCTTATCTCTTGCTGCCTTTAGGATTCTCTCTTTCTCTTTAATTTTTGGCATTTTAATTACTATGTGTCTTGGTGTGGGCTTTTTTTTGGTTCTTCTTACTTGGGGCTTTCTGTGCTTCTTGAACTTGAATGCCTTCTTCCTTCACCACGTTAGGAGAGTTTTCTGTCACTGTTTCTTCAAATATATTCTCTAACCCTTGCTCATTTTCTTCTTCGCAGACTCCTATGATGTGACTATTATTAAGTTTCCAGTTGTCCCACAGTTCTCTTAAGCTGTCTTTCTATTTCTTTTTTCTTTTTTGTTTTCTGATTGGTTTTTTTCCTACCCTGTCTTCTAATACAGCTTCCTCTACTCTGCTGTTTAGTCCTTCCAATGTGTTCTTTATTTCTGCTATGTCATTTTTCACTTCTTCTTGGTGGTTTTTCATTTCCAGTTGGTTGATTTTCAATGTTTCTATGTCTTTACTCATGGTGTTGATGTCCTTACTCATGCTGTTGAGCTTCCTGAAGATCATGGCTCTGAATTCTACCTCTGATAACTTGCTTAACTGCATTTCATTTATCTCGTCTTTGATAGAGGTCTCTTGTTCTTTCCTTTGGGATTTGTTTCTTTGTTTCACCATTTTGGCTATCTCAGTGGGTTTTGAAGCCTGCCAAATTTTCTCTGTAGGTGGTGTTGTTCTGCTGTTTGTGGCTCCTGCTACTGGGTTTGGAGGAGCGTGGGAAATCCCACATTAAACACCACTGTCAAGTCTTACTTTCCTGTGTAGATTTGCAAGCCCAGGAAAGGTTCAGTTATCCTCTAGCTTTTTGCCTGGAGGGTATTAGTCGGGTTACTTGAAGAGCCTTGGTTTCTCAGTTAAATCTTGAACCAACTTTTCATCCCAGGTATAAATCGCATTTGATTATGGTTATGATCATTTTAATGTATGTATGTATGTATGTATTTATTTATTTTTGCTTTATATATAGTTAGGTGCTTCTATGTTGGGTGCATAAATGTTTACAAGGTTTATATCCTCTTGTTGGATTGATCCCTTTATGATTATGATATGTTCTTCTTTGTCTTTTGTTATGTAGCCTTTGTTTTAAAGTCTATTTTGTCTAATATAAGTATTGCTATTTAATTTTTTTTTTTCATTTTCTTTTGCATGAAGTATATTTTTCTATCCTTTTACTTTCAGGTTGCGGGTGTCTTTTGATTTGAAATGGGTCTCTTGTGGGCAGCATATGTATGTGTCTTGTATTTTTATCCATTCTGCCACTGTATGTCTTTTGATTAGATCATTTAGTCCACTTATATTTAAAGTAATATTAACAGGCATATATTTATTGCAATTTTATTGTCCATACTTTTGATCTTTTAGTTTCTTTCTTTTGCTTAAACAAGTCCCTTTAACATTTCTTGTAATATTGATTTGGTGATGATAAATTCCTTTAGCTTTTTCTTGTCTTTAGCTCTTTATTTCTCCTTCAATTTTAAAAGATAGCCTTGCTGAGTAGAATAATCTTGGTTGTAGATCCTTGTTTTTCATCTCTGAATATTTGGTGCCATTTGCTCTGGCCTGCAAAGTTTTTGTTGAGAAATAAGCTAATAGTCTTAAGGGAGCTTCCTTGTAGGTAACTGCTTTTCTTTTTCTTTTTAAAATGTGTCCTTATTGTTGAAAGTATTAACTGCTTTTCTTGTTGATTTTAAGATTCTCTCTCTGTCTTTAACCTTTGGCATTTTAATTATGTGTTTTGGTGTGGGCCTCTTTGGGTTCACCTTGTTTGGGACTCTATCCTTCCTGGACTTGTGTTCAGGTTTTCAATCCTTTGCTCTCTCTTTTTCTGGACCCCTGTTATGTGAATGTTGTTTTGTTTGATAAGTTCCCTTAAACTATTCTCATTTTTTTTGTTTTTATCCTCACCGGAGGACATTTTTCCATTTTTTAAATTCAGATAGAGCAGGAGGGAGAGAGAGGAAGAGAGAGAGAGAGAAACATCGATGTGAAAGGGACACACTGAGTGGCTACCACCCGCACGACCCAACCAGGGCCGGGGACAAACTGCAACTGAAGTACATGCCCCTAGTGGGAACTGAACCCGGGTCTCCCTAGACCGCAGGCTGACACACTACCCGCTGAGCCAAACTGGCCAGGGCATATTCTCATTTTTTAAATTCTTTTTCTTTTGCTGTTCTTTCTTTATTTTATTTTTAAAAAATTTATATTTGTTACAGATGTTTCTCCTTTTTTTCCCCATTGACACCCTCCTCCCCATCCCCCCCACCCTGTCCCTGGCTTTGTTGTCTGTGTCCATTGGTTATGCGTACATGCATACAAGTTTTGTGGTTTATTTCTTCCCTCCCACCACCACCCCATCTTCTGAGGGTTGTCAGTCTGTACCCTACTTCCATGTCTCTGGGACGACCCCATTCCTCAGACTGTTATGTTCATTATATTCCACAAATAAGTGAGATCATATGATATTTGTCTTTTTCTGCTTGGCTTGTTTTGCTTAGGATAGTACTTTCCAGGTCCCTCCATGTAGTCTCAGATTTGGTGCCAGCCTGGGCAGCTCAACGAAGTAACAATGGCATTTGCTACCCTGACCCCTGTCCTTCCAGCCCTCTCTCTGAAGTTTGTCAGTTCAGGTCCTTCCCATATGTCCCTGGTGCTTTTTGACTGGTACCTCAGTCCTGGAGCTCAGAGCCAATGAGTCCGTGAGTAAGTTCATGCTCAGGCCCTTATAAGGATACTGGGGCTCCAGCAGCCCTGTAACTGCTGGTTTTCACAGTGAGAAGTTATAGGGACTTCTTTTCCTGGCACTGGAATCCTGGGTTGGGGGGCATGGTGTGGTTCTGGGACCCCTTGCTCCTCAGGGGGGCCCTACACAGCTGACATCTCTCTCCTGTTTCTTAACCCCCACACGTGGGTATGGGGCTGCCCATTCTGCGCTTCCACTCCAGCCGCCAGTCTCCATGTGGCTGCTGCTTTCTATCCTTAGTTGTAGGAGTCTGTTCAGCTAGTCTTTGGGTGGTTCTCTAGAGATATTTAATTTTTGAGAAACTGCCGAACTGACTTTCAAAGTGGCTGCACCATTTTGCATTCCCAGTAGTGATGAATGATAGTTCCTGTTGCTCCATGTCCTTCCCAGCAGTTGTTATGAGGGTTCTGGGTTTTGGTCATTCTAATAGGTGTATCTTGTTGCTTTTCTTTTTTTTTTTTTATCCTCACCCAAGGACATTTTTCCACTTTTTGTTCAGGTAGAGTGGGAGGGAGAGAGAGGAACAGAGAGAGAGAGAAACATCGATGTGAAAGGGACACATCGAGTGGCTGCCACCCGCACAACCAACCAGGGCCGGGGACAAACTGCAACCGACGTACGTGCCCTTAGCGGGAACCGAACCCGGGTCTCTCAGGACCGCAGGCTGACGCTCTAACCGCTGAGCCAAACCAGCCAGGGCTCTTGTTGCTTTTCATTTTCATTTCTCTGATGACACATGATGGTGGGAGTATCTTTTCGTGTACTTATTTGCCACCTTTATGTCTTTGGTCAGATGTCTGTGAAGATGTTTAGCCCAGTTTTTAATTGGGTTGTTTTTAAAAAAATTGTTGAGTTATAAGAGTTCTTTATATATTATGGGTAATAGTCTTTTATCAGATGAGTTTTTTGCAAGTATTTTCTCCCAGTCTTCTGATTATCTTGATATTACTTTTTGCAGAGCAGACATTTTTAATTTTAATTTAATTTTATCAATTTTTCTGTCCTGTATCATGTCTGTTGTATCTAATAAGGCATTAGCATATCCAAGGCCATCTAGGTTTTCTCCTAGGATTTTTGTCGTTTTTTTTTTATATTTAGCTCTGTGATCCATTTTGAGTTTATTTTTGTGTCTAGATTCATTTTTTTGTGTGTGGATGTCCAGTTATTCCAGCTCCATTTGTTGACAAGACTCTCTTTGTCATGCTCCAGTGCATTACCTTTGCTCCTTTGTCAATGATCAGTTGACTATTTATGGGAGTCTATTTCTGGGTTTTCTATTCTGTTCCATTGATTTATTCAAATATTCTTTTGCTAATACCACACTTAGACATCTTTAATAAAACAGCGAAAGTAAGCTTTGCTTTGGGCTGATGGTATGACCTCAAGTCAGTTTGTTCTGTCTGTGCTTTTTTGTGTTGTTGTTGTTGTTAATCCTCATCCAAGTATATTTTCCCACTGATTCTGAGAGAGTGGATAGGAGGGAAGAAGGGGAGGAACACTGATGGAGAGACATATCGATCGACTGCCTCCCTCACAACCTCTACTGGGGTTGGGGATCGAACCTGCAAGCCAGGTACGTGCTCTTGACTGGGATCGAACCCATGACCTTTTGGTCCACAGGCTGTAATTCTAACTGCTGAGCCAAACCGGCCAGGGCCTGTCTGAGCTTTGAGTCCAGTAGGAGGAGGTTGGTTCTCTAGGACCTGCTAATGGGCTGCTGCTGTGCTGCTTGAACTGCCTGCGGAAGAGCTAGTTTTATTTTCTTTCTTTAAATTTCCAGCCTCTGCAGACCATTACTTTTTCAAAATATAACAAAATGACTAATCGGAAAATGGTCCTTATGGTCACAGCAGTGTCAAATCACGAGTCTCCAAATGCTCCGTTCTGAAGCCACCATTCGCAGACGAGTGGAGCGCACTCTGGAAGCCCTGCTCCGCACAGGGGCTCAGGTCGGAGGGGCCGGTCTGTGTGCCCAGAGCTGCTCGTGAGAACGGGAGCTAAGCCGGGGCCTGGGGCTCTGACGGCCTGGGAATGTGGGTGTCAGGAGGGGCTCCTGCCACCTCTCAGATCAGGCCGGTCCCTGGGAGCCGGTGTACCCTCGCAGTCCTCTTCTCTCAGCGTGTTCCTCACATGGACCCGCCTCATTTGAAGGCAGAGGAACAGCTTGGGGTGCTCTTAGGGGCAGTGGCAGGGGCCCTGAGAAGGGGCTTTAAGGGTGGACTTCGAGGGTTCCAGCCATAGAACCTCGGGACCACAGGATTGAGGACATTCTAATATTCAAAACTTGGCATCACGGGCTGTCAGAAGTGGAAGCGACATCAGGGATCACCTCATTGTCCAAGCTGATTGGTCACCTGCTCCTCCTCCCCTGCCTCTGGCCCAGCCTTGAGCTGCGAGCGTCTGTTCGCCTGGAAGCCTGGAGGCTCCGGGCTGCCCGCTGCACGGGCAAGTATGGGCCCCTTGGGTGCCCCAGGCTTACCCTGGTGCTTTGTTCGGTAGCTTCAGACACTGTGTGCTCCGTTTGACTGAGAACAACTCACAGCCCTTGATGACCAAGCTGCAGTGGCTCTTCGCCTTCCTGGAGCATAGCCAGGTGAGTGCAGGGGCCTGGGGTGTGGTGGAGGGAGGCTTGGGTCTGACACCCTTCCCTTCCCCAGGGCCTGCCTGCATCTGGCTATGAGCCTCCACTTCTGCTGTAAGAGCCCCTGTCCAGGCTGGCCTGGGTTCTGGCCAAAGCCCGCGGAGCGGATTCTGCCCCTTACCTGACAGGAGAGGGGGCCTCCTTAAGCCCTCTCCTTGCTGTGCTGCCCGCCAGCCCGAGGTCCAGTCCGCGACCCAGTCCACTGCTTGGGCATTGCTCTGTTCCCCTGCTGACATTTTTGAGCACTCACATTGCTGGTACCCCGAGGACCATATTTGTTTTGTCCACTGTCTCTGCCCTCATGGAACCTAAAACCCTGGGCTGGGCATCATGCAAGGCCGTGAAGGGGCACAGAGATGAGTTTGCGACAGTCCCTCCCTCATGGGAGGGGAGGAGTCAGTGAGGAGGCCGGGAAGGTTGGGGCAGAGTCCCTAGGCAGGTCCTCGGGCCTAGCGAGCTGGCTGGAGAGCGGCTTCCTGTCCTGACCCTGCCTTTCCCCACCGCTGTCCTAGCGGCCGGCCATTTCTCCAGAGAACTTCCTCTCGGCGTCCTGGACACCCTGGTTTAGCCCCGGCACCCAGCAGGACTGCTCGGAGTACCTAAAGTACCTGCTGGATCGGTAAGGGAGGCCAGGCCCGGGGGAAGCCCACCCCTCCATGCTGTTTGCCTCTCCCTGGAAATGGGGGTGCTACGTTGCACCCGTGGAAGGTTCGGAGCCGTGTGCCATGAGTGTGGGGCTGGGGCTGAGTAAGAGAAGTTTGGGAGATGCTGACCTCAACTGTGACCTGGGAGTGATGTGTGTGCGTGTGTGCGCGTGTGCAACCCTGCGCTGTGCTTGCCTGAGTGTGCATGTGTGTTTTTGTCAGGTCTGAGGGCCATGCACATAGATACGTAGCAGGTTTGTGTGCCTGTATGCAGTAAATGTGTAGTGTGTGTGCCTGGCTTGTGAGTGCATGGATGCCGTTTTGCACATGTATGTGTATTCCCTGAGCAGATCCTGCACTGTATACATGTAAATGTGTGGCCTGCATCAGGCCAGTGCGCTGGAAGTGGACCTGTGTAGAAGGCTCTGCTCCCTGCTCTAGGCTGCACGAGGAGGAGAAGACGGGGACCAGGATCTGCCAGAAGCTCAAGCAGTCCAGCTCGCCGTCCCCCCCGGGGGAGCCCCCCGCCCCCAGTTCAACCTCTGTGGAGATGATGTTCGGAGGCAAGATTGTGACGCGGATATGCTGCCTTCGCTGCCTCAATGTCTCCTCCAGGGAGGAGGCCTTCACGGACCTCTCCCTCGCCTTCCCCCCACCTGAGCGCTGTCGCAGCCGCCGCCTGGGCTCAGTGATGCTCCCTGCAGAGGACATCAGAGCCCCGGAGCCCCCACCGCCGTCCCTGGCCCAGGTCCAAAGCAGGGCGGGTCCTGGGAGGCAGAGGAAGCACTGCATCACGGGGCACGTCCCCCCAGCTGTCCTGGGCGTGGAAGGCCTGGGCCCCCAGGGACCTGGAGTGCAGAGCCGGCAGGAGCCGGTGGAGACAGAGGAGGAAGCGGAGGAGGGGAGAGGAGAGGACGTGGGCGAGAAGGGTGGAGAACGAGCTGGAGAGGCGGAGGAGGAGGAGAAAGAGGTAGAAGAGGAGAAGGTGGAGGAGGAGGAGGAGGACGACAGCCGCCCAGGCGCTCACCCGGCCGCCCCCTCTGCGGAGGGCTCCCGCTCCGTCCTGGACCTGGTCAACTACTTCCTGTCCCCCGAGAGGCTCGCGGCGGAGAACCGCTACTACTGCGAGTCGTGCGCGTCGCTGCAGGAGGCCGAGAAGGCGGTGGAGCTGAGCCAGGGCCCGCGCTACCTCATCCTCACGCTGCTGCGCTTCTCCTTCGACCTGCGCACCATGCGGCGCCGCAAGATCCTGGACGACGTCGCCGTCCCCCTGCTGCTCCGCCTGCCGCTGGCCGGGGGCCGGGCCCAGGCCTACGACCTGTGCAGCGTCGTGGTGCACTCCGGGGTGTCCTCCGAGAGCGGCCACTACTACTGCTACGCCCGCGAGGGCGCCGCCCGCCCGGCCCCTTGCCCGGGAGCGGCGGACAGGCCCGAGCCCGAGCACCAGTGGTACCTCTTCAACGACACCCGGGTGTCCTTCTCCTCCTTCGAGTCGGTCAGCAACATCACCTCCTTCTTCCCCAAGGACACGGCCTATGTGCTCTTTTACCGGCAGCGGCCTGGGGAGGGCCCCGAGGCCGAGCCAGGCTCCCCCAGAGTCCGCACAGAGCCCACCCTCCCCAAAGACTTGATGGAAGCCATTTCCAAAGACAACATCCTTTTCCTGCAGGTGAGCAGCCCCGTGGGCACCTCTGCTCGGAGTTCCTCCGAGTCTCTTCCTTTCCTCTTTTGTCCATCCACCTATCACTTAGTGCTGGGATAACTGGGGACCAAACAGCCATACCCCCGCACTTCAGAGGAGCAGACGCTGAATAGTCATCAGTTACTCATTCAGTCTCCTACGTGCTGGCGGGCAGTGCGGGGTTCTATGCGTGGGGACCCCTCCCAGCGAGCCTCCTCTGCACCGTGCCTGTGACTGCTCTGGAGTGTGACGGGTGGTGTCAGTACTTAGCAACTGGCACCGCAAGGCCTCTGACCAACGAGAAGGGTAGTGGCCACGAACAACTGCAGCGACCACGCCAGGACCTACACGGCCAGCAGCACCTGGGTCAGTGTTGATGTGGGGGAGGTGGCACCTGGGTGGGTCACCAGGCCTGCCTTTGCCCTTCTGCCAGGCTGTCCAGCAGAAGCCAGCCTCAGCTCAGCAGGAGGAAGAGCTTGTTCATAGGCGAGTCCAGGCCCAGTGCCTTCAGGCAGTGAACTGGACAGTGGTACCAGGAAGCCCGCAGAGAGGTCCCTGTGTGGTATGATGTGACCCTCGCAGTCCCTGGACCTCCTGCCTCCTGGTGCCACAGTCTAGTATGAATGAGCTCCTTTCCTCCAAGGGGCTGGGCTTTTGTTGGGAGAAGGAAGAATGATTTTGAAGCTTAGACATAGGATGGAAGGATGGCTCCATCCCCTGCCTCCCAGGGGACTGGACCGCCTGTAGGGCAGAAGCTTGGCTCCTCTGTGCTCGGGCAGAAGTGCTGTGCTGGGGGCGCTGGGGAAGGCGGGGAGGACTGCTCCCAGGCCCCAATCGTAAGCTTCCTTCCCCCGCTTCATGTGTTCCCAGGAGCAGGAGAAGGAGGCACGGAGCAGGGCCGCCTACATCTCTACGCTCCCCCCTTCTCCGCACTGGGGAAGGGGCTTTGACGAAGACAAGGATGAGGACGAAGGCTCTCCAGGGGGTTGCAACCCTGCCGGTGGCAATGGTGGTGACTTCCACAGACTGGTCTTCTAATGTGAACACTTCCCTGTTCCTAGCTGTGGGGGTGCCTCAGCCGGCCTCCGGGGAGGCCCTGACCCCTTTCTTTGGGAACCAGGTCTGGTTCTAAACACAGGCCCTTCCAAGGGCAAGAAAGGAGGAGAGGAAGCATGTGGGACTCTGGTCCTCAGTCTGAGGGTACACGGAGACTGAGATGCAGAGGTGAGACCCAAACCCCTTCAACTCAGCCTCAAGCCCTGATGCTGGCCTCGACCCCATTAGGATTTTACTGAGTGTCTTGGCCAACTTGAAGCACCTTAGATGGGACCCTGGAGCCTGCGCGCTCGCAGCCTGTGGACAGGGCTGCGCTGTGCAGCTCCAGTGTTTGCCTGGGCAGCATTGCCCTTCCAGCTCCTTCCCGGCGGCCCCGTTGCTCTCCAGCATAAAAGCAGAGTGGGGGCCGCGCCCTTGCCCCTCTGTGCATCACACCTCTGGCTGCCTTGGTTCTCTGGGGTTTCACCGGCAACGTGTGGGTGCTGCTCTGTTTGTACTTCTGAGTGGAGTGTAGACGGGAAGCAGCCTGGCCCAGCAGGAACACACAGAGGCGAGGACAGCCCCACACAGTGGGGAACCCCTCTCCCCTAGCCTGCCTCAGTGCCTGAGATGCCACTGTTTGCATCCCCCTCTGGTTAAGACAGAGAATCTTTTATTGCAATTATGTCTGTTTCTCACGAAGCCACTGTCTGCCCGAGGAAAGCTGGCTGGCTCGCTCCTGAGCAGTTGGCCAATAGTGCGGCGGCCTGGGGGCGGGCGGGCGGGTGTCTGGTGTGGAGCGTGGATACTGACCTCATGCGCCCTGACACTGCTGTACCCCTTCTAAACGGGGAGAAGAGACTCAGGAGCTCAAACAGGAATAAAACTAGGTTCTCTGAAGCCTTTAAAGATGTCATTCTTCCCACCCCACGGCAGTGCTGTCCTGGCTTCCTGGGATGTGTCGAGGCCCCGTCCCCGGCTTGTGCAGCACCCACTGCGTGCTCTGTGGGCCGGCGAGGACGGGAGGCTCATCACCCTGCGGAGAAGGGAGCCCTTTGCCTTTGTAGGGCTGCCCAATGGGGTGTCATCAGGGGACTTGTATCAAGTGGGGCTACAGCCCAGTAGCTACTGCCTTCCTTCCCTCTGAGGACCGGGGGGCTGGTGGCCTCTGCTGGGCGGGACAGGGACCAGGCCAGGAGAGCTGGGCGGCAGGGCCTTCCCCCAGGTACCACACCACCTTTGGAGCTGGCGGGGCACACAGGGCCCTTCCTGCCAACCCTGCCCGTTCACGTGGGGAGAGCCAACGAGGTGGGAAGGCAGGGACAGGGGCGGTAGCCAGGGCTACCTGTCTATGCTGTAGGTGAGTTTTGGCCCAAACATCACAGACCTGTCCATGTCAGCTCGCAGGGACCAGCGACAGTGGCCGAGTCTGTCACATCACACACATTCATTCTTCAGCCCCAGTCCAGGGCGCCGTCTGACTTGGCAGAAGTCATTACCATTTACACAGCAGGAGTCAGTCTGAGGTAAGGAGGGTTCGTTCTTGGTTCCAGCCAAGAAAAGTACTCAGTTGTTTTTGATGACAATGGAAGCAGAGCAGACTGGCCCAGAGCCTTCCCCAGACCCAGAGTGAAGCCCCTTCTCACCCAGGATGTGTAAGCCGGCCTGTGGGCTGGCGTCGGCTGCCCCCCAGCCCTCGGACAGGAGACTTGGAGCCCACGCTGGTTGCTTCTAATGGACTTTATTGTTGTCCTGCGCCAACACCACAGTAAAAAGGGGCCTGCAAGCGTCAGGCCTGTACCATGTGTCACCACAGCAAAAATCAGGGGCCACACGAACACGTTCCCACCCCACCTCGACCTACTCACAGGATAAATACGTGTTACATATTTTTTTTAAAAAAGAAAACAGAATAAAGAAAACAGAATAAATTAATAACTTAAGTGATTAGGCACCGACAGTGATTTGAAAAATTAAATGTCAATTTTAAATGGTACAAGGGCAAGAACCCAAGACTGGGCTTTTCCCAGCCCATTCTGTTCCCAACAAACAGCAACAATTCTGTGTGAATGATTCTAAAGTTCAAGACACATTTAACCAACAAACACACAAGAACACACACTACCCGATATCACACGACAGCCTGACCTCCAGCAGGTGCCCCCGCAGGTGGCGGGTCTGGCCCCACAGAGCTCGGGCGGGGGCGTCAGAGCCGAGGTGCTCAGCCTCGTTCCCCCAGAGAAGGACGGGCTGGCTTCCCTCCTGGGCTCCGCTCTGGCGGGTGGGGGAGGCAGGTAAAGGGGCCAAAGGGCACACTGCAGTTGAGCCAGTGCTCCGATCACTTCAGAATGGTTGTGCTTCTGTCCTAGGAACAGGGCATAATTGAATTGTTTCAGATGTTACCGAACTCATCTAGGGAGGGGACTGGGCTAACGTGCTAACGTTCTGGGAGCTGCTCATCCCTGGTGATCCAGACCCTCGAGAGGTCACAGGGCAGGGAGTTCTCCCTTGAAAACAGCTGAGTGTCAGCCATATCAGGGGCCTCAAAGACCAAATCTCACCACCCATTTCACAGATGGGCAAACCAAGGCCTGAAGGAGACACCCCACCCTGGAGCACTCTCTCCCTCTCTCCTCACTGTTCCTGCTCTACTTTCTTGAGCCTTGCAGAGGTGGGGCTGGGAGTGGGTGAGGACAGCTTCTGTGGGGAGCCCCAGGCAGGATGGGTCCTGTGTTAACTGTGCTGAAAAAGCATCTCCAGTCTTGCTAGGCCACCACAAGAGGTGAGCTTTGACCCACTGATGGGCCAAAGGACCAGGTTCTGAAACTGAGCTGACAGGTATGTCTAAAACACCTGGTGGTTTGGGGCTTGGGAGCCAGCTCCCTGTTCTCTTGTACTTCCTCCCATCTCTACCCTGAGTCTGGTGGGAGTTACAGAAACCAAGACTGAAGGGGGGTCTCCTTGCAGGTTAGATTTGAACAGTCGGAATACTCCAGCCAGTTTAACACACTGCGTACCGCACAGAGATCTCTAAGACATACGCCAGGGACCGCACGCTTTTGGGCAAACTGCACGTTAGGTTCTGAGCTGCACTCATGTGAACCAGCAGAGAGCCATTCCCCAGCTACTTCAAGAATACAGAACGGTGTGCTGTTTTTCGAACTTCGACCCTCAGGGTGAAGAGTCACAAATACAGTAATCCTATATACCCTGAGTTTCAGAAACTGAAATAGCTAATGCAAGTGCAAACCCGAGTTAACTCGTGCGTGGTCCGCAACGTTTGGGCAGGAAAACACGAGTTAACTTGTGAGCGGTCAAAAATGTATTAATTCACATCATGGCACATTCAGAAAATGCTGACACCAGGGCAGCCAGCAGTCGTCAGCCGGGGTGGGGGTTGGGGGGCGGCACCATTAAAAGCTCTGCCATATGCGACCTTTCCTAGGGACACAGTCAGGGCTGGACAGGGTGCACCAGCAAACCCGCCCCCTGCAGACTACTAATGCCACTTTACCTGTGGGAACACAGAGCAGGGGACCCTCCTGACGGTCTTTTGTTCCCAAAGCACAAGACTTTCCAAGTCCCTCGTCCCTTCCTCCATTGAACCCAGCGCTGCTCTCTTTCCTTCCAAACCTGACCCAGCTCCTCCTGAGGCCCTTCTCCGGCACCTCTTTCCCCAGAAACCACCCTGTCCGAGCTCAGCCCCTTCCCACTCCTGCCCCAGCGCCCCCCTCCTGCCCGGCACCCGCCTCCCGGAGCAGCGGCCTCACTCCTCTGCTCCTGCTCCAGGCGCTCGATGGCTGTGCCTCGTCCCGGGAATGGGGACATCAGCATTTTCAGCCTCTCATGGCCATTACCAATACCTTACGTCCTTGTCTATTTTCACGAACTGTGACCTTCTCAAGTGCAGGGACAGTCTGATCAACTCCTGTGTCCTCCGTGCCCAGCCCAGAGCCTGGTCACAGCAGCCCTTAATAAATGCTGGTTGAACGGATTTGAACTAATACTAGGAGGAGGTTGAGAAAATTCCTCCAGGATGTGACTTCTTAGGGAACGGTCAGGCCACGGGGCTGGCGAGGGTGCGCACACACACAGGCGAGTGGTAGCCACCTCCGTTCAATGTGCTGGGAAGTCTTTTTCTTTTAAAGGACGGTCTACTCCCCAGGGTAGGTAGCCGGAAACATCTGGTCTTCCCGGTTGCCTTTGAAACTCTGGCCAAGCAGTTTCAGATCTGCCCTCCCTCCTGGCCCTGGCAGGGATGGGTACTATCTGAGAGCCTCTCAACCACGGGAGCAGAAGCCTGGCCTCTCCTGTCCCTGTAGCCAGGTTGGAGTCCAACAGGCACCTGGGATGTGAGGGTTCCACAGAGGTGAGGTAACCTGAGAACCAGCCTGGCACCAGGCCACACATGCACCGGCCCCGGGCCCTGGCACAAACCACACCGCACAAGTCTTGGCCGTTCCCACGTCCTTCTCCAGGCTGCCCTGCCGTCCTCTCACACCACGCTGCTCCGACACGTCACTCCTTCACTTTCTGCCCCCCCCTGCATCCCCACAGCTCTGTGGTGCGCCCATGGCCTGCACCCCTGCCTCGCATCCCATCAGTCATCTGCGCCCCCCTCTGCCCAGCTCCTTCCTGTCCCAGGGCTGCCCTTCAGCCCCTGCATCACCTCCAGTGACCCCACGCTCCTTCTCCGCACCTGCCCAGCCCAGGCTCCCCTCGGGAGGCAGGAACTTGGGGGTGTTCTGCCCCAGAGCGGGCCTGTGGCTCCACAGTCTCAGGGCCCGACCGCAGTGTCCCTGTGTCTCCGTCTCCTGGGCTATGAGCCGCCCTTGCTCTTGGTTGCCCATCGTCCTGTCTTCCCTCCCTCTGGTCCTCAGCCTCCTGCCTCTCCCACCCTGCTCCGGCCGCGCTGCCACTAGGCCTCTAACCTCTGTCCCTCAAGACCACTCTGACCTGCCTTCTGACTCCTCCGTTTTGGTGCCTCGCCCCTCCCCTGCCGAGCCAGAAGGGAAGGAAGTCCATGTCCACTTTGGTCTGCTGGTCCTTGTCTTCCTGGCCAGTGAGATGAGGGCTTCTTCCGGGGTGGAGGAGGTAGCCCAGGGGCTGGGGAAGGGGGCCGGGCTGCGAGCGAAGGTGAGGTGGAGTCTGCTCAGGGCCCCAGCCCTTCCCTCCAAACATCTGGTAGATACTCAGGTCTAAAGGCAGCAGGAGGCTGAAGGGTGCTTTTTGGCAGGAGCCCTAACTAAGGTGAATAGAGGCATGGCCATGACTGGTACAGATCACAGGTGGGCCCCAGTGGGCGGAGGCAGTGCCTTGATCAGGCCCTCGCCTCCCAGGGGAAGGGGCAGGTCCCTGATGTCAAATGCTTTGAAGGCGAGACTGGCAGAGGGGAGGGGCGCACAGGAGGGGATTCAGCGAGGAGCCAGCTTCGTGCGGTGCCTCCGGGCCCCTCTCCAGGCCGGGTGGTCCCCGAGTCACAGCTTGGCGCCCTTGGACGGCTCTGAGGACTGCCGCACGTCTGTCCACTCCTGCATGGTGCTCTGCAGGGCCTGGGTCTTCTCCTTGTCCACCTGGACGTAGTCCACCTTCTCGTCAGAGGTGACGGATGACGTGGATGGCTGAGGGACAGAGCAGGGAAGCAGAAGTTGCTGTGAGTTACTGCGAGGTGGGTGCTGGTGGGGACCCTTCCTGAGCTGTCTCCAGGGAGGAGGTGGGCCTCACCGGCCACTCTGAGGAGTTTGTCTTTTGTCCTGTAAGTGGCCTCTGACGCCCAAACTCCAACTGCACCATCCCTTCTGTTTGATACAACAGCCCTCCAGGCCCCATCTGTCTCCACCCACCTCAGTGCCTGCACATCCCGGGGAGGAATTTGCTGGGTGCCAACAAGCACCAGCCATAGGCCTGTGTGTGGACCCCTTGGGGAGCACTCACGGCCACCGGATGAGGGGGACCTGTGCTGAGGCAGAGTGCCCCGCCCTGCGTCCGGACTGGCAGCTGAGTACTTCCTGCGGGGCGCTTTCCCAGGCCACGAGTCCCTTCAGAAGGCCACCGCGTCAACAGTAGGGCTCCGGGCCCACCCAGACAGTGAGTTCTCTTCAAAGAGAGCTCGAGACAGGACACAGGCATCCCGAGTGCTGGATCTGTCACTCACTCACTCACAGCTGTCAGCAGGCCCTGTCTAAGGGTGTCATCTGCCCATCTGTGCAAGAGGAAGGCCTGGCTGACGAGGCCCCAGGACCCTGGGGGTCCTGCCCCGACGAGGAGGAGGAGGAGTGCTGCTGTCAGGGGCTGAAGGCACTGCCCACCAGAGAGAGCCCCGAGAGCCCCACCCTCCCCCCAAGGCACCTTGCGGTGGGGGCTTGGGGAGCTTGGCTGGAAGTCCAGGGCCAGGTAATCGACGCTGCCGGTGCTCTTCTTAGGGGCTGGGCTGTTGGTGCCGCTGGGAATGGGCGATGCAGACACTGGGTTTTGCTATCCAAGGAGGAAAACGACGGTTAGGTTAGGAACTAGACTCGCTCCCATCCAGAAGCACACCTCTGGGAGCGCGAGCTGCTAGCCTGCTTGGAGCCACGCAGAGCCAGTGCATTCTCACTGAAACCCTTACACCAGTCCTGTGATGTCGGTATTATTACCGTGTTTACTTTTTACAACAAAGATAAAAGTGGTTCAGAGAAGTAAACTGATTTGGCCTGTGGTTGTAGAGCTGGTGCACAGGGATGGGAACCAAGTCTGTTTCCTGACTCAAACGTGTACTAATCCCAGGGTACCACGTTCTTCCCTTCAGGCCTCAGGCCCATCTCGCCTACAGTCTCCCCAGCAGCCCCAGCCTTGCCTTGCGGGCCCTGAAGAAGGGAGCCTACTTCCTTGATGTGCTGGACACTGGAAAGTCATCTTCTTTTGCAGCAAGTCTGCTTCTCTGAAACTCCCACCCATGGCCTGGAGAGGGTGGTCACTCTGAAGCAGCGTACCCCCCCAGCCCCCGCTCCTCAGGGATCTGCACGGAGTGGCCTCGTCCCCATGCTGCCCAAAGCCCCCATTCCCTCCGCTCTTCCGATGATATGCACTGGGGTCCTGTCTCTGTCCATGTTTCCCCTGAAGTCTCATTCCAATGAGAAGGGCAATAGTCCTATGTTGTTTATGGCTTGGTTGGTTCTTCCCATCTGCAGCAACTACCATGTGCTGGGCAGCTACTCTCTCTCTGTTAATCCTCACCTGAGGACATTTTTCCACTGATTTTTTTTTTTTTTATCCTCATCCGAGGACATTTTTGCATTTATCTTCAGATAGAGTGGGAGGGAGGGAGGGAGGGAGGGAGGGAGGGAGGGAGAAACATTGATGTGAGAGAGACACATTGACTAGTTGCCACCCACATGACCCCAACCGGGCCGGGGACAAATTGCAACCAATGTACATGTCCTTAGTGGGAACCGAACCCGACTCTCTGGTCTGCAGGCCATGCTCTAACTGCTGAGCCAAACCGGCCAGAGCTTTTTTAGAGAGAGTGGAAGGGAGGGAGAGAAATCCCGCGAGACCCTTTGATCCTTGGGCCGACACTCCAGCCACTAAGTGCACCGGCCAGGACCAGCTGTTCTTTCGACAAGACTCTCGGTGAGGAATCGTGCCATGCGCTGCCTGTGTCTACACCAGCCGTGGCCCTCAGCCGCCGTGAGCCGTCATGTGTGTTTCCCCACGAGGAGGACTGAGTAAGCGCTCACACGCGCTTGCTCACGGCAGCAGGAGGAAAGGAAGGGCAGCTCTTTTACCTTTGGAAGATTTTAACAGGATAGGAGTTAACCCTGAACGGCGCTCTTTGAAACACCTGTCTAATCACCTGGCCTGCTAACCCTTCTGGGCCTCCCTCCTGCCCACAGCGAAAGTCCAGACTGCCCAAGACAGCATGTGGGGTCCTTCGTGATCTGCCCCCAACCTTCCCCCGCCCACCCCACCTTCAGCCAGTTAATGACTATGGTTCTTCCCCATGTCCCCCCTCTGCACAGCCACCTCCACCTCGGTGCCTCCCCTTTCTTCAGCCTGGTATGATCACCGGTCCTGCAGATGTGTCCCCCATTGTCCTCTCAGGAGCACTGACCATGCCACCTGTGTTATAGTCACAAGAAAGGTGGGTCTTCTCTGCCCCTTATGACTGTGGCCTCTTTGAGGGTAGGGACCATGTCTTCATGTCTCTGATGATGACCCCACACATGTGGCTCAAGAAAGATTTGCAGCAGCAAACAAAACAAAAAGCAATGTGGGAATAAACGGGCTGAGGCGAGTGAGTCGAGCTGGGAAGTGGGGACATGAGAGTCAGGTCCCGGGGACTCAGGTGGGAGTCATTCCTGTGGACCCCAGCGGACTCACCATAGAGACGTAGTTCTCTTCACTGTCTCCTGAGTCTGTGCTGGTGATGCTCTGTGTGGAGATGGGGCGGCAGTACTGGGAGGAGCTGGGGTTGAAGGTGTGGCTGTTGTGGGGGGAAGACAGAGAGTAAACCCAGGGAAGTTTCCAGTCTCCAACCCTCACACACCCCGACCTCCGCCCCCAGAGCTCCACACGTCATTAGCAGATCAGGATCTGATACAGGGTGATATAATCACCCCCCCTTTCAGATGAGGAAGCCAAGCCCCAAGAGATCGAGAGGCTGCACAGCTACTGCTGGCATCATCCTCAGGCTGCGGCCTTCCTGACTCCAGCCTGCCCCCCCCAACCCTGACGGCTGTGTCAAGCTCCCGCTTCCCAAAAGACACTCACATGGCCCTCGACCAAGACTTGGTGACAGGCGATTTGAAGGGGAGCTCATCGATGACGGTGTTGTTTCTCAGGTCGAGTGGTGTTGGCTTTGCTGGAGCAGGAACAGAAAGTTGAGTTATTAGCCATTAATAACAATGTCACACATACTTACACATAACACACAAGCCTATTTATGAATGCCCTCAGATCCATCCTAGTTTTACACAGGGACACTGAGGCTCAGCACAGTGATATTATCAGCCAATGTCAACGGGCCTTGAGATCATGTCTTCAGATTCCAAATGCTTTGCATTGTACCAATGGTAATTGTAATTTTCAGAATCCAAAATGGGGACACAGGGTCTGAGAACAGATTGTTCTCCCCAGATCTGTGAAATGAGAGAGGACATCTGGGTTGGAGAATGCCACCCAGACGACGCTGCTCCTCCTGGACCAGGCTGGGAACTGGGAGTGGAGGGAGGGGCCCCCAGGAGGCCCTGTTCCGGTCAAAGGCTAAGGTCTGACTTCCTATTGACCAGACGGACTGGGCTTCTCTCTGCAGAGTGACTCCGAGGGAGCAGCCTGAGGGACAGCAGGCCTGGAACTGAACTCCAGCATTTTCCTGGTCTGGATGCCGGACACGCATCTAACCTGACGGAACACCTGCTGCAGACCAGAGTTGATGTGGAGGAAAGAATGACTATTTTCATTTAACAGATAAGAAAACCCGAGGCTCAGAGCAGTTAAATGATTTGCCCAAAGACACACCTAGGAAGTCCTAGATAAGGATTCCAACCCCCATTTACATGGTTTGAATGCTCAAGTCTTTCTAGCCCATCACAGTAGATTTTTTAATCGGTTACTTTGCAGTTCCGCCCTGTTCTACCCCAGATCCAATGCTACCCCTTTACCCTTGCATAGCATTTTACACATGAGGAGGTACTTTTAGATACAGTAGCTATGTCCCTCAGTTCCTCTGGGAGGTACACATTGTATTTCCCATTTCACCAACGAAGCCAGAAGGCTCAGAGACACAGAATGATTTGTCTCTACGCACGTGTTAGGTGGAAGAGCTGAAACCTGAATCTGTGCTGTCCTGAACCCCACCTGCCTCTGGCCACCAGGTGTCTCCTGCAGCCAGTTGTTATGGTGCCAGGCCACGGGGAGGCATTTGGAGGGTTTGTGTATGTGTGTGAGATTTGGGGGTGGTGTAGGCCCCAAAGGCTACCACTTCCTTGCAAGTAAAGTTCAGGACCCACTTGATTACTAAATGAATGCAAATAGCCCCTGGCCATTGTCCAGAGATGGGACAGGGAGAGAGTGGACCTACCTTTCCGGTCAGGCTTGAGGTTGCGGTTGACGGGGGGTGGCTGGATCTCACTGCCCCGGCTGGGGCCTCGGTGCATAGGAAGGGCTGCAGAGGGGTAGCCAAGCGAGTCAAAGTGATGGGGCCCTGGGCTCATGGGGATGTAGACACTCTGGGAATTATCGCCTGCTCGCTCCATGGCCAGCAGGGTGGAGGAGCCTGGATTCATGGGCACATAGTTGTCTTCGGAACTGATGCTATCCGATCGGCCTAAGAGTGTTTTCCCAGGCTAGGAAGGAGAGTGGGAGACATACAGCTGTCACCAGCAGGAATAAACAAGAGAGGGTGGGGATTTATATCTAAGGGAAGAAAAATCATGACTGAGTCGCACTGTGAAGCGATAAGGTAGACTCTGGGAAACCAAATAAGAAAGCCTAGTGGGAGACAGGAAGAAATGAGGTCTGTGGGTCCCTTCTAGCTCTCATGCTCCCTTGGGAGTCCCTTATAGTTTCTGATAAACCTTTAGAATGAAACATCCTTGGTGGCTGGGTCCACGAGGCTGTTTGGATGCCTAAAGGCAGGGGGCAGCAGAGGCCTCGGGCTGCACGGGTTTGCTTTAGACTGCCCACCGCAAGTGTAGACTCACCATTGGAAGGTCAGCATGTCAGGACCTGAGCTGGGCGAGGGGCGTATCAGAAGAGGAGGGCCGGGCCCGCTGTCTCCACCCCCCAGTCCAGCTCTCAGTGTGCCCACCCAGCTGCAGTCTGTGCGATGCAGCAACCCTGACCAGAGCCTTCTTTCAACTCTTGCCCTGTGTGTCCAGACGTAATGTCCAGTCTTTTCTGTGCCCCTGAAGTCAGGCTGAATCTGCTTAGCTGGGCCCGACACCTTGCAGAACTATGGTCAGCCCCTCCAGGGGGCAGCCTGGGATCCTGCATTCAAACCACAGTCCTGCCGAGCCTGTCTGACTACCCCTCTGGCAGTCTCACCACAGCCCCTCGTCGAGGAGAGACCTGGTGGTGAGGACGCTGTATTCCAGACCCCTCCTGTTACCCACAGGGCTGGGGAGCCTTAGTCTAGTCTACACACATTTCCTCCACAACAGGATACCTGTATCTTACTGTCTAAACTCTCAACTCAGGAGGCCCTGGCCAGGTGGCTCAGTTGGTTGGAGCACCATCCTGTACACCAGAAGGTTGTGAGTTCGATTCCCAGTCAGGGCACATACCTAGGTGGTGGGTTCTCTCCCTGGCTGGGGCTCGTACAGAAGGCCATCAATTGATGTATCTCTCTCTCACTCTCAAATCAATAAACATATCCTTGGGTGTGGGTAAAAACCAAACTCAAAACTCAACCCAGGGTTCAGAACTGAGACAAGAACTAGGCAGGGTCTAAGAGGAAGATGCTACCACTCCTTGGGTGACCTTGAACCCACCTGAGCTGGCCTATGACCCGTGGCTGAACCCCACTCACCAGGAAAGAACCGACTCCGTCACTCATGGACTCTGCAGACCGGCCTGCACTCTCTCGGCCGCGCTGAGGGTACTCGTAGGACTCACAGGAAGAAGCTGTGACAGGAAGGAAGATCAGATGCACTCACAGTCTGTGTGTGGACACTCGCTAGTGTTGCTCAGGGTCTTACCGAATCTCCAGAAGACACTACTCTCAACCCCCACGATCAGGTATCACCTCACCCCTCAGTTCAGAAATTCCCCCCAGGCTTCCAGACCGGGCTCCAGGGAGGGCATCGACGTGGATCCCTCCTGGACCACGTCTGCCCACATGTACGCACCTCTCCTCTGACTCTGTAGCACTTACCACCTGTGCCCCTCACCTGCCTGCCACGGACACAAACACTACTGTAACGCCGAACCTGACTAATGTATACATGTGGATGTTATTTCCCGAACTGTGAGTTCTCTGAAGGGCAGGGACATGTTTTCTGTCTCTGTCATCTCCATTCCAAACCACAGGGTGACTGACCAAACAGCTGATGGATGGAAAGACTTAGGTGCCAGCAGTCAGGACCCTGGGTCCAGGGCCCATCTCTGCCCCTGAGTAAGTGTCTTAACTACCCTGGGCCTCATGTGAAATGGAGACAATGAGGCTCTGTGTCACCCAATTCTCAGGGTCACCGCATGGCTTAAACAACAGAGCAGATATAAACAATAGGTTTTGCAAGCTATAACGCAAACACAAAAGGAAAGAAATGAATATCGTTGTCCTTTTCATTAAATAGAGAGATGTGCAGAGTTAGAATACTCACAAGTGCAAACAAGTGACACATTCAGGCTTTAAACAGATTCAAAGGTGGTTGAGAAAATATTTTGAAGACCTGATGTTGTTTTAATAGTCTGCCAGTCCACATTGGTTTGGCTCCAGTTGGAACTGGTCCTCTAAATTGATTTTTGCAATCTTTGGTCTGATTTATAAATGAGTAAAATGCTATGACTTAGACTTCCAAACCCACAGCATGTCGTACCGTGGTTAACCGAGAATGTTCTGTCTCCCTAGCAGAACATCGATTTCTCTGAGGCAGGGTCTGCTCCACAGTGGCCCCTGTGGGTGTCCACCAGGAGCCTCCAGGGCTGGAGGACCGGCTAGGAAGGGGTCTGAGCAGATGTCTAAACCATGTCCGCTGGCCCGTAAGCCTCCTGGGCACGGATGATCACGGACTGGCAAACGGCTGAGAGGCCCCGTGCCGCCCCCTGCTCCCCTGGCCTCCGCGAGGGCGTGCACTGACCTCGGTGGAGCCGGCTGTTGTCCATGGCCGGGAGGGTGTTGCGCCTGGGGATGGTGGAGGCGGCAGAGACCGATCTGCTGCTTTCACCGAGGGGGGGTCTCTGCTGAGGGCTGCCCCATCGAGGTGTGTCCGCCTGGCTTGGCTTGGGGGGTCTGGGTGGAGGAACGATGGCTGAGTCCCCGGGAGCGGCCACCGCCATGGCGTTGTGGTTCTTGTCCAGCGTGAATGTCCTGGGGATCTGGTAGGCTGAGAGGGGTGTGGTCGGAACATCCATATTGTCCACCAGGAGGTCCCCAAACTCCCGGCACAGGGTGTTGCTGGGCGTCTTGAAGGTGTAGACGCCCTCATTATCGGTCTCAGAGCCTGTGAGGCTGCCCTCGGTGTGGCCGTGGGAGGCCAGGCTCCGGGGAAGGTCGTAGGTACTGTCTCTGAATTCTGCATTGTGCCGGCTCGGCTTGGGGAGGCTATAGAAGCCATGGACTTGACCACTGACACCGTTGACACAGTGTCCATTGCCCTGGGCTAGTTTCTGTACGGCGGTGTCACTCCTCATGAGGAACGAGGCCCTGGTGCCCTGAGAGAAGCTGGCACTCCTGAGAGAGAGAAAGAAGAGAGGGGCAGGGGGTCAGAGGAGGCAGGGCTGCCCACCCAGGGAGGGTAGCTGGCACATTCGAAGCCCCGTGCAGCTCCTTGGTGTGGGGAAAACACAGGCTGAGGAGGCAGGCAGGCCTGAGGTTTAGCTCAGTTTACAGGCTGTGCGACCTTGGGCAAGGCACTTTCTCTGAGCTTTAGTCTCTGCATCTGCAAAAATGGTGATTAAAACATACGTTGAAGGTTATTCAGAAACTAGACTCTAGTATATAGGTATTCAATCAACATTAGCCTCTATTCCCCCCCCTTTCCACAAATGGCTGTGATTAGCAGGGGCTGGTCTTACCGTAACCCCTCCCCTCTCAGGAATCAACAAGGGTATACTGCTAACTTGTTCACTGTTTGAAGTCAGAATATATACATTTGCATACAAAGGCTGAGAGATAGTAAGGAGAACCCTTAAATCAGTGTCAGAAAACAGCAAACAAGTCACTTTCTCCAAGTCTCAGTTTCCCCACTGTCAAATAAGTCAGCTTGAGGGCACTGATGTTGTAAGTTATACAGAGCTATTCAAATGTTCGCTATAAATTTATTTTCTACCCCGTATTATGGTTTGTCGAAAGGCATTTATAAGAAGAAATATCTCTTCTCCAGAAGCCAAAGTATCTATAGGAAGAATGGTTTCCTATTTGGGAACTATATTCAGAATAGGAACAGTTTTATTTTTTTTAACTTAGGTTTTTGGGAAATAAGGTAAAACTAAGCAGTTTAAAGACCTAGGAGTGGAGGGATTCGTGTTAGCTCCCAGTACTGCCACTGATCTGTTCTGAGCTTCACCAAGGCCCCCAGCGTGTGGCCTAGTGGGTCCGGCTCTGGAGGGTCCATCTGGCTCCGAAGCAGCGTAGCCCTTGGCTTTAGAAGCATGGTTTTCAAGCTGGACTTTGTCTTCTGTGCGGGGGCCTTGGGAAGCTGGAGGGTGAGGGTCTAAGCAAGTAGGGATCTAGGTCTGGTTTTCTCTCTCTTACATTATGATTATTCTAGGATTTCATTTTGGGGGAAAAGTAATCACTATTCTAGAACAATTCTTTTTTTTATTTTCACCCAAAGACATTTTTGCATGTATCTTCAGATAGAATGGGAGGGAGAGAGGGAGGAAGAGAGAGAGAGAAACATTGATGTGAGAGAGAGACATTGAGTGGCTGCCACCCACACAACCCCAACCGGGACCAGGGACAAAGTGCAACCGAGGTACGTGCCCTTAGCAGGAACCAAACCCAGGACTCTCCGGTCTGCAGGCCGACGCTTTAACCGCTGAGCGAAACCAGCCAGGGCTAGAACAATTCTTTATAGTAGTGATTCTCAGTCTTCTGGAGGCTATAAACTGCTAAGAATCTGATAAAAAGCTCTTGGAATTCCTCACCAGAAAAGCAAATTTTGTACACATACAAATTTGCATGCCAACTCTGGGGGGCGAGGGTGTCACAACCCTCTGAGACCAATCCAAGGAACTTTTGCCTTATCCAAGCTCTCACAGCCCAGGGGGAGCTTGTTATTTATGGCCATGGCCACCAGGTGGTAGTAGAAAATAGGGCCCAGAGGCCTAGAGCAAGGGCGGGAAACGGGTGTCTAGGCCAGGCCCTCTCTCAGGTAAACTTGCATCCATTCCAGTCCCAAAACCTTCAGTGGCCTCCTCTCCAGGCCTCTGTGTTCTTCCCCCTTCCTATTCCATTCCACACACATACTCAAGCCAACAGCCACGGGCCTAGTTCACATCTAGCCTTTAGAAAATGCAGTGCTTGGAGCAGAGAATGGGCGGCCCAGTGGTGGACACAAGGTGTTCACGTGGTCCACATTTGTCTTTGGTACCTTTCATTCTGATGTTTGGAGTTTCCAGCTCTCTGCTGGATGCTCCTATTGGGATACCTCACTTAACAAACATGTACTGATGTCCCACTTTCCATCTGGGCTGGGCACAATGGATACAGAGATGCCTCGTGCCCTGGGTGAGGGGGCAGGGGCGGGGCAGGGGACACGCGTGCAAATCATTACAATTAAGTGGGTGAGTAAGCTCTGTCGACAGGTTTACATTAGCCCTCCCTGGGGCGGGGGTGTGACAGAATGTTGAGGCATGCTTCTTCAAAGGTGGTGCCCTGGAGTGAGTCTGGCAATTGGCCAGGCAAAAGGCAAGAGAAGGGAAAAGGTGTTCGTTCCGGCCAGAGGCACATCGAGGCAGAACACAGCCTTGTGAGTTCACGGAACTGCTGGCTGCTCAGGCTGGAGCGAGTGCGTGAGGAGGGGGAGCTGGGAGAGGACAGTGGAGGGGCCAGGCCAGGGCTGATGGGAAGAGGGGGCCCCTGGAAAGATTTTAAGGTGGAGGTAGAGCTGGAGTGGGGGGAGCATTATAGGTGTCCTGCAGCAGCCTTAGGACATTCAAGAGCGAATTCACCCTTTTCCTTCCGACCCTTCTGTCTTGGAAATGACACCAGTCATTCTAGGCTGAGAGTTACCCACATTATGAGTTTCCACTCAGTAACTCCACAGGTCCTACTCAATCCACCCCAAATCGGGCCCTCCTGGTTTTTCTGATAATAAAAGGGCTAGGAAAGTCTCCCTAACACCTGCCCAGGACCTCTTGACACCCCAATGACATTTACTTTTCTAACTTCCCAGTAAATGTTCTCACAACTGTCTCATGACCTTTAGGACTAAACCATACACCTACTCCAATGCCTCCCTCCAATCTTTTCCCCTTGGGTCCCCTTCCCACTCTAGGGTTCATGCAAGCCAAGCTGTCCAATGTCCCCAGGATGCCCCACACAGCCAAGCCTCTGGGCTCCACTGTGCTGTCTGCTCTGTCTGAACGGTTCTTCCTCCCACCTGGCAAGCTCCTGCTGCTGCACCCTCAGCTCCTCCTCCTTCATCCTCAGCTCCCTGCCACACCTTTTTTTTTATCCTCACCTGAGGACATTTTTTTTTTCCATTTTTTGTTCAGATACAATGGGAGGGAGAGAGAGGAACAGAGAGAGAGAGAGAAACATCCACGTGAAAGGGACACATCGAGTGGCTGCCACCTGTACGACCAACCAGGGCTGGGGACAAACTGCAACCGAGGTACTTGCCCTTAGCGGGAACCGAACCCCGGTCTCTCTGGACCGCAGGCCGACGCTCTAACCGCTGAGCCAAACAAGCCAGGGCCTTGCCACACCTTTTAAAGCTGCTTGTCAGCATCCTCTAGCTCCAAGCATAACAGTCACTTGCTTAACTGTGTTCTTGGGGCAGGTAGCAATTGTTATCTGTTATGTACTATTGTTAGTTGTCTCCTCCACCAAAGGATGATGTGCTCGAGGAAAGGAACTCTCTTATTCATTTTCCTCCCTCAGCACCGGGTTAGTGCTTGAGAGAATGAATAAACCTTTGTTGAGTGAACAACAAATGAATGCAGAAAAGTACTGAACCTAGAAAGCCGATGAATGAAGGAAAGTGTTGGTGCTGCCATCCCCTCTCTTGAGCTTAGCTCCTCCCCGTTCAGAACCCAGGCATCCTCGCTAACTCACAGAGCGGCCCACTCCTCCGTAAACACCTCCCCGATGGTCTGAGCTCCAACCCTGGGCTTGCCTTCTTCACCATTCCCTGGAATGCTTCCTTGATGCACCAACACTTACACATAATGCAAAACAAGCCTTTTGGGTCCACAAAGGTGTGGCGGGCCCACTACGTCTCCTTTCCACGTCACCACGCCTTCCTGCCTGCTCCCACAGCACTCACCCTGCCTTGCGTTAGAGCTGCCGGGGTCTGTGTTTCCACTCCTACCAGACCCTGTGCTGCGGGAAGGCAGAGACTGTCCTGTGCTCAGCGTGGTGCCTGGCACGTGGTACACAGAATCGGTGGAGGAGTTGAACAAGGGAAACAAACTGGCCCAAAGTTCCATAGGCAGATGGTAGTAGAACTGGTTCTAGCTCCCAGGTGTCTGGGCGCTCTGCTTGAAGCCCACCCAGATTTGGGCAAGAATCGAGAGGGGAATTCTGAGCACTCAGAAATCTAGCGGCCTTTACTACTTCCATGTAAATGTTCACTGAGGCCATGTCACCATGATGTGTTGAGCTGCTTTCCTGGGGAGGATGCCTGGAAGCAGGGCTTTGGAGACAGACTTCTCTCCCAGGGCTGTGGGCTGACACAGGCCGCACGAAGTGAGCTGCTGTGCCAGACACATCACATGGGATGTGGCTTTAAAACCCACCAGTTCTGAGACAGGTATTACCCTCACATCCCAGCTGGGGAAAATGGTAATGGGCAGAGTCGGTACAGAAGGTATTTGGACACAAGCATATAGGGGAGCTCCCCAGGGGGTGGAGAGAAGTTTGAGAGAAGACACTCCTGAAAGCCAGCAGCTCGGTGCCCTGCCTTCCCAGTCCTGGCTGCCAGCGGCTCCGATGCTGCGGGTGGGTAGGGCGATGGCACCTCTTGCACGTGCTTTGGTCTTAACACATTTTTGACCGCTCATGAGTTCACTCGTGTTTTCCTGCCCAAACGTTGCGGACCACGCACGAGTTAACTCGGGTTTGCACTTGCATTAGCTATTTCAGTTTCTGAAACTCAGGGTAATATAGGATTACTGTATTTGTGACTCTTCACCCCGAGGGTCGAAGTTCGAAAAACAGCACACCGTTCTGTATTCTTGAAGTAGCTGGGGAATGGCTCTCTGCTGGTTCACATGAGTGCAGCACAGAACGTAACGTGCAGTTTGCCCAAAAGCGTGCGGTCCCTGGCGTATGTCTTAGAGATCTCTATGCAGTACGCAATGTGTTAAGATCAACCCCAAACCTCTTCCTTGGCTTTTAGGAACGGTTTCTTGGTTTTCCCAGCCCCTTTATTTTGCACTTGGTCTTTTGCACATTTATATAATTGTAAGCACCACACTGCACCATGGTTTCACTCTTCTCCACCTACTAGACTATATATAAGTACTTTATTATTATTATTATCCTCACTTGAGGACATTTTTCCATTTTTTGTTCAGATAGAGTGGGAGGGAGGGAGGGAGGAGAGAGAAACATCAACATGAAAGGGACACATCGAGTGGTTGCCACCCGCACGACCCAACCAGGGCCAGGGACAAACTGCAACCAAGGTACATGCCCTTAGCGGGAACCGAAGCCTGGTCTTTCTGGACTGCAGGCCGACGCTCTAACCGCTGAGCCAAACTGGCCAGGGCTAGACTATAAGTACTTTAATCATGGCGGTCCTGGTTTGATTTTTTTTTAAACTCATCTTTATTGTTGAATGTATTACAGATGTCCCCCCTTTTTTCTCCATTAACCCCCTCCTCCCCAATCCCACCCTCCTCCAGCCTTCCCCACACTATTGCCAGTGTCCATTGTTTATGTATATATGCATAAAAGTTCTTTGGTTTTTCTCTTCCTGCCCCACCTCCTCCCTTCCCTTTGAGGTTCATCAGTCTAACAACCAATTTGTACTCCTTAGTTCCTTCATCTTTTTCATCCATCCCCCCAGCCCCCACCAATCTGGCAAGGAACAAAAAGTTCTCATATCTATGAGTCTGTTTCTGTTCTGCGTGCTCATTTTATTTGTAGATTCAATTGTTGATAGGTATGTATTAATTGCCGTTTTATTGTTCATATTTTTGTTCTTCTCCTTCAAGAAGACTCTTCAACATTTCATATAATACTGGTTTGGTGGTGATAAACTCCTTTAGCTTTTCCTTATCTGGGAAACTGTTGATATGTCCATTGATTTTAAATGATAGCTTTGCAGAATAGAGCAGTCTTGGTTGTAGGTCATTGCTTTTCATCACCTTGAATATCTCTTGCCACTCCGTTCTGGCCTGCAAAGTTTTCTTTTGAGAAATCAGCTGACAGTCTTATGGGAACTCCTTTGTAGGTTACAGACTGCTGTTCTCTTGCTGCTTTTAAGATTCTCTCTTTGTATTTAACCTTTGGCATTTTGATTATGATGTGTCTCGGTGTGGTCCTCTTTGGGTTCATCTTGTTTGGGACTTTCCGTGCTTCCTGGACTTGTATGTCTGTTTCCTTCACCAAGTTAGGGAAGTTTTCTGTCATTATTGTATCAAATAGGTTTTCAATTTCTTGTTCTCTCTCTTCTCCTTCTGGTACCCCTGACGTGAATGTTGGCACACTTGAAGTTGTCCCAGAGGCTCCTTACACTATCTTCATATTTTTGGATTCTTTTTCTTTTTGCTGTTCTGATTGGTATTTTTTGCTTTCTTATATTCCAAATTGATGGTTTGCTTCTTGGCTTTACCTGCTCTACTATTGATTCCCTGTAAATTATTCTTTATTTCAGTTAGTGCATCCTTCTTTTCTGACTGATCCTTTTTCATGTTGTTGATGTTTTTACTAAGTTCCTTGGAGCTCTCCTTAAGTTCCTTGAATGTCTCACCAAGTTTCTTGAGCAACCTTATAACCTATGTTTTGAACTTTGCAACTGATTGACTGCTTATCTCCATTTTGTTTAATTCTCTTCCTGGAGTTTTGTTCTTTTCTTTCATTTGGGACATGTTTCTTTCTCTCCTCATTTTGGCTGCCTCCCTGTGTTTGTTTCTATGTATTAGGTAGAGTTGCTATGTCTTCTAGGCTTCAAAGGGTGGCCTATTGTTGTAAGTATCCTGTAGGATCCAGTGGCACAGCCTCCCTGGTCACCTCAGCTGGGCCCTCGAGGCACGCCCCTAGTGTGGACTGTACACCCTTCTGTGGTAATTGAGTCTTGATTGCTGTTGGCACATCAATGGGAGGGATTTACTCAGGCTGATCAGCTGCAAGGACTGGCTGCACCCACTGACCACTGGCCTCTGACTCCCTTGGAGGATCAGCTGTGTAGGGGCCCAACACACAGCAAGACTTACTTCATCAGGGCTCTGGTACCCACTGAGTCCACTCATTGAGTGTGTCACTTGTGGAGGTAGATGGGTGGTGGTGTTTCAATGTGGTCTGAAGCTGTCCACTGGGGCAAGGTTAGCTACTGCCTGTGTTCTATCTGGGGCCATCAAACTTAAGCTATAAAGTGATCTGCAGATGGCTGCTTCTTGTGCTAGCCTTGGAGGTACCCAGGAAAAGCCAACTTGTGAACCAAGGCTGGCTGCTTCTAGTGCCAGGCCTGGGGCCATTTAATGAGAAGTATGGAGCTCACTGAGACTAGAAGCTGATTGAAAGATTTTAGGAAACTGAAACAGGATCCAAGACAGGCCAAACCTGTGGTAAAACCTTTGGAAACAGCTTAGGTGGGCCGGAAAGTTGGGTGGGCCTCAGGGAATCACCAGGGTGGGGCTACCAGTGTGAGCCAGGTTGCTGGAGTCCCAGATATGGCGGCTGTCTGCCGCCCCAGGGAAGGGCTCACCAAAGGAACATCAGCCTCTGCCAGCAAGTCTGTCCAGGAGAAAGCCACCTCTCCAGCCCTTGTCCTGAGGCCAAACAGCTCAGTTCTTCCCTGTGTCTCTGGCGCCCCTCTGGCTGCCTCCCCTCCAAGCGTACAGGGAGCACGTCCGAGTAAGTCCCTGTAGGCCCTTTAAGAGGAGCTGCCTGGGGCTCCCGCAGCCGCAGATTCCCTCAGTCTCAGTTCCTGCTGGGTTTTCCAGCCCCAATGATGGGGACTTCTCTTCCTGGCACTGGAACCCTGAGCTGGGCGCCTGGTGTGGGACAGGGACCCCTCACTACTCAGGGAGGACCTTCTCAGCCGAGGCGTCCCTCCTGATTTTTATCTGCCACACGTGGGTGTGGGACCAGCCCGGCTGCACCTCTGCCCCTTCTACCAGTGTCAATGTGGCTGCTTCTTTAATTTCGTAGTTGGAGGACTTCCATTCAGCTTGATGTCAGGTGGTTCTGAATAATGGCTGTGTTGTAGTTTAGTTGTAATTTTTTTTTTTTTTATCTTCACCCGAGGATATTTTTATATTTTTTGTACAGATAGAGTGGGAGGGAGAGAGAGGAAGGGAGAGAGAGTGAGAAACATCGACGTGAAGGGACACATCGAGTGGCTGCCACCTGCACGACCAACCAGGGCCGGGGACAAACTGCAACCAAAGTACGTGCCCTTAGCGGGAACCGAACCCGGGTCTCTCGGGACCGCAGACTGACGCTCTAACCGCTGAGCCAAACTGGCCAGGGCTAGTTGTAACTTTGATGTGGTTGTGGGAGGAGGCGATACTGCGTTTACCTACACCATCTTGACCTCCTGGTTTGATTTTTTTTTTCTTATCCTCACCTGAGGACATTTTTCCATTTTTTTGTTCAGATAGAATGGGAGGGAGAGGAAGAGAGAGAGAGACAGAAACATCGATGTGAAAGGGACACATCAAGTGGTTGCTACCCACATGACCCATCCAGGGCCGGGGACAAACTGCAACCGAGGCACATGCCCTTAGCGGGAACCAAACCCGGGTCTCTCTGGACCGCAGGCCGACGCTTTAACTGCTGAGTCAAACCGGCCAGGGCCTGGTTTGATTTTTAATGGGTATGTTCCCATTTAAGGAAACCTAATATGTGAATGCTTGTAGCTAGATTAACCACCATTTAGAGCTCTGTAGTTGTCACTGACAGTCTTTTTTCTTTAATTAAAAATTTTCTCAATTACAGTTGACATTCAATATTACATTAGTTTCAGGTGTACAGCATAGTGCTTAGACATTTCTATAACTCTGATAATTCTAGTACCCACCTGACACCATACATGGTTATTACACTATTATTGACTATATTCCTATGCTGTACATTACATCCCAGGACTATTTTGAAACTATCAATTTGTACTCAATCCCTTCACCTTTTTCACTCAGCCATCCAACTCCTCCCTCCTGGCCATCATCAGTTTGTTCTCTGTGAATATGAGTCTGTTTCTGTTTGGTGTGTTCATTTGTTCTTTGTTTTTTTTTTGTTTCTCACACAAGGATATTTTTCTATCATCAGATAGAGTGGGAGGGAGGGAGAGAGAGAGAGAGACAGAGAGAAACATCAATGTGATAAAGCCACATCGACTGGTTGCCTCCCGCATGACCCGACCAGAGACGAACCGCAACTGAGGTACCTGCCCTTGACTGGAATCAAACCTGTGACCCATTTGGTCCTTGAGCCAATGTTCTAACTGTTAAGCCAAATCTGCCAGGGCTGCTCATTTGTTTTCCAGATTGCACATATAAGTGAAATCATATGGTATTTGTCTTTATCTGTCTGATTTATTTCACTTAGCATAATACCCTCTAGGTCCATCCATACTGTTGCAAATGGTAATATTTCATTCTTTTTATGGCTGGAGTAACATTCCATTGCATATATGTACCACATCTTCTTGATCCAGTCATCTATTGATGGACACTTAATTTTCTTCCATATCTTGGCTATTGTAAGTAATGCTGCAAAGAACACAGGAGTGCACATATCTTTTTGAATTAGTGTTTTGTATTTCTTTGGATAAATACCCAGATGTGGAATTGCTGGGTCATATGATAGTTCTATTTTTAATTTTTTGAGGACACTCCATACTGTTTTCCATAGGGCTGCACTAATCTGCATTCCTACCAACAGTGCAGGATAATAATAACATTATCCACTGAACTTTCTGATGAGTTTTAAAAAATCAAACCAGGACCTCCATGATTAAAGTACTTGTAGTCTAGCCCTGGCCAGTTTGGCTCAGAGATTAGAGCGTCGGCCTGCAGTCCAGAAAGACTGGATAATATTATCCACTGAACTTTCTGAGTTTTCTTCCCTCCCAGGAGGGATCCATTTGGTAATGGGTCAGGTGCAGGAGGATGGTCCAAATGACTTCTTAAGATTGCCAGTGACACCAGTCATCAGAGAGATGCAAATTAAAAGCACAGTGAGCTCTCACCTCACACCTGTCAGAATGGCTATCATCAATAAATCAATAAACAACAAGTGTTGATGAGGATAATGGATTACCTCACCACGTGCCAGGCACCACTTTCTTTCTTTAAGAAAGAAAGTTCTTTCTTAAAATCTCTAAGAGGTGAGGTGATCTTTGCATCTCAAACCCTTCTGGCTGCAATTTTGAGCCTACCTTCTGTCTGTGGTTATATAGTAAGACTGTGTATGTGAAACTAAACGAACTGAAAGTTGTATATTCTGCCTTTGGTTAATCAAAGCCACTGGGTGAATGAGTCAGAGAAGCCTTAGAAATGACTAATCATGGTTTTACTCTCCACTGACATTTCTAATTTTACGTTTTACCATCTTTCTGCAGAACACTGCTACAGGGTCAGTGACGCTTTCATTCCAGCATCTCAGCACTTGAGATTTCACTTCCCCCAACTCTCACCAAAATCATGGCTTTCCAGGGCATGTGACTCGCCACAATATGTCACCTGTTACCAGTTTAACAGTCTCCTTGAAATAAGAAGACGGAGACTGGCTGGAATCTGGAATGAGGCCCTGAAGGCTGAAGGGCAAAAATAAATCCAATGGAACTCACGTGTCTTCAAAGATAAAAAGGCTCTGCTCGTCTTCGTGTGTCCGTTCGAAACTCCTTCCATTGGCAATAGTTGCTATTCTGAATAGTTACTTATTTTAGCTCAGTGGAAGAGCTGGATTTTGAAAACTGAAGTCATTTTAACCAGATTACATGTTATTCAGTGCTTAAAGGAAGAATAGGGGTTAGTCCTCTAGGAAAAGTAATGATGAGCGCTGGCCAGTTTGGTGCAGTGGTTAGAGTGTCGGCCTGTGGACCAATGAGTCGCAGGTTTGATTCCAGTCAGGGGCACGTACCTTGGTTTTGGTTTGTCCCCAGACCTGGTCGGGGTTGTGTGATGTGTCCTTGTCACGTCGATGTTTCTCTCTCTCCCCCTCTCTCTCCCTCCCTCCTACTCTATCTGAAGATAAATAGAAAAATATCCTTGAATGAGGATTAAAAAAAAAAAAAAAAAAGGAATGATGAATAAGTGGTGTTTTTATCCCTAATGTGCTCAATTTATTGTAACTGTATATCAGGTTCTCCCATAAATGTAGAAAAGAATAGCTAGAAAGCCAGTATTATTAGCCTCATAAATACAATTTGACAGTAGTACTCCAACCAGGCATATTTATGTCGATGTTTGACAGCAATGAGTGGGCTGGTTCTCTCTCCAAAGTCCCTAATCAAAAGGAACCCTGTAAGTTTATTTTGGAGATCAAATGAGGTAACAAATGTAAACGAGCCTTGTAAACTGTAAAGCATTATTCCTTTTCCCCCAGAGTACCTAGTATGCAATGTGCATGTCAGAGGCAGTGTAGGGTTAAAGCGCACCCATATTCTTGTCAACACTTGGCATTGCCAATCTTTTTTATTTTAGCCATCCCAGTGGAGATCAAGCAAAACCTCATTGAGGTTTTAAATCTGTATTTTCTTGATGATTCAGCATTTTTCATGTGTTTATTGCCCATTCCTTTATCTTGTTCTGTGACACATCTGTTTAAATCTTTTGCCCACTTAAAAAAAATTGGGTTGTCATCTATTGAATTTAGTTTTTTCAATATATTCTAGAAATAAATCCTTTGTCAGATATATGTGCTTTGGATATTTTCTCACATTTTATTAATTTTCCACTTTGTCTTCTTCTTTTTTTTTTTTTATCCTCACCCGAGGACATTTTTCCATTTTTTGCTCAGGTAGAGTGGGAGGGAGAGAGAGGAACAGAGAGAGAGAGAGAAACATCGATGTGAAAGGGACACATCGAGTGGCTGCCACCCACACAACCGACCAGGGCCGGGGACAAACTGCAACCGAGGCACGCGCCCCCAGCGGGAACCGAACCCGGGTCTCTCAGGACTGCAGGCCGACGCTCTAACCGCTAAGCCAAACCGGCCAGGGCCCACTTTGTCTTCTTATGGGGTTATTTTGAAGAGCAAAAGTTTTAATTTTGATAAAAACTACTTTATCATACATGGAACAGACCAACAACCGTCAGAGTTGGGGGGGAGTTACTTGATGAAAGAAGGTGAAGGGATTAGCTAAAGAACATAATACAGTCGTCCCTCACCACTTTGCGCTTCGACTCTCGCGGCTTCACTCTATCGTGGTTTTTTTCAAATATATTAATCAAAAAGTTGATCAAGACAGTGAAAATGATATAGCACATGCTCGGTTGTCTGAGTCCATTATACACCCCTGTATTACAATTACAATGAAAATTACTGTACGTATGGACTGTAGGCCTGTGTATTCGAGCACCTCCACAAATCCTTCAACTCCAGGTGCAACCGCTTGACCACTCCTTGTGTGTGGGCAATAACTTTTTTCCAAAAAATCAGGTGTGATGAAACCAAGCCAATCAGAGCGTGTTGTTCACTGATTGGCTATCCTATCCTTTTCCTATCCTAGCCACTGATTGGCTCAGCCTCATGCAAGTCCGATTCTCTCACACGCTTCATCATCACTACGCATCAGAAGCACCTTTGCTCTTGTAGGTGCGATTTCTGAGAACTTTTATCTAAGCCCCACGATGGCTCCTAAATGTGCTGTTTCTTCTAAGCCTTCTGACGATGAAACTAAGCACCGGAGAAAGATGTTTACCATCCAGGAGAAGGTGAAACTCTTGGATATAATCAAAGATGACAAGAAAATCGTGGAGGTTGCCCGTCATTATGACCTGAATGAGTCTACCATTCGCTCCATCTGTAAAGATGAAAAGAACATTTGTACAATGGCTACTGTCTCTTTCAACAAAGAAGCAAAACATATCGTGACAAGTTGTAATAAGTTCATAGTGAAAACGGAGTCTGCCCTAGCCGTTTGGATCAGTGACAGCCTCAAGAAAAACATTCTGTTGGATTCGCTGGTCATCCGGGAGAAGGCGAGGCAGCTCTATCAGCGCTTTACGGCGGACGAACCTCAACCAGGACACTCTTCTGCAACTTCATGGATTTCACAGCGAGCAAGGGTTGGTTTGAGAGGTTCCAGAAGAGGTATCATCTGAAGAGTGTCATTCTCCACGGAGAAGCTGCCTCTGCTGACCAGCCTGCAGCAGAGGACTATGTGAACAACACATTCAGAAGATTCTTGAGGAGGGCGAGTATCATCCAGAACAGGTGTTCAATATGGACGAAACAGGACTGTTCTGGACAAGAATGCCTTCCCGGACATTCATTTTCAAGGATGAGGCCAAGGTCTGTGGCTTCAAGGAATATAAGGATTGCGTGACTGTTGTTATGTGTGGAAATGCTGAGGGATTTTTGCTCAAGCCTGCCCTTATCTACAAGGCCAAGAACCCTAGGACCCTGAAGAATAAAAACAAGAACCTGCTGCCAGTGCATTGGATGCACAACGACAAGGGCTGGATCACAAAGCAGCTGTCGTTGGACTGGTTTCACAAGTGCTTCATCCCCCAAGTCAAGCTGCATCTCATGGGAAAAGAACTTGAGTTTAATGTCCTTCTCCTCATGGAAATGCTGGAGGTCATGCCCAAGACCTATCCTACGACAGTGGGTGGATCGAGTTCCTTCCTCCCGACACCACTTCTCTGATCCAGCCCATGGATAAAGGCATTATTCGTGCGTTCAAGACCCTCTACATACGAAACACGCCACAGCACCTCGTCGAAGGCGTGGACCTTGAGGAGAACTTCCTGCTGACGGAGTACTGGCAGCAGTATACCACCGTGACCTGTCTGAAGCACACCCAGGCTGCGTTGAAGGACATAAAGACGGAGACCGAGAAGGCCAGCTGGAAGATGTTGTGGCCTGAAATTGTCCACGACTACAGAGGATTCACCCCAGAGGACATCAGCAACTCGGCAGTGGATAAGGCAGTTAGGCTGGCCCGGATGCTGGGAGGAGAAGGTTTCGCGGATATGACCCGCGATGATGTGGATGAGCTGCTGGAGACACATTTAGATCCCTTAACTGATGAGGATCTGGTGGAGATGACTAAGTCTGCGAGTGAGGAGGAGGAAGAGCAGCCAGAGGTTCCTGGGGGTCAGGAGGAGGAAGCTGGCCTTACCCTTGAGCATCTCTTGCAAATCGTGAGAACTATTAAGGTAGTATAGGACATGGCTGGTGAATAGAACCCACAAATGATGTGTGCATTGCCGTTCCGGAATGCACTTGATGGAGTGATAGAACCCTACAAAAGCCTCCTCACATGTATGAAAAGACAGCGCCAGCAACTGCCTATCACGCTGTTCTTCAGCTGTGCACCCAGACACCCACTGCCTACTCCTAGTGCTCCTTCAGCGGAAGAAGACAACGCACCTGCTGAAGATACTGCCCCACCTGAAGACTCCTACTGAGGTCGTGCCTTCAGAGGAGCAGTAGCCTTGCTCTTCTTTGCTGTGCAGTACATCTCTTCATCTTCATCGCTTCATCATCGAACAAGTTGCACTATTTTCATAGGTTAGTGGTTGTAAGAACTGTGTGTGTGTAATTAAATGTACAATAATAATAATATATTTGTAAAGTGTAATATGTCTTATTTTCTCTTATTTTGTCTAATACATTAGATAATATGAGTGCAATGGTGACTAAAGGGTGTTATTTCATTTCTAGAGAGCTCTAACATTATTAATGTTAAGAAACGTATTTAGAAGGTTGTAAACATGGTTTTATGCTCTAACTGTGAAAATATTTGATTTATAAATAAAGAATCCTACTTCGCGGAAAATCATTTATCGCTGTAGAGTCTGGAACTGATTAACTGCGATAAACGAGGGCCGACTGCATAACACACAGAGGAAGACAGCAGGTGTTGATGGCCAGAGGCATGGGGGCAAGGGCTGGGTGGAGGTGAGCTAAGGGGCGGGGGTGGATGGGAACATCTGTAATAGTGTCAACAATACAAAATAAAGAAAAACCTACTTTATCAAATTTATGATTCCTGCTTTTTGTATCCTATATAAAAATCTTTGCTTACCCCAATATTACAGAGATATTTTCTTCTAAGAGTTTCACAGTATTAGACTTCACATTTAGTTTTTTGATACATCTAAGCTAACTTTTTTTTTTTTTTATCCTCACCCGAGGACATTTTTCCATTTTTTGTACAGATAGAGTGGGAGGGAGAGAAAGGAAGGGAGAGAGAGAGAGAAACACCGACGTGAGAGGGACACATCGAGTGGCTGCCACCCGCACAACCAACCAGGGCCGGGGACAAACTGCAAACGAGGTACATGCCCTTAGCGGGAACCGAACCCGGGTCTCTCTGTACCGCAGGCTGATGCTCTAACCGCTGAGCCAAACCGGCCAGGGCCATCTAAGCTAACTTTTGAGTAGTGTGATATGAAGTAAGGGTTCTTTTTTTATTCCTATATGGATATCCAGCTGACCCAGCATCATTTGTTGAAAATACTTTCATTTCCCTGTTGGCACCTTTGTAAAAAAACATTACATATAAAAATGAAAATAAAAATAGCAGCTGACCTCTCATCAGAAACAATGAAGGTCAGAAGACTATATAGCATGGCATTCTTTAAAATGATGAAAGAAAATGAAACCATCATTACCAAATTATACACCCAGCAAAAGAAATATTTTTAAAATGATGGTAAAATCAAGATATTTTCAGATAAATGAAAACTGGGAAAAAAATATCGTGAGGGAACTTACATGACAAGAAATGGTAAAGGAGGCTCTCAGGCTGAAGGTAAATAAAACCAAGTGAAAACCCATTAGACAATGTTTAACATTTGCTTTCAACACTCATTATATACTAATAAAGAACTTAGGAGGAAAAAAATAGTCTTTTATAATTATGCAGCTAGTTACTGTTTCTGCTACTCTTCCTTCATTCCTGAAGATCTTTGTTCCCTTCTGTTACTATCTTGCTTGAGCTTGAAGAACTTCCTTATCATTTTAAAAAATCAGATTTCCTGGAAATTCTTTTTAAAAAAATCCTCCCTGAGGATATTTTCCATTTATCTTCAGAGAGAGTGGGGGGGGGGGGGGGGAGGGACGGAGGGAGGGAGAGAGAGAGAGAGAGAGAGAGAGAGAGAACCATCAATGTGAGAGAGAGACATCAATTGGTTGCTTCCTGCATGACAGAACCACAACCAAGGTATGTGCCCTTGTATAGAATCAAACCCGTGACTCTTTGGTCCAGGAGCTGATGCTCTAACCGCTGAGCCAAACCAGCCAGGGCAAATTTTCTTACTTTTATTTGTACTGAGAATGTCTTAATTTTGTTTTTCTTTCTGAAGGACTTTTGCAGGATATAGAATTCTGGGTTGACAGAATTTTTTCTTTTCCCTTTCCATTAATCTCAAGTGTATTTTTCTTTATCACATGGCAGATTGTTATAATATGGCCTTTTGAATCTGTGTCTGATAGTTTCCACAACTGGGATTATGTTGGGGTTGATATCTGTGCCTTCCCTTGAGACTTGTTACATGCTGAGAAATTTTGGATTATATCCTGAATGTTGTGATCTTATGTTGTCTAGACTCTGGGTTCTGGGATAATCCTCTGGAGAATGTTCATGATTTTGTTTTTTCAGGCAATCAACTTGGTTAGGTTCAGACTGCAAATTTTGAACCTCCTCCTGTGTGTGTTCGTGTAAATCTCAGTTAGTTTACAAAGCCTTTGCTTTGCTGGTTTGGGACTGTCCCACATGTAGAACTGAAATTCCTCTAAGCTCTTCTTCAGAGTTTCTCTCTCTCTCCTAAATTTAACAATCTCTTCACTCATTATCAGCCCCCCCCCCATAGATTAAAGCAATAAATGCAATCATTTAACATCTTTGTATGCTAGCTCCAAAATTTGGGTTTAGTTTGGTTTGTTTCTGTGAACTGAGTTCTTTCTTTTCTTTTTTTTATCCTCACCCGAGGACATTTTTCCATTTTTTTTTTTTTGTTCAGGTAGAGTGGGAGGGAGAGAGAGGAACAGAGAGAGAGAGAGAAACATCGACGTGAAAGGGACACATCGAGTGGCTGCCACCTGCACAACCGACCAGGGCCGGGGACAAACTGCAACCGAGGTACGCGCCCTTAGCGGGAACCGAACCCGGGTCTCTCAGGACCGCAGGCCGACGCTCTAACCGCTGAGCCAAACCGGCCAGGGCTGAACTGAGTTCTTTCAACTATGGGTCAACTTTTACAGTTTCTTCGTGTGTCTAGCAATTTCTCATTGTATACTAAATATTGTGGGTGATATATTTTCAGGAATTTTATTCACTGGAAAAGCCATAAAAGTTGGACTTACTCCATGTGGGTCCCTTCTTTTAAGAGTCACATCTTTTCCAGTTTCTGCCTGCTTTTTGATTGCCCTTCAGTGCCCTAAAACGGTTTTTGTGTGTCTGTGTGTTTGGTCCAGAGTTTATAATTGTTACAGTATGTTTAATATCATGCAAGCTGCTCTACTGCTACCAGAAACTATGTAGTCTTTCTGGACTGAAGAATGCTTCCTTTCCCCCCTTGGAATTCTGTAAAAAACGTTTGAACTCATTTTTTCCAAAAATCTCCTTGACATCCTGCTCATTCCACTCTTGCTCCAACACCCACATAAGTGAGAGCAAAGACCCAGAGAAAAGCACAGTTTGGTCGAGGCCCCAGAACAAAGGCACTTCCCCAGCTGTAGATGAGTTCTATCACCTTTACTATGTTTTCTCTACAACACGGATTTGTTCAAATATTTATGATGTGCCTACTAGGTGCCCTGGGTCTTCAAAGGACAGTAACATATTAATATAAAAATCTATAATATGAGGCAGACAGTTCCAAGGGCTGAGAGAGAGATCATCAAAAGCTGCTCTGGGACTTCAGAGGACAGATGAATCCCAGCCAGGAAGATGAAGAGAGGTTCCACAGAGGAGTCGGGGCACAGAGAGTGTGCCCTAAGTACTAATCCAAGCAGAGGCACGCATGTATTTACTCTCTTGCTGTAGCAGTAGCGAAAGACTGGAGGTGGTGGTAGCTGTTAATACTATATAAGGTTTTCTACTTAAAGTGTGAACTGCAGACAGTCTAAATGGTATCACATGCAGTTTAGCAGAAAGGCAGGATCTCAGGATCCACCCCAGGCCTACTCAGTCAGAATCAGCATTTCAACAAGACCTGAGTATTTCATATGCACATTAAAGTCTGAGAGGCGTTAATCTAAAGCACTTTGTCTTTCCCTAGCAATAGGACTGTAGGAACTCACACAAGGTCTCTGCTCCCGAGAAATCATCTATGTAGTAGGAGGGGGTGGGGCACAGGAGAACCACCGAAGATATGGACTGAGCATCTACTCCTGGGGACTTTACGTATGTTTTGTTGTTTTATGCTCATTAGGAAGCCTTTGAATTAGTTATTTCCATTTAGTAGGTAGGAAAATTGAAGGTCAAGAAGGTTACCTAAGTGGCCCAAGATCACAAGGACAGTGGCAGAACCCGAATTTGAATCCATATCTGACTGACTCCAAAGCCTGTGATCTGCCCGTCTCTGGTCTGTGGTGCAGCAGGAATCGGGTGCTGTAAAGGTTCCGTACTAAAGAATTCAGTGATCTTGGTTGATTCGTTCTACCTTTTCAGAACTCAGCTCTACATGTAAAAGTTCATGAAGGCTAAACTGGTGAAAAGTTGACAAACAAATGAATCAAAGGGGTATTTGAGGTGTCACTAAGTCTGATGCTGGGTGCCTCTGTCGAGTGCTGGTAAATGATTCAGAAAACCAGAACCAATGCAGCACAGTGTAGAGAAAAGATCGCAGGAGCAGAAATGAGAAGACCTGGGTTCTAGTCCTACCTCCGTCATTTATTAGTGGTGAGCCTCCGTTTCTTCATCTGTGAAATGGAGATAAATGATCTATATCGGCTATCTCCCAGTTCGACTGGTTCGAGTGAGATTATGCATGAAAATATTCTGTGAAGTGATAAATTAATACAGCCAGTCCTCTAACTGCCTTAATTTTCATAACACAAATTAGTCTTTATAAATAAATGAATAAGGAACACGAGTTATAATCTGCTGGCCACGGTAGCCATCGGGAACCAGCTCTGGCAAAGCCCATCAGCTCCGTGCGTGTTTCTGCGAACAGGGGAAAGAAAAGGTAAGGACGACGTGCACAGGCTCTGCGCCTGAGAGGGCTGGCGGTGTCAGAAACACGGGGACACTGTTCCAGGGCAGGCAGTCCGGCTGCAGCGTTTTCTGTGATGATGAAATATCACATCTGGATGATCCAGCGTGGCAGCCACTAGCCACATGAAATGTTGCTAGTGCAATGGAGGAACTGAATTTTAAGTTTTACTCCATTTTAATTAATTCGAATGGAATCAGCCACATGGGGACCGTGGCTACCATGCGAGACAGTGCAGCTCTACAGAGGAAGTGAGATACGGATTTGTTTGGTGTTAAGGCTTTGTAGCTGTCTTCTTTAGGCCAACAAGTCAATGACTTGTCTTTGTTCAATTCTGAAACTCTAGCCCTAAGTGACTTTTTCCCCCTCAAATTAAATACAAACTTTTTATATCATGATTTTTAACAGTGGGAGGTTTCTCTGGAATCCAGTGAGCACTGCATAGCAACATAGATGATATTAATACAATGTGATGGTTATCTAAGTGAAAAATATTTTGTAAGTATATATTTTATCATCTGGAAAGATGTAATATTGTATCCCCTTATTTTTTTATCCTCACCCAAGGACACTTTTGCATTTATCTTCAGATAGAGTGGGCGGGGGGGAAAGGGAAGAAGAGAGAGAGAAACATCAATATGAGAGAGACACATCAAGGGGTTGCCATCCACATGACCCCAACCAGGGCTGGGGACAAACTGCAACCGAGGTACGTGCCCTTAGCGGGAACCGAACCCGGGCCTCTCTGGTCCGCGGGCCAACACTCTTACCATTGAGCAAAACCGGCCAGGGCATATCCCCTTGTCTTTATTTTTATTTATTTTTATTTTTTCATCCTCACCCGAGGACATTTTTATATTTTTTGTTCAGATAGAGTGGGAGAGAGAGGAAGAGAGAGATACATCGACGTGAAAGGGACACATAGAGTGGTTGCCACCCACATGACCCAACCAGGGCCAGAGACAAACTGCAACCGAGGTACGTGCCCTTAGCGGGCACCGAACCCAGTCTCTCTGGACCGCAGGCCAAGGCTCTAACCACTGACCCAAACCGGCCAGGGCCCCTTGTCTTTAAAATTAAAGAACAAAGACTGAAAAGTAGGAGGCTTTGGGAGTGGCCATTCAACCAACTACTGGAAACCGCAGTCTCCTACCTGGCATTTTCTGCTCTCCGGCTTATGCACTGGTGCAAGTAGAGATACTCCTGAGGTGCACTGGTGGACAAGGGGGGCTGCACGTGGTTTGACACGGGGGGTTCGAATGTGAACAAGGTTGGCTGGCTGGAGTGCGATGGGGCTGAGGATTTTCGTTCTCGGAGAAGGTGCTGATTGGAGCTGCTGAACTCAGCTGGAGAGGAGCGCGGACCATGACTGGCTGAGGAAATGTTTCTCAGGGAGTCTGTGAAAAGGAGAAAGGACTCTGTGAATGAAAAAGGAAAGAAAGGCGTTCTATTCCAAAGTGGGTTGTCAGAGGAAGAACTATCAAGCGTAGAGGTGATGGTCCAGCAGCAGCATCCTCTCCCTCCCAGAGAGGAGGGCTGTGGCCCGCTGGCCTCCTGGTTGAGAAGGAGATGCTCTGTACCTCTGCACTGCCCCTGTATCGCCTGGAAGCCACTCTCTGCCACACCTGGGCCAGCATCTGCCCCACTTCCGGGGAGCATGGCTACCCCTGGTCCGGGGCTACGACCCTGGCTCTGGAGTGAGGCTAGCCTCAGGAGCAGTGAGCCTTCTTTTTGGTGGCTTCTGCTGTCATCACTCCCTCAAAGCTAAGGCCCTTTGTTAAATGAAGCTTTGCTTCTTGAAGTGCATTCACTGAGACCCTGAAGTGCCTTACTGTATTAATAATAAATGTCTTTGGAGCTGACCCTTAAATCGGTCTCTCAGCTCCTCCTGCCTGCCCTTCTGAGACCTCATAGGATGGCAATGTCTCCCATTCTCCAACTCCTGCACCTACCACTCTATTGGTCTTTTTTTTTTTCTTTTAGCTCTTATCTTAAGCTCTCCCACGGTCTGTTGTGTTAGACAGGAAGTGAGGTATTAAAGACAGATAATAGCTTAGAGTGCTACACCCCAAGCCAAAGGCATTATTTATTTGGCTGGCTCTAAGCTTGGTCCAAATTCTTAGCATAACATACAAGTTCTTTCACAGTCTGACCTATTTCCTGCTTTTCTCCTGCCATACTCAAGGCATATAGAAGCTTCCTCAGTCCCTGAACACAGCAACTCTGTTCGGCTTATGCTATTCCTTCTACCCGGATTTCACCTCTACTCTCCTGGTCCTCACATGCAGACCTGACTTGGGTATCATACCCTCTCTGAGACCTTCCTGGACTTGGCCATTGTTCTGGGTGCCAAGAGCACTTGGCCCATGCTTCATTATACCATCGTCACTGCTTCCTTGCCTAGCCCGTGGGTTTCTAAGAACAGTGACTGATGTCATTACAATCTCTGCATTTACCTAATAGAGGGCAGGTATATAGAAAGTTCTCAGTCTGTGTTTGCAGAAGAGGCAAATGCATTCTTTCAGCATATAATAATCCCAACAGTGAAACTTCTCGTGCAAAAGAAATAAAGTTTTAAAGATGTAATTTCTGGTGGCATGATAGCTAGTAGGGGATAGTGTTTCAGTGGTGGTGATGGTGGCTTTCCAGAGTCATTCAAATCATTCCAGAAGGCACCTTGTTCTGTTTCCACTCCCTGTTATCTGACCTACCTCAGTCTGTACCGTTCTCAAGGCCCTGGGCAGGATCACCAGCTCATCAAAGCTCCACAGCTCTAATCACTCCCAGTTGTTTCTGACGCTGGGCAGGACAGCTTCTGCCCGTGTACAACAGAAAAAGCCATGGGCCTCTGGGGAAAAACTGTTCCAGTGACAGCTGTATTGACCTCCAAAATGAATTCCCATTACAGGTCTCGTAGTGAATTGGACATGTGTTAACAGAATCAATGGCTTCATTACTCCATTCAAGTTGCAAGACGAACTCTCTAATGGCAGTGGAGAGAGGGCTTGTGCTAGGGGATGGAGCAGCCATGGTGCCCGGGATGAACACAAGCTGCTGTCTGACAAGACACAGGGAAGGTGCAAAGAGAAAACCTCTGGTGCAATTCTACATTTGCCGTAGTCTTTTTGGACTCCTCTTCCTCTGCCTACCTCTTCAATGAACCTCTTCTTCTTCAGGATTCTGCCCCAGACCCTGCTACAGCTTCACTCTCATTCAGGAGAATCTCCTGGGGTATCTTGTCCACTCTCATAGCTTCAGTTACCACCTATGTGACAACAACTCTCAAGTCCTAATCTCTAGCTCAGCTCTCTTCTGGGGCTCCCTGTCATATGTCCCTCCTTCTGTTGGGCATCTCCATTCAGATGTCTCACAAGCAAGTCAAACTTAACAATCTAAACTGAAGTCCCCAATCTCATGTTGTGCTGTCCATCTTAGTGAAGGACATCAACATCAACTAAACCGAACTCCTCAACCTCATCCTGTGCTCTCCATCTCAGTGAAGAACCTGAACGTCATCTAAACTGAACTCCTCAACCTTGTCCTGTGCTCTCTATCTCAGTGAAGGACATCAATGTCATCTAAACTGAACTCCTCAACCTCGTCCTGCGCTCTCCATCTCAGTGAAGGACATCAATGTCATCTAAACTGAACTCCTCAACCTCGTCCTGCGCTCTCCATCTCAGAGAAGGACATCAATGTCATCTAAACTGAACTCCTCAACCTCGTCCTGTGCTCTCCATCTCAGTGAAGGACATCAATGTCATCTAAACTGAACTCCTCAACCTCGTCCTGTGCTCTCCATCTCAGTGAAGGACATCAATGTCATCTAAACTGAACTCCTCAACCTCGTCCTGTGCTCTCCATCTCAGTGAAGGACATCAATATCACCATCCAATCAGTTCTCTAAGCCAGAATCTGAGACATTATCTGTGACTCCTCCCTGTTCCTCAACAGCCACAGCATATCATTATGTCTCTGCCTTGCTTAGAATCCTTCAGTGCATCCGTTACCCTCAAGATGACTTACAAAGCTCTCTCCCTTTTAAAAATCACTTTCCTGTTTATTTCTTCAACCTTGTTTCTCCTCAGCAGTACTTCCTTGTATATCAAAGAGAATTTTAGGAAAATAGCAACCTCTCTTTCATCACTCCATATTGAGAGATTAGGCTGTGAACTCAGGAAGGGCAGATAGTATGTCCCTTTTATCACACTTTATCTCCAGCATCAACCCCAATAAATACATGTTGAATAAATAAATGAAGTACATAGTAAGTCATACTCCCTCAACCACATCCATTGATTCCTAATTGTCCAGGTTCTCTAGCATGACAAGAAAGTCCATTTTGTCACAATCTACTTATCCTGTCTTATCAACCAACACATTCTTCCTGCTCCTTGTGTTGAATGGCTGGGCTGTGGGTCTGTGTAAAAGAGGAGTGACTGCCCGGCTGGTGTGGCTCAGTGGTTGAGCACCGACCCGTGCACCAAGAGGTTCGATTCCCAGTCAGGGCACGTGCCCAGGTTGTGGGCCTGATCCCCAGTGGGGGGCATGCAGGAGGCAGCCAATTGATGTTCTCTCTCATCCATGTTTCTCTCTCTCTCCCCCTCTTACTTCCTTTCTCTCTAAAATCAATAAAGGAAAAAAAAAATTAAAGTAAAAGAGGAGTGACCTGTCCTCACCTCCGGGGCCCTCCGCCTCCCACTCAGGCTATGGAATCAAATCTGTGACCCAGCCTGTTTACCTGTAGACCTAGAGAAGTCCCTTCAGCTCTGAATCTTGGTATCCTTATCTACAAATCGACATAGGTATTTATAAGGATGAAACGCAGTAACGGGCTAGAATACTCTGCATGTTGTAAGTACACCAAATACGTTCTAGTCACTTCTGTATCCCTGGTGCCTAGGACAGGCCCAGCACATAGTGGGTATTCAATGCATGTCTGCTGAATAAACATAAGAATTTTCCTTGGCACAAAAATCCAAATATGCTGGTTTCTTGTGGTCAAAATCAGAGATGTTTTGAAAGGTTTGTTAAGATGAAGTAGGGGCCTGGATGAGTTGGCCTCAGACACTCGGAACTCCATTCTACCAGCATGAAGCCATGTCTATGAAACCGTCACTCTGTAATGGTTAAAAGCCCCAGAAAAGTTCTTTCAAAGCTGATTTGGCACTACACTTTGCCAAAATTCTACTTCTGCTTGCAACTTTAAAATATTTCTACCTGGCCCTGGCTGGTTTGGCTCAATGGTTAGAGTGTCAGGCCATAGACCAAAGAGTCGCAGGTTCGATTTTGGTCAAGGGCACGTACCTCGGTCGTGGTTCAGTCCCAGACTCTGGTCGGGATCGTGCGGGAGGCAACCAGTCAATATGTCTCTCTCTCTCGTATCAATATTTCTCTCTCTCTCTCGCTTCCTCCATCCCTCCTTTCTCCCTCCCTCTCTCTGAAAATCAATAGAAAATATCCTTGGGTGAGGATTAAAAAAAAAAGGATTTGCACCTGAATTCATGTGATTGTTCCTTGGTGCCTATACTGGGTTGAATAGTATCCCCCCGCCCTGCTCCCAAACCCCTGTCTACCTATAATCTCAGAATGTGACCTTATTTGAAAATAGGGTCTTCAGGATATAATTGGTTAAGATGAGGTCATACTGGATTAGGGTGGGCCCTAATCCAATGACTGGTGTCCTCATAAGAGAAAACAGAGACACACAGAGAAAACGCCACATGATGACAGAGGTAGAGACTGGATGAAAAAAAGTCACATAGCCATATAGTGGAATATGATTCAGCCAGAGAAATGCTGTAACACAGACGAATCTTCAAAACACTGCGCTAAGTGAAAGAAAGCATTGATGAGCACAGATTGCATGGTTTCATTGACGTGAAATGTCTAGAACAGGCAAAGCCATGGAGATGGAGAGCAGACTAGTGGTTGCTTGGGTGGGAGTGGAGCGTAACTGCTGATGAGTATCATGCTTCTTTTTGGGGTGATGAAAATTTTCTAAAATTAGATTCTGGTGATAGTTGCACAACCTTGTGTAAATATACTAAACCACTGAACTGTATACTTTAAATGGGTGCATTTCAAGGTATGGGAAATAGAGCTCATTAAATTCATAAACACACACACCAAGTTTGACAGATCCTCAAAAAGTTAAACATAGAGTGACCACATGACCCAGCAATTATACTCATAGGTATATACTCAGGAGAATAAACACATACGTCCACACAAAGACTTGTATGTGAATGTTCATGACAGCATTATTCAAAATAATAGCGAGAAGTGGACACACAACAAATGCCTATAGACTGATCAATAAACAAACAAAATATGGCATATCTGTACAATAGAATATTATTCAGCAGTAAAAAGAAAGTATGAATACATGTTATAACATGTATGAACCTTGAAAACATGCTAAGTAAAAAGCTAGGTTTCATTTATATGCAATGCCCAGAATTGGTAAATATATAGAGTCAGAAAAACAGATTAGTGGTTGCCTAAGGCTGGGGTGAGGATGGGGAGTGGGAAGTGACTGCTAATGAGTATGAGATTTCTTTTTGTGTGATAATAATGTTCTAAAATGAGCCCTGGCCAGTTTGGCTCGGCGATTAGAGCATCAGCCCGCAGACCAATGAGTCCGGGTTCAATTCCGGTCAAGGGCGTGTACTTCAGTTGCATTTCATCCCCAGCCCTGGCTGTGGTCATGCGGGAGACAATCAGTTGATGTGTCTCTTTCACATCAATGTTTCTCTCTCTCCCCCTCCCTTCCACTCTATATGAAGATAAGTGGAAAAATATCCTCGGGTGAGGATAAAAAAAAAGTTTCAAAATGAGACTGTGGTAGTGGCCACACAATCCTGTGAATATACTAAGAAACACTGACTTGTATGCTTTAAGTGGGTGATACATGGTATGTGGATTTAGAAAACACATCCACGCACATGAACCTTATGCAAAGAACGAAGTATTAAGTATATGCAAGATTATGGAGGGGCTTCCCTCCATAATCATAGCAAAGCAATGAGAATTTCAGCAAAATAAAATAGCAACAATGCCTGGTTTGGGATGAAAAGACCCAACCGATCTGAATTCCACTTCTCAGTGACTGGACCTCATGCACATGACAGAAGCCAGGAGGCCAGGGATCCAGTTCCAACCCCGCCACTCAGTAGCTGTGAGATTGAGAGGCCTATCTCCAAGCATCGGTTCCACACTATCAAGTTGGGAGGATAAGCCCTGGCCTGCCTGCCTATCTAACTGGACTGTCGTAAAAGATGAATGAGATAAGGGCGTGCAAACTAATTTGTCCACTTGCATACACCGCTCAGAGGATTTGTTTTGATCGTGTGGGTATCTCGAGGGGAGGAAAGAATGGTGAAGATAGAGGAAAACATGAAACAGTGTGGCTGGGCTGGTTTTAGTACGTGGCTGGAATGATGGGTCTTAGGTCATTAGAAAGGTCAGTTATAGAGCAAGAAGCAAATGGATGTTCCCAGACTTCTGGCCTAGGCTTCTATCTCCAAGTCTAGACTAAAGATAATGCCAGAAAACTCCTGAGTCAATTTGTTTTCTTTTAAACAGGGTTTTGTTTTTCTTCTTCTTCCTGGCTTCTTTTTAGAGCCCTACAAAATCACTCCCCTTCCTTTCCACAGTCACCCCTGGGAAGCCTGCCCAGCATATAAACACTCCTCCCACCTTCTTGCAAAACTCTGGAACAGGAAAGCTCTGAAGGATTTCGTGGAGGAGCCCAGCCCAGGCCAGCCATCAACGGGCTAGTGATAACAGGGGCAGGAAGGGGGCGGGTGGCGGGACTTTCTGGAAAAGATGACTGGCCAAATAATGACTGGTTCCCTTATCTTAAAGTCTGTTTTATCTTTATCCCTTCCCCCCAAATCCCCACCCCAAGCTTCAGTGGGTCTCAGAACCCATGAAGTGGTGGATGAAAACACATATCGGAGCCAGGATGGATTCAAAGCATCGCTCTGCTAGCTCCGTGGCCTTGGACAGGTTACATAACCTCTTTGTCCCTCACTTATTCATCGGAGAGAATACGTACTTTGTAGGGCTGACACAAGGGCTGGAGATCATTTATGTAAAGCATTAAGCACAGGACCCCACTATCCCTACTGCTCCTATACCTGGAGTATATACATGGAACTGGCTGAGACCTTGAAATTGGCCTGGAGGAATGGGGTTTCTTTCCAAGCTCCAGTGGATGCTTGGAGAGTAACTGTCACTGTTTCAGTCACCGCGATACTCTGTGTCGATGTTATATGAAGATCCAGTAAGACCAAAAAGGCCAATATTGACTATAATAACCACAGCTGCCATTTACTAAGCATCCACTATGTTTACCCCATGAGCTAGATATTATCACTCCTATTCTTTATTTACAAATGAAGAAACTGAAGCTCAAAAAAAGGAAGAAACTGAAGATCAGAAAAGTTATAATGAGCTCTGGGGTCACACAGCTAGAAAATGGCAAAACCTAGATCCGAAACAGATCTCACGGTCTTCAAAGCCAACACTTTTCACCGTGTGGAGGAAAGAGCTCCCACCAGATCCCTGTGAGGGAAGGCACTGGCCCTCTGGGAGGCAGAGCCAGGTAACAGAGCGAGGGTCTTGGCATCGCTCTGTTGCCGGCTGGCTGAGTGACCCTGGGCAAGCCACATCACCGTCGTGGGCCTCTGTTTCCTCCATTTACACCAGAACTTGCATTAGATCATGAACACACCTCAAAGTCATCTTTGGGAAATGTAAGAGAGCTGCTCCACAAACGAGTCATGTTTACACAGAGATTTAGATTAAAATCCACTGGTTTGTATTTTAACAATTCCTGGTTCTGAGTTCAAGGCAGAGGCAGAAAGGTTAGGGTCTAACTGAAATGTCAAGGGCAAAGTGAGCTCTGAAAGCCAAACGAAAGAACACATTCTTCCAAAAATCCTTCTCTGTGTCATCAAAATTTAAAACTGGAAACCATCCACGTTCTCGCTGGCCCTTCATATCATCTGACGGCGGCCAACTCCAAGGGAACAGTGTGTAACAGAAAGAGCCCTGACGTGGGTTCAGAAACAGGGGAGCCCAGGTTCTGAAACTCTTACCACAGGCCCTGGGAAAACCTTTTCATCTCTTTGTGCCTCATTTCTACGCTGTCAAATGACAAGGAGAACACCCACCTCACAGGGTTCTTTTGAGGCACTGATGAGGTAAACAGTAATTATGAGATGCTCAATAAATGGCTATTGGCTTCACACTTGTTCCTTCCATGGTTGACTTCTAGAAGAGGAATGGTTTAAAATTCTAAGGGTTCTAGCGGGGAGAGGACGATTGAGGAAATAGTATTTGAAACAAGATGGGCACAGGATTCTGTGGGGTGAGTGGTCCCTGTAGAAAGCTAATTGAAAAACAAATGATCATCAGGGAGAAGAATTCTAAGATCAGAAGCACGCTGACAGGTGCTGAGGGAAAGATCGCAGCCTGAAATTATTTAAGAAGGAAAACTGTCCCTAAATCCTCTGACACGCATCTTCATTATAGGAGTTATTCACACATTTAAGGCCAAACACAAAACGGCTTTACTTTATACAATAAATCACTTAATATGACCATTGGAAGGGACCCCAGAGTCCAACTGCTCATGTATCACGGCTACCCTCCCCAGCCCCCAAATCTCTTGTTTACAGTTGGAGGAACTGTGGCCCAGAAAGGTGAGGCTACTTGTCCCAGGTCACATAGTGCAGTGGGTTGGACGTGAACGCTAGAATTTGAACTCGGATCTCCTAGCCTGGAGGTCCTTCTACTGTACCAAAAGAAACATGTATCAGTGTGAATGGAGATGTATTTTCCATAATGCACTGGGGGGAGGAGGGATCAAATCAGGAAATCTGATCACCACCACGCTGGCTGGCAGGACTGTTATTTTGTTATGAGTTTATATTGTTTATAATGTTACTCACATTTTCATGGTAAATAAACATTTGCTGGATCAAACTACTAAAGACTAGTATAATTTCCCAAACCCAAAAATATAAGTCTCCTAGTGTTTATAAAAACTATAAAGCAGAGGAAGAAAAAAGGGGAGACAGAGACAGGCAGTAACAGGAGACCCCATGGGACCTTTGAGGGACTATGCTTCCCCAGCCCCCTCCCAAGGACGGATCTGAGAACACCTTCTCAGAGCTCTGAGAGCCAGTCAGAACATCCTGACCTTGACGCAGACGATCTCTGTCTACTTTAGCAGAAATCGATTCTGCGAAGGGCACAGGGGAAAGAGAGTAAGTGGCTATCGCTTAGAGGCATGTCACAGTCCCTGGTCATATATCCTTACATAACCTTCTCTGCCCTGGGGCATCTCATTTCAGGGATGGGGAACTAAGGCCCCGAGCCAGGGCCATGCATTCTCTCCCTAAGGTCTCTAGGTAGAACGAATCCTGCCTTTCTCTAAACCTTTTCTAGTACTTCGTTTTGCTGTTTATGTTGGGAATACACATGCAAAACTGGACTGTGAGCTGTGAGAAGTCAGGATCCAGACCAGTTCTGTCCTCCGACGGGGTTTACACAATGCTCTGTGCCTGGTCAACTTCCAGATTAAAACAAGGTGTTCAGCAAACACACCGTGGCAGTCACTTGTGTCAGAATCTTTCCTCCTCAGGTCGGAAGAATGAATGAGTAATAGCTCCAGGATCCGAATGTAAACTGTTCTTCAGGGTGGAAGGAACTGCTGTCACTTTGAGGTTTCCTGGGCCATGTGTGTTTCTGGTTTTGGACAGCTGGCCTATATTTAGCCAGGCACGGTCCTGTTCATTTGAGAGAGATCAGGTTACAAGCTTTGTTCTCACCTTATCTGCCACACCTAGGGCGCACCTCACTGGGACAGACCTTATTCCTCTCCTTTGAGGGGGGCTTCGGTTGGCTGGGTGGTCCCCCTTAGACACTTACTTTGTATTTGGAATAAAGCTCTCTTGTCATTTTCTTAGGGTCATGGGCACTGATGGTGGGCACTAGGCTGGGAGCTGCAGGCCCCTCAGAAAGGATGGGTCTTGTCCTTCCTCTATGAACTTACACTGCTGTTGGAAAGAGCATACTGATATTCAGGGCAGCACTTCTCCCTTCCCCTAAGGAACTTGGGGACCCATCAGTATTCCCACAGGAATCAGTCCATTTAGTCAGCACCATAAGTTCACATGTAAATGATGCATTTGACCTTTGTGACCTGGCCACAAAAATATACCACTGTATTTTTAAGCTAACCAACTTCAATACGAGGTAAGCTGCTTTCTCCCTCCTTTCATGGTGACTTTCACTAAGAGATAACTGGCAGTCCGTGTGAGACACAAGTGTTGGACATTACAATGGCGGGAGCTTATCAAGAAGCATTAGCAGTGGCCATAATGACAAGAACAATACCTGAAACTGCTCTAGTCTGGCTGGTGAGGCCGGGGACTCTGCCGGCCCAGGGAAGTACGAGGTCCGCAGCATTATCTGAAGCAGGACTTGGCTTCAGGAGAGGCAGTGTGGCATGGGGAAAGGAACAGTTTTGGAAACCTGAATCTCAGCTTACTGGCTGTGGAACCCAGGACGGGTATCTGAATCTAAGAGTCCGAATTTGTAAAATCGGCAGAATAACCACCTGTAGGGTGTTCAAAGGAGTAAAGAAATGCCGTAGGCAGCCGGTGTGGCTCAGTTGGTTGGGCACTGTCCCCTGCACCAGGAGGCTGCCAGTTCGATTCTGAGTCCAGGGCACATGCCTGGCTTGCGGGTTCAATTCCCAATTGGGGGTGTGCAAGAGGCAGCCGATTGATGTGGTGCTCTCATATTGATGTTCTCTCTGTCTCTCCCTCTCCCATCCCCTCTCTCTAAAAATCAGCAAACTATTCTTTAGAAAAAGAAAAGGAAAGAAAAAGAAAGAAAGAAGTACTGTGGGAGGTTGCCTAATGTGAGAGAACATCTTTAACTCTGTGTCCACAAATCGTCGGGTTTTACCAGGACCTGGACAGGTCCCAGATGAGCAAATGGACCAGCAGGCCTTTGTGTCATGAGTAGGGGCCTGTAGGGGCAGACAACTTGGCAGGACCCAACTTTCTGATTTGCTTTGGTGTCAATGAATACCAAAAAAATCTGCTGGATTATGACCGAGAGTGGACTGAACCTATAGATCAATCTGGGGAGAACAGACAGGTGAGCAATATTGACTGTCCACTTCGCGGCATGATAGATCTCTCCACTTACTGCATCTTCTTTTATTTCTCCCAGCAGCGTCTGCCATTCTTGGTATAGTGACTTTTGTTTGAGTTTTGTTAAATTGATTCCTAAGTATCTTATTTTTGATGTTATTATAAAAGAATTTTAAAAGAATTGTTTTCAACCCTGGCTGGTTTGGCTCAGCGGTTAGAGTGCTGGCCCACAGGCCAAAGAGTCTCGGGTTTGATTCCGGTCAAGGGCATGTACCTCGGTTCCTGTTTGATCCTCGGTGCTGGCCCGGGTCGTGCAGGAGGCAACCAATTGATGTGTCTCTCTCGCACTGATGTTTCTCTCTCTCTGTCTGAAAATCAATGGAAGAATATCCTCGGGTGAGGATTAAAAAAAAATTGTTTCCCAATTGTAGGTTCTTCTCAACGACTGTGACATTTAGAACAGCCCTGGAAAGCTGTCAAGGCAGTGATCTTTCCAAATTCATTTAATACAGGAAGAGACTAAGACTCAGAAAGAAAATGACTGACTCAGTGTTTACAAAGCTCTTAGGAAATGCCACACCAGGATTCAAACTCAAGCTTTTTGACACCAAGTTGAGGGCTCATTGTATTATGCAGCCCTGTGAGGTAGATGGGGAGCATCTACTTCTAAATTACAAGAGCTCCACAAACATCCATCGGAATTAGAAAACAATATAAATACAAAGAAACCATGACCCAGAGAGGATCCTGATCACCCCACCTAAGTGGTTTTCTAGTCACTCCTTCTCCCGTAGTACCTTGTTATATCTTCATCAAAGCACCATTTAAACATTTTGTTTTTGATCCATCCCTTCCCACTAAATTATAAGCTCCTTTAAGAGTTTTAACCTTACATGTCTCATGCAGAACTGATGCTTCAGTGTGGTGGCCATAAAAATATGCCTCTCAGATGCAAATTAAAACAACAATGAGGTATCACCTCACACCTGTCAGAATGGCCGCCATCAACAAATCATCAAACAACAAGTGTTGGCGAGGGTGTGGAGAAAAGGGGACTCTAATACACTGCTGGTGGGAATGCAGACTGGCGCAGCCACTATGGAAAACAATATGGTGCTACCTCAAAAAATTAAAAATTGAACTTCCATTTGACCCAGTGATCCTACTGCTGGGAATATACCCTAAGAAGCCTGAAACACCAATCAGGAAGAATATATGTACCCCCATGTTCATAGCAGCACTATTTACAATAGCTAAGATCTGGAAATAGCCCAAGTGTCCACCAGTAGACGAATGGACAAAAAAGCTGTGGTACATATACACAATGGAGTACTATGCAGCAGTAAGAAAGATCTCTCATCCTTTGAGGCGACATGGAGGGACCTGGAAAGTATTATCCTAAGTGAAAGAAGCCAAGCAGAAAAAGACAAATACCACATGATCTCACTTATATACAGAATATAATGAACATAACAGTCTGAGAAATACAGTAGACCCAGAAACATGGAAGTAGGGCACAGACTGACATCCCTCAGAAGAGGGGGTGGGGGGATGGGGGGGTGGGAAGAGATAAACCACAGAACTTATATGCATGTATACATGACCAATGGACATGGACAACTAAGCCGGGGATGGGGCAGAGGTGGGGTGGGGTGGGGGGTGCCAATGGGGTAAAAAGGTAAAATATCTGTAACAAAAAAAATAAATAAAAAATTCATTAAAATAAATAAATAAATAAACATTAAAAAAAATATATATATATGTCTCTCAGCTCTGGCCGGTTTGGCTCAGTGGTTAGTGTCGGCCTGCGGTCCAGAGAGACCAGGGTTCGGTTCCTGCTAGGGGCATGTGCTTCGGTTGCAGTTTGTCCCCGGCCCTGGTTGGGTCATGCGGGTGGCAGCCACTTGATGTGTCCCTTTCATGTCGATGTTTCTCTCTCTCTCTCTCTTCCTCTCTCTCCCTCCTACTCTATCTGAATAAAAAATGGAAAAATGTCCTCGGGTGAGGATAAAATTATATATAGATGCCTTTCAGATTTGCTGATGTGGGCAGCATGATGGACTGACAGCCCCGGCTGCTGGCCTGCATCCCCCTAACGTCTCACGGCTGGTCTCATCCAGTGACGAAGACGGCAGGAGCACTAATACAGGCCTGTTCCTGTGAGACAATAGACCCTTTTAATGGGAGCCTTGGGGCTTGAGAACTTCGGTGACCTGGCTGAAACTGTTTCATCATGCACTGCAGTCTAATCTTCCTGCCTGCCTGCCTTCTCTCCTTCACGGGTGTCAGGCCTGCACTCCCTGGAGGCTGTCCCTGCCCACTTTCTCTCCAGGTGTTTCATCCAGTAAATCTCCAGCACGTCTAAACTCATTTTGACATCTGCCTCTCAGAGACCCTGGACTAAGATAGTTCTAAAACAGTACTTGATGAACAAAAGGTTGGCCCAGGTTCATACGGCAGGTAAATCACAGACCCAGAATAAGAACCTGGGTCTCTGCTCCCTCAGTCCAAAGCCTTTTCCACTCAAATCACCAACCATTTGAGAAATATGTTCTTGGTACCTTTGGCCAGAGACCACTGCTCTGATGAACTTGAGGGGAAAGTGCACCCACCAATAGCCAAACCCCATAGCTGTTTATAATTATGTGGACTCTAGTGGGCGTGAAAACATCTGTCCTAGATTCAGGGAAAACTGAAGCTATGGTGTAGGTCAACAGAGAAAAGCTGGATTAGGCTGAAATTAAAGGCAGCAAGACCTCTGTGTGATGTCCTCTTAAAGGGATGTGGACACCACAGAAGAGCAGAAGCGGCTGTGAGTCTGTCCCAGGTCTTGGTGCATGAACCAAAGCTCCCGTACAGGTACTGTGACAGCTGGAGGCAAGGTACTATGTCCAGAGTCTGGCTTCATAGTTAAAAGCATGGATTCTGGAGCCGGACTGTCTAGGTTTGAATCCCAGTTCCTCTGCTTACTAGTTGTATAAACTAAGGAAAGTTATTGAACCTCTTTGTGCTTCAGTTTCTTCATCTGTAAAATGGGAGTAATAACAGGTATCTACACACCAAAGTTGCAGGTTTGATGTCAGCTCAGGGCACATATAAAGAAGCAACCAATGAATGCATAAACAAGAGAAACAACAAATTGATGTTTCTTTCTCTTTCTCCCTCAAAATCAATTTAAAAAAATAGGTATCTACTTCATAGGATTATTTGAGTTAAGATCTGAGAAAGACTTAGAACACTGCCTCATACATAGTTTACGTTCTCGTTCTCTCTCTCTCTCTCTCTCTCTCTCTATATATATATATATATATATGCTTTTATTATCAGTAACACATTTAAAAAGACACCTTTGTTTTTGAGGACCTCAACAACCTATGTGTAGTACATTTCAAATCAGGAAAGGCAGCTATGTTTATTTGATAAAATATTAATCACACACATTAAAAATGTTTGTGAGTTTGAGCACAACAGAGAAAGAGTTAAGATGTTTCAGTTCTGGGGAGATAAGAATAGTACACACTCAAAAGGCGGTTTGAAGGTCACAAAGAAGGCAGTGACAATTTATCAGGCACACATTCAGCAGATACTTAGTGTTTGCGTATCACGTACCAAACACTCCACTACATGCTTTAAGTGAATTCTCAAGTAATCTTCAAGATAATCTTGTGAAGAATGTCTTGTTTCTATTTTACTGATGCAGAAATTGAGGCTCAGAAAAGTAAATTAACTTACCTAAGACCATGTTTAGATGGAACTCATCAGTGTTGTGGGTTCATATATATACAGGATTCCAAGACCTGTGCTTTTTGTACTAAATTAGCCTTTTAGACCAGTGTATATATAAAAGCACTTCATAAATCCTATGGCATTATTATATAAGTTCAAGATAGTATCACCATCAATATCACCTGGAATGCCCACTAAAAGGAAAAAAGACCTGGGTTTCAATTCTGTCCTTACCAGTGTGATCTACAGTATCCAAAGCTGTATGATCTTGAGCAAATTAGCTCTCCTCTCTCCACCTCTGGGCACTGTCATGTGAGAAGTCTGGAACCAAACACTCTCTAAGGGCCCTTCAAGATCCTAGAATCGCCTCATGCTGTGAAATCTACTCCCTTCTCTGACTTGACTGTTTGGCTAATACGATTTGCCAGCCAGGAAGAGTCGTGTTCACGGACTCATCCGCCAACGGGTGAGAAGGTGGGGGAACAGCGAGCAAACGACAGCTACGTAAAACAACGCTCAGGTCGCTGCCATACCCTGTCTTCAGCCTAGTTAGTACACCATCCACTTTGAGTTGTTCTTCTTCTTTTTTGGTTTGCTTTTCATTGTACTTTACACCACTGTTTAAATATACAGAAGTTTAGACTCTATGTCCTGTGAATATTAGAATATTTTTGAAGCTTCTTTTTGCCCCTTCCTCAACAATGAATATTCGAGACGAACAATATTTGGAAAAAAGTTGGAATTTTTAAAAACTGTAATTTTGTGTAACTGTTTCCAAAGTTACCACCAAACACTATAGTTACATCATTCATTTGAAAATTCATTGGGCAGCTGCCATGTGTCTCTGCTAATATGGTGGTGACAGGATTGTGAAAAAGTCGTGTTCCCGTCCTCGAGTCCTTCCCCGGTCACGTGCTCTGGCCTCCGTGAACTGTTTCCAGTTCCCCAAGCCTCTGGGAACTTGAAGAGCAGCCCGTGGACAAAGCAAGAGAAACCTAAATTTTCAGATAAGGAGTGTATTAATTCTGCTTGTGGTAATCATCTCACAGTGTATAAATATATCAAACCATCAGGGTGTGTACCTTAAATATATATGATTTTGTCAATTACACCTCGACAAAGCTGGGAAAAAATAAATATCTGGAAGTATATATATTTCCACTTATGAGCCCTGGCCGGTTTGGCTCAGTGGTTAGAGCATCGGCCTGCAGTCTAGAGAGACCCAGGTTTGGTTTCCGCTAAGGGCATGTACCTCGGTTGCAGTTTGTCCCCAGCCTGGTTGGGTCGTGCAGGTGGCAGCCACTCGATGTGTCCCTTTCACATCAATGTTTCTCTCTCTCTTCCTTTCTCTCCCTCCCACTCTATCTGAATAAAAAATGGAAAAATGTCCTCGGGTGAGAATAAAATTAAAAAAAAAAAAACCCAAAAATGAGTGGGTCTGGTCTCATGCTCTCCTCTGGCACCTGTCCCTAGACCAGGGCCTGGCAAAAACGGGGGCTCGGTGTGCTGAACGAGTGAACACAGAGACAGGAGCTGGGCATCGCCTCGGCCTGTGGGCAGGGGAGTCCGGGAGAAGAAGGAAACACGTTTAGGGAAAGCAGAAGTAGATTTTCTTCAGAAATTCAGGCCAACAGGCCACTGACAACCCAGAAGTCTGCCACTGGGCAGTGGGGCTCCTGCCACTGGCTCAGGGTTTGGGTAAGACTGGGGCCTCTGAGAGGAGCCAAACAGAAGCAGGGTCCAGTCCGACACGGAATTTTAGACCACAGGCAGGATAATAGGGAAATGACTCAAGAACAGGAAAAGTAGGCAAAGTCCCAGGGCTGACCCTAGCTCACATACAAGGTTAGGGCCAAAAGTGAGCAAAAGGGACAAAAGTTCCGTGAGCACTGACTTCATACTGGGGTGCAGGGTGAGCCTGAACCTGCAGGGAGAGTTCAAGGGTCTCTGGCCAGGAGCACAGAAGCAGCAGCTTGGGACCAGGTGCTCCTGACACCCACATAACCTTCACATCACTGTTTCCCAGACTGTTCCGTTTTACGGGTGTATTAAAACAGTCTCTTTGTTTATACACTTTAAAAATCTGACACACGGGGCTAATAATTTTAATTATGTCAAAGATGGAAAGTCTGTTATTTACTGTGACTCATTTCACACACACACACACACACACACACATGAATGCTTTAATGTGCACAGTTATACAAAGAGAAACTAAATAAGGGAAGTTTTACAATCTGACTACATTCAATTTTATGAAAACTGACTACTTCTTCCTCATGTTTTTCCTTTTTGTTGTGGACTGAGGAAGACTCGTAGCTCAGCACTGGTCTGTGGGTCCCTGTTTTGAAATATCTGCTGCGGTCAGTATTTTCACACCATGTCCCAGCCTTCCCCAGCTCCCCTGGAAGAGGGGGAGTGGCAGGCCATTGGGGTTCAGCTCTCTCCCCTGCCACATTCTCACCTGTTTCCTACGTTGTGTTGCATGTAAGATTTGGTTAACAAGCAATGCAAAAAAGAAAAAAAATCTGAAAATCACTGTTTCGGTCCACAAGCTCCTAGTTTACTGTTGAAGAAACGGAATCAGTAGCAAAGCTGCAATGAGAAACCAGGACTTTGACTTGCAATTCAAATCCTAGAGAGAAAGGACCCTACCTACTGCTTCTGTACAGTTCAGAACCCTGCGTAGGGCTTTCCATGACTGGATGTGTAACAACCCTCAGACCGTCAGAGGTCTAAGGGAATTCAAAGTCCTACTTTTATCTCTAGCCAAGAATTAGAATCTGGGCTTTGGAATCTGGTCTGGGACCAAGGCAACAATGATTTTTTACCCTCCTTCACTAGAGTTCATCAGAAGCAGTCAATAACAAAGGGGCGGTGCACCTAAAGAGATGTCTGGGAATTCTCCAACGCTGCTGGTGTTGAGGAGTCGGAATGAGATGCTTGTGGCTCCAATAGTCTGTGGGTTTGGCAGGTAACACTAGACTCTGTGCTGGCTGGCTGGGGTGCTGAGGGGGACTGTCTGGTATACAGGGAAAGCAGGGAGAAGAATCAAGGCTCAGGACAAAGAGAAGAGGGTCAGGTTTCTCCCCGTCTCCTTTTCCTCCTTCAGAGGGTCTGGACTCCCCTGCAGGTCAGGGCTGCAGCCTGTTGCAGGACAATGCAGGAGTCTCTGCGGGACTGTGTGGAGTTCATGTCCCAACTCAAAGCCTATTCTCAGGGTGACCAGACCCAGCTGTAGACCAAAAAACAACAAATAAGCAGAAGATGGAGGAGGAAGGCCTGATATTTCAGGATTCTCTAGAATAACTTTTTTTCCCCCCTTTTTCTAAAAAACCATCAGGATTTCAGATCTGGCTAGAAACTGGTCTGCATGTTTATTTTCCTCATTGTTTCACTGGAAAAAAGGGTGGGTGATTCAGGCAGCCGCCGCCGCCTCTGGGCCGGAGCCTGGGTCTGTGTCCACTCTGCTCATTGCTCCTAGAGGGACCTGTCAGCCTGGGGAGAGCTGCATATAACCTCCCTCATTTGCTCCAAGCTTCCAACAAGGGTCCCTGAGAGGCGTGGAGAGATTTCAGATCAGTTTTTAAAAAGCAAAAGGCAGGGGAGGAAACAAGGAAGGAAAAGGTCCTCCCAGGGATGAGGAGAGAGAAAGGGCAAGGTCTCTAAGAAGAGCCTCTTCCTTCTCCACCTTCCTCCACTCCTCGTCTCTCCCCCGCTCTCCCACTCTCTGCACCCAGGTCACCAGACAGCACCTGAGTGGACGGCCTGGCTCCGTCACAGCCCTCCCTGCTGTCAGAAATGCAGCTGGACGAAGGGGTCCTGACCTCGAACCACCAGTCATTCTCTCAGGAGAGGAAGGAGCTGTTTGAAGACCTCCGATAACATTCTTCACCGGGGGGCTAAAGATTTCCCCCAAACATCTCTATGGATACCGCTGGATCCCAGATGGGATTCAGGAGTTAAAATGACTCTGCTGTTGAGTTCCTTAGGAGACTCACATGGATTTCTGGAAGTTTAAATATTTACAAAATATTTCAGAGGGGGAGGACAGCTTCACCAAAAATTTTAGGAGTGAAAAGGTGGGGAGGAGATAAAGAAGAGTTCGTTGGAACGCTGAGAAGGCTTCGTTCTGTAGCGTCAGACATGTAACTGCTGTGGAGTTCCTGCCAGAGAGTTCGAGAAGAAGGGGAAAAGCTAAAATAGAGAGGATACGGAGGAGGACCTGGCCTTCTTTCAAAACCTCCCAGAGTTCCAGACGGGGCTCTGGTGCCTGAAATCCCTAAGCTCCAGTTCCCAGTCGTTTGCGGCTGCTCTGGATGAATGGTGCTGCCTCGATAACCTAGCCCTGGGAGACGAATGCTAATGTATAGACAGCACTTTCCTTTTCAAACGGTCAGTTCTCAGTGATTTATGAACCTCTTGCTTCTCCTTGCTGGCTGTGTTGTGACTTACAAGCAGCCATGGTAAACAGGTCTGGGAAAAGGGGTTAGGATACACGAGAAAGAGCGAGAGCCACAGCCCGGGGATGGAGTGAAAAGGCTTGGGTTCTAAGACCTGGCCACCTGCTCCCTGGCATTGTCCCTCCCTGCCTTCAACCCTCAGCTTCAGCCTTGTGGAATAGGAATAATGCTAGCGGCCCTGCCTATCTTATTTTTTTTCTTTATCCTCAAAGGAGACTGCCTAAGTGTTTTGTAGACAGCCAAGCTCTCTAAAAACACCAGATATTTAAATCCTATCCTGTTCATCTTGACCTCCCGATGTAAAAAAAAATCATCATTATCACCACAACTGCTACATGGCGAACAGGGCAATAACCCGCTACCACTCCCAAGGTGCACCTGTCCGCGACGTCCCCAGCTTCCTCCAGCAACTCTGGGAGGGAGCATCATCCCCACTGCGCAGATGATAAAACCCCAAAGAGACAGAGTTACTTATTCAACATCGTGGAGCAGACAAACGCAGGGCCGGGACTCCAGTGCAGCTAGCCTGCTTTCAGAGTCCATCAGAGGGCGGCTGTGCCGGCCCTGCAGCAGCTACTGAATAAATGAAGCCAGAGGGGATGAAAGGGAAGAAGTCCTCAGCTGAGAGGATTCAAAGGGGTGACGGCTTTCCCAACAGTGGATGACTCCTGCGCCCATGCATAATTCATCAAAGCTCTGTGCTGAGAGCTGGCTCTTTTTGTGTGTGGTACATCTGGTCAGGGACAGCTGCCTGCGACTGGGCCACAACTGTGAGGACCTGGACCTGCCTGCTCACAAACACGGCTCAGAGCAGCTTCTGCTCTCTTCCTCTGGGGCTGAAGGCTATTCTGACTCCCAGAGGAAGGCGGGGTTCTTGTTGTGTGTGTACAAACACACACACACACACGCACATGACAAAGAAACAGAAAATAAACTCTGCACATGTAGTATGAAATGTAGATGTTCATTCTTGAGCATCACCCTTAGATTCCTTTTGGGAAGGGCTCTATCAGGAGGTTGTTTTCCACACCATTATGTCAATACTCAGATGCAGTTTTACTCCTGGTCTGGTCTTGAGCCCAGACACGTTTTATTTCAGGCACTTCTGTCTGGGATATGTGAGGAACTGGAGGGCAGCAGCAGAAAGCAGCAGCTGAGGGTGGCAAAAAGAACTAAAAAAAAGACTCCATCTGCCACAGAACCTCTTCCAGCTGAAAGTGAAAAACAGAAGTTTTGTATGGGTCCCATTGCAACTCTTAAAAGAAAAAGAAAAAAGAAAACAAAGAAAAAGAGAGTATTTTCTTGAAGGAGGGTCCCTATCGGAGTACATCTGTCCAGGACCAAGCAGCAAGCAGGGCTGCTGTTCCGCACAGCTGCAGGGGTATTCCCCACAAAGAACACAGTGTGAGCCGCCCTTTGGCAACTACGAAAGTTGAGGTGCTCAGCTAGTGGGTCTAAGGTCTGTCCTGATGAACCCACAGAGAAGCAGAAGCACTGGGTGAGAAGAGAACTTGATGTCTGTTCAGCAAAAGGAAACTGAGACATTAATTGACCTGTTCACATAATCCCAGAGTTGTGATATAAACTCAGACATTCTTTTTTTTTTTTTTATCCTCACCCGAGGACATTTTTCCATTTTTTGTTCAGGTAGAGTGGGAGGGAGAGAGAGGAAGAGAGAGAGAGAGAAACATCAACGTGAAAGGGACACATCGAGTGGCTGCCACCCACACAACCAACCAGGGCCGGGGACAAACTGCAACCGAGGTACGCGCCCTTAGCGGGAACGGAACCGAACCCGGGTCTCTCAGGACCGCAGGCCGACGCGCCAACCGCTGAACCAAACGGGCCAGGGCTAAACTCAGACATTCTTGCCCCCAGAATATAGACTCACAGATAGAGCCTGAAGAATGGATTCTTGGACTATTCCAGCCCTACGACTGGAGCAATAAGGGCTGGTGAGGAGGGAAACCTAAGCCAGCTGAAGGACCCTTGGTGCGAGAGGTCAGGGAGTGCCTCCTGTTTGTGTCCAAAGAGGCAAAAATATCTGGGCTTGGTTCTGGCAGGTGTTCTTACTTCAGAATGTCAGGGAGAAAGAGACAACATATTGTAATGGAAAGCCACACCTGGGTTAGATTAGAATCCTGGCTCGGCCCGGCCGGTATGGCTCAGTGTACTGAGTGTTGTCCTATGGACTGAGGGGTCCCAGTTTGATTCCTGGTCAGGGCACATGCCCAGGTTTCGGGCTCAATCCCCAGGAGGGGGCATGCAGGAGGCAGCCCATAGATGTCTCTATCTCTCTCTCCTTTCCTCTCTGTCTAAAAAAGCAATAAAAACATATTTAAAAGAAAAAAAGAAAAAGAATCTTGGCTCAGTCATTTCTAGCTGTGTGACCTTGGGTCAAAATCATTGCTACCTCAAAGTTTTCTGTAAATGTGGAGTGGGAATTTATGGTTAAGTCCTTACTTCACAGAGGGTAGGTGCTCAATACACTGCTGCCTTATTTTTGGTGGCCCCTGAGTGCTAGGTACAGGGTGTTCCTTAAATAAGGCAAGAGCTGACACTAACACCCAGATGCTTGGATTATTCTCAACAAGCCCAGCAAAAGGAGAGCAGTTGTTTTGAGAGTCTCGGGCAGAGGAGTGTTGGGTAGCCCATCTGAACCCAGCCAGGCAGGAGTGTGGCAGAGAAGAGCTGTAGTCCTGGAGCACTAGGCAGGGAAGAAAAAGCACTCAATTTCTCATTGGAAAACAAAGGAAACAGGTGATAAAAGTGACTAAATGAAATAAAGTGATTAAGTGAAAGGAGGTAGTCAAATGTTAACTTTCTTTTGCTTTTCCTCAGATCCTGACTCACAGCTCAAAAACAAACACCCCCCCCCCCCCCCACTGACTTGGGTGATTAAGCTCTGATTCCTTACCTGAGGGTTTTATAGCTATAATTCCCTTTTAAGAAAACCTCTATATTAAAACATTACCCATCATGTGACTGAATCTTTTCATATAACAGATTCTCCTACGAGAGGGAAGCCTATGGTCTTCATCAGAAAGATCTCACCAAGAATCCTAAACCTCAAAGATAACTGCTTTGGTATTAAACCACTAGACAGTTAATGAAATAACCCACTTACAAATGTTAAACGTTTAAGGGAGTATATCTTTTAATAGACAAAGCTGTTGAAAAAATACTGACTCCCTTCTCTGTCACCCTCTTAATACTTGCCCTCCCTCCCAACCCTCACTGGTGGGACACGGCTTGTGTCTCCATCCTTGGCAATGCCCTGCGCACTGTGCTCCCCTGAGCCTGTCTGGTGGTGTCAGCCCCCACCCCCACTAGAAGATGGTATCTGAGCACTGGCACCCTACCATTAGTCTTTGTAGCCTCAGTGGTTATGACAAGGGGCACAGGAGATTCTCTGGAAAGGTTTGGGGGATGAAGGAGCGAATGAGCAACATGTGAATGAACAAATGAATCTTCCCACCAGAGAAAGCAAGCCCAGATCATGTGGCTCTGCATATCTGCATTTGAACCGTACTTAAAGCCTATATCATAGATGGAAGGATTCAGATGATAACTATTTTTTAAGTGATTTAAAAAAAGATATTTGCGCTAAGAGTAATTTTTGCTGCATCTCAAGGATATATTTTTCTCAGTAGGAACACTAATCCCACAAGAAAAAAATTAAATGAAAAGCAATTTACTTTCAGGTTACTTCCCCTCCACAAATCATACCTATCTCCTAGCAAGCCGAGGTATTTCCCGAGCCTACTGCTCACATGTATGAAAGCTGTGAGACTGAGAGGTGTATGAGGATTTTTGCCCCTGCTTTTTTTTTTTTATTCCATTCTTATACGCCAGCCCCCCCTTTCCCCAATGAGCATTTTATTCCTTTACCAGGAATAAAGTAAAAGAAAAAACAAAAACAAAATCCATGAAGCATATACATGACAAAGATCTGGGGAAAAAAGGAGATTTCACATAGGAAACAAAGATTATACCAAAGAATTTCAGAGGAAAGCAGGAGCTCATAGTCCTTCCTCGAGGGAAGATAAAAAGCAGGGTTCCTGGGGCAGGACATCTAGTCTAGACTCAAGTGACTACATAATTTGCAGAGCCTGGTGCACAGTGAAAATGCCGGGCCCCTTATTCAAAGGATTTTGTAAATATTTGAAGACCCCATATAGATTCCTGAGCCCTGGATCCTTGCTACTCAGAATGAAATTTTTATAAGACACTAATGCCTCAGAGATTCTTAGTTAGCCGATTTGGCATGGGTCCTGGGCATCACTATTTTTAATTTATTTATAAATATGTTTTTATTGATTCGAAAGAGACACACACACACACATCAGTGTGAGAGAGAAACATCGATCTGTTGTTTCCTGCACACACCCCAACCAGGGACTGAACCTGTAACGTGGGCATGTGCCCCGACTGGGAATTGAACTGGCAATCTTTCTGCGCAGAGACAACACTCAACCAACTGATCCACACCAGCCAGAGCAGTATTAATATTTTTAAAATGCTTCTCCTTAATTGATTTGCATAGGTTTAAGAACCACTGATTTAGGGTCTCTACTTGCCTTAAAAAACCCTGCTCCTCAATCATCCTAGAGTTGGGGACGAGTCCAAACAAATGTCAGAAAATTTCTGCCATTTAGAGCTCATTTCAAAAAGCTGAGCTATTCTTTTGTGAAGGTTACTAAAACCCAAACATAAACCAGCATTTCTCCTTCTCACCTGTCCCCTCCCAAGTGCATAAAAATAAACACATTACATCAATAATAACCCCAAAGAACCCTTTCTCCCCCCAAAGAGTGGCCAGCATGGCTGTGCGGGATGGTGTCAAATGGATGGGCTAGGCAGACAGACATGGATCAGAAAAAAGGATCAAGGTGAGAGCTATCCGACAGGATGGCTGATAGGTAACGGTGCAGAGTGCTAGAGAGCTGAGAGAAGGGGGAAAAGGAACAGGACTGAGAAATGGGGTGGTGCTGAGGTACCTGAAGACAGTAACTTTAGCTTCATCACAACCCCGAAAGATCTTAGGTTCCCATTTGAATGTCATTAGGGCTAGGGTTTCCTCTAATATTTGGCAACTCCTTTACACCCTTACCTTTTGCCTATTCCTCCTCTACTAAAGAGACAGCCTTTAGCTGCAGCCTGCTCTCCTTGGTCAAGGAGTCTGAAGGCCTCATCATAGTCCCAACACTAAGCCTCTTCCAGGAGGCACCTTGCCCCTTCTGACAAAGGTCCGTGTTTGTTTTCGTACCTGTGCTCTCCTCAGCCTGATTGAAGCCACAGATCTGACAGATGCTCTGGACCCACTTATTCATGTCCTCCTCTGTCTCAGCCACCAGGTAAAAGGTGCGCTCGCTGGTCTTGATGTCAAACACAAAACTATCCTGCAGCTCCTTCTTGTTGAAGGTCAGGCCCGCATCCACCTGCTCACAGAAGTTGAGGTTGATGATCCGCAGGGGCTTCTTGGAGTGATCATTCTTGTAGTATTCCAGAACATCTGGGTCGCCGCTCATCCGGCCACTCCGCAGGATAAACCAGCGTTTCTTCCAGGCCTGAACAGGAAGAATTAAGAAGAGGGGGAGAAGGTCATCCTCGGATCATCAGCAGGTTAAGAACGGGCACTGCTGCACCTGCAGGCGGAGCAGGGCCTCCAGCTCTCTCTCACACTGCCCCGGAGTTTCAGAAATGGAGGGTGACCTCAGAATGCATATGAGCACCCCATTTCACCATGGAAACGGATTTATCACCACGAAATGAATTGTGGCATTCTCACTTTTTAGATCAGGAAGTTAGATGTGGACTAAAACACTTTAGAGCAATTGTTGCATTAAAGTGCAATTGTTGCATTAGGCTAGAATACAGACTCAGACTCTCAGTACGTTTCGTCAGGGTGGAGCTCGCCAAACCGTAACATCTCAGTTTATGGATGCCGCCTCCCCTCCAAGACACAGCGAGTTGAAGCAACAATGCCATACGCAACAAATAGCAGGACAACAAGTTCCCTAACTTTTAGTATGTTTTTTTTTTTTTTTTAAACCAAATCATGATGCCTCAAAAGAATCACAAAGAAACCCTTCTCTATTGCATGTGATTTTAGGGCTTTTCTCCCTGTCTCATTCACTGCTACATCCCCAGGACTTATAATAGAGCCTTGCAGATACTAAGCACTCAATTTGTATTACTGAACAAACAAACTCGTTATATGATTCCATACTATAGACTTGAACACTTGGTTATACCTACATTGTATTCTACAGTCCATCTCTTCAACAAGACTGAATGAGCAGTGAGCAAACACCATACAGAGTGGTGAAAAGACGTCACGTAAAACAGAGTCCTGGGTTGAGTCTATGCTTTACCACTGACTAGCCGTGTGATTTTAGATTAGGACATTTATGCCTCTGGGTCTTGTCTCATTTATATAATGACAATCAACATCACCAACAGTATCTACCTTACAGGATTTTTATTATGCAAATCCACCCAAAGCACTTTACCACCCTATAAAGCACTTCAAATGCCAACTACTTGATAATTATCCTAATTTTTTAGAGCCCTTTAGGGCCTCCATTCCATTAATCCTACATCTTTTCTCTCTCAGATTCTGCCCCTGTCCTCACTTCCTTCCTCACCTCATTTTGTTTCAGACTCTTCATTGTAATCATTCCTTTGCTTCTTTCTCCATTCCTCTTATTTATCTGGGAAAACCACAACCACTGGATAAGTCTACGGTTCTGCCTGTTCCACTCAGCTGGAGAAAAGCATACTACCATGTTGACTGGTCTCACTTGAACTTCAAGTGTTCCTCATGCTGCCCCACAATTCTGCAACATTTACCTAGTCCATGACTTTCTCCTGCTCTTTGGCAATAGTCGCGGAACTTCTCTCTCTTTAAACCTTCAATAGCTCCACATCTTTGTTTCTTATTTCATGAGAAAATATAAGCAATCAAAAGTAACTTACACATGTTCCATCACCACGTTTACCAACCAGCCTGCATCTGTAGCAAAGTACTGTTACTTGGTAGCACGAATAGTTCACTCCAAGACCATCCTTTTCTACTTGTGCATCTCCTCCCACCTACACAGGGACATCATGTTAACAATTCTCCCCCTCTAGAATCACTCCATTTCCCCTCCCTGCCAGGATCATGCCCATCAGGACAACGACTTCTCCCGTCTTAGAAAAAAAATTAAAAGCTTGATTTAATCCCACATTCCCCTCTAATTATGGCCTGGTTATTCTACTTTTTACAGAAAAACCTCAAAGAGTTTTCTATACTACTAATCTTGGTTTCTTCTCCTCCCATTCTTTTTTGTTGTTGTTTGAAAGCAATCTAATCAGGCTGTCTCCCCACCCCTCAATAAAGGTCCCAAAGATTTCGATGCTGATAACACTTTATTATTCCATCACCTGTGAAGCACTTTCTTCATGTGGCTTCAGTGTTCACTCTCAATTTTCCTCTTATCTCCCTAGCCTCTGTCTTTCCATCTCCGGTGCTGGTTCCTTCTCATCTCCCTGACCTCTAAACTCTGGAAGGCCCCAGTGCTCAGTTCTGACTCTTCTCTTTCTACACCCACTCCTTGAGTTATTTTATTCAGTTTCACAGCTTTAAAAGCCATCTAACTGTTGCAATTTCCGTTTATATCTCTAGCCCAGACCCATCTAGTGAACTCCAGTCTTACACACAATTCTTCTAACAGGCATCTCAAATTCAATGTACTCAAAACTGAGGTCTTGATATCCTCCGATCTTGTTCTTCTGCAATCTTTCCCATCTCAGTTAAGGTCAACTCCATCCTTCTTGGTGCCCAGACCAAAAATCTTGATGTCCTCACCGACTTTTTTTTCATATTCCACATCAAGTCCAACAGCAAATCCTGTTGGTGCAAACAGTTTGAAATCTAGCTACAATCTCGTCACTTCTCCATACTTCCCGTTATTCACTCAATCTAGTCCACTGTTGTGTAGTCTTCCTGCTTCCACGCTTTCATCCTGTGATCTGTTCTCAACCCAGAAGCTGAAGTAACTCAGATGTAAATCAGAACATCTCATTTCTGTGCGAAAAACCTCCAGTGGCTTTCCATCGCACTCAGAGTAAGAGCCACGTCACAATGGCTAAGGCGGTCCCTCATCCCACATCTCACCTCATCTCCTGCCATTCTCCACCCATTCTGCTCTAGCCACACAGGCCTTTAGCACGACCACACACTCCAGCCTCAGGGTCTTGGCTCTACTTGCTCCCTTTGCCTGTAACCATCCCCACCTCAGATATTCCCATTGCTTAGTCTTCCCTTCAAGTTTGTATTCAAATAACACATTATTGAAGAGGCCATTTCTGACCACTTAACCCTCACATACTCTTTCCCCCTTTATTCTACTATACTGGTCTCCTAGCCCTTATAGCACCTAAAATACCATATTTCTGTTGATTGTCTGCATCTACCTCCCAGAATGTAAACTCCACCAGGGCAAGGGTAGGTTCTTTTTTTATCCCATGCTGCACACTCAGTGTTTAGAATAGACTTGCACATAACTAGGAAGTCAGTCATGGGGACAGAACTGATGCCTAATAAGCCTTAGACAGAAATGAAGATTAGGTTCTAGCCAGACAGGACAGAGCTAAGGAAAATAAACATAAGTACTACTTATTTATAGTCACCCACAGTCTTGCCCAGGACACTGCTTACAGAGTGCTGTGTGTGTGCACACATATTTGTGTAAATGTGTGGCTAAGTTGCATTTTATAATGATACTGTTAATAGTTTAGCTTGTGTTCAGTTGCTGTACCCACTTTGGTGCTGGTTTCTGCAGAGAGCTGATCCAAATCTCTGGAGTGCAGGTGTAAGCATAACCACACACACGGAGACAGCCTCATAAACAAGAAAAAGACGTTTGCTACGGATAACATCAGAGCCTGCCAGGTTCCACGCCCAAGGAAGTGGTGCGGGCTGATAAATGGCTGGCTATCAAATGCCGATAAACCTATGACAGAGCAGGCGAGGCTGTAAGGTCCAGTCCCAAATTCCCATCTCTCTTCTGCTGCAACACCTCTTCAAGCCAATGCAGTTTGTTTGGGAAACCAAGCCATTCAGAACAAAGCAACTTCAAAGAGGCTAGCTCCAATGACAACGTCTCTGATCCTCTCTACTTTCTCAGAACCTTAATAACACTTTTTATGTACGTCTCATGGCATGTCATTCCTTACAACATATCACAGATAATTCTGCATTTGTTGTTTCTTCTCTGTAGACTACAAACAACATTTCTCCTATTCCCTTTTGAATCTCCATGGTAGGCATTTGCTAAATGTTACTAAGCAAGGCTCTTCTCTTTATTATCCAACCTTTCTTATCTCTGTGACCTCATTTATGTATGTTTCTAGGTTCCCTCCCTCCCTCCCATCATCCATCCATCCATCCATCCATCCATCCATCCATCCAATATTTATTTAGTGCTTACTATGCTACAGGCATTACTCAGATGCTGACGATTATAGCATGAGTTCCTGGTCTTACAGAAATTCTTATTTTCCTCCAAATGTGCAACATAACTGCATGACTTCATGTCTTTGCATACGCTGTTACTTCTTCCTAGAATGCCTTCCACCTCACTCTGTCTCTCTGGAGAACTCCCATGTCGTCTCCTGCAGCTTGAGCATCATGTATCCTGGAAGGCCTTTACTGATTCCCGTGTAGATCCTGCCCAGGTTACCTTAATAATCTGAGCTTTCTTTGGCCATTTTTTCACTCATCTTTGGCATTTCAATTGCTTGTATGTCCTCTTCCCCTTTAAGCTCTATAAGCTATGTGGCCAACAGTTACTTGGCAGAGTGCTTAGCCTATATGGAAATTCAGTAAAGATCTGTTGACTTTTTCCCAATCAACACAGAGGTGGGCAAAATTAGGCTTATAGTTATTCATATGGAAAAAGACATACAGGTTATGATTATTATAATAGCTCTATCAACTCAAAAGAATGTCACAATGGCAGACTCACACTGTAAATCTACTTTTGCCCACCCCTGTATATTAATTTCTTCAAACTAATAAATGCAATTAAAAATATAAGTAAGTTGCCCAGCCAGTGTGGCTCAGTGATTGAGCGTCGACCCATGCACCAAGAGGTCACCAGTTCGATTCCTGGTCAGGACACATGCCCAGGTTGTGGGCCCAATCCCCAGTGGGGGGCATGCAGGAGGCGACCAATCAATGTTCTCTCTCATCGATGCTTCTCTTTCTCTGTCTCCCTTCCTCTCTCTCTAAAATCAATTAAGAAAATTTAAAAACAAATATAAGTAAGCATTCACAGTAAGGAGGAAAGGACGGCAAGAGGATTACAGTAAAGAAAGACAGAGCTGTGCTATGGATTCTCTCTGAGGTGAGTTCTTTAGTGTCTTGTTCCCTTCATCTGGTGAGTGCACTGACCGTGTAATAAATATTTACAGGGGACTCTGGGAGCTTTGGCTTGAAAGTGTCCCATGATACAGAAATGAAAAGTTACTGTTGGATTACTGACACATAATGCAAAAAAAATATGGGAATGTGAGTTCTCAATATGTTACTGAAGAGAAAGCTTTTTCAGGACTGCTCTAATATCTAAACAAAAGCTCTCACAAAAATTAACTCAAAATGGATCATGGACTTAAATGTAAAATACAAATAGAATTAAGCAAGATATAAAAAGAATTATATACCATGACCAAATGGGGTTTATTCCAAAGATGTAATACTGGTTCAACATTAAAAAATCCATCAGTAAAATACATCATATTCATAAGGCTAAAGAAGAAAAACCATATGGTTGTATCAACCAATAAAGAACAAAATTTGACAAAATTCAACACCTATTCATGATAAAAACTCTCAAAAAAATAGGAAGAGAGAGTGAGCTTCCTCAATTTGATAACGAGTATCAACAAAAGACATACACCAACATTATACTTAGTACTGAAAGACTGAATACTTTCCTGCTACAGTCAGGAACAAGGCAGGATGTCTGCTCTCATCACGCTTATCTAACATAGTGCTGAAAGTTCTAGTCGGGGCAATAAAGCAAGAAATGGATATAAAAGGCATACAGATTGGAAGGGAAGAAAAAATTGTCCCTGTTTACGATTACATGACTATCCACTTAGAAAATCCCAAGGGATTTACTTCTGGGACTAATAAGTGAGTCCAGCAAGGTTATAGGATACAAAACGAACATACAAAAATTAATTTGTTTCTATATGCTAGCAAATGAACATATGGGCATAGAAAATAAAAATATAATTCCACTTATAATCTCTTTAAAAACCAAACAGGTGTAAATCTAACAAAAAATATATACAATAAAAAATTATACAATGCTGATGAGATAAATTAAAAATAAACCACCCTAAATGGAGAGCTATACCATGGTCATGGATTGGAATACTCAACATAGTACATCTCCCCAAACTGATCTTCAAGTTTAACACAATTTCTATCATAACCTTAACGAGAATTTCTACAGATGCAACAAAGCTGGGGATGGGGATGGAAGATGGGGAGGAGGGTGTCAATGGGGGAAAAAAGGAGAAACAACTGTAACAAAAATTTTAAAAAAATTTCTACAGATGTAAACAAAATTATTCTAAAATGTATATGCAACATCTTGAATGAATCTCCAGAGGATTATGCTGAGTAAACAAAGCCAATACCAAAAGGTTTCATGAGTCCATTTACATAACATTCTTGAAATGACAAAATTTAGGAATGGACAGATAAGTGGTTGTCTGTGGTTAAGGAGGAGTTAGAATGGGACAGAAGTAGGTATGGATATAAAAGGGCAGTATGGCCCTGGCCAATGTGGCTCAGTTGGTTGGAACATTGTTCTGAGCACCAAAGGGTCAAGGGTTCAAATCCCAGTTAGGACACATACCCCAGTTGTAGGTTTGATCCCCCAGTGGGGCGAGTACAAGAGGCCTCCTATCAATGTTTCTCTCTCACATCAATGTTTCTCTTCCCCCCTCTCTCCCCACTCCCTTCCTCTATCTCTAAAATTAATAAAAACGTATCCTTGGATGAGGATTAATAAAATGAATGAGTGAATAAATAAATAAATATAGGGCAGTATGAGAGATCCTTGTGACTGTATCAAAACCAACATCCTTGCTATGGTATTATAGTTGTTTTGGAAGATGTTACCATTGGGGGGAATCTGGTACAGGGTACGTGGATCTCTGTATTATTTTTACAAAGACACATAAATCTCAAGTTATCTCAAAATCAAAAGTTTAATTTATAAAAAGCTAATCCAGCCTGACCAGTGTGACTCAGTGGTTGAGTGTCGACCCATGTACCAAGAGGTTACCAGTTTGAATCCCGGTCAGGGCACATGCCCAGGTTGTGGGCCAGATTCCCAGTGAAGGGCATACAGGAGGCAGCCAATCAATGTTCTCTCTCACTGGTGTTTCTATCTTTCTCTCCCTCTCCCTTCTTCTCTCTCTAAAATCAATAAAGAAAAAATATTTTAAAAAAATATAAAAAACTTAATCCACAAGAGAATTAGAATGATCATAGACAGGAAATGTCTTTAAAGAAAAGCATAAGGAAGAAATGAATATTTCTCCTAGAAGAGATATAAATATCATGGAGAGAAAGGTCGTTAATAGTTGGCTAATGATTAAAACCAAATACAGTTGAGCTGGTATGGCTTAGTGGTCGTGCGTCAACCCATGCACCAAGAGGTCGCCAATTCGATTCCTGGTCAGGGCACATGCCCAGGTTGTGGGCCTCATTCCCAGTGGGGGGCATGCAGGAGGTGGCCAATCAATGTTCTTTCTCATCGATGTTTCTATCTCTCCCTCCCTCTCCCTTCCTTTCTCTAAAATCAATAAAGAAACAAAAATTAAACAAACAAACAAACAAACAAACAAAAATCCCCAATACAGTGGTCCTTATTTTTCCCACTCAGGAATTTTTCCCACTTAAGGAATCACATTGTGAAAATGTAAATGAACTTGAGAGTTCAGGCTCCTGAGCAGGAGGGCACAAAATGAAGTGAACTAACACTCACCAGTAATTCTGAACCTAATGAACTACCAGTCAGCTCTAGGAAGTCTTGGTGGTAAGGGCAGGCATGATTTTCTGTCTTGGGGAATAGAAGTTCCCAAAATAAAAATGAAAATACAAATAAGGTGCCAGCCAGCCTCTTCTAGTTTTCTGTAAAGTAACCAGCCTCCAAGATAGTCCCCAATGAGTCTCACTTCCTAATACAGTGAAGCCTTTTGAATGAGGACGACCAACAGGATACTGCATAAATGACAGTGTGTGGCTTCCAAAGCTAAGTCATAAAAGACAGTACAGCTTTTTTCTTGCTCTCTTGTGGATTGGCTGCCATGCTGTAAGGACACCCAAGCAGTACTGAGGAGGAGTGTATGTGGGAGCAACTAAAGCCTCCCATTGGCTGAGTAAGTGAGCCATTCTTAGAGCAGGTCCTTCAGCCCCCGTCAAGCCTTCAGATCACTGCAGCTGTAAACAACTATTTGCGATTTTGTGAGACCCTGATCCCAAGTCCACCAATAAACTGCTCTTGAATTTCTGACTCACAGAAACCAGGTGAAATGATAAATATTTATTGTGGTTTTTGATCAGTAAGTTTTAGAGTGATTTGTTATGCTGCAATAAATAACTAAGATATTCTACTTTCCACTTCCAGGGCTAGGTGGGTGTAACCAATGGGAGGAAAGCCTTGTGTACTCAGAAGACTAAGAGAAAACCCTAAAAGATAGACTAATAGGTCAATGGAACAGAAGAATCCAGAAACAGACCCATATATACAGTGCCACTAGATTTATAAAAAAGGGGATACTGCAGTGCTGTGGAAAAAAGAATCATCTTTTCAGTAAGTGGCATTAGGTCAATTCGATAACCAAGGGAAAAGAAAGATTCTTAATCCTTATTTCATGCCAGATAGGAAAATTCATTTCAAGTCATTATAAACCCAAATGTGAAAGATAAAACAATAAAGCAGTTAGTAAAAATAAAGAAAAATATCTTCATAACTTTGGGATAGGCAAAGATTTCTTGAATACACAAAAGATACTAATACAAAAAAACAAGTAATCAATTGTACTACATTACATGTAATCTCTGGTTATAGCAAAAAGCACCATTAAGAGGGGGAAAAGCTAAGCGAAGACAATGAGAAGGGATCCTTGGAATGCACATAACCAATGACGGACTCATATTCAGAACATATATATATTTTAAAAAAACCTCCTAAAAATTAGCAAGGAAAAGGCAGAACACTCAATAGAAAAATGAGAAAAAGATTTCTTTAGGCACTACACAAAAGAAGACATCCAAATGGCAATAAGCATATAAAAAGATCTCATCCCCATTAGTCATTAGGGAAGTACAAGTTAACACCACCACACAACCACAAGAACAGTTATAATGAAAAAGACTGACACTAGTAAGTACTGGGAAGGACATGGAGAAACTGAAATGCTCATATTCTGTTAGTAGGTGTGTACGTCGGTAAAAATCACTTTGAAAAACTAAGGCAGTATCTACTAAAGCTGAACATATATGCCAGCACCCCACAATTTTACTCCTCGGTACATACCCCAAATTACTGTGTACATATATTCACCAAAATACACGTACATGTACATTCATCACAACACTAGTCACAATAGCCCAAATCATGTCTGCCTTTCTACACTCTCTATTTCAAGTGCTTGTTACTTATGGTCTGGATTACTGCCAGCTTCTTAACCAGTTATCCTAATTTAATACTAAGTGCTTCCAGCTTAATCAGAGCAAAGAAAAGTCTGATCATGTTACTCTCTCAACTATTCAAAGATTTAATGGCCTCCATCATCTGCACAGCAGAGTCCAAATTCTATGGCTTAGTTTTTCTTTTTAATTAAAAATTATTTTCAATGTGGTAAAACAAACATAATATAAATTCACCTTTTTAAGGGGTAGTTCTGTGGCATTAAGCACATTCCACTGGTGTACAGCCATCAACACCCTCCTTCACCAGAATGTTTTATCCTCCCCAACTGAAATGTTGTATCCATTAAACACTAACTCCCCCTCTTCCCCTATGCCTAGCCCCTGAAATCCACCATTCTACTTTCTGTCTCCATGAATGTGACTACTCATATATGTGAAATAATACAATATCTGTTCTTTTGTGACTGGCTTATTTCATTTAGTGTGGTGTCTTCAACGTTAATACATGTTGTAGTATGTGTCAGAATTTCATTCCATTTTAAGGCTGAAAACTATTCGAGATATATACCACATTTTGTTTATCCATTTCATCTGCTGATGGACTCTTGGGTTCTATGGCTCAGATTTAAGGCTTTTACAATCTAGCTCAAACCTACCTTTCCATCTCATCTCTACGCACATATACTGTATATATTCAAACCCAGCTGCTGCTATTCAAACCAAGTAGAATTTTCACTATTTCTTAAACACGCCTGGTGCTTTCCTACCTCCACGCACTCAGTTTCCCTCTGTCCGAAAAGCCTTCCAATCTTTCTTCCTCTCTAAATTCTCTAAAGTTTTGCTTACACTTGAATGCTATCCGGCATGCCATCATTTTTGGTCATCCTTCACCCAGTGTTCCAGCAGCTAGTGCTCTCTCAGAATATAGCCCTTCCTCTTCCCCAGAACCGTACACGGCCTTCCTTCTGTGTTACAAGTACTCTTATTTATTGAACTAAGTACAGTAGCCAAATCTCATTAAAATACATGTATACTTATGCTTATGTACCTCATCTTGGAATTATTTTCTTCCAGTTTCAATAATACACTATATTAAGTAATTTTAAAATGTCAAATAGATAATATGAAGAAGGAAAAAGGATATCAGTTTTTGCCTAATTCCTGGTATAACCCAGCCAGGCAGAAGAAATACTATTAATTCAGATCAACAAAAGCTCAAACCAGGGGTAACGAATGCACAGAAATAAGGAGAGCAGAATGAGACAGATGACGCAGAGTGTGATGAGTAAAGCTTGAGATTAGAGTGAAAAGACCCAATTATATATCCAATTCTTGCTCTATAAACTTGGACAAATTTCCTAACTTCTCTAAGCCTCAATAACTTAATACACAAAAGGGAAAAATGTAAAACTAATAAGATTGCTTTGAGAATTAAGTAAAACTAATTCATGTAAAAGCACCTAGGACCAAACTCTGCGTGACAGGTGCCAAGGACATTCTGAGATCATGTGATTGGCAGAAGAGTTACTGTTATAAAAGACCTCAGATTTTCAATTCAGTGTTCTTTCTACTGTATCATCACTCTGGAGGCTTTATTTTGTCCTTTTTCTTGCCCCAAATCACACATCAGCATGTCTCTGAGTTATGCCTATTTGGTTAAAGGCATCACTATTCTTTCAGGCTCTCAGATTCAAAATCATTTACTCCTACTCAGCTCTTCCTGCTATGTTACTGCCTGTGCCAAATCAGTGAGTAAAACAAGCACACATTCTGCTAAATGCTTTGAGGGATAAAGGAAAGAGGCAAGACAGATCCAAACATTTTCAAGTAACTTATAACATTTATGATGTGGCACATACCCCTAAAATAAAAGGTGGCTTTCAGAAGTACCATAAAAAGATACAATATACTATTAGACCACTGACACAGGGAACCAAATTTTGCAGGGGGAGGTGATGTGTGGGGAGAGAGAGAGAAATATATATGAATGTGAATAATGAAGAAGGTAAGGCTTGATATATGGTTTGGGGAAGAAGGAGAAAATGACCTTTTGTATAGAGCACACAGTATAATCAAGGCCCTGGGTATGGAAAAATGTAAGACCTGTTCAAAAACTTCAGACATAGACAACAGTATGGGGGTTACCAGAGGGAAAGGGAGTGGGAGTGAGGTAGAAGAGGTAATAGGGGTCAAATATATGGTGACCCAAAGTGGTGAATACACAGTGCTATGAACAGATGATGTACTATATATAGCATTGTACACTTGAAACATATATTGTTTTATTAACTGTCATCCCAATAAAATTAATTTTAAAAAGACAGGTTCAGAGAACATGAAATAGTTCTTTCAAGTGCGGAAATGGAGAGAAAGAAGCGCCTGGGGGTCCTGGAGAGCCATGGATGCCATCCTTAGAAGTTGTTATCTTCCCTGCATCGGCAGTGGGGAGCCACTGACGAGCACAGACCAGCAGAGAAATGATAACGCTGCTGTGCTCTTAACCGGCAGGATGAGGAAGACCAACCAGAGAAAGGAAAGACAGAGGCAGGAAAACCATTTAAGAAGCGGTTGCAATAGCCTGCCACAGCGAGAGAAGACGGCAAGGAAACAGAGGGGAAAAGACAATGCAGATCACTTCACTTAACAACGAGGCCAAAGAGGTAAGTATATGGCCTAAGGGCCCTACTCTTAAAGTTAAGAAAATGCCACCACCTTCTCTGATGAAACAGAAGTGACTATTTTCCTTTTGTACCCAAATCCAGTAAAAAACAAAGCATTTCACAAGCACCCAGACCACAGACAAGCACCCTGGGTACATGTGGCCCGGAAGTTGCATCATGCCTGGCTGTTGAGCAGAGAGTGCATGTTCCACACGAACCTGTCTCCAAGCATGTAGAATGAGGTCATGACTTCTTCCTATGGTGCTTGGCACCCAGAAAACTCAAGTGTGTCCCAATTTAACTTTACACTGGAGGGTTGATGACATGGGGGTGTCATGCTCAGTCCTGATAGTGATACAGGCACCTGGGACCCTGTGGTACCAGGATCCGGGGAGCCTCTGCCTAGAGTTACGTGGCAGTGTCTAAGACAGAAGGGGCCAACACAAGGAAGAGCAATTTGGTTTATCTTGGGTGATTCCACATACTAAAGTTGAACCAGTGCCAGCAGGGGTATACTACAGACAAGAGGTTTTTGGCTCAGCATAAGAAAAATTTTTCAAAAGAGTGATCTAAAGTCAGTGTCTTGGAAACTGAAGAACTACTCTTCACTGGAGATGCTAAAGAGGAGGTAGCCTATGCCAAGGGTGGGCAAACTTTCTCCGTAATGGTCAGAGTAAATATTTTAGGCTTTGGAGGCCATATAGTCTGTCACAACTACCCAAATCTATGGGGGCATGAAAGAAGCCACAGACTATTTCTTTTTTTTTTTTTTAATTTTTAAATTTTTTTTAATCCTTACCCGAGGACATTTTTCCATTTTTTGTTCAGATAGAGTGGGAGGAAGAGAGAGGGAGAGGGAGAGAGAGGGAGAAAGAGGGAGAAAGAGGGAGGGAGGGAGAGATGGAGGGAGGGAGGGAGGGAGAGAGGGAGAGAGAGAGAGAGAGAGAGAAAGAAATATCAACGTGAAAGGGACACATCAAGTGGCTGCCCCCTACACGACCCAACCAGGGCTGAGGACAAACTGCAACCGAGGTACACGCCCTTAGCGGGAACTGAACCCAGGTCTCTCTGGACCACAGGTTGATGGCGCTCTAACTGCTGAGCCAAACCAGCCAGGGCAAGCCACACACAATTTGTAAGCAAATAAGAGTGGCTGTGTTCCAGTAAAACTAGTTAGAAAAAGAGGTGATTGGTAAGATTTACCTGTTGACCCCTGGCCTAGACCAGGGGTGGGGAGAGAGACTAAAGGGGGGGGCGGAGGTGCTCAAGCAGATTAGTAGACAGACAAGGGACTAAGGTCTCTTCCAACTCTGATAGCCTTATGTATTTTTAACCAAGAAAACCAGATATGGTAATATCTCATTTAATCTGATTTCTCAGATTATTGGAATAGAGGGATGTGTTTTACTGAATGACCAAGTATTAACTAGAACCCCTTATAGTTTCAGCATTGACAGTTGAAACTATTTCTAAAACTCCAGAATCTTCTGCCCTGCCTTAGGTATTATACCAAAGATAAAAGAGCTTCGATGACTACAGGCTTCTCGAAGCCTCAACTCATCTTCCAGATACCAAATCTTACATGCCTTGTGGCTGAAGCTGTAGAAGGGTCAAGATGTTTCTTGGAAGAGGGTTTTGTGTAATTCCTAGAAATGGGCGTGTCCTTTTTACTTCCCTGTTTCTGATGAGGATAAAGCTAAAAACTGCCAAGAAACCAGGAGAATTCTGTTAAGTGAGGATTATAGTTAATCAGAATCTAACTGAGCTCACTAGATGATATTTATAAACTAAACTGATTAGTCAGGGATATTAAAAACAGAACTCTTGCATCTTCAAAAGCTCTTTGCTTTATATAAAAGGAATTCACCAATAAAACACACACACACACACACACACACACACACTCTTTCACCCACCTTTCTCTTAGTGAATCTCCCAGGTGGTGATGAGCTTCGAGTTCCAGCTCAAACAATCAGAGACACAGAATTTGATCTGACTTGTGAGTGCATGATTTGCCCAACTATACTCCAAGAACACTGCAGCATGAAGTGCACTAGGCCAGCCTTCTCTTCCAGAACAGTTAGGAGCAGACAGTTGAGAGAGTCCAGTGGGCCATGTTACAGTCACACAGTCCTGGAGGAGTGCTCCCTGAGTGAGGGGGCTTCTCGCTATCCTTCCTCTAGGAACCCATCAACTACCCTGGGCCGGAGTGATTTTATACTCTGAGGGAGGCAAGAGAATGGCACTTGCTGAGCTCCTGCTATGTGCCATGTGCCTTCTCTCCATTAACACATTTAATCCTCAGACCGATACTGCAATGCAAATACAATTCCCTTTTTACAGAGGAAAACGAGGGTCATTGAGGTTAAACAATTTGCAGAGATTACAGCCCCAGAACTTCTAGTCCAGCGGGTCAGGGTTAGGGTCCAGAATGAATTTGGAGAAATTAATAAAGATTAACTACTGACTACACTTTGAGAAACACTGCACACAGAGTTTATAAAAGGTCAAGTTCACCATTAGTTGGTGTTAGCAATGGAGGGATTAGAAGCTTGGCTTCAGTTCCTAGTTCAAAATTATTTCCACTTCTCAAATCCAAATCCTCTAAGAGAAGGCAGCATAATTATATGCTCCTGACTCATTCATCTGAGTAATAAAGTTTCTCTCTGACTCTAGTGAACCTTATTTGTTCCCAGGGCACACAATGAACTTTATTATACCACAAGGCTGCTGCATTCTGAGGTCTGGGGCTTTTTTATCTCCAGAATTTAGCACAGTTGCTTGACACATTTTATGTATTATATAAGTCAATGAAAAGTATTTCAAAGGAACAAAAGGAAAGACTGTCTATTTGCTCCTCTTTGGTAAAAACAAAACCACTCAGTCAGATGACCTGCTAAAGTAACACTTCCAGGATGCTTAGTCATCTCTCTCCTGGGTGAGATGGTACACAGACACCATAAACACAATGATTACCTGGGAAAGCTCATGCCTTTTTCGTGACATAGACTCCAACTCTAGGCTTTGAGGATAGATCATGGGAGCCTAGATTAAGCCAATTAATGCATTTCATCCAGTGACTGGTTCAGCAATGGGCAGGTAACCCAAGCCAGCTTGCTCACTAAGATTCAGCTCTAGGACTTTATTGGGTGTTACTCAAAGTATACCCTTTCTCTTACTGGACAGGAGGCTGTAGTGACACGAGCCTGAACTTGCAGGGACAACCATCTGGAGTCTGAGAACAGCCAACCCAGAGGGAGCAGAGTTAAAAAGATGGATCCTGATGAAATGCGAGTCCTAAAACAAGTTGATCCCGAAAGCCAGGTTTCCCCTTGCTGGCTTAGGTGACTCAAACTCTTTGCTCGCTTAAGGCAATTTGGGCCACTATCAAATCAACACAGGTTTTAAGCACGTGTCCTACACCGAGACCCAGAGCCCGCTCCTTACCAGAGTTACTCAAGGGTCCTTTCTGTGTGCTCCTGCCACATCCATTAGTCAATCCACATTCTGTTTCCTTCACTTTCAATTTCTTTTCCATTACTGTAGTATTTATTCCCTCACTTTTTTCTTCTAATCATTCAATTCACACTTATCAAACCTATTAGTGCCTGGTCCTGTAGGACCTCATGACTGATGGAAAGGACAGCCAGGTACACACACAGGTAACTCAGTACACTGAGGCTGCTGCTCTGACAGTGGTATGAACAGAGACACCGGCTCGGAAGGAGCCCGGGACAGTGTGCAGCACAGGTGACCCTGGGATTGGACTTCGAAGGATGAGAGGAGCTTTGCCAGTGGAAGAAAAAAATGCTGGAAGGGAAACATTTTGTGAACAGAGAACAGTATGAGTACAGTTGACTCTCCGTGTTTACAAACGTTAATGTTGCAAAGTCACCACAAACACTGAATTGGTGAATGCTGAATCACTTTTCCTAGGAGGAACGCAGAGTGAGGTTCCCACAAGCCTCTGCTCACAATATTTTTCGTCAGCCAATCAATGCATAATCCTGTTTACTTGTTTCTGAGGAAAGACACCTTATTTAATGTATACTGCTGATTCATTGGCATTGAACTTGGGGCTATAACTGAAGTTTGAATGAAGCTTTTCTAACACATGTCCTTTCCCCAGAAGGCCCACGCGATCTTCTTACCTGTGGAACACCGGACAGAACTGGAGCACTAAGCTTGGGGCCATTTTAAACAGAAAAATCACCACAAAAAGCACATAAATATGAAAAACATAGCACTGAACAGACGGGTAACTGACACAAGAAGGCAGCGGGTGGCCGTGTCCTGCTTCAGCGGGGCCGCCTGTGGGGCTGCTCCGTCGTCACTGCGCTGCACTCGAGCTTGCCTGTGGCTCGCCGTGGGAGCACCGTGAGCGCTGACTCGGGGTTACAAGTACACTTTAGCAGGCAGGTGAATTAAAAAAAAACAAACCAGAATCTGTGAATAGGAGTATCGATTATATAAGTAAAAGCTTGGTGTGTTCAAATAATAAAGGTAAGTTTGGTGACGCTGAAGAGAGAATGAAAAACTGTGGAAAGGAAATCACTGGAAGGAGGCTGGAACAGTGCTCAGGGGCTATTTTAAGAAGGACTTCACATCCTGGGCTTTATGCATTTTATACAGATCTTAATATCAATTATTAATGTAAAATTAAAAAGTATAGAATTCTCCCAGAGAACAAGAATGTACTTTTTAGCATTTATTAACTAATAAGTAACAGTTGCTGTGAATTAACTGAATTATTTTATTATTTACAATATCTACATTTTTAAGTATGAATACATGCAAACCACTAATTTAGTGTATAAGTAATGCCTGTGTGTGTGTGTGTGTGTGTGTGTGTGTGTGTGTGTTTCAAGGACCCAGCCCGCCATGTGGGAACCTAAGTGAGCAGCCCAGGCAGAGGGAACAGCACGTGCAAAGGTCCTGAGAAGGAAGAAACCTTGGTTCATGGGAGGACCTGACAGGAGGCCAATGGCTGGAGTTTAGTGAGCAAAGTGGAAAGTAAAATGAGGGAAAGGCAGGGACAGATTACAATGGAGCCTTGAAGGCCATTTTATGAAGTTTAGATTTTATCTTTTTTTTTTTATCCTCACCCGAGGACATTTTTTCCATTTTTTGTTCAGATAGAGTGGGAGGAAGAGAGGAAGAGAGAGAAAGAGAGAAACATCGACGTGAAAGGGACACATCGAGTGGCTGCCACCCGCACAACCAACCAAGCCGGGGACAAACTGCAACCGAGGTACATGCCCTTAGCGAAAACCGAACCCAGGTCTCTCTGGACCACAGGCCGACGCTCTAACCGCTGAGCCAAACCAGCCAGGGCTAGATTTTATCTTAAATAGAACAAGATCCCTTGGTAGGAGCATAATTAAATAAATATATATATATATATATTAGCAACCGAGGAAGCAAGTTTGAGGACAACACAGTATGATCCTATTTATATTAAAAACCCTATATATTTATGGACACAGATACAGTTGACCCTTGAACAATACAGGTTTGAACTATGCAGGTCCACTTACATGCCGACTTTTTCAATAAATATATAGTTGGCCTTCCATCTCTCTGGGTTTCACATCCATGGATTTAACCAACTAAAACAGTATTTTCAATCCATGGTTGGGAATCCACAGATGTGGAGGGCTGACTATTACACAGTTCTGCACCATTTTATATCAGGGACTTGAGCATCCTTATAATCTCCCATGGATATCAAGGGGTGACTGAATTTTTGGGAGAGTCAAAAGTTATACAAGGATGCTCCACTGTGCAAGGGGAGTGTGGGGGAATCAGTGTTCCCAATCCTAGTTGTTCAAGGGTCAACTGTATATGCACACTACCACATATATATGTGTATATATAGTGTACATGTATGTATACACACGTGTGCACATGCACACACACACACACACACACGTGTTTTACAAATGCTTAGGAAAGCATTCCAAACAATTATCGATGGCTCCCTGTGGAGGGGAGTGGGTCTACTACAGAGAAATGAAATACAGAAACTTTTCTTTCACACTTTAATCCACTACTTCTATATTTTTAAATAACTAGAACATGAGACCATGGAATGCTTTCACATTCTGCATGTTAAAGATCCTTGTTAAAAGTCATTCTGGCTTGTGGCAGATGCAGAACATGAGTAGGGAGCCCAGATAGACAGCTGCTCAAGAAATAATGGCAATTAGGACCAGGAGAGTGGCAAAGGACAGGTATATCCAAGACACAGTTCAGAGATTGTAATGACTGACCTTGGTGATGGGCTGAGTAGGCGGGAGAAGGAAGAGAAAGGCTCCTAGGGTTGCCTGCTCGAGAAGCAGGTGGGGAAGAGAACCACAGCCGCATCTCTCTGACAAGCCTGTCACAGTGCACTCTACCCATTCTTTGCTGTGACTGTGTCAGTAACAAAGGGGTGACATAAATTTGACATGTGTTAGAAGAAGAGGGTCACATCTGGAACACCAAAGGGCCTTGTATCTGTGATGACACTGAATTCTATGGGATTGATTCCCCCAAAGACCAGGTCAATCTTTCTGCAGAGGACGCAGGGAATCAATTCATGGAATTACCTCTCCCATTGACAGAAGAAAAAAACACCCCAACAACAACAATAAAAAAACCCAGCTGTTGCCAACCCTTTGCATGAAACAAAGGTCATTCCATTAAGGGACCTCCCTTTCATGTCCTTGAATGCTCTAAGCTATATTTACAACACTGAATTAAGCAAAGGTTACCAGAGAAAACCAGGGCAAAGTTGGGGGGAAGGGTACATAAATAATGCCCATGAATACAGTGAAACTTTTCCTTTCCTCTAGCCCAGCAATGTTCAACCTTTTTCATCTCATGGCACACACAAACTAATTACTAACACTCTGCGGCAAACCAATAAATATATTATTTGCCGATCTAACAAACAAAAATAGGTATAATTTTGATTCGCTCACATTGGATGGCTACTGTTGTGTTGACTGTTGTCCTTTTTTAATTTGACAGTCTAAGGTAAAAGAGATCAGTGGCTCTGACTAAAGAGTCAGGTATTGCATGTTTTAAAAATTCTTGTAGTACACGGATTGACAAGTGCTGCTCTAGGACAAAGGAGGCTTCTCTCATCAGCTGCCCAGCCCCAAGTAAGACTCATGGGCTTTGGCTTCCCTAAAGGCCTGATTTCAGACTTCCTTAAACACACATCTGACGGCCTCAACAGAGGTATTTAAAACGTTAGTGTGCATCAGCATCGCTGAAGACACCTGTTCGAATGCAGCTATTCCCAGGTGCCAGGGAACCTCCACAGACATTCAGACTCAGTGAGTCTGTGGCAGAACTTCAAGGACCCCATTTTGAGAAACACTGCACTGTGCTGTTGATGACAGTTAATAAAATGTGGTCACAACTGAGCTGCACTGGAGGAATAAGTGGGTCATAAAGATGTGGGTTGCGCGTCCAGCCCTGTTACTAGTCAGTTAGCTGGGCATGTGCCCCTGGGAAGGGGGTAGAGGGGGAGAATGCTTCTGTGCTCTGTGCCATGGTTTCCTCACGGATGAAGTACAAGTGTTGAATCTGTGGATTTCCAACTTCCCTTCAATTCTGACATTTCAAGACACAGGAAACAAAGGTTTGGAAATGTCAGGTAGGCTCCTTGCCTCCACTGTACAAGACTGACCCTCCCCAAAGAACTCAGGTTGTGGATATACACGAGCAAAAGCACAAAATCTAGTGCTTTCTGGAATGTGCTGATCATGAGCAAATGCTGTAAAAAGCTCCATCTAAGGCGTGGGGCCCTTTCGGAACCTGGCTTCTCTTCCCCAGTCACACCACGCAATAAAAAAGCAAGAAAGTAATTCAAAGGATGGAAAGAGAAACTGAACCTAATTTTGAAGATTACCTCAGGTGCTCAAATAAATGCCCTCCCTGCCTCCATATGATCTCTTTAAAAGAGTTTTGTTTAATTCATAAGAAGTCAGTATACAGCATTAGAAGGATGACTTTTGGGCTAACACCTCCATTCTCCCCACCTCTTGCTTTTAATGAGTCAACATAATAGAGGTATAATTTATGTAGTACAATTAAATTTACCCATTTTAAGATTTTTAGGTCAATGACTTCTGACAAATGTGTGTACCATATAACCACCACCACAACCAAGATAGAACACTCCATCAACCCAAAGTGTTGTTGCACCATTTGCACCATTTCCAGGTTGGTCTCCACTTCCTACCTTGTCCCCAGGCAACCACTGATCTGCTTTCTATTACTATAAATTAGATCTGTCTTTTCTGTCACAGAAATGGACTCATATAGTACATTATACGTTCTTTTTTTTTTTTTTAATCTTTATTGTTGAATGTAGAATGTATTACAGATGTTCCACATTTTTTCCCCCATTGACTCCCTCCTCCCCACTCCCGCCTCCCTCCCACCTTTTCCCACACTATTGTCTGTGTCCATTGGTTATGCATATAAGTTCTTTGGTTTATTTCTTCCCACCCCCCTAGCTCCTTTCCCTTTGAGGTTTGTCAGTTTAGCAACCAATTTGTACTTCTTAATCCCTTCACCTTTTTCACCCATTCCCCCAAACCCCCTCCCATCTGGCAACCAACAAAATGTTCTGTGCATCTATGAGAATGTTTCTGGTCTATCTGTTCATTTTGTTTGTAGATTCCATTGTTGATAGATATGTATTCATTGCCATTTTGTTTGTTCATATATTTTATCTTTTTCTTCAAAAAGACCCTTCATCATTTCATATAATAACGGTTTGGTGGTGATGAACTCCTTTAACTTTTTCTTGTCTGGGAAACTCTTTATATGGCTATCGATTCTAAATGACAGCTTTGCAGGATAGAGTAATCTTGGTTGTAGGTTCTTGCTTTCCATCATTCTGAATATTTCTTGCCACTCCCTTCTGGCCTGCAAAGTTTCTTTTGAGAAATCAGCTGACAGCCTAATGGGAACTCCCTTGTAGGTAACTAGCTGTCTTTCTCTTGCTGCTTTTAAGATTCTCTCTTTGTCTTGAACCTTTTGCATTTTGATGATGATGTGTCTTGGGGTTCATCTTGTTTGGGACTCTCTGTGCTTCCTGGACTTGTATGTCTGTTTCCTTCACCAAGTTAGGAAAGTTTTCTGCCATTATTGTTTCAAACAGGTTTTCTATCTCTTGTTCTCTCTCTTCTCCTTCTGGCACCCCCAAGATGCGAATGTTGGCACGCTTGAGGTTGTCCCAGAGGCTCCTTACACTATCCTCATTTTTTTGGATTCTTTTTTCTTTTTGCTGTTCTGATTGGGCATTTTTTGCTTCCTTATATTCCAAATCAATGGTTGGCTCCTTGGATTTACGTACTCTATTATTGAAGCTGTGTAAATTATTCTTTATTTCAGTTAAAGCCTCCTTTGTTTCTAACTGTGCATCGATCATTTCTGACTGGTCCTTTTTTATGCTCCTGAGGCCCTCACTGAGTTCATTGAGCATCCTTATAAGCAGTATTTTGAACTCAGCATCTGTTAGGTTGCTTATCTCCATTTCGTTTAGTTCTTTTCTTGGGGTTTTGTTCTGTTCTTTATTTGGGACCTGTTTCTTTGTCTCCTCATTTTGGCTGCCTCCCTGTGTTTGTTTCTGTGTATTACTTAACTAGCAGTATGGGGCTAGCTGAGACCAGATACTGCTTGTTTGAAAAAATTTAGGAAAACCTGAAGCAGGATCCAAGACAGGCCAATCCTATGGTTAAGCAAGTGCCAACAGCTTGGGTGGGCCTGAAAGTTGGGTGGGGTGGGTCGGGGCCTCAGGGTGTCACCAGGGCGGGGCTACCAGTGTGAGCCAGGTTGCTGGAGTCCCAGGTATGGTAACTGTCTGCCGCCCCAGGGAAGGGCTCACCAAAGGAACAAAGGCCTCTGACAGCACGTCTGTCCCGGAGAAAGCCCCCTCTCCAGCCCTCGATCCAGTGCCAAACAGCTCAGTTCTTCCCTGTATGTCTCTGGAGCCCCTTGAGCTGCCTCCCCTCCAAGCTCAGAGGGAGAGAGTCCGATAAGTCCATGCGTGGGCCCTTTAAGGAGCTGCCTGGGGCTCCAGCCGCGTCAGTCTCCCTGAGCCTCAGTTCCCGCTGGTCTTTTCAGCCAGAAGTTATGGGGACCTCTCCTCCTGGCGCTGGAACCCTGAGCAGGGCACCTGGTGTGGGACGGGGACCCCTCAGTCCTCAGGAAGGATCTTCCCAGCCGAGGTGTCCTCCTGATTTCTATCCGCCACACGTGGGTGTGGGACCAGCCCGTCACACCGCCGTCCCTCCTACCAGTCTCGATGCAGCTTCTTTAATTCTGTAGTTGTAGGACTTCCATTCAGCTTGATTTCAGGCGGTTTTGAATGGTGGTTGTTCTGTAGTTTTGTTGTAACTTGGATGTGGTTGTGGGAGGACGCGATACTGCGCTCACCTACGCCGCCATCTTGACCGGAAGTCCATTATATATTCTTTTGTGGCTGGCTCCTTATGCATAACCAAGTTTTGTGATTCATCTGTATTACTGCAAGGATCAGCAGTTTTTTGAAATTGCTGATAGGATACCATTTTATAGAAGTAACATAATTTGGTTATCCAGTCACTTATACCTGAACAATTAGGGTGTTTCCAGTTTGGAGCTGTTATGAATGAGGCAGCCATGAACATTCTGTACATGTCTTTTTGTGAACATGTTTTCATTTCTCCTAGGTATAGACCTAAAAGAGGAATGGCTGGGCCATATGGTACATGTATACTAAATTTTATAAAAAATTGTCAAACTGTTTTCCAAAATGGTTGTCCATTTTTGCATTCCCACCAGTAGTGCATGAGAACTCCAGTGTCCCAAAACACTTAACCATCACAGCCAATCTAGTGGGTATGTAGGTATTGTTACCAAATTTAAGGGGATTGCTGCTTAGGATGTTCCATTCAAGAACAAGATGTGGTTGTCATTAGGTAGTTTTATTTACTTGCAGCAAGTAAAGGAAACAGAGGATTCACATCCAAAGCCCTGTCTCCTGGCAGGGAGGCTTAGCCATGCCTTATTTAAATTATTTGTCTAATTACACATTAATTTTTTAATTTTATTTAATTTTATTTTTTTATGCTCACCTGAGGACATTTTTGCATTTATCTTCAGATAGAGTGTGTGGGGGGAGGAAGATGTGAGAGACACAGATCGACTGGCAGTTTGTCCCCAGGGCCGGGGACAAACTGCAACTGAGGTACATGCCCTTAGCGGGAACCTAACCTGGGACTCTCTGGTCCCCGGGCTGACGCTCTAACTGCTGAGCCAAACTGGCCAGGGCTACACGTTGATTTTTTCTTTGCAGTTGACTACACTTATCTAGTTGGGTTTCTGTCAAACTCATCCTGTTTACATCTGCGTCTGCAAAATACTGGGCTACATTTGAACATTTAGCAAGAATAGCATTTAGTAAGAACCACCCAGACCTAGAGACCCTTTTCCTATCTAACAATATCTCACTATATTTTTAACCTGCATTTCCCTGATGACTAATGACGTTGAGCAACTTTCCATGTACTTATTGGTCATTTATTTTCTTTTGTGATGTGTCTATTCAAATATTGTGACCATTTTTAACTGAGTTCTTTTGTTTGTTTCATTATTGAGTAGTAAGAGTTCTTTACATATATTCTAGATACAGGCTTTTATTAGATATAAGTGTTGGGAATATTTTCTCCCAGTCCGTGGCATGTTCTTTCATTTTTAAAATGATGTCTTTTTTTCCCCAGATAGAGTGGGAAGGGGAGGGAAGGAGGGAGAGAGGGAGGGGGAAGAGAGAGGGAGAGGGAGAGGGAGAGGGAGAGGGAGAGAGGGAGAGGGAGAGAGAGGGAGAGAGAGGGGGAGAGAGGGAGAGGGGGAGAGGGAGAGAGAGGGAGAGAAAGGGAGAGAGGGGGGGGGGAGAGGGAGAGAGAGGGAGAGAGAGAGAGAGAGAGAGAGAGAAACATCCATGTGAGAGAGACACAACTGGTTGCCTCCTGTACGACCCTGGTACGAACCGCAACCGAGGTTTGTGCCCTTGACCGGAATTAAACCCTTGGCTCTTTGGTCTGCAGGCCGACACTCCGACCACTGAGCCAAATAATTTTTCTATCTTGAGGCCCCCTGACTCTGTGACATAGGGCCCTCTGGGGCTCCAGATACTTTCCCAAGGTCTCTGTTTCTCCCAAGACTTCAGAGTAAAAGTTTGTAGATTCTAGTTGGGGAGTTATGTCTTCCTTGAGGAAAAGTAAAGTACCTCCCAGGCTCAACCCTGTAACTTTCTAAATAAAACTATGATTGAAACAAACCATCTGACCTTAACTCTTTTCTGAGCAAAAATGTTACAGTGTATCACTGGAAAATAATCAAGGGCAACAGTTCAACATCTAGAATGCACAGCCCTCTAGTAAAGCCCTATACCTATCTACTATACTTAGAAATTTGGCATTTTGTTTTGTTAGAACTTTTCACTTTACTGTACTTGAAACTGAAATGAGTTAAAAAAATTTTTTTCTTTATTGATTTTAGAGCAAGAGGAAGGGAGAGGAAGAGAGAGATAGAAACATCGATGAGAGAGAACATCGACTGGCCACCTCCTGCATGCCCCCCACTGGGGATCAGGCCCACAGTCTGGGCATGTGCCCTGTCCAGGAATCGAATCAGTGACCTCTTGGTGCATGGGTCAATGCTCAATCACTGAGCCACACTAGCTGGGCTGAAATGAGGTTTTCATAAATAAAAATGTAACATGTTTAGGGCTATGAAATAATAAAATACAGTATTTCAATTATGAAAAAAAGAATGTAACATGATTTATTAATCTAAATAAATCAATCCCAACCAAAACCAAACCTATGTGCTTCTAAAACTGTCAATGTAGAGTCACATTAGATCAGAAATTTTCTCTGAAAGGACTATAAGTAGAGAGTTCATTCATAAGCAGTGTTGGTTTACAGTCCAAGTTTCATCCTGAATTTATGTTACGCAGATGCACAGGATATGTTGCAAGCTTACTGAAGGCAGAGATAGAAAAGATGCATGGTACTGTGGAAAACAAGCAGGATTTCAAACCTGAAGATGTGGTTTCAAATTCTAGGAATCACTTACTAATGAGTCACTTAACCTCTGTGAGTCTGAGTTTCTTCATTTGCAAAATGGAACAAATTCCACCTACCTCACATGATTGTAGACAGGAAAAAAAGTAAGGCAAAGTACATATATATTTAAAGGATGTGTACAAATACAAACTTTACCTTCTTATCACCCTTGTATTTGGGCATAATTCAGCACATGAGATCACTCACAGCAGATAATTATAAATACTGTCTGACATCTATATAAGAGAGAGTCTTAGTGGTCAATAAAATCACCTATTCTAAGAAAAGCTAGGTACAGCACCCATATATAAACTCATAACTTTGAAAAAATTAACTTTCAACTCAGTCACTAAGAGTGGTCCATGGCAGCAGCAGCCGTGAACATGATAGGCTCTCTGTGCACCTGCAGTGTGAACACGACAGGCTCTCCGTGCACCTGCAGTGTGAACACGACAGGCTCTCCGTGCACCTGCAGTGTGAACACGACAGGCTCTCCGTGCACCTGCAGTGTGAACACGACAGGCTCTCCGTGCACCTGCAGTGTGAACACGACAGGCTCTCCGTGCACCTGCAGTGTGAACACGACAGGCTCTCCGTGCACCTGCAGTGTGAACACGACAGGCTCTCCGTGCACCTGCAGTGTGAACACGACAGGCTCTCCGTGCACCTGCAGTGTGAACACGACAGGCTCTCCGTGCACCTGCAGTGTGAACACGACAGGCTCTCCGTGCCACTGCAGTGTGAACACGACAGGCTCTCCGTGCACCTGCAGTGTGAACACGACAGGCTCTCCGTGCACCTGCAGTGTGAACACGACAGGCTCTCCGTGCACCTGCAGTGTGAACACGACAGGCTCTCCGTGCACCTGCAGTGTGAACACGACAGGCTCTCCGTGCACCTGCAGTGTGAACACGACAGGCTCTCCGTGCACCTGCAGTGTGAACACGACAGGCTCTCCGTGCACCTGCAGTGTGAACACGACAGGCTCTCCGTGCACCTGCAGTGTGAACACGACAGGCTCTCTGTGCACCTGCAGTCTTAGATGAGGGTCTGTAGCCTTATTCTCCACCAAAGGAACCAGAGCTCTTTGGAGGGGAGTTGATTCCACATTGTGGAATTTAAAAAAAATTAGGATATGTCTGAATGTGCTGTTTATTCAATAATAAAAGCAAGAGTTCTTTAAAATACACATAGGAAGAAACTGTCAATGGCTGCTGAAAGTCAAAAGGACTAGGTTTCAAGGGGTCCCCAAGGCCAAGTTGTAACATTTTTAAGTTTAAAAGTTGAGCCTGTGAGAATATAAGTTTATAATATTCAAAGGAATAAAGTATACTAAGATTTTTTTCTGTAATACAAAATAAAGGTGACAATAGGATTTGTTTGGTATTTTTACTGACTTTAGTAAGAAGGGGAGTTAATATAGTGAATATTTACTTTCTCCTAATAAGCAATACACCTGATATATAGTATAGATGTATACCTGTTTCTATCTGTATAAGCAGAGAGAGAATCAACACAGGCAGGTGTGAGTAAGTGAGAAGTACAGAAACAAGTAGAAATTAAACCAAGATTGGGAAGTACTGAGCAGCACTGGTGGCCATACACAACAGCTAACACTAGGGAATTCAACAATGAAAAAGCACTAGTGCTCATGCCCACTGACCCAGTAGAATAAGCTCCACAGTATGTTCCAAGAGAATGCTTCCATTTACAGAGAGCTGACTTTAAGAACTCCTGTTCTCTCGCCTTTAAGAACTTCCTGTTCTCGCAGTGGTCCCCAAACTTCAGCACGCATCAGAATTACCTACTGGACATTTAAAATGCAGGTTGTTGGACCCCACCCCCAGATTTCTGAGTTAGAAGGTCTGATGTGGGGGTCTATTTCTAACAACTTGCCAGAAGATGCTGATGCTGCTGGTCCTGGGACTTTAGGAACCACGGTACTACATGCATCCCTAATCATGATATTATTGAGGCATAAGTGCCAGAAAATGGAAACATACAGGTCACTGTACCACACTGACTGCACAGTGTTGTATAACCCTAGCCAAGGGAGAGACTAAAAAATACCTCATTTCAAGGTAAGAAGCTAGATTATAAGAAAGTACAACCTATGTGAAAGGCATGAACTAAAAGTAAAATCGATATAACGAGTTGCTTCGGGAAAAGGAAGCCTAGCCTCAGAACCAGGGGCAGGGGCCGGGAACACCTTGAGAACGCCGTCATGCCATGTGCCCGACCAAGGCTCAACCTGAGGCTTCCCTTCACGTTTTTGTTTTGGTTAGGTTGTTACTCCCCTGGCTATTCACATGGGAAAGGTTATTCACAGAAAGTCAAAACTATAACTTAAATCTTGAAGATATCAAAATAAATATTCTGTTTTCTGCAAGGAGATCATGCAAATAAGTACAGAAAAAATGAATAAATTAATGAAGACCAAGGCGGTGGTGTTTTAGAATAAGAGTAAGCATAAGTATGCAAATAAGAGTTGTGATCATTGTATTTACATCTCTTATCTACTATTTAAGGTTTTTGAAGTACTCAAGAGACTCCGCCAAATTAAACTTGTAACTGCGAGTATATTAAGAAAATTAAAAAATTTTCAAAACTATTATTTAAATGTGCAATAAAAATTAATTTTCAAAGCTTTGAAGTTAAACATTAGACAAAGTATAAACAGATGGTGACAGTCTTCTTTAGGCAGGTAAGCCTCTGGGTAGTTTCAAATACCTGACTGACTGCTCACATCAGCCAGAAAGTCAACCATCAGGGAAGGTATCAGAAAGATGCCCTTGAGTAGATAGAGTCGTTTACAATCTCTTATACTACTGATTTCAAGGTGGAATGCTGTCACCCCCGAAGAATTAAACTACAGAATTGAACATCCACTATGCAAAATGGGGAAGAACATAAGATTTATTGAGTTATCTACTTAGTACCAATCCAGTCTCAGTGCCTGGCTCACAGTGCATACTCAGTAACCGTTACATATTATCCAAACACACATTATTGTATTAAAAATGGGGAAGGGCATAAAGAGTTATGGAACACAGAAAAAAGACTGCTTTATTGTACCTTGAGAAGGGAGTCAAAGAAAATGTAGGGATGAAAGGGTAGGAAGAGATTCCAGATTTTAAGCACAAGGAGGCACAGAAATATGTGGCATTTTCTGGAGATGGCAAGTTCTTTGGTATGGATGCTGCCACGCCAAGGAGTATGGACTCACATGATCAGAAGAAACAAGATCAGACCTAGGTTTTAAGAAAATAAAACTGAGCTACACACAACATGAATGAATCTTACAAACATGAAATTGAGAGAAGAAAGCAAAACTGAAAATGTAATTTCTTTTATATGAAGTTCAAAAACAGACAAAACTAACAATGCTGCTGAAAGATACACATACTTGCCCTGGTCAGTTTTGCTCAGAGCATTGGCCCGAGGACCAAAGGGTCAAGGGTTTGATTCACAGTAAAGGGCATGTACCTGGGTTGGAAGTTCAATCCCTGGCCCCAGTCGGGGTCATGCAGGAGGCAACCAATTTATGTGTCTCTCTCACATTGAGGTATGTTTCTCTCTTTCTCTTTCTCCCTCCCTTTCACCCTATCTAAAAATCCATAAAAAATATTCTCAGGTGAGGATTAACCGGAAAAAAAAAAAAAAGATCACATACTCATGGTTAAGCTATAATCAAACCAAGTAAGTGATTACCACAACAGTTATACTTGAAAAGGGGAATGGGGTGGAGTAAGAAGAATATGATAGGGAAGGGACATACAGGAGTTTCCGAGGTGCTGCCAACTTTCTGTAACATTAGAGGTAGTAATACGGGTGTTTCCTTTATTGAACTGTACGTTATATACATTTCTGTATATGTATTATATTTCACAATAAAATGTTGAAGACATAATTGGAAGCAAAATGTTGAAGACATAATTGGAGGATAATGAGAGTGGGCAAGAGTCTGGAGACAGGGAGAGAAATTAGGAGCTGGTCACAATAGCACAGGCAAAGGAAGAGAGCTCAAGTAAGGTCATCAATAGCAGGGACACAGGGAAAAAAGGTGATCTGAGAATTAGAAGTTAGGTCCCAGTGACCCATTAGAAATATAGTCTGAGGGAAAGGAAAGAGTCGGAAGTGACTGTAAGAATTTTTAAATTTCAAGCTTGGAAAACTGGATGACAGGCAGGGAAAATACGAACAGCAACGGACTCACACATTTTTAAAAACTGAGTTATGGCATTCATACCGTAAAATTCACCTTTTTTCATGGCACTTTTTAAAAATGTTAAATTTACTAGGGTGACACTGGTTAATAAGATTATATAGGTTTCAAGTGTACATTTATATGATGCCTGATTGGTATATTGCATTGTGTGCCCACCACCCAAAGTCAAATTTTCTTTCACCATATATTTAACCTCCTTTACCCTTTACTACTTCCCAATCTCCTTCCCTCCAGTAACCACCATATTGTTGCTGGTTTCTATGGGTTTTTGTTTTTCTTGTTTGTTCATTTGCTGCTTTCAGTTTTATATTCCACATTATGTAAAATTAGATGGTTTTGACTAGTTTCATTTAACGTGATATTCTTAAGGTCATCCGTGTTGTCACAAATGGCAGTATTTCATCTTTTTTATGGCTGAGTAGTATTCCACTGTAAAGATGTACCACATCTTCTTTATTCAATCATCCACTGAAGGACACTTTGTTCGTTTCCACAAGTTGGCCCTGTAAATACTGCTGCAATGAACTTAGGGGTGCATATATCTTTGAAAATAAATGTTTCCAAAATTTTCGAGTAGATACCCAGAAGAGGAGTTGCTGGGTCATATGGTAACTTTTTTTTTTTTTTGAGGAACCTCATACTGTTTTCCACAGTGGCTGTACCAGTTTACATTCCCACCAATAGTAAATGAGGGGTTTTTTTCTTCCACAACCTCCCCGTCACTTATTACTTGTCTTGTTGATAATAGCCATTCTAACAGGTGTGAGGTGGTATCTCTTGGTAGTTTTGATTTGCATTTCCCTAATAGGCTAGTGAAGTTGAACATATTTTAATATATCTTTTGGCCATTTGTATGTCTTCTTGGGAGAAGTGTCTGTCTAGGTCCTTTGCCCACTTTTTAATTCGCTTGTTTGTTTGGTTTTGAGTTGTATGAGTTCTTTATATATTTGGATATTAAACCCTTGTGGGAGCTGTTGTTTGCAAATATAATTTTCCATTCACTTAGTTGCCCTTTTTGTTTTGTTGGCGGTTTCTTTTGCTGTGCAGAAGCCTTTTAATTTGATATAGTCCCATTCATTTATTTTGGCCTTTACCTCCCTTGCTTTTGGGGTCAAATTCATAAAATCCTCTCTAAGACCAAGGTCCACAAGTTTAGTACTTATGCTTTCTTCTATGTAATTTATTGTTTCAGGTCTTATAAAATTCACTTTTTAAAGTATACAGTTCAGTGGCTTTTAGTGTACTTACAAGATTGTGCAATCATCATTACTATTTAATTGCAGAGTATTTTCACCACTCAAAAAGAAACCTCACACTCATTAAGAGTCGTTCCCCATTCCCTCCTCCTCCCCCCAGACCTCATGTAATTTTATGAGAGTAAAATCTTGTGGTTAAAACCTGTCTTGACAGAAAAACAATGGCATTCAATTGGTCCCAGCAGCCCAATCCCCAAGGAGATCCAATTTCAGAACCTTATTTTGTCTCTCCACAAAGACAGGAGCTCTGAAGAAGCTGAAAACCTTTATTTCTCAAGATGCAGAGGGGAGCATCCTTATTCCTAGTTACAACTTGGGTAGGGACTCAAGTCAAGGTGGCAGAGAGAGACATCAGGTTATAGAGGTTTTCAATGAGTGGCAGTACTGCCCACCCTCTTGGGGTTTGGAAGTGTGTGTGTGTGGGGGGGAGTAAATTGTCACAATGATTGGGGAGCACTACAGGCATCAGAGGTCAGGGGATAAAAGTACTAATCTCAGCCAATGCATGGGACAATCCTGCATAATAGAGAACTGCCCCACCCAAAGCTCCAACAGAGCCCTCTCTCCTCTGAGAATCAACAGGGGCAGAATTCCCATTATTTCTGCAAGTACAAAAACCAACATGGAGAACTATGCTCTATAATTGGGAACCAGGCCCAGGCCCAAGACTGTGTGGTTAAGAATAGCTTAGAGAACAGATTTAAATTAGCTCACAGTGAAAAGAGAGTATTAATAGAAATGCAGATATTAATAGCAATGAGTCTCAGTTAGCGAGGAGGACCTTGGCCCAGAACGTGCCGCAACCGACCATCACTGCTCTTGGAGTCTGCGCCGTGAGCTGAAGCTGTGGCGTCAGGCATGGGAAAGGGTAAAGGCTATCCTCAATGGTACAAACCACCACAAAGTGGGCCCGCAGGGGCAGCCTCTACTGTCCTCCACTTAAGAAGACCCAACAGGGAGCTCCACACAGGGGAAATGTTTGATTTGACTTCCCCCCCAAAACTTTTTTTTCTCTGTACTGATTTTGAATGAAATTCTGCCACTGGTCACCCCTTTGATTCCAGCATCAAAGAACCCTGTAAAAACTGGCATCTTACTTTCGAACACGTGTTGTGTGTGAAGCCCTGGGAGGCATAAGCAGCAGTGTGAGCCAGTTCGTAGATTAAGAGCTTCCATTCTAGGGGTGAAGTTACAATGTGAACAGGACTAAATAAAATGTGCGTTCGCCGGTATAACATACCACAACAGAAATAATTCCAGAGCGGAAGGTAGGACTGGGGCCAGCTTTGCTGCTTATGAACTGCGTGCTCTGGGGATCTTTCCCATCACCTCAGCTTCAGTTTCTTCAACTATAAAATGAAGCTGATAATCCTGACCGGGTTGTTGTGAGACTCAGAAGTGAAGGGTTGGTTTTTCCCTTTCCCTGAATAAAGAATATAAAATACATATAGGCTTTCCTCTATAGTTCTATTAGAGTATAGAAGTGGGAGAGTTTATCTTTGCTATGAGAACAGTTTAACCAAGGAGGGAACATTTGAACTAGGCTTCAAGCACATGGTGAGGATAGCAGATTTATTCAACCAATCTTCATTGAGCCGCGCCCTGGGCCAAGCACTAGGTGTTAATAATGTGGTATTCCTTATTATATTGTTTTTATTACCTCGCCAGTTCTTTCCACAGATACCTAAAATGCAGTTTACCAGAGTAGCTGGACACCTAGAAAGCTGGAGGCAACTGGACTCAGGGATAGGTGGCAATCAGGTGGGGGCTGGGGGGTCTTGACAGAGGTGCCTACTAGCAGCTTTGCCCAGGTCACGTGGAGGTCAGACACCTGAGACCCTGAGAAGGGGTGGAAGACACAAGGAAAAAGGCACAGGAGAGTTCTACTGACACAATTTTATCTAGTAAATAATGCTGTCCAGTGCCAGATCCAGTGACAAATCAGCTTGACACTTTGCCACAAATGACCAAGAATAGCAGCCTCCCTCCTAATTCTAAGGCTTGGAAACAGTTCTTTTTCCAGATCTATGTCACAAGGCAGATCATTATATAAGATGCCCTGAACCAAACAAATGCCCCCCATGTTTACTGTAAGCTATGAGCCAGGCTGTCTTATGGAGGAGGGCACAGGGGATGGGGAAGGGGTGGAGGGTGGAGGGGAAAGAAGAGGGAGAGGAAGAGGGACAGGAGGAAGCATAGATTATTTCCCGATAAATCTTTAAAGAGAAAGTATAAGGAAAGCAAGAGGGAGATTATTCTGAAGTTTCTCCATGCTGTGTGGTGTTTAAGAATAACTAAATAGCCCTGGCTGGTTTGGTTCAGCGGTTAGAGTGTTGGCTCGTGGGTCCAGAGAGACCCAGGTTTGGTTCCCGCTAAGGGCATGTACCTTGGTTGCAGTTTGTCCCTGGCCCCAAGGCCACTCGATGTGTCTCTCTGACATCTATGTTTCTCTCTCTCCTTCTCCCTCTCTCCCTCCCACTCTATCTGAAGATAAATGCAAAACAAACAAACAAACAAAAAAAACAACCACTATATTTACTCCCTACCAGGTACTGAACAAAGCACTCTACATATATTAACTCTTTTCATCCTTACAACCACACTATGCGTATTTACTATTATCATCCCATTTTAAAGATGAAGAAACTGGGGCACGAAGCAGCTAAGTAACTTAACTGTTGATATAAATCTATGAAGTGGCAAAGCAAGGACTTCTGACTCCGCCTTCTGGGAGCCTCTTGCTAACTAAGGCTTCCTTCCCCGCTTCACCTCTGACCTGCCTTACATCACTCAGCTAGGAATTTCCAGAACTTTCCAGGTCTGAGGGGTTAAGGCTCTCAATGAGGGTGGTAGAAAATAATACATAATGTAATATATTATTTTTGGTTGAATCTTAGAATTAGAGAGTCTCTGAGTGATGATTTATCAGAAAACCTGGGCTCAAATGCTCAGTCTGCTATTTATTATGTGATCCCAGGAAAGTTCCATGACCTCTTTAAGATGCATGAAGAAAGTCTCACCTGCTCTATTTATCTTATAAGGTTGTCACATGAGACTCAGATGTGTATAAGCTTTAGTGTGTTGGCTTCGGGACCAGTCTGAAGATTTTTTTTTTTTTTTTCAGTTCTTCAAATGGTTTGGATCATCGCAGCTGCCTGACAGACAAAGTGTTACCTGTTACAGTGAAGCAGATCGTTCCAAGCCTGGATCAGAGTCTAGGCTGCTGGGAATATGAATAGCCACTCCTGCTTTACATGTGAGTCCTGCGGAAGCACTGCATGTGATTTCTGCCTGCCTCAGGCGCTCAGTGAATGGTTCCTGTACTTCCCTCCCCTTGTTTTGTGCTTTTTATGGGTGAGTTCCATGGGACTCGATGCTCCATAGGGTAAGGCATAATCCAGTTAGGGGCAGAATAAGAACTCTCTGGTATTCCCCCATCCCAGGACCATTGTGGATCATGAGTAAGAGTCACAGCCTCCCTATGACTCATCCCCAACCCCCAAACAGGCTGATTCACTTGTTCAGGGTACACCATGGAGCCGGCCAAATGCAAATACACCGTCTATGGGGCACGTGCTGAACTATGCTGCAAGTAGGCTCATTACCACCAAAGTCACTGCAACAAAAACAACAAAAGCCTCTAGGTGCAAATCACCAACAGAACAAACTTAATTCAAGAAACTCCGGAGAGACCCTTAGTTGCATTTTAATTTACCCAGCACTGTTTATTACACGAGTGCCCTGGGGCCTCTACAAACTGGAAATAAGACATCAGTACAGATTAGCTTCCACGGTGCCTTGGTGATCTTACCATTTTAAATCCACCGAGCACAGAAAATGTGAAGCGAACACAGAGAAGACTGCAGAGAGAGTAATTGAAAAGAATTCAGTCTGGAAAGTATGAGAGCATTCTGTGTTTTATTCCTAACTGGATTTATTCCTTAGCCTCTGGATTTAGAAGTATCAAGTCCTATGTAATTCACCCATAAAAGCACAAAGGCGTGAAGCAGAAGTCCAGGAAGTCCAGGAGCCATTCACTGGGCGCCTGAGTCAGACAGGATCACCTGAGGTGCTGTACACAGGTTTTGTTTACATTTTTCACATGTAAAGCAGAAGTGGCTGTTACTATTCCCAACAAGCCAAGACAAAACCACTGTGATGGTCCTTGCGAGCCTCTTTTCCATAGCAATTAGCAGTGTTACAACAAGGACAAAATGTGAGATACAGAGACAAATGATAATAGCTAGCATTTGCTGACCTACACAATGTGCCAGTACTGTGCTAAATTCTTTATTCACGTATACTAACTGCTTTTCAAGATTCACAATGACCTGGGAAGTAGGTGCTATTATCTTCATTTTGTAGATGAACAAACTGAGTTGCGCATCTTGGTTGAGCATCTTGCCTGAAGTCGGTTACTTAGCTTCCAGTCCCACCTCAATCTTTCAGCTATGTGACCTGAGTCAAATCCCTCAATACTGCTGTGCTTTAGGATCCTAATAGTGAAATGGAGATAAAACCAGTCCTCCCTGTCATCCATGAATGTTGCAAGGACTACATGTAATACAGAATAAAGTGTAAAGTACATGTAAAAGCATCCCGTCTTCTCCCACCTAGATTGCAATCCTGGTAGGCAGAGACCATGTCACATGATCTTTTGAAATCCCTATAAGTAGGGTTTGTGCTTTTGTAATCATAAATATATGATGTTATTATGAACATATGATAATGATTAGGTGTTCATCATTACAGATGAACAGAAGCTGTTTAATCGTCCTTTCCACACATTTGCAAAGCACCCACCTATGTGGCTGGCGTCGAGCCACATGCTGCGGAGACACAGAGATGAATATGTGTCCCCACCCTCGAGAGGCCTTAGAGAAAGAGAGACGTCCACGAAAGGCAAAGTGAGTAAAAAGATCATGGTGTATAAAGACAGGGCTTGTTCCTGGAGCAGTGAGAAGGAACATAGCTCAGTATAAGTTTCTGCAGTGGGAGGAACGAAGCGACACAGATAAGGCTAAGAAAACAGGGTGGGGACAGACGGTGGAAAAGCTTTAAATGACCCTCTTCAAAGAATTTCAAAAGAGACAGCAAAATGAAGGAGCTATGTGGAGCGAGCGAGGCGGAGAAGCACGGAGGAGGGGAGGACAGGGAAAGGGCCGGAGGATAAGGGCTCTCCAGTGAACTCCAAACACACTCCAAAGTTCTGCTCAGGGCTAGCTGCCTTTGCAGGGATGCCCCCGCCCCTTCTCCACTCCTCTCTTCTCACCTCCTACGAGAAGAGTTCTGGAGAGCGATGGTGGTGATGGCTGCACAGACCTGCAATGCCACTGAACTGACCTGGCCATTTAAAAAGGGTCAAGATGGTAAACTTTATGTTGTGTGCATTTTACTATAATTTTTAAAAAGAAGTTTCCAAAAATAAAAATAAGGTAACGTATACAAATCATCTTGCAAAAAACTTGGCAATGAACCTAGCCTTCCCTCCCCTCATACAACCCTTCATTTCGAGGTTCTTTACAAGTTACCTAAGGAGTTCTGTCCCAACCAGGTCCCCCAGCTCTGCCATCAAATCTGGGTGTGTATCCCAGACTGAATTCCTTCCCTCACTGGGCTTTGGTTTTGTTAACCATTTTTTAAAAATAGGATTAGCCCTGGCCGGTTTGGCTCAGCGGTTGGAGCGCCGGCCTGCGGTACAGAGAGACCCGGGTTCGGTTCCCGCTAAGGGCACGTACCTCGGTTGCAGTTTGTCCCCGGCCCTGGTTGGTCGTGCGGGTGGCAGCCACTCGATGTGTCCCTTCACATCAATGTTTCTCTCTCTCTCTCTTCCTCTCTCCCCCTCCCGCTCTATCTGAACAAAAAATGGAAAAATGTCCTCGGGTGAGGATAAAAAAATAAAATAAAATAAAAATAGGATTAAACCATATCACATCCCCTTTCAGATCTAAAAATAAGAGCACACCAAAGGTTAAACAGATTAAGAGTCAGCTAGCAGAAAGGAAGGAAAGGAAACACATTTGAGCATTTATTATGTGCAAAATATTGTGGCAGGGGCTGGAGATTCACAAATATACATACACAAAAGGAAGATGATAATTCCTCATTTGAGGGAAACAAACAGAAATCATACTTTGTGTGTGGGTTACAAGAAATCCAGGAAAAAGCCACCAAAGTGGTGATAATTGAAGGGGTCCTGCTTTGTGAGGGGGACTGAGGGGTCAGACGGAGTTAGTCAGGTAGAACAGAGGCAGCATGGCGAGGGCAGAGGGCCAGCAGGTGCTGAGCACTGTAAGGGGCATGAACGCGCCAGGCGGGGCCCAGGCTACAGGAGCAGTGGAGGCCTGTCTGGAAGAGCAGTTGGGATGTCATTGCTAAATGCCCAAAAATCTGGGGAAAGGAGCTTGGATTTAGCTTGGATTTTATCCACTGACAGTGGAAACTGGAGAGTGACAAGACCCGACCTGCATGGCAGAAATACCACTCTGGCAACAGCGTACGAGAGGACAGATGAAGGGAAACAGGAAGCTATTACCAGAGCCCAGACAAAACAGGATGAGGGCCTGAAGAAAGCAGTGACCATGGGAAGGAGAGGAAAGACAGTGCTATTGGCCTCGCCACCTCCTTGGACGAGGGCAAAATGGTGTGCGGACTCCAGAGGCTGGCTCTTACACCGTGGACCTTGAACCACGCTCTTCTTTCTAAACCATTTCTGACTAATTCTGAATGTCCCCAGGTCCAGGGCAATCACTCAAAGGGAGGAAACTGGCATAAAAGCTAATCTGTTTCAGCTGCTGGCTCCCCCACCCCCTCTCGCCAGAAATAATGGAAGGCAGCACTGGAGAAAGGAGCATCTGGCTGAGTGGAGACCCATCCCTTCCCCTGCTGGAGCTGCTGGCTCATCCTTGGGAATCACAATGGAGAATGGAGAATCGTTCTTTTCATCCTTCTCACAGCATTATCCCAGCGACCTCATCCCCTAACAATGGTGTGGTTATGTGTTCCCTCCATCGCTGCCCCTCCCCACTGCAGCCCAAGGCAGATGCTGTGCCCCCGAGGCCGCTGAGGTTGTGAGCCCCAGCGCCTCTGAGCAAGTCTTTGAGGGGCAGGATGCTCCTTCAGGAGGAGATGCATGAAGAATCAAATTAAAAAGACCAAACATTAACGAAAAGAAATGGGGACGACCATTTCCCCTCCTCTATTAAACTAAATGATTTTAACTGATATTTCCCAGGGGGTGGTAAGAGTGTGATTAAACTCCTGTCCATAGCTCAAAGTTATCTGTTGGAATGATGTCTTTGGAAAACAATCTCAGCATTTGAGAGCCTTAAAAATGTCCATCCCCTTGTGGCAACTGACTACAGGAATAATCCAAAGGAAACCATATATGCACGAGATATGTATCATAACACTAGGAGGAAAGAGAAGTGGTGAAGTTTCAGTTGTTCAGTTTGTTTCCTTCCTGCCCTGCCCCCCGTAGAGTTGCTGTCTATGGCTCTGGACAGCACCAGACATAATGATAGACACCTATGTACACAGCAGATCTGTGTACATAGGTGTCTGTCATCTGCTGTAAGAAAACTTACCACAGGACCAACCCAACTTACCAGTGAGTTACATTAGAGGCCTTCAATCCATTGTACAGGATAGCAAATTATTATTTTAAAACTTTAAAATAATGAGCTCACAAACCCATTCAGTATTCCACTGTGTATCAGGCACTGTGCTAGGGGAGTAAACAATTCAGACACAGTCTTAATCTCAGAGCAGAGATGTCAACAAGGAACACATAATTACAATAGAGCAGGATCAATATTAGGATAAAGGGAAATATGGTATGCTAGGGGAATGAATTATCCTTATTGAAGAGGCCAGAAAAAGCCAGCGGAAAGAAGTAAAAATATTTGGACCTCATCCTAAGTAACAGAAAACACTAGAGTTGTTCAAAGGGGAGTGGTATGGCTGGACTTGTGTTCCGGAAAGATTGCTCTGGCTGCTTTGTGAAAAGCTGGGGAAGAGCAAGACGAGGATCAGGCACATCCCAGTGAGAAATGACTGTGGCTTAGACTCCAGTGAGGCAATGGAAAGAAAAGATAATGCAAAAGGGATGTTTCATAGCTAGAATCAACGTCTCAGTGATTGCTGAGCGACAGATAAGAAGGACTTCTAGGCTTCGGCTTGAACGAACTGTGACATCTCCTGGTCTCCTGGAGCATGAGGAATTTTGGTACAGAGTAGATGATCCTGAATTCAGTTTTAGACATTTAGAATCGAAGGGTCTTTAAAGGATCCTTGTGGAGCTGAAGTGGAAGTAACGAATTCGGTCCTCAAAACGCATACGTGGGCTGGAGATACAGATTTAGAAGTCATCGGCATAGAGGGATGGTAACTGAGGCAGTGGGAGTGGATATGACTACCCTTGTATCAAGGATTTATTGAGCTTAGCACAGTACAACATGCTGTGAGAGAGGAAAAAAGGGGAAGCGAGTTTTTCCAGATCATTCCTGCCAGGATGCCTTCCCACAGTCTTGGGCTAATGAACTCATTACACCTACTGTTTACCTCAGTTACTGCTTGCACTTATCACCCTATGTTACACTTGTTGGCTGACTTATCTCTTGCCTGGGATTGTAAATTCTTTTCAGGAAGGAATCATGCTCACATCTTTTCACTCCCAGCCCACAGCAGTACCTGGGGCATAGTATGTGTGCTCAGTGTTTGGAGAACTGATGCTGTAATTAGGAGATACAACACAACTTACACTGCATCTCCTCCAACACCTCTTGTCTTAGAAACATCATACTGCAGGCGGGAGAAGACTATATGTATGTTTTAACCAAACTTGTTTTTGGACAACTTTTCTTTCTTTCTTTTTAAAAACGGATTTGAGAGAGATTGAGAAAAAGAGAGAGAGAGAGAGAGTGAGCGAGCAAGAGATGTATCAATTTGTTGTTCCACTTATTTATGCATTCATTGGTTGATTCTTTTTTTTTTTTTTGCAAGCCAGACTTTATTTTATTTTATTCTATTTTTTTATTGATTAATTTTTGTTACAGATGATTCTCCTTTTCCCCCCCACTGATTCCCCCCTCCCCCTCCCCTCCCTGCCCCTTCCCCAGATTGTTGTCCATGTCCACTGTTCATGCATACATGCGTTATAAGTTCTGTGGTTCATCCCTCCCCCACCTCCCCACTCCTTAGGGGATTGTCAGTCTGTACCCCGCTTCCGCGTCTCTGGGACTACCCCATTCCTCAAACTGTTATGTTCATTATATTCCACAAATAAGTGAGATCATATGAAATTTGTCTTTCTCTGTTTGGCTTGTTTCACTTAGGATGATACTTTCCAGGTCCCTCCATGTAGTCTCAAAGGATAAGAGATCTTTCTTTCTTACCGCTGCGTAGTACTCCATTGTGTATATGTCATTGGTTGATTCTTGTACATGCCCTGACTGAGAATCACAACCACAACCTTGGTGTATCAAGATGATGCTCTAACCAATGGAGCTGCTTGGCCAGGGCTTTGGACAACTTTTCAAAAGTATTCCACTTGCAGAAAGAAATGATATGTTCTTAAATTATGACATTATTCCCACCTGTTGTCAGGTCTTTGGTCATGAGCATACACTAAGTGTCTGCCGCTGAGTTCTGGACTGGTCTTCAGCAGCCTCCTTGGTACTCATGTGAGAGAAGCTCCTCTGGCAATGGACTTGATGTAGGTTTGATCCCAAGGGTGGTGACTTATTAGCACTTGCTCATAGTGTTGTGATGGAAGATAGTCCAAGAGACATACACAGGGTTGGTCTGTACCCACAAGTGTGCATATAATCTTTGACTGCATAGAGCACCACAAGAGAACTGGGTAGAGGATAAATATCCAGAGAAAACATTAGGCATAGGTAGGATTCAATGTTTATATTCCATTCAGACAGAAGATTCAGTACAATAAAGCAGAGGAGACACAGAGGAAAAGGGAACGTATAATGGTTAGATAAAGAGAAGGGTTGGAGGGAAAGCAATGACTAGCCTCTGTGAGTCTGGAAGACAAGGACACGCTCACATAGCCTCCCACATTGGTGAGGGGAGGGGAACATTCGAGAGGTCACATGATGTCAGCACTGTGTTCAGTGATTTAGCTGCAGTCTCTCTTTACTGACTATAATCCTATGAGGTAGAAATCCTTAGTCCCATTTTATACACAGTGTGGTTGAGGCTCAGGGAAGTAGTTTACCAAAGTCTCATGATCCTCAAGTATTTCCAAAGTCCAAAGACTGTAAGGTAAGAAGTATGCCTGCGGATAAAATTCCCTGGGGAGGACGGTTATTTTTCATTTATGGCTGTGGCCAGTTAATCCAAAGTCATCGATCTGACAGTGATGTGCTGCAGTCAGCTTCTATCAGCTCATAAAAGAAGACTATTACATTTTCAGGAATTTCGCAATCCAGTTGACCTTGTCTTACTGATTTGAAATCAGCTATGATGGGAGCATTTACATCATGGAAATTGGCAAAGGCTGCAAATCTGGGTATCTTCTTCTCTTCCTGAGAACCTGTTGTTAAATATTTACCACACAATGCCGCTTGGGAACCTTAGAGCTCATGAAAGGGCACGACTCTCATCTCACTGCCAAGTGCCACCCAAGTCCCACCTATTGGTTCTAGTTGCTTGGAAGACTGTGCTGAGAAGGATTCAGAGGCCTCATTCATTGTATAAAAACCTACCCAAAAAGTGAAGTGATGCCTGTCCTGGGAAGGGAGGGGGAGGGGCAGCAGCCATGCCCCGTGCCCACCATCCCCGGCACCGTCTAATGCTCTAATTTCAGAGACAAAGAAAAATAGCCAGAAAGGTTAGGTGACGTGCCTGAGGCCACAGAGTGAATCAGTGGCAGACTGAGGCTAGAAGTAAGATGATCGAACTTCTAGTCCAGTGACCTCAGGGCAGCACAGAGACCAGGGAGTCAAAGGCCACTTGACCTAGCTAGCGTCTTTATTATCGAGAGACACTAGGTGACAAGGATTTCTAGGCAGGAATGTTGCAGAGGACATAAAACATATAATGAGGCATGGACTAGACTAAACTTCTGGTTCTTTCCGCCTTGAAAATTCATAATGCTAGGTTTCCAAGAACTCTATCTATGCTCATGTGTGCCTTCTTCCTGACCACAGAAAGTACTAGCAGCCTAAAGTAGGCGATTTCTAAGAACCTTATGTGATTTAGCAACACCCTGACAAACATGACACTGTCAGTAGTCAAGAGATAGAGAGATTATCTTAGAGGGTGATTTGACCAGGAAACATGAAATGAATGATACCATGAATAAAAACGAAAATCCACAATAACCTATTCCTATGAACTTCAGTAGTAAATCATCCCCAAAACATTTCTGTTCATTTTTTTTGAACACCATATTTTTGAAGAACCAGAACCAGTATGGTTTAAAAATCAAGAGGTATAAAATGATAAACAGTTAAAAGTCCCCCTTCTACCCTAATCCCAACCATCTTCTGCTTTGTAGAGATAATCATGGTATGAGTTTCTTGTGTTTCCACTGAGAGATAGTATGCAAAAGTAAATATATACAAAATTTTTCTCTGTTTTATACAGTCGTATAGCATGATGTAGTATCACTGCAGATAGCGTAACTGAGGTTCACCTTTTTCCTTAAATTATACCTTGGAGCTTATTCCATATCAGTGTCTAAAGAACTTCTTCATTACTGTTTCACGGAAGATACTTCCACCTTGTCAGAACAGGTGTTAATTTCAAATAAATGTCTTATTTAAAATAATCACAAATTGTGCCAGGGGAAGGCTAGCAAACACAGCCACCATTCCAATGAGAAAATTACTTTGGCTCATGTTGATAAAAGTTAGGGGATTTTGTTTCTGCATTAATTTGGTTTTCTTTATAAAATGAAATGAGCTATAGTGGCTGCAGGTCAATATGACAAGAGTAGTAAATTCTTCTGAATCAAATTTGTACTCATTTTTTTTCCTGTGGGTTGAAAAAAGGCTGCATGAAGAGCAAATAACAAATTATGGTCATAAGTAAAAAATGCTCACCCAAGGACATGCTTAGAGAGAGGGAGGGGTGAGAGGAGGAGGGAGAGAGAGACATCAATGTGGGAGAGAAACATCAATCAGGTTGCCTTGCATAGGAACCGACAACCTCTTGGTGCACAGGACAACGCTCAACCAACTAAGCCACTCCAGTCAAGTGGTCATAAAAGCATTTTGAAGGGCTTTCCTATAGGAGAGGAAAATGTTACTTTATTTTTTTATTTTTTTATCCTACCAGAGGACATTTTTGCATTTATCTTCAGATAAAGTGGGAGGGAGGGAGGAAGAGAGAGAATCATTGATGTGAAAGAGACACATCAACTGGTTGCCACCCACATGACCCCAATCAGGGCTGGGGACAAATCGCAACTGAGGATGTGCCCTTAGTGGGACTCAAACCTGGGATTCTCTGGTCTGTGGGCCAACGCTCTAACCACTGGGCAAAACCAGTCAGGGCGGAAAATGTTACCTTAAATTAGTTTTGTCTTATTCCAAAAAAATATTTCAGTTATGTATTTATTATGATTTGTCTGTGAAGGTGTCTACATTCTTCTATGAGCTTCCTGATGGTAACAATGTATTCATCTTTGTATTCTCAGACACAGAGTAGGCCTCAGTGACTTTTTCAGAATAGATGAAATAATATTATAGAGAATGTTTAAATCACCTGAGAACTCAGTTTTCAGTTTGCTACTCTCAAACATATCCAAAGAATACACAGTTCTGACCCAATGGGACAAAAGCTAAGAAGAGTTGGATAGAAATTTATTTGGGCAGAGACTGCGTCTATGCTCTGTAACCACAGCAGGCAAGCCTCATTTTTGCTCATGCTGAAGATCATTACTACTTAGCCCAGATGTATCATGTCTATTATTCAATACAATTCTACAAATATGTACTAAGTAACTGTGCTGGGTACACAGTGGGAACTCAATAAATCTATATCTGGGTCAATTTTTAATCCCTATGATATGTTAACATCACATGTCTAATTCTCCTAACAGACTGTAAAGAACTTCAAGGGATCATGTTTTAATTATCTTTTTATCCGAATATGGAATGGGTATGCTGGGAACTCAAAGTTTAATATATCAACAGAATAAAGACCCATGTATCTCCTTCTGGGTAGCACCAGGGGAGGGGAGTGGTGCGGGGAGGTAAGTGATCAAGGGATGCTTCATATGAAAGTAATAATATGCCTGACTGGTGTGGCTCAGTGGTTGAGTGTCAACCCATGCACCAAGAGGTTGCCAGTTCAATTCCTGGTCAGGGCACGTGCCCAGGTTATGGGCCCGATCCCCAGTGGGGGGCATGTAGGAGGTAGCCAATCCATGTTCTCTCTCATCGATGTTTCTCTCTCTCCCCCCTTTCTCTCTCTCTCAAATCAATACAGAAAAAAATATTAATTAAAAAAGAAAGTAATAATATACGAGATGAGTCTTAAAGGATGAAAAATATTCCCAGAAGCAAATTTTGGGAACAACAGATGAAAGATGGGAGAAAGAAAAAGTATTCTGAATGTAAAGGGGAAGATAGCATTATCAAAATGCACAGAGATAGCAATATTTGTGAAGTGTTTAGGAAACAACTTGCAACTGAGTGTTTCTAGAGTCTAGAGGGTCCCAGGAAAAGATGTAATGAAAAAGTAGGGTGGCATATAATTTCACTCATATGTAGGATGTAAAACAGAAAGCAACAAATGAGCAAACAAAAACTTCAAACACAGACAACAGTATGGTGGTTACCAGAGGAGAGGGTGTGGGGAGGAGGTAGAAGAGGGTAAAGGAGGTCAAATACATGGTGACAGAAGGAGACTTGACTTGGGACAGTGAACACAAAATATACAGATGATGTATTATGGAATTGTACACTTGAAACTTATATCATCTCACTAACTGATGTCACCCCAATAAATTAATACAATTTAAAAACCGAAAAGAAAGAAAAAAGAAAAAGCAGGTCGAGTCCCAATCACAGAGGGTCTTCAATGATCCACTAGTGGTTTGAGCTTTGTCTTAAAAAAAAATGGTGAGGCCCAAATATGAGTAGAAAGAATATGATATAAGGAAAATATCAGGATTTAAGAGCAAAACACAGAGGGGTATATATCCTAAACTCTTAATCACCAGTACTGCGACTTTGGAGAATTTAATCTCTTCAGGCTTTAGTATTTCCTTTATAAAATAAGTATAATATATATCTTCCTAGATTGAAATGAAGAAGAAATGGATGTTAGAGTTTTATTAACTGGCACGTGCAACATAAATATTAATTGTTATAATCATAAGCTGCGCTTTGGGAAAAAGTCTTACAGTCTTATTGAAAGGCTATTAAGTGTAAGATATTCGTAACAGGGCAAACTGGGTGTTGGGTATAGGGGAACTCTCTGTACTATCACCTCAGATTTTCCATAAATCTAAAACTGTGTGAAGAAATACAAGTTCTATTTTTTAAAAGTACATGACAGATCCAGAGTGAATTTAGTCATAATAGCCCCAAACTGGGAACAGTCCAGGCACCCATCCACGGGAGAATGGAGAAACAACCTGCACGTTCACGCAATGGCATACTGCTCAGCAATACACAGGACGGGCTTATAAACACAGCAACGTGGATGGATCTCAGAGGTATTAGCTGAGTGAAAGAAACCTTACACAAAAGAGCACATACTATGAGGTTTCATTTGTATGAAATTCTACCACACACAAAAAGAATCTATGTGGAACAGAAATCAGAATGGTGACTGCATCTGGAGGGTGGGGTGGGAACACTCTAGGAAGGGGCATGAGAGGACTTTCTGGGATGTTGGTAATGTTTTATACTTTTTTTTTATCCTCACCCGAGGACATTGTTTCTATTTTTTGTTCAGATAGAGTGGGACAGAGAGAGAAACATCAATGTAAAAAGGACACATCAAGCAGTTGCCACCTGCATGACCTAACCAGAGCCAGGGACAAACTGCAACCGAGGCCCTTAGCGGGAACCGAACCCAGGTCTCTCTGGACCGCAGGCCGATGCTCTAACTGCTGAGCCAAACCAGCCAGGGCAGTAATGTTTTGTACTTATAGATGTTTGAGTTACACGGGTATATGCATTGTCACATCAGAGAGAGCCCACTTGAGATTTTGGCTTTTATTCCATGTATATTTTACCTTAAAGAAAAATACTAAACAAATACTAGACTCTAGTTAATGAGTTAATAATATGCATGCTGAAGTATTTAAGGAGAAATATACTGATGTCTGCAGTTTACTTTAAATGCTTTAAAAAATAAGATGGATAATGGATGGACAATGGGATGGATAGATGGATAGGTATGTGACACAGCAAGTACCATAAATATTAATGGCAGAATCTAGATGGGAATGTATGGGTATACATCGTAAAATTCTTTCAATTTTGCTGTATATTTGAAATTTTTCATTAAAATAAAATAAATGAAAAACATTTTGGGGTCTTGCGTCTCACGATGAGCACCTGTTCAATTAACTGTTGAGCCCTGCTTTGTGCCAAGCGCTAGGCTAGGAGCTGGCCTCAAGGGACAGTGGTGTCAAGTGATTAGGAGAAATACATAATCTCTTTAAGTGTATAAGGCTAGGCTCATAGGCTGCTAACATATCTTACATTGAACTCTTTACATGAATACAGACCGCCTTTTCATATTTATCCTCCCCCATCTGATTAATATACCTCTCATCTGTGTTCTTGAGAATAACTCCATTTTAGCATTTATAACATCATTTTGTAAGTACGTTCATCTCTGTATTGCCCCATTAGACTACCGAGAACTCCTTGAAGGCAGGACCTTATCCTTCTTTTTTAACTCTGTTCTTCCTTTGCCTAGCACAGTACCTGACACACACAGAGGGCACTCTTCCAACATTTGTTGAGTGCGTCCCATGCAGTCTGGGGCAACCAGACTCTTTCTCAAGGTCATGGGGAGATATGGGAGATTTCCCAGAGACATGTGATCTAAAACACATTCCGTGGAAGTGACTCTGCACTTGGAAGGTAGCAGGTGAATGCAGAGGCACCTCTCTGTACTTCCGCACCTCGTCTGTCTCCTGTCATATTGTGACCTGAAGTGCTTTCTCGGTGAAGCTGATGTGACAAACACTATAGGTTGGCTCACTCAGAGCCACCTACTCCCTTCTACTTGGAAATGTTAGAAAACTAAAAGAGTCACCTTTACCAGAGTTGCTTGCAGTTACTCTGCCAATTATTTGCATTCACACAAGACCGGTAAGTTAGGAGTGAGGCAAAGACCATTTTCCTGCTCTCCTGGCTGTTTCTTGTTTCTTCTGGCAAGCAGGGGTGCAGACATGGAAGGGTTTTATGTAGCTGAGGCATTTTCCAGCTTCCTGAGTGCCACCGGCCAGGGGCAGCCGTAGCTTCTCAAGTCTCACCTCCCAATCACTGTATCACAGCTACAGAGTGGGGGTGGGTGTTAGACTGCACACTCCAGCAGTATCCTGAGGGTGTAGGGAGTGTCATCTGTGGAGAACACCTAGCTTTAGTTCTTCCTACCATTTGGGGATCATCTAATTCCTTGTATTCAATTTCTTTCTGTTGAAAGCATATGGAGTGGTTTCCATTTCTTACACTAATACCTGGGTATAAAAAATCAAGAAATAAGCTTGAGTGACTACGGTCAGGCCTCTGAATGGGAAAGGGGTCGCATTTTGGAGTTCTCACGATGAGCACCTGTTCAATTAACTGTTGAGCCCTGCTTTGTGCCAAGCGCTAGGCTAGGAGCTGGCCTCAAGGGACAGTGGTGTGCTCTCAGAAAGGAGAACCACGCAAGCAAGTAAAAGAAGAGCCCATAGTGATGGATGTCTGAGACAAGGAAGGAACGGTCAGGACGGACGAGAGCCCAGGTAAAGGGGCAGCTTCAGAGGTGAGAGAAAATGTTTAGTCTCAGCCCTCACCCCAAACGGTAACTAAAACATTTAGCAATTTCATGCATTGTATAGTCATCGAAATTATCTCATTTAATACCCCTTCCTACCTCCCCTTTTATTTGGGTTATTATTTGAGTGCTTCTTATGTGGCAGGCACTTTATGTAGTTCTTCTTATTTAAACTTGGGAACACCGTACGGAGCAGACACTGTTATTAGCTCTGTACCTTGCCTGGGGTCTCCCAGTTATTAAAGAGCAGCGCCAGCACTCAAACTCTTATCGTTCGATCCAAATCTTACCTTCAAAGCCAGAATTGCAGTTCCTCGGAAGATGTGTTTGAACACTAACATTGTACACACATGAGAAATTGTCGTCCTCATCATGGGAAACCTCTTTCTCCAGGTCTGACGTCTCCAAGGTTAGGAAACGGGGTCCGTGCTGCTCGGGCCCTCGCCAGGGATGACAGAGGTCCTGGGCTGGCTCAGATCAGCCCAACTCGCCCTGGCAGGTTTGGCTCAGCGGTTAGAGCGTTGGCCTGAGGTCTGGAGAGACCCTGGTTTGGTTCCTGCTAAGGGCACGTACCTCAGTTGCAGTTTGTCCCCGGCCCTGGTTGGGTCGTGTGGGTGGCAGCCACTTGATGTGTCCCATTCACGTCGATGTTCCTCTCTCTCCCTCCCTCCCTCTCTATCTGAACAAAACATAAAAAAATGTCCTTGGGTGAGGATAAAAAAAAAAAATTAGCCCAAACTCACTATGGACAAAGGGGGCAGAGAAGGAAAAGCAGTTGCTGCCACCACAGCCACCTCACTAAGGCAGGTCTTATCTCCTACACCGTGTTCGCAGCTCAGGACACCATCCGGACCCTGGAAGTGCCCACTGGGAAGGGGCAACACACACACATGCCCCCTCCACATACAGTCGGACATGTGCGTCAGGCTGCCCACGAGGCTGACCCATACCAAGAGCTTCCCCTCCTCCCCTCGCCCTAGAAACAGACAAGAAAGGCAGTTTTCTGGTATCCCACAAAGGGGGCAGGCTGGCGGGGAAGAGAACACACACTCTCTAAATCTGCTGACTGGATTCATCCCCAAACTGACACAATGCGGAGAGGAAGACCTCAGGAAATGGGCAGATTATGTCCAAGAAAAGATTTCCTGCAAGCAGTTAACGGGAAACTTACATGAAAAGCAAGGACTAAAAATACACAGGCTATTGGAAGCTGGTGGCGAGGCCCCTAGTTCTTCAAGAACTGTCTGAGGAAGCTCGCTACGGGGCTCAGAACGCTCCCCACCCACCAATGCAGGGAGCTCTACTCAGCACTGGCTTTATTCCCCAGAAAAAGCAAGCTCATCAGGCACCTGGTGTGATTTAAATTTCAATTTAACTTCCATCAAGTCCTCACTGTGTTCTAGGCTTTCTATTCATAGAAGTCATTACAGCACAGAAGGTATGAACCCTAGTGTCTTATACACATGGCTTGATTCCAACGCTGGGAGAAGTGGATAGGTGGTAAATTATAGCCTATGTTTAAGTGAATTCTAATTATCAAGGAATAAACCTCACAATTTAATAGGAAGATTGAAAGGGTTAGAAAACGTGCATGGGAGCAGCAATGGAACACATGAAATCTATCTGCACTTTAAGGCATTTGGAAGGACAAACCAAAGCGTGGCTTGAGCAATAGGGAAACTGAAATGCAACATTAGGAGACCAAAAAGTATCTGCTAGGCAGCATTATTTGTTTGATTTTGAGAAAGACTCTTTCTGTAGGTGCTTAGGGGCAGAAGCGGGCCCACGAGGTCCTCTCCATGCCCTAGGACCCAAGCAGAAATTTGAAGAGAAGGGAAGTTTGTTTTCAGAGCCTTCTCTTTTCCCTTCTCTTACACCTCTGGAAGCCTAATTTTGCCAAGCATTTAATGAGTCCCAGCATCAGCATACCTCCCCCTACAACACTGAATAACACGGGATCAAGAGCCTCACACAGCAGAGACATGTCCTACAAATAAGAGCAGGGAGGAGGGCAGCGCTGGGCTGCCAGGGACCCTGGCATCACTTCTGAAGGGCTCATCATCATGCTGCCCCATCAGTACCCCCTCCTACTGCAGCAGTTTATAGTCCGCACGCCCAGAAATTTTGGGCCCCGATTACAAAGTAAAATCTTATCGCCAACCATCCTTCAAACACAGAGACATAAGTCCTTCCTCAAAGTTTATAACAAACAATTTATGGCCAAAGATCTTTCAGTGTCATATTTTTATACCCAGTGGGGGCCAGACGGGAAGGCACATTTGAAAACAAAACGTAGGTGGTCCTATGTGATTAGAGTCTAGGGAGGCTGGGCTGGGCTGGGAGAATAGCAAGTTGTTGTTTTTAAGACTTCTTTGGTTGTAAAATCACATGGATGCGTTTGTTGCCACTGCTCAAACCTTCACTGATTTCTTGGCAGTACTTGAGGTAGGTGGACACTCCTTTCTTAAATGCTGCTCCCAAATCCTATGGATTTTCTGACACCACAGCTTCCTGCAACCCTGTGCTCCTTTCAATGCATGAGGCTCCTTTCAAGGTCTCCAATCCTCAGTATTTCATCTTCAGTTTCCTCTCTCCTTACTCTAGATCAGTGGTTCTCAACCTTCCTAATGCCGCGACCCTTTAATACAGTTCCTTATGTTGTGGTGACCCCCAACATAAGGAATTATTTTCGTTGCTACTTCATAACTGTAATTTTGCTACTGTTATGTCTTAGGTGACCCCTGTGAAAGGGTCGTTCGACCCCCAAAGAGGTCGCGACCCACAGGTTGAGAACCGCTGCTCTAGATAGTCCTGAGTGATTTAGATTTCCCTCAGTGCAAGGAGCACTCCTAGACTTACATCTCCAGACTATCCTTTAGGAGCTACTGGGCAGCCTGAGTAGATCTGATGCCTTGACCGCCATTTGGCTCCTTCTTCCTACTGTTTAGATCAGAAGGAAGAAGGGATAACTAACTAGCCCCCCAAGTCTCCCAAGCCATGGTGAACTGCTCTGCAGTGCAAATAGTTAATAATTAAGATTTTGTGTTTTGTTTTGAATGACTACACAGTCTATTTTAGAACTTGGAAATACAGGTACTACATTGGCTATGTCTAAACAACAACCATCATCAAACAATGAAAACTGGAATAAAAAGTGTGGGAAAACTAAGTGGCCAAAGGGTATGAGAAACATGATGTCAGGAAATTCTTGGGTTTTGTGCAGTTAGAAACAAAACAAACAAACTGGATTAGTCACTTAGGAAGGGACATAAATTATACTAAAATATGTTAACAACTACTCTCATCTCTATTTCTAAAATCGCAGAGTCATGGTAAAGAGAAGAGACCTACTGGATTGAACTGCTCAGAAATCTGGCATCTACATTCCTCTATGGATTCTGAAGACAACAGCAGTAGCCCAGAATGATGGTGAAAGAATGTTGGACTGGGCAACAGGATTCTCCAGCTAGCTTTGCTACTAAAGACTCCTTGCTAAATGTTTATCTAATATCTTCAGGTTCCAAAACCCCTACACATTCTTAGCATTTGGTCTCAGCAAAATATCAGATAAGCATTTACACTTCACTGTAGATTTCAGGCAATGGGTTTGATTTCCTTACCCAATACTATTGGCCTCTTAAGTCAACCCTCCAAAAAGACATAAGGAGAGGGGCAGAGTGTCCAAAATACACCAAAGAAGCAAGCGTTTCCTTTTGATTGAAGTCTCACAGATGTCAGTGAGGGGGCAGGAAGTTTTGCTCTACTAGAAATGACAGCAAAATTCCTCATAGCTAAGTCCTAGGTAAGGCTTGGCTAAGAGGAAGCTGAAGAGTAATAAAAAAGGAATGATACACTTCAGTCCCTCGACATCCTAGTCTCTTAGGAGGAAAAGAGCCAGAAGGGGGAAGTTGGAAAAAAATGGTGACGGTTTAAGCAAAAGAAAATAAAATTTTCCCCCCATAAAAACGCATCGTTGTAATCACCCATCATCCCTACACTACCTCCAATTCAGCTCATGATGAGGAACAGAAAATGTTCTGTCAAGAAATGAATAACAATTGAGTTCTTCCCACATTCCAGAGTGCATTTCTATGGAGACCCTGAAATTAAGAAGCTCCAAACCTAGCTAAGAAGCCATGAGTAGTTTTAAAACATAAAGTAGCAAATAAACATTATAAGTCATAAGTGATATTAGGAGTTTAGAGCAGAGAGCAACTGCTTTGGTTCTGGGTGGTCTAGGAAGGTTTTGTAAGCAACAGACCTGGAGCTGTGCCAGGTCAATGGGAAGCCTTGAACTATCCTTTCTGGGTGACTGTTCTTCTTTGGATCAATTGCAACAACAATAACCACCAACAAACTCCTTACACACATAAGTAAAAGTGCTTTGTGAAGTAGAAAATGTTAAATATCATATCACTTGAATTTTCAGAACAGCACAAGGTGGGTTATTTATCACCATCATCATCATAACAGCATTTAACATGAACTGAATGTTGTGCCAATTTGCCTTCATTATAGAGTCTAGAAAACCAGAACATTGATTTCCCTCGCCTTATTTCAAGTATTCAACCATGTGTTACAGTGCTGGACAATAAGACATAAGCAGAAATCTGCTGAGGACTCTTGGGAAAGCTTTTGCTTTTCTCATTGCTATGAAGTTGGAAGCCAATACATTCTGGATGGCTGAATGGGAGGACATAAAGAATAAACATCCTTGATTGCAACACCGAGTCTCTAAACCAAAGGCAGCAACTGCTTATCCTAGACTTGTGGTAATGTAATGTATTTAAACCAATGTCAGTCAGTTTAATAAACTGAGAATATTCCTGATATAGATACTTAACATGTGCTTAGCCAAGGTTATAAAGTAGGTGACAGGAACAGAATTCAAGCCATGTCCGACAGATCCAATGCCCTCTTAACCACTCTCCTAACAGGGGTGCACTCAGTGCTATGAAAACTTAAGTCCCATAATGACCAGTCCTGTGGTTGTTTCGGTTGTAGGGACTAGACATCCTATGATGGTCACAGCCATTTTGATCACTAAACTTCCTAGTTTGAGTATATCTTAATCATATGCTCTAAAAAACAATGACATCAATTTCATTGGCTGTCAGTCTAGGGACAAAGAGATTCAACCTTCTGACATATCAGCTATCTTCTCCTGATTCCCTTCTTGACACGTCCATGACCCTCTTCTTTCAATTTAAATTTATTTCACATTTGAAATCCAGAAAAAAATTAACATTTGCCTACAGAAACTTTCCATTCCCCCCACCCTTTCTGTGCACCCATGTGGACTTTCAAGAAGGCCACAAATGAGTTCCGCTCTTATTTTCTACACAACAGACAAGTATCATTGCACTAAACTAAGCATCTGATAACACTTTCAAAAACAGCAGACTGTTTCTGGAGGGTCACTTATCTTCTTAAAATAGAGCAAATTGGAAGATCATTCAGAAATATTTCAAAGCCTAAAACAACACTGCGCTGATGGTGACAGTGACTGGCTGTGGGCAGCTGCCGGGATTTCATAGCTTTACTCTCGGGAGAAATGTACTCCTCCTCTGTGGTCATGACCGGCCACTACACAGGAGGATGGATGGGGCTGCTTGGGGCTGCCAAGGAAAGCGTAAGATACGTTCTTTATGTGGATCCCTAAAAGCAGACATCCTCTCTGCAAAGCTGATAGGTCACCTCCCTCAACCAATTAGCTAATTGTCTGAAATCACTCCTCATAGATCAAGAAAAACTGTCTTGTGAATGAACTCTGTTCATGCAGAAAGCAAGAGCCTTTTGTTTCCTTGTGAAGACCCTATTCAACTCTCAGGCCCCTTCCATCTCAAAATTCCAAATTCTACAAATATGAACAATCAGCTCCCATGAATGAATCCTTCCGGCTTTACAGCGAATGAGTGCTTTTTTGACTACCTTTAAAAAAAATGATTATTAATTAATTTTTGTTACAGATGTTTCTCTTTTACCCCCCCCCCTTAAACACCCTCCTCCTGATCCTGCCCCCAGCAAGAGAAAACTGTTCTTTAACTGTAGCTTCCTGACTGCACCAGGTGTGAAATGGTAAATAAAAAAATAAAAGCAGCAACAGTTGTGTTGGCTCTCTTTGGTTATTTCCTTTAAAGCTTGCCAGGCTGATATCATTCTGGATGCGATCTGTTCTGCTGACCAGGCTAGGTCTTCCTAGAAAAATCTAAAGACTGAATGCCCAATTCTAACTAGAACAGAGCATCAAATTCTAAAAGTTCAGAGCTATCTGGAAGATTGGCACCTGGCTCTCACTCAATAAAGAAGAGTGAGTGGTCCCTTTTTTATAGTAAATACTAAGAACTGGAGACAACCTTCATATTTGTCCTACTGGAATAAGATGCGCTGAGAATCAATCATCTTGCACTGAACGGCATGACACCATTTGCATACTGTGTCTCACTGACCCTCATGTTCCTGTTCCCAAATACAGTGCTATTTTGTTCAGATTTCTACACTTTCCTGTGCCATTCCCCCACTACTTAGACCTCTTTCTTCAAAAGTCTAAAATCCCACTAATGAAGCATACACAAAAGGGAAAACCCAAATCTCTTGCATCTGGGAACACTGGAAAAGCTTCACTGTTGATGCATAGAAGCTAAATAAGGACGGACAGATTTTAATAAATAGAGATAGGGGAAGGATTAAAAGGAAACTCCCCAGGAAAGGGAGAAAGGAAAAGAGTGCTTATCATGCGACAGTTACCGTGCTAAGTACTTTAGCACAAATTCTCATCTATACGTTGTAACAAACCACACTGGGCAAAGCAGATTATTTTTGTTGTTGATAATCCTCACTTGAAGATATTTTTCTATTGATTTTTAGAGAGAGTGGAAGGGAGGGAGGGAGAGAGGTAAGGAGGGAGGGAGAAAAATTGATGTGAGAGAGACATACTGATTGGTTGCCTCCTGCACGACCTCAACTGGGGCCAGGGATCAAACCTGCAGCCCTGGTATGTGCCCTTGACTGAATTCAAACCCACAACCCTTCAGTCTGTGGGTTGATGATCTATCGGTTGAGTCAAACTGGCCAGGGCAGAAAGGCAGGTATTATTATTATTCTTGCAAAACCTTTAAGCAGCCTAAGAAATCTGTTCAAAGGTATAGACCAAATAGGTCTCAAACCCATCTAGCTCCAAGGCATCTCTGTCCCCAGCACACCGATGAGCAATGAGGCACCGAGGCAGTGAAGGATAGGCTCATGCAGGGAAGGGGAACTGAGCCAATATGGTGGGTACGTGTAGCAGATTCTGAGTGTCTGCTCTTTGGGAAACACCGTTTAAAGAAAACGGCCCCGGAAGACAGACTCCAATAGTGCTATTAGGCATAACCAGAGTGAAATTGTTCACCATTTTGACAAGATGAATCAGAACAGGCAGTAAGTCTTATCTTTTAAGAAACTATCAGAAATCCTACTGATAACTCTAGTTCAGGACCATATTTGGCAACATATTTGAACTGAACCTAAACAATATCTGGGTCTTGATCCCAATGTCTACTAGTTATCTAGCCAAGCATATACAAAAAGCAATGATTATTTGAGGAGTCTACTTCGGCACCTCCTGCCACACCTGATTTAGTATGTTCTGTAATTTCTCCAAATATATCTCATGGTCTTTTCCCACTTACCAACATTATTCCCTTTATTATTCATAGACTCTAAAATAAGGCCTAGAACATATCAGTTGCTTAATAAAAGTCCACTGAAGAAATAATATATAGCAGGCATTCAACAAATGTTTGTTGAGTAAATAAAACAAACGACTGAGACGCTCCTGTTGGAAGATGTGGATGAGAGATGTTAAGCCACAGACTCACGGTGAGAGTGTGAGGTGGGGTACGGTGTCAAGTACGATGGTAAACACAAGTCGTAGCTGCCAGATGGACTGGGAACACCCCGAATGCCAGGCACAGGAATCAGACTCCATTTTATAGGCAACAAAAAAGAGAATCCTGAATATTGCTAAGGATGAAAAAAATCTTGGGTATGGTAGTTGAGAGGGAGATGGATGATGACCAGAATGCTTCGCAACTGTCAGAGAACAGCCTGAAGACACCAAACGTCTGTTCAGAAGACAGTGAACTCCCAGAAGGCGAGGGCCAGAAAGATAGATCAAAAGTGGAATCCCTATCTTTGTTTCACAAAATTCTTCCCCTTTTCATGACACCAAAGATCTAATTCCTTCACTTTCCTCTCTCTATTGTCAGCCTATCCTTTCTTTGTCTAAGTTATTCTCCTCTTCAGGAATCTTCTTCCTCTAACCACACCTCAATATTTCTGATGCAAGTTATCATCGGATGGGATGAGTGTAATGTGTCACAGCCTCAGAATTTCCGACCTCTGTGGGAGAAAAAGGCCAGTGTAAATTCATTATGTTCTTGTCCCTATGGAAAAGACAAACCTCGCCTACTCGATTCTGGCCAGAGCCAAAACTGGTAAAATGATTTCTCCCTGCCTTCCCTACTGAAGCACAGCATAGATAAATACAAAGAGTACCTCACCCTGTGGCACATGAAAATATGATGTCTACTCAGAGAAACAGAAATTTTCACCTACAGTTTGTTTTTCTTACCTTCTGTCAACAATCTAGCGAACACTATCAATGGATCCATCTAGAACTCAATCTTGTGTCTTTGCTCAAGTTCATCCTCCCTCCCCATGTACCCTCCACCCTGCTCCCCAACTCTGCTGAAATCACACTCCTCGTTCAAGGCCTGCCTTACATGCCACCTCCTCTAGGCTGTCTTCTTCAATCTTCTAAACGGAATGCAAACCCTTCTCCAACGAAACCCCTTAACGCTTTGTCTGTACCTCATTACAAATCACAAAAAGATAGTTTCTTTTTTTTTTTATCCTCACCCGAGGACATTTTTCCATTTTTTTTGTTCAGATAGAGCGGGAGAGAGAGAGAGAGAGAGAAACATGGCTGCCACCCGCATGACCCAACCAAGGCCGGGGACAAACTGCAATTGAGGTATACGCCCCCAGCGGGAACCGAACCTGGGTCTCTCCGTACCGCAGGCTGACGCTCTAACCGCTGAGCCAAACCGGCCAGGGCTAGTTTCTTATGAGTACGTCTTATCTTCCACTCCAGTCTCTTCATCAGAAACCCATTTTGAGGCCAGGCTCTGTACCATTCGGACTCCCACAGCTCCTAGTGTAGCACATGGTACTTAGTAGAAGCAGGAGGCTCTCAAATACTTGCCAAAATGAATTAACGAAAACATTGCCTTCAGTGAGCTATTACGTACATTACTTCAGGACGTGATCATCGCTATTTTATAGATAAGAAAATGAAGGCTCATAAAAGTCAAGTGATTCAGAAAAGAGGACATGCTTTCCACAGAAGATAAAAAGCCCACAATAAGAGGATTCAGATTGAGTCTGGCACCTTTTGGGTAACTGTTCCCATCTTTTATTGAATAACCTACTGGGAACATAAATTGATATCTTTTTTTGGAATAAATTTGTCAGTATGTATATCAAGAGCCATAAAGAAATTCATATAATCTCAACCAGTATGTCTATTTCCAGAAATCCATCTTAAGAAAATATCTAGCAATGCAAAGAGACTTATGCATAAAGATGACTGTGCACTGTTGTTCAAAATAGTGATAAAAATCAGTCAATTCTTCCACTTCCCAATTGACAGAATAAAAATATGTGTACTTCTCCTCCCTCCTAAATCCAAAAGATGTGACAAAGCAAGACAAGGGAGAATAACTTAATACCTGTGCTTAGGATGGGGAGAGAGTTAAAAAAGGGAGAAAAGAAACAGACCAGAAACTTAAACACTTTTCAAAGATGGACGTAGATGAGATTACACTGGTCACTGTACTATATTGTGGCTGTACTACAATGCAGCCGTATCTACAGAGAAGGCCAATGAAGGAGCCAGGTGAGAGAGCAGGGAAAAGCTGCAGCAGCTCCTGCAGCTCTTTGACAAGGCCTGGGAAGGTGCCGTGTTGGGGACTAGAGCAGAATGTCCAACAGAAATGTAATATAAGCCACAGAGATGACAGGTGAAACAGGTGAAATGAATTTTAGTAATATATTCAAAATATTATCATTTCAACATAAAATCAATATAAAAACAGTTCTTGCCTTTTAAAAATCTGGTGTATATTTTACATGTACAGCACGTCTCAGTTTTAATGAGACAGATTTCAAATGCTCGACAGCTCACATGTGGCCAGCAGCTACTGTGATTGACAGCACAAAATTCACAGGGTAAGGAGAGCAAGGTCAGGAAGAGGAGCAGAAATCACGGTGATTAATGGAAGGACTGTCTAAAACACAGCTGGACTAAACCTTTTAGATATGCAAGGGCTTGGTTTAACTTCTCTGCATTAAAAAAAAAAAAAAAAAAAAAAAAAAAAAAATTACCATGGATGCTTTACAGCAAAATTAAAAAGGATTTTAAGAAAAATGACAACATGGGGTATAAGAGAGGTAGTTAAACCCAGGACTTCAATGAAATGGTAGCAGGACTATAAATTAGAACAGAAACTCTGTGGGCTTAGAGAAGAATGTGTCAAGATAAAAGTCATTTTCCTACAATAAACATTAAGATTAAGAAGCTAAATGAAATCAGTCATCAGGTAAAAGCAGATGCTTCTGTTTTTGTTTTTTTAACCCTCACCTGAGGATATTTTTTTTTTCATTTTTTTTTTGTTCAGACAGAGCAGCAGGGAGAGAGAGGTAAAGAGAGAGAGAGAGAAACATCGACGTGAAAGGGACACATCGAGTGGCTGCCACCCGCACAACCCAACCAGGGCCAGGGACAAACTGCAACCGAGGCACATGCCCTTAGCGGGAACTGAATCCGGGTCTCTCTGGACCACAGGCCAACGCTCTAACCGCTGAGTCAAACCGGCCAGGGCAGATGCTTGTTTCCTTAATCGGGGGAAAAAGGCAGTTACAAACTGCAAGGAAAACAAAAAGCAAAGACAAGGTATAAACAGAAAGCAAAGAAAATGTGACAAGTGATAGAATATAAAAATAGAATTTCCTATTTGCTCTTGATGTTTGGAATATTTTCCTTAAATGTCACAGGGTTAGTATCACAGAACGTTATTTTCTTCCTATGAATCAAATTATGCAACTCAACTCCGCTGTGAATATTTATATAACTGTAATTTTGCAGAGGACACTTATTAGTTTTTTATCCTTAGAATCAATTCACAGGTAAAACTTAAGACTCACTTATTTTATAGATCTGAATGTAAATGTTATCTGGCCATACAACACATACCTTAAGACAGAAGGGACTAAATTTCTCATCCTATTTGTTGGACAGCCCAAAGAGTCTGTATCCAGTTAGAGAGGGAAAACAGAATTTTAGGTATAAGTGGTAAACTGCATAAAACAAGTCAGACTCAGGGGTTTCAATGATTCAATGATGCCCATTTCCTTGTCTGGGAACACGAAGGCTCCAATGTTCTGCTGGTACAAAGTGTTTCAGTGAGTGAGTCATACTGCAGACATTAAATTATCCTCAAAGTTTATAATAAGCATTTTTGAATTTGTAATGTTAAGTAAAATGAACTATATCCAAAATTGTACAGACAGTATGAAGTCTGGGAAAATGAAACAAAATGTGAACTATATTTATGTACTAGGAGAGATTTAGGTTACTCAGCAGAGTTAAGTAGTCACCAGACTTCTGAGGCAATCTTGAAGAGGTTTGGGGATCTCGCTGGGGAGAGAACAGTGGAGCAAGGAGCAGTCAAGTCTAAGTTCCAGGCACTGGTACTACCTCTGACCTGTCTCTGTAATCAATCCCCCTTCCCCAACACACACAGTTTGTACTTATTAAATATTCACAAATGTAGATTCCCAGGTCTACTTGAAAGATTTAGGATGGCCAAGCAATCATCACACTGGGCAGAGTTGTCAAGGGAGAAGTCTTGGCAGAGCTAAGCCCTGAACTATATCTCAAAGGGTATATAGGTTTGAACATGGTGACTGGGGAGACCATGGAATTCTTAGTGGGCAAAGGGGAAGCAAAGGGCAGTCCTCCCACCCCCTGGACTGAAATGCAAAGGAGGCTGTCATGTAAAGAGGAAAATGAGGCTCATTGTAAGGGATGGCAACCAGAAGGTACTGAGAGACGCTGACATATCCTCATCCACCGCTGATAGACTGGCGTTTTCCAGGCTGTACTTCAGAAGATGGAGATGTAACTCTCTCAAATGTGAAAACTGCATTTCCAACTCCTTTCCATCAACCTGTACTTGGTCCTCTCTGTGTGAGACAGACAGACTGTCTTTTCTCTTCCAACCCTTTCCCAACTCACACTTCTGCCCATAAGATAAGCTTCTCACTAGCAAATAATCACGACAGTAGAGTTTTCTTCCAGAGACCAAAGACAATCTACTTGGCAGCTGCAAGTAAAACAACAGGCAGAATGACGCCTATGTTTCACCCTCCATGGTGGGATTCTGAAATTAGACTGCCCAGCGGGTCAAAGAGAAAGAAGTATTTCTCTCTCTTTTTTTAAAAAACTTTTAAAAAATCCTCAACCAAAGTTATTTTTCTATTTACTTCAGATAGAGTGGGAGGGAGAGAGAGAGAGAGAAACACTGATGTCAGAGGGACACATGGACTGGTTGCCTCCTGCACGACCCCGACTAGGGTTGGGGACAAACTGCAACCATGGTACATGCCCTTGGCCAGAATCGAACTCGAGACTCACTGGTCCGCGGGCCAACGCTCTACCGCTGAGCCAAACCGGCCAGGGCAGCGCTTCTTTTTCTTAAAGACACTTTAAATAGGGCTCTGTACTCAGAAAACATCTCATAAATCTCAAACACCCCCTATTCCGACTGTTTATGAGTATCCCATGTCCTTAGTCCTCTGAAAGAGAACAAGAAGAGATAACAAAAGCACACACATGGCCCGGCTGGTGTGGTTCAGTGGTTGATCGTCCTCCCATGCACCAGGTGGTTTGATTCCTGGTCAGGGCACATGCCCGGGTTGTGGGCTCCATTCCCAGTAGGGGGCATGAAGGAGGCAGCTGATCAGTTTCTTTCTCATCAATGCTTCTACCTCTTTCCCTCTCCCTTCCTCTCTCTGAAATCAGTAGAAACATTAAAAAAACAACAACAAAAAAACAACAAAACATTAAAGAAAACAGCACACACATGTGCCAGACACTGTATAGACATTCTATGGCAAACCCTTGAGGGAAATGGAATTCCCATTTTACAGAAACTTAAAGGAAGCTGAACCTCATAGACACTGGATGATTTGCTGGCTATGTAAATACTGGAACTGGGATGCAACCTACAAACTTCTTACTCCAAAGCCCATGCTTTACCCCATACACCACACTGTCTCACAAAAAGAAAGGAACAAAAGGGAGTGAATTTACCAAAGCTACATTGTTGAAAAGCAAGAACAGAAGGGTACAGCTGTTTTCTTCACATTCCCTCCCACACTTAAAAAAAAAGAAAACAGTCTTAGCTAAGTAAGACTCAGAGACTCTTCGAAGACGACAAAAGTGAAGAACCTTAAATAGATCTTTCTTTTAAAGGGGGTGGGGCACATCAAGTAGCAGAGAGCAGGGACTTCACTCACATTATTCTGTCATGGTTCAAAGGACATTCTAAGGAAAAGACTATTTACCTAGTGTGACCACAGCTTCTAAGAGAATCCAGAAGGGGTAGTGAGGAAGAGAGACGGAGGGAAGGGAGGCTGACTCACTATTTGTGTTCCGAAAATAAAAGCTCAAACCAAACACAGTGGAACTCAGCCATCCAGCCGGGCGCTCTAAGGATTAACTGTCTGTATGGACAGGCACTTAACTTCATATTTCTGATGGACCAGCTGTAAAATGGAAAATGAATTCAGAATAAGGCTCCTTGTCAGGGAGAGCACCAAAAGAGTTGTATTTATAGCTTCTGAGATACAGACCTAAGCAAATGGCTGATGTGGAACCCCCGGCCCTGGTTCTCAATATCCCTGTGGTTAATATCATAAGGCTGGGTTTGACATAGATTGCCCCAGCATGGCAGTACTATCTCAGATTTTTATATCCTCTTCACATGCCACAGCGGGACATTGTTTATATAGATTCTGATTCAAGGTTGAAAACACAGTGCCAGCCTAATAGGGTAGGAAGAATATGGGGTTTAGCACTGGGAAAGCATGGGCTTGAATCTTGGTTGTATGATATGAGCAAGTTACTTAGTCTTTCAGAGATCCGTTTTCTTCATTATTAAAATGGCCATTATTACATGTTTTGGAACATTTATTTATTGAAAATTCAATCAAGTTCCTGATACATAATAGACACTCTAATAATTTCCATACTAACCCTTATTTTACACCCTATACAAAAATTACCTTGAAATGGGTCATAGATCATAGTATAAAAGTGAAACCTAAACGTTCACAGAATAGTCCTGGCTGGTTTTCTCAGTGGTTAGAGTGTTGGCCACAGACCAAAGGGCCATGGGTTCAACGCCCAGTGAAGGGCACATACCTAGGTAGCAGGTTCGATCCCTGGCCCTGGTTGGGGCCATGCGGGAGGCAACAAATCGATGTGTTTCTCTCACACTGACATTTCTCTCTCTCTCCCTCCCTCTCTTCCACTCTATCTAAAAATCAATGGGAAAATATCCTTGGGAGAGAATTAACCAAAAAGAAAAAGAAAAACTCATAGAGTATATGATAAAAATCTTTGGGACCTTGAGGTAGGTATACAAAATGCATAAATCATAAAAGAAAAATAGAAAAAACAGACTTCATCAACATTCAAAGTAATTGCTCCTCAAATGGCCCCATTAACAAAATAAAAAAGCAAGCCAGACTGGGAGAAAGTATTCACAAACTGAAAGAAAAATTTTAGACATTTCTATCTTACAAAGAGATGGTATCTAGACCTTGTAGAGAACTCTTACAATTCAATTACGGAAAGATAAACTATATAATTTTTAAGATGTGCAAAAGACGTGAACAGAGAATACACAAAGATGTAGAAAAAGCCATGGAAAGATGTGCATCATTAGACATCAAGGAAACACAAATTAAAACCATGGTATCTGTAAACCCATTAGAATGACTAACATGGAAAAGGCTGAGTATACTAATTGTTGGTAAGGATGTGGAACAACTGAAAATTGCATACACTATTGGTGGGACTATAAAAGGGTACAGCCAGTTTGGAAAACAGGCAATTTCTAAAAAGTTTAATAAACAACTACCATATGGCTCAGCCAGTCAACTGCTGGATATTCACCCAGGAGAAATGAAAACACATGCCCATACAAAGACATGTACATGAATGTTCAAATCAGCTTTGTTTAAAACAGCCAGAACCTGAAACAACTCAAATGTCCATCCAAAGGTGGTATGTCCATACAATGGAAGGCTACTCAGTGACAAAAAGAATATATGCAACATGGACAATGTAGAAATCAAGCCCTGGCTGGTTTGGCTCAGTGGTTAGAGCGTCGGCCTGTGGTCCAGAGAGACCTGGGTTCGGTTCCCGCTAAGGGCACGTACCTCGGGTGCAGTTTGTCCCCAGCCCTGGTTGGTCATGCGGGTGGCAGCCACTCGATGTGTCCCTTTCACATCGATGCTTCTCTCTCTCTCTCCCTTCCTCTCTCTCCCTCCCACTCTATCTGAACAAAAAAAAATGAAAAAATGTCCTCGGGTGAGGATAAAAATAAATAAATAAAACAAATAGAAATCAGTGTGCTGAGTGAAAGAAACAAGATAAAAATGTACATGCTGCAGGATTCCAATCACATAAAATGCACATTGATTTACAGTGTGACAACAGATGAGTGCTTGCCTGGGGCCAGGGGCAAAGGGACGGAAGGAATCTTTGTGGGCTGATAGAAATGTTCTGTGCTTCACAAATGTAGACAACTGTCAAGCTCACTGCATTTAAAAAGATATAGTTTTGCCCTGGCCAGTTTGGCTCAGCGGTTAGAGCGTCGGCCTGTGGTCCGGAGAGACCTGGGTTTGGTTCCCGCTAAGGGCACGTACTTCCGTTGCAGTTTGTCCCCGGCTCTGGTTGGTCGTGCGGGTGGCAGCCACTCGATGTGTCCCTTTCACGTCAATGTTTCTCTCTCTCTCTCTTCCTCTCTCTCCCTCCCGCTCTATCTCTACAAAAGATGGAAAAATGTCCTCGGGTGAGGATTAAAAAAAAAAAATTTAAGCCCTGGCCAGTTTGGCTCAGCGGTTAGAGCGTCGGCCTGCGGTCCGGAGAGACCCGGGTTCGGTTCCCGCTAAGGGCATGTACCTCAGTTGCAGTTTGTCCCCGGCCCTGGTTGGTCGTGCGGGTGGCAGCCACTCGATGTGTCCCTTCACGTCGATGTTTCTCACTCTCTCTCCCTTCCTCTCTCTCCCTCCCACTCTATCTGTACAAAAAATGGAAAAATGTCCTCGGGTGAGGATAAAAAAAATAAAAATAAAAAAATAAAATAAAAAGATATAGTTTTGCTCTGGCCGGTTTGGCTCAACGGTTAGAGCATCGGCCCGCGGACCAGAGAGACCCGGGTTCGGTTCCCGCTGGGGGCACATACCTTGGTTGCAGTTTGTCCCCGGCCCCGGTTGGGGTCATGTGGGTGGCAATCACTCGATGTGTCTCTCTCACGATGATGTTTCTTGCTCTCTCTTCCTCCCTATCTGAAGATAAATGCAAAAATGTCCTCAGGTAAGGATAAAAAAAATTAAAAAGTACAGTTTATTGTGTGTAAAATTGCTTTCCTTGTCAATTTTAAGGACAATGAATTCACTGTGTCACCCCTGCCACCACTAGGACCAGGGTAGAAAGCTGCCCTTGCTCACCTCGTAGTCACAGGGAAAAGAAAAAGCTGTCTTGAAGTTGCTCAGGGAAAGGGTGGTATTAGAAAAACCTTTTAATTTATTGAGTATCAGTGTGCCTGGTACTTTATACACATTGTCTTACTTAAGTCCAACAAATTTGATGAGGTAGGCACTATTATCTCTATCACAGATGAGAAAACATGCTTGGACAGTTTAAGGAACTCATCCAAAGCCACCCAGATGGTAAATGGTTGACTTGTATTCTATGATGGATCTGGAATCAAACCAGGTACACTTGGCTTCAGACACAATGCTCCTACTTCCGACAGTGCTGGGGCATCGTCAGAAAGGCAAAGCCCCAACAGCCTCCTGCTGGGATGGGAAGCATCCCCAGAGACTTCCTTCGAGGGACTGGGAAAGCCCCTCACTAGGAGAGTGTTAGCAGTCTTCTTCTCAGGACGAGGAGGGCAGGAGGTGGGGTATGCCTCTGCTTGTGAGGCGGAGGAGAATCCTCTCCCTCGGCTTCAGCATCTGCTGGTATTTTGCTACGTCTTGGCTCCTCCACACTCACCCACCCACTGGTTTCCCAGAGAAAAAAAAGCCAAACGATCTTGGCTGCACAGGCGAATGGGTCACAGATGACAGGGGTAAAAAACAAAACCAAACCGAGAAGTTCGGTAATGTGCTTCTTTTTAAAAGCAAAAACAAATTGCACACTTCCTTGTTCTGGGTTTCCCCTGTTCTCTCTGAGTTGCCCATTTTGTGAAACATTCTGTTCTCTACGATCGCATTCATCACAGCGGGAAAAGTAGGCGAATGGGTCATTCTGAAAGTCAAAATAAATTTATCGTCTTTCTGTTTCAGACCAGCTGCAGCCCATCTCCCCTGAAGCCAGGCCAACAGACCAAGGAGAAGGTGGCTGGGCTGCAGAACGTGGGACGCAGGGAGACACTGTGGGATGCTGGGATCTAGAGGGGTAGTCAGGACAGGGAATAATGCCACCTGGGTCTGGGATTTACTTTGTTTAATCATCTGTGAGACCTTGACAAGTCACTTTCCCTCTCCCAGCCTCAGAAGATTGGATCGATCATGTTTTCCAACTTTTAACAAAGACCCTCCATTTACAACAAATATAATCTTCCCCTTTGAGAACTGCTCTGCTGCCTGCTTACTCCCCAGAAGCCAAGCTTTACTTTCTGAAATCTGCAGGATAAAAACAGGCAGCTTTCCAACGCATCAGTATCAATTACAATACCAAATAAAAACTCTTAAAAAGTATATGCAAACACACGGAAATCCTGTCAACATCCTGAGTGTGTGCTCCTGAGAGTCAGGGATGAAACGCTCCAATGCACATTGTAGTGTTTTTGGTTGCTCCTCATTTCCACTCCTGATTCAGCGTGAACTGCAGGTTTACTGGGGAGCTCCTCTGCTCCATCCCTATCACACGCATTAAGAATTCACCACAGGGACATGTGCTTTTGAGCTCATTTAACTAGAGCCTCCGCCCCAAACTGTGCTCTGCCAAACTGTTTCTGGTAAGCATCTTTGGAAAATAAAAATTCCCTAGACATTCTGGACAAGGGTGTGAGGGGAAGACACACAACCCCGTAGGGGGACTGAAACATTCCCGCTTGTGTCCGCTTCTGTCCTGGGAGGATGGGGGAGGGAAGTTGCGGAAGAAGCCCAGAGGAAAGAGACTTGCAGGACTTTGGCTGCAAACAATTGGGTACTGTATCCAGCTGTTAACTGAGGCAACTGTCAGCTCAAAACCACAGAACAAGAGGGTCAGAGTTGTAGCTCCTAAACGGAAAGTACTCCATTTCTGTTTTCTAGCTACAGCCTTAGTACCTGTCAGATTCCGTCTGCCAGCCCCAGAGCTCAATGCCAGTGTTAGAAGGCACCTTTGACATCATTTAGCCAGTGCTCCACCCTTTTTAATAAGAAGTGAGCCCTTTATTTCTGCATACAAAATTTTGTCCCTAACATACAAAAGCACATAAAAGCAGAACTGCTCTGGGGGATAGGGACAGGCAGAGAGCCCTGCCTGCTCAGCCGAAATCGTCCCTTTCATCAGGCGTCTCTCTGGATTCCCAGGGCTGCAAGGAACACTATTAGGTCTGCTGATGTGTGTTGACTTCTGTGTGATTTGTAGGTCTATTGATCTGTGCAGTTTGCAGATAAAAACATAGATGACCAGGCCCTTAATTTGATTCTGTGGGTGGGGGTGGGTGCGCTCAGCTTTTTTTCTTACATCATCTCCTTCGATGATCTCATTACTCCCAGGGCTTCACTTACTGTTTCTGCATGGAAGACACAAATTGTACGTTTTAGACATGATCTCTCTATAGCAAAGCAGAGTATCTGAAGCGTACTGATGGGAGGAGATAGGCAGGGATCCAGGCAGATAGATAGGAACCAGGAAGTCTGGCAGCAGAATGCAAGTGTTTGGTCTCAAAATTCAGACCCGGGTTCTAGTGAGAGAAAAGGAATAAGGTGAATTCCTAAAGAATCAAAGTACAATGCAGGGATTTGGCCAAAGGAACCAAGCAAGAGCCCCCTTTTTAAGAATTGGGGCCAGCCTGGCTGGTTTGGCTCAGCGGTTAGAGCGTCAGCCTGCAGTCCAGAGAGACCCGGGTTCGGTTCCCGCTAAGGGCCCGTACCTTGGTTGCGATTTGTCCCCGGCCCTGGTTGGGTCGTGTGGGTGGCAGCCACTCGACGTGTCCCTTTGACATCGATGTTTCTCTCTCTCTCTCTCTCTTCCCCTCCCACTATTTGAACAACAACAAAAAAAAAGTGAAAAAATGTCCTCTAGTAAGGATAAAAAAATAATAATAATAATTGGGGCCAAAGTCAGATGGGGTTAACTTTCAGGGTGGCTAGATGCTGACTCCAGGACCCTGGATTAGGTTCCTAAATTCCACCCCACCTCACTCTCATTACGAGCAGAACTGCATTACAGACCTGCCATAAGTCATAAGAGGACAAAGCCAAGGATGTCTTCACAGCTGAGCTTGTCCAGGCCCTACCTGTCTAGCAAGTTGAAAGCATGTGATGATACAAAAAGATGCAGGCCAGATGTTCCTAACATTTTTTTAGGTTACTCACTGAGATAGACAAAGATCCCCATTAACCCAGTAGCCATTCCTCCTCTTATCCCGGTTATAGAACTAATATTTTGTTCAGAGAACTGATAGGGACCCCATGGTCTCAGGAAAGGCAGGGCCCCTCCCTTTCAGCCCCAGGGGTTGAATCACAATTGGTCTAAAGCAATTAGTTATGCAAATCCCATTCCCCTGTGTCAGGACTGGTCTACAGGTGGGCATGTAAGGAGTTCTGACGGAAAACACAGAAGGGGTTTTCTGGGGAGGTCAAGTACCTGAATTTTTTTAATATAATTTTTTGTTAATCCTCACCCAAGAATATTTTTCTATTGAGTTTTAGATCAAGATGGAGTGGAAAGGGGGCGGGGAGAGAAAGAGAGACACAGAGAGAGAGACAGACAGACAGGCAGACAGACAGACAGAGGAACACTGATGTGAGAGACACACAGATTGGTTGCCTCCTGCATGACCCCAACCAGGGTCTGGGATTGAACCTGCAACCCAGGCCCATGCCCTTGACCGGAAATTGAACCCAAAACCCTTTGGTCCTGGGGCCAGTGCTCTAACTGCTGAGCCAAACTGGCCAGGGCTCAAGTGCCTGATTTCCTTACTGATGCCTGAGCCACTGTAAGAACCCTGAAACTTCCTGCCTCTTTCCTTGCCAAATGGACATCAATGTCCTTGTGATTTAAGTCACTATTAGTCAGATTTTCTTTTAACTGCAGCTAAAAGGTCTCCTGACTGATCTGCTGACCCACTTGAGACTCAGATAAAAACTACAGGCCCTAGATCCTGTTACCTTTATTATGTGGATATGTACAATATTTTGCCTTCAATATTACACACTTCAGGTCAAGAATCCTTACTCTAGTCCAGTGGTTCTCAAAGTGTGCTCCTTGCACCAGCAGCAGCAGCAGCGTCACCTGGGAACTTGCTGTAACTTCTCCAGCGCAGCCCAGACCTACTGAGTCAGAAACGCTTAACGATGGAGTTTCACAGTTTTACCAAGTCCTCCAGGTGATCCAATTTATGCTAAAGTTGGAGACCAATGCTCTGAGCCCAGCATTCTTCAATTTCTGCGATGGTAGAAATATTTATATCTGTGCTGTTCCGTATGGTAGCCACTAGCCACTAGCCACAGGTGTCTACTGAGCACTGGTAACATGGCTGGTGCAACTGAGAAACTGAATTTTTAATTTTACTTAGTTTAAATAGCCACCCATGATTAATGCCTACTGTGTCAGACCTGGCAGCTCTAGATAAACATAAGAGATTTTATATTATCAAATGGCTCCTAGTGCTAAGTAATATAATAAGCTAGTGGTTCTCAAACTTCAATGTGCATTAGAATCACTAGAGGGCCAAAAAGAAAAAGAAAAGAAAAAAAAAAGCATCACTACAGGGCTTGGTAAAACTCAGACTGCAGCCCTGGTTAGACCCTGAGAATGTGCACTTCTTATAGGTTCCTACGTGGTGCCGATGCTACTGATCCAGGCAGAACACTTTGAGAACCACTGAAGTAGGCAACATTTGTTTGTGTGCCTTCCTACAACCTGTGTCAAAACCACTTTTCTACAATCCTAACCAATGTCTTCCTTTGTGTTCATCAAATTCACAAACAGGTAAAGTTCCTTGACAGCAGAGGCTGACATCTGAACTGTATGTCCCATAGTACACACTTGGGTCCAGCAGGTGCTTGGCATAAAAATAATAGAGGCTATCCCCACAAAGAAGAAAACTTTTGGAAGGATTCAGTGTGTTCCAGAGACCATGATTACCTCCTTATAATCATGAGTTGCCAGGCTGTATGTTTTGGAAGAGGTTAAGTGATTTCCCCAGGCACTAGGTCCTGTTCCTTATTTTTCTATACTTAAAGTATTATCTTATAAACTGTTTAGGTCTAAGCATATTTGTAGAAGAATGTAAACACACACACACAGAGACATATGTGTATATATACACACACATACAGAAATGCTGAAAATTAAAATTTTCAAGAGTCAAAAAGACTTTTAACCCTATAATGGTGGTATGAAAGGCAATAGGACTTTGCCTTCTCAAATAACACCACATAGGAAACCACCTATGCTAAAGACCTGACCTGGCCACCAATACAGCTTTGAAGCATTAATGGGGGAGGCAAAAATCAAGGACAAACACACAGGGGACTTTTCTGAAGGTCAAAAAAGCAACAATAAATACCATGCCCAGAAAAGCTTTTAAATCTGACCTTTTCCTCTGCTGAAGCCATTCTCCTTCCAGCATCTTCAATCTAATAGACTGAAGTGGGCTGAAATGGCTCTTAGGAGAGAGCTGGGGCTGGTCTTTCCCTTAATGCTGCCTCTCTACCACTACTCTAGCAGCAGCAGCATTACGGGTAATTACATCATTATAGCATAATGGAACACCTGCGGTGCAAGCGAACCAGTCCAGCAGCTCCACAGCTGAGGAGCAGAAAAGGGCTCCCACTTCACTGCTCAATTTCCATTAACCCTTCATGTTCTGGCTTATTCTCAAAGGCAATCGTTAGGCCACTTGACAATGTTTTGTTTTTTTTTTTTATCCTCACCCGAGGACATTTTTCGATATTTTGTTCAGATAGAGTGGGAGGGAGAGAGAGAGAGAGAAACATCGACGTGAAAGGGACACATCGAGTGGTTGCCACCCACACGACCCAATCAGGGCCAGGGACAAACTGCAACCGAGGTACATACCCTTAGCGGGAACCGAACCTGGGTCTTTCTGGACCGCAGGCCGACGCTCTAACTGCTGAGCCACACCGGCCAGGGCACACTTGACAATCTTAAAACACAGACTACGGAGGCGGATCTTAGCTGGAGACCAGGAGCAAAGTTAATGCATTAGTACAATGGAAATCTTCCACTATAGCCAGAAGTAGGAGACCTAGGTACAGCTCTGGTTTTGCTATGAGCACCTTATAGGACCTTGGAGAAATCATCTGCATCTTTTAGGTTTCAGTTTCCTCATCTATAAAGAATTGTAAAGCTTGCAGATGGAGGTTCCCAAAATGTGGGATTGGATGAATGATCACAAGGGTTTCCAAGCTCTAACATCCTATTATCTAAAAAGACTCCATGAATCAGGGAGTCAGGAGTGGAGTACAATATGGAAGCCCAATTTCATTTGGTCTTCAAGCCATTCATTAGATGAGGACTTTTCCCTCTACTCTGACCCATGTATCAGTGTCCAAACATCTTCATCAACATCCACAGCAACTTTTTAAAAGTCCAAGCTCAGAACTCGTTACTGGGTCACAGAAAGTCACCTGAGAGACAGAAAGAGCATGGAAGTAGACGGTATACTGGGACAGAAGAGAGGCAACTGAAGTTCTGGCTGTCAGACTCCTTCTGTGACCAAGCCAGTCACTTAACCTTGGCCAACTCATCTTTAAGACATAGTGGTGGGGGGAAGAGGGGCTAGAATTAGATCCTTTCCACTCAAATAGTCTATAAGTTTGATATCGCTGTACAAGTTTCAGATCCTACTGCTGAATACTGGGGCATGTGGGGGGTGTGGTTGGCTTGGGGAGGTTGGCATAGACAACATACCAAATCCTGCAAGACAGAGATGAATTTTCTTATGATGGTCCAAAGGTTTTCTCATAGGTAAAGAAATAATTATCTAACAGACCTCAAGGAAAGAATTAAAAATACAAAACTGTATATAAATTATTGCATACCTCAGAGTCTTCCCTCTCTAATGCCCCGAAAAGAAGAATGCAAAAATGTGTTCTCTGCAGTTGTCTTCTGGGCTTCACACAGAAGGAATGAGACGTTGGTATCCAGCAGCAAGATGGTTTGATACTCTGAATGACCATCCCAAAGAAATTAAAAGGCTAAATATGTTATACCTAAAAATTAATTTTTAAAATGAATCATGAAGTCAAAAAAGTAAAAAATATGCAGAGAACAAAAGTTAAATAAAGTGAAAATCAGGGAGAAACAACACAAATGTCCATCAACAATGAAAGGATAAACAAATGTGGTTGATACATACAATGAAATACTATTCAGCCTTAAAAAGGAAGGACGTTTTGACACATTCTATAACATGGATGAACTTTGAAGACATCATATTAAGTGAAATAAACTAGACATAAAATGGTAATTCTCTATGATTCTACTTATATGAGGTACCTACAGCTGTCAAAATCATCAAGACCAAAAGTAGAATGGTGGTTGCCAGGATCTGGGGTCAGGGGCAATGGGAGTTATTGTTTAGTAGGTACAGAATTTCAGTTTGTTTTTTTTTAAAGGTCCTCACTTTTCTTTTTTTTAAATTAAAAAAAAAATTTTTTTTTCCTTTATTGACTTTAGAGAGAGAGGAAGGAAGAGGAAGAGAGAGATAGAAACATCAACGAGAGAACATTGACTGACTGCCTCCAGCATGCCCCCCACTGGGGATTGGGCCCACAACGTGGGCATGTGTCCTGGCTGGGAATTGAACTGGCGACCTCTTGGTGCATGGGTCGATGCTCAACCACTGAGCCACACCAGCCGGACGAATTTCAGTTGGGGAAGATGAAAAAGTGCTGTACGGTGGATGGTGGTGATGGTTATGTAACAATATAAAAATACCTAATGTATATACTAAATTGTATACTTAAAGATGGTTTAAATGGTAAAGTTTATGTTATATATATTTTTGCCACAACAAAAAAGTTGCTATGGATGTTGATGAAGATGATCTTTCTGCCCTATGGCTATGAAACAAACACTAGTGACCATTGCTATGCCAACTGCAGTGCAAACAACAGAAGATAAGCCTGGGGCCCACCCATTTATGAACTTAGGATAACAATGGACTATACCTTCGGTAAAGAGACGAATCATAAATACATCTTTAGTGGTGAAAGGGGCCACTGAAACAAATATAAAATAATATTGAATGTACACTATAACTGAATAATTTTAAAAAATGTACTATCTTAATAAGTAGAAAAGAAGAAATGTCTTTCCTAAGAATCCATAATCAAAATCTGGCTTCTATGCAGGTTTCTGACAAAATCTATGCATCCTGAAGGGAAGATCTAAAAATAGTCCAGTTAGTAATGTTTTTAGGTTATTGGCACAAGAAACTTCTATCCTTTCTGGTGGAATAAAAGTTGAGCCCAAGTCTCAAATAATTTCCACAGATAAAGTCCTAAGGAACATTTGATCTTAAAACAAAAGCAAAACAGAAAACACCCACCCACCCAGAAATAAGCCACATGAGTGGCAGACAGAAAGAAACAGACAGCAAAATCAGGTCTTCTAAGACAACACATAGTGGAATTACAGAAGAATATAAAATGTCTATTATTATTATATTTTAAAATTTAAGAGAGGTTTGAAAAAATTAACAAGGAAAAAGAGAGTATAACAAAAGAAACAAGTGTAAATGGAGTACTATGCAGCTGTAAGAAAGAAAGATCTCTTATCCTTTGAGACGACATGGAGGAACCTAGAAAGTATCATTCTAAATGAAACAAGCCAAACAGAGAAAGACAAGTATCATATAATCTCACTTATTTGTAGAATATAATGAACATAACAGTCTGAGGAATGGGGTAGCCCCAGAGACGTGGAAGTAGGGTACAGACTGACAATCCCCAGAAGAGGGGGTGGGGGGGAGAGATAAACCACAGAACTTATATGCATGTATGCATGAACAATGGACATGGACAACAAAGCTGGGGACGGGACAGGGCAGGGAGGGAGAAGAAGGGGGAATCAGTGGGGGGAAAAAGGAGAAACATCTGTAACAAAAATAAATTAATTAATTGAAAAAAAAAAAAAAAAAAAGAACCAGTGTATTTGAAAGCAAAAACAACTTTCAGAAATGAAAATCTTAATTGAAATTAAAAAGTCAAGGGTCAAGTTAACAGCATATTAGATACAGTTAAAGAAGTAATTAGTGAACTAGAAGAGCAATCCAAAGAAATTCCATAGAATGTGGCCAAAAAATACACATATGAAAAATATGAGAGTTTAAGAGAAATGGTTGACAAAGTAAGAGGGTGTAATACATATCTAATCTTTTAACTGAAGTTTAAAAATGAGATGAGAGCCTGGCTGGTGTGGCTCATTGGACTGACCGTCGTGCCATGGACTGAGAAGTCCTGGTTTGATCCTCGGTCAGGACACATGTCCGGGTTGCAGGCTTGATCCCCAGTAGAGGATATGCAGGAGGCAGCCGATCAATGTTTCTCTCTCACATTGATGTTTCTATCTCTCTCTCCCTTCCTCTTTCTGTAAGAAATCAATAAAAACATTTAAAAAATGAGATTAGAGTCCTGGTCGGTGTGGCCCAGTAGGTTGAACACTGCCCCATGCACTGAAAGGTCACCAGTTTGATTCCTGGTTAGGGCACACGCTCAGGTTGTGGGTTCGATTCTTGGTTGAGGTGTGTGTGTGAGGCAACCAATTGATAGTTCTCTTTCTCCCTCTCCCTTTTTCCCTCTCTACAATCAATAAAAACATTTCTTTTAAAAGAATGAGATTAGAGAGGTTGGAGCAAGTCATTATTCAAACAGCTAATGGCTGAGAATTTTTCCAGTATCTAATAGACCACCATACCTCAGATCCAGGAAGCTCAACAAATGTTAAGTTAAGTAGAAATAACATGAAATACTTTAATGAGACTTAAGAACGCCAAAGACAAAAAAGAAGACATTAAAAGAGAAGTGGAGAGATCACCTACAAAAGATTAATAGCAACTAGACCATCATGCAATGTAGACTTCTCGACAGCAACAGTAAAATCTAGAAAACCATAGCATAATATTTTCAACGTGCTAAGAAAAAATAACCGTCAAGACCATGAGAAGAAGAAGCCACAGACTGAGAGAAAATATTTGCAAAACATACATCTGATAAAGGACTGTAAACCAAAATATACAAGGAACTCTTAAAGCTCAACAATATGAAAATAAACAACTGGGTTAAAAAATGGGCCAAAGACCTTAATAGATGCCTCACCAAAGAAAACATACAGATGGCAAATAAGCATATGAAAAGATACTCCACATCATATGTCCTCAGGGAAATGCAAATTAAAATGAGATCCCATTACACACCCACTACAGTGGCCAAAATCCAGAACAGTGACACCTCCAAATGTTGATGAGGGGGTGATGCCAACAGGAACACTCATTCATTGCTGGTGGTAATGTAAAATGGTACAGCTATTTTGAAAAACAGTTTGGTGGTTCCTTACAAAACTAAACATACGCTTAGTATACGATCCGGCGGTCACATTTCTTGGTATTTACTTAAAAAAGCTGAAAACTTACATCCACATAAAACTTGCACATTGATGTTTATAAGCAGCTCTACTCATAATGGCCAAAACTTGGAAGCAACCAGGATATCCTTCAGTAGCTGAATAAACTATGATATACTCAGACAATGAAATACAATTCAGCACTAAAAAGATATGAACTATTCTCAACACTATAAAGAAACAATAATTATGTGATGCAATAGATGTGTTAGCTAATGCTACGATGGCAATCATATTGCAAATAGTATATCAAATCAGTATGTGCATACCTTAAACTTACACAGTATTGGTGTATTAAATATGACCAATTTTTTAAAATGTACTATCAAGTCACAAAAAGACATGGAGGAATTTTAAATGCATATTACTAAGTGAAAGAAGCCAATCTGAAAAGATTACATACATATAATTCCAACTATCTGATATCCTGGAAAAGATGAAACCATGGAGATAGTAAAAAGATCAATGGTTACCACAGGTTGGAGAGCAGGGAAAAGGGATGAATAGGCAGAGGACAGAGAACTTTTAGGGCAAAGAAAATACTCTGTATGATACCATAATGATAGATACGTGTCATTATACATTTTGTTCAAACCTATAGAATGTACAACACCAAGAATGAACTGTAACGTAAACTACAGACTTTGGGTGATTACATGTCAATGTAGGTTCATCAGTTTTAACAAATGTACCACTCTGGTGGGGGATGTTAATAAAGGGGAAGGCTGTGCATGTGGAGGGGGGGCAGGGATTATATGAGAAATCTCTGTAACTTCCCCTCAATTTTGCTGTGAACCCTAACAATGCTCTAAAATAATAAAATCTTAAAAATATTAACTGTCACCCTGGCCGGTTTGGCTCAGCAGTTAGAGCGTAGGCCCACAGACCAAAGAGTCACGGGTTTGATTCTGGTCAAGGGCATGTACCTCATTTGCGGTTTGTCCATGGCTCTGGTAGGGGGTGAGTGGGAAGCAACCAATTGATGTGTCTCTCTCACATCAATGTTTCTCTCTCTCTCTATCCCTCCCTCCCTCTGTTTGAAAATAAATGGAAAACTATCTCCGGGTTAATATTAAAAAAAAAATTAACTGCCAGCGAAGAAGTAGATAGCTAATGAAATGCTTTCAACAATAAAAGCAAACACACAGAGACTGCCACAGCCAGACCCTCACTGAAGGTAATTCTAAAGGATGTTCTTTAGGAAGAAGAAAAATGATCCCAGATGGAAGGTCTGACATAAAAGGAAATAGTGATAAGCAAAGATATTGATAATTATGTGGGAAATCTGAACTGACAATTTAATACAAGAATACCACTTAATTTGTGTGGTTAAAAATAAACAATATAAAAGTAAAATACTGGACAACAAAAACATAAGTTGGGAGGAATAATCAGAGTTTAAGCATTCTATGATTCTTATATAGTAATTCGGAAGGAGGATGTAGTGTGTTGAATGGTGGTTCCCCTCAAAAAACACATGTCCACATTCTAATCCCTGGAACCTGTGAATATTATCTTATATAACAAAAGATGTGATTATGTTCCAGGATCTTGAGAGGAGGTACTTTTCTTGCATAATCCAGGTGGGCCCTAAATCCAATCACATGTATCCTTTTGAGGGACAGAGGGACAGCAGATAAGTAGAGGGCAAGACACAGAAGAGGAGCGAATGTGGCTGTGGAGGCAGAGATTGGAACACAGCCACAAGCCAAGGAACACATGGCACCGTCAGAAGCTGAGAGAGGCAAGGAGAAGGTTTCCCCTAGAGTCTTCAGAGGGAGCATGGCTTTATGACTCCTTGATAGGGAACGTTTGGCCTCCGGAACTGGGAGAGAATACATTTCTGTTGTCTTAAGCCAACAAATTAGTAGTTATTTTATACAGTAGTCACAGAAAACTAATACAGAAGGTAAAGATAATACTTTAGGCCAAATTAAAATACATGTGCTAATAAAGAGCTCAATTCTCCCTAAGTGGATTTAGAATTTTAATATGAACTCAATAAAAAGCAACATTTTTTAAAATAGAAAAATGTAATTGTAAGGTTCATACAGAAAAATAAGAATAGCAATAGGGGAGACTTAGGTAACCATATAATAAAATGTACAATAAAGCCTCATTAATGAAAACAAAGTGTGTTACCAAGTATACAGACAGACCAACCATCAAAATTTAATATATTAGCCCTGCCCAGTTTGGCTCAGTGGTAGAGTGTTAGCCTGCAAACCAATGAGTCATGGGTTCGATTCGGTCAAGGGCATGTATCTCAGTTGCAGTTTGTCCCTGGCCCTAGTTGGGGTTGTGTGGGAGGCAACCAGTCGATGTGTCCCTCTCACATCGATGTCTCTCTCTCTCCCCCTTTCTCTCCCTCCTACACTATCTAAATAGAAATAGAAAAATATCCTCAGGTGAGGATTGAAAAAAATTTTTTTAATATATTTTAAGTTCACAAATGGATAGTCATACATAAAGTGTTTAGGTTATGATAGAGATGGCATGTCAAATCTTGGATAAAAGATTTGAGATGGCTTCTGACATTTAAATGACATTGTGATAAAGTTGAATCTGTCTCTAAGCATAGATCAGGATAAATTCCAAAGGGATTGGATATTTAAATGTAATTTAAAATGAAACTGTAAAAGTAATAGAATAAAATGTTGTACATTTCTTTTATAATTTCTGAGTGGGAAAGCCTTTCTATTACGTAATGTCTAAAAACCGTAAGAAAGCAAAGATCATTATAGTAACTACACCAAAAGCTACAAATTCTGCATAACACACAAAAAAAGCATATAAACATGCAAACATGCAAATACACACCTCACACACACTCAAATACATACCCACTTATCTACCTACCTTCTGGCAAAGCAAGAGAACAATAAACTGGGTTAGAAGTCATAAATACTGTATTGTATTAAAGTTTGCAATTCCTATTATAAAAGGCTACTCTCTTAAGCAAAGAGCTCCTACAAATCAATAAGACCAACAAACCCATAGCAAATGAGCAAAACATACAGAACAGATTGTGCACAGAAAAAGAAATACAAATGATTTTTAAACATGTGAAAAGATGATCCATGCTGACTTACAAAAGGAGTGCCAATTAAAAATATACTGAAATACTATTTTCCACCCTTTAGAGACTAGAAAATCCAGAATTTTGATAACTATGTTGGCAAGATCATGGAAAAACAGATGCTCTCACACATTACTGGTGGAAGTAAATAGTTATAAATTTCATGGAAGGTAATGTGGTAAAATTATATATATCAAAATTATACTTGCATAGATACTTTAATCAAGCAATTCCTTTCTAGAAACTTATCCTACAGACAAACTAATACACGTGCACAATGACATAGGTACATTTTGCAGATCTATTTAAAAAAGTAAGATAGAAAATGTCCATCAATAAAAACATTTAGTTATGGATCCATCACTTGATGGAAAACCATATGTTACTATTAAAAAAAAAAAAAAAAAAAAAAAGGAGTGGGGAATGAAACTCTTCATGTATTAATATATACTATTAAGCGAAAAACGCTAATTATAAAGTGGTCTATGCTACGTTTGTATGAAACAATTAAACAGAATATCTATACATTTGTATCTACATTTCGTAGGCTAATATATATTATAAACATAGATGTATTGGGGGGATTGGAATTGAGCAGATGAGAGCAGAAAGACAGAAAGGAGACTTCACAGTATATTCTTCAACTATTTGATATTGAAACCATGTGAATACCTTATCTGTTACATTAAAATTTTTAATAAATATGTATAATAGAATATCTCTGATAACTTCTAACAAAGTAAACAAAGTATAACTTCCAAATTAGTAGAGGAGTAAAAAGAAAATGAGAAAAATTAAAAAATCAATCCAAAAGACAAAACACACACAGAGGACACAACACTAGACGGCTGAAATAAATTGAAATATTTGCATAGTCACAATAAATGTGAATCAATTAAACTCATCAGTCAAAAGACAGAATTTCTCACTGTATTAACCACAATAAACATGAATTATGTAAACTTCTCAGTTAAAAGACAAAGACTGTCAGACTGAACAAAAACATAATCTACTTGCATACTGTTCTTAAAAGATACACCTAAAACAAAAGAGCACAGGTAGGTTTAAAAAATTATACAGGGTGTATATATATAGCTGTAGCTATATCAATATCAAGTAAAGAGCTATTAAGGTAAAAAAAAGAGTCACTTTTTACAAAGACATGAAATTCAAAAGCCCAGGAAGATGTATCATTCTAAAACATAGCCTCAAAGTATACAAAACAAGAATTGCAATCACTGCAAGTAGAAACTGGTAAGTCTATTATCATCATGTATATTTCAAACAACCTCTTAGTGATTGATATAAAAAAAAAAGTAAGGCTCCTCCTCCTCCTCAAATTAACCTTCTTTGGAACTGCTAGATCACCAAATCAGAAACAAGGTTTTTCACTTATGCCCTGAGAAAAAAAAATCAAGGTTGGAGAGACACACTTCCTACTGTCTGGTTTTGGTGACTAACATCCAGCCACAGAAACTGGAGTTTACACACTATCTGCACAGCAACCATATAGCTAGACACTAAGACTAATGGCTTTGTCAGGAACTCTGCTTACACTTCAATTTCTTAATCTCTAAGCTCCTCAAGAAAACGCCTTGCTCTTTTACACTTACTTATACCTCTCCCAGCACCTACCACATGCCTGGTACATAATAAATGCTCAATAAGTATTTTATTGAATCATCTATTACACACCCCTTTTAGAAATACTTATTCATTCCAACATTTATGAAGCGCCTACCGTGTACCAGGCACTATGTTAAGTATTGGAAATACACAGGTGAATAAAACAGTGTCTGTTCTCCAGCCGGAGAACTATATATATTTTAAAAAGCTATAAACAGAGGTTTGAGTGGAGAGGTAGGTATAAGAGCCCAGAGAAAGTATCTGGAGATCTGAGGCAAAGTTCTCAACCATTTCACATGTATTTAACATGCATTTAACTACCCACTGTATTCCAGAATCGGGAGGTGTAAGAGAAGGAGCATCTGGGGTAAGTTTTACCAAGCAGATGTGAGGGTGAAGTCAGGCAAGGGTATCCAGGGCAATGAGAAAGAAGAAGAATGTGAAGTTTAGGACAAAATGTGATTTGCTCAAAGTCAAATAGCTTGAGTAAAAACTAGAACGGACATTCCTAGTGTCTTTTCCACATTGCTCCTTGACATTCCCTTCCCGAGGACCCTGTTTACTCCAATACAGCTCCCTGTCTAGCTCAATGGCTTTTGACCACACAATCCAACAAGAAATTCTTTTAAAACTGCAGCATGGTACTCATAAATTCAACTTAAAAGTTTTATGAGCCACCCTTACTAGATACAATGCATGCTACTCTAGTCTATTTCATTTTAAAGATGCTTCTTGCAATTCACTACCATTGACTTCACCACTCACTAATATTGCTCAACCCCATTTTGTAAAATACTTATTGCTTATAATGGTTTATAATGTGCTTCTGTGAAAATTAATAAACAGAAATCTCATTTAAAATGGAGTCGGTTGCGGTTCGTCCCCATCCCTGTCATGCGGGATACAACCAATAGATGTCTCTCACATTGATGTTTCTCTCTCTCTCTCTCTCTCTCTCTCTCTCTCTCTCTCTCTCTCTCTCTTCCTCCCGCTCTATCTGAAGATAAACAGAAAAATATCCTCGAATGAAGACTATAAAAGAAAAATGGAGGCTAAAAGAGAACTCTCGTGCATGTCACTCAACACACACTACTGACTGCAACAGAAAGAGAAGTAGCTAGCATCTCTACATTATCTCAGCAGGAGGAAGAAAAGATTTTTCCTTATCCAGTAACATCTCAGCCTGTGAGAGACTGCCATAATTCAGCCAATGAAAATTCTTCAAATTTTCAGTTTCCTCCAATAGACTATTTACAACAGCCACGAAAGAGCAGCCCTCTCCTTTGTTTCTCTGGACTTATATATGGTTCACCATTAGACCACAGGTGAATTACAATTCTTTGTTATTCTAGAATAAACCTGTTTTGCTGGAGAAATATCTGACTATTTGTTTAAAGTCAAAATTATTTAGTGGCTCATATGGGGATCCAGAGAAGATCCCTGGCAACTCAAGAGGTTGGTGAGCAAACAGGTACAGTACCCACTGAGCTCATTGAACTCACTGCTTCCTCACCCACCCTGGAGTTTGAGAGTAAGTTTTTCTCCTGTTTCTGAGTTTCCGCTGTCCTTGCATTTTGAAGCTCTCTAGGCTCTATTCGGGATCTAATTGAAAGCTTTGTTCTTTTCTGGTTAAAGCTCTGTTTTGTCCATAAATACTTGATTGGCAATGCAGCCTGACCCTCCTCAGCTCTTGTCACATTCATGAGAAAGAATTCAGATGACAGAAAACAGTGTTGAATGAAGCAAAACAAGCAAATTTGTTAAGGAAGCAAAGCAAGCTCATTTATAAAGTATACACTAAACATAAAGCACAAGCAAGCACCGCAGTTAGTCTGAGTGTACCACCTGGTGGAGTTCAAGGGTTTTATACTTCTCCCCCCTATAGGTTTCAAGGTTCCCCTTTTACATTACTGTGGCTTTTCCTAGAATTTATGAGAATATCTGGCAATTTTATCCTGGCAAGTCCCAAGACTGTGATTTCTTTGTTCACTGGGTGAGATAAACTCCCCGCCGCCCTAGCAGCTATTTATCCTGCCACATTCTCCCCTCATGTAATACCATCCAAACATTTTTGGGGTTTTGATTATTGGTCCCCAAACTTCATCTGTCCTTGGGTTTAGCTGGCACAAGTGGGATTAATTGGGTCTTTGTTCTCTATTTTCCAGGACAGGATGATTTAAGCTAAGTATTCTCTGGTTAGGGAGGAGAGGTATAAACCAGTTGCTCTCAAGTGTCCTTGGTTGAGAAAGAGAAGGTCTTATGATTCACAAGCTGGCTGTAAGCTGCCCAAACTGTTTGGCCTTGTTTAATTTTTTGCCTCAGTTTCCCCATTCTACTTTCCCAGGAAATTTCCTAGCTTCCTACTATCCTGACACATATACAAAATAAAAAAACCTCTTACTTTCTGTTATTATCATAACGAACCAGGAAATTGGAAAAGACGTGGTCACAAACTTACGCATGTTAGGCGCCTTCGGCCTTCTAACCCGCTCTTCCAATGTCCTCGGAGGAACTGCTGGTGCTCTTCCCAATCCTCCCTCTCACTCTTAGAGAAACCACTCTCCACGTTGGGAGGGCATCTCTCTCTGCCCTTATTGATACTAGAGCCACACTCTCAGTGCTCAACCCCACTGCTCAGAGCTCTCCTTCCCTGGAGTACTGAAACAGTTCAAACAGCGCGGATCTCTAGTAAACCTCAGCAGGTTCCTGTCTCTGAACCTGTCCCTTTTTGTTTAGGCCCTTTGACAGAGAGTTACCCTTTTCTCCTTAGTTGCTCCACCCCTACTCATTGATTAGTTTGAGAGTTCTTAGAAACGTATCATGCTGGAATTTCTTTCTCCCAAAAGGGGAAAATAAGTCTAGAATTTGACAGAGCCATAAAAATAGCAACAGGTGAACTAAATGGCCCATCGACACTTGCTCCATTTCTGATCACACTACAGGTGAATCTGGGATCCCTTATCATTTGTCCTTATTGGGTAAGCTACCATCCTGTTTATAGGCAAAATCTTCAACTGATGTTGACAGAACCGACAGTGCATGTTCTATCACATTCAAATAGATCCCCCAAAATCCTTTCCCAGAATCAGTTAATACCACATAAAAGTAAAGAAGCCCTTCAAAATATAAAGCCTGTGATAGACTATTACAAGACAGCCTCATTATCCCTTGCACTAATCCTTGTTATACTCCTATTTTACTATGAGAAAACCCATAAGCCAAGGGTGAAGGTTTGTCCAGGACCTCCGAGCCATAAACAGTTTTGCTATCACTTGACACCCTGCTGATCCTCGTACTCTATTAGCATCCATCCCAACTGAAAGCAAATTCTTTTTTATTTTTTAATATATTTTTTTTCTTTACTGGTTTAAGAGAGAGAGGAAGGGAGAGGAAGAGAGAGATAGAAACATTGATGAGAGAGAACACTGATTGGCCACCTCCTACATGCCCCCCACTGGGATTGGGCCCACAACCTGGGCATGTGCCCTGACCAGGAATTGAACTGGCGACCTCTTGGTGCTTGGGTCAATGCTCAACCATTGAGCCACACTGGCCGGGGGCAAATTCTTTACTGATTTATGTAGTTCACTCTTCAGCATTCCAGTTGATGAAACTAGGCAATACATTTTTGCCTTCACTTGGGAAGGAAAACAATTCATGTAAACAGTAATGCCTCAGGGTTTTACTGAGAGTCCTTATTTTTCACAAATCCTGAAGGCCGATGTGGGTGATACAAAGTTCCCCAGGGGTTCTACTTTGTTGCAATATGTGGATGACTTGCTTCTTTGCTCTTCCTCCCAAGTCTCCTAGCAGAAGACAGCATCCATGGGCTGAAATCTTTAGCCTTTAAAGGACATAAGGTCACCAAGGAAAAATTGCAGATTGCCCAAACTCAAGTTCTATATTGAGGGCATCTGATATCAGAACAAGGGCTGCCCCTAGAGCCAAACAGGCCTATGGCTTCCTAAGTCTCCCCAAACCCAAAACTGCGAGGTTTTCCCAGGCCAGTTGGTTATTGCTGAAACTGGAAACTGGATCCTGAATCTCTCCTTTGTGGCCAAACCTCTGTATGTTTTACTAAAGAATAACATCCCCCACCCCCACCTAATTTTACGGGAACAACAGGACAATGCAGCCTTAAAAGAGAGTTTATTGAATCTACCTGCTTTTGGGAATTCCAATGACCAGATTCCCCTTTTCCTTTTGTATATAAAAAGGAAGAGAATGCTCTTGAGGTACACACCCCAAAACAGGAGCCACCATCAACCACAGGGCATTATAGCCAGCAACTGGACCCCATGGCACAGTGATATTTCTCTTGCCTTAGAGCTATTACTGCCACTGGCCTTGTGTTATGGCCACTGAGGAGAAGGTCGTGGGATTTCCCTTTAATCATCTTTGTATCCTACGCAGAAAGAAGCCCTCCTGAATTCTCATCACACCTAACATTTTTCAGTCAGCTGCTCTACCTCCTAGAAAACCCAACCCCCACTTTTTAAAAATGGAAATTGAGTTTACTGTGTAACAAATGTACATGTAGGCTCATTAAAAATAGCAGATCTCTATTTGATTCCTCTTCCTCTTTTTTTTTTTTTTTTTTTGTTAATTCTCACCTGAGGATTTTTTTTTTTTAAATTGATTTTTAGACAGAACAGAAGGGAAGGGGGAGGGAGAGAGAGAAACATCAATGTGAGAGAGACACATAAATTGGTTGCCTCCCGCACATGCCCAAACCAGGACTAGGGATAGAACCTGCAACCTAGGTACATGCCTTTGACTAGGAATTGAACCTGAGATCCTTTGGTCCATGGGCCAATGCTCTAACTGCTGAGCCAAACTGGCCAGGGCCATTAGACTCTTATTTTATTTTATTTTTTAATTTTATTGAATTTATTAGGGTGACATTGGTTAATAAAATTACAGATTTCAGGTGTACAATTCTATACTACATCAACTATATATATATTTTTAATTATTTTTCTTTATTGATTTTAGAGAGAGAGGAAGGGAGAGGGAGAGGGAGAGAGAGACAGAACCATCAATGAGAGAGAAAATCAACTGGCTGCCTCCTGCATGCCCACCACTGGGCGTTGGGCCCATAACTTGGGCACATGCCCTGACCGAGAATCGAACAGGCAACCTCTTGGTGCATGGGTCAATGCTCAACCACTGAGCCATGCCCGCTGGGCTACATCATCTATATTTTGTACTGTGTGTTCAACACTCCAAGTCAAGTCTCCTTCCATAGCCATTACACCCCCTTTACCCTCTTCTAACTCCTATCACCCCACTACTTTCCCTGTGGTAATCGCCATACTATTTGTGTCTATGAGTTCTGTGGGGTTTTTTTTGTTTGTTTTTTAATCCTGTTGCCTTTTTCACTCAGTCCATCCATGCTGTTGCAAAAGATAAGATTTCCTTCTTTTTTATGGCCATGTAGTATTCCATTGTGTAATGTACCACAGATTCTTTTAGCCACTCATCTACTGATAGGCACTTGGGCTGCTTCCAAATCTTGGTTATTGTAAATAACACTGTAATGAGCATAAGGGTGCATGTATTCTTTTGAATTAGTGTTTTGGTTTTCTTCACATATATTCCCAGAAGTGGAATCGCTGGGTCATAAGGCAGATCCACAATTAATTATTTTTGAGGAAACTCTATATTGCTTTCCACAGTGGCTGCACCAGTCTGCATTCCCACTAACAGTGTGTGCCGATTCCCTTTTCTCCACATCCTCATCGACACTTGTCACTTGTTGATTTATTGATGCTAGCCATTCCGACAGGTGTGCAGTGATACCTCATTATGGCTTTAATTTGCATTTCTCTGATGATTAGGGACATCGAGCATCTTTCCATATGTCTATTGGCCATCTGTACGGCCTCTTTGAAATCCTTCTGTTAACTGCTTCTCACATAATCTTTTACATTGGAAATAACGTTAACCCCTTTTTAACGTTTAATAACGTTAACTACTCTTTTCCATTCAGTTATAGACAAAGCCCCTCATGACTGCTTAACACTGAAGGATCGCCTCTTGACCCTCGTCATTATCTGCAGGAAACTCCTTTGAGTAAGACAGATTTCTCATGGTTCGCTGATGGTTCTTAGTTAAAAGGTGACAATGGCAAATATTGTGCAGGATATGTAATATCAATACCCTTCGATGAAACTGAAGCAGTACCTCTGCCTTTAGCTATTATGGCCCAACAAGCCAAATCAGATGCACACACACAGGCCTGCACCCTTGCCAAGGGCGGAACTGCCAAAGTTTCTACTGACAGCAGACATGCTTTCTCAGTGGCTCATGGCTTTGGAATGTTGTGAAAGCAAAGTGGCTTCCTTACTTCCAGAAGAAATACAATTAAAAGTGGCCAGTACGCTAAGGGATTATTGGATGCTGACCTTTTACCTGCTGCTTTAGCTTTTATTACGATCCCATGGCATTCTAAAGTTGACTCTCTGAAAAGGGAAATCAACTTGCTAACACTCCCGCAGGGAATGGTGCCTTTATTTATTTATTTATTTATTTATTTATTTATTTAGTATTTATCTTCAGGCAGAGAGAGAGGGAGAGACAGGGAGAGAGAGAGAAACATCAACGTGAGAGAGACACATTGACTGGTTGCCTCCCGCACGACCCCAACCAAAGCCGGGGACAAACCGCAACCGAGGTACGTGCCCTTGGCTGGAATTGAACCCAGGACTCATTGGTCTGCAGGCTGATGCTCTACTGCTGAGCCAAACTGGCCAGGGTGGGAATGGTGCTTTTAAAGGGACCAACCTCTATCCTGATCCAAAGGGCCACTTCCCCAAATAATAACTTAGGAAAACTGGCTAGAGAAGCCCAACAATCGGCTTCAGCAAAGGAAAAACCAGACTGGAAATCCAACAATTGTTGGTTTGATAAAAAGAGAAAGCTCTGGTTTGGGCCAAATCCTATGGCTCAAAAATTCCCACTTGCAACTACAGTACATGCGTTAAACCACTGGTCCACTGAAAACTGATGGCACTCATTAACCGATATTGGTGGGGAAATATTCATAAGGTTGAAGAGAGCACCTACCTCACTTGTCCCGCTGGTTCCAAGTGTGACCAGGGAAGCCTGTTCCCACTGCTCCCAGACATTTTAAATTTCCTAACGGACTACTCAAGGTTTGGCAGATGGATTTCACACAGCTTCCCCTGCCTCGTGGATGTAAATATGTTTCAGTCACGGTCTGTATGTTTTCTCACTGGACTTCTGCTTTCCCTTGTAGCCAGGCTACAGCCTCCTCAATGGCTACAAGTCTCTTTGGAAAAGAGTATCCCTACCAAGGCAAGCCCTCTCAAACGCCACAGTGACTGCAGAACCCAGTTTACTGGTCAGGTGCTCTGACAAGTCTATGCTGTTTGGCTAGTTCTACAACTCTCACTGCCCTGCCACCCTTAATCCTCAGGTTTCACTGAACACACTAATGCCATCATTAAGATGCAGTTGGCAACATTTGTAGAGGCCCTTCAAATTCCTTGGCCAAAAGCAATGCTGTTGGTCCTTCTAAATCTCAGATCCACCCCCTCTGATGCCCATAAAGTCTCATCCTTTGAAATGGTCAGAGGGTGCCCAGTGCATCTGGCTCCTACCTCTTTTGACTTGCAGCTTATATAAAGGAGTTATATTTCAATATTGTAAAGGCCTAATTCCTTCTATAAAAGTTAGCCATGTTCTGGTAGAGCCATCTTTTCACAGTGCACTCCACGGAGATGAAGACTGTAAGCAACACGTTTTGCAAACTGGAAATGTTGCCTGTTGGGAAAGACACCTCCAGAAGACACTTTTCAGCCTCACTTGTAAGGCCCCCATCAGCACTGCTAACCAACCCTTGGGCTGCCAAGCTCCGGGGAATAGATTTCTGGAGTCATGTGACACATCTAAAGAAAGCGCCCAACCCTGACTGGACCCGCACACCCTCTGGTGACCTGCAGGCAAAGATTTCCAGAAACTGAAGCAGACAACACTTGATGAGACAGCTTTCCCAAGATGTTCAGACTAGGTCAGTTAGGTTTATAATTCACAGAGGTCTCTCCTTCATCTAGACTATTAGTTGACTCTGGATATTTATCCAAATGCATTGTCTCTGAATTTTCAACCTACAAACTATATTACTGATAAGACATTTAGTGCCAGTTTTAAAAAAAAACAAAAACTATTTAATTGCTTCATGTATATTTCTGCATTGTGTCTTCCCAAAACATGTGGTTTAATTCTTTCAGTTCTGAGTGTATCTTTGCCATAGTCACGATTCTAAGATACAGATAAGCAATGCCCGAGAGACTCCCCACTACCCTTCTTTGTTACTCAAATGTGACCACAATAGTTTCCAATCTGTGCACTTTCCCTCAATTGTGGGACATGACACCCTGGAAAGTGTGGTAGGCAGTTAGACAGACATGAGCAGAGCATGGATGATAGGCTAGGTACAGAATGTCACCAGGGCAGAAAGTCCTGGGTGCCTAGCAAATGACAATTGTAGGGCTGGACCTTGTCCCCAGGGTGACCTTTCCTCCCCTAGCATATCGCTGGCCATGGGGTTTGGATCCCCTGACCTTTCCTCCTGGAGAGAACATCTAAGTCTCAGTTGTATTTCAGCTCCAGGCCCAGAAAAGCAGCAAAACCAGACAAGCGATGCCACAGCCAAGGCTGACCTCAGGACCAGCTGCACTGAATAATGATCCCTGCCCTGGTGCCAACTAATCAACCAGTGGAGACCCTGACCTTGAAAGGATACATTTGAAAAGCTGCTGAATATTTTAGTGAGATCTTCCCCTGGAACCTCCCCTAAAATCGCCACCCTTAAAACTCTTAGGACAGAGGACCCAGTGCGCTCTTCCTCCTGGGAGCAAACAGGTGCCCCCCCCCACCTGTCCCCCAAGCATGCCACCTTTATCTTCCTCACTTCTAAGCTCCAAGGGCCCTTCATTTGCCTCTATAACTTGTTTCCTCAGCCCATTTCTTTTATAAATTACTTCTTTAACCTCTGTGATAGTCTAAGTAAATATTCTCTTATAGTTTGAATCTTGGCTCTGGATTCTTTTCCAGCCAGACTCAAGTGCCGAGGTTGCTGAACCCAGGTACAGTCTGACTCCACCGGTCTAACACCTGGTGCTGTTTCCACTAGCATCCACGGAGAAAAGACCCCCGCAGCCAGGAAAACCGATTCCTGATCAGTGATGGTTTCAGAGAAACATCTTGATAAAAAGGGGGAAGTGTGAAAATTAGTAAACAGAAACCTCATTTAAAATCAGAAGGCGAGGAGAGAACTCTCACACACGTGTCATTCAATGCACACTACTGACACCAACAGGAAGTGTATCTTGCCTCTCCAAGGGGAAGTGATACTACATAACTACTGCAGCAGGAGGAAGAAAAGATGCCTCTCTGTCTAGTAACAGCTCAGCCCGTGGCAGACTGCCATAACGCAGCCAACACTGACTCCACTTCCAACTTTCCGTTTCCTCCAGTGTATTTTTCAGTTACAACAGCCCCTTCCAGGTTCTTAAGAAAGCATTCCTCTCTTTTGTTTCTCTGGACTTAGTGGTTCACCATTACACCACATGGCCCAAATTGCAATTCTTTGTTCTTCCCAAATAAATCCATTTTGCTGGAGAAATATCTGGCTGTTCATTTATTCAAGATCAAAATCTCTGTTGCTTCTCCTAACTGGAATTCCACTTCTAGCTTCTCATTTGACAATCCAGAAAAAGTCCCCTTGGGACATATTACTGAGCAACTACTGTGTGCAGGGGAAACACTGAGCTAGGTCTCAAGTTAGCCGTGGGTGGCAAAGTTCTCCAAAAAAATCATAAACCAAGGCTATTATCAAATTTCCTTGGGAAACTTCCCCCAAACTATACATATTTATTACATATCTACTGAGAGCGATACAGAGTGAGATTGGATATGTGGATGTTAGGAAAAGCCTCCCAGGTGATAGTGACTTGATGATCTGAGGTCCCTTCCACTCTGACAAAACAAGCATTTGTTCAGGAAAAGAAAGCTTAGCAAAGGAGTAGACACAGACAAGACAAATGAAACCTCAGGTCAGTGAAGGGACTTGGCAGTGGCCAAACGGCTACTAGTAGTGCAAGGATTAGACTCCAACTCATTGGATTCCCAGTCCATTTCAGAAAGCTGCCAACAGGAACATAAAGTCTATCCTTGTTCCTTCTCCTTTTGCACTGACCTTTTCCTTATCAGAAATTCCCGGAGGGGCCTTGGCTTACTAAGTGCTAATTAGATTTCCTCCACCTGCTCTGGGATTTAGAGGGCAGTGCTAATGCAGTGCCCTCCTCAGCTAACAAAGCCACTGGCACTTCTGGTATGCAGGGGCTGGCCTCCTGTTCTTTAGTCAACAGCAATTAAAGGGCTCCTATCCCAAGCCCTAAGGAGGAAAATGGAGAAGGGAGGGGTATTCCTTGATCCAATAAGTAAAGTCCAGTCACTGATTGGGATTGTTACTGAAGAGCTGGGTGGAAACAGGGAAAATTCTAGGCCGTAGGAATGGAATCTGGGTGAGGCAAGTAAACTAATGACTACTCATCCTTCTCACTCCCCTAAGGAATGCTATTGTCATCCAGATTGAGAGGATAAAGCCTTGGATGGCAAAGAGCCCTCCTCCAAAAATAAAGTCATCAAGAAACATTTTCCTTTCTCTTCTTGCTTCAAGACACAGGTCCAAATTCTCAGCCAAGAATGACAAGTCCTCCACAGTTTTACCCTTCCCTATCTAGGCATCATAATTTAGTAAATATTCAGTCATTAACTGCCATGAAACTCTATTCCAGCCAACATTTCTCTGGCTTTGATTTTCTCATTTGCAGCTCCCAGAGTTGATTTCAAGATCAAAGGAGACAATGAGTATAAAAATGTTTTATAAACTTTAAAGTGTAAAAGCTGTTAATACAACTGATAATACAAACTCAAAATCAAACATTTACTGAGTTCCTAGAACAATGCTCATACACTAAATGTTATAACATAAATGCCTGTGGTTATATACACAAAAACAAACCAAACAGAATTTTTGACTATGTGGAAATCACAGGCTGGTGTACAAGATAAGGTCTCAAATATATATATAAGTATTAAATAAGAATATACACAATATGAGGAATGGGGAGTAATTTATCTTGCTACTAAAGAATAGGGGTGATGACTGTCAAAACCTTCTATGGCCCTGATTGGTGAATAGAATATAGAGTGTCCAAAAAAAATGTATACACAAAAAAGTGTAATTATAAAGCAAGTGTTTATTAAAATACATTTCATTTTCAAAATGTAATAAAATCTAAAGACACCCTGTACACATTTTTTTTGAACAGCTTGTATAATTGGGTGTGAGGGTTTGCAAAAAAAAGATGTAAAAGAAACTCAAGCGGCGGGTTTTTTCATGATCCCCCCACTACAACATATTCATTAATATTTCCCTGCCTTTATTCTCATGAAAAAGTTCTTTCTCATGAGAAATTAAAAATTCTGCCAATCATCCAAGGAATATTTAAGCATCAATTATGTATAAGGTATTATTAAAGATACAAAACCTTGCAAAGCAGGTCTCTGACCCCAATGAATTTACTATCCAATAAGGGAGGTAAGTCATAAGGGAAATTATAATGCTAGGCCATATGCAATGCCTCAAGGGAAAAGGAGCACATTATCCCATTTCTGGGAGAGTTCGAAGTTGAAAAATTCTGATTCATTTCTCCCCACAAAGTCAGAACAAAAGTCTCAAATTCATTCTTTCCATCAAAAAATATTCTTTAACCTACTATGTGGCAGACAACATTCTGGTCATGAGAAAAAAAAAAGCAATGAACAAATCAGAAAAATTCTGCCTTCAGAGAGCGTATGTTCTAGAGGTGTAAAGGGTCAAGCAGGCACATACATGTGTGATTTCCTGGTGCAGAGGGGAGGGAAAACAGAATTGTGACGCTCATGCTCTGGCTAAAGGGAGCAGCTGCCACCCAGTTCCAACTAATCGCTGCTAAGCAGAAATTTGGGCCCAGTGTTCCCAGATCTGGAAACTGGAAACTACGTAAAATCTCTCAACTTTTAACAATCTACAACTAAATTAAAGTTGTTTAAAATTCTGCCGGCAAAGCAAAACACTCTGTGGATGGAATTCGGGCTAAGATACCAGTTTATGACCTATCTTGGAACATGTACCATGATTTCTGGTTTAGACCCAGTCGTTATCTGTGTTATAAACTAAGTGCCACTGCGCTTGAGGAGAGGGAGAAACCAGTTCCAGCTAAGCAGTCTGGACAAGCATCCAGGAGCAGAAGGCATTTCGCCTGAATCTTGAAGTTTCTTTCACCTCTTTCAGGAAATATCCCAGAATATTTTATAGTTATCAATTCGCTCATGAGTTGTTTTTTTGTTTTTTCTGTTACTAGGCTTTTTATTTATTTATTTTTAATTAATTAATTTTTTTTTATCTTCACCGGAGGACATTTTTTGCATTTATCCTCAGAGCAGGAGGGAGAGAGGAAGGGAGAGAGAGAGAAACATCAATGTGAGAGAGACACATCGAGTGGTTGCCACCCACATGCCTCCTCCCTAGGTTTTAACTTCTCATAACACTTACACTGAGGTGTTGACACTTGCTTAGGTACTTACTTCCTTGCTAAGAATGGCAAGACCTTTCTCCAACCAGAAAGTCTGTAAATAATAACATGATCATGCAGCTGCCTTGCTGGTTTGTCCAGTCAATCAACAGATTAACAATCCTCTCTATAACAGGTTTGCTACCTGGAAAGATATTCAGAAAAGTTCTGGCATCTCCAATCCTCAAAGTAGGGACTTTATGCTGTTATTCAAGGCCCAATTACCTTAAAAATATATGGGGGGAAAAACCCAAACCCAGTCAGTCATTCTTTATTTCCCATCACTTCTTTCAAAGGCAATTCAATGATGTCGAAATTCAAAATGCAAATACTCTGATCTAGAAATTGTACTAGAAAATGATCTTACAGATAAATCATGTTTGTCCAGAAGTCATTAAAATATGATACTGGTGATTAAAAAGCACACTACAATCTAAAATAAGTGTACACAAATTGCTATGCAGGTTGTCACAGCACAAATACATCAATAAAAACTGGAACAAACATACTATAAAAAGCAAAAATTTCACTATTTGTACAAAGTTAAGTAAGAGAAGAAACAACTGACTCTCAAAGAAGCTGGTATTTCAACAGATACAATTATACACCTATATAAGAAACTATACAGCATGATAACAAACAAAAAAAAAAAAAAGGAAAAAGAAATTGCATAAGTTTTAATCTTCAACCTCAGACCCTGAAAAAATGCCCTCAAAGTCAGGAGAATCATCCCCAATACCAGAAAATTCATCATCCCTGCTGGTCTCCAGTTGATTCTCTTCATCACTGGCACTCACAGTAATAGAAACTTAGTCACCCCTGACTTCAAAATAGGGTTCTGTTGCTCATTAATTGGGTTGGTTTGTAGTGTACAGCTGATCTTTGAACAATGCATGAGTTTGACTACAGAGTCAAATACGCACGTGTAATTTTTTTTTTTTTTTTTTTTGGTACGTGCTCCTAGCCGCTAGGGCCTAGCAGGAACTGAACCCGGGACTCTCTGGTCCTCAGGCCGATGCTCCAACTGCTGAGCCAAATTGGCCAGTCCACGTGTAATTTTTGACTCTACAGTCTGCCCTTTGCATCCACAGATTCAAGCAACAATCATGGGAATGCAAAAATACTGTTCTTTATCTACAGTTGGTTGAAGCTGCAGATTCAAAACCCATGGATACCAAGGGCTGACTGCATTGAAAAAAATCCGCATATAAATGAGCTCTTGCAGTTCAAACCGAGTTGTTCAAGGGTCAACTGTATACAAACGTAATGATAATAACACAAAATTTAATGATAAATTAGTGCCTCAACTACTTCTGAGCCGCGTCGCATCAGGCCTTGCTGTTAAATACCTTTTGCTCTGGCCCAGAATTTCATCTGCCAAAGAGATGCATTCGGCACAAGGGAATATCTGGATACAAGTTGGGGGGTGAAGGGAGAAACATGTCTTGTATGTCAGCAAATTATGGAAATAACAAAGGTATTTATCCTCACACAACACTATATGGTTGTGAAAACTTGAGGTTTGAGAGAGCTGTGTAGAATGTTCTTTACCTAGTGATTCTTCTCAGACATGGAATTTAGGGGTGAATTTTTGCTTTCTTCATTTAGTTTTTCAGCATTTTAAAGCTTATAATAAATATGGTCCATTTTGTAAAAAATGATGACCATTTCTTTAAAAAATAAAACAGATGCAGTTGATCAGCACATGCTGCAGGGTGCTACCTCCCGGGTCACGTGATATCACAGGGTTGTGGTGCGCACGAACCGCACCGAGTTAGAAGCGGGTCTGGCACATAGCCTTCAAGTATTATCCACTGTCACACTGTCACATGAGATATAACAAGGTGCAAGACAAGGTCAACGGGGGTGGGAAAAGTATTTATTTTTTTCACTGACTGTTAGTCTGCCTAGGTTTCCTAGAAAACAAAGCCGGGGGGCAAAAGTTACCTGCTTTTTATCAAGTGTTGACATCTCAGAGCAAAGAGGGGAAGAAGATTAGTGAGGCAGGGTAGGAAGAAAAGCAAACACAAGGCTGTGCGTTAGCAAACACAAGGCTGTGTGTTAGCAAACTGGCTGCAGCTTAACATGAAAACACAGCCATTGGCCCTGCCATTCAGAATGTTTCAAATAGACTGTATGGAACGACGGCACCTAAGAGTAGTGCATGCGGAATGGGCTGGGGGGACAGACAGTAAGTAATGCATCTGCTAGCTCCTCTCTTCCCCACACCCCTCCCCCAACCACCTCCGCAGACCTGGCTGTGCTACGCAGCCCCTCAGGATGGTCAGTGCTGAACAACACGCCCTACGTTTCCATCTGGAAGTGGCAGGAGGAGCCAGAACCTTCCTGGCTCTGTTCCCATGGGGCTTAGGCCTCTGAACTGCTGCAGCTCTCTCCACGGTGGGCACAACAGGGACCACACAGAGTCCAGCCCAGAGGGAGCCCGAGATGGTGAGCGGTGTTAGGAAACAAGGCCAAAGCAGCAGCATGTGGAACCTGCCATGGAGCAAGCTGACGAGGGAAGGTAGAGCAAGGGAATCTGGGTAGACATATTAATTGAGTCCCATCCCACATGTATATTTGTGTACAGAATGAAATTGTCGCCACTATATATGTATTATATATATAATACTGCATCTAGGCTATACCCAGTGGCCTAATGGGAAGGGCAAGGACTTGGAGCCAGACAGCTCTGAGTCTGAGAATTCTATTCACCTAGGACTTGTTGCGAAACTTTGGCTGGGTTGTCCATCCCTATAATCAAGATCTTACATGGTCCCTGTGAAGATTAAGTGAGCTCAGGTGGCTGAAAGAGGTGCTAAACTCTGGCAGACGAGGCTCTGCCTTACATAAGAGAGACTGATTCTTTTTCTTCCCTCGTTCAATCCCTCCACCACGCCCCTCCACACCTCAGATTACACTAACATCATCCTGCTATTTGCATTTTTGATCACTTGCTACACTGGAAGCTCCTTGAGGAAAGGGTTATTAGTTGATTCTCTGGTGTCCCCTTTTTGGTGCCTGGCACAGCTACGCTCACATCTGGGGCCAAGCACATGTTTACTGAATGAACCAGAGCTCCAAACATCAACTCTTAGGGGAGATAACTTTTCATACAACGATTAGTCAAGTCAACCTGAAGGACCCATGAGACTTCCTAAACACAGACTGACTTCTGGTCTGGCTAGAAAGACAGAAAAATAAAAAGCAAAGGCTTTGAGGCTAGACAGATTTTCATTCCAATCTCAGTCCCAGCCCTTACTACAAGGGTGGCTTTTGAGCAGGTGACACAAAACCTCTAAAACTTTAGTTCCCTTAAACATAAAATGGGGATCCTACCGTATTTTGTAAGGCTGTTGTAAGAACTAAAGTTACATAATACACTCTGACGGGAATGGTGTTAATCTATGCTGCAGGGCACTCCTATGGCCCTATACTCTCACGGTGACCAAGGCTGCTCAGTCCCTCAGCTCCTGTGAGTCGGAAGGTCTCATCCTTTTCCTAGTCCCTGAGGGTACTTACTCTTCTTCAGGAGGGAGACCCTGTGAGCCCAGGTGAGGGAGTGGTTTACAGAGCCATAGGAATAACATCGTGTCTTTCTGCTGACACAGATGTTTCTCATATTCCTTCGATGGACATACACCACGAGGGAGACTCCAAGGGGAGGATACACAAGCCCTGTGAGCAGCGACCTTGGACTGTTTTCTTTTTTTTCTGAAAACTTACAGCCAGAGGAAAAATTGCCTATTTTTCTTTCCAGGAGAAAGAAACTTCTTTGAAATACTACAGGATCTTCCAGATTTCCTTCATTGCTAGCGTTGTTGTCAAACGTCACGAAGACAGAGGAAACCGAGCAGAGAGCTCACCCTGTTCCAGACCTTTTGGCACAAGCTGGCTTCTGGAGCCCACCATTGTGTCTACATCCCAGGGAGCAGCAGCAACAGGGAAAGAGCTTTCCCAGCTGATTAAGGACGAGAGTCACCAGCAGCAAAGACAGAAGGAGCCTGGGTCTCTGACTCCACAAATCCAAATCTCTGTACTTCTTTTATGTTAGAAAAACAACCCTTGTGTATTTAAGGCATCATAGCTAGTTTCTGTTATTAGCAACCAAACGTAATTCCTAACTTTCTGAATGGTGATCCAGAACTTGGGCAACATACACACAGGAAATTCACCTGTTGTGGGTGATTTGGGCAACTCGTTGGCAAATGTCCCAAGTTGTAAGAGAATGGCCTTTTTTTTTGGTGGTGGTGGTGGTGGTAGGATCAAAAAAGAAAAGAAACTTCTGGTATGAGTACAAGGTATCTTCTCCCCGCCCCTTTCCATTCAATACACTTTTACTGAATGTCAGCTCTGTGCCAGGCTTGATACAAAATATCATCCTTGTAGGTTTACCAAGTGCTTCCACATGAGCCTCTGTCTTTCGGCTCTTACCTTGTTGCCTCTGCTCTAGGCCGGCCAGGGGTCCCATTAGAGGTGCTGAGAGATGAGGAGCTGCCACGACCCCTGGAACAGACGTGGACTGTAGCTGCAACCACACAGCAATAAATATGAAAGACATACAAGTCTTAGTATTGCAAATATATTTGACTGGTAACCTAAGGTTCAATGGTGGGTATTTCAGGCTTGTCTCTTCCCTAGGCCCACTCAGAAAGTTTTCTTTCAGGAAAAACTCTTAAGAGAATGTAAGAATTTTCTCATTTATCAGTTATTTGCCTAAAGAGGAAAAGCTACTAAGGAAAGAAAGAAAAAGCCAGCCAAAGTGCAGAGACACGGTATGAGCAACCCTAACCCTAAGCATAATCTAAGTGCCTAGTCCTGGCAGAATGGCATGTAGAGACATTCCAACAGCCAAAGGTTTTTGGTTCATTTGTTTTTTGTAAGGTAATTCCAGCCTTTACTTAAATTTCTTAATGGCGCTCAAAGGATCAAAATTATAACCCACATTTTTTATCTTCACCTTACCAGTTACTACAGTTGCTCAAGGGTCTCCCACTGACCAACCTATCCAGTTCCCAACCTTCAGCGTCAAGTTATAAATGTGTACTCTCCTTTTCCCCTGTTATCTTTCAATTCTGTATTATGGAAATGCAGTGTATTTTCCTGGTTTTACATTTTCACTCCAACCAGCCTGTTAAAACAAAGCAGAGTCCTGGGAGAAGGGCCCAGAAAGCAAGAATCTGCCACTGGAGAGTCCAGAAAGGACAAAGGAAGGAAACAACAAATACCAATGTGAATAATTTTTCTGTTATATAAACTACACATAAAGAGCCAGATCTAAAGCTTCCAGGTGTTGTAACAACTCCCTCTCATCAAATAAGGAAGCCGAAGTCATAAAACAAAAAAGGTCTAAGATATTTTTTTTACTCTTCACCCAAGGATATTTTTCCATTTATTTTTAGACAGAGTGGGAGGGAGAGAGAGAGAAACACAGATATGAGACACATTGACTGGTTGCCTTCCGCACGAAGGGACCAAACCACAACCGAGGTATGTGCCCTTGACCAGAATGGAACCCACGACTCTGGTCTGTGGGCTGATGCTCTAACCGGTGATCCAAAACAGCCAGGGAGAAAGGTCCAAGATTTAAATGTAGAGTTAAAATCTATTTATATGTTGAAGGGGCCCAAGAAAGGAAAACTTCCAAAAACATAAACAAATACTTAAAACATGTAAATTGCTTAGAATAAGATTGGTACTCTATCAATGTGACCAATATAATTATTACTATTTTTATTATTGACCAGACCCTCTCCATCCCCAGCTCTTTGTTGTTAGATTATCCAAACATACCTCTATAGCAGAATTTCCAGACCAGCAATCACTGAGTAGCTTAATAACATATGAAGGTGTGTAGCTAGCTCCCAAGGTGGCCACTGATGTAGAGGCAAAATCTTGAGATTTAGCAACTAATTGCATTTAGTCTCAGATGCAATCCCAGAATCAAGTATGAATCTGAACTGAGCTAGAGAGAGGCAGAGAAAGGACCCCAGAAATGGGCCACCCCCAAACCTGTCAGGTTTACACAGTCCATGAGGGTGACATGTCCATTTGCCTTTCTGGCTCAGTGACTAACGTCTATGGATTCTCTCCAGGGACCGTAATCCCTGAAATTCTTTTATGTTGTCCTAGCTCTTCTCTGAGGGAACTGTATTCCACTTCCTTCAGAGACCACACATACTCCCTCTCCGTGGGGTTCTGGTCCCTCCCACTCCTATGCTGCCCTTCTGCCAAATCACCTTTGGTACCTCAGAGGCAGTGACTGCATTCCAGACTCATCTGTTTTCCCTAGTCAGAACTGATGGAATGAGTTTATTTAAACTAACATGTTTAAAAAATGGGGACAGAGGTATGATAAGAGGACATACAAGGGAAATGTTAATCACAGGTGCATGAACAGGACCAGACAGGCTAAGAGACTGTTTCCGCTCAGAACGGTACTCCCTGGATCATAAGTAGTTCATTTCTGCCTTAGCTATAATAAGATGGGTTTACTCCTTTGAGAGCTAAGTGCATACATCCCAGACATGAACCCAAATAGCAAAATAGATTCCTTAAGCAAAGAGTCTCCTGTTTCAGCATTAACCAGAACAATCCACTAATGATGAATAACAAATTCTAATAAAGAGTGCTAACACTGATACCGTATTTGCTGTGTACTAGACTCTGTTCCAAGCTCTTTCTGTATTAACACCTTGAATCCTCACAACAAACCCTATGATCTAGGCTCTATCACAGCCTCACTTTATGGATGAATAAATTGAGGCACACAATACACTGCCTAGTTGGTAGGTCGTGGGACTCAAATACAGGCTATCCAGCTCTTGCTACACCTTTTCACTCCTTTAAGTAAACGGCTGTGTTCAGAATTGTGTTCTCCAGTTTTAGGTCAGCACATAAGATGGGGAACACATCCTTGTCTGCTATGGGATAAGACAAGGGTGTCCGTGTAGGTCTGAGAAACCTAGGTTTTCAAGTCGTGATGCAAGCTTACGACAGGGAGAGAAGGCGGGGAGCAGGGTGAGGAGGCCTGCGTGCTGGCCAGGTGAATGGGGCTTAAATCACTGAGGAGCGTGGTTGCTTTTGGAGACAAGTAGACCCACTTCAGTTCTTGGGTCTGTTACGTCTACATTTTGTGGTCCTAGGCTAGTTTCTTAGCCTGAGCTTGTTTCTGGCTGAAGCAGCAATATTTCTTCTACCTCATAGTGTTGTGGTAAAAATTACATAAAATGAAACAGGCCACTACATGCAAAAGTTACTACACAGTAAGTGAACAATAAAATGCAAACTTAACTCTGCCCCCTACTTTCCCATTTCCCGCTCCCTGCCCCAATGAAAGAGATAAAGAAAACAGCATGCTTAGGAAGAAAAGCAATACTGAATAACTATGGACACTTGTTTTATTATTCGGGACCATTTGGGGGAAATTGTTCTTCACGCAATGTAAACATGAACCTGGGTGGGGCTGCCACACTACCGAGGGCGTGTCAAGGTATTACATGGGCTCTGGCCTGACCTACTAAGTGTTGCAATGCCTGGTATAACCCGAGCTGTCAGCATCCTTCTCCAAGACCTTGCAGTTTGGAGTTCTGGGAGCAGGGACCTTACCTTTTGGGTCACAGAGATGGGAGGACTGGGGGCTGCTGGTACCTTCCTTCCTATCACTTAGAGACAAGACATCCAACCAAAGGCAAGCAGCAGCGAGACATGCGGAGAGCCCTGGGGGCACTGGAATGTGATCTGGTGTTCAAAGCCCTCAGAGGTGCCCAGGGATCCAGAACGCTCCCTTCAATTTTCCGAGCCACCTTAGTAGCACTCCAATATATTTCTATTTCTTGTTTAAGTTTGTCTGAGGTACTTTCTGACATTAGTAATTTTTTAAAAAATCCTTAAAACCTGCATTTGTATTTTTTTTTATTTTTTATTTTTTTTTATCCTCACCCAAGAACATTTTCCCATTTTTTTGTTCAGGTAGAGTGGGAGGGAGAGAGAGGAACAGAGAGAGAGAAAGAGAAACATCGATGTGAAAGGAACACATCGAGTGGCTGCCACCCGCACGACCGACCAGGGCCGGGGACAAACTGCAACCGAGGTACGCGCCCCTAGCGGGAACCGAACCCGGGTCTCTCAGGACCGCAGGCCGACGCTCTAACCGCTGAGCCAAACCGGCCAGGGCTGCATTTGTATTTATACCAGACTTTCCACGAGGTGCTGTACAGACAATCCTCACAGCAGCCCCGACGGGAAGGCGCTGGTTCTCATTCCCCCTTCACTCCAAATGCATGTCGACCATAGTTCAAACCCCTCTGTAAGCCCACAGAGTGTAGAATCCAGGCACTCCTGTTATGAACCAAACCACACCCACCCACTCGAGTTTACTCAGATTGTACCAATCCCAAATAATCATGGTGGTCAGGAGGGTGGACAGCGACTTAAGGGGAGCTGGAGCGGCTTCCCCAGAACCACACAGACGACTTAACAGAAACACGGCCTGCTGGGAAGGGGACGGGAGGAAATGAATTCGGGAGAAGCAATCCACAACTACTCCACAGGAAAGTGGGAATGAATCGTTTTTAAGATTACCTAGATTTCTGAACCACCTGACCAATGATTTCTTCTGTTCACATTGCTTTGCATTGTGCTCTCACACTTCTTCAGTCTAACCGAAGGCTGTCCTCGGAGCTTCAGCTGTTCTCCACAGGGAAGCTAGTGAGTTTATCAATGACTCTCTCTGAGTACCAGATCAAAATGCTGATTTGCAAGGTTGTTAAGAGATCTCAAGGCACCCTCCAGAAGTAAGTCCTGCTTGACTCAGTTAAAAGGTTCCTAGTGTCTCCTTGCCTTGACTTCTTCCTTCGTAAGTGTAAACTCAAAATAAAGAGAAACTTCCCTGGCCAGTTTGGCTCAGTGGTCAGTTCAGGAAACAAAGGGTCGCGGATTGGATTCCCAGTCAAGGGCACGTACCTGGGTTGCAGTTTCAATCCCTGGCCCTGGTCAGGGTCATGCGGGAGGCAACCAATTGATGTGTCTCTCTCACATCAATGTTTTTCTCTCTCTCCCTTCCTCCCTTCTACTCTCTCTCTAAAAAAAAAAAAAAAAAAAAAATCAATGGAAATATATCCTCAGGTGAGGATTTAAAAGAGAGAGAGAGAGAAATTAAGAAAGGTCAGGTTTTCCTTTAGAAAGGGTTTTTATCACCCAATTAACAAATGAAACAGATTTCCCACTGGTTGGACTGACAACAGTGAGCAAAAATGTTTTTTTAATTGATTTGAGAGAGAGAGGAAGTGGGGGTGAGAGAGAAGTATCAATGTGAGAGAGAAACATTGGTCAGTTGCCTCCTTAGGCACCCTGACCAGGAATCAAACCCACAACCTGGGTATGTGCCCTGACTGGGACTTGAACCCACCACCTCTTGGTGTACGGGATGATGAACCACACTGGCTGGGGCAGCAAATTTTACAGAAATTTGTTAGAATGGAATAAGATGACACAGATCTCTGGTTCTAGATTCAGGAGACTGGCTTTCTAGAACCAATGTGCAAACTTATTGTCGACTGAGCTCTTGGAAAGAAAGAACTTGGGTTTTATAGTTGAACAGATGGGCACTGTTAACCTTCATGGTGAGAGATGTCCTGCCTTACATCACGACTCCATCCCGAACAAGACCCATTTTCCTCTGAGCCTCACTTCCTGACATAAAAATGAGGGTGCCACAATCTACCCCATTAGGCTGATGACTAAATAAAGTTTCGCTATGATTGAAATGTATTACGTACACACGTATTACTTGACTATTTGAAAAGAATATGAATTCTGCAGTTACGGAATACAGTATTCATGTGGGTGTTTCTAGTTTTTGGCAATTATGAATAAAGCAGCTATACACATTCCTACAAGCCTTTCTTTCACACACCCTCTCTCTCTCTTTTTTAATTTAGGGATAAAGCTACAGTTGAGTCTTGTATTTTTATCCAATCTGACAATTTCTGCCATTTAATTAGAGCTTACTTCATTTGTATTCAATATATTTATTGGGTTTAAGTAGACTTTGTTTGTTTCTCCTTTTAATTAAGTTCTTTTCCCTCCTACCTCCCCTTTCTCTTCTTTATTTCTTTAGTGCTTCTTCTGGGGATTATAATATGCATCCTAATTAGTCACAGTACATCTTGAATTAATATTACTTTGAATTGTAATGCAAGATGCTTCAAAATCCAGTTACACCCCATTCCATCCTTTGTGATATATATAGTTTTGCTGTCATACATTTTACTTCTATATATGTTATAAACCCAACAATACATTGTTATTTTTGGTTTAAAAAGTCAACTGACTTTTAAAAAACTAACAAGAAGAATAATGCATTTTTAGATTTAGCCATATATTTATCATTTCCTATGCCCATCTTCCTCCCCTCCTATATAATTAATTTTCCATCTGGTACCAATTTCCTACAGACTGAATTATTTCTTTATCACTGGATATAGAGTCAGGTTGATAGTGCTCTTCTTTCAGGACTGCAGAGATGTCATTACATTATCTTTTGGCTTCCACTGTTTCTGATAAAAGTTGGCTGTCATTCTGGTAATGAGCATATATCTGTTTTCCCCCATGGGCTGCTTTTAAGATTTTTAAAATTTATCTTTTTTTTTTTTAGCAGTTTCACCATCATGTGCCTAGGGGGGTGCGTGCGTGTGTGTGTGTGTGTGTGTGTGTGTGTGTGTGTATGTGTGTGTGTATCTTGCTTGGAATTAGCTGAGCTTCCAGGATCTGTGGGTTTCTGTTTGTGGTAAAATTTGGCAAAACTTCAGCTAATATTCCTTCACATATTTTTTTCTGCCCTAGTCTCCCCATGCTGCCCTCTTCCTCCTCCTGCTTCTGGACCTCCAATTATGCATGTGATAGATTTCTTGCTACTATCCCACAAGATGCTGAACGTCTATTCATTTTCTCTTCAATCTTTTTTCTGTGCATTGGTTGGAACACTGTCTCTTGACTTTATGCCATGTTCCTTACTCCCCTTTTTCCCCCTCAGTGATATGTTCATCCCACCAATTAATTTTTTATTTCATATATTTTGTAGACACTAACATAATTATCATAGCTTTTTTAACACTGTCTACTATTTACAATACCTGGGCTGTTTGTAGTTCTCAAAATAACTGTTTTTTCTCTTGAGTATGGACATATTTTTTGGCTTCTTCAAGTTGTACAATTTTTTTTTTATTGTGGATGATACATTGAGATTTTGGATTGTGTTATCTTTCTCTGAATAGTGATTTTTGTTCTAGGCGGCTTTATTAAATCTAAGCTTTGTTGGAACAAGTCTATTTGGGCATTGTTCTTAGTTCTAGGGTGATTCCCTCCATCTGGGGATATAATCGTTCATTGTAAGTTGCAGCCCTTCTAGGGTTTTAACAAAAAGCTTGAGGGAGTTTGCCAAGCCCCTACCACCTGGCAGAACTAGAACTACAGAATCTGTCCTCTCTGTACTGGGCAGCAGCTGAAATCTCACATCAGGAGTTGCAGCCTTCCAGATCTTGTTTCTTTCTTGGGTCCTGAAAGTCTCACTCATCCAAGTACAATTCAGAGATCAACCAAATATTTGAGATCAACCAAATATAAACACATACTCTGTTGCTTTCCTCTTCCAGAATTCCTTTTCTAGTTCTGTCAATGCCCACATCTTCAGGACAAGAGTACAGCTTTCTACCTGAATTCCAGCCATGGAATTCTGCCTTGGGCATGCTAAGGAATAACACTCCCAGAAGAAAGGTCACACAACTGGCTCTCACCCAGTGTCTTTCCCTTATTTTAAGAGTCAAATCCTGTCTAGTTTTTGCCTACTCTGGTCACTCTTCAGTGTCTTCAAACAATTGTTTTTAGACACTTTATTTAGAATTTATTCACTTTTTTCTGCAGGACATGTAGTCTGATATAAGCTATTTCACTACTACCAGACCTGGGGCTTCTCCCACACCAAAATTTAAGAATGAAAACTGCCCAAATCATACAAGATAAATCATCTTCAATTCAGACAAACATAAAAACAGTATGAAGAAAAAGTATTTCAGGTATTCAAACCATGTTTTAGTCAATCAACAAATGCTCATTTCCTTCATAATGCTCATTTCACTCTGACCTCACTCAGCTAATGGAACATTCCTCACAATGGCCCAAGTTTTCTATTCCCCCCATTACCTCTTTGGCTTCATCTCCTACCACACTCCCCCTTCTTGGAGCTCTCCAAATCCTTTTCCGACCCACAGCCTTGGCTCAGGCAGTTACTTCTTCCTAAAATTCCTGTTCCAGACAACTGCATGATCCCTTCCCTCACCTCCTTTCGGTTTTTGCGCAAATGTTAATTTCTCAGTCAGAGGTCTTCTCTTACCTAAAACTGTATCTCTCTCTCTCTCTCTCTCTCTCTCTCTCTCTCTCACACACACACACACTCACACACACACACACACACACACCCTTTCTGTGCTTTATTTCCTCCATAGCATCTTTTGCTTTCTTATCATCAGTCTTCCCCCCACACTGGACTATAAACTCCATGAAGGAAGGGGTTTATTTTCATTCTCTGGTGTTGTCCTGGATCCAGAGCAGTAACTCATACTTGACAGGAGATCAGTAAGTAGTGTTTGACTGAATCTTGTTCATTGATTAGCTTCTGCCTGCCCTCAACCCTGTGTTTGCCTCCAGTGCACCTCCCCCACCCCACCTGACTGACTACACCTGTCAGGCTCCTTGTCTCTCATATTCAGTTTCACATTCAGTGTCTAAGCTGTAGCTTCCTATATAGTAGGTGCTTACTAGGTATTAAAAAATGTTTTTTTTTTTTTCTTTATTTATTTTAGAGAGAGAGGAAGGGAGAGACGGAAACATCAATGAGAGAAGGACATCAATCAGCTGCCTCCTGCATGCCCCCCAGTGGGGACTGAGTCTGCAACCTGGGCATTGCCCTGACTGGGAATTGAACCGGGATCTCTCAGTCCATGGGACAATACTCAATCCACTGAGCCACACCGGCCGGGCACTTACTAGATATTTTTAACAAATAATTTTTATAATTCATGTATAAAGTCCAGGCTTCTCCAAAGGCAGGGACCTTCTTTTACCTTGCTGCACCCATTGAGGCTATAAGTAGAGTGAGGTATAACTGTCTACTAATTAATGTAATACAGTGGTCCTCAACCTTCGTGATGTCGCAACCCTTTAATACAGTTCCTAATGTTGTGGTGACCCCCAACCATAAAATCATTTTCGTTGCTACTTCATAACTGTAATTTTGCTACTGTTATGAATCGCCATCGGAAATATGTGTTTTCCGATGGTCTTAGGCGACCCCTGTGAAAGGGTCGTTCGACCCCCAAAGGGGTCGCGACCCACAGGTTGAGAACCGCTAATGTAATAGGATCAGATGAAAGACAGCCCTTAACCACCCAGTGACGATCAGATATGTTTTAGGATGCTTCAGTTTTCATTACTGGCATTGATTATAGATGTTTTGCTATGCTATACTTCATTTCTGGTTTGTACTCTTACCTTTCAATCCAATGGTCATTTATCCTTCCAACCACATGTATATTTCATACAGCAAAAAAAACTCACGAATGTGAGTGTCTAAGGCACCGGCAGTGTAAAACACGAATGACAACTAATTTGGAGAGTGGAAAAATAAGTGGAACTCAAAAGATAATAAAGATGAAAATGAAGGGAGCAAGCATAATTAAAGCACAGATCCCTAAGGATCTTACATTCAAAGGAGGGGAAAGATGTTTTACTTTAGATTTCAAGTAAAGAATCTGTATTTAAATATCCAAGGAAAAATCATCAAGAGAATAGAAACAGGATGTGTAAATTCCAGATCATGAGAGGAAGAAAAAGAGAAACGAAGGAAACCAGATGAATCCAACGACGGGAGGGGAGCAGGATAGACAGCATGAAATAAGATGGCAGAATTATACCCCAGTATGTCAGGAATCACAGTAAACATCTACAGTGGTTTGGGGAAAACTCTAGATAAACTGGTCAAGGAAGGTCTCTCCAGGTAATAACATTTTGTAATCATAGCAATCACTCCAACAGAGCTCTCCTACATGCCAACCAATAGTCTAAGTGCTTTAGATATCATTTTTTGTTTATTTTTTAATCCTCACCCGAGGATATTTTTCCATTTTTTGTACAGATAGAGTGGGAGGGAGAGAGAGAGAGAGAAACATCGACGTGAAGGGACACATCGAGTGGCTGCCACCCGCACGACCAACCAGGGCCGGGGACAAACTGCAACTGAAGTACATGCCCCTAGCGGGAACCGAACCCCAGTCTCTCCGGACCGCAGGCCGACGCTCTAACCGCTGAGCCAAACTGGCCAGGGCTAGATATAGTTTTAATTTAATCCTCACAACAACCTAATGAAATAAGTATTATTACCCCATTTTATAGTTGAGGAAATTGGGATGAAGAGAAGTAACTTGCCCAAGATCACAGAGCCAGTAAGTGAACTTGAATCCAGAGTCCACACCCTTGCCTACCTTGCCATGTCCTTGAAGATGCTAGCTGACACCGGGGGGAGGGGGAGATACTCCAGGCAGAGGGAAAAGCAAGTCAGGAAGAACTCGGTTCTTTCGAAGGAGAGAAAAGAGGACACTGTGGCTGCATAGTAGGGAACAATGGAGCAGTGTAGCATGAGACTGGATTTGGGAGGCCATACAGACCCCATCAAGTCGTTTCTTTGATTATTTACTATATGTCAGAAACTGAGCCAAATGCCTTATATTGACCTTACATGATATCATTTCTTAATACAACAGCGCTTCTCTGATCATTCCCAGTCGATGAGCTGTGCCCCTCTGTGCTCTTGCGGCACTTTGCCTATGTCTCTATTGCAGCACTGGTCTCAGTGGATCTCAGTGAGCTATTGACTGGCTGATCGATTTCCTTAGGGCTGAGGACTGTATCATTTACATCTCCAGTGAGAGGCATCCTACAGGCACTCAGTGAAAGCCTGCGTTTCCTCAGTCTCTTCTGCTGGGGTCCCTGTAGTCCAAAACAAAGCTTTCCTCAATCCACAAATGGGAAGACTCGAGTTATGTGATTTTTTTTTTTCCCTAACACAATTAATAACAAGGATACTTGTATTTTTATACCTAATGACCTTCCAAGAGCAGCAACCATGGAAGTCTCCGTGTATTTCACAGTCCCTACACAAGGCTAAGTCACCATGCATGGGAATCAACCCACTCCCACCTTTCCAGTCATAACCATGAGTGCCTTTAGACTTAGCCATAATCAAGACTGCTTTTCTGACAGCTCAAAGCACTGGAAAATACTGTTCATCCCATTTTAAAAAGTCCCTGCCCTGGACAGTTTTTCTCAGTGGTTGGAGCTCTGAAGGGTTGGAGGACTGAAGGGTTGCAGGTTCAATTCCTAGCCCTGGTCAGGGTCGTGCAGGAGGCAACCAACTGATGTGTCCCTCTCACATTGATGTTTCTCCTTCTCTCTTTCCCTCCTTCCCTTTTACTCTATCTAAAAAATTCCATGGGAAAATGTCCTCCAGTGAGGATTAACAACAAAAAAAAAAGTCCTTGTAAATTTGGAGCGGAACACATTTATTTGTGTCTACTAATAATAAGGAATTCCAATAGGATCAATGTTTTGAGATCAAAACACAGCCATGATTTTTCTATTCATAGTGAAAGTTTCATGCCTCTCAGATTCTCTAGACCAATGTTTCTCAAATAATACATTTAATATAACTTTGGTCTGACTTTAGAAATAGCCTCCTAGAAAAGGCAGTAAGTCATGCAGAGAATACTATCATTTCCACGGGAAGTAGAACAAGATATAGAATTCATTCAGTCGAACACTGAAGCATGAGAAATATCACAGCTAGAAGAAAATAAATCTACTTTCCTCACACCAAAAGGTCTCTGAGGCTCCTACTCCTCCTTTTGACATGTTCCTACATGATCCCCCACTCATTTTCTCTAGATGTACAAGCATGGATCAAGATTTTAAGATGCACATTTTCTGAAATATGCATTCATAAAGTCTGGGGGACAATCTTCTCTCTCTTTACTGATAGCAAACTAAATTCACTACCACATTCCCAAGCTCTCATCAAGTTCATGTTACCAAGATATTTCCCACTGGGTCAGCATTAAGTCCATAGTTACAATGGTCTCTCAGTGAATTGAGAAAGCAAAGTTGTCAACATGGCCAGAAAAGGATGTGTTGAATAGCTTACTTGCTACACCACCACACTCCAAAAAGTTTCAGTTGAAATCTGCTGTCACTCTCATATCCTGTCACTGCCAGGTTGTGTAATGTTAGCAAAGATAGAGCCACAAAGACGTGGCAGCGGGAATAAAAATGGAATGAGGAACTTGACTTATAATCTGCCAACTGTCCCATGTAGAAAGGAGGCTCAGCAAGCTCAGAGAACTTGTCCAAGGTAATATTTTTATTAAAACTCAGATTTGTCTGACAAAATCATGCTTATTCTATACAGAGAGGTCAGCCAGGCACTGGGGGGAGATTGCTTGGGTTCAAAAATCTATTTCCTTCCTTTCCTAATGGAGACATTTAAGTGAATTTCCTAAATTCCCTGACCCTCAGTTCCTTATTGACAAAATAGAGAAAACAACAGTACCTGTCTCTTAGGGCTGCGGTAGAGGGTAAATGAGATAAAACACAGGAAGTGCTCAGAACAGTCTCCCATATATATGAATAGACAAATCAATTTATCTGTCAATAGGCCAAGTCCATATACATAGATATTTTTTTCAATATACAGGCATACCTTAGAGATATTGCAGGTTTGGCTCCAGACCACTGCAATAAAGCAAATATCGCAATAAAATCACAAGAAACAAAATCACACGAGTTTTTTTTGGTTTCCCAGTGCATACAGAAGGTATGCTTAGACTATACTCCTGTCTATTAAGTGTACAATAGCATTATGTCTTAAAACAAAAACAAAAACAATGTACATACCTTAATTAAAAAATAGTTTATTGCTAAAAACTGCTAACCATCATCTAAGCCTCTGGGAAAAGGAGTGCCAACAGACTTACTTGACATACCAAAAAGCTAGAATTTGTGAAAAACGCAATGAAGCACAGTAAAATAAGGTGTGCCGGTATATTAGAGAGAGGGGGACGTATGTGTGTGTATATTTACATATGTGTTGTTCACAATATATTCTCAGAAAGGAATTTTTCTTATGTTCACTCAAATGCTCTCTACCAGCCTGCTGCCCTCAGAGCTATGGGTGTCCTTAGAAACAGCTTCTTAAGTAATGCAACGATCCTACTTCCACAACTAGTGCTGCTTACTTTTGTTTTGTTAAAAAAAAAAAAGTTAACTCTTACTTTGCCTTAAACCAGCAATTTTCAACTTTTTTCATCTTATGGCACACATAAACTATTTACTAAAATACTGCAGCACACCAAAAAATATATTTTTTGTTGATTTGATTAAAAAAATAAAGGTATACTTTTTACTCACCGGACAGCCATTGTTGTGCTGGCTGTTGTCATTTTTCTTTTTTTTTTTTTTAATTGGACAATCTAAGGGAAAAGAGGTCAGTTCCCCTGACTAAATAGTCAGGTAGTACATGTTTTAAACATTCTTGTGGCACACTGGGTAAAAATTGCTTCCTTAAACCATCCTTCTTTGAGTGGAAACAGAAGAATGAGAAGCCACACTTAACAGAGAAGTGAACTAGGGGTGTCTTGGTTAGAAAAGATTTTCTTAATATCAACTTGAAAAGTCTAAGGATGTAAATGTAATTCAAATCAATATTTAATGGGCATATTAAGCATGTGCTCCACAGGTGGTGCAAATCTGAGCAGAAGACTGGTCTTTGCTCTCAAGGTCTCCTCACTTAGCACCACTTGCTCCCTGGCAGAATGTGTGAAGTGTCAGGGCAGAACCTCAGTCAACACGCTCTGGGAACAGAACTGGGACTATCACATTTTACTGAGATCAATATAAAGAACAAGTCTGTGTTCTTCTTCATTGTTTCTTTTGTTGTTTGTTTTTTATTAATTAATTTTTTTGGAGACTGATGGAAGGAAAGTAGCTCTTCTACTGTTTTGATTCTTTGACTTTACCAAAAATTAACAGGCAACAGAACTTGGCAAATTCCTGAGAATTGGACATAGCACTCTTGCTAGCATCCCCTGTAATGCTTTCTGTTTATTTTTAAAGCAGTTTAAAAATTGATTCATAAGTACAAAAATAGTACATGAATATATTCTCATTATTTAAAAAACTGAGACAGTTTGGCAGCTCCTTAAAACGTTAAACATAGAGTGACCATATGACCCAGCAATTCCACTGGGTCCTTTAGAAAGAATGGGATGAGAAAGCGGTTTCCATGCAACTCATCCGAGCATTCATTTAACACTCATGTCAACCTTGTTAAACAGAATCGGATATATCCACACAATGCAATATTATTCAGATATAAAAAGGAATGAAGTACATAAGTGCTACAACACGGATGAACCTGGAAAACATTACACTAAGTGAAAGAAAGAAGCCAGACATAAAAGGCCACATATTATAGGAATTCATTAATATGAACTATCCCTAATAGGCAAATCACCACAGAAAGTAGAAATGCGGTTGCCACGTGCTTCGGGGAGGAGGGAATGGCGAGTGACTGCTTAATAATGTGGACTGTCCTTTGGGGGTGAGAATGTTCTAGAATTAGTGGTGATTTCTATCCCCTGTACAAAATTGTGAATATACTAAAAACACTGTACTGTACACTTTAAAATGGTGAATTTTATGGTATGTGAATTATATCTCAATAAAGCTATTATTCAAAAAAGGCACTGAAACACTGTAAAGTTGAAGCCTCTTTGACCATCCCTCCCACTCAAATGCCCACAGGCTACCACTATTAGCAGTTTAGCATGCCTCCTTGTTATCACACTATTACCCCTCACAATGCCTAACAGAGGTTCTTGCACACAGCGAGCATTTTAGACATTGTTGCACAATAGCTTTGCACAAGGATAAAGTAATACTGTTTTGTTCTCTTCCGGATGATGTAGATCCTTTTGTATCCACCAGCACACAAGTTCACTGAATCAGGATCAGGCAGCTTCAGGGTACTGTGTACATCAACATGACACACACTAAGTGCAGTGGAAAAAGAGTACAGCACTTACTGGCTCAGAGCTCACCGACCACAAATCCAGTCACTAGAAAACCCTGGTGCTGACATTCATGCAAATGAGGAGGCGCTTTGCAGCTGTTCCCTTGGTTTACAGTTTGGAGTAAATGAAACGGGGCTTGACAAGGCCATTACTTCAACAGCAAGCTGCAAGTAAATGATTTCTAACTTGGTCAAGTCTGACTTCAACAGAAGCCTTGGTCTCCAAAAAGACTTGTTCCAAGAACAATACAAGATGTATAATTAGTTTGGGTCGTTTTTCATCAGCCTCAATATAATGGAGAATAACTGTTACAGTATTTTTTAGATGCTTCCTAATTTGTATCCCCTGTTGACATAGCAGTTTCTCTTCACATACTCTAGATAGAAAGAGCCTCCTTGTCTGCAGCTGATACTGAAAGGAGGATGTGATCTAGGAGAAGCTCTAGCTGTGGAAGGAGAAGTAAAAGAGAAGCCTGCCCCTTCCAGCCCTATGGGGAAGAAAAAGCGTAGAACAGGTGAACAGACAGGGTCCTCATTCACACACCCGCGCCCCGTGTACGTACTCCTCCTTGCCAATCGAGCTGGTTCAACTCAGCGAATAATGGAACTTTAGAAATACTGAGACTCCACTTTCTAAGACATACCATGAGGGTGGGCTTCAGGCTACCAAAGTTCATTCTTCAATTCTGTTCCAATTTATGGTACGAGATGAGGTGCTTGGATGTAGCAGCAGGAGGTAGCCAGAAAGATGAGCTTGGGGCAGCGCTGCTCACTCCCTAAAGCCTGAGCATACAAGCAGGGTATCTAGAAGCTGCTAGGAGAATTGATGGACTAGCAGAGGTCTGTGGTTGGAGCAAAGATTCTCAGTGTATAGGGACTTTGAGACAAATGTGCAGCGCCACAACCTCTACAGTGGATTCTGCACGCTACTCCCAAAGGACAAAATTACTTACAACAGACAACTCCAGAATACATTCCAAACTAGACAATGAAACAATAGATGCCACATAGAGGCCCACCTTCTCTCTAACTCACACAAAGACTTAGTAAGCCTTTTCAATGAGCAGTCAGTAATAAATACTAAGCATCAACTATCTGCCAGACACTGTTCTAGGTTGAAGAGGATCTGCAGGTAAATGAGGCAGACAAAAATCCCTGCCCAGACCAAACAAGATTTTGGGGTGGAGAAAGGGAAGTGGGAGTAACTCAGAAAGATGAAGTATCCACTCAAAGATCTTTGAATAGGATGTTGAACTTTGAACAAATTTAAAGAAGACTGTTTATACTAAAAAATTAAAATATTGTTAGGGCAGTTTTTAAAAATAGCCAAAAATTATTTGACAACCCATCTATGAAGAAGCTGTGGGTCTTTGTGCCCTTTCCTTGAATCTGAGTGGGCCCATGAGGCCTCAGACCACTCGAGTATGGCAAAAGGACCATGGTGTGACATCTACGGTGAGACCATTAAAAAGGTCCATGAAGTTTCCATCTTGGCCACTAAGACATTCACTCTTGGAACCCCTGCAGCACCACATAAGAAGTCTGATTGCTTGGAAGCAACCATGTTGGGAGATGCCCAGGCTGCCCGCGGAGGCCACATGTAGGTGCCCTAGTCAGTGGAGCCCCTGCGGAGTGGAGCCTCCGAGTTTCCCTGCCCTGGTAAGTTATGTGAGCAGACACTTTCAGATGACTCCAGTTCCTAGCAGTTGAAGCACCCTTGCCATTTAAGTCTTCCCAGCGGAGGCCCCAGACATCGGGGAACAGAAACAAGTCCCTGACATGCCCTATCTGAATTCCTGACCCACAGAATCTGTGAGCAAAAAAAAATAGTTGTCCTTTGCCACTAAGTTTTGGGCATGCTTTATTGTGTCCAAAAATTTATCATGAAGCAAAGGTAATTGGAACAGATGGGAACTGTCAGAAAAGAAGCAGATCAGTATGGGGGTAGGGGGGCACAATATTTTCATTAATTGTTTAATCCTGATTTGAGGGAAACTGTTATCCTATCACAGGGGACTCAATAAACTGAAGCGCTCTTTTGATTATTAAAAATATTTTAGCCCTGGCCGGTTGGGCTCAGCAGTTAGAGTGTTGGCCTGTGGACCAGAGAGTCCCAGGTTCGGTTCCCGCTAAGGGCATGTACCTCAGTTGCAGTTTGTTCCTGGCCCTGGTAGGGGTCGTGTGGGTGGCAACCAGTCGATATGTCTCTCTCACATCAATGTTTCTCTCTCTCTCTCTTCCCCCTCTCTCCCTCCTGCTCTATCTGAAGATAAATGCAAAAATGTCCTCTGGTAAGGATTTAAAAAAATACCTATTTTATGTACAGCTGCTATAATAAAATGTTTCCTAGTTGTTTGGAAGAATCTGGTCAGTCCATAAAGAATTTGGGTAAGATACCACTCTCTTGTCTAGATTTTCCATAGGGCACGAACATTCCCATGGTGTCATTCGGAGTTGTCCATGAACCCATTCATGCCTCTTTCCCTTGGTGCGTGGTGCACAGTAGGTGATTCAGTAGTTTTGCAGAGTGATTGACAGGTTCTGAGGGATGAGAGAGAGGATATTCCTGACAAAGGACAGTGGTGAGTTAGGTAATAAAGATGGGGTGCTAGGGAAAACAGAGGGGACCACTTGAACTCCATTCTTCATCCTTTCCCATATACACACTTTCCCTCAACATTTACGTACCCGTATCTTTAGGCCTTGAATTGTTCTCATTACTTGAAATGTTCTTTTCCCATATGATTAACGAGCTCCTACCTATTCTTCAAGGCCTACCACCACTGTCATTTTCTCCGTAGCTTTCTCTGACACTGCCCACTCCAGAAAGAATGAATCACTCCATTCTACTCTCTGGAGCACTTTCCTCAACCTCTAGTATAGCAGAATACTCTGCATTACATTTAATTAGTAAGTTGAGATGTCGATTTTCCTTGATAAACTGAGCTACCAAAGAGTACAGATGATTTCTATTCATCACCTTATCTCCTACTTGAGTATGTCTATGCCAAACACTAGGTCAAAAGAGAAAAACTGCTGCCTCTGGGGAGCCCACATGATTGAGGGGAGCGATCTAGAAACACAGGCACACTGCAGTGTCATGAGAGCTGTACAGAGGTATGGGAGGATGACAAATCTCCTTCAGGAGGAAATCAGGAAATGGCACAAAGTAGCTGACATTTGAGGTAAGCCTCGAAAATGAGTTCACATCAAAAGGCTGCCTGGGGAAATCTATGGAATCAGAGCGAAAGGCCTCAGAAGAGACCTACTAAAGAAGAGGAACGTCTGGTTGGATCTGGTCAATCTTTCTCTCCCTACTGCTGGAGATTCCCTGCGCAAGTTCTTCCAAGTTCTCTTTTTACATTGCCCAAAGCCTCTCAATCTTCCCAAATGCATCAACTATATAAAAAAGCATCATTTAAAGAACTCATTTAAAGACACCAGTCAATAATACATGAAAATGCCTTCAAATCAATACCAATCATAGAAATTCAAATTAAAACAAGGAACTATTTTTGTACCTGTCAATTTGTCAGGTATTTTTAAAGTTCATAATATCTGGTATCAAAGGAGAATCAAGAAAACCAAAACTAGCCTTTCTGAGCGGCAATTTGGTATGATGGATCAAGTTGCATCATACTAACTGCATCCTTTGAGAATTAGAAATTCTATTTACAGGAATTTGTTCTAAGGATAAAAGTCTTTGTTATAAAGATCACAACGTTATTTAAAATAGTGAAAAATAGTAAACCACATAAATGTCCCAAAAGATAAGAATCAAATACATTTGGCATGGCAATAATTATAACAGCATTTAGAGTGCTTATAACGCGTCTGACGTGATTATATTTAACACCACAGTAATTTACAGAGTAGTAGTTGTAAGTGAATGTTGAGTAGGACTTTTCCATTTGCACCAGAATTGACAATAGGTAAGTTCCCCATAAGGTAAGCAGAGTAGTCAATAACTGGGGTTGGGCTAATTCAAGAATATATTAAGAAGCTATACTTTTGAGACCTTCTAACCCAACTATCACTGGTGCCCCTGCACTGCCCATCCCCCTTCCCAGTCCACAAAAGAAGAGCAGAGATGGGGAGGGGAAACCTTGGATCCTCTGACCTCCTGGCTAGTGCTATACTTTGGGATGGCATTCTCCGTACCCCTATAGTGGGCTCCTCTAGGAGAATCGGTTACAGAGATTAGGGGTGCCACTGAAAAAGGACGGGGACAAGAATTTTTAAATATTAAATGCCTGGTGAAAATTGGCTCAGGCAGTTGACTTACAGATCTGCCCTGTACCATTCTAGACAACGGGAGTGGAAATGGAGTGAGAAGGGGCAGCAACATTGTTACCCTGCTGCTTAGCATGGATATGAGTCCCTTGTGTCAAGCAGTTCCGTGGAGTTGCTGGCCTCTGGCCAGGTCCCCACCCACAAGGGCTGTCCACTGAGCGAGTGGACCCCAGCTGAGGTGTACTGAGAGAGGGCGGGGCTGGCCTGAAAGAAATGGCAGAGGAAACTCCTTCATAGCAGTTTCCTCTCCAGGTTCGGAGACCAGGCAGTGGGAAAGCTTACCATCCAGAGAACTCTCCATGTGGGGCGGCCACACACAGGCAGTGCTGGTCAAACGGCAGTAAATGTCACCAAGGAAGACTCACAGCAGTCATTTAAGAGGCACTATCCCTGTCCCTCTCCCTCCAGACTCCAGAACCATGGAGCCCAGCAGAGAGAAGGGAAGAAACAGTCCAGGCAGACCGTATGTCCTCCCACCTCCACGCGCTCAAATGCACCAACTCTACCTTTCCCCACTTCCCACCTCCGGCGCCACAAGTCTGGTCAGCAACAGGAGGAGGAAAAGCTTTCAATGAGATATGTTGAAAATTTTAAATGGTGGCCTTTTTATAACCCAGAGTGACCAGAAGGTTTAGGACTATGCCCAAAGTATCATCAAGGGATTTATCCCCTAGAGGAGGGAGAAGACGTTGACAAACCATGCTGGGAAGTTCTGACCGGGGAAAAGTAAAAACATTGTGTTTGCACCCCCTCGAGTCACAACTGTTCGGTTAACTGTCCAAGTTGCCCTTATCTCCACTTCCCAGTGTGACACAAAAGCTCTGAAGGACGAAGAAACTGCTCGATCCCAGAAGCTACACGGGAGGCTTAGTGTGAATTCCAACCCAGAGCGAACCTCAGAACCCATGCCTTTCACAGTGAAACCTGAATTTCTCAATATAGGGTCCAAAGACACATCCCTGGGGATCTCCAAACCCACTTCAAGAAACTTTTTCCACATTGAGTTTTCATTCCAGGGCAAGGGTGATCTTGGAATACGGAAGCCTAGCCTCAGTCACCTGAGTGATCATTTACAAGTGAAAGTGCTCCTTGTTTATCAGCATTTGCATGTATAATCTTATTGATCTCAAGTATTAAGCTCTTTAATATCCCACACTAATGACTAATGAGAAGGAACAGAGGTGGCTGCACATATAAATAATGCAGTCACACCAATTAACAGCCAGACAGCTTGCTGTACAAACAGGAGCTTCACTAGCATTCAAACACAGAAGAAAAAGGGACACAGAGCAGACAAACCCCGTGGAATAAAGGGCCATATTCACATTTTAAGCAGTAATTTAGCTTCATCAAAATCCACCGTTGTTAATGTGAATTACACTGGTTCTGAAGGTGTACATTTAATTCATGGATTTGCTTTGGTTTTATCATTGTAGAAGAGCTGTAAGTATACATTTATACCTCACAGTTTTTGTTTGTAGACATTTTGGTTACATAATAATAAAGATAATTTAATTCAACATTGAAAATCTGTAAAAAGGTTTGTTTAAAGTGTTGTCACATTACATACACTTGAGAAGCTCTGTCTTATGTCATTCTGCCTCAGCACCATTAAAAGTCCTGTCTTAAAAGACTGTCTGTGACACAAGAAAATACTTTTAATACAGGCACTGAAAATAAACAAAAAGTGGTACTGTCTCGCTCTGATTTGGTAAAATATACAAAGCACACATAAACATAGAAAAAAGAGACTAGGACCTATACTAAGATGTTAACAATATTTATGCTATGGTAGAAGTATTACAAGTACTCTTTATTAATATTGCTATTTGTTTTTCTAATAGTCTGTTTACAATAATTTTATAATAGTGAAATTTAAGTGTTACAAAAACATTCCATTTTTAATAGCCCATCCCACAAAAGTTCCCAAATCTGTTGCTAAAAAAGAAAGAAATCGCACTTTCAGTCCAATTCCAGCTCAAGCTCTTACTTCTCCAAAGAATACGTCAACAATCCTAAAGTAATATCTGTTCAAACTTAAAAGCATAGATCCCTGACTGGTGTGGCTCAGCAGTTAGAGCATCGGCCCCCGGACCGAAGGGTTGTGGGTTCAATACCTGGTCAAGGGCACGTACCTGTGTTGCAGGTTTAATCCCTGGCCCTGGTTGGGGTCATGCGGGAGGCAACCAATTGATGTGTCTCTCTCACACAGATGTTCCTCCCTTTCTCTCTCTCTAAAAAAAAGGGGGCAAGAAAAAATATCCTTGGGTGACAATTAACAAAACAAAAACTTAAAAGCATATAAAGTCCTAGTCATCCACTAATGTATCAAGCCTTAGGTACCTGGGCTACGAGGATGAACAAAGGACATGGCCGCTCTGAAGCTGCCAGTCTCGGGAAGCACAGCAGAACAACAGTCAGTCAGTGGTATGAAGGCATGTGACACAGGAGTGTGAATAGGGGTCTACCACTCATTCTGGTGGGATGGGCAGGGCAGCAACATGACACATGAACTGAGTCCTAATAATATATGAGAAAACGGGTGCAGAAAGGTGAAATGGAAGATCATCCAGAGTGGAATCTAAACCTAGGTCTTGTGACACAACTCACTGACCACACTAGCCCAATCTGTCCTGGACTCCTACAGCACTGGTCTTCGCCACTGGTACTGCCTGCCATCGCAATCCAAGCTGCTTCCAGAGGGGAATGCCATGTACACCATAGACTCTTACTATTGGGTAATGACAGTATTTTCAGATAGACTTCTAATGGGCATGAAATACAACACACTATAACTTCTGTTGGTATCCAAAAAAGTATATATATGTAGCCTATACCCATTTTTTTCTCTAGAAAATTATATGAAAAGATCAAAAGATCCAAGCAACAGACTCATTCCTATAACTCTTACAAGAAAATCTATAGTATATAACAAGCTCTTGCAAGCCTGCAGAGATCCACGGACACATTCTTCCGAAGCAGGCTGAGGAGCAATAAACTGAGTGCCTGTCTAGTAAGTTGCATGGATAGTTAATGATACCTAAGTGCTGTGGCTCATCAGCTGGTGTGAAACTCTGAGATGTCCCACCTGTATAACAGAACAGGCCCGTCTTGTATAAAACAGTGAATAACTGGAAGTAACATAAATATCTAGCCAGGGAAAATGGGTACCTAAGGTGTGTGATACATTCACTGACATGGTATTTATAAGACTTCAGTATATGTTTAGGATTTGCTTTAAAGTATTGCAGCAAAGACACAGTAAAAGGGATATATAAAACGACCATAGTGAAATCTTTTTTTTTTTATCCTTACCTAAGGACATTTTTCCGTTTTTTGTTCAGATAGAGTGGGAGGGAGAGAGAGAGGGGGAGAGAGAGAGAAACATCGACGTGAAAGGGACACATCGAGTGGCTGCCACCCGCATGACCCAACCAGGGCCGGGGACAAACTGCAACTGAGGTACATGCCCTTAACGGGAACCGAACTCGGGTCTCTCCAGACCATAGGCCAACGCTCGAGCCGCTGAGCCAAACCGGCCAGGGCCATAGTGAAATCTTGAAAACAACTTGAAACTGTGTGAATTGGTGTGCATTAGGTCACTTTCTCTACTTTTGTGTATGATTGAAATTTTTCATAATTAAAAACTGGAAAAAATATTATGTAGAAATAAAAGTATTCACAATGATGGTTGGTGGGGGGGGGGGAGCAGAATGCAAAGTGACAGTTTATGTTCATTATAACCATGTTAAAAAAAAAAGTGTGTTACCAATAAGCACCCGTTAATGTCCATGTGGGTTTCCAGATACCATTTTTACTAGAAGAAAAGAACTCTTTGAGGAAGCAGCTAGTTCTAGGTCTGGATCAGGAAAGATAAGCCTGGAACATGTTGTCACACCAGATAATAAAGAAACTATCAAACACTGGTGAGGTCATGTCAAGGGAACTCAGAAGGCGACTTGAACAGGCTCCCACTGGCTGAGACAGCACAATCCGAGCATCCACAAGGATAACGGCTGGAACAGATTCAGAGCCATCTGATGTGTATACATGTGAGCTCAGAGGGACACTAAAAATACCCTAATTGATCACTTTGAAGGATAATAAGGAACCCACTCCCTATTTTGACAAAGGGTAGACAAAAAGAAGAAAGTATAAAGCTGGGGGTGGGGACAGCTGTGAAGAACGACAGTGACCCTCAGAATGCCTTCCTCAGAGCCGGTGCCTGACAAGGGGCACCAAGCCTGCAACAAGTCCTAAGAGAGATGCTTACTGTGCCGTGGAAAGTGCTCACAATCCAACAAAGGAAGACAGACACAAACTCAGTGCCACACTGAACAGGAAAATAGTGCCATGGGAACAGGCCAAGAAACCAGCTCACTTTGGAGGAGCCTGGAGGGTGGGAGACATCAGTGTAAAAGGGTTACCACTTATTGGGAAGTTTCTGCACTTTAAACTATTCTCCAACATGGGCTCTAGAATCTCGCACACTGATCTTTACATTCCCTGGCACACACACATTTCCCAGGGACTGGTCAAAGTTATAGCTCCAGACAAATCCCCATGTGGTTTCATTTCCCTTCCCAGAAATCCGGAGACCTTTGAGATGTTCCTTTCAGGAAAAATTAACTCCCTAGAACTCGATGTAATATCTAGCTTGGGAATTCCACTTTCTGACCTTGTCAACTTCAGGTCTGGTCCAAATTTGAAAGGAATGCTCAGAGTCCCTACGAAGGGGTGAACAAATATAAATCAACATCAGCCCCTCCTGCCATACCCCCCCAATATATAAAATACCTACTTTGGAATAAACACTGTGCTGAGATTTTTTCACTTTTATATCCTAGTAAATTCTCAAACTTCGTGAAGGAAGAGGTATTAACTCCAATTCTACAGACAAAGAAGTGGGCTCAGAGAATCAAGTCACTTGTTCAAGGACTTAACGGTCCCTGAAACACTAAGACAGGCCTGAGAACAAACATCTACACATATATAGAATGTAAACTGTAACTGAAAAAATAAAACAAAACAAAAAAAGCAAAAAGCAAACAAACCTTCATTTCTCAGCATACCACACATTACTGACATTTCACATTGAAGGAGTAGCTACTTGAGAAGCAGACTTGCTAAGTCAGAGGAGAGAGTGATGCTTTCATTCATAAGTATCATCCTACCATCGAAGGCCTCTCAGGGACTATCCTCCTCAGCTCTCCACTTACTTCTCAAACGTCTTTTTGATTTCTACTTTAGACTCCTTCCCTCTAGATGGATTTTCACTGCCCCCCAATCCCATTAGTACTGCCCCTTTCCCACTTGAATTGCCTTGTTCCTTTCTAGGCCCCAATCTTTTGAGTGTAACTCACAACCCCAACTCCTACTCCAGGAAGCCCTTCCATTTTCCCCCATGCTCGGAGCTCTGGCTTTCATGAAGCTTGCTGCCTGGATCGTATCGCTCCATAGAAGGGCATTGCTCTTTCACATGAATATTTCTGGTCTCACTAGCTTGCAAGTTCCTCGAAGGCAGGGTAGAGCATTAATGCATTCCCTTGGGAAGGGAAAGGATACAAAATAAATGCTTGTCAACATGAATTTGAATGCAGGCAAAAGCCTGTTTAGGAACCTTCATTTCTCAGCATACCTCATAAACCTGAGATTACTACATTCCATTATTCCCTTCTAGCTAGAGAAAGGCCAGCTAGAGATAGAAAGCAACATCAAAGTCGTTTCATTAAGCAAAGCAGCATGCAGGTGTTTCTGCTTTGTACAACTTCACTGCCTCTGGTCCTTACATACCCCTGAGAGAACATGCCATTATCATTAAGGCTGTGAACAGTCCATTCTGTCTTTTCCCTTGGATTAGAAGTATTAGCAAAGCCAAGTACTTACCCTTAGCAAATATAAGGAATTTAAAACATTGTGGTAAAATACATATAACATAAAATTTACCATCTTAACCATTTTTAAGTGTATAGTTTGGAAGTATTAAGTATTCACATTTTTGTGCTACCATCACTAACATCTGTCTCAAGAACTCTTTTCACCTTGAAAAACTGAAACTCTGTACCCAATAAATAATAACTCCCCCTTCTCTCCTTCCCCCAGGACCTGGCAAACACCATTCTACTTTCTGTCTCTATGAATCTGACTCCTCTAGGTACCTTATATAAGTGGAGTCATTTGGTTATTGGTTTATTTTACCTAGCTAAATGTGAAGGTTCATCCATGTTGTAGCATGTCCATGTGTCAAATTTTCTGCATTTTAAAGGTTGGATAATGTTATATTGTATGTATATACTGCATTTTGTTTATTCATTCATCTGTTGATAAACACCTGGGTTGCTTCCAAATGAGAAATTCTGATCCAATGCTTGTGACAAGAAGCTCAGGAGACTGGCCCTGAGTTAGAGCAGTTTCTTTGATGTTGTGAAAATGATCAAAGAACCAATCCAGTGATTAGGACCACAGAACAGAAAGCTGCTAAAAGGAATTTCCATCTGGTTATCTGTCCCAGGAACTGAAACCAGATAGAACATTTATTTAAATACTCAAATTGTCTGTTGGAATAAAGCCCTGGCTGCCTGAGATGGTCTAGAAACAAATCTTGATTTCACTCTGGTTTCTAAAGACTTCCCTCTCCCCTGTTCTTTCCCTTTCCCAGCTTTATTGAGATATAATTGAAATTTAATACTGTGTAAGCTTAAGGTGTACAACATGTTGATTTGATATACTTATATATTGCAATATGATTACCACCATAGCGTTACCTAACAGCTCCATCATATCACATAATTACCGCTTCCTTTTTGTGGTGAGAACATTTAAGAGCTACTCTCTTAGCAATTTTCAAGTATACAGTACAGAACTGTTCACTATATTCACAATGCTGTGCATTTGATCTCTAGAACTTATTAATCTTCTAACTGGAAGTTTGTCCCCTTTGACCAACAACTGCTTAATTTTCCACCCCCAAACCTCTGGTAATCACCATTCTACTATTTCTATAAGTTTGGCTTTTTTTGGATCCCACATACAAGTGATATTATATAATATTTGTCTTTCTCTATCTGACTTCTTTCACTTAGCATAATGCCTCCAAGTTCCTTCCATGTGGTTGCAAATGACAGGATTTCCTTCTTTCTCGTGGCTGAATAATATTCCATTGTGTGTGATATATATTAAAATAATATTTTAATACACACACATCTTTCTCTATTGATCCAGTGTCCATCAATGGACAATATACTCCATTGTCTGCTAATACAGTCCACCAATATAATCTTGGCTATTGTGAATAATGTTACAATGAACATTGGGTGCACATATCTCTTGGACATCCTGTTTTCATTTCCTTTGGATATATACCCAGAAGTGGAATTTCTGGATCATATGATGGTTCTATTTTTAATTGCTCTGAGGAACCGCTATACTGTTAAGTGAATTAAAAGACAAGCTACAGATTGAAAGAAAATATTTGCAAACCACATATTTGACAAAGACTGGTATCTTGAGCATTTAACGAACTCTCAAAACTCAACAGTAAGAAAACACAAACAATCCATACAGCAAGTGGACAAAAGGTTTGTTGACATGTGACCAAAGAGGATACACAGATGGCAAAAATCATATGAAAAGATGTTCAGTGTCATTATCCATAAGGGAAATGTAAGTTAAAACCAAAGAGTGAATAGTTAAACAAATGAATTGTGGTATATCTGTACCCTGGAATACCACTCAGCAATAAAAAAGACACACAGGCAACAATTTGGATGAATCTCCAGATTATGTTGAATGAAAGAAAGACAATCCCTAAAGGTTACATACTGTATGAACCCATTTAGGTAATACTCTTGAAATGACAAAATGGAGAACAGATTATTGGCTGTCGTGGGTTAAGGATGTGGTGGGAGTGGGATGGTGACTATAAAATAGCAGCAGGAGGAATCATGTTCTGATTGAGATGTCTTGTATCTTGGCTGCATCATTGTGGATATCATGCTGTGATGTTGTACTATAGTTCTTTTTTTTTTTTATCCTCATCCGAGGATACTTTTCCATATTTTGTTCAGATAGAGGGAGAGAGAGAGAGAGAAACATTGACGTGAAAGGGACACATCGAGTGGCTGCCACCCACACAACCCAACCAGGGCCGGGGACAAACTGCAACTGAAGTACGTGCCCTTAGTGGAAACCAAACCTGGGTCTCTCTGGACCGCAGGCCGACACTCCAACCTCTGAGCCAAACCGGCCAGGGCTTGTACTATAGTTTTTTAAGATGTTACTATTAGGGTAAACTGGAAAATAATATATGGGATCTCTCTTTACTATTTCTTTTCTTTCTTTCTTGAAAAGATTTTAGAATTGATTTTTAGAGAGAGAGAGGGAAGAAGAGAGGAAGGGAGGAGGGAGAAGGAGGAAGAAAAGAGAGAAGGAGAGAAACAATTGATTCGAGAGTGGAACATCAGCTGCCTCCTGCATGCCCCTTATCAAGGATTGAGCCCACAACCCAGGCATGTGCCCTGACCAGGAATCAAACCAGCAATGTTTTGGTGCACTGGCGATGCCCACCCAGCCAGGCATTCTGTTTTTTTAAATTAATTTACTTTCCTTTATTGATTTTAGAGAGAAAGAAAGTGAGAGGGAGAAAGAAATAGAAACATCGAAGAGGGAGAACATCGATTGGCCGCCTCCTGCATGCCCCCCACTGGGGATTTGGCCCACAACCTGGGCACGTGTCCTGACCAGGAATCGAACCAGTGACCTCTTGGTACATGGGTCAATGCTCAACCACTGATCAGCCAGGACTAGCCAGGCATTCATTCTTTACCATTTCTTAAAACTAGATATGCAGTCCTGGCCAGTTTTGCTCAGTGGTTAGAGCATCGGCCCGTGAACCAGAGAGCCTGGGTTCGGGTCCTGCTAGAGGTGTGTACCTCATTTGCAGTTTGTCCCTGGCCCCAGTTGGGGTCATGTAGATGGCAACCACTCAATGTGTTTCTCTCATGTTGATGTTTCTCTCTTCCTCCCTTTCTCCCTCCTGTTCTATCTGAGGATAAATGCAAAAATGTCCTTGGGTGAGAATAAAAAAACAAAAAAACTAGATATGCATCTACAATGATCTCAAAATAAAAAAGTTTAGTTTTGTAAAAAAGCTCAGGCTTTGGGACAAAGCCAGATGATGTTGGGCAAGTCATTTCCCTTTACATAGGGCTAAAAGGATAAAATGAAGAGATCAATGGTCTAAGAATAGTGCCTGGCACAGGGTAAGTGCTCCACAGATGGCTATTAAAATGGTAATCTTAAGAGTCATGGCAGCGGGGATGGAGAAGGGTATAGAAAAAGATTGTGGATAATAGCACTAATGGGTTGTGGTGAAAGATTACATGTGAAATAGTGGGTGACAGGGAGTCAAAGATGATTCCCAAATTTCTTACTTGAGCCACTGGGTGGTCAGTGGCACCATTTACTGAGCAGATCTGGGGTAAAAAAAAAAAAAAGAGAGAGACAGAGAGAGAGAAATAAAGAAGAGTTTAGTTTGGGTGTGGTGAATTTGTGTTGACTGGGAGACATTCAGGTAGAGATGTCTCGTTAACAACTGCACACGCAAGTCTGGAGTTCAGAACATAACTCTAAGATGGAACTTCAGCTTGATAATAACCAGCATGCAAATGATAATTGAAGCCAAAAGAATGGATGATCAAAGAGAAAAGAGCCCAGACCATAGCCACTGTGACTATGAAGTAGCTTCAACCTTTGAGCATTGGGTAAAGAGGGTAAATCTAGTAAAGGAAACAGAGTTGGCCAGAAAAGGAGAAAAAAAAAAACAGGCATATAATGTATCACTGAAGATAAGAGGAAAGTGTTTCAAGAAAGGGTGAGTGGTCCACTGTGACCAAGCAGTGAAGAGAGAAATTAAAATGAGCAAAAAATAAACCTCTGATTTAGTGACCTGCAGGTCACAGGTACCCTTCTGAGAACTGCTTTGGTGAAATGACAAAGTAGGTTTCAGACTGGAGCTAACTGAGAAGAAAGTGGAAGCAATGGAGACATACTATAAACAACCACGAACAAGTGTAGCCCTAAGGAAAAAAAGAGAGCTCAATGAGAAGGAAGGGATGTGATATTGAGGGAGAATTTTATTAAAAGCAAGTGTGTTTAAATATCAAAGAAATGGAGCAGGTAGAGGGAAGAAGTTGAAGATTCATGACAGAAGGGGTAAGAATGATTTGAATAGGCAGGAGAAGATATGATCCAGAGCACAACGAGCAGGGTTAGCTCAGTCAGATGGGGCATCTCATCTACTCTAAGAAGAGGGGGTGGAAAGGAACCATACAGACACACATGCATTTGGAAATTTGGTCACAGTATGTGCAGACAGTTGCTCCCCAGCAGCTTCAAGTTTCTTTATGAAAGAGAAGGCAAGGTCATCTGATAAGACTGAAAGGCTGGCTTAACTCCGATTTCCAGCATGAAAGCCAGTGCCTTGGACACAGATATTTAATAAATATATTTAATGAATTAAATAAAAGCAAACAGCCCTGGCCAGTTTGGCTCAGTGGTTAGAGTGTCGGCCTGCGGTCCAGAGAGAGCCGGGTTCGATTCCTGCTAAGGGCACGTACCTCAGTTGCAGTTTGTCCCTGGCCCTGGTTGGGTCGTGCAGGTGGCAACCACTTGATGTGTCCCTTTCACGTCGATGTTTCTCTCTCTCTCTCTCTCCCTCCCACTCTATCTGAACAAAATATCGAAAAATGTCCTCAGGTAAGGATTAAAAATAAATAAATAAAAGCAGTTTCCTTAATTCAGTTGTCCATTAGAATCAATACTCAACTTTCTCCAAATTAGCCACTAGGGGGCATTACTGCTGCCAATCTTTCCCCCTAAATCTTTCAACACCATGAAACAGAAAATTACAGAGCAGTGTATGCCATAATGTTTTTTTAACAGTGTAAAATTTTTATATTTAGAATTAGCCAGCTAGATTCAGTTTAGATAATCCCAATTTTGTTGGCAACACCCAAATCATTATAGTCAGGAGCCAGTCAAACACAGATACGCCTTCTCTCCATCAGGCCTGATCAGGGTGTTGACTGACCTTGGCCACGTCAACGTCATAGAGCTTCTTCCGCACCTGTTTGATCTGGTGCTTGTTGGCTTAGATATCCACAATGAACACTCGGAAGTGTTGACTCGAAAGTCAGGGGGAACTTGATGATGGCAGAATGGTCAAGCTTGTTTCTCCTGGGGGTGCTCTTCCAAGGATATTCAGGCTGCCTTCAGAGCCGCAGTGCCTTTGGTGCAGAAAGGTGGGTGCCATATGGATCTTTTTTTGTATGGCTGTGGATGCTTTTCAGCACTCGCTTACTTTAATTACAAAACCTTTGCTTTGGCTTTGAGGAGCAGGGGCTTCCTTCTTTACTTTCGAAGCCATCTTTGTGAAAAGGCCATAAAATATGTATTTCCTCATGAAAATATGGTGTCAGCTTTATATACATGTATATGTGTGTGTGTGCACATGTACATGTGTGTGCGTAAGCGCACACACACACTGCAGCGGGATGGGAGCCTCCCACTGCAATCAAATCATGACACCCCAGAGCAGCCGTTCTCAACTTGTGGGTTGCTACCCCTTTGGGGGCCGAACGACCCTTTCACAGGGGTCGCCTGAGACCATCGGAAAACACATTTCCAATGGCGATTCGTAACAGTAACAAAATTACAGTTACAAAGTAGCAACAAAAATAATTTTATGGTTGGGGGTCACCACAACATGAGGAACTGTATTAAAGGGTCGCGGCATTAGGAAGGTTGAGAACCACTGCTCCAGAGGCAATACTCACCGTTTTGCAGAGGTCATTTTTTTGTAATTCCTTCAGTGCACACAGCAAATACTGAATAGACCTTTTACATTTTCTTATGACTAATAAATTACAAAAGGCAGATTAAAAAATCCCTAAAGCTAATCCTTGGTAACATTTGCCATAGCTTCTTTCAAACTATTTTCCCCCTATACCTACCATCTCTCCCAATTAAATAAGAGGTAGGTTTGTTAGCTTAATTTTAAATAGTTGTGATCTAGTTTATAAACCACTCCCTCCCATTATTTCAGATGCTTGATACATTCTTTTTTTTTAATCCTCACCCGAGGATATTTTTCCATTTTTTTGTACAGATAGAGTGGGAGGGAGAGAGAGGAAGGGAGAGAGAGAGAGAGAAACATCGACGTGAAGGGACACATCGAGTGGCTGCCACCCGCACGACCAACCAGGGCCGGGGACAAACTGCAACCGAAGTACGTGCCCTTAGCGGGAACCGAACCCGGGTCTCTCCGGACCGCAGGCCGACACTCTAACCGCTGAGCCAAACTGGCCAGGGCTTGATACATTCTTATAATGAAGATTTATCAATCTATAATACCACATGGCTATTCTATATACACCAGAATAAGCAGCTACTTTGGTGTGTGTGTTTGGCAATGGGACTGGAAAATACTTCTTTCCTAGTTTGGTTCTAATGAACTCGGGCTTCTAATGAACAGAGGGAACTGGCAGAATTCAAATTTAAAACACAGTGTAGAATTTTCAATACCCAAACAGAAAAGATGTAAAAGCAGACAGTTCTTTGAGAGTTTATGGTTACACAGATCAGCTCAGTTTCAGCTAAGGGAACTGAACTTCCAAAGCAGGGGAGACTTCCAGTCATACCAGTGGAACACATCACACCCTAGCCTAAGAAAAGCTGTCAGTTTGGTCAGATGCCTTATAGGCTGGAGCTGCTAGGAAGATAAGAAGGAGACTGAGGTCACTGTATGACTCTATGGTGTCAAGTATGTACAGGCATACCTCGGAGATAATGCAGGTTTGGTTGCAGACCACTACAATTAAAAGAGTATTGCAATAAAGTGAGTTTCACAATAAAGGGAGATATAATCTTTTTGCTAGTGGAGGATCTTGCCTTCCATTTGTAAAACAAAAAAAAAAACAAAATGCAACACCTGTGTGGCATAGAAAAGTGAAGCACAGTAAAATGAGGTATGTCTGTACTTCAAATGGGTGAAAAAGGTGCTTAAACCAAAAGCCAAAAACTTGTTTTTTTGTTTTTTTTTTAACAAACATACTCAATAAGTGGGTCATAAGGAGAGCCTGGGTGATAGAGCTGAAGTAGTCATCAGTCAAATGTAGATACAGTATCAAATTGATTGTGAACTGTTTCAAAAACAAAGTTTCAAGGTTCTTTAGGTCAGTGTTCTAATTTGACAATTAAGAGTCACATTTTTACTGGATACTCTATTCCACTAGCTGGTATGGTATTCCACTTTTATTGATAGGTATTTTTGGCGGCGGGGGAGAGGGTGGTTAGTCCTCACCCAAGGATATTTTTTTCCATTGATTTTCAGAGAGAGGGGAAGGAGGGCTGAGAGAGAGAAAGAGAAACATCGATTTGACTGGTTGCCTCCTGCACGACTGGTACCTGGATGGAATCTGCAACCCAGGAACGTGCCCTTGACCAGGAATTGAACCTGAGACCCTCCAGTGAGTGGGCGGACGCTCTAACCACTGACCCACCAGCCAGGGCTTATTGATAGCTTTCAGAGGCTCTTTGGGGCGAAAGATTTTTGTTTTTTATATTGATGAATACAATAATAGCAAATTCCTCTCCCTTCACCTATTATAAAAATTAACCTTTCCTAATGAACTGATACCACCTTGAAGGACAGGAAAGTTTCTTTCTTTGTCATTGTAATTCTTTGGCTACATGGGCATCCCTGAAAATCAGCTTTAAAACTGAGATGAACACTTTGTTACCACATCCCTACTGTATTTTAAATCTGTCTTCTTTCAAAAGTCCTTTGCTAAATCCTTAGTTTGTTCCCAGCACATGATCTAAATAAGAGCCTGATTTCATTTACATACACACACACTTGCACTCCCCAACAACAACACTTCCTTTAAAAAACAGAATGTCACTTCCTCAATCCAGAGGCCAGAAGTCCTTTGGTTCTGATCTGGGGAGCCAAGACAGGAAACTCTGGTAAGCTTCTGCCTCCCCCCACCCGGCGAGGACTGGTGCAGCTGACAGAGGGCAGGGTCTGTTCAGAGCTCCCTTGATGCACTGCAGCTGGAAGGCAACAGCTCACTTCCACGCTGCGGGAATGATCCCAGAGTCCCGCACCAGTAGTCAGTTTAACAAGGGCATTTCATAGGAAGTGACAAGGAAGGGATGAAAGACCTTGACACCTTTTAGCGACCTTACTTCTATTTCCAAACTCCTGCGAATAGCCCGGGGCTGATTTCTGCCAAATCCCAGTAATTGGCACCAGCTTGTACTTTGACCCCACCAGGCCAGGCATCTTCTAGTTTTGGGGTACGTGAGAGCCAGACCTCCTCACCACTCAAGGCCAGGCTGGACCACTTATCCCCTGATGTTGCTAGTTTCTCACCTAGAAGGGAGAGGTTGTCCCAGCAATTTCAGTAAACACTGTCGGTTAGCACCACCTGGCAACTGAGAACCTTGATCTCTCCGGATCCCAGGGCGGTACAACAGAAAACCCGGGCCAGTTATATCAAACCAAACTGCAGTGTCACCCTCGAGGGCTGGCGTGGGGGAATGTATGTGAGAGACATACAGAATAAAGGGAAAGAAGGGGGACAAACGAATGAGTCACTTAATACAAGGGCTGCACATGCCGCTGACGCTGCCCGTGATGCAGAGGCTGTGGACTGGAAGGAAACAGGCGGCCACCCGGAGGGGCGGGCAGAGAAAGGGAAGGGGGAAAGGGTGTGTGGCGCCTCGCCCTTTGTGGGGCCGCGCGGCCGGGCCCCGGAGCCCATGCCCCCCCTTTCCCGCCCACTCCCCAATCCTGCAAGCGGAAGTCGCTCGGTGTTACTATGGTCCCCCAGCCCCGGGAACCAACTCTGTAGCTCTCCAAAAACAATCAATACAAACTTCAATACTGTGTGTAGTTTACAGGGAGGCTGACTGGTGAGGCGCCGCGCCCGCCCGCCCGACCGAGAACGAACCGCAGCCTCCACCTGCCGGGCGCCCGCCCCGCCCCTCGGCGGCGCACCTGTGACAGGTGTGCAGGTGCCCCACACAGACCCGAGTCTCGGGGCGCACCAGCCGCTCCTTGTCCCCAGGAGGTCGGGGGCCCGCCCTCAAGGTCCGCGCGGTCCCTCCCGGAGCCCCCAGCCCCCCGGCAGGCCGCGGTGCGCCCCTAGCCCGTGCCCTCCGCGGCCGCGCCCGTTGACCGCCCGCACTCACATAGCGCCTCAACTTCTTCTCGGGGGGCGATTTTCTCAGCCAGCCGGTGCACACAACGTCGCCGCCGCCGCTCATGATGCCGGCCGCCTGGAGCCCGCCGCGGGGTCGGACGGACAAGGGCGCGGGCGCGAGCTGCTGGGGCAGCTGGCCGGCTGTGCGCAGCTCGCGAGGGAGGGGAGGGGCCGGAGCGGCCGGCGGCTGCGGGGCGAGGACGAGGCGGCGCGGACCCGGCTGCCGCGCGCGCGCGCGCGCCCTCCCTCCCCGCGCGCGCACTCGCAGCCCCGCCGCGGTGGGGGCGCCATAGCAGGAAGGGCGGTGCGCGCGCGCCACGCCCACAGCCCGCCGCGCCCCCCAGCCGGCCGCCTTCAAAGACGCAAACACTGTCTGGCGTTTTTGGACCGGGCAGGCCGGCGGTTCGCGAGGACGCCGAAGCCGGCCGCGCCCCCCCCCCCCCATTTGCTTTATTCCCAAGCCTCCAACAGCACGCGGGGGTGGCAGCCGCGTCCCTGGTGGGAGTGGGGGTGGGGTGAAGGGAAGGGGCTGCACGCCCTTGATCGCGAATCGATTTTACACAGAGGGTCGTCAGGAAGGGACCCGAGGGCTGCTCGAGTTTCCTATCCATTCCCAGAGTTTCAGGTTTCATGGGGTCAGGTTCTGGCTGAAATTAGTGATCCACTTCCCAGCAAGAGTTTATTTAACTCTCACACCCCCTTGGCGGGAGAAGGAAAGAAGACAAGACTAATAGGTGCTGGGCGCTCGCACATTCCTTGTTTACATGATTGTCCTGACGAGTCTACAATTGGGCGGGCAGTATTATTCCCATTTTACAAATAGTTTAAAGTCCCAAAGCCTGACCGATGCACAGCCGAGTTTCTAATTTCGGGGGTGGGGGTGGAGGTGGTCCTGCTCATCTGCTTTTTAAAGTGGGGAAGCGGTTTTAATGTGTGCAGATCAACTTGGGGGCCTCTTATTTACCAGGAAATAAAGTCCAGCTGGTTCTTTCGCTGCCTTTAGGAAACACAGTCCAGTAAAGGAAAATCCATGATTGGCGGAATCACAGAAGTAAAAATGAGTCAGTGTATTTCATAGTAAATTGGAAGGTGGGGTCAAAGTTCCCCAGCGTTCCTATCATCCACACGGATTGTGATGAGACCTTTCTGGCGTTCACGTGAAAATTCGGTATAATGGTACTTCTCACTGCATCGTGGTGAGGTTTGTCTGAGATGAAGTCTGTGGAAGCACACACTAGACAATCCCAGTTTCAGAGGAAGGGTGGAGGGGAAAAATTCTTTGGTAGGGGCTCTTTTCCACTCACAAAGTACCCTTACAAGCAATTTTAAAAGGTAGGTCCTCCCCTCAACTTTGAGAAGTGGAGAGTAACCCCCTATTTCCATAAGGAACTGTGCTGCCAGTAGCTGAGTGGGAAAAACAGCATATTGCACTCCCCATACAATTTTAGACTAAGGCTATTTTGTTCACTTCCCCATCTTTTTGCAGCAAGTTGTTCAAGCAGTTGGACATCCTGCTGGTTTTACAGATCTTGGTTGGGTTGGAAAAAGTTCACTTTCAATCCGTTTGTAAAAGCTAATCATTTACTATATATCACAGAAGCCCCTCTAAACACTCTGGGAGGTTTAGATCAGCTTCCCTGGACCCAACATTTCACTGACTTTCTTCACTATTCAGTGTGCTGCTGGACTGAATGTAAAGCTAGAACTATCAGGCTATAGCTGACACCAGAGCTCCCCTAGTCTTCCAATTTAGGGATCCTCAAGCCACATACAAGGGCCACCACCAAAATTATGGCCATTTTAACCTCTGGCTTTAAGTACCCTAAAAATCTGTGGGGCAAGTATCAAAATACTCGTCTGCCAAATCAATCTGGAGGCAGTGACTCTCCACCAAGATACAGCAACTTCTGACTTCATTCACATCTGCCTCATGTTGTCAGGTCCCAGGGATTGCAGACTCCGAGAGATCAGCATGGTTTGTTTGCAGCTACCCTAACTTTCTTATGACTAGGCTGCCAGCACCCAGCTCAGGCTGCACATGGGAAGCAGGGCTGCTGCTGAAGTCCCTGGCTGCACCCTGGTGTGGCTCCAGTCTTTTGAGCCTGAGGTCCTTGCCAAGCCTGGAAACAGGCCTCGGACAGAACGTTCCTGTCTTCCTGTCTGGGCCTTTACTAAGTCTAAGTCCTCTCCACTCCCTGCTGGAGGATGGGGTGGGGGTGGGGGGGAGTGAGTGAGGGAGTGTGTGTGTGTGTGTGTGTGTGTGTGTGTGTGTGTGTATGTTTCAATGCTCCCTGCTTTGACTGGGGAGAAATGGAAAACAAATTGAGTGATTTATTTACATGAAACTAAGCGCCATCTATCGGAATCAGTTGGGATAACGCCCCCACCCCCAACCTGCGAGGACATGCACCACTAGTCCATAATTTAGGCAATTTTGATTAAAGACCACGGGCATTTCCTGGAGGAATTAATGGCCGGCTGCAAGGAGGACTTTGGGTCATTAATTCTATACTCATTAAATTCTCAGGAAATGACCATCTCATGGGGGAGGGTTTCTCTGGAGGGAGCATTGCCGAGATTAGAGAAATGAACACCTGGGAGGGAAGCATGGGCACCACGTTTTGCTCCCCCACTCCCAAAGCCTGGGTTCTAAAGGGTGCACTGTGGCTTCGAGTTTCGTCAGCGACAGCCTGCATCCGTGCCTGTCTGGGAGTTGAGAGTTTGTGGCCAGCAGCAGGTGCATGGCTGGTGGAACACTCCCAGGAACCGGTTGGAAGGGCTGGAAGGAGAGCTGTCCTCAACTGCACACCAGGCTGGTGTGATTAATACCACCCACGCCAGGCTTGACGTCAGTGATTGGACTGGGGGTGGGGATGGATGTTTGTGTCCTAGTCCTTCTGCCTTTTCTCCCCTTCAGTCTAATTGACAGGTTAATTTCAGAGCTGAGTGCTGCTTGCCAAGGTCAGTGTGGCCAGCTGAGCCACCTCGGCTTGGTGGCTTTCATGACACGTGTCTCTCAGGCATATTGAGGTTTGCACTTCTTTAACCCCTTTCTGCTTTGAGACCATTTGGTTCCCTCCCCCAAATTACTGCGACCTACTCAAATCAACTCTTGGCATCCGATTGGGATGGAGATCTGGAAGAGGGTTTGGGGTGCGGTTGAAGATCAAATTGGGTTCCCTCCCTGTCTGTGGCTGCTAACACTTACTGACATTACTCCCAGTGGGAGACACTTTGGAAATAAACTTTCTTAAAGAGAAAAGGTTGAGCAAGTCCAGCTTCCAAATATTCCTTTGTGAAGAACCAGAGCCTGTACTAACTGCTTTGGGGCAGTTATACTCCGGGGACATTTCTACAGACACCAGTGGGGGTGGTGACATCAATGTTCACAGATCATGCCACAAAACTGGTTTTCATATTCTCCTAAGAACAGACTGTCAAGGTCCCTGGGAAAGTGCCTTACGTGCTCCAAACCGTACTTTGCATGCTGGCCACTTCCTTCACAGGGAGAAGTCCTGCCTTGACTTAGATCTTGAAAATCCATCAAGACCCAGTTCCCTAAAACTCACCATCCCCACTCCTCAGCAGAGTTGTTCATTCTTAGGTTCACACTGCACCCTTCTAAATTGGGTTTTCACACTATAATGTAGATATTTGTTTCCCTAGAGCCTCCTAGCATGGTGCCAGGCACACAGATGCTGATCAAATGTCTATTGGAAGAGGAACCAATACTTAAAGGATAACGAGAGCTATGGACTCCTGGAGCATCCAGAACTCTCTGATCCAACCATCCCCCAAGAATAGTATCCTTATAAGCAGCTGGAGTGTTTAGACCCACAGGGACTGGCCTGGTGGGATGGGCAGAGCAGGTGGAGGTAATCCTAGGCAGTTTCACTTTAAATACTGGTTGAAACCCTTGGATAGTTTAAAAAACAATGGCTCCTTAGCCCTTTGACTTCTACCCCCAGGATCTACAGAGCTAACTGTTAACCCTTGGTCTCCAAACCCTGACACTTGTATGGACTCGTATACCCTCTTCTCTGGGACTAAGATTGAAACCATTTATAGTTTATCTGATAGCTGGTTTCACTGTGGCAGTCCTAGAGGAGCTCTAGCACTGAACCCCTTGTACCCACATACAATACTAGCAAAGCTGGAGAAATCAAGTCCCCTGACTCAAAGTGGGTTTCATCCAACAGCTGGCCAGAAGTAGCATTTTCTTCTGCACTGAATGAATGCTCAGCGGCTCTGCACATTCACTAGTCTTTGTTTTGCTGGGGATCCTAGGACCACAGGAGGCCATCTCATTTAACTCTCTAATTCTACCATAATTGTACAAATGCTTGTCTGACTCATACAGCCAGTGACGTGCTTGTAAATGTTTAAAAACTGGCTGGCTGGTGGTGGTAGCCTTGATTTGTAGTATGTGACAAATTTTGTGGTAGAAGTATTACTCTCTCTCTACCCCTCCCTTGAGCAATTTCAGGCTATCAACTTCATGTGTTTGAATACACAGCCAAGAGATACACAGTTATTTAGTATTTCCATTATAAAGATGAAATAGACATAAATAACACCAAGAGCAGAGATAATAGCAAAATGTACTAAAATGATTAGTAACTGATGAATTTTGATTTATCCCCTTTGTTTTCAATATAACTTAAAGTCAGTGTTTTTAAAGTGTACAATTCAGTGGTTTTTAGTATATTCACCAAATTGCGCAGCTATCATTGCTATGGACTTTTAGAACATTTTCATTACCTCAAAAAGAAACTCCATATCTATTAGCAGTGACCCCTCATTCCTCCAACCCTAACCCCTGGCAACTACTAATTTTTCTGTCTCTATGGATTTGCCAATTCTGGATAGTTCATATAATCATACACTATGTGATTTCTTGTGTTTGCCTGCTTTCACTGTGTATAATGTTTTCAAGGTTCGTCCATTTGACATGTCAGTGTTTCATTCTTCTCTATGGCTGAGTAATTTCATTGTGTGGATAAAATGATCAGTTGATGGGCATTTCAGTTGTTTCCACTTTGTGGCTATTATGAATAATGCTAATGTGAACATTCATGCACACATTTTTGTGTGAACCTACATTTTCAATACTCTTGGGTATGTACTTAGGAGTCAATTGCTGGATCATACTGTGACTTTGTGTTTTTTTCTTTTTATGTAACAGTTTCCCACAGTGGTTACATTTCTACCAGCAATGTGTGAGGGCTCCAATCTGTCCACATCTTCTCCAATACTTGTTATTTTTCTTTAAAAAAAAAAAAATGTTAATTTTAATAATGTATTTTTAAAAACGATCAGCTTGCAAACTTTTTCACAATTTACCAATCCCCTCTCCTAGGTTGGTAGGAGCCAGCCCTAGCACACCACTGTGTAACAGCCTACCACAGAAAACCCATCATCCTTCTCTGCAGTCAGTTCCACTTCTTTCTGCTGACAAGAGCAATACTCAACAGATTTGAATTTCCTTCTTCTTACATCCTTCCTACAGAAACCAAAACAGAAGGTCTCAGGTTTTCTTCTCTTTTGGGAGTAAGACGATTTTTGATTCTGGAGAATCACAGATTTTCAGCTCTCACTGAGCACTCTGGGCAGAACACAATGTTTCCCTCCTACATTTGTGTTGAGAAACAAAAATTAAACCCAAAATGTATCATCCTGACACCCAGATGTATCTTCTGGACAAGCTCTCAAGCAGTTGCTTCAACAGGGCAAACAGCTGTGGTCTGTTTCAACATAATTTGATGTAATCAGGGTTAATTTTGATGATGCTGTAACTCTGAAGACTGTTTTTTAACTGAATTACTGTTGGGTCAACAATCATGTGGCATTACATTTAGTGGCCGAAACAAAAGCCAGAATTAAAACAGCTTCCCCCACCCCCCTTCTAAATGACAGCCCCATTGGGATTAGAAGTTATGAGGCACATTTAACACAATTAACTAAAAAAGGAAAGTAGTTGCAGTCAAATTGCACGCAAGCTTCTTCAAGGTCCAGAGTGTCCACTCAAAAAAGAGCTGGAAACGTATTTGTTGTTGTTGTTTTCTTTTCCTAGAGTGGTTAGAAATAGGCTGGCCGCAATCATTTATAACTTAATATTTTCATAACATTCTAGCGAGAAGCCCTAATATTTTCCCTGAAATTTGCCTGAACCAAATGATTTTAGCAGTCCTCAGCTCCCAGTACTTCCCATGTATGTTTTCGAAATGAGGACTACCTTCAGGGCGTGGCATGCCGGGCGAATGAATGTGCTATGCGAGGTTCTACACATTTGCAACTGTTTCTGATGAGCGAAGTCCTTTATTTTACTTGGACAGATTTGGTCCTCATTGTTTATGGCCAGCCCAACAGCAGGGTCTGGGCTGCTCTAGGAACATACTCTCTAGTTTCTGCGAGTTTTCAGTTTTGGCTCGTCTGAAACACAGCGAAGGCCCCTGACAAAGCCATTCTTATCCAGTTCTGGAAAGCAGAATCTTCAAAAATGGATGTCTTGGGAAGCTGCCAAATGTGTTGGTTCTTCAAAAAATCTCTAATCCACTTTTGTGATTCGCAAAAGGTCTGATATGTGCCCAATCCCCTCTGCAAATAAGCCTCCATTCATATGTTTTCTGTTTTTTGGGGGGGACTTAAGGGATCATGACACTTGAAAATCAAACAAGTCACTCACCCTATTGTATCTTGTTTATCAGGAATTCCTCATCTAAATAATTTCCTGATTCACATATTCTGGGATAATTCATGGCTGCAAATAACAGGTGATATGATTTAAAAAAAAAAAAAAAAGTAATGCGAATTCCTTCCATGATCCAGATAGTGTGTTAATACCTTTTTAGTTACAAAAGCAGATATACATTTTAAATTCACTTAAGCCCAAACAGGGAATTTACTGGTAAGAAAATGAGGTGTATCTCATGGAACCCAAGAAAAAGTTGAATAATCTGGCCTCAGGAAGGGTATCAACCAAGGACTAAATATAGCAAAAACTAGGTAGCCAGTTTGTGTATCTCTTTCTCTCTCGCATGGTGATGTGGTTTTCACGTCTGAGCATTTGCCTTCCTTTCTCTCTGAAGATTGCTTTCTCGGTCTCTTCAGGTACAGAGCTGTCTTGCATTTACTAAGTTTACATGTTTCCGGTTCAAACAAGTTGTCTCTAGTATTCTTTTTTTTTTATTCCTCACCTGAGGGTATTTTTTCCATTGATTTTTTTTAGATAGAGTAGAAGAGAAGGAGGGAGGGAGGGAAGGAGAGAAAGAGAGAAACATCCATTGAAAGAGACACATCAATTGAAAGAGACACATCAATTGGCTACCTCCTGCTCGACCGACCGTGACCAGGGCTGGGGGTGGAACCTGCTACTCAGTTACATGCCCTTGACCAGGAATGAACCTGTGACCCTTTGGTAAGTGGGCTGACACTCTAACCGCTGAGCCAAATCGGCCAGGGCTGAGTCTCTAGTATTCTTAATCCCTGTTTTCCAACAGAAAAATAAGACCTTTCCATTTTGGGCTGGGTGCCCACCCCTACTCATCAGCAAGGGAAGCTCATGTCCCAAGTGTCTGCTGAGGATGCACTGGATAGGAGAGGGGAGGGGGAATTCTTAGAGCAGGAATGGTTTTGATAACTAAGTAGCCACTTGGAAGGTGTTTAATAGAGACATGAAAACCAGTGTTGTTCTTTTGGGACATACTGAGTATCTATCATTTGAAAATTTGAAAACACTTAGAAAGGCATATATTTCTATTCAAATATAAAACATACTTATATTGAAATATATGTCACTTATGAGAGATTATGTACTTTTTTTTTTATCCTCACCCGAGGATATTTTTCCATTTTTTGTACAGATAGACTGGGAGAGAGAGAGAGGAAGGGAGAGAGAGAGAGAAACATCGACGTGAAGGGACACATCGAGTGGCTGCCACCCGTGCGACCAACCAGGGCCGGGGACAAACTGCAACCGAAGTACGTGCCCTTAGTGGGAACCGAACCCGGGTCTCTCCGGACCGCAGGCCGACGCTCTAACCGCTGAGCCAAACTGGCCAGGGCTGTACTTTTAAAAAATGTGTTTTTATTGATATTTTTTTTAGAAACATCAATGTAAGAGAGAAACATTGATCAGCTGCCTCCTGCACGCCGCCTACTGGGGATTGAGCCCACAACCTGGGCCTGTGCTCTGACCAGGAATCAAACCAGGACCCCTCAGTCCATGGGACAACACTCAATCCACTGAGCCACACCGGCCAGACACATTACGTACTTTTTATTTAATTCTCAACAAGAAATTTCTAAGAATTTGCTACCCCAAGTTCAGCATAGAAATACAAATATGAATAAATCCAAGGTCTTACAAAGTTCAGAGTCTTTCTGGGGAGAGTAGTAGGTGGGCAGATGTCTCCAGTCATGTCTACACATTACTGTAGTGAACAAGGAATTTTACAATAGAGGGATTTCAAAGGATTGTGGTAGCACAGAGTGATTAGCAACCAACTCTATGGGGATTAAAACTGTAGGGGCTTGGTTTTACTTGTTTCAGGGTGCCCCATGGAGATAGGCTCAGAGTAGGCATCAATTAAAATATGCTGAATTAGATGATGCAAGCAGTAGTTACTTCAATTTGGAGGCAAGAAACTTATTGAGATGCAGAGAGTAGAGTAGGGAAAATCATTAACTGAAAATCTGAGCAACTCTAAGTTCATCCGGGACTTGCTTCTGCATTTCTTTTGTCAATCAAATACATTCACTCAACAGACACTTACTGAGACCTGCTGGGTGCAAGGCGCAGTCCAGGTGCTGGGTACATGCTGATGAACAGTACAGCGAGGTTCTTGAGCAGTCTACTAGGTCACTGCACTTCAGAGACCCTAGAAACGAACCTCAACCACAGATCATGCAGACAGACTACTGGCTGAACTCATAATTACTTCTGATTCCCGAGTTTCTGTTCTATGCTAGGCAATGGCTCCAGGCTTGGGTTTGTGCTGAAAAAGGCTAGTTCAAAAATGCATGAAACATTTCAGACATTTAAAGAGAGAAAAGCCAGTCTGGGAATCACTTTTAAGGAATAGTTCACTTTTGTCTGATGGACTTATTTCCTTTTTTGTTTTTTGACACTTCAATGATACCGGTTTCATTCCAGAGTTATTGAATGAGCACCTACTATGGGCCAGATACTCTGCAAGGCACTCTCCTCTCTGCTCTCGTGAAGCTCACGCTCAGGGGGAGAAGGCGGATGATGGTGGAAGAGGACCAGAACTTGCATATGGTTTTCAGGGACAATGAAAGGAGGGAGTCTGGAGGTCACCGTTCAGCCCTCGGTATCTTGAAGTACAAGTAACATAAATACTAACACTAGTAATATAAACATATGGACATGGAGAAATCCTAGCTGCCTTTTGGAGTGCCGCCCCTTCGTATAAAGCCTCATAGCCTCGACAGTGTGATTAGTTGTAATATTTAGACTGTGGGTGACTAAGAGGTGACAGGTGTGCAGCCTGAGAACGCCACCGAAGCCCACTCGCAGTCATGGGGAAACAAGCAGTGCCGAGTCGGGGGCTGGGTGTACGCTAACTCCAGGACAGGGCAGGGATCTGCTGAGGACTGCTACCCCCCTGGGAAAAGGTTGACCAAGAGCTAAATGACCGTCAAACACAAAGACACAAAAGGTGCCATGTGATATTTCTGTGGATGTTGATCAATGACTGGCCCACTCCTAAGTATGTTGAGAAACAGTAACGGTGTACAAGAGACTTCCAGCACAAGTTGGTAAACTAGATATAAGTTGGTTTGTTTTTTATTTCAATAAAATTGACATATCTGGTTGGGGGGCGGGGTGGAGAAAGGAAGGGGAAGCACCTGGAGGCTGACATATTACTAGGCAGAGGAGGAATCCGAGTGGGAGAGGAGCGCGTGCATGGAGAGACAGCCACGGGAGGGGTGGTGGAGAGGTGGTGGAGAGAGACGCAGGCTGTGGGGTGTGCGGGGTCTGAGCCGCGTGGCTCCCAGAGCGCTAGCGCTCCACGGGCTGGCTTCCCTCTCCTTCAGCCAGAGGCACGCACACCACCTCAAGGGTGCAGACAGAGCCATCAAAACAGTATCCTCTCCGACACGCAGACCTGGGTAACGATCCCTTACCTTTAACTGTAAAATATTCCAACCTCTCTGAATGTATCTCACAGTGTGGAATTAAACTGCCTACATTAGAATCAGTCAGAATAAGTGTTTTAAGAAATTCAAACTGTGGGCTGTTCCATCCCAGACCCGCCAAGTCAGACTTTCTCAGGTGGGATCAGGGTTATCTGAATTAATCAGGTGACTCTCATTTACAATAAACTTTGCAAAGACTGTGTGAGAGGGGAATCCCTGAGACGCGGAGGCATGTCCTGTTTCTCTCTGCATCCAGAGTCCAGTACCAGACCCGGCATGGTCAGTGAAACCTTGCACCATCAGTGAACTCAATACACCAAGGAGATTTTTAAAGAAAAAAAACCCAAAACTCAGTTATACTGCCCCAAAACAGCTAATTTCATGTGTCCCCATATGCTTCTGGCCCATGTACATAGCTTTTATACTGCTGTGATTGCCAACTACAACTAAAATTTTTTTCAAGCCATTTTCTTATAATTTTGAATGGCTGTAAAATATTTCATTCGACGTGTTCATAAAGATTTTTTTCTTTGAGTTTTGGAAGATTTCCCTTAGAAGACCTTACATTTGTGTCATGCTTTTCAGTTTATGAAACTCTTTCACACAGACCTGTTTCTCACAATGCTTTGGAAGTATTACCCTTGTTTTGCAGGCGTATATACAAACTCAGAGATCAAATAACTCACTCAAGATTCCACAGCTCAGAAGTAGTGTCAGACTTAAAACAGTCTTCTCCCTCTTTGTCTAATGCCCTTTCCAAGACACTGAACACCCAGCACATTTTCTGGAATCTGACCTAACAGTTTCCTGATGCAAAAACCTATAGGGCAGAATGTGGAAGATGGAAATTTACATTTAAAGAGATCATTGTCCTGCTACATCCTACCTGTACAGGAATCAGTTCCCGCCTTTGTGGGCACTGCAAAGGAAACATTTTATTAGTGGACATCTTCCATGAAAGAACTTGTTCTTCAATGCAAGCCCATTTCTGCAATTCCAAAATGAAGGGGGTGGGATTGCCCTGAACATTCTAAACCTGTAATTAAGATTCTTCAGTAGTATTCCAGATATAGGAAGAGAAGCAGCTGTAAGACAGATAGGAAGAAGGCCCTGCAGACTTTAGATCTTTTCTAATATGGGGACTTGTATCACAGGATACGTGGGTAGCAGCTGAGTAGACAGTGGAGGGAAGCATTCCTCTACCAAGAGAAAGGCCCATGTGAAGGATATACTGCCAGACGAATAACCTCGTGGGTGCAGCCCTTCAGGGAAAGACAGACTGTTCAACTGAGCAGTCACAGAGATTCTGTTCTGGAGGAGAGAAGGCTGGGGAGAAGAAAAAGCGTCGCTGTGTTTCTAGTTTGTTACATGTGCGTGCTATGGAGAGGCAGGTTTTGTGATTACTATCAGGTCACAATCAGAGTTCTCCAAGAATAGATAAAGTTATCTCTTTAGGTTAGAGAGTTCCTATTCACTGAAGGGACAGTGGGTAAATTACTAGGAACCGGCGAAAATACAGAGGAGAGTAGTTTATATGTCATAGGCAGGGGTATATGATCCTCTAGAGATTTTTCAACTCCAGGACCCTAGGAAAACAGCAAACCAGAAGTTCTTGTTGAGCCTGTTTGCAAAGGTGATTACGAGTCAGCTCACAATTGTAAATGGTTCAGGTTCTGCAAAATACAGTTCTGTGTCCATGTGTATTTGTAGTATGAAAAATGCCTCTGCTGCCCTGGCCAGTTTGGCTCAGCGGTTAGAGCGTCGGCCTGTGGACCAGAGAGGCCCGGGTTTGGTTCCTGCCAAGGGCACGTACCTTGGTTGAAGTTTGTCCCCGGCCCTGGTTGGGGTGGTGTGGGTGGCAACCACTCGATGTCTCTCTCACATTGATGTTTCTCTCCCTCTCTCCCTCCCCTTCTATCTCAAGATAAATGCAAAAATGTCCTCGGGTGAGGATAAAAAACCAAACAACAAAAAACAAACAAAACACCTCTGCTGGATGGGCCCACCTGTTCTTTGAGTATCATCTTGAAATATCAAAGGTCCCTCACTTTGGGGAGAATATTAATTCCCACTATTCTTTCATTTATATTTCTATGCATATTCTAGGATAATCCTAAGAAGAAGGTAGGGCAAATATGAATATAAACTCTAAAATTAGGTACATTGCTGGGTCCAAGCCCTTTATTCCATTTTTAATGTTTCTCTTTACTAGAATGTATTTAGCTGAATCATTATATTTCTTCACATTCTTAAGTCTCTTCTTTCTGTGCAAAATAAGGAAATCAGAAGCTAGAGTGTTTGTTTTGCAAACTGTCTAGCAAACTCTGGGCTTAAGATGCAAGATTCTTGCATTAATAGAGAACGTTCTGTGCATCTCTGGCTGATTTGGCTCAGCAGTTTGAGTACCGGCCCTCAGACTGAAGGGTCTCAGGTTCGATTCTTAGTCAAGGGCATGCACCTGGGTTGCAGGTTTGATCCCTGGCCCTGGTCGGGGTCATGCAAGAGGCAACCAATCGATGTGTCTCTCACAGTGATGTCTCTCTCTCTCTCTCTCTCTCTCTCCCTCCCCCTCTTTCACTCTCTAAAAAAAAAAAAAAAATCAATGGAAAATATCCTCAGGTGAGGATTAGCACAACAACAAAAAAGTTCTGTGCTTTCGGTTTCTCTGAAGGCTGCTGGCAGTGTACTTTATTCATAGTCTTTACTCTCCCTCAATAGTAGGAATTCCAAGTGACCAATCTTCATAATAAATAAACTAAGCTTTCATTAAACCAGATAAATTTGAGGCACAATAAGCTACAAAAAACCCAGGTCCACAATATATTGTGAATATGTTAAAATATTTTGTGAACTATAAAGCAATGTTCAGATGATAGTCATATTATTAACAGCAAGATGCAGCAGAAAGTTACTGAAGGGTCATGAGCTATGTTAATAGCTGCCTGAATAACAGTTTAAGAACCACCTAAATTCCTGAGTTCTTTATAAAGGTCCCCTAGAAACTCCCACACAGTGTGTTAATAACAGTTGTAAATTCACTGGACAAAAGCTGTCTGGACAAGAGCTAACCGGAGCCTTAGCTGATGAGAGGGGCAATTTAGGGTTGCTGGCAATGGTAGCAGAAGGTCTAGGTTTCTGGCGGGGTGTTGATCATGATCTAGTAAGATTGGTCTTATGGAAGGCCTGTTAACCATTTTGGTGTAGGGTGATTAACATTGTTTTTTTGCACTCTGGCTGGGTGGTTGAATGGGTTAGAGTGTTGTCCCAATATACCAAGGTTGCGGGTTCAATTTCCAGTCAGGGCACATACAAGAATCAACCAATGAATGCATAAATAAGTGGAGCAACAAATCAATGTCTCTCTCTCTCTCTCTCTCCCTTCCTTCCTCTTGCTCTCTAAAATCAATTAAGAAAAAATAAAAGACACGGGCATTGGACACTAAACATGTACCTTGTCAGTACCATGTATTTCTTCCAGAGTAAAAACAAAAGATCGCATTTTGCTCTATTGTTAATGCCCTATCTTTTAATTTGGAATATAAACTGGGAAGAAACTACAATCAGATATTACTCCCACCTGTTTTCTTTTTTTATACGTACTTTAGATTGTACACTGAATACAAATATTGATCAAAAGCCAAAAAGCCCCACACATTTCTTGTCAACTCAATCCAGGCCAATCTGTCTTTCAACTCTGCATTTTTATGTTCTTGCCTCACCCCTTACTAAAATAAATATATGAATAAATAGCCATCTGATCCAAATAAGCATCTTTCATCTATAATTATCTGAGACAAGAGATTTAAGAGTAGAGTTAATCCATCTCACCAATTGCATTCAGTGCCTGTCCAGTCATGCTTGAATGTCTAGATTCAATTTATAGAGAACATGAATGTGTAGCACTGTAGAGGGATGCTGCTGGCAGACCCTGTCTGAGAGGGACAAAAGGTCAAGCAGTCCCCTGCTGCCCTGTGACAGCGTCTCTGGGCCCGAGGCTGGGAGAGGGATGTCTAGATCTGGAATGGATCACTCACACAATTAAGTTCTTGTCAGAACAACAAAAAAAGACAGCCCAGCTTCCCTAGGCAAGAGGACAGCCAGATGGAAAGTAACTATTTTTCTGCACTTACTTCAAAATTTGAAATGAGAATGAGAAATAATGGTGGAAAAAAAAACCAAAAAACATTTCTAAGTTTTAGAAGACACCATTTCCTGGGTGGCTGGGGTTGCTATTTTGAGGTGATATTTGGAAATCTTGGGAGAAAACTGAATCTGATTTTTTCCTCACTGGAAACTGGTTACTCAAGTAAAATAAGAATAATCCCCTCAAATCACCTTTTAATTCACAAATTAAACCCTGTAAGAATAGGACTAGTATTCAGTGGTTCTCAACCTGTGGGTTGTGACCCCTTTGGGGGTCAAACAACCCTTTCACAGGGGTCGCCTAAGACATAACAGTAATAAAATTACAGTTATGAAGTAGCAGGGAAAATAATTTTGTTTGGGCATCACCACAACACGAGGAACTGTATTAAAGGGTCGCGGCATTGGGAAGGTTGAAAACCACTGGTATAGGTGGTCCTTAACTATTAAATCCATACTTTCACTCATTATACACGGAATTTATACAATGCTGTTTGTATGCAGAATTTGGGTATTCAGGCATCAGTTGACAAATGGACATTTTAAAGTTTCTTCCCATTGGTGATGCTCCCAAGCAACACTTTGTTTTGGCATTTTCATCTTCTTTGTCTGACACCAACGTTTGTTTTGTTCTATTACTAGTGAAAAAAAAAAAAAAAAGTGCTATGCCAATGGTGAAAATGATTAGGGTTGTCATGAGTGCCAGCCCTGGCTGGTTTGGCTCAGCGGTTGGAGCGTTGGTCCGCAGACTGAAGAGTTGAGGATTTGATGCTGGTCTCTCTTTCCCTACCCCTCCTCCGCCCCCACCCCCGCCTCTGTCTGAAGATAAATGGGAAAATATATCCTTGGGTAAGAATTTAAAAAAAAAGGTAAGGAATAATGTATGTTTATGTACTTCCACCTCATGTACACCCCCCCACCCAATACATTTAATTTTTATTTCACTCCTCATTGTGTTTTGTTTTTTTTTTCTCATTTATCTTCAGGTAGAGTGGGAGGCTGAGAGAGGGCGAGAGAGAGAGAAAAATATCGATGTGAGAGAGACACATTGACTGGTTGCTTCCCGCACAACCCCGACCAGGGCCGGGGATGAACCGTAACCGAGATACATGCCCTTGACCGGAATCGAACCCGCAACTTTTTGGTCTGTGGGCCGACGCTCTAACTGCTGAGCCAAACCAGCCAGGCCCCCCAATGCTCCACAGATACATTAATGGTGGTGCTGGGACAAGAACCTGGGGTTTCTCTAATTCAACCTTCTTTCTGTCACTTACTTTTGATGCCCTGCCAACATGCTAATGTTACAATTCTATCTGGTTCCTTAAAAATCACTGGAAGCATAATTCCTGATAGCCTTGGAAACCATTAGAGCATCCAGGTTTGGGGCCTGTGAGTGTTTGTTGATTCTTGCTCCACAAAATCAATACAGTATCAAGACTTGAATGCCAAATCAATACTGGCTGATGTGGCAAATGCTTTAAAATGGTTTTTGCATTTTATCTTCCAGGTCTAAGGCTAAATATCACCTTTTCAGAGATGCCTTCTCTAGCAAGCTTATTTATGCTTGTCCTCTTCTAATATTTTAGAGTACATGTCCTATTTTAAAATAATACATTTTACTGTGTATCTTTTCTAATAGACTATAAATTCCATGAAGGCAGGGGTCATTTCTGTTTTGTTCACTACTGTTTATTTAGCACCTAGCACAGTTCTTGGCATACGGAATAAGCTCAGATAGTATTTGTTGATAAGCAAATGACTTTCTCTCTCTAACCCATGGTTGAAGTAAACGTTATGGAAGCCCTAGTTATCTCTTTTATTCAGTCCTAAACTTGGTGTATAAGTCCAAGGGATGAAAGTTCCAGGGAAGAAAATTTTAGCTCAGGAAAAGCTATCAAAGATTCAGAAATGAGACGAGTTATCTGGTGGGATACTGAGCTCTTTGCCAAGAGATGTGCCCAGGTCCACAGGATCTCTCTGAAGCTTGACCGTGACATGTGACTCCCATGACTTCTAACTCTAAGATTCTGTAGTTCATATCAGCTATCTGAGTTTGAGTTAGGTTAAAATAAAGTGCACATACAAACTACCTAGGATAAGTAATTGGATGAGACCCGGAAAGTTGATTATTCTGGCATGCATGCCTTTTTACGATTATTTGATACTACAAATTCTACTGAATATACAATCTACTGTAAGTCTACATATCCGTAACTCAATGAAGATTAAAAGCAAAGAGCTGTAAAATTGTGTGGTGGTTCAGTTTTATACACTTTCATGTGAAATGATGAAAATGATGTTTGAGCTCATACCAGAGTAAGAAGCTTGTCCAAAGTGATGCATGCAACATGCTGGACCTCCAGGTCTCAAACCCTTGCATCAGCCATCTTCTCCCTCTGACAGACATCACTTCGGACTCCCAAAAATATAGCTGAATATAGGTTTAGCTATATTTGCATCCTCATCTTGGATTGAAAATACCCTTTTTCAAATTTCTTTGGGGAAAGGACAAGTGGAATTTTATTTTATTTAAATATGTTTTCTCTATTGATTTTAGAGAGAGAGCAAGGGAGAGGGAGAGAGAGATAGAAACATCAATTGGCCACTTCCTGCATGCCCCATACTGTGGATTAGGCCCACAACCTGGGCATGTGCCCAGACAGGGAATCAAACTGGTGACCTCTTGGTGCATGGGTCGATGCTTAATCACTGAGCCACACCGGGCAGGCACAAGTAGAATTTTAAAATACAACTATTTTTTTCTTTCATAGGTATAAAAAATCTATTTTACTGAGTATTAGAGAAGTTACAAACATAAATTAATATAATTAATGTATAATAAAATATAAATTAATGACAACACAACAGTGATTGGTTTAAATGATTAATACATCTCATTGGTTTTACAATTAAAATCAGTTTAAAAAATTAAATTTATTGGGGTAATATTGTTTAGTAACATTATACAACTTTCAGGTGTACAACTTTATAATCATCTGTACTTTCCATTGTGTGCTCACCACCCAAAGTCTAGTCTTCTGTCACCATATATTTGACCCTCTTTACCTCTTCATCCTCTCCCATCCCCATCCCTTCTGATAACTACCATACTGTAGTCTGTGTCTATGAGTTTATTTTTGTTTTTTTTTATCCTCACCTGAGGACATTTTTTCATTTTATGTTCAGACAGAGTAGGAGGGAGAGAGAGGAAGAGAGAGAGAGAGAAACATCGACGTGAAAGGGACACATTGAGTGGCTGCCACCCGCACAACCAACCAGGGCCGGGGACAAACTGCAACCGAGGTACGTGCCCTTACCGGGAACCGAACCCGCGTCTCTCTGGACTGTAGGCCGACACTCTAAACGCTGAGCCAAACTGGCCAGGGCTATGAGTTTGTTTTGTTTGTTCATTTCTTGCTGTTTATATCCTACATATGAGTGAAATCATATGGTTCTTGTCAATTTCTATCCGACTTATTTCACTTGGCATGATACTCTCAAGATCCATTCATGTTGTTGCAAATGACAGTATTTCATCTTTTCTTATGGCTGAGTAGTATTCCACTGTATATATGTACCACTTCCTTTTTATACAATCATCCATCAGTGATTACTTAGGTTGTCTCCATGTCTTGGCTACTACAAATAATGCTGCAATGAACATAGGGTTATATATATATCTTTATGAATAAATGTTTTCAAATTTCTCAGTTAGATACCCAGAAGAGGGATTGCTGGTCACATGGAAGCTCTATTCTTAAATTTCTGAGGAACCTCCACACTGTTTGCCATAGAGGCTGCACCATCTTGCATTCCCATCAGTGGTGTATGAGGGCTCCCCTTTCTCCACATCTTCAACATTTATTTCTTATCTTATTGATAACAGCCATTTTAACAGGTGTGAGGTGGTAACTCATTGTGGTTTTGATTTGCATTTCCTTTATATAGCTAGCGAGGTTGAGCACTTTTTCACGTAGCTGTGTGTCTTCTTAGGAAAAGTGTCTGCTCAGGTCCTTTGCTCATTTTTAATTGGATTTTTGGGGGCTGTTGTTGAGTTATAAGAGTGTGTGTTTTTTAAAAAAATATATTTTGGCCCTGGCTGGTTTAGCTAAGTGGTTAGAGCATTGGCCCACGGACCAGTCACAGGTTCAATTTCAGTCAAGGGCATGTACCTCGGTTGCAGTTCGTCCCCAGCCCTGGTTGGGGTTGTGCGGGAGGCAAACAGTTGATGTGTCCCTCTCATGTTGATGTCTCTCTCTCTCTCTTTCTGTCTCTCTCTCTCCCCCTCTCCCTTCCTCCCACTCTATCTGAAGATAAAGAGAAAAATATCCTTGGGTGAGGATAAAAAATCCTACTAACCAAAAAAAAGAAAAACCACTGTATTTGAATATTAGCCCATTATCAGAAACAACATTTGCACAGAACTTTACCAATTTTTATTTTGTTGATGGTTTCTTTTGCTGTACAGAAGCTTCCTAGTTTCATGTAGTCCCATTCATTTGTTTTTGCTTTTACTTTCCTCACCTCTGGGGTCAAGTTCAAAATAATCCCTCTGAGATCAAGCTCCATAAGTTCAGCACTTGTTTTCTTCTTTGTATTTTATTGTTTAAGTTGTTATATTCAAGTCTTTAATCCATTTTGAATTAATTTTTGTGTACGGTGTCAGACAGCAATCTAGTTTCATTCTTTTGCATGTGGCTTTCCAGTTTTCCCAACATCATTTATTGTGTTCCTTTCTCTATTGTTTTAGACTCTTCTGTCAAAAATTAGTTGCCCATATATGTGTAGGTTTATTTCTCAATTCTGTTCCATTGGTCCGTGTGTCTATTTTTCTGCCAATCCCATACTTTTTTGTTATTTTAGCTTTGTATTATAATTTAAAGTCAAGGGGTGTGATACCTCTGGCTTTGTTTTTTTTTTCTTCAGGATTGCGTGGGCTACTTGGGGTGTTTTGTGGTTACACACAAATATAAGGATTTTTGGTTCTATTTTTCTGAAAAGTTCCATTGGGATTTTGATGGGGATTGCATTAAATGTGTATATTGATTTAGGTGCTATGGCCATCTTAACTACATTAATTCTTCCAACCCATGAACACAGACCATTTTTCCATTTCTTTGTGTCTTCTTCAATTTCTTTCAGTGTATAGGCCCTTTACTGCCTTTGTTTATTCCTAGGTATTTTATCCCCTTTGTTGCTAATGTAAATGGGATTTTTTAAAATTTCTTTTTCTGGCACTTCATTGTTAGTATATAGGCAAGCAATGAATTTTTGTACATTCATTTAGCACCTTGCAATTTTGCTACATTTGTTTATTGTTTCTAAGTCTTCTGGCAGATTCTTTAGGGTTTTCAATATATAGAATCATGTCATCTGCAAAGAGTGACCGTTTTACTTCTTCTTTTGCTCTTTGGATGCTATTTCTTTCTTCTGCCTGACTATTGTGGCTGGAACTTCCAGGACGATGTTGAATAATAGCGGTGAGAGTGGGAATCCTTGGTCATGTTCCTGATCTTAGAGGGAAAGCGCTCAGATACTCACTAATGAGTGTGATATTAGCTGAGGGTCTGCCACATATGGCCTTTATTATTTAAGGTACTTTCCTTTTATACCCGTTTTATTGAGGCTCGACAGTTATTAAATGTCATTTTTTTCACCCATTCTGATGGAAGAAGATTTTAATTCAGAACAGCAAGTTTATTAACTCAAGACCCAAAGGAAGAATATTTTCTTCTATAATATTTAGTAAACCACCAAGAATAAGATGGGCATTTGTCATAGGTTAAATGGTAAGAAAAGATCCAATAACATTTTATTTTTAGTTACTAGTTGTTTCTCAAAGGTCACAGAAGGCAGTGAGCTAATCATTTAAGACAAAGTCAAGTACACGATCACATCCCCTCTTAGAGTTTGAAAAGACCTTTGAAACTATCTAGTTTAATTTCTTTATTTCTTCTTTATTGACATAATAGATCTGAGATTCTATCGGCTCTAAGTACCCCTTCTTGGGAGAGTTCAACTTTCCCTAAAATGCCTCAACTTTATAAGAAAATCATGATTGCTTTTATTTTTCATGTTATATGTTATGGTGTGACAAGTGCATTTTGAAAACGTCTGCATTTCTAGAACCCAAACATGCGTTCTCCTGTGTGCACATTCACCTGCGGTACTCTGGCTGGGAGGATCTTCCTTACCAGTCTTCCAGTTATAAAAGACACGAATGAGTAAATCTTGGAAAAGGGATGACATCTTTGATATTGTCAATTCCCAAGATGCATTGCAGATAGCGTTCAAATCCCATCCCAAAACCTCCATGTGGCACAGATCCAAACCGACGGAGGTCCAGGTACCTGATTTTGAAAAACAGATAATCATCACCTGTAAACGCTGTATGGGGTCAGACTTTATAATAGAATTTATGTTTCACAGTATTCTGTCATCATCTGTTACCATTCACATCATTGTGGTAGACCAGTCTTTTCCCTCCATAGATGAAGGACACAGAGAAGTTAAAATGACCTAATGTTACCCAAACAGTGGCAAATTTTGTTATTCATTCATGGACTTTGGTTACTTGATCCTTTTTCTTTCTATTTACTTAATTATATACAGAAAACTTGCCTCATGAGGCCACAGAAAATTTTCTAATAACTTTACCAATTTTCTTCACAATATAGTCCTTTCCTATTTCTTAGTATGTTAATAATGCTTTGTTTTCCCTTACCAGAATCAGACTGTTCAATACACAGAAGAGAGTGCAGTTCTGTCTGATAAATTATAAAAAGATATGCTCTACTAGGTTAGACTGTAAGCTACATCAAGGGCAGGACCTGCATTTTATTCACCCTTCCGTCTCCAGTGCCTGCTCTGCAGGAGTTGCTTACTATGCGAAGACTTATTGTTGGAAGGTACAGAAATACACTCGTGCGCGCTGGAGTGAGGCAGAAAATTCCAGTTCCCTGCTTTCCACCTAGTGGAAGATGTCCAGAGTCATTTTTCTGGAAGGCTAGACAGCTTCTGAAGCCCATCCATAAACATTCTATTCCCACTTAAGAAGGCTAGAAATGGCTAGAAAGTGAAACAGCCAAGATTCAAACTCAGATTCCAATACAGCAGCCTAGGGTAAAGTTACTTTAGGAAAGAGGAGGAAGGAGATTCTGCAGATATTTTTATGTTATTTGGTGGGATAATTCTTGTGTTATATAATATTGATTTTGTAAAATCAGGTCCAGAACAGAGCTTCAGGGTCATAGCTGGTAGCCACTTGGCTCCTCAAGGATAAAGACTGTCACCTATTCTTCCAATGTTAACAACAATGGCTACGTGTACTGGTATTTTGTGCAGTTAAGATTCAGTACTTATCTTTCTAAAATGAAAGATGAATTGCAACTAGGTGAGTTAGAACCAAGGAAGAGTTCTATAAACAGGAGCATCTAGTAAAAAACTTCAGATTAGTAAGGACTGTCAAGAATAATGGATGGAACAGTCTTCAATGATTGAAATGTTTGGTAGCTGAATTAACTTGAAGTTTATAGGGCAAGGGGGCAGAGTATACCTTGATTTAGTAAGAAAATGAGAGGAAGGGCTTATCAAACCACCTGCCACAAACACCTGCAGGATTTGGGCTGGATGTTAGAAGTCCAGCAACAGCTTTCAGTGGTTCTAAATTTCTCACACATCCGTGTCGAAACACTGGTGTAAATGTCTAGAAACGGAATTCAGCATTTTTCTTGTCTTTGCTTTAATAGATGGAAAAATCCACTTCTAAGAAACAAGTTTTCTGATGAATATGTATTTGATGGATTGTTGTTAACTTGATTCTAGGGCAGCCAGATTACAGAAGAGATGGTGCATAAATCTGTGGGACCGGTGACAGGTTTTGCTTGCATATGGCACGTGGAAATAGGAAGTGAGTAGATTCTGAGACACCTGCGGTGGCCTCTCATCGTGGGTGGGACACTCACAGAGAGGTTTTGAAGGTTTTTGAAACCCATTTTACCTTTCAAATACTATGATAACCATTTAAAAGAAAGAAGATTCAAATAATAATTACATTTGGAGATCTTAACAGTTTGAAAACTTTAGTTGGAAAAAGAATAGTAATTAAATGATTAATAAAGACCAGAAAAGACCTACACTTATCTAACCAATAACTAAAATTTGCATTCAGCTAGTTTTTACACACTATGGATATTATCTTGTAGACAAAAACTGAGGTAAAATGCATAAACTTGATCAATCAGGCTCACGTACCTAATAGCAAAAGTCAGAACAAAGGAAGAAAAGGTGGTGGTGGTGGTGGGGGGGGGGGGAACTAGCATTTACTGAGCTTCTACTCTATGTAGATACTTAACCTACATTGTTTCATTTCATCCTTACAATAACCCTGTGAAGTAGATATTATCATTCCATCTTTTAGCCAAGAAAACTAAGACTCAGAGTGATTAAAAATGTCTAAGGTCATTACTGGTTAAAAAAAAAAACCAAGGCATTCAAGGCCCATTACCTGAACCCAATTTTAGGCCATTAGCATTTCTAAAATTTAGTTCCTTCATTACCAAAAAGCAAGTGTGTAATTTGATACTTCCTTCTCCTGAGGACAGGTGAAGAATTAATAATATTGTTGATATTACTATATCAAGGTCCTAAAGAAGCCCTATTACAGAAATATAAATTAAAAATTTTGCCTATACTGAAAAAGACTTGAAGAAAGAGTCTGAGGAAAGAAAACCAGATTTCTACAGTTGGTGAAGATCACTTAGGGGCCACTTAGTTCAACTCCCTAATTTCACACACAGAGAAATTAAAGCATAATGGTGAGGAACAAAGGCTATGTTTCTAACTGCCTTGTTATTAGTTAAGGTTGTTAACATCTCTAGGCCTCAAGTCTGAAGGGGTAGTTAAAAGGGAATAAGAATAGTACCTAACTCACAAGGTGTTATGCTGATTACATGAGATAATATATATCAAAATTTTAACACAGTTGTCTAGCACACAATAAGTAATAAATAAACAGCAGCCATTATTATTACTGTTTTTCAAGGACTCTAAAAAAGAAGTAATTTTCTGAGAGCATATTCATTGTTTTCAACACTTTTTCATAGTGCCTTGAGAATATAAGTAAAAACTAGGTAATGCTCGGACCAATGGCGAGAATAAGAATCGTTAGGGGCCTCATTCTTACCATTGGTAGGCTTCTGTCAGTCCTGATCTGCGAAAGGAATACAAAAGAATTATTTCAGAGAATGTCAGTAAGAAAAATATACTAACCACCAAACATCTGCTCTGTGTTGTGTGTGCTTGACAAAACAGTACACCCCAAAACTTGTGCTCTCAATGACATGCAATCTAGTTGAGGAACTGTACCTTTACTATATGGTAAGAAAGGCAAATTAAACAACAGTCCCAGGCTTTATCAATAAGTGGTCTAATCAATAAATGTTATAGGAAGAAAGTATGGCCCAGGGCCCAAAAGAAGGGGTTCATTTGAGATGAGTGTACTGTCCTGTCGCATAAGAAAAGCACTATCACTGCCCTGGCCAGTTTGGCTCAGACATTGGAGCACTGGCCTGTGGACTGAAGGGCTGCAGCTTCGATTCCCCGGGAAGGGCACGTGCCTGGGTTGCAGGTTCGATCCCCAACCCTGATCGGGGTCATTTGGGAGGCAACCAATTGATGTGTGTGTGTCTCTCCCTTCCCTCCCACTCTTTCTAAAAAAAAAAAAAAAAAATCAATGGAAAAATAACCTTAGGTGAAGACATTAACAACAACGACAAAAAGAAAACTGCTACTTAAGGCTGTTGGGAGGCACACACAAAGGACACACAGACACCCCTTTTCTTCTCTAATGTTAAAATAATAATGTAGATTCTGAGGCTACCCTCATAATGTGATTGCTAACTGGTTTTTGCCAATGAAGTATTAACATTTGCAGCCTTTAGTACTCATTAAAATTAATTTCCGTCCTTTAAAAAAGGAACCAGTGTTTCTGAAGTGATCAGAAGGATGAAAAACTCAAATACACAGAACACATAAACAGATGTCCCAGACAGATCTGTGAGAGCGAAACACATATTCATTTCATTAGGAGAGATAAATTTGGATATTATCAAATATTAGGTAAACATTTAATGTTATGAGGAAAGGTTTCCTGAAGGAAGGAAGCAGGCAAAGAAAACAGACCAATTAATCTTTCAACAGATGAGGTTTCTTGCCATGTGTGATTTTTATTGTGCTTAAAAAAAAATAAAAAAAACAGAGAATCTTTAAATTCTTTCCATCTAAGGAGTTTGACCTTTACTTCAATTCCACGATTTTCCCAGGACTTTCTAACATTATGGTTATAATAAGGAGTTAGTATGCTAATAAAAAAAGAGTCCTCCCAAAACATATTTATCCCCTTTCTTCTGGACCCTAACCAAATAGAGCAGTTCAAATAAACAGGATTACAAAACCAAGTTACCCAACAGATTTATAGGTTGAGACCTAGGAAAACATGAAGTTTTAAGCATTTCTCCATTAGGAAAAGAAAGCCTCACAAATGGATAATTTAGCAGGATATTTTCAAACAATTATGGCTTTTCCAGGTTACTATGAAACCCAGTATTACTTAGAGAGAAGGATTATGCCTTCAACATGGGAAAGCCTTTTTGTTTTAAGTCTGGCACAGCACAAGTGGAAACCACGGAGAGCAGAGGTTTGCAGCCTGGGTGGTTTGGGAAGTCACTGTGGTGTGTTGGCAGCCCGTGCACATACAGGAGTGGTAGTTCAATTAGAAACATGATTCCTGACTTCTCTTCTCCAAAACATTTCTGTGTGTTTACAGATTCATCTCCCAGGCCTCAGACAGACAGTTAAAATAAGTTATTCAAACAGCTAAATCAAGACCCTTACACAATATAGAAAATCTGAAGAAGGGAAATCTGCTTATCCTAAATGCAAGCTTACCAGGTATTTTTAGCATCTTTCTTTTTCCATCTTTTTATCCTTTCCCTGGTACAGAGTCTATCTTTCTTTATGTGTCTCCCCCCTCCCCCCCCGGGGCTAATAATTTAGAGTAAACAAAAAAGAACACAGAGAAGAGAAAAATAAAAATGAAGAACAAGCTTTGAGGGGGGGAAGCTCCCTCCCCCTTCCATCATTAACTTTTTAAAAAGCCATTTCTGTAGGAAGAGATACAGAGTGGGCAACTTCTTTCACCGTGGCCTTGTTTTGAATAACAGTTTCATTTGTTAAGAAAGGGAAGCTGAGAAAGGTCAATTAACAGCGTGTTCAAGATCACTCAGAATCTGAGTTTCAGTGTGTCAGCTGCTGAGGCCCATGAACTGTTCTGTTACTTTGTCATGGCTGCCTTTGAGTGCCCTGCCCCCGATTTCTGAAACTTGTTTCTTTTAGGTCTGACCAATACCTGGCCAGTCGCTGCTCTAAGAAATGGTACCGTTCCTCTCTGAGGCTTCCTCCAAAGAGCTCTCCAACTCCGGGAACCAGAAGATCAACAGCAGCAACCTAAAAAGGAAAAATACAAAAAAATAAAATAAACATTACATTTTCGGGGGATTCAGCAATTGTCAGCTTCTCAAGCATGTGACATTTTAACATTTTGACAACTGGCTGATTAACTGCTTACCAGAATTTTATTTATGCTATCTCTTCATGTTCCCTGTTTCAACATGAAATGTTTAAGATCATCTTTAGCGTGCACGCTACACAATCTGCAGGCGGACATTTTCTTTCTTTCTTTTTTTTTTTATCCTCACCCGAGGACATTCTTCCATTCTTTGTTCAGATAGAGCAGGAGGGAGAGAGAGGAAGAGAGAGAGAGAGAGAAACATCGACGTGAAGGGACACATCGAGTGGCTGCCACCCGCACGACCAACCAGGGCCGGGGACAAACTGCAACCGAGGTACGTGCCCTTAGCGGGAACCAAACCCAGGTCCCTCTGTACTGCAGGCCGACACTCCAACCGCTGAGCCAAACCGGCCAGGGCTGCATGCGGACATTTTCCCTCCACTCTTCCACCCCTTTATGCAGTATACTTAACAAAAATGTGTTTTCTTCACAAATGTGATATGTCAATTATGAAAATGTGAAAAATATTAAAAATTATGAAACATTAAAAAATACCTATCACCACACAGAAGCAATGACATTTTGGCATATTTCCTTTCCGGTTTTGTCTTCTTGTACATTTAAAGAGTATCACAGAGATCAAATAACACCATTCTAATGTCTTACTAATATTATAGAATAAATAGCTGTCCTGTGTCAAAGCACTTTGCATACTTAATGTTTTAATAGCTGCATAGTTTATTGTTTAGGACTCTCATGGTTTTTATTTAACTGCTTTCCTTTTGAACATTGACGGGTACGTGTATGTTTGTTTTCTCTCATCAATAATGTAACAATGAAGATTTTTCTTTGATTTGTAGTATTTTGTTGAGACTTTTGTAAACACATTTGTAAAATGTGTTCTGAAGTACAAATGAAAACAACAAGATATCATTTTGGAGTTATCGAGATGGTGAAGATGAGAAAACAACATATACAAGATGGACTAGCGAATGCATCAACCAGGACTCTCATACATTTGATACCACCTTTCTGGTCAACAATTTGGCAAAAGATAATCAAAAGCCTTAAAAATATAATATGCTTTGACTCAGCAATAGCAGTTCTAGGAACCTGTCCTAACAAAATAATCAGAGATGCACAAACAAGATTAACATACAGGATGTTTATTGCAGCATTACATATAATGACAAGAAATTAAAGTGTAAATCAATAGGAGGCTCTTAGATAAACTTTAGACATAAGTAAAAAAAAAAAAGAATGATATCTATATCATGAAATCTTGTGTTGCCACTGTGACATATTTTTTATTATTTGTATTTCCTTATTTTCTACAATGAAGATATGTTATACTTTTGTTAATTAAAAAACAATAAAACTTTTTTTTTTTTTAACAGAGAGGAAGAATGAAGAGAGAAATATTGATGTGAGAATGTAACATCAATTGGCTGCCTCCTACACACCCCCTACTGGGGATTCAGCCTGCAACCTGGGCACATGCCCTCTCTGGGAATGCAACTGGCAACCTTCTGGTGTATAGGATGATGCCCAATCAATTGAGCCACATGGGCCAGGGCCAGAAAAATTTTTTTAATTAATCCTCACCGAAGAGTATTTTTCCACTGAATCCCTCAGAGAGTGATAGAGGGGAGAGAGAGTGGTAGGGGGGAGAAAGAGAGACAGACAGACAGACATTGATGTGAGAGACACACAGCAACCGGCTGCCTCCCACATGACCATGGCTAGGGCCAGGGATTAAACCCACAATCCAGGCACATGCCCTTTATATGAATCAAACCCATGACCCTTTGGTCTGAGGGCTGATGCTCTAACTGCTGAGCCAAACTGACCAGGGTCAGAAAAACTTGTAATAGGAAAAAATAGTAACTTGGTGTTTTAATTTATATTTCTTTAGTTACTAATAATACTTCATGTAAGACTGTTTATTTGCTATCTCTATTCTCTTGTGGCTGGACCACTCTTTTTGGGGGTGCAGGTAGACATTTTTAAGACCAAGGATATTGAAGGCACAAAAGTAAGATTTAATGCGATAAGAATTCAGAGAAGATGGCTGTGGGCAGGACCGGAGGGAGGGTGAGTGTGTGAGAGAGTGTGAGTGGACATGAAAGTGGACAACCAAACCCCAGCAGTGCAGAGCCACGGAGCAGAAGGTTCCTGTGCTGTGGACAGGAGCAGCCGGCTACCACGGTAAGTGGCCCTTCAGGGCACTTCTCCCTGCGCTACAGGGAGGTCCCACCATTTTGGAAGATTGGGTCTTCTCTGGGAGGAGGCAGTGGGAGTGGCTAGGGCCCAGCAACCTGAGCCCACCAGCACACCTGGCACCATCGGACCAGTGGATACTCTGTGGCAACACAGACCAGTGCTCAGTAGTGGAGCTCCCAAGGTGCTGGTCACGGAAGCCACGGACAGCCTGGAGCCCGGCACTGTCCCCCATAGTAGCAGCCCTATCAGAGTCAAGATATACCCCCAGCAACAGAGGCTGGGGAATAGACATCCACCCCCAGGCAACAGAAGCACAAACCAGCAGCTGAGACCCATCCCCAAAAACTACAGCAAAAGCTGAGCAAAAGTTGAGCCCCACAGGGCAGCAGCACTCCCCAGCCACCAACGGCAGGACCTGGGGCTCCACAGAGCCCTATGGGGTCCAGTAGCCCACAAGAGCAGTGGGAAGCCAGAGCCTGAAGAGAGACTAGTGCGCTCCAGCTGCTCGCCTGTGGTAACTGCAGGGTGCGGGGGTACCAGAGAAGCCCGTGTGACCCAGCAGGGACTGTGCCATCCAGTTACCCACAGGACCTGTAGGGTGCTAAAGCACAGAGAGGCCTGTACGACCCAGCATCCCATAACATAGCCATAGGTCCGGGTCCCCAAAAGGACTGTGCTATCCAGCTACTCCCAGGATCTACAGGGTGTGGGGGCATCAGAAAGGCCTGTGCAGCCCTGGCCGGTTTGGCTCAGCGGTTAGAGCGTCGGCCTGTGTTCCAGAGAAAGGCCTGTGCAACCCAGCTGCACACAAGATAGGCATGGAGGATATGAAAATGGAGGCGGAGTGAATAAAAGCTACACAGACAATCTCCCAGGACCAAACAGGAATTACAACTAAAATAAAGACAAATCCTTGGAAAAAAGCAACAGAAAAGCAGCAGGACAGGACCAAATAAGCAGGGACACTGGTAGGATCTGTGGAGGCGCAAGAGGGTGGTGGGCTGGGAGCCCAGGGACAGCAACAATCTTAGCTGTGAACAGTGCTCGTGGGGAATAAAGACCAAGCCTGCTCCACAGCGCAGAGAGCCAGGACAGAGTGCTAAAATAGCCACAGTCACTCACCTAGGGGCTACGGCAGAGAGAATTCAGCCTGGGATGGAACTCTGTGGGGACACCCGGAATTTGGAGGGCACTGAGAGTTTTTGCTGAATTGTGGCCACAAAGGGTGGTGGTCAGTGTGCTTCTTCCCTAAGCTGTAGGGAAAAGCAGCAGCCTCCCCCTCGGAGATTCAGCCTTTCCCAGGTGAGTCAAAGAAATGTAAATTGAGGCTCATTAATAACCAGCATCTATGCCACCCTCTGGAAATCCTCTTATGCAGAACACCAGGCCTACATTCCAAGGCACTGAGTAACTGAAACTACTACCCACCAGGAAAAAGCTAGAGGATAACTGAACCTTTCCTGGTTCAAATCTACCCAGGAAAGTAAGACTTGACAGTGGTGTTTAACGTGGGCCTACTCAGGCTCATCTAAACCCAGTAGAGGGAGCCACAAACAGCAGAACACCAACACCCACAGGGAAAATTTGGCAGGCCCCAAAACCCACTGAGATAGCCAAAATGGTGAAACAAAGAAACAAATCCCAAATGAAGGAACAAGAGAACTCTATCGAAGATGAGATAAATGAAATGCAGTTAAGCAAATTATCAGAGGTAGAGTTCAGAGCAATGATCTTGAGGAAGCCCAACAGTATAAGTAAGGACATTGGCACCATAAGGAAGAAGGCATACAAGTTCAAACACAGAGAGCCCCAAGTAAGAAGAACCCAAACAGGCCCACACCAAGACAAACAGTAATTAAAATGCCAAAAATTAAAGACAACGAGAGAATCCTAAAGGCAGCTAGAGATAAGCAACAGGTTGCCTACCAAAGAAACCTCATAAGGCTCTCAGCTGACTTCTCACCAGAAACACTACAGGCCAGAAGGGAGTGACATGAAGTAATCAAGGTCATGTAAAACAAGGATATGAATCCAAGACTACTCTATCCAGCAAGGCTATCATATAGAATGGAAGGTCAAATAAAGAGCTTTCCAGACAGAAAAAGACTAAGGGAATATATTAACACCAAACCAGTACTGCAAGATATGCAAAAAGGACTGCTATAATTAGAAGAAGAAATAGGAAGAAAAATAGAACCACACTAAACAAAAATGGCAATAAATAAGTACATATCAATTATCACCTTAAATGTGAATGGTTTGAATGCTCCGATAATGAGTAGAGACAAAGAAGGCCACTACATAATATTGAAAGACCTATCCAACAGGAAGATACAACCTTGGCAAACATATATGCACCCTATATAGGAGGACCAACATATCTTAATAATCTTTTGGAGGACTTCAAAGGAGAAATCGATAGCAATACAATCATAGCAGGGGACTTCAATACCCCACCTACATCACTGGATAGATCTTCTAGGCAAAAAATTAACAAGGAAACACAGATTCTAAATGAAGTGCTAGATCAAATGGATTTCATAGATATTTACAGAGAATTACACCCCAAAACTGCAGAATTCACATTTTTCTCAAGTGCACATGGGACATTCTCAAAGATAGACCATATGTTAGGGCACAAACTAATACTCTACAAGTTTAAGAAGACTGAAATCCTATCAAGAATCTTCTTAGATTAAAATGGCATGAAACTAGAAATCAATTGCAACAAGAATATGCAAAGACATTTGAACACATGGAGGCTAAATAGCATGTTACTGAACAATGAATGGGTTACCATGGAGATCAAGAAAGAAATTAAAAACTTCCTGGAAACCAATGAAAATGAACACACAACAACACAAAATCTATGGGATGCAGCAAAAGCAGTTCTGAGAGAGAAGTTCATAGCACTACAGGCCTACCTCAAGAAGCAAGAAAAATTTCTAATAGACTGTCTAACCTCACAACTTAAAGAACTAGAAAGCAGACAAAAAGAAAACCCCAGAGTAAGTAGAAGGAAGGAAATAGTAAAAATCAGAGCAGAAATAAATGAAATGGAGACTAAAAAAACAATTCAAAATATCAATGAAATTAGGATCTGGTTCTTTGAAAAGATAAAAAAGATTGACGGACCCTTAGCTAGATTCACCAAGAAACAAAGAGAGAGAACCCAAATACACAAAATCAGAAATGAAAGAGGGAAATAATAACTGACACCACAGAAATACAAAGAATTGTTAACAAATATTATGAACAATGATATGGCAACAAATACGACAATCTAAGCAAAATGAGCAAATTTCTAGAAACACATAGTTTCCCAAAACTGGACCAGGAGGAGATAGAAAACTTGAACAGATCAAGAACAACAAAAGAAATTGAAGATGTAATCCAGACTCTACCAGCAAACAAAAGCCCAGGCCCGGATGGCTTCACAGGGGAATTTTACGAACATTCAAAGAGGAACTAATAACAATTCTCCTCAAACTATTTCATAAAATTCAAGAAGAAGGAAGACTTGCAAACTTGTTTTATGAGGCTAGCATAATTCTAATCCCCAAACCAGAAAAAGACACTACAAAGAAAGAAAACTACAGGCTAATATCCCTGATGAACATAGATGCCAAAATCCTGAACAAAATACTAGCAAATCGAATCCAGCAATACATCAAAAAAATTATTCACCATGAGCAAGTGGGATTCATCCCAGGGATGCAAGGCTGGTACAATATTCACAAATCAATAAATGTGATACACCACATAAACAAAATGAAAGATAAAAATAATATGATCATATCAATAGATGCTGAAAAAGCATTCGACAAAATCCAGCACCCATTTCTGATAAAATGCTCAGCAATCTGGAAACAGAGGGATCATATCTCTACATAATAAAGGCCTTATATGAAAGACCTACAGCCAACATCATACTCTATGGGCAAAAATTAAAAGCATTTCCCTTAAGAACAGGAACAAGGCAAGGATGCCTACTTTTGCCACTCTTATTTAACATAGTACTGGAAGTCTTAGCCACAGCAATCAGACAGGAAGAAAAAATAAAAGGGATCCAAATAGGAAAGGAGGAAGTGAAACTGTCATTATTTGCAGATGACATAATACTATATGTAGAAAACCCCAAAGACTCCATCAAAAATTTACTAGACTTTATAAATGAATTTGGCAAATTAGCAGGATACAAAGTTAATGTCAAGAAATCAATGGCATTCTTATACACCAATGATGAACTCACAGAGACCAAAAAAACAATCCCATTTACCATCGCTGCAAAAAAAAATTAATATACCTAGGAATAAATGTAACCAAAGAAGTAAAGGACCTATTCGCAGAAAACTACAGGTCAGTGAAAAAAGAAATAGAGGAAGATATAAAAAAGTAGAAGCACATACCTTGTTCATGGATTGGAAGAATTAACATCATTAAAATGTCCATATTACCCAAAGCAATCTATAGATTCAATGCAATCCCCATCAAAATACCAACGAAATACTTCACAGAACTAAAACAAATACTTCAAAAGTTCAGATGGAACCAGAAAAAAATCTCGAATAGCTACAGCAATCTTGAAAAAGAACAAAATTGGAGGGATCACATTACCAGATTTCAGGTTACACTACAAAGCCACTGTAATCAAAACTGCCTGATACTGGCACAAGAACAGGCATATAGACCAGTGCAACAGAACAGAGAACCCGGAAATGGACCCAAGGCAATACGTTCAATTAATATTTGACAAAGGTGACAAGAACATACAGTGGAGTAAAGACAGCCTCTTTAATAAATGGTGTTGGGAAAATTGGACAGCTGCATGCAAAAAAATAAAACTAGACAATCAACTTACACCATACACAAGAATAAACTCAAAATGGGTAAAAGACTTAAATGTGACTCATGAATCCATAAAAATCCTAGAAGAAAATGTAGGCAACAAAATTTCAGACATACGCAGCAGAATTTTCACTCATACATCACCTAAGGCAATAGAAACAAAAAAGAAAATGAACACATGGGACTACATCAAACTCAAAAGTTTCTGCATAGCAAGATACAATCATCAAAATGGAAAGGCTACCCACTGTATGGGAGAGCATAATTGCCAATGACATATCAGATAAGGGATTAATGTCCAATATATATTGAGTGCTCATACAACTCAACAAAAGGAAGACAAAGAACCCAATTAAAAAATGGGCAGAAGAACTAAATAGACACCTCTCCAAACAGGACATACAAATGGCAAGAGACATATGAAGAAATGCTCAACATCACTAATCATCAGAGGGATGCAAATTAAAACAACAATGAGGTATCACCTCACATCCGTCAGAATGGCCGCCATCAACAAATCATCAAACACCAAGTGTTGGCGAAGGTGTGGAGAAAAGGGGACTCTAGTACACTGCTGGTGGGAATGCAGACGGGTGCAGCCACTATGGAAAACAATATGGTGTTATCTCAAAAAATTAAAAATTGAACTGCCATTTGACCCAGTGATCCCACTTCTAGGACTAAGAAGCCTGAAACACCAATCAGAAAGAATATATGTACCCCATGTTCATAGCAGCACTATTTACAATAGCTAAGATCTGGAAACAGCCTAAATGTCCATCAGTAGATGAATGGATAAGAAAGCAGTGGCACATATACACAATGGAGTACTATGCAGCTGTAATAAAGATCTCTTATCCTTTGAGACAACATGGAGGGACCTGGAGAGTATTATCCTAAGCAAAACAAGCCAAACAGAAAAGACAAGTATCATATGATCTCACTTATTTGTGGAATATAATGAACATAACAGTCTGAGGAATGGGGTAGTCCCAGAGACGTGGAAGTGGGGTACAGACTGACAATCCCCAGAAGAGGGGGTAGTGGGAGAGAGATAAACCACAGAACTTACATGCATGTATGCATGAACAGTGGACATGGACAACAAAGCTGGGGACAGGGCGGGGAAGGAAGAGGAGGGGGGAATAAGTGGCGGAAAAAGGAGAAACCTCTGTAGCAAAAATTAATTAATTAAAAATAAATAAAAGAAAGATTTAATGGAACAAATAAAAAATTAGGAATGTAAAATACATTTTAGTTTTTATTTTATTTTTATTTTTTTTTATCATCCTCACCCGAGGACATTTTTCCATTTTTTGTTCAGGTAGAGTGGGAGGGAGAGAGAGGAACAGAGAGAGAGAGAGAAACATCAATGTGAAAGGGACACATCGAGTGGTCGCCACCTGCACAACCAACCAGGGCCGGGGACAAACTGCAACCGAGGGTACGTGCCCTTAGCGGGAACCGAACCCGGGTCTCTCCAGACCGCAGGCCGACGCTCTAACCACTGAGCCAAACCGGCCAGGGCATTTTTTTTTTTTTTTTAATTTTTTTTTTTCTTTATTGATTTGAGAGAGAGAGGAAGGGAGAGGGAGTTACAAACATTGATGAGCGAGAACATTGATTGGCCGCCTCCTGCATGCCCCTCACTGGGGATTTGGCCCACAACCTGGGCATGTGCCCTGACCGGGAATCAAACCTGCGACCTCCTGGTGCATGGGTCTCTGCTCAACCCGTGAGCCACAGCGGTTGGGCCATTTTAGTTTTTAAATGCCACATCATATTATAAGCTCTTTTCTTAAACTTTGCCTCACTTTACTATTGTCATCCCCTTGTTTTGATTTCAGAACTACTCTCACCCGAGTATATGTTTATTGGTTTGAGAGGGAGAGACAGAAATAGAGAGAGAGAGAAAGAGAGAGAGAGAGAGAGAGAGAGAGAGACAGACAGACAGACAGACAGACATTGATCAGTTACCTCCTGTATGCAGCCCAAGAGGGAATTGAACCCACAACCAGCCTGGGATGATTTCAAAACTTTTGATTGAGGTATATTTTACAAATAATCAAGATTAATAAAGAATAGTATAATTCAAGAATGTGGTCCAAATACTATATACCTCATCCTTATTAGGCATGATTTTTATCACTCAGCTGAATCAGTGTGTGAAAGAACAGAAATTCACTAATAGTTCCTTTTACTAAGTCTTCCACCACTCAGTAAGCTAGTGAGGACAAAGTGTACACCAGGTCTTGGTCATCCTACCATGGATTGTTGACCACATCTTACTAATTCTTCTAGGAACTTGGAGGGCCTACAATGAACAGGTATTTCAGAATGAGGGTGTGGTGATTCAGACATGACAGCAGATCATGAAACACACAGATTTGGATAGGTGGGCAAGAGAGGCTTCCTAATGTGATGAGGATATTCTCATGGACTCCAATCAGGACCCTGCAGTTACACTTTCAAGGCCATTTTTATGGCTACAGAAGACGACTGTCTTCTTTCTTTTTAATCCTCGCCCGAGGATATTTTTGCATTTATCTTCAGATAGAGCGGGAGGAAGAAAGTGGGGAAGAGAGAGAGACACATCGACTAGTTGCCACCCACACGACGCCAACGGGGGCCGGGGACAAACTGCAACCGAGGTACGTGCCCTTAGCGGAAACCAAACCCAGGCCTCTCTGATCCATGGGCCAACGTTCTAACCGCTGAGCCAAACTGGCCAGGGCAGAGACGGTGTTCTTTATATTCTAGTATCTTGCATTTAGACATAGCTAAAATATGCTAGGAGTTGAGAAACATGATGAAATAAAACTTCCATCCAGAGTTTCAAACTTGGAATTATAAGCAATCAACATTGGGAGAGAACAGACAACCAGGTGGCTCTCTGGCCTTTGCTTGAAAATATTTAAAGACTGGGAACCACTGACCCTGAAGTGTAGCATTCCATCTTTGTGTAGCTCTGAATAGTATGAAGGGGTGGGTAGACCCAAAATCTATCATTTATTTTCAAGGCTTCAAAGTTGGGCCAATTCCAAGCCACAAATGAGGGCAGTAATTGCTTCTGTAATGCAAGTACATGCCGAGCTTTAAGAGAAAGAGCCAGAAAAGTCCACTGCCTCAAAAAAGTTGCTGGAGAACCAGCAATCATGGAAGAACAGGAAGTAGGTAGTCTAGCTGAGGCCAGTGATAAGGGAAGAGGCCTCCCGTGATGAGTTGTTCTGCTTTCTCTATTAGTTTATAACCATCAAACAAGAGATCCATTTCTTGCTTGGTCTTGCTTCTCATGTAACTAAATGAAGAAAAAACCCTCTTGGGATCTTAGTACTTTTTGCACATCTAAATTATGTTAACTTTGGGACTTAGTCTTTTAATGCTGTTTTTAAAGGAGTGTAAAAGACTCCTATTTATCCTTGATTCCAAATTCCCTTTATTTTAATATTAGAGTTCACTGGAGAAATCAACATGCAACTATACTGGTTTTTGACCTTCCCGTCTGGTTTTTGTTTATCTTGAATATTTGCAACTACACAGTAATTGCTGTGGAACTGGAAGCTTCTGAACCTTCTGAGCCACCTTTGAAATCTTATGCCATAGTATTATATCTACACCTTTCGTCCTGGATTTCTTTTAAACCTGTCTTCCTACTTACCAAGGTACCTAACCGGTTAAACCCAACTGTTTCCACATTGGCTATTATGAAATTAGTGTGGTAGTTGCTATATTAGTCAGGATAGGTTAGGTTATGCTGTATTAATAAATAATCCCAGAAGTGTACAACAGGGTTTCTGAGTCTTGGCATTAGTGACCTTTGTGATCAGATAATTTCTTTGTTGTGAGGGCCTGTCCTATACATTGTGAGACATATTAGCCGTATACCTGGCCTCTACTCACCAGATGTCAGGTGCACTCCCCTAGTTGTGACAACCAAAACTGTTTCCTGGGTGGGGGTGGGGACAAAATAACCCGATTGGGAACAACTGTTTTATAACAATGGACTGGCTTTCAAAAACTTATGCGGGATTCAAAGATGGCTGCTCAGTCTGCTTGCTCCTGACAAGCCGGACTCACAGCTCAACTGCAGAGCAACCGCCTGAAAAACCAGTTGAAGTGTAGTTGATCTGAAACACTGAGAGCAGAAAGCACAGAGAGACAGGAGGAGACATGGAGAGAGTGAGCCAACTCTTGCCAAGTGTGTGGCTGGGAAGCCGCAGGGATCCTGCAGCAGCGGATCCCGCACACCCTTGGAGCATGGGGTTTCAACTCCACACAGGGATCCCCGATCCAGAGCATTAGTGAGAGGGAAGGGGAGCCCGAGTAGCATCAGGTAGAGGGAGTCAGTGAGGAGTTGGTCCACCTGGGAGATGCAGACCACACAATCCCAAAGAGCGATTTCTTTGTTACAATACCCCTCTGATCATTTCCTAGGGCAAGAGAAACAAAGAAAAAACAAACAAATGAGACTACATCAAACTGAAAAGCTTCTGCATAGCAAAAGAAACCATCAACAAAATAAAAAGGGAATCCACTGTATGGGAGAACACAATCGCCAATGATACATCTGATAAAGGGTTACTTTACAAAATATACAAGGAACTCATACAACTCAACACTAGGAAGACAAGCAATCCAATTAAAAAATGGGCAAAGGGCCTGGCCGGTGTGGCTCAGTGGTTGAGCATCAACCCATGCACCAGGAGGTCACTGGTTCGATTCCCTATCAGAGCACATGCCCGTGTTGTGGGCCAAATCCCCAGTGGGGGGCATGCAGGAGGCGGCCAATCGATGTTCTCTCTCATTGATTTTTTTTTTTATTCTCACCCAAGGACATTTTTGCATTTATCTTCAGATAGAGTGGGAGGGAGAAAGGGGGAAAGAGAGAGAGAAACATCCATGTGAGAGAGACACATTGACTGGTTGCCACCCACATGACTCCAATCAGGGAGGGAACGAACTGCAACTGAGGTATGTGCCCTTAGCGGGAACCAAACCTGGGAATCTCTGGTCCACGGGCCGACACTCTTAACTGCTGAGCAAAACCGGCCAGGGCTCATTGATATTTCTCTCTCTCCCCACCTCTCATTTCCTCAATAAAGGGAAAAAAAATTTAAAAACCACCACCACCACCAAAAACCAAAAACACAAAAACAAAAAAACTTAGGCTATGCGTCCTGGCTTGAAGCTATTAAAAAGTCGCTTTCTGAGGTATTGCTGATCTAGTTTCAGATGGAAAAAGAGCACAGATGACTATGCACTTGTCCAGAAGTGAAGTATGTGGGTTATGTTTGCTTCAAAATCTTTGGCCAAGTCAAGTCACATGCAAGCCACTGAGCTCCCGTGAGTGGGCAGGGCAGTGTGACTCTCCGAGGGAGGGTGAGGCAGCTGTTTACGTACCACAGTGGTTTTCAACTGGTGTGCCACAAGAATTTTCAAAACATGCAATACCTGACTCTTTAGTCAGGGCACTGACTTCTTTTCCCTTAGACTGTCAAATAAAAAAATGACAACAGCCAATACAACAATAGCTGTCTGATGTGAATAAATCAAAATTATACCTATTTTTCTTTTTTTTATCAGATTGGCCAAAAACATAATACACTTTTTGGTATGTCGAAGAATTTTAGGAACTAGTTTATGTGTGCCCTGAGATGAAAAGGGCTGGAAATCACTGACGTAACCTAGAACAGTCACCATGTTGCCCCCCCTGCACCTGGACTCTTCCACTCCCACTCTCCCTCATTCTTAATTAGAATTAAGGTAAGACTAGTAAACCTCCTATTTTCTTCCTCTGCACTCTGGAAGAGGAACTTACCAACTGGAAAGAACTTACCAAAATAGTCTATTTTAGTTGACTACAATTTCAGAAGATGTCTAGATAGTCCTATATCACTATAAGTTTTGTAATATGAAGAAAGAACACATACATCATCTATGTCCTTTCTTTGTCTGAATGGTTTGAAAATTCACATTCTTAGGCAGAGTTTCCTGTATGTTTTCTGGACCTCGGGAGTAAATAAAGTTGCTTCCCTCTTAAGAGAGCCACTTCTTTTGAGTAAGGCATTCCTTTACAATACCTCATAAACGGTCATGATCATTTTGAAATAGATCAAAAGAAAAAGGGATCTATTTCTTTTTCATGAGGGGCAGATTGATCTCTTTGTGAAGCAAGGGCCACAAAGGCTTCAATGCTTTTCTTCCCCCGTATAATCTTCTTCTCTTTTCCTTCAGGTTTGGTTTCCCTTTAACCCTGCCAGGTCTTATACTTCCTGCTTTTCTTTTACAATGATATCTTCCCATCTAGCTGGAGATTCTGCACATGTTGAGGAGCTAGAATATAGTAAAGTATTCCTCAACTATAAGTAAAGACGTCTGCATCTGGTATACACAGACCTGCACTTTCTTCTGATAGGATATACAAATACTGCATTCTCTCAAGATCACTAGAACAGCCCCCTCTGATAGGATATACGAATACTGCATTCTCTCAAGATCACTAGAACAGCCCCCTCTGATAGGATATACAAATTCTGCATTCTCTCAAGATCACTAGAACAGCCCCCTCTGATAGGATATACAAATTCTGCATTCTCTCAAGATCACTAGAACAGCCCCCTCTGATAGGATATACGAATACTGCATTCTCTCAAGATCACTAGAACAGCCCCCTCAGTTTCCATTCCAGGCAGGATTCTCCTATCTGTGTCCCTCTGGTAAGTACTGAGCTAATTACTACAGAAACTGCCTGTTTCTCCAGGGCTCTAGTGAAGGTAAGTGAACATCCAGATAGAATACAAACTATGACATCAGGGTGCAGAAAATGTAAAATGTACAGGGACTCACACAACTTTTTTAAGAACGCAAAAAACTAGGTTGGGTGTCTGCCAAGTGAAGGGCGGTGAGGGGGTCAGAGGGCAGGGCAGGCAGGGTGGAAACAAGCACGCTGTCTAGAACACGCTGGTGATTATGACTGGACTTCATGAGCTGGCAGCGTTGTGGTCAGGGGTTTAGGGTTGAGGCTGGGCTACAGAGCCGGGGACGGAGCAATCTTGCCCTGATGAAGGAAAGTGGGGATTCACTGGGTGTATAGTGAAATGTCCTCTTACGTTGACCACGTATGAGCATTCCTGTAACTAAAATCCCCATTGCGTTCCTATGCAGCTTTGGGAGACTTGAAATAAGTGGAAGTGAAACTAAGGGTCCTTATGACTCTGATTAAATTTATTTTTAAATCCCAGCTCTAGGAACTATCCCTCTCTCCCTCCCCCTTCCTCTCTCTCTACCCCTCATAGATTTAGCCTCCCCCCAACCCCAGCTGACAGAGGCAGCCCAAGACAGTAGCTGGGACCTGACTAGTGGTCACATGGTCTGGACCTCTAGCAGGCTCAAGATAACATCTTGATCTAAGTTATGTTTCAGCTCCTGGGCCCTAAAGTGGTACAGAGCAACTTCAGAAAAGACCTCAGAGCTATCCTCAAGACCTAAATGATCCATTACCCTCATCTCACCTCTGACCAAACAGCTCCCAGGACGACCCTTCATCCACTGCGTCTTGTGATTTTGCCCTATACAGGGGTGGGCAAAAGTAGGATTACATTTGTTTGTATGGGAAAAAATGCACTAATTAATAAATTATTAATTAAGAACTGTAAACAACCCTGGCTGGTATGGCTCGGCAGTTAGAGCACAGGCTCACAGACTAAAGAGTTGTGGGTTCTATTCTGGTCAAGGGCACATACCTCAGTTGCAGTTTGGCCTCCGGCCCTGGTTGGGGTCATGTAGGAGGCAAGCAATCAATGTGTCTCTCTCACATCGATGTCCGCCCCCCCTCCCCCCCCATACACACTCTGTCTGAAGATAAATGGAAAAATATCCTTGGGTGAGGATTAAAAACAAAACAAAACTGTAAACGTACGTTTGTCCAACCCTGTGTAATCTGTAACCCCAGTATAACTGTAAACCTATTTTTGTCTACCCCTATATAATTTGTAACCTCCATGCCTTCAGGATGTTCGGGCTTTTGAGCATTAACTTCCTATTCTTCTGGATGGGGCCATTCATAATAAAGTACCCAATATTTCTCCACTGCAGTTCTCAGTGTCCAGCGTTTTCTCTGCCGGTGCCAGGTGGACACATTTTTCCTGCTCTGTAACAGAAGGACTTTAGTACTTCTGTCTGTTCACTCTCCTGCACAGATTACAGTGAAGGTTAAATATAATTTTACCATATTTTTTGCTACTTTGCCTAGTCTTAAACAAAACTTACTCCACTTTGGGCCCAGCTTCTAGGCCAGAATGCTGCCTGGCACATCTTCCTCCACTGTGTGTGAGTTCTGATTCTGCTTTAGCCACACAGCTGCAGCGGCATGCTGTCTAGAAATAGTTTGGACTGGTGTTCAAACTGAACAAGCCCTGGTCTCGATTTATGACACTCCCTTTTGACTCTCACTCTCTAATTTCAATCAATGTACTGAAAATAAAAAGACCTTGAATTAAAAAACAGACCTTGAATTAAAAACAAGCAGGCTAGATAGGAACAAGGCCTTTAATACATTACATTTTTTCCATACGAAGTTCAAAGAGAGGGGAAACGATATTTAATGTCCCTTCCTCTGATGCCTCTTTTCCTACCTATCTTAGTATTTTTAAATACTGATGAAATACACAAATTGAACACCTCCTTATTCTCATAGGCTTTTCACAGACTGATTCCAACAATGGAGCAATATTGCGTATGATTATCAAAAGAAGAAGAATGTTCCACAAACCAAAGGAAACATGTCTGTGGTTTCAGCCTCTGAGCTTTTTCTCTAACTGCTGACACAGACTGTACTGTGCCCTGGAAACAAGGAGACACAGCTAAGTAAGAGAACCTTCCGTGTGACAGAGCAGAGGTAGAGGGGCAGCAGGAGGCAATGACCAATGGAATTTAGCTAGTAAAACAGCTGGTCTGGGGGTACTTTAGATGGACCGAAATACATACTTTCAACCTGACAAAGCATCCCAGGACAGTCATTAGTTCTAGATGTGGGAAAAATTGGTAATTCCCTCCATCACCATTTCTATTGATTTGAGGTTCACGCTCTTTTGATGCAGGTCGATTCATTAGCCCCAGCCCAGAGAAACTCATTAGAACCCTCTTGTCAAGTATTCTTCCTTCCAAGTTCACTTCACCATGTGTATGTACTTTACTGAATGCCTGCCAATGCTTAAATGTTCATGATTTGCTAAGTAATATTGATACGATTAAAAAAATCAGAGCATTATCTGGTGATCCTGGCATTTTACCAGAACTTTGGGCAGTCGCTGTTTCCTAATTACCCATGGCTGGAATGAATGGCATTCTTCTCTGTGAAGCCATTTCCCTAGCTAAGTATCTGTGACCTGCTTTTGGGGGGACCTACTCAGGGACCCAGGGGCATATGGCATTTTGCATACTTGCTTAGATTCATTTTATTTAGGCTCATGATCTGTTCCCATCAAATTATCAAATACGTGTGGTAATTTACAAGTTGTTCTTATATATCCAAATGAGGAAAAACAGGTTACCTCAGATCAGACAATCTTAGAGCAGGTTAGTACCTTGGAGGTCATCTGATTCTCTGGTTTTATGGAGGGAGAAACTGGGGCTCGGAGATTGGACAGACTTGCCTAAGGTCATACAGCTAACTAGTAAGCTGTATTTCAAACCCAGCACTACTAACTTCTTAGTCCAGTGTACTTTTCATTATAACATAGTGCCCACCTTCAAGTGTATGTGCGTGTGTGTGTGTGTGTGTGTGTGTTTTAGGGAGGGTAGGAGGAGAAAGAAAAAAAAAGAAACTATTACTGTAAAAAAGATAACATTTTACTATTTATTACCTCTGGCCAAATGTTACAAGTGCAGGTTAAACATTTCCCTATCCTTCACTTCCCAGGGGCAGCACCTGTGAAACACACCTGTTGTAATTTTTTTAGATTGTATCACACCCTCTGCAGAAACTCCTGCAACCCCACCCACAGCCTGTTATTACAACCCTATAAAAGAAACACAGAATTTAGTTATCTGGCTCAAAGCCTGTTCATTCACCACTAAAAAGAAAGATTGGGGTGGAAGCAGGCACTTTACACAAGTGGGCTGGAAAGAAATCTAGGTAGTTCATGAATCAATGTTATAATCCATGTTTAATGTATACAGTTTACATAAATTCTATTTTAAGAATTTAGCCCTAAGAAGCTATATGCTATAGTACTGCATAAATTATAACGTATACTAAAGCCCCATTATAATGTCTTCAGGTTTCAAGCTGTAAGACATTACTAGAGACTTGTCGTAATGAAGACCTCCTGGAACTTCTAAGGTAAGAAACGTTGGTGCCCTATGAAGGAAATGCCTGTTGAGGAATCTTAACAGCATGTAAGGGCATGTTATGATGTGGTAACACACACACAAATACTTTAACATTATTGTGCTTTATCACAGCAAAGATTTTATCAACATTTAGGAGGAAAGGAGATAGGGCTTCATATTTATTGACTACCTACCAACCCAAACACTGTGCTCTGCATTTTTCAAATATTACCTAATCTAATCCTCACAACTCCAGGAAATATTATCACCTTATTTTTACAGACTGGGAAACTAAGAAATTAGATGGTTCATCTAAGGTCATGTAGTTTGTAACTCACAGACCTGAGACTTTAACTCAAGAGTGTCTGGTTTTAAAACCACTGGATGTTCCTTTTTTTTTTTTTTTGTACAGATAGAGTAGGAAGGGAGAGAGAGAGAGAAACATCGATGTGAAGGGACACATCGAGTGGCTGCCACCCGCACGACCAACCAGGGCCGGGGACAAACTGCAACCGAAGTACGTGCCCTTAGCGGGAACCGAACCCGGGTCTCTCCCGACCGCAGGCCGACGCTCTAACCGCTGAGCCAAACTGGCCAGGGCTGGATGTTCCTTTATACCATGTTGCTATCACTCAAAAAAATTAGAGTAAAAGCTGCTCTTTAGTTTCCCAGAAATTTCCCTAACAAATCAAGTCACTCACTCCTTAATTGTCCACTGTGTGTCTGAAACTGGGTTGGGCTCAATCCACCCATCCATCCAGACTCCTATCCATCACCAGATACATATGAGGTGCCTGCTATGTCCCAGGCTTCATGCTAGGCACTAGGGTAGGAATACAACCATGAGAGAAAAAGATGTTCTCAAGGCCTTTGGCATAGAGGAAAGAGTCTGTAATTAAATAGTCATACTGCCCTGACTCTTTTGGCTCAGCAATTAGAGCATCAGCCAACAGACCAAAGGGTCTCAGGTTCGACTCCCAGTCAAGGGCACATTCCTGGGTTGCAGGTTCGACTAATCGATGTGTCTCTTTCACATTGATGTTTCTCTCTCTCTCCCTCCCTTCCACTCTATCTTAAAAACAAACAAACAAACAAAAAAAATCAATGGAAAAATATCTTTGAGTGAGGATTAAAAAAAATAATTACACAAATAATTGTAAAATTAACACTGTGCTAAGGGTTATGACGAAGTGAGGGTTGGTAGAGCTGGGTCTGACATTTAGTGCGGCACCACTGTAGTGTCTAACGGGTGTCTGACTCGGTCTGGAAGGTCAAGGAAGGTTTCTCCGGGAAAGCGATGACTGCAGGGAGATCTGGACAGTAAGTAAAATTACTTAGGTGAAGAAGATGCTGTAGACTGAGGGACACTACGTACAAAGACACTTTGGCGAGAGAAAGAACTGCATGTCTGAAGACATGGAAGAGCAGTGTGGATGTAGCGGAGAGAGCAAAGGGGAGCACCCCAAGGCACAAGGCAAGAGAGACAGGAGCAGCCAGACTGCCCTGGGCTTGTGGACCATGCAAAGAATTCTGAATTTTATCCTAAGAGCAGAGGGAGGCCAGCCCTCATCAGGTAGCTCAGTTGGTTAGAGCATCGTCCTGATATGCCAAGGTTGCAGATTTGATCCCCAGTCACGGCATACATAAGAATCAACCAGTAAATCCACAAAAAAGTGGAACAAGAAATCGACATTTCTCCTCTCTCTCAAATTAATAATAATAATAAAGAGTGAGGGGGGCACTGAATGGCTTTAAGATGGGAGGTAAGATGATCAGATTTCCATTTTCTAAAAGCTCATGCTGAAACGGGGAGAACTGACCCAGAGGAGCAAAGAGTAGATACAGGCAGACCAGCCAGTAGATACCGGCAAACTAAAGTAGTCCAGGCAAGAAATAATGTCTTAATCTAAGAAAGTAAAAGTGGAAGTGAAGAGTAGTGGATACATTTGAGATACATTTAGGAGTATAAAAATGATAGAATTAGAAATAACTTGAATATGGGAAGCCAAAGAGATGAACATTTTGAAAAGGACTCAGTTACCAGGCTTGTACAATCAGATGAACACAGGATAAGAAAATAAGATCAAATCCGGTGGCAGAACGGGAGATTAGCACTCATGGGGTCAGTTTTGGTTATGTTAATAAGTTTGGGATGCTTCTGAGATGTAAATGGAAATATGAGCCCAGAGCTCAGAGAAATCTGGATTAGAGACAAACATTTCTGAGTTGTCTGAAAAGAAACAGCATACTGTGGGTACAGATGAAATCACCTGTGGAGAGGAAAGACCTGGATGGAGCCTGAGGAACTCCAACATCGAATGGATTAGTAGATGAGGGAGAACCCGCCTGGGAGACTGAGAAAGAATAACCCACCGAGAAGGGGCAGAACTGGCAGAATGTGATGTCAAAGGAGCCAAGAGAAGAGAAAGTTTTAAGAATAAGAAAGTCGCCCTGGCCGGTTTGGCTCAGCGGTTAGAGCGTCGGCCTGTGGTCTGGAGAGACCCGGGTTCGGTTCCCGCTAAGGGCGCGTACCTCAGTTGCAGTTTGTCCCCGGCCGTGGTTGGTCGTGCGGGTGGCAGCCACTCGATGTGTCCCTTTCACGTCGATGTTTCTCTCTCTCTCTCTCTCTCTCTCTCTCTCTCTCTCTCTCTCTCTCTCCCTCCCACTCTATCTGTACAAAAAATGGAAAGATGTCCTCGGGTGAGGATAAAAAAAAAAAAAAAAGAATAAGAAAGTCAACAACACTGCTGAATAATGTGAGAGGTGAAGTCAGATAAAGACTTTTAAGTCTGTTGGATTGAATGACATGACAACTACTACTGACTCTAGTGCTGCTTCAGTGACAATGATGGAGTAGAAGTTACATCGAGGGAAGGAGCAATGAACTGCAGGTGCCATGGTAGTTACCAAAACTCACTCGCCATCCTGAAAAAGCTAAGAATTTCGTTTGAGCCCTGTCTGCTTTGGCTCAGCAGTTAGAGCGTCGGCCCGCAGACCAAAGAGTCATGGGTTCGATTCAGTCAAGGGCACGCACCTGGGTTGCAGTTTGGCCCTGGCCCTGACTGGGGTTGTGTGGAGGCAACCAACTGATGTGTCCCTCTCAAGTCGATGTTTCTCTCTCTCTCCCTCCCTTCTTCCCACTCTATCTGAAGATAAATGGAAAAATATCTTCAGGTGAGGATTAAAAAAAAAAGAATTTTGTTTGAGAACGCAAAACTTACGCAGAGGCTACAAAAAATAGACATAATGCTATCGGTTTTACAAATCCTTTAAATTCTATGGAAATCCAGAAAAGGAAGGCTCAAGGTGACTGGGTAATCCAGGAAAGTCTTCACAGAGAAGGAAAGCCTTAAGCAGGTTATTTAAGAAGTGCAAAGCTGAATCAATGAAAAGTGCTCAGTCTAGGGAAATGACACATGGTGTGTGTATGTGTGCGTGTGCGCGCTCGCACACGGGGGTGGGGGTGGGACTGGGATGGGGTGGAGTGATAAAAAGCCAAGAGACACAGGCATAATCCTCTGTTTTGTGATGCAGGCTTAACAATGAATTATTTAGGATTGAATAATCTATGCCCTACTCTCTCTTATTTTTTGCTGCCAAGCCAATTCATTTCTCAAAGTCCATTATACCAGAGGGTTAACAGGGAAAAGAAAAAAATAAGAATCATAAATCACTTGTGTTGCTCACTGGATGTGGACAATGCTGTGTGGAAGGAGGGGATCAGTTAAGTCGATGGCTGACGTGTCCCTGGATGTTTGTGATTCTGAGGCAGTGAGACAGCTGGGGAAGAACAGACCTCAGAGCCAGAGGCAGTCAGGTCGGAATGCTAACTCTGTCACTTACGACCTCTGTGGCCTTGGGAAATGCAATGGAAGTTTCGGAAGGATGCAGAGATGAGATGGTAATGCCTGCCTCATAGGAATCCACTAGTTGGTGGCTACTATTGTTTTAGTAATACTGTAAGAGGGAACAGGAAATACATTCAAAGAGATAACCTGGTGTACCCTAAGATGGGGATATTTTATTTACTGGAGAGCCCTGATCTACATTTTTCTACTGGCATTTATCTCAAGACAAGAAAAGCACCAAAATAGTAAAGTTTAGTTTTGGGACCTTTTTGGAGATAAACATAATCTATTTGTATCATAGGCTTTTACAATTAATTATATTATGTATATAACTATTCAATAAATGTATCCTTACTTCACACACTGATAATTTTGTAAAGGAGCAAAGAAGAAAACAAAACAAAAAAAAAGTAAGCCAGAAGAATAAAAAAAGCAACTAAAGTCAATAGTGAAAAAAGAACAAAAGCCCTGGCTGGTGTTGCTAAGTGGATAGGCCATCAGCCTGTGGACCAAAGAGTCTCGGGTTCGATTCTGCTCAAGGGCACGTACCTTGGGTGCACTCTGGTCCCCTGCCCTGGTCAGGGCTGTGCAGTTGGCAACCAATCGATGTGTCTCTCTCACGTCGGTGTTTCTCTCCCTTCCCCTCTCACTCTATCTGATGCCAAGTGGAAAAATATCCTCGGGTGAGGATTAAAACAACAACAGAGATAAGAAAGGCTACAGAGAACAGAGACAGAAGAGAACTGGCAGAGTCTGCAGACCTCGTGGACTCCCCAGAGCCTTTGCTCACTATTTCCACCTGCCAGCCTTCGGCTCGGCCGGCTCGTGCTCCCTGGGCCGTCATCTCCTGCCCAGCACACTCCCCCACCATGTCGTTTCCTACCCAGTCTTAACCTGACAGTAGGCCAGGCACCCTATATAGTGCTCGAGGCTATTTCCTTTCAGTTATTCAAAACAAAACAAAACACAACACAACACAACACACCTACATTTGCATCTGCTAAATTAAGGACACCTCTGCCATAAAAAGGAGGGAGTATGTTTATAGAAAACAGATCTTCTTAGGGACACTTTTTTAGAGATGCCTTTGAAAAACTCTATCAAGACCTGTAAAGTGACAGATTTAATTTAAGAACATATGCCAAAGGATAAACAAAATTAAGCCAAGGGGAAAAGCCAGGCTCCGAGAGGACGAATCCCTTATTTAGAGTTTCTCCTTACTGTGTGCTGAGGCCCGTCTTCATTGTCCCTCATGTAGAAAGGCTTGAGTGCTAATGGATAATTAACGACAAAGACTGGTATGTTGCCACAGTGCTTCACCAGGTACTTTTCATGTTCAGTATGTAGATCAGCACCCCACTGCAATGAGGAAAAAAAATTATCACAGGAGAACACAGAGCTGAAATATACAGTGCAGGACCTGAAAATAACCCGTATCAGTGCTCCCCCTGAGGATGAGTGATCTGTGGAGCTGTCTGCTGAGGTTACCCAGGTCACTAAACTAGAGGACTAGACAGAGGTATGTGTTAGCAAGCACATCCGAAGGCCCGGAGAGACAAAAGCTGAAGCTAGCAGACAAACACCACGCTCTGTGTCCCCGTCTCAGGGAGCAGCATTCGGCAGATGAACAGCATCTGCAGGAAAACAAAGCTTGCTATCCACAGGGTACAAAAACTGACCTCGGAATCATAGTTTTATTACTATTGCCCTGAGCTGCTTCTACAGTTATTGTTCTAAGTCTCAGGAAATTAAATGATGAAAGATAATATTTCTAATATTGAGCCTATCTTTGGCTAGATGGCTTCTCTCAGTGAATTTTTTTTTTTTAATAAAAGAGTCAACTGATATATCAGATGTTCATTGATGAATAATTAATAACACTGTTCATCTATTTATTCAGTAAATAATAATGTGTCTGTTAAATCTCAGGTACCATGCTAGGTATTGAATATAGTGGTAAGAAAAATAGAATCCTTAACTTCATGAAGCTTCCAGGGTAGGAAAAAACACTATATACAAAATTATACAAAAAATTAACTGATTATGAGTACAACAAGGAGAGGGTACTATTATAACGTATAAGAGGATCTGACTTAACTGGGGTTGGGACCAGTGTCAGGAACAGTCTGAGGACAAAGGTATCACATTCTTCACATGCTCTTACTACTCCCACTGCCCGCAGTCCCTTAACGACGGGGAAGAAGTGCTGGCGGAGGAGCAAGGAGACTGTCTGACATGCTGTGCACCCTCGCAGTGAGTCACGTGGCCTCCCTGGACACATGCCCTTGCCAATAAAACAAAGGAGTTCTTTAAAAAAAAACCCAAAACCCAAAACAATTCAGTGTATTCCAGAGTGGTTCACAAATTAGAAAACTCTATAAAGTTCAACAGAAAAAAGCGAACACCTGTTTAATGTGTTGCTTAAACTTACTTGATCACTTAATCTCTTTTGTCTGTCACCTGTTAACATCAGTCAGAATACACTCTGGGAAGTACTCACTGAATGAGTTGAGTTCTACACTAATAGTCTGATTACCATCCTCTTTAAGGACTGTCATCTTCCTAAACTTGGGAAACTTCTTTATAACCCTTTAGTCACTGCTATTCTAAATTATATAATTCTACTTAAAAATTATTTTTCATTAAAATATTTCAACAAGATTTAGCAAACATCAAAAAAAGCCAAGGTACAGATGAACTAATCCCGCACACTGCTAAGAGAAATGTGATTATTTTAAATAATAGTAAGATTAGGACGAGGAAAACATATTTGGACACACACACACACACTCTCTCTCTCTCTACCTCTGGGGTGAAGGTGAAGTTCTGGGATGCTTGCTGTAAGATCTCCACTGCTTCAGTATAAGAAATGCTGGAGAGAAATGGTAAAAGCAGAGACAGGTTAACACAATGGGCTGTTGTTAAATAGCCCATCTGAAAACTAGAAAAGGTTTATTACCATACAGTCTTTGAGATCATAAATGAGTATTAAATGATTACTGAGCAATCAGGGATTAAGGTTTACCTAATCCTATGAGAGTCCAATCAGCATGAAGAGAAGTGGCCATTAAATAACCCCAGTCCTGATCTACTTGCAAAGTACACAGAAGACTAGTCACTTAAGCAATAGATATTTTCTCTGAATTCATGCTATGTCAATGCCATAATAAAAGGCACAAGAGTAAAAATCTTTCCTTAAAGCTATAATTCATTTATTCATTCATTCACCCAACAAACATATTGAGCACCTACTCTGTGAAAGGCACTATTCTACACACTAGAGATACAGTAAATACAAAATAAAGCTCCTGCCTTTTTGGAGATATTGTGTGTGTGTGTGTGTGTGTGTGTGTGTGTGTGAGAGAGAGAGAGAGAGAGAGAGAGAGAGAGAGAGAGAGAGAGAGGAGGGAGGGAGATGGGGGTATGAATGGGGAGTAGAGAGAAAAATAAATAAACAGAAATAATATGATGCCAGGGAGCTATTGGTGCTATGACGAAAATAAAGCTAGGTAAGAAGAGAGGATGTTTGAGGGTGCCATGTTAGAAAAGATGGTCAAGAAAGGCCTCACTGAGTTGCCTACATCTTAAGGGAAACCTACATGAAGTAAGGAAACAAAACATATAAATATCTGGGGGAAGTGTTCCATGCAAAAGGAACAGTGGGTACAAGGCCTGAAGTAAGGCCTAAGCCTGGCTCCTTCGAGGAGTGAAAAGGTCAGTGTGACCGCAGTATACTGGGCAAGGGGAAGGATGCCAGGAAATTAGGGAAGGTAGTCACAGCTCAGGCCTAGGAACCTTTCAGGCCATGGTAAGGCCTCTGTAATATATTCTAAGCATTAAGACTGTTTAGGAAAAATGTCATTGGTTACTTCAGTGAGAAATCCTCATGCCTGAAACAAACCAAGCCAAAAATGTATATGAACTATTTCAGTAGGTAATATATGCACACAGTTTTTTTTTTTTGTTTTTTTGTTTTTAAATCAAGATGTATAAAAGAGTATAAGTCTCCTTTCCACCCTGTCCCATTGCTACCTAGTTAGTTCCTCTCCTCACACAATCACTGTTAGTGGTTTTCTGGGTACCCTTCCAGAGGGTTTTATACATCTATAAAGCAAATATTAATATACAATCTCCCTTATTTTTATTTATTTATTTATTTATTTATTTAATCCTCACCTGAGGAGGACATTTTCTTTTGATATTTTGTGCAGATAGAGTGGGAGGGAGAGAGAGAGAGAAAAAAACATTGACATGAAAGGGACACATCGAGTGGTCGCCACCCACACGACCCAATCAGGGCCGGGGACAAACTGCAACCGAGGTACGTGCCCTTAGTGGGAACCGAACCCGGTTCTCTCCAGACCGCAGGCCAACGCTCTAACCACTGAGCCAAACCGGCCAGGGCCAATCTCCCTTTTTAAAACTAGATGGTAGCCATAGCATACACAAACCATACACACTCTTCTACATCATTATTACTCAAAAATATACCTTGCAGATCGTTCCATATCAGTATATGAAAAGCTTCTTCATTTTTTGAACGATCACATAATATTCTATTTTGTGGATGGATCCTAGTTAGTTTTAACCAGTCATCTACTGATAGACAGATAGTTCAGCTGTTTCCAGTTTTGCTATTATAAATCATGATTACATATATCTATTTTATACTATAAATGATTCTTATACACTAATTTTGCAAATGAAAAAAAGTAAATTGTTGGATGAAAGGGTATTTTGCATTTGCAGTTTTACATATTTTGAAAGATATTGCCAAAGGTATTGTTGCCCTTTTACAGGGTTACACCAATTTATGTCCACCAATATTATATGAAATGTCAGTTTCCCCAGGTCTTCTGCAGCGGCACTTTGCATGATTAAAAACAAAAATCTACAAAGTTCCTCAAGAACTCTGAGCTCAAAAAATAACTTACCCACCACAAACTTATTCTCTGAAACAAAAATTAAGCTCATACTATAATAACTAAAGAGTTGTATCTTACAGTGCAAATAAAGCCCCCAAAGCTATATTTTGAGTGATAAGTTTTCCTAAGATGAGAATTCTACTCAAATTAAAAATCTAGTATTGAGTCCAGCTGGTGTGGCTCAGTGGTTGAGCGTCGACCCATGCACCAAGAGGTCGCCAGTTCGATTCCCAGTCAGGCCCTGGGTTGTGGGCCTGATCCCCAGTTGGGGGCATGCAGGCGGCAGCCAATCGATGTTCTCCCTCATCAATGTTTCTCTCTTTCTCCCTCTCCCTCTCTCTTTAAAATCAATAAAGGAAAAAAAAAAATTTAAAATCTAGTATTGAATAACAGGTAATTTCTCAGGTGATAATGGTGCTGGCATTGGCAGTAAGCATACTTTTTAAACAAGCATCTTACACAAGGAAAACTGAAGCTTAGAGAGGATCAATAACTTGCCAAAAACGATTCATGTAAGTGACGAGTAAATCCTAAATGCTAACTCCAGAGTTCAAGCTTCTGTGAAGATAATGCCTAAGCCACGGGGAGTCTCCTATGCCAGTGAAAACAGGAACTTGTTCCCCTGACTCCACTTCCACTTCCGGCTATGTAAACCACCACACCTGAATGGGGGCACTTTACAAATGTTTGTGATGTGCTATGCAGACATTAAAAATTAAGTGTTTTCACTTGTAAAAAAAGGAGATTAAACTATGTTACCTAAAGTTCTTTTCTGCTTAGACATCCTATTCTGCTCCATCATTACTTGATATGATCTACTCATTACATTGAAAAAATAAGATCAATCAAAAAGGATTTTATGTTATTGCTATGTTACTGTTCTATTATTAAGAAAAATGACTCTCATGTCCGAATGTCTCTTGTTATTCTGGACATTTTGCCCTACTCCCCCCACACCTTAAGTTGAGGCACAGCTTTCAAGTTCAAATTACAGTTCTGATACTGGATATCCCTCCCTAATGGCCTTTATCAACCCTCTCTACTAATTTTTCTTGACATGTATAGAGAATATTTCTTCTCCCTCCCAGACACTATTTCCAAAGTGCTTTGAGGAAAGGAGGAGAAGACACTGTGAAATTGCATGATACAGTATCAAAATACCTTCATGTTTCAAATGTTTTACTGTTGAATGAAGAAAATTATTATGAAATTGTTGGAGTAAAACTGCTATGCTAATGAGACAATTATTACCATTCTCTGCCTCAAAGTCACACAGATAAACAAAAAGCAAATAAAAAGGTAAGAATTCTATATTTTAAAAACCTCCATACCATAAAGGAAATGTAAAATAAATGAATTCTATTTCTGCTTGATAAAGGCTAAACTACTACATAAATCCTTTAAGTAATATATTTTTACATGAAACAATTATAACAAGTAGTCAACAATACACTGAAATCTATTGAAGAGAATATAGTCACATGGTATCTTGTGTGTGTGTTATTTCTGGAAGTATCTCAATTCTAATTCATCATGACTAGGTGTACTGTCATGTCCCCCTATGGCTGTTAAAATCTCTGGTTTCAAAGACTGGCAAACCCCCCTCCATGTATCTCCACCTTGAGAATCCTCAGCATCGTGTCATTAATGAACATCCTTCTGGTGTTCAGTTCCCTCTTCATTTCTAGCTCCTGGAACTTCTCTTACTTTCTAGTGAACTCAACAAAGCATTTAAATCTGTAAGCAGATTACACTACATAATGTGGGTGGGCCACAGCTAATCAGTCAGAGGCATTCATAGAACAAATACTGGCCTCTGCCAAGAAGGAATTCTACCAGCAGACTGCCTTTGGATTTTAACTGCAACTTTTTCCTGTGTCTCCAGGACTACTGGAGATTTCATCAGACCTGAAACTTGTCAAGCCTTCAAATTGGGTAAGCTAACTTCTTAAATAAATCTTTTTATATATACACTATGTTGGTCTTCTTTCTCTGGAGAACCCTAATACATGGTCCAGAACATGTCTTACCTAGATGACTGTAATAATCTAGTTGGTTTTCTGTTCTCACTTTTGTCCTACTACAGCTTATTCTCAACAAGCAGCAAGAGTGATCCTGTTAAGTCCAGTTCAGATCTTGTCAACCCTCTGGAACCCTTCAACAGCTTCCCCACCTCATCCAAGTACAAACCCAAACTCCTCATGGTGACCTACAAGGCCGCAAATGATTTTCCCAACCCTCTCCTCCCTTGCTACTCTATCTTCTACTATCCTCTTCCCTTATTCACTCTTCACTATTACTTGAACACATCAGGTATGCTCCAACCTCAGGGCCTTTGTACTTGCTATTCCCTCTGCCTGGAATATTCTTTTTCCAAATATCCATACAACTAGTTCTTTCACTTTCTTTAGATCTTTACTCAAAAAACACCTCAGTGAGATCTTCTTTGCTACAATATCTAAAACTTTTACCTCCTCATTCTTCTTTTGTCTTCTCTTATCTACTTTCTTGTCTCTGGGTTTTCCCTCTGAATACTATTCATTCTCACAGACTACATTTTTACTTGTCTTGTTTCTTTGCTATTTTCATCCTCCACCAGAAATGTAAGCTCAGTGAAGGCAGGGCACTTTGTCTGCTTTGTTCTCTGCGTTGACACCATTTTCAAGGCCCTGGGTCTGCTCTCAGGCGAGGAGGTTGTGGCATCAGTAGGTCCTAGGCGATTCCAGCTCCAGATGGGATGATGGAGGTTGTAATTACCCGTCTTAGGCCGAAGGTTCCCGTGAAGTGTAACACTCATGACACCACTGGGGACCTTAAGAGGCTGACTGCAGCCCAAACTGGTACCCATTAGAACAAGATTGTCCTAAGAAGTGGTACGTGATTTTTTAGGAGCACAGTTCTCTGAGGGACTATGAAATCCATCATGGGATGAGCCCGGAGCTTTATTACCAATAGAGCAGAATTTCTTCCCTCTGCCCTGCCTTCCCTTCCCGTCCCCTCTCCTCCCACTCCCGTCTCCTACACTGGTGTGGATGCTTGTTTTCAAAAAGTCATGTTAATAACTTAGAAGCAGAAAAAAAGAGACAGTGTTTAGATTCTAGAACAATGCCTGGCACATTGTAAGTATTCAATATAAATTTAAGTGGAAAAAACAAAAAAAAAAACCCAAAGCCTTCATTTACACTTACTTCATTACCTTTTGATTCTTTGTCACAGGACTGCTGACTATCGCCTCCTCTGATCCCACCTCTGCTGCCTGCCAAGCATCAGGCTCAGTGACTCATCACTTTTAACTGGTAGCCTGAGGGTCTAGGCTGACACCCAAAATTTTTGACTCAGTCAATCTGCCAAGTTTTTTTATTCCCCTCCTCAAGGACAGGTTGAAATCTTTCTTAGAACAATAACTTCCTAAACCTAAAGATGGCAAGTGAAGAATTGAGATATCAATTTACTTTAAGAAACAATTTTCTACTCCTCTAGTATCCAACTTACTTCCTATACACACTGTAAATACATGGAATACTCTTTTATATACCTGATTAATATGGTTGGTGAAATAAACAACCAGTCCAATATCATCAAGTACTACTTGAATAGAATTATAATGGAAATAAAGCAATAATATATGCGTTATGCTTTTAAAAAAGTGGCAAGAATGTTTAGAATATATTATCAGATTTTAGCAAGTGAAGGTAAAGAAGAAAAAGGAAGACTGAAAGAGAAAAACTGATAGACAGATGTTACATATATTATGTTTGTTTTTTAATAAGCCAAATTTTGATTAAAGTTAGTATTAGTTTGAATTGCATTAATACAGTTGATAATTACTGTGTTCATTTTTCATCCATTCATTAATTTATGAAACATTTATTATTGACTATTAACCAGACACAAAAGCTATAAAAATAATTAAAACATGGGACTTCCTTGAATCTAGGGCATGTGATAAGCAAATATATAAATTTAATACAGTGTGATAAATATGATGATAAAGTATGAATCAAGTTCAGAGAAAGTATATCTACTTACATTAAAAAGTTGTTTTTTAGCATATGTTCTAATCTGTCCTTGGTAAGAAAAGAGAAAAAAGAAAATGTATTATTCAAGGTAATTATACATGTGATATGCAATAACATATTTAAAGCGTGGATGCACTGGGTTCTCCACAGAAGGAATACCTTCTGGCCGGGAGCCAGGACCCTGTGGCAGAGCGCGACGTCTTCGGGACAGCTGGAGAGCACCGCCGCTGCTGCAGACTTGAACAGCCCCTCCATGACCTGCGAGAACGACACAGAGCGGCCTGACGTGTGAGCCACTTGATGAGAGAAACCTGTTGAGGGTATTGTAAGGATTGCTTCCCAGGTCTTAGCAACTATGAATCCGTTAGGCCGCTTCATGCTGACTGCACTACAGCAAGTTCAGTCCCCTGGATTGATTAGAGGAGGAACTACAACTTCTCAGAGGGGACAAGAAGAGAAAGAAAAATGTTTAATTTTTTTTTTTTTTTTTAATCCTCATCCGAGGACATTTTTCCATTTTTTGTACAGACAGAGTGGGAGGGAGAGAGAGGAAGAGCGAGAGAGGGAAACATCGATGTGAAAGGGACACATCAAGTGGCTGCCACCCGCACGACCAGCCAGGGCCGGGGACAAACTGCAACCGAGGTACGTGCCCTTAGCAGGAACCGAACCCGGGTCTCTCTGGACCGCAGGCGGACGCTCTAACCGTTGAGCCAAACCGGCCAGGGCTAAATTTTTTATTAACAGTTTAAATACTGACATTGAAGTGGGATGTCAAATAAACACCTAAATTGATAGATGCCTCTAAATTCCAATATACTCACTTGTAGAATCATAGGAGTAAGCGTGCCCACTTCCAGGACTGTTGTGAGAGCTCAATGAAATATCCATGTGGAAGACCTAGCTTAGTACCCAGCTCACAGAGGCACACAACAAATATAGTTGTGAAGAGTGAGACACTTCGCAGGAGGGAGGTGGGAGCAAGGAGGAGGGGATAAAACAAACAAACAAACAAACAGGAGTCAGACACTTTGAAAAGTGTTTCATTCAGGCATTGGTAAAGGAAAGTAAACTTTAAAATCAGAGAGGCAGCCCTGGCCAGTTTTGCTCAGTGGTCAGAACGTTGGCCCGAGGACCAGAGTCCTGGGTTTGATTCTGGTCAAGGGCACGTACTTGGTTGTGGTTCGTCCCTGGCCCTGGCTGGGGTCCTGTGAAAGGCAACCAGTCCATGTGTCTTTTCTCTCTCTCTCTTCCTCTCTCCCTCCCTCCCTCTTTCCTACTCTGAGAGAAATGGAAAAATATCCTTGGACGAGGATTAAAAATAATAATAAAATAAAATAAAATTAGAGAGGCAATGAGATATCTGCATCTAAATATATACATATTTTGCTTTGCTAAAGCATAAAGTAATAATAACACAAATCAGCATATGGGGTGAGCAATGGTAGGTTTAAAGTTGTGAGTACGTGAAACAATTTATTCTTGTATTACTATTCATTAATTATTGTATTATTTTCCATTCGAACAACTGCAAAACTATTTTTGCCCATCCTGTATAAGAAATCATTCTACCAGAAGTGTCCATAGACATCTCATGGGGAAATCTTGTTCACAGAAGAAAAAAGCAATTGGAATGGAAAATATTTCTCAAATATTTTAACCAAAACGAAAATTTTTGGTTTGAAGGCCATGAAATCACTAGGCCTGCAGGGCTGTACCTGGACAGATGCACACATCTGTTAAGTGCAGGCTGCCTCAGAGCCAGCACCTTCCTGCCCTCCTGCATCACTGCTGAACCCCACTGAGGTGCCAAGGCAGTGGGGGCACAAGTGTCTCCTCCAGTAATTCAGTACGACCAGGTATAGAAAGTTCATTACTAAGTGACAACCATATGTATACGTACAATAGAAGTGAGAAATAACTGGTTGGAAGAAGTGCAAAAGGAGGTTAAAGATCTTTTACCTTGAGGCTGTATCACCTTCAATCTAGCAGTGAGATAAAGAAATCACTAAGTAACTGAATGATTTATGAAGAGTCATATCTTTAATCACTAAAAAAGCAAATGCACATTGGGATGCAGAAGGAACAGTAGGTTGGACGGTGCGCCTGCAGCACGGAGGACACAGGACCCTTATCTGTAAGAGGAAGACTCTGACCCCTGACTTGTTAAATCGGCGTCTTTCATGAGCAGTAAATTTCCATTTGAAGAAGTAAATCATTGGCTTCTCTAACCCTGACTTTCAGACTATGCTCTATAAATAAATTTAAAGGAAAAATAAACTTAACTGAAGGGTTAGCTTAACTCTCAGATGTTTTTAAAAGTATATTACTCAATGGCACAAATATAGTAGTATTTAATTACTATACCTCACGAGGGGAACATCCTTTGTTACAATATTTTAATTTAATATTTAAGAGACTGCTCTGCATCAGGATAATGATCCCCACAGAATGTAATTTATAAAAACAAGAAAATTTAAGAGAAGCAGGAGATCACCTTTGGGGGAGCATACATTTTCATCTATCTTCAGGAGACAAGCTTATATTTTAGTTAATTAAATTATTCAATCGTGTATGTCCTCAGTCCCACTCAGTTGAGTACCAAATACATAAGAATTCTTTAATTTTAGAACATTTACAGAGCAAAGATGACAATGTTTAATAGACTCTAACTTACTGTGTGTATTATTCTGTGACCGTTTCCCCGGAACTCGGTGGGGGCGGTGGAGACAGGGTCAAAGCAGAGGAGATGGGGGTGTGGAAAGCACAGTTGTGTTCCTCACCACACTCTCGTCGCCCGAGTGAAAGCGTAGTACAGAGCTGGGTTGTGGCTCACACTGAAAGCAACCTAAGGAATTTTACTGACTCCACGTGAGGCTTAGACCTGAATCCCTACAATTAGAAAACGGTTACTCTGCAGTGTGACTACTGACATTTTTGGCCAGAGAATTCTTTGGTGGGGAGAGGGGGTTGTGCATTTTAGGATGTTGAACAGCATCCCTAGTCTTTACCCCTGGATACCATTAGCAACCACTCCCAACCCACTCCCTAGTGGGCACACTGACCTAGAACACTAGTGGGAAAGTTAAAGGGTATGGAAGTGGATACTATGGGATGTGGCCAGAACACCCCTTCAGGACAAAGCTTTCTCTGCTGGGAATATGGTAGGGGATGTTATGGTCAAGTCCCTCTGCAAGAACGGCCCAGGCCAAGGGTGCTGTCTTACCCATGGTCACACCTCTTCCCAAAGCTGGCCCATGTCCAGCGACTAGGTGATGGGGAAAGCACAAATGCCCACCCCCTTGCCTTCATAAGGGACAACTCTGAAGGACATTCCAGCTCCAAAGTTCCTCACAAAACTGGCTAAGGCCTCTGTTTGTAAAGGCATCACAGTTCAACCTTTCCTCTGCCTAGTGCTGCCTTCTTCCTTTTCCTCCAGGTGTTCCCTAGAGCGTTCCCCAATACCCCCAGCCTCTGCTTCAGTTTGTTTTCTAGGAAATTCAACCTAAGCCAGGATAATGACGTAATGAGTCCATTCTATTTGGTGGTATATTTGGTATTTATGTTTTAAGTGGAATTGGGTCATTTACTGGGTGAATAAGAATAGAGGAAAGCATAAATTAATGGAAGTGCTAGTTGATAAAAACTGCTGAAATAGCCCTGGTCAGTTTGGCTCAGCGGTTAGAGCATTGGCCTGAGGTCCAGAGAGACCCAGGTTCGGTTCCCGCTAAGGGCACGTACCTCGGTTGCAGTTTGTCCCCGGCCCTGGTTGGGTCGTGCGGGAGGCAGCCACTCGATGTGTTCCTTTCACTTCGATGTTCCTCTCTCTCTCTCTCCTCTCTTTCCCTCCCACTCTATCTGAAGAACAAAAAATAAAAAAATGTCCTCAGGTGAGGATAAAAAAAAACAGAAAAAAAAACTGCTGAAATAAACATCTTGTAATTACAAATCCAAACTAAGATGTTAACCAAAATGGTACTGAACACAGAATTCATAATATCAATAGTTAATAGTTTCTGGGTACTTAGTGCCACGAACTATGCTAAATGCCTTATATATATTATCAGTCTAATCCTCAGAATTACCCTATGAAGTAGGAATTATTATTCCCATTTTATAGATAAGAAAACTGAGGCTCAGAGAAATTAAGTCCCTTGTCTAAGATCACACAGCAAGTAACCGATGGAGTTAAGAAACAAATCCTGCCCTGGCCGGTTTGGCTCAGCGGTTAGAGAGTCGGCCTGCGGTCCTGAGAGACCCGGGTTCGGTTCCTGCTAAGGGCATGTACCTTGGTTAAAGTTTGTCCCGGGCCCTGGTCGGTCGTGCGGGTGGCAGCCACTCGATGTGTCCCTTTCACGTTGATGTTTCTCTCTCTCTCTCTGTTCCTCTCTCTCCCTCCCACTCTACCTGAACAAAAAATGGAAAAATGTCCTCGGGTGAGGATTAAAAAAAAATTAAAAAATAAAAGAAACAAATCCTGGTCGATCCCAGAGTTTGCGTGCTTTATCTGGATTATGGCCACAGCCTCCTAAAAGAGCTCCCGCCCCTATTTTTATCTCCCTCTAAATCATTTTTCATAATGCTGCTGGAAAAATTTTTCTAAAATATCACTATGACCATGGCCTCTCCCACTGAGAACTCCTTCTCCTTTACCTTTTGGATTAAATCCAAACTCCTTAGCATGGCATTCAATGCTATTGAATTGATCTTGATCTTTCATGATCTCTTGACTACCTCTCTCCAGCCTTATCACCTGTCCTGCAGACCAAGCTCTGCCCGCTCCTGTGGATGCTTTCCAACACAGCTACAGAGGAGTTTTCTCTAACCATAAAGATGCATTATTTGTTTGCCTAGGAAATAACAAGAGGTATTATTTACTGAGCCTGCTATGTGCCAGACCTTGTGCTTTACATTATATATATTGTTTCTTTTACTCCTCACAATAACCTTATAAAAGAGGTACTCTCATTCTCATTTTACAGTTGAGGAAGCCAAAGATCACTGAGGTTGGGTAACATCATAGCAGAGTTAATGGCAGATCTGGGATATGAACTTAAATCTGCCTCACTGCTGCACTAAAGGCATTCAGCAGATGTTTACTAAATTAAGTAGTTCTCTACTTTCTTCATTCTATGAACACCTGTAATGCACAGATGTAAAAATGTATACAGAAGCACTTTAATGTCACAGATTTTAAAACGTGTGTACCTACCTGCATGAGATCTTGAAGGCTCTCAATAAAAGAGATCTCTGCTTCCACCATATAAAACTCTGCCAGGTGTCTTCGACTCTGAGAATTCTCTGCTCGAAATGTTGGACCAAAGGTAAACACTTGAGTAAAAGCTCTGCAATTCAAGATTAAGAATATAAAAATAGGATTCACATGATTAATTTTAAGTATTTAAAATACTCAGTGAGCTCTTAAGGAAAATTTTTGTGCCTGTCTTGTCCACAAATCCACACGTGTTAACTGCTGTATTTCTCTAATGGGTGATAATAATAGTTTCATTAAAAATGTTACACTTATAGAAACTATTTTATCCTGAAGGAATTTGCAAATGCTTTACAAACCGTATGGTTCACTGAGTATAGAATGATAATCACCTCTGGGTACACTCTCCTGCAGCTGACATTTCCTAGCAATCAAGAACAGAGTAAAGGAAAATATCACAGCCCCAGAACCCACACAGAGAACCTAGACAGTAACAGTTAAAACTAGAACTTCATGTGGATATAGTGGGCTAATATTTTTTATAATATGTGAAAAAAGAGTATCAGATAGGTATGGTGATTTGCCTTGTTCAAAGACTACCACACTACTCATGTGTTTCAATGAATGCTGAATGACCACTAAAATTTAGGGATAAGGGTGGATTTTGAAGAACTTTATTCTCTGGTTTTCAAAAAGAACCATAGGTCAACCATCCAAACATGAAAAGAAGTATTTTAAAATTCCTACAGAAGTGGGCACTATATTTTCATTCTTTCACACTTACAGTACCCTCAGAAACAGGGCAACTGAGATAGATCAAACATATGGGAAGTAATAACTCTTTCTTCAGGACTACCTAATCTTGGAATTTTAAGGTTTTGCTAGAGGAAAAGAAGAGGTTTGGGGTTCTTCAGCTATCATCCTTAGCATTCTTTACTTATCTGTCATCAGTCAAATAACATTAAGATCAGAAAACAGCCTGGCCAGTGTGGCTCAGTGGTTGAGTGTCAACCCATGCACCGAGAGGTCACCCACTGGTTCAATTCCCAGTTAGGGCACATGCCCAGGTTGTGGGCCATATCCCCAGTGGGGGAAATGTAGGAGGCAGCCAATTGATGTTCTTTCTCATCAACGTTTCTATCTCTCTCTCCCTCTCCCTTCCTCTCTCTCTAAAGTCAATAAAGAAAAAAATTAAAAAAAAAAACCAAAAAACACCAAAAAAACAAAAAACAAAGATCAGAGAACATAGTACAGAAAACAGACGCATTGTGAATACACATACCAGTTTTAATTAATTAATTAAAGATACTCTGGGAAATGAAAGACAATTACAGTAGAAATCAAAAGATTCATGTGTTCTTTCAAAGCCATTTCAGTTAAGACCTAGCTGGCAAGAAGCTTAGGAATCTATGTTTTGGTTCTACAACCACCTTCCTGAGACCATAATCAGCTGACCTCTAAGAACCTTAGTTTCTAATGAAAAAATAAACAGTAAGAACTCAAAAATATTACTATGGCAACCTTTCTCCCAAGATTCAGATCCAGACTCATTTACTAGAATGTTCCTGAAAACACTGAACCTACCTTGTGCAAAAAGAAAACTCTTGCCCTGCTCTCTCAAACAAAAACCAAACCAAAAAAACCAAAAAAACAAACAAACAAAAAATCCTCATTTTCTTTTTACATTTCTCCCAGTTCTGCTAATCTCAGTTAATCCACCTAGTCACCCAACACCCCCCAACCTCTTCCCTCCTGCTCACATTTCCTGTGTCACTTTGAGCACAAAATTCTATTGTTTACATCTAGGAAAGCTCGCTGAAATCTAGAGACTTTTTTTTTTTTTTTAAATCTCCACAGATACTGTCCCATTGTAAATAAACTCTTGTGTTTTGCTTGGAAAACTACAACAGCTTTTTAATTGGTATCTGCCACCTGTATTTCTTCCTCTGGACCCAAACGACTACAAGTTTTCAAACTCAAATCTGATTATATCAGCCCTAATTTAAAAATCTTTAATGATTTCCTACTGTTCAAAGGATAAAGTTCAAACTCCTAACTTTGACTCAACTTTCTTTCACAAAGCCTTTTCTTCAGGAGCACGGAAGACATTCTTCTTGCACAGCATGCCCAAACATGACGTTAGGCCTCTGCATCGGCTGTTCCTACTCTCTAATGCCCATCCTTGCTCCTCTCTCTCCAGATGGCAAATTCCCATCTATCCTTCAAATGTCACTTTCTCTTTGTAACCTTGCCATATACCCCCAAATTCATTATTCCTTCCTTTTTATAACACTTTATTCTATATTTAGTATACAGAACATATCACTGTGAAATGTAATTATGTATTTCAGTATCTTCCTCTCCCAGTGAACTATGATATTTTGCAGAGCAGGAATTATGTTTTATTCATATTTGCATCTCCAGTTCCTGAGATAAACAGGTGCTGAAGTTGAATGAATGAGTACTAATGATGATGACAGGCTTCCTCAGTTGTAAACTCGAAAAGTAAAACATCCTTATAAATAGCAACATCACAAATATCTGAGAAAAATACTCAGATTCACAGGGTGGGGCAAACGTAGGTTTACAGTTGTGAGTACACAAAACGCAGTTTATTCTTGTATCATTATTTATTAATTATTGTATTGTTTTCCATACAAACAACTGTAAGCCTAATTTTGACCCACCCTGTATTTTACTGTGGCTGTTACTCAGTACCTAAAATGGGTCAAACAATCTAGGTCTGTTCCAAACAATAAATTCAAAAATTACACACACACACACACACACACACACACACACACAAAATTACAAGGCTTTGCGTTTCCAACCTATGACTTTGAAATCTCTAGGTAGACTGGCAATAGTATATTTAAATAAATAACAATTCTTTCCCGTACTGCATCACAAGAAATTGTATAGGCAGATGTTCACTGACAATAAAGGATATTTTATTGCGATGTTCCAGGGTATAAATAGCAATGAGGTGACCTCAGCAAAACTGGGGCTCTGGGGGATATTTACAAGAAATACAAGGAAAGCCAAGAGAATGCTGCTCAAAAGAGACATGTTATTTGTATTATACCAGGTACAGAGAAAACAGTGCTTTCTAAAAGAGCACAAATTCAGTCACAAGGGCATCTGCTTCTCACATGGCAATTCTATGGAATGTAGGGTGCTCCAAAGTGAGTACCAATAGGGATGTTTTATTTAACAATGGTTAAAATGTCCCCTAGCAATGTAGGGTAAGCTCTCTAGTATAAAATATAGAAGAGGATCAGTGATTTTATTTCAATTATAGTAAAGATCAGGCTCGAACTGAGGTACCCAAGAGTTAGCTATTTTTCCACTGGGTAAGTAAAAACTGATGGCGATGGTGCTTCCTCTGAATTAACAGAACGATAAAACGCTCTGGAAGGTGTGTTGAAAAACTGCCTAACTCAGCATGCAGTCTTTAAGCAGACACATGTTGACGTCACTCAGCCATGGCCACCTATGTCAGTGCTCGGAGTCCTATTGGACAAGCTGTGACCACGGGATGGCAGCAACAGTGGCTGCCATTAGCACCTGCTCCTTGTGGGCCAGGCGTTAGGTGTGAGGACCTTCCAATTAACTCCTTTATACTTAGCTCAGTAACGTGTGTGTTGTTGTTTCTACTTGTCAGGCTAAGAAGCTGAAGTCCAGAAAGGTTAAGGAGCTTTCCACAGAGGTTAAGAAGATTTCCCCAAATAACCTAATAAGTGGTAGAGGCCACATTCAAATCCAGATCTGACTTTAATGATCACAGCCTTAATTATGATATTAAAATAACGATGCTCCTAACTGAACACTGACAGCCCCCTTCTCAAAGATAACTAGAGGGGTAGTTTGGTATATTTCCCTTCCTTATGAATAGCTTATTTGTTTTATGTGTTAAAAGTACAACCCTCTAGGGTATGTTGCCTTCATGTAAACAATGACAATGATACATTTTAATCAATATTTTGTAACATTTAGCAAGTCATTTAGCCTCTCTGGTCTTCGAATTCTTCCCTGAGTGAAAGATGGGGCAGTGTGGCATTCATTTCTAGTATCTTTGCAATAATTTTTGTTTCTAGGTCCATGTGAAATTTTTCTTATTTAATTTATGCTGACTTTTAAATTTTTCTCTGTCTTCCACAGACATAAAAGTCATTTGCAGCAAGGCTCAGACTGACCAAAATTTAAAATAAAATCTGAGAGCAAGGCTATTTCTAAAATAAGATACAAAATCAGGTGAAAGGCTAGTGCTGCTATGAGAAGAAACCAGCGAAAAAAGAAAACACTCAGCACTACAAAGCATTCTTGTGCCAAATTATGGAGTGAGGAAAGCTATATAAGGAAAGTCCGTGAGCTTGGAGTTGATGTTTAAGATAACAAAAGTACACTCAATACATACCAACCAAGACAGCTACAAAAATGGTTTTTAAAAATAAAGAGTAGTTACTAAAAAAGGTTCTTCAAAGGTCATTTTCTCCCTTGTGTGGAGTTTTATGAAGCCCCAAATTGGCAAGTGGAATACTATAAAATGGTCACTGACTGCCTGGCCATTTATTCTTTCTGGCCCTACAATTTAAGAGCTGATCTTTATATTTTGAAAGAACAGAGGAATTACTTTTCTTTTGTTGGGGAAGAACTTAATCAGCATAAGGTGGACCAGCAACTTTCCCTCAGGCCCCCAGCTCCCAACCTCCTATCACTTCTTTACTGTCGGCTCAGCATCGTTCATTGAACTGAAGTGAACTCACAAACAGCTTTAAGCTGGCTTTTAAAACAGTCTTTGTCCAGTGGTATTCCCATCATTCAGAACATAACCATCTATTTTACTGCTGCTTTATATCCACTGGATTACCAATACCGTGACATACCTGTCACTCATTATTTCTACACGTCTAACAGAGTGGACCGTGCGCCTCCTTTTCAGCTTCCCCCATTCCTCCATCTGCAATAATCCACTTGGTGGAAGGGTATGAAGAGATGTAGCTCTCACTATTTCATCAATTCGTGTCAAGATGCCTTAGGGAGGATGTACTCTAAAATCTAAACATTCTTCTTTACCATTATTGCTAACATTTCTGCAAAATTTACTTTCTTTAACATGTCCTAAATTTGATTTACTTGAGGCCCAAGCCAAATTTAATCTTAATTACATAATGAAATTCAAAATCTGATAGAATCTGACAACAGTTCTGTAACAGAGAGTGCAGGGTTGGCTACCCTTCTCTGAGATGACATCTGAACTGGCGGAGGGCATCCCTGCAAAGGTCCTGAGGTAGGAAAGAGCCTGGCATGTTTAAAGAATAAAAGTAGGCCAGCAGAAGATGGTAAAAAATGAGGTCAAAGACATGGGAAGACAGCAGAACAAGGCCTTCCTTATAAACCATGATAAAAACAGTCTGGATTCTATTTGATACGCCTTAAAATATTCTCTTCTCTTAAAATATTTAACACTATATTCTACTAGTTTTCCTCCTATTTATCTGACCTCCACTCATCTCCGCTCCTTCTCCATTCTGCTGTAGTTGTTCATTAAACACTGGCCTTTCTCAAAACTGAGTCCTAGACCCTCTTCTTTTCTCGGAGCATATATTCTCCCTAAATCATCTCACTTCAGCTGACGACTTCAATTAACTACCTACTGGCACACAATTCACACATTTGCATCTCCTGCCCAGACTTCTCTCAGCTCCAGAGCATATACCATCTGGCCCCCTACTCCCCAGTTTGGCTTCAGTCTCTTCCAACCTTCCTAGGTCTTTAATAACACCATGCACTACTGTTCACAGAACCTTTCAAAATTAAAATATTGACACCTATGGACGTGATTCTTTGTTTACTGTCCATCTCCTTCATTAGACTGTAAATTTCATAAGCGACCTTATCTGTTTTTTTGGTTCTTTATAGCATCCTCAGTCTTAACCCAGTGCCCGACACACACTTGATAATTAAGATTTGTCAAATAAGCAAATATGTTATTTTTCTATAAATATGCTGATTCCCAAAATGAATCTCTGAGAACAGCACTGGGATAGGGGTGAGGACAGAGGAGTAAGAAGAGGAAGATGGTAAACAGAATATCAATTACTAAGCAAAAAATTCTGCTATTCTCTGAAATAATTTTTCACAGAAGGCACTAGGAGATAACAGAATCAGATGTTTTGAAAAGTGACTGCCCACACATTAGTTTTTAATCTGTAGGCAACAAGTAAATCTTTGAAAAGGACCAAATCAGGTGAACTTCTCTAATTAGTAAAGATTTTATTTTTTGAGAAACTATAATATCGCCATATGAAAACAACTACCCTGTCTCATTCTATGTACACAGAGCAGCATCTGATTCTTTGGCTTCTGCAGAGTGGACACCAGCAAGTTAAAACAATTATTGGCACTTTCATTATTCTTGCAATGATGTGCTCTTCAGAGGGTTAACTGGATATGAGGTCTTAGAAAATAACATTTTCTAAAGGGTCACACTTTGTTAATTATTCTTCCTGACTGAATGTTTATCCTCATGGTTCATTATGACAAGAAAACCATCTTTACAAAAAAGATTACACTGTGTCAACTGCATCTACTTATGCCTAGGTTATCCCTCTGACATTTCTCAGAGCAGTCCTTGCACTGAGGACTACTGAAGCAAACACACTGAGTGCTTTCATTTTAAGTGCACCACAGGGTATTCACATGTTATTTAAGTCTGCGAAAATTTCCAAGGGTACCTTTTCTAAGGCCTGATACTATAGAAGTAGATGAATCATTATGGCTTTGAACTATCAACAATTTCCTGGGCTCAAGTTCTGTCCACATCTGTACACACCCTTACTGTTTTAAGGTTGTGGTAGTTTAAGTACTCTACGGACCTAAATTGAAATCCTGGCTCCTTCCACCTATAAACTAGACAAATTAACTTCTTTGAGATGAAATTTCCCCCTGTGAAAATGGGGGTAAGTACACATATGTCATAGGGTTATTATAAAGACGAAATAAAATACGCAGAAAACTTAACCTAATATTTACTATATAGTAAATGTTCAACAAACAGCACTAGTTGTTGTTGTTATTTTTATTTTTTATCCTCACCCAAGGACATTCTTCCATTTTTGTTGTTCAGATAGAGTGGGAGGGAGAGAGAGGAAGAGAGAGAGAGAGAGAGAGAGAGAGAGAGAAACATCGACGTGAAAGGGACACATTGAGTGGCTGCCACCCGCACACCCAACCAGGGCCAGGGCAAACTGCAACCAAGGTACGCGCCCTTACGGGAACCGAACCCGGGTCTCTCTGGACCGCAGGCTGACGCTCTAACTGCTGAGCCAAACCAGCCAGGGCTGTTATTATTATTATTACAGCTCCCTTTCCAAAGGTCTATAGTTCTTACTTGGTTGGTCTCAAGACTGCTTTACACTTTCAGTTATCACAGATCCCAGAGAAATTTTGTTTATGTAGGTTATGTCTACCAATATAGACCTTTAAAAATGAGAAAATTCTAAAAAATGTAAAAGCATGGAACAGACAGATCTCAGAGAGAAGGGGGGCAGAAGAAGTAAATCAAAGAATTTATATGCATATGTGTATAGCCCATGGACAGAGACAACAGTGCAGTGACGGCCTGGGTTAGGGAGGGAACTGGGCGGAGGAGGGCAGGGGAGGGCACGAAAGGGGCACACCTGTAATACTCTCAACAATAAAAATGCACTTTAACAAATGTTGTTTATTAATTCATGTAAAAGCAATGACAACCCCATCATACGTCATAAAGAACATTTTAAAAAACAAAAATTCATTAGAACAATGGCACTGTTTTACATGTTTGTAAATCTCTTGCATATCTGGCTTAGTAGAAGACAGCTGGATTCTCTTATCTTTTTCTGCTATCACATGTTGTGCTATCACATGTCATAAGGACTTTGGAAAACTTCTCTGTGCATTCCTAAGAGAATGAAAATGAAAAATACTGTCTTATTATTATAAAAGTAGTTTTACTCTCAAAGGATTCCTCTGAAAGGATCCCAGAGAGCCCCACGGAACCCCAGACCAAACTTTGAGAACCTCTACCATAGGCAATTTTTCTTAATGAGGAATATTAATTCCAAGCTTTACCTTTCGAGAATTCTATTCACATCTAGGAATAGTCTTGGCCATTAGTATATTTAAAAGTTCCACAAGTAATTCTTATGTGAAGCCTTGATTAAGAAGCAGGATGCTAAAAAAAGGTTAAGAATCCCTAATCAATATACTTTTTAAGTTTCTTGATGGTGCCCGGCTGGTATGGCTCAGTGGTTGAGCATCGACATGCATCAAGAGATTGCTGGTTCGATTTCCAGTCAGGGCACATGTCCAGGTTGTGGGCCCAATCCCCAGTGGGGGGCATGCAGGGGAGCAGCCAATCAGTGTTGTCTCTCATCGATGTTTCTATCTCTCTCTCCCTCTCCCTTTGTCTCTCTCTGAAATCAATAAAATAAATAAATAAATAAATAAAAATAAAACCTTAAAATAAAGAAGTTTCTTGAAGGTTATAATTTAAAAAATAAAAAGAACAATAATGTATGTTGGTGAGGATGTGGAGAAACTCCTTGTACACAGCTGCTGTGGAAAAGTCTGGTGATCCCTCAGAAAGTTAAGCATAGAATTATCATATAACCCAGAATTCCACTCCTGAGTACACACCCCAAAGAAATAAAAAAAGGTGTTAAAACCTCATATGTAAATGTTCATAGCAGCATTATTCATAATAGCCAAAAAGTAGAAATAACCCAATTGTTCATCAATGGATTAATGGATAAAAATGTGGTATATCCATAAAATGGACTATTATTCAGCAATAAAGAGGAGTGAATATATTTATAATGTGAATGAACCTTAAAAACATGTTAAATGAAAGACGGCAGACACAAAAGACCACATATGTATGATTTCATTCTATGAAACTTCTAAAATAGGTAATTCTATAGAGACAGAAAGCAGAAGAATGACTGCCAAGGGCTGGGAGAAGGAGGAATGGAGAGTGACTGCTTCATGGGTATGGGGTTTCCTTTTGGGGATAAAAATGTCTGAAACTAAAGAGTGGTGTTGACTGCACAATGTGACTATAGTAAATTTCATGTTATATGCATTTTATCACAATAACAATTTTAAAGTTTGTTGAAACTAATTGTCCATTAGGTACTTTACACGTTTTATTTCATCCTTGCTACCCTATGAGGCTGGTAATTTCACTTCACTTTGGAACTGAAGAAACTGAAGCTGAGACTGGTGAAGAAACTAGTCCCGAGTAGCAGAGCAAAGCTGGCTGCAACCACAGCCCTCTGACTCCACCGCCCGCTCTCTGCTGTGCGGCACGTGTGTGCTCCTCAATCTAATGAAGCGCAGCACAGACGACTGATGGCTCCAGAGCCCGCAACATAGCACCATATGTTCTGTACATCCAGAGGGAAGTTCTGCAGCCTTATGGCACTGTTATCTGGCTGGTTTTGCCCCTCTACACAACATGGTCACTCCATGCTTGGGGGCTGCTCCCGACACCTTTCTTCCTGCGCTTGCTGCCTCTGCAACTGCACTCCCTCCCTCTTACCTGCTCTGTTCTGTCTTAGGCTTTTCTCTCTCTGGAGCCTCCTCTGGGTGGAAAGGGGTAGTCATTTATGAGTGCTGATGGCCAGTCAGGATACATTTTCATTCCATTTTAGGTTACAAAAATGACAACACATCCAATATACTTTACAGCTCTTTTTTGCTCTGGGCACTTTTGCTCAGGCTCAGAGATTTACCAACGAAACTTGTTTTGTGGTATGCTTCTCCACCGATCCACACCCCTTCCTAATGCTATTTTCAGGTCTAGAACCGCAGTGTAATATTGTGGATCCTAAAAGGTTGGACTTGAGTAAAAGGAGGCTTTGTTATAAATGCTTAGATGATCTACAGCAGAGGTTCTAAAACTTTAGCATGCATTAGAGTCACCTGGGGGTTGTTAAAAGAGCACTCACTGGACCCCATCCTCAGAGCTTCTGCTTTAGCAGGTCTTGGGGTAGGCTTGAGAGTTTATGTTTCTACAATTTTCCAGGTGATGCTGCTGGTCCAAAGACAGCACTTTGAGAACACTGATCTCTAGTGTGATTCTCAGTTTTGGCTGCATAGTAGAATAACCAATGGTATTTTTTAAAAAAATCTTGAGGCCCAGTCCCACCCCTAGACCAATTAAATCTGTTTTTCTGGGGGTCTGAGTTGAAATATGATGCATCTATATTTTTTAAAAAGCTACTCAGAGCCCTGGCCAGATGACTCAGTTGGTTGGAGCATTGTCCCATACACCAAAAGATTTGGGTTTGATCCCCAGTTAGGACACTTACGGGAGGCAACTGATCTATGTTTCTCTCTCTCTCAAATCAATAAACATATCCTCAGGTGAGGATTAAAAAAAGAAATCTCCTCAGACAGAGTTGAGAACCACTGATCTAGCCTGTCTAATTATCAATTATGATTGAAGTAAAAGGCACAAATAATTAATATGAAAGGTGTTATTTCACAAAAAGAGTACCATGTACCAAGAGCTATGGACTATGAATGAAATAAAAAAATTTCTAATATTCCCGATGAACTCGAAATCAGAGCTTGGTCTATAAACAAGAAAGCACAAGGAGACCATGGCAGACTAGAAACAAACAGAAGCAAGAGGCTTTTAAAGGAGCACCTGGCCTATAGAAATAATGCAGAAAAATCTCTATTCCTCTGCATTCATTTTCCCTGAATTCTGGAAGAGGAGAAACAGGAGGGGGACAGAGGGAAGAGGGAGGAGAAGAAGAGGACAGACACACACAGAATACAGAAATGTCTGGACTCGGTGGTAAGTCACATGTGTACCCAGCAATGTGTACAGGGCTTTCACAACTGCTTTATATAATATAGCAAAATTTTAGAAAAAATGTCCATCAGTAATAAAAAAGACTGTATCATATTCATACAAAGGAATATCCTACAGCAGTGAAAATGAATAGGTTACACAACATGGATATAATTTGGGAATATAATATTAAGTGGATAAAGTAAGTACTATAAATACATACAGATGATTCCATTAATATAGAATTCAAAACTTATAAAATGTAACAATGTATCAGTTATAAATACACATGTATGTGATGACACTATAAAGAAAAGCAGTGATAAACACAAGCTAATGGAACCAAATAAAAAAATAAAGTGACCAAATATACTAAAAGTAAAGGGCAGGGACTGGCACCAGAACCCAAAACATCTACCAGGACACGCTCAGTTCTTCCAGCTTCCTACCTCTCCCCTCTCTGACAGTCCATTCAATTTAATTCAGCGTTATCACTGTGCTAAGGGCAACAGAGACCTCCAAATATCATTTGGCGTGGGTGACTGCAATGCTTACAATCTGGGCTAAGGCCAACTAAATCTGCACTGTTCAATGTGGCAACTACTAGCCACATGTGACTATTTACATTTACACTCATTAAACAAAATTAATAAAAATTCAGTTTGTGCCTGGCCAGTTTGGCTCAGCAGTTAGAATGTCGGCCTGCAGACCACAGAGTCCCGGGTTCGGTTCCCACTAAGGGTACGTACCTCGATTGCAGTTTGTCCCTGGCCCCGGTTGGGGTTGTGTGGGTGGCAACCAGTTGATGTGTCTCTCTCACATGGATGTTTCTCTCTCTCTCTTCCTCCCTCTCTCCCTCCTGTTCTATCTGAAGATAAATGCAAAAATGTCCTTGGCTGAGGATAAAAAAACAAAACAAACAAAAAATTCAGTTTGTTCGTCACACTAGTCACATTCCAAGTGCTCAACAGCCACTTGCAGCTAGTGGGCACCATACTGGACAGGTGGATACAGGACAGTGCCATCACTGCAGTGAATTCTACTGTATAGCACCAAGGCAGACTGTCAAAATCTCAGTATGTGCTGAAGATAATCAACAGAAAAAAAAAAAGTATGTTCAGACAATGGGGGACGGAGTCACTGGGTACCGCCTCTGAATTTGTTTCAGCGCCTGGTCACACATATTCTAATTCTCCCACTGCTATTGCTCTGCCATGCCAGGCCTCGTGGTTCTCCTTCCCTCTCTCACATCTGCTGCTTCATCAAACGAATGCCCTTCTTCTTCATGTCTGCAGGCATATCTCCCCCCTTCTGATAAACAGCTCTCCTTCTGAAAGGCAGTGACGCAAGACCTAAGACTTTTTAAGTAAAACATGTTTCCAGCTTTTGTTAACTTACCATCAATATGCATGCATAATACTCAGAATCAGGCTTTTCTAGGCTCTTAAGTCATCCCTGGGCAAAGTATAAGCCATCTTATTCATCATGTTCTAACAACAAGGATGAACCAACTGTTCTCAAATGATCCTGGCTCCCTGAGACGGAACATTCAAAATAGATACATGATAAAATAGTGCCTCCATCTTGTGATATGCCTTCTCTTAAAGGCCACAAAGAAACAGTGCTATACAGATACAAAAACAAATATGCTGAATGACATGGATCATGGTATAATCTACCCAAAAGGAAGAGACTCAGGATTGAACTATTTGACCAGTTATCTTCAAATTCCCAAGTCACACCGAAACCTCAAAAGCTGTGTATGAACTACTATCAACAAATTAAACATATATTTTGGCTATTCAGGGCATGCATGAAAAATTTTGATAATCCTCTGTACAGTAATTCCTAAAGTGCTATCTGACTAGAGTTCAAATGTTCTCGTTGAACCTCACACTATACTGTCTGAAGCAGAATTAGAAAGAAAGCACAGAATAACTACCCAGCTGAAGAAATTAAATAAAGGTCACTAAATGATGTTCCAGATACAAAATCCTTTAGGTTTTATTCTTTATCTCCCAATCTCTATAATAATTTACACATTAAATCTGCCTCTTAAATGTGAAATAAGGCTGGCTCAGGTTTTGCATGTTCTCTAAATTACAGAGATTTGTGTCATACATGTCTATTTATCTGTCCTATGCACTTGTTTCAAGTGGCAAAACACAGCTTTTATTTTTTCAGTGTAGGGGTATAAAGTTGGGGTTGACATTAAAAGAAATAAAATAATGTAAATATCAATCAATATATGCGACTAAGCTTAATTGTTACCAATTTCTACTCATGAGAAAGAAATAAAAACCATGGCTGAGTTTTTTTATTAGCAATTTCTTTGAGAGGAGCAAAGATAAAATTTCCTTTTAGTCTGTGTAAAAGGAAACAAATCTATTTTAGTAAAGTAAAATACACAGTAGTGTTGCAGTGGTTTCTATAATTCATGCACATAGTTAACAGGTGAATTTATTAAAAATTTTTAAAAGATACTACATTTTCTAAATTCATGCAAAGAGGAATTCAAACCAACAACACGGGGATGTAAAATTAAATTTTACTTTCATATAAAAGGGTACTTTAAAATATCTAAATAGATCCAATACAATATTATTCCAAGTATGTTAATACATTTTCTGATAGAGATTTTTCTCCCAACTAGAATAGACTGATGAAATAAGTCAAAAGCACAGAAGTAATTCAAACCCATAGATCACAGCAGCCAAAATGAAATAGAAACAGCAGCCTATAGTCTGGCTATCTGTCCTTATCTTATAATCATCATTATCTACCAGGAAGTCATATTCATTTATTTCTTCATTCAACAAGTATTTATTAGACTACTAACCACTATGAAAAATACACACAGACATAAATTAGGCATGGTTTTACCGTTAAGGAGCTTATAGACTATAGTAGGGGAGATGACAGGGCTTAAATGTGCAAGATATGATTATAACATTCCTAGGGAAAAATTAGTAGGAGAAAATTTTTGCAACACAAAAAGTCACAAATCAGTCCTGGCTGGTTTGGCTCAGCTGTTAGAAAGCCTGCCCGAAGGGTTCAATTCCAGGTCAGCGCATGTACCTGGGTTGCAGGTTTGATCCTGTCCTGGTCAGGGTAGCGCTGCAGGCAACCAATACGTCTCCCTCTTTCTCTCCCTCTGTCCCTCCCTCTCTCCCATTCTATCTGAAGATAAATGGAAAAAAAAATATCCTCAGGTGAGGATTTAAAAAATAAGTGAAAGAATTAAAAAGATAGTTCACGAAAGATATAAGAATGGCCAATAAGCACATGAGAAAAAAATTCAACAGCATTAGTCTTCACAGAAATGCAAATTAAAACCATAATGAGCTATCATATACTGATCAGAATGACTAAAAAAACCCCCAAAATTTAACAACACTAATTTTGTTAGAGATATGGAGCAAACAGAACTCATTCATTGCTGGTGGGCATATAAAATAGCACAAGTACTTCACTGTCAATGTAATTGACCACAGCTCTGGGCAGATTATGACCTAATCTGCTCTCATAGTTATTCCTGATTTAATCTTCAAATTCTGACAGGTATCTTATTTCCGTATACCAATCCTTTCCTTTGTTCCAGGCACTGGTTTAATTTAACCTTCTCATCTGTCTTATGAGTCCTGAATCCTGGCAGACTCACTATTTGTCCCAATCCCCTGCTTTGTGGTCTAAACTGCAGTTCTGCTGTGGTAAAACAACTTTATTACTGTCGACTATTCTTCCTGGGCACACCACCTTGGCTTCTTTCTTCAGTCAGTCCTCTATAATCACCTTGGGTTCTCCAGGCCCCAGTTATCATCAATACCATCACCAGAATGCTTACCATTTCATGTCAAACTGTGGTAAATACTGGGCTTCACATAGTATCTAATTCTCACAACAGCTCTGCAAGGTGGCCATTATAATTTATCTTTATAGTTAGGAAGCGGAGGCTCAGACATTATGCTTACAAAACGAGTATCTAAAGAAGCTAGAATTTCAATTTAAGTCTCTCTGACTATATTTCCTTCAATTAACAGAACCATTCACTTAGACAAATTCAGTACTTCTGACACGGATATTACCTTACTAGCTACTTAACTGTGTTAACAGCACTGGTGACCTCTATATGTCAATCAATAGGGCTTTCCATATTTTTAACATCTTCCTTGGTGTCCAACACAGTCACATACCATATGGGTGTACACTAAAATTATTGCTGAATAAATAAGTACCCATAGTTATTTTTAGGGAGAAGAAAACAAGCTAGGGAAAAAACTCACAAAACAGCCAAAATGACATAAATTCTTTGTTCCCAACCTAACCAAAATTCTGCAAACATGTAGTAAACAAGAACACTCCCCCGACCTTTTCCTAAAAAAGAAATAAAACCACCAGAGCAGAATAGATTTGGATAAGGTTAGACAATAAATGAAAGAAATAACATTTTGCTTTTTGCTGCTCTAATTACTGTCCATATTGGTCAAATGACTAAGGATTAATTTGATGTCTCACTATAGTAAGCTGCATTTGCTTTTAGACAATGCCAACAGGCATTGCATTTCATGCAAAATGAGTTCTATCTGTATCACTACTCAAAGGATTAATTGGGAATTTAAAAAAACTCACATCAAACTTGCTTATTTCAAAGACATTCAATCCTTCAGATATTTTGTTTGCTTAGCCAGACCTCAGCAAGTTAGATAACAGAAGGGTGGGCCTATTCTTCCATGCACTTAAAGTGGAAAAAAAAGGACCGGTTAGTAATTTCCCTCACCAAGGAATGCAATGCTAGAAATGGGTAGAGAATCCAATGTTTAGACTTCTAAGATAGTATGCATATATTGCAGAGTTAGAGACATTAGACATTATATTAGAGCAACATAAGACAGAGACACTAAATCACCATGCAAACAATGCACAACCTAACTAGCAATTAAAGAAAAGCAAATTTAGTATCACTCAAGCTAGTAAAAATGAAGTTCAAATAGTGAAATTAAGCACACATATTTATATTCATTCCTCCTGAGACAATCTTAAAATAATAATAATAAAATTAAAAGGAAGAAACAGGAAAGGGGCCTTCAGTGGACAAGAAATGTCAACAAATCTTTGGAGGACAGAAAACAGATGGTTGAGTGATGACCAATGTGTCAAAGTGTGGAAGCCACTGTTTGACATACGGAATGAGTGTGCTGTAGCGGAAAGGAGGTGACCTGTGCACAGAATCTTGGTGAGGCTGGGTTGGGGAAATGGAGATTCATAGAGAGTTCACATACCAAACTCTCAACACCCCCCTTGCTCCTGCCAGAATGGCTGGAAGTCAGATGTCCCCACCAACCAGGGAACAGGGGGTCTTTCTCTCAAGCAGTGGTGCTCAACAGCAGCATCACCTGGTAGGTTTGTATGAGACTGCCGGGCCCCACTCCCACTGTTTCCGATTTCAGTAGTGCTGACTGGGGTTGGGGGAGAAGGAAATGGGAAGTGACTGCTAATGGGTACGGGGTTTCTTTTTGCAGTGATAAAATACAAAATTAGATAGTGGTGATGGATGGTTGCACCACTCTGTGACTATCGTAAATACAAAAAAAAGTGAATTGTACACTTTTAGAGGGCGAATTGCATGGTATGTGAGTTATAGCTCAGTAAAGTTGTTCTTAAAAAGTCATTTACTCATCTGCACTCAGGGTTCTCACAGAAGCCCACCACACAGATCTGAACAACCATCAAATCAAATCTCCCCTCTGTCTTTCCTATGCTAAACATATTCAGTTTCTTCACCTATTTCTTTTGGCCATGATGTCTCCCTCTCATCCTGGCTGTTGTCCTACAGTCAGACAGGATACAAACTCACAACCATTTCATATAAAGTCTCATAAGAGATTCTAAGTATTTGGAAGTGGATAAAGGAATAGGACAGAGAAACTAGAGAGTTTTCTAGCTTTTGATAATTTGGCTACATAGAATTCATTCAAGGATAACGTATCAAACGTAACATAAAAGTACCAAAAAACATCCTCAGGTCAAATACAGATAATGCACTGGGGTAACTAAAGATTGTACACCATGGATTGATCTAAATAACAGGGAGAAGTACTAACTGGGTTTCTGTTGTTCCAAGAATAGAAAAGCAACAGTATCCCAACCAACTATAACAGCCAATTGTCATTAAATATGAATGACATTTTAAATGCCCTCTCATGTAATCATCCTACTGATAAGGTTACCTCTAAACTCAATCCAACCTAGACAAGGTGAAATTCCCTTGCCATATGCTCTTCTTGCCCTCAGGACAATCTTTTTCTTTTTTAAAATAGCTAACACATTTCTCATTTCTTTTTAATGCCTATTTGGCTCATTAGAGTCATGAAGGTTGGGATATTAACTGTCTCATTCATCTCTGTATCCCAGCACCTAACCTAGTGTTTGATACACAGTTGGCTCTCAACAAATACTCAATTGAATTGAGATTGATTTTTGAGCTCTAAATCAGTCCTGTGGTAGAAACTGAAACTAAGTAGACAAAGAGAAACAAGATACAGTTTGAGGAATTTACAGGCTAATGGGAAGATAAACAAACAAACAAACAAAAACCCCAAACAAAAAACACCAATAATTTCAATATTTTTATAAATAGAATTGATGGAAACCCATTTTCAACAGGTATGAGAGTCTTTATTCTATATTAAGTAACAGAGTTACAAAACAAAAGTCCTTAAATTCAAAAGCCAAGAATTTATGCTATTAAGAAAAAAAAAAATCAATGATTCCAGAGTTATAAAATAGGTAAGAAAAAAGCAACCTGGACATATAGAAGAAGGACATTTAACAAGAAAGACGTGTTGGTGGTGTAATTCTGGGTGAGGTAATTTTTAAGCTGAGTTCAGACTGATGGGCAGGGGTTAGCTAGTGAGAGGCATGGGGAACGACATTCTAGGTAGAAAAACAACATGCAGTGGGACACAAATATGTGCAAGAGGATGATGTGATTAGAACATTATAAGCAGTTTTGGATAGCGGAAGCAAAGGGAAGTGAGAGAAATGACTGAAGGAATGCAAAGGGTGTGTAAAAAGAATTTGGAATGATATCCACATAGCTGCTTTGACAAAAGGACGATAGTGCATTTCCTAGATAGGAAATTCAGAAGGAATCTAAACAGATTTAGGAAATAAGATGATGAATTTAGTTTTGAACACGCTGTACAACTAGAAAAGACAACTGGCATTTTAGTTTAGAGGTGGGAGATGTGTTAGAAACATGAACTTCACAACAACATTCTTTACCACCACCTTCTATTCGTCTAGGTTTTTACTCTAACACTTTCATACCAACAATTTAGTTCTTCATTAAGACCTCCAATTTTTTAACTGCACCAGTTTTTCCATATCACCGTCTACTCCTGCTTCCTCATTTTGCTCCTTACCAAAGCAGAGATTCCTTGATCTATTATTGTAACCTTCTGTAGCTAAAGGCTTCCAGCAAATTCACATGGCAATACTCAACCCTTGGTTAATACAAATATTCACATTCTCTTTATTGTATACCCAATTAAGCTAAATATTCCTACTAAAAAGCCTCTGCATTTGCTGGTCAATTTGCCCGAAATGCTCACCTGCTGGCTCTGTCATATAAGTAACAAAATTGGCAAGGTGATAATGAATAAAGTTCCTGAGTCATACCAGTAGTCTGTTAATTCCTATTTCTATCTAAATAGGGTTAAATTTTAACATTATTAATACACTAAAAGAAGAAACCTCTGTGTTTTAAGGTCCCACCTTCAAGAGAACAGCATAAAGAACCATCATTATTCACACACATTCAGGAAACAATAAGGTAATTAAAGATCTCAGATATCATTTCCATGAAATAGAGTTAAAAGAGTGATTAACATATACTTAAATCCTATTGTGGGCCTGGCTTTATAGTAGAAACAGTAAAGTGAAATACTAGAAGAATGAAAACTTGGGCTTTACAAATTTAATTTAATGACATTACTGAATATCTATTTTTAGTAGATATCGCTATTCAGATTATTTATAATATATAGGATAGATATGTATGAAAAGAACTACATATTGGCTAACTATTAAAACGAGGAATTTTTTTTTCCTTTAGGACATGAAATAGATAAGTATTATAAGAACAGAAAAGAAGAAAAATAAGTTCTACTGAGAGAAAAAAAAGGAAGGAGTCAAGAAGCAGGTAATATTTCAGCTGAGCTTGAGGAATGGGCTATGGAAAAACGAGTCTACTGCTGTAGGGAGGAACATTAGAAACACAGAGGTGCATGAAAATGCATGGCATGAATAAAATAGCCACAATCAAAAAGATCTTGAAAATCAATGAGTATAAAGTAACAGTTCAGATAAACATCTAAGTATCAAGTGGATGAAGGATGAGAGAGTCATATGTGATGAGAAGACAGTTTTATACCTGTTTACAAGGGTACCTCAGTCTGACTCAGGTTCACATGCTGCCACCTGACCACAGCCACTGAGTAGGATGAGTGCACCCAGAGTGTGAGTGTTGCATGGCTTCTGAGCTCAGCATCTTAATTGATGAGATAACCCAAGGGGATGGGTTCAGGACTGCTCACACCAATCACAAAGCAACCCGTTAATCAACCTGGAATGAAATAAACTTAAAGCCTACACTGATTTTCCTTCCAAAATGGAAATACATGTAGCTAGTTTTTTCTCATTATAAAAGTAATAAGCACTAGTTTTCCAAATCTGAAAAAAAGACAAATTTAAGAAAGAAAACAAAACTTAGTAGAGCTAGCCATTGTTTACAAGTTGAATACTGGTAATTTTTCCAGACTTTTTCCTACTTGTATATACACACACATTGTAAAAACCTGAAATTACATTCTACTTTCTGTTTCATAACCACTTTTTTGTTTCTTTTAATAACATGATGCAAAGTTTTATCAGTTTTAATGGCTGTACAGTAACTCATTGTTTAGCCGAATCGCAATTAACCCTCAGCTATTGCGAGGGTCCACAGGTCTAGTTTTAATTTTTGAGTTTCTTCATTGAGCAGTGTAAACTATTTCTAAAAAGTAGTATTTCATGACTTCTATACTTTCTTAGAAACTGTGTTAGTTTCCTCAGGCAGCCATAACAAATCACCACAAATTGGGGGGCTTAAAAATAACAAAAATGTGTTCTCACAAAGCTGTGGGGGCTGTAAGTCTGAAACTGAGGTTTTGACAAAGCCATGCTCCCTCTGAAGGTTCTAGGGAAGAATCCTTCCTTGCCTCTTCCCAGTTTCTGGTCGATCCCAGCAATTCTTGGTATTCCTCGGCATCACTTCAACCTCTGCCTTTGTCTTCACATGGCCTTCTTCCCCCTGTGTATCTCCTCTGTGTCTTTGTATCCAAATTTCCATCTCCTTTCCCTTATAAAGATACTACTCATTGGATTTAGAGCCTACTCTAATCAAGCATTTTAATCTGATTACATCTGCAAAGACCTCCTTACAAAATAAGGTTGAATTCACAGGACTTGTCCTTTTTGGGGGACAAATTCAAGCTACTACAGAAGTCTACCAAAAGAGAGAAAGAGAGAAAAAAATTTTTTTTCTAATAAAACCCACTGAATCCTTTCACGAATCTAAGATACATATGGGTTTTTAGTGATTTTTTTTTCTGTATACTAAAACATTTTGCTATTTCAACATCCTACAAATCATTTTATCATCAATTATTCCTAATTAGGTTTAAAAAGAGTAAAATATAATAAAAGTAGAAGAATGATGGATGCCTAAGATAGACAGTGGAGAAGAGGAAGGTGCATGGTGAGATCAATCATGACCGTTACATCGCCTTCAGTTTTCTCACTACGGTACACCAAGTACTGTATCATTTTTAAGAAGGTATGAGAAAAGCCTGAAGACATAATTGTTGTTGTAGTCTTTTTTATATTTCAGAGAACATAGTTGAGAATTGAGACCTTTTACTTTTCATTCATAATTACAAAGAAAAGGAAAATAATAAAGATGCTTCATATACAAATGAGGAAATTAAAGCAAAGAGACAGTAACAATCTCTCATCATGATGGTAAAATTGGTTATATAAATGAAATCTCAAGACTATGAGCCTTCAGATAACAATATCCTAAATAAATTTTCTCCAACTCAAGAACAGATACGTGAATAATACATTTCAAAGGGCAAAAGGGAAATAAGGTATTTTCATCCAACCAGTCATTCCACAGTAAAGACTTCATTATGCACTAATTTGTAACAAGAACTTGGACCACAGTTTATAATATTTGTACATCAAAATTTACTTGATACAGTTGATAAGTGGACAAATGCTGAAGACAAGTGTATTCCTACATTGGAAGGAAATGTAGAAATGACAAAATTCACTGATTGATCATTCTGATTGGTGTTTATGAATTTAAAAATAAAAACGTTTTGTAATTATGGAGCAAAAAAGATGGCAACTCTCCAACAAAATTATGAGCTGACAAAGTATTACATTAAAAAAAAATCCTCACCTGAAGATATTTATCCATTTATCTTCAGATAGAGTGGGAGGTGGGAAGAGAGAGGGAGAGAGAGGGAGAGAGAGAAACATCGACCTGAGAGAGGCACATTGATTGGTTGCCTCCCACACGACCCCAACCAAGGCCTGGGATGGAACCGCAACTGAGGCACATGCCCTTGACCAGAATTGAACCTGAGACTCTGGTTAGCAGGCCGATGCTCTAACCACGGAGATAACCGGCCAGAGCAAAAGTATTACTTTCTGATGATGTGAGTATAAGAACAAGAAGTAGTAATAAACTGGAACCTGTTAGAGATGTATTTGAGATCCAGAATCTAAACTTAAAGTATTGATATATTTCAGGTTCATGCATGGCAGCTGATAAATGGTTAACTACATTCAAAGTGCTCTGTCTACTTGGGGTATTTTCAAAATCCAGAAAAATGAGAATAGTAATTTGGGATTGGCACCGTCATGAAAAAAATGAAAAGATAATCCACAGAACTGGAAAAAAGATTTGCAAATCATATATCTGATAAGGGACTTGTATCCAGAATATCTAAAGAAGTCTCACAGCAAAATAATAAAAAGACAAGTAGTGTTTAAGTAAAAAAAAAAAAATGAACCAAGAACATAATTAAACATTTCTTCAAAGAAGATATCCAAATGGCTAACAGGCACATGAAAAGATACTCAACATCATTAGTCATTAGGAAAATGTAAATTAAAACCATAATGGGCCCTGGCTGGTTTGGCTCAGTGGTTAGTGCGTTAGCCAGAGGACCAGAGTCTCAGGTTTTTTTGTTTTGTTTTGTTTTTTTCAGAGTCTCAGGTTTGATTTCAGTCAAGGGCAAGTACCTTAGTTCCGGTTCAGTCCCTGGTCCTGGTCCAGGTCGTGGGGGAGGCAACCAATCGATGTGTTTCCCCTCTACCCCGCCCCTGGACTCTATCTGAAGATAAATGGGAAAATATCCTCGGGTGAGGATTAAAAATAAAAACCATAATGGGTTTACAGTCACTAAAATGGCACAATAAAAAAGACATATAACAGTAACGGTTGGCAAGGATGTGGAGAAATGGAACCTTTATACACTGCTGGTGGGATTGTGAAATGGTGCGGCCACTGTGGAGAATATCCTAGCTGTTCTTCACAGTCACATGCACCATGTGACCCATCAATTCCACTCCTAAGTACCTACCCAAGAGAAATGAAAACATGTTCACACAAATACTTTTATTCAAATGTTCATAGTAACATTACTCATAATAACCAAAATGTAGAAACAACCCAGATATCCATTACCTGCTGAATGGAAAAACAAATGTGGTATACTCATAACAGAATGTTATTTGGCAATAAAAAGGAATGAAGTATTGATATTTGCTACAACATGGACAGACATTGAAGATATTATGCCAAATAAAATACACCAGCCACAAAATACAATACGGGGTGGGCAAAAGTAGGTTTACAGTTATAATACAAATAATACAATAATAAATAATAATACCAGAATAAACTATGTTTCGAGTACTGACAACTGCAAACCTACTTTTTCCCATCCCCAAATATTGTGTGATTCCATTTATATGAAATGAAATATCCAGAATGGGCACATTCATGGAGACATAAAGTGGATGATTAGTAGTTGCATAGGGTAGGAGTGATGACGGGTGGTGACTTCTAAAGGCAAAAAGTTTCATTTTGGGTGACAAACACATGAGATTAGATTATAGTGACAGCTGAATAACTCTGAAAATCTACTAAAACCCACTAAGTTGTTCACTTTAAACTGGTGAATTTTATGGTAAGTAAATTATCTCTCAATAAAGCAATTTTTAAAAAATTGAGTTTGCTATGCTTAAATTCTTATTAAAATTTAAATAAAGTTAGTTTTCACTATCCTTTATTTTTTATTATTTTTCTAAAAATATGTTTTTATTGATTTTTTAGAGAGGAAAGGAGAGATAGAAACATCGATGTGAGAGAAACACTGACTGGCTGCCTCCTGCATATGCCCCCTACTGGGGATTAAGCCTGCAACCCGGGCATGTACTCTGACCAGGAATTGAACCAAGACCTCTCAGTTCATGAGATGGTGCTCAATCCACTGAGCCACACAGCCCAGGCACTATGTCTTTATTTTACTTCTGCAAATTAATCATAAGATGGCTTAGAAGTATTATTAAGAATACGGTCCATTACCCCAGATGGTAAATGGTAACGACTGTTTTCTAAGTATACTAAAAGTTAGCCAATCTTCTTAGACATTTAGGTTGTTAGTAATTTTTCACTAGTATAAATAAAGCTGCTTTCAACATTTTTGTTTATACATCTTTACAGAATTATCAGAACATTTCCCTAAGAAAAATTCCTAGGTATGAAATTCTTGGTGAAAAGGTATTCCTCTAGGGAGGATGTGCCTATTTATATTTCCAACAGCAATGTTTAATAGGAAAGCGTCAGTTTTATCCTGAAATATGCTTGACTTCAAAGATTAGTTAAAAAAAAAAAACCTAATAAAGAAAAAATACTGTAACAAAATGCCAAAATAAACAAAACAGAACCAATGCAACAACAAAAAAACCCTGATAATAATGACAACTTTAAAATACATTAAGCTGAGCCCTCCTCCAATTCTGGCTTTAACTGACAAGAAATGGAACATTTTATTACATGACATTTCTTAATTGTAGGTTTTGCAATTTAGAACATGTTGAATTCTCTCAGAATGAACATCCATTTATAAATTATATTTATTGGCAGAATGCAATGAAAACATTTATTTAAAAAACATATTACAGCTTTTTGGCTCTCTGAGCAGCACCATAGTGACTGGGAAGAACAAGCGCCTTACGAAGGATGGCAAAAGGGAGCCAGGGAGGAAGTGGTTGATCCTCTTTCTAATCAAGATTGGTGTGATATGAAAGCACCAGCTATGTTCAATATAAGAAATATTGGAAAAACACTGGTCACGAGAACTCAAACCAAAATTGCATCTGGTGTTCATGATTTTGAAGTGAGACTAGCTGATTTACAGAACAATGACGTTGCATTTAGAAAATTCAAGCTAATTACCTAGGATGTTCAGGGCAAAACTGCAACGTTTCCATGGCATGGATCTTACCCGTGACAAAACATGCTCCATAAAAATGGCAGACCATGACTGAAGCTCGTGTTGATATCAAGACACCGATGGCTATTTGCTTCATCTATTCTGTGTCGGCTTAACTAAAAATGCAACAATCTGATTCACAAGACCTCTTATGCCCGGCATCAATAGGTCCACCAAATCCAGGAGAAGATGACTGAAATCATGAACTGAGAGGTGTAGACAAATTACTTGAAAAAGAAGTGGTCAATAAACTGATTCCAAATAGCACCAGAGAAGACATAGAAAAGGGATGCCAATCTATTTATCTGCTCCATGATATCTTTCTTAGGAAAGTCAAAATGCTGAAGAAGCCCAAGTTTGAATTGGGAAAACTCATGGAGCTTCATGGTGAAGGTAGCAGTTCTGGAAAAGCTACTGGGGATGAGACAGGTGCTAAAGTTGAATGAGCTGATAAACATGAGCCTCCAGTCCAAGAATCTGTTTAAAATTCAGACTCTTAATGGTGACAATAAATCCTACTTGTGATTTAAAAAAAAAAAAGTAGAAAACATATTACAGCTCTGTGTGCTGAGAATGCTTGGAAACAATAATCCTCCAGTAGTAGCAAGATACCCAGTGACTACATCTTGGCTTCTAAATACCATTTTCTCATAAAAAGATCCAGGGCTCTTTGGAAAAATGGTTGATTCTAGGGCTAAGATAGGGCACATTTTTAAAATAAGCCTGGGATATTGCCAAAACTTGGAAGCAATGAAGTCGCCCTTCAGTAGGTGAATGGATAAACTGTGGTATATCCAGATAATGAGATATCATTCAGTGTTAAAAAGAAATAAGATATCAAGCCATGAAAAGACATGGAGGAACCTTAAATGCATATCACTAAGTAAAAGAAGCCAATCTGAAAAGGTATGTATTGTATGATTCCAACTACATGACATTTGGGAAAAGGAAAAACTTTGGAGACAGTAAAAAGATCTGTGGTTGCTGGGGTTAGGAGGGAGGGAAGGATGAAGAGGTGCACAGAGTATTTTTAGAGCAGTGAAACTATTCTGTATGATAGTATAATGAAGTATACGTGTCTTTATACATTTGCTGGACCCACAGGATATGCAATACCAAGAGTGAACCCTGATATGAACTATGGACTCTGAATGATGATAATGTGTCAGTGTAGGTTCATCAATCACAAAAAAAATTAAAATAAAAAACCAATAAATAAATAAGTCTGGGGCATCTTACAGTTCCAGAGAATAAGGAAGTACTCAAAAAGCAGAAGGACAGGGGCATGTCAGAGGGATACAAGAGTGAACCCGAAAGAGTTTCTAACAGCTGAAAACAAACAGTTTGGGCAACAAAATAAGTAACACAGAACGGAAGTAGAACCCAAATTATAAAATAAACATATATGAATCCATCCTGATATAAATGATTACATAAATAAATACACAAGGGTAAGGAGACAACAAATCTTCCACACCGAGGATGCTGAGCACTCCCACCTTGAGGAGGTGCGGTTGCTTCCATCTCCCACTTCCCAGCTCTCATCCCCGCCTCCAGTGAGATGGGCTAGACTTAGGGACTCACTTCCAAGGAGTCAAGCAGAGAAAGGGATAAACAGTACCTTTTCAGTGGAGAAATTTGGCAAACACTACCTTATCCAAATAATGAAAATTAGTATCACCATATGGATTTCATATATCCCCTGATACGATGTGATGAGAGCAGCACTTTGCCTCTGTGGAATTCTTCCCCCATATCCACGTAACTCCAGTGTAATCATGAGAAAATCATCAGACACATCCAGACTGGGATATACCGTGCAGTCATGAAAAACAAGGAAAGACTATGAAACTTACAAACTGGGGGGGGGGGGGGCATGACAACTAAATGTAACCTGGGACCCTGAACTGAATCCTGGAAAATGAAAACAGACACTGATGGTGAAATCCAGATTAGTTAACAATAATGCACTAATACCAGGTTCTTAGTTTTGACAAATGCACCATGGTAATCTAAAATGTTACCAATGGGGGAAACTGGGTGAGAGGCATAAAAAAGTCTGTACTGTCTTCAAAACTTTTCTATATTTAAAAATTATTCAAAAATAGAAATTCTATTTAAAAACAACAACAAAATTAACCTTTAAAATGGAGCCACAAACCCACTAAACAGATACAGATATCCTTTTGGAAAATGTTAACTTTCTAAATTTAACTACCATTTAAAAAGTCTATTAAAATAAAATTTAAGAAAAACAAAGCAGAGAGAAAGAAAACTAACAATTTCTTACTGGAGATTAAATCATGCATTAATCTGAGACATGATGTACTGTATATTAATAGTCCTAGAACTATGCATATTAAACTAGAACATTTGATTGACATTATTAGAAAAACTCTGTAACACATCAAAAAACACAAAACTTCATATTCTGCCAATTTAATCTTCTGTCAAGTTTCCTTGTACACTGTGTTCTGTGGTTCACTGCACTTTACTGGGAAAAAGAGAAAATATATAATCCACTAGTGATAATATAATAGAGAAACCAACATTTCATAAATTTAAACCTTTCACATATGACACTTTGAGTGGAAGATACTTTCCCTCTAACTTTATAGATAAAACAAATGAATACTAAAAAGGCTAAGAAAGGTATCCAAAACTTGGATATATAAAACCAAGAGATAGACAGCATGTCTTTTCAATGTAATATGGGGACACAGACCTACTCAGAGGTTATTACTTAGGGGAAAGAACTTGGCTCTATTATTCTATTTACTATTGAATTAAATATCCCCGATTAACTAAAGTTACAAATTAACTTAGAAATTTTGTCCAGTAGAGCTGTAAATCACTTCTGTCAGGTATTCCAAAGATTAGGGTTTATTGGTCTGTGGGATATTAACCAGTCTATAACTAACCTAGTAATCTTATTAGAAAATTTCTTTATCAAATTGCCAATGAATATACAGCTCCTCAAATGCTCTTTGAATTAGCCTTACTATTTCACTTGTTACCTCAGTAATTAATGAATTCAATAAAATATTTGATACATGTTAACTTTATATTTATATGAATCATATTTTATTTTTTTAAATTGTACTTTGACAGGCATAAGAAAATGGTCAAATACTGGAGGCAAGGATATATAATTGGGTAAAGACAACCTCTTCAATAAGTGATGCGGGGAAAACTGGACAGATACATGAAAAAAACTGGACCACTTTCTTAGACCATATACAGAAATAAACACAAAAGCAATTAAAGACTTAAATGTGAGACCTGAAACCACAAAACTAGAAAAAAAATAGGCAGTAAACTCTCTGACATCACTCTTAGCAATACCTTTTGGATATGCCTTCTTGAGCAGGGAAAACAAAAGAAATAAATGAGATTACATCAAACTAAAAGTTTCTGCACAGTGAAAGAAATCATCAACAAAACAAAAATACATCTTGCTGCATGGGAGAAGATATTCACCAATGATACATCTGATGAGTTAATATCCAAATCATATAAAGAACTCATACAGCTCTGGCTGGTTTGGCTCAGGGGTTAGTGTCGGCCCGCAGACTAAAGAGTCGCAGGTTTGATTCCAGTCAAGGGCACATACCTCAGGTGTTGTTCGGTCCCTGACCCCGGTTGTGGTCATGTGGGAGGCAACCTGTTGATATGTCTCTCTCTTTCTTCCCTCCTTTCCCTCCCACTTGATCTGAAGATGAATGGAAAAAAAAAAATATCCTCAGGTAAGGATTAAAAAAAAAAAAAGAACTCATACAGTTTAACTCATAAAAACAACAAAAAAACACAATCTGATTTAAAAAATGGGCAGAGGACATGAATAGACAGTTCTCCAAAGAGAACATACAGATGGCTAATAAACATATGCAAAGATGCTCACCAGTCACCAGGAAATGCAAATTTAAACCACAATGGATATCACCTCACACCTGTCAGAAGGGCTATCATAAATAAATCAACAAATAACAAGTGTTGGAAAGGGAACCCTTGTACATCATTGGTGGGACTGTAAATTAGCACAGCCACTATGGAAACCAGAATGGAGATTCCTCAAAAAGTTAAAAACAGACCTGCCATATGACCCAGCAATTCCATTTATGGGTATTTATCCAAAGAAAACAAAAACACTAATTTGAAAAGATATTTTCACCCCTATGTTCATTGCAGCATTACTATTAATAGCCAAAATATGGAAGCAATGCAGCTGTCCATCAAGAGATGGATGGATGAACAATGGATGGATATATACAGGAGTGGGCAAAAGTAGATTTACAGTAATAGATTACAATAATAAATAAATGAATAAATAAATAAATAATAATATAAGAATAAACTCTGTTCCACATACTCACTTTTGCCCACCCCTGTATAATAAACACAATTAAATATTACTCAGCAATAAAAAGGAATGAAATCTTGCCAAGTGCAACAACATGGATGGACCTAGAGGATACTGTGCTAAGTGAAATAAGTCAGAGAAAGAAAAATACCATATGATACCCACTTTTGTGGGTATTTGCCTCATTCCATCCCTGAGCTTTGCAGGTAGACAAATGTGATTCAAAACTGTGTTCTCAGGTGTTTCTTGTAGTGGAGTCATTGGTTTGCAGTAGTAAGTCATGCTTTCCCACTAAAGGGAGGAGGGGTTGGTAATCCATGAGACCAGCTAAATTGTTAGAATTCCTTGACTGGAAAATTGAGCTTGGGTTTTGTTGCTGTTTCCTGAAAATAACTTGGACATGCTCCTGAGCTGTCCCATCTAATGCTCGTTCCTTAGGTTCCACCCATTCTTTCACTTTAAGAAAAACAAGTCATTGCTACAGAGGTCTCTGTATTTTACAGCTGCCCTTTTTTTTTTTTTTTATCATCCTCACCCGAGTACCTTTTTCCATGTTTTGTTCAGGTAGAGTGGGAGGGAGAGAGAGGAACAGAGAAAGAGAGAAACATCGATGTGAAAGGGACACATCGAGTGGTCGCCACCCGCACAACCAACCAGGGCCGGGGACAAACTGCAACCAAGGTACATGCCCTTAGCGGGAACTGAACCCGGGTCTCTCCGGACCGCAGGCCGATGCTCTAACCGCTGAGCCAAACCGGCCAGGGCTACAGCTGCCCTTTTATAAGAAGCATTTTCTCCAAATAAAACAATAAAACAAAAAACCTGTAAAAATGAATGAATGAACGAAAGAAAGAACTTTTGGTGAATCCAAGTGGACTGACCACAAACACTAATTTCAATTTTTAGTTTTAGCACTGGGAAAGGAAGCATTATTTCACTCTCACCCAATCCATAATCAGTAATCCATTAAAGCAAAAGAGAAAAGAAAATTCTGTACCCTGACATCACTTCTAGGTGAAGTTGTCCCGAGACAGTTAAGAAGGCAGGAACATCGAAGAAATTCTCTTCAGGTACCTTTCCTTTGCTTGGAGGCTGCAAATGAAAAGCATAAACCACATAAAGCTATTACATGCTTTGCTTTTCTACTCACATATATACTATGACTAAACATCATAAACAATTAAACAATGTGAGGCCAGGTCATTCTCATAAAAATGAAGACAGTTTTCAGTACACACCTAAAAGAGAAAATGCCAGTTTGGGAAGTGCTTAGGTCAAGAAAGTTTGCCCCATACTTTCAAAACATTCAACAGCCAAAGGACAAAGTATTTTTGTCACAAAATGAACTTCTTCCTAAAAAGTGATTCTGATTTGAGGGACAAATCAAGGCAAGAGATTATGAATTGAAATTTTTAAATGTGAATAATTATAGAATCTCTTAAAATTTTGACCCATGATTAAGATTTAAGTTTCTTAAGGGAATGACCTCTAGACCTGTTATTAAATTATTAATAATAATGTACTTAATACAAATGTTTATAAACATGTTATAAACTTTTAAACACATTATTTCATTTCATTTTCATTTTTTCCCACGACTTGGAGGTAAGAAGAGCAGGACCCTATCTTTAAAAAACATTATAAGTAATTTGATTTAAAAATCTTTAGGGTGATTATTCCATTTGAAATGTATAGCAAATAAGCTAGCCAACATTTATAACAGTTAAGCTAAAAAATTATTTAGAGGTCAAACACAATTTAAATAGTATAATTAATAAAGCGTCTGAATCATTATGACTATTGTACCCATTTTTTGTTGAAAGACGCTAGTTAATTTATCAACTATTATATTTCACATGTGCATTTATTTGAAAATGTTTAATTGTAATGGTGCAATTACTATAAAAGTAATGAAATCACCCTGGTCAGTGTGCTCAGTGGTCAGCACATCAGTCCGTGGACCAAAGGGTCTCGGGTTCAATTCCTGGTTAAGGGCATATACCTGGGTTGCAGGATTCATCGATGTATCTCTCTCACATTGATGTCTCTCTCACTCTCTCTCCTCCTGTTCCTCCTTCCCTTTTGCTCTCTTATAAAAAACAAAAAACAACACACCAAATCAATGGCAAAAATATCCTCTAGTGAGGATTTAAAAGAAAAATTCAATTTTAAATATGCAATAGAGGATGTAAGACTCCTTTTAAGAGACTTAGTACCTGAAATGGAGTAATCTTATTTAATTCAATTGGTTGTTCTAAAAATATTGTATATCATGTATAGACATACATGTGTATTAATGAGAAATCTACTGTAAAAATTATCAACTGAAATAATTCACTTAATTTGTAATTGCCTATTATTTTTCAAACCTACTTTGATATTACTTTAAAATGTCCTATCATTGCTTTTTTAAATTTTTAAATTAATTAATTTATTTTTGTTACAGATGTTTCTACTTCCCCACCCCCTACTGATTCCCCCCCTCCCTGCCCTGTCCCCAGCTTTGTTGTCCATGTCCATTGTTCATGCACACATGCATATAAGTTCTGTGGTTTATCTCTCCCCCCAACCCCCTCTTCTGGGGATTGTCAGTCTGTACCCCACTTCCACATCTCTGGAACTACCCCATTCCTCAGACTGTTATATTCATTATATTCCACAAATAAGTGAGATCATATATCATTGCTTTTTAAATAATGATAATATAATGATATTAAATGTATCAAATTTTAGATTTTTCTTCAAATATTTATCAGTTTATTTTAATTAAATGTATTGGAGTGACACTGGTTAATAAAATCATAGTTTTCAAGTGTGTTATTGTTGTTTTTAAAAAATCCATCTTTAAATCCCAATATCACTGAAAAAAATATTGTTTCCAAGGACATAAATACTTGACTAAACTATTTGACCTGAAATGTGTTAGGATTTCAAAATAAAAGATATGTTCTCTGATATTTCTTTACTAGTTACTAAATAATTATTTTTCAAATAAGGCTCTGTACATATAAAAATATTATACTTTCTCCTTTCCTTTACCTCTTTACTCTGTAATTTTTATTGAAGTTTTATTTTGATTTCTCTTTTACTGTACATGTAAAAAAGTGTGATTTTTATTACTAGATTTTAGTCTTTTATTAGTAGCATTTGTACAAAATGGAATCTGATCTTTTTACATCTCTTAAATCTAACTTATATTTACTGATCCCCCCCCCCGAGAGAGAGAAACATTGATGTGAGATATGAAATGTACCAGGAAACTGGAGCAACCCGGGCATGTACCCTGACCAGGAATCAAACCGGCAACCTTTTGGTGCACAGGACAACATCCAACCAACTGACTGAGCCACACCAGCCAGGGCCAACTTATATTTAAATAAGTACAAACATATCACTATTTCATTATGCCTTGCAATGTCATATGTAATACTTACATATTGAAATTCATGCTACTTTTTATGAATTACTTCCATTATTTCTCCTTTATATTATAATTAATGTAGTACATTAATTTTTTAAACTTCGGTGTGTATTAAGTTATATTACCTATAAGTTTTATTTCAGGATATTAAAGGGACATTATAAAACGTCTGTTGTAAGCCTAGGGCAGAGTGGGAACCGGGTGATGGGGCAAACAAGGAAAAAAAAAGAGGAGAACATCTGTAATACTCTCAACAATAAAGATTAAAAAAAATAAAACGTGTTTTAAAAAGTAATTGCTGAGAGTTATGTCAGCAAAAATGGTGGGATAGGTAGTTTCAAAGGTCTTTCCCTCCACAGAAAAAATTAAAATAATGAGTCAAAACCGTCAGAATCAACTATGGGAACTCTGGAAAATAGTCAAAGGTTTATAGTAACCAAACAAATGCTGAATTAAGAGGAAACTTTTTTTTTTTATCCTCACCCAAGGACATTCTTCCATTTTTTGTTCGGATAGGAGAGAGAGGAAGAGAGAGAGAGAGAGAGAGAGAGAGAGAGAGAGAAACATCGACGTAAAAGGGACACATCGAGTGGCTGCCACTCACATGACCCAACCAGGGCCGGGGAAAAACTGCAACTGAGATACGTGCCCTTAGCGGGAACCGAACCCGGGTCTCTCCGGACCGCAGGCCGATGCTCTAACCGCTGAGCCAAACCGGCCAGGGCTAAGAGGAAACTTTAAAATGGTAGACTCCACCCAACCACAGCAGATTGTACATTCTTCTCAAGTGCACATGGAACATTGTCCAGGGTAGACCACATGCCAGAATATAAAACCAGTCTATAAATTTAAAAAGACTGAAATCACACAAATTATTTTTTTTGACTCTGATAGAAGGAAACTAAAAATGTAAAATGGTGCAGTTACTTGGTATAACAATTTTGGTGGTTTCTTAAAAAGATAAAAAATAACTCTAACAACCAACAAATTCAACTCCTAGGTATATACCTAAAAGAATTAAACATAAGTACTCAAATAAATGAGTACATTAATGTTCATAACAGCAATATTCACAATAGCCAAAGGTGGAAAAAACTCACATGTCCATCTATGGATAAACAGATAAACAAAATGTAATATATCTAAACAATAGAATACTACTCAACCGTAAGACGGAATGAAGTACCTATGCTAAAACATGGATAAATCTTGAAAACATTATACTAAGTAAAAGAAGAACATAAAAGGCCACACATTGTATGATCCTGTTTACATGAAATAACTAGAGTAGATAAATACACAGAGACTGATTAGTGAGAACCATGGTTTGGGGGGAAAGAGAAATGGGAAGTGACTACTTAATGGGCATGGGGTTTTCATCTGAGGTATTGAGACTATTTTGGAACTTGACAGAGGTGGTAGTCATATAACATTGTAAATGTACTAAGTGCCACAAAAATGTACCCTGTAAAATGGTAGATGTTATGTTATAAGAATTTTACCTCAATTTCTTAAAAAGTATATATAAACAAGTAATTAAAGGATCTAATAGGGTCAAAAACTACTAATGTAGGATTGTAAATTTAAGATTTGCAATCTTAGATACTTCTGTTAGTAGTGAAGAAAGAATAAAATATATGAATTAAGCATTCAACTTTATGACTTTGCCAGTAGTTAAGGATTTCTTTAAGAAGATCCCCAAACTGCAAATGATAAAAATTAAAAAACTGACAAATTTGACTACATTAAAATTTAATAAAAGAAGATACAGGCAGTTATCAAAAAAAATGATAGATTTACAATAAAATATTTTCAACATCTAAAATTGACAAGCGATCAATGGACAGAATATATAAAAACCTCCCACCAAGCAAATAAGAACGAGAAAATAAGCTGCTCCTCAATGGCAAGGGATATGATTTTCAGAAAAAGCAGATTTATAGAAAGGGAAATCCAAATGGCTAAGGTACACAAGGAAATACTCAAATTCACAATGAATAAGAGAAATGCAAATTAAAACAAGCATTTTAAGAATTCATTATGTATGTCAAACTGACAAAGATTTCCAAGGTACGCCTTCAGATTCTCAGTTCCTGGTTTACTCAATAAACCACTAGGACAGATGCAGATGTGAAGACATTTAACAAATATGGTTGAAGTTCCAAATAAGATGGTGTCAAGATTTGGAGACTTCTGGGTGTTTATAACTTAATTATTCAAACCCTTTAAAAGAATAAAGTTTTCCACAGCTGGCTGCAGAAGAGGAAGTCAGAGAGTAGAGGCACAAGAAGGATTCCATTTGCTTATTGCTGGCTTGAAGATGGAGAAGGACACATGGAAAAGTCCTCAGAACAGTCTCTATGAACTGAGAGCAACCTGGCCAGCAGCCAGGAACAAAACGGGAACTTCAGTCCTACACCCACCAAGAACTGAATTCTGCAGACAGCAGGAATGAGTTTGTAAAATAACCTCAAGCTCCAGCTAAGAATGCTGACATGCTGTTTCCAGCCTTGTGAGGTCCTGAGTAGAACCCTGCCACACCATCCTGGATACTGACCTATAGAACTATGAGTGTCCCAGAGGTAACTGGGTGACTTGTTAGAGAGCAGAGGGTTGTTAAGAGAGTATATCAATATACACCTTCTTTGGAACTGAGTGAGCCACATTCTTGAGAAAGCAGAAAAAGATGAAATCGAAGCTATTTAGTGATCAGAAGATTATATTGATGATACTATCTTAACTTTTCTAAATCTTCCTTTTGATAGATGTCAGAATTAGGTAGATGGTGTTGGGAAGTTGGATAGAGAAAAAAAGATGTTTTATATTTAGCCAAAAACTGTAATTATATAGGATAGCTATAAATTCTGTGTTTATTGGAATGGATAGGAGGAAGAAGACTCATAACTGTCACACAATTTACTTCTCTGAAGAAAATGAAATTTTTCGCTAAGTTACAAAATAAACGAACCATTAGCTAGACTTAACAAGAGAAAGAGAGGACTCAAAAAATTAAATTGTAAACGAAAGAGGAGACATTATGACTGATACCATATAAATACAAAGGATCATAAGAAACTACTATGAATAATTATATGCCAAAAATTGGACAACCTAGAAGAAATGAACAAATTCCTAGAAACATACCTACCCACACTGAATCAAGAAGAAACAGAATATTTGAACAAACCAATTACTAGGTAAGGAGAATGAATCAGTAATCAAAAACCTTCCAACAAAATAAAGTCCAGAACCAAATGGTTTTAGTGGTGAATTCTACTAAATATTTAAGGAAGAACTAATACCAATCTTTCCCAAACTCTTAAAAAATATAAATAAGAGGAGGGAACACTTCTAAGCTCATTTTTAGAGGGCAGCATTACCCTGAAAATACCAAAGCCAGACAAGGGCACTAGAAGAAAAGAAAATTAGACTAATATTCCTGGTGAAGATAGATGCAAAAATACTTAACAAATATTAGCAAATCAAATTAAACAATACATTCAGAGGATCACATGCTATGGTCAAGTGAGATTTATTCTAGGGACGCAACATCTGCAAATCAATCAATGTGATACATTAACAAAGTGAAGGCTGAAACTCATGATGATTTCAATAGGTGCAGCAAAAGTATTTGTCCAAAAGCAACATCTTTTCATGGTAAAAGGTCTCAACAAACTGGGGCTAGAGGGAATGTACCTCAACACAATAAAGGCCATTTATAACAAACACAACTAGCAGCATACCCAATGGTGAAATACTGAAAGCCTTTCCTCTAAACTCAGGAATAAGACAAGGATACCCACTTCACTATTTTTATTCAACACAGTACTGGGATATCTTAGCCAGAACAATTAGGCAGGAAAAAGAAAAAAAAAAAAGGCATCCAAATCAGAGAGGTGGTAAAACTGTCACTATCTGCAGATGATATGATATTATATATAGAAAGCCCAAAAGACTTCTCCCAAAAACTTTTGGAATAAAATTGCAGGATACAAAGTCACTATTTAAAAGTCAGCCCAGCCGGTGTGGCTCAGTGGTTGAGCACTGACCCATGCAACAAGAGGTCACCGGTTTGATTCCTGGTCAGCACATGCCCAGGTTGTGGGCCAAATCCCCAGTGGGGGGCATGCAGGAGGCGGCCAATTGATGTTCTCTCTCATGGATGTTTCGATCTCTCTCTCCCTCTCCCTTCCTCTCTCTCTAAAATCAATAAAGAAGAAGAAAAAAGTCAGCTGTATTTCTATACACCAACAACAAACTACCAGAAAGAGGAATACAGACAGCACCGTTTCTTTACTACTCAATGTGACAGCACAGGATATACACGCACAGAACTTGTGCTGCACACTGAGACACGGGCGTTGTCTTGAAGAAAAGCGCTGGTGTGGCTGTGTGAGTTGAGAGTTGGAATAAGTTGCTTTATCTCATGGAATACCAATTTTACGTCAAAGAGTGACTGACATGATTATTCAGTCTGGATATTTGGCTGACCGGTTCTCAATATTGAATGAAGGAAGCTTATCATGGCAGGGAAAACAACTGACAGCATTTTTAACCAATGGTAAAAATGTGAGCTTTCAAGTAAAAATTGGGATTTTGGAAAATAGGAGTCTACTACTATGAGCTTGACAGCTTCCCAATCTTTAAAGATTTTTTTTTACGAGATTGAGAGCGATATTAATGAATGTGATATTTTGATATTGTACAATGAAATGTGTCAATAATTAAAAGGTCTGTGTAACTCATATTACCAATATTATTCAAATAAACGTTGGATGCTACAAAATTATGCAAGGGTTCAAGATCTACTCAAATCGTAAACTAGACCAAAGGATTTCAATGTAACGGAGTATGAAAGGATAAAATGTATCTGTTATAGTAAGAACTGGGAAGAATATTCCAGGCACAAGCAACAGCCAGGGGAGAGATCAATACATTATATGAGTATAGATTCTACATTGTAGATAATCTTTAAGTAGGGTTCAGATTGACAAACTTCAGAGGAGGGGGTAGGGGGGAGGAAGAGATAAAGAACTAATACATGTAAGCATAATCAATGGACACAGACAACAATGCTGGGGGGCGGGAACAGGAGGAGAGTGTCAATGGGGGAAAAAGGAGAAACATCTGTAACAAAAATAAATTGATTAAATAATAAAAAAAAAATATATAAATAAAAAGAAACTACCATTTTGCCCAGGCCAGTTTGGCTCAGCAGTGAGAGTGTCCGTCCATGGACCAAAGGGTCTCAGATTCAATTCCTGGTCAAGGGCATGTACCTGGGTTGCAGGTTTTTTTTGTTTTTGTTTTTTTAGAGAGGAAGGGAGAGAGAGAGAGAGAGAGAAACATCGATGTGAGAGAGACAGACATCAATTGGCTGCCTCCTGCATGCCCCCTACTGGGGATCGAGTCCACAGTCCTGGCATTTGGCCTGATTGGGAATTGAACCAGGACCTCTAAATCCATGGGACGATGCTCAGTCCACTGGGCCACACTGGCTGGGCTGTATTGCTCCCTGGTGCTGGTTGGGGTTGTGCAGGAGGCAACCAATCAATGTGTTTCTCTCACATTGACATTTCTCGCTCTCTCTTTCTCTCTCTCTCTCCCTCCCTGCTTTCCACTCTACCTAAAAGTCAATGGAAAAATATCCTCAGGTGAGGATTACCAAAAACAAAATAAAAACAAACAAACAAAAAACCACAGAAAGAAACTGCCATTTGTTGAGTAGTGGCATATTAAAAAAGAACAGCCACAGTAATCTGTAAAGGCTATTAGAATACTCCTCCTTTTTTCAACTACATATCTATGAGGCTAGACTTTCTTGATATACTTTGCCCAGAACAACAGACTGCAACAGATTGAATGACTGAATGCAGACAGAATCCAGATATATTAGTCAGACATTAATGAGATGTGCAAATATACAAAATACCACTTCGTTCCCTAATTCTTTTTGTTTTAGAAAAATATATTTATTTTTCATAGAAATAGTTTATGCTACAATATAATGAGTTTATTATAGTTAATTTTAAATAAAGTAATAAGTATTTAAAATTTTGTCTTGGCTTTGATTTCTAATATGGCAAATATCAACAGAATAAAACACACAGAAGCTCTTCAGGGGCCTCCCTAACTTTTTGGGTTGAAGGGATCTAGGGAACTGCTGTACCAAAACATTCTGTCTCCCCCAGCAGAAAGCAAAATGAGTTTCTTAACACAATCAAGGACTAAACAAAGCCTTAATAAATAGAAGGTATCCAAATGGTAGAAATTATAGGCAGAAGTCTCAGTCTCCAGTACTTTTGAAAACCTCCAATCAAACCTCAAGCCTCCTGCCAGAGTGATCTTTATAAAACTGAAATTTTGATTACTTTGAAAACAGTATAAAAATTATTTGATGGTGCCCCATAGGGCTCCCTTGAACTAGTATTTAAAAAACTTCATTTTCTGGCATTTACTTTTCTAAAGCTTTTTTGTTCTAATTCATACTCACACTGTACACTTTAGTCATGTTTCACTGTAAAATGTTCTCATTAACCTCTGGTGTTCATATACAGTATACTGCTCCCTCTCCCCAGAAGTCTGCCCACTCTGTGCCTAAGCTAGGAAAGATGACCTTCCTATGTGCTTCCATACTAACTTGCATATACATGTCATTCATCCATCCAGGCACTGTACTAGTCTGTGGAGGCAGAGCAATGAATAAGACAATCCTCTTTAAGAGCTCACATTGTCTAACGGGGAACAAAGAAGATGAACATGCAAAAGAACAAGGTGTTGGGATAAGTGAGTCAGGGGTGGGGGAGTGGGAGGGGCAGCTCTCTCACCAACATGCGAGCGGAAACCTGAATTATGAGAATGCACGTGTTGTCCTCTGTACTGGGAAGCATATTCCAGGTACAAAGAACAGCCATGAGATCAGGAGGTGGAAAGGGGGCTCTATATATTCGAGGAGTAAAAGGTATGTGACTGTAACTTGAGAAGATCAAGCATTAGAGAAAGTGTTAAAGATTCTGTTGGAGAGGTAAGCGGGGGTGAGATCATTGTAGTGCCTTTATAAATCATGATGAGGAGTTTCGATTTTAAGAACACAGAGTAACCACTAAAATGTTTTAAGCAGGGTTGTGGCATGATATGTATTAAAATTACACTAGTGTCTGAGTGGAGAATGGATAATAGGAGAAAAGACACTGGCTTGAATTAGACAGGTAACGTTGGAAATAGAAATGGAGGGACTGAGGATTTATGTGTAGCTAAGTCAATAGAATTTACTGATAAATTAGATGTGGGGTTACAGAAGACAGGCAGGGGAAATGAATTAAGTTTCACTTCTAGGTTTTTAACTTAAGCAACTGAGCAGGTAGCTGTAACTTTTACTGAGATACGAAAGATGAGAAGTGGAAGAGGCTTTGCAGGGAAGAAATCGAGTTATATTTAAGACACATTATGTTTGAATGTATATTGGACATCACAAGAAAAATGTCAAGTAGGCAGTTGCTTCTACAAATATGCAGCTCTGAAAGAGAGGCTGGAACTAGAGCTGAGTTTTTAGTTATCAATATTTAGATGGTACACAAAACCTTGGAACTGGGTAAAATAACTAGGACAAAGATTATAGATTAATAATCCTCAGTGGTGATGATAATGTTCCCTAGTAAACATACTGGAAATTTGTAGGGGCATTCAGTGGGCAGGAGTCAAGATTGTCCTGCACTATGTACAAAGTCCTACATAACTAAGACTTTTCCTGCAATCTCCCAACTTTCTAATGTTCTGCTAGAGATTCATATAGGTGATGGGTATAAGATGATCGGGGCTGCCTAATAAACACAGTCATTACTTTTGTCTAGTTGATATGTTGGGTCTTGGTATAAGATTATGTTTGAAAAAGACTTCCGAGCAAAAACATTTGAAAATTGCAATGGATGATTTTAAAGTCCCTCCCATTCTTTTAAAATTATTACTGATTGATTTTAGAGAGGAAAGGGGAGGGGAAGAAGGAGGGAGGGAGAGAGAGACAGAGGCATCAATGTGTTGTTTCACTTATTTGTGCATTCATTAGTTGATTCTTGTATGTGCCCTGACCAGGGATCAAACCCAAAACCTTGGCTTATCAGGGTGATGCTCTAACCAACTGAGCTACCAGCCAGGGCTTCCTCCCACTTTTAATATTCTGATTCAACTAACCTTTCTCAGATCATATACAATGTATTAGTGCAACACAAGTTAGCCCAGCCTTTCTCCGTCTTGTGTAAGAGGACACTGTTTTTACTAGGCTATTCTACCACTGGGAGACAGAAAATGCGGAACCGAGACAAGGGGAAACAAGAACTACCAAAAGTTTTTAGATGTGTGTATCTCAGTGAGTTTTATTATCGGGGGGGGGGGGGGGTCTAAAATCACCCGTTTCTTTGAGAATTTCCAAAAAAATATTACATAAAGCCCTGGCCAGTTTGGCTCAGCGGTTAGAGCGTCCGCCTGCGGTCCCGAGAGACCCGGGTTCGGTTCCTGCTAAGGGCACGTACCTCGGTTGCAGTTTGTCCCTGGCCCTGGTTGGTCGTGCGGGTGGCGGCCACTCGATGTGTCCCTTTCACATCGATGTTTCTCTCTCTCTCTCTCTTCCTCTCTCTCCCTCCCACTCTATCTGTGCAAAAAATGGAAAAATGTCCTCGGATGAGGATTAAAAAAAAAAAAAAGATTACATAAATATTTTGAATTTCCCTCCAGTTATCTGTTCACATAGCAGGATATAGCTGAGCAATTTCAAAATCTCAAGGGAATGAAATAGAAAAACCCACACAAGTCTGACTGGCTGCATGTAAAACATGCAGCAGGGAGAGGGTACACAGCAGCTAACTGAAGAGTGGAAAGGAATATAATCAACAATGGAAAATTCATTTGACTTCCATAGTTATTGAAGCACCCACATTCTATTTTAACTCCTTTTACTCTTTTTCCATCTTTCACTTTGTCTCTCCACCCCCACATTTTTCTCTATTCTATTTACTCATAATTCCAGAAAGAAAAGGTTGAGAATAGAATGTATAAAGATGAAGCATGGAACAGAAACCCAAAAGGTCTACAATCAAAACAGCATGCAACTGCCCTATTCACTCTAATCTACAGTTTCCTTTAAAGAGCACGAAGGAACAGAAGAGGCTCAGCATCTGTAAGCTCCACACAACCAGTGAATATCCTATTTTCTTCCTTTACTTCAAGTAGGGTTTTATAGAGGCCATGCTTTTGGTGATAGATGACAAAGAACCAAAGAACCTTTGATGGAGATGAGAACTTAATACAACTTTCCTTTACGTGTATTAAAAAGAGACCCTAAAGCTTTAAAATGTTGTGTTAAACATTAATCCAAACGTCATATAGCACTGGTTTTTGGCAAGACCACTCATAAAATCCAGATTTTTCAGCTTTTAGGACAATCATCTTCCTAATATACCAGGTTGCTCCCCTATTTTTTTTTTCCTGTGCAGAAGAAATAATGCTATAGGATTCAAAATGTTTTCATAAAAAAGTATATCAACAAATCATCAAACAACAAGTGTTGGCGAGGGTGTGGAGAAAAGGGGACTCTAGTACACTGCTGGTGGGAATGCAGACTGGTGCAGCCACTATGGAAAACAATATGGTGTTACCTCAAAAAATTAAAAATTGAACTGCCATTTGACCCAGTGATCCCGCTTCTAGGAATATACCCTAAGAAGCCTGAAACACCAATCAAAAAGAATATATGTACCCCCATGTTCGTAGCAGCACTATTTACAATAGCTAAGATCTGGAAACAGCCCAAATGTCCATCAGTAGATAAATGGATAACAAAGCTGTGGTACATATACACAATGGAGTACTATGCAGCTGTAAGAAAGAAAGATCTCTTATCCTTTGAGATGACATGGAGGGACCTGGAAAGTATTATCCTAAGAGAAACAAGCCAAACAGAGAAAGACAAGTATCATATGATCTCACTTATTTGTGGAATATAATGAACATAACAGTCGGGAATGGGGTAGTCCCAGAGACATGGAAGTGAGGTACAGACTGACAATCCCCAGAAGAGGGGATGGTGGGGGAGAGATAAACCACAGAACTTATATGCATGTATGCATGAACAATGGACATGGACAACAAAGCTGGGGACAGGGTGGGGAGGGAGAGGGGGGATTCATTGGGGGAAAAAGGAGAAATATCTGTAACAAAAATAAATAAATAAAGTATATCAGTCCCTCCTATGTATAAAATTCTGATCATATAAAAAAACCCCTAGGAACTAAATCTGCCATACAATTGCCAAGGATTTGTGGTTTGGTAGTTTCATGTCCCTCGTCGAGTTGTGCCTCAAAGGGGGCTGCTATCACCCTGCAGAAATTGCCCTGGAGTGCAGTCAGACTGAACCCCACATGTAGCAACTAAAACCAAGGGACACAGGCTCAATAATGTGCATTCTACATTGCTGGTTAGGTTAGTTTTGACTTTCCTATTATTAACAAGCCATCTCAGCAGGCCTTTCACTGATCTAATAATGATTAAGTCCAGTTTATGTTTCCATACTTTCTAATTGCTACAAGTGTGTGTGTGTGTGTGTGTGTGTGTGTGTGTGTGTGTGTCTTGGTGTATGTACACTGAACTTCTAGTACAAAAATAATCTTTCTTAAAATAAGGATCCATGTACATTCCAGAACACCCACTAACCAGAACACCCACTCTCCGCCTGAGAATGGTTTCATTTGGGCAACTATTTGATCAGCAGGAGAGAAGTTGTTAGCTCAGACTGTTTGTAAACAGTCTGCTTCCCTGCTGAGCAGTCTGAGGAAGTGAGAATGAACAAGGCAAGGGAAGAACTGAGAAAAGGGGGCTGGAGCCTGTAAGATCAGAGTGAGGCTGGGGCGACACATAGGTGATTTTTTTTCTTTCTTTCAGGAGAGAAACAATGCAAACTGCCAAGTCAGATATGCTGCCAAATATGAAAGGGGTCAGAAAAAATGTACCAAGTCTTTTCTCCACCGTCATTCACAAAATATTAATGTTGGCTTATGAGTTGTCAGACTGGGTTATAAAGATGGATATGAGATGGTCCCAGACCATGAACAATCTTCTCACCCCATTTTCTAGCCCCTTCTGTGAGAAGGGAAATCTACTGTCCAGAGATAAGTCCTGTGAAAATGAATAAGAAAAACCCCATTTAAAATGGAGCCAGGAAGCCATAAAGGGAGGCTTCACTGCAGCTTACATCACCAGTAGGAAGAAAGCTATTTCTTCTCTTCTTGCCCCAGCAACTGCAACTGCCCTCTCTGTGCTCATTGCCAATAATAAACTGCCCAAACTTCAAACTCCTGCTCTCCACCAATGGGCTCCTGTTCAAAACAGCTCTCCCCAGCTTCCTCCTGGAACTCAATAAAAACCCATCACTCTCTTGCCTCTTCAGACTGGCCTATGGTTCGCCATCGCTCGCATGTCCCAAACTTCAATTCCTTTGTTATTCCCAAATAAACTCATTGGCTACTCAGTAACATTTGTCACATACTTTTTTAAGGGTGAGTCTGTGAACCACTTGTACATATCAACTAAATGAGTATTTCTCCCACTTACTGAGATAAAGGAAAAAGTGAGGATCTTGGGAGGAGGTTGTAAGAGGGAAGTATTCAAGGACTCACAGCAAATTTGAAATATTGCTCATCCAAAAAATTCCCCTTTGGCCCTTTGTGCTCATGAAGCATTGATTCCAAACCTTTTCTTCACCTTTAACACCTAACACCTTTTATTTTGCTCCCTTGTTTCTATTTTTACAACTGCTGCCAAGACCCAGCACGTATCATTCACATCTAGATTGAATGCAAGTGGCCTCCTCTCCTGCCGCTTCCTCTTCTACCCTATTCTTGCTGCTTCCAGCAGTCTTTCCCACGCTCACAGACCCTCACTGGTTCTGGAGTGTGTCTTCCACTCAGTCCGAACCTGCCTTACCTTTCTGGACTTTTCCCATTGTTCTCCCACAAAAACACTCAAAAATAGAAAAATGTATTGATAGTACTCTTCAAACTCAACTGATCTTGTTCCCCCACTGTGTCTTAGTCATTCTTACTTGGAGCGCTTGTTTATGCTGTGTGCCCCTAGAGTGCACCTGCCCCTGCCCCTTGAGAAATACTACTTTACCAATCTTGTATCATTTAATCATATACTGCTTTATAATGTTATTCAACTTTGTCTGTACCCATCTCCTCAATTGGAACACAAGCTCTTTCTTGGCAAGAACTATTTCATATTTCGTTTATCCTCCCTAAAGGACTTGGCTGCCACTAAACACAGTAAGCACTAAACACATTTTTATAAAACAAAACTGTACTTAGCATCTTCAGTCCTTATCAACTATCCTTCGGTGAAACCTAGCCCCTTATTTTCCACACTTCCTCCCAATGTGAAAACTGAATCCAACCAACATTTTCAAAGACAAAGTTTTCTTACAATTTTGCTGCATGGAGCAAAGCAAGTTACTGATCCTTGGGACAGAACGGCTTGGTTGTCCTTCACCTCTGGCTGTGGTGCTTAAGGATAAGCTATTATGAGACATATTGACATAAATTTAATCACTTTGGTGCCATTCAAAAATTATCCAAAAAAGATTTTTTAAAATCATTTTTGGGGATCAAAGTGTCTCCTTCAGTCAACAATGCTGTGGAATGCTTCCTTCAAGGATGGCATCCATGAAATAAATGTCCAATTTCCAAAAGAACCCATTCCCCAAACAATAAAATGGCACTGGCCCGAAAGAGGACAAGCTCAAAAGGCTGCTAGTGTTTAGGAGGCTGAGGTTTTCTTGTCATTTATGAGTACTGATCTGAACTCTAATGTCTGAACTAGCATCATGAAAGTTCATGTTAAAAAAAAAAATTCACTTTCTGCTTTAATCAGCAATGGAAACAACGATTTGTAGAAGAAAAATAATCCCCACCATATTAAAAGTTCAAACGTCTCTAACAGAGGTGAAGTAGCCAACACTACGTCTTGGAAAACAGGAGTGAAGATTATTTTTTAAAAATGTGCCCTGGTAAGGAGAAACATCTGTAACAAAAATAAATTAATTAATTAAATAAAAAAATAAAAATGTGCCCTGGTATTGACATGCATAAGATACTTTTCTAAATATATCTAGGATCCAACCACATTTTAGGGTTTATCACTTCAACACTGATCTAAACCAGTATCATCTGTCCACCTGGATTACAGCATTAACTTTGATCTGTTTTTTATCTTCTGTACTTGCCCACCCACCATTTACTCTTCATACAGCAGCCAGAATGATGTCATTCAAACATAAGTGATTTATGTTACTCATTTGCTTAGAACTTCCTGACTTTACACTTCTCTCAGAGTTCAGTTCTTACAATGGCCTGCAAAGTCCTATATCAGAGGTTCTTAGTAGGAATATTTCCGATTATCACAAAGACTAGAAAGAGGTAATAGAGTTTAGAGGTACCCCCAGAATTTCAAATATCCCATGGAATATCTATGGATTAGTGAATTATATGTATTTTATTCCTTCAATGTACTACTCTGACTGTCCCAGAATGCGTCCTCCATGTAAATTAAGGGAAAACTGGACTTTGTTTTCTGTAGAACTCTATTGAGAAAAAATCCCATCTTCATTAGCAACACTGTTCATGATATTTGAATCACCAATATAAAACACCTGTATACACTGGAAATATTGGGGGGAACACTCTGTAAAGCATGATTGCCAAACCACTATGCTGTACACCTGAAACTAATATAAAATAATATTGAATGTAAACTGTAATTGAAAATAGGCTACTTGAATTCTAAACTTGTCATATAGCACAGCATTTACATAATTAAATTATATTACTTTCATCTTCTTTGTATTATGTTTAGAACATTGTATTACTTTCTTTTTTAAAATTGAGTGCATAAAAAGCTTATAGCAACTATATTTCATTTCGGGACAAAAAAGGGATTATTACAATATATTTGTTATAAAAAAGAGTGTTGCATCTTACAAAGCTGAACATTGCAGCCCCAAATAATCTGCACCTACTCCCAACCCCTTATACCTGTCTGGCCTCGACTGCCGCCATTCTTCCCCTCGGTCACTATGCTCCATCCACACTGGCCTTCGTGGTTACTCATTGACAACTCCAGCTACAGGGCCTCTGTTCTTGCTGTGCCTTCTGACTGGAGTGTTCTTCCCCCAGGGAGCAACATGACTTACTCCCTCACATCCATCATGTTTCTGTTTGGTATCTTCTCAGTGAGGTGTTTCCTGACTGCTCAATATAAACTTGAATCTCTCTCTCTGGCTCTCCCTAACCCCTTCTTCCCACTTTAGTTTTCTCCACAGTACTAATCACCACCTGTTCTATCTATTGCTGAGTAACATATCACTCTACAACTCAGTGGCTTAAAACAACAATCTATGGCTATACTTCATGATTCCACGGGTTGTGTGGGTTCAGCTGGGGTGGTTCTTGCTTGGGGTCCCTTATATGGTTACAGACAAATGGCCCCAGGGACTGAAGTCATCTGCAGGCTCAACGGAGCTAGACGTCCAAGATGACTTCTTCAACCACAAGTCTAGTGCCTTCTCTGCGATGGCTAAAACAGCTGGGTGCTGGCCAGGAATCTTTGTCTTACTACTCAGCCTTCCCACATGACTCGTTTGGGCTAGCTCAGAGCATGGTGGTCTCATGGTAGTCAGAATTCTTACATGACACTGTTTCCTCCAGAACTCACATTCCAAAAGACCAAAGTCAGAAATTGTGTGTTTTTTTTTTTTTTTTATCCTCACCCGAGGACATTTTTCCATTTTTTTGTTCAGATAGAGTGGGAGGGAAAGAGAGGAAGAGAGAGAGAAACATCGATGTGAAAGGGACACATCGAGTGGCTGCCACCCGCACGACCCAACCAGGGCCGGGGACAAACTGCAACCAAGGTATGCACCTTGGCGGGAACTGAACCTGGGTCTCTCAGGACCGCAGGCCGATGCTCTAAACGCTGAGCCAAACCGGCCAGGGCAGAAATTGTGAGGTTTATGACCTAGCCAAAGAAGCTTCATTTCTACCCTTCTCTGTTGGTTACCAGAATCAGCCCAAATGAAGGGAGAGGACAAAAGGAGGGGATAAGTACTGGGAAGCAGAGTACACTAGTGAGCTATCTTTAGACTGTTACCACAATACCTAAAATACTTTTTTATTTTAAGTATTTCATTTACTGTACCTCCCTTTCTACAAGAATTTTAAAAAAAAAGAAGAATTACAGTAGGTAAGCGATATGCATCAATAATTCACCCTACATGCTCATTCCTCACCATGGGCCTCTCCTGTCCCCAAACTCCGACCACTTTAACTTTCTGGAAAGGGACCTGGGATGAATCTGGGTTATTTTGGAAGTAGAAAGTGAAAGACAAAGTTGGAGGCAAAAATCAAAGACAGAAATATCAAAAAGGGTCACAGACTGCTTACTTTTGCCTGGGGACAGCCCTGATCGCTGCAGCTCCTGGTTTCTGCCTGCCAGAAAATTCCCCAGCACTCTTACAAAATACGAGCCAGATGTGACATTTAATAGTGCTATATAAATTATTCTGTATAATTACCCTTATAAAACCCAATTAAATGGTTATGTTGTCTACAATTTTATGTGTCAACTTTGCCTTCCAGATAAACAATTTCTTGAGAACCAGCTCATTTTAATTTTAAAAAACAATTTTTTTAATTCAAAATTCTCAGCATATGACACGATACAAATCTATGCATACTAGTGTAACAGAAAAAATGGAACTAGCTAATGAATTCTCCTAGTTGGTAGAGACAAAGCAGCTATGAATATGAGGTGAAAAGAGTGTCAGTCATGATCACCTCACTTTCTAAGCCCATGTCTACATTTGATGTCACACACTGACAGTTTTCTCTAGGGGAAGTAGCTTTCAATACCGACTGAAAGCACCTGGTAAGCTTTAAAACTCCCCCATGCCAGACTGCATCCCAGACCAATGAATCTGAATTTCTGGGGGCAGAGCCCAGGCATTCATAATTTTTTAATGTTCCTTGGTGAATTCAATATGCAGTTGAGACTCAGAATCATTGCCTTAAACTCTCTCTTCTCCTTTATCCCAACAGTATCTTCTAAACTAGTAGTGGGGAAACAAATAAAATGAAAAACAAAAAAAGTTAATTTATTCCAAAGAAGGCAAAAAAAGGGAGGGGATATTTTAAAAGAAACAAAAAGACAAAAGGCACAAAACAGGATGGTTAAAAAATCAAAATGCATAAGCAATCACAATAAACATTAGTAGACTAGATAAAAAGTAAAGAGGGCAACGATTATGTGATTACATTTAAAAAAAAAAAATCTGAGCTGCATGCTGTTTCCAAGATACACACTTAAAACAAGACAAAAAAGGATGAGAGCAAAAAGATGGATGACATTAAAAATCCCAAGTCAAATAAATACTGTTCAAAACCAAGTTAGTATGGTTCAATTAATATCAAACAAAGTAGACCATAAAGGAAAAAGCTGTGCTTGAAAAAAAAAAAAAAGACCACTATAACATTAAAGGTTGACTGATCAAAAAGTGATTTGAAAGTTGTATCTATCCAATAACATAGCCTGAAAAATATATAAAACAGTGAGAAAAAATTTGAAAAACATACCCAAGAATTTTAACACACCAGTAAATGGCAGATAAAAAAGACTAGCCCTGGCCGGTTTGGCTCAGCGGTTAGAGCGTCGGCCTGCGGTCCCGAGAGACCCGGGTTCGGTTCCCGCTAAGGGCACGTACCTCGGTTGCAGTTTGTCCCTGGCCCTGGTTGGTCGTGCGGGTGGCAGCCACTCAATGTGTCCCTTCATGTCGATGTTTCTCTCTCTCTCTCTTCCTCTCTCTCCCTCCCACTCTATCTGAACAAAAAAAAATGTCCTCGGGTGAGGATAAAAAAAAAAAAAAAAAAAAAAAAAAAAAGACTAAATATCAGTAAACATACTACAGACTTGCATGTACAGTTTATAATCTTGTTCTAATACATATATTAAACATTGTACCCAATAACTAAAAATATACACTTATAATATAACAAAAACATACAGTATCTAGGAATAAATGTAACAAAGGTATTCATGATCTTTATAAAGGCAATTATTAAACTCCACTGAAAAACATTCAAGAACCCCTGAACATATGGACCATGTGCAAGGATAGGAACACTCAAAACCATAAAGATACAAGATTTTCTAAATTGACCTACAGAATCAATGTTATTCCAATTAAAGACCAAATAGAGTTTTTTAAAGCTTATCAAGATATAATTCATAAGTTTACATGAAAGAGAAAAGAATCAAGAATAGTCACGAAACTCTATAAATTAGGTCAAAAGATTTACCTTACTATATACTAAGACTTATCAAAGAGCTACAGCAATTGAGAGAGTGAGGTGTTGGCACAGGGATATTCTGATAAAGCAAAAGAATAAAACAGAGTGCACAGAAATAGACACACACATATATAAACTTGATTTATGACAGCTGACAATTGTGATTACAGGAAGAAAAATGAGTTATTCAATAAATTGTACTGAAATAATTAGTTATCTATTTGAAAAAAAATCGGACTCTTACATTATACTCAAAACTCAACTCCACGTAGATACAGGACATAAACTATAAAACTTTTAGGAGACAATATAGAAAGGACTTCTTAAACAAGATAGAAAAGCACAAACCATAAAGAAAAAGGCTGAAACTTGACTACATTAAAAATAAGAACTCCGTTTATCAAAAGACAGTATAAAGAGAAAAAGCAAGCCACAAACTGGGAGAAAACATCAGCAACAATATACTCAACAAAGAATTAATATTTTCCAGAATATAAAAACACTGATATGTAAAGACAACACATTGGAAATTTTATAGAAGAGAAAATGAGTGGCCAATAACCATAAGAAAATATTCCAATCTCAACAGTTATTAGAGAAAAGCAAATTAAAATCACATAAAGCTGAGCACTGTTTATGCCTGGTTTTCTCTAACGCTGAGATGGCATCCCCGGGCCACAACCTCCTCTCTGAAGATTGTAGGGTTGCTATTAATCACGTGGCATCTTATGAGCTGCACATCAGTGAGGCTTATTTATCTCTGGCTTGTTATTACAACGAAGACACGGGAGCACCTCTTTTTGCCGCATTCTTTGAAGACCAAGCTGAGGTGAATAGGGAACATGCAAAGCAGTTCCTAAGATATCTAAGAAAGTGTGATAGTAAAATCTGCCTTCTGGTGATGAAGAGGCCTGACACAAATAACTGGGGAACTGGAGTACAGTACAAACTCTGGAGTCTGCTCTGGGGTTTAGAGAACAAGTTAACCAACCTCCTGCTAGACCTGAAGACCATGGCTTCTGCCAACGAGGAAACTGATCTCTTACACTTCATGGGAAAGTTCCTGGACAAACAGAAGAGGAACACGAGCTACCTGGAACACCAGCTTGTATATCATAAAGGATTAGAAAAGCAGGCCCAGGAGGAAGACCTGTTTAAAAAGCCTGCTCAAGTGTCAGGTAAACAGACGTAACATCTGAAAGTAACAAAGAAGGTATTCCCATTGTAGTAGGTCCCAGCTACTTAAGAATCTTAATATTCTCCACTTGACAGAAGACGGCTCTCCTTCATTAGAGTGTGTATTAAATAAATCTGTCTTTGCATTATATATATAAAAAAATCACATAAAGCCCTCCTGGTTTGCTGAGTGGTTAGAGCCCTGTCCCAAGGACCAAAGGTTCTCAGGTTCAGTTCCTGGTCAAGGGCACTCATCTGGGTTACAGGTTTGATCCCTGGCCCTGGTTGGGGTCCTGCGGGAGGTAACCAATCCATGTGTCTCTCTTACATTGGTCTCTCTCTCCTCCCCCACCCCCTCCTTTCCACTCTATCTAAAAATCAATTAAAAAAAACCTTGGATGAGTAGTAACAATAAAAACAACAAAAATCACAAAGATCTCATTTTATATCCATGAGACTGGAAAAAATTTAAGACTGAAAATATCAGATGTTGGCAAAGATGTAGAACAGCACACCCTGCTGGTGAAAGTTCAAATTCATTATTCCCTTTGTGTAAAAATTTGGATTTATCTAGCAAAGCTGAGGCTGTGAACATGCACTTCTACTATTCTGTATATGCCCTTGAAGGCACATTTGTATCATCTGGAGACACATTTGTATCATCTTTTTTTATTATTGTTGTTGATATTTAGAGAGAGGAAGGGAGAGAAAATGGGAGGGGGAGAGGTAGGGAGGGGGAGGGAATAGAGGTGGGGGGAGAGAGACATGGATGTGAGAATCATCCATCGGCTGCCTCCTGCACGTGCCCCGACTGGGGATCGAACCCACCACCGTTTGGTGGATGGTATAGATGGGGAAGGCACAAAGTGGGGAATCAAAGGTACTAATGTTCATTTTCAGTTGAGTGGTGGGTACAGGTATATGCATTACACTGTCTATAAAGCTTACATTATTTGATATCTATACAATATTTATAAAAATAATTATTACTAATAGTTTATACAAAAAAAGATAGTGCTCAGTTCTTGCCAATAGAGGGCTAACAGTAAATGTTATTTTCCTTCCCCCAGGAAGAACAAAGTTGCCTTAGAAGAGAGGCTAAAAGCAATGACAAGGGTGTTTTACTTTACTTCAGTGTGGTGTTCATTCTTAACAGCTGTCTGTGACCTAATAAAAAGAGTCTTCTTTAACCTGAGAACTGTAGTCAAAATATTGTTATCATCTCTCAAGAGCCAACTTCAGCAGTGTGGTGTGTACAAACAGCATTTACTGTGTAGTCAAAGAGATCTTGTCTAAACTATAACTGTCTCCTTCTGTGTGGCTTTTGATAACAGAAGTTTCCTAATTTTATTCAACAAATATGTATGGAGGTCCTACCATGGGTATTATGTAACAATGTACAAGAAACAATGTTTCTGCCCTCCTGAAGACAAATTCCTACTTCAAAGGGTTGCTGAAAAGATTATGTAATATATAAATGAATTTGACATGGTGCCTGAAATGTACTTGGTATTCAATAAATATTAAGCCCTGACTGGGTGGCTCAGTTGGTTGGAACATCATCCCATACACCAAAATGTTGCAGGTTTGATTCCAAATCAGGGCACATAGCTAGGTTTTGGGTTCAATCCCCAGTCGGGGCATATACAGAAAGGAGGCAACTGATCAATGTTTCTCACATCAATGTTTCCGCCTCCCTATCCTGCCCCCCCCCCTCCGGCTCTCTCCCTCCCTTCCTCTCTCTAAAAAAATCAATTAAAAAGCAAACAAAAAACAAAAAACAAATCCGCCCTGGCCGGTTTTCTCAGTGGTTAGAGCATCGGCCTGTGGTCCAGAGAGACCAGGTTCGATTCCCGCTAAGGGCACGAACCTCGGTTGCAGTTTGCCCCGGCCCTGGTTGGGTCGTGCGGGTGGCAGCCACTCGATGTGTCTCTTTCACGTTGATGTTTCTCTCTCTCCTTCCCACTCTATCTGAACAAAATATGGAAAAAGTGTCCTCAGGTGAGGATAAAAAACCAAACAAAAAAACCCCAAAACAATAACAACAACAACAAAAAAATTGAATCCTTGTGAGAATTTAAAAAAAAAAATTAAATAAACAATATTAAGTATTGCTATTTCTTTTTCCTGCTTGGATTACTTAAAGCTTATAAGATGGACTATTCCTTAGAGAAACCCCATCTAGTAGTCTAACTCACAAAAAATCAGTGAAATAACATAAATGACAGTCAAGTGCTATACAAATACTAGTGGACTTAACGTACTTTGTAAAAGTTGGATGTTCTTATTAGTCTGATCTATCCTCAGGTTAAAATATTGGCATCGGGCCCTGGCCGGTTTGGCTCAGTGGTTAGAGCATTGGCCCCCAGACCAGAATCGTGGGTTTGATTCCTGTCAAGGGCATGACTCTCGGTTACGGTTCAATCCCCAGCCCTGGTTGGGGTCATGTGAGAGGCAACCAGTTGATGTGTCTCTCTCACATTGATGTTTCTCTCTTCCCCACCCCCTCATCTGAAAATCAATGGAAAAATATCCTCAGGTGAGGATTAAAAAAAAAAAATTACTGGCATCTGAATCAAATGAAAACTATTTTAAAATTATGAACCTAAACATAATTGGGTTTAGATTACACAGGATTTTTAAATATTCTTAATGATTTGACTTAAAATATATCTGTATAATATTTGCAATTTGCTTTTCATATGGCTTTCACATTCACATTATTTTAGTGTATGATCCTAGTTACATAATACTTTAATTTTTATTTCTTTTTAAATTAAGTTTATTGGGGTAACATTGGTTGATCATATAGGTTTCAAGTATACATTTTTCCATGATACATGATCTGTATGGTGCATTGTGTGCCCACCACCCCAAGTCAAACCATCTCCCATCACCATATATTAGGCCCCCTTTACCTTTTACTGCCCCCCCATCCCCTTCCCTCTGGTAACCACCTTACTGTTGTCTGTGTCTATGAGTTTTAGTTTTATATCCCACATATGAGTGAAATCATTTGGTTCTTAGCTTTTTCTGCCTGACTTATTTCACTTAGCACAATGGTCTCAAGGTCCACCCATGTTGTTGCAAATGGCACTATCTCATCTCTTCTTATGGCTGAGTAGTATTCCATTGTGTATATATGTACCACATTTTCTTTATCCAATCCTCTATCGAAGGACACTCTGGCTGTCTCCATGTCTCGGCCCCTCTGAGGACCTGAACAGACACCTCTCCCAAGAAGACATACAAATGGCCAATATATATATGAAAAGATAATCAACTTCAGTAGCTATTGGAGAAATGCAAATCAAATTCACACTATTTTGGTGGCATTTATTATTGTAGAATTTTGTTTTTCCATTTAAAAATATCTTGCAAATTCATGCTGCCGAGAGGCAGAACGGAAATAACTTTGTAAGTCAAATAGCACTAGCACAGGACTTTTAACAAAAAAGGCAGCTTACCAAATATTTATAGGATGAATCAAATAGTGCCATTTTAGTCTAGTGTGTGTCTGATGGGGATCAGACCATTTTAAGAATACACTCCATTTGGCGGATGCCAGAGGGTGGAAGGAATAGCTCAGTCTTCTGAACAGGAAGCAGCAGCAGCAGGCTGTATCAGTTCAGAATCTACGGGAATTTTTTTTTCTTATCATGGTGTTAATTCACCAGATCCTCACTTCACAATAGAAGTGGCAAAAACACAACCTGAGTGAGAGCACAGCGGCTTCCCGGTCAGTCCTCTTCTCAGTGCCCCTGGAAGCAGACTTGCTTCTCTTTACATAGCGTGGCACTTTCTTTTTGAATTGAAGAAGTAATACATCACGTTAAAGTTGGAGAAAGAGTTTAAAATTTTGGTAACACACTCTGACAGCTAATTCATAAGAAAGAGAACTCACACATATTGCTAACAGAAATAAAAGCTGGTATAAACTCTCTGGAGAGGAATAAGTACACGGTGACTGTCTATGGGAAAGAGCAGTGTAGCTATGAGTCTGGGGTGAGAGGAAACGGAATTCTGTAACTTCTGACTTGTGTATATTTTATATATATTTTATATATATATTTTTAATCCTCACTCGAGGATATCTTTCTATTTATCATCAGACAGAGTGGGAGGGGGAGAGAGAGAGGGAGAGAGAGAAAAACATCAATGTGAGAGAGACACATTGATTGGTTGACTCCTGCATGACCCTGACCTGGGCCTACCAAACTGCAACTAAGGTACATGCCCTTGACTAGAACTGAACCCAGGATTCATTGGTCCACGGGCCAACACTCTAACCGCTGAGCCAAACTGGCCAAGGTTATATTATTTAAAAAAAATTTTTTTTCTTTATTGGTTTAGAGAGAGAGGAAGGGAGAGAGAGATAAAAACATCAATGAGCGAGAACATCGACTGGCTGCCTCCTGCATGCCCCCCATGGGGGATTGGGCCCACAACCTGGGCATGTGTCCTGACCGGGAATCGAACCAGTGACCTCTTGGTGCATGGGTCAATGCTCAACGGAGTGGCTATTATCTTTTTTTTGTAAGTAACACATACATATGATCAAAAATTCAAAGAATACAGAACAGTAGGCCCTATGCCCAGGGGCAAACATTATTGTTGAGTCTCTTATCTATCTTCCTAAATATGCCCTAGGCATTTTTCACATGCAGAAACAGGACCTTAACTAGAGCAAAAGACATTCTCACAGAAAAGAAAATAACAAGTCTTAAGGCTGAAAGTTCTGCAAACAAAAGAGCCCACAGAAAATAATAATCAACATGTACCCAAATGTTCCACCTATAATAGGTAGCATGGATGACAGTCTTTCCCCTAAGGAGCTTACAATCTAGATGAGAAAACAAAATTGATGTCAAAAAACCATTCAAGAACAAGTGAATATTAAAACAGGCTACAGCAACTGAGCACAGTGCAAGAGCCGGAAGAAGGAAAATATTAACATAAGCAGAAAAAGAATTTTTGTTTTAATCCTCACCTGAGGATATTTTTCTATTTATCTTCAGGTAGAGAAAGAGGGCAAGACAGAGAGAGAGAAACATCGACGGGAGAGAGACACATTAACTAGTTGCCTACCGCACAACCGCAACCAGGGCCGGGGACCGCAACAGAGGTACATGCCCTTGACTGGAATCGAACCCAGGACTCATTGGTCCACGGGTTGATGCTCTACCACTGAGCCAAATCAGCCAGGGTGAAAAAGAATTGTTTTGAAAAAAGGTTTAACCTGGTCCTGGCTGGTTTGGCTCAGTAGTTAGAGCATCGGCCCACAGACTAGAGAGTCCTGGGTTCCGTTCCTGCTAAGGGCACGTTCCTTGGTTGCAGTTTGTCCCTGGCCCTGGTTGGGGTCATGTGGGTGGCAACCACTCGATGTGTCTCTCTCATATCAATGTTTCTCTCTTTTCCTCCCTCTCTCCCTCCCACTCTATCGGAAAATAAATGCAAAAAAAAAAAAAAAAAGGTCTAACCTGGGTTTGTCCTCAAACAATCCAAAAAGTTGAAAAGAAACATGTAAGAGTATTAAAAAGTGAAGACAGCAGGCAGAACTAAAATGATGTGTGCCATAAATAACCTAGCCATAAAAATTTACAAGCATCAAAATTTCAGGTCCAATAACCTCTTGTTACCATTTCTAGAATACACAACAGTTTGAAAAAGAGAAACTTTGAGTGCTTACATCAGCCTCCTCCTGCATGTTAAGTTTTCCTTATTTTTTAATAGCAATTTTAAGTTTTCATATGTTATTTCAAGTAATTCTTACAACCTATGAGCATAGTGTTAGTCACGTGGTAGGTAGTCAGACAGACATGAGCAAAGCAAGGATGATGGGCCAGGTACAGAAGGTCGCCAGGGTGAAAAGCCCCAGGCACCTAGTAATGGACAACTGTAGGGTGGGACCTGGCCCCCAGGGTGACCTTTCCTCACCTAGCATCACCAGTCATATGGTTTGGATCCCCTGACCTTTCCTCCTGGAGATAACATCTAAGCCTCAGTTGTATTTCAGCTCCAGGCCCAGAAAAGCAGCAAAATCAGACAAGGGCATACAGCAAATGAGAAACATCTATTCAACAAAATGTACTAAAACTTGGTAAGGACTAGGAACATTGGTGGTGTTTGAATGACAACTCACTCCCCCCCTTGCCCACCACAGCTCAGCATGCATCATTCTCATCCAGAATGATACAGCCAAGGACACAGGGTTCTTCTGACCCCGAGCACTGAGAGGACCATCTTAGCGGGACGAGCAACATGCCAGCATTTCTCATGTTGCCCACAGCTACTTGTCCTAAAGTGAAGTTTCGGCTGAGTGCAGCAGAGAGAGGGGGGCGCCTTTCTTCTGCCTAGTTCCTGCTAAATCAGCTTGCAACTGTGAAGTTTATGAGTTGAGTGTGGTCTGGGAAAGAGACAGCCAAAGAGAGCCCTGCCAGAACCAATGCCATCTCAGGATGACAGTGGGCATAGCTGAGGCTGTGCCCCCTGAGGTGCAACATCAGAGGCTTCACACAGCTGGGTTGGGGGAAGAAGGGGGGGATAAGCTTGTATCTAGAATAAGAAACTCCTAAAACTAAACAACAAAAAGACAAAAAACTAATTTAAAAATGGGCAAAAGACATTTCTCCAAAGATACACAAATGGTAATAGGCACACAAAAAGATGTTCAACTTCCTTAGTCATTAGGGAAGTACAAATCCATAGCACCATGAGATACCACTTCACATCCACTAGGAGGTGAGGATAACAGGCGCTGGGAAAAACCCATACTAACAAGCACGGGAGAGCATGCGGTGGAAGTGGAACCCTCGTGCGTTGCTGGTGATAATGCAGTATGGTCCAGCCACTGTGCAGAATAATTTGGCAGTCTTCAGTAAGTTAAATGTAAAATAACCACATGACCCAGCAATTCCACTTCTAAATGTCTACTCAGAAGAACTGAAAACAGCCTTGGCCAGTTTGGCTCAAGGGTTAGAGCGTGGAACCTTGGACCAAAGCGTCGTGGGTTTGATTCCGGTTAAGGGCATGTACCTCTGCTGCGGTTTGGTCCTGGCCCTGGTTGGGGTCCTGTGGGAGGCAACTCATCAATGTGTCTCTCTTGTATGGATGTTTCTCTCTGTTTTTCTCTCTCCCTACCTCACTCCCTCCCACTCTATCCGAAAATAAATGGAAAAATATCCTTGGTTGAGGATTAAAACAAAACAAAAAAAAGAATTGAAAACAGGTGTTCAAACAAAAACCTGTACACAAATGTTCAGAACAACATTATTCATAATAGCCAAAGGTGGACAAAACATAGTGTCTATCAATAAGCAAATGGCCCTGGCCAGTTTGGCTCAGCAGTTGGAGCATCGGCCTGCAGACCAGAGAGTCCCAGGTTCGGTTCCTGCTAGGGGCATGGACCTAAATAAATAAATAAATAAATAAATACATAAGCAAATGGTTAATCAGAATGTGGTATAATCATACAATGGAATGTTGTTCACTAATGAAAAGAAATTTAATTCTGATACATGCTACAACAGAAGCCAGACATGAAAAGCCACATACTGTATGATGCCATTTATATAAAATATCTAGATAGAGAAATCCAGGGACAAAAAGTAGAGTAGAGGTCAGAAGGGGCTACGGTGAGGGAATGGAGAGCTTCTGGTAGAGGGTTTCTGTAAGGGTGATGAAAAAGTCCTAGAAATAATGGTGATGGTTATAGAACGCTGTAAATATAATTAATGATATTGAATTGTACACTTAAAATGATAAATTTTATGATACACACACAACCAAAATAATAAAAAGAGCAAACCAACCTAATATCGAACTTCATTCAACAGTATGAGATTCAGTATCAGACTCTCAGTATGAGTGTCCACAGTATGAAATTCAGATATAAGATTACACGTCTCTGTGGGTTCCATTTAACAGCCTTACACTTTCAGTTCCTTCTTCACTTTATTTATTTATTTTGCATTTATCTTCAGATAGTGTGAGAGGAAGAGGGGGAAAGAGAGAGAGAGAAACATCAATATGAGAGAGACACATTGAGTGGTCGCCACTCACACGACCCCATCTGGGGCCGGGGACAAACTGCAACTGAGGTATGTGCCCCCAGCAGGAACCGAACCTGGGACTCTCTTGTCCACGGGACGACACTCCAACCGCCGAGCCAAACTGGCCAGGGCTCCTTCTTCACTTTAAAAAGGACTTAAGTGTATAAAGTCTAGACGTGAGTAGTGTTCCTATTATATGAAGTACTACTCTTAGATTTTCTCAGTCTAATTTAATTTCATAATGTGTAACCATTTATCTGTCACACCTTGGCATAGAAGAACTGTAATTAAAAGCTTAAATATGACTAACACATTTGCATATAAGTGGTAACTGTTCGAAAGCTGAAAGCAAAAGGCAAAAAGAAAACCCAGAGCCTTAGCTGGTGTGGCTCGGTGGACTGAGTGTTGTTCCATGCACCAAGAGGTTGCCGGTTTGATTCCCAGTTAGGGCACATGACTGGGTTTGGGGCTTGATTCCCAGTGGAGGGGTGTGCAGATCACTGTTTCTTTCTCTCATTGATATCTCTCTCCCCCCCCCCCCCCAAAAAAAGCAATAAAAACAAAAAATAAAAAGAAAATACTATCAACAATTATATACCAAAAATTGGATAACCAAGAAGAAACAGATAAATTTCTAGTAACATACAATCTTCCAAGGCTGAATCGGGAAGAAACAGAAAATCAGAACAGACTGATATCTACTAACAATATTAAATTAGTAATAATAATAAAAAAAAACTCCCAACAAATAAAAGTCCTGGAGCATATGGCTTCACAGCTGAATTTTACCAAACATTTAAAGAATAACTCTTCTCAAATTACTCCAAAAAACTGAAGAGCAGGAAAGGCTTCCAAACTTATTTTATGATGTCAAAATTACCCTCATACCAAAACTAGATGACAGCACTACAAAAACAAAAATTAAAAAATTATAGGCCAATATCCTAGATGAACATAGATGCAAAAATCTTCAAGAAAATATTAATAAACCAAATTCAGCAATACAATACTCTATAATCCCAGGATTTATTCCCGGGATGTAAAGCTGGTTCAATATCTGCAAATCAATTAATGTGATACAGCACATAAAACATGAAGGATAAAAATCACATGATCAGCCCTGATTAGCATGGGTCAGTGGTTAAAGCACTGGCCTATGCATTGGAGGGTCATGGGTCTGATTCCTGGTGAAGGGCACATAACTGGGTTGCAGGTTTGATCCCCAGCACATGCAGGAGGCAACCAATCAATGTGTCCCTCTCTCACATAGATGTTTCTTTCTCTCTCTCTCTCTCTCTCCTCCTGCTCCCCTCCCTTCCACTCTCTCTTAAACAAACAAACAAACAAACAAACAAACAAAAAACCAATGAAAAAATTATCCTCAGGTGAGGATTAACAACAACAGCAACAAAATCATATATTCATATCAAGACATGCAGAAAAAGCATTTAACAGAAATTCAACATCCATTTTACAAAAAATTCTCAGCCAAGTGCAGATAGAAGGAATATACCTCAACATAATAAAGGCCACATATGACAAATCCACAGCCAACATCATACTCAATGATAAAAAGTTAAAAGTTTTTTCTCTAAGATCAGGAACAAGACAAGGATGCCCACTTTCACTACTTTTATTCAATGTAGTATTATTGGAAGTCCTAGCCACAACAATCAGACAAGAAAAAGAAATAAAAAGCATCTAAATTGGAAAGTAAGAAGTAAAACTGTTATTATGTATCTTCAAATGATACCATACTATACAGTGAGAACCCTAAAGATTTCACCAAAAGCCCTGGCCAGTTTGGCTCAGCAGTTAGAGCATCAGCCTGCAGACCAGAGAGGCCCGGGTTTGGTTCCCGCTTAGGGCATGAACCTCGGTTGCAGTTTGTCCCCGGCCCTGGTTGGGGCCGTGTGGGTGGCAGCCACTCAATGTGTCTCTCTCACGTCGATGTTTCTCTCTCCTCTCTCATGTCTCCTCTCCTCTCCTCTCCTCTCCTCTCTCTCTCTCTCTCCCCCTCCTCCCTCCTCTCTCCCTCAAGATAAATGCAAAAAATGTCTTCAGGTGAGGATAAAAAAAAAAAAAAGATTTCACCGCCCTGGCCAGTTTGGCTCAGCGGTTAGAGCGTCGGCCTGCAGTCCGGAGAGACCCGGGTTCGGTTCCCGCTAAGGGCACGTACTTCAGTTGCAGTTTGTCCCTGGCCCTGGTTGGTTGTGCGGGTGGCAGCCACTCGATGTGTCCCTTCACGTCGATGTTTCTCTCTCTCTCTCCCTTCCTCTCTCTCCCTCCCACTCTATCTGTACAAAAAATGGAAAAATATCCTCGGGTGAGGATAAAAAAAAAAAAAAAAAAAGATTTCACCAAAAAACTGTTGGAACTAATAAATTACTTCAGTAAAGCAGCAGAGCACAAAATTAACATTCTGAAATAGGCTGCATTTTTATACACCAATAATGAAATACTGGAAAGAGCAATTAAGAAAACAATCCCATTTACAATTGCCATCAAAAAGAATAAAACACCTAGGAATAAATTTAACCATGAGGTAAAAAGCCTATACTTGGAAAAATTTAAGGCATTCCAGAATAAAATTGAAGAGAATATAAATAAATGGAAGGATATACTGTGCTCATGGATAGGAAGAATTAACACTGTTAAAATGTCCATAATAACCAAAGCAGTCTACGGAGTCCATGAAATCCCTATATAAGTATCAATGGCATTTTTTCCACAAAACTAGAACAAAGAACCATAAAATTTATATACAACTACAAAAGAACCTGAATAGCCAAGTCAATCTTGAGAAAGAACAAAGTTGCAGGTACAAAACAAGGATGTCCACTATCTGATATCAAACTATACCACAAAGCTATAGTAATCAAAACAGCATGGTATTGGCATAAAAACAGACATATAGATCAATGAAACAGAACAGAGCCCAGAAATAAACCCATGTCTGTACGGTCAATTAATCTATAACAAAGAAGGCAAGAATATAAAATGAAATAAAGACAGTCTCTTCAATAAATAGTGTGGGGGAAACTGGACAGATACACAAAAGAATGAAACTGGATCACTTTCTCACACCATATATAAGACTAAACTAAAAATTGATTAAAAACTATAATTTAAGATCTGAAAACATAAAACTCTTAGAAGAAAATATAAGCAGTAAACTCTTTGACATCACTGGTAGCAATATGTAAATTTTTGGATATGTCTCCTCAGGCAAGGTAAACAAAAGAAAAAATAAACAAATGAAACTATATCAAATTAAATAGTTTTTATACAGCAAAGGAAACCATCAACAAAACAGAAAGACATTCTACTGAATGGGAGAAGATATTCACCACTGACATATCAAATAAGGTGTTAATATTCAAAATATATATGGAACTCATATAACTTAACAACACCAAAAAACAAAAACAAAAACAAAAAAAAAAAGAAAAAGAAACAATTCAATTAAAAAGTAGGCAGAGGACCTGACTAGACATTTTTCCAAAGAGAACATAAAGATGGCCAAAAGGCAGATGAAAAGATGCTCAATGTCACTAAATCATCAGAGAAATGCAAATTAAAACAATGATATATCACCCTATACCTGTCAGAAAAACCACTTCTCATGAAAAATGTACTTTTTAGAGACTCTGAGTATACTCTCAACATATATACTCTTCTATTTTAATTCATCTTTCAAAATATGACTTACATCCAAAAATATTAACTGGGGGTTGAATTTTCACAGAAGATATCTTAGAATCTTTATTAGTCTCTTCAAATTTCTCCATAAAAAAAGCAAATGGAGTGTCAGACTACAAATCTACTCCTTTTAGTCACAATGTACGTAGTGCAGCTGGTAGGACAGGAATCAGAGAAGTTCGAATTTTCCACATATTTTTTTAAGGATCACTATTGAAAAAAATCTCAGGTTCTGGTCACGGTCTATCCACACAACTCATGAAATTTAAAATAAACGCTCAGATGAAAAAGAGCAGAGAGCAATACATCCCCCAAGATGGAAAGCACAACTTACTTCAACTTGGAAGAGTTCTCCAGCCCCCTCACAGTCATTGGATGTGATTATTGGAGTATGAATATGCACAAAGCCACTGTCCTGGAAGAAAAAGAAAAGCCACTTTTTTTTCAGTATATGTGTATATGAAACAATTCCAAGAACATATATCATTATACTATTAAAACAGCATTAAGAGAATGCCATATCAAACCCCTTCCTAACTCCCAAGTAAAACTACTGAAATATCAAGCTGAGTTTTAACTAGGCAAAGAAACACAGATAATTTTAAATCGGGAAATGAATTAGACAGTATCTAGTCCAATCTCCTCATGTCAAAGGTAAGGACACTGAGGCCCAGAAAGGGTTAACTGGCAACTCACACAACTAGTCAGTGGTGGCTGTGACTGAAACCTAGGTCTTCAAGGTCTCTCTCTGATAACAGTACCACTCTTCTTCCACTTTTCTAACCTACTGGCAGTGATTTCTCTCTCTCTCTCACACACACACACACACACACACACACACACACACACCCTACCTTAAGCTTAATGTGTAATAGTGTTGCCCACATTGCTAAGGGATACAAAGTAGTCAATGTAAAAATCAGTTATTTTGCAATGAGAACCTAAATTGCAATAAACCATCGGAAAGGAGAAAAACTACGGTGGACAAGTAGGGACTACAGAAATACACAGCAAACGAGGCCGAAATGGTTTTAGGATGTCCGAGACTGACGGCAGGGGCACTGGCAGCGCTAGCAGTGCGCTTCCTTTGCCTCAAGGAGGGTTCCCAGCAGCAAATCCATCCATCACTGAGGCGCCCGACGGCAATTTTTCCACTGCAAAGTCTGAGACTATTTCCATTAGTGAACCACAAAAGCTGTTGCTAGTAGGACTGAAATAACCCAACAACTTCAAGGTTAAGCTTCTTTCATTTGACTATGGATATAGGCAAAAGGTTACATTCAGCATAAATGTTGCAGGGTGGGGGTAGAGGTAGCTAAAGGGCACTTAGGCTGCAAAGGCAGAATAGTATGTGTTTAATGGAAAAGCTGTGGTCCTGAAATCAATACTAAATTCATATAATACAATTCTAATCTCTGCTAAATTCTGCTTATCACTGGTGGAATGTAAAACGTCTCAGTGTGTTACCAGGGACCTCCCAAGTTTGCCCCCTCCTTCATAAAAAGGTGAAAGTATTCTGGCTAAGATACAAAGTATTCAGTTAACAAGGTGCCTTATGATGTAGACAGATTAAATATTCAAACTCTAAATTAGGAGTCTATGCAAGTACTCAGATATGTACTTAATCTGGGAGCAACATACCTGGAGGTGCTGCGCAGAGCACATGCTAGAGAATGAATGAAACAAAGTTTGCTCTTAGGAGCTGAGAATTATGGACACAAATCATTTATTCCACACGAATGCAGGCAACTACGAGCATGAGTGCAGTAAACAAAGAAAGGAAATGAAAAATCCAAAGGAAATGAGGGTGGCGAGGGGGCGGAGGAGAGGGAAGAGAAAATTTAATGGCTAAATATAATTGCCAAAGTTAGAACTGGTCAACTGCCATAAGAAACAACACTGTAAATCTTACGAAAGTAACTTTATGAGATTTTTAAAAATCACTTGAGTAGTGGGAATTATTTTTAATACTCAACTAATGTTAAACCTTTCTAGAGGTGTCACTGACTTTTTAAGGCTTAATGCTGCTAGCAAGGCTTAACATATCAAAGTCCATAATATTACCACCAAAAGCTATAAAGGGCACAAAGGAAGAATAACAACACATTGAGAATGAAGTCCATAAAAGAGAAAGTGAACACAGGAGACAGAAAACGTGGAAAATAAACAGGAGTGGGGGAGCCCTGTCAGAAGCCGCTCCAGGGGGAACCAGCGTGAAGCACTTGCCCTGTTCCCCAGCACAGCGGTTCCAGGGGGAACCAGCGTGAAGCACTTGCCCTGTTCCCCAGCAAAGCGGTCCAGGGGGAACCAGCATGAAGCACTTGCCCTGTTCCCCAGCACAGCGGTTCCAGGGGGAACCAGCGTGAAGCACTTGCCCTGTTCCCCAGCACAGCGGTTCCAGGGGAACCAGCGTGAAGCACTTGCCCTGTTCCCCAGCACAGCGGTTCCAGGGGGAACCAGCGTGAAGCACTTGCCCTGTTCCCCAGCACAGCGGTTCCAGGGGGAACCAGCGTGAAGCACTTGCCCTGTTCCCCAGCACAGCGGTTCCAGGGGGAACCAGCGTGAAGCACTTGCCCTGTTCCCCAGCACAGCGGTTCCAGGGGAACCAGCGTGAAGCACTTGCTCTATTCCCCAGCACAGCGGTTCCAGGGGAACCAGCGTGAAGCACTTGCCCTGTTCCCCAGCACAGCGGTTCCAGGGGAACCAGCGTGAAGCACTTGCCCTATTCCCCAGCAAAGCGGTTCCAGGGGAACCAGCGTGAAGCACTTGCCCTGTTCCCCAGCACAGCGGTTCCAGGGGAACCAGCGTGAAGCACTTGCCCTGTTCCCCAGCAAAGCGGTTCCAGGGGGAACCAGCGTGAAGCACTTGCCCTGTTCCCCAGCACAGCGGTTCCAGGGGAACCAGCGTGAAGCACTTGCCCTGTTCCCCAGCACAGCGGTTCCAGGGGAACCAGCGTGAAGCACTTGCCCTGTTCCCCAGCAAAGCGGTTCCAGGGGGACCCAGCGTGAAGCACTTGCCCTGTTCCCCAGCAAAGCGGTTCCAGGGGAACCAGCGTGAAGCACTTGCCCTGTTCCCCAGCACAGCGGTTCCAGGGGGCACCAGCGTGAAGCACTTGCCCTGTTCCCCAGCAAAGCGGCTCCAGGGGAACCAGCGTGAAGCACTTGCCCTGTTCCCCAGCAAAGCTTTTCCAGGGGAACCAGCGTGAAGCACTTGCCCTGTTCCCCAGCAAAGCGGTTCCAGGGGAACCAGCGTGAAGCACTTGCCCTGTTCCCCAGCACAGCGGTTCCAGGGGGAACCAGCGTGAAGCACTTGCCCTGTTCCCCAGCACAGCGGTTCCAGGGGAACCAGCGTGAAGCACTTGCCCTGTTCCCCAGCACAGCGGTTCCAGGGGGAACCAGCGTGAAGCACTTGCCCTGTTCCACAGCACAGCGGTTCCAGGGGGAACCAGCGTGAAGCACTTGCCCTGTTCCCCAGCAAAGCGGTTCCAGGGGGAACCAGCGTGAAGCACTTGCCCTGTTCCCCAGCAAAGCGGTTCCAGGGGAACCAGCGTGAAGCACTTGCCCTGTTCCCCAGCAAAGCGGTTCCAGGGGGAACCAGCGTGAAGCACTTGCCCTGTTCCCCAGCAAAGCGGTTCCAGGGGAACCAGCGTGAAGCACTTGCCCTGTTCCCCAGCAAAGCGGTTCCAGGGGGAACCAGCGTGAAGCACTTGCCCTGTTCCCCAGCACAGCGGTTCCAGGGGGAACCAGCGTGAAGCACTTGCCCTGTTCCCCAGCAAAGCGGTTCCAGGGGAACCAGCGTGAAGCACTTGCCCTGTTCCCCAGCACAGCGGTTCCAGGGGGCACCAGCGTGAAGCACTTGCCCTGTTCCCCAGCACAGCGGTTCCAGGGGGAACCAGCGTGAAGCACTTGCCCTGTTCCCCAGCAAAGCGGTTCCAGGGGAACCAGCGTGAAGCACTTGCCCTGTTCCCCAGCAAAGCGGTTCCAGGGGGAACCAGCGTGAAGCACTTGCCCTGTTCCCCAGCAAAGCGGTTCCAGGGGAACCAGCGTGAAGCACTTGCCCTGTTCCCCAGCAAAGCGGCTCCAGGGGAACCAGCGTGAAGCACTTGCCCTGTTCCCCAGCAAAGCGGTTCCAGGGGAACCAGCGTGAAGCACTTGCCCTGTTCCCCAGCACAGCGGCTCCAGGGGGAACCAGCGTGAAGCACTTGCCCTGTTCCCCAGCAAAGCGGTTCCAGGGGAACCAGCGTGAAGCACTTGCCCTGTTCCCCAGCAAAGCGGTTCCAGGGGGAACCAGCGTGAAGCACTTGCCCTGTTCCCCAGCAAAGCGGTTCCAGGGGAACCAGCGTGAAGCACTTGCCCTGCTCCCCAGCAAAGCGGTTCCAGGGGGAACCAGCGTGAAGCACTTGCCCTGTTCCCCAGCACAGCGGCTCCAGGGGAACCAGCGTGAAGCACTTGCCCTGTTCCCCAGCAAAGCGGCTCCAGGGGAACCAGCGTGAAGCACTTGCCCTATTCCCCAGCAAAGCTTTTCCAGGGGAACCAGCGTGAAGCACTTGCCCTGTTCCCCAGCACAGCGGTTCCAGGGGGAACCAGCGTGAAGCACTTGCCCTGTTCCCCAGCACAGCGGTTCCAGGGGGCACCAGCGTGAAGCACTTGCCCTGTTCCCCAGCACAGCGGTTCCAGGGGGCACCAGCGTGAAGCACTTGCCCTGTTCCCCAGCACAGCGGTTCCAGGGGGCACCAGCGTGAAGCACTTGCCCTGTTCCCCAGCACAGCGGTTCCAGGGGGAACCAGAGTGAAGCACTTGCCCTGTTCCCCAGCACAGCGGTTCCAGGGGGAACCAGCGTGAAGCACTTGCCCTGTTCCCCAGCAAAGCGGTTCCAGGGGAACCAGCGTGAAGCACTTGCCCTGTTCCCCAGCACAGCGGTTCCAGGGGAACCAGTGTGAAGCACTTGCCCTGTTCCCCAGCAAAGCGGCTCCAGGGGAACCAGCGTGAAGCACTTGCCCTGTTCCCCAGCAAAGCGGTTCCAGGGGGAACCAGCGTGAAGCACTTGCCCTGTTCCCCAGCAAAGCGGTTCCAGGGGAACCAGCGTGAAGCACTTGCCCTGTTCCCCAGCAAAGCGGTTCCAGGGGGAACCAGCGTGAAGCACTTGCCCTGTTCCCCAGCAAAGCGGTTCCAGGGGAACCAGCGTGAAGCACTTGCCCTGTTCCCCAGCACAGCGGTTCCAGGGGAACCAGTGTGAAGCACTTGCCCTGTTCCCCAGCAAAGCGGTTCCAGGGGAACCAGCGTGAAGCACTTGCCCTGTTCCCCAGCACAGCGGTTCCAGGGGAACCAGCGTGAAGCACTTGCCCTGTTCCCCAGCACAGCGGTTCCAGGGGAACCAGCGTGAAGCACTTGCCCTGTTCCCCAGCACAGCGGTTCCAGGGGAACCAGAGTGAAGCACTTGCCCTGTTCCCCAGCAAAGCGGTTCCAGGGGGAACCAGCGTGAAGCACTTGCCCTGTTCCCCAGCAAAGCGGTTCCAGGGGAACCAGCGTGAAGCACTTGCCCTGTTCCCCAGCACAGCGGTTCCAGGGGAACCAGTGTGAAGCACTTGCCCTGTTCCCCAGCAAAGCGGCTCCAGGGGAACCAGCGTGAAGCACTTGCCCTGTTCCCCAGCAAAGCCGTTCCAGGGGGAACCAGCGTGAAGCACTTGCCCTGTTCCCCAGCACAGCGGTTCCAGGGGAACCAGCGTGAAGCACTTGCCCTGTTCCCCAGCAAAGCGGTTCCAGGGGGAACCAGCGTGAAGCACTTGCCCTGTTCCCCAGCAAAGCGGTTCCAGGGGGAACCAGCGTGAAGCACTTGCCCTGTTCCCCAGCACAGCGGTTCCAGGGGGCACCAGCGTGAAGCACTTGCCCTGTTCCCCAGCACAGCGGTTCCAGGGGGAACCAGCGTGAAGCACTTGCCCTGTTCCCCAGCACAGCGGTTCCAGGGGAACCAGCGTGAAGCACTTGCCCTGTTCCCCAGCAAAGCGGTTCCAGGGGAACCAGCGTGAAGCACTTGCCCTGTTCCCCAGCACAGCGGTTCCAGGGGGAACCAGCGTGAAGCACTTGCCCTGTTCCCCAGCACAGCGGTTCCAGGGGGAACCAGCGTGAAGCACTTGCCCTGTTCCCCAGCACAGCGGTTCCAGGGGAACCAGCGTGAAGCACTTGCCCTGTTCCCCAGCACAGCGGTTCCAGGGGGAACCAGCGTGAAGCACTTGCCCTGTTCCCCAGCACAGCGGTTCCAGGGGAACCAGCGTGAAGCACTTGCCCTGTTCCCCAGCAAAGCGGTTCCTAATGAAAGGCTGAAGGCCAGAGGAGGAACCAAACACAAAAGCACACACTTTCATTCAATTTTTCAGATTGCACCCACTACCTCTAAATATTCAAATATTTTGATGGCTACACATTCCAGAATCAGATATTTTATAAGGCACTGAGTATCTGAAAATTATAAAATTCATGTACTAAGACCCATCCATACACGCTACTCAGTGACTCATGGACTGTATTTTTCTCTAACACACCCAAAATGAGAATCCTTATTTGTCAGAATCAAAACAAAAACATGGCAGCAATTGCTAGTTACAGGTACACCACTGGCAACAAAAACTAAAAGCAAAAGGGAAAAAACAAAAGCACTCACAGGGACTCAAAGGCGCAGCCAAGAATGCGCCGCCCCGTGTGTGGCAGGCTCTGAAAGCACTGCCCTACGGAGGAAAGAAAAATCTGATACTCAAGGAAGAAACTTGACTCATCAAGAAGGGGCAATTGGCCCTGGCCGGTTTGGCTTAGCGTTCGGCCTGCGGTCCAGAGAGACCCAGGTTCGGTTCCCACTAGGGGCATGTACCTCAGTTGCAGTTTGTCCCCGGCCCTGGTTGGTCGTGCGGGTGGCAGCCACTCGATGTGTCCCTTTCAAGTCGACGTTTCTCTCTCTCTCTCTCTCTGTTCCTCTCTCCCACTCCCACTCTACCTGAACAAAAAATGGAAAAATGTCCTCAGGTGAGGATTGAAAAAAAGAAGAAGGGGCAACTGTGTTCTTCCGGCTCAATTTAGGAAACCAGGGAAGTATGCAATACATTGGAGGATAATTTCTGCTGGAATTTAGAACTGGTGTCTGAAGAGATAGTCCTGTTATTTGACAAACTCAGTTCTTCTAAATAACTCATTCCTTGAGGATTCTAGATAGCCAAGTTTTAGTACATAGAAAATGTGTCAATTTTATGAGAAAATCAAGTTATAAACAAAACACTTTGGATACTCAAACTAAAATAAATTAATTCTAGATGCTCCAAGTATCCTAAAAGGTACTGCTCAAGTTTATTTTCCCCCTATACTTCTAGATTTGAAATTTATAAAGATTTTACATTTTAAGTATTAACATCTTGTAGGGAGTGTAGAGTAACAACTCAGAAATTAGTACCAAATACTAGAAAATATATAATGAATATTTAATATGTCCTATAGCTCTCCTGTGAGTTCTTTAAATAATTCCATCCTAACTGTCATGCATACAAATTGGTAACACTCTAAAAGTTGGTATCAGGATTATATTTTCCATATCTTTACAATTAAAAAGTGTATTTATAACACTCAAAAAAGTATCTACTTTATAACTATCATCAACAGCGCTAAAATGTATTTTCAACCACTTCAAATGTCTTTTTAATATACTATTTTGGTTATTTTCTGACTTCAGATTTTTCTAGTTTCTTCCCTTATTTTAAAATTATTTACATATTTTCAAAAGCTTCAAGTAAAGAAATGCATAAAAATAGGTGGAAGTCCACTTGTCAATGGATGGCCAATACCACCACCTGGTGGCTGGAAATCTATACAACTATTTCAGAATTAAAGCAGGTCCACTTTATTAGCTGTTAGAGCCATAGGGGGAAAACGTTTTCAGATTTGAACTAATTTTGTTTGTGTGATTCAGCACTATTGAAAAGTCATATAGAAGTTGCATAAGAAAGTTTACAATGTCCCCTTTCCAACTAGAATGGGATGATATTGTATAATGTGATTTATTTTCCTTTGTTTATTCAAGATTACAGTATATGCTTTAAAGCTATGATGTTCTTTAGTTGTTTTACTAGAAATCAACTCTGAAGGAGCTTTTTCAACAGTAAGAACTCCCTGGGCAAGCTACAACAGATCAGGGCCTGCATGATTTTGGATATCGGGAAGGGTACATGCTATTAAACAATCTCTGCAAATTAGCTGGATCTGGCCCTGGACAGTGTGGCTTAGCAGTTGAAGCATCGGCCCGTGGACCAATGAGTCTCGGGTTCAATTGCGGGCAAGGGCAGTACCTTGGTTGCAGTTCACCCCGGCCCGGGTTGAGGTCGTGCAGGAGGCAACCAGTCGATGTGTCCCTCTCACATCGATGTTTCTCTCTTTTTCTCTCTCTCTCCCTCCAACTCTATCTGAACAAAAATCCTCGAGGGAGGATTAAAAAAAAAAAAAAAAATTAGCTGGATCTGGAGAAGTGGCATAGGAAGAGTTCCAAAACCACATGGAATAAGACTGAGCTTTGCCTTTGGCGTCCCCCCCACCCCCCCAATCCACAGGAGTAGGGTCCCTTCACCTCATCAACTGACCAACTACGTTTCACTGTGGCTTTACCGGGGCAGGGGAAATGGTGGAAAAGCAAAGCTAAATTAGACAAAATGCCTTTAGTCATTAGCTCAATCTACTTGATCAACCCCAGTAACTCTTTAAAAGTTGTGCTTACTGTATATATACAGTATGTCTATGACCAAGACAAAGAAACAGGGACCAGATTTATAATCCTACCTGAAAAAAACCAAAAAGACAACAACTAATCAAAAAATCCTACATGTAAACCACAATAAAGAATGGTTTTCAAGACACTGAATATCAGACAACAAAGGAGAGTGATCTCTGAGAGATGGAAACAAACACAGTGAACCCCAACGGTAGCCCAGCTCACTACCTTGAGGTTTTCCAGGCCATGGCAGGGGGCAGTAATTAAATGGAGCCCAGCAGACTCCCTGAGTTGAGGAGACAGAGCTGAGAGCTTGAGGAGACCAAAGGGGCTAAAATTCAAGAAAGAGTACCGGAGAGGCGAGAGTTGTGCAGAGAACTCAAGAGATGTGTAGAGGGTCACCTGGAGTATTAGGTAGAGGAATAATCAAGCAAATGCTTGTGAGGAAACCATCCAAGGCCAGGGAAAGAACCACCCAAAAAGATCAGAGGAAACTGTGCCTGGTGCTTACATGTGGCTGGAAACTGTGTCTGTAGCCACAAGCCAGATTGGAAAAACTCATCATTCACACAGCATTAGGTAGAGTACCAGGGAAGGTTTTGCCTCAGTAGTGGGAATAATTAGACTGAGAACTTATCCAGACCTACTTGAAACCAAAGCCCAAAGGACCAAACAGTTTCCAAATAACTGCATACCAGAACAAAGCTTAAGAACCTTAAAATTCACACGTCTGGCACCAAATAGAAGAGGCAGGGAAACATAATCCATAATGAGGAGATAAATAAATAAAAACTGAGAGATATCTTAAAATTAGAAGGACACAAAAACAGTACGTTTACCGCATTGTATATGTTCAAAACCATATTGTATATGTTCAAATGTTAAATAGAGAAATGGAAGATTCATATTTTTAAAGGGTCCAAATCAAACATCTAGATATAAAATCTACAATGTGTGAGATGCAAAATGCACTGGATAGAAATAACAAATTAGGTGTTGTAGAAGGAAAGATAAAAAAGCTTGAACACATAGCAATAGAAATTATCCAAAAGAAATATATAAAGAAAAAAAGAATTAAAAAAAAGAAAAGATCAGAACATCAGTGAGTTCTGGTGATACCATCAAGTGGCTTAATATCTGGATAGTTTAAATCCCCAAAGGAGGAAAGAAACATACAAAAATTTTAAAAAATAATGTCTAAAAAATTGATAAAATGGAAAAGAACCAATCCAAGAAACTCAACAAACTCCAAACACGAGCAACATAAAGAAAACTGTGCCAAGACACATCATAATCAAATTGCTTAGAACTAGTGATAAAGAGAAAAACTTAAATTATCAAAAATAAGTACCATGTGAGTAAAGGGTATTTGGAATAACCAGAATTTTTAGGATATTCTAGTGTTACAATTATTCAGTTTCTTTATAAGACAAAACACCGAGAAGCAAAACACCTTACCTTAAAGAAAGAATGAATGGCAGCTGTGGCTTCACTGCGCACCCTCAGTATAGAACCCAGGACATTCGTCCTACATCGAAGGTGAGGAAATTGTCTCAGATACTCCAGAGTAGGCCTCTCTTTATATTTAAAAGGGAAATCCTGCCAGTAAATTGAAAAAACAAAAACAAATTAGAAGCTAAAAAGATAGTTTCCAGGGCATTTTAAAAATAGTACTGCTTTATAACAAAACTAAGATGGTTTCCTTCTTTATTTCTTAATGTAACTGAATATAGTCCACATTAGTTCCAACCAGTTAGTAGCATGGTGGTGGGGTGGAATCACAGAGATGCGGGTTTGAATTCTGCTCTACTACATATTAGCTGTGGAACCATGGGCAAATACACTTAATATCACCGAGGCTAATCAGTTATTTACCAAATTTCTGTTAGCTATCAATCACCATTCACAAATAGAGAGATTAGGATATAATTATGTAACATAGTTCCACTGTTTGGCACACAAGAGTTCAGAATATTGTAGATATTTAAGATAGTTTTCTACAGCTGTATACACACAGTAGAATCACCCAAATGTCTTGAAAGTCCAAAATAATTCATAATTAGTTAACACTTGGTTAATCACTGTTTACCAACATGCACTGCTAAGAATCTAGCAGAGTAGTGTATATTTACAAAAATTTTAAAGAAAATTATGACTACCTAGAAGAATTTCCACCCTACTCACACTCATGTTATAAGATTAAGACGGAAACAGACTTTCAGACCAAAATTACAGTTTCAATAAAAAGATAACAAAGAAGTTAAGTGAAAGAGCTATACTAGCAGCCTTTTAGACTTGTCTATTTCTGTTAGGCCTCATGCATGTATTAATTTACGTTGTGTAGAAATAAGCTCCACACTTACTAAAATGAAAATATAACCACATTAACAGGAATCTGGGGACAGCTAGGGGTTCAGAACTCCCTAATGTCTGAATACTTAAAAATGACAGAAGTGAAGGGAAAGAAAAGATGATGGTATCAACACCCACAGAAGCCAAGGGAGAACAATTTAAGAAGAGTAAAATACATGGTACATTTTTAATGATCATATATCCCTCTAAAAAGGGAAAAACAAAAATGGTTACCATCTCCATTCTTCTGAGTTCCCAAATTATTTTCAGTTTATTTTGCAGAGCTATTATTTTTTTAATCTCTACCCAAGGATATTTTTCTATTTATCATCAGATAGAGTGGAGGGGGCGGGGAGAACATGGATGTGGGTGAGACACATGACCAGATGCCTCCTGCAAGACCCGACTAGGGCCAGGACGAACTGCAACTGAGGTACATGTCCTTGACGAGAATCAAACCTGTGACTATTTGGTCTGCTGGCTGACACTCTTAACCACTAGGCCAAACAGGTCAGGGCAGAACCTGATTCTTGATTTTACATGTCAATTAGAATTTCTTAGAAAATTATTCTGAAGGACAGTTTTTTGTTGTTGTTAATCCTCAACAACAAAATCAATGGATATTTTTCCATTGATTTTTTAGACAGAGTGGGAGGGAGGGAGAGAGAGAAACATCAATGTGAGAGAGACACATGGACTGGTTGCCTCCTGTACGACCTCAACCAGGGCCAGGGATCAAACCTGCAACCCAGGTACTAGAGCCCTTGACTTTGGTCCATAGGTGGACACTCTAACTGCTGATTCAAACCTACCAGGGCCAGAATGACATTTTTAAGACATTGCCCATTTTCTTTCTTATTGCCTATATTTAATTTCTTCCAGTTATTCCAGAGAACTCAAAATGAATTAAAATGATGCAATTTCCTTATATTCCCTCATTTTTTGTTCATTAAACATTTGAAGACAAGTATTACAAAACCACAGGGAGTTAAAATGGTTAGTACATCAATTTCAGCTCTATCATGTTGGGTAAGTCATTTCACCTGGCTGGGCCTCATTTTCTCTAATTGAAGACATTAGATTGATCATCTATTATTTTATTCTTGCTAACCTCTTTATTAGGCTACAAATAAAAAGCTATTAACGGAAGAGTCTTACAGAAACAGGGAGGCTGCTCTCTCCTCTGAGTAGGATGGGACAGTCGCCACACGGCTAATAAAGCTCTCTTAATTTGAACCCCCCCCCCCCCAAAAAAAGAAACAGGGATAAACATGTCTTAATGTACAATTTCTTTTTTTTTTTTTTAATCCTCACCAGAGGACATTTTTCAACATTTCGTTGAGATAGAGTGGGAGGAAGAGAGAGAGAGAGAAACATCGATGTGAAAGGGTCACATCGAGTGGCTGCCACCCACACGACCCAACCAGGGCCGGGGACAAACTGCAACCGAGGTACATGCCCTTAGCGGGAACCGAACCCGGGTCTCTCCGGACCACAGGCCGATGATCTAACCACTGAGCCAAACCGGCCAGGGCTTAATGTACAATTTCTTTGTTCAGCCCAAGCATTACAATACTCTAGCACCCTCCAACAGAACTTTCTATGAAAAATAGAAGTGTTCTGTATCTGTGCTATCCAATATGGTAGCCACTAGCTGCATGTGACCAATGAGCACTTGAAATGTGGCTAATGACCTTGAGGCATGGAATTTTTTAATTTAATTTTAATTGATTTAATATTAAACAGCCACAGGTAGCTAATGGATACCGTATTGGACATAACAGTTCTAGATCATGCAAGTCACTTCTAGACAGAGCTTTCCTAAGAACGTGGCCTGCCCTGTTATGTCTCCGTCACTGGGCATGCTTGTAAAAGTGGCAAGTTTCAACTGTGACAGGCACCACAGAGATGCATAGACCAATATGTAGTTCTCGCTCATAAGACTCAGCCATCTACATACATACTTTTTGCTACTCTGTCCATATTCCTTAGGCTCTACTGCCTGTTTCAGTTACCTGGGAAATCACAATCAAAACATGTTCTAAGGGCCATCTTCCTAATAATCACACTTAAAACAGATTGTTAATGTTTTTAATTAAGTCTAAACAGCCTCTAATAAAAGTGTCAGAAAACATACCTTGGGATCACAACTTCCAACAACTTCAATTTTTTCTGCCTTCAGTTCCACATTTTGCTTTTTGGATAAACTTTTTACCAGCTGGCCCTGAACTTCCACAGAACTCCCAAAAGCCAGTTCTCTACAGTAACAAAAACACAGCATAAACAAGATATCATTACATGCAACCCTCGTTTTAATACAAATCTTGCTACAGGAACATTAAAATGTTTAATGATAGAAGTTTTTACCTATAATTAGGTAGTTAAGAGACACTAAAGCAAAGAATAAGTGAGGAATATTGTTGCATGAAGATGTTAGCAGAAGGTAAGGCCCAAGCTTGAAGGATCTTGATTCTAAGTATTTGAACTTGAGCCTCAAAACTATGAAAAGCAGATTTGTTTAGAAAGATCACACAGGATGCAATGTGAACACTTGATTAGGGAAATAGGGGAGAGGGGCAGAAGAGATTAAAAAACACAAAATCAAAGGACTCACTTTTTTTTTTAAACTCACCTACTGTCACAATTTGAATCTGCTACAACCTGAAGGCTTTCCAAAGATGACCCATCATTTACGTGCAGGAACAAGACCTCCTTCTGAGATCGGACTGAACGAACCCATCCCTAACGAAGCAAAATATTTCTAAATGTGAGTTTAAAACAAACATTTTACATTCCCATTACACATACATATAGAAGATTAAGAATGTCCCCATAATCCTCCCTTAACAAATTGATTGCTTTTAATTTACTCCTATGTGTATGTACTTTTATATGGTTCTTAACACAGTGAGATATAGCTTTGATATTCCACCGTTTGTTTTGTTCTGTTAATAAAGCTCATTCTATTGCAGGTGTGATCCCAACCCTGGTTGGGGACATGCAGGAGGTAACCGATTGATGTGTCTCTCTCACATTGATGTTTCTCTCTCTCCCTCTCTCCCTTCTGCTCTATCTAAAAATCAATGGAAAAATATCCTCGGGTGAGAATTAATAAAACAAACAAAAAAACCCCACTTCTCATTATGAACACATTAAGTAGTACACAAACTTCCAAAGACACTCTAAACTTTAAAATGTTTAATGACAGAAGTTTTTAACCCATAATCAGGTTAAAAGCTACAAGTAGTTAAGAGACATTGAAGCAAAGAATGGGTGAGGGATATTGCTGCATGAAGATGTTGGAGGAAAAAAGGCCCAAGCTTGAAGGACCGATACACTAATCGCTCAGCCAAATCAGCCAGGGCTAATACACTCTGAATTTAAATGACAGGTAGGTCTGAGTACAAATGAGATGTCTTTAGGTAGACCGATTAACATTGAAAATGGCTCGCTCATCTATCACATCTAGCTTACATTTAACTAGCAGAGAAGGTAAGGGAGAATATTCCTCCAGCAGACACTGAATAACTGTGAAACAATTGGTGGAATATGATTAACCAGTAAACATTCCTTAGAAAAACTATACAGCTATGCACCACTTAATGACAGAAATATTTGAGAACTGCGTTGTTGGGAAACTTTGTCATTGTGCGAACATCAGAATGCACTTAAACAAATCTAAATGGTATAGCTACTACACACCTACACGTTACTGCACAAAACAACATGAGATTAAATCAAGCACAAGAGAAAATGACACCAGTTGAGAGATGCAGCAAATGCAAGAAGTATGTGGCAGCTGCAGGTGTAACATGGCATACTGTTCTACAGCAAACTTGTTATAAGTAGAAAGAGCAGACTCTAATATGATAAAATACAGTATAGTAAATACACAAACCAGCAACATATTTATCATCCTTAGAAGGATTATGAACACAATTGTATGTGCTAAACTTTAATCAACTGGCAGCAAAGTAGATTTACATAAGCATCGCCACAAACATGTAATGCCCTGCACTATGATGTTAGTTATAAGGTTACCAAGTCACTAGGTGATAGGGATTTTTCAACTCCATTATAATCTTATGGGACCACGTCTTTCATGGGTCTGTCACTGATCGAAACATTATGTGGTGCATGACTGTACTGACCCTTACTTTGTGTCCCCACCATACCCTAAAGAAAAGGAGTCTTCCTTGATTTCCTCACAGTTAGGACTTCCCTCTCTGTTCTCTCCAAGTTCCTTATTTATACCACTAATACCTATCATATCATTGTAATGCCTTGTTTTACCTATTAGACCAGGACTGTCCAACAAAAATATGTGAGCCACATAAATAATTTTACATTTTTTAGTGGTCACATTAAACATAAAACAAATAAAACCAGGTGAAATTAATTTTAATATTTTATTTAACCCATTATGCTCGTTATATTAACAACATATAATTAATATAAAATATTTTGGATTCTTTTTGTTCTTCAGAATTGATATTTTATTTACAGCACCTCTCAATTCAGACTACCCAAATTTTAAGTGCTCAGTAGAAGTACAAGTGTCAGGTAGCTAGCTAAAATTAAAGCCTCTAATCTAGGCACTAGGTTGTTCTTTTCACCTTTGAGACGTCTGTAGACTAGCACATAAAAGGTATCATTAATGTATGTCGAATTAATAGGTGAATTCAAGAAAAGATTTTGATGTGGATCAAGGAGAGAATATGAAACCCAAAGAAATGCAGAGGGGTAGATTAGTCATATTGCTAAAAGTCAAGGATACGTGAAAACAACAAAAATAATTGCATCAGTGTGTTTCAGCAATCTAATAAAACGGTCAAACCACCTTGCTTGGCCTGCTCCTTTAAGAGGAGCTGCTGCAAATATTATTAGCAAGAAATAATAACGTTTACTGACTGGACCACTGTTCTATGTCTTATAACTATTACCTTACTTAATCTTCGGCTAAAGGACTATTATTACCTTAATTTCTATAAGACGATTTAAACCTAGGCAGCTTGACTCCAGAGCTCTTTCAAACTGCCACACTCCACTCTTTTTCCTAGCTGATTAAACATTATATGCAAAGCTCCATTTTAGACAGATGGCTACACGTCGAGTGAAAGGTATGGTTTAGTTGAACAAATAATTACCGTCAGCCATCTGCGAATACCAAGACAGGTAAGTCATGTTTTCTGCTCTCAAGGAGCTAGCTCGACAATCAGGATATAACTGTGTATATCCATCATAAGGGCCAAAGGAAAAGGGGCCCCTTCGTTTCTTTTGCTGTATGATGAACAAGTTTGCAGGTAATGCCCTGGTGCCCAGCTAAGTTCGAGCGCTTTCTAGGCATTGCAACAGTTTTGCGAAAAGTAATGGTTGCCAATGAAAGAAGAGTGTGAGCGCACGCGACTGCCTACGTTTTCTAACTTTCCCTGCCAGTCGTTTGACCCGAGGGTACAAGGCAAGCCTAGATGTGGATGTGCCATATAAGTCACTAAAAAGAAAAAAAAAAATCCCTTTCCCATACACCAACCTGAACCTTAACGCGCTCCCCACTCGCGTTCTGGGCCCCGAGAGCGTCCCGCACGCTCAGTTTGGCCGAAGGCTTGTGTCTCGGGCAGGGAGCAGAGGAGCAGGAGCGCAGGGCTCGGAGCAGGCACCGGGCCCCAAACATCGCGCGGGTGGCCCAGGCCCTCCCTCCGCGGCACGAGCCCTGATCCTGGCCGGTTCCGACCCCGCGGGGGGGACACGCCCCTCTCGGCCGCCCCCAAATTCCGGGCTGCAGCCCTGTGCTCAGATGCTCCAAAGCCCCCCGGTTACTGCCTTCCCCCTAGGGGCCAGCTCTGTCCCCAAAGAGCCTCTCTGTCTCCCTCTCCCCCGGGGGCGGGACGGAGACAAAACATTCAGCGGCGTAAGCAGAAAGGACACCACGTGCCGCCGGCGGCCGGGACGCCCCACGGTCCCGCGTGGTTCCTAAACCTACACCCCCGACCCCCAGCCGAGAGGCGAGGCGCCACCGCCTACGTCACCACGCCAACGCCAGCGTCATCACGCTACGAGGAGGCTAAGAGAGAGCATGCGTACTCGTGACTCCTAGTTAAAGAGGAGGCGGAGCGGAGGAAGGGGCGGGGCCAGGAGAAGGGGCTGATCTAAGGATTTAAGGTTGTTGGGGTTTAGGGCCGAAGGAACTGCGGAGCCCATGTGCAGCGGGGTCTGAGAGTTTCACTTTCTAAAGCTTGCAGGTGATGCTGAGAACACAGAGGCCAGGAGTGACCGATGAAGGGGAAAAGCATCTAGGAGAAGACTTAGTTGCTGAGGCAGCCCAAGGGCATCAGTCGTTCCTGAATTCTGAGCACAGAGATAGACAAGCCATAACCCCTGCTCAAGTCCGTTGTGTGGCATCGGGAATCTAAACAGACACTGGCATAAAAGTTCCCGGCCAGAGCCTAAGCGTGGAATGGCAAGTATGGCTGGGGAAGGTAGACCTTTTACAAGTAACAGGAACTGAATAGCCCTCGAATATTGTGGGAGTCGGAGAAGGCACACAGCATGATGTTGCCGAGAGGCTGGTGGGATGTCGGGCATTATCTGCCAGAATCTTGTCTGTCTGTCTCTTTCTCTCTTCCTGTTTCCATCTGCATTTGTTTGACCTGGAAACATTGATCTTTTATATATTAGGCTACCTTTAAAATGTATCCAAAAATAATTTTCCCCCTGCAGCTCCTACAAGCATAGAGAGGTTTCTAGTTAAAAGAAATAAGGGCTAGTTACTTAAATTTGCACTATTATTAGGCCCATTTTACAAATAAGGAAATTTAGGCACAGAAAGTTTATACGGCCGGGCTGGTGTGGCTCAGCGGTTCAATGTGGACCCATGTACCAAGAAGTCGCCTGTTGAATTCCCGGTCAGGGCACACGCCCACATTGTGGGCCTGATCCCCAGTTGGGGGCATGCAGGGGGCGGCCAATTGATATTATCTCCCATAGATGTTTCTATGTCTCCCTCTCCCTTTCTCTCTCCTTCTCCCTTTTTCTCCCTCCCTCTCCCTTTCTCTCTCTCCCTCTCCCTTCCTCTCTCTAAAAATCAACAAAGAAAAAAATTAAAAAAAAAGAAAGTTTATATGATTTGCTCAAAGGTATACATCCTATAAGTGTGAGATTTAAGCTCCCAAATCCTGACTTTGTGCACTAAACTATTATGCTATACAGTGTCTCAAGGTGGGAAAAAATCTTGGTCCCTTCCATGGAGGAGCTCATGGTCTAGAGATGGGGACTGGCAAGACAACAGATCATTGCAACAAAATAAGTACATATAAATGGACTCAAGTGGAGTGGTGGTCTAGAGGAGGAAATAATTAAACTGAGTTTTTGAGGAGGATCAGAATTTAATCAGTTTGGGGTGTAAGAAAGAGTCATGCCAGAATGTGAACAGGAAACATTGGCAGGAGGGTAAACAGCCCCGAGGAATTGTAAAATTGTTTTCAAGGTAGACTAGAAAGTATTTCCTATGAAAATACCATAGTTCTTGGGCACTTTTCATACCTTGAAAAAAGAAGCTGACAAGTAAATCGTCAATTAAAGGAATAAGCACAGAAGAGCAGTAGTAACCAAATCTTGGGGGGAGCAAGGTAGTTTTCCTTGAGGAAGTGATAGCTAAGCTGAGACCACAGGATGAGTACAGAGAGGGGCAAAAGTAGGTTTACAGTTGTGAGTATATGTAACAGTTTCTTCTTTTTTTTTATCCTCACTCGAGGAAATTTTTTTTGGGGGGGTGCATTTATTTTGAGATAGAGCAGGAGGGAGGGAGGGAGGGAGAGAGAGAGAGAGAGATGGGTTGTCTTCCATATGCTCCCCAACTGGGGATCAAACCGCAACCCATTCATGTGCCTTGACAGGAATCTAATGGGCAACCTTTTGGTGCACAAGAGAACATTCAACCAACTGAGCCACTCTGGCTGGGCCACAGAGTTTATTATTGAGTTATTTATTAATTATTGTATTATATTTCATACAAACAACTAAACCTACTTTTTTGCCACCCTGTATTAGCCTGCAAAAGGGGAACTGTGTGAAGTTAAGGGAGTTGCAAGCATTCTCTATTGTGATCTGGGTGCGCTTACCGTGCTCACATATGTAAACATTCCTTGAGCTCTGCATTTTACTTATGTATACCTCAACAAATGTATAAATTCAATATTAAAAATAGAAGAATCAGGTCTGCTGCGAGAAGTAAAACATCTTCTTTCCCTACATAAAGAGGAGTTTAGAGGGTTATACAATCCTCTTTGGTAGCTACCGCCTAAGTTTGTTAAATCAAATCTTAATATTTTGTCACATCTCCTTCAGATCTTCCTTTTTTATTTCAAGAAAAAATGAAAACCAGATACAATGAATCTCTCTTGTACCCCTCTGATTTTCTTTCTTTTCCTCCTGGTTAGAGGTAACCACTGTCTAGAATTCAGAATTTATGATTTCCTTTCATATTGTTAGAAGTTTATACACATATACGTACACACACATGTGTACATATATGTATATATAATATGTATGTATCTAGAGACTTGTATTGTTTTGCATATTTTTAAACTTTAAATAAATGGTATCTTACACTATATATTATTCTACAACTCAAACTTATTTTTTGAGGTCTATCCATGTTGCTCTAGTTCTTTTTAATATTCCATCATATGAATGTACCACAATTTATTCATTCTCATTCTGATAGTTATTTGGACTGTTCTCAATTACAGGCAGAGGTGAATTTACCATGAGGCTAATGAAAGTTGAGCTCAGAGCCCCTTATTTGCATGTATGTCTCTCTCACCCCGCTCCCTCACTACACCTCTCCTGCTCAGTGCTGGGAGTGGTCCAGGGAGAGGAGAAGCAACAGGGAAGCATTTCTAAAGGAACTCAGAATACAGGGACATGGACTGCCAAGGCTCTAGAACTTTCTTGTAACCACTTCTTTCATTCTAAATAAATATTTCCTTTAATATTTGTAATTTTGTATCATTTTCCTTAAAGAGAACCTCGCCAATTATGTAAAGTTTCAAGCCCCACAGAACTGGATCTGCCTTTTATTACAAGAATGCTGCAATAAATATACTGGACACACGTGAAGGAGCGTGCGTCTGGATCACCAACTGAGGGTATGCACATCTCTCGCTTTCCTAGGTACTGCCAAATTTCTTTCCAAATTGATGGCTCCAATTCATTCCTCCCCCAGCAGGCTTATGAGTTCTCAGAGCTCCATACCTTTAGTGACAATTGATAGGGTCAGACTTTCTCATTTTTATCAGTGTTGGATAAGAAAGAGTATCTCGATGTTTTTAGAAATTCCGTGTTTTTGATTCTTTTCTTTTTCTCCCTCAAAATTCCATTTCACTCATCATTTTCAACAGCATGGTGGAGAGGAGCACTGGACTGGCAATCAGAAGTCTTGGTGCAGATCTCATTTGTATGACTCACTAGCTGTGGAATCTTCAGGAAGTAACTTGAAACCCAGACTTCACGTTTTGTGAATTTTGTGATAGAGAAATGTGTATTATATCTGACTGAATACTCTCCATCCTTTATGAGTTTTGTTTTAGAGTTAGGGAGTCCCCTATATTTTACCAGCTAACTCCATCAAAATCCCAAAGTAGAAGGCTCAAGATTAATTCTATCTGTTTTGTGTACATTTCTTTCTTTCTTTTTTTTAATCCTCACCTGGGGATATATTTTCCATTTATCATCAGACAGAGTGGGAGGGAGGGAGAGAGAGGGAGCGAGAAACATCGATGCTAGAGAGACACTGATATGAGAGAGACACATTGACTGGTTGCCTCCCTCATGACCCAACCAGGACCAGGGACAAACTGCAACTGAGGTAAATGCCCTTGACCGGAACTGAATGTGTGACTCATTGGTCTGAGGGCCAGTGCTCTAACTGCTGAGCCAAACCGGAGAGGGCTATTTTCAGTTCTTTTGAGTAGACACTTAGAAGAGGAATTGCTGGGTCATATGGCTATTCTACATTTAACTTATTGAAGATTGCCACACACACACACCACACATATAGATCTTAGAAACCTGCAGCATCAATTCCTAGAAATAACACCAAAATTTTGTTTTGTTTTAAAAATACCTTTAATATTATTGTATGTGTCCAGTCACTTTTGTCATTGCCATTTTGAGATACTAAGCCTGTCCACTGTGATTTTGCTTTCTTTTGTTTTTATATAAATTATTTATTTATTTTTTTGTTACAGATATTTTACCTTTTTTACCCCATTGGCACCCCCCTCCCCACCCCACCCACGCCCCGTCTCCGGCTTAGTTGTCCATGTCCATTGGTCAAACATTCATGCATATCAGTTCTGTGGTTTATCTCTTCCCACCCCCCCCACCCCCTCTTCTGAGGGATGTCAGTAGGTGCCCTACTTCCATGTTTCTGGGTCTACTGTATTCCTCAGACTGTTATGTTCATTATATTCTGTATATAAGTGAGATCATGTGGTATTTGTCTTTTTCTGCTTGGCTTCTTTCACTTAGGATAATACTTTCCAGGTCCCTCCATGTCATCTCAAAGGATAAGAGATCTTTCTTTCTTACCGCTGCATAGTACTCCATTGTGTATATGTACCACAGCTTTTTTATCCATTCGTCTACTGATGGACACTTGGGCTGTTTCCAGATCTTAACTATTGTAAACAGTGCTGCTATGAACATGGGGGTACCTATATTCTTCCTGATCAGTGTTTCAGGCTTCTTAGGGTATATTCCTAGCAGTGGGATGACTGGGTCAAATGGAAGTTCAATTTTTAATTTTTTGAGGTAACACCATATTGTTTTCCACAGCGGCTGCACCAGTCTGCATTCCCACCAGCAGTGTACTAGAGTCCCCTTTTCTCCACACCCTCGCCAACACTTGTTGTTTGATGATTTGTTGATGGCAGCCATTCTGACAGGTGTGAGGTGATACCTCGTTGTTGTTTTAATTTGCATCTCTCTGATGATTAGTGATGTTGAGCATTTCTTCATATGTCTTTTGGCCATTTGTATGTCCTGTTTGGAGAGGTGTCTATTCAGCTTTTCTGCCCATTTTTTAATTGGGTTCTTTGTCTTCCTTTTGTTGAGTTGTATGAGCACTCTATATATATTGGAAATTAACCCCTTATCTGATACATCATTGGCAATGATGTTCTCCCATACAGTGGGTTGCCTTTCCATTTTGATGATCGTTTCTTTTGCTGTGCAGAAGCTTTTTAGTTAGATGTAGTCCCATGTGTTCATTTTTTCCTTTGTTTCTGTTGCCTTAGGTGATGTATCAGTGAAAATTCTGTTGCGTATGATGTCCGAAATTTTGTTTCCTACATTTTCTTCTAGAATTTTTATGGATTCACGGGTCACATTTAAGTCTTTTATCCATTTTGAGTTTATTTTTGTGTATGGTGTAAGTTGATGGTCTAGTTTCATTTTTTTACATGTAGCTGTCCAATTTTCCCAACACCATTTATTAAAGAAGCTGTCTTTACTCCACTGTATGCTCTTGCCCCCTTTGTCAAATATTAATTGAGCGTATTGCCTTGGGTCCATTTCTGGGTTTTCAGTTCTGTTCCACTGGTCTATATGCCTGTTCTTGTGCCAGTACCAGGCTGTTTTGGTTACAGTCGCTTTGTAGTATAATCTGATATCTGGTATTGTGATCCCACCTACTTTGTTATTCTTTTTCAAGATTGCTGTGGCTATTCAGGGTCTTTTTTGGTTCCATATGAACTTTTGAAGTATTTGTTCTAGTTCTATGAAATATGTCGTTGGTATTTTGATGGGGATTGCATTGAATCTATAGATTGCTTTGGGTAGTATGGACATTTTAATGATGTTAATTCTTCCAATCCATGAACAGGGTATGTGCTTCCACTTTTTCATATCGTCCTCTATTTCTGTTTTCAATGACCTGTAGTTTTCTGCAAAAAGGTCCTTTACTTCTTTGGTTAAGTTTATTCCTAGGTATCTTAATTTTTTTGGCGCGATGGTAAATGGGATTGTTTTTTCAGTTTCTCTTTGTGTGAGTTCATCATTAGTGTACAAGAATGCTGTCGATTTCTTGATGTTAATTTTGTATCCTGCTACTTTGCCAAATTCATTTATTAAGTCCAGTAGATTTTTGATGGAGTCTTTAGGGTTTTCTATGTATAATATCATGTCATCTGCAAATAATGACAGTTTCACTTCCTCCTTTCTGATTTGGATCCCTTTTATTTTTTCTTCATGTCTGATTGCTGTGGCTAAGACTTCCAGTACAATGTTAAATAAGAGTGGTGAAAGTGGACATCCCTGTCTTGTTCCTGTTCTTAATGGAAATGTTTTTAGTTTCTGTCCATTGAGTATGATGTTGGCTGTAGGTCTTTCATATATGGCCTTTATTATGTCTAGATAGGATCCCTCTATTCCTACATTGCTGAGCGTTTTTATCAGAAATGGATGCTGGATTTTGTTGAATGCTTTTTCAGCATCTATTGATATGATCATGTGGGTTTTATTCTTCATTTTGTTTATGTGGTGTATCACGTTTATTGATTAGCGAATATTGTACCAGCCTTGCATCCCTGGAATGAATCCCACTTGGTCATGGTGAATAATTTCTTTGATGTATTTCTGGATCCGATTTGCTAATATTTTGTTCAGGATTTTGGCGTCTATGTTCATCAGGGATATTGGTCTGTAGTTTTCTTTCTTCGTAGTGTCTTTTTCTGGTTTTGGAATTAGAATTATGCTGGCCTCATAGAACGTGTTTGGAAGTCTTCCTTCTTCTTGAATTTTTTGAAATAGTTTGAGGAGAATGGGTGTTAGTTCTTTTTTGAATGTTCGGTAAAACCCCCGTGAAGCCATCTGGGCCTGGGCTTTTGTTTGCTGGGAGAGTCTTGATTACCTCTTCAATTTCCTTAGTTTTTATTGGTCTGTTCAAGTTTTCTGTCTCTTCCGGGTCTAGTTTTGGGATAGTGTGTGTTTCTAGAAATTTGTCCATTTCGCTTAGATTGTCGAATTTTTTGCCATATAGTTGTTCATAGTAGTTGTTAACGATCTTTAGTATTTCCGTGGTGTTGGATGTTACTTCTCCTCTTTCATTTCTGATTTTGTGTATTTGGGTTCTCTCTCTTTGTTTCTTGGTGAGTCTAGCTAAGGGTCCATCAATCTTGTTTAGCTTTTCGAAAAACCAGCTCTTTGTTTCATTGATCCTTTGAATTGTTTTTTTGGTCTCTATGTCATTTATTTCTGCTCTGATCTTTACTATTTCCTTCACAATACTTGCTGTGGGGTTTTCTTTTTGTTTGCTTTCTAATTCTTTAAGTTGTGAGGTTAGACAGTCAATTAGAAATTTTTCTTGTTTCTTGAGGTAGGCCTGTAGTGCTGTGAACTTCCCTCTCAGAACTGCTTTCGCTGCATCTCATAGATTTTGTGTTGTTGTGTGTTCATTTTCATTGGTTTCCAGGAAGTTTTTAATTTCTTCCTTGATCTCTTCGGTGACCCATTCATTGTTTAATAACATGCTATTTAGCCTCCATGTGTTGAAATGTCTTTGCATGTTCTTGTTGCAATTGATTTCTAGTTTCATGCCATTGTGATCTGAGAAGATGCTTGATATGATTTCAATCTTCTTGAACTTGTAAAGATTTAGTTTGTGTCCTATCATGTGGTCTATCTTTGAGAATGTCCCATGTGCACTTGAGAAGAATGTGTATTCTGTAGTTTTGGGGTGTAATTCTCTGTAGATACCTATTAAATCCATTTGGTCTAGTGCTTCATTTAGAGTCTCTGTTTCCTTGCTAATTTTTTGCCTAGAGGATCTATCCAGTGCTGTCAACGGGGTGTTGAAGTCCCCTGCTATGATTGTATTGTTGTCGATTTCTCCTTGGAAGTCCTCCAGAAGATTTTTAATATATTTTGGTGCTCCTATATTGGGTGCATATATGGTTATCAAGGTTATATCTTCCTGTTGGATAGATCCTTTCAATATTATGTAGTCTCCTTCTTTGTCTCTAGTTATGGCCTTCATTTTGAAATCTATTTTATCAGATATGAGAATTGCTACCCCAGCTTTTTTTTGCTTTCCATTTGCTTGGAAAAATTTTTTCCATCCCTTCACTTTCAACCTATGTGAGTCTTTTGTTGTGAGGTGGGTCTCTTGTAAACAACATATAGATAAGTCATGCTTTCTTATCCAATCAGCTACTCTGTGTCTTTTTATGGGAGCATTCAATCCATTTACATTTAAGGTGATTATTGATATGTACTTATTTATTGCCATTTTTGTTTAGTTTTGTTATATTTTTCTTCCTATTTCTTTTACTAATTACAGCAGTCCTTTTAACATTTCTTGCCGTGCTGGTTTGGTGCTAATGTATTCCCTTAGCCTTTTTTTGTCTGGGAAGCTCTTTATTTGACCTTCTATTTTGAATGATAGCCTTGCTGGGTAGAGTAGTCTTGGATTTAGATTCTTGTTTTTCATGACTTTGATTACTTCATGCCATTCCCTTCTGGCCTGTAGTGTTTCTTGTGAGAAGTCAGCTGAGAGCCTTATGGGGTTTCCTTTGTAGGTAACCTGTTGCTTATCTCTTGCTGCTTTTAGGATTCTCTCTTTGTCTTTAATTTGTGGCATTTTAATTACTATGTGTCTTGGTGTGGGCCTGTTTGGGTTCTTCTTACTTGGGACTCTCTGTGCTTCTTGAACTTGAATGCCTTCTTCCTTCACCAAATTAGGGAAGTTTTCTGTCACTATTTTTTTGAATATATTCTCTATCCCTTGCTCATTTTCTTCTTCTTCGGGGACTCCTATGATGCGAATATTATTCCGTTTCCAGTTGTCCCACAGTTCTCTTAAGCTGTCTTCCTGTTTTTTAATAGTTTTTTCCTTTTGGTTTTCTGATTGGTTGATTTTTTCTACCCTGTCTTCTAATTCACTGATCCGGTCCTCAGCTTCCTCTACTCTGCTTTTTAAACCTTCCAATGTGTTTTTCATTTCTGATATGTCATTTTTTATCTCTTCTTGATGGTTTTTAATTTCCAATTGGCTTATTTTCAGTGTCTCTATGTCCTTACTCATGCTGTTCAGCTTCCTCAAGATCATGGCTCTGAATTCTAGCTCTGTTAACATGCCTAATTGCTCCACTTTGATCTAATCTTCGGTGGAGGTCTCTTGCTCTTTCATTTGGCTTCTGTTTCTGTGTTTCACCATTTTGGCTATCACTGTGGGCTTTGGAGCCTGTCAAGTTTTCCCTGGGTGTTGGTGTTCTGCTGTTTGTGGCTCCCTCTCCTGTGTTTAAATGAGCGAGGGAGGACCTACGTTAAACACCACTGTCAAGTCTTACTTTCCTGGTTAAAGTTGCCAGCCCAGGAAAGGTACTGTTATCCTCTAGCTTTTTGCCTGGAGGCTAGCAGTCGAGGTTACTTGATGAGTTTTGGGTGGTCAGTTGATTGAAAAACTCCCTCAGGTGCTCAGCACAAGGGGTTTTCCCGAGGGTGGGGCAGATGCTGGTTGTTAATGAGCTTCAATTAGCACTTCAATGGCCCACAGGGTGGGGTTGGATATCTGAGGGAGGGGCTTCTGCCTCTCCCCAGAGCCCTGGGAAGGAGCAATATGCCCACCGTCCTGCGTGGCTGCACTCAGCAAAAGCTCTGAGTGCCCTCCAAATCCCGAGTGTCCCGACACAGTTCCAGTCCAGTCTGCCCTCCCTCTGCCGGAGCCCAAGGTGAGTGGCTGTGGCTGTTTTAGCCTCTGTCCCGGCTGCGCTGTGGAGCCGCCTGGGAGTGTAACCCGAGGGCGCTGCTCCCAGCTAAGGCCACTGGCGAGCTGCTGACAAAGGGCTCCCAGCCCTCATCTTGCGCCTTCGCAAGCCTACCGGGATGGAGTCGGTGTCCCCCGTTGTATGGTCCTCAAAAGCTGCTTTTCTGTTGGTTTTTCCTGTCGATTTGTCTGTGTTATAGTTGAAATTCCAGTTTGGTTCTGGGAGACGGTCTGTGTAGCTCCGTTCACTCCGCCGCCATTTTTCCTCCCCTGATTTTGCTTTCTATGTGTTTGGCAAAGACCTTACTCCCAGGAGTGCCCAAGGTTAAGATCACCCTTTAAATTTTAAATTTAGCAGAGATTGGACACTGACTGCCACCAGAGGGATTGCTAAAAATTTTGATTTTGTACAATTACTCCTGGAGTTTGATACTTGTTAACTGGCTGGCTCATTGGTAAATGTTTACACTTCCTAAAATGACATTGAAAGTAAATTGTAATATTCTCTGCAAATAAGTTAATGTGTGAGGCATACCAATTTTTATGCTTTATTATTTGGGGTAGTTTGGCATAAGTAATTGTCTGGCTTTCAATGCTGAGGGTAAAAGGAGGTCTAAAAATGCTGTTTTTAAATGATAAAAATAACATAAAAATGTCTAAAATATACTTAAAATGGATACCTGTATAACCACCATCATCCAGGTCCAAAGAAAGCACATTGCCAGTACTCAACTGGTGCCAGCCCCTTCCTCTTCAAAATCACAAGTTCCCTGCTCTTCTGACCTTGTTGGTAATCTTTTCCTTGTTTTACTGCCTCAGTATAGAGTCTAGACATTATAATTTAGTTTCACCTGTTTGAACTGTAGATGACTAGAACCATATAGCATGTGTTATTTTGGGTATGATTTCTTATTATTCTTGTGAGAATCAACTATGTCATTGTGTGTAGCTATAGTTTGTTCATTTTCATTGCTGTATGATATCCCATTTTATGACTATACCCCAATTTATTCATCCACTCTGTTGATGGAGTTTGGGGTTGTTTGCAGTTTGTGGTTATTATGATTAACACTGCTATGAATATTTTTGTACATACCTGATCTTCAGGGAGCTTATTATATATATGTATATACATTTAAGCTGGGGATAATATCTAATAGTAAACTTGCTGTATTATAGGATATACAACTGCAGCTTTAGTAAGTAGGACCAAACCTTTTCTAAAGTGTCACCAGCCATGTATGAAATTTCCTGTTCCTTCACATTCTCATCAACACTTGGTCTCATCAGACTTTTAAATTTAGTCATATCTCATTTCAGTTTTAATTCTAATTATTATTCCTTAGCATCTTTAAAAAAAAAATTATTTTAATTTTTAAAAAGTTATTGATTTTAGAGAGAGAGAGTGGAAGGGAGAGAGAAAAACACTGATTTGTTATTCCACTTATTTATGCGTTCATTGATTGATTCTTGTAGGTGCCCTGATGGGATCAAACCCACAACCTTGGCATATCGAGATGACTCTAACCAACGGAGCTACCCAGCCAGGGCTCCTGAGCATCTTTCAATGCTTGTTTTCATCTTTCATAAATTGACTAAGTCTCTTGCCTGTTTTTCTACTGAGTAGTCTTTTTTCTAATTGATTTTCTTATTAATCTACTCACATTTTTATGTATATATTTTAGATATGAGCTCTTCTCAGTTATAAGCAACACATTGCAAATATCTTTACCCACTCTTTCGGTTGCCTTTTTACTTATGGTGAGAAAATGGCTGAATGACAGCAAACCTTGACATGATTTGGTCCTTTGCTTTAGAAATGGTGTTCATCTCTTGAAGAAAATTAGGACACTCAAAATGACGCTTTAGATTTTTTTCTGCAATGTAAGATCAGCATTTTTTTTTTTTTTGTCATTTCTCTTGTTACTCTTCTTTACAAATATATATAGTTCCATTTAAATGTTTATTTTCTTACTTTTTTGGAGTTGCATTTTTAATGGCCGTCTGTACAATTTCTTTGTGCCGGTCTTCAGGGAGCTATCCTATGGCTTGGACTCTCACTGTACATTGTTTGACGTTGCGTTTGGCTGCTTGCAGATATTTTTGGTGTATAATTAACCTCTGAAATTTCACATCAGAAAACAAGATAACTCAGAAAAAGAAAATCACATTAACAGGCGACAAAATCTGAGCTGATCCTCCTGTGTTCATTTTTTCTTTTGGATCACATAGTACTTCAAAGATTCAGGTTAGCTTTTCAAATTTTCCTTAATACACACACTGCTTCATAATGAGTATCCACCTTGTCTGGGAGCCTTTCGACAGCCCACACCGACATTCACACCTGTTTCGCAGCATTTTCCATTGGTGAGGTGAGACCGAAAGAAAGGGATAATTCACCCCCTCCCAAATTTCCAAAATCGTTACACACGAAGAAGAAACACTTCCAGGATAGTAAAACTCCACAGATATGTTTTTCAGGGTGGAGTACTTTATCATGGACAGAGTTCTAGTTTACAACTGGAAATAAAAAGCAGATTGGCTTTTGTCAGTGTTAACTGTCGTTTTAGACTTTTCTACAGTCGTGTACTTGTTTCCTGCACACACCATGCCCACTGCCCTCCCTTGCTATGCCACTGCCTTGAAACACGGTATTTTCTATAGACTTTTGGCAAATACTTTTCATGTAAGCAAGTTCCCTGCGGCTCCTGAGGGTTACTTCCCCTCTCCCCACGAATATGTGGTCCAATAGGTACATAATATCATAATTGATCAGAGCTATTTTTGGAAAAGCATAGCCTCCGATTAAAAGTGTACACATTCTAAGTAAAGAAAATTTTCTCTTTCTGACAAGGAATTTGGAAGAGAGCCTTCCCGGCAATCCATATGACCCTCAGCGCTCACCATCGGTCTAAAAGAAATAAACAATTATATAAGCACTTAACGTCACGAAAGGGAGGGGAGCGGTAGGCCCTCTTTTTTTCAAACAGAAAAATAAATGATTGATTCCTGTGCAAACTTTTCTGAACTTCATGCAGAAGCGGCTTGTGAAAGGTACATCAGAACGAGGATGGCAAGTAGATTCTACCCCAAGAACAGGGATCCAGGGACCCGGATATTTCCTTTGCTGGATTTCCAGCAGAGCGTCCTCGAGTTCCTCCAGTCCCAACGAACAGCAGCAAGGAAGACTGACTGACAACATAACTTTCCCTGAAAACCGATTCACCTTCCTCTTCTCAGGCTTTACTTTCAGAATAAAAAATTGTAATTTTCAATATATTAGAGTAAGCAATTTAACATTCCTGACTAGATTATGATATATTATACAGGAATGTGATATATATGTGTATATATTGCTACACACATATATACACACACACACAGATATAAATATATACACAGTAATATTATATATTATACTAAATTACACTAAAAAGTTATTGATTGAATCCTTTCTAAAAAATATTTTCATATTTATCAATTTGGGTGGAGCCCAGCAACTTTTATAGTTTGGTTTACATTTCCTAGTGGCTGACTGTGGTAGCTCGCGTCTAGGTTGGCCCCAAGGATCCTGGCTTCTTGGCATTCACAGTTTGTACAGTCTTCTCCACATTAGGCACGTGCAGTTAATTCATACACCTAACAGAATACAGCAGGTGTGTGGGTGTGTGACTTCTGAGGACGTCATAAAAAACATCACTTCTTCTACTTTCCTCTCTAGGATCACTTGCTCTGGTGCTGCCTGGTACCTTGTCATAAAGACACTCAACTAGCCCTGGAGACACCCTGCCAGTAGTTAGCACCCCTGTATCCTGGACAGAATATGTGTACATTGTATTTGTTGTTGCTATGGAGACCCCGAAGCAAGTTGGTGAGTTACTTAGTGAGACATTATTTATTTATTTATGAGTATTAGTTCACATGATTCTGGAGCCCGAGAAGTCCCTTGATCTGTCCTGTGCAAGCTGGAGACTCAGGAAGGCTAGTGGTATAGTTCGAAACCCTAAGAGCCAGGGGGCCTATGCTGCTGATTGCGGTCCAAGTCTGAAGACCTGAGAACCAGACCACAGAGGGCAGGAGAAGACTGATGTCCCAGCTCACGCTGTCAGGCCAAGGGAGAATTCAGCCCTCCTCTGCCTTTTTGTTCGATTCAAGCCTTCAGTGGACTGGAGGATGTTCACCCACATTGGAAGGGCCATCTGCTTGTTCCAGTCCAACAATTTAAATGCGAATTCCTCTGTTATAAATAAGTCCTGGGGATGTAATGTATACATGGGGACTATAGTTAACAATACTGTGCTGTGTATTTGAAAGTTGCTAAGAGAGTGGGTCTTCAGAGTTCACGTCACAAGGAAACTGTAACTATGGGAGGTGATGGATGTTAACTAAACTTCCTATGGTGATCATTTCACAATATATACATATATCAAATCATTATCTTGTACGTCTAAAATGAATACAAGACTATATGTCAATTATATCTTAATAAGAATGGTTAATAAAAAAAAAAAACCGATTTAACCTATAATGTAGCCAGAAGGTAACACTGTCTTTTTCTCTTTATATAACCAGCAGAATCTGGAAGGACTTGCTCACTATGTACTCCTCCCCTCTGTAGTAGAGAGAAAAGGAATTGCAATAAGTGAAACTTTGTCCCACTCAGAGGCTGGAAATTAACAGCAATATAATCTGAGTCTAAGAAAAGTATTGTTGATTTTTTACATATTGAGAATTTAGCTAAAGGAGAGTTTGTAATGACCATCCAAGATTTTTAAAAGATTGTTTTCTGCCCTGGCCGGTTTGGCTCAGCGGTTAGAGCGTCGGCCTGCGGTACAGAGAGACCCGGGTTCGGTTCCCGCTAAGGGCATGTACCTTGGTTGCAGTTTGTCCCCGGCCCTGGTTGGTCGTGCGGGTGGCAGCCACTCGATGTGTCCCTTCACGTCGATGTTTCTCTCTCTCTCTCTCTCTTCCTCTCTCTCCCTCCCGCTCTATCTGAACAAAAAATGGAAAAATGTCCTCGAGTGAGGATTAAAAAAAAAAAAAAAAAGATTGTTTTCTGAACAGCCTTCTATAGAAAAACCAATGCTCTCTGAAATAGCCTATTAATATCCTGGTACTAACATGTGCCAAGGAGGTATACATACTGAGCTACTAATGTATTAGCCCAGGGAGAAATCAGTCTTATAGTCCCTACAAGAGTATTGTCCTATATTGACCCCTTTCACCCTCTCTGGAAAAATCACTATTGACTTAGATTAGTATGTGGGTTCACACAGAGAAAATAAAATGGTTCATAATAACAACATTAATACCAATGGTTACCATTCACTATGCTAAGGGCTTTAGATGTATTATTTCATTAAATCTTCTCAACACTTCTATTCATCCACTTATTTATAAAATACTATGTGCCAGGCATTCTTATAGGACCTTGGGACAAAGCAGTGAACAAACAAGACAAAAATCCCTCCACGTGGAGCACACCTTCTAGTAGTAGAGACAGTGAACATATCAATCATCAATCAATCATATAGTGTGTTAGAGTGTGGGGAGGGAGTGTTGCCTTGTGACTTCAATTATCTGATGGATCTAAGAAGAGTTGTTGATTTTCAGTTTATTCTGTTATCTATTTATTTATTTATTTTTAATCCTTATTTGAGGATATTTTCCCATGGATTTTCAGATAGAGAGAGAGGGAGGGAGGGAGAGGATGTGGGGGAGAGAGAGAGAGAGAGAGAGAGAGAGAGAGAGAGAGAGAGAAAGACATCGACGTGAGAGAGACACATCGCTTGGTTGCCTCCTGCAGGAGCCCAACCAGGGCCAGGGACTGAACAGCAACCGAGGAACATGCCCTTGACTAGAATCGAACCCACGACACTTTGGTCCCAGTGCCGTCGCTCTAACGGCTGAGCCAAACCTGCCAGGGCTTCGATTTACTCATTTTTTCTTTTTCCTTGTTGTGAGGATGGAGTGATGAGTTCCAAGCTCCTCACATGCTGGATCGGAAACCAGTAGGGAAAGATGTAGAAGAGAGGAAAAAGTCCATGCAGGAAAGGGAGCAGCCTGGAGGGAAGTGTTGGAGTAGCTCCGCTGTGGAGGGCGGGCTTAGTTAGGACCATTCTGAGCGTGCCTCTGTAGCAGGCACAGAGTGAGTGTGTCCAGGTTTGTGGATGCACGTGCTAACGGGAGCTTGCGGGAGTCCTCTGTAATTTACTTCTATTTTACAACAACATAGAAGTTCGAGGTCTTCTGGAGAGAGAGAGGGAGGGAGAGCAGTGTATGAAGTAGATGTTGAAGTTTGAAAAGAGAGAGAAGACTACGAAATGATCATCTAGGAGACCGGGAGAGTAGATGACTGGAGTACGACAGTTTGAGTGCCAGGCAGAGTGAGGGCTCACAGTCATGGCTTTGAAGGGATGCCCTAGCCTCAGGAAACAAGGTACGTCCCTTGTAGTAAAAGCTGCCATTATTTCTCAAGATCCAGTTTTCTCCCTTTAATAATAGAGTCCAGAATTGTATTTGGGTGTGTGGCCCTTTATAATAAAGACATTTCCTACCTTCCCTTGCAGGTAGGCGTAGTCATGTGACTAGGCAATTAAATTCTGGAAAGCAGAATTAAGCAGAAATGGTTTGTGCACCTTCTGGGAAGAATCATTAAAGGGAGGGTTCATCAGCTAAGTGGGAAGATGGGGGAAGATGCAGATAATTGAAAGAAACATGGAAATTACCCAGGAGAGTGGATGAGTGAAAGCACTAGGGAAGTATGTTACGGTTGCTCCAAGTGGCAATAAGGAGGTCTCCTGGCCCTGGCCGGTTTGGTTCAGTGGTTAGGGCGTCAACCTGTGGTCCAGAGAGACCCGGGTTCGGTTCCCGCTAAGGGCACGTACCTCGGTTGCAGTTTGTCCCTGGCCCTGGTTGGGTCGTGCGGGTGGCAGCCACTCTATGTGTCCCTTTCACATCGATGCTTCTCTCCCTGCCCCCCAACTCTATCTGAACAAAAAATGGAAACTTGTCCTCAGGTGAGGATAAAAAATAAAATAAAATAAAAAAGGAGTTCTCCTGGAGGTGAACGGCCATAAGGTAAATACCACTTAATATCCTTTTTTTTTTTTTATTCCTCACCTGAGGATATTTTTCTATTTATTATCAGATAGAGTGGGAAAGAGGGAGAGACAGAGAGAAACATCGATGTGATAGAGTCACATCAACTGGTTGTCTCCCACATGACGCGACCAGGGCTGGGGACGAACCACACCTGGGTACGTGCCCTTGACTGGAATTGAACCTGATACTCATTGGTCTGTGGGCCGATGCTCTAACCACTGAGCAAACCAGCCAGGGGTTAATATTCTTTTTATATATGAGATTACCAAGACTTAAAATAGATTAAAACGTACTTCTCAATTCTCGTGGTGATTAAGTAATAATAACTGTACATTCGGGCCAGTGTACTTTCGGGGCACCTCTCTCTGTATTTGGCATAGACACTTAAAGCTGTTGCCTGTCTGGGAAGCACGGTGTGCCCTCCCATCGGCAGGGAGGAAACGACCCCTGAATGCGCAGGCACCGGCAAAGGCACGGGCAGAGCTGCAAGCAACCACTGCCGGGCACCTGCTAGGTGCTGGGTAAGGGGCTCGGAGCTGGAGATACACGAGGGAAGAAAGGGAGCTGTACTTCTGTGTAGGTTTCTTAGGTGCTGCAGTGTGAGTACAGGTTAAAATTATGTTTTAAGGGCCCACCATATGCTGAGGAAGGCACTGTCATGAGTTTTGAGGAACACAATACTGAACCCGTCTGGAAACTCATTCTGCCACCTCCTATCCTGACCCCTGTACTGATTCACTGAACTGTTCTCTCTCGGGATGGCGAGTCCTCTGTAAAGTGATGAAAAGCAGGAAGGAAGTAATTTTTTCTAATGCGGTGCTCTGATAGTTGAATAGTCCTTGTTCTGGTTCCTGTCTAGATTCCAAGCCTGGTTACCCAGCTTCTTGTTGATTTTGAGAGTTTCATGATTATTTCAATAAATTCTCTCTTTTTCCCTAAAAATTTATTTTGAAATTATTTCAAAGTAATATAGATTAACAACACTTCAAAAAAACTTCCATATTCTTTACTTGGATATACTAATTGTTAATATTTTGCCATATTTAATTTATTGTTTTATCAATTTCTCCATATATAAGTATATGTTATAATGTATAATGACCAAATTCAGAACATTTAAGATGAACTAATCCTAATTTATAATACACAGCCTATTTTCCAGATCACACGAATTTTCCCCTTGCCCCTGGATCTAGTCCCAGATTACACATGGGATGAAGTTGTCATGTTCCTTTTTCTCAAGTTAGCCAGTTTATCTCTGTTGCTTATAACCAAAGAATCTTAATGATACAGTTTCTTTTTGTTGTTTCTAACCAAAGAACCTTCATAATATAGTAAGTTACATCATTTCATTCTAATCAACTCTTCTAGGTAGGTATTAAAATCCCTGTTTTAAGAGCAGCAGTTTTTGTTTATTTGGTTCACTTATATATTTCTAGTGTATAAATGACTACTTGGCTCCATAAATATTGACTAGATGAATGATGATTGCTAAAGAAGAATGGTGTTAAGCTGGAAAAATTGACCTCCAAGGTCTAATTCTAATATTCATTGATTCTATTATGGGGTGAGAGACTGGTAGATTAATAGCACAACTGTTTAAGTGTAACTTTCTATCCAATGGTTACTGTGTTAATGGGTTTAATTTTATTTGAAGTCTTCCATGTTCAATAACTTTTAGAGATATTATTATATAACTAATTTCATTAAATATTTCTTTCTTACTTAAAAAATAAAATGAAATAGCCCAGCCAGTGTGGCTCAGTGGTTGAGCATCAACTCATGCACCAAGAGGTCACCGGTTTGATTCCTGGTCAGGGCACATGCCCAGGTTGTGGGCCAGATCCACAGTGGGGTGAATGTAGGGGGCAGCCAGCCGATGTTCCCTCTCATTGATGTTTCTCTCTCTCTCTCTTTCCCCTTCCCCCTCTCTCTAAAAATCAATAAAGAGAGAATATTTAAAATAAATAAATAAATAAATAAAATAAAATTCCTGTTTTAAGATGTGTATTATGAGGCTCAGAGAAGTTAAGAAACTTGCTCATGATGACACAGTAAGTTCTAGAGCCAGGATTTGAATCCAAATATGTTTGACTCCCAAGCCTCCGATTATTCTATTGCAGACCTGGGAGTTAGTGGTAACCACAATCCCTGATTTCAAGTATTTTAAAGGCTAGAGTGGAAAAGAGATAGATAACAAATAATTATGACAGATGGCAGTAAATCCCACCACAGAAGTAGGTACAAGGTGTAGGTAGAACATAGTCAATGAACTTATTTCAAGTATGACAAGAAATATGGTCAAGGCTTAAGTAGCAATTGAAGAAAATAAAATCAGTTTTCTTCTGATGCCAGCTGCATATTTATAGATTGTCCATCTACTGTCCAAAGCATGATGAATACCAACGCTGATCAGCTAACCTCCAGCAAATGCTCAGGACGTTCCCTGTTTAGTTGGCTAACACTGTTAACTGACATCTGCTAGTGCAATATTACCTTCTGAGTGTTAGGGACCCACGTAGTCCCTACATCATTTCAATTCTCACCTGGCCATTTTGATTAATGTTGACATTATCCAGTTCTGACATTTAGCTGTAACATATTGCAGAGATCCTAATCTGTAAGCTTGCTTAAAAATCTGCCCTGTTTAGATAGTTTTAAAATATTGACATTATAAAAGGAGTTCCGAAGGCAAAAGGGTCTGATCCCTTCAAGAAATCTAGAGCCCTTTCCCTTCTCTTTTTGTAAAAAGTCAAATGAAAAGTAAGCACCAGGCAAGAAGAAAACCAGAACTACGAAACCAGAGCAAATAGCATCTCCCATTTTGTGGCTTCAGGTCAGAACCTGGGGACACAGAGAAAATACGCAAAGGTCAGGATGGTACTGGTGGCTTGTGGGATGCTCTCACTTCTCCCAACCTAAGCTATCCTAAATAGGGACAACTGGTGACCGCCACCAGCTACCTAAAGCCCTAGTTTAGGGGTTGACTGATTTATTAAGTGTTTACTGAACAGTTGTTGTGGACTAGACCTTGTTTTAGGTACCAGGGACATAAACAAAGACATCTTTGCTTCTACCTTCAAGGTGTTTATTGACAGGGGAGCCCACAATTATGACTGCTGGCTATCCATTTTGTCATTCCCTACTCTCTCAGCTCATCCATGGACGTTTCAAAATCTGAGCCCACAGAATAGCAGCATCAGAAAGAACCACTGAGATAATTTTCTCCATCTCCCTGATTTGGGCAGGACCACTCCAAATTCAACCCAAATGATGAGGCGCATCCTCCTTTTTAAAGTCTCCTAAAGTCACAGTGAATTCACTGTGTGATGATCTAGTACAGTGTCTGACAACTTACTGTGTGAAATTCCTCCCACAGGATACAGAATCATTCTACAGAAATCTGTTGCATTTATATACACCAATAATGAACGACCAGGGGAAGAAATTAAGAAAACAATCCCATTTACAGTTGTATCAAATATATTTTATATCAAATATAAAATACCCAGGAATAAATTTCACCCAAAAGGTGAAAGACCTGTACTCTGAAAACTATAAAACATTGTAAAAAGAAACTGAACAAGATACAAAAAATGGAAGGATAAGCCCTGCTCATGGAGTGGAAGGATTACTATTGTTAAAGTGTCCTTACTACTTCAAGTTACATACAGATTCAGTGCAATCCTTATATAAATACCAATGGCATTCTTCTCAGAATTAGAACTAATCATAATATTTATATGGAACTGTCATTCAGTCCCAGGTGTTTGACTCTAGAATTCGTCTTTCCACCTCCCTACAGAGCGTCTTCTTCCCCCTTATCTGCGGCAGATGTACTTTCCGATCATAGTATTAAGAGCGTGTGAACAGGGGCCCTGCAGGGAACGCCAGGTGCTGGGCAGTGTGGGTGGGCGGCCTAGGGAGGCCGGAAGTCCAATTTCAGATCCTAAAGACTCAAATGTGATACACACATACTGTCCCCATCACGCCCCCATGACACGTGCGCAGCTCTCAGCGGTTTCAGTGACACTGAGATAACTCAGGCCTTTCCCAGAGTTCTCTGCGGATTGTTTTTGAAGGTGTGCCTGTCCTCAAGGGTTACTTCAACAATAGCAAACACTCACGAGCGCCCCCTCGGGGTCAGCTCCAGAACTGGCAATGGAGACACCAGCCTCATGAATTCACTCCAGCTAAGTGGTTGGGAGCATGGATGCTAGAGTCAAATTAACTTCGAATCCTGACACAGCTACTTACTAGCTGTGTGATCTTGGACAAGTTACTTAACCTCTCTGTACTCCAAATTCTTTAACTGTGGGGGAAAAATGGCTTTGAGTCAGAACCAGATAATAATGGCATACATTTTCAAACAATTTTAAACAGCATTACTGAGTTATAATTGACATACTGCACATATTTAAAGTCTACAATTTGACAAGTTTTGACATACCTATACACCCATGACACCTATTCACCATAGTCAAGAGCGTGAACGCGTCCATCATCCCTAAACGTTTCCTGGTGACCTTTTATAATTAGTTCTTCTTTTGCATCCTTTATGGTCACCACTCCCATCACCCTGTTCACAACCAAAGAGCCACCGATTTGAAGAGCCAAGGTTTCCTGAGATTGGATCCCTCTACTGCTCTGCAATGCACTCCCTTGATTCCTGATAATTTTCCTAACTTTGCAGTCTGTTTGGTCTGAAGGTAACAAAGCCACTCCAGCTTTCTGTTGACAAGTATCAGCATGGTAAGTCTTTTCCCATACCTTCATTTTCAATGTGTCTTTATATTTAAAGTGACTTTCTTGACAACACACACTCGGGGTTTGTTTTTTTAAATATACATTCCGACAGTCTGTCTTTTATTTGATGCATTTGTAACATTCAAATTTAAAGTGATTACTGATATAGTTTGGTTTAACATCCATTTTATTTGTAACTATTTTCTATTTGTTTCCCTTGTTCCTTCTTTTCTTTTTAATCCTCACCTGAGGATATTTTTCTATTTATCTTCAGAGTGGGAGGGAGGGAGAGATAGGGAGAGATAGGGAGAGGGAGAGAACCATCCACATGAGAGGGACACATTGACTGGTTGCCTCCTGCACAACCCCATTCAGGGCAGGGGACAGACCGCAACCGAAGTACGTGCCCTTGTCTGGAATCGAACCCATGACTCTTTGGTCCATGGGCTGCTGCTCTAACTGCTGAGCCAAACCAGCCAGGGCTCCCTTGTTCTTTGTCTTCCCCTCTTATAACATTGCAGTCAATCATTTCACTAAACCTTAAGCTATAGTCACTAAATACATTATTGGTATTATTATTTATATTTTATTTTATTAATTTTTTTAATCCTCACCTGAGGACATTTTTGCATTCATCTTCAGATAGAGCGAGAGGGAGAGAAGGAGAAAAAGAGAGAAACATCGATGTGAGAGAGACACATAGACTGGTTGCCACCCACATGACCCCAACCAGGGTGGGGACAAACTGCAACCGAGGTACGTGCCCTTAGCGGGAACCAAACCCCGGACTCTCTGGTCGGCGGGCCTATGCTCTAACCGCTGAGCCAAACTGGCCAGGGTGGTAGTATTATTTTTAATAAATTGTTATCTGTTAGATTAAGTATAAGAAAAATAAAAAAAATTTTACCTTCATTTATTCCTTCTATAATGCTCTTCCTTGCTTTATGTAGATACAAGTTTTTAACCTGTATCATTTCCTTCTCTCTGAAGAACTTCTAACATTTCTTTCAAGGCAGATCTACAAGTGACAAATTCCCTCGAGTTTTGTTTGAGGAAGTCTTTATTTCGCCTTTCCTTTTGAAAGAGAAATATTTACTTGATAAAGTAAATGACTGGTGTTTTTTCTTCAGTATGTTAAACACTTCCCTCTCTTCGCGCTTGCACAGTTTCTGAAGATAAGTCTGATCTGATTCTTATCCTTACTCTTCTGTACGTAAGTATTCCCCATGTCCTGAGCTTATTTCAAGATTTTTCTCTTCGTCTTTGATTTTTCTGTAATTTTAATATAGTATGTCTGTGTGTCAATTTTTTTTTAATTTTATTTTTTTATCCTCACCCGAGGACATTTTTGCATTTTTTGTTCAGATAGAGCGGGAGGGAGAGAGAGGAAGAGAGAGAGAGAGAGAGAGAAACATCGATGTGAAGGGACACATCGAGTGGTTGCCACCCGCACGACCAACCAGGGCCGGGGACAAACTGCAACCGAGGTACGCGCCCTTAGCGGGAACCGAACCCGGGTCTCTCAGGACCGCAGGCCGACGCTCCAACCGCTGAGCCAAACCGGCCAGGGCTGTGTGTCAATTTTTTCGGAATTTATCACACTTGGTATTTTCTGAGCTTCCTAGGTCTGCAGCGTGGTGTCTGACGCTACTTTTGGAAAATTCTCAGCCATAGGTTACTGCAAACGTTTCTTCTGTTCCTTTCTCGCTGTCTCCTCCTTCTGGTAGTCCATTGCACATCTATTATACCTGCTGTAATTGTTCCCAGTTCTTAGATATTCCATCCCATCCTGTGCTCCATTTTTTTTTTTTTTTTCTCTTTGCTTTTCAGTTTGGGAAGTTTCTATTGACATATTTTCAAAGTAGTTAACTCTTTCCTTACCTATGTCCAGTTTGCTGGTGAGTCCTTCAAAGACATCCTCATTTGTTGTGTTTTTTAAATTTTCATTGATTTTTAGAGAGAGGAAGGAAGAGAGAGGGAGGAAGGAAGAGAGAGGGAGGAAGGAAGAGAGAGAGGGAGGAAGGAAGAGAGAGGGAGGAAGGAAGAGAGAGGGAGGAAGGAAGAGAGAGGGAGAAAGGAAGAGAGAGGGAGAAAGGAAGGGAGAGAGGGAGGGAGGGAGAAAAACATTGATGTGAAAGAGAAACAGTGATTGATTGCCCCCTGCACGCCCCCTACCAGGAACCAAGCCCACAGCCCAGTCAGATACCCTGACTGGGAATCAAACTGGCAAAGTTTCCTTGCACAGGGCGTTGCCCAACCAACTGAGCCGCACTAGCCAGGGCTGTTATTTTGTTTTGAGTTCTAGAATTTCCTTTTGATTCTTTCTCAGAGTTCCCATTTCTCTTCTTACATTACCTACTTGCTTTACATGTTCACAGTTTCATTAGAGCCCTTAGCATATCCTTCATATTTATAATTTCTCATCTGATAGTTTCAAAATTTCTGTTATTTCTGAGCGTTGGTAATGATTCATCAGCTGTGGCCTCAGCAGATTGACGAACAGTCCCTCAAATGCCCACAGGCTTGGCAGGCAGACTTTTATACTGTTTGGGATTTGTAGAGCCTTTTGATGATTAGGTTTATGTTTTTCTGGAAAGTTGGGACGTTTTCAGCTTTTATTTTTTTGAGCATGTTTTCTGCACTGCACAGTCTCCTCTCTGTCTCTGACTCCAGTGACACCAAAGTTAGACCTTTCCATGTGGCCTCCCAGATCCTTTCGATGTTTATTCTCCACCTTGTTCTAACTGGACGCTTTTAATCCATCTATCTTCAAGGTCCCCGATTCTTCTTCTGTCTTCCATTCTACCACACTGAGCTTAGTTTTTCAACTTTTGGTCAATGTATTTTTAGTTGTCAAATTTCTGTTGGCTTCTTCAGACTGTTTATTTGCGAGACCTTCTATTTTTCCATTTGCTTCATGAGTTCGCCCTCACCTTGGGAGCACTTTTAGATCAGCTGCTCGAAAGCCTTTGGTAGGTAATTCCAGCAACTGTGTCATCTCAGTGCTGGCCCAAGTGAGATTTTTCTGGTTCGTCCTATGCCAAGTATCCTGGATATTGAATATCATGTTATGAGTCTCTGGATCTTACTCCAATTCTATGGAGAGGGAAAAAACAAACAAACCAACAAAAAAGTGAGCATTTGCTGAGGTTGGGTTCAGGCCCCAAGTTCTGGCCAGCCTTCTGTGGCCTGGTTTCAGCGTTCACTTTGCAAAGGCTGAGCCAGACTCTTCAGTTCTGTTCTGCAGATGAGCCGCCCGGTGGCCAGCCTGGGACCGGGGTGGGCCGTGGTCTCTTTCTGTTTAGTTCTCAAGTTGCTAGTAGACAGCCCAGGACCAGGTCGGTGTGTGCAGCTGGGCGGGGGCCCGGGGCTTCACAGACAACTTATGGGTCCACTATCCCGAGCTCCTCCTGCTCCCCAGCCCCCCTCCCCCGGTACTTCCTGTTTCCCTGAGGCCCCCTTTTTGGTTTTCCAGCCAGAAATCTGAGGCTTCATTTATCCCCCTTTCTGACATGCACTTCTTACAACTACTGCGACCGCATCTGGAGCCGACGGGTGGGAGGACAGGGGAGAAAGCAGCAGGTGATGCGCTCGCTCACACTCTTGAGACCATCACTCCTCTGGTCAGAGAGGAGAGTCCTCCTCCCTGGGTGTCTGGGGGCCTCTGCGGCCACTTTCCAGACACCCCTTTCTTACTCCTCAAGCCTGAAAGACAGGGTTTCTCCGATTCTGTCTGTGCTGATGCCCACTTCTGGGTTTTTGGCTGCCTTGGGTCAAGGTTGGGGTGATCCAGAGAGGGGGGAAAAGGCGAGCTCACTGCCAGTTCGGAGGCACTCAGAATTCGGGCCTCTGCCTCCCTGCCCCAAACCCGCCCGCTGCGGTTTCCCTTCTGAGTTGGTAGCTGCTCCACCTTATCTGGAACCAGAACACGAGCGTTCTTCTTTAAAGATGGATTCCACTGAGCATCAAAACAAAAAGCTTCTGCACAGCAAAAGGAACCATCAACAAAATGAATTGGGAACCCACTGTATGGGAGAACATATTTGTCAATGACACAACCAATGAGGGATTAATTTCCAAAATATATAAGGAGCTGATACAACTCAACAAAATAAAGACAAAGAATCCAATTGAAAAATGGGCAGAGGACCTAAATAGACACCTCTCCAAACAGGACATACAGATGGCTCAGAGACATATGAGAAAATGCTCAACATCATTAATAATCAGAGAGATGCAAATTAAAACAACTTTGAGGTATCACCTCACACCTGTCAGAATGGCCGCCATCAACAAATCATCAAGCCACAAGTGCTGGTGAGGGTGTGGAGAAAAGGGGACTCTAGTACACTGCTGGTGGGAATGCAGACTGGTGCAGCCACTATGGAAAGCACTATGGAGTTTCCTCAAAAACTTAAAAATTGAACTGTCTTATAACCCAGGGATCCCACTTGTAGGAATATACCCTAAGAAGCCTGAAACACCAATAAGAAAGAATATACACACCCTTATGTTCATAGCAGCACTATTTACAATCGCTAAGATCTGGAAACAGCCCAAGTGTCTGTCAGTAGATGAGTGGATAAAAACATTGTGGTACATTTACACAATGGAATACTATATAGCTGTAAAAAAGAAGGATCTTTTACCCTTTGAGACAGTATGGAAGAACCTGGAGAGTATTATGCTAAGTGAGACAAACCAGTCAGAGAAAGACAAGTATCACATGATCTCACTTATAATTGGGATTTAATGAACAAAATAAACTGATGAACAGAATAGATCCAGAGACATAGAAGCAGGGAACAGACTGACAAACCTCCGAGTGAAGGGGGCCAGGGTGGGAAGAGATTAACCAAAGAACTTATGCATATATGCATAACCCATGGACACAGACAACAGTGTGGTGAAAGCCTAGGTTTGGGAGGCAGGAATGGGGTGGAGGGGGACAACAGGGAAAAGGGGGGACATCTGTAATACTTTCAACAATAAAGATAAATTAAAAAAATCCTATTTAATAAAGGAATAACAAACAGCATTTTTGCACTGCGTTAGCATCAGTAGAAGTAGGACAACCACACATTATGTGCCTTCTGAGGAAACACAGTGGAAATTAGTCTGGCTTGAGACAACTGAACCGGAATGTCTAAGCCTTTAGAATTATACACAGGCTTACAGGAGACATGGAGGCCTAAGAGTGAAATGACACCCTAACAACCCCCTCCCCCCAATACTGTTTGTGAGACCTTCCTTAGTACGAATGACCTGGCATCGCCAACAAATAAATGGCATGAAGAAGAAGGTGACACCAATGCAGATTAAAAGACTTCAGAGATAGAACAAGTAAAAGGGGGATAAATCTCATGGGATTCTTGAGAGGATTCAAGGAGATAGTGAATGTAAAGTGCTTAGCACAGTGTCGGGAAAATCGTAAATGTTTGCTATTACTGCCTATTGTCTGTCACCTCTGAGTCTCAGTCTCCTCTTTATTTGTAAAACACAGGAGGTGACAGCCTCTCTCTCTATCTTTCTCTCTCTCAGGGCTGCTCCTGGATCAAAGGATTCATCTACTTTCGGGCACCTGGTCAGGAAGGCGGGCCTCTGGCAATAGGGAGCATAACGTGTATGGTTGGCCAGTAGATGGCAGCTCAGGCCAGTCTATCTAACTGGCGGCGCGAGGGAGCTCATCTTGTTTTGCCTTGAGAAGCAGGGTCCTGCCTCATCACCAGTGTTCCCCTTCTCTTCCTAGGGAGGAGGCATAAAGCTGAATGAGACAATCAGTGGAGCTTCTTAGATATAATTAGGGTTCTAAGGGCAGTTTTCTGAAGATTCATTATTTGCTGGGTATTCCCTAGACCCAGTTAGACCAGAGTTTGAGCATCGCCTGGCTGGCTGTGCCTAGACTGCTTGTCCCAGTGTCTCGTGCTCCATCCTGAATCACCTGTGTGCAGGTCCAACCTGGTTCATTTTCCCTTCCCCAGCACACTGGCATAATTTACACTCACACACCCACCCACACCTGCTGTAAAATGTCCTTTAGGAAAAGTCTGTCAAGTAAGTAAATAAGTAAGCGCCTTCTGGATAGTCAATCACATATTGTTTTTCCCCAGCAGACTCTAGGACAGAGTATCTGCGTTTTCTTTTTGTCTCCCAAACAGGTAGCCCGGGCAGTGATTAATAGTGCATGCCCTGGAACTGACTGCTAGGCTCAGATCTGTTTTTCTGCTTATCAGCCACATACCCTTGGACAATTGCCTCAGTTTCTGCACCTCCAAAATGAGGATCAGAGTAGCACCTCCCTTGTTTACTATAGTGAGGACTAAATGAGCAAATGCATGTAAACTGCTCAGAAGAGTGCCCGGCACACAGTGTCTGTCAATGGTCACTGGGACCTTGCCTTGCTCCGACAGATTTAATGCACTTGCAAAAATGCATCCAAGGAAGGTACCTAAAAGGGCCTAGTGTGGCTGTCTGGCACAGGGGAGGGCTCTCAAGAAATAGCAGCCTTCCCTCCAGCTCCTCCTTGCCCCCTCCTTTGTGTTATTGAGGTTATCATAATTGAAGAGATCTAAGGTATGTCTCCAAGCCCATGAGTCATGAGTAAGCGCTGTTTTGTCCACTTTCTTCCAACTCCAGGCTCAGCAGTGGCCTCTGCAGTGATCACGTGGTGCTAGAGACAGTACATTCAGGATTGAGGGACCCTCCTCAGAGTGGCCCAAGACTCAGAAGGCACCCAGGCAGGGGAGGAAGGGACCTCCAGAACTCTCTTTCCTTTTGGGTGCGTGTGTGTGGTGTTTTGGGGAGCATCTTCCAAGAGTGATTGCTCAACTTTGGGGCTGTTGTTCAGGTCAAAAGGATGCGTGTATGAAGGTCATCAGGACCACACAAAGTTCAGGGGCTGGGACAGGGGATTATCATGGTTTTATATAATCTCACCGTGTCTTTCTGCATGTTCGTCTGGAGAGAAGGGAACATGTGATGGAAGACCACTAGGTGGCGCCATCGAGGTAAAAAATCTTTATGGCCAAAGCTCATCACCTGCCCTATGCAATCGAGTGGAAGACGCCTATCTGGAGAAAATCAAACCCCTCATCTCAGGACATTCCAGCCATCTGGTAAGATTTGGGGTGGAAATGGAGACTGACCCAGGAGAATGTACCTGAGGCAGGAGCACAAAACTTGGAGAGGGGGGTGGCAGGAAACATTAGGTCCACCTGGTTGCCCCGTCCTTGCCTACAGGTGCAGTCCGATTCCCGAGGCCTCTCCTCTGCCTTGCCCAGACCTGTCAAGACACCCACAGGAGGCCGCAGTGCCCTTAGCTCACTACGCCCTCCGCCTGCCATATCCTTCTTCCTTCCTTTCTCTTATGCCACCTCTCTGGGAAGCCTCCCTCCCCCGGATGGAACTGCCCTCTAGCTTCTTTGTGCCCACTGTCCTCACACCTTCTTCTTTCTCAGGTCTTAGCCACCTTAGTGGACTTAGATGTTTACCACTGAGTGGCGGTTTCCTGGCCTGGTGTTGGGATGGGAAGATGTCAGGCGGGGTCGTTTCAGTACCACCAGCCCCCAAAGATATGTAAGGGATTTGTCACCCACCGCACCCCTTGGGCTTCCAGGGTGCACTCTCTGACTCAGAGCCCTGGCAATGCCCTAGCAGTGCTGTAGGTTTGGTCACACCGGGGAAGCAGTGTGGGGAGCATTGGCCACATAACTTGCATACTCTGGTGCACAATGGAAACACAGGACCCCTTGTTCAAAAACTATTAGGTTTCAAGATGGAGACAGCAGAGCGTTAAAACAAGAGTGGGGCCCTCTGACCCCAGGGCCCTGTGTGATTGCACAGGCTGCACACCCACAAAGAGCCCCGAGTGTGGAGTTGGGCCACGTCTCGGGTGGGCCTTGTGTCTGTTGAACAGTCATCAGGTGACCCACCGGCTGCTTGAAAGGTGATTGGCCATCATCAGATCAGTGTGTGAAGCCCTTCACATTAGAAATGTCCTTACTCCCCAGTTTTAAGATATAAGAGAAACAGCCTAGAATTTGGAGCTAGGCAAACCTGGATTCAAATTCCGATGGGTGGCCTTCTATTACTCAACAGCACAAATCACGAACATCTCCAGGCCTCATCTGCAAAATGGGAGAAAATAACACCTACCATGAATATTGCTGTCGGTTCAAATGAGATTAGATGTCGAAAGCACTGGGTCTGGAGCCCATGCCCACCGTGTCCCGCTGAGCTCTCCCCTCTGAGCCATACTGCGTATCCTCAGAAGCATCTGATCAGGAGAGACAGGCAGATGTTGGGCCCAAAGGTTGGGCAGTGTTTGCTCAATGAGGAGGGTCACCTGTGAGGAGGCCCAGTGCTCCTCCTGAGTCTCCATGGTCTCGGGCAGCATCAGCTGCGTCAGGTCAGCAATGAAAGACAGAACTAGGGTGGCCTTGGAGACGCTCTTAGATTCCACAATCCCCACGGAGGAGATTCATTCATTCTTTATCCAACAAGTGTACATGAATGCATCTGGTGCCAGAGATACAGTGTTAAGCAAAGCAGGTGGGGTCCTGTCCTCTGTCGACTTGATGCGTGGGATTATGGTGTTCTGTTCTCCTGGATACATCTGTCACTAGCCAAAAGCCAGCCAGAGTTTACTAGGTGCCCACCATGAGACAGGAAATGAGGCCACAACAGGTGCCGTGAGACTCCGCCACCCTCCTCGGATTGAAATGAATGAAAGCTGTGTGCTTTCTTTCCCAACAGCCCACACCTGCGCCTCTTTGTAGGTGGGCTGTCCTCAGGCTGCCGGAGCTCCCTTTGCTGAGTGCAACATCCTGACGTCCCCAGGGGCAGCCCTTAACTGGTGGGCGACTGACGGGTGCAGAGGTGTAAATACGTCGGCCCAGCTGGGGACAGCTCTTAGGTGTGACTAAGATTGTGGCCACAACTCTCCCAATGGACTGAGCCAGAATCTGCTCTCTTTGGACGTTGCTTGATCTCAAGCCCTTGATGTCCCTCTTTCCTTTCTAGTCCTTCACCTTCATTTGCCTGCTCTTCTGGGGCCCACTTCCTAATAACTTACTTTCCTTGTTCAGGATCTTATGGCGAACTCCCCCACTCAAGATAGAAAGAGAAGGAAAAAGGAGGTACAGATGCTTCCCCATCTTCATGTTACTATAGTGATGCAATGAGTCAGAAGCAAGTCATTATGGATAATAAAGTACAGCTTTGCAAACTAATTCCTTTTGTTATAAAGGAGAGTGCATTCCACTCTTCCTCACATGCCATATGCTTTCTGAGTGGGCAAAAGAGGGGCACTAGCTTGGGTTTGTACCTAACCTACACCTTGATTACACCAAACCTAGACATACCCAGGGGTGAGCCTCCTGCATGTAAATATCAGCCGTTGTGGGTTTTGCTGTGTTCAAAATGTTGAGACATGCTAGATGGGATCCCTGGGAATCTGGGGCTTTATGCCTGCCTAGACCAGCTTCCCAGGAACAGGGCTTAGAGGCCCAAGCTCCCCCAGGCCCATGTGAACAGCACATCTTCCTCTCACCAGAAATGTCTTTCACTCTCATCTAATCCCTTCTCCCCAAACCCACCTCTTCCAGGGAAATTTTCTCAGACTCCTTCCTCTCCCCACCCCGCCCACCCTGAGTGCCCCTTCTTTGGCACTGTGGGAAGTGGTTTTTGTTGGAACCACTTTCTTAGCACATGGGCTCACGTTCACCCTCCCCTCAAGCTAGCTGCAGTCTCTGAAATTCTAGCTGAAATCACAGGCTGACTGGGCAAGGAGCACAGTTGGAGCTGGGGCCAGCCTGCTGTCGCTGAGTCATGGCTGTGGGCAGAGATCCCGCTTCAGTCCTCCAGAGCTCGGTTCTTCCTACAACCAACCTATGCCAGTCACGTGTGGAGGCAGGGCATCTGCCCAGCTCAGCTGCCTGGACCTGACCCTAAACACAGGTGGGACACTGCAGGGCCTGGAGCCCCTGGCTGCCTCACTGTGCTTCTGTGATGAGACTGGAAACTCCCCATTCCCTAGATTGAGCTCAAACTTATGGTGCATCTTGATTCCAGAGCCTGGGACTCAGGCCATTTCTCCCAGGGCAAAACCTGGGAGGGTTCTGCTCCTTCATCAGACTTCTGAGCTCTAGCAAGTGTGGCTGCCAAGGCCTTTGTAGTAGTGACACAGAGCACATGCTCCTTGGTATCACGGAATCTGTTTTCTGAGTTTTCCTAGACCCCCTGGTTGAGCGGTGATGTGTACAAGCCAAGGGTCCTGTTTTACATCTTTAGGTCCTCTAAGGCTGCTTGGGTTACAGGCGTGACGTGCTCATTAGATGTTTGATTAATTGCAATTCCTCCTCTAGACCTCCTGTAGGGCCTGGCTCTGCCATTCATTCGTTTAATCATCCATTCTCTTTCCACCCATTTATCTACCCACCCACTCAGTCGTACAGTAAGTATCTGCATCTAAAATAACAACTCCATTTCCTCTGTCGCCATCTCGCAGACTGGGGAGGGGATTCCTACCCCAAGAACATAGTCCCCGGAGAGGAGGGGGCGTATTTTGACGGCTGCAGAGAGGACAATGAAGGAAAGGCCCAAGCACTCTGCATACATGTGAGTGTCGGGTCCCTACTTCCCAGGGGCAGGAGCGGGCTTGCGGTCTCAGGGGGCAGGACAGTCCTTCCATTCTGCCCAGTGCGCTGAGGGATCCAGTGCTCCTAGGAACTGATGTGTGTCCTCTCGAGGTGCGTGTGTCTCCACAGGGAATCTCTGGATTATTGAAGGATAAGACTGTACTACTGGTAACTCCTGTTGCCCCTCGGGCCTTGGAAGGAGACTGGCCTGCATGGGGTGTGTGTGGGGGGCTGAAACCCCCCCCGGGCTACTCCAGACGGACGAATTCGGACTTGAGGAATAAATGCTGCTTGCCAGCCCATCCTCCGGTCGGGATGGAGTTTCCCGCATGGAGACATTTCCAGGGTGAGGTTGTACACAGAGACACCCACAAAAAGGCCAGTTCGAGGGAACAGGTCGGGGTGGGAGGAGCCCCCGTGGAAAGCCCTGTGAAGTTTCTCTCTTACACGCCCCCGAAGACACCTCTCTTCAGGGTCTAATAGGAAAAGGCACATCAGTACTCACCTTTAAAGCCGTTTCCCTCACATGTCGTGGTATTCTCCAAGGCTGCCATGGATCAGGGGAGCAAGACTCACCGTGCCACCTGGAGGCCAGGCTGCAGAGGGCCAGGCGGGCAGGGCACTCTGGGAGGGGTGCCTCTGCTCTGCCAGCGGGTGGCAGCCACCACAGGTTTGCCCGGAGCGCAGGGGAGGGAGGCGCAACACCCAGTTCAGAGGAGAGGTGGCTCCACTGGAGACAGGAGACCACCACCCTCCTTCTCAGATACGCCAGCGTGGACCCCTGAGGCAAAGGGAAAGCTGAGCACAGGGTGAACCACAGCTGAGCGACTGCTTTGGGCGCTGGGGACACACAGAGGATTAGAGTCACAGCCCCGAGGAGCTCACACCCAAAACAATCCTGTCTTGCCAAGGGCCGGGCACGTGGCCGGTGCCCAGTGCCCAGTGCGTGCATGGAGAGCGGGCCTCAGCTGGGCGTGGAGAAGCGGACGTGGGATGGTGCACAGGTGCGGTGGAGTGGGCTCGGCGGGCGCGCGTCCCCGGGCAGCTGGCCTGGTGCAGTGGGGAAGAGGACCCGGTGCGCACCTGTACTGGCGATGGGTGTGGTCGGTTTCCTTGACCCAGGGGATCTGAAGTGCTGCACTGAGCAGTCCACTCCGTTCCTAGTGGAAAGAGGAGGGTGGCTCCCAGCGGTTCTCAGAGCCGGAAGGGGCATCAGTGTCCCCCGGAAACACGTTGGGAATGCACACTAGGGGGCTGCACGGCAGACCCACTGATTCAGACTCCGGGTGGGCCGGCCAGCTGCTGCCATAGCCCTCCAGGTGAGTCTGATGCAGGCCCAGTTCGAGAGCTGCTGGTGTGTGGGAGGAGCACCAGACTTTGGGAGGGAGATGGAGGGAGAGGTGAGGTAGGACATGTACTTGGGTGAAGACCTGCTGTGCCCTGAGCAATGCGTGACATGACTTACCCTCTCCTTTAAGGTGATCTGAGCGGTGGCACGGGAGGTTCTGTACCTCATTATAGATGCAAGACCCAGCCTCAGGGAGTTACATGACTTGCTTAAGATCGCACAGTAAGTGCCAGCGCCAGGTTCTGCCCCCAGTTTCCTGACTCCTAAAGCAGGATTTCTTACCACTGCAGGTGCCTCCTGGCACCACACCAGAGTGAAGGTCTGGGCAGCAGTGCCCAGGAGCTCAGGGTTGCCTGGCGGGAAGGGGCCCAACGCCTGATGCTCCTCCCAGGGCTGGGCTGGGGGCTGCCCCAGAGCAGGGAGCCTTCTGCTCCTAGTCCTGCCTGTTACCGATCTTGTATGAGGTTTGCCATTCACACCAGAGCGGAGCGGAGCACCGGCGCCTTCCGGAGTGACCAGCTGTCCTCTGGGAATTCCAGAACTGAGCGGCTAAACGCGAGGTTGAGAAAAGTGGAGTGAAAAATTACCTGTGTGCGGCCATTACTTTAGATTTTTTTGTTTGAAAGAAAAAGCTACATTAAGAACATACAGAGGAAAAAATTATGAACAGTTGTAATTTTCTTCCTTTTTTCCCCCCAAGTTGTGTGATGTGGTTATAATAGTTTATATGATGACTATGCATTCATTTATGCTTGAAAGTGCTACTGGTGACAGCCCTGGGGACCACCTGTGGCATCGTGGACAGCTCTGTGCCCGGGCAGCACGCGGGCAGTCTCTTCCGGGTAGTGTCCGGCTGTCCCACGCCTTACAGTCTGTCCCCAGGCCAGGAAGGACAGTCACTGGGATGTGACCTGGGGAGTGATGGGACATAGCTGGTGTCAGCGGTACTTTGACATTCTGTACGTTAAGCCCCAGCATCTTGTGTCCTCTGGCAATGACTCTCCATGACAGCTGTCACCTGGAGGGAGTAAGAGGGACCTCGGGGCCAAGGACTAGAGACCTGCAGGTCACCCCGAGAGCTGCAGCCTCTAGAAGGGCCGACTCTGGCACTCACTCCTCTCCAAACAAAGGCCATCCGACACCTTTAAACACAAAATAGTCTTTTATTTGTCAACGAAGGCTACACGGGTTCACTTCTGGTTTTGTTTTTTATGCCTTTTCTTTTTTTTCCCTAGAAGGTATCTACATCTGCATTTATTTACAGCCTTGTCCGTATTTACACAGTCAGGAATACAGTGTTAGAAACACAAAAGTGTTGAGAAAAAAACTTCTCAAAATGAGTTCCAGACTTCGGGAAAACTAGTTCCACATGGTAAGGCCAGAGTCTCCAGTGTTGGTCATCCAGAGGCAGCTCGGGAGAGTCCTGCCGAAGCTGCGGGTTCAGAAGTCTTCGAGAACAGGCAGGTTTAGAAAAGTGGGGTTCTGGGGTGAAGCCTGGGCTGCTGGGCACTGCCAGACATCTGTGACCCAGCTTCTGACAAGACAGCTGAGCTGCCTGGGGCTTGGTTCTCTGTTGGCAGTTTGCCCTCAGACTCAATCACATTTTCTTGGGGGACCCAGGGGTGGCCCAGTATCATGCTTTTGGCATTCCAGAGGGGGTAAGAAACCCAATGTGGCCCCACTCTGATCTTGCACATTCATGATGAAACCTAAGAGCTCACCGCTGCCGGGGGCGGTCAAGTACAAGTACACAAGGCTGGTTTTTGAGAATGTAAAAAGGTTAGAGAGGATACAGTTTCTATCACCTGAGCAATGAGTCTTTAAAATGAGTTTGCTGTTTCTGAAGGTTAAATGAAAGGGCCTTGAACTCCAGAGTTCCTTCTTGGAACCCCCTCCTCTCCAGTCAAACACAGACCTGTGTGTGCACTTAGCTGGGAGCCAGGAGCCTTTCACGGAGGGTGTTTAGTCCCACTGAAGGTCCCAAGGAGAGAGCAGGTGGTTTCTGGGACCCCTCAGAAGGTGGGCTCCACCCCAGGACCAGAAGCCATGACCTGGGGGTCGTGGTTGCCGTGAGGAATGGAGAAGAGACTTGACTTTGAGCACTGGGAGCTCAAACCCCAAAGCCAGGGACCCACTGAGGCCTGGTGGCTCCTTCCTCCCGGGCCCCAAGCTCAGGGCCGCTGGCCTCGCCACGCGGCCGCCGCAGACACAGGCTGCAGAGTGAATCCGCGATCTGAGGTTTCACACCGAGCGCCTCACCTCTGCACAGTGGAGGCTCCTGCCGTCCACACAGGTGGTGCTTAGGAGTCGTAGCCGAAAGGCCCTGCATTTTAACAGACATCTGATTGCTGTTATGTGCCTATAAATCACTGCCCAGTGTCACTCACTTTCCTTGCCTCGCCACGGCCTTCTGCGCCCAGCCCAGCCCACCTGACTGCTTGGAAGCACACCTCCTGGCCACCTCCACCTCTGGTCAGTTTCTTAAGGACCGTTTCAAACCCTGCCTTCCAGAGCTATATCTGGAGGTGGAGTGAAAAGGAAATCTCATCCTATAAAAAATGAAGTTGGGGCCATCACTGCAGTCTTATTTCCGGTGATGGCAGAGGTCTGAGGACGAGGGGCTGATGGCAGCTGTGGAGGGTAGGGGAGAACTCTTCCAACATAAACCTTTTTCTAGGGTCAGAAGCTGACATCCTGCAGAATCAAGAACCTGGGCCAGGGAAGGAGGGCTGGGTGCTCCGGGGCATGGAAACATTTTGGTTGGTTAGTGCCACGGGGCAGGTGCCATCGAAGACAGGATTTGATGCCTGGGGGGCACTAGGCACAGGACCTCTGGCTGGTGCCTGCGGGCTTGCTCTCGCTGTGAGATGGGGGTTGCTGGTCTCAGCAGGAGGATGGACTGAGAGGGGGCACAGAGTCACCTGCCAGCCCGAATGGAGCCAACTCCAAACCAGCCGCCACCACCGAGGCCAGAAGCCTGGCTCTGGTAGCAGCAGCGTCACTGTGACACTGAGGTGCTAACGCTACTGACTCCACACCCGAGATCCTCTCTCTAAAGCTTGGGGTTACTTCAGCTTCTCCCTGCGCAGAAACTGGGCCTCTGCGGTGGTACGTAACCCAGGAAAAATATAACATCAATCATGTAAGGAAAGGGACACTCAATAATTCTGTGTTTTTGATCTTTAAAAGTCCACACTGTTACTTTGGTGGGGTGGTGGTAGAGGATCAGAGGGTTGGGGGGTGAAGGGCCATGATGCCCTGGCCCTCATTCTGTCTCTGGCCTCCAAGTGGATGTCCTCAGCAGGTCTTGACTGATGTCAGGCAGCCAGGATGGAGCTGATCAGCTAAGGCCTATTGAAGGGCCCCTATGTCAACTAGGCCTATTGCCCAAGGACCCCTATGTCAAGAGTATATTTTGAGAGGCATACATCTATTTTGGATAAAAAGCCGTGTTCTGCAGGCCAAGCTGTTTTCCAACCCCTCCGAGAATGATCCTGCTGGCTGGGAGCCCACCACTAGCTCCCGCCGCATCCCGGGCAGCCAGGGGGCGCTGTGCCCGACTCAGTGGAGCTCTGGACCCAGAGGCACCGGGCAGCCGTGGACAAACGGGCCAGGGTGCACTGTCGCAGCAGCGAGACGTTTTTTGGAAATAGGAAGAGCACTTAGAGAAACACACCCTCTGGTCCCAGTGGGATAACATAAGGCGAAACCTCCTCTCCCGAGGAGCTGCGGGCGCCTCCCTCTGCCAGGCGGAACCCAGGCTACGCCGCTCCTATTCGCATGCAGCGAGAGACCTTCCTGGTTTCATTAACTTGTGTAATATTCTGAAGACTCTGTGAGTAAGGCTATAAAGGTGCCATGAGCTTATCAGTCCAACAAGGTTGCCACGGGGAACAGCGCAGACTCAGAATTCATTTTCCACACGGAATGTAAATGTAACCCATAAAAGTCCCATTTTCTAAGAAGCCCAGCTCAAAAGGAAGCATTTGGCTTCCCCTCCTGGTCTCCCAGAGCCTCCTGTGAGTGGTAATGACGATGGTCATTAGGCAGATGACTGGGGACAAGAAGCTCCTAGCTCTTGCTGTCACAATCCCTCCCCTCCATGCTTCCTCTGGCCTGGTTGGCTGCTGCCTCTCCCTGGGCATGCCCACTCTTCCTAATGACCTCAGGCACAGGTCTGCACAGGGACAGCCGTAGCCTGGCCTCCAGGATCCATGGGCACCCGCCTCAGGAATGGCCCCCAATCCTGGGGGGGGGGGGGTTGCATGACATCACCAGGCTGCCCCAAAGTAGCTCTTTCCAGACTTTCTTGAAGACCCTGGCTGGGCTGCCCTAGGGGGAGGTTGCTCAGGAATAACGTCACGGGAGCTTCCTGATGGCGTCTCCCGCTGCCTGCAGCTCTGCGGTGAGCCCGTAGGGAAGGCAGAGGGGCCTTCGGACGCCGGTTGGAAGGAGGCTTGGCTCATGCCTTCCTCTCTTTGGCTGACTCTTTCTTAAACATCTTTCCAGAATCAAAGGCCACCGAGCACCTCTCTCCACACTCCTACTTCTCAGTGGTGGCAGCCGAGCAGTGGAGGGGGATGACCGGCCATGGGGAGAGGGCTTCACCTAGGAAGGCAGGCTGGTGCCCTTGCCACCACTGCCATCTCTTTGCCACGGGTGGCCTTCCCCTCCCTGGACACGGTGCCACGCTGCGGGCTTGCTGCGCAGTGCTGGTTCTCACATCTGACTTTGGGAGAGAAGAGGAGATGAATAAGGAGTATCGTAGGAGGACCAAGCAGCCACAGCCATCCCGGGTGCCTCTGCATCTTGGGGAGGACGAGGCTCTCAGCCCCAGGATGTTATGTCACCAGCCTGGGGGAAAGGACCTGGGAGACACTTTCTCCTTCCCAGCATGAGGGTGGCATCAACGACTACACAGGATTTGCAAAAGGGGTAAGGGGTTTCATTTAGCATCAAAATATAAAGCTTGAACAGGAGTCTGGGGCAGCTCGAAAGAGGTGCTGGATGGCATCATGAAACTCCCCGGAGAAAGATGAAGCCATCTGTGGTCCACCAGAGGCATGGGACACAGTGAATAAAAAGCCATCACGTGTCTGCGGGAGCTTAGCCAGGGATCCTCAGGTCTGCGGACCCTCCTTCCAGGCCCCCTCAGAGGTTTGTTACTGGCCTGTTACCTGCACCCCTTGCTCCTGCCCGACCCCCATGGAGGAAAGGGTTGCACATGAGACAAGTTAGCACAGACATTCATGTCTCACATCACACTGGGTACCGGGGGACAGACAAGGACGCACCCTAGGAGATGCATCTGAGAGGAGAAATGTACCCCAAACAACAAGGAAAACTCCTCAAGGAAAAGGGAACAAAAGACAATAAAGTTTTCATTGTGATCACACTACAGAAAAAAAATACCTTCTGATCTTTGCAAAAAATGTATGAAGGCCAATTTTGTGTTTTTCTTTTCTGTTCTTTAAAAAAAGGATGTTGCATGAGTTACAATGCAACCAGTATCTTTTTTTTTTGTTTCTTTTCTGCACTTGTTAAAAAAAGTTTTTTTTTTTGTTTTGTTTTGTTTTTTTTAAAGTACAACACAGTCAGGTGTGCGGCCACAAAAGAGTAGCTGTCTTTGGCAAGAAGTCCAGGCCACGGTCCTCTCTGTCACCTTCGGCCCATCTCACTCTGTCTCATGAAGTGGATGTTGTTGGCGCTGTCTGACAGTTCCGGGTACTGCTCGACAGAGATCACAAAGAAGCCATCATAGCCTTGAACCCGCCCTGTGGTCAGTGCCTGCTGCTTCTCCCCCTCCGTCCAGGCCCGCAGGCCCTCCTCCCCCTCCCGGAGTCGCTGCCGCTCGCGGGCCCACGCCTGGCGCACGGCTCTCTGCCGGGCCAGCTCCAGCACCCGCGCCTTCTCCTCATCCAGCGTCGTCCCGTAGCGGGCGTGCAAGCACAGTGCCCCGAACTGGAGCTGAATGTCTGTGTAGCGTCTAGTCCTGCCGTTGAGCATCGTGTTCATCTGGGACACGGTGACGTTGACCCCGTTCTCCAGGGTTCGCCGCCCCCCACTGAGGCCCAGGATGGCCAGGTCACCTTCCGAAGGCCCTGGCTTCACGAAGTAGTGGGTGTCCACCCCGTCGATGGTGAAGTGCAGGTTCTCCAGGTAGTGGGCGTTGTTCAGGATGGCGGCAATCCTCCGCCCATCCTCGTTGGCCACACTAATGATGTCTGTGGTCACTCGGCCGTCCTTCAACGCAAACTTGACCCCCTTGCCGAAGACAGAGCCACTGGATGCAAATGTCTTGGTCTTAGGGGCCTGTTGGCAGCTGGTGACTGTTGAGCCATAGAGCTGGTCGAAACGTTCTAGGGTGACGAAGGCCTTGAGCTGTTTCTGCACTTCGCACTGTACCCCGAGGATAGACTGATGAGCAGAGGGGTGGGGGAGAGAAGAGGAGAGTGAGACAAAGGAAAAAATAAAACTCAAGGGCCTGGAGAATCTGTTTACATAACTAAGCCAGATCTATATGTATGTATTAAGCTGTAGCATGTGGCTCTACTCCGGATCACTAGGACAGCCAGCCATCCTCTATCCGTCCTGCACCCATCATCACTCTGAAACTGCTCGGGGAGCATCTTCTCTCCTGGGCACTGGGGACGTGACGATGAGTCAGACACCGTCCTACCCTGGAAAAACGCATCGCGTGGTGGGAAAGACAGACGGGACGACAAAACGGTGCGGTCAACGTGAGCACCAGTGGCCTCGGAGCAGCGACAGCTGTCGCTGACCCCTCCTGGGCTGGGAGCGAAAGGGTTCGCATCCTGTGTCTCAGTTCATCTCCACGGTGACTCTGCATGACTGTTCCGATCCCCACGCTACACCTGAGACAACTAGCTCCGGGAGGGTGTGGCTGGCCCTCCAAACGTCCGAGTCAGCCTCCCCCCAGGTCTGTCTGACTGCAGAGGCTCCATTTCAAGGAAGGGCTCCGGGCCGGGAGAGCGGACAAGGCTCAGGTGCCTCCCTGGAGGTGGAGGAGTGAGGCGGGAAGCGGGGGTTCAAGGACAAACTCGTGTTTGAGCTGGGACTGAGGACGAGGGGGTGATGTGAGAGGGAGGAACAGCAAGAAATGCATTCTCGGCAAGGAGGCTCGGAGAGATGACAAGCGGTGATTTATATAAAGCCGCTCACTCTGCCTTATTGCTTTCTGCTGTGTTTATAAATGATTTTCAAGTAGGGGCTCTGCCCCACAGTGCTTCCTGGGGGATCCTCAGGCGTCCCTGCCCTCGGCTGCTTGGGGGGACACTTTGGGCCCTATCTTGCTGGCACACTACCTACCTGTCCCTCCTGTGGCTCAAGAGCTCTGCAGAGCAGCCGGCCCTGGGGCCTTATCAGCAACCCGGGGAAATGGCTTTAGCAACAGGCCCATCGGCTCCTCACTGAAATTAAGCCCTCTTTATAATTAATAGAACCCTGTCTGCGAACAATTATTTCCTAGAGTTTCACGAAAGCCGGAGTGCTCAACAACAAAGATCTCTGATGCCTGCCAAGGGCAGAAATCAATAATTCACTGACAGGCCAGGTTGGCAAACAGGCTGTCAGAGCTGGGGCTCTGCGTGGGGGAGGGGCCCCCGGGTGGCGCTGGAAGAGCTGAGCCGCCGGGATCAGGCCTGGGAACAGGCAGTGCTGTGGGCATCGGGCTGCCCGGAGCGACAGGGGGACTGAAGAGGGGCAGGGGCAGGCCTGGGGTGGCAGGGGGCAGCAGCCCGAGGGCGGCCTTGGTGGCCACAGACGTGGGCTCTCATCACTTTGTGCCATTTTCCAGCTGCGTGACCGCAGGCAAGCTTCTCTCTGAACCCTGGTCTCCCCACTGTAAAATGGGGGGGGGGATGCCTACTCCACAGGGCTGTTTACTTCTTTTAGCCATTGGTTCATTCAACGCAAGTTTTCCATGCACCTACTGTATGGACCAGGCACTTTGCTGGGTACGAACGACACCAGGACTCGCCCTCGTGGGGCTCACGCCCGCGGAGCACAGGGAAGAAGGCAGGAGTTAAAGGGCAGGGTGGTGAGCGCGTGAAAGAGGAAGCTGTGGGCGCCAGCAGAGCGGAGGGCGGAGTCGGGGGAGGAGACAGCGGACCCAGGCCTGGTGGAATCAGCAAGGATGAGAGAGACCACGGGGAAGTTCCCGCCCCCAGCCGCATGCCAGCTGGCACCCTGCTTTCCCCTCAGTCAGCCTGGGATCCCCCTGAGGGCCTGGTCTCTGCCTGCCTGAGTCCTGCTCTCACCCGCAGCAGCCTGGGGCCTGGACGAGCCTAGTACAGACCTTATGAATGAGGGAGTGGGGGGGAGGGGGGAGCAAATGGATGCCTGAAGGGAGGGGTGAAACTGTTTCTGAAGGGCCTTTACAGCTACAGAACTCTCGAGCCTTTGAAGCTGAGTCACGAAAGGAAGACAGAGAACGTAACATGTTTTGCGCATCCACAGACAGGTCCGGGTTGGAGTCTCAGCTCCACGCCCTCCGTGCCGTGTGGCACTGGAAAGCCTCGGGCATGACATCTGTAAAATGCGAACACTAACGCCAGGGTATAACTGTGGGTTCACGTCTGCAGAATATCTCACGCAAGGCCAGGTGCAGGGAGGTGCTCAGAAAATGTCACATTTGTGTTGCAGAATGCACGCTCCTTCTTCGCGCTTTTGTTCTGGGTAGTGACAAAGGCTCATTGTGTCTGGAACTCTAAACTCAGTGTAACCTACACAGCTCCGCAGTGCGGCTCCTGAGGGTCTGTGCTGTTACAGCTGGGCCCACAGCGGCCGGCCAGGGGCAGGGTTACTGGTGTTTGCTGAACAGTTTCGGGCAGGCGCTGTGGACATACCACACACGTTTCTATCAATGGCCCAAACCTTCCTGAAAAGCGGGCAGGACCCACTCCTGGAGTGTCTGCACGGCCCCGGGGGTGGGCAGCCTCGTGCACGGATTACCTTGCTGTTGTCCCACTCCTGAGTTTTCATCTGTGTGTGGACGAGCTCATAGGATGGTTCCATGGCATCCATGTCTGGCTTGGGATAGCCAGGAATCACATTGTGAAGCTGAAATCCAAAGGTGAGCAGCCAGCTGTTGACATCTGGGTGGGAGAGAAGCAGAAATATCCCCGTGGAGTAAGTGGACTTTGGATGTGACATATCCCAACAAAGCAGCCTGGGGTTGGGCTGTGGGCGGGGGTGGGTGTGTGGACGTGGCTGGTGGGAGGGTCAACTGGTATCGGCACTTTGGAAACCGGTTTCATGGTATTCTGCAAAACGGACCCTTGGGACCTAGCGTTCCCATCCCAGCTGTACATCTAAAAGAGATGTAACTTAAGGAGAACCTAGGTTCCACACTCCCCTTTGTACTGTCACTCCAACCCCAGACCTTCAGCTTCATGTACCCAGAGGCAGCTGTGGATGGGTGAAGACTCCTTCACACCCACCCCAAACTCAAGAGGAAACACTAGCAGAGGACCATCACTCCCAAAGGAAAGATGTGTTACCAACGACTTTCAAAGAGAAAATCCACTTAAGAAACAAACTCTCTGTCTTCCTCCGATTCTCTTGGCAGAGATTGGAGCCTCAGGGCCAAAGTACAGGACAGGAGATGTCCTGTACCCAAGACCAGGGAGATTTTCCCATGATCTTGTCTGTTATTTTCTCTGATGGCTTAAGGGCATCACTTAACCTCCTTGTGCCTTCTTTATATTGGGCTTGAGGATCTAGCCCCATAGTCATGAGATTTATTGATTTAAAACATTCCTTGGGGGTTACTAGTTATACGATATTAGGTATAGGGACAGGTAGAATTTTGCCATGAGCGTTTGGTTCACCAAAGAACGAAATCAGAACTCCAAGACGTAAGGAAAAGAAAGAGAGCGGAGGGTATGCGACCAGCTACGTGGCCCCTGTGGCTGAATGCCTTTATGTGCCTAGTACTGTGTCATACAGACCGGCCCTCTGCACACTCAGGACCCTGAAGGGGAGATGGGACATGGGCAGGGAGAACTGTGACACAAGAAACAAGATGAGGAGAGGTCAGAAGTCTTCCAGTTGGCCAGTCTGACGTGTCTTCGCGAAGAAGGTATTTAAGCCAAACGCTGAAAGCTGTGCACATGTTGGGCGGCTTTGATGGGCGTGAAGGGGGGCTCCAGGGGACTCGTGCACGGGGAAGGCCTGCAGAGGGCAGGCGAGTGCAGGGAGCGTTCAGGACACCAGACAGCGCGAGAGAACCGGAAGAAAACGGGTTGCGGCAGGAAGAGTTTGGGATGGCAGCTGGGAGGTGACCTGGGCCTACGGGAGAGGGCTTGAGCATGGTTTGAGATGGGGCAGCTGAAGATGACAAAGCAGTTGCTGAGCAGAGACTTGGAATCCAAAGTCTGGGGAAGGCAGGATCTGGAGCTGAGCCCCAAAGCCAGCACCCCAGGCCTGCTTTTAGCTTCTTCCAAAGGAGACAGACCCCTGGCCAGGGAGGTCCTGCTTAGAGTGCAGGCCTTGGAGGAACTCTCTCCCTACCACCCACCGAGTCCATCCCAGTGCTGAGAGGGTTCTTCTGGGGTCAACAACTGTGCCCCTCTCACCCCCACCCCGTGCTGCCCTTCCATTCAAACACCTTAGGTCTGCCTTTGTTTTGTTTTGGTTTTTTGGTGGTTCAGAGCCCCTCTCTGGGGTGTGAAAGCTGGAGGCACTGAGGTGGAGGGGAGGGAGAAAGGAAAGTTTGGAAACTCAGGTTCTACTTCTAGAAGAATCCCATAAGGGAGAGAACACGGTGAGGCAAGACAAACCCAGGTCCAAACTCTGGCTCCTCACTTGCAAACTGTGTGAACTTGGACACGTTCCCTTAACCATTCTGAGGCTGTTTCCTTATCTACAAATGGAAGGCAGAGATGGTTTTCATTACGTCACAGAGAGGAATACTCAGTGTTACCATTTTGGGGCAGCCATCAGACAACGAGAACTGCTGCAAGCGTGTTACGTGAGTATTTTAAAGCTCGGCTCCATTCTTGGCTCATAGAAGGGTTTCTGTGCTCCTCAAACCCACCCCCGTCTCCCCACCTCCCCTCCTCCTCTGCCAGATCTTTCCTCCCTGAGTTTCTAAGTCTCTGCTTCTATGAATCTTGGCAGATGGTTCTCTGGGAAATTAAAACAAAGAGAACAAAGTGGGGTGGTGAAGGGAACGAAGCCATTTTGTCGGAGGCTAGGAACTCGCATCTGAATTCACAGTTGCAAAGGAAACTAGGGGCCTGAAGAGAGGGCTGGGCCTTAGTTATAAGCCATGGAAGGTGGGAAACGAGTTCCTCATTATGCCTTTAGGAAAAATGCTGAAAACTGTTTTATTCATGTCCCCCGCCCCCCAACACACACACAGTTGGCTTTCCTGAGGAGTTGAGAATTTTACGCGTCCTCCCTATGGCATCAAACACAGACACGTCCTTCAGGTGAAAAAGCTCGTCTCTCCTCATACCTCCCAGACTGCAGCGTGGCCACCTGGGACGGTGATGACTAATACAATCCGCTTTGTTGCACTTTACAAAGTGAATCTGAATCCAAGAATGAGAACCTTGGAGTCGGAGTAGAGGTCTAACCCCCGCCTGCCACTTAGTGGGCCAGCGATTTGACCTCTCTGACCCCCACTCTCCTCCTCTGAACTCGGGGTCAGTGAGCCCCATCTCACAGGCTCGAGTGAGAGTGAAGTGCAGTAGTGTACATGGAGTATGTGAGGCGGTGGACATGTTCTGGTGGTCTTGCCAGCACCCCATTCTGCCTGCTCTCTCTTGTGCTTTGAGGCCCTCCTGGAGCTCAGTAATGAGGCACGTGACCAGTGCATCACGTCTCCCCGGCCACGGTGACTGCTTCAGGGGTTGTCATGTGAGCTGAGCCTATCCGATGGGAGTCTATCTCAGAACTCCTGAAGAAATTTTTGGGGAAAAGGTGCTCATTTGCTTATTGTTATTGTTAGATGTGAATGAGGTTGCATGTAGCCCATGTAGAAGCTAAATGGAAAGGTTTAGTGAGAATTAGTTGTGTTTTGGTTTTAAGTAGTAAAGTGTTTTTTTGCACTATTTCTTTTTTCTTTTCCGCTACAATAACGTGCCAAGACTTCTCTCAGGAAACTCACTGGAGGGTGAGGCAGGGCGTGATTACTGCAGACAGAAGTGCCCGCAATGTCCTCTCAGTCTGTGAAGGTCTTCTCGGGCTGGCACGGGCGGAGCGTGGTGGCTCTGGGACACCCTGTGGGGCTGTTCTGTCCGTGCATCTGCAGGCGCAGGGGTGTGTCCATCACACTGCCCACCCGTGTTCTCCTTTCCCACTCTCGGGGCTCTCAACATAACCACCTGAATTCTCTCAATATGACCTCCTGGAGTCCACCCCTGAAGGAGGGGTCCGCCAATCGCTGTCCGCAGAAATAGGGTCCGGTCTGGGCTGCGGAGTTGAAAGGCCAGGAAGCCTGTCCCTAAGGGGCACTCATGTGACTGTACACGATGCCCTCTCTAGGCTCTTGTTAAATTTTTTAAAAATTGATTTGAGAGAGAGAGAGAGAGAGAGAGAGAGAGATAGTGATAGAGAGAGAGAGAGAGAGAAACTCTGATTTGCTGTTCCACTTATCTATGCATTCATTGGGTGACGCTTGCATATGCCCCGACCAAGGATCAAACCAGCAACCATGGCTTATCGGGACAATGCTCTAACCAACTGAGCTACCCGGCCAGGCCTCTCTGCGCTCTTGTATGTGCAGTTCCCCTCCCCAAGTGCCCTTCTCTCCACCACCTGATGGCTGTCCACTCATAGCGGGCCTCCACCATCAGCAGCTCCCTGGGCAGAGCCAGCGTTGCCTCCTGTGTTCCAATGGCCATCGGTGCCATCAGCCTGGGCCCCTCACACCGGACTGCAGCTGTCGGTCTCCCCTGCAGTGTGCATTCCTGGGGGCAGGGATCATCTTTCTATCACTGGTGCCGAAACAGTGGTTGCACAGAGGAGGCACTTGTTGAATGAAGGAAACAGCCTTAAAAGAGGGGGCAAGCCCTGGCTGGTTTGGCTCAGCGGTTAGAGCGTTGGCCTGCGGACCAGAGAGTCCCGGGTTCGGTTCCCGCTAAGGGCATGTACCTCGATTGCCGTTTGTCCCTACCCGGTTGGGGTCGTGTGGGTGGCAACCTGTCGATGTGTCTCTCTCACATCGATGTTTCTCTCTCTGTCTTCCTCCCTCTCTCCCTCCTGCTCTATCTGAAGATAAATGCAAACATGTCCTCGGGTGAGGATTAAAAGAAAAAGAGGGGGCAATAGGATTGTGTTACAGGACACAGGTGACTAGGTTTACAAGTTGGGATATGACACAAACTTTCTTCTATGGAAACTGCTTTACCCAGACCTGAACCCCCACAGCCATTCCGACCTAGAGGTCTCCTGGGGCGGGGAGTGGCTGCTTCTGGGAGGACTGTGGCTGCTGGGGACACGTCTGGCATGTGTGACCTATGGGACACTTTACACTCAGAGTGGTCTCACAGTAGTAGAAAGCAAAGCCCACTTTTAAAATCAGAGGGTCGAGGAAAGGAAACCAATGTGAGCTGGGCACTGTGCTGGGCAGGTTCTAAAGTGGATCGCATTTCACCCTTCCAGCCATCCTACCGGGAAAGTTATTCTCTATTTGTTCACCTGTTCTTTGCTCCTTTTGTCCCTATTTTCCTACCCTCTTTGAATTGAATATTTTTTTAGTCTCCCTTTTATCTCCACTATTGACTGATTTGCTTTGCCTTTGTTTTATTTTCAGTAGTTTCTCTAGGATTGACAATGTGTGTATTTAACTTATCAAAGTCACGGTATGTATTCTAACTTCAGTGTACAAATCAGGAGTTCAGGGAAGTTAAGTAATTTTCTTTCTTTCTTTCTTTTTTTTTACTGTGATAACTTAGAACTGGTGGACTCATTCACCCAGTTCTGTCTGTCTCCAAAGTCTAAATTTCCCATTACTTCATCCCAAAAGAAGAATTTTCTTTGTAAAGCCGTACTTTCACCAAACTCCCCAGGGACTCATGGCCAGCCTCATTTCTGGGTTGGAAACTCCCCAAGTGCATTTTAAGGAATGCATCCAGTGAGATATTAGGGTTTCACGGTGAAAACGGGGTTTCATGGTCAAATAAGTTTAAGAGAGAGTGGGTGAATACTACAGGACTTCTCAGAGCCTTTCATAAGCTGAAATGTATTATGAACATTTAAGAATGGTGGCCTCCCTGTCAAACTGATTTGATGCGAGAAACAGTTTTTCCAGAGCATTTCTCTGAACTAGTGTTTCTTCAAATACACTTTGGGAAATGCTGCCCGAAGGGACAGCCACCGTTTCCCGTACCCCATGGTGGCTTTCTCAAGGACGACCGTCTTGGCGGATGACCAGAGCAATAGGAAGAGATGACCAGCGTTTGCCCTCTGCACGAGCCCCGATCCTCACCTGTCATGAAGCATTTGATGTCCTGAGAGTTGCTGATGGGGTTGTTGTTTTTGAACATATAGAGATTAAAAGGCATGATGTTGCTGCTGCTAAGGTGCTTCCACAGCTCGTGGTCCGGGCTCGTCCAGCGACCGGCCAGCACATCATAATCCCGTCGGCCCATGTGGACGAGCTTGGTGAGCGGGTCATAGAGGCCACCGTGGTAGCCGATAATGATCTGGAAGTTGGGGTTGGTGTCCATGTAGATCTCCCCATAGGCCGTGTACAGGACCTGCTTGATCATCAAGCCCGTTCCGCTGAAGACAGCAAGAGGGGTCCCGATGTTGTCACAAGCTATGTAAAACTCATCGCCGCTGCTCAGCTCCATGGCAAAGAGGTGTCCTTGCAGGTCGTAGTAGAGGGACGTGATCTCAGAGCTGGAGTGGTTGTACAGGTGGGTGACCTTGGTGGGGTTGGTCAGATCTGCATAGAAGAACTGCAGGTGGTGGCTGTGGCTGCTCTTGCTGGACACCCGCCGCCCCAGGCCATCGTAGCGGTACCTGACACTCCAGCCGCCAGCCCGGTTGTAGGCCTTGACGAGCAGGCCAGCGGAGTTGTACTCAAAGACATCACCACCCCGCTGCCTCAGGAAGCCATCCTCATCCATCCTGTACTGCACGTCACCTAGTCTAGTGATGCGGTCTCGGAGGTCGTACCGTAGTGGGGTCAGCCGTGCACTGTTCCCAGGGCTCAGTAAGTGCAGGTTCCCATTCAGGTCATAGCTATATCGCCAGAGTGGCTTGTCATTGATGGAGACGGTCTGTAGCTGGCCATCAGCGTCGTACTCATAAGAGTAGCGGGTGGTGTTGGCATAGGGTCCCACCTTCAGCTCCTTCTTCACTACTCGCCCCATGTTGTCATACTGGACGGTCATCCAGTACATGAGTGAGCGGAAAATCTCATATTGCACCTCCTTCATCCGCCCGTATGCGTCGAAGTGCTTGGTGTGGGTCATGACCGCGGTGGTGATGATTTGGTTGATGTCATAGTAGATGACACCAAACTTCCCGAACTGCTCTGTCTTGCCCGACACGTCGTCATAGCGATAAAGATCGATGGGCAGTGGGGTCTCGTTGATCATGGCCTGCATGCTGGTCACCCGGAAACTGTTGTCATAGTTGTAGTCAAAACGAGCATTGACCATGCCTTCCTCGGTGAAGCGGAAGATCTGGCGGTCGATCAGGGGCCCGATCTGACGGTAGCGGATGGTGCAGGTGAAGCCCTCGTTCTGCAGGTTGACGGTCTTCAGCATGCCTGCTGTCTCGTCGTAGGTGAAACTCACTCTGGTGGTGTCGTACAGCATCTCGGCCAGCTTGGACAGCTTGCCATACTTGTATATCACCCTGCGGCCGGTGCCCAAGTAGAAGGTGTGGAGGAGGTGCCCGTCCTCGGTGAAGTCCTGGATGACCGAGGCATTGCCCTCGGGGGGCTGGTAGATGTTCCGGTAGTAGCCCACTGAGCGAATGGTCTCTAACGTCTGCCGGGCCACGTTGGGCATTGTCACGGAGGAGAGGCGGTCGTTCTTGTCAAACTCAAAGATGTACTGCCTCTGGCTGTGGAGGAGCAGCACCATGGACTGGAGGGGAAGGAAAACCGAGAGATGAGGGCAGGGCGATGGGGAGGAGGGTAGGTCTGGGTGCCCAAGTCTTACAGAAAGGAATGCAAGGCCAAGGGAACCGGTGGTTCTCTGGTTAGGCCCGAACCAGATGCTTTCCAACCCGTGTGCCATGAGATTCTGCAACGGGTACAGATGTGCTCGGATGGGACAGCGCTCACCCCTCGGCCAGGCAGAGCCCTCCGGCCCCTTTCCCTCTTACGAGGAGCAGCCCTGTCTGTCTGCCCCTTAGTGTGGCACGGAAATGGTGGCCCGAGTGTGTGGCAGGGTGTGAGAAAGGTGGGGAGCACTGGCCTAACGTGTTTGCAGCATCCTCTCTCGTGGCTTCCTTGCCCCAGATCCCTACTAAGATCAATCCTCCTCCTCAAGCAAGAATGGTTTTCCTAAAACACAGGCTGACGATGTCTGGGGACTGCTAAACAACATCTGTTGGCTCCCTGTGGCCTACTGGATAAAGACCATGTTTGAGAAAAGGCATTTAAGACATTGCGCCATTGTTTCTCTAGTCACAGGTCATGTGGGAATGGGGGAACCTGGCTTCTAACCACAGACTCATTGTGTGGCCTCGGGAAAGTTCTTTCCCTCTCTGGCCTTGGTGTTTCAGTATGCTGGGTGACCTTCAAGGTCTCTCTTAGCACTACCACAGAATATTGCTCTGGGAGATGCTCACCCAGCACAGAGCAGGGAGAGCAAGCCCTGGCTCTGGACAGGTGCTCAGGAGTAGGAAACAAAGGAAGGATCTGGGTACCAAAACTGGGACATGAAGTACAGACTCTATTTCAAGGCTGAGTCAGCAAATAACAGCCTAGAGGTATCTGGGCACCAAAGCTACCATTCTCTCCTCTGTGGGACCAACTTCTGATTTCATGCCCTTTCTGACTCCTCACCCCTGGGATGAAATGATTCCTGACCTGAAGAGGAGGGATTTACCAAGGCCTCGCCCAGCACCCGAAGCTCAGGATTAAGCACTTCCTGCCTAAGTACTGATCCTTAGGCTTCTGCTTTGTTCTCTGTGGCCCCATGTGCCCTAGACCTGGGAGCAGACCTCTGCCTGTTTGGGGCCCTGAATCCTGCTCCGTAAGTCGAGCTTGTGTTTGATCCTGCTCCCAGCTGCAGCCTGTAAGGCACGACTTTCACATTCTCCTGCCTCAGCTCCCCCACCTGCCAAACCATCACCATGATCCATCCAGAAGCCTCTTGGGACCCCCTGGCCCTCTGTTGCAGATTTCCCTAAACACTTCCTTTTGGAGGCCACATGGGTCAGACCTGTCCTTTCAAGGTCAGCAGACTTGGCTTGACCATGAATCGAGCTACAGTGATAGACCTTCTACACAGCAAGGCCAGTGATGGAGGGCAACAGACACCTGCCTTCTCCAAGTACGTGTAGCTCCACGTCTTCCCATCAGCAAAGATCCTGGACGTGATGCGACCCGCCTGGTCATATTCCATCCTCTCAGACATGATGCCTCTCTGAATGCCGGCGATGTGGCCTCCCGGGGAGTATGTCACGTTGACGCCGTTCAGCCTGCTGCTGGGTGACCAGAGGCTGGGCCGTCCTGCCTGGTCGTACAGGATCCGGAGGGTGAACTTGCGGTGGTCATCATAGATCTTCTCTGTGCGTGTCACGCGGTCGAAGTCCAGAGACAGGAGGTTCCGATTGTGAACCTGGAGATGGGGTGGGAAGGAGAGAGTTAATGTGGGTCTGAGAAACTCCCGAGTCCAGGAGGCAGCACAGGCCCTGGGTGTCAACCAGGGTTTGGGCCCTGGCTCTGTCACTTAGCTCGGCGAGGCTTCCTCATCTGTGAGACGGGAATAATGATGCCAACCGCAAGGTCCGGTGTGAGGATAAGGACACCGCAGACGCCGAGCTGTTCCCGAAGGTGACCCACACCATTTCCCAGTGTGATTCTTCTACTAAGGACAAATGGCAGATCCTTCTCCACTCCCTCCTAACTAGGAAGAGGCCTGGTGGGGCAGCAAGTCAGTGCCTGACCCCACGGATCGCGTGCCAGGCCCTGTGTGGGCGGCTGGACACCGAGCAGACGAGAGCTCAGGGACGTGAGGACACGCTCCAGATCTCGCGGCTGGTGAGTGACTGGGTCTGAGCTTGACTGTCACCACTGCGGTGTGCCGACGGAGGCTCAGTGCTCCTCCCGGAGAGTCCGAGCCTTTGTGGGCTCTGGGCTTCCCTTCCCTGCTCTCACCACCATCAGGGCTTCTCCGTCACCCCGGCCGCCTCCCAGGCTGCTGCTGCCTCCTGGAGGTCCTGCGGGCCCTGTGTTGGCATCTGGGCTGGCCTCTCGGACTGTGGGCCACCTGGGGACACAGTCCTGGCTTTGGAACCTCTGCTGCTGCCTCCAGCATCAGGGGCCTTTGTGTGATCTCCCTGGGCACCTGGGTCAGCACCTGATTCAGTTTCCTTTCAGGGTCAGAAATACCGGGCTCCTGCAGGGGTGGCAAGAAGTCAGGGCTTTTCCTGTTTTAATACAGACACAGACTTCAGAGGTCTGTTTCTATATTTGGTACCTGTTACCCCTGAAACATGGCTAGGTACTCTGATGCTAAAATGCTCCTTCCTTCTCATTGGCGTCTGGGTACATTTGGGTACATTTTCCCCCTCTTCCCTTAGTCGCTGGTTCAATTTGACAAGTAGTAAGGAAGACCCGAGAAGAAAACAGACAAGGTAGGTCACATGATGCGAAACAACTCAAGTGGATGGAAGTCATGCAAGGCCCTCTGGAGCCCCGTGTGGTTGAACAGGGCTCAGGATTCCAGCCTCATCTGTGCCCAACTTTTCTGTGTGACCCTGGGCAAGTGTCTTTCCCTCTCTGAGTCTCAAGTTTTCCCCTCTGTAAAACAAAAGGCTGTTGAGAGGATCGAAGGAACCTCAGTAAATTACCTAGTGAAATGTGGGGCACACAGAAGGTGCTAAATGAATGATTGCGATGATTTCCACTAAATGACAACAAACGGTCATGGTCATTCTCAGAGAAAGTGGGGGCACGTGTCTCCCCGTTCTCCCCAAACAAATTCTGAAGCCTACAAAATGAGGATTTATAATGATGGTGCTGAGACGACTTCAGCTGCGAATGGCCTGGTTATAATAAGGTTGTCTTCCCAGGGGTAATCAAACACAATTGAAGAAGCAAAAACAGTGTGGCAGACAATTCCCATGAAAAATCTGAGGCGTTGGAGGCTGAAGCTGCCTTCTTTGCCGAGGGCACAAAGGAAGATGTAAGGTCTGCACCACCAACACTGCGGGAGCCCTTCTTACAGCATCATTTGGAAGGTCCCCTGTGACTCCCCCAAGGTGCTGCCACCCAGCCAGCTGCCTCCCTTATCCCCTCGAGGACCCCTGGTGAAGGGGAGCTATACCTCTGTGGCAAAATTAATAACATTGAATTAAGCAGTTCACTGGGGAACTGCCTAATGCTTCCTGTGCTCGGCAGTGGCGGCAATGAGATTATTTTACATCTTTCTTTATTAAAAAAGTTCCCAGTTGTATAAAAAAATGAGCTCCATTATGGGGAGGCACACCCGGATAACATTCTAATTCCACATGCCACCACTGTGGGTGGCCATTTATATTGGGAGGACGCGGAGATTCGGCCACCTTGCTGGAATGCTGTTAATCGCAGGCTGGGAGAGGGACTTTTGGGAAACTTTTCAAGCCTGGGAAACTTTTGGTCCAGTTCACATGGCAGAGAGGAAATCCTAATAGCACTAATTGCTGCTACTTATTGAGCACCTGGGGTCTACCAGCACCTGGCTAGGCATCTATCAAATATATTGTCTGGTTTCTGCAGAAGAATCTAGGACTCAGAGGAGTTGCTCAGGGCTGCACAAGGCCCAGGTCAAACTTCCCATTCAGCACACTGCCTCCAATGTTCGTGAGAAGCTGCTGAGAATTCAGACAGGGGCTCAGGGAGGCAGCAGAGAACAAAGACAGACAGGCCTTCCTTAGGGAAAGACTGGAAGGCTTTCCCCCACATTAGACTGTTGCTGGAGTTCTTGGCTGTTGGGAGAAAACAGGAAGCCTGTCTTTCTGGCTCGAGTGGTATGATGTTGGATAAGTCACTTAACGTTTCCATATCTGCTGTGAGAATTTCACTAGGAGACAGGGTGCCTATTCCTTACCCCCACCTAACTATGTGAATCTGGCAAAATCCCTTTTCTCTCTGGAACTCAGGTGCCCCATGTGTGAAATGGGGGCTTCAATGAACTTTATTTGCTAAAGGTCAGGGGACAAGACAGCCCCAGCCACGTAGCAAGAGGCTGATTCTGTGGTTTTTAGGAGTCAGGAACGTGTGGCTCAGCTCAGCACGTCTCTATAGCGCACCTGTGGTGTCCAAGGTACTGTGCTGAAAGCCAGGGCTAGTTCCTTTGCTTTCATGCACCCCGTCACCTTTCCTTCTAAAGCTAGAGGAACGAGAAGCTGGGCAACCAGGTGCTGGGGCAGAAGCCACGCTGCAGTGAGGCAGAGAAAGGGCTGGTGCAGGGGCACCCACACTGAAAAGCACTCTGCAATGCCAGGCCACAGATGCTAGCCCACTGGTAGTGACAGCCACGGTGGGGGTCATTTTGTTCATCTAGAAAGGATCACTGCCTGAAAAAAGGGGAGACTCTGGCTTAGGTTCCAAACAGCTAAACCGAATTTTCGGATATATCAGCCACAGCAATAACAATAATAGCAATAAGAACAGCAATAACAGCAACAACGCGAGCAGGTATTATTATTGACTGCTTCTTGTGGGCCAGTCTCCGCAGGAGGCACTTCATACATTTTTTCTAATCTTTGGAGCAACTTGCAAAATTAGTTTTATGTTCCTCATTTTACAGATAATGAAATTGAGGATCTGAGAGATGATGGACTTGCCCTGGTTCGCTCAGGGAATAACGGAAGCTAGAAATTCGACTCAGGCCGGACTAACGCCAAAGCCGCTGATCTTGCCACAGGTAACAACTGGAAAGACGCACAAGACGTGTTACATGAGTTGCCTGAAGAGGAAACTGAGGGCCCAGGAAAACTTCCTCCCCCAGGGACCATTTCTAGAACAGAACCTCAGTTGTCCAGACTCCTCCTCATTTCCCCACTCAGGACTCGGCCTCCAGGGGTCCCGCTCACCCGCAGCCGGCGCCCGAAGACGGTGACCTGGCCCCGAGCCTGCTCCTTGCGCTGCCGCCACTCCACCAGGTTGAGGCCGTTGTCGATGGGCAGCGTGACGTTCCTCTTGCCCACCGTGGGGTTGACGGTGCCGGCCAGCAGGTGGGGCTCTGTCTGCAGGGCCACCTCCATGCCGTTGGCCAGCAGCAGCCGCAGGGAGCCGTCTGCCCCAATGTAGTAGCTGTTCCGGACCTGGTCTGAGGGAGCGAAGACAGACAGACTTCGCTCAGAAGGGATGAGGGTGGAGGGAGGCAGTGGGGTGGTTTTCTGACATTACAAACAAAACATTATGGAAAACTAGGAAAATAGATGGAGATCAGCCATAATCTCAATTCCACCCCCCAAAAAAAATCCACTGTAAATATGATGGTATACTCTTAGACTTTAGGATCTTTTCTAATATAGTCAGAGTATAAAATGTCCCTTATAGAGCTTTTCACTGATGATTGTATTATATCGTTAAATATTTTTCATGAGAGGTTTTGCTAATGTGTAGTATTCCATTGTATAGAAATACTATATCGTTTATTTAACCAACTCACAAATAGATTTCTGATTGTTGCCAGTTTTCATAATTACATGTAACATTGCAAATACATATATTTTAAACATTATGCTAAGTGAAAGAAGTCAGACACAAAAGGCCTCATATCGTGTGAGTCCATGTATGTGAAATTTCAGAACAGGCCAATACAGAGAGACAGAAAGTAGATTGTTGAGGGGAAGGGAGAATGGGGGGTGACTGCTAATGGGTAAGGGTTTTTTTTGGGGGGGGAGTGATAAAACTTTTCTAGAATTAGATAGTGGTTGCATAACTTCATTTATATACTAAAAACCACTAAACCGTACACTTTTCAAAGGGTAAGATTTATGGTATGTGAATTTTACCTCAATTAAAAAATAGTTTTTTGGCCCTGGCCAGTTTGGCTCAGCGGTTAGAGCTTTGGCCTGTGGTCCAGAGAGAATCAGTTGGGTTCCCACTAAGGGCATGTACCTCGGTTGCAGTTTGTCCCCGGCCCTGTTTGGGTCGTGCAGGTGGCAACCACTCGATGTGTCCCTTTTACGTCGATGTTTCTCTCTCTCTCTCCCTCTCTCTCCCTCCCGCTCTATCTCAACAAAATATCGAAAAATGTCCTCAAGTGAGGATAAAAAAAAAAGAAAAAATAGTTTTTTGGATAAGTCAGTGTATTCATTTTGGATTATTTAATCAAAATAGACTCCTTAAAGTAGAATTAGTAGAGCGAAGGGTTGAACATTTTTAAGTCTCTTGATATACACTAGGATAACAAAGTTCTTTATAACAAGGGGAGAATGAACTCCGATACTAAATCACTGACAGAATGCCAAATATATATGTGATTTAAAACATAGATTTAAATCATTGTCATATAGATACATACAGATGGTCTCCGGCTCATGATGGTTCAATTTAACAATTTTTCGGCATTATGATGGTGTGAAAGCAATACTCATAACAAATTACATGAGATATTCAATACTTTACTATAAAATAGGCTTTATGTTTGATGATTTTGCCCAACTTTAGGCGAATGTAAATGTTCTGAGTACATTTCAGGTAGGCTGAGCTAAGCTGTGATGTTTGGTAGGTTAGATGTATTAAATGAATTTTCGACTTGGGATATTTTCAACTCACAATGTCTTTATTGGGACATAACACTATCCTAAGTCAAGGAGCAGCTATATATACACACACACACACACACACACACATATACACATACATATATGACAATATATATATGACAATAATTAATACATCTGATTTTGAAATTTTATATCTGGTTAAAATATTTTAATTTGTATCTTTAGCTAAAAGGTGCTTCTGGAGAAAAGAAGTAAATTTCAGCTGTGAAATGCACATGGAATTCTCCTCTGAAAAGTGGAAATAACACCTCTGATCTTATACTGCCCTCCCCTGCCCCTTTGCCCCTTCTCAGCTGTTGCCTTTGTCTGCACTGCCCCTCTCTTCACTGAATGGCAGCCCAAGTCCTTCCTTGAGGCTCTGTTTAAATAGCACCTCTTCTCAGAAGCTTCCTGGTCCCTCTGGTTAGAATGAATGCCTCCCCTTTACACCCTATAACCTCTCTATAGGCTTCCTTAGTGGTCTTGCAGCTGAGGGATGTAGGCTCGCTGCCCTGCTAATGACCAAATTCTCCAGTACCCTAGCGCCTACTGTGTGAGGCACTATTTCACCGAGATTAAGAGCATGGATTTGGAGTCAGGCTACCTGAGTTCAAGTCCTGGCTCTCCCACGCTCTTGCTGTAAGACCTTGGGCTAATTCCTTAACCTCTCATGCCTCTGTTTCTTCATCTGTACATGGGGGATAAGAATTGTACCCTTACCCCATAGGATTAAGAGAGGTGATGAATACGAAGATCGGAGAACAGCACTTGGCATATAGTAAGGATTATATCAACTTTAGCTATTACTAGTTTTATGTGCCTGGCACTGTGCTGGTCACTGTCATGCGTCTAGTCACCTCTGTCTCCACTACCCCATTTATACACCTGTTAGTAAACTTTTCCAGTATGATCATGGTCCTTCCACAGCTCCCCACTGCCTTCATTTTTTATTATTTTATTTTAAAATTTGCCTTTATTGTTGAAAGTATTAAAGATAGCCTCCCTTTTCTTTATTCCTCCCCCACCACTGACACCTCCTACCTACTCCCGCCCACCCCCTGCCTTCACCCTACTATTGCCTATGTCCATTCCCATTGCCTTTAGTGGTTCTAGAGTTATTTGTCTGGGTCCAAATACCCCTCCTAGGTGTGTGGCTTTGGACAGGCTACTTAATCTCTCAGTGATTCATTGCCTTCATTTGGAAAATGGGAGATATTAGTAATTAAAACCTACTTCATCTGGTTGTTGTGAGGATTAAACAGGACCATGAATGTAAACCACTAAAAATATAGTTCATATGAGTAAGTGCTCCAATATGTTAGTCATCGTTATTGTTTTTATTGCATGTGCTTAGCAGACACGTGCGGGACGGAATCAGATGTCGTCCAGGATATGAGAGGCAATAAGGATGTAGTTTTTGTAGGAAGCCCTCACTGCCTCTTCCCTGCTAGAATAGCATCAAATTGGCCCCTCTCCCTCCCACTTCCTCCTCCCTTCATTTTTTCCTTTTTTCTCTCTCATATAGAGAATTCTAAAATCTGCCTCAAACTTGCTATGCATTATTCACTGACAATCTGTATTTTAGTTCCTCTGAACAGTGAAAAGGCCTGTGTCAATTTGTCTTTTAAAGCTGCTTCTTGCAGAATCCACATACGCCCATTACTGGTGACTTTGGCTGGAACAGCATCTGCAGAGGCCTATCGCAAATGACCCCCATTTAATGCGAGCTGTGACTTCCCAAGGCTGCTGCTCATTAGTGTCTGCTTCTTATTTCTTCCCAGTGTTCAGACATGAGATGAAACTGAAAGAGCTTTTTACAAAGACTACTGAGGCGGCTGCAAAACCGAGCATCTGGGCCTGGTACGAAAGAAAGGGGAGCTTGGCAGAGGTACCAAGGAGGAAAAACAGGTACCATGTCTCCTGGATTGCAACATGGACTTTGCCTTTCCACAGCTGAATGATTCTGAGATTGCAATGTGTCTGAAGTCCTCGTGTACGTTTTAGGCAGTGTGTCCGCCCCACTCCCCATCCTCCAAACTGAAAAGTTGTTGTTAAATTGATGGTATATTTTAAAACCTTTCTGATGGCACTTTTGAATTTCAAAAAGTTGCTCAAATATAAGAAAGCCTGCATTAACTTTTGAGAAAATTGCTCAAAGCCAGCTTAGAGGTATAGAGTGGGGAAGATAATTCTTTTTTTTTTTTTTCCTCACCCAAGGACATTTTTTCGTTTTGTTGTTGTTGTTGTTGTTGTTGTTCAGATAGAGTGGGAGGGAGAGAGAGGAAGAGAGAGATACATCGACGTGAAAGGGACACATTGAGTGGTTGCCACCTGCACAACCCAACCAGGGCTGGGGACAAACTGCAACCGAGGAACATGTCCTCAGCGGAAACTGAACCCAGGTCTCTCTGGACCACAGGCCGACGCACTAACCGATGAGCCAAACCGGCCAGGGCGGGGGAGATAATTCTTAACCACAGGGAAGAAAATGGGCCTGAAGGACAAGATATCTGAGTAACCAGTGGCCTTGCTGTCCCTCGTCAGGCAGAGAAGCCTGGCTGGCTTGGAATGGTCCTTTCTCTGGGGAATAGCCCAGTCAGAGCATAAATACCTGGGTGTGTCCCAACCACTGCTACAGGTGCTGGTACGAGGGAACCCCAGGTTTGGTTTCTCTCTCTTTGACTGAAAACTGCTATTATTCTTTTTTTTTTTTTTTAATTGAATTTATTGGGGTGACCTTGGTTCACAAAACCATACAGGTTTCAAGTGTACAACTCGACAAAACATCACTGCACACTGCATTGTGTGCCCATCTCCCCAAGCAAAGTAGCTTTCTGTCTCCATTTCCCCCCTTTGTCCACTTCTACCTACGCCCCTCCTCCCTTTCCCTCTGTCTATCACCACACTGCTGTGTGTGTGTGTGTGTGTGTGTGTGTTTGCTTAGTCCCTTCGCCTTCTTTTATCCAGCCACTCCCTCCCCTCGACAGCTGTCAGTCTGTCCCATGTATCTGTGCCTCGGGTTCTATTTTGTTGGTCAGCTTACTTTGTTCATTAGATTCCCATATAAGCGAGATCATGTGGTACTTGTCTTTCTCTGACTGGCTTATTTCACGTAGCATAATACTCTCCAGGTCCATCCATGCTGTTGCAAAAGGTAAGATTTCCTTTTTTTTTTTTACAGCCAAGTAGTATTCCATTGTGTAAATGCACCACAGCTTTTTTATCCACACATCTACTGATGGGTACCAGAGCTGCTTCCAAATCTTGGCTATTGTAAAAAAAAGCTGCAATGAACATAGGGGTGCACAAATTCTTTCGAATTAGTGTTTCAGGTTTCTTCAGATATATTCCCAGAAGTGGGAATGCTGGGTCATAAGCCAGTTCCATTTTAATTTTTTGAGGAAACGCCATACTGTTTGCCACAGTGGCTGCAGCAGTCTGCATTCCCACCAGCAGTGCACAAGGATTCTCTTTTCTCCACATCCTCGTCAACACTTGTTGTTTGTTAATTTATTGATGTTAGCCATTATGACAGGTGTGAGGTGATAGCTCAGTGTGGTTTTAATTTACATCTAACATCTCTCTGATGACTAGTGACGCTGAGCATTTTTTCATGTCTACTGGTCATCTGTGTGTTCCTTTTGGAGAAGTGTCTATTTGGGTCCTTTGCCCATTTTTTTAATTGGGTTGTTTGTCTTCTAGTGTTGAGTAGTATAAGTTCTTTATTGTTTATATTATATATAAGTTCTTTATTATATATAAATTCAAATTATATATTTCAAAAATTAACCCCATATCAGATGTAACATTGACAGATATGTTCTCCCACTCAGTGAATTCCCTCTGCGTTTTGTTGATGGTTTCTTTTGCTGTGCAAAAGCTTTTTAGTTTGATGTAGTCCCATTTGTTTATTTTTTCCTTTGTTTCCATTGCCTGAGGAGATATATTGGCAAAAATATTGTTCCAAGAGATATCTGAGATTTTATTGCCTATGTTTTCTTGTAGGATTTTTATGGTTTTGCAACTTACATGTAAATCTTTAATACATTTTGAGTTTATTCTTGTGTATGGTATAAGTTGGTGGTTCTAGTTTCATTTTTTTTTTTGCATGTTCTTTGAGGTTTGTAAAGGCACAGGACTACATTTGGGAGTAAAAGTAGTTGTGAAGATACACAATTATTTTCTTACGGTAAATCAAATCAAACTGCTTGTTAAATTAATTAGTTAATTAATCTGACAAATACTTACTGAGCAATACTATGTGCCTGGCCCATGCTGGTCACTTTATGTACGTTGTCTAAAGAGATGGTCTGAGCAACTCTATGAGGCAGATATAAATCAGCCCCATTTCCCAGGCCCAGTAACTGAGGCCCAGAGAAGACTGACTCCATCCAGTTCACAGGCAGGAGCTGGTGCAGCAGGCACAGGGGCCCGGTCTGTCTACCCCAGAACTCCTGCTCTTTGTGCTGCCCCATCTCATTTGCTATGGCTCCAACATGCTTTCTTTTCCCAGAGCAGAAACTCGAGGGCCACGGTGATGCGGTAGAGTCAGGACTAGAATGTGGGTGTCTGACACACAACCCAAGGTTCTTGTTAATACTTTGTGTCAAAAAGCCAGGTGGGGGTGGAGGGCAGACCAAGCAAGCCTTTTCCTGGTGATAACCCCCTCTTTTTTTTTTTTGCTTACTAAGCCCAACAAAGCTGCACGCTCCACTCTGAGTCACCACATCCCATGAGAACAGTTGGGGCAGACAATTCACAGCAGTGTTTCATCAATGTGATTTAGCTGAAGCTAAAAGATCAACTCCTATCAGGGATTATGTGATGGATGCAGGGAGGAAGGGTCTCTTCTCTGTGGAATCCGAGCAGAGGCACACGCTGTCTCACCTGAGCTTCAGGAAGGACTTCTCCATGCCCAAATCCCTTTCATAAGCAGGTGTAATTATTCTGTCCTTTGTCCTCGCCTGCACCAGTGTGAGAGTAAATCTTTAATCTGAGAACCATTAGAATGGCAGAACAGTGAGGTCACCTCGATTAGGAGCTAATGGATTCTCTACCCTTTGTTCTGATGATAATGGGATGAGACAATGAAATATTACTCTGAAGCTTCTGCGAGAGAATTTACAGGCTAGTGTGTTTTGCAAATTAGGTGGCAATACAGAGACGAAACCAGCGTAAAACGTTTCTGTTCCTTGGCAGCTCCAGGAGCAGTTGGTTTCTTGTGTCGGCCTCTTCCAAAAGTGTCTCCCCTCCTCTGCCTCCAAGTCCCCCAGCCCCCACCTGGCTTACCTTGCAGCAGTGTATAGAAGGCACCTGAGGCAGACAGGTTGGTGGTGATGGTGACATCATCTTTGCTGGAGGTCTCTACCTGGACATGCACTGAGCTGTCTGTATCACTTCGGAAACTGCTCACCTGGCCAGTAGGGAAGGTCACGTTTGTCAGGCGGCCAAAGCTGTCGTACCTGAAAACCAAGGGGTGGTTCTGAGTAACAGAAACATAATGGTGCTACAGCTGGAACTTGGCATGTTCTACCTCATGCGACAGTGTCGCATGTCCTGCTTTTCTTTCTGGTTGGATACACTGCCATGTCTCCTACATCTCCTTGCACTTAGTTTCCAGGATAAGGCTCCGCTTGCTGATACCCGACGGCAGGCCAATGACTTACCTCTTGGAGTCTTCCTTTCCTGATCCCGTAAAGTAGACACGATCAACCCTGTCCCAGAGCTGGGGGACTCCCAGAGCTGATGGGGGCAAGCCTGGTGCTTGAACGCCCTCTCAAAACCCCTGACAACTGGCATATAGATTTGACCCAACAACACTAGAAATGAGGCTTCCCAGAAAGCTCTAGATCCTGGGAAAAGGGGACTGTGGATTCAAACCAGGACCCTGCTGCCACATAAGCAGGTCAGACAGACAGGCTATTGCAACCTCTTCCCATCTAGATCCCACACCTGGCTCCAAGCAGCTACCTGTCTGCAGCTCTCACAACTCACAGCTCTGCTCTGGTGCGGTCCGTCTGACGTATCATCACTGAATCTCAATCCGTTTCCCTACTCTCCTGATAATAATAAAAGAAATACCTACCATTGTTGAACACCTCCCAATGTACCAGGTATGGTGTTAGTCCCTTTTCATACATTCTCTCATTTAACCCTCACAACCAGTCTAAAAGGTGTATATTATCTGCATTTTGGAGGAGGGTCAGGAATGGAAGCTCAGAAAAGTGAAGTTACCTGCTCAAGGTCACACAGATAAATGGGTGGAGTCAAAACTCACACTCAGATCTATCTGCTTCCAAGCTACCACCCGCTCCTCTGTCTTCAACGAGAATGTCTGTTCCGTGTATTTGCGAGTACTCATTGCGTGCTCGCCTAGCTGCTGTGGAGTGGCTGGAAATGGCAGGGGGTAGGCTATTAACATTTCAGTTATTATTTGTAATTAGGGGAGGCTGCAGTGTAAAAAGGTCGGTTTAAATAGCCTTTTTGCACTTGTATGTGAATGGCAGAAAAGTTCTTCAACCAGATGTCAATATATATACATTTTTGCTTCACGAGTTTAGGTGCCATCCTTCTGCGGGGGCCATGCTAATCTTCTCTGTGTCATTCCAATGGTGGTGTACGTGCCGCCGCAACAAGCACTCGATGCGATATTTCTGGCTTCCACTCCTGCTCAAGCTTGCAGCATGGGCTCGTCCATGTCCCCCCGGGTGCGCCGGGCTTCCCTCCGGACCTTCCCCCCTGCTTTGCTTTTACTACTGGGATTTTTTTGTTTGTTTTTAATCCTCACCCTTTTTTGTTTGTTTGTTTTCATTTATCTTCAGATAGAATGGGAGGGAGAGAGGAAGAGAGAGAGAGAGAGAGAGAGAGACATCAATGTGAGAGAGACACATCGAGTGGTTGCCTCCCACATGACTCCAACTGGGGCCAGGGATAATGCAACCGAGGTTCGTGCCTTAGTGGGAACCAAACTCGGGACTCTCTGGTCCATGGGCCAACGCTCTAACCACTGAGAAAACCAGCCAGGGCTTACTACTGGAGTTTTACTACTGGTTTTAATAATGTTGAAATAAAAGGCCCAAAAGTTCAGCTTGTCCTGGCTCTTTGGTGATTCCCTAGGCTGGGCCTGGCTTCCCGCCTGGATGCCTGGGTCCTGCAGCTTCGGTGGCTTTAGCTGAGGCTTGTAAATGACACGAGGCAGGCCTGCGCTGAGCGACTTTCTGCCGACGGTCAGATTTGGGTGCTGCGTGGATTCTGCCACCTGCCAACTCTTTCTGTCTCTGGGCCTGGCACTGATCACGGCATTCTTTACACTGAATGGTGACAGTCCCTGGCACAGTCGGCCACCGAGGCGGTGTTGGTAAAGGTCTTTTGAAGGACTCACCCCAGTTCTTGACCCAATACTGACTTTGAGGGAAGGGTCAAGGGGCTTTGGGAAAGTTGAATCTCTGTCGCCGAGGCGTGAGGAAGGGGGTGGAAGCCCTTTCCCAGATGGTGAGGAAGGCGGGCGGCCTCAACCACACACCTCAGCCGGGCTTGGAGGAGCAAGGCCGTGGGGCTGTTGACCCCGTCGGCTCTCCTGCGGGCAGTTAGGGCCTTCAGAAGCCTGTTTCCTGTCCTGATGTCTCATGCTTCCTCCTTAGTACCGAGTCCGATTCTTGTAGGAAATGGTCAGTCTGGTTGAGGGGTGGGTGATGACATGGCCTGAAACCTGGACTGTGTCCCAGGGGCAGAGCGGCCCTGAGAGCTGGGGGAGGGAGTGGTTCTGAGGCTGCTGTGAGGAAGGAAGGCCCTTCTCAACCGGAGACTCCCTGGGGGCTCCGCCCCTTCCCTCTGGGAGAGGCATTTGAGGAAGGCATTGCACCCCTGTGTTTACAGGGGTTCTCTCTCAGAGGTGGAATGACAGGTGATTTCAACTGCTTGTTTATATATGCCTTACGTTCCCAAGAGTTTCTATAACTAACACGGTTGTTTTCATGATCAGAAGTATTCTGCCAACATACTGGGGACTTGTGACCGTGGCCATCCTGGAGACGAGGACCTTTTAAACATGACTGCCATTTAAAGAAGGGTCTCATTATAGGACACCTGCCAATATCAGTATCCAGGCTTTGTCAGTAAAATATTACTTGGGTACCTCAAATTTCTGAGCCAAATATCAAGACTCCCGAAGATTGGCTCAGCCCTGGTCGAATTAACGGTACCTGTGTCCTGAGTAAGCACAGTCCTGTCAGATCCTGAGTCATCTTTTCAATCAACAAGAAGATCCATTTCAGTCCGACAATTTCACAGGATGGATGCTGACCTGGTATGGTTCTTTGAACACCTGTTATCCACGTACACATGCTTTATTCATGAGACTTACTCAAACTATATACTTTCCTCACCTAACTGGATAAAAAAGACTTTATTATACCATGCAGGATACTTAAAAAGGAGGTTTAGGGTCTTATAACTAAGAACTGATAGAGAGATTATTGATTAGGGGTCAGATGCCACTTCACTACTACTTCTAACAAGGCCTTGTTCAAATACCACCTCACAAAGCTCTCCTGGGTCTCTCTTGGGAGCCTCTGGCCCAGTTCTGTCACAGAACGTCCCTGGTATTGACATGGCTGATGTACCAGTTGTCTCCGGCTTAGGCCTGGGAGTGCTTGAGTCAGGACAGGGCTGTGAAGTCACGCAGTCAGGCTGGGGATCTAGAGTCTACCACCTGCCAGCCACGGGACGCTGGAGGGTTGCCTCTCAGTGCATCTCTGCTTCCCAGCACTGAGACTGGCACAGAGAAGACAGGCAGGGCATGTTGGCTGCACAAATTAACGAACGCATGACTGGACATGCAGGGCCTCTTTCCTGCTCTTGGAGAAGGGAGCCCATGACATTTGCACAGCACCTCCTGCTGGACTTGGCAGAGGCTCGACACACAGTAGGCACATAATAAACACTTGCTGAATGCACAAGTATGGACACAACTGCTTTCACTAAATGGTACTTCAGCAATTTCCATAGGAATCTCCCTAGAGTTTTCGTCCCCAAGACAGGAGGAGGCTTTGCATAAAGGCAGACAACTGTAATTATTATTGAAGGTAGCCGGTAATACGTAATTAAATTGAGCCTGAAGAAGAGACAATGAAAAGGCCCCATGCCTTTAAGATCTGGTTTTCATTTTATATGAGATGGCTGAAAAACAATAATTTCCACTCGTCACATTTTCCATTAGAAGGACTGAATGTCTTAATTAAATGAACATCAAATAAAACAGCCAATTTATAGAATTTTCTTGTCTCTTATTCATTCATTGCGGTGTCTTCCAGAGCTTGAGAAACGCCACTGGACCTCTCTGCTGCCTGATCAATACCTGTGATTATCCCATCAGAACACTTGCTTCCGCCTCTGCGGGACGAACTGGAGCTGCCATCCCCGGGACTGTGAGCACCTTTGCCCTGCGGCGCCTCTGTGGAGCCATTTCTCCTCCTGCTGCAGAGCTGCCAGGGGACAGGCCAGTGCTGCCCAACAAAGGACCAGGGGACAGTTCTCTGCACTCTCTGGATTCCAAGTGGCTGCTCCTGACCCTGGCCCTGTGACTGGGTGACTTCTGGACAATGGTTTAGTCACATCTGTCGTGGTTTTACTTCAAGTACTGGCAAAAATTCGTTCTTTCTAGCCACGGAGAACAAAGGAATGTGTTGGTGTGGGAAGGTCCTTGGAGCCAGAAGGTCTAGGCTTTGAACCCAGGCTCTGCAGCTGCCGGCAACACGACTCAAGAGGATGGGCACTCAGTTCTGTTCTGCTGACCCTCAACCCCCACAACAGCGGTATCATTTCAGGCAGGTTATATAACCTAACCTCTGGGAGCCTCTATTTTCTCCTCTATTAAATGAGGATAATAATACCTATCTTAGACAGAAAATCAAACAAGGTAGCATATTTAAAATAAAATGTCAATGCTTAACATGGCCTGTAGGACCCAATGAGACTTCTTTCACTAGTCTGTCAACCCTCTGAGGGAAGGGACTTTGTGTGGTCACTGATGTATCCCCAGAACTTAGAAGAGTTCCTGGCAGATGCTCACTAATGGGAATGAATGTTGGTTGAAAGACCTGCTCCTTCCTACCTCTTCTTACAATTTCACTTTGAACCTTACTCCTCCATACTTCCTGCTTTCCATTACATCTGCTTCCGATCTGCAAACATGCCAAGCTCAAACCAGGCTTGGGGTACTCTCACTTACTGTGCCCCTTGCTGGGAATGCTCTTGGTATGGCTGGTTCCTTCCAGTACTCACGTTTTAGTTAAAATGCTATCTTTTCAGACCTTTCCTGATCACCCTTTCTGAAACAGATAGGCCCTCCCATCTCTATCGCATTATCTTGCTTTATTGTCTTCATCATACTTATTATATTGTTTCTGTGTTTACTTATTTGTTGCCTGTCTCTTCCCACTAGAATATAAGGTCCATGAGTAGAGGGACCTTGTCTGCATTCTCAGTGCCTAAGAGGAGTACCCGGCATATAAAAGGTGCTCAATACATATTTCTTGGATGAATAAATGAATGAATGTAGATACTGTTGTTTTCTCAAGATGTGGACTGAAAATAAGAACTCCACCCTTTTAACTCCCGCTTCCATATAAGGAAGGGAAAGTTCACTAATATTCATAGAGTACTATTGAGGTACCATGCACCATGCTCACAACCATCTTTTGAGATGCGCATTATTATCGGCATTTCACAATTGCTGGAGCTGAGGCTCAGAAGGGAGAAGTAACTTGCCTGAGGTCACACAGCTAGTAGAGGACTATAGATTCAAAGTCAGACTGTGTTCTTTCATCAGGCCTCCCATAAAAATGATGCTGTTTCAAATCAAAACCTTTGTGTTTCATCACTATGTTAAAGAAAATACTGTGTTTGGAAATCTCGGTCAAGAAGATTGACAGTTTTCTCTTCAAGATGCTTTGCTTTGATACCACTGTAATTGACCCTTCAGTGATGCCAGCCCCCACTCGGGGGGTATGATGGAGATGACCAGATGATTGGCTTTTTATTATTTCCTTCTACTGACTTTTCTTCACTCCATTTTCCCAAAGCGTCTTTGAAGCATGGGGAAAGAAAACACATAAAAGATTCATAGAGTTGCTGTGAACTGGGCTCTCAGAAGAGGACCACTAAAGGGTATCTTCACACATACTGCAAAGCTTTCTTCTTCACACTCAATACTTCACATCTCAAACCTCTTAACTCTGAGCAGCTGTGGAAGAAGATGCCAAATGGCCTCTCTGATACTAACTTTTGTTGATTGGGACTTGTTGGTTGGGAAATAAAAGATTTGATTTTTATGACTTTCTTCTATGAATGTTTCAAACACCACCATCATCAACAAGAATGGCCCATACATATGGACAGTTCTCTCGGTCTCAGGTCACTATAATAAATGGCGTCACTACATCATTAGTTCTCCCAAACTGTATCAGTATCAGAGCAAGGATACTTTATGGCTTCTGCAATAAATACTAATTCGTGCTGCCCATTTCCCATAGAATTGAGTCCCAACAATGAATTCTAGCCTTCAGGATTTCTAAGATCTCGCTCACCCCACACTGTAGGTCTTCCCTCTCACTGATGATGTACTTGAGGCAGTGCGTCTGGTAGCAAGTGCATCTGATGGAAAGGGTTCAGGTAGATCTGGGGTTGAATCCTGGCTCTGACACTTATGTATACAATGTCACAGAGCCAGTAAGTATCTGTTTATTCACTGGCTATTCTCTGTTCACCCCTCAGATCCATTCTGCGCCCTTCTCTATGCTCAGAAGAGCTGACCCTCACAGACTACATCACTTGGGTCCTTTGGGGGGCTAGCTTCTAAATGGATTCAGTCCATGGTAGGCATTGGCATAAGAAATTAGAGATCTAGAGAAGTTTTTCTTTCTCCAATCTCCTTTAGTACCATTTATCTAATAGTGACTGCCTCTGTCTGCAATTATAGCTCCTACCAGATGACTTCTCCTCTATGGTTACAGCTTCCACTGGGATTCAGTAACAATATCCTATTCCTTCCCTGTTTTGCCCTTCAGCCTGATGGGTGATCATGGCTGTTCACTATTATTAGTGCCTGGATACCTCACCTTCCTTTCTTGGTTCCCTTATACCTGTCTATACCTCTATAACATTTCTTTATTTGAAAGATGTTTCTGCTGGGTGTAGAATTCTGGGTTGACAGGTTTTTTCTTTTTCTTCCAGCACTGCTGTCTTCTAGTTTGTATGGTTTCTGATGAGAAGTCTGCTGCAATTCCTATCTTTGTTCCTCTACATGAAATGCCTCCCCCGTCCCCAGCTGCTCTCAAGATTTTCTCTTTTTCTTTTGTATTCAGCAGTTTGAATATATGCCTATGTGTGTGAGTGTTTATTCTGCTTGGTATTCTCTGACCTTTTTAGGTCTGTGGTTTGGTGTCTGTCATTATTTATGGATAATTCTTTTTTTTTTTTTTAAATACAGGTTCTTGGTTTAAATTTTTTTCCCCTTATTGATTTTAGAGAGAGAGAAAGGGAGAGGGATAGAGAGATGGAAACATTGATGAGAGAGAACATTGGTTGGCCACCTCCAGCATGCCCCACACTGGGGATCAGGCCCACAACCCAGGCATGTGTCCTGGCCAGGAATCAAACCGGAAACCTCTTGGTGCATGGGTTGATGCTCAACCACTGTACAGCCACACCAGCTGTATAGATAATTCTTGATCATCAAATCCTCAAACATTCCTTCTGCCTTATTTTTTCTCTCTTCTCCTGGAATTCCAATTCCATGTATAGTAAATCAACTGATATTATCCCCCAGCTCTTGAATACCCAGTTCTGTATTTTTTCCACTTGTTTTTCTCTTTGTATTTCAGTCTGTTTTTGTTTTTGAAGACTTGTACTTTTATTTTCATAATTTGGTCTCTGTTCCACAATTTCATTTCAATTTGGTAGTGTGTATATGTGTGTGTGTGTGTGTGTGTGTGTGTGTATATATATATATATTTTTTTGTATTAGACAAAAGATCTTGTCTCAAGACTTTAATGATTTTTCATTTTGCTTATATAACAGTAATCATAATTTCAATTTATTTTGAAAATAGGTCCAGAGTTTACTTGAACTATAATTATAATTTGAACATTGTTTCAAAATAGGTGCTATGTTATTATATGTGAATTATATCTCAATAAAACTGTTACAAAACAAAATAGATGCTGTAGGTGGGCGTTCTTGACCACTTGGAACTTATATCACTGCAGGCAGATATAAACAAAGAAGCCATCACTCAAATGACTTGAATTATATATAGCTATGAACTAAAAATATTTCTGTTAAATCTCAAGTGAACCTAAAGTAGTCTTTTGATAGCCAGGGCACTTTGTTCAGTCTTGTTGATCAACATCAGGATTATTGTTCGAGACACGGGGTGGTTTCTATTGACCATCTTCTTCCCTCAGCTGTGTCAAGCCTGCTGATAAGTCCATCATGGGCATTCTTCATCTCTGTAACCGAGTCGTTCAGGTCTAGCATTTCCATTTTATTTTCTCTTAGAGTTTCCATTTCTCTGCTGGAACTATCCATCTGCTCTTGTATATTAGTCACCTTTTCCATTAGAGCCTTTAACATAATTACAGTTATTTTAAAATCCCTGAAAGAGGGTTTTAACCTCTGTGTTATATCTGAGTGTGGTTCTGATGTTTTCTTTGTCTCTGGGGCGTGTGTTGCAGTTTTTTTTTTTTCTCCTTTTTTTATGTTTAGTCAAAAGTCTCACATCTTGTGTAGCACAGTAGAGACTGAGGTAACAGGTTTTATGCTTGGAGATGGGTATGCGTTTCCTTCTGCTATGACTTCAGTAAGGGTGTATGAGTTACTATGGGAGGATTTGAACTGGCTTTAAAGTTGGTTGTGTCTATGGCTGGCCTTAGTGCATCACAGGCTTTAATCTCCTCTAACCACCTTGTGTTTAGGGTGCTGAACTTTCTTTCTCCCTCAATGTTGACTCCATCCTCAGCTTTAGGTTCCCTCTCTGTGCTGCTCCTCAGAGAGGGTCCCTTTCCATGCTCTTGTCCCTTTCTTACCTCTTTCTCAACAGTACTCTGCTTTTTACTCGTTGTGTTTAGCTTTTTAGCTAGTGGTAGGGGTTGGTGAGCCTGAGAGAGTTTTCTATTGCTCTGCTTAAGCCTCAGTCTTATCTACCCACATGTCCCTGAGCCGCAGGGGTATGGCCTCTTTAGTGTTCTTGTCTTTTTTCAGGCTGCAGTTCTGGGCCCATTATCGGTTACTCCCTCCTAGAAGAAGCTTAAAACATGTTTTCTTCCCTCATTCAGCTGTAATGGGTCTCCACCAGTGCTGAAGGAGTAGAGTGTTGGTTGCCCCCCTCTCCACAGATGAAGGTTTTTGTTGCACAGGGGAGTAAAGTGAGAAGAGTCTGGGTAGAGCAGGCAGATGCCTGTGTCCCTACCTCAGCAACTGCTCCAGGCATACTGGTATACAAGGGACACTTTCTTAAATATTTCTCTACTTTTTAAAGAGTACTTGATGGGGGTTGAGGAGAAAAGTTCTGGAGAGAATGTAGACTCCATGTGTGCAGCCCTCAAGGGCTCCATACTCTCTCGCCAGTATACACATAGCATTTGTGAATTTACCAACCACCCTAGCTGGAGTCTTCTTACTGGTGACTGGCTGCGTTTACCCAGGTAAGCTCGTGCTCACATCTTGTCTTTCTCTTCAGGAGTCTGTCTTTCCTTGGATTTGGTTAGTTTATTGCCCTGTGACCCCAGAGAAGGAGTTTAAGGAAAACTCGTGAATTTGTCATTTGTCTGGTTTATTTCTTTGTTAGGTGAGGAACAATGCTCTTTCTAGCTCTTACATCCTCAGCAAAACCCAGAAGCCAGGCTCTTCATCTGAACCATTTGAGTTGAATCTACCTCATGCTGGGGGCAGTGACAGTGCTGAAGCTGGGATTCGAAGCTGGGATTCTAATTACAGCATGTTTTTGTCTTCCATTTTTATCTCCTTTCCCCCCTGAATTTGTATTTCATTCATTAAATACTTATTGAGCACCTACTACGTGGCAAGCCCTAAGCTTGATACAGAGATAAATGAGTTAGGGTCTCACAGTAGTTAGTGTGAGAATAACTATGATGGGCTGTCACGGGGTGCCAGAGTCATACCCCCCTATGAAAGTTGGGGAGCTGGGTGCTCAGGCCTACTCAGCAAGCCAGTTTTGGAACCTGCCTCACGCTCATCAGGCCATTTGCTTGGATATCAAATGCCATCGGCCCCGGAGCCCAAGTCTGAAATTAATGATGCCACACATTGGAGATGAAGGTTGCATTATAGATTCCTTTGAAGTTTTCTACCAGTAGATCTGCGGGCCGAGGGAAAGAAACTAACCTTGATCCCCAGAACTGTGAACTCTTCAAGTCAAGTTGCTCTGAAGTGTGTGATGTTTATGTTACATGTATTATTTAATCTGTTGAAAGGATCGATAAAGCCAACTTAAAACTCGTTTTAGTACTAGCCCATGTCACAGTCAAGCCTGGGCTGATTTTTTTTTTTTTTAAATATTAGAGCCTTTGGGTTGAAATCCTCTAAGCTGCCTCATGGAGCCAAAGTAGAAAATACACCGGAACAAGAGTGTATTGGAAAAATCTGTCCAAATCTATGTTTAAAAATACCATAATGATAATAATATCACAACTTTACTTCTTGGGAGCTTCATAGTTTGCAAAGTAGTTTTACTTTCAGAGTTTATTTAGTTTTTTTTTTGATCTGGACAATGGCCCTGAAATAGGATAAAGCCAGCATTATTTCTGTCCGGTTGAGACGTGGCTGGAAGCCCACCAGCGTGCCCCTGAGTCACAGGGCTATCATCCAGCGGGAACAGCTCTCTGGTACACTCACTTTGCTCACGATCTGAGCTGAACCTATTTTTCTCGATCCCTCTGCATGCCTTTTCCCAGCCCATTGTGGGTATTCTCAGGGACCTGACCCTTTCCTACTTCTGATCCCCAAGACTTGACACCTGACCCTGCTCTTCTGCTCTGACCTCTAATTCCCTACCTCATTCAAGTACAACTTGCGTCTGCTCCTTTGATTTGTTTACTTGAAGCTGCTCCCGGGTAATATCTTTCATGTCCAAACAACATTTCCGCAATTACTGGTACTGCCACTAATACTACTTGAAATAATAATAATAATAATAACAATAATAATAATGACAACAGCAGCTACCATTTGAGTGTTTATGATGAGTAAGACATTGAGTTTTCCATGTTTTAGCTCTTTGAAATTTTCAACTCAGACTACTGCTATGAAATAGATATTATTTCTATGCAGATAAGCCACAGAGAACTTCAGGTGAACCCAGTCAGTGTGTTCTGGCTCTGCCAAGTGCTCATGGTGACTTTAGACAGACGACTTACCTAATCTCTCTGTGTCTCAGTCACCCTCTAACAAATGTGGATGTTAATTTCTACCATCTGAGGTTGCTTTGAAAATTAAATGAGAAAGAGCCTGGCACACAGTAGGACCTCAAAAAAATAAATAAATAAAGAGTGAGTTTCTCTTATTATTTTAGGGCTATTATCCTCCACTCCTGGGTAATGGTCTTTAGTGGACACTTCGGGATTCCAAATACGATTTCACAAAAAGTGGCTGTACTAACTTCTCCTTCTTAGTAAAACCTCAACCCTGGCTGCGTATTTCATCGGGGACCAGGGAGGGGGAAATGGGACCCTTTTGGTAGAGTTGTAGGAAATGGTTTTAGATTTCGGGGTTGGTGGAGAGTAACGGTTGCAGTGATGTGTGAGCATTCAGTTTGGGATTAGAGAGTGACCTTGGGAACTAATTGAGTGCATTGCCATGCTCTGACAAAGAAACCCCTGTACTGGCTAAATAATATATAAGAGAGTTCCATCGGGCAATGGGGGAAAATGGAATTATAGAGCGTACTTCCATTTCAATGAGTTAATCAAGATAATTGCTGTTTTCCTGGATCTTTGTCTTTTCTTTATAATTAACAAGGCCCTTGTTTGGAGAAAGGAATTAAGCCAGTGAACTTTGTACAAATCGCTGTGACATTTTTTGGTGCAAATTGTATTTAAAAGTCTATTACATCTCCTTTTCCTTTGGATTCTAGGACTGTGAGGAACTGATGCTTGATCAAGCTTAAGAAAAGTTTACGGTTCAAAGCTTCAGGTTCATTTGGGATTAACAAACAGCAGCGGGACGCAGGGCAGAGCTGAACCAGCAGGAGCCCCGGCAGCAGACAGACGTGGGTTGTGATCCGGTTCCGCCGCGTTCTCACTATGTAACAGTGGACAAACGAGCCTCGCTGAGCCTCGGTTCCAATTTCAGTAAAACGAATTTTCCAGAGCTGTAGTGAGGATTAAATCCTAAACTCCATATTAAGATTAAATCATGTGGTTCCTCGCCCGTATCTGATGCACAAGCAGGCTAGTTCCTTCCCCATCTCCTGCATGCTTCCCTACGGGCCGCATGTTCAGCAGCCCCAGCTGTCTGGAACACGGCTGAGACCCTAAACGATGCTTAAAGTCTAAGGAGAACAGAGACATTACAAAGTCCATTGATTACAATAGCTCTCAGAGGAACATCTCAGGTGTCTTTGATTTGGAACAGGATTGGAATAAACTGAACTCTGGTTCTCTGACCACACCACTGAGGAAGCCCTATCCTGGATGAAGAGAGGGGAAGTAGCTCACTTCCCCTCTCTACTTTAGGGGGGCCCTGCTACAGAAACAAATAGTGACTCAACAGCACCACACGGAGGGAGGAAGCAGTAAAACTATACCGATGAGACAGGAGCTAAGAAAAGAAAGTGTAGAACCATTTTGGGCAGGGGCGAAGGGTTCTGCAGGCTTACTGCCTTGCTCTCTCTTCGTATTACAGCACACTACGTAATTGTGGGTGTTCCTTATTAACGACCTGGACTCATAAAAAGAAAGATTTCATTATGTCTGTATAGTGCATTTGAGAAGGGAGACATGTAAAGTACTTCATAAATTCCATCCAAAATGGTCAAAGTAAAAAAAAAAAAAAAATCTAACTGGAGATGTGAGCTTGGATTATTGGCCAATTCATCCACATGGAATTGTTCCTCTCCCCGTTGCTATATTTCTGGACAATGGTCACATGAAGATGCTAGCACTCTGTCAAGTACTTTTCATCTACATCACCTCCTTGTGGTATTTGGGAAGGTATTCATTGTTTCCATTTTACAGATGTGGAAACTGAGGTCTTGAGAGATTAAGTCCTTGGGAAAGCTGGGATTCAAGCCCAGCTCCTATGACTCCAAAGCGCATGCCTTTTCCATTACACCATGTTCCTTCCTAAGAGCAATCATCTTGAATATGAACATGCAGAACATATTACAGGTAATGGTTTGCAACCCAAATCCTGAACTAAACTGAAATACCAAAAATTAACACACCATCGAGTTCACCTCTAATCCTACATCTCACAAAACAAAACCATGAAGTGGCCTTGCCTGATACTTACTCATAAAATGTTGTCCATCCATTTTCATTGCTTTTCGTTGCCAGAAGGCCGGAGTTCCCATGGTATGTCATCATGGCCAACTCATGTCCTTGTGTAGTCACACTTCTGAGTGCACTGTTGGTGCCCATGGTGACCCAGTACACCTGGCCATCTGGGACCACCAGCCAGAGGGGCATCCCAGTAGAGTCTCGGCGGACGTTCACCATGTTGCCATTGTTGTCTGTGATGAGTGTGATGTCACCATCCCCAGTGTAGGTGAAGTTGTATAGGTAATCCCCTGTGGGCAGACTCTGCGTGTACAGGTGTTTGCCACTGGTATCAAACAGGTAGAGCTCCTGGTCGATGGGTGAGGACAGCTCATACATGTTCTGGTTGTTGAGGAAAGGTTTGTTCTTCCTGATAAACCGAATTCGGATATTCCCGAGGTCGGCCACATAGAGCTCCCCGTCAGCACATACGGCCAGGGAGGATGGGGTATTCAGCTTTGCATCCTTGGCATAACCGTCATCTCCAGAGAAACAATCACAGTTGGCATCATTTTTACAGTCACAGCCACTGGGGGCCCCGGCAACTAGCGAGATCTCTCCGCCAGTGGTGACCTGCCTGATTCGGTTGATCTTCTTCTCATCGGTCTCAGCGATATACAGGACTCCGTTGTGAGAGACAGCCAAGGCGGTGGCGGACTCCAGGGTGGCATGGATGGCCACCCTGCTCAGCAGGAAGTGGTCGATGCCGGGCACCTGGCAGTGCATGGGCCTCCCCGCGACAATGCGCACCTGGTGGTTTTCGGAGATCTGCAGGACCACGTTGTTGTCGAGGACATAGAGGGAGTTGTCCATCGGGTTGATGGCTAAGTCTGTGGGCCACTCCAAGCGAACCTGACAATGGAGACACCAACACTCAAATGCCTGGCAAGGTGCCCACCAGTAATCGTCCCACCCCCCATACAGTCCGCGACAGTGTCCGAGCGCCTTCACGGGAGTCCTGCCTGATCCTCACAGCAGCCCGTCATCCACAACAGGCATCAGGCGCCCGATCAGAGTGAAATCGTGCAAGACCTGCCACGGAGACATCTGGAGGTCTCCATTACATCGACAAAACATGAAGAACAAATAGAAAACAAGCAAAGAAACAAAAACATAGACAAGAGACAAACTTTGGAGCCAGACGGGCCTGGGCTCACACCCCTGCCTCACTAGTCAGGACCTTGGGCAGGTTCCTTTGCCTCCCTGAGTCTCAGTATTCACATCTGTAAAACAGGAATGACCATACTGCGGAGTGCCTGACCCACAGGAAGCGCTCAGATGATGCTATGGGGGGGGGGGGGGGAGGCAGAGGGAGTCTAGAGACTAAAATAGGTGTTGCCCAGGGGCTTAAGAGAAACTCTTCATGAACTGTTGATATGAGTTTTGTATGACAGATGACTCCTCAGTTCTTGAGTTCATGGATTAACACATGGCTAGGTGCTGGGGATGTAAAGACAGAATAACCATGGCCCCTCTCTGACACAGTTTCAGACCAGTGATTCTCAAATTTGGCCACACATTCAAATTACCTGCAGTGATTTTATTTATTTTTTAATATGTTTTTATTGATTTTTTTTTTAGAGAGAGAGGAAGGGAGAGAGAAACAGAAACATGAATGTGAGAGAGAAACCTCTATCGGCTGCCTCTTGCACGCCCCCCACTGGGGATCCAGTTGCAACCCCAGCATGTGCCCTGAGCAGGAATTGAACTGGGACCTCTCAGTCCATGGGACGATGCTCAATCCACTGAGCCACACTGGCCAAGCAAACTGCAATGATTTTAGAAAGTATTAGTGCTCAAATCCCATCCCTGGTCAATTAAATCAGATCCCTGCTTGTGGGGCTCAGGCCCTGGCATGATGTCAACAGCTTCCTGGGTGATTCTAACGTGGGGCTGAAATGACAACCAGATCCTGTCTCCGCACTGACATCACCGGGGAGCTAGTCAGCCATGCAGAAGAGCAGGTCTCACCTACCGAACCAGAATCTGCATTCACACAACATCCCTGCAGAATGTGAAGCTCTGCTCTAGATAATGGTGTCTGGTACATGGAAGACAGGTGCTCCTGGCAGGGATTAATGGAGCCAGCCATGGGAGGAGGGGTTCAGAGGTCCTGGCCCCTCGTCTGAGCCTCCTCCGAGCCAGGCTGGGAAGCCGGCGGGACCACGGTGAGTCTGCACGTGGGCCTGCAGGGTGAGGCGGGAGAGCCCTGTCGAGTGGATGCAGGCTGGACTGCTGGGTATGTCGCACTGGGAGGAGCTGGCACTCAGAGAAGCTCTTGCCAACTGTGTCTCCGAGAGGCCCGGCCATGCCACACGTGAGCTGCAGGTGCTGACAGGTGCTGCCACCTGATGTGTTCATGTGACCCCTAGGGACTCATCACCTGGGTCCCCTGTGAGCTGCTGGCATGCGGTCTGATTTGAGCTTATTTAAACAGTGTACACCTTCAGATGAGACATTTCTTTCCAGGAGTCCGATCATGTACACCATCGTCTACAAGGGCGTTTTCCACAGCCATTTTAAATGATGGTGGAAACTGGAACCGACCCAAATGCCGAGGACAGAGAACTGGCAAAATAAATTTAGTTCACGCATAAGTTGGAATATTCCGTGTAGCCTTTACAAATGACGTTATAGCTGAGTATTTAACAACATCAGAAGCTGTTTGCCATGTATTGTGCAGGAAGAACAGGTTACCGATGGTAAGTACAGCGTGACCCCAGTTGAGATCAATAAATTAGATGGATATGGATAGAGAGGAGATTAAAAACTGGAGGGATAGACACCGAGATGTTAAGCATATTGGGATTAGAGGTAATCTTAACTTTCTTCTGTGTCATTTTTAACATTTTATATTTCCTACAATGTACACGTGGCATGAATGAATGTACAAAGAACCCCCAGTAAATTACGTACACAGGAGACGCGGCCCCCTTCACCTGCCCCTTTAGCTCGGCGGCCCATCCTCAGGACGGAGCAGCCCTTCCTCATTTCCTCCCCGTGCGATCCTCAGGCCCTGCTTCCCAGGCTCCTTGTGTCCTCACAGAACTGGGAGCCTGAGGCCAGGCAGCCGGCCAGCCGCTCCGCCACACTCCCCAGCCCTCCGAGCACGGTGGCTCAGCTGCATCAGGGGCACAGTTTACTCTAAAGTGACAGGGGAATCTTCCATTTCCTAAAACCCTTTTCTTGTCAACACTTGCTGCTAAATATTTGATGCCCTCTGGTCCGGTGGCACCTTGGGGACCTGCTTGCCCAGACCTTTCTGCCTGTCATGATGATGAAGAGATGGCTCCCTGATGAGTGGGATGAGGGGGAAGAGGGCACCGGGGGCAGAGCGGGAGGAGGGGGGAAGGGAAGGAAGGGGAGCGCTGTGCCCCCAGTGCACGAGGCACCTGGGAGGGAACGAGCAGTGTGCTCTTGGAGACGGCCCTGGCTGCCCCAGTGCCCACCTGATGTTCTAGACCAGACCCAGTACCACGCTCGTCTGGGCTCACCTCCCTATTAGTGACGACCGTGCTGCGGTTAATGTCCCAGCACCCACACGGAGGGAGGAGCCTCCATTCTCGGGGTCCCTCCTGCTTCCACATTCTAAGGTGCCGGGGGGCTCGGAGCCCCTCTCCTGTCCTGAGCACGCCGTGTCTTTATAAAAACACTGAGCTGACTGCCTTGCTGCAGTTTATTTGCTTCAAAAAATGGATTGTCAAATGAAGGAACAAATAAACGACTGAGTGGCATAGAGAGAGGGAGGCATTTGGGGCCCGGACACCTCACTTCCTATCTCAGCTCCACAGTTACTTCAGGGGTGACTTACCCAAGTCACTGGAACACTTTGAACTGCTTTCCCCATACGTAAGTGCAGGTAATAAATATTACATAAAGTAATGGTGAGAATCAAACAAGACCGTGTACAAGGCAGTTCTTTGCAAATTATAAAGAGACTGAATATTTACAGCCGATTGCTAGCTGGCAGGCGCTATGCTAGAAAACTGATGTACACGATTTGATAAAAAAAAATAAAAAATTCATGTCCACATCCCTGGTGGAGCGCAGCACAGGGCTCTGCATTTATCATGGCCTTTCTGTCACCAAGCCTCAGGTCCTGATCCATAAAATGGGACAGATACTATCTAAGAGAAGTGAAGTAGCACTTACCTCTGTGTCTCCATTTCTAGCTGTGCCTGGCACATACTAAGTTCTTAGGAAATCATTTTGGACCCTAAGTACAGAGTTATCCTCTGTGTCTGTGGTGGCCACTGCCTGCTGAGCTGACCACTAGTCTCTTGTTTTGAGCAGGTGTCATCTCTTCCTTCTATACTCTTTGCCGGCCTCTAGTTCCTCCCAGGGCTGGTCTTTGGCTTCCCCCAGAGGAGCTGGTCTGAGGGCCTTGGTTCTGCCCTTTGCATTCCTGCCTCTGAGCTGGGTTCCTAGCTCTCTGGCTTCCCTCTCTACTCCATGGCTGGTAAAATAGCTGGGTGTTTGTTCTGAGAATGAAGCCAATACCCCTGCCCATATGTGTATATAAAAATAGATGCCTGCCTCTGGAGAGCGTGGTAGAAAGAATGCCGCCCTTGGATTCCACGCTTAGACCAGAGTAGTGAGGAACAGGGACACAGAGATTTCTTGTCCAGAATTTCTGAATCAAAGTGTGGGTCCCCCCCCCCCCCCCCGTTATATACTAGTTGTCTTCCAAGCCTTGGGTCTGGCTGCTTGGCAGTACCTCAATCTCAAGTTCAACAATTTTCCAAAGTGTGCATTGACATTTTTTTGGCCTCTGGTGCTGGCTGGTGGAGGGCCCGTTTTGAGACTTGAAAATACGGGTACACCCATCCTCAGGCCGAGGCAGCTTCCCCACTGGGTGATTCGAGCCCCCCACAGGCCGGAGAGGGAAACTTCCCCCAGCCAGGGGAGGCTGCCAAACCGGAAAGACAGTGGCAGAGAACAGACTCCATTCTGGAGCGTAACAGTCACATGCTGGTGCAGAAGGGAATCGTGCCAGCATGTGACATGGGTGCGGACCGCTGGCCACGGCTCCGGGGCTCTGGGAATGGTCTCCGGGACACGACAGCAGCAGAGGCGGCCCTGAGCCGGAGGCCTCCCAGCCTCGGCTGCCTGCTGGGCGCCAGGGAGCGGCTCCCGTGGAAAAGGGCGTGTGTGCAGGCTCCCCTAGAAGTGAGGGGGCTGAGAAAGCTAAGCGTGGCTATGGCTGACACCAGTTTGCAATTTTTCTTTAATCTTTTTTATCCTCACTCGAGGACATTTTTCCATTTTTGTTGTTGTTGTTCAGATAGAATGGGAGGGAGAGAGAGAGAAACATCGACATGAAAGGGACACATGGAGTAGCTGCCACCCGCACGACCCAACCGGGGCCGGGGACAAACTGCAACCGAGATACGTGCCCTTAGTGGGAACCAAACCTGGATCCGTCTGGACCACAGGCTGATGTTCTAACTGCTGAGCCAAACTGGCCAGGGCGACACCAGTCTGCAATTTAATGTAACTCCAGCCCCCTGTTTCCTTGGTTTTGCTAATGTCGGGAAGATGGACATTCAGTAGTTTAGCACTGGCCAGACCCTGCAAAGGATCTAGTGATAAAGGACACCTCCCTGACCAAGTCACTGCAGGACATGCTACAGATGTGCTGAAGGCCAGTCACTGTGTCTTCCTCTGGTCTACACTAGGTGCCCACCTGCTAAGGTCCAAATTCTTTGGTGTGGTAGGTCCTCACCAACGGACCCTAAATCATGCTTCCAGTCTCAACTCCTGCTACTATTTCCTAACAAGAACCCCACGCGCGGGCATGCAATTTCCCCATGTTCTCTGAACGGACCAGACCCGTGAACATCTTTGTATCTTCGCACATGCTGTTCCCTTAGTGTGAAATGTCTCCGTTCCTCCTCGCCACCCAGCAACCCCCTCTTCACCCGTCGAAACCTGGCACAAAGGTCACCTCCTCTGAGAAAGTGGGCACAGAAGCTTCTGCTGATTGGCTGTCTCTGAAGCGCCAAGCAGCGCAGGAGCCTGGCGGGCCTTGCTTTGTGTGTTCCGAACACAACCCTGCCAGGCCGACGTCGATCACTTCCACTTCACAGATGTGAAAACGAGGCTCGAAGGACCTCAGAAACTTGTCTGAAGTTACTCAGCGAGTGAGTGGCAAAGTCAGGATTCAACCAGTCAGTCAATCAACTAATAAATCACCAGATATGGACTGTGCTCCTGCTGTGTCCCGGGCACCCCGGTTATAGCAGAGGAGAAGATGGACAGACGTCCTATCCTCCTGCAGCTTCCAGCCCAGAAAGAAAACAAATGACGCACACGTAGTTGTGCTCTCAGACAGAGACGCAGGGTGGCCATGGATTTAAATGCACACTGTGTGAATCTCTGCCGCCGCTGAGGTTCCTGGGACAGCTTCCCTTGTCACCCACTGTCGCCCACGATGGGGAACTCCCAGAGCACGAAGCTGTGCCCACTCGTCTCAGGGCCTGAGTGTCCTGCACAGACCCGGCACAAGAGTAGGCTCTTAAAAGGTGCGGTGTGAGGACCACCGGCCAGTGGCTGCCTGGGTGCCCGGTGGGAGGAGGAGCGTGCAGACCCAGGGCCCTGGCAGGCAGAGCTGTCTCCTTACCTGGGAAATATCCATGACAGAATCACAGCTGAGGGGCCGGGCCGAGGTAAGGTCATTGGAGCCCAGGAGGGTGGAGATGACCCCATTCTGATCGATGCGCCTGATCATGGTGCCGTCCACGAAGTAAATCAGCCCGGACTTGTCCACTGTGATGCCTGGGCAGAGAACTCAGGGTTAGAGGTGGTGACAACCCACATTCTCATGGAGCCTTTCGGACTGACAGAGAACCTCCTGTCCACGATTTGATTAGATTTTCTGTACGTCAATCATTCCCCTTCTAAAGATGAGACAGATGCCAGAGGTGTCTGAGTACTTGTTTAGAGTAGGGATTAAAACCCAGGTCTTGAGACTCTCCGGGGCTCTGGTCTGTCCACCTTCTGCCTCTGAGGATTGTTGTCTATCACCCGATCTGAACGCAAAAACTGGACTCATCACTTCTGGGGGCTTGTTAAGCACAAGAGGTAGCGGTAAAGAGGATTTTTTCCGATATCAGAACTGTGAATTAGTCAAATTAACCTACTTCTGAAGACTTGTAATTATACTAATCTAGTCTCCTATCTGGTAATGATTTTTCTGTTCCTCCAAAATAACCATCCTTCGTGTTTTTCTATTTTATCACTCTTCCAGTTTCATTGGTCATTCCAGAAGTCTAGAGCCCAGAAAAAGAATCCTTTGGGTTTGTGTAGAGAATGCTGGTGAAGTTAATTTTAAAAAATGGCACATTGAGGAAAGGAGTCAAAATTATGACTAAAAATCATCTGCTCCATTCATGAGACTGCCACCCGCTGACTTTGTGTGACCTTGGGCTGGTCCCTGGACGGTCTGCATTTGCTTCTCAGCTGTTACGTGAAGGGACTTTTCTAAATCGGCATTTCTCACCCTTGGATGTGTGTGCGAGTCACCAGGAAGCTTGCTGAAACGCACCCCAGGCAGCTGTTCGGAGCGTCTCGGAGGGGCCTGAGCATCTCTTGTTTTTCTGACAAGCACTTCGGGTGATGATGATACAAATCAAAGTTTGAGAACCTCTCTAGTAAATCAGTACTTCTTAACCAGTGACGTGCAGCAGAATTACCTGAAGAGTTTGTTCAACGTGTCCCTACTTAACCGCACTCTTGGAAATACTCGTTCAGGGGGGCGAGGAACAAGGCTTGTTTCAGAAACGCTCATGGGTGATACTGACTCCCCCTCAGCTCCAGAACCCTAGGAGTTGACACACCCCTACCACATGGAGGACTGCTCAGGGGCGCAGGGGCTGGACCACAGATGAGAAGTGCCCCCAAACCAGGTCTAGATGGAGTGAGTCATGCCACGGGGGTGCCCCTAGGGGATGACAGAAGCCCGAGAGGGTTCATGATGAAATAAAGGAGGTTCTGATCAGTTTTGTTTTGTTCAGTTTTCTCTGGGGAAGGAAGTGAAGAAAAAGCCTCAGAGGTAGAGACACTTAAGTATGAAGCTTTCCAGTGGTATAACCTTGGGCGAGTCACTTCACTTCCAAGTCTCAGTTTCCTTATCAATAAAACGGGGACAGCCCGGCCGGTATGGCTCAGTGGCTCAGCATCGACCCATGCACCAAGAGGTTGCCAGTTCGATTCCCGGTCAGGGCACATGCCCAGGTTGTGGGCCTGATCCCCAGTGGGGGGCGTGCAGGAGGCGGCCAATCGATGTTCTCTCTCATCGACATTTCTCTCTCTCTCTCTCCCTCTCCCTTCTTCTCTCTAAAATCAATAAAGAAAAAAAAAACTAAAAGCATAAATAAATAAAATGAAGATAATAACATCTGACTTGTAATAGCCCTCAAGAATTATTAGTGACTTTCAATGATGAGAACGTGACCAGCACTCTGTGCGTTTCAAGACCCTTGCTCTCGGGGCCCACGTGTCTATGACAGGTCAAAGGGCTGTTTCAGACAGCAAGGGCCTCTGAGAGACCCAAACCCAGTGGGGCTACTAGGAGTTCTTCCCCCTCCTTAGGCTGCTCAGGGCTGGAGAGCGAGCGATGTCACAGAGGACCGGCAGCCTCAGGGCAGGACGCCTCTCTCTGGTCCCTGCCTAGAATGCAGATGAGTGGCATTCGTCAAGTACCTGGACAGGACTTCTCTCGCCTGCCTGGCTGTGCTGCCGCTCTCTCCCGTCTGTGACTGGCGGGTGCTCCGTGAACAACTGGGTTCCTTGTTTACAAAGTTGGCTGCACAGGCTAATAGAAGTAATCTGTCCTCTAATTAATTACTTCATTTTTTTTCTCCTTTCGTTGTGCTAAATAGATGAACATCTCTTGTTCTCCCTGCTCCAAAGTGTCAGCATATTGTGGCACCTTTGTCGTTCCTATCTGGGTTAATTGCAGGCTTCGGGGCAATTTCACTGTGTGTGTATGTGTGTGTGTGTGTGTGTGTGTGTGTGTAGGGTAGAGAACACATGTGTGTAGACCAGTGATTTTCAACCACTGTGCTGCAAGGATGTTTAAAACATGCAATACCTGACTGTTTAGTCAGGGGCAATGACCTCTTTTCCCTTAGACTGTCAAATGAAAAAATGATGACAGCCAACACAACAGTAGCCATTTGTCCGGTGTAAATGGATAAAAATTATACCTATTTTTTTTTGTCAGATCAGCAAAAAGCATAATCCATTTTTTGGTGTGCCGCGGAATTCTGATAATTAGTTTGTGTGCCATGAGATGAAACAGGTTGAAAATCACTGGTGCAGAGCAACTGAGAAAGACCTGGAGAGAGTAAAAATTCTCAGGAAAAAACAGTTTTAATTCATAGAGTAGAATGTTACAACTGAAAGGGGTCTCAGGGATTACTTAGCCCAGTCTGCTCATTCACCGATGAGGACACTGAGGCCCAGAGGAGGAGGTCACAGAGCCAGGGAGTGGCGGAGCAAAACCATAATGCAGGGTCCCTAGGTGCAAGCTCTCTCCTCTCTCAGCATTAGGACAGCGTATTTAGGAGGAAGGTTAACCACAGATGTCACAATATTCATCTCACAGTTACCACCTGACCACTGCAGTATGCGGTACAGACACAGGATATTATATAACATGATATATGATGTGATGTGATGTGATCCAACAATACCATATAGTATAAAAATAATAATAGGAATCACCATTGATGGGATGTTTATTATGTGACTGGTACCACTGTACTAAGCATTTACATTCCTGATTATATTTATTGTGTACTGCAACTGTACAGTATATCTCTTTCATAGATGAGGAAAATGAGGCTCAGAGGGGGTAAGCAACTCACCCAAAGTCATACAGCTAGAAGGCGGCAGTGGCTGAATTTGAATACAGGATTGCCTGATTTCACTAGCACCTAATAGCTTTGGTTTGAAATCAGGCCCTGAAATCTGGCACTATTTAGTAATACAATTACTTGTGGCATTTTAATAGGTTATGACATAAAATATACTAATTTTGACTCTAAGAATGATCCTAGGAGTTGGACACAGAAGGTATTATTATTTTTCTTTCTTTGTTTTATATATATATATATATATATATGTTTTTATTGATTTTTTTTTAGAGAGAGAGAGGAAGGGGGAGAGAGAGAGAGACAGAAACGTCGATGGGCTGCCTCCTGCACGCCCCCTCCTGGGGATGGAGCCCCAAACCCAGGCATGCGCCCTGACCGGGAATGAATTGGTGACCTCAAGGTACATGGGAGGACACCCAACCAACTGAGCCACACTGGCTGGGCAACACACAAGGTATTGTTACCCCTGTTTTATCGATGAGGACCCTGAGGCTTAGACACTGTAGGTCACTGGCTTTAAGGTGACTGATGGACAGTTGTTGTTAATGACGGCTTCTCCTCCAAAAAGCCTCTCAGTCAGTCTTCTAGGCACAAGGCCCCCTGGCTTCAGGCTCCCAGGCACAGTTCTTTCTCCTTGCACCTCAGGGAGCACTTCTCCCCCCTCCCCTATCGGCGTGACTCACATTCAAGTCTCCTTTTTTCTGTGATAGTAATCTTATCTGTGCACCTACAGTGCACTGCATACTCGGTAAATAACTGACCAATAAGTGAATGAAGAGTCGTGATGGTGGGTATGAAGAGGCCCAACTTTTTGCAGGACTCAAATTGAAACTATAGCACATGACATGTATGGAGACGATACACAGCAAGACTTTATAAAATAATAATGTGAGAGACAGCATAAATATCCAACAGTAGGGGACGGATAAATCAGTGATGAGTCGTCCGTTTCATGGAACACCGTGTAGCCATTAAAAATCGGGACAAAGAATAATGACATGGAGACATGGTCATGATTTATCAGTTACGAAAAAAGTAGGTCGCTAAAAGTTTATTTAATGCGATCTCACTTTATTTTTGATATTATGTGCACCCCCACGCTTAGAGAAAAGGCTAGGAGGAGAGATAGGAAATATTAACTGAGCATATTTCTGGCAGGTAGAATTATGATAATTTCAACTTTTCTCCATAGAGTTCATCATATTTTCCAAAATGTTCACAATCGTGAACATGTATTTCTTTTGGAAATGGAAAACACCCCAATAAACGTTACTGAAAGTGAGTGAAAAAAGCAGCCTTACCCCTGGGGTTGGTAAGCGTGGCTTCTGTGGCCTTCCCACCATCCCCGCAGCGCGTGTCATCGAAGGGGAGGCACTGGTCCCCTGTCCCCGCAACCACCTCGGAGTTCTTGACAAGGTCCTTCACCACCGTGGTGGACTTGATCCTAAAGACCCGTCGGCTGTTGGTGTCGGACAGGAAGACGGCCCCGCTCATGGGGTCTGTAGTCAGGTAGTATTTATGCGCTGGACTGTGACTGAAAAACAAGGACATGCCAGTGGATGAACACGGTCTTCTTACCCAGTTGGTAGCCAGAGAGGTACAACTTAAATCCAAGCACAAATGTCTCATGTGGATGATATCCCCATTTTGGGTGAGAGCTCCCCAATTTTTCTGACTCCAGTGGTTGGTCTAACTCTCCCTCCCACCCAACTCTGAATGCCAATGACTGCCGTGCCCAGCTCTCTGCATGCCCAGCTCTGTGCCATGCCCCTGTCAGATGCCCAACATATGTTTTCCCAAAAGGGTCATCCAAGAGGCTTACCATAGGTGGCCTGTAAATCTGAGCCAGAAACACGAAAGGGCTTGACTTTAAAAACACTTAACGAGTTTGACATACAAACTCTTCTCCCACAGAATTTTTACAGCAGCCCTAACACTTCTTGGCACTGACTGACGAGACCCTGGCCGATCTGATCCCAGCCAGCGTCAAGGGGTCTTCATTTGACCCTCATGCTATACTCATCAGGAGCCCAGGGGTCTCCCTCTTGTAGTCAGATGTAAATGAATTGCAGCCTTAGTTTGTAGTTTGCAGTGATGTCCTGTGTTTTGTCCTGAACAAAGCACAGGATGTTGCTGAGGATGGTTCCGCTTCTGGAGACCAGTCGGAAAGACAAGGCCGTGTGAACAGCAAAGTGAAGTCAGCCCGCCCGCTGTTGCACACAGGTGACACAGGGACAAGGCCCCGCCTGGGGCGCATGGCAGGAAAAATGCACAGCCTGGAATCAGATCAGTCTGGGTTCGAAGCCTAGCTCTGTTGTTTCCAGGTTCTGAAACTTGAGCAAATTACCTGGCCTCCTGAGCCTCAGGTTTTCTTCACCCGCAGAAAGGGGATGTAAACAGCTACCTTGCCCGTGTATTGTGGAAATTACATAAAATCACATGTGACAAATCTTTAGCATCATGCCTGGCACCTCGTAGGTGCTCAGTAATCATAATTGTTGTTTGAATGACTAGTCATTATGTCTGTTATTGCACTTGGAGAGAACTACAGAGTGGGTATCTCTCATTAAACTTGAATTTTGCTATCACACGATACTGATTTACAATTTTTTCCAAGTCTAGGCCACAGTGGAGTTGGACTCATAACTCCTGGGAAGCTGTTTTCGGTTCCTGGGCATGGGCAGGTAATTCCCAGGCCCTCAGACTGCATCTCAACACTAACGGTGCCCTCCAGGTCTCTGGGAAGGCGTCTGACTAGAAGGAACCTGCCTGTTCCGGCCGGATGGCCTGGCACTGGCCGTTGCCACGGGACAGTGGGACACACCGTGCTGGGGGACTGGGGTCAGACTGAGCAGTGCCTACAGCACCAGCTTCATGATGCAAGTAAGAGAATCAGAGAAGTCCAGAAAGAAGCTATTTTGCATTGTATCAGGCATGTATGTTTTGGGTCCTTTTGAAACACACATTTGTACAGGCCGGTGTATTTTGAATTACATGTGAAGACCGAGGCACCGTAATCTTTTCGGCATCAAGGTCTCTGAAAGTTTTCATCTGGCCCTGACTGCCCATCGTCATAACCATCCCTTGCTTTGGGCGGTGTCTTTGGGGACTGGCTGCTTCTCACAGAGCCGGGCCTCCAGACCCGGGGTTTTCCTTCATTTTCTCCTCTAATTCGACTACGACAACACGACTGTCTCCAACTGTCCTGCCTCCCTGGCCCCAACAGGGCTGTTCCCATTCCTCCTTCTCGAGTAAAGGGCAGGTTTCTCTGTCTGCAGCCTGGGTTCCCCAGAGGCCATTCTCCCCTGACCCAACCCAAATACCTTCATGTCCCCTCCATGCTCTCCCTTCCAGGACTGCTCAGTTCTCACAGGCCGACTTCAGACTCCCAGCCGAGCAGCGCACAAGGCACTTCTAGCTCCGCTCCGTCTTCCCGGCCTCCTTCCAGCCGCTCCCTCCCAGACGCCCTGGACTGCAGCCACGCCCACAGCTTGTCCGCAGCCTGCCTGCATGCCTCTAGGAGGGCTGTGCTGCTGTGTGGGACGTCCCAGCCCCTGCCCCTGTCAGCCTGTTGAATTGCTACTCACTCTGCAGGGGTCAGCTCAAATGGTACCTTTTCTGCCTGAACCTTCCCCGCCATTCATATCTAGGTTACAGGACACGTAACGTAATGTGGTGGCTATTTATTTATGTGTCTGTCTCCTACATCTGACAGTCAATACTTGAAGAGAAGAGACGGGATTTTATTAATTTTTGTATTTCCAAAATTCAGATTGGTGCCTTCTAGCCCATAGCAGCCACTTGCTTTGTGAACGACATCTCGCCCTGGTCAAGTGGTTCAGTTGGCTGGAGCATAGTTCCCTACACCAAAAGGATGCAGGTTCAATTCCTGGTCAGGGCACATACCTAGGTTATGGGGTTTGATCCCCGACTGGGGCATGAATGGGAGGCTACGGATTGATGTTCCTCTCTCACATCGATGTTTCTCTCTCTCTCTCACCCCCTTCCTCTCTCTCTAGAATTAATAAATATACCCCCAGATCAGGGTAAAAAAAAAAAAAAAGTGGATGACCCTTCCAGTTTTAGTTCATTTAAATGGTATTTTCAATCAAATTACTGAGTTTTCCTTTTAATTCTCTTTTGGGGGGTGGTGTCAACAGGGGAGCTATCCTGTGAAATGTCCCTGTGACTTACCCTAGGATACAACCGATTTAATCTTTCCAGATGCACCAATTCTGACTAAATAAAGTGCAGTGACCTTAGGTCCCACTCTGCAATGCCGGGGCAACCTCGATCTTTCTGCGTTCCCGATCACAGTTGTGCAGAAAGGGTGATTATTTCATGTCTTTGCACATTGCTCATGATAAACTGGTGCTCTCCACCTTGGCAGGAAAACGGGTCCCGGTGGGACTATGACGAGGGCCCCTGTCCACTGAGATTAGCCCCCCGAGCTTCTGGCTCATGTCTTCCTGCACTGCCCAGAGAAGTGCCCCTCGTGTGGTTTCTCAGACTGGGAATTCCAGAAGGGGCTGGCACTGGCAGGGTTGTTCCAGAGTCTATAAAAGCTGTGGCCCCATCTTTTGTGCCCAAGGACACATTTGAGTCTGGCAGTCGCTTCAGTTTAGGGGAACGAGCACTTGCTTTGAACCTATAAGATGTGGGTTCTAGTTTGAGCAAATCACCCAAACTATTCGAGCTGTAGGTCCCTTAGCTGTCTAATGATTACGTCCCTGCTCGGCTTTGCTCACAGGCTTGTCGTTGGGATCACATGAATGGAACATCTCAACAGCCCTTTGCAGTTGGTAGAGCTCTTGCACAGACTCCAGCCCCCTTCTTCCTCATGCCACCTGCGCGGGAGTGGCACCTGGACCTCTGCCGGAGCAGAGCCACGGTCCGCAGAGCACAGCTGCACAGACGGCTGTCACGGTGCAGAAACATCTGCTACCACACCTGGGTGCCTGTTCCGTCTAAGACAGTAAGGGCTTCATTCCTGACGTGAACGAGCCCAAAGCCTACTCTGACCTCTTTCTGGATGGTGAGCCCAGGAGTCTCTTGAGATGAAAGGCAATCTAGCTCCTGCTTCTGAGTGGGAACTCTCCCTGTGCCTGAGAGTAAGGTCTGCCTTGGGCAGAGGAGCATCCTTTGACCACACCTGGTGGCAGCCCTGGCGGAACTTGATTCACTGGTTCTTAGAACCAGTGGGAAGAGCTTGAGTACTACAGCCACATAGACAGGGGTTCCAATACCCCCTCGGGCAAAGCACTTCATTACTCTGAGCCTCTGTTTTCTCATCTGATAAATGGGGAAATGGGGATAATCACATTTTTCAAAGGGTTACTTTGAATAGTGTATAAAGAATATAAATCTCTGAACATGGTACCTGTTCCATTAAAAATAAAAATATCCAATAAATGGCAGCTGGTCACCATGAGACACCTCCAGAATATGTATGTTATTGCATAATGGAAAACCCAAGTATGGCAGACCTAAACCTGTCCAATCTATTTCCTGGGGCAGTTAAGGACCCTCTTAGAGTTAACAGAATATGTATAGCTGGGATTTGTGGAGATGAGCCTCCATGATCCTAGGGAAGAGATCTGGATTCTTATTCCCTGACAGGGTCCATGGAGGAAGATGGCCAAAGGACTGGGGTCCCTGGACGGCACGTGCCCAGTATGGTGGACTGCCATGGAGGCCGAAAGGGCCAAAGGTGGAGAGGAGACTGCCCTGAGGGGCACACCCGCAGGCTGAGGGCACCGGCCTGAGCCAAAGGTCATTCCTGGGAACAGTGGAGACAGTAAGTGCTAATGGGTAAAGTGGACAAGATTTCGGAAGTTCTTTCATCCATTTGCTGACAGTTACTGCTGGGGACATGCGGGCCCAGAGAGAGGAAGAGACTTGTCAGTGTCCAGGGCCAGTTAGAAGCAGAGCGGGGACCCAGGTCCTCTCGCTCTGGCTTGACTTCAGAGAACCGAGGGGCAGAGAAAGAGTCCTTCACTCCCCCCACTTTGGTTCACTTTAGAAGTAGTTTTGAGCACCCGAGAAAAACAATGACTTGAGAGAGGCCGAGAAAGTGGATTTGAAATTATACCACGGATCTATGAAAAGATCACTAACCATCGGAAACAAAAGGCACCCAAACCACCGCTCTCTCAATTACAGATGATGAGATTAAAAACCAAAAAAGCAAGGTGACCAGCCCAAGGTCACATGCGTGCACAGCGAAGCTTCCCAGCCAGGCCCCCTGTACCCCAGCTGCGTCCCAGGCAGTCACATCACTGAGTCAAGGTTTTAATGTTAAATGCTAGGTTTTCAATGAAGATCTTCCTATGAAACGTATTTCTGGGCTTTCTGAAAAACTGAACTTGAGGGCATATATCAATCCGTAGTTCAGTATCATCTAGACCAAGCTCACAGAACATCTGTTTCAGATTTCAGTGCAGGAAAAATATCCCTCCTCTGAGAAGTGAACATATTTTCCCATTTCTGATAATGCGAACCATAAAAATAATTATGTTTCCCTGTTTATTCTGGCTGGCAGGAGGTTCAGAGTCTAACTTGATATATGATCACATATATGTGTTGCCTCCTTTTTTCTTTTGTTTCCAAATTCTATTTAATTTACTTTAATGCCTATGTCTTTGGTTGTTAAGAGGACTGAATTCCTTTTTTGAGAAAGATGGAGACATCATCATCATCATATAATTGTTATGATGATGTTAAAAATAATATATCATTATTATTACCATTTAATAATAATAATAATAATAATAAGCTATTATTATTATTACCATTTCTGGAACTCCTTCTGTGCCTGGCACAATGCTAGATACTTTACGAACATCCTCTGAAACCTTTTAACGACCTCCATGGATTTTTATTAACCTCCAGTTAGAAATTAAGCCCAAAGAAATAAAGTAATTTTTTCAAGGTCACACAAGGTCACTTCAGTTTTGTCATCTGTACATTAGATATATCATGGGTACCTAATTCACAGGGTGGTTTGGGGATGAACAACTGTAATCCATGTAAATCGGTTATCCCTCTCTGCTACACACTAAAAAGCTCTATCTATACATTTAACATATATGATTGTTACATTAATATTATATCTCACTACATAGATATAAATCTCATCACTTTTGGATTTTGGGTCTCTTCTTTCTACCATCCTGACTTTATTTTATCCCAACTTGGCATCACCCTTACTTGCCATTTTGATCTCAGCCCCGTGTGGGTAACTGAGTGTACTCTGCGGCAGTGCAGGCCACAGCCCCCCTGCCCACGGCAACTTTCAAGTCACCCAAACACGTGTGAGGCTGGGGGACTCTGAGGTGACTGTCACCCGGAGTCAGACGAGTACCGCAGTGACGAGCGGCGACGGCAGGCAGACTCTTCTCTCGGTCGGTCTGATGAGGCCCAGTTCTGTCTGCCGCTGTGTCACTGTGAGCCCACATGATGAATCAGCTGTGACAAAATTCCAGTTTGGGGATCGCTCTCTTGGGGTGGTCTGTCGGGTCTGGAAATCCTCCCCTACTCTGTCCTTGCGGGGTCACTTGGCACCCCAGCCATCAGACCCGAGGCACCTGGTATGCCCACAGAAATGCAATCTGAACCCTGTCTTCCTAATCGAGATGTTCCCAAGACTTCCCACTGTGACCGTCAGTCACTCAGCACAGTTAGGATGACGTCCTCCTTTATTCTAAGGATACGCGGACTGTGGTGTTCAAATTACTATGCCAAGGTTACATTTTCCCCTATTACTTCAGTCTGTCATGTCCACAGACTTCCAGAGTAACGGCTGCACTTTGCTGGGGGTGAAAGGAGTCCCCCATTATTAATGCCTTCCCCTCACCGTAACTGATGGCCCCCCATCAGCTCCAGCCACACAGGATTCACCTGCCATTGAGCCACCTGAAACCGACACATGCATCTTACCATACAGCATGCAACCAGGCAGAGCGCAGGCGGGGACTCCCCACTGGTTGGCTTACCTATGTCTGAAATCTTTATTTCTGACAGAAGACAGGAGAGCAGGGAATAGAAGAAAGAATGAGGTGTTAGCAGCAGGGTTAGAAGCATTATTAGCAGCCTGAAAACTTGACAGCAACGGCACTGTACAATACTATAATAAATAAAGACTTAGCAGCTCTGACACTGATCTATTTCACACTGGATATTACTTGTCAGTGAGCTCACTCGTAAGCAGCTGCGCAGCACGGGAGAGGCACGGTTCCACCTGCACCACTGCTGACTTTGGGGAAGAGGGCGAGGAGGACGCACGCTGCTGCTTCCACCAGGGCCGACGGAGGTGGGAACCGCGGGCCCTCACCCCAGCCCCAGCCCCAGCCCCAGAGACATACGTGCTCACTGCTGTGCTATTAAAGGGAGTTATTAAAGCCTGCAGAACCCACCATGATTATCTTCCCAACAGAATGCAGAATTGGACGTATGCTATAATTAGGAGGGAGACAGCAACACAGAGAAACAGGCCTGGGAAAAAAGACTGGAAGGAAAATATGTCAAGATACGACATATATTGATATCTTTATTTTTCTTTCCAAATTTCATTTTCCTCTCCCTTCCTTACCCGCTGTCTTCCATGATCTCCCCAAAATGGTGGGAGGGAGACAGGGAAATTGGGATCTCTTGTTTGAAAGATCGAAATGGGAGGCCCAGAGAGGGTAAGTGTCTGGCCCAAAGTTGTCCAGCTTGTCTGCCAAGGTGGGCTGACCCCCTTGTCTATGGTTCTTTCCATCACGGTACGGGAGGTGGAAAGACAATATGAGCATTTGACCAAAGCAAATACGCTCAAGGGTTCCTTCTTCCTTGACAGAGGCCTCTGCCAATCAAACTCATAAGAGACCAGAAAGGCAGAGAACACTCCATCGATGGCCTGGTTCTCGTTCAGCCTGATCTCTGATCTCCTATGAACCCACAGAATGTGAGCTTCTAATTCTTTTCATGCAAAGCCCCTCTCCTTCATTGTCCCCTTCATTGTGGGGGCAAACACCAACCTCCTGGGGCCGTCATGGCTGCTGGTCAGCCAGCACACCGTCCCCCCTGTCACATGTGTGCTGCAGAATGAGGTTCTTAGCAGGCCCTCACCTCCAGGGAATAACTCAAGGAGGCGTTAAGCCAGAGTGGCCTTCACTGGTGACACCTCTTTGGTGATGGCCTTCTGGGTTTGGGTCCGCCATTCTAGAAGCTGGACCTCTGGCAGGTGTTTAAAATTCCAAGGGCAAGAGTAAGAACTGTCTTGCAGAACTCCTACCCTGGCCATAGTCGGGGCCTCACAGGGCGTTTCCGTCGCCTGTGGCCACGCTGGAGGACGGCGTTCCAGCCCAAGGGCTGTCCTGTCCACCTGGATCCCAGCCCAGGAGAAAGCAGTCGTGAAGACTGTGGTGCAATCTCTCCTCAAAGGGAGAGCAGGGCGCCCCGTCTGTAACGATAGCTTCTTGTGGCCCCAGAACCCACCCTATGACAGTGCTGTTCTAAAGAGATCTGGGTGCGGGAGGCGTGGAGAAAACCCAACACAGCAGACCCTTCCCGGTGCTGTCAGTGTGGCTGTGTTCCGTCACCCGAGGTCGGGACGAGGACACAGAAGGCTGACTCAGCTGCCTCTCCGGCCCCACGGAGGCAGAGACAATGCCTACTTTAGCCTGTGGGCCTTACCTCAGGACTGGGCATCTGAAGAGACCTGCTCCTAACTGTGAGTGGTAAGGGACGGGGTCAAACGTGGTCCCAAGGCCGTGGGGCCTTGGCCATGAGAATTCCTGGAGTCTGAGAGGCGAGTGCTGTCCTGCCCCTTCTCTGGGCTTGGGGGTCACGCCCGCTGGGCCCATAGGAAGGCAGAGACGTCAGCAGGAACCGTGATGGGCAGCACCTTACATACCTCAGCTCCAGGATGTTGGTGGCGTTCCCCGAGGGGAAGATCCTGCGGATGTAGTTGAAATCTCCCACGTAGAGGCTGCCGTCGGAGCCGCACGCCAGGGCCACGGGGGCCAGGAGCTTGTTGCCGTCAGCAAGGCCGTTGCAGCTGGGGCAGGAGATGCTTCTCCGGCGCCCGTTGCCCATGATGCTCCCGATGACGGGGGGCTGCTGAGACACGAACTGGTTCTCCCCATTCCCTTTGTGCAGGATGCCTGCGGCACGGACAGAGAGCCGGGTCACCCACGGAGCAGGAAAAGACTCTCTGCTGTGGCTGGTCACAGTCGCCTTGGCATCGCAAGGAATGCAAGGAATGTCATTTCCAGGCATCTCCCAAGGCTGCCGCACCCCCAGAATGGAACCCTGAGCGGGACATACTGCTCTGCTGATGAGACGCTCACAACTCGGTGAGCTCACAGGGGACAGGCTGGGTGGCTCACCCGAGGCCACAGGGACGACAGTGGGAGCAGTCCTGAGTCCGGGCTCTTAGTCACTCAGCTCCGCGGCCTTGCAGACAGACGCGCACCCCTCCCCCACCTTCCCCAGTCTCCGTGCAGCATGAACTCCTCTTGCGCTTGCCTGTTCTCCTCTCTTGGGGTTGATACCATTTCAAGTATGGGGACTGTGTCTGTCTTTTCCCTTTATATATCCCCAGTGCCCAACCTAGAACCAGGCCAGTAGGTATCAGTGTGAGGGAAATGAACTCTTAGTCTTTTCTCAAAGGTAGACTCTAGAGAAGTGGGTTTTTACCTGATTTTACTACTAACGGGCTGAACGCAGATCTTGCTGGTCCCTTCACTGCTTTAACTGCCCGTGGGCCTCAGTTTCCCCACCAGCAAAATGAAGGGACTGACCGCAATGACCTGTAAGCAGCACCTCACACCCCCGTTTCTCCTTGGGCCCAGATGGCCCTTCAGCTCAGCGATGCTCCCTCTCTCGTATGCCCAGTTCCGGTGCACACATGGTGGGTGGCAGCAGCTTGCAGGTATTCACCCCCTCCCCCCGTCCGTATCTGCAGTGACAGAGCCCCTGTGTTTAGCTGGGCACGGGGCTCTCTGGAACTGACCGCGATCCCCAGCCTGGTGCGCAGCTGCACTCGGCAGGTGATTGAGATGTGGCCAGTGGTGTGTAAGGGGGAGAGGGAGGGCAGCTGCTGGGGTGTGCTCACGATGGAGGGGCCTCGCCCTCAGTCCTTCCTCCTTGCTGGCTGGAAAGTGGGTGTGAAGTTTGGAGCTGAGGTGGTCACCTTGGGCCATGACCTTGGGGACGGGGGCTTGAGTAGAGCCACGACAGGGAAGGACAGACCCTGCCGAATGCTAAACCAGCCCTGGGCGTCGAGCTCCAGGCTTTCAGGGGAGTGAGAAGCAAACGTTTAACATGTTTGCAACTCTGTTATTTTGACTTTTTTTTTGGTCACTCACGGCCACACCTAGTCCTAATTACTACTCACAGGCCCGTGTCTGGACTGCTTGAATTGTCCCATGGGGGCTGTTTATCTGGTCCTGTGCCAGCACCCCAAGCTTTAGACAGAACGGTTTTCCTAAGACAGCTTCAGATGGGGCGTGTGCCTCTTTTTGGTTCTTATTTCAAAGACTGCCTCAGCTATTTACAAATCTCTCTTCTACCCTAAATTTTAGAATTCGTTTGTCCACTTCCCCCCAGAACATGTGGTGGCTTCGACAGGCATTCGTTGCACCCACAGCTTAGGAGATGTCTGACATGTGTCACATTCAGGGGTCTCATCCCAGCCCACGGGGGCTATGGAGGCCCAGGTCTGTGCCACCTGCATGCTTCGAACCCTTAGGGTCTTGGCACTGGTCTCTGGATGAAGTTGAAGGGCTCGGCTGCCCTATCCCCCAGCCTTGGCTTTTGCTCTTCGCTTCATTTCACCCTTTGCTCAAACCATAATGAATCTTCTGTCCAATTACTCTTCTTTCAGGCTCCAGTGCTTTGGCACATACCGTGCCCTCTGCCTGGGCCGCTCTCCCTACTCGAGCTACAGGGCTGATCCTGTCGGCCCTCTGAGACTCGATTCGGAAGCCTCTCCCAGGAGGCACCTCGCTGGACCAAGGAGCTGAGTGCAGCACTCCTCCTCTGTGCCCCCGTGCCCTTGCGCCCTCTGCCATGGCACTGTCCGCGGCACAGCATGCAAACTGCCTGGGCAGGCTGGCCTCTGGCCAGGGTAAATTCTCGAGGTCTTTCTATTCTGCGAGCCTAGCAGCGACAAGCACAGGGCAAGGACCCAGGGACACTGGCTGACTAATCCGTCAGACCGACCGCTCACATACCAGCCTGTGGAAGCTGACGCGTGCGATCTTCATCTGGCGGGGCACGTGAGACAAGGGTCACCGCCCTGGCCCGGCTCTGGGAATTGCATCCATCCACTCACCACTTTGGATGTTGAGGGCGTGATGTTTGTCCAGGCTCCATCCCCCCAGCTTGGAAGCGTCGATCTCATAGCCCTGCAGCACGGCTGTCCTTTTCTCCCACAGGATCAGGTCTGGGCAGGACTCATACTCGTAACCCACGGAAACTGCAAGCAAAAGGCACAGGCGGCCGGGTGAGCAAGCCTCATCTGCGGTGTGCCGCAGGTGAGCAGACCTGCCTGTCTTTTGTGGGACAGGAAAAAGGATCCTATTTCTAAGTGGAACCAGATACAGGTGCAGAACTAACACAGGGGTGCCGAGCCTTAATATCCCTTCTTTGAAGAGCAATCGCACATTATTAGGAAAAGTTAAACAAATGTACTGACTACTTTTTAAAAGGATCCAGGTGAATGGACTCCAGGGAAATAATCTTTAGTATGGAAGATACTTTAGGCACAAAAGTATTTCCGGCAGCCTTATTGGCAACAGTGGACAACTGGAAGAAACCTAGAGGTTCAAAAGGGGCTAGAGGCTGAGCAAACCAAAGTGTATGCACTGGAGGAATATTATGCAGCCACTGGGAATTACGGTTACAATGACCATGCGTGACATAGGGCTGTTGCTGAGTTGAAAAGACCAGTTACATACAGTATCATATCTGTGTTAAGAAAAACCATACGTGAAAAAAAATGAAGTGTTAGCAAGTGGTTGTATTTGCTTAGAAGAACAAGTATGACTTTACTGTTATTTTTGCTCATTTATCCAATTTTTATTAATGAGAATAGTATTACTTTCATAAAGAAAGATCCAGATCATTTATAATGAGTTTATGGAAAGGGGCTCAGGGTACTTTGAAAGCTGGAGGTGGCTTTGAGGTCTCACAGCTTGAAAATCCCCGGGTTTCACAAGCCCTGGCCTCCTCGGCCACTGGGATGCAGGCTCCCCGTGCAGGCTCCCCGTTTGTCAAAAGCCCCATGACTGCCCTACGGAAAGGAACTGGCAGAGCCGGGAATGCTGTTTCTTCCGAGTATCTTTTTGTGCAGATACTCTTTTCCAGTGAACAGTATCCTACTACATGCTCAAGACAGGAATGAACAGTTGGGCAGCCCCTTAACCTTTCTTTTAGGTACCATAAAAGGTTGTTGGCCATCTGTGGCAGGAGGGAGCTATGGCTGGGGAAATGCTGGAGGTCTCGCTGTGCAGACACTTCCCCTGTGACAGGTAGGTGAGCTCGGAGTGTGTCCCTCTCTTCGGAAGAGCCTGTAAGGCTGGGTTGCTTCTGAAGAGCCATAGAGGTAGTTTGGCTTAAAGAAGGGATTGTGGACAGTGAGAGATGGCGTCTTTGCTCCCAGTGTGTCCTTGTGGGGCAGGGTGGGATGTAAAACTACAGGAAGGATCTGGGGGAAATCTAGCTCTGTTCCTTCCTCGCACATCTCTGGGAAGTCACCTCACCATTTTGGGCTCCAGCTTTCTCATGCAGAATTTGGAGACAATTTCTGACCCATAGGGTGGTTGTGAGGATTAACTGAGATACCAGAATTTGGAGACAATTTCTGGCCCATAGGGTGGTTGTGAGGATTAACTGAGATACCAAAGTACAGAGGAGAACATTGCCCAGAGCAGGTGCTCATCAGACATTCTCTTATTTCCTTCCTTTCCCCTCCCTCCCTCCCTCCCTCCCTCCCTCCCTCCCTCCTCCCTCCCTCCCTCCCTCCCTCCCTCCCTCCCTCCCTTCCACAGCATTACTCCTTCTCTGCTTCCTCTTTCTCCTTTACCGAATCTAGAAAGGGAATGAAACTGGAGTCAAGTTCAAGATGAGAATGGACTTCCTGGGCTATTACTACAAGTTAGCAATTTTTTAACCCTTTTCATCTCATGGCACACATGAACTAATTACTAAAATTCTGTGGCACACCCAAAAATATATTTCTTGCCAATCTGACAAAAACAATAGGTATAATTTTGATTCATTCATACTGGACGGCTATTGTTGTGTTGGCTGTTGTCATTTTTTTTATTTGACAATGTAAGGGAAAAGCAGCCAGTGGCCCTGACTAAATAATCAGGTATTGCATGTTTTAAAAATTCTTGTGGCACTCCGGCGGAAAATTGCAGCTCTAAGTGCTTGGAGGATTTGCTCTTCAAGGGTTCGGACTGCTAACAGTCCAGCTCGGAACCAATCCTGCTCTAATTCAGAAGCCGAAATGAGCACAGCCAGTTCCCAGAAGCCTGAGGTCTGCCTGGGGCTGGGACTCTAGGGGAGGCTGGAGTCACCTTCCGCTTCATCGTGAAAAAAGACGCAACAACAGCACAAAAGAGAAAACCTCTGCGACTGGAAACAAGGTAAAGAAGCCAAACAGCCTTGCTGCTGATGGAAGAATCTTACTCCTGTGCTTCAGGAAGACTGGAGAGACCAAGGAGCTTCAGACACCCGCACTTCTAATGGGCCGGTCCGGGCCCGATGGCTGTGGGGACCCCAGCAATGTCCACACGGCTCTATCTTGGTGGCATAAAACCTCTTTTGACCCATCACATACCACCACAGTGTTTCTTCAAGGGCCTTTTTAGTCTTGTAACTCTTTATTATTATTATTATTATTTTTTTATGGTCAAGTTTTCCACGTTCAGGTCTTTGAGTACATTTTGTAGGTCAGAGAGGGTCACTGGAAGATCTTGAGGGCCAACTAAGCCTTGGGTTCTTCTGAGAAGAGGAAAGGAGCAAGAAGGAACATGGGAGGTGGGAAAGGGCCTTGTTCCCCCAAGTCTATCATCTCTCTGAGGATAGTATTGAGTCCTGGGGCTGGGAGACTTACCGAAGGCTTCCGAGAGCCCGAACACCTTCTGGTTGTAGACATCTGTCTTGTCCCAGATGAAATAGTAGGACAGGTCCGGGGCTGCAGCAAACCACTTCCTGAAGAGGCGGCCCTCAACCGCCACCATGAGGTGGACCTTCATGAGGTTGAAGGGGATGGTAGGATGCGTGAGGCTGATTCTCAGGACAGACTTGTAGCCAGGGGTCCGGCTGCTCAGGTAACTCAGCCTCATCTTGGAGCCAGAGATAGTGATTTCTTCTTGCAAAGCCTAGAGAGACAGATCACAGCAAGTGGCGGTCATGGAATCACTGGTGGAGGAAAGATGACCATCGCCCCTTGTACTCTGGGTGTTCAAGAGGCAGAGGAGAAAGCAGGGAGGAAGGAAGGAAGAGGGGAGAGGAAGAACAGGACGTAGAAGGGAGAGAAGAAAGAAGAGTAGGAAGCAGAGTATGACGAGGAGGAAAGGGAAGAGAAGGGAGAGTTGGAGGAGGAAAGAAGAGTCAGAAGGCCTGGTGTCCAAGGTCAGCTCTTGTCCCATATAGCCCTGCCTCACGGAGCCTCAGGTCCTCCTCCATTCAACAGGGATGACGATGCTCAGCTCATTGCATATTGAAAGTAGCATGTATGATAATGTGTGTGAACTACTCATCATGATGTCACCTCTCACTCAGTAGCTGTGTCATTCTAGAAAACTCATGGAACCACTGAATCTCAGTTTCCTCACTGGATTAGTGTGCGGATTGAGTAAGGCCACACATACAAAGTGCCCAGAACATAACAGAGACTCGGGAGGTGTTACTGAGTGGCTGCTGGTGCTGCTGGGGTGGTGGTGCTGGGAGCAGGGGACAGTATGAACACAGACCTTTCCCTCAGGCCAATGTAACCAGCTACCTCTGTAAGGACTGTTTCTCTCTCAAAACTTTCCAAAAGTAAGATCTGTTTCCAATGGCTTTTCCTTCAGGAAAGTAAACAGAGACTAGGAGATGTTGACCAAATAGTTATGCAGGGTTCAGAGCACAGCCTGCCAAAGACCTGTGGCTAATGCCTCCAGCTCGTCCATAAAAAGAGGTCGAATTGGTTGCACACACTTTGCAGGTGCCTGTGCTGTGCCGGGTGAGGGGAGGGATGCAACTGTGTGTGATGGGCTCAGACCCACAGTGTGGAGTTGAAATTAATGCCAGGATTTTCTGGAACATGGCAAAAGCAGAGAACTTTTATCGGCTTGATGCTCTGGGCTCTGTTTCAACAAGGGGACACTAAATCAATGGAGGCTAACATAGCCATTAAGAGGACAGTGATTATCCTCCTCCTGTGTTCACAGAGGAACTGGCCTTTCCGTGCTTGTCATATATGGGCGTGAACTCCCATCCCACCCCATTCTCCCGACTTCACAAAATTTTAGGGATTAGGCCTAAACCAAAGCACTCGTCCTAAATTTCAGCTTGTAAGTTCCAGGCAAAGCAGGCTCTAAACCGCAGTGACTCACAGACAGGCTCCAAGGGCCATCCTGATGCTCTCAAAAATATTTACTTTCTTAAAAAAAATTATTTTCCTTCATTGATTTTAGAGAGTGAGGAAGGGAGAGAGAGAGAGAGATAGAAACATCGATAAGCCCTGGTCAGTTTGGCTCAGCAGTTAGAGCATCGGCCTGCGGTCCAGAGAGTCCCAGGTTTGGTTCCCGCTAGGGGCATGTACCTTGGTTGCAGTTGGTCCCCGGCCCCGGTTGGGGTTGTGTGGGTGACAATCAGTCGATGTGTCTCTCTCACATCGATGTTTCTCTCTCTCTTCCCCCCTCTCTACCTCCTGCTTTACCTGAAGATAAATGCAAAAAATGTCCTCAGGTGAGGATAAAAAAAAAGAAACATCATGAAAGAGAGCATTGATTGGCTGTCTCCTGCATACCCCCACTGGGGATTGGGCACACAATCTGGGTATGTGCCCTGATCGGGAATCGAACCTGCGACCTCTTGGAGCATGGGTCGACACTCAACCACTGAGCCATACCGGCTGGGCAAATATTTACTTTCTTTAACATACCCTTTAAAATATACATCTCCCAGTACTTGCAAAGGCTGGCTGATGACTGGGAAAACCCAGTTTGTTTGCACGTATTTCATCAACCTGATAATAAGCAAGGTATGTGACCCAGCTGGGCTCAGAGACACCCAGCCCAGGGAGCGTTGTAAAGAGGGTGGGACCTTTCGCCTCATTTGTTCCAAAGTCCCAGCTCCTGGGAAAATATCTAGCTGGAGCTGAACCGGGGTTGAGTAACAAATTATTCCTCTCCAGCAAGCGCTGTCTCCACTGACAACCATTTCATAAGAAAGGTCAGCCTCGTAGTTGAGACAGGAGACTAGTGCTGAATCTCTGAGAAGGACTGAGGTTTCAACCTTGGGGTGCAAGAAGAATTTCAAAACGGTTGTATTTCCTTCTTGTGGGCTGGCGTCTGAAGCCACTCAACAGGGCACACGCAGAGGGATGTGTTTGCTCAGCCAGGCATGAAATACACACACACACACGCCACAACCCTCCGCTCCATCAGCCCCGGCGCTGGCGCTCCGCTAGCAGGCACACAGCTAGAGCTCTGGTGAGGCGGCAGGGCCAGCGGGCTTCTCCCCGCACCGCCGCCCGGCCTCTTCTGCAGGCTTCCTCCCTGTCGTAGGGAACTGGGCGGGGATGGTGGAACAGACTCAACTCCACACATCTCTGTTAGGCAAAGAAACTACCTTGATTTCTATTAGATTACAATGCATCTTTCCAAATGACTTCCTTTTAATGCTAATTAAGTAAAGCACTGGCATGCGTAGATTTCTGCCAAAGCGATCCTTAATGGGCACCAAGGCAGAGCATGTAAGATAATCTTAATAATAATGGCTAAGATTTATTGAGCACTTACTAGGTGCTAGACATTGTGCTAGGCACCTCACTGACATGTTCTCACCTCACCTTTATTATGGTGCTATCCGGGACCCTCTGTCTCACTTTGCTTGGTAGACCTATTGTCATAAATATTTTTAACAGGAATAATGGGGCGGGGGCAGGCCCTGGAGCTTGGAGAAAAGGGAAAGAGAACTGGATGGCAACGTGGAAGGGGAGTTGGATCTTATTTTATGCTGCAGGGTGCCAGGCAGTTGGATTCTGCATGGTGGGCTGATGGGGTCTCTCTTTCCCCTGTCTCTGAGAGCCTCCTCCACCCCCCAAATGAAATAGAGACATGGAGAAACGCAGTTAGGAAAGCTGGGTACCTGAATTTCCGGGACGATGGGGCCTTTCTCTGCACAGGAGCTGGCGAAGGAGGTCAGCGGAGATGGAGATACAATAGGGTTGGGGCGGGCAAAGTTGCTCAGGTCGCAGCTGGGAATCTCGTTCTCTTCGTGTCGCATGACGATGGTTTCCATGACGAAGAAGCGATCCCAGGGCAGCCAGAGGGTGTGCTCCTGGGTGATGAAAGGTGCCCGCTCAAACCGCAGGATGATGGAGATGCCACCATTTGTGACCAAGTCAAAGCTGTTTGGGAGGGGAGGGTGGAGAAAAAGAGAAGAAAAGAGAGCAGGAAAAATAGGAAACAGGAGATGATGAAGAGGAAAAGGAAAAAGAGCAGAAGGAGGAGAAAGATGGAGAAAGGAGAAAAAAATTACACCAAAGGGTCTGAGTACTTGTTGAGGAGACTTAAAAAAAAAACTAAAAAGCTTCACTGCAGCCACAAACAGAAACAGATATTCCAACAGAAACAGATCTTCCAGAAAGCACTGTTTTTTTTTTTAAATAAACTAGAAAATTTGTCAAAACCAAATGAAAAACCACTGCAATGGAGAGCGATTTGCCAAGACACAGGACAGCTGACGAGCCTCTGCTATGGTGCTCCTGGTACTCAGCGCCCGTTGGAGCTGAACCCTGGTGAAAAGTCAGCATTAGGAACCATAAGCCTCGTTCTGCCTCTGTCATGAACTACTGTGTGATCTTGGGCAGGTCACTTAGCCTCTCTGATCCTCAATTCTCACCCATGAAATGTAAAGGTTCAAATGGACTCTCCTTAAGTCACTACGATTCTATGACTCTACATCAACTTCAGCTCTGATTATGATAGATTACTCAACACAGGACTTTGGGATTAAAAAATAGCAAAGCAATTTAGAGATGGCACAATTAGCCCTGGCCGGTTTGGCTCAGCGGTTAGAGCGTTGGCCTGCGGTCCTGAGATGGCACAATTAGAACCACAGTCTACTCGAAGTGAAAGGGGAACCAGCAGACTGAGTCCTGGCCCCCCAGTAGAGATGAGATCTCCGTGACAGCGTCCTCTGAGTGCCTTCGTTCATTTCCCAATCTGATGCTCTGTTTCTTCTACACACTCACCTTCAAGGGGCCATTTGGTTTCTACTTGCACACTTCCAGTGATAAGGAGCCTGCTATATTCATAGCAGGACTATCTGATCTTAAGTTAATTCTGATTAAGATTATTTTTTTTTTTATCTTTACCCGAGGACATTTTTCCATTTTTTGTTCAGGTAGAGTGGGAGGGAGAGAGAGGAACAGAGAGAGAGAGAGAAACATCGATGTGAAAGGAACACATCGAGTGGCTGCCACCCTCACGACCAACCAGGGCCGGGGACAAACTGCAACCGAGGTATGTGCCCTTAGCGGGAACCGAACCCGGGTCTCTCAGGACCGCAGGCGGACGCTCTAACCGCTGAACCAAACCGGCCAGGGCTGATTAAGATTTTTTAAAACTGAGCCTGGATCCCTCTCCTTATAACTCTTTAGCTCCTGGTCCTTGTTCCAACTGCTGAAGTGACTTCAAACTAGTCTGTTCCTTCTGCCTTTGACCGTCCTTCAGGGCTTGGACAGTGATTCTGTCTACTTGCCACCTCCTGGCTGTGATGTCTCTTTGGACAGAGTCCCTTTTCCTATTATGTTGAGGATGCGTTTCCAAGGCCTGTCCTCGTCTGGCTCCCTGCCCCGGGCCGCTGCGCCTGTGTACGCCTCCTCGCAGCCCGCATCCCGCTGCCCTGGAACCCCGTTCACTCTCTGCCCAGGGACACTGCCCCTTGTCTTTCTGGAACATCACTCGGTGCTGGACGAACGAACGCACGAGTGATACCGTCAACTGAACCTACACCCCGCTAAGTGCCCCAAGTTCCTCCTACTTTGGCTGTTAGCGTACGTCACCCTGACGCTGACCTGTGCAGTGGGTTTGAGAGACCCCAACGCAGGACCTCTCCTTTACCCCGGGTATTATACCTTGTGGTATAATACCTTGCGGCTCCCTGCTCCAGCTTGCTCCTCCCTCCTCTAGAAGAAGGGAAGGATTTTGCCCGGCACTGTCTGTCCTAGCACTGTTCCGGTCCCCACACTCCACAGCCCGACTCTTCTGTCCTAGCAGAAGTCGCCGCCTCTCACTCAGCTCATTTTAGGCCCACACCTGGGTAAAGAAAGTCGGGCCCCACGCTGCTCTGATAAGTCACGAAAGAGAAACAGCAGAGAAGGCGCTTGTTTTGAGCCAAGGCGGCAGGTCATGGCTCTCCAGGAGAATGTCTATAGTTGGGGAACACCCAGGAGACCGAAAAGCATCTGTGCTTTGACAGAACATTTTTTAACCATCAAACAGCATTTTGGCCCAACTTACAAGCTCCCTTCAGGAGAGGATGACCTTGGGGAGGGAGTGAAGACAAGCATGAAAGGACACACGCTCGTGGCTGTGAGCAAGCTGGGGCAGCTGGCCTGGGCAAGGCTCGGGGTAACTAGCTCTTGCCAAAGGCCAGGCCTGGTCATCTGGAGGGAAACCTTGTGGACACGGATTTGAACCTGACCCCAAAGGGAAGGCATGGTTCTCAGATGAAGCCCAAGCAGCTTCGGGCCAGTCCAAGCCACGTACTTACTCCACAGGTGAGTTATGTCACCTGTCTGAGCCTCAATCTCTTCATGTAAAATGAAGTTAATGATCGTAATCACTTGGCAGAGTTTTTAATCAGACAGACGGGATAATGGATGGGGAACGCTTGGGCCCACTCCCTGGGCAGCATGCTCGGTATAATCCCATTTTTCAATTCAATGAGCTTGAACAGCTTCTCTTGTCTGCTACTCTTTTGAAATTTTTCTTCATGACTTCTATTTTTCATCTTTAATGATCTTTTTGGCCAACTTTCTGGTACTGCTTCCTGTTTATGAATTCTTGTTAAAACTGTAGGTTTGGCATTTCAGTGTGGGGTGTGCGTATGAATGTATGAGTGTATGAGCGTGTGTGTATGCATGTATGTGTGTGAGTGTGTGTTTGTGTGTATGAGTATATGTGCATGTATGTATGAGTGTGTGTGTATGCGTGTGCGTGCATGAGTATGAGTGTGTGTGTATGCATGTATGTGTGTGTGAGTGTGTGTATGAGTATATGAGCATGTATGTATGAATTGTGTGTCTGTGTGTATGAGTGTATGTATGTTTGTGTGTATATGTGTGAGGGGGGCTGGACGAGAGACTACCTGGGGTGTGAAGGTTACAGAGATGAGTAGGCATGATCCCTGGATTGCCTATATAGGCTGTCATCTCCCACTATATCTCTAGCTTTTCCATTTCTCCCAGGGTCTGAGAGGGAAGAAAGAAAGTGAGGCAGGGAAGAGGGGGAGGAAAACGAGCAGATGCTCCTCATTCACATAGAACAGACAAGGATCTTCAGACACTCAGAGAATAGGCAGTGACTTTCCCATGCATTATGTAGTGTCTAAGTTGGGAAGAAAACTTAAGCCCCATAATGCACTGCTAAGAACTGTTCTGAAACTCAAGCTATCAGTTGTGGCCACTCAGGCTCCTAACATGTAATTGGGCAGGCAGACGCGGGAACTATGACTGAGGCTTACCTCCTGGGACCCCACACTCTCAAGGGGCAGTAGAGATTGCAGGAGCAGCACAAATGGCAGGGACCAAAGCCTGGGGGCACTAGAATGCACTTTCCCTAAGGGCCACCAAACTTGTGCGACTCTAGTGTTTTAGGGACCCAACCTAACCAAGCATAGCAGGGCGAAGGACGGACGATTTGCCATCTCACGTGAATGATGGTCAAATTTCATGGTTAAAAAGAAGAAGCAGTCCCTGTGGCTCTTTTCTGACGACTGTTTCTTAGCAGGTAATGATGTAGTCAGAATAACTGTTGCCTAGGATGCTCACACCTGCTGTTTCCATAGCGCGGGCAGTCCGAGCTGGAAGGTAGTTCAGACAGAGCACGCGGAGGGAGATTCCTCCATGCCGCAGTGGAAGTCTGCACTGGCGTCCTTGCTGGGATGGGACGTGTGCAGGGCAGGGAGCCGTGGCCTGGCCTGGCCTGGGCAGATGACCCCCGGTGACTGGCCGCCAACCTCTTCCAGCTGGGCCCCTTCCCATTCACAGGGAGTGAGAGGAGGGGAGAGGGCTCCCGTGTCAAGCTTGCCAACCCCGTTAAGAGGCACACATGTCTACAAACAGATGAGCCTCTACTTCATTATCACCTCGGCCGGGACATGTTCACATCTGATATTGGATTAAAGAGGTGCTAAAATCAATCAGGCTGGCGCATAATTTCCAACACAGAGTGAAAATCAACCTTATGGGCCCACACTTAGCCAGATGGACTGCCAGTACCTGATTTTATTAAAAATAGAGGACTTGTCACCACTGACAGCCTAAATATTCCACTTCCCTCCTTCCCCTCCCGTTCTCCAAAACGTTCTCATTGTTTGTACTGTAATCACTACATTCTCGTCATTTAATAGCTTGTAAGTTTAATAAACAGCTAATACTTATTGCATACTTACCATATGCCAGACCCTGGAAATACAATGAGCCAGAGTGTGGCAGGGAGCTAAGATTTATCAGGCACCTACTATGTTTAAGGTGCTTCTCCATCCATCATAGAATCTAATCCTTACAACCAATTTGTGAGCTAAATAGTGTTAGGACCATGTAACAGAGAAAGAAGTTGAAGCCCAGAGAGGTGAGGAGATTTGTCCAAAAACACACAGCTATCCAATGGGAGTGCTGGAGCGATTAAAATAACTACTCCATCCTGCCGATGTTTCTCGGAGGGACCCAAGGTCCCAGTTCTGACCCAGGCGGTTGCAGAGAGAAAACACAGTAGGGATGTTAAGAGTTCTGGGACTTTCTGGTCTGTACCAGTGGTCTATGTGGGAGTATTTTATATCCTGAGTGATGAGGCAGAAGAATACATCTAAGGTACCCTAGGTTTACTGTGGGAACCAAAAGAGAAGAAATTGCTTAGTTTACAGCTAAAGAACTCAGGCCAGAGTGAGACACAAGGACACACAGGTAGTGAGCTTCAGAACAGGGCATCTGAATTCACGTCCTCTGAACCTAGTCCCGCCATCATTCCAGCAGCAGTTATGTGGCAAGACCACGACAGTAGGGCCTTCGCTGACCCTGGTCCACAAAAGATCTCCTACCTGCCATCTTGCCTGCTGATTGTGTATCCGAAGAGAGGGTTATTGACGAAACTGATGTTCACACCAACCAGTGGGGTCCCATCTGATGTCATCACTTGACCACGAATAACACATGCATGCCTGTGGGTAGAGAAGAGTAAATGACATGATCTACTTTTCATGCTCAGAACCCTGGCTGGCAGGGTACCCCAGGAGGTCAGAAGACAGAAGGTGGGTGGGAGCAGGGAAGAAGGGGTCCATGGCGGAAAAATGGAGGACATCTGTAATATATATATATATATTTTTTATTCTCACCTGAGGACACTTTTGCATTCATCTTCAGATAGAGCAAGAGGGAGAGAGGGGGAAGAGAGAGACAGAGAGCAACATTGATGTGAGAGAGACACATCGACTGGCTGCCACCAATATGACCCCAACTGGGCCCAGGGACAAACTGCAACTGAGGTACGTGCCCTTAGTGGGAACTGAACCCGGGTCTCTCTGGACCGCGGGCCGATGCTCTAACCGCTGAGCCAAACCGGCCAGGGCAACATCTGTAATACTTTTAACAATAAAGATTAAAAAAAAGAAAGAAGGCAGGTCACTTAGGCAGTCTTGGTACTCTGGGGTCATAGTGTTGACTCATGATGAACAATAACCTTCTTTTTTTCCCCCCCCCACACTGCCTCAATTTAAGGTATCAAAGTGTCCTCTAAAGTATATTATTAGGCCCTGGCTGGGTGGCTCGGTTGGTTGGAGTGTCATCCTGATGCGCCAAGGTTGTGGGTTCAATCCTGGGTCAGGGCACATGCAGGACGCATCCGATGGGTACATGAATAAGTGGAACAAATTGATGTTTTCCTCCTCCTTCTTCCCCCCTCTCTCTCAACTCAATAAATAAACAAATTTAAAAAATGAATATTTACTGGGAGATGTTTCCAGATATCTCACTCACAGGTTACTTCCTACGGATGCCCCCTTGTGAGGGCTCTGAGGGGGCTGTACAGCCGTCCCTCGTTTAGCGCGGTTAATCCGTTCCAGACTCGAGCGGTTGCACCTGGCGTTGAAGGATTCCTGGGGTGCTCGAGTACATAGCCTACAGTCTACACGTACAGTAACTTTAATTGTAATTGTAATACAGGAGTGTATAATTGACTCAGACAACCGAGCACGCGCTGTATTATTTTCACTGTCTTGATCAACTTTGTAATGGACATATTTGAAAAAACTGCTATGGAGTGAACGTCAAAGCATGAAGTGGCGAGGGACGACTGAACAGTGTAGTCGTGTGTGACTTTGCTGTCCCGTGACTTGGGTTCAAACTTCAGCTCTATGACTTTCTAGCTCCCTAAGCCTGCACAGTGTGCGACAGCCCTTTTGCACCCTGGTACAGAGCGATCTCCACAAGGGGCAGTGGTTACCACTGCCACGCCCAGTCTCACTGGACGTGGACACACAAGCAAGTGAGCAGAATAGAGGGCGCTTCTTCCCATCTGGCGTTGCAAACAGGCAGACGCTGGCATCATCCCCCTGGAGCGGGTTCTGAAACTGTCACCTCTCCCAATGGCCCCCGTCCCTCTTTCCCTCTACATTCCGGATAACTAACCATCTGCCTTCCCCGCACTCACCAGGCAAATTTGTTTAAAGCCTCTGTGTTGGTGCAGTGTTCTCCCCTCTGCCTCAAATGTCATCCCTGCACCCCTCTCCCAATGCGCTCGGCCTGTAACACCCAGCTTCGAGAGATGCCTCCTCCCTGAAGCCCTTCTCGATGGCCCTGATTAGAACTAGCCACTCTCTTCTGCACCTCGATACCCTACCTCACTGTCCAGGTTTCTCCTGTCCACGAGGTCACGACCCTTTGAGGGCAGGGTCAAGGTCTATTTCTTTCTCTCTGTGGTGCCTGGAAATGCCTAACAAGTTCTAGGTCATTGTTTAAAAAAAAAAAAAAATAGTGGCTTAAGTAAATAAGTTGGACAATTAGAGATGATCTAGAATGATGGTTTTTTTGCCCCCTACTATTTCAGAAACAGTCTTTTTAGCAGGTGACATTTTATAAGGACCCCAAAGTGGAAAACAAATACAAATAAGATCTGCTAGGTGGGGGCCCCCTTTTCTCTTGGGGTCATTCTGAAGGAATTCTGTGGAGTCTCGGTCCCTATAAGCCAGAGAAAAGCCAGCTGGAAAGTCACTGAATGAGTGGAATTAGAGGAAACGGGTCCACGGAGGTTGTTATCTGCCCCAAGCCACACAGGGCGGTGGTGGCAGAGCCGGGCCCTGAACCCAGGCCTCATAACACTGGGCCCGACTCTAGACCAGTCTGTTTACTACTGACGACGGTGGCCACGAAGGTGCGCTCTGTGCTCAATGCCCTCGGGATCCGGGCCGCGGGGAGGCAGCCCTCCCTGACAGGACAGATCCCGGGCAAAGACGCAGGCGGTGGTGATTGTGCCCACAACTTTCTCCCTTCACCTCGGTCCAGAGGCTTTTTTTCTGGCCCAGGGAAGAGCTACTGATGAGATCTGTGGGTATTCATAAAAAATCTCAAGCTCAGCCTCTGCTTTATTAGGTGCTTACATCTCTACCATCTTAGAGTGATAAACTTTTCTCTGTTTGATGAGAAAAGCAATTAACACCAGGCTTGTAAGCAGCTGGTCTCACTAGAGTCAGCTTGTCCTTTCTGAAGGCAAGAACGACTACCCACAATGCTTCACGCTCCCCACCCCACCCCACCGCACCCCACCCCACCCCACCGCACCTCACGACACACAATCTGGTTAATGCTAATTCAGTCAGTGGTTTCCTTCCGAGGCCCTTGGTCTAAATGCAATTACATGGCAAACAAGTTAAGCGGGTGAGGCTCAGCAAAGACGCTCAGTCCTGCTCTGAAGGTCTCCCGATATATTTACGCAAAATTATCTCCCTGCTAATGGGAAAGATTTATTCCATCAATTGTATTCAGCTGGTACTGAGAGATGCTTTCCTTAATGGAGGAAAATTGGATTTCTTACTGCTGGAACTCCGTCCTTCTGGAGGATTACTAACAGATCGCATCCCCCGCCGCTGGCCCCCATCCAGCCTTCTGCTGCCACGTGTCTTCAGATGCCGCCTGGACAATAACCAGCCCTCCGGGAACGGTTTCCTTTTGGGGGTTGCCCTGACTGCTGCCCCTCTCACACATGTGGGCCAGCCTCCTCTGATTTATCTTTCTTTGGGGATTCCCGGGTAATTGGGAAACTTTAAATCGGCACCATTTGGCCATCATGTGGCCTCCACCTCAGCAAGCCCGAGCAGATGTAATGTTAGCCCGGGCTCCTGTGGATTGCTCTGGATTCTGGATAAGATTAAGTTGACTCCCTGCGCCCCTGGAGGCCACAGAGGCCTCTTGCCAAAACAGGCATTTGGCTCGGGAATTCCTGGAGAAAAACACTTCCATCCTCTCTGTTTGACCGTGATTTTCAGTTGTCAAGAAAACCCAGTTTAACATAAAGACCTTCCCTAGAACAAAGGAGATGGGGAAGTCTGCTCTGTGGAGGGCTCTGAAATGTGTCTCCTGCCGCATGTTTTTGTCCAGGGAGGTTTGAAAAGATGTGGATTTTGGGCTTCCAAAGGCTTTCCTTTTCACCCATTTATTTAATGGATACCACTACTGGTGTACTGCTAAACACTGAACAACTGACTTTCAAAAGAAAAACTGCTTTAATTTGTAGCATCTGCCTATTTCTGTGGTGTAAATACTTCCATCATGATGGAGTTCAGCTACCGCTGATATGTCAGTGGACCCAGGGCTGAGGAGATGCACAGTATTTCCACCACGGACGTATAATAGACCTAAATAAACTCCGGCACAAAGATCACAGTAAAATCACGAGGAAGCGATGAGTTTTGATTATTTATCACCTCAGTTTTTAATATAATTTATTTAATTTCAATTTTGATAATAGTTCTGTTTTAAAAACTAGCTTGCAGCCCTGGCCAGTGTGGCTCAGTTGGTTGGGCATCGTCCTGTGCGCCAAAAGGTTGCCAGTTGGATTCCCGGTCAGGGCACACGCCTGGGTTGTGGACTTCATCCCCAGTAGGGGGCGTGCAGAAGGCAGCTGATGGATGTTTCACTTTCACATTGATGTTTCTCTCTCCCTCTCCCTTCCCCTCTCTCCAAAAAAAAAAAAAAAAAAATCAATTAAAATTGTTAAAAAACAAACAAAACTAGCTTACACAATTCCTGGACATCTAGTAGTCAGTTCTTATGAGCTGATGGGAGCCGGCTTCTGACGCCACTGCAACACTGACCCCCCGAGAAAGGTCAATGTGGCTAAGAGTTGTTTCGTTGGCTGTGAGATTCCACAGTGGAAGACCACTCTGGTGAGAAATCACTAACACAGGGTGCAAATCACGGTCACCAACTTGGCTTCCCGGCTGGCTCATATGATCCTCTTATTACCTGTCCTATCTTTGGTGTGTTTTGCTTTCCCTTGGTCACTGTTTGGGCATAACGGAGTTTTGGGGTGTTATTTTTACTCATCCTCAGTCCCCTCTGAGCCGTCATCACCTCAGTGAGGCTGTTACCAAAGTTTCCTGGCACAGTGAATTGTGCCCCCTCAAAGCCAGTAGGTATCTCTCTCTGATTGTGGTTTTCATAGAATTGTATCATTCACATTTTCATAGCTATTGCACCTTCTTCCATGTGAACTAGAGGAGGGCAGGGACCACGTCTCCAGTGGCCAGGGTGAGCATGGAATATTGCTCCCTTAGACGGTGTTAGGTAAAAATGACCAAGTCCCTGAAACTCCGGGAGAAAAGACTTGCTCAAGGACAGACAGCAAAGAATTCAACTGGCTGAGCTGACATTCAAAGTTCGGACTTCTTCCGTCTAGGTCCTTACTCTTACAACTGTGTAGCATATCTGTCGTCACTAACATTCACTTTAATTCCATTAAACAATGGGGCACCTACTACAAACGAGGCACTGTCCTAGGGGCCGGGGTTACAGAAGTGCGTGCATGCAGTCCCCAGGTGCCCGCGGGAGTTCCCCAAAGCTGAACGCCTGAGCGTAGTTGTCTCTGACACCAGTGAGTCAGCACATGAGCCTGGCATATGTCAGGCAGCTGGGATACAAAACAAGCAATTAGGCTGGGTGAACTCTGCCAGGAAGGAGTGCTTGTGCCAGGCCAAGAGGGGCATCAAACATGCTGGCACTGGTCCAGTCATACACTCAGAGCCTGACGGAGGTGCCTGTGCTGACGCCAGTGAGGGGAAGGTCGGCCTGATTGCTTCCTGAGGACAGTGGCCAGGTTTGGGATCAAGGCAGGAAACTGTTGGAGAGACAAAGCCCCTGCGAAGCAGAATCAAGCCAATAACCTAATTTCAGCTGTCAGTCAAGGGGAGGTGGTAGGAGTGTGGTGAAGAGCGCCCTGGGCAGGGAGTCAGTTCTAACGGTATGACCTTGCAAAGTCCTCTGACCTCTCCGGACCTCCATGCTCTCCTCTGTCCATGCAGGCTGAAGTTTTGGGGGTTGTAAAATAGAATCCAATGCATATTTAAGAATGGATGCCGGTTTTAATCTGGTGCTAGTCAGACCCACTCAAGTTCTGCTACAGGCTCCAGCATGTTCATGGAGCCCACACACGCTTATACTTACCTCTGAATTGCTCTCTCTATCTGGAAACGCCCACCTGTCCTGTTCACCCGAAAACTGCCTGCTCACTCTTGGTACCCACCAAACAGCACCCCAGCACTCCTAGCCCTCTGGACTCCTCTGCAAAAACGCTGAGTGCTGTCCCGTATCGGGCGATCGTTTTCCGCTAGCAGACGGTGAGCTCCCTGAAGTCAGGGCCCCACCTCGCCCTCAGTGCTGTAAACCCAGCCCTGAGCACGGCTGATGCCCCTTTCTGAGTGGGCAGAAGAAAGCCTCCACCCAAACAAAGGTTTGCCCTGGAATTTGAATACAAGGTACAGAGTAAGCTCTCGATACATTCTCTACAGAACGAATAAAGAACTGATGTGTTTCTGTAACGGAAGGTGATGCCCGAGAACCGGGAGTTACTTGACCTTGACAGGGTTATGGCTAGGGCATCGAGCCACCCAAGCGGCACATAAAGCCTGGTTTCCTCCCTTGGAGGACACGCCCCCCCCCCCCCCCCCCCCAGCTCGCAGGCTGCCTACTTTGGGTCCACAGACTCCTCCTCTGTACCTCTTTTTTGAAACTTAAAACTAAAAAAACAAAACAAAAAAAACCACAAAAAAAAATACAACGCCAGAAATTAAGTTAGATTTGTTATTCAATGTATGTTATACATGCAGATAAAGAAAGGTGAAGGGAGAAAAACTGCAGCTTTACCTTTCATTGTTATTAAATGAAAACAGCCAAGGAAACACATTCAGGGGATTGGACTAATCATTTGGGAGCTAGGCAGCAAAAAGCAACTTCAGTCTTTCTCTGCTCTCAAGTATTTGCTCCTCTGTGCCCCTACTGGCTATGCAAATCACTCCTTCGCATTGCATATTTTAAACAGATTTATATGCCTGACGTGCACCGACTCAATCCATAAGCTGTTTTCTGCTAACTCATGCTGACTGATCGGGGATCTTTCCAGCATCTACTACTCGTTACCCAACGTCTTGTAAGAACCTTACTTGGGCCCACTTCATGCCTGTCAAACTACCCCCATCAGGGGGTCCCCAGTGAAAGCCTGGGCCTGTCCACTCTGCAGCCTCCAAGGTGTTCTTCCCAGCCCGGCCACAGGCGCTGCTCTGTCTCGCTTTCCCTTCCAGTGCCTGCCTCAGCGTCTTCAACCAGCTTTTCTAGTCTGATGTCTTCCACCTGTACATACATATTCCTACTCTTGGGAACCCACTGGTCATGACATGGAAGCAGAGACCTCCTGGTCATCTCCTTCAAAGTTCTCCTTGTAGAGGTGAGAAAACGAAGTCCACACAAGGAATGGACTTGCCCATTCTCGCAAGAGTTGCTGAGGAGCCAGATTCAAATTTACGACGCATCATTTATTATCCGTGAGAGCTTGGAAAGTCACTTCACCTCTCCAACTACGTACTGTCCGACACAGACACACACCTGAACAATGGAGAATCTGTATTGTTTTAGCTCTCTCAAAACCCAGAGTGAACACCATCAGAGCAGGGCTCCTAAAACCCTGTTTGATTACACGCCCTTTCTGTCAACATTTTTGAGCAGATCCCTTGGATGTATTTCTATTTACTAACAAATTGTATACATGTGCTACCATCCTGAGCTAATATTGGAAAGCACAAAATACATTGGGTGCAAGGGCTGATGGATACAAATGCATATTTCAAATAGTTACTTTGATCATTTTGAATCTTTTGGTTAATTTCCTTTTGTACATTCGTGAAACTTTTGAATCTCCTGGTTACCTTTTTATTAGATCTGACCATTACAGTTAGAATGACCGTTGTTTTTCAGTCGTGGAGTCAAGGAAGACTTTGTACTACAGGCACCAGCTCTGCCACGTCTTTGCTTGCATGGTCTTATCTTTGGGCTGCAGTTACTTTTCAAGAATCTCTTCATGCCGCTGGACCGATTTATACATAAGTTTGGTTAAAACGAGATTTCACGCAAGCACGCACTGCAGTCTTGTGGTAATACCAGAATACACCGGTAAGGGCCCACTGTTGACCTCTGTAAGGAGCAGGTCCCCACCGCCCTCAGAATACCTTGTAGGCTGGTGCAGACATGTCACCAACCAACATGGGGACCGAAGGAGCAAACTGAAAACTTAGAATTCCGTACGGGTAAATTTCCTTTTATTCTAAGATAACAAGTCAGCATAGATAGACATTCTGATGTTTTCTTCCTGCACCTCATAGACCACTCACCTTGGGACCACTGCACTGCACTAGGGTCACAGTGGCGTGTGTCTGTGATTTCTTTTTAGGAAATAAACTCGAATATTTATAATTATATATTCAAAAACCAACTTCTAGCGCTTCATTCTTTTTTTAAATCCTCACACGAGGACATTTTTCCATTTTTGTTCAGATAGAGTGGGAGGGAGACAGAAACATCGATGTGAGAGAGACACATCGACTGGTTGCCTCCCACACGACCCCAACCAGGGCCGGGGATGAACTGCAACTGAGGTACATGCCCTTGACCAGAATCGCACCTGCGACTCATCAGTCCGTGGGCCGACGCTGCAACCACTGAGCCAAACCGACCAGGGCCAGTGCTTCCTTCTTTATAACTTATTTCAAAGATCTCCCTCTGTTTACTATGTATGTCTTCCAATCACCACAGGCCCAAACCAACCGAGCGTGACCCAACCACTCACCTTTCGAGGTTCCTGACTTACTGGAGGGCAGGGAGCTAGAGCGAGCCTCTCGAGGCACCTCGCGAGCCTAAGATCCCTGGCTCTTCACATTGTCCTGGCTCCTTCACTGCATCACCAGTAAGTCTGCGCCACACAGGTCACTTTCCGTAGCACCCTACTGCCTTCAGACAAATCCACACTTCTCACCTTGGCAGGTAAGTCCCTGCAGGATCTGGCCGCTGCCGGCCTCCTCTGGCTCATGTCCACCTCAGACCCTGGCCGCTTTAAACTAGCCCTCATATCCCTGCCTTGGCATCTTGGCATGCATTTCCATGCCCCGCCCCTGCTCCGTCTATGCTGGTGCATCTGTTGTGAACGTCTGTCCTCCCGTTTCTACCCATCCCTCCTTGAAGGCCTGACTCTCAGTGAGGCTCCCCCCGACCTGCCCAGTACCAAGAAGGCACCTCCTTCTCCGGCAAACAGAGCACATGTACTTACCCCCTCAAGAGTAATCGTTAGTCCAAATACCTCATCTTCTTTTCTAGATTGCAAGTCTCGGAGGCTAACAACCAAGTCCTTTTCATCTTTATAACTCCGGTGCTCGACACAGGAGTAGGTCTAGAGTATGCATTCAATACATGTTGAGTAAAGATATAAATAGCATATACATGAATGAAAGAAGATGACAGAAAAATGTACAGTTATTTTACATAGCCCAAAGTAAAAATAGATATATCTGGGTTGAGGGAAAAGAAACAAAGGCCTGGTAAATGAGAATAGAGGTCAGTTACTGAAACTTTAACTGAGCACCTACGATGTGCGGTATACAGTGCTGGGTACAGGGAAGATATTTTTTCATACAATTTCTATTTATTTATGGAAACTACAGGAAGGCAGTACCTGTAGTATCTATTTTATTTTCCATTGTATTTTAAGCAGTTAAATAACTAACAATAAATGAGACACAATCCCTACATCCATCGGACTCACATTCTGGAATGAATACAACTTGACTTTTTTCCTCTTGGAAAGTTTTGTATATGTGTGAGGAGCGGGAAGAAGACATCCACAGACTTCTTCAGATTAATAGAAGTTTAATTTTTAAGCCAGAAGGGTCCTCGGGGTGACTGAACGCCAGGCCCTCGTTTACAGGTGAGTTATAGGTGGTCTCCAGCGATAATGGAGCTTCCCCCCATCACCCATGGAGGCTGGGTCTGCTACAGGATCCTGTCACCACTCAAGGGCACCCAGTGACAGGATGGCCCAGCAAACACTAGTGTCTTCCGGGCCCGTAGGCTGTGCCTCCTGCAGAGACAGAAGTCACTGTTCTGTCACCTCCCAGCTTCTTGTGGCTGCTGAGCTCCTTCCGACACTCAGGGGCATGAGCTCTGATCAGCTAGGCCTGTGAGCAACCTGATCACTGAACACTGCTGCTCTGGCTCGGCCTCCCCCAGGAACCCCTGGCATACTCCTGCTGCCTGACACAGGTGCACACGAGAGCACAGCCCTTGCCTGCTCATCACACTTTATTTCCAGAGAAGTGAGCCCACTGGCTGTGGCCAAGCAGCAGAGGAAGTAGAGGGGATGCCCAGGAGAGATCATTCTGGAGGAGCAAGGCTCCTGACTGGATGGAAGGGTTGGCCAGGTCCAGGGAGCACGGCTCAGAAACACTGTCAGTGTCTGGGGACATGGAAGGTGCAGTGCTCGCCAGAGAGGCCGGTCTCCGTGCTATGTAGACCCAGGCCTGCTTCTAGGAAGACTTCTCAGGAAGGGGTTTGTGCTACTAGAAAAGCTCGAGGCAGCTCTGCTCAAATGTGACTCCAGACAGAGTCTCTCAGTGGACAAGTGCATCCAGACCGAACCTTCTGTCTTCCTGCTGGAGCACAGGAGGTCCTGCTTTATCTGGAACGGACACTAGGATGGAGCACAACTAGACCCGCTGCCCGGGGTAGGGGCTGACGCTGGGCAGAGATGCAGAAAGGGGCCCGAAGCAAGTGCAGCTCAGCAGGCTGATCTCAGGTGTGTAGCAACACACGGGTGGCGTGCAAGGGAAACAGTCATTCAAGGGATGAGGAGGACTGACTGGCAACAGGCACGGCGGGGAAGGTCCCGGGCAGCTGGACGTGGACACCCCGCATGTAATAATGCCCAGGTTCCTAAAAAGAACGGGAACAGGGCTCCAAACCCAGATATGGCGGGGGTGGGAGCCTGGCAGGAGAAGGCAAGGCTTGCGTCCTTGGAGGGCACGGGTACCAGGCTACTTAGGCAGAGAAAATGGGGCTGGGGTTCTGGAATCAGACAGAAATCCCCTTGGCAGAGCTGCAAGCAAAGGGTGAGATTGAGGAACAGTTGAAGGACTCGAGGCTGAGCAGCTGGGGCTGCTCTGAGCTCTTCTCTTCGGTTTGGGTTGGTCCTAGAGGCCTGCGGGTTAGACGCACAGGGCAGAGTCACATGGGACCACAGTGGTGGGGAGGCCGAGGCAGGGGAGGCATATTTCTCCCCTCTGCCCACAGGGAGCATCTCCCCGCATCACAGCCCCTCACTGTGGAATTCACTTAGAGTCAACTCTTAATGCCTCCAGGATCGGACCAGAGGGCCGGTGAGACTCACTGCAGAGGCGTTTGGTGGTCCTCACCCTATTCTCCAGGGAGGACAATATTCGTAATGTGAGGTGTGGCTCTTCAATATTTTAACTTCTCATGGCTTGAAATTTATCAGTGTTGGCGGGAAATGCAGAAAGTCCCTGACTTATAAACACTGTGATTCATGCTTGAGAGAGCCCTTACTTAGAACCCCAGGTTCTCCGGGACTCGGGCTCTGCTCATACCTTGCCGAGCCAAGAGCTTACTTGGGGTTACTTCCTCTTCTCCCACAGAGGTCTGAGGACCTCAGAGGTCGCCTCTGCCTGCCATGGTGTAGGCCATTTGCATCGATTATATACCTATGCTAATGCTTCAGGCTAAGATTCTCATTTTCCTCCCGGTTCTCAGGGTGACTCTAAGACCGATACGAACATGAATGCCATTGCTAATGCTAACACTGCCTCTCACTATCAGTGATAACAGCTACTAACACTTAGTAAATGCGTACTGCCCTGACACATGCGTGTTTGACACATGCGTGTTTGACATCCTCGGCATCCCCATGAGGTATGGACTATTATTCTCACAGGACAGATGAGGAAGGCGAGGCACAGAGTGAGGAGGAGACTTGTCCTAGGTCACACAGCAAAGGGTGGGGCTAAGGTTCAGGCCGAGGCTACCTGCCTCTGGGACCAGGGCTCTGGAGCACTAAGACCTACTGCTTTTGTTTCTGTTGTGCAGTTTAGGGAGAAAGTCAGGGCCACCTGGGGTTGCAGCGCTGTAGCACCAGGCTGTGCAGATGTCTGAGCTGAAGATGCCGAGATGGGAGTATAAAGGACCAGGTAGAGAAGGACAGGGCTCAGCACGTGGGTCCCAGGGCCAATCGGCTTGGCTTCTGAAGCCGGCTCTGCTACGCACAGCCCTGTGTCCTCGGCCAAGTCACTCCACTTCACTGGGCCTCGGTTTCATATCAAAGGAGGGCGGTGAGGTCCCCATGTCACCTGGTTTGGTGGGACGTGTAAAGGTGTTAGTACTTCTGAAACTTACAAAGCATTTCGAACAATGCAACACACGGATCATCCTCGGGAACGCTAGGTGTTATTACTGAATGTGTGCTATGTGCCAGCTACGGGGCTCTGGGGCATTTTATCTCATCTAATCTCCTTAACCACCTGCAGGGTGGGAGTTAGTAAGCCCACATGACAGACGAGGAAACGCCTCGCTCACGGGAGGTCACGTGCCCTAACCTGCCCAAGAGCTTGGATGCGGGCTCTCTCGCCCTGAACCCCGAGTGGGCCCCGCTTCAGCACAGCATCCCCTGCTAACGCTTCCCGTGATGGACAGCTAGGAACAAGCTCCAGCTACAAAGCAAACAGAGATTCTAATTTGGTTTTGAAATCGATCACGGGATGATCAAGTGGCAGGGGAGGAGTTGTTAGCTGCTCATCGGGATGGTGTGAGAAGTTGCTGCCTGCGTCCTGAATTAAATTCATCTGGTTGCTTTATCATCAGAAACATTCATTTCAATGTGGGGAGGGATTTTTTAAAAAAAACCAACATGAATAATAGATGATGGTTGGCATTTTGGAGGAAGCAGGATCTTTACCTTCTTCCATCTTCCATCAGGGTAATTTATCACTGTCTTTCTCTCTGTCGCCCCTCCCCCACCCTTTTAAATGGATGGGGTAGCCTGTCAGCTCAGCTTGTACTGAAAATGCAGGAGTATAATTCAATAATAAATTCACTCAGAGGCCAGCTGTCAGGAAGCTGGTGTTTATTTGAACTCCATTAGATGATCTCTCCTGCTCAACCTCTCTGAGGGCTCTCTGAGGGTGTCTAGGGCCGGGGCGGGGTGACGGGGGGAGCGGCAAGCAAATGCTTTTCTGTAACTGCTCTGCCACCGACACTTGTGTGTGGCTTCAGAGCTGCAGCGGGCTAATAAAAAATTAGATTGCATACATAATCCTTTCTCCCTCCTTCCCATTATTTCCTTCCTCTTGTAAACTCTTGCTTTTTAAAATTCCTGGAAACTTCGTGCCTTTACAAAGGGTCTGAAAGACATTCTGAAGACTGATGTGACGTCAAGGTGACTTCCCTTCTGTTTATAGCCGGTTTTAAGTCCTAAAGCAGAGGAAGGGCTCTGATTGGGTTAGTGAACACGAGACGGGCATATCTTCCTTAGTTCCTGCCCCGAACCACCTTCCCCACATGTTCCCCGCTGCGTACCAGGATCATAATCTCCAGATTTCCTAAGAACATCTTGACTTCAAATGTTAGAACATGTCTGTTGACTTTGGACTTGTAAAATAATATCGCCATAATTATGTTACAACCACATTAAAATTCTCTGCATTCTCTGATTATCCTGGAAGTTATGCTGGTTCCTCAGTCTAGGATGCATTTTTAAATACTATTCAACTGAAACCCACAGTAAGCAATGCAGCCTATTCCATAGCGCGCACACACGTACGCATAAAACCAAACCATGTTTCATAAAATACATATCCCTTTTATAGTGTTGCCCTGATATTTTCCAGCCAATTATACCCATTTTCATTTAAATCTACTTCTATTAAAAAATGATATCTAGCCCTGGCTCAGCGGTTGGAGCGTCGGCCTGTGGACCAGAGAGTCCCAGGTTCGGTTCCCGCTAGGGGCACGTACCAAAAAACAAACAAACAAACAACAAACAAACAAACAAACAAAAATGATATCTATGCACTAAAGTGATTCACTCATGGGTTGTTGTGACCTGAAGAAGTTGTTGGATAAATAATATTTTAATGGCCAACCTTCCTCACTGGCATCTCTGTCTCAGACCAAAGGCCATCTCCTCCCAGAAGTCTTCGTTCATTAGCTTATTTATCTGTTTGCTCATTCATCTTCAAAAGTGAACATGTACGGTTGCCCACTCTGAGCCAGACCCTGCGCCTGGTGCTGCAGAAACAAGCAGGTAGCGGACACGGCCCCTGTGCTGTGGAGCTCAGGCACCTGGCCGGCAGTGGGAGTGAACTTGAACCCTCGGCCTTGAACCCTCGGAACACTCTGTCTTCACTTCTCTTCAGACCCTCAGCTGCCTCACTGACCCATTCTACCGTTCACTGTGGTATCGTCTGTACCAACCCTCACGCTGGGCACCAGGGGCTCAGTAACTAACAAGACTGGGGACACACGGAGAACCCCAGTGTAATGAAGGACAGATGCCTGTCTTCTCACAGGCCTAGTGCAGAGCAGGTGCTGATCAGTATTTACCAAATACAGCCTGTGCTTTGTGGGTACCTCTGTCCCTCTCTGAGCTGCCCTGCAGCTCCTCTCCATGGGATCTGACCCGTTCTCTAGCATATGATCCTCAGCATCCTTTGGGATGAATGCTCTGGTCACCCACCCCTCCTTTTTCTGAAGTCCTCCTGACTCCTTGAGTCTTTTCTCTTTGGGTTCAGTGTGCCCTGCCAGCTGACTTCTGTAGCAGTCTGTTCTCACCCAACTGGTAGCTTGAGTGAGCTGATAACCTACTAGGCCTAGGGGCCCAGAAAGACTGGATGGACAACACCACATTACTTCTCTCGCAACAGTGTCCTCAAACATGTTATAAACGGATGTTCCGACGACTTGGGGGCGGCCCTTTCATCAGAACCGCTTCCTGTAATCTGCTCACCTGTCCCTCACTGGTAAGCCACAACTTTGCACTAAAGTGATGTGTCTGTCCCGTGTCCAGCCCCTTCATCCCGGGCATCCTTTCCAAGGGAGAGATGCTACCACAGCTGTGTACAGCGAGAAGGCTGCCTTGAGTACACTTGGAGGAGGGGATGTCCTGTGCTGCCCTCCCTTCTCCAGCTGTCTGACCCCGAGCTCCCCGGCCTGGGTCCTGCTATCTGTCCTCCGTATGTGGACAGTCTAGTGGGGATCCTTCCCATCCCACTCACATTTCAGTGGAGGGCACTCTGCACTGTATTCTGCCTGTGACTCCAGGTGAGGGACAGGTGTTCCAGGCAGACGGGGTCCAGGCCAGGAAGGAAAGATGGTTTCCATGCCACCTAATCTGGTGACGGTGGTTCCGTGCCAGCTATGTCCTCTCCTACTTCAGACCCTCCGACGTCATTCCCATCTCCATCACTTTATGCGAAGTTGAGGACAGCCACGGCAGATGTCAGACAGAGCTGCTGCATTCCTCACACCTTTACTGAACACCTGCTGTGGGCCGGGCACAGTCCCGGGCTCTGGGGACACCACGAACCAGCAGCGATCCCGGGGGAGGCCTTCCTCGCTCTAAGCCCATCTGGACGCAGCTCCGCTTCAGTCCTGACTCAGCCTTTGCTTTCCTCTAGGGCTGCGGTTCTCAACCTGTGGGTCGCAGCCCCTTTGGGGATCGAACCACCCTTTCACAGGGGTTGCCTAAGACATAACAGTAGCAAAATTACAGTTATGAAGTAGCGACAAAAATAGTTTTATGGTTGGGGGTCACCACAACATGAGGACTGTATTAAAGGGTCGCGGCACTAGGAAGGTTGAGAAACACTGCTCTAGGGGATGCAGCCCAGCCCAGAGCCCATGCTTGGCTGGGGTCCTCACATCCTGGGGAGCTGCTGCCCACCTCTCCCTGAGGGCCACCTCTGCTCCTGTACCTCTGGCACCAGCTGGGGTGCTACACAAAAGCACGGGGAACCCGTCCCTGAGTCAGACACACAGCTGGGAGTCTGCAGAGCGGAGGAGCTGTGCTCTGGGCCTGCCTTGCCTTGCTGGGCTCGGAAATGCTGCTCGGTTTCTAGGTGACAGCCTGCTTCTTGGAACCTGTTACGTGGACGCCCATTCAGACCACGCGAAATGTGGCTCAACATACGAGGTGCAGGAGGACATGGGTTTGATGTGAGGCCCGGGCCTTGTTACTGTTATACACAGGCACCAAATCAAGTCTGCTCCCCGGTCAGAAGTCCCACTCTCTGGAAAAGTGCCACTGGACGCCTCCCTCATGAGGACCCCAGCTGGCAGGGATGGACTGGACAGTCGAAGCCCGGCTCCTCTCTGGGTGGCCGCTGGACTTTCCCGGAGGGTGGGTTACCCTCAAGTTTTACTTCCGATCAAGGAAGTGGAGTTGAACCTCTTCAAGATCACCACCGTCATGGCCATCACCATCACTGCCATTATCATACAATCAGTGAGCATTTTGTGTGTGGCCAGTACTAGACTGAGATTTTATGTACATTTTTATTTTTTTATTTTTTCATTTAATTCTCATGGCCACCCTCCAGAACAGACGTTATTACCCGACTCTTACGGCTGAGGAAATGAGAGCTCAGAGAAGTTAAGAAATTTTCCCAAGGTCACAGAGCTAGAAAGTGGATGCAACTGACTTCAGATCCAGCTCTGCCTAATTCCAGGGCCTGGGCGATTTCCACTAGGCCAGGCTGGGCCACACAAGCCCCCGTTTCCCGAGCGCCTGTGTACCAAGTCCTGTGCTAGGTGCTCATTTCTGTGAATGCTTTCAGTGGCTTTCGTGAGTAGTTGCTATTATTGCCAATTTATAATTGGAGGCGGGTGCACAAAGGTTAACTCATTTCCCTGACGCCACACGGAGCTAGTGGAGGTAAAGCCAAGTTCAGACTCTGGGCACTTTCTGTTATTCCACATTCAGAAAGGACAGCGACAACCCAAGCTCAGCAACTGATTTCACTGTATCCCAATGATGCAAATAAGCTCTGTCTCACCGGCCCAGTCTGAGGTCCTGAAATACCAAGGAGGTCGTCCACAGAGAGAGGCATCTGCTACCTCCTGGGCTTGTTTCACCCAGAAATCTATTTGGGGATACTCAGTAGTGATGGACAGCTGTTTCCTCTGACTCTAGATCAGTGAGGAACACGGACATAACGACTCAGAGAAACGTTAGGTGAAAGGAATGTTTACAGTAACATTTGGATGCTTCCATTATCCATTCATGTGTAGAGCAAATACTAGAGTCCGGAATTACAGGTTTGAAGAGTCTCTTCTCTGAAAGCATCTGTAATTTAACTGAAGGTGACAGATATAGAAACAATGATGTGGGAGCTGACTTCTACTCCTGTTTCTGCTTCTAATCTGTAATGTGATTTTCAGTAGATTTAACCTCTGCAGACTCTGAATCTGCAGTATAAAATCAAGTCAACTAGATAATGTATCTATCCACCCTCCTTCCTACTATTCCTCCCTCCACCCCTCCCTCTCTCCTTCCTTCCTTCCATTTCTTCATTGTTCAAGGCAGTATCTATGCATATTTGTCTTGAGCAACTAAGTGCTAAAATGAATAATATGATGCAGCCCTTTCCTGGAGGACTCAGTTGAGAGGGAGGACAGACACTCACCTATCTGTATATTAAGCCACTTGCCCAGAGCCGAGCCAGGATTGGACACACGAGTTGGCCTGACTCTGAGGCCTACGCACTGCCCTTCTGCTGAGAGGTCCATTTCTCCCAGTACAGGTTCCTCAAGTCCCCTACTGGACAGCCTCCTACCGCAAGTCAGACCTGCTGCAGCCACAGTACTGAGACCCCCGGGCAGGTCCCACGGTGATCCACGGCACACAAGCAGCAGGCTTGGTGAGTGACCAGAGGACATAAAGGGGTACATGGTCCCTGCTGGCACTGATCAGGTTGGCATAGTAAAGGCACCCCTGAAGCAGGACAGCCACCGGAAGCCAAGCAGCCCTAGCCCCAATCAGATTCCATAATGGGTCCAGTGAGGAAAGGCTAAGTAATATTGCCCTTGGTTGGAATAATATTTATATCTCCAGGAGATTAAAAGAACTCAGGCCTTGGGAAGGCCCACAAGCATACACACAAAATCATGCAACTGAATTAAGAGAGCGGGAAGCTTCGTACCCAGAGACAAAAGCAGCATTTCTGGCCAAGATAAAGGAATAGGTTTGTCCTCCTGCTATGTCTGCTCCTGGCTCTGCCATTTGTCTAGCCTGTGGATTTGGGTTCTCAATATTCTCAGGGTAGTTTGAAGGGTTTGGATTATAAAGTACTTCCATCTCTAAAAAGGTTCAAGTTAGCACTGGCCAGAGTGGCTCAGTTGGCTGAGCATCGCCCATGCACCAGGAGGTTGCCGGCTTGATTCCTGGTCAGAGTACGTGCCTGGGGTATGAGCTCCATCTCCAGTAGGGGGATGGGTAGGGGGCAGCCAATTGATGTTTCTTCCTCTCCCTTCCTCTCCCTTCCTCTAAGTCAGTAAAAACATACTAAAAAAATAAAAAGTTTGAATGCTTTTACACACTCGTGTCATGCCCTTCTGGCTGGGCTCAGAGCCCTCTCTGCTTCACTCTCGGGTCTTGTCCTTGCTCCTGGGAGGAAGGGGGGGCTGGGGAAATCATGGGCCCTGGGGTCCAGTAGGCCCTGGTGTGAATCTGGCTCCATCACAGCCCAGTACTGAGGCCTTCTCCTTGGAGCCCCAGTTACACTCTGGGGATGATACTACTTATGAGGGTGGCTCCCCTGATTCCTTCTTAGGTCCCTGCTCTTCTCCCCGAGCAAACTTCTGTGTGTTTGGGGTGTCAACTCCTGCTTTTCTGGTGATGGCTCCCAAATCAAGATCTCCAGCCCTAACCTCCGGTGAGCCCAGGATGGCTTATGAACTGCAAACAGATGTTTCCTCTCGGGCGTGCCGCTGCGCTTGTCCCGTCCTTGTCCTCACTGTGCTCAGGTGCTGCTCACCACCTTGCTCCCAGCCCTGCTCCGGGTATCGCATCTGCCCAGGCATCCAAGTAAGAGTCTCCTGACTCTGGCAACCCCCAGACTCGACCCTGACTAAGCCCTGCCGATATGTCCCCCTTTAAACGGAACTTGAGGATGTGCTTCACCGTTCCCAACCCTCATCGTTACCCCACTGTCCCCTTAAGGCAGGCATTCTCGACACAAGTCAGGGACACAGAAGGCACGCAATCTGTGACTGCTTAATTGAACTGTGTGGACTTTTATAGAAACCTCTGCGTAGAAGGCATCACTACATTGGAAGATGTTCAAAGGAAATGACCATGAATCCCTCCTTCTTGGATACCTTTTCCTGTGCCCTTTCATGCTTCTGGGTCTCTGGACAATCTACTCCTCCCTGGGCACCCTCTCCCTCCCTTGCCAAGATATTTCTTTCTCGTCTTTAAGATTCAATTCTTAAGTACTGGCCTCCCCCTCCCCCCTACCCAGGAGCACCTCCTCTATGGTCCCAGAGTGCCCTGGGGCATTATTCTGGCCTCTCCCATGGGAACTGTCCCCCCGCCCCCCATAGTAGATATGAATGACCACTGAGCAGGGCTGTGTTCTGTTCATCTCTGGTTCCAGCACAGGGCCTGGCAGAGAGGAGACCTCAGAGGAAAACCGCCCAGTGGCTGCACAACTGGAGACTTGTGAGAGGAAGCATGGGCGTACGGCCTGGGGTCCCAGCAGATGTGCCCCGCCGCCAGCCTGACACGAGTTCTGGACGTCGGCTCTGAGGGTGCACAGTGTTAAGGCCGTTCACCCGGAGGCTCCCGAGTCACTAACAGCTGCCTGCATAGCGGGCACTGATCCCACATTCCCTCTGGACCTCTGACTTTTCCTTCTCCCCACCTATCACCCAGCAGGAACAACAAAACTATGCTCATAGAAAACTCCACATGCCTCGGATGGCACATCTTCTAAATGTGGGCATCCGAGGCTGCTGCTCTGCCCCCCTGACATTCCATCAGGAGCCTTCGATGCCCACCCTCCCGCCCCCCCGCCCCCCCACGTGTTGCCCTGGAGGTGATTCAGTTCCCCCTGGAGAGTCACAGCCGGAGCCAGGGCCCAGTGGACTCACCCTCCATCAAAGGGGTTCTCCCCGGGGATGATGTGTGTACTGTCCCTGCCCACAAGGAACTTGATGCGGTCGTAGAAGGAGTGCAGGTTCTGCTGGGACACAGGCGCCTGTGTCTCCTGGATGATGTCCAGTGGGTCCGGGGAGCCCAGGCACAGTGGGTTGACATGACAGAGAGGCTGGAGGCAGCAGTCGGGGTCCATGCAGTCCACCAAGCCATCTGCAGGGGGACAGAGCATGAGGGTTACGTCACTGTGTTCAGTCAGCCACGTGTGTCCACAACACCTTCATCCGCTTCTGCATTTTCCACTCACTGAAAAACGTTATTTAGTGCCTGATGTAAACCATGGCCTTTGCCGGGCACCGAGGCGATCCAGGTGCTTCAGATCTGATCCCAACCCACTAACTAGTCTTGTAGGAGAGACAGACAAGTTCGTGTACTGTGCACATGTGCTCCATTTTTTCCCCCCAAAGATGGAGAGGTAAGGGAACACATTGAACACTGAAGTTGCTAAATTCAGAGGATGAACTCAGAAGGGGGTGGGGGAAGAGGGTGAGACTGCAGAGGCCGGCAGGGACACGCTGTGGGCCTGGGAGGGTGCCGGTTAGAAGGTACACATTTTACCCCAGGGACACTGGGAGCCACTGAGAGCCACTGAGAGCCACTGAAAAGTCTTAAGCAGGGCGTGGAAGCTGGGTGCTGCACGGGAGTGGGTGCTGAGGTGGCACAGGTACACATAATGGCTGCTGAGACCAGAGTACTAACAGTGGGGATGGAGAGGGGCGGGTGGTTTTGAGACATTCAGGAGGTAAAAACATGCAGTAAGACTTGGGGATTGGCAGGCTTTGGGGAACGAGGAAGAGGCATCTCTCCCAGCTGCAAGCCAAGTGTGTGCAGACGGGCTCCGCCCTCTGTGGGAGGGGCCTTCCGGGTTTACTAGATGTTTCTAGTCTCTGGCTGAGTTGCCATGAGCAGAGAATTCTCTCTACCACATGGATGAATTTCTTCAGGACTGAAATTTATACTACACGGTGCAGCTTCCCCAAGTTCAAACAAAGACATTCCATTAGACCGCAGATTTTTGCTTACATGATCCTAAAGTATTTTTAAAGCACACAATAGATAACTTAAAATGGATAACAAACCCAGGGATTAGAGGATGCTGTCCTAAGTGAGTATAGAAAAGCCCACACAGTCTGTGGCTTTGTCGGCAGAGAACAGTCTAAGGACCCACGTTCTTGGGGGTTGGGGGGGGGGGAGGATCAGATTCTGTCTATCTTGCTTATTAGCTTGTGGCTTTGGGCAAACTTCCCCCCCACCCCGGGGGCATAGATCCTGTTCTGGTTATCTCTGTTGTATCCTCAGCACTTAGGATAGGTGCTTAAAACATGACTGTTAAATAGATAAACGAATGAAAATGGAATGAATTAACACATGAATCAGGAAATGAAACCAAATGATAACATCAAACCGTAGAAGCCAGAACAGCATTCTCTTCATTCTAGTTATTAAACAGTGTTATGTGGTGAGAGGATCGACGAGGCTCAGACACTGAGTTCAAGCTCCAGATTGAGTTTCTGTGCTTACTGGAGCCCATCTCATCACCGACATGCCCTCACGTCTGTCTGTGGGTCTGCTGCCCACCAGAGCACCACCGCATATGCACTGGCTAGACTGGGTGCCCACCCACAAGGCAGCACCCCTACGCCTCCTTACTCGCCTCAGGGTGTCATGGCCTCAGGCGAGCTACTTGATTTCCCTGAAACCCAGTTTTCTTTTTTTCTCTTAATAAACTAGGGACAAACATCCCTTACATTTCTTGCTCGCTTCTGCATGGTATCCAAGCCCGTATACCTTCCCTGAGGGCAGCACAGAGGTAAAGGGCATGGATTCCCGAGCCAGGCTGACTGGAGGCAAATCCTGGCTCTGAAACTACTGCTGTGTGACCATGGGCGCGTCACTCAAACTCTCTGGCTTCCGTTTCTCACCTCCCTTACAAGGGGATTATAAGAGTGTCACATAAGTATCTGTTACATAAATAAATACTCCCTCAAGTCTAGCAGAGTACCTGGCACACAGCAAGTACTGAATAAGGGGTGGCTCCCCGTCCTGACCCTGAGCCTAAATCAGGTTCACTGAAGTGAAGGGCCATTTGCCTTTTTGTGTGCTCACCTGCCAGATTCATTCTGAGAGGTGGACAGGCCCCTGGTCACCCAGCACTGTCCTGGGTCCTGGCTTGTGACTCCTGTCCCAGTTCCCAGACATGCCGACTAACTGCCTAGCAAAGCACCTGTCTCCTGCAGTCGGCGGGCTCCGTCATGCTTTCTCGACCGCCCTGTCAGACATTGCTTAAACACGTAATTAAAGCCGGAGCTGAGGGTCATTTGCATCCTGCTATTGACGTTAGCATGGCAGATTCACCGCCACATCCGTAACTCGGCAGAAATGCTCCATATTCAATCTCGGCGAGCAGGGACGCTGACCGTTACATCGGCTAGCACAATTGAAGGGCCGTGAGAAGTCCTGGCTAATTTGAAATTTTATGAGCTCTTGCCTCCTCTTGTTGACCACAGAGCCGTCCCTGGAAGGCAGTCTGTTGTCTCTTTAGAAACGCTCTGCTCTGTGGCACCTTGGAAGAAGGTTTGCCAGGAATTACTGTTACTGTTACTAAAACTTTCGATGTGAGCCTGATGGTGACGACGGTGATGATCATCACAGCTGCCGCCCCCTCGGCGATCGGCACTGTGCTAAATGCTGTACGAGGAGCGTTTTCGGGGACAGTGTCACGGAGTCTTCCCAGCTCTGCAGAGTAGCCACGCCTGCCCTCATCACCCTCACGGGGTAAAGTAACCGGGTCAAGGTCTCATAGTCGGTGAAGAAGCTGACTCAGAAATCTGAACTCAGGTCTCTGTGAGGCAGGAGAGGGTTGAGTCCTGAAGAGAGTTTTAGGGACTACTGCTTAAAGGGGAAGCCCGGTTTCTGAGTCCTGCTGGAACACCTCGCCCCTGCACTCCCAGCCACACTCGTCTCCCACTCTGTCATTGTGAGCTTCTCGGTCTCCCTCCGAGACAACGTGCTCCTGGAGATCGGGGCTGTCACTCATTCCAGGACCCCAGGGTCTACTGCTCTAGCTTTCACCTTCATCCTTGCCTCTGGAATATGGGACACCCCCACATCCCTGCCTTTTCCCTTTTAAAAACAAATTCAGCAGTGAGTTTTACAAACACATGGTTTCTTTGTGACGATCTAGCTGGCCATCCTGCTGGGATCAGAAATCTCAGCAAGGGCTTTGAGCTGCAGTTGGCCCATCTACAAAGTGAATAATCAGACTGACCTCACGGAGACACTGGGAGGATCAGGTGAGATCATGGATGCGGAGCACTTAGCATGATGACCGGCACCTTACTGCTTGATAACAATAGTTACTACTAGCTCCTGGCCCGGTGCCTCCCTTAACAGGCACCCTGATAACAGACCTGCGTTCGGCCCTTGGTGGCCCCTCCCTGGGCATACATTTCCAGGCAGCCTTTGGATGCAGCCTGGCCTGGGAGGGCTGGATTAGATCCACATGGCCATGGCAACATGCCTGTGAGTGAGGACGGGGGAGAACTCAGGGGACTGGAAAAGCGGGGTTCTCCGAAAGGGAGATGCCACGCAAACAGTGCCCTTACGCCAGATCCTGGGACTGGGATTGTTCACTGTGCTGTGCAGGCCAGTGGTTGAGGTCAGGCCCAGGGTTCTGCTGCCTGTACCTTCCTATGTGGTCACACTCCCCAGTCATTCAGTCGGCAAATACCTGCTAAGGAGTGAATGTGGGCAAAACCTCTGCTAATTGAGACTACTGTATTTAAATGAAACATGCACGTATTTTAAAAACTTGGAGGGCCCATACAGTTGTCAGCAAAGGCTCGGTGTACAAGGCCAGCTTCCAGGCGAACCCCTCTCTGTAGTGTCACACAGCACGTGGCAGCCTGAACCAGGGCACACGGCCCCTCTGCAGCAATAGAGAACCTTCCAGTTCCATTTTCTTAGGCACAGGTGGCACTTTTAGAAGAGTCACGTTGAAAGGGAAAAGTGTGCTTTGGGGACAGAAAAATAAATTTGGGGGTAGACTAGAAATACATCAATACACAGTTTTCGAGAGTCTCCGGTTTGGCCAGTCTGGAAACAGTCACCTTCCGTAAGCACTTCGTACTCATTGATTGCACATGACACACAAGTCGGTTGATTATCTGACCTCCATGTTTCATGTGCTTGCTGCTCCCTTTCCGAGGCCTCATTGTAACGCCAGAAAAACATCGAACAAAAAACAAAGCGAAAAACACCAAAAAGCTCAACACCACCAATAGGAAAAGAGAGAGGATGTTCCTCTCTGTCCTTAAAGTCTTCAATAAAATCCTCCTAAACCCTGAACCCTGACTTTGGGAAAAGAACCTGTTGCCCCCAGAAGGGTTCCCTTCCTCGCGGTTCTGAAGGCCTCCTCCTGTCCTTACTGGTGAAAGTGGAGAGGACAGAAGAAAATGTCAGGGCTCCCTGGGGCTGGGAGTGGCGAGCAACCCTGTCCAGCATCGGATTCTGGCGGGAGGGGAGGGCTCAGGGAAGGGGGATGGAAATGGCCAGGAAAAAGGCAGAATGGAAATGAAAAGAAAAGGTAAAAGGAAGGAAGAAAGAAAGAAGAAAAGAAAAAAGAGGGAGGAAAAACAGAAAGAAAACAAGGGGTTAGTTTTCCGGGGCACTAGATGCACATTCCAAAGTGGATCATGTACCTGTGAGCCTTGAACTTGAAGACGCCCTCCCTGTGCTGAAATGCTGCACGGTGCCTTGGTTTTTGCTAACATTTCCATCGAGGTGCTATCAACTTGAGGACGAGGGCTATGCCATTTCCTCCTGCATCTCTCCTCAGTGCCTACCCTGCTGGTGGGCGTCAAATGACCTTGAGAAGCAGAGGCAAGAGTATGTGGCAGAGTAGCACCCAGGCCAGAAGTCTGAGGATCCGTGTCCTTCCACGGGCCTGCACTCTCCAGCTGCGATACCTAGGGCGTGTCCCTTCGCATGTGTGACATGTCATTTATTCAGGCAAAACTGACATGATAAGCTCTGCCAACCTCTCCGGGATGCTGAAAGGTTCCTACGTGGTGAAGTGTGAGTCATTCAACGTGAGACATTTTGGTGTCCTTCCCATGCCTTTGGCTGTCCCCACAGTCCCTCTGCAGACAGGCACAGGGGCACAGGGGTGGGCGAAGCCCTCTGCCATCACTTGCAGTCCTGACTAGAAGTGGTTCTCTGTTCACTTTGTGATGTTAAAAGCTGCCAATGACCTTGGCTGGGGGGACCGTGGGTGACTCACCTCCCTCTCTGATGTCAGTGTCCTCATCTGTAATGTGGAAGGTCAGTGGGCAGCTTCTGGGGCTAACCTGCCCGACAGCCACCTTCTGGCTGTACATGCCACAGGTCCATGAGAATTCTATCGAAGGTGGGCAGCTAGCCTTCTCACCTTTACAAATGAGGACATCGGGGCTTCGGGTTAAGTGAATTACCTATTGTCACGCTACTAGTAAAGTGGTCGAGTTGGGAATTTGGTCCCTTGTCTCTCTCCTAATCCAGCTGTTAGGTACCCTTCCACAGTCTACATTTATTTCTCTACCCCTCCCCGTCACAGGGGGCAGCAACTGACCTGTTTATGTCTGCATACTAAGTGCAGAGACAGTGCCTTGCACACAGAGCACTGTATTTGTTGAATGAATGAAAAAAAATGAACAAATGATTATGTGAGGATCTCAAATCGGTCAGTCTGGCAGGGCCCATGGGGGGCCCTGGGATGTAATGAAGCCATCCCCCTCTCCCCAGAATAACTTGTTCCTTTCCTTAGAAAGGAGGGACAGGGGACAGACCTGTTCTTGTAGCACCTGTGACATGGCTGGCAGGCCCTGTGTTGGGCACTGGACCGGCAGGAATAAGAGTCATGCCTCCAAAGGATTCAGTTTGGGGGGTCAGACAGAGATAACAAAGTGCCAAAGAAGAAGGAAACCAGGGGTGGAGGGGCTGTGGAAGTCCGAAGGTGGGGACCCAAATCAGGCCAGGGGCTGGAATATTTCTGGGAAGAGAAATCTTCAACAGAGGCTATAAGGGTGGTCAAGAATAAGCCAAAAGGAAAACAGAGCTGAGGCAGGTTGGGGAAATTTGCGGGCTGGTACACTCTTTGCATCATAGTTGTCTGCATGGTTCCTTAAATTGATAGCCCTGCGGACAGTGTATAACAAGTCCATCTGTCTCTCCGCAGGCTCAGCCCTCCCCCGCTCCGCAGCGCATCAGCCGGCCGCGCCTGGCGGCTCCTGTCTGCAGCCTGACCACAGAGCTGTTTCACTGCAGACTGTGAGCAGCATCTGGGAGGCCCTGGGGGGAGGGGGATGAGCCTCTTTTTCTGTACACATCTGGGAGAAGTTTTTGTCATTTGCTATAATAAATTCTGTGCCTTCTTTGAAAAAGCTTGCAAAATCTTTATCTGTCCCTTAGAACACAGAATTTTTAAAGGTCAATTTCTCTCGTCTCTTATCACAAGAAATGTGGTTTAGAGCTAGACGGAAGGGTGAGCAAATTCTATGGCTTTCTGTGAACTCTCTGCTCCGGCAATGGGAGCGGGGCAGGAGGGAGGACAGAGCTTTGTTCTCAGTTTTCCCGAAACGTCTCTTTCCAGGTTGCCTCTATCAATTATCTGTAGTGCAATCTGTGCTTATTTTTCACGGGACCGACACTGCCTAAAGAGATTACCACACCTTGACGCTTATGAAAGATTCTTTATCATGAGGGGTCTGGTTACATTCCAGTGGATTTTTTATTCAGCCTTCTTGTTAAACACTCGCTCCATTCCCATCCTAGCTCTCCCACTTTGGGCCAAGCACTTCAGCTCACGGAGCCTCAGTTTCCCCACATGTAGATGTGTGCCTTGCAAGGGGGGGTGAGGGCTGGCGCTCCTCCGTAGTGTCCAGCAGGGTGCCTGGCACCTAGGGGCGCTCTCTGAATGATGGCTATTAGTTTCCTTTTCGTACATTTAAGTCTTTTCCCTTCTAGCAATGACCATATAACAGTTTAATATATAATTTTTTTTAAAAATCCTCACCCGAGGACATTTTTGCATTTATATTCAGATAGAGTGGGAGGGAAAGAGGGAGGAAGAGAAAGAGAGAAACATCAATGTGAGAGAGACCCATTGAGTGGTTGCCACCCACATGACCCCAACCGGGGCCGGGGACAAACCGCAACCGAGCTACATGCCCTTAGTGGGAACCGAACCCGCGTCCCTCTGGTCTGTGGGCTGATGCTCTAACTGCTGAGCCAAACAGGCCAGGGCTTGAAATATAAATTTTGATCCAGAAATAAAAAAAGGTCAAAATACCTTATATGGAGAAAAATAGTATACTCATAAGTGAAGAAGTAGAATATAAAATTTTAGAGAGAGCATCATTTCAATGTTTAAGAATGATTATTTATCTATGAATGGATATTTCTTTCATAATCAGTATCATGCTTCTGCGAGTCCAGGTGGAGAGGAGCAGGAGAAAGAGAACCGGATTTGCAGGTGAGGAAGTCGAGTGACTCACTCCAGGTCACGCAGCCCACGGGAGCCGGTGTGAATCCAACCTGGGGACAGCTCCTCCACTCTGGCTCACTGAGCTGTGCCGCCTCGCAGGCCCTTGACACGTGCCACCTGCAACCCCGCCGCGGCCCTGCGAGGCGGGCACTGTGGGCCTTTATTTATAGTCGCTTTGCACGTTTGGGCACGTTCATCACCTCTGACATGGGCAGGAAAGGAACACCCTGCTGAAGGTCCGTGTGGAACAAATGGGAAGAAGCCTGTGGCAGCACTTCACACGGGGTTGGTAAAAGGCACCACGGGGGCGGGGCACACCTTCTTCACCAAGTGGGCACCCCGGGGGATTCACCTTGGTGCACCAGCGCCTCGGTGCCTGCCCGCCCTCTGCTCCCTCTCCCCAGCAGTGCCCTGGGTGAAATCTGGGGGCATTCGAGACTGGCTGGGCAGCTCTGACGGAGGACCGGGAGGCTGGGAATCACTGAGTCCCACTCAGGGTCTGCTTCTTGTTTTTAAATCTAGACAACAACCATAAACACAAACGAAACAAACCAGTACAGCTAAACCCAACTCAGCCACATTGTATAACTTTTTTTTTTGGTCTCATAGTTTAATAACACTGCAACTGCATTTTCAATGAAGCTTGAAATTCAAGTTTAATTTGTTAAGGTTTGCTTTAAGCCTAGTAAATTGGGAAAGACGAGAAACTGGGAGTTCTCAGATAACTTCAAGGACCACAGCGGGGGTTCTGAAGTCTGGGCACCCCAGAAGCTCGCTTGGGGCCAGACCTCACAAACCATGGCAGTTTCTGCTCGGTGCAGGCTGTGTGAGCCCTGGTTTCCTCCTCACAGGGAAACAGTAAGGGGACAGGAATACCACGTGCCTCCCAGTGATGTCGGGGGGACAACAATTGCTTTGCAAACTGAAATGGTGCGAGTTATTCTTCTCATACTCCGGTTGGCTTTGTGATGCTGCCATAGCCTACTTCAATTCATGTAAGTACTCACACTACATTTCTAGCAGGCGGGTCAATCGGTCACCAGGAGAAGGTGGAAGTGCTCTAGGGTTTTGGGGTCACGTGGAATGAGTCCTGGGTGTTGGTCCAGGCCGTGTTCATGACTTCCTGTGTGGCTTTGATGTGTACGATGTCACATTCCCTCTTTGGGGGTCCCGCTTCCCTGTCTGCAACATGCAGGGGAGTAGAGGAGGGAGCTGGACTTGATGTCCTCTGTCCCTTCCAGTCCTGTCATTCGACATTCAACTGCTGATTCCTTCTCCATGCCCTTGAGTCAGATCAGCCAAGGACACTCACTCAGCGAGACCCTGACACTTCTTCCCTCCACCCTGACTGACTTGTGAGGGATTTTGCTGTGTCCCGCATCATGGCTGGAATGAAGGCACCGACTTCATCCTGCCTCCGTTGGATGGAGTGGTCTGGGTAACGTTTCTTCCAGACGACTATGAGCTGCCTGAGGGAGGAAGACTGGGCCGTGTTCGTTGGTCTTCGTACCCATCGGAAAGGAGTCTGGTGACTTGCAGACAGCAGGAACCTGGCAAATGTGTGCCCGACTGAACTGAAAACAGCCCAGAGCTGAGTCCCGCGCGGCCTTGGACAGCCTGCCCTGCTTCTCCCTCCACTAAGACCGCCCCCACTTGGTCGAGACCCAGAGTGACAGAGAGGCCAGTGAGGATGGGCCTGTCTCCACCCACAGGGTTGTTTCATCTGTGCCACTGTGCAAAGCAGGGACCCCCCCCCCCCGCCGGCTCCTCCAAAGGGTGGACAGCCCACTGTTTCCTCATTTCACAGTTAAGAACTCAAGGCCAAGCACCCTCAATAATCTACACTCCCCAGTTGGTTTTCTCCCCAGTCATAATGACCCAAGGGTTGTCCTCCTGGCTAGCCTGGGCGCCCGACAGGAGAGGAACCATGACCAGTTCCCAGTGGGGCGTCCAGGCACCTGACAGTGTCAGCTGAACGAGGGGATGCTCCTTCATCACAGCGGTGACCCCCCCCCCCCCCCCCCCCCCGCATGGCCACCGTGTGCTGTTTCTCTCCCACCAGACTGTCTCACTTGTCTCTGCAGCCCCGGCACCCAGGGCAGGAGCAGATGCAGAGCTGACATTCAGTTAACGTTTGTCGAGTGAGTGAATACTCTCAGGTTACAGTTAAAGCTATTACATGGCTTGTCTACAAAGCAAAAGCACCTTTCATTCTGTAACATGCTTCATAAACGTTAAGAGGTATGTATGTTCTCCTTAATCAAAGATTGGGGGATTTCCCGACTGTTCTTTTCCAGCTCTTGCTGGTTCATCTCTCAGCAGCTAGAGGTGACTCTGCTCCCCTGGGGTCTGGATCAGCCCTGCTTCCCAGGACAAGAAACTCTCTTTTGCACCAAAGCTGTGGGGCTATGGGCTCTCCCCATGTCAACTTGGGCTGACTTTGAAGGACAGTGAGCAGAGAATACACCGGGATTGCGTTTCCCGTGAGAGAATAAACAAACCTTGTTTTATAAACTATCTTTTGTATGTGTGCTGTGGGGGAAACACACCCTCTCCCCACATTCCTCAAGGACATTCAGTTCCGTTTCTACCCAGATGTTCAATAGCTGTCTGAAGGCTTTGGCGAAGACCCTGGACTCGAGAAGAGAAAGACATCCTGGTGCCCGGGCTCCGCCCTTCTCTACTATGTGAATTTCATGTCGGTCACTGCAATTGTGTCTACACAGGCGAGATGAAGGGGACTGCTTAGGAAACTATACAGGTAGCTTAGGTTAACCTCTCTGTCCTATGAAGAGCAAACATTATTGCACTTTATCTAGCCTGAAGATCACTGCTATCACCAAGGGATACTGGGCGCCCTTCCCTGCTTTGCTGGCCTAGGCCATGTGCTCTCTCTGAATGAAAGCCCTTTCCTCTCAGGAAACGCCGACCTGCTGAAGGAGCCCCTTCCCGATGAGCGCTGGCCTACTTCCACTACTACCGATACCCAGCTCGACAGCAGCGCTATGGCCGCCCATTAGCACTCAACTTGGGGTCATTCTTCCTCGTGAGTTCCTGGTGTGCAGGGACAAGACTTCTTTATCTCTGTGCCTAGGACCTGGCCCCATAAAAGCAACTCTGGATATGTATGGAGCACACAAATGAATGAACTCCGTAAGTGTCAGATGGATTCAGGAAAATGACAACTCTGTAAGGTGTCAGGAAGAGAACATGGACCACTGTCTCTGCCTGTAACCAAGGCCCAACCCCGCGAGCTTCTGTAGACAGTACTTTCATGGGCCCAGGCTAGGTGGAGAGGCCCAGCCATCTCCTGGGTGCAGGCAGCAGACTGAAGGAATGAAAACTGGCTCAGATAAGGACCAGCAATCTGACACAGCCATTGCCAGGTTGCTACAGCCAACTCATGGCAAATGAACCAGAGTAATCACTGTTGCACACACCTGGCCTTTTAATCCTTACAGTACTTGGAGATTATAGAACCACTCTAAGTAGAAAATTCCCAAAGGGTGGGATACAAAGTTTCTGGCCTGTTGATTTCATATTCTTCTGTATACTGGAAAGTCCCTTGGAATAAATATAAGGGAACTGCATAAACACATTTGGACCAGGCCAACTGGTAGGACATCATTAGAAAGGAAGGGTTAACTGTTTCTTTTTTCTTTTTTTTTTTTTCACATTTCTATCTTTTTATTCTCCTTATAACCCCCAAGATTGGTAGAGTCAGGAAGAATCAATCCATATTCTTGGGAAAGTAGAGCACATTATGATTGTATTTATTCAAGTTTACCCAACAGAGAGATGAAGACTAATCCTAGCACTAATGTAAGGACTGGTATGGTTCTCATGATCCAATGGCTTCATTCTCTAAACAGGAAGCATGAGGCCCAGAGACATCAAGCAGCTTGCTTAAGGATGTACAGGGAATCAACACTGATCTCTTAACTCTCAGGTAATAAACAAATGTTCTGCAAGACCAGACCTCCTTTCCATAGGGTTTTGACTATCCAGCACTTCGCAAAAAATTCAACAGCAAAGAGAAATTCTATTACAAGCCCACGGGGCAGAGGGTGGCCCCCATGTGCTTGGTGAGGGTTACCACCAGAACAGAGATGAAACCTTGACCAAAGGTAACTCAGCCCTGGAGAAGCATCCTTCCTGTCCACTTCCTGTGAGGGTGATCTCAGCTTTGTCGGGCAACTCATTCCACTACTGAATTGTTAGAAGATTCTTCTTCCATATATATACTTCTCCTCTGCACTTACTGTCGGATGGCAGTCAATTTCATTTACTTACTTTAAATTAATTCAAATGGAGCAAATAGTGATATGCATGCATTCCTTAGAGCACATGAAGTTTTATGCCTGTCCTACAGGCCGCCTTGACTGGCCAGCTGGCATACTGGTGGTCTGTTAACCCAGCAGTGCCCACCCTCCACCCTGCGTCTCCCCTCACTCCAGAGCTCCGTGGGCTCACGGGTGCCGCAGCCCTACCTCCATCGTTGTCTTTGCTGTCACCGCAGGCAGTCTCCATGGACGTGTCGCAGCCAGCTCCTCTCCAGCCCAGCTGGCAGACGCAGTGCCAGCCATTCAGGTCCAAGGTGCATCTGCCGTTGCCATTGCACAACCCAGGGCAACCCTCTGCAAGGCAAAGCACACAGAATTGAGGTCTGAGCGCCCATGGCCAACTGCACTCACACGCACTCACTCCACCTGCCAACTTACAAAATGCTTCCACGTCCATCAGCAGGTCAGCACCCTCAGCACCCAGGGAGGCCGGTGGCATTAGGAGCTGCCACTTCATCAAGAGGCGACCCAGACTCAGAGGTGGAGAACTCGCTAAAGCTGCACCGTCAGGAGGCGGCACAGTCAGGAAGTGGCAGGGATAGGTCTGAAACCCACACCTTCTGCACCGAAAACCCTCTTTCGAAGTGATCTGGATTCTAGAGCGGGCGTCAGTGGATGTCGGCCTGCTGGGACCCGACCAGCGGGGCTTTTTACCTGATCCTTGCTCCTCATTCACTCTCATTTCTCCTGTCTTTGGCAGTTATTTGGGACAAAGAAATCAGCTTCCTGTTTACTCCCACATCCCCTCAGCACCCCTGGGTCTCATTCCAAAGGCTGTGCCTCTTTACAGCTCTTGTTACTAGGTCAACTGTACCGGACCTTAGGTTTTCCATTTATTTTGTCCTGTTTACTGCTAGACAACTGTCTTTGCTCCGAGGAAGAGTCCTTGGGTCTTTTCTTCCCGTCTTATCTGCAGCCACGGAGAAGGGCTGTACACTCAGAGGGGCCCTGTGGCGGACTCGAGAGGGACGAACCAGGGCGGTCCGCGGTGGCAAGCGCAGGCTCGGGCAGCCTGCCCTTCCCTAACTTTGTTCCTCGGGACATCTGTTTGCCTGTCTGTCACTTATTAAGCACCTTCTCTGGGCTGGCACTGGAGGTACAGAGATGAATAGGACCTAGTTCTTATTCTTGAGAAGCATGTAGCTTATCAAAGGAGACAGATTTGTATAAGCAAAATATCTTACTGCTAAGTGCCCTCAGGGAGACGTGCAAACTGTGGTGGGAACCGAACACGGGAGCGGCCATCTGTCCGAGAGGGCTGCGGACGATTTCATCAGGGAGGGTCAGGCAGTGTTTAGACTCGGCCTTGGTTCTGCTTTGACTATATCATAAGGTGGGGAGTTTTCATCCCCATTCAAACAGAGTTACAGGTTTTTGATGACCACGGTTTCAAACCCCTCTCTCTGAGCGTGTGGGCTCAGACGTCTGGGAATCTGCTCCTCTCCTTGGTTCACTTCAGTTTCCATCTTGCCACTTGTTTTCATTCAAGTCCCCATTTCAACACACCTGCCAACCCCTCTCTGAGGAGCTATCAGGAAGTGCGGCGAGAGCCGGGAGGCGGGGGCGGGGGGCGGTGGTGGTGGTGGTGGTGGTGGTGGTGGTGTGTGTCAATGGGGGTAAAAGGAGGGACCTGTAATACTTACAACAATAAAAATAAATTAAAAAAATAAAAATCCCTAAAAGCCTTTCACTGGCACACCTTCTACATCTCTCTGCCGCTGCTCAGTCTCAGGGGAAGGCTATGGGTGGAGGGCCCTCTGCCATCTACAAAACTGAATTTGGTGTCATGAGCAGCAAACGGCTGCAAGTACGGCTGCAGACGGCATTTCCTGCCATGGAACAACTGAAAATCGACCGGCTATTCTTAAATGGGACAAATGTGAATGTGGTGTCCCGTACAAAGCCGGGGCCACGGTAGGCACCCACTAAATGGCCGATCAATTAGAGTCTAAAACTTGAGTGTTTCAGGGACTTTTGATAGCTGTCTGTTATTACCAAGTAAAAGAAAAGAACATGCTCAGTTATATGAGATGTTTGACACTGCAACCCATCGATCAACTGTGTTTTCCGTTTAAAGAAAGAAGCATGTATTGTGTGGATGCCAAGCCAAGAAGGGATGGCTCCAGAAATTTCAAAGCAAGTGCTGGCTATATGGTCTTGGCACAGCTGAAGCCTGTCGGGAAAGGTGAGAAGCCACCATCATTACCACCCAAAAGTGATGGAGGAAGCAGCTGTATGAGCTCAGGAGCAGCTGCGATGTGCAGATGACTACCCGGCATTCTAACTCGGCAGCCAACATCAGCCACCCCTCCTGACCTACACAGTCACAGACTCCCTCATTCCCCGACTAGTCCCATTCAAATCTGTGTCCAGCTGGCTGGGACTCCCTGTCAATTAAGCCTCATTTGTATTTGAAACCAGTCTTGGAGGAACAGGGTCCAAATGCTAAGAATCGTAGTCAATTGCTTTCTCCTGCTCTAGGATGTAGCCCCTGGTAAGATGCAAGGAACATCTCTTGCACGACAGCACATGCTTGGGAACCACCTCGAGGGCTGGCTCTGCCTCGCAGAGGCTGTGTGACCCAGGCACCATCTACTACTTTGAGCCTCAGTCAACTTATAAAATGGGATTTTGGGGAAGATTAAATAAGATAATTATGCGTGATAAACAAATCCTGACTTATAGCTCGAACACGATATTTGAATCTTCTATTCACCTTTACCTTCTTTTTCGACTAATATCATGTTGCACCCATAACGCAGGTAGGGTTTATACAAAGGCAAAATAGGAAACTGAGGCATCTATCTAGATCAGAGTCAGCAAACTTTTTCCATAAAGTTCCAGATAATACACATCTCAGGTGTGTAAGCCATAACATCTCGGTTGCAATTACCCAACTCTGCCATTGTAGCTTGAAAGTAGCCATGCACAATTTATAAATGCATGAGCGTGGCTGTGTTCCAATAAAACTTTATTTACAAAAACAGGTGAGGAGCCAGATTTGGTCTGTGGGCTGCAGTTTGCCAACCCCTGATGTAGATGCTTCAGGACAGTGACCACAATGACAGCTGCCACACACCCAAGGTCTATACCACTGTGCTACACACGTTACATTATTTATATCTAAACTAAATAACTCTTATATTTTTCAGATCCAGATTTCTAGGGAAGTTCCAATGTCACAATATTTAATCCTAAATTTAAAAACAAAACAAAACCATGTGTTGTAATAGAAAGTTGACTTTGGAGCTGGACAGACCTCAGTTCAAATCCCAGCACCACCATTTTACTTACTATATGTGGGATAGCTGGCAAAGTATTTAACTCTCTAGGCCTCAGTTTTCTTATTTGTAAAATGGAGGTAACACCTAATTCAAAGAGTTGTTGAGAAGATTAATGAAATGATGTATGTCAACTATTTAACACAGTGGGTAACATAAGTAGGTTTTCAATAAACGATAGCTGCTATTATTGTCACTGGATTTATTTGTTTTAATGTTGTATAACTGCATTAAGAAAATCACAAGCCAGAAAATAATCTTTTGCAAGTTCAAATTGTGTCAACATTTGGGTCAAAAGCTATGGTCCTCAAACATGTGAACCTTGCCAAAGAGGCCTCAGACAAGCCAGGTGACATGGGGATCCACACGCACCTGTGGGCAGGCAGTGAGGTGGGTTCAGAGCCACCTGTCTCGGCCCAGGGCCACCATTTCACGCTTCCCTAGCACTGTGTCTTTCTCCCTGAGAGCAACGGTAGCAAGTATGCTTAAATTATTCATTTTGCAATTAGAGTAATGTCTTATTCCCTTCATTTGAATGTAATCTCCATCAAGGTGACTTTGGGCCTAATTCATGCCTTGCAGACTCGCAATACATAGTTGTTGAAATGAATCGATGGGTGGACAGGAGACCTAGGTTCTGGTACCTCCTGCCTGCCTAACTTGTGGGATCTTGGGAAAGTTACCTTCCCTCTTTTGGACTCAATGTCTTCATCTATGAAATAAGAGTTTAAATGAGATGATCTGTTAGTTCCTTCCAGTGTAACCAACCCAGGAAGAAGGTCAAAGCAACTTCAAATTTGATGATTTTGTTCTTAATGTCAACAAACATTACTCAGCACCCATCCGATGCCAGGCCTGCATTAATTCTAGGGTATACAGAGATGAGATGTATCCCCTCACCTCAAGACTTTTATATTCTACTTACTCTACTTTGTTCCAGGGAGGATTTAAAGTGGGTCATCTATCTCACACAGTACTTCTCAGTGTGAATTTTGCGGACTATTAGTTCTATGAGGTCATCACAAACAAGCTTCTATGATCAAATAAGTTTGGTAAACACTGCATCCTACTGTCTTAGCCTAGAAAGTCACACTCAAGATTAATATAGCAAAGGCTCTGAAAGTCTATTAACAGAGAAGCCTGCTTGTTAGATTATGAGGGCATTTTCCAACTTGACCTCGGAACTCTTTCTCCGGGCACGTTCAGAGATGTGGATTGCTCCACTCCACTTTGGGAAGCCCTGCTCCAGTGGGCTCCTCCTAGCACCCCGAGCCTCGCGCTCACCTCTGCGCTGCGTGGAAACTGCTGGAGGATCAGGTGTTCTTCGGGAGGGAGGGAAAGCCCTACATGTGAAGTCACAGGGACACTTTATCCACAGTCAGTTTCTTTAAAGGGACCAAGTTATGCCCTGAGGGTCTCTACTGTCCTATCCATTTCACGGTTTCAGAGGGACCTTGGGTACCTGGGGGTTGAATGAGGTTTGCTCTCATCCAGCAGTTTGCATCTAGGATAATCACACCCTCATTAGCCAGTATGAGGGAGGCTCCTCTGGGGTGACTTGCTGACTTTCTTAAAGCAACATGCCCATCCCTACTCACGACTGAAGCCCATTAATTCCACAAACCCTGAAACTCATCAATAATTCCGAGAGCCCAAGTGACATTAACAATTCCCTCTGGGAGAACTCATGCCAGGCATGTGCTAGAGCCAAAATAATGTAAGTTTGAGGTTTACAGAAGGACTAAGCTTTTCAAAAGAAATGATGCCCTTTAAGTGACAAGGGACCGCTTTTTCTTCAACCATCTACCTAAGCCTATGAAGAAGCCCCTGAAGCTAGCATCAGGCATGCCCAGAAGACCTTCAGAATCCTTGACATCATTTATTTTTCAGTTAGGGGGCTATGCAATGCACCCACCTGTCATATATCGAAATGTCCCGTTTCCTTATGGTTCTCTTCCTGGTCCTCTGGTACTTTTTCATCCCTCCAGTCATTTCCCTTAGACAAGGTCACTATCGTCTCCCATCTAGATAACAGCAACTGTCTAATTGGCCTCCTTGTTCCCAAATGATCCCCCTCAACCCTTTTCTGGCTTAGCCAGATGGAGCCTTCCAAATCACAAATGCCACCAAGTCATCATCTCGCTTCTACAAACCTTCCGTGGCTTTCTCACTTGCTTTCATGGAAGTTCACAACCTTGGTCCCCAAGGCTCTGCCTGAACTTGGCGGATCTCCTTGCTAAGTGGCCCCGGGGCTTCCCCTGTCCTAACCCTCATCGCACTTTGTGGAAGTTGTTTTATTAGTGTTTTCTGTGCTAGACTGTGGGCAACCCTAGAGAAGGGTCTATGTCTGTTGTGTGGACCCCACGTTTCCTGGTACTTAGAAGGAGTGAAACATATTTGTTGTGGGAATGCTATTTCTTTAGTCTCTATCCACGCACTTGGAAAGCACAGAACAGAAGCCAGCTGGTCTCTGCACTGCAAAGCTCTCTATTTTGTCCTTTGTGCCTGCATTATATAGGTCATTATATAAAATTGTTTTTTTTTTGGATTAGTACCCATTATACCAGAAAATCAGCCAAGATGGGGGCTTAGTCCAGACCTAGATTTTGCCAAGAAACATTTGTCTTTTAAAGCAACTGATGATCCACTACCTCATGAATGTGAAATGCTTCATGTAGTAGGGAAAATCCACCAAATAGATGGTAGCACTTAAATTTAATCTATTCTGATGATTCCTTTAAGGTTTATTGGTGAAATTCCTAAAGAGACGCTCAGGTACTACGCTCTCTGGCTGGAAAGATTTTATTCTCAGTTGAAGACCAACATGTGAAGTGTGAGAAGTGCTGCTTCTCACAACAGGCGCCCATCTGATGGGTTCCCATTACGCCTTTGCGGTCTTTGGCAAAGATGTCCTAGCTGAAAAGCATGTAGTAATTTATGTTTCTCCAAAGCCCCTTCCATAAGTGTTTACACAGGAGTTGCTATCTCTTATTAAAAGCCTAAATTTAGCCTTTTCTTTACAATTTCTAAAGTTAGTCTGGCTAATGCAGTACTTCTCCAAATGAAGGGCGAGAATGAGCACACGATGACAAAGGAGCATGGCTACACGGTGGAGCGCCATCCTGCCCAGGTGCTTCCCACTCGGCATCACCGGGTCCTCACGCCAACCCTATGAGGTGGGTCCTGGTACAGTCCTCTCTCATAAAGACTCTGGAGTGAAGGGAGGTGAAGTAACTTGCTCAAGGTCACCCAGTTCATTGAGTGTCGGACTTGGGATTCAACTCTGGCAGTCTGACTCCAGTGCATGAGTCCTTACCACTGAGCTCGTAGTTTGTGTTGGGTGCTGGGCTAGGGCGTAAGGATGAAAAGACAGGGCATGGTCTTTCTCCTTGGGGAGCTGGGCGTCTTTTAGGAGCACACATATCTGATCATCCTGAGACTTACTCTTAGCACAATGAGGCCTTTTTGGAAAACTAGGCACTGCCTAATTAATGGAGATGTTTAAAACAGAAAGAAAAACTCTGCCTGTAGGGAACACTCTTCAAAGAGAAGACTTACCAAAGTCAGGCCTCTGAAAAGGAAAAGGAAACAAAACTCAAAACCAAGCACTCCCTGAGGCCAGGGGTCTGTTTCGCCCCTTGGTCCGGAGCCGGGCACAGCATCTAGCAGAGCGGTGCCCCGTGTGTGGTGCTGGGTGCATGGACACGGCAGTAATGGGATGCAGCTCTCCAGTCTCCTTAGCTTGCTCTGGGGTCTCTCCTCTCGGGCCACCCATCCTGGCTCCCACCGTCTTAATTCTAATGGACCAGGCCGTAAGGGATGGTCAGGGTGACATGAGGTGGGGCAGAAAGGATGCGTATGTGTGTGGGGGGAGGGAAGGACAGTAGCACAATGGTAATGTTACAAACAGATTGAGTACTTTGGGGGGAAGAATGACACTCCGGGTATATCAATCACCTTGTGACCAAACACCCGCTCTCTGGCAGTGGATGCTGTGACAAAGCTGGGGATGTGGCAGTATCTAGACACCATGCTTACGGGGTGTATATACATTTTTTAATATTTGCATTTCTTCTTTATGCTTATACACAAACACACACACAAAAACAATAGGAAAATAGAGGAAGGAAGACCATACCTTTAACTACCCTATCCAGATAGTGCGCTTGGGAGATAAAAGACAGGACATTTAAGGTAGGATCAATCAGTGCAATGCTGCCTGCCACATAACCATGCTGGTGCCAAGGAGACAGAGGGGATGCGCCCCGTGTTTGAGACAGACCCGCCACGGAGTGGAAAATCAAATCAAAGACAGACAACATGAGGGAGGAGAAGGGAAAGCAAGCACATTCTCCGGGAAGGGCCAAAAGGAACTGCAACCCAAATATGAACGTATCAACAAGAGGACACATGGATAAGGAAAACGGGAGGACAGGGAGGCTGGGAAGCTGCATAAGTGGCCACACTCCTGTTCTGTCCAGTTTGTTTAGCATTATGGGAAACTAGAACTTGCCCTTTGTCTACCCAGAGCAGAGTCCGACTTCCCTTCTGGGGAAGCGACGGTGTAAGAACAAGGGCACCCTGCCTGGAAAAAAGGCCCCTAGGAAGCTGGCATTCGAAACTACGCAAGGTCAAAATCATCTTTGATATACTCCAGGGAAGTGGGTTGAGTCTTTGGTCAAACACACCACTGGATGATCTGTTTGCCGTTGCCGAGTTGCCTATGGACACGCGTGCCCACCTAGACTTGAGTGCAGAGTGCCTGGTGTTCTCTCCCACGTGCATCTTACAGAGACTGTGAGGTGCTGACCAATGGATGTCACTGGGAAAAATAAGAAAAAGAAAAAAAAAAAAAATCCTGACCACTTCTCAGCGCTTATTAATGCAAAAGAGAATGATGTATGCTTTGTTTCCCGAGCAGGGGTTGCATCCAGGCACTGGGTTACTGGCCATCTTGATTGTGAGGGTGGGTATCAAAAGTGGCTCTGGGAGAAACCCAGTGTGCATACGTGTGGCTGTGTGTTTCAAGCAGGCAGACCTCTTCATTTCCAGAATAAGCCAGTAACAGCGTTTCGCCTTCCACACCGAGGCTGTAGCCATAATCATGAGGAGCTTCCCTTTCAAACCTCTCTCCATGACTGCCCCATGTGTGCTACCACCAAGGCCAGATAGGTGGGCATCTCCTGAAGGGCCTGACGCTTTCTCCCGGGCTGCAACCCACCCAGCTCGATTTCCTACAGGAATCAAAAGTTCGTAAGTGGGACTGGATTGCCATGGGGGAGTCTGATCTGGAAGCCCCGGGGGTCTCTACACTGTTAGGGACATTCTTGTTCTCTTAATAAAAACAACATACTTCTTATTTTTTTCAGTCCTCTGGATAGCTTAGATACTGTTGTTATTCACCAAGATATATTTGCCTCAAAAGACTGGTGGAGGAGGGCTCTGTTCCTAGTTTGGGTATCCACGCGGTCTCTGCTTCGAGCTGAGCTAGGCTCCTGGAAGATTGGGAAGAGGGGATGTTAACGGGGCCTGCATGCTTCCCCTTCATTCTTACAGCCGCCGTGGAGTCCAGGACACGACGGGCGACAACAGGGACGATGAAGGAGAGCGGCTTATTAAGCGGGAGTGGATAAACGAAGCTGTGGAACACCGAACCGTGACAGCGGGGGCCAGCCCCCCTGTGCAACAGCCCAGGAAACACCTCTGGCGAAGGCGAAGACTTCCTTGATTCTTGGTTCACCTGTCACTTGTGACTCAGTCAAGCTCATTCACCTAATTTTGCAAAGTGATGTAACATTTCTTAGACGTCACCTCCCGGGACAGTCCATCAGACAACAATAACAGGCAGGATCTCCTGGCTCAGCCGTCGCTCTTAGCTTTCAGATCTGCAGAGTTTTGTAGAGGGTCACGATCACGCACCCTTGTGGAAACTCTGAACCCAGCTACTGAAGAGACAGAGCGAGCCTAGCTGTCTTTCACAGGGTGGGGAAGGGTGAACAGGCTGAGTGAGACGCCATCATTGTGATCCAAATGGCCACAGCACGCAGCGTCCGCGTAGGGAGTATTCGCCAATGAGAAATACTTTGTCTCCAAACGTAGTGGTGATGCCGTGGCTCTGGTGATGAGTACAGGGTATCTCCCCTCTCTCAGGTAGTCTCCCCAAACCCAGGGGCTGACTTCAGAGAGCTCTCTCTCTTCTAATGTCGTTTTATTTTTGAGAATGTTTTAGTACTAAAGATCTCTGTTAAATGTGAATGTGTTTAATGCCTTTAAAAAATGCTTACTAATTTCTCCAGACTGCAGGCAATAGCAACCAGAGATGACTGAGGCAGGCCCACGCTGCATTCACCGTTGTGGGTTTCAGGAGACAAAAGTGGACGAAACATTTCATATTCCAACTCCCCAAATCAAGAGGTCACTTTACACAGCGACCTCAAGCCACACCGTGAATCCAAAAGCTCATGACAGCCAGTCGATACCAAGTCCAACAGTTTCCTGGGAATGAAACAGAGCTTCCTTGTCTCTGGCTATTGAAAATGAAAGTGAGAACTGGGTCTTTGAAGACCAATACCGTTTATTTATAAAAGGCATAAATTTTGGCACATATGCCCGAGTAAGGTCACTTAAAAATTCATCATGATTTTGCCCTGGCCAGTTTGGCTCAGCAGTTGGAGCGTCGGCCTGCAGACAATAGAGACCCAGGTTCAGTTCCCGCTAAGGGCACATACCTCGGTTGCAGTTTGTCCCTGGCCCCAGTTGGGGTCGTGTGTGAGGCAGCCACTGGATGTGTCCCTTTTACGTTAATGTTTCTCTCTCTCTTCCTCCCACTCTACCTGTACAAAAATGAAAAAATGTCCTCAGGTGAGGATTAAAGAAAAATTCATCATGATTTTAAAGGAAAGGGGGCATAATGTCCATACGTTGATCGTAAAGGGTGCGCTCAGGACTTCCCAGACCCCCTTCACCTTCTCCTCGGAACTGCAGGATGAAGACAACGGCAGCGGAGTCATCTTTCCTCTCGGGCCGCGCTCATTCTCCCAACATTGCACGCGTTTCTTGTGCTCCTCCAGTCCCATCACTGTGCAGGACGCTGGGGACAGTGGTGGCACACAGCTGTTCACGACACGAACTCTGAGCCTGTGCCATGAACACGGCCTGTGAGGGCTTAGATCTCTCTAGCATCTCTAGGGCCTCCACCATGAAAACTTCTTTCCTTGACTTGTCTGTGCCAACAGAAGTGTCTCAGAGGATAATCCCAAGAAGCCTCCGGGGCCCCGCTCAGAGGTTATGGAGAACATGCAAGAGGCTTTTCTTTCCGTTGACTTTAATAGTTGTATCACCAGAACACACCGGGCCAGATTCAACAAGGATCATTATCGCAGGTGATGCCGGGGGTGGTTATATCATCTAAATTTCTTTCAGATGAATGACAAACCACCAAACAGATGTTCTTGTTAAGGTCTTGGATACATTAATGCTCTTCTCTCTTTGGATGATCAGTGACTAAGTGGCCACTGGCACCGTGCTGAAAGGGACTCACAAGGCTCACGAACTCTCCTCCAGCTCCCCTCCCCTGCCACGTGTGGGCTGGCATCTCTCAGAGCCACCAGCTCCTCAAACTCTGGCTCTCCCAACTTGGGCTAGACACCTGTCCATTTCCTGTCTCTGCTTGTCAGCGTCTGTCCTGTCAGGTCACAGGCCCTGTGGTGAGAGAATGCTTCTGGGGAGGGATAGGCATTCAGCTATCACACCGGCGCTGCCGATACCTTGTGAGTGACTTGTGAGTTCTCTGCTGAGGACTGTCTAATTACCACCACCACCACCACCACCACCAAAAAACCCCACAATAAAACAAAACAAACAAAAAACAATAACAACAAAAACACCCCCCCTCCCCGAGCTACCATTCGACAACAGACAAAGAACTTTGTTCTTAATCGTTTCTCTTCATCTGGCTTTGCTCATTCTACCCATTGCATCACCAGAGTATTATTCTGATCTTTCCTCCCGCAGGAGGATTTGTTTAAGAACCAAGATTTATATGACTGGACAGCTCTCCCAAAGCCTAGTAAATAATTTTGTATATCTGGCATCCTGAGTAATCACAGCTTTGGGGTCAAGGTTGGAATTTTACCAATGTAATCAGAAGCTGGCATTTCCCACATGTGTTTTGAGACTTTATAGACAAGGGGCACTGAAGTGAATAAAATAACTATCAGAGAAGTGATCCAAAATGTTAGCAGTGCTTTCAAAGAAATAGAAAAATAAAAAAAAAAACCTGCACACCTTCTTAAATTTAACCACGATTTGCAGCGTTCTCTACAGAAACTGGAGGTCAAGCTCCAGACGTAAGAGCCGTAACATTTCTGGAAAAGACATCCAAAAATGTGCTTTTGATGACTCTGTGTTGACCGTACACTGGAGAAATAGATCCAAATCGATCCGTCTTACCTTAACTTCTGGACTGGGAACACTGGGTTCCGTGTGTGCCAGCGACTTTCAGCCGGAGTGCCGCAGGAGTCTTTAAAACATGCAGTACCCGATCATCTAGCCAGAGGCACTGACCTCTTTTCTCTGAGACTGTCAAATTAAAAAAGGACAGCAGCCAACACAACAACAGCTGTCCGGTGTGAACGGATCAAAATTATACCTATTTTTTTTTTTTTTGTCAGTTCGACAAAATAGTTATTTTTTGGTGTGCCGCAGAATTTTAGTGATCAGTTTCTGTGTGCCATGAGATGAAAAAGGTTACACATCACTGATATGCACAGGGGGTGTATGTGTGTGTGTTAATGATGTCTGAGAGCAAAAATGAAAAATCCCTTTTTATTGGCGGGATATTTTTAGGAGCAGGCTGCTGGGGGTGCAGCTCCTGTGGGCACCAGGAGGCCCCCTCCAGCCACCCCCTCCCAGGGTTCAGAGGCAGAAACAGAAGCCCCACTGACCACGCGTCTGTCTGACCTTTCTTGAAGGTGCAAAGAGACTATTTTTCTTAACAGAAGGAAGCAGAATTCGATGTGAAATATTCTTGCTTTTTGACAAAGAATAACTGTCTGTTAAGGAGAATGTCACTGTCAAATTCCCTTTTATTCTGAAAACCAATCTCTTTGGAGAAAAAGCGAGCAGCCTCCCTGAAAAGATGGACCCAAACCTTCAAAGGACACATTTAATTCGTACTTGAATAATCTGCTCTGCGAAATGTCACTGGAATAAAAAGGTCCTTAGGCTGGGCCTCGGCCGCCAGGAGCGCGGCCCTGTCTCATTCTTCTACGCCAGCTGCCGACCGTGAGCAAGCGCCTCCTTCCTGTTCGGAAAGAGCGGCGGCGAGTGAATGACTGGCCCTCCTCTCTCCTGCGTCCGCTGCGTGGAGACCTCTGAGCCGGTGCTTCGGACACTGGCTCTTTCCCTGCTGTGGGACATAAACGTACTCCAGCACGTGAGCTGAGCGACAGTATAATGACCTACTGTAAAATACTCTGGGAACAAGAGAAAAATCTAACCCTTGGATTCTTAATGTTTCACATGAGCATTTTTTTCTTTTCCTAAAGGATCCTCATGGGGAGCAAAGTTCCCCGGAAATACAAGAAAGTGCTTCTTGTTACTGTCCGCGTTTTAAAAAGGGTTTCTCCTCATTTCCATTCCAAAAAGGAAAAGAAGGCACCTCCTCTGCACGGCCCAGCCCTGCACTTCTGTCCCCGAGGTGACTGAAGGGGTGCTGGGTTTCTCGGCGGGATGCAGCTGGCCACAGGCAGAGACCCACGGGGAGCAAGTTGCCATGCGGGGAGATTAGACAGGGACGAAGGATGCTCACCACACAATGGAAGGTAATAGAGTTCCCAGCCGCGTCCTTTCATCTGGGCCACTATGACTAGTTCATTACTCCTTCAATGCCCTGTGACATTTTTCTGGTATTTATGACTGTCAACCTCCCTCTCGAATTGTGCGCATTTACCTTGATGTATTTCTTATCTGGAGGTGAAGCAGCATCTGCAATCCCAAGGAGGGATTTGCTCTTCAAGAGTGACACCGGGGTGAGCAGGAAAGGTGGGAGGGGTGGTCTGACTTCTTGGCAGCAAAACGAAAAGGACGTTCTTCAGGCCAGGCTGGTGAGCAGCCACTAGACGCTAGATGGAGTCCAGCCTGTCCGTAAGCCCTGGCATGCGTCACCCGTGACTGCACGGACGGCGACCTCTCCTAAGTCCCTCGTCATCTGACTTCGATGAAATGCTTTTATCTTACAAAAGTCTGCCATCCATAAACTTTTTTTGGAAATTGATAAGGTTGAGGACCCTGTGAGCAAGCTAGAAAAACAGAATGTCCTCTCTCTTGGCTCTGATTTTGGTTTTAATAGGGATGGGCCCCCTTGGGACCTGGGGAGGTGAAAGGGCAGTCTGTCCTCAGTCACACAGAAAAGTGAAATCAGAGGGCCGTCAGGAACTTGGGCTGCTTCTCTTTAACAAGTACTCAGGGCAATCATAAGATAAGATGACACTGGCATAAAGAAGCCACCCAGAAAGACGCGGCAGCATTTTCTGCTACGAAAAAGCAGGGAGGCCTGCCGTCGGCTCTGAGTGGCTGTTAAGGATATGGGCCGGCAAATTGGGTGTGGAACTCTGAGCACAACTGGAATAAGGAGACACAGCCTCTGGGAAGGACATGGGCCGGCTGCCTCTGCAGAAAACCTGGGCTTTGTCTTGCAGGGACTGCAGGGCAAGCCTGTGGTGAGCAGCCCCTGCACACAGCTCGGAAAACTGAGCCTCCAGCTCCTGTTCCGTGTTTTAAAAGTGAAGTGACCTTCAGCCTCAGGTCCTTGGAAAGGAGGGAGTAACATGTGTGGCTTCACAGGCGATTGTTAGGAGTATGATGATGCAGTTAAGGCTTTTAGCACAGCGCTTGCACATTGCAAACATTCAAAAATTAGAAGCCGTTATTATTAATAGTAATAAGTGGAAGGTATTCTGCAGCCACGTATGAACAGAGTGATGCTGTGAGGGCAGGGATAACAAATACAGCTAATTTCAGGCTACACAACAAAAGGAACGGAACCTACCAAAAACAGGAGACAAGAGGCAGCCCTATTTGCCCCAAATTCCTTTGTTGCCCCCAAACTCTGGGGCTTGTCTCCCAGTTGCTGTAAGACTCAAGAAGTGTCTTTCAGAGCCGGAGAGGCCTCCGGAGTCCTGCCTTCTACAGCCATGTGCTCACCATCTGATCACAGACCCTTCCTTTACAAAATCGCAAGGGGAAGAAGTTAAAACACATATACACAAAACAGTTGATTCAATAAAGAGCTTTTGGTGGGTGTTCATTCCAGATAATAAACCAAGCAAAATGTCTGGCTGTGTTTAAAATCAACAAAACCAGCAGGAAAGGCAGAAAGAAGGGAAGGGAGTGATCGGCTTGTTTTGAAAGCTGCCAACAGTGCTGCTTTGGCTGGGGCCCTGGTGCCGAGGGGCCCCCAGGAGAGCAGAAAGGAGACACATTCAGACAGGACGGAAGCCGAGGACAGGGGAGGAGGGGGTCCTAGGCCTAATGGGATGCAGATGTGGCCTGTGGGAAGCTTTCTCAAGGTTTCTGGGCCTCTTTGGGAGCTCAGACCTAGGAGGCCAGTGGGTATGGAGGACTCAGAGCTAAGCCCAGTGCCTCCCCACCAGATGGTGAATCTGATAATAATGCCTATATTTATTGATCACTGTGCTGTGAGCCAGCCTGTTTTAAGCTCTTTGCACGTGTTATTATTCCCATTTTATAGGTGAGGAAACAGGCTCAGAGAGGCATTGGGACTTGCCCACGGCTGCTAAGGGAGACACCTCTGCCTCGTTCTTGAGTCCCAGCTCTTTAACACAGAGCTACACTGCCTTTGGCCGGGAAGGACAGAGTGGCAAAGCATGCTAACCAGCCGCCTGGAATCTGGGAACTGCAGACTGGGGAGGAAGGGAGGCTCAAAGTGCGCGGTCATGAGTTCAAGTCCAACTGATGTCTAGGAAATGCCAACCATAATGTCACCAGATGAAAGGACTTTCTGCCCAGTTCCCACATGCAGCGGGGGTCCCGCCCGGCCTGGCCCGCCGTACCGATGGTGCAGTGCTCGCCGTTCCAGCCGGGGCTGCATTCACACTTGCCGTCGCGGCAGGTCCCGTGCTCGGCACAGCGCGGGTGGCACGCCCGCTGGTCACAGGCTGCCCCCATCCAGCCATCCTCGCAGCGGCAGGTGCCCCCCACGCACACGCCGTGGCCACCACAGTCGGCAGCACAGATCTCTGTGGGGAGGGTGGGGGGGGGGAACGGCAGGGCCGGAAGGGGTGGGAGTGGGGGAGAGAGAAAAAACAAGCATTGAGCACATTGTTGGGACAGAGGTCACACTTGGCTACCTTCCTTGGCGTCTGTGAGCCTCCGGGATTCCAGGGGCTTGAGAAGCTAAGCTCTGCGGACAATGACCCCGGGACAAGAATAATTCTCTGGGCGGAAGCCTGACCCGAGCCCATTCTTCACCAGAATAGGATGGCTGGAAGGACTCTGCTCTGTTCCTCCCTGTTGCCAGCCTGTCCCCACGTCTGCGCTTGCCACTTCCAAAGGGGACCGTCCTGCTGAACAGATGTGAGGGAAAGTCAAATTTAATTAAAAATCAGCTATGTGTGAACACACAATGAGGATGATACCCCATCGCCAAGAGAAGTGCCTGCGGGTCTGGCTGGGGCGTGCGGGGGCTCGGGCCTGCCTTGTGTTCCAGCTTTGACTCTGATTGACGGGGTGAGAGGAAGCCTGGACCCTGCCCTGCTCGTGGACTCCAGGTGGTGGTTTTGTGCTTTTACTGGGTTTACGCTCCGTGGGTCATCCCTGCAATTCCAAGCACCTAAGTGGCCTTTCTGCTCCAACGTGAATAGATAGGGGTGCACTCCACGGGCAGGGTGGAGTTGCCCGGCCCTTCACAAACACCCGCATGACCCGATTTCCAAGCTGCTCGGGCTTGGGGTTGCACAGCTTCCAGGTTATTCAGGTGGAGGCTGTGGAGGCTCCCGACAGCCTGGTGGAGCAGCCTGGCCACGGTGCTCTCTGCAGGGCTCCAGTGCAGATCCCGACTCGGTTCTGTGCCTAGCAGCCCAGCCATCCTCAAATGAAAATCCCCATACCTTTGATTTCTTTCAAACTATATTAATTGGCACCTGTGTCAAACTGCATTTGCCCATTACTAATCCCTTCTAAGCTACTAATTGTTTAGCTTCTTTGGAAAAAGGGAAGAAAATAAAATTAGATCTTAGAGGCGCAGACTTTTCTTATGACTCCACAAGGCAATGGCTAAAATGTTCAAGAATTTAAAAAACAATGACCATGAGTTACCACGTACAGTGTGTTCCCATGCCAGACGCCTTGACACGCATGCTGCCTGGGACGGGGGAGGCAGTAACACACTGGGTTTCTCAGCTGCCCGGCGGAGAGGGGGCTGCTGTAAAATGGGCTCAGGAGCTTCTGAGCTGTGTGGCCTTGGCCAGGTTCCCCAGCTTCTCCGACGTGCTGAGCGTGGGCAGAAATGAGGCTGCCTCTCAGCACCTGCGCTGACCATCAGGGCTGCGGTGAGCACTCAGTGAAATGACAGAAAGGGTGTGACAAAGGTCACCAACCCAAGAAACTCGGGACCAGGTTTGCAAGATCTGTGCCTGCTCAGCCACTAATCTGCTACGTGCCCTTCGGAAGGTCACGTCCCCACTCTGGGTGTCCGTTTCATCCACTGCAGGGTGAACCTGGTGGCATCAAAGGTCCCTTCCGGCTCTTGGACTGTGAACGTCTATGGTGTAGGACCCTCCATGTGACAGAGCATTACCTACCCCCAGGCGCAGCTCAAGTGTCCCTGCTGAGGGGTCTCCTGCAATCCAGCCTGTGGTTTTCCTATGGCTCCTGGCCTTCCCATACTACATGGTAGAGCGATTTTCTATTTCTGTGTCTGTCTCACTATCAGACAAGGGACACCCGAGGCTGGATCGAATTCTTCTAATCAGTTCTGTGCCTGATACCCAACACAGATCTTGGCACAGAACCAACCCTTAATTAAGGCTTGTTGGCTAATGGATGAATATGTGTGCCTGGGGCGAGGGGTGCCCGAGAATGTAAAACAGTTTACAAACACCCTGCTCAGCCTGGGTAAAAACCAGTCCAGGACTATTTGCCTACTCATCTCTAGCGAGCTGCCCTTGCAGAAACTTCCCAGCAGCCCTCCTGGGACGGGGCTTTCTCAGGATGCTCTTCAGGTTTCTTTCCCTCCTTCGCACAGTGATCTCCAGGCCCAAGGCCTCCCACGTCCTGTTTCTGAAGTTCCATCCCTTCTGCACAGAGCGGCACAGGCCCTGGCCCCTGGTGATGTTGGAGGCTGAGCTGGCACTCGGGGCTGGAACTTCCCGAGAGACCGGCAGGGAAGATTAGCGTGGCACCTGTTGGGTGTACTCAGCACTACTCCCAGGCAGTGGTTCACGGTAGCAGTGAGGTGTGAGCCAGCAGGGGGCAGGCTGCTGGGCCACAGCCCTGGTGATTAGGCAGCAGGGTGTGCAGAGCTGATGGGGCAGACAGGAGAAGAGGCAGGCTTTCCCCCAACTTGACTGTCTGACTTCATGTCTTAGCCAACGGGTAGTTCATCCCCTTATTAATTATTCTGGAAGCAGAGCATCTGATCTGGAATCAGATGTGGCTCCAAATACCAGTTCTGCCAGTCCTCTGACCTCAGGCAACCTATGCAGCTGCCCTGGGCTTCACTGTCTTCCTCTGTAAAATGGGACGATGAGAGTACCCACTCCAGAGGGCGCCGAGTTTCTGATAGGTAGCAGGTATCCATCAATTCATACTGACTCACTTGTTCTTCCAATAACATTCCAAGCCCCCATGCAGCAGAGACTGCGCCTGGTGCTAGGAATCCAGGTCAGTAAGACATGGTCCCCGCCCTCCAGATCAAACCCAGACAGAGCGCAGGCTGATCCTGGAATTACAAGATGAATCAAATACTCTACAGCTGTTACTTACTTCTGCACCTTTTTGCTTATGTGCAATGAATAAAAACCACGAACATTAGGAGCAGATTTGGGGTTTACCGTTGCTTGGCTTTGCCACTCACTGGTTGGGTAACCTGCAAGCGGTAAGTTATGAAATCCATTGAGCCTTGCTTTCCACTTTTGTAAAATGGGAATAATAATTCCCACTTCATCCATCTCACAGGGCTGGTGTTAGATCAAATGAGGTATGTGTAGGAAAGTTGTTTTTGGCTTAATAACTGACACGTATTCGGGTTTTACCGTTTACAAAGCACCCTTCACGCTTTGTAACCGTAACAACATGTAACTGTCACAGCAGTGCCGTGGGGACACCTGGCTGTTGTCTTTCCTAGAGGTGAGGCTGCCGAGACGCAGACAGCACAAGGGACTTCTACAAGGCCAGGGTCACCTGGTGCTACCTCCTCACTTGGACGTCCTCAGAGCAGTGCTGCAAGACAGACCTTTTCCAGAGGAGGGAACGGATAGGCCAAGGAGCAGCCTTTCCTTTGAGAGGGGCTTCTGGCTCTTCAAGCACAGCTCCCCCCTTTTCTGGCCCTGTTGCCGATCCTCTGTGACACCCAAGTCTGACCCTGGGTAGAAGTGAAATGAAATGAGATCCTCTAGGCAGTTTCCCCGATGCTCGGTCTCACTGTCTGCGGGCACCCCCTCAGCCTTTTACAAGCTGGGTTGTGAGCTCTTACACATGTTAATGGAAGGGGCCTGGACAGGGTGACCTTGATGTTTATGGGGTGCTAACTGATGGCCACACCACCTCCGTCCAGGTTCTCCTCTGCCTGAGTGGCCGAGACCCACAGACTCATTCATCTCAGAAGCTTGAGATGCTTCTTTATCATTTGTCCTCAAGTTGTGGGCACTAGATCCATATTTTCTCTTCTTGAAATAAAAGAAATTCCTTTATTTTTCCTTTTCAATTCTGCTTTGACATGAAAGCAAACAGAACTTCCCAGGGTGGAGGGTGAAAATCAAATAGCATGATGCTAAAGAATGTGCTTCCTGCCCTGCCTGGTTTGGTTCAGTGGTTAGAGCGTCGGCCTGCGGACCAATGAGTCGTGGGTTCGATTCTGGTCAAGGACAGGTACCTCAGTTGCGGTTTGTCCCCGGCCATGGTTGGGGTCATGCAGGAGGCAACTAATCCATGTGTCCCCCTCACGTCGATGTTTCTCTCTCTCTCCCTCTATCTGAAGATAAATAGAAAAATATCCCTGGGTGAGGATTAAAAAAAAAGAAAGTGCTTCCACAGCTCGTACGTCCCTTACATAATGCAAGCGGTCCTTTGTGAAAGATGGGTCACGCTCCTCTCCAGGTCTTGCCTCCTCACATGTAAACTGGGGATGCCACCTCCTGCTGTCGAGATTTGTGGGGATCACGCCCATTTGTTTAATTTCGTGAGTGCTCACTAATTCGGGCGCCGGGGAGCCAAGGGTGACTCCGACACTGGTGGTTCTTCCCTGACCTCGAGGAGCTGACATTCTAGCGTGGCAGGCAGACACAAGCTCAATCAAGTAAAGCAGTGAAGCTTCCAGCCTAGTGCCTGGCACATGGTCAGGACGTGATCAATTGTGCACACACATTCTTGTGAGACAGGAAATGAGGTGGAGTGGCAAGTGTACCAGACAGAAGTCAGAGGGTCAGATGTGAATTCCGGCTTATGCAACACGCCCCGTACACGTGAGCATGGGATCAATGCTAGCTGACTTCCACTTGACTGACATCTGAAGGGTGAGGGCCGGAGGACTCTTCTGAAGTAGCACAGTGTACACAATCCACAGGGTAGGCTTTGGTTCAGATTCTGACTCCCCAAGTTCCCTGGGTCCCTGTGGAGTCCTTGAGAGAACTGCTTCATCTCTCTGAGCCATACTTCTTCACCCCCAAATGGGGGAGGTAATAGTGGTCCCACATAGGGTGAATGGTGAAGGAAGTACATGGGAAAAGCTCTATGTTATGTACACGACTGATTGATGAGGACCTGAGACATCCCATATCAGCAAAACTCCTCGTCATCTAGCAGAGAAGCCTCTTCCTGAAGAGCAAAATACTTGCTTTTATAGTAGTAGCCTCAAAATTTGAATAGTAAGCCCCTTTTCTGGTCACCTAGCATGGTACTGTTAGCCAAGACCTTCAACACCCAGTGAGAAGCATTTATTTATTTATTTATTTATTCATTCATTCATTCCTCACCCGAGGACATTTTCGCAGTCATCTTCAGATAGAGCAGGAGAGAGAGAGAGAGAGAGAGAGAGAGAGAGAGAGAGAGAGAACATCGATGTGAGAGAGACACACTGAGTGGCTGCCACCCACACGATCCCAACCAGGGCGAGGGACGAACTGCAACCGAAGTACGTGCCCTCAGTGGGAACCGAACCCGGGACTTTCTGGTCCGCAGGTCAACGCTCTAACTGCTGAGCCAAACCAGGCAGGGCAGAAGCTATTTATATTTGTAGCCTAGGGTCCTCTTGAAAACAGGTGAAAATGCCCAACTGTTCTCAGATTCCAAGCCTATAAAGTTCTTGACTGTACTGGATCAAGTTTCTCGAAGATGAACTAGGTTAGGCCCAAGTACACTTTAGGTCTTTTCCTAGACATTTCTGCTTCCCTCCCCACCTCTGCCCTGCCTCACCTGTACGTATGTCTGTCTCTTCTGTGGCCCGGAAGCCCACCTGATGGCACGCTCTAGCTTGTGTTCATTGTGGTTCCCTGGCCACAGGCGCCAGGCCTGGCACAGCACGAGCCTTCAACAAACATTTATTGAAGGAATAGATGAATGAAAACAAGAAGCTTTATGCCCTGGCTGGTTTGGCTCAGCGGTTAGAGCATCAGCCTGTGGTCCAGAGAAACCGGGGTTTGGTTCCCACTAAGGGCATGTACCTCGGTTGCAGTTTGTCCCCAGCCCTGGTTGGGCTGTGTGGGTGGCAGCCACTCGATGTGTCCCTTTCACGTCAATGTGTCTCTCTCTCTTCCTCTTTCTCTCTCCCACTCTATCTGAACAAAAAATGGGAAAATGTCGTTGGGTGAGGATAAAAAAATAAAAAGAAGCTTTATGGAAGAGGTGTTACATCAGTTGACTCAACTCTATTTCAGTGCCATATTGTGCAAAATGCATTTGGTTAAATATATTCACATGGGCTCAGTCTCCTTTCGCCCAACCTTCTTGGAAACTCAGCCTCTCAGCCCTTACGCCCTCACACACAGTCCTCCGCGCCGATGTCTGCATTTCACCCGTTCCCTTTCTGTAACGCAGGTGGGCGCATGAGGCAGCGGTAGAAGGGTAGGGAAAGGGAGACGGTTTAGCTGTTGGTTAATTGGGCCCCAAAGTGTATATACTGGGAAAAGCTGCCCCAGGCTCCTCTCATTAAATGTTGATCCCTTCAGAGGCTGGATGAAGCCTGTGACCCATCGTGGGGCTACGTTGTAATTTGCCCTGACTTTCTTTACAATCCTGTTCATTAAAATAGCTGGTGGGGGAAGCTGTGCCTTTCCCCTAAAGGGAGAGACTTATATATCATTTCCCCATAAAATTTCTTCAACTTGGAAGATGCTCCATAACTGACAAGAGTAGGTGATGGAGGGGACCTCACCCAAGGATCTGTGTACTTTCCTGCTGAGCAAGGAACAGATACAGGTGAAGCTATTTTTAAAATTCCCGGGATGTATAAATAGACCCTTGGCTCAATGAGACCCCTGGGAAGTCCTTTAATAAGTCTGTGCTTGGCACTAAAAAGGATGATAGGGAAAACTGCTCTTTTTTACTTAGGATCTGAGGTTCCTTAGAGTGACCTTAAGGCATTTTAATAGAAGGCTAAATAATTTTAAATGGTTCCCACTAGGATTTTGTTTCATCACTAGCTTATCTGAGTTAGTGCACAGCCTGGAGAATTTCTCTGAAATTCTGGTACATTTTAAGTCCAAGCCACACTGCACTACCCAGCATTGGAGGCAAAAATAAGGAGAAAACGTAGAACCACTGTTGGTGGCACACGCTGTTCTCTCCTTAAGTCCTCACAGCGGTCCTGCAGTGGTGTCTCACTCCTGTATTGTAGTCGAGGAAACAGCGTGGAGAGATTACCTAGAATGAAAGGTGACTGAATCAACATAGCTTTTTGGTCTGTAAATTGTGGGACCAGGTTTAGGCAAACTCTCAGATGTAATCTGCCATATCTCCTTGACTGTTAATTACATATTAGACCATCACCCCAGCTAAACTCTAGGATCTCTGAAATCAGAGTCTGAGTCTCCTTCCTCACCCTGACCCAGTGTTCTTCATGCTAAACACTTTCCTTTTATTTGTCTGTTCATCCTCCATTCATCCATTAGCCCATCCATCATTCCATCCATCTGTCCATTCACCTAATCATCTAATCATCTAACCAGCTATCCAGTCACCAGGACATCTAACCGCCCATCCATCCATTTATCCATCCATTTATCCATCCATTCATCCATCCATCCATCCATCCATCCATCCATCCATCCATCCATCCAATTAACTGTGTAAGACCTGGGCAAGTTACTTCCTCTTTCTGTGCCTCAGCTTTCTCTTCTGCAAAGTAAGGTATAGACACCAACATCTCAGGTTCATGTAAGGCTTGAACGAACACCATGTACTGCGCCTAGCATTGTGCACTCTTTCATAGAGTAAAACACTCCCTATGTGGCAACCATATCACATTTATGTGCTGGAAGATCCAGGGCAAGAGAGGGTTTGAAGGTCCTGGGGAGAGCAAGGGGATGATGTGAACAACTGAGGTGCCTCTCAACAGCTGGAGAGGACTGGATTGGAGCACAAAGAGGGGACGGCTTGGTGAGCACCTCATCCTCTGGGGAGAGGCATACAGGCAGAGCCCTGTGTAAGGGAGGGGCCAGGACAACAGGAAAGCACATAACTAATGCTTCGGTGTCCCCACTGGGGTAGAACTCTCTGCTAGCAGGGTGCTGATGAGCAGATGTGGAAGTCTGAAGGAGCCCCTTAGGAGAGACAGCAATAAGTCACAAAGAAGAACCACAGCTGGAAGGGCCCAGGAAGATGGTAAAGATCAGGAGTGTGAAGTGACTTGGCTCACGGCCCTCAGAAGCCCAACTCTGAGGTCGGAGATGGAGAGTGGTTGGGATGGACCTGGGCTCTGCAAGGTGGATGTGGAAGAAAGGCAGACAAGGGAGCTGTGAGTGATGAGGGAAAAGAGCTGGAGGGGAAGGACCACGGGAACAGGGGAAAATGGAGGAGGAGGAGGAGAAGCCAGGAGAGAGCTGACATTGGGCAGGTCCTGGTCAGGGAATCTCCTTTAGGCAGGTTTAGGGGAAGAGACAAAAAGAGGAGGAACACCTAGAGGAACAGTTTTTGTGGCCAGAGGTGAGAAGGCACCTCCGAGATGCTGCTGCCCCCTCGGACAGGAACACAAGGGCGCTTTGCTGCCCAGTGACACGCACGCCTGTACCCGAGCAGGAACTTGACGCTGCCTTAGGAAACAGTCTTGCACGGGCCCAGCTAGACAAATGGCTAAAAGGGGGCCTCACACACCCTCTGGCTCCTCCTCTGTGCCCCTGCAATGCTGTTTCGGCAGCCGGGTTCTCCTTGACCTTGATCTGCACCTGTTCAACTCTGAATGTGCTCTCGTTTCTGACTCCATGGCCATCTCCTCCTTGAAGCCTCGTCCCAGTGCCCCAGTGGGACGGGGTTTCGCTTCCTGCGCTCCCAAAGCACTTCATGTGGACTCTTCGTTGTCAGGGGTACCGGTGTTGCCTCCAAACCATGCGCTCACCGGGTTAAAGCCCGCGTTCCACAGCCTCTCCAGGAAACGGGTCTGCGGCACTCACGCAGTGCCCGATGCCAGTGGTGCCAGGCAGGGGCCCCACAGGACCACTCAAGGTTCTGTGACTTTGCACGGAACAGAGGCTTGGATTCAAGCAAGCTGCATATAAGAGCCTGGTCTGCTACTTCCCAGTTATGGGGAACAATACTACACACCCCCGACTCTTATTGTTGTCATTTATAAAATGGCGATGACACCTATGTACCAGAATCTTAGGCGGAGGAGGGCAAAGGGAGGACGGAAATGGGGCACATCTGGAACACCGTCAACAATAATATAAAATTACATATATATAATACATATGTATATGTATATGTGTGTGTACATATAGTGGACAAAGTAGGTTTACAGCGTGAGTACGGAATCAGAGTTAATAAAGCTCTTGTAATAATCATGATCTGTATGTCTTTTTCCAGAGGAACAACTGTAAACCTACTTTTGCCCACCCCTGCACTGCACACCCACTAGACTGGGGGTTCAGAAATTATATCAAATCATCCCTATCCTCAAGCAACTCAAGTCCACCGGTGCATAAGTGAGCACAGCGCCAGCTGCCAGGCTCGGCGCGCAGCAAACGGACTACAAGCGAACGCTCTCTCCCACGGGCCCAGCATCCCGGGGTTTTGAACAAACCGGTTCTAGCCGAGCTCCTACCCTGCCTCCCGCCCTCTCTCACGAAGTCGGGCAGATGGTGTTTCAGTCTTCGCGCAGGTTGCAGGAAGAAGCCAGAAGGGGAGGAAGGTACAGGAAAGGAACCTCCGACTTCCTCACAGTAATTAGTCTCCTTTTGACAGTGAGGCCGAACCCAAGCCGCTCCCCGGCGCTTCTCAACTTCCCTCCTGATCGCCGAGCGGCGGAGCTGCTCCGTCCATGGCTCCGTCCCATGAGTGGAGGTGGCAGCCGGCTAATGAGCCTTGGAAGCCGCGGCCTTTCGCCTTGCTCAAGGAGCTCGGGAGCTTGGGAGCTCTCAGACCCGCAGCACAGTGGATTCCAGGGTGTTGGTGCGCAGTGGTCTCCACCCCGCGTTCCCCCAGGACTGCAATTTCAAGCCTTTTGAAGCACCTCTCACTAGAAGGAGTAGGCCACCACTATTCACCTTAATTGGAGGGTATCAGGCTTCCTCACTAGAGGTGTTCAAGCCTGGCTTGGAGGAAGCCTTCAAATAGGGTCTGACTTTGCTGAAGGATAACAGGCTAGGGAAGGGCGGGTGAGCAGAGATGCCCAAGGACGTGGCTGGGATGTGTATTTTCAGCCAGGGCTGGACCACTACCCAAACCCCATGGAAAGGACCAAATGGGTGAGCTGTAAAGACAGCTATGTTCGGTGTTCTTTCCAAAGATCTGATGTGCTTTGTGAAAGGCCTACCTCTCCATCTATCTAATTCTCTCCAGGACACCTCCACCTAGATGTACCCCTGGTACCTCAAACTGCATGCCAATATTACAGGAATCTTTCTAAAACCTCACCGAACTGTGTTGCATTTCTGCTCCCATGACAGATAAAACCTAAACTCCTTCAAGGCCATTCATGATCTGATGCCTTCCAATGTCCCTCACTCTTCCCCTCTCGCTACTACCACAAATATCCTAGCGAAGCCACTCTAAACGACTGGTCTTTCCTAGAAAATGCCATGATGTGTCCTATCTTTGTTGTAAATCTTTGACTTCCACAGTGGGCTGCTGGGAGGTGTCTGCCTCCTCCTTCTACCTCTGCCAACTCAAATCTAACCTCCATAACCCACCTTGAGTGCCACTTCCTCCAAGAAGCCACCTTGATCACCCCAGAAAGCAACTGCGTTTTCCCTTGAACCCTCGTAGTATTATTGCCTGGTATACTTTGGTCATAGTCTAATTCACTTGGTTCCTAGGAGTGGTACCAAGTGAAATGGTCCTTTACTAGTCTGATACCTGGTCCATTGACAGTGTCAGCATCAACCTTGGTAAGAGCTAATGGCAGAGTTAGATAGGGGGTCAACCTGGGTTCTGACGCCAGAAGACTGGATTGGAATCCTTGTTTTCCCAGAATCACCCAAGCGCTCTCAACCCTGGTTTCCTGGGAATAACACCATCTGCAAGGTCAGGGGCTTACGTATTTGTTGTTTGAATCAATCATGAGGCACACACATGAAGAAGCTCTATAAAATTTCCATTCAAAGAACAGTTATTATTTTTAAATTACAAGTTATCATACCAGCAGTTTGATTCAGGAAGACAAGCAGGGATTTTGTGTAAGATATCAGCTTGGGCATCCAAATAGAAACCTGATTTGGAAACCCAATTTCAGGAGGGCTTACATTTGCATACTGAAGAGCTCCAGTCCTGATGGAAAATGTTCCAGGGCTGTCGGGGGAAATTCTACTAAATTACAAAGCTGCCAGTTCCTGGTTTATCAACCTTTAACTCTGGCGGTATTTAGTAGTATGCCTGTCTGGGCCCAATTTCCCAGTCTTTGATTAAATGTTAGGAACTGACCATCTCATTATGTTTAAACTTTCACATAACTTCCCAGACAAGGGGTGGGCTCTTCTCTGCCTCCCTCCCACACCTCGTCTTTCTCTGCCTCCATGCCAATCTCTCAGATACGTATTATTCTGAACTTTGATTTTAGGCTAGCTCTTGCTGCTGGGAGGGGTACGGGAAATGTCAGGTTTCAGTGGCTATTATTCCTCGGGTGAAATTCTAACCTCGCGTTTCCCCTCCCAGAACATACCTATACAGAAATAGCCCAGTCTGATCACTCCCTTCTGATGTTTAATTGGATGTCGGTGCTGTGCTTTCTGGGCTGAGAAGCTAATGCTGCTCCGAGGGGGAACGATTCCGGCTGCACAGATGAGACTTGTAACAGGGGAGCATGCTCAACGCTGAATCTAATTTTCTCTCCCATCCATGAACAGAAGACAATTTCTCTGCCATTAAAGCATCTCACTCAGTCTTTCTGTCATTAATAAGAATTAAATTCTGTTCCCTCGAATTTAAATGTAATTATATTTTGCCTCGTAAATAAAATTGAATTGCCATTTTCCAAAGTTCGCACAAATGCAACTGCTATGCTTAGGGTTTAATTTTTTTTTTAACCCTGTTGCTACTTCAGTTTATTTTTTTTAAGGCATCAAGCTTATTTTGCAGTTGATTGTGACTTAATTTGATAAGAGCTTTCCTGCTCCCTGTCCATCTAGTCATTACCGTTACGAATTACGCTTTGTGGGTTGCTTTCCTTTTTGGCAGGAGACGAGAGTACTAGAGGAGAAACTGGAAGCTCAGGGGATGTGAGCTGGAATTCTACAAGGCTCCCCTAAGTGTGGGGGGAACCCAGGCCACACTGAACTGAGAGAGCGGAGGAACGGGCCCTGGCGTGGAGTCCAAAAGGGAAATCTACAGTGTGCACGGAAACATTTTTTAATCCAAGATTTCCAGCGAGGCACTCAGTGGACTCCAGGGTTTGGACCCTGTCTACCTTTCTGGCTCAACTTCCTGCACCCAGTCTTTTGGCTCCTGGTCTCCAGTCAGTCTGAGGTGGGCTTTGCAAATAGATGATGCTCCTGCAGAGCTCTGTGCTTCTGCGCATGCTCTTCCCTCCGCCTGGGCTCCTCCCCTCCTTTGTCACCAGGGAGCCCCCTCGCAAGGTCTGGCTCACAAATCTCCTCCTGGAAAAGACCTTCCCAGGTCCCTCTCTCCATCGTCTTCTCTTGGCTCAGCTCACTGCTCCTGGCTTTGAGCTCACAGACATCGGCCAGAGCCCTGCTCACGCCTTATAACCAGGTGCCCCTTCCTTCATGGACCGTGGCCCTCTGGTTCTCAGTGCCTAGACCAGCGCCCACACACAGGGAAGCCAGGAAAGGTCATGAGTAAAGGAAGTAGACAAGGTGCGTGTCAGGGCGGTGCAGGTGCGCAGACCCGCAGCTGTGCTGGGTGCTCTCTCTGCGGGGGCTGTGTTCTGTGTTCTGCTCTTGAGCGGAGCTCAGGAAGTTCATCATCCTGAGAGCAGGCTGGTGCTAATGCTCTGTGCCCTCGTGCTGTTGTCTGGGGATAACTGTGCCAGCCCATTCATGCCTCTTCATCTGAACTTCCGTTACCAGTGCTGATGGTAGAGAGTCTCAGAAACCACAAAGAAACCGAGCTTCTGAGCGAGAAAGCAAGTTGTTCAAGGTCACACAGACTCAAATCCAGGTCTGGCTCCACACCTTCACTATATCAACTGTACCCAAACATAAAATTTGTTAGCGTCTAAGGACTGTTTGGCTAATTTAGCTTTAACCATGTACTGTAATTTAGATTTAATGATGCATTCTAAAAATATCCATTAATACTGTATTTATTGAGTGCTTCCTGAATGTCAGCCACCAAGCTAGGCATTTAATTCATACATATTAGAGCTAATTGGGAAAACAACAATGCAAGGCAGGCATCATGAGCCATATTCTCTGGATAAGCTGAGTCTTGAAAAAGAGTCAGCTTGGTCCCCCTCCAAATCCCATGCATTTTTACTGACTGCACATGCTACCTTCCAGCCTGTACCACTGGACCTCTCGAGCATCTCCACCTGTCATTCCATGACACTCAGTGCAATGACAGGATAAGAATCATAACCCATCAGCACGAGTATTTTAGAGGCAGAATCTGCCGTGTACTGCTTCTATGAGCCAGTAACCTAAAGGAATAGGATGTAGTGAGAGGGGCTCTCAAATAAAAGCCAGTGATGGAAGACAAGACTGAAGAAAGCTCACAGAGCAGTGGACATGAGGAACACATTTATGAGGCTGAGGACAGAGGCTGCTGGGCTGGGTGGGAGGGAAGGAAGATGGGAGGGAGAGCCACTGAAGGGCAGACGGCGAGTCTAAGGGGTCGCATCGGATATGCTATTCTGGAAAATGCCACCGAGCCCGACATCTTCTTCAGAAGTCATTAGGGTCTGAGGAAAAGGTAGGCGTTTCCAATTTTAAGGACCATTTCGAAGAGGTTAAGTTCCTTCCCTTTTCTGAAGTAGTTCCAAGCCAAGAGGATGAGAAGCCAACGAAAGCACATGGGGAAGAGATGGGGGTGTCAGTTTGTTCAGCGGTGCTGCTGCATGAGCCCACCCTATCCAAAGCTGATGAGGCATCTGCCCTGCAGGGCTGCTCCCTAGGGGAGGTGGCTTGAAGGGGGTGCAGTGATGCCAGCTCATGGCCAGGGAGGGGTTCTGACTGGCTGGCACCTGGCTGTAACTAACACAAGCTGGTTTAGGGAAGTGATGGAGAAGGAACCAGAGGTTTGGTTTTAGCCCTGGAGTGTGCTAGGCAGCGGGGGGTCCTGGGAGAAGAGCTCAGACCGTCTGATAGTGTGCTGGGACCTTCCTGGGCAGAGCCTTTACTGTAGCCCTCCCTCCTCTTTGACCCTCACTGGGTAAGTCATTCATTCGACGATCACTGAGAATCTAATGTTCTAGCTAGCGATATCAACTGATGCTGACCTCATGGAGTTCAGAGTTTGGCAAGAGACAGGCACGGTTACAGTACGTTGCTGTTTACACAGATCTTCCAAGGATCTTCCACTTACAAAGAGGTGGGAAGTGGGGGGGGGGAGATGGCAAGGGAGTCAACTTTGTGAGCTCAATTTCCTCAGCGGGGACATGGAACTGGTAACACTTCCTTCACAGAGTTCTTAGGAACCCTAACTAAGATGATGGTTGTAAAGCACTGAGTTCGGTACCTGGTGTGTGATAGCACTAAGAAACAGCTCCTTAGTCAATGCTCCGTCCTGTTGCTTGTCAGGGAAAAAGACAAGATTGCTGACAAGGACATCTCTTTGGATGGGAAAGGGGCTTGAGAAAGAGCTGAGCACTTGGTAACAATGGGCCTGCATTTAATTCAAACTGCCACTAATGAGTGGAGTTACTTTTAAGTCACTTCGCCTCTGCAATTCTTTCCCATCTGTGAAGAAACAGCAGTAGCATCTCCTCCACCACCATCATCAGCACCATCATCACAACCATAATCATCACCAACATCATCACCACCATCACCATCATCATTACCACCATCACCACCATCATTACCACCATCATCACCACCACCACCATCACGCTACCACCATCACCGTCATCACCACCATTACCACCACTATCATCACCACCATCATCATTACCATCATTATCACCACCACCTTCACCACCACCAACCTTCACCATCATCACCACCATCACCATCACCACCACCACCACCATCATCACCACCACCACCATCACCACCACCACCATCACCACCACCTTCACCCTCACGAGTCTGAGGAAGTGAAGTCCCACTAGGCCCAGAGTTAAGGATAGAAGTGTTTTGAGGGTAGGGGATGGGCTGTATAACCTGTGCTCTTCCAGGACACAGGGGTCTGCAGCTATCTTGTGTGGTTTGTCAGGAAGGAAGACCATATTAATGAAGCTGGGTTTAAGGAGGGATTTCTGACATGCGATTGGAAGCCACGTTGCTGGGAACCCAGGGGTCTGAGTGAACACTTGCATAAAACCTGACCTCACTTTCCACACACCTAAGCGAAGTGCTGGGGAACTCGTCAGCTTCCTGCAGGCGGGTGGTGGAGTGCGAGGCACCGTGATGTAAGCTGCCTCCATTCGGTCCTGTTCTCTGTGCCGAACAGCAAGACGCTCGTCTCGGGGAGGAGCCCGCCTTCCTTCTCGGAGGGCCAGATGGCAGGGCTCCATTTCTGCCATCCCCCCAACCTGCCTCAGTGCTGATGGCGCAGGAAGTACTTTGCTGTGTCTGCTGGCCTGCAGCTCCTGATGGGGAGGCTCTGGACCAGCCCTGCCGTGCCAGGAGCGAAGAGCACCGACGCCGTGACTGACGCTACGGCTCGCTGGCATCAGAGCTGTGCCAGGCACCATGCTCACCACTTCGCCTACATTTTCTCATTGAATCCTCACAGGTCGGTTCACCTGGGAGGAAGCTGAGGGCCAGGGAAAGGAGGCCACCTGCTGAAGCCATTCAAATAGTGGGGAGCAGGTCTTCCAAAACGAAGTCCGGTGCCTATTCCAAGACCCTCACTCCCTGAACGTGAAGAGTCCCCGACACTCAGTAATGGTTTCACTCCACTCAGTAAGAGTGCCCGTGGAAGGGGGGTGGGGCAAGACAGGAAGTGCTCCCTGTGGGCAGCACCTCCACGTGGGGGCACACTAGAGAATGCAATGATCGCAGAACCCGCTGACGTAGGCGCTGTCATTAACTATTTCACAGGTAAAGAAACTGAGGCCAAGAAAAGTCAAGGGCCCTGCCAAGGTACACAGCTAGCACGTGGCAGAACCAGGACTGAGCCTAGGGAGGTAGTGCCTACAGCAGGGGGTGTGGAGACAGCCACTGTCCAAGTGCTATCGCTGGCCTTCAGACTGACTTCAGGAGGGGCGGTGACAGCTGGGAGGGGCTGTGGGCTGTGGGGAGGCAGCACAGAGTGTGGGAAGTGGCCTAGGCCGAGGCCCCCGGCTGGACCTGGGCTCCCGCACTTGGTGTCCTGTGTGTTCCAGGACCTGTGCTGCTGAGGCAGGTTGCTGTCACTCCCTGAGCCTCCGCGTGAACGGGATAATGTGGAGCCTGTCACGCTGCCTCTCGGGGCTGTTGTTGCAGAGTGAGAGTGTGTGTGTGTGTGTGTGTGTGTGTGTGTGTGTGAAATAGCTTTCTATGCTGTGAGACACTGGACAGCACAAATTGTTATTACTGTCTGAAGGGCAGACGATAATTTGAAAGCCATCTTTTAAATTCCTGGCCTCGTGACAATCATGACACTGTTTCAGTCAGTGGTAGGTTCGAGATTTAAAAAGTACAATTGACATTTCTGAAAGGCGTATCTCATCTTGCCTCTATCAAATGTCTCTGCTAATATCAAGGGCTCTCACCAATGGGTATTTTAATCATAATCATAACAATAGCTCACACTAGCTGAGCCCATATTATGGCTAAGTAGCATACTAAGTGCTTTTTTTAAACACTATCTTAAATAATTCTTCAAATAATAATGATTCTCCAAAAATTAACTCCAGAAGGTAAGAACTATTATTATCTCCACTTTACGGCTTAGGGCCGTGAAGTAACTTGCCCGAAGTTGTAAATGGTGAGTAGCAGGGCTGGTGTTTGGAATCCAGGTCTGCTGGACTCACGGACCCTTCTCAGGACACGGGGCTCCTTCGCCTTCGCACACGGAGCCACAAATGTGCCCCGTACCTGCTATGGGGAGTGGGGTGCACAGAGCCCATACAGATGAGCTCTCAGTTCTCATCAAAGTCCCCGCTGACGATTTTGTTGTCTCCTTTCACAGGGCCAACTAAAGGATGCTTAGTGATCTCATCCAAAGTTATACCTGCCTCCGTGGGAGGCTGGGAGTCTATCAGGGATTAACAGTGAACAGACAGTTACACACCAATCATATAATACAACCCAATATAGCTTTAACAGAACCGTTTATTATACTGCTATAAACACAGCTATATAAAAAGAATTACTCCTAAGGCCCCGAGCATCTGTGTTTGCATCATGTCTTCACACAAGCCTTGCAAACACGGATGGAAGTCCAATTTAGGCTGCACTGACCCTCCAGTTGACTGGGAAAGGTAAGGCAAAGTACCCAAAGGCACAAATGCTGCATGTGTCTCAGTTTTTGCCAAAGGTCTCATCTGTCCTGACCACAGTCAGAACTGTTCATACACAACATAATGAGCTAATTGGAGCCTCACTTAATTTAAACAGTGTGGTGTGGTGGGGAAAGTTATTTAGGGTAAAAACATAGCTAGAGATGCTATCACTTTTCAGCTGTGACACTGGGCAAGAATACTTAACATTTTCTGGGTCTTCTCAGTTGATTTCTCTTCATTTGTTTGTTTGCTGTTCCCCCTTTCCTCCTCTTAGCATGTGAGCTCACAAAGACAGACACTTTCTTACTTCTTTATCCCTTCTGATTACTGAGTGCCCAGTACCCGGAGGTGCTCAGTACTCACTAAGTATCATGTAAAGTGGTAAAAGAGGGATGATAATGCTGTTCTCACAGGTTCACGTGTGTGTGTGTGTGTATTCAAACAGTGGGCACTGTTTAAATGAGGCACTAGAAGTGACCATACCTACTATGTACCCATACTGTGCTAGGTGATCCACCTGTGTTCTCTCTTAATCCTCATGTGAGAAGGTCTATAAATCAACAAAGTGCTTACAAACAGAGGGTGTCAATATAATTATCCTTTCAACTTCATATGTATAAACCCTATGGTGAACCAAATACTACAATCAAGAACACATTCCATCATATATTCGTTCGTTCGTTCGTTCGTTCATTCATTCATTCATTCATTCATTCATTCATTCATTCATTCATCAGTGTCTACTGTGCAGCTGCTGTGGGCCAGGCCTATGGTGGGTCCTGAGAATGAAGAGGTAAGACACGTTTGTTATCCTCATGGAATTTACAATCTTGCAAAGGATTGGGCCAGAAGGGCAGGTGGGGGTCAGATCACCGAGAACCCTAAATACTACACTGCGTTGACTGAGGAATGAGGAATGAGTGAAACCAAAGCCCTCTCCTGGCAGATCTCAGCAGGGCACACTGTTGCCTTGGCCTTGCCTCTAGAGATGAACAGCTCAGAGACTGAGAGATGAGCTTCCTATGAAATATCTACTATTAGAATGAACACAGTTAGAAGCAATGTTCTGACGTGGAAGGCCACCACTATGAAAGGAATGATGTGAACGTATGATTTTTCAATCCTCTGCCCATCTAAGAATGGAGGATGAAGACCAAAGTTCAGGAAAGGAAGAGAGCTTTGGGAGACATGGAGCACCCACGGCTTCTTGTCCGAGGGCAGGGCCAGGCACTGTCGGGGCTGAACGGTGAACACGTCACGGTGGACACATCCTCCCTCCACCCACACTGTGCCCCTCTTGTCCCACTGACCTATGGAACAGTCGTGTCCAGTCCAGCTCGGGTCACAGCTGCAAAGCCCGGTGTCTGGAAGGAAGGTTCCGTGGCCCGAACACTGGTCCAAGCACGTGGCCCTGGGCGTCTCACAGTTGGTTCCTCCCCATCCCACGGAGCAGTGGCACTCGCCTCTCACACAGACACCCCGGCCAGAACATGTGGGATCCATGCAGTCCACTGTGACGTGAAGGAAAGAGAACACAGGTAAGTACCTGAACAGCAAAGGCGAGGCTTCTTTACGAAAGAACTGTACCTTGTAGCGAGTCAAGGGGGTTCACACACTCTGGCAGAAGGGCACAGATTTCCTGTGGAGAGGCCACGTGGTATAGTGAAGAGCAGTAACTGTAGCAAATGGTAGACCCGGTTTTCAACTCTACCTGGTGACTGACTGTTTACCTCTCTGAGTCTTGGGTCCCTCATCTGTAAAATGTGGATACAGATTCCTACTTCCTGGTTTAAGAGGTAGACAGATAAGGAATATATATCAAGCCCTGGCCGAATAGCTCAGTTGGTTAGAGCGTTGTCCTGATACGCCAAGGTTGCGGGTTCAATCTCTAGTCAGGGCACTTACAAGAATCAACTAATAAATGCATAAATAAGAGATTATCCAGAAACGTTATATGCATATACGTAAAACTCATGGACACAGACAATAGTGCGGTGAAGGCCTGGGGGAGGGGAGCGAGGGAGTGGGGAGACAATGGGGGAAAAATGGGGACATCTTTAATACTTTCAACAATAAAGACAAAATTTTAAAAAGTGGAACAACAAATCAATTTCTCTCTCTCAAATCAAGAAAGAAAGAAAGAAAGAAAGAAAGAAAGAAAGAAAGAAAGAAAGGAAGGAAGGAAGGAAGGAAGGAAGAAAGGAAGAAAGAAAGGAAGAAAGAAAGAAAGAAGTCTCAAGCATTCACATAGACCCGGTGCCTACTGTGTCTGTCACCGCAAGGGCCACAGTGAGGACCAGGCTTTGTCTGCACACGTTGCGTCTCCTCCGAGGACAGTCCCGGCACAGAGGAGTGCTCCAGACATCCCTGTAGAACACACTCTTGTTGAGTGCCCCTCCTAATGCAGCTTTAGTTGTGTGAATATGGTACTACCGTAGATGAGAACTTATTTTACATTTAAGTTTCGTCGTATTTTTACCATCTTCCCCAAATTGATAGGAACTTTCAAACCTCCCTTTCCAGACAAGCATTTCAATGACTATTCAAAAGTGTATGTGGAGGCTTTGCCCTCACGTGGGGGGTGAAGGCTGCAGCTGTAGCTCACAGACCAGCAACCCCGTAGGGCCCAAGGTCAAAGTGGTCTCGAGACACCACCCAGAAAGAGGGAAAGGAGAATACTGCTGTAGGTGACCTGCTCTCTGTGCACACGACAGGAAGTGCTTTCCATACCTCATCAGATTCAGTTTTCTCAATAACCCAGTGCGGTAAGATGAGGAAACTGAGACTCAGAGAGCAAAACGATCAATGCCGGTCATGCAGCTAAACCCTGCCAGAGAGGACTCCGAAGGCGGGGCTGTCTGCTCCTGAGTCTAACGACAGTTCCGTTACTGTGGCTGATTTTCTTGAACAAAGCCTTAGTGACGGGGCTGCACAAAATTAGCGGGGACCTCTCGCCTTCTGTAAAGCACTGCGGAGAAAAAGTGGAAGGTACTGAGGCGCCCTTGTCCCGTGGCTCCAGTGCACAGGGAATGAGCAAAGCCGCAAGAAGACAGAACCAGCAAAGGGGTCGGTCCATTTCTCTACTGAGGCAAAAAGTGTCTTCCCTCTTGCGTTTGCGGGTGGTAGGGGATTCTATTCATCTTGCAATTTGAAGGGGAGAGTGGTGTCCTGGAGGGAGCCTAACAGGTAGCTGCTGGGGAAACCGTCATGGAGGGGCTGCCGTGAGTATGGCCAGTTTCCTCTTGGAGGAGCTGCCGAGGAAGCCCTGCGCTGCAGAGGGAGAATGCAGCACCTGACCTCTGAGGTCCTAAGTTCAAGGGTCACAGGACAACATACTGGTTCTATGACCGTGGTGAAGTCACAAGCTTGCTCTGAGCGTCCATCTATAACGCAGCTATGGTAAAATTACCTTTTTCTCGGTTGCTATGAGGCTCAAATGACATTGAGGGTTTGAAAGGACTGTATAAACTGTAAGTTGTTGGAAATACATAGTTGTTTTTTAATCCCATCAGGATATGCAGTAGCATGACTTAAGCAAGCTGTGGTCAGAGCTCATTTATGATTCAGACATGCTTTTACTTTATTTATCTATTAAATTTTATAACCCAGTATATTTGACTTTTGCACAAAAGACTGGGAAACCCAGCATGGGTATATTAGAGTCTCAGACACAAATGAGCAGATTTTACAAATGGCAACATTCTGGGAACAGGCTGTTTATTTTGAGGCCAGCTTATTAAAAAAAAACACTTTTACTATTTAGGTTTTTAAAGGAGTTCAACTTAATGACCTAAAATGATAAATAAGAAGACCAGGGGCCAGAGCAACCACGGCTAAATAACAGCAACAATAACAATTAATTTTAATTTGGTTCCTCTCCTGTGCTATTTTGCTCTTAAACTATATATATAAAGTCTCATTCAACTCTAACAACAACTCTTTGAGGTAAATACCATTATTATGCTCATTTTACAGATGAGGAAACTAAAGCACAGAGGGGTTAAATGACTTGTCCAAAATCACACAGTGGTCATTCAAATTTGAATCACTCCTGGCTGGTATAGATATCTTGCTACTTCCTTTATAATTTTACTAGTTCAAAAACACATGCATACACATATACAGACATAAGCATATAAAATGGTTAAAAAATAAGAAAACCGCTCTGGCCGGTTTGGCTCAGTGGTTGGAGCATCGGCCTGCGGACCAGAGAGTCCCGGGTTCAAGTCCTGCTAGGGGTATGTACCAAAAAATAAAAAATAAAAAAATAGGAAAACAAACCAAGGAAAGAAATAGGGCAAAGTGGAGAAATAATAAAGCCAAATGAAGGCAAAGAATCTCTTCTCTTGCAGTCTCAGGACACTGTTTAATAATGGTTCAAGCATGACCTGTCGGAGTGCCTGGTAATTAGAACGAATAAAAATAATAATAGTGATAAATTTTCATGACTTGCCTCAGGATCTCAGAATCTCAGAAGGATTATTCCAGCCCATTAGGCGACTATGATAACTCCCTAGATCCAGAGAGCTTTCCAATTTGACAGGAAATGAGTCAGCAATTCCTATCCCAAGACCTATAAAGGTATTTCCGGCTGCCAGAATACCTGACCCCAGCTTCGGGTTGAAGCTGTCTCTGCGGTGCCCTTGAGGTTGACTCTATAAACCTGCACTGTTAGGGAGCAAGCCGAGAGGGTGCCAAGTTTGGCACGAGGCCCTCGGCGTCACAGTCCTGCTTCGCCTCAGACACAATACATCTGCTGGGGACCCGGGAGCCAGCAGAGTGAATCCCACGCTCTCAGAAGATGGTTCTGGCAGGGAAAGATCAGAAGGGACAGATGCCAGGCTACCTCCAGGCCTTTCGTCATCGATTCATCATGGCTTCTGAAGGTCAAGTTGGCAGAGTGAGGGTGGAACTCCAGGGAAGTTTTAAGAGGACTGCATCTGCCCTGGCTGGTTTGGCTCAGTGGTTAGAGCGTCAGCCCACGGTCCAGAGAGACCCGGGTTCAGTTCCTGTTAAGGCACGTAACTTGGTTGTGGTTTGTCCCCGGCCCCGGTTGGGGTCGTGTGGGTGGCAACCACTCAATGTGTCTCTCTTGCATTGATGTCTCTCTCTCTCTCTTCCTTCCTCTCTCCCTCCAGCTCTATCTGAGGCTAAATGAAAAAATGTCCTCAGGTGAGGATAAAAACAAAGAGGACTGCATCTGGAGGGGAGGTGGCCCAGGACACCGCAGCTGAATGGCTGAGAGTCCTGCCTGCAGAGGACTGTCCCTGCCCGTCCGAAGCTCAAGGCCATTACCCAAGCCACAGCGACGGCGACGCTCCGCCAAAGGGAGCCTTTCTGGGGCCGCTGGGGTGACGGGAACCTGAGGACAGAATCCAAGCGGTCTCTTTCCATCACACTGGGATGGTTTCCCACATGGTATTTATTTTGCAGGAAACTGTGCGTAACGGGAAGAGCGGTGGCTCGGGTGGGGAAGCGCGGGCTGGCGGGCACTGGAGAACCTGGCAGGGAGGCGGGCGCACTTCGTGTGCACAGTCGCACTTAGCTCCTCCTCAGACGAGGTGCCAAGCAGTGCTGTGTTCTCCTCTGAAGAGCCTGGCATCGGAGCCAACGTTTCTGGAAGAAGCGCAGACCATGAATGAAATGGTGAGGCCTGCGTGGCCAGGCTGTGAGCACAACCCCCGCCCCAGAATGTTCCACGCTTCGGTGACCACACAGGCTAGGAGGTGCTCTTCAGGACCCGAAGTGGTCTGACTTTTCACTGCAAAAGGCCCAAGTTGTTCTCTTCCGCCCCTCCCCCATCCCCTCTGCGTCCTGCTGGCGTGGTTCAGGCTTTAAAAAAATATAGGCTAATAAACTTCAGAAGAAGGAAGCCGGAGAGGGGTGGGGGGTGGGGGGAGCAAGCTTGTTAGCTGATGTTTTATAAACACAGTGAAACCCGTTAGAACAGAGTTGAGGGAGGAGGGAAGACAGGAGAGGGGAGGGCAAAGGCCCCCCGAAACCCCATTATAAACACAAGGACTACGCATTGGTGCTTCACCAGAGAAACAGAAATAATAAAAGGAATCAGTCCCAGATGGCCCTCCTCAGAAAAGAAAGCAGGAGTAAAAACATTTCTTTTCAAACAGATAATGTAAATCAAAGAGCTGAACAGCTTCTTTTTTCCCTTTGTAAGTACCCTTGCGCTCCGGGGCGCTGTCCAGGCGGTGGATCTGGACAATCCCCCTCCGTGGCCCACACAACGTGGCGGGGTTGGGGGGGGGGGCGGCCCCGCACTTCCAAGAGGAATCTCCTCTTTGTTTTCTTTCCTTCTCGGGGTCTTCACCTCAAGTGACTAAACTAAAAAGGGAACGCAGACGAAGGTCGCCATGGTCAGGGCTGGAAAGCCACATCCTTTGTGGAGGGGCTGGCCCGCGCCCTTGAGGGGCTGGCGCGAGCCCTCCCAGCCCAGAGTCATCGCTTCGGCATGAATGGGTCAGACTCAGACCTCCCAGCACCCTTGGGGTCTACAGACAGTGTGTCTCAGGCGATGCTTTTCAGACACAAATTCTTCCTGTTCCCCATTCTTTAAAAATGGGCCCATTATAGTCCCCCCCTTTCTCTTTAGAGAAAATGATGCCTTGAGAGGGGACTCCTTGTTAAATCCCAAGTGGGTGCAGAAGACTAGCTCTCCTTGGAGCTCCGTCCAAACGACGGAGAAGGCGCATGGGCCCTGGACGGTGGGCAGGGGAGGTAACGACTGTCAGCAGCACTGCTCAGTTGCTTTTTTGTTTTTTATCCTCACCCGAGGACATTTTTCCATTTTTTGTTCAGATAGAGTGGGAGGGAGAGAGAGAGAAACATCGACATGAGAGAGACACACTGAGTAGCTGCCACCCACACAACCCAACCAGGGCCGGGGACAAACTGCAACCGAGGTACGTGCCCTTAGCGGGAACTGAACCCGGGTCTCTCTGGACCGCGGGCCGACGCTCTAACCACTGAGCCAAACTGGCCAGGGCTCATTGCTCAGTTTCAAAGGCAAAGTCCATCCATTTCAAAAGACCTTGGATGAAACAAGTGGAGTAGAACAGGAAATATGTTTCGGTTGCCTCCAGAATACTATAACACGAATAATATAAGAGCTAACGTTTATGGAGCATTTACTATGTGTCAGACACTGAGTTAAGTGCCTTACATGGGTCATTTAATTCACTCCTCACAACAGCCCTCGGAGGAAGGCATTCCCATTTTATAGACGAGGGAACCAAGGCTCGTTAATGGCAGAGCCATGACTCAACCTACGTGACTGCAGAGTGCGCTCCTAAGAGCCACCCGGTGCTGCATGCGACTCCGACTCCCTTCATCTGGACATTCCATGCAGCTAGGAGGAAAGGGGACTGGATCGGACGTGAGAAGACCTGGGCTGAACCCCAACCCTGCTCTCGTTAGCTCTCTGACCATGGTGATGTCACTGCCCTGCCCTGGGCCTCAGTTTCTTCATATGTGAAATACAAATACTTATCTCACCAAGTTTGATTTCCTGGGAAAGAACTGATGCTACGGTTATACCCGCAGTTCCCTTCCGAGCCTTGACTGCTACAGGCATGTACTTACTTTATGAAGGAGTGAGGCATGCATATGAGCGCCCGAGAGTCACATACATGAACACACACACATACATGGGTGTGAAGATGGAAGGCAGGGTCTGGAGGTCTAAAATACACTATACTTCAGAAATGGGGAGCGGATGAGCTTAAAGGGCAGTGGAAAGAACTTGGGCCGTGGAGACAAAAAGACTGGCTCAAACCCAGCCCTGCCACCTACTAACTGTGTGACCTTGGGCAAAACATTTGACTCTCAGGGTCTTCACTTCCTCAACTGTGAAATGCGGATGATTACCTCTTCCTGCTGGGGTCTGAAGTTAAATCATACAGGGCTTCTAGCACAGAGCCTTGTACGCAGTGAGGATTCGCTACAACACGTGTGTGCCCTGCGTGAGGGGGACCGCTCATGTCTGTCCTCTTTCTTTAGGTTCATTACTGTTGCTGGTGGGTTCCTGGCTCCGGGTGTGGGGATCACAGGGTGGCACGGGGGCTTCCTCAGATCCCTGGACATCCCCCTGGCCCTGTGCCCTGACCTCTAAGTCGAAGCAAGGTGCTGGGCTGCCTGCACATACGTCTTACCTTCCTCACAGTTCTCGCCCTTGTAGCCGGGGTTGCAGATGCAGGTGCCCATGATGCAGGTGCCATGGTGGCTGCAGGCCACATCGATGCACTGGTTGGTGGGCACATCGCATTCGGCGCCCTTCCAGCCGCTGTGGCACAGGCACCGGCCCTTCATGTACTGGCCGTTCCCACTACAGAGCACGGGGCAGGAGGCTGGGGAGACAGCACAGGAAGCCTGGCATGAGTCGAAGCCGCTGTCCCTTCCTCCCCTCGGCCGGCTGGCTTGCCCAAGAGCCTCAAGTGCTCTGCCGCGATTCCCACCTGCGCCCGTCTGTCTGCTTCTCTCGTTTTAGTTCATTCCTGTTCAAACACATCTGGAGCTGTAGGCGAAGGTGTGCCGTGTAGGGCTGGTGCCCACTGAAGGCTGCTCTCCCCCACCCCCTCATGTCACTGGTGCAGCGTGGTGGTTGCCAGGACCCTTAGACAGGAAGCTTCAATCTGTGCCTTGGGCTCACTGGAAGACAGCTGGGCTCCCTGCCTCCAACACTCTCCTTCCAATACCACTCCGTTTCGCTTTCCCACACCTCCTCTGCAGCACCACTCAGTCATCTTTAACCCAGCTCTAACTCCGCTTTCCTTGCCTCTCAGGCCTGCACTCAATCCCTACACACCCCTGCCCCATAAGAGAGTAGCTGAGCCCAATACTTGAAAGTATTATCTTTCCATTCCGCCTCTTAGCGTAAAGGGTTTTGTGAACATCTGTACGAAGGACACTATATAAAAATAAATTATATTTCAGCATGCTGTAAGTACCTACCGGCCTTAGTGAGATTCACTAAGGCTATTTCATACATGATTCATAACTGTAAGTGCCTATGGGATGAGACGGCAACTCCTGTTAGAAGGAATGACTCATCTCTCCTCTCCAAGCCGCCTCCCCCGGCCCCCCCCCCCTGGCGTCTTTCTATGAAAGCACTCAGCAGGTAATCACCGCGCTTCCTGGGGCTGCAGGCTCTGCTGCCTCAAACTGGGTCTATTTCATGTTAGAAAGAAGATGCGGAATCCCCAAAGCAGTGTTCCGTCACTGTATTCTCAGCCTGGGAAGCTACCCCTGGCTTCTACCAGTGAACAACAACTCAAGCCTCAGGTCTCAGTTCCGATATCCTCTCATCTGGGGAGCCCTTCCTGGTCCTCATCCTGTCCAAGCTGAGACAGTTGCTCCCTTCCACTCTGATAGGAGCCCCCTGCATGCGACCCCCGAGGGTGCTTCTTGTCCATCTCCCAGACAGAGAGCTCCTGGCAGGCTCAGTGTTGTAACCTCAGTGTCCAGCACGGGACCAAGCCTGAAAGGATACAAAGCAAATGCCTGCTGAAAGACCGAAGAGGCAGAAAAACCAAAGGAAGGGCCATGTGAGTTCCCCCGGAGGGAGTGCCGAGTTCTCAGGACTACAGGTCTCCTTTCGCGCTTTCCTTGTAAGTGCTTGCAGGGCAGACACGAAGGCCAAATGAACAGGGTAGATCACGGGCAGGCTTTAAACTACCGCATGATGGTTGTCATTACACTGTATGTGCCCAAATCTGAAGCAACACTGGGGCCCTGTGCAGAGAAGAGCAGCTTTGCCTTCCAAGTCCATGGTGGTCTCAGCCACGATTCTGCCTGTGCTATTAGAATGCAGTAACTGAGCAACAAATCAGGCCTCCCTCCACAGGGCCAGGCAAACCACACAGGAGCCATGCAGGAACCACACAGGAGCCACGCAGGAACCACGCAGGAGCCACGCAGGAACCATGTAGGAACCACACAGGAACCACACAGGAGCCACGCAAGAACCACATAGAAACCACGCAGGCACCACGCAGGAGCCATGCAAGAACCCTGCTAGACACTTGAGAAAGGCTGAGTGCTCCTCTAAGGTGAGTCTAACTTTTCAAAGGACCCCCACACCACTCCCTCTGCCTCCACAATGGGACATGAAGTTCACTATGGCTGTCCCTGAAAAGGCCTTTCCTTCCTGACCTGCCCAGCCCTGCACACCGGGGTCACGTGGCTGAGGAGGCCACGACTCTGCCTGCAGCCCTCCTGCTCAGGGTTCTGCAGAACGGCCCTCAGGAGCGCCTCTCGCGAGGTGGCCTGAGCTCCGCACTTGCTCGGAGAAGGGGAACCCGAGCTGCCTGGGGCCTGGGGAGCGGAGATCAGGCCCAGACTGAGCTCTCACCTCTGCCGCAGTCAGGGCCCAGGAAGCCCAGGAAGCAGTGGCAGGTCCCCGAGATGCAGTCGCCGTTGCCATAGCAGTTGCTGGGGCAGTTTTCCACCGATTCTGGAGGAGAGAAGAGAAGCAGAGCTGAAACAGAGACTCCTCCCCGGGGCCCAGGAGCCCCGCCTCAGGTTACCCGGGACCCACACGTGTGAGCTCTTCCAGCCCAGTCCTGGGCAAGCAACCCACCGAGTTAAAAATTCCATGTCCTTTGACTCTTACTGAGGTACCTCCCAGCTGACACTAAGGGAGGTGTTCTGGAAAATGTCTGCCTGAGCCACTTTTTTTATAAATCAAATTTGTATCCACGAATACGTTAGAAAATTTTCGCTAAAAACATTAGGGAACGATAGTTTAATTTGTCAGCAGTGGTTATCTTTGGATGCTGGGTGATTGGGCGATTCCTGTGGTCTTTATTTATACGTTCCTGTGTTTCCTATATTTCTCATAATGAGCTGATATTCCAGGAGTCAGTTTTTTAAAGCTACTGAGCATTTGTAAACCTGTCTCTTCCCATCTCTGGTTTTTTGACCATCAGTCCACGTTGCCACTGTCTCTCACCAGGCGAACACAACAGCCACTCGGCCGGCCCCTTAACTTCCTCTGTTGCTCCCTCCCTCCCCTGATTCATTCACCACCCAGCAGCCTGAGTGATGGCTCTGAAACATTATCCTACTTAAAACCCTTCGATGGGGGAGAAATGAAAACATCCGGGCTCACTGAAAAAGCATAGGAACCCAGCCAGCGTGGCTCAGTTGGTTGAGTGTTGTCCCCTGCACCAAGAGGTCATGGGTTCGATTACTGGTCAGGGCACATGCCCAGGTTGTGGGCATACCTAGTAGGAGGCATGCAGGAGGCAGCTGATCAGTGTTTCTCTCTCTTTCTCCCTCTCCCTTCTCTCTCTAAAATAAAATCAATAAAAACGTATATTAAAAAAAATAAACAAAAGGCCTAGAACTTTCCTTTCAGATTCCCTGTGCCCTACCTGCACCCCCAGCATCTGCTACGATGCCCACCTTCGCAAAGACGCTCCTTTCGCTAACTCTCTCTTATGCTTTGGGATTGTCTGTGTGACATGTCGAGGAACTACAGAATTCATTTCAGAAAGATTTCAGTAAAAAAGTCAGTCAGTGTTTTGTAGCTCCAGGTAGTAAACCCGCGGCTGGAAAAGCTGGTCATGGAAAAGCCCTCTTCTCAACAAGCTGCATGTGGAAGAAAGGAAAGAAGTCACCACATAGCAAACGCCTTCTTTGTGCCATGTCGTTCCACACACTTTGTCTCATTTCACTGTCAACAAACCCAAAAGCATATATTGTTTTTCTTATTTTTTAAACAGGTGGCTGACTGAAACACCAATCAGAAAGACTATATGTACCCCCATGTTCATAGCAGCACTATTTACAATAGCTAAGATCTGGAAACAGCCCAAGTGTCCATCAGTAGACGAATGGATAAAAAAGCAGTGGTACATATACACAATGGAGTACTACGCAGCTGTAAGAAAGAAAGATCTCTTATTCTTTGAGACGACATGGAGGAACCTGGCGAGTATTATCCTGAGCGAAACAAGCCAAGCAGAGAAAGACAAATATCACATAATCTCACTTATTTGTGGAATATAATGAACATAACAGTCTGAGGAATGGGGCAGTCCCAGAGACGTGGAAGTGGGGTACAGACTATCCCCAGAAGAGGGGGTGAGGAGGAGAGATAAACCACATGTGTGTATGGACATGGACAACAAAGCTGGGGACAGGGCGAGGAAGTTGGGGGAGGGGGGTATCAGTGTAGGAAAAAGGAGAAACATCTGTAACAAAAATTAAAACATTAATTTTAAAAAAATGCAAAAATAAATAAATAAATAAAAAGGTGGCTGAGAGATGAAGTCGTTTGCTGAAGCCACACAGATACTATGTCACGGAGGCAAGATTCAAACCCAGGCCTGTGGGCTCCAAGCCTCGTCTTCTTCAATAAGATTGTGCTGTCTGGGCTGTAGAGGAGCCCACCCCCAGCAGACGCCAGGAGAATGAGCAAGGCGACAGAGCTGGGGGAGGGCCAGGCCCGTCCTGAAGATAGCAGAGGACAGGCTGGAAGGCAGGGAATTCTAGAACTGCTAGAGCTTAAAGGGGACCAAGAGAGCATCTAGCCCAGTGCTTTCATTGAACAGAGAAGGAAACAGAGCACGGAGGAAGCGCAGTGACTCGCCCAGGCCTCAGAGTGAGCCTGCACCCAGAGCTGAAAGAGAGGAAAAGGCCGGTGAGGCGCGGCGGAGCTAAGGATTCGGCCACGTCTTAGCCCACAATGGGAAGTCGTGAAGCAGGGCTAAGGCCTCTGGGAAATGAGATGTTACCATGTCAGACAAGTCTTGCCCATTGGACAGTGCAGCCTGCGTGGGAGAACGAGGTAACACTGCCCCGGGGAAGCAGCTCTGCCCGGAGGTAGTGAAACCTGGTTCTGGGGTCCATTCTTCGGGCGCCACGCTGAGTGACCCAGAGCAACTTCCGTCCCATCTCTGCATCTCACCTTTGTCATCTGTGAAATAAAGGTGATGGCAGAGATGACCCCGAGGACTGCTTCCCGTTCTGCAAATCTGTGAGCCTGTCATGAGTTAAGAGGGCAGCGGTGCAGAAAAGGCATCAGACAAGGGCATGGAGCACGGAGGGCCAGCGCGATGGCAGCCGATAGGGCAAACCCAGCAGACGGAAGGCGGGCTTGGAGAATGGCTTGGGCACGGAGAGAGGGAAAGGGTGGGGAGATGGTGGGGAATTCATAGCCTGGTAAACTCCCAGAATGGTCTTTTTCCCACTGTTTGCCATTATCAACTTAGAAACTATTTAAAAAGTGGTTCCATTGCGAGTGGGTGGAAAATTCTCCTTACTCGGTGCTGTTCCTCTAACCCGAGCACCCTTTGACACTAGCGTGGAGTTAAGTACAAGAAGCGTCTGATCCAGACTATGTCTCGTCTCAGGGCAAAGTGGTCTGGGTCCCTGAGGAGAGGGGCTCACAAGCCAGGGCCCTGAGTACCTCTGCTCTGCACTGGCTTTGCCTGGAAGAATCCATGTGTCTGATGCATACCTGTAAGTTAGAAGTGGCTTCCTAAACACTTGAGAGGCGGGGGGAGAGGAGGGAGAGAGAATGGCTTAGAAAGTTGCATTTTGAATATTCTTTTAAAAATAAGAATTTTGAGTCAAGTGTAAGGCAAGATTACTTTTACATCTGGCTGAAGGTCTGGAGGCTGCGCCCTACCTGTGGTTCTGCAGGAGCACAGGACAGAGGCAGAAGGCCGGGCCTCCAGGTCTTGTCCTGCTAACCGAACAATGGCTGCGGGGCCCTGACCATGTCCTTCCTCTTTCTGCACCTGAATCCTCATCCTTGAACTTGCTCCTCCCATACCCACCTGCTTGGCAACTCCTCCTCCTTCTTTCAAACCTAGCTCAGATATCACCTCTCACAACCCTTCCTGATTTCTTCAACAGGCTAAGTTACTCCAGGACTCTCTCTTCTTCACCCCTACTAAAGCCCCAAACAGGCCCCATTATTGACTGTGAAGTCCCAGAGAGCAGAAACTGAGTTTATTCATTTACGTATTTGCCCTGGTATCCAGTCCACAGAGGGGTCTTAACAAACATTTGTTGCCATCGCTGAAATCATTCGACGAGATGATCTCAGAGCTCTCTCCCAGATCTAAAATCCTGTGGTCCAGTGTTCTCAGAACCGTGGTCTTTGAGAGTCTCCTAATAAAATCACTATAATTACCAGCTGCATTTTTAATAGGATCAATTGCAGATTAAGTGTTACATACACACTTTCTTGATTTTTGATTTATGAAACCTCCAGGATACAAACCTGTTCATCATCTGCCAAAAAGCCTTCGTGGTGAAAAAGTGAGGAACGTACATTTGCTGTGACCGAGCCTAGTGTTGGTTGCTAAATCTGACAGCACACACTGCTGTTTGCTACAAAACTTGCCCGAGGCTGTTGGTTCAGAGCAGGCAGAGGTTTTAGGAAACATGGCATAATTTTATGATAGTAACAAGGAAATAGAAGGGACACATTTGGAGAATATTTCCTTCTGATGAAATGTTTATGTATACCATTTTTCTTCCATCTGGAAAGATTTCAACTCCTTGGGGTCCACCGGGGACCCCACAAAGAATGAGTCCCCACTGACGAGATAGCTCTACGCTGAACGCGGGTGCGAAGCGACAGTGCCTGGCTTGGGAGAAGCGTGAACTTCACTGAGTAAGCGTGTCGTTATGTTTCCCATTAGTGTTTGGTGAATGTCTTCCCTCTGTAGTTCCTTCCTGCTCTGCACATGCCCAAATGGCAGCTGCCTTCGTTTTGTCGACTGAGTACCTTTAGATCTGCTCAAATCTAGATGCGAAGTGCAGCTGCCTAGGAATAACTGGTTTCCATCATCGGCTCGATGGCATACTGGAACGGGCCGTTCTGCCTGGCTCTCGTGCTTCCGTCACAGCAGGGGGTCCTGCTAGAAAGTCTGATTTTCAGAAACTTGTTTTTCCTCCCATCAATACTGGAATGCAGAGCTGAAATGTTGCCTGAGCTCCTTCTCTGGACACGTGTTGTGAGTGGGTGTGTGCTCTGGATGTTGAACATGTTGCTCGAAATACAAAGGGGCGTCTGCAGAAGGAAGGAGGACAACAGCGTGCGTTTGTCCCTGGAGGAGGCAGGGGACGGGACCCCACAGAGGCTTGGGTGAGCCCCCTGCAGTGCCTCCTTTTGTCTGCTCCCCACCCTTTCCCAGAAACAAAGGGTAGATCACCGCGTCAGGGTGAGAGGGTAACGGCTGATGCCCGGAAAAGCCTGCCTTCATTTGCCACTTTCTGCTTTTCTGTTTTGAAATCCCACAGCTTCATTTTGTAGGAAACAGGGAAAGACCGGAGACGAAGCCCCTGCCTGGAGAAGGACGACTGGGTGGCCGAGCTGCCTACTGGACCCCGTTTCACAGGGGCAGTTACCCTCGAGGAAAGGAGTCTCTTCTCCCCCGTCAGCTCCCCAGGGCATGGGCACACCTGCTTCATGCCCTGGCCTGAGCAAGCACACCTCTGACACTGGACTCCAGCACCAAAGACAGAAGAAACAGCTGTGAGTGAGGTCAGAGCATAATGACCATCCTTGGTCTCTCTCTCTCCTCACCCAGCACTATTCCTCCCTCCCAGCTCCTCCTCTGTCTTGCTCCCCTGTGACATGTCCCGGATAACAGAAGCTTCTGTTTACTACCTATAATGCCTTCCTCTGCTTCTCTTGTCTCTCCTTAAGTTGTCAAAGTGGATGTTGGACACTGTCTGGGAGTGCTCAGTTGCAGAACCAAGGTCTACCTACTGCCTGACAGAGACCCACTCTCCGATGCCTGCTTTTGGCTTCTCTGTGGGATGGATGCTGATGCTTCAGGCAAGAAGGAAGGGACTTGGACTCCAGGGCAACCAACTGGATGACTGGATGCATCACCTTGACTGCAGCTAGTGACATTTATATTTTAGGTTACATCTATTACATCCTCTTTGATCCTGAGAGGGGACTTGTTTTATTATTGGCAACCAAAAGAAGATGTGCACACACACTAGAGAACACAGCTGGGACTTAATTCTACAGCAGCTCAAGGTCAAGAGAAAACTCTAACACAGATCTTCTCATTCCCTCAAATGGAACTGTTAAAGACATATCATTCATTCCTTATAATAATGATGAGAAATAGTACGGTTGCTACCATTTTACAGTCTCAGATGAAGGCTGAGAGCTGATGTCACTTTCTCAAGGTCACAGCTATAAGGGCAAATCTGGTAGGTGAACCAAGCTGTATCTGAAGCGAAAGTGTGTGGTATAAGGCCTGGACCAAAGTCTGGGCCTCTTAGAGTGATGTGCCCTTGGGGCAAGTCATCTCTAAACATCAGTTTCCTCACCTGTGAAATGGCGTTAATAATAGCACCTACCTCAGAGGGTTATTTGGAAGAACAAATAGGGTAACTCTGTGCATGTAAAGAGGTTTGCCCAGGACTTGGCAGAGTTGGTATTTTGGTTGGAAGAAAGGGTCATGCGTGCGTATCATTTGTGAACTGAAACAACATACTGACTTGGTCTGATGAATCCAAACCAGGCAGTGTGGGTTATTGGGGATAAACACACACATATGCATATAAAACACAGAGCAACTCCCCACAGTTAAAGTGGGAAAGCAAGCGAGCACTGTGCCGAATGTGAAGAAGGCAGGGTGTTTGAGTAAATTCCCTCCTGGGGAAAAGTACTGTCAAAGCAAATTAAACCTGTTGTCTCCCAGAAGCCCAAACACAGGCAGACTCATGCCAACAACGGAAAGAACTTTCCTCCCTCTGCACTCTAGATTGGCACTGGGCAGGTGCCAGGTGCTGGAAAGCTGTTCCATGGCCCGGGAGGTGTCAGTCCCTGTAGGTACCCCAGCTTTCTGTGCAGATGATGGAATTCAAAGGCCTTTCATCTGCAACAGTCTAGGTCAGCGCAATGACAACAATTTGACAAAGCCTCTGACAGCCTGGGCTCGAAGCCAGTTCTGCACTGGCACTTGAACTGGGAGATCTGTTTTCAATCATACCCAGAAGTCTACCAGCCACTATTAAGAGCAGCTCTCGGGAGGGGTCTAGGAAAAAGATTGTTTCCTTGATTACATGTGGTCTTGGTTCTTTGTTAATTATTTATTTGGGGGCAAACCAAAGCTCATCAAGAAGACTGTAAACTTCTTGAAGACAAGCACCATGTCTGGTTCTTCAAAGAGTCTGGTGAAGGCTCCACACAAGCAAATCCTCAGTAACGTTTGTTGTCGAGAAGCTCAGCAGGAGCACAAGGGCAGTGGCCAGGGCAGTGGTCAGGGCTGTGTACCTGGCCCAAGCCAGACTCAAGGAGAGGTGGCGGCTAACGGCCTGTTGTCTCCTTGTCGTGTATTTTTATGGACAATGGAGTGATGGGAGGTTAATTTTGTATTGTACTTTCAGTAGTCCACATCTGGGGGCCACATTTAAGAGCCTGATAAGACAAACTGGAGTGCGTTCATCAAAGAACAACCAGAAGGATATGAGAACTTAAACCCACATTTCAAAGAAAGAATTCCTGTAGGAGTTGGGAATGTAGCCTACGGAGGGGTAAGAGCTCTGTTTAAAACCATCCGAAGGGCTGATACGCGAACTGAGGATTAGGTTCTTGTTTTGTGGCCCTCATAGGTTGACCTAGGTCCAATGAGCATGGGCTAGAGTCCTTGGGAAGTGGACTTGGTGTAAGTGGCAGAGCGGAATACCACTCTGGCGTCGGGGTATCGTCCGGGGATGAACACTAAACTTCATCAAGGCAGGGCATGTGTTATTCATCTCTGAATCCTCAATAAATAGTAGGTGGTACACGACTGATTGTTGGACGGGGGGACTAAACGGATGGACTAGGTAATAGAGGGTCATACCTTTTCAGTCACTGACATATTCAAGTGGAGGGCAACTTAATGACTGCTGGGAGGACTAGAGGGGGGTTGTCTTCCAAACCTGAAATCGTATGATTCTCTGAGTCCTGATTGAAGGGAACATGCCTGAACTTTACCCAGAAACTTCGGTTTGAGTGCTTGTTAGGTGACCATGGCCTACCCCCTTTCTCTCAGGGGCTTTCGCTTCACCCCCAACCTTCATAAAATTTATTCGGCAAGCATTTACTGAGCATCTACTCTGGCTCAGGAAGTGTTCCGAGAGAAGTGGATGGCTTGGGCGATCTTTCAGATCTAACATCCTGTGAGCCAATGAATCCAACCAAACAGTCAGTACTTAGAAAATGATACAGACAGACAAAAAAGAAAGCTTAGATCATCACCATGTTTTGGGCCCGAGGGAGGAAGAGGACGTTTACTGTCTAGGGGCAGACTCCAACTTTCCAAACCTCCCTGCTGTCCTCTGATAGCTAGAACGATATTATCATCTATCCTGCGAGAGGGTCCCCATGAGTCACCCAGGCTGCGTGAGCAGGGACGGGACTAGGGAGCAGGCGGCTCCCTGGCTGCCTCTAAGCAAGAGCCCCCACATTGTTCCCGGGGCTGCTGGCAGCAGCTCTGGCAGATGTCAGAGTCCTGCAGTTGGCTGTGGTTCTGCTGCCTTTCCCGGAGAAGGCTGCACAGGCACCTCCCTCCCCCATGCCCTGTGAGCATGTGCAGAGGGCCACCGAGACACGCATCAGATGGGGATGGGACTGACAGGTGCCACGCTGCCCAAGGGCAGAAGGGCCTTCGAAGAGGAGGTGCTGCTCACACATTGGGAGACACTTTTCCTTCGCTCGTGGATTTATCAATCCTTCACCCCCAGCTCCTTCCGAGGAGCACTGCTCTGCCCAGTTCCTGCCTAAGGAGCAGGCACAGGTAGACCAGACGATGCCACCTCCTCACTGGCCTTAGGTGATTGGACCGGGATGAGCTCCTGACCCAAGGATGCTTAATTCACAGGCCGACTGACTGGCACTCAATGACATGGCCAGAGTCCCAGCCCCTAGTACTGGCACTAAAATGCACACTGGGAATGTGGCAGTCAGCGATGAGGGCATGAGAGCGAAGCCAAAGGATGTGACGGAAAGAGAGGGGCTGGTAAGGTGATTCTGACCAGGTAGGAGCCAGAGTGAAAAGGAAGCCGACTGAGTGAGCAGAGGATGCTGGCTGGTCAGCAGGGAGTGGCGAATGGAGCTGAAGCTCCGAGACAGGGACACCACGTGCAAAGGCCACGCACAGAAGGCCACGCAGCCCAGGAGAAGAGAATAAATAGGGCCCTGGAACCGCCTGGACCCCCAGAGGCTTTCCAGTGCCTATGTCAGTCCCACACCGTGTCAACCTTTTGCAAACCACGCCACTGCCGCACCTGCCTTTCCGTGAGGTTGCGTGTGTTCTTGCTTCCTGTGACTGGAGGAACCGGACACGTCCAGTCACCTTGAACCTTATCGGGCTCTGCCTGGTGTGCAGGCTTTCACGGTAACTGATAAGTGCAGCACTTCGTTTCCAAAGCACTTCTACACAGTTTCATTTGATCCTCACCATAGCTCCGTACGGAAGAAGGGAAGGTGCTATTATGCCCTGTTCTGTCGATGAGAACAAGAAGGCACAGAGAACTTGCTGCGGTGCACGCAGCTAATAAGTGATCACCCTACCTAGCCTAGGGGTTCCTCCATTGCACCCCCACTGCCAGTCCGATAAGAACACATGCTGGTCCCACTCCTGCTGCCTGTCCGTGGGCTACAGAGTGAGGACTGCACAAAGGGAGCCAGGACCTGGAAGTTCCAAACAGCACCAATTTTGGTTCTGTTCATTGAAACTCTGGTTTTAAAACACACCTACTAGCAACTGAAATGCAGTTCCGGCCATTCACAACCAGATCATGCTGGACAGTAATAATGATCTGTTGACTCATTATCATTCATTCATTCATTCATTCATTCAAACAAGCCTCTTGGACTCCACTGTGCTGATGCCATCAGGAGGACCCGGAGTGTGGTCCTCGCTCTCAAGGAGCAGCGGGAAGGCTGTGGGCTTTGGAGAAGTAACATATCTGGGTCTCAATTTCAGCTCTTTTAAGGGTGAGACTTAGAGTAAGTCACTGTATCTGAGATCTCGGTTTACTTACCTATAAAATGAGAAAATCACTGTATTATACCCTTGTTGTGAAAGTTAAATAAAACCACTATACACATACATAGATGTAGACGCACACACCAGCGACTTGGAAGGTGCTCAGGAAATGTTGCTTTACTCCCATCTCTAATACAGTGTCAGTGGTCATCACCTTCTAGCCTGTGTCAGTCCCCTGCAGGGCTTGTGAAAACATGATTGCTAGGCCGACTCTCCGAGTTTCTGATTTAATGGGTCCGGGGTAGGGTCCCAGGTGATGCTAATGCCCTTAGTCTTGGTACCACTTTAAGAAACAGTGTCTGGAAAAAAGGCTGAGACTTCACACACAGATCTATCAAAACAAGCCAGAGAGGACAGAAAGATCCCCTCTGCAAGAATGCAAAACACTGTGGACCACATCCAAAGAGGAGGCTCGGTCCTCCAGGCGGTGGTACTGGGGCAGCTCTTAGAGAGTGGGCAGCCATTTGAAATGCAAAGCTGTGCGGGGTAAGATGGGGGTCCAGTGAGCCAGAGTCAGAATAATCGTCTTCGCTGCTCCCACGCAGCGACCTGCTGACCATCATGCCAACTTCGTGTCGTCCATCTTCAGAACAAATTACTTAAGAAATCAGTTTTTACAAAAGTTCAACTCAGCTGCTGGCTAGAGAGGTCTGTCTAACGAGCATCACCGTGCTGGGTTACTCTGTGCTGACAGGCCAGGGAGGGACGGAAACAGCTCTAGGAGGTGGGGTGGGGCAACTGCTCGGTTATTCTCCAATCCTTCATCAGGGCTTGTCAGCCAGCTCTCGGTGCTGCTTACACACCAGGGGAAAACCGCGTCCCTCTCCCACTGTATGTCAGCAGAGCCGGGGCTGCAAACGCACGGGGCTACGTAAAGAGGACCTAGACACCTTCCTGCGGCCAGAACCCCCGCGCTGGCCTGGCCTTCACCTGGAAGATGGAAGTTTCGGGGTGGTGTTCCCCTGGCCCGACCCCCGGTGTCAGCACTCCAAGTGGACTTCTGCCTCCAGCTTGCCCCTCTCAGTCCACCCTTGTCAGCCACAGCTGTCACCCTGGAAGTGTGTCCCTCCAGGTCACTGCTCCGTAGCATCACAAACTGGAGGCCTGTGGACACTTTTGTTTGCAAAGTGTTTAAAAATTTTTCAATTTGTTGGCAGATTTCTTTGTTTTTTAAGGAAATTCATAGAAAAATTGTACTGGCTTTTCTTGAAAAACTGGGAAATCCAGCATGGCAACCTCCTCTCCCTCGGGAGAGGCCTGGACAGTGGGGCTGCCGCACTCTGTACCGGTCCCTTCGTGCATGTCCCGCTGGCCGCCCAGGCCTGCAGACACACGGCCCGGCCTGGAGGAATGTTCCGCTGTCTTTATGCCGTTGCCATAGTCACGGACCATCTGTCCTATTATTCACTTGGTATTTCTTCTGACTCATTTATTTTCTTTAAAAAATTTTAAAACAGAAATTAGATATCGTTATGAAATAATGGTTTGACATACCTAATTATACTTTTCTCCAGTTTACGAAAATGAATTCATGATTTTTGAAATAGAATCTGTCTATATGATCTAAAACAATCTCAAGAACTATACTCGCGGGAACACTGGTGAGGAGAAAACCCACATTTCTGAACCAAGAGTTTAAGGCTCCACTTCTCCTTTCCAAACGAATTTCTTTGCCACCGGGGTTCTCCTCTTGTCCACTTAGTGCTGCTGCCAAATTACTCCCCACCCCCTCCCAAACCCACATAGCCTTTCCAGCCTCCCCAGCTGTGCCAACGCTGGTGATCCCGCCTACAAAGCTTCCCTCTGCCCCCACTCCGGCACCTGTCCAAGTCCTAACCATCCTTCATGGCCCAATTTAAATATTACCTCTTTCGGAAAGCCGCCCAGATTCCTTCTAGCAAGAGGGACTGCTCTCTCTCTCTCTCATCTGAATCTAATGGCACTGGGATTCAATCCTTCATTTATCACCTACTGCTTTCTACCTTGAAGTGTAGTTATTTATGAATATGGCCCTTTAGCCCTAGAAGACTGCAAATTCCTTGACAGTGAGGGATCCATTTCCCATTCGCCACCTTGTGTGTCCAGAGCAGCTAGTCACTCAACGCTTGTCAAATATCGAATGACAAAGGGCGACGTGTTGATTTCTGCCTCCAAGCCTGCCGCGGGGCTCCTGCGGGGTCTGGACGGCTCACGTCCTTGCGTCCCCTTCCTCTTTCCTTTTTTTCCAGGTTTCACGGCTATAAAACTTTTTTCCAGACCGGCTGCTTTCCTGTCATGTCTCTTCCCCTGGGCCTGTTCCGTTCAGCGAGACACTCTCCTGGGCTCCTTCCCCCTGGCAGCCATGTGTTTGGGGAGCGCACAACAGTAAAACTTTGCAGGGCCCCAGATCTGTTCTCTGGCGAGAGCTGTCAGGATGGCTTCTGTGAATCACATCCTTGAATTACTTCTTCCAGGACACAACACAATAAAATGATTAACGAGATGGATACATTCTCAGACTCGGGTGGATTTTTCTTTACAATAATTATAACGTGTGTTGGTCTGTCTCACAATGATTCGAACAGTATTTCTTCTTTATTTATCTGGTAGGTAACACTCAACATAATAACTTGGGTCTATATCTTTGGGCCAGAGGCCAAGTTGGACTTCTGTTGGACATAAAATCCTATTAGAGATCATGGTAATGTAATTAGATGTTCGAGTTAAATATTTTATAGCTGCTCTAGCCACCTAGATAGATCACTCCCTCAGCCTCTGGGCAGAAACTGCCCAACGACAAAAGCAAACACCACATATCTTGCGAGGAACTGAGAAGTAGTTGCTGTTGTGAAAAGTTTATGGAAACTTCTGGCCTCTGGCAGAAGGGCTTTAAGACCCCATTACGCTACCTTATAATATAAATGTGAGCTCCTGCCCGGTCTTGGCTGGAAGGGAAGTGACCCAGCTCCCTGGCCAGTGAAAGGCTGGCCTGCCCCTGTGCCAGGGCTGTCTGCTGTGTGCCTAGTGAGAGGTTAGGACGCGTGCCGTCGGCGGTCTGCACGCCTGAATGACGAGAGCCAGTGGGGTCCCTGGAGTCCAGACTGCAGCCCTGGGGCTGGCTAGCCTCCTCCTTGCTCCCTGGTTCCTTGTACTTGTCCACTGGGCTGGAGTGTGAGCATAAACCCAGGCGTGCTCAGTTCCTCAGGGCTGGATCCTGCCTCCGGTGTAGTTTGACTTCCCTTGGCTGGGACGCCCTGACCCATGGCTGAGCATGGACTGTGAAATCAGACGGACCTGGTTCTGACGTCCAGCTCCAACTCTCACTAGCTGTACAGCGCTGGACAGGGTTCAGAGACCCTCAATGAAGCCTGGCTTCCTTACCTAGCTCATGGCAAGGCTGGGAAGTACACGCGATAATGCAATGTTAAGCACATAATGGCTTGCAGTCAATGTCTCATCAGTGGCAGGCAAAATGAAGCCAAGTCAAAACGAACCAGACAGAGCGAACCCGTTGTGGACGGCGAGGTCCGAGGCTGCCTGGTGTAACAGGGAGAGCACAGGCTTGAGAGTGAGACCCCTGGGTGTTCTCACTCCACTCTGCTGCCTCCTGTGGGACCTTGGACAAGTCACTGTACCTCTGTGTCCCATTTCCTTGTCTGCAGAGTGGGAGTGACTACAGAGTGACACACAGCAGGTGTTATAGTAATATCAGTTGAGCAGCTATAGTACGAGCCAGGGACCCTTGCTAGCGGGTTAGCATTTCCTGGCTGTCCTCTGGCTGACCTCAGCTCACCTCTCCTTCATCAGGGGCTCGTGGGTGTGTGCACTTTCTGACAGCAGGACGAGAGGGAGCTGCTCTAACTCTAAGCCTGGGAAAGCTGCACCTGATGCTCCAACTCCGTCCCCACACAGCACTGGCTCAAGTTACTAAGACACAACTAAGTCCATGTGAGATTGGGTTTCTTCCGCCCGTGTGGCACACGACCACATCTGGGATGTGCCCACACAGATGTACTGGGGATGCTGACTTCTCTCTTCCCTTCAGCTCACACCTCCGAGGCACGCATGAACCTTCTACAGACATGCCCCTTCTTTCTGTGACAGTCACATTGTAAGGGTCCAGCCTCTCCTGGAACCCCAGGGACATTTCTCATGCACCCTTTCGCAGCACAAAACCCCAGCTTCTTCTTTCTGTGACGACTTACCCGGAGCACCCTGGCGTCGCCCGCCACATGGGAGGCTGGTTCTGCTGACTGGCCTGATCCATCATTAACTAGGGGGTGGGCCCAGCGGCCAAGGCAGAGTGCGTACACACACGCGCGTGCACACACACACACGTGCACACACATGCACGCTCGCCTGTAGGAGAAGAGAGCTGCCACCTGCTCCCTGTTAAACTGAGGGTGTTGGGGGCTCATGCTAGGCTTGCTGGGTCTTGAGACTTCCGAAGAAGGTGGTAGAAAGCAGGTAAAAGAGATCATCACCTTCCCAGGGAACAGACCTCCAGCCGAGCCTTCTGCCTCCTCCTGGGCTGGGGTAAAAGACCCCTGGGTCCTGAGCCCTGCCCCGTAGAGACGGTATCTCCGCCTGCCCGGGCCAACCGCTGCGGAGCCTCCTGTCACCCCTCCATTCTTGGCATCTGGCCAGCGTCCCAGAGGACACAGCTGCACACCCTTTCCGAAGCAGCGGGTCTGAGGGTTGGGAGGTTCAGGGAGAGCCGCTTTGGTTCATGATGGCTGAGGGTAACCCCTCTTTCCCTCTCAGAGCCTGGGGAAACCCCAAACTTCACGGCCAACCATCAGGACAGTAAATTGAGAGAAAGGCACTGGCCAGAGAATACCTTCGAAGACATCCTCTGAAAGTCGGAGATGGGCTAAACATCTGACCTCTCTCTCTTGCCTTCTGAGCCTCTTAGATTTCTAGTGCAGACACAAGTTTTTAATAATAAAGTAATAAATTCAGACATCAAACCAGGTAACATAAATATAATAATGGCGATCACTGCCATCCTTTACGGAGTCCTGCCGCGTGCTGAGCACAGTGACGAGCACAGTGACAAGCGCAGGAATCTCGTCCATTATCCCATGGAACCGTCACCCGGCATTCACAGCAGGGGGCCATCATCTGCACCTTTCGGAGGGGGAAGGAGGCCCGGAGAAGTGGGAAGCTTGCCCAAACATTTAGTTACTGCAACATCTACTCTGTCCCAGGTACAGGAGATGACCCGATTACCCGGCTCCCGTCTCTGCTGCCCCCTCGGGTGAAAGCGCATTGCGGTAGGACCTCCTCGCCTGCTCCCTCCAGGGCGGTGAGTGCTCTGCAGGGGCCACGGTGGGGTTCAGCCCCTCTGCAACCCCAGCTCCCCATTCATGGCCGGGCGAAGAGCCAATGCTTGGTAAATGGTCAGTTGAGATCTAGTGAAGGCGTGGCCCCTGCCTGCTGACCTCACAGTCTGACCCCAGGGAGGAGAAGACAGCTCGCAGTGGGGTCAGCGCTTGTGGTGAATACAGGTGTAAAGCCTGGAGGAGGAACAGTCCTCCAGGGACCCCCACGAAAGCAGTGTAGCTCCGCACCGGGGCTGGGGAGACTCTGCAGGCAGAGAAGGGCCCCGGAGTATTTAGAAAATGCAGAGCACGTTCGCAGGCAGGTGCTCTCAGAAGCGGGCAGGGGCAGGGGTGGCGCGTAGGATGAGCAGATTCAAGGGACGAGGGGCCTCCCGTAGCCTGAGCTGGGGGCCCGAGGGAACTTCCTGTCAGCAAATGCAAGTGCCCACTGCCGTAGCTCTCTCCTGTTCAACCTTGTGAGGCGGCCACCACCAGGTGGGCTCGACCCACAGGGCTCAGCCTGTGGCTCTGACTCCCACCATAAAAGTCTTCTTTCAGACCCCAAGCCAGTCAACATGTCTCTGCTTTGGGATTCAGATGCCAAGTACAAATGAAAGGAAGTAACAGAGAGCCCACTGGGCGTCGGGCAGATGCCCATGCGTTATCTCACTGAGTCCTTCTGCAGCTCCTGGAGGATAATCACCTTTCTCAGGGTCGCACAGCTGGGTGGGTGCAGAACTGGGGTGGGAACCTCTCACTCCCGGAGGCACTCAGTCTTACCCTACACTCCGAGCTTCCCTCAGTCCTGGATTTTTGTTCGTGGTTCCTCCCTTCCTTTCTTCCCAGTCAGACCCTCCTAGGCCTTCTCGGTCTGCCCTCGGCTGCAGTGGCCCTTCTTGTGGCCTTGTCAAATTCCCTGGACAAGTCACCGTGCACTGCACGGTCCCCCGTCTGCGGACACAGTGCCGTGTGTCGCTCCTTCCCCGGCTGCGGACCCCAGACCTGCATACATTGCTCTCCCCCCAGGAGCAGCTTAGTGCTTTGCTAAGAAAGAAATAAATGAATGCACAAGCAGTACATGCATTTTGAAATTGATTGGCTTTTTGTCAGACTTAGTTGGGTGTACACAGGTAAACTAAATTCGGACAACTGTGTGCAGTGAGAATAATGCACATGGAAGTGGAACGGGGACTTGCAGTGGTGTTAACACCCGTGGTGCACTTCGTGGGGAGCCCACTAGGGCTCCGCCTCGCCCGTCCTCACCCCTGCCCTCTGCCCTCTGCCCTGCCGCTGTCTGCTGTTTGCTCGGCCTGCTACGTATCCATTACTCTGGGGCTTCTCCTCACCTCTCTCATTGATTAAACTCCTTGTTTCCAGGACCCCTTTCTTGGTTTACTTTATGGTTTTGGGGGAGTGCATTTTCCAGCAGCTTCCTGAGAAAAGGTGAATGAGAGGTACGATTTCAGGACAGTGTATGGCTGTATCTTTAGTCTACCCTAGACTCGACTGATACTTCACTGTCTGCGTGAGATGAAGGGGGAAGGAAGCCTCAGGGTCTACTTGCTGCTGCTTGCAGATCACTTAGATCTGAACCCACCCGCGTGGCAGCTCCGGGCCTCGCTCCTGCCGCACCCAAGGCCTCGCTCCAGAGCTCCCCTGGGGCTCTGCTCCCCACTGGATCTCAATCAGCAGGGCTCAGTATTCAGCCTTCTCCATGCTGCTAACCCAACCCTCCTTCTCTCCTCCTGCCATCCCTTGATGGCCACTGTCTCTTACTCTCTGTGTCCTTGTGGGCTGTTCTTCATTTGTGTGCTTTCAATCACTGCTGTCAGTATGGAGGGACGCCAGAGGGAGATGAATATAACACCCAACCACAGGTTCCTCTCAATAAAATCAGGAAAGCTCTCTCTTCCCTCAGCGTTAGCCGCTCACCCTCACCCGCCTTTTCTGACTCTTCTTCTACCTGCGAAATGCTGGTGTCCTCAGGCATCTGTCTTAAACCCTTCTCTCTTCCTGCCGCTTGCCACCCACCTTGCTCTCCCCATCAGTTTTTTGAGGTCTCAGCTTAGATGCCATATATTCACAATGAGCCTTCCCTGACCCTACCCCACTTAGGTTAGCTTCCCTCGTTGAGTGCTTCTCAAGACCCCAGCCCTCTCCTTCATAACCCACTGTAGTCACGTTACTGGTCAGTGTCCTCCCTGCAGGCTGAGCGAGCCCCCGGGCACGCCCCTGCCCGCCTCGTTCCCAGCTGTCACCCCTGCCATAGCAGAGGGCACGGTGTGGAAGGTGTGGGAGAAACACCCTGAACGAATGCAGACTTGCAGGATAAACAGATGAGTGGCTAGATCGACCAAACCGCACTGAACCGAAACCCGGGCTTGTCCATGCACGTGCTGCCTGATCTCGGGCCAGTGAAAGAACCTTTCCCTCTGAAGCTCCGGTGCTGCTTCTACTAAACAGGAACAATAATCCGATGCCGTCCTGCCTCGGTGGGCTGTAAAGAACAACATAAACACAAAGGAACCGTACGCTCTTGTGCCGAGCGAGCTGGAAGCCTGCACGACACGGGGTCCCTGCTACCGCGGTGAACGCTGCTGCACGGACAGTCGTGTCTGTTTTGGTTGTGGAGGGCGCAGGAAACAGGACCGCAGGTTCAGGTTTCCAGTCTCAGGTTCTCTCAAATACGCTTTCTTTCTTTCTTCCTTCTTCTTTTTTTTTAATCCTCACCAGAGGACATTTTTTAGTTGATTTTTAGATAGAGTGGAATGGGGGAAAGAAGAAGGGGAGGGAGGGAGAGAAAAAGAGAGAGACATCAAGGTGAGAGAGACACATTGATTGGATGTCTCCTGAATGACCTGGGGCTCAACCTGTAACCGAGATACATGCCCTAAACTGGGAATCAAACCCACAGCTCTTTGGTCCGCAGGCCGATGCTCTAACCACTGAGCAACTGGCCAGTGCTCTTCTCTTCTCTTCTCTTCTCTTCTCTTCTCTTCTCTTCTCTTCTCTTCTCTTCTCTTCTCTTCTCTTCTCTTCTCTTCTCTTCTCTTCTCTTCTCTTCTCTTCTCTTCTCTTCTTCTCTCTTCTTAAGTGAATTGCATGAAGCCTTCGCTGGTGGCCTCTAACACTAGGCACTCGGGATGGAGGGACCACTTGTGTTCTGGTCTCTCCTCAGGCAAAGCTGATTTAGAAAGCATGGTGTGCCCTCATGGTTAACAGTTTTAACTTAGTGCATTCTTTAAAAAGTAAAAACAAGAAACAATGAGAACACTTACACGCACGGAGGTGTGTGACAGAGCTGAGCAAACACACGCGTGTCCAAGCCCCTGCAGCACTCAAGACGACCCTGGCAGCAGCTCTGGTCAGCGCGGACCCCGCCGGCCCTCTAGGTCTGCCCGTGTGCGGAGCGGGAACGTGCGGGAAGCCCAGCTCAGGCCCGTCTGCCCCTTCGGAGCCCAGCCAGTGCCGCGAAGCCTGCGTGAGGTCGTTCGGGGGCCTCCGGCGCCCACGGCCAGCCTGACAGGCACTGACCAGCACCCCGGAAACGTCATTCTGCTCTCAGCAGCAGGAAGTGGTCAGGTGGAAACAGCAGTGGTCTCAGAGCAGAGAGGCTTGAATTCAAGTTCAAATCCTGCTTCTACACGACTGAATTAGGCAAATTACATTGTTCTTAATAGATGTATTCATATTGTAAACATAACTTCTGTCTGACTTCTGGGACTAGAAATTATAAGCATTTCCCCATGTTTAATACTCCTTATAATGGTAAATTTTTTTTCTTTATTGATTTTAAAGAGAGCGAAGAGGTGAGGGAGAGAGAGATAGAAACATCGATGAAAGAGAACTTCGATTGGCCACCTCCTACATGTGCCCTGACCAGGAATTGAACCGGTGACCCCTTGGTGTATGGGTCGATGCTCAACCACTGAGACACAATGGCCGGGCTTATAATGGTAATTTTTAATGGCTGAGTAATATTCATTAAGTGAATATTCCAAAATTTGCTTATATGCTTTCTTATTAGAAATAGTATTGTTTCCAAATTTTTACAAGTGTATATGCAATGCTGAGATAAGCAAGCAGCTTTTTCAAGATATTGGTTTATTTCTTAAGAAAGACTCTCAGAAGTTGAAAATGTGAACGATTTTATGATTTAACATAAAATACCAATTTGCTTTCCCAAAAGATGTATTGATTTACAATGCACCCTGTAATATATATGGGTACAGTTTCAATCCCTTTGGTACTGGATATGAATTTGGAGGGGGTTTCTAATTCATTAGGTAAAGAGAAGATACACAATTATTTTAATTTGCACTTCTTAGATTACTAATGAGGTGAAATGTATTTCAGGTATGTTTACAGCATACTATATATTTTTGGAAGCTTTTCTACATAGGAGCTTTAGCCATTTATCTATGAGATCATAATTTTTCCCCCACAGGATATGCACTTTAATATAATATAGACAGTAACTCTTTCTTGCTCTTTCATAATTACTGCAATTATTTTCCTGGTCTACTATTTTTCTTATTCTTATTTTGGTAAGTCTTCTAAGATACGAAAGTTTTACATAAAAAAAATTTTTTTTCTTTATTAATTTTAGAGAGAGAGAGATAGAAACATCGATGAGAGAGAACATCGACTGGCCGCCTCCTGCATGCCCCCCACTGGGGATTTGGCCCACAACCTGGGCATGTGCCCTGACCAAGAATCAAACCAGCGACCTCTTGGTGCATGGGTCAACACTCAACCACGGAGTCACATCAGCAGGCAGAAGTTCTACACTTTTAAGTAAGCATTTACAAGTCTTTTGCTTTGAGATGTCTTCAATGGCTTTCAAGCTTAAAAGTCCTTCTCTAAGTCAGAGATATGCAAATATTGGGTTTTACCCTTTTTAAAAAAAATCCTTACCCAAGGATATTTTTCTATTTATCTTCGGCTGGAGTAGAGAGAAACATCCATATGAGAGGGACACATTGACTGGCTGCCTCCTGCACAACCCTGACCAGTACCGGGGATGAACCGCAACCGAGGTACTTGCCCTTGACCGGAATCGAACCCAAGACTCATTGGTCCACGGGCCAGCGCTCTAACTGCTGAGCCAGACTGGCCAGGGTGGGTTTTACCCTTTCTTGGTTTGACTTTTAAGTACCCTTTGAATCCATCTGGAATTTATTTTGGCGTATGGTGTGAGGGGAAGTCTGAATCAGAGGGTAAAAACTCCGGTTCCTCGGGGGCCGGGCAGGTCAGTGAAAGGAGGCAGGTCAGCGCTGAGAAAAAGGGATGAGGTGGAGGCTGTATCGAATGACAGAGGACTGAAGGGGTAGAGGCTTGTTCCTGCAGGGATTATGGCCTTCTAATTTGTAAAGGTACACCATAAACCTACAGTTTTATGGAAAATTGTCCCATTTTTAAATATTGGGCCAACACTGTAGGCTAAAACCTCTCCTTGTCTCTCCGCCACATGTGCCCTGAGAATGTCACTCTGCGGCCGCAGGGCTAACCCGAGGTGTTCCGAGTTACTCCAACATTTACTGACTGAACCTTTTCTGCTCCAATAATTTGCAATTCTCCCCTTCTCAAATATTAAAATTTTACATATAACTGGTTGTGCTTCTAGGCAATTTTCTTTCATTAGTCTGCTTGACTCCGCTCTCTTTTATTATGGATTTATGGTATGTTAATGTCTTTAAAGATGAGTACCCTTTCATTATTCTTTTTGCAATTTTTTCCATACTTTCATCTGTTTATTATTCCAGCTGAGGTCTTAAACCATTCAACCAAATCGCCTAAATTCCCTGTAGGATTCTGTCTGGCATTCCATTAACCTATAAATTGACATATTTAGAGTATTTCACCTTCTCTTCTAGGAACATGTTATATTTCCTAATTATTCATGTCCTATTTTATAGCTCGCAATAAAATTTCACAGTTTTTGTCACACAGGTCACATATAGTTCTCATTAAGATGATATTTTAATTTTTATTGATTTATTTGACTGAGACATTTTTCATTATATTTCATAGCTGGTTATTGTAAGTATATGAGAAATCTATTGACTTTTGTGAAGCTACCTCATACCCCAGTTACAAGTTCTGAATTCTTATTAAGAAAAATAGTTTTTCAATTAATGTTTGTGTGTTCTCTAGGAATACAAACACATCCTTCACAAATAGTGATAGCTTGTCTCAGTCTCGTTTCTGTGCAATGTCTTGCATTGGCCAAAACTTCTAAAACAATGCTAACAAAAAATATATTCTTATTTCTCAGTGATTTTAAAGGGACTTTGTCTACTGTTTAACCAGGAAGCACTGGATTTTGACTAGAAATCAATGTTCTTTTTTATGCAAAGTATTTTTTCCGTCTTTCATCTTTAATATTGTTATGATCTAGGATTGTCATCAAAGGGGGTTTTTATCACTTATCGAACACATAAGACAGAAGCACAGTACATTCAAAAACATTGGAAACTTGCAAAATAAGCGTGGACCCGATGTACCTGGGTTTGAATCCTGGCTCTGGTCTGTGTAACATGGAACAAAATCACCGCCTCATCTGGAAAATGCGGATGATAACTTTGGTGGGCAAAGGTGAGTTATGAGAACTAAAATGAGTTCATGTAAATAAGTCGTGCTTAGTGTAGTACTTAGCACCTAGGAGAAGCTCCACAGATCTCACATTCCTCCCCTATCATTTAAAAGAGACAATGGTGGCACAATTTCCCACATAAAAGCTTTCCCAAGAATAGCTTGCGTTTACAGGCTTGAGAAAACTCAAACTGTATTTGTGAAAAATACCACCCAGCCTTCCTGCTTTAGTACATAGGACCCTTTCTTGCTTTTCTAAAATACACAGTCCATCCTTTGCACTCTCTCATGGATTCTTTGGCCTATGACACAAATGAAAATATAAAACCAGGCTGATATGTAATATGAACCAGGAATGAAACAAACTGTGCTTCTATTAGCCCTGAACATGAGCGCTGCTCAGATAAAGGCATGAACAAGCAGCTACTCAAACTAGAACCAGATGTTCTGAGGTTTCTGCCTTACAGTTTTTTACAGCCCTTCATGTAACACTTGGAGTCCTGTCATTTCAACAGAGGGTCCTCTGCTCTGTTTAAGCAGCAAGAAACCCGCCCCCAACCTCTGTTAGATTTGCGATCACTAAACCTTGGCTCGATTGTAAAGATAAAGGAGCTCTTTCCACAAGTAGAGAGATCCTTTGGCACAAACTCTTTGGCCCGAGCAGTGTCAAGGAGTGACAACGCACCCCCGCTGCGGTGTTGTGGGAGCAGAGCTGAAAGGCTCACCCACTGCCCTGGGAAAGGGGACATGAAGGGTGCCAGGGAAGTGGGTGCTGCCTGGGGAGGGGCCCGGGCAAGGTGTGCAAAAGCCAGTGTAGAAAGAGCGTGGATTCTGGACTGAGATCAGCCCAGACTCAAATCCTGGCTCCGCCCTTACTCCATGTGGGACTGTGGGCAAGTTCGTTCATTTCTCTGACCCTTGTTTCTTCATCTCTATAAAGGAAATAATTGCTCCTGCGTCCCTGAGACTGTTACAAAAGTCAAGTTAGATATTGCATGTATAATACTTAACACACTCCTGGGACCCTGTAAACACTTGAACATTATTAGGAACTAATATTGCCAATAACAGTAACAAACACTTGTGTAGCACCTATCACGGGCCCAGCATTGTTCTCAGTACTTAACACATATTAATTCGTTGTATCCTCATAATTACTCCCATGAAGTGGGCACTCATTTTTCAGATAAGGGAACTGAGGCAATGATGGGTTATCCCTCGTGCCCACAGGCAGTAAGTGACTGGGGCTGGATTCAAACCAGGCCGTCTGGCTTCAGGTCCCCTCTTTAACCACTGAGCCACGTTACCCCTCTCTCTACTAGTGTATTATACCATAGAATTGATTCGCTTCAGTGCTACCTCGAGGCTGCCTTTACGTGGAAGGGAACACACAGTGCAGGCCACGGAGGGCTTGCTGGGTAAGGCACTCCCTTTCTAGAAAGCACTGCGGCCCCGAGATCAGGGCAGACTCTCCTCCACCTTCAAACAACTTCATCTTCTCTTCTTCACCGCCCTCTCCTTCCTGCCCCACGGGAGGAGGTGTCTCCCCTCCTTCCCTGGCCCTAGCCCTCTGCAGCTGCCCTTCATTCTGTCTCCCACCTCCCTTCATGAATCATCTCCCCTCTCTCCTGGGTCTCCAGTCTCCCCCCCTGGCTCCGTCCCCACCGCTGACAACACGTTCGAGGCTCCCCCACCTTATATAAACCTTCCCTTGAACCTGCCTCCTCCTCGGGTTACTCAGATCTGTCTCCTTCCCTGCTGTCTAGAAGGGACTGTTTCTACTCCACACCTCTCACTCACTCTTGAACTCATGGTGACCCCATTCCACCTGCAGCAGGGGGTGGAAGCTGCCCCCACTGGGGTTGCCAATGACCTCCCAAAGACCAAGTCCAGCAGCGTCTCTGTAATCAGCTCCCTAACTTTTCTCTAAAGTGAACCTCCATGTATCCCTTCCCCTGCCCATCCTCTGACAGTTGGGGTTCCATCCTTGAGTCCCTCCTTCTCACTTCTACCCTCTCACCTGCCCCCCCCCCCATATCAACACTGAGGACGCCCACTGGGTTTCTGTCTTCAGGTCAGAGCTGCTCCCCGAGTCAACGCCTGTTTATCCACCTGTCTGTTGGTGTCTGCCAACAATTAACATCCACTGGGAAATTCTATTAGCAGCTCACCTCTAATGTGAACTCACAGTCTCCCTACTTCCTTGCCCCAGCAAACCTACTTCCTCTCCTCACTTCTTAACTTAATTAATGATATCACTGTGCATCCATTCTCCAAGGTCAAAACTTCCTGCCTCTCCCTTGCCGCTACAAGTTGTCAAGAAAACCAGTTGATAAGTCCCGGAACGCACCCCTCCTCGGTACAAGGGCGGCAGCATCTGCCCCGAGTCAGGCCCTCTTCTCTCACTAACGCTGCTGGTTTCCCAGTAGTCTTCCAATTGGTTTCCCCATGGCTGCCTGGGAAACCAACCCTCAGTGTGTACCACTGCAAAGAGATTTGTCCGAGACCTGCATCACACGACATGTTTGCTTAAAAATGATCCTGTGCTCCCCACCGCCTTCAAAACCAGACTTCCAGGCTGGACTACAGAAACCTTCACCTTGCAGGCGGGCGCCCGCCTCATTTCTCGGCTCTTCTCTGGGCGCCATCCCTTCATGCCCTCTACCTGCTTCCAGTGGACCCAACAGGCTCTCCCACACAAAGGCATATGTGGGAAAGACTATGAGAGGAAAAGATGGAGTCAGACCTGGGTTCAAGTGCCAGCTCTTTGACTGGCTAGTGTGGGACTTCTGCCTGGTCCTTTAAACACTGAGCTCCTCGGGGGGAGAACACTTACTTCGTATACTGGTTGTAACAGTTTATGTAAAACAGCTAGGATAATACTTAGATATAATAGGCGCTGAATAAACTATAGCAATTCACATTAGTAACTTCCCCAAGCAGTTTCAGAGAGGCAGGAGGAGTTTGTAAAGAATGACAAGACCGGAAACTAGAAGGGAACATTTAAGAAGTTCCTTGTGGAGTCAGATATATAAGGACAAGTACCAGCGCCTTGGAATGTTCTAGACCCCATCTTTCCATGTTGAGGTGCAGCAGTACCGCATAAAAAGAGTGCAGGATGTGGACCAGTTTCAGAGTTGCTCTGCCCTCTGCATTCAGCCGCCTCGGAACGCACAGACCTCCCAGGGCTGAAAGAGCATCCCCAGCCGGGTGCCCCTGGCAGTGCCCTGACCTGGCCGCTGTGCCTTCCTTCCTTCAGAGATGCCCTCAAGAAGTTCACGTCCACAGAAGGTTCCAGGCTGCAGTGATCTTTGACCTTTGCACTCGGTGCTCACTGACCCTCTGATGAAGGTCTGCCATGCTCAGAGTCCTGTGCCAGGCACCTGGACTCCAGGAGAAATTGCTGGGATTGGGCGCAGAAGACCTGGCTTCGGGGCTGCATGGGAGCCACTGCCCATGGACTGTCTCCTCGTTTCTAAAATGCAAACAATGGCCCCGCCTGCCTGGCCCAGCGACCACATCTGTGCTGGAGCAGAGATGGGTGCTCTCTCATCTTAATTTCTCCTTTTTTCTTTGGAGGGGCCCTTGTTCTGCTTCGCACTTCTGTTTGGCCCCAAGTGGGTAATGGTGAATATTTATACACTGTTTCCAGCTCTCTGAGCACTCTTCTCACAGTTAGTCCTTTATGTCCCTCAGCCTCCTCCTGCGCCCCCGGCAGAGGTGGCCGCCTCCCCCGCTCCTCTGGGAGCCTGCAGAGACCCCTCTGTTGGAGCAGACCACCTTATACTGGAATTATTTACAGGAGGGTTGGTTCTCCCAGGTGACTACAGGCTCCTTGAGGGCAAGCCTTCTGTTTCATTCATGGATGAATCTCTAGCACTTAGCAATGCAGATGTTCAGCAGATGTTGGATAATTAAAAGCAGGCTGAGGACTTGCCACGAATCACATGCTTTCATGGTATTGTCAGACTTTCTAAAGAGGGTTTTATTTTTTCCTAATGACAGGTAAGCTCGGTGAGGCTCAGACTCATCCAAAGTCCCGTAGCTCACGAATAGTGTAGCCAGAATTCAAACCCAGGCCTGTCTGACTCCAAAGTCTGCCCTTTCTCTGGACCACACCTCCTCTCTGGCCACACACAGCCTCAGCTGTCTACCACCAGAGCCAAGTCCAGCAGACGTGCGTTACCGAACGGGGGCGGGGGCAGACGTTTCACCACGTCAACATGCCAGGGGTACTGTAAAGGGAGAGATAAAGGATGCCGCCACGTGGGAACCCTCCTGAGGATGCTGGTTTGCAATAGAAAAGCTAGCTGGCAAGGTGGGGATGAGATGCCGTTTTCAACTGAGAGAGAAAGGGGCTATCATAAAATAGAAATTAAGCCATCTCTGATAAAATATCTTCTATTGGAAACTGCACCTGGACGGGGCGGGAGAAGGGCTCCTTCAGCAGGAATCGGGACAGGTCGGGTTGTCCTCTGGAACAAAGCAGGTGGTCCCCTGCGCTGCTGACAACAGGCATTTTGCTGGCCCACTGGGAGCCTAGCAGGTATGAACGGCACAGTCTCCGAGACCCCATCTATGCTGACAACACCCTGCTTATGAGAGTGTATGAGGACACACAAGGATGTCGTCACACATGAGAAACCTGGTCGCTGAGATGTAAGAGAAAGCATGCATGGGCTCTGGGTTGCTAACCTGGCTCTGCTCGTTCCTACTTATGAGATCTTGGCACATAGCATGAGACCTCTGAGCCTCAGCTTCTTTATCTGCGACGTGGAAACACACGTAATCTAACTTCCAGGTTGTTTTGAGGACCAAGGGGGCATGCCCCCAGCGCAGTGCCTGGCACTGAATCACGGCTCAATCAACGGACGGCTGTAGCTGTGATCCTGGCTCTGCCGCTCGGCAGTTGTGTGACCCTGGAAAAGTCACGTGACTTCTCTCAGCCTTAGTTTTCTTATCTTTACATATGAGATTTAAATAAATACAAGGTTTGCGAAGGCTCGTGGCATGATGTAGCCCAACGTGGCAAAGACAGAGTGGAAGCGAAGTGGAAGCTCTGGCCACGGGGCGGAGGATGGCTACCACGCCGAGCTGGAGGACTCCTGCAGCAGCTGGGTTCTCTCTACCGCGCTTCCACCTGCACATTCTTCGCCCCCCCCCCCCATCCCTCACCTTCACAGTCTCCTTTGCCGGCTGCCTGTCGTCCCTCACCCTGAGAACGGACCGTCCCGCAACCCTTTTCTCTTCCTGCTCTAATCTGTTCCCTTAGGAAACATCATCTTAACACCTTATTGGGGGGATTACCAATAATCTCCAAGGGTCAGTAGGTAGCTCAAATTTCATCATTTATCTCCATTTCCAAGGCCTCTGGCCTGAGCCCCACCTAGACTACCGTCACAGCCTCCTAACTGTATCCCAGCTCCTTCAGCTAGCGAGACCTTCAAATACGGAAATCCGGACACTAGCTCAAAGCCCCACAGTGGCTTCTCATTACCCTCCGGATAAACAAAAACAAAAGAAAAAACTCTCTGCCTGCCATATGAAAGGCCTGTGCAGTTGGGCTCCTGGCACCTCTTCAGCCTCACCTGACACCATTTGGCCCTTAGATCCTCGCAGCCTACAGTGTGACCATGGTAAAGTACCTCGGACAAATCCCAGCTCTTGCCTAGCCCAGGGCCTTTGCATATGCTCTTCTCTCTGCTTGGTCTATTCTTTCTCCATTCCTTCATCTAAACGACTCGTATTCCCACCCCTGTCCCAGCAATCTAAGTTAGGTCTCCTGTAGGGTTCTCTAGAGTACCTTCTTCTTTTCTTAATGAATATTTACCATTATATATCACATCTATATTTGATGATTGGATTTAAACTAAGAGTCCATCTCCAGCTGTCTCAAGCATGTCTACAAACTTCTTGAGGGCAGGAAGCAGGGCTATTTTATATACCAGAGATACCGGTGGATCACTGGTTGAAAGTGCACATGAACAGACACAGTGTCCAGGTCTGCCTGCAACCCCTCTGGACCTGCTCCTTCTGTCCACCCCCCTTAACGCATCATTCAAGGGGCTCTGAGGCTTCACGGAAAAGCCTGGTTCTCTGGGGGCTGTAAAGAGACGGAGCCAAGCCTTTCCTTTCCTCAGTCATGTGGCTCAACTTTGCCTTTTTCTCAGCCTCGCTTACGCGTCTGTGGGAACCTCACGGGCAAACTCGTGTGTGCCTCACGGCTGCACGTCAGTGCCCTGGCCGGGGCTGGCTCGCAGCAAGGAGCGCTTGGTGGGCACCTGTTGAGCCAAACAGAACCAGCGCAGCCTGTGACGGACCCTGATGACCCACATTCACTCCCCCTCTTCCTGAGAGAACCCTGATTTTGTGTAGAGAGCCAACATGGCCATCTGACAATACTCACTTCCTCAGATTTGCTCACAGCTCTGAGAGGCCGTGTGACGCTCTGCTGGAGAAATGTGAGCTGCGGGCTTCAGGAAGGCCGGCTCCCTGTTTGCTTCCCTTCCTTTTCCTGCCTGATACGCAACACGCGCTCTGGAGGCGGAGCGGCATCTCAGGACCACGAGGGGCCACGCGTGAAAACAGCAGGTGGTCGGGGTGAAGGAGCCTGGGCATGCATGCTGCTGGGCCGGCCCTGGAGGGACACACCTGGCCTGAGAGTGCCCATGAGAACGTTAAACCCCCTGGTGCCACCAGCTGGGATCTTGCTTTGTGCACACGAGACACATTTCTAACTGTCCCAGAGACTCACTTTATTGCTGGGTAGCTACCTGAGGTGGGTATCTTTGCTTCCCTCCTGCCCTTGAGGTCCCAGGTCCCTGAGAATTCAGAAGGTCCAGCGGTTCTGGACAGATCCCAGGGCCACCAAGGGGGTGAGGTGCGGGTGGAGGGCACGCTGCTTGCCCTACTGTCCTGGGCGACAGGGACAGGCTGGCCTCAGTCTGCAGAGATGCTCTGCTCCGATATTCCACGCTCTCCTCCACTGAACTGACTTTTGGCTGAAGTTTGTCTCCGATGTGCTGGCTTCAGCCTACAATTTCACTCCACGCCTCCCAGACTGCTCCGAAGACATCACTGCTATCAGGGAGCGGTGGATCCGCAGGGCACTTCTCCAAAGAAGCGTTTCCCGTAGACGTTCCCCCAGTGCTGCCAATGTCATTTGCAAGGTTAACTGATTACTGAGAGACCTTGATTGCTCATTGCTGCGTGTTATCCTACCATCCAGAGGCAGGGGATACGGGGAATGGTGAAGGCAGAGAGTATTCAAAACGAAAATCATTCCTAATCACTTTTCTTAGTTTCTTCTTTGAAGTAGTGTCGGTTTTTACTCAAATTACAGTATAGAATATCTGGGATTTCTCTCTCCAGACCCTCGCAAAAGCACTCCAAGGCTAATGAACGGTAAGTAGTCTTACCCAATCAAAGCAAGGGGCATACAGAAATAGCATGGTCCAGGGGGCTGTGGAAAATCATAAAGGACCCAATTTTGATGATCCTGGAAAAACAGAAGGTTATGCGAAAGTATCCATTCGCAGCTAGGAACACAAGGATGGATCGCAGGAACAGCTGATGAAGACACCACCGCTGCCACGGGACCGTCCTTCTGTCCTTCCTGGCTCCTCTTTCTTTTTAAAAATTTCCCCATGAAATTACAAAGCTCTGTCCCAGTAACCTCTTTTAGTTACATAAATTAATGGGCAGTTGTAAACCCTCTGGCTCTAACTATTTCAGTCCCTTGCTCAAACGCCTGCAGAACGAACCTTTTCCTGGGGCGGCATTCAAGGCCCGCCCTGCCGGCTCGCTTCTCCCTCCGCTCTAGTCAGAGAACGCCGGCTCCTTACAGCCAGCAATTAATTGTCTGCCTACCTGCCTTTTCCCATGTCATTCCTGCTACCTAGAACGAACTCCTCCACAACTCCCCCTCCCATCTCCCTCCTTTAAGTATGAAGATTCTACCCACCCTATAAGGTCCATCAAACGTCACTCCCTCGGAAGAGCCCTCCCTGACCCAGCCACCTGGATGGACGTGGCCCCGCCTTCCTCCCATCCTAATGGCATCCACCAGTGGCTCCAGGAGTGACTTTCTTTGTCCCTTCCTGGATTAGAGGCACTTACTGGGTAAACGCTTTCTCTCCTTTATCTAGATCACACCGTACCTTCTCTGTCCCTCCAGCCTGAGAAAGAGCAGGTATATGCTATGTCTGTCTCGTCCCTGGACACAGACCAGGTCGATTTACAGTGACTGCCTGGGCACGAACACAGGGCCCCTTCTCGTTAATGAGCATGAATGTCCTCAGACCAGAGCACGCTTCTCATACAAACAACCTGGGTCTATGTTTCCTAACAACGATTCTCATTTCTTTTTTTTTTTTTAATCCTCACCCGAGGACATTTTTCCTTTTTTGTTCAGGTAGAGTGGGAGGGAGAGACAGGAACAGAGAGAGAGAGAGAGAAACATCGATGTGAAAGGGACACATTGAGTGGCTGCCACCCTCACGACTGACCAGGGCCGGGGACAAACTGCAACCGAGGTACACGCCCTTAGCGGGAACCGAACCCGGGTCTCTCCGGACCGCAGGTCGACGCTCTAACCGCTGAGCCAAACTGGCCAGGGCCGATTCTCATTTCTTTTCTCTGGGGTTTGAAGGGGCGAGGTGGGCCGGGCATATAAGATTAACTAAAGGACTTACATGCATATCTGCATAGTCCACGGACACAGACAATAATGCGGTGAAGGCCTGGGGTGGGGGGGAACTGGTAGAGGGGGGCAGTGGGGGAGAAATGGGGGACATCTGTAATACTCTCAACAATAAAGATAAATAAATAAAAATTAATTATAAAATTAATAAATAAATCCATTGTGGGGCACCTCTGTTAGTTTTTTAAAATATTTTTTTCTTTATTGATTTTAGAGAGAGAAGAAGGGAGGGGGAGAGAGAGAGAGAGAGAGAAACATTGATGAGAGAGAACATTGATTGGCCGCCTCTTGCACGCCCCCCACTGGGGATCGGGCCCACAACCTGGGCATGTTCTCTGGCTGGGAATTGAGCCAGTGACTTCTTGGTGCATGGGTCGATGCTCAACCTCTGAGCCACACCGGCCAGGCCCCTCTGTTATTTTTTATATCATCCTGCTACAATGTCAGGTTGATCTGTCCTTCTATGTTTCAACATCAACCAACATTTAAAAATAAGATGCTTTCTGGAGACCCAAAATGCTGCAATACTGACTTGTTATTGCAAGGTCTTGTGGTTGCAAGCAATGCATATGAAGATATATTTATTTGAAAAGTTTTGGATGCTGTGATATTTTTTCATGGTCTTTTTAATGACTTTCCAAGAAAATTTCCTGTGTTGATATAAGATGCTTGCAAATTAATAAAGGGAAAATTATATCCCATATAATACAAATATAAATAAAATATGTAATAGTATCATTGCAAATAGTCAGACACTGTAGCACAGTGTGGAGAGTGAGGGATTTGGAGACCAAGTAAGTTTTCATCCTAGCTCTGTCTTTACTGACCGAGACTTTGGGCAAGTCAATTAAATTCTCTGAGCCTCAGTTTCTTCATCTATAAAGATGAAGTCAAAATACATGGCATCTAAGGTCTTGTAAGGACTAAATTACATACAGAAAAGAGCTGAGTATGGTCCTCAACACACAGTAGGAGCTCTCTAAATGTCTGCTAAATGACAGGAACCCTCATGCACTGTTGGCGGGAATGCAGACTGGTGCAGCCTCTACGGAAAATAATATGGAGGGTCCTCAAAAAATTAAAAACGAAACTGCCTTCTGACTCAGCAATTCCACTTTTGGGTAAATATCTAAAACATGAATTTGAAAGAATATATGCACCCCTATGTTCACTGTAGCTTCATTTACAATAGCCAAATGATGGAAGCAACAAAGGACCTATCAATCGACAAGTAGATAAAAAAATTGTGGTACATATATACAATGGAGTATCACTCAGCCATAAAAAAGAACAACATATTACCATTTGTGACAACATGGATGGACCTAGAGGGTATTATGCTCGGTGAATAAAGTCCAAGAAAGAAAAATACCACATGATTTCACTTATGTGTGGAATCTAAAGAACAATATAAACATACAAACAAACAAAACAGAAACAAACTCACAGATATAAAAACAGACTGATGGTTGCCAGGTGGGAGGGGTAGAGGGGCTGGATAAAAAAGGCAAAGGGATTAAGAAGTACAGATCGGTATTTGCAGAATAGTCACAGGGATATAAAGTACAACAGAGGAAATGTAATCAATATATTGTAATAAATATGTATGGTGCCAGGTGGGTACTGGAAGTATGGGGGGGGGGGCACTTTGCAAAGTACATGATTGTCTAACCACTATGCTGTACATCTGAAACTAACACAAAATAATACTGAACATAAACTGCAATTGAAAACTGAAATTCAAAAAATGATAAAATTAAATGTTTGCTGCATGAACGGATGGGTGGAAAGCAGAAGTAAATGTAATACAGAAAAAAGGGGCTTTGATCCTGGGAAGGAGGCAGGTTGCTAAAGAAGGAAGATCACACGCTTTGGAGTCAGATGGATGTAAATTCAAGTCCTGGCTTTTCTCTTAACATCCCTGGGCCTCAGTTTCCTCATCTGCAATATGGCTTAAAGAATGTATTTAAGGCCCTTTAATTATATTTTGGCTACTGGTATACATCCTCCTACTTCATTCAACAGTGGGGTCAACAAGGACACCCACCCCAAGGGAACCAGGACCAGAACCAACATTACCCTCTAATTCTGGATCTCCACACGTAGAGGAAAGGCTGTTCTTTTGGAGAAAAACAGCCATGTTTCATTCTAAAACTTGCTTGGTTTCAGTGGTGTGTGTGTGTGTGTGTGTGTGTGTGTAAACAGATCTAGTTCACAGGGAGTTCTGTCAACATCAGGTCTCTGTGTGTATATATTTGTGTATACAGTTTGTAAAGTGCATTTAGATTTTTTTTCCAAGGCAAAAGATAAACTCATTTAATTTAAAATCGTCAGCTGTATTGCATTAAATGGAGGGAAAAGCAAAAACGTACACCATCTAGCCATTTGCTAAATTAAATACAATTATTTCTCCTGTTACTTAATTACAAACAGACATAAATACTCTGGATTCTGACATCTCCGATCTTCTTAAATTCTAGTCCACATTTCAACATGTAATGAAGGGAAGGTCATATTCCAATTTGTGTGTTAAGCAAACCTGAGAGTTACAATTGTATATTGGGACCATAATGACTTCACTAAAACAAGACCTAAACTTTTAATTAACCTGCCAAGACAAATTACAACTCATAACTCACTGGTAACAACCACAGACAGCTGAGACTCAATGCCAGGGCCTCTTGGGGAGAAAGGGATTAATAACATCACAATTGGTCTATTTTTGCATTGAAGAAAAGAAGGTATTCATTAAACAATCACCGTAGCTTGAGGGAAGACAGACAAGTTAGAAAGGCAGCAAGAGGAAGGTGGAGGAGGAAGGGATGGCAGGGAATATTAACAACCTGCACTTACTGAGTGCTCATCGCGCCCGATGCCCGCGCTAGGCACTTGATATCTGCTCTCTATAATCTTCACAATGGGGCTGGCAACGTAATACTACTCTTTCATTTCCAGAAAAGGAAAATGAGGCTCAGAACGCGAGGTGACTGCCCGTGGTCGCAGAGCTAACCTGAGACAGCTAGGGAGGCAGGAATGGAGAGCGGCGCTCACAAGGCATTTGTTTTCAGAGCTCAGCTGACAGACAGACCATCAGCATCACCTGGGCTCTACCTCGGCCCTACTGGTCAGCATTCGTGGGGAAAGATGGAGCAACCTGAATTCTGAACTAGCTTCCCCGGGGATTCCTTTGTACGACGATGTTTGAGAGCACCCATGAGATACTAGAACCCCTTGCTGTCCACATGTGGTCCAGAGCGAGCACCACAGGTGCTGGAGAGACATGCAGAATCTAGGGACCCGCCCAGATCTGCAGAAGCAGAATCTGCACAGGAGCAAGACACCAGGTGGTTCGTAACACGGAAGAGCACAGGATAGCCAAGCTGCCCTAACAGACATCATAGGGTTAAAGGAGGCAAAGACAGATTTTATCATTTCGGTGAAACAGGAGAACCAGAGGGAGTCAACACCGACTCCTTAATTACGACAAAGCAGGTTACCAAGCTCCTACAAGCCAAGACTTGACGAGGCACTTGGCTGTACCTCACTTGATTTCTCTAAGAGGCACATCCTAATTAAAAGTCACTTTCTTTGGGGGTTTGTATTAATATCCTTTCCTATTTATGCTCAGTTATTACAAATGAAGAATTCAGATCGGAAGCCATCTCAGCTCTGAGCAAGCCTGGTGCTCTATGCTGGCTGGTGAACCGTGCCGACCAGAAAGTGGGCTGAGACCCGAAGCTGGAACTCGGGCACCACAGGTGACTTGATAATCGTGCCCTTAGCTGAAGCTGCCATGTCCAGAAAGAACATAGCAGCGGGGTCTGGCGTCTGCAAACCCCACAGTGACGGCCTAACTGATGGTGAGGACACGTTGGTTCTCCGATGACAGAACGCAGCCGCACCCCTAGCCCCCAGGTCACAGTGACTACGGAGTGGCTGCCTCACATCCCAGGATCTTGAGAAACCAAGAGCTGGAAAACTTAAGCAACCTGTGCAGGGTCAGATCACAGGTGAGGGCAGAGCTTCAGAACTGAGCATACTTCCTCTCTCCCTCGAAAGGCAGCACCCGGGAGAAGGCCACAGCCCACCCCTGCCCGGGCTGCTGCCAGTCCACCAGGGGTCGGCCGAGGAAAGGCCACGCCCACGCGCTCTCCCTTAGGAACTGAGCGAGGCCCTTTTCCGCCTGGCTGGGTGTTGGGGAGGCAGAGAAGATATGTCCAAGTCCAGCCGCTGGGACATACCCTTGCCAACAAGGTCGGCACAAGTGGTATTTCCTGCATCAGAGCTAACGCAGCCTGACAGCCCCACCTCCGTCGCTTGGCCAAGAGGCTAGAATACTGAGCCGGCCGCGCTGGCAGACGCTGCTAAGTCATGCGTGGGTTTCACTGAGAGGCATGCTTGGCCTCAGCACTAAGGGCAGGGTTCAAGTAAGAGAAAGGTGGTCAGGAAATGGCAGCTGCTGTTCAGAAAAGAGAGCCAGGGTCTTGCAAGGGTGTTAGACACCAAGGACCAGGTTCAGAGGTGTCTATTCAATGCCACCTTCTGTGTCAGAGAGACTCAGGCTGAGGACTGAGATGGAACTCTGAGTGAGCTCTAAACCACACAGGACTTTTCATTAAGCAGAAACCTTGTCCCCAGGCACTCTGGCTAGTGACGTTTTTATCTTTCCCTAAGTTTTAGTTTCCTGTAGGAAGTTTTTATCTCCAGCCTACATCATAACACTTCCTATATAAACTCAGAAAATAATGGTTTCTGCCTGAACCACTGATCACTGCGTCCCCTGGCACACATGGTGACCTTAGGAGGGGACCCATGCTGTGGAATGTGAGGGTAAAGGGGAGACATTCTTTATAACGAGTGCTGGGCGTGGGAGGTGGCCACGGGCTCACTCGGAACCGGGAGCTGTGGCCCTCTTCCCTGGGAGGGACTCGAAGGTGTTAGCACTGGTTTAAAACCCAGGGCTCACTCTCTGCTGGAGATCAGGACACCTCTATTCCCACCAGAAGCCAATGTGACCAGTGACACTGGTCACCCAGCCCTTTGCAGTGCCATTTCTCTCGCCAAGCCTTTCCCTTGTTTTCTCATCCGCCAGGGGTTGAGCGCTCCCAAAGCAAAACAGACCAAAAAAGCCCAAGTAAGAAATCGGTGAATTGAACCAAGGGGAGACTATTTTTAAAAAATACAGGTGTTGGAGAAGTTTCAGCAGGAGAAACGTTGTCTCCGTGTGGCTGGTCACCCAGGGTCCCTGCGCCAGTCAGCCCTCCTCCCACCCCCGCCTTCCGATGCAGCTGCTGGTCCACACGCCACGCCAGCGACAGCACGTGGAGGGCGGTGGGCAGCAGCCCTGGGCTCAGGAGCCAGCCCAGACGGCCTTCCAGCCCTCCTGCCCCCCCTTCCCTCACGTCCCTACACCGCAGTCTCGCTCCGTGTCCAGCAGGCCTGGTCAGACGGCCTGATGCCAGACAGCAGGTGGCATTTACAGCTCCGGGCTGGACACGTTCCCTGCTCAGCTTCAGCTCCCAGCATCCCCGAGCGTCCTCTCGCACAAACGGACCCCCGAGGGGTGGCGGTTCCTTACCAATGGCAGTGGTGAGAAAAGAAACCACTTCGGGCTCCTTCCCGTCGTTGTAAAAAGCCAGGTGCCAGATGCCCGAATCCAAATACTGGATGAAGCCGGTCTCGTGGCTGGAGGGAGGAACGACTCCCCGGGACTGGCGCTGGGGCCCCTCCAGGCTCCGGGCTTCCTGGGTCAGGAGCCTCCTTCCATCCAGCAGCTCCACAAAGTCAAACTGAGGCACAAAGAGCACAGTTAGTCGTGGGCCTGCTTGGCCAATGCACGCTCCTTTCCTCAGACGTCTCCTGGGCAGAGCCCAAGGACGCACACCCGGGGCAAGAGAAAGAGGCTAAAGCCACGGGAAGGTTGATCGACCACCTCCAAGTCCTCCCCAGACCCCATTTTTTTCATGGCCATAGTCTCCTTGTTCTCTTGCAAGTGCAGCCTGATTAGTGGATTCATTTTTGGTCTCATTTTGCTTTAAGTTTGGTGTGTGTGTGGCAGGTCTTCACCTGGCCGAGTGTCCCGGAACAACCATGCTTTTCCCATGGCGGGCACGTGGTCAGAAACCCAGCCACTTGGCTACGGTTTGAACTCCAACCCTGTGGACTCCTGGGGCCCCAGGATTGGGACTGGAGCCCTGGATGCACCTTCAATGTCAGTCAAGTGCAAATGAGAAGGTGATTTATATCCGTCTTCCTTTTGTCAGTGATCCTTTCTAAGCGCTCCAGGTTCAGGGAGCAGTTTTAATGGGATTAGCCCAAAACTCTATCAATGATTACATGCTCTGTCGAACACCACTGCCAACTGATCCGAGCCTGCTGCTATGAGACTTAAGAGAAGTCAGACACACAGTGTTACCGACAGGGAGATGGTCAAGTCCTACCGGTCTACTAGCAAGCACACTGAATTACTCTTTCTCTCTTTCTCTTTCTTTCTTTCTCTCTTTCTCTCTTTCTCTCTTTCTCTCTTTCTCTCTTTCTTTCTTTCTTTCTTTCTTTCTTCTTTCTTTCTTTCTTTCTTTCTTTCTTTCTTTCTTTCTTTCTTTCTTTCTCTTTCTTTCTTTCTCTCTCCTTCCTTCCTTCCTTCCTTCCTTCCTTCCTTCCTTCCTTCCTTCCTTCCTTCCTTCCTTCCTCCCTCCCTCCCTCCCTCCCTCCCTTCCTTCCTTCCTCCCTTCCTTCTTTCCTTCCCTTTCTTTTTTTCCCTCCCTCCCTCTCTCTCTTTCTGTCTTTTTAAAAAACAAGATAGATATTTATCCTAGCTCATTAAAGATGTCTGGAGGCATGAGGTCTAGGGCTAGCATTGCAATTCTACAAAAAAATCAGGGGCGCAGGCTGTTTCTGTTTTTCTGTGATTCCATCCTTAGCATCTAGCTTTGACCTAAAAATCTTAACGACTGGTGTTGGAAGACTGTACTTGGCCTGGGAATGCCTGCTGGATACCTATGATTTAAGTTACTCCAATCCCAGAGCTGGGAGGACTTTACAAAAGGCTGTTCTTTATCCAGCGTGACTGGTCATATGTCAGTCATCCTGAATGAGCTTAGTAAGCGTTTCTGGTGCGACCTGAGTGTGGAACTCTGAAGGAGAGACAGAGCGCGTGAGCCTAGGGAAATGACATCTACTCTGAACCAGGTCCTGCACCAGCTGCCTTGTAAATGCTGGTCTCTAGTCTTCACAACATCCCTGCAGGTAGGCACTGTTCCCTCCATCTGACGGATTAGGAAACTTGCTGTGAGAGGATTAGTAACAGGCTTGAGGTTTCATAGCTGATAATAAGAGGATTCAAACCCAGGTTTGTCTGGCTCCAAAGTGCGTGCCTCTTTCTCTAGATTATATTTCTCAGATAATTTAACTTAGGAGACTGGGTGGTAGTCGAAAGGCAATTGAGAGATTTCCTAGTATTCCCTCCTCTTAAACAGCCCAGGGATGTAACCCTACCTACGCATCTGAAAAGCAGGGCCTGAGATCGGGCAAATGGATGGAGGGCTATCAAATATATAAAATTCCCTTTAAGCTGAAGGACACAGGTTTAAGCATTCGGCTTCCTGTCTTTGGGTTAAAAGTTGAGGTGGGTGCCTGGGGAGGGGGAGGGCACGTGGGATTCTGGTTACCTGTGTATGTGAAGGAGGGAGGCCTTTTCTGCCATAAATGCCAACCAGAGCCGCCTTTCCCAGAGAGACATTGAATTTCAGATGCACAGGATGGTCTATGAACACCTGAGTCCTCCAGAAAGTGCCAGGAGGAATCTTCTGGGAAGCCCGTCTCCCCACGTCAATTTCTCCAGAGTCTATGAAACTGTCCTCTGGAAAGAAACTACTGGGCTTTCCTACCAAGACACAGGGAAGGGAAGACAAAAACGTCATGATTAGACACAGGCGAATCAAGCAATTAGCGCAGCCAACGAGGGGGACTCCCCGCCTGCTCTCTACACTCCTCTCTACAACGGTCTGCTGCCAGCGCACCCCCATCCCCCGTGCCCCTACTGAAGCGTAAGAACGTCCAGAACTCTCTTCCAGTGACACGCAAATTATTCTGCTGAAAATACTCATTCCTGCTCTGGCTGGTGTGGCTCAGTGGTTGGAGCGTTGGCCTGCGGACCAGAGAGTCCTGGGTTCGGTTCCCGCTAGGGGCACGTACCAAAAAAACAAAAAAACAAAAGAATCCTCATTCCTCCAGAGTGGTGTGGGTCCTCCCTAAGGGCCATCTGTTTACTGCATAATTCCACAGCTTGTTAAGATATATTTTGATCCTAAAAATAATCATTTGCAGTCACATGAGACTGTGCTGTGTGTGTGTGTGTGTGAAAGCGTGCATGCTAAAATAGAAAGGCTAGAGGGAAAAGGTGTTGTTATGAAATTTCCAACTAAGACTGGTTCTCCCAGCAGCAGGAAGCAGGACCTGATTGGCATTTTGCAAGTTCACTGGTGTATATATGATCAGAAGTCAAATTCTGAGGCTGAGATATGTGGAAGGGGGTTTGTGTTGGGAGCGGGGTAGGGTTGGGGAAGATGAGGAAGAGCGTACTTGTGAAGAGAGGAGAAATGCTTCTTTGTCTAGGATGAAGGTCTTTGAATATCATTTTTGTGCTAAAGAGAGTCAAGTTGAGGGAATGTCTCAAGTTCAGGCACAAAGCCTGTGACATACTTGGAAATCTGATCCAGACCCCAACCCTGTAGGCTGCAGGGGGGTGAGGGCAGTTGGGGTCATTAGGGGTAAGGTCTCTTGACCATTTCTGTCACCGATCACAAGAGTGACAGCTTTCTGGGGGCACCCCAAGTGCCAGGGAGGAAGACTGCTTATCAAACTTCCTCTATTTGGTAATTAAACACATTCACATGTGAAAAATATAAACCTAACTTCCTGCCTTCTGAGGGAACAGGAGGCTCTAGGGATGTTAGAAGACCACCCTTAGGACAATGACAAACCAACATTATGCCAACATCTGATTTGTCATTAGAAATCACCCCCTGGGCATCCGAGTTCCAAGCCTGCTGTGTTGTTAGAGATGTTCGAAGAGACACTTCAGAGAACAAGAATCCATTTGTAAAGAAAATACATTTATGGGAACTTTTATAAAAAGCATTTGGGGAATAAGAAATTAAAATGTCTTTTTTCCCCTAGCTTTGTAAGATCCCTTACAAAGCACATTTGATGCTGGAACGGAGCTTGGCAGGGCACTGTTGTAGTCATAAAATATTTTACTGTTTTAAATAATACAATTCAATTTAAATGTTAAACTTCTCCATATGTTATCATTCCCTTATAAACTCCCAGGCAGAAACATCAGGTTTTTAGCTTCAAACCGTTAAATGTTATTTTAATTAAAAATATGCCAACAGAAAAAAGTTAAAAATGCGTGCTCTCAATAAAAGTGCCCCCAGCATTCTGTCATTAGCCTGGGAAAGAGCCTGTGGTTCATTCCTTGGTGGAAGCAACATGCCCCAGACGTTCACCTTGCAAATGGAGACACGCACAAACCACCACACAGGGGTTCAGAGTTCAAAGGCAGAAGCTAAATTCGCAGAGCACGGAGATGGAAGAGAATTACTTTCACACTTCCTTATCCGATTTCTGGTTTCCTAATACCACCATCCTTTTACAGTCCAGGTGGAAGACAGTGTCCCCTCCGGCTTCTACTTCTGCTCGGGAAGCAGAAGTCTGAGGGAGTACGGAATGAAAGCAGGATGAGTTCTGGGCTATTTACTCCTTGAAACTGCATAGAAATAAGCCCCAAACTGCTAATCCCAAGGACTCATTTCCTCTGTGAGTAGGTGGGAGTCAGGGCGGGTGCGACTGCAGAATGGCCTGCCTTCCAATAACTCCTGAGTCTGAGAATAAATAGAAGACTTCCTCCCGCATTTTGGCATGCTGTTGGAAAACCACGCACAGCTCATTTTCTCCTTCAGCGAACATGTGTGCCGGAGACAGCTATTGTATCAGCTTCTGTAGCCTCAGAGGTCAGGGGCCAAGCCCAGAGACTCGCTCAGGAAGTCTGCAGGCCCCAGGGGCCTGTCTCAATTGGCTCTTACCCTGGAGGAGGGAGGGGCAAAAGGGGAATATTCTTTTTCAGCACTCTAGTATTTCACCAAAAAGGCCAAAACGGCAGAAAAAAAAATTGTCTTCGGTGTGTATATGATGAAATCAAAATAGTAAATTCTGGTCTAGGGCACCCCTCTGCCCTGCCCAGGACTTTGACTTTTTTGGCTGAGGCTGTGAGGGCTACTCTGGAGCTTTGGTTCAAAAGTGACCTTGGGCCCCGGCCAGTTTGGCTCAGCAGTTAGAGTGTTGGCCCGTGGACCAGAGAGTCCTGGGTTCGGGTCCTGCTAAGGGCATGTACCTCAGTTGCAGTTTGTCCCCGGCCCTAGTTGGGGTCGTGTGAGTGGCAACCACTTGATGTGTCTCTCTCACATCGATGTTTCTCTCTCTTTCTGCCTCTCTCCCTCCCGCTCTATCTGAAGATGAATGCAAAAATGTCCTTGAGTGAGGATTAAAAAAAAAAAAAAAAGGTGACCTTGGACCAGAAGTCAACCCGTCTAGACCCTAAGGGAAGGGACCACAACCTGGTCTAAAGGCATTCTGTGATAGGGGAAAGAGGATTCCCATCTGGAACTTAACCTCTATTCTTCTCCCCTGCAGTCCCCAGGGGCCCCCTGGAGTAACCACAGGGATGAGACAGGGACTTTTCAGGGGAAAGAGCGGCAGCCTGCTGAGGACCTCAGCCTGACGGGAAAGAGGCATGAGACCGGCTGGGCTACGGGCTGAGTGAAACTTCAGAGTGAAACCACCTCCATCCTATCCTGCCTTTAAAAAACCCTTCCTGCTGTCCTCATTCCAGATCCTATAACTCAAGATTCTTTGCTCTTAGTTCTGAGCACCAAATTGTGAACACTGGGACAGCAAATATCCTACTACATGGCAAAACCCACCAGTGTTGGGGTAATGAGAGCAGGCAGAGGCAACCGGAGGAGAAAAGACCTGCGTATATAATTCTTTTTATCCCTATGTACATTCTGGAAAGTAATTATAATCATATAATTATAATATATTTATAATAATAATAATAATAACAATGTAGTAATAGTAATGAAGGTAGAAGTAGTTTTAGCCACCATTTATTCAACACCAACTATATGGTGGGCACCTGCATGTATATTGGGTCAGGTAATTCTCATACTATTAAAATGTATATACTGGTTGTCAGAATGCTTAAGAAACAGTGAGAGATGAACCCATTTGGAGTTCCTCTTTATTTATTGGAATATGGCTTCTTAGAGCATTAAATTGATGGATGATTAATTACAACTCTTCAAAGACATTCTCAATGGTGGCAGAGTGTGCTGACCCCCTTTAAAACTAAGAGTCCAATTTAATGCACAGTCCCAGCAGGCTAAATAGCAAGGCAGACCAGGCAGATCCAAGGCCCACTGACAAACTTCCTGGAATCCTGGGGTACAAGAAGTTGACAAGTTTTATGAAGTAGGGACCTGCAAACAGGCCTCAAAGTTAAAGGTGACAGCCAGCATCTCAAACATTCATAGGACAGGCACTATCCAATCAGTGGGTGCCCCCAGAGGCATGATAAACAGTACAACGTACTTAATTCAGGATTAGGGACCACCAGCACCACGATTAGGTTTCACAAGTCAGATTCTACTGACAATTCTACTCTTTTCTTTGTAAATATATACAAACTCAGGCTTCCTATGGCAATGCAAACAAATAATCATGTCTATAAAATAAATTTCTCAATAAATTTCTGAAATGATTGGCTAGCTCAGTAAAATATGAGAGATTTAAGAACCGAAAGTCCATGCACTTGCTCAGTCAGTCTTTACTCTCCGGAACTAAGCTCCATCTACATAGGTTCTAAATTCCTAATAAAATAATATTCTACCCCCTGCTTCCACCTTTTTTGGTTCTTTTCAATGCAATAACTTGCACAAAGTATCCTTTAGTTTCCTTAGCAACTGTGTGGAATGTATTTGGTTATCAAAATAAGCTGTTTCATTTTGGAGAGCCCAGCTGAGCCTGAGTGCAGCAATTTCCATGGTTCAAACTGATGGGCAATTTTGATTTCATTGCAGAAAGAAGTAAATGCTATCCCCTAGCCCACCAATTCAACCATCAGAAATGCTTGTTTATTCATTGCCTTTCCCCCCTTCTCCACTAATGCATAACGTAAGTTCTTGTGGCTTTACTTGCAAAAGCTGCTGTATTTGGTTTCTGTCCTATGACAACCCTGAAATGGTTATAGTCACTTTGAAAGTATAGTATATACTGTAGTTTGAGGTTATTCTCAAAGAATGGTGAACACTTAAAATACTGGTTCATCCAATGTTTCCTTTGCATTATTAAACAATATTCAAAAATGCCCCAAGGATAAAATGTTAATCAGTCTGGATTTCCGAGACTCTAATAACTGATATGGAATGACTTTTGATGTGAATAGATGGGAGGAAAGGAACCGATACTTTTTGAGGAGACTAAGACCAAAGGAGATGGAGTAACTGCCAGGAGTCAAACCCTGGGGTCCCTGGTCCCAAAGCCCATCTATCCTTTCTCTATCATACCCCATTGCTTCCCCCATCACTGTGGAACAGGGTCTCTAATTCTAATTCCGGAACCAGCTCTCCTCTTTGATGTCCTCGGAAGGGACCGGAAATATGCACTCACATCTGGGCTACAGACTCTCCTCCTTGACATGTGTCGAAGGAACTAGATTTTTAACATCACGATTAAAAACATAAACCGAGTAGACATTGGCTTGACCAGGGGAAGAAATGAAGAACCAGGTGGTCTCACATAAACTATGGAGAGCTTTCTCCTCTGTTTTTCCAGACTGATGTATTTTTTGGTCACAGGAATTGCTTTGGATGCTGACCACTTTCCCGCGCCGCACTGCATTTGAGGGTCTGGTGAACAGGGCTTCCATTTGCATTAGTAATGATAGATAATTCCTTCAAGCAAAAATACTCCAATTAAAGTAAACCAATAAGCTAGTGCAATTGGATTTTGTCTCTTATCTCACCTCCTGCTCCTAGCCTAAACAACCCACAAGCTAATTTCATTAGAGTGAGAGATTTCAGATACATCTAACTCCTGTTTAAAGAATGTCTGATAGAGATCATGGAAGGAAGAAAATATATTTTGCTAAATAAGACCCTTTACCGAGAGCTTTAGGGTCAAATGTATCTTAAATCTGCATCTGTACATGCTGATCTAAAGACAGTCTTCATTTTATGGTATTCACCTGTGGCATCCGACACTATAAACTGGTTCGGGCAGCCCAAGCCAACCAGCAGGACCATGGACAGGGCCAACTTGAAAAAAAAAATTCTGAAGAGCCATCTGGTTGGTCACATGATGATTCTATGTCTAATTTCATATGTAGAACTGGCAAATTAGAATGGATCTTAGAGATAATCTAGCTCAATAGCCTCCCCGTAAAGAGGAAAAAAAATGAAGCCCAGAAGGTCTAGTCAAGGGATTTGCTTAAAGTGACATCACAGGTCAGTGGGCAGCAGCCACACTTGAATTCAGGCTCCTGACTCCTAAGCCAGAGCTCTTCCCATGGCCCCATGCATGTGTCCTCATGTCCTAATAAGGGGCCAGGAAAGTATACATTATTCAAGGTTTTAAGTCTTAAAATCTTTGTAAAGGAGAAGATGGTGTTGGCCCTGTGGAAATACCTCCCGGTTACTTCCCTTCAAGATGACTATAGGTAAAAAGTTGATTTTGGCTTTCAAGATGATCACTTCAGTGACCAAGAATAGATACTGCAACAGGCGCTATGCTACCCTATGACCCACACAGATGCCTAGAAGACAAATCCTTGGAAGGCCAGGGAGGCTCAGAGGCCATGACCTCCAGGTTAAATGAGGGGAAAGGAAAGAGGTAGGCAGTGAGGGCCAGAGGCCGCTATGGGCACCTTGCTGACTGAGGTAACACCAGAGAGATAGAACAAGTCACATCACGTGCAGGAGATGGAGGGCCATGCTGCTCAGAATGCCCACCGGACTGGCCTGTTAGCTCAGACATCTTTCCTGGTACTAATATCTGTGAGTTTGTGTCGTTCTCGGCTGACAGTGAAAGAATCTGTGTCTGTGGCATGTTAGAAAGACCCCTAAGAAGTTCAGAACATGGTCTAATGATGTCCCATTTAGAATGCCAAACTCCAAATTTCACCAGCATTTTTATCAATGATGGAAAAATAAATTTGCGTCTCATTGTACAATGAGATTTCTCATCCACATCTCCTTCAGGGCCTTGTAACTACAGGATTCGTCAGGACGGACAACTTGTGGAGACAGCAAGAGCCCTGGGGCCATGCAGATGTTGGCTCAATTTCCAAATTCCATTATTTACTAGCGGGTGACTGGCCAAGTCACCTAATTAATATGACCTTTAGTTTTTGCATCTAAAATGGGTATACATGCTTGGCTGGTGTAGCTCAGTGTATTGAGTGTCATCCCATGGACAGAGAGGTCCCAGTTTGATTCTGGGCTCAATCCCCTGCAAGGGGCGTGCAGGAGGCAGGTGATTGATGTATCTCTCTCACATCGATGTTGCTCTCCCTCTCTCCCTCCCCCTCGTAATTATACTTACCTCACAGAATCCCTGTGAGGATTAAATGTGAAATGCTCTTGGCAAAAATCTTTGAAACAAACACACTGTACAAACACTCATGATTATTGCTATTGCTATTGCATACGAGGAAACTAGAGCATGGGAAAATGAGTGACTTGCTCAAGGTCACATGGCTGGTAAATGCTAGAACACCTGAACTGGTGCTTCCATTAAACCACAAGGGTCCAAGGATCTTTCAGCTACAAGACACCATCCACCCACCTCACCAGGCCCCACTCCTGGAGATGCCCGTTTATCTCATGAGGCTGCCCCAGAAGAGCTTGTCTGGATCCCACACAGTCAAAGGCGGCCACCCCAGCAGTGTGCAAACCCGCAATGCTTCCCTGGAGGCATGAGATGGGATACACTGAGCGTCGTGAGCCCTGCCCATGCCCTGCTATGAGCTCACAGTGACAAGGAACTGAGACGAGGACACACGTGGACTGGCAGACGGCGTGGAGTGCAGGGCGTGGAGTGCACAGGGATGCAGGAAGCGCCAGGGCATGGAGCTATGAGTCAGGCACATGATGCGCAGAATGGTCTCCTCGGTTCAAAGGTGGACAGAGAGGACTCACAACACGGACAACACGGCAACCCTACCTTCTGTGGCTCCTTTGCCTTTCCTGTCAGGGATCTCTAACCCAGTGCCCCCTGAGGGATACAGGGAGACGTCCGTTGGCACAGGCCAACTGCTGGCTGTGTCCTCCGTGATCTCATACATCTGCCCCTCCATCGGCTGCAGGTGCCAGTTTAGGCCAAACAGGTGCATGGCTGTGGTGAGCAATGAGAAAAGTCATCTTTTTCTGCCGGAGGCGGAAATGAAACTCCCAAGCCACAGGGGAGGGCAGGTGGGGTGGGGAACACAGGGATTCAGGTCAGTTCAGTTCAACGGGTAGCCCCCGAGGAGAGAGTGCCAAGTCCCTCGTAGGGACCTGGGCACATGGAAGTAACCAAGGCGCAGCCCCTGCCTCGAGGTCTCGTGGTCTCGTGGAGCCTGGAGGGGCAGGGGCAGGGGTGGGAGTTTCAGGTCTAGGACTTGTGCTTTAATTTAAGGGGAACACTGTAATTTGTATCACAAAAGGTTAATTTTCCTAATATAAAAATAACATCTAAAAATAATAGGCAAAGTCCAACGACTCAATAGGAAAATAGGCATAGGAACAATTTACAATACGAAATACAGTGGCTCTCAATTATATCAAAAAAAGACTCTTGGTGCCACTCATAGTAGGAGAAATGCGAATTCAACTCTGAAATACTGGTTCTCACATATGGTTTGGCAAAGATGAAAGAAAGAAAAGGCTGCAAATACACAGTGCTGGCAGAGAGCAGGAAACAGACACTCTCCCACTTGGCTCGTGCCAGCTGAAGCTGGGATAAATCCTGTGGAGGGCGACTCGACAAAGCTGTCAGGTTTAAAATACACATACCCTTTACCCTGGGACTCGGAGCGTCCAATTCTAGAAATGTCTCCTCCAGATACTCACACACACGCTAAGGGACGTGCAAACACTGACTGTAAGGTTATTTACTGCAGCATCTTCCGTAATAGGAAAATACCGGTGACCAGTCCATCAATAAGGGGCCAGGCAGGTTCTAGTCACACAATATGCTGTGCGACCCATAAACAAGAGTAGGGAGCTCTTTGTATGTACTTTTCTGGAGGGAATATGATAACAGTCAGGGCAGTGTGTTTGATATGCTACCACCTTTGTGTAAAAACATTCCTATATATGTACAGAATATTTCTAGAAGGATAGGAAAGACATTGGTGACAGCGGGTATGTCCTATGAAGGAAGGAGATGCTAAGGGAAAGGGACAGAAGAGAGACTTACTTTCACTGTTGCACATTTTGATTTTGTGTCATGCACATGTATCTCTGTGTTAAAAATGTTTTTTCCAAAGTAGCAACTGCTAAATAGTCTTGTCCAACAATCTGGATGGGACCATAGGTGCTGAAGAATGGACACTGTCCCTTGAGATACACGATGCTGGAGAAGGCTAGGAAGCCTGCTCCCCAAATCTAGTACAAATGTCTGCTTACATCCCATCTGAGGATCTGAGACGTGAGCCTTGACAATGCTCAGCCTTCTTGGACGGGCACCCTGATTCCCACAGTGACAGCGAGACACTCCAGTGCCTGGACCCCCACAGCTTCCAGTATGTAGCATCACACTTTTGTTCAACTGATGAGCATTTTCTGAAAGCTTACTCGACACCAGGATCTGCGGCTGGTCTGGAGAGCCAGCCCTGCATCAGACACCCCTGCTTCGATACGCTCCCAGTCAGTAGGGGAGATGATAAGCAACAGACTTTATAGAGGACTAGAAGGCCCAGAGGAGGGTGACTGACGCACTACGCGGGCCTTACAAGCACAGGGGGGATCTAGAGAGATATGAAGGCCCTTGGTAATTATGTTTACCGAGGACCACTATGTGCCAGGCAGCATGCTGGGTAATTTGTACACATTCCATATAGTCGTCACCCTGCCAAACCCAATTCACAGAAGTGCACATTCATGCTCAGAAGGTTAACTAAAATTATAATAATAAAACTATGATTTACTGAATGCTTACCACGTGCCAGGCACTGTGCCAAGAGCAGTCAATGTAGTATTTCCTTTCATTCTCATAATGATCCTAAAAGGTGAGTGTTAATAACCCCATAACCCCATTTTACAGATGAAGAAACTAAGGCACAAAGACATCAATTAACATACAGAAAGTTAAATGGCTAACAAGGGGCAGGGTCTAAACTAGGAGCCAAAACTGTTCAGATTCCGAAATCATACAGCTCAGTCTTTCCGGTGTGAAGACCAGGCTCCCCCCACTTCACCTGCTGCCTCTCACTGCTCTGTCCAGCCAGGCGCGTGAGCCTTACAGGGGCATCCCCTTCGACACACCAAGCAGCCTCCAAGGCTTTTACGTGGCTTTTAGGTAGCAATGCAGGATCCTGTGAGGTGGACGGAAAGTTGTATGACTTGGCCCCAGTGTGTGGACGGGTCCAATGATGGTGGCCTTGAGGGGTCACGTGACTGCCTTCAAGACCCAAAAATCTGTGGCGGAGACGGGAACACAGCACAGCCTCCTGACTTCTAGTCGACACAAGCCCCCCAGGGAGTGCACACAGGTCAGATTTAACCAGGAGTCGTTCTCCGGGAACAGAAGCAGAATCTGACCCTGTGCTCTCTTTCTGGTGCCTGTGGTGCAGGGGAAAGTGTGAGCATCAAAGGCAAGAAAACTGGTTCCGAATCCTAACAGCCGCTTTCTAGCTCCAGTACTCTCACCTGAGAAATGGGGATAAACATATTTCAAAGGACTGTTGTATCATATGAGATGAAATACGGCAGCGTGGTTTGTAAATTGTACATTTATGTGATTAACTGTGTTTTATAACCATTACCACGTACCACTGATGGCCGTGATAAAAGAGCAGCTAACATTTATTGAGCACTGTTGAGACACCGGGCACCAAAGGGCTTCACACCGTGTTCGACCATCTCTGGGCAGTTGTCAGTAATAATAAATGTTGACTTGCCTGGAAGAAGTGAACACTTGGCTATTTCCAAGGCTGAATTAGCTTACATTTCTGCTTACCTTCTTACTGTTTTAATCTATATATTGGCAACTCCAAGGTGATGCAGAGATTGTTCGAACTACGGACGACTCAGATATATACAGCTCAGTGTGGGCTGCCTCTTTCCCCATCGTAATCAACGAACTCATCTCAGTGTGCAAAAGTGCTGTCTTGTTCAAGAGTCACGAGAATGAACTAATCCTAGAATGAACAGAACTCTTAGAGTTTTGTGAAGGGAAACATTTTTATTGTCAAAGCTTTCTCTTATTTTTAACAAGATGCCAAAGCAAGTCTTTGCTTCAAACCATACGGCAAGGGAAATGTGTTAGGGGTGAAAATGACCACAAGATCTGGTGTCTGGGGCAAGGCAGGCGGGGCAGGACCATCCCCAGCAGATGGGGAGGCTGTGGTCCGAAAGCGAGGAGGTGCGTGTGGGCGCTCCCTGCTGGGGGCTGTGGCCCTGGAGTCACGGAGGCCCCACACAGCTGCAGGGCTGGCCAGTCTCTGTACCTGTGGCAGATGTGCTCCTGAGAACCAGCTGGGAAAGCAAAGCTCTGGGCCCAGCTCAGACTTGGGCCCTCTCCGAAGATGCAGTCATTCAGAAGTCATTATGGAGGCTGGTGGATAGGGAAGTGAGCCCAGGGTCACCAAAACTGGGCTGAGCAGCGGGAGCTGGAAGGAGGGCTCAGAGGAGCCGGAGCACGTGGGGCATGAGATGTGAAGCTGAAATGGTGCCACCTTAGCGCCCAAATAAAAGGGAGCCGTTGTCTGCGGCCCAGAGTCTTAAGTCTAAGTCACGCTCCTCCACTGTTTCACTGAGTTGTTCGGTGGGTGGTTATGTTCATGGTTCTGGGTTCTGGGGGAGGGGGAGAGAGGAGGAAGGGAAATAGTTTGCCCTGCTCTCCTCTTCCCAAAGGGCATAGCAGGCGCTCAGCCAGAGACTGGCTAAGGAACACTGAAGCTCAAGCAACCTCTCTCCTCTATCCTGGATGATGATCAAAATAACAATAGCGACACAAAACTAACCGCCAAATGCTTTTTCTGTATCTCTGAGTTCAACTGGATCCTCACATAAAGATAGGTTGAAAGAAACTTCATTGGAGAATGTACACAATGAAACTGGGATAGAACCCGAGTTATAGTGATAAACTGAGCTATAGGTGCAGAGAGGTAAAGTAAGTCACCAAACACCACAGGGCTGGTGTAGAGGCAGGTTTCAGAGTCAGGAACCCGTGTTCCAGAGGATCCAAAAAACCCAAGACACGGAAATGCTCCTCTCCAGCCTCCCTGGAGGATGGACCAGACCACGGAAACAGTACAGATGTAATCACCATGGTGCTGTCTCCTGAGGAACCACTCAGTGGTAACCCCCCCCCCCAATGTGCATCACAGAATTACCGCAACTATACCCTGAAGTTTGTATGTAAAACTGTGCAAAACTCTTCTCAAGTACACTAAAAGTGACGCAAATAAGAAACCTGATTCTAGTTTTGCCTTTCAACTAGTTTGTAATTCAGAGAAAAGGTGAAAAGATGCTATGGAGTTCAGAGAAAGGCTGTGGAAAGGCTGCCGGCTCCTAGGATCACCCATATTGAAATGTAATGATTTCTGAGAGCCAAGAGCTGGGCTGGGGGAAGTTTCCTGTTCCCTTAGAGCTGGTCAATCTGATCCGAGGGCTGACATTTTCCAGTCACCTTTCCTTGCCCAGCACGACATGAGAGATAGCTGAGAAAGTGCATGCTCCATGCTGACATTTTTAAGAAAAACGCTCAGTAGATGTGCAGACATTGAAGGCTCCTGGCAGCACCTGGCCAGCGGGAGGCAATTAACAAAGTCATTATGCAGGAGTCACCAGTACAGAACAGGAGATTTCTGCTGTTCCAATGCGAGCCCCCCTTCCCAAACTGAGCGCATCTGTACACCTGCAGTTCCAGATAGTGCCTAGGGATGGCGATAACCGAACATCGTCGATTCCAGGGATATTTTTGGTTTCAAAGGCAGTGGGAACCAACTCAGTGATACAGGTACCCACATTTTTGTCTCACATTACTGCTGGTGTTTTTTTAAGTATCATTTGTGTAAAATATTAGTCACTGAATTATTTGACTCATGGTGGGCAAAACAAAACCAAAAAGATAAAACAAAAACAACACAAGAGTTTCATTCACCAGGTTGTATTGCTTTTGCTACAAAGCCATGGTGTTCAAAAGTTCCAAACCAAGAAGTTATGTACACAGAAATGTAGACTGCAGTATAAAAGCAAAAAAAAAAAAAAAAAAAAAAAAAAATTGGAAGCAACCTAGAGGTCTAAAAATAGGGAATGACTTAGCTAAAATATGATACAAGTACTGGATGGAATGCAAGGTAATCATTATGATAAATAACTATGACAACCAGGAATGAGGGCAAATGCTTACAATATAATGTTAAGAGGAAAAAAGCAGGACACAAAATTGCATGTTTCTGCTGACTGCATCTCTATAAAACCAGATATGCATATGAAAAAAAAAATCTGGAAAGACATACCTAAAACTGACATCAGGCTTTGAATTACTGTGGAAGGGTTATGGATAAATTTTCTTTGCTAGTTTCCAAACTCACTTCAATGCTGTTCTGCATTAAAAAGAAAGCTCTACAACTTGGCCCCAGGAGCAATAGGCAGAAAAGAAAGACGACAGAGCAGAGGGAGGCGATCCTGTTTTTGAACGTAGGCCAAGTGTGGGATACCCAGGCCGGGGGAATTACGTACATTATTTCATTCGATCCTTACTGACGCCTTCAGAAATTACAACTCTCGTTTTACAGATGAAAATACTGGATTCTCAGAGAGGCTGCATGATTTGCTCAGAGACACTGTCCAGATGGGGAATGAGAAAGTCACATTTGAACCTAGATCTAACTGGTCCCAAAGTCCAGCAGTTTATCACACTGCTGGTGAGTTATATGCCTGAAATTAAGTTTAAAAAAATAATTAAGGCCCTGGCCAGTTTGGCTCAGCGGTTAGAGTGTCGGCCTGCGGTCCAGAGAGACCCGGGTTCGGTTCCCGCTAAGGGCACGTACTTCGGTTGCAGTTTGTCCCCGGCCCTGGTTGGTCGTGCGGGTGGCAGCCACTCGATGTGTCCCTTCACATCGATGTTTCTCTCTCTCTCTCTCCCTTCCTCTCTCTCCCTCCCACTCTATCTGTACAAAAAATGGAAAAATATCCTCGGGTGAGGATAAAAAAAAAGTTAAGGCCAAACCTCTGCTGATAACATAGCCAGGTTTGCTCTTTGGGGACTGTTTATTAAGGAGCCTTCTCCTCAAGGACAAAGCATGGGGTCCCCATCCTTCCCCTTAGACACGGCTGATCCACACCATCAAAACCACATAAACGCAAATAAGTGACTTGCATGGGCAGCGTCAGTTCTCCACTCAGCTCTCTTCAGAACACTCAGAGTCAGGTCATTTATTAGTTTCATGACTTTGGTCACATGACTGCCTCTCCGAGTCTCAGTTTCCTCATGCACAAAATGAAGACAGTAATGGCTACCTCAAAGGATGAAATGAAATAATGTAGCAATTTGCTTAGAACTGTGCCTGGCACATAGTAGCAGCTCAATAAATGGCAGCTGTCATCCCTGTCATTTTGCTACACTGATTTTCCTAATTCCGGAATCCACTGCAAGATTTGTTAAAGCCGGCTCCGTCATGCCATCTTTTTCTTCTTTCTAGAATGTTCCCCTAATTCTCCTTCCTGCCAACTGCAAGGTTCTTGAGGCTGAGGGCCCTCTCCTATCATGCTCCCATTAGCTGACAGCCTTAGGAACTCGAGCTGTTTGCCCAATGGATACAAGTTTTTACAAGCAGAGTCACTATAAAGCAGCCTGACAGGATCCCATTGGTGATTACGTGTGGTTAATTTTCAATCAAGTAAATATATTGCTTTTCTCCCTGTCTCTGGATAAATCTGGCTGCAACAATCAGGGTGACTGTCTCTCACCCACAAATTAAGTGGTTTTTGGAGAATGGACTCCGGCCCAGTGAATCATTTCTCTGTGCTGTGCAGTGCTGGGGGGAGGGAGGCCTTTGAGCAAGGATTCCCTGGTAGCTGCTCTGTATGTCTGTATGTCGGGGTGGGGCTGGGCGTGAGGGAGCGGCTGGAGCGCAGGGAGTCTCTGAAGCGGGGAGCAGCCAACGCCGAGGAGAAATGTCAATTTCACCGGCTGAAAACTGGTGACACGGCAACTTGTAGGGGAACCATGGCCGGAATCTAATTTGTGCAGAATGGAGTAAACTGCTATTATTGCAGCGATAGAATAAGAGAGCCGTCATTTCGGAGCACCTTTCACCTGACAGGCTCTGAGAAGACCTCTTCTGTAGGTAACTAATTTAGAGGCTGCCTGCCTCCACCAAGCCCTGGAGTGACCTCCGCCCAGGCCCCTCTCCCCGCCCTCTCCCACTGCCGTGCGGCCGCAGACACCAGGACACCAAAGGCACAGACACGTGGGCTTATACGCAGCACAGCCTTTGCTGCCAGGCAGCCCCTGGTTCTCATGTTTATAGTGACGCAGCTTGACGCATAGGCTATTTAACTCCTTTAAGCCTCAGTTTCCTCATCTATAAAATGGTGACAATACTTAAATCCAAGAGTCACCGAGAAGATGAAAGAAAATAATGTGTTTTATGAGCTTATTATGGTGCTTGGGATTCACTCAAGTACACAGCTAGTGGGGGGCCTTCTTGGTGGGTATCATCTCATCATCATCATCTTCAGTGTATATTAAGGGTTTCACTGAGAAAGTGCAGGAAGGTTACTTGAGAGAGCTGACAACCCTGAGTTTTGCTCTGGTGTTGGGGGGAGGTCGCTGGGACTGAAGTCACAGTCACAGGGTGGAGACACAGACATGACGGGTGCGTGTGGCAGGGCCTGGCACCGCTCTGAGCCGCCGGCTCTGACCTCTGAGTTCAGAGCTTTCTAGTAAATGACCCTGTCATTAAGTCGCAGCAGGAAATCCTGTAAGAGCAGTTAAAGCATCTTCCTGCTTGTTCCTCCATCAGCACTGTACTCCCAGATTAAAGGAGCCTCAGGTGAAGGGAACAGACCCACAGAGCTGCTCTGCCCAGGCCCCTGCGGGCCCTCTCCTCAGGGCAGGGATTACTCCTTCGACTTCCATCCCCAGCACCTGGTCCGCAGAAGTGGAGAAGAAAGGGAGGAAGGGAAGGAGACAGACATAATTAGGATTATTACTGAAATAACAACAGCTGTCATTTTTTTCAAATTGCACCATGTGTATGTCATACTGCGGCAGAATTCACACTCATTGTGTCATTTAATCTGAGAAAATTCTAAGGAAGATATTATTAGTAACCCCATTTTATAGATTAGGCTTCTCAAAACACAGCAGCAAGGTAGATGTTATTAATCTAATTTTGTATCTCTAGGAAACCAAGGCTCCAGAATTATCTGTAACTGCACCATGCATCATGACAGCCCCAGGATCCAAAACAAGGTCCCGGTCGCTTCAAATCCCAAGCATTTCTCGGGCTGGCGTGGAGGACATAGAGGACAGGTTCCCATTCAGTCCTGACCAGAACCAACACGCAGATTCTGGTCAAACCACTGCCAACAAAGCACATGTTCCAGGAAGTGACCCCACACAGGGCAAGCGCTTCAAGCTAGTAACAGGCCCACCGGCTGCCCGTCATATTCAAGGTTCGAGTGACGATCCAGAGACAAGGACATCCTGGGGATGGCCAGCCTGCTCTGCTGGGCGGAGCAGCCAGCACTGCCCTGGCAGAACAAGCCCAGGCCTGGTGAAGTGCCTGGCATTCCCAGAGAGGAGGGGACATGCTGGGGTCAAGCTCTAGTTTCTGATTTCCTTCCTCTGTGGCGCTTGGAACCCCGTGTCAACTGTATTCACAAAGCTATCTAAAGCATTTCTATAGGAAGGCGTCTGGACTTAGCAGAGGACCAGCCGCTCACGTGTGATACGTGGTCCCCTCCCTCACCTGTACCCACCATCAAACGGGGCAGGAGAAAACCATGGGTTTGGGGAGGCTTGGGAGCTACAGGAGAATGCCTGCTGCTAGGTACCATTTCCATAGCTACTAGAAAACGTACGTGACAGGACTCTGGAGGGCAGCCCTCCCCCTTCCTGACTTCCTTTGGCACACCAACCCTGTAACTAATTTTTTTCAATGATCAAAGTCAATTAGAAGGTGGTCCCCACTGTACCTCTTAATGGAGTTTTAATTTGTGTATATATTATTAGGATAGGCCTTTTCTCCCTGGAGCACTGACAGGAATGAGGGCGGACAGCTTGACGCGGAGCCTGCCACCCGGATTTGTAACTTGGGGTGGTATTTCTTGGTGATGAGAAGCATTTGGAAAGTGCATTTTAGAACAGAGTGTGTGAAGCCACAGCTTCCCAGTGTCCTGCCCCATGGACGTTTTCATGCCGCATTTTTTTTGCCTCCCTGACCTTGTCTGCACAAAGCAAGGCTCTCAAACGTGAGTTCTCCTCTGATCCACACAGACCCCTGGCTTGCTTTGGTCCTTTGCAGAGGAAGTTTAAGGCAGCACAGAGTTCCGGGCACTGTGACGACACTGACAACCATGTTGACAACGCCACTGTCACTGATGGAAAGCTGTACTGTGCCCAGCAAGCACTGTGCTACGTACTTTTTTGTAAGACTCACCCCGAGATATTTTTCTATTTATCTTCAGATAGAGTGGAAGGGGGGGGGAGGGAGGGAGGGACAGAGAGAGGGAAAGAGAGAAAGAGAGAGAGAGAGAACATCGACATGAGAGGGACACATTGACTGGTTGCCTCCTGCACGACCAGGACCAGGGCTGGGGGTGAACCACAACTGAGGTATGTGCCCTTGACTGGAATCGAACCCACAACTCATTGGTCTGTGGGCTGATGCTCTAACTACTGAGCAAACCACCCAAAGCTGTGCTCTGTGCTTTGTAAACACCTATTATTTAATCTCCACAAAGCCCTATGAGGTAGGTACTATTATTACCCTCATCTGCAAGATAAGGGAAATTGAGGCTCAAAGAGGTTCAACAACTTGCCCAAGTGCACACAGTTACAAGAGGCAGAGAGTAACTTCAGGTCTGAGTCAAATCCCGCTTGCCCCGAACCTGTCCCCAACCACTGTACAAGCTGACTTCCTGCTTAGATGTCAAAGTGTAGAAATAACAAAAATGGGGGAAATGCAAACCTCGTTATATGGACCTGCCTTACTGCTCACATTTTTCAGCAAGATTTTCCTGAGGATAAAACCTTGAGTTAATATCTCTTCATAACAGAAACAATTTTCTTTTTCTTCTTCTTTATTAATCCTCACCTGAGGACATTTTTGCATTTATCTTTAGCTAGAGCAGGTGGGAGAGAGGGAGGAAGAGAGAGAGAGAAACATCGATGTGAGAGAGACACATCAAGTGGCTGCCACCCACACGACCCCAACCAGGGCCGGGGAACTGCAACTGAGGTACGTGCCCTTAGCGGAAACCGAACCTGGGTCTCTCTGGTCTGCGGGCCGATGCTCTAACCACTGAGCAACCGGTCAGGGCAATAACAGAAACAATTTTCAAAGACGATTTAAATGCTTGTTGAGCATAGTATCTGACATTTTTCATTACTTCCCCCGGCTCAGGAGTCCCCCAGTCTGTGCCTGTCTCCTGTCCTTTGCACACACCTGTCTGTGCAGCCTGCAGGCTTTTGCTATGGCAGTAATTCTTGGGGAATGGCCACCTCCTTTCCTATTTAACACCAGCAGCAACAACCAACACATTTTCCCTTCCTTCAAGACCTACTTCAAATGTCACTTCTATGAGGATTTCCACCATTACACCAGCCAAAACAGACCTTGGCCCTCCCCGCCCCGGCCCTGGGCCCTTACCACCACTTCAGCACCTCTCCTGAGCACACTGCCCTGACAAGTGCCCCCTGCTCCTTGCTGGCTCTGTGGTCCATCTCTGTACCCAGTGAACAGAGCTGTAGAGAGAGCCAGCTGCTGGCCCTTCCCAGCTGTACATCAGCAGATAAGTCACTTAACCACTCTGATCCTCAGTTTTTTCATCTATAGAAATGGAAATACAATACAAAGCCATCTCCCAAGTTCTTGTAAGGATTACATTTAATTAAAGTGTATTACACATTATAATGCATATTAAAAAATATAAGGCATGATTATTACATTGCTTCAAAGTTAATGAATAAAAGAAAGAACACCCAAAGTTTAATATCTAGACTAATGCAAAGATTTATATATGACACTTCCAACATAGCTCCATACCTACACAGTTAGGTGTATGAACAGTACTATTTAACAAACTTAATATACTACAAAAAAGCTAGGATCAAACAACGAGTTCCAAAAGAAGAATTTTCAGGTAAGGAAAAAAGAAAAATGCTACTTCTCCTAAAATTCTCATTTAATCTTTGCTACCCTCCGTTCCATCTCCTCTCAAATACCCTTTCTACATATATACGCATAGTCACATGTGCTCACATACCGAGAGACACACATGGGAGCCCAAGGCGTATATCTTGCTGCAGAACTCCATAGAGGGCCCGAGTGGTAAAATTTAGGACAACGTGATGAAATGGATACCACAGTACAATGAATGATAGTGGCATTTTTTCTCTTTCCCACCGGAGGCTCAAAGGCAGGATCAGTCTCGCTGACTGCCACACACCAGCAGGAAGGGCTTTCTCCAAAATGAAATGTTAGGCCAGTGACAGCTGACGCACGCCAAATGAAGCCGGGAGGATGGCAGAATTGGGGAGCGTGAGGTGCTGGTGCTCAGCAAGCCCTGTGCATCATGGTCCCGGGGGTCATTTGGGCCTCTTTCCCTCTCTAGTCCTGGAGCACTGGGGCGACCATAGCCCCTCAATGCCGCAGCTGCTGAGCAATCCAGGCAGAGTGCACAGCTGGGACAGATGGACATTATTTTTCCTTCCTAAAAAATACACTAGTGTCTCTGTTTAGTCGGGAGCTGCCGGCGCCCTCCCAGCCGTTCGGATCCGGTGTCCGTCCCAATCCCACCGCAGGGGCGGGAATCGCGGAGCACAGCGGGAAGATGGGTGCACACCCTGCTTCCTTCACTTGCTTGCCATTGCTTTTGGACAAATGACTTAATGTCCTCAGGCCTGTTTCTCATCTATAAGGTGGAAATAAAAATAGGCTGGTGCCTAGCACATGGTTGGCACTTGACAAGTATTTGTTGGATAAGTAAGATTGTCGAGAAGATTAACTGAGAAAATACACGTTAACACCCAGAACTTGCCTGGCCCATGGTTAAGCTCTCAATACACGTGAGCTGCCATCTCTGTCACGTGAGGTCAGGTCCTGGCAGAAGAGCTGGGAGGAGGGGCAGAGTAAAGACCAGATGGGATGGCAGACCACCCTTGTTTGCGCTGAGCCTGCGTATGGAGCACAGCAGTGGAAGACACCAGAGGACGGCACTGAGAGGCGGCGTGGTCTACAAGAGGAGCATAGGACTGGCATCTGGTTTCTAGGCCCAGTCATTCCAGCTGAACAACTTACTTAACTGTAGTGGGCCTCGGCTTCTACGTCTGGGACTTGCAGGACAAGGAAATGCAGCTAATAATTCTGCATGGTGCACAGACTGCTGGAGGGGGCCAGCGGGTTTGGAAGGCCTTCCACGGAGGCAAGGTACTGGCCATGCACTGGCCTGGTGGAGCCTGTCTCCCAAGGAGAGGCGGCAGCGACAGTTGACGCACGCCAAATGAGGCCGGGAGGATGGCAGAAGTGGGGAGCGCGAGGTGCTGGTGCTCAGCAAGTCACTGCTTCCTGTAGTTCTTTCTGTATTAAGAGCCTTCAGTAACCCAGACACTGAGCTCTGCAGACGGGTCAAGTGCACAAATGGACATTTTAAAGGACAGTCTCCCGACACAGGCGCCCAAAACAGCCAACACGTCTATCTACTGTCCTCTGCCTTTGTTTAGGCTGTTCTGTCTTCCAGAGTCATTCTTAGCTTCTCTTTCAGTATCTTACCGATTTATAAGGCTCAATGCCTTGGGGACATTTTATCTGATCTTCCTGGTTAGAATGAATGGCTCTCTCCTTCGGGCTCACCTCCCTCAAAAAAGCGCCCCCAAAACAGGGACAAGGTTCAAACTCCAGTAAAATGCTTTTACATTTCCAGTAAAATGCTTTTATCAATTGCCATCAGCAGGTCACCTGAAACCATGGACGACTCAAAGCAGCGATGCTAGCGTATCTGGCTTTGCTGGGGCTCCAATGGGCACACGGCTCAGCGAATGCTCCCCGCCATTTCAAACCTGAGCTTGGGGACGCTCCCTCTACTTAATCCCAGATTACCTGGGACAGCCCTTAGCCGCTGAATCTGAGAGACTTTACAGTTTCTGGGTGATTCAGCTGCCGGAAGGGTGAGATGGTGTTACTTAGCATCCGCTGTGGGCCACCCGCGGGCTGGACCCTTGGCAGATACCGTCTCGCTTAATGCTCGAAACGCCTTTTAGATATTAATTGACATTCTACCAATGAGGAGAGGGAGACTCGGAGAGATGCCAACAGTCGTGTGAGCTGGGAGCGAAACACAGGTTTTACTCTGCCCAAGCCTGTGCTTCTGTTGCCAGACCTGCGCTGTCTTGAAAGGATGGAGCATTTAGTTGTGGTTTTGTTTTACTGTCAGGAGCAGAAAAAAATTCGATTTTTACAGCCCTTTCTCCTCCTCCAGCGCCCCCTCCCCCACGCCCCCCCTTCCGTGCAGTGGGGGCAGCTCGCTGTGCGCCCTCGCTGTTGTCCCGGGCCTGCAGCCCCCCGCCGGCCCAGCCAGGAAGTCCCAGCAGCCATCGAGAGAACTATCTTGCTCTTTTTCTGCACCTCAGTGCAATTAAATTATTTTATTTCACAGTAATTAGTCTAGACTGAAAACAAGGACTTGGGGACAAATCCTTTCCAAGGATGATAAAAATCTGTAAAACCAATTCCTGTCCCACAGTCCTGTGGAAGGAGCACCTCAGACCCACAGTTGGGGCTACAACCTGGCCGACCACAGCTCCGCTGCCTCTTTGTGGGCCTAGAACCTGTCCACAAGCCAAGAGCCTCGAGACCTGGGGAGTGTGTCGTCTCTGCAGCTGCCGCCGCCGTTATAAATAAATGGATATACTAGTAAGCTCAGCTCCTTTCTTGTTTGAGACCTTTCCAAACTGCTTGGCCCTTGAATTCAACACATCTTGTCTACCAGGGGGAGGGGAAGACAGATTTCATATACGAGTGGTTCTTACTAGAAAGAAGTGGGATCTGATTGTTTCTGTATCCCCACAACAGCCGACCGTCTACACTCAGGAGGAGGCGGCTGAGGCTCAGAGAGCAGGTCTGTGCTTCAAGTCGCACCGTCGGAAAGAACAGCCAGGGATCCGAGCCCGGTCTGTGTGCCAGGCTGACTTACTTGGGCAGACCCTCTGGTTTTCCTTTGTCTTCATTTCTGGTCATCATCTCTCCCTCTCACGTGATCTCCTGGCCTCTAGACTTCCGATCTCTGCTCCCTGGAAGAACTTGAACCTCTGCGCTCACCTTTTCCTTTCCCTCCACTTCACGCCTTGCGACATGTTAGGTTCTAGTCCCGACGTCCTCCCCTCCGTTCTCTCCTTCAACAAACTTTTGCTGGACACAGGCTACATCCTTGCCCGGCGCTGGTACAAGAAGCCGTGGCTACAACACTGAGTGAGACAGAAACTGGTCCTGCCCTCGTGGAATCTATAATCTAACGGTGGAGACAGACAGGAACCATCCGTGACACAGCCGGCGGCAACTGTGGTGAGTGCAATGCACACTACCAAAGATATACCTGGGTTCCTGGCTGAGAGTGGGGGGTCAGAGGAGTTTCCTTGAGAGAGTCATATGTGAACTAAGCTCTTTTTTAAAAAATATTTTTTAATTGATTTTTTGAGAGAGAACCATCAATGTGAGAGAGAAACAATTGATTGCCTCCTGCACGCCCCCTACTGGGGATCGAGCCCGCAACCTGGGCATGTGCCCTGACGGGGAATCAGACCAGGACCTCTCAGTCCATGGGACGATGCTCCGTCCACTGAGCCAAACCAGCCGGGCTAAGCTCTTGGAAAGGAACTGACTGGCAGAAGAGGGATGGGGCTCCCTTTAGGAATGAAGATCCTTTAGCTTCTATGGGTCTCTGGGCTACTTTTTTTTTTTAAATCCTCACTTGAGGACATTTTTGCATTTATCCTCAGATAGAGCAAGAGGGAGAGAGGGAGAGAGAGAGAGAGAGAAACATCAATGTGAGAGAGACACATGGAGTACTTGCCACCCACACGACCTGAACCGGGGCCGGAGACAAACTGCAACTGAGGTACATGTCCTTAGCGGGAACCAAATCCAGGACTCTCTGGTCTGCGGGCCGACGCTCTAACCACTGAGCAAAACCGGTCAGGGCTCTCTGAGCCACTTATAAACTCCTCTGCCCACCCTCCAACATTAAACCAGCTGACCCAAGGTAAGACACAAAGCCAGACACTGGAAGGACTGTGGGGAAAGTGGACACGTGGCTGGGGGCGTGGAATGCAGTCCTGTCCTTCTGAGGAGCCCCTAGCAGTGAGTAACAGGAGCTCTAACCTGTCCACACCTTGCGATGCAGGAGTACTGCTCTGGGGAGCACCGCCGCCCCAGTAACTGAAAGGAGAAAACAGGGCAGGAGGCACAGAGATGTTCAGAGTACTGTTTGTAATAGCCAACAGCTGGAAACAGCAGGAATACAATAAGAATAATGGCACAAATATGGTAGAGCTATTAATCTTGTCAAGAATGAGAATTGCAGCCCTGGCCGGTTTGGCTCAGCGGTTAGAGCGTCGGCCTGCGGTCCAGAGAGACCCGGGTTCGGTTCCCGCTAAGGGCATGTACCTCAGCTGCAGTTTGTCCCCGGCCCTGGTTGGTCATGTGGGTGGCAGTCACTCGATGTGTCCCTTCACGTCGATGTTTCTGTCTCTCTCTCCCTCCCACTCTATCTGTACAAAAAAATGGAAAAATATCCTCGGGTGAGGATAAAAAAAAAAAAAAAAAAAAGAATGAGAACTGCGTCAATTCTTGAAATTGTTTGCATGAATAAATGGTCCATGAGAAAGACAGAGAATGTCAACCTGTGAATTCATGCTGACCACAGGGAGGCTCCCAGCTGCTGGTCCTTCAGAGAGATCAAGTACAGCACACAGAAAACTACAATGTTTTTGTTGTTTGCCCTGGTATCTTGGATTCTGAATTCTGTCATAAAATTTCCTCAGCACTCATATCGTCGAGTTTGAAGGTGATGGCAGGTAACACCCGAGTCTGAATCCAGTAAATAAATCACTTCTTTACTACACCTCTCAGTTTCTAAACAGTTTCTAAAGCTACCGAGGCGGAGAATAGGTGAGTGGGTGTCGGGACTGAGAACGAGGAGAGAGGATGGACCACACAGGGCAGAGGGAGTTTCTGGGGTGAAGGATATGTTCTGTGTTTTGATGGTGCTGATGGCCATGCAACTGTCAGAACACATAGAATGGTACACCTAAAAAGTGTTAATTTTCTGCATGTAATCCTAGCTCAATGACTCTGATTTTATTTTTTATTTTATTTTAGTTTAATTTTTAATCCTTACCCAGGGATATTTTTAATTAATCTTCAGATGGAGCTAGAGGGAGAGAGGAAGGAAGAGGGAGAGAGAAACATCGATGTGAGAGAGACACATCGATTGATTGCCACCCACCCAACTCCAACCAGGGCCAGGGACGAACTGCAACCCAGTTCATGTGCCCTTGGCCGAAATCGAACCCAGGACTTTTTGGTCCACGGGTGACGCTCTTACTGCTGAGCCATACAGGTCAGGGCTCAACGACTCTGATTTTAAACACAAGTGGTCAGGGCTCAATGACTGATTTTAAACACAAGCGGTCAGGGCCTGGGGCTGACTGGGGATACAGGTAAGAGAGACACGCCTGAGTGTGGTCTGGGTCTCAGTCCTCATGCTGGGTCCCAAGGGTTACAGTCAGAGCTCCAACACTGGCCAGAAAGGCGTCATGAAGAGCCGGGATCCTGATGTCCTCTTGTCCCCCAAATCTACTCTGTCCATCTCTGCTCTGCTCTGCGCTCCGGCGGCAGCCCATAGGACCTAGATCGATGGGGTCTCTTGGGCGCTGGCTTCTGGTTGGATTCCCACAATGGGAGAGCGGAGGGTGGGGAGACAGTGAGGTCTGCAAACTGGAAAATTTTCTTTCCTGCTGAGCTGAAACATGTTGAAGGACTTACTCATTCCGGCTAGTCTTCTGTTTGTTTATTCCTATGTTATAGACGAGGAAAGGCATCTTAAGGAGATTAAGTCCTTGCCCAGGTGGCCCAGTTAGTAATGGCAGAAGGACAATGGAGACGAGCTCCACCTGTCTGTGGAGTCTGGGCACAGAGGCCCCCTCCCCCCCCACTCTGTGCAGGAGGCTCTGTTGTTAGGGCAGTCTTCTCCCCTGGACCCCAAATCTACCTTCCTGTCATTTTTACCTTGCGGGTTTGGTTCTGCCCCGGGCAGCCCCACAGAGCAAGTCTGTCCCCTCGTCCGTGTGGCACTTCAGACAACTGCATAGAGCCCTGCTGGGCTCCTCAGGTCCTCCGTTTGGGGGTTGGAGGATATTTGTCTGGGGTCTGTTAGAAAGAGAATCATCTGTATATAGCCTGCGATTAGCGAGCAGCGAGCAGGCATCGGTCCTGGAGAGAAGGCTCTTGTACAGGATCCTGTTCATCCCTTTTCCTCCTCCTAAAGATCAGGTTCAATCATCTCCATATCCCATTCTTTGGGCTATAAAGCTAAATCTATGGCTTCTGTCCAAAAGGCATGATGTGAAGCCGAACAGAAAGGAGAGACAATGAGCTTACTGCTCACTAACAACACCCAGGCCCAAGTGCAGCAGGCCTGTGGTTATGAAGCAACCGGCATCTGGGATCCTGATACTGCAAGCGCTGAACCAGAGGGGGGCCACGGGGGGAAGGAGGGGCACCATCACCCTGGCCTCCATCTCCAACCCTTTCTCTAGTCATCTCATGTCCATTTCGCATGGACCCGAGCCCCAGGACACGTAAGGTGCACTTCTCTACCACCATGCTTTTGCCCACACTGCTCTGTGTAGAAAAGTCGTGGCAGATTTAACCATCGTGCAAGGTCTCTGCTCCAACCAAGTCTTCCTGAGCACAGCTGTCTTGTGCCAGGCTTTGTGTGAGGAACTGAGAAAGCAGGCAGCAGAGAAGGAGACATTAGGAGCTAGGAGAGCAAGCAGCTCCACTCCAGAGAGAAGGGCAGCCCGATACCCCTAACTGGATTGCTGCTGTGTGAAGTCCAGTTTGCATGGTGACCTGTCAGAGACGGGTACAGAGCCTGCACAAGTCTGTGAAGTCACACCTGATGCCCTAGTGCCCCGCAGTCCAGCTGGGCGACCCGGGCTCTTCCGGATCAAAAACTGCGATAATATTCTGACAAGCAATGCTCTCTACTACCTTTTAAAAAGCAGCAATTAGACTGAGCAACATTTGTGGTTACAAATTACATGATCACCACTTTAAGTCAGGGTTCTGATTTTTTTTTTTCAATCCACAATCAGGCTGCTGTTGGAGGTGAAAAATGCGACCTAATTTGAAAAAGAATCCTTCGCTGCTATTGAGCGTGTGGTCATGTGCCACTCCTGTCACCCAGGGGCTGCTGCGGCCCGCACTGGTGACTCTACTCCAACGTCCTGGTCAGTTTCCTACAGGCAGAGACGCTAGACCAGGAAGGAACGAGCAATGGTCGATTCCCACCAAATTCTGGGTTCAGATAACTGCGCTCCAAGAAAAGGTAACAGTCTCACAGGCCACCAACAAGGGACACATTTATTTGTCAAGTGACCTGTGTTTTTTCAACATCAATTCATTTCATCTTTTCATGAGGCACAGCGGCCTCGTGAAAGGGCTACTGTTCTTCCCACTTTGCAGATGAGGAAACCAAGGCTCAAAAGGGCTGCCCAGCTGCCGAGTGCAGAGCTAGGAGGTCTACCACGTCAGTCAGACTCCAAATCCTGTCTTTTCTTCTGATCAGAACTCTATGCTGCCTTGGGGAGGTCACGGTGAATGACACCCTGCCCTGCAGGGTCGACCGGGCCCCATGACAGAAGAAACAGCATCCTAGGGTGCGCTCATGTTTCCATTTAAATGGACAGCTATTCCTGGGTTTTGTGTTATTAGCGAGCCTTTTTCTTCCCCCAGGCCGAAGGCCTATCTGTAAGGACAGGCAGTGAGGAGTTCTCAAGGTATTAGTCCACAGCTGCTCTGCGGCGCCCCGTGTCTGCTGTTCACACAGATGTTCAGAACGCGAGGGGAGCTGTCAGCGTTATCCGGAGAGAGGCGACTGTCACGGAAGCAAAAGTCAACTTTTGTCCTAGTTAAAGAAATGACGCGAGATGCTTTTTTGGTTACGATTCTTCTTGCGGCGGCTTCCCCGGAACAGGGACACATCCCTACAAATATCTTCTGACAGGTCCCCCGGTTGTTCTGTCAGCTGCCCTTGCGACCAACAGGCTGGGAAGCCGCCGGCGCTGCAGGGAGACTCAGCTGGGCTGAGTTCCTGCTCAGGACTCACTAATACTCTTTTCCGTGTGAGGCTAATAGTACTAATAAGCTATTAATAATAATGAAATCTAACTTTTTTTAAAAATTCTCACCCGAGGACATTTTTGCATTTTATCTTCAGATAGAGCAGGAGGGAGCGAGGGAGGAAGAGAGAAAGAGAAACATTGATGTGAGAGAGATACATAGACTGGCTGCCACCCACACGACCCCAACAGGGGCTGGGGACAAACTGCAACGGAGGTACGCGCCCTTAGTGGGAACCAAACCCGGGCCTCTCTGGTCGTGGGCGGACGCTCTAACCGCTGAGGCAAACCAGCCAGGGCAATGGTATCTAACTTCAGCTGAATGCTAACTCCACGCCAGGCAGTGGGCTAGGTACTTGATGCAAATTACCTTACTGCAATTTCTCAACAACCCTGGGAAGTAGCCACTCATTACCCTCATTTTACTGATGAGTAAACTGGGCTGAGAGAGGAGACATACACGTGCTTCAGGTCACAGAGCCTGTGAGCAGCAGAGCCTAATTTCTGAACCCAGGCTCTCCACCATGAGACTACTCTGTTTCCTCTCCTGTAAAATGGGGCTAATCATTCCAGCCACAACCATGATAAGAACCATAAGGAAAGTGGAAACGGAGGATCAGAGAGGTTAAGTGACTTGCTCAGATTTGCACAGTCAGCAGGTGAAGGGCCAGGCCTGAAGTGGGGCCCTGTGACTGCGTCGCCTAGTCAAGCCCAGAACCTACTGCGCAGTGGCTGCAAGTCCGGCCTTTGAGATCCTGTCATTTACTGGCACCTTGACCTGGAGAGCTGTTCATAGTTTCCGCTTCTAGAAAATACGGAAAATAATACCATCTCTCGGAATTCCTGTGAGTTCTCGGAGAGATGATACACAGACTGCATTTGGACGTAGGCTCGGCGCGTGGTAAAAATTCGAAACACAAGATTAAGGTGGGAACGTGACAGCATAAGGCTAAGATGCTGAGCTCAGAAAGAAAATATGCTAAAAGCATCAGCTCAGAGCCTTAGGGCCAAGGTTGGCTGGATCACAGTCCTGCCATTTGCCATGTGACAGTGGGGGGTTACTTAAGCTCGCTGGGTCGCAGCGGCCTCGTCCGCAATAACTCATAGGGTTTCTGGGAAATTTCAATGAGAAAACACAGCCCAGTGCTCAGAACAGAGAAGGACAGGTGGGTGGCACACAACCGAAGCTCACTGCTCTTCTCATCAGTGATGAGAAGGGACCTGTTGTTGTTACTACTCTATACTGCACTGCCTTTTGTTTAAAGAAAAACAAAACACAAAATAAAGCGTCTTGTCATGACTGTGCAAGTGTTCGACTTATAAGTGACCCTCCCCGGTTAGCATTCTCTCAGAAAAGAAAAGGCAGAGTATTGAAACGGGGAGTGAAAAGGACCCGCAAACCTTCCCTGGGAGAATGGGTGACGAATGGGCATCCTTTGGAGACAGAAAAACACCTCTTCTCCCTGAAGAGATGCCCCAGGCTTGGAGGGCCCGCCCCAGGTTCAGCCCAGGCCAGAACAGCCTCGGAGGGGGGGGGGCAGTGGGCCCAGACGCAGGGCCTGGGCCCTGCCATCTTGGTGGGTGCTACCTGCTGACTAATTCCTCTGTCTTCCTACGAAAATCACTGCAAATGTCTCTGCAAATACAAGGTCGCTGTTTGCTCCTTTCCCAAGACACTTTGCAGCGAAGGAGCTGAATGTCAAATGGACCCGCCGGGTTCCTATCCCGATGACAGCCCGGCAGGCAGCGAGGAGGAGCGATCCGTTCCCACCCTCCGATCCTTCTCCCCCTCTGCCGGTGGGGTGACGCAGTCCTTATCTGGAACTTGATAGGATGTAGAAAATAATTACAAATGAAAAGGTTATTCATAATTTTTAAATGAGTTAATTAGTAAACCCAGTCAGACTCACTCATTACAGTAATTAATAATTGATTAGACTCAAAATTAAACATAATTTTTCATCAAAAATCTAATTAAGTATCTGTGCTTTAGCCTGTTGATTAGATTGGTTGGCCTGCTGGAAAAAGAGTCTTTGTTAAGGATATTTATGCTTGGCTGAGACAATTAATTTGATTTTTAATAACTGATAGTTCCTTACAAGTTAGTCATCACGGCCTCTGCCTATGGCCCAGCGACAAGCTGCCCCTCCCTCACCCCGCAGCTGGAGATCGGCACCGAGGTGGCCGCCCAGCCCGGGAGGAAGCCAGGGACAGCCTGGCCCCTGCGAACACTCATCTGCATCAACGTACCCAGCCTCGCAAGCACCTTCTGAGGCAACGGGCCGGCCTGTTTCCTAGATGAGCACTCTGGGTTCAGGAAGAGAAGCTGCCCGAGGGCAAGGGGTGGCCAGGCGGCAGGGCTGGGAGTGCCATCCCAGCTGTCCGAGGCTGCGGTGAGCTGAGTCCCCTTGTCACGAAGGGAACAGCACCTCGGGCCTGCCTCTCTGACCTGACTCTTGGGTGTGGAACCTGGAGTCCAGTCCTAACGTTTCTACACAGAGAGGGTTTTATCCGAGAGATATATTTATTCCTGTCCGGGAGACATGATCAATCCCCAGTCAGTGCTGGAATCTTATTCCTACTATGTGGTCCTCAAGCTCTATTTGTACCCTTCTTGTGACAGGGAGCTCACTCCCTCCAACAGTAGTCCTCATCTTTAGACAGCTGATGACTGACACTCGTAACTGGGGACGCAAATCCCAGTGAATCGGCCTCAGGTCCCCCCTCCTTTCCACCCACAGCACCACCGTCTTAGTGGAAGCCGTCAGCTCCTCCCGGTCTTCTATTGCAATGGGGCCCGTCCTTCCTTCCTCCCTACCCTAATCTTTCTCAAGTAAAACCCGACTGTCCAGCCTCTGCTGTGAACCCTCCAAGGGCTTCCCGGGGCCGGCCCAGGAAGGTCCTTACCTCGGCCTCCGTGATCTTCATAATCTGACCAGACTCTCCTGCAAGTGACTCCACACCCCTCAAGAGCTCGAAACACAGAAGTGTCTTTGCCACCACTCTGTCCTCTTTCAAGTCTGAAACTTCTCTCCCTGCACGTCTGTTTGTGGTTCACTCTGACTGAAAGGTTCAGCTAAAACGTCACCTTCCCGGGGAGCCTCCCCCCGGCCTGGTGGGGCTGGGTGTTCCCACGGCCCCCGGGCTGGCTCAGTCACTGCCAACATAGCGTCTCCTTTTCTAAGCTACAAACACCTCAAGGGTAAGGACCATATTTTTAGCCCTAACACTCAGACTGTGCCTGGCTCAAAGCAGGTATCCCACATGGTTTACTGAGTGAAAAATAAAAACCACATAATCATAGATTCGAAGACTATCAAAAGTTGGAAGGAAAAGTCACACTCATCCAATAAAAATCTCCAGTCGATGCTTGAATCTTATTCTTACTATGTGGTCATCAAGCTCTGTTTGTACCCTACCTATGACAGGGAGCTCACTACCTCCAACAGTAGTCCCTATCTGCAGATAGCTGATGACTACCTATTTGTATAAATGGGAAAGGGAAGGAAGAAGCCCATAGGATAGAAATAGGAGAGCTTATGTCATCATATGAAGATCTAGTCTTTCTCCCTGAACTAAGGCTACACAGTCTAAACCTTAAGACTCATTGTAAACACGTCTAGACACAGCAAACCACTTGACTTTTGACGAACAGTGATGCTGATTGTTCAAAAGTCTACTTATCGAGGAAAATAAAAATGTCAGTCAAAAGCAAGAGTTGTGTTAGCGGTTTGCGGGGACACAGTATTGGTGGTGTAAGGAAGGGACTTTCACGCTGGGTGATGGTGCCTGGAACCCCACAACCCTCACCTCTAACCCATCTAAGTCCATCCATCACGCGCACCTCTCCCGGAGTCTGGTCGTTCCTTTCACCCAGTGACCCGTAGCAGGGAGGGCAAACACCTGGCATGTCATCAATACTCTCCACTCCTGTGACCATGACAGATATTCCTAATCAATCACAGAGACGCTTTCCACTGAGTCTGAATACAGCCTCAGGATCCTTCTCAACACAGTGTCCTAGGCAGCAATGACCAGTCACCTACAGACGAGATGAAACACGAAGGCCACCTGGGCTGGAGCCGTGGCGTCCTCTGAGTCAGTCTCCACACGGGGCACAGAGACTGGGCCTACAAAAGGAGGCTTGTTATCGCCTGAGATATTTAAGGAGCCTGCCTTCTTTTTAGGACTAACCTCTTCCTGATTACCTGTTCCTATGAAATTCAAGAACCTTGAGCGGGCAGTGACTTCACAGCTGGTTCATGTCGCCCAAACCCCCCCCCCCCCCCCCCCCCCCCCGTGCTCGAATCCCTTCTGCACGCCCTGAGCAGCCAGAGGCCCGCGCTCTGTGAGTCATCCCTGGTGACAGCACTGCCGACCTCTCCGGACAGCATCTGTTCAGCCTCCTCGTGGCACAGCCCTTCTTCACGATGGGCAGCGCCCTGTCTTCCTCTGGCCCGTTAGCTTGTTTCTACGAACTGGGCTTCTACTGAACACACCCCCTTTGCTGACACAATCATCTCAGAGTTCCTCAGCCCAGGTTCCAGGCCTTCTCCCGCTGGCCTGACCTACGTTCGGTCTTGGAATGATGGAAGGACAGAGGGTGAAGCCAACCCTGTCAGATGCCTGTACCAACAGGCTGACGTACACGCAGACAGCAGCCCCTGCACAATGCCTGCGATCTCTCCAGATCAACACCTTCCCTGGGAGCAGGGTGAAGAGGGGTCCGGGGAGGAAGCCAGGCCGGGCTGGAAATGTGTCAGAAGAGCACATAGTGGGAGCATCCTGGGGTGCAAGGCAATAGGCCAGGCATGTCTAACACCACGGAGGCCCTGGGGTCAGGTAGGAAGACCCACCAGTGCTGCTTGGGGCCTGTGCGCCTCCCTCGGCCACTCTGACTGCCCACTGTTGGTCCTGTACCTGAGGATTCCTCTCCTCTGAGCTCCCAACCATGGTTAATGCTGGACGGGCTCCCACAGCACCCTCAGACCACGCTGCCCGACCCTCACCGTCAGACATGCTTTCCTGGCCTGAGGCCAGCACCGTCCAGATGTGGGCACGTTCCTGCCGGTCCCAGGGCCCCTCGCCTTCCTGCTCCTCACCGCAGCGACATGGCATGGACAGGGGCAGCCTGCTGTCTGGCCTCTCCAGCCTGTTTCCCTTGTAGTGACTCCAGTGTGTGACACTCACGGCACAGAGCACCACCTCAAACACCAGCCTTGCTGAGTGCTTACGCCTGATGCCAGGCGTCCAACAGGAAAGAGAAGGCGCTAAGCTCACTTTCTGGAACACGTTCAGAGAGGAGAAGAGGCCCCGAGGAGCGGACCTTACAGATTTGGGGTGCAGGCCGTCCCAGGGCTCCAGGGCGGCTGGGCCCTCCCTGCCGCGGACGGCCAGGCTGGCAGCCCCTCCGGTGCCCACAGGTGTCTCGGCCACTGCCCTCTGGGCCAAGGGGCGTCCAGGGAAGCTGGGGCGAAGGAGGTGCTTACCCACAAAGTATGCCAGCAGGATGACTAGCGTGGCCGAGATGACGATGGCGCTCAGAGCGGCACACTTCCAGTTGCAGTACTTGGAGGGCTTCTTGAGGTTGAAGGCGGGCCGGGAGAAGGTGCTGCGAGGCAGGGGCCGGGGTGGAGGAGAGTACACTGTGCTGGAAGTCAGAGGGTACCCTGGTGAGGTGGTGCAGAAGAGCGGGGAGGTGCCTCCTGGCTTGAAGAGGAAGTGCCTGTGGATGGAGAGAAGCCAGAGGGCGTGAGGGTCGGCCGCTCACCCGGGACCCAGATCCGCCTGGCGGACAGAGGCGCAGTAGAAGACGCATGCAGACGAACCTGGAGACAGAATCACCACAGAGAAGACGGAGGAACAGGAAGAAGAGAGTCACACACCAGACCACAAAACAGGGCACACGAAGACAGGTTTCCATGGAACACGGATGGGACAGCCCTACCCAAGGGGAAAACTGCCCAAGCCAAGGCAGAAGGTGTTACCTACTCGACAGAAGGCTGGGTGTTGAGATCCTTTTCCTGGGAAGGGATGGGGCTGGAAATGTTATTTCTTGGAGAAAGAACTAGCTCTTCTCCAAAATTACTGCAGTAACTTGGAAAGTGTCTAAAATCCTGTTCTGTTCCCTGGAGATAATGCAACCTAAAGTTTTCCTTCTCCCTCCAAAACCTACTTTGCCAGTGCATCTTGGTGAAGGAATGGAAGAGCATTCTTTCGAAAGAGGGCTTTGGAAGCGAGAAGCAAGCAAGCGCCACTCCGTTCTGCCATGGTCCGGAGCCCCCGGTGGCTGTTACAGAGCCAGTGGCCGCAAAGGCCTTCAAAGCGCTCTGCTCAGAAGCCAGACTGCGGACTTCCAAGGCCCTGGTAAAAGCTTCGTGGGAGGACACTCAGGCAACTGCATCCTGCAGCCTAGCTGCAGAGTCTAGGGCAGCGTGGCGAGGTCCAAGCACATGGTTGTGGCCAAACTGGGTATCAGGACATCCTCTACAGCTTGACTTTAACCATGGCCATGGGAGGACTTGTACACAGCCTGGGAAATGGGGTGCACTGGTTGCACTGCATCCCCACTAAGGGTCAAGGATAACTCTCAGGGGTACTCTCACACACTGCTATGGTGCAAGAAGCCTCAGGCCACAGAATCCATACTCAGGGCCAGAACACATATCCTACCAAGGCCTGTGCTGCATAAAAATTGCTACATGAGATGGCTTTCAAAATGGCAGAGGCAGCCAATGAGATGCCGGGAGCTGCATATTAACAAGACTGCTGTTAATATGCTGGGGGACAGGTATTCCAAGGATACACTCTTGCAATCCGAATGGGGACCTGGGAATGGGCATGCAGCATGGCATCATCGGCTCCCCCGGCAGATCCCAGGGAAAGGTCTCAGGGCCCACATGCAAGCGCGGGGGCCGCGGGGAGTGCACACACAGAGGAAGAGCATGGGGATGTCACCTACCCGTCACTGTAAGCCCCATCATGGCGGGAGGCGCTGAGAATGTCCATCTCAATGAGGTTGTCCTGCAATGTCCCTAGGAATGGCTGCTTGCCTAGGTTTCTACACACACATGGAGACATGAATGAAGCAATGAGTCATGCATCGATGAAGGGGGAGAGTAGAGAAACACACAAAGTGGCTGTCTGGTGCAGCTGTGCATGAGACCAGCGGGGCAGTTTCCAGGCGATGGGTCTGTGTGCAAGCCGCATGTGCAAGGGGTCTGCCTGGCGCAGAGCATCCAGAGGGAGCATTCTCTGTACCAACCAGAATGACTGGCCACTGTGTGCATCAAATCACAGCCCTCACTGATGAAGGCTGATTATGTCTCGGGCACTGAGCTAAGCGTGTTACATCCATTTACCTTAAATCTTCAAAATAGGCTATGCAAGGCAGGCAGAACTCTCCCCATTCTACAGATGAGGAGACTGAGAGGTGGAGAGGTAGCAGGACTTGCCAAACTCACCAAGCTGACCAACTAGCAAAGTTTGAGCTCAGGTTTATCTGGCTCCAAAGCCTGTACTTTCTCCTCTACTTGATATTGCATAAGCAATAGCTACCACACTCCTTTTGCCAGTCCCAAGAAAAAAGACAGGCCTTTTGGGCCATTTTCTTCTAACGCAGTGGTTCTCAAACACAGGTGAACACCATCAACACCTGGAGAGCTGTGCTTTCCTGAGGGCCACCCCCAGAGATGTGGAGTCAGTAGGTGGGAGCAGGGCCTCCAAGCTGATGCTGACAATGTTCGGAGTGTCATGTCCTTCAGCGGACATGATGAGTGAGGAGTGCTTGGTGAAATGGCACCATGCCGAAGACAGGGGGCTCTGTGTTCCCCAAGTGCACTGATGGCAGCCTTTTGTGACTTGATCTATTTCAAACCCAGAAGGAAGACAGACACGCTACCCATTTTGGGGTCTCCACCATGCCTGCTAAGTGGCCTCATTCACACCCGAGGGCCCTGGACCCTGTTTCTGACATTTTCAGGGCTGCTGCCACCTTGCCTGGAAACCCGAGTGAATCATGTCCAACAGGCTGGGGGCGGCATCGGCTGGTGGCTCAGCCTGCTGCGTGCACGCGACGGAAGGACTGACCACGGGAAGCGGGCTTTTGGGTCCAGCCCTGCCAGGGGCCTTTTTTCTGACTTTGACCAGGTCTTGAGAACCAGAAAATCCTTTTCTGCCACTTTCTTACTGTGTGACTTTCTGTAACAACTTTAAATACATATAGTTTAATCCTCACCTGAGGATATTTTTTATTGATTTTAGAGAGAGAGGAAGGAAGGGGGGAGGAGAGCGAGAGAGGGAGGGCGAGAGAGGGAGAGGGAGAGATGCGAGAGAAACATCAATCGGTTGCCTCTCTTATGTGCCCTGATTGGGGATCAAACCCACAACCTAGGTACATGCCCTCACTGGGAATCAAACCCAGAGTCTTTTTTGGTGTACAGGATGATGCTCAACCAACTGAGCCACCTGGCCAGGCTCTGTAAAAACTTTAACCTCTTCTACTTGTGTGCTTCCTTCCTCTGCAGGACGGAGATAATACTCATTGTAAACTTACAGACTTGCTGTGGGATCGACTAATTCTGGAGGAACTGCTAAAGGCTGACCAAACACTGGAAACACGAACTTGGAAGGTAAGAGCGGCCGCCGACCCTACTTGTCCGTGAACCACTCACTGTTCCGGAGCTCTGCAGCTCAGTCCTCTCGACAGCCCTAAGCCAGCGCCATCGTCTTTGTTCCGCAGGCCGAGAGGCAACTTCCCTGAGGTCCCCTCACAGAGTGAGCAAGAGCCAGAATGGATCCTCGGTGTGTCGCACCCCAGAGCTGTGGCCTCAGCTCAGAGCCCTGTCAGCCCAGCCTGCGGCTCTGCCCCCGGCCGGCCTCACAGACCCAAACGAGGAGGGGCTGTACGTCCCCTCACAGCGGCGCTGCGCTCACATTCGCAGGGACAGCCAGGGTGTTGCAGCTGGGGCCCCAGTGCTGCCATGTGGTGGGGGCCTCCCCTTCCAGGGAGGCCTGAAGCCCGTCTGGCAGGCTGTTCTGTGGCGTTCAGAGACCTGGGGACTCCCACAGTGCCTGCGAGGAACTGAGGGGTGTGGGAGTCCCTCAGAGGGACCTCATTTCTGCTGCTAGGGAGGTGGCCTCATGACACACTGAGAGGCACATAGGCCTGGGCTTAGACAGGCCTCAGCTCCATCACTCACTGTCCCTCAGGCCAGGGAGCTGGTCTCAGATCTCAATGAGTGTTAATAAACTGAGACAATCACTCTCCTTATAGAAGCTAACGCGTCATTTGGATCATGCCACTTCTCTGTTCTCAACCCTCCACGAGAATAAAACCATGGTCCTTCCCAGGCCCGCAAGATCTTGCGAGATCGGACCCCCTGCAGCCTCTCCAACTTCCTGTTTCGAGCGGCACACTTGCCAGCCTCCTCGCTGGTACTGGCACGCCAAGGCCCTGCTGCCATTCGCCGGAATCGCCTTCCGCCAGGTGTGGGCCCAGCTCATCCCCCTTCTCAGGGCCCACGCCGCCTCCTCCCCGGCGCCCCTGGCCTCTTGCTCCGCTTGTTTCCTCTGGACTGTCACACGCCACACACATACGCTTATTGGAATTCTTTTTCCGAAAGGAATTTAAGATCCATGAAGACAGAAATCTGTCTTGTCCTCTGTCCATGTGCCCAGAGTCCGGCAGAGTGCCTGGACCATGGCAGTAGGCACTCAGTATATATTTGCTGCAAGTTTGACTGGTGGGTGGAAAGGAGAACCCTCCTGGCATTCTGCGGACACGCGGCTGGCATTGAATCAGGAGTGGCACAGGTGATGCTGTATTATTATGAGCTCCATGCCCTGCATGTTGGGAGGGAACCTTCCATCTCTCTAGAGTCCACACAGCAAGGTCAGCAGGCCCTCACTGCCCCTGCCCAGGAGGCCCAGGCCGCACTCCGGCTGCCTCCCCGGGGCCCGAGGCTGGCTGCGTGGCACGTCCCAGCGAACACCTGGAGTCCGGCCTGCACTGCTATGCTGGGACTATGCTCTCAGTGAGGCAAATCTATACCGTAAACACCATCAGAAACACACACATCTATTCAGAGGGGAAAAAAGACATAGAGGATAAAGACCAAAATGTTAAGGGTGGGGATTTTGTAGTGTCTGGATCTAGAGTGATTTTTATGTTTACTTTTATAATTCAAAAAGAAACTTATTTTATTTAAAAAAACTTTTTAAATATATTTTTATTGATTTTTTTTTTTTTTTTTTTTTTAGAGAGAGAGAAAGGGAGAGAGAGAAACATCGATGTGAAAGAGAAACATCCATCGGCTGCCTCCTGCACGCCCCCCACTGGGGATGGAGCCCACAACCTGGGCATGTGCCCTGACCGGGAATCGAACTGGGACCTCTCAGTCCATGGGACCATGCTCAATCCACTGAGCCACCCTGGCTGGACAGAAACTGTTATTTTAAAAAGAGAGAAACAATTATTTTAAAAGCACAGATGTCTCAGGACAAGGGACGCAGCAGTGCAACAGAACAGGAGTTTCTAGAGAGCAAGAGTGTGAGGTTCCCCGAAAGAGCTCCCACACTTGCTAATTGGGGGACACGCGTACTTGCTGAAAATGCTCTCTATTCAGAATGCTACTGCCTCCTTGAAGTAATCTTATCCTGCACTTTTAAAACTTAGTTCTGGGTCAAATGACTAGGCCTCATTTGATTGCTGATGAACTGGAGGCCCAGAGAGACACATGTCCACTCCCATCCACACAGCCGGTCAGGGGCAGAGCTGCGACTCACACCTAGGCGTCCCGACTCCTGGTTTAAGGCTCCCCACTAAATGTCCTGTCCACCTCCCACTCCCAACACTCTGAGTATCCAGTTCTTCTGGAAAACAAAAATTACAAGGATTTCCTGGTGGGGACCTTAAGTTGCTGAGCCCTTCTTGGGCCACAGTCTGGTATGGTCTCCAGCTCACTACTGCTAGAAGTCAGAGTATGGACACTGGATTCATGTGACCCTCATATACCCTGGGAAACCGAGGCCCAGATAGCTTAAGCGACTGCCCAAGATCATATGGCAATGACGAAAGGTAGCAATGGGACTCAAACCCAGATCTCTCAGACCTCATGGCCCCAAGGGGACTTTCAGGAAAGACTTTCGAGGACATGGAGGGGGACCTGCAGCCAGGCTGTGCTGTTCTTAATGCTTTTCTTAGAGTGGGGAGGGGACTGGCTCCCCTCTAAGGCTGAAGGGAAGCCTTGGGCTAGTTCCCGAAGTGCCTCAGGGCAGGCTGAGCTCACCTCCCAAGGGCAGAACAAACAAGTTTGGGGAAGGAAGTGGCCAGGGCATTGCAGTGGCCAGTTCTCCACTGCTGCCCTGTTCAACAGCCCGTCTTCTCACAATGAGCCTGCTGTCTGGGACTGTGTTTCGGCCCACCAAGCCCTGGGGCAGCCACCAGTAGCGCAGGCTGGGTAGGGATCACATCCCACATTCTGTAGTGAGACCCCCAGGTGTGCAGGGTGTCAGCGACTCAGCCAAGACCACACAAAGACAACTGAACAAATGCGTGAACAAAGAAACAAGAATAGAAGCAAGTCTTCTAGGCCATCATGATCCTTTTAAAAGGCCAGTTCCATAACATTGCTCTCAAAAGAGGCTGAAAACTACTCATCCCCACTTCTCCCACCCTCGGCCCCAATGGCCACAGGAAATGTGTAACTTCTTTCTCACGTAACTCAAGGCCCTCCACTACTGACCCCCATTCACTCTCATCTCCTGGGGCCCCTATGCTCCCATGTCACCCAACACTTAGTCATCTCTCCAAAATCCCAAGCTGTCTCTTGGCTCTGTGTCTCGGCCCCACTGTCCCTCGTGTGACAATTCCTTTCTCCCCTGTAAGTTTCTCTAAGGGCATGCCAAAGAGGCTCACTTTCCCCATCAGGTGGCACTGAGTGCAAGGATTCGAGTCACCAGGCCTGGTTATGGGTCCTGGCCCTGCCACGTAGGGGCTGGCGCTGAGTCCTTAGGCAAGTTACTGCGCTTCAGATTCTTTCAAGTGGGGATGATAATAAGACTGCCTACCTGTGCAGAAAACAGTAAAGGTAGCCATCCTGACTACCGGCCAAGGGCTGGTCCTTGGCTGGTGTCTAGAAACTCAGGTTTGGAAAGGTTTCTGCCATTAGTTGATAAAGAGGGGCTGACTTGCTGTGCCTAAATTGTTTGTATGCACTGTGGATTATGCTATGCTGAATGCATGCCTTCCTCTGGGAGTCTGGGATTTGGGTACTTGCCATGCAGAAGATACCTGTATGACCAGCCCCGGTGAAAGTCCTGGGCCCCAAGTCTCTAATGAGCTTGCTTGTTTGGAAGCTCATTAGAGCACCCAGAAGGGCTCTGAGTGTTTATTATGATTGTGACATGATGTCCAAGCAGAGGGAGCCACACCCTCCTTTTAGCCCTGAGTACCCCCCAGAGTGCCGTCTTCATTCATTCACTTGCGGGTCTGACTCCCTCACTGGACTATGATCTTCTTATATGGCTTTTGTGTCTTATGCATGTCTGTGGCTGAACCACCAAATGACAGGGATGACTGTCCAACCCACTCCTTGCGATGCTCAGGGGTTGGCCTGGTCCACCAGAAGTCCCTTTGTGCCGTTCTGGGAACCACACCAGGGCTGCGTTGGAGACCACGAGGATGGCTTCCCACCCCTGAGAGCGGGCAGGGCTGTTCCTCAAACTGAGTGCGACCCTAAAATGGGCCCCAGGCTCCCAAACCAGGCCTGAGATCAGAAGCTAGAGCCAAGGTCTGGCAGCCTTCTGCTCTGGCTTCCCCTTCATCTGACAGGAGCCTGACGGGTTATTAATCAGATGGTCCCTGGGAAATCAATTAAGTGTCTGCTGCTGCAGAGTGTGAAGGAAGTGGGTCAGGGTTTAAGGGACCCTGAACACATGGCTTCCACCAGAATTACTACAGATGCCCTGCAGGGCTCAGAGAAACATCTGACCTTTGCTCTAGGGAGCACCGGTGGGCCTGGTCTCCTCCCCGGGGACTCAGTTACCCTTGGGGAGCGCCACAGTCACGGAGGGAGCGCCGAAAGGAGTGGGCCAGCCCAGGCCTCCCTCCTTTGTCCTTTGCTAGCCTTTCTTTCCCTGCAGCGTGAAATCTGAATCCCTTCTGGTCATCCTACCAGCTGTGACGGTATTTTCTCAGCTACTTATTTTAGTCTCTTAACACAGACTCAATTTGACAATTAGGGAAAGGCCTGTGACTGTCTCTCTGGCATCAGGAGGCTCCCTGTTCTGGTGGCGGTTTAGCAAAGCTGCGTAGGAAACTCTGGGGCGCTTTCGACCCTGCTCCTTGGGCGCTTCGGCCTCTATTCAGACTGTGCCTCTCAGGCCTTCCCGACCGCCCCAGCTCCACCTGGGGGCTCTGCCTGCTCTTCAACCCTCAGTCACACAACCTGGTCCACTGGGAAGTCCGCCCTTTGTTCCACTCAAGTCTCAGGTGGGTATTTTATTCATTCCTTTGTTCCATCATTCATTTATTTCATCTGTGTATTATTTATCAAGCACCCGTCAGGATACAAGTCTGTGTTGTGTGTTGGGAATCCCAGGGCAAGTAAGACACACATTCTCTGTGCTTACCTCTATCATAACACATACCCTAGTGCAAGTCTATTCTCTAACGCGTCTGACCTGTCAGGCACACAGTAGGCACTCAGTGACTATTTCCTGAACAATAAAGCATTACACAACAGATAGTTGAGCACTTACTGTGTGCTGAGGCAGACATTACCTTGCGTATTTGCTACAACAGCTTTATGAGGCATGATGGTAGACTGGATTAAAAGTGTCCAAAAATTCTTGGGCACATCTCCTTTTGAGAAGTAAGGTCTGTTGTTCCCCCACCCACCCTTGAAGCTGGCCTATGACCACTCTGACCACAGCATATGGCGGAAGTGACATAGGCCAAGTCTTAAGGATCAATGGCTTCTGTCTCAGCACCATGTCGACCTGAGCCACTGAGTATGAAGTACAATGCCCTTCTGCGAAGACTGTGTGGAAAGGCCCTGAGACCACATTAGAGGGACAGGGGTCCCACTGAGCCCAGCTTGCCAGCTGTCTCCCTCAAGGGGTCATGTCAGGCATGGGAGTAAAGCCTGGATCCTTCAGACTAGCCCAGCCCACTGCTCAACGCCTCGTGATACAGCATGCAGCAGAAAACCAGCCCGGCCAAGCACTTCCAGAAATCCTGACTCTCACTGGGAAGCATAATCAACTGGTGGTTTTTTAAACCATTAAGTTTTGGAGTAGATTTTTAATGCAGCAATAGACAATCAGAACAGGAAGTTACTATTTTCTCCCGTTTTTCAGGGGAAAATGTAAGGTCTAGGTGAACACTGTGGTAGGGGGTTGAGCATAAGATGAGTCCCTGAGCTTTGAACAGCTTGCTAGCAAGAATGAACCATCACTTATGTCCTCAGAACATCAGGGCCAAACTTACTTCTCCAAAGTAGACAGTAGGCACAACCTACTATTTCCTCTCAACTCCTCTGGTGAGGAGGGGCTCAATAAATATATATATTTATTTTTAATATGTTTTTTTTTTTTATCTTCACCCAAGGAAATTTTTGCATTTATCTTCAGATAGAGTGGGAGGGAGAGAGGGAGGAAGAGAGAGAGAGAGAAAAATTGATGTGAGAGAGACACATCAAGTGGTTGCCACCCACATAATCCCAACCAGAGCCGGGACAAACTGCAACCGAGGTTCGTGCCCTTAGTGGGAACTGAACCAAGGACTCTCCAGTCCGTGGGCTGATGTGCTAACCGCTGAGCAAACTGGCCAGGGCCTCAATAAATATTTTTAGTGACTTTTTTTCTTCACAGTGTTGACATGGGAAGAAGACACATATGGGAAATAAAGAAGGGAAATACTTTTTATAGTATGTCTTTAATGCCAGACACTGTGCTGTGTGCTTCTGGCATATTTAATTCCAACCTGAGAGGTATGCATTCTTATCCCAATTTACAGATGGAGAAATCAAGGTTCAGGGATGTTAAGGAACTTGCCCAGCTAGTAAGTGTTAAAACCAAGGTAGGAATCCAGGTCCATATGACTCTAAAGCCCATTCTCTTCTGACCTCACCAGGCTGGTCAAAATTACTTGTGATTCTATCTGCCAGACTTTACATCAATCCCTCTTAAACTGCACCCTCTTGGTTTTGTGCCATCAACCAGTGAAGGTCAGTATCAAGACCCAGCATTCTGTGTTACCCATTATATTAGGAACCTCTCCCAGTTTTGGGCCATCTTCAGAGGCATAGAACTCGGGTCACAGAGGAAGTCTACCTCAAAAATTTCGCCTGGCTTCCAAGAATAAGTAGGACTATGCTAGAGCAAGAAGTGAAGAGGAGGGTAACTCTGGCAGAGCGCTGGGCAAGAGCACGTGCAAAGGCACTGAGGCATGAAGGGGTGAGGAACTGGGGGAAGGCTAATATAGATGCACATATGTACACTCACCTACACATCATATATTGAATATTACATATATAACTATGCTATGCTTAGGTATGGATATATGGTGTGCGTGAGTCCATGGCAGCATGTTAACAATGATTTTCATTTGGTTGTAGATATTTGTGACTTTCTTTTCTTGCTTATTTCATTTCCTAACTGTTCTACAGAACATTTATTACTTCAGTAATAAAATATAAGGGCAAAAGAAATCAAATTTCCATGTGGTCTGAACACTGGATGCGGAAGACAGAGGGTCAGAAAGGCAGGTTAGGACTGGCTGATGAGGCAAGAGAGGTCAGCTGGGGCCACCTTCGCATCTCAAACCAACTTCACATCAGGAAGACGTCCCTGCCGCTTGTCTTCTGTCTTCCATTCCCTTCAAAAACCTGCAGGGCCACCTACTTCGACCTCAAGTGATAAAAATGAGCATCCAAGCAAAAGGAGTGGCTGCCATATTCCATGCAGAGAACCAAAACGACTGGTTATTTGCTGGCTTCTTTCAGCCACGTGCTCTCACTCAGTAAGCACACTGGAAATAATAGAGATCTGATTAAGCTACTTTGGATGGGATGACATATAATTATCCAACTCAGCCACTGATGAGAGCAAAGGAGGCACATAGGGAAAAGTCATACATGATTTTAAAGGGTGTCAACAAAAATAATATTAATTAAGAGACAGGAGGTGGGGAGGGTTGGGCTATCTCGCTGAGAAATATGCTTTTGGAAAAATGATTTTACAGAAGTAAAGTGGTGCAAAAGGATGTTGATGTTCTCTCAGTGGACCCCACAGGCTCGATGTGCAAATATCATAGTCATGGGCCAGGCAGGGTCAGGGTCCACTTTCCAGCATAGGTTAATTTCCCTCCCTTAAATGTGGAATGATTTTGTCCTCTCCACAGATAAGGAGCAGGAGGATGAGATAATAGGATCTGTGCTCCTCACTCATTTGAGAAATAGGCTAGAAGATTAAGAGGTTGCAATTATGCCAGCCTGGGATATTTCATCTTCAATTTAGAGAAAGCAGGGAAGGGCCAGTCCCCCAAAGTCCGCAGTGCTTATCTCAGAGGGGTAGGTGTGCAGATAAATCTAATTTTGATCTTTATATATCTCTGCATTTTCTCCAGTGAGTTTTTATTGTTCTTGTAATCATAAAAATTTTTAATGTTGGAAAAACAGTGGCTAATCAGAGCCTCTGCCCCGAAACGGACTGAAGCCCCGAGGAAGCACCCGCAGGCTGGGAGGGAGGGGGGGTCCGGGCCAGGAGCGGCCTGGAGAAGGGGGCTGTGGTGTAGGGAAATAGCACTGCACACACTCAGGCAACCTGGGTTCCAGACTCAGCTGTGCACCAACTGCCTGAGACCTGAGCTAGTCACTGACCTTCTCTGATTCTCAGCTTCTGAGGCTCCCAAACGGGATCACGATCATAATACCGCATTTATAAAGCTGTGCGGGCTCCATCCTATCACTATATGAAAGCCCTGTAAAAGCGATGCATCGACATGAGGAATTATTAGGGCTCGAGTATAAAGGGGACAGGCCAGCAGGAGAGGACAGTCAGGGGAGCGGAGCGGAGCAGGGGAGAGGACATTCACTGGGTACCCACCACAGGCCAGGCAGGCCCCATCCCAGGCTCAGGGGGAGCCAATCACAGTAGGGACGCGAGGAGGTGTGGACCCCGTCACTGACTGCCACGTCCCTGTGCTAGATACCGTCACACACCAGCTCTCGCCTACTTTAACAGCCCTCCCCAGCGAGCAGCAGCCCCGGTGTGCAGACAAGGAAAGCCAGGGCTAGAGGGGTTTAGCAACTTGACCAAGGTCAGACCTTTAGGAAGTAGCAGGCTAGCCCTGAACCTGGGGGCTGTTTGGTCTACGTCCATGCTCTTTCTGGCCCACTTCCATCCATAGTCCTTCTCTCTGCCGGCCAGAGAGCCACACACCTAGGCTGTGTACCTGACCCCAGCTTTCTGAGACCCTGGGGTCTCAGCCTGAGGGCTCTGGCCACCCCGCCACCCCTCGCGGCCTCAGCCCCAGCTGGCCCCCCGCGCAGTACCTGGTCTCCAGGGGAATGTTGCTGTTGAGCAGCCAGTTGTCCTGGGCGTGGGCCGGCTCCTGGGCGCCGCAGGCAGGGGGCTCTCCGGAGAGCGAGTGGTCCGTGGGGGCCGGGCTGGGGTTGCTCCTCGGAGTGAAGTTGCCCCGGTTCAGGGAGTTAATGGAGGCGGCGTGGTGCTGGTTGGGGGTGTGGGCGTGCGAGAGTGGAGGAGGCGGAGTCCGGAGCCGCGAGTGGTTCTGCAGGCCGCCTGGGTGATCTAGGGCACAAACACGCGCGGTCAGCGGGCAGCACCCGGCTCTGGCCGCTGGAGCCCAGACGAGGACCGCAGGGGAGCTGCGGCTGGGTGGTCAACACGCACTAGAAATCACACCTATTAGTAACGCGTTCAATGTTTACTCAGCAGGTATTTATTGAGCACCTACTATTCTAGGTGCTGGGGATACATCAAGGGACAAGCCCCTGTCCCCACTGAGCTTCAATTCTGGTATGAAAGCAAAGAAACAAGGTTGGAGAAAAGCCTGACCTCCCTCGTCACCAACTTCATATTGTTTTTGATACACTTTGAGGGTGGCAGTTTTCAAAGTGTGGTTTGGGACCAGCAGCTTCAGCAGCATCACCTGCGAATCCGTTAGAGAAATGAGCATTCTTGAGCCCTACCCTAGACTTACTGAATCACGAACCCTTGGGTGGGATCCAGCAATCCGACTTCACAAACTCTCCAGGTGACTTTGATGGATGCTAACATTTGAGAACCACTAATTATATACAGCAAGTGAAACAAACAAGGTAAAATATATAGATTACTGAGATGGTAATAAATCAGAAAACACACAAGACCAGGAAGGGGCCTAAGGTCTGTATATGTGGCAGCAATGGTAAAATTTTAGACAGATCAGTTAAAGTTTAGGCTACGTAGCCAGTGACAGACTCAGGGAGAAGGTGAATTTTGAGTAAAGGGAGTGAGCCTGATGAAAAAGTCACCTGGCGTAGATTAAAACCCCCCGCTAACATTAACTGAGCACTTACTATGTGCCAGGCACTGTTTGGAGCTATTTACATGTTTAAATTCAGCTACTACTCACAACCCAATATAAAACAGGTAACTGTTTTGATCCCCATTTTACAGATGAGGGAATCAATATGTTTTATTTACTCTCTTCAACTACTCAACAGATATTGCCAAAGTGGTAGATGAATAACTTAGAGCAGGAAAGTCAAGTGCCCAAGGGCACATGGCTAAGTAGATGTTCTTTGAAAAGACAAAGTGTCTGGTGATGCCACAGGTGAGGCAAGTCCTGGAGGCAACTCTTAATGACCACCCACCAAATGGGATGGTATCTGGCAGCAATGTTTTGGGAGGTAATTAGGTTTAAGATGAGGACCTGAAGGTGGAGCCCTCATGATGACGTCAGTGCCCTTACAAAAAGAGACCAGAGAATTAGCTCCTTCTCTCCCCACCACACGAGGAAGGTGGCTGTCTGCAAACCACGAGGAGGGCCCCACCAGCATCTTGACCTTGGACTTCCCTGCCTCCAGAACAGGAAAAGGAGTTTGCTGTTGAAACCACCCAGTCTAAGGCACGACATCATAGCAGCCCACACCAAGACAGAAATTGGTACTGAGAGGTGGGTGATACTATGACAAATACCTGAAAATGTGGAAGCAGTTCTGGAACCGAGTAATGGGTCAAGTCTAGAAGAGTTCTGAGACGCATGCTAGAAACAGCTCACATTGCCATAAAGGGACTGTGAAAGGTAATTCTGGTGAGAGCTCAGAAATAAAAGGAGAGAGCTGTAGAAAAAGCTTCCGACATTTTGGAGAATACATAAGTAGTTATGTACAAAACGTTGGTAGAACTAAGGACATTGAGGGCCATTCTAATGAGGTCTCAGAAATGAGGATCATGTTATTAGACAACGGAGAATAGGTGATCCTTTTATAAAGTGCCAATGGACCTGGCTGAACTGTGTTTATGTTCTAGTGTTTTGTGGAAGGTAGAAATTGTGAGCAATGACACTGGATATGTAGTTGAGATTTCTAAGCCAAGTGTTGAATGAGTGGCTTGGTTCCTTTCGACAAGAGAGGAATAATGTGAAGAAGGAATTGATAAGCAAAAAGAAACCCTAACTTAAATATTTGCAAAATTCATAGCCTGTCCTATTGGGGAAAAAAGAGAGAGAGAGAGAAAGAGCGAGAGAGAGAGCGAGAGCGAGTGAGCGAGCATGTATGGGAGAGAACACCGAGGAGGTAGCTGACTGAACACTTGATAGGGGTTAATGTGGGTTGAAATCAGGGACCTGCTCAGCCACCCCTGAAGGAGCACTGCCCTGGAACTGAAGGCGATGGAATGAAGGACAGCTGTTGGACCTCTCAGATTCTACTGAATCTTAGGCTGCAAACTCACACTGTTCTTCAAAAGAAAGGAAGACTAGCCTGAAGGTGATTCAGAGACCATCAGGGTCCCTGCCTCGATTTCAACAGGCCGAAGACTAAGATAATTTGTGTCACTTAACCTCTTTGAGCTTCAGTTTTCTCATCTGAAAAATGGGGATGCGCTTATTAAGAGAATCACAGGGTTACAGTGGTATCAAACGAGGCAATTGATGGGAAGGAAGTATTTCTCAAGTTCACAGTTTACAAAGTAGTCCTCTTCATTAATGTCCCAAGAGAACCCTGAATTTTACAGAGGAGACAGGCAGTCTTGAGTACGGGCCCCAGACCAAGGCGCCGTGGTTCCCAAGGCTCCTCCTTGGCCCAGGAGACCCACTCTGGAAGCCGCCGAGCTCAGTTAAATGTGAGGCACTGTCACTGTATTGGCTATTTTTACTGCAAGATGCATCGCTCTCTGCTTTTCAGGGAACTGAATCTTTTAGGCTAATGAGTTATAAAGCAAGTCTGGTGAGAGTGGAGATGGGGGCAGGGGCAGGAGAAAAAGAGAAAGATTGCCCTGGCTGGTTTGGCTCGGCGGCTAGAGCGTCAGCCCGCAGACCAGAGAGACCCAGGTTCAGTTCCCACTAAGGGCACGTAACTCGGTTGGTTTGTCCCTGCCCCGGTTGGGATCGTGTGGGTGGCAGCCAGTCGATGTGTCTCTCTCACATTGATGTTTCTCTCTCTCTCTCTCTTCCTTCCTATCTCCCTCCCACTCTATCTGAAGATAAATGCAAAAATGTCCTCGGGTGAGGATAAAAAAAAAAAAAGAAAAGAAGCAAACCCATCTGAGTGATCACTTCCTTCACACAAACTGCTACCTCCAGGAACAGGCCCTCAGGGGGTCTACCAAGTCCTTCAGAACTGGATGCTCATCTGTCATTCCAGCCTCATCTTTCATCAGCTCCCTCCTGATACCCTCGTCTCCAGCCACACTTTCCATGGGGGAAAGAGATTTGCTGAGCCAGCCCACTGGCTGAAACCTCAGCTCCAACGAGGACGGCACCCAGGAAGGCCACAGAATGTGGCTGGTACCCTCCGAAGATGAGTCATGCTGTGGTCCTAGACCAGGAGGGAGCCCACAGGATGCCCCTTGATGGGAGGCAAGAGAACGTGGGAGCCAGCACAGCAGGCAGAGGGGCCCACTCGGAACGGACAGCCTTAGCCCAGGCAGAAGGCAGGAAGACGCAGGGTCATTTGTTTTGTCTAGCTGTCCTCAGGCAGCACTTTAATGGAGGCATTTGGAGCCTGGGACAGAAGCCAGAAGCATAAGTGGCCTCCTGGGATGACTGAGTGTCCCCCTACCCTTGGCCCTGTGGGCTGTTGGCTGCAGTCCAGGGCACCAGAGCAGTCAGAAGGACCGGACCACTGCGGTCCAGTGGTTACCAGGAGTCCAGGAGACAAGAGTGACCGAGTCCTTGCTCCTGGCCCCACACTAGGAGTCAACCTCCTCATGACTTTCCACCTAATTGATATTCATAGTCGTTGCCATGTGTTTGAGCACCTACTGTGTGTACTTTCTCAGCCTTAACTTTTCTAATGCTCACAACAACCCCTAGGGGGCAATCTTATTATCATTCCCACTGTATACATGAAGAAGCTGAGGTTTACAAAGCTAGTGAGTGGTCCTTAGTAATCCAAAGCCTGAATCATGTCTACCAAACCAAGAACCTTTGCATAAAACACAGACATCTGCTCGACTGTCTCAGTCATGGCCAGAGGCAGGAAAAGTGCAGGCAGCAAGCGTCTGAGGTCTTCAGGACAGGGTTGCCTTGCACGCCTACAGACATCTGCTCTGTAACTAAGTGGACACTCCAGGCTCTGGCTAGATAACTATGTAGAAGCACTGCCAAGAGTCCTGAAATGATGAGATTTTAACTGTAAGACCACTGGTCACAGACCTAAAAATCAAATTCTAAAAGGAAATTCTCTTATGGGGACAAGAAACATCATGTCCAAATCTTCTGTCTCGCTCTCTTTTTTTTTGAAGCTTAGATCAATTGCCACCCCCTTCAGAAAGCCTTCCCTGATTTATCCTCCCTAAAGTTCTTTTTTCCTCCACTGAATGCTGACAGCAGGTTACTTGGTTCGCTCATTTTTCCTTCTCCCCCAGAGCTTGCCTACTCTGGTGGGTACAAAAGTCCCCATCCCCTCTGTGCTGTGATCACAGGTCCCAGAACGGAGCAGATGCTCCACAGAGGTTTACTGGGTGAATGGCTCATGCAGTGGCCTGGGCGGTCTGTCCAGGAGGATAAGGTTAATGTAGAAGATATCTGTTCCCCCCCAAAATGACAGCAGACCACCCTGGGCTCTCTAGACTGTGGGCCTATGCAGGCCTTTCCCTGCCTGGAGCCAGAGTTCCTGATGCTTCAGGTGGGTTCTTTGTTTCCCTTCCCTCATCCCTTCATCTGAGAATGCCTGGACCTTGAGGGTGTCCAGGTTCCCAAGGGAAAGGCTCTGTGCTTTGGATCTCAACCCAGCGGTGGAAGCTCACTCAACATGACCTTCTCAAGGAGCAGATGATTCCTCTAGCCTAGATGGAGTCTCCTTTCTGCTCCTGTGGCCAGGAGATAGAGGACAGGCTAGGGAGGGGCCTTCTTTCTCCCCAGCCTACACTCCCATCTTCGGAGGGGCACTCAGATCCAGTCCCCTCCTCCGGCGTGCGCCAGGTCCTGTCAGCTGGGTGTTGGGACTACAACAGTGAATGAGATAGAGATGGCCTGAAATAGGAACTCTCTTCTGGTTTCTACTCACTAGCTGGGTGGCCTCCAAGAACTCACTTCACCTGCCTGGTTTCTGGCCTGTGTGCCTGTGTGTGTGCGTGGGGGGGGGGGTGTACACGTTCCTATGTTACCACCTTCTGGGTAATGGAAAGCGATGTCCTTGGATTAGGTGCCAAGTACTGTGCCATGAGGGGAAGGGCCTGTGTGCCATTCTTCTCTATATTCCCAGCAAATATTTGCATACTATGGGCGAGAGAACAGCAAATGAGGTAGGTGGGCTGCTTGCCTGTATAAGTAATGGCTTCTCTCCTGCTACCCGGGAGTAAGCATTGGTGTATTGCAAAGCTGTGCTATAAAGTTCAATTTATACCCCCTTCTTGCAGATACAGCCACCAAGTGTATCTCTGAATCAAGCCCAAATATGTGTCATTTCACGGTTATATTGCACACCTGTCAGTAAAGGCCACTTGCTTAACTGAGTTTTACACACCTAGTTTTCCAGGAACCCCCCCCCCCATAAAAAACTACAAGTTGTTGAATATATTTATAGCTGCTGGTTCCCTCCAACACCACAGGTATTTTTTATTTTAAATACTCAAAAATCCTAAAGACCAAATCCTCCAGGCTGCATTTCCCTGAACCAAGATTATAGGTTTCTTCAGAGCACTGGGCAGACCAACAGGTAACATCAGAGATGGTGTGGAGACCTGGGCACCTGGTACCAGATAATCCCAGATTCAGGTTTTGGCTCTGACACTTAGGTGCTGTGTGATCTTGCTCAAGTTACTTAACTTCTCTGGAGCTTTGGTTTGCTTATCACTAAATAGAGATAATGCTCCCCTTATAGGATTGGTATGAGAATGTATGTAACATGCTTAGCACAGTGCCTGGAATATAGCAACTTTTAAAAATGGTAACTATTAATTCCATGATTATGATAAAGTCATGCTGATTAAGTAAATTGCAAAATGCTAAATCGTCACCATGATGATCACTCTACCGTCTTCTCAACAGGGGTTCCAAAGCAAGAAACTGTGAAAGAGAAAGAGCAGGAGAATGCCTACCAGAAATAGGGTGCTCTTTTATCAGTGGAACCCCCTCTGCAGCCTGCTGGCCCCCAGGAGCCTTGGTCTCGGGAAGGAGCCTGGAGCTCCGTGTGCAGGTCAGAAGCAAACAGAACGGCTGCAGTCTGATACTCAGCACCGAACACACAGGCTCCATGTCTCCAAAGGGGAGGGCCCTTCCCGCATGAGATAAACTTGTCCGAGCAAACAGGGAGCGGCGCTGTCCTGGGTTCAAGGTGCACCCCAAGGAGAGGGCCCATGAGGCGGTTCGATCAATCAGCAACGTTAAGCAGCTCTGTGCTGTGTGCAGGGACTCGATGAGTTTTCGGATGAAGATGAGTCCTAACCTTGACAAACCGCTAGTGTTTGGGGAGCAGATGTTAAAGGGAGTCCCACAGACCTCGGTCCAGCCTGGGCTCCGTCTCTGACAAGCTACATGATTTGGGGAAAGTCACTTAAGTTCTGTGAGTCTCTATTCCTCACCTATATACTGAAACACACAGTAGTAACATAGTAAAAGGACGAGGAGGAGGAAGGGCCACTGAAGACTGAGCACACAGAGACCTGGAGACAAAACGGATGCAGCTCCAATAGACATGCCGGCATATACCAATGCAAAACAGTAATTACAATGAAATTATAATACTTAACATTTATGGAGCACTTGCTATGTGACTGGCTCTACGTGCTTGACTTATTTGACCCTTTAACCCCTCTGCAAAGAAGGTGCTATTATTCCTCATTTTGTAGGTGAGGAAACTAAGGCACAGAAAGGCTAAGTATTTGGTTTAAGATTACAAAACCACTAAGTAAAGAACCTGAACTCAGGCAGTCTGGTTCCAGAGCACACGCTGTTAACTACTGCTCTTCCTTACATATATGAAGCTCCTCAACAGAGGTAGAGCGCCGTGCTATGCCCATCACGAAGCAGGCTGTCTGCAGGTATCAACTACTAGTCCCTGTCCGCCTACACAGCAGCCCCTCCTGAGCCGCACGGAGCAGAGGCGGGGCCAGCCTGACTGCTGGGCTCAAGGAAGGCTGCATGAGAAGTGACATGTGACCTGTGTCCAAAGGGGCAGAGGAAGATGCACTTGTGAGGGTCCAGAGCCAGAGAGAGAGAGAGGCCATCTGGGGCACTTCTGTAAGTAGTGTGAGGCTGTGAGGGGCAGCGACAGTGGGGGGCGGGGGGGCACTCTGCAGGCAAGCCTGGAGGTACCAAGTGCAAGAACTCAGCCTTTATCAGGAGGGTGAGAGGGTCCCCTGATGGGTGTGAGCAGGGAGTGTTTGCAGAATACTCCTGGAGGCCATGCTGAGCATGACCCCGCCGAGGAGACCGACTGCAGATGCCAGACTGCGACACCGATTCCAGCGGAGTGCGCTATAATTCTTTTATGAGCACATTCACGAGAAAAGGCATAAACTTCCAGAACTTTGGCTCAGGCAAAGAATTCGAATGTGTCGATAGCCCCGTGATCTAAGGCCAGCACTGGCTCCAAGCAAGGGTGCCAGGCTCGGTGCCCTCGTCCAACCCTGTAAAACAGCTGACAGGCGCCCGATGCTCTCCTTGCTTCACAGTTAACGGTGACCCCGGCGTGCACTGCAGTCATTAATCGGGCCCTAAAGATTGTCAGATATGAAAGATGATGGTATTTAATTATCATAGAACACAAAATTCCAGCTGCCGGAGAATGCCGAGAGAAAGAGTGATCTGGCGTCCATTAAAATGCCATCGACTACCACTGACTCGGGACGGTGACGCAGCAGTGCTCAGAGCTGAGCTAATGAACCCTGGCCTACACGACCAATTTGGAGAGGCCAGGAAGCTCTTTGTCACCGTGGTCGGCAGCCGGACTCTGATGCCTGACTCCCCGTCTCAGATCTGCCCCCTTCGAGCTGTATAACCTCGGACAACTGATTTAACCTCTCCGACTTGAGGCCTCATCACTTGTCAAACGTATGTGAAAGCACCTCGCAAACTGTGGCGTCCTGTCCGGCAGTTACCGATCACCGTTATTATTGTTGCCTCAACCCAGAACAAATCAAAAGTGTGACGTCCGACCTGGAACCGCAGGTCTGAGCGTGAGGCCAGGGGCTGCATTTTCTGTGGTGTCTTCTCTGCCCATTGATTCCCTCCCAGAACAAATGCTCTCTGTTCTATTCTCCAGCTGTTCTGTCCATTCTGCGCCATGGCCCGTGTGCAGGGCTTCTACGTGGCCGAAAGCCCACTGGCCTCCCAGAGGGGGAGGGGCAGCAGACCGTGGAGCTTCCGGAGGATGGCCTTCTAGTCTTTCTTTCTCTCTTTTTTTTAAAGATTTTTAAAATAGATTTTTAGAGGGAGAGGAAGTGAGACAGAGAAAGAAACATCAATGTGAGAGCAGACCATCAATGGGCTGCCTCCTGCATGCCTCCGACCAGGCATCGAGCCCACAACTGCAACCAGGACATGTGCCCTGCCCCGGAAGGCACCGGCACCCCAGGTGCAGGGGATGACCCCCAGCCAACTGAGCCGCACGGCCGGGCGGCCCGTCTAGCCCTGACAGGGAGTGAAAGAGAACCCTGCAGTCACAACATGACCGCTTCTGCTTCCTCGCCCCTTTGGTCAGGGCACACCTTTGGGAGAACACTCGGACCGGCAAAGTGCTTTGCATTTGAGAAACAGTAAGGAGGAGACCCTGTCTTAAACTAATGCAAAAGCCTTATTGTACGGTGCAGTGGTTTTCAAACAGGGGTGTCTGGAAATGTGGAATGGGGTGTGTTCTGGCTGTTACAATGACTGGGAAGCACAACCAGTCCTTGGCAGCGGGGGCCCAGAAAGCCAGGCACACACCCAGGGGACCAGCGACCCTCAGGGGTACGCAGCCCAGTTAGCAGTATTTTATTCTGTTCCCCCACCCCACTCCCAGTTTCAGATCCCTCTCTGCTCTTCTCTGTTGCAGGAGGCTGACCCCTAAGGGGTCACCTGGGCCCCCTTGCTCAAAGCCTTCCAGAAAGCTTTGGCTAACTGTTAGCACAGCAGGACGCTGAAAGGTGGGATTAGGGGAGCGGAGGTGACCCCCTGCCCCCATCCGCAGGGCACGTCCCTGAAGTGACACCAGCTTACAGATAGAGGTCTGGGGAAGTTCCCAGGCAGAGCAGAGCCTGAACTGGGTACTGAAGTAGAGACAGGATGGAAGTGTGTAAGGGGGAGGGAGCGGGCGTTCTGGGAAGGGGGTTGGGATAAGCAAAGACTGGGAGATAAGGGCCCCTTAAGGAGCAGAGGCTGACAAGGCTGGAGCCTGCCTTCAAGAGCCTGGAGCCAGAGGGACAGCTTTAAAGATATTCAGAGGGCTCACCCCTTAAAGCCAAGTGCTAGATGACTCACTTGAGAGTAAGCCAGAATCCCCAGGCTTCGTGACAATGCACAGCAATGAATGCTCTCCTGCGGCGGGAGTGAGGGACAGGGGCACCCAATACCTTGGACGGGACAGTGAAGGGAAGAGCAAAGTGTTAGGGTCTCTGCCACAGAGGGGTGATCAACACTGCTCTCTATTCCCAGGGTCATGGTGATTTACAGATAAACTAAGCCAAGAGCATCAGGATGTGTCTGTCTGAAGCATGCTGTAGGAACAACTTGGCCAGGCCACCCTCTGAACCTCGCAGCATCTATTCACCCAGATTTCATTCTTATTCTTGTCCCTGTCAGCCATTAATTGCTGTGTGACCTTGGGCAAGACACTTAACCTATCTGAGCCCCAGTGTTCCCAACTGACAGGAGGAAGAGGTGGTGGGAAGCCTCTCGGATTCTAAAATCAAGACTGTCACTTTGCAGACGGACCTGGGGTATTTGTTAAGGGACATCTGCTTGCTGAAGATGTGCACTGTAAGTTATGCCCTGGGTTGTGCTGTGTGACTGGCACCGAGGAGGCACGGAAGAAAGAGACCCGTGGCGGTCCCGCCTCCCTCCCTCCCTGCGTTCGTTCCTTTCACAAAGGTCACTCACCACGGGCAGGCCTCATGCTTGCTACTGGAGACACGGAGCTGGATTGGACAAAGTCCCTGCCTGTAAAATCTAAGCAGGACACTCGGAAAAGGCCAGCTGCAGCCACAGGGGTGGGTCTTTTCTGGGCACACGGCGTTCTCCCAACTGAGAGCTGTGTCCACCTCAGGGCCGAACTTGTCCCGGGAAAGCTTTCTGGTTGTCAAGTGAGTTTTCTTTCCTTCCACGGTCACCTTCTTACCCTTTTCAAAAATGGTCTGACCCGTAAACTGTTAGGTCAAGTCCCAGGTCAGCAAACAGACGCAGTCGGCAGGTAAGAGAGGAGTGTGTGTGTGTGTGTGTGTGTGTGAGCGAAGGGGGTGGAGTTCAGTTCAAGGGGAGTGTTGGAGCAGATAAGAAGCTCATGGAAATGCAGGAGGCTGTACTCACAGAGGTAAAGCGCTAAGAATGAGGGAGGTGATGCTCATGCTGGGCTGATTAGCTGGAGTGGGTCCAGAGGAGGGATGCCTGGACTGTAGGTCATCCCACTATTGTAGAGGCTGAGCCTTCCCTGAGGTCTCTGCAGCGAGTTACCGCTGCTCAGATGGTGATGGGTTTGGAAACTGTGTTCCAGTGGGGCTAGACAAGGGACCAGTGCTGTTAGCCTGGATAGGACAGCGGTTAGGGAAGGGCTTGTGAAAGAGGGTGTGCCTGGGAGTCCCGGTGAAACACAACGCCTGCTTTGTGATGAGCTCTCCGAGTCTTGTCGGGTACGCCACACACACTGCAGCCGGGAAATGAGAGCGGCTGTCTAGCACTGCAGAACTCTTCTCGGCTTTACCGGCTTTACCGTAACTCACTCTGCCTAGGGGAGGTCCCTCCCCCGCTCTGTGCCTTACGCTCTGTGCCTCACTCTGTCTATCTGAAAAGTGAGGTTCCTTCATCTCATACATGCTCTCCTGAGGTTCCTGCCAGCCTTTGGCAGCCCGGGGCCCCTGCCTTCCCTCGTTCCTCTCGGGGAAGTTCCTGGAAGGCGGATGACAGGCAGAACGTTGCTGCTGCTGCTGCCTTCAAACAGCTGAAGGGTGGAGGAAGAGGCTTTAGGAGGAAGGACCGGGACCAAGGCCAGGAAGTCACTTGGAACAACCACCAGTTCAATGTAAGGAATCCTTCCTGCCAAGCTCTGCAAGGGACTGTCTCCCAAAACAGTGAGCTCCCTGCCAGTGAAGCAGAGGCTTAAACAGCTAGGCTCAACCTCCTCCCCGAACGGCAAGCCTCTGGGTAAGAGATCCATGCAGGGCTAACCTTGATGCCTCCCTGCTCCCCAACCCCCATTCTGTTCCCTCTCATATAGCAACATCAAACATCACCAGCTGCTGCCAGAACCCACCCAACCAATCAAAGCAGACCTCCGGGAGTCACCCCTGAGCCCTCCCTCTTTTTCAGGTTCAACAGCTCAGTGATGATCACCAAGGACTTGAGCTTCCCCTTCCAAATCTCTGGGGGATCCTCACCACTCCCACTATCATTGCCTTAGCTCAGGCCCTCATCTGCGGACCACTAGGCCAGGGTCATAGCCACCACTAGTGTCCCAGCCCACAGGCTCACCCTCATGCACCTGCCATCCATCAGCTGGAGGACGCTTCCTAAAAGGAAACGATCATGTCACTCTCTTGCTCTAAAGCCTTCAGTGGCTCCCCACTGCCCCCAGGACAAGACTCCTCAACGTCTGGCCTGAGCCCACCACTCCAGGGCAGCACCCACAGCTCTCCACTGCTCTCTTTAAAAAGGTGCCAAGATTAACAGGCTAACCATAAGCCTCTGGAAACTGCACACTGCTTGTCTCAAATCCATGGCTTTGCACATGCTGGTTTTCTTCACTCCTCCCCCTGGTTAACTCGATGAAAAGCTTCCGGCTCCAGGAAGCCTTCTCTAACCACCACCCCCAGTTTGGGTTAGAGGCCCCTCTTCTGAGTGTTTCTAGCCCCTGTGGCTCACTCTGAATTAACATTTGCTTGCAAATCCGTCTCTCCTACCAGACCATACGCTCCAAGGGCAGGCCTCGTATCTTCATAGATCACAGGCACTGGGGCTAGAAGCAGATGACACCTCTCTTTGGGGTACATGGCAGTCTCTTTTACCCAGGTGCTGTCACTGATTCTTAAGGGGCATGGTGCCATTTGGACACTCTGGGCACCCTGATCTTTCTCTTTAAAATTGACCTGACATTTTCCAAATGGCACAGGTTGGGTAGCTGATCACCGAGGTGGGCATAAACTCTGTATTTTTATCAACAGTTGACGATGTCATTAAAAGGAAATCAAGATAATGAATCTTAAGGCTCCCACAGGGAACGGTCTACGTTGCTGGAACATTCACCAGCCTTGAAAGTCAGTGCAGTTTATCAGATCATTTTTCCTAACTCTCCCCATCCCCCCACCATGCCATGGACCCTGCTGGAGGCTGAATATCAGCACACAGCAAGGTGACCTCTCCTTTTTTTTAAAAAAATAATTTTTATTAATTTGTTTTTGTTACAAATGTGTCTCCTTTTTCCCCCATTGACACCCTCCTCCCCATCCCCCCGTCTCGTCCCTGGCTTTGTTGTCTATGTCCATCAGTCATGCATACATACTATAAGTTCTGTGGTTTATCTCTTGCCCCCCAACCCCCTCTCTTCTGGGGTTTGTCAGTCTGTACCCTACCTTATGTCTCTGGGTCAATTTTATTCATCAGTTTGTTTAGTTCATTATATTCTACAAATAAATGAGATCATGTGATATTTGTCTTTCTCTGCTTGGCTTGTTTTGCTTAGCATAATACCCTCCAGGTCCCTCCATGTCATCTCAAATGATAAGAGATCTTTCTTTCTCACAGCTGCATAGTACTCCATTGTGTATATGTACCACTGCTTTTTTATCCATTCATCTACTGATGGACACTTGGGTTGTTTCCAGATCTTAGCTATTGTAAACAGTGCTGCTATGAACATAGGGGTACATATATTCTTTCTGATTGCTGTTTCAGGCTTCTTAGGGTATATTCCTAGAAGCGGGATCACTGGTCGAATGGCAGTTCAATTTTTAACTTTTTGAGGAAACACCATAGTGTTTTCCATAGTGGCTGCACCAGTCTGCATTTCCACCAGCAGTGGACTAGAGTCCCCTTTTCTCCACACCCTTGCCAACACTTGTTGTTTGATGATTTGTTTGATGGCGGCCATTCTGACAGGTGTGAAGTGATACCTCACTGTTGTCTTAATTTGCATCTCTCTGCTGATTAGTGATGTTGAGCATTTCTTCATATGTGTCTTGGCCACTTGCATGTCCTGTTTGGAGAGGTGTCTATTTAGTTCCTCTGCCCATTTTTTTATTGGGTTCTTTGTCTTCCTTTTGTTGAGTTGTATGAGTACTCTATATATTTTGGAAATTAATCCCTTATGTGATGCATCATTGGCAATTATGGTCTCCCATATAGTGGGTTCCATTTCTATTTTGATGATTGTTTCTTTTGCTGTGCAGAAGCTTTTTAGTTAGATGTAGTCCCATTTGTTCATTTTTTGTTTGTTTCTCTTGCCTTAGGTGTGGTATCAGTAAAAATTCTGCTGTGTATAATGTCTGAAATTTTGTTGCCTATATTTTCTTCTAGAATTTTTATGAATTCATGTGTTACATTTAAGTCTTTTATCCATTTTGAGTTTATTCTGGTGTATGGTGTAAGTTGGTGGTCTAACTTCATTTTTTTTTTGCATGTACCTGTCCAATTTTCCCAACACCAGTTATTGAAGAGACTGTCTTGACTCCACTGTATGCTCTTGCCACCTTTGTCAAATATTAATTGGGCATATTGTCTTGGGTAAGATTCTGGGTTCTCTGTTCTGTTCCATTGATCTGTCTGTCTGTTCTTGTGCCAGTACCAGGCTGTTTTGATTACAGTGGCTTCGTAGTATAACCTTGATATCTGGTAATATGATCCCTCCTACTTTGTTCTTTTTTTTTTTTTTTTTTTTTTCAAGATTGCTGTGGCTATTCAGCGTCTTTTTCATTCCATATAAACTTTTGGAGTGTTTGTTCTGTGAAGTATGTCATTGGTATTTTGATGGGGATTGCATTGAATCTATAGATTGCTTTGGGTAGTATGGACATTTTAATGATGTTAATTCATCCAATTCATGAGCAAGGTGTGTGCTTCTACTTTTTTATATCTTCCTCTATTTTTTTTTAATGACCTGTAGTTTTCTGTGAAGAGATCCTTTACTTTTTGGTTAAGTTTATTCCTAGGTATCTTAATTTTTTTTGCTGTGATGGTAAATGGAATTGTTTTCCTAGTTTCCCTTTCTGTGAGTTCATCCTTGGTGTATAAGAATGCCATCAATTTCTTGACATTAATTTTGTATCTGGCTACTTTGCCAAATTCATTTATTAACTCTAGTACATTTTTTATGGAGTCTTTGGGGTTTTCTATGTACAATATCATGTCATCTGTAAATAATGACAGTCTCACTTCCTCCTTTACAGTTTGGATCCCTTTTATTTTTTCTTCATGTCTAACTGCTATGGCTAAGACTTCCAGTACTATGTTGAATAAGAGGGGCAAAAGTAGGCTTCCCTGTCTTGTTCCCGTTCTTAAGGGGAATGCTTTTAGTTTTTGCCCATTGAGTATGATGTTGACTGTAGGTTTTTCATATATGGCTTTTATTATGTTGAGATATAATCTGTCTATTCCTACATTTCTGAGTGTTTTTATCAGAAATCGGTGCTGGATTTTGCCAAATGCTTTTTCAGCATCTACTGAAATGATCATATGATTTTTATCTTTCATTTTGTTTATGTGGTGTGTCACATTTATTGACTTGCGAATATTGTACCAGCCTTGCATCTCTGGGATGAATCCTACTTGGTCATGAAGAATAATGTATTCATCATGTACTGCTGGATCCAATTTGCTAATATTTTGTTGAGGATTTTGTCATCTGTGTTCATCAGGGATATTGGCTTGTAGTTTTCTTTCTTTGTAGTGTCTTTATCTAGTTTTGGAATTAGGATAATGCTGGCCTCATAAAATGAGTTTGGAAGTATTGTGTCTTCTTGGATTTTTTGGAATAGTTTGAGGAGAATGGGTATTAGATCTTCTTTGAATGTTTGGTAAAACTCCCCCATGAAGCCATCCGGGCCTGGGCTTTTGTTTGCTGAGAGTTTCTTAATTACATCTTCAATTTTCTTTGTTGTTATTGGTCTGTTCAAATTTTTTATTTCTTCTTGGTTCAGTTTTAGGAGGCTGTGTGTTTCTAGAAATTTGTCCATTTCTCCTAGATTGCCCAACTTGTTGGTGTATAATTGTTCATAGTATGTTTTGATGATCCTTTGTGTTTCTGTGGTGTCAGTTGTTACTTCTCTTTTGTTTCTGATTTTGTTTATTTGGTTTCTCTCTTTTTGTTTCTTGGTGAGTCTGACTAAAGGTCCATAGACCTTGTTTATCTTTTCAAAGAACCAGCTTTTTGTTTCATTGATCTTTTGAATTGGCTTTTGGTCTCTATGTTGCTTATTTCTGCTCCGACCTTTTCTATTCCCTTCCTCCTAGTAGCTCTGGGTTTTTCTTTTTGTTTACTTTCTAGTTCTTTAAGTTGTAGGGTTAGGAAGTCAATTAGGAATTTTTCTTGTTTCTTGAGGTAGGACTGTAGTGCTATGAACTTCCCTCTCAGGACTGCTTTCACTGTGTCCCATAGATTTTGTGTTGTGTGTTTGTTTTAATTGGTTTCCAGGAAGCTTTCAATTTCTTCCTTGATCTCATTGGTAACCCAGTCATTGTTTAATAACATGCTATTTAGCCTCCAAGTGTTTGAATGTTTTTGTGTGTTTTTATTATAACTGAGTTCTACTTTCATGCCACTGTGGTCTGAGAAGATGCTTGATATGATTTCAATCTTCTTGAATTTGTAGAGACTTGCTTTGTGTCCTAATATGTGGTCTATCTTTGAGAATGTCCCATGTGCACTTGAGAAGAATGTGCATTCTGCAGCTTTGGTGTGAAATGTTCTGTAAATATCAATGAAGTCTAAATGATCTAGCTCGTCTTGTAAGGACTCTATATCCTTGTTAATTTTTTTTCTAGAAGATCTACCCAGTGGTGTCAGTGGCGTGTTAAAGTCACCCACTATGATCATATTGCTATTGATCTCTCCCTTGAAGTCCTCCAGAAGTTTTTAAATATATTTTGATGCTCCCGTATTTGGTGCGTATATTTACCAGGGTTATATTTTCTTGTTGGACTGATCCTTTTAATACTATGCAGTGACCTTCTCTGTCTCTTATTATGGCCCTCATTTTGAAGTCTATCCTGTCAGATATGAGTATTGCTACACCAGCTTTTTTTTCATTTCCATTTGCTTGGAAAACTTTTTTCCTTCCCTTCACTTTCATCCTGTGTGAGTCTTTTGTTGTGAGGTGGGTCTCTTGTAGACAGCATGTATATGGGTCTTATCCAATCAGTTACCCGATGTCTTTTGATTGGAACATTTAAGCCATTTATATTTAAGGTAATTATTGATAGTTATTAGTTGTCATTTAATTTTATGCCTGGGTTCACCCCGCCCCCCTTCTTCTCCTTCTCCTTCTCCCAACAGTCCCTTCAGCATTTCTTGCAGTGCTGGTTTGGTGGTGGTAAATTCCTTTAGCTTTTTTTTTTTAATCCGTGAAGCTCTTTATTTCTCCTTCAATTTTGAATGATAGCCTTGCTGGAGAGAGTAGGCTTGGATTCAGACCCTTGCTTTGAATTACTTTGTACACTTCATGCCACTGCTTTCTGGCCTGCAGCATTTCTATTGAGAAATCAGCTGACAGTCTAACGGGAGCTCCCTTGTAGGTAACTTTGTCTCTCTCTTGCTTCCTTTAAGATTCTTTGTCTTTCATGTTTGCCATTTTTATTATGATGTGTCTAGCTGTGGGTCTTCTGGGGTTCTTCTTGCTTGGGACTCTCTGTGTTTCCTGGACTTGTGTGACTTTTTCCTTTACCAGTTTAGGGAAGTTTTCTGTCATTATTTCTTAAACAAGTTCTCTATTCATTTCTCTGATTCTTCTCCTTCCGGTACCCCTATAATGCGAATGTTGTTATGTTTTGTATTGTCCCACAGCTCCCTTAAACTCTCCTCCTTTTTAAACTTTTTTCCCATTTGCTGCTCTATTTGGGTGTTTTTCTCTACCTTGTCTTCTAAGTCACTGATTTGATCTTCAGCTTCCTCTAATCTACTATTGAAGCCTTCTAAGGTATTTTTTCATAACAGCTATGTCATTCTTTATTTCCTCTTGATTTTTATGCATAGCTTCTGCCTCTTTTTGCATAGCTTCTACCTCTTTTTTTAAGCTGAAGTAGTTCCCTGTGAGTTCTTCATAATTCTTATGAAGTTGCTTGTAGTTCTCACCAATTGTTTGCGCACCCTTAAAATCATTGCTTTGAATTCTTTATCTGACAAGTTGCTTTTTAAAAATTTCCTGTAGTTCCTTTGCCAGTGATTCCTCTTTTTCTTTCCTTTGGGTGTTGTTTCTTTGTCTCCCCATTTTAGCCATCCAGTAGCTCTATACCCGCTGAGGGATGTTTGGATGTGTTGACAGCTCACTGTATATCAAATAAGGCTACTGTGCCTCCCAGACCATTCTGTTGCGTGTCGCCTCTTGCCTGCTGTGGATCCTGTAGGATTGACTACTGGGGGCTGGTACTGTTGTGTCCTGGTAGGTGCTGCTGCTGGATTGCATGGGCCCCTCTGAAGCTGTTCCCTTTGGTCGCTTGTGCCACCTGTAGCTGTATTGCTCAGGCCCTGCTGGAGCCACACTCCCTGTCCGCACCTTGGGCAGCTGGGTCACACAGGTCCCTCTGGATCCCTGGTTCCACACTACTCTTGGAGGCTGCTGGGTCACACAGGTCCCTCTGGATCCCTGGTTCCACACTACTCTTGGGGGCCGCTGGGTCACACAGGTCCCTCTGGATCCCTGGTTCCACACTACTCTTGGGGGCCGCTGGGTCACACAGGTCCCTCTGGATCCCTGGTTCCACACTACTCTTGGAGGCTGCTGGGTCACACAGGTCCCTCTAGATCCCTGGCTTCCCACTGCTCTTGTGGGCCACTGGGTCACACAGTCCTCTATGGGTCCCCAGCTTCCCACCGCTCTTGAGGGCAGCAGTGTTGCACAGGCCCTAATGGAGCCCCAGGTCCTGCTGCTGGTGGCTGGGGAGTGCTGCTGCCCAGTGGGGCTCAGCTCCTGCTCAGCCTTTGCTGTAGTTTTTGGGGTGGTTCTCTGCTGCTGGTCTGTGCTTCTGCTGCCTAGAGATGGATGTCTGCTTCCCAGCCTCTGTTGCTGGGGGTATATCTCGACTCTGATAGGGCTGCTACTGCAGGCGATGGTGCTGGGCTCCCAGCTGTTCTGCCATTCAGCCGTTTGCAGTTTCCTCAACCAGCACTTTGGCAGCTCTACTACTGTGCACTGGTCTGTGTTAACACAGGGTGTCCACTGGTCCGATGGTGCCAGGTGCGCTGGTGGGCTCAGGTTGCTGGGCCCTAGCTGCTCCCACTGCCTCCTCCCAGGGAAGACACAATCTTCCAAAATGGTAGGACCTCCCTGCGGCGCAGGGAGAAGCGCCCTGAAGGGCCGCTTACTGTGGTAGCCGGCTTCTCCCGTCCACAGCACAGGAACCTCCTGCTCCGCGTCTCTGCAATGTACGAGTTTGGTCATCCACCTTCACGTCCACTCACCCTCTCTCACACACTAGTTCACTCTCTCATTCACTCACCCTCCCTCCAGTCCTGTCCGCCACCATCTTCTCAGCAAGGTGACTTCTCATCCATCATGTTCATGTGCCTCCCCTACATCTTACATTCATCAGTCATTTTCAAGAAGCTGTTTTCTCTCGGAAGAGACAATGACATCCCCAGATGAGAGCGACAGGTGGCTAGAACCCACAGGGCATCGTTGCATGGTGGTTAAGTGCCATGGCTGAGGCTCAAGCCGCCTTGGGTTCAAATCCTACCTCTTCCACTTACACACTGGCCACACGACACATCTTTTCTGGACTCCAGGTCCAGGCCATGAACTGCATTCCAGCAGCACAGTGGCCAGGAGGGCAAGTGCTGAGGCAGGCGGAACTCAGGCTCCCCCAATGGCTAGTGCTGTGGCTGTGGATGAGCCCACACTCTGACAGCCTTGACTTCGTCGTCTGTGAAATGGGGGTGATGGCGCCATCTACGTCCGGCGTTGTTTCAGGAATTTAGTGAGATAGTGCGTGTCGGTCTACGGCCATACCACCCTGAACGCGCCCGATCTCGTCTGATCTCGGAAGCTAAGCAGGGTCGGGCCTGGTTAGTACTTGGATGGGAGAGATAGTGCATGTCGGGTCCTTAGCACCATGACTGGCAAACAGATAAGACTCGCGAGGTTAAGCATGAATTCACTCTCACAGGTCATGAGAAGTCTATCTAATTACATTCCCCTGGAGCTGTAGGGTCTCCAAGGGCAGAAATCATATCTGTCTTTTCACCCAGTGTTCGGTCGTCCCTCTACAGACACCAGCTTTTAAGGCTGTGAAGCTCTCTGAAATGCTTGATGAAGGAAACTAACCCGGACCCTTGCCCGTGCAGGGTCTGGGAACCAGGAGGTGGTTGGGGGAGAGAGAAGTAATATTTATCAACACATGACTACGAGCAGAGTTCTCACAAGTCTCATCGCCTCGCCAGAGCAACCCCGCGAGGGAGGTCTTAATCCCCCCATTTCACAGAAAAGAACACTGAACCTCATAAACCTACTCATGTCTTTGTTCATGAAATCTTTTTCCACAATGGGCTATCTCAGGCCCCAGCATTAGCGGCAATTTTATTAAATGTAAACACTGATCAATTTTTAAAAATTGATTTGAAAACAGAAATACAAGACAGGAAACCTGCTCAGGGCCACACCCCCGGAAAATGATGAAAGTAAGACCTTGACATAGATCTCTCTGCTCTTTCTACTCCTGATGACACCTAGAAGCAGACGAAGAAAATAAATTCTGAAGTACTTAGGCTAAGCAGGAATATTCAGCAATTCCATACAAAAACCTCTCTGTGTTTTTGTGAGAGAACAACAATCCTGTCAATGCTTTTGGGCACCACAAAGAGTTTTAAGGTAGCTAACTCACCATAACAACAACCCTAGGAAGTAGGTGTTATTTTCCTCCTTCTACCTGTGAGGAAACTGAGGCTCCATAAGTCCAAGAGCCCAGGCAGCAGAGCCCATGAGCAGAGCCTCCAAGCCCAGTGCCCTCTCCCGTCTCTCCAGGATTTTCATGCAAACGTCTTCTAGCTGACCCAAGAGCACCCATCCAGTCCCAACAGGATGGGCCTCCGCTCAAGTGTTCTCTGCCTTCTTCCTTAGGCCATCAAGGGCCCCACTTAGGGGGAAAGGCAAAAAGCATCCAACTCATTATCCAGATCAGAGAGGTGCTTTTCATCATTCATGACATGACCACATGTGGGTTTTCCTTTTGATACAAGCTCAGGAGATTTCAGGCAGGTATTCCATCCATCACTGTCCATAAATCAAGTCATACTAGAAACAGATAAAAAGCACTTGTCCTCCTGAAGTCCTCTAAAGTGTCCAGCTCAATCCCCAGGCCACGGCAATGTAATAATAGTACTAATAATGGCCTCAAAGTACCGAAGGCTTACTGGGCTGCTGGGTACTCCGCTAAGCATCTTAATGCACTTATTTGCCACTTCATCTACCCAGGACTCCCCTGAGGCAGACGTGAGAGGAGGGTGGGCTCCAGAGCCAGGCAGCCCGGGTTTGAACCCTGGCTCTGCCACTTCCTAGCTGGAGGCCTTGCACAGCTACTTAGCGCTTCTGTGCTGCGCTTTCCTGACTTCAAATTCAGAGCTAATAGTCCTGGGCGGGCAGGAGGATTCACGGAAAGTGCTTAAAAACATACGCAGCACAGAGCAAGTGCTCACTGAATGCTAGCTGTTACTATCCCTATTTTACAGGTGGGGAAACTGAGGCTCAGAGACACAGTCTGCTCATGCTCCACAGCTGCCCTATAGGGATGGCTTACCTTCCCCCCTCCCCCTAGCACGTAGCAGCTGCTCCACGAATGGCACTGTTATAGTCACTCATACTTGACAGTGCCTCCGTAAGCCCTATGCGGGAGTCAGCCCTCCCGAGGTAACGGCCTGCCAGCTCCGCCTCCCGCGCGACAGCGGCTTCCAGAGCCAGTCCCTGCAGCAAGGCCGCGGACAGCACTGAGTCTGTCTCAAGGCAGAAAGTGTGCTGTCTGTGGGCGCCACCTGGGCTCATCCCCCAGTTAATTCTTTTCTCTCGGCGGTGGAGTATTTTATTTTTCCAATTTCAGAATCTACTTATGTTAAAAAAAAAAGAGAGAGAAATCCAATCAGCCCAGCTCAAGTTTGCGAAACAAATAATGCAGCCGGCACAGAGCCTTAATCAAACAGCTGTATTCATAACCACAGCGATCACTGCTCTGCTAATTTATCCAGCCCAGGGCCTCCTGCAGCAAGTTCTCTCCACGGCACGGGAAGAGTGCGCAGGCTCAGGCCGCCCTGAGGGGTGCAGCACCCCAGGCCCGGCCTCTCGATGAATCTGAAGCTAATCCGCCTTTGGAGGTACCTCCCCTAAGAATTCTACCCACATCCAAATGTCATCCTACTTTTTTTTTTCTTGTTTTAAAATAAGGAAATGGAAGAAGTAAACTTTTGCCTGACGGCTTCCTTGGCTTTCTAGAACAGCAGAAAGGCCAAGCTTCCTTTGCATCCTGGAGAGGACAGGTGCTTCAGAGCCTGGTCGACATGGGTCTGAATCCCGGCTCTGCCACTCACGGGCTGTGTGACCTAGACAAGTTACTCGGCTTCTCTGAGAGCATCTATAAATGGAGATAATGTTACCTGTCACGGACAGAAGGTTAAGGGAGAGAACAGTGCGTTTCCTACGAGGCCGTGAGCTTTGTATTTCCAACGCCTGGTACGAGTGCCGCTTCGGTGTAAGTCTAACACAAATGTGCACTGACTGTGCCGACCCTCGTGTCCATCGCTGACAGAGTGATTCCTATGTCAGGGACTGCGCTACGTTATTCTAACGCATGATCTTACTTTATCCTAACAGCAACCATGGTCGGCACGCATCATTACCCCCTTTCCATCTCTGAGATAACGGAGACTCTGAGAGGTTCGGCGACTTGTCCAGAATAACACAACTACCAGGAGGGGAGCCATCGGGAGTGCGGGTCACAGAGGAGGACTCCAGCCTGGATCCCTGTCCTGACCTCTCCCTCCGCAGCACCTATCAGCTCTCACAGCACCCGGCACGTTCTCAAGGACAGTGATTCCTGGGGCAACTCAGAAATCAGGGTAATACTTCAGGGTGTTTATTTATTTATCATTTATTTGTTTCTTTGTTTATTTTTTTCCTCACCCGAAGACATTTTTCCATTTTTGTTCAGACACAGTGGGAGGGAGAGAGAGGAAGAGAGAGAGAGAGAAAAACATCGATGTGAAAGGGACACATCAAGTGGCTGTCACCCCCACGACCAACCAGGGCCGGAGACAAACTGCAACCGAGGTACGTGCCCTTAGTGGGAACCAAACCCAGGTCTCTCTGGACTGCAGGCCAACGCTCTAACCGCTGAGCCAAACCAGCCAGGGCTACTACAGGAATTTAGAGGGACTTTATGCCATTTCCAGCCAACATCTGTTATACATTTGCAGTGGGCTGGCTTTGTGCTAGTTACTGTGGCTCCCCAGGTTTTTAGACTATGTAGATGACATCGAAGTGAGATTCTTCTGAATGACTGGGGGTAGAAGGCGAGAAGGTGCCCACCCAGGTGGCTCTGACTTGGCCTACCTGTGCCTTGACCATTATCCTAAGCTGCAGTGTGACCGATGTGGATCCCAGCTCCAGCCCTGCCATGATCTCACTGACACGGGTCCAGTCACCCCACCTCGCTGGGTCTCAGTCCCTTCCCGTGCAAACTGAGTGTTAGACTGGACGAACTGTTCAGCGAGAATTTTGTCAGTTGTTTTCAAATTCTTCACTCCTTGCATCCTATTTAGAATTTCCCCCTAATTATCCTACGTTTTCAAAATAGTTTGTTCCTCACAAGCTATATTCATTAACTAAATCATTAATTATTTTCCTGGTTTTTAAGCAAACGTGTGTAAACCAATGTTCAGAATTTCTGACAGGACCAAGAGAATTCAGGGAAGGGATCCCCAGCACCCAGCCTCCTGCTGACATGAAGTAGGCCCTGTGTTTGCTAAATGTATGAGTGAATGAATGAATAAATAGATGGACACTTTACATTAGGCAGAGAGCACTAAACGGTGGGAAACGTGGAGTCAGAAGGACTTGGATCTCAGTTACAGCTCCACCATTTACAGGCTGGCTGATCTTGGACCGCTCACTCAACGCTCCACGGCTCAACTTTCCCACCCATGAAAGGAAGACAATTAGACGCATACGTTGAATGATAATAACACTAATGATGGAAAAATAATCGTGGCTAACACACATACGGCGCAGACTGTGCGCCAGGCACCAGTCTAAAGGCTTCCCACAGATTAGCCCATCTTCATACTAGCTTTATGAGGTGGTGACTGTCATTATTCCTGTTTTATCGGTGGAGAAACTGAGGCATGAAAAAGATATTATACAACTTGCCCAAGGACTGAATTGCGTATGGAGACAGGACCTGAGCCGAGGCAGCCTGGCTCCAGAGTCTGCTTCCTTACCCCTCCGCTCTACTGCCTGGGAAGGTCATGCAAAGTGCCCAGCACATGGCGTGGTGACTTCCGTGCTAGGGGACCCAAAGCCCCAGAGGCCGGCCAGTGCAGCCTCACTGCAGGGCAACCTCAGCTTTCGGCTGGGCTTCTCACGATAGTGGCACTCACAGCACCCCTGTAGTTACTTGGTCTTTAATGGCCCAGAAGCCACAGCTAGGATTGAGTATGAGGTGTCGTCAGAGACCAGCTCTGCCGGTGACTGTGCCTGAAGACCTTAGTGATGGGAGGAAAAGTGCGGCAGACGCTGTCCGTTTAGTCTGTTTCTGGAAGGAGGCAGGGTTCCTCCTGCTCAAGGCTCTTTCCTTCCTTTGTGCCTTTGCCTCCTCGTTAGTGTACCCGTGTGGCTTGTGTTTGCGGGGCATCTCTTCCAGTAATAGACGTTCTCTCTTGTTTTGGGGATCCCTGCTTCAGCCTATGGATTTGGATGGAACTGCTTCGGGGTGGCCAGCGAGAGCGCCCACTCCTTCGGCCAGCGTGTGAGATCCGGGCCGGGGACAGAGGCCCTGGTCAAGTGGATCGAGTCAATCCCAGGATTCCGCCGGTGCTGTGGGGAAGGCATCCGTTGCCCTGGGTCTACAAAGCTGGGGGCACAGAGTGCTGGAGGGGACCCCTTGTCACCAGGCGGGCGTGCCTGTGTGGGGATGAGTCTGAAGCAAAGGGAAACAACGTCGAGAGACAAAGAGAATTTTCATTTCAGTGCCTGGATTTATCCGCAATGATAGGAAAATGCTCTCCTGAATTTTTCAGTTATATCACCCAATACATTTTCTTTTCTTAAAATAAAAACAAACAAACAAACAAAAACTAGCAGTGGAGTTGGGATTCTCTCCTTTATAGCAAGGAGTCCGATCTAACCCACTCCCATGGCTTACTCAGCTTTGAGTCCCTTTTGTAGCCCCTCCTCAATCCATGAGGTTGAAAATCAACTCAGAGACTATAACACCACAACAGAGCCCTTCCATATCGTCCGATAGGCCTGGCCATGCCCCCCTTTGGCCCCATGAACCTGAAATCACAAGCATCTGCATTTGCACACCAATGTGTATACACACACATGCACCCCAATGACCGTGAGCCCCTGGAGGTAACTTCACCTCTGTGCCCCTCACACCTGGTCCAGTGCTCCCCACATGGTAGGGGCACATGCTCTGACATCACCAACGTTTAAGCAAATGTCCACAAACATCCTCTTCAATGAGTAAAGAACACTCCCACTACCATAAAGAACGACCATTTCTACTTCATAAGAAAAATGTCCTGTAATGATCGGTGGATATTAAATAATAAGAAAACACCCCCTTCCAGGTGGCAAACCAGGACCCCTGTGGAAACGGGCACAGTTTCAGCGTGGAGCCGGAGGCGGGGGAGCGCCCACCGGCCGCAGCCACGTGGAGGTGCCTGGTCCAAGTTCTTGTCCTCCTGCTGCGTTATGCACCGGCAGTGTTACTAATCACACTTACATTGATTTCTTTTTGTTCCCTGAGGGCCAACGACCTCATCCCTCTCTAATCTAATGATTGACATTAGGTGAAAGCAGACATTTGATACATGTTAGGCATCACCCCAGAAAGGAAGTCATCAAACGAGATGTTATAAGAAAAACCTGTTATTGCCTCTATTCCCTTAACTGCCGGTGCAAATCAGGCAGAATGATTCCAAAGGGAGAAAAATACACCCGAGGCTGTGGCTGTTCCTTGTGACCCTCCTGCGTCAGGTCAGCCAGAGAAGCACCTTTGTGATGGTCTGTCTTCCCCCGTCAGCGTATGCGGAGCCCCCTGCGTGCCAGGCACTGTGCCAGGGACTTCTGATACACGCTGTCTGATCTGTGGTACAGACAGCACCGGGAAGTTTTCTCACTATCAAACTCCCAAATGCGGAAACGGGGGCTCAGAGAAGGGGAGGGGTCGGCCTGAGTTTACCCAGTAAGGGGTGGATTCAAACCTAGGACTAGCTTGACTCCACACGCACAGGCTCTTTCTACCTCTCCCCATGATCTTCACCGCCACCCTTGCCCCGGCCATTGACGTGGTATGTGGAATGGATTGAGCGAAGCCGGGAACAGCCAGCCCTGTGAACACTGGCGTGTGTACGTCTGTTGGGTTCCATCTACAGCATGGCAGTACGTAGGCCTAGAGAAGACTGGGGGAAAGGCCTGGGTCCGTCCTATCCAGATGTCCCTGACACTGTGACCCAGCAGAGAGCTCAGCTCCCTAGAGCTGAGGTCTGCCCAGGGATTGCCGTGTTACAAGGACCATGTCCATTGACAAGTGGACTGTGCCCATAGGAACTTCAAATATACATCTGTTTCCTCTCTAGAACTCAAATGTAGCATTTAGGAATATTTCTAAATGTCAAAGCCCCCCCGAAGGTGGGGACTGACTTCCCTCTTCGCACACACTGGAAGTCCGCGCTATAATCAGACACTCCCTCTGCCCTCTGGGTTTGCCTTGTCTGAGCCCGTCCGCGCAGCACAGCCGGACCGGAACCACTGGTCAGGATTGCAGGCCAGCTCCCCGGCGCACGGGCCACGGCAAAGAGGGAGGAGTCAGTACTGGGGAGCCTGCTGTCTGGTTGACAGCTCAAGGCAATTTTTGTTCTGGGCCCATCTGGACGGAGATCAGATTGCCTAGTTCCCTCGTGACCTCAGACTTCTTCTGGGGACCATGAGCACTCTTTCAGGGCCCTTGAACCCACAGGCCCTGTCCTTCTCTGACCTCAGAGTATGGACTCAAGTCAACCAATCTTACTGGCACCGCCTGTGTAGAAGGCTCTATGCCGGGCACAGAGCGAGGGGGTGAGGGGCACGGAGAGCGTCCCTGCCATCAAGGCCCAGACTCTCCTGGAGGAGACAGGCTTGGAGACAACAAATTTAATCAGATGCAGTGGGAACTGTTGGCCTACAGGGTGTATATGGAGTGTGAAGGGATCTTCTTTTGCAAAATTGAGAGCGAGCCTAGAGAAGGCAGTAGATGCCTACCAGAGGGGAGCATGCAGCCGGCACCCTGCAGAATGTGTGTCCCTGGTCCCTGGGCTGCCCCTGGAGGCCTTGAAGGATGGAGTCAATGACGGAAAATGAATGAAACACACAGGGCCAGCTGGGCCATGGCAGGTGGAAAATAACGGGAGTGTGGGCTGCTCCAAAGGCGGTTAATTAAATCCTGCCCTCACGCTCTCTCTGTGATGACAGTTCTTGTTACTTCGCTCTTCCTGGGTTTTTGCCCAGTGTCTCCAGCTCACCCATGTGTCTATACGCTTCTTTAAATTTCTGTTTCTCCCCGAAGTCCACATGGTGCTCCTTGCAACAAAAGCTGACTCAACCGTTTCTGACAAAATGAGGACTGCATTCCTACATGTTAAGGGAACACGGATTGGACTGACTCCCGAGCAAATGCCATTTCTGAGCAGTCTGTCCAAAGGCAGGTTTTCATCAAACAGAAAACCCTTTGCGTGGTAACACTGAGCCTAGAAGTAAATGAAGGCAACCATGTGGGAGGCCTGGTCCCATGTGTCAAATGTGAGGTTCTAGTTCGGTAGGTATCCTAACCCCAAGCGCCTCGGACTTCAGATTTCAAGAAGTTCAACAAATGTTCCTCAAGTACAAAATACAAGCAGCAGCACTAGGGAGGTTCGGTAGGAGGCCGGAAAGTCTCCCGCTCGATGTGAGGGCGAAACGAGGGAGGAGGCAGAGTCAGAGGGCACAGCTAGTGCCTGGCATAGAGCAGGCACCCAGCCCTCCTCGGCACCATCACCACCCTGCTCACTATTCCTCAGACCAGAGGTGTCGGCTCAGCTGAGAATTTCTTCCAATGCCTGGCATATAATAGATGCTTGAGGAAAAAGTGTTTCAGAGAAGAATTCTCTGGGGGGAAAAAAGTGCTTAAGAAAGGAATGTTTGATCTTCACTCTCAAATGGAAGACAGAGCAGTAAACAATTAAAAACTAAGGGCACCAGACAGCATGATGTGGTCAGGGCGGGCTTTAGGCATGGGTGACCACTGCAGTCACTGAGGGTCCCACGCGCAGGGGACCCTGCATTTGGTTTGATGTGTTGTCACCACCTTGAAATTCTTTCTCTTTTTTTTGTGGTATGTGCCCCTAGCAGGAACTGAACCTGGGACTCTCTGGTCCGCAGGCCAACGCTCAACCGCTGAGCCAAACTGGCCAGGGCACCACCTTGAAATTCTTTAAACATTTTGCACTGGGTCCTACAAATGATGTAGCCTGTCCTGGACACAGGAAAGAACTTTGCCGTCCAACTTCCATTCTGCCCTCCCCCCACTGACAGCTGATCCCACCCCCTGGGCCAATGAACAGTTCAGGAATGAGCACATGGCAAAGTTCCGGCCAGCGAACCCAGAGGGGAATGTTTGCTGGAATGTTCTTGAAAATCTCGTCTTTGCTTTGATACTCATCACGGGAAGTCGGTCTGTCTTGCCAGTGAAACGAACAGGTGGTAGCACGCACAGCCATTGCCACCGGCAGCCATCCCACAACACAGGGAGCAGAGGGCAGCCACATGGAGAGAGCCCGAGTCACGAGGAACTGTTGGTCCCGGGGCAGCCAACCCTGACGCCTACCCTACCTTTGGGCTCCCTTTTCTGTGACACAATATACGTCCTGGTACTTGGCATTTTCTGTTCATCATAGCCCAAAGCATCTTAATTGACACTGAACTGACCAACTTTGTTTTAAAACCTGACTCTGCCGCTGGCCACCAGTGTGCCTTTGGGGAAGTCCCTCTCTCCCCTCACTAGAGAATGAGGGCCAGTCATCACATTGTATGACTGTGGCTTGGGCATTGCCTGGCACTTAGCAGGGGCTCAATCAGCGATCGGTATCATGATGATGATAATGTCTGGGCCTAATAGATCGCTATCTACCACAGCATTTCCTGGTGCTGAGCTGGTTATGAGCTGAATTTCCCAACTGTAAATAAAAGCAGCAGAAATCTTTTTAAAACATCTTTTTGCATCAATAGCAATGTATACCACGCTAATAAACATAAATAACTTGACAAGCAAAGTCAACCACTTTGTACATTATAGAGGCAGTTGGTGAGCTACTCTCTTGGAAATCTAGACATGCCCTGATCACCCCTCACGGCGGGGCTTCTTCTTCACAAATGCTCATCACAACGCTCACCTACGCAGGCTATGAGGACAAAGCTGTGATTTTGCAAAATTAAGAATTTCATACCTGTTGCCACCGATACAAACCCCAGTTCCTATTTTTGGGTAACCTTCCAAATCTTAATTCTTACTCTGCATTCTTTGTTCTTTTGAAAATTTCCAGCCTTTCTCACTTTCTCCCCAAACAAAACAAAACAAAGAGCTATCAACTGAGATGTGCGTGATCGCAGCCCGAGAGCTACATCTCAGGAGTGGAACAAATCCTAGTTCATTGGTGATGCGTGAGGCACAAATTCCATCCACTAGCATTTCAGCTATTTTTACTGTCTTAAAAAAGTGGGTGGCAGGGGGAGTGGGAAGGAACAGTTTTCCTGTCGTCCACAACCTGAAGCACTCTGTGACTGGATACTTCCAAGTGAATCTTGGGAAATTCCAGTCGGAAGCAACCAGAGAGAGATGATGTTTTGTCCTTCCTTAAATGTATTGGTATTGTGGGGGAGGAAAACGCAGGAGATCTGGCGTTGCTTAGCAACTTGACAAACACCTATCCAAGTGGGGGAGTTGCCTAAAGATGGCACAAGGTATGTTGGAAAGATGGTGAGAATATGGATGCTTTCAAACACACTTCCACACCAGTTTGAAAACTGTTTCCAGGGGGTCCTCTCACACAGTTTTAAGAGGAATGTTTCAGAAGGTCATCTCCCTCCCCGGAATTTGGATGGGACCTACTACGGCTCTCAGAGGTTTGTCTTAGAGAAACTTTCACCCAAAATACAGGAGATATCACCGCCCCCCAAGTTCTCACTAGACGAGGCACGGGTCCGATGCTCAGGCACTACTGCGTTGAGGCAAAGGGCTCTGGTTTTTAAGGATTAGAAGATGTGTGCAAAGTTTTCGCCAACTTCTGTCATTGATGTCCTTCAGGTCAGGACGACGTCAAAGCAGAGAACCTGCCAGACAGTGGCGCTCCATAAGCCCCGCTCCCGTCCTTCCATTCCAGAAGAAAGAAAGTTCCGTTCTCTTTCTCTCCATCGCCCCCGTTGAAAGCAACCCTCAGGGACCGCCAGAACTTTCACGACCACCTGTCCAACTTCCTGACACCCACAGGGTGTGTTCTGTCCTAAGGCTGTCTGGCTGGGATCCCTAAAGCCTCTCCCAGGAGAGCACCTGGTCCCTGCCTACTGGCCGCTGTCATCCGAAACAGGGTCCTGTGGTGGGAAGGACCTTCTCTGAAGCTGTCACCATCCTCTCCACTCACCCCGTACTGCTGAGCAAGCAGAGGGCCGGGCCTAGGACCATCACCCTCGGGCAGCCCTCCCAGCAGTGCAGCCGTGCATGCGCGCCCTTCGTCCAGACACAGCCTTCCCTACTGCGGAGGCTGCCTGGTGGCATCGCGGGAAGGAGGCTGGGAGGCCCAGGCAGAAATGTCCGTAGCAGAGGCTGTCCCCCCATCGAGCTGGAAAGTTTCAAGAGTTCAACATTATGCTTTAAGACGCAAAAAGGATTTTTTTCCTACCCTGGGAGGATACATAAATGTATGAGACAGCTGAAACAATCAGAATGATGTGCAAATAGTTCAAAAATCTGTACAGGCTTGACAGAGTAGAGTCCGCCGCCTAGAAGTCTCAGAGCACCTGGGCACTCCCTATAAAACAGGACAGGGAGTAACGAGTGGCAGGAACAGCATGGGCTTTGGAATCAGAGCCACAGGTTCGAATTCCAGCGCTCCCATTGGCGGGCCGTGTGCCTCCGTCCGTGTTGCGTAACTTTCTGACTCCCATTTTCCTCATCACAGATGGAAATACTCCACGCTAGTCTATGCTTATGTAATAAACTATTGCAGTAAGGATTACATAAGAAAACGTAAGGGGGGGACTTGGAGCACCGACTGCGTGGAGTGGGGCTTTGGAGTGAGGCTCACTGGGTCAAATCCAGGTCCCACCACTTCTGACTGGGGAAAGTCTTGGTCTCACTTCCCTCATCTGCAAAATGGAGAGAATGCTACCTTTGTGCAGGTAAAGACCCCGATATGGTGGTGGTAGACACTTTCTACATTTCTGTGTTTGCAACTTGGAGCATGAAACATCCACTTGGCGGGAGACAGCAGAGCGCACTGTGCAGCTGAGGGCGGGGCCTGGAGCACGAGCCCACCCTCGTGGGTGCACCTGCGGGGCCTGCCCACACCTGCAGCCTGAAGGTCACCACGCAGCGCAGACCCTCCCCTTACAGCGCTCATTACCCACATCTTCGGCCCAGTTGTCCATAAATCTGGCCCACTCACGGTTGCCTGTAAATTCCCTCCGCCTGCCTGCCAGGATACTTGAGACATTCTCCGGGTGTAAACCGGGCTGCCAGTTGAGGCTGAAACGGGCAGGACAAAGAAACAGCAATCAAACTGCTTCCATGTGCAGCAGGTAATTACAGAATCTGCTAAATTACAGTGATTAGGCCTCACCAAGGAGAAGTCAAAAGAAGTCTCTGGCAACTCTAAAGGTGGGAGGGGGAAAGTTTAATTAAACAGCTCCTTGCAACTGATTTAATCTCTCTCTCGGAAAAAAACAGCAGGTTCAGAAGTGACCAGAGGGAGAGAGGGCCAGGGAAGGGGATCCAGGGAAATTCTCCCACAATGGGGCTGCCTAGGTCTTTAAAGGGTTCTTGGGGAGTAAGTGATGAAATGGAAGATGGGAACCTTTATTATGGAAATGTAGGACTTAAGCTGGGGGGGCCCTTTGGGTTAGGGTGGTAGAGTGGCAATACTCTGCTGGGGCCCATTTGCATCAACACAGCTGGGTGAGCTTCAGGTGGCTGCCGATTTTCTCTGGGAGGAATTACTCTCCTTGTGTCAAAAGTTCACCACCCCCAGACTCTGTCATTTTGGTACGAAATGTGCCATTTTTAGCCACCAAACACTGAAAACAAAGGCTGCTCTGCCGAGAACCCATTTTACCAGCAAAGGTTTCTTTGAAAACGAATTAAACTTAGATTCCGGGCTGAACAGAATCCACTGCCACTGTGGGGTGGGGGAGGAGTCGGGCGAGAGAGGCTGACGGGCTTGGCTGAGCAGTGCAGAGCCTCTGTCTGGGGCCGAGTTCCTCTGCCCAGGGAGCGGTCCGAAGGAGCAGGCTTCTGCCGGCTGGAGGAGAGCTTGCTGAGGGGTGTCCCCAGGGGACACCCTTCCAGGACTCTCGGTGAGCATAATGCTTGTGAACTTGGGACTTCTGAGATTTTTCCTTATCAGAACAATGTGTACCCTTCTTCAGGGAACCTTATTTGGTTATAATATGATGAATAATATTGATATTATTAAACGAGAAGAAGGAAAGCTAACAGGTCAACGTCTTCCCAAAGGTCTGACTCTGTCACGGTTTTATTCAGAAACTTTTTTTTTTTTTTTGGTTAGTCCTCACCTGAGGGCATTTTTCCATCCGTTTTTTAGATAGAGTGGAAGGGAAGGAGGGAGGGAGGAGGGAAAGACATCGACTGGTTGCCTTCCGCACGACTCTGACTGGGTGGGGGATCAAACCTGCAACCCAGGTTCCTGTCCTTGACCGGGAATCGAACCTGCGACCCTTTGGTCTGCAGGCCAATGCTCTGAGCTAAACCGGTCAGGACTTAGAAACTTTCTGTGGTTCCCCATTACCTGCTGAATACAGTCCCATTTCCTTCTATTCAGAGAGCTAGCTGTGCTGCAGTGAGACCAGGGGCTTGGAGTCAGTGTTTGCATACACGGACAGGTCCGTCTGCCGGAACGCCTGTCCTTCCTCCTCCACAGGGCTAAGTGTTAGTGATCCATTAGCTGTGTGTGACCTTGATCATGACTCAACCTCTCCGAGCTTCAGTTTGCTCATCTATAAGACAAGAAGGCGGCACAGCCTCAGCGCCAGGGCCCTTGGGAAAATTAAATTCACCCACCTATGTGAAGTGGCTCGAGCCACAGCAAGTTCTCGATGAATGCTGGTTTTGAATGTGACCGAGTTCATATTCTAAAGATAACCAGGAAAAGGGCAGGAACCTTATCCAAATAATCTTGATTTTCAGATATTTTAAACAGTGAGCAGCGTGGATAGGAGCTCTCTCTTCTGACTGTGGCAGTGATCAAAGCCAGGCCTTCGGCAAAGGAAAATCGACACTCTAACCCTTCAGCGGCAGGAAGCCGTCGTTAAAAGGTCATCTTTTCGGCCCAGACTTCATAGGGTCCAGGGGAAGGGTTTCAAACGGTTGTGCTTTCATTTTGCTGCATTGCCAAGAGGCTTTGAGAATCCACAGGGCCTCATCTGTTGTTCCTTAAGCAAACATCTAATGTAATTTGAAATTTCACTTCATCATTTTGATGGCTGCCAGCAAGCCTTCCCCCAACCTGCTAAAGGGCACCTGGTGGGCAGCCCGAAAGGTGCCAGCTGTACTCGGACCCGCTCCGTCCACCAGTCATGGAGAAAGTTATACACAGGTTGTGGAGAACTGCCCTGCCCACGATGTCCTGATGTGATGTGCAAGGGTTTTTCTTCCCTCTCCTCCTCCTCTCTTATCAGAAGCCAGTCTGTTTTCAAGGCATGCCACCTCCGAGTCCTAACAAGACCCCATTACATAGTAAAAAGAATATCTACAGCCCTGGAAGGGGGCATGGCAAGAAGGGAGTCGGCTGGGGCTGGGGTTGGCTGACTCTAAAACACACAGCCCAAAGCACTGGTTTTCTCAGTTGTTAAGTATAAAAGACGAGCAGTAGCCCTGGCCAGTGTGGCTCAGTTGGATGGATGACTGTTCATGAAAGATTCCAGGTCGGGGCACATGCCTGGGTTTAGGGCTCTATCCCCAGTAGGGGGCGTGCAGGAGGCAGCTGATCAGTCGATGTTATGCTCCCACATTAATGTTTCTCTCTCTCTCTCTATCCCCTACTCCTTTCCTGTCTCTCTAAAAATCAGTAAAAATATTTTCAAAAAGATGAGCAGTAGCAAACATGTAGTGGGTATTACATTTTTATCAAGGCATCAATAAAACAAAGCAGGAAATATTTACTGGCCACTGATCCCATATGGAAGGAAGGAAGGAACAAAAAGGCATTTGTCAGCTCCCTCTGGCTTTTGAGAAATTGTCATCTTAGTTAATCTTGACATACATTCAGTGAAGCAGGTGTGACTGTTCCGCAGACTGTCGGACCGAGTGGCCCAGGCTCACTATGCTGCTAAGAGGCAAAGACACTGTGAAATGGTAAAGGGTAGGGCTTCTGAAATCAGATCAGGGTTCAGCTCGAGGCTGGGTGTGATTTCCATTCCTTCTTAGCTCTGTGACCTCAGGTGGCTTACAAGAACCTCTGTGCCTCAGTCTCTTCATTGACAAATGACAATGATACTAGTAATACCTACTGTCACAGGGTCACAGGAGGATTCGGGAGAATAATTCTTGTACGGCACTTAGTGGGCTGCCAGGCACACAGAAGTACTTAATAAAAGGTAGCTGTTGTCACGGGAAGCGGCACCTATAAAATAGACGCTAGTGTTGACCAGGGACTAGGCCTCCTGCCGGCCTCCGGCTGGGGCAAAAGGCTGCCCAGCGATGCTCCTCTGGACCAGGGAGAGTAGGTGTCTTCATTTGTAAGAACGGGATAATACTGCCCCCAGAGGAAGATGAGAGAAACAAAAGAGTATACATAAAGAACTTCACACAGTGCCTGGCACCCGGCTGGGCTCAGTAAATGGCAGCAATTATCAGTATTATTATAACACACATGAAGGAGTTAGGAAATTAAAATGCTGCATAAAGTCAACATATTATTATCTGTCTTACTATGTCTCCTCCATAGGTCCTCACTGAGAGCATAAGTAAAGATTAGCTAAGGTTGCAAGGTTGGCTTCCCACATTTTCTTTTTGGTTTGGTCTTCGGTGCCGCTTGTAACTTTTATTCGGGCCTCAGGAAAAATGTAAAAATACTCTCAAACACCCAAACGCATTAAATGCCAATGAGATTTTGCAACATCTAAGCCTAGAGAACACTGCTGTTGATTTGTTAAGTTTAAATCAGAAGCATTAAGAGGTCAAGGGAGTGGGCTCTGGGGCGGCGGTACGGGTAGCTGGGAGGGCGGGCCGACGGAGCTGGAATCCACAGTGCACCTGAGGGTCGTGCTCAGCCTGCCAGACCCCGGTAGAATGAAGGTAAGAACACCTGCGTCCGGAAGAGACATGGCATGTTGCTCCTGGAAGGTGCTCAAAAATGTGAGCTCCTCTGCTTTGCTTCGCAAAAACGCTTAGAGCCTTCCATTGGGCTATTTCTGTTTACCAGGCACAAGCTCCAAATACCTTCTTGGGGGAAGGGTGCAAGACTGGCTCACTGGTTTCCTGCTGCAAGGATGAACTGGGAATCAGACCTTCCATCTGTGTGTGTGTTGCTCTTGGGAATTTAAAAAATACCTATCACTTAGGCAAGAACTCAGGGCAGTATGTTAGCCAGGGAGGGCAGCTCCAGTACAGACAGAGTCCTGCGCACAAGTCCATCTGGTGTAAATAAAGGCCAAGAAAGTGTGTGTGTGTGTGTGGGGGGGCAGGCTGAGGAGATGCTGCAAAAAGACAAATCAGGGCTACGGTCCCAGTCTCGATGGGGGGCTTGGATCCAGGCTCTGTTCATTCTCATATTCATTTTTTCTACTCTCCCTCATACCCAGGGAATCTCAGAGTCTGACAAAAAAGGGGAAACAAAGTCCTAAGACAATGGCACAAACGAAATTCACAAAAACCCCTCCACTCGTGGCCCTCCCTGTTTCGCCATGTGATGAGCAGAGTTCTCCTGGGATCCGTCCCAGACTGTGCTTGGGGGAGCCAGGGCCCTTCTCCAGGTCTCAGCTCACCTGATATGCTTTTATATGAGTTCATAAAGTAGGCGGTGGGAGATGTGTTAATAGTTTTCATGAGGTGCTACGGCCCAAGATCTGGAGATGATATGAATTATGCTTTGTGTTAAAGCCTTCTTTATTGTCCTGGGAGGAAGAAACTAGACATATTATATGTGTTTTTTTGGAGTAGAGGAACTTTTGATTTACTACCCAGGAGAGGGTTGTTTTTCATGGCCAACACTTATTTTGGTTCGATTTCATTATTGCTGTGCATTTTGTGAGTGTGGGAGTGTGCAACTTTTAAGAGTTTCTCGAACACTTGGAGGGAAGGAAGGGGAAGAAGGGCGCTGAGCACCTATTAACTCCCAGGCACCTTTAATTCCTTGGATGGCAAGACTGTGATATCGGTTACTGTGCTGTGCCATTTTACAAGTAAGGAAATAGGCCCAGAGAAATAAAATAATTGGACTAAATCGAATCGGCTAAATAAAAGTCTGTTTACCTATAAAGTTCCCATGGTTGGTTCAATTTTATTTATGTATGTGTGTATAAAAGAGAACCAGAAAAATGCTTCTCAGGGTTGGAAAGATCTACTGAGTTTGTGTAAAGGGAACTGTCTGGGGTCACAGCACAAAGAACAAACTACCCCAAACATACGTGTGTTGGAAGGGTCCAAGGAATCACTGTGTTGCAGAACAGTGTTATAATGCTGATGGGACAGATGACACCAAACACGCAGCAGAGTATAAGATGGGCTCTATCCATCTGATACAAACTCCAAAGAAATGCATACTGTTTTGTAGAAAATGGTTAACGTTTTTAACGTCCTCGGCTGGGAATCAAGAGCTGGGTACCAATCTTGCTTTCACAATAGTTCTACGGAGCCACCTTGATCGAGCAAGTCACCCAGTGACTGCAAGCATTTCTTCCCCTTAAAGTAACGGAGTACAATGAGATCTCTAAGGCCCCTGCGTTAAAGCTCCGCGATTCCATCTGTAAAATTCACTTAGTACAACAGCTCATTCCCCGGTGAGGGATAAACGAGGTGTTACCCGGCTGCCTTGTAAGCTCGTGCACATGTTTCATCTCCTCCGGCTGGAAGGTGAGTTCTTAGAGGGCTGGAATGTGTCTCATGTCTGGCACCCAGCACATGTCAATAACTGTTGAGTTGACTGCAAGAATGAAAGAAGGAATGAATCCTGTCATGCCTGGTGCAATATTAAAAGGCATGGGCTTAGGAATCAGAAGGACTTGAACTTGAATACAGCTTCACTCTGAGCCTCCTTTTCCAAGTATATAAAATGAGAGCTATAATAATACCTACCCCATAAAGTTGGTTCAGTTTATCATCATCACCAAGTTAAGTGTTTTTCTTGACAGGGAGGCCACAGAGAGAATAAAGATCTTAAAGGGATAGTTAGCTCCTTAATTCATATCTTTTTTTTTAAAGAATTTATTTTTAAAGGGTCTTTTGATGCACAAGAGTTTCTAATGTTGATGAAGTCCAATATATCACTTTTTTTCTTTTATGATTCTAATTTTTTACATACCAAGACATCTTTGCCTACTGCAAAGATATTCTTGGTTCATATCTTTACCAGGCTAGGGGCAGCTAGGTGTACGTACCTGTGTTCACTCAACAGACATTTTTGGGGAACTGATTATCACTGGAAAGACGCCATCAGAAAGACGATTTGCCAAGTACCTAAAGGTACCACGTGCCCAGCACTTTTCTGCACTGGCTGTAGGAGGAAGGAATTGCTCTTCTCTTATGGAAGATAAGAAAGTGATGCTCTGAGAGGCTCAATAACTCTCTGAAGGTCAAACAACTGGTAGAGACTAGCAGATGTGAGACGATCAGAGGGTGGAATGAACTACAGGGAAAATGCTGGATAACTTGAGTATTTCAATGAGCGCTTTGTGCTGTCGCCAACCGCAAGGTAAAGCGAGAGGAAAGATAGGAGTGGGGACGGAGAAGAGGCCACTTGAACTGGTGACAGAGCACAGGTTAAAATCAAGGTAGAGTTCATTTATAAGGGAAAAGGAATTAAAAAACAAAACAAAACTATAGCATACTTGTGCATTCAAATGCAAAAAAGAGGTTAATTCAGGGACTTACTCAATTAGAAAATGACACTTAATGAATCTTTCAAAAATGATTCCCTTCTTAGGAAAACATCGCATTATTTCTTTGTTGCAATGAAAAGAATCCGGTTGGAAATGCGCCTCGGCGTCGGTGGCCTTACTGTTCTCCTGCTGCCAGAGAACCCAGAGAAGGGCCTCCTGCAATGGGAAGGCGGTGACCCCGGCATGTGGGGAAGGCTGGGCAGCTCTGGGGGCACTGTGGCCCCAGTGCAATGGGATCCAGGGTGTCTGGGCCATGATTAGTCTGCAGAACATAGAAGGAAGGGTTGTGCTATGAATACCCACTCCCCTCCATTTTCTGTGCCAGCCAGTATTCCCTGAAGGGTTTTTTCCTTTGCATACAAGCCCTGTGAGAATTTCCCAAGAGGGTTCCACGGTCAAAAAGCTTTGGGAAACACAGCATATCATCTCCTCCCATATTACCAAGTTAATGTCTTTGAGGACTCCTGCAGTAAGGCATCCTCTGAACCTTAACATTTCCCAAATGTATTTCTCCATGGAACCCCTCTTTCAAGGAGCACCTGTTAACACCCTGCAGAGCTAGTTCTCTGTGGGTCACTTTCAAGATCACACCTTCCCACCTGGGTTATTTCAACGGCCTCCAGCCTCAGTTCTCTATAATCAGTCATCCCTGATTACCAACTGATCTTTCTAGCAGGAAATCGGACCACGATTTCCTTGCATGGCTCCACGCTATCTATAGAGCCAAGCGTGAACTCTTTAGCTTGACATTTAAGATTCTCCCTCATGCAACTTGAAATGACATTCCCAGGCTCCTCCTTTCTATCATCTATCCTCTAGGCCCCTGACCATTCACCCTAGGTGCCAGTCTTCAACAATTTTTATTTTGAAATAATTTTAGATTCATCTAGAAATTGCAAAAATAGTACAAAGGTGTGCCTTCTATCCAGCATGTCATAATGATAACATCCCGCCTCTTCTAAATGACTCTCATCCTTTCCTGCCTCCTTGGGTTGCCACTCACAATCACCTGTCTCCAAGGGCCATTTCCACGCCTGATCCATCTTTGCATTTCTCCCAGAACCTGGCACTAAGTATAGATCAATAAGGCACAGGCACAGTGGTTCCCAGACTTGTGCATTTCATAGTCGAGTTCGTTTTGTTTTTTTTTTTAGTCAAAAACAAAAATAACAAAATCTACTTCTCATTGCTTCACTGAAGAGGGGCTTTTCTATAGGAAGGATAGTGTTAGAATAAGGGACAGTCCTGATGAAGAACTTTCTACATCATTCTGATTGTCTCTTTTGTTGCTGGCAGAACCCTTGTGGACCAGCACAGCCGAGCATCATCTGGTAACCACTGTGTTAGCTAAAGACGGGGCAGAGGAAACCAAGGAGGGAGCCCCGCTTTCCAGCACTCGGTCAGCTCTTGGCCACATCTGTAATAAAGGCAGCGCCGACCAAGCTTGGAACATAGTCACTCATAGCATTTGCCACGCAAGACTTTCCCTTGTTTTTACGGCAAAAACAGACATGCTAATTAGGCACAGAAATTGTATTCAAACCCCAAAGTCCATTTGGAATTCCCAAGATTCTCTTCCGGCAGTAACACCTTCTCCCGGTCTAGGTGGTAAACACATTTCTGTGCACAGAGGTTCTCACGCTGGGGCTGGATTCCACGTGGCTGCAGTGAATTTCTACAGGCAGATAGGGGTAAAGGAAATCACACATTTCCATGGCCTCCCGCTGGTTCCTTTCTCCTCTGCTACTTCAGCTGGAACAGAGATGAATTTTCCTGCCACACTCAGTCTCCAGAGGAACACTTCTCTCTCTGCACACAGCTGAGCTTTGCACAGGGTTTAGGAAGCCAAAAGGGTCTTTCTGGGATGCAGAGCTGACCATGTCAGGGCTCCTTGATGGCTCACCGCTGCCTAATGGAATGAGGCTCACATTTTTCAGCCTGCTCTTCTGTGCCCTTCAGAGTGGCCCAGAAGGCCCCTCTCGCTTCCCACTGGGGAAGGAGGAGTGTGGGATTAGGCATTTCATAACGATGTCTTGCTCTTTTGTCTGTGGTGTTCTCTCTGTGCCTGGAAACCCTTTCCCGTTCTGTCTGCCTGGTGGACTCACATTTATGCTGGAAGAATCGGCTAAAGTGCCACCTCTTCACGGCAGCCTCCCTGCTCCCCTCAGACAGAACTGGTTTCTGTTCCTGCGGAAGTCTGTATTAACTCCGAGCAAAGTGGTTTACTACCTGCCTACCTCGTGGAGCTGGACGGTTTAAATGTAAATATACATAAAGCATTTAGAACATTCCATAGCACTTGGAACAAATACATCAGTGTAATGTTGTTGCTGCTGCTATTGTTGTTAAAAATGTTTTTAAAAAATCTGCTTGTGTATTTTTGTACTCTACTAGGCTATGAGCTCATACAGGGCAGGGGCTAGCTCTCCTAAATCTTTAATCCTCAGCACCTAGCACAATGTCTGGCATATCCAAGGAGTGAAAAAAATTAATTTTTAAGAAATTAATTGTCTTTTGATGCTCAAGTAGTATTTTCACTAGGAAATGTATGAAGGAGAAAAGTACAAAGAAAAATAAACTATCATGGCCATAATACCCAGTAATTAACTATAGTTAACACTCCTTGATCTATTTCCTTCTAGTTTTATACATATGTACACATATATTTATCAAATCAGGTCCATGCTGTAGAGACAGTTTCCCCTCCCACTTAACATTATACTGTAAGAGGTTTCTTCAAATATTATTTGAAAACATGACTTTAATGGCTATCCCACACTTCATCGTATGGACAGAGATGTTATTTTAACTAACTTTCCATTATTGGACATCCAAGTTGTTTTCAGTTTTTCTGCTTCTGAAAATATTTCTTGAGGTGCACTGCAAGCTGTGCGGAGGGACAGACGAAGTCTCAGATTAGAGAGGGAAACCCGCTCACCCTTCAGCGGTGGTGGTGCGTCTAAGAAAAGTAGAGGGCACACCTTTTTGCTGGAGCTGGTTTAAGTGTCTGTTGGAAGGACTAGCAGACATGTGCAGATGAATTCACTCAAGAGGGTGACCTGAGAGTGGGCTCAGAATGAAGTCAGTCTCTTCCCCTCCTATCCCCCCCCTCATGGTCCCATTAACATTCCTCCTGGGAGATGGTGGGTTCGCAGGACAAACAGGCACTGTTGGGACTCAAGGGCCCTGAGAAGGGGCCCTGTAACCTGAGCCCTCCAGCTTGGCTATGGTTGGGCAGGTCACCCTGGGGACACCCTGGTGACAGATGAAAGTGCATCTCAGAGGCCTGGATTGTGTTTCCAGGGCACAGGTGTGGGGGGATTATCTTTCTGACAAGCCAAGCACTCACCCCGCTCTGTACAGCTGCTTGCTCTGCTCTCTCCGGCCCTCGGCCTACCAGAAACCGCACCCTCAAGCCATTCTCTTTTAAAGCCGAGAGCTGTCTTCACCTGAGCCCCTTTGCCTAAGAATAACCCAAAGAACCTGACAAATTGCCTCACTTTGTCCAGTGACAGAGGGAACATCCCAACCAGTGGAGCTATGAAGCTCTCCCTTCCCGGGAGCCCGGGGTGGGGGTGCAGAGACGTTGCCCCGGCACCGCAGCCGTGGGGGCTTGCCACCGGACACAAACGCACTGGGACCCACGGGTGCCCAGCGAAGGTGCCCCTGTGGAGGGCCGCGGAGCTGCGAGAGGGGCCGGGTATGCCTGAGTGACACGGAACGGCACACTGACGGCTGGCAGGTGGGCCTCCACGCGAAGGCCTCGGCACCTGCATAAAGCTTGTGGCCAGGCTGCCGGGGCGGGAGGGGCCGCAGTCCAGCAGGGAAGGGCTGTTCTGTGCAGGCCTTGGCACTACCTGCCCATGTGGGTGTGACTTGGAAGCTGCCTGGCCTCAGGGCGGGGAGGCAGGAAGGCAAGCCCTGGCGGGGCGCCAGCTGGGATCCCGCTAGAAGCAGGTGCTGGGGCAGGGCAGACAGGGAACATGGACCACTTGGTTCCTGGCGCCCACCCCGACGTGTCGTACAATGCAGAGCAGGCTCTCCCTGCAGCCTGAGGCTGCCCTGGCTCATTCTCACCTCGCAAAGCTGTCCCTGGAGCGGGCAGGGAGCTGCCTGTGACAGAACACAGGCCTCATTCTTGGCCTTCTTTAGCCAGGTTTCTTTCCTTGTAAGAGTCAACGTTTTCTGAGCATCTACTATGTGCCAGGCACTGTGCTTGACACTTCTGTGCGCATGATTTCTCTGGATCCCCATGACAATCCTGTGAAGGGGTTACTCCCATCCCTGAGCAGAGGTGAGACTTGGGGTCTGTTAAGCATAAAGACGGCCCTGGCCGGTTTGGCTCAGAGGTTAGAGCATCAGCCCACAGACCAAAGAGTTGCGGGTTTGATTCCGGCCAAGGGCATGTCCCTCAGGTGTGGTTCATCCCCGGCCTTGGTCGGGGCCGTGCAGGAGGCAACCAGTCAATGTGTCCCTCTCACATGGATGTTTCTCTCTCACTCTCTCTTCCTTCCTTCCTCTCTCCCACTCTATCTGAAGATAAATGGAAAAATATCCTCGGGTAAAGATTAAACATGGAGATGACGGTACAGCCAGGGCAAGCGCTGTGGGCTGAGCAGCTCGCCCTCCTCTGGAGCAGAGGCTGCTCCCCCCACTTCGCAGGTCTCATTCACTCTGGGCAGCACGGGCGTGGGTCCTCGAGGAGCCTGTGCTGAAAGGACCGACGTCCTGTGTCTGACACACACCAGGCTCCCTGCTCCTCTTTTCACAGGGAACCACCTGAGTCCTATAAACACCGCCCGCCCCGGAGGCACGGATGATTATCCCTATTTTGCAAAAGATAAAAATAAGCCTCCGAGAGGGAGACAGATGGCCCGATGGCATGGGCTGCAGGCTGGAGGAGCAGTGATCTGAGGCGGCTCCAGCTGCCTCCAGAGCCCAGGCCCCTCAAAACCGTGCTGCCCGGAGCCTCGCGGGAAGGGGTGCTGGAGCTTCCGGCCCTCACCGTGAGTGGGGGTGCTGCCCACACTTCTCAGTCTCACGAAAGTCTCTTCTCAAAAGTTAGTTCCTCTAAGGGTCTTGAGGACAGGCAGACTTTCTTTCCACCCCAGAAATTTGCATCTGCTGCTGGTCCTAAGGACAGGAACCTCAGTGAAGATCCCTAATAAGTATGGACCATCCGGACAACACACAGCTGTTCCCAGCCTGCAGGGGGCCAGTCCCCAGCTGGGGCACGAGGACCCCAGGGGCGGAGGTAATATCACCCCCCACCTTTGGGCGATTTTTCAGTCCTGGAAGAGGCATGTATTGAGGGATCTTTTTTTTTTTTTAATCTTTTTTTTTTTTTTTAATGTTTCAATTCCACTTAACATACATATTATATTAGTTTCAGGTAACCACCCCAGCTATTAGACATTACATAACTTACCAAGTGGTCATCCCAATAAATCTTGTACCGATCTGACACCACACATACTTACTAGAGTGTTATTGACTGTACTCCCTATGCTGTACTTTACTTCCCCATGACTATTCTGGAACAATCGATTTGTACTTCTTAATCCCTTCACCCTTTTCACGCCTCCTTCAAACCCCCTCCCATCTGGCAACTGTCAAAATGTTCTCTGTATCTGCTTGTTCATTTATTTTGCTTTTTAGATTCAGTTGTTGGTAGATATATATTTACTGCCATTTTATTGTTCATATTTTTGATCTTTTATTTCTTCTTCTTCTTAACTTGCAGGATCTCCCCTCCTGGAAAGAGTGAGTCAGAAAAGGAAAGGAACCTTGGGGTGAGGGTGGGGGCTTGGGGGTGAGAACAGCCATATCCCCCGAATGCAGAGATTGGAAATGTTCCACCCAACCTGCCAAAGAGCAGGAAGCAAGTCTAGCTCCTTCCTACCCTCATCTGCCCCCTTTTATATTATTGCTTCCGCTGCTTCAAGCAGGAGAAATACACTCAGCAAACACACACCTCGGTGCCTGTCATACACTCTCACCTGCCCGGAAGAACGGCAATTTTTAAGTCCTATTTGAAAACCATTTTTTTTCTTTGTAAAAGATCTTTAGTGACCATGTAGATTACCTATTTGAAAGCCTTGACAACCCAGGTGTGCTACTTGAATGTGCAAAAACACACAGTGGATGATCTCGATGCCAAAACCAGAATAAATTAAGGGTAAGAGAGGGTAAGGAAACATCAGTATTTTCTATCTGCTATCCTATACTTGCAATGTTTCCATTTACTAAATATTCTATTTACCAAGTATGTTAGTAACAACAGCCTCTGTTTGCATACAGCTTTTCGGGGAAGTGCCCTGTGCACTTGTGTGTGCACAAGCCTGCCGGGCGGAGACGCTCCCAGGACCGCCTTCCTCCGCTTCCCCCTTCTACCTCTCAGGTCTCATCTCACACAAGCCGCATGGCAGGCCCAGGCCAGCAGAGCAGGTGGTCTTCGTCTTCCTTCTGAGACAAGGAAAGTCAGGACCAAGGAGGCAGAGTGACTTCCCATGCTGCATGGTTACTGGGGGCAGAGCTGGGATTGGAAGTGACCTGTGGTGACTCAAATTAAAATGCTGAACCTCCAATGAAGCAATTTGGGGTTCTTAATCCTGACTCAAGTGGAAAAAAGGAAGGCCTCTCTTTCTGATCTACACTTTGCCACCCATCTCTAGCTGTTTCTGCCAACAGAACCAGGCCAGTGGAAGCTGTCTCCTTTGCCTGACACACAGATACCTGGGTACTAGGCTCTGGATAAACCAGCCTGCTCTCTCTGAAGGAGATAGTCCCTTTGCTCAAAATGAGCAAATTCGAGTTTCTTCTCATCCTTGCATCCTCCCAGCCCATCACACCCCTAGCAGCTCGAAGGGCCAGGCTAAGAGACAGCCTCCAAAGGGCAGAAACCACAGTGCATTTTCATCACCCACTGGAAGGCCTGCTGGGCAGGGCTTTTGATGTCAGCTGGCTGCCCTTGGTCTGTCTTTCCTGGTGCCCAGGAACAGCACCTGGAGACAGGCCTGGCTCTCAGGAGCCTTCCTCTTCTGGGATTCAGTGTGAATGGCAGCTCTGGTCATCGAATGCTTCATTTGCTAGGTGCTGGGCTAAGAGCTTTTCAGCAAGTGTGCTGATTCCTCACTCCACCTGCAGGGCTGGTTGATTACACCCTCTTACACAGACAGAGCTACCAAGGCTCAAAATGGATTACTCGCCTGCCTGGGTCACTCTGCCAGTAAGTGGCAGAGCTGGAGTTTGAACCTAGGCACACGTGACTTTAAATCCTACTCACCCTTATACCCAAAACTCTTAATGACAGGAAAAAAAATCAAATTCTTTTCCCGTGACTTTCCATATAATTTCTCCTCCACTAAGAACTGTACTTTGAATACCTTTTAGATGAAAACAAGAGTAATTTTTGAAAAACTTTTCTACGTGATCAAATAAGACAACTATTCTCTACAGATCTCTGTATTTGACATATTCTGGTGTAAACAATAAGAATACGTACAGAGCGCCCACTTGTGTACAAGCTCCAGGCGCTCAATGAGCACACAGCCACTTGGGGTCAACCCTGTGATAAATATGATATATAAATAACCAAAAGACTGAAGCTCAGAGAGGGAAACCAACTTGCCCAAGGCCACTCAGCTTCAGGGTTCTGACTCCCCAGCCACAATAGAACCCTCCCAACCACAAAACACAGAACTTCTGTGTTTGATTGGATTGTGGTCTAGCTTGGAGGTGGGGAGTGGGGCTGGGGGTGGGGTGGAGCTGGGAGCCTGGCCAAGGGCTGGAAAAGCAGAAGGAGGCTGAAGAGGTTTTATTCCCAAATACTGCCTCCCTAGAAAACTTGAAACAGAAAGGTTTGCCTTTACAATCCGGAGGAGTTTTTCATGTTTCAGCTCATGCTGAATTGTTTTATGCTTTAGCTATAAACCTTCGACAGAGAGAGTGTGGGGGCAAGGCGGGCCCTGCGTTCACTGTGGCTGCGCCGCTGTAAAGCTCAGGTTACGAGGATCACTTGCGGTGCCAAGGCAGTTTAACAAGCATGAGTGTACATAATTCGTTCCAGTTGTCCTGTCTCTGCACAGAAGGGCTGTTTCTGGGGTGGGGCTCCGCACACTCCCGCCAATGTGGTTCCCATTACGGGTTCCAGTGCCTCGCTGAAGCCCCTCCACGCCCAGGAAGGGCCTGTTTTATCACAACTGCTGACCTGTCGATTCCCTGTAAAGGTTCAGAGGGTTTCTACAGTCCGAGTTCTCCAGGAGGGGGAGGGCGGGTCTTGCTTAAAAAAATGTAACCACATCTCACTGGTGCCAAGAAACCTTTCCAAAAACGAAGTTTCTATTGTCCAATCTCTCTCCAACCTCAGTAAAATCTCCCCCACTTTATATTCTGAAAATGTTCAACCCTACAGAAAAGTCGAAAGAATCGTACCAAAAATCACCCATATACTGGTCACCTAAATTTGCCCATTGTTAACATGTTGCCACGTTGCTTTGTATGTCTCTTTATAAAAACTATTTTCTGACCATCTGAAACAAAGTTGCAGACATGGAGCCATTTTATTTACATCAGCATGCATTTCCTAAGAATAAGGACAGCTCCCATCTAACCACAGTATCATGATCATAACTAAGAAAATGAACAATTATTCTATAACATCACCTAGCATACACCATATTAAAAAAATCTCCCCACCCTGGCTGGTTTTGCTCAGTGGTTAGAGCATCGGCCATGAACCAATGAGTTGCGGGTTCGATTCTAGTCAAGGGCACGTACCTCGGTTGCGGTTTGTTCCCCGGCCCTGGTTGGGGTCGTGTGGGAGGCAACCAGTCGATGTGTCTCTCTCACACTGATGTCTCTCTCTCTCCCCCTCTATCTGAAGATAAAAAAAAAAAAATCTCTCCAATTCTTCCCAAAATGTTTCCTCTTCATAGTCTTTAAAAAAAGCCATAGAATCCAATCAAGATTCAAGTGTTACATTTGGCTGTTATATTTTTAAGTCTCTTTTAATCTGCAGGATCCTCCCACCCACACCAAGACTCCCAATTCCTTTATTATTATTTTTTCATGGTACTAACCTTTTTGAAAAGACCAGGCCAACTGCCCCATAGACTGTCCTGCATCCTGGATGTGTCTGATTATTTCCTCAGGATTAGACTCAGCTTCAACATTTTTGGCAAGCACAGCCCACGTGTGATGGGATGCACTTCTCACTGGACCACTATTTGATTACTTGTTAGGGTGACCATGGAGTGACCTCCTCAGGAGCCTTTACCCATTGTAATTAGCAAGTAATCCATGACACAAAGTCCACCAGTTTAGAATCAGTCATCTAGACCGTTCCTATCCTCTCTCATCTTCCATCCCTCCTCCTCTGGTTTTAGCCTCTATACCCTGAAAATGTCCTTGCCAAGGTCACCAGTGGCCATCCACAGGCCAGCATCAGTGGGCACTTTTCACATCTGCATTCTTGAGCCCTCAGGCCCCCCTCCTGGAGGGCAGGATCGCAGACCTCACAGCAGTACTCTGTGGCCTAGCTCAGTGTTTGGCACATAGTAGGTGCTCAGTAACTCTTTGTAGGATGAGTGAATGAATACATACACGGAGAGAGAGTCGGAATTGGGACTCAGAAGGCCTGGCTTCAAGTCCAGCTCTGCCACTCCTCATACAATGAAAGGCTTGATTTAAATCAGTGGTTTTCATACTTGGAAAAAAAGTGTTTTATAATTCAAAGGGTTCTTGAAATAGGATCTCTCTCAGAAGCAAATGCAGGAAACTGACCAAGGACGCTGCTGTGGTGGAAGCAGGTGGTGAAGGCCACACTCCGCACCTTCTGCAGAGCAGGGGCTTGGAGAAGGTCAGGGAGGCTCAGGGAGGCTCAGGGAGGCTCTGGTGGGTCCCGACTGCCACAAGAGGAACGGTGGGGAAATCAAGTCTGGTCACGGGGGACCTGACACACTGGAGGGAAGAAAGCAAAGCTGGGAGAGCACATTGCAGAGCGGGGTGCAGGGGCCAAAGGGAAGACAGGAGTTAGCCTTTGTGCCTCCCTGTCTCAGTTTCCGCCTCTGAAGTCCTTTGTCATTCTAATCCTCTTTGAGTCTTTCTCCCCCATTAATCCAAGTGTTTCTTCTCGCTGGGCGGGAGCAATGCATCCCTAGATGAAGAGCACGGTCAGCCCTGAGTGGAAGGGGCAGGGGCCTCCTGGGCTCTGAGGGGCTCCGGCCATTTGCTGAGTGATTTGGTGACCTGAGAAGCCTGTCCATTGTCCAGGCTTTAAAGGGCCACTGCCCCTTACTATTAACCCACCTCAGGACAAAGGCCATCACCAGCTCAGACAAATAAGCTGCTTAGCCAGGCCTCATGCATCATCTTGTCACCCACACAGGGACCCAACAGGGTGTCTTTAAAAGAGCTAGAAGCCAGAGCGCAACTCAGCGGTTTCCATTCAGGGGTATTCTGGCCAGGGGTCGGGGACTGCAGCCAAAGTGTGCATGTAGCCTCCTCCTCCGTGCAGGATGGGGTGCGGATGAAAGAGACCTCTATCTGCTGGGGAGGGTCCCCGAGGCCTCTGTTTCCTGAGGGTGGCCCAGAAAGGGGGATGATGGCTGTCAGAGGAGAGAAGGGGGCCTGTGGGGGTGAGAAGGTTGGGTTGAGGGGCCAGGCACACCTGGGATGCGAAATGCCACTTATGTCTGTGCGCTTGTTTAAGTTACTGTGCCTTCTGAGGTTCCGTTTGGTAAAACAACAGACAGAGAAACAGTGATAACAATGACGGCAGTTTCCACTGAAGACTTAATAATAGCCAGGACCTTCGCTAAGCACTTCTCATACACATGCCCCTATTTCACACATGAAGAAACGTGGAAACTCAGAGGTCAAATCATTTGCTGAAGATCTCAGTCAGCAACGAGGGAGCCAAAATTCAAACCCACAGGCTTAACGCTTCTGCCCTGGAGCCCACCTGCCAGAGTCAGTGGGAGAGGTGCAGCACCTGGCACCGCACCTGGCACCGCACCTGGCACCCTGTGGCTCAGCGCCACGGAATCTGCTCTTCTGTGACACAATCCAAAGGTGTGCCCGGCCCGCCTGGGTTCCTGAGCCTCTCCCTGCCCCCGTGGCCGGCTCTCTATAAGCTCTGAAATGTGTGGAACCCGGAACCCAAACCTGCCCTCAGGCACTGCTGCACCCTCCACCCGCACCTCAAACCACAGGAAAATCCTGAGAGGGGAGGCAGGAGGGGGAGGGGGCCCCTGCTGCACCAGCTCTTTGTGCACAGAGAGGAAGAGGGCCCTGCCTTCCAGCACTGTCCCCTGCGGCAGCAGCTCGTGGGGTCCCTTCACTTGCCCCCCCTGCACATGGCTACACGTGGAGGGTGCCAATGACTGCTGATCAGAAATCCAGCAAAGGACCCTACGCAGAGCATACGCTTTTAGAAAATCTGCTGAAAGAACGAACGAATGAACGAAAGAACGAAAGAATGAATGTTTAGGAAATACATGCTGCAAGACCTCACATCAGGCTGTGAGAATCTGGATGCACACAGATAACTCCATGCAAGTTTGAACATCTAAGCTCCTCCGTATACCCGAGCTCTGGTCTTCGCTCGGGCTGCTGTGACAAGTCCCACAGCCCGGGCGGCTTGAGCAACGGACACTGATTTCTCACCGTTCTGGAGTCTGGGAAGTCAGGTTCGAGCAGGGCTTGGCTTCTGGCGAGCGCGCTCCCCCTGGCCTGCCTTCCAGATGACCACTTCTCGCCGGGTCACACGGCAGCCAGCACGTGGGCTCTGGTGCCTCTTCCTTTCTTGTGAGAACACCGATTTCTCCAGATCAGGGTTCCACCCTTACGGCTTCTATAACCCTAAGCACCTCTTTGAAGGACCTGTCTCCAACACAGTCACATGGGGTCAGTGCTTCTACACAGGACTGTTGGGAGGACACGGTTCAGTCCCTAGCAGCCCTACAGATCCATAAATCTACTGCTCACTTCCGGGCGAAACCTGACCGGGTCCCCTTGCCTGTGCTCCTCGCGCAGTTATCCTCTTTCTCCAGAAGGGTCCCCGCAACCTCCCATTTTGCATTAAACCTCGGCAGCCCCCCACACCCTGGTGCACTTGCCTGCCGTCCCCCTTGTGGATTCGTGCTTTAGCGCAGAGCTGGTAGGTGTCTGTCTCCCCAACAGCACACGGTGAGCATGCTGCCTTCCAGTCTCCACGGGCCCTGGCACACAGTAGGTCTTTGACAATAACCTGCTGAACTGAGTCAGTTCTAAGCAGGCTGCACCTCCTTCCCTATCGCTCCACCTCAGAAAGACCTTTCCCCCTTCTCGTTCTCAACTAGTAAGATTTTGCTATGTTTGCCAGCCTTTGCTCCCCATTGTCTGCAGATATCCACCACAGGCCCCGCACTGGGCACTGGGAATGACCTCTGTCCTTCAAGAACTGTTAGTGTGCTGTGGCCGTAGCTCCTAGCAGGACAGCAGCAAGCAGCCAGAGAGCGCGGGTGGGCCTCTGAGGAGGGGGTGTGGCAGCCCGCTGAGGAGCAGGGCCTGCGCCTGGCAGCACTGGGAAGCCTGTAGGACGTCACCCGCAGGGCGGTATGGTGGGCCTCTGGGCTTTGGAAGGATCACCCTGGGACAGTGTGGGGATGGATTAAAGGGAGAGGTCGGGGCAGGGAGGTCAGTGAGGAGAAACGACATACTGGGACATGTTTTGGTTAAGGGGAGCAGACTTGTACAAAATTAGAAACTAGATAAGTATCAGCTCAACTTCCATTTCTGCTCATTCTTAGGATGACAGCCGGCAAGTGATCACGACTTAAATTTCAATCAGATAACCTCTTCGTCAATAAATACATACCTCATTCTCTGCCAAAGATTAAAGGGGAGACCAGTAACCACTGGGCACCCACTGTAGTCCCAGAGTCTTCGATGTGATCCCATCCCACCTCTGCAACAGCCCCAGCCTGCTATTCTTACCCCCGTTACCGGAGGGCGATGCTGGGAGAGAGGAGAGATCAGGTGAGGCCATGCAGCTGGTGAAGAGGGGAACTTGGGTCGCATGGGGTGTATATTCCCCCAGAGCCTCAGTGGCAGCTAAAGAGGGGTTTCTGGAAGTGCAAATAGACGTATTATTGTTGTTAGCCTGTACAGCAGCTTCCCAGAGTTCTATGTGGAAACATGATCCCTTCAGGAGAGCGGGAGTGAAGCCTAAATGAATTGCCAGCCATTTTCCTCTCCTCTCAACTCCGGGGGGAAGGCCCACTGACCAGAAGGAAAAGGCATCCCAGAGTCATCTCCGGGAACTGGGGGGATGGAAGCAAGGCAAGGAGCCCCAGCTAGGAAGGCCAGCGGTTCCCAGACCCCTTGCCGTGTTTCTTACCTGCTGCCATGGGCTCACTCCCTCATCCTAAATCTCTGACAATCACGAGGGATTCAAGCTCAGGGCTCCAAGACAGAGCTGGTTTTTGTTGTACTTCCTCCAAGCCTAGAGGGTGGGAGTCTAGGAATCTGCCTTCCTTCCAGAGATAGCTGTTCAACAACTTTTGAGTTCCAGAAGGAGAAAAAGGAAACTAACATCACAGGGCACTATTTGGTCACCGTCAACGTGTTAGACATTGCCTGTTTTTTCTCATCTACACAACCATTTTGTGAAGCACTATTAAAACCAATACCCATTTTACAGAGGAGGAAACTGAGACCCTGAGAGGTTAAGCGACTTGCTCCTGGCCACACAGCTCAGCAAAGATCTATCTGCAGACCTTCGTGACCTAGTTCTCCCTCCCAGGGCTCCACATGATGCTGTTTCTGTTTTCCTTCTGACTTCAGTCCTTTTAGGCCTTTTGAAGCAGAGGGCATGTTTTTTTAGTTGTTTAATCTCAAACACCTAAATGAATAATGGCAGTTCAGAGCAAGGAGGCGGCGAGACAGAAGAGGAAAGGGAGGGAAGAAGAGAAAACCACATGCTTTCCTGGTCCAGACTGGGAGCCATTAACCAGTAATGGGGGATCCAGCTGAGCTCAGAGCACCCCACTCAGACCTGATGACAGGGCAGAGGGCAGGAGGCTGCAAGGGGGAGGGTGGGGGGAGGGTGGGAACAGATACTCCGAAAAGACTCCACTTAGGAAAGGAAACAAGGGCAGGTTTTGGGAGCAGCGAGAGACGTTTCTTCTCAAGGTGAGCAGGCTCTGGGGGTGTTGCATTAAAAGGCTAGATGGAGTGCTAGCAAGAGCCACGAGCTATGTATCCCATGGACGTGATCTGGGGCGGTGTGAGGGTGAATGGACCTGAAATCACACGAATCACACGCAGGACAGCTTCCGTTGTCCTCAGTCCTTTGGCTAAGGTGGAGGAGCGAGTCTCAGTTTGGTGTGCATGTGTTTTAACACCCAACACTTGCCCACACCTCTCTGTGACACAGAGAAGGGAGCCTGCTCGGTGTCCTTGAGCAGCTACTCTCTGCCCAGAATGTGCCAACCAGCTTTCATTGTATCTATTTTCACAGCTACCTTCTATTTATGGCAAGTGAACTGCGGCAGTAATATACGACTTCCTTGGAAAAGAAAGAAATTTATTTAGATTAAAAAAAAAAAAAAGTTCAAGAAAGGAGGCAAAGGGACGTACACAGCCGTGCAGGTGGGCACACTGCCATGGTCCAGGCTCATGGGGACACACGAAGGCATCAGCCTTGGTCCAACTCCGATCTCTCACTGTCCAGATGGGAAAGCTAGGGGACCAAAGGACAAGGCCACGCGGCGGCCTAGGGGCAGAGCTGGGCCCGGAAGCCAGGTGCGCGGCTCCCGGGCCCGTGTGCCTCCCAGGCTGGTTTGCAGGACGACTCAGGCCGGACTTGGGTGAGGCCACTTTGGGGAGGTTTGTAAGGGGAACACCGAGCAGGTGCGGACGGCAGTGGGTCTCAGGCTGGGCTGCCCTGGTTCTAGGTGTGCGGTGAAGGGGCAGCTCCGTGCCAAGCTGCTCGCCTCTCACCCTGCCTGTGCCCCAGCACGCCACAGTGCTCACAAAACTCTGCGTTCGGCCAACCTCGGGCACTGCGCGGTGCACCCGGAGAGATGACAGCTGTGATCGTGCTCTGGGGAGGCGAGGGCTCTGCAAACGTTAGTTACCCTAACCTCCCACATCTCCTCGGCCCCCTCTCAGGAGCCTCTTCCACAGTCTGGGCCCTGAAGTGCTGGAGATGGTTTACGATGCAGCCGGGTGTCCGCAAGGGCCATGTGGAGCAGGCCAGTGACGTTTCAGTGGGGACACAAACCAGGCTCAGTTTCCAGATGGAAAAAGCCTTGACACATGGCTAATGTGCCTCCCTCGGGGGGTGGTCTAGGAATTCCTAGATCCAATCAAGCCACGCACCAAAAATGTTACTTTTGTCCCTTTTAATGCAATGGTATTTGGGGAAATTAGTGGGAAAGGAGTTGCAAAGAGTCTACAATCATGTCATGTGAGTGACTAATTAGAAGGCCCTGTTTCTCCTAGGCCATTCGATTACATTAATTCAAAATGTGACCTGTTTATTCTGCGAGGTCAGAAAGAAGCCTAACCTCCTAGAAAACCAATATGCCAATTAAATGAGAGTCGCCAGAGTTTGCCCGAGGTAACGTATGAAAAGGGGCTGTGTGAACGGTATAGAAACAGAAGTGAACCCTGAGTGGTTGTCCCCCCTGCCCCCAACTATGGGGGCGTCATCTCCTGCCCCTGGTGGGAGGCCGCAGGCGAGGGAGGCACCTGGTAAGACAGAGAGGGCACTGGGGTCTGGGGCCACACTGAGTTGTGATTCTGCGCTCGGACAACTGCTTCATCTCTGTGCCTCTCGTGTGGCTCCCTGACTGTTCTGGGGCTATGGTTGTGTGGAAGGGGCTGGTGGAAAGTAAGAAGAGGGGAAATCAACATTTTCCATTTTGATTTTAGCACCTACAGGTGCTCAGCGCTGGAGACACAGCTGTGGACAAAGCCTACCTCAAGGAACTTGCAGTTGAACAAGGAAACCAGACACAGGAATAATCAGGTCTCTGGGCTATTAGGGGGGAGTCTGTAGAGAAGACAGCAGGGCGTGGAAAAAAGAGGGTTCATATGCCCTAGGGGCTGTGAGGAAAGGTTCCTTAGGAACGCAGAGTTGCTGAGTTCTCGACTTTGGAGAATTAAGTGCTTGGCCTTTACTCTCCTGAATGCCCAGGCCTGTGAGCCAGCCAGCCTGCTGGCACTGGCCTCCTGAGTGCCCCGTCTACAGCAGAGGGCACTTGCCTTTCCAGGCTTAATGGATAAATAAGTGATGATTCTACACAGCTTCCCAGTTAGCAACTTGCACCTGTATCATGCCTTCTAGTTATCAAGTTACCTAGTTATTGCTTTAACCACCGGCAAGTTACTACACTGCTCTGCAGCCCCATTTTCCCCATTTTGTTATTATTATTAGTTAATTCTCTAATTTTTTCTTTATCCTCACCAGAGGACATTTTTGCATTTATCTTCAGATAGAGCGGGAAAGAGAGAGGGAGGAAGAGAGAAACATCAATGTGAGAGACACACTGACTGGCTGCCACTCACACAACCCCATGAGGCTGGGGACAAACTGCAACCGAGGTACATGCCCTTAACGGGAATCAAACACGGGACTCTCTGGACCACTGGCTGATGGTCTAACCACTGAGCAAAACCAGCCAGAGCAGTTAATTCTCATTCAAGCATTCAAGGATATTTTTCCATTGACTTTCAGATAGAATGGAAGGGGGGCGGGGGGGAGACGGAAAGAAACTTCAATGTGAGAGACACACACTGATTGGTTGCTTCCTGCACAACACCAACCAGGGCCAGGGATGAAACCTGCAAGCCAGGTATGTGCCCTTGACCAGGATTGAACCCGAGACCCTTCAGTCCATGGGCTGATGCTCTAACCGCTGAGCCAAAACTGGCCAGGGCCATGTTCTCCCCCCTATTTAAAAAATTTTCATTTTTAAAAAATCCTTAGCCAAGGGTATTTATTTATTTATTTTCAGACAGAGTGGGAAGGAGAGGAAGAGAGGGAGAGAGGGATAAGGGTGGGAGGAGAAAAAGAGAGAGAGAGAGAGAGAGAGAGAGGAGAGAGAAACATCGATATAAGAGACACATTGATTAATCGATTAGCTGCCTCCCATATGACCCTAACCAGGGCTGGGGACCAAACTGCAACTGAGGTATGAGCTCCTGACTGGAATCGAACCAGCAATTCTTCAGTCCAAGGGCCGATGCTCCAACCGCTGAGCCAAATCGGTCAGGGCATGTTCTCCATTTTTAAAAAGTCCAATAGTCACCGTTCTGAAACTCTAAGACTGAAAATTTTATGAAAACTCTTTTGGTGGCAAAACCTCCCCTGAACTGACATGAGGATTGGAGGCTTGTAACTATCACATGTATCACAGCAGAACGATTAACGTTTCATTGCCATGGACCATCCCAGCACTCTGGGATATTAGGAAGAATACGGTATATGTACCATTTCCTTTCTTATATATCTGAACATTTCTGAATCTTGAGAAGCTTCTGACTCCAAGAGTTTCATTGAAGGGATTTTGAGCCCATAAATTAGATATCTATTTTATAGAGTCTCTGCTTAGAATGCCCTTCACTCCTCATTTGTCCAGAAAACATCCAAAAATATTTCAAATGTCACCACGAATGAATAAATAGAGGAAGAAATCAGGGTTGTTTCTGTTGTTGTTGTTGACTGGGAGGTAGGTGCTTCCCTACATAGCTTGTGTAAGTATTTACTGACTATCAGGAGTCTTTTGATGCAAGAGAGTTGAGAGTGTAGTGAATAAAATTGCCTGAAAACTTCCCACACCCCAACTAGGTCCTTTACTATGGGAATGAGGGAAACACACAGACCCATGTACCTGCAGCTGGCAAGCCACAGTGGAAAGAGTCTCCATGAAATTCACAGTGAAAGGAGACAAAAACTCACTGGACCTCAACAACAGGAAAAAGGCACAATTTTGCCTTCTGATTTCACAAACTGACTTAAAAGGACCCTAGCAGACTCCCCCAGGGGAATCTGTATTGGTCCTAAATTAAGTTGAATTTTCTGTTTTGTTTTGAGAGCACACTTTTGGAAGCAGCTTGCAGGCCTAGCAGTGTTTCCCATTTAGAAAGAAAAATAAACACTCCGCCATTGGATCGCAAGTCAAAACAACAAGCCCAGCAGCTTAAGACCCGAGAAAGTCAAAGAAACTGCCAAACAACAGTGGTGCGGGACTGTGAACAGCCCGAGAAAGCTGTAATGTAAAGCAGGGAGGGCCAGTGCTGGGGGAAGAAGCCACGGACAGTCCAGCATCCAGGGCTCGGCTCTCAACGGAGCACCACCAAGATTTAGTGTCCAAGTCGTCTGGTCTGATTGGAAACTCCTACACACTCACAAACACACAGTGGAACAATTCCATTCCATGGGATCAGACAGGTCTGGGGTTCAAATCCGGCGCTATCACTCAGAAGCTGTGTGACTTAGGGGAAGTTACTTGCCCTCTCCGGCCCTCTGTTGCTTTAGTGAGACTAAAAATGGCTATGCCACAAGGTAAATAAGAAGTTTAATGAGAGTCAATGAGCTGAAACTCCTCTGACCTAAGTGCATCATAATGGTTTGTGAGGTGAGTAATAAGAATCCAAACAACTTGGAATTCTTTTAAAATAAGCATTTTGTGTGTGTGTGTGTAATTCCTCGTATCCTTCCCAGCCTCCTATTAAGGAGAAGGACCTTGATCTAGGAACAAAACAAAACAAATTTTAAAAAGGAAAAAATGAAAATAAAGAGAGAACAGGGGCCCTGCAATCGAGCAGGCTTGGTCTGCATCTCTGCCATGCCCCCTTACACACATGGAGACAGGGACAAGTAGTTAGCCCACCAAGAAGTGACGATAAATGGAAGTTCAAATAAAGTAAAGTATATAAAGAAAAGACATACAGAAGGCGCTGATTACATATAAATTCTCGCACCCACCCCTACCTCACCTGGGCACTGGCCCGGCTTTTTCTGAGCTATTTATTTTCTGACCCTCCTTCAATATTCACCCCCAAGTTTTTAAAGCTCCTTTAACTTTGGGATTTAGATGAGGGCCATTCACAGACCATTTAATATTTATTCTGAAAAGTTTCTGTGTGGTAGGGACAAATACCTACTTAATCCTAACCACTTCCTTAGCTTTTCAACTGTGACTAGTTGATATTTTAGTGAAATCTCTCTTTATATAGACCCGCGATTTCTAGATGGTTATCTTTGGGGGTGGATTAGGATTCTGACGACAGAAAGAGCTGCTTCCCCTGTTTTCTTTTCCGCGGGGACAATGAGCGGGTCTGTAATGCCCCACGTGCTCACCCTGCACTTTACATGGGGATTTCAGCAGGGCGGTTCCGAGGCCTCTCGGAGGCGGGATCACAGCCTGGGGTGGAGTTGACACAGCTGTGGGCCGAGGGCCTCTGGAAGCCACAGGGGAGCGCAGCCCGGCTCTGGGAAGAGGTCCGGAGGGGCAGCCTTGCGTGCAGGGCGCTGAGTCAGCTCCCACCACAGGAAACCCATCATTTTCACCTTTTAGGAGCCGGAGGGGCTGCCTTTGTCATTCAAAGTACATTGTGAATCCAGTCTCTCAAGAAACCAGAGCAATGGCTCCATTTAGGGTGGTCTCTAGCCTTAATTTACAGAAGAGGGTGGGGCTGTGAATTTAGGGAAGGGAGATAAGGAACTGTATCTCCTTCAGCATTTATAAACTCCACAGTAACCTTGAAAGGCCCCCCCCCCCCCCCCCCCCCAATTCACTAATTGAAGAACTGGTCACTCAGAAGTTAGGTACTTTGCTCAGGGTCACATATCTTTGACCCAGTTTCAGAAGGTTTGACACTATGGCCTTTGCTCTCTTGACTACACTGTGGTTCTACCATAGTTTGCACTGCTTCTTCGTTCGCTCGCTCGTTCATTCATTCATTCATTCATTCATCATTCAGCAGTTAACACTACATAAAAAGCATGCTGCTGCACCAAACTGTTAAAAGTGATTATTTCTCAGAGGAAGGATTACAAGAGAATTTCACTTTTTACCCTGAATGTTAAGCATTGTTACTTTTCTAATTGATAAAGACAATCCCATTAAAATAATTACTTTTTTTTGTTGTTGTTCGTGAAAAAGAAAATAAATCAAACGGAGCCCTCAAACATTTATTGGATCTGCTATGTAGCAGGGCCCACTTATCTTCACTTGCTGGCACTGGGTACATGCCTTCCCAGCAGGTCCTTTAGTTTATAGAACACCCTTCAGTTTGGGTTCAGGGACAGGAAAGTGGCAGGCAGGGTCCAGATGTGGGGTGAGACTCACTGAGGCCGTCATGACCCACCAACTCCAGAGCAGCAGATCACTGAGGACCCAGGCTCTCCCTTCAGGCAGGGGGCACGTTCATGACCAACCTTTATAACGGCACACTCAGAACAAGGCCCCGGGAAAGATATCCAAAGTGCCTACAGGCCCTCTGGGGAGCAGGAGCACAGAGGAGCATAATTGAGCAGAAGGCTGTAAGCCAAAGTCCTCCCATCTTCCCTGCACATCAGTAATGCAATAATGTCATCAATTTGCTGCAGAACTTGCAACAAAGTGATTGCTCTTGTTCAGTTAATTAGCAAAAGAGAGATCAAGGACTTTAATCTCTTGCCTTCTCTTTTACCTGCAAAGTTTATTTACTCAGAAATGAACAAAAGATTTCATTATATATATCACCCCCTCTTCACCCCGATCCAAGTAAGTTTAAGAAGACTACCGGCAGGGACTACCTCAGTCAGCACCACATGACACCCATAAAATCAGAGGACCTTACAGATTTCTCCACCACTGGCAACTGAGGAAACAGACCTAGAGGGGGGCAGTGATGTGCCAAGGAAATGGCCTGTGAGTGGGGCTGGAACACGGGTTCCTGTTTCTGTGCATGACTTAAAACACGAGGGGCTGTGACACCCAACCACCAAAAGGACAACACCTTCAGGGAGCACAGGCGAAAGGTCGTGAAGGATGGTTGGGCTTTTGATATAAGAAAAGGCAGGGCCCAATATCCTGTCAGAAGAGAACTATCAAGGCCAAAGACCGCTCTGATTTTCAGAAAGAGCAGAGGCTGTCCAACACCCACCCCCCTGTTGGAGGCTTGCATCCCTTTCAGAGCATACTTATAAAGAAGTCGACTGGCCTCTGCTGGACACAGAGAGGGCAAGCACCTGGTCCCAGGTCACAGAGCACCTGATCTTGGTCAGCCTGGAGTCTTCCTCCTTGCCCTTCTCCCGCTTAGTCTCCCTACGACCGTCATAGCAGTGCTGACAAGGAGAGTGCTTATTATGGGCAGATGGATGCCTCAGCCCAGTGGCTCTGCAGCCAGCAGCCAGCCCTGCGTGGGCCGGGAACTTCAGGGCCCTCGGTCTCTGGACAGTGTGAAACTGGAAAACTTTCCAAGCCAGAGCTGGCACCCAGGTAGTACCCTCTCTCTGCTTTCTCATGGTTAACCGGGACACTTAATCCCGGTTTCTTAGGCAGGTTTGTGAGGAAGCAACAAGGGGCAGGACTGGCACAGTCCCCGGCACTTAGTAGGTAGCCAACTGGTGCTGTGTTAGTTTAAACCTTTCTTTTTTTTTTGTGTCCATCTTTGCATTTTTGCCTGCCTCCGTCTCGACCTGGTATTTCTGTCTCATTGTGTCTGTCTGCATCTCTGTCCACATAGCTCTGTATACCCGACGTCTGTCATGCAGGTTGGGACAGCAGCCCTCAACCCACGCACACCCCAGCGGCGGGCAGCGGGGCAGAAGTGGGGTTGCCTGAGCCTTGGAGCCGTGCCAGGCCCCCAACAACCCCGAGCGCCCCATGCACCCGGCCCTTCCGCCCCTGCAAGCGGCCCAAGCAGGCACATTAATCAGCATCACCAACGAAAGGGAAAAAAACAACAACAACACAAAAATTAGGAAGAAAGAGGGACTTACCGTTCGCTGCGACCCCCAGGCTGGCGGAGCCACTTTTAACTAAGAATGAATTAGGGACAAACTCTTCCTCAGAGTCTGAGTCCGGGGTTGGCTGGGCCACACCGTTGCCTAGCAACCGCCTCTGGCTCTCATTGGCCGGAGGGGAGGGGGGCGGGGAGGGGGACTGCTCAATAGGGGTTGATGAAGCGGATGAACAATGCAAGGGAGCACCTGCGAACCACAAAGACAAACACAGACAGAAAAAAATAATGAAAATTGGTTTTGAGGCACACGGGGAGGGGGAGGGAGCAAAATAAAACACGCATCAACGGGGGAGGGGGTTCTCAACACTGAGCGATCTACTGCACACGTGGCCCGAGGGGCGGGGCTGATGCCGCTGGGACAGAAAGTTGGTGCAAACTCCTTCTGAAGAGCTGGGCCCTCGGAGCAGAGAAGTCTGCAAGGTTTGGAAAGAGGGCACCCTCGAAAACACAGGGGAAGCCCTTCTTGTTCTCTAAGAGAGACCTGAGAACCTGGGGACTAGTCCTGGCTGGCCTTGTTATCTATGGAACAGCTGCCCCTTCTGTAATGTCACAGAACTGAAATGATGTTATTCTTAGTTCGATTTCCATCGGACATGCCTGGAATGGGTTCTGGGCCTTCTCAAAGGCAGAGAGAGCTGGAGATAATGATCCACCCCCCCCCCCTTCCCTGCTAGCATTCTAGGACTTCAACATTACTGTTTTACTTTTCTAACAATCTAACATATTAAGATTCATAAATCCTGGCATTGTCTCCAAACTCCTCGAGAGCAATAACTTTAGCAGTCTCTTTCACTTCTATATGCCCAGATTCTAGCATAATGCCTGGCACACATTAGGCACGAAATATTTGCCGGACAGATGAATTCCAGGTATCTAACATACTGGGATCCTTAAATTCTAACAGTCTCAGGTGAAACAAGTCTATCATTTTGGGACACTAATACTCAGTGAGTTCTAAGATACACTAAGTCAGTATGTTTGACTCTCGGTTTCTAACATGTCAGGAGTCTACGATTCTAAAATCCCAGCTCTTCAGAAGGAGAAGGTGATGGCCCAGGACACGACCTTTGAGATGAGATCATTTCCAGTCTTATCAGGGGCTGGCCCTTACACATGTGCAGTACATGGTCTACAAGAGAGGGGACATAATAAGCATAGACACAGAAAAGTTTACAGTACAAGACATTGCATCCACACGACAGCAAAGGCTGCTTCTTTTCTCCCACCGTGACTGATAAAAGTTTTTCAAAAATAATCAGATCCATTCGGTTTTTTAAAGAGACCACATCTTAGGAAACATTGCAGCCCAGACACGTGATCATAAGATTTGGCAGGGCTCTCGGGGGCAGGGGGCAGACCTGATGGTTGTTGAAACAAACAAACAAACAAACAACAAATAAATAGCTTTTTGTGGTCTGTCCATCAAGAGAAGCTCATTCAGTCACAGGATTTGCAGTCTCCGTGACTCTGATGTCAAGCCCTGAGCCATGTGTGACATTTTGGAGTTGTTGTGTGTACCGTTTACCTGGTTCATACTAGAAATTCACTAAGAGCAATTGAGGCAGCAGGAATCAGTGACCACGGCACAACCTCTGTGTAACTTCCCCCTTTTTTTTTTTTTTATCCTCACCCGAGGACATTTTTCCATTTTTTGTTCAGGTAGAGTGGGAGGGAGAGAGAGGAACAGAGAGAGAGAGAGAGAAACATCGATGTGAAAGGAACACACCGAGTGGCCGCCACCCGCATGACCTACCAGGGCCGGGGACAAACTGCAACCGAGGTACGTGCCCTTAGCGGGAACCGAACCCGGGGCTCTCAGGACGGCAGGCTGACGCTCTAACCGCTGAACCAAACCGGCCAGGGCCCATTTTTTTTTTGAACCTAAAACTCCAAGTTGTGATTTGCCTCAAAATCATCTGAACCAGTACTTCCAGTTCACCATGAGCAAGCCTTCCCTGACAAGTCACCAGAGGGGTAATCACTCCTCTCTGGAAGCTCGTCTTTAGTTCTGACATCACGTTTGCCCTGTTGTATTTGTAGTTATCTGTGCTGTCTCACACATAACAGTATATGACACACTTTGGGGGTACAGTACATTCTTGGAGTGGGCTTTGGAGTTCCACAGAACTGGGTTTGCATTCATGACCTAATCTCCTATCAGTCTATGATCTTGGGGAAATGACTTAACAGTTATTCATTTGTAAGTTGGGCACGCTTCTCCCTTTACGGAGGTGTTGTGAGGACCTCAGATACTAAACCTGACCACTCAGTATGCATGAGTAAGCACGAGCCAAGGTCAGCACTCACCAAATATTTATTACACGGAATGAAACTACCCCATGGAGAATCCCATTCATGATTGGTCCCAGTTTTAGAAAGATTTTTTTCCAACCAGGCTGTATTTATTAAGGAAATATACTTTCATTTTCTCATATTTTATTAACCAAAGACATCTTATACTGTCAGTCAGAGCTTCTGATGAGCTCGAGATAGCCAGCACCATTCCACGCTGAGCTGTTGGAATTTCAGACAAAAGTTAAGAGAAGTGATATGTTGTTCCCGGGTATTTGTTCCAGCCTCTTCCTGAGGAAATCTGTCAACTATGGAATAAACAGTTCCAGAACCAAGTAAGTTGTTCCACTGCAAACTTCAGAGACCCGGGGCTGGGAGCCGCTCGGTGCCCTCCCAGGCCTCGTGCCTGTTTCTTCTCCCTTCCACCCAGTCGCCTCAAAATTGTCCAATCCAGTGTTCCCAAATCAGCCAGGCCTCCAGGGTTGTTCTGAATATCCCTAACCTAACATGCAAGGCACCTGACAAGGTGCCAGGCCCTTAGCAGGTACACAGTAACTCATGAGGTCTCCGGGAAGTAGTGTTATTGGAAACATGTGAATTCCCTTCCTCTTATTCATCAGCAGCTTTTTTAAATAAAATGTTTTTATTGATTTTTTTAGAGAGGAAGGGAGAGAGAGAAACATTGTTCAGCTGCCTCCTGCACGACCCCTACTGGGGACCAAGCCCGAAACCCAGACATGTGCCCTGACTGGGAATCGAACCTGGAACTCTCAGTCCATGGGACAATGCTCAATCCACTGAGCTACATTGGCTGGGCCATCAACAGCTTTTAAGTGTTCCCAAGGTAGAATGCACAGAACCATGTTCCTGGGGTGTAAGAAAATATGAGAAGTACTTATTTTTTTTAATCTCATCCTTATCTAATATTTAATTGTATGTTTTATATTTTATACATTAGAGCTCAAAATGCATGTAGTACAACGCCTTGTTGTACCATTTGGCATCTACAGAAGCAGGGCAGGGTCATATCAAGAATATAGTAGTGCCCTGACCAGTTTTCTCAGTGGTTAGAGCATCTGTCTGCCAAATGAAAGGTCGCAGGTTTGATTCTGGTCAAGCGCACATACCTGGGTTGGAGGTTTGATCCCTAGCCCTGGTTGGGGTTATGTGGAAGACAACTAATCTATGTGTCTCTCTCACACTGATGTTTCTCTCTCTTTCTCCCTCCCTCCCAGTCTCTCTAAAAAGTCAATGGAAAAATATCCTTGGGTGAGCATTAACAGCAGAGACTACATTTGACTTTTTAAAACATTCATAAAGCTTCATTTTTGTATGTGCTAAATGTTAGGAACTGTGGATACTTGACTTTTAATTGCACTGCTTGCTAGCTCAGTACACGTGACCTTGGGCAAGTTATTTCACCTGTGTGCCTCAATTTCCTCATCTATATAATGGAGATTAAAAAAAAAGAAGAACACCTACGTCACAGGGCTGCACCGCAGATTAAAGGAGTTAAAACAGGTAACATGTTGAGAACAGGGTGGCAGCCAGTAAACACCTAATAAACGTTAGATGTCACGATGTGTAAATATGTGTATATAAAGTGAGGGGCGCTGACTTTCTTCATCTTTTTTTTCTTTTTATAAGCGCAGTGCACTATTGCAAATGTATGGGAAACACTGTTTCATTCCACAAACATTTCCTAGACACCACTGACTTGGCTGGGAGGTGAGAGTGATACAATCTGTGAGAGTCTCAGCCCAAAGGAGCTGGTGGCGGGAGGGGAGTGTCACTGGGAGCGCTGAGCAAGGCCGTGGTGGGATCTTTCAGGACAGAAGACAGCCCAGTGCAGTGGGAAGGTGAAGGCAAGAGGCTCATCTCAACAGAAGGAACTGGAAAGGCTTTCTGGAGCCACAGAGGATTTCAGTGGGGAGAGATGAGGGATGGGGCATAAGCATCCATGGAGGGATGAATACCTGGCTTAAGGCTCTCATCCTTTACCTGGTCTCCAGCACCCCACCCTCACCCATTACCTCTCAAGGATCATGTATTAGTTACCAGTAACTTCTCACCAGTTCTACTGAGATATGCCAGCCTCCTCTCATTTCCAGGAGCTCACTGCTTCCTCTTTTGCCCAAGTTTACTGAGTTGTCCATCTTCAGGGCACCAGGTACACCGAATCTATCTGAATAGCATCCCCTGGAGCACGACTATGATGTTTTGCCCGCATTTTTGCACATATTGTTTCTTTCCCCTGATCACTTCTTTCCGTGTCCCTTTTCTTCATTATTACCACGGTCTGTGTCTCACTAGCTCCCACTCATCCTTCAGGCTAAACCTTGGTCACCTCCCCCAGGAAGGCTTCCCAATGCCTTTCTGGTGCTCCCACAGCTCCCTGTACTTTCTCTGTTGCAACACTCCCACACTGTAGTGTTCACTTCTCTGTGTCTGTGCCCTAGCCTGCCTGGCTCGCCTGTTACCCTATTTCCCAGTGCCCAGCACAGTGTCTGGTACATAGAAAGCACTAGTGAATATTGGCTAAGTGAAGAAAGGGAGCTAGGAAGGAAGGATAGTACCTGGGTTATGGAACAAAAGGTCAATGTAAAGACAACAGTGAGAAATGAGTCTCTGAACAGTAGGTTTAGGCCTTGAACACAAGGAGAAGGAAACCAGACCTTAACTGGGCAGTTGTGGCAATTTTTTTTATCCTCACCTGAGGACATTTTTCCAGTTTTTGTTCAGACAGAGTGGGAGGGAGAGAGAGGGAGGGAGAGAGAAACATCGACGTGAAAGGGACATATCAAGTGGTTGCTACCCGCATGGCCAACCAGGGCCGGGGACAAACTGCAACCGAGGTACGTGCCCTTAGTGGGAACCCAACCCGGGTCTCTCTGGACCACAGGCCGATGCTCTAACCGCTGAGCCACATCGGCCAGGGCAGTTGTGGGAATTTTTAAAGTAGGAAGATAACAAGACCCAGGGCTGTGCTTTAGAGGGATCTGCTCTCTAACCTTAAGGCATCTGCCTGACCGGTGTGGCTCAGTGGTTGAGCGTTGACCCAGGTACCAAGAGGCTGCTAGTTCAATTCCGGTCAGGGCACATGCCCAGGTTGTGAGCCTGACCCCCAGTGAGGGGCATGCAGGAGGCCGCCTGTCGATGTGCTCTCTCCATGATGTTTCTATTTCTCTCTCCCTCTCTCTTCTTCTCTCTCTAAAAAATGAATAAACAAACAGACAAACAAACAAACAAACTTAAGGCATCAGCTCAGCCATCCAGGTCTCCCTTCTAATTAATTGGCTCAGGTCAGCCAGGATGTTAAAAGTCCACATGACCTGGGCTTCTGGGTGGGGCCCAGATGTATGTTCATTTAGGCAAATAAGGATGCCCAATACTAGAGTTTGGGGGTGCCTTCCTATGAATCCTGATCATCAACTGAAGGGAACCTGTTATTACAGAATTTTCCATTGTGTCCTGGTAAAAAGAGACAAGACAATTAAAACGAACCTTCTTACACCTCACCCCAAGAACCAAGTGGACCAGTGAAAGCTGGAGGAGAGCCATCCAAGTCTCCTGAGAGGTGCCCTCTGTGAGCCTAGCTCTAGCTAATAGCAGACAAGGATGGTGAAAGACAGCAACCAAGTGACAAGCGCAGACACCCATATGGCTGGGTGGGGGTGGAGTGGGGTTGAGAACAAGCATTTGCAGAGCTCCCCCTGGAGGTCAGGAGTTGTACCAGGTGATTTATAGGAGCTTTGCCTCACAACAAAGCTATGGTTAGAAAAATTCACCCCTGTTTTTAAGTTAAAAAACAAAAAAACAAAAATGGAGGCTTAGCTAAGTCATGTAATCTGTCACAGGACCTGGGTAATCACCCACACCTGCAACACTATGTCCATGGAGTAATGTGACCGAAATTGATCAGCCCTGGTTTGGAGTGGGAAAAGGGAGCTTCCTGCCATCCACTGAGACGCATCTAACCTGGAAAGACCATAGGCTTCCTAGCACAGAAACCAGGGATCAAAGCCCAGTGTCACATTGGGAATATGGCCTTGGATAAGTCACTTTACTTGTCAGTGTTCTTTGAAAAATGAAGTGCTAACACCCACTGCAAAGAGCTGCTGATGGATTGATGATGTTCCTCTGGTAAGAACCCAGCGGTCTCCTGGGAAGAGCTGAACTGACACCGACACCACAGCCGTCACGCCGGCTGGAGCTCTTTCCGAGTAAGAACAGGGTGGTTTGGGGACTACACAATTTCAGACCTACAATCCTGCAAAGGATACCTTTATTAATATGTACCATTTGTTGAGGTTAAAAAAAGGGGAGGGGGCAGCTGTGACATATGACGAGGACGCGTGACTCGGGAATCCTGAGACCTGCCTTCGTGTGCATCGATGGTGACTTCCTCAGCACCCGAGACGTAGCCTCTGACCAGGGTGCGCTGGTTGTCCAGGGAGAACTGTCCAGCATTCTGGACCCTGGTATGTCTTTGGGATATGCCATGAGACTAACGTGCGAGGGGCTAGCTGACGAGCAAGTTTATTACTCTGTCAAAGAAAGAAAGTCAATTAACAAAAGGCACTTTTTATTTATTTATTTATTTATTTATTTATTTATTTATTTATTTATTTATTTATTTTTTTATCTTCACCTGAGGACATTTTTCCATTTTTGTTCAGATAGAGTGGGAGGGAGGGAGAGGGAGAGAGAGAGGGACATCAACATGAAAGGGACACATTGAGTGGCTGCCACCCGCACAACCTCAACCGGGGCCGGGGACAAACTGCAACTGAGGTACGTGCCCTTAGCGGGAACCGAACCCGGGTCTCTCTGGACCGCAAGCTGACGCTCTTACCGCTGAGCCAAACTGGCCAGGGCTACAAAAGGCACTTTTTAGAAAACACTTTTCTCAGCAATCCTGAGAAATCCATCTAAGCACCCAAACGGACTCTTACTGATCTATATTAAACCCCATGTAGGCGACAGTACTGAAACTCCTGGCCTGCTTACACAGTGGGGAAGGCGGAGTCCCCACCGCTAAAACCGCAGCACCAGCTGAGTGCCGTAGGGAGGGCACTTTCTTCCCAGCGGGTCCCTGGATTCTTGGAAGAGCCTCCTAATAACCTATTACCTGGCAGCCCGGCATTTTAGAAGCCAGTATGTAAAATGCTTTGCACAATGCCCAGTCCACAGCAATGACCCAATAAACAACCCCTAGGGAAATAAAAAAAGAAAAGAAAAGAAAAAGAAACAAAATCCTAGGCTCACACAGGACCTCATCTCAATGGAACCCTAAGCTGACAGGCATCCTTCCTGGGAAGGCTGGCTGTGTTTCATCTCCTAGTCTCCTTTCTAGGAATACTCTAGCCCCTGCACGTAAAACCAAATGCATTCCTTCTCTTCCCACGTGCTAACTCCATATCTGTGTCCTCTTGACAGGACAGCCCCCGGTGCATCGCTGAATAAGTACAACCTTACTTCTGAATGGAGGATGGGGCATTGAGGACAATGGGACCTTCGCCTGGTGCGAAGCTTGGGGGCTGCCGGCAGACCAGGACCTCCACTGCACCGGTGCTTTCCACCCCAGTGAGTGATGTTCACGTCCACCTCTCCAGCAGCCTCGCCTGCCCAGTGGGGACCACAGCTTCTCATCTCTAAGCCCAGGCCCGGCTCAAGGTCTCAGCTCAGAGAAGGTCTGCAGAACGGATTCCTACGGTTATTTGAAATGAACTGAAATCCACTGCTGCAAGGCATTTCAGAGTGCTAGAAATCTGGAGCTAGGGAGCTAGAGGGATCACACCTTGTGGTTTGTCACTGACGGCCCCAGTTTGCTCTACACGGTCCTGATTTGGACAACTAATTATATGGCCACCCCATCTGGGGCAGTATAGAGTCAGTTCCACGTCGGAGGCTGTGGTCTGCTGCTACAGACGAGGGGGCAGAAGACCTGGGTGAGAGTCAGCAAGATGCCGTGCGATCTCGGGAAAGTCCTCTGACCTCTCTGTGCCTTGACTGCCCCACTGGGGAGTTAGGTTGGAACATTCTACGGCACAACCTTCTACAAGACAGAAGCAATAGTCGTGCCATCTCAAGGGATTAAAAGTAGTGTCCATCTGAGGATTAAAAGAGACTATTGAAAACATTCAGGATAAAAATGATTTCAGTTACAACGGAAAGTCAGGCTCCTTCAGCATAGTAAATGCTCATAAGACATTTGCAGGATGAATGAATCTGTATAAATGTGCAGGAGAAAAGAGCAGCTGAATAAAACCTTTAACAGTGGTTACCATCAATATGGGCAATTAAAAGAAATGCTTTTCATGCTCCAAATTTTTCTGCAATGAGTACATACAGCTCTTTTTATCCTTTTAAAATTATTTTTTTAAAACTTCAGGGGAAAATGAGATAATAAATGTGAAAATATCTGCGGTCTTGTAGTATTACCTGCTGGTTTTAAATACTTTTTTTTTTTTTTTTTTGAGAGAGAGAGAGAGGAAGGTAGAGAGAGAAACACTGATTTGATTTGTTGTTCCACTTATTCATGCATTGGTTGATTCTTATATGTGCCCTGACTGGGGATCGAACCCACAACCTTGGTGTATCAGGATGTCACTCAACTGCCCAGCCAGGGCCCAAACAAGATTTTATGTACTGATATTGGTAGTATCATTTGGTATAAACTGATTTTTGAATGTGAAAACCTTTTAACTAAGCAATTCCACTTCTAGGAATTTACCCAAGAACATAATCGCGACTTTCCAAAAGGTTTGCTTATAAGGATATTCATTACAACATCATCTCTCATAGTAAAAAGTAAACAATAAAAAAAAAAATGTTAAAAAGAAAAAAGATCCTTATGTTAAAAAGTGCCTAATTACGTAAACTAAGGCACATCAGTGCAATGGGACTATGCAGACAAAGCCATGCTGTTAAGAATGTTTAGGGACATGGAAAACAGGACATAAAAACATTATGAAGCAAACTGTGTAAAAGTAATTCTGATATTCTGATGCTGTTTAAATGTGTGTATGTGTGTGTGTTTGTGTGTGCAAATTGTATAAAAATGTTAATCCATGTTACCTTAGAGCAACAGAATTCTGAATTTTATTTTTTCTGAATATTTCTCTGTATTTTCTAATTTTTTCAAGGAACAACTATGATAATGAGATTAAAAGAAAACAACCCAAGTTCTTTTAAGGAGAAGAAAACACACACACAGGCAGCAAAGATAACAGTGTCTGCTTTGGGTCACTAATGGGGTGAGCTTGGCAGGACTGAAGCCCCCTGGGTCGAAATTCTCCAGCCTATTACATCTGTGGGTCTGACTCCTCAGGCCGGGCACCCCACTAAGTCAGCGCTCCTGTCTTCCACAGCAGTTATCTTCAGGAGCGGGTCTGGGGCCATCTGTCTCTGACTTACGCTGGGAAAGCGGTCTCTGGAAAACAGGACGCCGTAAATTTCTCAGGCTCAGCCCATTTGATCTCCAGCTCTCCCCCCTGCAGGTTCTCACAGCCGTTTCTGTTTCTGTGACGCATCCCCCAGGAAAGGAGCTTGTCTCCCACCTGTCTGCCACGCACACAAGACTCCTGCTGTCCCTTCCACCTCAGGACAGAAGAGAGCACCGCGGTCCCTCTGCTTCCAGCAGCGGTGACCTACCAGCCAGTCTGCCGCTCGATATGGGACATTAAATGAGGACATTCAAGGATTTTGTTGTTAGAAGAGTTTTAGTGAGATATAATTCACATACTATACAAGTCACCCATTTAAAGCATACTATTCAATGGTTTTTAGAATACAGGGTGGGCAAAAGTAGGTTTATAGTTGTTCGTATGAAAAATAATAATAAATAATACAAGAATAAACTGTTTCACAGCCTCACAACTGTAAACCCACTTTTGCCCACCCCTGTATTCTCAGCGGGGTGCAACTGTCACCACAATCCATTTTAGAATGATATCATCACCCCCACCGAAGTACCCCACACTCAGGAGCAGCCACTGCCCATTTCCTTCTAACCCCCTGCAGCCCTGGACACTCACTCACCTGCCTCCCCTCTATGGCTGTGCCTGTTCTGAACATTTCCTAGGAATGGAGTCACGTAACAGATGCTCTTCTGTGGCTGGCTTCCTGCACTTAATATAAGGTTTTCAAGGTTCATCCCACTTTAACATGAGTTGGGACTTCATTTTATCGCCCAATAACACTGCATCTCATGGACATACCACATTTTGTTTATCCATTCCTCAGCTGATGGAAACTTGGGTGGTTGTTACTTTTGTGGCTATTCTGAATGAGCTGCGACAAGCATGTGTGTACACGTTTTCGTGTGGATGAACATCCTTTCTCTTGGTGTGTACCTAGCCGTGGAACTGCCGGATCGGACGGTGGCCGTTCGACTTTTGGTAGAGCTGCCAGACTGTTTCCGGCGGCTGCACCAGTTTTCACTCCCACCAGCAGTGTGTGAGAGTTTGAATTTCCCCACATCTTTGCCAACACGTTTATTATCTGACTTTTGATGACAGCCATTCTGGCAGATACAAAGTACTCTCTCGGGGTTTTCAATGGCACCGCCTGAGGGCTGACGGTGCTGAGCATATTCTCACGTGCGGATTGGCAGTTGGTTTATCTTCTTCGAGAAATGTCTAGCTCAGATCCTCATGTTAAAATGGAGTTATTGGTCCTTTTCATTACTGAGTGGCAGGCACTGATTCTTTCATCAGTGGTTTATTTTGTGACTACCCTGTGCCAGGCACTGTTGTAACATCACTGAGAGGCAAGACAGACTGTCCGTGTGAGGCCCTGCCTGGGTGCTGGACACGCAGAGCGAACCCTAACGGGGAGCTCAGTCCTGCGCATGAAGGAGACAGGAACGCATGAACAGTGCGAGAGAGGCAGGGACGCTGGAGGGGGGTGCATGCAGGGGCAGGGTTTGGGGAATGAGGGCAGGGAAATAAGGGGCCCACAGAGCCCTGACGGTCAGCCGCAACCTCAGGTTTGTCGTGAGTTCTTTCACCTTTGCCAGGAGATGCCTGCCGAGGGGTTAAGATGGCCCATTTGGGCCACCGGAGGCTCTAATCAGGCCGGACCGAGAGGCCCCTTTCCACGAGACGTGGGGGAGAAGGAAGGCACACGGCAAACTGGATTATCTCTGCCTGTCAAGATCTGCCGGCAACGTGCCCAAGGAGGGACTGACATTCATGGCAGGCCTCGGACAACGTGGTCACAGAGCAGTCTGTTCAACAGGCAGGTTCCAGCTTCACACTGAGCTCTGATTAAGAAAGTGCTTCCAAAGAGCTGTTTTCAAAGTCATTTATTACTTCCTGGGTTTAAATATATCTCTGGTTCCCTCCTCCCACTCAATTCATGCAGCTGTGAAATTCCGGGCCCCAAGACAAAGGAAGCACAACCTGACTGTCAAGTCCTGTTTCTACTGGGTGCGGAGATAATGGAGCATTAAGTACGGAGGAGAGAGGCAGGAGAGAGGGAGCTACGGAGGAAAAGGGCCAAGCTGCTGTGTCGGCTTGTGGAAGCCTCTGTATGCACCATCCTGATCAAGCCTCTCACCCCTGCGAAGGCATTAGGATCTCTCCAAGGGGCAGACGCAGCATTTCAGCCCACAGAGAGCCTGCCCCGGGTCGCTCAGCTGGTGGCTGCCAGGCTGGGCCTTGTTCTGTGGGACCTGAAGCCCACCCTGGCCTCACTTAAATAATCTGAATGAATAATAGTAGCAAACACGAGAATATACCTTCATAAATTCAAAGGTCCGCTTCCCGGATCTCTCATCGGCCCGGGAGGTGGACAATAACGTTCACAAAGTTAAACCACTTGCTCAAAGCCACAGGGCCAGTGATGGTGGAGCTGCTGTTGTTCACAGAGTCTCTGTTTGTTTGTTTGTTAATTCTCACCCTAGGATATTTTTTCCATTGGTTTTCAGAGAGAGGAAGGGAGGGAAGGAAGGCAGAGAGAGAGAGAGAGAAACATTGATTGGTTGCCTCCCGCACAAGCCCTGATCAGGGCCAGGGATTGAACTTGGAAGCCAGGGATGTGCCCTTGGTCGGGAATCAAAACCAAGACCCTTTGGTGCACAGGACGATGCTCTAACCACTGAACAACACTGGACAGGGTTTTCATAGAGTCTTAAAGAGGAAATCAAGGATGAGTATAATTAATAAACCGAGGGAAAATGAACCAGAAAAAATATATATATAAAATAGTTTTTGCTGTAGACTTACTGTTGGTGCAGTTTTCTGAATAGCTGTTATATTTCAACAAGAAGTTTTTTAAAAACAGAAAGCCCTGCCCTGGCCAGTTTGGCTCAGCACTTAGAGTGTCAGCCCGCAGACCAGAGAGTCCCGGGTTCTGTTCCTGCAAAGGGCATGTACCTCGGTTGCAGTTTGGCCCTGGCCCCGTTGGGGTTGTGCGGGTGGCAACCAGTCGATGTGTCTCTCTCACATCAATGTTTCTCTCTCTCTCTCTCCTCCCTCTCTCCCTCCCGCTCTATCTGAAGATAAATTCAAACAAACAAACAAACAAACAGAAAGCCCTGTGGTGTGAATGTAAGCATATAACGAAAGGCATTTTCTTGACAGGTTTCCCCCTAAACGCCCTGATTCTAGACAGCGTTTCCTGAACTGACTCCTGTGCCAAAGCCTCTGCTTCCATTAGATTTCTACCAAGATCTTGAAACTTTTTCAGGGGAAAAGCACAAAAGTAGTGAGGGCTAGGCTTTCCAGAAGTTCCTCTACTCTCACTGCAGGAAATTCCGAAAAACCAAGGAAAGCAAACTGAAAAAAATCAACGAGGCACAGGGCGACCGTGGATAAGCGGAGAAATGGCGAGCACATCTGCCCCCACAATCAGGGTGTCCCACAGACTGTCCACTGCCCCAGAAGGAGGTGCCTAAAGCCAGGGGCCAGTTAGGATGTCTTCGATAACAATTAGAGGAAAATCAGGCTTGTTTGCATCTCAAACTACATTCTGTACAGAAAGGAGCTTTGGAGATGATGAGAGACGGGAAAGGAATAAACACTTCCCAGTGTCTTCTGTGTGTTGAGCACCTGCCACCCACATTACACCTGCTTTCCAACATGACCTTCACAGAAGTATCACCTCCTCATGCAACAAATAATCGAGGGGCTTCCACCTGTCAGCCCCTCTGCTGGGTGCTGGGGACACAGCGGGAGGCAGAATCGTGTCGAGTTCCTGTCTGTGTTAGTTTAGTTTCCTAGGTCTGCAGCAACCAAGTACCCCAAATGGAGTATCTTAAAACAACAGAAATGCATTGTCTCATAGTTCTGGAAGCCAGATGTCCAAAGTCAAGGTGTCAGCAGGGCTCTGTTGGCTCTGAAACCGGTAGAGAAATCGTTCCTTGCGTCTCCCTAACTTCTAATGGTTTGCTGGCAACCTTTGGTGTCCCTTGGCGTTCAGCTGCTTAGCTCCAATCTCTGCCTTCATCGTCAGACGGCCTCCCTCTATGGTGTTTGTCTTCTTATAAGGACACCGCTGTCCTCCCGTATGAACTTACATTTGCAATGACCCTATTTCCAAATAAAGTCATATTCTGAGGGACTTGAGAAACTTTCTTTGCGCGTGTGTGTGTTGGGGGGCACAGTTCAACCCCTAATACTATGCTTATGGAGCTCACAATAAAGAAGCCTCCTTTTACAGGTGAATGACCTGAGGCAGAGAGGCCAGTGACTTACTCTAGACCTACAGGTAGTAAAGCGAACACCCAGGTCTGACTCCAAGCCCATGTCGGTCTACCATACCGCCCCACGCTATAGGCGTGCGTTTTCCTCCGCATGTGGTCATTTATACAAAAGGAGCTTAGACACACATCATCACAGTCAGCCCTTGTGACACCTCTATGAGGTAGATGCTCTTGTGCCCATTTTACTGATAAAGAAACTGAGCTCCAGAAAGACTGAGGTCGTTCAGTCCTTGAGAGGAGGAGGAGGACTGAACCCAAGAGGCAGACTCTGTACCCATGCTTGTTCTACGCCCAGACCAAGGGCATTGTGGTGGGGACTGGACACCGGAAATGAAGCCAGAAACCAACACACATTGCTAATGAAAAGGCCCCATGCCTAGGTGCCCAGAAGGCTGGTCACCCTGACTGAGGGTGCCGGATTGGAAAAGAAATAAAGATGCTGGCTGTTTTTGTTTCTTTTAACCAAGAAGTCTCATTCAGAGAGGGAAGAGTTTGCATTTTAGAGGCTAAAGCCACTCAATATCGCAATCCCCGGAATTCCGACCTAGCCCTAGGCCTTGGTTAGCAGAGTCTCATCCCTGCTGACAAATGGGGTTTCTTGCTTTCTAGAGCGGAGGGCACTGGGCAAAGCTAGAGTACAAAGGTCTTGGGCATTTCTTGGGCAGAGGCTGGGAAGTGGCATCCCGTGACTTTAGTGCTGGCACACGTGGACTGTGTTTGCCTCAGATTTCACGTGGCTGGGGGAGAGAGGCGAGACGGAGGTGCCTGCAGGGTAGAAACTCCTTGGGGATGATCCTACGTGCTGAGTCCACAGAGCCCAGCAGTCTGTGAGCAGAGATGGGTGGCGGCTTCTGTGTAATTTGTCACAGGTCCCTGCACTAGTCAGAAGAGGGGAGTGCCACCCTCTTGGGGAAGAAGGCCAAGCACCCACCCTTCTGCAGTGCCCTGTCAATTAGATCTTGCCTGCTCAATTCTCAGCGATCTCACAGGGGACTCCAACCAGCACCCCGATGGAGTTATGGAGGAAAATCAGATTGGGTCCTGCCTGTCTTTGAAAAGTTTCCAGTTTCGTGGCCGAGCCAACAGGCAGTGCTAGGAGAGTGGGAAGCACAAAGGGCAGGCCCTGAGTTAATAGAGCCTTGGGCACAGGAAGTAGCACTTTTCTACATGAAGGGATGTTTAAGCAGAAGCCTGAAGGCAAAGCAGGAGTTGGTCAGACAAAGGAGGCATTGTGGGTGTGTGTATGTGTGTGTATGTGTGTGCATATGTGTGTACAGGGGTGGGCTAGTTTCGGTGTCCCAGGAAGTGAGAACTGCATGTGCAAAGGCCGAAGGTAAGAAGCTGTGAGTATGAACGGCTGGGTATGTCTGGAGTAGAGGTAGGGGAGGTGGTAACGAGGTGGGTGGGAGAGAGGTTCAGATCCTAGAAAGGCCTCTGGTAGAATCCAGGGCCTGCCCTCCTTCCTGGACTCTAAGCCCCAGCACTGGGTAGCAACGAGGCTGTGCTACCTGAATCAAGTCACTGAACTTCTCTGGTCTCTTTAGCTGAAAATTAGCATGGTCACACTGCCTGCCTTCTAAATTCTCACAGAGCTCCAATAATGAAAACTAGCAAGACTGACTTATGCTCTTCCACTTAATCCTCATACCAACACTCTGAGTTTCTCTTTTTACCACCATTCAGCAGATGAGGAGAGAAAAGTGCAAAGGTTAAGTGAGTACATTTTGCAAGTCTACGATTTTCTGAAAGAAACTGCCCTCAAGCTTTCTGCCTGGATAACTCATATTTTGTTCTCAGAGGACTTTTATGCAGGAGAGGGAACATATGACTTGTTAATAACAACAATGATTATGATAGCTACTATCGATGGGGAACTTTCTCTTTGCGAGATATTGTACCAAACTGTGTGTAGACATACATCCCTTTAAATTCTCACAACAATCTTCTGAGGTACCAACTCTTATTAGCCGCATTAGAGATGAGGACACCAAAACTTACAGTGGTCAGTCAACCTGGCCAAAGTCACACAGCTGACCGGAATGGGCGAGCCAGGAAGTGGCCCCAGGGAGCTGACTCCAGCCAGAGCCTGAGCTTCTAGTCTCTTCTCTGAGAAGCTTAAAAAGAACAAAGCTCCTCTACCTCTATCTGTGGGTTTATATATGAGAAAATAGAGGCGACAGAGTGAGTCCAAGGTTCTAGAATAAGGCAGTGAAAAATAGTTTCGTGCAATTAATATCAATAATAGTAACAGTAATGAGGGCAGCCTAGCACAATGGTCAAAACACAAATCCTTTTCAAAGGTTGGCATTTTTTTTTAAGGTTGGCACATTTTTAATCCTTGCTTATGTGAGACACTAAGAAACAGAGACTTACAAAAACAATCAGAAAAACAATAAAATAGCAATAATTACATACTTATCAATAATTGCTTTAAATGTAATGGACTAAATGCTCCAATCAAAAGCTCAAATAGGGTGGCTGAGTGGATCAATACAAACAGAACCATACATATGCTGCATATAAGAGAGTTATTTCAGATGGAAAGACACACACAGACTAAAAGTAAAGGAATGAAAATAAATATATCATGTAAATGGAAATTAAAAAAAAGAGCTGAGGTAGTAACTCTCATCACATATAATGTAGACTTTAAATCAAAGGCTATAACAAGAGACAAAGAAGGACATTTTACAACGATAAAGGGATCAAACCAACAAAAGGATATAATTACCATAACCATCTACACACTCAATGTAGGAGCACATAAATATATAAAGCAAATATTGATGGACATAAAAGGAGAGATCAACAGTAACACAGTAATAGTAGGGGACTTTAACACCCCATTGACAATAATTAATAGATCATCCAAACAGAAAATCAACAAGGAAACAGTGGCCTTAAATGACACATTATATCAGATGGAGTTAATAGATACTTTTAGGACATTTCACCTAAAAACAGCAGAATATTCATTTTTTAAGTACACATGGAACATTTTCCAGGATAGGCCACACATTAGGCCACAAAACAAGTCTCAATAAATTTAAGAAGACTGGTATTATATGAAACATTTTCTCTGATTGCAATGTTATAAAACTACAAATCAATTATAAGGAAATAAAAAGCCTCCCCAAAACACAGAAAGACATGGAGGCTAAATAACATGCCACAAAACAATGAATAGGTTAATGATGAGATCAATGAGGAAATCAAAATATACCTCAGGCCAAAAGAAAATAAAAATACAGCGACCCCCAAATCTCTGGGACACAGCCACGGCATGTCTAAGAGGAAAATTCATTAAAACAAGGTCTACCTGAAGAAACAAGTAACATCTGAAATAAATAATCTAACCTTATTCCTCAAGGAACTAGAAAAAGAGCAATAAACAAAGACTAAAGTGAGTACAAGAAAGGGAATAGTAAATATCAGAGTGGAAATAAACAAAACAGAGTAAAACAAACAAAAAAAATATAAAGTGAGAGCTTTCTTTTTTGAAGAAAACAAAAAAACCAAACTCCAAAATTCATAAACCTTTAGCCAGACTCATGACAAGAGAGAAGTGATAACTGACACTACAGAAACAGAAAGGATTATAACAAAATACAATGAACAATTTTATGCCAACAAATTAGACAACTTGGAAGAAATGGATGAATTCCTAGAAACATACAATTTTCCAAAACTGAATCAGGAAGAAACAGAAAAGTTGAACAGACCGATAACTACTAAAGAAATCAAATCACTAATAAGAAAAAACCCTCATCAAACAAGAGTCCTAAAGCAGATAGCTTCATAGGTGAATTTTATCAGACATTTAAAGAAGAATTAGTACCTATCCTTCTCAAATTATCAAAAATGTTGCAGAGAAAGGAAGGCTCGCAAATTCATTTTAAGAGGCAAGTATTACCTTGTACAAAAATCAAACAAAAACACTACAAAAAAAAAAAATTATAGGCCAATATCCCTGATGAACATAGATCCAAAATTCTGCAACAAAATATTAGCAAACTAAATTCAGAAATACATTAAAAAGGTCGTATACCATAACCATGGAATTCTTTTTCCCTGGGATGGAAGATCAGTTCAACATCTGTAAGTCAATTATGTGATACACCACATAAACAAAATAGAGCATAAAAATCATATGATCATATTGATAGATACAGAAATACCATTTGACAAAATCCAACATCCACTTACGATAAAAACTCAGCAAAGTGAGGATAGAGGAAATACATCTAAAAAAAATAAAGGGAATCCCTGGCAGATTTTGCTCAATGGTTAGAGTATTGGTCCACAGACCGAACAGTTGTGAGTTTGATTCCCAGTCAAAGTCATGTACCTGGGTTGCAGGTTCGATTCCAGGCTTCAGTCTGAGTTGTACAGGAGGCAGCCAATCAATGTGTCTCTCTCACATCAATGTTTCTCTCTCTCTCCCTCCTTCCTTTCCTCTCTATCTAAAAATCAATAGAAAAATATCCTCAGGTGAGGATTAACAACAATAAAATAAAATAAAATAAAATAAAATAAAATACATATATGATAAAACCCATAGCCATCATCATATTTAATGGTGAAAAGCTGAAAATATTTTACGATCAGGAACAAGTCAAGGATGTCCATATTTACCACTTCTATTCAATATAGCATCTAAGTCTTAGCCACAGCAATCAGACAAGATAAAAAAAATAAAAGACATCTGAATTAAAAAGGAAGAAGTAAAGATGTCATTATTTGCAGATGACATGATGCTATATATAGAGAACCCTAAATATGCCTTCAAAAAACTATTAGAACTGATAAATGAATTCAGTTAAATAGCAGGACATGAAATTAATATTCAGAAATCAGTTCCATTTTTATACACCAATAATGAATTATCAGAGAGGGAAGCTAAGAAAACAATCTCATTTACAATTACATAAAAAAAATACTGAGTAATAACTTTAAACAAGGAGGTAAAGGACCTGTATTGAGAAAAATGTAAGATATTGAAGAAATAAGTTGAAGAAGATACAAATAAATGGAAGGATATACTATGCTCATGAATAAGAAGAATTAACATTGTGAAAATGTCCATAATACCCAAACCAATCTACAAATTCAATGCAATCCCTATCAATATGCCAATGGCATTTTTTACAGAACTAGAACAAATAATCCAAAAATTTATATGGAACCACAAAAGACCATGAACAGCAAAAGCAATCTTGAGAATGAAGAACAAAGTTGAAAGTATCAAACTACCTGATATCAAACTACACTACCAAGTTATAGTAATCAAAACATAATGGTAATGGCACAAAAACAGTCACATAGATCAATGGAACAGAATAAAAGCCCAGAAATAAACCCACACTTATATGGTCAATTAATGTATGACAAAGGAGGCAATGATATATAATGGAGTAAAGACAGTCTCTTCAATAAATGGTGTTGGGAAAAAATGGACAGGTACATGCAAAAAATGAAAACAGAGCAATTCTTACACCATACACAAAAATAATCTCATAACACATTACCTGAAACTGTAAAACTCCTAGAAGAAAATATAGGCAATGTTTGACATTGGTCTTAGCAATTTTTTTTGTATATCTCCTAGGCAAACACAACAAAAGTGAATGTAAACAAATGAGACTACATCAAACTAAAAAGCTTCTGCACTGCAAAGGAAACCACCAACAAAACCAAAAGACCACCTACTAAATGGGAGAAGGTATTTGCAAATCTGATAAGGGATTAATATCCAAAATAAATAACTCGTACAGCTTAAGATAAAAAAATTAGTAGAGCCTTGGCCAGTTTGGCTCAGTGGTTAGAGCGTCGGCCTGTGGACTGAAGAGTCCCAGGTTCAGTTCCTGCTAAGGGCCTGTACCTCGGTTGCAGTTTGTCCCTGCCTGGTTGGGGTCATATGGGTGGCAACCAGTTGGTGTGTCTCTCTCACATCGATGTTTCTCTCTCTCTCTTCCCCCCTCTCTCCCTCCCACTCTGTCTGAAGATAAATGCAAAAAATGTCCTTGGGCGAGGATTAAAAAAAAAATTAGTAGAGGACATAAACAGACATTTCTCCAAAGGGGACATACTGAATGCTAACAGACACATGAAAAGATACGCAACATAACTAATCATCAGGGAAATGCAAATCAAAATCACAATGAGATATCGGCTCACACCTGTCAGAATGGCTATTATCAATAAATCAGAAAACAAGTGTTGGTGAGGGGTAGGCAAGGATGTAGAAAAAAGTGTACCCTACCCCTGTGCACTGTTGGTGGGATTGTAAATTGGTGCAGCTACAGTGAAAAACAGTACGCAAGTTCTTCAAAATATTAAAGATATTTATGACTACCATATGACCCAGCGATCCCACCTTAGGGCACTTATCTGAATAATCCAAAACACCAATTTGAAAAGATATATGCACCTCTATATGTTCACTGCAGCCAAGATATAGAAGCAACTTAAGTTTCATCACTAGATAAATAAAGAAGATGTGGTAAATAAGTATACACTGGAATGTCACTAAGCCATAAAGACAATGACATCTTGCTATCTGAGACAACACGTTGGATCATATTATACTAAGAGGGTATTATATTAAATGAAGTCAGTCAGACAGAAAAAGACAAATACCATATGATTTGACTTATATGTGAAATTTAAAATACAAAATAAATGAATAGACAAACAAACTAATAGATACAGAGAAAAAATTGATAGTCTCCAGATGGGAAGAGGCGTGGGGGTGTGCAGAATGGGTGAAATAGGTGAAAGGGACTAAGAAGTACAAGTTTCCAGTTATAAAATTGTCTCGGGGATGTAAAATACAGCATAGGGAATATAGTCAATATTATTATAACTTTGTATGATGTCAGGTGGGTGTTAGACTTATCAGGGTGATCACTTCATATGTTATATAACTGTCTAATCATTATGCTGGACACCTAAAACTAATAATGTATGTCAACTGTAATTGAAAAATAAAAACTTAAAACATTCCTTGCTTATCTGATAGACATAAAATATCATAGTCATTTCAATATTCATCTTTCTATTAGTATTTGAGCATTTTTCTATATTTATCAGATATTTCTATTCCTGAATCTGTGAATCGCTGTGTCTTTGCACATTTTTTCTTATTGGGTTATTCTTCTGATTTATTGATTGTAAAACTTTGTGTATGTTAAATAAATTAATATATTTTACATAATGCAAATATGTTTCCAGTTTTCTTTGACACTATTTATGTTGTTGATTTTTTCTCATCATGCAAAAATGTTTAACTAATATTTCTCAGCCAACTTCCTGAATTGTTTTCCTGTTAGCACATCTCCCAGGCTCCCTCTGGGCCTGAGGACCAGCACAGAAGCCTTGTAGACAAATTAGGGGCACCGCCCTGGGCTCCTCCGCCCCCTCAGCAGCCCGCCTGTGACAGAGCCTTTGCTTTCTTTTCAAGCCCTGCCTCCCTCCAGGGTATTTCAGGAAGATACATCCCCTTCAGAACATTTATTTTCATTTTGGATACACTAGGAGCAATTCCCTCTTCTGGGCTTTTTGTCCTCCTGGAATGGAGACACCGAAATGTTGGGACAGATATAATGTGATGAAAATTCGAAGTTTCTCAGGAAATCTAACTTGGCTGTTTGTTGAAGGAACGAATTAAGATTTTTGGAAGTTCTTTAAAACTCAAAGAAACATCTCCAACTGTTAAGATTTTTACTTTTTCAGAAGGAAGAAAACTAGCATTAATCAAACACTGCATTCCAGACATTGAGCAGTGAATGTCTATCTCATTCTCATAAAAGTTTTATCCCTCTGTGGTCATCAGTAGGGTCATCTTGGTTTTCAGACGAGAAGGCTGTAACTTGGGGAGATGACAGGAGAAATTGTCACTCTGTAAGTGGATGAGAGGACTAGAGTCCAGGTCCTCTGACTTCTGGCTCCTGGTCAAGCGCTCTGCAGCCAATAGGCAGAGTTTATCTTGGCTCTTTGGGTTACTGTCAATTTGATTTTAAGCCAGTAACTTAACCTCTCTGAGCCCAGTTTCCTCGACTGTCCAATGAAGATAAGAATGCTTCCTCATATGCTCTGGTAGGGTTAAATATGAAGAAGAACACACAGTCTAATGTTTGGCCCACAGAAAAAGCTTCATAAATTTTAGGAATAATGAAAAAATAACAACAGCAACACATTTTCATGGTTTCCTGTCCATCATGTTGTGCCTGTCATGTACTTTCATATTCTTAGTCTACTCTGCTGTGATGATAATATAACAGTGCTGTTTATAGCAGCTTCATTCATAAGAGTCTGGAAACAATCCAAATGTCCATCAATAAGTAAACAAACAAAGAAATTGTAATTTATTAATACAGTGAAAAGTTCCATAGCAACTCAAAAAGCTATTGGTAAATGTAACAATACGGATGAATCTCACTGATTTTTTGAGATTCATTCATGTTAAGTGAAAGAAGCCAGATACAAGACTATGACAAATTAAAAAGGTTTTTGCACAGTGAAGGAAACCATCAACAAAACAAAAGGACAACTTACAGAATGGAAGAAGAAATTTGTCAATGGTACATCCAATAAGGGGTTAATATGCAAAATATGTAAGAAACTCATACAATTTAACTTAAAAAACAAACAAACAATCAAATTAAAAAATGGGCAGAAGATCTGAATATATATTTCTTCCAAGAGGACATACACATGGCCTAGACATATGAAAAAAATGTTTAACATTAGTAACCATCAGAAAAATGCAAATTAAAACCCCAATGAGATATCACCTCACACCTGTCAGAATAATGATCATCAATAAATCAACAAATGACAAGTGTTGGTGACAATGTGGAGAAAAGGAAACCCTTGTGTACTGTGGTGAGAATTCGGATTGGTGCAGCCACTATGGAAAACAGTATGGAGGATCCAAAAAAAATCTAAAATGCAACTGCTATATGACACAGCAATTACACCTTTGGGTATTTTGCTGAAGAAATCCAAGACACCAATTTGAAAAGATAACTGCACCCCCATGTTCACTGCAGCATTATTTACAATAGCCAAGATATGGAAGCACAACCCAAGTGTTCATCAAAACAGAAATGGAAAAAGATGTGGTAATATACAGAATGGAATATTACTCAACCATAAAAAATAAAATCTTGTCATTTGTGACAACATGGATGAACCTAGAAGGCATTATGCTATGCCAAATGAGTGAGAAAGAGAAAGACAAATACCACATGATTGCACCTATATGTGGAATCTAGAAAAACAAAATAAACAAACAAAAGAGACACAAACTCATAGACACAGAGAACAAACTGATGGTGGTCAGATGTGAGGGGAGGTTGGTGAGATGGGTTACAAAGGTGAACAGATTAAGTAGTACAAATTGCCTGATACAAATAGTCATTGGGATGGAAAATACAGCACAGGGAATGTAGTCAGTAATATTGTAATAAGTATATATGGTGTCACAGACCTGTGCAAAGTAGTGGAGCTATTAAGGTGCCGGTTGTGGAAACCACAAATGGCCGGGAGCCCAGCACCATCCCCTGCAGTAGCAGCCTGATCAGAGTCGAGATATACCCCCAGCAACAGAGGCTGGGGAGCAGACATCCATCCCCAGGCAACAGAAGCACAGACCAGCAGCAGAGAATTATTCCCCCCTCCAAAAAAAAACCTACAGCAAAGGCTGAGGAGGAACTGAGCCCCACTGGGCAGCAGCACTCCCCAGCCACCAGCGGCGGGACCGGGGGCTCCATAGGAGACTGTGCAACACAGCGGCCCACAAGAGCAGTGCAGAGCCAGGCCTCGCGAGCAGCGAGTCTCAGCAAGCCCCATACCTCTCATTAAGTGGCCCCAGGCCTGGCACTAGAAGCAGCCAGCCTTGGTTCACAACTTGGCTTTTCCTGGACACCTCCAAGCCCAGCACAAGAAGCAGCCATCTGTAGTTCACTTTGTAGCTTATGCCCAGTGGCCCTGAATAGAGCACAGGCAGGGGCTGACCTTGCCCCAGAGCCAGCACACCTGGTGGACAGCTTCAGACCACGTCGAAACACCACCACACAACCACCTCCACGAGTGACACACTCAATGAGTGGACTCAGTGGGTACCAGAGCCCTGCTGAAGTAAGTCTTGCTGTGTGTGGTGGGCCCCTACACAGCTGATCCTCCAAGGCAGTGGCTAGTGGGCCAGCCAGTCCTTGCAGCTGACCAGCCTGAGTAAACCCCTCCCACTGATGTGCCAACAACAATCAAGACTCAATTACAAGAGAAGGATATATAGTCCACACTAGGGGTGTACTACGAGGGCCCAGTTGGGGTGTTCAGGGAGACTGTGCCACTGGATCCTATAGGACACCTACAACAGTAGGCCACCCTATGAAGCATAGGAGACATAGCAACTCTGCCTAATACATAGAAACAATCACAGAAAAGCAGCCAAAATAAGGAGACAAAGAAACATGTCCCAAATGAAAGAAAAGAACAAAACTCCAGGAAAAGAACTAAACAAAATAGAGATAAGCAATCTAACAGATGCAGAGTTCACAACACAGGTTATAAGGTTGCTCAGGGAACTTGGAGAGACATCCAAGGGACTTAGTGAGACCTTCAAGGAACTTAAGGAGACCTCTGAGGAACTTAGTGAGAACATCAACAACATAAAAAAGGGCCAGTCAGAAATTAAGGATGCACTAACTGAAATAAAGAATAATTTACAGGGAATCAATAGTAGAGTAGGTAAAGCCAAGAAGCAAACCATCGATTTGGAATATAAGGACACAGAAAACACCCAACTAGAACAGCAAAAAGAAAAAAGAATCCAAAAAATGAGGATAGTGTAAGGAACCTCTGGGACAACTTCAAGTGTGCTAACATTTGCATCAGAGGGGTGCCAGAAGGAGAACAGAGAGAGCAAGAAATAGAAAAACTATTTGAAACAATAATTACAGAAAACTTCCCCAACTTGGTGAAAAAAACAGACATACAAGTGCAGGAAGCACAGAGAGTCCCAAACAAGTTGAACCCAAAGAGGTCCACACCAAGACACATCATCATCAAAATGCCAAAGATTAAATACAAAGAGAGAATCTTAAAAGCAGCGAGAGAAAAGCAGTCTGTTACCTACAAAGGAGTTCCCATAAGACTGTCAGCTGATTTCTAAAAAAAAAAACTTTGCAGGCCAGAAAGGAGTGCCAAGAGATATTCAAGGTGATGAAAAGCAACAACCTACACCCAAGAGTACTCTATCCTGCAAAGCTGTCATTTAGAATCGATGGGCATATCAAGAGTTTCCCAGACAAGAAAAAGCTAAAGGAGTTCATCACCACCAAACCAGTATTATATGAAATGTTGAAGGGTCTTCTTGAAAGTGAAGAAGAACAAAAATATGAACAATAAAATGGCAATTAATACACATCTATCAACAATTGAATCCACAAACAAAATGAGCAAGCAGAACAGAAACAGATTCATAGATACAGAGAACTTTTTGTTGCTTGCCAGATGGGTGGGGGCTGAGGGGATGGGTGAAAAAGATGAAGGAATTAAGAAGTACAAATTGGTTGTTAGACTGATGAACCTCAAAGGGAAGGGAGTGGGAGGGCGAGATGAGATAAACCAAAGACTTCTATTCATATATGCATAACCAATGGACACTGACAATAGTGTAGGTAAGGCAGGAGGGGGCGGGAATAAGGAGGAGGGGATCAATGGGGGAAAAAAAGGAGAAACATCTGTAATACATTCAACAATAAAGATGAGTTTGAAAAAAAATAAAACTTAATAAAAAAAAGGTATGTATGGTGTCAGATGGCTACTAGACTTACCAGGGTGATCACTTCATAAGTTATCTAAAAGTCTAATCACTATGTTGAACACCGAAACTAATATAAAATGTTATGTCCACTGTAATTGAAAAATGTATTAAACGATAGTATATACTGGATGTTTCTATCAAATTCAGAAGCAGGCAAAACTAAGCAATATTCATAGAAGTTGCAATAGTGGTTGCTTCAGGGTGGACAGGAGCATGAGAGTTCACTGAAAATAGTTTATATCTTGATCTTGACTACATTATTGCTACAGGGATGGCTACACTGTAATACGTCACGTAAGTGTACTTAAACTGTTTGATGTATGCATGCCATTCCTCAAAAAGTTCTGAGAAGGTCAAATAAAAACGTATAGCTGAAAATATGATGAATGTGAAAGCACGCGGAATCATAAAAATAGTAGTTGCGATCACAGGCCAATCCCGTTACTGTAGGCGCTGTGTGGACTACTTCATAGACTTTATGTCACCCACATAACGCCTCTCAGAAGTAGCTGGTATTATCTATTTGATAGATGTGGGAACTGTTGGTAAGACAGGTTATGTCCTTTGCCTCCAGACACTCACTCGAATGGGCCAGGACCCGGGGCCAAGTCTGAGCTATCACCCCCGACAACATAAAGGACCCCATGTAAGGCGTGGTAGCCAGCCTCCAAGAGGGCCTCTGATGATCCTGGGTTCTGGCATTCATGCCCTTGTGGGTGTGATTCTCTCCCACACAGTAAAGCTGACCTGGGGATGTCTATAGGACGCGTGGAAATACAGAATGCTCCTTCCAAGGCTAGGTCCTAACACACATGGTGGCTTTTTCCTGGTCTTTGCTTAGAACACTTGCTCTGGGGGAAAACCAGCTGCGATGCTGGGAGAACACTCGAGCAGCAACAGAGATGTCCTGGGGATGAGAAACTGAGGCCGCCTGCCAACAGCGGACCCTCCAGCTCGGTCAAGTCTTCAGACGACACACCCTGGGGGACATGCCAAGCCAGACCACTCTGGGAAACTGTTGGCGAATTTCCGACTCACAGTCACAGAAACGCTGTGCTATTTTAAGCAGCTACATTTGGGGGTAATTTGTTACATAGCAATTGAAAACTAGTATGTAGGAGTAGGCTTGTTTGGATTAAACCGTGAGCGGCCCTCACAGATGTGCTTAAATCTTAAAGCATCACAAAGTCAATCACCTTGGCCCTGCCCGGAGACTGTGATTGTGGTGGCTGTTTCTCAACATAAGCCTGGCGTTGTTTGTTCATTGGCCTACACTTGCCTTTAACTTTTTATTTTTGTGCTTGTATGCAGATGGTTAAGATCCAGACCTCAGTCAATGCAACACTAGTTGTACTCTCCTAACCTGAATCCTCTAAACCCGAATAATGTCAAATCTTACAAAGAAGAAATAAAAATCTGCAACTTATTAATAAATTAGCCCCATCAAACCCCAGAGCATATCAATAATTCAGCTGTGTTTAATATCAACTCTCTTCATTAGCATGTTCATCATTATTGTCAAGATCTGCCAGAGTCTGTTACAGAGGTTCCATTTTGATCAGAACTTAGCATTTAAAGACTCAAAGAATCACAGGAGGCGGGAGAGGACCTAGAAATATTTTTGGCCCAGTCCTTCCGTCTCCAGGCAGATGCTTTAACTACGTTCGACTACATCCAGAGTTAGAGACGCACACCTCCTTTGGTAGCAACTTCTGCTTTTTACGTCTTGTTTAATCCTAATCATCAAATACGTCTTTTCCCAACCCACATGTATTTCTGCTGCTTTCATTTTGGCTCCTTCTCTTTTGCTTCATCTTCTGAGAACGTGAAGAACAAGTGCTAAGAACTCTCTTTAGAGAAGCCCTGCTATGTGCAGAGAGTAATTAGATTGCAGCCCAGCCTTCTCCGTGGCAGGTTAAACAACACCCTTGCTCTCCACCAGCGTCAGAGGGGTCTTCTGGCCCTGTCCCTCGACGGGCCCTCCCTGAATGCTCCCTGTCTTCTAAGCTGCAGGGCCTAATTAAGGCAGCCGTGGCCTGGCATGAAGATAAAAATGATGACTTCGCATTTCCACCCCGTTTGTTGGATTACAGAATCATTTTAGAGCTTATTTTCACCATTTTAGACTCATAGATATGGGGGCTGTAAAAGTCATTTTGTCCCACCTCTTAATTTTATAGTTGAGGAAACTGTGACCCAAAGAGACCTGCTCACGGTCCCCAAGAGCCAGAGTGGCTGAGCTGGGTGTGGAACCCAGGTGATCCGATTTCCCGTCATGTGCCTCTCCAGTCTCTCCTGCTCAGCTGGGGGTCGCCTGGGTGCATCCTCCCAAATTTGCCGAATCACCGTCCTCTTGTTACCATGGGCAACAACAGAACCTTGCACCTGGTCCAGTAGTCCCTGCTTGTCTGTGATTTTGCTGTCTGCTGTTTCAGTGACCCTTGGTTCACTGGTCTGAAAATATTAAATGGGAAATTCTAGAAATAAACAATTCATCAGTTTCAAATTGTCTGCTGTTTCGAGTAGCATGGTGAAAGCTGGTGCCATCCAGTTCCATCGCACCCGGAATGGGAATCGTCCCTTTGTCTGGCATCTCCGAGCTGTAGAGGCTCTCCGCCCATTAGTCACTCAGCAGCTGTCTAGGTTGTAAGATCAACTGTCGAGGTGTCGTAGTGCTTGTATTCAAGTGAGCCTTACAGCAGCCTAACGCTTCGTCACGATGCTCACTTCATCTCATCATGCGGGCACTGTATCTTCTCACATCATCACAAGAAGACCAAGGGTAGCACAGTACGATAAGGTATTTTGAGAGAGACCACATTCACCTAAGTTTTATTACAGTATATCGTTATATTTTATTACTAGGTATTGTTGTTCATCTCTTCCTGAGACTAATTTATAAGTTAAAGTTCATCATAGGTATGTATGTGTAGGAAAAAACACAGGGATGGGTACTCTACGGGTTCAGGCACCCACTGCGGATAGAGCAGATCCCCTGGGTTTGAGAAAAGAGACTATCTGCTGTACTGACAACAATCTACACCGTAGCATTGCTTGCAACAGGGTAGACACAGAAACAGCTGTGGCCCTGTATGTCACGGAATATTATGAAGTTGTTAAAAAGAGTCGGGAAGAGCCCTGGCCAGGTAGCTTACTCTTTCTGAGAAATTCAGATAACCTACCTTCCACATGTCTCTCTGTCAACAGTAGGTAACAATATCAACAGTTGGTTAGAGCATTGTCCCGATACGCCAAGGTGGTGGGTTCCAAGCCCGGTCAGGGCACACGCAAGAGTCAACCGATAAATACATAAATAAGTGGAACAACGAATCTCTGTCTCTCTTGCTCTCTCTGCCCTTCCCTCTCTTTCCCCCCTCTCTCTAAAGTAAATTTTAAAAAAAGAATGGAGAAGATCTAAAAGTCCTGCTGAGGGGTGATCCACAACATGTATTATTATGTATTACTCAGCGAAAACCAACTGACAACAACCAGAAGAGCACTAAATAGAGGTTATAATTCCATTTGTGTTTGAAAAGGTATATGATTCTTGTATAGAAATGTCTGGAAAGATACATAGAAAATTGTCAATGACAGGATGGGGTTGGTGCTAAAGACTTACTTTTCATTGTACACCCTTTAGCACTGTTTTAATTTTTAACCATGTGGTTTTATTACTTTTATAATAAAAAATAGTATAAATGTTTAAAATGTTAATTTTGAGGACGTTCATTTATTTACTTGTCACACTTCTCTATGGATTTACTCTTCAAGTACCACGTATTACTTGCATCATTAGAAAAAAGATATTAAAAATAAATGCAGATTTATAATAATGCTCCCCATCTGAATGATGGTTCTACAGGAATGTTTTTAAGACACAGGACACAGAGATGACGGACTCGGAATGAATGGGATCAGGTAGTCACATGGCGGTGGTTTCATCGCTGGGGTGTGAATGTACATGAGTGCATGTGTGTGTGTGTGCGTGTGAGCGTGTGAGTGCATGTGTGTGCGTGTGTATGTGTGACTACAGGCGTGTGAGTGTGTGTGAGTGTTGGAGTTGTGTGGAGGTGGTATCTGGTTGTTATGATGACTAAGGAGGCTGTTGCTGGTACCCAGGAACCAGAACCAGGGATGCTAATGGCAATGCAGCCCTGCTAAGAAATACTGGTAGAATATTTAAATGCAGTTTAAAAATATCTCTATTCTCTCATTTAAGCTTCACATCTCCTTTGAGGTGAAAAAAAAAAGCATTCATTACATTATTACCTCCTGTTGACAGAGAGACCTGGGGAAGGTAGGTGTCTGAATTTCTCAGAAAGAGAGAGCTCCCAGAGGAGGAAACAGGCAGATGTGACAGGATGTCCCTAGACCAAGAGGCACGGGCATTTCCTGAATGCTTGTTCACAGAGCATTGACCAGCCTGTTATATCTCTTACCGAGGTTCAGAGGGCGGCATATTCCCATTTTGCAGATGAGTAAAGTAAGGCCTTGAGGGCAGACCTCCCAGGGCCTTGGCTGGGAGACAGTCCAGCTCAGACCCTACTCTGTCGCCTCTAAAGCCCTTGCTCCTGGCACTTGCCGACACGGCCTCCCTCACAGCCAAGCAAGGAGACCAGGTGACACCTGGAAGCAATTTCTCCTCCAGTTTCCCCAGGACTCATGCTCCTTTGGTGGGAAGTTCACAGTGGGAAGTAACCTCTGTCTGCAAGAACCAATTATACAGTCTAGAATACAAAGAGCAATGTGGGCCTGGACTTGGGCAAAACACTGGCTCCCTCCCTCTGCCACTGCCTGTGGAGGCCGCTGGGACCGGGGGGGGGAGGGGGGGGGGGAGGGCAGAGGAAATCCCGTTCTATTTTGAGAAAATAGTTGTGTTTGATTATCCAATAATACCTTATCCAATAATACCAAGCTATAAAGCTGGGACAACTATGGATTTTCCTTAAATTTGAAAAATTGTGAGTCATTAACTTCTCACTCTTAAAGTAGATCCATGTAAAAGGAATTTAATTCCCTGTGTTGTGTGGTAAGCAGGAGTCAAGGAATTGAGACCCGCAAAAAAAAAAAAAAATCCTGCTGAGGAGTGAGAAAGGGGGAGAAGGAGCAGCTTCTGAGAGAATTTCTTCCCATCGTACCAGAGATTCTGGCTTCCTTGCCAGTGTGTCCTTACGTGTAGGCACAATAGATCTTTTTCTTACCACGGTCTTGTATACATTGGCCAGTCCTCATATCCTTGAGACTCATCTCGGGTATCACCTCTTCCAGGAAGCCCCCCCTGACCACTCCAGGCTGGTTTAAGGCCCTCCAAGTCCCCAGAGTCTCCTCTCTCCAGTACTGGTCTCACTTGTCACAGACTCTTTCTCTGATTGGACTGCGTATTTATTTAGGACAGAAAACATATCTTGCTCGTCTCGGGATTCCTTCGGCTTAAAACAGGGCAGGCATTTGGTAAGGCTCTTCCTTGTGAATTCATGGTGGTGTGCGAACTGATTTTTCCTGCCAAAGTCAGTGTCTCATATGACCTTGAGCAAGGAACGGAGCTTTACCGGGTGGACAAGGAAAATAACATTATGGACAGAAAGAATAACACGAACAAAAGCATAAAAATACAAAAATATATTATTAAGAAATGTGTTGTGCCCTGGCCGGTTTGGCTCAGCGGTTAGAGCGTCGGCCTGCGGTCCTGAGAGACCCAGGTTCGGTTCCCCTAAGGGCGCATACCTTGGTTGCAGTTTGTCCCCGGCCCTGGTCGGTTGTGTGGGTGGCAGCCACTCGATGTGTTCCTTTCACATCAATGTTTCTCTCTCTCTCTCTGTTCCTCTCTCTCCCTCCCACTCTATCTGAATAAAAAATGGAAAAATGTCCTCGGGTGAGGATAAAAAAAAAAAAGAAATGTGTTGTGAGTAGGGAAAAGTTCAGCTTTTGAAATCACCCTTAAAAGAAAATCCTAGCAACATCAGTCACTATGTATGTGACCTGAGATGATTTACTTGGTTTTCTTATGATAAGACTTTAATTAGGTGTCTATGAAGTACTTAACAATAGTGCCACCCATTTAGTGAATACTTAATAAATTGTAATTTAGATATTATTCTGAGCCCTGGCCAATTTGGCTCAGCGGTTAGAGCGTTGGCCTGCGGACCAAAGAGTCCTGGGTTTGATTCCGGCCAAGGGCACATACTTTGATTGTGGTTTGTCTCTGGCCCCAGTTGGAGTTGTGTGGGTGGCAACAAATCAATGTATTTCTCTTACATTGATGTTTCTCTCTCTCTCTCGCTCCTTCCCACTCTGTCTGAAGATGAATGTAAAAATATCCTTGGGTGAGGATTAAAAAAAAGATATTATTCTGAGAGGGGAGGTATAATTATCTTATGGGATGACTTGGACCCAACTGCTTCTTAGAAATTGTTTGGTTAGAGGTACAGGATTTGATAACCAACATGTGTAACTCCTGTCTTTATTCATTCAGGTACTTCATGCATTCATTCCACAAACATTCATCGAGCAACATCTGTTGGCCAGATGTTTCAATATGTTGTGATAGCCTCAGAGCAAGATGGATTCCTAGCCATCAAAAAGCTCAAAACCCTGTAGGGAAGATAAGGCACAGACACAAGGTTAAAGGTCAAGGCAGAGCAGAAGGAGAGCATAAGAAAAGGTGCTAGGGAAGTCTGAAGGAAGAGGGAGCATTTTGGATGGAGAAATCATTTTACGGAAAAGAGGGGACTCGGGTCTTTGTCTAGTTGTTTTTAAGATTTTCTCTGTATAATCAACTCCTAGATCTTTTATTATGGCTTTCTTTGTGTTCATTCTTCTTTGGTTTGTTGAACTTCTTGGATCTGTGAATATCGAGTTTATAACACATTTGGAAAACATTCAGTCCTTATTTCATCAGTCATTTTTACTGTCATCATCTCTCTCATATCTCTTCTTCATCGATCCTAAAAACTTCTAATTACATGTCAAATAGAATCTAATTACATGTTAAACCATTTTATATTGTCCCACAGGTCACGAGGTTCTTTTCATTTTTTTTAGCCTTTTTTTCTTGTCTTCCTCTTCAGCTTGAATCATTTTTATTACTGCACAGTCAAGTTCATGGATCTTTTCTTCTGCAATGTGTAATCTGCTATTAAATCCATCAGCTATATTTTTATTGCAGATATTATTTCTTTTTCATTTCAGGAATTTCCATCTGGTTCCATTTCTTTATTGAAATTCTCTATTTGCTCACTTCTTATGTTCATGTTTTCCTTTAATTCCTTGAACATATTCATAGTAGCTGTTTTAAAGTTCTTGTCTGCTAATTTCACCATTTCTATTATTTGTTTCTATTAATTTATTTTCCCCTTAATAATGGGTCCTATAACCACCTTCTTTACACATATGGTGTTTTTTTTCTATTGTATACTACATTTTACAAATGCTAGAATGTTCACAGTCTGGATTTTTATTTATTTCCTTTAAAAGTACTGAGCTTCTGTTTAGGTAGGCATTTTTTTTTTTTTTTTTTTTTTTTTTTTTTTTTTTTTTTACTGGCAGATCAGCCGATCCTTTCCAGGTTTATTTTGGCTTCATTAGAATAGGCCTAAAATAGCCTTTACTCTATTGTTAGATTAACTCTATTCCTAAAACATGGCATTTTGGGGTCTCTATTGAAAGCCTAAGTCTCTATTCTGGATGACTGAAACATGAACGTCTCTCAGCCTTGTGTGAGCTTGGCAGATAGCTGCTTGGTATGTGTCTTATTCCCTGGTAGCTGTTCCTTCCCCAGTAGATGTTCTTCGTCCAGACTCAAGACATATATGTGAAACTTAGGATTTGTCCAGAGACTCAAGAGAATCTCCATGCATTTCTGGACCCTTTCTCATTACTACCGTCCCACCAATTCCAGATTTGTCAATTGCCTTAAAATCAGTAAGAAGGATGTGCTCTGTCTGACGTCTCCTCTGCAGTTTAATCAAATTCCTCTAGGCTGAGAGCTAGGGCAACCGCCGGCTCATATTGCTTGTTTTCTTTCTTTTGGAGACCATAATTCTGTGCTGCCTTTTGTCCAATATTTGAAAACAGTAAATTCATATATTTGGTTCATTTTTTTTTTTTTTTTTTTAACATTTGTTTATGGTAGGATGGCTCGTTCACTTCCAGTTACTCCATCATGGCCAAAGTGGAACTGGGGGAAATGGAGAGCTGGAATAGTTTCTTGAAGAATGGGTCGGATTTGGACATAATGCGGTGAATGAGGAGGCTCATTTCAGGCAGAAGGAACAGCATGAGTAGCATATATTTACTGAGCTCCAGCTGTGTGTTATGCACTGGGGAGCTGGGGATGAATGAGACGAATGGAGACCTGCCCTAATGGAGTTTACATCTTGTTCTGATCTGTGTTCATCTCAGCCATTCTCTGGATGCCTGCTCTGCGCAAGACACGGAGCTGGCACGGGAAGCGGGTGCTGCACAGAGGAATAAAACACAATTTCTGTCTTCAGGGAGTTCACAGTATTTGAGGGGAGCGAGATAAATAAAGACTTACTTTCAACATAAAGTACCGAGCGAGATGACAATGTTATGCCTAGGGCGCTCTGGGAGGAGAGAGGCGGACTTCTGGGCCCGGCTTTCCTTGTGATATATAGATGCTGTGACTTCAAGAATGAGGAGGCGTTAACGGGAAGTAGAGTGGGTGGAGGGAGGCCTTCGCGACAATGGCAACAAAGGCACAGAGACACAAGTTATCTACGGGAAACTGTAAGGATCGCCGTGTGGCAATATGAGCCGGGAGAAGCAGATCGGACCTGGTGGGGCCTGGTGGGCCAGGTTAAGAGTATAAATTTTATCCTGACGGCAATGGGGAGCCATGAAAAGCTTTTAAGCAAGGCAGTGATAACCTGGAAACCCCTATCCTTGATATCTCCTGGCTTTCAGGAAAAGTGCTGAGTATTCAAGGGGGTTTTGTGGGACCGGGAGGCCTGTTAAAAGTTAGCTAACTCTCTTCCACTAGAAATTTGAAGGACCTTTTCATGAGAGCCATTTGGATTTTCAAAAAAAAAAAAAAAAAAAAATACTACCAGACACTTAGAAACAAATCCTCTGGTGCTGAAATCTTGTCAAGAGAGGTACAGAGAAGCAGCAGGTGAAGATGTATTTCTTCAGGAAGGTGGTAGGAAGGAAAGAATGATCTACTTCTAGAGTTATAATGGTTCTCAAAAATCATTTGTTTTTCACTTAACTTTATAATTACATTGGAGGTGACTGAGCCCCAGAGATGAGAAGCAGAGTGGGGACAGCAAAAAGAGCTTCTGGTCTTTGGAGTTAGGCTGACCTGAGTTTGAATCCTGGTTTGGCCATTACTAGCTGCGACCTTTGACTAGTCACTTAAGTTCCCTGAATTTTAGTTCCTTCCTTCATTTACAGATGGGAGAATAAAACCTACTGTGCTGAACTCAAGTAAGACACAAATGAGATCATTGGAGTGGTTCCCACTGAGCCTAAACTGAGCTTGTTTAGGGTCTTCATCTCCTCAGACGTTCATTTGCTCAGCTGACTTACACAGAGAGAAGAGAGCCCACAAGGACAAACGTTTCCTTGGAAACAGCCTCAAGAACTGCGTTAAGGTCAGCTGCACATTTTTGTCACTAACCCCATTAAAAGGCGGGGCTTGTTTTCTCTCCCTGAATCTTAGCTGGCCCTGTGACTACTTCATCCAGCTCTCATGAGAAGAAGTCCAAGCCAGCCAGGTGGGAAGACCACTTGGAGAGACAGAGGTGCACCAGACACGTGAGCAAAGCTGTCTCGCATGTTGTAGCCCAGCCACACAGGACTGCAGCCTCGTGAGAGACCCTGATCAGGACTCACAGAATTGCCTGGGCCAACCACAGAACTGTGAAAATTCATACGCAGTTATTTTAAGCCACTGAATTTGGGGTAGTTTGTTATACAGCAAAGGACACCCAGGAGAGGTCTGAGCCTTATTGAGAAGCTGAAGGAGCTATTATATTCTGGACACAAGCCGTGCTCCTTTGTGACCTAGGGACCAAGGTTCAGCATAGAGTGGGGTCTAGAGTCTTTCTTCCTCTTTCTGTAGGGAACACCGTCTGTGGTGCACAGTGGACAGCGTGGCAGTTTGCAGGTGTGCGGCTTCGGGAGTTCTTAGGGCTAGCCCCTGGACAGAGTGCGGTGGTCTACAGACTCCAGCGCCAAGGCAGAGGCACGGTGCCCCCTTTCTAGCGGCTTGTAGGTACAGAGACTATTCACAAGGAGTGTGATGTGAAGAAACCAGAGCAGGCTTCTTAAATACATGGGAAGTCCTCAGAGTCTTCCAGAAAGCCCTGAGCAAGACGTTGAGTGAGTTGGAAGTCTTGCATAAGTCACTGAGGATGAAATCCAGGAAATCTGGACCATAGGCTGATGAGGTCTGGGGACATCTAGGTTTTGTATGTAAAACTCCTTACATAATGTTTAGCGCATGATAAGTGCTCAGGATGTAACAGCCTGTATCATTAGGGAGGTGGCCCTAACATCCAGGGTCACACAGCACATTAACAACAGAGCAGTCCAGCATTTTCTCCCCATGAGACCCAGGCCCCTGATGATGGCTCTGGGTTCAGAGGCAGCAGCAGTCACCCTAAGAATGCGATGCTTAGACTACTCTCTGGAGACTCAGGCAAATCCTGTCAGGCTCTATAGTTTGCATATGTAAGTCCTCACTTTGGCACAAAAGATAATACTCTGATATGGGGGTGGTTAGAAATCCCTGGATCTTAATGCGAATGTTATCGTTCTCTGCTGGACAGTTTAACGGAGGAAGCTAGAAAAAATAAAATGACTGTTACAACTTTAATAGAGATCAAAATATGTGTGAAGTTCTAATTCGGGGGCTACCCACAGATGAAGCACAGGGTCCCTCGGTAGGGTGGTTGCAGGGAAAAGGAAGTTCACTAACAGCTCTCATATTAATGGTGAGAAGAGGAAAGGTCCTGAGCTTCAGCATCCACAGCTGGAGTTTACTCTTTGTTTCTTTCTCTTTGAAGTTTGGCTTTTGATGAATATGAGGACCCAGTGAAACTAGCCAGGCTTCAAGGCAGCATGAGAAAGTTCTGGGGTAGCTTCTGCTATGGGTCAAATGTTTGTGTCTCCCCTACTCCCCCTACTCCTCAGTTCTTACATTGAAGTCCTAACCTCCAATGTGATGGTATTTGGAGGTGGGCATTCACAATGAGAGTACCCTCCTATGAAGAGGAAGACAGATCTCTCTCCATACAAATGCACTAAGGAAAGACCATATGAACCCAGTAAGAAGGTCCTTGTCTACAAGCCAGGAAGAAGGTCTTTACCAAGAAACACATCTGCTGGAACCTTGATCTTGAACTTCTAATCTCTAGAACTATGAGAAATAAATATCTAATGTCTCAGCCACCCAGTCTATGGTATTTTGTTATAGCAGCCAGAGCCAAATAACACAGTTTCCTTGCTCATTGCTTAATGGAGACCTGCCCAGGCTCCAAGGTACAGTAGAAAATATAGAAGGATAGATAAAAAACCAAGCTGGAATTCGGGCTCAGCTTACATGGCCTGCTTATCTCACTTAGACATTGTTAGGAGCAAATGAGACCATGGATATATATGGATATAAAAGGACAGTAGAAACTTTAGAAGGTATTTTTGGCTATGGCCAAGTGAGGAGGTTGGCAAATCTTCTCCCCTCAAAGAGAACTATAAAGATGGACAAAACAAACAAAAACAACCATTTCAACACTCTGGACATTGACTAAAGGCACACGACAATCTCAGAAGTGTTTCTGCTGGAACTCTAGCTAAGAACAGTGGGACTCAATGTTGTTATTATACTGGGCTCTTTCCATTCTCCCAGCTTGATCAACAAAGGGGTTCTGCCAGGGTAAGTTCACCATGAGGACCGGCAGCTTGGCTGCTCAGGTTGAAGGGGCTCAGTTGACTGGGGGCAGTGGCTGGGCCACTGGCCATGGCACTGCCAATGGAAGTGATGATCTTCTGCAGCAGGCATGTAGGGAGGCCACTGGCTCTATGGGCATGAGGTCGTAGTTGGAACGAGCATGTTCCTGGCTGAGATGTAAAAGAATAGTGAAGATCAGAGAGGGCCCAACATATTTATACACTCTTGGTTAACCCTGAAGTTGAGAGAAGGCTTATAGGAGATGCAAAAGGACCCAGTGGAAAGCAATAGCCAGAGCAGACTTAAAATGACCAGAACTTTGAATGTGCTCCCCTCCCACACAGTTCCATTGGTAGAACACCTGGCTTGATGTGTTTGCACATAATCTCTGTGCAATCATCGGTTGGCCACTAAGCTACACAGATAGTACTAGTGGTCACATTGTGAGAAAGATTTCACAGAGTTAACCCACACATATTAAATGTTAAATAAACAAAGAAAAGAATAAGCAAACAAACAAAAAAGGAACAGTGACAACAATCTTCATGGGGGGAAATCAGAACCCAGAGTTGCTATAATATAGTGACTAAAATGTCCAATTTTCAAACAACAACAACAAAATTACATGACATAAAAAGAAAAAAATATGACCCATAACCAGGAACAAAAGCACCAAACAGAAACTGACTGAGAGTGTCCCTAAATGTTTTAATTAGAAGATAAATATTGCAAAGCAACTACTGAAAATGTTCAAAGAACTAAAGAAAATGGTATTTAAAAAGAATAAAAGAAAGTATGGCAAAATAAATCTATCAATATAGATTCTCAATAAGGAGACAGAAACTCTTAAAAACAAAACAAATTAAATTCTAGAGTTAAAGTATAATTGACACAAAAATTCATGAATTAACTTAAGAGCAGACTTAAGATGGCAAAAGAAAAACTCAGCGAACTTAAGGTACATCAAGAGAAATTATACAATCTGAAGAAGAGGAGATAAAAGAAGAAAAAATGAACAGAGCCTCAGAGACCTGTGGGATAACATAAGCATGCCAACACATGTGTAATAGGGGCCCCAGAAGGAGCAGGGAAATAGAAGAGTGGGAAAAAGTATTTGGAGAAATTATAGCTAAAACTTCCCCAATTTGGATGAAAACAATTAATCTATATATCTAAGAAACTCAATGAATCACTGATCAGATAAATGCAAAGAGGTCCATACAAAGACACATCATAGTCAAACCATTCAATCCAAAGACAAAGAGAAAATTTTGCAAACAATAAGAGAAAAATTATTCATTGTTTACAGGAGCACCAATACAATTAATGGCTGACTTCTCATCTTAAATAACAGAGACCAGAAAAGCTAAAAGAAAAATAGCAACCAAGAATTTTATATCCAGTAAAATTATCCTTAAAAAGTGAAGGCACAATAAAGACTCTCCAGATAAACAAAGATGAAGAGAATATGTTGTTAGGAGCCCTGCTTTATGAAGTCTTTCAAGCTAAAATGAAATGATACAAGAATGTACTGAAATTCACAGGAAGAAACAAAGAAATATCCCAAATGGAAAATTGTGAGTTACTATAAAAAATAAATAAATCCATATTTTTCATTTTTTCCCTCTTAACATTGAAAAAACCCCATAAGATTGTGCACAGCAATAACAACACTGAATTTACACACACACACACACACACACACACACGAGCATAAAGAAGGGAGAAAAAAATAGAGCCATCTTGAAGCAAAGTTTCTAGGTTTTACTGGAATCAAGTTAGTATTAACCTAAGGTGGATTATGCATACAATAATCCCTAGAGCAACCACTAAAAAACTCTTAAAATATGGTTTAAAAAATCAACAAAGGAATTAAAATGCCACACTAAAAATATTTATTTAACACTAAAGGAGGTAGTAGAGTAGGAAAAACGAGATAAAAAAGACAAGGGACATATAGAAAACAAACAGCAAAGTGGAAGATATAATAATATCAAAAATGGTATCAAGTGTAAATGGTCTAAATGACCCAATCAAAAGGCAGATATTGTTAGACTAGATAAACAAGATGCAAATATATGCTGTGTATAGGAGGCATACTTTAGATTGCAAGACATAAAACAAATTGAAAGCAAAAAAAAAAAAGAGAGATATACTATAAAAACAGAAAACATAAAAGAGCTGGAGTAGCTACTTTAATAACAGATAAAATAGATCTAAGACAAGAAATATTTCTAGAAACAAAGAGGGATATTTTATAATACTAAAGGAGTCAATACATCAGGAAAATAAGGGAATTATGAATGAGTTTATGCCCAACAACAACAAAAATCCAGGAATCAAAAATAGATAATTCAACAATAATAATTAGAGTTTTCAATACCCTACTCTCAATAATTGACAGAAAACTAGACAGAAAGTCAGCAATAATGTAGAAGACTTGAACAACGCAACAAATTCATTAGACCTCATAGACAGCTAGAGAACACTCTACCCAAGGACTGCAGAACACACCTTCTTTTCAAACAAACATGGAATATTTTCTGGGACAGAACATATGCTAGGCCATAAGACAAATATCAGTAAATAGAAAAAGATTTAAATCATACAAGTTGTGTCTCTTTACGGAATTTTAGAAATCAACAACGAACAGAAATACAGGGCCTCTTCATTCCTTTCCTGGCTTAGCAAACATGGCCTGCCAAAACCATGGAGTAGCAGGCCCTCTCCTGGGAAGGGATACTTTTTGAGGAAGTCAGAATGATGCTCTCACTGATTCTCTTCCCCCTTCCCTAACCAATAGCCCCCTTTCTCTCTCCATTCAATTAGAAGTTGCAACCCCAAGTAAATAGGTGGCAGGATACTTTCTGGGAGACCTTTAAGTTGGCTGATGTTCAGTGTCAGAAACAATAGGGAGTATTCAATTACATCACCCTAAATGGGTATACCACAGCTACAATATGCACAGATCTAAAAGTGGTATTCTGAGCAACACTCAGGGAAGTGCAGGGCAAGGTCATTTACTGAATTCCTAACCTGGGTCAAGTATTATTTACAAGGTGTTTTAATGTAGTATCCCCTTGTATCTTTTCCAAAATTCTGTGAGATAGGCATGAGTCTCATGGACGAGAGAACTGAGACGCAGAGAGGTTAAGTGAGTTACCCAAAGCCACACAGGATGTGTAAAGACAGGGATATGAATTCACCAAATTCAGATACATGGCACAGCCTTACGTCCTACATTAGAGAGAACACTGCTGTCTTTTGCTACAGAGAACAGAGTTGCGAGGACTCAATACAGAGAAGCATATGGAACACAGAATTTTTTTTAGAAACTTAACATTGAGCTCTTAAGTGTTATTTCAAGATTTTACTTGACTGAACATTGAATATTTTTATGATAACATTTTATTTATTTATTTGTTTGTTTTATCCCCACCCAAGGACATTTTATTTATTTATTTTTTGCATTTATCTTCAGATAGAACGGGAGGGAAAGAGGGAGGAAGAGAGAAAAACATTGATGTGAGAGAGACACATTGAGTGGTTGCCACCCACACAACCCCAACTGGGGCTGAGGACAAACTGCAACCGAGGTATGTGCCTTTAGTGGGAACCGAACCTGGGCCTCTCTGGTCCATGGGCCGACGTGCTAACCGCTAAGCCAAACCGGCCAGGGCTGATGACAACATTTTAATACAAGGGACAGAGAGGATGTGTGTGAGAAGTGGCAGGGGAAAGATAAAAATTTATTATCCTCATTCTACCAATGAGAAAACCAGAGCTGAGAGAAAGGCCATGTAAGTGACGTGCCCTGTGTGACAAAGCAAACTGGGGCAAAGCAGGGTCTAGACCCCAAGCCTCTAGGACCCAGTGAACGTGGCAAGCAGCAGCTATCTTGGACACCAGGGCCCCAAAACGGAAGAAACGCCTGCTGCGCGTAGGCGATGGGCTCCTGACCCAAACTGAGGTCATCGGGCCACTGCAGGTGCTGATACCTACCCACATGGAGGAGTAAGGGGTGTCCTCCCAGAGGACAGGGGGTGTCGAGTAGCCTGTGCATCCCCACTCCCATGTAGGGGCAGGCAGGAAGGGCCAAGTGAGCTGAAGCATGCATAGGGGCAGGACGCGTCTACTGCTTACTCTTCTACCCGTACGCCTTACACTTTCTTTCCTTCTTAAAGGGTGGCCATCACCCCTAAACCTACCTGGCTTGGCCAAATCCACTGACCCTGCCTAAAAGAGCAGCGAGGAGGTGGCTTTTGTCCTGACAGTCACTGCACACTCTGCAGAGGCCCAGTTTTTCCTGTTTTCACTAGTTCTGCCCCAGATCCAGTCCTGACTTGCTGTGTAGAGTCTTCCAGGCATTGCTTAACAGTACGCCCCGCCACTGGGTTTAAAACAGCAGGGGACTGGAGAGTTTTAGACCTGCAGCTCTTGTTCGGTGAATGGGGTTTTTATGAGGCCGACACAATCAGTCTTGCATACAGGGTGCTAACAATTTTTATGGCTGGCTGGGATTTGTTGGAAGCGCCAAGCTGGAACGTGATGGAGTTCCCCATTAGAGAATGTCCCCAGGAAAGAGGGCTTGCATGGTTCCCTGTACTCAGAGGTGTCAGAGAGCTGGTTTTATGGAAAGCAATTTCCTCAGTAAAGAAAAAATATGCTCCAGAGACGGAGCGATTTGAGCACAGGGGCTCTGCCACCCTGGGTTTAACGGGCTTCCTTAGCAGGCGGTCTGGAGATTGCAAAGACAAATGGGTCCTGCTGGTTCTGGCTGCCAGCAAACTTTTCTTCCCTTCCGTTGTTTAAAAATATACATTTTAAAAATAAAATTAAATGTCTGAAAGAAAGAAAGTGAGCTGTAAGGACATCATCCGCTCAATACCACCGTTAACATTTTGTTCTATGTGCACACATACTTTTGACATAGTTTGGACATAGCTATGATAGAGTTTCGTAACTTTTGTTTAAGTATTTTATGAGAAACGTTTCGCAGTCACAAAAATGGCTTTGTAGACCCCATTTTAAGGAACTTAATAAAATTCTATTAGGTAGATATACCATAAAGTGGTAGCGCTATTTTCCATATTGTTGGGTATGGAAGTCATTTCAGATTTTTTTTTTTTTTGGTTATTATAAATAATGATACCATGAACATCTGGGAACATAAAGCTTTGCTCATGTTTCCAATGAACTGAAGAAGAACTACTGGATCCAGGGATGCTTATTTGAAAGTATCCCGATACATTTGGCCAACTTGCTTTCCACAAAGGTGTTATCACCTTACACTTCCACAGATCGTGCATGAGAATGTCTATATTACCACACTCTTGCCAACACTGAGGTCTTTACTTTTTCACATGTCTATTAATTTGTAAAGTATAAAATGCCATCTCACTGTGCTTTAATTTGCATTTTTGGATTAATGGTAAGGTTGAACATTTTGCTCATTTGTGTATCACCTGTTTGTATTGCCTTTGTTCTATGGAAGCCTTAGTGTTTTCCTGTTTACTACAGAAAGGATTATCTGCCATATAGATTACGAAATTATATTTTTTACCCATTTGTTATTTCTGGCAAACTTTTAAGCAAAACCCAACACAGGACATACATGGGTCTCTAATTACTCAGATTTGGCTATACAACAATCACTCCTAAATCTCAAGGCCCCAGCTGTTGGCAGTGGGGGTTTGGTGTGTTTAAGCTTTTGTTAGGTGTGTGAGGTGTCTTGCCTGGACCCAAATTCAGCTGCAGGCTCCCAGACATGTATTGGATTCTTCCCTCAAGCCTGACCGTGTGTGTCCCGATCTTGGAGAGGTGGAGATGACTATAACACAGCCCCTTAGTGAGTTTTCAGCCTACTTGGAAATAAAACAAGTGTGCCCATGACAGAAGTCCACAGCAGGGGGTAATAAATGCCCTTTGTTAGAGGTAGAGCTCTAGCACCTGAGATTCAGGTTCTTAAACTCTACAGCGCATTATGATCAGTCCTTGAATCCAGGCATCCTGACTCTTAGGCCACAGGATCACACAATGTTCTTCAGGGGACATTATCAATTATCTAGTTTAACATCCATTTTACAGATGACAAAGTGGAGGCCCAGATACTTGACCGAGGCCTTGCAGCAAGGCAATGGCAGGGCTGGTCTGGAATCTGCCTCCTGCTCCCAGCGTACGCTTTTCCTTGAGCACCTCAACTTCCTTATATACCCTTCTCTTCTGCCCTTCTCACCTACCTTTGTGCCAAGGACAAGGACGTGGCATTAAAAAAAAATGGTTTATTAAGCATGGCTGGTGTGGCTCAGTGGTTGAGTGTCAACCCATACACCAAGAGGTCGTCTGTTTGATTCCTGGTCAGGGGACGTGCCCCAGGTTGTGGGCCAAATCCCCAGTGTGGGGCATGCAGGAGGCAACCAATCAATATGTTCTCTCATTGATGTTTCTCTCTCTCTCCCTTCCTCTCTCTCTAAAATCAATTAAAAAAAAATTTTTTTTAAAAGACTTCAAAAAAATGGCGTCAGACCCTGGCCAGGTTGGCTCTGCAGTTAGAGCATCAGCCTGCAAACCAAAGAGTCACGGGTTCGATTTTGGTCAAGGTCATGTACCTCGGTTGTGGCTCAGTCCCTGGCCCTGGTTGGGGTCTTGAGGGAGACAACCAGTCCATGTGTCTCTCATGTTGATGTTCCTCTCTCTCTCTCTCCTTCCTTCCCTCCCATTCTATCTGAAGATAAATGGAAAAACATCCTTGGGTGAGGATTTAAAAAAAATACACACACACACACACACACACACACACACACACAGTTTCTGCATATTTTTCTCCCCAGTCAGTGGGAACAAAATGTGTAAGTCATCAGAGGAATATAAGAGAAAGCGCTTTGGCCGCTGAGGCTCAGGGATGGCTTGGGGCAGTCAGGGCAGAAGACTGCATTTGGCGCTCGCTGTCCTGGGCATGCTCCCCTCCACTGCCAGGTGACAGCAGAGCATGGAAAGGTCATGCAGAGATCCCAGCAGACAACTCCACTTTGACACCTTGCCCACAGTCGTTGGAGGAAGAACATAAGCCTCAGAGTCACCTCTGCCCCAACAAGCCGTAGGACCTTGGACAATTCACCTCTCTGAGCCTCAGTTTTCTGCTCTCTACAATGGGCTACGGGATTGTCTGTGCGGAATAAATAAAGCACATGGTAGAATGCTGGATGCCCACAGAAGGCATGTTCTTTATTAAGCTCAATTAGAATCTTCCTTTTGTAAAACATTCCCTGCATCTGGGACAAACGTCAGCTAATACCTTATGTTCTGGCCCCTGGCTAGGAGATGTCACCACAGCTGGGCCCAACTACAGGCTCCGACCTGCCCTGCTACTGAGGGGGAGTTGCCTTTGTCCCTGCCGGCTCCCTTCTAGCTGAACACTGTTCTGATTCTAGTTCCCACTGGGTTGACCCCTGGGCCCCTGAGTTATCCCTGAATCAGAATCACGGTGCCACTATGTCCTCCCAGGACCTTCTCTCTGCTAACGAAGATCTTACATGGGAGTCTCTCACCCACAGCTCCCAAAGCTGCCCGGCCTTCGTGTATGATAATTGTTAATGTTATATGTCCACTTGACCAGATGCCATGGGTGCCCAGATATTTAGTTAAACATTATTCCTGGGGGTGACTGTGAGGGTGTTTCTGGATGAGTTTACATTTGGATTCACTGCCTGAGTAAAGGAGATTGCACTCCCAGTATAGGGGGCATGATCACCCAATCCATCGAGGGCACGGCGGAAAAGTAGAGGAAGGGAGAATTCACTCCCTTTCCCTGACTGTTGGGTCGAGGATACGGGTCTTCTCCTGCTCTTGCACTGGAAATGATCCCACTGGTGCTCTTGGTTCCAGCCGCTGGACTCAGACTGGAACTATACCCCAGCTCTCTGGGCGCCCAGTCTGCCGGCAGACCGTGGGACTTCTTAGCTTCCACAACTGCAGGAGCCAATTCCTTACAATAAGCTTCGTATATATACAGGGTGGGGCAAAGTAGGCTTCCGGGTTCTGTTTTTCTGGAGAACCTGGCTGATAGCCCTGATTCTGGGCACGTGTTTTGCTCAACTCTCCCAGGACCTCCTAGGCCAGTCCCTTGATTCTCTGAGACCTCGTACAAGACTGACCTCTGTGAGGTCCTTGGCCTCTGCATCTAGATGCCCAACTATAGAACTGGGGCGAGACCTTCTGCCTGCAGCCTCCTCCTTCCCCAGGGGCCAGCTCTGGCCAGAGCCCCAGCTGGGGTCCTCAAACCCGCACATGCCCAGCCTCAGGGGCTTGGCCTAGTCCCTGAAGCCACCCCTTCCTCACTGCCCCGACAGTCGGGAGAAACTTATGTCCAGAAATGAACGTCATTTAGAGAAACAGCACCATGGAAATCACCAGCCCAGCAGCTGCGCACGAAGCAGACCACACTCTTGCCTTAGGAAAGGTGCCCTGATTGTCTCCTTTTCCTGTCTTTTCCAGAATCCAAGATTCCAACTGCCATTCTGAGTCACAAAACCAAAGTTTTATTAGTTTCTCCTTCAGTTTCCTTCCTTGAGATGAAACCCATTCCTCCTGGAGAGGGGCCCCCGTCCATTCCCCACCATTGGGCATCTTTGCTTAAAGTTGGCAGGTAGCAGCCGCATGGCCCTCATGACCATCAGGGATCCAAGCCACCCACCCCCGGAGGAGTGCGGAGACACAAGAGCCCACACCATGCAAATCCAGCAAATGGGAACCTCCTCTGTCTGGGAAACGTGACACTGAATTCTACCAGCACAACTTCCAGATCTGTGGCCCAGAGAAGGCCTGTGGGGTCCCTCTCTCTAACCCTATGGGGTTAAAGCTTTCCCCGTGGGTCTGCCCTGCATACGGGTTCTTTGCCCCGTGGCAGGATGGTCTTCGAGGCCCGAAAGGAGAGAGATGGCTGTGGCGGCACACCCACCCTCAGGATCCTTCCCGGGAAAGCGCGAAGGAAGGGGGCTAAGTGCTGGCGCTGACTGTGACCACCCATGTGCCAGGGAATCCCCCACTTCATCCTTGCAGCAACCCGGACCCAAGGACAGAATGTACTCTATTTCCAAAGAAAATCGAGGCAGAGTCTGACATGAAGAATTCTAACCCTTATTATCTTATTGTGCTGAACGAGATATAGGAGGTTTGAGACCATGTTTGCTGAGCGTTTGGCATACTCACACAGGGGGGAGGCTAACGGCCCATCACCCCTGCGCTCTCCCACCCAGAGCAGAGTCGGGTGGAAAGTGCTGCTCCGCCAAGGACTCCATTTCCCAGCTCCCCCTGCATCCAGGTGGGGCGTGGCACCGGGGCGCTCATGGCACTGCACATCTACGCCCAGATGGTTAGGAGCCCCTCAGCCTTCCACACCTCTCTCCTTCTGCAGATGACCGATGCTGCCGAAGATGGAGGAGCCCCCGGTGGAAGGAGCTGGAATCACTCCCGCACGAAGACACGCGCCAGCCGGCCAGGAGCACTGCATCAGACTCACGTGGACAGATGTGTCCCTTCAGCCTCTGCAACGGTGGCGTTTCCCACCACGCCTGGCACGATCCTAACTAATATCCTTGACGTGGTTCCGCTGTTCGTGCCTTTCCAAGTGGACCTCCAGGGCATGGCAGACATTTGGGGCACACAGAGCGCTGATAAAGTGCCTCCCGGGTTCTTTCTCGTATACCTTCACCAAGAGCAGCCACATCAGACTGTCCCCCGTCCCCTCTCCAATCTCCCGCCTTCCTCATGATGTCTCTCAGGCTCCTGTCCTCTTCCACACTGATAATATCCTACCTATTGTTCACGCTCCCCTCACATGTCACCCTTGGGGCAGCTCTCCCCAGGCAGGATTAATCGCTCCATGTCACTCCAGTGTTTATCAGACTTGTCCTGCTTTATTGACTTAGTTATTGTTTTTGATGACTCCCTCCTCACCAGCCCCCTCCACTCCGGGACAGGTGCCAGGCCCCGTGCCTGTCTCCTTGCCTGTCAGTGCAGGTCTGGTGCAGACATGCTGGGGAGATGACGGGAACTAGTCTTTCCATGGAGCACCAGCTTGGAGGGACTGTGGGCTCCTGGGTGGCTGCAAGACTCCAAGGCCAGATCAGGCTCACTGGAGAGGGGCTGTGATCTGTTGGGGTTATCTGTCCAGGGTGTGGGAGGAGGGAGCTGCTACGCGCATGCCGTGTGTGTGCCCTTCCAGTTAACGTGCACCCCGGTCAATGACAGCTGAGGAAATACTCCAGAGGCTCCTCACCTCAATCCCACTCAAAGCCCGAGCACCAGCAGTGACCCTGAGGCCCCACGAGGTGCCGCTGCTCGGTGGTGACCTTTGCCCCTCTAGCCTCCTCACCCCTGCTCTCCTTGAGCTGACCACGACCACCCACCGCCGCCTTACGCTCCCTCAAGCTCACCAGCCCCTCTCCTGTCTCAGGGCCTCTGTACTGGCAAGTCCTCTGCTGGGAACATTCTCCGCCCACTGGACTCTCCCCTCACCATCTTTAATTCTTTGCTCAAATGTCACACCCTCTGTTACTTTCTGACCAGTCTATTTAAAACTGTGACCTCCCTCCCCGCTGACCTCCCTACCTTATATTCCTGGTTTCTCCCCTTCCTACTCTGTTTCTCTTTATAGTCTTTTTTACTATTGAACACACCCTATGACAATCTCAGCTGTCTGTCCATGAGGGCAGGGTTCTGCTACGGGTGTCCCCAGTACGCAGCGCCGTCCCTGGCACACAGGGGACGTTCCCTCAACGTCTGTTGGAAGAATGGATAGCAAGGAAGTGAGTCTGGAGCTTCCACAGTGGGCCGTTTCCCCGGGAATGAAGAGCTGCGCTGCGCCTCAGCATCTAGCTGCGTGTCACCTGCAGGACGCCCAGGCCAGAGCACCTGCGAGCCACTGCCCAGCCACCCCACTCTCTTCCCCGCAGCTCACAGCAAAGCCGAGGAAGCCTCTGTCTGGGCCGCGTCTGCTGGCAAGGGGGCGGGGAATCCATTTATCTATTAATTTATTATCTAATTGAGGCCCACAATGACAGCGCTATTTGTTCCAAAATGCCCTCCAACGAAACCAGTACAGCATAATGCGCATTCTAATCAATTAAAACGGTTCTCCTTAATGTCTGCCTTCAGCAGCCAGTAGCTGTTGCATGCCCGGGCCGGGCCAGGGATTGGCTTTTCACTTCATTAGGCCCCAAACGGTCTAACTGGACAATGGCCACTGGGCTCTTCTTGGAGAGTGAGAGGCAGCCTGGTCCTGGGGTCCTGGGGTCTCCCTTTTTATGGGGAGAACTGCCTTTGCTTGTCGTTTGTAACTTCCAGAGTTATAATCACAGAACGTTGTCTCTGGGAGACAAAGTGGACAAAGATGGGTCAGGGAGCCTCATGCCGCTCTGGCCACGTGTTGCAGCTTCTCTGTCTGGGAAGGTGAGGGCAGGAGATCTGCAGACAGGTCCCCGTGGGGTCAGTGGCCCTCACTGGGCGCGAACCACACTCTGACGCACGCAGGCATACTGATATATGGACATACTTGCACGTACTGGCATACAGACCTGACATGCTCACACATGCTCTGACACGAGGACACGCTGACATGCACACTCGATATACTGACTGCCCAGTCCCACTCCGACACTGCACCTACTCCCTCGCTCTCTCTACAACAGTGGTGTGGCCCTCCCCAGAGTCGGGTTGAGTCGTTCTTGTATCTCCAGGCCCCGGCAGGACACAGGGAGATGTTTGTTGAGCTGAACGAAAATAGAAATACCTCATTAGGCTGTTGGGAGCAAATATATGTACGAAACTCAGCACACGGCAGTGATGCTAACGATCACTAATACTGATCGCCGACCGCCTGCCGGGCTCTAAGCACTTCACACGTGTTGATGCGTGGTGTCCTCACAACTACCCGAGGAGGCGGGCGCTGTTCCGACCACCTCATTGCAGAGGTGAAGCAGGGGGCAGAGCAGAGATCTGGACCCAGGAAGTCTGGGTCTCGAGTCTGTGGTCTAAGCCATGGCTGTGATTACTTTACCGCCCTTTGGGGCCAGGAACCACTGTGCCCTGCTGCTCCACTGCCTCGTCGTGCGTCTCACCGACGTATGGGGAAAAGCCGCGCTGCTGACTCCGCGTGAAAAAGCCATTCGGTGTGTGTACGTATTTTAAGAGACATCTTTATTGTGCGACTCTCCCACAGTGTAAGCACCTATTCAATTAAAACAACAGGTCATAACAATTATAGTGCCGCTTTCTAGTAAGGTCTATTATGGTGAAGAACCACAGAAAAGAAAGGACCAGATTCTACCATGTTCTGTGTGTGCCTCGCACGGGGCCCCCTGCTGGAGACACCACGGTAACGACAGAGGCACAGCTTCTGCCATCATGGAGCGTAGACTCTGATGAGGAGATAAACCATGCATGGCAACACAAACACCAAAATTAAATGGTCATCGTGCTATGATGGACACGAGGCACTAATTCAGTTCAGGTTGTCAGAAAAGGCCTCTCTGAGAAGGTGACAATTAGGTTAAACCTAAAGAATGACAGGGCAAAGAACGCCAGAAGTATATGGAAGAACATTCCAAGAATGGAATACCACGTGGACAGGCCGAAGGCAAGGATGAGCTTGGCGTGTCCGTGGAACTAATGTGGCCAGGGTGGTGTAAGGAGAATGATGGGAAGTGAGCCCGCCTGAATCACAGACATTGGGGAGTCTTGTAGGCTGTGATAAATGCTCTGGATTTTAGTTTAGGAATGAAGGGAAGCCACAGAAGGGTTGTCAGCAGGGACAAAATGATGCCACAGGTTTTATCTTTCAAAAACTACTGAGCAGAAGACAAGGGGGGAGAATGGGAAGGATGTGCCAATAGTTCAAGTGAGAGAATGTGGGGAATTGAATTAAAGTTATGCATAGAGCCCTGGCCAGTTTGGCTCAGCAGTTAGAGCGTTGGCCTGCAGACCAATGAGTCACGAGTTCGATTCTGGTCAAGGGCACATACGTACCTCGGTCGTGGTTCGGCCCAGGCCCTGGTTGGGTTGTGCCGGAGGTAGCCAGTCACATCAATATTTCTCTCTGTCTCTGTCTCTCTCTCCCTCCTTCCCTTCCACTCTATCTGATGATAAATGGAAAAAAAATCCTTGAGTGAGGAATGAAAAATAAAAAAAAGTTATGCACAGAGACAGAGAGAAGGATGAGTTTTGGATACATTTTTCGAAGGTAGAACCAAGAGCACTGGTTAGTGATCTGGACATGGGAGCTCAAAGAGGTGGGAATAAAAAATGATACAGGCATCTAACTTGGGCATGTGGGTAGATAAGGAAGACTTTGGGGAGATACATGAAATTATGAGTTCTCTTTCAGTTCTGTTACATGTGAGAGGCTCACTACACACCCAACTAGAAATGTCAAGAGTTGGAGGTGGAAGTCCAGAGCCTGGGGAAGGGGTCTGGGTTGAAGATAAAATCTGGTTGGTATTTAAGGAATGAAAATGAATGGGATCACCTTGAGTGTTAAGGTAGGAACTATTAAATGACAAGACAGATAATTAAATAGACACGGCTAATTCATGCCCAGGAAAAATTCGTTGAATGAAATGTCATAGTTAATATCGTGTAAGTCTTTGGGGGAAGCATTCAGCTGCGAGCCTCATCGTGGGGTCCCTAAAAGACCCCAAGGTGACTGAGAGGGGAGGTGGCGAAGAGCATGGTCCAAAGTGTGGTGTGGACTTAGACCTGACTTTGGATCTTTCCTTTCATGTTTACTTGATGGGTCACCTCCCTGAGCCTCATGTGCTTCACCAGTGAAGGAGTGATGAAGACGCACCTCACAGTTGTCCCAGGATAAAACGTACTTGCAGGTGCATGTGTGTGTCCTGGCACAGAAAATTCTCATGGGAGCAATTCTTACCCTTCAGCTGGATCTACAGAAGCAGGATGACCGGGATGATGGAGATCAATTTCTCTCTGCTCTGAGCAGGGAAGACCACCCCTGGTGGATATACAGGCTCACTGTGGGCCACAAACTCTCAGGAAGTCACAGATGAACAAGAGTGGCCCACACCTCACACCCTGTGAGGCAAGGCTGAAGGAATAGACCCATAAAAGTAACCGAGGCTGGAAGAGGTGGAGTGGGGGGAGAATGGATCTCCATGTTCATGTCTCTGAAAGGCTGTATCAGGGATAAAGGATTGGCCTTGTTTTGTGTGGTTCTAAAGGGGGTGGAATCAGCGGGGGCACCTTCAGTGAGACGAACCACTAGTGGACCCCAGGAAGGATGTTCTAACACAAGGTGCAGGTGATCTGCTTAACACGCAACCTTTGAACATTAAGAAAGGGAAAAAGGTAAGAATATACACTTGCATTTGCGTAAAGAAACCCTGGGAGGAGATGGGGAGATAAAAGAGTGGTCACCTACGGGGAGAGGGACGGGTGGGACCTGGCTGGGGAGGGGGAGCCACGGAGCGACCGTGAGAATGGCCTCATACACCACTTCGTCTTCCTCCACTTTTGAACCATGCGAACATATTTCACATTCCAAAAGTTGAAGTAGAAATATAGCTGAAGTGAACAAGCAAGCATGCCGGCCAGCAGGCAGGAAGGGGCGCGATGGCGTCAGAGCCCCCGCACAGCTCAAGCTGCCTGGGGGGCAGGCCCCATGCCGTGGGCGCGGGCCCTGGGCTCAGAGGGCCCTGCCCTTGATTGACGTACACCCTGGACTCTAACTCTCCCTTACCCCCAACATTACTTGGATAACTTTTGGGGGATTCCCTCTCCTGTGGCAGGAGTTTGGAGGAAAGTCACAGGGAAACACATCAAGCCCCACCACTGGTCTTAAAATTCTTCGTGATCTTTGTACAGGGAGCCCTGCGCTTCCTTTTTGTACTCGGTTCTGAGTTCCATGGCAGGTCCTCGTGGGGGGTGGGGGGTCCTCACCCTCGGGGACTGTAGGCTGGGCTGGAAAACCGCTTGGCGGACTCTGAGGGACGGCCTCAAGCGCAGGGGGAGGGTGACTGGCGACCTGGACATAAACTGGGTTGCCAGGCCGGACTCTGCAACTGCCCAGCGCTGTGTCCTCTCCCCCAGCGCTGTGTCCCCTCCCCCAGCGCTGTGTCCCCTCCCCCCGCGCTCACAGCCAGGATGACGGCGTCCCACTGGCCTGAGGAGGTCCGGCTGGCACCTGCTGTCCCCGGTAACCACTGAAAGCCATTCCGCCCTGGCTGGTTTGGCTCAGCACTTAGAGCGACGGCCCTCAGAGCAAAGCGTCTCAGATTCAATTCTGGTCAAGGGCATGGGCCTGGGTTTGGTTCAATCCCCGGCTCTGCTTGGGGTCCTGTGGGAGGCAACCAATTGGTGTGTCTCTCTCACATCCATGATTCTCTCTCTCCCTCCCTCCCATTCTATCTGAAAATCGATGCAAAAACATCCTTGGGTGAGGATTAAACATTTTTTTAAATAAATAAATAGAAATAAAACTGCTGTAAGGTACAGGGTTTCATGTGAAAAATAGCAAGTATCATTCTTAACAGTGAAACAAAAGAAACATTCTCATTAAGGCCAGAAAAAAGAAAAAGTGATTCCAGTCACTCTAGCAGTCTCCCAGTTTGGATGACCAAGGCCAGGAGACACCTCGTTTACTTGGGCTGCTTAAGGATCAAGGCGGCTGCCTGGACCTCATCAGCAACCCCAGACACACCACGCACAAGCGCGCACACGCCTGGCCTAGCTCACTGGTCAGCTGCTTATTTATAATGTGGCAGAAGAGAGTTTTAAGATAAGGAAATGGAACGCAAGCTGATTGAAACAATGTGCTTATCTCTGCCTCCAGAAGAAAGAGCGGCCAGAAAGAGATTACTTGGAACATGTTTCCCTGCTTCCTGGAGACCTTCCCCCTTCCCCTCATTTTCAGAATGGGTGTAATATGTGAGCTGTGATTTGCGCAGGGCAGGGAGTGAGGAATGGAGGTGATCCACTCCAGCCAAGCCAGTCCACGTGTCCTTTGTTGACTTCCTTCAGCCAGACTTTCTGAGAGTGAGGACTGGCTGGAATTTAGGATGAGATAGTAGTACAGCCTCATTTCACAGAGGGGAAAGCTGAGGCCCAGAGAGCGGAGGGGCTTGCCCAGGGTCTCACACCCTGAAACTTTAACCCCCACTTTCATGACTTGGATGTCTTCTAGGGGATTCCCTCTCCAGCGGCAGAAGTTTGGAGGTAACTCGTGGAGAAACAAAGCAAACGCTACAGAAAACATGCAGAGGCCTTTTCTGGGCCACCTGCTTTCCTTGCACACATCCATGTCTCTGCAAGCTACTGCCTCTGCCTACAGTTCCACAGCCTGTTCGTACTGAAGAAGGAAAGCAACCCTAAGGAAGGACTAGACCTGCCCTAAGACCCAGGGCCCGGGCCAGGCCGGGGAGAGAAAGGCAGCCAAGCAGGAAGCACACGTGGAGGTCGGTGCAGGATTCTGGCCACAGTGTCCTGAGCCTCATTCCGCGCCTTCATCCTCTCGCTTCGTGGCGGATGGGGAAAGAAGGCTGTCCGTGGAAGTCACAGCGTACCCCCTCCAAACCCCACTTTTATGTCCCTCAAACCACCCAGAGTGCCATTTACCCTCAATGAGCCAGGATAATGACTCTGCTGGAAAAGGTAGCATCACCCTCCCTGTATGTCAAGTTTCTGTTCAAATGTCACTTCTTCCAGAAATCCCTTTTTGATTTATTCTCTCTTTACTCTGTTCATAAAGCACTTTCTCCATTCTCATTTCTTTAGATTTCAGCGAATACTTATTGATCACCCACGATGTACTGTGTCCTGTACTATGTACCGGTTCTGTGCTAGGAGCCCGGCAGCCAAGGACCAGAAAGACGCTGTCACTGCTCTCAAGGTCCAGTCTTGGGAGAGGGGGATTGATGGATGTGAAAACACAGGCAACATGTCATTAAAAAAGGCGGCTCAAACCAGCCGCAAGGCTCAAAAGACAATTCTGAGAAGTTGAATCTCGAGCTGCCTCTTGGAAGGTGAGCCTGAAGCGGCTGGGGATTGGGGGGCGACGGTGAAAGGTAAAGACACGTGCAGGCCACCTGAGCACCTGGCATTCTGTTGCCATACAGTTTACCACCCTGCAGCCTTTTCGCTTTGTGGGAACTGCGTGCCTCGCTCGTCTGTTCACATCCCCGCGTCCCTGCCCTTTTCTCAGAACTCACCATGTCTTGATTAAGCAGAAGAGATCAACAACGGCCCACACTTAGGATAAAACAGAGCTTCTTGTCTGCCAGGCACGGACAACATCAGTTACCTTGCGGACCCAGAAGATTCAAAGAGACCCCTGCTAGAGAGCAGGGCAGCTGAACTGGTCCCTCACGGGGCCTCAGCCGTCAATTAACGCGGCAGTCAGACCGACACCCAACACGGATTTTGCAGGCATAAAAAGCCCTATTAGAAATGTCTTTCCAAATGTTGAACTCATGTTGCTAATTCTGTTTTAATATTGACTATCACATTTGGCAATTATATTTCAATAATGAAGAGGTTATTTCTACTGTAAGATAAATAATTAGGAAGACTCACTGGCTTCAGCGTGATCAGTGCAATTTATGTGTCATTGGGGCTGTATTCTCTGTTACAACCCAACCAGCTGATTAAACACCAGCCAAGCATGAACAACAGCTTTCAGCTCTGAGCCCTCCTCCCCTCACCACCTCTAAATGCTTTTAAACCTTAGGATATAAATGTGAATTTTTCCAGGCACAGAAAGACAAAAAAACAGAACAACAATAGTATTTTTGACCCAGTTGTCTACTATACTGACGATGCTCAAACCACTTGGGCCTCAAGATAAATGATCCATTCTAGGAGAAAGGTGTTGCTCGGTTGGGCAAAGGAGTCCTATGGTCAGAGGCTTCTTCCTCTCATAACGAAGTCAGTTAATTCAGTCAATAAGGACTGAGCACCTACTTGAAGCCAAGCCCTGAGCTAGACCTAAGTCCCAGAAGGTAATTTCGTAGGGAAAGAAAAACAACTATTGTTGATCACACGCCTTGCTCTCTGAGACCCCCACGGTATCCCCTGCGGCTGAACGCCACTACCTACTACAGACGGCACAATGTTGGAACTGCCTTTCCCATCCCTGCCCCTCAGGGACAGAGGATGTGTCTGACACGTCTTTATAGCTCTGCTGGGCCAGCCCAGAGCTCAGCACACAGCAGACACTCTAAGGCCTGTGAAATATTAATGAATAGCTTGGAATTTTACATTCAGCACTGACACCTCACGGCAACCCAGAACATAGTCCTTTTTTCTACACGGCCCTCATCACACTGAACTCGAGTGTTTCCAAGTCTCTTCCCAAGAATGTAAACATCTGAAGGCCACTTGGCGATTCCCTCACAGGTCTTCCAGAAACTTCTGTGTAGTGAACGGCCATGTCTCCTCCAGCACTCCCTCTTGTATTGAGACTAGTGTCCTCCTGTTTAGGCTTCCTCAGGAGCAAAACCCTGAAAAACAGGGTTTGTGAAACAGGAACAGGAAGGCGCCAATAATGGGTGCATTCCCTGAATTATCCCACTGGAGTCAGGAAATGGGTATTTACACACCAACGCCCATCAATCACTGGCTTGCTCCAGGGGCCAGAAAACCCTTGGAAAATGTGAAAAGTACAGGTGGAAGTGGGGATGACTGCACTGACATGAAAGACGGTAGGCGTGGGTCACTGAAGCCGCTGCAGAGGAGGAATTCTGACCCGAGGATGACACGGGACCCCCAGAGCATCCAGAGGGGAAGTGTGGGGTTTGCACACTCATCATGTACCCGGAGTATGACCGAGGGCATCTTATTCTAGAATGTCGTGACTCCATGTGTCCACTTGGCTTGTGAGGCACAAGCCATCTTTAGAAGAAAACCTTTTTGTCTTTGGATTGAGCACATAGAAGGGTTACATGTTTGACAGAGGGTGTGTGGGATCCCTAGTTGGTTTGCTTCAATTATTCTCATATGAAAGTAGATCTACAGAGAAACCAGGGAGCATGGGCGGCAAGACGATGAGAAAACCCACAAGGTGGAGAGGTGCCGGCTGGAGTCCTGAGATGAGACGTCAGGGAGGTCCAGTCACCGTTTGGCCTCCACCAAAGCACCTCACATTTTACCAACCACCAGTTTTGTGCTGAGCTCTTCACACACATTAGTTTCTATCTTTTAATCGTCACAGCAATCCTGAAAGATGTTATGAAAGACCACGTTTCAGATGGAGTCACTGAGGCGCAGAGAGGCCCCACGGTACATGCAAACCCAAGGTGGGAATGTGTGTTTCTCATTCCATGACCCCATGGGGCCCTTCTCTACAGCTGTTCATCCACAGACCTTCAAAGGAGGTGCCACTGGGCTCACCATGCAGTAAACAGCCCCCGCACAGGGTCTCTGTGCTGATTTGTGATTAAAGGCAAACAAGATAATCAGTCCCAGGACCAGGGAAAGAGCTGTCCTCGCCCTCACGCGTTCCTCCATTCACACGACCCTGGAACCTTTTCAACGCAGCAGTGGCCACAGCAATTACCCTGCAGTCGGCAGAAGAAAGGGTCCTGTCTGGAAATGCAATTATTTCAAAATAAGACGTTTCTGAAAGACATGCAAAAAAGACCCTGCATTGTGTTTTTCTTAAACTGAGATTCCCAACAAGGGCGAAGTTTCACTTTGATCAATGTTTATAAAGCTTTGGGAAAAATGACGAAGATGATGATGATGAGGAGGGTGATGATAATGGTGGGCATTTTATATACATTATTGTTGATTATCACAATAATCCTGTCAGATGAGGATCAGCATCCACACTTAACACTCGAGAAGCTGAAGGTCGGAAGTAACCTGCTGGTGTGAGAACACCAGGCATGGAAAGGGACTGGTAGGGATTCGTGCTTGAATATAACTCCAGTCCTGTGCCCATAACCACGAATCTATCCAGTTTGTTCATCTACTCCTCCATTTGGGTGGCTGTTTTAAAAAATGCATTCATCTACTCAAAATACTTATATAGTCCCAGGTACACCTAAGATAATTGCGAAACCTTCTAATTCCAAATTTGTCAAGAAAATGCCTCTATCCTCACATTAGGGATACATGAAAATGAGAGTGAATTACATTCAAATCAAGATTTATTTTCATAACATGCTCCCAAAGCTAGTACAAAAAAACCCAAAACTATTCACGATATTTGAACTTGTATTAGCTAATGTCATTGACTGCTTCACTGTTGGTGAATGTGGCAGTAGAAAGCTGCTCAGGAACTGGTTGGAAGGAGAGGGTTCATCTTGCTTTCCACTGCAGGCCACGCTCCGGGCAGAGGGCCCATGGACCAGGGTGGGTGTGACCAGAAAGAGTTCGTAAAGGCTCCACTTTGCTGGGCCGGAATTTGGGGGACAAACATGGCTGAAGAACTGGGCAGCCCTACTGAACCGCTGTTCCCTGGGGTGGCGCGATGGGCAGTGGGGACTCCCTTCTCCGGCGTCTGCTGAGTGTCACTGCCAGATCCTGAACCTGCTCAGTGGCACCATGAGAGAAGATCAAGCAGAATTATAACAAGTGTCCAGTTCGGAGAAGTTAAATGGCTTCTCTAGGTCATTCAGTTAGTAAGTAAGGGAATTAAGATTTGACTGTACCTATCTGTGAGGTCTGTAGTTTAGTGAAGAGGAGCCCTAAACAGAAAGCCCCTCCCCACCTCCCGCCTTGGGAAGGACAGAAATAACCAAGGACCTGGCGCAGGTCCAGATCAGGCTCCAGCACTGACTTGGACGGTGAGCCTGCAATAGCTCTGCCCTGTGCCGCAGGGTCTTCACCTACCAAGAGCAGTGGTTGGTCAGCGCTGGGGGGGGGGGGGGGGGGGGGGGGAAGGGAAGAGAAGGGACAGGAAGGGACGGGAAGGGAAGTGAAATGAAGAGAAGACAAAGGCTGAGGGCGAAAGTGAGATCTGTGAATCATAATTGTGGGTGTTCTGGCTGGATATTTCATCCCGAGGCCTCCGCTCTACCACCTTTTGAACTGGAAGAAAAATTAAGACAGAAATTAAGCCCTTGTTCTTAAAGGTGCTCAAACACTCCACGTACAACAGAGGGTAGATGGCGAGCGAGGAGACAGAAGGGGTGAATATGGGCTCAGCAAAAGGCTTGAACTTGGAATTATCCAGACATAACAGTTTTAAAAGGGAACCCTGGACAATTTAGGGGACGAGGTTAGGGCAGAAAATGCTTCGAATAGTGGGGCTCTGGTTTCCTTTTGCAAAACACAGAGGACTAACAATTCTCCACAAGTTAAGGTAAGGCCCAGAGGTTCATGCAATCACCAAGTTTCTGGGCTACCAGTGTCTTGGAGATCATGGGTCCTGATTTCCACCTCCATTTCCAAATGAGGTGGACATCAGGGAACGCTGATGTTTTTTGTCACAGAGCTATTTTGTGACAGAGCCAGGATAAGACACTCTTGGGGAATCTGAGGTGGAAAGAGTAAGTGGAAGTTACACTAGCCTCCTCTCAGGTCCAAACTGGAATTACAACTAAATTATAGAACCATCAACCTGAATAGCCAAGTGCAGACTATCTGAACAGAAGTGTTACAGGCAAGGATTTACAGAAGCAGCCACATCGAGACTGGTAGGAAGAATGGAGATGTGAAAAGGGCTGGCCCCACACCTATGTGCAGGGGATGAGAATCTAAAGGGATATTTCAGCTGCAAATGGCCCCGCTGAGGAGCGTGGGGGGCTCAACTCCACACCGGGCATGCCAGCTCAGAGCACCAGAACTAGAAAGAGGGGCCCATATAACATCTGGCTGTGAAATTCAGTGGGGATTCTGTCCGCTGGGGAGAATTCTGCTAGAAATCCAGGCGCCCTCTTAATGGGCCAGCACACAAAATCTCATTCACACCCACTCACCCTGGGCTTCAGCAGAGAGAGGATGTAGCAGAACAGACTAGATTCTTTCAAGGTCAGACTGGGTTGTGTGGCTCCCGTGGGAGAGAGCTGAAGATAAAGCCACCACGATCCCCATACTGAGTCCCTCTGCTGCATAGCCCACAGATGCCACCATTCCTGGGTCGAGCACTCCCCTCCACACTGCATCAGCGTGGAGGAAAGCATTAGCCCACCCTCCTGACTCCCTGGGGCCCTGCCCTGCTTAGCTCAGCCCTCTGGAGGAGTCTGCTGCCTGAGCCTAAGTGGTAGACTTTCTTGTAGGGCTCTTGAGGGTGAACTCAGGTGGTGTCAGAGACTAAGTTGTGAGGCTCTGAGGCAAGGACCCTGCCCCTACCCCTGCCATGTGTCAGAGCAGTGGTGTTCTCCCACGCCCGAGGAGATCCACTAGGTCTACCCTCCTGACTCCTGGTGGCCCCCCTGCTAAGCCTGCTAAGCCTAGGCTGGGCACAGCCAGCTGACAATATTGAAAGTTTCTCCAGGAGGTGTGGGCAGACTCTGCTAGAGAATGAGTTGTGTGGCTTTTTGGTGGTGGCCACTTTCCCCTCACATGCTCAACTGGCACCACTGTTCCTGTGCAGAGTGCTCCCTTCACAGGGACAAATCTTGGTCTCTTGGGGTCTGATAAACTCTGCTGGCCTCCCCACCGAAAACTCCCTGAGACCCTGCCCCACCACAAAGGTCTATGGGATCCTGGCGGGTGGTGGCTGACCTTGGTGTACCCAGAAAATGCTGCCAAGTGGGCTCAGATCCAGCACTGGCACCAAGTCTGAATCGGTATCAGTCTGATGAACATCATTTGTCCTGCCTGGTGACTCACTAACCACCTACCTCGCATAAGTCACATACTGGAAGAAGCTCTTTCAGGGACTGAGCCTAACAGATAACTAGCAGGAAGAGGCAGATCTCAGGGTGCCATGGGCCTTTTGCTGACCTTCTTCCAGGCTTGGTGTTGGTGCAAACCAGACATGGTGCATGGCTTGGCCCCTTCCATGCATACCTAAGTTCAGCAGAGGCAGCCATAAGCTGTGGATCACTTTGTAGTTCCAAACAGGTAGCCCAGGGCTGGTCACAGGTAAAGCCTGATATTGACCTACACTGGAGTCCTTCCCATGTGGCCCCAGAACCAACGCAACCTGTGGTGGATTCAGACCACATCAGAGCATGACCCACCTAGCTCCACAGCAGCACACCCAAAGGGAGATCTCAGCAGGCACCAGATCCTGCTGGGGTGAATTCTCCTTCATGGGCTAAGCCCCACATAGCAGATCATACACTGTGGTTGGGATTGATCCTCACAGTCAGCCAGCTGGAGGGGCAACACTGCTCAAAAATGAGCCAACAGCAGTCAAGACTCAACTACAATAAGAGGGTTCACATAACCCACACAAGGGACATTTCTGAAGCACCTAGCTCAGGTGGTCTGGGAGACGGTGCCACTGAGCCCAACAAGACACCTATTACTTAAGCCTACCATATGAAGAATGTGCGTCATATCAGATCTACCTAATATACAGAAACAAATACAGAGAGACAACCAAGATGGGGAAACAACATGCCACAAATGAAAGAACAGGAGAAAGTCTTAGGAAAAAAACAAAATGAAATGATGGTAAGCAAGCTACCAGATACAGTGTTCAAAACAATGGTTATAAGAATGCTCAAGGAACTTAGGTGAGGAATGGATGAACTCAGTAAGAACGTAAACAAAAAGACAGTAAGCATAAAATACAACAAAGAAACTGTAAAAAGAACCAGTCAGAAATAAAGAATACAATAGAAGGAACCAACAGCAGGCTAAATTAAGCAGACAACTGAATCAGCAATTTGGTAGACAAGGTAGCAGAAAACACCCAGAGCAGCAAAAAGAAAAAAAACATTAAAAAAAATGAGGATAGTCTAAGAAACCTCTGAGACAACATGAATGTAACAATATTTGCATCATAAAGGAAAAGAGAGAATGCAAGGGATCCAGAAGCTCCTTGAAGAAATAATGACTCAGAACTTCCCTAACCCAGTGAAGGAAAAAGAAACACAATTCAAGCAAGTGTACAGAGTCCCAAACAAGATGAAACCGAGGAGGCCCACACCAAGACACATCATAATGAAAATAGCAAAGGTTGAAGACAAAGACAGAACCTCAAAAGCAGCTAGAGAAAGAAAGTTAGTTAACTACAAGGGAGCTCCCATAAGACTGTCAGCTAAATATTTCAGGCCAGAAGGGACTGGCATGAAATATTCAAAGTGATAAAAAGCAAGGACCTAAAACCAAGACTACTCTACCCAACAAGGTTATCACTTAAAACTGAAGGTGAAGTAAAGAATTTCCCAGACAAGAAAAAGCTACAGGAGTTTATTACCACCAAATCCCATTATCACAAAAAATGTTAAAGGGTCTTTTTTAAGAAGAAATAAACAGAGGAACATAGTTATAAAGAATGACATGGTGATAAATACATACCTATCACAACCACTTTACATTTAAGTGGATTAAATGCTCCAAATCAAAAGACATAGCATATCTGAATAAGAAAATAAAACCCATATATACATCTTGTCTACAAGAAACCTACCTCAGAATGAAAGACAACACACAGACTGACTATAAAGGGATGGAAACAATATTTTGTGCAAATGGAAATGAAAAAAAAAAAAGCTTAGGTAGCAATACTTGTATCAGACAAAATAGACGTTAAGATAAAGGCTATAGTGTGACAAAAAAGGATGTTACTTAAGGATAAAAGGATCAATCCAACAAGATGATAAAACCCTTGTAAACATTTATGCACCCAACATGGGAACACTTAAATGTATAAAGCAAGTCTTGATGGACATAAAGGGAGAAATGGATAGTAATACAGTCATTATAGGAAATTTTAACAACTCACTGACATCAATGGGTATCTTCCCAAACAGAGAATCAATAAAGAGACAACTGTCTTAAAAGATACACTAGACCAGACAAATTTAATTGATATTTTCAGAGCATTTCACCCCCATACAGCAAAATATACATTCTTTTAAAGTACACATGAAACATTTTCTAGGACAGACCACATGTTAGGGCACAAAACAAGTCTCAGTAAATTTAAGAAGACTGAAATCATATCAAGTATGTTCTCCTACCACAATAGTATAAAACTAGAAATCAACTACAAGATATATATATATATAAAACCCTGAAAAACACACAAACACATGGAGGCTAAATAATATGTTACTAAACAATATGTGGGTTAAAAATGAGGTCAAGGGAGAAATAAAAAGTTACCTTGAGACAAATGAAATTGAAAATACTGCAACAAAGAAAAAAATCTATGGGACACAGCAAAAACAGCCCTAAAAAGGAAATTCATAGCAATACAGCACTACCTCATGAAACAAGAAAAATCATAAACAAACTATCTGATCTTACACCTAAAGAAACTAGAAAAAGAACAACAAACAAATCCCAAAGTGAGCAGAAGGAAGGAAATAATAAAGATCAGAGTGGAAAATATAAAAGAGTCAAATAAACAATACAGAAGATAGATGAAACCAAAAGCTGGTTCTTTGAAAAGATAAACAAGACTGATAAACTTTTAACCAGACTCATAAAGAGAAAAAGTGAGGGGACTCAAATAAATAAAATCAGAAACGAAAGAGAACAACTGACTCCACAGTAATATAAAGGATTGTAACAAAATATTACAAACAACTATATACTAACAAATTGGACAATCTGGATGAAATGGATAAATTCCTAGAAACATACAATCTTTTAAAACTGAATCAGGAAGAATCAGAAAATCTGATTAACTGATTACAGCTAATTAAATTGAAGCAGTAATAAAAAAAATAAACTCCAACAAACAAAAGTCTTGGACTGAATTGCTTCATGGGTGAATTTTACCAAATATTCCGAAGAACTAACACTTATCCTTCTCAAATGATTCTAAAAAATTCAAGAGAATGCAAGACTCCCAAACTCATCTTATGAAGCCAGTATTAACCTAATTCCAAAACCAGATAAAGACATTACAAAGAAAGAAAATTACAGGCCAGTATCCTCGATGAACACAGATGCAAAAATCCTCCACAAAATATTAGCAAATTGCATCCAGCAATACATTGAAAAGATCATACACCATGATCAAATGGGATTTATTCCTGGAATATAAGTTTGGGTTCCACAAATCAATTTATGTGATATACCACAAAAACAAAATGAAGTACAAAAATCATATGATCATGTCCACAGATGCAGAAAAAGCATTTTACAAAATTCAGCACCCAAATATGATAGAAACTCTCAGCAAAGTGGGAATGAAAGGAACATAGCTCAACATAATAAAGGCCGTGTATGACAAGTCCACAGCCAGCATCCTTGTCAATGGAAAAAAACTAAAGGTGTTTCCTGTAATATAAAGAAGAAGACAGAGATGTCTACTTTCATCACTTTTATTCAATGTAGTTCTGGAAGTCCTAGAATCAGACAAGAAGCGGAAATAAAAGCCATCCAAATTGGAAGGGAAGAAGTAAAACTGTCATTTGCAGATGATATGACACTGTATATAGAAAACTCTAAATATTCTACCTCAAAACTACTAGAACTGATAAAGAAATTCAGTAACATTATAGTATACAAAATTAATATTCAGAAACTGGCTGCATTTATATCTACTAGTAATGAACTATCAGAAAGGAAAAGAAAACAATTCCCTTTATAATTGCATCAAAAATAGTTAGGAATGGAAGGTTAACAACAGTTTGAATAATAGAAATAAAAACAAAGGATAATTTGAGTTTTCAGCTTTCAAAGGATTCACTGGCAGGATCTAACTGTGAGCTCTCAGTGTTAAATCTAATGAAGTTCTCAGCAGAGCAATGGTGGGATTATTACCATTAAGAAATGGCACTGTGGTTTCTGCATTTGGATCCTAAAGAGGCATATCAAATTTTGTATTTTAGGGGAACCTGAACTGAAATTAAGATTTGTAATCATTTTATAGCTCTAGATTTTATAAACGAATTAGCATTTCCAGGATGAAAACCTTGACTATTATGATACTACTTCCTCCCAGTTATTTTCCAAGAAATAAACTGATACTGACACTGACATAAAAAATATATCTAGAAATAAATTTAACCAAGGAGGTAAAATATCTATACTTAGAAAATTACAAGAAACTAAAGAAAGAAATGGAAGAAGATACAAATAAATAGCATATACCATGTTCATGTATAGGAAGAATTAACATCATTAAAATGTCTATGCTACCCAAAGATATATTCAATGCAATTACTATCAAAATACCAATAATGTTACTTCACAGAACTAGAACAAATAATCCAAAAATTTATATGGAACTACAATAAGACCCCAGGTAGCCTTAGCATTCTTGAAAAAGAACAGTTGGAGGTATCACACCTTCATATCAAACTATACTACAAGGCCATAGTAATCAAACAGCATGGCACTGGCATAAATCAGACATATAGATCAACAGAACAGAATAGACAGTCTAGAAATAAACCCATGCCTATATGGTCAATTAATATTTGACAAGAGAGGCAAGAACCTACGATGGGATAAAGATTGCCTATTTAATAAATGGTTCTGGGAAAACTGGACAGATTCATGCAAAAAGATGAAACTAGATCACCCTCTTATACCATATACAAGAATAAACTCAAATGGATTAAAGGCTTTAATGCAAGTCTTGAAACCATAAAACTCCTAGAAAAAACACAGGCAGTAAAATCTTGGACATTTCTTGTAGCAATATTTTTCTGATATATCTCCTTAGGCAAGGGATACAAAAGAAAAAATAATAAAATGGGACTACATCAAATTTAAAGTTTCTGCACAGCAAAAGAAACCATTCACAAAACAAAAAGATAATCTACTGAATGGAAGAAGATATTCACCAGTGATATATCTGATAAGGGGATAATATCCAAAATTTATAAAGAACTCATACAACTCAACACCATAAAGCCAGAAAATCCAATTAAAAATGGACAGAGGATCTAAATAGACTTCTCCAAAGAGGACATACAGATGGCCAATGGACATATGAAAAGATGCTTCAGAGAAATGCAAATTAAAACCACGACAAGATGTCGCCTCACACGGGTAAGAGTGGTGATCATCAATACATCAATAAACAACAAGTGCTGGTGAGGATGTGGAGAAAGGCAACCATGGTACACTGTTGGTGGGAGTGCAGTTTGGTGCAGCCAATATGGAAAACAGTATGGAGGGGCCTCAAAAAATTAAAAATGGAACTACCTCATGACCCAGCAATTCCACTTCTGAGTATATATACACACACACAAAACAAAACACTAATTAAAAAGAAGATTAAAACCCCTATGTTTACTGCAGCATTATTTACAATACCCAAACTATGGAAGCAACTCAAGTGCCCATCAATATGCGATTAAAGAAGATGTAGTACATATATACAACGGAATATTAATCATAAAAAAGAATGAAATCTTACTATTTGCAACAGCATGGATGGACCTAGAGGGTATTGTGCTAAGTGAAATAAGTTAGTCAGAAAAAGACAAATACCACATGATTTCACTTATATGTGAAATCTAAAGAACAAAACAAACAACATTGAAACAGTCTTACAGACACCGAGAGCATACTGTTGGTTGCCAGAGGGGAGGTGATTTGGGGGACTGGATGAAAGGACTAAGAAATATAAATTAGTAGCTGGCAAACAGTCACAGGGATCTAGAGCACAGCATGAAGAATATAGTGAATGATTCTGTAATAACTGTGTATGGTGCCCAGCGGGTACTGGAAATATCCAGGGAAACACTTTGTAAAGTAGATGATTGTCTAACCACTATGCTATACAACAGGAAATAAAAATTGAATGTAAATTGCTATTGAAAAAAAAAAAGTTTAAAGTTCTTTAAACAAATTAATTAACTGAAAAAAAATTGCTTCAAGTCAAAATCTAGTTGTTTTCGGCTGAGGGTTTCATGGTTTGGGTGGCTACAGTGCTGGGATCCCACCAGAACACCTCAAATCTTTCCTAAAAAGACCTAGAAACAAGAATTCTTAGTTGCATCTTCAGCTTCCTGCGTTGCTGTTCCCACCTTCTAACCAGTTACAGAGGTGTGCTTTGCTGTAGCTTATTCCTCCCTTCCCCAGTCTTATTCCACATACTCATCTTCTCTTAAACCCATGCCTCCCATTTCTTTACTCAAATTTATTTTTTACTGTGAACAGTATTACAGATGTACCCCGCTCTCTCCCACTTTGCCCTCCTCCGCTCAGCCCCCGGGGCCACCCCAGGCCTTCCCCACACTACTGCCTGGACTATGAATATGTGCACATACGCTCTTTGGTTAACGCCCCCCCCCCCCCCACACACACACACACACATTTGTCAGTCTGTGCCATGCACCCAAGCCTCTGGACCTACTTTGTTCATCAGTTTCTTTCGTTCACTAGATTTCCCATGTAGTCAGATCATGGGATATTTGTCTTTCTCTGACTGGTTCATTCTGCTTAGCACAGTAATTTCCAGATCCATCCATGCTGTTGCAAAGCGTAAGAGAGCCTTCTTTTTTGCAGCAATATAGTATTCGACTGTATAAATGGACCACAGCGTCCCGCTTCCGTGACTACTTCTTTTCCGGCAATTTTTGAACCTTGATCCTCTCAGGGCTTCCCACACGAGCCCACTTCCTTCACGCATCCATCGAAGGGTATTTCCCTAGTGCCTGTCCGGGCTACTAGGCCTACCTGCTCACTGGGTACCTGCTGGGCCCTAGGCACGTGTTAGGGCCTTTACACAGACCAAGTCTCAGTTCACCCCACTATGGCCGCAGCGTGGGTACGACAGACCCCAGTTCAGAGCAGGGAAGCGGAGCTCAGCTGGGTTCACCGGCATGAAGAGCACATAGCGAGCACCTGGGAACGCCTTGATCTGACTCCCGGAAGTGGTCAGGCACAGAGGGGAAGAGTCCGTTCGAGCCAGATGGTATGGGTTTGAACCCCAGCTCTGCCCCTGAGCACCTATGTGACCCTGACGAGTTGCCTACCTTTTCTGTGCCTCACTTTTCTTCACTTGTGAAATAAAAATAGTGATAGGGTTGCTGTAAAGATTTAGGGGAAAAGAAATAAATATTAAGGACCCAGAACACAGTAACATATTAGTTGTCCCTGTTGCTCTTATTCTTATTCTTATTCTTATTCTTATTCTTATTCTTATTCTTACATTAGGTGACCGGTTCTCAACACGATGCACTTTCCACTGTCTTGCGTTTCTCAAACCTGCTGGTCTCAGGGCAGGTTCCCTGGAAGCACTCTGCGCCGGGCTGGGCTGGCGGCAGGCTCTCCTCCAGGGCCCCTCCTTCCAGGGAGCGAGGGAAGCGGGCCTGGGCAGAGGGAGGACTCCCACTGCAGTGCAGTCACCACACCACTGAGAGCTCTGGAGCTGAGCCGGCCTTTCAGACGGTCTCACCAACCCAGGAGCCCGGGCCTTTCTGACCCTCACTCCCAACACCCTTCCTCGTGGAGGAGTCGGTGCATACAGGGTGCCTCCAGGGTTAACCTGGGCTGGGCAAGGCAGCGCCCTCAGAGGGAAACAATTCCCTGAGAAAGAAGTAGCTACGGACGGTGAGCTGCCAGCACTCCCGGGCGCCTGGGAAAATGAGCGCCTGGTCTTGGGGGCACCTGGGTGAGGCACTGCAGCACCCACTGCCACCTGGAGGAGCAGAAGGGTAAGTGACCCCCTCCCTGAAACTGGCCTGAAGTGATCAGCTGCTTGTTTGCTATTTCATTCAGTTCTCATATTCCATCTGAAGAGTTCATGCCAATTTTGCATCTTCTTTCATGACACGTCCATGTTGGTTTTAATATAAAATATTTATCCATCATAGCTTCAGACACACAGGTCAGTATAATCTTTTCTGGTAACCTCTGCGCAGGCCCAAGGATACCCGCACCCCAGCTGGAGAAGCCCGGCTGCCTCTGTATCCTGGGGATACAGATAGAAAGACCCAGCCTCTTCCCTCAAGGAGCTCAGATTCTAGGAGAGAAATAACGCACAAGGCCTCTCCCAGAGCCACAGTCTGTCCCCTGGCCTCCGCTCTGCCTGCTGGACGCCCTTGCCTTCACATTGGTTCTCAGGGAGCCGATAACCCACGCTCTTCTGAAGTTCTCAGACCTGTTTTGCCTGGGACCGCGACCCCCCCCCCCCCAGTCAATTTATTTCTGTCTAAAGGCAGCATATATGGCTGGTTGAGTTTCTCCTCTGTCCACATTCCCTACTTTCTGGATCGTCACACCGTTCCCCTCCCAGTGCAGCATCGAGTCCACCTTGGATGTTCGGCTGCCCTGGAAATCCAAGGGCCCGACGGGAGCGAAGGCCGAGAGCTGAGGGATTCAGAACTCAGGCGAAACCGGGCCCCACTTGTCAGTCCCGTTCCCAGAGGGGCCTTCGCGGTCCGAATCTTAATTCAGGAAGTGCTTCCCAAGTGGAAGGGCAAAGGAAAGGGGGGGAGGGCGTAAAACGGGACAAGAGTGATTTGTTATTTGTGGCGAGTCGCTTGCTCCGTCCAGGTGGCCTCTTTTCCAGGAAGCCCTATTAATAACACCCTTCTCCTTGGAAACAGCTTTCATTTTGAGGGCTCCCTAAGTTCTTTGTGGGGAGAAACTGCATCACCGACAATGAACTCCATCTCCTGAACAGAGTGCAGTTAACAGCTGTTACACAGCTGCATCACTCTAGCGAGAGGGAAAGGCAGGGAGAGGAAGTGGGCAGGGCCCCGCCTCCTTGGTGGGAGGCAATCAGAATGCATCCAGGGTTCAGGGCAAGATTCTGCCTCCTCTGCATTCGGCAGCCGGGCAAGTAATCGAAGGAAGAACCCGGGATGCCCAGAGAGCAAGAAGGGGGCGTTGACTGAGCACTTATGCCTGCTACTGTGCTTAGCCATTGGCCAGCACCACGCAACAGACCCTGCCTCCTACGGTCCCGTGGCATCTGATGTTACTGCATTTTACAAAACCCTCAAAGCAGTGAAGGGACCTGGGCAGACTTACCCAGCAAGTAAGTGGAGCCCAGGCTGGGTTCCCCAGGCCCTCGAAATCACTCCCTCTGAATCAGAACGTCTCCGAAGCTCTCTCACCCTGGCTGAAATGTTGGGTTTGGTGCCACCTGGGCCTATGAATGGGGAGGTTGTGCCTCTTTCAAAAACCTAAAGAACCGTTTCAGCTGGACACGCCACCAAGCAGAACTGGGCAGGCACTCCTCTTCAGGCAAGACGTGGGGAAGACCCCACAGTGGGGATCAGCAGCCTGTCCTGCTCGGGGTCCTGGCCCTCAGTCACTAACTATGTCTAGGATTTTCCTTCAGTGGTTCACTGAGCAGAACAGAGCCATGCGCTCTGGGGCCCGGCTCTCAGAGGATGATTTACGGGCTTCATAACCCTCTACCATTCCCAGGAAGGAGTGATTCTTCTTACGTAAAGCCCGGCCTGGCTGACTTCTGTCGCAGCCTCAGCAGACCCCCTGAGAGGACAGGAGTCCTCCCACCAGGAGGAAGCGGGGTGGGAGGCATCTGAGAGAGACCCAGCACCCCCGAGGCCCCAACCGCGGACACTCTGGACTTGGGTGAAGGACAGAGACAGCCAGAGAGACACAGGAGACAGAGGTGAAGGGGAGTGAGGCAGAGGAAAGTGAGAGGACAGAGGAAGGAGACAGTGAGGTGGACAGCGGACAGCGACATGGGCGATTGCTTATGTGCTGAAAGCCTGCATCCCTCCCCCACACTGTGGAGACAGGTCTGCTTTTGCTCACTCTTGGATCCGCAGCACCCAGCGGGGCCTGACACACAGGGCGTGCTCGTAAGTACTTAGTGAAGGGAATTAAAAATGAAGAAGCACAAGAGTACAGAGAACACAAGTCCTGGCACATCAGAGCTGCTCAGCACACCCTCGGCTGACGGACTGTACACGCACATAGAGACAGGCAGCATTTTGGCGTGGAGGGCAGGGCACTCATTTTCCAGGACAAGCACCCAGTACACCCACCACGGGAAGAAAGCATGGAGGGCTGAGGGCTAAGGACCAAGGGCTGTGCCCAACCAGAGCGGCCCAGGCGAAGGCCTGGGGCTTCCAAGCCAGGGTGGAGAGTCAGAGGAATGAAAGCGGCTTCTGGGCAGCAGAAGGCAGCAGTGGGAACAGGGAAGCAGAGGCTGAGCCATCACTGCTTTCTGACTCTAGCGTGGATGCAGCCATGCAACGGGCACTTGGAAGTCTGCCGGGTGAAGGAGTGAGAACAGGATTTGGGGATGCGAAGGCCAAGGCGAGAGATTTGGGGTCTGCCCCTGTGAGAGCACGGTGTGCTTTGGGAGGTGGGCACAAAGGCTTTGTAAAGGGGCTTGCTGGGCTGGGCAGGCCCTGGTTTACGACTTGGCACTCTGGGCAAACAGTGAATGCTGTTTGTAACTCTAGAGCAGTGGTTTGCAACAGGGGCCGTTTGGACCCCCAGGGGACATTCGGCAACGTCGGGAGAGTTTTGGCTGCTGTGACGGAGGAGGGCTGCCACTGGGGGCTGGTGGACAGAACCAGGGCCTCTGGGGAGCACCCTGCAGGGCACAGGACAGAGCCCCCAGTGGAGAATCACCTGGCCCACACGTGATGTGAGAGACTGCTCTGTAGCTCCATGGGGACACTGCCGTCGCCCCGATCCTGAATCTGAGGCCTCATGTTGAGACAGTTTAGTCACGCAATGAAGATCACGACCACCAATAACGAGGTACTGAGCCCTGACATGTGAAAACAGCACCTGTCATGTGGATCCCCCTGCCCCTTAAAACAGACAGCCGTGGTGTGGGACTCAGAGAAATCCAATGTGAACATAATTCACTGGACGGACCCGCTAGAGGCCCAAAGGTCATACCTGTCACTGCCACTGAACCCACAAGGAAGCTCTATACTGGTCACTTCCCTTCGCCCTTCTGGAATTCATAAAATCAGATGTTAGGACAGGAAGGGGTCATAGGAACAACTGGTCTCCCCGCCGTCTCTTACAAAATGAAGATGCTGAAGTCCTAAGAGGGAAGTGACGCATGGCTTGTCCAGGGTCCCACGGCAAGTGACTTAGGTTTCTAAGAACTGTCTCCTCCGGTACTGAGAGGCATGTGATACATGTAAGTGACATTTTGAAAACCTTTCAAATGTTCAGTCGTCAGGTGCAGCTCACCTGAGGCTAACGGAGCCAGAGCCGAAGACGAGGTTCTGACGATGGAAGCCCACGGCTCTGACGAGTAATTCACCTCCCACAGAAGGGTAATTGCGTGAAGATGCCCATAAGCATTCATGGGGGACCCCAAAGAGCAAGAGGGCATTATAAATAATCAGGATACTTCCATCCTATTGTCTCAAGAAAAGGTGGTATTAGCAAATAAAATGATTAGCACCAAAAAACAGGCAATAATATTTCTTCCCCATGCTCCTGGCTTTTGAGACTTATTCTGATGACAAAAAGCTGCTAGTCATTTGTCCAGGAAGAACATGCCCGTGACTAACTCATTTAGAGTGAAAATTAAGATTCAGCCAGAGAGATGGGGTAATTTAACAAGTCACAGAGCAGTAAAATTCCCTCTGCCCCCCTCTCCTCCATCCACCTACTCATCTCTGGAGACTCCAATCCTGTATCGCCCACCCTCCAAAGCACTTCTAACCCCCTCCACAAGGAAGGACTAAATCTGTGCCTCTTGAGGACCCGTGGCCCCTTGCATGTGGAATCCTAACGTGTCAGTGAACTCGCCTATCTCTTCCACTAGACGGAGACCTGTCCCAAGTATCTGGCTCAGGGGCAGACATACCGCAGGCTCTCAGTCAATGCTTGCTGATATGCTGAAGTAAAACAGCAGCAGTGCCCCAGGGGAGAAGGTGCACCCCAGAGGAGGAATGGGGTGTGTGTGTGTTGGGGATGGAGGACTAAATACTATGTAGATGTCCAGATTCTATCAAAGAAGGAAGGGTCCCCAATTTCCTGATCTCCTCCTATGCGCAAGGCATTTATGACCACAGCTTTAGTCCCCCTGACGAGCTCGTCAAAGGTGGGACTGTTCCCAGTTCGCTGTGGAACGCCCGGAGAGCTGGGGTGATATGTCACCAAACACAAGCTTCCCTGGTCCCCCAGGCTGCCTCTCGCTCCACAAACAATGTACTTCCTGTGCTTCACGGGAGCCCTGATGACGGCTATTTGGATTGGCAGCCATTTGTCCCATCAGAGCTTCAGCTGATGATGTTTTCATATCGAACACAGACATTTAATAAAAGCAGCTGTTTCTGCTGCCAGAGCACTAGAACCTTATTCCTCCGTCTAAATAAATAAACAAGTAAATAAAAAACCCGACTTGATGTGTGGACTTCAGATTTATGAGGTTATTTATTTGAAAAGTCCTACAAAGGTACAAGTAAACGACCTTCTGCTTAAGCACTTAATGCATCAACTTTACTTTTTCGGTTCCCTGAAATCGGGTCTGCCGGGGAAACCGGGGTGTTGCTGTAAGCGTGAGCACCGGGAGGCCGCTTGCGCGCATGGAACCGACGTGCCGTGGAGAGTGGGGAGGGCAGGAAGGGTCACACGCGGCCGCCTGCTCCGGGATTTTCAGCTCCCTTGCCTGGGAAGTGGGGTTACGACACCGCTCCAGCGGGCCTGTTGGAGGGACACGGGCTTGCGAACAGTTTTGTAAACGGCAAAGCAGGGACAGCGAGGCTTTCGCTCTGGCAGCTGGTGGGGAAATTTCGGCACTCGGTGCTCATCTGTGCGCACTGGATTCCCAAGGAGCCTTGATTATGCACATCAAAAACATTAACGACGTAAGCCCCCACCCTGAACGGAGTACAGCGGTAGAACTGCATGGGGCTGCAGTGCTGGGTTCGGCTCTCCCGTCCCTCTCCCACAGGGCTGAGCGAGGCTCCCGACCCCGCTGCTATCCTGCCTGGCACGAAGGCGTAGCCCTTGTTAACCTCCTGACCTCGGAGGCAGCACTGCAGATCTTGCTCTCGTTGTGGGTATAATTAGAGACATTCTTAGCTCTCTAGTAAGTTCTGCAAAGAACAAAGTGTTCTCAAAAATATCCTAAAATGCCACGTAGAAAATACTGTGGAAGTTTAATTAAAACACACACACACACACACACACACACACACACACACAAAACACACACACCAATGTTAGGTCTTCATGGAGCCTAAAAAAGCATCTCAGAAATGGTTTTCGTAGCACTGCTTCTGTGGAATGTTAATGGGCATGCCCTAAAGAGTGGTCTGGTCAAGCAGGCCTGGGAAAGGCCTGGAGGGCAGGGTTGGAAGTGTCTGGGTGTGTGTGGGGCTGACTCAGACCGCACAGCTCAAGACGTTCCCTAATGCATCCTGAAACCTTCCTCCTCAGGGCATCTGGAGGGCTCACTATTCACAGAACAAACTTTCCGAACCCCTGCTCCAAACCTAGTTTTCCCATTGTGCTCAGCAGGATCCCAGAGGCTCCTGGAGGAAATCTCAGAAGCTACCGAGGGCTGGAGCTAAGGCCCCTGCTTCCATCTGAATGTTTGTGTCCCCTCAAATTATATGTTGAAACCCTAATGTCCAATGTGATGGTATTAGGATATGGGGCCTTTGAGAGGTGCTTACGTCATGAGGGTGGAGCCCTCATGAATGGGCTTGGTGTTTTCATCAAAGAGACCCCAGTGAGCCCCCTGCCCCCTTCCACCACGTGGGGACAAGGATAAGACACTGGCTATGAACCACAGAGAACGTTCTCACCAGAAAGGGACCACGCTGGGGCCTTGATCTTAGACTTCCAGCTGTCAGAATTGCAAACAATGCATTTCTGTTGTTTGTAAGTTGCCCAGTCTCTGGTATTTCATTATAGAACCCTAATGCACTGAGTCCTCTTGTTCCTTGCAGGGCAGCACCACTAAAACTTGGAAAATCATGAAGAAATGAGACCTTTTAATAGGTTTTTATGGTTTGTTTGTTTTTTTAGAGAGAGAGAGAGAAACATCAATGTAAGAGAGAGAGATACATCAATCAACTGCCTCCTGCATGCCCCCTACTGGGGATTGAGCCCACAACCCTGGCATGTGCCTTGAATGAGAATCGAACCTCTCAGTCCATGGGACAACACTCAATCGACTGAGCCACACTGGCTGGGCAAGACGTGAGGTCTTTTAGACAGCCTCACCTTGTGTGTTACTCTTCAGACTTGACATTGCCTTCACTGTTCTGAGCTCAGGGGTCCAGGGCACAGGGATGGGATGGAGTCTAGATGCCAGTTCGCTCCTGTCTCGACCTCAGACAAGGCCTTTACTTGACCTCTCCGGCCTCTGTCTCCTCAGCTGTACCATGGCCTGGTGCTCATTTTGCAGACCACCAGCTGGCATACAGAGGCTCAAGAGACGACACCTAGGCCACCTAAAACATTCTTTTGTTGCTTTTATCTTTTACACTAAAAACCTTTCTGAGCTCACCATAAGTGACAGCCACTGTCATTCCACACCCCTGTGTCGCCTCACTGTGCCACGTTGGCTTCGTGTCTCTTTTTCTTGCTTTTATAATTCTTCCTTAAGACATTTTTTTGGATGATTTTTCTTATTATAGAATGATACACATGCAAATGCTGAAGATTTAAAAATTCAGGAAAAGCAAACAAACCCAGAAACAAAACAAAAAAATTGGCCGCAATTCCACCCTCGGAACTATGCAGTTAATGTGTTTCTTTCCTCTGAGAACTGCCTGTGCGGCCTCCTGGGGTTATCCTCTGCTGTGTTATCAAACTTACATTTACCAAAATCACACCTCCTTCTTCCTTTAGTTGTATTAGCAACTTCGCATACTTTTCATTTCCAAAATAATACTACCGTGTGTTCACATATCTGAATTCAAGCAACACAGAAGCCGGCTACACACAAACGGAAGTAAGTCTTCCTTCGCTCTTTCCCACCGCACCCCACCCATCTCCTGAGGACATGACGTTCGATGTTGTGTTTACAGACCTCTCCCTGTTTATTTCCATGTTATGTCGAAGTTTAAAAACACAGAAGGTGATCTTATCCCTGCTATTTTATTTCTCAACCCTTTTGAATCGTTTTTATCGAAGTGTTTGGCCTTAAAACTAACCCTAGTGTTTTCTCTGAAGTTTCAGAAATCAACTTCGGTAAAAGCTAGGGCACTGCTGCTCAACTTCAGCACACGTAGGCACCACCTGGGCATCCCGTTAAAAAGCAGATTCTGACGCAGTAAGTCTGGAGTTGGGCTGAGGTTCTGCATTTCTAAGCAGCTCATGCTGCAAGTCCACTTGGGGGAGCAGGATTCCAGGGCACACATCTGCCCCAGCCCCGCATTCTTCTCCTTGGCTTGTAGAAACTCTCACATGGCCATTCCCCCCCTGCACCCCACACCCCTGGATTACCCGCTTTTTTTGATTGTCCAGAATTAAGCCCAATGCATGAGTCTCTGTCGAGACTTGGGGTAACTGGTGTTATGGAGTTCCTGGGGACCTAGGTCCTATAAATAAAAGACAACTAAGTTTTCGGGCCTTTTCTGCAGAGATGTGTCCAGAACAGAAGACATAACCATAGCACCAAACTCCCAGTGGGTGTGGCATCAATGCCTGACCAAAAGACACGCAAGGGAAGCAGAAGAGATCTTAACCCTAGTGGGGGAGAGAACCCCAAAGAGGCACAGCAAAGTTTAGAAACCCAAACTTAGCCGAGTGGTCACGTGCTTCCTGGCGGCTGAGTAGAGGTGCTGGACAGAGCCGAGGAGGGAGATGGAGCGCAGGAAAGAGAGCACGCACACGCTCTCCCCGCACCTGCTACTCCGGCCTCAGGTGTGGCTCTCAGGGGGCTCTCCTGCCACCAGCTGCAGCTCACATAAGGGAGCCCTCAACAGCTAATTCCCCCCGGTGTGGTTCTTAAATGACAGCCTCTGGCACTCGCCCAGCACTGGGCTGAGCGAGAAGGACGGTGCCTTGAAAAGGAATCATTCCGATGAGCTCATGAGAGTTCCCCTCCAGCCACTGTGCTCTTAAAAATCAAAGAGTTGGGGTTTCTGCTTGGTTAATGACAGTACAAGGACCTGGAAGACACATTCCTTACCGTTCCTCAAGGTCGGCACACCCTCTTTTATTCGACTTCATTCTTAAAGCTATTGGCTACTAGAGAAGAACTTAATCCAAACCCTTAAGGGGAAACCCTCCCTTAATGGACAGACATGTCTTAACGTTTTTTTGCTGATGTGACTTTTCTCCATGATTCGTGTATAAAATGTACAAATATACGAACAGGGGTTGGCAAAAGTAGGTTTACAGTTGTGAGTACCCGAGACACAGTTTATTCTTGCATTATTAATTACTGTACTATTCGTATTACAACTGTAAACCTACTTTTGCCCACACAGGTGTATTTCCAGTTCATCTTTTATGAATTTGACCTGCGTGACAATCATCAGAAAGATTTTGTTCTTTCCTAATCAAACTGGAATAATTGTAATAGAAAAGGACTCTTCTGGTGGAACAAAGCAGAAGCAGCAATGTTTGAGATCAGCCTCCGCTCCAAGATGTCTTTGTTGAAGGGGCATCTCCAAAGAAAACAACATGGACATATGGCCACGCCTTCCCAACCGAGGTCCTGCAAGGCCCGACGCTGGGAAAAGGAAGTCATGGACCACCATCATCTAGAACCTTTGTCTTGCTCATCACGGTACTGCCTTGAAGGAGTGAATGAATGAGTACATGGATGAGAGAATGATCACTTCTGAATCAGTATCTCCAGGACCCCTTACTCAGCTCCAGGTGTTTAGTAATAATCGCGACGTTGCTGTCTCACAGATGCTCCAAATTCATTATATCTCAGATTCCAACTCATCAAGCACCATCTCCTCCCTGCAAACTGCTCCTTGGGGACTCTGGAATTCTGGCACCATCTCTGACTGTCTGGACTGTTCTTTCTCACCTTCTTCATCTACCGAACTCCCCGTGCAAATGTCACTCCTCCCTGATGCTGTCCCTGGACACTCACTCCTCACCTGCCTTTGCTCACTAGCCTTTCTTATTTAAACATCGATCAGAGTCTGAGGTCAAAGGCTCTTTGTAAACTGAGAGGAGGAGACTGAGCCAAACACACAGGCAGCTGAGCTCTCTCTCAGCTGAGAAAAAAGAAAAAGCTCTTTTTGCTTTTTGATCTCATTTTCCTCTGCTGCTTTTCCAGCTGCAATAAAACAGAACCGTGTTCAGGGGGAGCAGAGAGGGCCAAGAGCTCTAGCCGCCGACTACAGATGTCACGAGTTCAAATCGTGGCTTGTGTTGGGGTTTTCACCGAGCAGTTAGAGTGCAGGAATCCTTGCCTCACACGAAAGGAAAGAACCAGGAAAGGAAGGAGCTTTTTCAGTGATTTATCTGCTTTCAGGAGCCACACGGGAGAAGTGAGGTGTGACACTGGGGAAGTGCACCAGGATGGCATCTGTCATTATAAAGCAGTGTATTTAGCTTGCTGAAACCAGAGAGAACACATCCTGGAGTTACCACAGAGCTAGAGGGGCCATGTACAGGGTTTGGGCTCATGTTGGATGCTTTTCAAGAGGAATCAGGGAAGCAGGGGCTAGTTCTGGAGTGAAAACTCCCAAGAAATAGCGACGATGTAATGAATGAACATTTTTATGGAGATGGGGGAGTTCCGAAGCAGGGCTAGTGCTGGCCACAGGTCAGCAAGTGGCACTTACTCCAGGAAGGCAACGGCAGGAAGAAGTGGGTGTTTGGGCCCTTCCGTGGCCGCATACGAGCCATGGTTACATCCTGCACAGAGAGGCTTTGCCCGAGTCTCGTACAGAGCTTTTTCCCAGTCTGCTTGTCAGCAGGGCTATTTTTCATTTTCTCTCCCTTTTCTACAAAACTACCACTTATTTGATGCCGGGGGCTTATTTCAGGCCAGGCACTGCGCTAATCACTCTGTATACATCAACCCATTTATTCTTCCACAGATGAGAAAGGTGTCAAGACGTCAGTAACATTCCCATAGTCACAGAGCAAAGTCAATGTCAGAATTTGAATTCAGTTCTGACCAACTGTAACTTCTGTGCTCTGCCTCCTACATTACACTGTCTGCATTTCCTCACCACCAGTGTCTAGCCATTCGTTCACTGGAATATTACTGAGCCATCGTGCTCAGCATGAGGACTATAGGTATAAGACACGTTCCTTGTCCTCAGAGCGCTGAAAAAAGACTCTGGGTCCTAGAGCTGGGCTAATATGGTAGCCACTAACCACATATGGTTATTTAAATTTAGATTTCAAATCAAACCAATTAAATACAATTGAAAATGCATTTCTTCAGCTGCACTAGCTGCTTCTCCAGCGCCGGGCGGCTAAGGGCTGCTGGCACTGTCTTCACCGTCGAAACCCCTCTCTCCAAGTCTGCAGGTCTAGAGAAATGGGTGCCCCTGTCTGTTCCTGAGTCCAGCTCACAAAGTTGCACCTGCTTTTCCAGCCCTGCCCTCTGGGCTCTATTTTCCAGCTAGGCAAAGACATACCCATCAACCTACCGAGAGCCCAAGTATCTTCTGATTCCCAGTGCCTGTCCTTGGTGCTTTGCTGAGTCACGTCCACCTGCCTTAATAGCGCCCAAAGGGTTTTGAAGCTGTGAGGAGGGCAGAGGACTGCCCTCCATAGAGGACAAACCCCAGCCCAACGCTTCCCGTACATCAACAGAACTGTCAGCCTGGCTCAGATTTCAGAATTTCTGTTGCTTAAGAAGCTGGGAGAAGCAAAAAGAAGTCAGCTTGATTTTTAGGCTCCGGAGGCAAGAAGAGAAACGTCTTTCGGCTCACAAACGAAACAAATTCGGATGTGGATGTCACAGGGATGAGTGTGTTGGGTCCCTGACAGAGGTCCTTCACGGAAAACAACTCTCTTCAGCAGTGGATGGGCAGGACTCCCTCAGTGGGGGCACCATATTTTCAGCTAAACCATTTCTGTAAAGAGCCCACAGCCAGGTAGAGCAAACAGAACCTCTGTTCATCCTGACTCCCTTCCTTCTCCCTGCAGAGCCTGTAAGCCTTTCCTGAGGACTGAATGCAGGCCCAGTGTGAGACGACAGAAAGATGGAGAAGACATCCTTTTCTGGAGTGAAAAGTCTGGACAGGGCCACCTGGGCACAGAGATCATCTGTGCCTGCCCCCCCCCCCTTCAGAGGCAGTGTGCCCCCTGCTGAGGGGCAGCCTTCACGGCCAAGCTGTACATCACACGACTCTGCCCTGCCTGACTCCACCCACTTATCTTTGGCCTAATGCTTGACATGTGAAGATGGGCTCAGCCAATCAGATTCTTTCTGTCAGGAATTGAAACCAGGAGCAGGAAATGCCCCATCAAGAAGCAAGAAGTCAAAACACACAGAGCCCCTCAGGAGGCAAGGGAGATGGGTGAAGACTTACTATGTCCAGCCTTGACTCCAGAACCTCCAGCGAGCTCCAGTCCAGTCCACAGTCCAGTCCAAACCAGGCTGTTTTGGCACCTGTCTTGATTTCCGTGCCAGCTGCTCTACCATTCCATGTATAACCCTTCCCTAACCCATTCCCTGAGCTGGCTTGCATGCCTCCCTGTGCCTGGTGTGACCCAGTGGTGTTTCACCTTTGAAAGAAGTGTCATTCAGTCCGAGACAGAAAGTGGTGTAGGTGAGCACTGTGGAAGTAACAGGAGAATAACTTTCAAGTGCTCCCACATAAGAGATCAGATTCAGTCCTCACGCTGGTCCTAACGCCTAGGGGACAGTCACCATCCCATTTCACAGGTGCAGAGCCAGGCTCCTTGAGATCTCTCATTGTCCCCCTTCTGCCCTTAGGTTGCCTGTTTGTAAGAAGACCCTCCTACTCTAGCTGCTCGGAGATAGGAAAGATTACAGAAAGTGAGGAGGAATTAAGGGTTCCCAGAGAAGCTGGAAGTTGGGAAGTGACTGTCTTTCTCAGCCTCATTGTCTTTTCCTATAAAATGGGAACAATAATACCGACCAAAAAGAGTTGTGTGGAATTGGTCATTTCAAGAACGTAAAACACTGAGCACTATGCTGAGCGTACACCAAAGGCGCTCAGTCTCAACCACTAGCCCTCTCTCCTTCATCTGTGGTCGTTGTCCAGCCTCCAGGAGCCGCCAGCCTCTGGCCTCCTGCCTCCTCCCTGCACCAGCCCAGCAACCTTAGCCACACTTTGGATCCGTTCCCAGGCTGCTTGGCGGAGGCCTGGTGCTCACTGCACTTATTATTCCAGGCCCCCTGTGATTTACTTTTCTAGCGAGTTAATTGCAAAATCCATATGGAGTGGAGAGAAAACATCACCCAGGCTTGCCATGAAAAGCAGGGGAATAGAGGAAGCTTCCCTTCTCTGCCAGCACAGCCTGGAAAGGCAGGGCGGTGGGGAGATGCTGCCACGCTCAGGGCACAGAAGGTCGACTCCGCCAGGCTCTGTGGCAGGCACACGACGTTCAGGGCCTAATTATCCCCCCTTTATTTTTCTCTCTCTTCCCTTTAGACAGAAATCTATGTTTCAGGAGCCCATTAAGGGTATAAAGTGTAGGTTATCACATCTCAGTGTACATAAGAAGCACCTGGGAAGTTTATATAAAGTGCAGACGCCCAAGCATCTCTCTCCAGAGTTTCATCCAGTAGGTCTGGGATGGAGCCCAGAACTGACACCTGTGTGCCTAATGAAGGTAATGCGCAAGCCAAAGTTGAGAAATGGATGCAAAGGGAAGGGCAGTGGTCCTGGAGTTAGAAGAACTAAAAATGGTTCTTGGTTGGCCCTCTCACTATGTGTTTTTGGGCAAACCACATTTTCTCTTCGCCCTGTTTCCTTATCTCCAAGGTCAAGATCCAGAGGCAGGATTTAACTTGTTGATTCCTCTCTCTCTCTGAAGTACCTACCTCACAGGAACACTGAGAAAAACAGGTAACAGATATTGAAAGCCCTTAACACAACACTTGGCACGTTGAAAACACTCAAAAAAATCAAAGACACTATTTGTTTTTCTTTCCTGGAGAAGGTTCTCTTCAAACCTAGCCTGAGGCATCTTCACTTCTGAATGTTAATACATTTCTACATCTGTTTACAGTCCACAGCTTCCAGAGAGGGGCCTTTGGGGGAAGCCGGTCTGGTTTGAAAGCACTCTGAAGATGAAAAGGTGTCAGATCCTCCAGAGATGCGGCTGGTGGAAGTTAAAACAAATGTTTATTGTAATTTGGTGTGCTATAATTTATTAAAGGCATTTGGAAAATGGAAGTACTATTGTGTTCTCACAAGGGACGCCACAATTTTGAATAGTTTGCAGTTAATTCATTCACTTGTTCAAGAAACACTGAGCACTGGGGTGCCTGATGAACACGTACCAGCCCTCCAGGGACTCGGGGGCTGAACAGTGATGGCGATGTGGTAGGGACCACGGGGGCGGCGGGAGGCTGGGGAGTAGTGGCGCCCTCAGAGAGGGAAGCTGGGCCTAAGCTGACCAGCAGGAAGTGACTCCATTTTGAAAGCACCCAGATTGAAACACAATTTAAAAAGCAGTTCTGGTGCCAATCGAACTGTAATTTGAGATCCCTGGAGGAAAGAGCTATTCTCAGAGCATAGGATACCTTCACACCTTTGATTTCTCAGATGCTCCAGAGGGGTACTCAGAGGACCTAAGTACTAAATTCTAAGAGTACTTAGACTTTCTCCTACCTTTAGGCTCTAAGAACCAAGAGTTTTATGGAAATCTTGATTTGGAGGTTCCATAGGCACTTCAGACTCAACAATGTCTAACTCTTAGCTTATTGTCTTTCTCCACAAATGTACCCCAGCATTTCCTCTCTGCACCCACACAGTTACCTCAATCACACACCAAGCATGTTGAGTACATAACATGAGAAACTCTGTTAAACCACTGAGATAGTAGGGTTGTTTGTTACTGAAACATGAATTAACCTATACTAACTACTACCTAAATGTTATTTGTCTATAATCACTAAAACAGGACCTGGAAATATCAGATTCCATATAAACATTTTATGAATGAATGAATAAATAAACAAAGAAGCCTAAGAAAAAGAACATGAGATCTGGAACCCAAAGAAAATAGCCTATAATAAGCACCCACCCCCTATTTCCCCTACATTTCTGGAATGCTTTTTCTATCTCCATTTGGCTCCAGAGGCAAGATCTAACCTGTTGATTCCTCTCTCTGAAGTATGTCTATACTGATATCAACCCAAACTACATGCAGATCCTGGCTTATGCCTCTGTGTTTGGAGGAAGTGCAACTGTGACATATTTTCACCAATCCATAATCTGTCTTTGAACTTGATGCTTGCAGGGTTACATCTGGACCTGGCCCCAAGGATGAAATTTCTAAGCTCTCTGAATCAAAGCCTTCTAATTCTAACTCTACCCCCCTCCAGGTTAAAAAATGGCCTCATTAGGTCAAATATCTTTTTACACATGGGGAAAATATTCAGTAATTATCCTTAAATCTTTCAACACATCTCAGTTAAGCACAAAGGCAGAGGGTGTGAGGTTTGGATTGATTTTATATACTTTCAAAAATAAACACCAACATAAAGAATGTCATTCCAAAGTCACAGGTTCCTGAAATTATTGCTTAGCAAGAAGGTCAGGGCACGAATATAAACATCCAGCAGAGAGCATCTAGCTAATCAGATTAGAAAGATCAGCATCCTGGCAGTGCTGAGGATGGAGGGGGTGGGGGGCTGGGCGTCTGGAGCCTGGGGGGAGAGATGGAAGGGCCCTCTACCAAAGGAGGCAGTGGAGGAATCGTCCTTGGCAATGTCTCATTTGCCATCCACATGGTTCTCCAGTCTCTAGTTATGCTCTTCTTAAATTAGCTGCACAGTACCAGCCTGAAACTCTGAGGAAGCACATGGGAACAGGATGGGCTCACAGGAGACAGGCTCAGAGCCGCATCCTCGTCCACCGCTCAGGAGCTCTGTGACTTTGGGCCAGTCTGTGATTCTCGGTTTGCTCGTGGATAAAGGAGGGGCAAAGATAGCAACCTGCCAGTGTTCTGAGGGTTACACAGACGCCTGTGCTAAAAAAAGAAGTGCCTGTCTGTGGCGTGCCTGTCTCATCCCCTGATCCCAGGCACTTCTGTGTCCTGGAAGCCCGAGTCTGCAGACGCACTCAGAAAACGTGTGCTGAGGGTGGAGGGATAAGGTGCTCAAGGTTGGTTTTTTTAAACCATTTTTTTTATTATGAAAAACATACATGACATAAAATTAACCATTTTAACCCTTTGAAAGTATACAGTTCAGTGGCATTTTGTACATTCCCAATGTACAAAACATTATTACTATCTATTATAGAACATTTTTATCACCCCTTCTCCAAAAAACAAAACCAAACCCCTCATTCACTAGCACTTATTCCCTCTCTCGCCTCCTATGGGAAAGTCCACAGAGGTTTTAGCTAAATTCAATCCTTTAAAACACTGCAGGTGGATATTGCTTTGGTGAGCAAGTTGGCTGGTCAAGTAAGCATGTATTTCCCGAGTACCCACTGCATGCTGGCCTCTAGATGAGACACAGGGAGATGCATACTAAGAGCTCTGTTAGGCACGTGCCAGGCTGTAGAAGAGGCTATGATTGGGGAACACTTGATTTGAAACCTGAATCAATGAAGAACAGTGAGAGATGAGGTCAACAGGGTCAGAGGGGTGAGATGGGGGTGGTCTTAATGCATAAAAATGTGGGCCTGTGTCCATGGATCAGTGGAGGGGGGGCTCAGCATCTGTTCTGCCTCCTAGAAGGAGGGGTCTAGGAGAGACGTGACCTCGTGTATGGGGAAATGTACAGAGGTCGGCCCTGGCCGGGCGGCCGACAGAGCTCAAGCTGCAGAGGGGCCAGGCTTGGGGGCAGGCAGCCATGGACAGTTAATGGGTGATTTATTGGTGCTGCCACAGAAGCAACTTCCCTGGGACCTGTTTCCTAATTAACAACCACTAACTGGATGATGCCCCTTTTCTTTCTTTCTTTCTTTTTTTAAGTTAAAAGGCCCCCAAAGCCTTTCTTCTTCATCTTAATGGAAGGCAAGACTTCACCTTTGTCTCCTGCCTGAGTCTCAAACACAACAGGCATTTGGCAGAAATCCCCCCGCCCACCCCGTCACTCCTGCACAGACGCACACACGCACCCTCACACACAGCCAGACCCATATATTCTTATTCGTGTGCTCTGCACATGCCATCACACATTTACTCCTCTCATAACGACACCGACAGGTCTCACAATTGAGCTCAAGTGTACTTTACACCTGAACCGTACATGCACAGGCAACACACACACACACACACACACACACACACACACACACTCTCGTACACCCCTGCCGTTATAGGCATAGCCACAGGGTCACCCACGGTCTCAGCAGGGAATCTTCTCTGCGGCACCCACATCTCCCTTGAAGGGGCTTACTCACTTAGAGGAGGCCTGAGATTGGGTACCTGAGCCGCCACGCTTGGCTGTGAGGTGGTGTGAGGCAGGGAGGAAGGGAAGGAAGGGGAGGAAGGGGAGGCCGTGGTCCGGCATGGAGAGGCACAACTGCATGTCACTTAGACTCAAAGGCGTTCTCCTGTTTATAGTTCCTAGGGTGCTAAGAAGCTGCAAATGGACCTAAGAGCCAGGCTGCTGAGTGGTGGTGGTGGTGGTGGTGGTGGTGGTGGTGGTGGTGGGTGGGTGGACCTGGGATGGTGGTTGGAACCCACTAGGTATCTATTATGGATTGAATTGACTTCCACCAAAAAAAACAGTTGTTGAAGTCTGCTGCCGATGGAGTGTTTGTGTTCCCCAAATTCATATGCTGAAATCCTCACCCTCACTGTGATAGTATTAGGAGGTGGGGCGTTTGGGAAGTGACTAGGTCATAAGTGGGGAGCCTTCATGAATGAGATTAGTGCCCTCATAAAAGAGACCCGGAGAGCTCCATCACCCCTCTGCCACGTGAGGACAAAGCGAGAAGAAGCAGGGAGCGGCTCTCAACAGACCCCGAATCTGCCAGCACCTCGGTCTTAGACTTCCGGCCTCCAGAACTGGGAGAAATAAATGTGTGTTGTTTAAGGCGCAAGGCTACAGTTTTGTTCTGGCAGTCTGAACAGTCTAAGACAAGGCCTCACCCTCAGCACCTCAAATGTGACCTTAACTGGAAATAGGGTCACTATAGATGTAATTAGTTAAGGTGATGTCAAACTGAAGTAGGATGGTCCCCTAATTCAATAGGACTGATATCCTTATAAGAAAACAGTCATGTGAAGACAGGGACATACAGGGACAACGCCATGTGACAAGGGAGGCAGAGACTGGAGTGATGAGGCCACAAGCCAACGAGTGCCAGTGGTTGCCAGCAACCCACCAGAAACCAGGAAGGGGAAGGAAGGATTTCCCTATGCGGTTCAGAGAGGACATAGCCCCAACCATACCTTGATTTTGCACTTAGCCTCTAGAACTGTGAAACAGACGTCTGTGGTTAAGGCACCCAGTTTGTGATACATTGTTGCAGCAGCCCTAGGAAGCACACAGCCTCCAGCAGTAGAGCTAGTTCATTTTCCTGCTCTTTCTGAACCTCCTGAATGAGCACGAGTGGGATTGTTCATGCATCAGGACACAGTGGACACCCATCCTAAGTGATCCGTATTTACAGAATGTCACGTACCAGGTCCTGTTATACTGAGACACATAAACAAACCACATAGATAGATCTGTGAAAGCCTAAAGCCACACAGATCTGTGAAAACCTTTCTCGATAAATACAAAATAGACCATGGAAAGAAAAAGAATGCCTCTAGCCAAGGAACCAATTTAAACAGGTCTTCCAGTCCTGCCCTCCACCCAACATTAAACCTGTTGAATCTCGGAAGGGGCTGGCAAGGTTAATCATCACTGCTACCGAAAAGATTCACCCCAGCTTTTGAGTTATAGATATCGAGTGTCATTAAGACATTGTCGTGGTAGAAGACAAAGGCAGTCAATAATGGGCAGCTCTTTTTCATATTAATTAGCCAACTGTGCAGGAATGAAAAACAGCGCCAGCTCCCCCCACGTCTCCGGGAGGCCAGGCTGGGCTCACTTTGCTAGAGCTGTGGCGGCACCTCCCAGGAGCCACTACACCCTGCTAGGGCCGGGCTTCGGAGACCCATGATATTTGTGTGGTCCCCAAAACAGGTTTGGTTCAGGGCTGCCATGCTCTCTGGACTAATATTGGTCTCAACCACAGCTTGGCAAGCCGTTGTTGTTTTTTTTCCTTATCCTTACCTGAAGACATTTTTGCATTTATCTTCAGATAGAGCGGGAGGGAGAGGGGTGAGAGAGAGAGAGAAACATCGATGTGAGAGAGACACATCGATTGGTCACCACCCACACAACCCCAACCGGAGCTGGGGACAAACTGCTACTGAGGTACGTGCCCTTAGCGGGAACCGAACCCGGGACTCTCTGGTCTGCAAGCCAATGCTCTAACCGCTGAGCCAAACCAACCGGCCAGGGCGGCTAGCTGTCTCTTTAGTGATCACATGTACCTACATGTCCAAGAGGCTGGGGCAGCGGGAAGAACACGTGTTTGGGGTCAGGCAGATCGTGTGTGAATTCAGGCCTCTACCCCTTGTGAGATAAGTGGCCTCGGGAAGTCCCTTAACCTGCACTTCCATTTCCTTATCCGAAAGAAAATCAAACTATGAATCTTGCAGAGTTATTAAGAGGATGAAATGAGAGTATGTACTGAAAGAGGCTCATATGGTACCTGACCTATAATAAATAGTCAATAACTTTTATTACTTATTGAGTATATCTCATTTGAAAAGTAATTATTTCATGGTGCTTAATTAACGTAACAGGACTTATTATGAAATCAGTTATTTTCATCATTATTTTCTCGGGACGCTGAGCTGTATCATGGGCTCAGGTGACTGAGGCCCTTGAAGCCAGCTGTCATCCAGTACAGTGGGCCTGTTCCTTTGTGTCTGGGGTGAGAGAGGACAGCGGTCCCCGGCCTGGCCCTCACAGCTAGGCAGCGGTTTCTCCTATTGAGTACAGGCCAGCTCACATACCAGCTTCAGACAGGCAGGCAACTCTGTGACTGTAATGGATGAAGACAAAAGGAAGGACACTCTGCAATCATGTCTGAACTCAGAAAATAGCAGGAACATTGTCCAAACCACAAAATGACCAGCCATCCCCCTATCCTGGCTAATAGGAGCGATTGCCGCTGCTTTTTCCATTATGACGGAGCTCACTTCATTCTTCCTGCCTTCCATAGACGATGTGTTCATACACCCAGCCACACAGTAACCCCTGCTTCCCGGCAGTGTCCGATCCTGAACAGAGCTCCGCTTCCTTGAACCCATCCCCAAATCACCCAACACAAGGCCAAATCCTGAACATGTTTTCTAACACTCTTTACTGAGACACCAGTGACCTCCCCATGGTGTGCATTCTCCAACCTCCCTGGAAGAGTCAACAAACCCACCTTTGTTCAACTACAGGTGAGCTCTGGTAGTCTAGCTGGAGGGCATGAAAGGGTTTCCCCCTACCCTGCCCTAGCAGAGAGGCTGGCTTAGGTCCCGGGCGTCTGGGACTTTTCCACCCCTGTCCACCAGGTAAAGCTTTCTCCGGTCGTACTTTCCGTATCACATAGGCATACTGGACACACAGTCTCCACTTTTGCCGCTGGGGCTCCTGAAACTTGTGTTCCAGGATTGGCAGCAGTGAGAGGCCACCGTGGCAGACACTCTTCTTCCTGTGGTCCTGTCCCAGCTCTCCCTGGACAGGGCTCTCGGGATCATTTGATTCAGTTGCCTTGAGCAGGGCTCGGTTTCTTCTGCGGGTTCTCTGACTGCTGGCCGCCCAGGGTCGCTCACAGCACTCACCCAGCACTGCAGCACACTGCCCGGGCACGTGTCTGCCCACGTACATGTCTGCCCGCGTTGTCCGTGAGCCCTGGGGCCAGAGCCCACACCTGCTTCAGCTCAGCATTCCGCATCTGAGAGCTGCCGATGAACACATGTGCGTTCGCAGCACCTGCTCAGACGTTTAGCTTCCTGCCCCCAACTCCGATTCATCAATACCACTATAGACCGGTAGCACTGCACCACTGGGAGATCATTTAAAATGCACTTCTGCTTCTATTTTATTTTTCTCTTTAGTGATTTTAGAGCGAGAAGAAGGAAGAGGGAGAGAGAGAGAAACATCAATGAGAGAGATTGGCTGCCTCCTGCATGCCCCCCACTGGGGATTTGGCCCATAACCTGGGTATGTGCCCCGACCGGGAATCGAACTGGCGATCTCTTGGTGCATGGGTTGGCACTCAACCACATTGGCCGGGCAAATGTCCTTCTTTTTCTTGTGTAAGAGTCACGATTTCATTTTCTTTCCTTTATTACCAGCACTAATGGTGAGCTTTCTTTAGCAAGCAATTTTTTACAGGTGAAGTTTATAATCACTTTACAGGAGTTACTGCATGAAGGGCAACACGCGTACACCCTGGGTGGTCTGCTGGCTTACTCACTAGTTCAACAGTAGAGGAGGAAAGAGTCAGCGTAGCGGGCTGGAGACTGCCACCTTAGAAAGGTTGGCTCTTGGCTGGCATCTGGGAACTTGGCTGGGAAACAGTTTCTTACCTGATGTAAAACTGTCCTTAAATGATAAGAGTGGCTTACTGTGCCTAGGCTGTGTGTGTAAATAATGAGGTTTGTACTGACTGCCTGCTTTCCTTCTGAGAGGCTAGGATTTTGGCACAAGTTCGGCAGAGGTACCTCTGGGACCACCCCCCTCGTAAAATCTCCGGGCATAGGCTCTCTTGAACTTCCTTGGTGAACAGTACTTTGCATTATGACTGCCAGAGGGATTGGGGACACCCCATGTGACTGCCAGGAAAGGACTCTTGGAAGCGTGATTTCTTCAGAACTCTGCCCTCTGTGCCTTCCCCCTTTGCTAGTTTGCTCTGTATCCTTTCGCTCTGGTGGTATATCTTACCCCTGGGTCCCATGATGTGCTAAGTCCTATGAGTCCTGGCAGTGACTCACTGAACCTGAAACACCTCCACACAGTCTCCGGTGCAAAGATCTGTTCAAAGTCAGGGTGTGGGCTCAGGTGTCCCGGACCAGGAAGATGATGTGGTAATTTATGAAATGATGGGTACTAAAGGACATTGTGAGCTAGTACACACCCCCTAGATGGGACTAACAGGGGCCCGACACCAGAGTAGACTCTTGAAGAGCTTTTTAAATTTAGCTGGGGGAAATAAAGGACACTATTTTCTCCAAATAAAATGCATCTTTCAGCACTACTGAGTCTAGGGCCGAGGTGATACATTATTGAACATTGTGAATGCAGCTAGAAAGAAGGGTAAATCCTTTGGGCTTAAGAGTTTCTCCCTCTTGGCCATGGAGTGAGGCTGCAGGGCGGAGAGGGCCAGGTGCCTCCTTCTAATGAGCCATTTGGTTCCTGTTTGAAGAGTCTTCCTCTGCATTTTCACAGCCCGGTTCACACCCAGGATGGCTCCTCTCTCCTCCGTCCTCCATTCTTAGAAGCAGCTGGACTGGCAAACAGTCTCCCTTGGTTTACACCACACTTTGAACCCGGCTTGTTCCATACGATTATTTCCTTCTTGGAGGCACACTCAGGAAAGCAATTTGTTTTGTAGTTAAGGTCCTCCAAAGCAGAGTGCAGCTAACTCGTTTAGGAGCCGGCTGCTGAGCAGCAGAGGAAAGAAAAGTCCTCTCCAGCGTTCGCAGCATAAAGGGTTTGGCTTTTCATTTGAAGAGAAGTTTCTTCCTGGACAAATAGCCTGGGCTGAGATCCTTCTCCCAGAATGACCAGGAGGAACCAGCCGGAGGAAAATCAGGCCTGCTGGAGTCTTTTCACCCTCGGCCCTGCTAGCTGGGGAGTCATCTCTGGCAGAGAGAAGCAGAGTCATGGACAGCCGTGTGTGGTGTGGGGTCAGAGGGACCCGGGGTTGCATCCCGTCTCCCCTACTGCCAGTGTGTGATCTCAGCACTTCCAAACAATGAGACTGATATCTCCCCAAAGGTTGTTGCAAATGTTAAACAAGATGTGAAACACCTTGAAATCACAAAGCATTGTGCAATTAACAACAACAACAACAACAACAACAACATGTGCTTGTATAGCACTTCATGTGTGCCAGGCACTATTCTAAGCGCTTTAACTCTCAGAGCTCATTTAATGCTTGTAACTAACTACACCATGAGGCAGACAGTAGAATTAGCCCCAATTTATAGGTCAGGAAACTGAGGCACAGCCATATTAAGAACATGACTTGTGTACTACAAGGTAACACAGCTGCTAAGTGGAAAAGCTGTGGTTCCAATCCAGGTAGTCTGGCACCAGAGTCTGTGCTTATAAATGTGATTTACTAAGTGGGTTTGTTTGTTTGTTTGTTTGTTTTTGAGGGGATAGTCTGGCATATTGGCACCTTTTTAACCCACAAAAGCACAGGCGGTCATTCGCTCCAACAGCTTTTTATTCCTGTCTCCACGAGGCAATATGGTTATGGGCTCTATTCTGCTCCTCTTTATTCCTCTGTTATTTTAAGCGATGGTGCTGAGCCATGGCATCGATTCCAGGATCAGTTACGATGCACCACTGGGAACATGCGGTCCTTGACCTCTCCTGTGCACAATCGCCCGTCACTTCATCACACCTTTAGGAGGTAGGCATGCATTCATCCCCATGCTGCAGATGAAGAGAGCGAGGCCCGGTGAGATTCACTAATCTGCACAAAACCACCCCATTCCTGAGTGGCGGAGCTGGAATTCCAAATCTGACTCCAAAGTCCATTGTCCTTCAGAGTCATCTTGCTGCCTGAGATTACAAAGACCCCTTTGGGCTGATGGGGACACTAATGCCCAGAGAGGAAGTGACTTGCTCCAGGTCACACTGGAACTGGTAACAGAGCCCCTGACTGAAATCAGACTCATCCCTAGACTCCACACACCCAGCCCTGAATTAGGCTCTTGAGGGTAGAAAGCTATTTTTCCACCACTAGTTATTGTGTTCTTCCCCGAAGTCATCCTGGGTTAGACGAAGTTGAAAGAGGCCCAGGAGTTGCTCTCCCTGGACAAAACCAGCTCACTGATGGGAAAAATGCCTTGCAAATGTCTTCTGGTAGAAGTTTGACATTGCGCACATCAGTGCTTCCGCTGGAATTGAAAGTCATGTTGGCTCAAATTAAGAGCAAAACTGGTTTGCTGCACCTCTGTGCACACACAGCGGGTCCTAACCTAGTTTCAGGAATGCAATCTATCCTCATTTAGTGTGGCTTCGAAATCTCCTTGTCTCTTGTTCCTCTTCCTAGCTCAGAAGCAGGGTGCTCTTAGACCAGTATGTACTTGTCCACCAGGGGGAGCAAGAGAGCGCACCAATGGGAGTGGATTCCGGACACATTTAAATCGGGCCAGGACTTCTCCAAGGCCTCTTACAAGGAACTGCGAACAACGATGCTAGTGGCTGTTAAACACTGGCTCCCCGATCATGCGGTGCCAGCAGAGGTGGTGCTATGGGGAGGAGGCCCCAGGTCAAGCTTCAGCAAGGTGGTTTGAAGCAGGTGAGTAGAAGGAAGGGCTGGAATTATGGCCAAAGGGAAGCCAAGGTTATGACAAAAAAAGATGGTACCAAGTGTCTCATGTGGGAAGCAATGCAAGGCTGGGAGTGGGTGTCGGGCAGCAAGGTCAGGAACCAAGAGGAGCAGCAGCGGGGTGGAGGATGGGATGAGGAACGGGCAAGGGGTGTGGTTCATGACCAAGGCCACGGACTATGACAGGGAGTGTGGAATGTGGCATAGGACAGTCCAGCACTGAAGAACCCTGCAACTGGGCCCAAGAAGCGGTGAGGCCAGGAGAAGAATCAGATGTGGCCCCTCCCCCGGGAGCCCATTTTGGTCACAAACCTGAGAGCATTGAGGTCTTTCTCGCTGCTAACGAGGCCCTGCAGTGCAACAGGGCGGAGGTAGCTCACCCCCTTTACCGGCTACTGAGCCCATCCTCCCTGCCTCCAGGTCTCCTGGCCTGAGCCCCTCGTCCTGTCTCCTGGATCACTGCAGTAGCCCCCTCCTTCGACATAGCCTGCTAGAGCCCATTACTGCTTCTGCTATGACCCTGTCCAAGTATGAGTCTGACCCCGTCGCTCCTCCGCTCAGGACCCTCCCCTGGCTCCCTGGGCAGTGGCCTATGCACCCCTCCCCCACATCACCTCTTTGACCTCCTCCTCTACTCCAGCCACACTGGCCTCCTTGCCGCGTCCCTACAAGCCAGACACACTCATGCCTCAAGTCTCTTGAACCTGCCCTTCCTTCTGCCAGGACTGCTTTTCCTCCAGGCACTGTCCCCCTCGCCTACTTCAAATGTCATCTCATCAGCGCAGCCTTCTCTGGCCACCCATTTAAACTGCAGCCCCCCTCCCCCACCCGGCCTCCCCTATACCCTTTCCATAACACGTATCCTCTTGAAACAGCCTATATATTTAGCTGTTAAATTTGTTTATCATTAGACTCCCCACCGAGAAGTGGGCAGGTTTTTCTCTGTTGGTCACGCTGGAACCCCAATACCTAAAATAACACCTGGCACCTGGTAGGTGCTCAGCACATGGCTGTTAAATGACAGACAATCCACCTTCCTCTCCAGCCTTCCCTCTGAGTGCACCCTGCCTCATAGCCCAGTCACACACTGATGTTCCAACCTCATGGGACACAACTCATGTCTGTCCACCTCCATGCCTTTGCCACACAGAACCCCCTTTTCCCTCCTCTTCACCTGTTAAAGTCCTTCCCAGGCCTCAAAGCCCAGGGACCCGCACTTCTTCCACGAAACCTTCTCAGATACCTCCTGGCTGGAATTTTCCTCTTAAAACTCTATAATCAAATGTCCTTTCTCTAGACCATCACAGTGTGAGAGTGGCCTGGCATGACCTCTAGCTCCTGATCAGCTCTCACAGGATTCAGTTTTGTTTTCTGGAACTTCCTAACACTGACAAAAGTTTATGTTCTGGAAACAGCTAGAATCATCTCAGATCATTTGTGTGTGTGTGTGCGCGTGTGTGTGTGTGTGTGTATGATGCATTAAGCTAATCAAAACCAGTTTTTACAGAACAAACTATAGAGTGCAGTGGTCAATAAAGATAATGGGCACTGGACTGAGGCAGATCTGGCCTCCACCCTGGCTCTGCCATCTACTAGTCGGGCAATCATCAGCAAGCCACCTCATTTCTCTGGATCTCAGTTTCCTTGGCTAGAAAATGGGAAAAGGTTAAGCGTCAATGTCTCCCAGCTGACTTCTAGCTCCCAGATTCTCAGGGGCTCTGACTCTATGAGATCCTTCCCAGTCCTTTTTGGAATTTGGAGCCTTACAGCCCTTATTGCACGATCACACTGTCCAGTGGGAGATAATTCTGTTGGGCACCTATGCATTCCCGGGAGGGAGTGTGGGGGGCCCACAAAGCAGCCAGGTCAAATGTGGGGATTCAATCGCAACCCTCACTGAGGGAACCCAGCTTCCTACCCCAGATGAAGGACAATGGCTGGGGAGCAGCAGTGCTCTGGACACTGAGGGAATTAATGATAGATCTTCCCACAGATTTTAAAAACCAAGTCTCTTGAGCATGGAGCCAGGGAGGGTAGAGGATACATTGAGTTAACTTGGTAATGAGTTGTTGTTTTTTTCCACTGTGCTTTAGAGATGCTCACCTAATCTTCTGACTCCGAATAGACAATTTGGCTGCCTAATTAGGTTAACCAGTGATTTCCCTTTTGACACCAGGTTGCTTGATAATTGGGGGGTAACTGGGATTCTGTTTCATTGTTTCCTTTCTAAGTGAATTTCTCGGTTTGCCCCTGGGATAAAAGCCTGAGTAATTCCTCACTGTCCCCAGCCCCACCATGCCTCCTCACACCTCCAAGCCCTGGCTTGTGGAGTCACCTCTACCGGGGACGCCTCTCAGACCCGCTATGCTCGGCAGAGTCCTACGTGGCCTTCCAGCCGTGGCGCACCCATGATCGCGATGAAGGAACGAGCCTTCACACTCTCAAAGCAAAAACAAATGGCCTCTGTGACTTCATCCTACTGCTCTTTAAAAAGTTAATATTCATAGCTAACATGAATTAAAGTCCAGACCAGACATCTCACCCAGGTAGCTCACTCAGGCTCACAGCAACGCTTCAAGGGAGAAAGATGACCTGCTGATTCTGTTGTTGTTACTGTGGTGAAGCACCCGTAACCCTTTCAAGCATTTGTAAGTGCCATTCAGCGCCATTCAGCGCCTTCACACTGCTGTACAACCGTCGCCACCAGCTCGTCTCCAGAACGTTTCCATCGTCCCAAACTGAAACTCTGCGCCCATTGAACACTAACTCCCCACTCTCCCGTCTCCCGGCCCTTGGGAACCACTAGCATATTGTTTTAGGAAACTGACTCAGGGCGGGGAGGTGACTCGCCCAGGGTTTCGGAGCTGGGACACGGCACAGCTAGGAGTTGAGACCAGGTGTCCTCACTAGCTCCGGAACCACTGTTCTATCCCCTTGGTGACACTGCCTGCTACCTCTCCACTAAAGACGGGGCCACATGGCTGTCACCACATCCTCCCCCCTAGAATACTGCCTGGCACACTCAAGGCTGAACCTACACAGAGACACGGTATCAGCCTGAGCCTGTGGGTGGAGGTGGAGCTCACAATGCCACCTTCTCTTCCTAGAAAACTTTATTGAATGCCAACTGTGTGCCTGGCATGATGCCAGCCCCACTCGGCAGGAGAGGCCGGGGCTGGTCCTGCCTGGCGGCCCTGAAGAGGAAGATTTGTGTTTGCATTACCCAGTCAATTCTGTATTTATTTTGGATACTAAGCAGTGACATAAAAGCTGCTGACATTAACCTGCAGGGGCAGACACTGGCTTTAATGGACCCCATAACAGTTCTTATGGATGGCAGCCTCACCGTGACCGGGCCAAAGCCGCCACCGCTATCAATACCGTGGCCGATTACTATTGACTAACGCAAGGCCGGGCCGGGTGGCGGTGCAGCCGGGTTCCTGTGGCTGGAAGTGGCTGGGGACTGTTGTGCACTGGCATCGGGTAAGGAGCTCTGAGACCCTGGTCACACATTTTTGATGACTGACCTCAGGTGAGAGTCCAACGCTCTCGCGGATTCCCATGGAGCTGGGCAAAGGGCTCAGGCTGCAGCATCAGACAGATCTGGGTTCAAACCCAGGCCCTGCTGACTCGAGACTCTCCGGCGGGTCAGCTGACCTTTCTGGAGCCTCAGTTCTCCCACCTGGGAGATGGAAACACCACCATGTGGTGACGGGCATTCGAGGCAACCAATCACGCGTGGGCAGCGGCTTGACAACAGTGGCCTCAGCATGCCCCCCCTACTCCTGACAAGTGGTCACACGAGGATGTGCTGCGTCACCCATCCTGAGGCATCGAGCCCTGGTCTGAGGGTAGGATCTGGGTTCTCATCACAGCAGGGTGAATATGAGAGCAAGAGAGAAGGATGAAGGGAGGAGGACTGGAGTGGGGACAGGGAGAAGAAAGGAAGAGAAAGCACCAGGCCTGGAGAAGCTCCCCCGGCCGGGGCCCATGTGCCCGTCACCTCTCGGAGCCCTCTCAGCGGTCGCTGAGGAGACAAGGTGCGAGCAAGGGCACCGTCAGCCTCACCAATGGCCACAGGCGGCCCTGCCTGTGGCTCACTCACTGTCAGCCTGAGTCACTCATTATTTAGACCCGAGAATAACACAGTTGTTCATCTGACTTCCCAGCTGGGAGAAAGTGGACAAGTGTGTGGGCACCGGTGGGGTGTCTGGGTTTGGGGAGCCCAGGCCTGGAAGGCCAGGGGCTCTTTGTTGGATTCCCATGCCCACCTCCTTTGCCTGCCCGTCTTCCCTGAGTACAGCCAGGCTTGGAGGGGGGTGGCCAGGGCAGACATGGATAATCCGGAGAGGCTGGCCCGGCCGGGAGCAGGCAGCCGTCTCCGTTCCCACTAGCGAAGGCCGAGGCTCTTCCGGCAGTGACTGTGTCATTCTCCTCCAACAGAGGCTCGGTGGGCAGTGAGTCGGCTCCCAGGGGATACACAGTAACGTGGGCGGAGCGCACCTCACCCTGTCCCCACTTCAGGGAACAAGCGATCATTTGTCACCAGGGCAAGAAGTCTTCAACACAACAAACAACCTAAGTGTTCAGCAGCAGAGGAGATTCACTGTAACCCGGGCTGCAAGGGCAAAGATTTCAGTCACACTGAAATCAGGCCCCAGTTCAAGTCCCGTCTTGCTGTGTGACCGAGGCAGGCTGCGGAACCCCTCGGCACTGCAGCCTCCGTGTTGTGTAGGGGGGACAACACCTGCCTCAAAGGGCTGAAGGGGAGCATATGAGATCATACAGCTAAAGCGTCTAGCGCTGTGCTTGGGGTCTGATAACAGCAGCGGCTATGAGCCATTAATGTCATTATCCTTTTCCTCTTGTGAGCCTTCACCTTAATGTGAGCCCTTAGGATTACAGAACCCTAGATATGAACGGGCCTGCAGATCATTCAGCTCAGTTGTTCCCCAAAAGCTCTGAAAAGTCCTGCACAAACAAACTGATTTAAGTTCCTTTAACTCAGTGCTTCCTACATTATGTGACCACAGAATAACTTTTCTCCCCCATCTAAGAACTATTAATATTCTCGGAGTACAGTAAATGCAGATTTCATTGAAACCACTTATTCTATAGATGGGGAAACTGAGGTCGGTCTAGAGCAAGGGTCCGGCTTATCTGGTCCATACCCCAGGTCAGCGATGGAAAGAGGCGTCTGTGTCCTCACCAGACACCACCTTCTCTGCACGGGCCTCACACAGCACGCTGGGTGCTCCGGCTCAGGGTCTGCTGATGGGGGCGAGGAGGGACTGCTGGCCCGCTGGGGCCTTGGAGGGAAGGCGGGTGAGGCCGTGTGAATGGCTCCCCACTGCAGAGATGGGGAGCTCCTTCGGGTGCTGAACTCATTGGCCCTTTCCGGGGGCTGGTTTGGAGTCAGGGGAGGCTAACACTGCCAAGCCTGGGTCCAGGACCTGCTGCTCCGAGAGAAGGGGAGGCTCCCTTCTCAGGGGTCCTAGCTCAGACCCCCCAGGCCCGAGGGTAAGGAGAAACACCCTGAAACCGGACTCCCTTTCCTCCAGCAGAGAAAGGAGGCCTTGGAAGATGCGCTGCAGAGAGGAGAGCAGAATAAGGAGTCTAGAATAGCTAGCACTTCCCCAGGCCTGCAGCATGGGAGAGCTCAAGCGAAACCTCACATTTCAAGTTAGCACCCCCAAACGACAGTTTTTGTTTTCAAGCCATCCTCGGATCAGCAGAGGTGGGGCAGCGTTCGTGGCGAGTGCCCAGGACTGCTGGGCACCTGGGGGCTGGGGCCTCATGCGAAGGACGCAGTGGGATCCCTGCGGCTCATGCCTTTGCCGAGGAGCTGTGGGGGACACGTCAGCAGCGTCGCCTGGCCCCTCTGCTCCCTCACACACAGGCACCGTGTATGCGGTCACCCCACCCTTTAGGCACCTGCATAACCAGGAAAGAGAGCAGAGACCCAGTTGGTGGGTATTTCAGGTGACTGTGTAAGAGGCTCTGACTTTTGACCACTGAGAGCAAAGCAATTGTCACCAACGTCACCAGAGCCTCAAGCAACGGAGCATAAAATCAAGGCTGTAATTAGAACTCCGGTCCTGCAACCCAGGCGCCCGGCACAGGCCCGGCGGCCCACTCACCGGTCTCAGTGTTCTCGTGCTCGGTGTCGGTGAGCGTGAGGTTGGAGTTGGCCCGGCTGGACAGGCAGGAGCTGCGGCCCGATCGTGTGCTCCGGCCCCACAGTCGCACAGGGTGCTCAGGGGACAGCACGGTGTCAGCCTCCATGTCGGCATCAGAGCTGGCCCCCAAGGAGTAGCCGCAGTGGGGGAGGCCGATGTCTGTGCGGTACAGGGTCCCATGCGGGGGTGTCACCTCCCCCAGCCCCAGCTCACGCAGGGTAAAGTTGGCTCCTGGGAGGAAACAAAGGTGAGCTTGGTTAGGGTGCAGAGGAGGGAGCTCCAGAATGTTCCTCCTACTTACTCTAGGACCTGAGGGGCCTGGCCCTCACCCCAGGTCTCACTGCTGTCTTTTGAGGTCACTGTGCCTTTCTCTGCCTGGATGGCCCCTTCTGCCCCTGCCCTTCCAGCCCAAACCTTCTGCACCCTTTGAGGAAGGGCCACTCAGATGGCACCTCCTCTGAGAAGTCTCCCCTAAATCTACACCCTGTGCAGAAATCACTGCTCTTCCTCTGAACTCCCCTGAGGGTCTGTGGCCCGTCATCCGGCCCAGAATGAAGGGCCTGACTCCTTCCCTGACGATGTCCTCAACAGGGCCAGGGACCATGCCTTGCTCATTCCTAAATCCTGTGCCTAGAACAAAACCTGGTACTTAGAAGGGCCCAATAAATGTTTGCTAAATTGAATGGAGAGCTTGGGTCTCCCCCTCCAGCCGGGGTGGGGGCACGGCACTTGCCAGCAGGTCATTGAATAGCCCCATATTGCCTGCTAAATAACCGACGCCCAGCCTTCTCACACCCAGTGCTCCAGCCCCTTCCCGACAATCCCCCCACAGCCCTGATGAGATCACCGCCCATGAAGCAGCTACTAAAGGGCTAATGTCAGCAGGCTCGGCACAGTAGGGACCTCTGGGCTGTTCAGTGGCCAGCAAGCCATTCAGACTGGCCAGGGTCTGGGTCAGACCAGATGTTAAATGTTTTGAATGTCAGCCCTATGTGCCACAGTCCAGTCTGCCCTCCTCTTTTGCTTTACTTCTCAGTAGAAGAGAATCCAAATTGGAGCCTAAATTCTCTCAGTCTGCTTCCCACCCCCACTGCGCACCCCACTTTCTACGTGCCTGGTTTGCCTCCCTCTGATCTCTCCGCACCCCTGTCCTGTGCACCTCCTGGCTTCGCCACCCCCATCCCACATGCCTGCTCTGTGGTGCCAACCCTCTCAAGGGAGGTCAGTCACACATTGTGAAGAATGACTGCTGTATTAAGTGAAAAATCAAATTTGTTTGCAATAAACAGCCCTGGCTGCATTGATGTCCATGTGGCTTGCCCTGCATACCCTTTTAAGTGGCCAGACTCAGTGTCAATATGAGTGAGCTTCTCCAGGATGGAGAAATGCAAGATGAGGGCTGCCTCTGGGCTCAGCAATCCCATTGAGCCAGCCGGCCCCTCTGATGTGTGAGTTTAGAGTTATTTCACCAAACACGAGACATCCTCCTGTTTGCTTCAAGTCCTTCTGGCCTCCTCCCTGAGGGGCCTGGGATACAGGATGACATCCCACCTCACTCACCAGCTGTGCAATCTGGGGCTGGTGACATCACCTGGGCTGTTTTCTTGTTTTTAAAATGGGTTGATAATCTATGACTTGCTACCCTCAGGATTTTTGAGGATCCAGGGGGGTAACAGGAGAGAGTGAGTACTTCATACACTGCAAGGCTCACACCTGTTTGTGAGATGAGAATGCTTCTTGTTTGTTATTTACGAAGATGAGAAGGGGCTCCCTCCTTCTGCATCCTCATGCGCTAGGGTGGCATCCAGGCCAAGCTGGACCTGGCAGGGCTCACTGAGCTCTATCTATGGGCAGGACAGAGCTGGATAAAAGCTTTGATACCATTCTGTCCCTTCCCCTCATTGAGATGCAGAGATGACAATTAGTAGTAGGCAGCATTTATGAAGCATCTGCTCTGCACCAGGTACTGTGTCAAGTGCTTTATTTTCAGTCCTTATTAATTCTGACCACCCTCCTATTAGGAGGTATCACAGCTATCCCATTGCCCAGGGGAAGAAGCTGAGAGTAGTAACAGTGGCAGAGCCAGAATTCAGATCCAGGTCTGTCTGATGCCAGAGTCTGAGCTCTCACCCACAAGCTGGGAGAGCGTGGCAGACCCCTCATCTCTGCAGCCCGAAAGGCAGCCTTGCCAGCAAGTCAGCTTTCACGTGGACCCAGGCCTGTGGGGGAGGCCACTGCAGGCTGTCAGACTGCGTGTGCGTGTGTGTGTGTGCACGTGCGCCCAGCTCTTCTTACTCTGTGATCTTGGGCAAATGATCCAGCTTGGTGTTGTTGTAAGGATTAAATAACAAAGTCAAAACGTATGTAAATCGCACAGCGATGTGCCTGGCTAACCCTGCCAAAAGCAGAGGAGTGGCAAGGGCAGAATCAGAAAGGGCTGCACAAACACTCCGGGATTGATCGGGGCCCACCAGGCAACCAGTGAGGCTCAAAGCTCTGCAGGCAGAAAAACAGGAATCACAGAGGCACCAGGGTAGTGAACGTACATCAGGGCAGGTATGGAAATAATGAGCAGTCCAGTGGATCTAGAGCGTGAGTGGTGAGGAGAGACGAGATAAAATAGTCCACAAAGACAAATGAATATGGGGAAAGCCCTACTAAGCCAGGTTAAGGAGCTCAGTTTAAGTGCCATGGAGTCATTTCCAACTTCACTCCAGCTGCAGTGCAGAGACTAGTTCATAGGGGGCAGCACTGGGAAGAGGGGCTCTGGTTAACCTGTCCAAAGACCTGGTGAACCAGAACAGGGGCAGAGGGAACAGAGCAGAGAGACGAATTTGAAAGGTAATCTGGAGTAGGATGGATAGGTTTTAGTGACGATTGTGTGTAGGAAATGAAGGAGTGGGCAGTCAGGTGCCAGGATAATCCCAAAATTACTAAGTTTTTCAGTCGATGTCAGAAACAGCTTCCTGTCAAGGTCAGGGCGAAGCTTGACACAAAAAGTTGCTAAGATATGTTTGTTGAATGAATAAATATATGAACAAATAACTAAGACGTATTCAGTACTTACTCGGTGTTATTAAACTTACCACTTACACATCTCATCTTATTAGTCCTCCGCGCTGTAAGGAGCCCAGTCCTGCTCACCTAGCAGGTGAGCGGAGGCTTAGAGGAGGACCCGGGGCTCTGAACTCCACCCCAGGCAGTCTGACAGGACAGGGACCCAGCTCCTAACCGTCTCATTATGCCCACGAAGTGGCGAGCATGGAAATGGAGGAAATAAAAATGAACTGCAGGGCTGGCTTTGGCTAGATACCCGTGCCAAGATAGCAGACTTGGTGTTGACAGGGCGCCCTCGCTCGCCTTGCTGCGTCCCGAGCCTGCGTCTGCGCCTGCGCCCACGCCCAGCGCCGCGCCTGCGCCCAGCGCCACGCCCAGCGCCACGCCCGCGCGCGCACCTACCCACCTGTGCGGCAGAACTCCTCGGCCTCCTGTGGCACCATGTCCTTGATGCGGCTGCCGTAAGCGAGCCGGGCGTCCTGGTCGTAGGCCTTCAGGGTCTCGCTGGAGCTGTAGGACTTCTGCGGGGCCTTGCCCTCCTCGCTGTCCGCGGACGAGCTGGTGTAGCGGCGCTCGGCGTCGCGGCGCCGGGTCAGCGAGCGGTATGGCTTCCTCTCCTTCACGTCCATGGCCTCCGGCCCGCACTCCTCCACATCCACGAACAGGGTCCTCGCCGCACTCAGGGCTGAGCGGTCTGGAGCTGGGAAACCAGAGAAAGGGCGTGAGCTTGGGCCTCGCGAGGCAAAGACAGTCGCCCAGTGCATGGACTTGGATTCACCCTGCAGGGCTGCGGAGAAGGGCCACGGCGCGCAGAGATGAGGGCACCACTCCAAGGCCACGCGGCCATAGGGGCACCGGGGGCCTTGCACCCAGAGCCTGTAAGGATGAACCCTGCCCCTGCTCCGCCGCCTTTCCACGTGGCCTTCCAGGGGTCCCTGTCAGGAAAGCTAGGGAAGGCTAGAGCACACTGGTTTTCCTAACCCAGACAGGAATCACGTGCTTGTTCCCATCAGGTGCTCCGCTGCTGCAGGGCCTTACACCGAACAGTGGCTCCTTAAGAATTTGTACAATGAATGACCCTACTCGGTCACTGGGGTAAGCACATAGTATCTCATTAAGTCAAATGAGCCAAGGTCCTTCAATCAGTCCACACTATCACCACCAGATCATTAATTACTTGCTTAACGTTTGTTTTCTTCCACTAATACATAAGCTCCGTGCAAGCAGGGGCTTTACCTGTTTTGCTCTCATGCTCTATAGCCCCTAGAGTGAATCCTGGCACAGCTGACACAGTGGTTTAATTAACTGGCCAACCAATCCCCATCTGACTGTAAAGAAAACTGAGGTTCCGAACCTCCTTCAAGGTCACAAGGTGGTAATAAAGGCAGAACCTAAATCCAGGTCTGCTTGGCTCTAAAACCTGAGTTTTTCCTCTTGTTATGTCCCCCTTCCTCCCCTTCCTCCCCCTCTCACTACACAGAAGTGTCCTTCCAGCTGGGCTAGCTCTGACTGCCATGCAGAGAGAGAACTCCTCCACCTCCAGGCTCGCCTTCTCATCAGTGGCACCATCAGCACCTGAGGAAGCTACTAAGCCTGCCCCAGACGTCTGGGTGTTGCCAGGGTGTGTGATGGGTGGGAAGCTGGACATTAATTCTGTAATCTCTGCACCTTTGTGCATGCTCCAGCACAGAATACCCACCTAGATGTCTGCCTCTCTCCTTGAGGGCAGACCTGGCATTCATAGAACACATGAAGTGTCGGCTGGGTAAACAAATGAATAAACTTCGTTTCTTCTTACCAATCTTAATATAAAATATTGGTAGTTAAATTTAGGTAAATATGTATTAGATGCATCTACGATGGAATTAAATGCATTGCTTAGATGCGTTCCTAAAAAATTTTAAAGACAGCCCGAGTTTGAGGTATTCCCCCCCCCCCCCACTTAGCAGCTGTGTGACCTAGGACAAGTTACTTAACCACTCTGTGCTTCAGTTTCCTCATCTGTAAAATTGTACCAACCTCTTGGGGTTGTTCTGAGGATTAAATGGATTAACACATGTCCCTGGAACATATGGCCCCCTCATATATAATCGGTGCTGAATGTGTGTTAGGCGTTATTATCATCAGGAAAAAAAACCCCACATTTTATTTTTAAAAGGCACACTTCAGAAGTCTCCAGCTAGGTGTCAGTTATAACCGGAGAAGGAACAGCCCCTCAGAAACATATGTTCCTAATGCTGAGGCACACTGGAGGCGGTTAAATTGGATGACTGTCTTATCAGTGTGTGCCTGTTGACCGAAGACACTGGCTTCCAGGCAAAGATTCTGAAACAACAAATTATGAAGAACACAGCCGTGAAACTCGGCTTCCCCATCACACAGCAGAGGCAGGGAGAATGGCCGCCTTACTCCCATTTCCTTAGATTTTTTTTCCTGTTTTAGGTTTAATAAAGTAATTCAGTAAATGGTTACTGTTTTTGAACAGGGCAGGGGGTCAGTTATGGTCCACACTCAACGTGGCCTTTATAAGCGAGAGAAAGAAGGGGTTGGGATGTAGGACGTGGCAGTGGACAAAAGCTCCGGAGCAAAGGTCTGCAGCACAGTTGGTGCTGAGACCTGGCAGGAGGAGGAAGGCATGCTGGGGAAGGGTGCTCAGCTCAGGTCCTGTGACCCCCATCCATGGGTTGGGGGACAGAAGCACTGGCACATGTATGTTTAAACATGTCAGTCCCTGCCTACCCCACTGACCAGTGGTTCCCCACTGCCCTTAAATCCATTACCTAACCCTTCCCAACTCTCCCTCCACTTCCTCTCCCAGCCTGCAGAACAACTCGCCTCTCTCCCAGATCCACACTCTATTTCTGTCCCAGGGAGCTGCCTGCCATTTCTCAGACATCCTCAATCTGAGCCTCTGCATATGTTGTTCAGTGGGTTCACCGAAGGGAGGCTCCTGAAGGAGGTGGGGGCAGGAGGGTGTAGGAGAGAGGAGAGATTACTGCTTCATCCACTTCATCTCCCACCAGGTGGCCCCTCTTCTAGGCCTCCAGCTCTTACTGGCTCTGCAAACATCCTTCCCTTCCCTCACCTGTCCCGGCCCAGGGGTGTCCCAGTTTCCTGCTGCAGACAGACCCTGGGTGTCTCACCATCCTGGTTGGCTACCATCACCTGCCCATATCTGTGTCTCTTTATTAAAGTCTGTTCATTTAAACCATCTGGGGTGGATTCTGTTTCCTATGAAGATCCTGACCTATGATGCAGTTTCACCTCTTACTCTCTGGTTCACCTTCAGTAACATTGTTATTGTCATCATCAAACTAATAACACGAACAGCTATTGCTTACTCTGGGCTTACCATAGGCCAGGAGCTGGGCAAAGTGCTTTGGACAGATGATCTCATTTAACTGTCACCACTCCTAGGCTGTGTGTTGGTCCCATTTTACTGATGAAGAACCTAAAGCTTAGAGAAGTTAAATAACTGGCTTGTTTTTTTTTTTTTAAGGAAGTTATTTATTACTATTATTTTATTAATTAATTAATTTTTATTTAAATACTGGTTTTAAACCACACAGGCAGGAACTGAATCAAGAGTTGGATCCATCCATTGCCAAATCTTCCTTCCCATAACCCTCAGGTGTGCCCACTGATGGGATGGAACCAACTCCAGGTTAGGTGTTGGCCTGGCTCCAGCCACTTTCTGGCTGTATGGCTCTGGGCCAGTCCCTCACCCCAGGATGCTGGGTTTGTCGGATACTTTGTAAACTGTGCTGTACCTTATACCTACAGGCATACATGAATGGAGAACTATTACAATCAATGCCATCATCGTCCTCTTCATTGCTTGGTTGTTATTTCTAACCAACAAATCGTATAACTGCTTTAAACATAGAGTAAATCAAGCAGCTGAGTATGTTCTGGAAGCTAAGTAGCAACACACACGAAGGACATGTGAGCAGCTCAGTGGCTGCAGGCCTTGGGCTAAGCCTGGAGCGCTTGACTGCGGGTCAAGATGAAGGGAGTGTGGCCCCAGGGCAGGTGCTGGCACAGACCACACCTGTGAAGTGCAAGACCCTGGCCTGCCCTCGAGGTATGGCTTCAGAGTTCATTTCCACAACCTGCTACAGACCAGCCTTGTGCTGGGCGCTGGGCCAGCACCTCAGGGACGGCTGGCCCTCTCTGTGGATTTCAGCCACAGGGACAAGGGTGAGAGCCACATGAACTGCAGTTGTAGAGGCTTCTCTGCATGGTGATGGGGTCCTTTTTGGTCAATCTATGTGCAGGAGTTGGGTACGTCTGGCCTGTGGGCTGTATAAGACCCTCGGAATCAATACCAGCTAACATCACACACCTCACACATTAGCCTGACCACATACAGCAGGCTCATTTTTAAGTGGATAATTGTGTATGGCCTGCAAATGACGTCATACGTATCCAAATGACCCCTAGCCGAAAAGAGGTTCCCCACCCTGAACGGGGGAGGAGAGTGGACCCGGGACACGAGAAGCGAGGAAGCACGCGTGCACTGAGCACCGTGCTCCCCACTGTTCACACAAACCCGCAAGAACCCCAGTTATTGCTCAGTTCAGAGAGCAGGTAAATGGCCCAGTTCACACAGCCAGTAAGTGACAGCACTGGGATTGACTCTCAAATCCCCATTTTGTTTTTTTTCCTTTTCCACGGAGCTGGGCTGGGCTGGGTCTGGAAGGTTAGAGCAGGTGCGCGAAAGTGGGAGGCCTGGGAGACACCGCATGGTGACGGTGGCCAGGGTATCATTTCAGGCAGGAAAAGAGGCAATAACAATAGACCACTGCTGTTAATTCAATACCTACTCATGTGCCAGGTACTCTGTACAGATTCTTTCTAATCCCTATGACAGCTATGCCGTTAGATATCACCCTCTTATTTTATGCTTTCTCTTATCTGCTATTATTTTACAGATGAGAAAGCAAGCTCAAAGAGAAGGGGACTTGATCTGTCAGGGTCTGGATCTGAACCAGAAGAAAACGTTTAAACCTGGAGAAAGGTATTCCACACCAGTACAATAGGTTAATCCATTTGGAAAATCTTTGTGAAGGGCCTTCTCTGTCCTAAGTGCTGCTGAAGATGCACAGAGGAAACACACCGAGGCCCCCTTGTTCCCCCTGTGCCCTTCTCCCCACAACACTGCGACCTACCGTGCTGCTGCCAGGCTTGTGTGAGGCCTCGGTGGATGGGACCAGTGAGCTTGCTACACCTTGGAGCTTCAGAAAGAGTGGGCGAGTCAGATAGGGAGAGAGGCAGGAGGTCACCACAGGCCCTCAGCCGGGCTCGTGGGCCAAAGGTGAAGGGACAACCAGGGACCACTGCCCAGAGACAGTGACAGCTAAGGCATGACGACAGGATGTATGAAAGTGGGCCCGGCTAGACAGTTCTGCGGCAAGAGGAAGCCTAACTCTGTGGCCTTCCAATTTCTCTGACCTACAGTAAAAAGACATTTCTTTCACAACCCAGTACACACGTACGTCTACACATTTCTAACTAAAACAACATTTTCAAAAACGATGCCTAACTTTTCCTCAAGTGAAACATCATATTTTCTATTTGACTCTCTTCTACTAAAATAGAATTACGGATGGGTTGCCAACCTCCACTGTGAAAACACTTCTCTAGGTACCAGCTTGGATGGAAGGAAGCCGGAGGTGGGGGAGAAGGTGGGAACAGACAGGCCCCGTTTCCCTGAGGTCTGGAGTTGGGGAGGGGAAGAGGCGAGGACCAAGCAACATGGCAGAAAGAAGAGGAGTTTCCACGAATGGCGAGAATCGGAGTGCCCGAGAACACGCACACGTGCATGGGACAGACAGCGTGCTCTCGAGACGGCCGGGAGCGTGCAGACCAGCTGGCTCTCAGGGGCTGAGGGGGCGGGGCAGGATCTGGCCCTGCAGGACAGCCGCGTGTGGACTGACCGACGTGTGGGGAGAAACTCAGGAAGCAAACCTGGGCCCTTCGCGGGCTCCGGCAGTATTGTGAGGGGCAGGGGCCTGAAACATTCTCAGGGCGACTTCATCGGATATACCGCGCTGCGGAGACACCTCTGCCCCTTTCCAAGCCCTCGGGGGAGACGGGGGCTGTTAACCTCAGAAACAGCCAGGGACAATGCAGGAAATTGACTGAATTTCTGCTGGGCTAAGCTTTATAAGTTTTCCTTAACGTAAGTACATAGTGATATTTTTAGTTCTTTGTGTGTCAAAAAGGGCCCATTAATATTTCAGAGCAAAAATGTGTTCTATAAAATATAAGCCATGGGCAGTATCTGTGTGTGTGTGTGTGTGTGTGTGTGTGTAAAATCATCACACATTTTTTTGTTGCCTTCATCCTTTGAAGTTTGGTTTTGCAAGTCCTTTGTTTTAAACTCCAGTGTTGTGACATGAAGGTGAATGGCGGGGGGGGGGGGGGGGGGGGGCACCTGTTCTGTCCCAGGGACTGTGTTGGGCGGTGCACCAACCAGAGAAGCAGGCATCGTTATACGCACTTTACAGACTTGCAAACTGAGGTTCAGACTAGTGAAGTGATGCCCAAGTTCTCACAATATGCCAGGACTGGAATCTGGGAGGTCTGTCTCCCAAGTCTGTACTCTGTGTTGTACATTTCTCCCGCCATGTCACTTCAGGGAAATCCTTGCCTTTGTAAACAGTGAGACAACAGTTATAATAATGTGGCTAATGGCAAGGTCTTTCCATTTGTTACCTCATTTAACCCTCACTGCACCCCTAAACCATCCTTATTTGATAGATGAAAGAGCCCAGGATTTGGAGCGGTTATGCACCTTGCCCAGAGGGCCACAGCAAGGGAGTGGCAAAGCCTGGGTCTGTGTGACCCCAAGGCTCAGCGTGTCACCAGACCCAGGTCATCTCTTCTTCCAATGTGCTTAAAGGTTCTGTGTGTTCTTTCCCTTCGTGTTTTAGCAGTGCTGATTCCTCTGATAAACAGAGGCAGACCCGCCCTGCCTTCTGGGAGGAACGGGTGGACAGCGGCTTCTCGGTGTGCCCTGCACAGGACGGCAGCGCCGGGGGCCCGGGAAAGGGCTTTCTTGGGATCGTGGTGGAGTGTGGCCGTGTGCCTGGCCCGGCTGGGGGGCCTTCCCTAAGCAGCGGCTGGCAGGCAGGTGACAGATGGTGCTGCTACCTGCAGACGCCATCTCGCCCTTCTGTTGGAAGGCTGGTCACAGGCCAGGTCTGAAGGGCAGGTGGCTGCTGTATGGGTGCTGCTCCTCGGACCCCCAGCTGGGAGCTCTCGCCGGAGCTGCCCCGACCCCTCTAAGGGCTGAGCACACACAGGACCTCGGTCAACAGGAGGTGGTGTGAGGGCTGTGTTCCAGATTCCTCCATCCACCGACGTTCTTCCTCTCCCACGGCTACCTGCCAGCCAATGATTCCCCTTTACAAACGGCGGCTTCTTAGTGTCAGAACATGTGCTTCTTGTTGTACAACTGAAAGTACCATCAAAGGCCAGCTGGTTCACCCACCGTTGACGCTTGAACCCTCTTGGTCCCATCCTTACCATTGGTCACATCGTACCTAAGCTGGGGCTCTGCTACCTCCAGGGACAGCTCTGACTGGCTTCCTGACAAGGACTCGCACCTCCGCTTAGCTTCCTCTGTAGGCCTCAGCCCTGCCCCTTAGGGGACTCAGAAAATAAGGTCCTGGCCATAGCCCTTCAAGAGCAACGGCGCCCGTCTGTGTGCCCTGAGTCTTCTCATCAGACCGAACGTCACGCCTGCAGTTTCCTAGCCTCCCCGTTCTGGTGACCTTTCACAGGTTCCTCCATCCTTGCTGCCTCTCTCCCTTCTGATAAAGCTTTGTGAGGTCCAGGGCGAGATCCGAGGACAAGGAGCTGGACCAGTTGCAGCCAGAGGGACAGACACATCTACAGGCGATTCTAGCACAGTGAGCACAAAGGGGCAGCTCTGGTGGGGTGGACAGCAAAGGCCACCTGAAGGAGGGGACTGGGCTGAGGCTGGGCAGGATCAGTCAGGGGACAGGGAGCAGAAGGGGTTCACACAGGCCCACAGGCCTCGCATGTGGGGTTGGCTGGAATCCCTGCCACGTTCTTGGTGCAGCAGAAATATCCTCCACGTACCGCTCTCTCCTGCAGTTTTCCAGCACAGTATTCCCACGGGGCGGCCCAACCCCGTGTGGCCTCCTTGGACGCACACGTCTGGAGCCTCCGGGTGAGCTGGCTGGCTGCTGGGACTGAGCTTCTTCAAGAATACACTTTGATCAGTGATCTTTCTCACTTCAGCCCCCACTGAAAGGGACCCCCTTCCTTCTCCCTAGAAAACCCATCCCAGGGCCAATCCCAAAGCTCAGGTGATTAGAGGGCCAATTCTTTGCTAAAACAAAACAAAACCGTGTACAAGGGCCCAGCAGGTATGGCTCAGTGGTTGGGTGTCAACCCATGCATCAAAAAGTTACCAGTTCGATTCCCGGTCAGGGCACATGCCCAGGTTGTGCGCCTGATCCCCAGTGGGGGGGCATGTAGGAGGCAGCCAACTGATGTTCTCTCTCATTGATGTTTCTACCTCTCTCTCCCTCTCCCTTCCCCTCTCTCTAAAATCAATAAAGAAGAAAAAAAAAGTGTACAAGGGCCTTGCACAGATTTCTGATTTTCTATGGTTTATTCTGGGACCATATTATGAGATAATCAAAGGGAAGGAAGAGATAGTTGGGCTGATTAATTGCACATCCCCTACTGTGTCCAAGGCTTAATCTGCAGTTACGGGGGGCTCCTGCATTAAGCGTCCACTCTGTGAGGGGCGAGGGGTGAAGGCGAGAAGGGAGCCAGAGGGGACAGCCCGTGCACAGGAGCAGGCGCTCGTTTAAGGCGTCTGTGAATGGCGAGACTCTCAGTTTTAACACTAACTCCCTCGATCACGAGAGCCTCCCAGATTGGTGAAGGTGCTACTGCTTACGTCCTTGTAGACTGCGCTGGGTCCTGTGTTTGCAGAGAGGGGGGAGCGGAGGCTGGGGAGGCTGTGACTGCTGAAGGCCACATCCAGCAGGTGCAGACCAAGAGCCACCAGCTTTGTGGCGTTTCCTTGCATGGCCTCAGTTTCCTCTCCTGCCACAGAAGGTGGCATGGGGGTGGGGTCATATGGAATCCATGCCCAAGGACTGCCTTTATGCCCCCAAACATACCCCACACACACACACACCCGTGCACACACACCCGTGCACACACATACACACAGTGGGTTCAAAGTACTCTGTCAGACCCAGGAGTTCTTGTAAGGTGCAGTGACTGCAAGGCAGCTTGGGGAGGTGCCAGCAGGGGTCCCGGCAGCAGATAACACCTGTTAACGGGCATCCCGGAAAGGGATGTCCAGGAGGAAAGCAAGGGAGGGTACGGGGCTTCGGCAGACTCTTACTTACATCTCGTGCACTCAGGCCTCAGAAAAGTAGAGAAACCGGCTCCTAATGATGGGAAACCCTAATTGCCTGAAACTGCCGCCATTTCCAATAATTAAAGGCAGACTTAATAGGTATTAGGGCCCTCTTTCCAGCAGCTGGGTGGTCAGGCAATTTCTATTTCAATAATTAGCTGCTGTAAGTCACACGGAACTGGAGCCAGATAAAGGCAGGACCAGTCTCTCACGGAGCTAATGGTGCCCAGGGTTCCACACGCCCAATCAAGCCTTGCATGGCTCCCATCTCTTTCATCCTCGGCCTCAAAGGACTTCACTGTCGGTAATTAAGTCTCCCAAGTGCCTCAGAGGAAGTGATTCTCCTTGGCAGTCTGAGAAAGGAAGAGGCTGCTAGGTGGAGGTGGGTGGGCACCACCTGGCCAGCCCCCAGGACGGGGACCGGGAGTGAGGAGGTGGCCCAGCCCCTGCAACTCAGCCCTCTCAAGCCTTTGGCCCCTGGGCATCGTACCTCTAGGACAACTGTAGACCATGTGGCTTGGCTGGCCACTTCCTGTTGAGTCTGGTTCAACCTGCCCCAGATGGGAACCAGCCTGGATGGCTACTCAAAGTCTTTCTGAATTTCTCAGCCTAGACAGTTTCCGGCGATCTAGCTGTTAGACACGCCGACTCAGGTGGGTAATTCAAACACCACTCTCTAGAGTCTTACAGTTTGACGAGAACATAAAGGACAAAGTCACTCAAGCCTCACCTGAGCACTGGACCCCTCTGTGAGTCCGGCAGACCCCAGCCCCTCTGCACTGACAGCAGGCTCTCTCCTAACACATTGCATCCTCTAAGCTTAGCCTCGGACACCTCATTCTGATAGGAGCTTGAATTCGTTTCCTGCGGGAGCCTTCCCACTGGCCCCAATTCTGCCTTTGCACCTCCCAAACACACCTCACCTTTCCTCCCCAGAACAAAATCTCTCCTCCCTTGGCTCCAGGAATTGGTGAAACAGTGATAAAAAAACAAAACCGAAAACAAAAAAACAAGCTTGACATCAAAAGCAAAACCCAAAAAGGAAAAAGCAATAAACCAGACTTCACAAAAATTCAAACCTGTGCTCTGCAAAAGAATCTGTGAAGAAGATGAAAAGACTAGCCACGGGGTGGGAGGGAAATTTGCGAATCCATATCCAACCAAGGGCTAGTATCCAGAGTCTACAAAGAACCCTGGAAAATCAGCAGCGAGAAAGCCCAAACAATCCAATTAGAAAAAGGCCAAAAGACAGAAACAGATATTTCGTTCCTGAGGACACACACATGGCAAACAAGCACAGGCAAAGCATCACCAATCACCGGGGAAATGCAAATGAAAGCCACAGTATCACCGCACACCTACCACAAAGGCTAACCCAGAGAGCAGCCAGAACTCGAAATGCTTGCAAGGATGCAGAGGGACCAAGTCACCCACATACACGCTGCTGGTAGGAATGTGAAAGAGTCCAGCCTCTCTGGAAAACAACTTGGCAGTTTACTATACATTAAACATGGACAACCTACCTGGCATTTATCCCTCGGAAATGAAAATTTATGTTCACACAAAAACCTGTACAATGTTCCCAGAAGCCTTATCTGTAATAGCTGGAACCTGGAACCAGTCCAGATGTCCTTCAACAGGTGATGGTTAAATAAAGCCTGGGATACCATGGAACACTACTCAATGATAACAAGAAGTGAATGAGCGGCCAGGATAGGGAGGAGGGTGCCTGGGGGTAAAAAGGAGAAACATCTATAACAAAAGTAAATTAATAAAAAAAGAAATGAATGAATAATACAAGCGAATCTCTGGGGAATTGTGCTGAGTGAAAAAAAAAACATTCGCAAAAGGTTACATAAAAGGTTACATACTATATGACTCCATTTATGGAACATTTTCAAAATGACAAAGTTTTAGACATGGAGAAGAGATTAGTCGTTGCTAATGGGGCAGAGTTGGGGTGATAAAAGGGCAGTGTGGGGGGTACTTGTGAAGAACGGTTACTATCCTCACTAGATGCACTAAGCTAAATACTACAAAAGTCAACACACCTGTAAGTACAAGTAAAACGGAGGAAATCAGAATAAAATGATCGGTGTTGATCAATGTTCGTATTCTGGTTGTAATCTGCTCTTTTAATATAATTTTTCAAAATGTAATGAAAAAAAGTGGGTAAAATGTACCCAGGATATCTCTGTATGATTTTTTTTTTACAAGCTCATGTGAACTATGATGATCTTGATAAACATTTCAATTAAAAAATAGGGTTTTTTGAATCAGGCAGATTTGGGTTTGAACCTTGAACATATGATGTACTTTGGATAAATAAACTCTTTGAGCCTCAGTTTGCTCATCTGTAAAATGGGGATTGTATCTACCTCATTTTTCAGGGTTGTCTTAAGGTTTAAGTGAGGCAGTTGATGGAAATGTTTAACTCTATGCTTGGCACATGAATAAAAACTTAATATGCAACAGAGGTAACTGTTATATTACTACCCAGGACAAATATTTGGGTGCCTTTCCCTGATTCAGTCCCCACCTGCCTAGTTTCCATCCCATCATCATTCTCTGGAAAAGTTCCTTTTGGTCACTGTTGCTCTTTCAAACACCAGGGTTGAACACTGGAGTCAGATTACAGTCTCGTCATCAGAAACTGCTGTGGCATCCTATGATTTCTAGCTATGAGGCCACCTTTACATGGTGATTTTGGTCAATTGCTGGTCACTTATTTCCTACGTAATGTCTTTATTTCCCCCAATAAAGCAACAAGCTGCTGAGATTCATATCCACCTACCAATCCTTAAGCATCTGCTATGTTCAGGCACTAATATTGATACAGACACCACCGGGGGAGCATGGCATATATGTTCAGAATCCCCGGGACAACTCTGGAAGTTAGGGATGGTGGTAGATTGCTGTAGTAATGTCACCTCCCTGTACTGACACTGTTGTGTAGTTTCCCACACTGACTCCAAGGTTGGCCACATGCCCTGCATTGGCCAGGGGGCAAAAGGAACATTAGCAAACACGACTCAGAGACATGGAAAACCCTTGAGTATTTGGGCTTGCCTTCTCTTGCTATTTTTGGAAAACCTCCACCGTATAAAGAGAACCAGGCTGGCCATCGTGTTGCTGCAGATACAGGGCTGAGCCGACTAGGTCCCCAGAGATTGTAGCATGAGTCCAGAGGACACTGGCTGAACCGCCTAGCTCTGTGCAGCCCAAGTTATTGACTCAGAAACAGGAACCAATACATGGTCATTTTAAGCCAGTATGTTTTATAGGGATATGTTACACAGACAGACTGATACAGGCATTATTCTAATTTCCGTGTCATAAATGAGGAAACTGAGGCTCAGATCATTAAAGTACCTTAAAAAATAAGAGGAAATGTTCCAAGGACAATAAAGGTCATGCCTAATGTTTAAACAGTACTTCAGAGCTTATACATTTCTTCTACATTACTGTACAATTTAATCCACCATCCTGTAATTCTCTTTTGGGAGAACTTATCAACGTTATACTCATATTTATATTTAAATAGTTGCTTAACTGTATGCTCTAAGCTCTGTGAAGATAGGGGTGCCATTCATCTTGTCTCAGCATCAAATCTCAAACTCGAAGCCTTGCAAACACTAGGCAGTTAATAAATAATGACTGAGTAAATGAACAAACACCTCTGATAGCTACGTCATGATCCCATGTTAGAGACAGACTGATGCCCAGAGAGGTAGGGTGCCTTGTTTCCAAGTCGCACAGCTAGCAAGAGGCCCGGGCGTAGCTGCAGCTCAGGTCCTTTGACGCTAAGTGCTAAGATCTGCCTTAAATTCCCTGTGCATCCCGAGGGGAGACAGACGAGGAAATGAATAACTAGCCCTCAGTTAGGGGGGAATGTTGCTGGATGAATTCCACATGTTTAAGGAATGCCAATCCCCATGCTAAGAGGACGCCAATCAAACCCAGCTCCCAGCTGCAGCAGAGTGGGCTGCAGTGTGAACCCCAGGGCCTCGGATCAGAGATGCCTATTACCACAAACTCCATGAGGACTTGTACCATCCAGCCCCATACCCCATGGGGGCACCCCCAACCTAACACAAAACCACCAAGCCAACACAGGCACACTGAACAGCTCTGCCCTCGGCGCAGGGCCGGGCTCCTGTTCCTCAGCGAGCGACCAGCAGATGTTAGTGCCAAGCTCTGCCTTCTCCTGCTCCAGGTGCCCCTTCCCTCGACCCGGTCCTTCCCTGCTGCTTGCTACACAGAGGTGACAGTTTCAGAATGCCCTTAACCAATCTGGCCCCCGGAGCCCCAGACTCCAGCTGAGAAGGCTCTGTTTGCCTTCCCAGCAGCCACCAGGAACGGGCCAGGCGCCATGCTCTGCAACCGCCGGGCTGCCCCAGCACCCGGCTGGGCTCATATGAGGGCGCTCAGTGGCCACAGCTGCCGCTCAGACTTAAAGGGGCCCTGAGCCTGTCTTCTCCATGGGGAAGCTCTGGCCCTTGGCCCTCTGCTGGCTAATGTTACACCTGGGTCACTGCAGGCTGACTTCCCAGCCAGACCCTCACTTTGTTCTCTTGATTGTAGTCCTCAATCTGTTTTCATTAAAAACTCTGCCTGTCACTCCATTAATTCTGCTTTTCTGGGTTGTTAACTATACCAGTCTTTGAGGCTACCCCAGCCAGGAGAGGAAGTGGAGTGGGGCTGCCTGCTCCTTTCCAGGACTGGACCCCAGCGGGTTCCATATCCAGGGCCCCGCCTGCTTCTGCTCGCCAGCAGCAGCCCAACCTGGATCTGCCTAGTACGGCACTTCTAATGTAAAGTGCTTTCCCATTTCCAAAGTTACTGAGACACCTGATGCCATGGGATTGGCAGACTGCAGACCCCCGCCACCTCCCCTACAGATGAGGACGTCCCCTGGGAGGGAGAACGTGGTGTACAGCAGCTAAGACAGCTGGGGATCCAAGCCCAGCTCTGTCTGCCCAGCTGGGTGCCCTGGACACATCACTAACCTCTCTGCCCCTCCGAGCTGAGGCAAAGACAATAACTGTACCTGACAGAGAGGGTTGTTGGGAGGATTGAAGGAGTTAATATGTGCAGAGTATTTAAACAGGCTTAGCACTTGGCTTTTTATTATTATTATTATAAGGTATGTTGATTTTAGCCCAGATGTAGTTCTGGGTTTCCACACCCCACTCATACCACTGCATTAAGACATGAATGTCCCTGAACAGCATTGTTTATTCATTCATTTAGTCACTGAGCAAATATTTACTAGGAGCTTACTGTGTGCCCAGATCTGTGCTGGGATGCAAGGTAACCAGGGTTTGGTCTTGTCTCTGAAAAACAAACAAGACACCAGTTTTGAACAGGTGTGTTCCACTCTGAATCTCAGCCCTGCATCCACTATGTATGAGCCGCGGGCAAGGCGTTCTGGGCCTCACTTTCCTCATCTGGAAGGTGGACGCTATTTATGTTCCTGGCGCCTGGCTCTGCAGGGGACCCACATGATTGTCCAGGGGCCCGGAGGGGAATGTCATGGAGCCTTCCCAGACCCCAGCTGGCCCTCCTCCAGCTCTGGCCGGTGGGGGAGGGGAGCTGAGCAGTCCCTGAAGCGATGACCCGTGCAATGGGCAGTCACTGCCAGGCCCCTGTTTTCTGGGAAAGCTGAACCCGCTTCAAAGAGAGGGTCTTAATTGGTTTAGGCTCTGTGTCTGCTCCAAGGGAGCCTCACAGAGCAGGGATTAGCCCCCAGGAGGGCCAGGCCCCACAGACCGGCCAGAGGGCGGGAGCCCCCACATCTGCCTGACCTTCCAGAACTGTGTGCCCTTCAGCCTGGTTGGGGTGGGGGGCGGGGAGGAGCCTGCTGACTTTTCCTTCGCTTCCCCTCCCATGAGTGCAAGAGAATGGGGTTGAGATCAGAGCCTGAGCTGAGGCACAAATGGAAAGGGCCTACAGAATAATCTGTAGCGCAATCTAGAAAAAGTCCAGGCTTAAAATTCACAGTCTATGACAAGCAATTGAATTTACCTTCCCAGAGGGAGAGGCCCTGGGGCCGCACTGACAAAACATCACGCCGGGGCCTTTCCCGGGCTGGCAGTTTACACAGCACTGCCATCCAGTGAGCCCTGCTACCCTCCTCCGGCCCCAAGAAGTAGGTCTTACATCCTCATTACTGCAAGGAAGTGAGGCAGGCAGGCAGGCAGGCGGGAGCATGGGGCTCTGGCTCAGGAGAGCTGACTTGGAGACCTGGCTTTGTGGCCCCGGCGCATGACAATAATATACAAATGACGAACACAAACAGCAGCTCTTACTTCACTGGGCACCTGGCACGTGCCTGCTGATACTTGTTTGCCAAATTGTTGCCATTTTATATAAACAGGCTCAGAAGGGGCAAGGATTTGTCCTACCTCACACAGCTTTTTAAGGGCACTGGGATTCTGAGCCTCACAGAGAGCCTCAGTTTCTCCAGCTATATCCTGGAGGCGATGAAGATCAGTTATGCTCAGAGGTTGGAGTGTCACAGGAGCAGGTGGAATTGGAAACCATGAAGCGCTGTGCAAATATTTCTTATTCTTGTTGAGCAAATTAAGGCTCCAGCAAGAGAGTGATGTGTCCAAGGTCACCCCGCTGGCAAAGAGCAGAGCTGGAACTTGATCCCGACGTTCTGATGCCCAGTGTCCCTTCCACTCGGCCACAGCTGCCGTCGGGAACACCTGACTGTGCCGGACAAGGGCTACAGATCTGCAGGAGCACTCAGGCTGATGAGATTTAAATATTGAAAAATGTAACAACAAGCAGTTGAGAGTAAATGCCAAACCTCTAACTGGTTAGGAACCCTGCCTGGGGGCACAGAGATTCGTCGCCTGACTGATGTTTCCTGCTGAAGCACACGGAGCAGAACTCCTGCAGCAGAAGGGCAGGCTGCGGCTGGCGGAAGCAGCAGAAGAGGGCCGCACCGGTTAGAAAGCAATGCTGGCACCCAGTAACTCATTCCTTCTGTGTCGCACCCCTTGAAAGGGGGACTGGTCACTCCTAGCTTATTGATGAGGAGCCAAGGCCCAGAGTGGTGCAGGACTTATCCGAGTCTGCAGCTGCTAAGTGCCTGAGCTGGGATCTGAACCCAGAATTGCTTTATTCTATAATCTCAGCTCCATCTCCTGCACCTCTCTGCTGTCCACCTGCCTTTGCTGCTTGGGCGGGACAGGGTTATGTGTCCGGGGTTCTGGGAACTCAAGCCCTTCCCTTGGGAAATGCTGGCTCACTACCTATTTTCCTTCCTCAAGTCCCTTGTTTGACCAGGGGCCTGGCCTGGGCATGAGGATTCCGAGGTGGTCTTCTTTCATGACCCTGTCCTGAAGGGCTGCCCCGTCTCACGGGGGAAACTGAGCCAGAAGCAGATAACGCCCCTCTGAGGTCCTGCAGAACTCATTTCAGCCAGCCTGGCACCAGGGAGGGGTCAGGCCGGCTTCTCCAGCGCCTGATGCTTTCCAGAGTCTGGGAGGCAGTGGGGCTCTGCCAGGCCTGGGAGTGGGGGCAGGGGAAGTGCAGGGTGTCGGCTACCGGGCCCCCTACTCCTGCACCAACTGGGCATGGAATTGCCCTTATCTGATTCACATACTGGATCTCCATTCAGGATTTCATTTCAGGAATCAGATTCTCGGCCAAAAACAAGACAGAAAACCACAGCCCTAAGACATACTCTCAATCTGTCGGCCCGAAGGAGTATTTTATGTAATATTGGCTTAGCCTGGGATAACTTGACTCATCCATTCTTCTTGTTTTCTTTTTACTTAAAAAGTCTATCATAAGTGGCTAATTTATTCCTATACATATATCTATTGATTATCTGTTATGAGCCAGAACCATCCCAGGTGTCTGAGGTGTAGAAAACATAAATCTCACCTGTCTGCACTCTCTACCCTTCTGAAGCATCGTCTCAGCTTTCGGGGTGATTTTTCTAAGAAGCAAATTAGACTATAATCATGTCCCTGCTCAAAACATGTCAATGGCTTCTTATTGCCTAAAACCTTGCTCCTCAGAGCTTGGCTCTGACCCACAGACTAGTGGCATCTGCATTCTCTGGAGCTTATGAGAAGCCAGAATCTCAGGCTCCACCCCAGCCCTACTCAATGGGAATCTGCAGTGAGACCCCCAGGTGGCCCCTGTGACACTGGGATCTGAGATGCACAGGACTGCAGGGCATCAAATGGCCCTTCATGTCCTCATACCTGTTGTTACTTGTCCTGTCTCAGCGCCACCCTCTTTTCTCAGTACTGGTATATGCAATGCCAGTCTGCCCTGCCCACCTGTGCTGTCTCCGAGCATTTGTACACATGGGGCCCTTGACCCAGAATGTCCTTCCTCCCTGGCTGACAGCTACAATTCCTTTCCTTCTTGGAAGTCAGACTGATTCCTCCGGGAGCTTCCTTAGATTCCGTCTCCCTCCTACGTGCTGCCTGACTCCATTGTGCCATGCTCCCATCTCTTCTGCAGCCAGCCTACTAACTGGTACCTGTTAGAGCTCAGGGCTCTGGAATTCATGCCTGTCATTTAGGTGCGTGTCTGTCTGCTTCAAAAGCCGATGAGCAGCCCTGGGACAAGGGCCAGGCCTTTGCCGTCTTTATATCCACTATCTGCCCCAGGCCCTGTGCTGCCAGTCACTGGGGTTGCAGACAGAATTCAGAGTCTTCTGCGAACAGCACCCAGTCTGGTGGGACAGACTGGCTTTCAAAGCAATGAGGGCACATGTCCTGGATACAGGTTGGTGGCAACAAACAGGATGCTTACTGAGCTGAATTGTTCGAGGCTGATGGAACCAGGTGGCTTTGCTTTTTGGGAAAATGGTCACTGGTTCTCCTTCCTTCATCTCCTTCCCGGCAAGCCTCCTCATTGCCCCCTGTGGGAACACTCCTGGCTTCTGGACTGTTCTCAGCAGGCTGGGTCATGAACACAGCTCCACTCACCATTTCCTGGCCAGGGGGCTCCTCTCTGCTTGACCTCTGTCTTCTCACATGGCTAGCACGAGCGCTAGGACATGTCATGCTTGCAGCCAGCCAGGCCTGGGAAGAATGATGCTTCCTAATTTTTTTTTTTTTAATCCTCACCCAAGGACGTCCTGTTTCCATTTGTGGTTCAGATAGAGTGGGAGGGAGAGAGAGGGGGGGAGAGAGAGAGAGAGAGAGAGAGAGAGAGAGAGAGAGAGAAACATCGACCTGAAAGGGACACATCGAGTGGCTGCCACCCGCCAGGGTCGGGGACAAACTGCAACTGAGGTACATGCCCTTAGCAGGAACCGAACCCGGGTCTCTCTGGACTGCAGGCCGACACTCTAACCGCTGAGCCAAACCGGCCAGGGCGATGCTTCCTAATTTTGAAGGAAAAGTAGTAGGTGGCCAATTCCCATTACTCCCATTCTGTGCTCCAGAGGTCAAGTTAATAATCATAGTTCTCAGTGACAGGCATGAGGACTAATTAATTAATTAAAATAATGCATTAATTAATATGCCCATGTAACATTTACTGAACACCTACTTTATGCCAGGCCACTGAGCTAGCTATTTTGGATACAAAGATAAATGACTTCTGGTCCCTTCTCCCAGGTGAAGTTATTTTCCCAACTCACCGGAGGCATTTTGAGAGTCGAGAGAACTGGAGTCTATTGCTTACTAGCCGACGCAGTCACTTTGCAGTGGTTCTCGGCCTTCCTAATGCTGAGACCCTTTAATACAGTTCCTCATGTTGTGGTGAGCCACAACCATAAAATTATTTTCGTTGCTACTTCATAACTGTAATTTTGCTACTGTTATGTCTTAGGCGACCCTTGTGAAAGGATCGTTCAGCCCCCAGAGGGGTCGCGACCCACAGGTTGAGAACTGCTGTTAGAGCCTCATTTTCTGCACCTGCAATTTGGGGATTACAACCCCTTCACTGTCTCACTAACTTGAGAGGCTCAAACAGAATCATAAATCTAACGGGCCTGGAACATTGTACAGCACTGTAACTGTGCAGTGGTTGCTGAGGCAGATGCCATTCGTGGTCAACCCCAAAGACATAGTCTGCCCCTTTCCCAGGCAAACAAAAGCCCAGTTTTGTTTGGAAAATCAACATGCTCGGCCCCGGGCAACGGCTCATGATTCAGCTTAGGAAATCAGACCAGCCTGTCTTCTCTTGGCCTGATACTCCATTTCCCAGCCTTCCTTGCAGCTAACAGTGACCATGTGACCCAATTCTGGCCAATAAGATAAAAAAAGGAGTCCTCAGGTTGAGCTTTTGGGAAGACTGTATCCCACTCCTTTGCTTATTCTTGCCTTTAACGTGGTGGAAACATCCGGGTTCTGGTGGCTGTCTTGGAACCATGAAGTGACAGGCGTGAAGACTAAAAATCGCCTGTAAGGACGGTGGCGTGGTCCACTTTCCCCTCCACTTCCCCATCCCTAAGGCACCCGCCCACTCCAGGCTGCATCCTCTCTCCTGCACGGCGGCTACACGCTTCTCGCCGGATGCTGTCTAATAACAAACTCCAACAGTTACGCTGCTGAGAAGGAAAGGTGGGGGGGAGATGCTGATGCTGAAAACGGCTGGTTATGGTCCTATGCAGAAAGTCTTTGGAGCAGAGGAGGAGGACCAAGCCATGGTGCGAATAGCTTAGAGGTGAGAAAGAGCTAGGGGAGGGGTCAGGACTGAAGCTCCCGTCTCCAAGTCACAGTGCAAATCTCAGCTGCACAGCGGTACCGAAGACGGGGTCACGCTTTCTCCTCTGGGCGCGTCCACTCTCTCCACTCCATCAACACTGAGTTATCCCGTTAAATATGTGTCTACTGAGTGAGGTCCATTTCTTGCCTCATTTAGCTCGACCAACCGCCCTCATTTTACAGGTGAAGAAGCTGAGAGTGCAGAGCGGTGACACGACTCGCCCAAGGCCCCTGAGTTAATGCCAGGTCAGGCCTATGCTGTCCAACATGGCAGCCACCAACCCCATGTAGGGACATTCAAATGTATAATGTAAAGGAAATAAAATCCAGGGCCTCAGTCACACTGGCCACACTTACAAAGTACAAAAGCCACACGTGAATAGTGGTTACTGTACTGGCCACGCAGACCCAGAATGTTCTTACTGCGGCAGAACGTTCTCACGGAGGGAGCTGGTGCAGAAGCACGGCAGACACAGAAGTCGCAGGTCTCTGCCTGGACAGCACAGGCCTGCATGACGACCTGAGCGTGGGGCCTGGAGCCCGGCGACCCGGTGTGTGCGCCGAGGGAGCAGCAGGGGAGAACGTTTTCTGAGTATCTACAGTGTGCTGGCCACAGTGCCTTCCGTCCGCAGGCTCATTTATTCCTCACGGCGAGTCCGCACCGGTGGTTCCCACGGCACCGACGAAGGAACCGAAGCTCAGGAATATGCAAAGGATTATCCAGAGCCACATACCTAGGACATGGCCGGGCATGGATTGAGGTCTCACTCTAAACCCAGATCCATCTACCATGCCTCTCCCCTCTGGGGCGCCGGGTTTGGAGGCGCTGCCCCTCCTGACTCTTTTCTGAAGACTCCGAAGGGAAGAGATGAATCTTTTAGGTTCAAATTCCAGGAGGGGTGGGGGGTGTCTGCCTGCATAGGCCCAGAGGGAGTGGCCCTCTCTCCAGGGTGGCTCTGACTGTCTCGGCAGCCTGGGAGGCCAGGTCATGGGGCATACGCATTCTTCCCTGGGCCTCCCCTCCCGGGCTGCGCAGTTGCTGTCAGAGACCTCCGTAAATCAGGCCCGCGTCACTCCTGGAGTCTCCAGGCCAGGGGGCGGAGCTCCTGCTGCAAGCAGATGAGCTGCCCAGGCTTCCCAGAGAGCCTGCAGAAGCGTCAAAGGCCAGGGCCCTATTGACAAGGCTGCGGGACTCCAGGCTGTCCCTGTCAGCGCTGCACCACCTCCAAGCTGTGCCGCAGCCCAAGGGTGGCTCAGAGGATCTGAGTCCAGGAGATGTATCCATCTCTGAGTTCTTGGATCAGCCTGGGCATTTTTGGTCCTGCTTGATAAGAGATGAGGGAAGGGGGTGAAGACACAGGGCCAGGCCACTCTTGGAAACGGGGTCCAGTCTGCAGTCGGAAAGCTCTGTCTGCAGAAGCAGCCCTTCAGCCAGCCTGCATGCCTTACGGCAACTCCTCCAGGGAGCTAGAGCCCCCCCCCCCCTTTTCAGAGGAGGAAGTGGGAGCTCAGAGAGGGCAAGTGATGTGCCCTGACGGCGAGCAGCAGGACAGGATTCGAACCTGGGTCCAACACCAAAGCGCTTCTTATGCTCTGCTTCCTTGACCAACAAAGACAAAACTTACAACTTATATCTTTACTAGGAAGTCTACATTCCTTTATGCTCTTCCAAGCTCTTCCATAAACTCCAATGAATGATGAGAGGAGACTGTATTACTCATCCCTGGGAAGTTTATAAGCCGGGACGAGCTCCCCTGCCAGGGCCAACATCCGGGCCTACAGCCCGCTAGAGGGCCTTGGGCCTGGTGACGGTCTCTCCAGCGTGAGGCCCCTGCAGTGACTCGCCTGGTTTTCCTAGTGGAGAGGAAGAAACTCCACTGCCCATGGAAGCTCTGACTCTCCTGGTTACTAGCAACCATAACACTAGTTGCCATTTAAAGACACTCCCCTAGGAGGTACCAGGACACCATTGATCACAATTCAGGTTATCTCAGTAACCTGGCAAAGTAAGTATTTTTATCCGATTTGCAAAAGCCCACAGGGGTTAATGCCCCCACAGTAGTAAGTAGTAGAGCGAGGGCTCAACCCAGCTGCATCTGCTTCTAACCGCCAGCCTCCATCGTGGCACCCAGCCTCTAACGACGGGCCAGCCGGGGTTACCCAGGGAGGGTCTAAGGTGTTCAGCATGACTGCCATCTCTATTTCTCTGCCAGATGGTGACTCACTTCAAGGCAACAATGCACATGGAAGGGGTCACAAGTGTAGATTTCAGAGAGTCAGCCTGGGTCTGGTTCCCAAAGCTGCTTCTTACCTGCTGTGTGACTTTCCACAAGTAACTTAAACTCTCTGGGTCAGTTTCTTATTCTGCAAAATGGGGATACTGACTACCTACCGCTGGGATCTACTGTGATCTACTAGGATCTACTTCTCATCCTTGAGAAGCACCTGGCACCAAGCAGGCTCATGGTAAGCCATCAACAAATATTCACTGTCACGAGCCCGTTCCCTTGGTGTGCTACACAGGGCCAACGCTGAGTCCACAGTCAATGGAGAGAAAGGAGGCTCCTGACTCGGCGTCTTGCCAAAGTGCCGGGTAAAACTGTGGGTGCTGCTGTTATAGGGGGAGACTTCCAGATGGAAGCCATCAACCCAGAGAGTCATCCAATAGCTCAGACCCGAGGGGGTCACCTCCACCCACTGCAGTTTTGGTTTCCGCTGCCTTCAAGGCCCACCCAAATCAGGAAAGGGCCGACTCCCCTCCCGGGGTGCCTCAGACCTCCCCTGTGCTGTTCCCTCAGGACAGCGAAGCAGCTGTCTGGAAGGCACCCAGGGCAGCCACTCCAAGGCCAGGATGCCAGAGGATGAACCTCGCCAAACATATGGACCCACAGCCCAGTAATGTCAACAGCTGGACACTGGCTGACTTCTCCTCTGCTCCTCGGATCATTCTGGCAATGAGAAGACATAGTCTCAACAACTTACAGAAATTTTCCCAGGACATCCCCGTCTCTAAGGGAACAACTGGTTCCTTTCTCACACACTTAAATCCCTCTTCTCGGAAGACCCCTTCTTGCGTGGGTGTGTGTGAGCACACAGGCACACACTCAATTGAAATATGTCCTGTGTGTGATTAAATTCATTTTCAGTGAAAAGTCTAATAAGAGCACTAACTAATATTTGTTTAGCATCTGCTAAGTAAGAAGTAGCTATTATACTGATCATCTCATTAGTCCTCAGAGCAACCCTTGAGAGAGGGGCTCCGCTGTGCCCATTTTACAGATGAGGTCACAGAGGTGGGCTGACCTGCAGAAGCCGGGCTGCTCGTCGGCAGCGCAGGGCTGAAGACCCTGCTGTCCAGGAGCCCGTGGTGACCTCTGTGCTGCCCCCTCCGACTGTGCTGAAGGATTTAACCAGCTGGGCAGGCCTTCTTTTCTTTGGGATCTAAGGTTGACAAAGATAGGTTCTTTTTCACTGCCGAAGCCCATGACCCTGGAGGCTCAGGACAGAAGCTGAAGTTGCTCAGGCCCTTCTAACAGGCCTTGCTCACTGACTGGGGCAGCTCAGCCCCCGCCAGGCGGCCCCTCCTGGGGGCCCAGGACCCGGAACCAAGCCTCAAAGTTCAGCTTGCTTCCTCCAGCACAGATATTTGGAAACTGAAACTGCCCACATTTTCACCACACAAAAGCGAGGTTGTATTTTTGTTCTCTTCAAAATACGCCAAAGGAATTTCTCCTTCCCCCTGAACGTTCTCCAAAAATAAATAGGAAAAGTGAAAACCGTTTTGCCCTGTAAGCTGAGAACAGAAAAATCAACACCCAGGGTGGCATTTCCAAAACGCCGGAGAACAGTGAACGTCGCATCTGTCGCTACACCCTCTGCGACCTCGGGGTACAGTAGATGATGTTTCTCACCCCAAAACTCCTCATCGAGCTTACATTCACATCTTCCTTTCTTTCTCTTTAAAACCAGAGTCTGAAACAGGTAAGAGGCCTTGATAGATGAACCCCACCTGGATTGGAATTCTGAGTTAACAAACTACCACAAGCAAATAAGACATTAACATATACAGTTTAGTGAAACAAAGACAGTGGCTCAAGATCAACTAAAATGATCACATAAAGATTGAACCTGCCCTGGTCGGTTTGGCTTAGCGGTTAGAGTGTCGGCCCATGGACCAGAGAGACCCGGGTTCGGGTCCCGCTAAGGGCACGTACCTCAGTTGCAGTTTGTCCCTGTTCCCTGTTGGGGTTGTGTGGGTGGCGACCACTTGATGCGTCTCTCTCACATCAATGTTTCTCTCTCTTTCTTCCTCCCTCTCTCTGTCCTGCTCTATTTGAAGATAAATGCAAAAATTTCCTCAGGTGAGGATTAAAAAAAAAAAAAGGTTGAACCCAAGGAGAGGAAGGGAGAGGTTTCTCCTGTAACTGGTACATCTACCAAGAAGTCAACATAATTATCAAGGTGCAGAGAATATTGTCAACTCATGGAATCGTCTGTGCCCAGGACTATCAGCTGCCCTGGTCTGAGCTGCCCAGATCGTGTCCCTACACCTTCAGAAGCCTCCATCTGCAAAGCGTGGTCACAAGTCCTACCTCGCAGCCATCGACGACATCATACACACCATCCTCATCATCTCAGGACAGTTTCAGTGGGAAATATAGCGGTGTAGCCAGAAACATCCGATTCAAAGCCCAGCCCAGAAGGTGGGGAAATAAGTGAACTCCAACCTCCACTTTCCTCATCTGTGGTATGGGGATAAAAACTCCCTGCAAGAGGGACTGTCTGGATTAAATGAGATGATACATATACAAATGGCTTTATAAAGTGCTTAACTGGTACAAATATAAGCATTTATTTTGCTGAGCAAAAGCCTGCCACTGGTAACGCCCCCTGTGGCCACAGGTACTGGAGCTATCACACACAGATGTTCTCATCTTGCCATCAGGATGCCTGAGCCCTCCTTCCTCCTGTCTGAGCAGCCCCATCCTCCAGCTGTTCTGGGAGGTGGGGGAGTCTCAGGTTTGCTTCTAGTGTCACCTGGGCTCCCCTCTTGGGAGGGGCTGCATTTGAGGGAGTGATGCTGGGATTTCTTCAGTGGGGATGCAGCCCCCGTGTCTCTGTACCAGCCCTTCCCTTCCTTGCAAAGCAGTCTTTTGAACAGCAGTCCCTCCTACAGGTCATGGCTTTGCCTTGTCATGCCCCATGGCATGGATTCAAGGCCTGTGGTTAGAGCCTTGGTGTCCTTTTTGTCTGTGTGACCCTGACCCGGTCTTTCCATGAGCACTTGCTCCCCCAGGAGTGCAACAATAGGTGAATGATGTCCTCATTGGACCTATCCGTTGGAACTATTACATACAGATTTTTATCAATTGAATGTGACTGTGAACCCTTCCTTGCTTTCCCCTTTAACACTTCAGCACAGCTTTTTGGGGATAAAAAGGACCCGGACTAGAGCCCTTCAGAGCTGACAGCCTGTGCACCTAGGTGCTTATTCAGGCTCAGGGACCTTTTTGTAGTCCTCATGTCAAGCCCAAGTTGGCAGTAGCCACTGTTGCTTCCCACATACCTGACAGAGAGCAGAGACAGTCCTCCTGCTGCCATTTGGCTGAACCACTGTATCTGCCTGCTGAACACCTGGGCTGCCACCTCAGGGGCGCCCCCGCTTCAGTGGCCGCAGAGCCGCCCGGTTTCCGTGCATCTGCACAGCCATTTGCTGCCCAGTTCAGTAGCAGGAAAGGGCCTTCTAGTTGAACACCCTGTTATACCCCGGCTGTTCTAACCTCCTTAGCAACTTTGCCTGGTACACTCAGATGGAGCAGGGGCGATGCCAATGAGACCCCTCCTCTCGCCGACCACCCGTTTCCTCAACTGTAAATGGGGTGAGAGTTTTGTGCACAATACTTAAATCATATCGTTTCTGTAAGCGTCAGAGGACACGATGCATATACTTAGAATGGCTTCTAGCACCCAGTAAACTGTTATTTGCATTTTTCATAACTTTTGTCAAAAAGTTCACACCCTTAGCTCCCTGCCCCCCTCCTGCACGTCACTGACATCTAGTGGCATGCCAGGTAACTGCAGGTGCGAGTACCCAAAGCTCCACACCCATCTGCTTAGCCCATCTCATTTCAGGGACTCTAGTGTGTCCTCCAAGTAATGTCAGTCAGAATCGGCCTTGGCTTTTCCAAGAAGTTCCATATTACCATCTAATGTTATCCCCAGGTAAACCTTTCAAGGCAAATAGATTAGTAACAGTGAGGAAGGGAGGATCGGAGCCAGTGGTGAAGCAGGGACAAGACTTCCCTGGCAGTACATCCTTCAAGGTCACAATTTCCCACCTGTGACATCCCCTGTGACACTGCTCAGAACAAACGACAATTTTAGCATGCAGTCCTCTCCAGTGCGGAAGCCCACGTGTCGACCGGCTTGCTCCAGGCGACACCGTGACAACCGCTGCTCCAGAAATCAGTTTCAAAGGACATGCTCCCCACTTCCTCCCTGTGCGTGGACAGGAGTGTTCCTGACCTTCCACTCCCTGTAACTGGAAATGGGTTCTTCCGGGGTCCTCGATCCTTCTTCCCCAGGCCCTTTCCTACTGCCCAGAATGGTCACACCGGATGGGCATGGGGCAAAGAGCAAGGACTGGACCACAAGGAGCATGTGGCCTGCAGCTGGGAGGATATTTTGCTGGGAGAGAATTGAAAAGTGGTCCAGGACTAGGTCGTGGTCTGAATGTTAATGCCTCTCAGTATCAGATGTTGCAACCTAATTCCCAAAGTGGTGGTACTGAGGAGGTGGGGCCTTTGGGAACTGATTAGGTCATGAAGGTAGAGCCCTCATGAATGGAAACTGTGTCCTTACATATATTTTTTTAATTGGTTTTCTTTATTGATTTTGAGAGAGAGGGAGGGAGAGGGAGAGAGAGATAGAAACATTGATGAAAGAGAACATTGACTGGCCGCCTCCTGCATGCCCCCCACTGGGGATCAGGCAAACAACCTGGGCATGTGCCCTGACCAGGAGTTGAACCAGCAACCTCTTGGTGCATGGGTCAACGCTCAACCACTGAGCCACACCAGCCAGATAGAAACTGTGTCCTTATAAAATAGAGCCCAGAGAGCTCCCTAGCCCCTTCTGCCATGTGAGGATATATTAAAAAAAAAAAAAAAGGAGGCCATCTATGAACCAGGAAGCGCGCCCTCACCAGACACTGGAAGTACCAGTGCCTCATGTTGGACTTCCAGCCTGCAGAACTGTGAGAAGTCAATTTCCCTTGTTTATAAGCCACCCAGTCTGTGGTATTCTGTTGTGACAGCCTGAGCTGAAGGAGTCAGATGATAAAGTAAAGCAAGAGCGCCCTGGCCAGTGGGGCTCAGTGGTGGAGCACCCTCCTGTGCACCGAGAGGTCGCTGGTTTCATTCCGGGCGGGGTCCTGCAGGGGGCAGCGGACCATGTTTCTCTCTCATCTGGTATTTCTCTCTCCCTCTCCCTTCCTCTCTTTCTCTAAAAATAATCAATTAAAAACATGTATTTTCAAAAAAGCACGAGAATAACTGCAAGAGAGCAGTTACCTGGGATGAGGGTAGGGATGGGGCCCCCAGGGCTTCAAAGGCAGAGTCATGTTCTGTTTCTTAAGCTAGCTGGTGGGCACCTCAGTCTTTGAACCACACACATTTGTTATAAATACTCTTCCCGGTGAAAGAGTATTATTACGGGACATTTTCATCATAAACCTTTGGAAGAGCTGCAGGAGAAGCCGCTTGTAAGAGGGAATACAGATGAGAAGTTCTGCTGTGGCCCCAGTGTTTCTCGCAACATCTGAGAACTGTTATGTGGACGCCTCGAGTTATTGCAAGACAATTTCTGTCTATTGGGCGATGTCTTGACCTCAGCACACTCCAGGGCTGGCACACACGGTCACGGCTTTCCAGCTCCTACATGGGCTTCACTTGGCAGCCCACCGACAAGGCTGCGAGGCTTTTGATCCATGGGAGCAGAATTCAAGAAACAGCTGCACCCCAGAGGGGCTGAGTAATCCTGAACAGGTGCCTTCGCTTCTCTGGGCTCCTCGTGTTACGTGAGCAAACTGTGCTCTCCGCCTCACCTTCCTCTCAGGGCCCGTGTGAGGGTTAGGGGGGGACATGTAAATGAAGGTGCTTTGTAAACTAGAAAACACGGTGTCGCGGTAGGATGACTATTACCATCACTACTCCTGGCAGAAAAGCACTCCTAACATGATATAAAGTGTCTCCCAAATGGGAGGCATTTGTGTTATGACTGGGCATAAGTTTCAGCCAAGGTTTTCTGGAACAGAATCAAGTTCTCATACCACTCCAGCAGAACAGGTGGAAAGTACACGTAGCAGCTGTCTTCTAGTTGCACAGGATTTATGGTGAGAGGCTGTAGAGCGCCATCGTTAGGAAGCAGACTGCGGGGCCAAACGGTGTGTGTTCGAGTCCTAGCACCGCTGCTTGGTAGCTTGGATGAGGTATGACCTTGGGGCAGTTGATCCACCTCTCCAAGCCTCCGGCGGACGGCTCTCTTGTGGGAAAATAATAGCCGCGCCATAGAGCACCAATGAGGACTGAATGAGTTAGTACGCACAGGGCTTGAACAGTACCTTGCATGGAGGAAGCTTGGGACTAATATGACAGGGTCGCCATGTTCCGAGGGGAAACGTTAAACACGAGAAACGATTGCAGTCGTCATCTGGAAAGCTGGATCAGACACTCGGGCAAACCTCCTTGCCAGGTTGAGTCATGTCCATCCCGGCATCTGGAGGATTCCCCCGTCCGCCCTCGTGGCCAGCTGTGGGCTGGTGAAGTGGCCCCGCCCGGCACAGCTGAAGCTCTAACACCCCCCCTTTGCAGAAACACCTAGCCGAAGAGCCCGGGCTCCCGGAGAGGCTAGGAGCTGAGCAAAGGCCTGGAAAATGCTGACAAGTGGCCCACAGCCCTGCTCCCCCAGTGGATGTCCGTGAACCTGTGGGTGTCGTGAGACTCAAGGCACGCGCGGCTCTGCGGTGGGGCCGCCGCCCAGTGAACACCAGTTCCTCTGGGTCCTCTCCATCCGCAAGTGACGTCTAAGCAGTGCTCCGGAAAGAAAGTTCCGCCGTGACCCCCGTGCTCTGGACCTGCACTGCTCACGTGTCCGACTGGCCACGTGTGGCTTTCGAACACTGGAAATGTCACTAGTGTGACTCAGAGGAACTGAGATTTTCCATTGAATTTGACTGTTTTTCCTTATTTAAAAATGTTTTTTCCAGTTCCAGTCGACACTGTTATATTAGTGTCAGGTGTACAGCCTAGTGATTAGCTCTGTGTCTAACTTACAAAGAGATCTCCCCGAATCATTGAACTTTTCTCAAGTGTTCTCATAGGTTTTAAAGAAGTTAGTTAATTTGAATGAATTTAAGTAGCTGCCTGGGGACTAGCGGCTGCCATGCTGGACAACACAGGAAGCAGGCACGTCACTTCTTGGCTCAATATCTTCCCAGGCTTCCAATCCTGACGCGTGTCCGAGGCCCAGCACAGTCTCCAGATGGGGGTGCTCTCTGTGCACACGCTGCCTGGCAGCCACTGTTCCAGGGCACACACTGGCTTGGGCCTCTGTCCCTCTGCTGCAAATGCCCGTATGCCTTGTCTGCCTGGCAACCTCTTCCAGAAGCTTTCTCAGGCTCGCTCCCATCCAGGCAGGGGTAAGGATGCCACCTATGTCTCCCCAGCCGCCAGGGCTTTCCTCCTGCCTGGTGTTTACCCAGCAGGGTTTTACTTGACTGATTACTGGCCTGGCTCCCTTTCTAGCAGCTCCCCGAGGGCTGGCCAGGGCCATGTTGTAAGTGTTGCACACCCCAGTGCCCTGCACAGGGCTTGGCTATGGCTGGTGCCCAGGAAGGCAGAGAGATCCGTAAGACACTCCCTCCTTGCGACCCACTCTGCTCCCTTTGACGAGGAAGCAGTGATGAGGAAAACTGCCTTCACTGCAGCCAGACATCAGCACGGTGCTGATCCTTCACATGTAAACAGCACAGCACAGGCTATCATGCACCTTCCATCTGTTACCACACCTGATCTTCACAAGAGCCTTGAGTGGGTGGGCAGGCAGGGTCGTTGGGCTCATTTCACAGATGAGTCCATTGAAGCTCAGGACAAGAAGGGGCCGTGTCCAAGGTCACACAGCAAATGGGCGGCAGAGATGGGGCCAAGTCTGTATCTTCTGACTCCTCGTTCAGAGCCTTTTCCATTGTGTCAGGGTAGAGCTGGAGGGGCTGCTCAGTGGGCCAGGCTGGTCAGTGCCTGTCTCTCTCCCTCCTCCCCTCAGCCAGTTTCAGCCCCACGGTGCTGACCTGCATGAGTCCCGAAACTTCCCCTTGGCAAGTCCTGATTTAACCAGTCAGGTGAAGGGCTGACCCCAGGCAGCAGTCTGCAAGGGTGAGGTCATCGTATGGCTGAGTGGCTGGGAGAACCAATACAGTGCTGGGCGGATTCGAGTTACTATTATGAATGCATGGTGGCTGGGAGACAGTAACCGTGCACTTTAATAGGCTCACTTAGCAAAATAGACCGTTGACTACTTTTATTTTGAAATTTTACTTTTCCATGAAATCTCAAAATCTGAAAACCACTGACTTGTACCACCACAGCAAGAAGTTATATTATTTTTGTAATCACCTGGATTCTAGTTACAGTGCTAAAATGGCACATGTGCCCTTTCTTCAAGCCTCAACATAGTCCTACGAAGCAGAAATGATCCCTCTTTTGACACCAGAAAATTGAGGCTGAGAGAGGTTAGATAATTTGCCCCAAGTCACACAGCTAGTACGTGCCAAAGGCAGGATTCTCACCCAAGGCTATTTAGCTCCAAAGCGAGGCTACCTGGAGGAGAAGAAACTGCCCTGAGCACAACTAGGAAAGAATTCCCGTGTTCAGTCCTTCACTCACTCGCTCCCTCACTCTGTCCTTAAATCACTGCTGAAAACCTACAGGCGAGGAAGCCCAGCCTAATGGGAAGAAGGTGCTTGCGGAAGGGCGGTCTGGTGTCCTGGCTGTGGCCCTTATCACCTGAGTGACCGCTGGCCACCTGACCTCTCCAACTGCCATGTGAGAATGTAACGTGTTCTAGAGCGGCTGCTGTGAGGACCCGCTCCCGTGCGGAGAGCGCCCAGCAGTGCCTGGCACCCGGCAGGTGCTTGATGGACACCTGTCCCCTGCCTGTCCTTGAATGGAAGCCACTGTGCAGGGTTTAAGGTTGGAAATGCTCTTTGACATCATCTGACTCAGCTCTCCCACTTTATAGACAGGCAAATCAAGGCTCGGACAGAAATGGGACCAGAACTCACATCCCCTGACCCCTCGTATTCGGCTTTTTTTTTTTTCACAGCAGGTTAGTGATGACCTCCTCAAAGCAGCAACCAAGTAAACTGTCATATGTGTAGAATGGAGATAAATGAGAGCATTCATAATATGTTGTTGGGTAGCTTAAAGGAAAACAATCATTTTTTTGACCAAAGAGCAAATGTCTAAAATACTATACATCCTTATTTATCAAGCCAGTATCCACCTCTTACTCTGTGCCTGCCAGGTAACAACTAAGGCTGTATGAAGCACAAACTCATTTAATCATCACTACAACCCTTGGATGAAGTCACTGCTGCTGTCATACCCATTTTACAGGTGGAGAAGCTGAGGTCCTGAAAGGTTCATCAACCTGCTCAGGATCCAGCAACTAGCAGATTGGCACAGCTGGGATTTGAACCCAAGTAGCCTGGCTCATAACCACTGTGTCCTGCTGCATCCCACTCAGAACAATGGGTTGCTTTCTACCACGTACACGAGAATGTTCCCACACATTCCTTGAGGACAGTAATCATACTTCTAATCATAATGGTAGAAACAGGGAAGATAAAAACAATACAAATAGTACCCTCTGTGATTCTTCTGGGAAACTTAATAGGACCTACCCAACTTTCAAAAAAAGCCCCTCTCCTTCTTCCTCATCTGCATGACCCACCCCCTTCCCCTGGAATACTTCTCCTCTCTTGTCTGACGTCAAGCCTCGTCTGTCAGGACTCAGCTTGGGTGGCTGCCAGCTCTGGGAACAGTTTTCAGATGATGTCTCCTGTCACAGCTGGTCAACGCTTCCTGGGTCAGGGTTAGGCCCTGAGTGAGGGTTACTGCATCCCAGGCTGAGGAAGACCAAGGAGACAAAGCTTTTGTTGAAGGGACATTTCTCAGTGGTCTCAGATCACTCTGCTAATCCATGATGCCCAGGAATGAGATCACTGTCACTCCATGGGGGGGTGGGGGGGTGAGGGAGGGTGGATGTGTTTTTTTTTTTTTTTTAAATCCTCACCCGAGGACATTTTTCCATTTTTTGATCAGATAGAGCAGGAGGGAGAGAGAGGAAGAGAGAGAGAAAGATCGATGTGAAGGGACACATCGAGTGGCTGCCACCCGCACGACCAACCAGGGCCGGGGACAAACTGCAACCGTGGTACATGCCCTTAGCGGGAACCGAACCCGGGTCTCTCTGTACCGCAGGTCGACGCTCCAACCGCTGAGCCAAACCGGCCAGGGCGGTGGATGTGTTTTTAATGTCCTCAAGGAGTGCTTTCATGGTACCTGCCACTGCATTTACTAAGCACCCCAAGCTTTTTGGGCAAACACTGTCACCCCTATTTGAGCCAGGAGGACCCTGGCTTGGGAAAGTTGTACAAGGCCACAGGACCTATCGAGCGGCAGAGCTGAGGCCTGAAACCAGGACCCCGAATCCCATCTGAGGGAAAGCTCCTTAAGTATCTGTCAGAGCAGAATCTGACTCCAGCACGCATCAGTAACAGAGCTAAATCGAGAGGGAGAAAATCTGATGAGGAGCAGAACATTCACACAGTCTTGAAGTATCTCCCTACAGGAAACTTATGAGAGAGGGGAAAAGGCAGTGGGAGGAACCGGAGAGCGTCTGCGACGGTTGGTTCTGTGTGTGAACGCGGCGAGGCTCTGGCACCGGTTAACTGGCCAAACTCTCAGACGGGTGTGGTGGGTGTGGGTGACATCTGCATGCCCTCCGTTGGTTTTACAGAAAGCAGGTTATCCTCGGTAATGTGGTGAGCCTCACCCAATCAGTTGAAAGAAAGTCAGAGCACAAAGAGGTTTCCCAGAGAAAGGCATTCTGCCTGAAGTCTGAGGCATCGACCCTGGCGCGAGCTTCCAGCCTGCAGCCTGCTGGGCTACCCCACGGGCTTCCGACTGAGCCAACTCCTTAAAAGAAATATATGTCGCCCTGGCCAGTTTGGCTCAGTGGTTAGAGCGTAGGCCTGCGGTCCGGAGAGACCCGGGTTCGGTTCCCGCTAAGGGCACGTACTTCGGTTGCAGTTTGTCCCCGGCCCTGGATGGTCGTGTGGGTGGCAGCCACTTGATGTGTCCCTTCACGTCGATGTTTCTCTCTCTCTCTCCCTTCCTCTCTCTCCCTCCCACTCTATCTGTACAAAAAATGGAAAAAAAAATATCCTCGGGTGAGGATAAAAAAATAAAAATAAAAAATAAAAAAAATAAAAGAAATATATGTCTATATCTATCTATATCTGTATCTGTATCTGTATCTATACCTATACCTATATCAACATCTATATTTATATATTTTCATATATTTCAGAATATTTCATATTCTATTTGCTCTGCTTCCCCGGAGAACCCTGGCTGATACACCATCTTAACCAAGTGATCACAGGAATATCACCATTAAGGGGCAAAAGGGTCTCACATGCCCTCAACTATCACACCCTCAGAAGTACACAGATCCTTTAGGTGGCATTCCTTCTGCAATTGGAGAATGGCAAAAATATTAATCAACAATAAAAAAGATCTGTCCTTTTTCCTTAGGTGCCCCCAGGCCGATGATGGCACTGGCCACTGGACCTGGTCACCATCATGCACTTGACCCAGAAATGGACTCACGTGGGGTGAATGTGTTCAGGTGAGGACCTGTCTTCTTCTCTCCGTATCCTTCCCTCCCCATCCTTCCCTCCCCACAAACACACGCAGACTCGCAAACACCCCGAGTTGGTCATTTCCTGTCCGCCACCCAGCAGGCCCGGGATGCGTCTGCCGCCTGAGTCTGGTGGCGCGGGGCGGCGGTGAGTCTCTGCACACATCTGCAGGTTCCTGCAGAGCTGCTCGTCCAGCGAGGGAGGGATGTCACCGTTTGTGCAGTGAGCAGGGACGTGTGACCGTCCAAGAAAGCAAGGTGCCAGCTACCTTTCTGAGCTGCAGGTGGTTTTTATGGAAGCAGAATACTGCCACTTATTACTTATTTCATCACTTTTTATTTTTAAAATGTGATTAATATAGCTGCCACACATTATTTATGAAGCTGCCTTGGCAGGCCTGGTGCGGCGGCCTACCTGCCGTGAGGGCAGAGGCAGCCGCGGGCAGGGAGCTCCCTCCGGCAGGAATGCGGACCAGCCTCCTTTCGTGGGCTTTGCGGGCAGTGGTTCTGCGGTGCCCGGGGCAGGAGCCCAGGAGGCCTTCTCTGGGGAGCAAGGGGTCCAGAAGACTGACATGCCCGAGAGGCCGGCTCTGCCCACGAGGAAGAGAGCTGGGGAGCCAGGCCGGCAGGCCAGGGTCAAAGCCCACCCTGGCCAGTGAGCTGGTGACTGCTCTCAGCCTCCACCTCCTCACACATAAAGTGGGCACGAGGGGCTGCAAGGTCAGTTAGGGGGTTTGATAAAGTTCACGTTTGGGAAATGCTGCCTCGTGCCTCCCAGATAACAGGTACCACGATACCTGCCGCTTAATGTTCCTAAGAGGGTGGCCTCCTGGTGGAACGAAGCTTGGTTTTTAACGTGAGCTCTGCTACTTACTCCTGTGTGACTCCGGGCAATTACTGAACCTCTCTGTGCCCCAGTTCCCGCCTCTGTAAAATGAGAATACTCACAGGGTTGCAGTAAGGATCAGATGAGCTATCCCATACCTGGCCCGCCATCGGTGGCCAATGTAGCTGCTCTGTTGTTGTAGTTTCTCCCCTTACACTCTGCCCACTCTCTTCCATAGCTGGGCCCAAAAGACATTACCTGCGGTGAAGTCCCACACATCACCCCTTCCGCAGAGTCTTCCCTGATCTCTCGAATGGAAATAGTGACATGCCCCCATTCTGCAGCTGGGCACTTTGTCCCTCTCCGTCACCATCGCTCTCATGGTCTGATGCCCACCTGCTTTCCAGGAGACCCTCTCGCCTGGACCACCTCCAGGGTGGGGTCAGGTGTCAGCCATGGCGGCAAGCCTGCCCCATAGCTGTTCAGCCCTTATCAACTTGCAGCACACAGAGACGACGGTGATGTTCCCAACCAGCCTGGAGCGCAGGGTTCGCTGGCTGTGCCCACAGTCACTCAGTCACAGCACACTGAGCACCCAGGGTGGGTGGCTCTGCGGTGCCGGGAGTCCTTGGGCCCGGCCCTCAGGAGGTGCTAGGGGAATGAATGTGTGCTGCTGAGAGAAAGATGGGCCTCGGGACTTTCTGAGCAGCTGCCACCTCTCCTGTCGGCAGTTTGAGCAGGACCTCCTCCCTGTGCGCTGAAGAGGAGGTGGTCTTTCTACCCACCAGGGACACGCTCTGCCATGGGCTGTACTGTCTTCGGATGCTTAAAGAGACCCACACAGGTGAGTATACCTGTGTCTGTTTGTATGTAAACAGCATGACCAGCGAAGCTGTAGAATGGGGTGTTGAACTCTGAGATAGGACGTTCTTAGAAACCCAGGCGAGCTCGGTGCGAGGGCGTGGCGGAGGGCGCAGGAGAGCTAGGAGCTGCGACAAACACCCGGTTCCGGTCTCTGCTCTAGTGATGCTGCATGTGGCTGGCCAGGTTGGTCCCTGCTCGAGGACACACAGCTGACGGGGGTGCTGCCGGGCTGGGCTCAGGGGGGCGGGAGGTACACCAGCTCCCAGTTCACACAGAGGGGCTGCCGGGCCTTGTGGGCCATGCTGGCTGCAGTAAGCAGAGAGTCTTCCAAATGGAAGACCTGGCTGCCCCGGTTCCTTCCGGCACGACCATCACACACGTGCACACTCAGGTCCGTCCCTCACTGACCAAGGAGGGTCATCCCTGGGAAAGATCATCCAGCTCGGCCAGACTGGACTCCCCACCACCTGCTTTCCTTCTATAGGGATCCCGCCGGGGTCCTCCTCGTCCTTCAAGGCAGAGCCTCACGTCCTTCAGGAAACATCCCGGCCACTCTCTGCCCCCTACCCCGTCCCCACTCCCAGGGCGCTTTTGTTTGAATGCCCTCTGCGCACCGACCAGTCCTCCCTGATGCAGAGAAAGTGAGAGACCACACCTCGCTTTCGGCAGGCACAGCTCTGTCCGAGGAAGAAGAGGCCCCGGAAGTGGGGATTCTTGTCCCAGCACTGGAGTTTCAGGCCTCTGTTCAGACTGAAGGATGCTCTGGGATGGGGCGAGGCTGACTAGGGTAAACGACACACACTCACTGGCAGTACAAAAGCAAGGATGAAAGTCTACCCTTTGTTTTCCGGCCTTTGCAGTGACAAAGCAGCCAGCCCTAGGGCTCAGAGTTGGCTGGGGGTCAGGGATATAGCGGGGCTTCACTCAGGAAAGGGAGGAGGAGGAGGACGGAGGAGGAAGAGAAGGGGGAGTACTGTCTTGGAGTTGATCCAAGACCCAAAGAGGAAAAACATGGAGAAGAAAGTTCATGTCCTTTATGTCCCGGTCTTTGGAGCTTCTTTGTGGGACCCACCTAGTAGACTGGTGGTGGTGGTGGTGTGAGGGGGTGGTGAAGAGGGGGAGCTTCAGATTTCGTGAAATCCATTTTAATCACTCCCTGCAATCCACAACACTTTGTAATTACAAGGCTCTTATGCTCAAGTACAAAAAAACTCACCGAGAAAGCAACATTAAGCTTGCAAGCGGAAACATGAAAATTCATGAAACGCATAATTAGGGATGCAATGACAAAGTTAACTCTCCCCTTTGCCAGCCCGGGGAACTGGAGAGCATCGACACAATGGGCAAATCTAAACCATGAGGCATCTGCTGCTGACACTGGGATCCCTGACACCCCGCAGCCCCCCAAGGCCTGCTCTCTCTGGATTTCCACTCGCTATTTCCAAAGACTGTCTATCCTGGGCCAGTTTTCAAGGCGGAGCTCTAGGGGAGGGAGGAAAGACTGGTCTAGCCTTAGGGAGCAGGAGCCAAAGAGCTGTTTGAGAAATGACCCCTGTGCTTGCTGTCACCTGCAGAATCCCTGAAAGACATGGCCGGACCTTGACATTCTTTCCCACTGGTGGAGGGTATTCAAGGGATGGGGGTGGTGGTTACCTCCCATCCGGGTGTTTTGAGTACCCTAGCCTTCCCTCCAGTCTTAGCCCTTAGTGCAGGGCCTCCTGGGTTCTCTCTTCTTGAGCCTGCGTCTGCATCCTTGTCAGTCCTTGCTGCCAACTCTGCACCCCCAATCCACTCTAGACTGGCCCCCAGGCCAATCTCCCTGAGCATGCATTTAAGAATTCCCTCTCCTCCTCTTCCAATGTCAGGAAAAAATAAAGCAGGACTCGAAGTTGTAGCTGAAGTATGATCTTAACTATGTTACATAGACAAAGAAAATAAACTGAGAAAGGGAGAAGGAAATTAACTATATGTTCACTGGTTACTTCTGGATTTGGTACCCACAGGGCAGGAGGGAGGAGGAAGAGATGAATAGGGCTTTATACCTTTCTGACTTGTGCACATTTTCACAATGAGTATAGCTCACAGTTGGGGAAAAAAAAAAATGAAAGAAGCTTTAAATGTCACCTCTGTTCAAAATGTGTCCGTAGTTCCTTATTGTGTACATGACAAAATAGAAAACCGGAGTCTGGTATTTGCAGCCTTCTAGGATCTGGTCCTTATGGAAGGGCAACCGCATGGACGCGAGGCCTGTGCAGGGACACAAGGCCCTGCAGGCAGAGGCCCCGTGCTTGGTTGGAAGCTTTGCTATGGCCTTTTGCAATTCTACAACTTGACTGGCCATTTTTCAACAAGGGGCCCCATCTCTCAATTCTGCCGTGGCCCCCCCCAATTTATGTAACTGGTCCTGTTCCTCAGAGGGTCTTCATACAGAGAAATAACAGCCCAGTTGTTCAGAAGAGAACAATGCCGATGACAACAATTTGTACTGCTGTCATGTGAGGGTCTCCAAGGCTGTGGGCAGGGGGTTAGGCAACCGCATCTTGAGAATTAGACATGGCTAGCCTGGGGATGTGGACAGCCAAGGGTGCTTAGCAAGGATTTATAGAGACCTTTTGCCCTCTTCTAGGCTCTAGGAATATAGCCACGAATAGCACAGACCAAGTCCTTTCTCTCCTGAACTTTAGTGTTACTCAGGAGAGACCCACAATAATCTATGTTGAGTAGTGCTGTGAAGAAAAATCAAAATAAGGAAGCCGAAGAAGGGGGCCACACTATTTGATTTAGGACCCGAAGGAAATGTGGAAGATGTAAACACACACACAGACAATTACAATCACTGTGAGGTTTGCCACGGAGAAGCTTGGTGGGAGCACAAACGAGGAGCCCACTGTCCAGCCTGGGGTGGACAGAGGAAGGGCTTGGGAGGGGCTGGCATTTAGTCAACTTTGAATCATCTCTTCATCTTTTCCCCTAACCCTCGAACGAGCAGAAACCACATCCTAATGATTATACATTAGTGATTTTTTCTTCCGCTCCCGCTACATTGGATTAGCTTGGTCTTCACATCCCCTGAATCATTTCATTAAACCCGATCTAGTCTTTTCTTCTCATGCTATACTCTCTCCTCGACGATTGCTTCTACTTTGGGCTTCAGCCTGAGTCTTCTTCACCAGCTCTAACCCATTACGTGAACCCCTAATCTGAACATCCAACTGTCTTGTTCCTGAGGACTTCTAGCGTGTGAAGGAGGTAAGGCCTGCCAACTCTCCAGCTGGCCTCAGATGCTGTTCCTATTAGCACATTCCAAGGTGCATTCCCAGGACACCAGAACCCGTGATCAAGGGTACTGAGGCATAGATGGCTGAAGAGGACAAAAGCTTGACATTCATTACATATAAATCCCCAATTATCATGTCTACTTCACAGATGAAGAAACTGAGACTCGGAGAGGTTAAGTAGCTTGCCCTCCTTCACACAGCTACTAAGCGGCAGAGCTGAGATTCAGCACCAAAGCCTGTTTGTTTAACCACCCACAGAGACTTACTAGATGGTACTGCCATAGAGAAAAAAGTGATACGCTTAAGTCTAAGTCAAGTTGGTGTTTAACATAACACCTGTTGCAGTGCTTTGAAATGGTATTATTGCCACACAGATGGGAAGAATTATTCTTAAAAAGGTTCTCGCCTACGGAAATCTTTATAAGCAGGTTTTCTGTTAAATGCACCTTGTGAGAGCTGCTTTTCAGAGGGCTCTTCCTGTGAAGCAAGTGCACGATTTTGTTTCTAAAAATGAACAATCAACCCTTATGCACCTACGACATAGTCAATTTCCTGGAGTCAAAGGTACATTGTCTGGGCCAGGGAGCCTGAGGATCTCATTCCAGATCAACATCAGCTGTGAGGCCGTAGACATGTGGGTAAAATACGCATGACATAAAGTTGACTATCTTTACCATTTTCAAGTGGACAGTTCAGTGGCATGAAGAGCATTCACACTGTTGTGCCACCATCGCCACCATCCATCTGCAGAACTCTTTCCATCACGCAAAACTGAAACTCAGTACCCGTGTGCCCATTAAACAATAACTCCCCATTTCCCCCTCCCCCCCAGCCTCGGCAACCGCCACTCTACTTTCCGTCTGTATGAATGCGATTAATCTAGGGACTTCACGTTACATAGAATCATACAGGCTTTGTCCTTTTGTGGCTGGCTGCTTTCACTTAGCATAAGGTCCTCAAGGTCCATCCACGTCGTAGCAGGTGTCAGAACGCCTTTCCCTTTTGAATGCTGACGCACAGCCCACTGTATGTGCACACCACACTGGTGTATCCATCCATCAGTCGATGGACGCGGTTCCTCCCGCCTCTTCGCTGCTGTGAACCATGCTGCCACGAACGGGTGTAGAAATAGTTCTTGGAGCCCATGTTTTCCATTCGCATGGTATATATCCAGAAATGAAATAGGTGGATTATATGGTAATGTCACCTTTGATTTTTTGAGGAATCATACCATTTACCATAGTGGCTGGCCATGTTACCTAACCCCTTCTCAAAGAAGACATATCTGGGGCTGCAAGGCTAAGCAAGAGGCATGAGGCCCCCCAGTTCAGATGCCAGTTGGGTCCTCACTCTACAGAGCAGTGATTCCCAAAGCAGGGGCTTGGCCAGGAACTCCAGAAAATCCAGCGTATAGATTCCCGGCCTCCAAGTCTAGAAACAGAACATCACTAGGGGTAGAGCCCAGGAGTCTATATTTTTCAAAACCACAACAAACCAAAGAAACCCAGGGGTGTGCCGGGGCAGCCAGGTTTGATAATAAACGTTGTTTATTATTGTGATCATCGTCATCGCTGTCCTTGTCTTTAAGCAGAATCATCGGCAGAAGCATTCTTTACGCAGATCAGCTTACTGGTTTGTAAACATGCGGGAACAGTGGGAATGTACGTGTCCCCAGGAAATCTCAGCCCGGACTTGCTCTCGCACCGTGGCCGGCTTTCAAAGGGCACCTCGTTGAGTGTTCTCACCAACAAGGCACCGCCAGGCGCCTGCCCGCCTTCCAGCCTTTCTCAGGTTCCTAACACTCATCAAGCCACCTGTTCCTACGTGTGCACACAGGCAGGGCTTTGGCATTTTAATCTTGTTAGTAAACTGAAGCCCTAACAAGCAGTAGCCACAGCAGCCCTTTGCCCGATGGAGTGCAGTTCTCCATCCATCCTCTCCAGCTCTGTTTCCTTCCCTGGGGCCCGAGGGGACGAGCCCGGGATATCAGAGCTGGAGGACTTCCAGGGCACCGGCTGCAGATAGCTGGATAACGCAGGTAATCAGCCTGCCTAAGTCCCAGAACCCATACTGAAGTGTCTGCCCCAGCCTGACTTGTTGAGTTGGCACCGGCCACAGGCACTGCTCCCTGAATCCAACTGTGTGTCCCCTCTCCTGTCGATGCTCTTGATAGAAGCCAGACCAGGCTGCGGGGCCTTGGGAAAGAAGCATCCACAGGCAACCTTCCCAGCACAAAGCCCTCATTGTTGGAGGAAGAAGGCACAGGAGAGGCAGGGGGAAGGCTTATCTTTTGTCGAGTCCAGACAGCTGAAAGGACTCCAGTGAAAATAACTTTATAAACTGAAACGTGGGGGAATATGCAAACTATGTAACTATGACCGTCTTCTTCCCTGGGGCGGGAAGAGCTGGGCTTCCCTTGCAAATGTTCATAGACACACACACATGGGCACAGATGCACAGCTATTATTCTGCTCAAATAATCAGGCGCATGTAAAACAGACTCCTCCATCTATCCTGTCACTTGTTTATTTAAACATTAAGTTACTGTCTACCATGGGCCATGAATATGCTGGAGGACACAGCGATAATCTAGATCAGAGGTTGCCAACTGAGAGACACATTGTTACTCAGAGAACCTGAGGACCTGTGTACTGGCTCACCAAGCCCTGTTTATAAGTGAATCAGTGTCTTACACAACATATGTAGTGGCTGGTACGATGAATCCACGCTGAGTTCAAACAGTATTGAATCCATAGCAACTTCCTGTCATTATATATTTCCTCAGCCAATGAAAGCTGAAAGTATAAATAGCAATCACTGGGAGATCTAGACATGCTCTCGAGAAAAAGAAATGTAGAATCACCATGCATGGTTTCATGAGTGGAGAACCACCACCACCACAGTAAGTAACTAAATAACTTACTATGCATAGGGCATTTATTCTAACTGCTTAATGTGTTAACCTCCACAACAAATCTACAAGCTCGACTTGACCATTCTCCCATTTTGCAGATGATGAAACTGACCCAACTTTGCTCAAGGTCACACGCAGTAGCGGCCAAGCTGGGATTTACTCAGAAAGTACAGCTGCGGAGCCAGTGTTTTAATCACCCTTGTCACGGTGGGCAGGCTCCTCTTGTCCAAACACTCATTTTCAAGTTGAGGAGACTAACACAAGGAGACGGAGATGCAGAGGCCATGCGACAGGCCCAGAGTCCCATGGTGAGTTCTTGAGGGACCTGGGTAAGGTCTCAGCTTTCCTGTTCCCATTCTAGTCTTGGTGAGGTTTAAATAAGCCAGAATTTACCCCCAACTTAAAGCCAAAATAACCTGGGCTTAAGGACAAAGGAAAGGTAAGAGACTCTCTAAAGCTCAAAGTAAAACAAACACCATCTTCTTCTACAATCCAGAGTACAGCTTCCTTTTCCTGGGTTGTTACTTTGTCTACGATCCCTCGGGAGAAATTCTTTTTTCTTTTTTAATCCTCACCTGAGGACATTTTTGCATTTATCTTCAGATAGAGCAGGAGGGAGGAAGTGAGAGTGAGAAACATCGAAACATTGATATGAGAAAGACACATCGAGTGGCTGCCACCCACATGACCCCAACTGGGGCGAGGGACAAACTGCAACGGAGGTATGTGCCCTTTGAGGGAACTGAACCCAGGACTCTCTGGTCCACGGGCTGATGCTCTAACCGCTGAGACAAACCGGCCAGGGCCCTCAGGAGAAATCCTTGATGCAGGGGAAGGGAAGCCCAGGCTGTGCGGAAGGTGCTGGGGACTCAGCTCCAGCCTAGATAGCATCATAAAGCAGCCCCACTCTTCCCTGGCTGAAACAGACATCATTTCTCTCTAATTAGCATCTCGCAGCCAGGAAACCCCAGGAACGAAGGCCCTGTCCCTCTGAGCTAGTGGTGCCCAATTAAATCCCAATGATCTGTCTCTGGTTGCTGAGCCAGACTGAGAGGTTGGCTCCGGAGGTTGCAGGACGGTTTTTCAGCAGGTGCAGTGGCGTCTGAAGTCTGACGATCTTGGATGGAAATTCTGGACACACTGGCTGTGTGACCACAGACAAGTTTCCTAACTACTCTGGGCACCAGTTTCTAAACCTCTAAACTGAGGATAATACCTTCCCTGTTATGAGTAAACATGCAACATACTTGGCACAGTTTTGCTCTCAAAAATGAGACTATAAAAATAGATCAGTGCTTTTCCAAGCCTTTTATTATAAAACTACCACTTCTTTTTTCCTAAAGAAAGTGTAAAGTAAAATTCTAATGTCTCAGAGTGATAAGACAGCTGCTGGGTGGGTGAGGGGTTGGGGGTCAGGGTCCTGCTATTTTGCTCCATTTCCTCCCAAAGTGACCTTGAGGTTCCTCTAGGGACACATTTTGACTAGGTAATCACCAGTCCCCTGTCAACTGTAATTAAGAAAAAGAAAGAAAGGAGAGAAGGAAGGGAGAGAGGAAGGGGGGGAAGAAAAGGATATTCTTGTTTGTCCTGAACTGGGAGGAGATTTTGACTTGTTGGCACCATTACCAACACAAACTTGGCATATATGGCAGAGAAGTCAGACCAGGAACAGACAAATTAAAGATAAAAAGGTGATTTACAAAGGGGGAGGGGGTCTATGGGAACACAGAGCAGGAGCTCTGCTGTAGCTCGGCGATGGGGCAGTTGGGACGTGGAAGCCGAACGGGGGTGGTACAGAGAGAAGGGCCTGGATTCAGGAGGTTTCGGAGATGGTATCACTGGGAGCACAGAGGAGGTGCTCTCAAGGGTGACATCCCGGTTTCTGGCCTATGAGCCGGATGTGGCGCTGAAAGCAGCAGTGTGGAGAACAAATCCCGCCAGGGGCACTGTCAGCACCACACAGGACCCCACATGCACCCCTCACCTGCTGCTCACACAGCCGTGCATCCTCCCATGGGAGACAATGGCAGGAGGAGCTGCTGCCACCACACCCCAAGAAAAGCAGGGAATCGGGGAACTCTCCATGGCCTGCAAAAACCTCTGCAGGCAGAAGCAATTCTGGAAAGCCCAGAAACTGCTTGCAATGCATGAATAATAGATGTGCTGGACTCCCTCGGAAATATTTACCCAGATGGAGCAGTTGAGCTCCAATAACCAGGAACGGAACCTGAGCCTTACCTCAAACAGCCCTGACTATTGAAAATGAAGAAGCACCATCATCCTGGCCCTTCCCGGGGTCGGTGGGGGACACAAATGTGCAGGTAGCCTCGCTCAGGCATATGAGGACTGCAGTGTGCTGGGACACACTGGGAAGGGAGGTTGGACAAAGGCCCTGGGAGGTCACCATTCTGAGACGCCAACAAAACGCTGGTGCTTATGTGGTGCTTACCACCTGCGGACCCCATGCCGAAGGACCATTGCATGTATGAACAATTGATCCTGGTGCTATTAAGCTGGACACTATTTTTAGGTCCATTTTACAGATGATGGTGCTGAGACAGAATTGTTAAGTAAACCTGTCCAAGGACCCAGCTAGGATAGAGCTGGAATTCAGACTCAGGCGGTCTGGCTCCACTGTGCGTCACCTTAAACCACATTGCTTTTGCTGACTCCTGTTGCCTTTTCCAAAAACCGTCGAGAGAGAGGGCAAGTAGGAGAAGAGACTACACTGAATGGCCAAAGCCACCCTCGCACGGTGCCATTGCTATGTGTACCCTGTGCCTCCAGCCTCTGCTCAGAGCTCTGGACTCTTCTCACCAGGAGATCCGGGAGCCATTGCTTCGTTATTAATTACTTACTGAGGACTTGCTGGGGCCCCCTGTGCTAGGCTCAGACTGGCCTCAGAGAATACACATAAAATCCCCCTCATCTGGGAAGCTCCCATCCAAAAGGGCAGAGCCCATGAGTCCTCTCTCGGAGTTCCCAACCAGCCTCCGGCCATTCTCTAGGATGGAATTTTCCACAATAAATACCGAGAAACAAAGGGATTGAATAGACATGCAAATAAGTTTGGGAAACATTAGGCTTGAACCCTCACTGCAGGACTTCTCAGAGCCTTTAGCGTACTAGTGGCAGTGATAACTACCAGGAGTGATTCCGTGGACAGTGTACGTCTCGGATCACTCAAAAGGACTCCCTGCTCCTTTAAAAAAAAAAAAAAAGACGTTTGCAGGCAGATGTATCCCAGAACAAGGTTTGGGACATTTTAGCCTAACAGTGGTTCTCAACCTTCCTAATGCCGTGACCCTTTCATACAGTTCCTCGTGTTGTGGCGACGCCCAACCATAAAATTATTTTCATTGCTACTTCAGAACTGTAATTTTGCTACTGTTATGTCTTAGGCGACCCCTGTGAAAGGGTGGTTCGACCCCCAAAGAGGTCGCGACCCACAGGTTGAGAACCGCTGGTAGAACAACTACCAGGTCAAAAAATTCTTTTTTGAATTAGATTTCAAATTCTTTATTTAAAAGCAAACCTTAATTCGTCACTTTATACTCGAAAATCAGAAGCCAAAGAGGCAGTAAAATCTTCTAGGGTCAAATTTGTGTTGAATTTTCACCCGGCAGGCCACTGGCGGGACTTGAGGCTGGGACCCCTTGTCCTCCGCTCCCCAGCTCCTGCCTGCAGCCAGGCCTGGCCCAGAGCGGGTCCCTGAGAGCTGCTTCTCAGGATGGCACAGCGGGTGCTGCCCCAACACCCTGGCACTGCCAGGCCCGTAGCCGTGTCTGCATCCATTTCTCTGCTTCCATGGCTACAGCCACTCGGGCCTGAAGGAGCCTCGGGCGGTGCTCTCTCTCACTCCTGGTCAGGGCACAGGGCAGCCCCGCCCCCGCCCGCCTCTTCCGAACCCTCTCCTACACCCCTGCACACGCCCTCACTTCGACTCCGCAGAACCGCACACAGCGTCCAGAGGCCTCGGCTTCTTTCCAAGGGGCCCCACCGGTGGAGTCCCAGCAGTCTGGCCTGTGTTTCCCTTGAATCCTCAGCTCCATGAAACCATCTGGGGCTGCCCCTGGCTGCCCACCCCCGAGCTGGGCTAGATGCCCCTCCCGGGCAGCCTGGGCGACGGCGTCCTGAACCACACCACCTCCCTGTGTGGTGGGCATGTGTCCTGAGCGAAGACGCCCCGTGTATCCTGTGCCATGAGCTAGAGTCAAAAGAGTGGGAAGCCACTGCTGTCATGCAACCCGCCTATGAAAGGCGGTGCCAGGCCCTGTGCGAGGTTCACGCTGAGCCTTTGAAAGCCCACCCGGCAGCGCCCTCCGCTGGGGAGCTGCGGCCTGGAGGCTCAGGGGCTGGCAGGCCTGGGTCCCGCAGGAGAGGTCTGCTGAAGGGACCAGGCGTTTGCACCCAGAGGAAAGCACAGAGCCAGAGCTGCAGCTGCCCGTCGGGTCTTCCCCCAGTGCACTTTCCTCACAGTTTTCTGACTTCTGCAGCCCTAAGCTGGCGTTGGCCTGTCTCTTCGCACAAGCGAAAACGAGATTGAGTGCGGTTGCGTTTCCAGAGCTCAGAGGGGGGCGCCCAGGCAGAAGAGGCAGGAAGGAGGAGGGAGGGGGCTGGGGAGCTGGAGCCAGGCCCCTGCAGAGGTGTCTGGGCTTCCAACTGACCTGGCTGTGGGTGGAAAAACAATCGCTCCCCTTGGATGAAAAGCACCGGGCTGCCTCCCAGAGATTAAGGTGCCAGAGGGTTGAGCCTACTCAACCGAATGCGCCCTTCGAGCCCTCGGAGGTGGCCATAGGGAGACTGGATGGGCAGAAGGAAACATAAATAAGAGTCCTCTTCCCAGCTCTGCTCTCCTCCTAGCTCTGCTCTTAACCCCCCTTCCCTGGGCCTCAGGTTCCCCATCTTCCAATGGGGGTAGACTAAAGGAGTGGCTTCCGCTTTGGGGCTCTGACTCTATATACAGCACACACGTAACCGAGCCTCACTTCACAACGCTTACCCTTGCTACAAGCAACACTTTCTGCTCTTTTTATAAACTTCCTCTGAAGCACGGCATTAGTAAGTAGAGTGTATGTCATAAATGAAGAGTTTGACACATTCTGACCAATTGAAAACCAGCCCTCAGGTCAAAACACACAGTGTTCCCAGGACCCTGAAGCCCCTCCTGCCCTGTCCTCTCCCCAGCACCAGCTCCTCCCCAAGGGTCGCCGCTGCTCGGACTTCCAACAGCATAGGTTAGTGTCACCTGTTTTTGTACTTTACAGAAATAGAGTCATCAGGTTTCTTCACGGCTGCCTTTGTCTTCCGGCAATACGTGTGTGAGGGTCCCTGATGTTGAGGTGTGCGATATTCCCCGGTGTGGGTCTACCACGGTTTGTCTATTCCACAGCCAAGACCGTGTGCTTTGGAAGACCTGCGCGCCTGCCCCGTGGGTGTGTATCTGGAGGTGCAGTTGCTGCAAAGCAGACCCTGAGCTTTAACTGATACCGCCAGCAGTTTCCCAAAGTCAGGACACCAAACGTATCTCAACCATGGCACAGGAGAGTTCCTCCTGCTTCACGTCCTTGCCAACACTAGCTACACTCCATCCTTTCCTTCCGGCCGGTCTCGGCGTGTGGTAGCATTTCACTGCGGGTTTCACCTGCAGTTCTCTGATGACCAATGTTTTCATACGCTTATCGGCTCTCTGGATGCCCTCATTTGTGAAGTAACTGAGCCTTCTGCCCATTTTTCCATTAAGTTCTTTATATTTTCCTTACTGATTTGTAGGCGTTTCCTTTTTTCTTTTATTCACTACTAGATCTATTTTGGATCGGAAACCTTTGTCGAATACATATCACGTAAATATCTTCACCCACTCTATGGGTTACCGTTTCACTTTAATACATGATGATCTGGAACCACCAAATTCATTTCATGATCTACTAATGGTTTACAACCCACAGTTTGAAAAACCCTACAAAACCGGACTAGAGAGTCTTCCTGGGATCTGAATGGCCCTGGAAGGGTCACCTCTGGCCAGTGGCATCCATAGCAGCGTGCGTGGGGAGTAGCACCCTGTGTGTATGGTCAGCTATCTGGAGAACCAAGGCCACTGTATTAGCTATATTTAATCTCCAAATGTAAGAAAAATATCTTTGTTCCACACCTTAAATAGTTCCCAGTTCTCCCGAATTTAAGATTTGCCAGCCACAGCCTAGCTTGAGGGAGGGGACACAGAAGGATGGCCAAGGTGCGGGAACAGCCCGGGAATCGGCCCTTGGAGCAGGGAGAGGGCACGTGACTCCTGAGGGCTGCCCATCAGCCGAGGTGCCTGGGCCCGCAGGGGGATGGTCCCATGGAAGCTAAGGCACCTCAGGAGGCTCCTTTTGTCCAACAGGTCAAAACGACTTTCCCTAAACTTGGACAAAACCACAGGAGAAGAGCATTCACACGTCCTGGGTGCTTTCTCCGTGTGTAGAAAGTACCCTCTGAACTCCTCCGAGAAGCCCTGTCCAGAGATTTTAGATTCACGAAGACAAGGACTAGGGGACATGTGAGAAACTTGGCCAAGGTCAGTTAAAGAGTGAGGATGATTCACCCTGTGGCCTGTGTTTTCATTTCCATGCTGTACCCTTCCCAGGTGGCCAGTCGACATGCAGAGAGTGGTGACCACATCGCGAGGGCCGAAGGTTCTCTCTCGCACACACACCGCAGAGGCAGACACACAGGCATGTGTGTACATACACATAGATATATGTACATGCTTGCACACACACAGGCTGTGTTACTCAGGAAGTGAGCTGGACTCGCCTGGTTCATTACACACTCAACTCATCTGCGTTTTATCATCTTTCTTGATTTCCAAAGTATTGAAATCGCCCGTAATACACAGATAAGACACGCATGCGTGTAGGTGCAGGCACTTCGTCGTTTATAAATCCCTTTCACATTCCGCCTCTCATCTGACCCTCACAACCAGCCTCTGAACATATACTGGATGATTCTCAAGGTTCCCCAGGTCCAGTGAGGGGCTAAGACCTTCCTTCCGGACACACCCATCCTACCACGCAAGACGGGGACCGGGCAACAGCCAGAGGTTGGCAGAATTTGTGCACGTCCTCAGACTCACCCTAAAAGTTCTCCTTTTATCTCTAGTCCATAGCCACCAATCCTTTCTTATCTGGTTCTGAGCAGAGTTTTAATTTCATGAAACTTCTAGGCTTGTGTTTGCATGAGAGCTGATGGGAGGTAGACACCTCTCCCCTGCCCCTAATAAACATGCCCGAGTCTTCTCTCTCCTCCTCCTGTGAGTCCTCACGCCCTCTCGCCTTCTCCTCCGGCTCCAGGTAGGCACTGGGCCGCTGCAGGGCAGCGTTTACCAGGCCCTCCAGCCTGCCAGGCACCGAGTGCTTCGTGTGCACGATCACAGCTCATCTCACGCGAACCCTTCGCCACGTGCCCGAATCTTAGTTCACAAATGAGAAGAGGCACTGAGAGGGAAGTGGCCGCCCCATGACCACACAGTCAGCAAGTGGGAGGACTGGGGTTAGACTCAGGTCCCACTGGTCCCCAGGTCCTGGCCCCTCAAGGGCCTGGGACAGTGAGAAGCAGTAACTTCTTTACTCCAAGTCAGCCCACTGTATGGAGGTGGGTGGCATTTTGGGACCATCTTGTCCTACCCTCCGTGCTTTCTCTGAGCCCAGAGAGATGGAGCAGGGCAGGAGCAGAGCTGGGACTGGAGCCCGGGTCTGGTCCTGGGTCTCTCTCCTTGGATTCTCCTGGGTCTCCTGGGACAGACAGCGGTGGGGCTTTGCAGTGCTCCAGGCTGACACCTCTTCTTAGGAGACATTCACAGTAGGAGAAAGAAGGTGAAGAGGGCAGAAACTGCTCTTGGAGCCCCGTTATGAAAAGTTGTTGGAAGAACGAAGAATAAGGAAACATCTCAAAAAGAGACATGGCCTTTGTCGCCGCCCGTGTTTAGAGCTGTCTAGTAAAGAAGAAAGAGGCTTACGCAGTGAGGAGGAGTGGATTCCACATCCTGAACATGGGAGAACTTTGAAAAAGTCCTAAATGTGGGGAGAGACCCAGTTTCTCGTTAGTCCCCGGATGTTTCAAAGCACAGGCCAAGTATCTACCATCTACATTTATCCACTTATCCATCCATGTAACCGTCTATCCAACCACCCACCTGTCCATCCACTCATCATCCTCCATCCCTCCGTCTGTCCACCCGATGCGTGGTCCATGCCCTAAGACGCTGAAAGACCCTGAAAGTCCCCCAAAGATGCTAAGAATCCACAAGCTTTGAAATGCACTCACATCTTAGGGGTAAGATAAGCAGTCATCTTGTACTCCCTGCTCATTGTTCTTACGGGAAAAAACATAATAAAATAAGTGAAGAGAAAGTCTACCTATTAATGCATGTTTAAGAAAGAGGTAGAGAAAAAAAGCACCCGTAACATTAACTTAAATCGTGAATACTTTCTGAAGTGTAAAAAAAAAGAAAAAGTAAAAAAAAAATCAACTCACTTTTCTTTTAATCTTCTTAAAAGGGTCTAAGAATAGTCCTTCAAATAATCCTTGAAGTATGCAATTTTAATTTGGACACATGGTAATTTCAGTCTACCTGTTGAAAGAGACAAGAGAGAAATCAGTCATTTCTGATGAGCTGCTGTTCTGACAAGACTCAGAGAAGATTCAGGCAGCGGGAGCGTGTGGGGGGAGGGGCTGGAAGTAGTAGCAGCAGCAGCAGCAGCAGCAGCAGCAGCAGCATTGTCCCCAGGCCAAAGACTGGATTTGGAACCCTGAGAGCGAAGGCAACTAGGGGAGCGATCACAGTACCTGGCACATAGCAAATGCCCAGGAAACACTCAGTGAATGAATAAGAAGGGATGGATGAACCAAGGAGGGAGAGTTCTCATCAACCTTTGACACAGGAAGCGACCCTACTGGCTCATCTCTTTGACTCTCACAGAGAAACAGAATTTCTTGGCACTGGGCACAGTATGGAAAATAGCACAGAGAAATGTTCATGATGTAGGGAGAGGGGGAGGGCTGTGGAGCCAGCCATATCTATGTTCAAATCCTAGATCTACCACTTATAACTGCACAACCCTGTGCTAGCTTATTCATTTATATTTGTTCTTCAGTTGGACACTCAGCCCATTCATTAATTATCAGCCCCTTTTCTCTTCTAATACAAGCATTCAAGGTCATAAATTTCCCTTAAGTGCTGTTTTGGCTATCGTCCACAACTTTAATACTTACTATTTTTGTTAAGTTTTAAGTGTTTTCTCATTTCTATTATCATTTCTTTTTTGACCCATCAGTTAGTTAGAAGTGTTTTTGTAAATCTCTCTCCGTGTGTGTGTGTGTGTGTGTGTGTTTTAAAAACTCATCTTTCTGTTACTGAGTTCTAGCTTAACTGCTCTGCGATGTGAGAATGTGGTCTGTTGGATACTGAGATCCCTCGGACTCTGCTGAGACATTTCATAGTCTAGGATGCAGCCAATTGCTGTGACCGTTCTACTGTGCTTAGAAAAGAACGTGAATTCTCCAGTTGTTGGGTGTGATCCTGGACTAACTTTTAATTAAAAATTTTTTTTTCTTTATTGATTTTTAGAGAGAGAAGAAGGGAGAGGGAGAGATGGAAACATCGATGAGCAAGAACATCGAGGGGCCGCCTCCTGCATGCCTCCCACTGGGGATCGGGCTCACAACCTGGGCATGTGCCCTGACTGGGAATCAAATCAGCGATCTCTTGGTATAGGGGTCGACACTCAACCACTGAGCCACACCGGCCGGGCTAGTTTTTAATTTTTCAATCACCCCCCACCCCGCACCTCCAGTTCCCTATCTGTTAAAGGGCACAGGAGCAATACATGTGTGTCCCCTCCTGCCATTGAGAACGGCATGTGCTGCCACGGAGGCTTTGCAGACCAACACCGAGAGCGGCGCACAAGAACAAGAACCAGCTGTGCTATTTCTTGCTTATAACAATATTAATAATAAACTAAATTTATAAAGCATTTGAAAGTTTCCAAGTGATGACCACATTCGCCAACCGATCATGACGTCCCTACTCTTTAAAATACAACTACAGGGAGTCAATCCAGATAAGATCTCCTGGGCAGGCATGATTCCCAAAAATCGAGCTGAGGATCCGTGATGGGTCGGGGGGTGGGCAAAATCTCAGAGTCCTGAAGGGACAGTGATGCTCGTGTCTGTCGCCGGAAGCACAGGTGCAGAGACGCACGGTGCCGGCTGAGTGCGAGTGGCCCTCATGGGACGCCCTCTCCCGTGCCCTTGTCCTCACAGCACTCTCCTTTCCTCCTCAGAAAGAATTCCTGAGTCATCGAAACCACAACCTCCTCCCGTCCCAAGCCCCCCACAAATCACCGCGGTGTGGCTCCCAGGACGTTCTTTTCAAGATTATAATGATGTCATTGCACATTCCGGAGACTTCACAGCCTGTGGTGGCCTCTCCGGGTCATCTGCCTGCAGGATCGGCGCCTCCTCGGGAACTCTCCTGCTCAGCATCCATAACTCCAGGCCTCATCCGCCTCTGCCCCTCTTCTCCCCGCCCTCCCAAGACCCTCTCTGTCTCCTTTGCTGTCTCATTCTTAAATGTGAATGAGTAAAGTGCCCCACCTTCTCTCCCTCTTTACATCCTCTGATTTAAACTGGCATTTTCACAACTTAATTAGAATTGTTTCCACAAAATAGGGACCGTAAACTACCATCTATGAAGTGTACATTAATCACTGTGCTGAACATTAGCTTATTTTACTTAACCCTCACTACAACCACACGAGACGGGTGTCATTAATATTCCTATTTTGCAGATGAGAAAGGAAAAGCTCAGGAAAGAGATGTAATTTGCCCACGATCACTCAGCTCCCCTGTGGCAGGGCTGGGATTCAAACCCCAATCGGCCTGATTCAAGGCCGTGCTCTCAGCCACTCCATTGGCTTATCTCCCTCTCCCAAACCCTGGCCGCTGCGACGACCCATCTCCCGCAGTGTCACGGGCTTCATGCTTCCTTTTTGTGTCCCTCTGAATGAAAGGTCTTTATCGGCACTGTGTGTGGAGAAATTTCTATCCATTGTTCCAGGCCCAGCCTCAACGCCCTTCTTCCCAGAAAGCTACGCGCGAGCCCAGCCAGTTGGGTTGCCCCCGTCTGCTTGCGGGTCCACAAGGGTACCATTCATCCACCTGATCACGCCTCCACCTACCCGCCCAGGAACCACACGGGAGGAGACTGGTTGTCCAGTAGTCTAAGTACTAGAAGCATCCAAACAGAGGAATTGTGTCAAAGATGATTTTATGGCCCCCTTTGAAAAACCACATCACACTATTGTCAAAATGGAAGAAAATCTGCCAGAGGCCGTGATGTGTGAGGAAGGAATGTGCTCTGCCGGGCACCTGTAAAGCTGACCGGTCAGGGGCAGCCGCCTGCCATCTGGCCCGGGAGGTTTCCAAGGTTACCAGTTCAGGGCTGTCCAAATTCCCATGCCAATCCCCACGTGTCTACATCCTCGTCATACATCAAGCCGGCTCAAATACCACGTTATCTTCGAAGCTTTCCCCGATGCTCCCCTCCCACAGGCATAAATGAACCTGGACCCCCACCAGACTGCATCTGTGAAATGTCCCTGATGGTTCTCAGCATTTTTGTCATCCAAGGATAAGCCAACATTTCAGAAAGCACTGTGCATGTCCGCCTCGTGCTCCACCTCCCCTCTGGCCTCCTTGGGGCTGGGAGTTGCACCCACTTCACCGTCATGGTGTGTTCAGATCCGAGCCGGGTGTCTGGCACACAAATGATCGTGACTGGCTGGCTGGCTGAAACCAGAGCCACTGGCTTTGAGTGGGAGAGGCCACCCCAAACCTCTCAAATGCAAACACCTGGCAGTGTGCAAGGTGCGCAGCAGGTGCTAAATAAATATTAAATTCTTCTACCTCTCTCCACCACCCCCAAAGTAAGAATCAGAAAAGGGGAACCATGAACCCACTGATGCTGAGGTTGCCAAAGGCCTGTGTTCCAGGGTTCACAACCATGTTGGGGCAGTAGCTTTTTTTCTTTAATCCTCACTCGAGGAAAATTTTTTTTTTTTTGTTCAGATAGAGTGGAAGGGAAAGAGAGAGAGAGAGAGAGAGAGAGAGAGAGAGAGAGAGAGAAACATTGACGTGAAAGGGACACATTGAGTGGTTGCCACCTGCATGACCACAAACCGGGCCAGGGACAAACTGCAACCGAGGCACGTGACCTTAGCGGGAACTGAACCCGGGTCACTCTGGACCGCAGGCCGACGCTCCAACCACTGAGCCAAACCAGCCAGGGCTGGGGCGGTAGCTTTTGACGTGCTGCAGGATGAACCAGGCAGCAGCGAAAGACTGGGTTTGGACGCATTCTGGTTTCCGCATCAGGAAATGAGAGTTAGAGCTTTGAAGACAGCCAGGGTTTCAGATCAGCCAGCACAGCCACCTGCTGCTACAGAGGTGGCCAGAGGGGCACCCGACTCCGTCCCAGTCACAGGGCCAGGGCAGTGCAGACTTTTCTGGCCCCCTCCTAGACTTGCAAATCAAGCCTCTAGGAAAAGGAGTGCTCTCTGAATGGCTCAAAATAAACTCCCGAAACTTCACGGAGCTAGATCACGGCTGCAGTTTACAGCGTGGAGAACTTCAGCATGGTATAATTAGCAAATGGATTACAATAATTTATTTTTGGCTTAAACGCTCAAATGAACACAACCTTCCAGTGGAATCGGAAAATAAGAGGCTGGGAGCCAGCCACATTCCTCTGGCCCCTTCCAAGGCCACAATTTTAATGCTGGCTGACATCCATCTGCCGTCTGGTGGACAGGCCACAGAGAAGGGACTGCAGTTCTGACTCTGGGCTTCCTGGGAGCGTGGCTTCCGGGAGCCACGACTGCGAAGGGTCCGTGCTCATCCTTCCAGTGAGCGGGGGCAGCAAAGGCAGGGATCAGTCGGCCGTGGTGTCTCTGAGCAGCCAGGAGCAAAGGATGGAGCTGAGAGATGCTTGTGCAGCTGGGAGGAGGCTGCACTGGGGTCAGAGAGAACCTCTTTCGGGATTTTGTTTTCACGTGTGCCACGAATAACATCCACTTCCATTCCCTCTTATACAGTGTTGATAAACAAGTGTAACTACCTCCCGAGATTCAATGAGGGATTAAAGGAGAAAAGGGTTTTATAACAGTGCTAGTGATTCTTTTTGAGTGAATGAATTTCCAAAGCAGCTCTTTCTGGCGAAGAAGCTGTCTGACCAAAGCATTCTAGAATACTGGAGTAGGGAGCCAGGAGGGGGCAGGGGAAAACCTGGGTGTGTCTCCCCGAGTTTCTGTCCACAGTCCAGGCGGAGGGAAGTCCATTCCCGTTTTGCAAGGTCTTGCGAGAGAGCCGTCTGGAGCCAAGGAGCAGGGATCCTGACTCGGGCCAGGAGCATGGTCAACTCGCCTCCTCACTCACGTCCTGCACCGAAACCGGCCAGCCATGCACCAGAACGCCACTGGCACAGAAGGTGGGTGGTGGCCAGGCAGTGCGCAAGACCACGGCAAAGCTTCCTCCAGTGGAAGGAGGGGGACGGGCATTTACTGACATGTCAGGCACAGCGCCGGGTCCTTTCTCATCGGAGCCCCTCCCCAAACGCCGTGCGGTTTCCGTCATGGCCACATGGTGCCGTTGCTCACTGCTGGTCAGGAAGGCCTGGACTGCCGTCCCAAGTCTTTCCATTCTCAGTGACCATTCTGGAGCAACTTCATGTCTGATCTGTTGGGCTGGGATAAGAACCCCAAACTTACCTGCCTCACCGGACTGCATTCAGACAACAAAGGGGGGATGTGAAAAACTCTGGGAACGGTGCCACACACTGAAGACCATGACACTTGTTCAAGCCCCTCCTGGGCGTCTTATTGGCCTTCACTACACATTGAATCTCTGCTTCGCTCCCGGCCCACCTCACAAACCGCATCTTCCTGCCTGTCCCCCTTGTTCCAGAGCTAAGAGCAAACCCATCACCTTCTGGGACATTGCACTCAGGGAGAAATGCTGTCTCCTCTCCCAGGAGCCACCTTTTGGGTTAGGTCTCAGCATGGGCGTGGAGTCACAGCCTGGGAAGTGCTCCCTCCGGCCTCCGTCCAGGGCAGCTTCCTCTACCACACATGCCCCTGGACACTTGTACTTACATCTTTTTTTTTTATATTTTGTTCAGATAGAGTGGGAGGGAGAGAGAGAGAAACATCGACGTGAAAAGGACACATTGAGTGGTTGCCACCCGCACAACCCAAACAGGGCCGGGGACAAACTGCAACCGAGGTTCGTGCCCTTAGCTGGAACCAAACCCTGGTCTCTCGGGACCGCAGGTCGACGCTCTAACCACTAAGCCAAACTGGCCAGGGCTGTACTTACATCTTTATGAGAAGAACTATGCTGAATTTCTGTCTCCCCAGACGGACTTGGGCAGGAGAGCCTGCTTTTGTCCCACTCACGAGGATGTGCTGGCGCAATGCCTCCAGGGGGCTTGGCACACACTGAGTGGCCACTCAGTGAATCTGCCTGCTTTGGTCACTGCTATATCCTGGCACAGGATGACACAGAGAATGGCACAGAGTAAGTGCTCAACCAATACTTGTGGGGTGACGTCATGAGTAAAGATTTGCTAGAAGGCAGGTCCAGCAGACGGTCACCACAGCTTGGACGCTGGAGCCAGGACTCCCCGTCTGAGCCTGGCTGTCCAGAACTGTAGGACTCTGGGCAAGCAGCTTTGCTTCTCTGTGTCCGGTTTCCTCATGATTCCAAAAGGGATAATACTTGCGCCTACCTCCTAGAGTTGTTGTGAGGATTAAATCATATATTTATTTATTCTTAAATATGTTTTTTTATTGTTTTTTTTTTTAAGGGAGAGAGAAATAGAGAGATAGAAACATTGATGTGAGACAGAAACATCGACCGGCTGCCTCCTGCATGCCCCCTACTGGAGACTGAGCCCACAACCTGGGCATGTGCCCTGACCAGGAATCGAACCGGGACCTCTCAGTCCATGGGATGATACTCAATCCCTTGAGCCACACAGGCTGGGCTAAATAATAAATTTAAAGTTCTTAGAACAAGGCCAGGCAGGTGGTGAGTACCAGGTAAATGTAGCTCTTCTTATTAGGATCACTCCTCACCCTCTTCCCCAACCCAGTTCACATCCCTCCTCTTTCCTGAGGCTGGTCCCGCGTGGCCCTCCTCCTCTGGTCTCTGAGCTCCCACCAACCATCCCCTGCATTTGGGGCATCACTTGCCACTGTGACTGAACCATTATTCTAGGGAGGAACTTGTCTCTCCTGAGAGACCACACAGCCCAGAGGACGGCCGAAAGAGGCAAAGCAGATGAGGACTCAGAAACAGGCCAGAACTGAATGATGAGTAAATGGAGGGGACAAGCAATGGGGCTCCTTGGGGAGCCCTCTTGGGGCTTCTGCCTTCACACGTGTTTCTGGAGGCAAAGCTTCTGGCCTTGAATACCTGTGTCATGGGCTACAGAATGCCTTTTGGGGCTGTGTGTGAAATAAACAGTTCGCCATTAAGATGCAAAATGCAGCTGCCACAGTCCATAGGACAGCAGACAGGTTAATGTGGGTACTTAAGGATGCTATTTCCTCATATTAACCCAGAGCAAAGGCAGCCTATGCAGATAGACTCTGGAGTGCTCTGGAAGCCCGCCGCTTGTTTCTTTAATGATAGTTGATGTTTAAACAGCCGTTGATGTTCGTTTCCCAGTAGCATTCACTAACTTGCCGCCTCCTTTAACTCCCTTCCTCCTTTCTACTCGAAGAACCTCTTGGCCTTCCTTTTCTTCTCGAAACCTGGAATACAAGCATGCAGATGTGCACCTGCGAGGCACACCTGAGTTTCTGAACCTGCCTCCTTCCTGGGTGCCCTGACTCCCATCGCTGCTTTCCATCTGCCACCACCCCATGCCTCCCAGCCAAGCCATCCTACCCACATGTTGCCTGCCAGAGCACTGATTCAGCTTCAGAAAAGTTTAAATTTTTAAAATGGTGTTAAGTTCTTCCCTGCAAGAAGAGAGCTTTAGTTATGTGAAAAGTGCGGGCAACTGTGACGGCAGAGACAAGGGCTGCCTCAAGGCACCCACCTGCCCAAGAAGAAGGCCAGGTGGTATTCAATGCAGACCCCAGGGGTACGGGCACTGGCTTGAGCTCCGGCTCCACTCAACAGGCTGCTTGGGGAGTGATGTTAGGGTGCCTGCAGGCCCGGAATATCCCGGCTATGGCCTGGCATGGCTGACCCTGATCTTGAGACTTCAGTCCAATCCGGCCCTACAGTTCCAGTCTTGCCCCATAGAACAAGGCTGGTTTGCTCATCCATTGATTCAATCACTTATTCCATTACTTATTCATCTCTTCACTCATTTACAATTATTCACTCGTTCATTTACATTCATCTCCTCAAATTGCCCCTTATTCATTTCCTCAAAATCACGCTCGGATTCATTCATTCATTGATTAACTTCTTCACTTAATTTACTCACTTACTCATTTATTGCTATTTATTTCATTTACTCCTCATTAATTCACTTCTTCATTCACCCTTTCACTTACTCTTTCATTCACTCACTCACTCACTCACTCACTCACTCACTCCCATTTTGCTCTGGCTCAGCCAGCCCCTCAGCCTCCATCCGCCCGAGTTCCTCCGTGTCCCCAGCACAGACAGCACCCTACCAAGAAGAGCCTGCATCATGGTGGGGTCCATTAGTCCTCACTCCTGGAATATTCTCTTCCGTTTTAACTCCCAGCTTGCTGAGCTGTGCAGGCCTGTATCCTGGTGTGCAGAGGGTATGCTCTCCACTCAGGAACAGATGTTCTTGTAATTACTGTTTTGACTTTCACCCCCTAATGCCAGAAAATTCTTTCCACAACCTCCTCCAGCATGCAGCGAGGCAACCGCTCAGCCTGAGCAGGGCGTGCAGTGCCTGGGGCTTCGGATTCCAGGCCACGGCTGGTTCCTGGCAGTCAGAGCTGCAGAGGACCTGGACAGCCTCCCTGCTGCAGGGCTTTGCAGCCTGGGGACCAGGGACAAGCTGGAGAGGGAGGCAGGCCTCCAGAGCAGTGGACTTGGTGAGCCAGGTCAAGGAGTGTGAGAGAGGCGGCCCATCTCAGGACTGTGGAGTCATGATCCATCTGGACTTAGGTTACCGTGACGACAGGTGACAGGATCAATGGAACATGTAGAGAATTACTGGAAGTTGTTAGTAATGTCACGGTAGAAGATCAAAAGCATAATTTACTGACCACCTACCATGTGCCAGGTACTTCCCATACTTTATGGTAGTTGTCCCTTAATGATCAATCCATCGGTCTTTCTTTCAGAAATAGAATCGCCTGTCCTGGCCAGTATGGCTCAGTTGCTTGGAGCATCATCCCATACACCAAATGCTGTTGGGTTTGATTCCCAGTCAGGGCACATACGTGTTTTATGGATTCAATCCCCAATAGGGGCATGTGTGGAAGGCATGCGATCCATGTTTCTCTCTCTCTCTCCCCTTTCCTCTCTCTAAAAATCCAATAAAGAAAGAAAGAAAGAAGGAAGGAAGGGAGGGAGGGGGAGAGAGAGAGAGAGAAAGAAAGAGAAGAAAGAAAGAAAGAAAGAAAGAAAGAAAGAAAGAAAGAAAGAAAGAAAGAAAGAAAGAAAGAAAATCCCTGGAATTTTAGCTGGTCAGTATGATCTCTCAGCAAAGGACTAGGTTTCCCAGACTCCCTTGCAGCAAGGTGTACTGTTAAAGTCTAAGCAATGGATGTGAGCAGAGCTGGTATATGCAGCTTCCTGGTTAAGCCCTTAGAAGGAAGCTGATGACTATGGGAGCTCTGAGCTAGCACGGCTGACCCTGATCTTGGGCCTCCAGCTAGATCGGGCTTCAGTCCGGCCCTACAGTTCGTCTTGCTGCCAATCCTATCTGCCCAGGAGAGTAATTCAGCTGCTGGCTTGCTCCCCCACTGATTCAATCACTTATTCCATTACTTATTCATCTCTTTACTCATTTACAATTACTCATTCATTTACATTCATTTCCTCAAATTGCCACTTATTCATTGACTCAAAATCACCCACTTTCACTCATCCATTGCGTAACTTCTTCATTTATTTACTCACTTATTCACCACTCCCTCTTCCACCACCTGCAGGCTACAGCACAGCTCTCTCTGGTGAGCCATCTCTACCAGTGAGGCTGAGGGAGAGCAGCAACACAATACAGGAGACGCCTCTGTCCCTGCAGAAGCTTGTGCAGCATAAGTTCCCTATCCCCCCAGCTGAGAGTCCAGGTGCAAGAGAAACGAGCATCTGCTATGCTCTGGTCACTGCTGTTGTGATCTCTGTTAAGTCAGCCAAGCCCATATCCACGAATACAGGAGGAATCTTCCACATCATGTTTCCTTACGGAGGAATTTCCTTTAGAGGAACACGCTTGGCTGATCTTGCTCCCTCCCTCAATCTTCTGTCACGGTTGAATAGTGTCCCCTCAAAATTCATGTCTGGCCCTGGCCGGTTTGGCTCAGCAGTTAGAGCATCGGCCTATGGACCAGAGAGTCCTGGGTTTGGTTCCTGCAAAGGGCATGCACCTCGGTTGTGGTTTGTCCCCAGCCCCGGTTGGGGTCGTGTGGGTGGCAGCCACACGATGAGTCTCTCTCACATCGATGCTTCTCTCTCTCTTTTCCTCCCTATCTCCCTCCCACTCTATCTGAAGATAAATGCAAAAATGTCCTCAGGTGAGCATAAAAAAATTCATGTCTGCTGGGACCCTCAGAACGTGACCTCATTTGGAACTGGAGTCTTTGCAGATGTAATTAAGGTAAAGGTCTAGATGAGATCATGAGGGAGGAGGGTAGACCCTAAATCCAATAAGAATACCCTTATAAAAGACAGAAAGAACATATGGAGACTCAGAGGAGAACAGTGAGAACAGAGGCGGAGATTGGAGTGACGCGTGTACAAGCCACGGAACATCAATAAAGCCGGGAGAGAGGCATGGAGCCTCCCTCAGAGCCTCCAGAAGGAGCCAACCCTTATGACAATTAGAGTTTGGACTTTGAATCTCTAAGACTGTGGAAGAATACATTTCTGTTGTTTTAAGTTGCCCACTTTGTGGTGATTGGCTGCCTCAGACCCAGGAGACTAAGGGATGCTCTGAAAGGAGAGGCAGCCATTGGACCACTGGGTTTGGAAGACAGACCTGGACCTGCCTCATCCTGGATGATCCCTCAGCTCCGTACCTCCCAGATGGCCCATAGAAAGCAAATATTTCTTCTCCTCCACCAAATGGATCAGGCTGATTCCCGAGTGGAGTGTTAGCGGCAGATCTAACACCGAGCCCTGTGCTTTCCACTGTACTCCGTGCAGTGTAGTGGTCAAGGTCACGGCTTCTGAAGCCAGGCCACCTGGCATTCAGCCCTGGTCTGCCATGTCTTAGTGTGATTTGGGGCAAATTAAACTTTCAGTGCCTTGGTGTCTTCATCTGTAAAATGGGGATAAGACTAGCGCCTACCTTATAAAAGTGCGTGAGTTTAAAATTAGTTATATTGTGAAGTGCTCAGAGAGAGGTTGCCAGAAGGTGTTAGGTCCTCAAATAACATTGTTTCTTTCGATGTTGTTTTGTTGTAACATTGACGAGACGCTGTAGCAACTTAACTCTTGCTTATATCAATTGTTCTGTGGTTTTATTATGTATTGTTTCACTTAAAGTTACAGAGCCTATCCACATGGTTAAGTGAGAACTTAACTCTGTAAGTATTTGTATCATTATCTGTCTGACTCCTCTACGTCTCAATTCATTTTGAATTTAAGCCAGGAATTAGGGTATTATTCTGGCTCCCCTGCAACCCCAACACTACCTTCACTGAATGTGTTCCTTAGCCATGTTTTGCAGAAGAGGAAAAGAAGTCTCAGAGAGATGAAATGGGGGGCCCGTAGTCACCCCTTGAGTCTTTCGCCTCCACCGGGCCTGGCTGCTCAGTCACCATCTGGTCTAGTTGTGGGGCTCCCAGGCTCTGACAGGCGGGTTCTGGAAAGTCTCCCCCTGACTTCAAGGCAGTGGGGCCAGGAGTGGCAGAAACTGGGCAGTTTGGCTCCTGAGTCTTGCTCTTAGCCTCCTGGATTTTAGAAAGAGCACTCTGACTACAAGATGGATGTGTGAGTATAGAGCCGGGGAGTCCAGTTCAGAGGATGCTGGAACCCTCCAGGTGAAGGGGATGAGAGCCATGTAAGGGTGGTGGGCCATGGGTGGGGTCTAGGGTAAGGGGCAAGTAGAGGAGAAGCCAGGCCTATCCCCTCACCATAATCTAAGCTCCTGTGTCCACAAGGCCTGCAGGACTGTGGCCGGGGCACCGATGCTGGGCACCTGCAAGGATTCTGAAAAAAGAATCGTACCACTGTGGAGCCTGACACAGGTCTGACTGCCACCCTGACACACCGTTATTGTTACTCCATGAGCAGACTCTTGCCCTATGCAATGCCAAGGCCCCAAAAAGCATGAGCTAGTTTGCAGAGCTGGGGCCATGGTTAGACCCTTGTCTTCTGCCTGGCAGACAGGAACCGGGGGATGCTGACACCTGCTACTCACGGGCTGAGTGGAGGCGGCAGAACAATGACACTGGGGCTCAGGAAGACCTGGCCTTGCATTCCAGCTGGACCTTTACTGAGCAATGACCTTCAGCTACCTCTTCAGGAAACTTCTCCTGAGCAACTACTATGTGCCATGCCCTCAGTGGGGTGCTGGGATGCAGAGACCAGTCAGGCCACCCTGGACATCGGGAGCTCCCAATCTCCAAATGTAGGTGCCAGCGAGCAGTGCTGGGTACAGGGAAGCACAGAGGGTTGTGGGGACATGGAGTGGTGGTCCTAGGGGGTGAGGCGATGCTAAGCCAGCCTGGGAGGTCAGGGCAGGCTTCCTGGAGGCAGTGACTCCCAACTGCATTCTAAAGAGAAGAGTTGGCCAGGTAAAGAGGAAGGTAGGGGACTCCACATGGGCGGAGGGAAGTTTGGGGACAGAAAAAGAGGACAGTCTTTGGGAAGACCCAAGCCCGCTGTTTCATGATCACACTCGCAGTGCCCGGCATTGTGGGGGCTGCTTGACATGGTATCTGAGCTCTTAGATTGATTAGAAAATTGACAAAAGTCTTTCCCTCCTTGCATCCACATTCCTTTGCAAAGTGACTGCAGCTCCTATCATCAGGGGGTGACAAACATTTCTGTTAAATCTGGGCTAACCGTGGGACTTGCTTTAACCAGCAGAATGAGGCAAAATGACAATGCGCAAGTTCTGAGCGTGGGACCCAAGAGGCTTGCTCGTGCCTTCCGGCTCTCCTGGAGTTCTGCTCAGCAGCGGGGTGATCACGCCCAGGCTAGTCTACTGGATGACGGAAGGTACGCCATGCAGCCCTCCCCCACACCTCCATGGCCCTGCCTGGCGATCAGCCCATGGCCCATCCACCAGCTGACCTAGAGTGACCAACTCATCCCCTTTAATGTGGGACTTTTCCTCATTTTAAAACTGAACACCCCACACCCCAGGAACCCTTTTGGTCCCAGGCAAATGGGGATAGCGAATCCCCTAAGCTGACCTCAGATGTATGAATGAGCCCAGCCAAGCTGCCCAGCTGACCCCCAGGTCCGGGGCAGGAACAGCTAGTTGCTCTAGAGCACCAAGTCGGGGGTAGTTTGCTGCACAGCACTGGGTGGCAGACACACGGGCATGTTTGGTAACGTGGCCTGGGCTCTTGGCCTCAGTAGCGGTTGGGAACCAACTAGATTCCTCCCCTTGAGCACAGCACTGAGTGGGCATGAGAGAGAAGGCACTGAAACTCAGAGAGGTTAAGGAACCTGCCCAGGGTCACAGAGCGCATGCGTATCGGCAACAGCATGCAGACGCGGGCCTCTCCATCCCTCCCCTCCCACCAAGCTGCTGCTTCAATCAGCACATTTGTGCTGCAGTAACTGAAGCTCCCCCGGGGACTGTTAATGTAACACATCTCTGGTCATGCTCGGGCTCTGAGAGGGCTTTCTTCACACGATCCGTGTCGGACTGTGTGCTCGGCGTGCTCCCTCCCACCGAGGACGATGAGACCAACACTTAACCACAAGCCACAGCCAGTCCCACCATGGGCAGAGGCCAGGGCCAAGGCAATGCTTGTCGGGCAAGAGACGTGCGTTCAGCATTTCCTGACACCGGGCTGAAAGCTACACAGACTTTGAGCACGAACAAGGACCTAACAGGCCTCTTTCTTAGTTCTAATTCTGACGCTTACCAGCTGCATGACCTTGGGCAAGTCACTGACCTTCTCTGGCAGATTGAGGGTCAACTGATTATATAAAACATGGACCATACATCGTTTGAGGGCAGAACCATGGGGTGTCCAACTTTGAATGCAATGAATACAGTCCATTGTAGCTGCTCAGTACACATGTACTGCCTGTATACATTGTAGCAGGTTGTCTCATGGGGGACTTAACTTGTATCCTATTTGTTGATAGAATAAGAAAGCCATTTGGGTAGGGCAGGGAATCCTTATATTAATTTGGAAGAAATGTAAGCCCTCTCCCCATGGTAAGGAAACATGGAACAGGACTGTGTTTCTGACGTCTGAGCACCCTTGCCCATCAAGGGAGTTGGCTGGTCTCATTGCATTCCCATATGTCCTTTCTGTCCTGCTGTTTGGACACCTCTGAGATGGTGGGCCTTGGTAGTTTGGGGAGGAGAACGGTGCTAAGGAGCCTAGTGGTCTCAGGAGTCCAGTGGGGAACATCAGGGGAAATATTTAGTACCAACAAGATCCCTCCCCTTCCCAGGGCCATGTAGACTTGGGTAGGAAGCTGGGCAAGTAAGACTCGGCTGCAGCGAGGGACCAGCACTGGAGAGACGGCCGTGGCCAGTGAGTGGTGGCAACCACGGCTGGGGGTTGAAGACAACAGCTTCCTTACTTGGGAGGTATTAGGGGTTGAACTGTGTCCCCTCAAATTCATATGTTCAAATTGTAACCTCCAGAACCTCAGAATGTGACCTTCTATGGAAATATGGTCACTGTCAATGTAACTAGTTACGACGAGGTCCTACTGGAGCAGGGTGGGCCCCTAGTCCACGATGACTGGTGTCCTTATAAAAAGGGGACATGTGGAACACACACCCACACAGGGAGGTGTGACGATGAAGGCAGAGACAGGGAGATGCTTCCACATGCCAGGGGGTGCCAAGCATTGTCAGCAAACTCACCAGAAGCTCGGGCAGAGGCACAGAGCAGGTTCTCCCTCACAGCCTCAGAAGGAACCAACCCTGCTGACATCTTGATCCGGGACTTTTAGCCTCCAGGCAGCAACTGCCTGTTATTTAAGCTACCAGTTTGTGGTGCTTTGTTATAGCAGCCTTAGGAGTCTAATACAGGAGGGGGAGTCTGGGAGGCCTTTTCTTTTTTTTTTTTTTAATCCTCACCCGAGGACATTTTTCCATTTTTTGTTCAGGTAGAGTGGGAGGGAGAGAGAGGAACAGAGAGAGAGAGAAACATCGATGTGAAAGGGACACATCGAGTGGCTGCCACCCGCACAACCGACCAGGGCCGGGGACAAACTGCAACCGAGGTACGTGCCCTTAGCGAAACCGAACCCGGGTCTCTCAGGACCACAGGCTGATGCTCTAACCACTGAGCCAAACTGGCCAGGGCTGGGAGGCCTTTTAATGGGGGACAGCGGGTTGTGCAAATGTCCTTGGTTTTAGGAAAAGTGGGGGAAGGGAAGTGGAACAGGAAACCATAAGAGAAAAATCAGAACCTGCATCAGTGTGTGTGAAAACTCGAGTCGGTTTCAAGTTGACTTGAGAAGTAAGGACTATGATATAGTTCTCCCTGGCTCTACACACATCAGGATTCACGCATTTTCCTCTCATTACAGAATAAAACGATGCAATGAGGTGGAAGCGATCACAAAGATCAGAAAGACCCTCTCTTCCATTTTGCAGGTGAAAAGGGGAAGTAATCTCACAGGTGTCCTACAAAGGGGTGGAGCTGGGACTCGGACCTGGGCATCTCCAAATGTCTTTCTCCAAATCTCAGCCTGCCTCACCCAGCAAACACAGAACTGTGGTGTCTGGGTGAATGCAAGACCCTGAGCACCACTGTGTATTTAGACATTCTCGGGAAGGAAAGGCACCCGAAAGTTGCTATTTTCATTTTGACCAAGTCCCTGGGATCCAGGGTACTGGATTGTTTGAGGACTGTTTTCCGAGACTGAATCTTTCTCGAGGCAAACCCAGCTGAGACCAAGCTGAAGAGCAGGGAGCACAGCTCAGCACCTAACAACGCCTTCGATCTACAACAACATTCACCATGGGCTTCGAGAGTCCCCACAGGGCAACGAAGTGCGGTTTCGGAAATCATTTAGAATCGGGGCAAGGCTGGGAGGAGGAGGAGGAGTTGGGAACAGAGTCCCAGTCTAGGTCTGGGAGTCACATGGAAGGCAAACCCAGCCTGAAATAATCACGTAAGTTAAGGAGCAAAGGAGACTCAGCTTTCGGACAAATCTTCCTGAACACAGCTAATGCTGCCCGATGCTTTACATCTATGCCGTGTTTCAACATGTAAAGAATCCTCTCTGAGTAGAGTAACCGGGTGCTTGACCACTTAGAGCAGGTGGCTTTGGGGGTGAAAGGAAACATTTTCATAATGGTGCTGGGTCAGCAGGCAGAAAGCCACACTGTCCCAGGCAAGCAGAGATGCACGATCGGCCAGCTACAGCCTCCAACAGCTTCCTTCCCTCATCCACGCAAAGCCTGCCCTTCCCTTTCTACTTTGTCGCTATCCATTCAGTCAGTCAAATAAAAACACAAATCACTCTCAATTCTTTTCTCCTTTCCGGACACCCCTCCCCCACTCCAATCCTTCAGCAAACCCTGCCCATCCTGTGTGCGCGGTACATCCCCACCTGTCCGTTTGTGTCCTCCTCTGTCACCCTAGTCTTAGGCTTTATCACACCTCACCTGGACAGCAGCAAGAGCCTTCTAATCCATCTCCCCACTTCCACACTTGTCCTTATAATCCATTACCCAAACGCAGCCAGAGTAATTTTTCAAAAATGTAAATGAAATCACATTCCTCCCTTGCCCTGGCTCTTTTAGCAGCTCTCTATACTGAGAATAAAAACGCTGAACCCCTTACCTTGGCTCTATGTCTTTGCACAATAAATATTTGTTAAAAGAATGAACACAGAGAGTCAGCAAGTATTTGCTGAGTATATTTTATGTACAAGGCTCATGCGAGGCACGTCTCCTAGCTCTGTGACCCATGTCACTGCTGAGTTGTCCCAATTCCTGATATTTCTCTCCATGTGACGGAAACCCCATTACTGTCCCTCCTGGTCTCTCTCTGCCTCTGTGCTCACAGGCAGTGGAGTGAGTTACATGGTGGTAAACTAAGGAAGAATAAACCAGACATGCTCAGCTGAACCCCATTCTTCTTCCTCTTGGCAGCTGGCAACCTCGTTTGCTACCTTCTCCAAGGGCCGGCTCTCCTGCCCCGTCCGGCACTGCCCAGGACCAAGTGGGCCAGTCTGCTTAATTCTGGATCCAATTATCAAGTTGATTTGGCTGTCATGCTAAGCCAAGTTATTCATTATCAGTAATAAGCAAGATATATTGGCTTCCATCTGCCACCCTTTATTTGTTCAGAACTCAGGTGGAAATAAAAGCGCTATTTATCGGGTTTCCTCAAAGACCCCAAACATCCCTTGGAAAAGAAGATAAATCAGATGCATAAAGCCTGGTATGGAGCCACTGGCAACCCAAGGGTATAGCAATCTGGGACGTGAGAAATGGAGCTGTATCGGTGCTGCTGCCGGCTGAGCGGGGAACATGTGGCACGCGGTGAAATCTCAAGTACAAATTTAGCATCAGCATTTAGCCCAGAAGAATGTCTTCAGGAATGAATCACGCAGGGAATATTGTCATTTGTGCAAAGAGACAGAGGGTTATAAGGGAAAAGGTGGCTAGAGATTCTCATTTATGAAAACAGATGGCCTTTTTGAAAAACAGAAAGCCAAAACAAAAGCATCATTTACACCAGGAGCTGAAAGATTGACATCTCATAAAACAACCACCACCACCACACCATCTTTTTATGCTTTTGAACCCCCTGGAGAACTCATAAATAGCACTTCTTAAAATAAAAGCAAAATGAGTTTGCATAAGGATGTAAGTTATGTCAGATCATGGTGGCTCCTCCTCCCTTCCCATCTCAGCCCCCCTTTGTCTGCTCCTTGCTGAGGTGCTGCTGGGAAAGTTCACAACTCTGCTGGGAGGGGCTTGCCAGAGGTGCCAAGGTGAAGCCTAGTTCACAGTGCTCTCCGGAGAGATATACTGACGCACACTTCCCTATGTCTTGGATACTCCGATAGCAGGCAAAAGACTGGGTTGAAATTTCAAGTTTGTTTCCTCACCAGCTTTAATTTCTTTTACATTAATACATCCTTCCTCCAGTCTGCAGACACTGATTTGAAAAGACAAGACTGATGTCCATGCTTACGTCCAGGGCTGTGCCATCTGGATGTTTCGGTGTCCAGAGCCTTCCCCACCCTTCCCCAGCCAGCTCAGTGTCCTTGGAGGCCACTCTTTAACCTGGATCAGTGGGTTCCCTCTGTTTGCTGGGTTCCCCCAATGGGAGGCCTGGCAGGAGGTCAGGCTGGGAGGAGAATGAGGTTGGGTGTTTATTCTCCTGGCTATCTTCCTCCTGCTTGGCTGTGGGTTGGTAGTGGCTGTGTTGCTGTGTGGGAGGGCACAACTCATTTTGGGCAGCCTTTTACTAGAGGTATAATATAGCTAAAGGTCTCTCCAGGTTCTGGTCCCTGCTCCCTCCCTCTGTCCCATCAGGTTGCCTCACCAACTTTGTCCTTGCTCCTAATCCTGCCACACAGTAAAAATAGTTCCTTGCCCAGCTGGTGTGGCTCAGTGGTTGAGCATCGACTCACGCACCAAGAGGTCGCCAGTTCAATTCCTGGTCAGGGCACATGCCCAGGCTGTGGGCCTGGCATGCAGGTGGCGGCCAATAGATGTTCTCGCTCATCGATGTTTCTATCTCTCTCTCCCCCTCTCTCTCTAAAATCAATAAAGAAAAAAAATTAAAACAAAACAAAACAAAACTACTCCCTTTCCCACACTCTCCTTAGTCTGAAATGCAACTGTGTCTTGTCAGGACCCTGATCAATATACCTTAGCTCTATGTCAATATGTATGTTTAGCTTTGACTCCAAATTGAGCTCTTTCCTTTCCTTCTGAAACCTCCCGAACACATGCCCCGGAAGGTTTGAGCCCAGAAGGGCTTTCCAGACTGTCCGACCCGGTACTGCCGTGCACTTACTTTCTGGAGGTCTGTTTGTCAAATACAGCAAAAATCTATAAAAATATTGAATTCGAATAATCTAGAAATTCTAATAGTTCTAACAAGTATCTCAAAGAATCCATGGAATTACACAGATGTTTCCTGGGGTAACATTAAGATGATTTAAAGACTGTTACAGGCACCCCCACTAGCTGAAACAGGGCAGGCTGGATATCCCTGCTGGATACTTCCTGCAATATTAAGTAGAAGAGAAAAGAAAAAGTAGGAAACAATCTAAATATCCAGTATCAGGAGAAATGTAAATAAAGTCTGGCATTTCACATGATGAAATATTATACAGTCTTACAAAAAGATTCTACAGATGAACCTTGAGTAGGAAAACAAGCAATTCACAAAATGCAACATGGATCGCGGGCCTATTTTTAGAAATTTAAAAAACAATGGTGTGTGTGTGTGTACGTGTGTGCATTGTGTGTACGTGTGCTTACAGATCTGAGCGCAACAGCATTTATTTTAATACAGCAGCGTAATACATACTTTTTATTTTTTTTCCATTTGCTTACCTATAGTTTCTAAATTTTTTAGAATGAATAAGCGTAATTTTTAAATGAGCAAATAAGACAAGAAACTTAAAAAAAAAAAAAAAAAGTCGCCCAACCAGTTTTAGAGAAGTGGTATTTCTAAGATTTTGGTTAGGAGCCTCCGGTTACAAACTGTCTGCTGAACGTACTGTCCATAGGACCAGTCACTTAACTGATGACTCCTGGTCTCAGTGTGGGTGACCTTTCAGCAATGAGGTGCAGAACCTCAGGCCCTCAGGGGATCTGATTCTCCACACCACGAGCTCCAGCTGCACTGTGGCCGCTGACGTTCCCCCAAGAAAAAAGATGTGGCCCAAACCAGGCTGCTGCTCGAGTCCTTGGCAGCCACCTCTCTCCTGAACACTTAATATATTCCTAGCGGATTGACTACATGTTATTAATAACTATATAGCTTGTCAATCAACACCACCTTCTGAGAGTAACTTTCTAAGTCAGTTATATTAAAAACCCAATTAAAAATATTTAAAAGGCATTCTTCTCAACAGTACTTTTAATTATTTGACACCTAAGTATTTACTCCTCCTTTTTCTCTGCCTCCTTCCCCAAAGGACTCAAGAAACCAACTGGCTGGTGTGCAGCTGCACACTCACGCGTGTGTGAAGACAAGCTCCGGTACCTGCGCAAAGCCGTAGGGTTCGGTGTATAGTAACGTATGCTCTGCGGTACATATCTGGTGATAATAACACAGTACTTAGTACATGCACTTAGTACATGCAAATAATATCGCATTCATTTATTCACCCAGGCAGAGAAGATTTGGGCTGAAGTGTGCTGCTGGAATCAGTCCACCGGAATGGAGAAAAGAGTGGGAATTCGGTGAGGTTCCCTTGGCTCCCTGCTTGGGAGGTTCGTGCTGCCATCCCCTTTCGCCTCGAGCCTCCTGTGGCCTCTGCTGCTGCTCTCTCTGCTCTGGTCTCACCCTTCCCACTATGCCCACGCCCCTGCCGGAGTCACCACCGTGACATGTACCTTTAATCAAGCCACCCACCCGCTCAGATGGTCGCCCACTGCCTAGAACAGTTGTTTTTAATTAAGTGCTTAAATATATATTCACACTCAGTGTATAAACAGGTAAAAGAAGAATTGCTATGATTAAAGCAGGAGTGAGGGGCTGCAGCCACTTGGGCTCCCGTGGTTTCCAGGCCCAGTGCACCCCCTGTTCTGCACATGACCGCTTCGCGCTGAGCGCTTGATCAGGATGGAGGGCCCCAAAAAGTGAATACGGAACTGCCTATGACCCAGGGATCCCGCATCTGGGTATAAATCCAAAGGAGCCCAAAATGTTAATTCAAAAGGATATATACACCCCTATGTTCATTGAGCGTTATTTACAACCGCCACGCGATGGAAGCTACCCAAATGCCTGTCAGCAGACGAGTGGATACAAAAGCCATGGTGCGTACATACAGTGCAATATTACTCAGCCAAAAGAGAATAAAATCTTACCACTTGTGACAGCATGGATGGACCTAGAGGGTAATGTAAGTGAAATAAGTCAGACAGAGATAGATAAATACTATATGATTTCACTTACATGTGGAACCTAAAGAACGAAATAAACAAAATTGAAACAGACTCACAGACACACAACAGACTGATGTTTGCCAGATGGGAGGGGAGTAGGGGGATAGCTAAACAAGGGGAAGAGATGAAGAAGTACAAATCGGTAGTGATAAAATAGTCATGGGGACGTAAAGTACGCATAGGAAATATAGTCAATAAGATTGTAGTAATTATGTATGGTGCCGTGTTGGTTCTTGAAATATTGGGAGTAATGCTTTGTAAAGTATATGACTGTCTAACCACTATGCTGTACACCTAAAACGAAAACAAAATAATACTGAATGTAACTGCAATTGACAAAATAAAATTAAGTAGCAGGTCAAGTTATCTAAGATCAGAGGTTTGCATTGTGGCCAATACCTGTTTTCATAAACAAAGTTTTATTGGCTCATGCCCATCTGTTTGCATATTGTCTCGGGCTGTTTTTGTTCTCCAGAGCAGAGTTGAGTAATTGCAACAGAGTATGAGCAAAGACAAAATCTTTACTCTCTAGCCCTTCGCAGAAAACATTGGCCAACCCCTGTCTCAGACCAGCAAAACCAGACACCTGCAGAACAGGGTGCTCAGAACAATCCCCTGGAGTTGGGGGAGAAAATATATGAAAATCTCAGCATCTCTCTCTCTTTTTAATCTTCAGAAAGGAAGCATTAAACTTTCCCAATGCTTCGTACATGACTGAGAGTGAATCATGGATATAATTTATAAATAAAGATGAAAATACTAAGAATGTATAGTTAAAAACCATTTACTGTTAGGGAGAGATGATGAAAAAGGTTTGAAGACCAAGCAGGTGATACAATAGAGGGGCGGACATATAGCAGGAGCTCAAAATGGTTTGACGTAAGATAAGTTAACACCGAATCTCTAGCCTGTTTTAAGGGTGGTGCTAAGGGCTCTATATGTATTCTTTTATTTAATTCACACAACCCTCCAATGAGTTTAGTAGTATAATCCTGGCCCCTTTTACAGAAGAAGAAATTGAGGCTTAGAGAGAGCTAAGTGCCTCTGCCATGGGCACACCATGCACAAGTGGTAGCCTTCGGAGCTGAAGCAGGATCTCTCTGACCTTACATGCTAACGTCTGAGCTTGTGGGTTGCCACGCAGATTAATGGTGTCATACCGTGTAAACAGGTTTAGGTCCGGGCTTATCACTAACCAAGAAAACAAGCAAAGGGAAAACACCGCTTTTGCTTTTCAAGTATCATGACTATGCACTAAAAATGCACTTTGGCAAATAAAAAGGAGGGGGGATTACCAGAACTTCCCCCATATTCGTGACGGCACCCTACATTCATACATGTTTGATGGGGGAGCTTCTGTGGGTACCATGAGAGGAATGTGGCCATGAGATAAACAACCGAAGCCGGGAGTCAGACATGAGTGTCCTCATAGGCACATACACACTTCCTAAGGGTCCAAGAAGCATCAGGGTGCAGCGCCTTGAACTGGCCGAGCGATCAGGCTCTGGCTCTGACAGGAACTAGCCGTGCTGCTTTGGTCAGGTCCCCAAATCTTTCTAAGACATCTGACTTCGTATTTGTCAAGTGAGAATAATAGTACACGCTTCACATCTTTGCAGGTCTGTGGGAGCACTTAGCAAATAGTAGCTGTGATGGTCAGTCAAGGCTATGTTTCACCTTGTTTTCAGTAATTGGTATTGTCCTGATATTTTTGTAACAATGCAGTTAAAAATAAATGAGACTGATGGACAATCTGAATAGAACTAGATCTATTAAAAAAATTGACTCCATAATTAATAATTTTCCAAAATAGAAAGCACCAGGCCCAGATGGATTCACTGGTGAAATCTACCAGACCCTTGAGGAAGAAGTTAAACTGAATCTTTACAATCTCGGCCAGAGCCAGACGCATAAGGAATACGTCCTCACTCATTTTGCTCTGGGGAAGGAATACCAATACCTGACAAAGGTATTATAAGAAAAGAACATTACAGTTGATTATCTCTCATGAACATAGACATAAAAATCCCAAACAAAATATTAGCAAATCAAATCTAACAATGTATAAAAAAGCGTCTAGCCCTGGCCGGTTTGGCTCAGCAGTTGGAGCACTGGCCTGCGGTCCAGAGAGTCACGGGTTTGGTTTCCACTAGGCTCTAGCAGCTAGGGGCAGGGACCAAAAAAAAAAAAAAGGGTCCACACCACAACAAAGCAGGATTTATTCCAGGTATGCAAGGCTGGATAAACATTCAAAAATTAATTAAGTAAGTCCATCACACCAACAGACTAAAGAAGAAAAATCACATGATCATAACAAGAGATGGAGAAAAACATTTGACAAACTCCAACAGCTATTCATGATGAAAACTCTCAGCAGACTAGAAATAGAGAGGAACTGTCTCAACGTGATAAAGAACATCTACAAAACCCTGAAGCCAGCATCATACTAATGGTGACCAACTCAAAGCTTTCCCACTATTATCAGGAACAAGGCAAGAGTGCCCCCACTCATCACTACTTTTTAATATCATATTGGAAGTCCCAGATAATGCAACAAAAAAAAAAGTATAGAGATTGGGAAGAAAGAAATAAAATTATTTTTGTTTGCAGATAACTTGACTGTCTCTGTAGAAAATCTAAAAGAACACACAAAACCTCCTGAAACTAATAAGGGATTATAAGCAAGTTTTCAGGACAAAAGGTTGGTATACAAAAGTCAGTCACTTTCCTATATAACTAGCAATAAATAAGGGGAATTTGAAATTAAAAACACATCACCACTTATATCTGAACCTCCAAAACATGGAATAGGAAAAAATCTATATGAAAAAAAACAACAAAAAAACTACAAAACTCTGATAAAAGATTTCAAAGAATTAAATAAATGGAAAGACATTCCATATTCATGAGTAGGAAGACGCAATATTGTCAAGATATCAGTCATTCCCAACTTGAGCTATAGCTTTAATACAAATCCAGTCAAAATTCCAGCAAGTTATTTTGTGGATATCAACAAACTGAATCAAAAGTTTATATGAAGAGAAAAAGACCCAGAATAGCCAACTCAATACCAAAATTAAAAAGTCAGAGGACAGACAATACCTGATTTCAAGAATTACTGTGAAGCTACAGTAATCAACACAGTGTAGTATTGTGTGGAGAAGAGAAAAACAGAAAACTAGGTCAGAATGGAGAGCCCAGAAATGGGCCCACATAAATATAATTAACTGGTCTCTAATAAAGGAGAAAAGGCACAATGGGCCAGGTGTGAGAACTGGACATCCACATGCAAAAAAGTGAATCCACACACCGATTTAATACCCTTCACAAAAATTAACTCAGAATAGATAACAGATCTAGACGTAAAATGCAAAACTATAAAATGCGTGGAGCATAACATAAAAGGAAACCTAGGTGACCTTGTACGGCGAAGCCTGTTTAGATTCAACACCAAAGTCAGGATCCAGGAAAGAAATATTTAATAAACTGGACTTCATTAAAATTAAAACCTTCTGCTCTGTGAAGTACAATGTCAATAGAATGAGAAAGAAAAGGCACGCACTGGGGGAAAATATTTGCAAAAGACACAGCTGGTAAAGAACTGTAATCCAAAATATACAAAGAATTCTTAAAAGTCAACCAGAAAACCAAAGAACTTACATGCATGTATGTGTAACCAATGGACATAGACAACAATGCTGGGGGGTGGGGGTGGGATCGGGAGGAGGCTGTCTAGGGGGGAAAAAGAAGAAACATTTGTAACAAAAATAAATTTTAAAAAAATGGGAAAAGACCAGAACAGACATCTCACCAAAGAAGAGACACAGATGACAATTTAACATGTGAAAGGATGTTCAACATCCTATGTCAGGAGGAAACAACAACGAGATCCCACTACACACCTGTCAGAGTGGCCAACACTGAGAACAGTGACAACGCCAAGTGCTGTGCAGGACACGGGGCGACAAGAACTCTCACTCAATGCTGACGCCAAGCACGGCCACTTTGGAAGCCGGTCTGGCGGTTCCTAACAAGACAAAACATGCTCTTAGCATAGGATCCAGTGCCTGTGCTCTGTGCTGTTGACCAAATGACTGGAAAAAACTATGTACACAAAAACCTGCACAGGAGTGTTTACAGCAGCTGTTTTCGTGGTTGCCAAAACCTGGAAGCAACCACGATGTCCTTCAGTAGTGGAATGGATAAATAACAGGGATAACATCTAGACAGTGACACAGTATTCAGTGTTAAAAAGAAACGAGCTATCAAGATAGGAAAGACTTGAAGGAAACAGTGAGGAAGGCTAATCTTCAAAGGCTACGTCCTATATAATTCCCAGTATATGACGTTCTGGAAAGGGCAAAACTATGAAGACAGTGAGAAATATCAATGATGACCAGGGGTAGGGAAGTGGGCAATGAATAGGCAGAGCACAGAGGATTTTCAGGACAGTGAAACTATTCTGTATGACACTGTAGTGGTGGGGACATGTTATGTATTTGTCCAAACCTATAGAGCGTACAACCCCAAGAGTGAACCCTCACGTAAACTACGGACGCTGGGGGACAGTGCTGTGTCAGGTTCGTGGACTGGGACAACCGCACCGCCGTGCTGCGCGGCTTTGACAGTGGATGTGGAGGGGCAGGAAGTGTATGGAACTCTCTATCCTTTCCACTCAGCTGTGCTGTGAACATAGAAATGCTCTAAAAAAATAAAGTTTACTCATTAAAAAAAGGAGAAAGTAAGTAAAGAAATAAATAAGACTTCATACTTCACATTCATTCGGATGGTGTCCAGAAAATAATTGGCAAAATGTGGAGACATTGGAACCCCTCGTACATCGCTGGTGGGGAAGTAAAATAAGGGAGCTGCTGTGGAGAACAGGGTGGCAGTTACTCAAAACACTCAAAACAGAATTACCATGTGATCCCGCAACTCTGCTTCTGGGTGGGTATCCAAAAGAACCAAAACTAGGTAGTGAGATAGATAGCTGTACACCCATGTTCACGGCTGTTATTTGCTGCAGCCAAAAGGTGGAAACAACCCAAGTGTCTATCAACAGATGAATGAAGAAAGAACATATAGTATATACAGACAATGGAATATTATTCAGCTTTTAAAAATAAGGGAATTCCACCTGGCCGGTGTGGCTCAGTGGTGGAGCGTCGACCCACCCACCAAGAAGTCGCCAGTTCGATTACTAGCCAGGGCACATCCCCAGGTTGTGGGCCAAATCCCCAGTGTGGGGCTTGCAGAAGGCAGCCAGTCAGTGTTCTCTCTCATTGATATTTCTATCTCTCTCCCTCTCCCTTCCTCTCTAAAATCAATAAAAAAAATAAAAATAAGGGAATTCTGACACATGCTGCAACACGAATGAACCTGAGGACATTATGTGAAGTAATGTCAGTCACCGAAGGACAAATGCCACGTGATTCTACAGATATGAGGTTCCCAGGCTAGTCAGTATGAGCAGGAAGCAGAACAGTGGTTGCCAGCGGCTGGGGGAGGGTGGGACGCGGAGCACTGCTTAATGAGTACAGCGTCCAGTGTGGAAGATGAAAGAGTTCTCAGAGGGATGGTGTTCAGAGCTGCACAGCAATGTAAACGCACTTAACACCATTGTACTGTACACTTAACAATGGTCAAGACGGTGAATTTTATCTAATGAACAAAATAAACTGACGAACAAAAAAACAAAATAGATCCAGAGACATGAAAACAGGGAACAGACTGAAGAACCTCACAGGGAAGTGGGGGTTGGGAAGAGATAAACCAAAGATATGCATAACCAATGTAGTGAAGGGGGGGATGGGAAGGAGGTGGGGGGGTCAATGGGGGGAAAAAGGGACATCTGTAATACTTTCAACATTAAAGATAAATTTAAAATAAAATAAAATCTTTGTTATTCACACTCACAAAAAGATGGTGAATTTTATCTTATGTCTATTTTAGCACAATTAAAAAATTTTTTAAATAAATGAGACCTTTAGTGTTCCCCTCTACACTACAAATGACAGATACAGGTTATGTCTTATAACAGGGTGGGGCAAAAGTAGGTGTACAGTTGTGAGTATGCAAAACACAGAATTTATTCTTGTACTATTTATTAATTACTGTATTATTTTCCATACAAACATTTGCACACCTACTTTGTCCCACCCTGTATGCCCTGGCCAAACCAGCTTACAAATTTCATTGAAATAAAAAAGGACTTATTAAAACACATGAAAAAAATTACAGAGTCTTTAATTCTTGACCCATGACTTGGAAAGTGACAGAATAGACGTTTCTGGTCTCATATCTGAGGCCGTGCCCAGCAGGTCGACTTCGTCCAGCTAAATGGTCAATTTTCTTACAGCATCCCCAGCAACTGGCTTGGTACCTTTGCCTCTTGGTGCCAGAAGGAGACAGTCAACGTGAAATTTTCCACAGAAAGTCTATTCACCATTGGTACTGGCATATATCATTTGATTTTCACAAGGTTTGGGGTGTACTTGTCCATGCCCATCACCAAATTATTCATTCTGAGGGAACGATAAACCTTAGAAGTCCTCAGAAATAGTGTATCAGCTCGGAAAAACAAAGCAAACAGAACATGAACACTGCAGAAAACCTTTCCTCTTTCAAAGCTAGGATTTGAATCCAGATCTCTCTAACTGTAAAAACTGGATTCTTCTCTTCGATACTACATTGCCTTTACTAATGCTTCCATGTCTTGGATGAGTACATCATCCTGCCAAGCCTCATGCTGGTAGTTAGCTAAGCTAGTGATAGCCTCCGTTTCTCGGGGGGCAGATGTGGCTCGGAGTGGAAGTGCCCTGGGTCACCGATAGGCGACAGGAATCCAGGGTTCCGCCTGCTGGGAGCACCCCTTTCATCTCTCAAAGCCATCTATGGGAACTTGTAATAACAATTGCATCTATTTTTCAAGCAACTGGTATACTAGCAACTATTGAGAAAGTGTCACATGCTCTGTCTCTAACCCTCATAGCAATTCCTTAAAGCAGGTATATTATCCTCATTTTATAATGAGCTCAGAAAGGTAATGACATGCAACGCAAAAGAGCTGATCAGCGGCTCACTTTCTCTTCATATTGTAGCAGCCCCGTCTACATAACAGAGAAAAGCAGAGGGTGGTGAGATTATAAATGACGCTACTATCCATGAGGCGGGCAATCTTGCAAAAATAAGTACTGGAGGGCGGGGAGGGACAACGAGGGAAGAAAGACCCTTACCATCTCAAATTTTTTAAAAAAATTGCCTAAGGTCATGAAATTTGGCAAATAAATAGCACAGGTTATTATTCCTGATATAAACTACATTGGATCTATACTTGAATGCACTGAGATTATTGATTCACCCACATCCAATGTATGTTATTTAGCACACAGCTCTAATTTATTGCATCTGGACTAGCCCTTCAGAACCCAACTCTCTGGCCACTAGCTTTGGTGAAAGATTCTCTTTGACCATGTACTTTTATTGCAGGTGATGCTATAACAAGAATTTTGTTAACCAAACTCTCACAGGAGAATGGCATATTGATATGAAGTTGAAATATCTTTCTTAGCCCCATTGTACCCACCTCTTTCCATCCTGCCCTCCATCTCTTGTACTGAAGTTAAGCTTTTACGCACACAGCTCTAATGATCTGATAATGCATTTGGGTTAATATACCTTGGCTCTTGAACTCCAGGGCAATGACCTGAACCCCATCTATTCATTTGACTACGAGAGGGGTTCAAGATAGAGTAGTTACAATAATCCCTTCCACTGGGGATAAAGGGAAAAGTACAAGACTAAGAATAGCTGCACATAAAAATAAAACCCAGCTCCTTCCTATCAGGAAGACGAGGCAGCTGTGTGCGTTTGCTGCTTGCTCAGGTGCCGTCCACAACTCCTGCCAGGCCTGGGGATGGGTCCTTAATAATTCATGTTGGGCCTGTTCAGCCAGAAAGTGCCTCCTAAATAACCTTCTGTCAATAGTGGTTTGAATTAAGACCAAGTTCTAAATGCAATCGTTTTCAATTGATTGGCTTTGAGCACTTCTCCTCTCCTGCCTCTTTAGGCAGGGCACGAGAGGGGAGGGGGGCCACCCAATTTGTTATGGGCCAAATTGTACCGCTCCCCCCAAAATTCGCATGTTGAATTCTTAATTCCCAGCGCCTCCGAATGGGACTTTATTTAGAGATAGAGTCATTAAAGAGGTAATAAGGTATAATGAGGTCATATGTGTGGGTCCTAATACCACGTGACTGGTATCCTTTTAAGAAGAGGTGGGACACAGCCATACACAGAAGGAGGACAGTGGAAGAAGACAGCCATCTACAAGCCAAGGAGAGAGGTGCTCAGAAGAAACCAACTGCTGACAACTTGCTGTCAGACCTCCAGCCTCCAGAACTGGAAGCAAATGATATTCTGTTGCGTAAACCACCCGATCTGTGCTACTTGGTTATGTTAGCCCAAGCGAACTAGAAACAATTTGATTCGTCCATTAAGAACAGTGTTTCAATCTAGATTGGGAGGAATGGAAACTGTTATGTAGCATTTCCTACATGCTAAACACTCACCCACTAGATCTCACTGAATCCACACGACTGCTGGGGACACTCATGCTTCCCCAACAGTGGGCTCTCTTTCCAAAGGTTTCCTGTGCACTTGCTTTTTCAGTAGTTGCATATTTATTTTTGAATCAATCCTAAGTAAACGGCGAGTCTCGCTTGCTGTGGAAAATTAGGGAAACCATGAACTGGAGACTGACTTGGAAAGAGAAGCGGTGAACCTGAGTCCAGAAAGCTGAGAATCTCATCAAAGCTGTGCCACTTCTCCCCACAGACCCAGAATGCAGAGTTCCTTTTCCAGGGTTAATCAATACTTGGCAACTCATGCAGCGATCCTGTTGGGAATCGCAGACCCCAGCTTGGAAACCCCTAGAGAAGGAGGCTACAGTGATGTGCGGGCAGAGAGGAGATGGTAGAGGAGAAAGAGGGAGAAGAGAGGAGGGGAAGAGGGGCATCTGAGGAGGGTGGAGGGAGAAGGCAAGAGGGCTGGGCTCTGTCTACAGCTAGTCCAGGCCAGGCTGACGTGGAAGGATGGGGCAGCTGGCAAATGCAATCCCGGCCCGAGAAAGGTAGTCATACCCCAAGGCCCAGCTGTGGGGAAGTGTTAGCACATGTATGAACCGCAAGCACATAAAATAAACATTTAAACATCTCATTAAAATTGTGAAGGAGCACAAGAGTTCCTTGTGCTCATGGAAATTATTAGTGTGAAATCCACAGGTATTAAAATAGATGCAATTGGCATAGTTCCTAAGGTGGAATTTTTTGTGTGTTGAATTTTAGGGAATGTAAAAATACATTTAAGGGCTTTTGTATATTCCCTCCTGATCTTGTTTTCTTGAACCCTCTTGCTTCTTTTGCAAACAGAGTAACTGTAGAGGCGATAGATGGATATGCAGTGGACACATACAGTGAATGTCAATGGACTATACATTTTGCTTATTAGTAAGTCATTTAAAATACTGTTTTACATGATAGCAAATATGACTATACTATGGAATAGAATGCAACATTTTATATATTCATGATCGGCTATCTTGAGCAAGTTACTTTAACTCTATGAATCTCAATTCCCAACTTAAAAAGAATTCTATTAAGCACAGCAGAGAAATGATGAGACACCTGTAAGCTGCTAGCATCTAGTAGGTGCTGAACAAATATGAGATTCCTTCCTTTCTTCCCGGGCAGTCAGCCCTCCTCTGAGTTCCCACAGTCCTCTCCTCCACCATCTCACAAACATTTTCTCAAAATTATACGTCTATCGTCCTGAGTTTTAGGAAGCAGGGTGTGCAGTTCCTATGCATAGGGACCACATTGTTCTCCTTTGTGACTCCCAGGCCCGAGCACCATGCGAGAACAGAATAAGTGCTCATTAAACAGTGGCAAATGAGTCGATCAGCTATTTCTCTTTCAAGCACTCGCTCAAACACCCTGTGACGGCTCCCGCAATAGTAACGAGCTCTCCTCTCCCTCCCGGAACGAGAGTCCCTTGAAGTCCCAAGTTCGGTCTTACCCATCTTTTTATACCCTGGGTAAGCAGTGCCTGTGTGAAAAGTTGTAGGGCCTCAATAAATATTTGCAAAATGGATTTTACTTGGATCTGAAATGGCACCAAAGCTAATATTGACTGGGTTCCATAGTTGGCATGAATAATAGAAGAGAGAGGCCTGAGAGCGTGACGTTACACGTCGCTCAGCCCCAACGTCTCTGCCAAGCCCAGGCCTGTCTGGGCAGATGCTGCTGATGGGCCTGCTGTCAGCTCCGAGGACTGGGATCTGCGGGCCCTGCGGGTCAGAGGACACGCGTCAGTGGGCTGCCGGTCACTTACCGTAATGGAGGCTGCTTCCCCGCCCCGGGCAGGGCTGAGAAAGAGATGATTTCCAGTCTACTGACATGGCATCCCCTCTGGGCAGCCTTCTAGAACCTTCAGTCCAGGCAACATTGATCTTTCCCTTCTCTGTGCTCCCACTACAGCTGGAGAAAAAAATCCCATAGCTTTATCCCCATCACAGGAAAGCTCACTGTCTTTGTGTGTGTCCTACTTGGTAGACACCACCAGGGCATTTAGAAAGATGGTCACGTTTTCCAGTTAAACAGGCACACGCCCCCACTTCTGCCCATTGCCAACTCCCAGTTCAAGTGCCCAAGGCACTGACTTGACCTTCCTGGTCTCAGCTTCCTCATGTAATTGGGCAGAATTTCCTGCCTCAGCTGAGAACAGGCTTACAGGGGATACAGTCCATAGAGTGCTTAGTAGGTACCCCATAAATGGCAACCCTTTCTTTTTCCTTCCCTCGCCCTCGTTGGAAGGCAGAGCCAAGTCTTACTGTCCCTTAAGGCACTCAAGGACCTTGCCCAGAGCTTGGCAAAGGGTGAACGCTCAGTATTTATTTTTAGAACAAATGAGTGTCCGACTTCAAACAATGCTAACCCCAATCCTTCCCACCAAGGGCCCTGAAGCCCCGGATCCAGACAGCCCCTCCAAATAGAAATACAGTCTGTGGTGGAATAAATGTGGAAGGAATCACATATAAATGTAAATAATCTGAACAGGTGGTGCAATTCTAGGAGAATTTTTTTTTTCCATGTTGCAAAGCAGGTTTAATTATAATTACAGTTTAAAAAAAGATTTCAGTACAGAGTCTGCATCGGAGTGTCTCAGGCATAAAAGAAAAAGTTTTGGAGAATGGTCCAGAGGAGACGGTTATTTCCTTTTATAGGGTTACCACGGCGACAACCTTTCTCAGCCATTAGCTCCAAGTTCCTGGCTGGTGACTCTTTCCAAGCAGGGTCGGGGGGTACGGCAGAAGGTACCAGAAGCCACACAAAGGCCCGCAGGTCTGCTCACTCTCCTCACCCCTCCCAGCTCCCAGGACTCTGCTTGAGCAGTGACAGAGCTGGACACCTGCTTCCCTCCACGACACCAATGCCACCATTTCCTCTGGGATGTGAGTGAGAAGAAGGCCCCAGAAGGAGGGCTAGCAATTTCTGAGCAGCCCTCCCCCGCCCTTCTTCTACCAACTCAAAACTGGCCCCAAGGGCTAATGCCCTGTGAAATGCAGCCAGGCTGGGGCCCAGGTGTCTGACAGCGAACGGCGAACACACTGCTGCCCCTTAGGACAGTTTAGAATTTGGGGATCTGAGCTGGTGGGATCTTTGTTGGATTGGTCCCTCGTGTTCTCCTCTCCCCCAGGTCCCAGGGTGCACACAGGGAGCAGGACTGAGACCACGGGGACGAGGGCTGGGACCTGGCCGCCCTGCCCTTCTGCTGTGTCATGCTGGTCACGTCACCTCTCCTTCCTCCTGGGTTTCTTCCTCTGGGAGTGAAAGGTCAGGCTGGGCAAATCTCCCCGCGGGTTAAGTTATCGGATCCAGCAAATGTCCATCAGCGCCCGGCAGGGGTCCCTGGGGGAGGATGGTCCTCCCCCCACCTTGCAGGAAAACGAAAGCTCACAGAGGTCAGGGCATAATCAACCTGTCCAAGGTCACACAGCTGGATTATAGCAGCTGGGTGGCTTTCAGGAGGGGTGTGAAGGATGGGAGCGCGTGAGGAGCAGGGGCCAGCCCGGAGAGCCGCATGCAGAGGGGACGGGATGGTGGGCGCAGGAGGCGTGTGCAGACCCCGCTGAGGCGGGGCGCCGGCCTGGCCTCCAGTCCCGGCCCTGTGCTCCTCGGAGAAATCACTACGTGTCTGAGCCTCAGTTTTCTTCATGTTTCAAACAGAGGTAACAACCTCCTTGGCCCATCTCACAGCCTCTTGAAAAATGTCAAAGGAGAAAACAGGACTGAAAGTTGCAGCTTAAAATCTTCAAACGCCTGAGCCTCAGCACTGACCAGTTCTGTGCCCTGGAGCCTCGGTTTCTCTGCCTGTGAAATCAGAATCCTCACCCCTGCCTCCCAGGGTTGTTGTGCGCATGAGTGTGTGTATGTGAGTATGTGTGAGCATGTGTGCGAGTGTATATGCAAGTGTGTGAGCATGTGTGCGAGTGTGAGAGTGCTGAGTATGCATGAGTGTGAGTGTGTGACTGTGTGTGTGTGTGGTGGTGGCAGGGGTCAGGGGGCATAGTGACAATGTCTGAGGACTCCGTCCCTGGCTGGTGCTCTATTGCTATCATGAACACACATGCAAAGGTCTGTATACAGGTGCACCGGTCAGAAGCTGGTCTCCATGTTTCCTAAAAGGGCCTCAGTCGCAACGGGTCTCAGGCTTCTCACCCCACCATGCTGCTGAGCAAACAGAAAGCTCTGGAGGCTAGAAAATGTATTTTTCTTGTCTGCTCAGGACCTGGTAATTTACCTCCCTGCTGTGACAGGCCTCACCCACAATCCACCTCACCTTTCCAAAACCCTCCACCAGCCTCATGGAGACAGCCGGGGGCCAGCAGCCTGGGCCGGGAATGCGCGCTCTGCCTCCCCAGGGCCACGCCGCGTGGGGGCGTGCTGACCAGACGTCACGTGCAGCGAGGACAGGTTTCAGCCCGAAGCAACCAGGCTCGGCGTCCTCAGTGCCTCAGTGCCCCAGGCCAACCCGGGCCCTTTGTGGGCCATTTCCCTGTGGCGGCTAGAGGACCGGGCTGGCACAGTTCCCTCTGAGGCAAAGGTGTCGCTGAAAGTGCGTCTGTTCCCAACAAGTCGCCGGTGTACTGGCTACAGGCCTGCGTCACATGGAAAGGCCCGGGGACTGCCCGAAAACATCGCCCCTATCTGATGGGAACAAACTGGCCTCGACGGGGACATGGTGATCTAGGGAGTGGGAAGGTGGACCTGGGCAGGGGTGAACAGCCTGGCTGTTCTCTAGATCACCTGGGAGCTACCACCACCACCTGCCCTGCCTGGGCCAACCCCAGCATTTCCCAAAATGCCAGAGAGACCCCTCTGCCTAAGAGGTGCCTTTACTTATACTGAATCCTCATGGGCGCCTCACCCTGGGAGCACCAGTCCTGGGCTGGGTTTTGACCAGGTCCATCTGACCCCAGATCCCAGGTTCAAGACCACTGCAGGTTCAACACTCTGCCCACACCTCCCATGGCACACTTCCTGTAATCGGGCACTTCCCACAGCCCCTGGTGATTGCATTTTCCCACTCGGCATTTTGTTTTGATGTTCAGGGCATAAAGGGCCAATAGCTTCCCCCAAGCTATTTCTCCTGAAAGCAGTGAAATAGCTTAGCAATTTGGGAGCCGTTTAAAATGCATTGTTTTGCAGGGACACTGTCGGGAACATTTCCCTCCTCTAAATCCGAGCACACAGTGTAGCAGGCTTCCAGTCCGGACTTCTCCCAGTCTCGCTGGTCCTCAGGCCGGAGGCCCTGGTGCTTGCACTGGGCTCCGTGTGCAGGATGGGACACTGACATGCCACAGAGTGTGCAGGTCGCCAGGAGCACAGGCTTGGGGCACGCAGAGGTCCCCGTGCAAACCTGGGCTCTGCCACATCCCTGCCCCATGACCCCGGCTGGGCACTGAACCCGGGCATCCTTCTGTGGAAAGCAGCACCCCTCCAGCCTCCGGTTTACAGGCACGGGAGAAGTGGGTGAGGGGGAGACTGCCAAGGCCCCCACATATATTGTTTATTCAAAAAAAATAGCAGCTGTTATTACTAAGCCCTGAAGATGGTTATTATTCAGCTGCCGCCTGGTCTTTGGCTTCTGCAAGGCCAAGCCCTGCAGCTGGGCTGCAGCAGGCAGACAAACCGCTGTGCAGCGAGGCCTGGACCGGGTGCTCTGACTCTCCTCTCTGGGTGCTTGGCCTCGGACACACCGTCTGTGAAGATCCGGCCCAGGAGACAGAAAATGTAAACAGTGCTGGTGCCTGGGCCCCACCATCAGTAGTTCTGGCTGCGCTGGCCCAGGTTGGCCGCGGTGGGCCCGGGTCAGTGCCGGTCGGCCCAGGTCGGTGGCGGTGGGCCCAGGTCGGTGGCGGTGGGCCCAGGTCGGTGCCGGTCAGCCCAGGCAGGGTGGTTACCAAAGCCCCAGGTGATTCCAGTGAGCAGTCAGCGCTGAGAGCCCCTGCTCAGTTCTCCCCTGCTGAGTCTTGGTTGCCCCCCTTCGGCTGCCTCCCTTCTCAAACGGGTGATGTTCCCCGAGGAGACAATCCCCAGACTGCTCAGAGGGACACAAAGGAGCCCTCAGTGAGGCCGGGGGAGGTGATGGGAACAGACCAGCATGCTGTCAGTCACCCCGGGCCACCCCGAGGAGCTGGTGGCAGCCCCGTTTCCAGCTCCCACACACTGAGTGGACAAGGACGTCTTTCTTGGGCCTCTCTGGGCAGGCTGTGGGGAAGGGGTGGGCTGAGAGGGGCACTGTCCCGCCCTCACAGAGCTGTCATCCTGAGTGGAGGGGCGGGAGGCGGGGCCTGGAGGAAGGAGCACGGGCGCCGCGAGGAAGGACAACAGGGGACTGACCAGGTCTGGGGAAATCGGAGCATCCCTAAAGGAAGTGACAATAAACTTGTCACCTGAAGGATGCCGACCAGGAGGAGGTGGCTGGAGAAGAGGGGACGAGTCTGGGGGCATCCCTGACACCAGAGAGGGCCTGGCAGGCAGAGAGCCAGGATGGTGACGTGTGTGGAACCGAGAGGGCAGGGATGCATCAGGATGAGAGTAAGGAGCAGGGGGCGGTCAAAATCCATGACACACATATTCATGCAGCGGCCGAACAAGGTGGCTGTGGCAGTCAGGAGCGTGGCCGCTGGCACCGGAATGCTAGGGTTCAAATCCTGCCGTCACCCCTCATAAGCTCTGTGACTTCAGGTTGCGTACGCATCTCTCTGTGCTTCCGTGTCTCCATCTCCAGATTGGAGATGTCAATACTACTATCGCCCTCCAAGAGCGTTGGTGCCAATGCAATGCGTGGACTCACGTTCGTCCCTTAGAAGAGCGCCTGGAACACACTACGTCCCACACAAACAGTTGCTACCTTTATTATATGCGAGGCATTGGCTCGGCCTCCTCACCTGCAAACAGGAATAATTACGCCGCTGACTCAGAGCGCGGCTGTGAAGATCGACGGGAAAGCAGCGGTGGACCCCCCGTGGCAGCGCCCCACAGCGTGGTGGGCAGGCTGGACAAGTTCCCCAGCACTGTTACTGATCGGTAATCGTGATGTGTGTGCTGGGCAGAGGACATGACGTTGCCGGGAACAAATCTGCAAAAAACCTACTGTCCCGAAAGGGGAGGGGCCCCTTTGCGCAGGTGTGCATGCACAGGGCTGGTCAGGGCTCCGGGGTAAGTGCCCTTGCACTCCAGAATCCATGACGCAACCTGTCTCCAATCTTCAGAGATTTCTGTCTAAAAATTTCCACAAACACATCCTGGAAGCTGCTCCCACACAGCGATCCCCTCCTGCCCACTCTCCTGCCTTGGCCAAGAGACATTGTGAAGAGCAAGCTGCTCAAGGGTGGGAGTGGCCACCTCGGCGGTGCCCCAGACTTCTCTGCCCTCACAGCACAAGGGACACAGGCAGCCCACTGCACCAACCTAGGGCACAGGGAGGCCCCTTTGAAGAAAAAGACCCAGGTCCAGCCCAGGCCCCCAGGGCCTGCAGGGCACCCAGTCGCTCCTCCCCCTCTCCTTGGGTGCGGTTCACCGGAGCCCCCTCGAAAAGCAGAGAAACACCCCGTTCCTGTCTCTGGGGATGCAGTGCAATCCCCTTCTAGAAACAGAACCCAAATCAGAGGCACGTCCCCCTCCTCGTCTCCCCCCAAGGACCCTTCAGAAGGCCCCGAGACAGGCAGCCCCAGAGGCTGGGAGAGCCAGAGCCCGGCTCTCACTCAGCATTGTCTCCTTCCAAATCCTCTGTTCTGTTTCCACTTTAAAAGTCTATTTTCCCTTGACTTTCAGTGTACATATATTTATTCTAGGTATTATAAAAAACATCACAAGGTAATCTCAGCATCCAGAAATAAGCACTGATTTTAGTTTCTTTTTCTTCTCTCCTCCCTCCCTATATAATACATACCCTCTCACACACATCTTATTTCTAGAATTGGGATAGTGCATTTAATAGCTTTAGTTCATGAATATCACATCAAAGGTATTTTCCTATGTCACTCAGTATTCTTCTACAACACAATGTTTTAATGTGAGCATAGCAGAGGTTGAGCTTTGCTTCACAGAGATCCGGGTTCAAGTCTCGACTCTGTCACCTGTGGGTTCTGTGGCCACGGGCAGCCACTTAGACTCTTTCGCCTCAGTTTGCACATTGGTGAAATGGGGTCAATAACAGTACCCATCTCCCGATTGCTAGGACGATAAAGTGTGGTACTTCTCTAATAACTGCTCGGTCCTGCCTGTGATAATAATTAACAAACTGTATTGAACTGTAATTGAGTTAACGATTCCCTTGTTGATGTTTGGCTTGCTTCGAACACCCATGTTCTCCCACCACGCCTGTCTGGGAAGCGCGGGGATTCACAGACTGGGCTCTGACGGCTGCGCCCTGGTTGGAGATCTTGCGGACCAGCAGCAGATGCTCTGGGGGATGGACAGTGGAGGTGTGAGCTGGCGAAGCCTCGTCCACGTGCTCTGCCAGGGAGACCAGTCTTGAGTCCTCCACGAAGCCTCACTGAGCTCTGAAACAACACAGCCAAGCGGGACTCCCCCGCAGGCTCCCTCCTCCTGGGAGTCAGGGCCCCGCACCTCCAGCCTACAGTGGGCCAGGACAAGCCGCCGCCCCACTCTGATTCACAGAGATGCCACCCAAACCCAACTCCCTAGAAAGTTAGTTAGTTAGTTTGTTTGTTTGTTTATTTATTTTCCTTTATTGATTAGAGAGAGAGAGGAAGGGAGAGGGAGAGGGAGAGGGAGAGAAAAATGTTAATGAGAGAGAACATCAATTGGACGCCTCCTGCATGCCCCCCACTCGGGATATGGCCCACAATGTGGGCATGTGCCTGACCGGGAATTGAACCAGCAACCTCTTGGTGCATGGGCTGATGCTCAACCACTGAGCCACACCAGCTGGGCAACTCCCTAGGGAGTTTAAATAGCTGTTTCCACATTTGGATCCTTTCACTGGGCCCTGGTGAAGAAAGCAAGGCTCAGAAAGGTTACGTGACTTCTCTGTGGTCACACAGTCACGATCAGGCTTCAATTACACACTTGTTACAGTGAGTCAGAACGGCTGACCTCGGAGAACCGCGGGGTGAACGGAGAAGGCATGAATGAACTGCCGATACAGCCCACACAGCTGAACTGTGCCCCTCCCTCCCATACCTCAGAATGTGGCTGTGCTTGGAGACGAGGCCTTAAAGTAATGTAAATGGCTGGTGTCCTTGTCAGAGGACAGGTTAGGGACACAAACACAGGGAGGACACAGCGAGAAGACAGCCATCTGGAGCCAAAGAGAGAGGCCTTCAGAGAAATCCGACCCCCTGGCACCCCGATCTCAGAGTTCTAGCCCGCAGAGCTGTGAAAAGGGGTACACTTCTGTCAGTTAAGCCATCCATTCCACGTATTTAGCTAAACCAGCCCAAACTAGTACAAAGCTTTAAAACAAGAAAACCAAACTCTGAACGGTTTATACGGTTACAAAGGAAGTTCGAGTGTTTTGGTTCTTTTGATTTTCACGTGTGAGTGACTTTGTGAGGCAGGAAGAATCGTTTTACTCCTGTGTGGTTGAGCAAATCCCAGAGACGTTGTATATAAAGCGCTTAGCCCAGTGCCTGGCGAGAGAAGGTTCCTGTTCTCACCTTCAAGCATCCGTCCTGCGGTGGATTTTAGGGGAAGACCTGTGAAGAGGGGGTAGAAGCCACAGGGGAGACGGTTTTCCAACTCCACCCGAGGAGGATCTGCCTGAGGGCGGAAGGGCTGCCGGGGGGGGGGGGGCGGGGGGGCTCCTGTCTGGGACCCCGGAGCAGAGGTAGGTAGGGTGGCCGCCTGTCCCTGCTGCAGAGGGATGGCTCCCCCGTGACTGACTGGAGCGCTGCCTGAGCGCTGCCTGGGAGCTCATGGGAAATGCAGACTCTGGTGCCCGACCCCAGAGCTACGAACCAGACCTGCACCCTGTCTTTTATAAGCCCCCCAGGTGGTTCTGGCACACGGACGAGTCTGAGAACCCGCAGGCTTGAGGACACATGAATGGACAGGCAGATTGGACAGGGAGAGGTGACCCTTAACTGCCCTTCAGAACCAGGGCACTGAAACTCAGGAGGACACGGACCGATGCCTCTCCTCTCCCTTTTGGCATTTTCTTTTATTTATTTATTTTAAATCCTCACCCAAGGATATTTTTCCATTTATTTTCAGACAGAATGGGAGGGAGGAGGGAGGGAAAGAGGGGGAGAGAGAGAGCGAAACATCGATCGACTGGTTGCCTCCTGCATGACCCCGACCAAGGCCAGGGACTGAACCACAACCGAGGCACACGCCCTTGACCAGAAATGAACCTGCAACTCTTTGGTCCTCAGGTCAATGCTCTAACTGCTGAGCCAAACTGGCCAAGGTTCCCCTTTTATTTTAGAGGCCACGGCCACACAATTTCAGCTGAAATGGCTAAGGTTTACTTGTGTCTTGTGGTATCAGCTTACTCCTCATCACGAAGCTGGGAGAAAGCCAGCCAGACTCCCACATTGCAGCCAGCGTCCCCCTAGAACATGCCATAGGGGCCTTGGGAACTTAGCATCAGACCAAATCTGGCCCAGAGAGAGCAAGGATCATCCAAGGTCACAGTGATGCAGGCCAGGTCTTCCAGGCTTACCCCTCATCACTGGGTGGCCATGCTTGGTCCTCTTGAGGAATGCAAGCCCCGAGCAAAATCACTGGGAGCAACTTCTATTTTCATTCCACCTCTCTCTAGCTCAGCTGGCACATGGGTACCTTTCAATTCCAGGTTGATCATTCTTGACAGGATGTTTCAAAGTCAAAGCAGGGGCAGGAGAGGACAAAGCTGTTGCTCCAGGCACAAGCACTGCCTCTGAACTTTGTGCCTGCCAATTGTAGTTTCCGTCCACACTGAGAAATTATCTTGTTTTGGAAATACTTCTACCTAAGGCATTACAAGTGACTAATACTCTGGTCACCTCAACACCCGGACTTGCCCAGCAGACATGCTTGTCAGAACTGGTTTAATCAGCCCTGGCCGGGAGTATGCTTAAAGGACAGGCACTATTATGCCCCACCAAGCTTTCTGACCTTATGGGAAAAGGCCATTCTGCAAACGGCCTGGAGGAAGGAGAGCCTGCATTCTGACTGATACAGCAGAGCCCATCACTAGGGCTCAAAGACATGAGTAAGCTCAGAAGCAGAACACTGGCCAATACAAAGAATATAATCTTGGCTGGAAGATGGCTGGAAAGTTTGGGCTTGGTCCCTTGCTACTCTATCATCTATGGCTGGGGCCCACATTTTGCATTTTTAACAGCAATTATGATGCTGGAGTTCCAGGGATCACACTTTGAGAACCACAGACAAGAGTGACCTGCCCTGCCTTCCTCATGGATCTAGTGATGGCTCCTCTGGGCGGCCTGTGTGCCTGTGCAGTTCCGCATTTCCCCTGCTGTGTTGGAGCCTTGGGGCATTCTACAGATAGGAGTCTTGAGTTTCCTATCTGCAAAATGGGAATGACAGCTACTGTTCGTACCTCCGAGTGGTGAGGGTGAAGGAACATTTCAAAGCAAAGGACTTGTAGAAACTGTAAAGACTATTCAGACAGAAGGGGGAGCAAACCTTTACTGGGCTCCTACGGTGAGTCAGAAGCTCTGATGTCAGAACCGCTGGCCTCGGAGAACCGCGAGGCGAATGCAGAAGGCAGAGTGACCCACCAACACAGCCCCCAGGGATCACAGTCCATTAGAAGAAGGGAGGCGGGAGGGACACGAGGACTTTATCCTCAGGACAGAGGGAAGCCATTGTTGGGGGAAAGTGAGTGGGTCTTTTTGCTTTTTTTGAATCCTCACCCAAGGATATTTTTCTATCGACTTTTAAAGAAAGTGAAAGGGAGGGAGAGAGGGGAGAAACGTCATGTGAAAGAGACACATTGTTTGGTTGCCTCCCACACAACCCTGGCCAGGGCTGGGGGGTCAAACCTGCAACCCAGGTATGTGGCCTTGACTGGGAATCGAACCAGAGACCCTTCGGTCCTCAGGCCAAAACTGCTGAACCAGTCTGGTGCTCTAAACTGCTGAACCAAACGGGCTAGGGCGTGACTGGGTCTTAATTGTTTTATGTGCTGGAGAACGGTCATCAGGATGGGCAAGGCGAGCAGGGAGGCGGGAGACTGCGGGGTGGCTGCCGCGGTCCAGGTCCAGATCGCAGAGAGCAGCGGGTGCACTGGGGAGGCGAGATGTACAGAACGAGGGAGGTGTCAGAGTCAGGACGGAGACCGGCTTCTGGTTCACCAGCTAAGATGCGGGAACTGAGGGAGGGGCCGGAGCCGAGAGGAGGAGGATGTGCCTCCTGTCACACTGCAAGTGACAGGGCCGCGAACAGACACAGCCCCTCTCAGTGCCAGGTCTCCCTCGCTGGGAGGGACCTTCCCCACCCCCGCCCCTGCCCCCGCGGCTGAGCTCTGCTGTTCCCCGCTCCCCCACCCCCCAATCGCAGCTGTATCCTTCCCATCCACGGAGTCATCTCCAGCATGAACAACAGCAATCAGCAGGCAATCATCTCCTTATTCCGCCGATACAACGCCTGAGTGTGCAGATCATGTTTGTGATTGCTGCAAAAATGATGGCATGACAATTGGGGCTCCTGCCAAAGAAAAGGAGGGGAAACTATTTGAATAAACTCAAGTGCTTCAGGCCCAATCTGAGGCTGCCTCAACTGGAGCATGACAAGGCTCTCTCTCCCCGCGGACTGCCACAGGGTGGGGAGGTGCCTTGTAAGACCCTCAGGGTGGGACAGTCCACAGTGGTGGCCCCTGGAGGTTTTGGGAATCGCCGCTGAGCGAACTATGCTGGTACCCGCGTGAGTTAGTTCTGGGCACTATAGAAGGACAGCTCTCTGGGCCTGTCACTCAAATCTTAGCTCCCTGCCAGCTTGGAGGAGGTACTCACAGAAGTTCTAGGTGACTTTAAGGACACCCCAGCAGGAAGGCCATGAACTAGAGGAGGGTCATAATGTAAACTATCACTGTTACTTTGTTCCAAGGAGAATCGACCACATCCCCCACTGTGCCAAAGGCGTCACGAAGCCAGTTGTTTTGTTTAGTCTATCCGTACAACTGTCCTGAAGAGTAGGTATCATTAATCTCATTTTACAGAGGAAGAAAATGGAAGGAAAAGTGATAATCCCACAGCTAGTAAACAGCCAAACTGGGATTCTAGCCCATTTGCTTAATTCAAAAGCCCAAGATTGAATTTAAGAAAAAAAAAACCAAAAAACCCAGATGATAATAAACGTTGACAAGGATGCAGAGAAACTGGACACCTCATACACTGCTGGTGGGAACACAAAATGCTATAGCCACTTTGCAAACAGTGGCAGTCCCCCAGAAGGTAGACACGGAGTTACCATGAGATCCAGCAATGCGTCACCTAGGTGCATGTCCAAGGGAAATGAAAACATATGCACCCAGAAATGCGAATGTTCCAAGTAGCATTATTCACAATAGTAAAAAGTGAAAACAACCCAAGTAACCATCAACGAATGAACAGATAAATAAATGTGGTGTGTCCATCCATACGATGGGACTTCCACTGGCAACCACAAGTGGTGAAGTACTGATCTGTGCCGCAACCTCGATGAACCTTGAAAACAGCCGTTAAGTGAAAGCCCGTTACAAAAGACCACACATTGCATGATCCCATTTACATGACCTGTGCAGGAAATTCCAGAGACAGTTTGGTGGTTGCCTAGGGCTGCGGGTTAGGGAGACATATGGACTGACTCTGATGGGTAAGGGTATTTTCGGGAAAACGATGAAAATGTTCTAAAATTGATTGTGGTGATGGTTGCAGAACTCTGTAAATATACTAAAAATCAGTGAATTATATTCTTCAAATGAGTGAATTATATGATATGTGAATTACATCTCAAAAATGTTATTTTTCAAAACCCATGGTTGAATATTTTAAAAAAAGGAAAGAACCATGATCTTCTCAAGTGAAAGCATCTAGAATTATTATTATTTTCATTCCTTCATTATAGCTTAAGCCCCCAGTATTTGCCAGGCACATATCTCTGGGAGTTGTGACCCCTGGTCTGGATGGAAGAGACAGGACATGGGCACAGATCATCATGACACATGGGCAAAGATGCCAGCGGAACTTAAAAAGGAGGATACTATTTCATACCTGGGTTGGCAAAAATGTTCAAGTTCGACATCACCGCATTGGCAAAGATGCACAGTCTCAGAGATTCTGATACACCGCTGGAGGGACAATATGCACGTAGGGATCATTTGGAAAGAAGGCTGGCAGTGTTTACTAGAACTGAAGACACACACACCCTATGACCCAGCCACTCCATGTGCCCCTAGGTCATTACTTAGATAAACTCCTGCATAGGGCACAAGGGGACATGGGCCAGAAGGTCCACAGGAACACAGTTCACACCAGAACCAGAAACGACAAGTCCACCAACAGAAAGAGGAGATAAACTCTGCTGCGGTGATACAATGGATGATACACAGTGTAAATTCTAACATAATACAATGGATACAAAACTCATAAACATACCAACAACACTATCCATTACTTATGCATATGTAGCAAAAGTATAAAAACAGATGTGGGAATGATCAGTCCCAAATTCCAGATACCAGTTGCTTCTTAGGAAGGAGAGGAAGGAGATGGGGGGCACAAGGGTCTTCAGTTGTATCCATAATGTTTCTTTTTAGAAATTACTTGCATTATCTTTTAATTTTCTAATTGAATTTTTTTTTTTTTATCCTCACCCGAGGACATTTTTCGATATTTTGTTCAGATAGAGTGGGAGGGAGAAAGAGAGAGAAACGTCATCGTGAAAGGGACACATCGAGTGGTCGCTACCCACATGACCCAACCAGGGATGGGGACAAACTGCAACTGAGGTACGCGCCCTTAGCGGGAACCGAAACAGTATCTCCAGACCACAGGCTGGTGCTCTAACCGCTGCACCAAACCGGCCAGGGCTCTAATTGAAATTTTTATTGAGATAATTGTAGCATCTTGTGCAGCTGTAAGAAATAATACAGAGAGATCCTATCTATGCTTTGCCCAGTATTCCACAAAGATCACATTTTGCAAAGGCATAATATGTTATCACAGCCAGGATGCTGACAGATAGAATAAACCAATCCTGTTCAGGTTTCCCTAATTTTACCCACACCTGTGCATGTGTTAAGTTCTACAGAATGTTATCACCTGTATAGGCTTGTGCATCCAGGTGCATCACAGTCCAGGTACTGACCAGTTCCTTCCCTGCAAGGATCCCTCGTGTTGGCCTTTGATGACCTCACCCCCACCACTTCTGCTCCTTGCCCCGTCCCTAAACCCTGTCAACCACTAACCTGATCTTCACTTTTCAAATTATGTCATTTCAAAAACGTTGTGTACTAGAGTCCCCTTTTCTCCACACTCTCGCCAACACTTGTTGTTTGATGATTTGTTGATGGCGGCCATTCTGACAGGTGTGAAGTGATACCTCATAGTTGTTTTAATTTGCATCTCTCTGATGATTAGTGACATTGAGCATTTTTTTATGTCTCTTGGCCATTTGTATGTCCTGTTTGGTGAGGTGTCCATTTAGGTCCTCTGCCCATTTTTTAATTGGGTTCTTTGTCTTCCTTTTGTTGAGTTGTATGAGTACTCTATATATTTTGAAAATTAATCTCTTATTTGATGCATCATTGGCAGTAATGGTCTCCCATATAGTGGGTTCCCTTTCCATTTTGATGATTGTTTCTTTTGCTGTGCAGAAGCTTTTTAGTTTGATGTAGTCCCATGTGTTCATTTTTTCCCTTTGTTTCTCTTGCCTTAGGTGTGGTATCAGTAAAAATTCTGCTGCGTATGACGTCTGAAATTTTGTTGCCTACATTTTATTCTAGAATTTTTATACACTCATGAATTCATTTAAGGTTTTTATTTATTTTGAGTTTATTCTTATGTATGGTATAAGTTGGTAGTCTAGTTTCATTTTTTTTTTGCAAGAAGCTGTCCAATTTTCCCAACATCATTCATTCATTCATTTATTTATTTATTTATTTATTTATTTATTTATTTATTTATTTATTTTTTATTTTTTTTTATTTTTTATCCTCACCCGAGGACATTTTTCCATTTTTTGTTCAGATAGAGTGGGAGGGAGAGAGAGGAACAGAAAGAGAGAGAAGCATCGATGTGAAAGGAACACATCGAGTGGCTGCCACTCGCACGACCGACCAGGGCCGGGGACAAACTGCAACCGAGGTACGCGCCCTTAGCGGGAACCAAACTCGGGTCTCTCAGGACCGCAGGCGGACGCTCTAACCGCTGAGCCAAACCGGCCAGGGCCCAACATCATTTATTGAATAGACTGTCTTGACCCCACTGGATGCTCTTGGCACCTTTGTCAGATATTAGTTGAGCATATTGTCTTGGGTCAATTTCTGGGTTCTCTGTTCTGTTCCATTGATCTATCTGTCTGTTTTTGTGCCAGTACCAGGCTGTTTTGATTACAATGGCTTTGTAGTATAACCTGATATCTGGTAATGTGATCCCTCCTACTTTGTTCTCCCCCCCCCCCCAAGATTGCTGTGGCTATTTGGGGTCTTTTTCGGTTCTATGTAAACTAGTACACTGCTGGTGGGAATGCAGACTGGTGTAGCCACTATGGAAAACACTATGGGTTACCTCAAAAAGTTAAAAATTGAACTGCCATTTGACCCAGTGATCCCACTTCTAGGAATATACCCTAAGAAGCCCGAAACACCAATCAGAAAGAATATATGTACCCCTATGTTCATAGCAGCACTATTTACAATTGCTAAGATCCATAAACAGCCCAAGTGTCCATCAGTAGATGAGTGGATAAAAAAGCTGTGGTACATATACACAATGGAGTACTATGCAGCTGTAAGAAAGAAAGATCTTTTATCCTTTGAGATGACATGGAAAATTCTGGAGAGTGTTATGCTAAGCAAAACAAGCCAAGCAGAGAAAGACAAATATCACATGATCTTGCTTATTTGTGGAATATAATGAACTAAACAAACTGATGAACAAAATTGACCCAGAAACATAGAGGTAGGGTACAGACTGCAAACCTCAGAAGAGGGAATCGGGGGAGGAAAGAGATAAACCACAGAACTTATATGCATGTGTGCATGACAAATGGACATGGACAACAAAGCTGGGGATGGGGCGGGGGGATGGAGAGGAGGGTGTCAGTGGGAGAAAAAGGAGAAACATTTGTAACAAAAACAAATTAATAAAAATTAAAAACAAAACAAAACCGTTGTACCCATGTAGTCATAGAGTATGTACTCTTTGGAGACTGGCTTTCTTTGCACAGTGTAATTCCCTGGCTATTCATTCAATGTGCTGCAGGCATCAATAGTTCATTCCTTTTATGGCTGAGTAGTATTCCTTGGTGTGAACCTATCTGTTTCACCATACACTTTTTGAAAGACACCTGGACTAATTCCAGTTTGGGGCTATTATAATACCTACAGTGTTTTAATTCTTCAATTGTGTGGTGTGTATTTGGATTCCCAGTGTATTATTTATCCTACTTTTTGATGCAAAGAATACTTCATCATTGAAATAAACAACAGAAGGAGGAAGGAGCTACCACCCCTGGTCCAGCCTCGGGCAGCCATTGTGCCCCAGGAGAGGTCAGGGCTCAGGGTGGCAGCTGAGGCCAAGGCTTGGGGCCCCTGGCAGGCCTGTGCTTGGAAAGCAGCGCCTGGGCACCTCCTTATTTGGAGGCCCTAAGCCTCACGTGCATGCAAGGAAGCCTGTCCCAGTCCCCCAGCCTGTGGGGCAAGTGTTTAGGGGAATCCCCTTTGGTTGCAGAGCCCTTTCTGAAGTCTGGGTATATGGGTGAGCTGCGCCCAAATGAAAAGCACTAGGAAGGCAGAAGAAAACGGGGTAGCACTCAAGAAAGAGAATAAAATGAGAAACTGCAGCAAAGTGGCTGCCGAAAGGCGCGGAACAGAGATGCCAGGGAAGGCAGCAGGAGACTGGGCGCGTTCCGTCCCTGAAGTCGCTGTGTGGGAATTGTTGCCAGCGGTGGATCACGAGGCCCGGGACTCTCTGGGGCTGCCAGGTGCAGGGCAGACAGGTGCTGCCTGGCTTCCTGTGTGCCTCCCGCACCCCTGCCCACACAGATTAACCTCCTTTGCCCACATCCCTGTAAACACCAATTATGAATCTCAGTTCTGGGCAGAGCGTGGGGCAGTGACAGCTTCATGCTACAAACACCCACTGGGGGCTGCATGTCCCTCAGATACCCTGCCCTCAGCAGGTCTCAGCCGGGACAGTCAGAACGCCCCACATACCCAGATGGCTACGCCGTGTGCTGAGAAGCCCGCAGGGGCTCTGTGGCTCCTCACCGTGGGAGACACACAGGGGCAAGGCCACGGCCTGGGTCAGGGCAGGCCTTGGCAGAGCTCACCTTCCGGGGGGCCTGGGAGCAGGAGAAAGACACTGACAGGTTCAAAGTCTCCCACCCGAGAAAGAGCATGTGCGAAGCCCAGGGGCCAGAACAGCTATGATCACAGCTGCTACCACTGCTGATACTCTCTCGATGGAGAGCGAGCACGGAGCAGGGCGGCCGTGCCCAGCGTTATGTGCCCAGCCCTCCTCACTACAACACACTCTGTCACGGCACCTTTGCCACGAAGCCACATGGCACAGGGTGATTAAGACACTTGCTGCAGATGACGCATCTCAGAAATGAGGAGAGGCGGGATTTGAACCTGGAGCCCAAGCCCCTTGCGGATAAACTCTCCCGAGGAAAGGATGATGCGGGCCGTCTATGATACAATACGCCCTGGCTTTCTCTGGAGGGCAAAGGGAAGTCACAGAAATCACCAAGAAGGCTGGGTCACAAGCAGACTTCTGCTCTAGGGACACTACCCTGGAGGGCACCCTGCTCTCTCCTCGACATCTCGAAGGCCCAGCTCCTTGGTTGTATTGCCTTTCTTCTGGGCCGCTTCCTTACTTTGCGTGTCACTGTTTTGGCGCGTGGATACTAAGCTTGTTTTGGAGAAGGAGGGGATGCTCCTTTCCATAGCTGCAGCCAGCTGGCGAGGTGTCTCAGTCAGCACACGCAGGACACGTCCTTGCTCCAGGGGCAGTGAACGCCCCGGCGCCCGCTCCTGCTCTGTCTCGCCACGCCGACCTCCACTGGACACCGCTGGGTCCAAGACCAAATGCAAGCACGAGGAGGCCTGATGGCTGGTATTTCTCCGCTCAAGGCTCCCAGGCTCTACCCACTGCTCTGGGCCCAGTGGCATCCCCACCCAGTGGAGGAGAAGGACTCAGCCTTCATCGTCAGTGGGTTCCAGGGCTCAGTCCTGCTCTGCCACTCGCCACCTGAGTGAGCTGCAGAAAACTCTGCCTCCTTGGGTGTAGGTTGGGAGGAGGCTGGATGAGACGATATCAAAGGTCCTTCTAGCCCTGAGACTCCTCCTGGAGAACGCACAGCATGGGGCAGAACACACCGTGATCTCTCCAGCGAGGATGGCAACCCCCCCCCCCCCCCCGCCCGCAATGATGAGAGAACAGAGAAACATACCGGCCACCCGCAACGTGCTTTACACAGCAAGAGGTGACTATTTGATAACCTAGTTTATCTCCAGTGGTTTCTGACAATCTGTCGTGTGCGTGCATGCATGTGCGTGTGCATGCGTGTGCGTGTGCATGCACGTGTGTGTCTCCTTTGGCAGTGGGGGAGTCCGAGGCTGGGGGAGGTGAGAGAGCTACAGAGGATTTCTCCAGCCCACATTTGGATTTGATAGGCCTGCGCCCCGACATGTTCTGAGCAGGGATAATGATGCTCCAACACGGCTCCTCGCTGCACAAGACAGGCCGTGAGGGGAAACGGAGCAGGTGTCGGGCACGAGGCCCCTCCGCCTGGCTCCGCAGAGCACAGCAGTGCTCCCTGGTTCACTGGGTGTCAGCGATACGGAGGTGGTGACACATGGTCACGTCTGACGTGAGTACGCTCAGACAAGAGCTGGGGCAGCAGCGGTGCTGGGAGGGTGGCGGGAGGAGGGAGACAGCCACGCTGGCTGCCGGAAAGCAGGGCTCTCCCCTCCCTTCCGTGTGCCAGGTCCTGGGGTCCCGAATCGAACCAGCCTCTGACCTTGGCCTCAGGGAGGTCCAGTAGCAGCAGAGGGGACATGAGCCCAGGGCTGGAAGCCAAGCAGGGTGAGCTGCTGCTTGCCCTGCAATTCAGTCATCAGGGGCCACACCCTAATGCCTCCCAGCCTCAGCCTCCTCATCTACAACAGGGACATGATGAAGAAAATAGTTGAGCTGTGAGGGTTAAGTGCGATAATGCAATACAACACTCAACATGTTATTTAATAATGATGTTTGCGCCCTGGCCGGTTTGGCTCAGCGGTTAGACCATCGACCTGCGGTCCTGGGAGACCCGGGTTCGGTTCCCGCTAAGGGCACGTACCTCGGTTGCAGTTTGTCCCCAGCCCTGGTTGGTCATGCAGGTGGCAGCCACTCGATGTGTTCCTTTTACATCGATGTTTCTCTCTCTCTCTCTCTCTGTTCTTCTCTCTCCCTCCCACTCTACCTGAACAAAAAATGGAAAAATATCCTCAGGTGAGGATAAAAAAAAATAATAATAATGATGTTCGCTATTATTGGGGGAGTAAATGAATTGTTGCACATATATGTAATGAGGGTCTGTCATGGGCCAGGTGTTACCCTAACCTATGCAGGCCCTCTCTGGGGCGCGCATGAGCATGTTGACAAAGGGGAGCATGGAGTTTCAGGGTAACAAGGAAGCGCCACCCAACCCACCTTTCCTGGCTCTCCCGGCTGTCCTCCACCCCCTCCTTTCACAGGTGACCCCTGCCACACCTGGCTGGCCCTCGGCCAATGGTCTCTTCCCTCCGTGGTGGTGTGGAGCCTCAGGGGCCAGTATCTGAGTTCCCCAAATTAACTTGCAACCCACGGGAAAACCCCACTCTCTCACCTTAAAAGACATTCACTAACAAGATTTAGCTCCACTTGGATGTCTCAGCTTCCCTGTCATTAACCGCTCCAGTTGAATATTAACTGTGTCTCTCACATGGTAACTCACATGGACGGAGCGCCCCTTCTGTCCCTGCGACAGCTCCACATGCACGTGTGGAGACTCCCGACGTGCCGTTCAGGGGATGACTGCCTGAAGGCAGCTCCGCCCACACGTGCCATCAGCGGACCCCTCCTGAACAGGTGTGTGCTGGCCGGATGGGGGCGGGGAACTCACACCGAACAACACTGACTGAGTGCCTGCTGAGTGCCAGTATATGTTTACACGTACGATTTCATTTAATCCTCAGAACAACCTCGTGAGGGAAGTGTGATTATCCCATTTCACAGATCAGAAAACGGAGACCCAGAGAGATGACCATGTCCAAGGTTACACAGGTTGTTAAACAAAGGAGGCCGCTTTGAACTTAGGTCTCTGGAGCTCCGAGGCTACTGCTCATGCAGTGACATCGGAGATTCTCAGCCTTGCTCTCCATGATAGTTCCACTCACTACCCCCATCCCTTCTTATAAACTTTTTTTTTTCCAAATCTGCCCTTTTATAAAATTTTAATACTAAAAATATATACAGTCTAACCATTTATGCACTACGGCCCTTTGGAGGATCACAAACCACCGTAATAACTATGATTTTTTACCCCCGAGTGCCCCAAAGCAGTGCTGCCCCTTGAGACCAGAGCCCCTGTGGAGAGCGCATGTACAGCAGTGGCTTATGGTGCTGCCCCCGCGTGACAGAGGGTGCCACTGCCCACAGGCCCAGGCCAGGACAGGAAGAGCAGCTGGCTCGTTTCTTCTCGAGTAGAGTGTCCGTGTTTTCGTTGAGGGTCTGGTGGTCCGCGATCTTTTTGTTTCCAGATTTGCTGTCTGTTCCTTACACGTTAGATCCACCCACCTCTTCCTCCGGGGAGCCTGCCTAGACACTCCCACCAAGGCTGGCTCAGCCTCTCTTGCCTCCAGTTTTGTTCTGCCAAAGCAATGATCGTTGTCCACACAAGTGTCCCTTACACCAGGGGAGGGCTGTGGCTGAACCGCCTGTGTACCCCCAGGCCTGCCCTGGGCACAGCGTGCACAGGTGCTCAGGGAATGCCCAGCCAGTGAGTGAATGATGGGCAAACGGAGCTGAGCCCGTGTCTGGGCTGGCGGCACCACCGCAGGGGCGCGCGGGCATGCCTGCGGAGAGTGGCCTCTTCCAGCACGTCTCGCAGCACCAGTTTTCACCTGGCAACATCTGTTGCTCATGGGCTTGGTCAACGTCCCGGTAAGGCGAAGACAAACACAAGCTGAGGACAAGGAACAGGGACGGTGCTGACAGTGAGGCACAGAAACGTCCACTCAGCTCTCCTGGCTCACTGACCTTGAAACAAAAATTAGATAAACTGCCTAAGCGTAATAACCAGGAAAACCCTAGCTATTGAAATCCAGCTTCACACCAGCAAAGGGCAGTGACCACGTCAGACTCCTATTCCAGGACACGGCTGCCACTCACCCTAAGGAATCCCTCTAACGCAGGACATGGAAAATACCATATTTAAAAACAAACATTGTTTGCCCTGGCCAGTTTGGCTCAGCAGTTAGAGCATCAGCCTGCAGACCAAAGAGTTGAGGTTTAGTTCTGGTCAAGGGTATGTACCTCGGTTGCGGTTCAGTCCCCGCCCCGGACGGGGCTGCGCAGGAGGTAGCCGGTCGATGTGTCTCTCTCACATCGGCGTTTCTCTCTCTCTCTCCTCCCTCCCACTCTATCTGAAAATAAGTGGGAAAATATCCTCAGGTAAAGATTTAAAAACAAACATTTTTAATATAGACCTGAGCTGTCAAGAAGAGAAGGAAGCCCTCAGAGGTCACAAGAAGCACCGAGCGCATGAACCCAGGGAGGTGCCCAAGCTCTGAGTGGGTGGCAGTCCTCGGAGTACTGGGGCTTTCAGTGTTAAAGGGCCAACAAAAGAAGCAACGTCAAAGCCCTTCCAAAGGTGGAATTCAAACGAGACCCTCACCAAGGCTAGGACGCCAAAGGATACATTCACACCTCGATAAGAGGGAGAATCAGGAACAACCCACAATCCCACCCCACAGAAGGAGACAGTGAGAAAACCTGACCCTGGGCAGAGGGGGATTCCCAGTCACAAACCGGCCCTCATGTGGGTCTCTAACTTGAAGACATGTTAGCTTGTGGCCAGAATAAAAAACCAAGTCCAAGTGGAGCATTTAATTTAAAGTGACCCCACGCGGGTGGTCCTCAGCCACCTGGCAGAAGCAAATGCAAACCCTCTCTGGAGCAATGTGTTTTCGATTCCGGCCTCAGAGAGTCCCACGGAGTGTTAACAATCACGAACCCGGAATTTAAAAAAGTCACAGAGCACGTGGGAAACAAGCCACCGTGAGCAGGAGACGGCAGAAAGAACACACACACGAGTCGTACCTTTGAGCACTGCAGGTGCCGGATTCAGAAAGTGACGTAAATGTGAACAATGTGAAAATATGCATGTGGGCAGTGAAAGTATAAACAAGAAGAGACAATCACAAAAGACAAAGCAGAGTGAAACATAACCAACAAAAACTTCTAAAAATGAGGCTCTTCAGAGGCTCTTGTTGTAAACATGACCGGCAGTATCCGAATGAACCTCGGTATGGGAATCAGAGCACTGAAATGCTGTGTGATCTGGGCCAATCCCTGCCTGTCTCTGGGCCTCAGTTTCCTCGTCCACCAGTGGGAGGGGGGAACCGGGTCAGCTCATAAGTTCAGCTCTGTAAACTAACATTCTGTAATACAACCGATCTCATCGACTGGGGGCCTGGTTTTTTGTGTGCTAAGCCTCATTATAAACAGTTCACATGATTTTTTTAATCTTTGCAATAACCCACTGAGGTAGGGGCTCTTATTACATCCATTTTATATTTTTATATATTAGAAAACTGAAGCACAGAGAGATTAATTAACTTGCCTGGAGTCCAGAGCTAGTAAGCGAGGCTTGGACTCACTGGCCTGGTTCCAGAGCCTGCTCAGTGCCCCCTCACCCCACACCCTCCAACTTGCTGTGCTGCTAACATCTGGGATTCCCGCCCCTGGATTCCCTGACTTATCGGAGCCTCCCGCAGCAAGGGCCGCTCGTTGGCTAGCACAGGCTGCTAATAACAACCACAACACACATTCCAGTGGGGTGGCCAGAACACCATGGAGTTTAACTATCAATAGCAAACATTATTAAGTACATCCTACGAGCAAGTCCTGTGCCTATTTTAGATGAGGACTATTTATGACAGAATAGCACACACTGACAGATTGCTGGGGCTTGCTTTCTGAACACCCCGTTTTGGAAAACTTTCATTCGGAGAGCACTCGACTGAGCCTTGGCTCCCTCAAGTGTAAAATGGGGATAATGGTACCTAACGTCATTGGGTTGTTGTCAGGACTAAATGAGCGCATACAAGTCAGGCGTGCAGGGAGCGCACCAGAAATGCTAGTTCTTGCAGCTGCTGTTCTTGTCATCATTTTCAACCCAGTGGGAAGAAGGTACACTTTGCAGCAGACGACCTTGATTCAATTCCAGGCTCCCCCACTTCCTAGCTGTGTGACTTAAAGTCACTGACCCTCTCGGAGGCTCTGCGGCCCCCTCTGTGCATCAGAAACCATGCTTACCTCACCGGTGGTTGTGGGGGCTAAATGGACTGTGAAATGCTAGCGCACTGGCTGACATGTAACAGGTACTCAACAAATGTCTGCTCTCACCCGTGGAGTGGTTTCTGCACACTCGGCTTTTCCACCACACTTAGAATCCAGAGAGGCATGGGATTCTGTGCTCATGGATGCCGGCTCTGTTTGTTTCCACCAACGGAGCTTTCACAAAAGCCGAGGGGCTGGGAGATGTCTAAATGCATCCACTTCACAGCAGGTAAGTCAAGGCAATACAGGGGTAGAAGTCCACAGACTCAGAAAAGGACCTTCAGGCCACGACCTTGACTGCGTTGGCACAACTGGCCCCCGAGATGTGCAGCTGAAGATGCGGTTAGCGACAGGAAGGATGCCCTGTCGTTACGAGGATTTGGTCATTGAACTACCAAGGGTAATGACACTGACCTTCCCATTTGGACACTAACCAGGCATCTGGCTTGTAAATGGTTCTGCAATCATGTTGTGCACCCAGGACTACACAGCAGCACCACCCTGAGGAGGGGGGACAGGTAAGCAAGGGTCAGAAGGGAAGGGACATCCACAGCAGTGGCCGTGTCATTCTGCCAACCCCAACCATGCAGGCCCTGGGGCAGGACATCAGGCTTAATCTTTGGCATTTTTGGGATTCATCTTAGGTCCCTGCTCTTTCTCCTTCCTCCCCAAGGCCATCTGTGTGCTCACTCAGCCCAGGAACACTGATTAAGCAGATGCTGGGTGCGGGAAGATGACGGTGGCACTGAATAGCGGTGGGCACTCCGGGTGCTGAGTGAAGACTGGAGGTGCAAACCCAGGGAGGAAAAGGGAACCTTGGAGGACAAATGGTCTTGGAAGAAAAGAGCCTGAAGTCTGCACCAGGTTATCCGTGGTCATGAAAACACTGCTAGGCTGTTGCACCTCAATAGTCAGAGCACGTCACCCAGCGGGATGGACTGAGCATTTTCTCTCTGGGTGAAGAACAGCATGGTGTTCCCAAACAGACCTGGCTCCAAACCCCAGCTTCACCATCTGCTAGGACAGCTACATCCCTGAGCAAGGCACCTGTCTGTCTGATCACGGGAAACAGGGATATTCCTATCTCAGAGAGTCAAAAACATCTAGGTTTTCAAACGGGGGTAGAGCATGTACTATACCTATGTACAGCTACTTAGCCACAGTGTGAGTTCCATAAATGATCACGTATCCTTGCATAACTGAGGTAATCGGCACCTTACGTGACAGCAGTCTGGGCCTCGTAAGCGGCATGTGCCTTACTCAACATTTACCGAAGAGCTAGGTGCCCCACCTGAGATCATTTCTCCAACCTGACCCAGGGAAAGACCATCCACCTGTCCCAAGCTCTTTGTCCTCCCAGGTCCCCATCACCCACGAGGACGCATAGCTCTGCCCAGGCCTGAGCCCTCAGTGACCTCTGCGTCAATAACAACTCTAGTCAACAGCACCCCGGGGTTAATATCTTGATTGTGGCCCCGTCTTCTATGAAAAACAAGCAACACAAATGTGGAGATTATTGGCAGTCCTCTGTGTGCAGAGACACCGCCATGGTAGACTCCAAAAGAGAAGAACAAATACGCGTAATTGGTGTTCCTGTTCAAATTTCCAAGAGCTGAAATGTATATTTGGAAAGATAGGCTAGAAACACATTTTTTAAAAAAGAGTAGCAGGTAGCAGTGAGCCCTCTGAGTCAAACAGATGGTGCCGAGCTCACGTGGAGTCCGGCGAAAAGGATCCATGGGCTTTGGACGCAGAAGGGCTTGCTTACTAGCAAGGTGTCCTTGGCGGGGGGTGCCTCAGTTTACTCATCTGTAAAACGGAAAATACCACCCAACAGCTGTCATGATCAGATAACACGATGAACGCTTGGCACGCAGTGAGTGCTCAATTAGCTGCGGGTTTCTCTCCTCCGCCCCTTCTCTTCCAGAGAACTGATGATCCTCCATTTGCTCGTGAATTAGAATCAGTAGTGGATGACTTTATCTGCATGTTGGTGACACAGTCCTCTCCGTGCATCCACATTTGTATACCAACACGCAGGTGCTTGTGCAAAAGCTTTCATTCGCTTTCTTCTCCCTTCTTAAACAAGAATGACAGGAAGTCTCAGCTCCTGGGCCTGGAACCCCAAGCCTTCCGCCGGTGGGCCTCAGCCTCCCACCCCTCGCTTGTTGCGGTGCTCATGCTAGGGAGACACACGAGGTGCAGGCGTGGAGGCGGCTCACCCCGCCCTGGGGTGGTAAGGATGCAAAGAAAGGCTCCCCAGAGGCAGTTACACCCAAATAAACCTTGACACGTACACCAAGACGGCAGAAAGCATTCTGGGCCCAGAGCATGCCACGCAGTACCCACAGGGTGGGCAGGCTTCCCTGCAGAGAATCCCCCTCCTCTCTCCCCCGACTGTCCTCACTTCCCTCCCTCCCTTCTAGGGTCACAGTGACTTGATCCCCACGCCCTGTTGAACTCTGTAGCAAGGATCTCACCTCTTACACCCACAGTGTTCACAGCGTGGCCCGGGGATCCCATCCCAGAGACGCTCTCGGAACATCTGTGAGGTCAACGCGATTTATAACAACGCTACGCCGTTTCCCCTTCTCACCCCCTCCTCTCAGGAGGACACAGTTGAGTCTTCCAGGTCCAAGGCGGAAGCAGATGTATCTTCTATTGAGCCAAATAGTAAAGATATTTGCCAAAATGTAAAACAATGTTACTCCACCTCTGTTTGTTTTGAAAAGGTCATTTTTTAAATAAAAATGTGTTACTTATGGTAACATAAGGGTTTATTGTTGACATATAGGCTATCAATAACAATTTTGGCTTTTTTTTCTTCAGTGCTAATTATGCGTATAACAAATTTTGATAGATATAATCCACATACAGAACGACCCTTTGGGGTCTACAATAACTTTGAGGAGCCAAACGGGGCCCTGAAATCAGAGTCAGCACCTCTGCTTCAGGACATACTGTGAACGGGGCAGAGGGGTAGCGTGTGAGCCTGGTCTTCTCAGACGGCAGGTTCTGCCCATCGCTGGGAAAACACCCACGGGCAGTCTGCCCTGGCTGGGCCTTCCTGTCGTGCTCACCGTCTCCTGTCCCTCCCTCTTCCCCTTCCTGAGAAAACCCTCGGTGGCCGTCCAGGCCCCATTTCTCTCCCAGCTGGGACCCCTTCCCCAGGCGCAGGGAGGCCTGTGGCCAGGCTTTGTTGACAGAGAGGCAGGGCCCAAACACGGCTCCATGGCTCTGATCTGCACTTCCCTGATGGCTGAAAATGCTGAGTATCCTTTTACATGCTACTGACCACTTCTGTATTTTCTTTGGAGAAATGTCTATTCAAGCTCTGCCCATTTTGTAAACTAGGATGTATGTCCTCTTATTGAGGAGCTGTAAGAACTCTTTGTAAGTTCTGTGTCCAAGTCCCTTTTCAGATCTGTGATTCCAAATATTTTCTCCCATCCCATGGTTGCCTTTTCACTTTCTTCACGACGTTCTTTGAAGCACACATTTTTAAAATTCTGACGATGTCCAATTTCTGTGTTTTACCCTTCCCGCCTTTTACCAGTGCCGAGCCCCTGACTCATCTAAGGTCATGAACATTTAGGCCCTTGTTTTCGTCTAAGGGTTTAGAGTTTTAGCTCCTAAATTTGGGCTGATGATCCCTTTTGAGTTCATTTTTGCTTATGGTGTGCGGAAGAGGTCTGACCCTACACTTCTGCATATGCGTGTCCCTCTGTCCCAGCACCACCTGAAGAGGTGCCCGGTGTCTTGAGCCTCAGCCACCTCCTCTCTAGGATGAGCTTCAGAACTGCCTTGCAGGGTGGTCTTCTATCCAATGAGGTAGAAAACGTCCCCCATGGGGGTCCCTAGCATGCAGCACACAGCCAGCGCCTGCACCTGGAGGAAGGGACGGTGGATTTGAAAGTCCTCTGAAACACCGCTCATCGTGGCTACCATGTGACCACAGATTTCCGTCCCGAAAGGTCTTCAACATCCACGGGCCTGTCCGTGTGGCACAGGCGTCCTGTGCCGTGTCCAGAACCCCTTCTCTGGGCGGCCTTGATCATCTTTTCTTCTCCCCTCCCTATCCTCTCCTTACTTTCTACCTTCATTTTGCATTAAATGTTCTTGGTCATAATTACTTAATCAATTTATAGTTGTGAACCCACTCAAGTCCTTTTTGGCAAGGCGGTGGGAAGGCAGCCATGAATGAGTGAGTCCATGGATTTAAAGGTCCCTGATTTAAAGTGAGGAACATGAAGCCCCTAAAGTGACCCCACAGGTCACCCCATGGGTAGGTGTCGGAGGAGGGCCCGTGCGAGGGCACCTCCAGCACTGTCCAAGCTCCCCCCTCCCCCTCCCCTCTGGAGAGATCCTTTTAAATGGAGTCTCCCTCCTCCACAGTGTTTGCAGACCCTCCCAGTTTGGTTTTCTCTCTGAATTTCATTAGGGCCCGTTTCCTGGTCCTCCTGCTCTCTGAGCAGCCAGGAAGCGGGAGGAGCCTGACTGGGCCACGAGGGCTCCTGCTTCCTGACTGAGGGGGCGGGGCCATGCGGAGGAGGAGAACTGGGGCCCCTGGGCTGCAATCCCGATGGTGGTCTGGTCCACTGGGCTCAGGCCCACACACGGCAGCTGGACCCTACCTGTGCACCAGGCATGGGGATGAGGAACTGCGCTTGTCCTGAGACCCCGTCTCACAGGGATGGATGGGCACTGCCCGTGCCGTGCACTGCAGGGACGTCACCCCTGCACAGGCAGGGAGTGAGGGAGTCAATGGGCAGAGAAAGGCAGGGGGACATTCAGGAAGAGGGGGAAATGTATGCAAAGCAGGATGAACAACAGAGTGTAAGCAGGTAACAGGGATCTGCGGTGCACGGACGCGCTCATCCATCACTCATTTGATGCATGTGGGTGGCAGGCAGCGTCCCAGGCACAGAACACTGCGGGGAGCGACACGGGTACCCCCTGCCCTCACGGCACTTACGTTCCGATGGGAGAAGACACGATACAGACAACTCAACTCCCGGTGTGATATGTAATGCATCGGGTGGAGATAAATGTGATGCAGGACAGATCGAATGGAAGGGGGCACAGGACGGCGGGAGTGGGAGGACTACTCCTTGGCCAGGGAGGGCCCCCTGCTCTCAGTTCCATCAGTCCACCTCGCTCACACCACTGGTCCCCGATGCTCCTCGAGCAGAAACACACTGGCGGCCAGGACCTTCCAGCCCCGTGTGCTCTGCTCACTGCATGGAGACCTGGAGGTCTGCTCACTGCTGTTCCCTGTGCCTCAAGAGCTTCTGCAAGACTGGAGACAAGGCTTCTACACCTTGCGCCCTGAGGCGGGAGTGTGTTCGTGGTTCAAGGAACAGCAGAGAGGCCAGTGTCCGTGATGGGTCACTGTGAGGCCTTTGGCTTCTCCTGTGTGGGGGATGTGGGCCCACAGGAGGGGTGAGGCAGAGGGGTGATCTGCTCTGGCTAGTGTTTTAACAGATACCTCAACGCTAAACCCTGGGAGGGAAGGGTAGTAGCAGAGCCCATGGGGACACCACTGTGGTCATCCAGGTCTGAGAGGCAGTGTGGACCAGTGTGGGGGCAGAGAGGTGGTCACACAGGCTGAGGAGGGGAGAGAAGTGATGAGTGATAGGGTGATCCAGAGTACAGCACAGAGTGAAAAGGGGTGGACGGGGGGTAGGAGGCCGGAGAGAACAGGCACCACTTTCTAGACAGAAGAATCCACCTTGGCCAAGGCTCAGATTCAAACCCGTCCTGTCAGATTCAGACACTGTGACCTGTATCTCTCCATGTCCTCCCTGCCTCCTTGAGTCCAGCAAGCCTTGCTCTGGGCCCAGCAACACAGGCCACGCCCACATGGGGATGCGGGCGCCGCATCTGGGCTCCAGGAAGCCCCGCTGTCGGGGAGGCTGTGCTCATGGGCTGGGACACCGCAGGATGCCAGGGGGAGAAAGTCCCGGGACGAGTGATTCAGAGCAGCAAGAGGACACCCCAATTCTCAGGGTGAGGGGAGTCGGGGGACGGATGCAAGTTTTTTATTTTACCTTTCCCGTCATCACAGGTGAGCACGGATGGAGAGGAAGAGTTGCTTTCAGCATAGTTACCTTCCCTCAATGAATGACCCTGTTTTCCTTCCTTAAAAATAGAATTGTAAGAACTACCTCGTGGGCTGGTGGAGGTTATAAATACATCAAGTACTCGGCACGATGCCTCCACAAGCGTGAGCCGGTTTCACCTGTCCCTCCATGTGACAGGTTAAACATTTTAGTAGATTTCTCCTGAGAACCCTGTCTCCACGGCCGAGCCCATGTCCCCGTCTGCAATTACACATTCTCAGAGCAGAGCTACTTCGGTTCTGTTCCCGGTTATATCCCAGAGTCTAACAGTGCTGGGCCTATCGTTTCTACCCATCTGTCTTTGCTGAATAAGCTAAATAAATGATTGAACCAAGTTATGGAAGGTTTAGGCTCCAGCGCTGTCTAGCTGGGAGACCTCAGAGAAGATGGTTCATTTCCTTACCCGTCGAATGGAAATGACACCTACTGCGGCAAAGGCGGGTACTGCTCCTCCAATGTGTCCCAGAGCCCTCAAAACCAGGCCGGAGCCCGTGGCTGGCTCTGGCCCGGGGGTTATGCGTCCCTTCTGGACTGAAGCGTTTAAGAGCCAGGGCTCAGCCTTCCAGCTCTCTGTCCCCTGCTGCAGAGACCAGGTGGCCACGTGGCCCAGGTGTACACCTGACACGCAGCCATGCTTTCATCGGCCTGCTCCTGAGCCGCTAGGCAGAGCAGAGCCCTCCTCCACCCACCTCCGTGACACATGGAGGAAGAAAGAAACCTTTGCTATGTTAAGCCACTGAGATTCTGCAGTGAATTTATTACTGCAGCATAACTGAGCCTAGCGAGACAGCCTTCTCCCTTGCAAGATGGCTCGGAGGATAAGAAGTGCTGGGTTCACAGTAGGTGTTCAGTGGAGGGCTTGCTCCCTGGGTCCCGGCTCCTTTGCTTCATCAGCTATTTCCCCATGACCCGGTCTCTGCCATCCCACCTTCCTCTGTGCATGATCCTTCTCTAGCTTGAAACAGCCTTCCTTCCACATTTGCACTGCACCCAGGTGCTTCCTACTGTTTTTGTCATTCCTCTTCTGCACAGCAATAGAAAGACAAGCCTCCAGAGAGCCATGCTGGCCAGCTGGACCTGGCCCCAGACCACGTGTCCTCTGGGCAGCCTCCCACTCACCTCCTCCTGCCCCATTCTCAACTATGCCTCTGACCCCACTCCAGCTCAGCCTGAAACGCAACCGCTATACTCTGGGCCCTGCCCCTGGTCTCCTGGACCCGAGAATGACTCTGATGGCCTCTGCTGTCTCTGTGGTCCTGAACTTGCAGGGCGCCTCCTGGCTGCCAGCTCCCAGATCACATCCAGCTGGATGCCTGGCCCTCGCCTGCTCTGTCCTCCAACCACGCTGGCTGCTGGTGGGGCTCCAACACCCACAAGTCCTCCTACTGCATCTGCTCCCCAAGAGAGCCACCTCCACTCGGGCCTGACCTCCTCCACGTCCCATGCTGCTCAGGGGCAAAAGCCTTCATCCAAAAAGCAATCACGGTTTCAGATTCCAAAATGGACTTTCTCATCAAGACCACAGGCTGGCTGTTGATGATGCAGAAAATCAGAGTGGACAAGGGGACTGACCTGGCTCCATGTCAGCAAGTTCTGAAGAGTCAGCAGTGTCCGCGGGCCATCAGGTCCTGGAGGACGGGGCGGGATCCTTTCTGTTGAAGCAAAGAACACAGGCCCAACTGAGTGAGGTGGCAAGAGGCCCCCAACACTTTCTGGCTCATCTCTCCCCAGCAATCATTGCAAACACACAGCACCGGGGAGATGGAGCTGGTTCCTGGTTCCTCAGCCATGCGGAGAAGTGGGGTCCCAAGTTCCCAGGGAACCCCACACAAACTTCCTCATCTTGGGCAGTGGGAGGGAGGGTCTTGTCTGAGAGCCCTTGTTCACATGCATGTTCTCAAGCTGAGCAAACCTCTCCAGGGCAGGGGCTGCCAGTCAGTCCTCTCTATAACCCAGGTGCCCAGCAAGGGCTGGGAGCAGAGTAGAACTGAGTGTTTTGCAAAGAAGGACCCACTGTGCTCTGTGATGGGCGTGGGGATGTGGGCGAGGAGATGGAGCTTGAGGCCGACGCACTAGCCCCTGCAGCAGTTCTATCACTGATTCAGGAAAATAAACACATCACCGTGCCTCTGGGAGACTCCCCGTCTCCCCCTAAAAATGGGCTGATGATCCCTGAGAGGTGCCATGTGGGGGTGTTGGGAGTCACCTGGGCAGAGTTCCTTGCACAAAAGAGTCCTGGTTCTGGCCCTCTTGCTTATTGCATTGCAACCTCCTGCAAATCAGCTCCCCTGTCGGGGCTGCTTCCTCGTCTGAAACAGGAAACCTCTGTAGCAGGTGACATGAGAGGTCCTTCCTGCCCCTAGAATTTTATGACATTGAATTTGATTCGTCTCCCATCTCCAGGGCCTGAGGAGATAGCTGTACACGACACAGGTTTGTGAAATGAATACATAAACCCTCTCCCCCTCAAAGAAGGGTGAGGAGAGGCTCAAGAGTTTTAAGTCATTTGCTTTGGTCATTGCAAGAGGAGGAACTGGGATCTGAGCACAGATCCTCGCAGAACCAAGATCTGGGTCTTTTTATACAAAGGACCCGGGGCTGAAGAACAAGGCATGACGGATATATTCAGGCGTCTGAGGCAAAAAGTCATTATTTGAGAAATTCCCCGAATACAAATATATTTGCTAAATATACCAAGGATTCTCACTAAGAGCCATTATTATGCATTATAAGGTAAGGAATTACTGGTAATTTCCATTAAAAATGTAGTTCTCCAAAGTGTGAAAATTTCTAGCTTCATCTGCATTTCATATATTTCTTTACTGTGCAGTCTCGTTATTCTCAACAAAGAGTAACTGTATGAGGCAGGAACAGGCTCCACTAGTACCCCTCCTCCACCTGGAGGGGGGGAGGGACGTCAGGTTCCCACACACCCCCAGGGTAGAAGACCCGACAACCACAACAGAATTAACAAGACAAAGTGTGGAGGTAAACCTAGAAAAGTCATTTTACATCACACCACATTCGCTAAAATAAAGAGCAGAGAGTATACTACCTAGGGTAGGACAGCCGTTTTATGCATGTTGAATGAGCGATAATGGCTATTGTGCTCCTAATTTCTATTTACCCTGCCTTGTTCATGACAGTTCACCTCCAGTTTCAGGGAGCAGAGGAACTTGCTTTGCTGTAACTATGCAGCTCTGTGCCTGGGACTCTCCCCGGGTGGACTCGGGGACTCAGAGCTGTTGGCTTTGCCCTCAAGGACACTGCTGGGATCCTGGTCCCATCCAGGACTTGGATGAAACACTTGGGGTCTTTCTCAAGCTCTCTCCCTTGTCCGGGGGATAATACCCCACTCTGCCTCCACAGCTGGGACGTTAGACCCCGTCTTTCGATCCCTCCTCCCTCTCTCTCTCTCTTTAAATCCTCACCCGAGGGTATTTTTCCATTGATTTTTAGAGAGAGGAAGAAAGGGAGGGAGGGAGAAAGAGAGAGAAAATCGACGGGAAAGAGACATATAAATTGGTTGCCTCCCGCACGACCCCAAGTGGGCTAGGGCTGGAACCAGCAACTGGAATCGAACCTGCAACCCTCTGGACTGCGGGCCAACACTCTACCCACTGGAGCCAAGCTGGCGGGGGCCCGACCCCTCCCTTCTTGAGGCAGCGGAACTGCCGTTCTTGTTTCCTGCCCTGGTCTTTGCAGACGCTTCAGGGAAAACCTCAACTCTTTTCCTTGTTTATTTTTTTTCAATTAAATCCCCAAATTCCCTCTTTTTCACAGGTCCTCCAATAAGTGTCACAGTAACTGTTCATAAAACCAAAACACTCCTGGTTTGACCAAAGTGTTTAGAAAGTATTTCTATACTGGGATCTCTGTGGAGGAGAATGCAGTTAGGAGAGGAGTGTGGCCTTCATTCGTTCACATTCATTCATTCATGTGCGGAAGGTTAGGGGACCTGAGGACTCCAGCAAATCCTGCCCTCAGGAAGCTCACAGGCTGGCGAGGAAAATAAGACCTGGCCACAAGTAATTACAGTGCTCGGCAGGGTTGTAAGAGAGACGCAGAGAAAGCCCAGAGAGAAGAGAGGGATGGAGAGAGTGCCCTGGCTGATTTCAGGGAGCTCTTCCCGGCCAGCACACCGTTCGGGCTCAGCCCTGCACCAGGACAGTGCTAGGTGGGCGGCATGGGACAGGCAGCATGTTCCGCATGGGGGAGTCAGGCCAAGGGGAACGCATAACAAGAATGAGTGCGTGGCTCTGGACGATTTGGTTCTGCGCTGGAGCGTCCGTCGACTCATAGACCAAAGTCACGGGTTCGATTCTGATCAAGAGCATGTACCTGGATTGCGGTTTGGTCTCTGGTCCTGGTCAGGGTTGTGTGGGAGGTAACCAATCAAAGTGTCTCTCTGACACTGATGTTTCTCTCTCTCTCCCTCTCCCTCCCACTCTATCTGAAAATAAATGGAAAAACATGCTCGGGTGAGGATTAAAAAAAAAAAAAAAGAATGGCCTGGCTAGTTTGGCTCACTGGTGGAGCGTCAACCCATGCACTGAGAGGTCACCAGTTCGATTCCCGGTCAGGGCACATGCCCACGTTGTGGGCCTGATCCCCAGTGCGGGCATGCAGGAGGCAGCCAATCGACGTTCTCTCTCATCAATGTTTCTATCTCTCTCTCCCTCTCCCTTCCTCTCTCTTTAAAATCAATAAAGAAAAAATATTAAAAGAACAAAAAAGAATGAGTACATAGCTCAGCTTTCCAGAGTGAGGGCTGTGTAGAGGGTATGGCACCTGACAGGTGGTATGGGCCCCAACAGACAGGGCCCTGAATGCCAGTCTAGAGAAGATGGCCATTAATCAATTGTCATTAGTAGGGAGCCATGGAGGACTTTTGAGCAGAGACGTGACATAGTTGGAGATCTGCTACAGGGAGATGAATGTGGCGAGCCCTGCACAGTGTGAACGGTAAGGGGCAGTGCCTGGGACAGAAAGCTCCTAATCGTGTGCCAAGCACTGGGCAGAGTGTTAACCCCTGGCATGTACATGATTTAATGTCACCTACACAGCTGCAGGAGACCAGCATTATCCGTCCAGACCTGCAGATGAGGACGGGAGGCTCCGGGGAATTTAAGCTGCTTGGCCCTAACCCCTCACCTGGGAAGTCGTGGAGACAAGATCTGAACCCTGTCCTCTCCCTTTCTAGGAAAGCCATAAAGCATGCCGTGACACTGCACGACACCTGTGTACCTGACATTCCCAGAACACCTGCCGCTCCCAGTGCTCCTCTGGCCTACCCTCGGGTGGGCGGAAGTGTGGACTGCATTGGAGAGGTCCGGGTGGAATTAGATGTACAGAGACTCGGCTTCTGCTAGTGTTCCCCAAAGTGACCACGCATGAAGGAGATAAGACAATGCGTTGAGTTGGGTACCAAACAACACTAACTCGGGTCTTTTGCAGAGAATTTCAAAGGTAGCAGGAGGCCACCCTCCTTCCCTGCTGGGAGTGCTTCCTTCCATTTCGCTTCTCAGCTAAGGCGTGGTCACGGGGGCACGGGACCCAGGAACCCAGGGACATCTTGTGGATGCCAGGAACATGTTTCCTCGGTGGCATTCCAGTGTTTCTATGCTCTGGGCTGACTTCAGTCTTTGGGGGGATTGCCCAGGCGACTCAATGACTCAAACTGGATGGTCACGCCTACAGCCCAGAGTTGATCATCATGAATGACTCCTGTCAAGACGCCTGCTTTAACACTTGGTTTGTTCAAGGGGGAAAAATGCTTCATTCTAAACACAGGACACAGTGATCACTGTGCTACCCACCTAACGGCAGGATGCTGGATTCTCAGAGGTGCCCTGGCAACAGCGGGGACTTTGGGAGCAGATAGAATGGGTCTGAGTCACCATCTGTCCAGTGAGCAGCTATGTGGCCTTGGGCAAACCACTTAGCTCCTTAAATTTCTTCATTATTAAATAGGAATGATAACAAGGGATTAGAGAAATTGCCAGACCCTCACACATACATCAGAATGTATAATAGTTTCTTCTTATCTTTTTATGGTCCACATTCTTGGGCACTGAACTCACAGTGTGGCTACTCCTTACAAAGTTACCAAGTGAAGAAATGGGTGTTTGGAGAAAACAATGCTGAAATGATCGTTGGTCATGCCTGTGACCTAACGCTCACTCCCAGTGTCCTGTCACTATTTCTCGGCATGTTCTCTTCCACCAGACTGGGAGCTAGCTCCTTGAGAAGGTGCCCACTGTGCCTTCAGCTCCAGGCACGTACTTGTCCCTGTCTACCTTAGTTCTCTGATTCTGAGGTCCTAACAAAGCCACAGTCTACAGTTCTTCTGGGATTTTATTTTCCCAGCCTGGTTTAAAGAGTGACTTTTAAGCAGCATCTTCAAGAGCACATCCAATTCTCTGAAAACTATCTCATTATCGAGTAATCATTAGCACAGAATACTTAACCTTGTTACTCTGCTAAAAGCTTTGGTTTCTAACCTGAGCCAATTATACGGGCCAACATATCCAATAACATTTTAATAATGCCAAACCTCCCAGGTCCCCTGACAGTCAGCCCAGGTTCAGAGATCTGGGGTCTAACAGGATACTGAATGTGCATATGGCAGAGGGCAAAAAAGAAAAAGCAGCATCAAAATGGACTCGCGCCGTGGCTTGTGCAGAGGCGACAGCCTTGTGTAGTGCCAGGGCCGGGATGAACGCTCAGTCAAGGTGAACAACCTCCTCTTCCTCTCAGTCCAGAGGAAGGCAAAGCCATCAAACTTGTTGCAAGCTAAGAGTAAGAGGAGAGAAGATTCACCACCTTCCCGAGTCCATTTAGAATATGGATTTTTTAAAAGCTTTTCTCCCTACAGACTGAAGAAAGCAGGTTATTTCATTTTAATTATGGCAGCTTGTGAACTCAAAGACCAATTTTCCGATTAAAAAGACAAAAAAAACCCCACACATATATACAAACTCTCTGAAGAATCAACTCCATCCATAGAACGATGCCTCCTTGAGAGAGCACATTAACATGGTAGAAAAACCTGGAATGTCCTGCTGGAGACACTCAGATCCAGGGGGCAACCGGGGGTGTGCTCACCCCATGTCTCCCCACACCTTGCCTCCTCTCTGCCCGCACACCCAAGACCAGCCCGGGAGCGGCACGGTGTGCTGGACATGTCCCGCTGAGCAGCTGCACACTGCCAGTGCCCTCCGGGGGAAACAGAGGCAGCAGTGTCTCTATGCCATCTCCCCGTGAACTTGAACTGGGCGTCCTTCCCTCGGGAAGGCCTAGCCGCGTTCTACAGGTCGTCCACGGGTTCGGCGAGGCAGCCCCAGCCAGGCCTGCTGGACAGGGAAGCTGGGTAGAGGTCCTTTGCCATTTTCCTGCCCACGGGAGGGACCAGGCCTCCACTGTGTCTTCTCTCTCGTGGCTCCTCCCAAGTGCTTCTAGGTGTCAGCACGGAGCTGCCCGATCTGCAGCGCGGGCGGAGCTGTCCCTGGGAGGAGGAGGAGCCCCCGCTCCGGGATGGCTGCCAGAGAGGAGGGGGCGTGGCGCAGGGGGCGTGGCGTCAGTCCGAGGGGGTGACTGGGACCGAGATGAGAGAGACTGGGCTCTCACCAGAGAAGGAGCACGTGCTCAGCCTCTGCTTGTGCAAGAACTGCCGGCCAGCCACGGCAGGAAAGGAAGCGGGCACAGGCCAGTGAGGGGCTCCCAGACGCCATGAATTCTACAATCAGCCTGATGGTTTGTGGTGTCAGTGTGCTGGGCAGGGGGGTTCTCCATGTTCTGAAACTTTTGTTTACTGAACCAGCATTCACCTTTAAGCCCTTCAAGCACGCCATCAAAAACTCTGGGATGTGAAGGTGTAGCACACACATCACATCAACCCGTGTCCTCAACCACCCCAGCACTCCTGGCCCCCAGGTCTGTGCCCTGCAAACTGCCCCGCCCTCCACGCCCACCAGCTGCCCCTCTTCCCGCAGGAGACAGCGCAGCCGCCTCTGTGTGCCCAGCACAGCTGCACGCCCACGCCAGCGTCCCCACGGCCAGTCGACTCTGCCTCTAGCGCCGGGGAGTGACCGCTCTCTGCACAGGTCCGGTGCTTTTCAGTTCCTCCCTGCGAATGACCACACCGCCAGCGCAACTCCTAAATTGCAAACCTGACCCTGCTCCTCCTAGCTGGAATGCCTTGTTGGTCTCCACTGTCTTTGGGGTTCAAACCCCTTCCTAGAAGCAGTCCCCTTCGCATCCAGCCCGGCCCCTGCCACTCTCCCCTCAGACTCTAGACTCCAGCCAGACCCAGGGGTCTCCAGCATCTCACTGTTTCCCTGCGGCCCTTGCCGGTGGCCTGGGAGGCCCTGGATGCTCACCCATGCATCTGCCATGCAACACCCTATTTTATTCTGGGGAAGCAGCGTCCTGATTCTGGGAAACACTTTTCCACGGCTCCCATCAGGTGGGTTGTGAGAGTCATCCGTGCTATTTGGCAACTACTTCTGGCGCGCTGCCTTCCGGGCACAGGTGGATGGCACATCCTGACAAGGGCCAAGCCACTAATTACAGTCCGTGGGTTGTGAGCAGAACGTACCACTTCAGGGAGACCTGATTACTGAACAGGACCCCCAAGAGCTGTTGGGACAGTCTGCCAGCTTGGATTCTGGGGGACTAGGAGAAACCCTCCCCTTGCCCACCCCACTGCCCAGAGTAGACATGGACTGTGGGAGAGAACAAATCCCAGAGAACAAATCACAGTTGCTGAGCCACTGTGATTTGGGGGTCCTCTGTACCCAACATTGGTCAGCTGATCTGACAGACACCCGGGTCTTATGAGGACTGCCACACCCTGAAGGGACCTACCTCAGGGCCATCCCTGGCTAGCTCTGGGCTGGGCACCCTGATGAAGCCAGGTCAGCCCCAGTTCTGGCCCCAGCTGCGCGGGGGGAACAGACATGGAACAGTTACAGCGCTGCCTGGGGTTTTTGCAAACAGGAAGTGAAGAAGAACATGGCCTCCAGTACTGAAGACTGTAAGATGAAAAACTTGACAGCTGTTTGTGGCCACGTGGGCATTAGGGATTGGACTGTCTTCTCCAAAGACGATATGTCGGAGTCCTAACCCCCAGTGCTTCAGGGTGGGATCTCATTTGGGGACTGGCTCTTTACAGAGGTGATCGAGGTAAAGTGAGGTCCCTGGAGGAAGCCCTACTCCAGTAACAGTCCCGAGAAGAAGGAGGATATTTGGGCCTAGAGACACACGCTCATGGAGAGGACACTATGTGAAGGTCAGTTGTACTGCCCCCAGCCCAGGAACCACGCTAGCAGAGAGGCCTGGGGCAGTTCCTGCCCTTCCGAGGGGGCAGGGCCCGGCCCACACCCTGGCCCTGGAGGTGGAGCTTCCAGCACAGTGCACGCTGCCGTTCAAGGCTGTCCACGTGTGGTGCGTTGCCACCGCAGTCCCAGCAAGTGAACGCAGTCGGGAGGCCGGGCTTCGCTGAGAGGAAAGCAGCTCACAGGTGTCAGAAAAGCCGACCACCGCAGCGAAGAGACAGGACGAATTTCAACAGATTAAAACCCTGATCCCAATTCCATCCTGTCTCTGCATTTTCTCCAGCTTCAAAGTTCAACAATTTAGATCTTATCAGACAGTAGTCAAGTTTTTCTGTTCTGAGTAAGGTGAGTCACAGCTCTCTGTCACTTTGAACCAATTGTCCTAACACTGTTACTATTATTGTTCTTAATCCTCACCTGAGGATACTTTTTCATTTATCTTCAGGTAGAGTGGGAGGGAAGGAGGGAAGGAAAGAGAGAAAGAGAGAGAGAGAGAAACATCAACGTGAGAGAGACACATTGATTGGTTGCCTCCTGCACAACCCCGACCAGGGCTGGGGACTGAACTGCAACCGAGGTACGTGCCCTTGACTGAAATCGAACCCGTGACTCTTTGGTCTGTGTGCAGACTCTCTAACTGCTAAGCCAAAGTGGCCAGGGCACTAACACTGTTATTAATATTTAATAATTATCATTAAACTTAAGAAAAGGAAAGCAAAGCCCTGGTGGGATAGCTCAGTTGGTTGGAGTGCCATCCCCATGTACGAAGGTTGAAGGTTCGATTCCCAGTCATGGCACATACAATGAATGCATAAATAAGTGGAACAACAAATCAATGTTTCTCTCTCACACACACACACATCAATCAATCAATCAATAAAAAGAAACGGAAAGCAAGGGGAACGGCTCCAACAGATGCTGAGTTTACCAGATCGGTGAGTGATGGACAAGCAAGCCCAGTGCTTCCAAATGCTGTCCAAATACGTCCCAGGAAGCGACAGGGTTCCCTCCTGTCTGGCTGTAATAGCCTTCACACATTCATGCAGTTTAACCCTCCTGATGTTTTTTTTAATCCAGTAACAGCCTGAATAAAATCGGAAAGAATTTTCTCCTGCTCAGTTATGTCTTTCTTCCCAATCCAAATACAACTGCATGCCTGGCCCCTTGAAAAGCTCCAAAACAAAACAAGTCCAGCCCAAATCCCTCATCTTGTTTCATGTTGTTTTCTTGGCTGCACAAACTTAGGGGCCTTTGTTCCTTCTGCTGTGCCCTTGGACTCTTCCTATCCACATTCCCCCCCTGTCTGAGCTCCCACGCCAGAAACAAGCCAGCAGAGTAGGGGGAGAGGCGATCAGAGGGAAGCCAGGCGGGAGAGTATTAACCGTCTCAGACAAGGGCTGGAGCGCCCCTGAAGCAACTCACCAAGCCCTCAGGAATAACCACGGAACACAGGCCCTCATGGGCAGAACGCCGCTGGAGAGCAGGGTGTGGGTATGGGTTTGGTCTTATAGAATAGGAGATCATTGTTCAAGGTGTCGTTGAGTCTCTGGGCTGTCACCATGGCAAGAAGGAGCAGAACCATCCCACCTTGAAGAGCCTACAGACGAACAGAGACGCTGCTCTCTTCCAAAGGACTAGGGGCAGCAGTTATCCGCGCGAGCGGGACTGGACGACTAGAGATATTACAGAGCTCACCGCCCCTGCCCTAACTCCAGGAGTACCCTGATTTCCCCTCCTTTGTTCCAGCCAGGAGAGCATACAAAAATACGATGCCTATATCAAGCTGCCAGCTGTCTTGATCAGAGAGACATTAGAAAAGAGGAGGAGTTTTCTGGAACGGGTGGGGGGAGAGGACCGAATGGATGCCCACCCCCCACTTGCTGCTCTTCTCTATCTCACAGGAGCTGCAGAGCTCAGCCTCCCTTGGTTACCAGCTGTGGGGCAGGCAGGGTTGGCAATGGAAGGCCGTGGGGAAGACTGGCGGAGAGAAGGAAAGAGAAGTTAGGGCGTCTTTCCCTCTCTTGCTTGTCTTAGCATCCCCGGCTGTGGCCACATAAGCTCTGGAGCTGAGGGGGCTGACACGCACCCCACGTAACAGTTCTAGCCTCTGCTGGATCGTCCCAGCGTCTGGGCTCTGCAAACATCACCTTCTCTCGTCCCTCCTCCAGTCTGGGAGTGATAGAGCTTCCCCGTTGCTGCCGATCTCTGTGCGGCCTCAGAGCTTAGCTATTTCCCCCCCAGTGTGACCAATCCCCTGCATTCAATTCCCTCTGTTGAAGGACATCAAGTGGTTTCTGTTTTCCTGCCTAGACTCTGACTGACAGAGGTGCTGAGAAAGAATCTGCAGGTGGAAATGCCGCTCTGCAGCCCCTGGTGCAATGGCCGGGAGAAGACCGGCAGGGCTTAGGCTAGGACAGAGCCACTGCAGAACCGACCACTGCGGTCCAGCCCCAGAGGGAGGGAGTAAGAGGCAGGGCACCAGTGAAGCACCAGGAAGGTTGGGGAGGCAGCCTGGGAAGGAGAAGGGTAGAGACACACAGTCAGGTCCCTGCTTTTTTTTTTTTCAGGAGTCTACCCAGCTTGAATGTGACTTCTTGCGTCAGTTGGTAAACTAATGGTTGGGGAGGGCCAATCATTAATGCAGCAAATGCCAAGGAGCTCAGCTGTAAAAAGAAACCCTTTGCAGGTCGGGATGCCTTGAGTCTCTGTAGGGAAGCCGGAGTTTAAGGAGACTGAGACAGACCAAAGAAGACATCCCTCAGTAGATTTAGTGAGACATTTAAGTCTTAATGTGATGTGGCTTGTTTGGATCTTGTCTGTGTGGACACCTACAACTGTAAAGGGTTAGCATCGATCCTCCCAAACGCAGAGGGTGGGGAAAGCCATCCTTTGTTGAGAGAGGATGGGGGCAGAGAGGAAACAGAACCGCTGAGAGACAGAACATCCTTGGTTACTAAGGAAGAATCTGGATGTGAAAAAAGTATAAACAGACAGACACTGGCTGGGACCAAGAGAGAGATGAGGAGAAAATAGCCCACCAGAAACTGAGGGTAATGGCTGTGAGCGCTCCGTGGGCCAGCCCCGCGTGTGGCGGGCACCTTTCCTAGCAGAGGTCAGCCTCCCAGTCAGGACAGCGGACGCTGGGGCCCGTGATGCCTTTGCTTTCTGCTTCTCCTCAGGCCCGTCACCTCAAGTAGTCTCTTACGGACTGACTCGAGGGTCCCAGACCCGTGTCCCCACAGGGACTGAGAGGACACCAGGTGTGCAACAGCAGGGCTGTTGATGAACTGCCACATGTCCTGCCTCCCTGGGACCTCTACTGGCCCCAGAGAGGTCACCGGTGCTGGGACTTGCGCACAGACATGGTCCCACCCTCAGCGTCTCCACCTTCTCTGACCTCACGTGCTCATCCACACAGACACATGTACTTATTTCGACCTTGGTGAAGCCGGAAACATTTGTGGGTGGAGAGACTGCTTCAGAAAAGAGACTCCTTTCCAGGGATGGGAAAACCCAAAATATTATTAGCCACTGTCCCTTGTTTCTGGACGTTACCCGCACTCCGCAGGAGTGTCGGCAGGTGCTGGAAGGGACACTGAGTACGTTATCAAGATCTTCTCAGAAGCTGAGACCCAAGAGTTTCTGGCCCGGGGGTGGGGGGGGGGCTCTCCTTCTAGAGCTGGATTTCTGACCCTGAACCACCCACAGGAACTAACTAGACAAGGCAGACACAGCAGCAGCTCTGACACCCAAGGAGGGGGCTCCAACCCTTCTGCACCCCAGTTCCCTCGGCAGATGACAGTAACATCATTATCGTCACCACTCCCAGAGGGCTATTGTGAGGACCAACTGAGAAACGGATGGAAACGCACTTTAGGATCTGTGAGCCCAACCGAAAGCCCTTTTGTGGGCGTCACCGACAACGACCCCAGGCCTGTGGGTCTGAGCCCACGACCCTGCTGCAGGAGCCACAAACAGGAGAACTGCCGTGAGACAGAGCATCCTGCGCTACAGAGGAAGAATTTGGATTTAAACAAAGATAAACAGACAGACACCGGCTGGGACCGAGAAAGAGACAATGGAGGAAAGAGCCCACCAGGGATGGAGGCATAATGGCTGGCCAGCTCTCGTGACAGCCAGCCCCTTGGACTGCCCACCCATACAGGGTCAGGCAGCGGGGAGGGGCCAGGGCGCGGCCAGGTAAGACTTTAAAAACAAGTTGCTGGGCTTCTGGACTGAGATCAAAATCGAGTGCTTACTGCAAAGCACACATAACCCCCTGGTATGTTTGTGGTACAGAAGAGTTGCCCTCTGGCTGCCTGGCGAGGCCCTTGGTGTGGGGCCGCACCTCTGGCAAAGCCTGTACCTCCCAGGCGCCTCTGATGCTTGTTCCGACCCACCAGACCCCCGGGGGCTGGGGAGAGGTGTGTGCTGCCTGGGGAAACCAGCTTCCAAACCTTGGCTGGGGTTGTAGGATGTTGATGATACAACTTCACGTGAATGGAAATTAATTTACAATTCTGCCCAAGAAGAAAGAACCGAACGTACAGTGGGCACCGAGCTGGAATCATTTGTAGCACAGAAGAGAGAAGAGGGTTAATAGCCATTCAGTACGGATCTGCTGCAGACTGATGTGGGACACAATTTAGTAAATAAATTGGGAACAGACCTGGCATGTTATAGGAGTACAGTAAGTGAGTACATACGGAAATAATGTTCCATTTTCTAGTAATCAAAGAAATACAAATGAGAGGAAAAAAAAAAAGGATTGTACCTAAACTAGTAAATTTTTTTTTGCAATGCTTATTTAGCATCTTATTAAAAGTACTTATTTAGCATCTACTATGTACCATCTAGAATGGCAGGCAAACTGGATGAATAAAATGGACATGATCCCTAGCTATAGGAATCTTTCTTCAGGGAATCCACTTTCTTGACTCTGGGCAAGTTATTTAACACCTCTGAGCTTTGTTGTGACAAAAAGTCTCTTCAGTCCGGCCGGTGTAGCTCAGTGGTTGAGCACTGACCCATGCACCAAGAGGTCGCCAGTTTGATTCCCGGTCAGGGTACATGCCCAGGTTGTGGGCCCGATCCCCAGTGGGGGGCCTGCAGGAGGCGGCCCACTGATGTTCTCTCTCATCGATGTTTCTATCTCTCCCTCTCCCTTCTTCTCTAAAATTAATAAAGGAAAAATTAAAAAATTTTAAAAAGTCTCCAGCTCAGGTAACACTTCTGGTCCACCCAGCTCTGACAAGCAGGCAGGGCAGGGAGCATTAGATATGGGCTTTGAGTGTGGAAACAAAACGCAGAGAGGTGGAGTTTCTTGCCCAAGGTCACAGAGCCTAGGGCTCCAGCCCAGTTCTTTCGGTTCTAGATCAGGGTTTCTGCAGAGGAACGGGTGAGGGGACCACTGCAGGAGGTAAAGACGCTGGTGGGAAGTAAGAAGGGCAGGTTTTCCAGGCAGACAGACGGATGCACTCTGCAGGATGGTCCACACCCCGAGCCCTTCCTCGTACTTGCCCCTAAACTGAGGAGGTGCTTGCTGACCCCATCTGCACTCAGCGGTGACCGAGAACGGTGTTGCCATTTCTTCACTAGATAAGAAAAGTCGGAGATGGCCGCTGGCCTGTTGATGGCCTGCTCCTCCCAAGCACTCCGAGTGCTGGGCAGACGTGAGGCCGGGCATGCTGAGTGCAACCCCAAACAACTCGCTCTCCGCACACTTGAGGCCACGGGCCCAGGGAACTGCGCTAACACTCAACACAGTGTGTCTGGAACAGAGGGAGGGTAGAAAGGAACTGCTCTGAGTGTGACTCACAGCGCTTACGGGAGAGTAGCCTCTGGGAGAAGCACAGCCAGCCAGGAAAGCAGCCTAATCAGTGATGAGGCTGGAGGACGGAACCTAGACAGAAGCTCGCCCGCAGGCCCAGCCAGGGGGGAGGGGGCTGATAAGAGCTCTCTGCCCGTGTGGCTCCCTTATTTAAAAGCATCCACGGTGCCGCACTATCAGCAGGGTGAAATTCCAGACTCACGGAACCAGGCACCTCATGCCTTGGTCTCTGCCGTCCCAGCAAACACCCTTCTCTCTAACCTTGCCAGGTATTTGTGGTTCCCCAAATGTGCAGCGCAGTGCCAGGCCTTAGTCCGTGCACAGTCTCTTTGGACTGTCTCCCCTTTCCCAACCCTCACCTTACAAGCCCTGTTCCCACATCAGCTGCTCCTGAAGCCCCCCCCGCCCCCCGAGGCCGCCAGCTGATCAGACACCATTGCTTCGGGTTCCCTTCACCTGCAGTTACCGATGTCTCTCTCCACCGCTAGACTGGGCCACTCCTGACCCAATTCTGCGGCCCAAGTCTAACACAAAGTCCGACGTAGGGTATATCCCACAAATAAAGTCTGGCCGGGTGGGTAAAGTAAGTGTTTACCAAGCACACATGTAACTGTGCGGAAGGCAGGGTGGAGCGAGGCATGAAGGAGACGACTGGAGGACGATGCCATAGTGTGGACTGTGGCAGAGGCGGGAGAGGAGAGGGCGCCGAGGAGCCCAGCGGCCTGCTAGAGGGCGTGGAGGGACGGGGTGAGCGAATGGAGAGGAAGGGCTGAGAGGAGCAGTTTCCACACGGGGTGCAGTATGATGCATTTACCCAAGATGGGGACCGGGTGTGTCTTCACACTGGGTGGGGGTGGTGAGCGGAGAGCAGACATGGTGAGTGTCGGTTCGTCAGCCAGGAGCAGGCCCGGGGGCTGGCAGAGCCCCGCACAGCCCCGCCTCACCTCACTGCACTTCGCTCTCGGGCTTTACAGGTGCTGCGTTGTTTTCACAAAGTGAAGGCAAGACCTTCCACCAGCAAAGAGAGTGCGACTCGCTTCATCACAGCGATCGGAACCACGCCCCCATGATCTCTGCGCTGTGCCTGCCTCCAGGTAGCCCTGCACGAACCTCCAGTGGACAGGCCTTGGTTAAGATGCCCCAAGACAGGATTTCTGTGGTTAGAGCACACAGAAGGCCCTCTGACCCAGCACAGTCTGGGGGCCTCCCAGGAGGAGGGACTCTTTCAGTGGGGCTGCCCTAAGAGCCAGACAGCCCGGAGCTCGCCCACAGGCCTTGCCCCGGGGGAGTGCGCGGTCACCTCCCCAGCCCGAGGGATCCCCACGGAGGCTGCTCTGTGCGCGCAAGGTGTGCGGACTTGGAGTCAGGCAGACCGGGGTTGAACCAAGGCTGCCCATGCATTAGCCAAGCAGCCCCAGCAAGTCCCTTCATGTCTCTGAGCCTCTGTTTCCTCATCTAAAAAATAAGGACAATACTTCCCACTTCTGATTGTAAATGTCCATTCAGAGAAGCCTGCACATACCTGGCTGTATCTTCCCTTTGGTCTCCTTTCCCTCCAGACACCTCATTCATCCCGAGCAAAGGGAGGAAAACCACTGTAGAGAAGCCCGCCAAGTCCCTGCCGGGTAACTGCTCTACGCTGGGCACCGTGAACACTAGAACAAATCTCAGAAAGGGTTTGGCCCTCTGTAGACTTCAAGGAAACACTGAACAGAATGAACACACCATTCCCCATGGGAGTGTGCACACGGGTGTCAGCTCAGCCTCCCTGGCTAAGCCACCTCGGCAATCCGCTGCAGGGCTCGCAGCTCAGTTTCTTCCCTGGTTCGAAGGAGGCCTGTTAACCTCTGCACTGCGGACAGTCCTCAGGCCGGGATGAGATCACTTACGGGAAAGCCAGTGGCGGATGCCCAGGCTGCGTCCCGGGCTCACTTCCCTCACCTCTGCAGAGAGCGCCTCTCCCAGGCTCCTCTCTGCTTTCCCATTTGAACGCTTAATGGGTTTCACCCTCATAAGTGACACCTGCTGGAAATGTAATTGTGCACATAATTGCTACATGGGAGTGGAGGCAGCTCTATTTCCCAGTGGTGGTGCCTCCCTTGGGAAAAGAAACAGCACACGCAGAAGGCTTTCCTGCACCCTTGCTGAGGAGCTCATGGGGCTGTGCCCTGGAAGCAGGGCGCAGGGCTCAGGAGGACTGGCAAGGCAAGAGGGAGTTCCCTGGCGAGGCACTAACATTTCCAGAACCAACCGTCTGGCACGGGGTTCAGGGAAGCCACGCGGCCTCATCATGCCACTAAGGGAAGACTAAACATCCCAGCACAGTTTCCCTGACACTCTAATTAAACTGCAGAGGCAGGGGGCCCGCTGTAGAGCAGGAAGTGAGAGGTGTGGGGCTCAGAGCTGAGATGGGGTCCCTGCTCACCTCTCCAGCAGTAGGGCCCGACACATGGTAGATACTCAAGATATGGGCGCGGGGACCTTAATAATAACACAATGATAAGAGTTAGCGTTATTGCTAATGATCTTGTTGATGAAGGACCAAGTTAAGATATTACTTATTGCTAATCATCTTGTTAACGGTGGACCAAGTAGAACGCAGGGCAGGAATGTATGGAAAGACAGAGACCAGAACAGAAAATCGGATCAAGGGATGGGAGAAACAGGCCGTAGTGCCAGCCTCTGTATAGATACAAATACATAACTGGATGAATATCAGTAAGTATATAGATGTACAAACATCTAGCAGGTTTATCATGTTCAAAAACTGATCACTGGCCTGGGGCCCTGTGGAAGCTGCAGGGTGCCGTGGAGACACTGGGGGGTTGATTCCAGACCGCCGTAACAAAGCCAGCTGTACTCACTCCGCTGGCGGAGGGTCTTGCCTTCGATCTGTGTGGAGAATGCAACACCTGTGGCACGCAATAAAGCGAGGCGTGCCTGTCCTCTGTTCCTCCCTCAGGGGCCCCTCCTGCTCTCTGCTAGCTTTCAGAGGTGTTCTTAGCTGGACTTGTCTGTCTGTTTTAGACCAATTCCTTTGACCCTCCCGTGCCTGAGGCGAAACTCTTCTCTTTCTCCCTTCATGCCAGACTCAGGAGGCAGCTACTGCCACGCTGGGAGCCATGGGCTAGTCTTCTGAAGGGGCCTGCACTTCTGTTTTGGGGTGACTTGCCTCCTAGAAGGACACTTGGGGTTCATGGCCCTGCCTCACATACTCCTGGGGGCACACATCAGGGCTCTGCTGCACCTGCTTTACCTGAGACCATTATGGAACAAAGGCTGGGTGGTGAATAGCAACAGAAGACACGGAGCTCCAAGTCTCTCCGTCTCGGCCCCGAAGCTCAGCTCCTAAGGGGAGATGCACACCTTCACTCGTGGAAATCTTCCAGAAGCCCTCCTGCCCCCTGTTCCGAGTCTCCCGGTTACGGCCCACACGCTCCCTGGGGCTAAGGTCAGGCACAGCTGTTCTCGCGCTCAGCTCCAGGACACGACGCTCCTCGTGGCTGCGCTCACTCCGCATGCTGCCGCGTCCTCCCTGACTGGCACACTCACGGTCACTCTGGCTCACCTGTCGGGGTTGGCATCCCCCTGGCCCAGCGGTGAGTTGGTCTTTGGAACACAACTCTGCAGCGGGACATGGCTCACTGGACTGGCATGATCTGACCCCATCTCTGGCAGACACCAGACTGTGTGCCTTTCTGTTCACAGAGGCCAAACCGCTGGAAACAACACAGACTCCTGGGAGGCTAGACCCAGGCTCTCCTGAGCAAATCAGCCACAGGATCACAGAGGGCAACGCTGTCCTGGGAGGTGGCAGCTGTGCTCAGCTGAGTCAGGGCTTCCCCACCGCATGGCATCCAAGGTGTTTATCTGGACAGCTGCAGTGTAGGCTCTACTGACTATTCCTGGAGGTCTGAGTCCCAGGGTGGAGGGATAAAGGGATTCCATGACAAGCCTATGCAGTGTTGGGTACTGCTCTGGTTCTGTGCCATCCAAGCCTCGGGCCCTGGCATTCCTGGGCAGTTTGCAAGCCACCTAACATCCCGCACTAAATCCTTTTCTGTTTGAGCTAGCCAGAGTACACGCTGCTGTCTGAAACTAAGAAGCTTGACTGAGACAGCATCTGTCCACCCCAAAACTAAAAGCTCCTCAAAGAGCTTGGATTCTCATGCGTCTTCATCTCTCCTGGGGCCCAGTCGTACTCCGTGTCTCTAAGACCCCATGGACTGCAGGACTGCAAGAGGAAGATGGGGTGGGGGTTGGACAGACAGGCACCTCCGGAGGCCCCGCCTACCACTGCTAGGCTGCATTGCTGCTATTTTGCTAAAGCTTGGGAACTCAGATCACCTAGCTCATTACAATCTCGCATACAGTGAGAATAAACAAATGGCTGGTGATGTGGACGGAGAGGATTTCTTATCAGAAAAGTGAGAAGACTGTGGTGCACAGACAAATTAAAATGTGTTTGGTCGCCACAGAGGCTTTTTCCCGTTTCCTGCCCGGCTGGCTCTCTGCCGGTTCCAAAGAGCTGAGGGACGTCCAGATAATCAAAGTTCTCTAACCATACACACTGTGAGTAACCCCTTTCAGACCCCTTCCTGTCCAGATGTACGAAGAAAACAGCAAAGGGAAATAAATCCAACACGTCCTAGCTATGCCCACTAAACCGCTAAATCTCGGTAGTTCTGAATCATCAAACCTTGCCTTTCTCATTAGCTGCCCCTCATATGCAGCATTTTCAATTAAGCTGGGAGCACTGTTACTCTAATTATGTTATGATATTAGTCCCTGCAGATTAATATGCAGCTAACAGTTCGAGAGTGCTGTCTGGTTTGCATCCTTCTCTATTTGAAAATAAACATTTCCTTGAAAGTTGTTCTTAAGGTGGGATGCAAAGGAATGGGGTCCCCCCAAATTAGGTGCTCCCCAAGTGAGGACTCTGCAGAGACTGCTCTGGTTGCATCAGAATCTGATCCCATTAGGCCATGCAAAACCTCACCCTCTGGGGGGGTGTGTGTGTGGGGGGGCATTTTATATTTCCTCTGTATCCCCACAAAGCCCTGTGCTCATAGTAGGTGCTCACTTAACACTGTCTCATCAGACCAGCCTTGAAATGTTCTACTAAAAGTACACAACAGAAACTCTACAATATGTCTGCTTTTTATCAAAAACATGGCTGTGTTCCAATGAAAAATACAGTTCACGGAGGGAAAGGAAGTTATATTTGCTGTTGCATATCACGAGTCAGATCTCATTAACCCTCCCAAGTACTCTGTGGGGAAGATGTTATCATCCCCATTTTACAGATGAGAAAACTGAGGTCCAGGTAGGTCAATCACAGAGTATGGAACCAGTGTAGGAGGTGGCAGAGATCTAGATGCATTGAATGTGGGATCCATGTTCTGTCCTGTACACACAGTGTTCAACAACTCTGGTATGACAATGCACTGATAAGGACTGAACATCACAGAGCAAAATCAGATATATGTCTCTGAGCTCAAGAAGAGCAAAAGAAGTAACAGTCATGTAACAATAATGATCACAATCATTATACTAATCATCGACATTCCCTCAGCACTTTCTACACATGAGGCTCTCTGCTGCGTGCTTTGCAAACCTCATCCTCACCCTAGCCCTGTGGGCTAGGCGTCATTATCCCCATCCCAGGAAAGAGGACGGTGAGGCCTGGGTGCTCAGGCACAGCGACAGGAAGGGGCAAGCCCAGAGATGAGGTGCTGTCCCATATATTCTGACTCTGCGATGACTGTTTAAGGACAATGGTGTGGCTGTACTTATCTCAAGATGGCATTTAATCTCATTGCCAGAAAATGGCAATACTAGACCCGAAAGAATGCAAAGCAGGTTAGGACATGATGTGCAAATAAAAAGACCAAAGAGGTGCTAGGGAGCATCAGGGCTGTAGGACATCAGAGAGAGAGAGAGAGAGAGAGGAAATTCCCATGAGATGCAGTGGTTAGGAGGCTTCTCAACGGTGCTGGACTTGATGGGTACAGAGAGGGGGCCTGGACCATATTTCTGGGGACAAGTAATGGTGTAATCGCTGCCACGTTAGCTGTGCTCACATGCTGCTTTCCATAAGTAGACTGCGAGTTGCTTAGGGACAGGGATGTCTTACCATGCATCCGTGTTTAATAGTGTGACTTTGGGTAAGACACTCTTTGTGACCTTCTTTGTCTTGGTTTCCTAGCATCTACCTCACAGGGTTGTTTTCAGCACTGAAGGGGCTACTGAGTGTAGAAGTTAGCATCCTGTCTGGGCATGGGAGTCTTCACTTGCAGTGTTGGAAGGACTGCTTTAGATCCAAGAAGTACTAGATTTGTGGAGATTCAGCACTTCCACAACATGGGCTTGACCACAGCTCTGGCCAGGCAACTTACAAGTCCATCCTTTCATGGGAAGGGGCCAGAACAAGAATGTGAAAGGCTATTGGTAACCACAGCTGGTAACTCAAACCCATCACAGGCCAGCTCCTCCAGAAAGCCCACCCAGAGCACTCCGTCTCACCATGGCCACCTCCTCTGGACACCGCACTCAGAGAGACCAAGTATCTCATCCACGGTCATGCAACTAGAAAACGGCAAACCAGGGTTTAAACACAGGCCATCTGGTCCCAAAGCTCGTGCATTAAGCAAACATGGGAATCATCGGTGCTTTGACACTTGAGAAATTTCAGCAATAAATCATCTTAACCTAGATAGGGTCTTTTCAAAGTAAATCATTCCATTAAAACCTTTCTCAGTGTTCCCTTTGCATATGACCTCTTTAAAGCTTTTTTTCTATTTTTTCTTCAGCCAGTTTGGGTAATTTACATTTCCCCAGAAAACAGCCCAGCCTGTGGAGATTTTCAAACTTGTGGGAGTACAATAGTGCATTGTATTGTTACCATTTCAAATCATACCCGTCGCTTCATTTCCTTTCTCATATATTAGTTCTCATTTTAATAGTAGATATTTTCCAGTGCTATGTCTATTTTGCAGCAATAAGAATGCACACACACCATGTTCTTTTAAAATGCTGACCACCGTCCGATCTGCCTGGCTCGAAAGGAGTCAGAATGTGTCTCCGAGGGAGAACGCTTCTGGTGAGGAAAGGTGTGATAATGGGCCTGTTTGGATCGAAAAGGGGAGCCTTCTGGGTTAAACAAAGGAGAGTTGCATTGTTGTGTGAGAGAAAGCAGTCAATGGATCTGACAGCAGACCCCTGGGAGAGGGGTCCGGGGGCGCCCAAGGGAAAGCATGGGGAGAGAGGGCCAGGCTCCAGGGTGGCAAGCTGGGAGCAGTTGGCCAAGACGGGGAGCCTGGGGAGAGCCCTGGGCCTCCTGCAGCCTGAGGTCGGGCCCTGGACTGTGCTTGAACACGAGAGAACTGCTGCCTCCAAGCTGGAGGGAATCCCAGTGAGAAGACCGGGCTCTGAAATCCTACAACCTTCGCAGAAGGGAGAACGTTTGAGATATTTACGCTAAAAGGAGGCTTCCTAATAACTCACAGGCATTGTGGGGATCACACAGGTGATGCTTGTTATAGGACCAGCCTGGTGCCTGCTGACTGCAGACCAGCACCAGTGCCGGATGCCCCACGCAGAGGGGCAGACCCACGGATACGGGCACAGGGAGCGGGTGTGTGCAGTGGGCAGAAGGTCGGTACAGTGGAGGGTGAAATGTTCAGCCATAAGCCTTGCAGGCCCGAGGAGTAGTGAACACAATAGCTTATGGGCGGCTGGACCCTGGAGTCCTTGGTGAGAGGCAGTGAGTGAAGCCCCAGGGGGCTCATCTGCAACCTGGGGTTTGCAGGCCCCGCCCACGGCCTGGCCATGGGGCAGCCCTCCCGAATTTCATTTCTGATCCTCGAGTCTGGGCCCCATCTCAATTAAGATCAGTTAGAAGTCAATTTCACAGTGGTTGGTTTTATAAGATCCCCCCAAAATGATAAGCTGAAACAGGCAATCGCTTCTCGGGGGGAGCAGAGACGCCTTCCTCAACAGGGCCTCAGATGCTTGCTTTCTTTATTTGGATTTAATTTTAATTTGGTAAATAATGTTTATGTAACTTTTTTCTCTGCTTCCAAAAACGATGGAGGTACAGGAGGAATAAACAACCGTCATAGCCCTCAGCTGACCTCAAACAAATGGGACCTTCCCCTTCATGGTGTGAGGCTTAAATATGCACATTTCCCAAAGCTTAAATATGCACATTTCCCAAAGCTTAAATATGTACATTTCCCAAAGCTGAGGCAATCACCCTCGAAGGTAGAAAAAACCCAGAAAGGTGGAAAGAAAAGGAGAAAAACATCCACAGTCCCACCACCCAGAGACACCCACTGTTAACGTTTTTTTTAGCATTTTTCTTCTGTAAGTTTTCTCTGATTGTTTTTCTATGGCTGAGATCTCTTTGTGTGTATGATTTTATATCTGCCTTTTGCATTTAATGGTAGACCATAAAGCTTCATAAACATCATTTTTGTTGTTGTTATTATTCCTCACCCAAGGATATTTTTCAATCAATTTTTAGATAGAGTGGAAAGGAGGGAGAGGGGGAGAGAGAGAGAAACATCAATGTGAGAGAGACACATCAAATGGTTGCTTCCTGCATGACCCCAACTGAGGCCAGGGATTGAACCTGCAACCCAGGTATATGCCCTTGACCGGGAATTGAACCCACAACCCTTCAACCTGTGGCAGATGCTCTAACCACTGAGCAAGACTGGCCAGGGCTATAAACATCATTTGTAACAGCTACAAAGTATTCCATTCTCTGAATGAACCATAATTTACCTAACAGTGCTTCAAATGGAGCCTTCAGGGGTTTCTGATTTTTCACTCTCATAAACCTGCAGGGAATGACCATGTGCATAAATTTTTGTCTGCATTTCATACTGTTTTCTTAGGACAGATTCCCAGAAGTAGCATTACTGGGTCAAAGGGTATAGAATTTTTTGAGGTCCTTGTTGCCAAAACGTTTTTCTGACCAGCAGTCCCAATATCCTCCCCTCCGCAGCGTGTGCACCCCTCAGTGCCTCTGTGAAGCCCTACACCCTGGGAAGGGAGGTCGTCATTTGTCTGAGGCCTGGGGGCTGGGAGGGCTTTGATTCCTCTGCTTCCCCGTGGTGGCCCCAGGATGGGTCAGTGGACTTCCATTCCCCCCGCCCCCTCCCCTTGTGTCTGGCTTCACTGCCTTTCATCTGGGGACACTGAGAGGGCTCCTTGTTCCCCTCAAGGATCATGACACAGCAGGAGGGGTAGGGGAGGCGTCTGTGATTCTGAGGTCATTTTTAGCACTTTCTGCAATTTGTCGGACTCCAGGTGCTGTTTTCTCCTCTTCTAAAGACCCACATGGGTAGGAGAAGGCTTCGCGCAGTCTCGCTGCCGTGCTCACGTGCGTCCTCACACGTGGGTCTGGGTCTGTTTGGACAGCCCTGGAGGAACTCGTGCTCGATTTGCACCACCAAGGTCACTGGACGTGCCCTGATCAGGGGGCAGAGTGGAATTTAAAGAAAACACAAAGCACTTCAAAGGGGGAACCATGTGAACCTTCCCACAAGCAGAATCGGAGAGCTCTACCCAAACTCTGTGGGGGATGTTTAATCATGAGAGAAACAGAAACACAAGGGGAGGGAGGTTGCAGGAACAGAGCTGCTGGCAGCCCGGGAGGGCCAGTGTCAGCGGGCGGGAGGTCGTGTGTGCAAGGGAGAGGCAGGAAGAAAGGCTCTGAGCACCTCGTGGGGAGGCAGGCCTGGGGGAGCATTCTCATAAACATGGGGCACCGGAGCACAAAGGCGTGGAGAGGTCGTGTGGCCAACCATGATCACACAGCTAGTAAGAAGCAGAGTGAGACTTTGTCAGGACCAGCGTGGGCCACACCCTACAGTGTCCTACAGTAGTGTTTCTCGGACTTAAATGTGCATGAGATTCCAATGGAGGTCTTGTTAAAATACAGATTCTGATTCAAGAGGTCCGGGGAGAGGTCTGAGAGCCTGTATTTCTATCAAGTACCCAAGTGACGGGGATGCTGAGGGTCCAGGGACCAAACTTGGAGTAACAAGACCCTATCACTGTGGCTCTCAAACTTCAGCAAGCCTCAGATCACCCGGAGAGTCCCTTAAACACAACGCTGGGCCCACCTCCAGAGTTTGTGACTGCATAGGTTTGGGATGGGGCCTGAGAATTTGCATTTTATAAATGTTCCAGGTGATGCTGCTTCTGGTCTGGGTGTCACTCTCTTGCGCATCTTGCCCTACAATATAAAGTGGGTGGGAAGCACTGCTCAGCCGCTCACGGGCTGTTCTGGAGAACACACAAGTCTTTGTTCTCAGGAGGGTCTGAAGGTGGGACTGCAAAGAGGTGCTGCTTCTGTCCTGAGACCCTCAGCTTTTGGCTGTGGCATGGGTGTGTGTGTGTGTGTGTGTGTGTGTGTGTGTGTGTTGGGAGTCTCGAAAGCCCTTGTAATTTTCCTCCAGAACAAGGCAGTGATAAGAAAGGCCGGAGGCTTTCTGGGGCAGCTTGAGGACTCAACCATAAAAAAGCCTGCTTTGCAGTACATCAGTTATATTATGTTGTCGAACAGAGCTTCCTGCTTGTTGGGTCTTGGAGTTTAATAAAAAAATATATTATGACTCAGTCCAAACTTTACAAAAGTCCTTGGGGAATCTGAAGTGAATCATGTTAAGCTCCTGTTATAAAACAAACAGTCTTCTCTTTCACAAGCCTGTATCAGCAGCAGCCTGGTGGTAGGGGTGAGAGGAAAGGAGGACAGGGAAGGAGACTCAGCAAGAGGCGAAATCTTTGCCCAGAACCTTTCTTAAATAATGGAGACTGTCTGGGCTGAAGAAAGGCAGAGCCCAGACAGTCTGCCTGAAGAAAAGGGATTATTTAAAGGTGGCCTGAATGAGTAACTAAGAGCAGAAGGTAGCTTGAGTAAGCAAGCCCTTGGAAGTCACCTCCTCCAGGGAGTCTTCCTTGATTTCTCCGGGCAGACGTAATCTCAAATGTATGGCCCTGTATCTTTGCTTCTGAGCACAGAAAACCATCTTCTTATATGTCAGCTCTTCATGGCTATGACTGCTCTCCCATGGCAACAAACATTTTGGGCTGACAGAACACAGGCATGCCTTATTTCCAGAGTCCCCACCCTGTGTGCTATAGTTTCTACTGCACAGCTGGAGCCCTGCAACCACTGAATGCTTGACTGACTGACTGACTGACTTTAGGAAGTTTTCCATTCTCCACGTCTAACTTCATACACTGAAGGAGGAAATGTCATATGTTGTAAAAGCCCAGGTTGAACTAACAAAACCCAAACTAGGAAGCAGGTCAGTAGGAAAATGTCACCAGGGCATTAACTAGGACCAAATATATTCGTTCACACTGAGTGCCCTTTCCTGGCGGGCATATGAACCCCAGCCCCACTGCTTACTGACTAGAGGACCTTGGGCAAGTCACTACACTTCTCTGTACCCCAGTTTCTTCATAGGGAGATCAGACATAATTATAGAACTGACATCGTGGCATGGTTGAGAAGGTTATCAGATGCCACATGAAAAGCACACAGCATAGTCCTGAAAGAATGAATAAAAGAAAGGAAGGAAGGAAAAAAGAAAGAGAAAAGGATAGTAGAACAGGAGACCCAAAATGAGAGAAGAGAGAGCGAGGGAGAGAGAGAGAGAGACACACACACAAGAGGTTAAGTTCTTAGATAATTTCAGCTCTGTATCCACAGATAAATGTGTGGAAAGGGCAAGCGAGGAGCCAGATGAAGGACCCCCTTTACAGACTGCTCAACATATAGTGATAATTAAGACACTGCTAAGCATGTAAATGTTCATTCATGCCACCTTCATACGCACTGTAAGGTGGCTTTTATTTCTCAGATTTTATACATGAGGAACTGGGCTCTCTCTACACGGACTGACAGAGCTGTCTCCCTACAGCTCAAGTTGATGAAAAGACAAATGTGAACACTTTGGAAAATAATTTTGCATTATCTAGTAAAACTAAATAGATGAGGCGTATCACCCAGCAATTCCACAACCAACAGATAGGCACACCCAAAAGACGTGTACAAATGTCCCTGGCAGTACTATTAGGGACCATGTGAAGTAAAGTATTAAAACTTTTAAAAAAATATGTTTCTATTAATATTTCTTTTTTTTTTTTAGAGAGAGGAAGGGAGAAAGAGATAGAAACATCCATTGGCTACCTCTTGCACGACCCCTACTGGGGATCGAGCCTGCAACCCCGGCATGTGCCCTGACTGGGAATAGAACCAGCAACCTCTTGATGCATAGATTGACAGTTAACCACTGAACCACACCATCCAGGCTGAAGTCAAATATGAGAAACAACCCAAATCACCCTCACCAGTACAATGGATGCTCTCTGGAGAGCTGTCCACCGGAACGTCATACACAAACAATGATGAAAAACTTGAGCGGCACACAATTCGAAAATATCACAAAATCATAATGCTGAGTAGAGGGCCAGGCACAAAGGAGTGCTTCTTACATGATCCCATTGACACAAAATACGAAGACAAGCAAAACTAGGTAATACTGTCCAGACAATAAAGAAACGGCGGTGGGATTCTGGCCATGGGCAGGGCAGCGGTGAGCTGCGGTGGGATGATGGGGAGCGAGAGGAGGCGGCTGGGGAGGGGCCTGAGGAGGCTTTGGGAGGGTCATGAGTGTTCTCGCCTTGCTCCAGGTCGTGGTGACATGGGCGCCCACTTTGTGGTTATTTGTTGGATGGTTCATATGAGGACTACGTTTCACAATGAAATACCAAACAAAACAAATAAGGCGTTATCTCCTAGTAGGACCCCAGAATGTCATCTCTCAGTCTGCCGGTGAGACATTTAAGGACAGAACAGAACGAAATTCAGCAGAACGATGTGCGATTCCGGGCCCTGAGCAGTGACCGGAGGCTTGGACCTCACGTTGCACAGCACAAGGCACGGTCAACACAGGTCCTGCCCGCAGCGGGTCGTTACAGATCCCCGGCTCCGTGTCTACGCTTATTGTCACTAACCCTGTGATAGCTCTTAGTGTACCATCGAGAGTTTATTCCACAGCTGTGAGACTATGCGAAGGTTTCTCTGTCTCCCGGACAGGAAGTGACAGAACCAGAACTGAACCCAGGTCTGTCCCCGGCCAGGGCCAGCTGCCATTTCCTACACAGCCTCCTCCTTCCACACCAGACCCACGATTTCCAGAAACATTTATTTTTAAACTAAAAGAACTAAAACGAGGGGATTTTCTGGACTTCCGGAGCATTTAAACATCGAAGGTCCTTAAGATTACATGATCCTTGCACCCCTGTTTTATAGATAAGAAAACTGGGGAGCAGGTCAATGGGCTGCAGAGTGGCCTGTACCGTTCGCTGGGCCTTCACAAGAGGGCACAGAAGCCCTGTTCACCCCGATGCCTCAGACGCTGGCCCATTATAAGAGCACAGGGCCCGCCCGTCTCTTGTTGAAACACAAGGACTCAAGACAACCTGGCTCTTCTGGAGCTTCCTGAGGAACTCCACTGAGCTCGTCTGAGGCCCAGACCCTCCAAAGTGAGATGCTGCCCGGTAACTCAGGACTGGGTGAGACACCTGTGCAAAGCGCCCACAAGGTACCCGGCACACCCTAGGCATTTAATTAATACGCGTTGATTGAGTGTTCACTGACTGGCCTGCCTGATTCAGGGATTCGAGCAGGGGTCCTGCAAACCTCTCCTACCTGAGAGCCCACACGGTGCCGGGAATTAGAACGAGCGAGTCCCCCCCTTTGTGCCCAGGGGCCGCAACCTCCAAGGGGGCCATGCTGCTGGCTGCTCCAGTAAATGTAGGAAGATTCTTTTGGAACGCCTACCACACTTCAGGGAGACCTATTTTGGGAGTCTCAATTGTATCCAGAATTCTGTCCCTAAAGTCATTCTGTACATCTTTCCAAAGATTCAAAACTAAAACTCTTGCCTGATAGAGGCGGTAAAAGATTTTCAGAGGAAAAAAAAATTTCAAATACTATTTTTAAAAAACTGCACACCTTTTTCCCTTTTCCTTCTCCATCTTCACTAGAGACCTTTGAGTTATGAAGTGCAGTTAACACCATTAATTGCCATGGAAACTACAGAATCTTCCGCAGAATATGGTCAACTTTTTCTGCACAGATTTTTTCGTTTCTTTCTTTTCAACAGAGACTTTGAATAATGGGCTGTATTTGTTCCTTTTGTGGGAAGACAAGTTTCCCCTCCCCCTCCCCATTCCTTTTGAATTGTTACTTCCCTTGGCCAGGGCTCTGATAGGGGAAGCTGATAACCAGGTTTCCAGGAGGCTGGGAAAGAGGAAGAATGTCCTTTGAATTGCAACTTTCTAATGATGCCGCCTGTGGGATCCAGGTGTTCTAACCTGTTCTTCAGCAATGATTTGCTCTTCACAGATTTTATTCAGCGTTATTAATAACAATCCTAGTAGCTTGCAGTAACAACTGTTAATAATAATTCCCATTTACTTGAGTGCTTACATTAAAAAAAAAAACAATAGTATTTACAATCTGCAGGGAGTAGTCTAAGGCTACTACATGCTTTAGTTGTTTCATCCTTATAGGAACCATGTAAATATTAAGATTACCCCCATTTTACAGATGAGAAAAATGAGGCACAGATTAATTAACCTGCCCAAGATTTGAACATGGGTCCTTCTAATTGCATACCTAGCCCATGCTTTTTTCTACCATGCTTCTAGTGTACCTTTTAAAAGAAAGGACAATATAACTTTCAGCCAGTAACTAAATCATTAATGAAATGATTGAATCAGTACATGTTTATTAAGCCCCTATTATATGCCAGGCACAGTACTGTATCTTATTTCAAATTTATCTACCCAACAAAACTCAGCTATGTGAAAATCTGAGAAACAAGAATTATGCAAAAAATCTAAATAATTAAAAAGCCTATAAACCTATGAGCCACCCGACATATAACATCCACACATTTTATTTTGAAAAATAGTCTCTCAACTTTTTTACTTTCTCTACATATAATGTTGATAAGCTGGTCATCTAAAATCAAAGATCTGGGTTTGAATTGCAGATCTGTTACTCCCTAACGGAGGGGTGGTATATCTAACTTCTCCAAGATGGTTTCCCATATTTAATATTGAAGTAATCTCAGGAGACAGTTTTCAAGATTAAATCAGAAACTGTATATAAGGCAACTATTTCAGTAACTGACACCTAGGAGCTAAATGTCCAGTTACTAGCAGTAGTTATGGCATTATTCATTCATTACAGAAACACTTACCGAAATTGTGCAGCCATGATTCCCAGCACACTATTTGTGCTCTGCAGTAATCTCTGTGCAAGAAGATGCTGGGAAGCCAGCCCTGGCAGTCCAAGGACAGGATTAGCAGGGTGCCAGTCCAGCACAACCAGCCACACAGTTGGTGTTGGTCCTGCTCCTTGAAGGCTTGTCTCTGGCTATAGGGCAATTGTTTTTGTTGGGGTTGGGCTACCTGCCAAGAATTCAAGGTAGGAAGTGGTAGAGCTAGAATTTGAACATGCATTTGGTGACTTCCAGTGATGTACCTGGGAGTAATTAGATCGGAGACATTGGCCACAAATGGAGAATAGGGCCACACATTCCCAAGTCACTGAGGGGCAGCACCACTGTCATACACACCTTCTGGCTTCTTTCAGAAGTTCTGCAATAACTAATGTTCTAATTGAGACTGTCTGGCTTCCAGGCATTAAAGAAAGGAGTGGTCCCAGGAAATATCATCCCCAATCAATCCAACATTAGACACAATTCAATTTCTTAATGACATTTGTGATCATTATGCCATGCTAATTGAAAATGAATAATTGAAATTCTAATTATTACAGGAGTCAATAGAAGGCGACTCTAGACAGCAACTTGCTAGGCAAAAGCCTTAATTTTAATAGTTTTTTAACTCCAAAAAATTTCTGGCTATTCAATAATTATTTTTTACTTTTTTAAAATTTATTTTTCAATTACAGTTGAAATAGACTATTATATTAGTTTCAGGTGTACAACATAATGGTGAGACATTTATGTAACTTACCAAATGATCACCTGAATAAGTCTAGTACACATTTGGCACCATATATAATTATTACAATATTATTATTATTTTCTAAATTGAATTTATTGAGATGACATGAACTCACAAAATCATACGGGTTTCAAGTGTAAAACTAATGAACCTGGACTTCTTCAGGCTACATCCTAGGAAGACGTTTAAAATAAAAGAACCCATTGGCGTGCTATTTATTTATTTTTGAGAAGTTTAAGTATTGGCAGCAGGATAGACTGAATTTATGGGCTTTCCTTCCTACGGAACCATATAGCTAGGTGGGGTGAAATAAAATGGAAAAAAATAAATAAGAAACATTGATCTAGAGCAATGAGTGAAAGAGCTGAAGGAACAGAGGCTCAGAAGTCCGTGAAACACAAACATAGACCCTAATAGCTAAGGGCTGAGGCTTTAACTCCAATGGGACGAAGAAGGCGTAGAACCCGGCCCCCTGAGTCAGGAAGACAGCATGGAGCCCCTGCAACCCCTGACCTCAGAAGGGTCTCTTCCTTTATGAGGAGATCTCTGCCTATCGAGCTATAGAGGAAGCCAAGAAGCTATTTCTGCTCAGAGCTTTGGATAAAATATTACTATCATGCACGTGTAAAGTGAAAATGTATACCACCTTTGTGTGTCAGGAATCCTAAACCAAGAAATTAATGTAAAAAGTCACCAGGGCCAGTGAAACCTGAGCCGCTTGGCTGAATCAGGCACAAAATAACACTACAGGTTCTGTAAGGGCACCTCCATGACCTTGAATGCAGGTAAATTCCATTGGAAAAATACAACAACAACAATAAAAACCACATTACCTACAGATGAGCTTACATAAAAAATTACAGATCACCCAGGAAAAGCCTCCGGCAGCAGGTAAAGACAAGGAAGGTTAACACCCTTGAAATACTACCGAGAGACTATAATGGATTTAAATGACTAAAAAAAAAATAAACAAAGAAATAAAAATCATATTAAAAGAAAAAACACGATGAAAAAAGTATGGGCAGGTTCGAAAGAGAACCAAATAAAACCCAAGAAACAAACAAACAAACAAAAAAAACCACTGTCACCAAAATGAAAATTCAGAAGCTAAATGAAAAGCAGGTTAAGTGTGGCTGAAGAGAGATAGCGTGACCTCAAAGACAGGTCTGAGAACATTTCTCCTAAATCAGCACAGGGAGATAAATGGGAAATATGATAGATCTGTTAAAACAGAATAGAAGATCCAACATACATCTAATAGAAATTTCAAAGGTAGAGAATGGGGAAGAGGAAATATTGAAGAAACAATAGCTGAGAATATTCCAAAACTGATGAATAACATGGAACGATGGAATAGTAAAGGCAAATAAAAAAAACTGTAAAAGCTCTGAGTATTGATTTCCTTTAGTTTTCTCAAGGAGATCAATCTTTGGGGAGCTGAAGAATGAAGAAATAAGACTAGAAGCACAAGGCCTGGCATCATTCATGGGGAGAACGGTGTCCCGCCCAGCACTTCTACCCTCCCGAATCCCAGTGTCAGCCAGAAATTAGGCCCACTACCGTGCACCATGAACTATACAGAGTAAAAGATTCCAATATTGTTCCTAATTCTTCAACCCTCACCCCATGTCCTTTCACCTGACTTTTCAGTTCTTCCCACTAAAGGCAGAATTAAGACTATGTGAGCCACCTACCTATCCAGGGGGATGAGAAATTCGTGGAACCAACCTGCAGGGTGGAGCCAAACCCAAGTGAGTCCAGTTTAGATCACCTGACACCTAGCTGATGACCAGGTACACACACTGAGATAAATGATTGTTTTAAACCACTGAATTTTCGAGTGGCTTATCAATGTAGTATGATTGTGGCAAAAGTCGCAATGTTATCTCAACAGCCCTCACAACTCTGACGTAGGCACTGCTGCCCCTTTTACAGTTAAGGACACTCAGAAGCTCCAAGAAGCAAGAAGTAATGCAACTTGCCCGTGTCCCACAAGAGCAGGATCAAGATTTGAGTCTCATTCTGTCTGTACAGCCCAAACTTTTAACTTCTGTGCCAAACTGCTTTCAACAAATGTTTGTTGGGTGAATGGGTAGATGAGTAACAACCCATCTGTGAGGGCCAAAAGCATCAGCTGCACTTTCCCAAACTCACACTCAGAGCCTGACCACCTTAAGGCCAGGACAAGCTCATCAATGCACCCAAAAAGGCTGATTTTCCCTTTATGAGATGTCTGCTGCACTAAGAGCTTGCCCAGAAAATGAATCCCCTTCATGCCAAGGGGAAAAAAAGAAAAAAACCTGCACTGAAGTGGAAAATAATCACAGTCTGCCAGGTTCCTTGGCATGCTGTTGATCTTCATGGTCCAGCAGACGGTGTCAAGGATGTGACCTCCGCAGGCTCACAATGGGCGGTCAATGAAGGCCTCATCTAAATGGGCGACATGGAGTCCCACAGCTGATCCGTGTCTTAGAGCATGGTGCTTAGCAGCTGCTGGACAGGTCTGACGGGTGCAGCTCCCCCTCCAAACCACTGGGGTGCTAAATAATTAATTGCCTTGTTCTACTTGGGCTGGGAATGGGCAGACCCTTCTGAGAGGTTACAGAGGGTTCTTTGTCCAAGTAGCAGAGGATAAAAATGTTCAGATCCTCATTCCTCCCTGCAAGTTACCATCTCAAAAAAAAATTGATGATAAAGTTAAAATACTTGAGATTTGGAGCTTGCTTTTGATTTCACAAAACAGTTTAACATTTATTTCTGGTACAGTAGAAAAAAAATACATGAAGGATATGAAGAATCTATTCAGAGAAGAACAAATAAAAACATATGAAAAGATGTTTGTCTACACTGATAATCAAGGAAATAGAGATAAAAATAACAATGAAACACCATTTTTCCCCCCATCGGACTGACAAAAATGGAAAAGCTTGATAGTTTCAAGTATGCACAGCTAGGAAAGGGGTATGGTTACATACTGTTGATGGGAGCATAGACTGGTGCAATATTTTGCAGCACAATTTGGAAATAACCACCAAAATTTAAGTATACATGTATTTTTGAATGGGTTCTATTTTTAGGAATTTACTCTTTAGTTTTACCCATCCCCAAAATATGCTAAATTAGGCACATAAAGAATTCACCAGAGTTATCCGTAATAGCAAATAACTAGAAATTGTTACATGTCTATGGACAGAGGATGGGGCTAACAATCTATGGTACATTCAAACAATGGACACATATGCAGCAGTGAACAAGTGTGAGTTCTGCAGGGACTGAGAGCAAAACACAAGGTGTAGGCTGTGGATAAAATGACCCCTTTGGTGTAAATAAAACACCTCTTTTTTTTCTGCAAGAATAAAAGGAAATTATTTTATAGTGATTGCCTTGGAAGAAAGGCAGCTAGGAACCTAAGACAACTTATGTGTTTTGTTTTTATCTTCCAATACTTCTGATCATGCACATCTATTTTTATTTTTTAAGTTAACAGGAGTTATCTGGGTAATGACATCAAAGGCCATTTCTGATTTCCTTACACACACTAAACATCTAATAAATGTTATAATATATTATATTATGTGTTCATTCTAATGCATTCAAGTGCCAGGTAGGTGAGGTGAGAGTAACACCTGAGATGGGAGAGTCACCACAGGAAGGGGAGCAGCCCCAAGCACCGAAAGGGACATGGCAGGGAAGATGAAATCCTTTGCATGGGTTTCTTTACAAAGTGGGAGTTGTTCTCCCCTGGGACAATCAGAAAAGAAGAAACTTGGGAGGTGGAAAGGAGACAGTGGATGTCAGAGTGGAATAGATTCTTTTACGTGAGGCCCTAAAAGCCAGAAGGGGACAAAGCAATGTCCCGTAGCCCAGGAAAGGCATACTGTGCTTCCTACACAACAGGGAGACCGAAGAAGGGATTCCAGCGAGCTGTGGGAGGAGCCCACGAGGGGGTGCTCCTGGGCTGAGGAGCATGGGCAGTAGACCCACAGGTGCCAGGAAAGCTTTAGCCACTGAGGAGGGGCTGGCAGGATGCAAATCCTCCTGCAATCAGGCAGGGTGAGGAAGAAAACTAAAGATGCCTGCCATTTTTCCATCTCAAGTGTTCAAGTTTATTTTCCCACTGGACTCCAAGCTGAGGAGCACAGACAACCCCTCTGTCTGCTTTACCACTCAGTGCCCCAGCACAGTGCCTGGCACACGATAGGATCTGTCTGTGGAACAAATTGGACGCTGACACCATCTGCTCAGTCTGGCCTTTCACTGCCCTGACACCTCGTTAGCATCTCACACAGATCCCTGCAAGTCTGCAGCCAGGCATCCTTGAGAGAGCCCGGTTCTGCAGGTAGAAGTGATTTACGTGTGCGAAGGAGTTCAAAGAAGTCCTCCTGGAAAGGATGACCTATTTCACCAGTTGGGCAATCGCTGAGCAACCAAGATTCATTTGACTCTCTTAGATCACATGTAAAAACAAAATTAAAATTAATTAAACACGGCAGCACACAGCTCCTTACACACAGCTTTGATGGGCATTCAGCACCTTGAACAGCGGCAGTTAGGGCCGCGCAACGGGATCCCAGTTGCTGCTGGACCCAGATAAGGCGGATGAAAGAAATCCACAGATAATCGAAATTAAAAATCCTTTATTCTTTCTTTCCATTTCAAGTTTGTCCCTAACACACTTTTGTGAGGACCTAGAAGGAATGCTCAGACTTGTTTAATCTTCTGTCCTTTCTCTACAGAGGTTGAGGTGTTCATAAGGTAAGGGGAAAAAGTGGCCTGCACTGAAAACCTACTGTGTCAGGCCAGCGCTGGTCAGGATGTCTCTGTTTATCCCTCCACCTCCGTTCTCTGTGCTGCTTTGTGCCCCAGGAGGCTGATCTTTGGGGAGTATTATCAATAATATCCCTTTCCCTCTGACTCCTGGTTGGATTTGGCCCATAGGAGGCACCAGCCTCAGAGGGCCAGAGAGAAGGGAGGCTGGTATTTACCCACCCCCCACCCAGCTAGGCTGTGAGTTGGCGGTGATTTCTTTCTTCTTCCCAGAGCCATGGCTCCTGTCCAGCATCCCCTCCTGCAGAGACAGCTCTCTCTCTCAGTAATTACTCCCACCCTTCCCTTTTAGGCCCAGAGATGCTAATGGGTCCTTGCTGTTGTTAATTCCCAGGTGCTGCACCATCCCTTAGTGGCTTCCTGAAACGCTGACCTACATTAAACTTTCCTCAGTCCCCACATCTGCGTGTGCCCCCAGTTTCCTGCACTCACCACACACTGTCCCCAGAAGGGTCCTCCTTTCACAGAGGAGTAGAGACCCTCCGATCTGCCTCTGCTCACAACTCTAGGAATTGCAAGAACCAGACTCTCCAGCCAGGACTGCCCGACCTGAAAGCTCATCAATCTGCCAATGTGGCTATAGCACCGAGAAACCAAAGTAGTCTGAGAATTTGCAAAAACGGCACCAACGGGAAAAGAACCACTTGAACGTTTTCACTCAAAGTAGAAGGATTAGAAGGCTGGGTGTTTGAGGCTGTCCATGAAAGATGGGTCTGGAACTGGTAGGAATCTTATCTTTTCCCCATTGCTTTGCCTCGTGGATTCCAACTCCGAAAGGTCTTGCTCCTGGACTCTGAGCCTCGCACACTGGCCACCTTCAGATTTCATGATTTCCATCGGGCTACTGGACTTTGGGAGTGAGAATGTGATCGCACCACAGTCAGCAGGGGACTGTTTTCTGCTGAGATGAGTGAGACATGGCAACATATCCAGATACACCAGCGGCTGACTGTCACACGCCGTGGCATGAGATCTGTACGGGGTGTAGTGTGAGCCCGCAGAGGTCACCTGAGCTGGCTGGATCTCTGGAAAGCCTTCCTGGAGAAGGCAATCCCTGGGCTGCATTTTAAAGGACAGCAGCATGTAGTGTGGTGGGGTATGGAGGCAGGGCAGCGAGGGAGGCAGGGACAGTCCAGGCAGAGCAAAGGCTGATGTTCATGGAATGCCGCAAGCCCAACATCGCTGAGCACAGGACGTCCCGTGCGGTAGGAGGTGTGCCAGAAAGGCACACAAGGACAGTGCTCATGGACCGTGTCCAGTGCAGTAAGGAAGTAGTCTAAGTTATCCACGACTAGGGATTCAGGGTCTATGCCTGCCTAGAAGCAGGCCTCAAGAATAGGGCGCTGTCTCCCAAAGAGCTGTTGTGTCTTCTTAAAAAACTTACTTAAAATGTTTTCAAACCTACTCAGAAGTAAAGAGGATAGTTCAATGAATCCCTATAAACTTATCACTCAGGATGCGGTTCCTTAATCTCCTCTAGTTTCAGGTCAGGATTGAACCTAGGGCCTGAGCTCACCAAGTCTGCAGGTGCAAAGGTCCTCAGCTGGAAGTGGGAGGGGTCAAGGGTCAGGAGAACAGCAGCCCGGGGTGCTCCCTGCAGCCTCGCAGCGGCCATGGCTAGTGGGTAGTGTGTGAGGAGCACAGAGATAATGCAATAGAAGTAATACACAAGGCAAGGTGACACGTGGCTTTGGAAAATGGGCTGCCAGACCATCTGCCAGACAGGCCAAGCTTCCCCATAGAGGCTGCTGGACGAAAAGAGAATACACAGGCTAGCAGAGCAGGCCGTGCAGTCTCTACCTGACCATTACACCGCATGTTCAGGAGGGAAAACTTCAAACTCAACTGGAGACCAAAGAGTATCCTGACTCCACAAATGCTATCATTAAGAATCATCACAGATAATGTGCTTTTAATTAGAAGGGTTGAGATACTGGCACACGTTCAAAGGCTTGCCATCTGAGACTCCGCCAGCATCGTGGGTGCAAATAGCGTGCATAATGAGAGCCCACTCAGGTGGAAGACTTCAAGCCTTCGTCCTGAAAACACCTGGGAGGTGATGGGTCTCTCGATTCATGGCACATACTGAGTGAAGCGGAAGATTTGGTCTTATCCCCCTTGCATTAATGAGGCGGAAGATGCCCTGGCCAGTTTGGCTCAGCACTTAGAGCGTCAGCCCACGGACTAGAGAGTCTTGGGTTCAGATCCCACTAAGGGCATGTACCTCGGTTGCAGTTTGTCCCCAGCCCTGGTTGGGGTCATGTGGGTGGCAACCACTCAATGTGTCTCTCTCACATCGATGTTTCTCTCTCTCTCTTCCTCCCTCTCTCCCTCCTGCTCTATCTGGGGGGAAAAAATGAGGAGAAAGAGAGAGGTTTGGTGGCTTGTGACGTGCTGAAGTGGAAAGGGTTTTGGAGTCAGACATACAGGTCTCTGTCATGTACCACTGGTGAGACCATGGTCATGATGCATCCCTTTCTGAGCCTTGGTTTCCTAATGCATCAAAGGCAGACACTGGGCCGTGGGAAGGATGAAATGACCCAAAGCACCGCCACACCGGTACAAGTGGCCTGCTACAAACTGGGCACTCTTCCTGCCTCCCAGGCCAGTGGGCAGCAGGGCCTACGTCCAAACCCACGTCTTTGTGAAGCCAAAGGTTAACTCCCTTCAACAACTCCACACAACCTCTCATCTTGGGCTGGTAAGGACCAGGACAGGCTTTATTTCACAAGGGTCCAGTCTGCAGGAAGCACAAATGTCCTTGGCTTGTCAAACACTCATCTTCAAATGGGAGAAGTTTCCTGCCTGTACCTCTTAGTCCCGTCAGCCTCCTGCACCAGGGGATCTTTACAGGCAGCGACTCCACTAAATACCAGTGGATGGCCGGGCTTTGGAGCACATCACATAACCCTTGTCTGCTAACAGAGCCACAGGCTTAGGCACATGCAGTTAGTTCAGACAGACAGACCCAGGGAAAGCTGCTTGTCATTTTTAAGCAAGTGTCCCCCATTGGCTCCCCAGCTCCTGGAAGGGTGGGTCTGTCACTTATTCATGGGAGCTGCCGACTTCTCTGGGAAGTCAAATCATCTTCCCACTCATCTGACCTGAAACGTGCCCAAGGTGAACACTCCGAGGCTGTTTCAGTCCGGGCTCCACCACCTCCTGGAAGTGTGGCCAGGGATACTTTCATTACTTCTCTGGTCATTGCAAAGTGGCTATGATCAAATGTATTTGATCTACAAAGACAGACTTCCTAGCGAGGCCTTGAGCTCAGTACTGGCAACATGAGTGGGATGCATTCTCCGGCTTGGGTAAGCTCACCGCTCTGAGAGGAGTTGGAGGGTGTTCCTGGGACAGAAGTAGGCATGTGAGGATCCTGCTCAGCCCCACAGAGGCTTTGGTCAGTTATGCACCTGCCCAGACAACATTGCACAAGTTGGCTGAAGATTGAATTAGATAAAGGATATAAACTGTAGAGTACAATTCAAAGGTAAACTCATATTCACTCATCTATGCATCCATCTGCCTATGTATATACTCTTTCATCCATCTATCCAACCAATTCATCAACAAATATTTAGCGTGTTGACCATGCACCAAGCAATAGAAATTGGACATACATCAGTGAACAAAGTAGATGAACATCCCTGACTTCCCAGAACTTGCATACTCATGAAATCTACCTATTTACCCATCCATGCATGTCTCTTCCTATCTATGCATCCATCTGTCCCCCCATCCATCCATCCATCCGTCCATCCATCCGTCCGTCCATCCGTCCACCCACCCACCCATCCATCCTTCCATCCATCATCTATACTTATACCTATTAATTCAGTCACCAAGTTTCCATCAAACACCTACTGTGTACTCACCACGGCACTAGGAAGAAATTAAAAGAGCAAACAAACAAGAACTGTCCTTAGTTGTCATGCACTGTGGTGACCCAGGCAAGACCCAGGGCTCTGTGCCATCTCTATGGCCACTTCCTAGACACATGAGTCAAATACCTCTGGATCAGGAAATGGTTGAGAACCAGATTAACGAGACAGGCTGAGCATTACCAACTGAAAGACTGTGGGCGACTGGAAGGCAGAGGCTTTATGTGGAGGGCTGTGAATTTTCTGTAGACTGAACCAATATTGTCTCATATAGTTGTACAACCATTTCTCGAGAGAGTAGAGACTGTGACAAATAAAAATATAATTTCATTACGGGCATCACTGAACTGATAGCAACTGTCAATCATTACATAACATTAATGTTGGAACATGGGTAAGGTGAGTGAGGCACCAGGGATGGAAGATTTAAGGAGGTACTCGATCTCAAGTGCCTACCCGCCCTGTACTTGCACAACCCCGTGAGTGAGTGCCTCCTTAAATGTTAGTCCTGGTGCCTCACTTACATCTCACATCATGGACCATATAAGAGGAGCAGCCCTTTAATGAACACATCCTTTGTACCTGGCAGTTATCTTATTTATCTTTTACAGTAACAAAAAATAGATATGATTAGCTCCATTTTACAGAAGACTATGCAGAGGCTACTGAAAGTAGATGATTCAGTCAAGATCACAGAATCACGAAATCCGTGGGCTCCAGACCTGCCTGATTCTGACCGGAGGCCCTCTGAGAGTGGACCCTGAGACTTGCCCTCCTTGTGACCCCGTGTGCAGCTGAGTGTCTTACGTTAACAGCCACACGATCGTGGAATCAGTGAATCACCCTTTGCTTTGCTTCAGCTCCCGTCCTCCTCCCAGAGCACTCACCCCTGGGCGCGGGCTCGAGGCGCTCCACGGCTGCCCCTCACCATCACCAGAGGGCCCCTCTCTCACTCCAGCCCCCTGCTTGCTCCACAGAGGGGCCTGAGGACCCAAACTCAGATAATGCTCAGTCCTCCCCTGGGCCATTTCATTCCTTTCTCCAGAAGCTCCTTGATCAAAGGGACAACTGGGCTATAAAAAGGACATTTTTTGGAGCCTGGCATTTCTGCTTCTTCAAAGAGAAAAAGTAAAAGGAGAAAATGAAACCATTTTAGAGAGCAGCCACGCCGTCTGCAATCACCCGGGCTCTACGGGGCCACAACTGAAGGGCAATTTGCCCCGAGGCACAGGGGCCAGCGTTCCTATTGGGCTTGACCTAACAGGCTGGAGAGGGAGGCTGTCTGGCAGGTCATTTCTGACATGAGCCATGCAGACTGGACGTGTGGGGGGGATATTCCCTGGGCAATACCTCTCCCTCGGCTGGACCCCATGCCCAACCCTTCCCACCTGGAGTCTGAGCACAATGCCATACTTGGCGATGGAACTCTCTGCAAGGGAGCTGATGTCCCTGGGCTTCTGTGAGGGGCCCTTGCAGAGCTGCCTGCCTGTTTCTGTGCCAGGCTCTGTGGAACAGACATCAACTAGGCAGCAGCTGTGTTCGTGGCCGCGCACGAAGGCCAGTCCCCATGTATTCCTTCATTTAACGACCATCCCACAGTCCCATGAAGTGCTGGGGCCAATGGGTCTGGGTTTCTTCTCAGGGTGATGAAAATGTCCTAAAATTGATTGTGGTGATATTTTCACAACACTGTGAATCTTCTAAAAGCCACTCCATTGGACATGGTGTGCTTTGTGAATTATATTCAATAAAGCCGTGTGTGTGTGTGAGGAGAGAGAGAAGAAAAGATGCATCACAAAGAGGAAATTATTTGAATCTCTATTTTCTAACTCAAGGTCTGTGTCAGCTGCTAAATAAAATGTGGTTTACTCTCATTTATTTTCTAATAGAGAAGAGAAGCCAAACACTGACATTCTCTGACGTGTACGGAGGACGGGCAAGTGCTGAAGGGGAGACTTCAGCAGGAGCACGGAGTCTCTGGGAAGCAGTGCATCTAGACCACGGACCCCAAGTTTTCCAAGTTGCTCTGTGGAGGCAAACCCCCTGCCCAGCTTCCCCACAGTACACACGTCAGGTCACAGGGCCAGCTCCGGACAGGGGACACGTTATCATCATCCAACCCTGACCCAGTTACAGTACGTATCCTGTGCCAGACACTCTCCACAGGCTTCAGATATAACTTACGTATTCCCCACCACCACCCTGTGAGATAGGACTATTACGCCATTTAGACCCGAAGGTCAGAGAAATGAAGTTATCTCACCCGAGGTCACAGAGTGAGTCAGAGGCAGAGTGGGGATCCCGGCGCTGGTGTTCTGACTGGAGTTAAGGCTCACAAACTACCCTCTGTGTCTAACGGTTCCCTTGTCTCCTGTCTTACTACCCGTGGAGTGCCTTCCTCCACTCTGTGCCTTCCTTCCCCGAGACCTAAGTGCTGTAAGGCTGCTGGGCTTCGAGTTACCCTCGTGCTGAGTGGCCAAATTACAGTGTAGGGAGGAATGTGGACTAAGAATAAAACACAGGGTGGCTCAGTGGTTGAGCATCGACCCATGCACCATGAGGTCACTGGTTCGATTCCCAGTCAGGACACATGCCCAGGTCGTGGGCCCGATCCCCAGGGGGGGACATGCCGGAGGCAGCCAATTAATGTTCTCTCTCATCGATGTTTCTAACTCTCCCTCCCTCTCACTGCCTCTCTCTCTCTAAAATCAATAAAGGAAAACAAAACAACAACAAAAAAACACAAGGGAGGAGATGGCCCTGGCCTGGGAGCTGGTGGCCTGGGTCAGGATGGCCACTAAGTCCCAGTGTTTCTTGCTTCTCTTTGAGCCTCAGATTCACTGTCTGCACAATGAAAGGTTTGAAGAGGTGACCTTTAAGCTGCCTTTTGCCCTAAACCCCTAAGATGCTCCGCTTAAGGCCTGGCCCACCCCTCTGTTCCCTGTCTCGGGGCTGCACTGTGGCCTTCAATGCTAGGTGCAGGCGGGCCCTACCTGTGGCCTTCAGATTCTCAGCGTCCCAGGAAGGCCCCTGACCACACAGCGTTGGGGCAATGCTCCCCAGGAACCTCTCCACTTTCACCCTGCGTGCCCAGGAAATGGGCACTCCCTCCTAAATACCAGTCTGTGTATAACCACAGTGCGGGCTCAGAGTAGGCACCAAATCACTAACGAATGAATAAATGCATGTCTCTATTAACACGTATCAGAAGGCTGTACTCACGGTTTACTTGTCTGTCTCTTTCAAAAGCTATGATCTCACCAGCGCCTATGATATGTGTGCCAGGCTCTGCTCTGGACATATTCCTGATAAAATATTTGGGATTAAATGCAAAGGGCTCAAGGATAAAATGACTTTGGAGCTGACTCAGGACATCGGGGGTCCCCGTCAGGGGGAGGCAGCAGGACGCCCAGCCGATACTGGCAAGTCCAGACAGTGGAGACGGAAAGTGCTGGACACGTGACCAAGGTCACAGGAGTCTGAGTTCCGCAGCTATCCATAGCACCTGCAGGAGGGGTCTGATCACACCCCGTCTGGGTCCCGCCTTGGCTGGGGCTCACACACAGAAGGGACTGAAACCACCCCCCCTCTTGGCCGGCTGGATCTGAAACTCCAGGCCAGCGCTGTCCAATCGCACTTCTGGGGTGACACAACGATCTATACGCCCATGCCGCCCACTACGGAACTAGTCACATGTACACTTAAACACTTGAACTGTGACGCATGTCAAATTTTAAATTTTATTTTGACGAATTTTAGTTTAAACAGCTCGTGGTTACTGCGTTGGCGAGCACAGACCTAGCCCGACAATTCACACAGCATGTCTGAGCAAACCCAACCTGACTTCAGCGCACAGGCCTCGGGCTCCACAGCATGACACAGGCTGGGCATATGGGCACTGCCTGCAGCTCCGCCAGCCAGCTTGGCTCCTTCCTCACCCTGTCTCCAGCCCTGGCAGCCCAAACCCGGGTTCTGCTCCGAGGTGTGCCTCAGACGAGCTACGATCCCAGCCCTGGTGTAAGTTGTTGGGACTGGGCTCCACTTCATCTCACAACATCATAGCATTGTTGGAGGGGGTGAGAAAAGGAAACCACGCAGGAAAATCATCTGGCACATAATGGGCACTCCACAAGCACTGGGGCCCTCCTGCGACCCCCGCCTCTGCCCAGCCCCTCACCCCCTGCTCTTGACTGACGGTGCCGTCATCTGTGGAAGTCATATGCTTAACCATCTGAAGGTCCCTCCAGATTCCTCTTGCCTTTCCCTCTTGGTGTGGCTTGTGTCTGAACCCCTGGCCCAACCTCAGCGCCAGCTGAGCCCCATACCAGTGACCCCGGGAAGCGTTCTTCCCGCTCTCCACGGGTCCGGGGGATCGGTCGGAAATGCACAGGCTGAGGGCTGTAAAGGGAAGTTTGCGATGGGTTTGGGGATGAAGCTGTTTAAAAAACACAGATCTTGACAAAACAAAGCCAGTGCCTTCTTCCTCTACAGCCTCTCAAATTTCTTCCCCGACCCCCAGAGACAGACACTAGGGCAGGCCCCGAGCTCCTCCAGAGAAAGAGGTTATGCTGCCAACATTTGGTTTCTTGTAACCTCTAGACGGACGGAAGCGTCATGGGCGTGTCCGTGGGGCCTCCAAAGGGGCCTGGGGAGGACCAGGTCACAGCCCAGCAGAGGTTTCCTTACAATTTGAGAAAAACAGCCTTCAGGATAGATGGCGTTTTCTCAAGGCAGAGATGGTGTGATGGGAGAAAAAAGCCCCGGAGCTGGGAATCTGAAGTTACAGTGTTTGTGCGTGAGTGCCCACATGTGCCAGGCACCAGGCTTGCATGATCGCAGACACGATGGGTCCCAGCTCTGCACTGGACAAGGGAAAGTCTGCTGGGCTCGGTTTTCTCATCCAGAAAATGGGGCCAGGGCTGAGGCCTGCCTCACGGCGCTGCTGGGCGAGAACACGCAGAGGCTGTGGAGCTGCGACTGCTGTGGAGCCGTTCACCGGCGGCTCCCCGTCTTCCCACGAGCTCTGCTCCTGGGCCCAGCCGCTGCTCTGACACTCCAATCTGGACCTTTGTTCGAAAACTACCAGATTCAACAGAAAACATCTGGCTCGGGGCAGGGAGCCCCCAAGGAAGTGGACGCCAGCCCTGATGAGTAAATTACTACTACCCCTTACTAGAACTGAAAACAAATTTTCTAAGTGTAAACTGCTCGTTTCATCCATTTCCCCCAATGCTTTGAAGATTGGTCTCTTTCCCACCCCAATTTCCTCACCACAGCTCAAAGAAATGCTTCGGAGTGAGACCTCGAGATGTAACTGAAAACAATCTAAAAAGGCATGTGCAACCCCGCGAGGGCTAGAGCCGCTTGGAGAAGCAGCTGGGTGCGCGAGGCGGAAACAGAGAGAGGGAATTAAATGCAAATCCCAGCTAAGTCCTAGGCTGGCTGTGTGATCTTGGCCAAGTTACTTAACACCGCTGAGTCCTTTAAGGAGCTCAGCCATAAAATAGGAATAATGATAGCTACGTGGAAGGGTATTTTTTGAGGAAAACGTGGGGTGATACATCAAGTGACTAATATAGAAGGTGCTTAATAAATACTCGGCGAATTGAGTTGAACTGAAGTGTGCTGTTCCTTGCCCCTTCTCCCCAACATCTTTGCTGGAAGCTCATCTTCTCGAGCTCTCCCTGGCCTGCCCCCCAGCCCAACATTCCTTTCCAGTGGGCTCGGTGATGAGAGGAAGATGGAAAGCATTTGGCCAGAAGGCCGACCTCATTAACTCCCACGTCTCTCCATCTGCTATCTATCAGGAGCCCATTGCAAGAAGGCAGGTGACCAATAAAAGTCCTCCCGTTTCCCTTTGTCTCTGGGCCAGTGAGTGACGGTGCAAAGCCGTCCACAACTGTGGGCCCCATCAGGGCTTGGCTCCGGCCTTGCAATTCGTAGCTAGAGCAGGGTGTTTTTCTGGGCTCAGAAAAGGAAAGCTGAGGTTCACAGCCAACTCAGAGGCAGCAGCCAGGTCTAGCTGGCCTCCTCTGCAGGTCAAGAGAGTCTGGTAACCAACAAATGGCACCGCAAACAGGGTGGAGTAAGGAGGTCATTCTTCACAGCATGGGAGACTCCGAGATAACTGAGTCCCCTTATTGCCCGAGGGCGTTGAAAACTGCTTGATTTAGAAAAGGGAGATCTGTAGTCCCCTTTTTTCAGACACCTGCAGTTTGCAGAAAGTGAGGCACCAGGAGGCCATGTGGATGGTAAATGCTCAACACATGTGAGCGGTTGTTCGTATTCCAGGGTATGCTGAGAGCTTTATGCTTGTTGGTAAGACACACCTTTGGCTCTGAGTTTCCCAGCAGCCAACGGGAAGCAGCAAACAGGATCAAGTTCACCATTCCCAGTGTCTACCAGTGTGAGCACAATACTCACCGAGTGACACCATAACTCGTACTGAAACCCGAGAGAAACGTCTCCCACAGGTCCTCACAGGATGGACACTGCGGAATGTGAAGAAAAAGGTGTTCAGGAATATTCCTGCAGGAAAACGCCGGGCCAGCTTCCTCCAGTTGACTGTCATCTTGACTTATCAGTATCTGACTGCAGAGCAGTACTGCTAACCTTCTCTCTGAGAGATGGGGCAGCAGCTGCAAATTGGCTGGGATGGCCACCCCCCAGCCCGAGCTACTGGCACCCAGCACCTATCACTTGGCCTTCCTGTTTTGTCAGTAAAGGAATTAGAGTATTATATTTAATCAACCAATTGGTCACAGAAGCCTCATTACCATTAAAGAGAAAGTAAGCTTTATTTATGCAATTATAAGGCATTTAAAAAACAAAGACATTATTATTAATACTTGAGCCTGGCAATCTTCCCAGAGTGGTAAACTGACAGGGCTTTGTTCTTGAAGAGGCAACACAGTGCTTACAGATTCGTGCCCCCTGCTCCAAGCTGGATGCCTCCTGAATATTCAGGAAGCTTCTGAGGGCCCCTCTGCCCCCAGTGTTGTTTGGGGAAAGCAGCTGTGGGTTGGGAGTTAGGAGGCTGGCGTACTTTGTGACCCAGGCCAAAACAAACAGGCTAGGATGTCAGAAACTTAACTCAGATCACCAGTAGAACTTCTAAAAAATACTTGGTCTCCATCCCCATGTCAGAAAAACGGAATCAACATCTCTGAGGGCAGGGTGCAAAGAATCGTGCGTTTAAAACATGCTCCCGATTCTAGAACACTGGCGGGAATTGCCCAGCGTGATCGGCTCGCTCTCCGGGTCCATTCCCCCTTCGGCCTCGGCCACACGTGGCGTTTCTTAGAGAGCTCGGACCCAGCGTTCTCAAACACAAACGTGCAGCGGGCCCACAGGCAACCGAAGGAGTGAAGAGGGCCAGGTAGGCGCAAGCTAAACTGTCTTGAGACTAAGCATCACACCTGCCGGGGTCTAGGGTTCTTAGGAGACTGTACAGGAAAACTCAAACGGCGAGTCCAAAGTGTCTGCCAGCCACTCATAGCCGGCAGGCCCCTGACCCTAACAAGTAGATTCCAGGCCCTGCACAGGGCTAGCTCTCCGGCCTGAGCTGCACACTTTCCCGTGGCACACACCATTTCTTGCCGGACTTCACATCGGAAGCCCACGGCACAGGGTGGGCATTCAGTAAATGCTGTATGGAGGGATGAACGGGCGCACAGATAAGTAGGCATGGAGATGGGTGACTCAGACAGTCCTGATTCTTGTTTCACAGGGTGTACGACAGAGTTGAGGACTCGCCTGCACTGTCCAAACGGTAGCCACTGGCCACAGGTGGCAATTGAGCCCTTGAAATAGGGCTGGTCCATGTTGGAATGTTCTGTAGGGGTGAAATACGTAACGCAGTCCAGACAATGAGCGTGAAAACAAGGATTTAAGTTTTTCATGGATACATTTCTACGTTCATTAAAGGTTAAAATTATGTATTTTGAATATACTGTGTTAGACTATATTATTAAAATTCAGTTCACCTGTATCATTTCATTCGCCAATGTGGCTACTAGAACATTTTAAATATTGTGTTGCTCCTGGAGAGTGCTGCCCTGAGCCCTGAGCCCTTGTGCTTTCTTTTTTCTTTCATGCAAGTAAGTACCCCTGTCTTCCTTACGTGTGATTCTTTCCCACGTCTTTCTCCAGTAAAATCTATCCTCCTCTCTTCTCCTCTCCTCCTCGTCTTCTAGTAGAATGGCAATAAGAGAGATGGAGAGGGAGTATAAACTGAGATTAAAAAAACTGGTCTTTCTCTAGGGCTTGAAAGATACACTGTCTATTCTCGCCTCCTACCCTCTAACCAACGTGTTGCTTGTAAATAACCAGAGCAACTGTCTCAGCTCCCTCTCCCACAGGTTCCTGTCTGGATGCCCTTCTCAGGTCCCACTCAGGGGATTCTCACTCATCCTTCAACCCCAGGTCAACTGCCTGCTCTGTGAGGCCCTCCCTGGTCTCCCCGCTGGAGTCAGGAGCACCCCGTTGGCCTCTCCCAGTGCTCAGCTCACACCGCTAGTGCAACACTGCCCCAGGTGGTCTCTTTCACAAGTCTGCGTGAAAGGGCTGGTCTACTCTTCTCTGTGTTGCTAAGGCCCGACTCAGGATCCGATACGTGCTCAGTCAATGCTGGATGAGCGCTGGACGGATTTTCCGCACCAAAGGGAAGTAAGTGCCTTTATTCACTCCACCTCCTCAACAAACCCTTTCTGAGCACCTGCTCCGTATCAAGCACCCTGAACACAGTCTGGGCATGGGGAACACAGCAGTGAGCAAAGCACACAAAACTGTTGCTCTCAGGGGCTTCCATGCCGGTGCGTCGTCCTGATGCCCAGATGCTCAATAAATATTCACAAATGTTGCCGCCGGAGAAGAGGACTGAGGGGCAGGGAAAGGAGGGGAGATGTGCACCCCGGTCCCGAGAGCCCATCCCTCTGCAAGGCTGGGCCCTCTCGTGGCTGCCGCTCTCCCCAGGGACGTCCTTACGCAGTCTTTACAACCCTTCGCGTGCGTTGTGTACCGAAGGGTTTAGGAGGAGCAGTAACAGTGTGACAGCAGGTGTTTATTGGTTCTGATAGAGACAGAGCAGGCTCTGAACTGACCAGAGCATGGCTTTCGCTTTTCTTACAGGTGCAGCAGAAGTGACCAGGGAGATTGGTAGGACTTTCAGAATCATCTGGAAAGAGTAATCGTTAAAAAAATAATTTGCACCATTGCATTCATTAAACAAAGGCTCTGTGCCCCTCAGTAGCACGGAGGTTTTGGGGAGAGACATATATTATGAAGTATAAACCAGGGTGGGACTAAGGCTACCATCATGTCTTGCGGGAGTGACAAGCTCAGCCCATGCAGAACCATCTCTGCTCTCCAATCTCAGAGAACGACCCCACCAGCTACACAGTCACCCCAGCCAGAAACTGGGAGGTGACTGTGTCGCCTTCTCACCATTCACATGCGGTCAGGCATTGAATCTTGTCGGTTCTACTTCCTGCACATGTCTCTCCCTCCACACTGCCAGCACCAGCGTCCAGCTCACCTCCATCATGCACCTGGGCTACTGTGAAGCCTTGCTGACCTCCACGTGTCGGCTCTTGACGTGGTCCCCATCTTCACCCCACCCCAATGTTCTGCAGACACCACCTACCCCGTTCAAATCCAAAGATGAATGTCTTCACAGGAAAAGAATGTCAGAAATGCCTCACTGTGCAGCCCACAGTTCTCCTTATGATGGGGGGAAGGATGAAGGTTGATGCTGGGTAAGCTATCTAGAATGATGGAGTATAGTGTAGGGAATAAGTCTGGGAGTCAGGAACACCTGACTTCGAATCTCCAGTCTGTCATTTCCTTGCTTTGTGACCAAAGACAAATGAGTTAACAACTTTGGTTCAAATTAGATAACATCATCTGTAAGAAGAGATAATCATGCTCTGCCAGTGTGGCTCAGTGGTTGAGCATCGACCCATGCACCAAGAGGTTACTGGTTTGATTCCTGGTCAGGGCACATGCCCAGGTTGTGGGCCCGATCCCCAGTGGGGGGTATGCAGGAGGTGGCCAATCAATGTTTCTATCTCTCTCTCCCTCTCCCTTCCTTTCTCTCTAAAAATAATAAAAGAAAAAAATTGTTTTTTTTTTTTAAAAAGAGATAATCATTCTTAGCTCCCCGGTATAGACTCTCTTTGCCTACATACTATATACCATCGGGAATTCACACTAAAAGCCATGTATAGCACTCAGCCCAGCATCTAGCACAAATGGTGGTCAGCTGACAAGATTATCTACAGACAGTGGGTCTTCGTCCCCTCAGGGAAGACTGCCATTCATACGGCATCCCCGTCCAGCTGCAGGTAAAACACTTCATTACTGGAAAGTTCCAGATGTCTGTATGACCGTCCCCAAATTGAGCATGTCTGTGACCGTGCTGAGATAACCGCGTCCTTCTAGTGGAACCGAGATGGAAGATTCTTCCTGTTCCTACCATGTGAGTGCCAGGAATTGCCAGCTTTTGTGGGCTTTGAGCTTCTTAACATCCATGTAACAGAAGCATAATCAGGTATACAACTCCTGGTGTTCAAGAGGGAAAAGCAAAGCGTTTAGGAAGAGTGCAAACTACTCTGGTATTAGGAGAGAACGTTCTCCCCTCTGAACGCCAAGAGAGACTGGGATCCTACAGCCGTCAGCAAAGTCTTCACTGAAGGGCTGGGTTGTGAACAGTTTAGGCTTTGTGGGCTATGATACAATCTCTGTTGACTACTCAGCTCTGCCGTGGCAGCACAAAAGCAGCTCCATCGCCAATGTGTAAACAAACGGCTATGGCTGTGTTTGAATAAAACTTTATTTACAAAAACAGGCAGCTGGCCCATGGGCTGCAGTTATCTGACCCCTGGCGTCACATAACGAACCGCATTCCAGCTGTCTGACTTGCAACAGTCGCTTCACCTCTTTGAATCTTAGTTTTCCATACCAAAAGGTGGGGGTTACCGACGACGACGTGAAAGAAAGTGCAGTCAATCCTCATTTGTGGAATACGTATTTGCAAATGTGCCTACTCACTAAAATGTCTTTGCGAGCCCTGAGTCAACACCACTGCGCTCCTGTGGACTGTCCTGGACGAGCACATGCGCCTCCCCTGAGGTTGAACAGGGCGACGCTCTGTGTTCTCTTCCAGCTCTCGCACTGCAAACACTATTCGCGGCTATCCAGTGTCCCATTTCACATTTGTGCTGGTGATTTTGCTGTTTAGAATGGCCCCCAGCCGTGCTGGAGTGCCGTCTCGTGTGCCTAAGCACGAGGCTGGGATGTGCCTTGTGAGAAAACACGCGCGCTAGAGAAGCTTTGCTCAGCACACGTCATCGCGCTCTTGGCTGCGAGTTCAATGTGAACGTGGCAACAATATATATTTAACCAGATGCTGTTAAACATAAATATGCCTGGGGAAAAAAAAAGATTATGGATTGCTCGGATGATGAAAATATTGTGACCAGGGGCTCACAGGAACCTAGATCTGTATTTTTCCAGGAGCAATAGTTCGGTATTCACTAATTCAGTGTTCCCAGCTATTTTATACAACACAACTAGGAGGAATAACGAGAATCGCCTGTGTATGGGCACATTGTCCAAAGTTGTTGCTAACAATGATGCTGTTATAAAACCCTCAGCGGATAACGACGCTGTGACCATGCTATTATTACTAGTTCATCGCAGGAGTCTTGTCTCCTCATGCTGCAATAATGCTATTACTGATTAACCGTGCTAGTTTAATTCTGTCGGTGTTATTTCACAAGAATGCGGTATTGCTGTTATGAAGTGGTTGTAGCCAAAGTCAGCCAGCGAATGTGCCCATGTCTTTTCCCCTTGACTTCCTGAGGGCAAAATACCAAAAATAAAGCCTTCCTACTGCCTGTCTCCCAGGGGCTTCTGCAGACAGAAAGCAGAAATAAGCGCTCTCCGGAGCTGTGGCTTGAAGAAAAGATGACAGCAGCTCCTCTCTAGGGGGGAGCAGGAAGCCGCACCTGCTGGGCCCCGAAACGGAGCCCCTCCTGGAGACAGACCTCTCCAGGAGCCTCGCCGTCCTGATGGCTCAGCAGACTGGAGAGCAGGGCCCCACTCCTTGTTGCCCTAGTTAAAATGCCAGCCTGGTATTTATTTGTCTCCCAGACAGATGCCAATTATGGGGGGTTGGGAAGGAGACAATGGCCCAGATCTGATTGACAACGGCTGCTGAACGAGGGGCCTCTGTGGCATGTTTAATGAAAAGGCCACTATGTTTTTATCGCATCTATTTGATTTTAGAGTGTCGTTTATAAAAACAATTCCACCAGCAGGATATACTGCTTCTGGGCTTTCTCTTCTCCCTGTGGCTCTGTGAGTGTCCTCTCTCTCCACTTGCCTTCTCCCTCTCCCCAGAGCAGGTTCCATCCCAGACTTTCTCGGGCCTCGCAGGAAGCAAAGGCCTGCACGGTCCTGCCACCCAGGACAACCCGGGGTTCCTGGGTTTGCCCCAAGCTCCCTCTCCCCAGCACCCTGCACCACCCCACTTCAGGCCAGCATCTCCTTGCCTTGCCACCACAACCACCTCTAATATGGCGTTCCTTGTTGTTCACCACTCGGAAGGTTCCCTCCCCCAAGGGGTGTTGGAAGCGTGCAGGGCAGATTAGGGTTGTCAGCGACCAGCCAGAGGGTATAACTGGCACTCAGTGCCCTGGGGAGTGCACGACACAGGATGTCCCCGATGACTTCATTCCCTTTGCCACTTTGTAGCCACCGTGATTTCCTTTCTAGTCCCGCAATCTAATTACCAATTGTGTGGTATGTGAATTATATCCAAATAAATCTGCTACGGGGTGTGTAAAAGTAGGTTTACGGTTGTGCGTACATGAAACACAGAGTTAATAAAACTATTGTAATAATCATAACCTGCGTGTCTTTTTCCATACAAACAACTGGTGTGGTAACGTGAACATCTAGTTCCTGTACTTCCCCACTCAACACTCTTAAGTGACTTGGTATCATCTGCCTAAGATCAAGGCCTAACTTCTCAAGTTCTAGGCCCTTCTACTTCCCTAATTCATCTCTTTTCACTGCTCCCCACTGGCTACAGTCTGCATACATACCCCACCACTCTCTTCACTTAGATTCTAGCCCCGCCTGCTCTCGTGGCCTCTCTGTCTAGAGCAGCAGTTCTCAACCTGTGGGCCGCAACCCCTCTAGGGGTCGAACAACCCTTTCACGGGGGTCGCCTAAGACCATCGGAAAACACATATTTCCAATGGCAATTCATAACAGTAGCAAAATTACAGTTATAAAGTAGCAACAAAAATAATTCTATGGTTAGGGGTCACCACAACATGAGGAACTGTGTTAAAGGGTCGCAGCAGTGGGAAGGTTGAGAACCACTGATCTAGAGCATCTTCCCTCTCACCTCCTTCCCTGACAAATGCCTACTCAGGCTTCAAGGCTCTGTTCAGGCATCACCTCTTCCAGGAAGCCTGCCATGATTCTTCTCAGCCTCAGGCGGCCTCTCTACACTTCCTTTGTATAATCTGTATAATGTGCCTGGCAGCCACCCTACCAGACAGCTCTAGGCAGGAAATAGGCCAGACTCAGTGCCCAGCGGAGAGCGGGTTACAGCAACAGCAGATCAGGGGGGAGAGCAGCTCCCATCTTTTTCACTGGAAGCACCTCTCCGCCTCTCCCTGCTTTATGAATCAGAATTTCATGGGAGAATTTGTTTGAAGAAAATTTCCACTGTCACAAAAGGTTTGGAAATGCGGTCTAGGTCATTGAGTTGGTCTGATGGGGAAACTGAGGCCCTGAGACGCCTTCATGATGGAGCTGGGTCAGTGGGAGAATAACATGCCTGCAGGTAACTGTGCTCCTTTCTGGCCAGTGAGGATCTCGAGTCTGGAGTGAGACAGGCGGGAAGGGGAGCATTCAAGGTGGAGACAGCCAGTCCTCCTGACCCGTCTGCCGAAGCTCCTTCCCAAAGGCAGACTCCGTGGAAGAACCGCAGGATGTTAACGAGGAAGATAGGTTTATACTTCTAGAGCCTTCCTCTTGTCTTTCTTGGGGACGTTAGAGACAGTGAAGCCACTCGCTCCTCTGGGTTCTTGTGTCTATGCACTTCCTTATACATTTTTCCCCTTTCCGGAACGTTCTGTTTACTGGTCCACTCTGCGTACGTGGCTTTTCTATGGGGAAGAAGGGGTGAACTGTGTTCCCATGTGTGTCCCCAGTGACACTGCAGGTGGACAAGCTGTCTGCTGAGCACACGTCCTCATTTTACAAAGGGGAATCCAGGTCCAGCGGCCGCAGGCCCTGCCCGAGGCCCCCAGCTGTTTGATGGTGGAACCCGGTCTCCAGACTCCCACTGCTCAGCCACAAGCTCTGACCGAGCCAGAGTGGCACTAACGCGGCTTCTCAGCACGAACTGCCTGGCTCCTTCCCACCGGCCGGGGCAGAGCTGGGTGTGGCCTGGCATTGCCTCAGGGGGAGACCACCTTGCAATAAATCCTGGTGGTTCGTCGAGTACCTAACTTCCCATGCCCCGGAAAGGGAGAGGGAAAGCATATACATTTACTGTGTACTGAGTGCCAACCGTGTACCACAGACCTTGTCACACACACACACAAAGAGCTCGCAGGCAAGTAACATGACAACGTAAGTAACACGACAACGTAAGTTATCTCGTTTGGTCCTATAATTACCCCAGGAAGTAACAGTTGCTGTCCCCATTTTTCAGATGACAAAATCAAGGCCAACAAAAGTAAATGGCAACATAGAGATTTTCAGACTCAAGACTCCAAAGCCCAGGTGCTTCTTGCTCCACCTGTGTCTGCTGGGCTCCTAAACCCGCTCCCTCCATTCTGACCACACGTATAACAGGGTCCAGCCCGTGCAGTTCTGACCTCCTTAATAATCTTTTCCTGAGGGCCAACGATGGGGCACCCCCCAGGCCCACGGGGTCAGAGGTAATTAATTCCTGCTCTCCCAACGTCACGGGTCACTCCCGAGAGAGGTGGAAGCCTTCATTTCAGCAGGACGTGGTCCACACTAGGGAGGAGAGCAAAGATTTTGTTTTAAAGAAACTAGCCTCTCTGGAGTGCTTACAGTATGCCAGACATGTTCCGAAGGCTTTACATTTAATACTCAGAGCCACACTGTAGGTATAACCTATTGTCGTTATTCCCCATATTTCAGACAGGGATTTGAGACTCAAATCCACGATCACCCTGCTGGTAGGACGGGCAGGGCCAGGTCAGCCTGAAGGCAACAGCTTTGCTAGACACAACCACTGCACGAGACCCGAGGTTCAGGAGAGGCTTCCTGGGAGCAGGTGGCTCCCTGGCCCCAAGTAGTGTCCCGATCTGTCTCCCAGGACGCCTTACAAAAACAAGGGTAATTAACTGGAGAATTTACGTCTGCCTCTGATTTTGGTCCTAAGAATAGCCACGTCTTCCTCTCGGCATGCCACAGGCACTGTCTTGCCAAACCCTGGCTCAGCCCGTTCCCACTCCTTGAATTCTTCCTTCTCTTCCTCACTTTGCAAGGTTCAGCTCAAATACAAGCCCCTGGAGGCCTCCCCCGTCCGGCACAGACAAATGATCATCTTTTCCTCTAAACTCCTCTAGCAGGTCTAGGATTTGGGGATGGGAGTACAAAAAGGGGACCTATGCACAGTCCACTATTTACAAGGTCTCGGGCTGGGGGTTTTACATAATTATGTATCTTTTCATCTCGCTTTGCCCTTACACTACTCAGTGCATGCAGCGGGTGTTACCTTGACACAGAGAAGAAAACGAGTCACGTAGAAGGATCACGATTGCTCAAGGTGAGCCAGCGTATGAGCACCAGAGTGAGACTGTGTCTGTCTGACTCTCAAGTCCCTGTCCTCAGGGTCTTGAGCCTGGCGTGGCTACTTGTCTCCTTCTGTGGACGCATGTCCAGCCCTGAACAGAGGGTGCACTCCTTGAAGGCAGGGCTAGGGTTATACTAGATCCTCTGAGCCCTCGCTGCACCTGGCTTGTAGGGACTGCTTACTAACATTGTATCAAATAAGTCAACATCTTAAATGTCCCTGTATCCTCAGTGTTCAGCAGAGTGCCCTACTGACTGGAGGAATCTAAGGAAGAATATTTTTATTTTCTAAAAATTAAGACAAATATTTGATTAACAGTTAAGCTTAACATTCGTGGTTTTGAATACCACCCAAACATATACACGAAGTACAAGGCAGTACTGTTCTTGCTAACATTTCATTGCTATTTTAATGAAATTACTATAACCCTGGTTAACGCCAGGCCTAGGTAGAAAGTTAGCCAACCGACCCGAGTGTCGCCCTTAGCCGCTGCGGCAGGTAGATGGCCGGGAGTCGGGTCGTTACGTGGCAATGGGACCGTCTGCCCACATTTGGAAGACCGGGGTGTATAAGCCCTGCTCTTTCTCCAAGCAGTTTATCATGAACTGGATCCGATCCGGTTACCCTCCCTACGCCGAAGCTCTTCAGAAGAAAATCACTCCTCTCGGTCCACAGCTGAAGCTCCGGTGTCCTGGGCCTCAGGTCAGAGGACTGCTCATGTTCTGGGGAAGGATTTGCTTTCTCATGAGGGAGATGAGTAAGCGTGTGTAACCCCAAACCCAGACTTGGCAAGACGTGACCCAGCGCCATGCGACCGCCCGCAGCCCCCCTGTCCTGAGGCTCCTCCTGGGAGGTAGAAATGCCCCTTTCGATCCCCCCTGCACATAAGAACCAGCGCCCCTCGGGGCCATCTAACAATTCTTTCCATAGAGGAGCCTTCCTGAAGAAAGCCATCTCACGGGCGGAAGAGACGCTTGGGAGGGCTGCATCCAGGAGAACTGAGCCTTCGAGGCCATCCTCAGCTAGGTGTGGGATTTAGTTATAAAGGTGACCAGCGGAAGAACTGCGAACGTGATCTCTATCGACTCCTGATTGCAAGTGCAGAGGGAGGAGGTGGGAGAGGCGGTGTCAGTGAGCTAAGCCTCCACTCTGCCCAGCAGGAAGGCAATAGATACTGTGTAAAGCTGATACATCACTTTGGAACAGTTTAAGCAAACACTCTTTAATGATATGGAAACAACCGCCAGAAGAACCCAAAACAAAAGCAGTTAAATGTGGCTGCCTCAGGGGATGGGAAATGAGGGTGAGGAAGGGCTTGTCACCTAAGACCTTCTGCACTATTTTATTTTGTCATCATTGGTGAGGCTATCTTTGATTTTAGAAAATGGAAAAAAAAATAATAATCTGCTCCCCAGAACACACCACCCCTTGGGGAAGTTTGGAGCCGTTTCTGTGTTTTGCTCGGCTACCTGTCAGCCCTGTGGGTTCTGGTGCACAGGACGTGGTGCCAGCGGAGAATGGGCTGGGTCGGTGTGTTATATGATCAGGCCACGTGGGTGAGTGGTGGGCACAGAATAATCTCTCTAGACGTGGTGATGAATGCTTAGGAGTGTTCCACGTACTTTCAAAAAGTACACTTTCTGAAAACAGTTATGATTTAAACAGCCCATAATGAAGCTGGGAGATAGCCAGGCATCATAGTTCACTTACAGGAGGAGCAATCATACCTTGGCTAATTGCTTGGAGTAAGGGACCTGGGAAAACAACTGTAAAGGAACCCCAATCCTAGGGACGGTGTGCAAAGTTTAGATCCAAATTATACAGGTGTCTGTGTCCTAAGCTGCATGTCATCCCCAGGCTGAGATGGGGCAGAGATGGGGTAGAGAGAGGGGACAGGGGGGCCAGGCTGGACTCTGAAGACATGGGTTCTCGCCATGCCCCTGGCACTGTTGGGCTGCGGGCTCTGAACTGCTTTTCGATGGCTATGCACAGACCACTTTACATAGGTTGTTTATTCTGTGCAACAATTATGCAAGGTAGGGATTCACAGCCCCATTGTACAGATGAGTAAATGGAGGCTGCTCTCTCAGCTTCAGTCTCTTTAGCTGTACACCTGAATTTAAAAATCCCTAGAGTCATTTTAAGGATTAAATAAGTTAATACAGTAAATGTACTGAATTCTGCAACTTCCTAATTATCTCCTAGCTTGACCCTCCCCAGGCCACCGCCCTTCAGCAGTTTCCCATTTCCTGATGTGCTATGTGTCCTCATAACGTGAGCCACTAATGCGCGCTACATGGGTGGCTTTAGTTTTCTAGTAGCCACACTTTTAAAAGGCAATAAGAAACAAGTGACATCAATCGTAACAATATATTGCGCTTATTTCATTGATAAGTACATTGATTTATCTGAAACACTTTTACCGCATGAATCCACATAAGAAATGTATGAATGGGCTACTTTACATTCTCTATGTTCGCAGGCTAAGTCTCCAGGACCCAGTGTGTATGTTACGCTACATGTCCATTCAGATTTGCCACATTTCAAGTGCCGGGGCCACATGGGCTGCGGGTCATCACGGAGGATCACGCAGATTCAGCTCTTCTTTCAGTTCCTCCAGCTGGCCTCCCACTCTCTAGCCTTGGCTCCGGGCTCTTCCCGCTGCCTGGACATGTCCTCCACCACCCCCAACCCACTCTGCTGGGCAGACTTTCAAATCAGGTCACTTTCTCCTGGAATTTGCCCTGGCCCTGTAAGGGCCCCTCCAGCATGTCCCCACAGCATTCTGCAGGGTCCCATTAAAACTGTATTGAATGGGTTGTAGCTGCTTGGGTGTCCTGCACACTAGGTCCACATATACCTTGTTTATCACTGAACCTCCAGTGCTCAGGATGAGCCCAGTACATGACAGAGGCCCTGTAGATGCATGTGCACTTGCTCACTAAAATGAAGCCCCCTCAGGCTCCGTACACAGATCTTCTCAACGGTGATCCTAAGAAGCAAGCGAAACCAGCTTCCCCTCTCTGCACACCTACCAAAAAGAGTACAGACACTGGAGTCAGGCAGACTTCCCTTCAATTCCTGGGTCTACCACTTTAGGAATTCGTGTCCTGGTCAGGTCCCTTGACCTCTCAGAGTCTCCGTCTACCCATCTGTAAAATGGGGCTATGAATCCCTACCTTGCATAATTGTTGCACAGAATAAACAACCTGTGTAAAGTGGTCTAGAACACCACCTGCCGCATGGTGTGTTCATAACACCCAACTTCATCAAATTGAAGATGTTACCAATTAGAACTGCATCAGTCATAAGATGCATCATAACTTTATGAGCCACCGAAAAAAGGAAAAAAGCCCGGCAACAATGTAGTTAAACTGTGACTGACATCCAATGGCATGCAAGATGCAGCCTGATTTCAGAGGTGTTTAAGTGTTGAGTCATATATGCCTTTAAGTCGATGGTATGTAGTAAAAGCTCCGCTGCCTGCTGGTGAGTAATTGACCAGCACTCCTGGGTGGGATATGCTGAAGCCGCTTTGTGATGAAGCCAAGACCTGGGCTTCCCTGGAAGGTGAGGGATGACTATTTACCGAGGCCCCGCTATGGGCCCGCCACTTGCCTGACATTATTCTCAAAAACAATTACTCCTCAAAAACAATCTTATTTGGTATGCTTCTCATTTTTAAAGGGAAGATCCGGCAGATTGGAGAGGGTACATTACCTCGCCAGCACAGAGCAGAGCCCAGACTGGCCCGGGAGCCTGTGGCCCCTGCTGTCTCCGGCAGGCCGAGCCATTTCTCAAGTCCCGGGCTCCTGAGGCCCGGTGGAAGCTCCCACAGCCTTGTCAGCAGCATCTTGTTAATGCTCTGTAAAGGCCCTGAGCTCCTCAAAGAAGCTCAGGATCAAACGGCCAGGCATGAGCTTATTAGATTTAATGCCAGGAACAAACCTCGCAAACAACAGGTTAAGGAGACCCCTGCGAAGATCTGAAGGAGGAGCAGAGCCTCCCTCCCCAGGGGCGGCAGGCTGCCAGAGCCTCAGGTTTGCAGGGCTCTGCTCGCTCCTCCAGCCAAGGAAAAAGCACGCTGGCCTCCTCCCTGCACAGCATCGGGGCCTCCAGGTCCTGCAGAGCACCCAGGCGTGGGGAGGAGACTTCTGAAGGGACTGAGGCACCGCCAGGGCCAGAGGGCGGTGAGTGGGGTGGGGGGCAGTTAGAGAGGAGGCTGTAAATGTGGGGAAGCCACCTGAGGTCATCAGTGCCCGAAACTCCCAGGTCAAATGTAAACACCCAGCTGCCTTCGGGGGCGAAGCCTGAAAAGCTAAAAGGCAGAAGGTCCCCTGTCAGCTATGGGGGACCACATTTGCTCCCCAGTTAGCGTGAGGGTCTTCTGCAGGAGGTATCAGGATTTTTGCTCAGCCAGGCTTGCCCAGGCCGAGATGACTGAGGCCGGTCCTACACATTTGAGATCCAGAGGTTTGCTGCTCCCTTCGATTCTGTTTCCTTAGAAAGTGCAGCCTCTTTCCGTGGAGTCAACTAAACCAGGTCACTGATGTGCTCATCTGAGAAAGTCTCCTTAATGGGAGTTTCTCAGGAGTTTCCTTTGTTCCAAGTAATTCTCCCCATCCCTTTCCATTTTTCCAGCTGAAATATTTGGAAAACAGATAAGGCAGATAAGAGAGGAGCTAGTCTGATGACGTGGAGGGCAGGACTAACCAGGCCACCCATCAGCCAGGCCCCTCCCCTCCCCCTCTGCTGAAACCCAGCCCAGGGCAGAGGAGGGATTGGAACTGCTGAGCTGGCATGTCTGTTGTGGCGGTCAATGACTTTGCTGTAAATTGGGGGGGGGGGGGGGGTGCGTAGGGGGCATGGAACAATGGCAGCCTGATACAGTAGAAAGATGGCTCGCTCTGGGTCACTGAGGAAAGTGGTATTGTCCATCCTAGCTTGGCTGTGAAATGACCCGTCATGGTTTGGCCTGGGTTCCATTCTGAGTCCCACCATTCACTTGCCATGTGACCCTGCCCAGAACAGGTCTCTCTGGGCCCCAGTTTTCTTGAGGGAGCTGGGAGAGCTCAGTGGCTTTCACACTGTGCTGGAGGGAATCCTAACCTGTCCCCTCCCCTTCCTCCAGAACAGTCCTTCTTCCCTCTACTTGAGACATTCTGGGTCCCTATAAAATCTCCTTGGAGACAGGCTTTTGTGGCCAATAAAAGTTTGAAATCCGCCAGACTAAATAATCTCATACATGCCTTCCAGCCCTGTCGTTCTCTGATTCTAAAAATCGCCAAGTTGCAATCTATTTGCGGGAACAAATACTACAGAAAGAAGTCTGGAGGTGCCAAGTGTGTGTGTGTGTGTGTGTGTGTGGGCGCGCGCGCGCGTGCGTGTGTGTGAATCCTTCTACACGTTTCTATGCCTCTGCTTTCTCAGACACAAACCACATGCAAACATTTCACCTGGGAAGTTGGCTGTTCTCAAGTTATTTACGAGCACAAAGTGCCTGCAGGCAAGCGTGTGTCTGTGCCCAGGGCCCGCCATGGGCTCTGCACTCTGCAGGCGGGGAGACAGCGCTGTCCCTGTGGCTTGCAAACAAGCAAACCAGTTGAGAATAACACAGCTTCACCGGGCAGGTACCTACAACTGGGCTTTTGAATTCTTCTGCTGGCCCTGCCTCCATCCCCCAGGCCTTCCCTGATTCCTGCCTGTCTCTCCAAGATGAAAACAAAGATAAAAAACGCAACCCAGTAACCGCTTCAAGACGGTGATGTGATGCTAGAAAGTCTGTGCTGAGGGGCCTGCCGACTTGCAAAATTTCTAGAGCCTCTCTGGGTGAAACTCCAGACACAGGCCGTCGGAGGCCACAGCTGTAGACCCAGCCTGCGGGCAAATCAGATTGGAGGCTGGTTCTCCCTGGGTGACAGGCAATCCTTAGCATCCTGCACAGACAGGCTTCTGGTCTGGCCTCAGACTCCAGCAGAGGGGAGCAAATGAGAGGAATGGCAGACCGTGAACACATACAAAATAATTTCTACTTCTCTTTGGATCATGTGGGTTTTATTGGGGGAGGGCGGGTAGCGTTCACATGCTTTTCTGATTACAGCTTCGCTGTGCCACCAGAAAACAGGCAGATAAATAGACTGCAGAGCTGAAAGAGGTTCTAGAGAGCATCTCATTCATCTGGCCCATTTTAAGGATGGGAAAACTGAGACCCAGTGTGGAGAAGCTCCTGCTGGGAATCATCCCACTCCAGGAAAATAATTCAGTTTAGCCTCAGGACATTGGCCACGTCATTCAGCTTCCCAGGCTGGAGCTCCCTGCTGTGGCCTTCATTTGGTCACAGACCACTGGGGGAAGAGAGGATGCATGGGGACACGGTGCCTGTAGGTAGGGGGAGTATCAGGGCTGCCATGTGTGGTTGGTTCAGGCTGTGTCCTGCACAAGGGCAGCCACCACAGAGTGAATGAGACCTCAGTCCTGGCTCTCACCTGCTGGCCCAGCTGTGTGCCCTGGTGCAGGGCTGTGGTCTGCTTGGAGGAGGGGCCTCTTATTCTAATTCTCACAGAAGTGCTGCAAGGGCTAGTGGGAATGGGAGAGACTAGAGCCAGGTCCCAGGTAGAACTTATCAGGCCGAGAAAGGAGAACAGACACTGCGGAGGGGCATGTGCAAAGGGCCACTGTTAGGGGGGATCAGAATCAGAGTTCACATACCTCTCTGCTGGCCTGGGCCCAGCACCTGTGACACCTGAGCCTTAATCTCAGTCACCTATAGGAGGACCAGGCCAGGAATATCCCTATGGGGACGGACACCATCTTAAGAGTGGGTGACATGCCCTGCCCCCTGTTCACTTTGTTGTGATGGGAACCTTGTAGGCCTCTGTCACTATTCCACTCCTTGCAGCCCTGTGGAGCCTCCCTTCTTCCCCGTGGCTCTTCTTTCCTGCTCCCCAACTTCCTGAGAAGGAGGACGCCAAGCAAAGTGAGGCAGGGAGAACCAGCCCAGCTGCCCTGCCTGGCAGGGTCAGCTGGCAGCAACCCCCCCTCCATCCCCCCAACTTCTGCTTCAGGAAAGGGCTGAAGACTCAGATTCTAAATATAAACACATCCCCATCCTCCTGCCCAGCTAATATTAGCCCTTTTGTGGAATCCACGGACAGCATTATTCCCTTTTTTTGGCTGTGCTGGTGGGAATTCTTCTGCTTACAGTAAGGCAGGCTGAGCCAGCAAAAGACCGGGGACCACACTGAGCCAAATACAGGGAGAGCTCTGGTACCGGGGGCCGCGCCAGATGATTAATGGAGCTCCTTTCCAACACAAGATTTATGGTCCTGTGAATGGGGAGGCCTGGGAAATGGGGGTGGGAGTGGTTCTGGTTAATTGAATTTGTCAGCTTCCAGATGGAGGGGCACTCACATTTGTTGATCATTTACTCTGAGCCAGGGACACTACTAAGGATTTCAAATATGTCAGTCCACGGACGCGTCACAACAGCCCTAGGAGAAGGGCAGGACTGTCATCTGTTTTACAGAGGAGGGCACCGAGCTCTGAGGAGTGAAGGGAACTGGCCCTCGACAAATAGCTAGTAGAAGCGAAGATGAGGTTGGGACCCAGGTCTAGGTGACTCCAAAGTCTTCACTTTCTATCATGCTGTCAGGTCTGTTTGCTTCCATAATGGCAGAAAACCATTTGAAAATGGTGTCTGTCCCTAGATCGGGCCACAGAGGCAAAGCATCGAATTGGAGTCAGAGGACTTGGACTCCGGGCCTGCCCCTGGCAGACAAACTTGGAATAACTGGTTAAGCCTCTGTGAGCCCTGGTCTCCTCATCTGGAGAATAGGGGTAGAGAGGAAGGAACTCCAAAGGCGCTTTAACCTTGACCCTTAGAGTCTGAGTTGTATTTCTCGGGTGGGTTCCCGTTCTCCCCAGAAATGCCACCTGGAAAGAGCATGGGGCATGAGGTTGGGGCAGGGGAAAACCGAATGTATTACTGTCTGGGAGGCACCTCTTCCCTACAAAATAAACAGAGCAAGAAAAGCTAATTCTGCCTGAAGCAGCATAACACAGATAAGGCCCTCAAGTGCGTGCAGAGAAGAGAAAAGGAAGAAGATTTGAGAGACAGGGTGAGTGACCAGTAATGACGTGGGGTGAACAGTAGGTATTGATGTTATTCGATTGTTCATTTTCCCAATTTGTTCCAATGAGAATTTTTCTTGTTTTAAAGATTCTTTTAAATTGATTTTTAGAGAGAGAGGAAGGGAGAGGGAGAAACATTGACAAGAGAGAAACATGGATCGGCTGCCTCCTGCACACCCCCTACTGGGGATTGAGCCCGAAATCCTGGCATGTGTCCTGACTGGGCATCAAACCAGTGGCCTTTTGGTGCCTGGGGCAAAACCCAACCAACCGAGCCACACTGGCCAGGACTCCATGAGAACTGGAGGCCGGGGATTAGGATCTGGTGACGCCTAAGAGGATGGCAGCCCCATTCTCCGAGAAAGGAGTGGAGACAGTGGAGACAGCTGACTGAGTCCAGAACCTTATAAGCACTTGTCCCCACCTGGAAAATGACACTGGCCAGACACAGGAACTCAGCACTGCCCACTGCGCGGCCCTGGCCCCAGCAGAGGCGCCCCTGCAGGGCAGCGGGCCTGTCGCCAGGGCTCCTGAGAGCCTCCCGGCGGGACTCTCCACCCCCACCCAGCACTGGAGCAGATTCCCACCAGCAGAGAAGGCCCCGCGCTCCTGCCACTTTATCTTCGCTGCATTTTATTGAAGTTAAACCGATACTGAAATTTCATTTCCAGGGATGTTTCCTGGACCATGTCTAGGAGGAAGAATGCGAGCCACAGCATGGCCCGGGGCGGTCTCTCGGGAATTCTCCGAGCCGGCGGCTCCTGAGGGGTGCCCGGTGTGTGTGCCCAGCGACAGGCGGCGCGGCGACACTGTCACCATCAGGAAATCACAAACAACAGGATTGTTTTCGAGGTGAGACGGGGTTCTGCACCCACACAGAAACAAGTAGAGCCTCCGGGGGAATCATACGGGCGTGCCAACAGGCACAGACCCAGGCAAGCGCGTGGGGCCCACACACAGATGTGTCCAACACGGACACATGGCCTGGACGCACATGCCTGCACATGGGACACACGCACACGCCTCCGCACCCACCGTCCTGACACACAGGCACGGGCTGTGGCTCCGCCCTCCAAGAGTCCCTAGACTCTGGCATTGGGGCCAGGGAGCGTGGCCCCTCCAAGCTGACAGTCCCCAATTTAGGGGCGCCATTGCTGGTCACCACTTGGGAGGATTTCCATTCTGATGATCCCAGGGAACACCCCAAAGAACCAATAGGTCCGTTTTCACAGCTGTTCCCTAATCACCTTCTGCCCCAGACTCCTGGACTGAGTGCTCCAGGCAGAAGGTGAGTCACAGACCTCAGGGAGCGCAACACCTCAGAGGCAGCGGGCGAGACGGTGCTGAGGGGAGAGAGGCAGGCAGGGAGCCGAAGAAAAGCTTCCTGGGGGTCAGATCTGCTTCTGTGCTGTTGGGTCCCCAGAGCCCAGCCTGGTGGCAGCGTGTGGTTGTGCCCCAGAGACGACCACTTGGTGAACTGATGCAGCGCTATTTCCGGCCGGCCTTTCCTGGTCTCTGTCTTGCCTCCCCACTGGCCAGAATATCAAGTCCGTGTTCCGTCTGGCCTGACCTGCAGGACCTGCCGAACCAAGCCAGAACCCTCTTCCCACCTCACATCCCTCTGACCTCCCCATGTCTGCCCCTCGCCCACTGCCCCTGATCCGGGGAGCTGCTTTCCATTCCTCCAGGACTCCAGGCCCGTCCAGGTCTCAGCGGCTTCGTCCAAACGTTCTCTGTGCCAGGAACAGCCCCTGCTTCCTTCTGTCTGTTGAACTCTTTCAAGGTGGCACCTCAAATACCCCTCCCTTCCTGCAGCCTTTGTCCGCCTTCCTCTCCCCCAGCTGCGCCTCCCAGCAAATTACTGCGGCCTCCAAAGGGCCCCTGAAGACCTTCAGCACCGCTGTCTCCCCAGGGTGAGTGGCTCCAGCGGGGAGCCCTGTCCCGCTTCTCCCAGAGCCTGGCACCCAGTAAGGGACAGTAGTAGGAGACTCAGCAAGGGGGGTCCCATTGCTTCAGGGCCCGGCTTTGGGCTTTACTGAGTCCCTTAGCTTGCCTCTGCCCCATCTGAGTAGGAATATAAGAAGCAGAGGAACTACATAGACACCTCTCCAAGCAGGACATACAAATGGCTAAGAGACATATGAAGAAATACTCAACATCACTAATCATCAGAGAGATGTAAATTAAAACAACAATGAGGTATCACCTCACACCTGTCAGAATGGCCGCCATCAACAAATCATCAAACAACAAGTGTTGGCGAGGGTGTGGAGAAAAGGGGACTCTAATACACTGCTGGTGGGAATGCAGACTGGTGTAGCCACTATGGAAAACAATACGGTGTGTCCTCAAAAAATTAAAAATTGAATTTCCATTTGACCCAGTGATCCCACTTCTAGGAATATATCCTAAGAAGCCTGAAACACCAATCAGAAAGAATACATGTACCCCCATGTTTGTAGCAGCACTATTTACAATAGCTAAGATCTGGAAACAGCCCAAGTGTCCATCAGTAGACGAATGGATAAAAAAGCTGTGGTACATATACACAATGGAGTATTATGCAGCTGTAAGAAAAAAAGATCTCTTATCCTTTGAGATGACATGGAAGGACCTGGAAAGTATCATCCTAAGTGAAACAAGCCAAGCAGAAAAAGACAAATATCACATGATCTCACTTATTTGTGGAATACAATGAACATAACAGTGTGAGGAACAGGGTAGACCCAGAGACGTGGAAGTGGGGTACAGACTGACAACCCTCAGAAGGGGGGGGGGGTAAACCACAGAACTTAGATGCATGTACACATAACCGATAGACACGGACAATGAGGCTGGGCATGGGGTGGGGGGGATGGGGAAGAGAGTGTCAATGGGGAACAAAAGGAGAAACATCTGTAACAAAAATAAATTTAAAAAAAAGAAGCAGCGGGTGCTAAGTATGGAAACCAGAGTGAAGAAAGAGCAAGGCCGGGCGCAGATGATACTAAACCCGCCTCTGGTCTGTCCGGATCACGCACACGTCCAGGTGTAGTTCCCATATCTCCACGCCCTTGCCCCCCACAGGGGGCTCCTGCTGCCTCCTGTCCCACGTAACCTTCCCCAGGCCCCTTCTGAGGAGCCTCAGGGAGCAAACCAGCACTGGAGGCACACCCGTCGCAGGTTGAACGCCAACTCCCGATGCACGGGAGACGCTGCTCCGCGTTCAGCTGGCCGAACCGGGCAGCCAGGCTGGGCAGGGGCCGCAGGAGCTGTGCCTGCTCCCTCGTGAAGCCCCAAGCTCACTTGTCCCTGCTTGTCCTACTCAGTAAAATAAACACATAAAACGAGGTTACTTAAAATCCTGTTTTCTTTATTGCTTTATTTATATTTCTAAAAGGTCAGAGTCGATTCTTTTTCACCTGGAATGAATACAAGACCGAGAGGAGGGAGTAAGTTCGATTGCAGAAGCGTCTGAGTATCTTTACATGCCGAGCGTGGTGTTAGGCTCCGCACGCAGAGATGAGGGAGATGCGTCCAGGAGCCTGTGTTAGTGGAAAAGCTCCCAAAATCGATGGTCTTTCCTTCACAACGGGCTGGGCACATATTAGGTCCAGCTTTTTGTAGACCTTTTAGAAGATTTTAGAGAACCTTCAAAGTTTTCATTTCATTTCATTGTCACAACCACCCTAGGAAGTAGACATCAATGTCTCTATTTTACCAATGAGCAACAGAGACCCAGTGTTACCCACTCTAGCCTGGAAATGAGACTGAGGACCAGAATTCAGTGTTTTTGAGTCTGATCTTCTAGTAAGTGGGGAGCACCCTTCCAGGGCCAAGGGAAGACACGCTTCAGCGGGTGGGGGCTGCTCAAGGCCACGGTCCTGGGAGATCTGCATTGTATCCAGGGACAATTCTCCAAGGCCTAGACCCCAGCTTTGTGACCAAATCTTGTTTCAGTTCTGCCTCTCTGGTACCCTTGGGCTGTTGTTTAGAAAAAGATCCTGAGTCAGTGAAACTTTACTTTCCCAGGATAAAGTTCAGACTCCAAAAAGCATAGAGACCTTTAAGATTGGCCTCCTGGGATCTTTCAAATTCTCTTTCAGTTCTGCTCTTTTGAGCCCCCGCGAATGGCTCTGAATGTGCCGGTAGACTCTGCTCTCACTGACCTCCTGGTTCTGCTTGGGCATGGATGGCCCTGCCCCACAGGCCCACTGGGCAAATTCCTGTGCGCCTTTCAAGCTTCCATATGGACCACATCTTCTCTGATGCTGTTTGTCCCTGAAACTTCTCCACATTTCTGTGGCCTTTTATGCCCATGCGATAGCCATGATCATGCTTGCTAGTAACTGTTCAGAGTCCGGTATCCCCACCAGACTGGCTGCCCTTCGGGGACGGGGACTGATGGGGATTCCTGTCTGTGGGACCTGAGAGTTCGGTACAGGGCCTGGCACAGGCAAGACGGATGTGTAAGTGCTGAATGAACCGAGGACGTGACTGAAGGAATGAGTGAACTGTCATAACTCAACGCCTCTCTTCTGCAGGGATGTTCCGGGGTGGAGCATCACCTTCGCTTGGACTGGGATGCACCAATATCAGGACCCTTCAGGGTACAGGCTCAGACTCTTGGTTCTCCTAAGCAGTTTCAGTGGGGAGCAGCATTTCCTCATTTTTACATTTCAAAAAGGAACGAAAACAAACACTCAGCTCTTTTGTTAATCTAAATGCGGAGCTAGTAATGCTTGCGGCTATTTTGATTTTCTCATCTAGGAGGACAGGGATGAGTCCCGGGGGTGAGGTGCTGTAAGCCTGGGTCTTTTTCAGCCTGTGGTCAAGAGGGCAAACTTATGTTTTGGAGAAGAAAGTTTTGCTCAGTGGAGTATTCATTCAGACATGTGTGCTAAACGGTTTAAAACTGGGGTAATAAAAAGGCAGGGCCACACCGTCTGTCCAGCCCGGTGCCCAGTACCAAGTGTGCTGTGTGCCGCCACACAGGGGATTCCCTGTCCTGCTCACAGGCATAATTCCAGGCTTCAGTCCGACGTCAAGACTCTATGTTCACAAATTCCCGCCGCACAAGCACACGATAGGGCATAACTGTGAGCTGACCTAAGTTTGCCCTCACCACTTTTTAAAGTTCCCAAAGAGAGAGAGAGAGAGATGAACATAAATTCTTCACACACTTGGAAAACATGAACAAGGAGGGAACACTTCCCAACTCATGTGATGAGCCAGCATTGCCCTGACACCAAAACCAGTTAAAGAGACCACAAGGAACAACAAAAAACTACAGAGCAATATTGAGTATAGCCAGAAAAACCCTCAATAAAATACTGTTGAACCAAATGTAACAAATATAAAAAGGATCATACAACACAATTATGTGAGGGTTTTCCCCAGGAAAGTTGGTTTAGCATACTACAACCAATCAGTGTTATGCACCATACTGAGAGAATAAAGGAGAAAAACCCCAAGATCCTGTCAATAGACACAGAAAAGCATTTAATAAAATCCAACACCCTTTCATGACAAAAGCACTCAACAAATTATGAATACAAGGAAACCTCAACTTGATAAAGGCCATCTTGAAAAACCCACAGCTAACACAGTAGTTTGGTGAAAGACTGTAAGCTTAGAAGCAAGGTCTGCTCTTACCACTTCTATTCAACATTGTACCGGATGTTCTAACCAGAAAACTAGACAAGAAAACAAGGGGCCAAGCATCCAGATTACAAAAAAGGAAGAACTAAAACCATCTATACTCATAGATGACAACATCTTGTCTATAGAAAATCTTAATGAATCCACCAAAAACTATTAAAACTAATAAACCATTTGAGCAAGGTTGCAGGATACAAGATGTACAAACATCATTTTTCCCCCCTGTATATTAGCAAATGAGTAATCCAAAAATGAAATCAAGAAAACAATTCTAGCCCTGGCCAGTCTGACTCAGTGGTTAAAGCATTGGCCTGCAGACCCAAGGGTCTCAGATTCAGTTCCCAGTGAAGGGCACATACCTGGGTTGCAGAGTCAATCTCCAGGCCCAGCCAGGGCCATGTGGGAGGCAACCAGTCAATGTGTCTCTCTCACCTTGATGTTTCTCTCTCTCTCCTCCTGCCTGCCCCTCCCTACCCTGGACTCTGTGTAAAAATCAATGGAAGAATATCCTTGGGTGAGGGTTAACAAAAAAAGAAAAAGAAAATAATTCTACTTACAATAGCATCCAAAAGAAAAAAATATTTAGGAATAAATTTGAAAAGAAGTACAAAACTTCTTTACAAGTGTAAGAGTTCTTTATATGCAACATGTATAATATTTAATACTATAAAATACTACATAAAGGGAAAGACATCAGCAATTGTGGATTGGAAGACAATATCGTTTAGATGGCAATACATCCAAACTGATTCAGTACATTCCCTGTCAAAATCCCAGCTGGATTTTTCTTTTGTAGACATTGATAAGTGGATCCTAAAATTCATATACAAATACAATAGACACAGCATACTCAAAACAATCTAGAAAAAAAAGGAACAAAGTTGGAGGACCCACACTTCCAATTTGAAAACTTACTGTGAAGCTATAGTAGTCAAGACAGTGTGATACCGGCATCAGGACAGACATATAGATCAGTGGAATAGAAATGAGAGTCCATACTTAGACCTTCACATTTATGATCAATTGATCTTTGAAAAGAGTAGCAAGACAATTCAATGGGGGAAAGAATAGACTTTTCAGCAAATAGTGCAGAGACAATGGGATGTACACATGTAAAAGAATGAGGTTGGTCCCATAGCTCATACAAGACACAAGGACTGACTTAGAGCGAATCATAAATTTGCATGTAGGGACTGATACTATAAAACTCTTAGAAGAAAACATAGGAGTAAGTCTTTATGACTTTGAATTAAGCAATGGTTTCTTAGATGTGATACCCAAAGCAAAAGTGACAAAAAAAATAAAATAAAAAAACCCAGATAAATTGACTTCATCAAAATAAAATGCTTTCATGCTTCAAAGAACATTATCAAGACAGTGAAAAGACAATTCATGAAATGGGAGAATTTACTTGCAAGTCATATTAAACAAGTGACTTGGAGAGAGACAGAAAGACAGAGAATGCATAACTCAACGATAAAAGAAAATCCAATTAAGAAATGGGCAAAGGACTTGAATAGACATTCCTCCAAAGAAAAAATACAAATGGGCGATAGGCACATGTGAAGATGCTGAGTATCATTAATCATTAGGGAAATACAAATCAATACCACCCCAAACCACGAAGATGGTTAAAATAAAAGAGAAACATAAAACGTGTTGGAAAGGGTGTGAAAAATTGGAAACGTCATATAATGCTGTTGAGATTGTAAAGTGGTACAAGTGCTTTTGACAACAGACTGGCAGTTCCTAAAAACATTAATCAGAGAGTTATCATGTGACCCAGCAATATCACTTCTAGGTATACACTCAAAAGAACTGAAAATATATGTCCACACAAAACTTGTACACAAATGTTCACAGTAGCATTATTCATAATAACTACGAAGTATAAATAGCCCAAATATCCTTCAACTGATAAATGGATAAACCAAGTGGTGTGTGTGTGTGTGTGTGTGTATTCTTCAGCCATAAAAAAGAGTGAAGTATTGATACATACTGCAACATGGATACATCTTGATAACATTATGCTAAGTGCAAGGAACCAGACACAAAGGCAACATATTATATGATTCTATTTATATAAAATGCCCAGAATAGGCACATTCATAGAGAGAGAAAGTAGATTAGTGGCTGCCAGGGGCTGGGGAGAGTGGGAAATGGGGGACAGAGACTGCTAATGAGTATGGAGTTTCTTTCTGGGGTAATGAAATGCTCTAAAATTAGATAGTGGTGATGGCTGCACAACTCTGTGTACATACCAAAACACACTGAATTGTGCAATTTTCAAAGGGGTCAATTTTACGGCATGTAAACTGTATCTCCATAATGCTCTTATGAAAACATGCAGGAAATAGACTGTAGGAAATGTAGAGGACTGGGAAGAGCTGACTTGCTGGAAGTGTGAGATGGAAATTGATTTTATTTTTTCCTGTTATTGTTGTTTGTGCAGTAAAATGGGAAAAGAAGGACGTACGGAAGACAAGCAGTAGCTTCGGGGTCCAGGGCTCTGAGGTGGTCATCCCTTACTCTGCTAGTCACTCACTGTATGCTCTTGAGTAGCTGGCTTCACCTCTCTGGGCCTCGATTTACAGTGGGAGTGGGAATGCTAACAACCCACGGGCGGCCGGTGGACCACGAGGCCTTCATACCCAGAGCAGGTGAACAGTGACACCCCTAGTGTGCACTCCCTTTTGTCCTTCATTTATTCCAGTAGTAACGGAGCCTCTGTGACACACTGGGGGTAGAGAAGAATTAGGATCGGACCTTGTTCTTAAAAATCTTAGAGTTCAGTGAAGAAGCCAGACACATGCCCGGCTGGTGTGGCTCAGTGAACTGAACATTGTCCCACGGACAGAGAGGTCCCAGTTCAATTCCTGGTCAGGGCACATGCCCAGGTTGTGGGCTTAATCCCCAGTAGGGGGTGTGCAGGAAGCAGCTGATCAATGTTTCTCACACTGATGTTTCTATCTCTCTCTCCCTTCCCCTCTCTCTAAAAAAACCAATAAAATAAATAAATAAAAAGAAGTAGTCAGACATCAATTCCTAAAACAAGTTCACCGGGAAGGCTCCGAGTAAAGACAGCCACAAACAGCTTGTTGAACATGCTACTTGCACAGACCAGATACACTTGGGAACTTGTGCTGAGAGCTTCTGGTGAAGGGGCCAGTCCAGGAAATGAAAACTCACAGAAGAAAGAATCCATCCCCACCAATCACGTGTGCTCTACAGCCTGCTCTCCCGGGCACCTCACATGCCATCCTCTGAGAGTGCCGGGGGGAAGTCTCACTGCTTACTTTACACAGGGGAACACGACCCTCGGGCGGCCGAGAGGGTGCTGTTTTTATGATGCCAGCTCACAGGACAGGGCTCTTTCATGTTGTCATAGCCACCTCTTCTTCAGAGCAATCAGAGGCTACATCCCACCAGGAAGGAAAATGGGGTGGAGGGTAAAGTACTGGAAAGTAAGCAGGGGCTTTCTCGAAGCCAGGGCTGGTAGGAGGTCCCGAGTATGTAACCTGCACCCCCCGGGGGGTCCAGTGAGAAAGCATGCCACATGGAGACCCCGGAACCTACTCAGCCCGGGGTGGTCCCACACAAGATGGGCTGCATTCCTTGTGGAAATACCCATCTTCTGTGGGTCATCCCTGTCTAGCCATCACGTCCCCACTGATCTCACTCAGTAATGAGCTGGGAGTGGGGATGCAAACCGTGGTCTCAGCTGCAGAGCGTCTGCTGTGCACAAGGCATCGGGTCGGCGCTTCCCCAGCAGCAGGCACTGAGGCGGCCCAGCGGCTGTTTTCTACACGGACACCGAGGTGACACTGAGGACCAGAGCAGTCAAGTGCCCTGACAAGGTCACACAGAAAGATCTGTATTAGAGAGACGAGCGAGGACTCCAGTCAGCCTCTTTCCACTCACCATGAGGATTCTAAGTTACTGTCTGTGCAAAGAAGTCACAGTCTCAAGGGCAGAGGACAGAACCAACCATCTGACTGTAAGAGCTCAGAAGCCTCCCGCCACCGGAGGCTGCGGGACCCTGGGATCCTGTCTTCCATCCACACAGCACTGAGAAGTCACCAGCTCACATTGCAAGGAGAGGTGGGGGCTGGTGTTCCCGTTCCATCCCCTAGGGCTTAGCCTCCTGCCTGGTACTGAATAGGAGCTGCAACAGCAGCCTAAGGGACCCTTGGTTCTGACGGCACTGACTCCTAGCCAGCAGCGGACCTCCCTTTACCAAATTCATCTTCCTTGAAGGACAGGGAGGACAGAACAGAGCACAGGCGTTCGGCACAGAGGCCCAGGTGGGCCCCCAGTGATGATGCCAGACTTGTGGCAGCTGGCCAGGTAGTCCGACCGACGTCTCATTTATCAAGAGCTGTAACACGTCCGTGAGTGGCTCCAGTGTCAGCCCTATCCCAACGACGCTGAGAGAGTGTTGGTGACCCCAAAGGCCCCTCACCGCCAGAACATCTCTGGAATTAAATGAATGGATAGCTGCTAGGCCCGAGGGCCAGGCTGCACCCAGCATTCTGTAATTACCCTGTTCGAGGAAAAAAGAAGGGTTTCCATCCTGTCCAGTGGGGTAGGGTATCTCCCAACACCCTGCAGTAATTCATAATGATCGTTGGGATTAAACAACTGAAGTTTGTAGAGTTCTCAACCAGGAAAGACTGAAAAAAATAGAATGTGGAGTCAGCAAGAAATCACTCCCAACAAGTATCTCAAAGGGCAGAAGAAAGAACACAGACTTTGGGAGCTAAGGGACCTAAGATAAAGCTCGGACCTGTCTCTTAAAAGATGTCTCATCGTTCGGAAACCTCATAACCTCTCTGAGCTCCCGTTTCTTCATTGGCTAAACGGGATGTCATTTGTTATTGTTAGGAAGGCTGCAGGCTAACCAGGTGGACAGGTTTGGCAGGTGATGGGTAATGAAAACTGGATGAAGGAGGATGTCTGAGGGGGGGCTGTTGTTGAAATGACTGGGTGAGATGATGAGCAGGTGTGTGGGGGAGAGAGAGAGGGAGGAAGGAAGTGAGGGAGAGAGAGAAGGTGAAAGAGAGGAAGAGAGGAAGGGAGGCAGGGAGGGAGAGATAGGAAAAGGAAATGAATCATGGGGAAAACTGCATTTAGCAGGGTAAAAAAACAATTCAGAGCCCAAATGGAATGTGGTCAGAGGGGATATAATAAGGAGAAATATTTTAAAATCACATTTTCCACTAGACATGTCAAAGAAATCATCTACGATCTGCCAACTGCTCGGTCTTGACAGAGCAATCCCAGCCCTGGAGACCGATTCTTACTCCACCAACAATGTCTCCTGCAGATGTTGAAGCCAGAGGGAGCACACGGATCCTTCTCACACACCCATTCCAGCTGACGAATGACTACCTGGAGCACTGCGTTTGCAAACATTCTGAGACCTCATCTGAATTCAGTGCCAAAGACGGTTGTTTCCATTGGTGATGTTTGTGATGGGACGTAAGGAAAGAATGGCAGCCTGCTTTCTGGGATGTGCTGCCCAAATAAGCCCTTTGGGACCCCCCACCCCCCCCGACATCCATTTCTCCAGCTGCGGGGACTGTTGCCATTGGCCGCTGACAGTTAGTTCTTCATTGAGTCCTCCAGGAATGGCCCTCAGCCCAAAAGAGCTGCCTTGCCCGGGGCTGTCCACAGCGGTTGCTGCAGAGGCCAGAGAGATCAGCTCCCTGCTCAAGGCAGGATACCGGAAGGGCCATGCCAACTCCAGAGCTCCCTTTGGGATCAGCTGATACGTTGGTTGTGGCTGCATTGCGGCCCACTCCTCCTTGGTCCCCTCACTCTTTTACAGGTGTTGATCCTGAGGGCAAGCCAATACACTTTCTGCATGCAGATCCCTGTCCTAGAGTTGGTTTCCCAGAACACAACTTAATCCATCATGGACTTGCCAGGCCTGCACAAGCGATACCTCCCTATGCCTAGGAAACAGCTTGTCACCTGCGTTTACTTACCCCTCAAAAGACACTTGACATTAGCCAATAAGAACAGCATGTGCTCCGTCAGCTTTTCCCCTTTCCCTTGTTTGCCAGGAAACTCAAAGGTAAGTTCTCCTGTCTTTCTTCGCTTGCCTACGTGGAAGTCAACTTCTGCTTTGGCCTCGGAGGCTCTCTAACATAAAAATGATGGGTTGACTCTGTGCCTCTCTTTCCAGTCGTTCTTCCTCCCACCCTCTACTCCCGAAGAGACAGCATCTGATCCTGACTCACTTTTTGAAATTATTAAAGATTGAAGGTGTCACCAGGAGGAGGAACAATATATGCTAATGATTCTCACTGGCGTGATGCTTTCGACTTAGATGTATTATTTTATAGACACAGCAACTCTTTAAAGTTATTATTGCTTTTGAACAAAAGGTACAGAGAGATTTTCCAACTAATTGCAGAACCTAGACCAGAACCTGGGTTTCTTGACTCCCAATCGTATAGATTCCAGCCACAGGCAGAAAATATTTAGCTGCTCACTGCGGCTCACTCAGTGGCAATGCATGTTTTCTGGAGAACACTGAATCCCTGCAACTAGCTCAGGAGACCCGCCCCCTGCCATTCCCCTGTTTCACTTTGGCAAATCCTGAGACCTGTTCACACCCCACACCAAGCACTTAAAGCATCGTGGAATTGAACAGATGATCTAACAGTCCAATGCCATAATCCCCATGTCAGCCCCGACAAGCGGCCATCTTGTTCCTGTTTGAACCACTCCCTTGATGGGGAGCTCACTACCTCAAACTGGCTACTCATTCTGTTGTCCCTTCATGTGTACAAGTGGAACAATATTAAGAAGGGAAACCTGTGACATTTAAATTAGATAATGAATGCCAAGCACATAGTGTAGTACCCAGTGCCTAGAAGTATTCAGTATCTGACAAGATGTTTTCTATTGCTGTTAGACACAGAACAAGAGAAGAGAATTAACTTGTAGGAGGAGCACCCTCTGCTCCAGACACATTACTTGGAAATGAGTCCTGACACAGCCGGAGACAGAGCTAGAGAAGTACTGAGGTCTAGAGTGTGGGCTCTGTAGCCAGACCACCTGTATTTGAGTATAGCTCGGCCATGTAGCTGTGTGACCTTGGAGGTCACTCTGGCCCTCCATGTCCTCATCTGTAATGCTTAACATTCTGGCAGGCACACGGTAGATGCTGTCATCATTCCCATCTTACAAACAAGGAAACTGAGGCCAAGACTGAGCCATTTCCCCAGGTCAAACAGCTAAGGAGAAGCAGAGCCTGCACATAAATCCTGGTCTACATGAGTCCCAAGTTCATGCACTTTCCTTTACATGACCTCTGTCCTTGTTTTTTGGTTTTGTTTTTTTTAAAAGAAAGGTGGGGAGAAACAAACTAATGCTCATACTCATTCTGCTGGAGAAGCCAGCACGGCCTGCTCATTTCGAGAGCAGCTTGCTCATAAAGGCGCAGCTGAGTGAGCCTGGGGTCGTGTCCACAGGCAGACAGCGAGGCATGCTACCTGCTTGCTAAGGAGACCTGCGAGGGGTGCGGTGGAAAACCCCAACTCTGCTCTCAGTCCGCCACTGCGGCAAAACCAGGACTTCTGTCTGCTTCGGCGGCCGTGGGGAGGATGGACAAACCACCAAGCCCCACTGGCCACATGGGCGGGTGACATCCAGGTGACTCAGTCCTAGGATGGGTGAGGAAGCACAGCCAGCGCCTTCAGAAGCAGCAGGACCGGGTGAGCTCTGGGCAGCGGGGGTCTACGGCTGGTCGCTGGGCCAGGTCTGTGTCGATGTCGGTGGTACGGGCAGTGGCTTCTGGCTCTGCACAGAATTGGCTGGCAAGGGTAACATTCAAAATATGTAGCAGATGATGTGGCACAGACAGCAGCCAATCGGAACAGACATGACGGCTTTTGAGAACAGACCGTTGGCTTTAAACAAACAGCAGGACCATGGGAGAATATCCCGGCCAAACATCCATCTCGGCAGCACGGAGAAGGGGATCAGCAAGGTGGGGGCCCAAAAGCAACAGAAAACTCTCTGCCTGTCTCCAGAGGAAGTCCCAGGGAGAATGCCAGGAAGCTCCAGGGCCCCACAGAGCACATATGAAAACCATCGCTGTGGGGGAAGTGTACGCGCCTTCAGGATGGCCACTCCCTTTGGGGCGCACAGCAGCCTCCAGAGGAGCAAAGCCCCAAGTCCCCCAAAGACACGTCCAGGAATGTTCTAACCGATATATTATCATGCTGTCATTCTGAGTACTTTCGCCCTGGGAAAGGAGTGTACGTCTGTGTCTCCTAAAGCAGTTGTTTCTGTTCGAGCATTTAGACAAGGGCACCAGCGCTCCGCACTGGCACCCCCGAGACTTAGCACACGGCCTGGGTCTGCGCAGAGCGAGCCCCGGCCCCACCAGGAGCCAGCAGTCGGAACCCTAGTCCTGCCCGGGCGGCCCCCACAGCCGCTCCAAGCCCCTCCAGTTCAAACCTGCCTCCCTGTTGTTAGCTTTCTCTAAAAGCACAGGCCCCTGCTACCCTTTGGACAAAGTCACAAGGAGTCAATTATTTTGTGGCAATGAAGCTGGGTACCATTTCTTCGTCTTGCATAAGATGAAGCTCACATGATGAAACAAGTCATGGTCCATGAGGTCTTGTGGGAGGTACCAGAAGGAATGGCCCTCCCTTGAGAGCGATGCACCAAGACTCCCCTCGCCGGGCCTCACCCGCCAATCAGTCTGCGGGAGCAAACTTTTCAAGCCCAGGAAATTCCCCCAGAAACACCACTGAAACACTTCACTACTGCTATCCACGGAGCTCAAAAGATTGTCCCACTTGATGTTGACTTTCTCCCCCCTTCGGTGTCACGTATCCGGTGTCCTCTCCAGGAAGGGTACCCTTTTCTTGCTCATTCTCTTCGTGCCTCCTCATCCTAAATTTCATGCCTGACTATGGCTGCCCAGCGTCCTCCAGTCTCATTCCTTCTGGACGGAAACCTCACACACCTGGGTGAGCAGGCTCTGGACTGGAGTGACAGCTTCGCAGGAATTCAGTGGAGGAGCGGTGGGCCCCCTGGCGCTGTGAACACGGGAAGGCCGGTGGGTCCGGGAGGGGCGGGACTTTGCTGTTGAACACCAGACTCCATCAGCCAGGCTTCCGTTCCCAGTTCTGCCCCTCACCAGCTGGGTGCCCTGGGAAGTTACTCAAAACTCTTTAAGCCTCTGTTTCCCTTGGTGTAAAATGGTTATAATAGTATCTCTCTTACGGGGTTATTTAAAGACTTAAATGAAATAATACATATAAAGCACTTAGTGCTCTGCCTAGTACACAGTCAGCGGTCAGTAGCTGGCCTTTATGAATACTATTGCTAATCATTCAAACATTTATTGATCAGCTGCTGTAAGCCCTGCACCCTGCTTGGGGTGGGGCCTCCAGGTTCTTGCCATCCAGGGGGAGAGGACCACAGAAGTACCAACAATGAGGATGCCACATGGCAAGTGCTTTATTCATGATTACCTTTAAAAGAACTATTGCTAAAGGTGGCAGCCATTTATTTGTTTGTTTGTTTGTTAGCCATTGTGTGCTGCATGCTTTGTAGAGGTCAAGAGCATAAGCACCTGGGTTCAAATCGAGACATTTTCACTGAATATTTATGTACTCTGGGGCATGGTAACTTCTTTGAAACTTAGTTATCTCATCTAGAAAATAGATATAAAATCAGAAATAAAATATACCTAAGATGTTGCCCTGGTGCCTTGCACAGAGTAGGGCTTAATGAATGTCTTTTAAAGCCGTAACTAAGGATGTTGGGAGAGCTAATGCCAATGGCTGTTGTCCCCAACCCTGGACAGTCTGTCTGAGTAGGTCTCAAGGTCAAGGCGGAATGTCTACCTGGGGTGTGTGGCGGGACCGTGATGTTTAATGGCCTATCTGGTTTGTCACCAGTTCCTAGCCAAGGACTGGGGCCGCTGGAGTTGCTGGTAAGATCTAGGCAGATTGTTCCAAATAAGGCAGGCCCTCCAGGACCAAGGCCCAGAGAAACGGCTGGTGTAATAAGAGGCCAAGCTAGGACCTAAATGCAGACCGGTTGTATTATCCAAGGCATGAGTACCACAGCTGGGGCAATCTGCTGCCTGGAGCCGGTGGCTTCTATGTACCACTGACACTGGCTGCCCCTCCTGCACACCCAGCCCAGTGCCGGGTACCCCCGTGCTGCGGTGAACGGGACCATGCAGGCAGAACTCCACACCTCACAGATGCATGACCTCTGAGAAGGAACATGCAAATCAGAAAACACCAGCCTCAGAACTGAGCAGGTGCACAGAGAGGAGCCACGTTGCACAAACCCAGACCTGTTTACCTGCAGGAATATTCTCGTAGCAGCGCCTGATAAGCCTGTTGCTAAGCTTGCCGAGCTTCCTGTGGCAGAGCACCTCGCTCTCGGCTCAGGAAAGATAATCGCTCTGGGAACCAGCTTCCTTAGGAGACCTGGCAGAATGCTTTCAGTCTCGAGTGAAACCTACCTTTCATCAGAACCTCGCCTCCTCCCTTGTCGGACGAGGGGAAACCCAATCCATAAAGGAAAGGGGCTGCGCACACACAGTTCTGCAGGGTGTCGGTGGCTGTAAGTGACCCTCAGGGAAAGGAAGGAGCCCCGGATCTCTCAGCTCTGAGCACCTCCCAAACAAAGACCCTAAAGTTTCCTGCTGGGACAACCAGAGACACAGGACACTCAGATTCCAGGCACGCCCGCGGCTATCATCTGTCAGCGCTGACACCGGCCCTGTCTGTGTCGAGGTCCAAGCGGGGACATCAGACAAGCCCAGCGTAGGGGCAGGGGCTGGGGAGGGCAGGAAGGGGAGAAAGGGCTTTGGAGAGACCAATACGAACAGTAGGAGTTTTTATCTGACCCCAAAGAACAGGGCAAGGGAGAGCTGTGTGATCCAAGCCGGGATGGAAGAATGGCTGGCTTCCCCTTGTAATCAAAGAGTTTAATGATGCTTATTAAAGGCCCATTTTTGGGTCCTGTTGAAAAATTACACCTGTAAGTGTTTTCTTTTTTCCCATAAGAATTGCTTCCTAGAGATCAAATGGACACACGCGCTCCCCACATACCCCACACATCCCATACATGGAGGTACAACTCCACCACGGCTGGCTACAATTCACACCATACACACATACCGCGAAACAGAAAAACTAGGTCCAGCCCCAGAGGTTGTTCAGCACCCTTTGAAGTCCCAGACTTTGAGGGAGCCCAAGAGCTCAAGCCTTGTCATCCTCATAAACAAACAGCACAGCCTCTAATCCTTCTCCTTCTCCCCGTCTTGCCTGAGGCCAGGCAACTCTGTCCCAGCAGAAGCTACCAGGACCCCTAAGCTTTGGGGACACAGTGCAGACCAAGGGGGTCGTGCACACACAGGCCTGAGGCACATTCTCTCTGATGTGCTGAGTCCGAGCCCCCGGGGGGGGGGGTGGCCCTGGCTCTGGGCCCCAGGCTTGTTTTCCTCTGGGCGTCAGCTTACCCAGGGCCCAAAGCTACCTTCACTTTCAGGCGGAGAAAGCACTGCTTTCTGGAACAATCCATCAGACACAGGAGAGTACCCCTTGCAGAAAAGCACTTCTCCACCAGCAGGGGGGCCACCCTGGTGCTGATCGCCCCACATGTACTCACTGCGAGGGGCAGAGGACCAACACGCCTGCTCAGGCGCTCAGACCATCAGGTGAAGCAGTTGCTGTTACAGAGACGAATGCTCTGGAGTCGGTCGGTCTGGGTCAACTCTAACCCTTTCTCACTACGTGGCCTTGGCCAACTGTCTACACCATACTTCGCTCCTCTGCAAAATGGCAGTGACTTCTTTCCATTTTACGGGGTTTCGGGGAAGATCACAAAACGTCCTACAGATTGCAAACGCCAAACAGAATTTTTTTTTTTTTTTTATCCTCACCCGAGGACATTTTTCAATATTTTGTTCAGATAGAGTGAGAGGGAGAGAGAGAGAGAGAAACATCGATGTGAAAGCGACACTTCGAGTGGTTGCCACCCACACAACCCCACCAGGGCTGGGGACAAACTGCAACCAAGTTACGTGCCCTTAGCGGGAACCGAACCCGGGTCTCTCCAGACCGCAGGCCGACGCTCTAACCGCTGAGCCAAACCGGCCAGGGCTGCCAAAGCAGAATTTAGCGGTTCTCACGAGACAGTGATGAAGAAATGGAAGGGCTCATCGGTGGGTGTTGAGCGCCTCAAGGGCAAGGCCTGTGTAGTACCTACCACGTCATCCCCCACGCCTGGCACAGAGTCTGACACCGAATACTCTGGGGGGAACGTGTGAAAGAGAGAATAAAAAACAAGTGACACCATGAATTAAATGGCTTGCTCAAGGTCACAGAGCAGCTTATGGTGGGGCCAGAACCCAGATCCCCTGAGCCCCAGATCCAAGGCTCTGTGTTCCAGGCACACCAAACAGGAGGCTCTATGGAAGTTTCAACAACGTCACGCTAGACACGATGTGGACCAGGTGTGAATGTGCTCTACCATTCAGGGCAGGATCCAATCCGGGCCAGGCAGTTGCCTGATGCCTTCACACACTCAAATCCCAACTCCATGGTGGGAACAAAGAAACCGCAAGTGCAAACAACACCTAAGTGCCCGTAAGCAACGCCTAAGCAACGCCTCTTCCTTCCTGACTGGAATTGCACAGATCAGAAAAGTCACAAGATGGAGACAAGAGGCTGCAGAGATCGGAGACGAGACACCGATCTCGGTCCAGGCTCACGTTCAGCATCATCACTTACCTGCTGAGCAAGTGCCGCAGAGATCACTAGCCCTCTCTGACTCTCAGTTTTTCCATCTGCAAGACAAGAAGACAACCACAGTCAACCCCCAGAGACCACTGGACTCAAAATGCATCTTAGGTTTTATGCCTAATATTGGTTACCAACTACTTACGATCCCAGGTAAATGGGAAAATTGCCAATGGTCAGGGACTGGAAGGAAATGATTTCAACGTGAAGTGTAATCCTAATAAAAAATGAAGTGTGCTGATTAGCGTTATGTGACCAACGGTGACACAGACAACGGCCTTCCCATCATTCTGGCACTTATTTTTATTTTTCATAGATGTCAAAATGCAAAACACCATTAACTACCAGGAGAAAGAAGCGAAGTGCCACTACCTCTATGTACTCATGTCTAATGCTTTGGGGTATTTCTCCAATTGTTTTCTATACACGGAGTGCAGAGTGGGGGCGATGAGGGTGAACTGTGCTGAAAAGCACCCTGCCGATCCTCACTCCCCCTCCCTGCCCCAGGCAACCAGCCCTGTTGCCTGTGTTATTAGCTCATTTTTATTCCCATGCCTTGGTCAGTTTCCCTAAGACTCTTCTGGTCCCTGGCAGGCACTGTGCACACCTGAGCCCAGTGAGGGGCAGGTGACTTCAGGAGGCCTTGGCAGTTCTCTCCCCCATTGAGGTTCAGTTACCTCACCTGGAAAATAAGGAGGCCAGGCTGGCCAATCTGTGAGATCACTTCTAACTTAGAAAGGGAAGGCTGCCCAGCTGGTGTAGCTCAGTGGTTGAGCATTGACCCATGCACCAAGAAGTCACCGGTTCAATTCCCGGTCAGGGCACATGCCCAGGTTGTGGGCCCGATCGCCAGTGGGGGGCATGCCGGAGGAGGCCAATCAATGTTCTCTCATTGATGTTTCTCTCTCTCCCTCTCCCTTCCTCTCTCTAAAGTCAGTAAAGGCAAAAAAAAAAAAAAAGGAAGGCTAAGGAAAGTCATATATCTGAGTCCCTACTATGTGACAGCTATTGAGCCAAAACATCCATGAACATTATCTCATGATCCCCATGACCATCCTGGGAGACACCACAGACGAGAAACCTGTCCTCAGTGGGTTTCAGCGACCCATCCAAGGCCTGCAGTGGGCATCTGGAACCATTTTCACAAGGTTTGCCTTATTGGTATCTTACCGCTGCGATCATTTAATTTTTCCAAACCAATTCACATTTTTTGCTTAACTTTATTTTCAGTGGATTTTTAAAACAGTTTCCTTTCCCCTTCTCTCTATGGTCCGATGAAAGGCAACCTTTCAACTAAGATTCTGTAACTCCAAAATGCTTGCTAACACATTTAAAGGAATTTTTAATCACGACTACTCTAGTACAGCTGTCTATGAAATCATAGGTACGGTTAATACATACACATGTTTTAATACTATTAGAATAAATAAGCCGTGAAATTTGAATGCTCACCTGTGCACCACCCAGCTCCCAGCGGTGCCCCCACTTTCTCTGTGAAAGAATGGTCTCAGGTCCCTCACTGTGCTGCGGCTGGGCATTAGAGCTAAATCTGTCATATTACAGAGCTGAAACAGCAGTCACCTAACACTGTATGCCCAGAAAATTTCGAGGTCACGCAGCTAAGAACAGAAGGTCCTGGGACCTGGTCCATTTGCCCACTTCGGACCCTGTGCTCTGCGGCGTTTCAGTTCCCCTTCCAGCCTCCTCAGACCCCGAGTCTGCACCTCCCTGGCAGCAGGCCACCAATGAAGCGGCTCCCAATCGGGGCCGGTGATTCTGCTCTGTCAGGTCACCCGCTTTTCCAACGCATGTTTAAGTTCCCCAAAGGGCACTTGGGTAAGAAGCTGCATAATTGGTAAAACCAAGTTTAGAAAATGTGAAGTGAAAAAGATTCTTTAGTCAAAGATCCAAGATAGTCACCAAGGAAACAGAAAGGGCTGCCCATGAGTCTAAAACCCCAGCCAGGTCGGGGGCCCGGGAGAACGTGCCCGGGGCGTCTGGCCGAAGGTGCCGGTGAGGCCTTCCCAGAGCTCCAAGCTTCCGCTCCCCGGCATCTGCCTTAAGATTAATTGGCACGAATGTTTCATGGCCAGAGAGCCACCCGCGGAACGGCCTGCAGAAGTGCTCGGGCTTTCTCTTCGTGGAGGGCCCCAGGTCTCACCGAAAGTGAGCAGAAACAGAAAAACCAAACAAACATAGCCTTGATTATTCCTACTCCGTCCAGCGACACCTCTTCCACGGAGCCTTCTCCACCAACGCCACTCAATATTTGTCGCTCCCACCTCTGGGTCCCCAAAGTAAAACTTTTTTTTTTTTTTTCTCTATTGATTTTAGAGAGAAAGGAAGAAAGAGGGAGAGAGAGACAGAAACGTGGATGAGAGAGAACATCGACTGGCGGCCTCCTGCATGCCCCCACAGGGGATTTGGCCCACCACCTGGGCATGTGCCCTGACCAGGAATCGAACCAGTGACGTTTTGGTGTATGGGTCGACACTCAACCACTGAGCCACATCGGCCGGCCAAAGTAACGCTTTAATTACAGTTTCTGGTATATTGCAGCTACTGCCTTCTCTTCTTTTAAAATATTATGTTTTCAACTTACGCAAGTCTACTAAATACAATAAAAACGCACCCACCACTCACAATATGATTTCAGATATATTTCCTTCTAACCCTTCTTGTGTAAATACCCCCCCAACACACACGCAGACATTCACAAACATTCACATCCAGATACTTTACAAAATGGGATCATACTATACATACTAATTTTAACCTATTTTTCAATGGTTACACAGACACACAATTAATCCCCTACTGATGGACATATAGGTTGCTTCCGATTTTTCACTACTGGTAAAGACACACTAATATTTGTGTTCATCTACCCTTGTGTGGTTATTTGGTATGTACTTGGACTATACAGCTTAACATTTAAAACCCTTATAACTGCCTCCCACAGAGGCATATCGCTTGTTTCCCCCCGCGGCATACGGACATGCCAGATCCTCCTGCTCTCACCAGCATGCGGTGTTAGCTGGCGTCTCTTTTTTTAACCTTTGCCGGTGTGATGGGTAAATGGATATTTTCATCTCCAGGTTTTGAATATCAGTTGAGCGTCTTTTTTGTGTGTGTGTGTGTTTTGTGGCCATTTGCACTACTTGCTTTGGGAACGTCACGGTCACTGTCTTTATCCCCTTTCTCGGCCAGGAGTCAGTCTCTTTCCTGTTTGGTACACAGGGTTCGCCCTTTGTCTTTTGCCTTGATCACTGCTTTCAGCTTTCTTCCGGCAGGTTTAAGCACAGTGCGTGGCACCACGTCTAATGCGGCCCCGCCAGAGATCCACCCGCTGTGACCTCTCCCTCCACGTCTTGCCCACGGCCAGTGAGCCGAGCCCTCTCTGCCCCGCTCCTGAAGAGACCTTCTGTTCATGTCGGTCTCTCTCCACTGCCACAACCACCGGCCTCTCTCCAGGGCCGCTGTACGTCCTACTGGCCTCTCACCTCCTCTTCTCCAATTTTCTCACCATCCAGAAGATAGAGGGATTTTTTTTTTTAATGCAAACAGGATCATCTCTTCTGCCTAAAACCCTCCCCCTTCAGGCTCTGCACTTAGCCACTGGCTTCCTCCCTGGTCCTCACGTGGGTCCGACTTCTCCCCAACTTCCTCCCCGCAAAGGTCCCGGGCATGCTGTGCCCTCTCCATGGAAAGTCGGTTGCTCTCCGCTTGGGTGGCTAATCCAGATTCGTGCCCAGTCCTCTCCGCCTCCTCGCAATCTCTGCAGAGACGCCGAGCCCCCAGCCGCGGGAGCTCCTCCCGTGTTCCCTGCAGAGCTCCTACGTGGCACCTCACAGCTCTGGGTAAGTACAGGTGGGCACAGCTTGTTCAGTGGGTACCATGCTGCAGACCCCGAGGGCAGGGGCTACACGCTCCGCCCAGCATGGCAGAGTCAGAACTCAGCATGCACACCGCACATAGTAGGTATTCAACAAATACTGAATTAATTCCTTTCCCTAATTACAATAATCTAAACGTACCCATTTCAAGGACCAAGCACTTGATTCGAGGTTTTGTGAATAAATGAACATCATCTAGAAAGCAGATGTGATGAGAAACCAGGCTTTTCTGGTTTAATTAAACTGAATCGGAAAGGACTGTCACATATCTTTCCATGGAAAAAAGGCAAGCCTGGGCTTCGGTCACTACAAGGTCACTCGAGTGGAAGTATCCAAAAGGCAGGGTGACGTCCTGTGCTGTTCTGTGGCTCCCTCCTCTCTCCAACCTGCGCTTTGCCCACATGAACGCATGTCTCTTAAATGGACTTCAGCAATCATATCTAGTTCACAGCCTTCTCTACCGCCTAACATTTTAAAAGAAATTTGCGTTATCTGGCAATAGTGACTTGATAGTTTTTCCCTCTGTCGATCAGTATCTACATTTATGATTGTTTCCTCTTAGGTTATTTTCCTGATTAAAACAAACAAACAACAAACAAAATGAATTGCAGGCCAGAGAGTCTCAGCTCTCCTGTAGCACCCCCTCTGCCCGAATACACGGCTCCTCAACCCAGTACTCAGTGCGCGAGTGCGGTGAAACGGCACGCTCCCCCCTTCCCATATGTCTCCGGGCCAGAAGCCAGCGAGCAGGACAGGGCGTGGAGCCACCACTTCCATGTCTTCACCTGGGCTCGTCTCAAGCTGCCACGGAGCACCTCCTCGGACAACAGCGTTCGGTTGTACATAAGGTATCAATGGGCTTTGGTCAACTCTGGACATGACCCTCCTGGGGCAGGGGTGGAGGGAGAGCATCAGATCAGGGATTTCCCGCGACCTGTTTTGGAGGGCTCGGGCACGCTCCATGCTGAGGGGCTTAGAAGAATGAAGCTCTGTCCTGCCTCGAGCAGACTGGGCTTCGGTGGCAAGGAGGAGAGCAGGCGCCGTCCACCCTCTCGGTCCCGCCCACGACTGAGCACCATCCCAGCCGCTCCTCGAGGCGCTGCTCCAAGCTGCCTTTTCTTTGAACATCCCTCTACCTGGGATGTTCTTCTCCATCTAAAGATCCAAGGAAGGGCCATCGGGATACCTACTGGGGCTCGACGGGTCCTTGTTATACGTTAGGAAGCACTGGCTCTGGAATAAAAGTCTGGCCTTGACCCCGGCTGTTTCATCCCGGCTGGGTGACCCTGAGCCGCGCATGTCACCTCCCTGAGCCTCTGGGCTGCGTCTGCAATGTGGGGACAGTAACAGCGCCTCCATCCTGGGCTGCCGCAGAGCGGATGTGACTGACCCTAGCAAAGCCTCAGTGAATGCTGGCGAAATCGTTACCGTTGCTGCTGTGACAACTGTTAACATAGTACTCACTGTCTGAGAAACTGTCCTAAACACTTCACGAGTTTTACAAATATGAACTCATCTAACCCTCATAAGCGATTCTGTAAAGTAGAGACTGTTTCTCTCATATTGTAAATGGAAACTGAAGCGCCGAGAGGCTAATAAAATCGCCCAAAGCCACACAATAAGTGGCGGAGCCAGGATTCGGAGCCCAGACCGTCTACTTTAAACCACTAGACAACTAACCGTGACAATCACTGTCTAATGAGTTACTGTGAGTCTTAGTTACCGATACTTAGTATTCCTTTTTGTTCATGACGGGTCCCTGCTCCGTCACAGGACAGCCGAGGTGGCAGGATGGGATTTGGGCTGGCAGAAGGTTAGGGAGTCAGCCAAGCTCCCTGAGGTCTGGGTCATGGAGGTCCAGGTGTGGTCAAGGCTTTCAGAAGCCCAGGGCTGTGAGCGGGGCCACCACGGTGGGAATGGAAATGGGTAATGGATGTCTCTGGTCAGCCATTACTCTGTGGCTGGGAAAAGGTACCTGAACCTCCAGGCTTCTCCTAGTAGGAGGGCTGAGGTTCTGCTGGGTTTCCCACGCTACCCAGATGGGCTCTGGGCCTGTGTGGGTCGGGGTCTGCGGGGGAAGGGCGCCGGTGCCCACGGAGCGGAGCTGGAGGAGCAGGCACGGGCCATGCCTCCTTCCGGGAAGTCCCTCCTGCCCCCGAGGTCCCGAGATGCTTCTTGAGTTCTCAGTATCCCCTCTCTCTTCGGATGTGGACACGGACCTCAGGAGACGACGGGCACAAGCGACCTGCCGTATTGCCGGCAGGCGTCTGCGTGGGGCGCTCTCCCGGGGGCTGTGGTGTGCAGTTTCCAGCCTCATCACTGTCCGTGCGTAGATGTTTCTCCCCAGATTTCAACTGTCGATTAGGTCCTCAAAACCCGCTCCCTGTAGCCAGAGAGGTCTTCCTTTCTCACTCCCTCTGGGTGAGATTTCTTCTGTGTGTGTGAGATCAGGGCAGCATGAGCAACTGAGGAAGCTGGCCCCTGTCCGCAGGGCCTCGTACAAACAACCTGTCGTCCCACCGCGGCTTGACGAGGAGAGTGAAATCCCAGTGCCCCGACTGTCCCCCCTGGGCTCCCAAGCTGCCCCAGCCAGGCACACTGACGATGCTTCAGAGCAAGGTGCATTGTGGCAGAGACAAGACGGGTTTTACTATTTACCTAAAAACACAGAAAGTCTAATAATGATCCAAGATGCTGCATGATACCCTCACTTCTTTTCAACCCACCCCTGGACCATGTGAGGGAGCCTTTCTAATGTGTGCAGACCAAGTCAGCTCTCTTTGAAACCTCAGTTTTCCACCCAGCAGCTTCAGACTCACCTTATCAACAAGCAATTGCTGGCTGCCTCCTGTGGGTCAGACCCAGGCTGGGACTGGTGGCTGGGACGACGGAATGGCATGGGCCTGACCCGTGTTCAAATCCCAGCTCGGACTCGGACGCGTGTGTGGCACAGAGAGCTGAACCTCCCTGAGCCTCAGCTTCCTCATCTGCAGAACGGAGATCCTACCCCACCTCCCCGGGCCGCTGTGGCAATTCTGAGGAACAGCACTTCTCGAAAGACTAGCTGCACCTGCGAGTCCATCCAGAAGAACACACATTGCTTCTGTAATTTCCACCACTGATGACAGTAAAGAGGACACGCTCCCGGCACTCCAAGTCCCACGTGGTACAGGTAGATGGGGGAGACTCAGATCTACAGGGGGACCCAGCCGGGAAGCGTCAGTTCTGCCAGGATGGGACTGGGTAAGAGGCTTCAGACAGGACTCAGAGTCCAGTGTTGGCGAAACGGCGAGGTCCATGGTAGGAGGTAGGAAGTGTGGACTCATTCTGAGAAGAGCGAGCAGCAGATGGACAAGTGGGACCTTTGAGAGCACGGGCACCAGGAAGGATGCGGGCAGGAGCCTGGAGGGCCTCAGGGACCCGGTCCCAGCAATGGGCTCATCCGTCAAAGGGTTTTAAGCTGGGCAATGACAGGGCCAGATGTGCGCTTGAGACCATCACTCTGGGTGGAGTGAGGATGGACTGGAGGGGTGACGCTGGGGCAGGGAGAGCCACAGACCCAAGTGTGACTCAGGCCCAATGGGAGGGTCCCTGATTTTTTCATGAAGCTGCTAGTTGCCCCTACCCAGCTCCTCACAGCAGCATGACTCCGGTGGCCAGTTCCCAGGGGCTGTGGGCACGGCTGCTGTGGAGCTGCCCGGACAAGGGTCCTTGCAGGCATCAAATACAAAACTACCCCAAATCCGCTCCTTTCTGACTCAGCTGGGCCAAAGCGTCCTTTGCTGCAGGCCCTTCGGACCTGGTGCTGTCTCACGTCCCTGGCCTGGAGCCACGGACAGGGTGCTGAGACGCGGCCCCAGCCTCAATTCACCAAATGAATTCAGTTCTGTTCAGTTAAATCATTTTGTGTGTGAGCCGGGCTCAGGTTTGAGGGCAGGTATGAGACTGTAACAGACAAGGTTGTGGGCCCGAGAGGTTTAGAGTCAAGGGCACAGGTCTGCGCTGTGACCCAAAGCTGAGTGCTGCCTGTGTTCAGAGGGGGCCAAGTGTCAGTACTGTGGGGACACAAGGCACAGAGCCTCAGTTCAACTCCATGGAATCAGAAAAGCTTCCTGAAGGATGCGCACCTGTCTGGGCCCTGGAGACGAGAAAGGCGTTTGACCGGCAGAGGGGAGGGGAAGGGAATTGCAGACCCAGGGCGGGCACGTGGAGGAAGTGGTGTTGCCTTCAAGGCTGGACTGCAGGGGAGGAAGAGGAGGTGACGCAGGTGAAGGCAAAAGCGGTCGAGGTCCCCCAGGAGGGGGCCTGATGCCACTTTCTCCCTCCCTAAGGCACAAGAACTGTGGTCACATGAGAAAGAGCAAAGCAGTAACTTTTAAGCACCACTGTGCGTCTGAGCATTACCTTACCTCCACAAAAAGCCCGTAGTCTGAAGTTTACGACCATCCTGGGAGGCACATATTATCACCATCCCCCGCTCTCACCCGAGGAAACTAAGGCTCAGAGAGATTCCACCACCTGCCCAAGGCCGCAGAGGAACGGAGTGCAGGCATTTGAATGTGAGCCCAGTGGTCCTTCCCCTACACAACACCCGCTCCCTAAATGATGGGAGGCAGTGATTCATATGCTTCCAACAGCCAAGGAAGCGGAATCATCATCACCACTATCATCTTCATCATCGCCGTCATCACCACCATTGTCACAGACTCGAAGTTTTATTTCAGGAAGGAGACAATGTACCAGCTGTGCCTCATTATAGCAGGATCTTTTAAGATTCCTGAGCATATATGTTTCATTAAAATCAACCACTCACCGTGGCTGCCTGTGGTCACTGCCTGTTCACGGTGGGTGAGGCGCCTCCACTCCATGTTCATAATGACCTTCACGACAACCCTGTAAAGCAGGTGTTACTCCCCCAGTTCTATAGCTGAGGACAAGGAGGCTCAGGCAGGCAAAGGGACTTGCCCTAGTTACGCAGAGCAGGGACCAGGAGTGTGCCTAGGCACTCAGACCAACCTGTCAGCCTCAACTCACCACGTCAACAGCTCAATCTTGACCTCCAAGGGTCCCCTTCTGCTGGTCCCCATCTCAGGGAGTGATGCCACTTTCCACCAGCAGCACACACTAGAAACCTAGGCCACCCCTTGACACCCCACCCCTTGATTTCACCCCCATATTAACCCACCATCAAATTCTGCTGGTGCACCCTGGCTAGGTTGGCTCAGCAGTTAGAGCGTCAGCCTGCAGACCAGAGAGACTCAGGTTTGGTTCCCGCTAAGGGCACGTACCTCGGTTGCAGTTTGTCCACGGCCCTGGTTGGGTCTTGCGTGCGGGAGGCAGCCACTCAATGTGCCCCTTTCATGTTGATGTTTCTCTCTCTCTCTCTCTCTCTCTCTCTCTCTCTCTCCCCCTCCCTCCCACTCTATCTGAACAAAATATGAAAAATGTCCTCGGGTGAGGATTAAAAAAAAATTCTTCTGGTGCTACCTCTCCTACTCCTTCCATCTCTCAACTTCTCTGCTTGCACTACCCGAGTCCAAACCAGTCATCGCCCACTTGAGCCTCCTGACCCGTCTCCCTGCGCCCTGCACTGTGCACCTGACCCCTCCCCTGGCTCCAGGGCCCAGAGAGCCTGGCCCTGCTGGCAGCTCTGCTTTCTCTCACCCTACGCCCCGCCCCTTTCACCTCCCAAACCTCTCCCTGTCTGTCCTGCTTCAGAGCATTCACACAAGGTATTTCTGCTACCACGACTCCCAACTTAGCAGGCCCTTCCTTCATATCTCAACTCAAATGTCACTTCCTCCAGGAAGCCTCCCCAGACTCCCCATCTAGATCAGCAGGTACACACCAGACGATGGAGCCCACGGTTAAAATACAGAAATAATACTTCCACACCAGTTGCTGTAGTAACTGCCCATACGCCTGGATGCCCCCCACCAGGACCTGAGCTCCTCCCCAGGACCCTGCAACCCTTCCCACAATCCAGAAGGCCCCCAACTCCCCTGCGGCGTTATGACAGAGGCCTGTGCACCTGCAGTCCAGGTTGTTAAACGTTTCGCATGTCGCCTCTGTTCTTGATCCTACGCTTCTCATATCTCATTGTTACGTTTTTATCTGGGTAACTGAATCACAGACGGGGGGATGGCAGCGAGCACAGAAGTCAGGTTTACATGTCAGGCTCGAAAAAGAAGAGCGGAGTGACGCAGAGTGAGATGAGCTGGACAGTGCTGCTTGCTGCACCTTTCTGTCTGTATCTGCTCAGACTTGCCCACAACTTCGGGCACCAAGCGATGAAGACATGGAGCACCAAAGGGGCAGCCGTGGAGAGCTGCCTGTCCCGCCAGGGTGAGGTCACGCTCTCAGCTGCCTACAGACACCCGGGAGACAGGAAGAAGGTAGTCTTTCTGGGCTCAACTTTTTCCTTCTCCTGAGTCACTGATCCACCTCATAAAGAGCTCGCAGATCCATCCCAGGTCCTTACCAATCAGATAACACCTTAGTCCAAAACACCATCTCCTCTCGTGGCTGCTGTTACAAGACTCTCTGAGCAAGTTTCCCTATTTCACCTCTCACCCCTCTGAGTCTTCTCCTGCATTAAGCCTGGGCTTAAAAGGTTCTATCTGATCATGTCTTTCTTCAGTTGGAAATTCTGTGGCTTCCCACTGTCCTCAAGATATATTCAAACCCTCAACCTAGTTTGTACAGTCTTCATCTTTGGGCCCCCTCTATCCCTCTAATCTCACTGTCTGCTTCTTTTCTTCTTCTCGTCTATCTCCTATATCAACACACATACTGTCCTCAGGGCCTTTGCACATGCTGTCCTGATGTCTAGGACTTCCCCAGCTCGTTTCTATTTACCTTCTAGGTTTTACGTTAAGGGGCATATACTTTGAAAGGCTTTTGCTGACCCAGCCTAGGCAGTCAGCTCCTCGTGGTCCACTGCACTGCTTTCGTTACACCCCGCACCCCTGAACTACCTATTCAACGTCTGCCTGAACAGAAGTCCCATGTGGGCAGAGACGGTGTTATCACCTTATTATCCTCATTGCTCAGCCCGATTCCTGACACAAAGGCTCAATCAATATTTGATGAAAGAGTAATCAATATGATGAGGCTGAAAGCTTGGACCTTTCCCCTAGCTTCAGGGTCAAAGGTGAAACGTAAACTCCAATGGTTACTATAGAGATTTCAGGAAATAGCCAATTCATTTACATCCCTTCTTTTAATGTGTGGAAGGGGTCTGAAAACTCCGCAGCGAAACTCCCTAAGGGACAAGACTGAACTCATAGGAGAGAATTAGAACTGTTCCAAAATTAAAAAGAAATACTAGAGGAAATACTACAGGAAAAGAAATACTAGAGGAAAAGGAAGGAGAGAAGAAGAGAAGGTGAGTGCTCGGAAGAAACATGCAGAGTAGGAAGCGCAGGAAAAGACTAACGGAAGATTCACCGTCACAGGGAGAGGCAGCCCCCAGGTAGGCTAATGGGTCACATGTCCCAGGAAATGGGCATCAGCCTGGATGGGCTCCATCCCTCCTCGGACCCTAACAAGCTGTGTGACCTTCAGCCAGGCATTTGCCCTCTCTACGGCTTGGCTTCCTTCCCTGCAAAACGACAAGAAGCACCCAGGCTCCCTAGGTGGCAGGATGGCACGGTAGACTGAGCCGAACACGCAGTCCTCAGCGCAGGAGGCCTCAGGGGTGCCAAGGCCCAGATGGGCTCCATCCCTGCTCCTCTGCCCTGGCCCAGCCCTCTCGGACATCTTCAGCCACCAACAAATTGGGAGACACTGGTCTGATGTAACTCAATGCCAACCAGGCAGCACGGGTCCAGGGAATTGTCTCTGAAGCTTCTCCAGGCTGGGACGCGATGCGGGCGGGGCGCTAAATGAGTGCCCCTGGGCCTGATGTTCAGGGATCCCAAGTCCCCGGTGTTCAGGTAACTAGGAAACACCTGGGACAAAGGGCGTAGCTGTTTTGTCTCATGGACCCCTTTGACGGGTTCTGAAACCTTACAGATCCTTTCCCAGGGGAAAAAAAAAAAAAGTTTCTAAATGCATAAAATAAAATCCGTAGGATGACAGTGGAAACCAACTGTACTGAAATGGTTATCAAAATGTTTGATAACTTTGTAATACAGTAATATTTTTATTTCTTTTATAAGCCAAGCTTTGTAACAAGATCTAGAGGCAGGTCTAATAATTCTCATAACCTTAGAGGAGTAATGACTGTAAATGCTATTTTGAGGTATCTCCAACAACTATATCTGATTCCTCCTGGTAACTGAGTCCAAGGGACTGCTCACGCTCCTGTGCTTTATTGCCTATATTCGCCACGGAAGAAAGTGCTAACCTCTACCCCAGCCACAAGCTCACATTAAGAACCTGACTCCATGGAGGAAGAGATGAAGACCCCGAGGGGGCAGAGGCCTCCGGGCCATGCTCTGCCCACTTTGCGGGGTCACCTCCCAAGTGCTTGATTCTCTAAACCCACCACACAGGACCACTGTTTGACTTCCCTGAGCCTCAGTTTCCTCATTTATAAAACAGGAGCGACCACACCCGCCTCCGTAGGCTGCTGTGAGCACAGGACGGGGAATGGAACCAACCGGAAAGGGCCCTGTTATGTGACCAGTGCTCTGCACCTGGTCCACCAGCCGCCTGTGAGTGTGTGTTATATGCCTCAGGTGACAGGCTATGAACTGCGGGTTTCACTGAAGGGCAGAGAACCCAAATGCCTTTAGGAGTAAGACAATAAGGAGGGGTGGGGACTGTGGCAAACTCGTGCACTCATGCCCTTCTGAAAGGAGCAGTGCACTTAGTACCTGTGGAAAGTACCACACAGGAAGGTGTGAAGCCAAGGCTCAGGGAAGTGACATGGTCCCGCGTAGTGGACTTGAGAACCATGTACTTGGGGGTGACTCTCCAGAGGGGGTAGAGCAGGGCCCAGTGTTGCCAAATCTGACTTTGTAAGAGATGATGAAAATCCATGTTTTTTGCAGTGTCCTGGTTTTTATATTAAATATCTTAATATTTAAAACAGGATGTGAGCCCCAAAACACGTCTGAAGGCTATCAGTTTGCAGCCCGCAGGGTATACAGATAGGGAAGGAGATGAAACAGGTCAATGTGCCCTGGCCGGTTTGGCTCAGCGGTTGGAGCGTCGGCCTGCAGTCCTGAAAGACCCGGGTTTGGTTCCCGCTAAAGGCGCGTACCTTGGTTGCAGTTTGTCCCCGGCCCTGGTCGGTTGTGCGGGTGGCAGCCACTCGATGTGTTCCTTTCACATCGATGTTTCTCTCTCTCTCTCTATTCCTCTCCCCCCCCCCCCCCACTCTACCTGAACAAAAAATGGAAAAATGTCCTCGGGTGAGGATAAAAAAAAAAAAAAGAAACAGGTCAATGTTTCCCACACAGGCTAAGAGGGTCATTACCCCATCCCTCCAGGGCTGGCCCTGGAGGTCAGACGGTGCCCTGTAGGGTAGGCATTCTCACAGGGCAACCAAGGTTCCCCCAACAGAGACGGTGGTTATAAAATTCTGCTCCCCACCGCTCGCTGCTGCCAGGCTGCCTTGTTTTATTAATAACCCTGAGCGGTGCTCACAGCACATCCAGGTAAACAGAAACGCTTCCGGCGTGGGTAATGCAGGCAATCCTAACAGATGAAGAAATAGGCTTCTAAATATAAATAGGAAGACAGACAGACAGAGATCCAAGTGTGCTTCATGTTGACTTGTAGGCTCTGAGCCACAGACTTAGAGAATCTTGGGTCATTTGGGCTGGAAGGGACCTTTGTTCAGAGGATGGGAAAAGACCTGCCAAGGGTGGCATTTGTGATGTGCAAACTTGCGAGGTCTCAGAGCATCGGTTTCCTCATCTGAAAACACCAACAGAGCCGCTCGGTGTCTTGAATGTGTCACAGTCTCTGCAGCCCAATGCTGCAGTCCCCACTGTTCCCACCTCCACCTGGCCACCTTCGACGCGACCTTCAGGATCAGCTCATAGCTGCCTCTGGGAACCTGCCCTGCCTCCTTCCTCCGCCTCCATCAACCAGAGCACATGCCACACAGGACCGCCACTGCTGGTGCATGTGTCTGCCCCTCCAGCCTGCAGAGCTCCAGCTCCGTGTGCTCAGAGCCCAGCACAGGGCCGGCGCACGGGAGATACTCCACAAACCACTGCTGAGCGAAGCCATGAACCGTGCACAGTGGAAGCCAATCTTGAGTGGCATTAGGAGGTGGCAAATAAAGACTGTAAGGGGAGACCTCACCAAACACCATCTTGATATCAAGTCAACATGCCAAATGGTCCCCAGGATAGGGTCAAAGAGAGACTTGGTCTATAACATCAAAGACCAGCTGGAACACAAGTACAAGGTCCCTTTGATCATCCCTCTTGCGAACAAACGAGGGAGCAATCAGGTGGTTGCTGAGGATTCCCACGAGCCAGGCTCCACACAGGACACTCCCACACACGGCCTCACTCAATCCCCGCAGGCACTACACCTACTTTCACACTCACAGGTGTGGAACGAGAAAAGCAAGGTTCGTCCACGGCAAGAAGGCAGGGCTAGAAGCCAATCCACACATCTCCAGAGTGCTTTCCGGCCTGTCTACGTCCTCGCTGTCACAAGAGACATCGTCATCCCATCTGGTCCAACCATTGCTTACACCAGACATGAGCGGCCAGGGGTGGAGCTTTGCATAAATAACTTCCCCACTCCCACCCTCAGCTCTGATATTTCGGACCTGCCACCACCACAGGTCTGGGGGCTTGGGAGGAGGGGGAGGTTACTGTGGGGTCTCCCTGGGAAAATGAATAAAATGCATAAGACAGACGAGAATCCCAAAGTTCCTCCCCTGCTTCCCCGGGCACTTCAGCCATGGGGTGGGTAGGAAGGACCGGGTTCTGTTTTGCTTTCTTTAGGTTTGATTTTTTAAATATTATTTACATGTAGGTGTGACACATAGAAAACTTCGGTTTGGAGAGTGCTACTTAGAGACAGAAGTCCTGAAGTTCATCAACTACTTCAACCCTCCAACAGGAGCTCAAGCTGCCGTAAGATGGGACATAGGGCTCTGTGAATGGCAGAGCTAACATCAGAATCCATTCTGATTGCTCACTTTGCACACCGAGCATTTCCAGCTTCTAACCGGACAAGATGCCGAATCCAACAATCAAGGGTGCGTGGAATTCCCTGGGCTGGTCGATGGAGGAGGCAGAGGCTGGGAGTCAGAGCGCCTGGAGCCCCAAGCTCACCTAACCTCTCTGACTCTGGGTCCCCCTCCTAGATCTCACAGGGCTGCCGGGGTACATCCACGTGCAGGACACAGGGCAAGTAGCCAGCACAGTGTCCGGCACATTGCAAGCTGGTCTCCCCGTTCCCTGTCATTGTCATTTCAGCACTGTTGGGGACAGCGTCCTGGAGGCCACTGAGGCATGAGGGCTCCAGTACAGAGAGTGTGCTATTTATTTCCTTGGGCTTGGCCTCCGCGGGACCTTTTAATCCTACTTTGTCGATTGGGCTAATATTTTACAAGCCCACAAATATAGTTTTTTATGAGCCCATAAAATTCTTCAGAGGGAAATCAAATCCATCTGCCACTGTCTTTCTTGAAGACTAAAGCCCGACACCTGAGCTCAACCTCCTGGGCTGTCGTAATCAAGCCGGCCACCTCCCGTCCCAGCACGCACTCGGTGGCCTCCACGCAGGTCTGCTGACCCTTCGCGAGAGGGGGCTGCTCATTCCCGCCTCTGAAGTTCTGCTCATGCTGTTCCTCTTCTGGAACACTCCAAACCCTTCCGGTGTCTGCTCGCCCACCCATGTGAGAAGCATTTCCCCGCAATTCTTGCCCCTGCCTCGTCTCCTTCCTCAGAGTCCCGTGATGCGCAGAGAAGCAGCCCGTTTGTGTTCTCGTCTTCCCTGGGACTGGTGTGCCCGGCCACGGGCCAGGGAGTCTCTGAACCTTCCAGGTCTCCACACGCTCTCACAAGGAGGAAAGGCCCTCCAAGGCAGGGACAGTGCAGACCCTCACCCTGCTGACGGCAGGAGTAAGTCCCCCCTCCTCAACACTCCCGATGAGTTCTCCCTCCCGCAGGGAGCTCTCCACCGACCACCCTCCACAGCACGCTATCCGAATCTTTCTCAGAGGACATGTCACTTCCTTCCGTGCAGTCATTTCTGTGGCTGGCTCCTCAACACTGTGGGTGCATGCGGGTAGGGGCCCTGTCCTGTTCACTGCCACCTCCCTTGGCATACAGTGTGTTTCGGTAAATATGTCAAATGATGATAACGACAATAACAACAGGAAACACGACATAGCACTTCCTAGTGCTGGGCAGTGTTGTGAATGCTGCCCAGATGTGACCTTGGTTAATGCTTACGGAGCTTAATCACTGAATGCTCGCCTCCTGTCTACACCCATTTTCCTGACGACGAGCCTGAGTCACAGAGGTCAGGTAATACGCCGAGGTCCAGCGAGTGCAGAGCTCTTGCTTGAACCCAGGCCGTGTGCCTCTAGCAAACGTGACCTTAGCCACCGAGCAGCACCACCTCTGAGTTCATTCACCCTCACATCCTCAGTGCCTAGCACAGAGCCAGGCAGTCGGCAAGGACTCGGTTAGCAAGTGGTCCCAACGCCGCTCCGTCGGAAGGCTGCCACCCGGCACGGGGAGGCACAGATGGGGAGAGCACCTGGGGAGAGCACCTGCCTGCCACATGCACATCCTGAAGTGGGGTGTCCTCCTCTCTTAATGAGATGCACCAGCCCCCACCCCACACAGCATTCTCTGCCAGGGCCAGCAAATTCATTCCCAGCCGCGGGCCTAGACTGAGGCTGTGTATGTTGCTATCAGTGGGACTGGGTGCCCACCTATTTCTACATTCAGTAAAGCTTCTACACACTCGCTTTGTCTCCCAGAAGACCCCATCCTCCGGCACGGTCAGAACTAATCTATTTGTGTAGCTGATGATGCTCCCCAAAACTAGAAGGCAAGGAAGGGGACCCCGTCACTCTTCCCTGACCTCAGCTGTTTCTGTACCTGTCAGCCCCCTTTCATACATGTGATGTTCATTTTCCCACAGATGACAGAATGGAGGGTGGGGTCCTCGACCTTCAGAATATGATTCCAAAGCCAAGTGAAATGAATCATTCGACTTATTTACTCCCAGGCCTTGGGCAAAGGGACCAGGAATCCGGCCCAAGCAAACCCCAATTGATAATTTGGAAGCTCTAGGTCCAGGTCTCCCCCCTTCAGTGCTTCCCCAGAAAACCCAGTAAATCACATGCACCAGGCCCTCCCTCCCTATCAAAATATACCCCATGTAATGCTTTCTACAAGGATAATCCTCTGCTAAATCCTACACAATCACGCCCAGTGTTTGCTGGTAACAGACACCAGGGAGCCCGTGAACTTGCCCCAGCTCTGAATACGTTCGCTGAGAGAGAGCTCCATTCCTGCCGACCCCAAGGCTCTGGAAATCAGACTCCTAACAAATTTCCTTTGGCTTTGTTTCCCATAATCCTGCTTCTGTCTGCTTCATGCTCTTCCCCAAATGTGTCGGGTCCCAGTGGGCCATTGTCCTCCATGAATGATGGCCTGATTCGACAAATGGCCCTCCATCTATCACTGCACAGCTCCAGCGGCAGCAACAGAGGGTCCTCTGTTTCCCTCCGTGGGCAGGCAGAGCGATGGGCCGGCCTTGGACTTGCCTCCCTCGCTCTCTCGGGAGGGATACCCAGAATGCCGGGAGCTCTGGGGAATGAGGCAAGGCCAAGCCGCTTCCAATTTCCACATGAAGCCCTCCTGGTCCGTGGAGATCCCACTATGGTCTCATCTCCCGGGTGGCCGATCCCCGGCTCCCTCGACCTCCACTCTGCAGCCGAGCCTTTCTCTGATCATGCCATCCATTTCTCTGCTGAGCTCCGAGACTCTAACAAGATAACCACTCAGAATGGGCAGAGCCATGAAGGGGGCTGTCTTAGCGGTGGTCAGGAAAACCTGGGTTCAGATCGGACTCCCACTCTCAGACTGGGTGACCTTGCAAGAGCCACTTGACCTCTCTAAGTCTCAATGTTCCCATCTGCAAAGTAGAAATAATGCCTGCCTCCCAGTGTTGCCATGGAGCTCAAGTGGATAATGAAGGGGATGGATATTCATCGCTAAGCACAGTGCCTGGCAAACAGAAGGTATTAATAAGGGGTCTTATTATTTTTTTAAAATAGTATGAACATTAATAAGAACTCTATATTTTCCCTAAAACTCTAGAAAAGTTGACGGTGGAGATAATGAACTCAGTTTACCTGTGACTTTGTGTCCCCCTCGACAAAAGGCACTGGAGGTGGAGCACCCTGGGGTACCAGTTCCGAACAGCCAGGACACCCCTGAATCAAGCTCAGGCTCTGGCTGTGCCTCTGGCTGGGTGACCTTGGCTAGGTGATTTAGCTTTCTGAGCCTCAGTTCCTCCCTCTGCAACTGCAATAAATAAGGTCTACTGTAGAGGTCTACAGTGAGTGCTCGGGGTGGGAAGCAGGGAAAATGTCAGCCTTTTGCTCCTGGCATGTAGTAGGTGCTCAGGAAACCTTAGCTCATTATGTCAGCTACTTATTCCTTAGACATCTAATGGGAGTGGAGAAGGCTGAGCTACGTGCCCAAAGAGGTAAAAATAGAAGGGACAGGAATGGGAGGAGGGCGGGGTGAGGGGAGGAAGGGTGAATGAGATAGGATCTACATCCTCATGGAGCTCACGGACCACGCTGTACTCCTCAGCCTGCACTTAGGGAACTTTACAAAGTAATGTCGCCCAGGCTCCGTATCCGGAGAGTCTGGTTTAGTTGGTCTGGGGTGAGGCCCGGGGACCAGTATTTTTCAGCAGCTCCCCAGGTGTTCCTAATGTGACCAGGGCCATGAAAGACTGGCCTATGTGGGGAGGATATGAACACAGAGGTGTTTTTAACAATATATGCTTAGGTCTCCAACAGAGTTATGGACAAAGGGCGAGGGGAACATGCCCCAAGGGGAAGATGTTGCCTTATCATGTAAGCTGAGTGACAGTACAGACATTCACCAGGAGGAGGGTCTGGAGGAGGGGCATTCCGAGCCTTTCCTGGAAGACCCCAAATAAAGGCGGAGCCACAGGGAGTCACCAGGCAGGACCTGGAGCAAACCCAGGCAACCAGGAGGGAAGTGAGACAAAGCTGGACTATTCTTATGAGCAGAGGTCCTCGGGTCCCCAGCCCTAAACTCCATGCCCCGAAGTCTGAGAGAGAGGAGAGGAGAGGAGGGGAGGGGAGAGGAGGGTAGGGCAGGGGAGGGGAGGAGAGGGGAGGGGAGGGGAGGGAAGGGGAGAGGGGGGAGGGAGAGAGGAGGGAGAGAGAGGGGAGGGGAGAGACACAGAGAGGGAAGGGAGAGAGAGGGTAGGGGAGAGACACAGAGAGGGAAGGGAGGAGAAGGGGGAGAGAGGGGAGGATAGAGGGAAAGAGGGGGAGAGGGGTGAGAGAGGGAGAGGGGGGAAAGGGAGAGAGAGGGGGAGACAGAGGGAGAGGGGGAGAGACAGATAGAGAGAGGGAGGGAGAGAGGGGGAGAAAGGTCATCCTGCATGGTCAGGCCGCCTCTGGAGAGTTCCCCCTCAATGGTGACAAGACCTTTTAGAGAGGCCAAAGCCTTAGAGTACCTTAAAAGTTGGTTGGTTGGTGGGTGTGGCTCCTGTCCATGGTGCTGAACAGTCTCTGTGCTGGACAGCCAGCCTGTTCAACGTGGGGCCTGTAGGTCAGCATTGTCCATGTCAGCCGGAAGCTGGTTAGAAATGCAGGACTGTGGGCCCCACCCAGACCTGCAGAATCAGAATCTGCCACTTATCCGGCCCCTGGGGATCTGTGTGCACAGTGCCGGCTGAGGTGTGCTGCTCTAGGCCGGGGTCTTCAAGCTGAAGGTTACAGCCCATCTGGGAGTCAAAACATTAAATAAGGCAGTGGAAACAGCATTTTTAAAGAAAAGAATGGAAGGAACGAAAAAGAATTAAAATGCCAGGTTCTGCCCTGGCTGGGTGGCTCAGTTGGTCGCAGCATCGCCCCACACACCAGAATGTGGCAGGTTTGATTCTCAGTAAGGGGACACGCCTAGGTTGTGGGTTCAATCTCTGGCCGGGGTGTGTATGGGAGGCAACAAAGCATTGTCCCCCACCCCTTTCTCTCTAAAATCAATAAAAACATAATCAGGTGAGGATTTTTAAAAAACATCAGGCCCGGCCGGTGTGGCTCAGTGGTTGAGCCTCGACCCATGCACCAAGAGGTTGCCAGTTAGATTCCTGGTGGGGACACATGCCCAGGTTGTGGGCCAGGTCCCCAGTCAGGGGCATGTGGGAAGCAGCCAATCAATATTCTCTCTCATCGATGTCTCTATCTCTCCCTCTCCCTTCCTCTCTCTCTAAAATCAATAAAGAAAAAAGAATTTTTTAAAGTCAGAATTCTTCCCACCTAAGAGCAAGTTTTGTTATTACACATAGGGGAATACCACGTAGGATCTAGAAAGTAGCCATTCCTATGAGTTGCATATTGAACACAGACTGAAGGCCACTGCTTGCTTCTGCTACTCCTGGGATGTGGGTGGCTCTGGTGCAGTACCTCCCAGGTTCTGAGCCAGGGGAGGAAACAGTGTAGAGAGAAGAGGGTTATAGATTGACAGAGAAGGAGAACGAGAGCCTGGGGCGGGGCCTGCTGAAGACGTGGGTGTGGAGAGGTCCCTGGGGAAGGTCAAAATAAGTAAGTAAATAAATGGATACAGACAGACAGACAGAGGGGACCGGATTTGAGTCTCATTGTCCGTAGACTTATTTTAAAGTACTCTTGGTTTTCCTTTTTATTTCAATAAAATTTTGTAAAATTGTACACCAGCCTGAGAACAAGCGTTGCAGTGAGTTGATATTTCTCAGCGTGTACAGTTGATAGTTGTGCAGTAGAGAAGCCCTCACCTCCCAGACGGTTTGCTACCAGCACTTCCAGGTGGGGGCGGAGGGGGCGTGCGTGCCCGCGTCAACGGCTCCTCACCGAGGCCAGCTTTCCATCAACCAAATCGTTCGGAGGTACAATTTTAAAGCAGTTTGAAGAGAGAAAAAGGAGGCCTTTTTAAAATGCACAGACATTTTGTTTGCTTCAAGAGGTGACATAGAACAAAATGTCAACAGTAGAAGAGATGCCGTGAGTTTTCTTTCTTTCAGAAATTGGCAATGGGGGTCATTAACCTCTTGCTACATGCCTGTTAGTTCATTGAGTCAACAGTGTTCTACATTCTGTTTTGCCCAGGAAATTGGAAGACGACAAAAAAAAAAAAAAAAAAAAAGACTTTTAAAATGATTTTCTCCCAGGCTAGTGGAGTTTATAAAACATTGAGCTTAATATTCCCACTTTGGAAAATTCTGCATGGAGGTCATGGTGTGGGACAAAAAGTTTGTTAACACCCACATGTGGCTCTGCTTCTAGGAAGACACAAGTCCATGTACCCAAATTTGTATTTGTTCTGCAAAATGACAGAATCAAGATGACCATCTCCTCTGCCATGAACTATGATAAGGACAACTTGAACAGTTTTATTTTACTTTTTAATGAGCAGATGTCAAAGTAATGCATATCTACAATCTATAAAGACAAATTGTTTTTATGCAGACAGGGTGCCCGGTTTCTTAGGGGCATTTTAAGTCTCTCAAACCCTGTTAGTTGGCGTGACCCTTAACATGGAAAGTGGACAGCTAACGCTTATTGGTAGTAGAACTGTTTCCGGGCCTTCGATTCTTTATCTTATTTAATCCACTTGACAAACAATAGGGTGAGTAATATAATTCCTGTTTTCAGAGACAGTAAAATGATAGCTCAGAGATGGTTGGTGACCTTCCTAAGGTCACAGAGCAACCTCATCAGGGCAACACAACCAGAATCTGAACTCCAAACAAGTCTGACTTCACAGCTTCAACCAAGTTGACCAAGTGTGAATTTTTCAGCCTCCATTTAAGAAACCCCAGTGTTTCACAATCACTGTTTTCCCCTGGGCTTTGGGTTGTTTTCCCAAATTGCTGCTTTTGTCTCTCCAGTCTTGCATCTGAGCGGGCTGACGTTGCCCATAGGTTCTGTCTGGCACTGAAGGAACTGTCCGAGTGAGGAGCTTGGTCACTTACAGAGAGGAATCTCTGGAAAGACGCTGGCTTTCCATGGTGCCTCAAAATAAGACCTGCTCCCTTCTATTCAGTCAGTGGTTTGTTTGTTTTTTAAATCCCCACCCAAGGATATTCTTTTATTTATCTTCAGATAGAGTAGGAGGGGGAGAGAGAAGAAAGAGAAAGAGAGAGAAAGAGACATCAATGTGAGAGAGATTGGCTACCTCCCGCATGACCCCAACCAGGGCCGAGGACAAACCGCAACCGAGGTATGTGCCCTTGACTGGAATCGAACCCACAACTCTTTGGTCCGTGGGCTGATGCTCTAACCACGAGCAAAACTGCCCAAGGCATCAGGGATTTTTTTAAAAGACTCAAACAGCATATACTCAAAAGGTGAGAAATTTATGTACACTTCAACTTCGAGGCTGATTTCTTCAATGACACAATTTAAGCATTTCTGAAACTGGTTAATGCTTAGATTTGGAAAAAAGCCCCATCTGAAAAATAACACTTCAAAAAATCCTGGTCTGGCACTGGTGAGTGTGGCTCGGTTGGTTGAGCATTGTCCCATGCACCGGAAGGTCCCCAGTCAATTCCCAGTCAGGGCACATCCAGGTTGTGGGTTCAATCCCAGTAGGGGTGCATGCAGGGGGCAGGCAGCCGACCCATGCTTCTCTTTCACGTTGATGTTTTTTTCCTCTCTCTCCCTAAAAAATAACTAAAAAATCCTGCTCTGAATACAAAGACGGTGAATTTTACATAGCAATGATTTTTCCAGGGCTCACCATGTTCTGCGCACTGTGAAGAGGGCCAGTGGGTGACTCTAAGGCACCCAGACATTGACTTGCACCAGGGCATTTATTTACGGTTAAAAATAACAAACACACACTGAACATTCTAACTGAATTTCAAGCGAGAAGGAACACATGTCAGTGTAATAAACAGATTTCTGACCATCAGTACGTGTGTAACAATAAAACAGCCAGCTTTATTGGTACATTTGACCCAAAGGAGTGCTGGTACATATTTAACAACTGGCTCTCCAGGAAAACCAAACCAAGCCAGGAAGCCCTGGTCTGTGGCGCTTTCTGACTTCCACGTTGTCGATGCTCCCAGCCCAGCTGATCTCAAGCTCTCAGAGTGGAGCCGTCGAGAGGGGAGCTGGGAACATTTCCACCACACAGAGGAGATGAGGTAAGTCACCTCCGGCACAGCCGGGATTGTAGTAAAATAATCAGGACGTGGGGAGTGCCAAGTTTTCCGTCCCTTTCTTATTAATATACAGGGTGGGCAAACTTAGGTTTACAGTTGTGAGTACGTGAAACACAGAGTTTATTCTTATATTATTATTATTTCTTTTTACCCTCACCCGAGGACCTTTTTGCATTTATCTTCAGATAGAGTGGGAGAGAGAGAGGGGCGGAGAGAGAGAGAGAGAGAGACATCGATGTGAGGGAGACACATTGACTGGTTGCCACCCACAGGACCCCAGTCGGGGCCAGGGACAAACTGCAACCGAGGTACGTGCCCTTAGCGGAAACAGAACCCGGGACTCTGGTCCACGGGCCGACGCTCTAACCACTGAGCAAAACCGGCCAGGGCTCTTGTATTATTATTTATTCATTACTGTATTATTTTCCATAGAAAGAACTGTAAGCTTCCTTTTTCCCCACCTTGTAATTTATTTGAGCCTTACGTTTATATAATTTCATTTTTAGTAATAGCGTGCTCATTCAGTGTCTCACAAAATCCCTGAAAAAGGAACAATCAGTTCTTGTAAGTCAGTACCAGGGGTCCGGCAACTCCGAGGACCGTCACCGCAGGGGAGGGTGGGCAGTCAGAGGCTGGGCCGCCCCTGTTGTGGGTATGACTACCTTGTCTCGAAGCTCCTCCGGTTCAGGCTGCAGCCGCCACACCGCCGCCCCAGTGTCCTTGCTGGTGGCACTTCATCACCTACCATGAGCCCGTGACAGTACCAAGAGCTTTGTGTACAGTCTCGTGTGTCTTGAATAAAGCCCCATAAAGTAGATTGGGACTAATATCATTCCCATTTTAGAGATCAGGCAACTGAGGCTTAGAAATGGTAAGTTACTCACTAAGAGTCCCAGAAGAGTAAGTGGCAGAGTTGAAAGGTCTGACTCTAAATCTCTTTGTCTGAAACCAGGACATTACACCGATGGTGTGAGAAACGCACTATTACCACTGGTTCGTGACCCTCCATGAGAAAGAAAAGATGGGCTATTCCTGGTTGCTGATCTCAGAGGGGCTGGCTCACCCTTCCGGATCCAGAAACCTGAAGTCAACCAGAAGTACACAAAGGAAGAACTGAACTGAACAGCATCTTCTTTTCTTTTGTAGCAATAAGCAAACCACTTAAATCTGCAGTTGAGTACATCCATACAAAATCACCACTTTTGTAAGTAAAAAAAGGTCAAATAGCTACAACTTAATTTTTTTTTTAATTTAGACATGCTGAAGGAACTGCTAGCAACATGCAGCTTGGTCTGAAGTTCTGTGTCTCTGTGCTAACAGATGGCAAACTCTTTCCCCTTTAACCAAGCGGGGAGAGGAGCAATACAACCGCACGAGACACCTAGAATGAGCAGGACACCGTATCTCTGCATCGTAAAGAGGCAGGTGAGTGCAGGGTTTTGCCCAGTACTGACCCACACTCTGCACTGTTAGTAAAAGAGCAGACGAACACACACTAAGCCAACAGCCTTCCAACTTGTCCTATCCTGAAGCTCTGTCCCCCGTCCCTGAGCCCACGCTAGGTGAGCACCACAACTGGGCACGCAGTCGGCTGATAAGATGTTGCTACAGGAGAGAGGAGACTCCTCCAGTGATGAATGGGCCTGGAGGTTAGCTCACTCCTTCTGTGCATTGTCCACCTACCTTCACTATGATGGAAGGTCCCAGCAGGGCAGGAAAAGCGTGGCCCTGTGGTGGGGCAGGCAGGGCTCAGAGCCCCCTGGCTCCCCTCCTCTCCTCTCTGAAGTCTTCTACCTCTGGTAAAATTCAAGGATTGCAACTGAATGCCAGAGCTTGCACTCAGTGTTTACCTGCGGAGGTTCTGGTCACCTGCTCAGCCCAGATCCCTGGGCTATGCATCTTAGCTGCTTTGTCATCATGCCTCCGTGGCACAGAATCCTGGCTGCAGCTGCATGATGCAAACTACCTACCCTGTGGGCAACAGCTCCTACAGCAACAGACCAGAATGTGGGGAGGGCTGCTTGGCTTCTGGCCTGGAGGAACTGAAGTTTGAAATCAATCAAAATTGCCATTGAGAAAGACATAATTACCACCAGACATTGTTTAGTACAACTGCTGCGACAGGTGAGTTATTCCCAGTCCTCACAAGCAGCTCTTCAAGGTGACTACTGCTATCCCACTTCTCAGATGGGAAAACTAAGGCTCCGAAAAGTACAGAAACATGGCCAGATCACACTGCCAGTAAGTGGCAGGACCAGGTTTTAAACTCATGTTAGTTTATAGCCAGAGCTTTTATTCTAGGCACATTGCAACACTGCCTATCCAAACGGGGGAAAAATAACTAATAGTGAGGAAAATGATAATAATGGAAATAGCTAACATTCCCATAATGCTTATAGTGCTCCAGGCACTGCTGAAATTCAGGTTCTCAGATCCTCCCAAGCACCTTCACTTTGGAGATGAGGAAACTCGGGCTCAGAGAGGTTGTACAACCTGCCCAAGGTCATGCGGCTAAGGACGAAGCCAGGCGCCCCTTAGCATTCTCTCATCAATCTTGAAAGAAAGGTGGTGGCATCCCTGATTCATAAACGAGGAAAGCGAAGCTCAGAGAGGTTAAGAGATTGTCTTAGGGACACACAGCTAAGAAGTTGAAAGAATTTATCCCAGCCAAGATTACATCTCAGGAGTAGGAGGAGGCCTGGTGTGGAGATCCGTTCGCCCGTGCTAGCTATACATACTGAGACAAGTCTCTTGGCCTCTCTGAGCCTCTGATTACCTGTGGGGACGGGGAGGGGCTTCAACCAGGGGCCCCCTTTCCATCCCTCCAGCTTGGAGCAGATGGCTACCTTCAGCCTCAGCACATGCGCCTCCCCCACCACCCTGGCTGTTACATCTTCAGGCAAACAAACAGCCTCAAACGCTTCCCAAATCGCTGCTTAATGCTTCTCCTCAGAGCTTGAGCTCCTTTATGGATCTGGAGAAAGGGTTTACGGCAAGGCTGTTGATAGCGGCGTCCCTAATGATTTATCAGAGAAGTGATGTAAAAGAGCAGCAAGACGTCGCAAGGAAGGGGAAGGGGGTGAGCCGCTGGCTGCTGCTGGGAAGGAGGCAGACACCTCCAGGAGGGAGCCGCAGTCTGAGCTCCGGCAACCTGTCATGGGGCCGCCTCTACGACTTTCTGTATAAGCCAGGAGACAATCTGGGAGACGCGGAATGAAGCCACACAAAGTCACAGGGCCTGTTGATGTCTGAAGTCGCACAAAGACTGCGACACTGAGTGAAAAATGTGTCTCAGCACTTTCCCCATCTAAGTGGCTAGTTTGAGGCAGCCAGGAGCTTATGGTATTAAGAGGCTTGTGCACGGATTTCACATGAACGTGACCATTCGGCTTGGCCCAGTGCATGGTGGGAATATCAGGCTGCTTGGGAGGGAAGGGCAAAGGGCAGATAAGGATGTCCTGGCTCTTTGCCAAAATGCAACCAGCAGAGCCTGGAAATCAATGGGAAGTCAGTTTCATGTAGACCCTCTGGGGCTGGGGTTGATGTAAACTACAGATAACTGCTGGGTGATTTGTAAAATCCTGCTGACCTCACCTATTTTACCTTCCTGCATCTCCTTCTGCTACATCCCCTCTCACGACTTAACTCCCGTATCTCTGTCATAGCACCAGCTGCTCCCTCTGTCTAGAGGGTCCCCCTGCCTGTGCTCTGCTGGTGAAGCCCACCCTTCTCTCTGGCTTTTCCAAGTGTCACCTGACTCGGGCAGTCTCCTGTCCCTGACCAGGATTGGACTTACACTGTCAATCATTTTTTAAGAAGGGGATCTGCCTTTTCTATTGACACTGGGTCTCAGAGATCAGGCGGCTGACCTGCTCCCACCTCAGCGGCTGAGCAGGGTGACGTCCCCGCTGTGGTCGCACAACACATCGGCCGCTCCTGGGTGGTGGGGCCCAGCACTGTGCTCAGTTGTCTGTATTTTCCCACCTGCCTTGTTGCACCAAATAGGGTATTTAAATAGTCAAAAGGGATGCAAAAAAAAAAAAAGTAAAAAATAAATCCAACACACCATAACAAATAGCAATTTGACATAAATTGGTAGTAGATGGGGGAGGGGGTAAAAAAGAGAGACAGGTAACCAAACTCAAGTCAGGAATGAGGTTAATTTTCTTAACAGGACCTCCTCAGATTTGGGCCTACCCTCCCTGGCAGTCTACAGGGAAAATGAGACACTGCCGTTCACACGTTTCCATGTTTATGAAATAAAAGCATTTCTTCTTAACACTGAGAAAAATGACATTTCTCTGAGGGGCGTTAGCCCGGTACCTGCACTTCCTAAAAGAGTCAAGCACTGTTTTGGGGAGAAAGTTCCATGGCTGGTGCTGGGTTTTCTTTCTTTTTTTCCCTCACCTGGGGACATTCTTTTCCATTTTTTGTTCAGATAGAGTGGGAGGGAGAGGGAGGGGTGGGGGGAGAGAGAGAGAGAGAGAGAGAGAGAAACATTGACACAAAAAGGGGCACATCAAGTGACTGCCACCTGCACTACCAACCAGGGCCGGGGACAAACTGCAACCGAGGTACGCGCCCTTAGCGGGAACCGAACCGGAGTGTCTCTGGACCGCAGGCCGACGCTCTAACCGCTGAGCCAAACCAGCCAGGGCTGGTGCTGGATTTTCAAACGAGCCCACAACTCACAAAGGATTAAGATTCAACCGAGTCTGAACAATTCGGGACTGAGAACTTACTATAACGGGACTGTGTGTGTGTGGGTCCATCTCCTCCAGGTAGTGGCCTTTGCCTTCTGGTCCCAGAGGGCCTAACCCAAGGCTCAACATACAATCAGCTTCCAGTAAATGTGGCCATGTAGCTGGATGGACAGCTGGAAGGCAGGACCAATGAATAAGTGAACTGAACTTCTAACAATCCACCTGGAACTCTTTCCACTGCAGCACCGAGCTCTTGCTCAGAAACATGGACCCACTCACCGGCCGCATGTCTGGGGATAGGAGCCTGGCTCTGGGGATCCGGCAGCGAAGCGAGCCATTCATCATGTCTCTGGGCTTCCCCAGAAACGTGCGTTACCCTCCAGGGCAAGGCTTCTCAGGAGCGGGGACGGCTAGTTGTAGGTGTCAGCTTGGCTAGGCGACGGTGCCCAGCTGTTTGGTCAAACGCCACTCTAGATGTTGCTCCGAAGGTATTGTTTTTTTCTTAGATGGGATTAACATTTACAATCAGTTGACTTTAAGCAGATTACCCTCCATAATGTGGGTGGGCCTCACCCAATCAGCTGAAGGCCTAAGAGCAAGGACTGAAGGTTCCCATGGAAGAAGCAATTCTGCCTCAAAATTCAACCTAAAATCCTGCCTGAGTTCCAAGTCTGCCCTGCAGATTTCAGACTCGAGACTGCAACTTCAACTCTTCCTCTAATCTCTGGCCTGTTGGCCTGGCCTACAGATTTCAGACTCGCCAGCCCCCATGGTTGTATGAGCCTGCTCCTTAAAAGAAATGTCAGTCTCTCTCTCTTTTTATTTCTCTCTCTCTCTCACACACACACTCACATACATATATGTAGATATGTAGACATATGTAGATGTATTTATAGAGGTGAATATAGGTAGGTAGGTAGGTAGGTAGATAGACAGACAGACAGACAGACAGACAGATAGGTTAATTGATAGATGGATGTGGATTCCTATGGGTTCTATTCCTGTGGAGAGCCCTATACAGGGACTAAGGACTCTTGATCATTCTAAGCAGGTGACACCACCACTGTCCCCAGGGCCACCTCCATGAGGCTTTTGCAGAAGGAAAACAGAGACATGGGAAAGGAGTTTCCAGAACCATGAGTGTGATGAATCAGCTACTGGGCCAGAGGGGTCAAGTTAGAAGAGGCCACTCTCAGGAGGCAGACCCCACTTCTCTGTTGTCCGCCGTCCTCAGGGAACACCCTGGAAATGTAAACTGCCACATGGCACGTGACAGGTTTCCTGAGGAGAGGACACTGATTGCTTTACCTCCCCTCCCCCATCTATCGCTGTCGGAGTATGTTGTTGAGATGTTCCAAAGGTGGAATGTCAGGGAGGATGAAATAGGGGGTTACAGCAACAGGTGGGTAGGGACCCCTTCAAGCTGGCTCTGCCTGTTCTTGAACATTGAGTGCTGCCGTAGGCAGGGGGGCGAGGGTCCCAGCCTCCCAGTGTAGAATGACTCCCCAAGAGTGGATGCCTGATGCGGTCCAGACACAGGCTAACCCAATCTTGTTAAGGATACTAGGAAGGAGGAATGACCACCCCCATTTTATAGACAAGGAACCGGAGAAGCAAAGCGGCCAAGGTGAGATGGGAACTCACAGCTTAACTGAAGGACCATGAAAAGTTCCCTCTGCTTAACCCGTTTTGCTCATGTCGTGCTCTAAACAGAATGCCTGGTCGGTGTAACTCTGGCTCCACCAGTCACCTGCTGTGTGAGCACAGGCAGGTGACACACTGTCTCCAAAGAGCAGTGGCCTTTGTCCAGTGCCTGCCTTTGGAGACACTGGGAGGGTGAATTCAGACGCTGCTGCCCAGCACTTGGTAGGCACTCAGTCAACAGAGGTTACTGTCATTCTCTTGGAGTTCACTGGGTCAAAGACATGGATGACGGTGAACTGCTCACGGGTCTCTCTGAGAACACACCAGTCGGCTCCACAACCCCAGCAGCAGAAGTGACACCCCCACACCCTGCAGCCCCCGCCATCCTCAGGGAGCACGAGACGGCAGCTCCATCCGGGCATCTTCTCACCAGGGTGGGAGTGGGAGTGGAGGAGGTGTGGAGGTAGGATGTGAAAATTAGGAAACAAAATTATTCCCTGAACTCATGAAACGTGTGCCCGCTGTATCTCTGCGTGCGCCTCCTGTCCCCGCATTGGGTCGTGCGCCTATTATTAACCACCCTCACGGAGGGAACCAGCGCCTCGTCCCAGGGACATATTGTGGGGGGAGGAGACTTCTTAATATAGTGTCACCAAGACATTTTTTAAAGTCCCACCTCTCTGAAGTAGAACCTGGCTCAAACCCGCCATGGGCTCCCCACAGCCTGAAGAGGAAGGTACGACCTCCTAGGAAGGTACGACACGAGAGGCCTTACAACGAAGGCCCCCGGCGGCCTTTCCCCTGGCTTCCCCAGCTCCCGTCACACACCCAACCCGACCAGGCCACCCCCGGTGAACCCTGCGACCTCTGTCACGTCGTGCCTTTGCTGCGGTCGCCCATGCCCAAACACCTCCCTGTCGCATCCTGGCCCATTGGCGTCCATTCGGTCCTCACCGCTTCCTTTCCTGCCGGTCCCCAGTCCACAGTGTCCCCTTCTCGCCTGAATTCCCATAGCTCTGAGCTCATTGGTCATTTATTGTGTTATATGACAGCGGCCACCTTCTTGTATGTTTCTCATTCAGGCCAGATTCTCCAACAGCATCCCCGTAGCAGGCGTGGGATTCAGAAGCAACCCTCTCACATCGGAAGCCCAGCATTCCGACGGGGAGCCCCGTGGCCGGCCACCCCCGGCTCGCTTCCCGCAGCCTCCCCTCCTCTCTCGCCCAGGCCCTGAAGCGTCTTCATGTTCCTGGATGCCTCCTGAGCCATCTCCCTCTGGGACATGGCCAGGTCTTACTCACCTCTGCCCCCACAACCCAGTGCCACCTCTATAGCAGGTTTTTGGAAGGACCTATTAACCATAGAAGAAATTAGGGGGAAAAACTAGTTTAAAAAAAGTAAAGAAACACTGGATCTCACCTAAGGGCAGAGGCTCCATCTTCCTTCATTGTCTCTCTTCCCTTTAAGGCTCTGGCTACAGCAGATGCTCAATAAAAGATATGGTTGCCCTGAACTGAGATCTGCTCAGATCTGGACACTGACAACAGAACATTAATCTCCGCAAACACTTACACATCCCCCCTCCCCAGCCTTCACAAAGGAGATTATACACGTCCGCCGGAAGGTGAAGCAAAAGACCACGTTGACAACTTGAAGTGCCACAGAAGTGGATCATTTGAATGGATACAGTATTTCTACAGAAATAAAATGCTCTGATCGAGCTGGAGGCCAAAGGTCTCACCAGTGAAGGATAGTAAAGTTTAATTTGCTTCAATAACGAAGGTCCACAAGTCAATTCCCGTTCATCGCACTTCCATGCAGTACACGAAACTTTAGGGCCAACAGCAAAAGTACCTTGGGAAGGAGCGTTTCATAAGTTATTAATGTATGCATCACCACTGCGACAGCAGTCTACGCGAAACACTCTCCCACAGGTGAGCTCACTGAGTTTAAGTCCACCGTGTTGAGCAGACCATTATCATGCCCATGTTATAGCTGAGAAGACTGGATCTTAGTCCGTTTGTGCGTCTTGCCCAAAGCCACTCATCTATCTGGTGAAGGCAGAGTCAGAATGTGAAATGAGGTTTTTCTGCACCCCCGCCTTGGCCTTTCAGAAAACCAGATCTACGGAAGCAGGAATGGCGGTAGACGCCAGCTTGGGGAGGGATCTGGGCCTAGCCACCTGCATCCAGGTGCCTCCGAGGCCTCTGTGTAGCTCCAAAGAGATGATTTCACCACCGTCTTTTAAATGCCACTGCAATAGGTCAGTGCCTGAGAACTAAAGTTTTTCAGGGTCTGCCCGTAAACTGAAGGGAAATGCATCCAGGGCACAATTTAGGAAGTGGATGCTTCCGGGCACTTAATGATCAAGGCCCCTCCCACTTTGAGAGACCCCCAGGTGCATCAGCATGGGGAGACCATTTGAAGAGCATCCTTTGCAAGACCACTCTTCGCCTTGTTTTCTGGAAACCAAACATTCCCCTTTCAGACCCATCCCAACGAAGAGCCAGAACTTCTGTTGCCATGCCTCGCTCAGCAGTGATGGGAGAGACCTTCTCCGAGTGCCTTCTCTGGGAAGACTGAGACTTCTACCCTTTCATCAGATATTTGCTAAGCACCTCTGATATCCCCAACTCAGTAACAGGCAATGTAAAGCTTTTGTTTTGGTGGAGAGACAGCAAACTAAATAGTAAACAGAAGACCCGGGGAGCTACCATGGAAGGTGACTTTGGGTAGGAGCCGGGGTAGGTAGACTGGAGTACTTGTCTATGTTTGGGGGCGAGGGGTAGTCAAGGAAGACTTCTTAGAGGAGGTGTCTCTTGAATGAAGACCAGGGTAACTGGAAGATCCCAGCCAGGCAATGACCTGGAGACAGAGCACTTGCAGCAGCAGAAGCGCAAAGCCTTGAGGTAGGGAGATGCTGGCTCTCTCCAGTTACAGTCAGAAGGCCAGTGTGTCCAAGGTGGGTTAGCAGGGGAGGTGGGGGATGAGAACATAAGTTGGCAGGGTGGGTAGAGTAGGCTGTGTGGGCCTCAGCGAGGGGTTTTCTTTATGTTTTCATTGATTTTTTTGAGAGAGAAAGGAAGGGAGGGAGAGATAAAAACATAGATGTGAGAAACATCCATCGGCTGCCTCCTGCACACGCCCTACTGGGGATGGAGCCCGCAACCCGGGCATGGGCCCTGACCAGAAATCGAACCGGGACCTCTCAGTCCATGGAACGACACAACCCACGGAGCCACAGCGGCCGGGCAGGGGTCTGGATTTTATTCTGAGTGTCCTGGGAAGCCACGGGGAGGTGTGACAGGAGCCGCTTTGCAGTTTTAAAGATCTCTCCAGCTGCCTTGCAGGGAATGGACGGCAGAAGGTCAGCGGAGGGATGAACGTGTCTTTGGCTGACGTGCAGCAGTGGAGTAAAGGACGGTGGGAAGGTTTGGGTAACGGTATGCTGGTAAATGTTTAATGAGGGTCTCTCAGGGGAAAAGAAAACAAAACAAGAGCTCTGCTTGCCAGTGTCCCTGGTGTACACACTCCCGCCAGGGCTGATTTCAACGCAACACCGGTGGGCAGGGTCGGAAGAGCCGTGCACAGCCAGCTCTCCTAAGCTGGGGAGCGACCCCCACTCCAGCACACACTGGGCGCGGGGGTGGCTTGACAGGACTTGCTATGGGCTGGCGTGGGCTGAGGGAAACGAAGGGGAAAAGGGTGTTTCTAGAATTTGGACCCTAGTGACTGGAGTAACGAAGAAGGCACTTCCTAAACCACCGGCCTCTGTCCACGCCCTGGCTCCCCGTTCCTGAAAGGCAGGCGGCCCCCAGGCTCTGGGCTCCCGGAGAGCTGGCCCCCGGCCTGGTCCCGCCCTGTTTCCTCCGCACCCGGCACCCAGCCTGGTGCACAGACAGAACTTAATAAAGGTAAAGGACAAATTCAAGAACGAGTGACCTCAACTTCCTCACCTGCAAAACGGAATGGTCACACTCTCCAACGGCAACTGTGAGAATCAAAAGGGAAGTAATATCACAACTACCAGAATCAAGAGCCAGGGGTCCCACAGGCATTACATCATGATCCTCACATCGACCCTGTGACACTTGACCACCTCATGTAACAGATGCAAAAATGAAGCTCAGGGCCATGAAGCCCTGTGTACAACCCCCTGAGCTAACAGGTGGCAGAGGTGGAGTTCCAACAGCCCGGGGCAGTCAGACTGACACGGTCCGCAGCTGAGGCCACCCCCGCCAAGGGCTGGTCAGCTTGGAGCCCCCCAAGGCCACACAAGGTGTCGGGGACACGTCATTCATCCCTGCTTGGCCAAGTGCTGCAGGCAAAACATGAATAAAGTAAAACTCGGGCCCGAGTTGGGAACCGATCTTTTCCTCTCCCGACCAGGAAGGAGGGAACAAGAGGCCCACCCAGAGCAAAGGAGCACTCGCCTGCGCTGCTCAGGATGAATGGCTCCGGGGAGAGAAAGGACAGGGACGGAGGCAGGGCTGCCCTGCTGGAAAAAGCCCTAATTGTGCTCAGCACAATGGCGAGTGTGTTCCCCCCGTGGAGACGGACTGACCTGTCCCTGACTGATAAGTTGATATTTCTTACCCCTTTACACGGCCAACATTTTTTCCCAGGCTGATAGAGATCTAGGAGCCCAGGCTCTGGGGTCCCGAGCAGCAGGACCTCACCCTTCGCACCATGAACTGTGAGCGAGCAGCTCGGGTAAGCTCCCTGCACCTCCACTTTCTCACCTGGACAAAGGAGGCACACCAGAGTCTCACCTCAGAGGGCTACGGTGGGGACGGAGGGGCCCGCAGCAAGGGGTGGGAGGGGAGCTGGGCCGATCGCATCCAAGAGGCATCCCTGGGCGCCCACTGTCTAGCACACACTGCACAAGTAGCCTGGGAAAGGGAAAGAGACCCATCGGCCCCTCTAAGTGTTATCCAAAGGTAAAAGACACATTAGTTCTCGCTCAGCCAGGAAGGCTATAAATTTCGAATGCCAAAGGAAGCTGATGGCCCTGGTAACTCACAGGGCTCCCTGCCACCAGGCAGGGGAGCCTCACAGCCAGCCCCCCCCATTCAACCAACTGCAGGTGGGGGGCCAGGCAGAATCCCCGCTTAGCCACGCGATGGTTCTCGTTCCAGCAGCCTCTGTTGCTCGTGCAGAAAAGACACGTGTTCTGAAATCACTGTTGTCTGCTGCGGAGACACTTGTCAGGGTGGGGTGCTCACTGCACCACAGCAGAATCCCAGCAGCCCGAGGAGAGGTGATTCCCATTATAACAGAATGCTTTGCTTTACCAATAACAGATGCCGTTTGCTAAGGGCTTACTCAGTGCCAGGCACAAATCTGATCCTCCCACATCCTGTCAAGTAGGCTGATCATCCCTGTTTTATAGCTAAAGAAATGAGATCAGAGAGGTTAAGTAACTCACCAGGATCAACACAGCAAATAAGTAGCAGAGCTGGGGTGTGACCTAAGGCAGCCCAATACTAAAAGCCAACCCTCAGCCTTCACTCTTAGCTGTCTTCTCGGGTGCTGTGGTTTAGTCAAAGGTCACAAGCTAGACTGCAAGGCTAGGAGCCCAGAATTTACCACAAGTGGCTGAGGGCACAAAACAAATGTCTTCGGAGGTTTCAGACCTGAGATCTGAAGGGAGTGTGGCAAACGGTCGAAGAATGCTATCTCTCAGCTCTACGTGGCCAGGTGAAAATGAGGCCCAGTCAACATGCATCCATCTTGTTTTCAAAATAAGTTGAGCAACCTGAATTTTCATGTGGAAACTCTTAAAACAAGCAAACAAAAAACAGTAGGCCGACATTATGCATGACCACCAAAATCCAGCTGGGGGCCAGCTGTGGTCATGGGGTAGCACTTTGCAACCTCTGCTGTTGCTTTACAGTTTATAAGTACCCTTCACACCTGTTGGATATCCAATGTTGCTGTTCCCCCATTTTACAGATGAATAAACTGAGACTAATAGCTTAGAAATTATTGAACATTAGAAATCTTGAAGATACGGTCTGTCTCTTGATCTCCTCCTCCTTTAGTATCCCACAACCTCAGCCTGTTCACCTCTTCCAGGGCCAGGGACATCACTCCCATGACAATAACCTGAGTCACTTTTAAACAGTCCTAATAATGAGAGAGTCACCTGAACCTGCCAGTCCCACTCTAGAACTCTGGAGGTCTGCTCAATTCCCCTTCCACGTGGCAGGTTTTGCCAGCTCCCAATAGTGGGTATGGATGAGGAATAAAGCTAAATTTTCACTAAACACTTCTAGGGCAGTAAGCTCAGTGTTAAGTATTTAACACATATGTTTCCATAGCATCCTGAAAAGACAGCACAGTGGTACATATACACAATGGAGTACTATGCAGCTGTAAGAAAGAAAGATCTCTTAGCCTTTGAGACGACATGGAGGGACCTGGAAAGTATTATCCTAAGCAAAACAAGCCAAGCAGAGAAAGACACATATCACATAATCTCACTTACTTGTAGAATATAATGAACATAACAGTCTGAGGAATTGGGCAGACCCAGAGACATGGAAGTAGGTTACAGACTGACAACCCTCAGAAGAGGGGATGGTGGGGGGAGGGAAGAGATAAGCCACAGAACTTATGTACATGTACACATAACTGATGGACATGGACAACAAAGCCAGGGATAGGATAGGGGGATGGGGAGGAGGGTGTAAATGGGGGAAAAAAGGAGAAACATCTGTAACAAAAATAAATTAATACAAATTTTTTTTAAAAAAGAGCACAGCACAGTAGGCTTCCTATCGTCATGTGTAACTAAGGTGCAAGGAAGCTGAACACCATCCCATAGTCATAGTTGGTGTATGATGCAGAGGGGACTCAAAATAAGGTCTGCCTGATTCTATGGACACCTTTCCATCCATCCACCTACCCATCTATTCATCCATCCATCATCCACCCGTCCATCCATCCATCATCCACCCGTCCTTCCATCCATCATCCACCCATCCATCCATCCACCCACCCATCCATCTATCCATCCACCCACCCATCCACCCATCCATCCATCCACCCACCCACCCACCCACCCACCCATCCATCCATCCATCCACCAATCCGCCCATCCAACAATTATTTTTTAAGAACTTACTATGTATCAGGCACTGCTCTGGATACAGAAGGACACAACTTTCCACTCTACTATACCATTTCCTATCACTTTTTTTTTTAAGCTAAGACACCTGAACTCTTTCATCTGACCTTTATATGGTCAGTTTCCAGGACCTGCTCCTTCCCTAACTTGTTGACATGAACATGTGTGAACCCCCTTATTATAGTTATTGCCCAAATTAAAAGGCGATCTTTGAACAGAGCCTGGATAGGCATGTGGCTAGGAGTGTCCCCTCCCTGACTTGGGCTCTCTCTTTTTACTGATGGAGCCTGAGCTCATATAAACTTTTCTGGTGGCTCTCCTACAAGCAATGTTTCCACCAAAACCATGAAAATTGTTTTCACAGCTACTGCTACTAAACCGTCTGGTCTTGGGATATTGAGTTTAAAGACCCAAGAAAATTGGAACTACACCTAACATCTATTGAGCCAATTTTATGTGCTAAACATCTTATAAACACTCTAAAATTCATATTACTATATCCATTTTCCAGCAAGAAAAGTGAGGCTGAGGTTAGTTAAGTGACTTGCCTATGATTATCCAGCCAGTAAGTCGTGGAGCTGGGATATGAGCCCATGGCTGTCTGGCTCCAAGGCTTACATTTTCCCCAATAGGTTTCACATTCATACCCATTAAATTCTCTCTCCTTTGAACAGGACTATTATTTTGGACTATTGCCTTTGATCCAATATCCTGGTGACTTTCCGCCTTTCTTAGCGCAAAAAAATGATCCGTCTAAAGTCAGCTATAGATTCCGAGCACGTCAATGCTGAGCAGGGTAAACACCATTGACTATCTAACTGGGCTGTGGCAGAAAGTAAACAGAGCGACAACCCTAACAAAACAAGCACCAGAACCAATAAGCAGATCCCAGCCGCCTGCCTTCCAAGCAAACTGCTGCTGACGGGGAGGATGCCTCAGAGTCGCACACAGTCCGGGCCTCAGCTGGACCTCCGCGTCCTGTCCGGAGGTCGTCAACAGTGTCTCTGCACAGGACTGTCCCAGGTTGGGCCTGACTGCCCTGACCTAGGGCAGGTCCAGGGGATGCCGACACATCCACAGCACGAGACTCCAAGGGAAACTATCACGACAGCCTCCAACCTGGAATGCCAGTGTCCAGGCTCCCCTTCCTGCCCACGCGCCCGCTGTGCCCTCCACACTTTCTAACACAGGGCCCTGCTGAAAATCCTTCCCTGGCTGCCTGTCACCTTCAGGGTAAAATTTTATCCTCACTTCGTGCTGATCAGAGGCCCCTGAGGAGGTGGCTCTGCATGTCTCCAACCATCCCCAGGAAACAACTCTGCTCTGTAGCTTAGCATTTTCCAAAGTAGGTTCCAAAAACCCTGCTCTTAAAAGATGATCTAAGTGTCCTGAGAAGTCAGAATGCCTAGAAAATGCTGCAAATGGTACGATCTTGAAAAATCACAATAAACATTAGCATGTTGCGTATGGCTAAAAAGTCCTGTTAGGAAAAGATCTACTTAACTTGAAGCCTGCATTTCTTATTTGGTGACAGAACCCCTTATCAGAATAACACCCATTAAAGTCCCAAGGGAAAGATTTTGTGATTAGTTGGTGATGTCACCAACTTTCCACTGTGCCTTTTATGCCTTGAGGGTACAGCATTATGCTGTGGCCTCTGACAAATACCTTATTCTTCTTTCACCACCTACAAAGCTCTTATTCATACTTCAAAGCCTGGCTCAACTTACAGCTCCTCTGAAAAATATTCCTGTAAACTCCAGCCGTGATTCTGTTCTTGCCTTGATAATAGCACTTTATCGCAGGACTTGTCACAAGTCTGTCTCTCCCCGAGGACAGAAACCAGGCCTGATTCTTCTCTGGAAACACCCGCGTCTGGCAAGGTTCCTGAGCAGTGGTCCACACTCATTCTGCGATGGGATGCGAGTCGGTGAATGAAAGAGAAAGTGAACGGGTCCATATTCCTGGTGGGGGCGTGGTTCGGCCGGGCTCAGCGGCAGGACCCTGCCAGGAATCCAGCCACCGTGACGGGGGGGAGCCCCGCTCCTTGGCAAGGCAACAAGATCTCAAGGCAACAGCTGCCACTCTCAAAGACAGTCCACAGGTCACTTCAGGAAGATTTAAAATAGATGCCATCCTGCCACATCACTGGTGTTGCTAGGAAACAGCCAGCTCACTATAAGCCAGGTTGATTAGCATTGTGGAAAAGACACAAACTAAGAAACTGGCTGCTGCTTCTCACTCTGCCCAAACCAGCCATCGGCACATGTGCCTCAGTTTCTTATTCGGCTTTGGTGGAAAGGCAAAGTTTGAAGGGTTCAAGACCTGCGGATGCTTCTCAAAGGACTCAGAGAAGAGTTTCTGCAGCATGGCAGCGACTCAGCACTGGGCCACCGCACTTTCCCTTCGGGCCTCTGTGCACCTTGCCTGGGCGTGGCCTGGAGGTGACACCATCTGGGAGATGTCTGTGCTCAAGAGAAGGGGACTCTGGGAGCCTGCTGTTCCTCCAGTGATAACAACCCAGCACTGGAGTGACTCATTCTTCCTGCAAGACTGGGAAAGGCTTCCTAGGGCTTTCGAAGAGTACGCAGGAATCACCAGACTATGATGGGATCAGGTCTCACAGGGAGCAGACTGCCGGCTCCCTTTCAAGGGAGCTGCCTTAGGAGCCACTTCCTCCAAGGAGCCCTCTTTCCTGACTCCCTGTCTAAGCGCCCAGAGCAGTGTGCCAGGTTCCATCATGAGGACTGTCATGATTTACAGCCGAGGAACCTGCAGCTCAGAGTGACCACTCTCAAAGTAATTGGCAGGCCAGGACTTGAACCCACGTCTGACTAATATATGTGTTATGATATTAGCTAAATCTTAACTGAACGGGAAACAAACGTAACGTTTAATCTCTGGAGACTGCCCCTCCTGTATGGAAGTGTCTCGAGGGGTGGGAGAGAATGGAGTCTGGTTCCAGACCCTGCTTTGCTTCTAACTGGCTACGTTGCTTTGAGCAGCTCTCTATCCTCTTTGAGCCTCTACCTTCCGATCAGTTAAACAGGGATAACGAGAGCCATCCTGTATACTTACCTCCTGGGGGTTGGATAATAAATGGGAAGAGAGCTTTAAAAAGCACAATACACTATGCAATACTCAGCACATAGTATGTGCTCAGAAAGAACTGGCTGGTTGAATGCTTGTAAGCTCTTCTTGCAAAGAACTGAGCAGCCCAGAGAGCCAGGATTGGGCTTCCACTTGGTTTCCACCACTTTGAGCAAATTACTGTATCTCTCTAAACCTCATTATTTCCATCTGTAAAATGGGGGTTATAATGGCCCTTGGTAGCAGTATTGCTATAAAGGTGCTATAAGGTATGTGAAGATCCAGGTCCAACCCATGCAACATATTTGAGTTTCTCTGCACCCTTCTGCCCCTCCCTCTAAAACCATTGGGAGGCAGAAGCAGCCTGCCAGATGCCTGTCATGCCTGCTGGCCAGCTGCCCAGGAGGCCCCCAGCTGCTGGGATTGGCCAGTACGCGCATGGCAGCACTTACTCAATCATGCCCAGCAGGATGAGACAAACTATAATTTCCAAGGCTGAGGCCTAGCCCCACTCAGGGACACAGCACGGAGCCACTTTGAGAAATCTACATTCAAGGCACAGTCTCCCCAAGCCCCAGGGAGACACAATAGCTAAGGGGACAAGGAGGTTACCCAGCTAATTGTTCCTGATTAGAGCAACTGGCCTAACGCCAGCCAAGACAGCCTTTGCAAAGTTGAAGTTCTATCAATAGTCTACAGCGATTCACACACCTCACATCTGCACAACACCTTACAAGTTACCGAAGGCCTCTGCAAACAGGATCCATTCAATAAATTCTTGCAGTGTACAGGGAATCCACAGGCGAGGCATTTTCTTTAAAAATCTCATTTAATTGGTCGGGCCAGCCTGAGAGTAGCAGGTGTGTACCAGATGTGTTATGGTGACTGCACACCACTACCACCATCCACAGCCAGCCGTGCTGTGCACCATGAGACCTGCCATGTGCTGTATCATGTGATCATGTCCTGCCATGGTCACAGCTCATTGGATGGGGTGGGCACTGGTCCCACAGAGAGTCCAACGGTTGGCTGTCCAGTAACCTGACGTTGGTATCACTTTGATTCCTCTTTTGAGGACTAGGAATTGGATTTGGAGAACAGAAACTGAGTAGTAAGCAGAAAGAAGACAAATCCAGAGATGTTACCAAGAATCGTCAGGTTACTGAGAAGGGCGAGATGAACAGTATGGGCCTTCGCAAGTCAAAGCCTTGAGGGACTTCAATCTACGAAAAAGCGAAGGAAATGGGTGAGCAGAGAGGAAAACGGCAGAAATGCAGAGAGAAATGGGGCCACTGAGCGAGAGACCCCATGGACTCCTTCGTACCTGACAGCTTCCCATTGGTTTCCGTGAAGCCCTGCTGCATTCGGGGTTCTTGCCTTTGGACTCCCCAAAAGACCCCTGCTACCTTATAACAAGCCACCTTTCCCCTGCGTTCGCGGAAGTGGGTTTCTCTTTCTTACAATCAATGACCCTGAGCAGGAGAGGACAGGCAGGTACCGCTATCCTCGCTCTGCAGACTGAGAAGCTGAGACACAGAGACGTACCGACCCTTGCTGGCTTCTCACGGCCAGACCGGCCTTCCTCCCGAGTCAAGGGCAGCCACGTTCTCCGAACGCAAGCTCTGTTCTCTCTGCTCTGGACCTGTCTGCTTTTCAGGCTGTAAGACGCTGTGTAACTTTCCACTGAGTCTCCAAAGAGAGAAGAGATGATGCTAGACAGACAGATAGGGTGACAATCTGTTTGTCATCTGTCTTCTCCCCTAGAATGTGAGTGCTGAGAGGGTGGGGACGGTGCTATCTTATTTATTGCTGTCTCCCCACAGCCTGGAAGAGGGCTTGCTGCAGAAGAGACGCTTTAAATTGTCAAAAGAATGGCTGAACCATTAATCAGTCCCCGGACTTTCCGGCCACGATGGGAACCGGGGAGGTTTGCATATCCTCACCCACAGACAGCAGTAAGTGCTGCTTCATTTGGGATTCCAGATTTCTTCTGGGGGAAATTTTCATTTCCGTCTCCCTTGGGAATTGTTTGTGAAAAGCAGCTGCCGTCAGCTTGGGTTCAACTCCCGGTCAGTTCTAGGCGTGAGGGATAGTGAAGGACCGTCGGATCGTTGGAACGGGCTGGCCCCTGACTGCCACCCAGACAGCAGAAGCAGGAATTCCCACTGTAGCATCTCCCACAAGTGACCTCTGCTCCTGCCCAGTTGCCGTGTCAGGGAGCAAAGGATGGAGGTAGTCAGTCCCTTGCACCACCGGGCCGCCCTGGCAGGCGGGATGTTGACTTTCAATTAACTGTACCTTCCTTCCCCTTGGCCCCGGCTCCAGGTCTCAGGGTCTCATGCAAGACCCCTGAACTATACTAAGTGGGGTATGGAATAAACAATGTTCTGAAATGGGTCTAGGGAAGCATGAATTCCAACACTGCTGGGTGACCTGGAACCGGTCGTTTGACCCCCTTGAAATCATAAGGTCTAAAGCCTGGTCAGACCTGGGTCCCGGTGTCAGCTTTAGCTGAGCCTCCGCTTGCTCAGATCTGGAGAAGAAGACCACCCAGCAGAGATACCGTCTCTGCGCAGAGCCTTCAAAGGGCTGTGGAGTCAGGTTGGCCTGGGAGCCAGGTTTGCTCTGCGGAGAGACTCGGTCCGCTCTGGGGCCGCAGGCCCTGGGCTGAGCACTAAGAGGGAGATAATGGCCCTGCCTTGCGGGGCTTCTTGTGCTGGGAAGATCGCGGTAGGCTGGTTTTCTCCAGACTCCAACTCCAGGGTCAGGAGAAAGAAGGCCAAGCAGGAGAGGGGCCCTCCCTGCCACCCCATTCCCTGACCCAGAGGGCAAGCCTCCATGGGCAGGTGAGCGAGCGCCCACTCACAGTCGGGTAACGTGGGACAAATCAACTCACAGTCTCTGAGCTTCAGTCTCCTCCTCCACAGACCAGGCTGGGACACCTGCGAGGACATCTCCGTCAAAGCACTGCCATTAAGATCAACATGGCAGCCGGTCAGAAACGTGCTGGTCAGCTGGAACGTCTACTCCGGTCATCCCATCACAGCGTTCGGAGGCAGCCCTGCGTGCTGCTCACTGGCGCCCCGTTCTGGGCTCCCGTGAAGAGCTGAGCCGAGCACTCGCTCCGTTCCCCTCTGCACATCCCTCTCTCCCTGGGGTCTGCTCAACCTAACTACAGAATCCTTCCCACAACCCTGTGACACGGCCTTCTTGCCCCCATTTTACAGATGAAGAAGCTGAGACCCAGGGAGACTGAGTCAACCACTGGGTCACATGGTTGCTGAGTGATGATGTAACCCCCGGGGCAGGGTGGGGCGGGGGGAGGGAAATGAAAGAGCAAAACACAAAAATGAAAGCAAGCCAATAATAAAAAAGAAGGATTGAGGAGAAAGGAAGGCGGGGAAGCGGGAGGAAGAGGGAAAGGAATAAAGAGCAGAGAACAAGAATAAACCCCTCTCCATATCTGAGGCCCGAGGGACACGCAGGGAAGCCGGCAAGCTGCGCCCATGGTCAGGAGCGGGATGCAGGCGCCCCTGCCCACCCCCGGGCCGGAGGAAGTGACAGGTCAGCAGAGCCGCTGAGCGGAGCTACAAAAGCCTTCTGCCAGGGAGGTGAAAAAACATTAAAGGAGATTTCCTCCGGCTTTAGAAATTGCTGAAATACCGAGGCCGCGATGGAAGATGAAGCGCCTACAAAGGAAGCTCGGAACGGAATCAATTTCCCTGGGCCGACTTTTATGTCCTATTATAAGAAATGGAAAAATTATTTCTGTGGGAATGTCGCTTTGCGGGTCCACCTCTCCCGAAGACATTGAGGAGGAAACTGCCCAATAAAAGGGGCGCTGGGTCTCGTCCTCCATCACCGGAGCTGATCCTCTGCTCTGTGCCTCAGGAGCTGGGCAGGGGGAGCCAGGGAGAGTTTGGGGCCTGTTCTGTAAAGGGGACAACCACGAAAAGGAGACAAATGCGACAGCCCCAGCCACCACTAGCTCCTGATAGCCAGACACAAACGCCGCTGGGCCGGAACACGATACCCTTGAGGCCGGCTAGACGGGGCCGGGTGGAATGTCAGGGCTCCCTGGACAGGGCGTCGCACCGCAGAGAGGACGCAGCAGCTGCTGCCATACCACACATGTTTGCTTCCACAGTCACAGCACACGAGGCCTGCCCACCCACTGTCCCTTTCCTCACACCCGCGTCTCCGTCGCCAGGAACCTCTCGACTCTCCCTAAAGGGGCAGGTTCTCCTCCACGCCCGGCGCAATGCTGCTGCATGTCAGTCTGCAAACTCCTGCTCAGTCTTCAAGACCCAGCTGGCGTGTGCCTCCTGACCTCCAGACCCCGGGCAGGGTTCAGTGTCTATCCCCTGGAATGGTAGTCTGAATACTGCCCCACCCCTGCAGGGGGAAAATGTCCATGTGTAACCCCCAGAACCTGTGACTATGTCTCACGGCAAAAAGGACTTGCAGGTGGGGTTAAGGTTCTTGAGTTGACCCTGGATTTTGCAGGAAGGTGCGATGATGATGAGAGTCCTTATAAGGGGGAGGCAGGGAGATCAGAGTCAGTGAAGTAAGAGGCCAGAGACCACAGGATGCAGGCAGCCCTTGGAAGATGGACAGGCCAGGACACGGAGTCTCTTCCCAGAGCCTCCAGAAGGAATCAGCCCTGCCAACCGCTTGCCGTGAGCCCGGTGAGACTCGGTTTGGAGTGCTGACCTCCAGAATGCAAGGGAATACATCTGCGTTGTTGTAAGCCAGCAACAGGAGACTAATCCACCTGAGCAGGGTTCCTCCCCCTCCCGAGTCCCCCAGAACGCCACGTTCTTCACAGATAACACGTAGCGAGTGCTTTCCATGTGCCAAGGCCTACTGGGTCTGGGGCAAAGGCCACAGGGTCCTGTAAGGCCTGGGAACTGGATCGGAGTGGTCAGGAGGGGTGGAGGTGGGGAAGGACGGAGCAGGGGGCATGCTGGGAGAACAGGGGGTCCACAGGGAAATCAGGAGCCGCCAGGGCCTGGGCAAGGCTGAGGGGCTCCCATTCCTGGCTCCACAGAGGAATCATCTGGGGAGTTTCCAAAATCCCAGGGCTCAGGCTACGCTCCAGTCCAATCCACTCTACGCCCGCAGAGGGGGGACCCAGGTATCTGTCCACACACGCCAGTGATCCGAAGGAAAGGCAAGGCTAAGAAGCTCTGCCCCAGGCCTGGGGGCCAGGGCCAGGTGCCCTCCGGCAGTCGTCTGGGTTCCAACTGGGCTCCCCACCTTCAGCCATTCCCAGGGGCTCCAGGGCCTCCCTTCCCTCCAGACCGGCCGTTCTGCCTGAACGTGATACTTCACTTTCCGTCCTTGGCCGGCACGAGGCCCGTGGGAGGTCTGTGCAGTTGACTGAGGGCAATGTTCTGACAGCCTCCTTCGCTGTGCAGGTTACACCAAGTCTCAATGGCTTGGTGTCCCTGGCCTGAGACACTCCAGCCCTTGATGGGGAAGGGGCGGGGTGGGCTCCTGAGGCCTCAGCATCCCAGTTCACCTTCCACATCAGCAAGGCCTCTCGGCCTGACCCCTAGCATGAGTGGCCTGGGGACAAGGGGGTAGGAATGGGGAGCTTCTTCCTGCTGGCCCTGGGGCTAGAAACAGCACTGACTCGGCACTGGGTGTGGGCCCGGCACTGCCTAGGCGCTCCGTGCGCATGCTGGTTAGTTACTCCTCGTTCCCCCTTCTGAAGCACACGTCTGAAATCACCCTTTTCCACAAATCAGAACACAGGGGCTCAGGGAGGTCAGGTGACTTAGCCTACGGTTTCACAAATGGAAATATTAGAGCTGGGTCCCTTTCCCAGGTCTGCTGGCTCCAAATCCCACCTGTAAAATGGGGATGGCATTATTTCCTCCTTCATAGGGTTCCTGTGAGCATTAAAAAACGTAGCATGTTGCCCAGCTGGTGTGGCTCAGTGGTTGAGTGTCGACTCATGAACCAAGAGATCTCCGGCTCAATTCCCAGTCAGGACACATGACCAGGTTATGGGCCAAATCCCGGTGAGGGGCATGCAGGAGGCGGCCAGGGGATGTTCTCTCTCATCCACGTTTGTCTCTTTCTCTCTCTCTAAAATCTATAAAGAAAAAAAAATTAAAAAAAAAAAAAACACACACACACACAGTATGTTAACCTATGTATAAAGTAGCAAATAGGGTGTTTAGCATTCAGCAGATGCTTGATAAAAATGGTCTTGGTTTGCTTTTTTAAAAAATGACTCCATGCTAATGTGTAGGTGGTGTGAAGAGATAGTATAGCCAAGTTTGAAAGAAAAAAAAAAATGGATCGAGACCACAGCATTCTTTCTCCCCACCTCCACTTTGAGTCTTCTTTCTCCATGCTCTCTGCAAAACTAATGAGCTTGTTACCAACACTAATTAGCTTTTGTCCTGGCACCCAATCAATAACAAGAAGTCTAAGGTGGCCATCTGGGGTGCTGGGCGGGGGAGGGAGTGGGGAGCTGAGGCAGGGCTGCTCCCAGGCTGATGCTGGGGGCCGAGGGCCTGCGTCCCCTCCTGGGTCCCAGACAGGGCCCAGCTGCCTTCAGAGATGCTGCTCTCGTGGCTTCTCCTTTTTGGTGTTCAGTATTTTCTTTCTCCTTTAAGCCTGTCTCCCACCGGTAGGGCATCCCAGATCCCACTACAAGGAAAAGTGTTATAAATGTTCTCAGACCTAAGTACTGGCACAGAGTAAATATCTGCTGCATGAATGAACATGTTAAAACTCACTTACACGGCCCCAAACTCCAATTTACAGACTTCGCACCCATGAGTTTTTCAGTCATTACTCACATGGGTGGCCATGGGGACCGCTCAGGGCGGGGAGCCTCCGTGAACCTGAATCCCAGGAACAGAGGCTTCTTCCCCAAAGGCGGGAGAGGGTCAGGTCAGGAAACTAGGGAAGGGAGCCCGACCTGGGCGCGAGCCTGCCACCCAGGCAGAGGGGCGGAGCTGAGCGGAGCCAGGAAATGAAAGGAACAGGCACTTGTGAGAAGTCTCTGACCCGATCACAGGGGACAGCTCTCGTTAGACACCCACAGAGGGGCCTGCAAGGGCCTGGCCACACTGCATGGGCACTGAAGTCTTTGAAAATGAAACTTCTCTTTGATAGCATTCAGCAGAGCAGACCACCTTGAGAGTCTCAGCGTCCTTCTCCACCCCCTCCCCTCCCCCCAAGGCCCTTCCATAATGACAACATTCTATTCTTCTACGAAAAGCCATCTACCCAAGGCAGGAAGCTGAACAGACTGGCCACCTCCCCAATTCTGCCTAAATTTTCTACCTAAATTACCAAGACAAATATTTCAGGAAACTGCACTTGGCTGGAATGCTTGGGTAATTCATTTTATTTACCATCTAAACACACTTGAGAGCTGAGATAGATTCGTTCAAGTTGCCGCTTCTTAGTCGGATGCAATTCACAGTAGAAATCACTGCCATCCGAAGCTTCCATAACTTCCAAAGGGTAATGGATTTTTTTCAGCCCATCTTTCTTCCCTGCTCATATTTGCTTGAGGATTCCAAATGGATTCTATTTACTGTAATTACTGTTCTAACTGCAGCTCACTTGCAATGCATCAGGTTAATGTTAACAAGATACCCAGCTGATGCTGGTAATGTGTATTCATTGTTCAAACTCTTTACCCACCCCCTTTGGTGTTGTCTCAATTCTATTTTCTGAACCCAAGGGGAGGGAGCAAAGCCAAGCAACACAGGTGTCTTTTTTCTGTTTCATTCTTCTCGAATACCTTGGGCTTTTATTCAATGGATCTGCATTGTTCTTACGTGGCATTATTACAGATGTTATGTTTTGTTTAAACACTGATTTACATGCTTACCTTCTCTCGAAGTTTTTTATGTCATTGGTGTCATTAGTTTCATTTGATTGTTAATGATAAGAATTAATATCCACAAAGGTCCTGACAATCTGCAAAACGCATTTTCCTAGGTGTCTCTGTAACAACAAGAGAAACAATGGCCCTCTGCATCAAGAGCCTTCATTTCTCAATTATCGGGGCGTTTTCTATGCCTAATGTGGATCTATCGGAAGAAGCACACACATCAGAGTAGAGAAAAGTGGCTTCAAACCCTGGTTTCATCAGTTAGGAACAATGTGCGTGGAGGTGCACGTCTCTCTGGCCTGCAGTTTCCTCACCTGCAAACAGACAAAACCAGTACAGAACGAATCCCACGCTGTTGAGAAGTCACGCGCACGTAGCAGGTGCTTAAAAATGGTCTGTTACTGTACCTTATCAATCATTCCAGTCATGCAACCAGATCTTGGACCACAGCACACACAGGTAGGACTGAATTTTAATGTGGTCTATTTAAGACTTCCAAATGGACTTACTGAGCCGGGAGGACCTTAGGGCTGAAACCCTGACTACTCAAAGTGTTCTTCACAAACCAGCAACATCAGCATCATCTGCGAACTTACTGAAATGAAAACTCTTAGGTCCTTTCCCCAAGGGGGAAAAAAAGGTTTAGTTATAACAATTCCATGGAGTTAGTAGAAAAAAGTTCCCCTCCCAAGTGTCTTGACTCCCTGGTTTCAATCAGAATGTAAGAGAAGCCAAGAGGAGACATTTCCAAATAAAACCTCGATGTCCATTCTGGCTAATTCCATTATGCAAGCATCTGTAATTCTCCAGAGAGGATCTTACCCTCCTCCCAACAGTGACGATCATTGAGCATGATGAAAACAATGCCATTTGTTGATTCAGGTAGGTAAGAGTCTGAGTCAGCTGCTTTGATGTAAGTCAGGCATCGCCCTCAAACTCTGGGCGAGTCTCTTGTCCTTCCCTGCCACCTAGGTTACCACACCTTTGAACAGGACAATAACACCTACCTCCAGGGCTGAGAATTAATGAACACAGATGACAAGAGCTGAGTGTGATGTCTGGCACACTGGGCACTCAATTATAGCTGTGGCGGCTGTAGCCCTCGTAATAATAATAACGCGTGTGTGGGGGGTGGGAGGTGGAGGTAGGAACTGCTGCCACCTTTGCAGAAGGAGCTACCGATCCCTGTTCCCAAAGCCAGTTTCTTAGAGTCAGTCACCTCCTGTCATCACAGAAGAGACAAAGGAGAACTAGAGTGGGGATAAAAATATTCACTTCTCTTCCTGTCTCCTGGTAACTTTCTTGGGAAAGCCACTTAACCACTGACAATATCACTTTCCTCATCTATAAAATGGACATAATATCATTTCCTCTCACGCCTCAGGGCTGGAGGGAAGAGCTCCTGAAATAAAGCATCTGAAAGTGATTTGCAGCCATAGGGCTACACGATGCCGGTGAAACAAATGTAAAAGATTCCTGAGATCCTGCTTCCTCCTCAGCCCCAAGCCCTGATCTCCTGATTGTTCTCATCTGTTTTCTCTCCTTCTTCTCTTTCTCTCCCTTGCCCACCAACCAGCCTGCTTTTGCGGAGGCCTCCATACTGCACAGGTCCATCCTGGGTCTCTGTCTCTCCTCCTCAAACCTTTCTCAGAAACTGCCTTTCTCTTCCAAAATATGAGGGGGCATTATCAAGGGATGGTGGGCAGATGCTTTGAAACTGCATGAGTCCCCACTGCAGCCCACGATGCACAGGCAGCTCCTCCAGCCCCCGCCACCGTCCCCCCCAGCCCAGCCCAGCCCGCCACAGTGGTGCCTCCCCACTGGTCCTGCAGAGATTCTAGAGCCACCTTGTACCAAACCCTCAAGGCTCCCTCCCCGTCTTCTAAACAACCACGTAAGGAACCCGTAAGATGCCGAGATCTGAGGGCAAGGATGTAAGGTGGACTTGGACTCATTGCTTCACCTTGAACTCAAAGATAATGAAAGGGACTGGAGTGACTCTGCCTTCAGGTTCTTGTCCCCACTCAGCGAGGTGCAGGGGGTTGGGAGCTGGTCTCAGCGCCTCTCCACGGAGGCCCTCATTCTCATGGCACGTGGGCATCACCCTTTCCCAGGGGAGGCCTGCAGACAGCCCCGATATCTGCGGGACTTTGCCAAGTGCTTCCCTGCTCCTGAGCTCCTGGGCCCTGTACTTCTCTCGGCCTCGGTTTCCCTGCCCATAAAAAGGGGAACGTATCTCACAGTTGGTGTGAGAGTTAATGAGGTAACATAAGTGAGAAGCAGATGGAAGAATGTGGCATAGATCAGATGTTCAATTATTACTATTCCCCTCATTTCCCTTGTGGAGACTTTAGTGGGGCTCTGTCTTCCCAGGAAACCTGAACAAAACCATGTTTTGATTTTTTTGTGTACAACCAGAGCCATCGGTCTTGAGCAGAGTCATTCAATTATGTAATAAATCTGTATTGAATAGCTCTCGTGCTCCGGTATGAGGCTACATGCTAAGGATATAGTGTTGAGGAATAGTATCATGATCTCTAATCTCATGGAGCTCTAACAGCAAGCTCTGATTCTCCCCCAAAGGACCTGTCCAACTCGGTAGTCTCGCTAACTGATGCCTGGTATCAAAGCAGAGGGATCATGCAAGATGCCTTAGAATCCGAATGAGGGGCCAGCCAATGATTGCAGTTAAATCCTGGTTCTATCGCTTGCTAGCTATGTGACTGTTATAGACTCAGTGTTTACGTTCCCCTACATCGAATTTATATATTGAAGTCCTAATCCCCAATTTGATGGTATTTGAAGACGTAATTAGGGTTAGATGAGATCGTGAGGGTGAAGCCTCAAAATCGGATTAAAGGTGTAAGAAGAGGAAGAGAGAGATTATCTCTATCCACATGCACAGAGGAAATGCTACATGAGAATAGAGTTGAGGTGGCCATCTGCAAGCCAGGAAGAGAGCCCTCACTAGAATCCAAATTTGATCTTGGACTTTCGAGCCTCTAGAACTGCGAGCAATACAATTGTACTGTTTAGGCCATCCGCATGGTATTTTGTGATGGCAGCCCTAGTTACTTAGCTTCCATATGCCTCAGTTTCCTCATCTCGAAAATGGGCACAATTAAAACCCTACCACACAGAGTTGAAATGAGAATAGATAAAAACAATAATATGAAATGCTCAGCTCAGGTTCTTGCTCAATAAATGTAGTTATTTTCCTCAATGTGCCCAACTGGAAATGCAAATCATTGCATGAGAGAGCTGGAAGGGATTTTGTCTGAGATGAGGCTCAGAGGTGAGTGGCTGGCCCAGGTCCACTGACTGAGGGAAAATCTACACTCGGGTCTCTTACTCCTGCTCCAGGTCTATTCCCCTCCACTGCCCAGGGAAAGCCTTACCTTCCTCCTCATCACCCACCTCAGCACTGTGCTCATCCCTGACACTTAGCACACCCACATGAAATTGTCACCTCTCACGCCGCCGCTGTGAGTGGCTTCTTTGTGAGGTTGCTAGGAGATGAGGATCCATCACTGAATTCTGCACCTGAAATGCTCTTAAATTAGGTTGTTGGCAGTCTTCTCTTTGAAGAAAATCCAAATAGAGGGGAAAAATAATTCTTACCCATATTTGCCTTGAAAAATGCTATAGGAGGAGCCACAGCTGTGAGAGTGTGAAGCACATTTGTAATAATAACCTTTCATTGGCTTTGCCCTTTCTGGTTTGCCAAGCATGTTTCCATAGCCTGCTGAGCTGGGGAGCTTCATTCGTTCATTCATTCGTTCATTCATTCATTCATTCATTCATTCATAAATACATATGTAGCGCCCTCCATATACCAGACACTATTCCAGACACAGGAAGTTTAGTAATGAAAAACACACACAAAACCTCTGCTTTCATGGGTTTAAGCTCTAGCTGGAAAAAAGGCAATATGTAAGTAAATAAATAACATGTTTTCAATACTGGCAAGTGTTACCAAAAAAATCAAGCTAGAGAAGGGGAGTGTTGGGGGATTACCTCACGTGGCCAGGAAAGCTTCCTCCGGGCAGGGATTATTGGTATCGCTAAAGGAACGACTGGACCCTCCTTCTATAGAGATGAAAACATGGCCCAGACTCACATAGCAGGTACTTGGTGGACCAGGAACAGAATTCAGATTCTGGCCATTCTGACCTGTGGCAAAGCCAAGTCTCACCTCTGAATCTAGGAAGCCAGACCCAGGGACAAGGCGAACTCAGTCTGCATTGAGGATTAGCTCCTGGGTCCCACCCACTGCACTGCCTGCTATGCCTGTGTGCTGGGCCCTGGGCTGGACACTGAGGTTAAAGAGAGGAAGCAGATGTGATCCCTGCCCTTGGGAGCTTCCAGGCCTGTGAGGAAGGTAAGACACGTTCACATACAACTGTCTGTCATGTAGCAAAGCACATGTCTACCCCAGGCCCTCCAGAATGGGGCCGCCTCCCCAGCACACACTAAGAAATAGCTCTCCAATCTCCTGCTCTTCCTCTCTTTAATCAACAACCTAGATGCTGACTCCAGGTTGACGACTGCTAGGGACGACCCGTGTATATCTCCACCACCCGGCACCTCTACGAACACTCAACTTCGCGCCATCGTCTCTTGCCTGGAATACTGTCACAGCCTCCGAACTTCTGCTTCTGCCCTTGCCCCGGCCGTCACACCCCTTTGGTATGTTCCCCACCCAACGGACGGAGTCATCCTCCTAAACACTGATCAATGTGGCATTCCTCTGCTCAGAAACCTCCAATGGTCCCCAACTTATTCCAAGTGAGAAAGCTAAATCCTTACATTGGCCTGCAAGACTCGACATGATCTACCCCATTTTCCATCTGGGACGCTCTTCCTTACTATTCGCATTCCCTCTCCTCATCCGCCACACGCACCTCCTTTCTTTCTTCCCGCACACCAGGCACGGGCCCCCTCAGCCCTGACACGTGCTCTTCCCTCGGCCTGGGACGTGCTGCCTACTGGAGTTCACACGCTGTGCTCCCAGACCACCTTTCACTCTTTGTTCAACTCTATTTTATTTTGCAGCCCCCACCCCTTCCCCATCCCAACATCCCAAATCCCTGCTCTTCCTCCCTGTCATTTACCACCTCCTCGAGGCTGGAATCATTGACTTATTTTGCTTGCTGTCCGTCTTCCCTTCCTAGAATGCAAGCTCCATGAGGACAGACTTTTATCTGGTCTGCTTATATCCCAATGTCCTGGACAGTGCCAGCCACAGAGAAAGTGCTCAATAAACATCCATGGAATAAACAAACATACAGACAAATCGCCTCCCTCACCCCAAACCCGCTTGTCCTTTCACATTCTTTTTCCTGCCAATGGCGTGATCTCCCCCTGGCTCAGTGCAGCAGTTCTAGAAGCCTTGACTGGAGCCAAGGAGGGGACAATGCTGTACTGGTACCATGGGAACAACGTGAAACCTGGGGGTCACTTCTATTTCCCCTTCTGTCCTCAAATCCTAATTAAGCCTCAGTTTAGTTCCTAATCTGTAACATCAAGACAACCCCTATTTTATAAGATGAAATAACATGTATAACAGTTTCAGAAAAAATAGGTACCATGCAGCAGATGCCTAGTGAAAAATAATTCGCCCAGCGCTGAATTCTTCAGAGTCCCGCCCCTGAATATCTCCCAATGCGTCACTTTAGCCCCCTCTTTTCCAGGTCTGCTCTGCAGGGGTGACGTAGGCTGGGGGGGCCGTGCCTGGAGGAGCAGAGAGGTCTGCGGGCACAACAGAGAGGCACGTGGCTGGGGCCCCCTGACTGCCAGCACACCTTTGGTTCTAGCTGAGTGCCCAACTCAAACCCCATCCTGAGTCACGTGTGCGAGTGGTAAGACCACAATTCTCTGGGGCCACAGTGCAGATGGGTGCCCACAGAACCAAGAGCCCCTCCCCCCTCCTGTCTACTCTGCCCTCACCATGCTCAGCCCCCACCCAACCACTGGCCCCCCCTCTCCAAATGGGCTCCTTATCCCGCTGCCTGGTGACATCTGTGGGAATAGAGAGGGCCACGGAGCGTGACTGCCTCAGCTAATTGATTTGTGCAAGCCGCTGACAGGATGGGCACAGCCTCCACGGAAGATTAGGAGTGGGCGGTCCAGCCGGGAAGGCGGGGGAGTCAGAGAGGCAGGAGGGGAAAGTCTGCCCCTCTTGTCTCTGGCCTGCTGGGTCGTCCCCCAGCAGCCTCCCAGTCTGGCCTCTGTGAGTTTATTCGAAGGGGGGAAAAGAAGGAAGGGAAGGAAGGAGAATTAGGCAGACAGCAGGGGACAGAGACATAGCAATAGGCAAACAATGAATTGCAGTTTTTAGCATTCACTATGCACCAGGCCCAAGTTCTCGCTCCAGAAGTAGGAAGAAAAAAGGAAGTAGGAGGAAAGAGAGGTGGGCTGGAGACCGAGGCGGGTAGCCCAGGCACATGGGTATCCGCTCTGGCCAGGCTGGCGATGTCTGGACAAGATCGGCTCCTAAATAGTAGGATACACCTGTCTCTGAGTTAGGGAGTTCGTGAAGGGGGACGTGCATCAGCAATTTGGGTCCTAACTACTCTGCCCTCATGGGAATGGAAACCAGAGAGGAGCTGGTAGGAAGGCAATGCCCGCTGAGGGCAGAGGAAGCTGCGTGAGCATCCCTGCCTACACCAGATCATCTCTGACGTTCCATGACCTTCAGTTTCAGTTTAGTTTAGTTTACTTTCAATTTGTTTTCTTTGGGGGTTTTCCTTCCCTTCAAATCTATCAGAGAGAACACTGCCCAGGGAGGGCTTCTGGTTGGTGATTTGTAGAGAGGGAGAGTCTCCATTCGGATGGTCAAGCCCGGGAAGGTTTTCTGACCTAAGCAATCTCCTTCTCGACTGAATTTTAATGTGGTTATCGAGGGAAAAAAATAGTCTTTGCCTTGAACCTGGCACAGCAGACTCTGTGAATCGCTCAGACTGCCTGAGCCTCATCTTTCACTCCACCAACGTGCCATCCTGGAGCTGTGATGATCTCTAATGCATCATGGTTTATAAATGAGTCTGACATGCTGCCTGGTACATGAAAAACACTTACAATCAATCAGGTAGATCAGAAACATTGCAAAAAATAGCTTATAGGTTATGTACCCACTGCCAAGAAAAGGTACAAAGGAAATAGTCAGGAGCAACAGGAGAGAGATGTACAATTAAAATAAAAGAACAAGCCAAGTGTGGCTCAGTGGGTGGAGCATCATCCCATGCACCAAGAGGTCACCAGTTCAAATCCCGGTCAGGGCACATGCCGGGGTTGCAGGCTTGATCCCCAGTCGGGGGCGAGCAGGAGGCAGCCACTCAATGCTGTCTCTTCTCTCTCTCATGGATGTTTCTATCTTTCTCTGTCTCTAAAATGAATAAAAACATATTGAAAAATAAATAAAGGAAAGAACAAGAAAAGAGGGACAAAGGAAGAGGGCAGTGTAGTACAATGGTGTACAGCTGGCGCTGGCAGGTCCAGCTAGCCGGTCTGTGTGAATCAAGTTATGCTGGCACACAGCCACACCCCTTTGTCTACACCTCATCCAGAGCAGCCTCCTCCACCAGGCGCAGCTGAGCAGTGGTGGCAGACACCGTGTGACCTGACAGACCTAGAATGTGTATCATCGTGGGTGTCCACAGAAGGAGCCTGCCCACCTCTGACACAGCCTGGACTCACCACGTGTTGTTGCCAGAGGCGAATCCAGCACCTGTTTGTTCTCGGCATGACCTCGGTTGTCCCGCTCACAAACGACTTCCCAGACTGAGAATTAAGTTTAAAAAAAAAAAAAAAGTCTACTAAAACTGCTTGAGAACTCGTCTGGCCAGAGGAAGCTCTCCTCGAGTAACGTCTTCAGGTCGCCGACACTGTTTTAGCAGATGCTGCTTCCAGGAGACGGAGACGTGCGGGGAAGGCCGAGCTGGCTGGCAAACTGGACACTGCGTCCTGACAAGGGAGTTCCAGGGACTCGCAAGGGAAGGTGGGAAATAAGCACTGAGGGAGCGGTGTTCTCTAGAAAGTTCTCATGATTTCAACTCGGATTCTCGTAAGAACGTACTGCCATTTAACAAGAGAGGATGCTGAAGCTCAGTGAGGTCACACAGTTGTACAAAGCCCAGGAATGCAAGCCCAGCTCTGTCAGCTTCAAAGCTGAAACTGAAGTCCCTTATTTTGTGTGGTGGAAGGAGCTGGTGGCATGTTGCAATAGCCCTGCCCTCCCGCCCCCCACCACCCCCCGCCTTATCCATGGAGGATATGTTTCAAGACCCCCAGTGGGTGCCTGAAGCCACTGATACTACCTTACTTTCTATGCACAGTAAGTCCTCACCTGCCACGGTGGATAGGTTCTGCAACTTTAAGTGAAAGGAGGTATACAGAAATCAATTTTACCCTAGGCTACTTTATATAAACAAGAGTTAAGTTCCTGCAGCATCTCACTAACATTACAGTGAAACGACTTTGAAAGAATCTATGTTGATGCATGTGCCTCCACCAAGTTTTTTCCTATAATACATACCTATGATAAAGTTTAATTTATAAATTTGGCACAGTAAGAGATGAACAATAATAACTAATACTAAAATAGAACAATTAAAATATGCTGTAAAAAGAGTTCTGTGAATGTGGTCTTTCTCAAAATGTCTTATTGTCCACTATTCACCCTTCTTGAGATGATAGGAGATGATAAAATGCCTTATTGAGAATGTTTACCTTCTCACCTCAAGAAAGCGTTTTACAGCTTCTCTTTGACCTATATGAATTGCCACCTTCACTATTCTTGTGCTTTGGGGCCCTTATTAAGTAAAATACGGGCTCCTTGAACTCGAACCCTGGGACACCTGGACCACTGATGTGATAACCAAGGGGCCGACTCCCAGGCGACTAAGAGGCCTGTGGGGAGATGCTGGACAGAGGGATGAGTTACATCCCTGGCGGGGTGGATTGGGATGCTATGGTGCAAGATTTCATCACTTAGGAATTGTGATGAAATAACATAAATTGTTTATTTCTGGAATTTTCTGTTAAATATTTTTGGACCATTGTTACCTGTGGGCAACTGAAATCATGGGAAGCAAAACTGCAAATAAGAGGCACTACGTACTTAGAAAAAGAATTAGTGGTGACACAGGCGTCTACCTCCAAATGCTAGGTCTTTCTATGTACAAAAGGGCCCTGATTTACAGTTACTTTGGAGGACAAAACCAGAACCACTGATCTGTCTCTTTTCTGATTGCATGCTGAGGAAAAATTCAAGTTTCCCAGATACATGATCTCGATGTGAAATATGAAAAAACAAAACAAAACAAAACAAAACGAATCTGAAGTCCAAAAGGTTTATATCTGTCCTAAAGGTAAGCTGACATGAAAAAACATTTTTGCTATGTGTGCAGAGTATTAGTGAGTTATAAAAAATTTCTATATGATTTTATTTAATCTTCACAAAAAATCACGAGGTAATGATAGCTAACAATACTGTATTATACTTGTAATTTGCTAAGTGGTGTGACACTGAGAAGAAAAAACACCTACTAGTCAGGGCTTCTGGTGGCTAAGTAGGCTCAAATTAAAAAACAAAACAAAAACCTCAGCAGAGTCTAGCAGCCATTTCTGTCCAGGGGCCTCACACAAACTGCAATTCACCAAGAAGCCTGTGCTGGACTGCTGCCTGCTTTGCCTTCTGCCAGCTGAGCCAGCCCTTCCAAAGGAGTTTCAGAATCCTATTTCAACCAATAGGACTGAGGCTTTCTCCACCCTATCAGAGCTGTGCAGCTCTGACCAAACAGAGCAGCTGTCCTTTGACCAATCAGAACAGTGCCTTTTGGACCAATCAAACTGTGAGGATTTGGAGTCCTCATTTGCATGAGGACGAACCAATCAGGGATAAGGGGCAGGGACTTCTGTTTATATAAGCCAGCTCCCTTCTGGCTCAGAGAGGGCACTTTTCTTTTCCATTTGAAGAGTTGGCTCCATGGCAGACTAGCAGAGTGGGGTGGAGCAAAGCTGCCTAGCTGAAGAGGGGCCCCACCCCAGGGCTGCCTCACAGCCAGTGCTATTTTCACAGCTGCAGCCTATCACAATTGAGCTGATCATACTGAATAAAGTTTGGGGATTCCTATTGGCCTTGAATTGGCACCAACAGTTCACAGAGGACAGATATTAAAATAAATCTTCTTTTCCCCTAATCACAAAGTGGTAATTACATAAAGGTGATGAATATGGTAGCTTGACTGTGGTGATCATTTCATAGGATATAAGTATATCAAAACATCAAGGTTTATACTTTAAAAATATACAATTTTTATGTCAGTTATATCTCAATAAAACTGTTAGAAAGCATTTATGATGCAAATGTGTAATAATATAATAAGATTTAAAATGAAAAAATCCCACAGAAAAGTAATAAAATATTTCACAACAGTATAAAAAAAAATCACATAAAGACGACGAGATGTCATATCCTCCCATTTTAGAGAGAAGAAAAATGCAAACTTAGAATGGTGGCTTAGCCGAAGTCACATGACTAGCTGGCTATAATCAGAGCTTTGGCTCAAACCTGAGTTATCTGAGACAAGAGTGATGAATCACGGGGCATTAGCAGAACAAATTTACACAACTGAGTGTTTGTCAAGTTGAGAAAAAAAAATCACTGATCCTTTTAGCAGCCAGAGTCAAAAACTTGCAGGAAAAATAATTAAAAAGCATTTTCTATCCCAGGGGGTCCGAAGGGCCAAGTCTGACAGAACCTCCTTCATATTCCTTAGATCTGCAGCTTTGGAAACCCAGAGTGCACCTAGGCAGGTCGTTCTGCGCCATCTGGGTGGTGGTCTCACTGACGCTCAGCATCATCTGGGCAAGATGAGTGCAAGTGGAGTGTCAATCAGCTGGTCACTGTCTGGCATCTAGACATGGATCCAAGGGGAGGAAAGAGAATTTTCCCTTCAGCAAGAGAGGCATGTAGTAGTTATAAGGGGGCTCTGGAGTTCTGGACTAAGTCCCCTAACTTGTTGGATAACTTTAGGCAATTGACAACCTTCTCCACCCTCAAGTTCTTCATCTACTAAGGCAGAATAATAAATGTTCCTACCTGTTGGGCTGCTGTTAGGACCAAACAAGCGAATGCAGCGTCTGGTGCAGAGTCATTACTAGTACATGGTAGTTGTCACCATCACTACCACCACCACCACCACCACCACCACCACTACCACCACACAGGGCTACATGGATGCACCTGTGAGAGACAAGACTCCTTCTGGGGCTGCCGGGTGCACATGCTGACTCGACTCACCATTTGACCCAAGTTAAGCCACATAAGCCCTCTGAGCTTTATTTTTCTCCTCTGTCAAGTGGAAATACTAATCCTGTAAGATCTGGTTAGTGGGGTCGAGTAAGATGATAGATCTGAAAGAGCTTCATAAACAGCAAAGTGGTATTCACAGATAAATCCAGGCCATTACCATCATCACCAGGGTCAGTCCTGAATGATGGCAGGTTACTGTATTGGGTAAGGAAACAGTCTGCAGAACCACCCTATTCATTTTTATATCTGATAGAACAATGTCCTTTGCTCTTTGTGTGTGTGTGTCCTTTTTTTTCATGATCTGGTGCTTATTCTCAGCAATCATTCCCACACTGCATATCCATAACAGGTATTATAATGAGGACTTTTTTTTTTTTAATGCCTGCTGTATCTCAGGAAGAGACTTGTCTTCTATGACACCAGAATGCTGCTGGGGGAAGGTGTTATCCTCAGTTTACAGACAAAACACAGCTACCCCAGGGCCCAGGCAGGGTCCCCCACCCCACATTCCTCACTCTCCCGTCCCCCCCACTCCAGAGGACAGAGTAGATGAGGTGCTGGTTTCAATGGTGGGCAGCCCCCTTTAAAACGTTCTACTAAACAAGACAGGAACTAACACATGCTTTGGCTGAGGGCTACAGACTCTTACCTAGAACTTTCCAAAGAAATGGCTTTCAAGTGCTACACACCTGTAAGTGTCCTCAAAGGTGCACACGTTGCAGAATTGGTTCAGGATATTTCTCTCTCTGTTCTGAGCTCACTTTCACCATTAGCTCTGACATCAGCCTGACCTTTAGAAATGGCTCTGTTGACAAAGATACAGCGATAAGGCACCAGAGCCGGTGGGGCCTAGGGCGGGCAATGGGCCGTTCTGGAGATTACCCAGCGATGCCCTAGTTCCTCCAAGTGGCCTGGCTCAAACCAGTGATGGCGACCCAGGATTTTATTTGCCAGTCTTTGAGTCTATCATTCCTGCTCTGGACCGCCCGACTATAACCCACTACCTTGGCATTTGACGCTGCCGAGTGACTACTCAGAGGGCATTAACACAGCACCATCTGTGGTGCAGAGGGCACTAAAGCCTTCTAGAAACAACCACTTGACACCCAATTTTCCCATCTTTCCAAAAGAAGGGGGTAAAATAAATGTAACTGGTGGCTTTGGGGGTGTCAAATTTATGCTTTGGGTTGATAACCCCTAAATTCTCTTGCCCATGTATATGCCGACAACCACTGGAGTTGAAGGTGTCCTAGTGCAGTGGCTGTTTGTAGGTACAGAGCACTGTTAAGAAATGCCACAAAACACTCAATTCCTGGAACAGCTGAATAGCTCTGTACCCTTCCCTGCATTAGGTTAACTGAGAGATAGAAATAGACTAAATGGATGGAAATGTTTCCACTTTGAAATGTTAACGAAGTAATTACCAGGCCCAGAGCCTGATTTCCCAGGGTCTGAGGCTCCAGGAAAGGCCTCCCCTCACAGCCCTCCCATTCTGCTGGAAGATGAATTCTCCAAATGCCCTAGAACTACCAGCTCTTCATCCACTCCCCAAACTGCACCCCTCCAACATGGGGTTGACACTCAGGAAATTAAATGATAAATATTTTAAAGTGACCTTTAGCACAGTGCCAGCTGTGCAAAGGCCAGTGTTCCGTGGGTGGGGGGCCTGGGAAGCTATGATGATGGGCACCCAGAGGTTAAGGTCGGTCCCCAGGAGCGCTGGGCAGGTGGGGAAGAGGCAGTGCCCAGGACTGGGGATGCTCGCCCGGGAAGCAGAGGCCGGGCATTCTGACAGGTTTCTGTCTGTCACCCATGGACCCAGTGAAAACTGCTGACATCACCACAGAAAGCAGGATATATAACTGTACACACAGTATGATCACAAGATACCAAATTATGTGTTTGTAAAAAACTGCATTCAAAAAATTGATGTGGAAGGTGAAGCTGGAGCTTTATGTCTTCCCTCCCTCTTCCTCCCTTCCTTCCTTCCTTCCTTCCTTCCTTCCTTCCTTCCTTCCTTCCTTCCTTCCTCCCTCCCTCCCTCTCTCCCTTCCTTCCTTTTCTCTCTTTCTCCTACCCTCTCTTCACTCAATAAATACCAACTGAACATACATTATGGGACAGGTACTAGACACTGATGATAACATTGTAAAAACAAACAAACCCTTTATCCTTCGTTGCTTTGATGTAGTTTTGCAAGCTCTTTCTTTTCTTTTCTTGTTAATTCTCACCCAAGGAGAGTTTTTCCATTGATTTTTTTTTTTTAGAGAGAGTGTAAAGGAGAGAGGGGGAGAGAGGGATAGAGGTTGGGAAAGAGAGAGAGAGGGAGAAACATCAATGTGAGAGAGACACGCACTGGTTGTCTCCTGCACACACCCTGTCCAGGCAGGGGATCGAACTTTCAACCCAGGTACACGCCCTTGACCAGGAATCGAACCCGAGACCCTTCAGTGCACGGGCTGATGCTTTAACCACTGTGCCACATCAGCCAAGGCTCACAAGCTGTCTTTTCTAAATAAAAATGCATGTTTTTCTTTTTCAGCATAAAAATAAATATATTATTAAAAACAGCTGGTTGTGTCACTACCCGACAATTAGGGAAATTGGCGCTGACTAGAGAGCTGATGCTATTAAGGACTTACTAGCAATAAGTTACATATGATCTCGGTTTGGGGTTGGTTTGTTTTTTTAAGGTGTGGAAATCTTAATTTTCTAGAGACATGCACTGAAGTAGTTCCAGATAAAATAATATGATGTCTGGAATTTTAACTCAAAGTGGTATTGATCATTGTTGAGGCCGGGTAGTGAGTACATGGAGGTTATTATACTAACTTCTAGTTGTGTATAAGTTTGAAAACTTCCAAATTAAGTACAAAACAAACAAACAAAACTATAAAAGTAAATGAGATCAGTCTGCTGGGTCGTGCCGAGGCCCTGGGGTGGGGCGGGGTGAAGAAAAGCAGAGTAGGTACCTGGAGAGGAGAAAGACTACAGATTGGACTCAAATCCTTTTAACCTCCCTTTACTTCCTCATTTAGATAAAAATGACCATCATCATCAAAGGTTCCTGAGACACACACACGCAAATCCCTCCGTTAGGCAAGTTCCTCACACAGAACCCAGCCTCTTCCTCAGGGGGCCCACGATGCTGCGTGCAGTTTGGTGACAGTATTTATTCCACCACATTAGAGGTCATTCTGCGTCTCATTGTCCTGTTCAGGCCAGGAGGGCAGAAATGACATCTTCCCTTTGCTGAGTCCCAGTTCCTCGCTCCGGGCCGGACATACAGTGAACGCTTTGTGAAACTGATTTCAAAAAGTCCTGGTGCGATGCATACCTTTTTACATGTTTCCCCTAACATTGTAATAACACCTCATAGGTTAAAAAAAAAAGAAAAGGAAAAGAATATGTATGTGAAATGTAAAAGCAGACTTGGATTTCTTTCCACTTCAGATCAGCATGTTGCTTCTGCTGACACAGAGAACCTCCCCTTTCTCGGCTGGAGTAGGAATTTGTCTGTGGCCAACGTTGTAGTCACTGGAATCACCAAGGAGGACGCAGGTGGCGCCACCCCACACAGCCACCCTCAGAACCGAGGACGTGAAATAAGGCTTCAAGCTGGTGTTCTACTCTGAAGCTGATCCCAGCTCCAACGATCACGTTGGAGGGCTCTGTTTGGGACCTGAGTGGATAGATGGACTGTTAGATTTTTGGCCACCTGAAGGCCCAATGCTTTTGAGACTTGAAGAGTGTCTTTTATGAATAAACAACCTTTAAAAGAGACCTCATTGTCTACAAGATATCTTCTCAAAGTGAGGAGGGTAGTTTCTTAAAGTTAACCCTCTAATGCCTCCAGTGCAGAATATATTGTAGGAATCTCAAACCCATCCTGTCCCAAATGAACTAAAAACTCTCCAACTGTCCCCAAGTGATCTCTTCGTCCTGGAAGTCTTACTGAAGAGTGGCAACCACCCCCCTGCTGGGTGGTAGCCCTCAGCAGGGCTGTCCCGCCCAGTACCCCCTTGACCTTCCAATGCAGCCAACCACACTGCCACGCATGCCACAGCCTGGCCACAGTCCGGAGCTGCTAGCGACTGCCGCGTTTGAAGCCTAGTAACGACCGTGCCACCTGCGGCAGGACGGCACTAAAGACACTGATCTCAGAAGCCATAGGCAGAGCCAGAGGACGTTCAAGGCAAGTAGGCTAGATTTTGGAGAACTATGGAAGGTAGGATCTGAGAGGCCCGATGTCACTGCTAATGCGGCGAGGATTTGGGGGAAGCTTGAGAAGCTGAACTCGGTGATCATCCCCAGACCGAGCCTCAAACCCAGTCCTGTGCCGGACTCGTTCCCATCCCCACCACAACGTCGGAGTGACATCCTCTGAGTATGAACCGAACCACGCCATCGTCAGCTTCAATCCCTGTAATATACCCTCATCCTCTGAGCTGCTTTCTCTCGATTCCAGGACTGTGTCCACCCTCCACCCCCTAGTCCTAGGGTGGTAACAGCTCCCTGCTGTTGCCAGTTGCTGGGAACTTCACCATCACCTAATGGGACCCCTCTCCTCGCCCACAGCTCTGCAGGAGTCCGTTCCACAAACCCCCTTCAGTCACCCCATCTGACTGTGCCGCTTATTTCCTGCTGAGAGGTCGCCTGGCACAAATCCACTGCTCTGAGAAAGAAGAACGAAGAAGGGACAGTCGTTCTCCCAGACATCAAGCTACGTCACTGACGCAGGGTGTTCTAAATGGGGAGATCAACAATGCAGCCACAGAAGAGGACCACAGGCCTCGCGTGTGCAGTTTTGAGTTTTGCTGAAAGTGGCCATTCAAATAAACAGGGAGAAAGAACAGAGTGTTCAATAAATGGTGTCAGGACAAGTGGCTGGCCACGTAGAAAAATAAAACCTACACCGTACAACTGGACGTACGCTTACTTCCAGGGCAAGTCTGAAATCGGGTCCTGAATTACTCAACACTTAGCACGTATTCAGAGACCCAAAGAATCAGAGAAGTTGGAGCAAACACAGGTGTATCTCAAGCGATCATTTGAACCAGGTCCCTACATTCAGTTAAGAAAAAGGATCATTTTCATTTAACAGATGAAGAAAGTGAGGACCAGACTGATTAAATGGTGTGTGTAGTTTCACCTAATAAGTAGCAAAGGGGGCACCGTCCATAGACCTGGTCTCACATACCATTGAACTTGAAGGCTGGACATGTGTCTGCTGAGTTTTGCACCATTTCCCCTGGCATCTCAGTTTCAGGGGCAGAGTCCTGAACACCACGAGTGCAGACAGCTGCTGCCCGTCAGCAGAGGGGCAAATAATACCAGTTCACCAGGGAGCCAGTTCTACAGAACGTACCGTCTCATAGGTACTGCCCGCACATGGAGCATCAGTATGCTCCCATCGGGGGGGGGGGCACGAACTGCAATCTGTCCCGCAAGGACCTGAAATATAACGGAGCAAAACTGAAGGCGTCACAATGCACAAAGCACTCTACACAGAAGGCTGATGCTTTTCCAGGCAAGGTGTGCACTTCCAGAGCAAGTTCCCACACTTTCCGACATTCAGTCCTGGGACACAACGGCACCGCGCAAAGAAATGTCTGGAGCAGCTCTTCGATATGAACAGACTCTGTGGGAGATGGCCCCGTGCAGACGCTGAGAGCCCAGAGTGCAAAGCCAGGCAGACCTGGGTTCGAGTCCTACTCCGCTAATTTGTAACTCTGGAACTCTGGCTCAGTCTCTCTTAATGCTCCAAATCTGTTCTCAACAGTAAGAGGGTGCTAGGAGGCTGAATAAAATCATGGGGGTGAAGTCCAGCACCCACTTCCAGTCGATGAGCTTTAACAGTTACTACTAGACTGATTTCCCTGGGTAGCCCACTGTCTTGTCCAAACGACATTCCCAGGGGAGGGTTCTCAGATGTTAGCCACGATGGCACCCCTGGAAGGAGCAATTGGCTCTAGGACGGCAGCCCTGGCATGTTTTGCTGGGTTTGCACCGATTTTTTTCCCCCTTAAATCAAATTAACTGACAATAAATTTAAACCATAACCTTGAAAACCCTGGATTTCCAGTTGTTTGGGGGCAATAAAAGGTGTGGTGACAAAGTACCTGCCTCTCTTTTGGGCTCCGTGAGCTGGAGTTGAAGGGCAGTGGTCCATAGCCGCAGCCCCCACCCAGACCCCTCGTCCCCCCTCCTGATCCCCATAGGCATTTGAGTCTGGGACTCATCCCGATGTGAAGCTTTCTTCCCCCCACCTGAAGGGAGAAAAATATGGATTTGGGAAATGTAAGGCTTGATCAGAACTTACGATGTAATGAACAGGAATTTCAGAATCCGACCCGAGTCTGACTTACGGCTTTGCTACTTCACAGCTGTGCGTGGTCTTGGTTCAGTTTGTCTCTGAAAGTGTCCCTGAAATTCACACTTATCTGAAAAATGGGGATCACACACTTCCCTCCCAGGGTTGGTATGAGGGTTAGATAAGACAATGGGTACACAGTGCCCAGGACAGTGTCTGGCCCATGGCCGACTCTCAGTAAGATATAGTTTCATAATCATTACTTTGGAAGAACTAGAGCTGGGGGGCAAGGTAATGATGAACTTATGAAATCTCTTCATATTGTCTCACTATACTGAACCAGAAGTGACAGCTGACACTTACAAAAAGGCAATGCTACCCATGTTATTTTTACAGACCTTGCCTGATAGATTGCATTTTCCCAGACCAGTCTTTCCTCGCTAGAAACACGTCAGGGCCCTCCTCCCTCAGAATTTCACCAAGACGTCGGTGACTTTGCTTAGTTGCAAATAATACAGAAGTCAAAGGCATGTTTTCTGGGTCCGGTCCTTCCTCTGAATGATTTCAATGTTTTCCCCTGGAGCCACTGGCTTCCACCTTCCGAACAGCACAGTGTTCTCTGAGATGAAAGGTCACTTTGCTGACTGAGACTGAACATGCTTTGGGGACTCGTATTTTACCTACGTGATATTGCGAGGAGTGTATTTTCCCAGCACCACCCAAGCCAACAGAAGGCTGCGGAATCGTAACGATGGCCCTGGAAACTCCATTCCCTAGACCGGCACATGTCCCATAGCTGAGGTGCCAGGCTGTGACCTGGCTGGCACTGCACATAAAGGAGTGAATCGGCCCTGGCTGGTTTGGCTCAGCGGTTAGAGCATTGGCCTGCGGTCCAGAGAGACCTGGGTGATACCTCAATTGCAGTTTGTCTCCGGCCCTGGTTGGTCGGGTGGTGGCCACTCGATGTGTCCCTTTCACATTGATGTTTCTCTCTCTCTCTCTCCCTCCCACTCTATCTGACCAAAAAATGGAAAAAAAAAAATGTCCTCAGGTGAGGATAAAAAAGAAAGAAGAAGTGAATCGGCCAGATGCAGCCCCCGTGCCCATGAGCCAACCGCATGCACTGTCCTTATGTGCGCTGCCTTCCACCTCCTCCAGGGGCCTGCATGGGTGACGTGGCCTTGGGGGCGCAGGAGAGAGGTCCCTCTCCATCTCTCTCTACCTCCCCTTCATCAACCTTACCCCTATTTTCTCCGTCCAAGTCTTTCTTTCTCTAGTTATCTCCAGCAAGAGTGACATCAAGTTTCATGCATATCTCACTGAAGTCCTCACAGGTGTTGAAAAGGTATAGTGAAAATATGAATGAGGCCAATGTACCAGTACACAGTGAATTACGACATGATAAGATGAGTAACAATGACAGGAAAAAGAATGAGCACGCATTAAACATCTGCTACTGAGCAGGCATGCCATTCTCTCACTTAATCCAGAACAGCTCCTCCGAGGTGATATTACAATCCCAGTGTTACAGATAAGGGGTGAAGGCTCAGACCCCACAGGCCCAAAGTCTCTCAGCTGTAAATGCCAACGTGAGGGCTGAAGCCCACGCCAGTCCAACTCTCGTGCCAACAGTTCTATCTACTGACTAGTTGTCCTACATCTGCCTTAAAAAGCCACCCTCTGTAACTTACCACCTTGTAAATCTCTTCTCTCACATTGATTTTATAGGGATGCTCAGAATTACTCAGCTAGAGACATCTGCAATACAATAATAGATACATTGCTTTTTCTTTAAAATTTGTTTTTAGGAGGAAACAAAAACCTTTGGGAGACACGTTTCGGAATCTTCCTGACGAGGTCTTTAGCTGATAATCCACCATGGCTTCGATTGCAGGATAAACATGGGATTGCCACTCAGGCTTTGGGGAAAATATATGTAATTACAAAGATTTAGCAAAGTACGAATAACAAATTGTTTTTCAACTCCTGGCACTGAAAACTGCAGCGTCAAGAGGTTTGGGGCTGAGATGTGAAGCACCGTCTCTGTCCCCAAATACCCATTAGACTTTGTAGGTAAGTGACTTTCTATCGTGCCGACGTTCCGCCGGAAGAACTGGGAGAGGTGTTTGCACGGTCCTTGAGGCAGTGAAAAGCGAGCCTCCTGGCCTGGCCTCCTTCTCAGGCCCGGGGAGCCCCTTGGGGGTCGGCTCGCCAGCCTCAGAGCTCCCAGCAGCAATTATATTATGGATGACTCCAGGTTCCTTTTGTTGGGAGGGTTTTGAAACTATGAATTTTTTTTTTAATCCTCACCAGAGGATTTTTTTTTTTATTTTTTTTTTACATTAATCTTCAGATAGAGCTGGAGGGAGAGAGGGAGGAAGAGAGAGAGAAAGCGGAACATCGATGTGAGAGAGACATATCGATTGGTTGCCACCCGCACAACCCCAACCAGGGCCGGGGACAAACCACAATGGAGGTACGTGCCCTTGGCTGGAACTGAACCCGGGACTCTTTGGTCTGTGGGCAACACTTGTACCGCTGAGCCAAACCGGCCAGGGTAAAACTATGACATTTTAAAGCAAACAAGACCCTGGGTATTTAAAGCCTGACGGATGGGGGAACCTTCTGGAGGTGATGGACAGGTCTGTGGCGTGGGTCGTGAGGATGCTTTGACGGGTGTATCCTTTCCTCCAAGCACATCAAGTTGTAGATATGAAATATCTACAGCTTTTTGTACGTCGACACATCTCAATAGATCATGAAACACGTGATTGTTGCTCATTTACTGGATGTGTAACAATGCACCAAACGTGCTTCAAGATGTGTTCTCTGTCCTAAAGAGAGTTTTACTCAGAGGGGTGGTGACCTGTGCACGTCTTCCCTTCGGCCAGTTCAAACGGCACCCCAAGTGCTCCCCTCGTGAAACAGATTCTGAGTAGTTAAGGAAAATCCTGTCCTGCGCTGCCTTCTAAGCCGGCTTCTCTAAATCCCATCATCTGCTCCAGAAACGTTTTTGTCAAACTCTGCCGGGCTCTGAGGACGCAGCGATGACGTGACGGCCATACCTGCTGTCCTTTGGGGTAATACTCCAGTGGGGAGATGGCACGAAGAGCTGTTATGGGGACACGTGCAGAGAGAGTAGAAAGAGCTAAGATGGCACAAGTACAAGGGCGCCACCAGGCCTCGGGGAGGTTTGGGAAGGTCTGCGGAGGACATGACCCTGGAGAGCACCGTGTGTTTGAGGAACATGAGGACGCCCAGGGTGTTAGGATAAGGCTGGCGAGGCAGCGGGCCTGGAATTGAACAAGGTTTAAAAATGAGCTAAGGACTTCGAATTTTGTTTTGCGATCAATGGGAAGCCACCGAGGGGCACTGAGCAGGGGAGCCTGTTGTGACGGTCCCCACACAGCGGCGAGTGAACAGTGAGCTGAAGACAATGGGGGGCAGGAGTCGGCTTACACAGCTCGAGAGACCCACTGTGTGCACTCTTCCAGCTCCACGTTCCGTGGCATCATGTTGTGGCATGAATCAGCCACGGCAGCAGTGTTTACACCACAGAAATGGGCAAACACTACATATCAGGACTCCCCCACCATCCCCACCTCAAAGAACCCGTTGCTAACTAGTTACCACTTCCTGGGGAGGACAAGGGCAGTGGGGAGAACGCCGTTTAGAAGAGTCAACTATGCAGAAAAGGAGGGTGGCTGAGATCAGGAGGGTGTCTGCGAGGATGGAAAAAAGGGAAGCGAATGTGTGTCATAGTGTTTAGAAAAGGAAGAGATGGTTTCTTAAGCCCCTGCCAAGTCCAGGTTGAGGATACAGCAGGGAGAGGATGTTCCACATGTCCTCAAAGAGAATAGAGCCATTTACAATTATTCCAGGTCACGGAAGGACACGCAACTTTCCGAATGCATTCCGTCCCATAAGATACATTCAGACAATCACAACAGCATGGACAGCGACACCAGCTACACTCCCTAGTGACGGCTCGCTGTCATAGGCACTATACATTATTTAATCCTTATTGTTACTCACTGGGGAGGCACATCCTCCCTGTCCTACAGAGGAGAAAGTTGAGGCTTTACAGGGTTGAGTAACTTGCCCCAAGCACCTATCAGTGTTGGGAGCACAGAGGAGGAAGTCACCATTTTCCGAGAAAGGTGGCATGGCTCTGCTTTGAAGGACCAGGAGAACTGGGAGGCGGGGAGAAGGCAGAAGGGGGACAGTGAGCAGAGGTAAGGAGCTGGAAGACCGGGCTCCCAGGGCACTCAGTGAGTTCTCTGAAGCTGCAGCAAACAGGCTCCGTCACAACAGCTCAGCTCTACGGCTGAAGCATGAACACAGCCCCGACTACGTGCAAACACTTGAGCAGAGCTGTTCTCCCACAAGCCTTATTTACGGGCACCACAACCGGAATTCCATATCATTGTCACGTGTCACAAGTTTTCTTCGTTTGACTTTCCCCCCAACCATTTATAAGGTAGAAACTGTCCTTCGCTTATAGACCATCTAAAAACAGGTGGTGGGCCATACTCGGCCCTTGAGCGACACTTTGCAGCCCTGGTGTAGGTCAGTGCTGTCCAGGAGAAATACCACGTGGGCCACGTCAGTCGGTTAAAATCTTCTCATAGCCTCACTTAAATGAAAAGAAACAGGCAAAATTAATTAACCCGGTGTATCTAATATTTTCTGATCCCAATATGGAATCAATATAAAAACAGGACTGGGATACAGCATTTCAAGGATGTTTAGATTGCCGCTCCGTGTTTAAATCTGACGTGTATTTACACTTACAGAACATCTCGACTGGGACTGGTCACACTTCAGGTGCACAAGAGCCGCAGACAGCTAGTGGCCATCACGATAGACAGCACAGGGCCAGACCCTCTAAATTACTAACATGTTTAATCCTTAAAGCAACCTGTATAATAGGCACGCGCGTACCCATTTTAGAGACCACGCTCTTTCCACTGGACCTCCCCACAACTGCCCCCCCCCCCCAGCTCTGACACTGGGGAAGGATCTCCTCGGATGACCCGTGGTGAAATCTGTAGAGGTGAATGCTCGCTCCGGGTCAGCTTCCTGAGGAAGGCCCAGGCGGCTCAGGATTTCCCCAGCCACTCAGAGTCACTGACCGAGGCAGCTGCCACCCTACATGGGGGAGGTGCACCTAGGAGCATTTGTTTATGTAGCTGGTAGGAGCTGGAGAAGTGAGAGACTCAATGTAAGAAACCACCAGCCGCCCTGGCCGGTTTGGCTCAGCGGTTAGAGCCTGCGGTCCTGAGAGACCCGGGTTCGGTTCCCGCTAAGGGCGCGTACCTCGGTTGCAGTTTGTCCCCCGCCCTGGTTGGGTCATGTGGGTGGCAACCACTCGATGTGTCCCATTCACGTCGATGTTTCTCTCTCTCTCTCCTTCCCACTCTATCCGAACAAAAAATGCAAAAATGTCCTCGGGTGAGGACAAAAAAAAAGAAGCCACCAGCCCCTGGAGCCCATGCACATACCCAAAAAATGTAAGTCCACTGTTCTCTCAAGCTTCTCAAGGTGTGATCATCTCCGCTTCCAGGGCAATTTAAGAGATTTCCAAGGGTAATATAACTTACAGGCAATTTTCTCCTCTGGCCCTGATTGTAGACGTTAATCCCCCCCCACCATTCCACTGTACTGTGCCCGGCAGCCAACCGCCCCGCCCCCGCCCCACTCACCCTAAGCTCCTCGAGGGACAGGTATTCCAGTCCTCTCAGTACCTCTAAGCCCCGTAAGAGTAGCCAACAGCTGAAATACGTCTAAACGCGATAGGAATCACAGGGCGGTAAATAGTGGATGGATGAATGACTGATACAAGGAGCTACAGAAAGACCCTACCATCATTCCACAGCTCTTCCAGCAGCACTGGGCTGGCCAGACATCAGCCAGTCAGTCAACCAACAGTTACCTACTCAAAAGGTAACAATCATAAGATAGGTGCATGGACATAGCTGGGGCAGGAAAGTACTACAAAAGGTAGAAACAATACTTCGGACTTATTTCAACCTGGCCTCAGCGCCTTATTCTGAGACAAATTGGTTGGATCCCCCTACACTAGCCTTTCCTCGGGCCTTGGGTCTTCCTTGTCCTGTGCGGAGAAGGGGGGAACCGAGGCCTCACTAGCTTGGCACACTGGGAAGATAAAATGAGCAAATCTCTGTGGAACATCTGCAAAGAAATCCCTGCTCAATCAATGTTGTTTTTTCTTCCTTTCCTCCTGACCTTAATATATGCATGCTTGCGAGAAGCCCGGAGCTCTCATTGGAGGGTTTCTCTGCCAGCAGCAACTTCCCGTGAGTCAGCCAGAGAGAGGACATTTGCACAGTATGGGGCGAGATTATTTTCATTCCTTCCCCCTCGCTCCCTGCCTCCCTTCCTCGTTCGCTCCAGGAGTGTCTAAGAAAATGGTTCATTTAAACATCTATTCCTCCTGCCAGGAGTTAATACATATCACACCTTCCCTGCCGCACATCTGTTATTGATTAGGTACAATGGAAAAATTGCCATCATTATGTCAATCACTACTTATGAAAAATATATACATTATAATTATTTGCTTATAATTTTCTTGGCTATCTGAATTAAGGCTTTGGAAATAACTTATTTATGCTAATCCACTATGTCAATGGTCTGCGGAAAGCACCTAAAAATGGAGCAATTTCATCAGCATTTTGACCCAAATTATTTGGAAGAAAAGAAAAAGGAAACGGAATAAATGTGACATTCAAATGGCCTGTTTTGACCAGGAAAAAAAAGAAAGAAAGAGCCCAACAACTATTTCCTTGAAGCCTGCAGAAAGTGACAGTTTGGATGGTTATTGATCTTTCTTTTCTTTTGGGGGGTGGAGTCTTTCATTTCTCAGGATCAAGAGTTTCAAACCTCCTTTGTGTCACATTAACAGCAATAATAATAGATAGTTTCTGGCTGTAACTGGATCTGACCAAAGCAGGTGCAGGCTGCTGACAGCCCTCACGGTGTTGAGAGAGGAAAAGTCCTGCCATTTCCAGTTTGCTGTGTCCGACGTGGGGAGGGAAAAGCATCCCCCACCTCAAAACGAGGGGCTCCTCGGGGCAGGACTACTGTGCAGGTCTTGTGTCTGCCCCTGCAGCACCAGCCTCACCCGGAGCAGGGGAGAGACGCCCTCACTGCTTGTGGAACCACTGTCCGTCCAACAGATCAAGCCTCTGGAAACAATTTCATAAATGCAATGAAATGAGCCAGCAAGTGAAATCATCTAGCACGTAGCCCAGAGCCACAATCAGCAGCGTGACCTTGGGCGGATCCCTTGCCCTCTCTGAGCATCAGTCTCCAGGACACAGGGAGGACAGCGAGAAAGAACACACAGCAGTGGGAAGTGGAGCCACACCTACAGGCCAGCTCCGGGCCAGCCCTGGCACATGCTCGCCTGGGGCAGTATCCGTCACAGCGGCATCCTCACTGGGAGCAGGGGAGCAGGGCCGCCGCTGGGTGTGGCTGCAAGGGGAGGATTTACGCTGTGTCAGACCTGCTCTCCAGCCTCCATCCCAGCGCAGGTAAGAGCGCGGCCCTGGGCGCTCATGCTTTCATCCGCCTTCTGCCAGGTACCAGGTGAGGGCAGATACTTCACCTTTCGCTGCTTTACTCCTCCATCTGAAACATGTAGACCATCACGGCGTCCACCCTGTAGGGTTGCGGTGAGGATTAAATCCGTTGATACACGGGAAGCGCTCAGAATGATGTCTGGCACATACATAGTGTCTGCTATCATCATCATCTTCATCGTCATTGTATTGGGCACGGCGATTAACCTAATTTCCTACCTGCACAATGGGACTGACACATCGGCCTCGCAGAGACGTGAGGAGTTCATAAATTCGGGGGTGACAGGTACCAAGTACACGGCACATGCCAGGCGAGTGTCCGCGTTTGTCCTTTCTTTCCCGATTCCAGGAACCAGCTATGTGCAGGGGCCACAGCCTTTGTAGTGCCCACGAGGCCCCTTCCTGCCTGCTTTTATCTCTTTGCAGATTCTCTTCCCCACCCTCTCTTCTCTCAACAGTCCCCCGGCAACAAAAGAGCAGGCTACATCCTAGCCAGCCGGGAATGAAATCTTTTTTTGACGGGGAATCGTCTCCGTGGCTGGCAGGGCCGGGAGGCACTCAGAACGACACCGCCGAATTACCAAGCAGCCTCAGAGGTTTCCCAGAGAGGCTTAAGAACCCGGGCAGAGGTTTCCAGCACTTAACCCGCCGAACCTCTTGAGTCGCAGCCGTCAACCCCTGCGCTAAGCCGTGGATGAAATCAGCATGTCTAATTTCTCAGCTTCGGAGGTTCGGGGAGGAGCATCACATTTCAGCGTGATTAGCAACACAGCTTTCCCTTTTTGTTCTCTTGCATTTCCCATTCTCAAGGACCAGCGGTGGGGGTCAGAGAGGAGGGCAGGGTCCGAGGTGGGTGCTTCAATGGAACAGGTGTTCAGCTGTGAGTGAAATACTCAAAGGATTGACCGTCAGGGAAAGAGATCTTCCTTTCCTCACACTCTGTCAGATTTAGGAGGTGACGGGCAGGCCTCCCTGGGTGAGAATGAGAAAGAACAGGATGGGCCTGGCCGGTGTGGCTCAGTGGTTGAGCGTCAACCCCTGCACCGAGAGGTCGCTGGTTCAATTCCCAGTCAGGGCACATGTCCAGGTTGTGGGCCCGATCCCCAGTGGGGGGCATGCAGGAGGCGGCCAATCAATGTTCTCTCTCATCGATGTTTCTGTCTCTCTCTCCCTCTCCCTTCTTCTCTCTCTAAAATCAATAAAGAAAAAAAAATTAACAAAAGAAAAGAACAGGATGGGTAAACAGCCAACTTCTTAAACCCAGGCTCCCAGTCATCCATCCATCCAACAAGCTCCTCCCTCTCTACAGCTTAAGTTGGACTCATCTGTAGACTTCAACCTATTTACTTCTAGAACCATCTCTGATCTGAGACTAGGTCAAATTCCTCCAAGATCTCACAGTTCTGGGTATATCTCATTTAACACACTGACCAGAGCAGCAAATAGGGTTATTTATATAATTATGAAATTAACAGATGTCAGAGCTAGATTTAAACCCAGCACTGTCTGTCTCCAAAGCCTGGGATCTTTCCAAGTGCAGTGGTCAGAGCTCTGGCTGGGGTTCGGGAACCTGGGGTCTGGCCCGGAGGCTCCTGCTCACAACTGATGTAATTTTCAAGGAGCTACTTCCTCACTCGGGAACTGTTTCCCCATCAGTAAGGTACGGAGGCCAGACAGGGGCCATTCGAAGTTCCCCGGTACTGTTTTGAGATCCTAGAACTCATCGCCATGTGGAACCGTGTGAATGAGGAATGGGTCCCAGCAAACGACAGAGGCCCCACGATTCACGGAGCCAGGTCCTGCTTTCACCCCTGTGGCCCTGCCGTGCGGAGATGGGCCCACACTGTTATCAGGAGGCTCAGTCCTGTCTCTTCCCCCTTTGCCACAACTCGAGGGGTTATCAGACGTGAGTGGAGATGGGGGCCAAGACCTCCTCATCTCAGGATGTTGCAGCAGCCGAGCTCCTGAGAGACACCTCCGCTCATTAACTATTGTCTCTGTGATCCAAGGCATGAGCACCCCTGAAGTTCAGAAAAATTAAAAAATGGAAAATTTAATTAAAGCCTCTCTGCCTAATTGCCTTCCTGTTGGCTTATGGGGTCCTTTGAAGGAGGGGAAACTGAACTCTTTCCCCTCCGTGTCGGCCTGGGATTCATAAACCCGAGCCTCTGTTTGCAGGAGCGCGGGGCTGACACCCCCTCCGCCCCCGTGGCTTATCCGAAGAAAATGTTGAATACGTGTGCGGCCTGCTGTTGAAAGAGGACGTCTCAAAATCCCCAAATGCACAAATTCTAGGGTGAGAAGGTGATGCATTGGATAATCCCATAATTAAAGTGTTTGACTCACAAAACGAATAAATGAATACATTTTGGGAGAAGATATGTGTCTAAAAGTGACCAGGATTAATATTTAGACTACACTAGGACCTCCTGCCAGGGAACAAGAAAATGTCAGAAACATTCAATGACAAATGGGCAAAGGATATAAAGAAGTAGTTCGTTAAAGAGAAACTCAAAAGGTCAACATCCTACGTAGACACTCAAACTTGTTTATAGTCAAATAAATAAAAACAAACAAATTTTTAGAAAGCTATGCCTGCACCCATCCGACGGGCAGAATGAATGTATCTGCCCTACGTGTGAGAGGCTGTGCGGAGATACAGGAAGGAGGAAGCTATGTGTCGGGGTGAGTACAGATTGGGGAGAGAGACCTGGTTGCAAGCCAGGTGCACAGTGCTGTGTCTGTCAGGGATACCACCGCACAACCAAACAGTCCTCACACAGGTCTGTCTGGGCACGTGGGAGGGTGTCCCTGCAGTGCTGTGCACACCACCGGGCGTCGGAATCCCTCCTGGTGTCTCTCCGGGGCAAGGCAGACTTAGGTGTAGTGAACGCACACAGGACTGTTTTGCAGCAGCAGTCAGATACGATGGGCTACACTGTGTACACAGCAACACAGATGGATCTTGAAAACAAAGTGTTAAAAGAAAACGTAGGAAAGAGAACGAGGTTTACCGCACAGTATCATCAACATACATGAAAAATATCTGAACAAAAAACAATACCGATTTTAAAAGAATACACATAAACCAACGACGTAACTTCAAACTTGAGAGAAGACAATAAGAGTGGGGAACTGGGAGAAAGGAGAATCGACTGTTCAAAAAGGTGGGCTTCGCACAGTCCAGTGATGCTATTTCATAATAGGAGAAAAGGGTTAACTCGACCCTCAGCACCTGTCTACAAACGGCAGAGCACTGAGGTCCTGGTCCCTGGTGGCTGTGGCCCCGCCCTTTTCACCCTCCAGAGGTGGAGACTTGTACCGAGAGGGCAGCACAGGCTGAGTCCCAGAAGCGACAGCCTCCATGCCACGTTCCAAGGAGGCTCCTGGGACTCAGGGGATTGTGATGGGTCTAGAAATCAGGCTGACCTGACATCAAATCGTCCTCTGTGATACGGCAGCGGTGGGCCTCGGCGGGACCACTGTACCTTCTCTAAGGCTCAGCTTCCTCCTTGTGAGATGGGGTACTGACCCCACCCTCTTTGAGTGATTATAAGATTTTAACTGGGTACATATGGGGCACCTGATATTCTATCACCTCTAAGGTGTCCAATGTCCTCATGATCTCCTCCCCATCCCCCACCCTTAGCCCACACTACTCTCAAGAACAATCTAGAACCCATACCAACCACCATTATTATTATTTTTTTTTTTTTTACCCTCACCCGAGGACATTTTCCCATTTTTTTTGTTCAGGTAGAGTGGGAGGGAGAGAGCGGAACAGAGAGAGAGAGAAACATCGATGTGAAAGGAACACATCAAGTGGCTGCCACCCGCACGACCGACCAGGGCCGGGGACAAACTGCAACCGAGGTACGCGCCCTTAGCGGGAACCGAACCCGGGTCTCTCAGGACCACAGGTCGAGCTCTAACCGCTGAGCCAAACCGGCCAGGGCCCAACCACCATTATTACTGCTCTTTTTTAGACTAGTCCCTGGTCTAAATGATAAAAAGACATGGTAAAGACTCATCTTCACTCTGTAGATAAGAAATGGGCTTAGAGGAGTGAACTCACAGACTTACGTAGACTTTACCATCAATTTACCACTTTGGTCGAGTCCATTCAGAATACGGCTGGGAGCGGGAAGGGCTTTGGCAGGACCATGAGGTCAGGACATTTCCCAGATAAAGTCTCTTTTGTTTGCTAGTGGACCATGTTCCCTCTCAGGGTGAGGCTTCTTAGGGAGGGCAGAACAACGATGCAAACATTCTTTCATTCCACAAGGGAGCACCCACTATATACCAGTGGACCCATTTCAAGGTGTGGGGAGGTAGCAACGAACACATGAGACACCACCTGTGCTGTCACTTAGTTCTAATGGGGAAGACAGATCACAGACAAACAATAAAGAGGTTAAAATACAATGTCAGGGAATGATGATTGATACAGAAAAAAATAAAGCGGGGATAGAGAACAAAAGGCGGGGGGTGGGATGCGCACTATTTGAAAAGTTAGGACTGAGCCCTGACCAGTTGAAGACAACAAGGTCAGAATATATGGAGATGAAGGGGGTTGTGTGACTAGATTTCCCAAACATTAACTGACTAAATTTAATAGTACGTCTTGCAAGGAAGAGTCAACATGTCTCTCACAAGATTCTCCATCTTTGCAGATCAAGCTCTACAATTTGCCAAGCACTCTGACCCCCATCTTCTGATGTAATCCAAGCACAAACCTCAAGACTCCAAAGTGGTCTCCGTTTTACAGATGCAGGAATAGAGCTCAGAAGAGGGAAATGACCTGCCCAAGATCACACAGCAATGAAACCAGACACAGGCCTTCAATCCCGTGCCAGGAACCCTGCTCCAGGGGCTGTCCCTACCTTGTCAACTGCCTGACGTGAGCAATAAAACAGGGTGGTCACCTGGCCCCTGGCACCAAGAACACGAATGTTAACGATAACCATGCTCCATAGTCACCTGAGAGTTTCAAGGTGCTTTCATGTCCCACGTTCATTGATTACTTCCAAGAAACGGGGGCCAGAGAAGAGCCCAGCTTGTTCTTGGTCACGTGGTTGGAAGCCCTCTGGTCTCAGTTCTGGTTCTGAGATGCAGAAAATATCACCTTTGCCAGCTTAGCATGGGCCTTGCTACCAAGGCAAGACCATAACATGCCCTTAAACACAGGGCTCACAGTTGGCTTCCGGTTCTGCTAAGACTCGCTCACAGCCGCCACGGGCTCCCTTACCTCCTGCCTGGGAGGAGAAAATGTGCATGCAGGGCCTGCTCTCCCAGCAGCCCGGATCTCCCCTCCTGGTCTCCTAGCAGCCTTCCCCGAGGTGCGCTTTCAGACAAGCTAGGGAACTGCGTTCCCCAAATGTGTCGCATTCCTTGAGAAAAGGCACAAAGAAAACGAGCTGTTGAGAGGATGATGGTTGTCACTAAAGAAGGCAGATGCCTCTGGTGGATGCATATAACACATGTGATCACCCAGATCCCCAGCCCCCGGAGTTCTGAGGAAAAGAGACTTCATTCTCCCTCCTGAGCTCAGAGCTGCACCCCTGCCCCGATGACTGGGGCAAATGGTTCCAGCAGCACTCAGAAAGCGTGCAGGGATGAGAGGTGGCTGTGAATGACAGCAGCCCCTGACGGAGGAAGAGCCCCCAGGCGGCAGGGGGAGAGGCTGGATTTGGAAATGGCACTGAACCTGCAACCGGATCGACAGACAGGGCCCCGCTCCTCCTCTGCTCCCCGCGCCCCGATGGACCGCCTGGACCTGCACAGGGCCGCAGAGGGTTTGGCACAGACAGACTGACTTCTGGATCATTATCCTAGCTTATGAAATTTGTTTTGAGTGGTGATTTTATTTTTATTTTTTCCAATCTCAGTTTCGAAAGGTCAATCCAATACTTAATAGGTGATATTTTAGGGTTTGTAATAAAGTCAGGACCCAGATGATGGGATTGGGATGGCAGGACCATTTTCTTTTGCAGTAAAATGTAACGCGAGAATCTGCAAGAAAGGGAGGTTAAAATTATATGTTGAGAAGAATGAATTGCTTCGCTGTTTCAGGGCCCTGAGAGCCCCTGGTCCTTGGGCAGACCCAGGCTTCTCCTTCCCGGGGTTCCTATGTGAAATCAGCAAAGGTGTGTGGGAGGCAGAGGGGGGTCAATCCCTCCGCTGCTAATTATTCGCGTGTGAAATCAGAAACTGATCTTTTTCTCAGAACCCATAATGGAAGCAGAGAGGACTGTCCCAGACAAGTCACTTGACTGTTCCTCCGCTAGAAAACAGGAACAAAATGCTGGTTTGGCAGGATACACACGCTCATGAAAACATGGGGCTTGGGGTACAGCAGGTTCTCAGTAAATACCAGGTTCCACATCAGGCCTGTCCTTCTGAAGATGAAGTCACTGCACTGTCCACGAGGGAGACGGATGGTGGGCCTGGCACCGTGGAAACAAGCCGACTCGGCAGGGGCCCTCTTCCACAGCCTGGGGGGGGGATCAAGTGCATTCAGGGAGGCATTCTTAAAGCCCAGAGGAGACGGCACTGCATGTTAGGAGAGGAAGCTTTTGCTTTTTTATTTAGTGGGGCAGTTTTTTAAAAACTTATTTTAAAATACATGTATAACAAAAGACATTAAAGATACACGAAAGAAGATGTTTTTGCCTTTTCTGTTCACTGCTGTGTCTGCAACAGATATTCATTAAACCTCTGTGGCATGGTGGACAGACGGACGGAGGATGGATGGAGGTGTGAATGAATGGGTGACCGGGGAAGATCAAGGCACATTCCAGAGAGGACATGAGGAAGACATCAGCAGGTCGACACAGTGCAGGAGGAGGCAGGGAGAGCTTATGAGATCACCTAACTTCTGCACTTTCTCCAGCAATAAAATAAAAGCCATTGTGCTCATCTGCAACGTAAAATTTGGCGAGGGGGATGGTTTCGAATATAGTTGTTTTATATCGAGACCCGGAACACCATGGAGTTGAAAGTAATCTCCACGGAACCAGTAAGTTAAAGACAAAGATCTTGACTTCAAAGCTCAAGGGCCTGATTACGAGAGACGACTTTCAATGCCACAAATTCCCAGGCAGAGAAAAGCAAGTGTTCAGGACCCGGAGCGTGGCGGGCTGTCCGAGGCCGGAGCGTGGGGCAGGGGGGAGGGAGGGGACACACAAATACGCCAGGGCTGGTGGATCAGAAACAATCAATGTCCGGCCACCAAACTCGGTGGGTGAGTGAGAGATGGCAATTTCCACAAAGTCAATCAAGCCAGAGCCAAGGGTCTTCTGATGATTTACCAAGATAAAATCCAGGGAAATGATGGGCACTCCTTTGAGGGCTGAAATCTTCACAGATTAATCATTCCGAGTCTGTGATACACTGACCCCTCTAAATCACCTCCAACACATGTGGTTATTAATGCATAACTAAGAATGATACCAACGGAATGGCCCCTTGTGCACTTCTGCAGGGATTAGGGTTAGTGTGCGGAGGACATCCGTGTCTTTATGTGACAAAGTCACTTGCCACATAAATCTTTATACATAAATTTGCATACACCCACACACCAATGTAGAAACTGAATCTAAGGTGATAAACATTTTACATACTATCCCGTTATTTAAAACCATCATTTCAAATGGCTGCGTGCAGCCAGCTGAGTGAAAACAACTACACTGTCCCTCTGCATTCGCGGATACCCCACTCCCATGGATGCCAAAGTCCCAGGATACTCAAGTTCCCTACATAAAATGGCACTGCGTTTGTATATAACCTACACACACCTTCTCATATGCTTTAGATCATCTCTCGGGTGCTGCCTAATACGATGTGAATGCTACAGATAGTTGTTACATTGTTTAGAGAACAATGATAAGAAAGGCTATAGATATTCAGTATAAATGTGATCATAGTGGCCCAAATGACAGAGTCCACATCAGCAACGACATAACGTATTTTATTAAAATATTTTCAATCTGGGGTTGGTTAAATCCGCAGACGCGGAACCCACATACCCAAGGCCCAGGTGCTGGGAACCCCACTGCCTGACTGTCAGACATTTATTCCACTTTGTTTCCAACCTTACTGTAGTTGACAGTGTAACACTACCTTTGGGTCTGAAATCTTTTTTTCTGTCTTATCTTAGATCATATCCTTAAGGTAAGAGTTCAGAATGGCATCATTAAGTCAAGGATATACACTCTGTCTACAACTTTTCCCAAAGGATTGGGGTGATTTGTTCTACATGGGGATGCTCACTTCATCACAGACCCAATGACAGAAATTAATACTAAAATGTTCCTTTGGTAGTTTGACAGACAAAATGATGACAGATCAACTTCTAAAATAGCTGCAGTACCCAGGAAGACACAATGCTACAATAGTTTCGACAAACTCCAGGCAGGCATTCCAGAGGAGGGCCACGCAGGGGAAAGTCTGGGACGATTCGTAAACACACGCACACTTCACAGGAATCCCGCTCGGGCTGCGACTCGGGGGCCTTGAACTCATTCCCTTTCAGAGACCCCAAAGCCAACTCAGCCCTTTCTCTGGGCTTTAGCCCCTGCGGGAATCCCATGAGAAGGGCTGGGAGAAATGAGAGAGGGGATTTCCAATATTCCTTTGTCCAGCCCATAAGAAGGATTATTCTGAATCTTTTGTCCAGCACCTATACGATGCCACGGCAGTTAATGAAGAAGTTAATTGGTTAAATCATTCTAATGGGCCCACCAATTCATCCCCAGTAAGCCCCCCGTGTGTAAGTAAAAGATCAGGAGGCAGACAACAAAGGGGCCAAGACACCAGGCGCTCAAAGGAGCCTCACCGATATTCTATTTTTTTTCCTTTACAAAAGTTGTACGTCTCATTAAAGAAAACTTGGGGGAAAAAATAAAATAAGGCAGAAACAATTATCGTGTAACTTCATAATCCATAGCTGCTATTTTGATGTATTTTCAAGGAAACATCCATGAATTTTATAAAACTGAGATTTGACTGTACATAGATTTTATCTTGCTGCTTCCAGTCAACATTATAAACCTGTCTAAGAATAAAAACCTTTCCAGAATGTATCTAACGCTAAAGACTTTTACCTGGCACAGATGTATTATGAATGTTAACTCATTCTCTTCATGAAACACTTCTGATGCTTCCTTTGATTTTTTTTTTTTTTTTTTATCCTTTCATTTACTTAACATATATATAGTGGATGCTTGCTACTTGGTATGGAGTGGGCCAAAAAAACAGTCTTGGACCTCTGTCGTCAGGAAGGAAAATATTAACCAATTAACACACAGGTATTTAATCAAAGCCCTGGAAATGTAAACAGGGACGAGCCCTTGAGGCTGAGGCAGGAGGGCTGGTGGGGGCGGGCAGGGTGGGAACAGAGAGGAGTGCAGCGGAGGGGAGCAGGCTGCACAGTGGAGCAGCGGAGGGGAGCAGGCTGCACAGTGGAGCAGCGGAGGAGAGCAGGCTGCACAGTGGAGCAGCTGGAGGAATGGCCGTCTGTATCCCGGAGCACGGCGGGAGGGACCCAGAGGACACCGCTGGTCACTCTATACCAAGCACTCTGAAAAGCCACTCACGCTGTGAGAAACACAGGATGTGCTTTTACATTTTAAAAGAAGAGGTATGTTAACACTGAGAACACCATGGGACCGGATTCCTTAGACCGACAAGTCACAAATTAGCAGCCGGCTTGTGTTCAGATTACACAGCTGGCCAGTCTGCCTGTCCTGCCACTCCAGGCCACCTGTACAAGGCAGCAGGACCACCATCCAGCAGGAGACAAGCCCTGTCACCTGCAGAGACTCACAGAACCTGTCCTTTCTCTTTTGGTGGGTTTCACTCATAAGGAGAGGCTAGGAGGGGGGAAAGACACCAGACCCATTTAACAACAACAAGATACAGTTAAAACAAAATAACAAGATGAAATTCTGGCTTTAGGTGTCCTCAGCCAAGAGTTCTCTCAGTCCTAAGATGACTGTTGGGCAACCTTGGCAGGTCAAAGGCAGGTTCAGTCTTGATCACTTAGCTTTGTAAATGCTGCTATGCTAAAGCCCTTTTGCTGACCTGGGTCTACCTGGCTAACTCCTACGTACCTTCATCCTCCAGTTCAAGTATCGCCTCTTCCAGGAAGCCTTCCCAGGGCTGAAATACCCTTGTCAACACATTCCTCTACACTAGCGCTTGCCACAGTACATACGATAGTTTCTTGACCTGTACCATTGCCTGGAGTGTGTACTCCCGAGTGCTGGGTATACAGTTCTACCCAACAACTTCTTGATAAATGAATGAATGAACTGTGGTCCCAACATCTCACAATGTTCATTAGATGCTGGCCAAAGTGCACCTCCCCAAGGGTGACAATAGTCCCCTGCTCCTTTCTTGCCCTGCCTTTGCAGTGTGTCCCTCCTGAGTGGCTCGCACTCACCGTGCCCCTGCCCACCGATACCAGCTTTCAGAAGAGGGTCTGTGCATATTCTAAGGGCAGAGCTAGGTGCTAGGCTGACTAATGGCCTCCGAAGACATCAGGTCCTAATTCCTGGAACCTATACATGTTACCCTATTTGGAAAAAGGATCTTTGCAGATGTGATTAAGAATCTTAAAATGGGGAGATCACTCTGAATTATCTGGGTGGGCAGTAAATGTCATAATATGTGTCCAAGTAAGAGAGAGGCAAAAGGAGATTTGACATACACATGAGATGGTGACGTGAGGACGAAGGCAAAGACTGGAGCAGTGTGCCCAAAGCCACGGGATGCTGCAGCCACCCACAGCTGGGAGACAGGACTAGATTCTGCCCCAGATTCTCCGGGGGGAGCCCGGTGCTACTGAAACCTTGATTTCAGTCCAGTGGTACTGATGTTAGACTTCTGGTCCCCAGAACTGTAAGAGAATAATTTTCTGTTGTTTTAAGCCACCAAAATGACTTCTGTTCTGAAAATAATTCAGCACTGCCCAAGTGCTGACCAGGCCAGACACTGAGCTAAGCCTTCACTTGAGAAGGAGATACTGGGCATGGATGGGAGGCAACCGATAGATGTTTCTCTCTCACATCGATGTCTCTCTCTCTCTCTCCCCCACCCCCCCCACCTTCCTCTCTCTCTAAAACCAGTAAACATATGCTTGGGTGAGGATTTAAAAACAAAATGACTGTTTTTCCCGAAGTACTAATACTTTGCTCTCTGATGGGAATTCTCACCCATGCTCTGGACTATGAAGAAAACCCATCAAATCCCTGAATCAGTCCTGCCCTTGTGGGGCCAACTGCAGGCTGGAGGCGGGCCCTGGGCTGGATGCCCTGTCGGTTCCTTCTCCTGGGCTCCATCTAAGGCCTCACCGTCTGGATGTGGGATCAAGCCCTCCCACAGTGCAAACGGGGAGGAACGAAAGTGGATGAATGGGAACAAAGAAGACTGGGAAAAAGGACTTCACACAGGGACCCGCCTTGCTGGGAACCACCTCCTCACATCACCGTCAGTTCAGATTTAGGTTCCACTAACGAAGGAGGCAGAAGAGCTTGGTTAAAGGTGGGTGCAGGCTCCAGTCGCCTGGATTGAAGTCCTAGTCCCCACCGCTGATGAGCTGGGAGACCTTGGGAGAGGAACTCAACTTTCCATCTGCGAAACGGGGATAATAAAAGAAAGATGGGGGAAAGTATGGCTCAGCCAGGCTATAATCCATTTCTTCTTTATCCCTCCTTCTGCATTCAGTCTGGGAACAGAGTGGTAAACTGTCCTCATGAAGGCTGCAGGGCTAGTAGGACGATAAATGAGAAAGTAAGATAATTAGAGCTGTGAGGAAATTCACACGTGGATGAGAAAGTCGAGGGAAGGCCTTTATGGGGAGCTGAACAGGTGCACTGGAGAAGAATGAGCCAACAGCGTGTGCAAACTCTGACTCATGGCAAAGGGGTAGGAGGGACTCAAGGAATGGAGCGGATGCCAGGGTGCCTAGAACAGAACAAGGGGGATGCAGCTGGCTCTGGGAAGGTTAAGGAGCCACTTCACAGGTCTGGTCACCTCAGAGTTGTTTACGATCTCATTTTAATTGTGATGGAAAACCTACTTTAAAGGTTTTTATGCAGCGGAGTGAGGTTGTCACATGTGTGTTGTTAAACGATCACTGGCTGCTGAGTGGAGACTGGACCAGCGCAGAGTGGAACTGGGATCCCGTTGGGGCATTGCGGCAGTGGCTCAGGCAGGGGTGACAGTGTGACCAGAGTGCACCAATCATGGCGGAGAGAGACGGACGCAATCCAAAGGAGTACCGGCAATAGTTGACATTGACCTGAGCCCTGTCCAGCACTGTGAAAGCACTGAGCATTCACTGTCTCATGTGATCCTCCCGGCAGATCCTCTGAGAAATCGGAGGACCAGAGAGGTTGGGTAGCTTCCCCAAGACCACACAGTTAGGAAGTGGTAGAGGCAGGATCTGAACTGAGGTCACTGGGTTCCAGAGCCCACTCAGCAAACTGCTCTCACACCAACAGGCCTGGACGGCGGATGGGCGGAGGGTGTTGAGGCAAAGGAAACAGCGGTACTTCCAGGGTGGAGGCTTGAGCCACTTGGCCGATGGTGGTGCCGTTTATAAATGGCCCTGAACCGAGGAAGAGACTGGCTCGTGGGGGGGCAGGGTAGAGGGGCTGGGACTGGAGGATCTCTGGGGTTTGAGAAGTCTGTTTTGAACATGTGGAAGTCCATTCACCCTCATTTGCTCCTCATACCTCTTCTGTTCCCTGGAAAGTGGTAGAGAGAGCCATGTGAAGGGGGCTGGTAGAGTAAAAGGAACCAGAACAATTTTTCTCTATCGACATGACCCTCTCACCCCAACATATAGAGGCATGAGCCTCCCAAAGTCCTTTTCTTTTTCTTTTTTGATTTTTTTAGAGACAGAAGAAAGGAGAGGGAGAGAGAGAGAGACATCAATGAGAGAGAACATCGATGGGCTGCCTCCTGCATGCTCCCCACTGGGGATCAGGCCCACAACCTGGGCATGTGCCCTGACCGGAAATCGAACCAGTAACTTTTTGATGCATGGGTGGACGCTTACCCACTGAGCCACACCAGCCAGGTCCAATGTCCTTTTCTAAAAGGAGGTAGATGGCAAACATGTTCAGAAAGGCAGTAAACATTTAAGAAGAAAAGCAAATCAAAATCATCCAATGGAGCTTTAAGTTTTCTTACGCAGTATTAAGAGTTCTAGGGAGTGGCATGCATGGGCATTTTCCTCATCAAGACAGTGTGAAAAAAAATGGAAATGAGTGACAACATAAGGCTGTGCTGTGTTTCTGAATCCTGGAGGCGGGAATGCAAAGCTATTTCAGAGATGGGGACAGCGTCAAGGGAGGACCCCGTACTCTGAGGCCCACATGCTGAATCAAGCCTTGGGAACAAAGCTGATGCATCGATTTCAGTGTTTACATGGCTCTGTAGGATGCTAATAAATGCTAACAAAACAAAGGTTCTTGGCCACGGAGGCTTGGGAAAAGCTGGCTGAATACGGCTCCTTGACTGCAGGACTTCTCAGAATCTTGAGCCTAGGAATGTGCATTGTGACTCTCCAAGGAGTTTAATTTCCCAAATGTACTTGATTACAGAAGACTTTCATACCCAAGCATCTCCCGGAACAAGTGTTCTAGGGAAGAGACTTGGGGAAATGTTGATCTAATCCCTTTCGTTCTTAAGGGAAAGGCAATAGACAGTGCTCAGAACGGAATGTGGGAGGTCCCCGTGTGTGCCCGGGAGTCCTGTAGGGAGTGTTGAATATCAGAGGCTGTGTGGTAAGGCCTGGGGCCAAATACATGCTGTGTGACCATGAGCGGGCTAATGAGCCATCCTGAATCTTGGTGTTTCAACTGTCTGTTGAGGATAGGCATAACACAGAACACAGAGTTAATTAAAGGAGATAATTCATGCTAAGACCCAGCTGCAGGGACCAGCACACAGTAGGCCTCTCTAGTCGCTCTGAGGTCTCTGGCAGGCTCCTTGCAGCCCGGACTCTTTAGCATGTGACCTGTGTCGGTTAGAGGATCCTGCTGCCTTCCCAGCTCCACCAGCTCCACCTTCCCTGGGCAACAGCCCTCCTCAGGTGGCCCACTTCCCTGCCATTATCAGGCTTCATAAGTGGTCAGTCAGGGAGTAGCTAAGTCCAACCTGGAGTTCAAAACAAGCCCCCCTCGGGCAGGCGGTAATTGTGTCTGATGATGCTCTCATGCCCCACAGCTTAAATGGCCTGAGAAACCTCCAGGAGGAAAAAGTGCGCATGCACAGCATTCTAGACGCATCAGGTATCTGGAATGCCCATGGCTCCCCACTGCTGCAGCCATGGCTTCTGCAGGGCTCAGATACGCCTGGCCCAGGCCTGGATTTCAAGAGTCCCCACCACTTGCTCAGCACTCTATCATTCATTCAACACATCTTGACTGAGCCCCTCTCTAGATGGAGCATGGGGCCAGGCAGCAGGTGCAAACGTCCTGCTAGTCCAGTGGGGAAGGCAGAATGGTGGGCGCTAAGCCTTGGGATAGAGCCGTGAACAAGGCTGTATGACAAAGGGAAGGATGATCAGCTCACATTTGGGGAGGCGTTGGCATGCGCCAGGTAATGGGGTAGATGGTTTTTGCATAAACCATCTCAACTCAGACACAACGATGATGCAGTTTCACAAAGAGACTAGAGAAGCAGAGAAGTACTGGGAATAGCCCAAGGCCATACCTCTCATGGAGGGAGGGCTGAGATGCAAACTGAGGTCATCGCCTGGAGGCCATTCGGCAGACAGCCCCTGAGTGGTCCAGCTGAGCGAGCAGCACCCATGCGGGTGGGGCTCGGGGGTGGGCTCTCCACCTGGGGGCTTCACACATGCTCCTGTTTCTTCTGCCTTGCGTTTCTCTCCTCTGCCTTGTGCAGACTTTGCTTTTGTTGGAATAAGAGCCTCCTACTTAGACACATGCCACTCTCAGTCTAGAATTTCATCAAAATGAGCAAACATGGGGTTCCCTAAGCAGCTTTCACCAGCACCCACATTCCTCTGCAATCTGAGATCAGCGTCAGGACCCCCACTGCCAGCTCCCGGGAAGACCTCCTGGACCTAGAGGAAGCTCCCTACCAGGCAGACTCGCAGGCGTTGCTAGGGCCAGAGCTCCTGAAACCCGTGCCTGAGCTCTTACTGGAGCTGGGGGCGGGGGGGGGGGGGGGAGACAGGGGGGCGCTACCACGAGATTTCCTCCTCAGAAGGGCCTGGGGGCCTCATCTCCAAAGGTTCAGGGCTGGCTCCAGGCCTGAGAAGCAAAACCACCCCTTTCTTGTGGGACAATCCTTAGAGGAATATTTATGAGACATTAAAACCACTGCCAACAACTCTTTAAAAAATTCCTGTACATGTAATTATGGGTCCAGGATAAGATTCCTGGATATGGTCTAATTACTTCCCTGCAGCTCACATTCCCCAGGGATGGAGGGCAGGCACACTCTGCCCATGGATCCGCTTCCTCCTCTCCCGGGCTCCTCTTGGCCCCGACAGGCTCTTCCCTCCACCAGTGAGCTGCTGCTTCTCAGCTGCCGCCCCAGCCCTCCGGCCACCCTGCCCTCTCTGCCCTGCTCGGAGACGGGAGGGTGACTCGGGGTGATCCAGTGGGCCCTGGCAGGCCACCACCAGGGCTCTATTGGCTTTGGCCTAGGGAAGTCACTAGGAGAGGCCAGGGTTTCTCTCCTGCTCCCTCCCCGTGTGGGTGCTGCACCCTTCAGGACCACCGCTCCCGCCCAGGGCCCTGCTCTCCTCAAGCTCCAGAAATACCTCTTCTCTGCTGGCCCCTCCAGACCCGGGTGGTTTGGGCTTCACCCATCTGCGTGGCCTCCACATCTCTGGGTTATTCCCTCCGCCCTGCCTGTCGCACTTATGTTAAATAGATCCTGCATTTAAGTCTCTTTATTGGAAACATCTGGGGTGCACTCTACTTTCCGATGGGACTCTCACAATAAGCAAATCAGGAAGAGAACGGCAATATTTCAGACCCATGGCACAAACCGGGCAAGGAGTAAACTTGCTCAGTCACCGCCTCCCTGGCATGTTTTGGCACTCGGTGCCATGTGTGGGTGCTGGAGATACAGGGATGCTGGGCCAGGGAGGGCACCTGTTCCTGTTTCTCTCTCCCCTCCTCCCCTGCTCGCTCTGTGTGTGTATCCACAGACACACCATATATAGGATTCTGTCATTCACCTTAGTCTCAAACAGCATACCACATCCTTGGTAAACAAAATAGCAGGAATAGTCATTGAGATTTTTCCATTCATCCTTCATTCACCAAACCTGCCCTGAGAACCTCCTGTGTGTCGAGCCCTGTATAAGAAACTGGTGCAGAAATGACCAGCTGCTTAAGGAAATCCGGTCTCTGCCCTTGAGCAGTGCCAAACTACTGAACCCCATATCCCCACCGAGCAACTAAGAAAACCTTCTGGAGTAGGATAAAGACAACCTGACCTTCGTCCTTCCCTCCCTCTGGTTTTGTCCAGGAGGACACGGCCCGCGGGCACTTCAGCCAGATGCCCGGGAGCCCTCTCCCAGGGCCACACAATGCTCCAGACCCAGGCAGTGCAGTGACACGTGGGATGTGCCCAGGAGAGTCCAGGACACACAGTTCCTTCGCTTTCCTCAGCAGGACCTAGTCCGTGTTCCTCGGGTGAAAAGAGTCATAACGTCATAGTAATACCATGAGGCTTTGCAGGCCGGCCTCACGGACTCATTTAACATTAGCTATGGAGCATCAGGCCTTGCATTGGAGCCTGGGCTGCAGAGCGTCCCCCTTCTGTGTCCTTCCGCCCAGTCAGGGCACCGCTCCCTGTCCTGTTCTCCATCCTCGTCCCTCTGCTGGCCCTGCCAGGCCCTGAGCTCCTGCTCTGCGACTCAGGGGGCCTGGCTGACTCACCGGTTGTATGAACGCCCACACGCCTTTCAGATGCTCGGGTTCCCCACCTGCGCCATGAGTGGATGGTCAGGAAGCACCCCGCAGTGGAAAAGATCACTGCACACCCCAAAGCCCGTTATCACGGAGGGGGATAAAGGAGAGTAGGGGGAGCTGCCAGAAGACCCAGGTGGGGTTGCAGCCCAAAGTGGTACTGGCATGAATGGAAGACAAGTCCCATGAGAGTGAATGAACTCGGTTGAGCACAGTGGGTTTCCCCTGGGCTGCATACTATAAGAGCCACCTGGGGAGTTTTTAGGGCTCCTGATGCCCAGAATGTTCCCAACACCAATCAGATCAGAATATCTGGGGCTGCTACCTGGGTACCGGCACTTTTTCAAGGCTCCCTTTGTGATGCAAATGTACAGCGGAGGCCGAAAGCCACAGATGAACATTCACTGCCCACATTTCGGGTAACATCCACCAGGTGGTCAATAATATCCATTTGGAACATATACTTTAGTCTCAGAAAGTAAGTGGTTTTTAATCACAGAAACCTAGAAGAAGCCAGGTTACTACACACTCTCTATTGACTTGCGCTTTATCTATGAAACTATCATCCCCTATTAAAAAGAGCACCTATGGATTAACTTTTATAATAAAAAAAAAGTAATTAATAACTCAGAACAAGAGTTTGAAGAGCTAATAATCCCTAAGTACAAACTATGTACTCTCATTAAAATCTTGTACAAACTCCACTTATTCAACAAATAATCTCTTATCTAATAATTTGCTTTCCTTTATAACTACAGAGAAATGCACTACTTTCCCTTTCTCTGAGATGATCACCCTGGACCCTTCCACAGGTCCTGGCTCATGGGGTGCAGCCCATTGTCAGCACTTTCCCTAATGTCCCTGTGTACTGTGTAATCTGTTCCTCCTCCCTCCAGGCTCCCCGCACCCACACCCAGACAACTGCCATTTGCCTTTTGAGACTTTGAGAGCCTAATGGGTCTCTATTAGATGGCACAGAACACTCCCACTCAGAGATGGCACATTATGTCTTTTCATCCTTAGCTTGTTTCAAAATCACTTACTCAAATTCTTTCCATTACAGAATAATGAAAAGAAGACTGTTTGCAATCAGATAGCTCTGGCCTACAAATCTGACCCAGGAGCCCAGAGGCAGACCCACAAAGGTGCCCTCCCTGTCAGCTGACATGACAGAGCGGGGGCGGGGGTCCTCCCAATAGATGTGGCTAAGTCAACTGGTTATCCATATTTAAGAAATGAACCTTGACCTCTATTTTACACTCTACTGAGAAATCGGTTCCAGATGGACTCTGGATCTAAACAGAAAGGCAAAACAATAAAACTTTTACAAGAAAACACAGGAGAGCCTCTTCATGACCTTGGAGTAGGCAAAGTTTTCTTAAACAGAACAGAAAATGTGCTAAGCACAAAGGGAAAAAATGAGAAACTAAACTTCATCAAAATCAGAAACTTCTCTGTATCAAATGGTACTAGTAAGAGAGTAAACATAAGCCACAGACTGGGGAAAAAATAGTGACTATATCTAACGTGTGTGTGTGTGTATAAATATATAAATATGTATTTCCTACAAATAATACATAAAGAATTCCTACAAATAAAATATAAAGAGTTTCTACAACTAAAAAAGAAAAAGCAATTTCATTTTTTTAAAACAAGTCTTAAGTAGGTACTGCATAAAAACGGATACCCAAACGTTCCAGTAAACACAGAAAGGTGCTCTGCTTCATTAGATAAGAGGGAAACACACGTCGAAGCACAGCGATGCAGCCACCGGAAGCGCCTCGTGGCAAGGCAGTCGGTAGGGAGCACGCACAACCATCAGGACTCCCGTACACACCTGCTGGAGTACAAATCGGTGTAATCGCTCTAGAAAACTGGCCATATCTACTCAATCAGAACGTACGCATATCCTGTAACCCAGAAACCCCAGTCCTAGGACCAACTTAGTGTCAAACGACGTGGAAAGAATACTCTTTGAGACACCGTGCGTAATAGCCCCAAACTGGAAAGCAACGAAATGTGCACCTGCAGTAGAGTGGTAAATAAATGATCTGCACTCACACGAGGCGATAATCCTGGAGTGACGGAAATGAAGGGTTTACAACCACACGGAATGACGTGGTTAGATCTCACCACCATAATGCCGAGTGAAAGACGCAGGCACCAAAGAGTCTTTGCTGTGTGATTCCATTTATATTAAATTAGAAAACAGGCAGAACTAATCTATAGTATCACAAGTCAGGAGAGCAGAATCCTTGCAGAAACTGAGAAGAAAACAGAGACTGAGAGGGCGTAAGAAGGGACCTCAGGATGGAGGATCTGGTTACGTGGGTATGTCCACTGTGCAACATTCACTAACTTACATATTTACAAGTGCTGGGCTTTTCTTTATATTGTATGTCAATTAAAAGTTTACACACACACACACAAAAATATGCCTTGCTCCACCTTTTACCAGTGTGTGACCTTGGACAAGGCACTTAATCTACCTGGTATTAAGTTCCCTCCTCTGTAAGTTCCCACCTACCCTGCAGCGCTGTTGCCAGGGTAAAATGAATAAAGAAGTATACTTGCATATACAGCATGTGTACTCCATAAACAAGTTCCCCTCCTTTCCCCACTGCAACTCTGTGGCAGCCTCTTACAACCTGGGACCCAAAGAAACCACGGGTTTGCACCTTTAAAAATAAACAAATGGGGGTATAGCTCAAGGGTAGAGCATCTGACTACAAAAATAAACAAACAGAACCAAAACAAAAGCTGTTTTGAGTGTTACAGCACGAGGCTGTTCACAATACTGACATGTTTCGAGAGCCAGTGGGTGACAGCAATCCCGCCTCCACCAGGTTGGAAGCAGGCAAGCCTCGAGCCACAGGGCTCCGAGGAGCCACCCGGATCAGGGTTCACCCAAGCGCAGCCCAGCGGGTCTGCGCCGAGATCACAGAAGGAACGGGCAGGGTGCCGCTTGCCAAGAGGGCAGCCACACGGTCTTTCTTTTTAACCACAAATGGGCTGGGTGTTCCAGCAGCGACATCCTCCACAGACAGGAAAAGTTAAGGAAAAACCACTGTTTCCTTACAACAAGTGCCAAGTCACAATGTGAGAAAGTGCAAGTTACAGAAAACATGAGATTCTCAGAAAATAAACGTGTGATTACAAGGAACTGGAAACCAACCACAGGGCCCCTCCATCCCCACCCTCTCCAGATCCAGCTCATTTGAGGGGGGGGCGGGGGCAAGTCCTCTCCCACACACGTGGGTGTGTTTGTTCCTTTACTCCTCCATCTCTCCAGTAAGCACTCACTGAGCACGGGTGGGTGGTGGCCGGCCTCGTGTTGGTGCAACACAGGACATCTAGAGAATAAGCCTGATCCCCTCCCGACGCTTCCGGTCTGTGCAAGGTGCCAAGGGGTAAATGGGCAAAGGCCGTGCGGGGTGATGCTTGCTAAAAGCTGAGAAAATACAAGGGACTCAGGGACCAGAGAGGAAGGGACAACTTCCTAGAGCAGGGGGCACCTGAGCTAAAGCACAAAGAATGAAGAGTTAGATGTTGACGTTTCCCAACAGCGTGAGCAAAACCCAGAAGCAGGAAATTGCAGCTGGTGTTGCTGGAGCTGAGTGGAGATGAGGCGTGTTGGGAAAGAGACTGGAGAGGCTGGAAGAGATCAAGAGGGCCTCCTGTGGACTCTGTCCCGTGGGCCAGCGGTTCCAGTTGTGGCTGCACTGAGCGCCTTTCAAACCACACTGATGTCCAGGCTTCAGGTCTAGAGATGTTTGCTCCAGGGGCCTAGGCTTGAGCCCTGTCAGCCAGTGTTTGGTAGGAGCGGCCTGGTGCCATCCCTGCATGCAGCCCCAGAGGTGAGAGGCCTGGCTACAGCTCAAGGGTCTGCACACACGAGCCTGGGGCTAACTCTGTCTCTTTAGGGCTGCAGAATGAAGACAAATGTTTGTGCCTGAGTTCATGGTAGGAAACACTAACTCCAATTAAGCAAACCCCAATTAAAACTCCAATTAAGCAAAATGTTATCCTCCCTCAAAAAATAATGAAAACTCATTCTTCTCATCAGTAGACCTGCATATATATATATATTAGCCCTGGCCGGTTTGGTTCAGCGGTTAGAGTGTCAGCCCATGAATCAGAGTCCCGGGTTTGGTTCCTGCTAAGGGCATGCACCTCAGTTGCAGTTTGTCCCCAGCCCTGGTTGGGGTTGTGTGGGTGGCAACTAGTCAATGTGTCTCTCTCACATGGATGTTTCTCTCTCTCTCTTCATCCCTTTCTCCCTCCCACTCTTATCTGAAGATGAATGCAAAAATGTCCTCGCGTGAGGATAAAAAATAATTAAATATTTAGTTACTATTATATTATGAATTTCATTAATAAAAACTTTGTGAGCCCTGGCCGGTTTGCCTCAGTGGTTAGGGAATCAGCCTGCAGACCATAGAGTCTCAGGTTCGATTCTGGTCAAGGGCACGTACCTCAGGTGCAGTTCAGTCCCCCTCGCCGGTCAGGGTCCTGCGGGAGGCAACCAATCGATGTATCTTTCTTACATCAATGTTCCTCTCTCTCTCTCTACCTCTCCCTCCCACTCTGTCTGAAAATAAATAGAAAAATATCCTCGGGTGAGGATTTAAAATAAATAAATAAATAACATTTTGTGAAAATGTGTTTTCTCTTTTATATGAGTACTTAACATCCTCAATTTTGCCTCTTGAACTGCAAAACCTAAAATATTTACTATCTGGCTTTATACAGAAAAAGTTCGCTGCCCCGTGTGATAGTTGATGGGGAGACATGGGACAGCGTTGAGCAGGAGAATAACACACGATGGGTTTGTTCAACACTGGGCTCGGGCGGCTGTGTGAGGACAGCCTTGGGGAGGAGTCTGGAGAGACGGAGACCAGAGAAGGGGCCCAGGAGAAGGTGCATGACCCAGAGCATGCGACAGAGATAGGTGGACAGACCTGGGTCTTGGAACTTAGAGGTGACACGCACAGGGCTCGGTGGCTGATGCACATGTGGAGTGAGGACAAGAGGGAGGTCCAGGAGATGACCTGGGACCACCAAAGACCACCAGAGCTGCAGCATCACCACTTGCCCATCCTGGTGGGGGAGGGGCACCTTGAGGATGGTCCCAGCACATTTAGGGGAGACACACAGCCCCTTTGCCTTCTACCCTTCTTTCCAAAGATCCCATTTGCTCTGTGTAGCCCTCAGAGATGGTTCTCTTCCTGTGCAGAGTCCAAAAAGTACAAAGGACCAAAGTGTGCTGTAATATCCGTGGCTCCATGAACCCCAAGTACCACCCAGAAGGGCAGGCAGGGTGGGTGTTACTGTGCCCACTGTACAGACAGGAGGCTCAGGCCTGGACAGAAGCCGCCCTCGGCCTTGGTGGACATGGAGCCTTTGCGCTCCCCTCCACATGCTGATGAAACCACAGGCACAAGTCTGCCCTCGCTGTTCTCAGAACGTCCTCCTGTCTCTGTCGCCTATGTCCCCGAACCTCCCTGTAAGCTCCTGGAGGCCAGCACCTGTGATCCCATTCCCCGAGATCCTCCGTCCCAAGGCCAATCTGCCCTGGGTTCAAATCCTGACCCTGCCATGTCCTCATCACGCTGAGCCTCAGGTCCTTTACCTGGGAACTGGGGTTCGAGACTCCTCCGTATACTTTGTTGAGGGGCTTAGATAGGATAATGCAAAGTGCTCAGTCCAGGACCCAGCACATGGCAAGTGCTCAATAATGCATGGTGTTTTATCAGGGAGGTTCCCTCTTAGTCTTCATTCCTGTCTGCGTGCATCTGGCGGGAGTGTACATGTGCAGAGAGGCCGTGTAGTTAGAAGCGTGAACTCGGCACAACACGCTGGAGTCCTGAGGCCCACTCTGCTGCTTACTAGCTGTGTGATCTTGGGTGAGTCCCTCATAAAAATAGTTGCTACCTGATAGTGTACTCGTGAGAATCCCGGGAGGCATCTGGAACAGTGCCTGGCAAACGTAAGGGCTCCGTGTGTGTGAGCTATTGGTATTGCCTTACAGTTTTTATTTTCCATGGTAATTTTTAAGACGAAGCCAGTTACTGGGATCCAGGAGATCGTGTACAAGCGAGCCTGCGGGTGGTTGACGCACCTGGGGTTTCCAGGTCCTGCCTCCGGGCCCGGCCTGCGCACCTTTGGATGCCAAGTGGAACGAGGCCCTCCCCGCACCTAAGGTCCTCACCTCTTTGGGAAGCAATGAACTGTGGTTTACACAGCCTCACACAGGAGGTCTTCATTTCTGTACGGGTTACATAGTGACGTAGTAAATATGTGTCATGTACAGCCACAGGCTCTTATCAACCCGGGCCCTCAAAAACTTCTAAAACCACACGATTTTTCTTCTTTTTTCCTTTTTTAATCACTCATTTGGTGGCAAATCCAGACCTGAAGTGATCTTAAGATATTTATTGTCTTTATTTTTCTCACTCAGTGTGAACAGTTTGCTGCAGAGAAATGAATGGGTTTGATTCTGGAGCCTTGCCCCAGACCCCACTGGGACGTTACAGAATATACACCGTCTGCATCCCAGATCCTGTCTGAGATCTGAAAACACACCCTGCCCTGGTCAGTGCGGCTCGGTTGGTTGGGCATCATCCCATGCACTGAAAAGTTGCCGGTTCGATTCCAGTCACGGCACATGCCCCAGGTTGTGGGTTCGATCCCTGGTAGGGGAGGTGCAGGAAGTGGCCAATTGATGCTGTGCTCTCATATCAATGTTTCTCTCTTCTCCCTTCCTCTCTCTCTAAAAATCAACAAACTATTAAAGAATAATAAAAGACAAACACAGCCAGTTCCCAGACACGTCTGACCCCGGGAGCTTCGGATGGCGGACTGTGGACGTGCACTCATTTCCTTGGGACAGCTGTGATCACTCCTATCATGCCATTCAACCAAAAGACACTGAAGATTGGTGTTTACCTATAACCAGATGTCTTTTTCTTCCTCTTTGAACAAGAAATCAATAAGGGGTGTTTTCAAGAGACAGCCAAGAAAAAAAACATTGGCTTTTCTCTTTTTATGCAGTTACTATTTCTAAAGACATCTGCCTTATAACCAGCACAGACTCCATCAGATTGTTTGCAGACAGGAAAATCCAGGTCTGAGGTCAAGGACAGCAACGCCTCATGGCTGAGCCCCAGGGAACACTGCAGGGTGGGTATGGAGAGGAAGAGGGGTATCTCAGGGGAGAGCCTTGTCCCCTGTCTCACAGCCCCCCATAACACTTCCCTTGGGATGTGTGCTCACTGGGAAACCCCGGGCGGACACAGAAGGCTCGTGCTGAAGCCAGGCAGGAGAGAGGCACATGGTGAACTTGGAAGCAGAAGGAGCGTGAACATGGCACATGGAACAATTACTTCATAGACTAATTGGCAGATACGCACTTTGTGAATTGCCAATAGCCTTGGGGCGTTGGAGTGACAGGCTAAATTAGTAGGCGGATGGCTGGTAGCTCCCCTTGGTAAAGGATGGTCGCAGGAAGGAAACACTCCCACATAAGGTTTCTATATGGGGTGGGCAAACGTAGGTTTACAACTGTTCCTATGGAAAATGTAATTAATACATGATAATACAAGAATAAACTCTGTTTTGCCCACCCTGTATGTGCTCCCAGATTACACAGGAAAGGGTTGAAAGCAGGAAGCACACAATCTGCCCACAGGACCCCACTTCCCCAAGAGGTCTGTCTGGGCACTGCTCCCCCTCCCCACGCCTGGGGCCCACGGGTAAGGGTACTGAGCCGGCACAGGTCCTGACCGGGCCATCTCCTTGCGGGGCCCAGAGCCCTCCCGGCACCTGCCAGACCCGGGAAGCGCCATGCACAGAGCTTGGCGTCTCTTCCACATCAAACAGGTGCTGATTCTTCAGGGGGCCACCACCAGGCCTGCTCCTTCTTTCTCCCCGCTCTTTCCCCTCCCCGAAAACGAACAATGGAATTCTCAGCATTTTAACACAGAGAAAGGACAGTGGTGCACATACAGTCAGGGAGTCAGAAATCCACACTGGTTCCATGGTTCTCCCCCAGCGTTGTTCAGTGTGGAGCCCAGACTTCACCTCTACTGCCCCCGCCCCAGTGCCCGACCCCCCCCCCCCCCCCAGCTTTCCTCTCCCACACCCGCCCCCTCCCACTCTGAAATCCAGCTGCAAGCAACGAGGCCCAGCCTGTGCCCGCTCCCCGCACTCAGAGATTCCTCCTTCAGCGTCCAAACAGCCCTGTGGGACAGGACACCCCCTTTCAGAGAAGGGGAGGTGGAGCGCAGAGATGAGGAGACTGGCCCAGACAGAGTGACATAAAGGGGGGCAGAGGTGGGGCTCAAACTGAGGTCCCTGGGATGCTCCTAGCATCTGGGCCCCGTTTCCTCATCTGCCCACGGGGTTAGTACTACCTCCCTCGCAGGATGCTTTGAAAGGCTAAACAGGACATCCCCAAAGCCGCGCCAGGCCCCACACTCTCGGGACGTGATGATGCGGGCTCCCATTTGTGGAGTCTTTGCAGGGAGGGACCACGCCGCCGCTGGGTGCTTCTCTTTCTGACAATGACCAGTGAAATGGAAATGAACCGAAAAGGCAGCTGCACAAATGGGGCTGGGAGACTCCCCCTAAAAAGCAGAGGTGGGGATGCTAAGATGTGCATGGGAAGAAGAGGGGAGCCAAGTTTGACTCCTCAGGGAGAAAGGAATGTTCTAGAAGGTGTGTGCTTTACCTTGGGGCAGTAGGGAGCCACCAGTGTGGGTGAGAAGCAGATGCCCCTGGCTCTGGCCGTCACCCCCTGGGGGAGGGGACGGGAAGTGTGGGCCTGAATTGGGGGCGAGACTCAAGGAAGGCGGCAGCCCGGACAATGAGAAGCTGCCAAATGCTGGACCTCGGGAGAGTCTCCGACTTGTTCGTCTTGTTCTTTGACATGAAGAAACTACAAATCGCAAGCCTGGCTCCCACCCCCTGGAGTGAAATCAGCCCCCCTCGCACGGAAACCTCCGCACACGCCTGAGCCCTAGTTCTCCCCAAATGTGCCTTCCACCTCGTTCCGTAGCTGGGCCGTGTGCTCCAGCAAGAGCGAGCTTCCGAATGCAGCCGGAGCCAGCGAGCTCTTATGGGGTGCTAGGCTCCCCCTGAGCACCCCGTGAGCCACATACCTGCCCCCACACCCCAGCAGCCCCCAAGGTCAGTGGGAAGGAGCCCGGTCTGAGTCGGATGACCCAGCTTCAAGTCCTTCTTCTGCCACTTTCTAGCTGCGTGAGTTGGAGCAAATCGCTCTCTACACCTGTTTCGGCATCTGTACCAGGGCTGATTATGCCCTCTTCCCCTAGGACCTTCTTGAGAATGTAGTGGAATCATCACGGTTTCGTGAACTACAAACACCATGTACACACATGTTATCACTGATATGCGATAACCAACTCTTGGGGTTGAACGGTGTCCCCCCAAAAGATAAGATGAAGTCCTATCCTCATCCCTGGTACCTGGGTCTGTGAGCTTATTTGGAAATAGGACCTTTGCAGATGTCATAAGATTTAAATCAAAATGAGGGCAAACTGGATGAGCATGAGAACCTAACCCGGTGTGAATGGCGTCCTCAGACGAGACACGGAGGGAGGACGCTGTGTGGAGACCCAGACACGTGGAGGGAAGGACAGCAGAGACGGGGGGACCGGCTGCAGGCCAAGGAGCACCAAAGGGCGTCGGCCACCACCAGCACCCGGACAGAAGGAGCCAGTCGTGCAAACCTTGCTTTCGGACTTCTAGCCCCCCGAGTTAGGAGAGAATACGTTTCTGTTGTTTTGAGCCCCTTGTCCCATGGTACTCTGTTACGGGACTCTAGGAAACTAAGACGCAACCATGCCACCCTGGAGAAAACTGTGTCCCCACAGAGAGGAAGAGGCCATTCATCCCTTCCCAGGGCCGCGCCCCATCAGTTCTGACTTGTTGCCGGGAAGATGTCCCGAACAGGAGCCTGACTGGGGCGGACTCCCATTGTCTAAAACTGATCCATCACACCACAGGGAGCACCTACTGCACCCCGGGCCCGGCGCTGAGGGCACAGAGGGGAAGCGCCCGGACCCCAGCCCTGACAGCGGGTAGCCTGCTATCTGGAGGGCGGGCACTCTGAGCAAGAAATCGGGAGCTGGAAGCCGGGACTGGAGAAGCGGCATGCTCGGGCTCCGCGAAGATGTAGCAGGAGAATAAATCACGACCCAGGAACGTCTGCCAGCAGCCCTGCGTTGACACTCTCACCACAGGCCTCAGGTCACTCCAGGGACTTCCGGTGACCCCCAGGGGCTATGTCAGGTCCCATCCTCTGCAGTTCTCCTCAGCATGCTCCCACCCTCTCTAGACACTTACCACCTAACCCTCTTTCACAAACACTTTGCAGCCACTCCAGCACAGACAGGCTGCGCCAGCTTTGGGGATCTGACTTAGAACCCCGGCTCTGCTGGATGCTCCTGGGTACACTCTATGCTTTTTAACATCACTGAGCATTGACCAGAGGCCTGTTCTGGGCTCGGTACTCAGGATACAGAGATGACTAAGATGTGTTGCTCCCTGATCTCCAGGAGCTCGAGTCTTATGAGAGGTCCTTAGTCTCTGTGCTCGTCTGTGAAACGTAGGCACAATACCTGATCGTTAGAGTGAGAATGAAGTTGTTAACAAGTGTCAGATGCTCAGCAGGTGTATGATAAACAGCAGATCCTCATGGATCTAACGCTCCTGCGTCTTTGCGCAGACCTGGCCCTGCCTATGTCCTCTCCTTGCGTGCATTCTCCATGGCCAATACATTTTCAGGGCTTAGACGAAATCCTGGTGCTCCTGCGGGCTTTCCTTGGCCAGCCTCCCCCTCCTCGGAATTCCGCACCAGGCCCAGCCCTCTCCCCAGTCGTGTGGTCCAATTAGACATCCTTTCTTCTGAGTCCTAACCCACCCTAGCTCCTGGCCGCTCCTACTTCCTTTTATGGTGTGTTCTCTCTCTTTCGTGTTCAAGAGTATCTGTAGATTGGTTTGCCAATTGCTTGGTCACTGCACACCCTAGAAAAAACACAGGGGGAAAAAAAAGCCACACAAAACCCATTGATTATTGGGCACTCAGGAGCCAGCCCTGCCCAAAAGTTGAGACAAGGGGACCTTCCTCAGTAGCAGCCTTGTGATCCCCAGACCTGAATGGCCTCGTCACTTCTGTCTTCCTGGCTCCCAAGGCAGCCCCGCTGTTCACACTGTTGCAGGGCCCGTATGCCCGGGGGGGAGGAGGTGGCTGCCAAATCGCAGGCCTAACTGGGAGGCAGGCAGGGAAGGCAGGGGACACAACAGCCCATGTGGGTGAGCTGGCACATCTGTCCCCTCTCCTTTTGTGTGTTCCCAGCCCATTAAGGCGCAGAGTTCCCTCTGACCTTCAGGCATGGCTGCTGCTGGGTCTCCCCACCCCTCTCCCCTCTCTGGCTCACACTCCATGACCATCAGGTCTCTCAGAGGCAGAGAAGGGAGAGCAGCTTGAGTAACTCAAAGCCCAGAAAGACGCACTCAAAGGAAACCAGTCTCTCTGTGTGCCAGGGACAATGACTGTGGGAGACGGGAGCCTCATGGTTGACAGAGGGGACTCTGCCCTTCATTCCTTCTTTCCTGAGCCCTGCACCGAGTGCTTCAGAGCCAAGTCGAGGATGCAGGAGTGTCAGCAGGGCCTGACATGCAGAGCCAGACCTACAGGCGCAGAGAAGGAAGACACCAGCATTGGCCTGAGGAGTCAGGGAAAGGCTCTCAAGGGGCTCAGATTCAGGGAAAAGCAGAAACTAAGAAGGCGCGGGCCATCCCGCTAGCCATGGTTGGGGACGTGAAATTCACGGTCGCCTACCATGTACCAGGCAGTGTGCTCATTAATTTTTATACACGATTTTATTTCATCCTCAACATAGCCCTAGGGTATAGGTATTCTAGTTATGAACATCACCATATTGCAAAGGGAGAAACGAAGGTAAGGAGCTGAGTGACCCGGACAAGATGAAAGGCAGTCGGGGCAGAATCAGGACTCGGGTCCAGGTCTGAGCCACCCTGAAGCTGCCCTCTCTGCCTTGTGCGCCACGGCTACTGGATGCCAGCACAGATGTTCCACTCCTGCTTCTTCTCCAGATGCTGTTTCTGGAGTTAATTGCTCTTCTCCAATATTTAGCATCTGGATAATTCCTTTCTAGGCCAGAGGCAGCTGTCACTCATGACCAACAAGGGAGGAAGGGCATCCCAGTAAGTAGGTGCAGGGTAACAGCCAGGCTGCTTTGGGAGCCAGCGAGGTAGAAGTGATGAGGCCATTCAGTTCAGGGGGTCACAGGACTTCAACTGAGGGTGGTCTATTGGTCTCAGAATTTTAGGTGGACTGGCACCTGAATGATCGGGTACTTGGGGAGCGCAGACATGACTTTTTTCCCCTCCCTTCCTCTGGGGCTTGCAAGCAATCAACAAATCAATCTACAGATGCTGTCAAAGGAAGGCTGCCCGGTGGAGACTTAGAGGGAGAACAGCCTAGCATTTAAAAACACCAGCTCTCTGCTACTGTGAAAGCCCACTTGTATGTGGTTTCTCATTACATCTGCATGACAGGCTTGCACAGAAGGTATTATTGTTATCATTCCTACTGAAGAAAGATTACAGCTCAGAGAGACTATTTTTTAAATTAATGAATTTACATATGCGCGTTTGTTTACATTTACTCCGACTCCTGCAAGAAAAATGATAGAGTCCTACTCAGAGAAAAACATATGCTATTTAATGTGGCCCTAGGTCTCTGCAAGCTCTGTACTTTTCTCTCTTTCCCACACTTAGGTGCACCCCACTATGTGTGCCCTTTAACCTAGGACACCCCAGGCCCTCCCCGCTGCCCTGTGGGGTCAAAATACAATTCAGGAGGCAAAGGTTCGATTTTTCAGAAGCAGCAGACAATTGGGATGGGGGTGTCCCACCTGGGCTGAAAATTAGGTTAGGTGCTTTTGAAAGTCAGCAGTGTTCAGCCTGCCTACCTCTCGGGGTTAAGGGGAGTGAGGGGCACAGCGATGTAAACACACTTTGGAAGCCAGGAACTGCCGGACAGGTGTGAAGGCTGACGTCCACTCCTGCCCAGGTGAGGGCTCTCAGTAACATGAGCCCAGTGAGACGTAGCCTTCAACAGAACATGCTCAGGGCTGATTAGAGAATTATTCAGCTGTATTCACTAGACCTCCTTGAGTACCTGGCCCCGTGATGGAAGACAAGACAGACACCGAAAAAACTAAGGGTCACAGCGTGTGAGGCGCTAGAAGAGCTGGGCCCACAGTGGAGGCGGGAACAGTGGATCTGGGAGATAGATCGGAAAGAAGCTGTCTATGAGGGCCACTGGGACTGAGTTTTGGGAAGTAAGATTTGGCCAAGGGGACGAAGAGGAGGCATTCCAAGCAGAGGGAACAGCATGACAACCTCACAGAGGTCTGAGCAGGATGGTGAGCAGAGGGAAGTGGGAAGATTCAGCGAAGAGGAGTGAGCCCCCAAGCCATGGGCCCAGCCAGCCCAGCCCCCACCCTTCTTCAGCATAGAACAGGATTTATTCATCTTGCAACTGCCCTGCATGACTTTTCACGCCCTGACCTGTGAAGACAGCCCCACGCCTCATCGACCCCAAGGACTCCCAGTGTTTCCTTTGCCCTTTCTTACTGTGATTTACCAATTTTCTGAAATCAACCAATGCCGTGAGCAGCTGGGTTCCAACTGTTTCAATGAGCGGAAATCTATTGGTCCCACATTCTTCCCTGGGGAGGGAGAATTGGCTGAAATGACTAGTGGTTTCCCCTATTTGCATGGTTACTTTCTCCTCGCTGTAAATGGCTTATGGACAAGGATTCATCTGTTAGGCAGACAGAAAGTACTGTGATCATGGCCACCGTGGCCGAAGAGGAGAGGCCGGCCGATGGGAGGGCGATAGTGTCTGCTTTGTCAGAACAATGGAAGGTTTGATTCTCTGACTCCCGAGAACTTAAAGCTAGATGAGATCTAGGAGGTGATCTAGCTCACTGTGTTACCCACGGCAACGCTTCCTTGTAACGCATCCTGGCTGAGACCAGCAGGCACCGAATCTTTACCTGAGTAACTTTTGTTTATTCACTTGATAAGTCAATGGACCTGACTTCTGGTGGAAACAGACACGTTAAGAAAAAGAAGGAAACAGGAGAAAATGTGGATTTTTGGAAACAGGGTTGTTTGGTTCCCCTACTGACATAGATTAAGTTACTATGACCTTAGGCAAGACATTCAAACTCTCCGAGCTTCTTCTTCTGTGCAGAGTGGGGTATAAAACCTTCCTGGCTGGGGCTGCTGTGAGGATTAAGGGGACTTGTGTATATCAAGTGCCCAGCAGAGTTGCCTGAGGCACAGCCAGCACTCAATAAATGGTAATTATTATTATCTCATTAGCCTGAACTCCCACCCAAGGCAGAAATCCTTCTTTAAACAACCCTGACAAACCAGAACGCTATCAGGTTTATACTTGAATAAATATTTGTTGATTGATTTGGTAATCAGTTTGTTCTAAACACCCAGGGAGACACACACACACACACACACACACACACACACACGATTATCTCTCCAAGTTCTCAGAGCCGCCTTAGCAACCAGACCACACCCCTTTCCACTAGGTGGGATTTAATGGTTAAATGATTAAATCCTTCCCAGCGTGGAGCCAGGCTCCAGTCACTGCAGCTCCTCCCCAGCCCAGGCTTTGCTTTCTTAATCAATTTTTTTAAACCACACAGACTCTTTGAAGAACTTCCAGAAAACTGCACACACATGGAGCCAATCGCCTACAACCTCAGGCGTATCTTGGGCCTCATTACGGGCTTGCGTATTTCGGGCTAAGCACTGCTACTCTGGAACCTCACCAGACAAGGATCTGCTTCCCAAGCACCCCTCTCCTCTCCTTCCGGCCCTTTCCCGGTCATTTCAGAAGAGAGAAATGGTGTCGGACTCAAGCTCTTCAATCTGCAGACCACGGTTCAAATTCCATTTTCCTCATGTGTTTTGTCATTGAGCCTCAGTTTCCTCATCTACAAAATGGGGATGATGATAATAGTACATATCTCATAGGGCTGTTTAGAGGGTTGTGGGGGACAATACATGTTGATGCTTAGCAAAGTGCCGGGCACAGAGTAAACACACAACAGAAGTTGGCTACTGTTGTTTCTCCTATTATGTCTGTTCCCTTGCTCTCCCCCTTTTACAGACACTCCAGTTTGCCACTGTTCCACTTAAAAGGATGCTCCAGGACTCAAGACAGTCCTGAGTGTCATGCGCTGGGTGTCAAGGGGCACTTGGCCCAAGTCCAGCTTGGGACAGCTGCTAAGGTGCCAGACTCCACCCCACAGGAGCTCTGATGGGCATTTGTATGGTCTTTGATGAACAAAAATAAGAAATATGTGAATCACTGATTTTAAAATGCATTGGTTCCACAGATTAAAAACCAATAAACAAAGACTCTTGGAGAGGGGCAAGAATACATAATGTCCATGAGAAAAGAAAATTTGTTTTGAGAATCAATGTCACTCCCCTTTCCTCCCTTTTTCTTTTGTTTAAACAACAGACATGTATTGAGTGGTTACCTGTGTCGGCCTCATGCTAGGCACTGGGAATACACGACGATAAAGCCCTGTCTCTGCCCTCAAGGAGCTCACAGTCTAGCAGGGAGCAGGCTCGGAGAGAGAACACAGTGGGACACGTCCCCCACCAGGGCCGCACAAACACTGAGGCTGCCGCTGCCAAAGTCTCAGGCTCCCAGTGGGACAAAACGAATTAGAATGTGTCCCAGAGAAGGTGACACTCAGATCGAGACCTTTTAACCGTTTTTTATCAGATATGTTGTTGGCTGGTTCTAAAAGCAATACATATTAATTGCGGGAGATTTAGAAAGCACACGAGTGCCAGAAAAAGAAAACATGGACCATTTGTCACCACTGACACATTCTGGAGCCTTTCTCTCGCTTTCGATCCGCGTATTTAACACAAATGAGCTCTTTAGGTCCATACAATGGGATAGACTCCCCAGTTTACTTAACATTGAAACATAAGCATTTTATTTTTCCATCAAGCTCAGTCCGTAAGAGTGGACCTGGGACCTCAGATTTGGGGGACAGAGCCCCAGAGCCCAGGAGCCGGAGCTGGCCCAGGGGGAGATGACCGGCTGGGTTCGGTGAGTCAGCAGTGCTGGTGGAGTCCCCCACACCCCACCGCTGTGGACGGCTGGAGAGCAGCGTGGGGCCCTCGGCAGAGTCCAGGCCCAGAGGCTCCTCCGCACCCGGGTGGTGGTCGACGCCATGGGATGGATGAGATCGCGCAGGGAGGGTGCAGGGTGAGAAGAGAGATGACCAGGGTAAGGCCCCTGCCCTCTAGAAGCTCACAGTCTAGTTGCGTTCATGTGCAAGCCGCTTACCCCCAGCTAGATTGTAAGCTCCTTGAGGGCAGTCACCACTTCCACACCGCAGTCCCTCGCCAACCAGGGGGTTAGGTTTCTGAAAACCCCTGGGGCAGGAGAAGTCAGGCTTGAGGAATTTTAGGACCTTACTGGGGAAAAAACAGGGTTAGGGGAATGAAGTCACGAGTGAACTTATGAAATCAGCATAATTTTTACATTGACATAAAGAAAAATGACCATGACAGCATAATCCAAACATCACGTTATCAGTGACACAAATCATCAGTGTTCTCGTAAATGAACAACACATGCTTCACAACTTATTTTCATTGACCATCCTTCCCTTCAGTAAAGTTATCCCCTTCCCAGCTGTAACAATACACTTGCAAGTCCATTCTTACATTGCTGGGAAAATAGATACACTTGCTGAGAGTCATGTGTTTCCCTGGCAAACGCTCAGCCTCTTTCAGCCCCTTTTGGTTTTCATGACGCTGAGCTACTGGTTTCTATCTCTTGGTCCCACTGGCAAGCACGGCCCACATCCCAACAGGTGGCTGTGGGTTCCTGACATCTGATGGACCCTCTCCCTTCACTGCAAACACCAGCTGTGGTCTGCCACCCACTTCACCTGCTTCCCTCTCCCCAACCTCTGGGTAGATTTCCTCACCCCCACAGGAATGATCTGGGATCCCCAGGGCTCCTGCAGCAACATGCAGATGTGAAGCGTCAGTACTAGAATTTGGTGTCTTTTTTTCGCAGACCCTAGCACACCCTGCCCTCACTAGCTTATAGTAGGTGTTCAAAGATTTCTTGCTGAACTGAGCACATCTTTAGCCTAAAGAATGGGGATTTTATTTTTCTGTCTCCACTACGCACTCCAGATGAATATTAAACCTTGCACACAGCATAAATATTGAAATATTTGTAGGCACATTTAATTTTCCCTTCTGACAGGTCATGATGACAAGAAGGAACTAATAGAGGCAATCTATCTGCATGCACAAAGGCAATTTTGAGTTCCACATGACATGCTGTCAATAGACCTAAAAGATATGGCCTTTTGGTTGAAGGAATTCTCCAGCTTTTCCAGCTCAGAGATGACGTGGACAAAGCAAAACCCCACCAAGCCGCGATTCCCCCATGCACGTTCAGGAAACACACCACCTTGACCCAACGGGAGGGCTAGCACTGTTCAGAATCAGACACCAACAAAACAATGTTAAATGAACGAATCATCATTTACATTTACACAGAACTTTACAGTTTACAAAATGCTTTCAGGTACATTTTTTTAAATCTCATGTGTTCATAGCTCCTCTGTGAGGTTGGCCAGGGAAGGCACTAATACCTCCATTTTGCAGATGAGGAAACTGAGGCTTCCCCTAAAGAAAAGGGTCAAAAGGGGGAACAATTAATTAAATTTGAGTCCCCCCTCCCATTGTTATTACCAGCTGGATTACAAATAAAAAACAAAACTGAATTGCAATGCGGTTCCCATCTTGTAATTGCCAGTGCTCCCCCACTTTCCCGCTCCCCTCACGCCCCCTGCCTTCCCCCACCACTGACCATGCCTGGCCCCGAACTCACCAGCCTGGCCCATGAACACTGACTCCATACACGTCCAGGACCACACACACCGGAAACCGCATTCAGCACTTCACAGGCACGATCACAACTCATCCCAACAGCCCCGCAAAGGAGGCCCGGCTATTCCCACCTTGTGGGCGAGGCTGTGAGAAGTTACGTGACTTGCCCAACTGCCAGGGCTCGATGTGGAAGAACCTGGTTGAAGAAAGTCTGCCCTCCTTTCCACTATTTCCCACAGGCCTGCGATTGGTGAGCAGCTGGACTAAAATGTAAACCCAGGTCATCTGATTCTAGATGCTTGGATCTTCTTTCTCATATTCTCCTCTGCTTCCAAGGAAGCAAAGCAAAGGTATGTGGTAATAGATCCCCGGGAGCCTCCCGCAGCCCTGATCTCCTGTAATCCTCTGGAAAGACCTCGCAGGGGCCTCTCCTTGAGAGATGCAGGAATGAGACGCAGTGCTTGCTTGGCCTGAGCAAGGGCCGGTGCCGAGAGCTGCAGGGCGGGAGTCCGAGCCGGGGCTCAGTTCCTGGGCGGCAGGCAGCCCCACGGAGGCGCGTTGCCGGCTGGAGAGCCAGCGTGCTCCCGCTCCCCGCTCCACGCTGACAAGGCCCGCAAGGCCCTGCGCTCCCAGGCAACGACCACCTGACGCACAGCCTCTGCAAAGGGCCCCAGGTGGACTCAATCACCTGACATTATAATTAAGTCCCCCAAATCCCCAAATTCTTTCTGAGAAAAAAAACGCCATATTTTTTTTCTCTTATTTTTAAAGAAAAGTTTACTGTTTATTAGAGAGAGAGGAATGGAGAAGAGAGAGAACATCCATGTGAGAGTCATATCCGTAGGCTGCCTCTTACACGCCCCCTACCGGGGACCGAGCCCACAACAGGGGCATGTGCCCTACCGGGAATGGAACCAGCACCCTCTCTGTGCAGGGACAACACCCAGCCGACTGAGCCAACCAGTCAGGGCAAAAAATTGTATTTTCAGTGAGTTCACTGGGACATTTCAGTTTCAGGGAAGTGGAGGCTGAGTCCACTCATTCATTTCTCAGGGGCTCTTGAACCATCAGGCAAAGGGGAAAGACCAATGAACACTCATCGAGAGAACACAAGGTTCAAGTGGGACACACGGGTCCAGTGAAAATGGAAAGCAAAGCTGCAGAGACGGGGGGAACCCAGTGGCTGCCGGGGGCTGGGAAGGGAGGCATGAGAAGTGACTGCTGAATGAGAACAGGGCTTCCTTTTGGGGTGATGGAAACGCGGCGATAGATGCACAATACTGTGAATGCACCAGGCCACTGAATTGTACATTTTAGGATGGTTGATGGTAAATTTTACGTGCTGTGAATTTTACCTCAGTTTCACAAAAGGTGGGGGCTGGGCAAGAGGCACGCACTGTGCAGAGGTCTGTCAGGTAGCGGACGCCTCCGTAAGTGTGTGCGAGCTGGAGCTGGTCCTCTGCGGAGATGGAGATTTTCCGCACAGTGAGTGCCCAGCACCAGAGCCGGGTGCGTGGACATGTGCCTTTGTTTACTTACCAAGGGTGTGCATGTGTGTGTCTATACAACGGGCAGGGGGACAGCCTTCAGAGTGCATTTTTATAGCTCGATTCTTTTGTTTTGTAACATGTTACACCTTCCCAATTCACCAGCTCTAACAGTAAGAACAACAATGACAACGATAGCACTATTATGACATGGCTATTGTTAAACAATGGTGGGTACTATTTATTGAGAGACTACTATGAGCTAGGCCCCTCTTAAATGTCTCATAGGCACCATGTCATTTATGGCTCACAACGGCCCATGAGAAAGGAACTCCATGTCTCAGGCGAAGAAACTGATGCTTATCAGGTTATGTACTTGTCCAAGGTCACACGTTAGTAATGACAGAGCTGGGATTTTAAGCAAGTCCACCTGACTGATGCCTATGATTTGAGAAGGGTGGTGGTGGTAGATTCAATGTTTCCAACTGTAGAAAAAGTCTTAAAATATAGACAAGTATTTATAAAGACTCATACTCACATTAGCCAGAAATAACCACTATTAACAACAATCTAACATGTGTACTTCCAACGGTCCCTGTGTCTTTTATGTAGCTGAAATCCAGCTAGAGAGGCAATTGGGTATACCCTTTTCCCCCTTACACTGTACCATAAACATTTCCCCACACTTCTGCAGTTCCCACATATACAATTTTGAATAGCTATATATATTCTCTCCCAGGGATGTCATAACTTTTATCTTCATGTTGTGCAGGTGAGTGGTCTCCAGTCATGTGAGCGTATACATAATGCCAGAGTGCACATTTTTGTCTGCATTTCTGGTTCATTCCTAAGGACTTGGGGGTTCCCGATGTGCCCCAAACCTCATGTCCTCCTCTAGAACCCAGGCTTGGCAAAAGCATCGTCTGTGGAGGTCTCTGCAAATTCATACCCCCGAGTGGGGCTGACTCTGGTGCTCTGCTCTTGAAGACTGGCCAGGGGTGATGCTGCCCACCCCCTCCCCGGCCTGACCGCACAGACTTGTGGTCTTGACCAAAGAGACCTCGCCAACTCCTGGCTGGCAGAGGGCGAGGCCTGTGGAAATTCATCTTGCTTCCCAGCTGGCTGCTTCATCATTAGATTTCCACCACACCTGCCAGCTACCTGCACCGCTATTAACCTAATTTTAAAAAATCAACTTACTTTTGTTTCTGGAATCAATATATTCAAAACGGGAAAATGTATCTCAATAGGATAAATTAACAAACATCACCCCTTCATGGATAGAAAACTTACAGTATAAGTGTTGAAAACAAAACATAGTAGTAACCTTGATAACTTTGTCTCCTTATGGGACTCAGGCCTTTGTTAAACAGATTAGCAGGTGTGACCCAGGCATTAAATACCTCCCAGCGCCACAATCCAGCTCTGTCCTCCACTAAACCACAGAGACTGAAAAGGAACTGAAACAGCACTTTCCCGCATGTGATTCAATGTTAGCACCCTGCTTAGGTAACACACCTACAGTCCTTTGGTCCCAGTCCCTGGTAGCAAACACTGATCTAGTCCAAACTTCTCCCTTTACGCTCATGAATAAAAGAGGCTGAGAGTTGCCCTGGCAGTTTTGGCAAAGTGGTTAGACCACCGGCCTGCGGACCAATGAGTCGCAGGTTCGATTCTGGTCAAGCAGTTTGTCCCCGGCCCTGGTCAAGGTTGTGCAGGAGGCAACCAGTCAATGTGTCCCTCTCACGTCGATGTTTCTCTCTCTCCCTCTTTCTTCCTCTCTCTCTCGCCCTCCCACTCTGTCTGAAGATAAACAGAAAAATATCCTCCAGTGGGGATTACAAAAAGAGGCTAAGAGTTGAGTGACAGGCCTCTGTCACATCCAAGCCTCGCTGGACAGCACAACCAAGAATCCAGGTCTCCTGGCTCCTAAGTCTCACTTCATCACTCTTTGAAAACCTTATTTTAAAAAGAAACAAAAAATGTTGGGCAGTGGAGTACATCGGGAGAAAAATATACTTTTACGTGGCTCGTTGCTTGTAAGATCTCAAAACATATTAGGATAGAAGAGATTAAAGATATAAACATTTCTTTTAAAAAATTCAATATGAGTAATTACTGGCCATCAACCTTTTACAGTGCCAGACCCTGTGGTGTGCTGGGTCTGCACAGCCCCCAGCCCCAGCCCCCAGCCCGACAGCGTGTGTGGCAATGCTGAGACTAGAAGTGCGTCCGTGGGGTGATCACTCATTCAATTCATTAGCCCACAAATATGTATGAGCGCGTACTGTGTGTCAGATTTCCATAACTGATTTTCTATGGGAGCACTGATGGTCTCTTCCAGACAGTCACTCTGATAACCATACTTACTGCTAAGATTCAAACATCATGAGTGGCAGGGTTTAACAGTCTCTCTCAAATATAGAAAACAAAAAATGTTTTGTAAAGCGCATGCTGAACTCTTTAATGAAGGATACAATTGTAAAAGCATTACACAGTTTCACCTTGGCCGGTCTGGCTCAGCAGTTAGAGCATAGGCCTGTGGACTGAAGGGTCGCCGGTTCGATTCCAGTCAAGGGCAGGCACCTGGGTTGCAGGTTGGATTCCCGGCCCTGATTGGGGTTATGCGGGAGGAAACCAATTGATGTGTCTTTGTTACATCGAGATGTTTCTCTCTCTCTCTCTGTCTCTCTCTCTTTCTCTCTCTCCTTCCCTTTGACTCTCTCCCTAAAAAAAAAAAAAAAAGCACGCATTACACAGTTTAGACTACAAAATTATAATAGCTAACATAAAAAATCATATAATTATTAACAATTAGCTAATATTTACTGGATCCTTGGATACCCTTGGCATTATGCAGACAGTGACTCATGTAATCCTCACAGGAATCCTGTGAGGAATGACTATTGTCTGTAATATACAGACTTCAAAACTGACGCAGACCCAGGGTAACTAACTTTCCCAAGATCACGCAGTAAGACTCAGATACAAATTCAGAGATCGGAATGAAAGTTGGGACCTCTCCAGATTTGAAAGACATACTCACTAGAGGAAAAATAAATAAGTGTTGGAATTTTCTTCACTTCAGTTATATTCACAAAGAGGAGGAGAAATTTAAAAGCTCCTCCAAAGTTTAACCTTTCAGTTGAACCATTTAGTAGTTAACAAATGGGTGACAATGTTTCCCAATCTTTGTAATACTGGGCTGTTAAAACTTGGGCCCTGAGTTCCCCATTCACTAGGACTGGGGGAGCCTGAGGATTTGCACTTTTTAAATATGTTTTTATTGATTTTAGAGGGAGGGAGAGAGAGAAACATTGACGTGAGAGAGAAACATGGATCAGTTACTTCCTGCATGCACTGCAATGAGGCATCGAACTAGCAGCCTGGGCATGTGCCTTGGCTGGGCATCGAACCAGCTACCTGTCAGCACACGGGATGATGTGCAATCAACTGACCCACCCGGCCAGGGTGAGGACTTGCATTTCTAACACGGTCTCAGGTGATGACACTGCTGCTGGTCTGGGGCCCACCCTTTGAGGACCACCCAGTTTGGGGATCAAGTGCTTTAGAATTAGCCAGACTTGGATCAGAATCTTCATTTTCCCATTTGTTCTATGTGTGACCCTGGACAAGTCACAAAGGCTGAGCTCCTTCTCGTCTACACAGGAAACACTCATTATTGGATAAGGACACCGTAGGGGATACATTAAATGAATTTGTGTGTACAACCTGCCAAATACCTGGTACGTAGTAGGTATTAAATGAATATTAATTTATAGCATCTATTACTATTATTTTATAATGAATGTTATTCATCATAAATTAACATTGTTGATCTCTATCATCATTTAGAAAATGATTCACAAGAAAGAATGCACACTCAGTGTTTCCCTGAATGCCCTATTGGCAAGAGAAAGAAACAAAACTATGTCACGGGGGACAGTGACATTTCATCCCAAGTAATCATGTCTGTCTCTTCTATGCACAAAGATGTCAGAAACTGGTGGCTGAGAAAAAGGAAGATACACATGGTGGGAACCCATCAAAGCCGATGCCAGTAGGCTGGGAAGGCCGCCTGGCAGTGCCCAGCCTAGTCATGGCAGCCTCCCATCGCGCTACAGATTTCACGGGCGGCTAGGAGGCAAAACCAGAAGTGTTTAAAGGCATCTGGGTTTTTTTTTATTTTTATTTTTTGGAGTTCGCTGCAAAATTAATCATTATACAATAACACTAGGATCGCAGGGACTCTGTGCAGCCCTTTGCTGTCGCCTGGAACAGACGGGGAGCAGGAAGACGTCCTTCCTCTCTTCCTCCTCCTCGCTGCCCACGTGTGTTCTGCGGGGGATACTCCGTGCATGGGCATGCCTGTGTCGTGTGTTGTTGTCGCTTTTAAAATAAGCCTCAAAGACAAATCCTGTTATGAGCTTCTCTTCCAGAGAAAGCAGAATACACGAAGGACTGGAAACTGGCCTTGGGGTGAGGAAGCATGGCGGGGCACCTTTTCCAGCTGTGCTAGTGCTGGGAACTTGTAAAGGAGGATCCCGGTGCGACTTGAATCGTCTGCTGCGGGATGGATTTCCAAGGCCGTTTCTAAGTTCCTGTGTGAAGCACAGTGGTGTGACCCAGCGAAGAGGGATCAGAGAGGGAAGGAGGATGGCAGAGACCCAGCTCAGCTGGTGATTGGCCTCTGCTGGCCCTTGGCCTGTGACATTTCACTCCTGGAGTCTCAGGAGGGCAGAAGACTGTCTCCCCAGGAACCATTCTGGCTTTCACCGCTCCTGGCTCCTGCACAGCTATCCTGCTCATGCAGGTCCCTGCTCCAGAGCTGTCTCTGACCGCACCATCTGCAGCAGACACTACGCATGCCCTCACCCCGCAGCCGGCGGCTCCCACAGGCAGTCTCCACACAGCAAGGCACCCCACCTCCACCAGGCACCGGCCCTTCTCTGCTGGGAACTCTCTGGCACTGCAAACTCATGCAGGGGGCAGGGTGGAAACTTCTGGAAGCAATCCACAGCCAATGAGGAGATAAGCTGGTAGATGGATTATACTCTCACCTATATGTCAACTCCCTTTCTTTCCCCCATGTGGTCCTGTCCGAGCACACATCTATAAACCTGCAGAATGGTTTAATATAAAGGGTGTTTGAGTTTAGAGAGCGGTGCGGTTTTGGGCAAATTAATTGCCTTCTCTGGTCCTTCTTGAGACCATCTCAAAACTAGGACTAGGACTGCCTGCCTAGTGGGTTTACAACCAAGGCTGGGAGCTGGGAGATGTGAAGTGCCCAGGACATGACATGCACCAAACAAGTGTGAGTCCCTTTCATTCCCTGTTTCTTCCTCTTACCTTCTCTCTCAACCTCCATATTAAGTCCCACACGCTAGAGAGAAAGGGGATCCTTCCAGCCTGCCTCTGTCTCCTACCCCCTTGCTAATCATCCCCGTCCCTTTACACACACGTGGACGGGTCACCGCACTGCAGAGCCAGCAGCCGTATTCTGTACCGTCTTCCACTTCCTGCTTCCACGCAGTCAACACTTCCAGGCAGGCCCTGGCCCTCCATATAGGCCATATGGCCATTTCACAGGCAGGGTAACTGAGTCGGAGCAGAGGGGACGGCTCCAAGCAGGTGCTGGCAGGTCACAGGGCTTGCCTGGCTCCTCAGCCCTCCATCCTCTCCAAGCTGCTCCCTCCAGTAGGCGCCCAGTGAATTCCAGAGCCCACAGGGCCCACTGCGGTTTGCAGCCATACGTATGCCTGTGCTTATGGCCCTCCTCCTGCTTTGCTTCACAAAAATTATGCCCTGGGCACTGTCCTAGGCAAGCCCAGTGAGGTAGCTATTATTAGCCCATTTGACAGGTAAGGAAACTGAGACTTAGAGAGGTTAAGCATTTTGCTCTCTATCACAATAAGTAATGGAACCAAGCATCAAATCTAGGTGTGTCTGATGCACAGACTAAGCTGTCCTTAGAAGACAGTCCTTCCTAGGTCTGCTTCGTGTAGCCTTCCTGTCCCTTCTCCCCCGTTCTGTGTCACTGTGTTCCCCATGCCTCGGGCAGCAGTGCCTCTCCTTCTTGGTTTTGTGCTTCACAAAGACAGGACACCGGAGCATCCGCTCCCTGCAAGCTGCCCCGAGGATTTCTTCACCGCGTCTCCAGCCACTGACATGAGCTCAGGAAAGATCTGTTCCATTGACGGGATCAAAGCCTCAACAGGTGCTGACGAGAATGGTATTAGCTTCCTTCCTACTCCGAAGGCTACTTCTCTGGCAGTCCCATTGCAGCTCCCTCAACACATCAAACATTCGCAGCAATCCAAGCACTGAGCAGCATCATTAACCACCAACGAACGCTCAGCTTCGAGGGGCTTCCGTGACCGCGGGAGCCGATGCCTGCAGCGAGCGGGAGCTGGCGGGGCAGCAGCGCTCCATGGTGACGCCGAGCTCCACGGGCTCAGCCTTCCTGCCGGCAGGAGCCCGGGACCAGGCAGGGATGTGAGGAGGGACAGCTGGAAGGGGGCGGCCACCGAGATGGCCCCAGGGCCCTCCGAACACGACCTTCCAACGCCATTAGCAACACAGCCAGTCAGTGAAATCCAAGAGCATTCCTCTCTCTCTCTCTCTCTCTCTCTCTCTATATATATATATATATATATATATGTGTGTGTGTGTGTGTGTGTGTGTGTGTGTATATACATATATGTGTATATATATATATATTTCCTTTATTGATTTTAGAGCGAGAGGAAGTGAGAGGGAGAGAAACAGAGAGAAACATCCATGAGAGAGAACATCGATTGGCCACCTCCTACATGCCCCCCACTGGGGATCGGGCCCACAACCTGGGCATGTGTCCTCACTGGGAATTGAACCAGAGACCTCTTGGTGCATGGGTTGACACTCAACCACTGAGCTACACCGGTCGGACATCCAAGAGCATTCTAAAGCAGCACCCACACTCACTGCAACCCTGCCCCCATGGGTACCCTACAGGGTATGAGGCGTGAGGCCCCAGGAGTGGCAAAGGTGTCTGGCTCCTTCAAGATGGCCAAGCTGGGTGACAGGCCCTCTGCTGTCTGCTCACCCAGGACATCCACACTGCAATCCATGACAGGGTTGGGTTGCCTCATCTTGGAACCCTCATTCAACACACTGGGAGGTGGCTAAGAGTGGACAAGTCCTGGCTCGGCTGCATTCTACCCACACGACCTTGGGCAAGTCCCCCAACCTTTCTATGCTTCAGTTTTCTCAAACATAACATAGGAAAAGTAACAGTCTTTACCTTGTAGGGTTGTAAGAAAATGAAACGAGTTATTTATAAAGCACTTAAAATAGCGCTGTTGCCTAAGCTCTTCGTAAGTACTTATCAAATAAATAAATACTCATCACATCTCAGTACTAATCTCTTGCAAAAATACCTAATTACTATGTTTGCATGCATGCACCCCTTTATTCATTCATTCATTCTTCTTTTATGTGCTCCCATAGTATTCTGCCTGACTGTAGCACTTATAACTCAGGATCATCATTTATATTCCATGAGCATCTTCTGTACTACATCCAGGCACTGTATCAGCACTAAGGAGGCAACTCTATACAACGCTCAGTCCAGAAGAATGGGGGATGGGTAAGGGTCCACCATGTAGCAAAGGTGAGGATGGAGCCCTGGAGGCATCAGTGGTGAGCACCTCAGGGAGGTACCAGTTACACTGTGTCTTAATGATGTTGCAATCGTTAGGAGCCATCTAATCTGTCTACAAATACAAAATATCTCTAGATGTCCACAGAACACATTCATTCTCAAAGAAATATAACAACAACAACAACAACAAAATGGAAATAAGAAGTAAGAAAAGGAAGTCAGAGTAAAAACACACATATTCCAGCTCCTGGTGTTCCAAATTTGCTATTTCACACAGGGTTCCCAAACCTCCTGTTGGGGAGGCCTGCTGCCACGGGCTAATCCTCCGGGCTGTTTACTCTGCTTCCTGTAACTTCCGTGGTTTCAGGTCACTCTGGTTTCAGCTGCCCTGGAGTCCACAGACTTACTGGCAAGAAGCTAGATCATCTGCCTTTCCCACCTCACTGAGCCTCTAAATCCTGACCCAGTGATTCCAGCTCCTCTCACTGATTGGTCAGCGGACATCAGAGGGAAGGCACATGTTCCCGGGAGACTTTCGGGGCCAGCCCCTAACAGCTGCCTCTGCTGGAAGCCCTTTCCCTCCAAAGACTGCTTACTGAGAACGTTGGTTTAGCATGCTGGCCAAATGCAATGCATACATTTTGTTTGGATCCTAGTTGAGAAGGAAAAAAACCCATGAAGACATTTTTGGACAGTTAGGGTAATCGGAATATGGTCTAGACATCAGATAACAATTGTAAATTATTACTATTCATCATATTGTGGTTATGTAGAACACACTTATTTTTAGAAGAAGCATATATGAAAAAAATCGTGTCTGTAAACTGGAGAAAAAATATATATATGTACACTTAAGCATACACACAGAGGTGGCAAATATTTTGTAGAAAAAAATCAATTTCTTGTGGTTCTATATAGACCTTACATTGAGAACTAAAAATAAAAAGAGAGAGGTAATACAGGAACACAAGATACATATGTATAATTTATCTCCATGTTTCAAAATGCAACTTGATTTTGCCCTCCATGGGGGAGAAAGTCTCTTGGCCCTGCCCTGCACCCCAATCCTGCACATCCATACATGCACACGCAGACATGCACACACACACACACACACTCACACATACTTGCACTAGAAGGCACTTCCTTTGAGTTCAAAGCCTAAGAGAAAGCCAAGCCCTGGCCAGTTTGGCTCAGCAGTTGGAGTGTCGGCCCACAGACCAGTGAGTCACAGGTTCGATTCCGGTCAAGGGCACGTACCTCGGTTATGGTTTGTGAGGGAGGCAACCAATCGATGTGTCCCTCTCACATCCATGTTTCTCTTTCTCTCTCCCTCGTTCATCCTCCCTCCCACTCTATCTGGAAAGAAATAGAAAAATGTCCTCAGTTGACGATTAAAACAAAAGAGAGAAAGCCCAGAACAGCTGGCTTGGAACAGAAAAGAGCCGGGACTCTGCCCTGGAAGACATGGGTTCGAGCCCTGCTGCACAGGAGATGGGGTCTTGAGAAGTGTGGAACTTCTCTGAGTCTCTTTCTCAGTCACCCAGGAATATAAACATCCTGCCTACCAATCCTGCAGGGTTAGTCCAAGGACCCAGGGGAGGCAAGGCTGTAAAGATACCATCTGAACGTTCCTTATTACGACCTACGTTCACGAGTAAGAGACGCTGAGAACTGAATGCATGGAAGGGTAGCCACGCTTTTTCTAAAGGTTCCTGAGACAATCTTCTGGAATTGAGCCTCCTAGAGTATACTTTTCCGAGCTGCTTGCTACTGGAAACAGATGTAACTCTTTTAGCCCTACATGTTATAGCCAAAGCAATAAAAACACAACTGACTTTTTGATTTTTTTTTTTTTAATACAGACAGTCCCAAAGCAATCTTATATAAATGGTTCTGAAACACATGGCAGAGACAAAGGGGCTGCAGAGAGAGATGGAACCCAACCAAAGAGCCCTGCTTGGGTCATGGACAAAGAATGCTAAAACCTTGGCCCGCTGCCTCCTGAGCCCCTTGAATCTAAGACTTGGGCAGAAAACCCCATTCATTCAGAATCCATTAATTCTGGTGATTTAGACTTGGCCTCAGCTGACCTTGCCACTGTCCTATCTATGAAATGCAGCCTGACTTGGAGGGCACAGGCAAGCATGCTAGCTGGGCGGCCAGGAGGCCTGGTTTGCTCCTGACTCCGCCCACTTTGTAAGCTTGGATGAGGCACCTTCCTTCCCCAGCCTCAACTGTCATCCCTGTCAAAGGACAGTGTTGGATGAGGGGCTGTTCCTGTATCATCTAAGATGCTATGACCAGTCACTTCCTTTGGGAAGTCCTCCAATCCTTTGAAGACTGGTGAATGGAACAGGTATCTGTGAAGTTAAGGCAGACTTAATCAGCCAAGGGGACGAGCTGCTTTGAAGCAAGTGGGAAGCACTCATGTCTATGACCCAAAGAAGTACAAAGCATGCCAGTTTTCACTAAGCCTGACTCATAAATATTTTCACCTGTTTGCAGCTGGTTTCGTTATCTAAGTATCTAAATACATGAAAGCAATAAATAATACTATCATTATAGAGAGCCATTTGGGGCATCCACATACATCCACATATGCTAGACTCTATGCCAAGGGCCTTATACACCACAGCAATGGCAGGTTCATCACCCCCACTCTCATCCAGAAAACTACAGCTCAGAGAGATTAAGTAACTTGCCCAAGGTAACACAGCGAATGTTTAAAGTAGGGGTTCAACTCCACCTGCTGTGTAAGCATCTGAAGCTAATCCATCATCTTGTAAACAAGCACTGGTTTATGAGCATGCTGTCTTTTCTTGTAGTAGACATTAACTTAAAACATTTTATTGAGCTATAATTGATATACAATACTGTACGTGTTTTAATTGTTTAACTTGAAGTTTTCATATAAGTATATAACTGTGAAAACATACTAAATCAAGATAGTGAACATATCCACCATCCCAAAAGTTTCCTATACCCTCCTCCCCTCTCCCCTCCCCAGGCAACCACTTATCTGCTTTCTATCACAATATATTACTTTGCATTTTCTAGAATTTTATATAAATAGAATCAAACAGGGGGGTCTGGCTTTTTCCACTGAGTATAATTATTTTGAGATTGGTCCGTTATGTAGGGTTTATCAAGAATTCATTCCTTTTTTATTGCTGGGTAGTATTCCATTGTATGGATATATCAATTTCTTTACCTGCTCACCTATTGGTGGTCATCTGGGTCATTTACAGTTCTTGGCTATTACCAAAGAAGCTGCCATGAACATTTCTGTGCAGGTCTTTGCATGTAAATATGCTTTCGTTTCTCTTGGGTAAGTACCTAGCAGTGAGCTGGTTGGGTCATAAGCTAGGCATACATTTAACTTGCTTATGAAGCCACCAAACTTTTTTCCAAAGTAGAACCATTTAACACTTCTGTCACTCCACATCCTCACCAACATTCAGTATGATCAGTATCTTTACTTTTAGGCACTCAAGGAGATTTTAAGTCATATCACAGTGTTTTTCTTTAAATCCTCACCCAGGGATTTTTTCCCCATTGATCTAGAAAGAGTGGAAGAGGAGGGGGACATCGATGTGAGAGAGACACACTGATTGGTTGCCTCCCATATGTACCCCACCCAGGGCCAGGGATCAAATCTGCAACCCAGGTACGGGCCGATGCTCTAACCACTGAATGACACTGGCCAGGGCTCACAGAGTGATTTTAATTTTAATTTCACTAATGACTAATGATGCCAGGCTTATTTTCATGAGCTCATTTTAATAAAATCTTTAGCTATGACATAAAAACTTGACAAAAATTACAGTGCTAGCCCCCATTTATTAAACTGTTACCCTACCGCATGACAGAGACAATGTGAAGCGTTTTACATACATATCATCCCACCCTTATGACAACCGAATGACGATGGTGTTAAGATCCGGTTTTACTGATGGGAACTGAGGCTCAATGCCCCACAGCACAGTCAGGCAATGGCAGGCCCAGGTCCCAGTCCAGGCCTCTGCTCTGTGCTCTACAGGGTGTGCCTGCCGCTGGCACTGCTCTTGGGTAAGGCTCACATCCCACATCTCAGGCACACACGGGACTTTGGAGCATAATCAGACGATGGCAAAAGACAACCACACACAAAAGCCACAGGAAAAGACAGACACGGCACACACATGTAACCGTGATTCTTTCTCCCGCTCACACAGTCATTCCTTAATTGCTAGGAACACAGGACAGTTTAGCCAAGATACACTGTGGCTGAGGCCCTGATCAATATAGCAATACTGTGTAACATTAAAGGCAAAACGGATCTCTAGAAAGTAGTTAACTGAGAGCCTCGAATCTAAAGACAGGCATAATCGTGCCAATGTTTAGCACATTCACGTTGTGCTGAAGAAATCACATAAAAGAACTTTATTTTTGCTCTTTAAAGGCAGGTGTATTTCAAGTTGTTGACTCTTGGGAAGCACTGGAAACGTCTAGGGTTTTGTTTGGCCCAGAGATTACGTTGCAGCAGCAAGAGCAAAGCCAGGTGCTACAAGGGAACATCGGCAGCTCGGAGCAGGCCGGCCAGCCTCTCTGGGTCGTGGGAGGCTGCTCCCTAACATGCCTTCCAGGGCTATTGTCTGGCCTTAAAGATTTGTGGGAAGCATGGAACGGAGCATGGTAGTAAACGTGACAATGTAACAAGGAGAGCCCTTCCTGAATAGAAGGAATTTCAACTTTGACTTTGGACTTTACAACCTTGACTTTGAACTGTGGTGCTGAAGTTCCATGTCTATGGAGTGATGCAGCCCTCAGAGGACAGTCTTCATGTCCCCTGACATCCTGGGTGCTGCTCTCCACTCTCCAGCGGATCCTCACGATGTGACATCATTTTATAAGTCCAAGCTCCCTAGTGGCCTTCCTTCTTCCTGAGGTCACCTCATTCTAATCCATTCTCCTCACGGATTCTCTTTTCCAGAGCTCCAATCCTCTGCCCAGGGAGTCCTCCACATTTCCCTACTTGGACATCTTCTCAATTCTTAGGGCCTGTTAAGAAGAAGGTCTCAGACCAGGCTGGTGTGGCTCAGTGGATTGAGTGTGGCCCCATGGACTGAGAGGTCCTAGTTTGATTTCTGGTCAGGGCATACGCCCGGGTTGCTGGCTTGATTCCCAGTAGGGGGCGTGCAAGAGGCAGCCCATTGATGTATCTCTCTCACATGGAAGTCTCTCTCTCTCTCTCTCAAAAAGTCAATAGAAGCACATTAAAAAAAAAAAGAAGAAGAAGAAGAAGGTCTTGGGAGTGGGTAGGTGGGTAGGGGGGCTGGGTGAAAAAGGTGAAGAGATAAAGCAAAACAAACAAACAAACGAACAAAGAAAAAAACCTCATGGACAGACAACAGTATGGTCATTACCAAGGTAAACAGGGCTGGGGGAGGCAGGAGAGACTAAAGGGTGGATAAATGGGGCTGGAAGGAGACTTGACTTGGGGTGGTGAACACACAATACAATATATAGAGGATATATTATAGAATTATATGCCTTAAACCTATATAATTTTATTAACCAATGTCACCCCAAAAATTCAATAAATAAATAAATAAATAAGGTCTCTCCTCTCTGCAGCCTTACTCTGTTGGTCGCCAGGCAGATCCTGTCACCCCTTAAACTGCACTCTCTTTGGCTTCCAGGGCGGCCCTCTTCCCTCCGTGTACCTCTTCCCTCCGTGCACCTCTTCCCTCCGTGTACCTCTTCCCTCTGTGTACCTCTTCCCTCCGTGTACCTCTTCCCTCCGTGTATCTCACGTAGTGTTTGCATCAGTAATGGGCTGTTTCCTCCCACTCACCCAGCACTACCCATAGGAGAATATAACTATGAGGAATAATTATGCATAATAATGTAAGTGATATGAACATAATAAAACCCAAATACAATTTAAAGTGCTATTCTAACCACTTCCGAAGGACCCAATAGCAACTTGTGACTAATAGCTACCACATGGGAGAGCAAAGACAGAGGACATCTCCAGCACTGCAGAAGCAGGTCTAGAATAACTCTTTGCAGAAGTCTTCTCAATGGTGGTAAACTCGCTTCTTTAAGGTGCAACTGATTTCTTTAAATAAGCAAAAGACGCTTGGGACTGTAACATGGGGAACACGGAGAAGATCAGGAATTCTGCTACTACTGATTGCAAGATGCCACTTCTGTCTGATGAGTCACAACCAACCAAGCCAACCATGTGATATAAGCTAGCTCTGAAGGTCACTGTGGCTATAAGCTAGCTCTGAAGGTCAATGTGGCTATAAGCTAGCTCTGAAGGTCAATGCTGGCTCTTATGAATCTCTCCAATCTATTCTCCCTCATATCATTCCATCACCCAATGTCACATCGTCTGCTTGAGACCAACTGGAATAACTTGAATTTCCATTTTCCTGTATATTTGGATGTGCTGTTCCCTCCACCTGGAATGTCTTCAACTGCCTCCTGCCTAACTCTGATCACCTCTCAACACAGTTCAAGCTTCACCTCCTCCGTGACGCCTTCCCTGGTTGCCTCCATGCACAGGTGGCCGGTGCTCCTGTACGCCCCTGGTACATTTACATGCCTCTGCAGTCATTCCCTCCCATGGCTGTGTCTTCCAACACACTGTCACCACCTTGAAGGCAGGGCTGTCTTTCCCCCTGACTTGACCCACCACAGCAACCGGCACACTGGACACTCTTGACAAATATTAATTAAAAGATTTTGTCAATGAATGACTGAATACACACATTCCCAAAGAAGAGTTCCATCGTGTGTCCAGCAATGCCACTGAATAAATATGCAGCCTCCCTAGGTACCACCTCTGAAGGAAGCCAAACTATTGGATTGTTTACATTCTGGGCCATATTCATAATAGGCTTAGCTTAGAAACAGGTGAGCACCGGAGGCAAGAAGCTCACGGGGGGCGGCTGAGCCATTCCCCTGCCTCCAGTTCAAACACAGCTAAAGCAGTTGAGACAAAAACCTACCTGGCCTCACGGATGGGAACACTTTGTAAATGATCTAACTGTCTGACCACTATGCTGTACACCTCAAACTAACATAAAATAGTACTGTCAACTGTAACTGGAAAAAAACAAACAAAAACCTACCTGGCTTTTTAAAGAATTTAAAGCCACCCCCGGCAAGCCATGACAAGGCAGAACTAAGAGCCCAGGGCACCTCCCTCTGTGTGCTGAGTCAGGGGCCTTTGTCTGCTCAGTGACTCACCCAGCAGCTTATAAACCACCTCAGCAGCCGAGGACAAGGAAGCCAAGCTGCTCAAGCCCACAGGTTTGCGTCTGCTCCCTTTCTCCATGTTCAGAACAGCCCCAGAGCAACCAAAGCACAGGATGGGATGGGACCCCTCCAGCCTCATTGGAAGGAAATCAGGTCAATCAATCCCTAGCTCTTTGCCGTCTGGCGGTGGGAGTGGGGGGTTAGGGGGGTGACATGGTAGAATCTGATTGGTAGTTAAGGAACTTGAATTCTGCCCTAGCCGGTTTACTCAGTGGTTAGTGCGCTGGCCCTTAGACCCAAGGGTCTCAGGCTGGATTCCTGGTCAAGGGCATGTACCTGTGTTGCAGGTTCGGTGCCCAACCCCGGTCAGGTCGTGCAGGAGGCAACAAGTGAATGTGTTTCTCTCACAATGTTTTTATTTTCTCTCTCTCTCTCTCTCTCTCTCTCTCTCTCTCTCCTCTCCCACTCCCTCCCTTCCACTCTATTTAACAATCAATGGAAAAATATCCTGGGGTGAGGATTAACAAGAACAGGAAAGAAAGAAACTTGCATTCTGGACCTGACATGTGATATGAACTTCACAGTGAGATAAAACTGTCCAGTTACAGCTGTGGGCCATGTACCTGCACATTCCCGGCCTCACTCCCTCCGTCTGAGGTGCAGATAACGCACCTCCCAGGTTGGTGGCGCAATGAAAAGATTAGGCTCCGCCACATAATAAGAGTTCAGAACAGGTTACCACCACCCCAGTCTCCACCCTGTGGCCTGATGTCCCACAGACTAACCAGCTTGTGGGTTCAGGCAAGGCCCTTCTTTTCCTGAGTCCTCAGTCTCTCCAGCAACATCAGTGAGCCAAATTATTTCTCAGTTCCCTTCCAGATCCAAGGTGTGGGAGTTCGGGATGTGAGACTTCCTGTTAGTGTGTGTGTGTGTGTGTGTGTGTGTGTGCCTAGGAGAGAGAAAATATGAGTGCAAAACCATTTTTTTTTTTAGTTCCCTTAATGGAATAAGACAGATTTGAATAGTTGGATTCCAAACCACTGTGTTCTCTTTGTTCCATATATTATTTTAAAAGCTTATCTTTGTCATTTAGCTGTTTCTACAATTACAAATCCTTCCACAATACAAGGTAAAGGTTTTCTCCCTCCCGATGACTTAGCATACAAAAACAGTAAAATCCTTAGTCTTTATAGATAAATTGTTTGATGTTTCCGATAAAATAGGTTGGAAAGGGTTGGAACAGAAAACCACTCTATTTATCTGCATGACTAATGCCTCGGAGAGAGAAGGCAGAATAGCAGCCTCCTGAGGTCAGCAGTCAGAGTCCGCACAGGCCTGCCTTTCGCTCTCATCGCCTCTCCAAAGCGGGAACAGTGATCATAACCCGTTCATTTGGGAATCCCTGGAGTGGAGGTGTTGAAGAGTTTCTGAAGAGACCCTACTAGTAGGAGATGTTCTGTAAATATTTTTTTAAAAAATCTCATGTTGAAAGTTTGGGAACTCTTATGTGTTATTTCTTTCTCTTGGAGACTCACATTGTCATACAAACACTGCAGGAATTTTACCTGTCCAATTTGGCATTTCTCCAACTTGCTGTGCATACACTGGTTTGTGTGTGTGTGTGTGTGTGTGTGTGTGTGTGTGTGTGTGTGTGGTTCTTCTCCCTCAAAGACAATAAAAGCTATTATGCCTCTCCACACACCCACACACCCTCACAATATGGACAAAAAGCCTGAAATCCCAGTCCAGGGGTCACTATGGACAGAGATAACAACATGCACCCCCGAGTCAGAGAAACACAGGTTCAGCCCCAGTTCCACAGCAGTGCAGCCTATGGATGTCCCTTAGCCTTCTAGAGTTTCCACTTTGCAATAAATGAAAACGGAACTGATATGTGTACTCCTGCTTGCCCGTGTGTGTGTGTGTGTGTGTGTGTGTGTGTGTGACAAACGCATTTGGCACGCGGCAACTATTTCTAAAGTGTGACTCTCCCTCCTCTCCCTTTGCAAAATCACAAGTGGAGACATTGGAAAACACACTGGTCAATTTTTTAAAATGCTCATAAAACTTCAAATCAAATTATTTCACATACGTAGCCATCTTGGAATGTCAATCCATTACCCAATCTGCATGTTTTTGTAAACAGAAGCATCCAGGAGAAAGTGGCAGGGCTGCTTGCATGCGGGTGGATGCAAAGGAGACCCAGGATTTCACACAGCTCTCCGGAATTTAATATCAAGGAATCTGTCTGTGTCAAATATTACTCCATTTAATGAAGAGCGATATTATTTGATATAGTCATAAAGTGCATTCCTATCAAAATTCAGCTGTTATCAACATTACTAACACCTGTTTTATCCTAGTGTGTTTTATTGAAACCATAATGATGGGCACATTTGAAACAGTCCCCGGCTAATTTTCAGAAGTCTCTCTCATATGATCATCCCACCAGGGTTTCCATCAAGCTAGAATAAGGAGTTTAAAGTGCTTGAAAGAGCCCTGGCCCATCTGGCTCGGCGGTTGGAGTGTCGGCCCATGAACCAAAGGGTCATGGGTTCAATACCCAGTCAAGGGCTCGTATCTGGGTTGCAGGTTTGATCCCCAGTCCTGGTTGGGGTTATGCTGTAGGCAACTAATTGATGTTTCTCTCCCATCGACGTTCCTCTCTTTCTCCCTCTCCCTTCCATTCTCTCTAAAAACCAATGGAAAAATATTTTCGGGTGAAGATGAACAAAAATGAATAAATAAGTAAACAAGTGCTTGAAGGCGCACCCTCTCCAGGTCGCTCCTAATTAAACAGGAGCCAAAGGGACGCGATCAGACGCTGTGTAATCGTCCTGGGCTCTGACATAAAAACAGACCATCAGTGAGAAAGTACCTCTGCAGGGAGACTTGATCTCAGCCTGCAGCCGGCTTCCTTTCAAGCCTGATGTCTATTTCAAAATACCTATTAAAAGTCTATGATGGACTTAATTAAAAGTCTATGATGGACTTAATTATGAGAGGCAGATAATAAGAGTCTAGTTAATTCCCTCCCCTTGTCCAGGGTAGTAGAGAGCTGCCAATCATCTCCCCCTCCAAAGAGGCCCACCCTGCGGACACCGCTTTCCCGAGCTGGCTGGACTGTGCAGGAGGGGCGCTGACCCGGAGGTGGTGCTGACGGAACCGGGGCCCTCAAAGGGCCCTGAAGGGCCTGCTTGCTAAAAACAGCGACAGTTTTTCCATGATCCCCATATACAGTGTTTGAACCTTATCCCTGCTTCTCACTTCTCAGCCTCTGAGGTCCCTCTCCCCATCTCCACTCACCTCCACACTGTTTGGGGTGATTTGACATGATGCCCCATAAACTAACAGGCGCCTTAACCTACAAACACACACACACACACACACACACACACACACACACACTCGGTAGAGGACAGCAGAGGAAAGAGCCCATCTCAGTAGCAGAAGCAGCAGCTCTGGAGTCAGAAAGACCTGAATTTGAATCCTGACACCCTCACTTCTTGCTGTGTGGTCTTAGGCAAGTTACCTAACCTCTCAGAGCCTCCATTCTCTGCCCGTAGATTACAGACAAGAACACCTGCCACCAAAGTTTAATCGGAGGACCCTGGTTCAAATAGGGTACCTGATAGTGTCATTCCCCCAACAGGAGAGCAGAAACCCCTCAGCCAATGCGTGTCGGCCTCCACTGTTTCCCATGGGACAACTCCCTCCGCCCAGAGAGAAAACCTTGCGGGAGAGGCTAGCTGAGAGAGAAAAATGTTAAATAATTCAGAAGCACTAACATCGAGTCTGATGTAGGTATAAAAATAGTTACAAAACACCACACTCCTCCTGTTTTCATTACAGCAACCTTGGCTCCCTGGTAGGAACAGGAGCCTGGGTCTGGCGTGGGGCTGGGGCCGGGCCTGGGGCAGGGAGCCTCATCAGGCTTCCGTTTGGGCTTTTCTAATTACTCATCTTTGTACAAAGGCACAGCAAGCATCTGCTTGTCACCTCTGTATTTCAACCAGCCTTCAGACAGGCAGCTTATTTTCGCCTTGACAGCATGCTCAGCTGGGCTGCGGAAGCAGAGAGAATGTTCTATGTCCTTCCTTTAGACGGGGACCAACTGGTGAGCTGGTCCGAGGATGCTGGGCCTGATCCCAACACTTCAGTTCAAAGGAACCCTGAGCCCAATCGGCCTGTGTCACCCAGAGGGACTATGTTGTCCCTAAAAGTACAAATTCAGGGAAGAGAACAGGAAGCCTCCAACTGGAGAACTAACACTTCCTAAGCTCCTACTATGTCCCAGGCACCCTGCGGGGTACTTGGCCCATATCACTTCCTATCACCCTCACAAAAAGCCCCAAATTCATTACAAGCTTCTATACAGGTCACAAAAGAGGAAACGGAGGGAAGTTAAGGGACCCGCCCTCCCCCCCACATTCCACCAAAGAGTGAGGGCTGAGGCGGAGCTCCTCCAACCCCAGCCTGTGCTCCGCCTCGTGCCCTCCCTCAGAGCAGAGCACCGGCATGAAAGGCCTTCATGAACTACTCAGCTGCATTTGTAGCTCCAAGCCAGAGCCGAACGCTCACGCAGTGCATTTTCTTGCGAAGGAGCTGCACAGAGACAATTTCCAATTCATACTTCACAAGACAGAGAAACAGGGCCTGTTGTTAGCCTGCTCTGGGTCCGGGGGCAAGTCCAAGCGTGCGCCGGGAGCGGCAGGCACAGGGGCTGCTGAACAGAAGGCCAGAACCAACATACTGCTTCCAGCAGCTCGGGGCTCCGAGTCTCTCTGGCCGACTTTGCAGGAGAGAAGAGGGAGTGATCAGCAGGGAAGAGGAAGCCCAGAAGGGTGGAGAAAGGAGGAGGAATAATAATGAACATACTATTTCTTGTCTCTCCAAAAACATGTCCCCATCCTTCAGGTCGACTCCAAACTTCTTTCTTGTCGAAACTTTCCTGGCTCCCCATCCACCTGGGTATGAGAGTTCCTCGTCTAATGGGTCTACTTCCTGCGGGGCTCTGTGCGAAACGTGTGCTTCGTGTGACTCCATTTTATTCTGAAAGCGATTGTTTTCAGCCCTTATTAATCAGAAAGGAACTAAGACTTAGAGGTTGGTTAATCCACCAAAGGTCACATAGGCTAGCACAGTGGGTCTCAACCGGGGACAGCCAAGAATTATCGAGTCGCTGGTGCTAAAGCTGCTGGAGGTGGCTTGGCCAGGATTGAAACTGAGGTCAGTCTGACTCTTACATTCATGATGTCTGGCAATCTCTGAACTCTGTCCCAAGGACCTTGCGGTCTGGATGGACTCTCCTGCCCTTCTGTCTGGAATGACACCAACTCCAGGGCATAGGTCACTCAGCAAGCTCTCACTGATTGATTAGTCAGTATACTTAATAATGGTGCCGAAGATAAGATAAGCAGCCCCACCAAAGGGAGCCGGGCATTCTGTGATTGAGTCCATATTCCCACCTGCTACAGGAAGCTTCTCAATACCCAGACAGGTCCTGCTTGCACTCCTCTCATGATGGGAAGCTCATTACCCCACAGGCAGTCCAGTGCTTGGGGGACGTTCTTCCTGATGCTGAACTGAAGCCAGCTCCCCACTCAGCCACAGCCTGCCTCAGCCTCTGGAGCCCTCATGAAAAGACTGCTGATTACCCCTAAGAGACCAGCCCCAAAGTCCTGGTCATGTTCTCTTGACTCCTGGAATGGTAAACTAGAACACAGACTTGGAGCCAGAGAGATCTGGATTCAAATCCTGTTTCCATTGTTCATATAGTTGGTGGTGGAGCAGAGTTGCTGTGTTCAGCACACAGTAGGCAGCTCAGCGCATAGTAGGGATCAAATGGCCTAACCAGGTTAGATGGCAGGGTCTGTCCGTGTGGACGTGGCTCCCCTCTCTGCTGTGAGCTCCGACACCTGCTGGCCTTCCACACCTCACGCCCCCCCCCCCCCCTTGGCCTCTGCCTGCCTGTCACCGAGTGAATTTAATTCCACGAGTAAGGGGATGGGAAACTGAGATGGATGACAACCACGAGAGTTACCATAGCAACACTTTAACTTGAAAAGTTCTAAGAATATGTTAAAAATTATAGGCACAAACCCATGCCTAAATGTAGGCCCCTGGAACCCTTCTTTGATGCCGGAGACCATCACCCACATGCTAATGTAGAAGGAATTCCCACCCTCTTTCCCTCCTTCAGGGAGAGGTTATGAAGGGACATTCCCCTTCTAGGGATCCGTGTGAATTCTGGCCACAGGGTGTCATTCATCAGTGCAGGCAGGTGTTGGGAAAAGCTCAGCTTCTCTGAAAAGTTTCATCCAAAAGTTCAGAGACATCTAACAGTGGTGCAGGCCGGCCGGTGTGGCTCAGTGGTTGAGCATTGATCCGCACACCAAGAGGTCACCGGTTCAATTCCCAGTCAGGGCACATGCCCAGGTTGTGGGCCCGATCCCCAGTGGGGGGCATGCAGGGGACGGCCAATCGATGTTCCCATCTCTCTCTCCCTCTCCCTTCCTCTCTCTCTAAAAATCAACAGAGAAAAAACATTTTTCTTTAATAAAGATGGTGCAAATCTTGCTCACAGAGTAGGTAGGGAGAGTCCCCAGCCCTCCGTGTCCTGTGCACTCGCTCCGAGCAGCTCCAGGGGAAGGATGCTGGCTCTATGGCCGGGTGGATCCATGCAAGAGCCCTGGCTCCCTGACTCACTAGCGGGGTGACCTTGGGCAAGATGGCTAAGCTCTCCGAGCCCCTTTCCTCCTGTGCAAAGTGGGGAAAACAAGACCCCGCTGTGAGGACTGAATGAGGTAACGGGGCCAAACGGGGCATAATTCAACAGAAACCTGTAGCCTCTCGTGGGCTGCCACTCCTCCAGGCACTGGGTTATCGCCTCGGTTACCAGAGGACAACGATCGCTGTGTCCTAGAGGTTTGCAATAGTCGTGAGAGACCGAACAGACAGGCAGTAGCCAGACCATGTATGAAAACAGAACTCGGAACACCCGCCTCGGCAGCCACCAGCCCAAACGGGCAGCAACCCGCCAGCTTTCCTAAGTGCTGCCCCCGCTCCCACCCACGGTCCGGTGAGAAAGGACCAGATCCGTTTCCCAATCCAACCCCCTAAAAAGCCACTTCCAGTGACCCGCGTCCAGCTTCCTCTAACCAGAGCAGCCCAGAGCCTTCCCTGTCCTCACTATGAAGCTGCCCCACGCCCCGCCTGCCTCGGAGTCGCACCCACGACAGGTGATGGTGGCTGACTCCCTTGTTACAGCAAGCTCTGAAGCAGCAGCCTCTGCTCCTTCTCATCTGGGCGGTCTGCTTCTATTTCTACAGCGAGTAAACATAATAAAGTATTTAGCACGTTCTGCCCTTGACCTGCCCCTACCCCAGCCTGATTATTCTTAATACAGCAGACATGTGATCTTATTACATCATAAAACATAGTATTTGACACCATGGAAAGAAGAAAGTATATCGTAGGATAAGGGAGGTCTTGAACACTGGGGGTGGGAAGGGGGTTGCCAAGGTAATGGGATGGTCAGGATGGGCCCTGTTCAGAGGTGATACTGGAGTAAAGACGGGGTCAGTGACTAGCCATGTAGATGTCTAGGGGAAGAACATTCCAGGCAGAGGAACAGCCCTGAGGCAGGAGCAGGCCTGACATGTTCCAGCAAAGCAGGGGAGGTGAGGGTGAGGGTAGGAGGTGAGGTCGGAGCCGTGGGAGAGACCTGGGTTTTACAGGTTGTGTAAGGACTGTGACCTTTACTCTGAGACAAATGGGAGCCACCCGAGGCTTGCACAGAGTGACAGGTCCTGATTTACGTCTTAAGAGGATCACTCTTGCTGCTGTGTGGAGAATAAACTGCAAGGGGTCAAGGGCACAGCAGGGAGCAGGGAGGGAAGCTGCTGAAATCATGCAGGTGAGGGGGAGGGGGTGGGGGGCTTCCTTCCACAGGTGGTTTCTGTGCCAACAGTGAGAAGTACTCAGGTTCTGGATATATTTTGATTATGACTCTGAGTTTAAGAAACAGTGCGTGAGTACCTTTTTTCTCCCTTCCCTTAAAAAGACAGGTAGTTTCACAGATCCAGAAAGCAGAAAGTGGTCTAGGTCACCCCTAATGGCCATCTCACCCAGTGTGACAAAGTTCCACACACACTGGCCCAGAGCTGGGGATCCAGTGGGGGTGTCCGCTTGGGGCTTCTCCAGGGATACCCTGGTATTCCTGCTGAGTGACACCTCCCCACAGAAAACGGGAAAGCAGATCGCTTCCCTGCTCTAACTCCTGCCAGACTGGAGGGGGCTTGGCTTAATCCTTCTGCAGGGCCCTTCAGCAACACCTGTCAACGGCCCCGGGAAGCGGCATAATCTTTGACCCAGCAATTTCAAGCCAAAAAATTGGGCTGAAAGAAATAAATAGACAAGTACGAGAAAACGTTGATCTCATTATTCACCGTGGTGAAAATTTGAAAACGATAGGAAATTGATTAATTAAATGATGACATGTCCTTATGATGGACTACTACATGGCCATTAAAAGTGATGTTGGAGAGAACATGTAATGGCATGGGGAAATGATCATGACATACCAAGGTAACAAAACAGTGTGTACAATCTGCTCCAAATGGTGATGGGGAGGACATCTATGGAGAAACAGTCCTGGAGAGAAAACCAAAACATTAGGAGGAACTCACTCTACATGGCAAGAGTATGGGTCATTTTTATTTGTTCTTTGGGTTATCTTAAGTTTGCTAAATGTTCTACTGTTTACATGTATTAAAAAATAAATAAAAACATGATAAACATTATAAAAGCTTCAAAGTAATACCTATCCTAGTAGTGAAAACCGCCGCCTATTCCACAGTGTTCCGTGGGGCTTCGCGAGAATGAAAGAAGCCTGGAGAGAGCAATGCATTCCTGGAAATGGAGTTCTCGTGGCACTGCGATAATGGCCACGGCGTACTATGTCCACCGTCACACGGCAGCTGCCACCACTGAGGCCACCACCACACTGACAAATAGATGCACGAAACGGACCGACTCTGTTTGCTCTGTGACACTCGCATCTGGTACTCCCAAGCTTGGGGAGATGGGAAGGGGAAAACGAAGGCAGGAGGGAAGATCAGGTTTTAGAACCTGTGGGCCTCGGACCAGTAGCATCAGCCTCTACCAGGAGCTTGTTAGAAAAGTAGAATCTCAGGCCTCCCCCCTTTACCCACTGAATCAGAACCTGCATTTTATAACAAGTCCCCGGGCAGTGCCCAGACACATTAAGTTTACAAAGCCCTCTCTACCCAGCCAGTGTGGCTCAGTGGTTGAGTGTGGACCCATGCACCACGGTTTGATTCCCGGTCAGGGCACATGCCCAGGTTGTGGGCCCGATCCCCAGAGCGGGGCATGCAAGAGGCGGCCAATCAATGTTCTCTCATTGATGTTTCTATCTCTCCCTCTCCCTTCCTCTCTCTAAAATCAATAAAGGAAAAAAAAAATTTTTTTTTAAAGCCCTCTCTAGAATATAACACTTTGCCCTACTTTGAGATTAACTTGAGGAGAACTCAAAAAAGAAAAAGAAAAAAAGCAGCCAACTGAGTAAAAGATTTTCTCAAGCAAATATTGATTATCTAAAAGATGTAAAAGCAACCTAACCACCCAGAAGTGCGCAGAAATGTGTTGTGTGTGTGGAGACCGCAGGCCCTTGGGCAATGACAAGTCTCTGGCGCCTGAGAAGCCTTTCGCAGTAAACAGCAGAGACCAGGTACTCTCTCTTCTAAGTGGGCTCCTGGGCTGCCTGAGCCTCTCAGTGGTTAACAGGACTCTTCCAGAAGTAAACGGGGGGGGGCAAAATAAGGTCCAAGGAATATCACCACATCTCCAGGCAAGGGACAGGCCTCCAGCACTCAGAATGCAACGATGGTGTGCGGAGGGGACAGGTTGAGGACGGCCACCTTTCCCACCCAGGTTTGCCAGGACACAGGAAAGGGTGGGAAAGAGGCCTTGACTGCTATACTCGTCCTCCTGTGGCTCAAATAAATTCGGTTACAACCTAATTCATAAATCACTCAACATGAGATCCCTTCGTGCTTCTTTGAAGTAGGGAGGGAACAGAGATTTAACGAGGCTCTCCTGGTACGCACCATCCCTCAGCCCTGGCTGCACCCAGCAGCAGCCCCTGGGAGCCACTGGGAGCTCTCACGCCTGGTCCTGCTCTGGTCGTTGCTAAGAGCTCCCAGGTGATTCTAATGCAGAGCCAGGGTTGGGATCCACTGTGTTGGAACTCAAAGTCGAGCACCTAACAGCAGCTCAGAGAAGCAGGTAGATAATATGAGCACCAAGCTGGTCCAGAGCGGCAAAGGGACAGAGCTGGAATCAGAACCAGGACCTGCTGGTCTCAATCTAGAGCCCTCTGGGTTTTCTCAGGGATGCCAGAGGTCCTCTAGACCCGAAAGAGGCTCCTTTAGACCCTCCTAAAACTCCCTCCAAATTTCCGTCCACCACTGGACTGCACTGATAGTTCAGTCCCGGCTCTGGAAGCAAGAATCAGAGGCCCAGGAGCCAGGTGGGTGAGGAGGTACAGGGGAAACAGCATGCCGAGAGCTACCGTCACAGAGAAGACACGCTGGTTAGGCACGCTGCAGGTCACTTCACAATCCCACACAACCCTCTGAGGTAGATACTTCTACTTTCTATTTTATAAATGAAAGAAAAAATGATGAAAGTGCAGACCATCTAAGTAACTTGCTTGAATTTATTCAGCTATCGGGTGACATAGCGGAGAATTCAACCAGTATCTGTTGGCATTCTCTACTGTCTCACATGGCTTTAGAAGTCATTCGTGTCTTGAACTACCTGTAGGTGTCAGGTGTTTTAGTGAAGTAAACACTTAGTCCTTGTGCGTGAGATGGGATCTACTGATTCCCAAGTTTACGGAGGAGGGCACTGAAATACTGAGGGCTGCCCACGGTGACAAGGCAAAGAGGTGGCGTCAGGGTCTCAGCTCTGTTCTTTCAGGTTCTGAAGCTGATGTTCCTTCCCACAGTTCATGCTGTTCAGTCTGAATCGCCTGCGTGCACGCAGAAACGGACTGAAATGGCCATAAAGAGGAATTGAGGTTTGACCTTAGAAGTACGTCCAGGCCTTGAAGAGAGACAAACAACACTAGGCTGGATAAGCCAAAAATTCCAGAATTGCTGCAAATGGGGCAGATTCAGAGCAGCCGGGCGCCTCTGACCCCACAGCAGCGAGATCGCAGCGTCTGTCCACCTTCAAGGCCAGGACGGATTTCCTGATGGCCGACCTTTTGCCCTGCTTCGCTTCGAAAAGCACGTTCGGGATTTAATAGCATAGTGTTCAGTATTTGTTTAAAGGATGTGTTTTATTGTGGCATTTTCCCATGTCACCAAAACACATTTTCAAAAACAACAATTGAAAGATCTCACTGTTGGGCTCTGCCATACTTTTCTTATCCCATTGTTCATCTTTTCTTCACTATTATAAATAACACTGCAATGAACATATTTGTTCGTACAGCTTTTCTGCCCATCTCTGATTATTTTCTTTATTCATTTTTTTTTTTTTTTTAGAGAGAGAGAAAGGGAGAAGGAGAGATAGAAACATCGATGAGAGAGAACCTCGAGAAGCCACCTTCTGCATGTCCCCCCCACCCCCACCCACTGGGGATTGGGCCTAAAACCTGGGCATGTGTCCTGACCAGGAATCAAACCAGTGACCTCTTGGTGCATGGGTTGATGCTCAGCCATTGAGCCACACCGGCTGGGCTCTGATTATTTTCTTTGGCCAGATTCCTTGAATTGGAATACTGGACTGAAGGAAATAAGCATCTCTAGGACTACTGACAGTGATTGCCAAATTGCTTTCCTAAAAGGGTGTATTAATTTGCATTTCCACAAGCAGCAAAGAAGAGTACCTGTCTCCCAGGGCCCTCTCCAGAATCCAACACTATCTTAGCAATAATCTTGGCTGATAAGTAAAAAATAGTAGCATGAGTCTGCAAAGATGAAATTTTTAAACAACCCACCTCTAGTCATATAACCAGTATGTAGGTGAACCAAGATGTGAACTCAAGTTATTTAGCTGTGGGAGCTGGGTCCCCAGCGGGTGCCCCCAAAGTACCTAGCCACAGCTTGGGCTATGTAATGGTTGTTATACGTCAGCTCTTGTTTGAGGAAGTTTTCCATGACAGACCCACCAGGGCAGGGATCTTTGCGTTCATCTGTGATTATCCCAGGCTTCTAAACAAACACTGTCTCACAGAACTTTCTGCAATGACAGGAATGTTCTGTATCCGCACTGCTTGACATCGTAGCCACCATCCTCTACTGAGCACTTGAAATCTGCCTGGTGCAACTGAGGAAATTAATGTTTACTTTTAATTAAACCTCTTTTAAATTGTGACTAGTACCTACCCCAGTGCACAGCACAGCTCTAGAATCTCAGCGCATCACCCACTAAATATTTCCCAAGTGACCAACTCACGTAATCTCAGCCCACCTACCTCTCCCACACTTCCTGCAAGGCGAGTCTTTGCCTCTTCCTCCCTTATCTCCACGTGTCCACTTATTTACTCGAAGGCAGGGTTAATGTTATTTATCTGCCATGTGAAGATCAGCTAATTAATGTTGGCAAAGAGCTGCACTGCTGACTGGTTCTCAGAATAATTGCACCTTAATAAAACGTTTAAAAGACCAATTCTCATCCAGAGGCCAAAGCAGGGTTCGGTTTATTTAGTAAAAGGCTGGTTTCTCTGGCTCACCCTGAACTGAATCCTTCCACTGTAGACCCCATCAACGCAAACTGCTTTCATTTGAAAAGTTCCACCAATCAGAAGATACTGACATTTACCTTTGCAATGGTTTTGATGTCACAGTTTGATGAGTAAATTAATACTACAAACAAGATTGGGGAGGGCGGATATTTAACCAACTTGAACAAATTGCTTTTAAGCTCTTAAGCATTTTAATTGCTTGCATGATAATGAACCAAATTTTTAAATGTCTTGATCCACTCTCAAAGTAGGCCCAGTAAAAGGACCTCTGAAAGAAAACACTTAGCGAAGCACTCAGTTTTTATTACATGGCAGTCTAATAGTTACAACGTTGCCACTCTAAGAACAAACAGGAGCCGGAGAGGTAGTCCTAGGTGTGTAACCTTGGGCAATGGCTTGCCTTACTGAGCCTCAGTTTCATCACCCAGAACATGGGGATAACAGCAGCTGCCTGGTACACAGAAGGCACTCGGTACATGTTTGTTCTGCTCTCGCCTCTTCTTCCTCCTCCTCCCTCCACAACTGGATGAGAAGACTGACTATGTCTCTCCCCATCTTCTGAAAAGAAGATGCCAATTCTTAAAACCCACAAAGAAAGAATGGACGCCTTCCTTTACAGTGCCAGTCTGCAAATATAAGACAGCTCTGCTTGACGTCTGGTGGTCATTATTATCACTTTCTAAAATAATGTCAGAATAGGAAGTCTCCTGACACCTTGCTACTCCAAGTGTGGGCCAGGGACAAGCAGCACAGCACCACCAGGGAGCCTGTCAGAAATGCATATTCCTAGGCTGTACTCCAGACCTACTGAATCAGAACACACATTTAGCAAGATTCTTGGGTAATGTGTATATGTGAAAGTTTGAAGCACTCTCTTACAAAACAGCAAATCCACACTCCTCTCTCAGCCTAATTTTATAGAAAGGGAAACAGTCCAGCAATGGGCAAGTGTTTTACAAAGTAAAGCATAATGTACTGGCTGTAACCCTTTTGCTTGACTTTCGGGGGTTCAAAGTCCAGACTTATAGAAATCAACAATCACTCTTCAGCAAGAAAATGGGCTCTTTAAGAGAAAAATATTTTTTTTTAGATGGAGAGGAAGAGAGAGAGAGAGAGAGAGAGAGAGAGAGAGAGAGAGAGAAACACTGATGTGTTGTTCTACTTATTTATGCATTCATTGGTTGCTTCTTGTACGTGCCCTGACTGGAGGTTGAACCCACAACCTTGGCATATCAGAACGATGCTCTAATCCACTGAGTTACCGGGCAGAACAAGTGAAAAAAATTCTTAAAACTTAACGTTCTTGGAGATGACAACGATCCACCGATTGCACCCGATACCCTTTCCGCCGTGGGCCCAGGCTCCAGAGCTACTGTCCGGAAGGCAAACAGGACTCCGGCCCAGGGAGCGGGAGCACCACTCAGCTGCGTGGGAGACCTGCTACATTCATGTCCTGTTTCCTTTCTGTTTTCCAAATGAAAGAACGGCCCTGATTTGATGTTCAGAACATGACAAAAGACAAAAACATTCCCTCACCTTCCCTAGTGAAACCAGAGTGGTGTCAGCATCAAAGACAGCAGCTAAACACTTGTCAGAATTTCAAGTCTGCCGCAGAGCGGGTTTCCTCTAAGGTGACCATATAACCCAACCACCCTGGGGTGACCTCTCTATCCAATCCAAAGGAAACTCTCTGATGCCTCCTGCTGAACACTGGGACACCTTGGAAATGGGAGGACTGGGCTTCCTCCGCTGGCTCCACTGAATTCTTTGTCAGATGACTAGTCCTCTAGCCACAGGAACACCTCTTTTCTGGGTCACAGAAACCGGACACAAGAAAGAGCAAAATGGACAAAGACACGCTCTGCTCAAACTGGCCGGTACAGCAAGGATGGGACCAGATCTCCCAACTCCTTCCACTTTGGAAGCAGCATGTAAGCATGTTAATTTCTTTCTTTCTTTCTTTCTTTCTTTCTTTCTTTCTTTCTTTCTTTCTTTCTTTCTTTCTTTCTTTCTTTCTTTCTTTCTTTCTTTCTTTCTTTCTCTCTCTCACTCTCTCTCTCTCCCTCCCCCCCTTCCTTCCTTCCTTCTTTTCTCCCCCCCCCCCTTTCTTGTATTATGCCGAGGGACCTTAAAGAGAAACCACTGGGCTGATTTCCCCAGTAAAATGCCATGCAGCAGGTGGGGATAAACTTGCTGTGGTCTAGTCTTCACTGTTTCCTTTGTAAGATTTCTCAGGTGGCCATTCCAAGGCTTCTGAACCACAGAGGAGGAGAAGGTCTGGGAGGGAGGAACCCACTGCCTCAGTAGAGGCTGAGCCACACACTGCTCTGAGGAACTGTTTGCCATTCACCACGGAGCAGGCCCCACCTAAATACAGAGGAACGTATTTACATATTTCAGCTCCATGCCTGGCTGGAGCTCCACAGAGTGATGATTCGAAGGCAGCCAGGGAGGAAAAATGTTCTTGGAAAAAGGATTGGCCTATCAGTTTAGCAGAACAGCTCAAAGTTATGCAAATCCCCTGCTTGAGGTTTGATTGTCACCCCTCCCTCCCGCCACTACTTAAACTCCATGCCAGCAAGGGTTGCAACATCAACAGCCATAGCCTGGTTTAAAAGAGGAGGAGAAATCACAGTGTACCCTATGGCTTCTCGTGTGTGACAGAGTCTCAGCATGGCATCTGTCTGTGACCCTGCAATCCTACTTTCTGGGAACCTATCTTAAGGAAATATGAAAAATGTGGTGTGTACAAGGATAGTTACTATAGCTTTGTTATAATAATAAAGTCTAAAAATAAACAAAAAGTCAAACTGTTGGCACTGTTTAAATAAATTATTCCATATTAAAATGTCAGGGTTCTATGTAGCCATTAAAAATGTTACCATAGGGGTAAAGCTGTAACATGCCAAGATTTATCTTTAAATGATAATACACATTTAAAACATTATAACTATGATCTCATTTTTGTACATTTATTAAGTCACAAGGTACAACCCAAAATGTGGTCAAACATTTATTTATGCTTTTCTCTTTGTTGTCTTACTTTGCTACAGTGAACATATATTTGGTAATTAGATATAATTAGTATTATATATAAATTATATAATTGGGTAATTCGATATAATAAAGACAAAAGTTGGGGGTAAACTGAGACGAAGTAATAAGTCTATCACCCACAGAGCACTGAGCATCTACATTTGTACTGTTTCTTTAGAAGCTTTCCTTATGGAAAACTAACTTCAGAGATCCTTCTATGCCTGGCTCCCTTGGAACTAGGGTTACGTTACTTTCGAACCGGTCCCCGTAGCAGTCTGTCAGTGAAAAGCAAAGGTGGATTCAGTTATCAGTTACAACAAACCAGGCTGATAGGCCATGTAAGAAGGCGGATAAAAATCAGCAACTTAGATCTGGAATTGACGTTGATTTACCCTGCTAGGCTCTTGGAATCAAATCTGCAAGGATTTGATTGAAATCCCATTGTTCTTTTTTTTTCACTGTTTGGATTCATGGATGTGGGAGAATGTACTGGGACAGGAACAACAGAAGGCTTGGGTCCAAGTACAGTAGCTGCTCATTAAAACTAGACAGGACCCAGGTGAAGATCTGCAGGTGTGTGCCCAGCACCCAGGTGAAGATCTGCACCAGGTGCTTAACTCAATTTCATTTTCCTTCAACCGCTGTGGCCATTAAAGAGTGCGAGTGGTCATCTGGAGGCCCTTGCTTGTGTTGCCCATCAATCTTTATCTTAAATTCCTAACCACTTTCTTTCCCATATTTCTAACTTTTGATCTGGAAATATCAGGTTATGTAACATGCCAATCTGCACAAGGATGCAATTTTGTCAGAAAAGAAAAAAAAGACTCAATGAGGGAGAAATTCTAACAAAACTGGAAATGGCTTTTCTAAGAAAAGAGAAGATATTTTTGTTTCAAGCATTTCAGCTGGTTTTAAATAGACTATGGGTGCAATGTTGCTGGTTTTAGGAGTGGCTGTTGATGCCTCTGTTCAACCCCTACCCAACAAATGCTCAATGTTGGAAATGGATGAAGGGGGTGTCAGAGGTTTATGTACATTAATCCTTACAGTGTAAAAAACTATGCAGTAGCTTTCCATTTTACACATGAGAGAACTGAAGTTCTGAAGGTAACTTGCCTAAGGCTGGCCACACCACCATAATGTCTGACCAGTAAATTAAGGGATTAAAGGCACATACCATCAACTTACTCCAATAAAACCACAAAGGTGACATCATACTGTATTTACTGGATTATACATAGATCTACTGGAGACGAGCCCCAGGAGTTCCACTGGTCCACTACTATAATGCCCGATCTCTACTACAATACCTGTTCCACGGGAAGCTCACTACCTCATATTTCAGATGATTCCATTCCCTGTGGATCTGACCTCTGATGGTTCTTCTTCAGGCTGAGCACTGGTTCTGCCCCCTGGGGCATCATGCACTGAGCAAGGCTGGCCCTTCTACCTCCACAGTCCACAGGGTGGTTTACTGGCTTCCTGCCCCCATTCGACCCCCATCCCCAAAGAGAGGTCTTGGGACCCTGGCAGATGAATCAGAGATACCTCTCTGGAAAACAGCCTCTCCATTCCTGACAACTTCCCCACCCAGGAAGAGAGCTAATTCACGGGTTAATCACCACCCCACCCCCACGCACTTAAAGACACATGTCAGGAATAAACCTTCCCAGAATTAGCTTCCTAAAACTGCAAGAACATCTATGTCCCTAATCTTGCCTGAAGAACATGGGGGCGTTCCATTGCCCAAATATTTGCAAGGCCTACTGCGCGCAAGGCCCCGCCAAGAGCAGACACTCTTTTACCCCAGGAAATCAGCTCCGACGGGTCCAATTCCACTACGTGAAAGGACTTCCCGTCATCACCCTCATCAGACAAAACTGCATCTTTCTCATCGCTCCCTTATAACGCCTACAAAGAGGGGAATCCGTTTTTGAGCGATGTCTGGCCGCCTCGCTGCACAGCTCCATCGCCAGGACACACACACACACACACACACACACACACACACACACACGCTTCCACCACCACCACCACCTGTGAAAACATCCCTCCTAACTTTGGCAATGAGAGCTCCCAGACAAAGCTGCGCAGCAGGACGCTGGGGGTACCGGAGGCCCCGGCCCCCGGCCCGGGCCCGGCCAGGGGAGGCGCAGCCGGGACCCGGCATCGCGCAGCGCTCAGGGCAGGAACCCGGCCTAGAACGAGGCGGTCTCGCCTTCGGTTTCCCGCCCAGGCCCCGCCCACTCGGCGGCCCGGCTTGAAGCGGACTGCGGCTCTGCGGTCCCAGGAGCCCAAAGCCAGGGGCACCCTGCAGACGGGGGTGAGACCGCGAGGGGGCCTCGGCCGGCGCAGCCAACCCGGGATTTCAGGAAGCAGCCAGAGGCCGGCGGGGAGCAGGGCAGCGCCCCGCGACTACGGGGGAGGGGAAGCGGGAATGCACCGCCCCTGCGCGCTGGGAAACAGGTTGCCGCGGAGCCCCGTCCCCTCCCTGCAGCAGTCCAGCCGCGACCCGATTCCCGCCCTGGCCGGGAAACATCCAACGCCTCCGGGGTGCCCTCCTCCTTCCTGGACCCCCGCAGCTGAGCCGGAGCCCTTCAGGCGGCCGGGTTAAAGGCGCCTTCAGAAAGGTCAAGGCGCGGCCGGCACCTGGAGATTTCCCCAGCCGAGCACGAGCTTTGCAATCGCATTGTTAAAGATCGTGGTAGAGGCAGGAAATCCGAACGGCCCCCACAGGTCTGCGAGGAGGAGGATTTATTTTACAGCGCGAAATACACTCGGGCAGACCCGAGATTTCAGGGAGAGGGAATGCGGCGTTTCAGGACGCTGGAATGTGGCGAAAGCAAAACATACCCCACCCAGGCACACCACCACCCCCCGACCGCGGGGGGCGAGAGTTCGGGGCAACTGTGCCCCAGACTTCATTCAGCGTTCTGCACTGCTCCGTCAGGTCTAGGGTAGGGTGGCTTATCCCTCTACAAGCGAAAATAAGATTTAAAAACACTCGACTGCTGTGGTTTCTCTAGCAAAGACCATCAGTGTACTCCAGGCTGTGGCGGCGAAGTGAAGTAGCGAGATGAGAATAAAGGCAACAGAAGCAAACTGCCTTCCACGTAGGAGAGAAGCGAGGAAAAGGTAGACATACTCCGCACCCATCCCCTTGAGCGCCGGGCCAGTTCAGGAAACCAGGCATAGCTACATAATGGTGGCTGACCCTGGCGGAGGCCAGCACGTTCCCTCCTAACCCCTGGCCAAAGTGAGCCGGGATGGCTGGGATGCTTGGCATCTCCAAGGGGGGCCAGGCGTCTCCGGGCAGGTTTCAAACACGCGAAGGGCACTGGGTGTGAAAGATGGGGTGGGTGCGCTCTGGAAGGCAGAGACGAGGGGCTTGGTTTCCCAGGACACAAAGTCAGTTTCCTAAAACAGCATTCCTGGAAGGCCCCCCAACACCCCCTCGGGCTCTGAAGACTCAATAGACCCTGAGTTCTGACCGGCTTATTCTCTCTGATCAATCCCGGATACCCTACCCAGTCCCTTCCCCATAACGGGTTATTTGGGGACAACGTTCAATGCCGACGGCAGGAGTGGGCGCTGCCTTAGTGCGAGGCGTCTTCCTGCTCCTTGGTCCCGGGGAGGGAGCGCCCCAGTACTTACATTCCCTAAGCAGTCAAACTTTCAGGCTTGTCTTTTGCGAACCGGGTGCTCGCGTCACGCTCCTGGGTAATCACTGAGGCAGTTTATGTAACTGCCCGCGATGCCGGTCGGCAGATCTCCCTGCGTGCACGGCCGCACAGCTAAGCACATGGACACCCCTTCCTTCAGCCGGCGCTCGTATCCTGAGCGTGCCCCTCCGCGGCCTTCCACAAAGCAGCTGGGCGATCTCGTGGGCTAGTCAAACACCAAGAGTGCACGCAGGATCCGGCAAAACCCAGGCTGCTTCTCTTCGCCCCTTTCGCTGCATTGATGGCTCACGGATAACTGCTTGTCTACGAGCCTTCTCACCAGGGCTGGGGAGGGGGAGGGGGTTGGAGACCAGGGGGATGATTGGCGTGGTTCTGGAGAGGGCCAGGTACCCAAGTTAGTAATAATATCCTCGTCCACATGGACCAGGGTGCACAATCGCCTTAATGTTTCATCCTGAAAGGGGAGCCAATTTCCAAAGTTAGAGACCACGCAGTTAAATTTCCAGTACTTTCCAACCTAGCCTAGGCGGGGGCAGGGCAAAGAAGCGGCGGGCAGCGCCTGCGAAGCCCACCCTACCGCCCTGCCAACGAGGACTTACTAGTTGAACCTCCCCTGGCCACCGGTAGTTGCCTGTGTATTCCCCAGGTTGCATGCACACACACACACACACACACACACACCTCGATGCCACCTTCCTATCTGCTCTTGCAATATGAAGATTGCATTATTAAATCTCGAAGAAAATGACTAAGGAGCTCAGTGATCACATTTCTCGAAGCCCGGAGCACGAGTGGCCATACACACACTCGCATCCAGAGCGCTCCGAGCGTCCACCCGGCGACTGCAGCCTCAACTCGATCCGAGGGGAACATAAACACCGCTGCAAGGAGGCGGGCGGGGAGAGGCGAGCGCCGCATCCGCTGCAGAGGGCGCAGGGCTGGGGGGTCTTGTCTCCGGGTTCTCCGCTCCAAACACGGGGGGCCACTGCAGCCGGCGCTCGCCCCGCAGGGCAGGCTACAGCCGCCGGAGCCAGGCGCCGCCTCGCGGGCTCTTCCAGCCTTCTCCCGGGCCCTAGGGCGGGCGGGTCTGCAGAGGGGCTGCGGTCGCTGGGGCCGGGGCGAGAAGTGGGTCCCCGCGAGGCAGACAAATCCGGAGTGCGCCGCCTCCTTCCCACCCGCCGTCCCGAGTCCTTAGCCCGCGCCCACCACCCTGCTCTTCCCTCACCCTCGCTCCCAGGCTCCAGTCCACGGCGGGCTCCGAGGGCTGCAGCGGCGGAGGCTCGGGGCTCCAGACTGAATCTCCTCGCCGGCAACCCACGTCCCGGCCTCCCTTCCTTCCTCCCCCGGTGCGAGCCAGGGGAGCAGGCAAGGGTCCCCCGGAGCCCCTGGCATTCGCGCGAGCCGCCACGACCCTGCCACAGCTAGTGCGCTCAGAGAAGCTAGAGAGCCGGCGAGGCGCCGCGGTGGTCCCCAAGGCGCTTTTCCGTAGAGCGGATCACGCCGCCTTACCGTGGCTGCAGACTGCCACCACCGGGGCAGCGGGGAGGAGGGAGGCGAGGCACAGCGCCGGTGCTTCCTCTCGCTCTCGGTGGCGCGGTTCCTCCGCTCCGCGAGCCCGAAGTGGGCGCCCAGAAAGGAGCAGGTCCCGGCTCTGCGCTCAGCTCCAGTGAGACCAACAATAGCTCCCGCGGGGGAGCGGAGCCCCAGCGAGCCTCCAGCCGCGCGCGCACGCCGGGCTCCCGCTCCTGGCCGCTCCCGGCCGGCGTCCCTGCCAGCACTGCTGCCCCACATGAAACAGCTGCAATCCCGAGGCTTCTGGGGGGTTGGGGCGGGTGTGTGTGTGTTTAATAGCTTCCCTCCTCTTCTTTCCCTTCCTGCCTGTTCGCCTGCCTGCCTCCGTCCCCCACCCTCGTTCTCTTACACACAGACAGAGAGGGCGAGCGAGAGAGACACACTCACACACACGCAGGTTACATGAATGGGAGGCGGGAGCCAATCCTACGCGGCTGGGCGAGCTGTGGCGCACGGGCGCTGGGAGCAGGGCCGCACCACGGCACCGGGGGGCGCCACGCAGGTGATGCGCGTTTTCCTGGGGCCACTCACTAGTCTCGCCGCTCACCCGAGTCTCTGTTCCCTCCACTGTCTTCCTCTCTCCCCTTCCCTCCTTCCTCTCCGCTTTTTCTTCATCTCCTCTCCTTTTTATTTTCGTTTCTTTCTGGAATTCTCCGAGTTTCTCTCAGTTCATCCTACTTGGTCTCCTCTTACTTTTTCTCACCCCCTTTCTAAAACTTTCTCCTTCCTTGTCCCGACTTTCCTCTACTTCCTCTCCTCTTGCCTTTTGTTCTCTTTCCTCCCGCTTTGGCTTTCTCCCCGGTTTCTCTGCAATGATGACTGGTCTCCTCTGCCTTTCTCCTTTGCCTGTCCCAGGGTCTCTCTGGGGCCCGAGGTCTCCCTCCCTGCCTTCCCCCGCGATGTTATTTCACACCCCCAGCAGTGTTCCAGGGGCGGTCTCGTTGCTGCCGCAGCACAACCAGAGGTAATGTAGAGCCGAGAACTGAGGTTCCCTACTCAGGCATGCAGGATGCCCAAAGAAAGGCTCTCCTTCCTCTGACAACTTCCCCCAAACCATAGTAACAGCTACTGAGTCTTGATAACAATCATTTAAAAAATAACTGCAGTGAACTGGGTTCAAGAGACGTCTGTCCTTCGCATGTCTGAATCTTAATCGCCAGCACACTTCCAAGAAAAGGACGCTTTTATATGATGGGAGAGGCAGCTTGATGCAGTGGCTACTTGCAGGGGCTTTGGAAAGAGACCAGAAATTCCCAGCCTTCCGCCCCCACCCCCACCAAAGTGCAGGCCCCCTGCATGCCCTTTGTAAGACTTAGGGCACACCATTACTACTCACCTAGCCTGTTTTCTCATCTGTAAAACGGGTAATTATACCTACCTCACCTGTGATGGTAAGGATTAAGAGAAAACGAAAGAAAGCACTGCGCATATAGGAGATGTTCAACTAATGTTCATTTCCTTCCCTGCTGTCCCTTTTTAAACCCCCTTCATGATCTTCTTCGACATTATATCTCCATGATCTAAAGTGCTTAAGGAATTGAGGGAGAAAATGTGACAATGCTAATGTCATAAACATGTGAAACAAGGTCTGGGATATTTTTTTTAAATGCTATTGTGTGGTCAGGAGACTGTCTAGCCAGTTGTCATCTGCTGATTACAGAGGTTACAAACTTGGGGTGCTAGAATGCCCCTTCAACATCTATCAGAGGCTGCAGAAAGGCAGGGATGGAGTAGGGGTGGGTAGGAGGTTTGGAGCACTCTGTCAAATCTATTTTTAAAATCTTCATAACTGAACACTGACCAGTGACAAAGCCTTTGAGACTAACTAAAATGTCAAGTCTCTGCCTTTGGATAGCATTTATCAATTTTGTGTTCTCACTGCAGATATCAAATGCTGGGTATCAGCTGTGATTGGCAGTCCATTTCATTCCTTAAACAAATACTTGTTGACCACCTGTCCTGTGGTGGGTGCTGTGACAGCTCTGGGCATCACTGGCAAGGCCAACATGCCCTGCCTCTGTGCGCATGAGCGCAGCAGACATGTCTGATGAATGTGTAACAGGAAAATGAGTCACATATACCTTGAGAAATACCATCTGTTTGGTGGACAAAATCTTTAAAATATGAGGCTTATGGAAGGGGGTGGCGGTGATAATAAAGGGATTCTTTAGAGTGAAAATTGTGGAATCTACTGTTCATTCTATGTACCTCATCTAACCAGTAAGAAAATGGAGGCCTAAACACTAACCAAAGTAGGTGACAGTGCTCGGGAGGCAAGATACTTTGCATTCTAAAAGCATCTTTGGACTTCCGAAGGGAAAAATGGCAACCTAACAGTGAAAAAACCGGGCCAGATCTATCTTAATCAAGTAATTAATAAGTCAGCATCACTGGGAATTTGACAAATACACAGCATGTGCCCTCTGATATGATGCCCTGTGAAAGATATAACATCACTCCCGTGGTATTCTTGCCAAAAATGAATAACTTGAATCTAATCATGAAGAAACATCAGACAAACACAAATTGAGGACCATTCAATAAAATGACTGTCATGGATGCATCAAAAGTCCCAAAGTGACTTCCGGTCAAGATGGCGGCATAGGGAAACGCAGTATCGCGTTCTGCCACAACCACATCCAAGTTACAACAAAACTACAGAACAACCATCATCCAAAATCGCCTGAAATCAAGCTGAATGAAAGTCCTACAACTACGTAATTAAAAAAAAAAAAAGCAGCTACATCCAGACCGGTAAGAGGGGCGGCGGCGCGAGGGGTGGCGGCAGCGGCGCGGCGGCGGTCGGGCTGGTCCCACACCCAAGTGTGGCGGATAAAAATCAGGAGGCTCCCGTGGCTGGGAAGGTCCTTCCTGAGGACTGAGGGGTCCCCGTCCCACACCAGGTGCCCCGCTCAGGTTTCCAGTGCCAGGAAGAGAATCCCCATAACTTCTGGCTGGAAAAACCAGCAGAAACTGAGGCTCAGGGAAGCTGACCTGGCTGGAGCCACAGGCAGCTCCCTAAAGGGCCCGCGCACGGACTTATCGGACTCTCTCCCTCTAAGCTTGGAGGGGAGGCAGCTCAAGGGGCACCAGAGACATACAGAAAAGAACTGAGCTGTTTGGCACTGGAGCGAGGGCTGGAGAGGGAGCTTTCTCGGGGACAAACGTGCTGTAAGAGGCCTTTGTTCCTTTGGTGAGCCCTTCTCTGGAGCGGCAGACAGAAGCCATATCTGGGACTCCAGCAACCTGGCTCACACTGGTAGCCCCGCCCTGCTGGCTCCCTGAGGCCCCGCCCCGCCCCGCCCCACACAACTTTCAAGCCCACCTAAGCTGTTGCTACTTGCTTAACCATAGGATTGGCCTGTCTTGGATCCCGCTTCAGGTTTTTCCTAAATTCTTTCAAACAAGCAGCATCGGGTCTCAGCGAGCCCCATATCTCTCATTAAGTAATACACAGAAACAAACACAGAGAGGCAGCCAAAATGAGGATACAAAGAAACAGGTCCCAAATGAAAGAACAGAACAAAACCCCAAGAAAAGAACTAAGTGAAATGGAGATAAGCAACCTAACAGATGCTGAGTTCAAATTACTGCTTATAAGGATGCTCAATGAACTCAGTGAGGGCCTCAAGAGCATAAAAAAGTACCAGTCAGAAACGATCGCTGCACAGTTAGAAACGAAGGAGGCTTTAACTGAAATAAAGAATAATTTACATAGCTTCAATAATAGAGTACGTAAATCCAAGGAGCAAACCATCGATTTGGAATATAAGGAAGCAAAAAACGCCCAACCAGAACAGCAAAAAGAAAAAAGAATCCAAAAAAATGAGGATAGTGTAAGGAGCCTCTGGGACAACTTCAAGCGTGCCAACATTCGCATCTTGGGGGTGCCGGAAGGAGAAGAGAGAGAACAAGAAATCGAAAACCTGTTTGAAACAATAATGGCATAAAACTTTCCTAACTTGGTGAAGGAAACAGACATACAAGTCCAGGAAGCACAGAGAGTCCCAAACAAGATGAACCCCAAGAGGCCTACACCAAGACACATCATCATCAAAATGCAAAAGGTTCAAGACAAAGAGAGAATCCTAAAAGCAGCAAGAGAAAGGCAGCTAGTTACCTACAAGGGAGTTCCCATTAGGCTGTCAGCTGATTTCTCAAAAGAAACTTTGCAGGCCAGAAGGGAGTGGCAAGAAATATTCAGAGTGATGAAAACCAAGAACCTACAACCAAAATTACTCTATCCTGCAAAGCTGTCATTTAGAATGGATGGACATATAAAAACTTTCCCAGACAAGAAAAAGTTAAAGGAGTTCATCACTACCAAACCGTTATTATATGAAATGATGAAGGGTCTTTTTAAAGAAAAAGATAAAATGTATGAACAAACAAAATGGCAATGAATACATATCTATCAACAATGGAATCTACAAACAAAATGAACAGGAAGAACAGGAACATTCTCATAGATACAGAGAACATTTTGTTGGTTGCCAGTTGGGAAAGGGGTTGGGGGAATGGATGAAAAAGGTGAAGGGATTAAGAAGCACAAATTCATTCCTAGATTGACAAACCTCAAAGGGAAAGGGGTTGGGGGGGTGGGAAGAAATAAACCAAAGAACTTATATGCATAACCAATGGACACGGACAATAGTTTGGGAAAAGGTGGGAGGGGGGCGGGAGTGGGGAGGAGGGGGTCAATGGGGGAAAAATGTGGAACATCTGTAATGCATTTTACATCCAACAATAAAGATGTGGAAAAAAAAAAAAAAAAAGTCCCAAAGTCATGAAAACCAAAGACTCTAGAACAATTCCACATTAAAGGGACGGTTTCATTCTCAAGGCCTTAAATGCAACATGGGGTCCTGGACTAAGACATGAATGGTGCACTTGGTAAAATTAAAATACAGTCTGTAGGTTAGCTAACAGTATATACTGTTATATAATTTCCTGATTTTGATAATTACTTCGGTTCTGAAGAAGACTATTCTTGTTTTTAGGAAATACACAACTGAAGTGTTTGGAGGTTAAGAAAGATGAACAAAGTCCAATCCCCACTTTCAAGAAGAGGCACAGTGCAGTGGGTTTTTGCCTAAGAAACTGGCAGAGTGTAAGCTCAGATGGATGTCCAGTCAAATCCTTTAGGGGAAGACTTCCCACAGGAGGTGGAATTCAAGCTGAGTTTTCAAGGCAAGGAAGTTAGCTAGACCATGAAGGGAGGGGAGTTGCTCTTTAAGGAGATTGTAAGAGTATGAGGATATGGACAGTGTACGAGGCAGTCCTTATGGCCACAGGGTTGACATGTGAAGGAAGTACCTGGGTGAAGTCTAGAGCAGTAAATAGAGTTGGATCTCGAAGGGGGCCTAAAGGAAGCTAAAGATCTCAGCGAAAGATTTCAAATAGCCTGAGAGCTCAGTTCCTGGGTGCCGGTGGGATGCAGAGAGATAGTGAAGGCTTTTAAGTTAAAGAAGCATGTAATCTTAAGTGTATTTGAAAAGAACAACCTGGCAACAGTGTGGAAAAATGGATTAAAGACAATGGCGTGGGAAGACCAGAGGTGCTCTGTGGGGTCATTTAGATCAACTAGGTAAACTAAGGCAATTGCAGTGAGGATGGGGAGGGGAGGAAAGACTTAAAAGGCATTGAGGATATAAAATGAACAGATTTGGGTGATTGATTGGATGGGGGTAGGCAAGGGAAGTCTAAAGTAACTCCTAATTCTCAAGCTTGGATGTTTGGGTGGAGGGCAGCACTATTCACTTCAATGTCAAGAGATTCAGGAGGAAGTGGAGGTTTTAGAGGGAAAAGTAAGGTCAGTTGCTACCATGTTGTAGCCTAACTATAGCTAGCTTGAGAGTCTCCTGAATGGCTGCTGTGTCATAGGAAACACTGCTATAAAATTCAGCTTCATACCCTCAAATCAGCCAGCCCATATATTAATCACCCAGAAAAACAAAAACAAAACAAAACACATGCACGCAGTAGGCTGGGTATGGTAGCAGTACATTATTTGTAATAATGATGAAAAATTGATACAACCTAAAGGGTTAAGTAGGATAAGTAAATTGGAACAGCCTTGCTGGAATATTATGCAGCCATTCTAAAGTTGTTGAGGTTTTTTTTTGTTTGTTTTTTTTGGTTTTTTTTTTTGCAGAGTTTTTCAGTTTATGGAAAAATGCCAGTGTTATCATATACAATTTTTAAAAAGCAAACTTCAAAATTGTAAACTAGATAAAAATCCTTATGGAGAAAACTCTGAAAAAAAATAACATGCCAAATATTAACAATTATCATCCTCTGGGTGATAGGATTATGATATATATTCCTTCTTCGTGTTTTTTTTTCATACTCTTTCCCTCAGTGAACAACTATCTTTAAAAATTTTCACAAAAATGGCTGTGACATCCCCTCTTCCACTTTATCCCTCTTCATCCCATCCTTTCTATACCCTCTGAAGACTAACCGCCTTTTAAGCTTTATCTTTGAGAGTGAAATAAGAAGGCATTTAAAAAATCAGGGGAAATGATCAGCTGGGCTGGAGAGGGGGAAGGTGTTCTTATCCAAGCAGATATGTTATTAGAGCTGCTGAAACTGTATATATTAAAGATGTTTGCATTGCCCTTATTGATTCTGTGATGAGTTACAAGAAAAAGAAAACCTAGAGTGGGGCCAAGAAAATGTGAGTCTTTAAAGGGCAGGTTTTAATTAGGAAATGTGTTTATTTGCAAAAACACTTGAATCCAGCGTTATTACATAATTGTTTCAGAAAGCTGGTATTTCAGGCAAGGACACATGTGGGGGCAATGGACAATGCTGTGTGCCCGTTGTCTGATACTACATTAAATAAACAACCTGGTTACATAGGATTGGACACCAATGATAAGTGCCATCAAACATTCACTATTGTGTGTGTGTGTGTGTGTGTGTGGTGGGGGTATGCAAGCCAGATGTTCTCATTCCTCGGAAAGGTTGCTATAAGTGGCTCTCTGGTAAGGTTCCCTCAGCATCTGTGAGTTTTCATCTCGCAGAAATGTTTACTATGTGGATAGGTTCCCCAACCTAATAATAATAAGACCTTACATTAACACAGCCCTTTCACCTTTCCAAAGCCACTCCCCACATCTGGTGATTTACTCAAGCCTTGTACCCTGGCTAGGATCCTATTATTTCCAGTTTACATGGGAGGAACATGCACCCAGAGGGGCAGAGCAGTGGATAGAAATAAAGAACAGGAGGCATGTTTTGAAAGCCTTCTATGGGACTCTACAAATTCCATCAAATCCTCAAGAGAATAGGGTAGGGAGGGTGAGTAAACTGAGGCTTGTGTAGTTCTGGCTCCAAAAAATCTAAATTGAGAGGATCCAGGATGGTGGTAGAGTGGTGGAAGCTATACTTCCCTCCTCACAGGACCAAACTGGAATTACAACTAATCTATACAACAATCATCCCGAATAACCAACTGAAGACTAACTAAATAGAAGTCTTATAACCAAGGATTTACAAAGGAGACTGGTAGGAAGGGCGAAGATGCCAAAAGGGCTGGACCTGCTCCCATGGGTGGATGCTGCGATTCTGAAGGGGTATCTCAGCTGCAAAGGTCCTCCCGAGATGAGCAGGCTCTCAACCTCAAGCCCAGCTCCCCAGCCCAGAGCACCAGAGCCTGAAACAGGTGCCCGCATAACACCTGGCTGTGAAAATCAGTAGGGATTCTTTCTGCCTTGGAGAGATGGGAGTCTGCAAGAGCAGCAATTTTCAACCGGTGTGCTCTGTCAGGCACACTGGAGTGCTGCAAGAATTTTTAAAACATGTGATACCTATTTAGTGAGGGGAACTGACCTCTTTTCCCTTAGATTGTCAAATTACAAAATGACAACAGCAGGCCCTGGCAGGGTAGCTCAGTTGGTTGGAGCATCATCCTGATACACCAAGGTTTCAGGTTCAATCGTACGTCAGGGCACATACAAGAATCAACCAATGAATGCGTAAATATGTGGAACAACAAATCAATGTTTCTGTCTCTCTCTCTAAAATCAATAAATAAAAAATTCCCAAAAAAGCAACAACAATCAAAAACAACAACAATAGCCCACCTGGTGTGACTTCATTAAAATTGTACCTATTTTTGTGTGTGTGTGTCAGATCTGCAAAAAATATGATTTTTGGTGTGCTGTAGAATTTTAGTAATTAGTTTATATGTGCCCTGAGAAGAAAAAGGTTGAAAATCACTCTGCTAGAGACACAGGCACCCTCTTAAAGGGCCAATGCACAAATCTCATTCACAGCCTCTCACCCTGAGCACCAGCAAAGGGAGGGAGAAGCAGACTAGAGCCATATGAGGATAATCTGGGGTTTGTGTCTCTGAGGAGAGAGCTGAGGGGACAGTCATTCTACTGCACCACAGATACTATGTTTCTTGGGTAGAGCTTACCCATCTTTAAAATAAAGGACATAGGAACCATAAAAAAGAACCAGTCAGAAATGAAGAATACAATATCTGAAATGAAGAATACACATGAAGGAATAAGCAATAGGTTGGCTGAAGCCGAAAATCAAATAAGCAATGTGGAAGTCAAGGTAGCTGAACACACCCAATCAGACCAGCAAAAAATAAAAAAGAATTAAAAACAAAAAATGAGGATAGTTTAAGGGTTCTTTAGGACAACATGAAGCAAACCAACATCTACATCACAGGGACACCAGAATGAGAAGAAAACTAGCAAGGTATAAATAACCTGTTAAGAGAAATAATGAATAAAAACTTCCCTAACCTGGTGAAAAAAAATGACACACAACTCCAGGAAGCACAGAGTCCCAAACAAGATAAACCCCAAAAAGTTTACAAAAAGAGAATCTTAAAAGCAGCAAGAGAAAGACAATTCGTTACCTACAAGGGAATTCCCATAAGACTGTCAGCTTATTTATCAACAGAAACATTTCTGGCCAGAAGAGATTGGCATGAAGTAATCAAATTTATGAAAATTAGTGACCTACAACCAAGACTACTTTACCCAGTAAGGCTATTATTTCAAATTGAAGGAGAAATAAATAGCTTCACAAACAAGAAAAATATAACAGAGTTTGTTACTGCCAAACCAGTATTGTAGGAAATGTTAAAGAACCTTATGGAGGAGGAGGAGGAGGAGGAGGAGGAGGAGGAGGAGGAGGAGGAGGAGGAGGAGGGGCCAGAGGAACATAGTTAAAAGAATAAAATGCCAATAAATACATACCTATCAGTAATCACTTTAAATGCAAATGGCTTAGATGTTCCAATCAAAAGACATAGGGTAGCTGAATGGATAAGAAAACAACACCCATATATATATGCTGTCTACAAGAGACTCACCTCAGAACCCAAGATACCACAGACTGAAAGTAAAGGCATGGAAAAGATGTTTTATGTAAATGGAAAGGGAAAAAAAGCTGGGATAGCAATACTTATAAGTGACAAAATAGACTTTAAAACAAAGGCTATTCTAAGAGACAAAGAAAGACACTACATAATAATAAAAGAAGCAATCCAAAAAGAGGATATAACCCTTGTAAACATTTATGCACCCTACATAGGAACACCTAAATAGGTCAAACAAATCTTGATAAACAGAAAGGGAAAGATCAACAGTAATACAGTCATAGTAAGGGACTTTAACACTCCATTGACATTAATGGACAGATATTACAGACAGAAAATCAACAAGGAAACAGTGGTCTTAAATGACACACTAGAGCAGATGAATTTAATTGATATTTTCAGAGCATTTCACCCCAAAGCAGCAGAATATACATTCTTTTAAAGTGCACATAGAACATTTTCTAGGATAGACCACATGTTAGGACACAAAACAAGTCTCAATAACTTTTAGTAGTCTGAAATCATATCAAGCATCTTCTCTGACCATATGGTATAAAACTAGAAATCAATCACAAAGAAAAAAATTGAAAAACACACAAAGACATGGAGGCTAAATAACATCTTACTAAATGAGTGAGTTAACAATGAGATCAAAGAAAGAAATAAAAAAATACCTTGAAACAAATGAAAATGAGAACATAACAACCCAAAATCTATGGGACACAGCAAAAGCAGTCCTGAGAGGGAAATTAACAGCATTCCAGCTCTACCTCAAGAAACAAGAGAGATCTCAAATAAAAAATCTAACTTTACACTTAAATTAAATAGAAACACACACACACACACACACACACACACACACACACACACACACACAGAAAGCCTAAAGTGAGTAGAAGAAAGGAAATAATAAAAATCAGAGCAGAAATAAACAAAATAGAGTTTAAAAAACACAATACATCTCGGCCAGAGTGGCTCAGTGGTTGAGAATTAACCCATGCACCAAGAGGTCACCAGTTCAATTCCTGGTCAGGGCACAAGCCCAGGTTGTAGGTCCAACCCCCAGTGGGGGGCATGCAGGAGGCAGCCAATCAATATTCTCTCTCATCAATGTTTCTATGTCTCTCTCCCTCTCTCTTCCTCTCTAAAATCAATCTTAAAAAAGGAAAAAAAGTTAAAAAAGAAAACAACACACAATATCAATGAAACCAAGAGCTGGTTCTTTGAAAAGATAAACAAGATTGACAAACCTTTAAACAGGCTCATTAAGAAAATAAGAGAGAGAACCCAAATAAGTAAAATCAGAAATGAAAGAGGAGAAGTAACATCTGACGCCACAGAAATACAAGGAATTGTAAGAAAATACTATGAATGACTATATGCCAACATATTGGACAATCTGGGTGAAATATATAAATTCTTAGAAATATATAATCTTTCAAAACTGAATCAGGAATAATTAGAGAATTTGGATAGACAGATTACAACTAGTGAAACTGAAGCAGTAATTAGAAAAAAAAAAATAGCTCCCAACAAACAAAAGTCCTTGGATGGATGGCTTCACAGGAGAATTTTGTGAAACATTCAAAGAAGAACTAACATCTATCTTTCTCAAACTATTTCAAAAAATTCATGAAGAAATTCCCCAAGAAATTTTATAAGGCCAGCATTATCCTACTTCCAAAACCAGATAAAGATGTGACAAAGAAAGAAAATTATAGGCCAATATCCCTGAAGAACATAGACACTAAAATCCTAAACAAAATATTTTCAAACAGGATCTAGCAATACATTAAAGATATCACATACCATGATCAAGTAGGATTTATTCTTGGGATGCAAGGATGGTACAATATCCTCAAATCAATAAACATGATATACCACATAACCAAAATGAAGGTTAAAAATTACATGATCATATCAATAGATGCAAAAAAGTATTTGATAAAATTTAGCACCTAATTATGATAAAATCTCAGAAAAGTGGGAATAGAAAGAACATATATTAGCATAATAAATGCCATACATGACAAACCCACAGCCAACATCACATTCAATGGGCAAAAACTAAAAGCATTTCTTTTAAGATTGGGATCAAGACAGAGATGTCTTCTTTCACCACTCATATTCAATACAGTACTGGAAATTCTAACCACAGCAATCAGACAAGAAGAAGAAATAATAGGCATCCAATTTGAAAAGGAAGAAGTAAACTGTTATTAATGCAGATGACATGATACTGTAAACAGAGAATCTTAAATATTCCACCAAAACTACTAAAACTGGTGAGCTCAATAAAGTAGAAGGATATAAAATGAGTATCCAGAAAGCAATTGCATTTCTATACACCAATAATAAACTATCAGAAAGGGAAAATAAGAAAACAACCCATTCACAATGCATCAAAAATACAAAATACTGCCCTGTTGGTGTGGCTCAGTGGACAGAGTGTCATCCCATGGACTGAGAGGTCCCAGTTCAATTCCCAGTCAGGGCACATGCCTGGGTTGCAGGCTCAATCCCCGGTGGGGTGTTGGGGTGTGTACAGGAAGCAGCCTATTGGTGTTTCTCTCTCACATAGATGTTTCTATCTCTCTCTCCGTTCCTCTCTCTGTAAAAAATCAATAAAAGATATATATATATATATATATATATATATGGCCTAGGAATAAATTTAACCAAGAATGTAAAAGACCTGTACTCAGAAAATTAAAAGACACTGAAGAAATAAAAAAAAAAAAAAAAAATACAAATAAGTGGAAGAATATACCATGTTCATGGATAGGAAGACTTAACATCATTAAGATATCCATACTACCAAGGCAATCTATAGATTCAATGCAATTTCTATCAAGATACCAAAGACATATTTCACAGAACTAGAATAAATATTCCAAAGTTTTATACTGGAACCATAAAAGATTCCAAATAGCCTCAGTAATCTTGAAAAAGAAAAGAAAGTTGGAGGAATCATGCTACCTGATATTAAACTATACTATAAAGCCATAATAATTAAAATAATATTGTACCAGCATAAAAAAAGAGATAGATCAATAGAACAGAATAGAGAGCCCCAAAACAAATCTACTTTTATAGTCCATTAATATTTGACAAAGAGGGCACAAACATACAACAGAGCAAAGATAGTCTATTCAATAAATGGTGTTGGGAAAATCAGACAGATATATGCAAAAAAATGAAAGTAGACCACCATACATAAGAATAAATTCAGAGTAGATTAAAGACTTAAATGTTGGACTTGAAATCATAAAAATCCTAGAAAGACATAGGCAGTAAAATATCAGACATTTCTTGTAGCATTATTTTCTTCTGATATATCTCCTCAGGCAAGGCAAAATAAGTAAATAAATAAATAAACAAATGTGACTACATTAAACTAAAGTTTTTGCACAATAAAGAAAACCACCAACAGCCCTGGCCGGTTTGGCTCAGCGGTTAGAGCGTCGGCCTGCGGTACAGAGAGACCCGGGTTCGGTTCCCGCTAAGGGCACGTACCTCGGTTGCAGTTTGTCCCCGGCCCTGGTTGGTCGTGTGGGTGGCAACCACTCGATGTGTCCCTTCACATCGATGTTTCTCTCTCTCTCTCTTCCTCTCTCTCCCTCCCGCTCTGTCTGAACAAAAAATGCAAAAATGTCCTCGGGTGAGGATAAAAAAAAAAAAAAAAAAAAAGAAAACCACCAACAAAATGAAAAGACAACCCACTGAATGGAAGAACATATTTGCTAATGATTTATCTGATAAAGGGTTAATATGCAAAAGTTATAAAGAACTTATAAATCTCAACACCAAACAATCCAAATAAAAAATGGGCGCAGGACCTGAATAGACACTTCTCCAAAGAGGACAGATGGCCAATAGACATATGAAAAGATGCTCAATATCACTAATCAGAGAAATGCAAATTAAAACCATAGTAAAATATTACCTCACACCTGTCAGAATGGCTATCATCAATAAATCAATAAATAAGAAATGTTGGTGAGGATGTGGAGAAAAGGGAACCCTCATGCACTGTTGGTGGGAATGCAGCTTGGTGCAGCCACTGTGGAAAGCAGTATGAAATTACCTCAAAAAATTAAAAATTGAACTGCCTTATGACCCAGATATTCCACTTCTGGGAATATATCTGAAGAAACCTGAAACACTAATTGGAAAGAAAATATGTACCACTATGTTGATTGCAGAATTATTTACAATAGCCAAGATTTGGAAGCAGCCCAAGTGCCCATCAGCCGGTGAGTGAATAAAAAAGGTGTGGTACATATACACAATTGAATACTACTTGGTCTTAAAAAAAAAGAAAATCTTACCTTTTGCAACAGTATGGAGAGTACTATGCTCACTGAGATAAGCCAGTCAGAGAAAGACAAATGCCATGTGATTTCACCTATATGCAGAATCTAATGAACAAAATAAACTAACAAACAAAATAGAAATAGACTCACAGATACAAAAACAGACTGCCAGCTGTCAGAGAGGGCTACCAGAAGGAAAAGGGGATGGGGGGAGGTAGGAGAGTGTGAAGGAAGGATAAATGGTGATGGAAGGAGACTCGACTGTGGGTGGTGAGCACACAATACTATATACAGATGATGTAGAGTATAAAATTGTATCCCTGGCCCTGGTCAGTTTGGCTCAACAATTAGAGCATCAGCCCGTGGACCAAAGAGTTGCAGGTTCGATTCTGGTCAAGAGCACATACCTCTGTTGCAGTTTGGTTCCTGGCCTTGATTGGGGTCCTGTGGGAGGCAACCAATCAATGTGTTTCTTTCACGACGATGTCTCTCTCTTCCTCCCTCCTCCCTCCCAATCTATCTGAAGATAAATGGAAAAATATCCCCAGGTGAGGATTAAAAACATTCTATTCCTGAAACCTATATAATTTTATTAACCAATGTCAGCTCAATAAATTTAATTTAAAAAAAAAAGGGCCCTGGCCGGTTTGGCTCAGCGGTTAGAGCGTCGCCCTGCGGTCCTGAGAGACCCGGGTTCGGTTCCCGCTAAGGGCGCGTACCTCGGTTGCAGTTTGTCCCCAGCCCTGGTTGGTTGTGTGGGTGGCAGCCACTTGATGTGTCCCTTCACGTCGATGTTTCTCTCTCTCTCTCTCTGTTCCTCTTTCCCCCTCCCACTCTACCTGAACAAAAAATGGAAAAATGTCCTCGGGTGAGGATAAAAAAAATAATAATAATAAAAATAAAAAGGAATCAGAATTGGAACCCAGCTGTCTGGAATTCCTGGGCCAGCACACACAACCGCATTTTCTAAAGCCAAGAGGTGAGACTAGGTATTATTCTCCAGCAGATGCCTCAGTTTCACCTGTGAGCTGTCTTTCCATCTCGAGGGAATTAAAAGTTGGCATTGGGGTAAACAATGACTTTTAAATATGTCTGTTAGAAAAGAAGGGGAAAGTGTCTATTTGGATTCACACGTTTTCTCTTTCAGAGAAATGGTTGGATCTTGTCTCTGTCCTCACCCCCACTCCAATTTTCAGCAGAGTAGTTGACGCTGCAAAATTCTTAGTAAAAATTCCTTCACTGAGTGAAGAAACAAATGCTAGTAACACAATAGCTGACATGTATTGAGCATGGTGCCCAGGACTGAGCAAAGGGCACTCCCCACTTACATGCTAGAGCAACGCCATGCAATAGATATTATTACTACCCCTGTCCCATAGGTGAGGACACTGAGATTTGGAGAAATTAAGCAATTAGTCCAAAGTCATATGACTAATAAATGGACAAGCCAGATTCTCACTTGGATTGTTCTGAGTACAGGCTCTTCGCAACCACACTGTACTGGGTGGGTGGATGCATAGAATTAATGATACTGGCAGATAAGTGAGCTCTCCGTGAGCTGCAGCACATTTTAGACATGGCTAATCTGTCTAGAGTAGGCCATCCCATTCCTCTCCATGACTGCAGCCTGTTCATGTCCTTCATCACCTGTTTCACAAGCTGCAATTATTTGCGTATGCATTGTTTCACTTAAAAAAAAAAACAACCTCTCCAACCTGCAACGTAAGAGAGAAGTTCCGTGAGTGTCTTGGTCACTGTGGTGATCCCCAGCACCTAGCAGAGTGCTGACACAAAGTAGATGTTCGATAAATATTTGTGAAATGAATCAATGAATATGGCCTCACATCCTTCTTACATGAACGTGTGAAAGGGTGTTTTGCGTGCATTTACTCCATCCCCTGCCACAGTATACATTCTCTGCCTTGGAGGGCATGTGGCTCTGGCAGCGAGGCTGAGATTCAGATGAGCACGTAATGGTTCTGATTGCTCCTCCACTGACATTTGCTTCCAAATAGTAGGAAAAACACTGATCAGAAAGTAGCAGCATCTGTTGTGGCCCAAGGTGAGGAGCTGGCAAAATTCCACAGTGAAAACTGCCTCTCTGATCAGGTCAGTGTCCACTTGCACAACAGAGAGGCACTGTAGCAGCTATGTCGCTTGTCGCTTGCATGCCGTTTTCGTTCCCAGGGCCGGGGGCAATGGTCTCCTCCCAAGGAGTCCCTAAGGCATCCTTCCTGCATGCTTAACACCACCAACAGGATGCATTTCAGCCAAAGCCTCCTTTCTTGCCAATCTGTGTCCTATGTCTTATCATTTGCCTGATGGGTTTCTTTGCCACTAGTGTGGATTTGCCTTTTTCTTTCTTTTATTTTATTTTTTAATATGTTTTTATTGATCTGAGAGAGAGAGAGAGATGGATAAAAGAGAGAAACATCTATCAGCCGCCTTCTACACAGCCCCTACTGGGGATTGAGCCTTAATTCCTGGCACGTGCCTGACCAGGAATTGAACCAGTGACCTCTTGGTGCATCGGACAATGCCCAGCACCCTGAGCCACATGGGCCAAGGCTGGATTTGCCTTTTTCACGCAGGGTAGATCAGGTAGCAGACACTGGTCTTCTACAAAGATAAATCAAATCCGTTTCCTAGTCCTGGAAGTCTGCAGATTTTCATAGAACTGTATATTTGTCCAGGTGGCCAGAGCCATCGGTCCAGAGGTAATCAAGAATGTAAGGAACAAAGCAAACAAAAAAGCAACCACAAAGACCTCCACTAAATTACCAAAGCCTCTGCATGGTGATTGTAATGATTGTGATGCCAGACAATGACTTAATGCTTTACACATACTCAAATGTTTAATCCTTGTAACAGCCCTATTAAATAAGTTCTATTATGACTTCCAAATCAGATTGTGATACGATATTTCTAGGCCTTATCAGTCTGTGGGACAAAGTGAGTAACATTAATATTCATTCCCAAATAAGCACATACTATTCTGTTCTGCATACTACTTTTTTCAGTTAGCAATATATCTTGGAAATAAGTGCCTCCTCATTTTTTTTATGGTTGCATACTGTTTCATTATATGGATGTACTATGTAAATTTAGCCACAGGAATCACAGTGATTATACTATATTCATTCAAATAAATCTCAAGCAACTAACATAAGATCGGACACATAGTAGCTGCTCAAAAATGTTAAATACATGAATTTAATTGTGTTATCACTATCAAGTCTGCTGACTCTTTTAAAGAAGCCACCTAGCCCTGGCTGGTGTGGCTCAGTTGGTTGAACATCATCCTGTGCACCAAAATGTTGTTAGTTCAATTCCAAACCAATTCCCAATCAGGGCACAATCAGGGCACATGGGTTCAGTCCCTGGTTGGGATGGATACAGGAGGCAACTGATTGATATTTTTCTCTCACATCAATTTCTCTCTCTCTCCCTTTCTCTCTCTCTAAAAATCAATAAAAACATATTTTTTTTAAAAAAGAAGAAGAAGCCACCCATTGGATGTTGAAGTTTCAGATCAGTTGGGAAAGAGTGAACATTTTTATTAACAGTGCTGTGGTAAATGAATATAATTGTTTTGGTGGGGCAGAGGTGTGGGGAGGTGTTAGATCCCTGTCACTTATAGAATCCCTTTAAAATTTTCACACTGAACATACAAATATAAAAATTCTAGAAGAAAAAATAGGTGACAATGTACATGATTTTGCAGGTAAAGAAAGAAGGCTGTCTTAACTGTGACGTGAAAATAAAAAAATCATTAAAAAATGTCAAAAATATGACTATAAAAATGTCAAAATCTTTGTATATTTATAAAATCAAAGAACAACAGAATGTTGGGTAAATATTTAAAACATACTTGAAAAGTATTATTAGCCTTAATATATAACGAGGTTTCATAAATGTATAAGAAAAAGACATCTCAATAGGAAACAAAGCGAAGAACTTAAAAAGCTAAAAAGTACAAAGCTAAATATATGATACATACGAAACTCACTCATAACCTCAAAAAATGCAAGATAACAATAATACTGAGTTTTTTGTTTTGCTTATCAAAGGAAGAATCATCAGAGAACAGTGACACACCTAGGACATAGTTATCTTCCCTAAACTGCCAATTTAGCAATATTAACCAAAGGCTTTTCATTGTGTAAGGCTTTCAAACCAGGAATCTATGTGACATTTAATGGAGTTAATTAAAATAAAATAATCATGAATAGACCCAAAGAATTCTGTAAAAGAGTCTTAGTGTTAGTAATAACGACAAATTGAAAACAATCTAAGTGCCAACCAGTTAGTAAATGATCAAACATATTATGGTACGTCACAGTATGAAGAACTAGTATACAGCCATTATAGGAGAGCACGTTGTTTCATAAATTTTGAGAGGATTCACAACAAATATTTTTGTGACCTTTCCTTAACTGATGCTGAAAATTTCCAAATAGATATCAAGTTTAGTGAATAGATGATACTCATCACCTAGTTTGAATGATTACTAATTGTGGCTCATCTTGTTTTACCTTTATGCCTCCCCCTGCACTCCCTTCCTCATTATTATGACAAAAATCCCAGATACTATTTTATTATGTCCATAAATATTTTTTATGCTTTTTTTTTATTAATTAATTTTTGTTACAGATGTTTCTCCTTTTTCCCCCCACTGATTCCCCCCTCCCCCTCCCTCCCTGCCCTTTCCCCAGTTTGTTGTCCATGTCCACTGTTCATGCATACATGCATATAAGTTCTGTGGTTTATCTCTCTCCCACCATCCCCCTATTTAGAGGATTGTCAGTCTGTATCCCACTTCCACGTCTCTGGGACTACCCCCTTCCTCAGACTGTTATGTTCATTATATCCCACAAATAAGTGAGATCATATGAAACTAGTCTTTCTCTGTTTGGCTTGTTTCACTTAGGATGATACTTTCCAGGTCCCTCCATGTCGTCTCAAAGGATAAGAGATCTTTCTTTCATACAGCTGCATAGTACTCCATTGTGTATATGTACCACTGCTTTTTTACCCATTCGTCTACTGATGGACACTTGGGCTGTTTCCAGATCTTAGCTATTGTAAATAGTGCTGCTACAAACATGGGGGTACATATATTCTTTCTGATTGGTGTTTTAGGTTTCTTAGGGTATATTCCTAGAAGTGGGATCACTGGGTCAAATGGAAGTTCAATTTTTAAAATAAATGTTTTAATATATATCTCTGAAATGTATCACTACATTTAAAAATAACAACAGTCTCTTAATGCCATCAACTGTACAGTTACTGTTTAAAATGCCCTGATTGTTCCAGAAATCCTCCCCCACCTTTTTTTTTAGCTTGTTTACATCAGGAGCTAAATAAACCCCATGCACTGCAATTGGTTGATATATCTCTTAAGTCTCTTCCACCTATATGTTTTTCTCCATCTATTTCCCCCTACTTGTACATTACTTGTTAAAGAGACTGGGCGGTGTGTCCTGTCAACTTTCCCATAATCTGAGTTTATTGATTGCACTCTTCTGGCTTAACATGCTTTCCTACATCTTATGTTTCCTGTACACTAGTCATTCTAGAAGCTTGACTCAATTCAGTTCGTTCTTTTGGGCAAGATTGTGTCCTAGACGGTGTTTGTACGACCACCCGTTTGTGTGATCTTAGCCTTTGAGGCTCCTTGACGAGACTCATCATTTCACTAGAGGTTGAAACCTGGTCATGTTCTACTCCTGTCATGCCTCCTCTTTCAATTGGAATAATTCTATAGAGAGAAACTTCCTCTCATGAATTATTTGCTTATTGATAAGGCAGGATAAATGTTTGATTCTTCCCTTTTCTTTATCAGGTTTCCAAAGAATAAGTTGGTTCCCTAGCATCTTCCAGAAGTAAGCAATGAGTTTTTGGTTTTTTTGTCATTTTGAGCTCAAATATTTAACTATATTTGATATATTTTCATTCATTTCAGTTATTATTCACATTGATATTAAAATTGTCCCTTCATGAGCCAGTGGAAACACCTTCGTCTTGCTACCAAATATTTGATAGACACTTTTTTTGGAATAATAATATGCTGCAGGCTCATCTTGTACCTACCCTAACCCAGACCTGAAATCATCCAGGGTTTGGAGGACTCCTGGTTCTTTTTAGTGGGAAGTGATATTTAGAAACAACAACCTTGCTATTAGGAATTGCTCATTGCTGCTGGGTTAGTATTGTGTCTAGCCATTTTTTAATGGACAGATTTAGGAGATCTGTAATTTTTTTTTAATCCTCACCTGAGGACATTTTTCCATTTTTTATTCAGATAGAATGGGAGGGAGAGAGAGGAAGAGAGAGAGAGAGAAACATCGATGTGAAAGGGACACATCGAGTGGCTGCCACCCACACGACCCAACCAGAGCCGGGGACAAACTGCAACCGAGGTATGCGCCCTTAGCAGGAACCGAACCCAGGTCTCTCTGGACCGCAGGAAGATGCTCTAACCGCTGAGCAAAACCAGCCAGGGCTGTAATTTTTTTTAAAAGGAAACATTCACTATGAGTCTATACCAATACTTCTAATTCAGTTTCTACCTAACTTCTTTAGTCTTCTATTGGTATCTCCCTCTTCCATCACAAATAATAAATAATGCTATAGAAAATATTCAATGATTTGGGAAAACAGCCATAATATCTATTTTAGAGGAAAAAATCATATGTAGATGTAAATCATATTCGTGTAATATATATATCAAATATTTGCAAGTTAGCAGTGATTATTTCTATTTTAAAAATAAGTTAAAAAAAATCCTCACCCAAGGATATGTTTATTGATTTTAGAGAGAGGAAGAAAGGGGGGGGGGGGGGAGAGAAACATCAGAAACATTGATGTGAGAGAAAAGCATCAATTGGTTGCCTCTTGTACATGCCCCAACTGGGGACTGAACCTGCAACCTAGGTATGTGCCCTGACAGGGAATTGAACTCACAACCTTCTTTTGGTGCATGGGACGATGCTCCAAACAACTAAGCCACACCGACCAGGGCAGCAGTGATTACTTCTTGATGATGAAATTAATGGTAATTTTTATTTTCCTTTTTTGCTTTTGAGTGTTTACAAAATTTCCATAATAAGCCCATTTTATTTTTGCTATAAGAAAAAAATGTGCATAAAAGTAAAAATAAACCAGATGGTATAAATTATAATATAGTAAACTGTCTGCCAATCTTATACGTGGGTAGAATAATGATACTCTATTTCATCTGTGGAGCGCTTTACAATTTACAACGCATTTTTCATTTATTATTTCTCATGATTGTCACAGCAGCACTATGTAGTAGGAGACAGGATAAAAATATTGTCTTATAGGATAAGGAAATTGAGGTTTAAAAGGGATCACATGTGATGGAATCAAGGCTATAACTCAGGGCTCCTGACTTCATGGTCACTGTTTTCTCTGCATAACATCTGTCTCTAGATGACTGTTACTATACTATCTTTTTTTTTTTCCTTTTTGTTTTTAATTGAATTCACTGGGGTGACATTGTTTAATAAAAGTATATAAGTTTCAGATGTACTTCAATTCTATAACATAACATCTGCATATTGTTTTGTGTGTTCACCACCCCAAGTCAAGTCTCCTCTGCCTCCCCTCACCCCCTTTCCCTCTGGCTACCACCATACTGTTGTCTAAGTCTATGAGTTGTTGTTGGTTTTTTGTGTGTGTGTGGTTTTTTTTTTGCATAATCCCTTCACCTTTTTCATACAGGCCCCCAACCCTCCTCTCCTCTGACCACTGTGACTCTGTTTTGTTTGTTAGTTTGTTTTGTTCATTAGATTCCACATATAAGTGAGATCATATGGTATTTGTCCTTCTCTGACTGGCTTATTTCACCTCGTTTAATATTCTCCAGGTCCATCCATGCTGTTGAAAAGAGTACGATTTCCTTATTTTGTATTGCCAAGTAGTATTCCACTGTGTAAGTGTACCACAGCTTTTTTATCCACTCATCTACTGATGGGCACTTGGGCTGCTTCTAAATCTTGGCTATTGTAAATAATGCTGCAATGAACATAGGGGTTCAAATATTCTTTCCAATTAGTGTTTCGGGTTTCTTCAGATACATTCCCGGAAGTGGAATAGCTGGGTCATAAGGCAGTTCCATTTTTAATTTTTGAGGTAATTCCATACTGCTTTCCACAGTGGCTGCACCAACCTGTGCATAGGGTTCCCGGCCAACATTTGTTATGCTGATTTACTGATGATAGCCATTAGTAAGACAAAAAGACCCTGCGGTTTTCTGCCTGGTGCTTAGAATGTTATCCTTAAAACACTCTTTAGCATGAGACTTGGAGGCCTACAACATTGCCAACACTGTTCCATTTAATTTTTATTTGTATCAAGTGCTTCATTACCATAATTTAAAAAGTCAGATATTCTATAAGAATTTTAATGCAAAACAGCAGCTCCCTGCCCTACAATTCACCGCCCACTCCACCTAATATTCCTTACCCACGAGGCAACCATTTTCAATTATTTAAACTGTTTTCTCCGATTTCCATTTCCAGATTACTAAATACTCTGTTTCTACTGAAATTTCAGGATGTTTAATTGTTAGATATTGGCAATGTACTTTCTGTTACTGAAGATCAGAACTTAGCTGCCTTTTTCCTCTTTACACAGATACGTCCTTCTCCCCTGTCCTCTTACTATAATTAAATCATGATTTTTGGTTAAACATTAGTGTTTCCATTATTGTGACTGTAGAAATGATTCTCAGCTGAGCCATCTAGTGTAGCACGACGTACTTTCTTGTACTGATTTTTGCTTCCTCTTGAGCTAATAATTAGCTTCTTTTTTCAGAGTTGCTTTGTGTTTCAGGTACTTCTCACTATCTCACCCCCAAACTCTGCACCTAATTATAAATCTGCTCTCTCTACATGTCAGCCCATTGAATAATCTCTCAACTTCCTTTTTGTCCTTTCCTTTCTCACAGAAGTTTAACTTCCATTTTTCTAAATGTTCCAATCTGGATGGGTCGCTTTCCAGGCTTGGTCTACATCCACCATATTTCTTGGAATTTCATCAAATCTCACTCCTGTATTTGTATCTTTTATTTCCAGGATCCCATGTCTTCCTCCTTCTTGGTTTACTCTTCCCATGGAGAACAAATACATGGGAGGTAATGTTTCTGAGGCCTATTATGGCTGGGTATAGAATTCTAGGTTGGAAATAAATTCCCAATAATTTTAAGGATATTGCAATGTCTTCTTGCTTCTGGCGTTGCTGTTATGAAAGCTGATACCATTTTGCCTCTTTATTTTGTTTATGTGACCTTTCTCCCCCGCTGTGAGAATGTTTAGGATCTTCTCTTTTCCCAGTTTCAAAAGTTACATGATGATTGTCGCGGGTCTTCTTTCCTTCATTGTGCTGAACCATTTTTGGGTTCTTTTACTCTGGACACTCGAAGAGATGTTTTTGAAATATTTTATTGCTGATTTCATTGTTCTGTATTTCCAAGACTCCATTTAAAAATTATTATTATTTTTTTATCCTCACTTGAGGACATTATTTCATTTTTTGTTCAGATAGAGTGGGAGGGGAAGAGAGAGAGAGAGAGAGAGAGAGAGAGACATTGACGTGAAAGGTACACATCAAGTGGCTGCCACCCACATGACCCAACCAGGGCCGGGGACAAACTGCAATTGAGGTACGTGCCCTTAGCGGGAACTGAACTCGGGTCTCTCTGGACCACAGGCTGAAGCTCTAACCGCTGAGCCAAACTGGTGAGGGCTAAAAATTATTGTTTTAATCCTTGCACAAGGAGATAGATGATAGATAGATAGATAGATAGATAGATAGATAGATATAGATATAGATATTTTAAATTGATTTTAGAGACAGAGGTAGGGAAAGGGAGAGAAAAACATCAATTGGTTGCCTTTTGTACACACCTGGTTCAGGGACTGAACCCTCAACCTGGGTGTGTGCCCTGACCAGGAATCGAATCCATGGCCTTTCAATGTACTGAATGACACTTCAATCAACTGAGCCACCAGGGCTAAGACTTCTTTTATTCAGATATTGGACCTCTTAAACTATTTTTAATTTTTAATCTTTTTTATTTTTTTATTTTTCATAGTTTTGTCTTTTTGTTCTCCTTTCTGGGAGTTTTTCTCAGCTTTGTCTACCAACCCATCTGTTGACACTTTTACTTCTGCTATCTTATTTTATAAAATATATCATAATATCCTTAGAGAGATAAAGAAAAATATCTAGTAGATGAAACAAGAACCAGAGACTATTTAAAGAGACATTTAAATAACTAAGGATATTAATGATATATTTTATAAAATTTTCTCCTGTTCCCTGCCTTGTCTCTGTGCTCTCTGAGTTTTAAAAAATGTTATTTTGTTTTTGTGTTTATTTTTCACTGTAAAGGCCTTGCTCAGATATTGGTGATCTATGGCTACCAATGCCTGTTAACTAAAAACTGGAAATTTCAGGGTGTACAAGAAAGACTTGTTGGTTTCCCTATAGAATGATCTGGCCAGATCATGTCATTGGTGATTCCCTAACAATATCTGTAAATCTTTTTTCAGGGGCCATTGAGTTTCACCTAAAAGGATCCTTCAGTCTCTTCCTGGGGAGGACAAGCCTGGCAGCTGAAGTTTTCTAGAAGCCTAATGGGGAAGGGATTGGGAGGTAGTCTCACCATTTCCATACAAAGGTCATTTACTCCTCTTGCTTCTGTTTACAGCACAGTCTATCATTTGCTGTGCTATTTTCTACACATCTAGAGTTTTTAAAATTCATAGTGTATCACCAAAGCACGCTCTTCTACTAACCTGTCGGGTGACCCTGGAGCTACTTTGCCTAGTGAGGCTTCGGAGTCTGGTCCCTCGGTAGCACATGGTGCCCACTTCACTGTCTTCCTCTCCCACGTCCACCAGCAGGACCACCAGATCCCCACTTCTCCTGCCATCACCTTCCCCAGGAGGCCCCATGTCTCTCAGATGTGGTCACTGTCCTCTCTACTGCTTTCCACCACCTCTGAAGTCATCCTAGGGTAGCCCCTCAGTTACCACTGCTTCCAGTATTTTCTCTGGGCATGCCGCTGCTGGAGTTCTAACCCCAGGTGTTCTGAACACAGGCCCCTCAGGGGTAGTGAGGCCAGCTCCTTCCTCCTGGCCCTCAGCAGAGCTGGGCCATGCTTCTCGTGCAAACAGGAAGAAGCCCCTCTCCCACTTAGCGGCCTGGACCCCAAGCAGAATCATTGAAAATCACTCTGTCCGCTGCTGCTGCGGCTACTGATCTAGGGAATTGTAACTTTCGTCCTCCTGTATCCCTTTCTCCCTCATTACCCTCCTGCTCCCAGCTCCCCTAAATAAGTCAACTCAGGCCAGCTTCCAACTCGGGTGGGAGGGTGATGCTCCATTCACTTGCCAGACATACCTAGCTGTGTGTGAATCTCAGCGAGAGATTCTCCAATCTTCAGAACCACGCCCCGTGTCTGACACAGGCACGGTGAAGGAGGTTTTGGAGAGGCATCCCAAAGATTCAGATATATCACAGGGCCAAGGAAAAGCATTGAAACAAGTCTGGGGTCGGGGTTGGAGACCTGCCTCTGTCCCTACTTGGTGCCGTGACCTTGGGCTTTTCAGTAACCCTCTCTGATTGTTTCCAAACTATAACATAAGGGAGAGGGGAGGACCCAGATGATCTCTAAGGTCTACTTTTCCGTCCTGTTCCACCTTCTGACATCACCTTAGGGCACTTTGCGGTCTTAGATATGTTTATAAGAAGTTATTTCTATTTACCAACCATGGGTCGGACCAATTAGACACGAGAGGAGTGCTCAGCAGAGCGTGATCCAAATGCACCTCCAAACGAGTGAGGCTTGCCCTTTGCCAGCTCTGTAATCGTAGCCAATTCACTCTTCCTTTCCATCCAAGTTTTCTCACCACACAGTGAAGAGGTGGGACCGAATTAACTCAGAATCACGTGCAGAGGCCCTGGGGCTGCATTTAGCCCACAAGCACACTTTGCTTGATGTGTACAGTCTTTTAACAACTTTGCGTCATTTGCCAGCCTCTAAAAATGAGGAGATTTTACATAAACATATGGTTTTCTGGGTTTTCTTGAAAGATCAGAAAATCAGAACATGAATCGCGTGTTCTTAGGGAATCTCTGTTGGCCTGAACTGCACTGTGGCTGTTCTGTAAAGGGGCATGAGCCCTTGCTCTGTCACAGCCCCTACCAGGCCCATCTACTCGTCTATTTTACGTGCCTGAGTCCTGTTAGTAGTTAGTGCATGATCCCTGGGTATTAGTTATACTGACTAGCTGGGCAATATCAAGTTAGTACTTAGCCTTTCTAAGACACAGTGTCCAAATGATAGATTGGGGACTTAGTTAATGGGACAGAGCAGGGATCAGCATTCTTCTCTGTAAAAGACCAGAGAGGAGTATTTTAAGCTTTTCATGTTACGTAAAATTTCTGTTGCATATTCTTCTTGTACTCATTTTATTGTTCTTTTTCTGGTATGTATGTATGTATGTATGTATGTATGTATGTATTTATTTATTATCCTCACCCGAGAACATTTTTTTTGCATTTATCTTCAGATAGAGTGAGAGGGGGAGAGAGCGAGAAACATCGATGTGAGAGAGACCTATCAAGTGGCTACCACTCACATGACCCCTACTGGGGCCGGGGACAAACTGCAACCGAGGTACGTGTCCTTAGTGGGAACCAAACTCGGGACTCTCTGGTCCATGGGCCAACACTCTAACCACTGAGCCAAACAGGCCAGGGCATGTTTTTTTCTTTATAAACAATCTTTTAAAAATGTAAACATTCTCTGCTCTTGAGCTGTACAAAGACAGGCCCTGGGTGGATTGGGCCCGGGAGGCACAGTTTGCCAGCTCCTGAAACAGTACAGTAAGACCCTGATAGAACAAACTAATTTGGGGGAGGGGTGTCCATTAAAACTGAAAGTCCATTACATAATAAAGTAGGTTTTCCGAATGCATATGTTAAAAAATTGACAAACGCCTTGGCCGGTCTGGCTCAGTGGTTAGAGTGTCGGCCTACAGACCAGAGAGACCTGGGTTTGGTTCCCGCTAAGGGCATGTACCTCGGTTGCAGTTTGTCCCCGGCCCCAGTTGGGGTTGTGTGGGTGGCAGCCACTCTATGTGTCTCTCTCACATCGATGTTTCTCTCTCTCTTTTCCTCCCTCACTTCCTCCCATTCTATCTGAAGAAAAATGCAAAAATGTCCTCAGATGAGGATTAAAAAAAAACTACAATGGCCGTAGCCTCATTTTGTAATTCAAGAGGCTTAACCCTTGGGGAGATATGTACACATTGAAAAAGACAAGCTAGTTAGTTTACCTGTTTTAACTTATGTAGACACGTTTGTGTAAAAATTAAGTATGTATGATAAATTTAATTTCACAGAAAATTTTTTATATGTATTATTGTAATTTTAAATATATACTGAAAAGATCTAGTAAATGGGTGCACTCACCAGTCACCTCGAATAAACAAATGCACATGGCCGGGGCGTGGCTTAGCACACACGTGAACATCTGCCTGCACTCGTCACAACTGCTGCAGAAAGTCACACCATGTGACAGCAGAACCAGTTACCCTCCAGATGTGGGGTGATCACAAGCTAATCAGTCACCCAATACTGTTTACGAACGGTGACTCTTGGATTAACATATGTAGACTATAGTTGTAGCTATGTAATATGTATTTATGTCGGTGAAATTACTACAGTGTTTTTTCCAACATACAACCTTTTTGCTAAAGTTTGTTAAAAATAACAGTGAGTTAATAACAAAAAATAAGCTGTTTATTTCATTGTAAGCAAATCTTGGCTGAAAGCATTTTAAAACTAATAGGGTGTTAATTTTCATACAGACCGGAAAGGGTGGCAGTTAAATCTGGTCCCTCACGTCAAAGTCCGCAAAACCGAGGGTTGATTGCATGTGAAGCCCTTACAGTAATGCCTGGCAGGCGGTGAGTACCGATAAGTGTGCTCATCAATAGTGCGGTTCCAGGCCTCTCAGTCTGGACTCTGGAACATGGGTGGACTCCACTGCGCCCACCAGAAACCCCCTGGCTGCTTTGATTCTCTTCTGACATCACAGAGGGGGAGCGCTTGTCTGTTGAGACACGTCTTCCTAAACAGAAAGCCCTGCATGGTATGTCAGGAGCTCCAAAGCAGCACGACAAATACAGTGTAACTGTGTCATCACCGTGAAATCAAAGCCATTGTTTAAGCCATTTGTTCAACCACATCGCATTCCCGTTATTCTGTCTGAAACGCTAGCGAGCAATCACAGCTGAACAGAGAGCTGGAGGTCCTTTAAAATCTTAGTAGAGGTTCTCTGTTCTCATAGCCTTCCTCCTTTGTTTTGGTCCTGTAAGTCCTTTCCTCCCTCCCCCGCCCAAACACCTTGTGCTGTATTATTTTTTATAACTTGAACGTCAGGGAGACAGCTCATAGTGAAAGGCATTTGACAACATAAAATTGCATTTTGTTGGATGACTCTCATGCATGTGGCATAATTAGAAAAGAGAGACATGATATTGTCTTCTCATTCAAAGGCTGTGACGGCTGAATCTAAAGAGTGTCAGTTACTGTCTGTGGTGCTCGAGGAACCCAAGGAGAGCACGCGTTTAAACGAAAGAACCAAGGGGCATATCAAGGGATTGTCCTAACGATGCACTTACTTTTCTTCCTTTACTCCTTCTGCACCAAGAAATGGAACAAAATCACAGAGAGGGGCATAAGCCCCCTAGAATGACTGGCCCAGATTTGGGTCCTGTGCATCATGTTTGTGGGGACTTAGTGCTCTTCCCTTCATTCATCAATCACTGCTTATGTCCCTGTTGGGCGCCAAGCTATGTGCTAAGTGCTAGAAACAGAGGGATGAGTAAGTCAAGGGCTCTGAAGCCTAAGAACTTCTGGTCTCGTGAGGAAGACATACATTGAACGCATAATCCCAATACAAAGTATTAATTAGCGCTGTTATAGCAAGAGCCAGCACTTAATGAGAACTTAGTACATGCCAGGCATTGTTTTCAGTCCTTCGCATTCGCTAAATTTATTTAATTCTCTCAATGATCCCGAGGGCTCTATGCCATTATAAACCTCCATTTCACAGAAGGAGAAACTGAGGCCAGGGGCTACATAATTCTTATTCTTTAAGACAATGTAGCTAGTAAGTGATCAACAGTCCTGCCAGACTCAAACCCAGAGAGTCTGACTTCAGGGCCAGAGTTCTTGAAAAGCACTAAGAAAACCTCTTAATGAAAGGGCTTGGACCCCATTCTGGAAACGGTACAGGAAAGGCCCTGCTTCTGCCTTTGGGGTCAGGAAACTCATGAGATACCAATGACATTTGTCTGAAAGGTTCCCTGCACAGGGAAGCTGGGTAGGATGTTCTAGGCAGAGCATATTCGTAACAGACACAAAAAGGAGAACATTCAAACCTGACCATTATCCGTGGCTCTTTTTTTTTTTTTTTTTTTTTAAGAGCACAGCATTACCAGTAGTTGCTTCTTCAATATTAGTGTTTACTGCAATTCTGAAAACTCCAGGAGGGCAGCTGTCTGTCTTCTTGACTATAGTTTGAGGAAAATGAACAATAGTCAAGGTTGAACCGTGGGACGAGGATTAAGCTAAGAACAGATTCACTGTGGACGAGGGTTAATGCTCGGTTGTATTTTATACCTATATTAGCATTTAAAAATTCTCATTTCACACTGATTTTTTAAAAGACATGCCCATGGTGTTCTTAAAAGGCTTTAAGAGCACAGTATTGTCACAACTCCCACTACAGTACGTATTAGTAACATTCTGTACATGTGATCGGGAGCGACTATTGTGCAGAATTGTAAGCACAATGCTGTACTTTGCCCGTGATAGCCACTCATCAGATAACGTGAAACAATGCAGCACACTGTACGTGCAAACTCATGTGTGACAAGAAATGACTTTCTTTTTCTCTCCTGCAGAAGAGAACCACGCTGATGGCCAGTGTAGAAAATCCCGAACAGGCGGGCTTTCTTAGGGAAGCTGGCAGGACTGTCTGAAAAAAAAAAAAAGCATGTTTTGACTTTGGCAGTCAGATCAGTAAAGATGTCTAAGTCTGGGGGGTGGGGTAAGAGGAAAAAGATGGGATCCATTTGCCAAGGACTTCGGGGTAGGGCTCTAGGGAGTTTGGCGATTTTGATGGTTTCCTTTTAAGATATCTTTTCAAGTATCAAATTGAGAACAGCATCTGTCTGGCAGGTTATTCTTATAGATATTGAAAGCATCAGGGCACAGCACGGGTTGGGTGAGTTGAAAGGGAAATCTTTTCATCAATTCTGTTTTTCTAACATCTCTGAATCTGTGGCTCTTTCCTGGTAATTTGTTACCACCAATGAACATTTTTGATTAGGAAATTATTGTAGAAGAATGATTCAGTTAGTTAAGTCAGGGTGCCTGACTTTCTCCTAAAATAATTTCCCAAGATTGGGTCACTGACAGCTTCTCACCTACAACCAGGCATAAAAAGGCTTTATTCTGTTTCCCGTGCACGTAGTGGGAGCGTGGAGGGTTGTGATCCAACAGCACTGTCACGTTCTGCCTCCAGTGGGCACTCCCCTCCCAAACGAAGGCAGGCGTTTCCAGGGCCTATTCTGCAAGTGGGTTTTCTGTCTGGATAACAGTGATCTTCAGGTTGTGGAACATATCCACATAGGAAGAAAAGAGGAGAGCTTGAGTTAGCCTGACCTGAGCTCCACTTCTGGTTGTACTACTTCGTAGCTGTGTGTCTCTGGGAAAAGTACGAGGCTGGCATGGAACAGTGCTCTCTCCTCCCTCTGATTACATTTCCAAATCTGAGGGCAGGACGGAAGTGGCAGGAACAGCGAGATATTCCTTCAGAGGTCAAACGACAATGTGCGACTTGCCTGAGCCTGGAATCAGAAAGAGGTATTTTTGGCTGGAAACAGCATATTACCTGGCCCGGCCCTGAGCTCTGAGACAATGTGAAACCTGAGAATCCTTCTTTTTTTTATTGTACAAATATTTATTGTGTGTTTACAATGTTCCAGCCACTTTGCTGAGCACAAATGCAGACACGGCGCCTTTGGAGTGGCTCACCGTCTATCAGATTCTTCCCCATCCATGGCCTGCGTGACATGAACTAGGCACTGGGGACGCCTGCCTGTTACGGATGAAGAAACTGAAGCGAGAGCCAGGAACTCTGAGTTTACTGCAAAGAGGTGGAGTCGAGTTTCGCTCGGACTGTCTGGCTCTCATGCACGTGCTCCTTGCTCTGAACCTGTGGCCGCCCCAGTTTTGCACCAACAATAGCAACACAGGTGTCTGATGCTGGGCAGTCGATAAAGCACTTTTGCTTACTTGATTTATTTACTGTACAACAATTTGGGATGTAGGTGTTTTGTTGTTGTTTCTTTCTTTATTGATTTTAGAGAGAGAGGAAGGGAGAGTGAGAGAGAATCGATAGAAACATAGAGGAGAAAGAACATTGATTGGCTGCCTCCTGCATGCCCCACACTGGGGATCAGGCCCACAACCTGGGCCTGTGCCCTGATCAGGAATCGAACCGGTGACCTCTTGGTACATGGGTTGACATTCAACCACTGAGCCACAACAGCCGGGCAGGTGTTTTTATTATTATCATCTGCATATTTCATTGATGAAATTGACCCAGAGAGGTATAGGGGCCGCCCGAGATCACCAGCTAATCAGTGGCAGAGACTGGACTAGCTTCCAAGACTTCCGATGCCAAGCTCCGCCTGCCATATGTTGACTCCCAGTTAAAAGCTGTCTAAATTCAGAATGCTTGAGCCATAATTTCACTCTTTTAGATTATTTCCATAACCCATGTAAATTATAATTAATTTCCTGCTAATAGGCCATTTTGTGGCAAAGCCTCAGTAATCGCCGGGCTGAGGTCTGCAGGCTTGAAAAGTCATTTCTGGTTAACTCCGAGGTCTGCTATTTCTCAAGCTGTTTCCTGGGATATGAAGCTGGCGACTCCGCTACATTTTTTCTTACTCCCCCATCAGCAGAAAGACAGAAACCAGCTTCTAGCATATGGAAGCATTTCTACACGGCTGGGTTTTCCGACGAGGGTTTGGAGGGATGGTGGAGCATGATTTGCAACTAGGTCAGAAGAAATACTGATCTTTGAGTGAGGCTGATTGGACCCCGTTCCACGTGGCAAAAGTTGTCCCCAGAAAAGAATTCTCCCCTCCACTTCACCCCCACTTCCCCATTTGGGAAAATAAGTGCATTCTGAATCTGCTTACCATTTGTGAGGACTCAAAATCCAGAAATACCAGGGTTGTTTTTTTTTCCCCCTTATACAAAGGCTGATGTTCTCTAGTGGGCTCAGGTTTCTTTCTGCTGGCTGCTGTTTAGCAGGGAGCTGAGAGCTTTTCTCCAAGCTCAGCAGCTCCACTTGTGACCGTTTTTTAAGGTAAATTAAGTTAATAAGTGTGTAAGTACTGTCTGAGTAGATGGTGACTTTAAACACCGAATGCCCAACATGACCATTTTATGAGTAAACCTATATCCATAATGCATTATTCTATTTTCAGACCAACAGAGGGCTCTGAAGCTGCGAAGGGCATGACAATATGCCATTATCCCTGTTTTACAGAACACATATTTTTAATGTTCTAAGAAATATCCATTTTTCTCCCTCAAACAATGTTTCTCCCTCGATGTGGATTGAGAATGTGTATGGCACCGGTCTCACGCCCCAGGTGACGCTCTCTCAACTGCATAGGGACTTCTTCACCTAACTTGCCATTTAGAAACGGATACAGGTGAGAAAGCAGAGGGGTAGAGAGCCGGGTCACTTTTCCGAGGTTACACGGACGCAGTGATTTGAAGTCAGTTCTGTCTGAATCTGCAGCAGACTCTTCAGCCCCCCCTGGAGGAGCGTGGGGATCCGGGGAGCCCCTCTCAGGGTTTGAGGAAGGAGCTTTGCACGGACGTCAAGGACAGGACGTTGGCTCTGAATTGGCTGAGGGGCCAAGGCGGTCAGAGATACCCTGGGAACCCCAGCATCCAAAATACGTAGAACAAGGGAGCTGACCTGGGTGCCTTCCGCAAACTTCCCCCTTCTTCTTCCCCTCCAGGTCCTGTACTTTTGAGGTTCTACAAAAGGCCTTTCATTTTGATTTAAAATTTTTATTTACTGCTTTTCGAGTATGTCATATAAATCAAATTCATAAATACTTAAAGATTATAACACTATTTCTTAAAGCACTCTGAAGGAGGTGGAGGATTAAATTTTTACTTAACTCTGACAGCGCCATTGAACCGTTCTGTGGATATCTTATTCCCAATAAGACTTAACCCTTTCGCGGCAGGCGGCTGGATCTGGCATGCTCGTCCTCCCTACCTGCCAGCATCCCCGCATCCCCCTTTTCTGCTTTGGGGAGCCTAGTAACTACTCAATCAAGAGCTACAGTTCACTTGACTACTATTATATGCCTATTTAACTCTACCTAATACATAAAGCTACAGGTAAATATTAATTTTAAAAAGTATTAATAATGAATGCCTCCCATAATAAAGTAACTTTATGGTAACCTGTTGAATCGGTATGACACGTGCAAGCCACACTCAGATAATGATCCCTGCAGGTCAATTGAAAACAGCCCCGCCTTCTCAGAAGATGGGCAGTTTCCAGTGTGAAGGGCACTAAACACTGTATATAAGGGCATGCCTGATTTTTCAGCTCCGATTTCCTGTAATTTTACTTTTTTTCCTACAAAGGCAAAAATTTAAATATACAATGGGATGTGATTTTACATTTATATCTTTTTTTTCTTTTTATTGGGAGGGAGAGAGGGAGGGAGAGAGAGAGAGAGACATCGATGTGAAAGGGACACATCGAGTGGCTGCCTCCCTCAAGACCCCAACCAGGGCCGGGGGGGAATCGCAACTGAGGTACATGCCCTTGGCCGGAATCGAACCCGCAACTCATTGGTCAGCAGGCCGACGCTGTAACCGCTGAGCCAAACCGGCCAGGGCTACCTTTATACCTTTGTTAGGTTTTTCATATATACGGGGTGGGCAAAAGTAGGTTAACAATAATACATAATACAATAATAATAAATAATCAACAAATAATATAAGAATAAACTCTGTGTTTCATGTACTCACGACTGTAAACCTACATTTCCCCATTCCTGTATAAGTTCACCAACTTGAAGAAAACAAATGATTTCTTCTGATTTGGCTTGGAGAAACGAGGTCCCGGTAGATGGGTTGTACGTGAGATGCCCCCTGGGCAGATGGGCACACACCGTCCTCTGAGTTATAATGTGAAACCCAGAAGACATATTGCAAATCGGATCATTTCCAAAGCTCCCATGCGACCAGAGTCCACCATGCATCAAGTATTGCACTATTCACAGTGACCACACAAGCTGACTCTTATCCCTGTCTTATAGGCAAGGAAATCAAAGCCACACTGCTAGGAACTGGCAGAGTCTATGTACTTTCCACCACCATGGAGCTGCTGCTCGGGACCCCTGATTTCTGCCTCTCTGCAGAATTCACTGGGTCCAGAGCCCCAAGGTAACAACCATTGCTTCAAAATGACAGGAGAAAATTGACTTGGTCAGATGTGACCCAGAGCAAAGATCGAATTCAGAATCATTCAGTTTCCTATCTGCCACCTGAGACCACAGCCGTGTTCCTCCAGCGGCGGGGCTTGATGAAGAGCGCGCACTGCACACGCGGACATAACGCCCCGAGACTTACTTTTTAGGACCAGCATTTAGGAGGCCCTGCTGCCACATGCCATCCCAGCCGCGAATATTTAAAATCACACGTGGAACATGACAGTGGAAACACGCACACCTACTTACTCAAGGTCCCCGTTCCCGGATTTTTCGCAGATCTCTGCTCGCTATTCTGCCCCGTGCCTGCTGGGCCTCTGGAACCCTGGGCACCTCTCAAAAGCAAATGCTCCGTTTTTTCTCATGATGCAAGAGGCAGAAAGAGCCTCTTGAAGCCCTAGCTACCGGCTAAAATTCATGGACTCATCCTTTGCCACAGCTCACATTCTATTTTTATATTAAAAACAAATTTGAAAATGCTGGAAGTGAGTATCTGATCTCCGATTGACAGTACTTCGAAGGATCGAAAGGGAAGAACTCAAAAGGAAAGATATCAGTAGACTGACTACTTCAGACTTGAATTTCTGCCCCTTAAAACCTTCATTAAAAAAAATAAAAGGAGAATAACATTGAGGAAATACTTTTAATAGAACTGACAAAGGCCTAATACCTTTAGTAGATATGGATCTTTTATGAAGATGAGAAAAAATCAGTAGGGAATGGACAAGGGGCACAAGCGGGTGGTAACACATTGCACAGTACAAATGGCTAATAAGCATAAAAAGTTTTGTCTCACTCACAGTCAAAGAAATGTAAATGAACGCGTGTAAGATAAAGGATGAGTTTCTGTACATCAACACGCCAAAGGTGAAAAGCAAAACTAATTCCCAATTTTGTGAGCATGTAGGGAATGTCCTTACTTTTCCTGTGTGATGCGCGCGAGCCTGCTTCTCATTGTTGCCCCCTGTGCATTTCTGTGGCTAGGAAAAGTTTCTAGGAAAATGCCCATGTTCCTGGACTCCTCCATTCAGGTGCTAGCAAAACTAGAGCAAGGAAATAATCAAAGACGGGAGCATGAATTATGTTTGTTTATCACAACATTATCTATATTAATAAAAATGGGGGAGGAGAGAGATCTAAATGCCCAGGAAAGAGGACTGGTTAAATAAATTATGGTTCATATATTATTACTATGCAGGCATGAAAACTGTTATAAACAAACAGTTGTAATGATATTAGAAAATGCTCATATATATATGTGTGTGTGTATACATACACACACACACATACACAATATAACTCAACGACTTAAAATATATTCTGTACACACGCACGCACAAAGATGAAGGGAATTCACAAATGTACAAGCGTGATGATTTCTGGGTGAAGGAAATAAGGCATTGTAAGAATTTTATTTTTTCTTTACATTTAACTATAACATTTCTATAATGAAAAAAGAAAAAAAAATCCTCCAAAAAGTGTTATTAACAAATCAGACAAGAAAACGTGTAGGCAGCCAGTGTTGGAGGTGCCATCAAGGAACCCTAAACACAGGCCCGAGTCCCCACAAGCTCCACGCAGAGCCCATCACACGGAGTAGCTGCCGAGCCAGGCTCAGGACAGTAGGGACAGGGGTACGACCCTCCTGGAGCTGAGCCTTACCCCGGAACTGAAGGCAGGACAAGCCAGCGCCTGCTTACTGTAACCACACCATGGAAGTAGCAACATGCACAATGCATTTTGTACTTGCTTAAAAGGGGGGTACAACATTCTTGAGACATTTGCTACCACAAAGGTAAAGATTTTGTTAACTACTCTTTGAACTTGAAGAGCAGAGACATGCAGTCCTGAAAAGACACCTTTACTTAATATAAAACTCTTTTTAAACTATTTACTTAAAAGTAATAAACATTTATCATGAAAAATTTAGAAAACACAGAAAAGTAGAGAGAAGAAAGAAAATTATATTTCTCCCTGTGAAGACTGCCACAATTCAAATTTTGTTGTATTTCTACTCTTAAGAATAGTATTTTTATTTTTATTAAAAGGTTTTACTCTTCTTTTTCTCCTCATAACTTTTTGTTTCCTAAAAATGTGACTTTTTTTCCTTAATTGATTTTAGAGAGAGAGGAAGGGAGAGGGAGAGAGAGAGATAGAAACATTGATGAGGGAGAACATCGATTGGCGACCTCCTGCATGCCCCCCACTGGGGCTCGGGCCCACAACCTGGGTATGTGTCTTGACCAGGAATCGAACCGGCAACCTCTTGGTGCATGAGTCGACGCTCAACCACTGAGCCACACCAGCTGGACCTAAAAACGACTTTAAAGTTAACTGGTTGTCCCTTTCTCTTTTGCATTGGAGGAAAGATAATTGTAATGTGAGGGTGTTGTAATTCACTGAACATGTGCTTGAGAGACAGAGAGAGAGGAAGGGAGACTGCATCCATGCTCAGGATGGAAGAACATGGCCTAACTAGAGGGGCTCAGAGAAACCCACAGGACAAAACTGACAAGCAAACACTATTGCAGGTACATTAAAAAATACATAATAGTGGTATTTTCATTCTCTAACTTTGATTCTTAATCAAATATAGGTAACCTATAATATCACATTAGTTTTAGGGGTACAACATAGTTATTCCCCATTTATATGCCTAACAAAATAACCACTATAAATCTAGTAACCATTTGTGACTATACAATGTTATTACAATATTATTGACTATATTCTCTATGTTGTACATTATATCTCCATGATCTATTTATTTTATAATTGGAAATTTGTACCTCTTATTCCCCTTACCTTTTCCACACTCCTCCCCACCCCCTTTCCCCATTGGTAACCATTAGTTTGTTCTCTATAACTATGGGGTTTGGAAAACTGGACAGCTACATGCAAAAAAACTGAAACTGGACCACTTTCTTGTACCATATACAAAAATAAACTCAAAGTGGATTAAAGACTTAAATGGAAGGCCAGAAACCACTTAAACTCCTAGAAGAAAACATAGGCAGTAAACTCTTTCACATTGGTCTTAGAAATATATTTTTGGATATGTCTCCCCAGGCAAGGGCTGCAAAGCAAAAACAAACAAATGGGATTACATCAAATTAAAAAGCTTTTGCACAGCAAAGGAAATCATCAACAAAATGAAGAGGCAACCAACCCACTGAATGGGAGAAGATATTTGCAAATGATATATCTGATAAGGGTTAATATTCAAAAAATATAAAGAATGCATACAACATTAAAAAACTCCCACCACAAATGGAATAAAAATTGGGCAGAGGGCCTGAATAGACATTTTTTCCCAAAGATACATACAGATGGCCAACAAACACAGGAAAAGATGCTCGACATCACTAATCAGCTGGGAAATGCACATTAAAACCACAATGAGATATCACCTCACACCTATCAGAATGGCTATCATCAAGACATCAACAAACAATAGTGTTGATGAGGTTGTGGGGAAAAGGGACCCTTGAACACTGTTGGTGGGATTGTGAATTGGTATAGCCATTATGGGAAAAAATATGGATATTCTTCGAAAAAAAATAAAAAATAGAACTACCATATGAACCAGCAATTCCACTTCTGGCTATCTATCCAAAGAAAACAAAAACATTAATTTGGAAAGATACATGCACTTCTATGTTCATTGCAGCATTATTTACAATAGCCAAGATATGGCAACAACCTAAGTGTCCATTTACGGATGAATGGATAAAGAAGATTCGGTAGATATATACAATGGAATATTACTCAGCCATAAAAAAGAATAAAATCTTGCCATTTGTGACTGCATGGATGAGGGTATTGTGCTAGATAAAATGAGTCAGAGAAAGGACAAATAACATATGATTTCACTTATATATAGAATCTAAAAAACCAAAACAAACAAAGAAACAAAACAAAACAGATAGAGATTCATAGTTATTGGGGAGTATATTTTAAAAGACTTTAGAACTCTTTTGACTCTCCTTTTGGAAACTGAGGCTTCAGTATCAGTAGGTTCATGAACTCAAATTCAGGCCTGAAAGGAGGCAGGGATTAACGAATAGCTTGGGGTTCTGAAGGCATTTCATTGTGTCTATTTCTACATCAATAAAAATAAGAATGAGGCCAATCATTTTTAAGAGATTTATGGTTCTTGCTCATACCATCAAATACTTCGTAAGACTTCCTTGCACAGTCTGCAACTGCCATGTGTCATAATCATAGCCCAGTCGTTTAAGTTATGGGCATTTCACCAAATTTCACTGCTCCCTGGCAAGGAGATTGTTACTGAAATACACCGTGGAGGGTGGTGTTTGCAACATAGGCAAAGCCTTGAGAAAGTTCTAATACTTGAGTAAAATCCAGGTCATATATTTAGTTTCTCCACCCACCTCTTTAGAAAACAATGAGTGAATGAGTAAATGACAGGAGATGAACCCTGAGAGGCTTTCTGATGGAGAACACAGGGTACAAGTATCAGACAAGTTACATGAAAAACAGATTTCGGTTTTGACCTTTGCTCTTTGTTCAAATTATGGATTTCAAATAATAAATGCTAACATAATAGCTGATCCCATTTGTCAAGTGCCTCCTACTGTGTAAAAGATATCACAGCCATCAGTTCTCTTACAGGCCTTGGGTATAAGGCCCCCATTTCACAGATGGTGAAACTGATGCCTAGTGGAAAAGATAGCATTTGAATGTAATGTGCATTTTGGTTTGTTTTTGGCAGTGGATATCTTTTTTTCTTTTTTTAATCCTCACCCAAGGACATGCTTAGAGAGAGGAAGGGAGAGAGAGGCAGACAGAGAGAGAAAGAAACATCGATGTGAAAGAGAAACATCGATTGGTTGCCTCCCATATTTGCCCCAGTCAGGGACTGAACCCAAAAGTCATGAGCCCTGACTGGGAAGCAAACTGGCAACCTCTCAGTGTGTAGGACAGTGCTCAACCAACTGAGCCACTCCGGCCCAGCTGGCCTGGGTATCTTAACACAGTCCTTCGGCCATTTCTACCACAAGGTTTCTATTGGTCTTTGACAATAATCAGTTACAATTTATTATTTATATTTATAACTATTTCCTAAGTGTTTTGAGCAGTAAGATACATTGTTAAAATGTGTTGTTTTCCTTATCCACTTCCTAATGGTCATAGCTAACTTGTATCCACTGTGACTGGCACTGAGTTCAATGTTTCACATGCATTACTACATTTAATCCTCACCGCAAGTCCATGGGGAGAAATAGAGAGAAAAACAACAACAACAAAACAACCAAACTAACAAAATCATTTTTTAAAGGAGGAGACAAGCAAAGGAAGGTTAAGTAACCTACCTACGACACACAGCCAATAAATGACAAAACCACAATGTGCATCCCATCCCCCCAGTGCAGGCCTGGACTCATTCACCGAACTATTGTCTCTGCAAATCATTAAGACCTTCTGGTCCTAAGATCACAGACTTTAGAGCAGGAAGACAGCTTAGGGAGCTCCCTACAACAGAATATACAGACAAAGGAACCGGAAGCCCAGAGAGGTCAGTAACTGGCCCTAGGTCACACAGCAGAAGAATGGCAGAGCCGGGAGACAAGGTGGAGCTCTCATTCTCTCCCACATTTTGAGTGGCTCTTATTCCTCCCTGCAACATGCTTTTGATGACCGAATTCCCCCAGGGGTCACCCCTTCTGTGACCTGGACTCTGCTCAGAATCCCTCGTTTGGAGCACGCGAAGAGGAAAAATAAAATAGGCCTAGACTTCAGCGCTGGTCTAGTGCGGTCCTGGGCTGTTAATTGAAGTCCCAGCACCACATTGCAAACTTCTCATCGCCCACATCGCGTCATGCCCACACATCGCGTCATGCCCACACGGGCATTTCTCCAAGTGAAAAAGTGCAGCAAAAAATGCGGCTTGACCTTTCTGTGGAGCACCCCCCGCCCCCCGGGCTGGGTTTAGGGACATCTCCATCCCTTCGAGCTTGCTGGAATTGGCTGGGGAACAGTCCTTGACTCAAAGAACTGGAAAAATATACTTAACACTGCATTGATTTTCCATATAATTTTATAAGCACAAACATTCTCTTTCATTTCCTGACAAACAACTATATTCCCCAAAGTGTCCAACAGAAATCAGTCATTTGCACATCGCTATCTTTGCCAGGGCCTGTTGTTTTACGTTAGTCACCAGGACCAAGGTCGTTCTCCTGTGGCCTCCACCCCTTCCGCCCTCCCCCCCAACGCCACAACGTTACATCAGGGGTGCCAGTAGGAAATAGCCACGCAGACCTCCCTGACTCTGTTCAAAGACCTTTCTGGAAAAAACACATCCTTTTCAAGCCATCTTTCATGGAAGAAGGAAACCAGAGGCAGAGAGGAAAGGTATCGTACTAAACAGTCCGGGGCAGCTCCTGAGACCCCGTGGATGGCACAGGTGCCCTGCACTGCCTCTCAGCTCCCCCTGCCTTCGAGTGCTGAGATGAGCAATTCAGCGACTGACAAATGTCTGGGGCCGAATGGGCACCCTGACCTCCAGTGGCAGGTGTTACTCTAAGGTTGCATCATAGGACAAGCAATGACAAGAGTGAAAATGGAAAGTGAGAAGGAATCTGTACACTCCCCCCCCCCCCCCGAACACCTGGGGGTTCCTCTTCATGTGCCATTCCTAACGTCCAGGACAGACTTTCCTCCCAACCAGACTCTGCTCTCCTCGAAACAGCGACCCAGCCTGCATGTGGCAGCAAAGAAACAAAGGGGAAGGTGTTGATTCTCACCCAGAAGTCCTGTCTCCTCATAGTCCTTTAGAAGAGCAATTCTCCAGAGACAGGGCACGAGGGTTGCCAAGGGGACCTGAAATACCGGTTTGTCACAATCCTGAACAAATCAGCTCCCAGGGCTGGGAAGGGAAAAGGTGTCAGTCACTCAAAATCCTCTGTGGCTCAGATTCTGAAGTGGGAAAAAAAAAAGGAGCAAAGAGAAGTTTCGCTCAGAGATGCGCAGGCGGAGGAGCGAAGACATGGAGGCCCTTCGGCAAGAACTGCTGCGCTGTGGTTCCCTCAGCGGGCCGAGCCAGGCCAGCGTCAGGCTAGCTTCGTTTGTGTCAGCAAGTGTGCATCATTGCTCAGTGTTGAGGTGTGTTTTTTCCCTCCCTCTTTCCCTGAGCCCCGACACTGGGGAGTGTGGAACGGCTCAACCTGTTGTAATCCAACATGTGAGTTGCTGCTTGTTACAAAGATATTGCAGCAGCCTCTTCATTAAAGGAGGCTGCTCTTGGATGCTGAGAATTGATCTCTGTGTCTTTGGTTGCCTGCCTGTGCTCTGGGCTGAGGGTGGAGAGGGTGCTGGGTGGGAGCAGGGGATGCAGGGCTAAGGGGATACTGGGCCGAAGGGGACTGGGCATGCCTTGAAGGTCCCTGGAGAAGTGACCTACTGTTCTCGCCCCTCATGACCACCTTGGCATCCGATTGTTAGGAGGTATGGCAGGTGCTCTAGGGGACTCCCAGCAAAGGTATTTTCTATGCACAGGGAGGCCCTAGTCCTTAATCCCACCCTCAGACCTTTAGCCTCAATTTATATGCTCCCCCTGGAATCTCATCTGGCTCTCTGAATCTTAGGGTTTCTGGTTAGGAGCACCTTCAAGGGGGTTCAAAGGTCCTGTGGGAAATAGGAAAGGCATTCATTCATCCATTTGTTGGCTGCTTCACTCATTCATTCATTCCCGCATGTATTCATTTGTGAGTTCATTCACGTATTCATTCATTCCTCCTTGCATTCATTCATTTATATATTAACTTATTTACCCACTCTCATATGTTCACTTGTATATTTATTTTATAATTTTTTTCTTTATTGATTTTAGAGAGAGAGGAAGGGAGAGTGAGAGAGAGATAGAAACATCAATGAGAGAGAACATCTATTGGCCACCTCCACCGGAGATTGGGCCCACAACCTGGGCATGTGCCCTGACTGGGAATTGAACTGGCGACCTCTTGGTGCATGGGTGGAAGCTCAACCACCGAGCCACACCGGCTGGGCTCACTTGCGTATTTAATAGTATGTGTTTACTGACCCAATTCATACATTCAGTGACATACTCATTCACTGACTTATTAATCTTTTTGTATCTATGGAGTGTGTTCCTTGTCCCCTCCTGTTGTTTGTGGGAGTGGGTTTCTTGAGATATCCCGAGAAAAGGAATTTTCTGAGACATGCATGGGAGGATGAGGTATTAAAGACGCTTTATTCTATGGAATGCAACCCCTGAGTGTCCAAGGTCCCATTTCCTTTTGTCCCACCACAGAAGTGTAGCTATGGCTTTAGCAGAGCTAGAATCAGAACCAGTGTCCAGAGTTTTCACTTCATGTTGGAGCAGTGTCCAGTCCAGCACCAGGCTAGCTTAATTTGTGCCTCCAGTTGCAGTCATCAGCCCATTGCATGTAGGAGCTGCATGGCCACATGGCTGTGGAGGGAACACGGGCCAATGCGAGGAAGCAGGAACAAGAGAGCCCCACAAATCACGAACCGAGAGAGAGAGAGCTCCTTTGTTTTGGGGATCATATACCCCTCAAATATTCACGAGCTTGTGATAGCCCTGCCCATTCTGGCCAATGATCTCATTCCCAGGTTTGACTGACAGGCACCTTTCCTAGTCACCCCAACTTCACTGCACATGCATCTCTCTCCCCTTTGTTGAACCTCTTTCCCCAGTGATCTGCAGAAATGGGCAGGTTGTTTCCTGGGGAGTGTGGAATTGCAGCTTCTTGGTGAAGCTGCCCAGATGACATGCCTGTAATGTCTGGTCTTCCCTTCGAGCCTTTCCTATTATTAATAACCAGCTAATTACAATGGTGTTGTTACTGGCACACTAATCTGCTTACTATTTAACAGGAAAGGAGTAAAGGGAAGATTGGTCAGTGTAATACTCCAGGTCTGTTCCCTGCTGATTGGTAGGGGAAAGGCCCAGACAAGGCAATACCGAGGCAGGTCCAGTAGGATCTGAGGGGTGTGGAAGATGCCCACCAATCTTGGGAGGTGCCCTTCTATCGCTCACATCTGGGAGTGAATCAGTGGCCAGAACAGGCACGGCGACTGTAAGCACGGGGAAGTCCGAATATTTCACCTCCTAGACAAAGGAGCCCTTTCTTCTCTCTCTTTTGCTGCTGGAGCCAGACTCCCAGCCTGCAGGGCTCCCGTGCTCTGCACCCACTATGTGGCCTGCAGCCATGTGGGACCCATACCATAGAACAGGGGTCCTCAACCTGTGGGGCACGACCCCTTTGGGGGTTGAACGACCCTTTCACAGGAGTCGCCTAAGACATACCAGTAGCAAAATTACTGTTATGAAGTAGCAATGAAAAGAATTTTATGGTTGGGGGTCACCACAACATGAGGAACTGTATTAAAGGGCCGCGGCATTAAGAAGGTTGAGAACCACTGCCATCGAGTAATGGACTGAATCTGGGCTAATTTGCATCTGGACCAAGCTACACCATGGAATGGACATTCTGGACTTTGGCTTTATTTCTACCCTTGCTGAATCCACAACTGCCCCTCTTCCAGGGCCATGGGGCTTTACAACCCCAGCAGTGTAATTCCATCTATTCACTCATTCATTCAGTCTTTTCCAAACTCATCTATGCATCCAATCTTTCTCATTTGTTCATAGATATGTTGTCCATTAATTTACATATTTGTTTATTGATGCAGTTATTTACTTAACTCTATATGCATTGAACACACATTCTAAATGCCTACTACGCGCTTGGCAACACTGAGGGTGTGAGAGGGAAAAGAGAGATGTAGGCATTCCTCCTGGCTTCAGAGAGTCAAGCAGAGAAGACATGGTTGCCAGGAACCGCAACACCAAGAAGACAGTGATGGGTGCTAACAGAGGGGCTGAGGGAGGGCAAGGGTAGATCCTGGAGGGAGAGCTGAGGGGCCTGGGGCAGGAGCAGCTGGAAACATTGGGAAGAGCACTGGACTTCGATTCAGACTTGGCCTTGAATCTTACTCAGCCACTTAGTGTAGCTTTGCCCTAGTTAATTAACCTCTCGGAATCTCTTTCTTACCTGTAACATACTAAATGAAGTAATTGACGTTAAGTGCCTCAAAGGTTTTTAAAAAATGTTTTCAGTAAGTCTTCCTCCTTCTCCTCTGCATTTCTTTTCCAAACTCTTTTCAGCAAGTGTATTTTTGACCTTCTCTGGGGCGGGGGAGGGGAGAGGGATTTCGTGGAGAAGCTGAAGAGCTGGTCTGAGCACTGGGAGAGCCAGAAGTTAATTCTGAGAGGTTTTCTAGACCTTCCCTAGGGCCCCAGAGAAAGGCTGAGTGAAACTGTCAAATATTCTTTCAAATGTAAAACCTGCCTAGTGAATTGGCCAAAGGAATCTATTAACATAGGATTTGCACAAACCCTTTTCATTGGGTGAAAGGGGATGGGGGATTGTATTAAGAAGGGAGCTGGGAGGGGGGTGATTCTTGGGGCTGTGTAGTCTCTGTGGGTCTGTGGTCAAGGGGGAGGGGAGGGAGCTTCCGTTTCTCCAGCAACCCACTCTCCTGTCCAGACCGAGTCCACGCTGCCTGTACTTCATCCCCCGTGGTTCTTACAGTGGCCTCTTGAGCCACAGATTATTACAAATGAGGAAATGAACAGGTTCAGCAGTTTGCTCAAGGTCACACTATTAATAATTGGTAGAAGCAGAATTTAAATGTAGGTCTCTGCTTCCAAAACTTCTTTTATCCACCTTTCTCTCCCATGAAGCTCTCCACCTTCTGTGCACAATTATTAAAAAATTATTTTTTATTGTTGAAAGTATTACAGATGTCCCCTTTTTCCCCCCATTGACCCCTCCTCCCTGCTCCCACCCCATTCCTGCCTTCTCTGTCCTAGTGTCTGTGCCCATTGGTTGTGCCTATATGCATGAAAGTTCTTTGGTTTCTCTCTTTCTGTGAACATTGTTAAAGGCCTATCTACATGGGGTATGAATGGCCTTTGTCCAGAGTCTTCTTACTCTTTCCCAACTGAAACCTGAAATGTGAACAGAGGTCGGCCAAACCTTCGAAGGAATAAGTGAGAATTCTATTTCAGAGCCATGGATAATACATGTCTACAGGGTAGATTGTTTCCATTTTTATGTTAAAATATTTGTAGCAGGGTGGGGGGACATACACTATGACACTGGACCCAGAGGTCTTCATGGGATCCCACTACGCTCCAAGGAGGGGGTGCAGTCTGCAGTCTCCTCGGGCTGCGTTGGCAGGACTGGTTTCGTGGCCCAGGCTTGCAGGGAGAGATGAACAATGTGGCAGGTTCAGAGTTGCTATTCGAGTTATGTGACCACAGGTATGGAAACAGAGCAGTCTGAATCCCGGGCCAGAATCAGGGGATTGTCCTCCCACCCCATTTATATGTGGGGTCCTACATCCCAGCACCTCAGAATGTGACTGTATTTGGAGGTAGGCCCTTTAAAAAGGTGATTTGGCCCTGGCCGGTTTGGTTCAGCGGTTAGAGCGTCCGCCTGCGGTCCGGAGAGACCCGGGTTCGGTTCCCGCTAAGGGCATGTACCTCGGTTGCAGTTTGTCCCCGGCCCTGGTCGGTCGTGCGGGTGGCAGCCACTCGATGTGTCCCTTTCACATCGATGTTTTCCTCTCTCTCTCTCTTCCTCTCTCTCCCTCCCACTCTATCTATGCAAAAAATGGAAAAATGTCCTCGGGTGAGGATTAAAAAAAAAAAAAGGTGATTTGGTTGAAATGTGACCTGATTCCATTTGACTGGCGTCCTTTTAGAAGAGGTGATTAGAACACCCCGGGAGTGCCGCAGAGAGAAGACCCCGTGGAGAGGCAGCAGGAGGGTGGCCAGCTGCCAGCCCAGGAGGGAGGCCCCAGAAGAAGCCCCCCTGTTGGTGCCCTGGTGTGACAGCCTCCAAAGCTGTGGGGAAACAGCTTCTGTAGTGAAGGGTTTACAACAGCAAAGCAGCGGAGCCTGCGGGGCCAGGGCGGGTGGGGAGCCATCTGGGATTAGCACAGTGAGTGGGCCTTTACATGAGTGCAGAAGTTCACCAGCATTTTCACAACTACAGCCACCATCCTGGGGCACACCCCGAACCCATCTGGAGACAGTGTGACGTGATCAGGAGGAAGGCCACAGACAGGGAGCCCCGATTATTAGTCAGAAGGGACATTCCAAAGCGTCCAGAGACCCAGCGTCGCAGTGTGAGAGGTGGCTTCCCCCGAGGTTTCCCGGGGGCTCCGATTTCACATGGGAAGGGAGGACTTCCTGGCAAATGCGGTGGATTTAGCATGTGTGTCTAGTTTTATTCCCTGGGACAGTACACTGGAGCTATGAGATTTTTTTTAGGCATAATCTGATGAAGACAGGGAGAAAGGGAGAGAATGCAACAGTAGCATCTGAGCCACTGGGGAGCAGGTGGCAGTAGCCAGGAGAAGGCCTGACTGAGCCCTTGGTGGGGAGAGTTGCCAGCCAGCCCGGTTTCCACTGGGACCTGCAGTGGCTCCCGGACCTGCCGCTCTGCCTGCTCTGGACCGGAGGGGTGGGGCGGGCCTGCTTACATCCTAGACCCCCTCCCCGGCCCTTGCTCCACATTTCCGGGAGACGGGCCCTCCCCCATGTGGCAAAAACTGCAGATTGATTTCCTAGGGAGGGCAAGTGTTCATTGGAGCTTCTCTGGACTAAAAAAACACCCGGTATGGTCGAGGCTGGGAGCCACTCTGAATACAAAGATGCCACGTGCATGTCTGCACACAGAGAACCCAGGCCACCCACACGGCGAGCTCCCAACACAGGGCTGCACGAAATGTCTACTGCTGCTGTAATTACCAACAACACAGGGGTGCCCTCTTACAGTGCTGGAGGTCAGAAGTCTGAAAGCAGTTTCACAGTAAACAAAAATCAGGGTGCAGGCAGGGCTGGGCTAACATCAGGTGTCCGGAGAGCTGTGGTCCTTCTGAGGGCCCTGGGAAGATTCTGTTTTATGGTCCCTCTCAGCCTCCAGGGGCCGCCCGCATGCATTGGCTTGTGGCCGCGCATCACTCTGATCTCTGCTTCCCCCGTCAGAGCTCCTTTTGTGACTCTGAGCCTACTGCCTCCTTCTTTAAGGACCATTATGATCATAGTGAGCCCACTGGACAACCTAGGTTTATCTCCTCATGGCAAGATCAGTACCTTAATGACACCTGCAAAGTCCCCTGTGACGTGTAACCAATCATCGTTCTAAAGATTGACACGTGGACGTCTTTGGGGGACCATTGATGTGCCTACCACACAGCATATTGGAAAGATCACTGGAAAACCTGACTGGTTCCAATTAGAAGGAACTAAAGAATCAGACAATAGGGGTTCCCAACAAAAGGCTCAGCCAGCTGTCCCCACAGTGGCACTCACAGCCCCAAGCCTGCGCGCCCAACCAGCCTTCACCTGCAGTTCGTAAATACTGGCAGACACCTGAGGAGAGCCTCAGTGGACACCAAGGCAGAGAGAAGAAACTTGGGGGAGACGGGTTGGCATGGAGTAGAGAATAGAAAAAGCAAGCTTTCAGAGACATATACTCATTAGAAGGGTTGGAAGATAAGTAGAGATCTCTTGGAAAGTAAAGCAAAAATAAAACCAAACAAACAAAAAAACAGCCAACCAACCAGCCAAACAAAAACTCCAAGGAAATGAAAAGTAGGAAAGAAAAAGGTAAGTGAATTAGAAGACCAACTTAAAAGATTCCATCAATGAGAGAAATTCCAGAAAGAGAAAACCCAGACAATGAGTAAAGAAACCATCAATCAAATTATTCAAGAAAATTCCCTACAATCGAAGGACCTGACTTTTGAGATTTATGGGCCCACCCACAGAATTTCTAGAGCAATGGTTGAAAATCCACTTCCCCGAGGCTCATCGCTGTGCTGTGTCACAACGCTGGTGACAAAGAGATATTACAAGTTTCCAGAGAGGGGTGAGACCCAGACGAGGGACGAGAGATGTGAACGTCTTTGGGTTGTTCAATGCAACACTGGAAATGGAGCAATGCCTTCCGACCTCTGAAGGAATCACTCCCAACCCAGCTTCGGTGGGAGGGTGGGAGGGTGGGGGAAAGACATTTCTAGATATTCAAGGCTGCCAAACATTTCCCCTTCTATATACTTTTTCTCAGGAAGCTCCTGAGATGTCTTCTCCCCAAACCAGGAAGTAAGCCAGGAAAAAGGAAAAGACACGCCACTGGAGTTGGGGATCCAACAGAGGAGACCGGCGAGGGGCGATGCCGGGAAGGGCGCCGTGCTCCGGGCAGAGGCCGGCCGGCCCGAGAGCCGCTCCAAGGTGGCAGCGGAGTCTGCACCTGCTCTCAGCCCCCTGCCCAGGGGGATGCGAGGAGACTCCTCCCCACCAGCAGATGGCTTGAAGGTTAGTTTTGCTGCCAAAGACACTGGCAACAGTTTTCTAGGGTGAGCCGGCATCTGGGTGGTCTCCTTCTCTCAGCCTGTCTCCATTCTTCTGCCCCCTCTTTACTGATCTGCCTTAGTTTCCCCCAAGTTCTGGGTTCCCAGTGCTGCACATCACACCCATTCGACTGGGATCCCGCCTCCGCGACAACATCTGGCCCATCTGTTGCCAATCTTGTCCCCAGGGCAGGTCTGGAGGTTGCTTCCTGGGTTTCCAGCCACCCCTGAGAGGCTCCCTGGGGGCTGGGTGCTGCTGCTTGGGGACTGGAGTTCCCACAGGCTCAGTCACTGACTTGCCAGGGAGCAATCGTCTGTTGGAGAGTCTTTGGCCAATGCTTGCTGGACTGGGCTCTCTCCACCCCTCGTCATCATCCTCCACATACGGGTCTCAGCCTCTTTCTCACCCCGTGACCCAGGGGGCTGGCAGGTGGGTGACAGGATGTTTCCCGCCCAAGCTTCATAGTACACCCCTGTCTTAGTAGTGGTAGCCCCACAGGACCTGAAGAAGCAGCTAAGTGGGCAAAAAGACAGCCTGGCTATACCTTCACCCTTGGCCTGCCTCCTACAAAGCACATTTGAACACGAGAGTGAGTGACATTGGTTATAAGAGTACACTTGAATCTACTCTAGCTTTAAAAAGGAAATTATTAGCAAACATCAATCAGGTGGAGTTAGGAGCTTTCACTAGTAAAGAAACACACACACACTTCACTACAGATCATGATGTGCTAGCGTAAATTGTGGACAGCCACTGGTTTATACGAAGGTCAGACAGCCTTCCTCCTCTATTCTTCTATGCCCTTGTGTTCCAGAAAGACAGCCACCACGTGGAGAGACAGGCAGGTGCTCAGAACCGCGAGCCAAAACCCATTTCCAGGAGCGCTCACTGCACACCTGCCAAGCACCCGGCTTTGAGCTGCTTGATTAAACCAGGGAGACCATACCAGCCAGGATTCTTATTCGGGATTATAGCCGCCCATATACTGTACATCACGGGCGAGTCCCTTGGTCAGCCCTCCTTTCGCGCCTGTGAAATGGTGAGGACCTTCCCCGGCCCAGCCCGCTCTGCACGGGAAGGAGTGCGCCCCTGCGCCAGCTCTGAAGTGCCTCACAGAACTGCTGCTGAAATTTTCCTTCCTCAGCACTTTCCGGTCTCAAAGCATTTCGTATCCATTATGTGTGCCACGTCGCGGCATTCCAGGGAGGGAGTCAGGGACGAGGACTTCGCTGGCGTTCTTCGCAATACCGTCGGAAAGGGGAAAATGGTGTTGACTGAATGTCAATGGCACTTTGAATCGACCAGGCAGGACTTGAGTTTTTCCCGTGTAAACTTTCCTGTTTCGAAAGTGTTCTAGCCCTGGCTGGGTAGCTCCGTGGGTTAGAGCATCGTCCTGATACACCAAGGTTGCGGGTTCCATCGACTGTCAGGGCACGTGCAAGAAGCCGCCAATGAATGCATAAATAAGTGGAACAACACATCGATGTTTCTCTCTCTCTCCAAAAATCAATCAATAAATACAAAACTGTAACAAGACTTAATCTAAGTGTTCTATGTACTGATACTAAAACATGAGTAGAGATGGCCTGTTCTCTTTGGCAGACTATGAGTTCTCTACCAAGGCCTCCACCTTACTCTGCTCAGTGTCCTCAGAGACTAGTCTAGCCTGTGGGAAGAGGGAGGGCTCGTGAATGAATGAAGGAATGAATGAATGAAGGAAGGAACGGGTTCCTGTTTATTCTCACACAGGAGATTGTCCTGGTGGTCGGGAAATTGCCGATCACTAAGATATGGGACTGGGCTGCCTCCCAAAATCATGACTACAAGGTAAGAAGTTCCCAGGATAAAAACTGGAATTACAATCTTGGAAGGAATAGATTGAAATATATATGTAATTTTAAAATATAAAAATGTGTTGTATTTAGTTAAGCTCAATAATAAGCTAGTGAAAAGCTGTGTCTATGTTGAGATTTTAGTTCTTACAAGCAAAACAATAAATACAAATACAATTTTCTACCTTACTAAGTTTAAATGATACAATTTTTACTCTAAAGAGAAATCAGTTGCTATTAATTAAGTGCTGCAATGTGGAATGACCAATAGCAGGATTGACACAGACCCATTCCCTACACTGCTGGCCACTAATGGGCCTTCATCTGATTGACATCAGTGACTACACAGCAAACATGGCATCAGTTCACTAAGGCCAGGAGGCTAAGAGTAACTGTGCTCTGGGCTGCTGCTTAGAGATGTAAATAAAGAATCATTTTCCACCCCCCACACCATGTACAGCCTTTACTGTACTATATTTTTTGTGTGTAAAAAACAATGACTGCCCGGCCAGTGTGGCTCTGTGGACTGAGCATCATCTCATGGACTGAGAGGTCCTGGTTCGATTCCCGGTCAGGGCACATGCCCTGATTGTGGGTTTGATCCCCAGTAGGGGTGTGCAGGAGGCAGCCAATTGATATATCTCTCTCACATTGATGCTTCTATCCTTCTCTTTAAAAAAATCAATAAAACCATAAAAAAGAGCGATGACTGTAATGAATATATAATTCAAAATTATGGGCAATGAGGAGTTACTCATTTAACCAAAATTATTGTGGAATCTGCTTGATGTTGGGGAAGCAAAACTGGACAAACTCTGACCTCAAGGTGCTCACAGTCTCATAGTGAAAACAGATCTGAAAATCAAAGTAAAATGACATAGTTTGATATTTAAAAAAGGGAAGAATAAGCCCTGGCCAGTTTGGCTAAGCGGTTAGAGCGTTGGCCTACGGTCCGGAGAGACCCAGGTTCGGTTCCCGCTAAGGGCACGTACCTCGGTTGCAGTTTGTCCCCGGCCCTGGTTGGTCGTGCGGGTGGCAGCCACTTGATATGTCCCTTCACGTCGATGTTTCTCTCTCTCTCTCCCTTCCTCTCTCTTCCTCCCACTCTATCTGTACAAACAAATGGAAAAATATCCTCGAGTGAGGATAAAAAATAAAAATAAAAAAGGGAAGAATAAAATTCTGGGAAGGTTAGAGGAGGAAGAGAGCAACTGACTTCCTCACAGACGAGTTGTTGTAACCCCTTTGGCCCTGGTGTTTGACGGAAGCCACATCTAATTCTCACTGTAGCCGGAGAGACTTCCTAAATGAAAATTGGACATCATGTTGCTTCCTTTTCAATGTCCAAACTCTCGACTAGACTCTCAGTTCAACAGGGCAGAGACTGGTTTTGTTTTGCCCACCTCATGCCAATCCCTGTTCCAAGCAAAGTAAGTATCAATTTATTTGTTGAACAAACAAATACAGCAGACAACTTAGAGACACCAAAACATGACCATCAAGTTTAGGATGTTCTCTTCCTTCCCTTTGTAAATTGTTGTTTGCTGGTTAAGGTTTTGTAGAAGTTTCACATATAGAACAGCATGGGGTTCAGAGCATGAACTTTGTTGGGACCCCAGGAGTTCCAGGTTCGAGTCCTAACTTCCCTTTCCTAGCTGTCTGACCTTGAACACGTTATTTAAACTCTCTCAATTTCAGTTTCCTCACCTACAAAATGTTGATAATGGTGGTGATGATGATGATGATGATGATGATGATAATGATAATTCCTTAAAAGAGCAGCTATCAGAATTATACGTTTATGAAAAATGATCTGCAGACTGCCATCATGTATTAAGTGTTCCGTAAATGCGGATATTAGTTTTGTAATTCTCCTCCAAGTTAAAGATAAATTTCAAAGCTTTTATTATTGCTCAGATCTTTGGGGTGTGGGGGTTCAAAATGAGCCACCCTAAGATGTGCCTATGTGGTATACAGATGGTTTTGAACTAAAGGCAATTTTAGCTTTAGGCTTAAGAGAAACTTGTGTCCCTCCCCTTGAACTATCCAGATGAGATGATCAGTGATAACCTTTTAACCTACCTGTGTGGCAGGGCAAACTTTTGTTTACTAAACATCTACTCTTCTTACTATCCTGCAATGACTTTGTGAAGCCCTCATAGTGCATTACCTCACCCCTAGCTCAGGATCCCTGACACACCATGTTCCCTTCCTCTTTCCCAACCTCTCCTGCGTGTGGGGTCTCTGATGCGCTCATGTATGTGAGGTTCCCATACATATGCGTGTATTCAGTTTGGTTATTTTCTCTTGCTAATCTGTCTCCTGCCCATTTCATTATTAGACCAGCTAGAAGAACCTTGAGTGTAAAGGAAAGTTTCTACAGTAGTTCCTCCCCAAAAGGGGTTTCTTCTTTGGGAAGAGCATTCAGGGGGCTCATTTCTAAGCCTTGCACAGGAAGCCCAGGTCCGCTCCTCTTCTCCCTTCACAACCTCCAGGAGACTTCACTGCCTCTAACTTGATCATTCAGCCTGTTCACCTGATTTGGCCCCCAGGGACTCAGGATTATTTCCAAATTTCAGTAGAATAGGCCAAAGACTTGCGTGTCCTCATTGAGAAGCCTAGAACCAATGCTGTTTCATGGACAACTTGGGGAGGAGAGGGTGCTTTCTAGAAGGAGCTCTCTTTATCCCGGGCATAAAGGGGCTGCCTTTAAACTTAACCCATGGCCTACTGTAGAAAGCTCATTATTTGTGTGTGTTCATTTTATCTTGTCTGTTTGATCTTACCATAGATTTCTGCAGCAAAAAGAAAGTAACAGTAGTGAAGGACGTTGGAAGGTTGGACACAGGGCAAAGATGCTCTTTTTGCTATTTGCTGCTTGCATGTCAATAACCAGATTTGGGAGAGTGGAGATGTATAAATCACTGGGGCAGCGTGAGCAAGACATACATTCACCCCAGTCTGAGACAGGGTCCCCAGTGATCTTGGTCTGATTTTGTAGCTTTGAAGCAGCCTTGTAATTATATTGGGTTTGTATGTGTATGTCATGCTGGAAAGGGGCTGGGCAGGGGCTGGGAAGCCAGACATTTCTAGTTTGTGTCTGCCCTGCTGTGGTGTTACATCTGAGCATGCGTTCCCGCTTTTGTATGTCAGATGAATTGTGTTTGTGAAATGATAAGCTCCTTCAGACCAGTTCTTTTCACTACCATGGACCCTCTTTTCATTATTTTCCCCACAGGACCCTAGTTTTTTGCAAGACTTTGCCTACTCAACAAACAAGATTGGGAAGCTTATTAATAATGAGCTTGTACAAGGGGCACCGGAGGCAGGCAAGTTATCTGGGAGCAAATTAGCCTTTGGAGGATAATTCTGTCCCAACAGCACAGATAATCCCAATAATAATTCCAATTGTACTAATTGCAGTCATTTATCAGGAGGTTTCTATGGGCCAGGCACTCTCTACACATTATTTGATGTAACCCTTACCACGGAGGAGGAAGGGATCACTGTTTCCTCATTTTACAGATGATGGAACTGAGGTTTGGGGCGGTTCCGTAGCTTGTCTGAGGTTACGTCGCTGGTAAGGGTCAGAGGACGGGCTCGCCGCAGGTCTGTCTGACTCCCCAGTGCAAGACTTTAACGACCACACTCAACTGCCTCTCAGTTCCAATAGGATCATGTTGCTGATACTGGGCTTACATTCTAAAATCAAGAAACACGTGGAAAACTGCATAGGTATTATTTCCCCTGAAAGTCCCCTAAAGCCGTACGTGTGGCAGAAAGCTCACACTACAGCTGAGAACAAATGTAGAAAAAGCATCATGTGCCTGCTGCAGGCCCACTCTGGGCACAGCTTGTTGGCAAAAGGGTGGGCAGAATTGCTGCGCTATTTGAAATCTTCATATTATATTATTTTCATGTTTGTTAACTCATCCTTTTCTTTATCCTATAACTTAGTTGAAATTGCTTATATTAGTTTCCTACTGCAGCTACAACCAATGACCACAAACGTAATGGCTGACAACACAAGTTTATCTTAGAGTTTTGGCAGCCAGAACTCCAGAATGGGTCTCACCGGGCTCACATCAAGATGCTGGCAGGGCTGTGTTGCATCCGAAAGCTCTGGGGGGAACCCATTTCCTCGTGGTTTCAGCTTCTAGAGGCTGCCCACGTGCCTTGGCTCCTGACCCCTTCCATCTTCAAGGCCAGTAGACCACATCGCTGGACCAGCTCCCACCTCCCAGCTGCTTGCCTGGCTCGCCTGCCTCCCGCTGTCCCCTGGGCTTACAGGCAGCCCACCTGGACCATCCCCCATCACGTCCCCGTCTCCAGGTTCTTACCGTTCTCACATCTGCAATCTCGCTTGCTATGGCAAGTAACATAGTCGCAGGTCTGGGTACTAGGACGTAGACATCTTTGGGGACCCTTTTCTGCCTCCCACACCAGGAGGCCGTAGTGTTAAAAGGATGGGCCGTGCCAAGGCTCCCAGAAGTCCACCTGCCTCTTGAGGGATGTGCCCAGCACCCAACACAGTGCTACAGCAGGTGCCCAGTACGTGTCTGCTGCATGAATGAATGAACAGAATGCGGACGTCCAGGAATGGCGTCCTGCTGCTCCTGTCTTCCCCCTTGTTCTTTTTCTTGTTTTATAGGAACTTTTTTTTCTTTTAAGAAATTTCAAAACTACAGAGAATCACATAACAAGCCCCCATGAATGTGTCACCCGACATTGCTAACGTGAACATCATGGTTTGGGGATACCTTTCTTCTCAGAAGCGGAATGTTTCTTGTGCCACTGGGCGCCAACCTGGCTGACTACTGGGTGCCAACCTGGCTGACCACTGGGCGCCAACCTGGCTGACCAGTGGGCGCCAACCTGGCTGACTACTGGGCGCCAACCTGGCTGACCACTGGGCGCCAACCTGGCTGACCAGTGGGCGCCAACCTGGCTGACCAGTGGGCCGTGTGATTCTCCCCTGGTCGGTTCAGGGTGCGGCAGCAGGGTCCAAAGGGGCTGTCCCTGATGGGGTTTCTGCTGAATCTCTGGGAGAAAGGGTATCGATACTGCCAGATCCTGTGAGGGCTGAGACTCAGAGCGGAGGTTGGCTGGTTGTCCTGGTCGCGGACTCCAGGCTGTCAGGAATCACAGTGGCCCAGGAAAGTCTGGAGAGGCCTTCTGGAGGGAGTCCTCTGTGAGCCCTGAGGCCCCCCTTGCCCTCCTCTCCGTGTGCCAGGGACAGGACTCCCACAAGACCCCTCAGAGAACTGCCTATGTCTCTGTGGAGCTGGGGGACACTTTGCCTAGATGCCCAAGGGCAAGAGGTCTTGGCTACTGCACAGATGGGATGCAAAGAGGGTGCGGGGCCCAGGATGGCTGCCTCCCCAGAATTTCTCGGCACCAGGTGTGGGCTACCTGAAAAAGGGAAGGCCCAGGCTGGGTCCCCATCCTGGCAATGGAGAGCACCTTGAGGGGCCAGGGGCAGGCAGAAGGAAGCTAGGGGTGATACCTCGGGACAGCACCTTCCCACTACAGGGGTCCCCAGGAAGGGAAGCAGGCCCACTCCAGGGGATGGACGAAGACCTCACTTCACATGAACTTCGACATTGTGACTCTGACCTGGGTTCCTCATGGTAATTATTGAACCGAGCCTTTGGTTTTGGTGACAAGTGACTGGAGGCCTTTTGCTCCCAGGGGTGACCTTGGATTTTATATGAGGGGAGAGGGCAGCCTGAACCTCACTGAGCGGGTTGAACAATGTCGCCTCTGGATGACCTTCCCGGCCTCCTGCTCAGACGTCGCAATGGGACCCCTGCACTGAGTCCCAGAGGAGCCTTCCTTCAGCTCCCAGTTCTTGGGGGCTCCATGCTGCCCCCCCAGGTATGCCCCCGGGATCCCCAGGAGTAATCTGGGTTTTCACGGTTTCTTCCTTGTGGGGCTTGCGGCTGGAAAATGCCTCTGCTCTTTGCGTGTGGCCTTTGGTCTCATGGCCTTGGCATCAGAGAGATTACCATGCATGGCGGGGGGGGGGGGGGGGCACAGGGAATGACATTTCCTGGCAGGACACCGGTGACTTTGGGAATGCTGTGGAAACCCGGTCGTCCCTGAGTTTTCACACGGCAGGGTCTGGAGAGCCATCTGAGAGCTGCCCTGGGCGCCTCTTCAGATACGCCGGAGAGGAAAGGGCCCAGCGCAGGGAAGTAAAGGTGGGCTCACGGCCTTCTCCTGGGACCAGGTGGATGCGCCTTTGCTTGGCCAAGTCAGGGGGTCATGATGAGCCAGAACAAGAGGTTCTCACGGTGTTGAGTCCAGTCCTTGAAATGAACAAAGGGATTTATGACCTAGTCCAGGACACATGAGCAGCAAAAGGCAGAGCCAGTATTTAAATCCAGGTCTATCTGGCAGCAAAGCCTGTAGCCTTCATCGTAAACCCTGTCCCTCCTGTCACAGGACTGGAAGGGAATTTCCTGATAGCCTGACTAATCCTCTCTTTAGCTGAGTGAGGAAACAGAGGTGCAGAAGGCCGGTGCTCTTACACAGCGAGGGACTGGCAGGGTCTAGAACCAGGCTCTTCCCACGCCCACATGCCAGCGTGAAGCCACGCCCTTGTGAAGCCACGCCCTTCCTCAGAGGAGCCAGGAGCTCAGGCCCCTGCAGCCAGTGCACTTCAACAGCACACTCGCCTCCACTCCGTCCCCCTCATCCCGCTCGCCTGGATTATCCTGTAGCAATAGCTGTCCACGTGGACCCCCGGACTGTAACCCATCCTTCACCCAGCAGAAAGATTGCATTCTTTATTCCCTCTCTCTCCCTCTCTTTTTCATTTTCTTCTATGTTTTCATTAGATTTATATCAGTCAGCACTCCAGCCCTGGCTGGTTGCTCAGTGGTTACAGCATCGGCCTGCGGACCGAAGGGTTTGATCCCCGGCCCCGGTTGGGGTCCTGCAGGAGGTAACTAATAGGTGTATCTCTTTCACATTGATGTTTCTCTCTCTTTCTCTCCCTCCCTCCCTCCCTTTCAGTCTGTCTAAAAAATCAATGAAAAGGTATCCTTGGATGAGGATTGAAAAATAAATAAATACATAGACAGTCAACACTCCAATCCAGGAGAGAGCATAGGCTAGTGAAACAGTGTGGACTTCACATCAATGACAATACATAATAATAGTAACAGCTACCACATGCCTGGCACTTAGCATGTGGCAGACACTCATTTAATCGCCTGCCATCTGCAGGTGGCAGGTACGATGATCACCTCCCTTCTACAAATGAGAGCACCGTGGCTCAGGGAAGGCTGTGCCGGGTACTGAGACAGCCGCAGAGGATGCGAGGACTGATTCTGTGAGCCCCAGGAAACATCCAGCCCAGTGCAATCCAGCCTGGCCCTTAGGTCGGCGCCCTGGTGCCCTCGAACAGGACTACAGCCATTAGGGAAACCTCCATTTTGCTCGTTTAACAGTCAGCCTAACGCTTCAATGCCACTTCGTGAAACTCTACTTCTAGAAGTTTCCTCAATCAACAGGAACCATCTCTCTTGAGAAAGAAGTCCTGGCTTCCCGTTCTGACTCCACCCCTCTGGGATCTTTGGCACGTTATCTGACCTCTCTGACTCTCTGTTCTCTTCTTTGAGCAGTGGGGACAATAACAACGGTGTCTATTTCCTAAGGTTGAAGTGAGGTTTCAATGAAATGAGATACAGAAACGCCAGCTCTGCTACTGGAAACCCCGGTCTTCATGGTGATCGGGAGCACGGTCCCTCTGTCTTTCCACCCACCGCAAAGTCCCCACACTAATCCTCACGCTAAGTGTGGGGTGGCTATGAGCCTCTTCACTTGGAGTGATGGGGGCGCCATGCCTGGTGTACAGGTTGATTGTGGGCAGCCACTAGTCCAGAGGTGCTCAGTCCTCTCAATGACATGCATGGAAAATCCCCCGTGAAGGCAGGAGTAATAGCAGTGGTGCCGGCGACTGTAACAGCAGTGCTGATAATTAATGTTTATTGAGCAACTGCTGTGTCCTGTGCACATACCAAATGCACTTAATCATGGTGATAGCTCATAGGGTAAGAAAATTTGTGTCTTTTTTTAAAAATTGATTTTAGAGAGAAAGGAAGGGAGAGACAGAGAGAGATAGAAACATTGATGAGAGAGAACATTGATTGGCCGCCTCCTGCATGGGGATTTGGCCCACAACCTGGGCATGTGCCCTGACCGGGAATCAAACCGGCGACCTCCTGGATCATGGGGTGATGCTCAACCACCGAGCCATACCAGCTGGGCTTATGTCTATTTTTAAGACGTGGAAAGTTTAGCTCAGAGAGGTTAAGAAACTTGCTCAACAGGCCTCTTTCAGGGAAAGATAGAAAAAAAAATTGCTCGAAGACTCAAGGTTAGTACGTGGTAGACAAATTAAAACCCAGATCTATTGATTTGAGAGGTTATAACCTCTATCCCCTGGATTTCAAACTACATGCACACAGAGGCCCGTCAGGTCCTCCACGCCCAGGCAGGGATGACTGTAATGAATTGTACAGGGTGGGCAAATGTAGGTTTACAGTGGTTCGTGTGGAAAACAATGCAATAACTAGTAGATAATAAATCAACAGTAAAGTCTGTTCACATACTCACTAATGAAACCTGCTTTTGCCCTATAGACCTTTACCCCATTTAAATGGGGCGGCTGTTTGTCCGCATCAGCTCACCGCCTGGGGCGGGTAGGTGGGAGAACGTAAAATGTTGTCAAATCTGCTCATCCTTGCAACAAGCCCCACGGATGGGGCTATTTTTTTTTTTTTTTTTATCCTCACCTGAGGACATTTTTCCATTTTTTGTTCAGATAGAGCGGGAGGGAGAGAGAGGAAGGGAGAAACATCATGTGAAGGGACACATCGAGTGGCTGCCACCCGCACGACCAACCAGGGCCGGGGAAAAACTGCAACCGAGGTACGTGCCCTTAGCGGGAACCGAACCCGGGTCTCTCTGTACCGCAGGCCGACGCTCCAACCGCTGAGCCAAACCGGCCAGGGCAGGATGGGGCTATTTTAATGTGATATACCATGATTCGAAGAGGTTGCCACACATTCTTTTGAAGTTGTTTGTGACCTGCGTCACTTGCTGCCGTTTCCTGAGGGCCGCTGTCCTGTCCCTTTCTCGCCACCCAGGTCCTCGCACGGCCCTGGAAGTGACCGGGGCGAAGTGCCCAGCAAGCCACGCATCCACTCGAACTGCCCGGTATGCGGATATCCGTCCTCCACGTTGACATGTTAACCGTTCCTGTGATTGGTTGAGAGCCCTAGTGGAGGATGGGGTGTGGGGTGTGGTGTGCGGGGCAGGTGGGGGAATACAGGAGCCCTGGGAGCCAGGGGGTGGTGGCCAGTGCGAGGAAACCGCTTGTCCATTGCATACTAAGGAGGGAGCGGGGGAAGGAACGCTTAGTGGTTGATATGATCCCAGCTGATACAAGGGAGCCTTCCACCTCTCTGCTATAGCCCCGCCAAGCTGGGGGGGGGGGGGGGGGCAATAACCTTCTCCAAAATCTTTGGGCCAATAGATTTCACAACCTCCTGGAGGAAGACCATTCCCTGGCCCATCCCCAGCTTCCAGGTACTTTCCCAATTCTGCTTGCTGAGCAGTTTACCCTCCTGCCCCCTCCTGGACTAATTAAAATAACTGTAAATGTGTTATTTATGGATTGACCTAAACCATTCCTTACTCTGCATAAAGAATCTGAGGGGTCTAAATTTGCACAGTGAGGACCATATACTAGAGAGCTTTTGCATGATTACATCATTTAACCCTCACAACAGCCTCATTTTACATAGGCCAAGATGGGGGGTCAGAGAGGTGACTTGTCACTTAGTGAGGAAATGCCAGAGCTAGAAATTCTAAACTGTCCTCCTGACTGTGATATAAATGCGCTGTTTCTTGGGGGTACTCCACTCTTATGGAACAAGGAATCTCCATTCTGAAGAAGGAGGATGGTGATACAGTGGCCACCCCCTTCTCCCCTCTGCCCCCCCCACAGTCACAGCAGCAGCAGCTCACCACACACACCGGGAACAGAATATAGCAACCCCAGCAGCTCGACTCTCACATCCCCCGTTACAACAACTTCGCATACAGCTCTCTGAAGACTATCAACAGAATGTCAGAGAGGAAATGTTTGTACCCCACACAAACATCCACCCTCTGCCTCTTGTCTCATGAACGTTATTAGGGCATTGGCATTCTTAATTTATATTTTATATCATTTCCTCCCCAAATGATTCAAAGCTGAGATGAATTTTTGTTATGGTTGTTGTTAATCCTCACCGGAGGATATTTTTCCATTGATTTTTAGAAAGACTGGAAGGGAGGGAGGGAGGGAGCAAGACCCTGAATGGGGCTGGGGATTGAACCTGAACCCAGGTATGTGCCCTTGACTGGGAGTCAAACCTGTGACCCTTTATTCTGTGGGACAACACTCTAACCACTGAGCCAAACCAGCCAGGGTTAATATTGGATTTTTGATATGCTTTTAAGAGATCGATGTAAAGGTTTTCTTTGCTATTTATGCTTTATTTTGCCTCAACTTTCTTGGCTATTTCCCAAGAAAATTCCTTTTTTCTTTTCAAATTTAAAAAATGTATATAAATGTCTCTGGTCATTATATTTTCATGATGATTTCAAAATCCATAGTGCTTCTTATAAACTCATGTAATTTTAAACTATCTTTTAAAAAATTTGATTTTTAGAGAGACAGGAAGGGCGAGGGGGGAGGGAGAGAGAGAGAGAGAGAGAAAGAGAGAGAGAGAGAGAGAGAGAGAAACATCAATGTGAGAGTGATGCATTAATCAAGTGTCTCCTGCACACCTGCTACTGGGGATCCAGCCCACACCGGGGCATGTGCTCAGACTGGGAATGGAACTGGCAACCTTTTGGTGCACAGGATTGGTGCCCAACTAACTGAGCCACACTGGCCAGGTGTCCAGTAGAACTATCTTAAGAAAAGGTGGATAACATGATCTCACTTATATACAGAATATAATGAACATAACAGTCTGAGGAATACAGTAGACCCAGAAACATGGAAGTAGGGCACAGACTGACATCCCTCAGAAGAGGGGGTGGGGGGGTGGTAAGAGATAAACCACAGAACTTATATGCATGTATGCATGACCAATGGACATGGACAACTAAGCCAGGGATGGGGCGGGGGTGGGGTGGGGAGGGGGGTGCCAATGGGGTAAAAAAAGGTAAAATATATGTCACACACACACAAAAAAAATAATTTAAAAAAAAGAAAAAAAAGAAAAGGTGGATAAAGCCAGATGTTGGAACACGGTTGCTTACATATTAGTCTTTAACAAAGTTTTTGAAAGTATGCACACATCATATAAGATGCCTTTGATGGAGTTCTCAAGTAATGCCTGGCTGGTAAAAGACTGGGATCCTAGGGGGTGTCACAAAACAATATTTATTTCAAAATAATCCCATTTTACAGCTGTGCAAACTGAGGGCTATCAAAACTAAATGACTTGTTTCAGGTTACATAGCAAGCTGTCTTTGACAAAAGCTGGCTAGAACTGCCAGGTTGGACTGGATGGGATTTGAGGTCACTGTCTGGTCAGGAGATGTGTACTTTTTCTTTTCTTTCTCCCGACATGGACTATGTGTTTCTGACAACGCCCATCCTCGAAGAGTAAGCGGTCTATGCCATATAACCTTACTTAATGGCATAAGAATGGGATGGGGTCTAAATCTCAGCATTTCGGAAACTTGATTAGAGGTTACAAGGTCTCCTTCAACATTTTCTGCAAGGGATGTATGTCCTTTTTGTCAAGAAAACTCTTTGTCTCCTCTGAGTTTCCTGGTAAAAATATCTCGTGAGGCAATCAGTCATTCACACACTAGTATGTTTTACTCCTCTATAAAGGGATAGTTCTTTGAGACTAAGACTCTGCAAAGGGATAGAGATGGGAGGCAGGGGAAAGTAATGCTCTGCTCTCTCATTTCTGTGCTATGAAATCCTATTTATCTTTCAGAGCCCAATGTAATTTCTTCCAGAAAGCCACCCTGTCTTGTTAGATCTTTCTTGTTAGATTGCTCCCTGTTCATTGCTTCAGTAAATAATATCTTTTCTCATGTTCTCATAATCTCTTCTATACATTTTGCTGTTTGTGTTTATTTTATATTCCTTATATTTGCCTCTGGATGGGGACCCCCCTGAAGGCAGGATATTTTACTTCCTTACCCCCACAGACTGGCTGCCTCAGAGGAAGGAAGGCTATTTCTGGGATCCTTAAGCCCTGAAACTGCTTAAAAGTCAGATGCAAGGTGGCCATGTCCAGTTTTGCACAGCTAGCTCTAGCTTCTCAGCCATCCGCCTACAGGCAAGTTTGCACCACTTAGAAAGAGTCTTCCACCTCTCAGCTCTCATAGTCTGGTGCAAACCACTGGTGCCCCCCCAGTGTGCACTGCCTGCCAACCTGCTCTGCTTTCAGACAGAGTCCCAGCTGTGCCCCAGCCTCGCTTCGTGACCTTGAGCACCTTACATCATCTCCCTCTCCAGTTTCCCCTTTTATGAAGTAGGCATAATACTTGCCCCTCACGGCTGCTGTTCCGAGGACTGGAAATACTACATCTGCATTACTTAACACAATGCTTTGCACATAGTAATCTCAATAAATAGTAGTGATTCTTGTTTCTAATGAAGTACAGAGCAAAAAAAAAAAAAAAGCTTAAGACCATGTCTGGCATGTGTAAGATCTGCGAGGGCTGTGTGTGTGCTTCCATTTTCACTCGTGTTTTAGGGAAGCAGTAACATGTACTCACAGAGCAGCAAGGGCTTTGGAATCTGCTTTGGGACAAAACCCTGCTCTGCTAATTGTTAGTTAGGGTAGCTAGAGAAAATTGCTTAATATTTCCAAGATCAGATTTCTCATCCCTATAACGGGGGAGAATGCTGCCTTATAGAATTATTGTAGTGGTTTAAGGGGAAAAAGTCTTTCACATTTGTGGCAGATTGTATTCGCCAAAGATGGTCACAATAATATCTCATCCAACATGCTCTTCTGAAATCTTACCGCAGCGAGCGTTCCCCGCCCCCCGCCCGCATCAAGAGGCAGAGTCGAATTTCCTCTCCTTAAATATGGGTTTCCACACAAGAAGTCCACCACAGGGTGAGGAGTTCAGGCCACAGGAAGGGGCCACATTAAGTGTCCTACCAGTGGCCCCAGCCAGCAGCAACTGCATGGAAATGGAGTGAAGGCGTTTCCAGATGATTCCAGTCTTCAAGCCTTTCGGGTTGAGGCCCCTGACATCATGATGGTGGAGTAGAAACAACTATTTTTGCTTAACCTACAGAAACGGAGTTGTTTTAATTTGGGGGTCATTTCTTACAAGGTCATAGTTGCTGGAACAGGATTCCAATGCAGTGTTATTACCTAGTAAAAACCGGATAAGAGGAAGTAACAGTATTTGTTACTGGGGTAATTATTAGCATTATGACTATTTTGTGGGGTATGTTTACCCAGCAGCCAGAACTCCTCCCCTTGAGCTTCTGCCCCGCCCACCAGCCTATCAGCCAATGAGAATCCAACCTGTAAGCTCTCCACGCCCCCTCTATGGATGGGATGGGAGAGACAGAACAGTACTAGACGTGGTTTGGTTGGTCTCCTAGGTCACAAGCTGGGGGAATGTCGCAGGCCCTTCTTTAGGGTTTGGGCACATCTGTCCGCCCTGCTGGGGGAGCAAATGCTCAAGCTGCTTGTAAGCAGGACTGGCCGCCTTGCCTGAGTGAGGGCAGCCTCCGTAACCTCCCGTCTTCTGCTGCTCCTACAGGGCCACTGGACAGAGGTCAGCTTCATTGGATACATTCTTTGTTGCAGTTAAGCCAAGCCCGTCAGCTCTTAGAACTGGTTTAAGCTTGATTAACTCCCAAGGAAAAGGCACATTTACATTTTGGGGCCTGGAGAATAAGCTATTTAAGCCGCTCTCTTAAAAATAAACGCTCTCCATCTTGCTACTTTCAAAGTCCTTCTCTCCCTCCCTTCCTCCCTCCCTCCTTCCTTTCTTCCCTTCATTCTCTCCCTCCCCCCTCCCTGTCTCCCTCCCCCCTCCCTGTCTCTCTCCTACTCATTTGCTCTTGAACTGCCTCCTTCTCTCCCCTCCTCCTCTTTGTTGTTCGCTCCCGTTTCCTGTTCTTCTCGGATCCCACCCGCTCTGTTCTCACCCATCCTTCTCTGACATGAGTCTCCCTGTTCCCCCTCTCCGCATGCTCCTCCCAGCTGTGCTATCCGTCCCTTGTCAGCACCTTTGCTCTGCATGATAAACCTGCAGCTGTCTTTGAAGCTGACGTCAATGTGGTCCCCAGTAGTCGCAGAGGCTGGAATTCTGGAATGCTGCACTGGCTGTGCTTCTATTCCCAGGGCCTCGGTGGAGAAGTTCCCAGCCATGTGCTGCCCATCGAATGGGCCAAGTCTTCCCTGGGCAGCAGAGGGCCAGTGGACGCTGCACCGTGGGGCTGCTGACAGTCCACTAGGGCTCACCAGGGTCCTTCCCAGGGTGCCCTCTGGGGGACAACTGCAGGGCAGGGAACAAGGGAGAGATGGAGGATGATCTCACCTCTCCCTGAAGGCTCTCCTGGGCTGGAGGAAAAGATCTCTGCCCCCATCAGATAGGTGATCTCGGGCTAGTCAGTCCCCCTCTGAGTAGGCTCCTCACCCACAGAATGGGATAATGACAGTTATCCGGCCTTCCTGGGGGTGGTGGGGGTGATTTTGAGGCTCACATGAGCTCATGAATGAGAAAGCATTTTGTAAAGTATAAAGCGTAGTACAAATTTAAATGCTTTTTATTATTGTTGTTATCATGATCATAATTTTTATGTCCCACTAATGCTCATCTTACAACTCATCAGCATTAAGAAGAATACGCTCTAAGTGGACTGGAACCTGTTTCTCCCTCGTGTGGGGATGTAAGGTGTACTTGTGGCAATAAATGTTACCGCTTCAAGAGGCCCTGATCAAGCCCTGGCTTCTGCCCTGCCTGCTCCTGAAAGTCTGGCTGACCTCCCCTACAAATGAGGCTGGAAAAGCCAGAGTTGGTCCTGCAGGGGACCTGCCCCCTTGGCCCACCCTTACTCCCCGCATCCTGCCTCCCTCTTCATTTGTCCACTCATGTAAGCCTAGCACCGGCTTTGTTCCCGAAACAGAGCCGCTCCTCTGAGGGTAATCCAGTGTCACCCAGGACACAGCGTGCCTCCTTCCCAGGTATTCCTTCCCCTCCCTATCCCCTAACCTTGGCTTCGGCAGCAGCCTCAGTCTCTTGGGCTCCCCCTTGTGGCAGGCTCTGGCCAGGCCCACCTTGCTGACCCTCCAGGAGGTCCTATAACCCAGGAAGCAACCGTTCCTGAAACTGACTTCTCTAACCTGCAGACTTCTCCATCCTTGCAGACAGCTGGGACCACTGACCCCAGGTGTCTCTGGGAGAACAAAGGGGAGCTCTGGGGATGGCAGCCATCTCACCACCTGTGCTTGGCATGGCAGATTTTTTGTTATTAACACCAGTTGTCATAACCTTGTTCCAACCCGAGTCAGCATTTTCATCAGTCTTAGAACCTGGATCAAATCTGTACTCTTGACTGCTGAGGAGAGTTTTACAAAGAGACACTGGAAAAAGGCGGAGGTACATTCAGCCGAGTTTGACTCCATTCTCTTCCTGGGCTTCACCCCCCGCAGTGGCGCTGTCTAGCCTCCGGCTGGATCTGACCCTAATCTCTGTTCCCGACCTGGCACATTGTCCATTCTTGCTCCTTTCTAGGCCTTTCTCTCCCCTGTCTGAATCCTGGGGTAGCCTGCCACTGGGTCTCTCAACCCCAACCCCACTTTGGCTTCCACACTTGACAGATGAGGAAACTGAGGTCCAGGAAGCAAATGACATGTCTGGGGTTTGAGGGCTCTTGGGATGGTGGAGTCAGAAGGTAGAGCGAAGCGGATGCTCATTCTATTACATCATCTTGCCTTTGCTTTGGCTTTACAAAAACCTCTTCCCTCAAGAAATTGGAGTCTGCTGGAACAGATAGGCACTAAACAGATACATACCGTAAACCACTTCTGTTAGAAGAGGAGGCGGTCAGGAAGGAAACTTGCCAGTGTTTTGCAGAGGCCAGAAACTCCAGAAAGCAAACACCAAGTGTGTGTGCCGCTGCCCGACAGCCCTGCCCACGGCAGGCACTGCTAATCTGTCTTCCCAGCGACCCAGGACATGGCTTCAGAATCCTTCGCAACAAAGTATCTAGGTGGCTATGCCTATTGCTCCAGGCTAGCAGGCAAGAGGGCATTTTTGGCTGTTCCTGGGTCTTTGACGAAAACTCGTGTTTTCTGGAAGAGGAGACAGGCTCAGAGGAGGGAGTGATTTCTTTATATCACTACAACACAAGAGCCTCTGGAATTCCATCAGAATCTGCTTCTCGGAGGGTTATTCTGCCTTGAACATTAAGGAACCGACGTTTATTGACTTCTGGCTCTGTGGCACGTTCTGTGACGTGAACAGGGAGGACTGCTGGTGCCACCCGCCATCCTCACAGCCACCTGTGAGGGAGCCATGGCCACTGCCATTTTGCGGAAGGCAAACGGAGGTTGAGAAATGAAAATAGCTTGCTCAAGATAACATAGCCAGAAGGCAGCGGTGCCAACCCCCGTGTTCAGGTCCCTCTCACTCCAAAGCCTACTTTTTTTTCTTGTCTTAAATTTATCACAAAATGTTTAACATTTTTAAAAGGTTTCCAATGAATACAATGCACCACCTTATCCGTATTTCCCACCGAGGACATGAAATAAAGCCTGTTTCATTTTTGCAGAATACCATACTGCCCCTTATAATACACACAAAAAGGGGGATTTGATCAAGTAACTGAGCAATGTTGAACATTTCTCAATGAAGCCTGCTTCTACTGGAGTTTTAAAATAAATTTTCTTTATAAACTAAAATCATGTCCTCGGATAGTTCAGAGATTGCAACAAGGTAAGCCCGCCATTCACGGACCTGCCTGTCTGAGGAGTAATTTAACACCTCCGACATAGATCTCTGCTTCTCCTTTTACCTTTAATCAATTTTAACAAGCCAGATGGTCACTGCAAATGGGTTCTCTAGGATCTCCCTTTTCTGCTTTTGCTGCGCTCCGGGATTTATTTAAATCTGGTTCCTGGCAACAATCTTACACCTTCCTATTCTCTGCCATTCCCTGCCACCACTTGGGTTGTTTTGTAATATTCATAAGTATATTTTCCTTAGCTCCCCGGTTGGAATGAACCTTTCCTGCTACACTACAATCTCCCTCCGCACACTGTAACCCTAGTAAAGCATACATCTGCATTGCATTAGTTATTGATGTATGTAATTTCCCTGTTAGACCTGGCCTTGCTCATCTATAATCTATGGAACAGTAATTATCGTCGCTGCTGATGTTTTATAGTTTCCAAGTACTTTTCTTAGTCATACTATTATTTAATACCTACAATTTCTCTGAGGTACCTTTTATTGTATTGAATTTTACAGCTTCAGCCATGGAGCCTCAGAGACATCATGCAACTTGCCCAAAGTCACACAGCTCACTAGTCACAATTTTTAGAAAAAATTTAGTATTCCTGCCCTGTAACTAAAATAGAAAGTATTCTATATACAACTTAAAAAAATGAGATTGGTTATAGTTTTATTAAAACTCCCACCTATCAATTCCTTTCGTCTATAAATATTTATTGAGCACTTATTATGTGCCAAGCATTATGCTGGGTTTTGGGGAAACAGCAGGGTCTAAGACAAAAAAGGCCATTTTCTCATGGGTCTCAGAGTGAAGGAGACAGTAAAGAAGTGATCAAATAAATAAACAAAACATGGTAGGCTGAACCATGCCCTCCCTTAATACGTCCACACCACAATCCCCCAAACCCTTGAAAGTTAATTTACATGAGAAAAGGGCTTTTGCAGAGGTGAAGAAGTTAAGGATTTTGAGATGGGGTGTTCAGGTGGATAATCTGGGTGGGCCCAATGTCATAGTGAGAGTCCTTAGAAAGCACAGGCTGCAGGATGACAGTCAAGAGAAGAAGATGTCATGATGGACACAGAGGCTGGACTGATGTAATTGAAGGTGGAGGGGGACCAGGGGCCAAGGAATGAGGGCAGCCTCTAGAAGCTGGAGAAGCAGGGCTAGAATTCTCCCTCAGAGCCCCCTGAAGGAACACAGTCCCGCTGACCCATTTTAAATTTCTGACTTCCAGAACTGTAAGAGAATAATAACTCCATGCCACTTTAAGCCACAAAAATCGTGGTGATGTTACAGTAGCAATAGGAAACAAATACGCAAGATAGTTACAGATTGGGAGCAGAGGTACGAATAAAAGAAACATTTTGATGAGATCACCAATGAGGAAGGGCTTTGAGGAGAGGATGAGTGAACCAGCCCAAGGAAGAGCATTCCCAGCAGAAGGAATAGCAGGTGCAAAGGCCCAGAGGAGGCAATGTGATGATGAACAAAGGGCTAGTGTAGCTATTTATTTATTTACTATTAAAGATGTTTTCTTTTTATTGATATTTTAGACAGAGAGGAAGGAGGCATGCAGGAGGCAGCTGATAGATGTTTCTCTTGCATGCCCCTTATTTGGGATCGAGCCTGCAACCCAGGCAGGTGCCCTGATCAGGAATTGAACTGGGACCTCTCAGTCCATGGGACAACACTCAATCCACTGAGCCACACCGGCTGGGCTGAACTAGGCCTTTTAAATGATGGCGAGGAGTTTGGATTTTTGACTAAGAGAAATGGGAAGCTTGCGAAGGATTGTATGAAGAGGAGAGATGAGTTGCTATTGTATTGTCTAAAGTTCCCTGCAGGATGAAGACCTTTTCTTGGGACATGGGGAAAACTTGTATCCAGTCAAGACCAACCCACCCTCCCAATTAGCCCTCCTGTGCTCTTCCAGGTTCTTAGAACATGTCTAGTTTTCAATAGGAAGCCTGGGGTTTTCTTTCTGCCCACGTGGCACTCCAGTTTATTAGAGGACAGGTACCCCTGCTAAAAACCATGGGCAGTAGACATCACTGTAACTTTGGGTATGACTTATTACAGTGATGGCTGACGTGCTATGTGGGGGTTGAGGGGCAGCTCTCAGTGTTACTGAGTTTGCCAAGGGGTGGAATTCATCATGTGAGGTCCTATGTAGATATTTTGCTTATTTTGTGCTTCTGTCTTTAGATTGGAAGCTCTGTGAAGTCAGGGTCCATCTGTGCTTTTATACCTGTGTTTCCAATACTTGCACATAGTAGGGATGCAACAAGCACCTGTTGAGAGCATGGATGATTAGAGGGAAGGGGCCCACTTCTGGTAGGAAGTAGAAATATCAAAAGGACTAATACACAGTAAAATATATACATTAAAACAACCTATAATCTGTTCTGCTAAAAGGCTTGTTTTGAAAATAGGAGTTTGTTCTAGCACAATTTATAGTAGGGAATGATGTGAGCATAATGAACCTTTTCCCCATGAAAACACTAAGTGAATGCCAAAATCTTAGTTGAATGGAGCCACATAAGAATACACAGGAAGAAGTAAAACTGTCATCATTCACAGATAACATGATATTGTACATATAAAACACTAAAGACTCCCCCCCAAAAAAACTATACTCGATCTAATAAATGAATTTGGCAAAGTAGCAGGATACAAAATTAATATTCAGAAATAGGTGACATTTTTATACACCAATATTGAACTATCAGAAAGCGAAATTAAGAAAAACAATCCCATTTGCTATTTCAACAACAACAAAAAAATAAGGTACCTAGGGAATAAATTTAACCAAGGAGGTAAAAGACCTGTACTTGGAAAACCAGAAGATACTGAAGAAATTGAGGAAGCTACAAACAAGTGTAAGCATATACTGTGTTGATGGATAGGGAAGATTAACATCATTAAAGCATCCATACTACCCAAAGCAATCTATAGATTCAATGCAATTCTTATTAAAATACCAATGGCATAGCTCACAGATACAGAACAAATATTCCAACAGTTTATATGGAACCACAAAAGGCCCTGAATAGTCTCAGTAATCTTGAAAAAGAAAAACAAAGTTGTAAGTATTGCACCACCTTATATCAAACTATACTACAAGGCCATCGTAATCAAAACAGCATGGTACTGGCATAAAAACAGATATATAGATCAATGGAGCAGAATAAAGAGCCCAGAAATGAACACACGCCCTTATGGTTAATTAATATTTGACAAAGGAGGCAAAAACATTCACTGGAGTAAGGACAGTTTCTTTAATAAATGGTGTTGGAAAAATGGGACAGATACATGCAAAAAAAAAAAAAAAAAAAAAAAACCAAAAAAAAAACACAAAACAAAACTAGACCACCAACTTACACTATACACAAGAATAAAATCAAAATGGATTAAAGATGTAAATGTAAGTTGCAAAACCATAAAAATTCTAGAAGAAAACATAAACAGTAAAATCTCAGATGTTTCTCCTAGCAATATATTTTTTTCCAGTATATCTCCTTAGGCAAGGGAAACAAAAGAAAAAATAAACAAATGGAACTAAAAAAAAAAAAGAATATACAAAATGTCCATGTCCCCCTCCCACACATACAACGAACACCCACCAGCTACCTTAGTTCACTGGCTGTGGCATGAGCCACACCCATCCACATCTGGGTTCCAACTCCGTCCAATTCCAGAGAATCCCCCTTCACAGTAACTCATAGTTCTGATGCCCACTTCCACAAGCAAACTGCAGGTCTTTTTCAAGGTATAGTATTTATGCATTTAATGATTTAATATATTGAAAACTGTGCTACAGTTTTTTTTAGATTCCCATTAAAAAAAAAAAAAAAAAAAAAAAAAAAGGCAAAGCAAAATTTGTGTTGTTGGTGAAGCGTGTACCTTTTACTCCACCCCCACCCCCCAAAGCACTGTGTTTTTTGGTGCCCGAGTTTACACAGCACTGTGACTTTCTGAACATATCAATGACATTACAGGAGAACTGACCATACTTTCCTCCATCTGCAGCACCAGGCAAACAAGGAAACACACATAGTGATTAGCAAGACACTGAAATCAAACCATTGGATACTAAGAATGATTCTTGATGTTCTTCTCATATATAGAGCCATCCTCTTATTACTTGTCCACTTCCTTCCATCCTTCTAGTCTTTTACTTATTCTATATTTATCAAGTGCCTAGTTTGTGTCAAGTCCTGACACAGACCCTGGAAATACACCAGAGAACAAAATTAGAATCTTAGGAAGTCCCAAGGATAGGAGAAAAGAATATATAAACAAAAAATAATGAGAGTCACAATGTACTGAATGTTTATGCCCCTCCCCCCATTTCATATGTTGAAATCCTCACTCCCAATGTGTTCGTATTGGAGGTAGGACCTTTGGGAGGTGATTAGGTAATAAGGTGTGGCCTCAAGAATGGACTTAGTGCCCTGATTCGGGGGACCCCAGAGAGCTCCCTTCTCCCGTCCACCATGTGAGGACATTTCAGAAGATGGATGACTGTGAACGAAGAATTCGTTTCTCATCAGAAGCTAAATCTGTCAGCGTCTTGATCTGACTCCCAGGCTCCAGGACTGTGAGGGATACATTCTGTCGCTCCACGGCCACCTGCTGTGGCACTTTGTTGCAGCAACCTCAGCTGACTAAGACAAGAGTCCATCCTCACTGTAAGCTGACTACATTCCAGGCGCTATGACCACCACTTTAAAGACGTCGCATAATTTAATCCTTTCAATACCTGGTGGTTATTACTAATAAGCGAGGTGGGCCTTCTTCTTCTTCCCATGTCCCAGATGAGGAGAGCGAGGCCCAGCAATGAGTCACCACTTACTGCCCAGGCAGACTGACTCAGAGCCTCTGCTCGTGAGTAATAGTTTTGACATCCGCCTCCCTGCCTCTGCTTGATTACCTTCAGTTCCATCCCTGGCAGTATATCAAAAAGGTGAAGGGGGATTAAACGACTATTTTACCAGTGGGCACTTGATATGTTTGTGGGGAGAGAATTGAATCTGCTTAAGAAATATATCAGGAGGCCACTTCCTTTGGGGGTGAAGAGGAAGACGAGGAGCAATCTGAAGACATCCAGCTATACTGTCTTGCATAAGATTTTACTGGGAAATTGCTGGCTAGGGCAGAGGCGAGGAGGATGAAGAAGAGAGAGAAGGGTCTGTGCAACCTGGAAGAGCACCAGTGCGCATGGGGGGCAGTGGCCAGTGAGGAGATCCTGTGTGTGTGTGTGTGTGTGTGGGGGGGCTACAGGGTTTCAAAGGATAGGGAGGCAAATATTCCCCTTGACATCATTTCCTCTGTTGTGATGTAAACCCTTTGCATCTCCCAGACCTCCATAAGTCTGTGGCACACCTTGGGGAAGAGAAAAGCTGAAGGTTTGTGCCCTCCACAGGGCTGACATGGAGCATGCCTGGGTAGGAAAGGCCCCCAGCCCATCTCATTAAGTGGTGGTCAGTCACTCCTGGCTTGCCTTGGTCAGCCAAGGGAAGAGAGCGCCATCGTTTGGAATGGAGGACATAGAACGGTGCAGTGAAGACCCCATTTCTGGGAAATTTGCAGACATCTGGGGGGCTCAGGTGTAGATTAGGGGCACACAGGTCCATTAGTGTGTGATTTTCATAGAATAGGGAATCTCAGACAGCTTCTGGGGTATAGCTGTTGGGAGCAAGCACTCTCAAGTAGGGACACCCGGGTTCGAATCCCAGTTTGGCCATTCCATGGGTGACTTTGAACAATTTACTTGACCTGCCAGCATCTTGGCTTTTTCATCTACAACTTGAAGATGACCTTCCCACCCTGTGGGGTTATTTTGAGGACTGAACGAATGTGAAATACTTAGCACAATGCCTGGTGTAACAATCACTTGGTCGATGGTTGTTGTTATCACTAACCCCAGCGGCGGAGAGGAAGCAGTTTAAGCTTTCTGTGTGGTGGGATAAGGGTTCAGACCCACTTCCATTACTAACTAGCTCTTTGTACCGGGCATATGACTGAACTTCTCTGGTTCTCGGTGAGATGGGGGAGCAGCCCTAGCTGGCAGGGCTGTGGGATTAAATGAAAGAATAGAAGCTGCTCAAACTCCGCTGGGCATGCACAGATGCCAAACGATCAGGGCCAAGCAAATCCATATGGTGCCTTTTGTCAATTAGGCTTTAAAGAAAGGTGCCGCCTCCTTTGAGCAACACAGCTCATAAAGGGTTCAGCCCCACTCACCACCCTGCCTGCGGGCTCTGTGCGGTGCGCGACGGGCGCATCTGTAGGGCGCAGCCTGCTAACGATGGGCGGCTGTTATGCCTGCTAATTCTTCTGCCTCTGACTTGCCCCTTTGTTCTGGCTCAAGACTGTTCCCGTTTGGGAGAAAGCACCTACGCCCCATCGTATTTCTTTCTCCTGTGTCCAACTGTCTTCTTTCTTTTGACCTGGTTTCTCTTCCCCACTCCTCCTCCTCCTATCCTCCTTCCCTAGTACCCCTTCCCCCACCCCAAGATCCTGGCCACCCCTGCCTGTGGATTTGGCCTGGAGACCACTGACTTGTGTTTTAATGACCTCCCTGCAGGGTCACAGGCCCAGCCTGAGTGCTGGAGCCTCCTCTGCTGAGGTAATCTGGTGCCTTAATTCCAACAGGAGTGGAGGTAATCTGGTGCCCTAATTCCAACAGGAGTGGAGGTAATCTGGTGCCCTAATTCCAACAGGAGTGGAGGTAATCTGGTGCCCTAATTCCAACAGGAGTCGAGGAATCTAGTGCCCTAATTCCAACAGGAGTCGAGGTAATCTAGTGCCCTAATTCCAACAGGAGTCGAGGTAATCTAGTGCCCTAATTCCAACAGGAGTCGAGGTAATCTAGTGCCCTAATTCCAACAGGAGTCGAGGTAATCTAGTGCCCTAATTCCAACAGGAGTCGAGGAATCTAGTGCCCTAATTCCAACAGGAGTGGAGGTAATCTAGTGCCCTAATTCCAACAGGAGTGGAGGTAATCTGGTGCCCTAATTCCAACAGGAGTGGAGGTAATCCAGTGCCCTAATTCCAACAGGAGTCGAGGTAATCTGGTGCCCTAATTCCAACAGGAGGCGAGGTAATCTAGTGCCTTAATTCCAACAGAAATCAGAAGAAAGCAGGTGATCACTGCCCACAAAGGATGAGAATCCTTGGTGGGGAGCTGGGCTGCTTGAAGAGCCACTGAAGGCTATTTTTAGCACTTGGCCACAGAGGTGCCAGGAGAAAATGCCAAGTGGGAAGGCAGCCTGCCTGCAGCTTTCGACCCCAGCCCTTTGTGGTTCCTCTAATTCCAAGGTGAGGCATCTGACCCAGGCATTGCTAATGGAGACAGCCACCCTCTGCTGGAAGCCAATGTGGGCAGGGAGGGGCAGCAGTCACTGGTGCTGGGTGGGTGTTTAACTCACTGGCAATACTTAGAACCAGGGGACTCAGATCTCATGTTGTCCATTTTGTGGGCAAGAAAATGGCTTCAGATGTATGAAGTGAATTCCTTACAGTCATTCTACAGTAAGTTCTTACTGTGGCTGTCTTTGTCAGTGCTTGCTCAGAGCATTTAGTCAGCAGAGGGTGAGGGGTACAGCCAGCATCCCTGGGGTAGCCCCCAGCCTCCCACTGGTATGTGATCTAGGACAAGATTCCTGCCTTTCTGAGTGCCAGCTGCTCATCTGTCAAGTAGGGTGAGAAGAGCGCTCTCACACAGAGAACCAAAGGGAGAACGTGTGGATGGCGGTTTGCATTGTGCCTGGCACGAGGGAAGTCCTCAGTAAATGTTAACTGTTAGTGCTGTTAGTTCTGTTACCAGGCCATCTGCTGGCACATGACATGCTTCCTAGCTAAGCCTCATAACAGCTCAGTAAGGTATTGTCAACCCCATTTTTCAGATGAGGAAACTGAGTCCCCGAGAGATGAGTTGAATTCCTGGGGGCATACAGCTGGGAAGGGTAGAAGGTGGGCCTAGAGCTCAAGGCTTTGCCTTTCCAGCTTCCAGATCTTTCTTGCATGTAGGCTGGGGCTTCCTGTGTGCTGTGTTCCTTGGAAATTTGGGCACAGGAAAGGTGCTGAAGAGTGTGTGTGTGTGTGTGTGTGTGTGTGTGTGTGTGTGATATTTTAGGAAGGATGGCGAGGAGGAAGAAGAAAAGAGTTGTGATCCAGAGACGAGGTTAGCAAAAACCCAGCTTCCCTTTGCCCCTTCATGACTTCTAGGGTGTCCTGAGACAAACGTTGAGAGGAGTCCCAGAGTTGTCCAGAGTGACCTCCCAACCCCCACACAGAATAGACAGCTCTCCCATCCCGCCCATGTTCAGTGCATGGTGAGGGCTCTAAAACTCAGGAGCTCACCTTTCATTGCTCAGTCTGCCAGAGGCCAGGTGGTAGCCCTACAGCCTGGTATCCAGAGTATATCTCCCTCAGCCCCAGCTTGGCTCTATCCCTGACCACTCTGTCCTCTAAAGATGTCTCATATGCGCCTTTTCCTCTCTAGCTCACTACCATCCCCTGTCCCGACCCCCATTTAAACCTGCTTCTTTCAGCTGGGCCACTGCCACAGCCTTCCAACTGTCTCCCTGACATAGGCCTAGGTCTCACCCCCAATCTACAGGGTCGTCTGATAGGGTGTCTCCTCAAGTGTGAATCTCATGGGGTCATTCATGTTCCTGCTTTCATCCCTTTGTGAGCTTTGAAGATCCTCTGAAGTCAATACTCATAGCTCTGGTTTTTTCTAATGTTTTCTTTCCAGCTCTGTGTGTTTCTATTTTATTTTGTAGAAAAAAAAATTTGAAATGGTCTTACAGCATAGATTACTCCAATCATTCCCTCTTTCCCTCATTCATTCATTCTTTCATCCATTCACTCAATACATGTTTATTGAGCAACTACTAAGTACAGGGATTGTTTTAGGTCCTAAGGATACAGCAGTGAACAAAACAGATAAAAATTTAGGCACTCAGGAAACTTACATCATAGTGAGAGAAAGAGAAAACATGATGAATAAACATATTTAGCATTTTGAAGGTGAATTGAAATAGGATAGTGAAGGCTAGGGGTGGAAAGGGATTGCAACTTTCAATAGGATACTGGAGAAGGCCAACCTGAGGCTGTGACCTCTGAGCAAAGACTTGCAGGACAAGCAATCTACCAGATGCAAAGTTCAAAACACTGGTTATAAGGATACTCAAAAATCTCAGTGAGAACTTCAACAAAGAGATAGAAAACAAAAATGGAGATAGAAAACATAAAAAGGATCCAGTCAGAAATGAAGAATACATGAACTGAAATGAAGAATACATTAATAGGAATTAACAGTAGAGTACATGAAGCAGAGGATCAAATCAGCAATTTGGAGGCATATAAGAAAACAGAAAGCACCCAATCAGAACAACATTAAAAAAAGAATGAAAAAGAACTTACTCCCCCACAAATGAGGATAGTTTAGAAAACCTTTGGAATAATTTCAAGTGTATCAACACTCACATCATAGGGGTGCCAGAAGAAGAAGAGAGAGAGCAAGGGATTGAGAAACTATTTGAAAAAATGATAACTGAAAATTTCCCTAACCAGGTGAAAAGAAATAGACATAAAAGTCCAGGAAGCACAGTGAGTCCCAAACATTTTAAACCCAAAGAGGCCCAAACCAAGACACATCATAATTAAAATGCCAAAGTTTAAAGACAAAAGGAGCATCTTAAAAACAGCAAGAGAAAAGCAGAAAGTTACCTACAATGGAGCTCCCATAAGACTGTCAGCTGATTTCTCAACAGAAACTTTCCAGGCCTGAAGTGATTGGCATAAAGTATTCAAAGCGATGAAAAGCAAGGACCTACAACCAAGATTACTCTACCCAGCAACACTATCATTTAGAATTGAAGAACAGATAAACTGTTCCTTAGACAAGAAAAAAGCTAAAGGAATTCATCATTACCAAAGCAGAGTTATCAGAAATGTTAAATGGTCTTCTTTATTTCTTCTTTAGAAAAGAGAGATAAAAATATGAATAATAAAATGACAATAAATACATTTCTAAGAAAAACAAACAAACAAAAATAATAAAATGTGGAGTGCAAACTAGATAAAGGCTAATTTTATTTTATTTTATTTTTTTATTTTTGAATTTTTATTTATTTATTTGTTACAGATATTTTACCTTTTTACCCCATTGGCACCCCCCACCCCACCCCCCCTCCACCCTGTCCCCAGCTTAGTTGTCCATGTCCATTGGTCATGCATACATGCATATAAGTTCTGTGGTTTATCTCTTCCCACCCCCCCACCCCCCATCCCCTCTTCTGAGGGATGTCAGTCTGTGCCCTACTTCCATGTGTCTGGGTCTACTGTATTCCTCAGACTGTTATGTTCATTATATTCCATATATAAGTGAGATCATGTGGTATTTGTCTTTTTCTGCTTGGCTTCTTTTGCTTAGGATAATACTTTCCAGGTCCCTCCATGTCATCTCAAAGGATAAGAGATCTTTCGTTCTTACCGCTGCATAGTACTCCATTGTGTATATGTACCACTGCTTTTTTATCCATTCGTCTACTGGTGGACACTTGGGCTGTTTCCAGATCTTAGCTATTGTAAATAGTGCTGCTATGAACATGGGGGTACATATATTCTTCCTGATTGGTGTTTCAGGCTTCTTAGGGTATATTCCCAGCAGTGGGATCACTGGGTCAAATGGAAGTTCAATTTTTAATTTTTTGAGGTAGCACCATATTGTTTTCCATAGCGGCTGCACCAGTCTGCATTCCCACCAGCAGTGTATTAGAGTCCCCTTTTCTCCACACCCTCGCCAACACTTGTTGTTTGATGATTTGTTGATGGCGGCCATTCTGACAGGTGTGAGGTGATACCTCATTGTTGTTTTAATTTGCATCTCTCTGATGATTAGTGATGTTGAGCATTTCTTCATATGTCTCTTGGCCATTTGTATGTCCTGTTTGGAGAGGTGTCTATTCAGCTCCTCTGCCCATTTTTTAATTGGGTTCTTTGTCTTCCTTTTGTGGAGTTGTATGAGCACTCTATATATATTGGAAATTAACCCCTTATCTGATACATCATTGGCAATGATGTTCTCCCATACAGTGGGTTGCCTTTCCATTTTGATGATTGTTTCTTTTGCTGTGCAGAAGCTTTTGAGTTTGATGTAGTCCCATGTGTTCATTTTCTCCTTTATTTCGTTGCCTTAGGTGATGTATCAGTGAAAATTCTGCTCCGTATGATGTCCGAAATTTTGTTGCCTACATTTTCTTCTAGAATTTTTATGGATTCATGGGTCACATTTAAGTCTTTTATCCATTTTGAGTTTATTTTTGTGTATGGTGTAAGTTGATGGTCTAGTTTCATTTTTTTGCATGTAGCTGTCCAATTTTCCCAACACCATTTATTAAAGAGGCTGTCCTTAGTCCACTGTATGCTCTTGGATAAAGGCTAATTTTAATAGAAACCTTATTATCATGCGGTAGTAACCAAATCTACCATTTCTGAACTTTCGTTTGTATCCTTTTATGAACTGTAACAGTGATGCTATGGCTTGGGCACAGCACTCTCATTTTTGGTTGAGAAAACTGTTCCTCAGAGAGGCTAATCCACTTGCCCAAGAGCACAGAGCTAGTGAGAGGAGGACCGAGATTCATTTCAGAATCTGTACAAGCCTGTGCTGACTTCTCAGAGGCAATGTTGAGACCAAAGCTAAGCTGCAGATAGGAACAAAACAGAGCCAAAGGCAATGCAAAACAAAATGAAAATTCCCAGCCCTTACAGCTGCTCTAACTAGGAAGAAGGTGTGTACAAAAAGTAGGAGCAGTCCGGCCGGTGTGGCTCAGTGGTTGAGCGTCAACCCAAGAACCAAGAGGTTGCTAGTTTGATTCTGGTCAGGACACATGCCCCGGTTGTGGGCTCAGTCCTCAGAGGGGGGTGTGCAGAAGGTGGCCAATCAATGTTCTCTCTCATCGATGTTTCCATCTCTCTCTCCCTCACCCTTCCTCTCTGTAAAATCAATAAAGGAAACCACAACAAAACAAAAGGTGGAAGGGAAGTGAAGAGTGCAATGAACTGTGGGCCACTCCTGGGGAACTAGAGCTGTGGACTGAGGCTTTGGGCCTGCTCAAGATGAGGCATGACATGGAGGATCCGCTGACCAGTCCTGGCGGTGGCCTCCCATGGGCAGACAGAGACACACCCAGCCCCCTGCCAGGGCACCTACAGGTAACAAAGGGCAAAGGAGCCAGCTTTACCCCGTGGGATACTAATTATATAACAATAAATCTTAAGAACCTTACAAGACAAAAGACTATAAAGGGGAAAAAAAAAGAGTAGAAAATCATTTTCTATATATTAAAATAAATAAAAAGCCTAAACAAAACTATCTTTATTAATATTTCCACACTAGTGATAAGACAGATGGATTGGAATTAGATATGAAAAAAATTTAATATTCTACCAAGGAAACTCTAGGGAGACCCCGGGAGTTATGAAGGTCATATCTCATTAAGGGTGAACCCTTCTATTCCTTCCTCCCCTGCCTTTCTGCTTACTAAGCCTCCACCAGGGCCAGCAATTCCCCACTCTTTTTGTGTACCAGAGACAGGATCTGGTACCAAATGCCCCCCAGCCAGTCAGTGCAAGGCTATTCTTAGCTCTGCTGAACAACCAATGGAATTGCTGTCCATTCTTGGGTGGTGTTTTTTATTTTTATGGTCCCTTCCCCTGCTCTGGAGTATAAGCAGCATTTTAACTGCATCTCTTGGATACCTAGGACAAAAGAAAGTGGTTTTCTTGTTCTTGGGCTACAAGAGAAGCAAAGATTCCTGACGTATCTACAAGAGAAGCAAAGATTCCTGATGTATCTACAAGAGAAGCAGAGTCCTGAATTTCAGAGGTAGCAGGCACGTTGGGAAGACTGTGGGTTCCGAAGTAGACCTGAGGTCTCAAGGTCTCTACCTCTGCCTTAGCTGCAGGTGTGCACCATGACATGGAGGCTGTGTCGCTGTCTGTGCAGTGCCCATAACAACATCTGGCACATTCGTGGAAGAAAGATTTATTCAAGGTGAGGTAACACGGGTGTGGTTTGCACTAGAGCAAATGTTTGTTGAATGCATGAGACAGTGCATGTGAAGCCTTAGCAGAGGAGATTATTATTGGGGAGTTTTATAGGTTAAATTATGTTCCCCCCATAATAAATTTTGGAGTCCTAACTACTAGTACCTCAGAATGTGACCTTATTTGGAGATAGGGTCTTTACAGAGATAATCAGGTTAAACTGAGGTCATCAGAGGGGGACTCTACTCCAAAAAGACTGGTGTCCTTATAAAAAGGGTAAATGTGGATATAGAGGCATGCGCAGGAAGAAGGCCATGTGCAGAGGAAGGCAGAGATCAGGGTGATGCGATCACCAGCAAACCACCAGAAGGAGCCAGCTCTGCACACACCTTGATTTTGGAGCCTTCAGAACATTGAGACAGTAGACTTCTGTTGTTTAAGCCACCCAGACTGTGGAACTTTGTTAGGGCAACCCTAGGAAACAAATACAGGAAGCATTCTTGAATTATATACTATATCAATCCCTGGTTCTGGCCTGGCATAGAGCAACCACTTAATAAAAGCTTCTAAACTGAATCTATGAGATAACAGAGGAAATACCCCACACAGTATCTGGCATGTAGTACTTGCTCATTAATAGTCATTAAATAAATGCACGAACAAGGTTATACATAAAGCATGTGTGTCAGAGCTCGGCACGTGGGCAGATGTTCAGTGAATATTTGCTGGCAGAGCTAACATTTATTATTTACTATGATCCAGACAGTACTCTAAGTGATTGACATGTATATAATCCTCACAACAACCCTATTATTTATTGCTTTTTAAAGATCAGAAAACTAAGGTGCAGAAGTTAAATAACTTTCCCAAATTCACCCAGTTAGTGAGCAGTACACTTAGGTTTTTGTTTAGAACCAGGGTCTCTACTCTTCACCGCTGTCTGAAATAATGTATGTGAAGAGACTGGCACACAGTATGTGCTCCACTTCAAACAGGAAGTAGATGAGGGTACCTGTGACAAACAGGAAGTGCAGGGTCCTGCCCCTCGTGGCCTTCTGGTGAAGAGGTGGCCCTGCATTCCTTCCTCCACAGACCTTTGGGGCTTCTTCACACTCCTCAAGATCAGCATGGCAGCTGCCTGGGCCCAGCCTGAATCAATGGGGCCCCTCCTATGTCAGTCACTGCCCCCACTTTGTCCTTCTGCTGCAGCTAGAGAAAGCCGACTTGACGCTAGAGGGGAGTAGAGCAGAGAAGGCGTCAATGCCTTGCTCTGTCAGCAAAAGGGACAGTAGCCAATGACCTGCCTCCTCTCCGTAAGTCATCCCATACCAGGTGCACAGCATGGTCTTGCAATGCCCCTGGCACTGTGGTAGCGCTGGGGATACATTAGTGAACATAGCACACAAATACCTGTCTTCATGGACCTTTCATTCTATGGCAGGAGACTCCCTTACTGCATCCCTTAAAGACCCTATTCTTCCATGAGGTCCAACTAAAATGCTACTTCCTTCATCTTACCTGAACTTCCAGGTGAAATTATTTGCTCATGAGACACTTTACTTACAGGAGTTGAACTTGCTGCTTTCTGTCTAAACTCCTCGAAGGGAGGGACTGTGGAACTGGCACATGGGAGTTTCTCAGAATAGGGATGGTCATTGGAAGACAACTCTGCTTCTCCTTTCTGGCGAAGAAAATCTCCTTGCATGTTCTCTCCACTCTGACATCAACTGGTTAGTTTTGTCGTTTGTTCGTCCATTCACTCACTCTAATCATTCATTCGGTCAACATGTAGTTGCTGAGAACCACTATGCATGAGGCCCTGTTCTAGGTTCTGGGATATGCTGATGAAGACAGAAAAGGTTCTGCCCTCAGTATGCTCACATCCTGGTCATGCAGACAGGTAGTAGACTGCTGTTCTACAGTCCTACGGACGTCTGCTTCCCAGACGGCTGTGCGTGGCCATCAGCTCTCAGGGCCATGGCACGCCCAGGCTGGGCATGGAGTGATCCACCTAAATCTCAGGGTGAGAGCTGCCTGTGTTTCCTGCCAGCTCAGGACACGGCTGGAGAAAATGCATCTCACCAATCTCCCTCTTCTAAGCTTTCCACCTCCATGTAACCTGGGGACACCAAAGGCCAAGGCTATGAAAATAATGCAAATAATCCATATTTTTCATCTTCAAAGGACTTCTGGAACATCCAATTAATCTTCTCAGTCCAGTTGAATGTAGGTAAGTATAAGATTTTTCTTATAGAAGAAGAAACTGGAAGATGAGGGGATTAAACCATTGGCCTGAGGCTATAGAGAAAACAAAGTTTCGAACAGGGATTTGATGTATGTTTGGAACAATCACAGACTTAGATGCCCATGTCCCTTGGGCAGCGGCTGGGGAGTGCAGCTGGTTTGCCTGGGTGGGGCCGGCTGCCCAGCAGTTCAGTGGTGAATAGTCAGAGCTTTGCAGGGAGGTGCATACACCTGGGTTTAGCTCCTGGCTCCACCAACTGCAGGCCAGTGACCTTGGGCAAATGGTTCAAGCTCTCTGCCCTCTAGTATCCTCATCTGTAAAATGGAGATAATAACTTTGTTGCCAGTCAGGAGGGTGAAAATAAACGAGATTGTTGTAGATCTTAGCATGAGGCATGGCATCGTTTTCTAAAAGATATAGAGAGACTGAAGCATTTGAAATGGGCAAGGTGTTCAGAGCTACTGATCATCCCACTATCATTGTCATTCAACCTTGTTTGGGCACTTGGGGAATTCTAGACATAAGGGTGTCTTAGCACAGTTTTATTAAATGCTTGGTGTCTTTTGATTACCATCAAGTGGTCATCACACCCAGGTCCTGTCATTCATCTGATTCCATTCTCCATGAACAAATGCCAAGCCCTCCTGCTGCGTGCTATGAGGGGTAGAGAATTGCCTTGAATGTAAATCCTGCCCCTCCCTTTGCAACGCAGTTACAGTCACGTATGCCCTGAGTCCACGCCCTTAACTTCACCAGGTGCTGGTTACTCAGAGGCCTTCATGTCATCAGCAGGGAGAGTTGCAATTAGTCTTGCTATAAATAGCCGACATTCTAGATGTGCCAAGCACATGGGTGCATTCTTCTGAACCCCCACACCAATCCTATATGGCAAGAACAGCTCACTCCACCTTTGTAGACGAGAAAACTCAAGTGCAGAGTGAGAAGTCATTTTGTTGTCCTGGAACCAAGTCCCAGTTGGCCAATCCCGAGTTTGGTGTGGCTGAGAGGAGATTTGTGTCTGAAGAGGGAGTGGGGAGAAATAAACAAAAACCAGATTCAAAATTCATTTCATAGGGACTTGCTGTGTGGCCTTCAGGTTGTTACCAAATTATCTGTGTGACATCAGTCGATCAGCAAGTATTTACAGGCTCTCTGTTCCTGGTCCAGACTATGTTGGGCACTGCAAATGTTACAGAGTAGGAGGGGATTCCTTTTCCACAGAGACTGATTGAGAGAGAGCATTGGAATTGGACAAGGTGCTTGGAGCTGCTAGTCGTCGTCGTCATCATCATCACGATCATGATCATAATCATGATCATCGTTGCCATTCAACATCTTTAGGGCACTTGGTATATTCCAGATATAAAGATGTTTGGTATAGACATCCCATTTAATCCTCGCAAAATCTCTATGAAATAGGTATCATTTTCCCCATTGAGAGATAAGAAAACTGAGCATGCTAGAATATTCACAGAGATTAAGTTGCCGAAGTTCTCAGAGCCAGCAAATAAGGGAGCTGGGGTTGAACTCACGCGGGGCTGTGTGCATTGGAAGGATGCTGCCACCCAGCCAGGGTCCTGTTAGAGGAGCACCCTGTCTTATTTCCTCCCTCAGTGCTCCAGTCAGAATTCTCCTCCAGCCAGAATGAGAGTTAATAGCTCTGAAGGTGGAAAAGTCACTCCCCGGTTTAAAGACTTTTATGAGGCTGTCTTGGGAGGACACTTAACCTCTGTCTGCACCTCCATTTCCTCATCGTTAACATGTGCCTGCCTCCTGGGGGTGTGTCTGTGTTATTAATGATGGTAAAGTGATCTGAGCACACTGCACTGAGATTCGTGACAAATGTCAAGTGCCATTAATCTTGAGAACCACTCGACAGGGCCACATGGAGCTGAAGGACATGGGGCCCTCTATTGTAGAGTCTCAACATGAATGCTCTCATGCCCCTGTCACATCTGATCCTTGCAAACACCCCACCTGCCAGGCTGCACAGGGAGTTGGTGAAAGGCTATGAGAGCCACAGAGATGCACAGAACTGTGGGAGGGAAAAGAGAGAGTTGGGGCCAAGGAGACATGTGTGACACAGAACTGCTGGCTCAGCGATAACACAGCTGTACCGATTCCCCAGCATTCCTCACAGTTGGCCTATCCATGTGTCTCAGTCACCCAGTGGACTGTGGGTGGATGGGGTGTGTGCCACTGCAGGCGTGGTGATTAGACACTCCCACCTGTGCCCTCACTCTCTGACTGCCAGAAGACTTAAAGGTGGAGCTACAAGATGGAAGGAGCCTGGGCCCTTGAAAGACTGCTGAGCTCCTTCCCTTCCCAACTCAGAATAACCTGTGATGTGGAAAGCAATCATTGTACCATGTCAACTCATGAGATTTGAGGGTTCATCTAGCATTATTTGCCTAATAAATAATAAAAATAATGTGACTTGTATAGTGTTTATAGTTTTCCAATCACTTTCATGTATAGTATAATTGGAGGATCCTCAGGAGGCCTTTGTGGTTTCAGTATCACACATAGTTGCATGTTTTTGGAGACCATTATTTGTTTTCAACCTTACAGAAATCTCATGGATTGAACATCTTTTCCTCTGATACCCAGGCTGCTAAAAATCTCACAGAAATGATGGCCCTGTGACCAGGACTGCACGACCTGCTGTTTGGGCACCAGCCTCACTGCTGACACCATCTTGCTTCCCGAGTGGTTCACTTTCTCCAAGCCTCAGTTGTCCCATCTGTGGAAGGGGGAGAGTGGGCCAACCTGACTGGGTTGTGAGGATGCTATCTGCCTGTGTAGCTCACACCCAGCTCTGCTCCGGAGTCATTTTTCTTTTTCAAATTGTTTTTCTTTATTGACTTTTAGAGAGAGAGGAGGGGAGAAAGAGAGAGAGATAGAAACATCAATGAGAGAGAACATTGATTGGCCGCCTCCTGCACGCCCCCCACTAGGGATTTGGCCCACAGCCTGGGCATGTGCCCTGACCGGGAATCGAACCAGAGACCTCTTGGTGCCTGGGTTCATGCTCAACCACTGAGCCACACCGGCTGGGCTCCAGAGTCATTTTTCAAAGCCAGAGTTCCCGAGTGTGAGACGAAGAAGGTGGCTTAGCTGGACCACTGCCCCTTCCTTCCATTCAGTGCTTCTCAAATCGCTAGGGAAAATCAGCAGTGTGCCTGGAGGCGATCGACACCACAGAATAAATCGGGCACGATTTTCCTGTAAGTGTACAGAAATGAAATGTTCAAATTTTGATGTGGCATATGCATCAGTAACCTCAGCGGGTGTTTTCTTTCCGTGTGACCCAATCTTGAGGCCCCGCCACCCCACGAAGACCCGAAAGTAGAACATTTCTATATGTGCTGCAGAAGGGACCGCTTGATACTTGGCTACGATAAAAGTGCTCCGGATACACCCCTCTCCCTGGCTGCCCCGCTGGCCCCCAGGTCGCTCTGCAGGACTGTTTTCCCAGGCTCCCCAGGAGCAACCTGCGTGCTACCGCTGCGCGCGCTCGGCACTCCCTCCTCTGTAGGAAGCCCCCCCCACCCCTGCTCGGGAATCTCTCTCTGCCTGGGGTCTGGGAAAAGCGTGTCCTTCCCAAAGGATGGTCCTTGGCTTTCCTGCTGGGAGAAGGAGCCCTGTGGGAACTGCCAGGTCACACCCATTCTTCGGCTCCTATTTCTTTAATCACACTGGTTTTTGTTTGTTTGTTTTTCTGTCTTCCCCTGCCCCTTTCTTATTTTGCATAAGTTTATTATGTCCGTCTGTTTTTGGTAACTTTCCTCAAATCCTTTCTAGGGTGAGGCAGCATCTAAATCAATTCAAGAAATTACATAATGCCCACGGGGCCAGCCCTGTCAAAATAAGTGGGCCAGACTTTCTGCCTTGGTGCCACTCGGGCTCTCTTCCTCCACCTTCCTCTCGCTGCTCACGGCCCAGCCGTCATCACTCACCCAACGGCCCCCTGAAACCCTCCGCAACCCTCCGACCTTCTGTCCTGCCTCCTCATCCTTTATTACCTTCATCAACAATCCCGGCAAAGCCACAGGGTGAAATGAACCAGTGGCTTCAAGCAGAAAGACATTCAATACCCCTGTCAACTTCTGCACACTTCGGAGGCGGTGCGGAGCTGTCAGGAGGGGGCCTTGCGATCGGGGCTCCCCACGAGGGCATAGGCAGAGAGGGGGGCTCCGGCAGAGGGGAGACCCAGGGAGGGCTACTACGGAAACGACGGCTTAATGCAGGAAGAGGGTGGGCAGGTGTGTTGGCAGTGCTGCCGCCGGCTGAGGAACTGGTGTTACTATTTTTAAGTGAGTTGAGAAAAATAGGCCTCTTTTTGCCTGTGTGTTGGATTTTTAAAAATTGTAATATTGGAAACTCATGCTTTAAACAAGGCCACTGGAAACTGAGCCCAGGGAATTAAGCCTCCGCCATCAAACATTAAAAATCACTTTGGACTTAAAACATCCATTTGCTAGCTTTAAATGCTTTTAATATATATGTTTAAAAGCTCCTCACCCTTTTTGCTAATGTCTCCTGCTTGCCTCCTACTGTGTGTGTGTGTGTGCGCGCGTGTGTGTCTCTGTAACTGGATCATAATTCATTTCCACCAGGTTCACTATCAGGTCATCTCTTCCGCGGTGGCTAGAGACCCAGGGCGGACAATTAGGGGCCTGACGTAATTGCCACGGGGGCAGTCCTGCCAAGTTCTGTTGGTCCCATTTGCTTGCAGGAAATGGTTCTTGCCTGTTTGGGTTCAGGGGTCAATGCAATGGGCCCCAGACCCCCATTCAGTGCATGAGGACTGACTCCCCGTGATGTGCTGAGGGGAGTTCAGCATCATTCTTTCACCTCAACCTCGTACGTGGGAGCAGGCAGAACTGGAGCCTAGAGATGTAATGTGACGACCTCCAAGGTCACAGCACCTGTGAGAGGCACAGCTTGTGCCAGAATCCAGGCCTTGAGATGCTTTGGCTGCAGAAAGCCTGGAGAAGCGCATGAGAAATAACATGTATTGAGCATTTACTATGTGTCGGGCACCGCCTTAGGTGACCACTCCCAGGGTCAGCTGTGGCTTGTTATGAACACCTGCTACTTGCTAAGTCCTATGCTAAGTACTCACATACATTTTGTCTAGCCCTTATGTAAGCCCCGAGGCAGGTGTCATTCCCATTTTTACAGATGACTAATCAGCCTAGAACAGCCAACTTAAGTAGGGACACATCGCTAGGAACGATGGGAACCGGGATGTGAATGAACCTGGGGCTGTCGGACTTCAGACCCATGTTGTTTCCTGAACTTCTGTCTTTGCCCCCCAGTAAACAGTTCTCCTTCTACTAGTCCAGCCTTTGTAAAGTCCCACGCTAGGCGTGTTTGGTCCAGGGTGTGGGTAAAAGATGTTTCTTTCTGAGACGTTTCCTTCCTCCCCTGTCCACTGTGCCGCTGCCCTTCTGACTGAGGTGCACAGCCTGGGGCACCAGGAGTGGCCGAGCGGAAAGAGAGGGTCGATGCCAGTTCAGTTCCTGCGTGAGTCTAGAGGCCGTGAGATCAGGCGAGTTCCCTGGCTGCTCTGTGCCTCTCGTTTCTCATCTTTTACAGAGAAAATAATAATGTCTCTGCTTGCAGGTCATGAGTTTGTCTGACTCACAGGTGCTCAGGAAGGGAAATTTCTAAGCTATTGTATCCCTGGCCCCTTCTGGCAAACCTTGCTCTTAGAGAGGCTACGGAGGGTTCAAAGCCCTCAAAGATCCCAGGAAACCTGAGTTCCTGTCCCTTCTCCTGCATGAGACCCGGGGCCTGGTGTTCTGGGAGCGCAGGGCTCCGTGAACATCTCTGTGGGGCCGTTCAGGCTCGGGAATCATTGCCAGAGGTGGAAAGAGCTGGGTTCATCAGACTCCTCTCCTGGTACATGATTCCCACTCTCATTGCAGGGTGATGGCAAAGATTCTGCACGAACTACGGAGAAGGAAAGTGTCCCCAAAGCATGACTTGGGAGAGCGGAGGAGTTTCCAGAGGTGGTTGGCATCCTGCAAACACTGTGATTGGCGATGCCAGCTTCCCTGGGTGCCCGTATGTGTGCATGTGTGCTTGACCTTGGTTCGAGTTATTCTATTCACGTGAACGTTCTCTAGGTCTCCCAGGAGGCTGGAGGCTTGGTCTGGTTTGACCGCACACAGGTGTGGTTGCCCTAGTCGCCATGTGGAACACTGAGGTCAAGCACAGTGACTTTACGCCTGGCGTCCTCAGAACCTGGACACCCTAATATAGAACCCTGCAGAGCGCTAGACTCCACCTCTAGAGAGCTTATGAAGAAGATCCTGGGTGGGAACCAGGTATCTGTTTGTATTTTTAAAAGGCCTTCCCTGTACTACCGGGGAACCAGGTGAGAAGCTATTGGCATGGTGGACAGACCATGACAGGAACCACGCCTGGGTTGGAGCTCCCCATGTCAGGGTTAACTAACCAGAGACCTGCAGCTCGGTGCTCCGTCTCCTCTGCTTGTCCGAGCCCCTCTCTGCCGCATGTATCTCCCTCTCCCTCCCCCCCAGAGGAGACAGGCTGCGAGGTGACAGAGGGGCAGGCTCTCACCCTGGGTCCGTGCGTTTTCCCATCACAGCCTCACCTGCAGACCCGTGGACGCTGACTCTCCTGGAGAACCAGGGTCGGACACACCCTGCTGGGAAACAGCTTCATTCACTTCAAACCGTAAATGACAATTGGTACATTTCCATCCGCAACAATAAATAATAATTTCTCTCCTTGTGCCCAAGAGCTTCAATTGTGATTTAATTCAATTCTGATTAACTATGCTTTGATGGTATTTCCATTACATGAAACATAAATGTATTAGCCAAGCATAATGTATTTTGACTATAGTTCTGGTGCTAATAAGGAGGCTGTTTGGTGGCTATGATCCCAAACTTCATTCCATAGTCATAAGGAACGGGAGGAAAGGGGACGAGGTATTGGACCCTGAGAAACCCCATGCATGACCTGGACCTGGGGTGGGGCCGCCTGCCTGGTATTCAGTTTTCTCTCCCTGCTGCTGCTTGAAGTGCCGTTGGATGTGAGTGTGGGCAGGTACCCAGGGCTATTCGGACTCTTGGGGTGGCTTCCTGGGCAGGGTGGTGTGGGGTGAGGCGTGAAGATGGAGCTGCTTATATACCCTGCCCGTGGGGGTAGGCAGGCCTGTCCCCACACCTGGGTGACAACAATGTCCCTCCCATCTCCAGAGTGCTCTCAGTCTCAGTACCTGCAGCTTGTACCTCAGCTCCTGGCCCTGCTAACCTGGTCTCCAGCTAGACATGCTCTTGAGAGGTCTGATGGCCTTCCCACCTGTCTCTGACCCCTCTGCACAGTCCCTGATGTCCCCCTGGGGTTCCCCTCCCGGGGCTCCAGGCATCCTTCCATCTCTGAAGAAGGGGCCGGCCCTGGGTGAGCCCCAGTCCTGACCCTCGCTGTACAGCCCTTATTCCTTCAGCAGCCCCCCGAGGTAGTTACCATCCCTGTTTCCACTTGGAGCAAACATTCCACCCCTGCTGGCGAGGTTCTCGCCGCCTCACCAAGTACGAAGCCCAGCTGGGGAGAGGAGGCGACTAAGCAGAGCACTGAGCTGCTCAGGAGTCCCTCCACATCGGAGAGAAGCAGAGAGGGTGTGAGCTGCCGGGAAGAGCTCACGGTCGCGGGGATCCGAGGAGGAAGGCCCGGCAGGCAGCCCGCCCCAGCTCACCGTTCTCCAGGACACTATGCCCTCGCCGCGGGGCAGGTCAGAGCGCTGCTGAGCCCAGCACAGCGTGTCCAGGAGCACAGCCCTCAGGCCGCATGGAGAGGAGAACAGACCTCAGGTGATGGAAAGGCAGTGGAGGAACGTGACCACACTGCGTCGGATTAGAGAAACACACAGTCTGGTCAGGACCGCCCAAGTTAAGCATGAGAAAGATGAGAAGAAACCATGTAGCAACTAAGCAAACATTTTATAGTTGCCATCCTACCCTACCCTGGAAAGGAAGGAAGGAAGGAAGAAGAAAGGAAAGGAGAAAGGGAGGGAGAGAGGAAGGAAGGAAGGAAAGCAAACATATACAAGAAAGTCTATTGCTTACCAAAGACAAATGAAAAACCCACTCTGAGGGAAAACCTATCCCAAGGAAAAGGAAACTTCCCGTGTGTCTTCTGCACTAAGAGGAACGTAGTGTCTGAGCCCAACGGAACAAGGGCTCGACCCAGAGAAGTTAGATGACAGTACAACACAACGGGATTGAAAGAGAGTTCACAATATTAAGAAAATTGAGAACTCGAACTACAATATTAGAAAAATCATAGATTATAAACAAAATAACTTAACCAGAGAGCTGAAAATTGTATTTCTGACAACGAGAAGAGGCTTGCTGTGACAACGGTGAGAGCTGAGGACAAGAGAGTGAGGCAGTCACAAAGCAGGTAGTACATGCGAAGAATGAAAGGTAATTTAAAAATAAGGATAATTGGTGTCCCTACTGTGGAGAACCAAATAAGTGGAATAGAACATACATTTCATTCTGTTATCTAAGGATTGAAAGGGTATACAATAGTCCAGAAAAAAAAAAAAAGAAACGGAATCAGAAAAATAAAGAAGCGAGCATACGTTGCTACTACCAAACTTGAATAATGAAGAATTTATTTCTCTGGCATCTGAGCAGAGAGAAACAAACCAGCTTCAAGGGGGGAACTCAAGCTAACCCCAGACTTCTCCACGAGGCTGTCCACTCTCAGAAGGTAACAAAGCAAAGTCTGAAGGGTTCTTCGGGAGTGATCAAGGGATCCAACATAATGGTATCTGACGAACTTATTGTGGGTGCATAAAGACAAAAGGAAGACATTAAGAAAATATAATATAGGGCACCCTGAGCCCTTCCAGAGACGACTCAGTTGAAATCCAGCCACTGAAGGCTCGAATGCCGATGGCAGCTGGTGTCACACTCAGCGGCAGGAGACGTGAAGCGACGTCTGCAAGTCCAAGGGGCAAAGTGGGCTTGGTATGTGCAGCCCAACTGGCTGCTGTCCACAGTGCAACAGAAGAATACTTTTAGGAACTCAGAGATTGTAAGTGTGAGCCTTCTGATTCACAAAATGAAAAGCTGGTTGGTGACAGTCAGCCACCATGAGATGCACCAATCCACAGAACTCTAGAATGAAGACGCTTTGCTGAAGGGACTATAGGGGAGCATTAAATCAATTCCAATATAACAAAAATAAAACAAAGACTAAACAACTATAGGAATTACAGTTGCATAGCATACTTTAAATATTATAAATGTTGATAAAGTAAAATCACGAATACACCCCCAAACTGGGAAATAAGGCAGGGCAGGGGGGAGGTTTACAAAAGTCCCGCTTTTCTTATCTTTCACAGTAAAAGTCAATCAATACTGTCAAAAATTAGACCGTGCGTGGAAACCATAATGGTCCGAACTGCTGAAGATTTTTTCAGAATATTTTGAGATTTCTGATTTCACTAATAGGCGTGTCATGGGTTGAATGGTGCCCCCCTGCATAGATACACTGGCGTTCTAACCCCATGTTGTTGTTATGTGTTCAGTTGGCTCCGACTCCTGGAGACCCTGTGAATGAGTGATGCCCACAGCGTCCTGTCCCAAAGCCCTGCTCAGCTCCTGAAGGCCCGTGCCCATGGCTTCTTCTGTGGACTCAATTCCTCATATTTGGTCTTCCTCCTTTCCTGCTGCCCAGAACCTATTTCCAGACTGGGTCTTACAGAGGTAATCAAGTTAAAACGAGGCCACTAGGGTGGGCCTCAATCCAATATAATCGGTGCCCTTATAAAAAGGGGGAAATATAATATCGTAATAACTATGTACAGTGCCCGTGGGTACTGGGGATATCAGGGCGAACACTCTGTAAGTATATAATTGTCTAACCACTACACTGCACACCTGAAACTAATACTGAATAATACTGAATGGAAACTGTAATTGGGAGAAAGGGGGGGTTTGGACACAAGGACATGCACGCACAGAGACGATGGCCACCTATAAGTCAAGAAATGCCTGAGGCCCCAGGGGCCGGGAGAGCGGCCGGGAGCAGGTCCTTCAGTAGCATTTTCAGGGCAGCACAGTCCGCGGACACTGTGATGTTGAATTTGTGACCTCTGGCACTGTGAGACAATAAATTCCCGTGTGCCGGCTAGTTCCTGGCAGATTGTCACAGCAGCCCCAGGAAACTCATACAAGAGTTTGAAAGTATTAGCTTATAAATGAACTTCCTTGTGGTAAAGAAACATGAATAATCCCCCAGTTTTACTTCCATTATAATTTTTTTTCCCTATACATTTAGTAAATAGAATGGTTTGTTTTCCTACGAATAGCATCGTATGAGATTACTTTATGAAATTACTTTTATCTATCCAAACACTTAACAAGCAACCTCACCTACCCACCTTTGTGCATGCAGGGTCAGAAATGGGCCTGGAATGTGGTCCCCTTATTCTAACGCCAGTCATTACGAGGTAGTGCGATTTTGGTTGATGGTTTTGTTTTGGCTTCTTTTTCTTTTTTTTTTGGTACTTGTTATTGTTTGAGATGTTCTTCAATGAAATGAACATAAACACTTGATTTAGAAATCTTGATATTGCAATGAAAAATTCTTGTTCAGTCCATGTCCACATATCTCATTTTATAAAAGCTATGGAATCTTAGATAGAGTTTGCATATTTGTAAGGCTCTGTAATACTTGTGGTTAAATTCCTTTCTGGATTATAACGGTTTATAGTCCTACAAGCAAAGCATTATGATGTCTGCTTTATGACATGCTTGCAACATTGAGTATTATTATTAAAATAGCAATTGGATGGCTTCTCGTTTTAATTTGCCTTTTGTTAATTACTAGAGAGGTTGAAGATTTTCCACAAATCTATGGGATCCGTGTATTTCTTGTTTTGTTCATGTTTTTATACCTTTTCTACGGCTGCTCCTTATTTATGAGTACATCACACACACAAGCACACACACAACTCTCTTTCTTGTTTGTTGCAAATATTCTTAGTCTGTTTTGCTTTCTAATGTTCTCCTTCATGTTTTGAAATGTTCATACATTTTTAATATTTTAGTCTGGTATGTTATTTTTCTCTCATTGATTTTAATTGATTTTGGGGGGCACGTTTTATCCGTTTTAATGAACACACCAGCCTCTCCTCTCAGGTTTTACTTTGAGGGTAGCATCTCCCCCACAATGCATTTTTTTCTCACCATCTTAAAGTATGCCATTTGGTGGCTTTTTGTATATTCACAATGTTGTCAAACCATCACCACTATTTAATTCCAGACATTTACATAACAACAAAGAGACACCCACGCTCATTAAGCAGTCACTCCCCACTTTCCCATGCCCTCCACCCCCATCTACTTTCTCTCTGTGTGGGTTTGTCTATTCTGGGCATCTTATATAAGTGACATCCTACAATGCGTGGTCTTTTGTGTTTGGCTTCTTTCACTTAGCATAATGTTTGCAAGGCTTATCTATATTGGAGCAAGGATCAGTACTTCATTGTATTTTTTAATTAAAAAAAGTTTTAAATTGATTTTTAGAGAGCGAGCAAGGGAGAGGGGGAGAGAGAAACAACCATCGGCTGCCCCCTGCTGGAGATTGAGCCTGCAACCCTGGCCTGGAATAGAACAGGCAACCTCTTGGTGCAGAGGATGACACCCAGCCTACTGAGCCGCACAGCAGGGCAAGACCCTGGCCCTGGAGGCAGAGGCAGGAGAAGCCTTCACAGGGGCATGAGCTCCACGAGCTGGTCCTCCCTTAGTCATGCCTGTTTTTCTAGGGTTTCCAGCCTGTAGGTGATGCTCTGGGGATGCTGAGGAGTTGACATAGCGTATTACCACGGACAGTACTTTTCTGTCTCACCCTTATTTTTGTCTGACATCTAGCATTTTTATTTTAAGTGAGTTTGGGAAAAAGAAACATCTGTAACAAAAATAAATTAATAAAAATTGGGGGGAAAGAGTGAGTTTCAGTTCCACATATTTCCATACACGTAGAAAATAACTTTCCTACCCTTCTCACTTCCTGTACCATTCTCCTTCCCATGGGCATAGAAATATCTTGTTCTCATAGTAAGCGGTGAGGTAGAAATTTTAATTCGAGGGGACTGATGGTCAGGGTTTTTTTAAATTTTTATTTATTTATTTATTTGTTTATCCTCGCCTGATTTATCTTCAGATAAAGCGGGAGGGAGAGAGGGGTGAAGAGAGAGAGAGAAACATCCATGTAAGAGAGACACGTCGACTGGCTGCCACCCGCACGACCCCAACCGGGGCGGGAACAAACTGCAACCGAGGTAGGTGCCCTTAGTAAGAACCAAACCCGGGACTCTTTGGTCCGTGGGCCGATGCTCCAACCACTGAGCCACACCGGCCAGGGAAGATGGTCAGGTTTTTTAAACAGTCACTTATATCTGGGATCTTAAACAACACTTGTCCCCACACTTCTGCCTACCCCCAGGCTGACTTCTCTAGAAGGAAACCACAGGGGGTCCAATGAAACCCGTTGCCTGAGAGGCAGGAATCTGCCTCCAGAAAAGGACCAGCGGTGCTGGTCCCGGTACTGAGGATCGACTCTTCCGAGAGCGCTGTAAGGTGGGGGAACTGGGGCTTTGGAGCTAAGAGAGCCTGAGTTTCCAACTCTGACTTTTCCCTGCGGTTTGGATCTCTGTGGGCAACTTTATTCACGTCTCAGCCTCAGGATTCTCATTGCAAAACTGGAGCCATAATATCCACTCCATGGCGTGATAAGGGTTAAGTGGGTGCATGCATGCGTGAACTCATGAGTGGATAAGCCAGTGCATGGTGTCCATCATCAAATACTGGAGCCCAGTTGTTGGCCTAAAAGTTCACTGACTTAGGTAGCGGCTTACTGAGGAATCTTGTGGGAGTAGAGGCCCCCCGGGGTGGGGTGGGGAGATTTTATCACTGACATTGTTTAGAAGTGCTAGAGCAGGAGGATGGTAAATAGTCTGACTTTTGGTTTTATTACTGTTTTAAAATCCTCTTCAGACAGTGTACCTTCTTATTGGTAATTCCCCATTTGGGCTGTTCCTCAGTCCTTCCCCTTCCCCTGAATGCAACTAGAATCAGGCTGCAAATATAAACACTTTTCTGGAGATGGGACTACAGGATTCCGGAGGTAGAAGACCTGGCACTGGGAATCCCTCTGGGCCCATAATTGTAGATTCTGAGCTATTTCTGAAACTCCTTGCTTGTTCAATCTGAAAAGTCGTTTGCAATGGAAATTTCTTCCCCTTGAAATCCTTGTTAATTTAATTGCAATTGAAATGCATAAATGAAATGACAAAAGCTGCATTTTATCAGCAATTATAGCAATTTTCTTATATTTACTGGAGTCTGACCTCTGTTGTACTGATGAATTGCACTTTTTCCAAGGTCTATTTTCTCATCAGCAAAGTCAGGTTGTTTAGAAAATGATTGGCATAAAATGTTGTTCTCCCCTCATCTGTTTTTTTTTCCCCCCATATTTTAAAAATTGTGTCCCAAGTCTAAAGAAATTGACGGGGAATTTCTGGAGCCGGGACATCTCTATTTGAGTGGATATTGTCACATGGAGCTTTAAATAATCCAAGGACAGTCTTTTCAACACCAAAACCTGAAAAATACACAGCATTTGGCATCTCAGCACCTCTGTCTCCCGAGTCCTTAGAGATTGGTGTGTGAAATCTGCACCTATTATCTTTTCAATCTCCCGTCTAATTGCTCCTTTCCAAGGTGACATTGTCAGGAATTCACAGTGGGGAGTTTGCCCCTCCCCGTGTCACCAACAAATCCTGCTGACACCACCTCCCCAGCTAACCCCTCTATTGCCACTGCCCTGGTTCAGGCTTTTGTCCACTCTCTCCTGGGCGAGGCAAGGCCTCCACGCTCACTGGTCTCTGCTTGCTCCTTTTCCTCCACACAGCTGTCAGAATGATGTTTCCAGACCACAGGTGGAATGTGCCATTGCCCCGCTGAAACCCTCCAGTGGTGCCCATCACCATCAACATCTCTCCTGTTCAGGGTGACTCGCAGGGTATTAGGTGCCCTGAAGCTGAATCCCTCCATCTGTCCACACCGCAGCCCACCTGCCCCGCCCTGCCTCTCAGCCTGTGCTCCAGGGACTGATCTCCATCATTTAGACCATGTGGTAGTGGCCCTCTGCCCCTTTCTTTCTTTTTTTTTTTATTTAAATTTTTTATTGATTTTTTTGAGAGAGAGGAAGTCAGAGGGGGAGAGAGAGAGAAACATCAATGAGAACATCATTTGGCCGCCTCCTGCATGCTCCCCACTGGGGATCGGGCCTACAACCTGGACGTGTGTCCTGACTGGGAATCAAACAGGTGATCTCTTGGTGCATGGATTGATGCTCAACCACTGAGCCACACCAGCCGGACCTGCTCCTTTCTTTATGCTGTTTCCTGCGCATGAAAAGTCTCTTCCCTTCTCTTCTGCTTCACCTGGCTAACTCTTACTCAAGCTTTTCAACAATGTATCTGACACCTCCTCTGTGAAGCCTCCTTGATTACTCTGATTGCTGTTACGTGTCTATTGAAGTTCTTACTACTTCCTATTCAGCCTGTGCTTCCATATCAGAACACGCACAGGTTCCTCAGGGGCAGGGAATGTAGCTCAGTTAGCTCCGCATCTCTGGTGCCTAGCTCAGGTAGCCACTTACACACCGTCTGTCAGACTATGTGACCTAGTAGTTGCTCAATTATTACCAATGTCCTTTTCTACTCTCCTCATTCCCCAGAGCACTGGTCTCCCCCCCCGTAAGTTATATATGACATTATTTGTTTTGCCTAGCTCCTTGCATTCCTTTAAGAGTCAAATGCCCTATTGGCTATAAATATGTGCTATAGACTTGACAGTGTTTCCCAGTGTTAATTTTTTCTATTATTACTCTTTGGCATTTCCATCTAACTCCAATCATTCCTTCTGCCCTCATCAGAAACTCTTACCAAATAAAATACTTCAGATGACAAATGGAAGCCCCCTGACCAATCAAATACCATAAATCAAACCAAAGCAAATGAAGTATGCCCCCCCCCCCAAATTAGGCTCATGTTAGAGGTTGATTTAATGTTTATCCTGTTCCCCTTCAAGCATATAGATGTTGGGCCCGATATAGCTGCCCCTTCTCTGGTCTCCCATTTCACACTGTAGTTCTCAATTCCTTTCTTTTGTGGACTGTCTGTCCTGCATTCTGAGCAAATGGTAATTAACACTGTTATGATAGTTGTTAATAGCATTCACTGTGTGCCAACTGCTGAACTGATTGCACTGACTCATTTAATTCTCCCCCAAATCCTGTAGGTAGGTACTCTCATTATCATCATCTACAGACGAGGAGACTCTGGACTGGCTAAGGCAGAAGCTCCCAAGTGGCTAAGAGACAGAAGTGTGTCCAGAAGCTGCACACTTGACCCTCACCCTCTACTGCCTCTCAAGGGGTTTCACCTGAGGTACCCCTGCCCCTCCAGACTTCTGGGAAACTTTCCTCTGAGTGGAAAGACACCCGTGGGAAGTAGCACAGAGTCAGGCAATAAGTTCTCTGGAGACAGAAGATTCAGATCAAAACCCCTGGCTTCGCAGCTTTAAAAGTGAGCCTCAGTTTCCACATCTGGAAGAGGAGAATTTAAAGAGTTGACCTCATAGACGTGTTGGGAAAGGAATGAAACATTACAAGTAGAAACACTTAGATAATGCCTCAGCCAGAGGGGCTGCTGGGTGAACACCAGTTTGAGCCTCATGGAGCTGCGTTTCTGCTAATGAAAGTGTTCTTCCACTGTACGATTGTGCTAAAGCTGACCTCAACTCTGTGTGTGTGTGTGTGTGTGTGTGTGTGTGACTGTCCTTCCCATTTAATAAAGGAGGACACTGGGGCACAGAGAAATGTCCATCTGATGTCCCCTGAGTAAGTGCCTCGGTTTGGAGAAGCATGGTCACCCTGGCTCTTCCGAAATGCTTTGCATGGTTTAGGAACTAGCTGCTATTGCCAGGTGTGCTCCAGGTCAACCAGACGACCTTCATTCCACGGGCACTGTGCAGGGTCTGCAATAACTGTGAATCATTCTGTTGCGCCATGTTTCTCAAAGGCCCCTCAACCGAGAACGTAAGATGTGAGGCTGGCCAGGTAGAGGGAGACCTTCAACCTAGTATCAACCTAAGAGGAAACTCTTTGATTTTATTCTGTCGTCCTGTGGTTTCTTTATCCTGATCCTTGTACCCTTGGCTGGGAGGGTCCTGGCTCCGCCATTCAGCACTGGCTGGCTCTGAGAGAGCCCTCAGGCACAGATGGTAAACAGCCTTTCATACCTCAAGGAAGTCCCAGACCTCAGGCGAGACCAACGTGCAAACCAGGATTCCAGAAGAATTATGTAGAATTCCCCAGATGTACATTTGGTATGTTCCTCTGGCTCGAAGGATCCGGGCATGGATTTGGAGCTGGTTTTTAAAGGACCCAGGGTAGTTTCTCAGGAGAAGAAACTGGGAAAACCTGGGTTTGGTGCAAGGATGTGTGGGCAAGGGCACTCCAGCACAGAGATCTCCTGCAAGGAATCGCTCTCTTTGGGAAAGTGGTAGAGTCCAGTCTGTATGATATCTTGAATGTGCAAAGGAATGGGGGAGTAAATACTTCAAGCATGGCCTCCCAGCCAGCGGAAAACAGTACCCATCAGCCCTGTCTGCACCCTTTCGTGGGGACCTATTTCTAGACTTGTCATCTTAGTTCTACCAAATATTTAAAGTATGAATAATGGGGACCCATGGTAAGGAAATCAAAGTCTGATATTCCTCTTCATTGAGATTAATGATTGTAATTTTCCCTATGGTGGGGCGGGGGAGTGGGGAGAGTTGCATAAGAAGAATGGTTTACTGTGTGAGGAGCACAGGCCTTCCGCAAGGTTTAGTGACAATCACAACTTGGCCCAGAGCTACAAGAAGGAACTTGATGCAGCAGAAATTATCCTGGGGGATGGCTGGCCTCATGGAAAGCCTAAGCCAGCCAAGTTTCTCTCTGGGATCCCAGGTGACCTGTACCAGCCCCAATATGGCTTCTTTAAGTTTGGTTCTGCGGGGATTCTTATGCCCTCACCGCACCCTGTGCACGTAACACACAATCGACAACAAACTGCATAACAGCAAAACCTCAGCAGCGACACAGCATAGCAGCTGAGCGCAAGGACTGCAGAGCTGGTAGACGCAGGAACAAGCGATGGCTGGCCACTGGCGAGCTGCGTGACCTCGGGAGAGGCAGGTCATTTCTCCGGGTCTCAGTGTTCCTCCTCTGTTGGATGAGGGTGTCACAAGGATATTTAAAGCACAGGGAGCATGCTAGAAGCTTAGTAAACATTAGCCAAGTTCCTCCTTTTCTCTAGACATCTGTACCCTGCCCGGCATTCATCACTGAGGCTCCCAAAGGCACCTGGCAGGAAAGCTGTCTATTGCAAATGTCCGGTTCAGAGAAAGCCCTGGGTCTATCTCAAGACAAGACCCTGAGGGGCATTTAGCATTTCTCCAGCTCTGAGTGTGCCCCTTCCCTTAGAGACCAGGGCGACTCCCAGGGAATGCGATGGACTAAACTGTGACTGACCAACAAGAGATGCTGGTAGAATCATGGTTGAGAATATCACCTCCAGCACAAAGTGTTGTTCAAATCCCATCCTTGTGACTCCCTGGCTCAGTGCCCTTGGGGAAGGAATTTTACTTCTCTGAGCCTCAGTTTTCTAACCTGTGAGATGGAGACAGTACCAGTAATAATTGCCTTAAGGGCTGCTAGCTCATTAACATACGTCAAGTTCTTGAGCCCTCCTAACAGTGCCTGGTACATAGGAAATACTGTACAATCGTTGTTATCAGTCTTACTTTTTATTGATTCTCGCTCCAAGGGTAGTTTTGCAAACTGATTGAATCGCTGTTTCATCATTCCCCCTTCTTGGGAGAAATGTCCATCTGTTTTCCTGTCCTTTTCTCTCATCGGAGCCTCTGAAACGCCAGGGCAATGGGGAGAAGGACTTTTTGCGTGTGAATATTGATCTTTTGAGCTTATTATTGCTGCTTCCTCCTGCATCCATCTTTCCTTCGGCATTGTAGGAGCCCGGCCACATCGTGAGAAGTTAAAAGTAGATGAGAGGACAGTCTACCTTTGACAAAAGAGAAAACCAAGGCAACCGTAAACCCTCCGAATCTCTGCTTTTACATCTGGAAACTTTGGAGTTTCCACTAGATGGTCTCCAAGGGCTCTCTCAGCTCCAAATTTTGGACACAAAGACAGTGTGGATTGAATTCATCTGACAGCAAAAAACGAGATTGAGGGCATGGGGCGAGATTTAGTCCACATAAGAACAAAGCATTTCCAAAAGCAATAGTATATTCATGTGGCTGTTTAAAAATAATTATCAGACAATCCTGTTTTAGCCAGAAATACAAAAACAAACAAACAAACAAACCCAAATCTACATAAGTCTGAGCATGCCGGTGATTCTCTGACAATTAAAATCCTAAAATGCATTGTTCAAGATTTTAGCATAAATGCTACTGCTAAATAATCTTTGGCTGTTCCGAAGAGGGGAGCTGAATCCCATAGAAACAACAACAGTCTCGTTAATTACAGGGCATTTCATTATTTTAATTAATCTCTTTTTACTGTCTCTGTGCCCAGGGCGCATTGGAAGTGTACATCATTCATTCAGAGGTGCAGCCTCCTCTTATTTCTGACACGGGGCGTAGGGAGACGGCTCCAACCTATGATGAATAGCAGTTTCGAAAAATTTCTGGTTCCATCTTGCTAATAGAAAGTAAATTGTCCTTGGCAGTGACTCCTGTCATGGTTAAAAGAAAACCAGCCCTGTGGAGTGACACGTGGGTGGCCATCTTCAGGTCACATCGTGGTTAGAGACCGTGATGTCCCAGCACCCAACCATCGCAGGTCCAGTTGGTTTAAAGTCTCTTCCGCAGTAAACCAGCCCAGCACTTGGAGCTAGTACATAAAACACCGCAGGGAACCTCAAACTGCCTTCTGAGATGACAGACCAGTTGTTTCTGGAGTAATAGAAGCATAATGCAGAGGGAACACCTGGACTCCATGTAGTTTTTGTTAATGACTTCTTGTGAGACTTATGGCTGAGGACTTACTCTCTCTGAACCTTAGTGACCTCAAGTGAAAAATGGGAAGAAGAGGTTTCCCTTTTGTCCCTTCCAGGCTTGTTTGGAATATCACAAGATAATGATGTGAAAGTGCTTTTAGCATTCTAAATGCTTATAGACAGGTCATTTAGGGACAGTGGTTAGCAGTCAACGTAATATTGCTTTAAAAAAGGTACGGAGTAGTAACTCTCTGCAATATTATAAACTTAAGCCGGCTTTGTAAAGTTTTCTATGAATGAAAGGTGATTGGCAAAGTGAAGAGTAGTGACAGTATGTGAATGAATCAAAAGCTGACTATAAAACACCTACTGTGTGCCTCGGCCAGTCCTGCTAGGTTCTGCGGGGGCATGCACAGTAGGACTGGAACTTGCCCTGCCTTCCTCCTAGGGTTTTAGTGAGGGTTAAATACTTCGAATACAGCATACTATTTACCTCCTTTTCCCCCTCCTTCTCTCCCTCCTCTGCTCCTCTCTCAATAAACAGGTGTTAATTGAGCATTTGCTGTGTAACCTTACCATGTAGGTGGTGGAGACAGAGCAATGCACAAGACAGAAAAAGTCCCTGCCTGGGAAGCTTCAATTCTAATGGGCGATGAACAAATACATACATAGTATCTGGTAGAGATAAATGCTCAGGGCAACAAATCAAGTGGGGGAAGGCGAAGGAGAGTGTCAGGGGCTATGTGAGATGGGGTGGTCAGGGAAGGCTTCTCCGAGGAGGTGCCAAAAGCAGAGACCCAGACGAATGAGGGAGTAAACCCCGTGAGTGTCTGAAGATTTTTCAGTGCAGAGGGAAGAGCAGGGATGAGCCCCTGGAAGTGGAGAGCAGGAAGTGCCATCATCTGATGAGGTTTGCAAAGGCCCATCTGGGTGCTAGATGAGAGTAGACAGTGAGGTGATGGGCGAGCAGAACCAGGCGCACCAGTGGAGGGATGGGGCAGGGAGTGCCTTGGTTTGGGACAAGAGGGAGTTCATGGTGGCTGCGTGTAGGCTGGCAGTGATGGAGGAGGTGAGAAGTGAGCAGATTCGGGGTGTATGTTGAAGGGAGAACCAACTGCACTTGCAGGGGGAGGATGTGGGGAATGAGAGACAGAGAGGGCTCGACTCTGATGTGTTTAGCCTGAGCCACTGCACTGAGAGAGTTTCCATTTGGCAGCCTCTGGGAGACTGTGGGAAGGGCAGGTTTGTGGTTAGGGTGTAGGAGTCACAAGGGCCCCTTTGAGATATCAATTTGAAGATGCTTTTTTGTATATTTGAATGGAGATTTCATACACCCCACGGGATATACAAGTCAAGAGAGAGACTGGCACTAGAGGTCCGAATTCATGCACGCATTCCCTCAACACTTGCCATCTGCTCTTTGGGCAGAGGTTTGTCTAATCACATCGTTATCTTTTAATGCTTATTTAGTGTGGAACAATGACTTGTAGTTTCCCTTGGCCTGCCAACCTCGGTGCTGAGAATGCACAGACCAGGGCAGGAGGTCCCTGTGGGTTCCCCTTTGTGTGCACTGGCCACTCTGCTGCAGCTCCGAGCCCTCGGGAGTCTCTAGAGGGCCACGGCTCTTTAATAGCCTTGACTAGGCATGCATCAGAAGGAAATACTGATCATCCTGCATATTCTGGTTTCTAATCATAACCTCCAGACTCAGCGGGAGCACAGAGTCACAGACTGCACACCAGGCGCTCCCATCAGCCCCCCCAGGTTCCCAGGCATCTCACTGGGAGTGCAATGTGTTCTGCCTGCAGCAGTGACCACGTGACGAGAACTCACATTTGGGGAAAATTAAGAAGCTGCCGAAGACAACCCTTCTGGTTCATTAGCTGACTGGAAGCTGCCACCCGGTCATTTCTCCAGAATGAGAGAAATAAGGCTGCTTCAGAGTAGAAAACCATGTCAGCCTGCTGAGTGCCTACCTGGATGGCAGAGAACCCCATGCTGCCAAAATCTAGGCAAGCACAAGGGTGGAGGAGGGAGCCCTGGACCCAATAGTTCAGGTGCCTTCTGTTCTAGTTCTGCTGCAAGTTCGGCGGTGCTGTGTTACATCCGGTAGGTCCTGTTTCCTGTTTCCTGATGTGTTTGTGAAGAGGTTGGATTATTGGAGGTTACGGGCTTTGCCAGCTCTAACGCACAATGAGGGGCAGGCCGACTCTGAGTGGCAGAGTCAGAGAGGACTCTGTCATTGGACTTCCCTCTGCTGGCTCTCCTCGTCCCCCACCTAAGTGTTGGGGTTTCCAGGTTGAATCTTCTGCCTGCCTCTCTTCTCTAAGTACTCATGATGGGGGTGCAGCCCTGTGCCAAGGTATGAGGTGCCGCCCATGTGCTGAGGAGGCCAATGCTTCTAGCCAACGTCTGCCAGGCATCTCCATCCACAGACCTTAATATCAAGGTGCTCAAAAGTGAACTCATCATAATCCCTTCCAGAACTTTCTTTTCCTCTTGAGTTTTGTGCCCTTCATCAATTCCACCTTGTCTCCCAATTCGAAAATTGGAGGCCATCCTAGGTGTGTACCTCTCATACAATCAGTGATCGAGCCCTCTGAGTTCCCTTTTGTTGCTATCTGTTCTATCCATCACAGCTTCCTCATCCTCTTTGTCAGTGTGCTGGTTTAGCCCGACATCACCTGTCTCTTCTCTAAGCCTCTGGCTCCCGTTCACCATGACCGACTTGTTCATTTCTTGCTTGAAACCTCCCGTGGCTTCCTGCTGCCTGGCGGAAAAAACTAGTCAACACCTTGGGAAATTGATCAATGTTTGTGTAGAGAATCAATGTTTGCTCAAAAAAAAGAGAAAGTTCAAAAATTTTAAATACCAGTAGGTACCATTTGTTGTATTGGGCATCAAGCTTTATTTTTATGTTATTTAATCTTCATAGCAACTTTGTATGGGAGGCATTCTTATCCCCACTTTACAGATGAAGAAACAGAGACTAAAGAGGTTAAGTAACTTGCTGGAAGAACCCTGCTGGTTAGTGGTGGGGCTGGGAGTGAAATCTGGGTGGGGTTATATATTTGAGGTCTGTCCTTCCTCTCTGTCCTACTCCAGCATGCAGGACGATCTCAGCTCCGTCTTCCTATCTCTCCCTGCTCTCCTCATGTCCTCCCAACTCATACCATGAGTCTGTTTTCATTAGAGTACCTACCAGGACTCAAATTCACCATGGACTTTCTGTACAGAATGAATGCTTTTGCCTTCACTATTTTCCCTGCCTGGGATGCTTGCTATTTTCACCCAGCAAATTCCTATTTCTCTTAGAGGCCCATTTCTAAGCACATCTCTGTAAAAACTCTTCTGGGGATCTCAGGTGGAATCCATCATCATGTCTGTTCTGTCAAAGCACTGTACTTTGCTTTTTTCCATAGCATCCATCATGCTGTGATTTGAATGGCAGCTCACTATTACTGCCAGAGGATACCGAGTTCTTTGATGGCAAGGACTGTATGTTTTCTCTCTTTATAGCCCTTTGTATCAGTCTTTAATGCCTAGGTGAGTGTCTGATGCATAGAAGCAGCTCAATAAATGGCTACTGCCATTGAATGAAGTCCAACCCCAAATATCATGATGGCACTAGATAGCATCACTGACAATGCTATGTTGGGCAGAACAGGAACGTAATTCAAGCGATCACATTCCGTAGTTTTAATGACCATTGACTGTGCATCCTGCCCTGTGCTATGGATTTTAGAGGAAACTGGAGATGGGAAAGGCAGTTATATTGGCTAACATTAAATTAACACATACTAAGTTTCTGTGCTTTATACATAGCTTCTCACTTAATCTTCATGCCAAACTCATGAGTTACAAATTGTTTTCTCCCTAATTATAAGTGAGTAAGAATGTCGAACCCGATCGAGAAGATGGACTTCACATACTGAAACGTAAATGATAATGTATATACTAACACTATGAGATGCAGCAGAGGTTTCGGACAATGCGCTGGGCTAGAGATGAAGGAACTGCTCCCTACACCATTACATCATTCATTCAGGGTATGACTTTTTCATCTGTAAAACGGACAGAGGGTCAGACAGAGGTCATTGTCACGTATCACGAACTCTCAGATAGACTTGTGGCATTCCATCACTATCATTTCCAATGTAGGCTGTGAATCTGGAACTTCCAAATAGTAATTACCTTGTGTTCTGGGTTGAATATCCCTCCTCCCCAACTCACATCTCCCTAGAACCTGTGAATGTGATCTCCTTACTCATTTCCATGGACTTGCTACTGAATTATCTTAAGATACGTTTTGACCAGTTTGGTGTGGTCTGGCTTAAAATATAAGGCTATGTGCTTCACACACTCACCGTGGCTGTCTTTGAAGCCCTCTCTTAAAGACATAGACAGCCACCCTCCGGGAAAGCCCCATGTAACCATTGCTTGGGAGAGGTGCATTTCAGAAGCCTTGGACCAAGGAAACAAACAGTGGTTTGTAATATCAGGGCCGAATAGGAATGTCCAAGGGCAGACTCAGGACTTGCAAGCTCTGATTTGTAACGAAGCCACTTCTCACAAATACAACTCTATGTACCTGCTCTCCAGGTGAGAAGCAGCAGAGAGTATGTACTTTCAGTGTGGTGAATGATTCTTCAGCCTGTGGATGAAAAGGGACCACATGCTAACCTGACCAACTCAGGCCTGTGTGGCAGCCCTGCAAACTCAAAGACCTAAACAGACCACAAAGGTGGTCTGACATGAAAACTTTTAACTCAATGCAGTTTATGGCAGGTAGTCAAGTCCTAGGCTGACATCTTCCCTGACAAAGATCAATTTTTACCTTAATTGAGTCCACCTATTGTCTTTTTGCATCCACAATAACATGCCTTTGGAATGTCAAAATAATTTTCCCTTTCCTGGACCCCTCAAAGCACAGGCAGAGACCACAAATCCCCCCTCCCTCATTGTTATTGAGTTAACTGGTGACTGCTATCTATCCTGTACCCACCTATGTAAAAGATGTGTTTGTCTATTATTTTACTTTTTATCCAGTCCCAGAGGTTTCCCCTCTTTGCTTTCTCCTGCCTCCCTAGTCTACCAGCAATGGATTTCATGTAACCCACTTATGTTTTCTCTTCTTATTGTAATGTATAAAATAAGTAGTGAAACTACCATTCTCTGGAGCATTCTCTCAATCTGTTGAGGTTTTCCTTCTGGCAATTGTTGACAGTTTTGGCTCAAATAAACTCACACAAATTCTTCACAGGTCTGAATGTTTCTTACGTTGATAAGCCCTACCCCGTGCAGGCCAGCTGGTCTGCAGAACCAACCTCGGGGATGGCTAATTCTGTGCCATACACGTAAAGCACATGACTTCATCCCATTTAATGCCGAGCCCCACGATCACCCATATTACGCAGAGGAAGAGACCAAGGTTTAGAAAATCCAAGCGACTTCCCCCAGGACACAGGCTTTGAACCTGGGACTTCTGTTTTGGAGCCTGAAGTCGTAAACATCATGACACTACATTTAGTGAATCCCTTCCATCTAGTCTTACCAGAGAGAACCCCACAGCTCGTCAGTGGGGTTCTTGGTAAAGGTGCAGTTAACCGCCCGCAGCATATACAACCTCCCACTGTTTAGGGTGAGGAACAGTTTCTTCTATCAAGTTCAAAGCATTTTCTTCCAGCAACTTCAAAGTATGTTGTTTCCCTTTTTCCTTAGCACGTGTTTCACCCTGACCTGCATTCCAGTTGGTTTTATAGATAAGCAAAAGGTCAGCTGAGGTTCCCTATCCTTTGACATTTAAAGTAATTTAGCTTGAACCTCATCTATGGGCAGTGAGAGCCTCAAATTCTCCCCATTTCTCTGATGATTCGTGTGTGCGCGCGCACGCGTGAGAGAGAGGGGGGGAGAGGGGGGGAGAGAGAGAGGGAGGGAGGTAGGGAGGGAGAGAGAGGGAGAGAGGGAGGGAGGGAGGGAGGGAGGGAGGGAGGAGAGAGGAGGAGAGAGAGAGAGGGAGGGAGGGAGGGAGGGAGGGAGGGAGGGAGAGAGAGAGGGAGGGAGAGAGAGGGAGAGAGAGGGAGGGAGGGAGGGAGGGAGGGAGGGAGAGAGAGAGAGGGAGGGAGGGAGAGAGAGAGGGAGGGAGGGAGAGAGAGGGAGGGAGGGAGGGAGAGAGGGAGGGAGGGAGGGAGGGAGGGAGGGAGAGAGAGAGGGAGAGAGAGAGAAGGCGGGAGAGAGAGAGAGAGGGAGGGAGGGAGGGAGGGAGGGAGGGAGGGAGAAGAGTATGTGAGAGACAGAGGCAGAGAAAGACAGGAGAGAATGTGGTTTCCTTAGTCCCTCTGCTTCCAGGGTTCTGCTCACTAAATTCCGTGAGCGGATGCTCTCACCACTCCTGTGGTCTGACTTGGTTCTGTGTGACTGCAGATGGGGAACTGAACCCTTCCCCTCAAACCGCAGGCATTTGTGAGCAGAGCAAACAGGCAGGTTGAGGTGAGAAGAATGCACTTGGCCAGGTTACTCTGCCCTTCCCCTCGGCTTTTCTGCTGTCGTGGCTCTCCTGTCTCCTCATCCTCCACCCCCTTTTCCAGAAAGGTCCCCTTGCCATGTACAGACTCAATCACATGCTCTGCTAAACCACAGGCCATTTACTCCGGGCCTATTACTGAGCAGAGTAAAAAGTTGGCAGGGACTTTGGAACCGGGGTTCCTGTCTCCGCTGCCTGTCTCATAAGGGCCAGCAAGCAGTTCAGGATGAGATGATTCTGGTATAAATTAAATTAGGTCCCACTCCCGTAGAAAACACAAGTGGATACTGTTAATTTATGCTGTGCCTTGTAGTGACTTTTCCCTCCTCTGGGTCACTTGTTTGACAAACTCCTCTGCCGAACCACACACGTCCTTGGGGAGGGGACTGGGTGACACCATCCCTAGGCCCCTCTGAGGACCCACGACAGCACCCAGAAGGAGTGGGTGGACGTGGATTACTTTTCTAGGAGGTCATTTTCTGGGGAGGTCTCCAACAGAGAATCGAATTTCTTGCCTTAGACTTTTAAACGACGGGGAAAAGATGTACACACCTGGGCGAGTGTTACATGGGGGAGTGATTTAGGGAGTGCACCCAGGATGACAGCTGCCGACTCTTCATACCCCGGTCTTTGCAACCACATCCTAGCTCCTTGGGCGGAAGCACTGCTTGATGGGGTGCCTTACTGGGGTCAGTGGGGGTTCTTCACCATGGCAGGAGCTCATTCCCTGTGACCCCAGGGGCCCTGGTCAGGCACCGCGGGGACAGGCGGCAGCCCCCATGCTGGCAGGGATCCGCATCAAGCGTCCGATTCATTGACACAGCTCCCGAAGAATCCGGGACCGAGAAAGCGGCACCCTCACTTATTTAGTGCCTACTATGTACTAGGCGTCTATGTTGAAACTTTAGCTCTAAATTTAAAAAAATGTTTTGAGCCAATTATATATACATTCGTTGTCTTTGAAAAACCTACTTAGAAAGTTTTACATACTATGGTCAGGGGATTAAACACGAACCAATCTTAGAGTCTGTCGTAGAAGAAATTCTTGGAAGTTTGAAGTTCAGGGCTTCAAGAAGAAGGATTTCTGGCCTGGCTGATGTGGCTCAGTGGTTGAGTACCATCCCATGCACTAAGAGGTCGCTGGTTTGATTCCCAGTCAGGGCACATGCCCAGGTTGTGGGCCTGATCCCCAGTGTGGGGCATGTAGGAGGCGACCAATCAATGTTCTCTCTCATTGATGTTTCTCTCTCTCGCCCTCTCCCTTCCTATTTCTCTAAACACCAATAAAGGAAAAAAAAATTAAAAAATAAGAAGAATTTCACAATACAGTTTCCAGCTCCCATATGTCTGTGACACCCCCATGAGAGTAACCTGAACCAGACCAAGCACACAGTAGGTATTAACTGGATGAATAAATGAGACAAGATACTGAGAGACTGATGGGTGGCATCTTGCCTCTTCCGCCCCACAGCACCGAGTGCACACACAGAGGGCCAGCCAGGGGATGTTTCAGAGACACAGTGCTCTTGTGTCCCCAGACTGATCTCTGTCATCGGGAGCTGGACAGAATTTTCAGTTGCGGATATTCCTTCACCAATAACAACAGGCCTCATTTCTAAGATATACAGATATTAATGAAAAATTGGGCCACTGTTGAATTGGTGGAATTTTTTTTTTTTCTTCATTAATGTGTGTATAATAGTGGCAAGATATTTTTGGCATTTTAGATTTATTGAAATACAGCATTCCTGTTTTTTGATCAATGGGATCATTATTGTTTTGGTATTATCTAAGTAATGCTTTGTTCTATTTTAGCTGTTATATCTGCCCTCTTAATTCTTTGTTGTCTCTGAATCCTTTTTCCTTTGGGAAGAAGACAGAGGTGACATGTTTGGGCTGCAGCATCTTTTCGCTCACGTCAATAGGCTCTGGTCAAAAGCAATTGGAGGACTTCTCCCTAGAGCAGTGGTTCTTAACCTGTGCGTTGCAACCCCTTTGGGGGTCGAATGACCCTTTCACAGGGGTCGCCTAAGACCATTGGAAAACATATTTCTAATGGTCTTAGGAATTGAGACCCTGCTCCTCTATCCGTCTCCAGGTGGGTCCGCCCACATGCAGATACGCCCACATGCAACATGAGAAACTGTATTAAAGGGTCACGGGATCAGGAAGGTTGAGGACCACTGCCCTAGTGTCTGTGCATCCCTCCCCATTCCTGTGCCTGTGTCAGACATTACTAATTGATTGCTGCACTCTCTCCTGTTCAGCTCAGATAAGGGCTCCCATTCCTTCTCTCTATAGCCCGTGGGGCAGTCACCACCATTTATCTGGTCTTGGCATTCAAGACAAAACCTATTTGACATCACAAGCATTCTAGATCCTGTTCCTGGAGCAAGCCAAAACACTAGAAAGTGATGTATTTGCATCAGATTTTCTTGGTCCTTGGCAGCCATGCCCTAGTTTTTTTCTTTTTATTGAGTAATGATACAAAAATTACCTTATGCAACTGTTTCTGCATTTCTGTGGGGAAGTTGTTAAAGTCATTATTCTCTACCTCATTTGATGAACCTCATAAGTAATTTTTAGCAAAGTCTTAACTGTGAGGAAGTACTTAAATACTTTCTATCTCCTGAGAAACGATTTTATTCCTTCCTTGGATGATTAAGACTACATAACTAACTGGGTATCCCTTTTGGTTCTGGCTGCCAAGAAGCTCAGAGCCAGATCTGAGGGATATTTTTAGATTTGTTTAGCAAATTATATTCCTGTTCTTCCTCTAGCCCAGTTTTTGACTTTTAGCCTTTATATATTTTATAAATTCTTCTTTTATATTTTATCACATACTATGCTTTTGTTGTATTTATATGTATTCTTTAAAATTTTTTTTTATTTATTTTAAAAAAAAATCTTTTAAATTAGAGAGATAGAGGAAGAGAGCGAGAGCGAGAGAGAGAGAGAGAGCGAGAGAGAGAGAGAGAGAGAGAGAAGCATCGATTTGTTATTCCATTTATTTATGCATTCATTGATTGACTGTTATATATGCCCAGACTGGGGATGGAACCTGCAACCTTGGTGTATCAGGATGACGCTCTACCAACTGAAGTACCTGGCAGGGCCTGTATGTATTCTTATTTTAAGGTTTATTGTGGGCCAAAAGTGAAATAAAAAAAAAAATAGTTAAATTGGGCGATTTAGTCTCTCCCGCCAGCCAACAGGAGTTGAGGTCGGAATGAGAAAGCAAAGTCAAAGTTTTATCAAGGAACAAAGGAACACAGGCGTGGCCCTGGCGTGACAGAAACGCTACCCTCAGATCTGGGGACTGCGGCAGGCAGCCTCTGAAATGGCTCCCGGTGACCCTGCCTCTTGGTCTTCACGCCCTGGGCAACGTCCTCTCCTTTACTGCAGCCCGAGAGACCCTGGGCCAGAGCACCCCGCTGAGCCACATGACACTGTGAGCTGATACACTTCGTGGGTTCAAGCCAATGCACTCTGGGACCACATTTCATGCTTATGCAGTGGTCTCCTTGGACCCATACGCAACACTGTGTCATCGAGGCTCCCAGTGTCTCGGCATGAGCGCAGAGAGGAGCCATGGCGTGGCTAAGTTTACCCAGATGAAGGCAGAGAACTTGAAACTGGGGTGTCCCAAGTCCAGCGCTCTTTGCTTTGCAAGAGTGAGTTCTCAACTCAGGGTAGACATGAGCTCTGTTGTATGGCAACGGACTGGCTAGTGGACCTGATGGAACTTGACAACTCCCACCTGGGTGCTCATGCTGTCGCCACAAGAACTATGTTATTGAATGCCTGCTGCGCCCTCATTTGTTGGAGTTTTAGTCTTCATGTACAAAGTAGTTTGCACAGTGAACATATTTAGTAATTATACTTGTATAACAAGTGTATACTGAGGGTCTGTATGTCAGTTACTTTTACACCTGTTATCTCATTTGAATTTATGCCATTTGAGCCCCACAGATACCCAATGAGGTAGGTAACAGACAGGAAGACTGAGACTCAGAGAGGTTGAAGGACATGCCTAAGATTACCCAGCCAATAAGCCACAGAAACAAGGTTTAAACATAGCTGGGTCCAATGCTAAAGATCAAGGTTTCTTTGTGCAGATCAGCAGCCTTGATTGGGTTCCTTTTCTGTAGCTAGATTAATTCCAGAAAACTGGCAAGTGTTATTGAGGGAAGTCTCCATCTGAAGCTGTCTCTTTTTATTGTGGAAAAAAAAAAGTGTCTTCTTGAAAAACCCTAAAACTCCAATGAACCAATTCCAAGATCTACTGATACAACTGTTAGAATGTACAACTAAGCAGCCACAAAATCACCATTGTATTAAAGGACATCTTCCTGTCCCCAAAGAAAAAAGAATAAAGACATTTTGAAATTGGTGCCAGCTTCATCTTTAACAGACCCTTCTCAAGGACTTTTACATGTAAACAAGATCGTTAAACACTTAATCTGACATTTATTACCCTTAAATATTCATAAGCCGCCGAGTACCAGGAAACACCTACTACACGTTCAAGCCCGACCGAGTCTCTCAAAATCTGATGTGCAGGTGAGTTACTCTCAGGAACCACGAGGAAACTTCACGGTGCTCCTTGCTCCTCAGAAACGCCAGTGGCGCTAACTACATTTATGAATTGTCTTGTTTGCACACAAAGTAGTAAACCCAGCACAGCAATCTGTGTCTCTTTCATCACCCGTTGTGAGTGACATTCTGCTTTCCTTTGAAGAAGTCAACAGAAACACACGCGCATCGGATCAACTTGCTCTCCCAGGCTTTTCCCTTGCCCGGGGTTAAACCACCGAACTCTGGAAGGATGGAGGTGCCTCCTTTTCAGCCCTCATCATTGTGACCAACATTTGGCAGCAGTTCTAGGATGTGAGATGGGAAACCAACTCAGCCTGACGACAGTGAGAAGGAAAATGCCTTTCGTTACACTGCGAACACTGTCCCATGTAGATGGGGGGAAACCTGTGGGCTGATACACTGGTGAAACTCGGGCTGTGCATTTCCTGCTCTGATAATGAAGTAAAAACATGTTACTTGGGCACCAAGTGAGAATCTGCCTCAGGATGTGGAGGGCAGGTGAGAGAAAGGTCTATTTTACCCTTCACAGCTCCTCTAGGGCAAAGTCTTGTGATATTGTTGGAACTGTAGTTGTCAGTATAAAATCTCTTTCATAGTCATGGTAAACATACTAATGATCATCACACCTATTTTACAGGTAAGAAAACTGAGACTTAGGGAGTTTGAATGATTAGTTCAAGGTCGCAAATGTTGGGACTCAAATTCAGCTATTTTGACTGTAAGGTTAGGACTCTTTTCACTACAAATGCCTAATTTTAAAAGTTCTATCCTGGCCCTGGCCAGTTTGGCCCAGCGGTTAGAGTGTTGGCCCACGGACCAGAGAGTCCCAGGTTCGGTTCCCGCTAAGGGCATGTACCTTGGTTGCAGTTCGTCCCCGGCCCTGGTTGGGGTCGTGTGGGTGGCCCCACATCAATGTTTCTGTCTCTCTCACATTGATGTTTCTCTCTCTCTCTCCCTCTCACTCTATCGGGAGATAAATGCTAAAAGAATGTCCTTGGGTGAGGATAAAAAAATAAATACATAAAATAAAAGTTCTGTCCTGTATTTTGGGATTCCCCAGCATCTTTGGAGGAACTAGAGATTAAAACACGGAGCAGAGAAGGCCAATGGGAGACATGCTCGCTGTCTCCAGGAGATGGTCACACGGAAAGGGAATCAGGCTTTTCTGTGAGGTTGTAGGCAAAGAATTAGGTCAGTTGGTAGAAATTCAGGAAGTAGATAAAGGAAGGAATTCTCTAACTATTAACACTATTCAACAATGAAACCTGAGGCAGTGTTAGGTGACAAGCTTTGTGTCCTGAAAATGCTGTGGCTGGGACTCTGCAGTTGGATCAGACGGGGCCCAGATTCCGTGGACACTTGACTGCTGAGGACAGAGGCGTCTGGTACAGCTCAGCCTGGTGCTCGATTATCGCGCTAATGTACAACCGACGTAAAACCTCAGGATCCCCGAGCTGCTGCCGGGTCCTACGAGTGCTTGCTTTGAATGTCAAAAGTTCTATTTTTTTCTAATGAAGCAAACAAACAAATAAAGAAGACGACCTTGAAACACAACCTAAACATATGTGAATTTAGTAAATAATTAAAGGTGGCCTTAAAAAAAAACTTCAGCCCTGGATGGTTTTGCTCAGTGGTTGGAGCATCGGCCCGTGGACTGGAGAGTCCTGGGTTTGGTACCCTCTAAGGGCACGTACTTCGGTTGCAATTTGTCCCAGGCCCCAGTTGGGGTCGTATGGGTGGCAGCCACTCGATGTGTCTCTCTCACATGGATGTTTTTCTCCCTCTCTTTCTTCCTCTCTCCCTCCCGTTCTATCTGACGATAAATGCAAAAATGTCCTCGGGTGAGAATAAAAACAAACAAACAAACAAAAAACTTCAGTAAATGTTTTGGGACAAAAGGATAACCATTCAGATAAAAACAAAAAGTGGTTGGTTCCCAACCTCATTCTTTACATGAAAATAAGTTCCAGGCTAATCAAAGATTTAAACCTTAAAACTATTAGAAAGTATGTGTGAGGAAACACACACACACACATGTATGCACATAGTACATGTGAGACAAAGGCTGATTTCCTGTCTATGACAGTTTTAGTGCATACTTTGAGGTTCTTGCATATGTGTCATTGGTCAGGGAGGCTGCAGCTCTCCAGCTTTTGGTTATTACAAGTCAGGCCTGTGCGTGTTGCCTGTGCATGGGAATGACCCCCACAGCCCAGTGTGCCGAGGAGGAGGCGAGGTGTGTGTTCCAGCAAGGCTGAGCTGCCTCTTCTTAGCACTCTCCTATTACAGCAATATAGACAGTGGGATGAAAAATAGCAACCATATTTCAAATGTTTTGTCTTGTGGTGATATTGAATTAGAAATAGATTTGTTGTATAATGTAATTATTTGAATATTCCTTTACTATCTTTTATGCCTATGTGAAAAAGTACAAGGTAGTGTTGGAGGTCGTTAGTGGCTCAACTTTGAAATTTTTCTTCTTCTCCTCTTTGAAGTTTTTGAATCAGATGATTCGAGGAGCTGCCTGAGATTACAATGCAAACTATTACAACTGTGCCATTTGCAGCTACTTATATGGACAAATAAGGGCATTCTTGAGACTTTGAAAACTGTACAATGTAGAGAAAAAGAATGAATACTGAGAGTGACATAAGGTTGTAACTTCAAACCCTCCTTGTTCTCATTGACTTTATGTCAGTGTTACATTTTCAACCTAGAAAATAAATGGGAGCTATGCCGACTTTTGCTTTTCTAATTGGGGCTCTTGAGAAGATTTCATTAGGAACAATGATTTTCATTATTAAAATGTTTTAAAAAGTCAATGACTAAAATGCATTTTTTTTTTTTTTTTTGAGAAAGCAGTCATCTTTGATTATTATTGCTTTTCCTTTTCTCTTTTTACTGTGGCTGCCAGGGTGCTCAGAACTACAATATGTTTTCAACTATAATAGTGCCCACCCACGGCTTAAGTTCTCTAGGATAACCATTTCCCTTTTCTCCCTATCACTACTTAAATTCTTTCTGATATTTGTTTTTCCACCTCTGTAGAGTGGTTGCCCCCTCCCCCTGCCCTTTTTAACAAAACTATTTCTTCTGTTTCCCTGGAGGCAGGTGAGGTATGTTCATTTAAGAAATATTCAATTTAACAAATACTTACTGCATGTTTTTTATATTTCAAGTACATTTATTGGATAACAAAGCAAGGTCTCTGGCTTCATGAACTTTATATTTAATAGGCTGAGGTAGACAATAAACAAATACATTTATAATATGTCAGGAAATGATGATAACCACGGGGAACAATAAAGCAAGGTACAGGGGCAGAGGCCGAGGGTTAGAGGAGGGGTCTCATTTTAGGTCCCAGATGGCCTCTCTGAAAAAGTGAGATTGAGACAGACTGGAACGAAGTGAGGGAGCAAGCTATGGTGACATCTAAGGAAAAAGCACCCTGTTGGAGGACACAGCAAAGGGCATGAGGTGGGAGCAAATCTGATGACTTCAAAGCAGAGCCAGATGACAGGTGCCTGGGACAGACCGAGAGGCGCGCAGTGGGAGATGAGGTTAGGGGGTAATGGGGAGCCCTGCACACCACATGCATGCATCGAAACAAAAGGAGAAGAACAGAGGTGACTGCATTTTCTCCCAGTGCCCGTGGAAAGTGACTTGGGACGGTGGCTGCTGAGTGCATGCCCTTGCACACCCATTCGCTTTTGCTGTCTACTCATTTCTGCGGACACTGTCGACCAGGGCAGGGCCAGAGTTCTGCTAAAGGGCTAAGAAACCCTAGAAATCGTATTTCTTAGGTTCTGCCTTGTTTTAGTCCCACTTGCTCTCAGCCTTCTGACTGAGCCCTTTGAGCTCCCAAACTAGACCTGGTCAGAAGTGGGGCGGGGGTGCTAACTTTGGCCTCGAATTGTGACTGCCAAAATGATGATGATGATGATGATGATGATGATGATGATGCTATGACAAGAGAAGCACCTGATTTTCTCAAGCACTTACTCCACGGCAGTGCTAACAGTCTTGCAGGACAGCTGACATCCCCCCTCTGTAACCCAGGAAACTGAGGCTCAGCAATGATAAATGCACCACCCTCGACTTCACATCTTAGAAGTGGTGAGCAGGTTTTTGAGCCCCCATCTCTGACTCCAGAGAATTCATTCTTTCCACTACAACAGGTACCTCTGAGTGGGAGATCGGGCTCCCATGACGTCACTAAGAAGCAGCCTACCCCAAAGGCATGCCTTTTTGGTCTCAGCACCAGGACGGAGCCTCTTACATGGCTTGTGATGAATGTTCTAGCCACTCGTTTGAGACGCCTTGGCTGACACTTTCCAGAATCTTGCCTAGGAAGATGGGCCCTGGCCATCATCACCTGAGAAACCACTGAAGCAAGTTCTCTCTACGTGTTATGACAGCTGTCCCTTTCAGAACCTTGGGTACCGCTGCTGATTGGCGTTTTGGCTACTGTGCCTCCAATGCCACGAATCATGCCCAGCTTGGTCACTTTTTATTTATTTATTTATTTTTAGTACTTATAATTTGAACTTCTGCTTAACCTGCTTCAGGGCCCTTCCTTCAGCTAGTGGTTTTCTGTAGCCAGAGTTTCAGACAGACCCTGCCTGGCTTACTCTTCCTTCAGAGTTCCCTGGGTTATGATCCTTTTCGTCATAAGATAACATATTCTACAAACGCAGAACCAATTTGAGCATTTTTGCCCGGATTTTATAACCTGTGCTCACTTTTTTTTGTGCTATGTTCCAAAACAACAAAAATTGTTTTTTTTATAGTACAATTTCCAAGGAGAAAGATTACTGTGTTTAAAACTTGATATTTTGGGGGCAGATGATAGTTTTTTTAAGAATTCAGAAAACACTCCATCACTTATTTCTTTGGCAGAGTATCTATAGTTGTTTCCCTTACAATCCTCAGAAATTAAGACCACACTGTTTTCATTTTCAAATTATAGAAAATGAGCTAAAGCAGGAGTAAATAGAAGAGAAGAAAGATATACTTTGCAGAGAGCAGAGTTTTCCTAAACCATTTGGTCACATGGATTCATTTATTTGTCTAAAGAAAGAATTGGCAAATTTTATTTGTAAAAGAGCCAGATAGTAAATATTTTAGGCTCTGTGGCCACAAAATCTCCTATAACTACTCAACTCTGCCATTGGAATCTAAAAGCTGCCGTAGATGATACACAACTGAATAGTGTTACTGTGTCCAGTAAAACTTTATTTCTAAAAACAGGTGGTTAGCTAGATTTGGCCTGTAAACTCTAATTTGTTGATTCATGTTCTAACAAAAGAACACATAGGATGTGTCAACTCATGACAGCAACAAGCTAGAAACAAAGATGGTCAGAACTGGAAGAACTATTACTGATCTTCTATTCCAAGTCCTTCATTTTATCTGTGAGGATTTGTCGATTAGATTGGTTTATATTGTACCATGGATCACTATAGATCTGTATTATTTTCCAGCTTTTTTTTCCCTCTCTGTGATTCAGTTTAGATAGTTTCTAGTCTTGTTCAAGGCCTGATTGTTTTATTTCCTGCTGGATCTAATTGACTGGTAAATTTTCATTTCAAATATTGTAATTTTTCAGCCCATCTTTTTAATGGTTTCTATTTCTTTCTTCATTATGTTCATATTTTCCTTGAACTCCTCAAATATTTGTGATAGCTTTAAAAAAGTCATTCTCTGCTAACTTCAAAATATTTGTAAACCACCCCTTTTTATTGATTGATCTTTTTCCTTGGTTAAGGGTTACATTTTCCTGCTTTTTCACATGTCTACTAATTTTTATTGGATGTTGAATATTATATATACAATGTTCCTGAAATTCTAGATTTTGTTTTCTTCTTGTAAAGAATATAGAGTTAGACTTTGGCGAGCAGCCAATTTACTGACATATAGATCAGCTTTATCTTTTTAAGGCTTAAAAACTTTTTTTTTTGGTTAGGGTAGGTCAAGCTTTTACAAGGATAGTTTAGCTTTCTTCCTAAGATGTGATATTTCTGGGGTTCCTACTAAATATTTACTGAGTGTTCAATGAGATTTAAACTCTGAAAATTGTTTAACTTACAGCTTCTCCGTGGTTTTCTCTTTCTGTTGGTTAGTCTCAGCCTAGGTAGTGTAGCATATGATTAACTAAGAAACAGGATTAATTAGGAAAACTATGTTTTCTTGAATTATCTTTCTTTATAGCTCCTTCTTCTCTGCTACAGTACTCTGCATGTTCGCTGTTTCTGTCTTCCTAAATACTCTAGTTTTGTAAGAGTGTTGTACTTTGTTTGGGTACGCCCCACCCCATTCCACAGAGAAAACCTTCAGGTAGAAGTCTAGGGCAATTATTAGTTTCACTTATTTCAAAAATCATAGTCATGCATTGCCTTTTGTCTAATGTCTGCAAAAGGTTGTTTCCTATATTTTGTTCCACTTTGTAGTTGCTTATGGTAAAATGGCTAGTCTGTAATTACATCACAGCTAGAAGTGAGATTATGCTTATGGGTAAAAGAAATAGAACAAGAAATGTCTGCTTGTATCTCATTTAAACCATTATATATTTCCATTTTTCTGTTACCTGTGGGCAAACCCAAGCTTAAATACTCCAATATGCCAAGCACCAAGCTAGGTATCTCATTTTAGCCTCATGAAAGTTCCATAAAGTAGTAATTATTGTTATTCCATTTTACAGATAAAGAATTAGAAAGGAACAGAAAATTGATTAAGGAGTCTCTTTATCATTCCACTGAGCAGTTAATAAAGGTCTGTATCTGAGTGATCACAGAGAGAATTAAAAAAATAAGGCTACTGAAAGACATTGGAAAGATAGAATTAATTGATATTGATGAGTGATTGATATGGAAAGAGAGGAAAAAGCTGTGATCTTTGTATCTAGCATAATAACAGTATCCTGAATATATATAGGATAGATCCGATGATGGCTACAATGCTTACTAAGGCAGGAAAGAGATTGATAGTGTTTATAAAGAAGTTCAATACTTGAGGTAACATATGGTACTTTGCTTATGATATCATCAATTAGAAACTCATCTTTTCCAGATACAGAACTCGAGTTTCACTTTTTGGAATTTCTGTTCATCAGAGGATTCTGTAAATATGGGCACAGTGCCATTGGCACAGGGTAGAGTGGCTTCTTCTCTATGCATCTTGTGCCTCACCCCAACATCCTCTCGGCTCAGCTTCCTACTCCATTTACTGCGCTGACGACCAGTTTCATACAGGTTTTGACAGCTTTATACAGAAATGATTGGACAGCACCTTGCCTTGGGCCTCATGGCACATACCTTTTATTCCTTCCCTGGGACTTCTCAGATACCGTTGGAACCTGCTCTAGCCACATATGTGCCATTCGGAACTTCAGGGGAGTTGACAACTACGGCACCAGCCTTGACTAACGAGGAGAAGGACACCGGGTTAACTGCTTCTTCTCATCCCTCAGGTAGCGCCTTCTGCGTTGCATGCCACAGGCTCCTGGAAAAGTCCTGGAGGGACTGAGAACAGTTTCTCTGATGGTGACTACCTCAATATCATTTCCTCATTTCGGCTTTCTATTTTTCTCTCTTTTCTTAACATCTCTGCTCCCTGGGATCACATTCCCAAACGTGACCTCCACACACGTCACAGTCTCCGGCTCTGCCTTGGGAGGAACTTAGGCTAAGACTCCCTATAAGATGGGAAGACTCCCAGGGAGCAAGTTTGAGAGCATTGCAGCTCAGCATTTTTTGGGTCGGTCTCTTAGAGATGATGGTACTTTGGGACTAGAAGGATAGAAAGAGATGTAAAAAATGAGAGGAAATTTCTTAAAGAAATAGGAGGCGATGTCCTCTATCATATGCAATACCTGATCATGTTGTTCAGAGACAAGTGAGCTCACAGCTTCTCCTGTGACCAGTAGTCTAGCAATCAACCTGGCTTTAGGAAGAGAAATCAAGTAATTAAAAGCAATTTAGTTTTCTATTCAGGTGGATGGTTAGAAGAGGGAGAAATTGGTATATATAATTCTGTTGATAGAGACTTGATTTCTTTGGTTCTACGGGGTTAGGAGGCAATGAGGGCTAACTGAACTGAACTCTTGATTACAAAGTTGACTAAACAATGTTCTTATAATAGCCTCCTGCCTCTCTGTGTTACCTGCAATCAATTCCACTCCATGGCAGCCAGAGAACCATTTCTAAAGCTCAGCAGTAGCAAGACTGGTCCTCCCACCTCACAGACCTTCGGTGGCTCCCCATTTCATATTTTAGCTTTCTAAAACGTGTTCCCAATTTTCCCAAGATTTTAGTTAAATTGGACTACTATCATTCCACGAATCCCTCTCCATACTAGTATGTCCTCAGGCTATTTTCTTTGCCTAGAATGTCTTTACTTAACTCTGTCTGTTGTAGCCACACCCACCATTTGATAATTGTCCCTGAATGCCACTTTCTTGACTAAGCCGGAAGATGCAGCCAGAGGTGATCACGTCCTGCTCAAACCCCATAGCATCTTGTATCTCCTCTCCAGAACTCTCTGCAAACTGCCTTGTATTAGAACTACTTGTGAAAATGCCTGTATCACCTTTGGGGTATGACATGTTCTTCTCCACTCATATAGGTTGAGTTGAACTGTGGAATGGGTATATAACCAAAAGAGGTGCTTGGAGAAAGACAACGTAAGAATCCATAGTCTTCTGACTTATGTAGTGTTGAGTGAATGAGGAAGGAGGAGAGTAAGGGAAAGAGAATTCACCTTTATAAAACATCAACTATGTGCCAGGTGCTTTCCCAATTTAGCTTACTTTCCAAGTCTTTATAACACCCCAGAAAACACGCAGTATTGTCCTCCTTCCACAGAAGAACGTGAAGCTCTGAGAGGTAAATTATTTTAGAATGCCGCCACTAAGTGGCAGAGTTAGGATTTGAACCCAGCTCTCCATGACTGTAAAACCTTCACTTATTTCATTATAACTGGGGGACATATAACTTATCATCCTAACTGGGATACCTTTAAAAGTGAAAGAGAGTGCTACGAATAATTACACTGGGGCAACTGGAATAAACTGGAATCTAGGCAGGCTGGGTCCTATGGTCACTCTAATGATGAAGCACCATCTCCTTCTGCCTCTAGAGTACACACTAGTCTGAAGCAGAAAACCAAACAAAATCTTTTCTTGAGCTCTTAATTCTCACAGAAGGGTAACCTTTGAAGAAACATTTGGTGTTGTAGAAAACTTCCTTTACTGATCATTGAAAATAAATCCATATTACCCCAAAGAATAGACTAGAAATCCTGTATTATCATGTTCATTTAGGGGGGTTGGGACTGCTCCTGGTCCCTGTATTTCCTTCTCAAAAACAGTTGGAAGTTCAACCATCTGCTGAGGCATGGTTGGACGAGCTCTCTGAAATCAGGCAGACTGGGCCCAAATCTAGCTTGAGCCTTTGTAAAATAGGTAATAATAATAATAATAATAATAATAGTTATTGCATTGATCTCTTACTATGTACACAGCCTTTTATATTATGTACTATCTTATTCATTAGAAAAGAGGAGGACCAAGAAGGCAGGTCATAGGGGACATCAGTAATCCTATATAGAAAATAAAAAAGAAATGGAGAGAAAATTCACCACTGAGGCAGCCAGTACCAGGTCCTGGAGACAGAACCACACCCATGTCCTTCCTTGTGGAAGCCACATTGTAGCAGAGAGGACTGCCATCTAGGATATGCAAAATACTGCTTGAGACAACCAAGGTATGCCCGAGGCCCCAGGCTCCTTCACTCCAGAAATACAGGTTCATGATGTTCTGGGCCTTACAGATGTTCGGACTACAGAAGCCCAGAAGGAAGAGACCTGAGTCCTATTGAGGGCAAGTCAGAGACATCACAGGGTCAAGCAGCACCTGCTAAGAGGCCGCTGGGCACCGGTCTCAGCACATGGGCCTGACACCCTTCTGCTGGGGATGTGCCACAGCATCTGGTCCTCGCCCACCTGCCTAATTTCTGAGCCAAGCTTTGGAAATATGTTCTTTGTGACTGTGCTCTGAGCTTCAGGGAGGGGAGTAACAGCTGACTTTCCTTAGGGGTGTTGGCATTTCGCAACTAAGACATGTTAAATTCACATCACACTTTTTTATGATGGTGCCCGGACAGGACTGCCTTGGAATAGCATCTCCATCCACCGTGGCTTCCTGCCTTTTCCTTCAGCTTCCTCATTGCTGTGGGTCCTCAAAATGCAGGCAGAGCTTTTCTGATTGGCGAACGCACAACACAGAAACTCCCCAGCTTGTGAGAAAACACAACTGAGGGTGTGAAAGACTTTTCCGGAAACCAATGAAGGGATATTGGAAAGACGCTAAAATAAACGTATCTTCAATTGCCAGTCTTGTAGAAATTGTCCTCATGAGCCTTTGTAACTTCACGGAAGCTGTTTGGATTACTGTGGAGGCAAAGAGGAGGGGAAGACATTTGTGCACAGACAAGGTGCCCAGCACTGGGGGTCAAAGGCTCAGCTCATGTAACACTTACTGAGGGTCTGTACCAAGGTATCATGGGCTGAATTGTGTCTCCCCCCAAATTCATATGTTGACGTTTTAATCTCTAGTACCTCAGAATGTGACTACATTTGGATGTAGGTCTTTGAAGAGGTAATCGTGTTACACTGAGTTCCTTAGGGTAGGCCCGAATCTGGTAGGACGATGTCCTCATCAGAAGAGACCAGTTCATGGTCATGGGCAGAGGGGGGACTGTGGGAAGACAGAAGGCGGCCATCTACACATATAGAGAGAGGCCTCTGAGGACACGACCCTAGCAACACCTTCATGTGTGACCTCTAGCCTGCAGGACCATGGGGAATACATTTCTGTTGCTTAAAACACCCAGTCCGTGTACCTGGTTATGGCAGCCCTGGCAAACGAATACATCAGGCGTTGGCAAACTTTTTCTTAAAAGGTTATATTATAAATATTTTGGATTTTATAGGCAAACTAGCCACTGTTGCAGATGCTCAACTCTGCTATTGCAGAGCAAAAGCGGCCATGGGCACTATGGAAAGCCATGGGCACAGAGCATGCCAATAAAACTTTATTTACAAACCAGGCAGTGGCTGCCTGTGGCTGTGAGCGGTACATTGCTGACCCCTGACCTGTTCTGATGAAGCTTTGTGGGGTGAATGAACCCCAGCGCTGCCTGAAGGACGGCACAGTCTGATGAGGAAGACACACAGTTAAACAGTTCTACACACATGGGGAGCTCACGGGAGCGAGCCTCTCGGAGGTTGAGGGTGCAGAGGAAGGACACGTGGTGTAACCTGAAGCTGGCTGGGGAAGGGCTGGAAGGTTTCCGTGGAGAAGGTCACTGCCCGAGACATGCATGGATTGAGAGACATTTTATTTGACAGTTCCTGGTATGTTCTGAAATGAAATCACGGTCTTCCAGGGTCAGAACAAGGCCTGGGAGCCCCTGCCGGGCTTCTGGCTCAGCCAGGCCAGGGCCCTGGGACTGTTGCTCCCTCGGCGGGGCTTCCAGGTCCCTTCTTGAGCCTTCTCGCTCTCTGGTCCCCTAGGCATCATGCCAGGATGACAGCCCTCCGCTGGTGCGTCCTATGGTCACGCTTCTAGCTTCCTGGCCTGCATTCTAAACACCCAAGGGCACGTTGGAGAAGCCCCTGTGCTCACGAGGGTCCAGTGCCTGGACATCAACCATGGCTCACTGTGTTTAGGACACAGAACACATCTGTTTCCCACAGGATGTCAGAGTGAGGAGCGGCCTTGGACCACAGAGGATTCAGTGTCCTGATTTTGCAGGTTGGGAGACAGCGGCCCAGAGAAGGTCAGACTTCACAGTGACAAGCAGGACAGAATTCAGACTTTCCACCCCCTGAACTGAAGGCAGGGGTTGTCTCTGCGGACCACTGTGAGGTTTCCTGGGGGGGAGGGGGGGAGGAGGGGGGAGGGGGCTCAGCTCTCACAAGCAATTACCCTTCCCAACAGCCTTCTTTACCCTATTTCATGGAACCATTACTTTTTTTTTTCTGATAAAATATCTGGAAAGTACAGAGAAGTCTTACCAAACAGATAAATTAATCTATGAGCCCATCTTTCCAAAAACAATCCCTATAAACAGGTTGGCATATTTTCTTTCAGATGTTTTTTGCTATTTTTTTTTTTAAGAAAACATAACTGAGTTCTGTTGTTTTTAGTACAATTTTGAAATGTAGTTTTTGTCCTTTAACGTGATAAGCTTTGACCACTAAAAATGCCCAACTCCCATTCTCCTTTCCCTGTGCCGTGTCTCCCAGTTGCTGGAGTCAAGCTTTCTCCGGGCAGCAAGGAGTTTATGAGTTGTGGCTGGGCCTGGGGAGTCTTTGACATGAACGTCAGGCGCCCTGTCCTCAGCTTGCTGGGGGCGCGGGTCTGGTGCTGCTTATTCAGCAGCCCTCAGTTTCTTCATTTTAATGGAAAGAGCTGGTCCCAATGCCTCCCCTGGTTTCTTCTGGCTCCAGCATGCTGCCCTGTGCCCTGCTTTTTACTAGTGAAGTGCTCAGGTAGGCTTGCTGACAGGTAGTTAAGAAATCGTCCAAACTAACTTTCCTCAAACACAGCTACTTTGAATACACTGTATCAGGTGTGCTTTGAACAATTAAAGAAGACGTATGGACGTATGGGGACAAAGAGCTGGATGTGTAAATTCGACGCTGTGTTGCAAATCTTGCCACTGTTGAACAGTGTTGTGAAGGGGGGAAGGAGGATGGATGGTGGGAAGGTCCAGAGCCGACAGGCCCCTCCCTCGGCTGTGTTCCCTGGGACTCGTCTCTTCCTTCAACAGAGCAGAGTCGGTAAAACGGTTTCTAACATGACGGTCCCCTGTGCTGATTGAAGTGGTAGAGTTTGGATTTTATTCCAAAGCCGGAAGGGAGCCTTGGAAGGATTTTGATTGACCCCAGCGTCTCATGGGCTTTGGAGGGGCACCGAGATGGACGGGAATCTGGCTCTGACACTTCCACGTGTGTGGCTTTGGGCAATGTCTCTGAGTCTGTTTCCTTGTCTGTGAAGTGGAGACGGCACGCAGGACAGAAGCGTTGACTAGGATAAATGAGACGACATAAATGACATCTCTAGTGTGATGTTTAGGAATACCATAGGGAGTATTATAATTACTATCGTAATAGTGGCCTTGGTAGGCCTGTGTGTACATCATTTATGTCTTCTTTTTAAAGAATGTGATGCCTAAAATTCTCAGACCTCATTCTTAAGACACACACTACCCAGAGCCTGGAGCACGGAGGTGTGCGCTCTGTGTACAGAATGCGCAGCGAATGAAATTCCATTATAATAATCCGATAATTTTTCCTTGAGCAATGACAGGATTTTAAAACCTTTCCCTGCGAGAGATTTTGATAAGAGCTTTAGGTTGATTACTTTTTTATATCCCAGGTCCTGTTCGGTTGATAAGCTCCTAATCTCTGCATTTCACATTGTTTTTATCTTCGTGGCTGTACCTGTCTTGTCACTGTCATCTTTTCAGTTGTCAAATGAAATTAAGGGAAGACAGAGGGGGACCGAGGCCTCGGGAGGGGATGGCTAAACCCCCAGGCGAGGGTGACAGGTCAGAGATTTTTGAGAAATGGCTGTTCTGGACACAGGAATTAAGCAGCTAATCTCCAGGAGACAGGTCCGTTTACTAATCTGTACACAAAATCTGGCTCTGACATGATGCTAAAACTCCAGGCCTCTTCTTTCCCGGCCTCGGGCTGATGAAATCCTGGGTTTTTACAATACCGGCTGCAGTTCGACCTGTTCTCTAATCTTACTGTCATTTCTCGGGAACCAACAGGTTTTGAGAATCATAGACTTTTCGAGTAAAAAGAGACCTCAGGAAACATTTGGTTCAGGGAGACAAGGCTAATGGAAGAGGAACAGCTCCCAGAGGCACTCAACAGGTTAGAAATAGCATCACAGGATACAGCACAACTTTCCTTGGAGGGGTTCGTGGGCACTCACTGTGGGTGGGCTGGTCCTTGAGTTATTTATAACTGCATTGACATATTTGTGCTTAAGGGATCTGTTAGTGAGCTCTGGGTGGTGCCTTCAGAGTGGGTTCAGTCCTCAGTAAATAATTCCCGCAACTTATAATGCCTTGATTTCACAGAACCGCTTCAGACGCTGTTTAAGGGACAGAGACCCAGATGATTTTGGAATCATTATGCTAGGACCCCATTTGGGAAACTAGAAAACGATTGTATCTTTTGGAATGGAATGAAGCCCCCAAAGGACTTGCTCCTGATTCAGGATTGTGGTGGATACTGCTTTGCTCAACTAGGTTTCAATATCCTATCGCATCTCACTATAATGTAGAGCCTGAAAAGCTAAAATCAACTTCTCAGATGACTTTGTGGCTGAGGATTTGATGTGATGTGGGTTTCTCCACGGAGACGCACCCATGCCTGGTGGAACATGTACCTGGGCCTCCGCTGTGTTTGCTGGCATGGAAGCTTTTGGTTTCTTGTGTCCCTAGCACAGGTCCCTTGTGGGACCCATTTATATCACAGCAAAGGGGGCACTGCTCCAGAGCCAGCTTCGGTGGTGGTGGCTTCCCACTGTGTCGGGCAACTTCCTATTTCTATTGCTTCTTTTTTATTTATTTTTTCTTTAGTGATGTTAGAGAAAGAGAGGAAGGGAGGGTGAAAGTAGAATCATCAATGAGAGAGAACATCGACTTGCCGCCTCCTGCATGCCCCTCACTGGGGATCGGGCCCACAACCTGGGCATGTGCCCTGACCGGGAATCGAACCGGTGACCTCCTGGTGCATGGGTAGATGCTCAACTACTGAGCCACACTGGACGGGCTTCTATTGCTTCTTGATGAGAGCAGCTCTCTTGGAAGCTCAAGTCTGCTGTGTGGCTTTGAGGGCTATTCCTGGAAGCTCGGCCGAGCCTTGGCTTCGTTCGCTCCCACTAGCCTTATGGTCCAGAGCTCAGCAAACGTTTCTGTAAGGGACCAGACGGTCCATCTTGTAGGCTCTGTGAGCAATACGGTCCCCATTGCAACTATTCATCTCTACCATTTCAGGATGTAAGCTGCCTTAGGAAATACATAAATGGGCGTGACCATGCTCTAATAAAACTTTATTTACAAAGGCAGGCAGAGGGCCAGATTTAGCCTGTTAATTATGGTCTGTTGACCCCTGTCTAATGCATCTCTTTCTGCTTAAACTAGCTGTAGTGAATTCTCCTGTCTACTTTTGAAACCTGGCCCGTGTGGAGATGTTTGTGTGTGAGAGTGGATGGGGCGTGAGAAAGGAGAGAAGGTTGCCTTACCCCAGGCTTCAGGTTCAGAGGCTGAGAAAGAAGTAGAACATGCATAGCCTCAGCTAACTGTGAGCTTGGCAATCATCTCTTCCTTCGGCGCTGTGCTTTTTGGTTACGAAATGCTTTCACGTACCCTGCCTCATTTTGTTTCCAGAACACTCGGGGAGGGGTATGACTGGGGTCCAGTTGGGAAGCCTTAGACACACCCTGGACAGGTGGTCATTTCCTTGCTCACATGGCCTGTGAGGAGCGGAGGCAGGACTTGAAACGAGGCCTCCCACTTCCCAGTGCTTCTCCCAGTCTCTGTTTCTGGTCTCAGGAGACTGAAACTGAAGCCGAGGTGACCTGCAGGAATTTTTCCTGTGGAGGTTTGGGGAGCACTAAGGGACTTGGTCTAGAAAGGCCTGGTAGGACCTGTGTACAGCTGTGCTACTCAGTGTAAGGGCCATGGACCAGCAGCTCCTGGCAGCTTGCTATAAAGGGAGAGTCCCAGGCACCACCCTGGACCTACTGAATCACAACCTGCTTTGTAACAAGACCTCCAGGTGATTCTCATGCACAGTCAAGTTTGAGAATTAAGGGTAGAAAAAGACATCATCAAAGGTTTAGTGCTTGTAGTCAAATTGTCAAGGCTCAGGAGACAGTACACATAGCACAGTCAGAAGTCAAAAGTCACAGGAAGGTCGAATCATATTAAAGGGTGACAGTAAGATGCTATTGTTATGCTATTTGGCCAGGAGATCCAGGGATATCCGAATCTTCTTTAACTGGCCATTTCTCCTCACAGTGAATTTATGCAAGAAAATGTGTGCCCAAAGGAGGAAAACGAAGCACAGTAAACCCTAAATTAGAGCTGGAGTAAGCTTGTTCCCCATTAAATATTCCTTAGTTTCCTTTTTCTCTCTTAATAGTGCCCCATCAACCCAGTGAAATGGGGCTGTTATTTTATTTTTCACTTGAGCTCATCATCATCATCACCACCACTACAACCGCCACCACCGCCACCACCACCACCACTACAACCACCACTACCACTACCACCACCACCAATACAACCACCACCACTACAACTGCCACCACCACAACCACCACCACAACTGCCACCACTACAACCGCCACCACCACTACAACCGCCACCACTACAACCACCACAACCACTACAACCATCACCTCAACAACTGCCACCACTACAACCACCACCACCACTACAACCGCCACCACCACTACAACCGCCACCACTACAACCACCACAACCACTACAACCGCCACCACTACAACCACCACAACCACTACAACCACCACCTCAACAACTGCCACCACTACAACCACCACCACCACTACCATCACCACCACTACAACCGCCACCACCACAACAACCGCCACCACTACAACCGCCACCACCACTACAACCGCCACCACCAATCCCACATAGCTGAAATCTCTGTTCTAAGTCCTTTATACACACGACAGGCTTAATCCTTATAACAATGTTACGAAGTAGCTCGATCTCCCAGATGGAGAGCGGGCGCAGGCAGAATTGAACTAATTTGCTCACGGGCACCCAGCCAGTGAGTGGGAGAGGCGGGATTCCAACCCAGGCAATCAGGCTTCAGACTGGGTGCTTGCCATCACCGCACCGCACCCCTTGGCTGAGGGGAATGGCCAACTGGCCCGAGATCACAAAACAAAACATGGCAAATGCAAGGTGTATACCAAAGTCTGACTCCAGACCTGTGCTCTTAATCACAACACAGTGCTTTTAAGCAGGATGAGATTTCTGGTACCCATACTAGACTGCCCGAGTCTCTGTAAATAGATATATAAACACACATGCATAACTTATATATAGGATATGTAATAATACAGACATGTATAATTATACAAATGTAGTTTTCCAAGCTCCAGACGTTCGATTGGCCAGCTCTGGCCAGACAGCAGCCCAGCGCTACACTAGTCTACATCTGCTTGGTGAGCCTGGTGTGTAGTTTCTACTGCATCATTCATTTTTCAAAGATGTGTTCTGTGTCGTATTCATCTGTATGTCTCCAGTGCCTAGTTCAGAATACTCCCCAGGGGCCACCACTCCAGGGCAATAGTTCTCACGCATCAGCATCACCTGGAAGGTTAGTTAAAACACAGATAACTGGACCCCACCCTGAAGTTTCTGATTTGACAAGGCTCGAACATTGGAAATCTCTGACAAGTTCCCAGGAGATGCTGATGCTGCTGGTCCAGGGACTCCACTTTGAAAACTACTGTCTGGGGAACCTTCCGTGAGAAGGAAAGATTGGGCCAAACCTTTAAGAATCCCCAGGGAATATAGACAAGTGAGGAATGTTATCATTATATTGTTTAAAGTGTACGTTTCAAGAGATGACTCACTGGACCCTTTGATGAGTGCATGACCCATAAATGAAATATGGGAGAAATACGACATCTGATGATATATGCATTGAGACAATGTGCCTTTAATCTCACCTCTTCGTCAATGTGGGGAAGTGCAGATGCAGGCTCGTGCTGTCCTCGACTAGTTAGGAACGCATGGTCAATCCTTCCATCATCTAACAATGCACCACTGTTAGAAGTCATCATTACGGGGCAGGGTGATACTGCTTAGTATGTGTTCGAATGTAACGTATTTCATGAAGTCTTATTTGGGTTACAAATCAAAAAAGGAAATCTTATCTAAAATAGAAATGGACAAAATGAATGAGTCAAGACAGGTGCATGTCTGTCCACTGCATGTCTATCCATTCATTCTCTAGCAATGTGGAGTGGAGACAGTGGGCTGTTGAGGCCAATAGCGCATCCATGGCCAAACCAGCACACCACCCAGGAAGGGGCTCAGAATTTCTAACCTCCGTGGTCTTCCCTGGGTCACCATGTCATTCTAGCAACAGGGACACAGGGTCAAGCAGGAAATGTTTCTCCACACCATCCTTTCTCCTCCCCCACCAGGCCCTCCCAGGAAACACATTGTGAGAAGGACGTATATGAGCTGGAGCCGCCCAGAGGCTGGTGGCCAGGTCGGTACGGGGTCTGGAGAGGAGTACACAGAAGGAAGGGAAGTCCCTCCTCGAAAAGGGAGTGTCAGAAGTAGGTGGATGAGTTCACTGCCCCCTCATTTCTCACATGCGCTCTTGAAACTCCAAACACTGTGCGTTGCTGTTTAACAGATCACACTGTGAGCTGTAAATCTGTTGGCTTATCTGTCTCTCCCGTCTTGTCATCAGTTTCTTGATGGATTGGTTTTAATCACCCCTACATCTCTAGCATCAAATATAATTCCTCCAACAGTAGGAGACCTCAATACGTGTTTGTTGATTTTAATTTGAATTGCTGGGAAGAGGGGGCATACCAGGTCTGTGCGACTCTAGACGGCAGAACCGGACCGGGCTGGATATGTATGGAGAGGGACCTTCATTTTGGCCTATTCAATCAGTTTCTGCATCTATATTTATTCCTGGCTAATAATGCTGCTTGTGCAGAGTAAATGAGATCATTTGGTAGAATGTTTAGCTCATTGCCTGGGGCATGGTAAGTACTCAATTAAAGTTTTCTTTTATTATTACTATTATCAAGTGGCCCTTTTACATTTCATGTTGTAAGTGTTCACCGATGCCCTGCCTTTGGTCTGAATCTCCCTTCTGTCTACTTTCTCTTCTCTTCTCCCTCCCTTTCTTCTTTCCTCTCTTACTCATCCTATCTTTCTATTTACCAACTCATTTATTTATCGAACCACTGCATGTCTGTCCATTCATTCTCTTGTCTACTCTTTCATCCAGTCATTTCTATATTAATTAATTACTTATTGATCCACCCCTTCCTCCCTAATTGGGCGGCTGTGGTGCAGCGGGAAGAGCCTGGATGGAGCCATATCCACGCCCTATCGGTTGCATCTTGGATGGTGCTGCCTGTAACAGACAGTGGGGACATTGAACGGCTTTGTGTGGCCGAGACATGGACTGTGATCTCTGTCCAGATGACTCCCTGGGCACTTCTGACAGCCTGCAGCCCCGTCAGGCACTCTGGGAAGCCGCTCGAAGCCGCGGTGTGTGCATTTACAGTTAGAGGATATTATTCATCACAGTAATATTTTATTTAAAGAAACCCATAAAGCAGATGGAGACAGCTCAAGACGGGGCTCGTTGAGCTGGCGTGTTTGCTCAGCTGCTGGCACAATGAGAGCCGTGCCGGTGCAGATGAAACGGAGAACGCCAATTATTTTAATTTTCTTGAAGAGGGGAGCTGAAATCACAGTGTTGACCTTCACAAATCAGAAAATTATCTGGATTCTAGGAAATTCAAGATAATCAGAGGATACTTGGCAGAGCAGGGGAAAAAGCAGGCTCTGCTTTTCCTATTTGACTCCCCTGTGCACTGAATTAACCGAAGTGAAGTATCTGGAGGAGTGATCTTGGCAATGCGGTAGGAGGAGCACGGTCCGGTGCTGTTCCTCAAGGTTTGGATTCCTGCCTTTTCACCTGCTGGCTGCGTGTCCTTCGACAAGTCATTTCTTCTTTTCAGGCTTCAATTTCCTTATTGGTAAATGGCAAATAATAACATTATTACATTATTCCATGAAGGTTAAAGTGGGAAAATGTTGATAAAGCAGCTGGCAAGATTCTAGATGTAGCTCAACGCATGTCAGTCCCCTGTGGGTTCCAACATTGTGTGCGGGTCAGGCGACGCCGGAATATTGTTTCCTTCTGCACAGATGCAATAATCGTTTAGCATGTGCTTTGAAGAGTGACCAAGATCTGGAGGGACTTGAATCCATGTCCTGTGTCCTATGGAAGGAGATAAAACATCTCATTTGGAGAGGAGAGATTTGGGGGAAGACAATATTGGGGTCTTTAGGTATCAAACAGTGTTGAAGAAAGAGGGTGTCGACTTACTGTACATGTTCTCTAGGAGACTGCTGTGTGAAAGCTACATTTTAGCCCAAACATGGAAGAAGAAATAAACAAAAAGCTTTCTACCAGTGAGTTTATCTGAAGGGACAGGGAAGGGCTGCTCAGAAGAGATGGATGAGCTGAGTCTTGCAGGTGCAGGGGTGTCCTAGAGTCTGGGCACACCGGTGGCATTGGGGTCACTGCAGGCCACAACAGGTGTGAAGGAACTGGAAGTGAAGCCACGTGGTGTGTCAGGGGAGCCAAGCACGGTGAGCCAACACTGGAGCTTGCATTCGGGAGAGGTTGGGGTGAGTGGCAGGGATCATGGCAGACTCAGAGGTCTTTCTGAGAGGAGGTTTCCAGCTGAAGAATACTGTGATCAGACTTGCTCACCACAGTAGACAGTCATGACGAATGGGACGGCCACGAAGCCCCTTCCAGCGCCGACGTTCAGTGTGTGCGCTTGGGTAAGTCATTTCACAGCTCCAAGACAACTTGTGAGAGAGAGCTCTCAACCCTGCCTGCTCCATGGGTTGACATGAAGATCAAATGCAACCTGGGTGTGGAAACATGAGACCAGTGCAAAGTGCCCGGTGCAGTTAGAGACACTGTTCTGTTGCCCACCCACCCTGCACCCCCCATTCCTGATGAAGGTGAGGAGTGTGGCAGTGGGGTGAGAATATGTCTTTTGTTATGATCCTGGTTACTTTGCTACAGGGATTTTTTCCTTGACTGTGTTCAAGGAACCACATGGCAATTCCTTGTCTCCACCTCTCATTTCATAGACCAAACATATTCTGACCCTTCCCTTCCCTGTGGTCTCTGTCTACCCGTACTGTGTAGCTGGGACTGGGGTGCCCGTGCGGTGTAAATTGGGAATTGTTGTCATGCATGAGACTGTCACACATCACCGTGAGAACAACATCCCATGGTATAGTACAATGAGGCCTGAGAAAGGCTGCACATGCGTGATGGTCCCTAGTTCCTCCATCTCTAAGTTGGGGATCGAATTCCTGATACTCAAGACTTTTGTAGGGACCAAATGAGGTGTAATAGAGTGCCTGGCATATAGCACATTCAACTGAAAAACAAATAAAAACTATAGGAGGCAGTAATCATGTAACAAGCCATACCCATGAACATAATTATGTTGTTTTTTTTTTGGTACGTGCCCCTAGCAGGAACCAAACCCGGGACTCTGGTCCACAGACCGATGCTCCAACGGCTGAGCCAAACCTGCCAGGGCTGTATTTTTTAACTAGGTGCACATGTATTATATAGCCAGGGTTTTTGTTGTTACAATTAGAGACAAAATCAAGAAAAAAGAAACACTAGCGAAACCTGTGTTCAACATTCAGTGAAGGCCGGAGGCATACTGCCTGGGGGCGTCCTTAAGGTGACTTTTAGGGTGGCTTCAGCTTCAGCCTATAGAGGGGAATTTGGGGGATCCCCAACACCAGCCTACATGAATTCTTAACATTTTGGGAGGTATTTTCCCTTAGACATTTCTGATTTTGACAGGGTTTGCAGCAGTCTAAGTCTTCTCTTCAATATTATATAGTAACAGTATTATTTAACAGAACGATTTTGATAATGAACGTCAGGCTTTCTCCATCACTCTGTTTCTCAATGCCCGGAACACCTTGCGGTTTCCCCGGGGCTTTCTCCTTCTGGACCGCAGTAGCGCCCAGGCTCGCCCCTGACCTCCTGTCTGTGTGAGCATCTGGTCTCCCTTCCCCCCTTTGCTCCCTTCCCTGGCTTTACCCCTATCCTGCTCCCCCCTTCCCAAAGGGCTGATACCGTAATTGGATCCCCCCTCCCAGGAAAAGGGGAGGGGGCGGGGAAAGGTTACGAACACGTACAGCTTAGGTAACCGGGCGGAGAGTGGACAGTCTGCCACCAGAGTCTAAAGCTAGGAACAGAGGTCAGAGAAGTACCACCTTCTAGGAAACAGGCTCAGGGGCCACACATTCTGGTCCTGACCTCCTGGTCCACTCCCCCTGAATGTTGTTTAAGCAGAAGGCTTAGGGAGACAGGAAAACCCTTCAACTGTGAGTTATCAGCCTGGCCCATGAGCAGGGGAGAAGAATCATCCATAAGGCCCCAGGCTGGAGGAGGCTGGGGGAGGTGGAGGGTGGATCACATGAATGGTGGCTGGGGAGGGGCAGGTTCAGAGGAGGTTCACCAAGCTGTGAGCTCCTTCCCTCATCAACGATCTGAACAGTGGGGAGCTCGCCTGGCCCTGCCGGGCACCCTGAGGAACTCGTACGTGTGCCTGCAAGGAAGCCAGTGTCTGTCTACCTGTCATCGGGCTGCTATTGCACTTAGCTCGCGAAACTCAAACAAAGATGACCGCAACAGTCCAGGTACGGGAGACCACCCTGGTTCGGCCCGTCTTCCGCTCCCCACTCGAAGTTACGGGCCTGCTTCCCTCCTCCTCAGCTCCCTGACCAGGCCGTGAAGCCTGGCTCGTCCTTGTGGAGAGAGGATGGGGGCATTAAATAGGACATAAGACTGAGGTTTCAAACGAGGTGGGGCACTGTTCGACCCACAAGCAACCAGAAAAGTACAGAATCTGCCGACAGTGTCATTCAGGGTGGAAAAGGAAACCCCTCTTCTGACAGTGTGGTTGGGGGGTGCTGGTCTTCCTGCCCTGTTGGGTTCCACCGGTTCAATAAGCCAGTTTTGTCTGATGAACTTCCTTTTATCCCCGATCCGGTACAGATGAACATGTTCTGTAAACTGGAATGTACTCTACACATATTAGTTATGATGAATAATCATGACAAAGAGGGGTAGGGGAATGACATGAGGGTTTTCTGGATTTCTTTCGATGCTATTTTAGAAATCCCCAACAAATTCCTGGTCTGGCACGAGACAGAGTGAAGGCGTGTTCCAGTACCTAGTGCATGGCCCATGGGGAGCAGGGCCACGAGGCCCTGTCCGAACTCGGTTCAGGGCTCCGGCAGGGCAGGGGTATATAATCCGACATCATCCCTAATGACACCACCATTTCTGCAGACGCCCAGAACGCTTTGACTCTTTCTCTTTCTGCTGTCCTTTACCTTGGAGCAGAGGCCAGACACTGCAATCACACTTCTGTGCTTCCACGGCCGATCCTCTCTGTGCCTCTGTTTAGATAAAAGCAGCCCCGTGACTGTCACAGATGGTATGTCTCAGCCAGTCACCCCTCACAGCGGCCCCATGGGGTAGGTACATTATCCCCACAATACACATGAGAAGACTGAGCCCCAGAAGGGGAAATCACTTGTGCAGGCTCACACAGCGAGTGGGGGGCAGAGGGGAATCCTGACTGGAGAGCCTTCTCTCAGCCTCGGTGGTCCCTCGGTCTCCTCTCCGTGTCCATCCACCCTGCCCCCGCTGCCAGACTGCTCTTTCCAAGTCTGGTGTGTCACTGTCCACGTGGAATCCCTCCAGGGGCCCTTTAATGCCCTCAGACAAATCCCACGTCCTCAGCTTGGCGGGCAAGGTGAGCCAGGCGGGCCAGCCAGGCCACGAGGAAGAGGGAAACGGAGACAGATACACGCCAAGCCGTTTACAGCCATCTAGCAAACAGCAGAACCCTCTCTTCCCTAAGCAAGGACACTTAGAGCAAGCGGTTTACACTTCTCCTCCTCAACCAGAGGGTGAATAGCTTCCATCGCCCTACTCAGGGAGACAGCTAGCAGAAATCCAATTAGTGCCATTTGCCAGCCACACCCAAGGACAGATGAAGTTAAGGGAATAAATCTCATTTGGGCACATCAGCATAAAGCTGATGAACATTCTACTGAAATCCGCCCCTAAACTCCTAGCCTTACAACCCTCTTGGGAGTACACGCACGCCTTCCCCTCTGCCTCGTCTTCCCCCCACAGACGTGCATCTCCTAAGCTCTAAGGGACCCCCGGGACTTGCAGCCAGGGAGAAATGCAGCCGCAGCTCATCCCAGGCCGAACCCTCGAACCTGCTTCCAAGGCCCCCTTTTCTCTGGCTTCCCAGTGCGCTGACAGCAGCCGTCCTTGGCTTACTTCTGTCACTGTGGCTTTTACTTCCCAGGGAGCCAACGGCAGCCCCGCCTCGGCTCCCTTCTTGCCCACAGCCTCTCCAGGGGGCCAAAGCAGCCCCGCCTGGGCTCTCCTGTGGCGCTTCCTTCTTTCACTGTCCCCGGCTTTGATATATGTCCTCACAACACCGCCTGGACTCGGCATGTGAAGTCTTTCTGCACGAAGTCAAGAACCCACACACTACAGGCCGGCCCGCGGCAGCCCCGCTCCGGGCCGGTTCCCGTCCAGGAACAGAGGCTGTTCAGGACTGACTGCAGCCTCTTTCAGGCTCTGGTCCTCAGAGCCCTGGATAACATCATAGTCTCTGAACACCTCTGCTTTTCTCTGCACTCGTCCTGGCTCATACAGCTCGTAGCAGGCTGGCCTGCACCAAGAACCCAGGTCTGTCCGCCCCGCGGCTCTGGCTGGAGGACAGGAGGGGCCCGCGTAGGTCTACCAGCGCTTAGACCGGACTTCTCCGGCGCCTGCAGATGGACAGAGAATGCCCAGCAGGTCGCAGAGCCTGGGCTCTGACAGTTGGGCCAGTCCTCTGCGGGTCTGCCAGTCCTGGGGGTAACTTTTCACTGCCCCGATTCCACTTTGCTGTCAGTTTCTCAAGAAGAAACCCACGCGGGCAGTCTCGCCTCGTGTTGTCCGGGCACGCTCTTCATCAGAGGCAAAGGTGTGCCTTGGGATGGGGGCCCTGGAGCGAGAATAAGGTCACCAGACAGTGGGGTCCTGGGAGCACTGCATTTCAGAAAAATAAGGCCTTATGTGCAAAACCCTCCCGCCTCTTCCAGACCAAGTAGCTTGGAGAGGGGATGGGAGGCTCTAGCCCCTTGGGGGATGCGGCTTCCCTTGGAAACTGTTCGGTCCCGACACTTGGGCATTTATCACAGCTACTTTCCCACAAGAACCCAACTGACCAACTCTCCCTGAACAAAGTATAGACAGAATGTTATAGCAGAAAGAAGAAGAGATGGACGGCGGGGAGCCAGGTGCCCACCTTGCCTCTGTAACTGAACACTTGTAGCGTTCCTTCCCAGAGCCCTTTCTTCCTCTGTGGCCCCAGTGACTTCTCCAATAGTCTATGATTCCAGCAGCCTCCTGCCTTCCTTCTAGGCTCTCTTCTTGGCTGGGGTTCCCAGACTCAAGTCCACTTGATGAAGATGTTGGTCTGAGCTAGACATAAGCTGTCCTCTCCTGGTCCTTGTCGATGTTGACTGGTGCCTGGACCTGAGGTGCCACATGTCATGGATATTTGCTCCTGATGTAGGCCTTCGGAAGGTCAGCTGAATATGTTTCTATATGTGTAATGGGCTCTCTCATCTGCTCCTGAGCTACAGGAAGTCATGTGGCCTCCCTGTCCAGAAGACAAAGACCGTAGGTCAGAACCTCTGGCTGTTTCTTCTTTGCATGGCCTCATCCAGCTGCTGTAAATCACCTGTACAGTCTCTCTCTTCCTGCCGGGGCCTGGCACTGAGCTCAGAGCAACACCTAACTTCAGGGACTTCAGGGATCAGATTCCTGCTGCGAGGAGGTTAATTACAACCCCAGGGCCTGAGGGGGCTTTGCTTCCCCTGCTGGGTAGGAGGAGAAGGATCCAAATGCAGTCAGTTCAGCCCTGTCCGCGCCTCCACCAGGACGCTCTGTCCCAGAAGACGGGTTTGGAGGAAGAGAAGGGGATACCTGAGTCCCTGGCTGGCGTTAGGAAAGGGAGAGAGGAAACGAGGACAGTGTGGCCAAGGCAGAGAGGCGGCTCTCTCACGCCCTGGGGTGGGGTCCACACTGGGCAGCGTCCCTGGGACATAGCCTGGTTTAGAAGAACAAGAGCTGCAGACCGTTCATGTCGTCTCACCCAGCAACCCCTCCTCCTCTAGTCTGGCCGAGGGACCGGACACGAACGCACACAGAGCTTTAGGCACACTTATGCTTGTCACAGGGCTGCCTATCACAATAACAAATACCGGAAATAATCTAAACGTCTGATCTGGGATTGGTTATGTAAATTGTGACTCGTCTATGTAGGATAGAACATTCTGTAGTAATTTAAAATGATGTTTATGAAGGCATTTGCATGGCATGGCTAACTGCTTATGATGTAATATTCAGCAAAATCAAGCAGAACAAATTTTAGAAACAAGTTATCAATAATACAATGTAAACATAAAATATGCCTAAGAAATATCCTGGGAAGAACGTGACATATTATCATCAGTGGTTGATTTTCAGATGGGATAAAATTTGCTTGCATTTTCCAACTTTTTAAATAACGAGCATGTAATTACTTTATAATTGAAATAAAAGGGGGATGCAATTAAAGAGAACTTGAGAGCTACTTTCTCCCTTGAAATCGTGAGCGCTCTGAGGTTCTGTTGGGCCCTTGGGTCAGTAGGCTCGGCCTAAAGGCAGCAAGCTCTTGGCTCTATCAACAACCAAACCAGAAGAGCCTTTTATTTCATGGTCAAATAAAAATGGGAAGGTAAAGGGCACAGATTTTTTATGTCTTCTCCAGGTACGCCACACTCCCCAAATCTCAAATCTCCATGGGTTCATCTACATACAGGAAGCTCTCAGAACCTAGTCCTTTCGGGTTTTTGCAGAGGCTTAATTTCATGATGATGAGAGATTAAATCATTGCCATCGGTGATTGATTCAGGTTCCTGCCCCTCTCCCCTTCCCTGAGGTCAGGAGGAGGGGCTGAAAGTTCTAACCGTCCAATCACAGGGCATTTCTCTTGGCACCCAGCCCCTGCCCCAAAGTCATCTCATTAACCTGAAAGAGGCACCTTTATTGATCCATCACTTCAGAAATGATAAAGGTTTTAGGAACTCTGTGCCAGAAACAGGGACGAAGACCAAATATATATTTTTTACAAATCACCACATCGCAGTAATGGTCCTCTGACTTCTCCGTGGGGAACTGCTCTCTTTCTGCACTGCTCGTCCAGGGTGGAGTTTGTGACTCCTTCACTCTGGCCCCTGTGCTGGGCTGGGGAAGGGCGCAGGGCACACTCCCAGCCCAGCCCTTGAAAGGAAATGGGAATTTGGGAAACACTGTGGGAGCGACAGTCTAGCCTGAGCACTGGGAACTGAACCCAGCCCCACAAGACAGATCCACCAGACGCAGACGAGGCCTGGACAGGAAAGATACGTTAAAGATCTCATCAGAGTCAGGGTCCAACAGGAAATAGATGGCTCCCTTGAACTAGATACTATGAGGAAAGTTTAATAAAGGGCCATTCACGGGGGGCAGAGTGCATGGTGCCAAACTGCCCTGTGCAAAAATTCTGCTGGGACCTAGGGCCAGTAGCAATAGAGCTGGACTACCTGTAGGTCCAAAGGGATATGAGAGTAGTTGCCAGAACCCACAAGAGAGAAACAATGACCCTGGATTGAGAAACATACCAGCCGGGGGTGACCCTGCAGGGAAGGAGCCAGGGAATAGGCACCCTGATTTTCCTTTTGCTACCTCCTCCCCATGAGCCAACCCCCGGAAGGCAGAGGTTGCAAGAGCCCCGCCGACGTGGCCCCAACGCTGCAGGCTCCTAAGTGACTCAGTGGTTTAAATGAGTTTCCCTCTCTTTCTCTCTCTCTGTATTTTTTTAACTGCTTAAAAAAAAATTGTAGTGAAGTCTATGTAAAATGTGCCGTTCTAGCCATTTCTAAGCATGCAATTCAGTGGTATGGATTCCATTTACAATGTTGTGGAACCATCACCACTATCTACATCCAAAATGCTTTCATCACCCCATTTCCCCCCTCACCTAGCCCCTACTAACCTCTAACCTACTTTCTAGCTTTATGAATTTACCTATTGTAGATGTTTCATGTAAGTGGAATCATACAATACCTTTCCTTTTGCATCTGCCTTATGTCACTTAGCATACTGTTTTTAAAGTTCATCCATGTTGTAACATACATCAAAACTTCATTTCCGTTCATGATGAGTATTCCACCGTATGGCTATATCAACGTTTGTTTATTCATTCATCTGTTGGTGGGCCCTTGGAATGTTTCCACATTTTGGCTATTTTGAATAATGCTGCCATGAACTCCTCTTCTGTATTTCGAATGCTTCCCATCAGAAGAGAAGCTAACGAGTAAAGGAATTGATGGCAACAAAATGCATGGTACCTTGCGGTGGGAGCCCACCAAATGCGGTTAGAGCTATTGCGATTGTGTGTTTGGGCATACTGTCCACTCCGGACCCAGGAGACGGGCCCCCATGCAGCCCGTGCAAAAGCAAAGGGCATGAAAGGGAGAAGTTATTGATTTCTTAAGTGTGGAGTCCTAACCACTTAGGATGTTGTTTTTAAAAATACCAAAGCCCAGAGTAACCTAGTAATTAGACTGGCACTCTTGCCAACGTTTAATGGTTGAGTGATCAAAAGTTTTCTTTTCTGTTTTTTTTTTTTTTTTCCTTTCTGCTGTCAATTTTGGCTGATTAGAAAGACATGTGAATCTTTCCTTACACATAATTTTCCAAGTCTGAAGTGAGAAATTGAACTGAACTCAATTACGGCAGCCAATCTACTGTATTTAATTGCACACGGGAGCAAGAAATGTGAAGGGTTCCTTGGAAGAGGAAGGTGGGCACAGTGGACTCGGAGTGATTGATGTCAGGCTACCTGTGGGCGTGGGAGTGGGCGTGACCTCGAGGGCACCCACGCCCCTCCCAATCACACATTTGCGTGTACACATTGATGAGATGCAGATACTGTAAGATCACATGCTCTGAGATCATGGCACCTTCTCCAGTGGTTTGGCTGATGAATTTACAACTGCTTTCAAGTGCTAATTCAGAAGCTTGTAATTACTATATATATATATATATATATATATTCCCTGTGAGAAATGCCAACTAACTAATGAAAAGAGGTCAAGCAAAGGAGGGAAGTGGATTGGCGGGCAACCTGTTCACTAAAGAAACAGTACGTAGAGGACCGGCTGAAAGCAAGCTGCTCCTTGGAAGCACTGGGTAGCATCATCATGGGGTCCATGACCGCTACTGTGCACTGTAATCAACACGGTGGCCCTGTCCCGAGGCGCTAACCATCCTCACAGTGAGGAATGTTTACCGAGCACTTCCTGTGTGCTGGGTACCGTGTTCCTGCTATTCATATGCTACCCTCAGTCTTCAAAGCAGCCTTGCATGGCGGTGGTGTTTTTCTGGTTTTATACATGAGGACAGCGAGGTTCGGAGGGTAGGGACTTGCTTGAGCAAATGAGTACACAAAAGTTGATCTCAGATCTGAGCTGAAGCCAGGGATTGCTGCATTATGTCCCAGGTCACACTGAACTCCAGAATCCGTAGCACGGGGACAGCCAGGCAAGGCAAACACACTCATCTGCTCTATATTTCAAATCCCTCCCAGCAGAGGAGAAGCTAAAGAGTGAAGGAAATGATGGCAGTAAGGTGAATGGTTCGACCCATCAACTTCCCTCCTTGGCTTGACTTCTTTCACTAATTTTGGTGCGGTTTTGTTTCCATTGCTGTCTCCTGCGTTCACTTTCCACACTCCTCCTCTTCCACGTTCCCTCCCCTCTCGTCTCTATCCTTCCCCCTAACCATCTTGCATTGTGCTCATGCTCCCTCCCTAGTCTCATCAATTTTTGATCAAGAACTGGTCATAAGGCTGTCACTCTGAAAACAAAAGAAGGAGCCCCAGGAAAGAAAACATTCCTTTGACATAATTGTGAGCTGTACACCTGGCAGGAGCCACCAAGGCTGAGCCGCGAGACCCTGAAGGGTGGCATTGAGCAGCCGGAGACGGAAGGAGCCCCTGGCAACCCCAGGGTCCTGCGGCTGCACGCCTGCCTCTGGCCTCAGCTGTAACTCACCAAAGAGGCCAGAGAGGTGTCACCTTGGAGCGGAGGGCGCTGTCCAAGTCCAGGGGCTGCGTGGGGTTGAGCGTCAGATGGGGAGGGAGGGGGTTGAATGGGCTTGGTAAACAAGGAGGGAGCAGCCATAGGAAAGCAGGGCTGGGGCCAGGGAAAGGAAGAGCCAGGGAGATGTGAGGTCACGTCAAAGCCAGTCAGCAGGCGGGCGGTTCCAGGGAGTCCGGGCTTGCTGCCAGTGACGAGTTCTGATGCGCCCAGCTCTCCTAGGCATGAGGTAGAGCTGGCTGAACCACGCCAAGGCCCGGGGAAGGGGGATTGCTGTCACCTGCTCTTCGGCCAGTACCGCTGTCCCCTCTTCTTACATTTCAGACCCACTTCAGTGAGTCTGACTGTGAGATCATCCAGACAAGGACCAATTACACAATTATTCTATTTTCATAGATGAGAAAACTGAGAGTCAGGGTGATTAGGGATCTGGTTCAAGTCTGCAGAACTGGGAAGTGGAAAAACTGGGGTGAAACCTAGAAGCTCCTCCCACTTGCCCGGGCTGCTGGCGGGCCAGGCAGAGTGGTGTTTGGAGACAAGCACAGGACTTGCAGTCAGCCAGACCCATTCCCGAGTCTTGTCTTCAAAACGTATTAGCACTGTATTTCCTCTCTCTGAGTTTTGCCACGGTACACACGAGCTCGATCTGTCCTGTGACCTGCTTTCTACAAAAAAATACAACAGAATTCACAGAGGGGGCACTGCCCAGTCCCTGTTAGCCGCTCTGAGTTCACAGGAGGTAGCCTGTCAGTACAGACCTCATGGGAAGGAAGCCCGGACACTGCCTGGAGGGGCCTAATTATACCCAGCAAGTATCTTTCACCTGGTGGCTCTCGGCTTTCAATGATGTGTGTATGTGGCAAAGAACATTTTCCGAGCGAACACTTGGACGCTGTAAAAACAAAATGGAATGATTAGGGAGGCGCTGGACCATGGAGTGTTTTCCTTGAGCAAGTCTTTTAACCTTGCGGTGAAGCTGACCCTCTCTCAGGCACTGACAGCCTGTTTGGAACAGAGGAAACGAGCTAAGTTCTTTTTAATGTATATTAAATTGAGCCTGTCAATCTTGACAAGTCCCTGTAAATAGATGGACACGAAGAGGACAGCCTGCCTAGCCACGCTGCTCGGGAGGCTGTGCGGTGGCGCTCCCATCCACGACAGGTACAACAGAACCTCGCTCTCCCTCTCGCCCTTCTTTCCTTTCTTTCTTATCTAATAAGAGCCATTCATTGTCTATTAGTGATCACGGTCTGAAACCTGTGCCAAAGACTTGATATGAATTCTCTGATGTAATCCTGATAACACTCCTATGAAAGGGGTTCCAGCCAGGTCGGTGTGGCTCAGTGGACCGAGCATCAACCCAGGGACTGAGAGGTCCTGGTTTGATTCCTGGTCCGGGCACATGCCTGGGTTGCGGGCTCGATCCCCAGTAGGGGGCGTGCAGGAGGCAGGTGACTGATGTTTCTCACATCGATATCTCTGTCTCTCCCTTATTCTCTCTAAAAAAATCAATAAGGATCCCTCAATAACATGGTGGCCAGCAGGACCGGAGGGAGGGTGAGTGTGTGAGAGTGTGTGAGTGGACATGAAGGTGGACAACCAAATCCCAGCAGTGCAGAGCCACGGAGCAGAAGGTTCCTGTGCTGTGGACAGGAGCAGCCGGCTACCACGGTAAGTAGCCCTTCAGGGCACTTCTCCCTGCGCTCAAAGGAGGCCCCACCATTTTGGAAGATTGGGTCTTCTCTGGGAGGAGGCAGTGGGAGTGGCTAGGGCCCAGCAACCTGAGCCCACCAGCGCACCTGGCACCATCGGACCAGTGGACACTCTGTGGCAACACAGACCAGTGCACAGTAGTGGAGCTGCCAAGGTGCCAGTCGCAGAAGCTGCAGACAGCCAGGAGCCCAGCACCATCTCCTATAGTAGCAGCCCTATCAGAGTCCAGATATACCCCCAGCAACAGAGGCTGGGGAGCAGACATCCATCCCCAGGCAACAGAAGCACAGACCAGCAGCTGAGACCCATCCCCAAAAACTACAGCAGAAGCTGAGCAGGAGTTGAGCCCCATGGGGCAGCAGCACTCCCCAGCCACCAGCGGTGGGACCTGGGGCTCCACAGAGGCCTGTGTGGTCCAGCAGCTCACAAGAGCAGTAGGAAGCCTGAGCCTGAGAGGAACTGGTGCGATCCAGCTGCCCGCCCTTGGGACCTGCATGGTGCAGGGGCACCAGAGAGGCCTGTGCGACCCAGCAGCCCATAACATAGGCATAGAGCCAGGTCCCCCAAGGGACTGTGCAATCCAGTTACCCGTGGGACCTGCAGGATGCGGGGGCACCAGAGAGGCCTGTGTTACCCAGCTGTGCACAAGACAGGCATAGAGGATGTTAAAATGGAGGCAGAGTGAATGGAAGCTACATAGATGATCTTCCAGGACCAAATGGGAATTACAACTAAAATAAAGACAAATCCTCGGAAAAAAGCAACAGAAAAGCAGCAGGACAGGACCATGTAACAAGGGACACTGGTAGGATCTGCAGAGGTGTGAGAGGGTGGTGGGTTAGGAGCCCATGGACAGTAGTAGTCTTAGCTGTGAGCAGTGCCCTTGGGAATAAAGACCAAGCCCACTCCACAGCGCAGAGAGCCAGGACAAAGCGCTAAAATAGCCACAGCCACTCACCTGGGGGCTACCTCAGAGGGAGGGCAGACTGGGCTGCAACTCTGTGGAGACAACCGGGGTTTGGAAGGCACTTAGAGTTTTTGCTGAGTTGTGGTCACAAAGGACAGTGGCCAGTGTGCTCCTTCCCAGAGCTGTGGGGAAAAGCAGCAGCCACCCTCCTCAGAGATTCAGCCTTTCCCAGGTGAGGCAAAGAAATGAATTGAGGCTCATTAACAACCAGCATCTATCCCACCCTCTGGAAATCCTTTTATGCAGAACACCAGGGCTACATTCCAAGACACTGAGTAACTGAGACTAATAGCCTCCAGGAAAAAGCTAGAGGATAACTGAACCTTTCCTGGGCTTGAAACTCTACCCAGGAAAGTAAGACTTGACAGTGGTGTTTAACTTGGGCCCGCCCAGGCTCATCCAAACCCAGTAGAAGGAGCCACAAACAGCAGAACACCAACATCCACAGGAAAAATTTGGCAGGCTCCAAAACCCACTGAGATAGTCAAAATGGTGAAACAAAGAAACAAATCTCAAATGAAAGATCAAGAGAACTCTATCAAGATGAGATAAATGAAATGCATTTAAGCAAATTATCAGAGGTAGAGTTCAGCGCCATGATCTTGAGGAAGCTCAAGGACATCATGAATAAGGACATCAGCACCATGAGTAAAGATATAGAAACACTGAAAACCAACCAAGTGGAAATGAAGAATGACATAGCAGAAATAAAGAACACATTGGAAGGACTAACCAGCAGAGTAGAGGAAGCTGAGGACCGGATCAGTGAATTAGAAGGAAGGGTAGAACAAAATCAACCAATCAGAAAACCAAAAGGAAAAAACAATAAAAAACAGGAAGACAGCTTAAGAGAACGGTGGGACAGCTGGAAACGTACTAATATTTGCATCATAGGCATCCCCAAAGAGGAAGAAAATGGGCAAGGGTTAGATAATATATTTAAAGAAATAGTGACAGAAAACTTTTTTAACTTGGTGAAGGAAGAAGGCATTTAAGTTCAAGAAGCACAGAGAGCCCAAAGTAAGAAGAACCCAAACAGGCCCACACCAAGACACATAGTAATTAAAATGCTAAAAATTAAAGACAAAGAGAGAATCCTAAAGGCAGCAAGAGATAAGCAACAAGTTACCTACAAAGGAAACCCCATAAGGCTCTCAGCTGACTTCTCAACAGAAACACTACCAGCCAGAAGGGAGTGGCATGGAGTAATCAAGGTCATGAAAAACAATGATCTGAATCCAAGACTACTCTATCCAGCAAGACTATCATTCAAAATAGAAGGTCAAATGAAGAGCTTCCCATACAAAAAAAGGCTAAGGGAATATATTAACACTAAACCAGCACTGCAAGATATGCTAAAAGGACTGCTGTAATTAGTAGAAGAAATAGGAAGAAAAATAGAATCACACCAAACAAAATGGCAATAAATAAGTACATATCAATTATCACCTTAAATGTGAATGGTTTGAATGCTCTGATAAAAAGACACAGAGTAGCTGACTGGATAAGAAATCATGACTCACATATATGTTGTTTACAAGAGACTCACTTCACAACAAAAGATTCACATAGGTTGAAAGTAAAAGCATGGGAAAAAGTCTTCCAAGGTAATTGAAAGGAAAAAAATGCTGGGGTAGCAATACTCATATCTGATAAAGTAGATTTCAAAATGAAAACTATAACTAGAGACAAAAAAGGAAACTACATAATATTGAAAAGATCTATCTAATGGGAAGATATAACCTTGGTAAACATATATGCACCCAATATGGGAGCACCAACATATATTAAAAATCTTCTGGAGGACTTCAAAGGAGAAATCAACAGCAATACAATCATAGCAGGGGGCTTCAATACCTCGGACATCACTGGATAGATCATCTAGACAAAAAATTAACAAGGAAATGCAGACTCTAAATGAAGCACTAAATCAAATGGATTTAATAGATATCTACACAGAATTACAGCCCAAAACTGCAGAATTCACATTCTTCTCAAGTGCACATGGGACAATCTCAAAGATAGACCACATGTTAGGGCACAAAGTAAGTCTCTACAAGTTGAAGAAGACTGAAATCATATCAAGCATCTTCTGAGATCACAATGGCATGAAACTAGAAATCAATTGCAACAAGAACATGCAAAGACATTTGAACACATGGAGGCCAAATAGCATGTTATTAAACAATGAATGGGTTACCAAGGAAATCAAGGAAGAAATTAAAAACTTCCTGGAAACCAATGACAATGAACACACAACAACACAAAATCTCTGGGATGCAGCAAAAGCATTTCTGAGAGGGAAGTTCATAGCATTACAGGCCTACCTCAAGAAGCAAGAAAAATTTCTAATAGACTATCTAACCTCACAACTCAAATAACTGAAAAGCAAACAAAAAGAAAACCCCAGAGCAAGTAGAAGGAAGGAAATAGTAAAGCTCAGAGCAGAAATGAATGACATGAAGAAAAAAAAAAATTCAAAGTATCAATGAAATAAAGAGCTAGTTCTTTGAAAAGATAAACAAAATTGATGAACCCTTAGCTAGACTCACCAAGAAACAAAGAGAGAGAACCCAAATACACAAAATCAGAAATGAAAGAGGAGAAATAATAACTGACACCACAGAAATACAAAGGATTGTTAACATATATTATGAACAATTATACGGCAACAAATTCGACAATCTAAGTGAAATGGACAAATTTCTAGAAACATATAGTCTCCCAAAACGGAACCGGGAAGAGATAGAAAACTTGAACAGACCAATAACAACAAAAGAAATTGAAGATGTAATCAAGATTCTCCCAGCAAATAAAAGCCCAGGCCCAGACACCTTCACGAGGGAATTTTACCGAACATTCAAAGAAGAACTAATACCCATTCTCCTCAAACTATTTCAAAATGTTCAAGAAGAAGGAAGACTTCCAATCTTATTTATGAGGCCAGCATAATTCTAATCCCAAAATTAGAAAAAGACATTACAAAGAAAGAAAACTACAGGCCAATATCCCTGATGAACATAGATGCCAAAATCCTGAACAAAATACTAGCAAATCAGATCCAGCAATACATCAAGAAAATGATTCACCATGACCAAGTGGGATTCATCCCAGCGATGCAAGGCTGGTACAATATTTGCAAATCAATAAATGTGATACACCACATAAACAAAATAAAAGATAAAAATCATATGATCATATCAATAGATACTGAAAAAGCATTCGACAAAATCCAGCACCCATATCTGATAAAAACGCTCAGCAATCTGGGAACAGAGAGATCATATCTCAACATAATAAAGGCCATATATGAAAGACCTACAGCCAACATTATACTCAATAGGCAAAAACTAAAAGCATTTCCTTTAAGAACAGAAATAAGACAAGGATACCCACTTTTGCCACTCTTATTTGACATAGTACTGGAAGTCTTAGCCACAGCAAGGAAGAGAAAATAAAAGGGATCCAAATCAGAAAGGAGGAAATGAAACTGTCATTATTCGCAGATGATGTGATACTATACATACAAAACCCCGAAGACTCCATCATAAGTTTACTAGACTTAATAAATAAATTTGGCAAAGTAGCAGGATACAAAATTAACGTCAAAAAATTGATGGCATTCTTATACACCAATGATGAACTCACAGAAAGAGAATCTAAAAAAAAATCCCATTTACCGTCGCCCCCACAAAAATTAAGATACCTAGGAATAAACATAACCAAAGAAATGAAGGACCTATTCACAGAAAACTACAGGTCATTGAAAAAAGAAATAGAGGAAGATATAAAAAGTGGAAGCACATACCTTGTTCATGGATTGGAAGAATTAACATCATTAAAATGTCCATACTACCCAAAGCAATCTATAGATTCAATGCAATCCCCATCAAAATACCAATGACATACTTCACAGGACTAGAACAAATACTTCAAAAGTTCATATGGAACCAAAAAAAAAAAAAAAAAGACCTCTAATAGCCACAGCAATCTTGAAAAAGAAGAACAAAGTAGGAGGGATCACATTACCAGATTTCAGGTTATACTACAGAGCCACTATATTCAAAACAGCATGGTACTGGCACAAGAACAGTCAGATAGATCAATGGAACAGAATAGAGAACCCAGAAATGGGCCCAAGACAATATGCTCAATTAATATTTGACAAAGGGGGCAAGAGCATACAGTGGAGTAAAGACAGCTTCTTTAATAAATGGTGTTGGGAAAATTAGACAGCTACATGCAAAAAAATGAAACTAGACCATCAACTTACACCCTACACAAGAATAAACTCAAAATGGATAAAAGACTTAAGTGTGACTCATGAATCCATAAAAATCTTAGAAGAAACTGTAGGCAACAAAATTTCAGATATCATATGCAGCAGAATTTTCACTGATACATCACCTAAGGCAACAGAAACAAAGGAGAAAATGAACACATGGGACTATGTCAAACTCAAAAGCTTCTGCACAGCAAAAGAAACAACCACCACCAAAATGGAAAGGCAACCCAGTCTATGGGAGAGCATCAATGCCAATGATACATCAGATTGGGTGTTAATTTCTAATATATATAGTGTGCTCATACAGCTCAACAAAAGGAAGACAAAGAACCCAATTAAAAAATGGGCAGAGGAACTAAATAGACACTTCTCCACACAGGATATACAAATGGCTAAGAGACATATGAAGAAATGCTCAACATCACGAATCATCAGAGAGATGCAAATTAAAACAACAATGAGGTATCATCTCACACCTGTCAGAATGGATGCCATCAACAAATCATCAAACAACAATTGGTGATTGTGATGTTGGTGAGGGTGTGGAGAAAAGGGGACTCTAGCACACTGCTGGTGGGAATGCAGACTGGTGCAGTCACTATGGAAAACATGGTGTTACCTCAAAAAATTAAAAATTGAACTGCCATTTGACCCAGTGATCCCACTTCTAGGAACATCCCCAAAGAAGCCTGAAACACAAATCAGAAAGAATATATGTACCCCCATGTTCATAGCAGCACTATTTACAATAGCTAAGATCTGGAAACAGCCCAAATGTCCATCAGTAGACAGATGGATAAAAAAGCAGTGGTACATATACACAATGGAGTACTATGGAGCTGTAAGAAAGATCTCTTATCCTTTGAGACAACATGGAGGGACCTGGAGAGTATTATCCTAAGCAAAACAAGCCAAGCAGAGAATGATAAATATCACATGATCTCACTTATTTGTAGAATATAATGAACATAACAGTCTGAGGAATGGGGTAGTTCCAGAGACATGAAAGTGGGGTGCAAACTGACAATCCTCAGAAGGGGGGGTGGGGAGGAGATAAACCATAGAACTTACATGCATGTATGCATGAACAATGGACATGAACAACAAAGCTAGAGACAGGGTGGGGAGGGTAGGGAAGGGGGGTATCAGTGAGGGAAAAAGGAGAAACATCTGTAATAAAAATTAATTAATTAATTAAAAAATAAAAATAAATAAATAAGATCAATAAAAACGTATTTTAAAAAATGGGTTCTAGTTTATTTTCACTTTTGAGACGAGGGAAGCAAGGCTCAAAGCAATACTGTGTCACAGCTTCTAATAGGCTTCTAATAGGCGAGTCAAAATTCTCCACTTAGGCTCTCAGTTTCTTTGGATATTATTATCCTAACAAATCAAACTGCTTACATTTGCTATGTTCTTTTTCAGGCCTTGCCCATGTGTATACATAATTTATGCATACTTATAACTTTAATTATTTTACAGCTATAGTTTGGTATTTGTTTAAGATTATGTTTTATTTTTGTCAAAGTTGTCCATAAATATTTTAAAAAGCCAAAGAGTGTAAAATATATGCCATGGAAAACACCAATCCCTGGTCTTACTTGATTTCTTCTAACTATTGTTTCTGATATTGCTCTACATGTTTTTGGTAACTAAATGTGTATGTTCCTTAATTGATCAGCTTTTGATACTGACTTCCTCGAGCAGTATAGGAAGAACCTGCTCTCACTCCCTTTGCTTCCCTTCCATGGACTTCTGTTATGACTTTGTGTATGTTGTGTCAAGTCAAGTTGTATCTCTTTCTTGTATTTGACTTTGATTTTAAAAGGTAGCAATTGAAATTATTTGCATACTTTCCTTTCTCTAATTTTCCACACATGTTCCCACATCTCTGTCACTCACCCATCTATAACTTTCCTATAAATTCAAACATATGAACTCCTTTATTTTATTTTATATTTTGTTTAGAGATCATCCTTCTGAAACTGTCCTCCTGTTCCAGTCTCAACTGGTTCCTTTCCAGGATGGCTGCACAGTTGGTGTATAGGGTGTTCTTCTGATTATCATCCTGACAAGTCCTTTGTTGCTTTTTTGAGTAGACTTCTCATTTCCTGCAGCACTTAACTTCCTGTGCTGTCCTGATTTTCTTTCCAATTTACTTCCCTAAGAAAGGGTATATAAGTTATAAATCTTTCTTGAGTCTATCTTATTGCTCACTTAAATTCATGTAACAGTTTGGCTGGGTATAAATTTCTAGTTTGAAAAGATTTTCTTTCAAAATACTTAAAGCCATTTTTCATTGTCATCCAAGTTCTTGTTTTGGTATTCAGAAGTCTGAGTCCATTTTGATTCCAAGTTCATTGCATGTGACCTTTTATTCTCTCTAGAAGCTTTGGGCTATTCTCTCTATTCTTTGAGTTCAGAAATTGCATGCATTACACTCAGAACTTGGTGAATCCTTTAAATTGGAGACATCTGTTCTTTAGTTCTGGGAAATTTTCTGGTCTTACACTGATTTATAGTGTAAGGATTCCCTAAAGTTTGACCCATTATTTCCTATTCTACACAAATGACTGGAAGGCAATTAATATTTATTGTACAGCTACTATGTTTTAGTCATTGTAATAGACACTTTGCACTTGCTATTTATTTTATCCTCATAGAAAACCTTCAAGATAGCTCTTGGCATTAGTAGCTTATAGGTGAGGACTCTATGATTCAGACTAATGGAACAATTTGTCCCAGTTATTAAACACCAACAACATTAAATAACAATATTTATTAAACATCACAGTCAGAATTCAATCCATCTGGACAACTCAGTCCACTAAATAAGGTTCCCCAAATATGTTCCTTACAACACCAGTGTCTCATATGTTTCTGTAGTTTAATATGCCTAGAAAATGCTGGGATAAATATATGTTTTAGTTATAGGATTTCTCAGAGCTGTTGATACCCTTAACTGAACTTGTGAGTCTCTAAGGAGGAGATTGTGTGATGCATCATTTCCCAGAGTAGATGGATGTGATATGGAAGCTGTGCCTTGAAGGGTAGGGGAATAAGAGTATGAGATATTAGATGTGGTTGCTGGCTAGCAGGCTATAGTTGCAATGGACCCTGTGGTTTTTCCTGTAATACCTTGTCTCCTCCATCCTCCTCTTCCTTCTTTCATTCCACTGGCCTGCCTTGCTCACTTGGAACTAGTTTGTTGATTACTCAAACAGCCATACTGGCTGTCTTTCAAATACATGGAAGCCTCATTATGTCTGCGGGCTTTCTAATACACTGCTCTCTCCTCACAGAGTCCTCTTCACCTTCCTCACCTCACTCACACCTCTTTGTCCGTCAAAGCTTAGCCTAAAGGCAGTCTCCTCAAGGAACATTTCCCCAAACATTATGTTAGGTCTCCCTACATTAGGTGCTCAAAGTATACTGCGATTCTATATTATATCAAATGACTATAACATGTATCATTGCATATGATGTACACTGTATCCATTGCAATCATATAATTATACAATTTAAACAATTTGCTTACTGTCTGTCTCCTTTTGTAGACCCTAAGATCCTTCTGCAGCACAGACCATGTCTGTCTTGCTTGTTACCATATGCCTAGAACAGAGAGTTGTGTGTAATGTATGCTAGGTGCTCAGTAAACATTTGTTGAGTGATTGCATGAATGATCAAATGGATAAATGAAAATGGCTACTTCATTCATCACTATCATTAATGAGGGTGCTAATTAAGGAATTTTGCTTCAAATGGTGGTTTTTGTTAGAATTCCAATGGCCCAGTTCTGCTTCACAATAGGTCTGCAGTGAGACAAGAATTTAATGCAAAGCATAACCTCAAATGTAATGAATAATTCCATGAAACAAAATCATAATTAAAAAAATATTCATTTCTGTTTTGTACATGAATTATTTTGCCAACAGGTATCTCAGCATGAGACTGCTTCTACCCCAAAATACCCAGCCTCAAAAGCATATTCAAGTAGTTCTTCATGAGTCCTATAAATCAAACTCTCATCAGAGAGCTAAGGGAACAAATGAATATTCTCTTTTAAGGAGTGAAAAGACAAATGCTTCGAATTAAAAGAAAGAGTCAGGTTGGATATTTTTAAGGGCCTTGTTCCAGCCTTCGCTGGGTGAGCAGCTAAGCCTGACCCAGAGTCTTGGCCAGTGCTTCCGTCTCCCACGAACCTTGTGATTTCCTTGAGATAAGATATTCTGGAGAGCTGTGCCTTCCATTTCACCCAGAGGACTTCTGGGAAGGCTGAATAGCATCGCGCCCCCGAGAGCCTCTAGCACCATGCCTGCCCATGCAGCACATGTAGTTGCCTTTCGTCTTCCTCATCTGGCCCTCTCTGCCCTAACTTCATCGACTCGTTAATTAGCTCTTTCTGTGGACACCTTCACTGACAGTGGACACTAAGGGTTCTGATAATGTCTGATTCATCTCTGCATTCCAGCCCTCCTACAATGCTGGGCACACAGGAGGCACTCAATAAGTGTTTATTGATGAGGAGTGAATGATCTCATCAATAGCCCCGTAAAGTGAAGGTGGGACCTTTTATTTTCCCCAGTCACACAGTAGAGGAGGTTGACTCTCCGTCCATGTGAGGATCCTGATGGCCCCCAATTGGTACACACTTAATTAAGGACGGTGTACATGGTCCTGCAGGACCTGGCTCCTGCCTCCACCCGGGAATTGCTCCTGCTGCTCCTCACCTCATTGTTTTCTCTCTAGTGAATCCTGAATGAATGTCGAATAAGTGCTTTTTTTGTGAGGCTGGGACTTTGCTCAGTTTGTTCTCTCCCACTGACAGGTCCTCCTTTTATTTAACTTTCAACCCCCTGTTGAGGTATTTCCTCCTCCTGGGAGCCTTCCAGGACTAGCTCCTCCCTGCTCTGGGGTAAGTCTCCCTGGCTGGCAACATTGTTTGGTGATTGTTTTTTTGGTTTGTCCCGAATCAGACGGTGTGTTCCTCAGGGGTAGGGGCCGGAGCTCAGTAAAGTTAACAAGAGACATGCTGCACAGTGGAGCTCAAATCTTTGTGAAGAACAACCAGGAACACACTTGGGGTCCCAGCCTGGCCCTCCTGGTCCACAGCCCTCTCCCAGACATCATGCTGCTGAACACATTGCATAATATGAGCATCAGGAGGAAAAAAAATAGATCAAATGGCAGCACAAACCCAAATTGGCAGCCATCCTCAAGATGCCGAGAGGACGCCCATCTGCTCTCCTCCCATTCTAAACCCACAGTTGTGCCCTCCATGCTGAGAGAGCTGGCAGCAGCTGGCCCCCTGCTGCGAGCGAAGAAAGGACCGATTTATAACAAAGAACCCTCTCTAATTCAATCTGCGAATCCGCTCTGGCGCCTGGGTGCAGAGGCGACTTGTGGGCACCGTCTTGTTCATGCTTCTGCTACCTCTGCATTCCAGCCACATTCAGCGCCTCACCAGGGCACGGAGAAGAAGCCTGGTGTTTTTATCTGGGAGCGATTTTAGGAAGTCAGAGATCAGATCATTTGATACCCTGTAAAATAGACTGGTGCAACGGCTGGCATGTCCCAGGGCTGCAGCCTCCATGGCTGGCATCTGGGTGATACTCATGGTGTTGGGCGATGGTTTCTGGTCAGGGAGATCTTGTATGGAAACTGGTTTCCATGCCTGATGCTTCCAAATATCAAATGATGTTTCTGGCAGCCACACCTGGGAACATCTCTCCTTTGGCAATCACTTCCAATATTTTCATCCTCAGAGTTGGGACTTGCAGGTTGGATCATGATCCAGCACTCTTGGGAAGGGAGACTGAAGTTGGAGGTAGGAGTCGGCCCTGATGTGTCAGTGTGGATTGTTTCTAGAGGTCAAGTTTGCTCTGCTTGAAGCCCAGGCTGAAGGTGTTGGCCCTCTGTCGTTCTGAGTTATATACATGGCCCTGCCCTCTGGACAGTGCTGATGGAAATAACCAAGAGTAGCCAGTCTACGGGCTTGTCAGTGACCCACGTTAGGATCTGGTACAAAAAGATCAGCTGGGCCAATGGCATGAAGTGTCTTGTGAATGATAACTAAGAAATCCCCAGGAAATGAGGCTACTGTTGGAGAGGGTTGCAGTTGAAAGGTCAGATGGAGAGAGAAGACTAGTGGGGTATTGATGAGTTACATGCAAGACCAAGGTAAGTGGGAGCAAAACACTGAGTGAGCAGAAGCCATGGTGTGTAGACAGGTGGGTGGGGTGAGTGGGAAGGAAGTATGGGACGGAGGAGAGAAGGGAGGCTTCCTGATTAGAGAGACCACAGAGCCCTGCAGCGATGTCTGTATCTTGAACGACAAAAGCCTTATTTATATGTTTGCTCAATAAACAGGGTTAAATTAAGCCCTGGGCCAATTTATGGGGGTACAGGGATGATGGGGGTACCGCCCTTAATCTTCAGGTGCTCACAGTCCTGCGGGGGAGAGATGTGTAAAGGGACAATGACACAGCTCAGCAATGGGGAGTGAAGTGCACACATGTAAAAGGTGAAATGGATATACAGGGAGGAGCATCTCAGTCTGCGTGAGAAGCCAAGAGAGGCCTTCTGGCCAGGTGGAAGGAGGGTGGGTACAAACTCTAGGCATTTGAGATGAATTGTGCAAGAGTCTGAGAGGGAGCAGAGCATGTTTGAAGATTGATAAGAAACTAGAAATGCGAGAACATAAAGTTTGACTCTTCCTTCCAAGAAGAACATGTAAGAGTTCTGATGATGAAAAGGTAAGAGGCATCGGCAAATTCGTCCTCTGAAGCCAAAATCACCCAATTATGGAGAAGGAAGAACCTTAGAGGTCATCTCATCCAGATGGTTTATTTTCCAAAGGAGAAAACTGAGGCTCAGAGAAGGAGGTCACCTTCATTCTGCTGTAAATCTTTCTGGAATTGCCCAAGGAACTAGGGGCAGGGCTGGAACAAGACCCAGGCCTCCTAAGCACTGGTTTCAGCCTCTGTGTAAAGGGCAGGTAGCTAGAGGGACACAGTGGATTTCCATTTCAGCCCGAAGCTTTATGGGGGAAAGGAAGTTCAACTAACCATTCTGAACAGGAGCACTGAGAACCTAGTGCAGCAAACGGTGATGCAGCATTGACTACAACCAAAGGCACGAGTGGACGCTGGTTCCAGTGCTTGCTGACAACCTGAAGTGCCTTCTTTGTCTTCTCCAAATCCTGTCCTCCCCTCAGGACCTGGTTCAATTCCCTCCTCCTCCAGGAAGCCTTCCATGTCTGCCTAGCACCCATAGGTTGGAGGTGCTCTCTCTTCTATTGGCCTTTCAGGCTTTGATAGTCACAGGATACTCACATCCCCTGCCTATTGCCATGTGAGTTACCTGCTCATCTATGTGATGATTTCTCCAAAGGGGAGCTCCTGCCTGTGAAGGGGCTACCTCTCATACTTTCTTGAACCCTACAACACTTAGTCCAGTGCCTGGCACAAGGAAACACCAATGGATTCTTTCAGACTTTGCAAAACGTTCCTTTCTGCCTTCCCTCATGCCCTTCCAAGGCTAGTTGGACTTACTCTATTGTTCACTTTCTCCTACTGCCTCCCAGTTTCCCCATTTTTTTCTTAACAATGAATGATAATTGCAACATCCTTTTATATTCATATGGAGCTTCATAGTTGAAAAATATGTTACCATACCCGTGGAGACCAAAGGTCAGGAAAGTTAAGTGACCCTCTAGGTTTTTTGGGTAACGCTGAGCAAAGTGATGGATGAGTTTAGAGTCATACTTATGTGAATGGAGGACTAACAGGGGGTTCAGGAAAACCACTGATTTAAACATCTTCAAGTAGGTGGCATTTTGGAAACAGTGCAGTATATAGAAACCATCGCCTTCTGCATCTCCGAGTCCTTCTTCAGGAAATCAGCCAAGTGGAGAAGATGAGGACTCACCTCTCAGTCTATAAGAGTGGGCTTCATATTTCTGTCCAATACTAGACCCATTTATCTGACCTATCTGGGGTGCTTTTTTTTTTTTTTAAAGATAATGATAGGCTTTTTCCATCCTCTGATAAGTTCTAAAAGACTGTTTTTACTTCCCTCTTCCACATCATGTTCATCTTAATTTATTGCATATTCAACCTCTGGCTCAATCACATTAATCACATGCCCAATACCTGTCAAAGGAGGTCACTATGCTGGATCCATTTCATCTGACCTCCAGGTCCACGTCCCACTCTCCACCCTGCTCTCCCACAGAGGCCACCCTAGGGGCTTGGGCAGCACTCTTGGCCTCTGCTGTCTGATGGGGTTAGCCAGTGGGAGGCACTAGAAAGAGGTGGAAGGGGAAGAGGAGCGTGGAGTTCAAGGTATCTCGTCCTCTGGCTCCCACACTATTGGTCACCGTGAGATGGCTGCAGCCCCTACAAAAGGCCACAGATCCTGTCAGGGGTCCTCTTTATGGAGCTACCTTTTTTTTTTTTTATCCTCACCTGAGGACATTTTTGCATTTATCTTTAGGTAGAGCAGGAGGGGGAGAGGGAAGAAGAGAGAGAGAGAGAGAAACATCAATGTGAGAGAGACACATCGAGTGGTCACCACCCACACGACCCCAACCAGGGCTGGGGACAAACTGCAACCGAGGTACGTGCCCTTAGTGGGAACCGAACCCAGGACTCTCTGGTCCATGGGCCAACGCTCTAACCGCTGAGCCAAACCGGCCAGGCCTACGGAGCCACGTTTTCTGGTTCTGGAGACTGTCTACTTGGGCCTCGGAATGGTAACTGCTCCCTGCTGTACTAGTCATGTGCTTTACATCTTCCCTTACAGTTTCTTTAAATCCCGCCTAAATCTTTGCAAATACTCTATTCCTTTTCTCCCCAGTCATGTCTTTTCAAGTAATTTTTAAAACCATAATACATATTTTTTTAGAATACCTCATGGCCTTAAAACAATAAGAAAAACATTGTTAACTTCTCTCCCTCTCCCCTCTCCAGATACCAGCGCTTACAACCGGTAGCCTTCCCCCCAAACCTTTCTTAATTTTCCTTCAAGTGTTCAAATATATGAATGCATGTTTACGAAACTTTATAAACCATAATAATATGTGCAGGATGGATAATATCCCAGAGGCAAATCTTAGCAGCTATAGGACATTGCAAATACTGTAGTTCTTAAGTTCACCTCAATTATCCGGTTCGAGCGTGCCATCTGGTTTTTCTGCTGGGACTTCACTGATAGTCACCGTACGTTTGGTGAAAGATGGAATGATTGCACTTACATGAGGTATGTAGAGCAGTCACATTTACAGAGACGGAAAGGAGAACGGCGGTCTCCAGGGACCGGGGAGGGGGTGTTCCTGTCTAACGAGTACAGGGCTCCTACTTGGCATGATAGAAAAGTTCTGGAGAGGGGTGGTGCAGATGGCTGCACAACAGCGCGAACTCACTGAACGCCACAGAACTGCACACTTAAAAATGGACAAAGTGGTAAATGTTATGTTATGTATAAAAAAATCAATAAATAGGAGGAAGTGAAAGCTGAGTCATAGAGTCATAGAGTCATAGAGCCACAACACTATCTTTTATTTTCTTTCCATGTTCAGTCTTCCAGTGGAGGGACCACATTGGGTCAGCCCATGCCATGACCAGGGAGCTTTTATTCCTGCCGAACAGCTTACTCATGCTTGGGATGCTGTTTCACTTATTAGGAAAGTGAGCTGCATGCTGACCTTGGTCTGGGGAAAATGGTGCTGATACACAAGACTTGCAGAGAGTAGCCTCCTCTGGCCTTAGCCTTAGTCCAAAGCCTCGCTCATCTATCGCCACTTATTTCATGAAGCTTTCCGGAATTGCTACCTCATCCTCTCTTGCTTTTCTCATCCCTGTCTCTGATCTCCAGCAGCACTGTGCCAGCTCCGGAGAAGTAAGCCCATTATGTTCCTGTTGGTTCTAATCCCAGACCGTTGTCTCCAAAAGATTCAGTCTTTTAAGGATGAGGATCAGGGTCTCTGCCATTGTTCCCCACACACTTACGCGGATGCCGAATGCTACTTCTCATACACTTGGCGATGATTACAACGGTGCATGGATGGTATTGTGCAATTTACATAATGAAAAGTACCGCAAATCAGAATGTGTTTCTCTCCGGCTCTGATTTCTACTGGCAGGGAGACTCATTTTCTCATACTCACACCAGCCCAGACTCTTGACAGCAGTTTGACATCCAGGAACAATGGATACTTTGGGTGCTTTTTTTCCCTCCCCTTTCTTCAGTTTTCTGCAGTCCCTGAGCCAGAAATTTATACAAATAGCTGAAATCTCCAAGGAATAATGAGCTCCTCTCCAGGAGCCGCAGAGGTAGGCAGCACCAACAAAGCCCCGTTCCCCAGAGGAGAGCCATCTGATCTGCCAGAATTGGCCTTAGATTGTTGTTCCAGCCTCCTCATTTCTCTGTGTTTTTTTTGAGTGGCAAATGACATGACCTATTTATATCACGCTCCTTGTGTTGTTTTCAGCACGACTTTCTCAGTAAGAGAGAGAATTTGGTTTTATTCAGACAATAACAACTGCTCGTAATTCCAGTCCCATCTCTGGGCATCGCTGAAATAACCAGATATGTTAGAGAACGGCACCCCAAGACGCGGGCCCTGCTCCCGTTCTCTGAATTGGATACTTGAAAGTCTTCACATTGCGATGTCAGGATGAATTAGAATATTCGTGTGTTCAACTTCTTAGCTCTTATTATTCATATAAACTCTTTCTATATTAAAGAGAATAACCTACGGCATATCAAATGTATTCCATTTTAAATTAATTTCTTTGTCGTCTCAATTTTATTTGTAGCTCGTATAGAAGCTTTCATTCTTATATAGTCCATTTATGTCAATATTTGCCTGGCTGGGTATTCCGTCCCATTGAATTGTCCTTTTGTGTGTGATTGTGTTAGTACTGCCTTCTATGCTAGTGAGTTAGTAGGCATTTTCACAATTTCTGGTGGAAATATAATTGATGTGATTTTTCAGGAAAAGCAATTTGCCAATTGAATGCAAGGGCCTGAAATATGTTCACTTTCTTGGACCCAGTAATTCCCCATTGAGATATCTATGCTAAGGAAATAGTAAGAAATGTGAAATATTTATGCACTAAGAGGTTCACTACAGTAGTATTTGTAATAATAATAATAATATAAAAAACTAGATCTAATATTTGGGAATTAGGACTTTGCATAGAGTATTATATAGCCATTAAAATGTTAATCACAAAGAAAATGTCACAACCCAAGGAATGCTTACGATATAATCAGCGATGCGCTAGCACAGGTTTAACAGCAAAGGTTCTCTGGAAACATACAAGGCAACAGCCCTGCTGTGGAGGCTGCCAGTGTGTGCGTGTGCGATTCCCACCGTGGCTGACTTGCAGCTCCCGATGTGATGTCAACGGACTCAGCGTTGGAAAGAGAGGTGCACGGGCTCCTGTGAACAAGCCTGAGCCAGCTCCCGCACGCCACGAGTTGCAATGTTATTTGTCAGAATAGGATGTGAAGGGTGTACACAGCGTGATCTCAGTGATGTCGGGAATCTATCGGAAAGGGGCTGGAGGAAGAGTGGTCCATTTGGGCAGTAGAATTATGAAGGTTCCTCCCTCCACCCCCTGCATCTAAATATTTCTCTGAACTTCACAGATGTTGATAGAGAACCAGATAATTCTTACAACCAGAACAAAATTTGCTACTTGGGTACTTGTTATGTTTCCTCCTTCCCCATCCGCTCATCAGGACGCTGGGCTTCTTCTGTGGTACCACGGACTCGAGCGACAATGCTATGCGGGGCCTTCGCTGGGGCCAACTTTGAAGACTGGCTCTGTCTTGGCAGAGCCTTTCTTTGCTTCAGAACCTCTTGTCCCGACAGCTATCTTCTTTTTCACCCTCTATAAAAAGCAAAGAGGATTTTCATCCTCTACAGAGAAGGTACTTGATTATCTTGGTGCAGCAGGCAGAGGTCTAAGAAATGTACGCTTGGGTAATCCCCAGTACAACTTATGTTTCTGTCCCGTGTCACAGTGTGTGCCTCCTGCCACTCAAAGCTGATGGGAAAGCCTCCGTCTGGAAGGAGTCAGTCTTCCCACGTCACTGTCGGATGGGAAGTGTGAGGCCAAGCGATCAAGTGGGGACTCACCACGAGCCCGTGGCCGGGAAGCCAGGTCTCCTGACCACCAGACTGCTGAGCGTCCATGCAGCAGCGCCGGACGCAGTGAGCCATCTAGAACTTCCCACAGAGGAACTTCTAAGAGATAGCCCTCAGCCTGTGTGGACACCCCCATGGACCTCCAACACCATCACTGGTGACTGCCTCAGCTTGCAGGGCAGTGGGGCAGTTCTGGGGAAACTTTCAACCTTGCCCTTCTCTGGAAAGCGACCCCTTCTTTCCATGCATGTTTGGAGGGGCCAGTTATGTACTGGGCAGAGAGGGTGGCAGGTGCTTGGCAGGAGACAGAGGACACAGGCTGGGAAAGCCCCACTGAAAAAGCAGCAGCTCTCTGGGAAGTCAGTCAGCAGCCCAAGTCACCAGGACGCACTCGCGATTCAAGGGAAGCTGCTTTATCCAGAGCTGGGCGCACCTGCAGGAGAGGCACGTCCGCCTTCCTCCCAGGGCAATGTTGGCCCTTTGCGGGGTTCTCAGTGAAGTCTTCTCCACGTTGTCCTTCTGAAACACACTGTCACTGCTTGACCCTCCCACCCATGATCTCGGACGTGGCATTTTCAGAGAAGTGGGCACTCATTAGAAACCTGTCCTCCCTTGTGCCCTCGTCCTGTTACTCCTTCCTCTCAGCACATGATCCTCCAGTCCTCTGTCAAACTCTGTCCACTGACTTCACTCTGAGGAGCTCCCGGGGCTGCTCCGCTTGCCTCCAGGTCCCTGTCCTGAGCCGGCTGCCATGTCCGCAGCTCCTCCCTCACCGCCTGTGCCCACTGTTTCCCGTCCTCCATCCTATACACGGTGCCCAGGGCTCTCTTTCAAAATGCCCATGCCTTGTGTCACCCATCCGATTATAGCCCAGTTCTCTTAGGACAAGGTCAAAATCCTCCACGTGGCTTATGTGCCCCGAAGCACCTGCCTCCTCCCCAATCTCACTTTCACCCCAGCTTTCTGGGCTCCGGCCACTTTCAGTTCCTTGACTGGGGTATGCCCTCCCCTTCTACAGAATGCTTTCTGGCCACACCACAGTTCTTTGTTGTTGTTTTTTTTAATTATTATTTTTTTCCTTTATTGATTTTAGAGAGAGAAGAAGGGAGAGGGAGAGAGAGATAGAAACACGGATGAGAGAGAACACTGATTGGCCGCCTCCCGCATGCCCCCACTGGGGATTGGCCCACAACCTGGGCATGTGCCCTGACCGGGAATTGAACCGGCGACGTCTTGGTGTATGGGTCAATGATCAACCACCGAGCCACACTGGCTGGGCTCATACAACAGCTCTTCACGCTTCCATGGGACCCATCTCTCCCGTCCTCCACTCAAGCATCACTTCTTCAGGAAGACTTTGTGGACTGCCCCCGACCCCACCCTCCAACACCTCCTAGGTAACCAGGTCCTTTGTCATATGCTCTCAGAAAGCCATGCCCCTTTTCCTTCAGAGCATGTATCCTAATTTACACTTTTGCAGCTATTTGATTATATCCACTTTCTGTCGTGACTATGGGTGCCATGACAGCAAGGACCCCATCTTTCATTGTTCACGATTCTATTCTCAGCATCTACCACAGTACATGTTAGTAGCTCATCAACTGTCATTTAAACGAATGATTGATTGAGTGGACAGGATATGCCTGTTCTCTGCAAACCCTCCCTTGCAGAGTTGCTGATTCCTGTCCCTACGCGCTCCAGGCTCTTCTCCCCATCTGCCAAATGGGGCTAATCACAGGTCACAGTGTTGAAGGGAAGTTGAAGCATTATGATGGATCTGAATGTACACTATGGCTGCCATACAGTGGGTGCTTTAAAAAGTGCTTGCTTTCTTCACAATCACACTTGTTCTTACCATGAGCACTTAGAAGGAACAGGCCTCACCTCCTTCAGCTCCATGGCCCTCACGGGAGGCCTTGCACACAGCAGCCAGGCCCCACGAGGACCTCTGGTTTGCATGATGGGCCTGAGACATTGGCTTCCCTTGTCCTTGGCTGCCTTTGCCAAGACTAGCTCCTTCATTACCTCCTCTTGCAGCGAAGCGTCTTTCTGATCCCGTAACTCCTGGCGCTTTCCGGCTAATTCATTTTTGATCAACTGGATTGCTCTACACTTACTTCCGTTCCACGGTAACATAGCCTCTGGAGTTCCCCCCAGCACCAGAAGGCAGTCTGGCTCATTTGAACAAATTGCTTAACGTGTTAAATTAGATTCAACCGTCCTTAGAAAGAAAAATTACGTAAAAAAAAAAAAAAAAAGAATCTCAATTGTCCTCATACCCACAATCTTCCCAAACTGCCTTATTTTACTACTGACAGCTCCCAAGGCATGTTTGCATGGCTACTGTGACTTGGCCAACCAGGAGGTTTAAGCCATTTTCACCATCATCATCAAAGTCCCCGAGAACGCACTGGACGTTGGCGCCATGCTCACAGCCCTGAGGAAACACTTTTGACCTTAAAGTATGTGCACTGCAGTTGGGATAAGTCATTCACTGATTGTTAGTGTCGTTAATTCCCCTCTCGCCCACCCCTATCCATTGTGTACCTGCTGAAATCCTATTTATCCTCTAAAGTCCCGCTCAAATACCCCTTCTCCCAGAAGGCTCCTCTATTCTCTCATAAAAAAATCAATCACTCCTTTAATTGGGCTAAATCTGTATCTTAACAATCTTCTATTTTCATTCTTCACACTGTGTTTCTGTACTAAACATTTGTCTCCCTTACTGGAATGTGAGATACGTACAGGTAGGGAAGTAACTGTGTCCTCAGCATCCACTATGGTGATTAGTATATAGGACATGCTCAGTAAACACGTGCTGAGCTGAACTGATACATTTATTTGGCCAAAAAATATACTGCACCTGCTACATGCTAAGAACAGTATCCAGACCCAATACTCAAGAGCTGGTGGTGATTTTGTGAAATGACAGGTACAAATATAAAACGTGAAAGTGTCATCAGTGGGATCACAGAGGTGCATTAGAGGGTTGTGGAAGCCCAGGGCTGAGGGGTGGCTCACACACACACACACACACACACACACACACACACACTAAATAGACACAGTACCGGGAGGCAGGAAGCAACTCCTTAGAGGGGAACCACTAATCCTTTAGAGGAGGCGGAAGTGAGTGTGATGGGATGACCGAGGCAAGGTTTGGCCTGACCCTTTGATATGTGGGGTATGTTCGGTTTCCAGACGCAGTAGTTCCTTTCCTCACGATCACGCCGGTGCTGCGAGCCAATACGCACATTTATCCACAGTAGAAAGGGTCGATTCACACACAGGAGTGTGTGAAGCCTGGGGCAGCTTCCAGCAGGTTGGTCCTGATCTGGCCCCTTGACTAGGGTGCTATGGGGTCCTGTGAGGGCTTGCCTTCTGAAACCCGTGGGGCTGAGATTTGGAACTTGGACAATAAAGACTGTATAACTAAATACAAACAAAAGAGATCTGGTTTTGAAAGTTCCCACACTGTGCTAAGGTACGCATTTCACTGGGAACAGGCGAGGCCTCCGGCCTCACCCAGGAGCAGCCTCGGAGCTCAGAGGGAGGACGGGACAGCCTCAGGCCCGGCCTCGTGCTAGGAGAGCTGGCCACACTCGCCGTGCGCAGCTGGGCTGGCTGGCACACGGCCCTGGCTGGGACAAGGACTTTCACTAGGAATCCAGCAGTGTGACTGTGGTGAGCTTGGTCAGCGGGGTCACTGGCCTCCGGAAGGTTCTGAGCACCCTCTGTGTGCAGAGAAGGCAAAAGCTCTTGGGACCCACCCTGGGCAGACATTCATTTCTAGAAGCTTCTCTTTTGTAAAATGCTGGTGTCAGAACCATCTGAAACAGTGTCACATAGTAGCAAAGTCAGAGTTGGGACAATCAGGAGGCGTGGGTCCAAATTCTGCCGCCCTGATAACGTGGCAGAACTGCGTGTTTCTGTGCTCCTCAGGCACCTCCCGGTTCGGGCCGGGACCAGAGGAGGGCACCGAAGCCTGTCACGATACCCCTTTCCTCTCACCCCCACATCCGCCTGCTCCCGGACCTGAAAGACACATGCACTTTGCAGGAGAAGGTGAGCAGAGCAGGTGATCCCATCCCAGAGCCAGTCCAGAGCCACTGCCTCCACCCACTCTGTTCAGATAGAGAGGGAGGGAGGGGGAGAGAGGAAGAGAGAGAGAGAGAGAGAGAGAGAGAGAGAGAGAGAGAGAGAGAGAGAAACATCGACGTGAAAGGGACACATCGAGTGTGGCTGCCACCGCATGACCCAACCAGGGCTGGGGACAAACTGCAACCGAGGTACGTGCCCTTAGCGGGAACCGAACCTGGGTCTCTCTGGACTGCAGGCCGACGCTCCAACTGCTGAGGCAAACCGTCCAGGGCCGTCCACCCACTCTGAATACCCTTTCTCCCCGGCTCTGTCTGGCCCTTGGTGGGGCAGCTCTGTGCCCGCCTGCCCTGCGCTGTGGAGGGAGCCCAGGCCCACAGAAAGAGGGGCGCGGCGGGAAGCAGTCGGAACTCCGGTCCGGCTCACCGAACTAGCCCTCTCCTTTCCTCTAAAGTCCACCCTGTTTTAAGAGGCCGACCTGCATGCGTCTGCATGGGCCACTTCGGGCTCCTCCTCTGGACGGGGAGAAGGCCTTGGCCTCCCCTGGAGCCTGGCCTGTGCCACCACGGGCTTGGTGCCAGGCACCGAAAGGCATCCGCCGCGGCCTCTTCCATGAGGCATTTACTGCTTTTCACCTCCTGAACCTCACAGCATCCTCAGAAAGACAGTGTTAGCATCATCTTACAGCCATGGATATCAGGGGTCAAGAAGGGAAGTCAGTGGCTGGGGTCACGGCTTTACTGGGATTAGCTTGTTGGTGTCAGGAAGATACCAAAAGTAAATAAATCTTTGTGACTACAGCCCGGTGCACCCGATATGGAGCCACAAGCGGGCTGACAGAAGGCACCCTGGTCCTGCCTTTGACTTTCCTTCACGGAGACATCTACCTCTCTGTCCTCTGCCCTAGTCCTCCAGGGACTGGCCAGCCTCGCCATTTTCCCAGGCCACCCAGAGGGCCAGTGGGAGTGGCCGTCACCACCATCTCCTGCTCTGGGCAGAGTTCAGCTGTTGGGGCACCTTACTGGGCTTTATTTCATCTTATTTATTTTTTTCTTTATTGGTTTTAGAGAGAGAGGAAGGGAGAGAGAGATAGAAACATTGATGACAGAGAACATCGATTGGCCGCCTCCAGCATGCCCCCCACTGGGGATCAGACCCACACCTGGGCATGTGTCCTGACCCGGAATAGAACTGGCAACTGCTCGGTGCATGGGTCAATGCTAACCTGCTCAGCCACACTGGCCGGACCCTTACTGGGCTTTGAAAACTGTGATTTTCCATTAAAAAGACTATTTCATCATAATCCATTGTAAAAAGCATATCTTACACCATGCATAGGTACACAAATATATACACATCATGATGCAAAGATATAAGTTCATATGTACAGCATATACAAACACACAAATATAAAAACATACACACGTACATAAACAAATGTTTGTTTTAGAAATAGATACTCCATGAAACAATACTATATTCAAAGTATTCTGATATTTTCCATTCCTTTCTATGCCATTAGAAAAAGTACTACTCATTATCCTCCAAACTGATTTCATTAACCACTAATGAGTTGAAATCCTCAGCTTGAAAAGCCCTGATCTGAATGTTGGAAGGCCTCAGGGTGCAGTCCCGGGCTCCCTTCTGTTCTCTCTCACCCTCTCTGTTGGTGATCTCATCCAGCTTCATGATGTAAACACCGCAAAGACTGATGCTTCACAAACTTGCACCTCCAGGCTGGACCTCCCTGCGTTTCCACACTCACCTCTGTACTTGGGTGTGCAATGGCGTCTCTCACCAAACTCCTGGCCCCTATCCCCAAACCAGGTTTTTTTGAAGCCTGCCTCACCTCAGTAGAAAAAATGTTCAGGCTAAAAGCACTAGGAGTTATTCCTGACACCCCTCCAGATCAAAGCCACCAGCAGATACTCTTGGCTTCAAACTATGTCTAGAAATCAGCAAGTCCTCACGACCTGCACCAAACACCACACTGCTTCAAACACCATCATCTCTCTACCATCATCTCTCTCTTTTTAAGACAGAGTGGGAGGGAGGGAGGGAGAGAGACAGAGAGAGAGAGAGAGAAACACGGATGTGAGAGAGACACATCAATTGATTGCCTCCCGAATGACCCCGACTGGAGTCAGGGATCAAACATGCAATCCAGGTACATGCCCTTGACTGGGAATCTAACCTGAGACCCTTCAGTCCACAGGCAGACACTCTAACCGCTGAGCCAAACCAGCCAGGGCAGAACACCATCATCTCTCTCCTGGATCATCGTGATGACCTCTTAACTGATCTCCTTGCCTCCGCCTCAGCCAGAGTGATGCTCTGAAAATATGTCAGATGACCTCTCTCCTCTGCTCAAAACCCGCCGATGAATCCCCATCCTTTAAAGTACAAACCCCCAAGCCTTTCAACCACCTTCAAAGCCCTGCACCATTGGGCCTGGTGATGGTCTGCCTCAGCATTTGATGCTCCCCTTACTCCCTCTGCTCTCGCTGTTCCTCAGACATGCCGACCACACTCCTACCTCAGGGCCTTTGCTTTTGCTTTCCCCACTGCCTGCACCTCTCCTTCCCCAATTATCCACACGGCTCACTGTATTAGTCAAGATTCTCCAGAGAACGAAACCCAGTAGGATGTACATAAATGCAGAAAAATATTTTTTGTAAGGAATTGGCTCATGCGATGACAGAGGCTAACAATTTCCAAGATCTGCAGTTGGCAAGCTGGAGACCTGGAGAGCCGATGGTGTGGCTCCAGTCCACAGGCCAGCAGGCTGAAGACCAGGAAGAGCTGATGTTTCAGCTCAAGTCTGAAGGCAGGAAAAAACGGATGTTCCAGCTCAAAGGCAGTCGGATAGGAGGAGTTCTGTTTACTTGGGAAGGGGTCATGCTTTGTTCTGTCGGGGCCTTCAACTGATTAGATGAGGCCCACCCACATTATGGAGAGCTATCTGTTTCCCTTGATTTACCAACTTAAATGTTAAACTCATCTGAAAAAAAGATACAGAATAATATTTGACCAAATATCTGGCACTCCGTGACCCAGCCAGCTTGACACATTCGTTTCGCCGCCACACTCACTCCTTCAGCTCCTTGAGATTTCTGCTCAAATGTTGCTTTGTAAGGAGACGTTCTCTGACCACTAATGACACTCCCTCCCCTCTCATGTTACTTCACACCCCTTCTTTCTCTTTCCCCAAAGCACTTAGGCTAACCTGACTTACTAATCATTTCGTTTATTGCTATCTACCCCACACTATAAAATCCAAGAGGGCAGGGACCTCGTTTTTGCTTTCAGCCGTCTTTCCAGTGTCTAGAGCAATGCTTGGCATGTAATCACTGCTCAATAATACTTATTAAATTAATGAGTGAGGCTCCAGACAGTCAAAAAAGAAGTCATCCTTGGGCTAGTACTTGCCCCGGTCCAGCCAGTGGCCGTCTGTTGTAAAGAACAGCGGATTCTGTTCCCTACACTGGGGCAGCAGGCAGAACTGAGTCAGCTGGAAAGGAGTCCTGGGCATGGCACCCCCCCCCCCCACACACACTGAGTTGTATGTATAATCAACCACATATTTTTTTCCCTTTGTATGGACTATCCATCAATGTGTACGTCTTTTTTATGAAGCCCCCGTGAAGAATACATTTACAAGAGCCGCGAGAAACTGGATGGAAGATGCTATGCATTTTCAGAGAAGGAAGTGATTGTTTCTAGCTAGTGGCATAGGGAACCTTTTTGGAGAAAACCTATCTTAACTGAGCCCTGATATTAGGATTCGGGACCAGAGATGGGGCTGAGCAGAAAGGGCATGTCAGACAGAGGAAAACGCATACACACAGGCAAAAGGGGGGGGGGGGGGCGTGCCTTGTACACAAAAAAGAGTGAGTGGTTTTGCTTAACATCTAGTAAGTACAAGTTGATTCGTAAGTATGATCAATCACTGCCCTGGGTGTCAGATCACAGGCCAATTCAGTTGAGATATAATTCAAGCCCCCAAGTTTCTTTATCTCCATGATGTGGCTTGGTGGCCTGGATTACCCAGATCATTGCTTCTCCTCTCTCCTCTAGTGGACTCTGCATCAGTGCAGGTAATGGCTGAGCTGTGCCGGCTGTCCTGTCTAGGACACCTTTGATGCTCAACAGGTACAGGTGAGATCACTGTAACTCCATGAAGTGATGGGAGCCTGCACTTGCAAAATGCTTGTCTCTACTTTCTGAAGTGTTTAATTAGTCTATTCTCACATCTTCAGCTGCACAAGGGCACCTGGGTAATCCTCATTACAACATTTATTAGCTTTTTTTTTTTTTTTTTTTTTTTTTTAACAGATCAGGAGCAGGAGGCTGGGTGTGGAGGGCAAGTATCTGATGGAACAAATTTAAGCTTGTCAGAGCCATGATTTCATGATCTCAGTACTGCTCCTTATTGATTCAGACTTGCCAAAGAACTGTTTTCTTCTTCACCTCCCTCTCCTTAAAAATGACCAACTTTTCATCATTTTAAGGACCTCTTGGAATAAAGAATACATATTTTAAAAGGTTCTTAGCTTATAGGAGTTTGACTTTCCTTTTATATTTTTTTCCATCTATTTCTATGTCTGTGTCCTTGTCTGTCTGTCTTTTCCTCTCTGCTCTCTTTTGTCCAATCAGTATCTCTGAAAGGCAACAGAGTACACTGTACAGGAAATAACACTTGGGAAAGAAGGAGAAATGGGGTCTGGGTTCAACTGGAATCAAAGGACCTAGGTCTGTGGCCTTGTCATACACCCCTCTGTGGATCTAAGCAGGTTCTGACACCTCCCTGCCTCTCACGTTTCTAGCGGAAGAATGGAGCTAACAGGAGGCTGCGGGGAGAAAAGGAAGGGGCACTAAGAACCTAGCAGGGACAGTATGGCTTCGAGCTCAGGAAGGTGGGGTTCTGTTCTCACTAGCTGTGCGGTCGTGGGTAAGTTACTAATCATAGTTAAGGTTCACTGCGTATGTGTTCCGTGACAGGCATTATTCTAAACTTTCATTTGGAGTAACTCGAGGAGTCTTTCTAACCTGAGGAGGAGGGTGATATTGTTTCTCCAGTTTGCATATGAGAGAATGGGGGCTCCGGCAGACGCAGCAGGTCACTCAGTGTCAAAGGAGCAAGGACAGGCAGAGCAGGAGAGCAAGCCCCGCTCTTCTGACCCCAGAACCCACATCGGAGCATTGCAAGTCCACAGCAAAACGGCTTGTGCTATAGGTGATATCAATTATCACATAGTAATAGTTGGTATTAATACCAGTGAGGACTATAGGTAATATCAAGTAGTGCTTACCTTATATGGCTATTTCAAGGAGTAAATGAGATGCTCCAAATAAATGACTATCACAGTATCTTGAAATAGTGCAGTCCTGCAGTGAATGGCAGCAGGTGTGTGTGCCACTTTAAGTATTTGTTTTTGGAACATGATGGGGTAAAATACATACATGGCATGTATGTGAATGAGTAGCTGTGACCCTTTACATACTACACAAGTCACTGTCATGATGACAATCGATAACTTTCCTCCTAGCTCTTCTAAAAATTTTTTTAATGATTTTTAGAGGGAGAAGAAGGGAGAGGGAGAGAGGGAGAGAAACATGGATGAGAGAGAACATCAACTGGCCGCCTCTTGCATGCCTCCCACTGAGGATCGAGCCCATAGCCGGGGCATGCGCCCTGACTGGGAATCTAGCTGGTGACCTCTTGGTGCGGGGGTCGATGCTCAATCACTGAGGCACGCTGGCTGGGCTCCTCCTAGCTCTTAATGCAGCCCTTCTGTGACTCATTTTCCCCAGGCTGTGTCAGCTCCCGTGAACGTTCCCAGACCACTTTCTGCAGTGCTGACAAATGGTTCCAGAGCTCTCTGACTTCTGTATTAATTAAATGTGAGAAAACAGAGCCTCATGTAAAGACACCTCTGCGGTTTCTTTCTTAACACTGTGCTCCCACCGTACCTTGCAGCTGCACCAGGCCAAACGGCCGGCCACAGAACAGAATTCCATTCACGCGGCGCGGTGACTCACTGACCAGGTATCCAAACTGTACATCGTGTTCCCAAAAGGAAGGATGCACCTCGAGAGGCCGGGGAGGCAAAAGGTGAATCAAGGAGCTGGGCAGAGTTGGTGCGAAGGTCACGAATAGATGCTGAGCTTTACCCACCTGCTCACTCACCAGTCATTTTTAAGCCCTGACTCAGTGCTAGGCACTGGAGAAACAGTCTGGTAAGTCTTTTTTCCTTCTTGAAGGAGCAGAAGGGAAAGGCTGGTCCATCTAGGGATTGCTTGCTTGGGGCTGGGCACTGGGCTAGGAGTTTTAATACTAATAATAATCCCCTTGAGGGTGGCATTATAATTGTCATTTCGAAGATAAGGAAATTGAAGTTTAGATAATCCAAGAGGGTTGCCTGAAGACCATAGAGCTGGGAATGGAGGAATTGGGACTACTGGTTCTGCCACCTCTTACTGCACCTCCGGTTAGTGGAGGCGGGGTGCTCACCTCTCATCACTGCTCTGTGGAATGAGAAGGTTCCTGGCTACTTAGTCCTGCAGGGCATTTGCAGCCCAGAGTGAGAGCTTCCCAGCAGCTGCTGTTAGATCCTCTGCTCCCAGCCTTAGAGAGGAACAGGGGTCAAGTTCTCTGCTACCTGTGTTATCTCCACCCATGTGCGCCCAGAAACCGTGAGGGTCCGGAGGTGGAGCCACACTGAAGGCTGCTAAAGGTGCTGGGAACTGGCAGGCCCGGCCCTCCTGCTGCGGGAGGGCGGAGTCTGCGTGGCCCTGGCCCGGCTGGTCTATGTGGGAGAGGCTTCCGGGACAGGCGGCCCCGTATCCCTAGAGTATGGTCTCACCACGTCGCTCCTCTGCTCGAAACTCTTCAGTAACGTCCTGGCACAGAAAGGAGGCCAAGTCCCCAGCTGTAAGGCTCCTCTGGGAGGCCCCAGGCGGTCTTTGAACTTCCTTTACTATGACACCACTTGTCCCCTGACTGCAGCCATGCCCACCCCTCGTCTTCATTTCAGGACTCTTTTTGTCTTTGCTCACCCTTTTTTTTTAAACCACTGATGGCTTAAGTCAAATGTCTACTATTCCATGAAACCTCAGCTGTTGCAAGGGGATGGATCACTCCCGCTGCGTTCGCTCGCACTTCGCTGACACTCCTGAACAGCACGCAGCACAGCTGCTTTGGGGAGCGCCGAGGCAAGGCCACCTTCCTCAAGGAGCTGTGGTCGTCGCGGATCCCTCCGCGGGCCCAGCACAGAGCCTTACCCAATCGGCTTGGTGGACCTGACCAGGACAGGGAAGCAAGCGCACAGCTGGCTGGCCGTCCAGGCGGTCAGTGCCTGCGTGCCCCCAGGACCGCTCCACCCTTCCCGCCCTGCTCGCATTACAGACCCTGGTTCCTGCAGACGACGCTCTGTGGGTGCCTCTGCAGATCGCATTGCCCAGCGTCCTTTCTAGGTTCTGAGCTCACGTTGCATGGGCATCAGGAAAGCTGGATGCTGATTCTGGCTCTGCCCCGAAGCGTTCTTGGGTCATTCACACACTTTCTCTGGGCGTTAATGGTTTAATAAAATGATAATGTTAAATCAATGTTCTGTAAGAGTCTAGCCAACCTTCCAACCTTCCTTCCTTCCTTCCTTCCTTCCTTCCTTCCTTCCTTCCTTCCTTCCTTCCTTCCTTCCTTCCTTCCTTCCAACCTCCAACCTTCCTTCCTTCCAACCTTCCTTCCAACCTTCCACCCTCCCTCCCTCCCTCCCTCCCTCCCTCCCTCCCTCCCTCCCTCCCTCCCTCCCTCCCTCCCTCCCTCCCTTCCTTCCTTCCTTCCTTCCTTCCTTCCTTCCTTCCTTCCTTCCTTCCTTCCTCCACATACTCATGAAAAATGTATTGCTCTCTTCCTCTGCCAGGCAATGGGAATGCAGAGGTGGGCACAGCATGTTCCTCTGCTCAGCAAGCTCCTACTGGGGCAACAGAAGGACTTCTAGAGGGAGAGGGGACATGCCCTTGGATATGTAATGGAGAGCCTGCTGTGGGCCAAAGGGAGCCAACCGCCTGAGGGCAGAACTGAGCAATGGGTACAAGTCAGGGGAAGTGTGACTCATTTCGCGATGACAGGGCGAATTTCCTGACAACCAGAGAAGCCCCACACTGACATCATAGGGCAGTGACGCCCTGTCAGCACACAGATCCAGGAAAGAGCTGGACGTGCCAGGATGTTGCCCTCACAGGTGGCCGGGACGTTTTCCTGCTTTGGGAAGACAGACTAAACAGTTACGAGGATGAGTTTTTAATTCTAAGCTCCTATGATTCTAAAATGAAAGATTTCTATGCTTCAAATGAGAGGCTTGGAAACTATTTTTACAAAGCGGCATAACTTGACCTTTAAACAAAACACCAAATCCCTCAATTTATAAAATAAGTAAAATTGAAGCGAGTCTGGTTAACCTGCGGGCCTCTATTCACCTGAACTTTCCCTCGATTCCTGAGAAAATAGGGTAGAAAGCACAGCTTTAAGGAATCCAGGACCCTTCGCTTCCTGGGGGCGGAGCAGGTCTGTGTAGTGAGGCCCCCCTGGTCCAGCCCTCCCTGCTCTCGGTGAGTCCCACACGCAGTTCCTTCCTGCACGCCCGGCCTCTCTGCCCTTGGCCACCAGCGGTGAGGGAGACCTGATGCCATGCGCCTGGCAGCATATGACCCTGTTCCAGGCCTGGCCCTGAGGTTGGGCTTCTGCCAGCAACAGACCGCGAGTCTCCACCTTCCCCACCCGTCTCACCTGGATTCCCTATCAAGGCGCCAGAGTACTCCTCCCGTCTCCTTTGCACCCCCTTCCGCTCTGTCCATCCTCCCCTTCATCCTTGGTCCTGAGAACCTCCCTTGTGGGGCAGTAGCGCCCATCTTCTGAGCGTGTCCTCTGAGCCAGACACAGTTCTCATGCTTGATCCTCACATCAAAGCTGGCAGGCAGCATTAACATGTGTCCCTGTGTCACACGAGGGAGCAAAACCTCCTAGCGGGCAAGCGGCTTGCCGGGAAGCTGCTGGGTGGAGGTCCTGACCCGCTCTGACGGGCGCTGGAGCCCATGTCCGTTCCACAACGCAGGGCAACCCCGTCCTCCCGGGTCTGGGCCTTGCCTTGCTCTGCCTAGTTGACTGTATGCGTATGTGTGTTTCTATTGATTTCAGAGAGAGGAAGGGAGAGGGAGAGAGAGACAGAAACATCCAGCGGCTGCCTCCCGCACACCTCCTACTGGGGATTGCGCCTGAAACCTGGGCAGGTGCCCTGACCGGGAATGGAACCGGTGACTTCCTGATGCTGAGCCACTCAGCCACACCAGCGAGGCTTCCTCATTGTCTTTTCAGGTGCCCAGGCCTCTCACCACTGAATGCAAACTCCCTGCACGGTTTCTGAGTCTCAGCTGCCTCTGAATTCTGCTTGGTCTTATCTGTTTACATACTCTCCCATTCATTAAGCCCTCTCTATGTACCGGGCATGGTTTTAAACACTTTACGTGTATTAACTCATTTACTTCCTTCAACAGATCTATGAGGTAGGCACACTTCTTATACCCGTTTCCTCAGCTGAGGAAACTGAGGCCCAGTGAGGTTTAATAACACAGTCACAACTAGTAAAGGGTAGATCCAGTACAAACCTGGGCATCTAGTTCTGGAGCCTGAACTAATAACTAGACCCTGTATACAGGTTTGACTAACTTGTGTCTTCCTCACCAGAAGCTGCGATGGATGGACTCAGTGACACAGGTGCTCCATGGGGCTTAGTGACCACCCCTCTCTAGAGGTGTCAAAATGGTAACTACCCTACACAGCGACTTTGCCTCGAGACCACTTGTTTTATTCAAGCTAATAAGCAAATCAGTGATGAGAGCTGTGTGTGTGTGTGTGTGTGTGTGTGTGTGTGTGTTTTGTGGGGTGGGGAGCAAGGATATCTCTGCCTACACTACTGGGTTAGAAGCTTTTGCATTTCCATCTAGCTGCATGCAAATGTCTTGTTTTGCTTCAGTCAATGGTTGAAGTTGTGGGTTGACATAGATTTCATCTCTTGTTCCAAATTTAGTCAATGTATTGCGGCAGCTTGCAGCTGTGAGTTGGGAAGGATTCACCACGGGTCTCAGCAGGGACGAGCGTCACGATCTGTTAATAATGTCTGCCACGTGCAAGGAGACGGCGGTGGTGCGTGTGAGGTGCTTCTCTGCTGGTCCTGAGCTGCTTTCCTCTCCAGGCCCATCCTTACCCTGAGACGCGACCCGGGCTCTGCCAGGGTGTCCATCTCCTCCGTGTCTGGGTGTCCGCCACATAAACATGGTGTGGAGCGGGGAGGTGGACAGAGGGATTTATAACAAAGTTCGCCTTGGCATTCCTTCGCTATTAAAACGGAGCACACGTTTTCACCAGCGACCTGGAGACTCAGTAGAGAAGAGCTCTGTCTCCAGTCTCCGGGCACATGGTGAGGAGATGGCTCCCATGGCACTGCCCTGCCCGTTTGGTGGCACACAAGCAGCAGCCCCACTGTTCTGTACTCTGGCCTCTCAGCTCTTGTACAGGGTCCTCGTAGCTGTTACACCTGCAACCTCAGGTCTCAGGTCCTTCCAAAGCTGAATTTCCCTCACCTTTCGGGTTTTAACTCATGGGACCCTCCCTCAAAAAGGCTCTCCTTTAGCACCCTGTCAGATGTCTGCCTCGGCCTTTCTCTATTGTATTATTCTATTTTCTTTTCTTCATGTCTTGCTTCATTGACAGTCCTTGTTTTCCTCATTGATCCATTTACTCATTATCTGCCCCTCGTATGTGCAATGTAAGCCTTATTGCTTTTGTTTTCTTTTTCACCACTGTACCACCTACACCTCTGAAAAATAAAACAAAACCCAAGATTGATGTTAGGAATTCCATGTGTGGTCTTCTCGGAAGTGAATGACAACTGGCATCCAGGGTCTGCTGGGGGCTTTGACCCTCTGGCACACGTAAGACGATTTTCCCTGGCAGCAACCTGGATCTCTGAAGTTTTTAAAAATCCAAATGCATCTCTTCAATATCCTTTTCCACAGCTCACACCCATTTGCCCTTCTGGCTGGCCTCCAGCCTGGCATTACCATCAGATCCGTCAGAGGCAGGGGACACCAGGTACCTGGTAGCTTCCAACCTCAGAGGGACTGTAGTTTTTCATTTGCACGGATTTCTTGGACCAGGAAGGCAGGAAGAGCCTGTGTCCAGTTTCTTTCACGGAGACTTTACTGACACACTCCTTTGGTCACATTCCTCCAATATCCCCTCCAAAATCTTCAGTGACTCCCCAGTGCCCAGAGACCAAAGTCTGCAGCCTTTAAACTAAAGCATTCCAGGCTTCACAGGTCTCCTGTCTCTTGTTCTCTTGGCTTACATTGGGAATGGACCTTGGCTCATCCCCTGAACATGCCTTGCACACATTCTCTCCCCTTTGCAGCCCGTGCTCCTCGGGCAGGCTTTCTGGTCTTGCTCATCTCTGGAATGGATGACTCCCTACGGCGCCTCGTCCCTTCTGCACATTTCCGCATTGCTGCTCCTCGACACGTGACTTTGAAGTGCATCCTCGTTATCCTAAAGAATAAGCCTGGATAAGCACTGTCTCTAACTTGTTTCTGTCTCCTTAGTGCACCTTGTAGAGTGTCTAGCCCAGATGACAGAAGAATGAACAGAATCATTTCTTCATTGTTATGAGAAAACGAAAGCTCAAAGTATGCATCTTCATGCCCCAATCCGTACAACCGGTGGTCAGGGAATCACAACTTGAACATTAATCTCTTACACTTAAATTAGAGGCCACACACTCCAACGTCAAAGGGACCAGGCCGGTTCCATAAGCACTCAAGCATGTGGGTAAAATACAGTGTCAAGTACGACACTGTCTATCTAGGAGCGAAGCCACCAGACAGCTCTGCGGACAGTCGTCAGGTGGGCACGCGGATCTAGCTCTGCCGGGCACGCAGGTTACACGGAAAGTTGAAATCTGATTGGTGTGTGACACCTCACAACATTTTTAATGTTGCCAACTAGTTCTTATTAAAAATACTGTGTGGGCCAAACGCATTCCCTTTCGGAGGCAGATGAGGTCTCAGCCTGCCAGGGGGTGACCTCTGCTTTTTGTCTCCATGAGGGCGCCCTGGATAGGGTGCCAGGGATCAAGTAAGTGACTCAGACGTACAAAGGAAGAGACGCAAGTTCCCACTGCCTTTGTGGTGGGAATTATTTGAAGTCGTTGACACTGGGCTGATCTTGGGGTCCTCCAGGTGAGCGGGATGAATACCCTTGAGTCTCGCATGGATGTTCTGATATAGTGTCCACTCCGAAGGATGGGTCTCCTGGTCATTAAAACTGACCTAGAACTCCAGTGAGGGTCTGCAGATGGGTTCTGCTGTGGATAAATGCAAATCAATACAAATGATAAAAGGGGCCCTGTGTGGATTGGCTGGCTGTCAAGAAAGATAAAATATGGGAGAATTGTTGCAAGGGGTGGGGGGCAGTGTCCGAATGCCTGGCTCTGTGGAAGTGGAAGGCAATTAGCTATGTAACAATCACATACATAGGGTGGAGCTGCATTCAGTTCAGAGAAAGTAATCAGCTCTGCCTGAATGTGGGCACTAAGAGCCAAGCAGTGGGAGCTCTGGCCACGTTGCTTGAGCATGCATTTCCTATGAAAAGAATGATCCAGCGTTGACCTGGAGGCCCTCATGCAGGGTATTAGCATATTAATAACAGGCCACTCATGCTCTGTCTAAATGCTGGGGGTGAAAGTATCGCTGTCCTTTCAAATATAAAGAAAATGGTGTCATTTGGATTTGCAATGGTCACTCCCAGGTTATCATGACTACATGCAAATCAGAGATTGGGGAGTGAACCAGAGAGGATGAAATCAGCTCACTCCTCCTAGTCTGGTAGCCTTGAGTATGTGCTGAACCCCTTTTCAGTGTTAGCCTTATGGTCATTAAAATGGGGATGGTAACCTTTTCCTCTCGGGTTGGGCTGGGAGAGGACTTACACAGGAAGTCCTGGCTGCCCTTCTCAGTCCCCATGGCACTTTATCTGAGTCCCTCTTAGGGCTTGATTAGCTTTCTTTCTGAATTTTATAGTCTCTCTGTCCATATATTTTTCCCTGGTAGGCAACAAATTATTTTGGAGCTGAGTTTGCTACTAATTCACCTTAGCACATTCCACGGGGCCTGCCCATAGCACACACTCCATCACTATTTGTTGCACTGATACATCCATAGCTTCGTGGCACGGGGATCACAGAAGTCTCGGTCCTTTGCACCAGGCAGCATCTCCCCTGTCGGTGTCTGTGCCCTGTGGTTGCTCTGTTCCATTTGCCTTAGGATGAGCAGATGAACCTGCTGGTCCTGGCGCATGTGTATCTGCCTAAACCATCACCTGCTCTTAGTGTGGACTAATGGCTAGTGGGCATGGAAGGGAAGCTATAATTTCTGTGACCGGGGGTGGGAGGTGGATCTTAGAAAGCTTCTTTGTGTAGATGTCTTTTGAGATGGGCCGCGGAAGATCGGGGAGATGTTTCCAGGTAGAAAATGAGGACGAGCATGGAAGGCAGAAGAAATAGCCTGTGCGAAGTTAGGTAAAGTGGCGTGAAAACAGGATGTGCAGCTAACAAAGGAAGAGAACTTGAATTTGCTGAGCACCTACTATGTGCAGGAGCTGTGTCTGTGTTATTACATTTTATTATCTGACCTGTCTTACTAAGGACGCCTTGTCCTTCCTGTTTTAAAAGGAGGAAACAAATTAGTGATTATGTTAGTAATTTGTTCAGACCACAAAGCCCGAAAGTGACAGGGCGGAGTTTGAGCCCAGGTCTCTCTGACGCTAAAGTCCTCATTTCCATGGTGCAAGGTGAGGGGCATGAAGCCGTGGGCTAAGGGACTGGAATGCACAGCAATTCCAACATACCACTGTCAACTTGGACCCTGAAGGTGAGCACAGTGTCTACTTCTCTGGAACTATACTCTCTTTCAGTTTTGAGAATTTCCCATGAGTTTGAAAAGTGATCCTCAAACCTCAAGGAAGACTGGGATCAGGCACGGGAGGAAAGAGATCTCTCTTTCTTGTTGCACTTTGCAAGTTGTAGCCCAATTGCTTGAGCTATTTTCATACTTGGATTTCAGACAACCTGCTGAGATCCATATTATCTGATTTCGGGTGTTTTTGTGCGAAGGCTTTTTATTTTCGCAGGTGCACTGCACCGCACCACAGCCAGGCTAATGGCCCCGGCAGTGCCTCAGGAAATGGGGCTGGCAGTCTGCAGAGGAGCTGGAGACGGCGCTTCCACAGGCGCTGTGCGTCCAGGCGCAGGGGCCCTGACAGAGCATCTCTGGAGACTAATTTGGGAGGCCTCCTTCTATCTAATATAATCACCTTTTAGATGCCGCGGGCCCCTGGGTTCAGATGGCAGACTAAGCTTTCACACTATCTTTTTCCCAAGTTAAGGGCAATCTTCAGTGTGACTTGATTAAACTAGATGTAGGTAGTTCTTTCAATAAGGGCATGCAAATTCATGGATACTCCGCAAACCCTGTGCGGTTAACAGAGGGGCCGCTCTATTTAGGAGCTTAGACTTTGGGGTCAGACAACCTGAACTTACAATTTTTTTCTCCCCTTCCTATTGATGAAGAGTGAGCATTTTGACCACTCCATCCCTTAGTCTCCGCAACTAAACTATAGAAATAAGAACACTTTCCCCCTGGAGTTATTGTGAGAATTACACAAAGTAGCATTCATAAAACTCCAAGTATATTCCTGGAATATACCTCCCCCACTCCTGAATCCCTGATCTGGACTATAGTTAAATAGGTTAAGTGATACATAATAATAATAAAAAAATTTTTTTTTTATTGATTTTAGAGAGAGAGGAAGGGAGAGGGAGAGAGATAGAAACATCGATGAGAGAGAACATCGATTGGCCGCCTCCTGCACGCCCCCCACTGGGGATCAGGCCCAAAACCTGGGCATATGTCCTGACCAGGAATGAAACCAGCTCCCTCTTGATGCATGGGTCCATGCTCAAACACTGAGCCACACCAGCCAGGCAAGTGATAAATAATTAAAGTGTTATTTTTATACGCGAAGATATTATGCTTTGTGTGGTAGATGTAGAAATGTACATGACATTTTAAGATTCATGAAGGAAAACGCAGAGAAGTCTTAAGGTTGCAGCAGCTGTCTTTGGCGAAGCCTCCCGGTCTCTAAAGGAAGATAGCTCGGCCTCCTGTAGCGACCTGGTAGAAAAATTCAAATCCACTCTGGTCCAGTCTTCCAGCCATTGAAGGAAAAGTCTCGTTTCTGGTCTGTAAGCCTGTTTATGCATTAGATGCCCTTCCCCTAGTTGGAGTGTCAAAACCGTCTCTGTGACTAGTTAAACAATAGCTCCATTGGATCAAAGAACTAGAGAGAGCCCAAAGGGAGCGCTTATCATGCTAGGTGAGGCTCACTTTTCCTGCTGCCTGCCATAACGGGCCCAGGACAGCTCTGGAAATCGGGTTGCCATTTGGCAGGCAATTCAGAGAGACAAACGTTTCCACAGTGGTGACAGCCCAGGTGCAAGGTGGCGCTGGTAGAACTTCTTTAGGGATAAAAGGTAGGACTTACAGACAATGGAATTTGTAACATTCTGGGCAGAAATCTTGGACTTTCCATAGGATTTACCAGGGGATTTTGAGGCAATTTCATATTGATGTTTAGGGCAGGTGACCAACAGGCGACGTCCAGGTCACAAAAGTGTTTCATATAATGGTTACACGTAGGGGGCGTGGCTTAGGAGTCTATGTCTGAGTTCACACCTGGGCTCTTGAGACTTTGGCAAGTCAGTTAACCACTCCGGACCTCCGTCATCTCCCCTGAAGGTAAGGCTAATGGCAGTAGTCACCTCCTTGGGCTGTGGGGGGATGAATAAGAGAAGCCTGTAGAGCTCAGAGTGGAGCGGGTCCGTGGCAAGTTCTCCACAGATGGAAACTTAAACCTCCCTCCACGGCGACCGCCACAACCAGTAAACAGTAATGTAGGGATGGTGGCACACTTTATCTGTGCCTCCTGTGATGGGAGCTGCTCCTCCCCTGGACCGGCAGTATTCATCGTCTTCGTCATGTCCCCTCTAAAGCAGCGGTTCTCAACCAGTGGGTCGCGAGCCCTTGGGGGGTTGAACGACCCTTTCACAGGGGTCGCCTAAGACATAACAGTAGCAAAATTACAGTTATGAGGTAGCAACAAAAATAATTTTATGGTTGGGGGTCACCACAACACGAGGGACAGTATTAAAGGGTCGCGGCATCAGGAGGGCTGAGAGCCACTGCAACCCTTGAGCACCGGGACGCCTCATCGCTGTGCTCTTCCAGCGTCAGCTCTGCCTGTCTTGGTGCAGGGCCCCTTTCGGCTGCCCACCTGCTCCATCCCCAAACAAAGAACACTTCAGGCGATGCTTTCTTTCTGTGGTTGTTCCCTAACGTGGCTGGATGCTGCAGACCTAAGACCGGACGCTGACACACCTGATAATATTAAAGCCATTTGAATGTAGGCTAACTATACTAAAAAATGTGAGTGAGAAATGGACTTTAGCTCTTTTTTTTTTTTTTTTTACTAGGGTCAGGGGTTTATTTATATCTAGGCTATTCAGCCCTGATGCCTGGACACGTTTACAAAGGTCAAAAACACAGATTGCCCATGAACAGACAGGGTGCCATGGCTGCCTTTTGTGGGCAGCTTGAACCACGAGACGTGGACCAGAGCTGAGCTCTGGGCCATTGCATCAGTCAGGCCAGTGCCTTCATGTGGAAGGTTTCCTGGGGGACCGGCGCACCTCCACAGTCTCTCTGTTGTGGCAACGAGCACTGTGTGTCTTGAAGGGTGAGAAGCAAGACCCTTCCTCTATTTCCTGGCCAGAGATCTTTCTTTTCTTCCTCTTGGAGCCTGGGCAGGGCAGGAGGGGTTTCAAATCGGTGTGCTCTGTATAATGCCCTGTACCTAGAGGGCAAAGAACCTGTACTCCAACCCCCCTCTGGAACTAGAGAGCCAGCCTCTGATGAGACAAGGGCAGGTTAGCATTTAGTACTTGGGGATGCGTCTGACGACCTGTGGTATCGTGGCAAGGACGTGGATTTTAGAACTAAGCAGATCCAAATTTGCATTCCTGCATGGCCACGGAATGGTTTAGGCAAATCTCTAAGTTCAAATTTCCTTACTTTCAAAATGGGGACGGTTCCGTCTACCTCTGAGGATTGAGAGAATTTAATGAAATGACACACTAAAAGCTCCCAGCAGTACTTGCTCGGCACACCGCGAGTGCTAAACAAGAGTACTCTCTTCTGCTTCTCTTACCCACTTGCTGAAAGGATATATTCGTGCAGACACTGGCCTGGATGCCAGGGTACCTGAATCCTGATGTGGGCTCAGCCGTTCACTCCTGGTGCAGCCAGGAATAGAGTAACCTACCTTTCCAGATATCATTTAGGAACTTCTAGTGTCTCTAAGGTCCATTCCAGTTTCAGCATTCTAGATGTAACACAGACCTTCTTTTTTTTTAAATCCTCACTCGACATTTTCCTATTTTTTGTTCAGATAGAGTGGGAGGGAGAGAGAGGAAGAGAGAGAGAGAAACATCGACGTGAAAGGGACACGTTGAGTGGCCACCTCCCGCATGACCCAACCAGGGCCAGGGACAAACTGCAACTGTGGTACATGCCCTTAGCGGGAACCAAACCCAGGTCTCTCTGGACCACAGGCTGATGCTCCAACTGCTGAGCCAAACTGGCCAGGGCAATGCAGACCTTCTTTAAAGACAAATTAGCAGTCTGCTAGGAAACCTTGAGATTGCCCTCCCCCAGTCCACGGATAGGTGCCTTTCCCCCGGTTATGCCAAGTCGATGTCAGGTGTCAGACTCAGTTACCCCTTCATTGCATATCATGCACGAATCCAAATTATGTCACATATCTGCTGCCAAGGTGTTGCTACAGTTTAAAGAATATTTCAAAATAACAAAACTGGTTCGTTGGTTCAACGCAGAACAGAATTTTGATTATATTCAATTTGTAGAATAGACTCTTCTATTACTCCCTAGTTACCATGATCTCGGTCCTTCAATCTGGCAGGAGCCGCACCCTCTTGCTTTGCGCATTCTATGTGTACATTGTGTGTACCGAGAACGTTATAACGAGAACGGGGCATTTGTTTTCTGAAGCTGATCCAAAATGGCCCCTTGCATTATTTGTTGACTCTGGTGGGCAAGTCAACACCTCTTTGAGCCTCCATCTCCCCCCAGAAGAACAGGGACATTAACATCTTTCTGATCCATCTCCTAAGGCTGCTCGGAGACCGTAGTAAAACACTGTATGTGAACTGGGCTTTATGAACTGTTCCTACATGTGGCTCCTCTGTACTCTTCTGAGCCTCCGCTTTCTCATCTGGAAGTGGGGCTAATGAGGTCATCCTCAGGGAAGGCACCTAATGCAGTAGCTGGCACAGAGTGGGCACTCAGAGAATGGCAGCTGTTAATGATCAGGACCGATTCTCACGATCATCTCAAAATTGAGATGACACTATTGTTTCATTTCACACATAAGGAACGTCCTTTGTAAAGGTTACTATAAGAGGGCTTATCAGTCTGGCCGGTGTGGCTCAGTGGTTGAGCATCAACCCAGGCACCAAGAGGTCACCAGTTCGATTCCCGGTCAGGGCACATGCCCAGGCTGTGGGCCTGATCCCCAGTGGAGGCATGCAGGAGGCGGCCAGTCGATGTTCTCTCTCATCCATGTTTCTATCTCTCTCCCTCTCCCTTCCTCTCTCTCTAAAATCAATAAAAAAAAGAAAACGTATCATTGCAATTATTATTTTTTGAATGTTTGGGAACCAAACAGAGCTAGTTTATATACACTCTCCGTTCCTATTCTTCAATACCAGTACGCTGGAAACGTACGGTATTAAATATGCTTAATAGTCACTGAAACGATTCACTGAAACCGATGAAAAGTCAGCCGAGAGTCCACTTCTAAGGGTGCTCTCAGAACCCCACGGACCCCTTCGAGGGGTGCTGTCCTTAGGAACTCCTGCTGCCCCCGAGCCCCGCCCTCGCCAGCGCGGCCCTTCCATAAAACTGTGAGACAAGCCTGCTGGGGCAGGAAATAGTTTTGCGCTAATGAGTTTGTGCTTCACTGACGCTTTCCCATTAAAATCATGTTAACTGTGCCCCCCTGTTAATCATCCCAAAATCAGTTTATTAATTAACTCATTTTGGGAAATCGCAATTTAGTCAGAGCTCTCCAGCTCATTAGCATGTTACCAGGACAGAGAAAATAGATGTCATTGAAACTCCTCCTTACGCGTTTAGCTCGTCAGGGCACGGAGTCTTCTTCAATCTTGATTCGTTTGTTCGTTCGCTCAGTCATTCATTCAAGAATATTTGAAAACGTCCTATGTGCCCGACTCCACACTTGGTCGGCCTCAAGAACATCAGAAGGTTGGGGGGCGGGGAGACTTGTGAATGGAAACAAGTGAGGGCGGAAAGGAACAGGGCACCGTTTGGGCCCAGCCCTCATCGCCCCATCCTTAAACTAGCCATTGCCGCAGAAGCCGGCCTTGCCTTTCAAAGTCACCCCCAGTTCAACTCTAACTGGCTAAATGCATTCGTACAGGGAGCTCTGAGACGATCCAACCCAATCTTTGTTTTTATGATAACGATAACATTATTGACAACAAGAGCTCACATGACTTAAATACTCACTGTGGGCCAGGCACTGTCCTAAAGAGTTTACATGTACTATCTCAATGGATAACAATGATTTCGTAAAGTTTTTAATGAAGAATAATGAGTTAGTAACATTTAATCTTCACAGTAATCCTACAAGGTAACTACTAATAGTGTCCCCATTTCTAGATAGAAAACTGAGACAGACTACAGATTTTTTTTAAACAGGCAGTTTGGCCCCAGAATAGATGGAAATGAAAACCAGGAGAGAAGTAACGTGTCCCAAGTCAGAGTGAAGGGTGAGAACAGAACTCAGGCCTCCTTAAATGGCCAAATCTGCAGTCTTTCCACTGAGCCCTGCTCTCTGCTTCCAGAAGTTTCTACCTCTCGATCAGCCCACTGTCTCCTGAAGGTTCTTCATAAAATATAATACAGACCCTGTGTGTCTTGGGTTCCAGATCTCAATTTGACTCTCTTTCCCTAGTGTTTGGCACCTCATGTACACACAATGGATATGTATGGCTTGGTTATATGAACTTTTAAATATTTAGGGTTTATCTGTTAAGTAATACAAAGATCTCATCCTGGAGAAGTTTCAGCTTTCTAGTGGTGTGACCTTAGGTAAATATGAATCCTTTCGAAGCCTCAGTTTTCTCATCTGCAAAATAAATCTGAGAGTAACTTGCTAGGGCATTGTGAGGTTAAATAAAATGAAATGAAGGCATCCCGTGACTAGTAACTCACCAGGCCAATGTCAGCAGAAGCCGCCCTCCTTATTAACCTTGCCTCTTGGAGTGTCAGCATGGTCCTCACAGAGTGGCTTGAGGGCAGCCGGGGGCCAACCAGCCTGAGAGGAGATGTTGACCTTTCCTTTTGCTCACCAGGTATTCAAAGGACAATGCTGGCATTGGTAAGCTTGCCTGCAGAGTCTGTGATTTCCCTGGATGGCTTTGCCCACAGAAGATACAGCCATCAACTTGCTGCCCACAGCTCAGTGTGGCACGCCAGACAGATAGGAACCACGCTGAGCCCTCCACCTTGCCCTTGGGAACCTTCTTGCCTGAACTCTGGGCTCCATCTGGTCTTTACTATCAATGGCGACCTCTGGCGAGGAAGGTCTGTGCACCTGGGGAGGTCATGTGTGCTTATCAGCCTGAGGATGGTATGTATCATGGTGGGCGAGAGAGGGAAGCTTGATTGGAGTCTGGGGAGGGAAACTAAAATTTAAAAAAGTAATTTAGGGATAAGGAGTAGGTGCTATGTAAAGATATGTAATACATAAAATGGAGTTGCCTTATTTTATTGAATGACTTAGTGGCAGAGTCTGGGGATACTTCCCGTAAGGGAGGTAGGGAGAGACTGAGGCTTTGCTGACAGCAGACATCATCTGCAGTTAAGGAGTCAGGAGGTGGTCCTAAAGGGTAGACAGAAGTTTAGGTTTCTTGGATTCTACAGCAATAACTTTCAAAATTTTTCTTGTGAGCACAAGTTTTTCTATACCATTCCACATGGAATACCAATACGTAAAATGATGCAGAGAAGGGAATGGAAGACAGGAGTTAGGCTCGCCTCTTCCCCTCGTCATAGACAGCAAAAACAGAAAGTTCCTTGCAGTGTGACTGACCATGAGCTTCCTCATTATGGAGACTCTTAGCGTTCATCCTGCGGCAGAGGCCAGCACAGCAGGGTGCCTGATGGTGCCCAAGCTTGAGAAGCGATGAGGTGGCAGGGCTGGGTGAAGGATCATCGATTGCCTATCAGGTCTTTCTCAGGCATTTCAAGGGAACTCCGTCCCCATGTGTTAGGGCTTCTCTAAGCTTTGTAAAGGAGACATCAATTCATCACTAGAAAGGAGAGTTGTTTTGTCTCCATTTTGGAACTACCGAGTATTAGGAAGAACTGCTCAAGTGATAAGATTTTCAGTGAGTTCAAAGGAGCCTGAGAGATTATTTATACTAATCCTCCTCTCTCTTCTCATGATGACATAGTGGCCCAGACAGGAGAGGTTGGTGTGAGTGTTTGTTACTAACCCAGCTCTGGTCCAGCCCAGAACTAAATTGGGTGGTGAGGACATGATGATAGTAGCAGCATCTTATTGAGCAGCTACAATGTGATACCTTATGCAAGACACCTTGATAACCTGGCCTTATTTAAGCCTCACATTTACTCTGTGAAGTAGTACAGTAAAGGCATTGCTATGTGTTCATCGTATCGTTGCCTCTTCCTGGACACAGGGAAGGCATTTCTGATTCCAACCTGTGGTTATGTTGGGGCCCTTACAACTAAGTTCTAGCCAATAGGATGTAGGTCAACATTATACCTCTTCCGACCTTGGCTGTAAAAGGTCCCATTGAACCCTCCAATTCTTTCCCTCCTGGCCATAAGAGTCTTAGAAGTTACACATTTCAAATGGGTGGCTACAAGATGGAGAAAGTCTACCATACTCACATCAGACATAGCAAGCAAGTGATACAACATAGTGCAATGAAACACTGAGTTTTGGGGGATATTTGTTAGTGTAGCAAACCTGACCTATTCTGACTAGTGCAGAAAGGTTCTATTATGATCCCAATTTACATATTATAAAATGAAGACCTAATGAGATAGACTAACTAATAAAGGGGCAGATCCAGGATTCCAACCCGTGTTGGTCTGATGTCAGAGCTTATACTCTTTCTATCATACCACAACTGTGAGATAGATGGAGAGAGTGGTGAAATGGAAAACAGCCAAGATCCACAGACATGGACTAGATGTGCCACTTTGGACATGTTTCTTTAGCTCTCTGGGTCCTGTTTGCTGGCCAGTGAAAGAGAAAGACAAACATTTCCCATCATCATTAGATCTTGCCCAAGAAGTTGAGCAGTGGTGAGGAAGACAGCATTGTACTGGGAGTCATGAAGTCTGGGTCCTACTGCCTACCATTTACCTGTAGGTCCTTAGGCCCACATGGGCTTCTTTCCCTCTAAGTCAGCGGTTCTCAACCTGTGGGTCGCAACCCCTTTGGGGGTTGAATGACCCTTTCACAGGGGCCGCCTAAGATATAACAGTAGCAAAACTACAGTTATGAAGTAGCAACAAAAATAATTTTATGGCTGGGGGGTCACCACAACATGAGGAACTGTATTAAAGGGTCGGGGCATTAGGAAGGTTGAGAACCACTTAGAGTTTAAGTGATTCTTCTTCATTATCGGTAACAGTAAGAGATTGGACCAGATAGCTGGTGAAGCATTTTTAGCCACACAGTGACCCTGACCTACTCCGCAGGGCCGTAGTGAGGGTCAAATGAGAGGTTCCAAGATCAAGGGTTTGTAAACTAAGTATCATACATAGAGGGGGCACCATCGTGAGCTCTCTTCAGGGGCTGCGGGACTTCTGGTCTGGTGGCTCGGTGTCAGGAATACACGATTCCTTCTGGATTGTGTCCGACAAAGACACACGTCTCTGAGGCTGCTACTAAGGAGCTGGCAGGCAATCAGGTGAGCGACGATCAGTCACACAGGTTCTCTCAGCCGTGGATAAATAAACTGTGGCATAGGCTTCTTCTAACTCAAGAGAAACTGTCGACCTCTGGACTCCTTCCCTAGCTCTCTTCCTTCCTTCTTCTTCTGCTTAAATACTGCCTTTCAGCCTGGCTTTCTTGTCACCCCATCTCCTGCAGCTCCCCCCCCCCCAGCACTCGGTGGACACGACCTGACAACACCACGCAGTCTGCTCCCTGCTGCAGCCTGAGCTCCACTAGAGCAGGTGCTTGTCTGATCTGTTCCTGCAGCAACCCCGCTTCAAGAGCGCTCGGCACCCAATACATGTGTGTTGAATAAGTTAAAGGAACCACCCATTCGTCTTACAAGTGGTCATTCTCTGCTCCTCATGTGAAATGCAGCCAGAGAGAGAAGTCCCGGAAAAGCAGCACCGTTGGACACTTGCAGGATCAGGCTCTCCAAGCACTGAGCTAGGCAGAGATGAGCCAGGGGTTCTAGAGGTAGAACTTGGAGAAGGGCGGAGTCCGCCATAGCCGGGGCTTACACTTGACTTTCCAGGGCCCTTCTGACGTTGAAAGCAGGCTGCTGTGACTGCTCCCAAACTCAGGTATGTTCTATGCTGTGGATTGAGAACGGAATAGAGGGAAGAGACTCTACAGCTTGACCCACTGTCTTCACTGAAGTTTGGTGCATCAGCCTCCAGAGGCAGGGAAACGGGTGATTCATATTCTGAGGCCCCAGCATCCAGCAGAGAACCATCCCCAATGGTCAGCCAAGTGTTGAACTGCATGGAGCCGATGACTTTTCTTCATTTCTGGGTCTCCCTGCTCTGGTTCCCAAATGTCCACCCTTCTGCCACCTCTCTTATTCTCTGATACCATTCCTCACCACACACACACTCATCGGAAACTTTTCCCTCATCCCCATTCCTGATAATAATTTACATTTCATGCCTATTTCTTCCACAGAACTGTTGTTCCTACTTAGAAGGCATTTCTTTTTTTTCTCTTTTATAGGCATTTGGGTTTTTTGAGGGCAGAAACTCTGTGTTATTTATCACTTTATCCTCAACGCCTCATACAGTGTCTGGAGCCAACTAATGATAATAATGATGATGATGATAATAATAGCAGCTCTCATTTATTGAGCACTCACTCAGTATCAGATACTGTGAGAAGCATTTGACGTGATTCATTTCATTTGCACTCATGAGTTGGTGAATTCCCACTCCCATTATACAGATGGTAACATGTTAGTTAACTAGGACTCCAAACCCAAAACTTATAATAATTACTCAACTAAATAGTCAGTGAACTGAATTAGAGGGGAGGGGAAGGATGAAGCGGATTGAGCTCTTCCTCTGTGTGTGTTTTCCTTTTCTATTTTCCCCTTGAGCATCAAGAAAAAGAATCCTATTTCCAGAGTCCCCAGGTAGGCATGTTCATCGAAATGAACCAGCCCAAAGAGAGGCACCATGACACCCATTAGACCTGTGGGGACTAAGGAGACGAGGAATATCTGCGAGGCTCCTGTCTCCATTCTTGGAGAAGTTTGTGACTTGGCAGCACCCCCTCCTCCCCCAGACACTGGTGGCACATGGCCTCTCCACCCCAACCCCCGCAGCAATTATGGAAACCCACTTGAGTTGCAAATGAATATGCAGTTATGATTTTTGGCAAGTGCTCCAAGGAAGCCCAAAAGGGCTTAATTGAGTGGCACTTTCCCATGAGCCCATTCCCAGAAAAATGGGACAAAGCACGTCAGATGTGCTCTGGCCCCAGACAGCACAGGGGAGGGTGTTGCCTCGGGGGGCGAAGGGTGCTGACATTTGAGGTACAGTGATAGGAATTCAACCAGACAAGTATTTGCTATTTGGGTTGGCTACGTTTCAGGGGGGAAATCATACCCTTAAGGACTCACAACATAGAGGAGATAGGGGTAAAAACACAGCATGACAATTAAAATAAAATGTCATAAATCTTCCCAAGCAGGATTGGTTAGAACACAGTCAAAGGCTGGGGTTCAGCCTCTGTGCTAGAAGATGAAGAAGGCTGCATCCAACATCAGGGCCCCACAGGCCTTGAGCCTGGGCAACATGAAGGGCAGAGCCAAGACCCAGAGATGCGATGACCTGAAGGTAGCCTCCGGCCCAACCCACGCAAGCAAATCATCACAAGTGCCTCCCTCTCACCACACAGAACAGCAGTGACCTTCGGATGCACTAACGATTTAAATAAAAAAGGGAAGAAAGCAGAATATTTGTACAACCTTGGGTATTAGGGGAACCCTCCTAAATAAGACAGTACATTTAGATGCTTAAAAGGAAAAAATAAATATATTTGAATATATAAGCATTTAAAATTTGTGCATACCCTAAGCAAAGGCCAAAACCCAAACAAAATGAAGTAAGTGATGGTCTGGAAACATGTTTGCAGTGCATATGAAACAAGGCGATGGGGATCCAGGTTAACGTATCTGTATAAAGAGTGCTTTCCCCAGCTGACAGGAGGAAGTCAAGCAACTTAATTGAAAAAATAGCAAAGATTATACACAGGAAATTCATGGAAGAGAACATCTAAATGGCCAATCAGCATGTGAAAGATGCACAACCTGCCTAGCAGCAAGGGAAATGGACATTAAAACAATAGTGACATGCTCGGCTGATGTGGCTCACTCGTTGAGCATCAACCCATGCACCAAGAGGTCACAGGTTCGATTCCCGGTCAGGGCACATGCCCAGGTTGTGGGCCCAATCCCCAGTGGGGGGCATGCAGGAGGTGGTCAGTCGATGTTCTCTCTCATCAATGTTTCTATCTCTCTCTCCCTTCCTCTCTCTCTCAAATTAATAAAGAAAAAATATTAAACACAACAACAGTGACAGACCGCTTTTTACTCTGTAAATTAGCAAACACTGTAGACAGCTAACATACCTGCTTACAAGGAGGACGCAGGGCAACAGGTGATCTCAAACACTGCTGGTGGGAGTGGGATTTAGTGATGGTTTTGGAAAATTTGCTGAAAATATCTTCCAAAATTAATATTATGCATACCATTTGATTTGGAAATCCACTCTCTACTTACAAATATGGGTATGTAAAGATTTATTTATAACAATTTTATTTTGTGGCAAACAATACAAAACATCCACTAAAGAAACCCGATACTATTTGAACGCCCATTAACCTGGAGATAGCAAACAAATGGTAGCGCATTTACATCACGGAATGTTGTGCAGTTCTTATGTGATATGAGTTAGTTTAATATCTTTTTATGCATTTTGACCTGGAGCACTCTTACAAGGTACTGCTGAATGAGGAAACCAAGTGTAATATCTATATCGTGCTTTGAAAGTGGAAACCAACAGCAACGCTACTTGTTCATATATGTATGTTTTAATGGACATGGAGAAAAGTGTTGAAAAGGGAGTGAAGCAGAAGATAAATATTAGATTTTTACTTATTTTTTAAGTTAGAATACACATATATTGCTTTTGTAATTAAAAGAAAAGCAAAATAGCCCAGCCAGTGTGGCTCAGTGGATTGAACGTTGTCCCATGGACTGAGAGGTCCTGGTTCGATTCCTCGTCAGGGCACATGGCCAGGTTGCAGGCTTGATCCCCAGTAGGGGGCATGCAAGAGGAGCTGATCGATGTTTCTCTCTCACATCAATGTTTCTATCTCTCTGCCCCTCCCTCTCTCTCTAAAAAATACAGTAACAACATATTAAAAAAGAAAACCAAAATAATGAGATTACAAAGAAAGCCAAAATAATGGGATTACAAAGAGAACCACTGAAAACCAATACAAAAATTATATAGGGATGAGTGAATGTAGGTTTACAGTTGTGAATACAAGAGTTTCTTCTTGTATTATTATTTAGTATTGTATTGTTTACTTATATTAAAATTGTAAACCTCCTTTTGCCCACCCCTGTAACACTCACCAAACTGATCACGGGAAGAGCCTGCTATTGCAGGACTGTGTTGGGAGAGGTTGGTTGACTACATGCCAGGATTCCTGCCCTGGGCAGGGGTTTTAACCAAGACATCTGAATTCCCCTCTAGCTTAAAAAATCGTGAGTTAGGTTGAGGACAACTAGGACAGTGCCGGGTCACAGCAAAGTGCCGAAGGGGAGACCTTGAGATGGGAGTGGCTCAGGCAGAGGAGGTACCTCAGAGGGGACAGGGGTTGAAGCTGGAGGGCTGTCACCTTTGATGAGCAGGAAGTGGCTGGCGCCTTTAAGGGAGCAGCTTCAGAAGGTCTGTAGCAGCAGAAAGTGGATCACAGGGAAGGTAGGGGTGAGGGGATCAGAGGGGAGGAACGTAGTCCCGTGTCAGCAGACGGTGGGCTGAAAGGGAGGTACGTCACCAGCGAGGGGAGGCAAGGTGTAAGCTGGGAGAGACTGAGCACCTTCATGGAAAGGGTGCCAATGTGAGCAGACCATCTACTCTGTGAGGTCTGCAGCGGGGCAGGGGGTGGATCGCTACACACAGTGCGGAGTACTCGGTTCTGGCTTGGAGACAGACCCGTGCTCTCTGAAACAGGAGGGCAGGGAAGGTAACCACGAAGGACTTTGTTTCAGATGATTGTATCTTTGGAGACAGGCAGATCCGTGTGAAATCCAGGTTACTAGCTCTGTGGTCTTATCTGTGTGAGTCTTCATTATACTTCAATACACTTATTAATACCTACCCCCCTTTTTTTTAATGTTTATTTATTTGGAAATTATATTTTATTTTTATTGTTGACATTATTAAAGGTGTCCCCCATTTTTGCCCCCTTGGCCCCCCTCCACCCAGACCCTGCCCTTCCCTCCCTCTGGCTCTCACCACATTGCTGCCTGTGTCCATGGGCTCTGCATATATGTTCTTTGGCTATTCTCTTCACCTTCTTTCATCTCGTTCCCCCACCCACCTTCCCTCTGACATCGGTCAGTCTGTACCATGTCTCCATGTCTCTGGTTCTATTTTGTTCATTAGATTCCACATATAAGTGAAATTATATGGTATTTGTTTTTCTCTGACTGGTTTATTTTTCACTTAGCATTATAATCTCCAGGTCCCTCCATGCTATCTCAAAGCGTAAGAGTTCCTTTCTTTTTACGGCTGAGTAGTATTCCATTGTGTAAATGTACTACAGCTTTTTTATCCACTCATCTACCACTGGGCACTTGGGCTGCTTCCAGAGCTTGGCTATTGTAAATAATGCTGGTATGAACATAGGGGTGCATATATGCTTTCTGATTGGTATTTCAGGGTTCTTAGGATATAGTACCAGAAGTGGGATCACTGGTACATGTGGAAAAATGAAACTAGACCACCAACTTACACCATATACAAGAATAAACTCAAAATGAATAAAAGACTTAAATGTAAGTCATGAAACTATAAAAGTCCTAGAAGAAAACATAAGCAGTACAATCTCAGATATTTCTTGTAGCAATATTTTTGCTGATATATCTCCTTAAGGCAAGGGAAACAAAGGAAAAAGTAAACGGAGCTACATCAAACTAAAAAACTTCTGCACAGCAAAAGAAACCATCAGCAAAATGCAGAGGGAACCAACTGTATGGGAGAACACATTCACCAATGATACATCATTTCCAAAATATATAAAGAACTTATACAACTCAACACCAGGAAGACAAACAATCCAATTAAAAACGGGCAAAGGACCTGAATAGACTTTTCTCTAAAGAGAACATATGGATGGCCAATAGACATATGAAAAAATGCTCAAAGTCACAAATCATCAGAGAGATACAAATTAAAACCACAATGAGATACCACCTCGCACCTGCCAGAATGGCTACCACCAATAAATCAACAAACATCAAGTGCTGGAGAGGATGTGGAGAAAGGGGAACCCCCGTGCTCTGTTGGTGGGAATGCAGACTGGTGCAGCTACTTGGAAAACAGTATGAAGTCTCCTCAAAAACAATTAAAAATGGAACTGCCTTTTGACCCAGTGATCCCACTTCAGGGAATGCCTACTTCCTAGGCTTGTTGTGAGTATTAGATAAAAGGAGTGTACAGCCCACCTTGGCACTGAGTAAGTGACAGCTGCCACTGCTGTTTAAGAGGCAGTGCAGTGTGGAGGGGAGCAGGTGCCCTGCGGGGTCAGACAGACTGGGGTTGGAGTCCAGGTTTGGATGCTTAGTAACTGGTGACCATGGAGATCCTAAGGGAGGCTTCTGTCCTCATCTGTGATTGGGGCTATGAACGTAAGGATGGTGTAAGGTTCACAGAAAATGATTGGCAAATAGTATGCCAGGAATAAAGGCGATGCTTAATATATAGAAGCTGTTACTGTTTTCTCTCATCATCCTTTTTATAAGAGGTGAAGTCACGGAATAACAGTTTTTGCAACATATCAGAAACAGTCCGAGAAATGAATAACCCTTTCCGAAGTGGCAGAGAGACTCTGCTCAGTTAACATGGTATCCTTTGGCTGTTCTGGCTCCCTGGAATTGGAAGTGGGGAGGGGGATAGAAAATGGGAAGGGAGAAGATGGAAGAAAAGAGTTAGGCCAGATGTTCCCGTTGGATCACCCCAAACCCCTATTCTCTTTTGTAATGAAACTTCTGTTTGAGCGTTTCTGTCTTGTAAAAATCACTTTGTGTATCTGTGGTTTGTTGTTTATTAAGCATATGTGGAGAAAAGGGAACCCCTGTGTCCTGTTGGTGGGAATGCAGACTGGTGCAGCCACTTGGAAAACAGTATGAAGTCTCCTCAAGAACAATTAAAAATGGAACTGCCTTTTGGCCCAGTGATGCTGTTTGGATCTAAGTGGACTTGTGATTTGATCGTTGGCTGGCTGGACGATACCGAGCATCATCCAGGAAGGGGTTTTACGAGCATCAGAGTCCTACCTGCAAATTGTCTAATAATTCCTATGTCTTGATTAAATAAGCATGAGATGATACCAAGCCAGACAGAAAACGGATGCTCAGTACTTAGGGAGCATTTCCCCCTTGGCTGCTAGCGAGGGCCCTTGTCCCGTTCATCCCCAATCTTCACCCACTGTGAGGCCTGGCCTAAAGAAGGTCCTTATATCGCAATTCTTAAGTAAATGAGTAAAAGAATGAACAAATGAACTACTGTGTGCTTGTAAGAACAATGTCGAAATGAACAATCCCAATAGGGGATGTCAGTCCACAGCATGTAATAGGGCTGTGTGGTTCTGGTCTCAGGAAGTACAGTACGTAAGAGACCTTTCTTCCTGTCATCAGAGACGTGATAAATGCTCACTTATTTTATGGTTGGCTGTCATTAGACAAGGGGGTCGCTGCAGCCTCTCTCTCTCTTTTAGCTCTGTGGGAACTTTTACGGGGCCCAGAGGGCGACCATTTCCTCCTGCCCCGGCCTCTGGGCTGGTTCCTCCACTCATGGGGCTGCTGGACCCACACTGGGGGAGAAGACCAGTGCGGGGCTGGCTGCCACAGCCCACCTCAGCAGGCCCTGGTCCCCCAGGGGACTGGCGCAGGGGTCTGGGCCCTCAGGCGAATGAGTAGGTTAGTCGGCATGTTTGAGCACGGTCACTCCACCCTCTCTCTGATTCTCAGTTCTCTCTTCTATAAAATGGGACATTTAAGTTAAATGACCTGTACGGCTCTCTCCACTTTTGAAATGGGACATTTAAGTTAAATGACCTGTACGGCTCTCTCCACTTTTGAAGTCCCATGTCTATATTGACTCTTTTGAAGCGGCTGGCTTGAGTTGAGGTTCGGAAGCACACACATGAGAGTGCTCGTGTGGGTTTTCCGGAGGTCCTCTCGGGAGCCCTCGGATGCTGCGACGCTGCCTCTGCTACGACAAGCTCCGCTGGTGATGGAGCTTGCACAGGGCAGAGCTCGTTCGAAAAGCAATCACACGGCAGTCTTCCAGGCCAGAACGTGTGCCGTGGTGTCCTGCCGGCCAAGCTCGGTCTGGACAGTGTTCTGTTTGGCTGTCAGCATCCTTAAATGTTCTTCAAGCCCTTATTATGTTCACGTGCATCCTGATTTACCGATTCCTATCGCCCATCTGCTCCTCAGGGCGTCTGAGTTTGTAACTGGTGGAAATCGGGCTTTCATGCTACACAGGAGTCTTCGACTCAGGAGGAGGCGAGGGGGCTTGTCTGAGGCTGCGGTTGGGATTCCAACAAGACCTTCTGACTCTCCACCGAGCCTCTTTCTCCACTGCAGTCCAGGGTATGGCTCAAGCCACAGTCCCCAGAGATGGGGATAGGCAGGTCTTTGACGTAGCTACCCTGGCGGGGTTGAGGGTGTCTGATGGTGGGGCCTTGCTCAAGTACATTTTAATGGGAAGAACAGAGAATTAGATCAAAAGACTCCTCTGAGGTGGTACTGGCCTCGGTTTCCTCATCTACATTAGCTTGGAAGATTCTGCTCTTTACCTTGAAGAGGGTTTTAAGTGAGAAAGTACCTAGAGGTGCTCAGGATATTCGGGCCCCTTTTCCTATGAACTACTTGAATATGGCGGAGGGGTTGATGGGGTCTTACCTTCCTTACCTCCCACATAGTAATAATCACATGCCTTTTTGCTTTCAGGACCATGTGACGGAGGGAAAGTGAGGGGTTTACATGGACATGCACGTGAGCATGATAGCTCTCTACCAAGGAGAGTGCCAGGGCATAGCCCTCAGGGCAACCCCAATACCTCCCTTCCTCCTTGGGCCCCCATGCGGCATGGACACAGCCTCCTGCTAGGACGGACCCTGGGCTCTACCCGATTTCCCTGTGTTTGCATTATTCAAAAGAGCATTTCCTTTAACTGTCATACCCTCCAGGCCGAGATGCGTCTTCCTTTCCTGAAAATGGCCCGTGAAGATGCATCATACTCCCGACAGCATGTTCTCTCACCCAACAGCTTGAAATGATCATTTAAAAGCTCTGAGTGAAAGCTCAAGCTTCTGATTGATCCGGTAATATTGTCTCGGTCCCATTTTACGCTACCTGTTCTTTAAATTGCATAGAAAAATATGGCCCATGCAATATTAATACGCTAATGAATAATACACTAACAATTTGAAGTATGCCAACCCACCCAAGGATTTTTCATCCCCTGCATGTTTCATCAGAGACACTTGGTATATACTGAATAATCGTTAGGATGATGAAAATGATAATAACAATGAAATAAATATAGAGCCGTTGCACTGTGGTGGGGGAAAACATGAAAGGTAATTCTCAATTATCAGTGAGAAATGGTTGCCTGTGATCGGGGTGGGCCTCTGCGTCTGATGTATCACAGGTAAGGCAGCCGTGGAGCTGGGCGAGGGGACGGGTGACGCAGCCTCCTCCGTGGAGTGCTGTCAGTGAAAGCGGAATTGCACAGAGACGGGGTTTCCTGAATCAGAGGTGACGTGGGCTGAGGAAAGGACAGGGACTTTGGAGACTGCTGGCCCTGGATTCAAATGCTGGGTCAGCCACGTACTTGCCCCGGGAGCTCTGGCAGCCTTCTGTTTGCTACCTGGAAGACAGGACCGGACTGCCCAACAGGATTCGTACAGATGAAATCAGATCATGGCTATGGAAATCCCTGGACCAGGGCCTGACACCCGGGAGGTGTTCAGCCAACAGTTTCCTCCCTCGTACCACAGAGGATATACCTGCCGAGGCTCCAGGAATGTCAGTTCCCTTTCGTTACACCTAAGGCTTAAACTGCGAGGCAGCTGGCTGAGAAATCCAGAGGCTTCTTCGTCTTACCTGTGGCTTTGAGGGCACATCTCAGACAACTGGGATTTTGGGGTCTCTGATCTTCAAAGAGAAAAATGTTTTGGCTCATTTGCATCCAAATATGGTTATAAAAGCATGGAAGGGATGCCAAATTCTCTACCGACAGGAGACCTACAGGCACTTGTTGGGCATTTTTAGGAGAGTCTGCAAGCATTTATAAACTTGCTTTTAACCATGAAGTCGATTTTAAAAATCCATTATTTTGGGAAAAGCATTTGAAATGGGATTTATTTCATGAAAAGTTATGAATTTTTTTTCTTAAAATGAAAAACCAAATGCAGGCACGCATTCATGCATTCATTTATAGGCCCTAGACTGAGTGTTGATGGACTAGTCACGAGGTGAACATTGAGGGATAAGGATAATCCAAGAAGGGTGACAGACCCATGTGCTGTTGACCTGGTAAGCATAATGAAAATGGCTAAAATTGAGGACGCGATTCATTTGTAATGGCAGGTCAGTCCTGACACCTAAGACCAGGAACTTCTTGAAGGAACTGATATTTAAGGTAAAGAAGGTAGGAAAGTACATTCCGGGCTTATGACAATATCAGAACCAAAAAAAGCACATGGCTCTCCAGAGATGTTGGAGAAGGGTTAGTGTGGCTGGGTGGTGGCGGGCTGGTGGCAGGGTGGCGGTGAGGAGAGCGCGTGATGAGCCACTTGGGTATGATTCTGACACTGGTCCCCTATTAGTCACTGGCTACTGAATGTGCTCTGCAAAGCACTAGCCATGTCGCCTCTTCGGGTCATTGGGGTATGCACGACTGTCCCCATTTTGCCTTTGAAGAGCCTGAGATTCAGAGAAGTAACACTGGACAGTGCCATGCCTGGAATTCTATTCCATCTTTCTGCTTCAAAGGCTGTGTGAATTCTAAGGCATTGCATTAGAGAGGACACAGAAGAGAATTGTACAAGGTCCTGTATTCAATAAACTAGCTGCAAAGGTGAGACTTGGATGTGCGCAGATGTCTTAAGACTTTAGTCAAGATAGGATCAGTCCCCACCTGGAGGCCGGTGAGCTGCCAGCTCGTAGCTGGGGTGCAGCTGGACAGAGGAGAACCTTTCTGAATTAGGTCTTGAAATATGTACAGGATGTCAACAGGCTGAGAAGAGGAAAGGACACAGCAGTCAAGGGGAACTAGAGAGTCTAGAAAGCACACACCTAATTCTGGGTAGGGAACAAAATTAAGAGAAAGGTGCTGTGAGTTAAAAAAAAAAAAACACAAAAAAACAGAAACAGAAGAGACCAGAAAGGAGTTTGAAACTGGGCTCCAGGACATTTTGTGTCTGTTTGTTTGTTTGTTTGTTTGTTTTTACTACATGTGACACCTTAGGCAAGGTTTTGACTTTCTTTACTTAATTCTTTCCCCCAACCTGTCAAGAATGATCCAAGGACCGTCATGAACTTGAGTCCGATACTAAGAACAAAGCAGTGAGAAGTCCCTGGTGGCTAAGGTACTCTCTCAATCCAGGGAATTACATGGTAAAGAACTGCAGCAACGTGGCCCCGAAGCGCGGTCACCGTGGCAGGGGGAGAGGATGAAGGGGACTCTCACATCCCCACAGGCCCCTTCTCCCGCAGGCAGAAGCACCAGGGCTTCCTCCTGGCCTAGACCTGGAGCTGAGCTCACAGCTGCTTCAACGCTCCAGGCCTGTAGGAGTCTAGGGGGAGTTTGGGTCACGTGCTGGTCGTAGACCAAACAAATGAAGCGGATATGATACGATTTGTGTAGGCAATACCATTTTGTCTCCTTGGATCTCAGTTTCCCCACCGAGGAAGTAGGAGTAGATGTTCCCTAAGATTGTCTTCAGAGATAATGCCCCATGACAATGACAGATCACTATTCATTCAGGGTCTCCTGTGTACAATCAACATTTCTCAAAATACTGTTTCATGGGATGCCAGCATCTCTCAAGGAAAAGTCAAAATGAAACAAATGACAATAACAGAAAAAAAAACAATAGAGAGAGATTTTATGGTAAAATTTTGTTAAATAAAACTAGATAGGGTTATTTACTAATAACCTTTTGTGAATTGAAGCGCATTGAGAATATTTCAGAAGATAAGCTTTGGAGAACTTTTCCAAAATGTATTTGTCCACCTAACCCTTTTCTCCCAGAGCCTGTGTTCAGCTGATCATACTTGGAGAAATGCTAGCTTTGGCCTAATGAATTCAAACCCTTCACAGTTCTTTCTGAGTCTCAGGACCAATGGTGATGCAGTAGAGAGAGCCCTGGTGTCTGGGACCCAGGAGTACCCATGCTTTAAGTCCAGTTCTGTCCTTTTCCATGTGGTGTAACCCTGGGAAAATCATTGCCTCTCCTTCCCTATAATTAAAAAATTTTGGATAAAATAATCTCTGAGGTCTCTTTTGCTTCTAATATTTTACTACATAATTTTCTGTAGCTTATTCATTCATTCTTTCATTCACTCAGCAAACATGTGTAGAGCACAGGCTGTGTGCTTGGAACTGGAGACAAAGGTTAAAAAACACATCTGAGCCCTGGCCAGTTTGGCTCAGCGGTTAGAGCGTCGGCCTGCGGTCTGGAGAGACCCGGGTTCGGTTCCTGCTAAGGGCATGTACTTCGGTTGCAGTTTGTCCCCGGCCCTGGTTGGTCGTGCGGGTGGCAGCCACTCGATGTGTCCCTTTCACATCGATGTTTCTCTCTCTCTTCCTTCCTCTCTCTCCCTCCCACTCTATCTGTACAAAAAATGGAAAAATGTCCTCGGGTGAGGATAAAAAACAAAACAAAACAAAAAAAAACACATCTGATACCTGCCCTGGAGGAAGTCCCAGGCCAATGAGAGAGACGGACACATGCACAGGCAATAAGAATCCAGTGTGATCAGCACTTGAGTCTAAGTGTGGCTCAAAAATGGCATCTCACTAGCCTGTGGGAGGGAATGGTAGAAAATACTTTATGGAGGCAATGCCACTTGAAGGATGGATAGGCATTCACTGGTGGGAAAGGGAGCTCTGGATGAAAGAACATTACAGACAGAGGCAGGGAGGGACGAGTGGATGCAACACATTCTTGGAACAGCAGCATCAGCATCAACAACAACAGCGACAAAAGCAACAATCACAACGTCAGTGACAGCTGATGTGATATTTTGAGCAAATTATGAATGCTTTGTGTTCATTAATCTCAAATTCCTACAACCCTCTCAAGTAGTCTTACTACTTTGCTTATATAGTTGAGGCAGTAACAGGCAATTCATTATGCTTTGTGGGCATTTCCCCCAGAATACAGTTAACTTTCAGCAAACATCAGCTGATCCATGCACTTCATCCATTACTTGTCACTCTTGGTCCAAGATTGATTTCCTTCTATTCGTCACTTCTGGCTGCCTCTTACCAACTCTAGTGAGGACAGGCAACACAGACTTCTTTCAACATTACCTTAGGCAAAACATTAGGATGCACAAGAATCAGGATGCATTTTCAAACCAAAAACAAGTGATTTGCATAGTTTTCAAGCAACAACTCTCCTCTCCATTGGGATGGGTCACTGGGATGAGGGCTTAATTAATTCAGTCATCCTCCCTGAGGCAAAGGCTTGAGCATTTATATTAATGCATTCATTCATCCACTATTTATTATAAACCCATCCCGTGGCAGATACAGAATAAAATACTGTGGGGATGACTTCAAATCCCCCAAGATTCAGTGCAGGTGGTCTTTCTTCCAGGAAGTCTTTCTGGATCCACTTTCCCTCCCTTTATCCCTACAGAAACCTAGGTGAGGTGATTCTCTGTGCTCTCAGTCTGCATTAGACTTTGCTGGATCATAACACTGAACTTATCTGTTTACTTAGTGGTATTTTTTGCATTGGTGTATAGATTATAAAGTCTGTGAGGGCAGGGATCGTGTGTGTTATGTTTATATTTTCAAAGCCTAGCAACACTGGCTGGCTGCATAGTAAGTGTTCAATAAACAGCTATTGATTGAATGGGTGGACTTTCCGTTCTGTGAATACTGAGACTATGTCTAGTGTGTTTAAAATCCCAAGTGCTTACCAAAGTGCCTGGAAATGGTAGGGACTCCTTAGAAATTTGTTGAATGAAGTGAATGAGTAAAAGATGAGAACCAGGCTTTCTATCCCAAGGAGCTCATAATCTAGCAAGGAAAAGAGATTACTTGTTGACAGCCTCCCTCCTCTCTGTTGATCAAGAGGATCCCGTCTTCCCTGCTTGTGGGCCATGCTGTTTTGATGGGCCTCCACCCCTGGCTCTGGAGACAGGGAGCTCAATCCGGAAATTGGTTTGGGGGTGGGCATCTGTCAGGGAGAAAACATGAGCCCTAGGTCTTAAGGGTGAGGGTGCTAGAGGGAACCCTGGCTTCCAATGCTGTTGGATATAAGGGGGTGAAGCTTGGAGCGTCTGTACCCAACTGGCTGCCACAAGGGAATCTGGCTGAAAAGGGAGCCAACCAGCTGTCAGAGAGCCAAGAGACTGCCCAGCTCAAGCTAACGGCCAGTACAGCTTCCTTTGCACGGACAGTGGTGTAAGTTAGTTCTTCGACATTTGTAACAGAGAGTTCCAAGTGAATGAAGCATGGGCCCATGCCCCCCAAAGGAAGAGGGTTCGGGAGAAAATACTGGGAGAATTTAGAAGACAGTTCAGGAAATAGGGGGACATGTTCTAATCAGGGTATTAATGCAGGTGATTGCTTTGACTGAGCTCAAGTAAGACTCAGCTGAAATGTTTGAATTAGGCCTTAAGAGAGAAACAAAATCTGTCCATCAGTGTGAGTGAAGAACTTCCAGAAGAGGAAACAGCAGCAGCAAAGTTATGAGGCCCAAAGCACAAGAAATACTTGGGAATAAATACTGGAAGGAGAGGTTCATCATAGGCAGTGGCAGGAAGAAAGCAAGGACAGGTGGGCCGGGCTGGCTCACAGAAGGCCCTGCATGCCAGGCCCTGCAGACGGGCACTGAGATGAGCTCTGCAGCGAATCAGAGTTTCTCTCCCTGAGAGGCAGGGCACAGACTAGTTCTGTCCTATTGAATGTCCACTGACTTGTACGCTAGAGCCCAGAGGGAACCCTTGAGTTCACCCTTCCTATACCTTTGGGATCAGAAGCAGAGTCCACCTGTCTGCTTTATGACAGATACCTGTCCCCATCTCTTTCCTGATGCCACAAACACACATTTCTGACTATTTGTAAAAAAGGGGAGGAAGAAGAGAACAGAGAAGTACCCACGAAAAGACTTTTTGGAGGCCATAGATCCCACGATAAAAACTGCAAACGATACCTCACCCCAGAGTGAGAGTGAACGGAGGGCAAGGGAACCAGGAAAGAACCAGGAAAGTACTGCCATGCAGACCCTCTTCACCTGTCAGGGCTGGGAAGGAAGAACGGACCTTAGGAAGAGCCATCACCGAACTGGGAGTCAGGGCCGTCCCTGGAATCCCAGAACTCCCTGAGGCAATGATCGGGGGGCACCCGCTACCCACTCCACTGCCTGGACCAAGAGGGCGTTTCTGGCTGTGTCTATTGAGCGCTTATTCGGGGAGAACTCAGGCGGAAGGCGCCTCCTACGCAGGGCCTGCGCTCTGCTCCGCCGTGTAGCGCCCCGTGCCTGTAAGGGGTTTCATGTAAGCTCGGGTTCAGGCTCTGCTGTCACTATCTTGAAATTCTTGATACTTTTTTTTCCCAACACAAGGCTCTTTATTTCCATTTCCCGCTGGGGCTTTGCAAATTACATCGCTGATCCTGCCTCTGGGTCTCTGAGAATGGAAGAAGCAGTCAAAGGTCACTTAAGCTACTAAGGTTCGGCTCCTCGCCTTTGGCCATCATGGGTGGCAGGAGCTGGCTTTGACTGGCAGGTCCCAGCGCACACCCAGCACCTGCCGCTTCCTCTTCTTTGTCTGACAGTGTTCTGCTCCCTCAGAAAGTGCAGCCTCTGCCTCCCCGAGTCTGAATTCTGCTCCCTGGGGAGTAGACAGCAATCGCACTTCCTCCACTGTCTCCTCGACTCTTCCTGTGAAACCCATTTCCTCTTTTTCTATCTTCTTACCTTGGACGTGTGTCACTTCGCATTGCATTATGGTTACCTTTGCCAGGTAAGATGGAGCTCTCAGAGCTCTCAGAGAGCAAGACCGAGACGCAAGTGTATGACCGTGGGCACCTCTCTGAGCCTGAGGCTCTTCACTGGTAAATGGGAGTTAGAACCGCTTACTGTTGTGTTGCTGAAGCCAGTGAATGAGATACAACTAGGGGACAGTAGCCCTGGTTTGCCCAGGATAGTCCTGGTCTATGCCAATTATTATGAGTAATAGTGCCCCCTAACTCCAAAACAGCTGGTTTGATGAAAAGTTATATGACTTCCTGGTTTTGCATTTAAAAGTTCCCAGCAAGGTATCAGGCACATAGTAGGTGCTCAAGACATGTTTGCTGAATCAGAAGCTTTAAACATTGTTTCTCCGCCCTTTGCGCTTGTGTATGTGTGCATTTCTGTATCTCTGCCAAACCTTACAGATTTACAGTTAATGACAAAGTATGTAGAAGCTCAAAACAAAACTAAACACCATGATGACAAAAACACTGCTTTCATCATGCCTCTGATTTTTCAAGGGCTGTGGTGACGGCTTGTATGCAATTCACACAGCTCCCAGGGAGGAAGCAGAGGGTCCGGCTGATCTCCTGTGTTATTTCCATTCCAGTGTCCACAGGTGCCTGGCAGTCTTGGGCGAAGAGGCAGCTGGGCTGCAGACTACTTTCGTTTTCACATTTATGCTGAACAAAGTGATGCTAATGCAGGTGTGTGTCCTCAATTTCCTCTGAGGAGGAACTGGAGTGTGGGCATGGGCCCCTCTTCATTCAGCTCTGACCTGTGTGGTGGAAATCTGCTGTGGGGTGAGTACCAAGGACAGCCCTTCCTTACAAGTGCTCCTGGGGTGACTGGCTTCATGGACTCTGCTTCAGCTGACACCTTTCCTTCTCCTGCAGTACAAGGAACATCCGCCCTGCGCACCTGGCTGGCTCAACCCGCCCCGCTCTGGCTGGACACCTCGCAGAGATGTATCAGGAGAGGTGGAAAGCAAATTTCCAGGATTCAATACAGCATTATTAACTGTAGTCATTATGCTATACATTGGATTTCTAGACTTATTCATGATGGAACTGCAGCTTTGTACCCTTTGACTAATACCTGCCATTTTTCCCACTTCTCCATCCCTGGTGACCATGGTTCAACTCTCTGCTTCTATGTGTTTCACTTCTTTTTGTTTATCCCCACCTGAGGATATTTTCCATTGTCTTTTTAGATAGAGTGGAAGGGAAGGATGGTAGGAGGGAGGGGAGGGAGGGGGTGGGGGAAGAGAGAGAGAGAGAGAGAGAGAGAGAGAGAGAGAGAGAGAAGGAAATGCGTGAGAGATACATTGATTGGTTGTCTCCCAAACGACCCTGATCAGGGCTGGGGATTGAACCTGCAACCCAGGTACATGCCCTTGCCTGGAATCAACCCTGTGACCCTTCAGTCTACAGGCTGACGCTCTAACCACTGAGCAAAACAGGCTTTTTTTAGTCTCCACTTATAAGTGAGGTCATGCAGTTTTATTCTTTCTGTGTCTAACTTATATCCCTTAGCATAATGTTCTGTGGGTTTATCCATGTTGTTGCAAATAGTAGAATCTCCTTTTTGAGGCTGAATAATGTTCCATTGTACATATGTACTCAAATTACTTTATTCATCTATTGATGGATACTTCAGTTGTCTTCATATCTTGGCTATTGTGAATAATACTACAGTAGACATGGGAACACAGATATCTCTTTGAGGTACACATTTTATTTCCTAAGGTGTATATTCAGAAGACGGATGGCTGGGTCATATGCTAGTTCTATTTTTAGGTTTTTGTGGATCCTCTGTAATGGCCATACCAATTTACATTCCCACCAACAGTGTATAGAGGTTCTTTTCTCCACATCCTTGTGAATATTTGTCTGCCGGTCATCCTAACAGGTGTGGAGTGATACCTCGTGGTGGTTTTGAGTTGCATTTCCCTGATGGTTAGGGATGTTGAACACCTTTTCATGTGCCTGTTCGCTATTTGTATGTCTTTGGAAAAGTGTCTATTTAAGTCCTTTGTTCATTTTTTATTTTTTTGCTATTGAATTCCTTTGATATTAACCCCTTATCAGATATAAGGTTTGCAAATATTTTGCACCAATTTGTAGGTTGCCCTTTCATTTTTTGGTTGTTTCCTTCGTTGTACCAACACTTTTTCGGTTGATGTAGTCCCACTTGTTTATTTGTACTTTTGTTACCTAAGCTTTTAGTGTCATATCCAAAAATTCATTACAAAAACCACTATCAAGAAGCTCTTCCTCTATGTTATCTTCTAGGAGTTTTATGGTTTCAGGTCTTATGTTTAAGTCTTTAATCCATTTTGAGTTTGTTTTTGTGTATGGGATGAGATAAGCGTCCAATTTCATGCTCTGACATCTGCGTATCTAGCTTTCCTAACACCATTTACTGAAGAGAGCACTCATTCCCACTGGGTATTCCTGGCACAGCTGGTGTGTACATGGGTTGGGATGGTTAGATCAGGAACGCTGTGAGGAAGGCACTAGTATGATCCTGAAGTGTCCGACAGGTATTATGTATTACTCATGAATTAAGTAAACAGAAAACAAACAAAGACATCCAACAAAACAACAAAACCAATCAAATCCATTGGTTTATTTAAAAAAAATCTAATTTATAATAAATATTACTGGTGGCAACAACAACTTGAATAGAACTGTTGGCCATCACAATGAATTTACCCACAGCCAGATTAGGTGCTTCTTCCCGACACTCCTCATAAACTGGATTCTTATCTCTGCCCTCACCAGTGGTCACATTACTTTCTAGTATCTGAGCTGATGTGTTTCTCTTGCCAACAAGATCAGAAGCTGGCTGAGAGCAAAGACTCTCTTCCATGTCTGCGTCAGGCAGCGGTCCCATTCAGGGCAGTATTTGTCCAGATATCTAGGATTTGTCTCACCCAGGGAGGGGAAGCAGCTCACCCCCCCAGAACCTTCACCCCATTTTAGAATTTGCTTTGTGCATGGAGAAAACAATATAGAGCCTTACAAGCCATTGTCAGGATCTTCACTGGATCACAGTCTGCGAGTCATGGGCAGAGGAGGACCATGTTCTGGCTTATGCTTTGCAAGGACCACACTCTGTCTGCTAGGCTAACAGACTGCGGTGGGTGGAGGTGCAGGAGATGGGCGGGAGGCTATGCCAGTCACCTAGGTGAAACCTGAACCAGGGCAGGGTGGTGGAAGGCTGAACTATGTTCCGATGAGTTCTGTGTTTTGAATACCAGCTGCTGAGAGCAAATGTGACAAGAGAAAGAAAGAAATCACGGTAACTCCAGTGTCTTTGGCTGGAGTGGCAGTAGGTTGAAGAGCCATTTACTGCATTGGGGGACAGAGGGGGTGGGAGTACCTTTGGAATGATGTCCCCTCGAGGGTGGAGAGGATTGCTGTTACTGGGCTTGCTCCCAGCCTTTCCCAGCTCCGCACGCCTGCCTTTGGGAAGCTGCGTCCCGCTGCAGCTCCCAAGGCTCAGCCTCTGACCCCCGCCTCCTTCATCACTTTCTGCGCTGCCCTTTCTCCGGGCGTCCCCGTGTCTGTCAGACGCAGCGGGAAGGAAAATCAGGTTCTACCCAATTAGCTCATCTTAAGTGGATTTCACTGTGCATTTAATTAAACCTGTTATAATCTTGAAGGGTATTTTGATACATGGTACTTGATACAGAGTAATTAGACTGCTGTGGGCATGCACGGAAATATCTTCGGGCTGAGGTTTTGAGCCGGGCGCTGCTGCTGCGGGTGCGTCTGAACTACCTTGCCAATAATTTCAAAGCCAATAATATTTACACACTCCAGAGTTTGCTGCCTTCTCAGCTCTTCAGGCTGGGGAATCAATGGCAAGTTCACTGGTTATGCTTTCCTATGGTTTAGGGAAAGGATCCCTGACCCTATCACTCTCCTCACTAAATATGGAAAGAGGTCAAAACTCTTTGAGTATCCGTGCTTGACCATACACAACTCAGTCACGCACCATGTTTCCAGTATATACTCAGTCTGCAAGGCTTTCTTCCAGGGGGTGCCTGCATCTTATCTGCCTCTGAGCCTTTGTTTCAGTGGTTTCTGCTACTTTGGAATTCTTATTGTGTGTCTGTCAGAATAGGCCATGTTATGCTGCAGTAACAAAAGGCCCCGGTGTCTCAGTGAGTTTTCTATGCCAGAGTCTTCTATTTCTTTTTTTTTTTTCCTCATTCGAGGACATTTTTCCATTTTTTGTACAGACAGAGTGGGAGGGAGAGAGAGGAAGAGAGAGAGAGGGAAACATTGATGTGAAAGGGACACATCGAGTGGCTGCCACCCGCACGACCAACCAGGGCCGGGGACAAACTGCAACCGAGGTACATGCCCTTAGCAGGAACCGAACCCGGGTCTCTCCGGACCGCAGGCGGACGCTCTAACCGCTGAGCCAAACTGGCCAGGGCCAGAGTCTTCTATTTCTTCCTCACTCATTCTATACAACACTGCGGTCAGCAGCGCTCAGGTCCGCGCCAGCTATCAGGGAAGAAGAAGGAGAACATGGTGACTCACATACTGGACCTTAAAGCTGCTCCTCAAGAGCAGCACACCCACTTCCACTCATGTTTCCTGGGCCAGATAAGTCCTAAGACCGTGTCTGTCATCAGTGAGATGGGGAAGCGTCATCCTCTCTCAGGCACAGTGAATGTGTGTGAACTACAACTAGAGTTGCATTACAGATCTTCCTGAGATGACCCCTTGTGTTTATTTCTGAAGCAGGGATCACTCTGTACTTTCCACTGGTTGTTTTTTTTTTTTAGTTTGTGCTTTCCTCCTTGAATAGACAGTGTGTAAATGGAGGGCAGGACAGAGCTTGTCATCTCTCTCACCCACACTGCCACACTGCCCAGTGGAGTGCTTGGCTCCTTAGACACTCAAAACGTCGTGGTATGAATCACATGTTGCGTTTCCAACCCTGCATTGCCCAGGAGGCAGCGTTAGGAAGCTGAGAAAGTTAGCACTGTCCCCCTTAGAAAGTTAATGCTATCGTATTCGGTCCTTGTGCCAGCCTTGGGATGTGGGTATGGTTTTAACTCTGTGTACCCGTGAGAACACCGAGGCCCAGAGAGACACCGGCATGCTCCCCGGCACAGTGAACGGGATTATTTCCAGGTTAGCACTACCTCTGAATTTAAAATGATGTCTAAGAATGAGGACTATGTCATAGCCAAAGGGATAAGCCCAAGTCTCTGTGAAACAGGAGACTGGCTCCCCTGATACATACGCCTCTGACTTTCAGGAAGTGGGGTTGGGGCAGAATCACAGGGTTCAGACAGAGTCACTTAATGATTGTAAATTCTTACATTACATTATTTTGTGAGGGAGAGCCAGAGAGTGCCAATGGATCAGTTGGGGTGAGAGTGGAGACAGAAAGTAGGAAGAGAAGATAAGAATGGAAGGAATTAAATATTAGTGGAGATATGTTTTTAAAAGTAGGCTTAAAAAATAGTCATTATGTGAATTCATTATTTAGGGCCAATGCATGTGCTAAGCATTGGAGATGCAGAGGTGGAAAAGCGCTAGTTCTTGCCCTTGAAGAAGCCTCCAGTTAGAAGAGGATATTGCCCTTGACGCAGGCAGAGCAATAACCACCCCACAGGGGCACAGACCCAATACTCTGGAGCACAAGGGAATGAGGAGGGGAAGGCAAAAGCCGCTGATCCCAGCAGTATTACTCCAGTTCAGGCAGCTTATTAACCAGATTGTCAATAATGTCATGGTAAATGTTTCCAATGTTTTTTTAAAAGCCTCCAAGCATTTTATTGCATCTGACCCTTCATCTAATAGAGCTATCTGCCTACGCCAAGTGGTGTCAGCACGCCCGTGAGCCCGAGCGGCCGCCGAGTCCTCCCCAAGGCTCTCAGCAGGGGAAGGGGCTCCTCTATGGAAAGGAGTCCGCCCCCCTCTCATGTCTAATCCAAGTCACATCCCAGGTGACCGGAGCTGTGTCCCAGGGTGCACAGGCCAGTTCTACCCAGGCTGGTCTGAGCTGTGTGCTGGGTGAGTGGTGGCTCCTAGTTCCACTCTGGACACCAACAAGCTGTTTCTCCTGGGAGTCCAAATAGCATCGTCCAGGAGCGTGAGCCAGCCAGCAAGTGTGGGTTCATATTCTGGCTCCACAAATGAGCCTTCAGTCCATGGGGAGCATCAGTCTCTTCATCTTTGAAACAGGAGTTATGAGCACCTTGCCCTGCTGACTTCCTGCGTTTACTGTGAACGCCTTGGCAACTGTCTACCACCAACCCTGCCGGTAGTACCCAACACCTACTGGTGCCAACGACGAGGCCAGGCATTTTCTGTGCAGGATCCCATGAACCCGCACAGTGCCCTGGGGTTACCTGTGTCTTTCCCTCCACTGTATAGAGGAGGTCACTGTGGCTTAGTTACCTTAAGTGACCTGTCCAAATATCACACAGCTATTAAGTGGTCAAGGCAGGACTTGAACCTAGATTACTTATGCTTCTAAGACAAACTCAGTATGATCACACTCCACTCACAAAGATGGAGTGTCTGAGCCAGGATAAAAGAACTACTTAGAAAGGGTATACTACCCCCCCCCCCCCACACACACATACACACACACACACACACGTGCACGCACACAGGCATGCACACACACTCCTGGCTCTACCCCACAGATTCGGATTTGGGGCATCTGGGGTGGGGTCTGCAACATGTTTTTTGTTTTTTATTAAACACATGGTTCAGGTGATTTTGACAAAGCTTGTTCCTAGAACAACTTTTGGGACCTCAATTTGACTTTAAGGATGTCTTGTTCAACCCTGCTCTGAGAGTTGAATCTGGTCTCCATCCGTAGACTTCTCAATCCCCTGAGAAGGTCATCATCAGCCCACTGATGCTGTCACCTCCATGCTGACATTGGTGACACGGGCAAGAGGACGTCACAGTCCAGCTGGGAAACACCCAGGCTCGAGGTTTCGCCGGGTTCATGCGAGCTCTGCCTTCTTCCTGCCCCCATGCACTTGTTCAGAATGTTCTGGAGGCCCAGAGGACGACTTTCCCACTGGTCTCCTGCCCTTCTTGGGTTCTTTTTGATTTGGGCACAATGCCCCTGAAGGAGAGGCTGGAGCAAAGCGTGGCAGGTTAGATCTCCCAGGGCTCGCTGTCCCCCTGGGGCTCTCCCTCCGCAGTTAGCTTGGCGCACACCTGTGGCTGCTCCGCCTCGCTTCCTGTTGCATCCCAGCTGCTCCCTGAAATCAACAGCGGCAGCCCCAGTGGGGCCTCTCCAGTCCCACCCCCACAGCGAGGCAGGGTGTGGAGGCTTGGAGATGGGGAAGTTCCCTGGGAGGTCATGGATGGGTTTTGGAGGGGCCCATGAACCCCTGAAATCACACACACATGCCTTCTGTGCCTTGCACATGGGTGGTCAGGGAGTCCATGACCGTCACTGGGTTTGGAAAGCATTTGTGATTTTCAAAAGTTTGAGCGTTACTGCTGTTCATTCCCTCGAAGGGGGTAAAACTCGGTCCTCGGAGAGGACCCCTCACTAGGCCTCACCTGTCCCCTTGATTTCTTACTAAGAAGTCTTATCTCATTTGATCTTTGCCACCTTGCTGTGGAGTAATTATTATCTCCACTTAATGATTTTCGAAACTGAGGTCTTGAAGCTACAAGAACTTGGCCCAAGTCCCACCAGACGGCCAAGGCCAGGCCCACACTCGGCTGCAGCTGACTCCATGCCCAGTGCTCAGGCCCTTCCGGACGTCACCCAGGCTGGGCAGCCCCCCTCTCCTGCCGGCCAAGGCCCAAGACCCGTTAGCGTGGAGGAAGCCATTCATTCTACTAGGAGAAATGTAGTTTATTTCACTCCCAGGACAAACTAGGGACACAACCAGTTTAAATTAATAATGGAAATCCAGGGCCACTTTCTGAGTACCTACTGTCTGCCGAGCAGTCATGTATACTATGGCATTGCGCTTACTAGGAACCCTGAAGGTCCAGTCCTCTGTTCCACAGATGAGGAAGATGGATCTCAGAGGCGGGACTGAGCTGTCCAAGCTTCCGCTGCTGGAGCGCCCGGAGTTCAACCAAGGTCTAGGGAAGTCTTCACAGTTTTGTCTCTTTCTACAACTTTCTCACACTCTGTGAAGGAAGTAGCTGGCTACTGCTGAGGCAGATAGTTGAGGGCAGGCAATGGAAATGGGGGGCTACTAAATCTCTCTGAACCTCAGTGTTCTCATCTGTGAAATGGGGGTAAATCACATTTTGAACAATGACTGTGGAGATCAAGTGAGATAATGTATTTAAGCACCTGGCATGTGCCCTGCAGGCCCCTTGCGTTTAGCTCTGCTGCGCGGTTGGGGGAGCCCACGCTGCCAGCATCGGGCTGCACCCTCCCCAGGTTTCTGCCATCCAGCAACGACTCAGTGGCTTCCCGTGAGGCGGAACCAGCTCGATCAGAGTTTCTCTTTCTCATCCCGCTGGGAGATTTGAGAAGTTAAAAACCATTTTTCAAAATATGTTTTGACATTTAATTATACACATCCTCCTCTTTAGTTATAACTTCCCTTGTCATGTCTGCAACAACAGGGGTTCTGATGCACGAAAGCATTGCTCCTGCCCCTCGATGACCAGTTTCCTGCCTTTAACAATTAGTAGTCTGAACGTCGAAGTCCAAACATGCAGGGCATTTAATTATTTCTCCTTCTCCTTCCCTTAGCCAAGAAGAACCAGTAAATGACACATTGGTTTATTGAGGGTTTTTAAAAATGTGACTTTAGACCGCATACTGGAACCAATGACCCTATTCTCAGACCACATTCAATTAATATGCAAATGAATGAGACCTTCTGGGTCAGCATTCAAGTTCAGAATCAAAAGAGCTGGGGAGGAGGCAAAGGAAGGAGGAATTAACAAATACTTAGTGGAGTAATTCAGACAGAGTACAGGACCTGGAATCAGATCAACCAGGATTTGAATCCTGGCTCCACCATTTACTTGCTTTGTTACTACGGTCGTGAGATTTACCTTATTTGAGTTCTAGTTTAATCAGCCTTAAAATGGGGTAACTCTTTACCCTTCCTTGACCTCACAGGTGTTACATTTGCCACATGGCTAGGTGTCCGTTATAGGAGAGCTGTCCTTTGCTTTCATTGACGGTAATTTTCTTTTTGTGCAGATGTCGCAAGTTCAAAGGCCTACAGATGCCAGGGGGATATTGCAAAGGAGTCAAATGGGTCAGGGTTGCACAAGGACAATAGGGAGTGGTGGGGACTGTGGCAAACTAGAGAGTGTAGTCCCCACAGGGACAAAGGTGGCAGCAGCTTCCCAGCTTCAATGGAGGAGACCAGGGTTATCGCAACTTCTGATGTTTTCAGAGAAGCATGAAATCTGGATTTTTATGTAACATCTTCCACCATTGTTCCTAAACAAAACACATCTGTAGGCTCCATTTAGCTGATGAGCATCCACCCAGTGTTCACCTTTGTCGAGTATGCTTGAGGCCCAAAGATCTTTCACTTTGCCTTGGAGTTAGTGTACCTTGCAGCCGGCCTCCTTCGGCACCATCTCCAGTTTTCCTTTTAGCTCCTGAGACCCCCAGTTCAGTTCCTGTCTTCCCCAACCACAGACTGAAAAGTCACAAATCCTGTTCTTTCTTTCTTTTTTTTTTAAATCCTCACCTGAGGACATTTTTTTCATTTTTTTGTTCAGATAGAGCGGGAGGGGGAGAGAGAGAGAGAGAGAGAGAGAAACATCGACGTGAAAGGTACACATCGAATGGCTGCCACCAGCACGACCCAACCAGGGCTGGGGACAAACTGCAACTGAGGTACGTGCCCTTAGCAGGAACCGAACCTGGGTCTCTCTGGACCGCAGGCCGACGCTCTAACCGCTGAGCCAAACCGGCCAGGGCACAAATCCTGTTCTTTCATTATGCAGAGAGCATTTTAGCTCTCACTGACCATCTAAGAGTAATCTCTGGAACCTGGGTTTGCCCATCTCGAAAGGTCCATTATCAAGCTTTCCTGACCACGAGAGCTGTGTTCTGGGAGATGAGTTCACAGGCTGGAGTAGGGAGACCTCGGAAGAGCATCCTCAGGACAGAGACTCCACTTTCAGCTCTTCCACTAAGTAATCGTGCAGAAACATCACTAGAGATGCTTGTATCTTAGCACTTTTACATTCATGATAGAAATAACAACACACACCTCCCTCCCTCTTCAAAAATTTAGGAGGGTGAAATTACAAAATCCAGCAGTAACTCAAAGTTTTCTGAGTGCCTGCTCTAGGCCAGGCCCTATGCAAGAAGCTAGAGACACATGAATGAGACCATCCTTGTTTTCAGGGAATTCAGAGCCTGATGGGCACACACACACAGTAACAACTGTTTGTTACAAATGAGGTGACATGAGAGGAATGCACCAGGACAGTGGGAAGGAGGAGGAAGGAGCTTCCAAGCCATCTTAGGGTTTAAGTGGTCAGGACGTGTTACATAACAAATGTAACTTTTATTGGTTGGGTTAAGAGAAAACAGTAAATGTATTCTCTCAAATAACAGTGATGTAAAAGGATATTATAATTTAATTCGGTATGTTCAATGTTTATTAATTTATTCAATGCATTTACTGAGTTCCTGTGCTAAGAACATGAATTTCACTGTCTCACTTTAATCCTGATGGTTAAATGAATCTGTCAGCGCTACTCGATGAGCTGGTATCCATATCAGCCATTGAGTATTGGTTGAAAGTGAGCAAACAAATGAACCCTGGCATGATGCCGTTTAGTACCTTAGAACAGCTTCTAAAAGTTTTGCAAAGATACATCTTCTGTGATTCTAGCAACTTGATCTACTGCCTTCAAATACCCTGTGTTTGGGAAGAACTGGGGACATTCAGAACCCCTGAGTTCCTTGTCTTTAAGAAGAATCCGTTTCCTCTGAGGCCAGTTTATCATCTAGTTAATGTACTTCTGCCTGGAAAGGACGCACGACCCAGCACAGGGTGGCGTGGAAAAGTGGGGCCAGTATCAGTAGCCTCTTCTCCCTCAGGGCCCCTGTCCGGTCTTGCCTCAGTGGTGGAAGGAATGTCAGTGTTCGTTTTGGCCCAGGTCCTTAGCATTGTGCTTTAACAGACAGTGGGGTGTGGCTCACTGCATTCCGGAGCCAGGCAGAGCTCCCGGGAAAGTGGAGCCGACTGACACAGAGCAGGGAAGAGCAGGGTGAAGACTGAGGACTGAGGAGGAGGCTGGGAAGGTGTGAACCAGCGGTGATTCACTTCAAGATTGTGGAAACCTAGGACCTTCTTTGTGAAAATATTCAAGGTGTGTTGGGTATAGCAGCATGGCTCTCTTTTTGATCACAAAGCAAAGCCTTCATCCATCCGTCTACCTACCCACCCACTCACTCCTCCCTTTCTCTACTGACTCATCCACTCGCCCATTCAATTAAACTCTATTGGCAGGCTCACTCTTAGCCACTGGGTATACAGAGATGAATAGGGGAGAAACAGGCATGTGAACAGGTAAATTAGGATACCATATGCCTAAAGCAATAGAGAGAAGCTGGGAACATTCAGAGGAGGAAACAACTGATGTGGTCACCGTGGATCAGAGAAGGCCCCCAGAATAGGTGCCAGTTGGGCTGGGACTGGAAAATCGATGAACCTGCCAGGACAGGTGAGTGTTGCGACATACGCTAGGAGGTGTAAGGAGCAATTTCCAGAGAATAGAGGCAGAAAGGGTCTGGAATATTCTGGGAAACAGGAGAAGTTGAGTGTGTGGCTGCGGCACAAACTTGTGAATTTTACACCACAGTTTGCAGGGTTGGCTGATTTTCAGTTTGTTGAGCTTTCAAAAGCTGACCTTAGTTGCTATAGGCCTTGAAGACATCAAAATACATTTTAATATCAAATGAGACTAGATTAAGTGCCCCAATCCTATGCTCACATCTGAATGTCTCTTGGATGTTCCCAATTCAAATGCCAGTTGCACATCATTTGTTCTCCTATTCATTCATTTAAAAACTGTTTATTGAGAAAGTACTCTGTGCCCCCCGATACATAGAGAGGTTAGTCTTTCCACCTCCACCCAGCTACATTCATCAGAATTAGTGACAAAGGACAATGCAAACCCCAAAGCTCATGCTACTTCCACTTACAACGGGCACCACACAATGTGAATTTTTCTATAGACAAATGAAGGAAGGAACTACTCATGGCACCTGGACTCTCCCACTTCTGAACACTGCATTGCCTGCTGTCATTTAATTCTGTAATGATGAAGGCAGACCAGAAAGGAAAGTAATCACAGCCCTACTGTGTGTTCCAGGCACCGTTTTAAAACAATATGTGGAAAGTACTTGGCCCCATGCACCTAGCCCAGCATGGGCCTGTAATTGACTCGGAAAATGAGAAGAATCAATACTGTGCTCAGGTCTTTTCGGGAGATGTGTTAGGTAGTTTAGATTTTGAAGAAAAAAGCTAGAACTTATGAATGGGGGGTTAAGTTTGAATCCTGACTCTCACTGGTGAGTTGTGCGATATCATCTTTGTCTCTCTTGGCCTTGACCCCTCAATTGTTAAAAAAAAAAAAGAAGTAATTTCAATCATTTCTACTCATAATCCTTTCTCAGCTAAGCCCACTCCTTTCAATTCCCAATGTTAATAAATTGATTCAGATTCTCTTAGATAACAGCTGCTGCTACAGAGGAAATGTTTGTGTCTCCCACAAAACTCCTATGTTGAAAATCTAATGCCCAATGTGATGGTATTAGGAGTTAGAGCCTCATGGAGGTGATGAGGGCATAAGTGTGCAACCCTCATGAGAGAGTTTAATGCCTTATAATAGAGACCCGAGAGAGCTCCCTAGCCCCTTCCAGCATGTGAAGACACTGAAAACATGGCCATCTAGCAGATGACATGATACTGTATACAGAGACCCTAAAGATTCCATAAAAAAACTACTAGAACTAATAAATTATTTCAGTAAAGTAGCAGGATACTAAATAAATATCCAGAAATCAGTTGTGTTTTATACATCAATAGTGAACTATCAGAAAAGGAAACTAAGAAAAAAACCCATTTACAATTGCATCAAAAACACAAAACAAAACAGAAACACCCCACAACAACCTAGGAATAAATTTAACCAAGGATATAAAAGATCTGTACTCAGAAATTATAAGACACTGAAGAAAGAAATTGAAGAAGATGCAAATAAGTAGAAGCATAAACCATATTCATAAATAGGAATAATTAATATCATTAAAATGGCCATATAACCCAAAGCAATCTACATATTCAATGCAGTTTCTATCAAAATACCAATAGTGTATTTTACAAAACTAGACCAAATATTCTAAAATTTATACAGATTCACCAAAGACCCCGAATAACCATGGCAATCCTGAGAAAGAAGAACAAAGTTGGAGGAATCTTGCTACCTGATATCAAACTATATTACAAGGCCATCATAATTAAAACAGCATGGTATTGGCATTAAAACAAACATATAGATCAATGGAATAGAATAGAGAGCCCAGAAATAGACCTATAAATTTATGGTCAATTAATATTTGACAAAGGAAGCAAGGACAATAATTGGGTAAATACAATCTATTCAATAAATGGCGTTGGAAAAATTGGAAAGATAAATTAAAAAATATGAAACTAAACCACCTTCTTACAGCATATACAAGAATAAACTCAAAATGGATTAAAGACTTAAATGTAAGCTTGAAACCATATAACTCCTAAAAGAAAACATAGGCAATATAATCTTGTGCATTTCTCTTAACAATACTTTTCTTTTCTTTTGATATATCTCCTTGGGCAAGGGAAATAAGAAAAAATAAATAAACAAATGAGATTACATCAAACTAAAAGGATTTGTACAGCAAAGGAAACTATCAACAAAATGAAAAAACAACCCACTGAACATATGTACCAATGATTTATCTGATAAGGGGTCAAAATTTATAAAGAACTTAGACAACGCAATATAAAAGAATCCCAAATAATCCAATTAAAATGGGCGACAGACCTGAATAGACACTTCTCCAAAGAGGACATACAGATGGCCAACAGACATAAGAAAATATGCTCACTGTCACTAATCATCAGAGAAATGCAAATTAAAACCACAATAAGGTATCACCTCACACCTGTCAGAATGGCTATCACCAATAAATCAACTAACAATAAGTGTTGGCAAAGATGTGGAGAAAAGGGAACCCTTGTGCACTGTTGGTGGAATGCAGATTGCTGCAACCACTGTGGAAAACAGTGTAGAGTCTCCTCAAAAAATTAAAAATGGAACTGCCTTTTGATCTAGAGATCCCACTTCTGGGAATATACTTGAAGAAACCTGAAACACTGATTTGAAAGAATATATGCAACCCTATGTTCATTGCAGTGTTATGTACAATAGCCCAAATTAGGAAGCAGCCTAAGTGCCCATCATATGAATAGATCAAAAAGACTTGGTACATTTACACACTACTACTTGGCCATAAAAATTAAAGAAATCTTTCCATTTGCGACTGCATGGGTGGACCTGGAGATTATTATGCTAAGTGAAATAAACCAGTCAGAGAAAGACAAACACCATATGATTTCACTTATATGTGGAATCTAATGAACAAAACAAATAAACAAAATAGAAACAGAATCGCAGTTACAGAGAACAGACTGACAACTGTCAGAGAGGAGGGGGGTTGGAAGACTGGGGAAAAATGTGAAGGGATTAAGCAAAAACAAAAATAACAAACCCCCCAAACTCATAGAGACAGACAACACTATGATCATTACCAGAGGGAAAGGGTGTGGGGTGGGGGGAGGTAGAATAGGGATAAATGGTGACAGGAGATTTGACTTTGGGTGGTGAACACACAGTACAACATACAGATGATGTATTATAGAATTACACACCTGAAAAGCTATATAATTTTATTAACCAATGTCACGCTGATAAATTAAATTTTTAAAAAGAAAGAAAATATGGCCATCTATGAACCAGGAAGTAGTTTTCTCTCCCCACACTGAATCTGCTGGTACCTCGATCTTGGTTGGGCTTCCCAGTCCCCAGAATTGTGAGAAATAAATTTTGGTTGTTTATAAGCCACGCAGTCTGTGTTATAAAAGCCCAAATGGACTAAGATAACTAACAGGTCCCCACATTATCCAGCTGGTAATGGGTAGAGCTGAGATTTAGAACCATATGAGGGATGGTTGAGAAATATCAGTAAGCTGTGCGTTTAACATCTATACTGTGACCGCCATGGACTTGGCTTGGGTGGGGGGCTCTCCTGGACGCCCTATTTAAAATCGCAGCTCACGCCCTGGCCAGTTTGGCTCAGCGGTTAGAGCGTTGGCCTGCGGTCCGGAGAGACCCGGGTTCGGTTCCCGCTAAGGGCATGTACTTCGGTTGCAGTTTGGCCCCGGCCCTGGTTGGTCGTGCGGGTGGCAGCCACTCGATGTGTCCCTTCATGTCGATGTTTCTCTCTCTCTCTCCTTCCTCTCTCTCCCTCCCACTCTATCTGTACAAAAAATGGAAAATATCCTCGGGTGAGGATAAAAAAAAACAAACCAAAAAATAAAAAATAAAAAAAAATAAAATCGCAGCTCACCCCTTCCTCCATCCACTGCCGGCATTTCCTGTATCCTGCCCCTTGACTAGAAAGCACTGCCCACCAGCTGGCATCCTATATTTTCAAGTATTTATCATTTACCTTTCTCTTAGTCAGTGTGGACTGCTGTAACAAAATACCACGAACTGGATGATTTAAAACAACAGAAATTAATTTTCTCACAGTTTTGGAGGCTGGAAGCGCAAGATTAGTCACATTCCTGTGTCGGCTCTCTTTCTGTTTGTAGCAAGAAGGTGAGACAGCCACCTTCCTGCTGTGTCCTCACATGACAAGGAGCAGGAGAAAGAGTAAGCTCTCTAGTGTCTCTTCCTGTAAGGGGACTAACCCCATCACGAGCAGTCCACCTCATGACCTCATCTAACGCTGCCTCTCAAAGGCCCGGCCACTGGCGTTAGGGCTTCAACATATACACTTAGGGAGGACACAAACATGTAGTCCACAAGAATCTGCTACTACCTGAATGTTAGCCTTAGTAGGGAAGGGATCTATGCATTTCACTTGTGATTTGCTAAATCCTCTGTGCCTAGAACGTGGCACCAACTTGCATATAGTAGGTGCTCAATATTTGTGAAATACACGGTCACACAGCTGGTTGGCGACACGAAAAGGAGACTCACTAGGATCTGTTTGTTTGCTGTTTCGTGTATTCTTATGGGCCCCTCCCTCCTTGCCCCACTGAACGTTCTCCTGATCAGTAGCTCTCTCCCTCTACAAAGGCCGTTTTCCAGTACCTTCCTTCACCATCATCACTTGCAAGGAGAGTCTTTCCCAACAAGCCCTGCCTGGCGGTTACCCTAGGCACGGTTTAGATAATTTACTCAGTGCTTTGTCTTAATGGTACACAAGTGGAGATTCTTTCAGTAATGACAGTAAATGCATTTGAAGTGTAGATATTGACCCAGGCAATGCTGCATATTCGGTTCATCAAATTTTCATGCTAAAATTAAAAACTTTTTTGAGGGGGGAGTGAGAGTGGGAAAAGAGAAGCCGAGGCGTTGATCCCAGTCCAATCACAGTGGTATACATTTTTTTCCAAGTGAGAGGAAAATGCTTTTTTTTTTTTTTTGGTACATGCCCCTAGTGGGAACCGAACCCAGGACTCTCTGGTCCATAGGCTGACGCTCCAACCGCTGAGCCAAACTGGCCAGGGCGAGAGGAAAATGCTTTAATAGTACATCCCTCCTGTGGCCACTGCCACCACATACTAAGAGATAATGAGCGAGGGAAAGAAACCAAATTTATTCGGGACCTATCAGGTTCTACTCATGGTACTGACTATACACGGAAAAGATGCACGGGATTCTTCTCAACCCTCCCCTCCAGGCAAAGGCAATAATAGCATCATTTTATTATTTCTCTCAAATAAATTCTTCCCAGAGTTCCCAGCTGCCTGGGGCATTATCTGAGGTCCTCCAACCCCTGCCACAACATTAAAACCATCTCTACTGTTTATTTTTTTATTTTTAAAAATTTTAAATTCTCATCCAAGGACATTTTTGCATTTATAAAACAGGAGGGAGAGAGGGAGGAAGAGAGAGAGAGAAACATTGATGTGAGAAAGACATCGAGTGATCACCACCCACATGACCCCAACCAAGGCCGGGGACAAACTGCAATCGAGGTACATGCCCTTGGCGAAAACTGAACCCCGGCCTCTCTGGTCCGCGGGCCAATGCTCTAACCGCTGAGCCCACTGGCCAGGGCCATCTCCACTCTTCTTTATTCTACGTGTTACTTCCTTAGCTCCATTTTACTGACTGCCTATTCACCTAGGTATCTCGTGTTCTTCCCTATTATCATCTGGTGACTTTCTCCTCGAATTTATCATAATCCACAACTATTTGGCTCATTTTTCCCATTAGTTTATTTTCCACCCGTTTGTTGTTTACTCTCAGGAAAATCAAGACGTATGGACTCACAGTCGGCTTCTCTTTTCTGTGGGGAAGGGCAATCGTAACACCAGTTTATTTCCTATCAGTTTCATCCTGCTGCACGGGGGACCTGACTTGTTACCCGCACCAACTCTGTGAGACAAGGAAATAGTATCTTGACTTAGTAAACGAGTCTTTTGAGGCCCGAGTGAGGGGACCTCATCCAGTAGGTCCGCCCAACTCCAAAGTAGAGATCAGTGGCAAAGCCGGCAGGCTCCGAAGCCAGCTGACTGGGCTCAAATTCTGGCACGTGGGAGTCATTCCATACCTTTTAGCTGGAGGTTCGACTTCGCCATGCTGGCAATTCACAATTTCTGACAAATTGAATAGACTTTTGCAACAGCCTAGGTCAAGAAGGAACTGTCCCTACACTTTGTCCCAACACTTCCCCATTTTTCAGATGAGAAGACTGAGGAACAGAGGTTTCCAGCCATTTGCTCAAGGTCACAGAGCTACGAATCTGGCAGCAGCAGGACTAGGTCCGAGCCCCCTGGCTTCTCCTCCAGTGGTCTGCTTTTTCAGGCCAGAAATTCATATGGGCTCCATGTTCTCAGGTGGCATGTGTGGCCTTAATGTGCCAAAGCCTTTGCAGTTCTTTAAAGGAATGGACCACAAAATCCCATACAAAGCAGTGAGTCATTTCTCTGCCAAAACAGTGTGGTGAAAGGGAGATCCAAGCCACAGTTTTTTTTTTATCCTCACCTGAGGACATTTTTCCATTTTTTGTTCAGATAGAGTGGGAGGGGGAGAGAGAGAGAGAGAGACATCGACGTGAAAGGGACACATCGAGTGGTTGCCACCCACACAACCCAACCAGGGCCGGGGACAAACTGCAACTGAGGTACGTGCCCTTAGTGGGAACCGAACCCGGGTCTCTCTGGACCGCCGGCCAACACTCTAACCACTAAGTCAAACTGGCCAGGGCAAAGCCACAGTTTTATGAAGAGGGCCTGGGGAGTGGGTCAGAGTGGGGATCTGGACACCCTGTAAACTCCCCTTGATGAACAAGTAAGGGTCCTTATGGCAAGCCTGGTGCCTGCCTGCACAGTGGACGGACAAATTCTGCCTGAGCCTTTGTCCTCTATCTAACACAGTGGTTCTCAACCTTCCTACTGCCGCGACCCTGTAATACAGTTCCTCATGTTGTAGTGACCCCCAACCATAAAATTATTTTTGTTGCTACTTCATAACTGTAATTTTGCTACTGTTACGAATCTCTATCAGAAATGTGTTTTCCGATGGTCTTAGGTGACCCCTGAGAAAGGGTCGTTCGACCCCCAAAGGGGTCGCGACCTGCAGGTTGAGAACCGCTGATAACACGTCCAAAAACATCTCCCCGACAGACTGTCAGTTCCACCACTCAAGACACTTCATTGGGATAAAATGCTGCTCTCCATCACCTCGCCTACAGGGCAGGAGAACATTTTTCAGACTCCCTTCTGCAGTCTGCCCTACCCCCTGGCTTTTCTCCAACCTATCTGCCAAACAGCCCTACAAAGCAAAAGGAAAAAAAGCCTCATATTTTACCGTGGGCCGTTATGTTCCAGGGTGGTTAGAGTGTTTTGCATATATTGTATTGTTTAGTCCTGTGTGACACTGTGATGGAAGTGGCATTGTTTCTTTTTGATGCGTAAGGAAGCAAACCCAGGAGACCTAAAGAACTTGCCAGAGGCTCCATAGCTCATCGTGATGGACCTACAACTCAACCCCGGGCATGCCCAGCTCAAGTCTCTGCCGCTTCTATGACACCAACGTGTACAAGGCCATTAGCTAAGCTGCTTGGCTTTCTGTGTGACCCTGCAGGTATCTGCACAGCCTTTTCTCCCTTATCGGGTCACCCAAGATGGTACTGTTGGGATCTCCCTTTTGAAAACTTAAATCTGTTTTCTTGGAGGTTTGGGGTCATGCTGAGGTTCTGGAATCTGCTTTCCTGAAGTCAAGAATGCATGAGGGCTCGAGTGGGAACTCCTGACCTAGTTTGACTCTACTATGGCACCCTTTGCTTCTGCCAAACTCATGCCATGTGCGCATTACCGTCAATCATTCAGTGCCACTCAGCCCGGAGGAGGGTCCCAGAGCAACTCTTCTGTGGCTCCTTCCTTTGCGCGTAAAATGATTAAAAGATAAAGCTGTGTCGGTTGTCCTCCCTGAATCTAGAAGACGAGGGGGCCCATGCTATGGCTCGACTCTGCACCTGCTCTGGCTTCTGCGTTAGGGTTTCCTGAACAGGCGGTATAACTTGGAAGCTCATTCTCATGATAATATCATTTATGTGTCTCTTTGTGCCTTTTATCCACCACCTGAATGCTTTACCTCACACTTCCACAGCACTATGTAGATGTTCAGCATCTTAATACACTGAGACCCTCGATCCCTCCTTTCATGAGAGTTTTTCCTCCCTCCCTCCCTCCTTTCCTTCCTCCCTCCCTCCTTTCCTTCCTCCCTCTTTCCTTCCCTTACTCCCTCCCTCATTTCCTTACTCCCTCCCTCCTCCCTTCCTTCCTTTCCTTCCTTCTTGTTAAACAATATCTCTCTTTCCACTGTTATATTATGATCATGCAACTTAGTCCACTAGTGGAATTGGAATTCTGGGTGTACACTCACGAGTTCTTTTTGCTTCCTACCTCAACCTCCAATAACCAACCACAGACCAAACCATATAAACACTTCTGAACGGTCTTCTTTCGTCTCCCCTGTTATACCCAACACAAAGACCACCAATCATGTAAATCCGGTAAGCCTAATCTTTAAGGAAGGAACATTAACACGTACCGAGCACTAACCACGTGCCAGGAGCCCACTTTTCCTCAGGTTGCCTTAATTGTGCCTTAGAACCACCAAGAGAGGAAGAAATGTTCATACCCATTACATAGAAAAGGAAAATGAGGCCCAGAGAAGTTAAAAACTATGGCCAAACTCATACTCTTGAGGGTCAAAGTTAGTGATCTCTTTTTGTCTAACTTTGAAGGTGAGGTCTTTCTAATACAAAGCCCTGGGTAGCATTCAAGACCTTCAGGCTATTTTGACTTGTTCTGCTTTCCGGAGAAACCAACTATTATAATACGCTGTTCTTTGTCACTTGTGACCAGGCTGAAAATTAGACCAAGGTATGTCAACTTTATGCCTCAGCGGTCACTTTATAAAGCAACATGAAACACACATCTCCGCACACAGAATTTAAACAAACCGTGACTTTTTAAAAGATGTTTCAGAACCTATCATCAAAAAGCCATTTATTAACTGTTCCGTCCACATTCACCAATTAAATGGCCCTGCCATTTATCTGCTTGAACATCAAGCAGATCTACAACTATTATTTTAATTAATTAATTCAGCCCTTTATCCCCAGGGCAGGCCCCGGGAGACACCCGGCTTATTTTCTCAGCAGTCCCTGATGCTCGGCTGTCAAAGCCGCCTCGTGGCTGGCACTCCGAGCGTCATGCAAGGCCAAGCACTTAATCTCTTTAACGGAGACCTGTCACTATTCTGGTGAGGCCCCAGTCTATGTTGAGACATAATGTCTTGTGCACCTGTCTCTCCTTCCCCGTCCTAACAGCCACCATCTGGGTTCAGACACGTCACAATTCCTTTCTGAATCATTGTTCCTGAAACCCACTGAGTGCCTGTTCTGTGCCCGACCCCATGCTGTGTGTTTCCCGCTCCTCTTCTCCCATCCACAGAACAATCAGGTGACACCGCAATACCCCCGTATGCTTCAAAAGGAGATGGAGTCACAGGAAAGTGAACTGACTTGACCAATAGCCCTCAACCCGGAAGGTGCAAAGCGAGGATCTGAAGTGAGGTCTGTGTTGACTCTCATAATTATGCCCCTTCCACTCTTCTGTATTGTCTGTAGCGGCGTCTTTACTCTCTAAGGTCTGGGAATAAAAGACAGGTGCTAGCTCGCCTATAAGCCACATAAAAAGGTAAAATAGACAAGGGACCCCCAGAGAAACATGATAGAGGGCCTAGGGGAGAGAAGAATTGTCAAAAATCGAAAAAAACCTTCTGCTGCTATGCCATGTAAATTTTTTCCAAGTCTCGTCTTTGGGCTCTTCATAAATTCTGCGTTGCCCCTGATGGTCACATGCAGTATATTTAGTTGGTGATGGTGGGGGAACAGGCATTTAGGACTAAGAGAAGAAGGAAGAGATCATAGACATTTGGGTTACACTTGGTTTTAGAATACTGGTTGAGCTAAAAAAAAAAAAAAAAAAAAGCAGCCCGCCCGGTGTGGCTCAGCGGATTGAGTGTTGTCCCATGGACTGAGAGGTCCTGATTGGATTCCCTGTCAGGGCACATGCCCAGGTTGTGGGCTCGATCCCCAGTAGGGGGCATGCAAGAGGCAGACGATGGATGTTTCTCACATCCATGTTTCCATCTCTCTCTCTAAAAAATCAATAAAAAACATTAAAAAACAAAAATCAAATAGCAGATAAAACAGGGTGTTGGAGTGGGGTGGTCCCCAATACCTGAATGAGGGAGGAAAGCATGTTAGGTGAGCAAATAGTTTGTGCAAAAGTCCAGCACTGTGGCAGGGCCCATACTGCCAGCCGTGTTCCTGCGCACACGATGGTTTTCAGAGGGATCCTTTCTGTACACAGGAGGCTGAACTTATCTGCTCATGTTCCTAATCAGACTTTAGCCCCGAGCCATAGCTTTAAAAGTTCTGACTCTCACATTGTTTTCTTGCTGTTAAGCATTAAAAATACACACACACACACACACACACACACACAGCCATTTGGCATCCACTGCTCCTCCACTGCCCTGGGTGTGCTGTGCCACCTCAAATCTCCTGCAATTATTTGGGGTACACTGGCCCTCCCAACAGCACCTTCATTTAATGCTATTGCAGTGTAGCTCCAGGTTCTTAAGCTTGGTACCTGCCCTCTTTGCCTCTTGCTGCCAGGAGGAATTGCTCTTCAAAGCCATCCTTGATGCTACTACACTGCCTCTTTTGCCTCCAGGGCAGACAGTGGGCCAGGTGAGTCTCATTCTTTGGGACATGGGAGCAGTTTGAAGCATGTCTGCAGAGTGCTTTGCAAAGCTGAACACTGGGCTTCTGGTGTGGTCTCCAAATTGTAAGTTCAGTGGTCAACTGTCCTTGGCAAGCATAGCATACTACACCCAGACTTGGAGATTGCTAAGGCATATTAGCTGATTAAAGGCACAGAGAAGTCCTGCAATAAGGAACTCCTTTAACCCAGCATTTCCTAAACTTACTGGGTTAGAGAACACTACGTCTTGCATTGTCCCTACCCTTTAATAAGTGCTGCTCTAGATAGCCACCCCTTCCAGGTGCACAGAATCAAATACTCTACATTCTGTTGGAGCAGGAAGAAAAAGGCAGTGTGAGTTGTGTTTTACAGGAGACAATGAAGGGCAGACATGTATGTGACTCGTACTAGGGGACGCAGCCACCAGGAGGCAGGTGGAGGTCAGGGTTTCTGAGGTACAGTGGGGGTCTGGTAGCCAAGATATGTGGCTTGTTTTTATTGTTGTTGTTGCCATTTGCACCCCTTTTCTAGTCAAGTCTACACTATCACACACACACACACACACACACACACACACACACAGCAAAATGAGCTTTGTAACTAGTGAAACCATTATTACTTAAAAATCCCACAGTTGTCTGGCCAGGGTTGCATCCTCCAACCTAGTTAGTCCTGGAAAGGGGGTCATCTGAAGTCCCCAGGGTGAGAGAAGTTTCGATGCCTTTAATCTTCTGAAACAAGAATCTTGCAGAGAGGACACAGAGAACCACAGACGAGGGGCGGTAAGACCACTCTTCCCCAAGGATGCTGGGTACCTTCTCCCACTGGTTGCTTGTTACCCGAGTCCCAGGCAGGGCAACTGGGAGGGCTTTGTTGTTTCTCTACCCGTGGAGCTGCCAGCGTGGAGGTGCAGGGCCTGTTGTTTCTGTGGGCCAGGAGGACCCTCAGGGATGGACTGACGGGGGCGGGGGTAGTGCTAAAGAGAGCAGGATGTAACCGAAGCTCTGGAGCTGTGAGGGCGGAAGGAAAGGAGCTGGCTGCCAGCCTGGGATGGGGCAGGGACTTGGGGCCTGAGCAGTCGACATTTCCAGAGGCTCCCACCGTGGGAGGTTGGTTTAGATGAATTCTCAGCTCCCTCCCAGCTCACACGTTATGTGTTGATGTAATCTCCCACCTTCCTCGAGCAAACAAGTGTCTCGGCTGAGCTCGGATTTGAGTGGGACTCAGCGCAGTGTCAGGGCAGCCAGGCTACAGGCACCGGATGGCAATCAACCCCTTCGCGCGGCACCCACGGGGCCTGCTGGGGGAAGCTGTGTCTCCTGCCCCGGCTTCCAGGGCAAGCATGGAGCGCAGGCGCCGTGCCTGCCCCACAGAGACCCGTGGGCGATGGATTCCAGGCATCGCTGGGGCCTCCCGGGGACCACTGACATTGTGCCTGACAGTAACAAAGATCTTACGAAACCTCACCTCCCGGGTTTCTCAACAGATGTAAAGGAGTGGGCCCCTGTTACTAGCTGGGAGAGAGACACAAGCAGCCACACCTAGTTTCCCAGCGTGGGTGGGCGGATGTCAGCAGTACTTGAGCAGCACCAGCTGTCAGGCCCCGCCCTCAGGCCCGCTCCGCCCCGCCCACCAGGCCCACCAGGAGCTCCCCCAGCCTGGGGCTGGGCCTGGAGCAGCGGCATCGGTGCAGTCGAGGTGCAGCTAGAAATGTCCTCTCCAGAGCACAGCCCGTCTGCGGGTCATGGCCGAGGCTGTGGCGTGCAGGCTCCTGAAGGCAGGGACAAGCCCAGTGAGTCCCTTAACAAATAGCTGCAGAATGACTGATGAGCGCGGAGGCGTGAAGTGGGTTCGTGCACGGGTCTCAAGGTGATCCGAGGCCTTGGGAAAGCAGAGGTCCCAGGAATTTGAATTTGGCGAGGGAAAGGGAGAGTTCGGGGAGGAACTGAGCACCTACTCTGGGGGACAGACATTGTCGCTGGCATGTCCCATGAGTTACTTCCCTTAAATCCTCACCAGGAATCAGGCCTCTCCTGTGAGCTGAGGTTTGAGACGCTCAGTGAATTGCCGGAAGACAAATCATGTGTAAGTGGCAAAGGCAGGATTCAAACTCGGATCTTCTGATTTATCTGCCTTCCTTTAGTTAGGCCATTTTATTTCCCTGGTTTTATGGAGAAGGCTGAGACCCAGAAAAGCACCCTCACAGCTAACAGAAGGCGGAGCTGTTCTGAAACTCAGAACTCCAGCCTCACAGCATCACTGTCCTACCCCTCGTGGGCTGCCCGATGTTCCGCTCGACACGTGGTCTCTCCCACTCCAGGTGGCACTGACTGTATTCAGCAGCTCCTCCTGTCCCCAAGGGGAATTGGGCTCCCCCCAACCTGAAATCCTCGTCTTCTCCCTCATCTGCTCACTGAGAGCCAGGGAACCCCTTGCAGCCCTTTGGGGAGGGCCGACATCTGGCTCACAGCTGGCCTGCGTAGGGCGCATGCAGCCTCTGGTGTAGAATGTGGGCTTTGTGTGTGTTTATTTTTCTTTCCTCTGCTGATAATAAAATTGGATAATGAGGCTGATGAATGAAGCCCCACCAGAGACTGGGCAGGAGTCCTGGTTCTACCACTTGCTTGAGGTGACGAGCTGTACTGTCAGAGTGTCCAATCTGGGCCCTCATTTTCCCAATGGTAGCTCATGGGGTTCCACAAAACGATACCCAAGATCTCCCAGCGCTGACCTTGTAGAAGTCTATTTAAAATTGGTCAGCACATACATGCCAGAAGTCAAATCCTCTTCCCCAGGAAGCAAAATCTAAAATTAAACATGCATCAAATATTTTGATATGTAAGTCAAACCTTGGCGTTTCCTATTCCCTTTATTTATTTTATCTGTGTATGAATTTTTATCAAATAATCTTCATTTTATGAGAAAAGTATGTTTTTTCCTTAAAAAGTACACAGAATTTCAAACTCTTTTTTTGTTCTCATGTATTTAAGAAGTTCTAATTAAAAACAACACAGTAGGGTGGGAATAGAGGTACAGTGGCCTAAATTAAAAACCTTCCTGGGGTCCCTGTGTCTGTGCTGGTTAATTTATGTATCGACTTGGCTAGGCTAGGTTGCCCTGTTGTCAGTCAAACACTAGTCTAGATGTTGCTGTGAAGATATCTGTGGATGCGATTAACATTTACAATCAGTAGACGTTGGGTAACGCAGATTAACCTCCATAATGTGGTGGGCCCCGTCTCATCAGTTGAAGGCCTAAAGAGCAAAGACTGAGGTTTTCTAGAGAAGAAGGAATTCTGTTGAAGATTCAGCATAGACGTGTGACATATTAGTTCTGTGTCTCTGGAAAGCCCTGACAAACATATCTATGTTAGATTCAAAGCTTTCCCCCCCAGAAATGTTATAAAATCCACTGTACTCAGACTTGTTCTCACGATCTGGCTGTTAAGTCGCGGTCATGAGTTTAGGACTCGAGTGAGCTGAGAGTGAATCCAGTCACACTGCTTACTAGTGTGGTGCAGGCAGGCTCCCCTGGGCCTCGGTTCCCTCATTTATCAAACAGGAGGTAGGGGATGGGGCTTGAGAAGAGCCCTTGTTCAGGGTTTGCTTGGTCAGATGAGATGACGTCTTTTTTTTTTTTTTTTTAAGATGCATGCTTTTACTAAAATTAAAAAAAATATATAACTAGACAGAATAGACAATGTTATAATCTGACTGTATCATTTCTCATTCTTGGATCACTGAAATATAATGAAGAATTGTTCTCTATATTAATTTTAAGGTTGTCCAGTTAAACCATTATTTGGTATCTTTTCAGCAGGTTAACCTCTTAACTATTTAGAGTTTCTCATTAGAAACATCCACATATTATACAGGAAACATTCATAGTTTATTTGGGAAACATTTACATTGTATACAGGATATACAAATGTGAGACAATACAAAACTCACACAATTGTACCTACAACACTCTCTTAGCTGCTCTGTTGTGATAATGTTGTTCAGCCAGCTGTTCATTATCCACAACTGGATTTTAACAGTGTTGTTTACAGAGGGGCCAAGAGCATTCATCTAAGGTAAAGGCTCGGGTTTAACATGCACCTTCACAGTCCTGTGAGACAACCTTTATGTACACTGCAAACACCACGGGGCACAGAATCCATTTCCACCCTTAGGCATCGGTCTCACAGGACCAAGCGTACAAGGTCTAAGGTAAGGTGCCTGACTTTTCCTCCTGAGCATACTTCCCATCCAAGTCTGCTGCTGTGCTCCCCATAGGACAATACGACTGACTTCCACTCTGGTGCCAGTGCTCCAACATTCCTGGAACCCCTCTTTGGGGATTGCCTGCACAGCCCAAAGTGAACTTTTCTGACTGTCCTTGATGGTGGCAAGTCTTCATCCTCTGAGGATGGATCTAATTTAGAAAAACACGCATAATTATTCACAGCCAAGTGAATCAAACTGTGGGCTACCACCCTGGAGGCGCCACCATCAAACAATGAGACCAGTCTTCCTGTGCAGCTTGTACAGAACAAAAACGCCCACGCAGCAGCCGTCCTGAGGGAACGGGTGCAGATTCCACCAGGGTGAGCCATGGCTCTGAGACGCAACGCTCACCTGAACGGCGTGTCGAGGTGGTGGTTTGCAGTTTTAGAAAACCAGTCACCGTGTTGCCTCTCACACAGACGTTAGTGTCAGCCCCTTTTGCTTTCTCATGGATTGCCCGATTAATCGCCCAGGCAAGCAGGGGCCCAGCGATTGTCATGAAGCCCCAGCCTGCAGCCAGGGAAGCCCTTCTGGGAGCGGTAGCAGCACATCCAGTATCCTGGCCCGTAAGGCGATGCCTGGCAATAGGGCTTGGGGTGCCAGCGGCACAGGGACACATCCCCTTTCACATACTTTTTCTTGCACTGCTTACAAGGATCCTCTCTATAGCGGGGATCTCGAACCCAGCGAGAATCTGCTGGCCTGATGTTGTAGTGTTCAATGATGAACTTGAAATAGCAGCAGGTACATTTAAGAGCCACTAGACTCTTGGTGGGAAGACACCTGAAGATTTGTACCATAATGTGGTGGGGCAGGAAAGCCATGTACTGCTTAGGCTCCAAAAGCTGCTGGATTTTAAACCTGGTCTCCAGAAAGTCATGGGACACCTGCTTCTTCCAACCAGATGCCCCGAGTGCCGGTATGCTCCTTTCCCCGGGACAGGCTGGCGCGGGGACAAATGCACCCGCCGAAACACCCTGATCGGCTGGTGCGCTGCCACCTTCGGCAGCATCTTCAAGCTGACTGGCCCCCGAAGACTCTTGTGTTGTGCTTTCACTCTGCGGGGAACAGTCCGACTGGTGCTGACCCGGTGGCAAATGAAAAAATAACCTCCCTGGCAGTGAGGCCTTTATGCTACAAGGCAGGTCTCTCTCCACCTTGGACACAGTGATGCTCATGCACACAGATTCTTTTCTTCTCTGATCAGGAGCTCGTGGCACAAACCCTCTACTCATATCATCAACAGCATCTGTGGGCAACTCTATGGCTTGAGTTGGAGGAAAAGGTGACTCAAGTTCCTTGGTCATTTCTACATCATACCTATTGCTGTTTTTCACAGCACTTTGCTGATCTGGCTGGAATGTTGCATTACCCACTTGGAAACTCGCAGCTGCTGGCAGTGAGGGACAGCCCCGAGGAGCCCCATCCCGGGCCTGCTTCCCCGCAATAGAACAGTGGTCAGCACTGGACCGGCCACAGTCCACAGGTACAGACCCCATAGGATTCACCTGAGTGTCAGGTGCCTCCACGGCGCCTTGGTTTGTTCTGCCTTTATCAGCCTGCGTGCAGTTTGCAGGCAACACCCGGCCTACACTTGGAGGGAAGCTGTTCTTCCTCCAGAGGCTCCCAGACTCCAGCCGGGCTACCATGTCGAGGACCCGGACTGGCTCACTCTGGGGTTCACCAACCTCAGGATTTCCCCTTTCCGTGGGTTCGTCACAAGCTCCCGGGGCAGAAAGGGGCTCAGGGGCTGGGGGCACAGCTCTGGATTGCCCCGAAATCCTCACCAGGGCAGGTGTGTTGGTGCAGGTTTTTGCACAGCTGGCTAGCAGAGGAGCACCGCCTCTTTGCTCCAGGACGGCAACCATCTGTGTGACCGACAGGGGCCTCCCAGCACAGACGCCGTCCCCGGTGTCACGCATGTAACACACAGAGCAGCGCTCCACGCCAGGCGCAAAAGGCTCGGGCTCATAGCCCCTGCTGGTGACTCCCCTCATCCTTTCTGACTGCATCTTGGCTTCTTTAAGATCCCCTGGTTTTTCCTCTCTTTTAGTAGTTCTCCAAAAAATATCCCAGGAGCTTTTTACTGTCATAGATCCTATCCTACTGCCACACTGGTGGGCTGCAAAGAAGGCGATTTTCTCCTTGGTATTTCCCGGTTTCACTACAGCGCAGACATCCCGTGGCCCTTCGCCTTCTTTGCCCTGGGGGATTGTGGCAGATGGTACATTCTTTGTGGTTTTAACGTTCAAGCTGCTCTTTCCAGGACTCTTCCTACTCACACCGCACAGAACATTTGGAGAAAGGACCCCGAAAGGCTTTCGCGAGGATGCTTTCCCAGGAGAGGGGGAAGGAAAGACGCTTGGTTTTATGTAACTAGCTTTGCATTTTCTGTCATTGATGGCCTCCCGGTGGCTCATGGGAGTTCTCGGAATGTCCATGCTGGTTTCCAGAGGCTGCGCTTTCTTCTGCAGTTTCCAATGTGGTTCTAGGTACACAGCCCAGGCGTGTCAAGGCCAGTGAGGAAGGATGGACTCCTATCCGACCTTTCTGCTGGACGGAGTCAGTCATGGAAGTGACCAGCTTCTCTTCCCGTCTGATCTCTTCTGAAAGATTAAAACTGTAAAATGCGAATTTCGAACACTTTCGATTCAAATTCACCGCGATTCCTGGCGCCAGGGGACTGAACTTCCTTTCTCTCCCTCTGGAACCACCTTCTGCTCCAAGGTGTGGGCAGGGCCTGCTGTGACTTCACAGCCCACCCTCTGGAGGCCCCTGACGTCACAGACGTGCAGACCCGCAGCACTGTGACATCACGGAATGAGGGCAGCCTGCAGTCCACTGTGCTAGCCCCGAGGCAAAAGGAGCTCCCCAGCCAGTCCTGCCTGGGCCCGAGAAAGGTTGCGGACAAGCGCCAGCGCACCTGCTCCAGGGCAGGGAGCACAGTGTGGCCAAGGCCAAGTGGGGCGACCTTGCGAGGCGACCCCCTCCCAGGGCCCGGCTTCCTCACTGGCCGCTGGTCCTGGCGATGGGAAAGCCTGTCCGTAACCCCTCAGACTTCAGCGGGGACCCTGCCAGCTGCCAGAACATAGACCCCCGGCGCCCGCGGGGCACTCAGCACCTGGCCTGCGAGGGTGAAGGCCGGCCTGGGACTGGGAGGAGGTGCGGGCTGCTGCGTACCTGCCCCCGTCGCACCCGCAGCACGCTCCAGGGACCCAGGGTTGATGCTCTCTCCATGATGCTTTAAGTAACCTGAAACATAACATGAACTCGATAGAGAATACATGCTACTAATATTATGAGTATGAATCCTCCTTCTATCATCGTTATTAATTGGACTCAACCTTTATGGAGCACCAACTGGTGCCAGGCCTCTGCTGGGGAGCTGGCGATGAGATGAAGTCCATGCCCTTCCCCTCCAGGAGCTCAAAGTTAACGGGGAGGGGGAAGCTCCCTGTGCTCCGGGGCCCCAAGACAAGAGAGTATAAATCACAGCTCTCCCAAGCTTTCAAGGCTCAACCCGAATCCTATCTCCTTCATGAAACCTTTCTAGATTCCCCTATTAGAAATTAATCTCCCAACTCCCACGTCCCCAGGGCCTTTGGCTTGTTCCTTTCCTGCAGTACTTACCACTATTTACCTTGTATTAGAGTGATTTATGCACACGTCAGTCTCTCCCACTAGAATGTTAGTTCCTGGGGACAGAAATATTTATGAAGGGCCTTTTGATGACTTTGGCTATTGTATGAAGGACCAACATAACAGCATCAATAATCTGCTTCACATTTTAAAGTGATTTTGTGACAAAATAATTTAAATGGAATGTAATTTTAAAACTATTTTCACATTTTCATTCTCATAGCCGTTGTCTGTTTTTTTCATGTCCATGGATAGATGCCGTGCAGGAGGCAGAGCTTGCCATGACGTGTACAAGGTCACAGGACTAGTTAACAGCGGGGCTACATCCAGAACCGGGCCGCTTGCACTCAGCAGTCTAGGGCTGGCACAGGGCTGTGTGGCATAGTCCTGGCCCCACTGTCACCCTTGCATCCCATTCTGCTGTGCACAAGTAGTTTGGCTTCCTCATCGTGAGTGTGGTTTAGTAAGTTCCCTCTCTGTTTAGACATAAAAGGAAGCCAGATGAAACAAATTGCATCTTTTAACTGCCTTTGCAGACTGATTGTAACTCCTGCCCTGATGATTTTTCAGGTTGGCAGAGTCTCGTCTTGAGCAATTTCCTCAACAAAACCATGTGTCTTTGGAGTGATGAGGGTTGGGCGTGCTTGCACACTGATCTTTCCACAATCCGCCCTTGGACTTCTCAAGGCCTTGTGACAACACTGAGAGATAGGCTCCGTTATCTGCTATTGACAGATGAGGACCTTGAGGAGAGGTACAGTGACTTACGTGCCCAAGGCCACACACAGACAGGGTTCAAACCCATGTCTGTTCCAATGCTAAAGAGTTTCCATTGTGCCCACACCGGATTCCTTCTCTCATTGGGAGGGACTAGGAAAACAGGGCCGACTCTCCTAACTCCAGCCGGCCAACTTTATTAGTAAGATCCTAATTAGAAGGATGTTTTTCTGGGAGAATTAGTCAGACTCATTAGACAATGATCAGAACCCAGAGAATCACTTTTGAGATCGGTACATGCTGATAGAAGGTCGAACATTGTTTTTTTTTTCCGTCTCCCAGTTAGTAATTTGAACACAAACTGGCAGAACTCTCCACTGTGATTTTCCACCACAGTATTCCTTCCTGCAGCCACGCTGACCAGAGGGAAGTCTGGCTAAAGCCCTCCTCCTTCCACCCTCATGCGTTACTTCTGCTGTGTTTCCACTTTGAGCGTCTTGTCTGCGCACCTGTAACTAGGATCCCTTCTCACCTCCAAGATCCCACTGGATCGAGCGTATGGAAGGGCTGAATTTGTGCTTTGGCCAGACTAGCCTTCATGCAGTGAGCAGCTGGGGATGAGTCCAAAGCAAAGGATAACCATCAATGGGAGGCTGGGTAGAAAAGTGGGCGAAAGGCAGATTTGGTTAAGAAAATGGAACTCCCTTGGTTGTGTCGTGGTGGGCCCCATGACATGACTCACGTTCAGAGAAGATAAATCTGGTAGGAGAAGGTACAGGTGTGAAGACCTCTGAGTAAACTCTTACAATAGTCCATCTACAAGGTGTTGAGGGCCTGAGCCAGGGATGTGGCTACGGACTGGAGAGGAGGGGAAGATGGTGGGCATTTTGGATGGGATAAACTGGAGTTCTTTTCCCTGTGGAATCTCGGCACAGTGTAGAGGATCTGGACTTCAGAATGAGGCCGTCTGGGTTTTGAATCTCAGCTCAGGCATGTGACCTTGGGCCAGTCATGAACTCACTGAGATGCAGTTTCTTCACCTGTCAAATGGTAAATTACTAACCACTCATAGACTTTTGTGAGAATCAACAGAAACAACAAAGGCAGAAAGTGAGTCACAGTTAGTGGTCATCACCCAGGGGTGCATAAGAACATCCAGGCTAAGACCTGGGCTAGAAGTTCTGCATTTCTGCCCCTTGTCAGCTGCTTGACCTTGGCAAATGACTGAACCTAAGCGCATCTCAGTAAAATGGGGTGACAGTGGCTCTCCCCCAGATCTGCTGTAACAGACACAAAGTTAAATGAGAGAAATGTAGGTGAAGTGATTAGCTTGAGATGGACACATAAGAAACACCCAGGTAAAGGGGAATTATTATCAGCATTATTAGTGTCTGATGATCACTGCTTGTTATCTGAAATAACTTCCATTTCCACTCTCTTCTCTTTTCCTCTCATACTATAGAATGTACAAGGAAATACCCTGCTACACAGCCTCCATTACAGCTGTGAGTGGCCAGTGAGACATGAGCAGCGTCTGCTGGGGGATTCTGGGAATGCTTTTACTTTCACGATTAAAGGAAGAGACCCACTCAGCGTGGCTCAGTTCCCTTCTGCTTCGATTTCTGCCTTAAATTCAGGCTGGACAGCTAGCTCACAACCATGAAGAAAGGCCAAGAGATTCAAAAAGTAGATCCCCAACGTTGGGAAGCTACTCGTTTACACCAATGCCAACAGCCACCCATTTATCAGAATTCCTGGCATGTGAGGAAAATAAACCCTATGTTTAAGTCACTATATTTGGGTTCCCCTTGTACTTGCAGCTGAATGTAGGCTTAACTGATAGAAGAGTAAAGACAAGACAGCAGAAAAAGTCACCAGGTGGTATAGAGCCACAACATTGTAGCTAAAGGAAACTATTCATGTTTTCCATACAGGCTCTGTGTTCTCTTCCTTCTGTGCTTTTCTTACAGGGAGCTCTCTGCTGGGAACCTTCCCTGTCTGCTCTCCTCCTCTGACTCCCAATTCTGTGCTCATAAATGCCCCAAGGCTCACCTGGTCCCGCCCATCCACGGACCGTCTCTATCCCTCCTTGTAGAAAGAATCTCTCCTCTTTAAATCCCCCCTGTAACACTTAGAATTTTATATTTTAAATCATATTTTCAAATGATTATGTATTTGATATTGGTGTTCATATCTTACCTCCTTTAGCAGAAACTAAGCTCCTTTGCCTACATTATTTCTAAATGACAACATGCATGAAGGGAGAATGATACAGTCTAACACAAAATATTAGGCATCATCATTATCATCATCATCATCATCATCATCATCATCATTTTGTACTTCTATTGTTTGGTTTATCCATTCAATAAATATGTACTTAGAATCTATGTGAACCATCGGGATTAATAGCATCTGCTCTGATGATGAACAGTTTGGGCTGTAGCAGACAATTTACTCAGTTTCTTCATCTTTTAAATACACGAGTTAATATGTGTACAATGTGTAGCATAGTATCTTGCATGTAGCAAACACTCAGGGAATATTATTATTATTTACCAGGCCATCTGTTAGTCTAAAGATATATATCCAACATGTTCCCTATCATAGAGTAGGTCTTCAACAACTATTGAATGAGTAACTGTGTATGTGTACCTCTGAAATGTTTAAAAATATCCAAATGAAACTAATTCAAATTCATATATACTTAAGAACATTAATGCTCATGAATAATTCACAGTAAGAAATATGTGTTTTTAAATTGATTTTCTTTGGAGATTACGTTGAGAATTTCACAACAGCTCTTGAAGTAGTTGGAGAAGCACTGGCAAATACCACAAAGCCAGAAAGAGGAATGACTTAGGTCAGTTGGGGAATTCATTGGCTTTTAAATTCAGCAACTGTCTACACTCTCCCTGCTCTGGCTCAGCATCCGCAGAGACTCTCACCACCTGGGTCTCCAGAGGGAAAGTCGATCCCGCAGTCTGAGCCCCATACTCAGCATCAGCTTTGTTTCCACTTTCAACCCCTGGCCAAGCGTCTGGGCTCTGCAATCAGAATGCCTGGGTTCAAAAATCTTGTTTTACTGTTTGCTAAGTGTGTACTCCCTCTGGGCCTTCGTCCACCGTGTACACAATAAAATGATAGTGTTTCCTTCATAATGAGTTATTGTGAAGCTTAACTGGGTTCATGCAAGGGAAGTGCTTAGCACAGTGCTGAGCACAGGCTGCAGGCTTAGCAGGTCTGAATATTCTTATCCCAGCCCCTAACGGGCCAGCCACACTGTGCTATTCACTGGGCTCCTTCCTCCCTCCACAGCTCCTCACCTGCTCCTCACACGATATCGTCCCTTTTCTTGTTCTTCACCGGATAAACTTCTATTGATTCATCAAAGCTCATCACAAATGGCACATTAGTGAGGTCTGTGACGTGACATGATCATGCACTCCCAGAGTTTATAATCTTTGTGGTGAAATAAACATGCAAACAGGAGCACTAACACCACCACCAGACAACCTTATAAGTGAATCACTTAAAGGACCCTGTCCCCAAATACTCACAGGTCCGATAGTGCGGGAGAGCTGACATGTCTTTCTAGTCACCATTTGATCTAAGTGAGAATCTGCTATTCCTTCAACTGAGGTGGAATAGCAGATCTTGGCTGAGCCAAGGAGGGGACTAACATTTGTTGAGTTCCTACTAGGTGTTGTCACTGCATGAGTGCTTCATGTCCTCACAGCCCTGTGAGGTAGACAGTGTTATTCATTTTACACAGGAGGAAACTGAGGCACAGAGAACCATCTGACTTGCTTGTTTTTCCACAGCTATTAATACTGGCTCTGGGAATTGAATTCAGATGCCCCTGCTGACACAGTCTTGCATCTCCCTGGGTGTTGTTGGAGAGGAGGTTGAGCAATGCAGGGTTGTAGGAATAGGGAGAGCACAGAAGGGTTAGGGCAGGCAGGAAAGCCACAATTTCTACCCTTGCCAATCTTATTAAGCGCTGATCCTGACTAAAATCCTGCCAGGTGTTCATTAATAACAGAGAAAAATACATCTGTGTAGGCTCATTTTATTTGCAGAATGGGAATTGCTGGGCCATGATCACACAGAAGTGTTTCATTTGGAAACCAAGAACTTTGATCATCTTATTCTTCTGAACACATACAGAATTGCTCAGGGGATGCTGGAAAGCCTGCGTAGAGTCAGCCATTCCTAAATTGCAAGCTGGACTCTAACACCAGGTTGTCAGACTTTAGGCAAGTGATTTGACCTCATCGAGCCTGGAGTTGCCTCAGCTAAAAATGGGATTATTGGCGATATCAACTCAGAAGACAATAATGAGAAACTATTAAATGAGGTATGAGTAGGGTGAACAGGCAATTTATTGTTCAAACAGGGATATGATGTGTGTATGTTGGGGGGTGTGGGGGAGAATCCTGCAAAAAACTATACTGGGACAATAGGAATAAATTTGTACCATCTTGAGCAAAGGGGATTGTATGGCTACACCAGGCATGATCATGTCTAGCACAGTGACTCACATTTAGTAAACACCTGTAAATGCTCTTTCCTGTATTTTAAGGGAAGTTATTAAGTACTTAGCACAATTCCAAAATCAAGCTACATTGTGCCATTGAAAAACTTCTGAACATGTTAGACCTGCAGGCAGAGAGGGCTCAGCCAGTGGCCCTATTAGTCACCAGCTATTCATGCTCTCAAGTCTCACAGAGCAGTGAACATGTGCAGACGCCTCAGAACAGCATAACAGACTTCTCAGTGTAGTCAGAAGAAGACAACTGGAGAGGATTTCTTCAAAGGGAAGAGAAGGAAGGTATGTGCTGTAATCTATTTAAAAACAAACAGAAAACATACCGGCTTCAGACAGAAGAAGGGGTGGTGGTGGTGTCAAGTAATAGAAGGAAACAAGTTGGAACAATCCACGAATTCACCAATATCTGCTAAGAAGCGAGGGTGGGCTGCCAACATAGTCCAGCAAGATGAGGCATCTTCAGCAACTGCTGGACACACTCTGGAGGAAATAGCAGGGGATAAAGGCAGAAATCCTAGGATTTTGTCTTTCTGACACACAGTGTGTTCTTAATAAATGTTAGTTTCTTTCCTTGAGCTTCCTTTGCAGTCAGGGTTTGTAAAATAGTCTGAGAAGCTGATTTATAGTTGACACCCATAGCCTATTAGCTGCCGGACCGAGTGGAGTAGAAGTGGATGGTCACTAATGCCTGCTTCATCATCAACTCCCTTCCCTCCTTCCCTCTTTCCTTTCTCCATCTCCTTCCCAACTTCTCTCCTTTCTTCCACAACCACTTAGACAGAAACAGAAGATGTGGTGCTGAGCAGCCAGGCTCGCCTTTGTCAGGAAGACACACCGAGCAGACAACTGCAGTGACTGAGATCAGAGTATGCTTCTCGGCTCAGGCCCTTGAGTTTTGATATAAGTTTGACAGGTGCATGTGGCCATCTCAAGGCATCTGAAATCCAACCTGTTCGATGCTCAGCTCATGCTCTTCCTCCCACATGTAGCTCTTCTTGGCCTGCCTTCCTGGTCGGAGCGGACGGGGTCACTACCCCTAAGCCTTGTCTTTATGCTGCACCACAGTGCTTGGTTCACTGGAGCAGAGTCTTGGGGAGAATGTGATTTGTGTTTTCAAAGAGCCCTACAGAAAGTTAATGGAGTGTAGGTGTGGAGGGTACACTTTCTGACCATCATCTTTCGGGTTGTAGTAGAGATGAAGGTGTGTGTGTATGTATGAGTGGAGGCACATGGAAGGACTGGGGGGAAAGATGGGATCTCTGAGCTGAGATGACAATCTTAGTTCTGCAAAGTTCATCATGGATTGAGGGATGTATGTTTCCTCTCCCCCTCCACAACCACCCTCCCCCTTCACTTGTCTTCATCATCAGTATAGCTGCTCCCCCCACCATGGTAAAAGAGCCTAAGTCTTTGTTCATCCTGCATTATCAGAACGAGAGAGACTTATATTAAATGCCTCTGTGACAAGAAAACAGCAGCTCCTGTAGCAATTTATACCCAGACACTCTCCCACCCCCTATCTATCATCTATTTACCCATTTGAGTAATGGGAGGAAAAACCTGCTTCATAATCAATCTCATTTTTCCTGAGTGTTTAGAGTTTAAAATCTTTTGCATTTCGACAATGGTCCAGCAGTTCCTTATCTCATCCATCAATTTGATTGGTAAATTGGCTGCCCACTTTCCATCTGATCTTTAATTGAATAACAGCATGTTATCACCACAAATTTGCAGTTTGGCCTAGAGCTTGTTTCGGGGGGCTTTGCTTCTTTACTAAACTGTTTCCAATTTTAAATGAATATTATGTCCACATAGCATGTGTGTATGGCGAGAGAGAAACAGAGATGTGACCGGGCAAGGGGAAGAGATGTATTAAGGAGTTGGAATTGCAGACATGCATGCCACTAATCAAAATGCAAAAATAAAATTCACTCACTGGGGGCCACAGGCAATGACTATTCCTTGGGGTGAGGGGGGAAGTGAAGCCCCTAATACTCAGAGATTTGCAATTGGAATAATAACTTTGCAAAACGTGACTGACAGTTTACCAGATTATCTCCTTAATCACACCTTTATTTCTATTAAGCAGGGCTTATGTTCCCAGCAGGTTTCAAACGTGTGTGAACGGTGAACACGCCATGGAAGAGAATCAAAGGGCTGTAGCAATTGGAGCTTTGTACAGGGGCTCTACAAACGGACACATTCAGAAAGAGGGGCAGGAAAGCCAGTGTGAAGCAAATACAGCTCCAGTCTGCTCCGGCTTAAACACACGCCCCTTCCCACAACCAGCGCAGAATGTCAGCAGCCCCAGAGCAAGATAGAAATGCAGGGGAAGGCTCGCAAATCAGAAAACCCTGTAGTTTTTTTTCTTTAATCTCAGTGAAATCTTAGGATGCCAAGACTTGGTCGTTCCAGAGTACTTATTCCCATAAGACTTAATTAGCATTTATACAACATTTTATTATGAGTGTTCTTTTTCTTTCATTCCAAATGGCTAACCATTATGTGTAGTTAACCTGGCAGTAAACTCTCAGAAGGAGATGAGGATGATCAGAGTCCCAGTCTTTGTGGTTTAAAATTGAGGCTAACACAAGGTCCAAGTGGAACCTCTCCCCAGGAGCTTGCATAGGAAGGACAAAGGGAAATAGACCAATGTGAGGGGCTCTACACTAAATACAGCGTATTAACTAGGTTAATTCTGTCATCTGCACTCTGAGCTAGGTATTATTATCCCATGTTGGAATGAGGAGCTTGAGCCGAGATCTATTAACTTGCCTAAGAAACCATAATTAGCCCGGCCGGTGTGGCTGAGTGGTTGAGCATCGACCCATGTACCAAGAGGTCACTGGTTGGATTCCCCGTCAGGGCACACGCCCAGGCTGTGGGCCTGAGCCCCAGTAGGGGGCATGCAGGAGGCAGCCAATCAATGTTCTCTCTCATCGATGTTTCTATCTTTCTCTCCCTCTCCTTTCCTCTCTCTCTAAAAATCAACAAAGGACAAAAAATTAAAAATAAAAAGAAACCATAATTAAAATTTTGTACAGTCAGAATTTCAACCCAGATCCTCTCTCATTAGGTAAGTGAATGGAGCAAAGCACTCGGGAGCTGTTTGGAGGTTTTTCTCTATGGATCCCATTTTGAAGGATCCCCACTTCCCTTCTCCCCCTCCTCTTCCTCCTCCACCTTCTCCTTCATTTAAAAAAATTTCCCTCCCATCGCCAAGTGCATGGGTATTTTACACCGGCCCCTTCAGATGGATGCACCCTTTCCCACCCTGGTGTGTGCTCCAAAAACAGCCCCCCTTGCTCTCTGGCTCTGAGCTGTGTTTGGCCAGCGGGAGACCCCGGGACATGGGAGAGAGGGAGAAGATGGCGTTCCTTGGGGCATTTTTTCCCCAGGCCCCCGCCCTGCCAGGATGCTGCGGTGGCCGCCCAGGTCCTGCCAGGTAGCCGTCCTCTATACTGACCCTCTTCTCCCCTGAACTTCAGTCAACTAACAACCTCCACATGTTTTATCTCATGACCCTTTATACTTGAAAACATTGTTGAGGGCCCCCCAAAGAGCTTGTGTCTATCTCTCAATGTTTACCACATTAGAAATGAAAACTGATAAATACACACACACACACACACACACACACGAATACACAAACGTACAGGGTGAGGCAAAAGTAGGTTTACAATCGTGAGTACATGAAACTGTTTATTTTTGTATTATTATTTATTAGTTATTGTATTATTTCCATAATGAACAACTGTTGGCCTCCTTTGCCTAACCCTGTACATTCCATTAGCCATCACAGCAATGAATCCATCACAGTTCATGTCGCCTCCGGAACATTCCACTGTGTACTCATGAGGGAATAAGAATGAGGAGGCAAACATGTTTTGGTATTATTATAAGAATAATTTTGACCTTGTGGTTCCCTAAAAGAGTCCAAGGGACCCCAACAGGTTCCTAGCTTGAGACCCGGTGCCCAGACTGCTCCTTCCGACTGGATCTGGGATGCTTGTCCATTTCTCATGGGGTGATTTCACTCGGCCTATAGTATAATTACTCCCTTTCCTCACCCCCCTCAGTCTTTTCATTTGCGCCTGCCTGTTTCCTGCAGGGACACTGATGCACCATTGAGGAGGAGGTGGCTGGCTTGCACCTTGGAGGAAGGGCTGGGGCCAGAGGTGGGTCAGAAATGTCAGCAGCGAAGAAAAACCTTCCGTCTGCCTGCACTGGTCTTTGATTCATCTGTTACATTGTAGTGATCATTTCTTCACTGATAAAAGGGAATGTCTGGGATCAGAGAGATCCCTGTTTTCCTTTCCTGGATCCAGGCCAGAACACAAGAGATTAATATCCTCCCACAGGTGTAGGCGAACTGAACCATCTTCAGAGAAGGGCAGATGAGACTCTCGAGACCAAGTTCATGAGGGAGGAGTAAAGAAATGGTTTCTGTGGAAGAAAAGAAGCCTCAGAAAAACTTGGCTACTTTCTGCGCTCTCTCCATCAGTTAGCCTTGCTTCTTTTCGGGAAGAAGTCTTCATTCCTTCTGCGCTGAATTTGAATCAGATATTAATGGCCTCATATGATTTTAAAACATTTTTTTTCTTTATTAATTTTAGAGAGAGAGGAACAGAGAGGAAGAGGGAGATAGAAACATCGATGAGAGAGATATTTCCTGCATGCCCCCCACCGGGGATCAGGCCCATAACCTGGGCATGTGCCCTTACCAGGAATCAAACCGGCGACCTCTCCATGCATGGGTTGACACTCAACCACTGAGCCACACTGGCTGGGCTCATATCATTTTATAGTGTCATCATTTACAGACTTCTCTTCCCTTCCAGACTGCTAGCTCCTCAAGACAGTCTTAGCCACCAAGGTATGTAATAAGTGTTTGTGGAAGGAAGAAGGAGAGATGACAATCTTTTTCATAACTACCATTTTGTTTTCTATAGTCAACTGGAGATGATTCATGCTTCCCAACTTTATTGAGGTATAATTGATCTACAAAGAACTGCACATATTCAATATGTACAATTCGATGAGTTGGGTCATATGCTAACACCCGTGATACCATTAGCACAATCAAGGGCACATCCCAAACTTCTCAGTTTCCTTATGTTTATGTCTCTATTTATTTTTTTTTCTGTGGTAAGAATGCTTAACATGAGAATTACCCTCTTAATCTCGACAAATTTTGAAGCACAAATACCATATTAAGTATAGGCACTATGTTGTATAAGAGATCTTTAGAATTTACTCATCTATCATATCCTTAACCCCTGGCCACCACCATTTTATTCTCCACTCCTATTTTGACTACTTTGGTACCTTGTATAAGTGGAATCATGCAGTATTACTTTTACAAATCACTCAAGACGTCATTCCATGTCTCTGCAGAAGCAGAAGGAGAATCCCTGGAAGGGCTTAAGCAGGTGTTGTGATATCTTGACAATGAACTGGATCTGACATAAAAATGCCTGAATTTCCATCCCAGCCCCAACACTAACCAGTGGAGCTGCCTTTCACAAGTCACTTTCTTGTTTTAAGCTTCAGGTCCTCAGAATGAATGGTTTGAATGAGAAGAGTGGATAACAACTTGTGTCTGTGGTCCCCTGTCCACAAATGTCATTGCAAGATACCTGGTCATCAATCCACGAGGGACCAAGCATCAGCATCTCTGGCTCATATCTGAATTATGTTTCACATATATGGAGATGTGGTCATAATGGATAAAGTACCAGACTATTAAATCATTCTTAAAATTGTTGAAGTTGCTTTGCCTTTTTTTTTAATCCTCACCCAAGGACATCTTTGCATTTATCTTCAGATAAAATGGGAGGGAGAGAAGGAGGAAGAGAGAAAGAAACATCGATATGAGAGAGACACATTGACTGGTTGCCACCCACATGACCCAACCGGGGCCAGGGACAAACTGCAACTGAGGTACGTTCCCTTAGTGGGAACCGAACCCTGGACTCTCTGCTCTGCGAGCTGACGCTCTAACGGCTGAGCCAAAACGGCCAGGGCAAAGTTGCTTTGTCTTTTTAAAAAATCAAGAAATGAAATGATCTGATGTGGTGGGGTCCACAAAATACTCTGGTGCTAGGAAGAAGTTCTTGTTCTTGGGAAAATGGGGAATCACTGAGCCCTCTGCTCCAGGTGTGACTCTGAAGTCTACGGATCTGATGACGCAGGGAGCAGGGACAGGGCGGCACCTCTCACCTGAGCTGGGGAGGCCTTCACTAACCGTAGTTATGAAGGCGGATAGAGCAAATATCCAGCAAAAGCCAATGATATGTTTTCTAATTGAATTCTTCTCCACAGATAGTGTCCGTGACATAAATACAGGCCCCCTGGTAGAGAAGACTTTGAAAGTGTTTAATGGGGAAGAGGCAATGGAATTTTTTGAGGAGTAAAAACAATATCATCACTCAAAAATATTTTAGAAACTTTCTTCCTCTAATGCAGTGGTTCTCAGCCTTCCTAATGCCGCAACCCTTTAAAACAGTTTCTCGTGTTGTGGTGACCCCCAACCATAAAATGATTTTTGTTGCTACTTCATAACTATAATTTTGCTACCGTTATGTGAAAGGGCTGTTCGACCCCCAAGGGAGTTGCAACCCACAGGTTGAGAACCGCTGTTCTAATGGATAAGAAGATTTTGGTGAGAATTTAAGCTACTTAACAACATGTTTTGGGAGCCATTAAATAGATGAAAAAAATCCTTTAACTTTCAGGGATATTTGCCAACTCCCAGTTAAAGGAACCCAGCGACCAGTGAATGGGAATTGTCATCTCGTAGACCCAATGAACGTAAAGTAATAAAAGGAAATGCTTTAGCATTTTTCAGTAGCACTTTTTTCTATATTTTTCTATTTATTAAAGTAATATATAGCCATTGTAGAAAAGCTCAAAAAAGAAAAGGATATATAAACTGCCATTAATCTACATGTAATATTTTATATTCTTGCATATGTCTCTATCTTTAGAAACTTATAACTATTTCATATTATTCATGCTTTTTGGTAACTTGCCTTCTATTAAAATTATTTATCACCTAATATTAGGCACATATAAAGGATGGTAAGTAAGGTATATGTACATTACAAAACATGGCAATAAAATAAACAATAATGAGGTCACCATTCAACTTATAGATTCAAATACAACTAGTATGATTGAACCTATCAATGAGCTCCTTCCAAATTTTCCCATATGGTAACTATGCTACATTTTTTAAAATTTATAATCCCTCTGCTTTAAAAAATATTTTTTAAATCACATAACAATGATTTAATTTTAATTGTACTTATTTTTAATATTGTAATTGTGTTTTTTACTGTAACTTTTTCTTGAGATTATTTTTGTTCAATTACATATTTTATATTTATAATTAAGTAAGTTATATATAGTTGTACTTCAGACTTTAATTGCTGTATAATATTTACTTGTGTAAGTATACTGTACTTTATTTTTCTGTAGGACATTCGGGTTTTAAGGTTTTTTATTTTTATTTTTTTATTTACTATTTCAAAATAAATACTATCATGCAAATTTTTATATTTGTTTCCTGGTACACATGTATAGGCACTTTTCTAGGGTACGCACCAGGAATAGACTGGAACATAGATACATTTTTAGATATAATAATACATTGTTTTCCAAAGTAGTTGTACTCTATTACCAGTACATAGAAGTCTCCCTTCTTGTACATCCTGGGCAGTATTAAATATTTTCCATTTGGTATTACCTATACATTTCTCATTATGGTTTTAATTTGCATTTCCTCAGGTTACTTGGACTCTTTTTTGGACATTTTGTGTTTTCTTTCCTGTGACATACCTGTTCAAGTCTTTTGTTCATTTGTCTATTGTTTTGATTGATCTTTTCTGGCTTTTAGCTAATGTTACTAATTATTAGGAAGGGGGAATTCTTTCCCTGTTCTAGTATTCATTACTGACATCTTAGTTCACCAATCAGAAGCTATTTCCCTTCTTCTTGCTGCCTCATAATATTGAAACTTCAAAACCAACTCAATCACTTTCTCAGGCTCCCCTGCAGTTAGACGTGGCCATGTGACTCATTTTGGGGCCACATCCTATAAGCATTAAGTCTTCTTTTGGGGTATCTGAAAAACCATTTGCTTTCCTGATCAAAGGATACAGACACAGCTGTCACAACCTTGTGCCATCCTTGCTTCATCTTGATTTGATTGCAGATGTAATGTTTGGAGCTACAACAGCCCCATGGGGGAGCATGAGAGAAAGGCTGAGAAATTTATGAAAATTCTGGCTTTGATAATTTTTATACCCATTTACCTCCAAATTTCTGGTAATGTGATTTTTTTAAAAATTCTGTTTTCCCTAAATACTGCGAATCTAATTTGAGTGAGAGATGGATGTCATCCTCACTGACATGGCATCTTTTATACACCCAGTCCAAATCGGAGTCATACGTCCAGCGGTGTCCCGACAGTGGTAAAAGTGTTCTACAGCCTCTCGATGCCAGAATACAAATTCACAGCAGGCTGGTGTGATCTGGCCACTCTCCCCCTGTTCTCCTCATGTTGTATCACCCCTCCTGGCACACATTCAGCTGGACTCCACCTTTAACATGTCTACAACAAATACGAAATGCTTTCTACTCCGTGGCCTTCAACCATTCTATTTCGTTGGCCCCCCTAACTTTCCTTCCCATTCTCAGTGAGAACCGCCTGTGATGATCTCTTTGTAAAGCATATCACATTATGCTCCCCGACGAGGCTTCGAGCTTAGACTTTGAGAACAGACTTTATGTTAACCGTACACGCTCATTGCCCAGCACAGCTCATGAGAAACAGTAAGTGTTCAAAAATATTGTGTCAGAGGCAGGGGTGAGTATCTTGTGTGCTAACCAGTGTCAAACACAACCTGTCTTTAGCTTCCCTTTCACTTCCCAAGCTCGGGGTTGTCATCTTTGCAATGAGTGAATAATCCATACCTTCCCGTGAGGTTTGAGAATGAACTGCGATACGTATGTGCTCAGATACGTGTCTGAAATGTGGTTTGGGTCATTTGCCTCTGATAAGGGGAATCTTTATTCCCCAATATCAAATTTTCCTTCTAACTGTTGTTTTTCACACTTTAAAATAATGCTGGATATAATCATTAGGGAAAATTAGAATTCAATCCAACATATGTTGAGGGCTTGCTCATAGCTGGTACATGCCAAGTGCTTTATATACAGTACTGATTTATTTATGTGCCATCGCCTTTGTTCTGTCCCCCTTTTGAGGGGGAAACTGAGGCTGAGAGCAGGGACAAGCCCCTTGGGCACTTGGCCATGGCCTGTGGGCATACACAATGAGATGTTGTTGGTTGGAAGCTCCCTAACCAGAGAGTCTACTGATTACAGGGTACGTTGTCTGTCCCTGCTTCCTTCTGTCCTTTTCTCGAGAAAAAGGCAAAGTAGAATAAAATGTGCTGATATCAGATTTTTTTAAAAGAAAAGCAACTTCCAGAGTCTGCTCTGAGGTCAATGCCGATTTCCATTCCAATCTTCTCTCCTTCTAGACCCACAGATTCTGAAATGGAAACTAATACTCCAGCGGGGGTGCCGAGGCAGGGTCCCCAACCAGGAAACAGACTGAGCCAAGCTTTGCGCAGCACACTTTGGGGGTCCAGGAAGTAGATTAACACACATCACAGAGATTTTGCCACAATCACTAAAAGCAAAAGGCCATTATTTTAACCAGAGTTCCTGCCTTAGAACCTTACATGGCGGAGGTGCTTGAAATGCACTCCATGACTCTCGTAATATAGTGAGATATCCCTGTAATGTTAGTGTAGTTTATCCTGAATGCTACTCACTTGAATACAGCTACACTCTTCACAATCTGCCCCAACCCAGCCTTCCAATTTTTCTCTCTGAACGCTCCACCCCTTGCACATAGTCTGAACCACACTTGCGTAGTTTCCCATGAGCGCCCCGATGTTCATAACCCCTGTGCCTTTGCTGCTTCTGCTTCCTGGAATTCCCGCAACCCAGCCCCGCCTCTCTTAAAACCAAGCGGGGCAACCCATGCTGCCGGTCTCTGCTCGGCTACCTTTTTTTCCATTGAGCCTGCCCCAGAGAAGACATATCCACACCTAGGGCTTCCGCATCTTCTAGCAATAATTACGGCAACATTTTCCATTCTGTGGCACGGTGTGGCTGGTGGATAAAGCATAAATTTTAGAGTTGGATGTACATGGGCATAAATTCTAACTCTGCCACATAAAAGTCATGTACACTGGCGTGATTTACCAAAATGTGAGCTTCTACCTCCTGTTTGGAAATGAGGGTGCTATCACCTGCCTGTTAGGGCCATTGTGGGAAAAGGGAAGCCAGCGTTTAAAATGTGCAGCACAGTCTAATTTATGGCCGGCAGATGCCTGGTTGTGGTTCTTCAGGTTCTTGGCTCAAATAGCATCTCTTGAGAGTGGCCCCCATCTAATATCCCACCCTTCCACCCTACCCCCTTCAAGCTTTGGATACAGGTTGTTCAAATGCAAATTTGAACTGTACCACTTATTAGAGAGTAAGCTACTTAACTCTCTTCCCCTACTTTCCTCCTAAGTAAAATGGAGCTAATAGTGACTTCCTAGGCATGTTGTAGAGATAATTTCAGCCCGATTAGTGGCAGACACAGGCTGCAGTCCAGCAGTGACCGCATTGTTCACCTCTCTATCTCTAGGGTCCACATCAGTGCCTGGTTCAAGGAGCTACTTCCTTCCCAGCTGTTGAATGAATGGACGCACGTGCTCTGGTTCTTTCTCCTTCCTTTACATTCTGTCCCTGGTTCTTAGGATAGAATGTGGGCTCCTCTGGGGCAGGAGGAGGGTGGGCACCTTCGCCGTTAGTGCTCAGTCCCCAGCACAGGGTCTGGCACCAGGCAACCCTTAGTTAGTTTCATGGAATGGAAGGGGCCTCTTTCTGCTGTGAATTCAGGCTGCGTTTTGCTGGAAGTGAGTCTTTCAGCATCAGCCAGCGGAACAGTTGGCACTCTGCCCACCTCTCCGCCACCTCTTGCCACCACTCACCCAGGCTTACTTAAAAGAAGACGACCCAGGGATGAAAAGCCACTTCCCCTCTGGCATGACAGAGACTCGGGTCATTGTCTCTCTTGACTGGGCACAAGATTTACCTTATTCTGCTGGCAGACTGATTTAGACTATGCCCTATTTGAATGGGAACTAGAAGATCCTTTTCTTTATTGTGGGTCTAATCCCTTGAATCAATATGTGTTCCCACAGAGACTGCTAAGCTCATATGGCATCTCCAAAGTAAGAGGACCAGCACGGGCTATGCCAAGGGGACCTGGGGAAGGGCAGGAACGGCCCATCCTGAGAGCAACTCCACAGCTCAGGGGCTTTGCTTTCCAGTAAAACCAGTGACTTCCTTGGTGAATTCATTTAACCTCTTTGTAAGCTTCCGAAAAGAGGTGGCGCAGGAGGAATGTAGGGGCGGCCACTAAACTTCAGTCTGGCCAACAGAGAGAAGTAGGCCATGGCTGACTCACAGGGAGGCCTTGACTGAGAGAGGCCTTGGCACTGGAGTCCACCCTGCTTGAATGTTCTTTTCTTCCACAACAGGAGGACCTCCCAGGTGCAGAGTGATACTGCTCACGTCTGGTCTACAAAACGCGGTTTCTCTCACACAGAGCCCACAGCAAACCCCTTTGGCTTGCTCTCTGGCCTCTCCCTTTCTGTCTACAGGACACAGGCTACCTTGTCCATTCTCAGTACCATCGGCACTGAGTTTTCTTCCTATAGCCAGATGCACTATCTGCACAGAGCCTGCAGGCAGATTCGGAGTCTGCTTTCGACAGATGCCACTCATAACCCACTCATCTTCCATGCCAGCCTGGGAGTCTTTCTCCTGGTCCTCTGCTGGCTGATGACTTTTTAGATAGATGAGGAGGAAGGGGGGAAACAGGGAGCATGCAATTTGAAAATTCAGACTTTTAAATCAGAGGTGCTGGATTTAAAAGGCTGTTTGAGAGAATGGCATACCCCACTTGCACGTGTGTGTCCTTGAAAATGGGTGTGAAAGCTGAAGTATGAGAATGTCAATCAAAAACGTACAGAGTAATGACATTCTCATAAAAGCTAAATGGCATTAAACATTCAGTAATTTTTCTTACTTTTTAGACATAACAGTGATACATAGTCCTTTCATTTTGTGCATGGTTTTTTTATCCTCACCCGAGGACATTCCTGCATTCATCTTCAGATAGAGCGGGAGGGAGAGAGAGGGAAAAAGAGAGAGAGAGAGAAACATCGATGTGAGAGACACATCAACTGGTTGCCACCCACATGACCCCAACCGGGGCCAGGGACAAAGTACAACCAAGGCATGTGCCCCCAGCGGGAACCGAATATGGGACTCCCTGGTCTGCGGGCCAACACTCTAACCGCTGAGCCAAACCAGCCAGGGTGCATAATTTTTTTTTTTTCCCAATCTTCACCTCGGGATATTATTTTATTTTATTTTTTTAACTTTTTATAAAAGCTGATTTTAGAGAGAGAGGAAAGGAGAGGGAGAGACATACATTGATGTGAGAAACAGTGACACATTGATCAAATCCACAACCTGGGCATGTGCCCTGACTGGGAATCAAACCTGCGACCCTTTGGTGCCCAGGGCGGTCCTCCAACCAACTGAGCCACACCAGCCAGGGCAGTAGGTGACCTTTAATTTGGCTTTTTCTTGTACAACTGAATACAAGTTGGCATATTTTAGTCTAAAAGGTGTCAAACTGAAACCAGAGTTTACTTTTTTGGACGGGTTTACAATTTGTTGTTCTTGACTCAGTTTTATTAAGGTGATAAGGCTAGTTTTACTTTTTGTTGCTGTCACAATGCTATGACGATGACCACTGCCATTACTGTCATCACAGAGGAGGAAGGGGACACCACTCTTGTCTGGAAACACCATCTCCATGTCACCATGTTCACTGACGGAATGACAACAATGCATAAAGTGGAAAAGTTGCTAAAAAAAAAAAAAGCCACATATTATATAGTCAAGAGCTCTCTGTGGTCGGCAAAGACTTGGGCTTCGTAAACAAAGAAGGGCTTGAATCCAGTCTGCTGGTTCTGAAAGTCTTTTCATAGTTTCTGGGGTCCAAATGACCATGATATGTTTAAAGATCAATGCTTTAAATATCGTCGTCAAAGTGAGATAAAGTCTGATAATGGAAGGAATGAGTCAGAACAAGAAAAAATTCCTATTGTTAGCTGGTAGAGACATTTATTTGCCCTGGAGGGACTGGGCAGTTTTAACACTTGGCCCAAAGCCATCCGAGCTGGGTTCATCCTTTTAAGTAGGGCAGAGTGAAGGTCATGGGCTTTAGAGTCTGAAGTGAGACCTGGACCGACTCTGGCCTCTCCATCTCCTGCATAAACTTGGATACTTTCATTATGCCCCCGAAATGAAATTCCACTTACAAAATGGGGATAGTGCTGCTTACTTAATACCAACCCTTAGGAGTGCTGTGAAGTTTAAATGGATATAAAAATTATTGACACCTTCTAACACATAAAGAATACTTAGACCAGTGGTCTTCAGCTGGGGGCCATTGGGGCCCCCTGGGGATATTTGACAATGTCTGAGATGTCACAACTGTAAAACAGGGCAGTAGGTGCTACTGGCATCTAGTGGGTAATGTCAGGCAGGTTGGTAAACATCTCACGATGCACAGTAGCCCCTATGATAAGGAATTAACGGTTTCAAATGTTAATAGTGCCAAGGCTGAGAAACTCTGGCTAGGTAAATAATGGTCATCATGCATCAGGCTAATTTTCTGCATATGTCTGATCTCTTTCAATGTGCAAGTTCCAAAATGTGGATGCTGAACTTCAAGGGTGGTAATAATAGCACCCACTCATTTACAAAGAGCTTTCATATGTACGATCTCACTTGATTTTCCAAAGCACCTGCTGATAAGTAGCATTCCTACAACCTTCATTCACAGGCGGACAAACGGAATGGACAAATGGAATCAGCAGCGTCCCCAGTCTAGGCTGGTTTCAGTTCACTGTGCCATCCATTTGCACCCAGCACACTCAGGTAACACGGAAGCGCGGCTGTGAATAACTTGGGTCATCTGTTCCCCTGAGAAATGGAGCAATGACACAGCTCTGTGGAGAGCAGTTGCTGTAAGAATGACATGAAATGATACACACAACAGGCACTTGAAAATCAGAACTCTATCAACCTCTCTGCTTCCCCGCAGTGACTGGGCCACCAACAGTCCTCACCCCCATGCGTAAGCCAAGGGACCCCTCAAGGCCAAGCCAGGCCTTGTGCTGTGTTGCGTCCCCCAGCGTAAGCCTATGCATGAGTCCCAGGCTCCGCCAGGCTCCCCGAGCCACAGTCGCTTTGTTCGCTGAGTGACATGGCCCGTCAGGCACCACCCTGAGCCGGTCACTGAGACTTCACAGGAGCCGTCATTCCTCCCTGCGCCCAGGACCCCGGGGCTGACGCCTTGACAACCATGTCACTGCTCTGTCATTACTTATCGGGAGGGTCACCTTTCTGACAGACAGCTTGGAAAATTCGTTATTAAAAAATGTTTTTAGAAGAAAAGACAGATTACTTTAGCGTTCTGACATGCTCTACTTATTGTGACATGAAACATTGTTCTTGTTCCTCTCGCTTGGGGATATTTAACTGCCGACTACCTTGTGTGGCATGTCACTGCAACGTATTGGTTATTTGGTCAGATCTTCTGTAACCTTTACATATCGATTCATTCACATGCACTCACTGATCACTCAACTGTATGTTCAAATACCTGTAGTGAACCTAGTCCAGTGAAAGGCATTTATTGGATAAATAATACATTTATACTTAGTCCTTGATCCTGGGGACATTCCAGCCAAGGCAGGGTGTACAGAAGACAGCCTTTGAAAGTGGTCAGTACAATGACACGGGAGTGTTGTCTCCGGTACCGAAAGCTCTGGCAGAGGAAACCAGACCGGCAGCGGCTCTGCAGAGCGAGGCAGCTGGTCCACCCTGGAACGAGAGAGCAGCACCGCCGAAGATGCTGTCGTCGGAGCACACTGTAATCTGTGCCGGGGATGCCGGAGGAGTGAGCACCCACAACTGAAATGAGCTGATGGTACTCCATCCTGGAAGAAGGACCGGATGCCAAGTTTTTGGCTTTGAGTGATTTTTAATGGTCCTGAAATACTTTTGATGAATGAGATCTCCAAGGCACCACTGAGTATCTGAGTGTATTAGCAGGACGCTCTAGGAGAGCGATTTACTAACCTTGCCTGGAGTACACGGGGGCAGAGGGCAGTGCCCCAGAGATGGGATATTTGAACAGGGCATTAAGTAGTCAGTGTGGGGAAGGAAGTGAGACTGTTCTGGGCACAGCCAAGGTGAAGATGATGCCACTGGAAGTGGGGATGGTGTGGTTAGAGCAAAGCACAGGGAGGGCTGAGGGCAGGTGAACACTGAGGACAACGGGGCCATTTGAATGCTAGTCCGCAGAATCTGGACTCTCCCCGACAGGACTTGTTGGGCTTGTGGCTGATGCATGCAGAGGGGCAGTCTAGCAGGCTCTGCACCGAGACACGTCTCTCCGGAGCAGTGTGGGATTGTGGGAGGGTGGACGGAACGCAGAGGCAGGAGGTGAAGACACAAGTCAGGTGGCTGTGTAGCAGCCGGAGAGAGACACTGTGAAGCCCTCCCTCAGGTTTCAGCCAGCCAGACAGCGCGGCTTGCATTCAGATGACCCAGCACATATTTAGGGGAAAAAATGAAAGCCAAGGATGAATGGGTTTCTTCAACAAAAATTTAAATGACAAAACTCACATGTCTTAAATACTCTACCACCTAGTAAAATTTGAAGTGCACATACTTCGTTGAATCAATGTATAAAGACAATGTATCAGAAACAATGCAGTGTGGAGTAAGGGGAGAGTCTAGTAACAGGGACCCTGAGAAAGTGGCCTGTGACTTTGCCAGAGTGCTGAGGTCCCTCTCATTCCTACGCATGCGTGAAACACGGGGTTACTGATTGACCCGTCCTCTCAGTGAACACCCCAGCTCCGTGCACAGAGCACCTGCCATGCTCCATTTCTCACAGTGCTCAGCATACCACGCGTTGTCTTAGTTCTTCCTATTAAGAAGGACAAAGCAGACTTTACCAGGCAGGTGGTTCAGGGAACGCCGGGATTCGCCCACGCTCAGAGTAGCCAGCGTGGAACTGGGCTTTGAACGCCACCTGTCCGGCTCGAGGCCTTGTGCATCAGCACGTCCTGCGGTGCACAGCAGGTCCCCCATCCCGGGATGGGACGTGCCTGCCAGTGGTTAAGATCACCTTCCTTTCTGGATTCTGGGTCAGGGTTTTTAAAACACCGACATGGGCAGAAGAATCAACACTGCTGGGTGAGGAAGGCAGTGTAAACTCTCTCCCTCCAACTTTTGTTTCCGGCTTCTGTAAGTTTGCATTCCTCTTTGGGTCTGAGCGTCTCCTCAGCGAAATGAAATAAAGGAACTCAATCGTATGCAAGTCGCATTCTGCCCTGGCCACCCTGGGGTTCCTGCCATGAGCCGAGCTCGCTGTCACCCAGTGGAAAGCAACACTGCAAACTGTGACGGCTTTCAGTGTTTAAACCCGTCTAGAGAAGAAATATGAAATCGCTGAGGTCGGTTCTGGAAGAGAATGGAAATGTTACAGACTTCACAGGGTCTCCAGGTCTAGCCGATACACATGGGGGGTGTTCAGTTAAATGAGAAGTTCAGATCAGCCGCAAACATTTCCTTCATGTGAGTATGTCCCATGTAATGTTTGGGACATAGTTATACTAAACGTTTTCCATCATTTAGCTGAACTTCAGACTAAACGGGTGTCCTGCATTTTATCTGGCCACCCAATAACCCGGACAAAACCGCAGTGATGGCAGAGCTGGCTCAGGTCGGAGGGAGGTCGAGGAGAGTGCGGGGGCCGGTTTTCTCATCTCACAGACTGGCTGAGCAGGTGGTGCTTCTACGGTGAGCGCTAAGGAGGGTTACGTTTAATATCTGTAGTTGTAAAGGTCACCGCTAGAAAACCAGAGCAGGAAAATACAGTAAAAATAATAACACTCCCAGAAGGGTGGGGGGACAGGAGAGAAGTAACACAAGAAGACCACATTCCCCTTTAAAGACAGGAGCCCAGCCCGGCCAGTGTGGCTCAGTAGTTGAGCGTCGACCCAGGCACCAATAGATCACAGGTTCGATTCCCAGTCAGGGCACATGCCCAGGTTGTGGGCACGATCCCCAGTGGGGGGCATGCAGGAGGCAGCCAATCGATGTTGTCTCTTATCGATATTTCTATCTCTTTCTTCCTCTCAATTCCTCTCTCTCAAATTAATAAAAAAAATTTTTTTAAGTAAAGAAAGAAACTAGCCCAAGATACAGTCTGCAGTAGATAAATTATACAGTAAAACATAGATATATTATTTAGCATTATGGTGGTAATTACCAAAGGACAAAAACAAAATTAAAAAAATGAAACCATCAAAAATGGCTTTCTCTGGCAGTGGGCTTAGAGAGAAAACATTACTTTTCATTTTATTCTACCCTCATTAGATTTTTCAATTTTATGTCATGTGTAAAATTAGATTAAAAATAAAATAACTTATTAATCAGTATTACTGCCAACCATCCTTCAGCATATTATAAAATTTTTGCTCATGTATCATCTCATGTTCTCAATAAAGCCTATTTTATTTTCCTCTACCGTCTTCCTTTGGGTGGAAAACTATTCACAATCAGATTTGCAAAGCCAAAGCATGCACAAATTTCTGCTATTGCTATGCCATGAGGTGTGGCAAAAACATTTCCATGTTCCAGTATAAAAGAAAAGATGAAACCCTTCAGATAAATAAACATGGCTCATTTAATTTACAACAACTGTTTGAGGAGAGGTACTCCCGGGCATGCCTTTCGTTGTGATGTGCCATACATTGCCCTTCATACAGACCTGCAAACGAATTGTGCTTTCATAAGCAGAAATCAAAGTACTAGCCAGAGCAAAGTTTGGTTCATTGGCTTAGGATTTGATTGATCTCACTTAGAAATATGTGAATTCTCTCTCAATACTTCCATTCATTTGGAAGAGAGGCATATGAGCTCATTTGGGGCTATCGGAGAATGTCAGGAAGTAAGAAGTCACTTGTTATTGAGGCTTGAGTGTGTGTGTGTGTGTGTGTGAGTGTGTGTGTGTGTGTATGTGTGTGTGTGTGAGTGTGTGTGTGTGTGAGTGTATGTGTGTGTGTGTGTGTGTCTCGTGGGTGATATAGAATACTAAGAGACAGAAGGTTTGAACCATAAAAATGTCACCAAACTCAAAATGAAGCCCCATTTGGAGACTGCTCGTTAAGTACTGTGAAAACATATAGCTTCGCTTTTGATTAATGGCACTTCTACCCCAAATCCTACTAATGCACCCTGCAGCCCGCAAACACCAAGTCACCTGACATCACCTTGAATCCAAACTTGTAATGTGTTCAAGTACACCATATTCACAAGGGCAGTCAAGAGCCTCAGTGGGCTTGCTGGGTCCCCCAGGATGGAGGTCAGCGCCCACACAATTCCTGGGCAGCACAGCAGCCCCTTGTTCGCCCAGCCCTTCTCCTCACGTGGCCCTGCTGTGGATCGAATCCTTCCTTCACAGCCTGAGAGGCCTCCGTCTCCCCCCAGCCAAGAGCTCTCCTCTACTCCTTCCAGAGTTATTTTGAAAAGTAAAGAAGATTATGAAAGCTTATGACTAGGTTAAGGAACTAATCATTTAAAACACATCAGAAAAAAGAGCCAAGGCCTATCTAGTTTCAATGCAAAAGATACAGGGATAATAACGAAAACAGCAACAGCACCCACACCACAGTCTCCGCTGTTTAATGAGCACCTATTATGGGAGTATTACGGGTTTTAGTTTCCATCTCATTTAATTCACACCGCAAGATGAGGCATTATTATTCCTTACTGCAAAATGAAGAAAATAAGGCACAGAGGGGTTAGTATTCAAATACACAAAGATTTCATACAACTCAACAGACAAAAAACAAACAAAAATCAGATTAAAAAATGGGCAGAGGAACTTGAATAGACATTTTTACAAAGACATACAGATGGTCACTGGTACAAGTAAAAGTATTCAGCATCACTGATCATCAGAGAAATGCAAGTCAAAACCACAGTGAGACATCACCTCACACATGTTGGCATGGATACCAACAAAATGACAAGAAGTAAGTGTTGGAGAGGATGTGGAATAAAGGGAACCCCTGTGCACTGTTGGTGGGAATAGAGATTGGTGCGGACCTTATGGAAAGAAGTATGCAAGTTCCTCAAAAATTAAAAAAATAGAACAGCCATATGATTTAGCAATTTCATTTCTGGGTATTTATCCAAAGAAAATGAAAATTCTAACTCAAAAAATATATGTACTCCATGTTCATTGCAGCATTATTTATAGCAGCCCAGACACGCAAACCATTTATGTGTCTATCAATGGACACATAAGGAAAATATGGTGTATATACAGTGGAATATTATTCAGTCATAAAAGAAGGCAATCCTGTGACAAAGTGGATAGATATTGAGGCTATTTTGCTAAGTGAAATAAATCAGAGAAAACCCCTTATCGACACAGAGAACAGATCGGTGTTTGACAGGGGCAGGGGGTGGGAGGTAGTGCATGGTTCAGAAAGTCAAAAGTTAGAACCTCCAGTTACAAAATAAATAAGTCCTGGAAATGTAATGCACAGCATTGTGAATACAGTTAATAATACTGTATGACATATTTGAAAGCTGCTAAGATAATATTTCTTAGAAGTTCTCATCTCAAGAAAAGAAAAATGTAACTATATGTGGTGACAGATATTAACTAGATTGATTGTGGTGATCATTTAGCAATATATACGTATATTGAATCATTATGTAATACACCCAAAACTAATATAATGTTGTATGTCAATTATACCTCAAAACTATTTTAAAACAAGAAAACAAGGCCAGAGAGGTTAAGTAACTACCTAGAATCACAGAGCAAAGTAGCTGCGAAGCCACAATTCAAACCCAAGTCAGTCTCAGAGGGAAGGCCACACTAGAGACTAGTTCGTGGGTTTAGTAAGAAGGTTAGAGGAGACACTGATACAAACTAGCAAATGCAGTTCACAGACACTGACAGTTTGTGTGGGGCCTGCACCAGCTACTTTAAATCAGGTGCCTAGGATCCCCTTCTCAGAGGTCATCCGTCCACCTTAAAGTGTTAAGCCACACCGGACACACACTGGACATGGCGTGCCAGCTATACATGATGGCGCATTGCTGTGTCGTGACTGTGGGCACAGCACAGAGGAAAGGGCGGCTGTCAGCACACGAGGAGGCTGCAGCTACACAGCGCTGCAGACCCTGCGCAGCCTTGAGTCTGGAGATGCCACCTGCTGCGGCCTTGCCCACACCGAGCCCAGCAGCAGATGAAGCTGATCAGATACACCTTCCGACATCTGCTGCTCTGCGGACCCGAGGAGACTGTGGCCACCCAAGAGGGCTTCTGATTGCAATGAGTGGTTTAAAAGTATAAAACAACTTCTGGAGAACTTGACAGGCATTAGTTGCTCTACAGAGAGGCAATTGCACGGGCTAGTTTGCAGCATGGGCTTCACCTTGAAACTGACCTGCATTTGAATTACGGCTTTTGCAGCTTCTCTGCCCCGTGATTCTGGGGCTTGTTCCTTACTCCCTCTCTGTGCCTTCATTTCCTCCTTTTGAAATAAGAAGTAGTAATGCCCCATCCTGTGGTGAGAATGAAATGAGGTGAAATTTCTAAAACTTCTGATATGCCCATAATAAGTACTCAGTAACGGGCGGGGATTATGGTGGCAGCTGTGGCAGTCTTTGTTGTTACTTTTTACATTATTATGTCTTTTGTACTAGAACCAGATAGGACTTTGTTGTTTTTTCTTGCCAGGCCCCGTGGCCAGGAGATAGTGGACAAGCTGCTTCCTGGCCTGACCAGAGGTTGGCTCAAAATTAAGGTGTGTCCATTATGAGTGTGGCTGCCTCTGCTTCTTCTCTCTGCTCAATTCTCCTCTTTTTCTTAATCTGTCTGTCTGTCTGGTCTCCCCCACCCCCTTTCCTTTTTGGTTTCTGTGGAATTCCTGGTCCCTGTAGCACTGGCCTTTTAAACATTGTTTTTCCTGCCTTTACCTATGTCTCACCCCTGCCTCCCTTCTTCCTATCTCCCTTAGCACAGAGTTCTCTGTACTGCACCAAATACTGTAGGTATAGAAGATGGACGGTTTCCCAGGGACCTGACATCATCACAGGAGAATAAAACACGCATTTTGTTACTATAACTCAGGACAGACTATATGATGTGTCATTCTCAAATGGTTTGTTCGTTCAGGAAATGGTTTTATAAAACCCCTTGCAGTTACAAAGCACTGTACTTGGCACAGACGACATTCCACAGGAATTTAGGAAGGGAATAACTGCTTCTGGCTAGCCATTGGCAGGAGGGCAATACCGGGGAGAAGAGAACATTACCAAAGATAAATGTTAGGCTGTTGCAAGAAAGCCCTATTCCATTCCATTTAGTCCTGTCTTGGCCAATAAAATAGGAACTTCTGCTGATACCTCTGCTCCTTCAGGACAGCATCTCCTCTCCATGCCCTTGGCGGGAGTTACCTATGGAGGTAGGGACCACCACGTCACCACACCCAGGTACGCCCCACCACATCACCACACCCAGGTACGCCCACACATCATCTCCTCTCCTCTCTCTTCCCTCTATTTCCCATTTTTTCCCTGGCTTTCTCTGTTCCTTCCCTCTTTTCTCCTCTGTTCAACTCCACTCATTCTGGCAGCTTTAGTTTTTGTAAGTCCTACGAAGCTCAAAATGCTTGCCGACCTCAAAATGTTCGGCAGTGATATTTTAAAAATGAAATGTTCGATATCAGAGGTGTGAATTGCTGTTCATCCCTTTCGTAGAGAATAACTGAGCCTCAGTTTAGTGAGACCTTTGCTTCATTGTCATCTCCTCTGACCGACTTTCCCTCGAACCACGCACGATCCTCGTACCCTGCCTCAGTTTCCTTCGCTGCACTCATATCTTGTACAGTGAGTTACTCTTGGTGCCTCTCCTCCACGACCCACGGGGCCAGGGGCTTTGCCTTCGCTGCTAGACATCTGGTAGGTGTTCAAGAAAAGTTTCTTGATGGAACAGACACGTATAGGCATAAAATTGTATACATGAATATTTGAGAACACAAAATTTTCCTTTCTATTAAGTGAAACAGTAGATGCTAAACTATGCTCTACCATGACCTCAACTGCATAAAACACATGACAGAGCAAGCTGTGGAAAGGGAGAATTTATATCCACTGTGCTCTCTGGGTGATGATATTTTCCTTAGATCGACCTAAATAACTTTCCCAATAAGCATATACTAAAAAAAAAAAAAAAATTAGTCTCCCTAAAAAAAGTTAATGCTGCAAAGATTCCGTAGCTGGGGCAGACTGAAGGGGAGAGAGAGGGGTGCGGGGATCCGTGCAGCGTCGGGGAAAGTAACCAGATCCAGCTGCTCCGGGGCCCTAGCCATGAGCTGACGATCCCTTTCATTGCCAGCGATATGTTTAAAATGAATGTTTTGATGATATAAGTGAAAATGAAGAAGTAGAATCAACAGGCTCAGGATTGTTTTAAGGGTGTTAGGGCTGCAGCATAAAAGAAATTGAGGGTTTGGCAAAGCCCATGGTTTTCATGGTGCCAAATCCTAAATGATCAAAAACGGCTTCAAGATGTTGATGAAACCTCAAATAGGGGTTGTCCATAGGCCGTTCATTCAGTCTTAATGCTTCGCAGCCCCAGGACAGGCTGAGATAAGGGATAACTCCTGTGGGGCAGCTGATGGAGGGAGGCTCTGTGCAGAAGGGTTTTATCTACCTTCTCTGCCTTCCCATTGCTGCCACGGGTGGGGTCCTACCCCCAGCTCTCTTCCCCAGGGACATCTTCATTCAGAAAAGCACTTTCAAACCTGTCAAGTAGGGGTAAGGTATGAACAAGTCCTGCTGTCTAAATTTTTGTCCATTCATTCAGCCAATATTCATGGAGTGCCTACTGCGTGCCAAGCATGGCACTGGACATGGGAAGGTCGGCATTCATAAAACAGACAAGAATTCTTGCCCCCATGGAGCTTACGTTCAGTCGTGAGCCTGCAGTTCAGGCGTGAGTGGGTGCCAAGCCCCCGTCTTCTCTTCCCGCAGTTTTTGAAAAATTTGGATGACTGCCTCAGTTTCCCAGTTAGCACTCATTCCTGGAAGGGGCTGGATACAGCCTTGGAAACCTTGGCGTGACCCTGACTTGCTCCTAAGAGAGCCTTTCCTTAGACGTCTGGAGACTTGCTGCCCCCGAATCCTTACAGCCATCGCGAGTTGTGCTGGGAGCCAGGGGTAAGCCAGGACCACCACCTGGTTAGCTGTTCTTCATCATCGTGATACCTGCCATCGGTTGGGCATTCACCATGTGCCCCAAATGTACCAAGCTTTTTCTTTCATTGTGTCAGTGAATATTCATGATGTATGGAATTTGTTTTTTATTTTTTTAGAGAGAGAGAAGGAGGGAGACGGAGAGGGAGATAGAAACATTGATGAGAGAGAACATCGATTGGCTATCTCCTGCATGCCCCTCACTTGGGATTTGGCCCACAACCCAGGCAGGTGCCCTGACTAGGAATCAAACTGTCAACCTTTTGGTGCATGGGACGATGCCGAACCAACTGAACCACACCAGCCAGGACACACAATGTATGTGATTTCTGCTTTTAGCATATTTCCTACTATTATCTCCTACCCTTCCGCTAATAAATATAAACTGGGGACTCACTACAAAACCCAAAACCAAAACAATGACCTGTAGGTACTAGAACGTGACAGAATATTAGAGAGTCTTAAGGGAAATAAAATATTTGGAAGAAGAAAAGAGCATGGGGTGACTTTTTTTTTTTTTTTTTCATTTTTGCAGCTTTTAACTTGAGGATAGACCAAATTGATACTATGCAGAGTGGGTACCTCTATGATACAAAACCCACAGTTTTTCCAGCCTAGAGGACAAAATAAGAGAATTCAGGGTAACCACAGCCACTGTCTAGTGAGAAAGGAATCTCGGAAAACAGAGCGAGACAAGGTCTGTGCATAAATTCTGTCCATGTCCCTGTCTTACTCCAGTATACCTGAGGCAAACTAAAAGTAGCTTGTACGTAAGGCTTAAAGAAGACACATCTCATGCCCTGGCTGGTTTGGCTCAGCAGTTAGAGCATCAGCCTGTGGTCCAGAGAGACCAGAGTTCAGTTCTCCCTCGGTTGCAGTTTGTCCCAGCCCTGGTTGGGTCGTGCAGGAGGTAGCCACTCGATGTGTCCCTTTCACGTGGATGTTTCTCTCTCTCTCTCTCTCCCCCTCCCACTATATCTGAACAAAAAAAATGGAAAAATGTCCTCGGGTGAGGATTAAAAAAAAAGAACACACATCTGCTCCAGGGTGGGAGTTTGCAGTGTGAGTCATGGTTAATCTTATACGTCCACTTGGCTAACCTATACTGTGCGGTTACTTAATCAAATATAAATCCATGTGTTGCCTTGAAGTTATTTCATTGATGTGATTAACATCCACAGCAGGTTGACTTTAAGTAAAGGTTACACTTCATAATGTGGGGGGTCCTCCTCCAACGAGCTGAAGGTCTTAATGAGCAAAACTGAGGTTTCCCGGAGAAGAAGAAATTTTGCCTCGAGGCTGCACATCAAATCCTATTGAGTTTCCAGCCCCCAGCCTGTCCTACTGTATGATCCCCCATAACTGTGTGACCCAATTCCTTAAAATACATTTCTTTTATCATCATAATATGTATTAGTTCTGCTTCTCTGGAGAGCCCGGACCGAGACACCACGTTTACCACTTACTAAAACCAAAACATCAACACGCTTCTGAACCGTGACCAAATCTAGAGGCTCCCCAACATAATATCCACAATGACCAGGATCACATCCGACGTGACTTGCTGTTCCAAGAACCAGGGACTTGTAATCCAGGTGCAAAAGAAAAGAGAACCAACTGCGAGTGACCCGAAGATCACCCAGCTGCTGGAATGAGAAGACAAGGAGTTAACGCAGCTCTGAAAACTATGCTCGAAAAGTAAAGGAAAATATGCTTGTGGTGAAGAAAATGACACAAAACCTCAGCAAAGAGAGACGCTTCCAAAAAAGAACCAAATGGAAATGAATCAAGCTGAAACATACAGTATGTGAAATAAAAATGAACCAAGTGGGCTTAATAACAGCATGGGGATGACAGAGGAAGAAGTCTAGATATTATTCAAACAGAGAGTAGAAAGGGGAAAAATATTGAAAACAATGAAAGGAGACTCAATGCAACTATGGGAGAATAACAAAAGGTTTCCTTCTGAATATTCAGCAGGAATGAAAGAAAAAAATGGGGCAGAAAGATTAATTAAAGATATAATGGCTGACCTTCAGGTCAATGTCACGTGGCAACTTCACTGGGCTGAAGGATGCCCGGTAACTATTAAAACATCATTTCTGGGTACGTCTGTGGGGGTATTCCCAGAAGAGATGAGCATCTGCATTGGTTGACCAAGGAAAGAAGATCACCCTCACCAGTGTGGGTGCGCCTCATCCGACCCGTTGAGGACTTGAAGGAAGCAAGAAGGTGAAGAAAGGGTGAATTTCATCTTGCTTGAGCTGAGATCTGTCTTCTGCTGACCTCAGACAGCAATGCTTCTGGTTCTCAGGCCTTCAGACTTGGACTGTGACTTGCATCATCAGCCCCTGGATTCCCAGGGGTTCAGACCTGTACTTAATTATGCAAGTAGCTTTCCTGATTCTCCAGTGCACAAGTGGCTCTTTGTGGGGCTTCTCAGCCTCCATAATCACATGAGCCAATTTCCATAATAAATCTCTTCGTGTGTGTGTGTGTGTGTGTGTGTGTGTGTGTGCGCGTGTGTATAAATGGTTCTGTTTCTTTGGAGAACCCTAATAGAGCCAGATTTTTCCAAATTTTGGAAAAGACAGACATTTACAGATTCAAAAATGCAGAGAACTCTAAGCAGGAGAGACAAAAAGAAAAGTCACATCTAGGGAAATCATAGTCAAATTGCTGAAAACCAAAAATGAAGAGAAACCTTTCAAGCACCCAGAGGAAAATAACACCTTACATAAAGGGCGATAAGAGTTTGGATTCTTGCTGACTACTCATCAGTAACTATAGTGCCCAGAAAGTGGTAAACATATCTTTCAAGCACTGAAAGAAAAACAATTAACCCAGAGTAATGACACTGTTGTAATTAGCTAGTTCTTAATAACAGAAAAGGAACAAAGGGAAGGCCAGGCGTTATAGGCATGTTTTTTGCAAAACACTGGGGGACGGAACCACATCAGGAATCTACGTGTTGGTCAGTCACACCTGGGGACAGAGCTGGTTGACCAGAATGGGTGTGGCCACCGCTAGGGCAGGAAGATTTGGGTTATATAATCCCCTAAACAAAGGAGTTGGCTCTCTTGGCTCCTCTTGGTATACTTTGCTCGTGGGTCACGCTTGGCCTCCTGGCATTCTCTCATGTGGCCCACGGCCATGTGGACCCCACGCAATGGGCTAATGGACTGCAAGTAGCCCGATGCTGTATTGAACCCGGACCCAGCGTGGAACAGAAACTCTGGACACTGGCTCTGATTTTAGCTCTACTGAAACCCCAGCTACACTTCTAAGGAAAATGGGACTTTGGAAATGCAAGCATTTAACTCCAAACAAATAAAACTCTCTCGTTCTTCTACGTGAGTCTCAGAAAATTCCTTTTCTTGGGATACTGCAAGGACTCCAACCCCAGCAGCACCCAGAAGGGAAGAGGACCCCCCTCCTTTGTGTGTCAGAATATCCACTGATATTTTCTTTCAAGAATAAAGCTGAAATAAAGACCTTTTAAAAGAAAAGAAACCTGAGATAATTCATTGTCAGATCTGTACTATGTGAGATAATAAAGAAAGGACTTCACGCTAAAGAGAAATTATACCAGATGGAAGCTGGAGTCTTTGGGAGGAAATGGAAGGTGTTGGAAATCATAAATATCTCGGTAAACATATTAGACTAGAATTTTATCTTAAATTATTTAAAATATATGGGACTCTTTCAAACAAAATGATAACACTATCTTATGGGGCTTATAGCATATGTACTTACAATAATATGTCAATTACAATACAAAGAAAAGGAAGGAGTAATAAATAGATTTATAAGGTTTTATGACAAGTGTTCGAGATTAGCTGTAAATAGAGAGAAAAGTTACAGATGTATATTGGAATCAATAGAAAGGCCATTTAAAAAAACAGCAAAGAGATATATTTAAAAATCTAAGAGATAAAATAAAATTGAATTCTAAAAAAGTGTTAAAAAGGTCTTCAAGCAGTTATAAAGAAGAAAGAAGCAAAAACAGAGGGGACAAACAGAAAATAAATTGGAAACTAGTAGACCTGAAACCAACAGGATCAATAATTACAATAAATGTGAACGTAGCAACACTCTAATTCAAAATCAGAAATTGACAGACTAAAAAAGGGCACAGAGCCAACTATATCTACTGTCTAAAAGACATGCCTTTTAAATATAAAGACCGTTTGCAAGTAAGCGGATGAAAAAAGATTAACCATTCGAACGGTAAACACTAAAACGCCTGGACTAGTTGTTTTAATATCAGACAAATCACACCTTTTGCCAGTTACCCATTTATTGTTTCTCAGATCCAAATCCACCCTCCTTGGCCTGCTTTGTGGTACTGGAGGTGGAACCCGAGAACATTTCACCTTTGCCGCCTCTGTTAAATTTTGCCAGTAGAGGGCGCCACAGGGTCACCGCAGGAAGAAAGGGCTTCTCTTCCTGATCGGTGTGCCTTTGTCCTTCCTTTCCCCAAGGGCCTGTGGTGGCGGGCAGTGTGTGTCGTGCATTCCTCATTGCGTGTCAGTGCCACCCTTGCGCATGGCTTCTTGGCAAGTTTACACTAGTGGCGCAGCTGATTCTCCAGTGACCCCCATAGGCACCTTCTCAGTGCGTTCAGGAGCACCCTCGCAGTCATCTTCCCAGACAGCTTAGAAGGGACCTCAGGAGGCTTTCCAATGAGTCTCAGTGATGCCTGAGTGGGTAGTCTCCTAGGGAGTTTCACCCGTACCCCAGTGTGTTCTTTCCCGCGTGCCACCTCTGGTCTGTGGCACTCAGTGAACTTCTCTGCCATCCGATGTGCCAAAAGCACACGCTTTCCGACAGGGTATGAGTCTCAGGCTCTTCAAAACGTGTTTCTGCCTTGGTTACTGTCCCTCAGCCCCAGAGGTAGTGGGCACTCCCATGCCTGCCTTTCTTGTGCTTGTTAGAGGCCTCTTTGTCGCTGAGTAATTAATCCCCTCTTACTAATGAGGGACTCTTTTTTTAAAAATAATTAATTAATTAATTAATTAATTTATTTTTGTTACAGATGTTTCTCCTTTTTCCCCATTGACACCCTCCTCCCCCTCCCTCCCCACCCTGTCCCCAGCTTTGTTGTCCATGTCCACTGTTCATGCACACATGCATGTAAGTTCTGTGGCTTATCTCTCCCTCCTACCCCCTCTCCTGGGGATTGTCAGTCTGTGCCCTACTTCCACGTTTCTGGGACTACCCTGTTCTTCAGACGGTTATGTTCATTATATTCCACAAATATATGAGATCATATGATACTTGTCTTTCTCTGTTTGGCTTGTTTCGCTTAGAATAATACTTTCCAGGTCCCTCCATGTCGTCTCAAAGGATAAGAGATCTTTCTTACAGCATTCTTTACAGTAAACTTTCCCTCTTCAAATTCAGTGTGACTTCAGGAGCCTGACAGATACAGACTTCGAGACAAACAGCTTTATCAGGGATATAAGAAGTCCCTTTCTAATGATAAAAGGACATTTAAAATGAACAGAATTAAAGGGAGAAATAGGTAATTCCAGTCCTAGCTGGAGACTTTAACACCCTATCCTCAGTAACTAGGAAAAAAAAAAGTGCAAAGACATAAAGAACAACATTATCAACCACCTTGACATAATTGATATTTACAGAACACTCCACTCTACAGCTAAAAACCACTCATCCCATTTAAGTGCATATGTTCATCAAGATAAATCATGTGTTGGACCACAAATTTACAAAGAAATAATTGAAAAGGATTAAACTCACATAGAGAATGTTCTCTGATCTCAATAGAATTAAATTGAAGTCAATAACGGTATAATACATAGGAACGTATCAAATATTTGATAGTTAATATACTTAAATAATACATGAATCAAGGAATAAATCATAAGGGAAATTAGAAAATATTTGTATCTAAATACTAATAAAAATTTTAGGATGGAACTAAAATAGTGTTCAGAGGAAATTTGATTTAAATGCTTATATTAAGAAAGAGGAAAGTTGCCTGGCCGGCGTGGCTCAGTAGCGGAGCATCAGCCTATGAACTGCGAGGTCCTAGTTGGATTCCCAGGCCGGGCACATGCCCAGGTTGCAGGCTCGATCGCCTGTGTGGGGCATGCAGGAGGCAGCTGATCGATGTTCTCTCTCACATCGATGTTTCTCTCTCTCTCTCTCTCTCCCATCCTCTCTTTCTAAAAAATCAGTAAGAACATATATAAAAAAATAAAGAGGAAAGCTCAAAAAACATAATGACCTCTGATTTCATCTAAAGAAACCACAAAAAGAAGAGCAAAGTAAATAAAAGGGAAAAATAAAAAAAAGTAGAAATCAAGGAAATTGAAAATTGGTGAGCAATAAAGAAAATTAACAAAGCCCGAAGTCAAGTCTTCGCAAAGCCTAAGAAACTTAGTAAAACTCTAGCTAGACTGATAGAGGAAAAGCAAGAGAGAACACAGATTACCAACAGCATTCCTAAAAGAGAGAGGACTACTACAGATCCTACAGACAATGAAAGGGTATTGAAAAATTATATATGGATTCCTTGAAAAATACAACTTAGCAAAAATGTCTCACGAAAAATAAAAAACCCAGACATCTGAATAGCCTTGTATCTAAAAATAAATTGAATTCACTATCAAATCCTCCCACAAAAAGTTTTAAGCCTAGAAGATTTTGCTGCAGAATCCTATCAGATATCAAAGGAAGAAATAATATCCAATCAAACGTTAAAGAAAGAAATTAAAGCAATTTAAAATTTTCAGAAAGTAGAAGAGAAAGAAAAACTCCCCAACTTGTTTTCTGAAGCCAGCATAAGAATGATACCAAAACTTACAAAATATTTTTAAAAATTATAGTAAACCCCTCATGAACACAGATGCAAAAATATTTAACAAATGATTAGCAAATTGAATGAGCAATATAATAAAAGGATAAAACATCATGACCAAATAGGTGTTTCTGACCATGCAAGGTTGTTTCAACATTTAAAAATCAATCAATGCTATTTGCTATATTAACACAAACCATATGTTCGCTTTCATAGACGTAGAAAAAGAAAGTTACCAGTTTTAAAACCCTTTCATGATTAAAAAAAATCCCTCTCAAAAAAACTAGGAGTAGTTGAGAATTTCTATAACTGAATGAAAAACTCTTATAGAAGTCCCACAGCAAACATCACACCTAACAGAAATGTTAGCAGGGAGTGAGCAAAAAAATAGAAGATTAGAATAAAGTTAAACTGTTTCTATTTGCACATAATACAGTCATTTACGAAGAAAATTCAAAGAAACTACATTACTTATATTAGACCTGATAGGCGTATTGAGTAAGATAATAGGGTCACTAGGATTTAATACACATAAATCACTTGTAGTTTTCTATTTTAGCAGCTAATATGTAAAATACTTCAGTGATAACAGTATTTATAAAACAAAATATTTTGGAATCAATTTAACAAAATATGTGGCAAAAACCTCTACACTAAAATCAACAGATCATTGATGAGAGAAATTAAAGTAGATCTAAATGGTTTCTTAAGATCAACTGATACTAAATTGATCTATACCTTCAACCCAATTCCCATCAAAACCCTAGAAGGCCTTTTGGTAGAAATTCATAAACAGATTATAAAATTTACATGCAAAAGTAAGGCTCTCCAAAGCAATCACGGGAAAACAAAGTTGAAAGGGCTAACATGAACAGATTTCAGAATTTACCATAAAGCTACATTAATCAAGGTAATGTGGTATAGGGAAACCTTAATTAATTATTGGGAAAAATGGATCAATGGAACAGAATAGAAAGATGGAAATAGACTCTCCTTTGCACGGTCACTTTATTTTTTTAACAAAGCATCCAATCAATCCAATAGTAAAAGGAAATTTTGGTATTGTGGTCAAATATATATAACATTTACTATCTTCACCATTTGTAAATGACAGATCAGTGGCACTGGGTCCATTCACACTGCTGTGCAGCCTTCGCCACCATCCCTCTCCACAACTCTTCTCATCTTGCAAAACTGTGAGTCAAAACCCCGCACCCAATCACTTCTCCTTCTCCCCTCCCCCCAGCTCCTGGTGACCGCCATTCTACTTTCTGTCTCCTGAACCTGACTCCTCTAAGTACCTCCTATCAGTGGAATCAGAAAGTGTTTGTGTATTTTTGTGACTGGCTTATTTCACTTAGTGTCGTGTCCTTATCCATGTTGTAGCATGTGTCAGAATTTCCTTTCTTTTTAAGGCGAAACCATATTCCATTGTATACACCACCACATTCTGCTTATCTATTCATCTCTTAGTGGATATCTGGATTGCCTCCACGTTTTAGCTATTGGGAATAAAGCTCTATAAACACGGGTGTGCAAGTATGCCTCTGAGATTCTGCTTTTACTTTTGAGTCTATAAGCAGAAGTGCGACGGTTGCATCGTGTGGTAATTCCGCTTTTACCTGTTTGAGGCACAACCATGCCACTTCCCCCAGGGGCTTCCCCAGGTCACGTTCCCATCCACAGTGCATAAGGGGCTCCGATTTCTCCACAGCCTCACCAATACTTGCGTTTCTGTCTAGTTTGTTCAGACTTTGAAGCCAGACCTGGCCACACATTTTCTTCCGGTTGTACCCACGACTAAGACGTATGACAGTGATGTTCTAAAGGTGGTGCAACTGGATCACAAGGGAAAGGCAGGCAGAGTCCGGAGGGATCCACACCCACCTTCCCTCCGCTCCTTCCCGCCCATGCGGGGCACACAGAGCACCCTGCTCCTGAGCCACAAAACGCAGTAACATGTGCGATGCTTTTGTCCAGGGAAGCCCATTAGAGACTCGGCATTTAACATTTTTACTGGGGGCTGGTCATTCTAGGCACCAGAAAGAAGATACTTTTAACAAATGTGCTGGAATAACAAAGTATGTGCCAAAAAAGCCAAAAGACACACTGTGACCCTCCTTCCCTACCGCACGGAACGCAAAACTGATGCAAATGAACTGCTTCACTCTGACTAGTCCTGTTCCTGGGGAGCCATGGAGTCACCCTGCAAGATGACATGGAAAATGGCAAAGTCAGACTCCGGGACCAGAAGCCAGATCTGCCCATCTTATACACCTGTGCTGTTTATCGATCTTCTGACCCCATCCTGGAGGTCTACCTAATCATCTTTCCCATCACTGAAAGGCAAGGCCCAGCAGCATCCAGTACCCAGGAGACACCTGTAAGTATTTGCTGACAAGGACTGACTGGGCTCTAGAACCCCTGTGGCCTGTCTGAACCCAGCTCTTCCACAGCACGCGGCACACAGCACGCGGCACACGGCACGCGGTACACGGCACACGGCATGCGGTACACGGCACGCGGTACACGGCACGCGGCACACGCCTAAGCCCACAGCTTCCCTGGCCCACCTCCCTACGGAGCTCGGGTTTCAAGCTTTGCGCTCACAGAGTGCAGCCAAATTATGCAAAAGAAAGAAATAAAAGATCATTACAGGCCTGCACATTACAACAAAAGTAATTGTTACCTAGAGAGCTAGTGATGTATGAATTTAAAGTAAAATAAATAAATGACATGTTAGCTCAAAGTCAACATTAGGTATCTTTTAATTCCATTAAGAGACAGTTTAAAATTTTCACTTTGCTTATCTTTAAAACTAAGAGGGGGCGCCCGGCTGGTGTGGCTCAGTGATTGAGCATCAACCATGCACCAAGTGGTTGTCAGTTCGATTCCCAGTCAGGGCACATGCCCAGGTTTTGGGCCGTATCCCCAGTGTGGGGGATCCCCAGTGTGGGGGCATGCAGGAGGCGGCCAATTGATGTTTTCATCGATATTTCTCTCTCTCTCTCCCTCTCCCTCTAAACCTCTCTCAATAAAGTAAAAAAAAAATTAAGAGGGGCCACCAGATTCTCTCTGAGATGTCTTACAGTTAGTGGAGAGAGGGCCTGAGGGAGGAGGACGGGAGTGGAGAAAGACATGGAGGGACCCATGGAAGGCAGAGTAGGCACCCAGGAGAGCTCATGGAGGGGAGGGACTGCAAGGGAACATTCTGCCCACCAAAGAGTGGATACAACCTAGCTCAGTTCCTAAGTACCCAGGTGACCCAGGCTGCGTCCCAGTGAATTCTGCCTTCCCTGTGGGTTGGGATCCCCGATGTGCCTTGGGTGATCCTGGTTCCCCAAAATATGATGTTCTATTTTTAAAGTCTTGCTTCAGGGTAGAGAAAACCGTCTGCACGGTTGTATGGTGGTGAGCCTGGCATCTCGCAAAATAACATTGCCAAACACTCAGGGAAACCGCAAGGGAATACAGCGAAGGAAACAGAGGCACAGGAACTGCTGTGATGGCCACGAAACGCGGATTTCTGGCTCTGCAAGAGCCAAGCATGGGCCGGCCGGGGCTGGCGCACACCAGGGACTCCTGCTGGCTTCCTGCCTTCTCAGCTCCAGGGCTGCCTCTCCTGCCTCTTCCCCTTTCCTTCTTGCCTCCCAGGTCTGTCTGTGAGTCCTCGTCACCTTCTTCGTCGAGGCGCCCCTTCTTCAGTTCCCTCAGGTATCTTATAGCCCATTTCCCTTTCTCTGTTCCCGTGCGGAGCGGACACTTCCACGTCCCCAGCCTCCTGTGTTGGTGGACCTTACAGCCTCTTGCTCAGCTGCAAGCATCCTGTGCTTTGACCGGGCTCCTTCTCCAGTCACAGGAGGTATCAGTCAAGCCTGGGCTCGTCTGAGAGGTAAGCAGAGCCTGCTCGTAAGCACATGGACACCAGGAAGGCACAGGTTGTTCCGGGCTGAAGGTGTGGTCACCCCAGTTATAGACTCACAGCAAATAGAAACTCCAAACCCAAACCATTATTTTACAGTGTGTCATAAAAATGCTCACACACACTGTAACAATGAGTTTGCCTTCTTCCAGAGAGGAAGATAAACAGATAGAGGGAGAGGGGTGTACACATAAAACTCTACGGGTGAGAGGGAGAAAGAAAACAGGAGAAGGACAGGAGGGAGGACAAGAAAGAATGAAAGGGGGGGTGCTGCGGGTGACCCGCTGTAGGTAGTGTAGGAAGGCTCCTAGCTGGGGTCTTTTGTGGGTGCTTAGACAGGAGATACTTGTCTTTTGAAACGTTAATTGCTATTTCCTTAATTCCAAGAGGAACACTTTTCCCCCCATATTTTAATGATATTGAAACCTGAATGTGCATCACATCAGGTGCCAGGAGGAGCCTTCCAGCTTCTAGAAAGGGGAGTAATTTGTGAGAGTTGTTACCGCTGGTGCTGCGTGGTCCTGGCAGTGCAGGAGGCAGACCTGCTCAGGGGAACACGGCGGAGCAGACACCTGCACTGGTGGTAGCACATTTCCAATTTTACTCGGAACTGAGAGATACACTAATTGCCCAGAATTCCCCAGAAAGGTTGTCCTGTGATGTCACACCGAAGCAGAAAGTCACAACACGCAGCGTGTAATCTGCACTTTCCAGGCCCTGCAATTAAAGACGCTGAAAAGGACCCAATCTTCAAGTGATTTATAGAATTTTCAAATCCTAATAGAGGTAGAGGCTGACAGGTCATGCTTCAAGAAGACTCAGGTGCCTGTGGTCTGTCAGATTTTTCAGAGAAATCTCTGGCAATAATTAGTGCAGTTTAACAAAAAGAAAAAAAAATACAGCTATGAATTTAACCATATAGCTAATGTCCATCAAGTGGGGGGTCTCCTCCCAATAGCCCCGACCACACACTGTCATTTGTAAAGGTATCAAACAGAACAGGAGATGAAAACCTGGCTCACCCGTGTTGAAATTATGTAGCTGCTGATGGGCCAAAAGATTCCAAAGGGTCCCAAGTGTTAATGAGGTTTAGACTCAGATTTTGATGTTGACACGTAAAATAAGTGGTATATATATGGGTCGAAAAATTAATGCTATTGATTAGGTTTTTTAAAGTCGATTTGCACATCTATTTCCACTCCCTCTATATGAGCGGTTCTTAACCTGTGGGTCGCGACCCCTTTGGGGGTCAAACGACCCTTTCAAAGGGGTTGCCTAGGACCATCAGAAAACACATATTTCCGATAGTGATTCATAACAGTAGCAAAATTACAGTTATGAAGTAGCAACAAAAATAATTTTATGGTTGGGGGTCACCACAACATGAGGAACTGTATTAAAGGGTCATGGCACTAGGAAGGTTGAGAACCACTGCTCTACACCAGTGATTTTCAACTGGTGTGCTGCAATAATCTTTCCTAATCCTCACCCGAGGATATGCTGTTATTGATTTTTAGAGAGAGGAAGAGGGAAGGAGAGAGAGTGAGAGAAACAGAGAGAGAGGAACATCGATGTGAGAGAGAAACATCAATTGGTTGTCTTCTGTATACTCTCTGACTGGGAATCAAACTCACAACCTAGGTATGAGCCCTCACAGAGAATCAAACCCACAGCCTTTTGGTATACAGGATGATGCTCCAACCAATTGAGCCACCTGGCCAGGGCTGCAAAAAATTTTAAAACATGCAATACCTGACTATTTAGTTGGAGGCACCAACCTCTTTTTCCTTAGATTGTGAAATAAAAAATGAGAACTGCCAACACAGTAGCTGTCTGGTGTGAATGAATCAAAATTATACCTCGTATTTTTTTTGTCAGATCAGCAAAAATATTAAATATTTTTTGGTGTGCCACAGAATTTTAGTAATTAGCTGGTGTGCCATGAGATGAAAAAGGTTGAAAATTGCCACTCTATGCCAATAGTTGCCCCCAACACGGTAATTGAATCAATGGTCCGGTTCACAATGGGCTCTGTGATAAAGGAAGGAAAGAGGATACTTGTCAGCCTGCTGCTGCCTTCATCCTGCGCTGAGAGGCTCCCCTGTCCAGCGGTTACCATGCTGCCTGGCCTGCGGGAACCACTAAAGACACGAGAGTGATAATTAGGACCCTGTGATTTCCAGAAGGGAGAGAAATCTGTCCAAGAACCAGGTTTAGCTGGGAGGTGAAAGACTTATATTTCTGATATGAGTATATATTTTAAAAATAGATGTGAGTGGTCAGGACATCTGAACCAAGAAAAATATAAATGAGTATGGTATTGGAACATCACTGCGGAATAATGGATGTGTCATAATTGAATTTGACATCACTCTGTCACAGAATTTAAATATGGAAATTTAAAACAATAGCTCCTTGTGAATTATTAAGTAGCTATCAAGATATTTAAAATGAAAGGAAATGCCCAATGACAAAAGATTTATTTTTATTCTTGAGTTAATACACTTTCACCTCAAAATGAAATAAAGTACTCATTGTGCATCTTACAGGATTTCTCAAACATTTTTTAAAAAGTATGTTTTTATACATTTTTTTAGAGAGAGGGGAAGGGGAGAGAGAGATTGAAACATTGATGCGAAAGAGAAATAGCCACCGGCTGCCTCCTGCACGCCCCCTATTGAGGATCAAGCCTGCAATCCGGGCATGTGCCCTGACCAGGAATTGAACTGGGACCTCTTAGTATATGGGCTCAATCCACTGAGCCACACTGGCTGGGCTTAGATGATTTCTTTTAGATTTTAAGTGTTACATATAAAAGTTAGAATTCACTAGACCATTAAAAAACCGGAGGAAAAAGGCAATAATATGTCACCTGAAAAGGTAAAGATTCTTGTGGTACTAACACCATTACCTTTTTATTGTTTTACAGAAGACTCACAGAAATATTTTTGTTGAGATAATCAACAAGTCTTCTATCCAACTTGCCATAAAGAGAAACACTGACTTCAAACAAGGTGAACATACTATTTTCCTATTACATAAATAATTGTACTACAGCATTCGATGTTCTGTCCTATAGTGTAAGCAACCAAACTAGATTAAACAGTATCGCCGAGATGTAAATCATTTCCTACAGGTGTGGTGAGGGGGACAACGGTCATGCTTCTTGCAACTTTTTAAAGATGGTATTTTAGGATTTTAAGAGGTGAGCAATATGTTTTTCCAATGTAATTGAAATTCTGATTTTGATTTTTATGATGTTAAAAAGTGAAAAGGTTTGAGTACACCAATGTTTTCAACAATGTGCTGACAATCAAAAAGTGATTACTTTGTACTTGGATGGAAAAAATAGAAATGGAATTGGCTAAGAACCAAAAATAAAAATAGTAAGGCATTTGTGACATGGTGATGGGAATGAGAGACGGGATGGAGGGATATATGAATTGGTTGGAAAAAGACATATAGTGACTGTATTTTCTGAACCAAAAATTAGAACACACCATCTAAGATTCCAAATATATCAGTGGGAACAAGGAAGGAAAATTATGGCTGCCCCAGAAAATCCAAAATTATTGTCCCAGGAGAGCATTAAGAGGTAGTGAAACACTGACAAAGGTGTTAATACAGGGAAAAGAAAGCTACAAACAGAAACCAATTACTGTGAAGTGAATTATATTTTTCAAACCTATTCCTGTCTTCACCAAATTATTGGTAGTACTACAGGCAAAATGTGTGGGTATGAAAAAAAAAAAGGTGTTAACTGTGCCTTCTGAGTACCTTTATTATTCTCTATCTACATTTATGCACCAAGAAGTATTTCTGCTAAAATCAAAGAAACAGCAGAGTCTCCAGAATGCACTATTTTCTTTATAGAAACAGAAGACAAGCTTATCGCACACCTCTAGTTATTGTGCCGACCCATAAACAAAACTCCAAATCAACTTCCCTAAAAAACAAAACAAAACAAAAAAACAGAATACTATCTCAGCCAGTCATTCAAAAACAACAGAACAGGTTCTGAAGAAGAGACCAGAATAGATAACATGTCTAGAAACATATTCAATTTTCCATGGGAATGCAGCTTCTGTGAAGGTCAGAAATCTTCTCAGGATGTTTGGAAATACTCAATTTCATGTATACCCTTTGATATTTTTTCAATTTGGGGCAAACTCTATACCTTGTCACCAACATTTCAACAACATATCAAGTCAAAGCAGTCATGGTAGCAAAGTTTTGTTATTGAACGTAAGGTATATATATCTAGTGTGAGTAAATGATCACTTTTCTGAAGGACAAAAAAGGAGTGATTATGAATTTTTCAGATATAGTTTTCACTTGGTAACAGAATTCCTTTAAACATGAAAATTCTCTAGAGGGTTTACATTTTACATGTGCTTCACACACATCGGGTTTATACACAACTCTTCGGCAATGCAAAGGCATCCTACAGGGCGTCTACCTCTGACAGTGTACCCACAGACCTAGCGGAGCATCCTCGCTGCAAGCAGAACAGGTCTCCGAAGACTTTCAGAAGAGGTTTGAGACTCATGAATAAACAGTAACCCAAGGATGAAGGGTGCTTCTCAAGTCAAACTTTTGCCGTAACTTGGTTCGTGACCAAAGGTGAAAATAGGAAATAAAGAACCATCGTACTCACCACCATGACCAGCTATTTCAGTAGAGGGACCTGTGACAAATCCAAACTCTATCAACGGCCAACCTGTAAAGAGCAAAAGGAAGAGTGTGATCACTTTTGTGGAAGTGGAGACATTTGGGAGCAAGGAATGGAGTTGACCGCGTTCTGACAGAATCCTACTGCAAGGCGGACATGGGAGTGGGGTGGGAAGGGGAGGGAAACGCACGTTAGAACTGCCTGGCTTCTCCTTCAGCTGCCAACCCACTTGTCTACTGTACAGCTATCCCTCTGGCATGCACCATGAGCCAGGTCCACCTCTCAGTGAGAAGCAACTAGCAAGGTTTTGATTAAAACCCTCTAATGTGCCATTAAATGCCGTTTTGCTGGTCTTTCTAAAATGAAGATCATCACCAAGTTACTTCTCTGCTTAAATTGCTTTTCACTTTGAAGGTCAAGAAAAAACTCCTTCCCAGGGTTCACAGGGCACTTCAGGACCGGACCCCAGCTTCCTTGCTTTCCTAACCTGCTGTCCTCTTCCCAGCCTTACTAACTCATTTGCATCTCTAGAAAGTCACACACTCACCATCACCCATAGGTCACTGAGTGTGAAGACCCCTTTGCCTTGAAAAACATGTCTCCCAGTTTCCATAACACCTCTTGCCAGCCTGTCCCCCATTCATGCTGTCATTCAGTGATCATCTCAGAAAGCCTCTCCTAACACCCACGGCTCGGTTAGGTGCTTGCCCACCGTGGTCCTACAGCCCCTTATTTCTAATTCTACCTTAGCATTTAGCAGCTTGGGTTATGACAATTAGCCAAAGAATCTGGTCTTTAATGTTTTTTATTGTTATAGATCTTATTTATTGCTGTATTATCAGTATCTAGCAGAGTCCCTACCATATAATAGGTGTTCAGTAAGTATCTGATCATAACCACATAGACTGAGTCAATTAGCATATAACAGAACAGGTGAATAATTGAATTGCTGTTTATTGAGCACTTACATGCTGGACACAGAGCTAGAGTTATTACAAATATTTGCCCTGTTTTTCTTGCTTAGATTCTGTCTTCCTATGATGCAAATGACTTGTCCTGATTCATTCTTTTCTTGAGACTATTTCTTACTCATCCTTCTAGCTTGGTGCCAAATTACCCCAAATTACCTGACAAGACCTGTCTTTAGTGAATTTTCTTGAAGTTGTCTCTTAACTCGTGTGACCATAGGAGTTTGCCAGAGTGCTTCTTGGTTTTGAATGAAGCTTTCGGTTCTTTTTTGATGGTAAGAATTTTGAATCTATAAAAACAATTCAATGGGCTATTTGGTTTAGTTAAGCCTTTTGGATTAGTTTAAGAAGTTGGCAAACTATGGCCCCTGGGCTAAATCCAACCTATTTCCTCTTTTGATAAGTAAAGTTTCATTGGAGCCATACCCATCTGTTTACATATTGTCTTTGGCTGCTTTTTGTTACAATAGCAGAATCGAGTGGTTGGTAAGAGACCGTGTCACCTGCAAAACCTAAAATGTTGACTTATCTAGACCTTTACATTACGTTTGTCATCTCCTGATCTGGATTATCATCTCATCTACACTATTGCTTCAGCGTTTTCACTGAAGAAACTCATTTAATTATTTGTGGGAAGATATTTTAAACACAGAAATATCTTCATTCTGTTAAATTAAATCTATATGTATAGAGCAAAACAAGAGGAACAAAACAAGGAGAATCTAAAATGTTAACTTTCTTGGGTCACTTGTATATTTGAATTATAGGCTTTTTTCCACTTGTTTACTCTTCTAGATTTTTAATATTTTTCTTTGTTGAAAGAACATTGCTCCTGTAAATGGAAACATTAAAAAATATGAACACTTTTACCCATTTTTCCTACATCTGTCTACTCATTTGAGATCATTATGGAGGTGACAGAATCTTCTCCATGAACTTCTCTGTAAGGGGAGACTGTCAACTCAGTACACTAGTGAACAGAAACTGTGGTTTCCCAAAGAGGACAATAATGGAAGCAGATAGCTTCTGAGTTGTGTTGGTGGCTTTAGTGGGTCAAATAAAAAGATAATGAGGTTAAAAAGGTCAATGACAATGACCCTACAAAAAAAGAGTCATATGATAGTCCACTTATTGCACTCCCTGTCTTTGATCTGCTTTTCCAAGAGTTATTGAGACCACCAAACCTTATAGTTGGAAAAGGTTTTAAAGGTCTTTGTCTTCTCCTGTCCATTCCTTCATATTCTTCTACATTCTCATCTCTCTAGGCTCATACTGCACATCTCTAGTGTCAGAGCACTAACTTTATTTACATATAATACCTTCCACTCCTGGAGTATCACAAATGACTTGGATCTCTCATGTTGAGATTGATCTAGCAGCTTCTCTTCATTAGTCCTATTTTTTCCCATGTGACCCTACAAACCAGTCTACTTCCTTTTCTTCATGACAAGTCTAAAGAAGTTTAAATCCCTGAGTTTCCTCCTCTTCCAGTTGAACATCCCCAGTTCTGCCAGCTTTCCCTCCTGTGATACTATTTCTGGTTTTCTCACGGTTCTTTGTGCCCTTTCTGTTTCAAGTGTGGTTTCTCCAAGGCAGAGTGGCGCCATCATCTTCCTACTTTCAGATACTGAGTTTCTACTGAAGCACATGGGTGCAGTGCTACCTCAGGCGTGATTGTCATAGCCTTGCTCACAGCCTTCAGCACGTGGTTAAGTACAAATTCCAGGTTTTTACATGGTTCTCAAAATCATTGTTTCAGGTCACTTTACCATATTCTCTCTGGGAGAGACCATGAATTTATGTGATCATTTTTTTATATTGGATATTTAGGTGGTTTTTATTTTTCTCATTTTATAAACAATGTCACAATAAGATTGCTTTTTTTTTGCATAAGCTTTTCTCACACTTAAGACTATTTTTTATTTTTTTATTTTTTTAGATTTGCTTCCCGGAAAACTATTCCTTGTCAATAAATACTTTTTGATTAATAAATTGTAAGATAATTGAATATAAGCAAATTTTACAGATCACTAAATCCAACCTCACATTTTAGGAAGTCATTTGACTGAGAAAATAATAGTAACTTAACAGGAGAACGTATGCATGGGACTTAAAATTAAACAAGGTTTTATTACTTCCCTCTTCTATCCCTACCCCCTCCCAGAACTACCATCTGTGTTCATTTAATGAGGCACGTAAAGTCCAGGTGAATAAAGTGTATACTTTTACAAATAGACACAATAATTTAGAAAATAAATAAAATAAAAAATATAAAGAACCTCTATAAAACAACAAAATATCCAACCAAGTAGATATATTTTGAAAATATTTCTATTTTAATGATCTAGATTGTTATAGAGATACTCAGAAGAATGTAAATTTTTAGAATAGATTTCTATCAGAGGATAATCTTTAATTATTTAAAACTCATGGAATTTTGCTCAGCATAATACTCTCCAGGTCCCTCCATTATGCTGAGTGAAATAAGCCAGTCAGAGAAAGACAAGTACCACATGATCTCCCTTATTTATGGAACATTATGAACAAAATAAGCTGTCAATCAAAATAGATCCAGAGACATGGAAGTAGGGAACAGACTGACAAACCTCAGAGGGAAAGGGGGGGGGGGGGCGTGGGAAGAGATAAACCAAGGAATTTTTATGTGTACATTCACAACCAGTAGACACAGACAATCGTTTGGGGAAAGCAGGAGGGGTTGAGGGGGGAATGGGAAGGATGGGGCCAATGGGTGGAAAAGGGGGGAACATCTGTAATACTTTCAACAATAAAGATAAATAAATAAATAAAACTCACGAAACTGCCCACCTTTTCCAGTCTTGCCCATATGAGAAAGTCTCTTTCATTGCAAACAAATATTTCTCTTAATATGCATAGCTTCTTGGATTATGTGAAGAATTTGCCTCAAAAACCTTAAAACTACATGTCCAAGCACTAGTGCCACTTTCAAAATCCTAGACACTGAACACGCTTATTCAGCACTCACTGAGAGCAAGGCAGGTGCTGCATGCCCCTCTGCAGGAAGACATCCTCCAGGGCTATCTCTGAGATGCTAACTGGGAAAATACTTTCCTACATGTCTTCTTCATTTCTTACTCTCCTCTCTCTCTCCATACCAGTGAGTGGGTATAATGAACAACACTTTTCTCTTGAGGCTTATGCATCATTTAATTAGTAGATTTTCCCATTTCCACTGAGTTCTAAGCACCTTGCTGGGCATTGAGAACGCAGCTGTGAACAGATGAATATGGTCCCTGCCCTCATGGTTCTCTGCCAAGTTCCTTTGACAGTTGCTGCAACGTATGATCTTCAAGGCTCTGATTCTGGCTTCACCATCAGCAGACTGCTGAAAATACGGATAACGTCATGAGGAGAAAGTAGCAGACTTATGTTAGAGTCTGATCAGTTTACAATTCTCTCTCATTAATCCATCCCACCCTTTTCTATAGAGCAGACCCCTGGCAACCAGATAGCACTGAATAAGAACATTACCCCCCAGCCACAGCTGCTTGGACCAAGAGCTGCCATCTTGCTACTCAGTATTTTCTCCAGAACAGTGAAAACTGAAGCAAGAGAACTGGCTATTTTAGGTGGCTGGGTTTTAAAATGTACATTTGAGAACTGAAAATGACCATATCTTTTTCCATGCAGGAGACCAAAGAAAGCCAGAACTCAGAGGGAGAATAAACTGAACTGAAGCCAGACTTGGAGGGAGGCAGCGATCAGAGATGGAGAGAGTCCAGAGAGCATTCTGCGCTTCACCTGCATCCCTGACCTTGTTTTTCATGAGAGTTATTCACTCTTAGAATAAATCCCACATTTTCGCTCACGTTACTTCAGGCTGCTCTCTAACTAAAAACCAGTGGCCCAACTAATATGCTGGGGCTGGGAGGGTGCAGGAGGAGGGGAAGGGTGTCACCTCAACGCACCCAGTACAACGTTCTTACAGTGAGTGACTAGAGTCACCGCGGGGAGCGCTGCCGGCAGCCGGGAGAAGACGAAAGGACTGGGGTGAGGTGCCCAAACCTGATGTAAGTTAAAAAGAAACATGAAAATGAGAGATAATCAAATCTCAGAGCTGCCAGGATTCGAGAGCTGGCACAGAAAGCCTTTTTAATCAGAGAGAAAGAGAAAGATCCTTGGAGACGTCAATTGCAGAAACACTAGAGGTGAATGTTAGGCATAATCATTCAAGATATAGTGTTGTGTTCGAAGTAATAAGACTGATTTTTTTTTTTTAACAGAAAGATCAGAATTGAAACATAAGAGTCATCACTGACTGATTAAAATGGTCACCTAAAAAGGTGGGATTCTTATTCCCATAAATCTACGTAAACCAACTCAAGGATACCAGTTGTTCAAATCACGTGGTGGGCGGCTAAGCATATAAGACAAACCCTGGCTGGCTTCACAGGTACCTGTCATGCTGCATCAGAAAAGTCACCAAATCTCTATGGGCTTTTAGTTCTTTCATCTGAGCCCTGGCCAGTGGGGCTCAGTTGGATGAGTGTCACCCCATGTACCTAGAGGCCAAGTTTGATCCTGGTAAGGGCATATGCTTGGGTTTCGGGCTAGATCCCTGGTTGGGGGTATGCAGGAGGCATCTGATTGATGCTTCTTTCTCATCGATGTTTCTCTCCCTCTCTTTCCCCCTCGCCCTTCCTCTCTCTAAAATTAATAAAAACATAATTTAAAAAAGTTCTTTTATCTGAAAAATAAGGTGGTGTATATGTGACTTAGAGGATTTCAGTGAGATTAAATGAGATACTGTAAGTATCATAAGGCCTGTTATAAAATCTGTCACTTAATATATTTTGGTTCTCTTCCCTTTTGGTATTCGATGATACACTTATGTTTTTGGTCAAGCCAAAAGGCATTTTGAAAAACACTAGTAAATTTGGACAAGGTGAGAAATAGTACTTAAAACACAGCGAGACTGTCTAACAAATATTTATTTAGCATCTACTCCTCGCTGGATCCAGTGCGAAATATCAGGAATGAGGCATATTAACTTCTCTCATATTAACTTTACTGAGCATAAACTTCGACTTTCCTAAAACCAATTGACATTCCAAATGAAAATGGAATGTTCAGTAGAACACAAGTATTTTACAAAAACTGAGGCCAATGAATTCGGATTCCTATGGTGCCTGCCCTGAAATGGCCCAAACAAGTGGATAAACAAACCAGGTCTCACCTAGAACACAGTGTTGTGATTGTCTGGCGACTCATCTGAAGGCCTAGATGGAATATAAGCTTTATAAAGTAAGCTTAGAGTTCTGTTTCTGCCTGATTAAATCCCCAGTTCTGAGCAAACTGGCTGGTGCACAATAGAAAGGAAGGGAAAAATAACAGAAGGAAGGAAAGAAGGAGGGAAGGAAGGAAGGAAGGGAAAAAAGGTTATGTATCTAATGATCTTCAGGGCGTATATATTCTTATCATGAATGTGCTAAGGTTCTGTAGGTCTATTTTTAGAAGATGTATGATGGCAGAGGACTGCTCAGACTTCTACCCTGATGCACCCTGAAAACTGAATTCTCACAGAGCCCTCGTTGTGAGCTGAAGCAGAAAGGACAAGGAATCAACTGCAGGGCTCCAGTTCCACCCTTGCAGAGTATAGATGCAACCTCAGGGTGGAAACGCGGTCCTGGGGGGCAAAGCCCATGGGCCGCACAGTGCTCAGGACAAAGGCACCATCCATCTACCCATGTACCCACTCCCAATGTGGGTGGGCACACTTACGTCTTGGCTGATGGAGTTTCGGAGTGGATAGGCCAGAGAGATCGCTGGTGCCGGTTCTAGGATGCAGCTTTGCTGCTGAGTTCCTGGAAGGCAGTCTGATCCACTTATTTACATACATTGTTACTTAATTGTCCTTGCTGATTGGGAAGCCCCCTTAAATGCGAGTATAAGGGAGGAACCACCAACTTAGTTTAGAATATAGGGAGAGGACATTGATGTCAGGCGGTGACATTTCAGAAGAGACAATGGATGAGTGAGTGGGTCAGCCGAAGAGCAGGAGGAAGGAACTTCCATAGAGAGGGAACAGTGCACACAAACATCTGGCAAGGAGGGGAAAGCTGCCATATTTGGGGAGCTGCATGGAATTCGGCATGGCTGTGGCGTGGACAGAGGGAAGGCCAGCGGAGAGGCTGGTGCCTTGAAGGGGTCAGGTCTGGAAGTGCTTTGTAGACCACGCTCATGGGTGTGCACTGGTTACATGGAGCAGAGGCCAGTTAGTGGTCTGCTGAGGCCGTTCACACGAGAGATGACAGTGGTCTGATCGAGGGAAATGGCTGTGGGAATAGAGACATAGACAGACAGAGATAATTAGGAGGCAAGAATTTAAAGTCGCTCTCTGTTTTATCGATGGTTCAGGTCATATTGTCTCTGTGGTTTGGATCCCTCATTACAGGTCTGTAGTGCTTAACAAAAGAGCCATAATAATTACATTGGTGCTAACATTTTGTCATCGCTTTTGAATGTTGGTCCGGGTCTGGCCTTTAGCCATGGTGTGATATTAGCCAGATAGCACATGTAGCCTGGAGGAAATTTTTTAGTTTTTAGCTTGTCAACACCCAAGGTCAGGGACTCCATCTGCTTCACTTCCATAAAGCTATTAAAACCACAGCACAACCAATGTAACACAACAGACCAACGAGTGACCCCAATTTTCCCATTGGCCTGCAAGCCGAGGTCAGCTCTTCCCAGGGCACTCAGCCATCAAGCTGTACAGAGCGGGGGCACCTCTGCACTTCGCCATACCTTCTGCCACATGCGTGCCACAGTTAAATGCGCAATATTAAGAAGAACAAAATTGAGTTCAGAAAGTGGTAGCTGGGGCCTTTATTTGATCACGCCACTTGGAGTCTGTGGGTAGCAGATATGCACAGTCTTTGATTCCAGGCTCTTGTGAACTTGCAGCCTTAGGGTTAGAATTCCTGGTCTTGCCTCAGATCCTCAAGCTATGAATGTATATTACTCGCTGTGGCCATTGTTTCTGTTTCCACTATTGCCCCAAAATACAAGCTTCATGTGGGGAGGATTTTTTTTTTATTTTATGTTTCAGTACTATATCCCCAATGATTAGAAGCATTGTAGGTATTCAGTTATATTTGAAAAGAGTAGGTATTCAGTTATATTTGTTGAAGAGTAAAATTGGCTGAAATGAGCGTGGGGGGCATTATTTAAGATCAGGCTTCAGGTTCATTCACATTACAAATGGGACTCATCATACATGTCTTATACCTCTTTTAGGGCTCTATTCAAGCTTAAGTGAAAAAAGGAAAAGGCCCCTACTTAGATGTTCAGTTGTCATCTTTGTATTTTAGCTAGTTTACAGTGTCTTTCCATATAGCTGGCCATCCATCCATCCATCCATCCATCCATCCATCCATCCATCCATCCATTGTTCACTTTGGTTGATCACTTATTGTGCACTTTGTAGAGCATCTAGCACTATTCCATATCAAGGGTTGTGCTAGACCCTACATTCACTGTCTCTAATGTTTACATGCCTACCGCAGCATGATTCTCTGTATTTTCGTTTTGTAAATGAGGAGGCTGGGGCTCAGCAGGTTCACCCAGATGAAAAGTGGCGGACAGGGATTCACAGCCCAGGTCTCCCAATTGGCTTTTGACTCCTGGTTCTCCCGTGTTCTCTCTAGAGTTTTCTCATCTCTGAAATGGACACTAGAATGCCTACTTCTTAGGATCCCATGCATGTGCCTGGCATGGACACAGTAAATTGTGTAAGGCACTTACATAGAACCCACCACTGCTGCTAGTACAGCTACATCCACGGGGCTCATGAATGATGATCCTCGTGGCAAAGCATGCCCAGTGTCTACTTTTTTTTTTTTATTACACTCCTGTCATTCATTATTTATGGCCATTTAGCAGGGAAACCACATATGGTGTCGCCCACTGCTGCTGATTGCTGGTGTGTGACGCCCAGGTGCCCTGTGGCTGAGATTCCGAGAGCCTTCCCACTCTGTTCCGTCTCCTCTGCTGGGTGAGATTTCACTGCCGCCCGCAGGCACAGGGCCTCTCTGGGGAAGCTCCAGATGTTTCCTTATGGTCTCTCCTCAGCCCCTTCTTGCTTAATTCCCTGAAAAAAGCTTCTCCTAAAGAGTCCTTTCAGTAAAAAAATTAAATTTGGTAGGAGTAGTAAAAGTATTTCCCTATGTATAACTATGCAAAACCTAGAAAACAATATTATATACTAAAATGACTATAAATAATTTATTCCCTCCTATTAAATGAGGCACTTTGGGTTAGTTTCTTAAAATACTGGGTGTCAGGGCCTTGTCTAGAGGTGCAGAGAGGGTTTTTGATACAGTGGGAAGACCGGCACAGGCCCAATTCCAACCCCAGCGCCATTGTTAAAAGTAGCCTGCTGCATGACTGTGCCTTGGCCACACAGTAACGCCAGCTTGACAACCGACTTGCTCTCTTTTGACATCTGTATCATCACTGTAAGAAGGAGGAGAATGGTATTTGAGTATACAGTGGCTAGTTCCATGCTCAGATCACAGGAGAGTAGCAGGCTGAGAAGTAACAGCTACTGGATGTTTCCAATAAGTCAGGCAAAGGATTAGGTGCTTCCCATGTTTCGTGTATTGTTAACATGTTACCACTCTGCAAGGCACCTGCCCCCAACTTTTAGATGTATAACTCAAGGCTCAGAGACATCATTTGTCCACATCACACAGGATTGGAGTTGGAAACTGATCCAAAGTGATTACTCTTTCCACCTCACCCCATACTTAGCCCTGCCCATTGACTTCTTCCCTGCCTTGTATTACTTGTGTGTATGGCTTTTCCGTCTTCTTTAAGAGTAAAAGTACTGTCTTCTGTCTTTTTCTCTCTTTAGTTTTTATTTTGTCCTCTAGTGCCTAGTGCAATATGAATGCTCACTACCTGCTTTATCTTAAAAAACAAAACAAAGGCACCAAAGAACGAAAAGCATATGTAGGGCTTCTGGGTAAGAGGGTGGTGTAGGCAAACATGGTATTTGCATTCTCTCACAACCACATCGAAATTACAACTAAACTACAGAGCAACCATAATTCAGAACTGCCTGAAATCTAGCTGAACAGAAGTCTTATAATGAAGGCTATTAAGAAGCCACATAGAGACTGGTAAGAGGGGCAGAGACATGGAAGGGGATGGTCCCACAGTCACATATGAGGGTAAAGATTGGGAGGAATATCTCGGCTGTGGAGGTTGGACCTGAGGAGCCAGGAATCCCAGCCCCACACCAGAACCCCCAGCCCCAAGTTCCAGTGCCTGGAAGAAAAGTGCCCACAACTTCTGGCTGTAAAAACCAGCAGAGTGAGGCTGAGTGAGGCGGAGGGCTCTGAAGTCCCTGGCATTCCCCGCAAGGGGTTTGCATGGACCTGACCCACTCACTCCTCTGGGCTCCAGCACTGGGGCAGCAGCTTGAAAGGCACAGGGAAATGCAGGGAGGAACTGAATTTTCCGGCTTCAGGGTGAGAGCTGAAGTGCTGGAAGAGGCCATTGGTTCACAGAGCCAGCAGGCAGGCAGCATTTCTGAGTCTCAATCAACCTGACTCACATTGTCTGCCCTGCCCTGGTGATTCCCTGGGACCCCCTCCACCCAAGCCATTTCCAGTGGCTTTCCCATAAGAATGGCCTGTCTTGGTGAATGCTGTAGACTTTCCTAAAATCTCTCAAACAAGCAGTATCTGGGCTCGGTGTGCCCTATACCTATTGATATGTAGCCCCAGACCTGCCACTAGCAGAGCTAGCCTTGGTTCACAGCTTTTCCTCACCCAGGCACCTTCAAGCCTAGCACCAGTCGCAGCCACCTGCAGATGACTTTGTAGCTCATGCTGGTGGCCTCAGGCAGAATACAAGCAGCCATTGGCCATGGCCTGCACCTCCTGGGAGGCCCCAGAGCCAGTGCACCCAGTGGAGAGCTTCAGACCATGTCTAAACACCACCCAACCATCTCCACAAGCAACACAGTCAAGGGACAAACTTAGCAGGTTCCAGAACCCAGCTGAAGTAAGTCCTGCTCTGTGGGGTCAACCCTTGCACAGCTGATCCTCCACAGAAGTTGCATCCAGTCCTTGCAGCCCATTGGCCTGAGGGTAAATTCCTCCCAATGATATGCCAATAGCAATCAAGTCTCAGCTATTAGAAGGGGTATACACAGCCCACACATGGGGGGTGGGGCACATCTGAAGTGCCCAGGTTGAGTGAACAGGGAGGCTGTGCTACTGGACCCTACAGAATACCTACTATATAAGGCCACTCTGCCAAGACTGGGAGACATAGTAACTGTACCTAATACACAGAAACAAACACAGGGAGGCTGCCAAAATGAGAAGACAAAGAAACATATTCCAAATGAAAGAACCGAATGAAATTGCAGAAAAAGAACTAATCAAAATGGAGACAGGCATTCAGATGCAGAGTTCAAAACACTAGTTATAAGGATGCTCAATGAACTGAGGGGAAGAGTAGGTGGACCAGTCAGAAATAAAGACTACATTACAGGGAATCAGCAGTGGAGTAAATGAAGCAAAGGATCAAATCAGAGATCTGGATGATAACAAAGCAGAAAACACCTAATCAGAATAGCACAAAGAAAAAAGAATCCATAAAAATGAGGATAGTATTAGAAGCCTCTGGGACAACCACAAATGTACCAACATTCATATCATGGGAGTGCCAAAAAGAGAAGAGAGAGAGCAAGGAATTGAAAAAAAATATCTAAGAAAATAATAATGGAAGGCCTCCCTAATCTAGTGAAGAAAATAGACATACAAGTCCAGGAAGTGCAGAGAGTCCCAAACAAGATTACTATACCCAGCAAAGCTATCATTTAGAATAGAAGGACAGATAAAGAGCTTCCCAGACAAGAAAAAGGTAAAGGAGTTCATCACCATCAAACCAGTACTATGAGAAATGTTAAAAAGTTTTCTTTAAGAAGAAGAAGAAAAAATAGATTAAAAATATGAATAATAAAATGGCAATAAATATCTATCAACAATCGAATATAAAACAACAACAACAACAAAACAAGTAGAATAGAAACAGACTGATAGATACAGAAACATTTTGATGATTACCAGATGAAAAGGGGTTGGGGAGGATGGGTGAAAAAGGTGAAGGGATTAAGAAGTACAAACTGGCAGTTACAAAATAGTCACTGGAATGTAAAGTACTGCATAGGGAATATAGTCAATAGTTTATTTGTAGGTATGAGATAGATATAAAATTTATTGAGATGATCACTTAGTAAGTTATATAATGTCTAAACAGCAAAACTAATATAATATTGTATGTCAACAGTAATTAAAAAATTAAAAAATATTTAAAGAAAAAAATTATATGTAAACATGTCTCATTTTGATTATTATTAACTCTATGCACCAGCCATAGGAATTAGATTTATTCATCTTATATCTTTTGTGGCCATCTGTGCTCAGAACTGTCTTACAGATTTTGCCCTTGAAAAATGGAACTTTAATTCTTTTAGTTATGAGAGGACAATAAAAATCCCCAAACTAATAATGCTTTGATTTTTTTGTTACTTGCCTTTTTTGAACTTCTATTATTTATATAAAAATGGCAAACTGCCTTTCGTATTGTTTCAAATTGCTTTTGTTAAAATACTTTTGTGCTGCCAAGTTTCAACCTGAAGCCAGTGTTCATATCCAAGTCACAAACAGGAATGAGAAATGTGTTTGGGTCCTTTCCCTTACTCTCCTTCTTAGAGTCTCAATCCAAACTCTTCTCCATATTAAATCTATACTTCTGTTAACATTTAAAAACATTGAGATAAAAGTACTTGTTTCTGATTGTTGCATCTGGAAAGAGTTTGATCCTGCCTTTATTTATATGGATTCCAGTGAAAGCCAAGGGAAAAAAATAAAGATAAACAGAACTGCTGTACTCATCAGAACAATGAGGTCTGCTCACATCATGGCCCTGGACAGAGCCATGGCACTGGTCACAGAGTGATGCCTTAGTCCCTGAAAGCTCCCCCCTCAAAGCTGAAATAATCCTCAAGAAACAGAAATATGGATTAGGGCTAAAATTGCAACCTTAAGGAGATAATCAAGCTATAACAATACTGAATGGAGTATTTTGACAGCAGAAACAAAACAATTCTTATTTCATTGTAGTTTGCTCCTTTTATTTTATACTGGGAGGGTATGTGTGTGGAGTGTTCCAATTTCTTGGAGAGTGCTAGTCCTTCCAACTTTGGAAGGTAATAGGGAAGTATGATGGGGTCCAAAGAAAGAAAATGGAGCACCTCGTCCTGCTTCTAGGTTGTATATTGAAAAAGCATTACTGTAAGTGAGTGAATGAGAGAGAGAGAGAGAGAGAGAGAGAGAGAGAGAGAGTATAAAAGCATTTTTTAACTTTTTCTTCTTCTTCTTTTTTAATCCTCACCCAAGAATATTTTTCCATTGATTTTGTTTGGATAGAGTGAGAGGGAGAGAGAGAGAGAGAAACGTCAATGTGAGAAGAGACATATTGATTGGTTGCCTCCCACATGACCCTGCCCAGGACCAGGGATCTAACCAACTGAGGTATGTGCCCTTGATCGGAATGGAAACCATGACTTCCATCTATGGGCCGATGCTCTAACCACTGAGCGAAAAGGGATAGATGCATTTTTGGGGAAGATTTAAAAAATTTTTTTTCTTTATTGATTTTAGAGAGAGGAAATGAAAAGGAGAGAGAGACAGAAACATTGATGAGAGAGAACATCAATTGGCTGCCTCTGCATGCCCCCCACTGGGGATCGGGTCCACAACCTGGGCATGTGCCCTGACTGAAAATCAAACTGGTGATCTTTTGGTGCATGGGTCGATGCTCAACCACTGAGCCACACCAGCTGGACTTTTTTGGGGGAGTTTTTTTTTAAGTATCCAAAAGACTAAATCTTCGGAATACAAGATAGCCAATGGGGTTTCTGAAATGATTGACATTCCAAGTTTTCAGGGTTTCTTTTGAGCTCATGAGTCTCACTCCAGAGAGAGAATGTGGGAGGAGATGAGCAAAGAAGGGTTTCTTCTCTCTAACTCCATGGAACACTCCAATGTCCTGGGAGGCACATGAAGTCGGAGTTCTCTCTACTTTACAAATGTGCAAACTGACAAGCAAGAGACTGAGACCCCCCTGCTTACTACAGAGTTTTGGCCAGACAGTTCCTGACTTTGAGCACCATACCCTTTCTTGAGTAAAGCATTTAAAAATTCCAACTCTCAGTAAGCCAAAGGTCAAATCTATTTCATCAGGCTCCTTTCTCCCATATTTCTGGGGACACAAGAGCATGGAGCAGGTAGGAACTCAGGGAATCCAGGTCTCAGTGTTGGCTCTGCTGTAACTTTCTTCATGGCCTCCAAGCACCTGGCTGCCTCTTGCTTTCCTTACCCGTGGAATGGACAGGTTGGGCCAGATGACTGTGATCTCCAGCTTGAGCAAAACAGGGTTCTAATGAGTTCCAACCACACTTTGAGACACATCGTGCTAGACACTAACCCATATTTGAACTTTCAAGGTTCAAACAGATTTCTTTCGCCACAGTGCTGCATTGCTTTGTCCTTCCCCCTTCCTCCTCCTCCGTTTTAAATAAGCCACATTCTCCTGTAGTCAGCTCACTTCCTACAGGCGCTAAAGATACTGATCCATCCGGCAATCTAACTTTGGAGGGATCCTGACTGCTGGCTGCCTGGTTACACTGTGGCCTCCTTAGTGAGAAGCAGGTCTTGGCTCTACCCTGAAGCTGTCTGTGACTGAGCTGTGGGATGGGACAGGCACCGTCCAGACCCCACAACGATGGAGGAGTCCTAAATGCGCTGATGACCAGTCCCTGTTCTAATGGGTCAGTGCTGCTGACATAGGGTTCTATGTTCTTAATATTGCTGCTCTTCTAATGACTTAGGTCAATTATAAACACACACAGAAATAGCAATCAAGAAGGAATTAGATAAAAGGAACCAAAAGAAGGTCTCATATTTTCTTCTGGTACTGCAGAGGGGCAGATCACCCCTGTTTCGAAGACTGCTGGTTTAAACCCCTTGATTGTGTTTTCTCTTTATTCTTCTCATAACCTTTGCTCAGTTATCATCATTTCTCACATGTAACCGCCTTCTAGGTGGTTCTTCTGCTGCCAGTCTTGCTAATCTTCAACTATCTCCACACAATAGCATGAGCTGTATTGCTGTGAATGCACCCTGACCTGCGATGTCTCTGCTCAGTGCCCTCTGATGGTCCCCCAGAAGTGACAGAGGGGTTGCCTAGCAGAGCATCTAGCAAAATTACATACTCTTCTGGAAGAAGTCCAAAGCTGTGTAATGAGTGGGATTTTCCTTGTTCAGGTAACCTGGGAAACATCAGGCTACACATTTAATTTTCTAATTTCTATTTTTAATTGCAGGACTCCTACCAGCCTTGACTGTGCTCTGTAAATCGTGAGTCTCACAACAGGACACGGTGTACACCATTTCCCAAACTTTTGGTCATGAAACGTCTTTCCCAGCATGTTCCTACTAATGACACTCAGAACGGTGGTTCATTGAACATCAGTTTGACAAACACTGGCCTTCAAAGTACAGTCACAACACCTCAGCAGGGCTGGCAATGTCCTGTCCCCTACCTACCAGTTCAGCCTCTTCCTCTGGTTTTCTTTCTTTTTATGGACCTTCACTCCCACTCCATGTTTTAAGTCCATGGTCCTCAAAGCATTGTCCAGGGATCCATATAAGTCACCAAGACCCTTTCAAGAAGCCCATGAGGTCAAAACTATTATTCTCTTAATACCAGACTGTTACTGTCTCTTTCACTGTCCGTCCTTGTCTCATGGACACACAGAGGAGCTTTCCAGAGGCCACTTGAGGTGTGATTTTTGCAACAGACTCGATGCAGTACCAGTTATGATAATCCAGTTGTCTCTTATTGAGTCACATTAAAGAGATATGAAAAAATGGAAAATACAGTTACTTTAGATAAACTATGCTATGTTAACATGGACCAGGTTTATTGTGATTTAAATGATTAACCAATATTTTTAAGGTTTCTCTTATACAGCAAATATTGCTGGATATAATTCACAAAAACAGCACCTCTTTGGAGTTCTTAATAAATTTTAAGAGCATAATCAAGTCTTTTATGTTATTTTTTTACCTTAACTGATAAGGAATAATTAACAAATATAATTGTATATATTTAAAGTATAAAACATGATGATTTAATATAACAGACATTGGCAAATGATTACTAAGACCAAGATAATTCACCTATCCATCACCTCACCTAGTGAGCTCTACTGAGGGTCAATCCACGTAGGACATAACTGGGAATAAACTAGAGTCTCCAGAATTCAACACAAGGGTTTGCAATGGAACATAAGACACCACACAAAGAATCTATGGGGCCCTTGGAGTGGGACCACAGGGATTTGGGGTAGTATGTATGAGGCCTTACACCACAAAGAGGAGACATTGGGTAGAAAAGTACAAAGTAGATGAAACGTAGACATGTTTCTTAACATCTCTGAAATTTTCTTTCCATTTATTTTATTTATTTCCTTTTCTATGCCACTAGAAACATTATTCTACCCACCTCATAGGGTAGACCCTAAAGAAGGAATGGGTTTGAAAGAGATTTGCTACTGGCCACTGAGATTTAGATCACATGGGTTTCAATGAAGATAGTCAAAGGCCCTTGATCTCCTGCTCCTCAAATTAGACCATATTCTTGGCTCTGTGATTTAGTCGCTGCTAGTCCTTTGTGTATGTGATGAAAACAACTTGATCTTGTTCCTGTTTCCCCAGTACAGTGTCCCCAGTGGTCTGCAGTTTGGCTATTACTCCTCCATCACCATATTTGTTCCAGTCTATCTGTGTTGTTAACATTATTTGTCAATAAATCATTGCTTGTTCCTGTGTTTGAGTGCCCAGAGGCCATTGTGTTTGGGTTTATCTGAAAAATCCAAATAATGTAAGTAGAACGCATAAATAATAGATCAGCTTCTTATTCCTTGGGGGTCCTGGCAAGCCTATTCAGAAATGTAGTTTCTTTTAGTCTCTGTCCAGTTCACTTTTAAGGTCTATGGGAGCAGTGATGAGACTTGAATAAGGAAACCTTAACAGGGAAGATTTTGTTTTCTATCAACAATCTTGTTAAGTATCACATGTGTAGAAGGGGACGTGTGGGAATACATATTATCCGAAATGAACAGAATTTGGAAAACATCAGAATTTTCATTCTTTTCCCTTTAAGATTTCAGGATGAAAGGAAGGAGAGGAGATGATAACTCTGTACAATTGCCATTTATACTTTAAAATAATAAAAACATCTCCATTAAAAAGGGAACAATCACCTGCTGCGAGTTTTACAAATCTTAGCCTGAGGCCTATTTCTCTCTATTAATTTGCTTTTATTTATTTATTTTCTTCCCTCTCATCCTCTTTCATGCAAAGGCAAGGCAATCAATGATGGCACTTACACTTCTTTCTTTCCCACGTAGAGTAAAAGCGACCATGTGTGAGTTCTTATTCCCTGGATTTGCACAGAAAGCTTCTAGTTCCTGATTTTCTCACTCAACTTGTCAGGGTGATCTAGTAACCGTTCATTTGTTCAATTTTGTTTTATCCCACCATCCACCATCCAGAAAATGATTATTTATAATCTACCATATATAAGCCCTGTGCCCCCAGCCTCTCTCCCTCTCAAACTCTCTTTCTTATAATTAACAGGGTTAATTTTTTTAAAATACATTATCTTGTACCCCCCACCCCGGAAAAGCCTTCCACTGCGCCTTATTGCCTCCATTAAAAGAAAAAGTGTAAACTCCTCATCTAGCATTCAAGATAATCAAATCCATATGCCTGGATTCTGGCCAAGGTGACCTAACTGGGACCAGATATAAACACCTGTCTAAAAATAAAAATTTAAAAAACCTAGAGAAAATATATGAAATGAGTCCTCAGACGTTGGACATGGAACAGTGTAAAAGAATGATCCTGATAGAGGAGAAACAAATGAGGTGTGCTCGAAATTGCCCTGTCGACTGTCTGTGGGGAGTTTCCAGGCCACATCACAAGAAGGGGGGCTAAGGAACCCTGAGTTGATAAAATAGTTCACTAAGTATCAGGAAAAAAAGAGAGCCACTCAGAGAGCTCCAGAGATTTACAGAGGGTCCTTTATCTGAGTACTGAACAGAACCTACATGTGAGGACACTACCCAAGGACAAGGAAGCACTACCCCAAAAGATTATAGGAAACAGTCACCAGAGCTCACAAGGGCTGGAAAGAGTTCTTGTTCCCACCAGCTAGAATAATAATTCTCATAATTGGTAGAGCAGCAAGTAAAGTATTTGGACAAAATATGCCTTGGTGGTGAGGTAAATTTTGCACTAGACTTAAGCCTCCTCTGGTCCTGCTTGTTAGGAAAACTTAAAAAAAATTAGACTGCTTCCAAGTAATTTAGCTACATCCCAGAATAAATTTAAAAAAATATTTATAGGTATACAAACTAGCACCCAATCAGATAATAAGAACAGATTAGATAGAAAAGGGTAGAAAACAAATAGCAAGCTACTGGATTTAAAACTAAGCACATCAATAATCACATTAAATGATTAAATGTCAATTAAGTGGTAGAGTTTATAAAACTAGATAAAAAAGGAAGGCTCAACTATATACTGCTTACAAGAAACCAAGTTTATATTTAGAAGCACAAATAGGTTACAACTTAAAGAAGAGAAAAAAAAAATGCTGTGCTAATAATCCACAGGATGCTGTACTGAAAACATAGTATATATTTACATCAGAAAAACTAGATTACCAGAGAGATAATGACATGTTTTGTAATGATAAAAAGGGTCATTTTATCAAAAGGACATGAAAATTCTAAATATTTATACACTTAAGAAATAAAGCTTTGCAATACTTGAAGGAAAAAACTAATAGAACTGCAAGACGACATAAACAAGTCTATAATTATAGTTACTATTTTGACACTCTGTTCTCCCTAATTTATAGAAAAGATAGAAAGGAAATCAGTAAGGATCTAGTTAAAGCAACCAACTATTAACCAACTTGGTCTGATCAATAGTAGTAGACACACTAGCTAACAACAGTAGGACATATATATTTTTAAGTATACCTGTAGCATTTTCTAGCATTGACTATACTCTAAACCATATTAGAAGTCTCAATAAACTTAAGAGAATTCAAGTAATAATACATATATTCTATGATGATAGAATTAAGTTTGAAATCATTGAGTTCTAGAAAATCTCTAAATATTTGAAAACTAAATAATACATACCTAAATATCCCATGGATCACAAAGAATAAATCAAACAGGACATTGAAAAGATCTTGAACTAAATAAAAACTGAACACAATATTAAAAATTCACAGGATGTAGTTAAAGCAGTACTTGCAGGAATATGTATAGCACTAAATACCAATATTAGAAAAGAAAATATTAAAACAATGACTTTTCTTTCCACCAAAGGATATAAAACCATTCATAATCTGACTCTAGATACTTTTATAGTGATCTTTTTCTGTCTACTAATTACCAATAAATACTATTATTAGTACCAGTAGTAGGTGTAAGAGCAATTATAGTAAGAGCTGCTGTGAATTATTGAGAACTTCCTATGTGCCAGATATTTTTTCATACAATTCCTCATTAATCACCTGATATAGGTGTTACATGTATCATTTCATTAATTTTTTTACTACAATTATATGAAATATTATTATTATTATCTCCAGTTTAACAAGGAGGGTGCTAAGTTTTAGGGAGATTATAGAATTTATACAAGGTTATGTAATCACATTGCCATTAAAAAATCATTGAACATCTATTACATACAAGGCTTTCTTCCAAGTATACAGGTAGTGTGTTTCAAATTTAGGACTCAACATTCAGATTTGCATGGCTTCAAAGCCTCTTCCCATAGCCATCTTGATCCCCCCACCCCAATTTGTATATTTCTTGATTCTCTATGAACTTTCCTTCCAACTTGAGAGTCTCTGTACGATGTTTGGAACACAGTTGAGATATAGGAATTGAAAAAGGAACATTTATAAATTATTGAATGTTCATTCTGTATGAGATCTTATGATTGCCTTTCACATATATCCTCCATGTGTCTCCCTTTTTTAATTTTTTTTATTGGGTGTAAGTGTAGTATTATTTGATTTCCAGCTTCCAAATATATATTATTCTTTCCCATTTTCTACATCTCTACTTGCCCCACAGTCTAGGACATTAGAATTTCTTGTCCAGACTACTGCTACAGTTTCCTAAATAGTTCCCAAACTTTCATTCTTGCCTCTTCAAACTCTGTTTTTCACAGAGTAACAATAATAATCTTTGAAATAATATTCAGTGTAATATACACAAGACCATGTGCTTAAAAATCATCATGCTCACTTAGATTGAAAAACTAACTCTTGAGTGAGGCAAATAAGATCTGGTCTCTGTCCATCCTGTCAACCTCAACTCTTTCTACTTTGCTCCTGGTTACAGCCTGGCCATACATACTGGGTTTTAGTTACTGGTATATACCAAACTGTTTTTCATCTGTAGTTTCCATTTATGCTGTTTCTGTTACCTGGAACACATTTTTCCTCCCTCACCTGGAAAATCCCATCCATGCTTTGTATCCCTCCTTATGCATTCTGTAATCTTTTTTGACCCTCTTCCATTATCGATTTACTTCATTAATCCCTCTCATAGCTTCCTGTTGTTTCATTTTGTTGCTCTTTTTTTTTTTTTTCTTAATTATCACCTGAGGATATTTTTCTATTTATCTTCAGATAGAATATGAAGGGGGAGAGAGAGAGAGAGACATTGATCAGTTGCTTCCTGCGCACCCCCCACTGGGGATCGAGCCCACAACCTGGACATGTGCCCTGACCAGGAATCAAACTGGGACCTCTCAGTCCATGGGACAATGCTCAATCCCCACTGAGTTACACCAGCAGGGCTCATTTTGTTGCTCTTATAAAAATTTAGAATCATATAATATTTATTAATGGCACTGAGAATCAGCAGAGTTTTAGGTCTTACATTAGTCAGGGGTCAATTCTCTATCCTACTATATTTTACAGCAGCATTTTACCCCATGGTTGCCCATTCCTATTTTTGAAACAATGTCTGTTGGCTGCCTTGACACCACACCCGCATGTTTTTTGCCCACCTCCAGACACTGTGTATCCTCCTTTACTAGAGTCTGCTTCTTCTCCAGGACTTTAAATGCTGGCAGGCCTTGGGCTCAGTTCTAGACAATAGTCTCTTCCCTATTTTATCTTTCTCTCCTATCTCATCTTTACACATGGATTTAAATCCAGTCACACTCTATTTACTACCTGCCTATGCAATAGGTCTACCTGGATGTCGAACAGGCACCCCAGACAACATGACTGACACAGACACTTCATGCCCCCCAATATCACAACAGACCCTCTCCAGCCTTGCCCATCTGAGTAAATTACTTCACCATCCATTCAATTGTTCAGCGAAAAATAGTTAGAAGTCACTCCTGACTCCTTTTTATTCCCCCTCAGATCTACGTACCAACCATCAGTAAGTCTTGTTGACTCAAACTAAAAAAAAGAAATATGATCTTTCTATCTCCACTGCCATGATCCTAGTCTGAGCCACCACGATGCCCCAGCTGGACCCTGGCAGCCTCTTCCACGGCCTATCTTCCATTATAGCAGTCAGAGGCAACATTGAACAGCATAAAATGGATCATGCCATTTTCTTAAAATCCTCTAGTACTGCAACCACAGTGAAATCCACACTACGGTGGGCTACACAGTCCTACATGTCAGGACCTGCCTATATTTTTTTTTATCTCATCTCCCCTAACTCTTCTTATTTACTATGTTCCTGCTATAGTAGCTTTTTCTGTTCCAAGAGCATGCCAAGCTCTTTCCTGTTCCAGAGACTTTGATATATCTTCCACATGGAGTGCTGATTCCTCATAAAGCTTTCGAATATCATCTTAGACAAGCAGGTCTTTCCTTTGTCTAGTGAAACAGTTCCTCCACCATCATCCCCACCACTGCCTCTATCATAGCACTCTCAGAATCTGATATTATAGTATTTTTCAATGTATTTATTGACTCTCCACCCAAACAGAAGTCTCTTAAAGACATGGATTTCCTCTGTTGCTGCTTAGAAAAGTACCTGGTTTACAGTAGTCAAATACTTGTTGACTGATCGCGTAGGATGTTCTTCGCTGAAACCGTTTGTGTAGGCAGAATTCAATGATCTTCTCATCACATAACCAAAATTTTGAAAATACTTTTCATGCCAATGTACATGCCTTTTCAAATATGACATGAGTGACTGAATCCCAAGAAATGTCATGACTCACAAATATATAAATTGACCTTTCCCTAAACTGGAAGGCTCCTTTGAGGTCTCAGAGGCCTCCCTTGAAGCTGAAGCATCATCCAGAGAGAGGAAAATTAGGAGGACCAATTTGGATCAGGAAGCTGAGATCAGCTTAGATTGGCATTCATTGATTAATTTATTAGTTTATCAAATCTCCAACTCTTTCAGAAAGTTAAGCATGATTGAAACATCTTTGTTTAGGGAGTTGTGATTCTAGAAATTAGCTGGCAATTTAACAACTGAGCCATACCAGGCAGGGCAGTAATTTTTTTTTACATGAATGCTTATAGCAACTTTATTTGAAATAGCCCCCAACTGGCAACAATCCAAATGTCCATGAACACATGAATGGACAAACAAGCCATGGCACAAATCTAAATGAAATACCACTCACAAAAAAAAAAAAAGAGAATGAACAACTAATGCATGTAAGAATAGGACTCAATATCAAAACAACCAGGGTGAGAGAAAAAAGCCAGATTTTTAAAAAAACTATCACATATTATTTCATTTGTATAAAATTCTAAAAATGTAAACTATTCTGTATTAAGAAAGTATACTGTAGCTGGTGGGATGTGGCCCTATTTTTAACCTGACAAGAACTGCTATTATTATCCCATTTTACAGATATAAACATGGAGTCTGTGATGATACACTGACTTTCTGGGATTTTTTTCACTGATATCAAATGCTAATATCATTTTTAACCTTAATATGATTTTAATATTTTAAAGACTTACCATTAAAATTTTTACTATCAAGTACTTAAGCAATAATAGCAAGATTCCTGATGGTTTTCTGTTGTCTAGGTTTGTAAATCTAATAGCATATAAACATCACTACTTGGAGAACTTATAAACGTAAAGATTCTCAAGATTCTCATTTTTTGTCCTAGACAAGTAGTTCTCAAATGCATTATAGGGAAACTTGGTAAAAATACAGAAGTGAGCAGGTCTCTGTGTGTCTTTATTAGTGCTCATGGTGAGTCTGATAAATACTAAAGGTTGCTAATTACTGTCAAAATAAATTAGAACATCCTGGGCTGTGGCTTGATGTTTGTATTTTTAAAAGGTCCACCAGATAATTTTGCAACCAATCCATGGAAGAAATTTTAGCTGCAGGATAAATCTAAATTCAATATCCTCTTGTATACAATTATTCAAAATCTGGCCCACACAACACCCATTCTTGCCAGCCTGAACTTCTCCCAGTTCCTATGATGCCGTCTTAGGAACATCCACAGTATAGAAAGCATTGCTTTTTCACACCCTTCATCCAAACACTCATTCCCTTTCTCTTTCTAGGGACTCATGTTTATCAGGTAGAATTCTGCTCAAACGCCCCCCACCCCCATCAAATCCTTGTCTGACATCCCAGGCCCCTCCCTCTATGTTCTCTTGGCATTTCAGGATCATCACTGATCACTCGCAATTGTTCCTTTCTCTGTTCATACACTTCACTGTCTGCATCTTAAGCCCAGAAGTCCAGTGAAAATAGCACCGACATTGGCGTCATAGGGCTCTGGGTAGATTCTCACTTGTGACACTTAGTCGTTACATGAACTTGGCCAAGTTACTTAACTTCTCTAAACCTCAGCTTCCTTCTGTGAAATTAAGACAATAATTGTATCTCTTTCAAAGAGTTTTGATGAAAATGGAAGAGGTAACAAATGGAAAGCATCTCTTACAGTGACTGGATATGGTAAGCCCTCCAAATAGGGTAGCCATGATTAATATTACAGAGTAGTTATAGGATAGGATTGGTCTTACTGACCTTTGTATTTACAGTGCGTGGAAGGCACTGACAGGTCTGCTGAATGAATTCATCCTCCATGTGACCTGAGTACACACAAACCTTTCTGTCCTGGGGAAGACCATTACAAAGTTTGCTAAACTACAAACGATGTTCCTGGCATGAAAAAGGACCTGATACAATGCAGTATCCACACCATGCACTTCAAATACACAGACTCTGGGCTTTGTTCAAGGCTCGCACACACGCCCACTGCAGTGCTTCATGCTTACGAAGACTGTAACCCAAGCATGGCTTGCACACCCAGGGGCACACACCATCTTCTCCAGAAATATCCTGGAACAAACTATTCTTGGCTTGGCAGTTTATGGCCTGGAAACAACTATCCTCCTCCCCTTCATTCCAGGGAAATGGCAAAGAGGACTTCCATGAGCAAACACATCCAGAAGTCGGGTTGAAAGAGGCAGCACACCATCCAGTGGGGTGTTTTGAGGATGAAGTCGAGGCTAGTTGCCAGGAAACTCCAGCAGTTTTTAAGGGAAAAGAGCAAGCCTTTGGGACAAGGGGTGAGGGGGAGGAGGAGATGGGCAATAGGGCTACTTATTGACTTCTGGGGTCTGGATTCTATTTATCTTTGGGGCCTACCAAAGTAGCAAAAGAAAGAAAGAGAAAGAAAATGCAACAATGATCTCTCCAGGCATTTCGATTCCTTTTGGAGTTTTACTTCCAAATGGCTGAAACTCTGAATTTCTGCACGGATGACTCAGATATATTAAGGATTAGGAGCAGAAAGGAGGTAAAGTAACACAATCTAATTGAGGTCCTCGGTGATTAATTTTGCCCCTGCTTCACTCCATCCTCCACAAAGTCACTGGCAGAACACTTCTAAAATTCTAATCAGATGAGTTCACTCTTGACTGAAGGCCTTCAATAGCAGCCTGCCGCATGCAGGTAAAATCCAAATTCCCCAACTGGGAATATGAATCCCTTCCTGTCCGGACCCACACGCTTCTGTAGCCTTATGTTCTACATTGCAGGACTATGAAAATATTTGCTCTTCTCAGGATGAGGAATGCTGCTTCCTGAAACATCATGCTTTTACAAAAGTTCTCTCTCTCTCTCTCTTTTTAAAAGAATGCCCTTCTTCACCTGATCGACTTAGCCAACTCCTATTCGCTTTCGGAAGCCCCGTGTTTTGCTTTATTTGATCACTTCCACCTTCGCCATGCTTTCCTCTCCCACGAGTTGACCATGTTTGTTCTTATTCCAGTATCCTCAACACCCATCTCCACCCCACCGCTGTAATGCAGTGAGTGACTGGCTCCTCCATTGAACCCGACGTTCCGTGAGGGCATTGCAAAGAGTATTTTGACACCCTCAACCTGAAATGACATTGTGTGTCCTGGTCCTGTATGTAGACTGACAGGGAAAGCCAGAAGGCCACTGATATTTTTTTTTCTTTATTGATTTTTTTTTTTTAAGAGAGGAAGGGAGAGGGAGAGAGAGAAACATCGATGAGAGAGAACATCAATTGGCCGCCTTCTGCATACCCCCCACTGGGGATCGGGCCCACTACCTGGGCATGTGCCCTGACCAGGAATTGAACCAGTGACCTCTTGGTGCATGGGTCCACGCTCAATCTACTGAGCCACACTGGCTGGGCAAGGCCACTAACATTTTGAGTTGGGCGAGGAAGAAGTATTACAGAAATTAATAATTCCTGTGAGCCAGGCATAATGGCCGAATTAAAGAAATTACTTCCTCTTGAATTTTTACTTCTAACACATCTATCCTATTTAATGAATTGTGAGTACTTCTTTAATATGCTATCTTAATTGATTAAACAAAACAACCTTGGAAGATAGTTTTAATTGGTACACAGTTTTAGAAACAAGGCTTTTTCAAGATGTTGCTCCTTATAAGAGATCGAGAATTGGATATGAGTTACAAGATAAAGAATAATTTTCTAAACAACAATTAAAAATTTTTTTTCTTTATTGATTTTAGAGAGAGAGTAAGGAAGAAGGAGAGAAGATAGAAACATTGATGAGAGAACATCGACTGGCTGCCTCCTGCATGCCCCCCACTGGGGATCGGGCCCACAACCTGGGGATGTGCCCTGACCGGGATTCAAACCAGCAACCTCTTGGTGCATGGGTCGATGCTCAACCACTGAGCCACACCGGTTGGGCCAAGGTGAAGAATAATTTTAAATGATTCTACTATTTATTAAGTATCTGCTATTTTCCAGTCCTGTGTATATTATCACTATTTATAATAAGTGATCATGATAATTGGGATTATTTCCACTTCATAGATAAGGAACAAAGCTGTGGTTGAGAAAGACAAAGAAATTTTTTTCTAAAAACACACAACAGGCAAGAAGCAGAATCAGTACGGAAAACTGGATCCTGCTGACACCCCGACACCAATCTTTCTAAACGCATGCTTGTGGAAGCTTTTATTTCGTATTCACCCAATTCCCTTGAATATGCAAAAGAGCTCACAGAAACCCACACTGAAAGCCCCTAAGTGGCATAGAGGTTTAAGCAGTTTGCAGGATCATAATGAGGTAGAGGGATGCTATCAGCCCACTGAAGAGGCGAATAAAGGGGTTTCTGAAATCTCGGCATGTGGAGAGAGGACCTGTTACTAAAGGCTATGTTAGGGAGCAAGGATGGAAGAATCTGTTCATCTCTTCTCCTTCTTCTGGCTCTTGCACGTCCATGAAGGAATCCACCCAAAGGGCCTTTGACAGCAGCTGGATAACACAGAAAACCTGGACACTTTCAGGACAGTGAATGATCAATGGGCTGAAGACTCAACACCATACTCTTTGAGGAGAATATGAAAGAGCATGTGCATTTCAGGCAGGAGAATGCATAATTCAGCATATCTGAGAGAAAACTCTTCCAGTATTTGAAGGATGCTCCTAAGAAAGAAGGAGCAAAACCAGGACAGAAACCCCAAGGAAAATTCGATTTCCTCCTAGGGCCCATATGTGGGAACAACCAAGAAACCAGCTTTTTCTCAACAATACGAGGCATGGACTTCCTAAATTACATGGGGAAGCTGGTGGGCTGCCCATCACGGGAGAAGCTCCAATAAGGGTGGTATGACCACTTGGTGGGGATGTTGTAGAGAAAATACAAGAATTGAAAAGGCCCTTAAAATTGCTGCCATTTCAGGTCCCTTAGATTCCGAGAGCTGCATTGAATTCAAATGAATAACACTGAGACCATATTTACCACGGCTGTTATCATGTCTCCAGACATCTGAGGAGATAGATATTGTCTTGGCTGTTTAGATGGGAACATCTAGTCGGGAACAGAATCCCAATCACACTAGGTACCAAATGGACGAGCCACTGGGGTACAGCAAATCAGAGCCCCTTACGGGAAGCGATGAGTCACAGATTACAATCATAGCTGGTGTCATTACAGTCTCCTGGGTCCTTTGCTACCCCGTACTGAAACAGACTGAAAGTATTATCTCCTTGGGGTGATAAAATATTCCTTGGTAAGCACACAGATTCATTTTCCTAAAACAAATAAATCACTTGTGCTTTTTTTCTTCTACGTTTTCCATCAACAGGGTAAGAACACTGCCTGCCAAAATATCTGTCTAAAAAATAAGTGTATTTTTTGAGAGGGACTGTACAGAGAGTAAACACAAAGCAGGTCCCATACCAGAGGTCAAACTAGGTTCAAAGCATGAACTATTTTGATGGGAGTTGCAGAATCAGTGCTACCAAAATGTACAATTTTAAAATCCCAAGCAAATTCTAAATTTCACGGACATTATAATGTCAAGAATACAAATGGCTTTAGGTATTGAAGGGAAATCTGTTGCCCAAAGTATAAATTCTATCTAATAACTCAAGCCTCTACTGTTTTCCCCTTGAGTTGGACTATGCTCAGACTGAGGTTTTAATGTTAAATCTAGGCCAGACAGGTTTTTGCTCAAATAATTTCCAGTCCTGGGGACTTGGAGGTTGCTTTGAAAACACTTATAACGGGAGCAGTTTTCAGAGGTAACATGTACTGAATGTATTCTTTGAAAAATGATTTTTGAGTACTTACTATCTCTGCATCAGGTGTTCTGCTGGGCATAGTTCCTTTGCTGAACAAACTTATAATTTAATGGTGCGGGGGAGACACTTACAAATACTTAATGCAGTGTTCCAGGTGTACAAGAGAGGTATTTATAAGGAACAAGAGTGATGGAAAGGAGGATATAATTGACTATGCCTCTTGAGTGTGTTGGGGTGGATACGCTGGGAGGGATACAGTTTGCAGGAGAAAGTTTCCCCAAAGAATTAATATCAAACCTGTGAGCCGGCCACTGGAGTTTATCTTTTCCTACATAGGTAAAGGATGAAAGGGCATTCCAGAGGGAAGGAGAATATGCAAAGGTGCGAGGTGTGGGAAGGGTGGTATATTTAGGAACACTTGAACATGGCTAGTAGGATGCAGCTGAGAGTGCTACAGAAGATGGAGCTGGGAGGTAGCAACTAGCAGAGACGTGCTAGTCTGTGCAAATGGAATGTCCTTTGGCTGTGGGAAGGGAACACGTTTTAAAGGAGGAAGTGACATGCTCTGATTTTATGGTTTATTTATAAGTATATGTGTTCATAATGTGCAGATGGGACCGAAGGGGAAAGAAAATGAAATCTAGAGGCATAATTAACAGTTGATTACAAAAATGTTTAAGTCTGATAAAAATCTAGTGGTGGTAAACCTGTAGGAAAACATTGCATATACTGTTGGTGGAAATGTAAATTAGTTCAAATTTATAGAAAAAATTTTGATAATATATAGCAATTACATTTTGAGAATTTATCTTATTGATACATTCACATGCATGCATAATAATATGTGCTATAAATAATTGTGAATGTACATGTTCATCAATAGGGAAATAGCTAAGTAAAGCAGGATGTACTTATGCAATGTAATTAGCTAAAATCACACAAAAAATGAGGCAAATGCATACATATTGATATGGAAAAATTGTCCATGTGTATTGTTAAAGGGGAAAAGTGAGTTATAGTACAGGTTATAGTTAGCTTCCCAGCTATATAAGATAGGATAAGTAATTGGTAACCATCCTGTTACCAATAACTAGAGAAGTTGAACCAAAATAAACAAATGAACAATGCATTTTGAAAGCAGTGGGGACTACAAAATCACTGAAGAGTTATAGGTCTAAGATTCAGAAAAATAAGAAAAACTGGAGAAATGATCTCAGTATTTAGGGTAGCTTTACCACTAGAATAGTCTGCTGGTTCTAAAATGGGCTTCTAGAGAGCTGAGAAGTTGAAACAGACTTTCAACAGATCCCTAGAATTCAGAGCAAAATCCAGAGTTTGAGCTCTCCCAGCTACGAGGTGGCATTTTAATAAACACCTTCCTTTCCAGTCGAGAAGTTCAAAGTCGATATGGAGGAGTAACAGTGAACCAGGAATTCATTTTTCCTGAGAATGAAGTCTAGCTTTAAGACATCTTAATCTCAAACTAGATTGATTCAGAATAGCTACTAACACTAATAAATATGCTCAAAGCCCATATAAATATTTCTGGAGATAAATACATTATCCTAAGTTTAAAATTTATCCACAATATTTTATATAAAATAACCAACATTCAGTAAAAAAAAAATAACAGGGCATAAGAAGAGACGAGAGAGAGGACTGAAAATCAATAGAAACAATATACACACATGTTCACACACACACACACACACACAGAGGCTTATGGGGCATTCAGATCATAGAGTTGTAAGACTGAAACATTTAAAATAGCTATGTTTAATGCATTCGAGGGAATAAAATATGATACTAAATTTTTCAGCAGAAAATTGAAAACTATTAAATAACCAAATGGAAATTGTAGAACTTTAAAATGCAGAAATTAAAATTAAGAACAACATGGATGGGTTTAATTACAGGTTAGAACAATTAAAGAGAATAAGTGAACTGGAAAATTAGAAAAATATAATACAAAATGACATGGAAATATAAGTGATGGAAAATACCTCAATGAGGTGAATAGACCTTAAAAGTCATCTAGATCATATTCACTATAGTAGAAATTAGTTAGAAGTTCATCAGAACTCTTTTCATTTCCTCCTTGGCATAAAAAGCTAGATTAGATTTTTGAGCATATCTTAAAGTTGAATATCGTGTGATTGCGTTCTGGCCAGTGGAATGTAAGAGGAAGTGATGTGTTCCATTCCAGGGATGGCCCATAAAATACATCGTAAGTCATCTTTTCTTCTCTTGTCTGGGGTGCTGATGCACCTGTAACCTTGGAAGCCACATGCTGAGGATGGTTGGGCTTTCATAATCCTTGGTTCCTAAAAGACTGCACTGAGCAGAGTAATGAATGAGAAATAATTGCTGTTGTGTTGATGCTATGATTTCATAGTTTATCTATATAGTAGCTAGCGTTATCTTAAATAATTTCTTAGCCATTCCAGAGACTCTTTTCGCAATGTCTTTCTACTAAGTCTACTTTCAGATTGAGCACCTACAATGAAGGGAAATGTCCAACTTTCAAGACAACTCATTTCTTCTGTTGAAAGATCTATCACTTGCAAAAATCTCTTCCTGATAAAATCTCTGTGAACTTACTCACTTGACTTACTTAGTTGAGATCTCTTTCAGAAGCAATCCTTTAGATGTCAAATCAAACCCTCATAAAGAATTTCCACTTTAGAATGTATTTTTTAAAGAAAAATAGAAAACTGACAGTGTCTAGCTGCATGACATTAAGTATGTCTCTTTTCTTTGAACCTGGCCTCAGCTGGTGAAATAACTGAGTTAGATCACATTGATCTCTATTGTCAGTTTTTGTTCAGGAAAGGTGAGATGCAGTTTTACCAATTAGTTCAGAAAAAGAGAATAAAAAACAGAATATAAAAAAATACAAAGTGTTCTATTATATATCATATCATATCAATCTATATCTACATCTATATCTAGTTGAAATAAGATTAAAGAGTAGATCTATATATGATCAAGAGATATGGTATTTCATACACTTCTAAATTCAAAATTTTAAATCCCCTTTAAGGACCACTTAATCCAGTTCTTCCCCTACCCCTCACCCTTTTAAATTCTTTCTAACATAGCTCTATCAGGTGGATGTTCAGATGCTTCTTGAATTCCTCTAGTGACAGGGAGGTCATTACATCCTAGGGAAGCAACGCAGTTTTTTGCTGATCAGCTTAATTGTGATGTTTAAATATTAATTGATTTTAATAATGTCTGAACATAATTAGACTATAGAATTACATATTCTTATGCATATATACATATACAATAGCACATTAGACATGATATATGCGAAGATAGAGAATAACACAAATAGTGTATACTCACAAGTAGTGTAAACATGCACACATAAAATTATCCATGGAATTGTTGACATATTTATACATCTCACATAGCATCACTTGCTAATCATTTTGACTATGTCAGGATATGAGAATCTTTTGCTCACTTTAAAAAATGAGAATAAGGCCATTTGCTATGCCTTTAGAAGATGCAGAGTAAGCCTGTCTCACTTAGGTTTTATAAGAAGAGATAAAGATAGTTTTTCATAGTCCTTCTGCTTAGAGTGTTGGCTGGTCCACCCTGACCCTTTGCACACAGGGTTTTGCCTTTGGTAGGCCACAGGAAGACACCTGCTAGGAGGTGAGAGCTCAAGTGGAATGTGGCGTTCTGGGACAACCTCCTTTTGTCACACTGTGCACTGAGTTAAGTCCACTCCCATCCCTTCTAGGACACCCTCATTTCATATCTGTATCATTCAGCATGTTTGGGGGTCAAGGCCTGTACTCTTAGTACCTGAAGTGGCTAAATAGTAAAATATGTATAGATCACTCTGAAACTGACAAAGTGTGTTATGATGCATTGGTTATTTAATTTCACAACCACTGTTGAGTTGAGTAGGGTAGGGATCTTATCTCAAATTATAATTAGAAAGTTTGAAAGCCAGTAAAGTTAGCAATGATTCTACCATCATTGGAGGGTTCCCACTTGGTATCCATTCACTACTTCTTGCTTATGGACAGATCCATTGTTTTGTTTAGGATGGCAATGTGTATCATGTAAAATGTGGTCTCCTATTCGATTGTAGGCAGAGGTGGTCCTGTAGCTCAGTACCCGCTAGTGAATTGTAGGTGATACATTTAAAAAAATTTTTTTCTTTATTGATTTTTAGAGAGAGAGGAAGGGAGAGGAAGAGAGAGAGAAACATCAATGAGAGAGAACATCGTTTGGATGCCTCCTGCATGCCTCCCACTGGGGATTTGGCCCACAACCTGGGCATGTGCCCTGACTGGGAATCGAACCGGCAACCTCTTGGTACATGGGTTGACGCTCAACCACTGAGCCACACCAGCAGGGCTGCAGGTGATATGTTTATATGAAGGTGCTCAGTCCCTGAATAAAAAGATAAAGCTTGACAATAAGAGAACTTTTCTCTTTTCTGTCTGGAAAACAGGTATGATGCCTGAGGGTACTGTACTATCTCACAACAGCACGGACAATAAGAGCAGATATAAATCAGCCCTTTACTTCCAGCTAGATTATTCTGAACACTTTCTATAAATAAATTCATTGAAATCTCATGGAATTGTTACTTCAAGATGTGAACACTGAGGCATAGAGAGGTGAAGTACCTTCTCCAAGGTTCCATAGTTAAAAGGGATGAAGGGAGGATTTGAACCTTGGGCTTCAGGGGCCTGCTGAGGATGACAAAGCAGAGTGAGAAGAATTGGGATCTCGGACAGCACCAGCCGCAGACACCTACCCTTGGTCTGGTCACGTTCCAAAACCAAACCTCTTACTTGTCTAAGCCACTGTAGTGGGCTTCCTTGCAGCTGACTCTATCCTGGCTTCTATTTGGTTTGTTTTGACACAGGAGAGAGTCCTGGGTGGGATATCCAAGAGCTTGGTTCGAGTTCAAGTTCTGCCAGGTAATTAGCTGTGTAACGTTGAGAAAGTCACCTCAGTTCCCTGCGCTCAGTTTGCCTCTTTTTGAAAGGAGAAACCTACACGAGATTTCTTTCTAGGCCTTTGAAAGTCCGCTCCCTTCTGAGATTCTTCCTGTTTCTCAGGCTGTCATTTTGCATTTCCTGATGTGATCATTGCTCCGTCAAAGGGAAGACGCGAAGCAGTGCTGGCCATGCGCAAGGCCTCGGGGTTCAAATATTAAATGGCATGGCTGCATGGCTGTCCTGTGTCCTTTACCGCCTGCCGCCTACAAGTTCATACAAGTCACCGCAGCAACCAGCACATGTTGAACTTCATGCCATTAGAGACCAGCTTGTCTGACAGTCTTAATATCTCACCCCTTCCCTCTGGAACTATCCATCAGGTGCATGGATTTTTATTTACTTCTGTTAAAAAATCTTGCGAAGGTCTGGCATCAGGAATAGCAGGAGCTAGTGAGAGAGGTTAGCTAGAAGACGCTCGTATCAGGCCAACGACGCAGTCACTTAACTTTGCTCTTTCTCAGTCATTCCTCAGGGAGGTCGGAGTCGCTGTAAATCCCCATTTTAGTTGCAGGCTGAGAAGTGGTCCACTTTCGCAAAATGTCAACAAAATATGACAAAATAACAGAGCATCGTGAACGCTTGCACAGAGATAACACAGTGGAAGGTGTAACTATGGGTCAACACTCACGCTCTCTGACTCGCCAGCTGCAGGCTTTCCGCGGCCACAGATCACGGGGAGAAAACTACGGGGATGCCGTTTTCTGATGGGCTTTAAGGACATAGAGAATCAGGGACTAAGTGAACGCACTGAGCAGGACTGAAGCTTAGAGGTCGCCTTGTCCAGATCCTCTCATTTTTTTTTTTTTTGCTACCCATTAGATTCACCCAGAGGGTATTTAAGAATCCCAATATCCAGGCTTCACCCCAAACCACTTAAGTCAGTCTTTGTAAGTGGCTCGTGGACATTTGTGTATTTTACAGCTTCGAGGTTGTTCTACGCACAGCTAAGGCTGAGAACCACTAATCTCAGCCAGTCACCCCTTCACTTGGAGAGAGATAGGCTGAGGCTCAGAGAGGGGACCTGATGTGCTTCAAGTGTCATCATTTCAAACTGAGGTTTCTGATTCCTGTCGTCTTTGCTCCCCGTCACGTGGAGTAACCTCGTGCTCGGGAATTCTGGTCGCAGGCAACCCCGGCCACCCTGCCAGTTCAAAAGCCCAAGTGGCACTGTATCTGCAAGGGCAGGGCATGGAGTCTGACTCAGGGATGTTCTGAAGATCCACCTGAAACTGGTCCTGCCTTCGCCATGCACCGTGAGGAGAGACGGGCTTCGCAGCCTGAGTCTGAGCAATGGCCCTGCTGTTTGTCCAGCTCAGAAGAACGGGTGGGCTGGAAGACAGACAGTTAGAGGGAGGGTGAAGGAAGAGGCACGCTGCGTGCCCTGGGTGCCTACTTCTCTGTGAAGATCCACATGCTAAACACATAGATGAGCTTATGTGACCTTCACCTTCAGCTTTTTAGTTGATATGAAAATATTCAAGTCATTCTGTTGAGATTGTAAGTAGCCACTGCTCCAGGACAGCGGGGGGCCTCTCTGCCTGCTGTCCGTGTCCTGGCCACCTGCTCCTCTTTAGGACCCCCCTCCACTTCTCCTTGGTTCAGCAACGGGTTAACCTTAGGCCTGGTGGAGAGCTTTGGACCCCGCGTTAGGGCAAAGCTCCCAATCCCTGCTGATCATTCAGTTCCCCATGCTTCATGAAGTGTGAAGTCTTCGGAGCATCACTTCTGTTCCCATTCTGCCCCCAAGCCCCCACATTCCCACAGCAAACCACAGCCATCACTTTACAGATCAAAAACACACATGCTCAGAGAGGGTGCAAGCCTTGCCAAGGTCACCCGCAAGTCAGTGGCCATCAGCCCGGCCACCCTCCGCGCCTGAGTCATCGGGGGCGGCTGTGTCCGAGGGACGACGCCCAGGAGGTGCTCTGGCCTCAGCGCACACCAGTCCTCCATCTCCTCCTCTCTGAGGCCTCAGCAGGCAAGGGGAAGCACAACGGCTTGGCTTCATGTCGCTCACACAAAGGGCACTAGGATGCCGGCCGTGAAGACACCAACATTGCCTGTGAATTTTTAAAACACAAAGGAACCACCCTGGTTGGTGTGGCTCAGTTGGTTGAGCATCACCCCGTGCACGGGAAGGTTGTCGGTTCGATTCCAGGGCAGGGCAGATCCCAGGTTGCAGGTTAGGTCCCTGGTCAGGGTGCTTGTGGGAGGCAACTGACTGATGTTTCTCTCTCTGATATTTCTCTCTTTGTCCCTCTCCCTTCCTCTCTCCCTCTCAAATCAATAGAAACATATTTGAAAAGAACACAACCAACAAATTATGTGAGGGGGAAAGAATAATCATTCTCAGCCCAGCCTGGGAGCACATCTCAAGGACTTGAGTCTGGAGTAAATCATGTAACCACATTGCGTATATCCACTGACTGCCCCTCTCCTCCTCTTTCTCATTTCAGAGTCTTCACCCCCAGACTTCAAAAGAGTGATCAACACTCTCAGACACTGCCTAGGCCTGTGTGGGCATCACTCAGTAATGGGCGAGAAGCACTTAAGCACACAGAGTGCTAAATAAGTACAGTTACTGCCCCCTTTACAGCCCTTTTCCACAGCGCGAATAAATCTGGAGATAATTTTTTCAACACTGCAGAGCTGGGCTATTTATTCTGCATTGAACTCTATACTTTTTTATCCTCTGAAGACTTATAATGTTAATAAATTCTATAAATTGTACAGTTTCATCAGCAAAAGAGAGGAAATGATCAAGAGTTAGTGTTCGCTATCTGAGCAGATGTGTGGGTGCAAGAACGTGAGCTCAGGCCTCACCCCGTGCTAGGCACAGTTCTTGGCACAAAGAGGCACCAAGAAAGCTTGTGAAATTCGGTGTGGAATAACAGAACTAGGTGTTTTCCAAGAAGCGTAAAGGGAGAACGGTGGTTGAACATCCCATTTCTAGGCATCGCACTGTGCCAATTTCAGTCTGCAGTAAGACCTACTTTTTCAGGAAGCTCCCTGTATTCCCGGGAATTCACTCCTCTTTATTATTTTAGAACAACTTAACTTTACAGCAGGGTAAGAGAAGGCAAAATCTAGTATTTATGGAAGAAAAATCTAATTTTTATTTATTTATAGAATCTCTAACCCTCAATGATTTACTCATACAAAATAACCCGTTTATAAAGGAAGGTGAGAGTTTCACAAAGCACCTTGAAGTCATGACAGTAGGATATTATAGCCAGGTTTTTCCAGGCAGAGAGACCTAGATTCCCGTTCCTGCCTGGCCATTTCCCAGGCATGGAACCTTGGACAGATTCTTAACTTTTAGAGCCATTGGTTTCCTCACATTTCACAGGGGTCATACCTCTCCCTGCCTTCCTTCCCAGGCGGCTACAGAATTAAAGGAGATCATGGACTGGGACCTAGGATATGTTAAGTTTTAGGAAAGAATTGGCCTTCTTTTTCCTCATAGTTCAAGGTCTTGGGTTGTTCCACGAGATGCTGACAACAACGTTTTATGATTTTATAGTGTATGTGTGTTATACCATGCAAAAAAAAAAAAGTTCAAAAATCTTAAAATAAGTTTCCATTAGAAAATTAAGGAATCTATAATCCAATTGAAATATTAATGATTGTTAAATTTTGTAATTACAATTTTCCTCTCTTTTTTTCTCAACTAATTTATAATGATAAAATTATGTATATTTATACTTTTCCTGGAATCTAGATGTTTAATACTATTTTAATTTTTTCAAAAAAGTATTATAAAATTTGAGGGAAATATATAATTTAAATGTAATTTAAGAAATATGGATGATGAATATCTGCTTTTCTGGATGAAATGGATGATGGATGATCAACTGAATAACATGGTGAAGGAAAAGGATAACATTATCAATCTCATTGTCTCACTTCGAGTTGAGAACGATTATTTTGGTTTCACAGATAAGAAAGGTGACCTTGTTCCACAAGGTCAAGTCCCTTATCTAAAATCACACAGTCATAGTTGAGTTGGTATGACCAGAACTGATAGGACCACAGCTGAACATCTGAACCGATAAACTGGGTCAATCTGATTCTCTTTCAAGAATTTGGAACTGAAAGGTGTTGGGTACTGTTAAGATGGGGGACAGGTGGGACTTTGTCAACTGAAAGAAAGACTCTTGAAAATTGTCATTCTAGGAACCAGGCATTAAGAGTCTTATCTGGGAAGAGGAAAAATGCAGATGAGGAAAGAAGAGATTTTTTATACTTGGGTTTCATTAAATTCTTTTCTATCCATTCAAAACAAATAAGGGACTTTTCAAACGAGATTTGACTATGTTTCTGTTCTTTATAACCAAAGTCCTCTAATATGGGAACATTTACAACAGAAAAAAATATGGTGTTGAGACTGAATTAAGAAGATAACCTTCTATTTTGGTAGGTAGGTAGGTAGGTAGGTCGATAGATAGATAGACAGACAGACAGATGGATGGATGGACAGACAAATAATTAGATACCCATTCTTGGTTCATAGGTTAGAGAAAAATAAACTTTACATGCATATACACCATATATATAGATATAGATATAGATATAGACATAGACATAGACATAGACATAGACATAGACATAGACATAGACATAGATAGATATATAGACACAGATTTGGATTTAGATACAGATGACACATAGACCATCTACTTCCACGGTATAGTATAAGGAAACAGGAAGCGCTGGGGTGGTAGTGAGGACTGAGCAGAGAGTGTGACTTCCCTTACTCCAGCACGACACTCATGGTAGGGGAAACAGTATTAGCTAGAGTTACATTGGTGCAATTGATAAAAGCTCTTTATTTAAAGTGAAATCTTGAGCAATGGAAAACAGAAGAAGAGAATCAGCTGTAACTGCTAGAATGTGACCAATCCAGAGGTAGGAAGGAGATGTTCATAGGCAGGGACCAGAAAAGAGGATCAATACATAATAAAGGATCAGGATAATATAAGGCTAATGAAAAAGAGAAAAAGGAGTAATGCGTTGGCTATTCCTGAGTAAAGGTTTCCCTAGGTCCTTAATGAGAATGCATTGAAGGAATGCCACAGACATATATTATTTTTGCTTTGTCGCGTATATCATGGTTTATGTAGCTTTAAACAAACTTTATGTAATTCATTCTATGTATGATGGTAGTAATAATAGCTATTATTTATTGATGCCTTGCTATATACCCGATATTCTGCTAGGCATTACATATATCCACATTTACCTGCTCACACGACCCCAACCCCGCACAGACTTCTTTCTCACATCCATCCTTCTAAAAGTGGAAGGTCTTTGGCTACCCAAGCCTAGGAAGCATATACGTGCTGGTGTATGCTTCCTGGGTTTGAGGAGTAACCAAAGAGCCTCTTCCTGTGGGGGTGTAGACTCCCTTGGACATATGGGTGAGGTGTCTGTGTTCATGTGAACTGCGCCTCCTTGTGGCACAATGCAGAGACCAAATGACTGGGGTTTGGTTCCACACTCTATAGTTGGACATGGAACTTTGAAGAATCCAAGAATTTCAAAGCAGGACTTGGTAATCTGGGTGTTTATGAAGTTAGATTTGTCCAGGCTGTAGGACAGGACTTATTTTAACAACCAGCTTAATTTCTGTAATCTGTAATATTTAGCCCTAGGAATGTAGTCCTCCACAGGAGTCAGGCCTCCTCCTCCTGGGCCTGAAAACTCAGGGTCAGGCTGGGTGCCCAGTACAGTGCCTGGCACATCATAAACATATTCAGATTATCAGATTATTGGTAGGGGACTATTGTTTAGGCTTACGCCTGTTTAGGAGGGCTTCCGATTGTATACGGCATCGTGGTTTAACACGTATTGAATGGGGTTTTGAGATACACAACATTTAGATACCACAGCCTTTAGTCAATTTATTCCTAAAGAAGAAAAAATGCATTTTTAACATATTTCAATCAGTTTCTTGCTATGGGTAACACCACTTAGAATTAATCATTCGAACAGAAAGAACGAAATCCTTGAACAAGGAGGGCCTGGAATAGTAACAGCTGGATAGAGGCTGTGGAAGGGGCCACGGCCTGCCCTATTCATAGCTACTCCACTAGCTGGTAGCAATTAGCTGGGAGCAGGGAGCACTGAGAGGGGAGCAGCTGTTTCTGCAGCTGTTGACAAGAACACTGAGGCCGAATGGGAATTAACAATCAACCCCACAAGCTGCATTGTTTCAGCAGAAGAGAGGGTCAGCCACTTGGAAGTTCCACGGAAAGGGTGATCAGTGTGCCCCTTAACGCTGAGCCCCTACAGCATACCCTGCCCTGACAGCAGGTGACTGGGAGAACCGTGTCTCTGTAATAACGGAGAACTGGAATTCCAGTAGTGCGAGGAAGGACAGAGACCTGTGGTGGACATCACCGGGCTCGAATTGGAAGACATGTCCCCAGTTTACTGAGTGTCTACAGGTAGGTCCCTTTGCCTCTCTGTGCTTTATTATCTCATTGAAAAGACAAAGGCAATTAGCACCCCACTCAACATCGAACCCTAGGTGAGTGTCATTAAGAACAAAGCTGCTAGGACTACTCCTGTTAATTATTTTTCTCTGATGTCAAGAGGAGGTTATCATATCCTTCCTGCCTATTTCAAGGCTTGTTCAGTGTGCAAGTGCTCTCAGAGCTGCAGACAATGATCAGATGGGAGGGGTTGTTAATGTCACATATTCCAGAGGAATGATGTAAATGGCCTCCGAAGGCCTACCTGACCCCCAATATCTGGTGCACAGAGTCCCTTCTGTCAATGCATTGGCTTGGTGTCTGGAACTCCTATATTCTCGCTGTCCAGCAGAGCTTCCTGTGGTGCTGGGATGCTCTGTCTGCAGCCATTGCATTGGGTACCACAGCTTTGAGTCAATTTATTCTTAAAGAAGACATATGTGTTTTTAACATATTTCAATCACAGTTTCTTGCTATGGGTAACACAACTTTGAATTTAGATGACGTTAAAAATTCTAATGATACAACTAAGCTGGGGACAGGGCGAGGAAGGGGGTAGGGGGAAATCAGTGGGGGAAAAAGGAGAAACATCTGTAACAAAAATAAATAAATTAATTAATTAAAAAAAAGAAAAAATACTAATGATAATCATATGAATGCCTTTGCAATCATACGACACAGATGTGGCAGCTGACACAATGCACAGAATATCACTGGCCCTCTGAGCTAGGTGTTGTTATTCCATTGTATGAAAGAGGCATTGAAAGTGCAGAAAAATGAAGATGAAGATGCAATAATTTCAAGAACAGCAATGACAAGCTTAATTGAGTGCTTACAGTACAGGCCAGGAGCTCTCTAATTCTTTTATAATCCTTGTCTCATTTTATTCTTACACTAAATCTAAGTATTATTATTATAATCATTTTGAGGAGTCTGAGTATAAGTACCTTGCTTAAGATCACATAGCCAGGAAGTTGCAGATACACAATTTAGTAGGAGATCAAATTCCCAAAACTGCCCTTCCTGAGTACATATCTGTTCCCCATGACCCTCAGCCTCTGCTCTCTGTTGGTTTGCTTCATTGATCTTACTATCTTTTAAAATTATGAATTTGTTTCGTTTATTGCCTTTCACTCCTCTTATAAGTTCCACAAGGGCACAGATGTTTGCTTTATCCGCCAATATTATTCATCTCTATAGTAGGTGCTCAGTGAATATCTGCTGTTGAGTGAGTGTCCAGAGCATTTCTGCTATCATCATAATCATCACCCTTGCTCCTATCATACCCCCCATACTGTGGTGCAGTTTTTTGGTTTATATACGTCTCTCTTCTCTTAGACAAGGACATCTTTAATGTTAGCAACTCTGTCTTTTTTAAATCTTAGTATATAGTAGGCCTTCACAAATGTCAGCTACATTAGATGGAGTGTAATTAATCTCTTTCTGAGCAGAAGACAGGAATCTGAGACACTGAGACCTGGAGTCAGAATGACCTCATGGAGGGAAGGGTGTGATGGAAACAGGCAAAGGGCTCCAGCGGTACTTGCTGTGGAGAATGTGACGGTGGGTTGGCATGAGACCCAGGGAAACTGGGGAGGCAGGCAAGCGAGGTGGAAGGCTCCTTGCTTACAGTTGTAGGGGCACCCTAGGAGTCGGGGGCAAATGGATCACTCAAACTACACTCCCCTCTGCAATATAGGAGGTAGGTTAAAAGAACTGTTGTTTGGCCCTTTTCTGGGTGGAAAGATGTTGAAATCCAATTTAAATCAACATTCTTCTCTTAAGTGCTACCAGAATATGGCTTTTCCTTTCCCAATTATAATAAAAATTATTATTTGTTTACTGGAATTTCTTTTCTTTTTAAATTTTGTTTATTGATTTTTAGAGAGAGAGGAAGAAAGAGAGAGAGAGAGAGAGAGATAGAAACATCGATGAGGGAGAACGTCCATTGGCTGCCTCCTGCATGCCCCCCACTGGGGATCGGGCCCACAACCTGGGCATGTGCCCTGACCAGGAATCAAACCAGTGACCTCCTGGTGCATGGGTCAATGCTCAACTACTGAGTCACACCATCCGGGCTACTATCCTTTCTTAATGAAAACCTTCCTGACCTTCTCTGGACGAGGTCAGTACAGCTGGTCTGTGTGCTCAGAGCTTCCTCCCTGTAGCACTGTCCGAATTGCCACTGATGAAATGTGCCACTGTTATTTATGCCTGACTTCCCCGTGGAGTGTTAGCGCATGGCTACAGTATCTCTGTCTTCTCCCCTTGAAGGTCTGATGGTGGGAATGTATGTAAATCACCCAGTGCACTACCTGGCATCTCACACACATCATGTGCATGTCAGTGGCTCTGCCTCTTCCACCCTCTGAACTATTTACATATAAGATGTCAAGGATAAAGTATAAATAATGAATCATTATGAAACAAAACAAAATACACATAAAATCAACAGAACAGACATTGGCATCTACAGGTGCTAGGCACTTTAGGGAAGTTCCTGCCTCACGTCTAAAAAGATGGCGCTCTGGACCCCCGTTTTCAGTGAGAATCACATGGGGAGTGCACACACGCACATTCCCCAGCCCCACCTTCAGGAATTCTGACTCTATGCGCATTAAGATTTCATGCAGCTCAGACTGTTTCCCTCTCGTAATATTCCTGAAAAGGAAACATAACTGGAGGAATCACTGGCAGAAGTGGAAACCAGCTTCTTCAGTCACACACATCCCAGATGTTAAGTAACAAGTTCACAGTTTCCCCTGGGTCAGGGATCACAGGCCACGCTGATCAGTAGCATCACCTGGAGAGGAATGTTTTCAAAGACAAGACTCCAGTTCCCCACACCAGGAGCTGGGTGTGATGGTTGTGCTCCACTGGATCTGCAAACCGCGGAATGACTAGACAGGAGGGCTTCAAGTTCATACCAGCAGCTGCCTTCTCCAGGTCCTCCCTTAAAACCCCGTTCTGGTATCCCTGCATGCAAGTTCAGCTCTGTATATAGTTCACGAGCAGAAACCTCAGCCCCAGCAGATTCTGGGCTTGAATAAAACTTGGACTGTGGCTGAGCTGGCACAGGACTCTCCCTCTCCTCTCAGTACTTCCTGTTCTTCTTAAAGCCCAATTTGTTTCCCATGTCCTTGCAACTCCCACTCCCAGGGCCAGAACCTGCGAGATGATCTGCTGGGTAGAAACGAGGATTTTAGTTAACATCTGGAGATCTGCTTAGGATCTGCTGTCATCCACCTGGCTTAGCCACTACCTGCTGCTCAGACGGCTGCTCTGTCTATGGCTACTCCTTCCTCTTACTGCCACTGTCCCTGTCTTCTGGTTAATCCTTCTTGTTTATAAACAGTTTCCTCCATCACGTCCTTCCTTGGGCACTGAGGGTGCATCTGCCCAGCTGTTTTTGTGAGGCCTGGTTCTGTGCTGACCTACCATGCCTTGCATGGTTGCCAATGCTGATTTTGTTGGCTATAATAGTATTCATTCCATGTTCATGTAAATCATTTTGCATTTTTAAGAAATTATTTTGTTTTATTATGTGTATGTGTGTGGCAGGGAGGGGGTCAAATTAATTATGAATCTTCCAGCCCAACAATTATTCATAAACCCACACTACTTGCATTTTAAACAGTCTCCAGGAATTGGAAGAAAGAGTATAGCATAGTCATAATGATAAACTCAATAATAACTAGAATTATTCCCAGGTTGTTAAGTAATGCAGACATATTAAAATATTTTAGTTGAGCTTATTATGTGCTAATAAAATGAAAGCACAGAAAAGGGCAATATTAGGTAGCAGCTGGTCCATTACCAACTCCACAGTCTCACTGGATGTGTAGATACTGCCTAGGTGTTTATATAAACTCACAAAATGATTTTAAAAACCCACCATCTGCCCTGGCCAGTGTAGCTCAGGTGGCTGAGCGTCATTCCATGCACCCAAAGGTTGCTGGTTCAATTCATGGTCAGGACACGTGCCCGGGTTGGGGGCTCCATCCCAGGTAGGAGGCACGCAGGAGGCAGCCAATCAATGTTCCCCTCTCACATTGAAGTTTCTCTCTCTCTCCTTCCTTCTCCCTTCCTTTTTCTCTAAAAAATAAGTTTAAAAAATCATACAACAAACACCAAAAAACCCCACCACCTCGAGCCTATGGATTCAAAATTCAAAAACACAACAGAACAAACAAGCAAAACCTTTTTTCAATATAGTTATTTGTCAGTTAGAAGTTTTACCACTCCTGATCCAATAAATAATCCACACACAAGAGTTGTGCAAAACTTTTTAACACAAACTTTGTTTTCAGTATCACTATGCTCTGCTTTACAGCTACCTGTCAGCTCTGCCCTGGAATGTCTTAGCCGACCCCACCTTATCCTGTCCCACTCTGTCCTGTTTCATTTTCCCTGTCCTATTCTATGCCACCACAGCCCATTTTATTCTCTACGTTTAGAACAGCAGTGACTGGTTGGTCACCTACAAGAGATGAGGAGGTTGGATACTTTGCTCTCAAGCTTTTGGCCTCGGGGAGAGGAGGAACTATGGGAAGTGTACATGTTACTATAAATAGGGCAGACCTGCCATGTGACAGCCCAGGGTGTCATGGGAAAGACACATGTGGCAATAGAAGGAGACTGGTGGGAGGCCAGCGAGGGACATGCCCGCGAAAACTATGTCCTTACAACACTGTGATGCCTGATGTCACATCACAACGCTCAGGCAGGAAAAGGGCCACCGCGGGAAAGTCCAGATCATTAAAGGGATATAAGATCTAAGACAAACACTTCGTAACAAAAGGCAAGGTCTATTCATTCTGTAATTCATACAAACAGTGAAAACTTCCCGAGAACATAAAGTGAACACAATGAAACAAAACCACGGAGCACCATCAGATGAAAAGCGCCACCTTTAGCCACTCCTGGCTGCTGGGGGGGAGGGGAGGGGCTGCCTCTGCCTCTCTATCCCCTCAGCCTCCCTTTCTTTCCCCCAAGTGCCCCTGTCCCCGCTCATCTGGTTGAGTAATCCACTTACTTTATTATACCTCACCGGTTCTTAGGTGAGATCTTTCTAAAACCTACAAAAATATATGAGACCTATATGTTCCTCTTTGGAAACAGAAAAAAATAATGGTGACAATAATAACTCTAATAATAGCTGCCATTATGGGGGCACCTCCTAGGTGCCAGTCATTCTGCTGAACCCTTCCCATGTAGTATTATCCCTAGTCCTTATAAGGACAAGGGAGATTGGGACTATCATTACCTACATGAAAGGTGGTTAGGAGAAGGAACTAGCACAGAGCAAGATGGCATAAATAGTTGCTAAGTGAATGAATGTGTGCCTAAGCAGATGAATGAATGAGGGCGTGAACAAGTCACTCTGGAGAGGTGTAGTTTTGAACCATGAGAGTGGTTCAAACCCTTGCTCCTAACTGCCATGCTGTCAAGGGTGGTTTGAGAGGGGAGGATGAGAACTGGCCTGGATCTGGGAGGGGCCAGGAGCAGCTGCTGGGAAGGCCTGAAGGCTTCACTGAAATCTTTCTTCAATGAACCTTTACATCTTCTCTATTGGCCATTACGCACCCCAGTTCGTCCTTTTTGCCCCTCTAGTACAGCCTCTCTTACAGTTTCCTCTCCATCTTTGTCCCCCTTCCTCGGCTGGACGCTATTTCTTTGGGGTTTCTCTAAAAGTGCATATGTATTGTGATTCCAGCTGCCGTTGATCCTTCTTCGCTGGAGAGATTTGAAGGCAAAGTTTCAGTTTTTAATTTATTTCTACTTAAAATTTCAGGGAGAAAAACATCTGCAGACCTACTTTAGGACATTATCCAACGTGGCAAAAATTCAACACCCTGCTAAAGGTGACCAGTGGGGAAGACGCCCACCCCGTGAAAGGCGTGGAGGCCTGTACTGGCCAGTGAGCTCCAGGAAGAAAACAGGGAGGCCCCCCAACCCAGTCAGGGATCAAAGAAGCGATGGTCCTTCTAAGTGGAAACATTGATGGGAGGCCCATTTGTGTCTTCACCCCCCCACATTAAGCATGCACTCCCACACATCATCTTTATTACCCACCATCGTCGTCAGAGCACCTTGCCTTGTATCTATATATTTTCCCTCCATCACAAACTCATTTGCATGTGTAGCACTAATTTTCAAATGTGCCCCGAAGCACTGAAAAATGAAACTTCAGATGGGTAGCAGCTTTCAAATAGCGCTCACCCACAGCTGGCTCTCCACTTTCACGTTATTAAAGGGAGGGGGAAGGCAAATTGTCTATTTTTTTATTGCTCTAATTAAGCCTTTAAAAGTTGCAACTGCACAGGGAAAGAGAGAGGGAGAAGAGGGAAAAACAACAACCAAACAAAACTCTTACTTCAGAAGTCAGAAGTGTCAGCTTTCTCAATGCACAGTGACAGAGACCACAGAGATGGCTTTCTTCCCAGACCCCTGGCGCCTGACCTGTGTTCCTGAGAGAAGTAGGCATGCCTGCAGAAGAGAAGTGTTTACTTCTTGGAGAAAATAGGGTCCGGAGGTCGAAGTCCGTGTAGACTGGGAAGGAGAAAAGAAAGAAAACGCCCTTCGCTGAGGGCCAACCTCATCCTACAACCCTTTCAGGAATTTTGTCTACGTGGCCTCATTGGATCATCACACCTTCTTCCTGGAGCCCCTTTGAGGGGAACACCAAAGGAATAAATATAATAACAACTAAAATAAATTCTGTTCTGACAATGGACTTTATGTGACAAATCTCATTTAATTCTCACAACTTGATGAGTTAGGCACTATCTTTACCCTTGTTGAATCAATGGGGTTACTGATAAAGAAGGTAAGAAAGGGCTCAACCTCACATGGCTTAGTGGAGCCAAGCTGACAACCTATGCAGTTTGACTGCAGGGCCCACCACCCCAACCCCTGGACACAGCTGTTATTGGCTGCATCTCCCATGAGAGAAGGAGTCTTCATGGCAGACAGGACAGGGAAAGACGCCAGCTCTCCACTGAAACCGGTCATGCCTTGAGAACGACACTGAATAATCTGGGCTATATTCGAAGGAGAAGCCATTGAGAGAGTTTTAAGCAGGGAAGAATCGAGGCCAAGTTTAATTTTCTGAAAGACTGTTGATGATGGAGGCTGGCAGACGTGAACGAGACAGGTGAAATGAAGGAGACCGGAAAGGAGCCCGATGCCCAGTCCAGGCAGGAGACGACGGCCGTGAAGAAAAGATGGGGCAGAAGAACAGAGGGAAGCAGAAGAATCTGAGAGAAGTATAGCAAGTACATTACTGGGGCCTGGTGGTGAGTGGCTGGATACCAGTGTTTTGAAGGAACAGGCTAGTGAAGAGGAGGCGGAGGGAGATGTTGCGGACGTGATCAGAATATGAGGAGTCCAAAAAAAAAAGCATATCTTTGGAATGAGGTTTCCCAATTCTAGAATATAGTTTCAACATTCGTTTCTCTCTCACTCATTTTCCTTAGAAAGACAGAGCCACAGCAAATTTCTATACATTCAAGATAATGTCCTGGGTGCTTTAAGATTTTGGTAACTGTCCTGTTGGTGGGAATGCAGATTGGCACAATCACTATGGAAAACAGTGGGGATGTTCCTCAAAAAATTAAAAATGGAATTGCCTTCTGTCCTAGTATTCAAAGCAAAGAAACTCAAAACATAAGACACTGATTTGAAAGAATATATTCACTCCCATGTTCATTGCAGAATTATTTACAGTAGCCAAAATGTGGAAGCAACCCAAGTGCCCATCAATAGAAAAGTGGATAATAAAGCTGTGTCCATATATATAAGGGACTATTACTTAGCCATAAAAAAAAAATGAAATCTTACCATTTGCTACAGTATGGCTGTACCTAGAAGTTATTATGCTAAGTGAAATAGGCCAAACAGAGAAAGACAAATACCATAGGATATAATTCATATGTGTAATCTAAAGAACAAAATAAACAAAAAAATATGAACAGACATATAGATACAGAGAACAGACTGATGGATGCCAGAGGATGGTTGTGCTGGGGGAGGGCGGGGTGAAAAAGGCGATGGGATTAGGAAGTGCTAACTGGGAGCGTGCAGGAGGAAGCTGATCTGTGTTCAGCTCTCGCATTGATGATTCTCTCTCTTCCCTTCCTTTCCTCTCTCTCTCTAAAAATCAATAAAAATATTTAAAAAATTACTACTAATAGGTTGTTACAAAATAGGCATGGGATGTAAGGTAAAGCATAGGGAATACATTCAATAATGTTGTAATAACTATCTGTGGTGGCACTTGGGCACTGGGACTATCAAAGTGAACACTTTCTAACCTATATGGATGTACATTTGCTAGTAAAAATTGAAGGATACAAGATCAAACATACTACTCAATTGTATTTCTGTATATTAACAATGAACAACAGGAAAATACAAAGTTAAAAATATTTCATTTAAAATACTAAATCACTATATGACATATCTGAAGCTAATATAACTAATATAATACTGTATACCAACAAAACTTAAATAAAAACATAAAATTTAAACAATTGCTTCAGCCCAGCTGGTGTGGCTCAGTGGTTGAGCATTGATTCATGGACCAAGAGGTCATCAGTTCGATTCCCATTCAGGGCACCTGCCTGGGTTGTGGGCTCGATCCCCACTGTGGGGGTGTACAGGAGGCAGCCGATCAATGTGTCTCTCTCATCAATGTTTCTCTCTCTCCCTCTCCCATCCTCTGTTTCCCAAAATCAATAAAAAATATATTTTAAAAAAATTGCTACAGCCCAGGCCGGTTTGGCTCAGCGGTTGGAGCGTTGGCCTGAGGACCAGAGAGACCCAGGTCAGTTCCCACTAGGCCCTAGGGGTTAGGGGCACACACCAAAAAACAAATAAAAAAAATGCTCCAAAAATATAAAAGCCTTAACGATAAATTGAGAAAAATTTTCAAGACCCATATTCTGAAAACTATAAAATGTTGTGGAAGTTGATGAAGACCTAAGTAAATGAAGACATACACCATGTTCATGAATTGAATGACTCAATTGTTAAGATGTCAATTCTCGCCAAATAGCTCTACAGATGAAACATTATCACAATCAAAATCTCAGCATGGAATTGAAAAAAAAGAGTAAGAAAAAAAAAAACCTCAGCAGGATTTCTGTAGAAATTGACAAGATAATTACAAAATCCATATGGAAATACACAATACAGATAATAGCTAAAACAACTTTGAAAGAGAAGACAGTTGGAGGAGTCACACTACTCGATTTCAAGACTTAGGATAAAGCTACAGAAATCAGTACAATGTATACAGTGTAGTATTGGTATCAAGATATACAAATAGATCAATGGAATAGAACAAAGTCCAGAAATAGACTCATACACATATGTTCCACTGATTTTTGACAAAGGTACAAAGGCAGTTAGTGGAGAAAGAATAGTCTTTTTAACAAATAATGCTGAAACAATTGTACAGTCATGCAACAAACAAAATATAAAAAATAAAAAATAAAACTTTGTTTTGTTCCTCACATCATATAAAAACTAACTGAAAAGGAATTATAGATATAAAAGTAAGAGGCAAAACATAAAAATTGTAGAACTTTTTAGAAATAAATATGTCTGGTTTATCACATTTAGATTATAATTCAAAAAAGGAAAAAAAAAAAATCTTTATGACCTTGACTTAGGTAAAAACTTTTTAACTTATCAAAAGCACTATTTAGAAATTATAAAAATAATTCTATTTTATTGTTTGTATTAACTTGTTTAAAATTTAGTGAGGCTCTTTATTAAAAAAATAATTATATGAAAAAATACAGTGTACTTTATTAATATTAAAAATTTCTGCTATTTGATTGACACTCTTAGAATTAAAAGAGAATAGAATTAAAAGAGAAGGCAAAACTGGGAGAATATATTTACAATCAAATATTTGATAAAATACTGTATTCAGAAAATATTATTTAAAAATCTTAAAAGTTAGCAATAAGTAAGCAAACAAGCTAAATAAGGGAAAAAGAGCCCTGGCCGGTTTGCCTCAGTGGTTGGAGCGTCGGCCTGCAGTCCAGAGAGAACCAGGTTCGGTTCCTGCTAAGGGAGCATGCCTCGGTTGCAGTTTGTCCCCGGCCCTGGTTGGTCGTGCGGGTGGCAACCGCTCAATGTGTCCCTTTCACATTGATGTTTCTCTCTCTCTCTCTCTTCCTCCCACTGTGTCTGAACAAAAAAATGAAAAAATGTCCTCAGGTGAGGATAAAAAAAAATAATAATAATAATAAGGGAAAAAGATTTGAATATACTTTTTTACCAGTTAGTATATATGGTTGGCCAATGAATGTAGTAATAATAAATGATCAATATTTTTATTCACTAGGAAAGTGCAAATTAAAATCACAAGGAGATATTATTATACGTATTGAAATGTCTAAAATTTAAAATGTTGGTGATGATATGAATCAACTGGAACCAGTGATGACATAAAATGGAACCAACACTTTAAAATAGTTCGTTGGTGCTCCCCTCACCCCACAGTTAAATATACACCTACCATACGAGCCAGTCTTTCTATGTCAGGGTACTTACCCAAGAGAAATAAGAGCATAGATCTATACATAGAGTTGTATAAAAATGTTTGTAGCAGACTTATTTGTAACAGCTCCAAACTAAAAACAACCCAAATATCCATCAACAATTAAATGATAAACATATGGCAGTATATCCATACAATGGGATATCTGCTCACCATTAAAAAATAAACCATTGCCGCATGTACCCACTTGGATGAATTTCAACATAATTACGCTTAGTGAAAGAAAACAGACAAAAAGAGCACGGACGGATGACTTCTTTTACTAATCTGTAGTGACTGAAAGCAAATTGATTGTTTCGTAGGATGGCGAGAGGAGGGAGGGCCAGGAGGGAAGAATTAGAAAGAGGCACCGAGAAGCTTTTGGAGTAACATATGTATACAGTATCTTGGTTGTAATGATGGTTTTATGAGTGTTTACGAATGTCAAAACTTATCAAATTATACACTTTAAATATGTTTTTTTAAAATATTTTTATTATTCTTCAATAAAACTTTTAAAAAAGCTTATCCATGCACAATTAGATTTGATTTCGTATTCTAAGTTTCTAAGAATGTACTTTCAGTCTGCATATATAACTCCCCAAAATGTCCAGAGGTGACAATGGCCACATTCTCAGATGCCAGCTATATTGCTTGTCTGTTGAGGTGTCGCAGTCAAAGTGGTAATTCTGTTAATATCTGTCATCTTTTCTGCTGTTGGGATCTCTCAGCACCACATACTTCTGCCTCACCCACACAGCGAAGGAGCTGCTTGCCCTAGTCCTAGCTACTGTTCAAAAGAAGAACATGAACCATTTATGTCTGAACCTCTGCTTGGGATACAGCACTTGGCATATAACAATATTATAACTTTTAACGCAATTTGTTGTTTAAAGTTCATATTTATGAGTTATTAATGAGGATAGTAACTATATCTCCAGTTCCTATTGAGTCATCCTAAATCCTCTAAATATATGAACTTATTTAATGCTCAAAATAATCCTGTGAGTTGTATTATTACTCCATATTATAGATTACAAAACAAATAAGCAATGAGTATTAAAAGGCTACATGCCCAGGTAATACTGTGCTATTTCTGGAATAGAGGTTTAAATCCAGATCCAGTTGACTACAAAGCCAAGTGACTTAAACAACTTTTTTACTGTCTCATCCATTAATTTATTAATGTTGCCTTTTTCTACAAACACATTGAGGCATCTCATTGTGAACATAAGATAAACTAGTCAATCTTTCAGTTGAACTTATATCCCAGAGCAAGTACCTGTTTCTTTCCATGAACTGTTAGAGCTGTAAATACAACTTTTTAAAATTTTCTTTTAAAAAATATCATGCATGATTTTTTGTTCTGGCTCTTTTGTCAAATTACCTACCTATTGCATCCATATTTTGAGTCATTTTTATAAAAATTTCATTATAGCCAGGTTATAAGTTATAGATTGTTCATTAATGTTTTCTTCCAGTATTTACATTAGGTAACTTTATAGTTTTATATTTATTTAACCCATTTGAAACTTTTTTATATGTGGTTTAAGAATTGAATTTATTTTTATCTTTAATACAATGACTCTTCAGTTATCTCCATACCATTTATCCCAAAGTCCACTCAGTGACTAACCCTAAAGGATGAAAAAACATTGTAAAGGCTCTATAATAAAAACATGCACTATTGGCATTAATAGACAAATGTAACTAGATAGAATAAAAAGTCTGGAAATAGACAAAACTACATGTAAAACTAATAATATGATAAAGGTGGTATTTCAAATCTGTTAATTCCTTTATCATTCCTTCCTGGTACATATACTATATATTAAAGTTTGGTGAAATATGTATTTTAAGACAATTCAAGCTTAGAAAACTTTATCTACTGTTACAAAGAAAGAATTTTCCCATTCATAAACTTCCAAAGAATACGGGAGAACTTTAATGTTTGGAAGAAGAAAGGTCATCACTTTGGCTTCGGCAAGGATTTAGCCATTCCTGTTTTGTTCATCACAAAATCCTGTAGGCACTCACTTGCCTACTGCACCAGGTACTCTGAAATTTCAAGACAGGTCTGCAGGAATAAAAAAAAAAAAAAATAGGATCTAAATGTCAGGCACAGGAGTGACCAGAATTAAGTCTCTCAAACTAAAAAGGGGAGGCAATTGTGATTTCCAAGGCTGTGCCCCGGAAAGGCAAAAAATGTGCCCTGAGCTAGGTGAGCCTTTCAGCATTAGAGGTAATGACTGAGGACATGACACCAGGTAAAAATAACTACACTTCCTGAAACCTCACCATGTTCCAAGCAGTGGTGTTTAGAGCTCTATAGGTGCTGCCTCATCTACTCCTCTCTGCAGCTCAGCGGTGAACCTGTAGGTACCATTATATCTGCATTTTACAGACAATAAAATGGAGATGCAAACATTTTAAATAACTTGCCCAAGGTTCAAGAGGTAGAGAAGGCAGAGCTGAGATTTTAGGTGGCATCTTTAACTGCTGTGTTCAATAAAGCACCAGAGGAACTCCCTGGTCATCCCTGGGGGACTTGGTGGGTGTCTCCAGGCAGAGCTGTTAAGCTAAATGACCAAGCAGTCAGAGAACAATTCAGGATTGCCACCCTGATGTTGACTAGCTAAGGTTGGGTATTGGAGGGGGAGGGGGGGTTGGCGCTGGGTTGTTCAGGTATAACAAGCATGTATGAGCTCCTTTGGACACACAGGCTGGGAGGAGACTAGCAGCAAGTGATTCCTCTTCCTGATTTACTTGCCACATACTGAGAGCAGATCAGAATCAGACCAAATGTAGGGACAAGGGAAAGATGTGTGTGTGTGTGTGTGTGTGTGTGTGTGTTTTGCGTGTATGTTCCGAGTTAGAACTTTTGAAGGAAAAATAAGGGAAAACTATTGCAAAATACACCTTCATCTGGCTTCCCATAGGACTCCATGTTTAAATTCATTCTTCACTTGCAGCTCACATATATTTATTGAGTACCTGCTATTTACTGTGATATTAGTGCTTATTGCATAGTAATGACCTGCTTACTTCTCTGGTTCCCCAGCTGCCTGGAAGTTCTTGAGGGACTGGCATTTTTAGATTTTTATACTCAGCGGAAAACAAAGTACCAGGCACATATTAGGTGAATGAAGAATGATCTGGATTTAAACCCCGAATCTGTCATTTAATAGCTGTGAAATCTTGGCTAAGTACTTAACTTCTTTGGACCTTGGTTTCCCTGACTATAAAATTTTCCATCTCGTAAGCACATGAAGCTCAAGAGAAATAATGCCCATAAAATCACTTTATGAAATGCAAAGCCTCGTATAAATGTTACTCCTTGCTCTCCTTTCTTCCCCTTCTCTCTCTGCAGCTCTCCCCTCCCCGCCTTCCATCCCTCACTGCTTTTCATGCCCCCATTTTGGTTATTCGGTTAAATGGCACTTGCTTAAATTGCTGCCCTTCTGAAGAAGCAGACCAAACTCAAAACAGAAAGGGGAAATACACACACATTTCAAGGACCAAATTTGCTCTGAAAGCATAAGGAGGGGACTGTTCCTTGTCACTCTTTGCATCACTCTTTTGCCATCTCACTGCTTCCTGTGAGAGCTGGGAGGACACTTGCACCTTGTGGCCGTGCTCTGAGGACCAGCTAGAACAATGCGGTGGACTCTGACGGCGCCTCCACAGAAGCTCTGAGGGCCCCTTCCACCTCTCTCCTGCAGCTCTGTCCTTTGGGGGCTGGCCAGCCCCGCCCTGGAGCACAAGTCAGCAGGGCGCGTCTTCCCTCCAGGGTCACACAAGGCTCTTCCAGCCCAAGCTCATGGGAGAGCCTCGGGAAAGGGTTGTGAACTCACTGTTTCTAGGAAAGAAGGCTTTGCTGAGACATCCAAGGGGAAACGGGCTTTCTGAATCTTGCCATCTGGTACAACATCCCTTTAGAACCCCTGGGCATCCCCCACAGCAACCCCAGAACTAGGGCTGAGGTAGGAGGCGGCTACCTATCTAAAGATAACTTCAGTCTGAGAGACTAGATCAATCATATGATTCTACTGCCTGGAAGGTCATCCATGAGCTTCTTCTAAAAACACAGCAGAGTAATTTCTCTAAAGTGCCTGTGAGCGAGTCTTACCCCTTCAATGGCTGTCCAGTGTGTGTGGGCTCCAATCTACCCCAATCCTTTGTGATCTACATCCTCTTCTACCTTCAGTCACCACACATGCTCTCCTAGAAATCCTCCGTTATTCTTTTGGTTCTTCTGTGTCAATTGCCAGGTATCAGCACATTGGATAACCCCCAACAGACCCTCCAAGATCCAATTCAAACATGAAAGCTACTCTAAGCCATCAAAGAAAAATGCATTGTTGGATGTTCCCACACTTTATCCGTGCCCCCATTATAAAACTCTCGTGGGCCTCTTCTGTCTAAGCTGGCCTTGTTGAGAGCAGAGAGCATTTCTCCTCTTTGTTCTCCTGTGTTTGACAGATAAGAAATGCTGGCCTCTGTGATGTACTTTAGAGCTTCCCTGGTCTTTTTCCCCACTTCCCATACACCTTTATAGTTTGCCCTCTGGAGGGAGAATATGCAACTACATTTACAAACTTCCACTGGCACCAAGAATGTTGGACTTGGTCACAGTTGTTGAGGGTAGATCTTTCAAAGGGTTAGTGGTAATGGTTGCAGCACACCTGTTACTGCAGTCCTTTCCTTCAATCTCTTTCTCCCCTACCCTAGTCCCTTCAAGGCATATGACTAAAGGGTGATGAAAGAACCTCTGAGCTGCCTCAAGCATTTTTCGTTCTCCTTTGCTGGTTCCTTTTTCTCAAACACTGTTACCCATGGTCTATCAGTCTCTCACTCAGATTGGTGCAGATTTATGAGTCTGCACATTGCGTGAAAATGTAACAGGTTCAAGTCTATTCAAATTTAACTGGTAGTGTAGGAAGAAAAATTTCTCTGGGTGGTCTGCCTTCGCTTGAAAAGCTCTGCTATGTGAAATTTGAGGCCCAAACTTCAGATGAAACTAAAGGTTAGCTTCATCTGATTTGCCTCCATGCATCTGTTTATTCAGGAACCTCAAGACAGTAAAGGGTGGCTGGGCCAAGGCAGGATTTTGGTCAAACCATGTTCTTGCTATTATACACATGCTATTCCTGATCAGCATCCGAAGCACACTGACCTAGAAGAGAAGGAAGTAAGGAATAAAATGATCTTACCTTCTGGCGCAAAGCCCTGATGTCATCTTCAACTCCTCTTTTTCTTTTGCCTTCTATTCAGTCAGCCCCTTAATCAATTCTACCTTATTAATTCCTTTCACACCCCACCTGCCTTGCTTCATCCCCATCTCTAGTGTTATTGGCATGTTTTAGATGCTCACCATCCAACACATGGATTACTAAAACAATCTCCTAACTGGACCTTCTCAGACTGTCCTCATGGTGCCCTAAAATGAGCTTTCTAAAACACCCTTCAAATCTTGTCTTCTCCCTACTTACAAACGTTAGAGGCCTTGCATTATTCATATCAGAATCCTTAGGCTTGTGACCAACAGACTACATCCAGCCGGCAGAAATGTATTTTTTCCTTTAATAATTAAACAAATAAACAAACAAACCTGAAGTCAATATTTAAATGTTTGCTGATTGTTTATAAAGATCCATATTTTCAGTTTTATTTGACAAATTTGATGATTTGACCATGTTATACTAGACTCGCCAAATTCTCAGCTAAAGGTAAATTCGGGCTTTTGAAGTGATTGATGTGCTCCTGAAGTTGTTGCATCCCCCACCCTACGCAAGGACTGCGTATAAATATTTACTGGCAACCATTTATGGCTGATTTTTACCAGTGGGACTGAAATCTCTCTCTTAAGAATGAAATCCAGATTTCTTAATCTAGTGTTTGAAGATTTGGTAGGCTGAATAATGTCCCCCACATATGTCCATGCCCTAATTCCTAGGACCTGTGAATGTATTGCCTTACACAGTAAAAGAGACTTTGTATCTGTGATTAGGTTAAGGATTTTGAGATAGGGGGACTATCCTGTATTCCAGGTGGGCTCCATGTAATCACAAGAGTTTTTCTAAGAAGGAGGCAGGAAAACGGAGATCAGACAGGAGACATAACAATGGAAGCAGAGACTGGACTGATGAAGCCATAACCCAAGGAATACTGGCAGCCTCTAGAAGAAGAAAGAGGCCAGGAAGAAGTTTATTCCTGGAGCATCAGGTAGAACCCCTGTCTATACTTTGATTTCAACCCTGTAAGACTCACTTCAGACTTCTAGCCTACAGAACTGTAGGAGAATAAATTTATGTTGTTTTAAATCTCTAAGTTTGTAATAAAAGAAGACTAACACTTTTTCCCCAAAGAGATTTCTTATTCTTCTTTCAATGACATATAATTTTCCAGTTCTTAAACTTTGCTTGAATATCTTCTTGGATTGCTCATTTTCCTGTTTCCATGAGTCCAAATTCTTCATGGCTCTCAAATGCCACCTCTTCTTGAAACTTGTCCTTTCCACTCTGTTGAATTTGGCTTGACATAAGTTGGGCATTTCACTTTTTCTCTTCTACCATTTTATCAAGTACTTACAAAGTCTCCAGCTCTGGATATTTGCTTTAAATTCATTATTGTGTATAACCTTTCAAGGAGAGGTCCCTGCATGCTTAAGCTCATGTGAGAACATCTCAGCTTGTGTGCTCAAGCCCTAGTATCTACTTTGACAATCTTTGTCCCTTGACCAACTTTCATATTGAAGGGGTTTGTACACCTGATGTGCAGTCTTCCTCACCCTCTGAGGAAGAATACAGCCAGAGGAGGATCAGAGTAGGACCATCCAAAGTGCATAGTCTGGGGCAGAGTCCTTTCTTCTCTGGGTCTATGGACAGTACCAATTTTAAAAGTCTCATGTTTATGCCAGGCCAGTGTGGCTCAGTGGTTGAGTGTTGACCCATGCACCAAGAGGTCACTGATTCAATTTCTGGTCAGAGCACATGACCAGGTTGTGGGCCTGATCCCTGGTAGGGGTCCTGCAGGAGGAAGTCAATGATGTTCTCTCTCATCGATGTTTCTATCTTTCCCTCTCCCTTCCTCTTTCTCTAAAATCAATGAAGAAAAAACAATTATAAAAATTCTCATGTTTATAACTTATCTCCTCCACTGCTCTATTAGCTTCATGAAGGTGAGGGCTGTAGTGTGGTGTTTTTCTTGTGTCTCTCCATTAGTCTGTCAGGGATTAGCATGTATGATGGATTTATATTTGACTGAACCAAATTCAGAAGTATGTGTAGACATGAACCTGAATTTATTGCTTGCTGGTTGCATGCTCATCCCTAAGCTGAGTGTTCTATACATGTTTCTTTCCTTTATCCTCAAGACCTTTGAGAAAGATATGGAACTCAGATACAAAAGTACATTCCGGGCAGAATAAGTGATTCTGTCAAAGTCACTTGACTAGCAAATGTTAGAGTTGGGATTTGAACTCACATCTGTCCAACTCCACCTGTCATGCTCATTCATGAATCCACTAATTCATTTAACAGTGTTTTATTGATGGCGCATGATGTGGCAGGTATTTCACTGATTGCTGGAGATGTGATTGAAAGAGAAAAAGATACCTTCCATGACCTCGTGTAGCTTACACTCTACTGAGACAACCATAGAAACAAGTAATCATATTTCTTTGTAATGTTTGCTAATGGAAGAAGTAGAGGCTACACAGTCCTATGATATTGCCTTGAATTACCAAAGGTAGACCTTAAGATGGTGTGACAAGCTTTGGGAAAAAGTGCTCTACAGAGTAAGTAGGTCCCAGACCTTTCCAATCATGTTACATTAGTTCATTTAGCCTCATTTACAGAGCTGCCCAAGTTGTAGAAATGTACTATTAGCATGCATTCTGAATAACCATAAATCTGCATTATACAGTTTGCTTCTTGTATATCTATCTATCTATCTATCTATCTATCCATCTATCTATCTATTTCAGTCCTCACCCAAGGACATATTGTTTTCTTATTTATCTTCAGATAGAGTGGGAAGGGGGGAAAGAGAGGGAGAGAGAGAGAAACATCAATGTGAGAGGGACACATACACTGGTTGCCTCCCACACAACCCTGGCCAGGTCCAGGGCTGAACAACAACTGAGGTATGTGGCCTTGACCAGAATCAAACCCAACCTCATTGGTCCACAAGTCAACACTCTAACCACTGAGCAATACCAGCCAGGGCTGCTTATTGTATTTCCTAGGAGGGAAAAGTGCAAAGGTTCGGTATTGTGATAGGAATAAATTTACTAACTTACTGTGTTGCATTGCATAAGCTCAATTAATACAAACACGAAAATTATACTCAGCATAATATTTTGAAAGTATTTGGGAATAGTGTTAACTACTCTAAACACAATCTCAGTCAGACAGGTTGAACACATCTTTTGTACTCCTGCTTTGTTGTTTTAATTACACACAGAAATGCAAACATGTCAGGTAAGTTGTTCCAGGTCACATAGCAAATCAAGGGCCGAGGTGGACAGGGTGGTGGAAATGAAGGGTTATGAATTCCTAGCTACTGAATGTGGTGTGTGCATGTCTCGTACATCCTTCTTCACTCCAGCTTTCATTTAACATTTTACGAAGATAAAAAGGGCTTTCAGGGTCTGCATATGGTGTGTGGAGTGAGTTCATGGCTGCTTTTAATTGAATGCTCAGAGGGTAAAGCGTACAGAGCAGGGTAACAGCTGTAGCACATGCAACTGCACCATTGCGGTTGTGTCTCCGTAATAGACAGACTTATTATTTTTTAATTAGGAGCTCCAGTGTTTTGTTAAACTGTAAATGTGTCAGAACCTGGGGATTTGGTTTGCACTACACCATCTTGCATTTAATCTTTATGGAAGCCTTTGGGAGACAGAGGGTCAGTCTGTAAAAGGCATTTTGTTATAATAATAGTGGAATAATAATAGTTAACATATACTAAGTATTCACCATTTTTCAGGTATTTGAAAACTATTTAGATTCATTTATTCAGCCAAGCAACCAACTGATACACACACTCCTACTATGGTTCAGGGACTGTATTAGGCATTTTGGTGAATGAGTAAGTGATGAATAAAACCTGCCCAGACTCAGTCCTTTAGACATTATAAATACACAAAATATATACTTATGTATATGGTGTCCCTGGCTTACCTGTCACTTTTAATTTATTCTCCAGCCCCACCCACCAAACTTCTTTGGTTCCTTCCGTGCACCTAATGGCTTTCAAAGTACTGTTATGCTTTTGCAACTAGTTGCTATGTAGATGGTCACTGTATGTCCTACACATACCAACTAGAAGGCACTTGCTCCAGGGAGTGCCCTGTCTCCAAGTTAGAAGTGTATCTCTATGGGGTAGCGATACTTATATCAGACAAAATAAGGTTTGAAATGAAGGCTATGACAAGAGACAAAGAAAGGCATTTCATAATGATAGAGGGATCAATCCACAATAGCTAAGATCTGGAAACAGCTCAAGTGCCCATCAGTAGATGAGTGCATAAAAAAAGCCGTGGTATATTTACACAATGGAATACTATGCAGTTGTTAAAAAGAAAGCTCTTTTACCCTTTGAGACAGCATGGAAGGACCTGGAGAGTATTATGCTAAGTGAAGTAAGCCAGTCAGAGAAAGATAAGCATCACATGATATCACTTATATGTTAAATCTACTAAACAAAATAAACAGATGAATAAAATAGAAGCAGAGGCATTGAAACATGGAACAGACTGACAAATCTCAGAGGGGAAGGGGAGAGGGGTGATGGAAAGAGATTGACCAAAGAATTTATATGCATGTATGCATTACCCATGGACACAGACAATAGGGTGGTGAAGGCCTGGGGCGGGGTGGGAACCAGAAGGAGGGGGTCAATGGGGAATGAAAAGGGGGGGCATCTGTAATACTGTCAATAATAAAGATTAAAAAATGTTTTAAAATTAAAAGCAAAAGAAACAGAACAAAAGCAAAACATACATAGATCAATGAAAAGGAATAGAGAGTAGAGAAATAAACTCACACCTATATGGTCAATTAATTTATGACTTAAGAAAGCAAGCATATATAATGGTGTAAAGATAGTCTCTTCAATAAATGATGTTGGTAAAACTGGACAGATACGTGCAAAAAATGAAACTAGGCACTTTCTCACATCATATACAAGAATAAACTAAAAATGTAGAAATACTTAAATGTAATACCCCAAACCATAAAACTTCTAGAAGAAAACATAGGCAGTAAGCTCTTTGGCATTGTTTATACTAATATTTTTTTGGATATATCTCCTCAGGCAAGGGAACTAAAAGAAAAAATAAACAAAGGGAAACTAAAAAAGTCTTTGCATAGCAAAGGGAACCATAAAACAAAAAGACAACCTACCAAAAGAAGATATTCACTGATGATACACATAATAAAGGTTTAATATCCAAAATATATAAGAACTCATACAGCTTAACACCAAAAACAAACAAACAAAAAAAACACAAAAAATCACAAAAAGAAAACAAACAAAAATTCCCCCAAATAACCCAATTTTTAAAAAATGGGCAATGGACCTGAATTAACATGTCTTTAAAGAGGACATACACATGGCCTATGAAAAGATGCTCAAAGTCACTATGCATCAGAGAAATGTAAAATGAAACCACAATGAGCTCTCACCTCACACCTGTCAGAATGACTATCATCAATAAATCAACAAACAACAAGTGTTGCCCAGGACGCGGAGGAAAGGAAACCCTCGTGCATTGTTTGTGGGATTGCAGATTGGGGAGGCCATTACAGAAAACATTATGGAGTTTCTTCAAATAATTAAAAATAGAACTACCTTATGACCCAGCAATTCCACTACTGGGTGTTTATCTAAAGAAATCCAAAACACTAATTCAAAAAGATGTACACATCCTTACATTTATTGCAGCATTATTTGCAATAGCCAAGATATGGAAGCACAATCCAAGTGTCTTTCAACAGATGACTGGATAAGGAAGATGTACATATACCCAATGAGATATTACTCGAAGGAAATTGTACCATTTGCCATAACATAACTGCATCTAGAGGGTATTGTGCTAAATGAAATGAGTCAGACAGAGAAAGACAGATATCATTTTATTTCACTTATATGTGGAATCTAAAAAGCAAAATAAACAAAACAAAAAAAGGCTCACAGTTGCAGAGAACAAACTGATCTTTACCAGATGGAAAGGGGAGTTGGGGGACTGTGTGAAAAAGGTGAAGGGATTAAGAAGTACAAATTGGTAGTTACAGAGCAGTCATGGGATGTAAAGTACAGCACAGGGAATATAGTCAATAATATTGTAATAACTATGTATGGTGCCAGGTGGTTACTAGACCAATTGAGGGAATCACTATGTAAGTTACATAAATGCCTAAACACTCTGCTGTACACCTGAAACTAATATTGAATGTCAACCGTGATTGGAAAAAACTTTAAAAAGTGGATTTCTATTACTCCCTTCCTAGCTTCTCTTTCATAGCATGTACTATAATCATGCATCTTGCCATGTATATTATTGTATGTTACATATTTAATGTCTATATAGCATACCAGAATGTCAACTCCACACAGCCTCAGTGCCTAGGACAGAGCTTGAGTAATAATTGGCTCCGCAAATATTTGCTGCAGTAATGAAATTATATATATATGTGTGTGTGCATATATATGCACACACACATATACACGCCCATATATCTACACACACACATATATGTGTATATGTATGTATGTGTGTGTATATATGTATATATATGTATGTGTGTGTGTTTGTGTGTGTGTATATATATATATGTAGAGAGAGAGAGAGAGAGAGAGAGAGAGAGAGAGAGAGAGAAAGAAGGAGGAGAGAGGAACCTCTGTACATTCAGAGTAATGAAAGATTCTTTGCGCTAAAGAGACTAGTTGAGGAACTGAGAAGAAGTAGAATATTATTAACTTTGATCCTAAAAAAATCTAGTCAGACTGGAAATAGGGTGGGTCAGAAGGTGATTGGACTGGGTAGTCCCAACAAAACGTGTAGATGTGTCTCTGTTTCAGCCTTGGCCTTATCACCTGCTGTTTGGTCCTGGTCAAATCACATGACTCCCCTCTGCGACTTTTTCCCCTATAAAGTATGAATACTGACCCTACCACCACCCCCACACACTCTGGACCCTTATGAGAGTCTAATGAGATGTAGATTATAAAAATCTTTTGAAGATTACCAAATCATAATGGCATTTGAGAAGTATTTTTGATATTTGTATTCTAAAATGTAGATAGTGCACATTTAATTGGCAACTTTGTCCAATGACAGATGCTCTTCAAATCCCATAGGTTCCTTGTGTCATTGTTTTCCCCGCCCTCCTCTGGGAGGCTGTTCATTGGTGAATGCCATGGTAATATGTGGCTTGCCTCAGCTGCGTTCTCTGTTTGCTTCTGTGTTGTGGTGTTTCTGGTCAGGCTCTTTGCACCTGCTTCCAGTCATATTTCCCCTGCTTAACAATTATGTTTTGCAAAACCAAAATAACCAGGCACACCTGGAGATGATTGTGAGTCTTAACCTAACCACTAAAAGCTGGTAGCTTTGTGGGGCCGAGGAACCAGCAACAAAGGGACATTAGGGAGGAAACTCTACTCTTCACTGGTCTCTGGACATCTGTGTTGGGGCGGTAGACTTGTGTGGTGGTTTGGAGGTGTTAGGAAGCAAGTTAACATATACTTACATGCATGAAGTGCTGGAACTCCTTAACGCCCCGTGGGCTATGCTTTAGTATCTCCATTATTTCTTGTCTATTCCAACCACTACTAAGAACTACCATATGTTTAGCATCGCTTATGGGGCCGTACACTTTGTGTGAACTTCATTTGCATTACCTTATCTAATCCTCAAAGAAATTCTGTGATGAAAGTGTTATTTGATAAATGTAGAGTTTTTAGAGTGGTATTTATTAGAAAATCAGAAACACCTGGAGGGCTCGTGAAACTACAGATTACTGGGCTCTACACCCAGAAGATTCTGGGGTCTGAGGTGCGGCCCAGTATGTTAATTTTTATCAAGTTCAGTAGATCTGGAGTGGGGCCTATGTACTTGCACTTCTAAAAGTTTCTCAGGTGATGCTAATGCTGCTGGGTCAGGGACCACACTCTGAGAACCCCTGTTTTAGAGGATGAGTGACTGATGTCCAAACTCGAAGTCAAATCTGGTCTCATCTGAATCCAAAACTCAGGTTCTTTCCTGCAATATTGAACTGGTGCATTTCAGCAAATCTGGAATGTGACCTCCATCAGAACAGTGCAGAGGAAGAAAGGAGAAGAAACAGAAGAGATGAGGCAAGCGAGCAGGGAAAGTCTCAGCATGCAGAGGTGTGGGACTTACCTGGATGTACCGGACTTGCTCCACCTTGTGACCCAGAAGTATTGAGCTCATGATTAGAAGGACGTTATACTTTGAAGTAATACATCATCAAGATGATTAATGATTAGGAGGTGACAAAAGAGCCCTTTCTCATGAAGAGATTTTCTAAATGAGACTCTGTCTTTTTCTTTGAACATAAAAATTGGTGGCTTTTCCGAGAGTCATGGCCTTGTAAATAACTTCACTTCTCTACCAAATCTTTTCTGGTAACATGCTGACAATAATAATGCTCACCTAACAAAGAGGCAGCGAGAATCACAAATGTAAGCTATGGTGAATTGGAAATTGCTTGGCTGCTGTGAATTAAAGTGACCTTCTGTTAAATTCCAACAGGTTGATAATAGTGACATTATCAACAGCATTCATGATTTAGATTCATATAAAGCTTTCGGCATGTTCAGAGTTGGATAAGGATGCCAGTGTTGGCTGGGGAGAAAGGAACTGGGGTAGAAGAGGGATACAGACTCTGAGAAAAGGGAAGAGGTGAAAAATGTTCACCCTGTTGGTATCTTAAAAATGCACCTACAACCTCAGACCAGTGACATGTACCTTTTATGTACCTCTGGGCATCAGGGCAAGCTAGAAAGTAGAGCATTTAAGACTGGAGGCATCAGTGTCTGTCTGCCAGCTTTCAAATTCCTTTCTTATCACTTAATAACTGTGTGACTTTGGGCTGCACATTTAACTTCACTAAATTTCAATTTCCTCTTTGTCAAATTGCATTAATAAGAGAATATACAACATAGGATTTCTGTCAAAATTAAATACATTAATGCCCATAAAAGGCTTGGCATAGTACCAGAACTATCTCATCCTGACATGCAATAGATGTTCAATAAAATAACTGAGGAATAAATAAAAACACACACACACACACACACACACACACAAACTTACTTATTCACAATTTTGCTGGGAGATGACCCAGCCCAGTGGATTCTATAATATGCTTCCTTCTCCCATTGGACTTGAAAGGGAGATGATCCCTGTCTCCTCCTTGCCTCCACATGAAGCTCCCACCCTACCCCAGTGGTGCCGGCCGCCTGAAAACATGATGCATCACCCCAATGTGTTCCCTTGTGGGTTCAGATTAATGGCTGGCCCCAGTAAACTGGATGGGAATAGCGGGCAAAGGTGACATTAAAAAACAACAACAACAAAACACTTGTGTTTTCATTTAAGGAAGTCAAAGAAGAAACCACTGTCTGCGTTGAAATTGTACAAGAAGTCATGGTGACCTCCGCTCTACCTTGGGAAAAGAAAATAAGCAATTTACTTGCACAGGGTTCATGGGAAAATAACCTTGGGGGGAAATTACTTATGTGGTAAATTTATGTAGGGTAGTAAGACAAATTATACCGTCGCAGATGAGGTCAGAGGAGCAGGGGAGGGCTGATGGTAAAGAACTGGCTTGCATGGGGCAGGTTGCCTTAACTATATGTGAACCTTGAAAAGCCAATGACATTTTTTAAAGCGCTGGTTAAAAATGTCTCACTTCTCTTGAAATCCCTGGAGCTAAACCTGGCATTTTATTTTGCATGTGTTTTTTATTCATACAGAGCAATTTTTGAAGTGTAATAGTAAAAATAGCTTAACTAGGCATTTTATTAAGAAGCAGGCCCACCTGGAGACTTTTTAGTATTGCTGTATGTTATGGGTCTGTTTGGTCTACGGGCCTCACATGCAAATGCCTAGGAAGGCCAGGCAGGGAGTGTCAGTGACCCCATGAGAATGAACTTGGGGAGATAAGAGGGAGCAATGGCACCCACAGTGAAATGCAGCAGACACCCCCTGTTAGCAGGGGTCAGCTGAGTCTCAGCTGTCGCCAAGGCAGGACTTAGTGTTGACAAATATTTTGGCTTTTTCAAAAGACACTAGACAGTTAACCTTGTGTGGCAGTGCCTGGTTGTTTAATGCTGACGAAATGCATGTGAAAACCTCTAGAACTCAGACAGAACTTACCCTTGAGTCATACCTGGCCATCAGTAAGTGACCTCTGATTTATTCAGATGTTGCCCTGTCCATGGTAGACTTCCCAAAATAAAGTCTCTGCCCATGACTTTGTCCATTTATGTCAGGCCAGTCTTTCCACACTGGACAAACTTAAAACATTTATCTGTGTTGCCTTTATAAAAAGAAAGGGGCTGAGATTGGTCAAGGAAAGCATTTGTAGCTTACAAAGAGGTCATTGGGGTGGGTTTCTGGCAGGCAGGTTAGTTTTCAGCATCATTAGGATAGTTTACATCTGGGTTTAGAAGAGGAAACATTTAGGAGTAACCTGGTACTCCAGATTTACCAACTGTGTGACCAAGCGAAACCTGGGTACCAGCTTCCTCAGATAAAGAAACAGGGATACAAATACCCAATGATTCACTGTAAGGTTGAGTTAGTGATGATGGTTGGCATATCCTGAGCACCCAATCCTAACCCGGGGGCTATTGTTATCCGTTTTTCTGCCTCTGGCTCTAATATTGAGACACTGCCTCTAATTCTGTGTTGAGGTGTAAACACTGAAAGCTGTTTGGGTTTTGTTGTCATTGCCTTGCTAAAATGATATTCGTCTTTGAGAAGCCTTGAACACCTCAACCCCCTCTTCCGGCCTGTTCACCTGGAAAGGATGAATTCCTCTGTGCGTTCACCTTGGCTTAATTGATAGCAATGGCCAAACTTCATTTTATATTTGCCCCTTTTTTTCCCTTCCCTTTGCACTTCTTGCCTTTCACAGGCTCCTTGGTTCAATTTCTGCATACTGAAGGGGCCAGAGTGCTGGGGCCACCCAGGGATGTGTGGACCTCCGCAATACTGCCTTATCTTGGGGCCTTAGTTTTCTCATCTGCACACGAAGAGGAGGACTCCTAAGGTCCCCATTCTGACATTTTAGAACTAAATGTATCTTACATTTGCTCGCTCATTTATTCAATGAATAAGTATTAATTTCACCCCTTGCATAGGTCTCCATGGCAATAATTCACTTGCTGCTGTGTAATTATTTGCATCTCAGCACTGAGGACATAGATATAAAATGACATGATCTCTGTCTTGAGGAGCTCACCATCCTGAAGGGGAGGTGCCAACAAACAATTATACTCTAGTAACCTAATTATTGCAATGGAGACTTCCAGTTCTCAGAAGAGACCATCAGAGTGGCTGTATTGTAGCCAGGGGTGGTAGGGAGGTTGTGTGGCCATTGGCAATTACTCTAAGCAAATGGGAGGTTTATGTATTATTAATTCTTGGCGCCCTTACCCTGCAGAAGCTAACAGTCTAATGCAGGAAACAGACACATAGACAAATGATCACAAGCCAGTATGTCAAGTTCTGTAATAAGAGAAGGAACAATGTTATCTACACACAGGAGAAAGAACAACCAATTTGTTTGACTCAGAATGCTATCCCTATGAGCTGTGAAACTGATTAAAAATAAACCTGGGGAAATTAGCTACAGGAATATAGTTTTAGAAAATGACAAGAAATGTATTCATTTATGATATGACTATTTATTGAGTGTTTGTTATATGCTAAACACTATGCCAGGAATAACTCAATGGTGCACAAGGTACTTCCTCCAACTTAGGTGTTAGGAGGAAAACCAACACAAAATTAAACCTCAAGTTGTCAAGAATTTAGAGCCAGAGAACCAGACTTGTTGGCCTAGCTCCTCCATTTATGAGCTGTGTGACACAGAGAAGACCCCTTGACTTCTCGACTTTATTTCCCTGGTGAGCAAAATGGGATAATATGTACGAGTGAGATGTGTAAGAGACAGGATTCAAATAAAATACGGGTTGAGAGAGTGCTTTGTGGGCTGTTAAGGACTCTGCACATGTTAGTGATTATCATAAATGGAAAAGAGGGAATTGGTTGTACTTAACCTGAGATGAGAGAAGGTGATGATTTTCACACACAGTGACTCATCTATCCTTGGGCTTCAAGGTCATGCATATATTGATAATTCCCAGTCTCCTTTTTCATGATCAGTCTTCTTTTATCAGCTGCTTGTCAATAATAACTGCCTTTTGAACTTCTCCCCTTGGCCTTGCCCCTAGCACCTCATGCTTGGCATGGCCAATATTCAATTCAACTTCTTTCTCTTCCTCCCTCACTTCCTTCAGACTTTCTCCTGCTATCAGATTTCCCATCACAGCAAACAGTCTCCACACTCTGTCCTCTAGTCCTGGACGGTTCTCAAGTTATCTCTCCTCTCCATTACTACTTATGTCAGACCTCATTACCCCTCCTTGGGCCACTGCAATAGTTTCTTCTATAGTATCACTGCTTTGGGTCTCTATGCTCTTTCCCTCCCTCCCTCCCGCCCTCCCTCCCTCCTATTGCTACCAAGGTGATCTTTTTACAGTGATAACTTGGCCATGTAATTCTTATTCTCAAAAGGTTTCAGTGATGCCTCATGGCCTACTGATTTAAGCCATTAAGTAGAGCCACAAGAATCTTTGTGACCTCAACCCTGCTTCACGCTTTAGCCTCAATCTACCAGTTCTTCATGTACCAAGCTTATTTATATTGAGCTACTTATTCCTCTTCTCTGTGACTTTGCTCATGCTCTTCTTTGGCCTAAGACTCTCTTTTCTGTTTGCCAACCACTATTATTTAATTTTTTAAAACCTCGACTGAGAATATGTTTCTATTGATTTTTTAGAGAAAAAGGAAGGGAGAGAGAGAAAGAGAGAGAGAGAGAGGGAGAGAGAGAGAAATATTGATCGGTTGCCTCCCATATGGGCCCTGACTGGGGGTCGAACTGGCAACCTAGGTGTGTTCCCTGACTGGGAATTTGAACCTGCAGTCTTTTTGGTATACAAGATGATGCTCCAACCAATGAGCCACCTGGCCAGGGCAGCCAACCACTATTATTTAAATCAAGGTTCCCCTTCAATATCACTTCCAAGAAGGAATACTTGGATCTCTTCTCTTCTGTTCTTCCATCATACACAATATATGTCAGAGTCCCTCTCCCACTGCCCTGGCATGTATCTGACAAGCTCTAACCCATCTCCACGTCTCAGCACATAGCTCGGGCCGCTACAGAACACGGCTCAGCAACGTCTGACCTGCGGGTGGCTGTTGTGCGCTAAGGAGTACCTTTCATGGAGTCTGTAGCTATATTTATCCATCTCTGTAATGCATTCTGATAAATATTTTCTACCAGAATAGCTGGTTTTCCCATACTTTCAAAACAACAGGGCTTTGGAATTTCTAAGGAGCATGGAAGAAGGGAAGAAATAAGACAAGGAAAAAAAGAAAAAGAAATGAAGAGAAAGAAAGAATGAAAGGTAGAAAGAAAGAGAAAGATTGGACATACAAGTTATGGAAAATGGTGAAAACAAATGCCATCTACAATGTGCCTGAAAAACTCTTTGTAAAGACAAAATGGTGCATTCTTCGTTTGCACTCAAAGCCAACCCTTTGAACAATATGTACTGTCACCTTAATCTAGTGGTTCTGATTCCCCTCTAATACCATACACCAGTTTGTATTTATTCTAACATTTCCTAAGTAATTCCCTAAGAGGCCCTCCTGATGATCATCTCGCCCAGCTGTGGAGCAGGGGTGCCCCGTTCATTGGGCCACCAGCACTGAACCACTGAGTGAAGATCTGCAAGAGGAGGAGCTGGGAGAACATGCTCCTAGGCTTTGTGCTACCTCGAAAAGCCACATGCTTTGTAAGCAGAACTCAGATCTCATCCACCGAGGGCTAAAACAAGGATTTGCTCCTTTTTACTGATTTCGTTGGTGGTGTTTTTGTTTTATCTCAAATCGCAGTTGGATAAAATCTCATTAGTGTTATGGCCTCCTCCCCTGGTGTCCCCCATGATGTTTGGAAGTTTTCAAATAGTACTTTCCATGTGTCCACACCTGGTCACCACCACAGCGCTGGAACCCTCACCAGTTACCTGCCCTCCTTTGGACGGCACTCACGAAAACCCATGTCTGTCATTAGATTCTAGCTAACCAAGAAACAGTCCGCATAGACTCTGATGTCTACAGAGAACAATGCTCAGAATTCATTGTTAGGATTCTGTGTGTATGCTTATTGAGGAAGGTCACCTTTGGTTAGCTTTGTATCTTGGCTGCTGGTGTCAGAGTCAGAACATGGCTGATAGCACACAAACCAGGCGTGCATGTGGGACTCAGAACATTACTAGCTGCGATGGTCCTGATGACTTCCAAGGAGGCAGAAGACACTTATGGAAACAAAGGCTGATGGGCCCTGACAACGGTGATATAGAACTAACCTGGATTACGCACACTAAGCTAATTGTCGTACTTTGGTGCATACATTAGTTTTAATTTTGTCACTTGTGTAGACAGATACAATTATGCTGGTCAACTATCCCCATGTATTTCAAGGGTAATGGATATATTTCTTGCTTTAGAATGAGGGCAGTAAGTTGTTTTCTGAGAATTGCTGGCATTATTCTTAATTTGGTTATTTGGCTCAACAATAACATTAGGGGAGATTGAGGTTAGACATTAAGGTACACGCACATGGGCAGCACCAGAGAAATCTCTGTGTGTCAGTGTTAAATGTTTCAGAAAAAGATTAGTGACTGTCCTGTCAAAGGCTGAACTATGCTACATCCAAATATCTCTAACATTGGGACTTTACCACATTCTGGAAGATATCTTTCCATCCATCCATCCATCCATCCATCCATCCATCCATCCATCCATGTATTACTTATTGAACTCTCACCAAACTTAAGGACTTGTGCTTTTCTGTAGGAATTAATATATAAATAAAGAAACCCCTGCCATCAAAGAACTCACAGTCTAGTGGTAGGACATGAACACATAAACAGAATTAGACATAAAAGATGAGGAGTTAGCCAGGTAACTAGGTGGAAGGGGGAAGGTATTCCAGGTGGAGAGCAATGGTGTGTACACAGACATGTCAAAGCAAGAGACAAGGACCCATTTGGACAAGACGATGGAGACCATTGTTTGACTTCTTGCCAGTCCTGTGAATATGCTACCCAGTTATTCCTTTAAGAGAGAAGCGAATACACGTTTAAATTCACACTGAGGCCTTACTCTCCCAGGGATGCTCCCAGCTAATGTCTGAGCATGGTGGGTTATCCCTATCCAACACAGACTTGGCTGAAAGGCAATCTTTGCACCCCAGTTGGCCTGATAGTGACCTTCTTGGGGCTGTACTGCAGTCTTCAGAACTTCCTGCTCAATTTTCCTTCTTTCTCTTTCCCCCTTTGACCTGTTCTACAGTCTGAAGCTCTCCCTGCCCACGTTGTCTCTTCCCCTTATCCCCACGAGCATTTCTCCCCACAAATCTTCACTTCTGATTCTGTCCTGCTGTCTGCTTCCTGGAGAATCTGAACTTAATCAGATGCAGTAAGGTGTCTGCATTTTGAACTGAAGTCAGTGAGAAGCCACCGAAGTGTCTCGCACAAGGACATCGAAGAATAAAACCTTTGTTATAGAAAGACTACTGCAGCTATTGTGCAGAGGACAAATTTAGGAAGAGTGGGACTTAAAGAACTGAGACCCATTTGAAGTGAGAAAAAAATGAGGATTTTAAATGGGGAGATAGACAGCGGCAGAGAAGGATGAGAGTTGGAAGGCAGACACCGGGGTAGAAACAATAGGACTTGATGACTCATTGGCTGCAGCCTGACAGAGAGGGAGCGTCAAGGATGGGGTGGGCATCTACACTGCTAAGCAGGGCCACGGTCTCAGCCTTAAGGAGTCTTGGCAGGTGGCCAGTTAGTGGATAATCCTCCTAAGAAATGCAGACAAAGTAGGTTGGCAGTTGCCCGTGTGCTTTCTGCTATACTTCCCCTCCACTGGGATGGACTCCATGGGCAAGGAGAGCACTGGAAAGGCCCAATAGGGGTCTGGGCTGAAGGCTTGAGGAAACTGAGTCCTCTGTTGGGTGAGCAACACTCAAGGGCTGGCAGATATCTATATAGATCTATATAGATATATATACACACACTCACACATATATGTGTTTTTTTAACCAATCATTTCTTTAATTTTTTAAAATTGATTTTAGAGAGAGAGAAAGGGAGAGGGAGAGAGAGAAACATCGATGAGAGAGAACGTTGATGGGCTGCCTCCGGCATGCTCCCCCACTGGGAAATGGGCCCACAACCTGGGCATGTACCCTGACAGGGAATCGAATTGACAACTTCTTGGTGCATGAGTCAACATTCAACCACTGAGCCACACTGGCTGGGCACGAATATATTTCATACTTCCTAGCTCCCGGCAGTTGCTGCCAGTTCCTGGCATTTCTTTGCTTGCAGCTGTGTAACCCCAATCTCTGCCTCCACCATCACACAATGCTCCCCTGTGTCTTCACATCATCCCTCCTTTGTGCGTGGCATTCTCTGTGTCCCTTATCCCCTTCTTATAGGGTCACCTATATTGCATTAAGGGGCCACCAGTCTGACCTCATCCTAATTACATCATCACAGACCCTTTTTCCATATAAGGTCACATGCTGAGGTTCCAGAAGGACATGAATTTTTGGGGGGACACTATTCACCGCAGTTCAGAAGCCCTAAGTAGACGCTTACCAAGACCCTACCCTTTTATTATGCCATCCTGAAACTCCAGCATTACCTCTGGAGATTGTGAAAACTACATTTAAGAAGCCTCACTACATTTAACATCGGGCTCTGGCTATAGTTTCTCCCTTCACAGCAGTGCCAACGCACGTGTCTTTGTGACCAGTCTGAGACCCACACAAACATTTCTCTGGAAACATCAGTCTGAACAGGGCTGACTCGAGGTACAAGCTCAGATGTTGCAGGATCCGCCTTCAGTCAATCTAGGAATTCTCTCAAGGTCTCTATTACCTCTCTTTCTTCTACCCTGGCCAGAGACCAGGGCTTGGGGAGTGTTAGGTTAGCCCTGCCACTTCCCTACTGCTGTTCTCTCCCAGTTATTAGAAAGCATCTACCTTACTCGACCAAGCTCTGGCATTGCTATGTAGTGGAACACTTCAATAATTTAGAGAATACCTCCTTTTAATTTATTTTCCCTTTATCCCAACAAACCTGAACATCAAGATTATTATTTCGTTATGAACTTGAAACAATCTGTGCTTAAAACTCAAAAGTGAGCTCTGATACCTTTTCTCTTGGCAGTGTCTGTCCTGGAGGAAGACACTTGTTCGTGGGCCTCAGCATGCCGTCCCCACCACTGGATCATTTGTCTGCCAACTACTCACCTTCCCTGTCTGCCTTGCAGCCCAGATGGCCAAGGAACTCATTTTGGTCACCAATATATAGGTAAAGTTTGCTGGGGTATTTTAGAAAAGCTTCTGGTTTTATTAATAAAAAAGAAAAATCTGGATGGTCTTGAACCCTTCCTGGATTAAATATGACGGGATGTTGGATGCTTGCACGAGCCATCAGGATCCTAAAGGAGAGGCAGATGTGACAGCATTGAGCCAATGAGCCAATGTCAACAGCATCCACCTCCAACTTCACAGATTAGAAAAATCAACTTCTCAGCCTTAAGCCACAGAAAATCAGAAGTGCTGCAGAGGAATTCCTAGCAGCCCTCCTGCCCAAGCAATACATAAATCGGGTTCAGCTGGTGAGGACTTCCAAGCAGAAAAGCAGGATAAAAACTACCCTGGTGTCACATCTCCAGAATATTGCCCTCACTCTTATAACTCAAAAACAGGTCTCTTCACCAAAACCTAAGAGTTCGGAAATTTGATTTGAATGTAACTGGAATATAGAAAAATGTAAGTAGACTAAAGATCGAATAGATACTCTTTATGTAAAATGTCCCATGTTGAGTCTTTAGTAGTGGGGAATTGCATTTGCTTCTAGAACAAACTTTTTTCTCTTTTTGCTTGAGGATAAATTATTAGAATGGATCAGGTTTAGCACTGGGACTCCCCAAGTTGGATATTGTATAAAAAACACGAGTAAAATATAAAAGAGGCCCTTAGAAGTGCAAATGTGAAGCCCATCCCACCCTCTGTCTTGGGATAGCATGAAGCTACCATTAACCTGAAGGCAGCTGTTGTCTTAGGGATCCACTGCTCCCTTAAGCTGAGACTATATTTAAAAGCTGCGTACTTATACTTATTTCTCCCCTTTCTCTTGTGGAATTCTTATAGCAGACAAGGAGCAGAGAGGGGAAGCAGAGGCCCCGGGGTCCCAGACAGGCTTCTGGTCTTCATGACAGTGTAGCACAGACCTGAGAGATCCCCTGCATGTCACCTCTGGGCAGACCAGACACCTGTCTGACGTGATGGAGGGTGGCATCTTCCGAGCAACAGCACTCAGGGCAGAGACCCAGGTGATGAGACAAGGAATGTTCCTGATTATATCAATACAAAGGCTACTTTAGCTGGCTCAAGAAAAGGAGGGATGTGACGGATGCCCCTGGTCTCCCCGTGACAAGCTTAAAAACACGCAAGGCTTAGGAGCTCCCAGTAACAACAGGGGACACTCTGCAGGGGATAATAAAGCCTACTCGTCACACTGCCCCAGCCTTTATAATTTGGAGTATTACCATACAGATGTTTGTTGACCTGCTTTTTCAGGGGTATATCTATTATAGAAGCATTTAGAAAACATTAATGGTACTTTTCAAAATCTCTAGCAGTGAATTACAATAATGGTCCTAATCTTTAACGTCTCCTTAGAAGCACACCTTCTGCCCATATCACTCTGCACTGCCCTTCCTCTGGACCAGCCACCAACCAGCCATCTCTTTCTTAGATACAGAGTGGGCCCAGCCAAGATCAGCAGACACCTAGTCAGTCCCACGTGACGGCCAGCACACAGCAGGCAGACACTTATTGTTGCACACCGCTGAAATTGAGAGGTTTGTTATGAGGCACTAGTCCCAGTTTTGTATGTTTTTATACTCTAAAATAAGCATAACAAGACTTACCACATCAATGTATTTTTGAGTCACAAATGTGATAACTCAGCATGTAAGATAATTATTATTTCTTGGCAACACTAGAGACTGAATATGTGAATTTTAAGATCTTATTACAGGATAGACATCTGTGTTTCTGCCCCAGGGATCATGTTCCAATAAATATTTCTGCATTCCAAGTTTCATGGTATGGTTGCACATGGGCTGCCTTGCAGAGTGTCCTAAGCTTCAGAGGGTGATACTGTTAGAGAGTCTCTCCAATGGAATCCTGGTGCAAACGTTGCGCTTGCAGAATTGGCATTATAAATGTGTAAGGTGAAGGAGCCAGCAGGGGAAGTGGCTTCACGACGTTCAGCTGGAGAGGATTTTTTGAAAAAGATGGCACAGTAGAGGAAAAGTGGAAATGGCAGGAGCTTTCTAGCTGGGGTGCACCGAGTCAAAACCTGGGCCTCCTCATTTCCCAGCGGTGGGAGCTCAGCAGACTCTCTAACCTCAAGGAGCCTTGGTTTGCTATCAAATAAATGGGGATAAAAATAAGCATCTCATAGAATTATTGAGAACACTAAAGGAAAGGCTTGCACTTAAGATTTCTGGGGCACCGTAGATATTCTTGCAACTGGATGTCAGGAACATTTCTATGAACTTGGAGTACAAGGACTTGGGGAACAGGGAACCAATGAACATAATTAGCAATTTCATGTGCTGAGTTGTAAGGGGGAAATTTGGATAGAAAAAGAATCAAAAAGTTAAAAAGTTAGTCTTTTTTGTGCATCAGTTTTAATGCATAAGATTTTTTTTTTTTTTTTGCATTTCACTATATTTAGGTACAATGTGGCTGAGAACAAAAAGCTGGGATTTATTTTTAAATGTTTAGAACAATAAGATGGCTGGTGTTCTATATATATCAGTATCTCATTGCCCAATATAGAAGAACCTTACACTTAGTTATGAGCATTTCACAAATATCTGTTGTACGGTTGTAGTCTGACTCTGCTTTACTCAATCTTGAGCTTTGACTCGAAATGCTAAATATGATATTTTGCATTTGCATGCACTCGACAACTTTTAAAACTCTTGCCTAGTTACTATTTAATTTTTGACCTTCTCAACAATCCTGTGGAGTAGCAATCCTTATTCTCATTTTGAAGACAAGGGAATCAACTTTGAGTGGTTAAATGGCATGCCCAAAGTCACAGAGCTGGTGGATCCTGGTCTAGCTTGCAAAGGTGGTAGCATGCGAGGCATTTCCTGAGAGCCTTTGTATGGCAGGTGCTGTGCCGGGCTCACAACCCTCAAGTCTTCTAATCATTACAAAAGCACTGAACACAAGACTCTTCTGTGGCAGACTGACCAGGGACCTCCTCATTCATCACTACATTGACTCCTAGCATAGACTTAGAGAACAACTCATGGATAGTCTCAACTGATCGCGACAAGTTCATTCTCTTTTGCCAGTGACTGGTGTAGAGATGGGCATGTGATCTACCTTGGCCTAGGGAACAAAAGAGAAGTGTGCTGTAGGCTTCTGGAAAAGACCACTCCCCCACCCTTCACCTTGATAAAAAAGAAAGAGGCACAAGGAGAGCACCCAACCCCTTCTTTGCTCCTTTAGGTGCTCTCATGTGAGGATCTGATGTTCAGAGCCATGCAGGCCATTTCAACTATGAGGCAAAAGCAAAACAAAATTGAGCAGCTGATCCAGAACCTAATATCCTTGAGTGGCTTCATTCGTCAACCTGGAAAGGCCCATCTTTGGATTTAAGTGACATAAATAAAAATTCTTACTGTTAAAGAGACCTTTCTTTGTATCTTCTATCACTTGCTCTGAAAATCATTCCAGATGGTCCATCCTCACCAAAAGATATTGTGGCCACTGGTGTACAGTTGACCACACTGAGGAACAATGTTTTAAGTAGTCCAAGACCAGACAGGTAGACAGTTGCAGACTTGGGTTTTGAACTTTTGTATGTCTGATGTAGAGATCTCTGATCTCCTAAAATATGCTACGTTTCTGCCTCTCCATTCCACTATAACCCCTTCTTCCCATCAGTCTGCACACTGGGGGAACTGAAGGACAAAGAAGGGTCATACCTGTATGACTCTGGGACAGCAGCAGTGCCTAAGAGGCAGCAGGCCATGAAATAAGTCACCTACTTCACACTCTGGCTTACGGTGGCCCTCTTAATTCTGCACATCAGTACTGCAGAAAGCAACCTCGAGGGATGGAAAGAGCAGAGGACTGGGAAGTACAAATTCTGATTTCAAGTTTTGGTTTTACCATTTTGTAAGAGTTTCACTTTGGGCAAATCCCTTGATCTCTTTGAGACTCAGTTTTCATCTATCAAATGAAAATAATAACCTCTGGCTTATTTCCTTCTGAGGTTGTGGTGAAGATGATGAGAGAGAAGGCATGGGGAAATGTCTCTTCTGCAGAGGATAACAGATTCTTATTACTAGAGAAAGTGTCCTCAGGGCAGACATGATCTCCTCATGATCTCCTGTAGAGACTAAGGATACTAATGGTCTTTAACATGAGCATTGCAATAATGTCAATGCTTTTGATAAATTTATAATTTGTAGGTTGTAAATTCAAATATTCTCCCCTCTGAATGCCATCCTGAAGGTTAATGAATAAAATACATGATTTTCAAATCCCAGCAGTTGGTGTTAATTGGAAGCAAACACACACCTTCAGGTTTGATCTCTCATAACAAGACAGTCAGATAACTTAACCTCGAAGCAATTCATCACTGCACCACTCAGCTTTCGGAGGAGGGTAGACATTTCAAAGGCTCTCGATATGTGTGTGCTTCTCCCACTGCTCCGGAGGAAGACAGGACCCAGGGAAATTTAGAAAAACTTCATGAAGGATTTTTAAATTACCTGAAAATATTAAATCCATAGGATTTAATTAGAAGCAACTCAAGAGCCTAATGGCTGCTGGCACTTGTTCCTTAACCATGATAGAATATTTTGCAAGCGTTAAAAGCATGACTTGGCATACTTAAAGGTACAGGACACTGTGCACAGGATCAGGTGAAGAGATAATGGGGAGCTGGACTATATAAGCTGCATGATCACAAAGTAATAACACGTGTCCCACAGACACACACTCACACACACCCAGCTGTGAGAAACGACACGAGTTGGTTTCCTGACAGAGAGAGGCCTTCAAATGAAAAGTCACAGTGGTCTTTTTTTCTTAATTGCCTCCCTGTCCGCAAAGTTATAGAATAAGTGCATAGTTCTCAAAATATATTTTGAAGTCTATGTTTGTAATAGTCACTGTTTAGTCTGTGCTCACGGCGTGCCAGCAGTATGCTAAACACTTTATATGTATTTACCCCCATTCAGATCTTACAACCATCCTATGAGGAAAGTATTATCATCACTCCTGTGTTACAGATGGGGAAACTGAGGCTCACCAAGAATGAGGGAGTTTTCTCAAATCTCCCAGCTGGTAAATGGTGGATCCTGAAGCAGAAACCCAACTAACTCCAGATTCAGTTCCCTCACCCATTAAAGTCATGTCTTGTGTTTTCTTGGTTAAGTTGTCAGTTATATATATGTATATGTATATATGTGTGTGTGTGTACACACACACACACACACTTAATTAAACTGCATGGGAGAATGAGATGAGCAAAAGGCTACTCCGTGTTTTCCATTTCCTTGTGTTTGACATAAAACCCACAAAAAGGGTACCAAGCCAAAAGCACATGACCTTTGCCCTGGCCAGTTTGGCTCAGTGGTTAGAGTGTTGGCCTGAGGACCATCGAGTCCTGGGTTCAGTTCCCGCTAAGGGAACGTACATCGGTTGCAGTTTGTCCCCAGCCCCAGTTGGGGTCGTGTGGGTGGCAACCAGTCGATGTCACATTGATGTTTCTCTCTCTCTCTTTCTCCCTCTCTTTCTCCCACTCTATCTGAAGATAAATGCAAAAAAAATGTCCTCGGGAGGCCTTTCCCACTCTTCCCTAGCACCACACCCTCACTGTGAAACAGCCCATCGCGCATCTTATGATTCCAGCAGTGTCCCCACTGCTGGGCTCTCTGCTTTCAGCCTCGCCCTCGTTCCACCTTGTCCTCCAGAGTGAGCCTCGGCGCACAGCTCTCATCCCGCCCTGCCTCCGTGTGGAGCACCGCCAGCGCCGGCGCATCAGGAACGTGCCCAGACCTGGGTGCAGTGCAGGGCCCTGCGTCCCAGCCTGGCTCCTTCTCCACTCCTGTTTCCTTCTCTGACACCAGGGTTTCCTTTTTTCTTTCAATATTTTTATTGATGTTTTAGAGAGAGAAGGGGGAGATAGAGAGAGAAACATCAATGTGAGAGAGATATATCGACTGTCTGCCTCCTGCATGCCCCCTAATGGAGATTGATCCCGCAACCCAGGCATGTGCCCTGACCGGGAATCCAACTAGGACCTCTTAGTCCATGGGTCGATGCTCATTCCCCTGAGCCACACTTACCATGCCTGACACCAGGGGTTTTCAAATGGCAAGTCACAACTATTATAACATAATAAATGTAGCTGGTCACGACCAATGTAAAAAACAATACAATAGAAAATATTGGGGTGCATCACAGACAGTGAAGATAAGTATAGTTTCATTAAAAATTTTCTTAATTTTATATATTTTTACGTACAAATCCTGAGTTTTGCTGCAGCATCTATTTCTTACAGGGGTTGTTCCCAAAATGCTATTGAGGCCTCTTCACATCATGCTTCCTATAGTTCACACGTTCCAAGGCATGTCTCCCATTGGGTCTTTACCCTCTGCTCTCCCGCCTCTGACTTATCTATTAAGCACTATAGGTATAGTGTCTAGGGAGCATGGTACATTTAGGTGCTAACAAAAATGTTTTCATTAGAAGGAAAAATTAATAGTAGAAGGAAAAAATATTGAACATAATCCAGCCTGGACCATGGACCATGAAAGTTACAGTGTTTGTTGCCCAGTCTCTCGTTTCCTGGAAGGCCTGTGGCCCATGTGGACAAGTCTTGCTTGTTCTTAAAAATCTTGCCCAAGCATCATCTTTCTTGACAGTCCTTTTCCAGAATTTTAATTAATGCATGTATTTATTCACCTATGTATCTCCTCCCCTCTTTCAATGCCCATGTCAAACAAGATTAAAATAATCCTAGGTGCCCGGCCAGTGTGGCTCAGTGATTGAGCATTAACTCATGAACCAAGAGGTCATTGGTTTAATTCTTAGGTACGGCCCAGGCCCAGGTTGTGGGCCAAATCCTCAGTGGGGCATGCAGGAAGCGGCCAGTTGATGTTCTCTCCCACTGATGTTTCTCTCTCTCTCTCCCTCTCCTTTCATTTCTCTAAAATCAATAAAGAAAAAAATATTTAAAAAAATTCTAGGCAAGAAATAAGAATATTTGTTGTGTGCCAAATACAATAGTAAGGACTTTAGTGCACTCATTTGTTTTAGCCTCGTGGGGGTAGACACTGTTATTATTATCCTCATTTCACACTTGAGAATATGGAGGCTAAGAGAGATTGGAGTGTTCCTGTTTATAAATGACAGAGAGAGAGCTTAAACTCAGACCTGTTGTCTGAGGAGCCTGGAGAGGCTCTGATGGTGGTTGGGCAGAGGAAAGGAACCCCCTTCAGTTAGCTTCATGATTCCAAAGTAGAGGAGTGACAATTAGTGTAACACCTTTGGACTTTTACAGGCTTGGTGGGAGAAGAAGGGGGTTGCAGCTCTTCAGTACTTATTTTGCATGTCTATTCTGAGATTCTTGAGCTTAACACCGTAAACCTTGTCTTCAACTTTTTGCTCAATTATAAAGCTACCACTTCAGTTGGTCTCTCATTTGGTACCTCATTTGGACACAGTAGAGCAGTGATAGTTACTTGGGCCCCTTAAAATAGCAACATGCTCCCAATCATAAGGCACAAAGACAGCTCAGAGAAGGGTGTGATACACTGTCTTGAAATGGTTAGAGAAGGCTTTTCGGAGAAGGAGAATGCTAAGTCGAGTGTTTTTAAAATATTAATCTCTATGTAACAAAAAATGCTTAGAGTAAAATACTTGAGTGCAACAGCATATTAAAGGCATATTGAGCTCTGGGTATATGCTGATTAATTAAAGAAATATCATTCTCAATAGTTACCTACTAGCTCTTATCCAGGGGGCTAACATTTTACATGGTTTATTTCATTTAATCCTCACAGTATCTCTTTGAGGTAGTAAATATCCTTACTTCCATTTTACAAATGAGTAAGATTCATAGATGTTAAGCATTCTGTCCAAATCCTCAGAACTACCTGATTATAAAAAGAAAATATGATGGTAATTACAGATTCAACCAAGTTTGTCTGTCTCTAATGCCAGTAACTATACACTATTCATACAGTTCTTTTCCAGCATCACTGTCTTGCACTTAGCTCCTCCATAGCTCTTATGGCTAGATAGTTTGATTATCTGTTGTTTTCTGCCCCCTATTAGAATGTGAGCTCCATGAGGGCAGGAATTATGTCCCATTCTTTTTAATCTTCATTTGTTAGCATAGTTCATGCATTCAATTGGATTTTTCTTGAGTTTAGCTATTTGCTAGGCAAACATCATTGCAGGACATGCTCTGCTGAGCAAGACATGTATCATCCCTACTCCGTGGTGTTAACAGTTTATCGGGGGAAACAAAAAATTCACAAGTTAAAAAAAAAGAAGCAATTACAAACTAAAATATGTACTGTGAGTTATGGACCAAATAATGAGATAGTGTGTGGAGAGGGAACACGAACAGGAAGGTCTCACTGCAGATTCTAAACTAAGATTTGAAGAGTGGGAAAGAACTAAGATTATGGAACAAACATTTCAAGAGAAGGGAAAAGAATGAATGAAGTCTTGATACTGAGAAGATCCTATCCTATTCAGCATTAGGAGACCAGTAGGGTGGTGGCAGATAAATAATTTTAAAAAGCATTGGAGAGGACTTTGGATTTTAGTTTAAGGTCATTAGGTAAGCACTAAAAAGTGATAAAACAATGACTATGGAGATAAAGAAATGGGTGTGGCCTCAACATTCTTTTGAAGGTAAAATTGCAAACCTTGCTGAGAATTGGTTGAGAGGTTAGAGAGGAGTCAAGGCTGACTGAGGGAAGATGTCTATCCTGAGTGACTGGGTGAGTTGTGGTACTATTTACTGGGATGGGGAAGACTAAAGAGACATAGGTTGGAGAAGAGTGTTGGGGAAGATAGTAGAGTTAACTGACATTTGAGATGACTATTAGAAATCCAAGTGGAAATGAAAAAATTAAAAATAACCATAGCTTATTTCTATTTGGTTACATTCTTGCTGATGGGGATGTTATACAACCGGATGCAGAATAAAATAAATGGACAATTCAAAGTAACAAACATACATATCTTGAATGGTATTAAAAACCACTCAAACACGTAGTGCAAAAATGTTCTATAGTACAATATCTTTATGCACAATGTTGGTTCAAGCTTTTATCACCAGTGTGAATAATTGAATTTCCCAAATTCATACTTATATACAGTGGTCATTAGCAATTAAACAGTTAGGTGAAGAAAGTATTTTCACCTTCTGCTATATCTATATCTATATATGTACACACATACACACACTATATTCAATGGTTGGCAAAAGTAGGTTTACAGCTGTTTGTATGGAAAAAGACATGCAGGTTATGAATATTACAATAGCTTGATCAACGGAAAAGAATGTCACAATGCAACTGTAAATTTACTATTGCCAATCCCCTGTACACACACACACACACACATATACACACATATACATGTGAATCTATATCTATATCAATCTTGAGATCTATCTGTATCTATCTATCATCTATCTATCTATTTTTATTTATATGTATAAAATAGATATATTCCAGGTCAATACACTTTTATTACATGAATTAAGAATGGAATAGTAGCTCTGACTTCCAAAGCTAACAGCTTTGCCACACCTGTCTGCCATTATTGCATCTTAAGTTGTAACGATGCATAAAACAATGATCTAGTGTGCTTTTTTTAAAAAGGTTTAGTAAGGTAGATTTCCAGAAGTTTTGGGGATGTTACTTACTAGTTCTTCCAAGAGCCAAGATACATCCCTATCAAACATTGGCTTGAGAACATTTTAGGAAGGTTTTCCTATATTGAAAAATGCAAACATTACTTCAAATAAGAGTCAATGTCTCATTCCTCACCCCTCTCTACATTTATTTCAATTCTACTCGAGAGATCTGGTTGGTTTGGAATGGAGCTGAGAGTGCATATTAGGACACAAGGTTTCCATCTTCAGGACAACCTGCCCTTTTCTCCCTCGCACATACTCATCTGGACAACAGTAACCAAGCAGCTTGCAAAAGGGCAAGGCCGCCTTCCAGCTTCTAGCCTGGAACAAGACATATGCAAATGAGCATTTATTCTCTTGCTAAGCAAACACGGTCAGTTATTACAATGAACTAATGAGGGAATAGTAAAAAAAAAATAATAATAACTATATGGAAAATAAGCAGAATTTAAATGAGAAAAGTACTAATCATAAAGCTAAATCTTTGTTGTAGGAATGTCATTTGAGATCAATTCTGACAGTTACCCATTGATGTCTGTGAAGGGCACTGAAGACACGGTCTTGAAAAAATTTTATAAGAAAAATATTTTGCAATTGCTATTGGTATGATATTAATATTTTTGGCCCAATAGGTAGACTTATAAGATATATAACATAATTCAGAAAAAAACATTAAACCATTTATCTTCAGAACTAAATTTTTTCCAAGAAATCTCTATATTACCCTGATAAACTATTGATAGAAATGAGATAATTATTATAAGAAATCGATTAGAAATGTTCTTTAAAAGGAATTTCCAAGACTTGCAGTTCTTCCCCCCAGTTTTCTTTCCCAGCTGTACTGAAACCTTTGGATAAGGCCCCTGTGTTTCCCAAACGCTCTAAGGGCTTCCTACTCCCAGAGCTCTGATCCTTGTGTAAAGAAGTCACCATTATTTGTGCGATCTACTTTAACACAATAATTTAACCCTAATACTTCCCTACTTAAATTCCTTTAATGATCCCTAATGCCCCAGGACACAGTCCAAAGAGTCCAAACCCCCTGGCAGCCTTTACGGAACCCTTCATCACCAGCCCCACCTCCTCCTGTGTCTTATAATCCAGTTTGAACTGTTTTCCACATACATCCTGCTGCCTGTCTGTCGTGTCTAGATGTTCCCTTGACCAATATAACAAGATTTCCCTTTCAGCATCCCCCACGTGGAAAGGTGTTCTTCACCTGGCTAACGCCTGCTTGTTCTTCCTTCTAGACTCCACCCAGGCACCACCTCTTCCAGAAAGCTCTCACACCCCCATCACTCTGGCCCTACCCCGCCATGGCACTTCCACTGTCTCGTTAAAATCACTGGTTTCCACGCCCGTCGTCCTGGCCAGTCTGAGCGTTCCCTGAATAAAGGAAAGGTGCTTCATTCTGCTTTATTGCCACCTCTAGCATTCTACCAGGCAGAGACATTTCTGGTTTTTTTGAGGGAACAAAATAATTCAATACTAATTTCACTCGATTTTGTCCCAAATCTCCTTGCTCATCACTTGCAGAGACATCTTCAACACTCAAAAATAAGATTGTGTCATTTCTGGGGCAAAATCAATAGGCCTCTTTTCAGAGAGGGGAAGTCGGGAATGAGAAAGGAGGATTGCTTTGATTAAGCGGCAGGAGCCCCGGAGAGCGAGGAATGCGGCCGCACAATGTGACAAAGCAAGCTAATCCTACACAAGGGGCCTTTCAGAGCGTTTGGGGGTGCAGTGGGCAAAGTCAGATGGGAAAACACAAACATCTTGTAATCCTCTCAAAGTTTCTGTTTAGATTCTGGCACCATTGTAATTGACCACCCACCCAGGAGGGATCATGTAAAATCTTTTCAGTGGAAATTCCTGGAAAGCTTAATACAAATGCAATGAATGTGGGAGGGACAGGTTTTGTTTGTGCACATATGTGTGTGCACTCTATTTAAAAAAAAAATAGCATTCTAAAATCTGGCTAATAATGAAAACAAAAAGCAGAGTTGGTTTATAGGTAAACTCGCAGAAGATTTCTGCAGACAGATTCACCAAACATGCGGACAGCCTTGCTTTTAGATCAAACACAGTCCTGAAGACTGGCTTTAAAGCTGACCTGCCGAAGTTATTTTTACTGGGTCAAGTCACTGCCTTTGTCTTGTTTGTCAAAGGAGGGCAGGGAAATAAAAGTTTCTGGTAAAGCCGAGAGCAGAGAGGTTTGTCAGGAGGTAGCATCCTTGTTTGCCCAGCCTTCGTGTCAGCTGGCTTCATGAAACATTTATAGTGCACCTTCCCTGTGTCAAGGTGAGATGCTACAGTTACAAAGGTGAGCAGGACATTTTACCATTCAGAAAAGGCCTAGGTTCTGTGTAATTTTCTGCAATATTAAATAAAACCCTTTAATTCTCATTTTCTCAATGAAAGCTTACAAGTCTCTGTTCTGTGTCCACTCAGTACCCTGGGCACCCTGATTTCCTGAGGCTAAATGTTAGTGATTATTATTCTAGCCTTTCTCATATTATCTCTTACTGTTGGTTTTTGTGTGTTCCTCTAGGCTAGACCAGAAGATTCTTTGGGAAAAAAAGAATGGTTACTCTGGAAGTGGTTAGGTATATGGACTCTGCCTCAGGACTACACAGGTTCAAGCCCAAACTCTGCATTTACCAGCTGAGTGGTTTTAGGTGAGGTACTCAGACGCGCTATACCTCAGTTTCCTCATTTTAAAAATGGGATAACATTAATACCTGCCTCAAATGATTGTGAGGAGGATAAACGAGTTGATACACATAAATGCTAAGAACAGTGCTTGGCAGGCAGCAAACACTCAATTATATTAGCTACCAAAATGTTGATGCAAAACACAAAACCAAAATACCCAGGCCCTCTGTTGCGACTGCCAGTCTAAACTGCCAGTACTTGTTCTTTAGCTTATGGGCTGACCTACAGTTGACGTGTTACATCAGTAGGTGGTATTTCCATTCATTCAGCTGTCTAAGAGAGAGACTTGGGACCTATCCTTGAAGACATCCTCTCCCTTACCTCCCAAGTCCAATCCAGCATCCATTGCCCCATAATATATCTCCAGTCAAGTCCCTTCATCCCTACTGCTCCAGTTTAGGTCATCACCATTCCATTCCAGCTATCCCCAATTTTTTTTTCCTTCTTCTACTTTGATTCTCTTCAGTTTTCAATGCAGTGGCTGAGAGGACCTCAAAAACATAAAACAGGTCAAATCACTCGCCAGTGTAAAACTTTTATTGGATTCTTAAGAGTGAAAACCCAAGTCCTTAATGTGTTGAAAGGACCAGAGTGTGATCTTGTCACTCCCTAGCAACTGAGCCTCATCTTGGGTCACCCCTGAGCCTATGTCCCATTCCTTGAAACTGCCAGTCTCCCTCTTCTCTCGGGGCCTTCCATCTGCTTCCCATTGGCCCGAAATGACCTTCCTTCCACCCTTCACGTCTTGTACAGCTCAGCTCAAGCCACTTGCTCAAAGGAGCCTTCCCTAATCCTCTCTCCCCGACCCTGAGTGCTATCATCTGCCCCCATCCTACCCTTCATGCCAGCTAGCATGATCTGTACAGATATATTTACTGGAGGGATTGTTTCTTCCCTCTTTGTCCCTACACCAGGCTGGAATCTCCACAGGAACAGCTACTCTGTCTGTTTTAGTCATCACTCGACCCCTGATGCTTAGCAAAGTTCCTGATGCTCTCCATAAATAATTAGCAAGCACATGAATGTCTAGTAAGTATTTATTTAATAAGTATATGAATTGTGGCAATGAATGAACTAGACAAATCTGAAGAACCTGCTCTATAAAGAATAATAGGGCTCTGATATGCTTTACGTACTTTTTTTTGATCTACTTTAAATGTTTTCACTGCTGAAGGAGCTTTATGACAACCCATTCAAAATACAGAGGGAAGGCCATTTTCATTTTAAAGAAATTAAACATATCTTTGATCTCACTCCCACATCCTTTCCTGTAAAGGAGCTGTAGGCAGTGAGCACTGTACATCATGTCTGGTCTGGTTGTGATCTGTGTGCATGAATATATGTAGAACCATTTCCAGCCCTCCTGAAACCATATTTCAAGAAGCCCGTATTAAAACACTCACACAATACTAATTCAACCAATAATTGTGACCTGGGGTGAGAAAGACAAAGAGTGAATTAGATATGCAGAGATGAGAACATTGAGACCCTGAACAAGACTGGGTGAAAAATGGAAGTTACACATAGGTATGGAATTTAACTGATTAGAGACTCAGAGAAGGTTAGAGATGACAGGAATTGTCATGATCATCTTGTAGAAAATAAGGGGGAAAGTACCATAGGGGTTAAGAGACATGCTTTAGAATCGAAAAGACCTGTGTCCAAATCCTGGCTTGCAACTTTGAACTCATGGCCAAATTATGTAGCCTTCCTTATTTGCAAATGATTATCTAAAAAAATAGATAAGGGTACTTTTGTTCATTTTTTAAAACTTTAAAATTTTATTTTAGTGATAGGAAGGGAGAAGCAGAGAGAGATAGAAACATCAAAGAGAAAGAACATTGATTGGCCACCTCCTGCATGCCCCCCACTGGGGATCGGGTCCAAAACCTGGGCATATGTCCTGACCGGGAATTGAACTGGCGACCTCTTGGTACATGGGCTGATGCTCCACCACTGAGCCACACTGGCTGGGCAGAAGCATTGACATGAGAGGGACACATCGACTGGTTGCCTCCTGCTGACCCTGACCAGGGTCGGGGATGAAACACAACCATGGTATGTGCTTTTGACTGGAATCAAACCCATGACTCATTGGTCCGTGGGCTGATGCCCTAACCGCTGAGCCAAACTGGCCAGGTACAGTACTTTTCTCAAAGGATTTTTTAGTATATAACACAAGGTAGATAATATAATGGCATAGCACAGTTTCAGGCATATCTTGAGCCCTCAAAAAGGGACTCAGTAAGGAGTATTACCATTTTTTATTATCTAAACCTATTATTTTATGCATGGAGAATACAGAACTCAAATAGAAAACAAAATGCCAAAGGCCATGTGTCAAAGTAGTGGTAAAACCAGGAGGCCTGTTATGTAAGACTAAAAATCCCTCTTGGTATTTCTCCCTTCCCCTACTCCTTCCCACATACACATCATGGAAAATATAGCAGCTGGTGGAGGACAATGGAAAAGTCACTCAAAGGTCTTTCTGGTTCTGCCAACGTGTACAGCAGAACATATAAAAATCCTTTCATTGCTTAACCTGAGTTTTAAATACAAAAAGATAAATTTCAGCTTCAGTTTCAAGAAATGAAGTGGGAACTGAATATATAGTCTGAGAGAACAGATGATGTAGCTGCCTGGCTTCAGGATGGGGGTGAAACTGGAGATCTGTTTCTGCAATCTTTTGTCACAGCTTGGAGACATGAGATGGTCTTGGTCCTGCAGGAGACAGGCAGCTGTGACCAAGGCTTTTATACAAATCCAGGGCCACCTGGCAGGGGAGACAGCAAAGGTCTCATGTGCAAGTTCATGTTATAGCTTGTGCCTAAGCTTTGGCTGAGGAAAAGAAGATACATTTTTCCATCTTGGATCTATGCTTCATGTGGATTTGAAGTTCAAATCAGGAAACTCCAAACTCAGAAATTAATGTGAGAGTAGTTCCAGTAGTCCTTAAGGACCTGGTAAACTCTCAAGGGAGAATCTCTGAGTAACTGAGAACTTTGATGGCAGAATCTGATAAAGATGGTAAACTTAGCATGTTTAAATAATTGCAAATATTAAAGTATAGGTTGACATTATACATAAAAAATAAACAATTTTGATAAAGAACTTCTAGACATAAAATAATAAAAAAGACCAGTGAAATAATGGGTTAAACAAAATATTAAATAAAGAAGGAATTAGTGAACTCAAATATATTTAAGGAAACAATCTAGAACACAGACAAAAAAGATAGAAAAGACAAAAGTGGTTAAGATACATGGTAAAGAGAATACGATCCAATATATGTCCAACAGTAGTTTGGAAAGAAAAGACAGAAGAAATGTGAGTGTAGGTGATGCAATATTCAAAGAAATCATTACCAAGAACTTTAAAAAATGGATGAAAAACGTAATTCCTCAGATTGAAAATCGCAATGAATTCCATGCAGAATACATAAAATAAACCTAGACCTAGAACCATAACAGTAAAATTACAGAACACCAAAACAAAGAGAAGATCATGAAAACAACAGATAACCCAGAAAGAAATTACGACTTTCCTGACATTTGATTTCTCCTTAGCAGCAAAGAAGTCAGGGAACAATGAAACAGTACCTTCAGAGCCTTGAGAAAATAAGACCATTGTTCTAGAATCCTGTATTCACCGAAAGTATCATTCCAGAGTGAAGACAAAGAAATATTTTTTGATACATAACAGAGGAAGGAATTTACCACTTAAGAGATCAAGCTGCAGATACAACAGGATCTGTTTCAGGAGGAAGAGGACCAGATACACATGAAGACATGGGAAGAGTGAAGGAATAGGAGTAAATCTGATTAATACATCGGCAAATCTAAAACAAACAATGTGATAATATTTACTTTAGGGAGAGTGAAACAAGATGAAACTGAAAGACTAGATAATAATAAGTGACACAGAGGGTAACTTGGATAAAGTGTTCTACGGTCCTTGTGTTGCTAGAAAGGAGGTGACGGTATTGATAACCCTAAGAAGGTAAAGGCAGCCAAGAAAATAGTAGAAAGTAGAATGGATAACATCCTAGAAAATGGAAGAATAAAAAAGAGTGAAACAAAGACAAATTAATCAATTTAATAGAAGATAAAAGGGAAAAATAGAAAGAAAGAGTATGTTAAATGTAAAGCAATAACATGATAAAAATAAATCCAAGTAAATAATTAAAATCTGAATAAATGTAAATAGACTAAATTTGTGTTTTGGCTATATACACATGTAAAACACAAGGACACAAAAAATCTATGATAAAGAGATGGAAAAATTATATTTGGAAAAAAGAAAGGCTAATTAAGGCTGGTATGATATAATAATATTGAATCAAGTAGAGCTCAGGGCAAAATGGATTATTAGAAATAAAGAGGGCCATTATATAATATATAAAAAAATTTCTCAAATAGTCCTATCAATTTAAAATTTGTATAATTTGCTAAGTCTTCCTTAAAACATGTAAAGCAAAAATCAAAGGAACCAAAAAAAAAACAAAAACAAAAAAAAACTTGACAAGATAGCGGTTATAGTTTATAAATTTTAACACAATTATCTTGATCATTAATTGATAAAACATTAAAATTTTACTAAAATGATAGCAGTGATGAACATTAACGAGCTTGACCTAGTGAAAATGCTAGAGAACAAAATTTTTTTTGAGCATACATGCAATATTTCAAAAAGTATATCATGTATTAGGAAACAAAGCAAATCTCAAAACATATCAATGAATCAGTATCATTGAGTATATTTTTACCACAATGTAAAAAAAAAAAAGGGAGGGAGAGTCAATTAAAAATTCTCTCTTAGGCCGACAATTTAAAAACACTTACAATTGACATGAGTCAAACAAATAGAGTGGAAATTAGAATATATTTACAAATGGATGATAATGGTGTACAGCTAATGCAGTTCTCAAAGGGGATTTGCAGTCTTCACATATTTATATTAGAAGAGAAGAAGGCTGAGAATTAGCTGAGCATCCAACCTCAGTGACTAGGGAAATAAACAAAAGCAAGAGAATGAACACATATCGTAGAAAGAATAGTAGCCCTGGCCGGGTAGCTCAGTTGGTTAGAGCATCATCCCAATGTGCCAAGGTTGCGGGTTTAATCTCTGGTCAGGGCACATGCAAAAACACCCAATAAATGCATCAATAAGTGGAACAATACATGGATGCTTCTCTCTCTCTCTCAAGTCAATTAAAAAAAATGAATGATAAAATATATCAACAAAATGTATCAAATAGAAAATAAAGATAAAGTAGAGGGGCTAAAATGCTCAAAATGTGCTATTTGAAAAGAGTAAACAAACAAATAATATTTTGTAGGATTGATCAGAAAAGCAAGAGAAGATACAAAGATACAGGTTAAAAATAAAGATGGGCCCGGCCAGTGTGGCTCAGTGGTTGAGCATCGACCCATGCACCAAGAAGTTGCCAGTTTGATTCCCGGTCAGGGCACATGCCCAGGTTGTGGGCCCGATCCCCAGTGGAGGGCATACAGGAGGTAACCAATCGATGTTCTCCCTCATCGATGTTTCTATCTCTCTCCCTCTCCCTTGCTCTCTCTTTAAAATCAATAAAGAAAAAAAATGTTTAAAATACGGTGCAGGCTTCTTTCTTCAGCCTCAGCTCAGTCCCATGTTCTTCAGAATTCCAGGAAAGCCACCATTCTGACTGCTTTGCTTTGGCACGCTACTCATATCTTTCTGGAGGGATGGGGCAGGTATATAAATGGCACCCATTCTGTGTCAGACTCTCCTTTGGTACATCTGACCAAAAAAATGAATCAGACATGGTCCCTGCCCGGAGAGCTCACAGTCTATTAGAGTTCAAAGAAATTCACCAATAATGTAAGCAAGTTAAAGACGGTGTGGGGCCATTTCTGATACAGGGTAAAAATAGATAAAACTCTCCTTGATTTGCCAATACCCATCCTCACGTTGGAAGTGAAGGGGTCGCACTTTATTTTTTATTAATTCATTTAAGATTTTAAATGTTTTATTTGGAAATAATTTTAAATTTATAAAAAATGTTGCAAGAACTACACCGGAACTCTTGAAAGAATTATACTAAAGCCTAACCTGTCCGTAAGGAAGAGTGAAACTGATTCTACATGATGTGGAAGAGGGAGAGCAGATCATCGGAGGGAAGACTCTGAAACATGTGTCCCCAGACATCTTCCCACCAGGGTTGGGGAGGGAAGGCATTATTCCCTAACATTAGGACAGTTACTGCCCCATGCCACCACTTGAGTGTATACTTCTCTGGCGCTGGCTATTTAGTCCTTTCTGATTTCAAAACTTGCTCAGCCCAGACCTGAAGAGACACTTCTCCAAAAAGGATATACAGATGGCCAATAGACATGGAAAAAATGCTCAACATTACTAATCCTCAGAGATATGCCAATAAAACCACAATGAGATATCACCTCGCACCTGTCAGAATGGCTATTGTCAATAGATCAACAAATAACAAGTGTTGGCAAGAATGTGGAGAAAAGAAAACCCTCATGCACTGTTGGTAGAAATGCAGATTTGTACAGCTACTATGGAAAACAGTATAGAGCGTCCTCAAAAAATTAAAAAATGTAACTGCCTTATGATCCAGTGATTCCACTTCTGAGTATATATGTGAAGAAACTCAAAACACTAATTTGAAAGATTATATGCACCCCTATGTTCATTGCAGCATTATTCAAATAGCCAAGATATGGCAGCAACACAAGTGCCCATCAATAGCCAAGTGGATAAAAATGCAGTGGTACATATATACAATGGAATATTACTCAGCCCAAAAAAAGAATGAAATCTTGCCATTTGCAACAGCATGGATAGACCTAGAGAGTGTTATGCTAAGTGAAATAAATCGGTCAGAGAAAGACAGATATCATGTGATTTCACTTTATATGTGTAATCTAAAAAACAAAATAAACAAATGAGATGGAAACAGATGAATAGATACAGAGAACGGGCGCCAGAGAGGAGAAGGTTTGAAGAACTGAGTGAAAAAGGTGAAGGGATTGAGAAATACACATTGGTAGTTATAAAATAGTCATAGAGATGCAAAGTATAACATAGAAAATACAGTCAATAATATTGTAATTACTATGTGTGGGTACTAAAAATATCGGGGGGAGCATATTGTAAAACATATGATTATCTAACCACTGTGCTGTATACCTAAAATTGATACAAAATAACATTAACTGTAAACTGCAGTTGAAAAAAAAAATAAAACAACGTTCTCAGCCCAAGATGTCTCTGGGAGTGTCTAAGAAGTGTCCCACTGATTGTGAAGGGTCCTTAAATTTAATGCCACACACAAATGAAGAGAAAATGACTTTTTTTCTCACTGATTTTTAAATACCTTTTCCAACAGGTCAGTTCTGAAATTAGTCTGATTCACAGATCGGACCCTTGGAAAAATATCTTTGCTGAGATTATTTATTAAAGAAGCTGCTCCTCCAGTCTGCCTTGATCCTGGGGAAGCGAAGTAAGCAGAGGTACTCCACCACTTTGTTCTCCCCATCAGGGAACCCCTGGGACCCCAAAATTGAGTAGTCAGGTCTCCTTTCTTCCATTTAACTCTCACTTTCTTAGGGTCTCAATTTTGGCTGTATATGTCTTAGAATGTGGGCTGGACTGCAGAAAACTAGTATTTCTCACATACTTTTTCTCATTGCAGGCATCCCAGGACCTATCGTCATTGGAAGAGAAATGTTTTGGCAATTGTTGATTGTAGAGATTTCCCTATGAGCAATGTGTTATGATTCTAGAGAATTTTTTAGAGAAAGTAGATAAAATATTTGAATTAAAGGAACATCTTGCTGGCTGCTGGTCACAAGAATGAGATAAGATCAAATGGAATCTTATCAGTAGGTTTCAACCCCCAACCTTTTTCCTCTTCCTCATGTCCTTAATTATTTTATTCTTGATTTTCCTTCATTGGAAATGCTGGGCAATGAGGCCCTATTAAATCACTAATATTCCTAGGAGATTTTGCATTTTTCTCTCCTTTCAGATTTCATTTGTGGCATGAGCCTCTTTTTCCAATGGAAAGAAGGCCCAGGTAATAGCTCACAACTTCCCCCATTAATCTTTCTACAAACCGCCTTGTCCTTTCTTTTACAGTAATCAATATCAACGCTTGGACTGTTCAGAAATCTGAAGTGGTTGTCAACCACCACTACACATTAGGGATACCCACAGAACTTTAAAAAATGCCAGTGCCCAGCCTATACCCTCCGCCAGGTAAATGAGGATTTCTGAAGGTAGAATCTAGGTACCTGTAATTCTTGGCAATTCCATAATACTAATGTGCGGCCCAAATGGACAACTGGTGTTTCATTTGGTGCTTCTTAAACTTGAATGTGCATAGATTACCAGGATGCCTTGTTAAAAGGCAGACCTTGATTCAGTTCATCGGCGGAGACTCTACTGAGCTCAAAGGTGACTTCGATGCTGCCAGTCCACAGACACACTTTAAGTAGCAAAGTGCTCGTGGGAGCTCAGTCAGCCTTGTGTCCCCAATTATCCCGAACAAAAGAAAGATAAGGTATGTCTATCTGAAGACGGGATCTGTTCAGTAGCTGATGCCGGTGTAGGCAGGAGGACAGCAAGAACTCAGCTCCATCATCCTGGAGCTTCCTGGGACCCCACGGCCTCAGGAGACCCATAAACGTACAGGGCAGAGCTGATAGGGGAAGGGATTTCTTCGGTTCCTCACAGTCAGGACAGGAGAGTGCCCACCCTCTCTTATGACTCCTCCCACATGCAGTATCAGGTATGTATGGGCAGGAGGAGGAGTTAAGGAACGGGCATTTCTGGAATTTTAAGACAAGATGACCGGTATCTAATGTGTTGATTGAAGATTAAGCCCTGTTGACAGTGGGCCAGGTTTGAGGACTCAATGACTTTTAAAATCAGTATTTCACAAAAGCAGGCACAGCTCTTTCCTGGGGGAGCCACCAGAGAGATTACAGGGTAGGTCATGTCTGAGCAGAATGAGAAAAATTTCGCTGAACAGCAGGACCTTGGATGAACTGGCTCAGACATTTCCCTGGAGAAGAGGCTGGTCATTCCAGCATCCTGCTTGGTGAGCATTCTAATGCATAATAATAAAAATAAAGTGCCCTTTATGCTATTTACAGAAGTAAGCCAGTTCTTTATTTAAAACAAAATGCATAACAATTCACAAGGGACAGCTTCCCTATCCTTGTTTAACCTGCTGCCTCCAGCAGACCTGGGGAAAACAAAGGCAGTTTCTCACTGCTCTCCTAAGTGCTTCCCAAGTCCGCAAGCGGGTGAGATGGCCACAGGGCTTAGTGGGACAGACAAGAATGAGCTCTGGCTTTGAAGCTGAAGCAGATCAGTGTATGAACTGTGGCTCTGGGCTGTAGTCACTCTGTGACCTTGGACAGCTTCCTTTAACCTCTTGAAGCCTTTGATCGGACATCTGAACAAGGGGGTCCTGTGAGGATCAAAGATGACCTATTCACAAGACCAATATCAAAGCAAGACTTAATCAGTGGTAGCCATTAATATTTTACAATTACACCTTAATTCTTGACATCTTATGGGGGGATTGAAGTCCAAGTAGCAAAAATCTTGAGTATTTAACACTTGGAGAAGGGAAGGCACACAGCCACTCTTGGCAAATGGTTGTCCCTTCCTGTGTCTTCTTTCCCACCTGGTGGGGTTTGTGTAGAGGCTGAAGCCTGGGACAATACCAAACAGTGTGACTTGTAGCTGAGGCCCCTTTCTAGCAGAGGGTGGTGGTAGAGAGAAGTGTATCTCGGGAACAGTTCAGAGTGGGGTCTCCAAGGAAACCAGAGCATGCTAACCCCTCCTCTGCATTTCCCCAGAGCAGGACGATGCTAGCTCCCTCTTCTGCAGACCCGGCTCATGTAGACTGTTTTTCAAGGTCCTCTGGGTTTTCTATAATCTGCTTCTCAGCAAACGAGTCGTACAATGTAATTATGTTCATGACTTTGCCACTTCCTTATTTCCAGGTTGAATAGTTCATACTCGAGAGCTTGCATAAAACGCAGTAAACTTGGGTTTACCCTTTTTCCAGGGAGGTGACTTCTTCAGCTGGTAAGTCCCACAATTAAGATTATGAGAGTTTTGATGATTCAATTTAAACTTTGAACTGTGGCTTATTTTAAACATGATGTATCATTAGTTTTCAGATTGCATCTAATTATTTTACAAGTTTAAAAAATGCTACTCTCTGAAAAGAAATTTAAAACATGGTCCTTAAAATTTTAGCTTCAGAACAAATTTCTATTTTTATAGAATCTGAATTGAGAAAAAAAAAATAAGAGGGCTAACTGCTATAGAATTTCAATATATCCCTCAAGATTTACAGCTAGTATGTGGTTGACCCCAAAATGTTAGTGGTTCACACAACAAAACCTTTCTCATCCACTTTAATACCCACTGCAGGATGCCTATGGTTCAGCTTCATATCCATGTTATTCTGTGCCCCAGACTAGAGGGGCAACCCTTGTCTTGTGGCAAAGAGAGGATACAGGATGGAGCCATCCCATACTCTATAGTTCTTAGACCAGAGCAAGTCCATGGCCAAGTCCACTTGACTATGGGGGCTGGGGAGGAAAAGATGGTGGACTCCAGTTCTCCAACCGGGAGGGCAGAAAGCTGGGGACACACTATACAACCAAGTAAATTGCCGGGTATAGTGTTCTCTTCATTCTGCCAAATTGTGTACATGTTTCATAAACTGTAGAGTGTTATACAAAAGTTATTATTCATATTATTGTTCACACATTTATTAAATCATTTGCTTCGGTTTTTATTTTGCCTTCAAAGACTATTGATGCTAATGTTTATATGAAAAGACAGTTTCATTATGGAGACAAGGTAAGTCACAGGGCTTATCTGGAATCCTGATTTCAGAAAGCCCATTTTTCTAAATATACTCAAAGGTATTTTGTGATAATCATATTTACTGTGAAAATTGTGCTTAGTCACAACTGCGTAAGTCACTTGGGCCAAAGAACACCACTAGGTCTGATCATATTTCCCCAGTTATTTCAGCCAAAGCAAAGTGGTCCACTCTACTCTCCTTTCCTGCCCCATCATTCTTCAAACCCAAGGCCAACACAACCTGCCCTGGCAGCCTCTCTGCTGCCCTCTGACATATGTCTCAAGGGTTCATGAGACTATGCATGTAATTTCTGATTATGCATTTCGCATTTCAACTATCTTAACTTATGCACAGAGTATAACTTGCTGTTGGGACACAGAGGAATTTCTTCTCATTGAAAATATAAAATCAGTGAATATAATAACATGTACTCATTTGAGGAGCTCAAAGCACTTTCAGAGACAGAAGCAATGTCCCAGCGGGGGCAAGAATATGGGTTTTCATTCTAGCTGCATCATCACAACAGCACCGCCCTGCAAAGCCCCTTCCCCCATAACTTGCGCATGCACACACGCGCGCACACACACACACAGACACACGTGCAAACACACCCCGAGTGACTGTGCTGAGCATCATTTCACTCCCAGTGGAAGGCATAACTACCAACATCTGTCTTAAAATAAAGATGTCTCAAGAACAACTTGGCAAGAAAACTAATATTTACTGAGCTTTACAGCGTAGCTTTTGCATGCACACTGAAGACAGTTTATTTTATATTTTCATGTTTTAATTTCCTTACATGTATTAATAATAATGACAATATTAAATTGTTGAACTTCCCTGATTTGAAATTTTTTTCATCTTTAAAATAAGAAGAAGAATATTTAATTCAAGGAACACTAAAAGGTGTAAAGCTACAAGATGAGAAATTTCTAGCATGTTCCTAGGACGGAAAAGATACCTGTAATGGCCAATTTTATGTGACAATTTGCCTAGGCCCACGTCCTTGGTAGTTTGATTGAAAACTAATCTAGGTGTTGCTATGAAGGTGTTTTGTATATGTGATTAATATCTGCAATCAGTTAATTTTAAGCAAGGTCAGTTACCCCAGGTAATCTGGACGGGACTGATTCCATCAGTTGTAAGGCCTTAAGAGCAGAGCTTAGGTTTCCTCAAAAAAGAAGAAATTCTGCCAGTGGAGTGAAGTTTCAGCTCCTACCTGAGCGTTTCCAGTCTGCCTTTCCTGATATCCTACCGCATGGATTTTGGCCTGGGCCAGCCAGTTCCCAAACTGGGTAAGCAAATTCCTTGCACTAAATCTCTTTCACTTTTGACAGAGATGTAGACAGACAGCCAGCCAGACAGATGGATGGAGGTACAGATGAATGAACAAGGGAACACATGGGCTTCCTCATGAATGGTCAGTTCTCTGTCACTGTTGAAGGTACGAGGAGGTTCAATGGCCATTTGCACGTACCACAGAGGGGATTCAAAGAGAAGGTGTGACTCAGTTTGCTTCCAAAGGAACCTCTGACTGTCATTTCCAAGTGTCCTCGTTAATATTCCTGGGGCCGCTAGGCTCACATTAGGGATTGGGGTGGGGAGGGGGGTCAAGTAACTAGGAATAAATAGAAAACCAAGGTCCAAATATGTTCACATTTCCCTAGAAAACCCAAATGCTGTTTCATCTGGGGCACGTGATGAGTGCTGAGCTCAGACTCCTGCTCCCGGCAGTGGGGTGTGCTGGACAGTCTCAAAAGTCCCACCTGAAAACTACTAGATACTAGGTAAAATACTCCATTTAAAAGTTATTCTGGGTTTCCACAAATTACAGAGACAACATCAAGACCCCACCAACCCTTCTCTAAATGAGGGAATCAAAATATAAGATAATGTAATTTCACTTCCTCTGAAATTAAAATAATGTTTTGGGCCAGTAGCAGGTATGATGACTGCCAGGGGCCTTAAGGAGAGATCAGAGTCGTCCCTAAAAGGAACAAGTGCAAATCTTCATTGGAATCACGTATCCCAACAAGGGCCCACAGTATTTTGACAGATTAAGATTAATCAAATGTGGGCTCTCCGTCAAAGTTCGCAGATTCCTGGAGAAATGGTCCACTGCAGGTTGTCTTACCACTGGGGAAATTAGCCACAGTACAGCAGAGTGAGGGGAGTACATGAAGAGAGGGAGAGAGACATGGAGATACAATGAGTACACCTAATATGCATAATTGGAAAACTGGAGTGAAACAAGAAATAAAATGAAGGAGAAATATTTGAAAAGAGAATGACTAGAAATTTTCTGTAACTAATGAAAGATACCAATTCACAGATAAAGGAAGCATAAAATTTATCCAGCTGAATAAATAAGAGACTTACACCTCACCAAGATAACATGGAAATACACAACATCAAAGATTACGCGAAGATCTTAAAGCAACCAAGGGAGCCCTGGCCGGTTTTGCTCAGTGGTTAGAGTGTCGGTCCATGGACCAGAGTCCTGGATTCAGTTCCCTTTAAGGGCACATACCTCGGTTTCACTTCGTCCCTAGCCCGGTTGGGGTCATGTGGGTGGCAACCAGTCGATGTGTCCCTCTCTCTTTCCCTCTCTCCCTCCCGCTCTATCTGAAGATAAATGCAAAAATGTCCTCGGATGAGGATAACAAATAAATAAATAAAATAAAGCAACCAAGGGAATAAAAAGGACCAATCTCCTGTGACGAACAATGAACAGACTAACAGAACTGACAGGAGCCAGAACATGCTGAAATGGTCACTTTAAAATGCTAAGAAGAAATACATCTTAACCTAGATAAATGTGCCCAGGAAAATGATCTTGGAACGAGGAGAAAATACAGTTTTAGAGAAACAAAACCTGAGTTCACAAAAATCTGAGCAACAGTCCTTCACTAAAGGAACTTTTAAAGTAGAGATTCACTAGGAAAGAATTGATATTAGAGGAAAGGTGCGAGACATAAGAAATAAAAATTTGCTAAATATGTGGATATATCAATAAAAATATTATCTGTGTAGAAATAGTAAAGTATTATGTAAAGGGTTATAAAGACTCAAACTGAAATAGCATACACTAAACAAAAAGTTGGGAGGTGATCAAAGTTAAAATATCATGTCGTTCTTGTTTTTCTTGTGTATTAAAATATTAACATTATACTTTATTAAATTTGCATGATAAAAAGAAACTACTTACGAATATGTATGTTCAAAACAGTATGGAGTGAGGGAAATAGAATAGGTAAGTAAATAAATAAATCAACAAACTCAATCAAAAAACAAAAAAAGAGCCCTGGCCAGTTTGGCTCAGCCGTTAGAGCATTGGCCCGTGGAGCAAAGGGTCGTGGGTTTGATTCCAGCTAAGGGCACGTACCTCAGTTGCCGTTTGTCCTCAGCCCTGGTTGAGGTCTTGTGGGAGACCCCAGCCAGTTTATGTCTCTCTCTCACATCGATGTCTCTCTTTCTCTCTCTCTTCCCTCCCATCCTCCCTCCCACTCTATCTGAAGATATTTTAAAAAATATCCTCGGGTAAGGATTAAAAAATAAATAAAGAAGAAAGAAGGAAAAAAGAGATTTGTAAAGCATGACAAAGAGAAAGCAAAAACATGGTAAAACAAGTTCAACCCCCAGTGAACCTGAACAAGGTAAAATACAGAAGTTATCAGACTTCCAGTTATACGCCTGAGGAATGCAAACCAAGAAAAATACAAGACTGGTATATAACTTAAGTGAGAAAATATTATTGAGAGCATAGAAAGTTACATGACAGGAATTTTTCACCAGGAATTTCCAACAATTCTGAATTTGTATGCATATAAATAAATATATAATATTCTATGTACATCTCAATACTTTTAAATAGGTAAGGTAAAATTTGGTCAAAATACATTAAGAAATGGGCAATTCCACTATCATCATGAGAGAATTCAACATACCTCTCTCAATGATTCATAGGTCAAACAAAAACCCTACCAAACATGGTAAAATATAGGAGATCTAAACAACAGTTGAAAGCTTTATTTAAAAAACACAAACTATAAATTCTACCAAGTCAATTAGTAAATATACATTCTTCTTAAAAAATCATGAGTGATTAACAAACCTGACCATGTACTAATCTATATGAAATAAATGTCATTGTATTAAAGACAAATGATGTCATTGTGACCAAGTTGTGTGACTCAATGCAATTAACAAGTACATAAGGAAATATACAATCAAAATCCCCGAATATGTAAATTAAAAATAGACCACTTATGGTCATAGCAGCATTATTTACAATAGCTAAAATCTAGAACAGCCCAAGTATCCATCAGTAGATGAGTGGATAAAAAAGCTGTGGTACATATACACAATGGAATACTATGCAGCCATAAGAAAGAAATATCTCTTAACCTCTGAGACAACATGGATGGATCTGGAGAGTATTATGCTAAATAAAACAAGCCAATCAGAGAAAGACAAATATCACATGATTTCACTTATTTGTGGAATATAATGAACAAAACAAACTGATTAACAAAATAGACCCAGAGACATGGAAGTAGGAAACAGACTGACAAACCTCAGAGGGAAGGAGGGTAGGGGGAGCAGGAAGAGATAAACCAAAGAACTTATATGCATATATGCACAACCAATAGACACAAAACAACAGCATGGTGAAGGGGGGAGGTGGGTGTGGGGAGAAGGGTGTCAAAGAGGGTAAAAGGAGGGACATCTATAGTAAAAAAAAAAAACATTAATAAAGAAAAAAATAGACCACTTCTAAATAACTCATGGGACAAAAATATACAATGAAAGTTAAAAATATATGTATGTAATATTAAGAACTGACTAATATTTAAAATCTTACATATAAAAATGTGCAGGTTGCTGCTGAAACGCAACTACAGAACACATTGTAGCTTTCAATATTTACATTAGAAAAGAAGGCTTAACATGACCAAGCTAACTCTCGAATTTAGAAGTTAGAAAAAGTATAGAATAAAGTACAAAGATAGACATAAGGAAGATAAGACCTAATATTCCAGAAGGAGAAAATAAGACAAAAGTTAGCTCTTGAAAAAATCAATAAAATAATTGTCAGATTTGATTTTGAAAAATTAGATAGTAAGCACCACTTAAAACTCTATGAATTGAAAACCACGACATAGATAGAGATACAGCATCATACATTTTGACAACTTTATGGTAATTATGCCAACCCCAGCAAGTAGATTTGGTTACTATTTCTGTTTTGCAAATAAATAGCTAAGGCTAATCACACACCACCTACCTTATGGACTTTGTAACTTGGTCCAGGGCAAGCAGATGATACATTCAAGTTCCAATCCCAATTTTAAATTCCCAATATTTTGCCTACAAATAACAAGCAACCCCTCCAAACTATCCAGCCAAAACATATACGATGTAGCTAAAAGAAGTTGTAAGAAAGATCATTAAATTGCTGTCGGAAATATTTGCACTGAAATGGAGCAAGAGAAAGAGTGACCTTCCTGAATTGCAAAGTCGAAAAGCCTTTTATAGTAATTCGTTGTCAAATCCTCAACCCAGTCAACTACAAAACCACTCTCCTAACATGTTGCTCTCCAGATTCTTTGCAGTTTACCTGGATGATGTTTGTTGTCTGAGATTCTGTAATTCAATGGCTATGGAAATTAGATCTCATCTGGAGGTGGACACAACAGGTCACTTGGTGGAATGCTCCATCCAGAACTCAGACACATTCCTAGGAGCCAGAAAGGCAGAAGGTCCAGTTGTCTTTAGCAGTCACACTGAACAATATAATAGAAATCATTTAATAGCACAGTCCTGACTGAGCAACTAATCATCAGGGGATCCTGTAAGAGAAGTTGGACAGTGACTACAGAGGGGTTGTGAATATTATTACGGTCTTTTCTGAAGCTCTGGCGGGGCGTTGCCGGGAGTTCGCGAAGCATGCTGACCTGGAATGGCAATGGCAAGAGGAGGAAAGAAATGTTTGCTGAGCAGCTGCTACATGAAAGTATGTTACACACTTGCATCTAGTAACCCTCCAGGAAGCTTGTGGGGCAAATGCTGCTGACCCCATTTTATGGATAAAGAAATAGTAACTGGTCCCTGGCTGGTTTGGCTCAGAGGTTAGAGCCTTGGCCCCCGGATTGAAGGGTCTCGGGTTTGATTCTTGGTCAATGTGTCTCTCTCACACGGATATTTCTCTCTCCCCCTCCCTCTCTTCCACTCTGCCTGAAAATCAGTGGAAAAATATCCTTGAGTGAGGATTAACCACAACAGCAAAAAGAGATAGTAGCCGGAGGTGGAGCACTAGCTCAAGCACTTTGGGAGAGCCTGACGCAAGGATTCAAATCCACTTGCAATAACGGCTACAAAGGTGAAGTGGCTCCTCCACGTAGCAGTGCCGCTGGGGCATGGCCCAGCCCGTGCTCACCTGTCCTATGCTGCGGAGCAAGCCCCGATGTTCCTGCTCTAGGGGAGATGTTTTCTACATAGAAGTTCAGGGTTCAGGGGGCTCTTTGTATGAATAAATTGAGCACAAACTCCACGTGAGTATTTTATTATTATTTTTTAATCCTCACCCGAGGATATTTTTTCTGTTTATCTTTAGATAGAGTGGGAGGGAGGTAGAGGAGACAGAGAGAGAGAAATATGGATGTGAGAGAGACACATCGACTGGTTGCCTCCCACATGACCCAACCAGGGCCGGGGATGAACTGCAACCAAGGTATGTGCCCTTGGCCAGAATCAAAGCCACAACTCTTTGGTCTGCAGGCTGACACTCTAACCACTGAGCCAAACCAGCCAGGGCTCCATGTGAGTATTTTAAGCCTTGCAGTCAAAGTATCTTTCCAGCAGGGCTAAGCAGAGTCCCTGTGTCAAATGGCCTGTCTCCTCATTGCATGTTCCAATTCCTCACTGCACCTTTATAGACCTAGGACCACAGACCTTTGCTATGTCTTCATGATCACATCTAGTGTCCATCCTAATGTATGATTCATACTCTGTGCTGGAAACAGTCCTTGTATTCAACAATAATATCTACACATGAAACAACCCACTGTGACAACTTATGTGGCCACAAAACATTAATGATCTTCTGTAGATCAAGCAAATGTTTTTGACCATAATTGTCATGCATCAAATTCACAGCCAGGATCACCAGGATCAAAAACATTTGCACAATACAAATAACAACTTCAAACAGCCATACACACAGATGCACAGACTTCTTACAGAACTGTGCTTGGGGAAACTCCATTTGTTGTGTGTCACCGAGGGCATATTTCGTTAAACTGCTGCTCCAGGTATTTTGTTTGAAAAGTCTATCACAGCAGGGCACAGCTGTTTATTGGATGAGCAGAAATGAAAGATAAGCTTCTAGCAAGCACAAAAGTTTAAGGTCTTTCAAGTTGTAGAAAATGGACCTGCAGAAACCTTTTAAGTGTTCTCGGGATACAAAGCTGGGGCTGAGATGTGACATCAAACCAGCTGTAAGAAGTACACAGCAGCCATCTCTTGGGGTCAACCCTGGCATCCAGATACGCAAGAAAGCTTCAGGCTGTGGGCGTGTTCCGTATGGTGGCATGATCTGATCCTGTGTGAATTTCCCAAAAGATTCACATTGTTCTGCTAGTTTGGTATGGAGGATTTGCTCAGATTCCTCCTGAATTTATCTTCTAGTCTTTGAAGAGACGCTTGCATATTATTCCAGCTTGTCTGAGGGTAAAGGTGGGCTGGTCCTTCTTCATCCAGGAGGAGCCTGGAGAACTAGGTGCTGTGAGTGCTGAGGTGTGAGGCTGACTTTCTGATTAAGAACGACTTCTAAACATCTCCACCTCTGACGACAAGTATATTCTTGCTTGATGATCTGAAAAGTGTGCCCCCCGTTGGGAGACCCCGCTTGCTGTGGGTCAGGACCGGCTGCTGAAGAGTAGGCAGTGGAGTCTGTGTCTTACGAGGGAACTCAATGTCTGGGGCCGAGGTCGGGTGTGGGGTGGGGCAGAGGGACACAGTGCGGCCCCCTTGGGGAACCCTGGCTCAGTAGTGCCCCCTGGAACTCCGTGGTGGGCTTCCAGGTCTCCCAGCACCCACGCAGCTGACAGGCCAGGGACCAGGAGCAGACAGGTCCCTGCTTGAACTGCGTCCCAGCTTCCAGCTCCTTAGCAGAGCTCCAAGCCATGCTGGCTCTCCTGCGCCCGGCCACATGTGTCTAGTCTCGGCCTTCCATGACTGGCCCAGCCTACGGGTTTCTGCGCCATTTCTGTGCGTCATGCTCCAGTCACAGGGTTTGTGACCTTTTCTCAAAAGAGCAGGCACATGCCCTTCAACGTGCCTGTGCAAGGCCCCGCCAGGTAGCAAGGCTCAACGCTCAGCCCCCGCTGCTGGCACGGACCGTTGTCAGTGACGTGCCTGCCGGCTTCTGCCTGCAAAGCAGTTGGTTTTAGTCCTCTCTGTGCTTTAGTCACCAGTCAGCCCGTCACCCCCAGAGACAAAGCTCCCAGAGCAGGATCAAACTCCCTCATTGATATTTAGTACTGACAGCCTCCACAAGGGCCGAGTTGACCCTGACTGTGTTCCAAGTATTGGTACCAAACAACATATACTTTGTCTTATTTAATCCTTACAGAAACCCACAGGGAAAATGCTCTAGTTCCGAGGCCCAGTGTAGTTCTGTCTTAGGACCCTCCTTCCATGACTCCAGACCTCAATACGCATCCATTTCAACAAAGAAAAACAAAGAGCGAAGCCTAGAGAGAGGGGGCGCTCCTCGATCTGTTTGGTTGTGCTGAGGTATTACTCGGAAGGCCTTACTCGTGAGAGCTCTGGGAGGATCTCTGGGGACGCTGGGAAAAGCAGTCTCATGCATGGCCCCTCGCAGCTCCCACTCAGTCACAGAACAGTCGGCCTTGGGCCTGGAACACTCTTAACCCAGAGATGGAGGCCACGTGGCCTGAGCTGGGCTTCCCACCTTGTGTGGGGGCACCTTTCCCTATTTGTTTGTTTATTTATTTATTTTTCCTTTATTGATTTTAGAGAGAGAGAGGAAGGGAGAGGGAAAGAGAGAGATAGAAACATCGTTGAGAGAGAACATTTCTTGACTGCCTCCTGCATGCCCCTGACTGGGGATTGGACCCACAACCTAGGCATGTGTCCTGACCGGGAATTGAACTGGTGACCTCTTGGTGCATGGGTCGACGCTCAACCACTGAGCCACACCAGCCGGACACCTTTTCCTGTTTTAAATGCAGTGTAGTCCTCTGTTTTGCTTAAGTGCGTGCATCATTGGCCCTCAGGCAAACCCCAGCTCTCTGTTTCAGACTGCACGGGGCAGAGCTGGGGGTTCTTCTATTGCAGTGTGAAGCGGAGTGTGTGCAGCTACATCTCCTGTTGGCTTAGAAGGGGCTCTGTGGCCACCGGGGCAGCACTGCGAAGGGGCTGTGTCCTCTGCACTCTTTCTCTCCACTTGCTCTAAGGAAACCCGCTTCATGGGAGCCTGGTGTGCCCCTTGTCTGTTCTCAGAGACCTTGACTTCTGCACTGGTCTCTTCCCTGGCTGGTATTTGTCTGCATTTTTGCCTTGGCTACACAGCGTGGGCACCTGGTGACCATGAAGTAGGGTACCTTCAGGACACAGACAGAAACAGGGTTCAGAACAAGGTAGAGACTTGGGAGCTTTGAAGAAACATAGTGAATTAAAAGGATGTTATGTGAGAACATGGCCCATACCCCCCCAAAGGAAACTTGGGAGTTCTCAAAGAAAAATAAAAGGACATCAGTTATGTTTACTCTGCTCTACATTATCTGGGATTATGATGGGCTGTGAATATGATTTGTGACGGGACTCTGAGGGTATCTGTGATTGTCAGAGATTGCTAAATGAATTTATAATTTGTTTTATGTATTGATTTTAGAAAGAGAGACAGAGACAGAGATGGAGACAGGCATTGATTTGTTGCTCTACTTATTTATGCATTTATTGGTTGATTCTTGTATGTGACCTGATGGGGTCAACCAAACATATTGGGGTGGCATGCTAACCAACTGAGCTACCCAGCCAGGGCAATGAATTTGCATTTTTTTATAGACTTCCAAATGCATCTGCTTCATCAGATACTTTCTTTCTCTTATCCCAGTGATAGGAAGTCCAACTAGCCCTGCTACAGAGCAGTGAACACCTTGGAAAAATGCAACACTAGGCTTTCTGCAAGGCTACTCTGTGCTTGGCGTGATAATAACAGACTGTTGTCTTTTAGATATGAAATTATGTTGACAGGACAAAAATTATTCATGCCCAACATGAGATTTGAAAACTGAGGTCCAAATTAGTTGAGTAGCCTGGTGCTGGACACAGGACTCATCACAGAGAGGGTGGGGGAGGGTGGGATGCTACGTGCTCGATTCCCTGCTGAACGTGGGTTGGGGAGCAGACTGTACTTCCAAACTCTGGTTGTAATAGGGGAAACATGCTCAGTGTCACTGCACAGTCCAGGCTTATAGCTAATGAACAAACATTGGTATTTTTCTCTCTACTGTATTTCATTCTGGAGCGATCACACTACCAACATCACTTTATTGGTTTAGAGTAAATTATTCAGTGTTTAATTACCATATTATGAATGTTTAATTTTTGCCCTGATATTGTCATAGAGAAAACGCGCCCTCACATCCGTGGACTCTGGTCCTGATATGTGGTTCCACTTCATTTCGGCAGCAAGAGCGACCAATTTTCCAGAGGCTCAGAGCACTGGCAGCTTTTGCTGAAGGGGTCCCCAAAACCACACACTTTCCTCCTCATCTACAAGCTGATGATTAAGGCAGGGATTGTTATGTTCGGGCCTGTCTAAGACAGTAGAATTCTTAAAATAATTTTCAGGGAAACCAGAAGTTATTTCAAGAAATGGAAACTTTGGTTTTTCCAAAGTTTGGGGTATATAAATATATAACTGCATCTCTCCCTCTCTCTCTCTCTCTTAATTAGAGTGGCAGGGCAGTGAGGATTCTATTAAAACATGAATGGATCTCTAGTATCTATTACCAATGACCTTGCGTATCTGAATCATTTAGTCCAAGTCTGCTATCCACACGAGAACCCAGGGATCGCCTAGAATCCTTCCCGTCCAACTCTTCATTCACACTTGGACAACGACAAGGTTTTCTTTGTTCTATCTCTGAAATCTTTCAGATCTGTCCCTCCTCATCATTCCTGCTGCCCTTTTTCTGGGTCTTGCTCTCATTGCTTACTACCCAGACCACTGCAGTAGCTTCACAGCAGGTTTTCCCTTTGTAGTCATCCCTCCAACTCCTCTTCCTCATGACCACCAGAGTGATCTAACATCCAACACTGACCATGCTAGCCCTCTGCTTCCAATATTTCCCTGACCTCTTGACCTTGTTGATGGCAAGGTCCACAATAAACAAGGAAAAGAGAGCATGCCCGGGGATTGGGGTTTCAGTCTGAGCTGGGCCATCACAAGTACACTGTTCCTCTGCAGTCTCATAGTTGTTCTTAAAAATTGTCAAGAATTGTGTAACCCATGAACTACATGGCTTTTAATATAAAAACCATACATTTACCACTACCTGTTAAAATCTATGAGTAAACTGGCACCCCAGGAACATGCTCCAAACCTATCCCTGGGCTTTGCAAGCCCTTTGAATGACCACCCCATAGGTTCACATTGTCAGGTCTCTGTCATTTTGAAAAGCTCTGTGACGCTATTCATATGTGATGGAATATAGAGGGCACAGCCATTTACTGAGTGCCCAAATGCCTGGCACCGTTCACCCCTTTTCTTGAAGGATCTCATTTACTGTTCAAGCACTCTTGGGTGATGGGGGAATTGAGGTTTAAACAAGCCCTGCACTTTGCACAGAGAAAGGACAGGCGGGGAATACAGCAAATAACTAATGGTGATTCTAGCTAATTTTAATTTTTGTTTTTATAACTTTTTCTCCTTCCCACGTTTTCACAATGACCACGGCTTGTTCTTCCTAATGTAAACCATATGAAAAGATTATAGGAGATAATCCACCTGAGAGTCCTTAGCACAGTGCTTGGTACATCAATTTTATCCTCATTCCTTGTTCATTTTTGTATCCCTCGCAGCACGCAGCACCCACACTTCTAATAAAGAGCCAATAAACCCTGGTTCCACTCAATTGGATTAACAGTTCAACGGAAGATTATTTTAATGTTATTTTCCCTCAATAATAAATATACAACTATAAATTACATGCACACAGGATAGCCTGGTTATAATAAGGATCATAAACATGAGTTTAAGATTTTGGCTATCCAATCCAGGTATATTTCTCAATTAATAAGGTCTTACTAGACAAAAAGTCTTATGCTTTGTATTCTAAAGGCACCTTTGAGTCACATGAGAAGCTTAATGTGCTGGGCAATACTATTATTCCCGAGCAATAGAAAAGTAAATAACATGTCCAAGGTTACCTGAACAAGTGGGAGAACTAAGACTCACATCTGGTTTTGTCTGACTTAAGTTCCTCCTTTCAAATTCCCATGCTGTGCCCCTCCCATGTGGCTCAGTGGACTGAGCTTCCTCCCATGGACAGACAGGCCCAGTTGGATTCCAGGTTAGGGTACATACCCGGGTTGCCACCTCCATTCCAGTAGGGGGCGTGCAGGAGGCAGCTGATGGAAAATTCCCAGGCTGTGCTGCCAGTCTAAGCCCTGTTGCCATCTCCACGCGGATATTTCTAATTTTAAACGAGCTCCAAGTCCTTGAGTGCCTTACTATCTATCACACTTGGAGTCATCATCTCCTTTTATCCATGTAATACAATCTACCGCATGGGGCCTTTTACACAGGAAAAACAGGTTACACAAAGCGCCTGAAGTCCCATTGTGAGGGGCAGCGCTGGAATTTAAAACCAGTTCGGACCCAAGAGCCTTCTGGTCTTTGCCGCCTCTGCTGCTCGTGCAGGGCCATACAGCCCCAGTGTGTTCAACACACGCACTAGATCCTTAAACACACTTGTGATTGAACGCCAAGCCAAGTACAAGCACCGCATCTGCCTTTAGCAAAACTCAGCTTCAGCTCCACCTACAGAGGCGTCCAGAGCCCTGGCAGTGCTGGGCCTGCTCCGAAGCGGTTCATTTGTCTTCACTCCCCCCAGCTCCTGTCCGCTGGGAGGTTTATGGCCCCGGGCCCGCCCTGGGGGCCGCTGCCCGCCGAGCGTGTCTGTTGCACTACAGTAGGCAAATGGACTCTGCGCTGGGGAGAACACACTGATACTCTGCTCCGCTACTGATATGCAATACATCCCTGTCCGAGAAAATGGTCCTTCCTGAATCCCAGCGACGATTTATAGACCCTGGTTCCGCTGGGTTGCAACAGAAGATAAATAGGCCCGCAGGAAGTTATTTGTTGGCGACTTGATGGCTGGATGCTGATGCTCACGGCCCTGCCAAGCTCCTGAGGCCATGCGGGGGTCGTGCTTCCTCCCAGGGAGCGGGCCGGGCCACATCAGGGAGCACGCTGGTTGAGAAGGTTGGGTGGCAGCCAGATGCGAGAAACGGGACTCGGCAGCGGACAGGTTTCTAAGTGGATGAATTAGGTTTTATCTGCCTACCCATGTCTTTTCTGTAGGGTTCTTTTGAGATGAGTAGTTTGGGCTCAGACCCATCTAGTTCTTCCTGAGGTCATTTGGACCAGGGCCACTAGGAAGAGAGAGTGGACATGGGTGTGGAAGGATGTGAGCTGGACTTTCTCTGGGTGCCCTAGACCAGCTTAGGAGGGAATCCCCCAGCTCACCGTGTTGCAGCAGTATTGTGGCTGGACTTCTGCCTCAGTTTCTACCATTCACATTAACTTCCTTGCTAGGAATAGAGCCCTACTCGGGGTGCAGGCATGCCCTGCTTGACTCAACTAACATTCCTCTGACACGGGTCTCCAGGAAAACATTCTGCTCCAAGTCACACTGACTACCTAGTCAAGGGAGAGCCACTCACCTGCCTACAGGTACACTGCTTGTCCAAGCTTCCCCCACATCCTACCTCAAATTCCTAACCCTCGCCTGGACATGGGTATTTTTCAATCAGGTCCTGATTTAATATATCCCCGTGGGCACTCTTTTATACTGCTAGTTGCCTGTTCAGTCTTTCTGTGATCTACCCTCTTCTCATCTTGGCTCCCACCACTTCCCACTGCACTTCTTCATGGGACTACATCCACTGTGAGTTAAGCCTACCGATTGATTAAAAGTCTCCCAAGTAGAATATTTTAGACATTATGGGAAGAACACAATTCTATGACATTTGAGCTTGGGTCTGTATATTCACACTTGCAAGCAGCAATTATAGCATGAGCTTCTATTAGGTATTTTACTGTGTGTTAGGCAAAGTAGAAATACAAAAGAAATATAAAAAAGTGATTCTTTTTTTTCAGGAAAGAAAAATACTACCCAGGGTGAATCAATTCAGCAGCAATGCGAGTTGGTAAATGTAAGGTATCTATATTTCATGGACAAAGTTTTGGATCAAGAGTAATAAGACCTGAGCTCAAGTCCTTAATGTTTTCATTATTATATATGTGATATTCTCCAAATTACTTAATCTCTGTAAGCCTTAGTTTCATCATCAATAAATATGGGTGAAATATACCTTTCTCTACTTGGATTGTTATGAGGATCAAAGAAGGTAATAGTCATTCTAATAACTGCTGTAAAAAGAAGTATGTAAACTATGAATCCTATACAAATAATTTATGCATATTATCCTCTGTGTAATAGTAGACAACAAAAGTAGAATTATAAGTAATACATGCCACAAGGGTTCATGCAATCAAGAAAATAGAATTAGATGGGTTCATTCATTCATCAATAAATATTTACTGAATACTACTAGGTACAAATCTCTTCTGTCAACGAGAATATAGTGAAAAGAGTGTATGAGGTGGAGGCTATGGGAGGAAGGGGAATACCAGTTGAGGGGGCGGTAGTGCGGTTTTACACTAAGTGGTCATGGGAAGTCTCTTAGTTGGTGATATCTGAACAGAAATTGGAATGGCATGTAGGAACAGGCCATGCAGAAGACTGGGAAAGACACCAGGCACAGCACAGAGCAAATCGAAAGCCCTGAGCGAGGGGGAGCTTGCACATTCGGGTACAGCATGGAGGCCAGAATGTCTGTAGAGGAAGGAGGGCAATCTCAGAAAGAGAATATGGAGCTGGGGGGCAGGGGACTGGTTCACATAAGACCTTATGGATCATTGCTAAAAATGTTGGATTTATGCTGAGTTGAATCATTGTTGACAGTTTCTGGGAGCAGAGGGGCCAGATATGAATTGCAATTTTAAAGAACCATCTTGTCCAGGTTTGTAGAGAGGTTATAGGGGACCAAGGACAGAAACGGATGATTCTGGTCTGAACAAGGATTGTGCGAAATGGTTGGATTCTGGATCACTTTGCTGATCAAGCCAACAGACTTTGCTGATGACCAGATGTGGGCTGTGAATGAAAGAAGTGTCAGTTGCGACTCCAGTGAAGCTGGCCTGAGACACGGAGAAGGGAGAAGACAGGGAGCAGAGCAGGTCTGGTGCTGACGGAGGTGGAACTTCATAGGGCGATGCAGGATATGGTAAATCTCAGAAGATTTGTGTTATCCAAGTAGGAATACTGCACAAGCAGTTGGATTTATGGGTCTGTAGTTCAGGGGAGAGGCCCAGACAGGAGATTTACATTTCAGAGTCGTCAGCTGAAGATGGCACTTAAAACCACAGGATTCCACGAGCACAGCAAAGGAGGGAGTATAGAGAAAGAAGAGGTTTGGGTCCTGAGCACCACAACTCATAAAGGTATAGAAAGAGAGGAGGATCCAGCAATGAAGAGGGATTATTAAAGGCCAGCCATGTAGAGGCGGTAAGGTTTGGGCTTACTTCCTTGAACATGATGTACTGACATCTGCGTGAATGCCTACCCTACCTCTGTGGGCCAGCTGCTTTGCTTGCATCCCTATAATCCTAACAGAACTGGCAAGAAAGGTACTGCTGCCCTCATATTACAGTGAGCCAACCGAGTCTCAGAGAAGTAACATGACTTGACCAAGGTAACACACTGGGAAAGGGAAGAAACAGGATTTAAAACCAGGTTTGTCTGGCTGGATAGAATTTGCAGAGTGGCAAGAGGAGCAAACAGTTAGTCACTGGTACCCGGTGCCTGGCCCTGGTGACACTAATGTCTCAGGAATCATGCTGGACATGTTTACATATTGGGATTCACTTAATCCTCACAATATCCCCAGAAGTCAAATGATTATTCGTTATTCAAGCTGAGAAAATAAAGATGCAGAAAGCTTAAATAACTTGCCCAAGGCCTCACAGCGAGGGGAGCCTGACCCCTGTGACTACCGATCCCATTTTTCCTTTATTACTTTCTCCTTGCACTGAGGGCAATAGAAAGAAGGTCATGAACATGCACTTCCACAGACGTCTGGCAAGATGCAGAAGATGCAAGGTGGGTCAGCCAGACTTTGCAAGAGCAGTCAATGCTCCCGAGTCCCTCCTGCCCTTTCCTCTGCTCACTCAAGACCCCACTCCACCAAGATGACTCTGTTCTGAACTGGCACTCTGATACATGCCAGCAAGGTCAAAACACCTCATCTGCCAGGACTCCTCGCTAGCTGACTTGCTAATTGGGACGTGCATTCACAAAAGCACTGTGATCTGATGTCAACTAAGGTATCTGGTACTCACAACCCAAATTAGAGATGCAAGGTGCCTGGTTGGCATTAGAGAGACGTCTTCCTTCCCACCATGATAAAAGACCTAGAGTTGCCAGTACAGATGGGAAGTAAAAGAAAAGTGTTTCTCTGACTACTATTTGTGGACCTGCTACTGTGTTGCAGGTACTATGAGAACTAAATGTGTGTGTGTGCATGTGTGTGTGTGCATGCGCATGTTCAGGTGTACACACATACACACACACACACTACAATTGCAGGGACAATAAAGGTTGACAATCCACATTTTAAAAACAAAGAAATTAAAATCAAGAAAGTCAAGTGAAGTTCATTTCTCAAGTACATGTTATTGGTCAGTGGCAGAGTAAGTAAGGAGCTAGATCCAGGGGTACCTGACCCAGAAGCCCATGCCCTAGGTGGCAATAGAATTATTGCCATTTCCTTCCTTCCTTCCTTCCTTCCTTCCTTCCTTCCTTCCTTCCTTCCTTCCTTCCTTCCTTCCTTCCTCCCTCCCTCCCTCCCTCCCCTCTTTTCTTCCCATTTTTATTTGAATACTGAACAAAACAAAGGGAGAATTAAGAACCTGGGAGAGAGGGTGCTCTCAGAATCCTTCATGGTAATAGGGGAATTTTAGAAAGAATTAGAAAGACCTAGAAGGACCTTTAGAGTAGAGCTTTTGGGGATCACGTTCAAATGCAGATTCTGATTCCAGGGGGAGGGGGGGCTGGGGAAAGCCTGAGTTTCTGCACTTCTACTCAGCTCCCAGGTGTGGCAGGTTTGCAGATAATACTTAGAGTACAGGGCCTTGGAGAACACCTGGCACCATGTTTCCCAAACTGCATTCCTTCAAATACCAGCTATAATATTTAGCTAATATTCTATTTTAATAGAGATTTTTTAATTTTATTTTTACTTATTTTTAATTTTTGTCTTTATTGATTTTAGAGAGAGAGGAAAGGAGAGGGAGAGAGAGATAGAAACATTGATGAAAATGAATCGATTGGCCACCTCCTGCATGCTCCCCACTGGGGATCGGGCCCACAACCTGGGCATGTGCTCTGACTGGGAATCAAACTGGTGACCTCTGGGTGCATGGGTTGATGCTCAACCACTGAGCCACATCAGCTGGGCTGATATTCTATTTTAAAAGCTCACTCTTTTTACTTAAAAGTTATATCACTGTATATTGCATTATGTGTTTACCACCCAAAGTCAAATCTTCCATCACCATATATTTGATCCACTTTACCCTGTACTACCCTACCCCCACGCCCAATTCCCTCTGGTAACCACCATACTGTTATCTGTGTCCAGGAGTATTTGTTTTTCTTGTCTTGTCTGTCATTTGTTGCTTTCAGTTTTATGTTCCACATATGAGTGAAATCATAGGGTTCTTGACTTTTTTTGGTCTTATTTCTCTTAGCATGTCCACCCATTTTGTCACAAATGACAGTATTTTATCTTTTCTCATGGCTGAGTAGTGTTCCATAGTATATATGTACTACATCTTCTTTATCCAATCATCTGCTGGAGGATGTATTATAGCACTGTACATGTGAAACCTATATAATTTTATTCACCAATGTCACACTAGTAAGGTAACTAAAATTTTTCAGAAAAAGTTGTATCACTGTAATAAATGGAAAAGTGTTATCATTAGAGATAAACAAAATAACAAAAGAATTTCTTACCCATATACTATTGCTTGGAGTTTCTGACATCTATTGTATCTTTATTTTTTTTTAAAGAATATATATAAAATAAAGGAGGAGGGGAACTCATGTGGTAGAAAGGTACTGAAGATAGGCCAGCACCAAAGCAAACCTTTCTCCCTGATCCAATCAGAGGGCATAGAAGAGAATATAAAAGGGTTTTAATGTCTAAATTAATCTGCACTATGCCCAGTGGCATCTCTTCTCAAGAAAACACTGATGTTGCCCACCACTTTCCAAAGGGCCTGTAACGTACTGAAAGGAACAAAGCCAGTTAATAGAAGGACCAAAATGCATTGCAGCAATTTCAACCACATGCATTTGATACCATTGTAATTAACCCAGTTATTAATTAATAACTGGAGAGGAGAATAGAGAAGGCCAAATAGATGCAGGCCCAGTAAGGTCTGAATGAAACAGGGAAGGTACTTCCACTGGTGGATACCCCACTTCCACCAATAACACATTTATTTCATCCTGACATGTGTTAACCATATTCATTCCCATTATCCTCCATCTTTATCCCTTCATGGGGCTTGAACAGGGACTGAGCAAGTCAAAACAAGCTAATTGCTCGCCTCATTCAGTTGTCAAGGGGTAGAGGAGGCAGCACCCCACTCTCTCCACCCCCCCCCCAAATCTCCCTACTGCTCTTAAGAATAATTTCTAACCTTCCAGGTAAAGACTGAATTTAACTCTGCAATTTCTTTGTTTACTGTGTCACCCCAGAGGTTTCTGTGTCCTTTCCTCGCTAAGCCGTGGTCAGCAGTCTCTTCCTGAGTGCTGCCTTGTTTTCATTCTTAGGCTTGTTCACACAGCTTGAGTTTTTTTCCCTGTAAACATTTCTCATCCGGATTGCATTTCTCACCCTGAGGCTGCAAACCACCTCATCTTCAGGGTGAAGGATGCATGAGCAAGTAGGGAATGACAACTAAGGACTGAGTGTCAGGAGGCCGGGACTGGCAACGCACATTTCCAGGGGAGAGAGAGCAAATGTGCGAGACCACAGGGAGTCACCGCCTTTCTGCTCCTTCCCTGCACTCCAAACGGGGACTAAGCACCCTCTGAGCTTGGCTAAGACATCACATTTCTGAGGATTTAATCCCCCTTTGCATCACATTCTCATGGTATCTGTTGTTTGTTTAGCATATTTGCACTGACTTTGCCTGCACAATTAATCTTGGAAGGATCTGATCAGGAAACTGAGGCTCCTGTAAGGTGATTTGATGAGGTGAGACTGAGAAAACTCCATAGAAACTAAAAGACCAAAAGGTGGTGGGTGAAGCATCCCTTTGCTTACTGCATAATTCAATTCATATTTGCTCAGTGAAGCTTGTATAGTAAATCTTGAGCTATAACATTTTATGTCCTGGAGGCAAGACAAACAAGGCACACACCTACCCTCAGGAAGTATACACTCTGGTCAGAGAACTAGGAAGCATCTGGACTTCATACAGTTTACTGTACTGTACCAACTACTATACAACAGGCAAAGTACAACCTTTGTTCCAGTTTCTGACTTGGTTGGTCCAACTGGTTGTGAGACTGAGTAGGTTTGGGTAAGATTCTAAACTCTCAGATCTAGGTTTTCATGTTTGAGGAATAGAGATTATAAAGTCTTCCTCTTGCAAGGTTACTGTGGAATGAATTTTAGGTGTAGATGCAATGTAAATGCAATGTGATGTAGTGTAAAGAACGTGAGTTCTGGAGTCAAAGAGAACCAACTCTGTTTGAATCTTGAACCCATCAGTAAGTTTGACCCTATGACCATGGACACGTTTCATCATCTCCACGAGCACCATAACCCAAATGGGGGTAATTCTTATTTGCGGGGTGGTTGATAAAATTAAAGATCTGAAAGCACCCAGCACAATGCCTGCCATGTAACAAGTAAGGATTGAGATTCGTTTTCTTCATAGCTACCCCCAAACCTACTTCCTCTCCCTGCCTCTGAAGCGCGAAGGATAGAATCAAGTTCTCAGTGGAGCAGTGGTGGGCTCATGGAGGAGATCACAGAGGAGGACCTTGGAGGGCCTCGTGTAAGATTTGAATGAAGAAGGGAGGCTTAAGGAAAGAATATAAACAAACAGAGGTGGCAAAATATAAGGACTGTCTTGTCAAAACGGAGGTGTAGAGAGTCAAAGAGCAGTGAGACCTATGGCTTCCTTGGGAAGGTCACTGCTCATGGAAAATGTAGAAGAAATCTTGACATATGGATATTGTAAGAACCTTCACAGACTATTTACATCAAGATAAATCCCAACTTCTCAACCTGGCATGCAAGTCATTCATGTCCTGATTCCCAACTGTGAGATGCCAACAATGAGTAAGCTCCTACTTCCCGGGGTGGGATGTGCATACAAAGTAGTCCCACCCCCAAAAGATAACTGGGGCTCATAGACCTAGAATTTAATTGTGCACCAGTGAGCCCTGAGATCCAGTCCTGGCTCTGACACTTTCTGTCTTTGTGACCATAGGCATGCCACTTAACTTCTTCAAGTCTTAATTCCCCTGTATGAATAATTTTTCCTGTATGGCAATAAAATAGGATTTACCTCTTGGGGTGGTTCTGAAGACTAAATGAAATAATGCAAAAAAGATACTTTATGTAGTTCAATTTAAAAAAAAGGGCTAAATAAATAATATTTATTTTTAAGAAAGCAAGTTGCTCATTTAACCATATCAAAGGAACCAGGATTTTTCTTCTAAGGCTACTCACAATGACCACAGAAACAAGGGGGGCATTTCTCCTGGCCCCTGGGTTGTCTCTGCTTCTGCCTGTAATTCCAGCTTCACAAGGGCCTTGAAGAAAGCAAAGGTGATCTCATCAGGGTGTGGGCTCATGAGGATTCAAAAAGGCTCACACCCTCATCTGTCTACTTGACAAATTGAGAAACTGAAGGCCTAAGGAAGGAACTTCATAGCCCCTGCCAGGTACCAAACAAGTTGACAGCAGAGGGAAAGACAGAATCCAGGTCTTCTGATCTCTAAATTCATACTTTTCTTGTATTATTATTATTATTACAACTGGTGGAGTTACTGGAAACAGAATGTCATAATCTCAAACCTTGCCTCTTTTTTTTCTTCCTCATTTTGAAAACAAAACAAAAGAAAATACAAAGCCCTGTGTCTTGCGGCAACACTTGATTTCATTTATAGTAGATGCAAAGCATTAATAAATACAGTGAGCTAAAGATAAACCTCCTGGTGTGACTATAACATTTTTTATTTAGCTTTTTTCCTATCCTATGGATGGAATAATGCCAACCCTGACTCTGCTAAAATAGATAGAGCAAATTCTCAAATAATGTGATTTCGTCAATGTTATTACAACATTGATGAGATGCTATAGGAATTTAACTCTTGCTTATATAAATTACCTTATGGTAAAATGGTTTTATTATAAGTCATTTTGCTTAAAGTAACAGAATACATTGAAGACCTTAAATGAGGACTTACTGTACTCACTGCAATTGAAGACATTAAATATGAGGAGCTCTTTTATCCACACTTTCTATCTCTGTGTCAGTAAAGACATTAGAAGGGAGATATCTGTGAAGATTAGATAGATATAGATATCTAGGTAGATGATAGATAGATAGATAGATAGATAGATAGATAGATAGATGAGACAAAAGTAGTGAGTTTTAGGATAGGTACGACTTTTTCATTTGTGCGCTCATTCATTCAGCAAAACAGACTCAGTACTTATTTTGTGTCATTCAATGCTGAGCAGTAGAGAGCTAAAAGTGAATACAACTTGGCCTCTACCTTTAGGGACCTCATAGTCTAGTCGGCAGACAGTTTGGAAACCATGGGATAAGTTCTGTGATAGAGGAGCCCAGAGGCCTGGGGTCACCGAGGTGGGTCACCACCTGGCCTGGAGGGAAAAGGTGGTGCCTACAGGAGGCAGCATGTGGGGAGTAATGCATTCATTGCTCTCTTTGGCAACACATGTACTAAAATTGAAACTATACAGAGCTGAGATGATTAGGATATTAAATTGCTAGAGAGAGACTGTACAGACTCATTTAGAGAGATGTTATTAAGCTTGGGTTCTAGCCCTAGCTCTACCATCCATTATATAAGTGGCCCGAGACAAGTCAATTTGCTTCTTTGCAGTACATGTTCTAATTTTGAAAGACTTTTTCTAGATTGCGTCTAAGCTCCTTTTCATCTCTGTATTTCTGTGACTTGCTAGAACATGTGCAGCTCGAGGTCAGGATCATGTCTTATGTATGTCATTTATTCCCAGAGCCTAGCACAAGTCTTGGCACCTGTAACAATTCATGTTTGTGGACATTTTAAATGGGCTCTCTTTGATTGAGTCAGAAAACGAAACAGATGAGCTATTTTCAAAGCATGTCCTCAGGTGGAAATTTAAAGCATGCCTTTACTGAGAAAGAGCAGCCAGGAAGCACACCCGGAGGGTCCTGGAAACCTAGTGAAGAAAGTGCCTCAAGTGAAGTGTCTGAGTGACCCACAGCATGAAAGGTGTTGGTTAAACAGCATGAGGACAAGAACCAACCCTTGGATTTGGAACTGTGGAGGTCACGAATGACCTTAACAAGAGCAGTTTAGGGAAGTGATGAGGGTTACCACCAATTTCAGTGGGTTTGGGGATGGGGGAGGTAAGCAGGAGGCAGTTCTTTGCAATAAAGACAAGGAGAGCCATGATGGGATAGTAGCCATAGGCAGATGTGAAATCAAGAGAGATTGTTTTAGAGATGGAAGACCATGTCCTTAGGCTAAAGCAGTGAATAGAGGGGGAGATTTATGCAGAAGACAAAAAACAGAGTGATATCCTTGAGTAGACAAAAATAGATGAGATATACTTCACAAGTGGAAAGGTTGGCCTTGAATACGAGCTTGGATGGATTATCCTCACTAGTTAGAAGGCAGGCAAGAGTACATGGGCACAGTCACCAATAAGTAGCTTATTAAGAAAAATCACCCCAAATTTGGAACTAGGCAAACAAGATTATTGGGTATCTTTTTAGTAAAGAGCCGTGCTTTCTGTCCAGCAGGTTTTCTGGGGATTACCTGATTTTCTAGGGCCAGGTATGTTTGCTTGACCGCCTATTTACAATCAATCATGATGTTTTACAATTCTGCTTGTTATAGAAAACTTATAGAAATGCAAATAGTTCTTATCTGAGAAAAATACAAATGCCTTCTGTCCTATGGAGAAGATAATCTCATTGTAGGATGTTTTTGCATTGTAGGGTGTTAACCAATTTTGTCTCTGTCCTAGAAATCTTATTCTAATATGGTTAAAGCACATTTCCTGATTAAATATATCATCTTCTCTTCTCTCTATGCTCTTTGAATGAGCTTTATCATTTTACTGGTTTCTTAGTTAATAAATCTTGGACACATTTGTTCTAAAGAGAGAGAGAGAGAGAGAAAACATACTGTATTATCCCATTTACATAAAGTTCAAAAAGAGACCAAAAAAAGCACTATGTAACAATCAGAATAATGGTTACCTTTGAAGTAAGGGGTAGTAACTGGTAGGAGGTACAAGGGATGCTTCTAGGATTCTAGTAATGTTCTATTTTTTTTTTTTTTATCTGAGTAGAGATTACATTAGTGTCTTCACTAGGTGTAAATGTATTGAGTTGTTTATGATAACATACGCATTTTTTTGTATGTATGTTATTCTCAATAAACAATTAAAAAACCTTAAAAAAACCCATATATTTAGTGGTAGACCATGTGACTCTTGGAAGCCTATAAATGTGTGTTCTAAATGAAGGGAAACACAGCAGTCATGGTGGTGCCAACGGGACCAGCAGTAGAATAAGCCAAGACACAAATATCTACCACTGGCATTTTGGAACAATAATTGTCTTCATTTGAGGACTGCAGCTGCAAAGTCTTTCAGGACAATCATCAGTGTAATGAGGAGAGAAGTAGTCAGTGAACATGGTATATTTGAGAACAAAAAGAAGAAAGAAAGAAGCAAACATTTCTATTTCTGTAAAACAAAAATTAAAAGGACCAGTGAGTCTGGGAAAGTTTTGGAGCAGAGCTCCTGGTCAGATTTTCATAGGGCTGAGGCCATGGTGTCACTTGGATGCTTTTTTAAAATTTTTTGACAATATTACAGATGTCCCCTAATTTCCCCCCCTTTACCTCCCTCCTCTCAGCCTCTGCCCCACCCCAGGCCTTCACCACACCATTGTCTGTGTCCATTGGTTATGCATATATGCATAGAAGTTCTCTGGTTTATCTCTTCCTGTCTCCCCCCTCCTCCCCTCTGAGATCTGTCCATCTGTTCCATGCCTCCATGCCTCAGGACCTACTTTGTTCATCAGTTTATTATGCTCATCACATGATATTTGTCTTTCTCTGACTGGCTTGTTTCACTCAACATAATCCTCTCCAAGTCCTTGGACGCTTCTGCTCTGAGGTTTACAAAGGTGTAAGTTTCAGCCTTCTGTTGCCCAAATTGCCTCTTTTTTGTAGATGAGAGGTTTTTTTTTTTTTTTTTTCAGTCCTTCTCTGTGAGCAGTTAGATGGCAAAAGTGACATAATTAGGAATGTCAGGCAGAACTGTCATCATTGTCGTCATGGTTATCATTTTCAAAGATGTTTCCTGAAGGATGGAAGTACAGGATGGGCCAAGAGGTCTCAGACTCTTCTGCACATGTGCACTCAATTACTGGCTGGCAGAATGGCCTAGGAAGTTATTTTACCACTTCTGCAGACCTGAATGCTCTCTGTAAAATGGGGAAGCCGGCCCTCGGTTGTTTTGAGTATGGATGAGATGACTCAGGTACAGTATCTGGCACATGGGAAGGTCTCAGTGAAGGGCCGCCTGTACTCCAGCCAAGCTGGATTCTCAGTGGAAGATCCTGTTTTCACAAGGCCAAGAAGAATAGGAAAATGGAGGGCCCCCCAAAACAACTGGGAGATACCTAAATTAATGATGTGCAGGCGAGGATGGAGATACCGAGTGACTGGATCCAGGCAGGGTTGGTTGGGTAGCCTGGCCTCCCAGGGCACTAAGCAGTCAGAGATGCCAACTTTTATTGTCATGAAAGAATCTGTGAGTATCATCTTCAAGGAAAGACCAGCAGTTACTCCTTCAGGAGCTCAGTGGTGGATGTCTGGTCTAGGGCTCATGGCCAATACTGTTGCTGCAAAGAGCATGTGCTGTGTGTAGGTCACTGTGACAAGCCCTTTGCAGGCATTATTTCACTTCATCCTCATGGTATCACCTCCGAGGCAGGTACTATTATAATTGCTTTATCACAGGTGAGAAAATGAAAATTCAGAACGTTGAAGTAACTTACTGAGGTAAATGCAGTAAGTGGCAGAGTCAAGATTCAGATGAGGTCTGAATGGCTTGCACTATACTTATAACCTCTCTGCTCGTCTCCATGGCAGCACAGCTGAGAACGTCTCAGGTGACCTGGGATGAACGGGGCGGGGCGAGATGGACTGCTATTGCATCGTCGCTGTATGTACCATAAAGTGTTATATTATTTCCTATAAAATCAGAGGCATTGCATTTTATAACTCCAGGGGCACCTTCTAGCTATCAGATATTTGTATTTTTTTTTTCAACAATTTTTTGACAAAGAGTTAGAAGGCCACCATCTTCTAATGTGCACCAATTTATCATACTGCCCAATGGAGGGGCTACGTGTGTGCTGTTTTTCCCCCTGTGCTGGGTATTTCTGCTGAAGATAACCTATGAGTACAGGCTGTACCTAGACGTCCTGCTGGAGGAAGCTGTACTGTAGGTGCCCACTGGCTACTGTCGACTGCCTGGCTCAGTGAAAGCCACAGTGCGGAAGCCAGCAATGGAACTCCGTGGTACCCTACACTGGAGAACGTGACCGGACGACTCACTCGTGTGCTCTTTCCTAGTGAATTTGAACTCTGGGGAGGATGGCGTAGAAAGAAGGGGTGAGAGAAGGAGAGAGAAAGAGAGCAATTCTATTACCTATGGTAGCAGGATCAATGAGTTCCGAGGCATCAATGGGCTGAGTCACCACATGGGTGGCCATAGACGCCTTTGCTGTCCCTGACAGAGGTACTAGCTCAGATCTCTCTGAGAGAGGTCTCTCTCTCTCTCTTTGAAATTAAATATTTTGGGATTCACACTGTTCCTAAAATTTATGCCGTTAGAGTTTTTCTCTCTCTCCTCTCATGTGGCTTCTTCCTCCCAGTTTTTGGCCTAACCCTTGAGGTTGAAAGTGGCAAGTCACTCTGGTGTCTTTTGCATAACCCAGCCCAGTCCTTGAGCGCTACAGCAGGCCACATAAAGTCTGGGACAAATGTCCAAACTAATAGTGCTTTCTTGGCCTGATTTTGTCCTCTCGACTCAGACCTCTGCGGAGGGTTCTGAGAGGGGTAGGGAATCGGGTTTTCATGGGTTCTGCGTCCCGGACAAATGCAATGTGGTATCATCAGCACAGAAAGGTGAGTTCACTTGTCAGAAGTCACATCTGAAATCCGGTCTGTCTGCCGGCCCAGGACCTGGCTCTTTCTATCGGACCACGTGGGCTCGCAGGGCTCCCTGGTCTTGGCTCCTCACACAGCTCTAAAAAGAAATGCATTTATACCCTCGTGTTCCTTCAACGAGGCTCCGCGTTCACCACATCCAGCACTCTATGGTGGCCTGAAGGGGTCAGTTTGTCCTTCCTGTCCTAGACCTCCCGGCCTTCGTCAAAGTGCCTGACGTATTGTCTCCTTTACCAGGGTGGGACCCACAAGAGATACCCAAGGCAGGGCTACTTAGACCCAACCAGTTACTAATTGCTGTCATGAAATAATAAAATTGATAGAATAACTAATGTTGCAGATTCTTTTGGGTTTGTAATCATTTTCACATGGGTCATCACGGAGATCAGCTCAGCCAGGCATTCAATAAGCAGCTATTTTGGTCAGGTCCCGTACCAGTCACTAAGATACAGGTACCATGAGACCTGGACAACCTGGATTCTCTTTGCAGCAGGCACGTGGTTTTCCTAGAGAGAGACCCACTGTGTTGGGTCTCGCTCCGATTTGTCTGCCATGGCCGAGTCCTGGGGGATTGGTGATCATGCCCACGGTTTTGGAGACGGAGACGTGGATGAAGCGGTTCTGCACGCTGAGCTGGGTAAGGGGAGGCGGCAGAGGGAGGGGAATGGGAGAGCCAGGGGGCGGTGTGAGCAGCGCACTGTAGGCTGACTGAGGCCTCGCCCTGTGCCCCTGCAGATCTGAAATAAAACTGCTAAATTCACATGACAGCTGGAGTGAATGAGGCTGGAGTTATTTGTGGGAGCAGCAGAGGGGTGGGTGCCTAGCCCAGCAGGGACAGCACTGGTGGGGCTGGGGCTGGGGGAAGGGAGGAGCCCAGACCGGGCACTCAGTAGCTCAGGGCCCAGGAGATCGAGCAGATACCTAAGCATCTGATAATGCAGAGGTGGGACTCTAGGACAGAGGTGAGGGCAGCATGCAGAGACAGCCCCTGGGACAGGCCATTTGAACTCCGCCTTGTAAGTGCACAGGAGGCAGCGGCAGTCACACTTCACTAAGAATGGCTGGGACGTCTCTCGGGGTCCAGGGAGACCTCATTCCAGGGAGGTCAAATATCTTGTGCAAAATTATCAAGACACGAGAACGCAGACTCTGGAGGATTCCCTGCGCCTGGGAGCGTGGTACAAAGCAGAGTGGGGAGAGGGTGGCTGGGGAGGTGGACAGCACACAGAACTCTGGAGGGGCTTTCAAGATGAGTAATGAGCCACTGCCAGGACTGTTAAGAATGACAATTTTGGAACTTCTAGGACGATAAACTTCTGCTCTGAGGATGTGAAAAAGCTGAGGATTTTCGGGCTGAAGACATTCTAAGTCCAGGTGAAGCAATGTGGCTTTTAGGTGGAATGGCCCCACTTCCCCGGGGAAAGTGGACAGAAGTCCCCTGCTACCCACATCCTGAGCCTACTAAGTGCTCTGGCAGAGGATTCGGGGCTGATGTACAGACGCTGTGGATTGCTACCAGACCCTGCTCCTCAGTTCGGCGCATGTGCGCTGCTGACTGTGCAGGGAGGGCTGGGTTGTCCACGTCCCCTTTGGCAACAGGGCTGTCATGAAACAGATGCTGTCTCCAGACACCAGCTCTCTTCCTGGGCCAGAGAGACAGCCTGGCGCTCTGTGTCCCTCAGACAACATGCAGCATGGAAGGCACCTCTGCCCTGCCCTCCAGCATCTCTTCCCAGACTCAGCCATGTATTTAGTAATAGATTATGGGTCATACTTGTGACAAAGATGTTCATACTGATTAATTCACTTATTCCTTTCAATAATCCTGAATAATTATTGATAACTCCTTTTAGCTATTATCTCCGTATAAATAGATGCAGAATGTGAGGCGGCAAGAGCTTACATAACTTGGTTCAGTAATTGGATAAGGGAATCAGGGTCTAAAATCGGGAAAATCCAATGCTTCACATTCCTTGTTAGTACTGATGCTTGCTCAGAGGACAAGCCACACATGCTCTTATACTCGAGATGCCCCCTGGCCAGAGGGGGGTTCAGTACACACCTATTATAAGGTACCATTGCAACCCTTATGATTCCGGGAGGCAGGTACTATTATTACCCCCATTCACATACAAGAAACATGAGGCACAGAGAGGTTAAGTCATTAGCCCCAAGTCACACAGCTAGAAAGTGAAAGGCAAGGATGTAGATGCTGGCCATTTGGCTCCAAGTCAGCTGTCTTGACAACGCACTGTGCTGTGCTCTGACCTTGAGCTTGTGACATCATGTTACTCCCTACTTCCTGCACCTCTGTTGCAGTGGTTCTCAGCAGGGGAGATTTTTATCACTTGAGGACATTAGGCAATGTTTCGGACGTTTCTGACAGTCCCAACTAGAGAGTGGGGTACTACTGGCATTTAGTGAATAGAGGTCAGGGGTGCTGCTATACATACTATAATGCACAGGGCAGCCCCCACCATAACAAAGCATTTCCTGTCCCCAGATGTCAACAGTACAGACGTTAAGAAGCCCTGCTCTAGAAGAGTACCTATAAAGTCACTCTGACTGACGACCTCTCATCTGTCTTGTTAGGTGATGAGCTCCCTGTGCCTAGCACAGAGCTGGACACAAAGTGAGGATCTTACCTGTTGATGGAATAACTGAAGTACGAATGAATAAAACATGCAATGTGCATCGACTGTATCATATAATTCTGGCTGTTATTCGTCATTCATGAAGGGATTATTTTTTAATATCTGCAAAAATGAACCAGGCATTATGGTCCCTGGGCCCATAGTCTATTGGAGAAGAGAAACACACATAACTCTGAGCCAAGGCAGAAAGAAGGGGTGCATAAGACAGGACACCCACTGGGTGAAGGAAACTCAGCTCCCAGGCGTCCATGAGCAGTGTCCCTTTGCAAATAAGCCAGTGGTTTGAGAGCTATAGGGTACACTTAGAGTTTCACTTTGAATTTTTCAGATATGTGAACTCAATTAACATTTGGAATAAGTGTAGAGATTTAATGATAATAAGAAGTATCTCCCTCCCCACTTCCCTGCTGCTCTAGTTCAAGACTGGTTTCCCTAGATCCTCCTTATCGTGGATATTCAAGATCGGAACTGGATTAAACAGACAAAAGAGTACCAACATGCAGCCTAATTAATTAAAGGCCTAGATAAATTACAATGTTATTTATTGCTCAATTATAGTAATTATTTCACCCACATTTTTAGTACAATTGTCTTCCCTTTCTCTGCAGGGTTGCTGATTCCTCATTTAACTACCCTCTGTACTTGTGTTGGTGTTTTTCTTTGCCACTAAATATCCTTTGCAGAAAATAGACAAGCTGTTACATTACAAATAAATAAACGCTGAGCCATGGAACATCAAGGCTGAAGCGCCTCAGTGGCCCATTTTATTTTACAGGTGGGTAAACTGAGTCCCAGGAGGCAAAGTGACTTGCCCAAGGGACAGAGGGTGTCACTGAGATCCCTGGACATGAACTTGGACTTTCAGGTCCTAACTAACATTGATATTCCATAGCAACTAATATTGATGAAGTATGCATTTTATGTCTGCACACAATGAGCATCTAATAAATAAGCATTCATGAAAGAATACCAAGAAATCGGTTCCTTTGTTCAACGTATAATGACTTTAAGCCCTGACTCCCTGATGGCTATTTTTCTGTTACACGCTCGACTGGCTCCCTTCAAGCCACGGGAACACGGATGGAAGAGATTCACAGATGGGGAGAGCTTGCTTCTCTTCTCCTACTCGGAATCAATTTTCATATCTAAATTTGAGAAATGTCAGGTGGCATGTGACAGCTGCGTCCAGACTCCCGTTCCTAAAGAGGCAGAACAACCCAGCAGCAAAAAGGCAGGACTCTGGGGACGGTCCTGAGGTTTCATCCTGTCTCCAACTGCGTCTGACCGTGGGTGTGTTATCTAAATTCTCGGGCCTCAGTTTCCTTACAAAAAAAATGCCCATGCTAAAAGTCACCCTGTATGGGTGTTCTTGGGGCTGAGTGTGGATTCTCATGGCACAGGACATGATGCACAGAGTAAGGGATCAATGCACAGTAGTTCATTACAAAGGACCTTATAGGAATTTGGCACACAGCGATTCTTTACTTCTAGAGCAGTGGTTCTCACCCTGTGGGTCGTGACCCCTTTGGGGGTCAAACGATCCTTTCACAGGGGTCACCTAAGACATAACAGTAGCAAAATTACAGTTATGAAGTAGCAACAAAAATAATTTTATGGTTGGGGGTCACCACAACATGAGGCACTGTATTAAAGGGTCGCGGCATTAGGAAGGTTGATCTAGAGGAAAGTAGTAAAGGTGATTTTCAACCACTCCACAGTCAAGAAAACAGGTTGAAGACAGTTGATTCAAAGCGTGTGAGGCCAGTATTGAAAAGCTATAATGAATTGGGACTTCCAGTCCTAATATAAGCGAAATAATAATCGTGTTATAAGTACTTCTGTTGTTATGAGCTCATCCTGCAATAACTCATCGAACCCTCTCAAGAGTCCTCTGAAATAGCCATGGATATCCTCATCTTTCAAATGCAGAACCGAAAGCTCAGAGAGTTGAGGCATGTAGCTCAGGGTCCCACAGGAAGGTAAAAGGAGCCACAGGACTCAGCTCTGCTGACAGTTCTAGTCTGGAGCCCAGCGCCAAGAAGATGCTCCACCCAGTTCTCCCGAATGTGTTGTCATTCACCCCACATGCTGGCTTGGTAAGAATGCAAACTTCCTACATAAGGATAGAGTCTTTACTTCCCAGCAGGAAAGAAGAGTCTTCTGCGATGCAGAAAGGGAACTTGGGGCCTCACATTTGCACGCAGGGTGAGCGGGGGCCTTGAGGAAGAGGCCCTGTCACACCTAATGCCCCAGCCCACAGTGGATGACAGCTTAGCCCTGCCTCCTAGAAGCACCTGCTCGCAAGAGAGGGGATGGTTTGAGATGTTCAGTTTAGTGGAAATGAGGGCAGAAAGGGGTTCATACTCTGAAACTAAACATCTCTTTCCTTTTATTAGTTGAGACCTCTTTGATTGCTAGACTTACATTTTGTATGAATAAATGAATGAGTGGAGATACATATACATACACATACTTTTCTGGGGAATGTGTTACATGAACCACATTAAAATTTTATGAATTATGAAAATATAAGAAAAAGAAGGAAAAAAACTACCCATAAGCCCAACACCCTTTCACTCAGTTTATATTATGATAAAAAAAGGAAGGGAACTAATAGGTATTGTCTTTAGTAACTTTAATATCTGTGATATCTTAATCTCAGAGCAGCACTGGAAGGTATACAACATCTTCCTTCATTTAAAAAAAAATTTTTTTCCTTTATTGATTTTTAGAGTGAGAAGAAGGGAGAGGGAGAGAGAGCTAGAAACATCGATGAGCGAGAATATCGATTGGCTGACTTCCACGTGCCCCCCACTGGGGATTGGGCCCACAACCTGGGCATGTGTCTGACCAGGAATTGAACTGGTGACCTCTGGGTTCTTGGGTCGATGCTCAACCACTGAGCCATACCAGCCAGGTACATCTTTCTTCTTATAGATGTGAAAATTACTATGCAAAGAAATATGGCAACTTCTCAAGGTGACACAATGAACCTACGGCAAGGCTGGGACTTGAGCCCTGACACCAACACGCATCATCTCAGCCACTGTACCCCATTGTCCCTCTTGTGGGTGGCTCTGAAGTCAAAGAAACATGGGTTCAAATTTCTTACTTCAGTGTGAACTTGGGCAAATTATTCATATTGCTTAGCGTGAGCTACATCATCAGGTAATAGAGATAGAATCTGTTGCCTTAAAATAATGTCATAATAGATGTAGATGTAGATTTTTTGAAAAGGTTGTCCAAGTCTGTGATGTAAGCAACCACGTTCTGGAGGAGAGAGCCCTGTCTAGTGGTTAAGAAGGTGCCGTTGGACTGATGGAACCTGTCTGCACCAGGCAAGTGAGCAGACAGGGGAGATGGATAGCATGGGGACAATGCGCCCCTACTTGTTCCCGTTGAGTCAGACCCTCCTCAGTGCCAGCGAAGAAAGAAGCAGCCCATGAAAATGTAAAACATGAGGCATCAAATTGTGACAGCCTGAAATGTGGGCATTGCTGCATTGTCTGCAGATCAAAGTGAATGCAGGACACATGGGGAAAACTGGGCCCATCATCCCGGCCATGATGACGACAGTGCCATAGGCATCTCTTAGACATCATGCACTGCTCCTTGCCTGCTCTACAAATGGGCTGAATGCACCACAACGTGTATTTCAGAAGGCAGGCGACCTGTGAGACGATAAACCTCCTTCATCTTTGTACAAAGGGGCCTGCATTTCACAAGCGTGTGAGAGCGGAATGATGATTCTCCGAGGGAGGGATTCTGAGTGGAAAGTGAACATGCTTTGCTTGTGGTGTGAGTGAGTCTGAGAGGAGGGAGGCTAAGGGAGATGGAAGCCAAGTTGGCCGATTCTTTTGCTTCTTCAAAGAATAGTGAAGGGGTACCCCACACCTGAAGCTCCGCACTTGAGGAAGGCAACAACTCCTTGTCTAGATTTCTAGATTTCTTTCTACGGAGATCAAGGGGGTCAAGTAAATGATGTTTTGTAAAGTATTGGCGGGATGATAGGCACTGTCTGGGTCCTATGAGACATCCTAGGAAAGAGGGCTTTATGGTCATAAAAACTTGCAAAACAAATGTATTATATTATACCACCTGAAGGCTCATCATGCATTAGTACATTTACCTTGGAGGGTCCTGAAAAATAAAAACCTATGCATTTAAAATTTTTTTCAATTTTCTACTTCCTAAATATATTTGATCCAAACACATCAGGCAATAATAAACTTGGCAAACGTTGGTGTCTAAGATTAATATCCCAAGACCCAGGAACCCTGGGGTTTGGTCCTGACTTTGCTATTCACTTGCTGTGTGATACTTGGCAAGGGTATCTTTGCCTCAGTTTACTCACCTGGCAAATGGCAATATTCTGTTTGGCTCCACTTACTACAGGGGGTTTCTCTGCACATAAAATGCTATCACTGAACACATCGCTTTCAAAAGTTAAAAATACTATACCAGTGTAACTTGTTATCATACTTCTTGGTAATTAGGTGACATAAGAAAGCCTTTAGCAACAACAAATACAATAAACAATGGGACTACATGAAACTGAAATGCTTCTGCACAACAAAAGAATTAGTCAACAAAATAAAAAGGCAACCTATTAAATAGGAATACATTTTTGCAAACCATCTATCTGATAAGAGGCTAATATCCAAATTATATAAACAACTCATACAACTCAATTGCAAAAAAACAAACAAAAATCCACAAGCAATCTGATTCAAAAATGGGCAGATGATGATCTAAACAGACATTGTTTTCCAAAGAAGACATACAGATGGCCAACAGGTACATGGTCAAGATTACTAATCAACAGAGAAATACAAAGCAAAACCACAAAGAGATGTCACTTCCTACATGTTAGATAACTATTTTCAAGAAGACAATAAAAAGTATTGGCGAAGATTGTGGAAAGGGAACTCGTGCACTTGTGATGGGAATGTAAATTGGTACAGCCACGATGGAAGACAGTAGGGAGATTCCTCAAAAAATTAAAAATAGGCCTACTGCACTACCCGGCAATTCCATGTCTAGGTATTTATCCAAAGTAAACAAAAACACTAACTCGAAATTACATAGTCACCCCCATGTTCACTGCAACATTATTTACAACAGCCAAGATATAGAAACAATCTAAGTAACCACTGAGGGATGAATACATAAAGATGTCGCCTGGCTGGTGTGGCTCAGTTGGTTGAGCATCATCCTGTGCACTGAAAGGTTGTTGGTTTGTTTTCCAGGAAGGGAAGGCAGCCAATGGGTGTCTCTCTCTCACTGATGTTTCTCTCTCTCTCTCTGTCTGTCTGTCTGTCTGTCTGTCTGTCTCCCCCTTCCTCTAAGCATGTCCCTGGGTGAGGATTGAAAAAAAAAAAAAAAGATGTCTCACACACACACACACACACGTATACTAGAATAAAATCTTGCCACTTGGAACAACATGGATGAACTTAGAGGGTGTCATCAGGAAAGGACAAATAGCATATGATTTCACTTATATGTGGAATCTAAATTAAAATAAAATAAAAAAACACAAAGTTCATAGAGAGAACAGATTCGTGGTTACCAAGAGGTGGGAAGGGTGGTTGGGCAAAACGGGTGAAGGGATTGAGAAGTTACAGATGTCCAGTTATAAAATAAAGAAGTCATGGGATGTAATGTACAACATGGTGACTATAGTTAATAGTACTGTACCACATATTTGAAAGTTGCTAAGAGAATAGATTTTAAAAGTTCTCATCATAAGAAAAAAATTCTGTAACTATGCATGGTGATAGATGTTAACTAGACTTACTGTGGTAAGTCTTGCAATAAATACAAGTATCAAGTCATTATGCTAGATACCTAAAACTAATATAATGTTGTATCTCAATTATACCTTAAAAATTAAAAAAGGCTTTCTTCTACTCTCATGTGAGAGGGTAGTTCTTTTGTTATCACAGCAGAGCCTACCTGACCCAGACTAATACAGTGATGCTGTTGTACTTGTCCCTTAGAGCTTATTGTCTTTATATATAAAATGTGGATGATTATAAATTCATTGCGGGCTGTTACAAAATAATGCGCAAAAACCCCAACTTTAAACATAGGAGATTCACCGACAATAATTGATTCATTTCACCTACTAGTGGTTTACAAAGACTTAATATTAAACATTATCTCCAATGAGTTTAGCTGAGATTATACTGAGAGTTTAATAATAGAACAATAAAAATAACAATAATAATACTAAATATAATTACTGTGTTTGATTTTCTATGTGATGGGCTTTCTGTGTTAGTATGACTTATTTATTTATTTATTTATTTATTTTAGAAGAAATAGGCAGTCTTTTAATTTTTTTTTTTTTATCCTCACCCGAGGATATTTTTCCATTTTTTGTACAGATAGAGTGGGAGGGAGAGAGAGGAAGGGAGAGAGAGAGAGAAACATCGACGTGAAGGGACACATCGAGTGGCTGCCACCTGCACGACCAACCAGGGCCGGGGACAAACTGCAACCGAAGTACGTGCCCTTAGCGGGAACCGAACCAGGGTCTCTCCGGACCACAGGCCGACGCTCTAACCGCTGAGCCAAACCGGCCAGGGCTAATTTTTTTTCTTTATTGTTTAGAGAGAGAGATGGAAACATCCATGAGGGAAAATGTCAATTAGCCACCTCCTATGTGCCCTGACTGGGGATTTGGGCCACAACCTGGGCATGTGCCCTGACTGGGAATCAAATCAGCGACCTCCTGGTTCATGGGTTGATGCTCAACCACTGAGACATACTGGCCAGGCTGATTTATTTATTTTTAATTCTCACCCTAGGATATGTTTTCCATTGATTTTTAGAGAAAGTGGGAAGGAGGGAGGTGGTGAAGGAGGAAGGGGAAGGAAGAGAGAGGGAGAGAAACATCTATGTGAAAGAGACATATATCAGCTGCCATCTGCACGTGCCCTGACCTAGACCGGGGATCAAACCTGCAACACAAGTATGTGCCCTTGACAGGGAATCGAACCCATGACCCTTCAGTATGTGGGCCAACTCTCTAACCATAGCAGTCAGGGCTGGTGTTAGTATGACTTTAATCTGCTCAGAGAAGTTAAATAGCCTGACCAAGGTATAGAGTTAGATAAAGGAATCAACTGGACTTAGAATCAAGACCTATTACACTTAAACCTACCTTCTTAACTACCATTCAACTCTACTTTGCTATTTTGAAAAGAAATTGTGATTTATTTCCCAATTTGAACATTCCTTATTTTTTCCTTTATTTGGTAGAATGGGGCCTTGCCCGGAATGTTGGAGCTGCACGGAGGCGGGACCCAAACTAAGTACCTGCTCTTCATGCATATTTACGATTCAGGGAGCAGTGACTTGGCTGGCCCTCGTGATCAATCTTCATGCAGAGGCTGTCTGGCCGCAGACAGTGGCAGATTGGATCAGACAGGGAAACACCGGGCTTGGGAGAGGTTCTTTGAAGCTGCATAATCAGATTATGATAATTTCATCAAAACCCATTTCAAAGAGCTAACATTTATCATTAGTTTGTGTACCTCCTAATTATTCCATGAGAATTATGCCATGCAGGAATGATACAAACATGCAGTGTGTGCACAGCCCGGTATATGGCGTCAGCATAGGGGTCACATTGCATTTGGGAATTGTATGAGACAGTTTTCTGAAGATGTCCAAGAAGGAGATGGATTTTAAAAGGTTGATATTAGTAATGGACATTAATTTCTCTTTGTCACTTTCTATGCAGCGGTTCTCAACCTGTGGGTCGCGAGCCCTTTGGGGGTTGAACAACCCTTTCACAGGGGTCGTCTAAGACATAACAGTAGCAAAATTACAGTTATGAAGTAGCAACGAAAATAATTTTATGGTTGGGGGTCACCACAACATGTATTAAAGGGTCGCGGCATTAGGAAGGTTGAGAACCACTGTAATACAGTTAAAAAAATTGCCCCCAAATAGTAAGCAAGTGTTTGCCAAGAACAAGAACAACAAAATCACTCTACGCACACATAGTTCAAAATACATTTCTCGAAGGATACGAGCATCCCTAAGTACTGAATCGTCCAGAAGGGGAGGCAGGCAGCCTCTGCATTCCCATGTCCAAATCCTTTCCCTCTGTGTCCTCTGTCAGGTTGGAGGCCCACCTTTCACCCGGGACTCAAGCTACAGAACCCAGAGCTGTACCCTTGAGGCTGCTCCCCCTTAACCAGCAGGCACCAGTTCATCCTGAGCCCTACACAGAGGCTTGGCAAACCCATCGACCGAGCTCCTTTCTCACTCCCACTACATCGGCTGAGGTTGCTGTGTCCTCTGAACCAGTAGAATGTTTTTCATATTTTTAAATGGTTGAAAAAAATCAGAAGTGTAATGTTTCATGACATGTGAAAATTAGGTGAAGTTCAGACATTATTGCCTGTAAACACAAGGTTTTAGGAACACAGCCATGTCCCCCCATTGTGGACTGTCTGTGGTGGAGTTTGCGCTACAGCGGCAGATCCGACCGCGGGATGGGGCAGGTGACCCGCTGAGTCTGAGGTTTTACGATCTGGCCCTTTACAGACACAGCTTGGTGGCCCCTTTGCAGAGCCATTGCCACAGCCTCCTCATTGCTCCCCCTTTTCCAGCCTAGACCTTCGAATATGCTCTCCTACTGCACTCACAGTGACCAAGTAACTTTCAGCTTCCACAGTGTTGGCCACCTGCTTAAGATCCCTCAATAACTCCCCAGGTCATAGTGCAAAAAGACTAGTTTTTTTTTTTCTTTCTTTAAATCCTCACCCAAGGGGGAGAGAGAGAAAGAGAAAAACATTGATGTGAGAGACACATCGATTGGTTGCCTCCCACACGACCCCAACCAGGGCTGGGGACTGAATCACAACCGAGGAATGTGCCCTTGACCGATATTGAACCCGTGACTCTGGTCTGCCAGCTGATGTTCTAAGCGCTGAGCCAAACCCGCCAGGGCAAAAAAACACAACTAATTTTTTAAGGCACTTTATATTTTAGTACCTGCTGGCTCCTCTGTCTCATATAAAACATTTACTGCCTCCCACTGATATTCCAGGCTCTCCAAATAAGCGCTATTTCCTCTTCTGTCTGGAAAGCTTCCCACCCTGTTAGGCATCTCCAAGCCTACATGGCTATGCCCTATTGCCTGCTTATCCTTCAGACTGCGCTTCAGTGAGACCGCTTCCAGGAAGCCTTCCCTGACTGTCTGGTCCGGGTACTCCAAACACAGTGTTGTTTGTTTGTTTGTTCTTCCTTCCTTTTCCCTCTTGTCTCTTTTCTTTTTCTTATCATAGCCCAGACCTTAATATGTTGTCATTATGGATGTATGTGTATATCCTTGAGGATTGACTCATGTTTCATATTCCCCAATCCTAAACCTTAAACTGAATATTGGATTACTAGAGGTGCTCATTAATAAATTTTTGTTCATATTTCAAAATTTCATTCAAGTGTTTTATCATCACATAGACCTACTGTAATCATCCCCATTAGCTCATCCCCTGGGAACAAACTACTAGGGATAGGGATGGTATATAAGATAAGTAATATATTTTACCAATAAAATAGTCTGCACATAGAGATAGTTTCTCAAGTTTTTAGTAAATGTTGAATTTTCTCTAAGTTTTCATTGTGCCAATTCTGTCCTCGAAATTAATCACGTCTATTCAGCTAATTAGACAAAAACTGAGCGCCACAATAGAATTAATCTCTAATTTTAGACTGTTAATCAGTTAATACAATTTTGTTTTTCTCTAGCTTAGTTTCTGAAAAATTTTAAAACAAACCGTTTCAGACCTCAGGTAATAGATTAAAAGGATTTCTAGGACAATCAGTGTTCAAGTTTTTCAATTCAAAAAGAAATCTCGTCTCCCTCCTTACTTCCCATCCACCTCTGCCTTTTTTACTTTCTCTCTCTCCCTCCTACCCAGACTCATTTAACAAGTTAAATGGTTTCCTTTCAGCCCCTGTGCTCTTTATAATAGATTTTTGCCCAAATCTCAAGTTGCAGCAATGATCGTTGTAAATCAGTTGGACGACTATTTTAAAAAACCGGGAGGATGGAGAAATGACCAGTTTAGTGTATAGTGGCCGCCATAGACCAGCTACACTGGAGTTTTTTTTGCTTGTTTTTGTTTTCTTTTTTATCCTCACCCGAGGACATTTTTCCATTTTTTGTTCAGATAGAGTGGGGGTGGGGGGAGAGAGAAACATGGATGTGAAAGGTACACATCAAGTGGCTGCCTCCTGCATGACCCAACCAGGGCCGGGAACAAACTGCAACCAAGGTACGTGCCCTTCGTGGGAACCGAACCCAGGTCTCTCTGGCTCGCAGGCTGACACTTGAACTGATGAGCCAAACTGGCCAGGGCTACACTGGAGTTTAATCTTGAGCCATTTTCTAAGTTAACTCTCTGTGTGCCTAACTAATTGATCTAGTCCAGGCAGAAATGGCTTATCTGCTTTCTGATTTTTATGCCAGAAAAGTTAATGAAATCCAAATCTCTGCTTCAAGGGACCCATCGCATCTCAACTTTAATTATGCAGTAAATAAAGTGCAAAGCTGGAAGGTTTGGGGTCTCCCTTGAACATGAATGTTCCTCCCCACCCCACACATGTGGGAATCTCTCCTAAGTAAAAAACTCAAATGAAGAATACAGACATATGCAAAAAGATGTTCCATACGGCTTTATTTATACCATTGAAATATTAGAAGCAGCCTAAATTATTATTTAGACAAATTAGGATATATCTACTTACTGTAATATTATGCAGCCACTAATCACTATATTGATCATAGATTACATGGAAAAATACTTATAATATGAAATTAAATGAATTGATGTCAAATATAAGTAATTATACATTATATGTATGAAACCACTCTAAAATTCATGTATTTCTTTGTAATGATGGTTGTTTTATGAGTCATTTTTTTGGTTTTATTGTCCAAATTTTCCGTGATATTGTTGCATTACTCTTATGATTAAAATTTTAAATGGGTATTGTCAACATGCCATGGGCTTTGTGTTTCCTTCACAGTTATTCTTAATACTTGAGTTAATTTGAGTAACATATTTAGACTGGAGAATGGAAAGAAAGGGTAGAGATTAAAAGGGAACACATTGATATTTGGGAGGAAAAACTCAAAGGGCTATAACCAGGATGATGTGGACATGAGCTGTAGGAAAACAAGTTATCACAGAATCTTAAGATTGAAAAAGACTTACACGTCATCTAACCCTACACTCCCACATACTCCTGTCTACCTCTGTTTGGAACCCTTGTCCAATTCTGTTGTTGGTATTTAAAAGCAACATCATCACAGTGCTAGAAGTCAGAAAACTAGTGACCTTTGGCAGAAGATGATGACAGATACAGGCACCAGGGAGCCTTTGGGTGTCTCTGTCCCCTTTATACATTTAGTGAGCTGTAGACTTATAATTTGTGTATTTTTCTGCATATATGTAATACTTCACAAATATTTACTTACATTAAATTTTTTCATAATATGAAAGTCCTTCAAAGAAAAGAGTGATTCAAAATTGGGTTTGCAAGCCAACTGGATGTTTATACATTCTGAGAGAGTCAACAGAAAAGTATTTTCACCCATACTTTTGAAATATTTATGTTTATATATATATGTGTGTGTGTATATATATGTATATACATGTATATACACACACATACATTAATATATTTTATTTAATATTTTGTATTATATACTATACATGTGATATAGAATAATAATTTATGTAGTAATATAAATAATTTTAAAATTGGTGACATCACTCGATCTTGCTCTAACATCTATCTTTGACATCTATAATATCTATCTCTAATAGGAATGCATGGGAAATCATAATTATTGGTAAGGTTCACAATGGCCAACTATTTCCTCATGTAATTATGAAGAATCTGGTAAAAGACATTTTTTCTCATAACATGCATCTGATCAAAACAGAAACGCTCAGTCAGAAGACAGAGCCCACAGAAGTTTTGAGGTCAACCTGGATTGAAATCAAAAAGCTCTCCACACACAGAAATTACTAGTTTTAGAGAGAGTTAGTATCCATGCATAGAAATATGAAGAAGAAAACAGAATAAAATTTAGCAGTTAGAAGAAAGATATCTAAGAGGTTCCACATTTTCCCCCACTAGTATTCAAATGCTATTTGCATGTAATATTGTTGAATACTAAAAAAATATTTCTATTTAAGTATTTTAATAAATTGTAATACATTAATGCCCAATTTAAGAAGCTATTGTGTTCAAGTTATTTCACAATACCTAGCTATTTGGCCATGGGACTGATATATAATGATACACTTGTAATAATTACTGAAGGAAATAAATTTCCTAAATGTTGCTTTCTAAATGTTGGGGTTGTAAACTGAAGTTCATAAAATAGGCTCTGATCACACGGTTGCATGCTATCCATCTATACACTCATGCATACATGCAAGTATTTTATAGATAAATATACAGTTTTTTCCATCAAATTGTTCACCCTTACTCAACAAACATCTATTAATGGCTGCTATGGGTCAAGTGCTGTGCAAGACATTGGTCTACAGAGATGAAAAGAAAGAGTTCCTATCCGGAAGGAGCCCCCAGTTTCCTAGAAAAACAAAGACACAATTATTCCATTCTAGGCAGAATACCAACTAAGTCTGCCTGAGAAAATCATGGGAGGTTTCCCTGAGGAGGTGATACTTTACAAAGAAGCTTGAAAGGTGAATAAAGTTCACTGTGTGGATAAGACGGTCACTATACCTGTCACATACTAGGTGCTTGAGCATGTGAGCAGAGGCAATGACGTGTGCAAAGGCAGGGAGGCAGAAGACAGCATGGATAATTTTAGGGATTACCAGTGAATCAGCGTTAAAAGAATATAGAGTACAAATTGGAGGATGGGAAAACGACAGAAGAAAATGATAGGGATCAGGGGTCAGACTGCCAATGAATGGCCTTGATGACCTGAACAGAAGTTTAGAAATGAATAGGCAATGGGACACCAGTGAAGCCTTCCGAATAAAGTAATGACATAATTAGATCTTTGTGTCATAAATATCATTCGGCTAGGTCTGTGGTAGAGATTTTGGAGAATGAGAAACAAAACAAAACCAAAAACCTGAAAGAATCCACAGAAGAGACAATAAAGGCCTATAAAGTAGATACAAAGAGGAGAGAATGGATGGGATTTACCTGTATTTAACATAAGAAAAGTTGGGGAAATGGAGGGATCTAGAACTGCTTCCAAGTTTCTGGCCTGTGGTGTAGACTAAGTAATACAGGAGGAGCTGCGGATTGAATGGGAGGGGAAACTGATAAATTCAGTTTGAGGAAGAAGTTCAACCTAAGGTTCACCCAGAGCATCCAGCTTGAAATGTATGTCAGAAGTAAGGTGTATAATCTAAGCTAAAAAGAGAGGATTATGACTTACCAGGTTTAGGTAGTAGTTGAAGCCATGCTGTATGTAAATCTGTCTAAGAAGGCACAGTGGGAAGAAAAGGGGGTACAGAATGAAACCGTACATAGCACTGATATTTGAAAAGTTAGAGAGGAGCAGATGCCTGCAGGGGAGAAGGGGAAAAATTATCTAGAGTGTTGGAAGGAAGGTTGGGAGAGTGTTACCACAGAACTTAAGTTGAGAGAGAATATTAAAAAGGAAAATATCGCCCTGGCTGGTTTGGCTCAGCGGTTAGAGTGTCGGCCTGCGGTCCGGAGAGACCCGGGTTCGTTTCCCGCTAAGGGCGCTACCTCGGTTGCAGTTTGTCCCGGGCCCTGGTCGGTCGTGCGGGTGGCAGCCACTCGATGTGTTCCTTTCACATCGATGTCTCTCTCTCTCTCTCTCTCTCTCTCTCTCTGTTCCTCTCTCTCCCTCCCACTCTACCTGAACAAAAAATGGAAAAATATCCTCGGGTGAGGATAAAAAAAAAAAAAAAAGGAAGATATCAAACATAGGGCTGTCATACAAGTTGAGGGCTGCAGAGCCCCGAGTTTTGGTGGCAAGAGGATGTTCTAGATTTCTACAGCGATGCCATTGCAATGGCGATAGATGGCGATTTTCAATACTTTGAGGGCTGATAGACTGGAGACACCTGCAGATCCTTCCAGGTTATGGGACATGAAATAAAAAGAGGCAACAAGGAGACACCTGAGGAAAGATGGAGAAGTTGAAGCTCAGGAAAGTTAAGGTACGGTGGTAGTTTCACGCAGGTAGTTAAGGCTTTGGATGTTATGCTCTTCCAACAAGAGTTAAGTCATTAAAAGTCTTAACATGAAGTCAGGTACAGACAGACAAAAGATAGTATCTTTAACATGGGCACTCCATGTCAACATCAGTAGCACAGTGGTTAAGACTCTTACCCTTGGGGCTAAACTACCTGTGACTGACTCACAGCTGTACTACATACTAGTTATATAACCTGGGGTAAGTTATTTAATCTTCTCTGTGCCTTTTCTCATCTTTAAAATGGGGATATTGTTATTGGGATTATTATATACATTGATAAATATTAAGTTCTTAAAATAGGGCCTAGCATATAAGTACTAAAATATGTTAAAATATGGGACAGAAAAATAAAAGAAACCCCTGGTGAGAGTTTTTATGAGGCAATCAATGATTTATTTATTTAAGTCAGATTTGGAGAGGTGGGTTCTACTCAAGATGGGTCACTGGGGATAAGCAGGGGAAAAGACTTGGTCCTAGGTCCTAGTGATTGGCAAGCCTTTCTGCACACCTGGGTTGAGCACGGCTTACCAGCAGATAAGCTTTGAGCTTTTGTGCATCTACATTTCAGTTTCCTTCCTAGCCTATCAAAGACCCACACGGTTTTTTTGAATAAGAAATGTGGAAAATCCTGAATCAATACCGCTAAACCCCTAATATGTATACAAGATTTTACGGTTTACAAAGTATTCTAGGGTATATTGTCATGTTTAATATTGCAAGCAACCCTAACAGTGGTAGCACTATGGATATGAGTGCACCTAATGCCTGTTTAGCTAGTAAAGAATGGTGCAGGGACTGCCAGCCAGGTCTCCCCCCTTCAGAGCTCGGAGGTGGTGCTTGGACTAGTGTCTGATAGTTGGGGGATTCTAGCCATTCCTGGCCCGAGAGGGCTGCCATCTAGATTTACACAGTGCAATTCAAAACGTTTTTCTATTTTCTCATACATTTATCTCTAAGAGAATATGAGCCCCTGAAAAGTATGGTTTGTGCCAAATATGTTTTCCCCCGGAACCTGGAACTAAATATAAATATGCACTCAGTACATGCTTGTTGTCTTGGATGCAGCAGAATGCTGCCTGAGTTCGGGGCATGACCAGGTGATAGCATTACTGAGCCCACGGACAGCGTCCAGACCTGTGATGGTGAGCAGCGCAAACATACCACCAGTGATGTCGCTTCTCTTTGTGTAGGGTTGCAACTTTTAAAAGAAGAAAAACATATCTTGGGGGAGATTACAAAATATAGAGCCTTTTCCCCCTTCGATTCAAAGACTTGCTCCATATTGAGCAAATGTTTATTTAGGCAGTTGCTGAGGGGTGGGGGTGGCCCATCACAAGGAGTACAGTAGAACTCATCTAGGGGAATATCTGTGAAAGGGGCTTGTCTGCTAAGGGAACAGATGTTTCATGAGCTGAACCAAATTAGAGTGATGACTGAATCAGAAGGAAGCTCCGAGTGCACAAATAAACCTGTTAAAAGAATATTGTATCCTGTTAAAGGAACTGGGTGTGCTGGCAATAGAAAGAAGATTCTGCCCGGATCTAGAACACAGGGCCCACTCGACATGTCCCAAAATGGATTCACTGACATTAAGGATAAAGAGTTATAAATCGAGAGGCAATGTTAGGCTGACAAGAGAAGATTTTCATAGCAGGCAAAGTTTGTTGGACACCACTGATTGCTGAGCACCCACCAGGTTTCGTGCAAGGCGCACTGTAGGCATTGCCATCTTGGATCTACACAATTCTTGCACGTTTAGGTATTCTTCATTTACAGAGAGGAAACCTGAGGTGCAGAGAGGCTAAACACTCTGGCTTACACAGTTAGTAGGAAGTGAACCTGGATAGGGAATCAGTTCCTGTGGCTATGAAGTCAAACTGCACCATAATTACCTATATCTCACTCAAGTGCGAAGGACCTGCTGAGCTCATAAGAACAGTGTCAGGTGGGGAGAGGAGGGAATGTGATGGGATACCCTGTATCTCCCAGGAGTCAACTTATACCTCACCCCCCACCATCCCAGTGGAGGGGTTCAACCCTGGAGGAAAGAGCATCTAACTGTCAGAAATGACATAGAACTATCTCTGCACACAAGACAAGCCTTGTCCATTAGGAAACATTAGTCACAGTTCTATTGGTTTCTCACCAGCAGAAGCATTGCCTTTTTGTTTTCTTTCTTTCTTGTAGTCATAAGTAAAAACAGAGGAAAATCTGAGTCCAGTTTTGGAAAGAGACACTATTACTGTAGCTAAGGCATCCATGCCCTGTGCCCCTTTGACCTTGGATCGCCCATGCGTGAGCAGTTACTGGGAGTGGGCAAGGGCTTCAGGCTATTCACACTGCAGATGCTTATATCTTCATGTCTCAGGGCATTTATGGAGCTGGGCACGAACTTTCTAAGCATCTGTATTGATTATGTCATTTAAATCTCACAACAACTCTATCAGGTAACTGCTATTATCGTTCCTATTTTACAGATAAGGAAAGAGATGCTCAGTCAATTATTTTTTTCTCTTAAGGAACTTGCAGTACAAAATGAGAAAAATTCTGTAATTCAATGTATTGCACTGGTGAGATGAGCGGAGTGCCTCCCTACCTGCAGCAGGGTTGGCCTGTGCTCTTTATTCCTTAGAATATTTCTACCCAAGGCACAGGCTCGTTCAGGCTTCCATACAAACTCTCCAAACTTTAGTCTCCTGTCAATTAGTTCTGCTTTGGTGATGTGTTCCCCTTCCATGTGCCCAAATTCTTAGAGCTGCACATTTGTCTCTTACTTTCTCATGCAATCCCTTCTTAAAGATAAAAACCACAAGTTTAGATCAGTTAATTAACTTGCTCAAGGTTGCTCAAGCTACTTAAGACTCAAGATTTGAACCCATAACCAATTTTAAATTCTATTCCCTTTCCGTCACACAGCATGGTGTATTGGGCAAGGCCATGAGGTGGGTTGGGACCAGACTGTGGATCCTGTTGAGGGGGAGGTAAAGTGTTTGATCCGTATCCTGGAGGCAATGACAGCCCCCTTTGGTTCTCAGGCAGGGAAAGGGTCCGGTCCTGATCTTAGCAAAGCAATGTTGGCTGCCGTACGGGAAGTGGGTTGGAGGCAGAGCTATGAGAAACAGCTGCCTTGGCAAGTGTGGGTGAAGATCAGCACTGGGGAAGCAGCCAGGAAAAAGCCGCAGAGTAAAAGACACTGACGAGCTGTACAACATAAGCTGCAATGAGATGAGTAAATTGAGACACGATGCCGTTGCAGTGAGAATTAGCAATAATGCATGTAGAACACAGAATGCAGTGCCAGCCGCCACCCTTGGAAAATTTGATTATTATTGTTACTGTGACTGCGGCTGTCAAAATGTGGCATGTATTCCTCCAGCACCAAGCTCTCTGACTCTCTTCCCTTAGCCAGGCTTCCTCTCGACTCTTCTCCATCTCATTCTCGATCACCTCTTGAAATCACTAACTCCGTGTTCTCAGAGCTGACAGGAAACCCATGAGTTGAGGAGACCACCCTTCCTTTCTCGAATGTCATTTTACTGACAAGGAAACTGAGGTTCCATATCATGGCAGAGTTGGGGTTTCCACGAGCTAGACAGTAAGGACGCCTCTTTTGAGGACCCTGAGCGGTTTCCTGAGTACCCACCCATCGCTCTGGATCACATGGCCCTTTCTCCGGATTCCCACACCTTGCTGCTGATTTTCCTCCTTAGCGCTTTGCTATTTTAATACCGTTTGTGAGTCTGTCTCCCTTCTTGGCTGTGACCTCTCCGGGAAAAATCCACCAAAATATGTGATTCTATAAACCCCTGCATTTATCTTCCGAATCACACTTTATACATTTTTTAAAATTTTATTTTAAAGATATTTATTTTTTTCTGCTAAACTGTAAAATCCTAGAGTGCAGGAAGAAATATGTGCCTTTTACTACCCATCACTGATGGCCAGCATGGTGCCTGGTCCGTGCTGGCACTAAAAATACATCTGATGAATTGATGTATTAATATTTACATTCTCTGTGTGAGCGCAATGCCAAGTACACAGTAGGTGCTCAATATAGATTAGCTTCGTGTATGTATACCAATTATTTATGTACTTTTAAAAATCTAGGCTTCAACACAAAAGGCTTGAACATTGTCCATATCTATGAATCCTACATGGATGACACATTTCTCTGAGAGAGGAAATGCAGTTAATTACAAGTGGCCTCGCCCTGGCCGGTTTGACTCAGCGGTTAGAGCGTCGGCCTGCAGACTAGAGAGTCCTGGGTTCGGTTCCCACTAAGGGCATGTACCTGGGTTGCAGTTTGTCTGTGGCCCCAGTTAGGGTCATGTGGGGGGCAGCCACTCAATGGGTCTCTCTCACGTCAATGTTTCTCTCTCTCTCTCCCTCCCTCGGGTAAAGATAAAAAAAAAAAAAAGTGGCCTCAAGTTTAATAGTTAATGTTCAAGCATGTCTTATTTACCATCTGAAATGTTTTTTCTCTTTGAGAAATATATGATCTGAGACAAATCACGTTAACTCACTTAAATGTATGACAGAAATGACTTTGTAATTTGAAATAATTTACTTTATTTGATTTACCAAGGCTCGGATATAATAGTTATTTTCTCATATATAGTTATATAACTTATACATGTATACATGTGAAGAAAAAAGTTATATAAGAAGCCTACAGAAATATTTTTGTTATTGTCGTTGTTATTATTTCTGTTGTCATTATTTTATCATTTCCCACCTGATCCCTACTCCCTTGGGTCGAGTGGGATGCTTTAAGGTAGAGATTCAGTAATTCTTTCAAGATAATGCCATATCTTTTGCAAAGTTTCATTTTTCAGAAAAATTTAAGAAAGCATACTATATGGAGCCTAGAAGACTCAAGTTCGAGATTCAGCAGACTTCCTGCTATTTTTTAAAATCTGTTAACACATGTGCACATACAAATAATAACCCATCCAGCCAGCTGGGACCAGCTATATATACAATTGGCAGGGCCCAGTACAAATTAAACATGAAGGATACTTTGTTAGAACGTTATTAGAAATGTCTTGATGGTGACAACAGAATACAGTCCCCCTAAGTGTGGGCCCGTGTGACTACACAGGCCGTAATGCCCATGGAGCTGGTCCTGCAGCAGTTATGAGAATCCACTGGTTGGGTCACATGCCTCACACCCTGTCTGACTCATCATGCGAGTTAACTGGGAGTTTCTCCATGTCAGTTTTCAAGTTGCTCTCACAGAGCCCATCAAGTCTGATGCATTTGGTTGCTTTGTCAGAAACGAGTTCCCTACACCAGTGGGACAGAGATGTTCCACGTGTAACCCACGCAGTGTCCTCTCCAGAGAAGAAAGGAAAGGACACACACCAGAGCATCTGAGGCTTGTGCAACCAAGATGGGTCCCAAATGTCAGCTTGTTCCAGGAGGTCCTATTCCCACTGGAAAGCTCAGACTTTGAAGCCCTGTGCTGCCTGCAATTCCTGATGGCCAAGTTACGGAACCAAGCCGTCAGACGGAAGGTTCTGGTTCTCAGCTATAATAATCTGAGGCACATCATGGAGGGGTATGGAGTAGCATGTTTCCTAATGAAGGTGGAACCAGAAACCCGGAACACGTGTGTCCCAGATGGCCACAGCACTGGGCTCTTCTGGCTTTCGTAGCTCCCCTCGTCACCTCCAAATTCGGCCACGGCATTAACAGAGATGCTTGGTTTGAGTGAAGCTATAATCACAGGTTTTACAAAAACCTCCTCCTGGTGGAATGGGTATGACATCTGGAATTAAAGAGGTATTCTCTTTTAATCACTGTTCAATCTTCCACAGGGATAAGTGAATACTCGGGCATCTTCCAGCTGCCCAAACTGATTTAGTTAAATAATGTAATCTATTTATACACAAATGTGGAATTAATGTCACCGAAGTTCCTTAGCGTGCAGTTATAATGAGTTATCCCTTTCTCGAGGTGATTAGGAGTGTTTAGTTTGTTTCAAATGCATATCAAGCCTCGTGATTGCCAATGAGCCAGGGACAACCCGAATTAGCCTCCCACAGCTGCTGACCTCTGCAGCTGCAGCAGAGCCATTCCTCTGGGGGACAGGAGTCTCCTCTGGAGGGAAGTTGGGGGTTGATTTCTTTCATTCCCTTTAAAATGTAATGTGTCCTGGCTATCCACCCTCCACAGACCCATATCTCCTCAGAGCTAGCCAGGAAATGCAATCAGAATTGTAAGAGTAACAAGACCTCAGCTCTCATTTCGTTTAAACATTATTTTTAGAAATGGGGAATCCAAGGCCCAGAGAAGTTAAATGCTTTGTCCAAGCCCACAGAGAAATTTGGTGTCAGACTTTCAACAACCCTAGATTCTGACATCTAGATCCTTGCTTTTTCTCACACACACTCTTAGCTTTCATCCTCTTAAAATGACAGGTTACTGGGTGAGGTAGGCAGTGTGCCAGCCCAAATGTTCTCTGTATGACCTTGAGCTAATTACTTCACAAATGGAAGCCTCAGTTTCCCTACCAGAAGAATGGGAATTTGACCTCCTCTCTAGGGACTGTCTGTTCTATCATAGACATTTTAATGGTTTTGTTTCCTGTTCTCAAATACATCTTTGTTAGGATCCTTTCTGGTTTGCTATATTGATGAATTAAAACACACACACACACACACACACAAAAACACATAACAACAATGAAAGCTAAATGAAGAATGATTTCACATATTGTCTTCTCTAAAGAGATGAAACATTCAGGAAGGGAGACAGCAGAAACAATCAAGTCAACAGAATGAGATTGTGCCTTTTGTCAATGAATATCCCTCTTCCTGTCTTGGTCAAATAGCTGTGGAAGAAGTAGTTCTATCACCTTGTGCAAAACCAATGTCTCTGCAGCTACTCCTGGCTTTCAAGAGAAAAAGTAATCATTGTGTGCTATTTGAATGTCTTCATAAATGTAATTTATAGCTTTGATACTGATCAGTCCTGCATGGTCTTAGAAGATCAATAGTGCCATGTTCATTAGTCCTGAATTGAATAGCTCTCACACTTTGGCCAGAAGATGGTAACTGTTTTTAATGATTTTTTGCCAGTTGGCATCAAAAGTGGATTCTATGTCACCGGTAATTTCCTTAGTTATCTAGAAGCTTTTCATTCCCTCATTCAACCATGAAGGTCAGAGGGTTGCTCTCTGTAAAGACGGCTGGCAGCTGCATTGCTGGACCCTTAGGACAAAAGGCATAACTTCCAGTAGCTGCTGGGTAGAATTTGCTTTTGCTCAAGCCCTATGGTGATGGGGTGGTCATCGCTTTTCCGCATCATGCTATGTTTAGAAGAGAATGGATAGACTAAGGTTCTAATTCCAGAAGTGCTCCATGTTTACTGATTTTGAGTTTGGGAAAGTTCTTTGATATGCAAGATTGTTATTTTGATGGCCCCTAATAAACCATGTTTCTCTCTATATACATTCCTGCATTGTCTCTTTAAACTTGGGAGGTTTTAAACATAAGCTATTTTAGCCAGTGATTGCTTTAACCATGAGAATGTGAAGGAATTGATAGTCTGCCAGTTGAAATAAATCTTAAGAAGGCTTGACAGCTTCCACTTTTGTACTCTGTGGTATGTAGTTGTCAAGTAAGAAGTCTGGCTTTACCCCGAGACTGCCGTGCTGAGATGCTATGAGGAAGTCCAAGCAGCCATGTGGTTGCTCCATATTGCTCCCTGGTCTCTCACCAGGAGGAGGACTAGGCTGTGTTTGATACTCCAGCTGGGTTCCCAGCTGGGGGTCAGCACCAGAGCCCAGCACCTTCCTTTCATCCAATACCCCATCTGACACAGCATGAAGAAGAGGGCTGGCTTACCCAACTGAATTATAGAAAGACATAACTTGTGTTATTTTAAGCCACAGTGTTGGAAGTCAAGATTTTTTTAAAGCAGTACCTAATGGAAACAGCCAGCCTCTCAAGCTTCTATGAACCCCAATTTTCCCACCTGAAAGATGAGGTGTGGACCTAGAGAACCTGCTAACCGGACCAAATATGGCATGCAAGACCTTGCTAAGTATCACTTCAATCAATATTTCTAGTTTCCTCTTCTCTAACTGACTCCAGAAACGACAGTCTGGCCACTGCTGGCCATTTGGAATTCTGTAAACATCTGAACTGCTTGCAGTAGCTTTGATTTCATGACCTCCTTCGCGTTGTTCTCCCCTTTCTCTTCCTGTTTCTGTGCCATGAGTATCCTTCCTGTTTCTGCGCCATGAGTATCCTTCCTGTTTCTGTGCCATGAGTATCCTTCCTGTCAGGTAGAACTCCACCAAGGAAGCTATTCCTACTCCCCACTGCCCCCACCTACACCTACTACAAAGTAATTGCCTCTGAGATCCTAGGAATATTATATGAAGGCAGATGTCTTACTACAGTGATACCAGAGAACAAATCGTAAATTCCTTCAAGGGCCAGATCAAAAGACACTCTTACATCTCCTTGACCATCTGTGATGTTTTTTGGCTTAATCTAGTGTTTTTCTTTTGAAAATGGATGGTTATTAGCTTTAAAAACATCAGAGGGTGTGATGTATTGTGTGTATGCACACACAATCAAGCATCATTAAACAGTCAGATGTACCAAGAGGGGTAGGCTTCTCACAGACAGAGCCTTTCCTGACCACACTCAGAGGGCTGCTAGCTATCAGAGGGGCTTCTGTTAGATGCAGCGCCTTGCCCGTTCTTGAATTTCTGAGAATGGTATCCAGAGACACACCATTCTCCTTTGTCTTGAATATGTGCTCAGTGGTTTCTGATGGGAATATGTGGGTTGACATTGTTCCCAAAGTGCCATACTTCCTTACAGTATATTTACCAAGGGCCTTATCTGCAATTATTTGAGTGAAGTCAGAAGCACAAGAGGAAATAATTTACATTGATTGAAGGTTTAGGCATGGGACTTGGTGGTGCTAGGTGTGTTTTGTTATTTAATTGTTAGGATTCAATATGATATGAAACAACAAAGTACCCCAATAGCCAATGCAATTTTGAGAAAGAAGAACAAAGCTGGAAGCATCAAACTATAGTACACATTATAATAAACAGGATGGTATTGGCATAAAAACAGACACATAGATGATTAAACAAAATAAAGAGCCCAGAAATAAACCCATGCATATATGCTCACCTTATTTATGACAAAGGACCCAAGAATATACAATGGGGAAAGAACGGTATTGGGGAAACTGGACAGCCACATGCAAAAGAATGAAAGTGGACCAGTATCATGCACCATATACAAACGATGAACTCAACATAGATGAAAGGCCTTAAAATAAGACCTGAAACCATAGCTTCCTAAAAGAAAACACAGGTGATAAGCTCTTTGACATTGGTCTCGAAAATAATTTTTTGGATTTGACACCAAAAGCAATGGTCACAAAAGCAAAAATAAATGAGACTACATCAAACTAAAAAGTTTCTTCATAGCAAAGGAATAAATCAACAAAATGAGAAGGCAGCCTACAAAACGGGAGAAAATATTTTCAAATCCTATATCTGATAAAGGGGTTAATATCCAAAATACATAAAGAACTCATACAAGTCAATTACAAACAATCATTTTTTAAAAATAGGCAGAGAATCTGGCTAAATAGTTTTGTAAAGAAGACATGAAGAGGGCCAAGGAGTTCATGAAATGATGCTCAACATTACAAATCACCAGGGTAATGCAAAGCAACACCACAATGAGATGTCACATCACATATGTTAGAATAATTATTATCAAACAGACAAGAGATAACAAGTGTTGGTGAGGATGTGGACAAAAGGGAATCCATGTATATTACTGGTGGGAATGCAAATTGGTACAGTGGCTATGGAAAACATTATAGAGGTTCCTTAAAAAATTAAAAATGGAATTACCACATAATACAGCAACTCCATCTCAAGGTATTTACCCAAAGAAAATAAAAACACTAACTTGAAAAGATATCTGCACCCCATGTTCATTGCAGCACTAGCTACAATAGCCAAGATATAAAAGTAACCTAAGTGTCTATTATAGACAAATGGATAAAGAAGTGGTATGTACATAACACACACACACACACACACACACACAATGAAATATAATTCAGCCATAAAAACAAGGGGGATTTTATCATTTGTGTCAGCACGAGTAGACTTTGAGGACATTATGCTAAGTAAAACAAGTCAGAGAAAAACAAACATTGTATGATCTCCTTTACATGTGGAATCGTAAGAACTCCCCCAAAAACCTCAATCTCCTAGACACAGACAACAGATTGCCACAGGCACAGGGCAGGGTGTAGTCAAAGTTGATGAAAGTGGTCAAAAGGTACAAACCTCCCGTTACAAAGTAAGGCATGGTATGTAACATACAGCATAGTGGCCATAGTTAATAATACTGTATGATGCCTTTGAAAGCTGCTAAAAAAGCAGATCTTAAAAGTTCTCATCACAAGAAAAAATAATCTCTATGTGTGGTGATTAATGTTAACTAGACTTATTGTGATAATCATTTCAAAATATATACAAATATCAGTTCATTGTTATACAACTGAAAGTATGTTAATTATATCTCAAAAATAATTGAAAAAATATACACACCAAAAATATTAGACATGAGGTACAGAGAATGTAAACTATTGCTCCCAGATCACACAGATGGTGAACAGAAGAGGTAGAGGGTAATTTAGATGCTGATCTGTCTGATTTCAACTGGTGCCTCTTTCACTCCATCAGCACTGCTTCTCATGGACCCTGTTCTCAGGGAGTTCATAGGGCACATGCACATAAAAACTATTAAATATACAAGATGCTTTACAATTAATTGCCACCTGAGAATTACAGATATTTATTATAGGGGCTTGGGGAAGAGGAAGTCATGGTGCAAGTATGGCCTGAGAAAGCTTCCCAGTTGAGGTGAAACTTGATATAAAATTTAAGAGATATTGGATAGGGGCACAGATTGGTGGATGGAAGGTTAGAGGACATGCACAACTTTAATTATTCTTTTCTTCATTCAACACTTGCTGAAAGCCCACTGTGTGTAAAACACGGCATAGTTGCTGTGTGGCACACAATGAATTAAGACGAGGCTACTGTATGCTGGCATACCTGCCCAAGGACAGGCTGCTCCTTCTGTCTGCCATGTTCTCCCTGGGTGGTCCAACTGCTGAATCCCCCATCACTCAAAATCCAGCCTGGGCATCTTCCCCTCAATGAAGCCATTTCTCATAGGGGTTATATCTGTGAGTCATCGAGCCAGATTGCCTGGATTTGAAACCTGCTCTACTGGTGAGTAGATGGGGGAGTCTTGGACAACTAATTTCTCTGTGATTGAGACTCCTTGTTTATAAAATGAAGACATGTCCCAGAATATTATGACAAGGATTAATTTAGTTAATATGCATAAAGAAATTGGCATAGCACCTGACAGCTTTCTGAGTCAACAAACATTATCTGAAATAAAGATGGGATGGGTGATGATGATGGAGGAGGAGAAGGAAGAGGAATTGGAGGAGAAGGAAGAGGAGGAGAAAGAGAAAAAGGAGGAGCTTATCTTGTCAAGACCACACCCCTCATCCCAGGGGATTACACTGTCTTTGGGTCACTACTATCCAAACCCAGACAACCTACAGGACTCTCCTCCTCCCCCCTCCCCACATTCATTAGAGTGAGCTTCTTAAGGGCAAAAACAATTACATGCACCTCTGAACTTCTGCTATTTGGCATAAACTAGCCTTTCAACAAATCCCAAGTAAATGATTGAATGAGTTCATGGAGTCCCCATAAAATTAAAAGAAACAAAAGGAACAAATGACTACCAGGAAGATTAGATTTTTAAATATACACCAATAAAAAAATAATTCTGGTAGAGGAAAGTAAAAATTGCCAGAGAAATTGAGAGGAGGGAAGAAAGGGAGTTAGTATCTGTTGAACACCTGGCATGTACTAATCACTATGCTGGGAGAGATGAAAATATTAACTTTATTAATACCAGAGATTCCATTAACCTTTGCTTATAATGTGGCTGATGGTCACAAAAGATAGTGATAATAAAAGTGATTTATTTAGTGTACTAATTGCCTGAATTGTGCCAGGTAACATGCTAGCTATCTATTGAATTTTATCACATTTGATTTTTATAAGGATTACTTTTTTTGTGCTAGGTATTATTACACTGATTTTTATGAAAGAAGAAAGCAGGTCAGTGACGTTAACTGACTTGACAAAAGTCATACAGCAAGAGCCAGTTCTAAGTGAGTTCAAATCAATGGTCCTCCCTATGAAGTAATGACTACACTGCTCCCATGTCAGGACCTATTGGATTACATCACTAAATACATTCACTGCCAAAAAGTCAGAATTGACCAATTGTGTTTCTGAACAGATTTCCTGTTTTGTCAACCGTGAGGTTATTGAAATCTCATTGACAGAAAAAATAACTGATATGTGAGTGTTGAAACAGATCTGTAAAAATGGGTATTGCTAAAGAAACAGCAGAACAATGCCTGAGTTTTACTGGAAACATTAGAAGGTAATGCAGTCCTGACAATGCGCCTCGGAACCTCCAGCCGCAGGGAATACTTGACCGAAGGCCCTGGCTGCTGCTGTTTGATATCCACTGTTGAATTTGCAGCAAGGTCATGCCTCCCATGGGCTTCTCCAGGCAAGGATTGAGCACAGCACAGACACTAAGGTAGACTAGTTCCAGAAAGATGAGGCCTTTTCTTTGCCTTGAGGACTCCCCAGTGGATCTGCCGAACTCGCCTCAGATTGCATAGTAGTGCAGGGTGCTTTCCGTCAACCTTCTGTCCCTCGCTCCTTTGCTTGGAGTGAGACCCTTGCCTTGCCGGTAGCTCTCCCAGTCTTCCCTGGTGACTTTCCTGTTTCCTCTCATGCAGGCAGAGCCCTTAACAGAACCCTTGCCCTGTCTGGTTGGCTCAGCGTTTACAGCATGGGCCTGTGGACCAGAGGGTCGTGGGTTCACGTCCTGGTGAAGGGAACGTACCTGGGTACAGGTGTGATTCCCAGCCCTGGTCAGGTTTGTGCAGGAGGCAACCAATTAATGTGTCTCTGTCACACTGATGTTTCTCTTTCTCTCTCCCTTCTACTCTATCTAAAAAAAAAAAAAAAAAAAAAAAAAATCATGGATAAATATCCTTGGGCGAGGATTAACAACAACAACAAATAGAACCCTTGTATGTTTAATCTGGTTTTGGAATCTGCCTCTTGGAGAATCTAGATGAATACAAAGCGGAACAGTCAAGTCTTAGGAAATTGCCTCACAGATCAATTCAGCCTGACAATAATTTTTATGAAAAATGAGGAAATTATCATAAAGCTTTAAAAAAAGATCACTTATATGGAATATGAACACTCGCAAAATGTTAAAAGATTTTAAAATTTAGTAGGTGTTTTGCATACGGGATCTTAACCGCAATCCTACAGCATAACATTATTGTCTTCAATTCTCATTGCCCAGACGAGGAATCTGAAATTCCAAAAATTCACAGAGCATTCCCAAGGTTACACAGTGATTTGGTGGTGAGCTAAGGCTCCAATTCAGGTCTCTTGACTGAGAATTTCTATAGAATGTGGTTTTCAAACACTACGGCCTGAGTATTTTCAGCATTCGTTGCTGCTCATGTCATTTAATCATTCTTCTTAGATTTGCTATTTATAGTAAAACACAATGTGGTCTAGATCTAGTTAATTGATTTCTTAGAAAAGAGACATGTACATGCCCAGTGCAGGTCTAGTAGTAAGTGTTCAAGGGCGGTTAGTTGAATTAAATTGAAAATGGATACCCATGGAAAAGACTTATGACATTTACCAAGAATCTAATAACCTAAGAGCTATGCAAATTTGAGTGGATTTGTTTAGGCTTTCAACTTTAAAATATTGTGTTTGTTTTTAAAAAGAAAAACTAGATACACACAAAATAATGACTAAACATGAGAGGCTGGTAACTAGTGGAAGCTGAGAACAGAAGGCTTTATAAGCTACCAATTGCAGACCCAGCGTTCATTCAGCATATTGCCTCTTGCCGGGCACTTTCACAGATAGTGTCTCATTTAATCTTTGCAACAGCTCCAGGAGGGAGGCATGATCAACCTGTTTTCAAAGATGGGACAAATGAGCTTCCGAGAAGAAAATATAAACCATGCCAGGATTACAGTAGCAAGGGTTCCTGGCTACAACTTAAAGGGATTGGCATGCTTGGGTAGAGGAGGTGAAGTGATGGGGCTAGAGGCCTAAAGGCAAACATTTGCTGAAGCAGATTTCCATGGTGAGGACTGGCCCTACGGGGTGCATTTCTGTGCTGGGCATAGGAAGGCCTGGTTTGAGGATGCATAGCATTGACAACACTGGTTGTCACACCCTGAGGTGTAGTGACAATGGAGGGTCATTCTCAGATGGCCTCATGGCCAGACAAGATCAGCAGTAGAGGGATGCACAGATTGAATGAGGGAGTCCGGCTGGTGTAGCTCAGTGGCTGAGCATTGACCCATGCACAAAGAGGTCACTGGTTTGACTCCCGGTCAGGGCCCATGCCCAAATTGTGGGCCTGATCTCCACTGGGGGGTGTGCAGGAGGCGGCCAATCGATGTTCTCTCTCATCGATGTTTCTATCTCTCCCTCCCTCTCTCTCTAAAATCTATAAAGGAAAAAAAAATAGATTGGATGAGGGGAATGTGCCAAATGTCATGTGATGACTGGCTGAAAAATTTGTTTTCTGAGTACATGTGAGACCCCTGCACTGAGGACTTGAAAACATTAACTGGGTCAGTTTCTATAGTGGGACGGATTTCTTCCATGTGCTCGTTTGAACAGGAGCCAGGAAAATTTGGAGTTTCACTTTTAACGTGACCCTCCTTTCTACAGGCTAAGAAAATTCAAATTCTGCTTACGCTGTTATATTAGGTATTCTGAGAGGCACCTGGGTCATAGCAGAAGAGCCCTGGGCTAAAAGTTAGACAGCCATCTAGTGCGAGCATTGCAACTAACTAGTCTGTAACCCTGAGCAGATCCCTGCTGCTCTCTGATCCTCCAAAGAGAGGTTTCGACAGGAGCTCACATGCCTTCGGGAGCTGCGTGGGTGATGTGCCTGCTTCATGTGGCCACAGGGAGTGCAAGGGCCTTGGCGAGCCAAGGGATATGAATATTAAAATACAAAAATTTTTAAAAGTCAGTGTTGGAAAAAAATCTGCAGTCAAAACTCTGGTTTCTGGATCACCAATTTATAACTTCTAGACTAAATGTTTGCCACCGTAAAATTTGATGATTTCCAAGAGGAACATCAACAATGATTTCTTCCGGGAAAAAAAAATAAACACACAAAAACCCTAATTGTTAAACATTTACTGTTGTATGGTGAATATTGTCCTCTTATTAAATGATGTGTTTTTTTTCCTTTTATCTTTTTTTTTTTTCTCCTGCTCACTATAAAAACAACTGGCATAGTGGTCTATGCAGTAAACTCGAAGATAGAGATTATTCAAAAACAATAGTTGAGTGAGAGTCCAGACTTTTGAGATTATATGTAGACACTTGTTAACAGCAGGAAAACCAAGGGATGGAAGAGAGAGGCAGAGGACTAGGGAGAGAAGAAAAAGAAAAAAAAAAGTCATGAGACTAGTGGGCTCAGAGCACAACTTTACCCTACGAACTACTGAGAAGGGGACTCCTGGGTGGTCAAGGAAGCCAGAAGGCAGATGATGGGAACTTGATGCATGTGAGAGGCTGGGAGGCTGGGGTAAGGAAGCTAAAACGAATGCCCTAAACCTCCAGAGAAGGGGAGCAGAAAGGACAGAGGGAGGTGAAGGGCGACGAGGGCTGGCTCGCTGGAAGAGGACTGGGTCAGAAAGAGGATGCAAAGTTGGAAGACCTGCAACCGGAAGCCAGGGCCAAGCTCAGGCACAAGCAGGAGCTGCCAGTACCCTGGCCCTGGCATTATGTGGGAGTTTGCTCAATAACAGTTCCCTTAATGGATCGCATGGAGCCTTTCTTTAATCTGAGACAAGATCCATGAAGTTGATATACATTGATTGAGCACTGATACGCCAGTCACTGGGTAGTTGTTAACAGTAAAAGGTGACTATGGTCCCGTGTGTAAGACGAGGGCACTGAAGGGTATGTGAGGGCAGAGAAGAGAGAAGAAAGGTGTTTACCAGGTGACTAAGGGAGGGGAAAGCCTTCCAGACAAAGGACACCAAACAGCACCAGAGATGAAATCGAGTTGTTCCTCCTGACGGGGACTGAGGCTGCCTGCACTGGGCAGGGCCTGAGATGGAGCACCGTCAGGGAGAGAATCTGCAGAGTAAACAAAACCACTCCAGGCCTAGGGCAGAGGGGTCCCTAAGGGAACCCAAGTAAAAATGGCAAAGGATAGAATGAGTAGACAAGAACCAAAGGGCACCAATCACGTTTGGGAGGAGGAATGAAGGCAATGGGGCTCTTTTCCTTGCACGATAAATGATCCCTGGGAGCCTCTGGATTCTCTTAAAGCAGAATGATGTGTGGAACACAGTAGGTGCTTAATAAATACTGAATGACTTTGTGCTCAAAATAAGGACAGGTTTCCTAAAAATTTTTTTTAAATGCTCAAAGATAGGCTCAGATACCAAGAAAGGTATTGGATACTCCAAAGTCTGCTTCAGGGAAAGGCTGGGGTTGGTCCCACAAACTCTTTATGTCCTTTGTGTGCAGAATTCTTTGAGCCTGGGGTTGGAGGTGGCAGGAGGACGTGAATGAGGGGCATCAGACAGTCTCGGGAAGCTGCAGGGATCACAGACATCATTGCTTCTGCCACTTGGCCTGGGGCCAGCCTTGCTAATTAACCATGTGGAGGGAGATGGTGGAGTGAGCAAGCCCTCTGTACCAGCTGCTCCCAAGCAGCCTGCAGGTATAGCCCGAGTGTTAGCAAACAGTCTGTGAAAACATTCCTTTCTGTGGACACCCACCCTCCCACAGACACTAAGGTATTGATTGGCCTGCACCAAACGGAACATATCTGCCTCAATAAATGCTTCCTGAGCACCGACAAAAATCCAGCAGAATTTCTTGGAGGATCAGCGCATATATCTTGATTTTTCTTCTATCAACTAAGAAAATGATTTAGGGAAAAAAAAAAAAAAAAAGCCCTGCAAATGTCCTTAAGGAATGTCTCATTAGCTCTCAGGCCTCTTGAGCACACCTCTTCCCGAGGAGCGGCAAGACATCGAGAGGAAGGCAGAGCTGGTTCACAGATAAGAAATAGTAAGTCTAAGAAGACTGATTAAGTAAAGAATTAAAAGTTTATTATAATTGGTGTTTCTAAGTAGGTTTCCCAGTAATTGTTTAAAAAAAATGCACAAGATGAAGTTTCAAATCCCTTTTAGACAGAACAATGAGATATTATTAATTTGTGTGGTCGTTGTAATAGAGTTTAATGAATTTTCTGGTTGAATAATCTTTGGGAAACCATATTGCCAGTTAAATAAATATCAGCTAAGTAAGTACAAATAGGCGAAAAGTCAGGAGGTGGGAGGTCCCATGTACTTTTCTCTCCCACAAGTCTGGATTTTGGAATATGGATCCTGCCATGTTTTCTCCACCTAGAACGCCTTTGCCCACGGAGTCCTGTCATATGGATTCTGACCCATGGCTACTTCTCACGGTTCTGCTTACCAGCCACTTTGTGGGTGATGCATTCCCTGCTGCACCCCAGTGACTGGCTTTCTTCCATTTGTTCCCCCAGCATTCTGTTTTGACGTTGATATTATGTGATTATTAGGTATCTGTTTGCCTGTTTCTCCTGCTTGCCCGTGGATTCAAGGGTAATAATTATTTTTCTTTGTGTGCCTCCAGTGACTACCTCACATAATGCCTGGTGCACAATAGGTGCCTAATAAATATTTGAAGGCATTCCCTTTATTCTTTCTTATTGAAAATTACATCTGGGCTATATATGTCCATTTACTAGGGCTGCCATAACAAATATTACACAGTAGGTGGCTAAGACAACACAAATGTATCTTCTCAGAGTTCTAGAAGCTAGAAGTCCAAGATCAAGATATCAGCATGTTTGGTTTCTCTGGAGGCCTTTCTCCTTGTTTACAGATGGGCCATCCCTCTTTGTGTGCCCTAGTCTCCTCTTTTATAAAGAAAGTAGTCACATTGGGTTAGTGCCCAGTATGATGACCTCATTTTAACTCAGTTACCCATTTAAAGGCCCTATCTCTAAATACAGTCACATTCTATTCTAAGGTACTGGGGGCTAGAACTTCAACATAAGAATTTTGGGAGAACACAATTCAGTTCATAACACAATTAATTTCCAGCTCAATTAGATGAAAAGCCCAAATTCCTTACCCCTGCGCACCTTACATGCACTTGCCACCAGGGCCTCCAGGTTCAAATCCAGCCTGTCCATGGAAAGCCTTACACCTATCATAGCCTCATTATGCCTCAGGGCTATGAAGAGCCTGAAAGATCCAGGAACATAGCATAGGCTGAAAATTCACTATCCACTGCTCAAATAGTGGTGTTGACTTATGTGGGATTTGGGTCACGGCTTATTCCCAAAGAGGTTGAAATGGTTAGCGGGCTACTCTTTGTGGTGAGATGATATTCAGATGAAGAATCGCATTGTATTCAGAGTGATCACTGCATTGGGAGAAGGTAATTATAAAATTCCATGAATATTTATTTACTTGCTGCTTCCTGAGCATAAGAAAACTGTCAACATGCCTGTTCCAGACTTTGAAATACCTATTTTTTTTGCAATTTCTTTGGCTTAGTTAGGACTGGGGACAGGGAGGGTCAACATGGGCAGTACAAGGTTGAATCAGATATAGTTCACATGCGATAACTGTCTAGTAGATGGATAGAGCATGTTCATAAATTAGATCAAATGGCATAATCCCTGAAAGTCCCTTGTGAAGTGTAGAGTGCTACATAAAGGTAAGTTGTTCTCATAAATTACAGTACTAAGGATCACCGTAGTCAGTGGTGCCAGTGAGGCAGAGACAAAGTGCAAGGGGAGATCAGAAGATGACTTCATTCCTACAGCATCTTGCACGGTGTTGGGCTAGAGTGGACAATAAATATGCATTGACAAGCACCATTAGGCCCAGGAAGGTCTTTCTCTTTCTCCACTCCTAGACTCTAAGGAGAAGATCAAACTTCTTTTAGATGACATTCCAAACATAATTAATGTTAGCAGTACCATGAAGTAATATAAGAACTTGAGTCAAATCCCAGCTCCACCCCTTGCCAATTACACCACAGGAACACAGCAAGCCATGGTGCTGGGTTTCCATGTCCTCCACTGTAAATGAAGTTCACATTTTTTACCTTATATCCTGTTATGCAAATTTTAAGTGCCATCCTTGTACGCATAGCATAGAGCACAATTCTCAGCACACAGTAAATTATTTCTTGTAGTTTTCTCAGTTTTAAGAGCAATTCCTGGACTGGAGGTGTGATATAGACCCCTTAGTAAATTGCTCATTCATCTTCTCCCTTTCTGCCCACCCTCACAATGAGTTTAGCTTTGTAAAATCAGGTATAAGGCAGTAGTGAGGGGGTCACACAAAGTCAGAGAAAGGTGGAGTTTTCTTTCACTTTCCTTGAGTTTATGGAGTGCATATGGGGGCCAGGTGTTCTTGAGCACTGAGTACCACTTGACCAACTCTGGTCCCCCCACAACTCGCCTTTGTCACAGAGTGCATCAGCATTTAGTGCCCGGGCCACGTGTTCAGCTCTCCTGCTTCATGGTACTGGAGTGTGTGTTCGTTCAGAAGGGAGAAGTATTTGATCCAATTTTACCTTGGTCACTATGATCTTGGACAATTTATTAAATTTCCTTGAGTCTCACTTTCCTGATCTATAATGGGCATGAGCTAGCAAAACCACACAATATACCTGCAAGGATTGAATTGAGTAACATTTTATTATTTTTGCTATGACTAGTCATCCAACATTTTGGGTAGTGATAGCATAAAAAAACAAAATTGAGTTCTCTGGCTCAATAAACAACTTTAACATAACAATAAACAACAACAACAATTTTATCCAGAAATATTCATTTTTGCTCCCGTGTCAAATTCATTTTTTAATTATTTAGAAAAAATAGATAGGTTTAAAGAATAGCTTGTAGTGCCAGGTCAATATTTGGGTTACTTATTCCAAAATGTAAGAAATATATTAGGGCCCAACTGGTGTGGCTCTGTGGTTGGGCATTGACCCATGCACCAAGTGGTCGCCAGTTCTATTCCCAGTCAGGACATATGCCCAGGTTGTGGGCCTGAGTCCCAGTGGGGGGCATGCAGGAGGCAGCCTATTCATGTTCTCTCTCATCGATGATTCTATCTCTTTCTTCCTCTCCCTTCGTCTCTCTCTAGAAATCAATAAAGGAAAAAAAATTTTTTAAATTATATTAGGTTGTCTCAGAGGAAATAAAAAAGTTAGATTATTGTTGTTTAAGTTATCTTATATGTCATTTGAAAATGGCAACTAAGGTTAAGTGTAGGGACTTCCTATTTAATAATTTTTGAGCCAGGCTTTTCTTTTCCTTTATTTGTTCATTCATTCAGTGAATTAGTCATTTAGTTCTTGCTATGGGTAATACATTCTTTAAGGTTCCAGTGACACAGTGGTAAATAAAACAGTTATAATCCCTGCTTTTATGTAACTTGTGGTCTATTACATTTTAGAAGGGATGACAGACATTGCATAAATGCAAACACATAATTAATTTCAGCATATTAAAATATAAAGAAAACAAGGAGTGTGATAGATAATGGTGTGTGGTGTATGGGGGCCGACCTATTTATATAAAGTAATCAGAGAAACCTCATTGAAGAAGTTATGTTTAAGCCAAACTCTGAATAATGCTTACTGTTAGAATGTGACACTCTTCACTTTCTAGAAAGTCAATATTTTGTAGATGACAGAATGTATACCATGCAGAAATTTTCAGATAAAGTCTTCTTTGATTTTTAGAAACTTTTGCACTATAAACACTAATTCAAATCAAAAGCTAATCAGTCACCTCAGCTAATAAAACAAACCTATACTTCCAATAAATTGGCAGGTGAGATTTTCTGAAATGTCTAAAAATATTAGACACTGAAAAATGATAAACATTTAAAAATTCATAGCCAAGCTCACTGGTACCCACTTACACTTTCCCTTACATAAGCACACAAGCAAATCTCCAGAGACCATAAATTGAGAAAGAACAAGCTATAGTGATGAATAAGTGCTGAGTGGTTGGCTTGGGGGCATTTTCCAGGATCAGCTATGTAGAGCCTTGAGTTTTAATGGTTTTAGAACCACAGAAGATGCAGAATTAGAACTTACGACTCTTACATAAAGCTGAGAACCTCAAAGGCTGTATTTATGTTAAAGGGTAGTTTAGAGAGAATGAAAGGCCTGCCAGCAAAGCAAAGTCATAAGGAGAATTGTTTGTTTATTGGTGTTAGCTCTGGAGGTGGCGGATAAATGTCTCAGTGAGAATTTGTAACTACTGGCCATACCTCAAACTGGTTTGGTGTGTGAAACCACACTGTGTGGTTTGTAAAATTTCAAGTATAAAATGTATTACAAGTAATTTTGGGTTTACGGTGCTTCAGGGATCCTGGGAGTAGTGTAAATGTAAATTCCCCTTAGAGACACTAAGGTTGAGGAAAACATGAATAGCAGAAGTAGATACTGGAGGCTTCAGGTTTGGGGAGCTGTTGTACAGAATATAAGAATATTTAACATTTTTAAGGGAAAACAACATGGAGCCCAAAACATGAGACTAGAATATAATAATAAAAATGACTCAATGTATTTGAGAGCTTGTTTGGAGGTTCTAGCAGGGGAGTGCAGCTACTCGTATACCCTTGACCAAAGACCGGTCCTCTCCTCTGGGGGGAAGGTCGTCCTCTTCGACCGAGCGCGCAGCTTCGGGAGGGACGAACATGGATCGGTTGAGGGAGGAGGGGGACACCCGCCTAGCCAGCCAGATCAGCCGAATCAACCCTGGCGATCAATGGGGTGACAGATGTCGCAGCCAGATCGCCCTCACATCCTGACTCAATGTATTTGAAAAGAACCACATACAACCCCCAGAAGTAAAAAAATAATAATTACTTAAAAAATACACAATCTTGCCAAAAATGCTCTCTTATCTGGGCTAAAAAGAAGAATAAGAATAGGTGAAGAGAGAATTAGTGAATTGTACAAGATATCTGAATAACTTATACAGAATGAAGCACAAACAAAAACCAATAAATGAAAACATTAGAGACATGGACAATAATATTTAAAATGAGACTCAGAGAAGAGAATAGGAATAATTTTAAAGAGGCAATATGATATTATTTTACAGGTAAGAATGTTCTAGAACTGGTTAAAAATGCAGAGTCAGAAAACAAAAATATCCCAAGTGACTGAATAAAAGCATATATCCAGATGTGTCAAGGAGAAAATGTAGGGCATTAAAGACAAAGAGAACATCTTAAAAATAGTCAGGGAGGGAGAGAATAAAAGAACGTAGGAATAAAAAGTTAGAAATGAGAGTTAGACTTAACAATAATAACACGAGTCAGAAGATAGGAGGACATCTCAGAATTGACAGAAAGCAACTGTCAACCCACGAGAAAACACAGGAAAATGATTCAACAAAATAAACTAAACAATTCATAAATAAAATAAGAAATTTAACAAAGAGATAGAAATATAAAAACAAATAGAAATTCTGGAGCTGAAGAAGTCAATGAATGAAAAGAAAAACCCAGTGGAGAGCATCTACAGCAGAACAGATGAAACAGAAGATAGAATTGGTAAGCTAAAGGATAAAAACTTGCAAATAACACAGTTAGAGGGAATAAAAGAAAAAAAAAGAAAGAGCGATATATAGGGGAAATACTGTGTTATCACTTACGTATATGTGGAATCTAAAAATTGGACTCATCAAATCAGAAAGTGGAATGGTGGTTACCATGGGCTGGGGGTTTGGGGAATTAAGGAGATATTGTCTAAGGGTATAAACTTATGTCTTCTAGATAAGTTCTGGAGATCTAATGCATATCATGATGATTATAGTCAATGATATTGTATTATAAACTTCAAAGTTACTAAGAGACTTGATCTTAATTGTTCTCACCACAAAATGAAATGGTAATTATATGTGATAGAAATATTAGCTAATGTCATAGGGGTAATTGTACTACAATACATAAATGTATCAAATCAATGCATTGTACAGTTTTAAGATACACAATGTCATATGTTAGGTATATATAAAAAATAAACACATAAATAACACTGTTCTCAATGAAAAAATAATAATGAAAGTTTTAGAGTAAAAGAATATAAAATTAATGCAAAAATACCAAATAGATCAATGGAATAAAATAGTCCCCAGAGTTACATAAGCATGAAAATTTCAGGGATAACACAAAAATATCTACAGACAAAGTATTAGACTAAGAGAGTTAGTAAGATTTTTGAATATAAGATGAATATCTAAAAGTCAACTTCATTCCTTTTTACCAACAACCAAGATTTGTAAAACTATAAGATAATCATTTCTCACTAACTATAACAACAAATACACAAAGTATCTGCATTTATACAACTATATTCAAATATAAATTGGTACAAAAAGGTAGGATAGTGCTTTCCTTTGAAGGGGAGGCAGGAAATACATTCAGGGAAGCAAAGTAAAAGCTTCAACTACACTGCTAACACTTTATTTCTTAAAGGGAAAGATGTTTATTGTTATATCTTTAATACTGCACAATACATTTTTTTTTAATCTGAAAGATCTGATCTGAGGTCTGTATTTAAGGCAGAAGGCAAGAAAATCAAATTTTTTGTTTTGTTTACATATATTTTTACAGATTTTTAGAAAGAAGAATGGAGAAGAGAGAGCTTGAAACATCCATGTGAGAGAGAATCATTCATTGGCTGCCTCCTGCATGCCCCTTACTGGGCATGGAGCCTGCAACCTGGGCATGTGCCCTTCTGGGAATCAAACCAATGACCTCTTGGTGCATAGGTCAATGCTCCCAGACACATGTCATAGGGCTAGCACCTCCCAGCTGTGTTTTCCTAGGGGTGCGACTTCACTTCTGTGAACCTCCTTTCTTCAACCAAGAGTGGAGACAGGTACAGCTAAAGTGCCAATTACAGTGCCTGATGCAGAGCTGGCATGTGGTACACATCAGTTCCCTCCCTCACCTCTTCAATCTTTTAGTCTGAAAGATACTCTAAGTGGCATCTCTAGTAATGAGAGTTGTACCAATGCCAACATTACAGAAAATGCAGGTGATCTCTCTACATAGTGAGCATGATTGCTTTTGAATAAGCATCCACTTTACGTGCAGAGTAATGAGGGATTTTAGATGATGATCTCACGCACTGAGCATTCACACTGAGAAGCCAGGTATAACCCTGCCAAGGAAGATACTTAGGAACTGATAAGATTCAGCCCATGAAAGTTCCCAGAGACCCTGGCACATTTCTCTTGTCTCTGTTCCTCCAGTGCAGAAATCAAACACAACCTTGGGTTACAGGGCCAATCTTCTGCCTCAGCAGTGTCATTCATTCTCAAAATAAGCCTTAATTACTATAAAAAATAAACATATCGCTACACCTTCCTAATACATAGAGCAGCTTTTTCAAAATCTGAAGGTTTTCCTATGTTTCAGAGAAGATGTGGAACTGTTCATCTTTTAAATTACACATTTCTGATTGAGGTAAACATGTCTTTCTTGCTAAAGGAACATCACCTGATGAGGATGTTACATAGTAATCAAATAGCAGAAGATTTCCCATTCCTCTGAGGACAACTAGCCAGTGATGTTGAAGATGTAGTCGGGTCCCCCTTGAGATTTTTTTCCTCTAGGCAAAATACACCTTTTTTTTTTTTTCTTTTCTTTTCAAATCACGGTTCAAAATATAATTTTGTCTTGTAAGAATGAAAATAGAACATATTCAAAGGTGGTATGAGAAAAGGAACAATATTCTAGATGTATTCTGAATAAAAACTCATAGAACAGGAGTGTCACCTCCCTTATTATTTGTGCTAAATTTCTGTTAATGCAGTCGGAGAGTATCTTAGAGTCTTTGGTGATATTGTTCCACTTCTGACTAAATACTAAGCTTAGCAGGAACTAAAATCCCCAGTTCTTCTTCCCAGGGCCTGCTGCTGAGCTGCGCCTGTTCCCCTGTGCACACATGACCCAGTACCTTGACAGGCACTTATTCAGTGCTCACCTCTGCAAGGTACCGTGCTAGCTGCGGGAGACATAATCAAGAGATAGCTCCAACTTTCAGTCAGTTCTCAGTCTAGTCAGGGCAGGGGGCAATTAACACAGTAGGATACTTTCCACAATAAATATGTTAAGAGATTCCCAGAGGAGAGGACGGAACCCAAACTTGGAAAATCTGGGAAGGCTTCCCAGAGGAAGTGGTTTCTAGGAATGAACGGAAATTAGCTGGGCCAGGAGGGTAGAGGAGCCAAAGCAGAGAGAGCCTGTTTCCTCACAGATAGTGGCCGGGTCCAGGTAAGAATCCCCCCCAAAATGAAATCTCCAAAATCACATAGCACTATCTATTAGATGGGAATCACAAAGACACACCCAGGTATAAAGGGAAGGACCACAGACCACTTCGTAGAATACTGGCAAACTTCTGGAAGAGCAGGTATTTGGAAAACATAATCAGCCACGTAAGCAATGCACAATGGTTGATGCATAGACTATGAGAGGCTGAGAGAAGGCCAGAGATGAGACTTCATCTTCACCTTGTTAAAAAAATTTTTTTTGCTGCCATCCCCACTTCCCATCATTCATATCTCTCCCCATTCCCTTTCCCTGTGTTTTCTTCCAAGGTAGGGACAACCTGAAGAAACAAGTCTTCAACATATGGTGAAATGTGCCATTAAGTACCAGTGACGTAATGCTTTGATCTGTTAAAAGTTAACAGTATGGTACCAAGAATAGTTCTAGATAAGGGAGAATCAATAGTATATGTGATATGATGTGAAATCAAAGAACAAAGGTTCAAGGTTCAGGTCCTGACTCTGGGATCTTGAAGAAGCTCTGAAACCTCGTTAAGATTTCATTTTCTCATCTATAAAATTTACATAATTGTAGGGTTAAATTACTATGAAGAAAAAAATCAAATATGAAAAATGTGAGCTATATATATCCTAAGAAGCCTGAAACACCAATCAGAAAGAATATATGCACCCCTATGTTCATAGCAGCACTATTCACAATTGCTAAGATCTGGAAACAGCCCAAGTGTCCATCAGTAGATGAGTGGATAAAAAAGCTGTGGTACATATACACAATGGAGTACTATGCAGCGGTAAGAAAGAAAGATCTCTTGTCCTTTGAGATGACACGAAGGGACCTGGAGAGCATTATGCTAAGCAAAATAAGTCAATCAGAGAAAGACAAATACCACATGATCTCACTTATTTATGGAATATAATGAACAAAATAAGCTGATGACCAAAATAGAGCCAGAGACATAGAAAGGAGTACAGTTCAGACTGACAGACCTCAGAGGAGGGCTATGGAGGGGATGGGTGAGATAAGCCAAACAATTTATATGCATGAATGTATAACCAATGGACATAGACAACAATACTGGGGGGGGGAGGGGCATGGGATGGAAAGGAGGGTATCTATGGGGAAAAAGGAGAAACATCTATAACAAAAATAAATTAATAAAAATTGGTGAAAAAGGAAGGATATATATTTTAAAAAAGAAAAAAATTGTGAGCTATTATTAGTAATTCGCCTCTCAGATCGACCACAAGATTTTTAACTCCAAGAGGGCAGGAATCTCATCTTTCTTTTTTATCCTGATGACCCCAGTGCCTAGAACAATGCTCAGCTCATAGAAGAGGCTCAAATACTTGTCAAATGAATACCTGTAAGAAAATTGATTGGGATGCTTATTTAACTGCACATAAGCCAAAAGGCCCAGTGCGTATGTGTACCGGGGTGTGGGTCAGAAGGCATTTCTCCAGGGCATGGTGACAGGATCGGTTACTAGAAGTGCATGAAGGTCACAGACTCCTCAAATCGGGCTCTCAGAAACTGTGTGACTCAACTTCATATAATCATACTTAAAAATAAATACAGGAGAACCTGAAGTTCAGAGACACGACTGATGACCTTGGGGGTCACAGAAGATGAAAAATGGCAGAAGTGAGACTAGAGTTCTTCTCATTCCCTTGATAACTCTGTGTGTGGGGGGTGGGAGGGTGGGGGGTTGGTACGTTCCTTTCAGTTATACACTTCACTATAGTTATGACTCTGCATGGTATTCATCCGTCTCTCATTTTGAAGACCCACTATTTAGCTGGTCCATAATCTAAAGATAGAAATACAGTTTATAAGAAAATCCTGGTCAGGTAGAATCACATTTATTTTTATTATTATATAAGAATCTTCTGATTTACATATGCAATAGTCTTGAATGTGCACCTCCTTTGAGGAGCTGCCTCCCCAGAGCTCCAGCAGAGCTTTAATACATCCTTCACTGAAGAGAAGGCTCTCAAAGCAGCCGTTGAAGAACAGCGTCAAAGACTACCAGTGCTCATTACTGGGAGCTTCCTTCTCCTTTACAAAGGGAATTTTAAAAACTGTGAGATAACTTATTAGAGGGGGTGTAGTTATTTGTCTGAACTTTGTCTTTTAAGGAATGGAAGATCACAGAGGTGGAGCATCTACAGCAGCCTTAAAAGGCAGGTGTTCTGTACCCCATTTGATAGATATTAAACTAACTCAGAGTCTTTCTACTGGGCCAGTATACCAGGTTCTGGCAATAAATGGGGCTCTCTAGAGTAGTGATTCCCAACCTCGGTTGTACCTTAGAATGACCCAAGGGACTTAAAGAATCCTGGAGTCCCACCCCCAAAGATATTGATTTTATTGACCTGTGCCCTGAATATTTTAAAAGCTCTCCATGTGCCTGGCTGGTGTGGCTCGGTGGTTGAGTGTCGACCCCATGCACCAAGAGGTCACTGACTCGATTCCTGGTCAGGGCACATGCCCAGGTTGTGGGCCTGATCCCCAGTGGGGCATGCAGGAGGTGGCCAATCAATGTTCTCTCTTATTGATATTTCTACCTTTATCTCCTTCTCCTTCCTCTCTTTCTAAAATCAAAAAGAAAAAAAAATAAATTAATAAAAATAAAAGCTCTCCATGTTATTTGAATACACTGTCAATGTTGAGACCTATTGCTCCAGACCGGGGATTCACAAACTTTTATTGAAAAGGGTGTGAGATTAGAAATGCCAGGCTTTGCAGGCGTCCAGTCTCAGTTACTCACCTTTGCCATTGTAGCACAAAAGCAGCCACAGATGATATGTGGACAAATGAGTACGACTGTGTTCCCATAAAACTGTTTACAAAAAGCAGCCTATAGTTTGCTGACGTGCCTAGACTCCGAAACCATCATCGTGAATTGAAAGTGTGTCCATTTAAAGCCAGGTGACCTTGTTTTGTGGAAAGAGAGTTGGGTTGGTTGGGGAGAACAATTAAAGAGGAAATAATAATTCTCATAGAAGCCAATTTCTAAAAACATGCATAATGCAAAATTCAGTTGTTTTCACTCGGAAGTTCATTTTATATTTTAAGAAAGGTCCAGTGTGGCTAATATTAAGATTTTTAAACACTGGTGCTACCTTCTGTTCAAATGCTTTGTGTAGATATGTAAATGCACACTTGCTTTTATAGCTAATATCTTGAGAGAGCATTTTCCACCCAAGATTCACGGTCCCCATCATATTTCTGCTCGTGTTTAGGGTAAATACTGAGGCGTGCATCATCATAATTTGTTATCATGAGTTTTCAGACTGTTACCTTTGACAAAAGGCAATATTTTGGGAGCAGCCAGGACTTTTGCCTTCTTTGCTGAAAAGGGAAAGGCTTAGATTTAAAAGTATAATTTTGGGTTTTCCCAAATTAGTCGTTGGCATATCTCTGGGCTCGCCAAAAATCAGGCCACGGCCTCTGCTTTTTTTCTATGGCCAAGTTGTGACACTGCCCCGTTTGATTTTAGACCCCAAGGCCCAGCCAGGCCTGAACAGGGCAGGGAAAACGTCAGGAGCGTTAGCACCAGTGGAGGGAGGGAGGGCTGGACTTCATTGAGTTGCCATGTGGTACGAGGCAGGAGGTTGCGGGAAGCTAGGGGTCATGCATTCAGAGCCCCTCAGCTTTCCATCACCCCAGGCCTGGATGGTGCAGTCTATACATGGAGTTTCTGCCTCAACATCCTGTTTGCTGCTACTGTTACCTCTGCTTCTGAGCTCCTCACCCCTGTGTTATAGTTTACCCCCACGTTCTCGATGAAATTGAAACTGGAGTCTCGCTCTAACATCCAGCCCAGTTGTCTGGGCCTGATAATGATGATAATGATATTAATGGCTAATAGTAATGATGACAGCTAATACTTTGAGTGCCTCCTAGCTGCAAAACTTGATCAAAGTGTTTTATGTGTATTATTTTGGGCATTAACAGGATATAACTCTTTGGAGAGAAGATACTGCAATCTCTTTCTACAGCACCTAAATCCTGTTAGTATATGTGATGTGTTCCCTGATTCCTTATCACTGCCTGGATACTTGCTTTGATATGATTCCTGTGGAATTCTCCTGTTACTCCCTATATATTTTACCATGGACAAATCAATTGATTAAGCCGCCTTGACCTTTGGTGAAGAAGAGAGTTCAGTCCAGTTTCAAAACTTTTCTTTGGATACTACAGAGTACAAAATGCTACTCCTTCAGGGCATCCAGAGGTAAGTCAGGCCTGCTGATTACTTAGTCTAGGAGCCTAAGCCTGGCTTCTTCTACCTTCTCATGAGGTGTGGCATGATGCCCTTAACAAGGGTTGTAATTGTGCCTATTTATCATGAGTATAGAGGACACCAAGATGAGAATCACTTACCACTCAGGATGAGTTTAGAGTCTGATGTGGCAGGCAGATGTGTAAAACAATATCCTCATCAACAGCATGACTGCCATTCCTAATGACAAGATCAGCATCACTGAGACCACAACAATCACCATCCCCACCCCCCTACACGGCTCCCGCCATCATTGTACCTCTACTCTTGTTCAGGCAGTAGGGAGTTTAGCTACACTACGTATGAATCCCACCACAACCCTCAAGATAAATAATATAGTTTCTTTTTTATTTTATCCATATACAAACATTTACAGAAACTTTATTTATAAGTGCCAAAATTTGAGGGGGGGAAAGAAAACATCTTTTTCTTTTTTTTTAAATGTTTTATTAGTTTTTGTTACAGATGTTTCTCAACTATAACACAGACAAATCGACGGGAAAAAGCAACAGAAAAGCAGCTTGCGAGGACCATATAACCAGGGAAACAGACTCGATTCTGGTAGAATTGCAAAGGTGTGAGAGGGGGCTGGGAGGCCACAGACAGCAGTGGCCTTAGCTGTGAGCAGTGCCCTCGGGCAACACTCCCAAGTGGCTCCAGAGCGCAGAGCCAGGACAGAGGCTAAAAAAGCCACAGCCACTCACCTTGGACTCCGGCAGAGGGAGGGCAGACTGGACTGGAACTGTGTGGGGACACTCGGGATTTGGAGGGCATTCAGAGCTTTTGCTGAGTGGCAGCAACGCAGGACAGTGGCCATATTGCTCCTTCCCAGGGCTCTGGGGAGAGGTAGCAGCCCCTCCCTCAGAGATCCAACCCCACCCTGTGGGCCATTGAAATGCTAATTGAGGCTCATTAACAACCTGCATCTCCCCCACCCTCAGGAAATCCCCTTATGCTGAGCACCTGAGGGAGTTTTTTAATCAACTGACAACCCAAGTAACCTCCACTGCTAACCTCCAGGCAAAAAGCTAGAGGATAACAGTACCTTTCCCAGGCTAGCAACATTAACCGGGAAAGTAAGACTTGACAGTAGTGTTTAACGTGGGTCTTCCCTTGCTCATCTAAAACCAGGAGAGGGAACCACAAACAGCAGAACACCAACACCCACAGGGAAAACTTGACAGGCTCCAAAGCCCACTGTGATAGCCAAAATGGTGAAACACAGAAACAGAAGCCAAATGAAAAAACAAAAGACCTCCACCGAAGATGAGATCAATGTGGAGCAGTTAGGCAATTTAACAGAGCTAGAATTCAGAGCCATGATCTTGAGGAAGTTCAACAGCATGAGTAAGGACATAGAGATGCTGAAAATAAACCAATTGGAAATTAAAAACCACCAAGAAGAGATAAAAAAATGACATATCAGAAATGAAAAACACATTGGAAGGTCTAAATAGCAGAGTAGAGAAAGCTGAGGACTGGAACAGTGAATTAGAAGATAAGGTAGAAAAAAAATCAACCAATCATAAAACCAAAATGAAAAAACAGGAAGACAGCTTAAGAGAACTGTGGGACTACTGGACACAAAATAATATTCACATCATAGGAGTCCCTGAAGAAGAAGGTTTAGAGAATATATTCAAAGAAATAGTGACAGAAAACTTCCCTAATTTGGTGAAGGAAGAAGGCATTCAAGTTCAAGAAGTACAGAGAGCCCCAAGTAAGAAGAACCCAAACAGGCCCACACCAAGACACATAGTAATTAAAATGCCAAAAATTAAAGACAAAGAGACAATCCTAAAAGCAGTAAGAGATAGGCAACAGGTTACCTACAAAGGAAACCCCATAAGGCTCTCAGCTGATTTCTCACAAGAAACACTACAGACCAGAAGGAAATGGCATGAAGTAATCAAGGTCATGAAAAACAAGGATCTGAATCCAAGACTACTCTACTCAGCAAGGCTATCATTCATTCAAAATAGAAGGTCAAATAAAGAGCTTCCCATATGAAAAAAGGCTAAGGGAACACATTAGCACCAAACCAGCACTGCAAAAAATGTTAAAAAGACTGCTGTAATTAGAAGAAGAAATAGGAAGGAAAATAGAACCACACTAAACAAAAATGACAATAAATAAGTACATATCAATAATCACCTTAAATGTAAATGGACTGAATGCTCCGATAAAAAGACACAGAGTAGCTGACTGGATAAGAAAGCATGACTCACATATATGTTGTTTACAAGAGACCCACCTCACAACAAAAGACTCACATAGGTTGAAAGTGAAGGGATGGAAAAAAATTTTCCAAGCAAACGGAAAGCAAAAAAAGCTGGGGTAGCAATACTCATATGTGATAAAATAGATGTCAAAATAAAGGCCATAACTAGAGACAAAGAAGGCCACTACATAATATTGAAAGGATCTATCCAACAGGAAGATATAACCTTGATAAACATATATGCACCCAATATAGGAGCACCAAAATATATTAAAAATCTTCTGGAGGACTTCCAAGGAGAAATCGACAACAATACAATCATAGCAGGGGACTTCAACCCCCTGCTGACATCACTGGATAGATCCTCTAGACAAAAACTTAGCAAGGAAACAGAGACTCTAAATGAAGCAGTAGACCAAATGGATTTAATAGATATCAACAGAGAATTACACCCCAAAACTACAGAATTCACATTCTTCTCAAGAGCACATGGTACATTCTCAAAGATATACCACATGATAGGACACAAACTAAATCTCCATAAGTTCAAGAAGACTGAAATCATATCAAGCATCTTCTCAGATCACAATGGCATGAAACTAGAAATCAATTGCAACAAGAACATGCAAAGACATTTGAACACATGGAGGCTAAATAGCATGTTATTAAACAATGAATGGGTCACCAAGGAGATCAAGGAAGAAATCAAAAACTTCCTGGAAACCAATGAAAATGAACACACAAAACACAAAATCTATGGGATGCAGCAAAAGCAATTCTGAGAGGGGAATTCATAGCACTACAGGCCTACCTCAAGAAACAAGAAAAAGTTCTAATTGACTGTCTAACCTCACAACTTAAAGAATTAGAAAGCAAACAAAAAGAAAACCCCAGAGCAAGTAGAAGGAAGGAAATAGTAAAGATCAGAGCAGAAATAAATGGCATAGAGACCAAAAAAACAATTCAAAGGATCAATGAAACAAAGAGCTGGTTTTTCAAAAACATAAACAAGATTGATAGACCTTAGCTAGACTCACCAAGAAACGAAGAGAGAGAACCCAAATACTCAAAATCAGAAATGAAAGAGAAGTAACAACTGACACCACAGAAATACAAAAGATTGTTAACAGCTACTATGAACAACTATATGGTAATAAATTTGACCATCTATGCAAAATGGACAAATTTCTAGAAACACACCGTCTCCCAAAACTGGACCGGAAAGAGACAGAAAACTTGAACAGACCAATAACAACTAAGGAAATTGAAGAGGTAATCAAGACTCTCCCAGCAAACAAAAGCCCAGGCCCAGATGGCTTCACGGGGGAGTTTTACCGAACATTCAAGAAAGAACTAATACTCATTCTCCTCAAACTATTTCAAAAAATTCAAGAAGAAGAAAGACTTCCAAACTTGTTTGATGAGGTCAGCGTAATTCTAATTCCGAAACCAGAAAAAGACACTACAAAGAAAGAAAACTACAGGCCAATATCCCTGATGAACACAGACACCAAAATCCTGAACAAAATACTAGCAAATCAGATCCAGCAACACATCAAAAAAATTATTCACCATGACCAAGTGGGATTCATTCCAGGGATGCAAGGATGGTACAATATTCACAAATCAATAAATGTGAAACACCACATAAACAAAATGAAGAATAAAAACCACATGATCATATCAATAGACACCGAAAAAAGCATTTGACAAAATCCAGCATCCATCTCTGATAAAAATGCTCAGCAATGTGGGAATAGAGGGATCATATCTCGACATAATAAAGGCCATATATGAAAGACCTACCGCCAACATCATACTCAATGGGCAGAAACTAAAAACATTTCCATTAAGAACAGGAATAAGACAGGGATGTCCACTTTCACCACTCTTATTTAACATAGTCCTGGAAGTTTTAGCCACAGCAATCAGACATGAGAAAAAAATAAAACGAATCCAAATTGGAAAGGAGGAAGTGAAACTGTCATTATTTGCAGATGACATGATATTATACATAGAAAACCCTAAAGACTTCATCAAAAATCTACTAGACTTAATAAATGAATTTGGCAAAGTAGCATGATACAAAATTAACGTCAAGAAATTGATGGCATTTGTATACACCAATGATGAATTCACAGAAAGAGAAACTGCAGAAACAATCCCATTTACCATCACAGCAAAAAAATTTAAGATATCTAGGAATAAACTTAACCAAAGAAGTAAAGGACCTATTTCCAGAAAACTACAGGACATTGAAAAAAGAAATAGAGGAAGATATAAAAAAGTGAAAGCACATACCTTGTTCATGGATTAGAAGAATTAACATCATTAAAATGTCCATACTACCCAAAGCAATCTATAGATTCAATCAATCCCCATCAAAATACCAACGACATATTTCACAGAACTAGAACAAATACTTTAAAAGTTCATATGGAACCAAAAAAGTCCCCGAATAGCCACAGCAATTTTGAAAAAGGACAAAGTAGGTGGGATCACAATACCAGATATCAGGTTATACTACAAAGCGACTGTAATCAAAACAACCTGGTACTGGCACAAGAACAGGCATATAAACCAGTGGAACAGAACTGAGAACCCAGAAATGGACCCAAGGCAATATGCTCAATTAATATTTGACAAAGGTGGCAAGAGCATACAGTGGAGTAAGATAGCCTCTTTAATCAATAGTGTTGGGAAAATTGGACAGCTACATGCAAAAAAATGAAACTAGACCATCAACTTACACCATACACAAATATAAACTCAAAATGGATAAAAGACTTAAATGTGACCCATGAATTCATAAAAATTCTAGAAGAAAATGTAGGCATCAAAATTTCAGATATCATATGCAGAATTTTCACTGATCCATCACCTAAGGCAACAGAAACAAAGGAAAAAATGAACACATGGGACTACATCAAACTAAAAAGCTTCTGCACAGCAAAAGAAACAATCATCAAAGTGGAAAGGCAACCCACTGTATGGGAGAACATCATTGCCAATGATATATCAGATAAGGGGTTATTTCCAATATATATAGAGTGCTCATACAACTCAACCAAAGGAAGACAAAGAACCCAATTAAAAAATGGGTAGAGGAACTAAATAGACACCTCTCCAAACAGGACATACAAATGGCCAAGAGACATATGAAGAAATGCTCAACATCACTAATCATCAGAGAGATACAAATTAAAACAACAATGAGGTATCACTTCACACCTGTCAGAATGGCTGCCATCAACAAATCATCAAACAACAAGTGTTGGTGAGGGTGTGGAGAAAAGGGGACTCTAGTACACTGCTAGTGGGAACGCAGACTGGTGCAGCCACTATGGAAAACACTACGGTGTTACCTCAAAAAATTAAAAATTGAGCTTCCATTTGACCCAGTGATCCCACTTCTAGGAATATAACCTAAGAAGCGGGAAACACCAATCAGGACGAATATTTGTACCCCCATGTTCATAGCAGCACTATTTACAATAGCTAAGATCTGGAAACAGTCCAAGTGTCCATCAGTAGACAAATGGATAAAAAAGCTGTGGCACATATATACAATGGAGTACTATGCAGCTGTTAGAAAGAAAGATCTCTTATCCTTTGAGACGACATGGAGAGACATGGAAAGTATTATCCTAAGTGAAATAAGCCAAGTCAAAAAAGACAAATACCACATGATCTCACTTACATATGGAATATAATGAACAAAACAGTCTGAGTAATACGGTAGACCCAGAAACATGGAAGTAGGGTACAGACTGACATCCCTTAGAAGAAGGGTTGGGGGGATGGGAAGAGATAAACTACAGAACTTATATGCATGTATGCATAACCAATAGACATAAACAACAAAGCCGGGGACGGGGCGGGGGGGTGGGGTGGGGAGGAGGGTGTCAATGGGGTAAAAAAGGAGAAACATCTGTAAAAAAAAAAAATTAAAAATTAAAAATAAATAAAAAAACAAACAAGAAACAGATGTTTCCCATTTTTCCCCCATTGACAGCCTCCTCCCCCACCCCATCCCACCCCATCCCACCCCATCCCACCCCATCCCCAGCTTTGTTGTGTATGTTTCTAATTTACAAATGAAGAAATCAGGGTTTAAAGCAGAAAGGTGATTTAGCAGGGCTACACAGCTAATGAAAGTAGAGCTGGGGTTAAATCCAGCTCTGCTGGACTCCAATGCCCACATTCTTTCAATAATAATAATAATAATTAACATCTAAGTGCTTACTCTGTACCACACCCTAGTCTAATTACATGGACTACCTCATTTAATTTCAACAAAAACCATAAAACATGGGTTCTATTATTTTCCCTGGCATCGAGGCATATAAAGGAAAGTGAAGCACAGAACCAAGTCACTGTCAAATGTTGTGAGGCTAGTGTTTGGTTGGTTTCCAGAGCAAGGTCATCAGAATCCAGTGCCAATGCCCCCACCCTGACCCTGAGCTGCCCTTCACAGACACCGCAGAAAGCTTGCCCGCGATACCCTGAGCCCTGGCTAGACAGGAAGGGCCTGATGAAAGAGGCGAGAGGTGAGCCACAGAGGCAGGAAGACACCACAGCCACACTTGTTTGAACTAAGTATTCCAGGGCACATACACAGACGGTTATCAAACCGAGGAGCCCTGTGATAGCACTGTGCTTCTGAGCTGGAGAAACTATAGTTCCTGAAAAAGGTGTCCGTTTCTCCTGGTGGCCATCAGTTTGCCCAGCCTTAGATCTTACTTCTTACATTCTAAGTAATAGAATACTCTAAAAACATAATAGCTTTGTGATGCTTTTATAACATAGAAAATACAGTTTTCATTTTACCGTATTATAAAATGTATGTTTTATATGACCACAAAGAGTAGCACTGGGGCCAAACATACTGTTTTAGAATAACTTGAATTTTAAAAGTTAGTTCTAAGGTTGAATTTCTATATGAGTCAAACGAGATGCTTGCCAAGTGAGAAGAAATCAGACATTTGTTACTGAAGTTAGTAGAGTATATAATGTTCACAAAAGTCATTCGCAAGAGTCTTTCCAGTTGGAGATGTTGATTTAACCTTGACCAGTGACTAGTGGCTCCCAGAGCCACAGAACACGAGTGATCAAGGAGAACTCAGAGCTCCCTCGCCAGGAAGCACAACGGAGCGGGTAAGTACGGGGATTCTGGATCTTGGTTAGGTGGTCTTGGCTAAACAATGTGCCTTCCACATCTATCAAATAGAATTGATAGCACCGTGTAACCATTGAACTTCTAGGGTTGAAATAACTGAAAGACCAGTGTTTAATTTTTTTTTTTTTAAGAGGTGGATATGGAGGCTCAGAGAACCAACCTCTGAAAACCCCCAGTGAGCTGGTCAGGAAATCATTATGACTCAGATACTTTGACTCCAAGCTCACTGCCCTTGTACTGAGCAATTCCATCTGTGTATTTAGGAATGATAAGGGGCACAGGCTGATTCCAAAGTACCTGGTCAGAGCCCACATTCCACCAAGTCCAAGGTGACCAAGGTGAAGGGGTGGGATCAAAGTGTTCCTCTTCAGTCCACTCAAACCTTTCCAATGCCCAGCACTTGCCCAAGGGTATTTTATTATTTCTTGTCCCATAACAGTGGCACATGGTAAGAGTTGTTGCCGGATCTACAGTTATTATAGTTATTAACATTTCATGAACTTGTTATTCACCCCTAAACTCCTTAATATGAAGTGGTGCATTTTAAAAGCACAGCACACACCTAATTGATTCTGCTATAAAAAGGTTGCTGGACTCCTAGGGTTTCTGTCTCTGCTTCTGAGTCTACGAGGCATTAATGAAGGTGATGCAGATTTATGGACTTAGAAGTGGCACAAGACAGTTCGAATTTTTCTTACCGGGGTTTGCACAACTGTGTTCATTCCAATGGACCTTTCTCCTGCTGTCATGCACGATGACCTTTGTTTAACGTTTAGATTTCCTCCCCCTGCAGATGTATCATATAATGTCAAGTCCTAAGTGACCCAACATTTTTACTTTATGTGATGGTTACATACATTTGGACTCTGGCTCTTAGCAGACTGTCAACTTCCACCAATGGAAATTTTGCCAATGGCTTTTCTCAGCTCTTGTGAAATAAGTCTCATTGCCTTGAAAAGAGCTCCAGCCCCAAATTTGGAAGGCTTATGCCCTAGTTGTATGAGCTACCCTCAGCCTCTATCCTCTGATCTTTAAAATAGATGAGCACTTGCCCTTTAAGACTCATAGGGCTGTTGTCAGTGCCACTGAAGACTGGGACTGACTCCTTTACTGCCATCCCCATGTACTTGTGGAAATATCACTTAGAAACAGGTCCATGGAAGTACTTTAAGAATGGCAAAGAAATATACAAGCAAGAGAGATGAGGATTACTAACATTCACAGGGCAATTTACCGAATTTCCTGTTAAATTACTAAATGATTTGAACTGTACCTGAAGCTCAAACTATTTTATGTCTTCAGGTTTTGAAAAAATGGTGATGATTATCCTTGTGAACTGAGTATGCATTTTAAATGTGTCTTAGGCCACAGGGCAGGTGACCAGCTTTCTACAGAAGATGTGGACATCGATATCAATACAATTTGTGCCTGGGCTGAGAGAATGAACCCATTTTTTCCCCGCGAAGGAGACTCCTGTTTTTCTCTTTTTCAGTTTCTTGCCCTGCAAAAGGGTAAAGCTTGGATACCCAAATAAGACAGAATAAAAAAGTGAGAGTCCCCACTTACCCATGGCAATAATGTAATAAATATATGTGATAAATTCATTTTTCAAATACTTGAATCGCATAAGAAGTAAATATTTTAATCATGATGCTAAGCATGGGTCTTCTTTTCATTTCTGCTCCCACAAATATTTCCCAAGCACCCATTTTATGTAAATCCTGTGTGGGGCACATGTTTTCTGACTCAGGGTTCTCCTAGTTTAGTTGAGAACAAAGACACACAAACCTCTAATTATAATTCAGTGTGATAAGTTTATGCCATCAAAGGCAAGGAAAAGCACCAAAGGAATGAAGACACAGTCAGTAATGCCTGAGGAGAGTGGGGGGAAGCTTGAATTGTCTGGAGAGATTCACAGGAATGTAGTAGATGGAGGAGAGTTGGGCAATGTGTTACAAAGGAAAGAGGGGGTTCAGAGGCAACATGTTGCATGAAAAACAGGATACAGTGTATAAATGGCAAGTTGTTTGGTGTTCTTAGAATTATAGGGTTGGTTCAGGAGAGAAGAGAGAGATTATACTGCAAGATTAGGTCTTTGAAAGTCATGTAATGGTGAACATTCCCACATAAGGGAGAAATTCAATGTTCCGTCTGAAGAGGGCAAGTGGAATCCATAAATGGGAGAACTGTGATAACTGTAGGCTCTTAGGGGTCAAAGTATTTCGTTTCTTTCCTTATAAAATTGTGGTACTACTGTCTCCCACACAGGGTGGTTTTGAGGCGCCAGTCTTTGTGAAGTGCTGAGCATGGGAAAGGCACTATCTAAGGGCCGCCTATAGATGGCATCGCTTCTCATGATGTTAGTCTCTGCTCCTGAAATGATCACCCTTCCCCGAGTCCTGCCAGCTCATTTCTACCAGCCCACCAAAACTAAGCAGAGCAGAACGAAAGTGTTCTATAAGCTCTTTGGTTTAAAATAATAATAATAAAAAAAGTTTTCCTTTCACCACGTTCTCTTCCATCTAGGGTCTGACCTTTTCTTTCAGGTTCGTAGGAGAATTTCTTGAAAGAGACGCCAACAGCTTCTGTCCACTTTTTAATCACCTCACATTTTGCATTCCAGTCAAGCTCCTACCTCCACTGTCTCCAGAGACTTTTCATGCCAAGGTCATCAATCACCCCCAATAGTCCCTGCCCAGTTCTCCTGTCCCTTTCCCCCTCAGCGGTGATGGGCATGGCTGCTTTCTCTGTGTGCAGTGAAATACTTCCTTCTCTTGGCTTCGCCAACGTCGCAATGGGCGGACGTTCCTCCTCTCTCTGCGGCCCCTGCTCAGTCTCTTTTGCTGTCTCTTTTTGGTGGACTACCCCAGGCCTTCGTTGCTGGCCCTTTTCTAAATATCTATTCTCTCATCCAGTCTGATGGCTTGCAGTGTCACGGACAAACGCATCCATGTCACCAGTCCCATCTTCTCCCAGGCCTCCATCAGCACTTAAAATAAGACACACTTCTTACCATGGCTCATGACAAAGTCGAGCTCCTATTTCACAGTCCTTCCTGAGTTTTCTACCTCATTACATAACACTCTCCTTTTTGCTCATTCCACCCCTGTCACATTGTCTTTTTAAAAATTCCTTGAACACACAAGCTTGCTCCCTCCTGCCACAGGGACTTTGTGTTCGATGTTCCCTCTCACTGGGAGGCCCTTCTTTCAATATTGACATGACTGGCTCTTTCCAGCCAGTCCCCTTTCCAGCCTTCCCAATGTACTCATTTTCACATGACTTATGATAATTCCTCACGTAGCTATTACGACTACTCGATCACTTTTCCTCTGTTATCTTGATTTATTGACTGACTGTCTTCTCTTCACTAGTGTTGGCCCTATGAGAGCAAGGAACTTATCTTGGTAATTGCTTTACCCCAGGTCCGAGGACATTGCTTAACAATGGCAGATGCTCAACAAATATTTGTGAAAGGAATAAATGAACAAATAAATGTTAATTCTCATCCCACAAACCCGGTAAGCAAATTCTATTTGAGTGAATAAACATAAAGAATTTCCCCTCATCTTCTCTCAGAAGATAGTGTTTTCAAATATCCATCATAGGTACTGTATTTGAATTACTCCGTATGGGTCTTTACTTGGGTCAATGGGTTTATCGTTTTCTGAGTTTGTCCCACTGGTAAATCATCTTAATTTCTTTTAAATCTTTTACTGCGTTCCTTTCATCAGAAGGAAATGCAAGCAGTAATTAGCAGCTGTCATTAACTAAGGCTGACCTTGAAATGTTGGGTGCTCCTTCCTAAACTTCGAGTGTCTGGAGTATTCTTCCAGGGGTGGGGATTAGGGTGCTCTCAGGAGAGGTTATCCTAGAATATGCTGGCAAGGAGAGCAAGCTTTCTTCTTGTTGTTAATCCTCACCTGAGGATATTTGTCCATTGATTTTTAGATAGAGTGGAAGGGAGGGAATGGTGGAGGGAGAGAGAGAGAGAGAGAGATCGATGTGTCTCTTGACTGGTTGTCTCCCACAGGGACCTTGACTGGGAATCAAACCCAAGAGACCCTACAGTCCTCGAGCTGAAGCTCTAACCACTTAGCAACCCGGCCAGTGCTAGAGCAAGCTTTTTATGTGCTTACACATGAGACATGGGGTAGGTATGCTAGCGTGAAGTGGAAGACTGAAGAAAGTTCAGGAGGAAGGACTGCAAAAAAGAAGGAGAAAGAGAGACATCTGGTTTCACATCCCAGCTGTACTCTTCTTAGCTGTATAATCTTGAACTAGTTACCTTTATTTTGAGTTCCAATTTCTTTATCTGTGACGGAGGCATCACGATATTTACTCCATAGCATTGTTGTTCACACTAAGCTGAAATCAATATTTTATTTTTTGTACCTAGTATATTTTCCAGCACAATGTAGATGTTCACTGTTACAATTAACAACAGGGGCAACAGAAAAATTAACTTCCATACTAAGGGCTGACTAGTTCAAATAATGACTTTGTGTTCTAGCAACTTTTACATAGGATTTTTATTGAAAGCATAGTTAAAGATAAAGAGTAGAAAACTGAGTGATAATTAAGGGTCCATATGTAAAATATCTTCCTTAAATTGGCCTAAATAATTTTGGCTTTACTCTCCTTGTAACATTGTAACATTGCAGTGGCCACAGAATAAAGCACAGGAATCTCCCTTCCAGGGGACATCTAAACAGTGGCCAACAGGTAAGGGTGTTGTGTGAATGAGTCTTTGTGTGCTAGAGTATTTTCTTTCCATTCAATCCAGTTAACACTTTTTGAGCAGATACATTGCACTAACATTATACTGACCACTTACATAGATTCACCAGATACTCTATGAGGCAAGCATGATGATCACAGACTGACAGATGAGGAAACTGATGTTCAGAGTGGTTAGTAACTGGCTAAGGGTATAGAACCAGTATTCAAATGAAAATCTGTCTAACATGAAGGTTGGTCATCACCATCTTTATCTTTATCTCAGCTATGGTCATTTTATGTTTAACCCATAAACTGAGCCCTACTTCTATTACTACAGTGACCAAGACCATCATGCTAGTAGCCACGGGGAACTTGGCGGTGGGTTGGCACATGGAGATATAATTGGTTCCTGTCCACTAGATGATTTACCAACGGTTTCCCCTCTCATGTGACTGTTCCCTCTGCACAAAGTTATTCACCTTATTTATCCCCATTTTGCATATATGTAACTAGAATCCCAAAGAAGTGTTTTCCATCCAAAGACAAAGAAGAGTTGGTAATATTGTCGATAGGTCCCATTTACTGTTGCAGATAAAAGCCCTCAGGATGGAGGACCCAGTGCGGCTGTCCCTGGAGCATGCCCATGCCTCTCTCCGCCCCTCCCGAGGCACATCCCCATTGCCCCTCTCTTTCTCCTATGCTCCAAGGGCCCTTCTTTGCCTCTGCTCATTAGTTGATGTCCCTTACTCAGGGCCCCTTACTTCAAGGCCCTCAGTTGCCAGGCTACACGATTCCAAATTTACCATTTTACCCAATTTTAAAAACACAAAGCCTTCCACTATAGCTTAGTCAAGAAAAAGATAAATTTAGAGGGTTCAGCTAGGGATTCTATGATCCATCTCAGAGAGATGACAGGGTTGTGTGCTCACTGTCGCGGAACTTGCTGACGGCTGGGAGGTGCTTACCCCTGTTCCAAAGGGTTGAAATGAAAGAATCTTCAAGGGTAAAATGGTACAGACCTGCCTTCTCTCCTTTTCGGTCAGTTTCTAAGGATGTTGTGGAGAAAGATCAACATTACATGAGAAGAGTTCCATTTTCAAATACCACCCCTTTCTCTTTAATCACCTTTAGGACTGAACTGACAGAAGAATAGGGCTTTGGACGCAAAGGGAGACAAGGCATGGAAGGGAAGAAAGGCAGCCGTGGGAAGGGAAGAATGAGAGGGGAAGGTGGGAGAAGAGAAGGTCAAGTAGGAGAAGGAAAGAGGGGTATTATTTATTCAGCAACTTCAACATACCAGCAACTAAGGTGGACATGTTGCCCAACTCAAAACAATCCAGTGAGATGTTATTATTCCTGTTTTAAATATAAGAAACTGAGGTGTAGGCATCAGGCTTGAGGACTCAAGTCACACCACTAGTTTGGGGCAGCGTTTGGCCATGTTTTTACTTTCTCTCTTCTAACTCAATTAATCATCCTAACACTCCATGCAGTAAGTCATATTCTGCCCTTAGAAAGAAAGGAACAGAGACTTTTGGTAAGAACACTGGCTTAAATTTAAACATGTTTCTTCATTGTATGACTTCTCAAAAATTTTTACTCTACTAATAGTGACTTTATAAGAAAACAAAAAAAACAAACTAACATAGTGCTTCACAAACTCTTTGCTCATGGATCCTTTTTTTTTTTTTTTTTTTTTTTTTTTTTTAAATGAGTCATTTTCAAGGACTTTGAAACTATCCAGAGATAAAAGAGTGTTTGTTTGGCTAGGACTAGACTAATTCAAAACCCAAATTCACTATTTACTATTTGACCTTACTATTTTGTTTTGTACTATTTGGCCCTAGGGAAAGCATTTGAACTCTCTGAACTTCCATTTTGTCATCTGTATGACAGGGGAAATAATTTCTGTTGTTCTCACCTAGTAGGTTATCTCCGGCAAAACACCAAGAACATACCTCCCTGTCATTGCAGAGACAAAGACTCCTTCTCCTTTAAATTCTTCAGGGAAGCTCTTCTTTCCATTGAATTAAATTATCAAGAGGGTGGCAGATGGGGAGGCATAGAACCTACAATTGAGCAATTAACTATGAACCAGGTTGACCAGTTCTCCTGGTAATGCATTGCTGAGGTCTTCTTTATATAAACTCTGGGCTCATCTTACTTAGAGTCAAAAGTCCAAATGCACCGCCCTGACTGTGCTGTGTTTCTACATTTATCCACAAGCAGAGAACACTATCAGCTTTGTAGGACTTTTATCGTGGGCCTGAACCCTGCACAGCCATTTACTAGCTTTATGACCTTAGAGAAGTTGCTTAGCTTCTTTGTGCCATAATTTTTTCATTGGATTAAGGTAAAAATGAAGTTTATTATGCACAAAGTACTATTTTCCCATCATGCCCCTGTATTTTGCTTTTGATTTTCTTTCCCTTCTCCAAAGATAAAATGAGTTCACAACTGAAATTGAAGACAGTGGTTACACGGCCTGTCATACACTGCGGTTGGGAATTACTGGGACATGTTCCTGAAGAAGGTTGTATTATTCTTGAGGGAGTTGGCTGTGAAGTCACTTTCTTAGCAGTAACTAAGGAGGTGGGAACAGAAAATCTTCCTTTGACAGTCTGTGAATTCTGCTTTCTTCTCTCTATCCTGTGGCCTCTATTGATCCTCTGCCTGCTCCACTGGGCTTAACCTGCAACTCCAGTTACATCTCTCAAGTCTCAAACTTATCTTCCCCTGTCCCTCCCTCCCCCACCCTCCACCTCCAGGCTGAGTCAGGTGACTCCTGTGGTTCCACTACTTGAATACTTATTGCACTTATGGGACTTTACTTCCTCCCAAACAAAAACAAGCCTTTTGGCTTCCCAGAAAAGCGCAGTGAGGGACAAGACAAAGTCTATCCTGTTTACCATCCTGCCTTAGCACAGAGCACAGGTTCAGCAAATGGTATACATTAAAAAATAACCACAGCGATCAAACAAGTGAATTTAAGTAACTTGTCCAAGTTAATTACTAGCAACTAATCTGAATTCGAAGCCCATGTGCTTTCCACTAAGCCTCATTAGCTCCTAACAAATTTGCTAGATTATACCGGTATGTTTGCCTTTCACCAATCAACTACCCTATTAACAAAGCCACACTTATTTATTGACTTTTATGATTACTCTTGGAACGGTTTTAAGCTCTGTTTTATTCTTAGAGGCAAAGTTAAGGAAAGCTTTCAGTTCAGTTCATTTGAACAAAATCAATACCCTTCAGATGAACCTGGCATTGTGTTTATGCTTATTCCCGAGGGGCCTGCAATCGAATGGAAGAGTGTGACATGCTAATAGATATTTTTCAACATGATAATGCTATAATAGAGGAAGACATGAAATCCATACCATTCACATGAAAACACTAATGAAAAGGATTTTTTAAAACTACAAAACTTTAATTAGATCATTATTGGCATGATGGGATTGAAGTATAAACCAGATGAATAATTCAGAATGTATGCATGACCTTCCCTCTTGGGACCATTAACCTGCATTTAGTATTCAGACATAATGAAGTCAGGCAATCTTACATATTTCAGATACTCATGAAAGAAAGTTAAAAAGCATTTTTTTGGTGGGGGGGGGGGCGGTGTGGTGACAAATATTTTGTATGGGCACAACTGGTCCATCTTTATCTCATAAATTTCCTGAGAAACTTTCTAAGTTTTAAGACAAACGATGAAGTGCTCATTTGTGGCACCCATTTTTAAACATAAGGAGTTTCATTACACCTTTCTGCGGTTTAGTAAATTCAGAGTGTCTGCTCTGTAAGGGTCCTTTGGCAGCTGCAGTTCTAACAGACTGGGATGGGCAGGAGCTGGGTCAGGCTCTGGTGTTTTACCCCTTTCTACAAACCTCAAGGACTCAGCCTTGTAAAAAAAAATTTTAACTACTTCTACCTTCTTTAAGAGATAGTGCAATGCATTGGAAAAAAAGATAGGCTCTAGAATCAGACATATCTGCGTTTAAATCTCAATTCTGACAGTTCCTAACTCATCTTGGCATCATATATGTCTTTGATATTGGGTTTCCTTCCTCTTCACGTGAGGCTGTATAAAAATGAGATGACGTGTAAGTTTCTTAATCATTGTAAACGTTGCAAAATGTTAACTACCTCCTAGCTGGGTGTTCACAATCACAACAGTCCACATGTGCTGTGCAATAACGTAGATGAATAACAATGGAACAACTATTGTTGTATAAGAAGGTGGCACCTCCACAAAAAGAGAGCCTAAAACACCAATCAGGAAGAATATATGTACCCCCATGTTCATAGCAGCACTATTTACAATAGCTAAGATCTGGAAACAGCCCAAGTGTCCATCAGTAGACAAATGAATAAAAAAGCTGTGGTACATACACACAATGGAGTACTATGCAGCTGTAAGAAAGAAAGATCTCTTATCCTTTGAGACGACATAGAGGGACCTGGAAGGTATTATCCTAAGTGAAATAAGCCAAGCCAAAAAAGACAAATACCACATGATCTCACTTATATACGAAATATAATTAACATAACAGTCTGAGGAATACGGTAGACCCAGAAACATGGAAGTAGGGCACAGACTGACATCCCTCAGAAGAACGGTTGGGGGGGGGGTGGGAAGAGATAAACCACAGAACTTATATGCATGTATGCATGACCAATGGACATGGATAACAAAGCCGACGATGGGGCAGGGGGGCTGGGGAGGGGGTGCCAATGGGGTAAAAAAGGAGAAACATTGGTAACCAAAAAAAATTAAAAATTAAAAAAAAAAAAGTAATTTACAAAAAATAAATTAAAAAAAAATAGAGAGAGGACATGAACCCTAGAAGAAAGAGCTGTTATTCATAGCCAGTTGATCATTATTTTTAAATGGCACTTTAAAGCAAAAGGACAACTTCGTGTCCTTTATTTTTTAAAAATATTTTTTATTGATTTTGAGAGAGATAGAGAGAGACATCAGTGTGAGAGCAACATTAATCGGCTGCCTCCTGCCCGGATTCAAGCCCCCCTCCTGAACATGTGCCCTGACTGTAAATCAAACCAGCAACCTCTCGGTGTACAGGTCGATGCCCAACCAACTGAGCCACGCTGGCCAACGCTACCCTTCCAAGAGCATACAGGAGCATTGTTTTACAGGTCCACTCAATGGTTATTTAATTCTCTATGGGATCATAATTTTTATTGTTTTGATATGTACTATGGATTAAACCCAAACTCTGTGAAATTATTTGTTAATTTGTCACTTTTTTTCCAGCAGAAAAAGATGTTACAGTTTTGTTGCTCTTTAGGACACTCACCAGTTTTATATTTGAATTTAGCCATCTTATTCTAACATTTATTTCCGTGATGTCTATAAATAGTCAGTTCTGCAACTACGCTTTGAACCAACATTATTATATGCTCATTTCCTTATTAGTGAATACATCTTTGGCATCTGTTCACTTATATTTGAATGAATCTTTTTTAAAACTGTACTGAATATTGTACATTGGCACTTTCAAATGCTTTCATGGTTATAGTCTCTGGTTTGTGGCTTCTGAGTCCATTCCTGTACTCTCTTCTGTCATATTTCTATTTTTTCATGTTGAGTTGGTCTGCTTGATTTCTGCTTGTTTGTTTGTTTTAAGAAATTCTGTCTTTAATGTATAAGCCTAAGCCAAAATTATCCATCCTTGAGAAAAAACTAAATAAGACACATTGGCCATTCAAATCCAAATCAAGCTTTCAGTAGGTAACCTACAGCTCCTCCCGGAGATCTCCGGGGTGAGAGACACCAGTTACTACAGGCTGCCAGTCTCTAGAAACAGCTGGCTCAAGACACTTCACAAATCCCTCCTAGAATTTCGTAGGCATGAGAGGAATGTCATTTCCATCGAAAGTGGTAGGATTTTATTGAGCAGCAATGAATATTAGCTTTCTATTTTTTTTCTTTTAATTTGACTTTCTAGGAATTTAGTTCCAAATTTAATAATTAAATGGGATAAGTCCCTCAGTCTCTTAGTATTGGTTTTAAGGGCATGGATTTTAGAAACATGGAAATAAAATGAAACTGGGTTTGAATTATTAATTGTATCACAAGGTAACAAAATATCAGATAAACTGTTCTTAGTGTTAGCATTTGCTCCTGAAGACATGGATTTTATTGTCCTCACTTTGGGGTGAGGGTTAATTGAGATGATGTCTGTAAGATCACATAGCTGGGTGCCCTTCACTTAGTAGGTGTTCTCCACTTATCATTCTGCCTTGTCTGCCGTTCTTCTCAAATTGTTTTTGAATAGAACCTCTGCTACTTCCTATAATAATACCTAGGGTTATTGAGTGTGCATTTTCTGCCAGGCATTAAACTTAGATGTAATAAGTTTATTTTAAAATGCAAATATGGTGTCATTTATAAAAATGAAGAAAAAACACATTTTTAATTAAAAATGGATATGGATGGTTTATATACAATGCCTGAATGGGCTGAGTAAACAAATTCATGAATTGTTTTGGCTGCATTTCTATAGAAAAGTCATAACATTTTTCACATTGATTTTTCTTACCATATCCAAAAGTTAGCATTCCATTTTCAGCATAAATATATCCACATGCATATGAATTATTCTACATCCTCATTTTCTCTCATGCTTTCAGATCTTTAAATACTCTAACTAGAATAACTCACAATTATAGACTATAATCCAAAGAATTTCCAACTCAGGCGTTCCAATATACACTGGGTTATGGTGACTTTTCAGTGACATGATGGAGTGGATTTGAATTCTGCCTCCATCATCAATTCACCAAGTGATCTGGGCAAATTATACAAGCTCTGTGACTAATGAGGCCCCCATGAAACCAGAATGTACAATTTGTGGTAAGGCTGCTATGAAGAGTGTATGAGAAACCAGGTAAAGTGTTAGCACATGGGAACTCTTCAAAAATGTCAGATTTAAAAAATATATACACACACTACTCTTATTACTCTTATAATACTGTCCTTCTTTTGATGGTTATTTGGTGAATTATGGTTCACTCAATTTCTGCTGGCTAGTACAATGCAACCATTGCAGGCTATGATGGTTGGGCTCCTTTTGGATGCTTTTTTCTGGGTTCAGAGTGGATGTTTTCATACTCTACTCGCCTCTAGAAGTAATAACATATTTCCAGAACTTTTGATAGAAAATTTATTAATATTAAATGTGTTCCATTTAAATAAAATTTATGCAAGCACTATTAATTGTTTAAACTTGATATTTTCTTAGAGCAAAAGTTGTGGGCCTAGTATAAATTCTAAGGTATAGTTAGGTATCTTTAACTAGTTCCTACTTGTGTATCAAATAAAACTGAATAGATTTTATAGTAAAAATGTGTTTGTTTGTTTTTCCTTTTCACAACTCTGAGCTAAGCTTCTGTGAGAGACTTTCACCTCTCAGTTGCCTATACTTTTAGTAGCAAAAATGTCCGCCCACTGATTAGGATCACCTATAAGCATCTGCTGAGGGAATTGTAGGCAGCTGTGTTTTTTTCTCAGAACATGGTTGGAGTAGTTATTAAATTTCAACTCTAAGCACAAGAACTTTTAATCCCTGGAACACTCAAAGAGATTCAGAGGCCTTTTCATCATCCAGTGTTGAATCAGAGTAAATCTGCTAAGCATTTTCTCTTTAAGTTACTCCTCACATGTACTTCTCTAAAGACACACCTTCACCTGATTTGGGTAAATGGCCTAAGAAAACTTATGATGTTTTTGGCCTGGACAGTATGTATCCAGGATGGCTGAGTAAGCTCTTACTAGATGTGACTATCCCTAAGGGCATTATTTATAATAGGTAAAACAGAGAGTCAATCCCAATACCGACTGATAAATGGACAAATCGTGGCGTATCAAAACAATGATAGCATTCGGCCATATGAAGACATAGACACAGGTTGCAATGTGAATACGCCTCAAAAACGTTATGCTAAGTGAAAAAGTCAGATGAAACAGGCAATATATTCTACTTACTACACGAAGCAGCCAGATGACGCGATAGAGAGGGAATGTGGACGAGAAGTGGCCGGGCTGTGGCAGGGGACAAAGACTGGCTGCGATGGGCAGGAGAGATCTCTTTGGGGTGCGAGACAGGTCCCCAAACTGGAATGTGGTGATGGTTTCACAAATGTATAAACTTACTAAAAATCACTGAATTGTGCATTTTCAAAACTTGAACTATATCATAGGCAATTACCTCAAAAATATTAAAGATAAACATGTTGGAATTACAGAACGGAAGAAAATGGTATCTGAGATAAAAGAAAAATAACTGGACAGGCTTAACTTAAAAATAAATATGAAGGAGAAAGGCTTGATAAACATAATCAATGGAAACTAATTTGAATAGAAAAGATATTGAAAAATAATACTAGTATCTTCGAGATCTATGGGATGGTAACAAAGGTTGACCATAATATAATTGGCCTTTAGAGGACAAAGATTGACAGAATGAGGCAGAAAAAATCTGAACCTGTATTAGTTGAAAATCTTCCAAATTTAATGAAAGACAAAACTTTAAATTATAAAAGCTCAGCAAAAACCAAGCAGGGATAAGTACAACGCAACCATACCTACACTATCATAATGATGTTCCCATAAATCAAAAAGGAAACCTTGAGCGCCGGAAAAATAATACTACGTATAAGGAAACAACAGTTCGAATGACTTTTTACTTCAGAGCAGTCTATCAGTATTTTTCACAAGCAGAAAGGAAAACAAAATATATCATCATTAACAACTACAATAAACTCCTCACCCAGAATTCTATCATATGAAGTTTATCTATCAATGAACTTCTCCCCCAGAATATTATCTATATCCAACAAGAATATTCAAGAATGAAGACAAAATCAGGACATATTCAGATACTGGCCAATTCACCATGTAAGAAAGCCTGAGGAAAATTCTTCAATTTGAAGGAAAATAATAGATGAAACTCAGATGATATCAGATAGAAAAAAATGAAGACCATCAGAAATGATATGTAAGTGGATAGTGTAAAATATTATTTTCTATTAATTTTTTAAAAATACATGCAACTCCTAATGGAGAAGCTAGAACATTGTTTTGTGATGTTCATAATATAAATACATATAATACATAAGAACTACAGTGTGACAAATGGGAAGAATACTAAATGTATCTACATAACTGTAAGTTTTCTACATTTTATGTAAAGTGATTAAAAGTATTTATAAGTAAGCTGATACAGTTAACAATTGTACTGTAATCACTAGTGCAATCGCTAAAAATAAGGCAAAGACATAAATCTAAAAGGGCATAAATAAGTTAAAATAAAATTTTAAACATTTCCTGTCAAAAGGAGGCAGGGAAGGAGGAACACCAGGAAAGCAGCAAATATAATAGTATGATGGTAGAACCAAGTCTACCCACAGTGTTGTTTATTCTACGTATTATTCAAAGCTCAACACTTCAATTAGAAGTGAGGCTTTATCATACTGTATATGTTGTCTACAAGTGATGCACTTGAAATTTAAAGATTCAGGTAAAATCAAAGTAAATTAACGGAAAATATCACACATGCTGTGTATATAAGAAGGCTGGAATGACTATATTATCATCAGATAAAGTAGACTTCAAAACAAAGAATCTATCAAACATGAAATCGGTCACTGCATAATAAGACAATTCGCCAGGAAGATATAATAATTATAAATGGTTATGCACCTAATAAAAGAGTTTCAAAATGTAAGAAACAAAACTAAAAGGAAAAATAAACAACTCTACAACAATATGAGAAGATTTTAACACTCATCTCTTAACAATTGATATGTTAGACAAAAAGTAAAAACTTGAAAAATGAGAATAACACTATGAACTCCTTGGAAGTAATTTATATTTATAGAACACTTTATTCTACACCCACAGAATATACATTTTTTCCCCAGGGTTCATGGTACATTTGCCAAAATAAGCTATATTTATATTTACATTAAAAAAATTAAAACCATGACTACAATGTTCTATAACCAAAGGAATTAAACTAGAAATTAGTAAGAGTAAGCTATTTAGAGTATCATCTTCAAAAATTAAACAACACATTTTTAAGATTTAGATATAGCTGAAATTTTTTTTTAATTTCATAGGCCAAAGAATAAAAATAGATCACAAGAAAAATTAGAAAAAAAAATTGAACCAAATGATAATAAAACAAAGCATTTCAAAATTTGTGTTCCAGCTAAAGAAATGCTTTGAGGGAAAATTTATAGGTTTAAATGTTTAGGATAGAAAAGAAGAGCAATCTAAAACAAATAAGTTAAGCTTCCAACTTAAGAAGGTAGATAAAAAAGAGTACTGTATAGTATACCCCTAAAAGGGAGAAAGAAAGAAAATAATATAAGATATATAAATGAATAGAAAACCAAAAAAACAAAAGTTGGTTCTTTGAAAAGTTGGTTCTTTGGTTCTTTACAGACTTGATAAACTTCTAGTTACACAGATCAAGTAAATAAAAGACATACTATAAATTACCAATATTAGGAATGCCATTTAAAAGATATTTAGTTAATTTATGAATAACATTATACCAGAAAATTACACAGCTGGGATAAAATGTAAATATTTCTTGAAAAACAAAAGTTACTAAAGCTGACTCAAAATAAAACAAAAATCTGCCCTGGCCAGTTTGGCTCAGCGGTTAGAGTATCGGCCTGCGGTCCGGAGAGACCCGGGTTCGGTTCCCGCTAAGGGCATGTACCTTGGTTGCAGTTTGTCCCCGGCCCTGGTTGGTCGTGCGGGTGGCAGCCACTCGATGTGTCCCTTTCACATCGATGTTTCCCTCTCTCTCTCTTCCTCTCTCTCCCTCCCACTCTGTCTGTACAAAAAATGGAAAAATGTCCTCGGGTGAGGACAATAAAAAAAAAAAAAAATAAATAAAACAAAAATCTAAATAGCTCTGTATCTATTAAACAAATTAAACTTGTATCAAAAACCTTTCTACAGCCCTGGCCAGTAAGCTAAGTGGTTAGAGAGTTAGCCCTCAGACTAAAGGATCTCAGGTTTCATTCCTGTCAAAAGCATCCCCAGCCTCTATCAGTGTGGGTGCAGGATGCAAACAATCAATGTGTCTCTCTTACATCGATGGTATTTCTCTCTCTATCCCCCACTTCCTTCCACTCTCTCTAAAAATAAATAAATAAATAAATAAATAAATAAATAAATAAATAAATGGACTAGGGTATTCTTGGTGAGGATTAACAAAAAACAAAACAATACACACAAAAATCCTTTTTACAAAATACTCTCCATGCTCTAACTCTAAAGTATATCAAACATTTCAGGATGAAATAATACAATTCTTTCAGAAAACAGAGGAAGAAGAAATATATCCCAACATATTTTATGAGATCAGCATAACCCTAACACTACAACTAAACAAAGACATCACAAGAATATCTCATAAAAATAAGTGCAAAAATCCTTAGCAAATTAAATCCAATTATGTCTAAATTTGACAATACATCATGATCAAAAAAGGTGTAGTCCAGTGATGCAATGTTTATTCAACACAAACCAGTCAATGTAATTCACCATGTTAAAAGAATAAATGAAAAAAGCTATATCATCATTATAATAGATTCAGACAAACCACTTCACAAAATTCAACACCATTTTTTTAGACTCTCTCAAGCAAGGAGTAGAATAGAACTTTCTCATTCTGACATAGGCATTTAGAAAATCTAAAGCCAAATCTTATTGAATTGTTAAATATCGAACACTTTTCTATTAGGATCAATAACAGGACAAAGCTGCACCTCCTGCCACTTCTTTTCACCATTTTACTGGAGGTTCTAGGCAATGCAACAAGATAGGTAAAATAAACAAAAAAAATCAAAAGCAGAAAGGAAGAAATAAAACTATATTGACTTGTAAATAACCTGGTTGTTTATATGGAACAACCTAAAAATTTTACACAACAACTACTATAATCGATGAGTGAATTTAGCAAGTTGCAGGATACAAGACTAATGTATAAAAATCAATTCTAGTTTTTATATGCTAATATCAAGCAATTAGAAAATTAAAACAAATTTATTTCTAAAAAATGCTTAGGAATAAATTTAACAAAAGAATTTGCGAGACTCCTGTACTGTAAACTATGAAATATTGTGGAAAGAAATTCAAAATATAAACAGATATATACATAAGTTCTGCACCCAATTCTAACAGGGTTGGGGTATTTCCCACACCAACCAGCAATTCTTGTACCCCAGCTGGGTGTCCTACAATTCAACTGAATTCTGACACTATCTACCTAGAGATAGTGTCACATCCCATAGGTTAGGGACTCAGTCCCACAAAACAACCCGCTCTCCCAACCCCAGACACAGGTTGCAGCTCCAGGTTGTTACCCATGCTTCTGATCAATAGACTATAGTCAGGAGTTCCAAGGAGGCTCACAGAAATGAGAGAAACATTTTCCTTACTAGAATAGCAGTTTGTTATAAAAGGATATAACTCAGGAATAGCCAGATGGGATAGATTTCTATAGCAAGGTATGAGGGAAAGGCACAGAGTTTCCAGGCCCTCTCTTAGAGCTCCACTCTCCCCAAATCTTCACATGTTCATCCCCTCCTTTTAGGTTTTAATGGAGGTTTCATTACAGAGACACGGTCGATGAAATCACTGACCGTCGACTACTGAACTCAGTCTTTGTCCCTCCCCTTCCCTGGAGGTGAGGTGGTGAGGCTGAAATTTCCAACCGCTAATTATAAGGTTGGTTTTCTTGACAACCAGCTCCTATCCTCAGCAGTTTTCCAAAAATCATCTCATTAACATAACAGGAAACACCTTTGTAGCTCTCATCACTGATTTCAAAAGTTTTAGGTCTGTGCCACATATAAAAACCAAATATGGATTTCTTATTATAAATCACAATATCACAATACAATATTCATGAACTAAAAGGCTCAGCTTTGTTAAGCTCTCAGTTCTCTAAAGATTCTAGGAGGCTTTTACAAGTTTATGTTAAAATAAGAAACACCTGGAAAATCCAATCAATCTTGAAAAAGATGAACAGAATTGAAAGAATTACACTACCCAACTTTAAGACTTCCTATAAGGCTTCAAGAATCTAGACACTGTGCCCTGGGTATAGTTAGATGGGTCTCATAAACAGAATAGAGTATCCAGAAATAGAGCTACCCTTATAAGATAATTGATTTTGGAGGGGAAAAAAAACCCAAAAACCCAAATCAAACCCCCACCACCACCACCCCCCCCAAAGTGATGTAATGGGAAAGGAAAATCTTGTTAACAAACAGTGCTGGAATCATAGGGTTTTGGTGTGATAGATGACATGAAACCCTACCTGGCACCATACACAGGAATGAATTTAAGAAGAGTCAGACTAAATGTAAAAGATGAAATCATAAAGTTTTGGTGGAAAACAAACTATATTCATGTTACTAGGGTAGGCATTTCTTAGGTCACTGAAAGCAACAACCATAACAGAAAAAATAATAAATTGGACTTCACTGAAATTAAAAACATTTGTTCATCAAAAAAATATCATAAAGAAAATGAATAACAGGCCAGAGACAGGGACAACCATTTGCAAAACAAACCATGAACAAAGAATAGCGACCAAGGTGTGCAAAAACCTCTCTACTCTTAGGCTTTTTCCCAGGACAAATAAGAGTCTATGTTCATAAAAGACTTGGCAAGAATGGGTATCGCTGTTGTATTCCTTACAGCTTAATATCAGCAACAGCCCTGGGAACTTTCAATAGAAGAATGGATAAACCAACTCTGATATATTCATTTAATTGAATACTAATCACAAATGAAATTATTAATACATTCATCGACATGATGAATCTCACATTTTGCTGAGTGAATGAAGCCTTGCATAAGAAAAAGAACATATAGTACTACATGATTCCATTTATAAAAAATTCTACAATAAAAGAAATAATACATGGTGACCCTGTTAAACTATTTCCCTCTGGGCGAGTGGGGTAATGGTAACATTTCATATCTTGATAGGTGTCTAAGTTACTCATGAGTATGTGCTTGTCAATACTCAGTGAATGTGCACTTAATAATTACATATTGCATTGCTTGCAAATTTTACACTGAAAACTAAGCAAATATTGAAGTCTAGTTAATGGTATGCATCCTGAAGTATTTAGGGAGATATGTTGTCATGTTTTAAACTGTGAAATGCATTGAAAGTCAGGTGGAATAATGGACAGAGGAATACACAGATATTTAGGTATGTAATAAAGCAAGTAAATAAAATATTAACGGTAGAATCTAGGCAGTGGTTACATGGGTATTCACTGTAACATTTTTTTCAACAATGATGTGTATTGGAAAGTTTTCAGTTAAACATATTTTGGGGAAAAAAAAAGAAAATGATTGGCTTTCTGAATCTTACAACTCTTGGTTCCAAACAAGACAACAAGTTCTGAAATATTTAGGGAATTAATAACACTGAACACTGAAGACAGTCCCCACTGGTTACTCACCTTCTCCAGAGGGTTTGGTGAGTTCTCTGCTTCCCCGGCCATCCTCACTTCTTCAATACTCTGCAGCATTTGCCCTGACTCTCCTTCACCTTCTACTCCAGGCTTCTTTCCTTCCCCCTCCCTCATGCCACCATTATTTTCTTTGCTGTCTCTTTTTCTTTTCACTCACCCTAAAATGATGTTTCCTCTAGGTTTTGCCATTAGCTCTTTATTTACTCCATTAATAGTTCTCAAAATTGGTCTGAAAAAACCACTACTCTCAGAATTATCTGATTTGTTTTTAAAAGTCCAGACTTATCAACAAACCAGGGAGCACCTGAGTTAGACTCTCCAGGAGCCGGACCTGAGAGTCTGTGGTCAACAAAATCCACAGGTGACCCTGATGCACCTGTCAACAGCTCCCCCTTTAGGAGCTTTCCCTGCGCATGCCCAGTGTCGAGCCCAGCTGCACCTGCTCCTCCTGGAGCTGCTGTTTCCTTGGGGTGGCTCAATGACTCTCTTCCTCTTTTGTAGGTCCACTTTCATTCCTTTAGTCTGTTTCTTTGCTTTTTACCCATAGATGAACATTTTTACATAATGCCATCGTGGTGTCATGCCCTTGCAATGCTCTCACTTGGCTTGACAAGACCTGAACCAGGAGCTCCACACTGGAGTCCCGCGACTGGCTAAGTCTCTTTCCATAGTGTTACACATGTTCCTTCCTTTCAGCGTCTATATTTCAGAAACATTCAGCCACGTACTTTCCCCAGAAGTATCTGACACATTTATGATTAGTTCCCAAAGCAGCAAGTTTGGTTTTGTCCATTCAGAAGAGCTATCATTTTTCAGCTGTGGTAACAAAACAGTTTATATTTATACAACAATGTCATTATTATTATGTTCTGCAGGGAAAGCAACTTTGATATTATAAGTCTAAAGCTCTAATTGGTAAGCCTCCTTCCACATCAAAATAATTGTTCTTAGCAAAATTTTGAAATAATCAGAACTTCTGTAAGAACAACCACCGCAGAACCACTTAATTGTAAGACCCACGAGGCAGGAGCAGTGTCTGTATTGATCACCACGGTGCCCTCAGCACTAGCCTAGAACTTGAGACCCACTCTCGAAATGTGCTATTCATAACAAATCTTCATATAGAAAATATATTACCAACATCACAGGATTTTGTAAAAAAAAATTTATTAGATTGTGATGAAGTTTCTGATACCAGTTCTTGTACCTACATAGTATGTGCTCAATAAATATTAATTTCTGTCTCTTTATATAGCAAGAGGCATAGCTTAGTCTTCCATCAGGACAATTAAATTTGAAAGTGGGATCAGGTGGGGGTGGCCTATTCCAAATGTTACAGGAAGAGAGAGCAGGTTGGAATGGCTTCACCCATTGTCTCTGGTGTTTCAGAGTTACTGTTTCCTTTCATTTTTTTTTTTTTACATTAGTAATAAAAACCACCAAATCAATATCTGGCCTGAAACAGTTTTTTAAATGATGAGTATGTTTACAGGAGTGCATACCCTCCTGTTCCCCCTCAAGCTAGACTTTTGTTTATAACCAAACCAAGAGTGTGAGTTGAGAACAGACCTATATATCTAATTTCTATTATTGTTGGAATCCATAGAGATCAGGGATTGAGTAGTAATGTGGCAAGGAAAATGATGGAATAAAGATTTGCATTAATTCTCTAGACACCAATAACAGAACATTCAGGCTCTCAATCAGGGTCTTTGTTTAACTGCTTACAGGTTAAGAGATGCCTATTAAAGGCTCTTTGATAACTCCTGGCTTTAGCAAGCAGAGTTTCTGTAAACCAATACCAATTGATTTTTGGCAGGTTCAAAGTCCTGAAATTGGAATTTTCATAGAACTGGAAGAAAAAAGAGTTCAGTTCGCCCTCCTAGTTTCCTTTGCTTCATCTTCAGTTTAGTTCAAGTCCACACGCACTAAGCACCTCCCTGTGCAAAGCAATGGGCTAAAGATCAAGAATTCGAAGTGAGAGAAGCATATGCTCTTGTGTGACTGGAGGAGCAGTCTGTACAGGGCTAATCATGCCACCGAGTGGGCTGTGATACTCACGTGTGGACTCTAATGAACAAAATGAACTAACAAGCAAAATAGAGACAGATTCATAAATAGAGAACAGGCTGACAATTGTCAGGGGTGGGGATTGCGAGTCTTGTTGGGCGTGGTGGAAGAATTGAGCAAAAAAGGAAAAAACTCATGGACATGGACATGGACAACAGTGTGGTGATTGCTGGGGGAGGGAATTGGGGGACGTGGAGGAAGGTATAGGGGCATACATGGTCAGGGAAGGAGACTTGACTTGGGATGGTAAACACATGATACAGTGTACAGATGTGTTGTGGAATTGTGCACCTGAAACCTGTGTAATTTTTGTTACCCCAATAAATTCAATAAAAAGGAAAAATAAACACTTCACTTAAATAAAAAAGATTGTGATAGGTGCAGGGATGATAAAGAAGAATAAGAAGCAGAAGGAAGAGGAGGAGGAGGAGGAAGAGAAGAAGAAGGAGGAGGAGAAAGAGAGGAGAAGGAGAGAAGAAGAACACTTATCTCTGAAATACTTCCTCTGGCAGATATTGTTCCAAGTGTTTGACAGGGATTAAACATATACTATGTGGTCATCACAGTACCTTACAGAAAAATGTCATTAATTCCTTCATTTCACAGATGGGAAAACTGAGCGTCAAGTTGTTAAGTAACTTGACTAAGGTCACATAGCTAATAAGCGCTATGCTAGAATTTCAACTCAGACACTGTCTCTAACGCTTTAAATGTTGAGGGGTACAACAGAGGGAAACATTATCTCTTATTGACGATACTCGATAACAGGAAGTGGTATTTGAGCAAGAATTGGGGGCATGCAGTCCTTGTATCTGGACCCACAGAGAGAACTAGAGGTTCTATTGTCCTGAAGTGGACAGGCTATGAAAGGCAGTGGACCCTGCCTGAGCAGAGTCATAAAGTCATAGCTGCATAAAAGTCTGTCATGTGTGCTGGGTATTTGTCATTTGCTCCCCCGGATTCAGTCTCCATCCCTCTCTTCCTTGCTCTGTGCTCTGGAAGATGATTTCTATGTCCCTGTACCTAGTCACTTGGACCCCCGTGCCCTCTGGTTTCCAGTGGTGATTGGCTATTGGGAGACACCAGCATGAGAGCAAAGGGTGAGAAGACAAGAGTCCAAGATTTATTTTCCCTGCTGGTCAAGGATTTAGCAATGGCTGTGATCCTCTACCCAAGTCCACAACTTCTGGCAGGTAACCTCTTTGACACAGCTACAACTCCTGCCAAGTTTTCTACCCAGATGCCTGTAACTTGTCCATTCACCAAGCTCTCTTCAGTGACTCTTTGAGTGTGGTCTTCGTTCCTGCTGTACCTGGTCTGGCAGAGCATCCTGAGGGAACTCTGGGCACCACTGTGTGGAGAATGGACTAGAGGCTGCCCAGCTCCAAGGCAGGGTTGATGTTCATGCACAAAAAGGGTCAGAAGAAAGAAATTGAGGCTTGAACTAAGGCAGGAGTGGTGAGTGGAGTTAGAAGGAAAGGGAAGAGGCTTCATTCACAGGATCTTGTGATAGCCTGGGTTTGCAAGTTGAAGAAGTGTGTGTGTGTGTGTGTGTGGGGGGATGGGATGGCCTTGTCCAGCCCAGCTAGAGGGCCTCAACGCTGCAGAAGTTATACTCTGGGCCAGCTAACATGAAACCAGAAGGAGGCATCTGGCAGCGGAGAGAGTCTGGCCAAGACTGACACCCCGATTAGCTCCATTTTGTTCATCTAGGGCACGGGGGTGGTACTATCTTTATTCTCTGCTAGTGTTTCTAGAAAGCTTTGCAGTTTTCAGTGCTCTAACTTGTTGAATACTGACGACAACCCTGTGAAACAGGAAGAGTAGATATTAGCATATCCATTTCAGAGTGGGAAAAATCAAGTTTTGAAGGAGAAACATGACGCACTCGTACCAGAAAACAGAGTATGAGCACGTGAACTAGGTTGTACTTCCAGCGCCTGCAGGCTGCCCGTGTCTCAGGGTTTCTGGCCTGTCCCTGGGACGAAGGGTTGAGGGCAAGCACATGTGCTCTGCTACAAAGGTACCGGGATGCCACAGGAGGGTGCCTGCCCCTTCTGCACCGTGATGCCAGTTCTGTTTTCTTAAGAATCTCTCAAATGATGGTCAGAAAGGGGTTAAATTCCAGAAAGCACCTAAGTCTCTGAATCTCAATTCAGGAAGAAAGTATCTTTGATAATATACAAATAATAATAATAATGGCAACCCAAAATATTAAAAGATAAACTCAGCTCGTAGGATTTGCTAGGACCAGTGAAGTAGATAAGACAGAAAAACTATCTGCTTTGAAATCCAAGAAGTCAGTAAAAGAAGTGGTTATTGTCCAGCTGGTGTGGCTCAGTGGCTGAGCATCAACCCATGTACCAAGAGGTCACTGGTTTGATTCCCGGTCAGGACACATGCCCAGGTTGTGGGCCCGATCCCCAGTGGGGGGCATGCAGGAGGCGGCCAATCAGTGTTCTCTCTCATCAATGTTTCTATTTCTCTCTCCTTCTCTCCCTTCCCCTCTCTCTCTAAAATCAATAAAGAAAAAAAAAATTTTTAAAAAGAAGCTGTTATTTCCAGATATTCATTTTCTGAGGGGAAAACAGGTCTGTGTTAGTATCTTGTCTCTCCTATTGTAATATATTAAAATTGGGGGAGGGGACTGGCATTGTTTTCCCCCAAGCAGTTCCATGCAATTGATTAATTCATTAATAAGACAAGCAAATAAGTGAAGCGAAAAACAACAGGGCGAGGGGACAGAGGTATGATAATAAATATTCAGTGATAACAGATGCCAGTGATGAAAACATGTGGAAACCTCATGGAAAGCAAGTTTGAACAGGTCTCTGCAGTGTGGAGCTTCCCAGAACTGTTTTTTTTTTTTCTTTTTTTAATCCTCACCCAAGGACATTTTTGCATTTATCTTCAGATAGAACAGGAGGGAGAGAGGGAGGAAGAGAGAGAGAGAGAGACATCGATGTGAGAGAGACACATTGACTGGTTGCCACCCGCACAACCCCAACTGGGGCTGGGGACAAACCGCAACTGAGGTACATGTCCTATGTGGGAACCGAACCCGGGACTCTGGTCCACAAGCCGATGCTCTAACTGCTGAGCCAAACCGACCAAGGCCCCAGAACTATTGTATGCTGTTATCCACTGAGTGAGGGCAGAGATACGCTGACTTCAGACACATTTGTTCCCAGACCCTCGTTTTATAGGTACAGTTTAGAAAACGCTAAGTAAATAATCTTCTGGGTCTTGGTGACCAATTTTGTAGTGCAGAATAGAAATGAACATGGTATTTTATATTTGCTGAGCTGTTCCTTTGTGTCAAATAATCTGCTGATATTCCCTCACATATAATCATTGTTGATTCTCACCGAAGCTCTTCACTGTATATTATTGGCCCCGGTTTGCAGATGAGGACACCTGGGCTCTGGGTAACTAATTGGCACAAAGTCACTTAGCTATTAAATGGAAGGACCAGGAATAGAATTTTTTTCCCCCTTTTGTAAAGCCCTTATTCTTTCTGGGACATCAGAATCACATACCTTGTTATTTACAGAGCAAAGCTGGAACAATGATTTCTGCTTCTATAATTTTCTTAAAAATGTAAATGCCTAATAGGTCCAAAGGCATGGGTGTGTGGAACAGATGGAGAGATCTCAGAGGAAGGGAGGCGGGGGTGACAGTGAGAGATAAACCAAAGAATATATATGCATATTTGCACAGCCCACGGACACAGACAAGAGTGTGGTGAAGGCCTGGGGTGGACTGGGGGCTGGATGAAAGGGGAAGAGGGGAGAAAACAGGGGACATCTGTAATCATGTCAACCATAAAAAATAAACTCAAAAGAACTCTGCCTAGGACCCCTCCTCCAAAGCGTAAGTGTCAGAACATTCGACATGACTGTCTCGCCCTATGTTCCAGCCTCTAGTATACACTCAACCCAGGGAGGGCCACAGACATCCCGCCATCCCAAACACTCGAGTGGACTTCCCTCTTTTCGTGTCCACGTCTGTGAGCTCTCTGAAAGCAGTAACTGGGACATGTTCCTCAGACAGTGCTAATGTTAGTGCAGTACTTGGTACGGTTTGCAAAGTGAATGTCCAGATTTTGTTCGTGAAACCACAGGGTCATGTGTTTTTTCTTACATCCACCCAAACTACCTCTGCTGTCTTTTACAGATGAGTCTCATTTTGTTTTTCTAAAAGTTCTAGAATGGTGGGTTGCTCACTTCCTTATCGTGACCATTTCTAGGGCAAACGAGCTTGATTATTTCTATCCTATCAATTCTGAATGAGAAATACACGTGGCTTCAGTTCCATTCAATTCAATTCGAATCCAAGTTCCTCGAGTCCAGTCCAAAATCATTCAATACAGCAGTATCACCATGTTTCTTATTTCAATCCATGCTGGTCTGTACATTCCCTGGAAGCAAGGGCGATGGCACTGCTCCCTCCCCAGCTCCCAGCACCACGCACTCCACTCAGTAGGTCCTCCGGTTGGTGAATGGATGAGTAAATGAATGAATGAGTGAATATATAATCTGCTTAGCTAAGGAACAAGAAGTGAAATAAAGGAATCTTGATTTTATTTCTGCGTCTTTCGGTTTCTAGATGTATGATCTTGAATGAGGCATTTAACTTTTCTGGGCTTTAGTTACTTTATCTATGAAATGGGGACAATAATATTACCTACCACAGAGAGCAGCGGCTTGAATGAAATGAGATAATGCAGGGAAAATGCTTAGCATGGTGCTTGGCGCGTAGAGATCAGCTTTGCTGTTGCTATAGATATTGTCAATACAAATTGTATTTAAATGAAAGAATAAGTGAATGAACAAATGAGTGAATATTTGTTAAGTGCCTGGGTGTAGTGAAGTTGGCAGTGATGGGCTTCAGGACTAACCCTGCCCCTTCACTGCTGTGTGGAAAGATCCCATCTCTGAACTGTTTTTTCATCTATAAGTTGGGATGACTATAGTCTACAGTTCGGGGTTGCTTCTGTGCTCAAGGAAATAATGTGGAAACAATAGCACAACCAGTGATAAAAATCTAGAGTAGTAAGGAGCTATGGTTACTTTAGTTAACAAGCATTATTCACGCATATGGCTAAGAGAGTTGTCGGAAACAAATAAAATCAGGCTCACTCATGTGGCTTGATGCCTGTTGTGAACAACCTTGTGAGTTAGTTTTGAAAGAGATAAACATAAGCCTACTCTTTCCTACATAAAATTTGTGAGGACTGACATTTTACAAAGTTTAAAATATTGTGGCCAGCCCAGCTGGTGTGGCTCAGTGGACTGAACATCATCCCATGGACTGAGAGGTCCCGATGTGATTCCCGGTCAGGGCACATGCCCGGGTTTCAGGCTCCATCCCCAGTAGGGGGCATGCAGGAGGCAGCTGATCAATGTTTTTCTCACATCAATGCTTCTATCTCTCTCTCCCTTCCTCTATCTCTAAAATGTCAATGAAAACATATTAAAAAAATAATGTGGCCAATGTCTATAGGAAATGGAAATACTAGTAAGATGTGTTGCATGGACATTTTAGGGGTTTGTGTTGTTTCCTGGTACTTGACTTGTGCAGGGCACCAGGCTACCTGCAGGCCACTGACATCTCCTCCTGCAGGTCCTCAGCTTGGGGTTCCAGGAAGAAACTGACACTGACTTTCAGGACTATGCTTCCAAACCTGCATTTCTATTGAACTAATAACGTCTAAAAATAAAGTTCAATTATAGCTGTGTTTGAACCATTTTCCAACATTACAATTAGGGGAGGCAAGTGTGATTGAATTTGTACAGCGTCTTATATTCTGTAGGTATTGAGCTAATGTGTGATGACTGCTATTAACCGAGGTTTCCATTTTTTAAAATAAATACATGCTACCTTGGGTTGGTTACTTTTCTTTTAATATAAATCTCCCACCTCCTCTCTTAGCTCCAATTTCTTCACTAACAAAATGGAAACAATAATATTTAGTATCATGGGTTGTAGTGAAAATAATGAGATGTTCATTCTTATCTAGAATTTATAGAGCACTGTATACTAACAACTGAATTTGCACAATACCCCACTTATGGATGAGAAAACGAAGTTGCTGAGAATTACTAACTTAGCTAAATTCACAAACCTAGTAGGGGAAAAACAAGTAGCAAGGTGAAGACAGGCCAACTGTAAGGGGCTGTGTTCTAGCTATGCTCATGGCTGACGTCCTAAAACCCCTTGTTCCATGTGGCTACATCCTCACCTTAAAAAAATCAGAATGTAAGTACCATCTAAATGCAGGAGAAAACAACAAAGCCCACGTATTTGTTACAGCGACAACATTTCTTAGATTAAGTCAGACTCAGCAGCTTCTCAGTCTGAAAGCTCACGGTGGGTTTGACAGGAGAAGCCACGATGAACAGACTGTTTTTCTCTGCTTGGAGTTGGCCATTTCAAAAGCCCAGCATGCAGCAGGGACTCGGGAAAATGAGGTTCAGGGAGGTTAATCATGGTGACCAGAACATGCATTCCTGTATGTCTGGCTACAAACCTCCATTAAAGTGCAATAAATTATGAAAGGCCCGAATGGGTCACTGAGAGGCTTTCAACTCTACAACATACTGGGATTTCTAGAATTCCCACTTGACAAACAGTGTGAACCTTCTCATTCCAGATTTTGTGTAGATGCTAAGGCTGCAATGATTAATGAGATGTCGTTCCCCAGAGAAGAATTCTCAAGTTACACTCTAGTGAGAGGGAAGAGAGGGCCAGTCTGCCTTCCGCAGCCGAGGGCCTTGACACATCTGGATTAGCCAAGAGAAGCCCCAGAGGGTCAGAAAAAGAAGACTTCCAGCAGGTGGGTTCTGGCATTGGTCTGGCTGCCCTAACCTGATGTTTATATTTCTAGAATTATCCTAAGCACTCCATATTCAATAAGCTCAAGCATCCCATATCTCCTTAATTCTTCAACTTTCATTATTCCCTGAATGTATTCCACATCTCGAAGCAAAGCTATGGGCCTGGCCAGAGCCCCCATGCTGAAGGCCTCATCCAGTACCCCCTCCACTGGCAGCTCTTTAGCTCCGGGTTATACCAATCTAGGTAACGCATGGAAATCAACAACATTTTCATCCTACCGAACCACACACATATCATCTTGCTTTTGTATTTTATTACTGCATAAACATTTACCCCAAACTTAGGTGCTTAAAACAACACAAGTTTATTGTTATCTCCCAGTTTCCATGCACTAAGAGCTTAGCATGTTTTATTTTAGTTGGACCCTGTGCTTAGGTCTCAGAGGCTAAAACCAAGGTGTCATCCAGCTGCTTCCACATCTAGAGGTTCTACTAGGGGAACATCTGCTCCCAAACGTAGGCAGCTGGAAGAATTCATTTTCTTTCAGTCTCCATTGTCTGGCCAGCTGCTGGCCAAGGGCCACTCCAAGCCCCTCGATGCTGCTCTCAGGTCTCTGCCAGGCTCAGCAGCGGGAACCTTCTCATGGCTCCAAGCTCTCTCACACCCCCTTCTATGACCAGACAGAGAGATCTCTTTGCTTTCATAGGGCTCACGCGATTAGGTCAGGCCCACCTAGGTAATCTCATGTGAAGGCCAACTGTGTCATACAACATATCCTGATCATGAGAGCAAAAGCCATTCTAGTAAGGCCAGGGCATTATGCGGGGCACGGACACTGGGGTGGGGGGGGAAGGAAATCATGGGGGACATCTTAGATCTCTGCCTACCATGAGATCCTGGCTGCCAGTCCTACCCTCTGTTAAAACCCCTCAAGAATTAGTGCCAGGCCTCCTTATGAGACAAAATGTACGGTCCTTGCCACCAACCCTCGGAACCTGAGATTTGGGCAGGTGAGGTTCATTAGGAAGTAGGCTTCCATGGGCAGCTCTAGTACAGATTGTTCCCAGCCTCCTACCCATTCTGCTCTTGCTTCATGCCTCACACTGAGCCAGCCTCTACAGTGGCATTCAGGTATACAGCCAGCTAAATACGGCCTTGAAACATACAGGGCTGAGAGTCATGGATTCTGCCTGGTGATAGCGGAATTGAGTGGGAGAAGGTTCAGCAGGAGGGTGACAGTTGTCATAGATTTAATATAGGACTAGAGTTGGATTAGGGGACAGAAAGGGTATGTCAAGGATAAGTCAGGGCAGCCTAAGAGAGCAGGAAGGCATGGTGCAGGGTTTAGAGGGAATGGAAAGGAGTGTTTGCATAAAGACTAAGTGATTGGGGGAGAGTTCAAAAAGGACCTTATACATCAGATTTACGTTGGAATTTAACCTGGAAATGAAGGCAGTCATTGGTTCTCAAGTAGGAGAGGACAGCAGTTGCTGTTCAGAGAATAATCACCCTGAGGACAGGGTGGGTTGACTTAAGAGAGACCATACAAGAAGCTGCTACAATAGGCCAACAGAGGGCAGTAGATGGGGGTTAAAGGAGAGCATGTGTTTTTTGTTGTTGTTGTTGTTGTTTTTTGGTACATTCCTCCAGCGGGAACTGAACCCGGGACTCTCTGGTCTACAGGCTGACGCTCCAACCGCTGAGCCAAACCGGCCTGGGCAGGAGAGCATGGTTTTGCTACTGACTTTGGAGGTAAGATTGAAACAGCACGGGGCCCTGCCGGCGTGGCTGAGAGTGTACTGTTCACTGCTCATTGCCATTGTTTATGCCACATCCCATACGTTGTTTTTCATTCTTGTCAACTTTGCATCTGTCTGTCTTCTTCCGTGATCTGTATGAACGTCAATGCTTTGATCCTTCAGGTGTCAGATACGGTTCCACCAAGTGAATATTTCACTTCCATATGGATTCATAGCAGAGTGAACACACTGTCACCTTCTTCGACCCAACATTACTACCCCTCCTGTCGCAGCAAAGACATCCCAGGCTGGTTTACACATCCTCGATTCCAGATCTCTTTTCCCAAGCTCTCCAGTGGGGCAACTGTTTAAGAAGCACCTGCTTGTGATTTAGTGACATTTGTCACACTCTGTGTCATAAAAATAACATCGATATCTATCAAAACACTATGTGTCGAAAATCTAATCTCTGGTGAAATAAGTCAGAAGAATGGCTGCCCCTTGGGGGTTACTGACTGGAGGGGCCTTCTGGAGTGTCAGAAATGTTCTCTATCTTTATCCAGTGGTGGCTCCGTGGCTGTGTTTACTGTATGAAAAGTCACTGAGCTATGCCCTTAAAATCCGTGTGCTTTACTGTATATGAGTTATGTCTCAATACAAGCAAATAAAGGAAAGAAAGAAAGAATAACCATGTGTCATTTCTGAAACTTATCCATGATGCTTAGAAGGTGGGTTTTATGATCTCCATTATTTAAAAAATTGAGGTTTGCCCTGGCTGGTTTGGCTCAGTGGTTGGAGCCTCGGCCTGCGGACCAGAGAATTCCGGGTTCGGTTCCCGCTAGGGGCAAGTACCAAAAAAAAAAAAAAAAAAAAAAAATTGAGGTTCACATTCAAGTGACTTCCCCAAAGTCACACAGACAGCCAGAGACAGAATCAAGAAATAAGCCCACGTTGTTCTTATTAAAAAGGCTCTAGTTTTATAACTACAAGACTAAGTTTTTGCAAGACTTATTTCTACCCTGGATTCACCCCCCGCTTTCTGGAATGCAATGAACTCTGGCTATATGTCCTTCCTCTATACATGTTAGATGTATTGTATTCTAATATGATTGGCTTCTGGAGCCACAGTAAAGCAAATTATGACGTTTACACCAGTTATTCAGTGGGTGGAGGGGCTCTCAGACAGGAACCAGGAACCAGAAGTAAGAGGCTTAGCCTGGGGGGACTCAACAGCCCTGCCTCTTGCGGGGTCTCCTAGCTGAGCCCTCCTGTGAGGCAGAGAAACATGCCTCTGTCACCTGGGCTTGAGAAGACCCTGGAGCGGAAGCCGTAGTCTTCAAGTGATTATACCTATTTCATAAATGACACTATCTAGCCTATTTTCCCCTCCGTATTCCTTTGGCAGTGTTGCCTACGTGGGCCAAAATCTCCTGCATCTTTTTTTTCTCTCTTTTTCTGAAAACAGACTTCTGAGCCTCACGTCAGACCGATCCATGTACTCAGAATATTTGGAACCTGGACCATTTTAACAAGTTTTCCCAGGGGTTCTTCTGATATACACCCAGGTGTAAAAGCAACTGCCCTGGAGTTGAGGACAGTGATTTGAGACATGCGGCTTCAGATTCACGCTACTTTGGGGATCTCTGCAGAGACTGTACCTTAAAAGGGGAGTAGCTCCGCCCTGGTTGGTTTGGCTCAGCGGTTGGAGCATCACCCCGCGGACCAATGAGTCTCAGGTTTGATTCTGCTCAAGGGCACAAACCTCGATTTCAGTTCATCCCCGGCCCTGGTTGGGGTCGTGTGGGAGGCAACCAGTCGATGTGTCTCTTTCACATAGATGTTTTCTCTCTCTCTATCTCTCCTTCCCTCCTACTCCATCTGAAGATAAAAGGAAAAATATCCTCGGGTGAGGATTAAAAAAAAAAAAAAAATAGGAAAGTAACTCCTCTCAGAGTTCATAATGAAAATAACTTAGTAAGAAAGCCCCGTGGGAAACAGTGGAGGGTTTTTGAGACCAGACTCCTAAGCTCATCACAGAGACACTTGACCCATACCAAAGCTGAGGATTTTGGTTTTTTTTCTACATACATAATATTAAATCTACCCTTCTAGAAGTTTAGTTTTTGGCAAACACAATGCCATGTAACCACATACAGTCCAGATAGAGAACAGTTTCATCCACCCCCCCAATTCCCCTTGCATCCTTTGATAGTATAGCCTACCCCCATCCACGCCTTAATCTCTGGCAACCATTGATCTCTCTGTCCATTTAATTTTACATTTTCCCGAATGACATTCTGTCTGACTGGAATAACATAGCCTATTGAGTCTGGTCTCTTTCCTTTTCTTAGCATAATCCACTTGCTAACACATAATCTGTGTTGCTGTGTCTCAGTAGTTCGTTCTCTGCGATTACTGAGTAGCATTCCGTTGTAGGGCTATATCACAGTTTGTGTGATGGAGGAGGAGGCTTGACTCAGGTGTTCGGGGCAGGAGGTGGTGGGGTGAAGCAATGGCGTGGCATGTGATTGAGAGCCCTCAGTTTGGGTGTGACAGTGTGATAGTGTGACATGAACTGCCTCTGTGACGTTACCCAGCAACGTCCTTTACACGTGGACATCTATGAATAAGAGCAAGTTTTAAAAAGGTGTCCATAGAATGCCAATACATACTTATAGATTTCCCTCTATTTGTTATGATTCATTTTCTTATTTCAGGTCAAATTTGATTTTGAGGACCTTGGTGAAGGAACATCTGAATGTCTGTCTGCTTTACAACAAGTTAACTTATCAGGGAATGGAGAATGTGAAGAGCGCTAAATTGTAACGACACGTCCAAGGGTCTGCTACTTCCCAGCTTTGGGAACTTGGCTCCACACTGAAGTCCAAGCTTAACTCATCTAACTCCTTTCTGCTCTGCTTACCTTTCCTAGGTCCTAGAGACTCAGATAAGGCGACAGGTGTCAGACCCTATGAAAACCCTGACTTTACTCACACATGTAAATTACCTTGAGAGGCACTTGCACAAGTGTTGTATTTTCATGACAAACCTGTGTGGCTCAAAGGTGATATATGTCTCCCCAGTGCTTCCAATAAAGGTAGAAACTAAAAACCTTTGAAGGAAAGAAAGGAAAAGAATCTATATAACATCCACTTGAAACCCAGGCAGCTAAATGTGAGAGTCGTGTTGTAGTAAATATTTTTTCTAAATAATTTTAGGTATGAAAAGTGATCATTTTGATTCTGGTGAGTTTGGACATGTTAAAATTTCTTGATGTAGCCCTTTGTTTAAAACTTTCATATTTGATACGTATACTAAATACTACCAAATTAACTAACTTACAGTGTAAGTATAAAATATCACTTTGTAATAACAAAGTTTACATATTACAGTACATTCTTAGTTTGGTTGAGTCAAATGCCCTGGTATGTTAAGTATCAAATCACCTCAAATTCTGATGATTTTGAAATAAAATCAATCCTTATGTAATTAAAGGTTAGGATGATCACATTGGAGTCACTGTGCTCCTTGGCGAAACAGGAGTAATCATACAGTTATCATGAGGTTAAAATGAGATGATACATGAACCGTGGTTAGGAATGTGCCTGGTGCACTGATTGAGGACCTACAGTGGAGAGTTTACCTAGAATACATTCAGGTAACGCCATTTGATAAAATAATGTCCTTGCCTTTAGGGTACTCACAGTTTAGTGGATGTATATGAGGGGGTAGATAAAAAAAAGGATACTTAAGATTCTTCAAGATAATGTTCTGAATGGTAGATGTAGACAGAGTGATATGAGAATATAGAAGACTAGGCACTGGATTTTGAAAGATTGTGAGAATAATGATTCAGAAAAACTTCCTTTATGAGCTAATAACATATGGACTGACTTTAAAAATTAAGTAGCACTACGCCCTGGCTGGTTTGGCTCAGCGGTTGGAGCGTTGGCCTGTGGACCAGAGAGTCCAGGGTTCGGTTCCCGCTAGGGGCATGTACCAAAAAAAAAAAAAAAAAAAAAAAATTCTCTTTGCCCTGGCCGGTTTGGCTCAGCGGTTAGAGCGTCGGCCTGCGGTCCGGAGAGACCCGGGTTCGGTTCCCGCTAAGAGTATGTACCTCGGTTGCAGTTTGTCCCCGGCCCTGGTTGGGTCGTGCGGGTGGCAGCCACTCGATGTGTCCCTTTCACATCGATGTTTCCCTCTCTCTCTCTTCCTCTCTCTCCCTCCTACTCTATCTGTACAAAAAATGGAAAAATGTCCTCGGATGAGGATTAAAAAAAAAAAAAAAAAAAAAAAAAATTAAGTAGCACTTAGGCAGATGAAAACAACAAAAGGATTGATTTTTAGACAAACTGCCTGAGTTCAATACCTTGTCTCTACCACTCACTGGATAAATAACCTTGGGTAACTTACTTAGTCTCTCTTTTCTGTGTCCAAGTTTCCTCAGAAACTACCTCATGGTCTACACAAGAGGATTAAATGAGTTATATTTATGAAATACCTGGCCAATAGTATAAAAATTTAAATAACAAATAATCAAGCCAAGGGATATGCATATGGTAGGATCTAGAGAGGGGAGAACAGAGCTTATTTGGAGTTGTGCTCTGATTCTTTTTAGGCAGGAGAGTGAACTGTAAGCTCTGGGGGTGTCTGTCTATTGGTTAATAACGAAGAGCCCGTAGACCATCCCAAGGGGGTTGGGTTTTACCCTGATGATAATGAGAAGCAATGAAAGCATTTAAAATCAGGCAGTGACTGGGAAAGATCATAATCAAGGAACCTAGGGAAGATTCCTGGTGATATTATAACTAATAAAATCTGGTGGCCAGAACCAGAGAAGTGAAGGGGTATAAAGGAGATAGAATCAACAGCTCTTCATGTCAGGCTGTTAGAAGTTGAGAAGACTGGAAACTACATTTAATTCCCAAGGGTTTGGCTTTTGTGTCTTGGAACAGAGGAGCCACGCACTAGAGAAGAGACTGGAAGAGAAGAAGGAGTGGCTTGTGGCTCAGGCGGATATGCCTTATGGCACTTAGTCTATCTCGTAGTCTGGGACACCCAAGTGATCATCGCTCACTCCAGGCCTGAATCGATGGCAGCCCTCTGGCTTCCCCATGAACAGAGGAGAGGTGATGGAACGTGTGTGATCTCTAATTTGAGCGTATGAAACTGTGGGTCAACTATGGAAGTTGTGGCCTGGAGGGTTTTGGTTCAAGGAATAACCCCAAAGCTGGTTGGAGCTCAAATTAGAGCAACAAAGTTAAATGAAGCCAAGAAAAGGGGGGCTAGGAAGAGGCAAAAACTAAGAGTCCCAGAGAAATCTATGAAGGTGCTAGTGCCTGCCACACCCACAGGTCCCCCTGAGGATAGCAGCCCCACAAGATTTTTCTGATGAGTCACCGTAATTTGGGACAAGGGTCTCAAGCACAAACAAGCCAGTGACCTGTCCTATGTTGATTCAACCGGGTCTGATACCTGAGCCAGTGGAAACCAGGAGGTCATTACAGTTTCTCCACCCCCACCACCATCCTAACACAGCTTGGAAAGAAAAGGTCACTAAAAACTACTGATACTCAATAGTAGCCTAGATGTCCACTCTATCATCTCTTGCAATGGACAAACAGCACCCATAGGTGTGGTATTTTGAACCATACTGCGCTGCTCCATGAATGCTGGGGCGCAGGGTGATTTTCCACGAGTGAAAGAGACCACACTCTGTTTTACCTCATGTGTTCTTGGACGCTTGCTATCAGACCCATTATTATTCGCTTTTTTCAGAGAAAGAAACAGAGGCTCAACATGTAACATTGTTATAAAAACCAAAAAACAGCCCTGGCCGCTTTGGTTTAGCGGTTGGAGCGTCTGCCTATGGTCCAGAGCGACCCGGGTTCGGTTCCCACTAAGGGCATGTACCTCGATTAGTTTGTCCCCGGCCCTGGTTGGTCATGCGGGTGGCAGCCACTCGATGTGTCCCTTTCACGTCAATGTTTCTCTCTCTCTCTCTCTCTCTCTCTCTCCCTCCCACTTTACCTGAACAAAAATGGAAAAGTGTCCTCGGGTGAGGAAACAAACAAACAAACAAACAAACAAATAAAAAACAGTCAGACTCATTCATTGAGTGTCTAGAACTGATACTCTCCAGCTAATTTGGATATTTCCCCCCATTCTATAGTGCCTCACCAATACTTTGATAAATACAGTTCAATCAGTGGTCTATGATAAGTTTTATTAAAATGTCAAGAGGCTTACCAGTCAGAATAAAAATGCAGGATAAAAAGATATTTATGGATTTTACTAAAGCTCACAATGTTGGACTACAATCCCCACTGTTCAACAAATCCAAGCTCACTCCTCTCTATTCTGTTGTGCAAAGAACACAAAGTAATAAGAGGAATAATGTTTCCTTTTTCTCTGCTCAAGCTTTAAGCTGAAAACTGGACACAGCATGCCACTTTCCAATCCAAAGCCAGGGAATTTGATAGCTACCGCACGTATGCATTTGGCTTCATCTAAAATCTTATTCCCCAAGTGTGGAACAACTGGCTACTCTCCTACACTGAAAGTTTATTTGCTTGTTTTTCCTTTTCTGCAAAAATCACAAATCATAATAAAAGGTTATTATTATTGTTATTTTTATTGAAACCACAATAACATCTCATCTCTGATAAGAAAGCATGAAAGGAAGGCAGAACAGAGAGAAGTAGGTTCTTGCATTGCCCTCCTTTATCCCACACTGAGGCTCTCAGGAGGTAAAAGTTGGGGCATTATCAAAGGCCCCAAAGGCACACCAGTTGCTGGGGTGTACATCAAGGAACAAAGTGAAATTCTTCCTGAACAGGCGATTATCAAATTACAGACCTGTCACCCGTGCTTCCTGGGTAGGGTCAGCACCTTCCCTTGTTCGCCACAGACAAAGAATGTGTGGCAGGCAGATCGATACTTCAGTTAACTAAACAGCTGGCTAATAACAGAACTGCCAGCACACAAAGGTTGGATTGAAGACAATGAAATAAAAGTACCCTTTTATGGACTTTTCCCCCTATTCAACAGCTTTGTAGGTCCTGCTTTTACTGTTTTCTTTATTTTTTTTCCTTTTATTGGATGAAGCTGATGGTGATTCTAAACTCAAATTTAAAAGACAAGGAGACATAACTGCCAGCTAACAATCTGCACATGGGGTATGATTTGTTATGAATGAAGGAGTGGCCAAGGAGGGGAGGAAAGCCAAGGATTTATCAGCCTCCTGCGGATAATGGCGGAGGCCCAAATCAATTGTCATTAACTAATTACTCTTCTCCTTTTGTCAAGATAAATTGGCTCATCCAACGTGTTTTTCAAGTGTGTCAGGTGAATTGCATTAAAAAGGATAAACAGCACTCTTTCTGTTTACTCTGTCGAAAATCTTAACAGCTTAATTGTTGCTCTGCTGATTAGAGAGGCAGCACTGGGTAGTAATTAAGGGCCAGGTCTGGGACTGCTCAGATTTGATGTTTCCTCCATCAGTTCCTCCAGCCAGTTCCTTCCCCTCTCTGAGTCTCAGTTTTCTCACCAGCAAAATGAGACTAACAATACAATAGGTGTGAGAATTAAATATACATATATATATGTGTGTGTGTGTGTGTATGTGTGTGTGTGTGTGTGTGTGTATATATATATATATATATAGCCCTGGCCGGTTTGGCTGGCCAGTTTAGCTCAGCGGTTAGAGCTCATCCCTCAGACTAATGAGTCGCTGGTTTGATTCCAGTCAAGGGCACATACCTTGATTACAGTTCATCCCCAGCCCTGGTGGGGTCGTGTGGGAGGCAACCAGTCGATGTGGCTCTATCACATCAATGTTTCTCTCTGTCTCTCCCCCCACCTTACTCTATCTGATAATAAGTAGAAAAATGTACTTGGGTGAGGAATAAAAAAATATACATGTTATATATACATATACACACATACATATGTTATTTTCATATATAATACATATATAATGTAATACAGTTCACAAAGTCATGTAAAAAAAAAGTCAAGTGTTAGGCATGATGACTGGCACATGGTAAGATATTAAACTTGCAAACAATATACTTTCCAATATCCCCCCCCCCTCGAGACTTGGGAGCACCATATAAACATATAGGCTGCATCTTTTTCAATGTAAAATAGTGTCCAGATTCTTCCGAACACTCATTTAATCAGTGATATAAGTAACTCTAGCACCTTGCCTCTACAAAGTGTTTTACGGTTAATAAAGCACTTTCCTATCCAATGGCATGTTTACTTGTCACAGAATTCTGCACGGGAAGTAGGTTTGGAATTTCTGTTACAGAAAGGGGGACCGAAGCCGAGAGAGGTTATGTAGTTGTCAATGTACTCGGCCCTGAGATAGATCCAGGCCAGTGCACTGGGTGAAACATTCAGCCTCTACAATCACATCTCAGTTTAAATCTTTGCTTTGCCACTTCTTAGCTGTGTGGCAATGGACAGCACGCTTCACTTCTCTGAGCTTCCATCTCCTCGGCAGCAAAACAGAGGTCCCTACCTATACCTATATCATAGCGTTGTCTCAAAGAGTAATAAAGAAATAAAAGGAAGCACTTAGTAAGAAACTTGGTATTTAGTAATCATTCAGTAATGTTCTTGCTATTTGTTCATTACTATTGCTGTTATCATCATCCTCATCATTATTAATTAAGTAAAGTGTTTAACAGGGGCACTATTTTTATAAGTTATTATCACACAAGCTGGTATCTTTCCATTTGATTATCTCCTCCTCCCCCTCCTTTGCTTCCTCCTGCTCCTGCTTTGTTCACATGCTGTGCACAATTAGCACATAGAATATATGAGCAACGGTCAATCTTCTTGTTACAGGTGAAAATTTTGACATTTGGATCTGTTATTCCATCCCCTGTGAATCGGTCCTATTGCATGTGACCTCAGTAGCTTATGCTAACAAAGTAGAGTTTCTCCATCTGCAGTGTGAAACTCACACACCTGACCTCTGCCTCTGACTCGTCCTCTCTCCGTTGGAGGGAATCTAACTTACTGAACACATCCATCCTATTTATTGAATGTCTACCATGTGTTAGACACTGTACCAGGAGTGAAGATTACAATGGTAAACAAAACTAACTTATATGTTTGCTATGTGTATGATGGACCTTATAATTGGTGGGGAGACAGAATTAATCAAGTAAATATCTGATCACAGCATGGTAAGGGCTAAGAGGAAGGTGATCTTCATGACACACGAACACTTACAAGGCTCGTGTGGGTCCCCAGGAAGGCTGCTCCGAGGCTGACTCAGCTGCGAGGGCTCTGGCAGATGAGGAGTTAAGCACAAGCTTTGCAAAGGCAGGTGGTAGGAGGACTGTGAAGCCTTTAAGGGACTGTTCAGGGTAAGACAAGAGCGCAGTCTGAGTTGAGTCCTCTGTTGGTCATGATAGGACTTGGGTACTTATCCTAAAAGGAACAGGACTCACAGACGTGGTGAGCATGTGAAGTTGGACAGGTAAAGGAAACTAATGAGATTTGTATTTTGAAAAGATCGCTCTGATTGTGAAGAACAGATGAGAGGAGCGTAGGCATGACTGCAGGGAGATAATTTAGGAAGCTACTGGCTGCGTGCAATCATTTCATAAATCCTCACAGAAGTGTTGTGAGAGGTACTTATTCCTCCAGTTTCACAAATGAGGAGCCTGCATTTCGGAGGCATCAATTTACCTCCTGCAGGTACTAGAACTGCTAAATGGCAGCTGGAAAAATGGGTTGCTGGACGAGAGACCTGGGTTCAAATCCTGCCTTAAGGCACAACCTAGCTGGTCCCACATCTGGTCTGCACAGCTCAGGATACGCTCGGATGTGGAAAATGGGCTTCTCATCAGAAAGGTCAGAGGTCGAGTCAAGCCCCTCAGCCGTTCATGTGACACACCCACACATATGCATACACCCATGATTTCTCAAGAATAAATAGGTGTATTTTTTTTTTTTAAGAGAAACATATAACATGAAAGTGGCTTAGAGGCAAAGCTGTCCCCCCGTCGGGGAGTGTGGAAGCACAGGCCTGCCACCCCACACAGCTGATGTGAACCCCATGTTCCCTGCCCAGCTGCCCATGCCTCTCCCCAGAGGCTCTGCCTCTGTGTCTTTGTGCAGGCTAAACCTTCCCCTTGCAAATCCCAACCACCTCCATTGTACCTGTCACCAATTTGGGAAATACAGCCCTATCTTTTATCACCATATTGATGTTCCAGTTGTTTTGAAAAACTTTTCAGATCCACCCTTGCCCCAGCTCCAACCACAACTTAACCCTTCTTCCCGCCCCAGCCCAGATGGGCAGCGGAAACTCATTCCCATTTCACCTTCTCCCGCACCGGACTCTGCTCCTCGCGGCAGGGGCTCTCCTACCTGGATCTCTGCCCTGGCAGGTGTATGTGAATACGCGAATGGAAGGGAGGAAGGGAGAAAGAGGGGAACGGAGGAACGAAGGTGGAGAGAAAGAACAGGAGAAAGGAAATGGACATAAAGTGTAGTCGATGAGCTATTGCTTGAATGATGTCACACCATGTCCAGAAAACAAGTACTGAGTTATGCGTGAGCACCTCCCGACTGTGCTGAAGAGTGAAGAAGGGACGGTTATTGTAGTGCGATGACCAGGTGGCTCTGTCTGGGGAGAAGGAAGAAATATTCATGTGACAGAGATGGATTTGTTTTGCTCTTGGAGGGAAGGAGAGAGAAGATATGCTGGTGGCAGCCTGACAAATTCCATCCTTTTCTGCAGAAATGACATTGTTTCCGAGGAGCACTCGTCCATGGCCAAGAAAGATTAGGAGGAAAGTGCTACAGGCCCTGTGCTAGGCGGAGCTTTGTCCTTGCTGGAGCATCAGACACTGGCGAGGCGAGGGCTACAGAAATCACAAGTTTCGAATGCTCTTAGGGACCAGTTTGCTGCAAAAACTCCTATGCAGAGGAGATCACTGAAATCCAGAGAGGTCACGTGTCTTGCTGAAGGTCACACTGCCAGTAAGAGGTGAGTTTATGCTCTGTGCCCCAGTGACCCTCCCTGCAATGAGGCAGGAACCCGACACACGCTCTTTCGTCATTCATGAGAGGACATAGACATTTGTCATTACTTGTGTAGTTTACCCTAAGAGACATAAAACTGCTTAACCAACATTGGTAGCATGACTCTGTGTGGGACCCTGGCTTCCAGAGGCAGCTTGCTGTACAGGTAAGAATACACGCTTTGGAGCGAGACAACTTGTTTCCTCTCCCAGGTGTTCCCACTGTCCTTGGGTGATTGCGGGCAACGTATCTGAGCCTTGATTTTCTGTAAGAGTGTTCACCCTCTTGCACATGTGTGTTTGGGGAGAATATAGGTGACAGGGTGGGGCCGGGGTGGATCAAATTATGTGATATTTCAAGGACAGAGTGAGACTTGGGGTCTCCAGGGCTGAGGTCTAGAGCAAGGAATCGATTCATGAGCTAACAGAAGAGGGACAGGCTGGCGTGAAACATGTAGGGACGTGAACAGCAATGCGGACCACTCGGCAGGTCCACCCGAGCCCGAAGGAGCAGTGCAGGGGGCACCCGAGGGGGAGGGGCTTCCTGAATACTTAGAGAGGCAGAAGCATAAACACTTAAGATGCATCTAGAAGAACAGTGGGAAGGTGTGTGCAAATGGGGAGCTGGGGGAGTACTGAGGAAAAGGAGAGAGAGAGAACTCATGGACATGGACAAGTGTGGTGATTGAGGGGGTGGAGGGGGATGGGTGGAGGGGGTGGAGGGGGATGGGTGGAGGGGGTGGAGGGGGATGGGTGGAGGGGGTGGAGGGGGATGGGCGGAGGTGGTGGAGGGCATAGAGGGATAAAAGGTGATGGAAAAAAATTGAATCTAATTTAAAAAGTAAAAATAAAAAACAAACTAAAAGAATACATTTTAGTGGTTATGAATGTATAGCCATAGAATCAAGTATCCAAGAATGTCACATCCCTTAATTTTTAAAAAATCAAATTAAACACACCTTTGACCATAATCGTAAACACAACTTTGCTCTCCTGAAGCTGATAAAAAATCCACTCAGGAAACTAGAGTTTGTGGCCCGCGGGCTCGCAAAGTTCCCAGTAGTCTCATAACAGTGCAGCGTCTGGAGACGGCCCTCAGAACCTTAAACCGCAGGGCCTGCTCTACAAAGGCAGGGGCCTGGAGCCTTGGGACATTTTGTTGTTTTTTAATCCTCACCCGAGGATATTTTTCTATTTATCTTTAGATAGAGTGGGAAGGAGAGAGAGGGAGAGAAAGGGAGAGGGAGAAAAACATCGAAGTAAGAGGGACACATCGACTGGTTGCCTCCCCAAGACTCACTGGTCCGCGGGCCGACACCGAACCGCTGAGCCAAGCCGGCCAGGGCCCTTGTGACATTTTGATTTTGGCAAGTCTTCTATATGTGAAAGCCTGGCGGTTTCCCAGAACACTAGGACTTGCAGATCCAGACCTCTGTGTCCTACCTCCATGGCCTTCTAGAATCTTCTCTGTCTCTGCCTCTCTAATTTTGTCTCTGACTCTTCCTTTCCATTTCCCCCATTACATCTCAACTCTACAAGACTTTTCTTGGGGCATGACATAGCCATAATACCCAACATTTCACTGTAGTCTACATGACACAAAATACTTTCACCTACTTGATTTGTTCCCACTAGTCAAGGGTGAGGAAGACATTCGGGAGTGTTCCTGGAGTGGAATGGTCTAGATTTACTTGAGCAGAGGGAGGACAGTAGTATCAGGCCAGCTCAGAAGCAGCACATCAGGTTGCCGGGATGGACCTAAGCAGACCCAAACTGTGACATTTCAGTGTGGGCCTCTGGCTTTGTGACTCATGGAATGGAATATTCACCTTCACTGTAAGGTCCTCCTGCTCTGCACAGCTTCTTATTCATTCTCTAGCTAAACGATGAGCATAATCGCCTAAAGAACCGGTTTCCAGCCCTGGATGGTTTGGCTCACTGGTTAGAGCATCGGCCTGCCCTGGTTTGGTTCCCGCTAAGGGCACATACCTCCGTTGCAGTTTGTCCCCGGCCCCGGTTGAGGTCGTATGGGTGGCAACCACTCGATGTGTTTCTCTCACATTGATGTTTCTCCCTCTCTCTTTCTTCCACTCTCTTTCCTGCTCTATGCCCATTTTTCCACTTTAGAGGAAACAAAACACAATTAATATCTTGGTAAATTATCTTGACACACACACACAAAGTGCCAAAGTTTGAACAATTTAATATTTTTTGAATGATTTAAAATTGTGGTAGACTACCTGACATGAACATTACTATCTTAACCATTTCTAAGTATACAGTTCAGTGTTGTGGATATTTATATGGTTGTGCAAATAATCTCCAGAACTTTTTCATCTTGCAAAATGGAACTCCCTATCCATTAAGCAACAATTCCCCTGGCCCCCTCCTCCTAGCTCTGGGCACCCACCATTCTGCTTCCTGTTTCTATCAATTTGACTACTGTTGGTACCTCATATAAGTGGAATCATAGAGTATTTGGTTTATTCTATTGTGACTGGCTTATTTCACTTAGTGTAATGCCTTCAGGGTTGATCCCTATGGCAGCATGTGTTAGAATTTCTGTCCTTTTTATGGCGGGATAATACTCCATTGTATGTATGTACATTTTAATAATTCATCTGTCCGTGGGCACTTGGGTTGCTTGCATTCTTTAACTATCTTGAATAATGCTATGAACATGGGGGTAATAAATACTTTAATTTTAACAACAGAAATGAGAGTCAGGTTAGGAGTATTTCTATCATAACTTGAGATACTCACATGCCAGGGTCCAGGTACTCTGTGGAACCCCATGGCAGTGTGTCATGGGGTGACCCGTAAGGGATCACGGCAGGAGAGGGGATTGAGATATCAGTTACCTTTCAGGCCCAGAGGTGTAGCTCAGAGCACCTACCTCCAAGGGCTGCTGAAAGGATTAAAGAGAGTAACTGAAGAAAACCACCAGGCACAAGTAGCAGTTCCATGTACGTGCAGTCTCTGTTCCTCCCCTTGAACTCCCCCTGCCCCGGGTGTCGTTGGCTCGGGGGTGGGGGCTACACTGGATCCACGGCTGCTTACCGCACATCAAATATTCTGAAAATGATTAGACTGCAGATTCTGCCTTCTGTATAGTCAAAACATTTAAAATACCATTAAACCTCTGCCTTCCCAGCTCTGTGGGTTCCTGCAACCTGCAGCTCGCAAAATTTCTGTGTCTGCAGGAGTTCATAATATTCTCCAGGCTCGATGCGGAGCTGCACATGTTTCCACGGAGTGATTATGGGGAAGAGCGCCGAGCGGCTAGACTCTTATTTTGAGATGGCAATTCTGCGTGACATTTATCTCTCCCCTTGATTATGTATTTTTGTTCCCTGGGATCATTTTTCATGGGGATGGTGGGGGTCTATGAGAATTCTGTAATCTAGTTTATTGAGATTTTTGATCTTTAAATTTTTTCCTACAGGCATGCAGCGTAGCAGAAAAACACGAGCTCCCACGTTGCAAGGGGCAAAGAGGAGAGAAAGAACAGAAAGGGCATGTGTGAGCAGACACAATTTAGGCAGCACCCCCTATGTCCTGGAGCCTGGGCTGGGTGCTTCACCTCCATGATCTTTAACCTGTCAATGGTGCTCGGGAGACAGAGAGGTTAAATGACTTGACTTAGTGTCAAATGACACACAGGAAGTTCTAGTGTCAGGACTAGAACCCAGCCCTGGCTGGCTCCTGGGTCTGCACAATTTTTATGTAGCCATTGAAAGCCAGGTACAACCCAGACCAGGAAATACAGAGGTGGCATCGCTGGTGTCTGGAGTTTGCACTCAGGTAAGACTCTACTTCTCTATTACCCAGGACCATCTCCCGGCAAAAGTAACCCCCACAGGGTGAAGTGATCTGAGAGCATAAAGAAGGACACAATCACATCCTTTAGGCTAAATTGGAAAACTTTATATAGACCTGAAGAATTTGCAGAAAGAAGGGCATTCTAGGAAGAGATTGTTGCTTGATCAAAAATGCAAAAGTGAGAAAACCTCAGCTGGGGTAGTTGAGACTGAAGCTAGAAAACTGCTTCTTATAAAAGCTGTGCGAGAACCAAAGTTACTGTAACTCAGCCTGTGCTTTGCCACATCTAAAAGAGGGTCTGTTCTTAATGCAGATACTGCAGCTACAATGAATGAGGTTCAGAAACTTGCCCCGGCTGGCTGTTCTCCAATGTGCTGTGTCACGTGACTGACAGGGAACAGGAATTCCAGACAGAGCAAAAATGACCCAGGCAAAGGGGATAGCTGGACTCAAGCTGTCCCTTGAGAGAGCTCCTGTTGAGCATTTCAGGCATGTCATCATGCCTCAGATTCCAATGGCTCTTCTGTGGATGGGACCCAGTTCAGCCTCGTCAGCCTGGCACGGACCTTTCGCAAGTGCCCTTGCAGGCCCACTAGGGGGTGCAGAAGGGTTCCTGATCATCTCAAACCTCCAATCCTGGCTGCAGGGTCTTGTCTTCACCCGCATCCACTTCCCTCTCCACATCAGCACAAGAGGCATGCCTGTTGCATGTCTTCGGACTAAGCACTCTCACAGGTTGTTATGGTTATATTTGTGGAGATTCGTAGAATGTGCCACTGAAGTTACCTGTGTCCACGTTTGTCTGCTCCATGGACATTATCTTCCTGCAGGGCTTAGGAGGAGCATATGGAACACATGAATGAATGGGTGGGGGAGCAGGCCAGTAATCATAGCTCCGTCCCCACAGCCTGATGAGGGTCGGCACCAGTAGGCAGGTGGATAGGGGAGGGAATGAGTAAGGTACGAGTGGAGAGATGGATAAGAGAGCTCACGGTGGGGCAGACAGTGGATCCCTCCTCTGACCAACACCCTGGGATGACAGAGAGACATGGGAAGTGACAGGCAAAGAGCTTTCCTGAGACAGCTGCCATGAACCTGCCATAGAATTCAGCGAGTGACAGATGGTACTCAAACAGCTTCTCAGGGAGAAAAAAAATCAATGACTTAAAAAAAAATCACCTAAAAGAGGATTAAAATCTTAAAAGACAGTGTACAACTGTACAGTTTCGTTGTGGAGGCTTTCAGCAGGTGCCTGGTACAAACCTCTGGTTTATATTTTGTTTATCTTTTTTCCATTTAATGGAAAACAACTTTCTCCAAAGCGGTGCTCCCCGACCAGTGACAGCTTCCAGGCAGCCACCTCCCTCCCTTCAGCTGCACAGTAAATCCCATCCCCGCAGACAGGCTGAAGGGCACGTTTCAGGACAGGCGGTCTGGGGAGCGGAAAAGGCCAACCTGCCCTTGTACAGATCGGGGTGCAGCTCTAAATCAGACCCCTTAACGAGCGGGGGAGGGGGTCCTGGACAAGTTTACTCAATGTCCCTTATCTAGAAATGCCACCTTATATCTGAGACGGAAAGAAGATCCTCAGTTATCACCGTAGCGAGGACTGAATGGCTTTTAGTAGCTGATCCCCGTGTGAGCACGGTGAAGGCAGCAGGGAATGAAATCTGGGGGAACTGGATTTGAGTTGCATGTAGCCTTATAGTTTGAAAGTTCCCATAAATTAAAAAAAAAATTATCTTTATTGATTTTAGAGAGAGAGGAAGGGAGAGGGAGAAAGAGAGAAACATCGATGGGAGAGAACATCGATTGGCCGCCTCCTGCATGCCCGCCCCGTGGATCAGGCCTACAAACTGGGCATGTGCCCTGACTGGGAATTGAACAGGTGATCTCTTGGTGCATGGGTCAACACTCAACTACTGAGCCACACCAGCCGGGCAGAAAGTTCTCATAACTGTTAAAGAGGATTTTCATGTTTCTCAACATACACACAATGATAAATAAAGCATCAGGCACTACAATGGATGCATAAACAGGGAATTGTAGCACAGAGGGATGTGTGGAGAAACAAGGCATTGGAGAAGCAAGGCAGGCTTCAAGGTGGAGGTGATAACTGAGCTCCAGTTTTATCTTCAGTAACCAATACCAGCAGATCCCTTAGAAGAGCTTTCTGCTGGTGGCTTCCTCTGGTTATGCAATTGTAAGTCAGAGTACTACCCATCCAGTGCCCTGGGAAAAGACTGGAGTAGAAAACTTTATGAGCTTTGTCATATAGAGCTGGGTGCTGGGGAGATGACAAATGAATTTGTGAAGGATTTCAGAGCCTTCAATGGATAGAGGGACCATGACCCCACATCCTGTTTCATAAATTTAAAAGTAGAAATATCTTGGCCAAGATTTGTTAAGGAGAATTCATCAAGAAAGCAAGGGACTGTGGCTGGTGACCCTGGCTGAGCACAGGGAACAGGGCACAGGGTGGTAGGAAGGCCCTGGGTCCGGCAGGTTGGGCTGAGGCCGGGAGCCCCTCAGGACTCAGCAACCCTGACTCGGCATCTTGTCTGGGAGAGCAATAGAAGAGCATCAAAGCATGGGAACCAAAGCTGTAACCTTGGAGCTAATGCAGGAGCCTCTCCCCTTCCCCGCCGGACTAGCAAGGGTCCAGCAATTTGTGCAGTCGGGGTCTAGCCAGGAAAACAGAAACCATCCCAGGCTTAATATGGAGAATTTGTTATGAAGGTGATGGAGTCCAGAAGAGCCAAGAAGAGAATGCTGGGGTGACCCAGAGACTAGCAATTGCCGAAAAAAAAAAAAAAAAAAGACAGGAAAGGGAAGTAAGAGATGTTACCTGACCACAGAGGTTGAGTCAGAGAGGAAGAGAGAGAAACTTGGGCTCCTCAGTTTCCCCTTCTAATCTCCCCCTCATGCATCCCATTGGCTGAAGCCATTTGGAAAGCAACCCACACAGAGACCTGGAAACTCCTGCCTGCAATTCGGAGCAGAGCAGGGGAGGGTGAAAACGGGGCTGATAGCAAACAGGCCAAGACAGGCTCACAAGGGCAACCTTGGGCACTGGGCAAGTCCAGCTGCCTCCCGCAGCGACACCATGTGGCAGCAGGAAGCCTTGGAGAAAGGACTGATCAGGCTGATTCTCTCCTCCAGTGTTCTTGGACAATCCACAGGGGAGACATGGAATATCAGGGAAGAATCCAAGAGATAATATAAGACTTCCTGTCAAGAAGGCATATAAATACGTGTTCAATTAACTGACTAAGTAAATTGTATTCGAATGTAATTGCAACTCAAGTTGGGAATGAGATCATATACATTACATGATAATATAGTAATAATTATACCTACTAATATTGATTTCTATGTGCCAAGCACTGTATTAAACACTTTATATAAATTAGGTCACTTAATACCACTACAACCCTGCTAGGGGATATATTATTACCTCATTTTGCAAATAAGGAAACTGGCATTTAGTGACTCGTGGAAAAGTCATACAACTAGTAAATCGCAAAGATAAAGTTTTAATCTTAGTTCACTTGGAATCCAGAATATATGCTCTTAATCACTATGGTGTTCTGCCAAGGAACGAAAGAGCGCCTTGTGCATCCCAATGAGGATGCAGCCTGTCTCTTTCCACTGGAAGGGGTGGAATCAAGTGCCACACAGTGGAGAGGAAACCTCATATCACTAATGCAAGGCGACGTCCCAGAAATCAGTAGCAGGACCCTGATAATATAAAAACATATTTGCCTAATGTACAGCAGTGATAGTCTTCTCAGCTGCTGCAGTTGGATAATCTGATACTAGTCATGCTCTCTCCACTGCTGGAGAGAGACATTTGGTCCCAGGGAATGGAGCAGGGGAAATGGGCTGAAACCAACCAGAAGAGAATTTGAGCTGATTATTCTGCAAAATAAGTCTGAGTTCTGAGCTGTTACACTATGAAACTTCCCCCTGGGATAGTGCAGAAGAGAAGCCCCATTGCCTTTAGCTCCTCTGAGTAAGTGCTATGTAAACAAAACACATCCAGATGATGGTTGTGACAGTGTCCCATCAGCTAAGGATTAGTGAGGGCTGCCAGAGACCACTGCAGAAACAGATGGGGCTGGTCCCTGGTAAAAACAACCCTCAACGCAACACCATGGCAATACCACATACATTACCTTATTTGAGTCTCTCCATGGTCCTGCAAAGAATGCAGAACAGACAGTATCCCTATTTTCTAAATAAGGAAACCGGGGCCCAGAAAACAGGTCACCCATTGAAAATCATAGTCACTATTAGCAGAAGAGCTGGGATTAGGACTCTGGTCGTGGGATATAGGTTAAGATCTCAGTGCTTTGCACTAAACTGAGGAGACACGGTTATGCTGTAACGTGTCTTTCAAACCTATCTGGGTCTTGAGGAGTTGAAATGACAGACCTCCCAATGATTCCTCGAACACAAGTATCCCGAACACAGATCAAGGGTGCTGTGGCGGCACTATCTGGTTTAGCTTCAGATAACAAGATTATTCTGGGGAGAGGTGCCTTGCCCAGGAGGCAGACCACATGGCAGTGGGAAGGGAGCCATGGAAGGCAGCAGAGAGACTTCCACCTTACTCACCGTGAGCCATTCATTCATAGGCTCCAGGCGTTCCCAGACTTGAAGTGTCACTTGCAGTACAGGTGTGGACTCTCGGGAAACTACCGTTCACTTTGCACCCCCTTTCGGGCCTCATAAGACCATTTCATAGTCCTGAGTCCTTTGAATAGGGCTTCAGCAGGAGGCTCGGGCGGTCAGAGAGGTGGAGGGGAAGCTGGAGCTTCAGCTAAGATGTGGAGAATGTGCAGGAGGTAACCAGGGATCCTGGGCATGACTTGGTCCAACATGGCCATCTTTCCGACCCAGTTCACTTTAAGTCAACATTTATCAAATGTTTGTTAACGTTCTCAAAAAACTGAGACCCAGAGAAGTTAAAATCTTGTCAATCACCCAATGTGTCATGGCATAGCTGAGTTTACAGGACAGGCCTCCTGCTACACCCCCCAGCTCCCCCAGCCCCCACCCCTTCTTGGAGCAAAGTAGCACTGAGGGGCCTTACTTGCCTTATTTTCCCTGTTGTTAATACTAGTTGAGAAAATGCCAGCAACAGATCTGTCATATTTTACGTACAGGTGTGATGGTGACGAATGACCTCCATTACAATCAAGATTTTGCCTAAAAATCAGCTGATCGGATTTGTCAGATGTGACCATGGTTTCACGAGTCGCAGTGAAATCAGTTTCATTGGACATGAAGGAGTACTGATGCAGCTATCTCACCTCGGGCAAGGCTAACTTATCTAACCTTGATGCTGCAACAGGCTGGAACCTTCACCTGGCACCCCAGCCCCGGGGAGCATTTGCTGAGTCAGCGGCAGTGCGTCCCACTGTGGGCACCTGTGATACACCCAGCGTTCCATGTCCTCTTCCGTATGTCACCACGTATAACACACCCCGTGAGAGTGCCAGATCTGCTTCCCCTGTGAGAAAGCTGGGGCACGGGAATGTTGCTGAAGAACTTGTCCAGGGTTGTGTGACTAGTTAAGTATAGGAAGTACATACATCGCAGTTTTGTTCAATTCCAAATCTCATGTTCTTTTCCTTGCACTGGGCTGCCAGAGAAAGAACACGTTGAAAGAAAAGAAGTGAAAAAGCCAAACTCAGGTTTGGAAGGAGCTTTATGTTGTAACTCCGTGGGGGTGGTAATAGGGCCCGCTGGGTCTTCAGAGAAGCAGGAGAAGCTGGAGGGGAGCTGCGGAGGGCTGGGTCCGGGCATCGAGCAGACCCGGAACCAGGCTCTGGGGCCCTGCTGGCAAAGGTAGTGACTAAGGACAGGTCATGCAATCACTGTCTCACAGTCATCAACGCCATACTAAGATACAATTTTATACTCCTTGAAATTGTAAGAATGAAGACACCTTGCGATATTATACAATGTCATGAAGAAGCAGTGGGTCAATGGATCGCTTTTATTTTGCTGATGAGAATGTAAGTTGGCATAATCACTTTGGAAAATATTTTGGCATTACTGCACAACATTGAATATTTACAATTTTGCTCCCAGATCTATGCAACAGAAACACATTCACATGGATAACAGGAGACATGTCAAGAATGTTCACAGCTCACCTGGCCGGTGTGGCTCAGTGGCTGAATGTTGACCCATGCACCAAGAGGTCACCAGTTCGATTTCCGGTCAGGGCATGTGCTCAGGTTGTGGACAAGTCCCCAGTGGTGGGCATGCAGGAGGCAGCCTATCGATGTTCTCACTCATCGATGTTTCTGTCTCTCTCTCCCTCTCCCTTCCTCTCTCTCTGAGATCAATAAGGAAAAAAAAAAAGTTTACAGCAGAGCTGTCCATAGCAACTAAAATTTGGACATGGCATAAATGCCATTCTCAGATAAAAGGCTAAATACTTTATGTTTATATAATGAGATATTATACAGGAGTCAAAACAAACAACCTAGGGTTACACACCACAGCATAGTATGCTAGCAATCTAGTAGTACAGAGAAAGTAATCCCAAAAGATTATATCCTTCCTGATATCTTGTTTAATAAAATTCAAACCAAGTAAAACAAACAAAAAAAACCCCCACTTTATATAAAGGAAAACATGGGATTGATGACTACAAGTTTCAGGGTAGTGCTATCGAGGGTGGCGGCGGTGAACAGAGGGTGAGGTAGGTAAAGGTGTAGGTTTTATTCACTCTGGTAGGTTGCTGTGGTTACGGTCTTCACATGTGCAGGTCTCCCCGTATCCACACTCTTGGGGAGTCCTTTCCCACACTGACTGTGGGATTAGCAAATGACTTACTTTGGCAAATGAGATACAAGCAAATCTGAGGGAAGCTGACTGGGAATATGCTTGCATACTGAGCGTGGCCTCTGGCTGACCCTGGGTACACAGCCACCATGGCCGTGTGAATCCACTTAGACCAGCCTGGTAGAGAAGCATGGCCCAGCCAGCCCTGTCGTGCACAGCTGACCATCAGTACCAAACAACAGTCAGCACCATGCTCCAGACGACTATTGAGTGAGGATTAGATCAGCCAGACTGCAGGACCCACCCAGGTGAGACCAGACAAATTGCTGACCCACAGAACCATGAACTAATAAGCCACTGTTATTTTAAGCCACTGAGTTTTGGGGTAATTTGCTATATGGCATAACCTAAACAATTTATTTTTGGTGCAGGCTGCTGATTTATTTAACAGTAAACAAACAAACAATCAAACAAATGAGATGAGAGCATATGAACAAATGATGAGAACATAGACTGTGAAGCAAGGGTGACAATTAATCCAGTTCTCTGCACCTGAAGCTCATTTAAATACAAACAATAACACAAAACAGAGCTCATCTCTTAGCCTGATGAATATATCAGGCAAACCAATCTTCCCATCTAGAATCGTTTGCTCCTGTGGCAGACTGCTGATTGATAACCCTTCCCCCAGCCCTCAATTCATTCTATTACTGAATTCTCACTAATGAGCAGGAAGCGATGTGTGCAGATAACATGTCATCTTAATAAAGACTCTTGGACACTCTTCTCCCTTCTCCTTCCCACTCTCTGGAAACAGCAAGGGCTGGAAAATCTCAGACACCAATTTTGAGGATATTGTACCTGCCCTGTTAGCTTAGGTCCCTGGTGACTTTTGGACTCACAGTCGGCTTACTCTACTTAACTTGAATGGCTACACGAGAGAGCTATCAATTTATATCTTGTCCGAAACACTGTAATCTGTGAATCCTGGTTACAGTGCACTTTGGTTATTGCTCCAACTACTAATAAGCACTTCTCTCCAACCCTACAATACGCTTCTTGATGCAGAAACTTTTTAAAAAATGTAAATGCCTCTATTGCTTTCGTTTATTGGAAAAACTTCAAACAAAACATAAATGTATATAAAAAACAGTGTAAGTCCTGAGGATACCAAATAGTTTGGAATATATCATTCCATATGTTTTACTACATGTAAAATGACACATGCCTACATTGATGAGATTGCATCTTACACTGTAGTATAGCCTATGTTGTTTATTTAATAATATATCATGGCTCTCTTTCCATGCCAACACAAGGTCTATATAGTAATGCATTTAATGGATGTACAATATATTATTTAAAAACCCTTCTATGTAGCTTTTTTCCCCAACTTTTCACTGTTTCATTAAAAAAAAAGTCAGGAACAGTCTTACACTAATTTATTTTGGGGCACTTATCCAAATTATTTCCTTAAGACACTTTTTATGAGATGAATTTCTGAAGAGAGGATGTTAAATACATAGACTGGTGAAATGTTTTAAAGATTCCCCATTTCCCTTAAGACGAAGTCCACACCCAAAGTGCCTGGCATACTCTAGCAAGGTATTTCCTTACTAAACTCACACCAGCCCTTTAAGTCTTGTCTCCCACTCCCCAGAGCACAGGCATTTTAGTCATATTGATTACAGCTTTCCATTGAAGGCCTCAAGTTACTTAATAACTTTATCCATCTCGTGTTCCCCCTTAGGTCTTTAGCTATTTTGTATATGCCTATTCCATATGTGAGGTGCACACAACCCTTCTGTTGTGAGTTAACTTCTTTCTATTCTTGAAGATCTCTACCTTATTTATTCCAGAAAGCCTTTCGTTATAGCTTTCTTCAGCGTGATCTTATCCCCCCTCCTCTCTGCTCCTATAGCAATTTTCACCTAATTTTCTCATAGCACTTATCACATTCTGCTAGGCTACCAACTGTGTTTGCTGATTTAGTTTCCTGTCTGGACTATGTTACCCTGAGAGCAGAATGTATTTATCTTTGCATTCTCCTCAGAATGGTGGATGGCACCTAGTAGGCATTCATAAAAGGACCTATATACCTGTATGTCCCCCAGGTTTTCTGGGTTATGCTGCCAACAAAGTTTATTCTAGACCCTTGTAAATAGCATTTTAGTGTCTGCCCCATCCATCTGGTCATAGTAATATTGGTTATGGCACTGGGGTGAGTCTAGGGCTGAATGAACAACCCATCAGAGATTCTATATAAGACAGGAGAAATGAGCAAATCAGGAGTTGAAACCTTAGATTAAAGGTCAAAGATTTTCATGACCTCAGCCCTAGATCACCTAGATATTCCCAGAAAAACTGAGGATTCATGAGTGTCAAAGCCTCGAATGAATGGCTACACCGCCAAGACACGAGAATATTGTGTGTTGTTGTCTAGGAGGGTTTGTTTAAAATATAAGAGTGGTAGCAGGAGCCCTAGGCTATTTCTTGGTGTTGGAGGACCAGTGTCTCTACTAGGGGTCATCGTCCCTCCTTCCATTTACATGCCACAACAATTAAGCCGAGATAGTGGGCCAGAACTTGACCTAAGTGAGATTGCTCAGGCCACAGACTGTCAAGTCTGGAAAGAACTTTTGAAAATCACTGGTCATTTCTCAGATAAAGAAACTGAAACCTGGTGAGGATAAGAGAACTTCCCATAGACACGCAGTGAGTGAGCCTAGAGTCAGGACTAGATACCAGGTACTTACTTCTTCCCAACCTGTGACACCACCCAGTACTTCCTGATAAGACAGAAAATGGTGGCCTCTCTTGTTTCTCTTCTAGAGACCAAATTAAATTCATTCCGTACTGCTTCTTCACTAATTATCATTAATAGAATAAGAAGAAGTGACTCCGTGATAGCATAGATGGACCTAGAGGGCACTGTGCTGAGTGAAGTATGTCAGAGAGAAAGACAAATGCCATATGGTTTTACCTGTATGTGGAAACTAAAGCAAAACCAAACAGGACTCATGGAAACAAAGCCCAAAGGGATCGGTGACAGAGGGGAGGGAGGGAGGGGAAGGGGTGAAATAAGAGGAATATAGTCAATAAGATTGCACGGTGACAGATGAGTTCTAGAAGTAATAGGGTAATCACACTGTAAGGTATAAAATGTCAAATCACTATATTGTACATCTTAAACTAATATAATATTATATATCAACTCTACTGAAAAGAAGTGGTTTTGGGAAAAGGAGAATTTAGATTACATAAATGTATATATACATATACATATCACTCTTGATATATATATACACATATATATATCAAGAGTATCAACAGTATCATAAATACCAACAGATATTTATATGTATATGTATTTTTTATCCTCACCCGAGAACATTTTTCCATTTATTTATTCAGATTGAGCGGGAGGGAGAGAGAAGAAGAGAGAGAGAAACATCGACGTGAAAAGGACACACCGAATGGCCGCCATCTGCACAACCCAACCAGGGCCGGGGGGGGTGGGGTGGGGACAAACTGCAACCAAGGTACGTGCCCTTAGCAGGAACCAAACCCAGGTCTCTCTGGACTGCAGGCCGACGCTCCAACCGCTGAGCCAAACCGGCCAGAGTACAACAGATATTTTTAAAAAATCAAATTCACTGAAGCTTATTTACTTCTAAAATTTTTTATGACAATCATTGAAACTTTGATTATCCAGGAAGTTCAAAAACAGTTTTTCAATTAATTTCCCAAGAGCTTATAATATGCTGGCCACTCTCCTAGGGGGTGTGGACACCAAGAAAAGCAACCTGAGACATTACTATGTTTTAACTTCCTCACACTAAATAATAATTAGTATTGAATCAATGAAGATGAAAACTGACAACATGCATATTCTCATTAGAACCACTCGAATTGTCTTGCTGAGTGAGTAAATTAATAAATACCAGGGTGTTACAGAACCCACCAGAACTCAGTCATTGAACTTGGGAACATTTTTTACCATCCTGTGCTTCCATGGAGATGCCTATTCTAGAATGTTAGAATTTATATAGCCCCTGGGGATTATCTAATGAAACAGTCATATAGCAGATAAAAAAAAAAATGAAGTTTCTACAACACTAATTTGTCCCAGATCCCGAATGTTATTTAGTATAAGAGACAGAATGGGGTCCTGGGTCTTCTGAATTCTCACCAATTCTCTTCCGATCAACAGTTCTAGATACTGGTGGTGGACAGACTAAGATGGTCCTCATTATCCCCTCCTCCTGGTATTCAGTTTTGTATAACCCTCTCACCTTAAGTGAGCTTTTAACCAATAGACTATGACAAAGATTATAAAATGTTACTCTCTTGATTAAGTTACATTCTATATGACTCTCTTATTAGCAGACTCGCAATTCTGCCAAAAATCTGAGTGAGCTTGAAGCAGATTCTTCCCTAATCCAGTCTCCAGGTGATAATGCAGCCCAGCCAACACCTTGATTTTGACCTTGTGGGACCCTCAGCAGAGGACACAGCTAAGCTGTGCTTGTAGTTCTGACCCACAGAAACTGAGATCATACATGTATAATGTTTTAAGCTGCTAAATTTGTGGTAGTTTCTTACAGAGCATATAATGCATGAGATGTCCAATAGAAAAATCAGGAATTTTAATAAATCAAGATACTAACCCTATGTGACATGACTGCAGTCATACATTAAAAACAACACGGGGGGGTAGATACATGGTGATGGAAGGAGACTTGACTTGGGGTGGTGAACACACAATGCAGTGTACAGATGATGTGTTATAGAACTGTACACCTGAGACCTGTATAATTTTGTTAACCAGTGTCACCCCAACACATTCAACAGAAAGAAAAATAAATAAATAAGTACAGAAGATCATTTAAAAAATAAATGGATAAAAAATAAAAACAACATAAAAAAATAAATGGATAAAAAAAAAAGTTAAGAGACTTTGGTATATTCAGAAACCCAACTTAATCGATAGGGAGAGAGAGGGTGAGCTGTTCATCGCAAGACAGCCGGGACTGAATGTTCTTTCTGAGGCTCTGTTTGCTGCTCTGCAGTCCTAACGGTGATAGAGATCGTCCTGCATGAATGGTAATGGAAGCTCAACTCCTTGCATATGTGGGAAGCATTTGCACACACAGAAAAAAAGGCCGGATGTTAGAGTATTCTGTCTGTTGTAAGTAGGGAGATAGAAGTGAATAAGGTTGGGAAAGACTGTGTTTCAATAATTCAACAGAATTAAGACATTGTTACTAATGTATCAAAATGTTATTATAAGGATCATTAGGCTATATGGCTTCTTTTTGAACTAGGGCATAATATTAATCATCATAAAATTTATACCTCATAGATGTCAGCCAAAATGTGGTCAAAAGTTGAATGTGTATTCCCTAAGGAGATATATGACATCTTTTTATAGCAAGAACGTCAACTAGTTTTCATCTTGTATGCCAACTGTAATTGATTAATATTGGCAGCATATATTGAATTAGGCTTCACAAGAAAGTATGCTGTACTGAACCAGCAATGTGTGCCATGGGCAAGGGTGGGCAGAGAAGTGGTATGCATGCCATTCTGGGCAGTAGATTGGGTTGTAGACTTCATGTTGAAATATATGTAGTTTGAGTCCTGACAATCATATACACCAGCTTGGTGATTTTGGATATGTCACCTAACCTCTCTGAGCCTTGGCTTCTCCAAACACTTGCCATCATAAATAGTTGTGAGAAGCATGATTGTTTATGTAAAAGTACCCAGAAGAATGTCAGGCCCCTATCACATTTTTTTTAAAAAGCTTTTATTCATGAATGCCAAAACTTGGAAGTAACCAAGAGGGCCTTCAGTAGGTGAATGAATACATTGTGATACATCCAAACAATGGGATACTATTCAATGTTAAAAAGAAATGAGCTATCACATCATAAAAGACAAGGGAGAATATCAAATGCATATAATTAAGTGAAAATGGCCAATCTGAAAAGGCTATACACTGTATGATTTCAACCATATGACATTCTGAAAAAGACAAAATTATGGAGATGGTAAAAAGATCAGTGGTTGCCAGGAGTTCGGAGGGAGGGATGACTAGGCAGAGCACAGAGGATTTATTTTTTTGTTCATGGTGAAATTTTTCTGTATGATGTTACAATGGTGGAAACATAAAATTATAAATTTTTCCAAACCCACAGAAAGTAAAACACGAAGAATGAACCCTCATGTGAATTATGGACGTTGGGGGATAATGATGTGTCAATGTGGGTTCATGGGTTGTAACAAATACACCACTGTGCGGCAGGATGTCTACAGCGGGGGAGCTTGTATATGTGTGGGGACACAGGGGAGACAGGAACCCTCTGTACTTTCTGTTCAATTGTTTCAAGAACTTAAAATTGCTCTAAACGTAAAGTTTGTTAATTAAAAATGTCAAATTCTTTTGAATCTTGAATAGAGTTAAGCAGGTGAGTGAAGAGCTCAGGGATAGAAAGAAAAAGTAAATTGCACTGGAGAATTGCTGCAGATATCAGTATATCATGGGGAAAAGATCGACGTATGAGATCAGAAGAAAATGGGAATCTCACAGAAAACACAGAGCTGAATATTTTGGGAGGAGATGACCCTGATGTGAGATATGCAGTTTGAATGGTTAAATGACAAAGTAAAAGTGACAAACTCTGAGTTCACCTCTTGGCGTGACAGCCATGAGATTCACGTTGCTTCAACCTGCATATGAACAGGTGGCTGCTATCAGGTCACTTCCATCCCCGTTCCACCAGCTGGATAAACACTTGTATAGCAGAGGCAACATGAAGAATGGTGAGAGGTTCATTTTTGAGGCGATTAAAAGAACAGGGACGTCTAGTTATTGAGAGAGGTCATAGAAAGAGGTAGATAAAGGCTCCCTCACGCCTGGTGAAAAGTAGGAAGACTCAGGGAGAGGAGTCCTCAGCTTTGAACGTCAGCATTCAACCCAGAATTCTGAGTGCGAGCGGAGGCAATCAGGTCAGAGCACGTCTAACAGCTGGAGGAGCACAGATTGCAAACTACCTACTGGAGGTAGAGCAACTGCCTGCTTCTGCCTGGAGACCATCCATAGAGTAGGAGGAGAATCAGAAGAGAAAGCACCGTATGAAACCTTATAATGGGAACACGTAAAGTGCTTGGTCCTTGCTCTTAGAAAGTCAAGTTTTAAGGAGAGAGTTAACTAAATATACTACATGTCATTCTATACTGGGTGCTATACCACAGAGAAATTAACAATATACTATAGTAACATAGAAAAGCATTTAATTTTGAGAAGTGTCAGGATCTGGTTCTGCCATTTAGACTCACAAGAGAAATGCATTTTTCTAACGTCTAGGCTTTTCCCACCAACCAGAGCAGTGGGATTTGAAGTCTCACTGTCCAATGGATTCAAGTCTAAACTGAAACATTTACCAGCAAGCTACCTAACCTCTGTGAAACTCCTAAATTTTTTAAATATAAAATGGAGCTAATAATAATATCTCCTTCACTAGTCGTAGCCTAGCAAAGTGTGTTTAACAGTGCTGGCATGAGGGTCACTTGGAACAATGGCCATGAATACACTTTGAAAGTGGCAAAGCACTATAAAAATATAAATTATTGATGCCACTTAAAATTTTTATTATTTAACATTCAACATAATGAATTAGAATTTATGTTCCTTAAGGGCTGGAAGAGCACATTTTTATCTCTGCCATTTCTCCCTTTTATAAAATATAATGCATAATACCATGCTTTGAACATAGTGGTTTCAGTAAAAGTCATTGACTGAAGGATGACCTCTTTTATCTCTCTGAAATATCAGTGAGATTTACCAGGCTGACAACTGTTTACAGACATTAGCTACTATGTGACGTTTCAGGATACAGACACAATCCATTCTTCCTGGTCAAGAGGAAAAATATTAATGTTATAATCTATACAAAATATGTATTTATATTCATATTTTAATATGAACACACACACACACACACAAGCATCCATATATGTGTATGTATAAAATCCTAATGCCTTCTCTACCACCCATATATATAGTTGTTAAAACTGAACCCAACTATACTACACCAGATGTAGTCTCAGAGTAGAGCTGCATAATTTTACAGCTAGATAAAACTATAATGAATCTCTTATTTTATTTTTTGTGTGAATATATTTCTTCATATTATATGCATGGAAAATATTTCTTAATTTGCCAGTCAATTAAAATGTACTTTGATAAAGAATAGAAAAGATTCAGCATTATCTCTGAGGACAAATACACATTCCTTAATGTAACAGTCTATTTAAACCATGGTTTGATTAATGTCAAATTCTCACAAGGTTCCTTTAAGAGAGAAACAGGCAGGGGTATCAGACTAGGAATTCTTGTCAAAAAGGATTGGTTCCTGTTTTCCTTCAAGCACCCATCTTTGTAGTTGGTGATGTTTTCATACTTTTACAACATTTTATAAATAAAGCCCTTTTGAAGTTCTTTCAAAAGATACTTAATAAAATAGTTAAACCAACATTTTTTTTTTCCCCACCAACTGTTCATAGTAACTGGGAATGTTTTGCAGAGAAATAGGAAAATCGCTTCCCTTCAAACTTGCTCAGTAGGGATAAATGGTTAGATTCAATTTTTTTATAACTGTGTTTCATTTCAACACAAATCCTCCCTTCCCCAAATGTGCCTTTCATAAATGAGCCAAGGCTGATGCTACAAAGAGCAGCAAACCAAAGAAAAGACAGTGAGGAGCTATCTCAGGTCGTAGGGAATATATAACAGAAAGAGACTGAATTCAGAATCTGAAAACCAGGGATCAAATTTTTACCTTCATGTAGTAATTTAGTCCTTTGGAAAGACCCGTAAGCACAATTACAGTTTTCTCTGTGTAAAATGGGGAAGAGTAGAATCTCTCCTGCTTGTTTCATAGGTTTCTATGTAAAATTCAAAACAGATTCTTAATATCAATGTTAACTTTTTTGAGTGCTTCCTGTGATTCAAAATTAAATAGAATGTGTGTTGTATGTATTAGGGATCCAATAATCATTATGACAGTCCTATAAGGTGCATACTATCTGCATTTTGTGGTTGAGGAAACAGAGAAATAGGGAACAGACATGTCTAAGGTTACAAGTAAATAAATAGCACCACTGAATTCAGATCCAAGCAGGTACTCCACTGTTGTGGAGTTAACAACTACACAACACCACCTCCCATGAACCCGGATGTGCATACACTTAGGAAATCATAAACCCCTAGGCAAGTGCATAGTTAACAACTACACAGCACCACCTCCCATGAACCTGGATATGCATACACTTAGGAAATCATAAACCACTAGGCAAGTGCATAGTTAACAACTACACAGCACCACCTCCCATGAACCTGGATATGCATACACTTAGGAAATCGTAAACCACTAGGCAAGTGCATATTTCCATGCAACTAGGAGCTTAAAGTGAGTCAAAATACCAAGCAAAGTGACTGCTGCTTAGCAAGAGCTTGGTAAATGGTGCTTAAAACATCAATGTCATTCCTGATTTGTATCATACCTCACAAGAAGAGACACCACATCGCCGTCTCACACCTATGCAGTTAGAGGCAGGTAGGTAACACCACCTTCTTACTATTCTCTATCCTTATTACTCTTTCCCCTTCCCACAACATGCACATTATGCTGCTTTATGCCCTAAGTTGGAAACCAACTTAACAAAACCTCTGTTATTTATTTTACAAATATTTATTGAACACCTACTATGAATCAGTTCATGGTCCAGTGTGTATATCATGCAAGCAAAAGTTCTCCATACGAGAAGATAAGTCAAAGGTATCAGGAAGCCAAGAGTCTGTGGGAGTTCAGAGGAAGGACGGAGAACCTTGAGGGAAGTATTCGATTTCTCTAAGAAGAGAAAATGGTAAGACTAATCTATATTGTGGACTAGTACATGCAAAGTTAAGAAGGCAAAAGAGAACAGGGTATATTGGAGCTGAGGGTGTATTTGATGAGCTTAGATCCAAGGCCATCAGGTGTGGTCAGTGTCACTGGGAAGTGAGTTTCTTGGAGGGATGTCACGGGAGAGATACCTGAGTTAAATGAGGCCAGAAAGACCAGTTCACCCAGCCAAAATGCTAGTGCCCTTATTTATTTACTTGAGGTGTCCTATTAAACATCATCAGGAGAACTGCTGTCTCGCCAGAATAAGCATTCACAACAGACCTTTGGAATCTGCTAGTGTTTTTGAAATTGCAGCACTGTCCCCAGCTTGTCTCCACCCTCCACTCAGGACCGTGGTTGAAAGGTACTACCTTCTAATTCTGAGTACCTAAGAATATCTATGGAATGGATATGGTCAGAGTTCCCTTGCTGATTGTGAAGTAGCCAGGTCTTTATTAAAAGTGGGTCCTTGGTTTGGTCAGGGGTTTAGGGGGCATATGGTCTCAACTTTCATTTCAGTAATGATCTTACCAAATCTTATGTTGACATGCCTAAAACATTAAGCCTGGGATTTAGATGGATGCTGTGCTTGAGGGTTCCCATCGTCAGAAACTCTACAGTTTGAGGAGGGAACCCAGGGTAAACTTGGCTGGGAGCACATTCAGAGTCCAGCTTGCTGTAGCATAGCAGCAACCGCTCGGCGGGGCAATAGGAGCAATAACTCACATTTGTTCATAAGCAAATACAACTAGAAGCCACAGACTGAGAACATATATCAAGGTGGAGGGAGTTACCTTCAGCCTGACTCTTCATACTCTCCCAAGTATTCCACATCTTGAAGAAAGTCACTCCTTAAGAAGAGAACAGCAAAAGGAAGGGTCCCAACAACTGGGTCGAGTATTATGCAGAAACTTTCCCATAAAAGGTTTCATTTTATCTTTGGAACTTGGCGAGGTGTTATATTCTCACTTTATAGATGAAATCACGAGTCTCAGAAGCTGAGAGACTTGCTCATGGACAACAGGTGACAGAGAACCCTCTAAATCCAACATTTGTCACACTATATCCTTATTCTCTTTCTGGGTCTGCAAAACCTCATGTATAGTTAGTGACCTAAATAAAAAGATTCTATACCATCTTGAACCCAGTCTCTGAGATGTGGCTTCAGATACCTTTGTTATGCCTCCTTAGCTCTTTACCATTTAACTGTGGATAATTCTATCCAAGGATAAGGTCTTGAGTAGATTGTATGTGCCATGTATCATGCTGGATGACAGGGGCACAAAGCTGGATGGGAACCACTTTTGTCCCTGATTATTCATTTATTTAGTCAATGTATGTTGATCACCTCTGTGCCAGACACTGCATTAGGCTCTTGGAGCACAACTATAAATAACACAGCTATAATTGCTGGAATTATTTATAGTCTAATGAAGTTCATTTGCTTTGGAGGTGGTAATCCTAAACCTTCAGCTGATGGCACATGCTTCTTCAGTTCTGGTTAAAGTGAGGGATTTTTACTGACCCAGGTGCGTACTTGTTCATCTGGGCACTAGTATCACATTTTATAAGACATTTATAATAAGATAAAACATGGATAAAGAAAAGAAAATCTAGATTTTATTCTCTGACCAAATACCTTTCAAAATCTAGTAATCCATCTGAATAACCAATGCTTGAGACGCATATAGGGTGGGCAAAAGTAGGTTTGCAGCTGTCTGCTTGCATGGAAAATAATACAATAATTAAAAAATAACAATACAGCCCTGGCCGGTTTGGCTCAGCAGTTAGAGCGTCGGCCTGCAGTCCAGAGAGACCCGGGTTCGGTTCCCGCTAAGGGCACGTACTTCGGTTGCAGTTTGTCCCTGGCCCTGGTTGGTCGTGCAGTGGCAGCCACTAGATGTGTCCCTTTCACATCGATGTTTCTCTCTCTCTGTCTCTTCCTCTCTCTCCCTCCCACTCTATCTGTACAAAAAATGGAAAAATGTCCTTGGGTGAGGATAAAAAAATAAAATAAAATCACAATACAAGAATAAACTCTATTTTGCATTTTCACAACTGTAAAGCTACGTTTGCCTCATCTTATACTTAAGAAAACATTTTCAATAAGAACATCATCAACAATTCTAAACCTTCAGGAGTATTTCCCATGGAAGAAAACCATCTCAAAGTGGTAGTCAGTCTTTAACCACAGAATTTTTTCACCCACTGTTTCTGCTGGAAGGTTTTTGAAAATATAATTGAGAAAATAGGACCAAGACAATGAGGGGTTAACACCAAACCAAATTAAAGATTATTTTTAAAAAATCTAACAATGCCGGAGAGCCAACACTAACTACTTTGTCTGTTTACGCAGTGCAGCCAACGTAAGGATGGGTAAGTAGCTCTTCATATACAGAGACATCATGTTTACTCATATTCAGTGAGTGATTTTCCTATGAAACCATACAATATATCTTTTTCCATTCATGCATTATATCGAGCTGGGTAGAAAAATAATTATGGGAAGGATCTTAATATATTTAGAGCAAATTTGTCTAAGAGGAAAAGGTAGAGGTACAGCTTACAGGGTACTTTTAGAGACTGATGATAAACTTCCTGGAGTCATCTACCTGCTGTAAGAAAATAATGAAAAGTGTTATCTTGGCTCTTTAGAATCACAAAGCCATTCAAATAAAGCCAGTGGAGAAGGGTCAGAAGGGGCCTTGCTGGTGTCATGGAAATGTCCTGTATCTTCGTAGGGCTGGGAGTTACATGGTGGCATGTGTTTGTCCAAAATGATTCGACTAGCCTGGCTGGTGTGGATCGAGCATTGTCCCCTGGACTGAGAGGTCCCGGTTCAATTCCTGGTCGGGACACATGCCTGGGTTGCAGGCTCCATCCCCAGTCAGGGGATGTTTCTCTCACATCGATGTTTCTATCTCCCCTCCTTTCCTCTCTCTCTAAAAAATCAATAGAAACATTAAAAAAACCAAAGACAAAAACCAAAATGATGCGACTATGCACTTCAGCACTATGTAAATTACACCTCAGTAAAAATACAAATAAAAAATTCAGTAGGTAAGCTAGTAAAGGGAAAGAAATCTTGCTAATTTCTTAAGGCCCTGGCTTGACCTTATTTAGATCTTGTCTCACACTGGGTGGAGGTGACTCAAGACAAATAAATGTTAAGCTGCTGCTCACTCGGATCAACGGCCCAGCGTCTGAGCCACGACCGCATCCTACAGCTGAGGCGGCAGAACCGAGGTGCCGCTGTGCGCATGCGTGTTGTTAGCATCCTGCACAGTCATGTCGTTTCTCCATCCACAGAAAGGGAATCTTCATCTTTTCTTCTTACTCATAGACCTGTGGTTTGGTGCAGTGATACCACATATTGAAACAGCTTCAAAAACATCATTAATGAACTATCATTGTTTTTTCCTTTCCCCCCCTAATTCGAAAGGGGATGGGTAGAGGATATATAAGTAGGGAGGCAAATTCCCCTGGATTATTCATTAACGTTCTTCTCTTTAAAATTCCCAGGGTTCGTATTTCTCTGCTGATGCACAGTAGACAATGCCATTTCTGGGTGCTTCTTCATCTTTCAGAATCAGTCAGAAGGAAGTGCATGTTTTTTGAGTGCGTATTTACTGAGTGCCTAGAAGGTGCTCTTTCCTGCGAGACTCTGGAGATCTGGATCTCATTTGTTTTCTAGGTTGGTGATGTAGCTGGTTCCGGAGGGAACTAGACTGAAGGCCAACCCTACTGAGATGAACTATGAAGCCACCTCTTCTGACTTCACCATGAAGCCTGCGCATTCAACTCCAATGAGCTGAATGAGCTCCTCACCTATGGAGATGGAAAGAATGGCATTTCTCCTTCGAGGCTGATCTCAGTCTGCTGAAAGGGGTGGTGTGGGTGTTTTTCAAGCAAATAAAGCATTGGGGGGTTGTGGGGGGAGCTAGTCTTAATGTTCCAGGAGTGATTGAGTTGCCAGGGTGTGGGGAGTTGAGATGGGAATATTATTACCAGTGACAACTTTTCCTCCATGAAGATTTTCTGTGAAGGAATGGCTTTTGCAAACCTTTACAGAAACCACACGTGTTTCAGTTCAAGACCTGGGAGTGTAGTGAACCCTACTCTTTAGGGTCATCAGAAGAGAATGAAATAACGATCAGAAATATCAAAGTGAGGCAGCACAGAGTAAGAGTAGAAGTGCGTGTGTGTGTGTGTGTTTGTGTGTTGTGATAAAGTCTTGGGAGAGAGAAAGAAAACAGGAATACTTGTGAACAAAGAAACAGCTGGGAAGACCTAAGAAAGCCTAAGAACATACTTTGATCAGAATTTCTCAGGAGCTGAGCTCAAAACACAACCCAGGTTCTCTGAAGTATGCCCAGTGACCACTCAGAACTTTCTGAAGTAGTCACAGTTCTCAGGTGTTTTGGAATAACTGTGAGGAGAGACATTCAAATATTCTGGTCATAATAACAAAATGACATATGTGTGTGGAGGAACAACACAGAAGTAAACGCCTCTAGCTTTGCACGGTGTCCACAAAGCAAACGTACAGGGCTATTACAGAAACCGCAGGGGAGCAAAACCCCAACGGTCATGAGGTAGCAAATGAAAATTAATTGCACAGAGCCATTATTTCTCATTTAGAATACATAAAATATCATGAGTGCTATTTATATTGAGTGTTCTGTCATTACTGTTTTATTTTAGTAAACATCAAGTCTTTCATAGGTTTTACTCCTGATTTCCTTCTCACTAACTCTTTTTTTTCCCCAAAATGTCTTAAGTTCTTGTAGTATGAACCATCCTTCCATAGTTGTTCAGAAACCTAATCCTAATGGTTATATTATATTATAAAAAGATACACTGTTGTAGTTGCAGAAGTAGGAATTATGTATTGTGATGAATATGAAAGAAATTACAGCTTAAAAGTTCCCTGGGCCTAAGTATTTTAACTTTGGAATGTGTGCATGCAAGGGAAGTCATTAAGACTCCTCCCTTCTTACCTTCCCAGTCTATTGACATTACTCACAGCTCTAAGCATGAGGAAGCCACCTTAGGGGCAAAGGCCTCCAATTCTTCCTTAGTAAGTTCTCAAAATTAAGTCTGTATCTTGAAAGTGTGAAATCATTTGGAAAAAATAATTGGTAGAAAAACAGGAAAAGCAATCATATTTTTATGTCATTCTAGTTACTCTCTCTCTCTCTCTGTTCTTTGAAATTAATCAGTTCTGAATTTCTTAGCAAGACCTTCAGGACTTATATGATATTGCTCTAAATTCCCTCTCCACCTCTCTTCTTCCACTCATCTTGCCTCAACTCCCTTGTGTGTTTCATGAATGTGCGGAGGATTGCTCCCCGCCATGTCCTTGCTTATTCTTTCCTCCCACCCAGGAAAGCCCTCCTCTACCTCCTGTACACAGGGGACCCTTCCTTCATAGTAGGAGCTCAAATGCCTACTTTCTTGGATCTTTCTCATTAGAACCAGACTTTTTTCTTTTTCATTCTCTGAGCATTTTATCTATCTTAGAAGCACAGCCAACTAATGTAAAAACACTTATTTCATTCTTTTTATAATAAAATTAAAATATCATCTGAGTCTTTTCTTCTTAGATTGAGAGCTTCTTGAGGGCAAAATTTATGTCTTATTCATACTTACACCTCACACAAAGTTCTCAGCACAATGCTTTTATTTTTTTTTTTTAAGAGGCTTTTTTTTTATTTTATTTTATTTTTTTTTTATTTTTTATATGAATTTTTATTTATTTTTTTGTTACAGATATTTTACCTTTTTACCCCATTGGCACCCCCCACCCCACCCCCCCTCCACCCTGTCCCCGGCTTTGTTGTCCATGTCCATTGGTCATGCATACATGCATATAAGTTCTGTGGTTTATCTCTTCCCACCCCCCCACCCCCCATCCCCTCTTCTGAGGGATGTCAGTCTGTGCCCTACTTCCATGTGTCTGGGTCTACTGTATTCCTCAGACTGTTATGTTCATTATATTCCATATATAAGTGAGATCATGTGGTATTTGTCTTTTTCTGCTTGGCTTCTTTCACTTAGGATAATACTTTCCAGGTCCCTCCATGTCGTCTCAAAGGATAAGAGATCTTTCTTTCTTACCGCTGCATAGTACTCCATTGTGTATATGTACCACAGCTTTTTGATCCATTCGTCTACTGGTGGACACTTGGGCTGTTTCCAGGTCTTAGCTATTGTAAATAGTGCTGCTATGAACATGGGGGTACATATATTCTTCCTGATTGGTGTTTCAGGCTTCTTAGGGTATATTCCCAGCAGTGGGATCACTGGGTCAAATGGAAGTTCAATTTTTAATTTTTTGAGGTAGCACCATATTGTTTTCCATAGCGGCTGCACCAGTCTGCATTCCCACCAGCAGTGTATTAGAGTCCCCTTTACAATGCTTTTATAATATCCTAAAAAGAGCATCAGAGTAAAGGTCAGGAACTTGGGGTTCCAGTTTTAGGCCCTTTAACAACTCAATATGTAACCATAGACATATTATTTAAACTCTATTAACCTCTATATCTTGTATAATATGGGGCTAAAAACATCTACTTCGCATGAATAATTAAATACGGAAAGGCTTCTAAAATTCTAAAATACTGTATTACTTCAAGAATGAAAGTTATTAATGTTGTTCTTATAATTTTATTATAATGGTAGTAACTCAATGACTATTAAATATGTCTTTAAGGATGAAAAGGCAAAAGTAAGTAGATCATAAATGTCATATTTGAATTCAGTTGTAATAGAATGGAATGACTACACACATTTATTTTCTCTCTTTCCCAAAATCCTTTTAAAATAAAATTAAAGAAATTTTTTAGTAGTTATAAAAAAGCAACATTACAAAGAGAATGAAGAGAAGACAGGAGCAGACAGGGGATTTCTATAAACTTTTTGAAATGTGGAAGTAGATGGGGAAGTGACAAATGGCATAGGTGAACAGGAGTCAGAAGAACCTCTAAACCCGGAGAGGGCCACACCAAGGAGGACCCAGAAGATTCCCCTCTAAAAGCCCCAGAAAGGCTTGCAGTTTGCAGAACCTAGGAAGGTGTCCACGAAGAGAGGATTGAGAGTAAGGGTCAGGTTCAAATGGTGTGCAAAGCGTTATCTTCCTATAGCCTTCCACCTTCTGTATTCCTGTGAGCAGGGGTTATTTCCTTTCCCTCTCCCTTCTCCTTCCATCTCTTCACATTCAAACAACCAGAGGTCACTCTAGGGAAATACACCTTGAAGCTTTGGACTTCTGCACCCCAGGGACGAGGAGATGCAGCAACAGTCTGTATTTTGAATTGGAGAGACCCCAGCTTCCTTCCTTTTACTGCTTCTCAATGCAAGGAACAGGGTGTCTCTCTCCAAAGCTAGAGGCTGGAGAGTTCCTCTCTAGAGAAAGTAAAGGAGGAAGCCAAGGATAAAACATTCAGATAAAAACATATGGGGGAGAGCTGTTTGCCATCTCATTTCCCTGAAGTGACGCCCAAGAGTCAAAGCAAAGTCTTACCCAGGTTCCTTCTCCCCACCCCGAGAGTCTCCAATCTGCTTTTTAGTGCCTCCTATTTCTATATAAGTGAGCATCTATTGAAGGAATGCCTTCAATATAAGGAGAGACAGAGCTAGACAGAGCGAGAATATAAATGGAACTCCAAAGAAACAGAAGCTGGAGAAAATTTCAAGAGACAGAAATGACAGGGCATTTATGAAATGAGTGTTGCATGTATAATAGTTGGAGAAAAAAAATTCTAGAAAATTAAAGTATCATTGTTTAAAATATTATAAACTTTAAGAAACATTTCAAAAATCCCCCCAAAGTTATACTAAAGAGTAAATTTGGAAAGTTAGGATAGAAAATAAGGGGATATCTAACATCTAACAAATAGATATTTAATCAAGGTTAGGAGTTTGTTTTCCTGGAATTAGGTAGAAACAGAGATAAAAAGTTCCTGTTCAGCTGACTAAGACATCCAGTGATTAAAAAAAATAACACAATATTAACTGTAAATCAGCTTGCCTGAAACGTGTCCACTCCTTCCTATAAAAGAAAGGCAAAAAATCCTGCTGAGGCCCTCTAATCTTCAAACCTGAGTGTTGTTCTTGTTGTTACTGTGTGAAAAAATAAATCAGGGTTGTTGTTTTTTTTACTTTGTCAATGAAGAAAAATTAATCAGAAATAAAATTATAGACACTGTCACATAAGTGGAGAACATGTGTCCAGAGTTGGGTCAGAGTGCCCATACTCATAAGGGGAAGAAATAAATACATCAAGACCACGAGGAATAAAGACAAGTTCTGAAGGAGCTTCTGTGGAGAACAAAGAGCAATTCGCCTCCAGGTGATCAGGAGTCAGAATGGGATCGGACTTTTCAATAGCAATAATGAACTCTAAAATCCACTCGGCAATGTTTTCAAGCTGCTAAAGAAACATGATTTTTATCCTGGTTGTCTGTCCCCAGACACATTTTCAATCAGGTATAAGGATAGAATTAAAATAGATTCCTTATTAGGAAGTGATTTGATCGCTACAAGTATCCTCTAATAATTCAAGGGTGTTCTTCAGGAAAAGAATTAAATTAAAATAATGTCTATGATTCAGGGAAATGGGGTATCTCCCTGAGGAGGAGGGTGTAGGAGACTTAGGAGGCCCCATATAGAAGAGGGTCATACATTATTTTATTTTTATATAATAAATTTGGTAATTGAAAAATCTGTTGAAGTATATCTGAATAATTGGATACATATATAGAAAATTCATAAATAAAAATGGTAACTTATTAAAATAACATCTAAAAAGTGAATAATAATATACAATTTGAAATGGCAATAGACAATATTTACTCATTGTACTATTTTTTTTTAAATCAAACCTTTGATTTAAAAAAAATTATAATAAAACTAATTTTGGAGAATGAAAAGGGAGAAATATATATGTAAGAAAGTGAAAACCACATCTACTATAACCGAAGTAAAAATGTCTAAAATGGATACATGAAGAAATGATAATATAAGCAATTTATTTAGATACTTTATTTAGAGATCAATACCAATGAATACAGACAGGTTGATGCCTCAAATCTGTGTGAGTCCCAAAGTTGAGGGAGAGGTGAGACAGGTATAATTTTTGTTATTCATTTTAATCTTCTCATTTCTATTTAAATTTTTAAATCATGCCCACTTGTCCACATCGCAATTTTATGAAAATAAAAATAAATTCAGAAACAGTAAAATAAAAATGCTCCATATTTGAGAAACAAAAAATTATACTACAATAAAACGTGGTCCTTGAACAAGGGTTTCCTTCAGCCGGTTCACACTACGCGAGCTGTGCAGTGTGTGCACAGAAGCAGTGACTTCACAGGTCATTGAGCATTTCTGAGTTTAAATAAATCTTCCACAATCCGAATGTCTCTGCAATGGGAACTAAGTCGGTAAAGGCTGGTGGAACAAACACCCTAAAATTCCTCGTTGTTGCTGTCCATCTGGGTACATGCCAGAATAGTTTCTTTTTTTTGGATGATTTATTTTGATTTCTGGCAAATCAGACACAATATAAATGCTCAAAATAATAAAAATGTCATAAATAAAAAGCAAAATCTCGGAAGGAGTCCCCTTAAAACCTTTGCCCATGCTTCTGTTTGCTAGAGAAGTAAAGGAAATTAACATTTACTGAGCACTTACAATGTACCAGGCTTACTCACGCAACTCATTCTCGCTGCCCAATGGCTTTGTGAGACAAATTACCAGCCTCTTTTTAGAGGTGAAGAAACTGAGCGCCAGAGAGATTAATAAGCTACCCTAAATTCACAAGTGGTGGGGCTGGTATTGGCTCCTCGTCTGTGTCACCGGAGGCTCAAAGCACACTCAAGCTCCTCAGGACCCTGTTTTTCATCCCAGCATCTTTTAATTCAAGACTCTCTACCTAGGGTTTCGTGGTCATGGGGTACGCCTCAAAGGAACCTCTGACGAGCCAAGATCTTGCTGGACTAGTCCTCAAGCGGGGGTGAAGCCCATCCCCCCTACTCTAGTGTCTCTTTCATGCTGCTTTATGCAGAAGTAAATCCGCTCTCTTACACTTCAGTGCTCAAGGTACCTTCACTGGAACATTTCAGAACCGCTCTGAAAAAGCACTGCACTGGGCAGGTAACTCTTTATGAAAGAGAACATTTGGGCATAAGGAGGGCCAGGGGTATCAACCATTTCAATACCCTTGTTTTTCAGACATGGGCCCAGATAAACCCGATAATCTCACCTAGACTGGAAAGGGCTCCGACCTCAGATGGTTCTCACCCCTGCTGGGGGGCAGTAAGGCAGGGATGCCCTGGCTTTGCTCAGATGCTCTGGGCTCCCCAGTGTGGCACTGACCAGATGGCGCTGCAGGGGGGGTGATCGCTGCTTCATCTCTCCCTTGGATAGGAAGCTTTCGGAGCAGAGGCACTGAGTCTTACTTATCTGTGTCCAGCACTAGGACAGTGTCCGGAACCTAACAGGCATTCAAATCTTTGTTAAATGAATGAATGGCTAAATAAAAATCGTGTTCCTAGGATCCCAGCTCAAGCACTGTCTCCAGCTTGCTAGCTCTCATCTCGGACAAGTCATTTATACTGGCAAATGGGCTTTAAAGGTCTTAGGTGATGAATTGTTTTATATAAAATAATAATAATAATAATAAACTATGAATAGCAGCTGCTATTTATTGAATGTTTAGCCTGGGCCAGGCAATGTTACAAGTGTTTTGAAAGTATTACCTTATTTTGTTTAAAATACATTTGCTGTCCTAAATCGCCTGCCCGGACAGTGGTTGGAGCTCCTTTTCCAACGCCTTTCTCATTGCACTAGAACTCAGTCTGTGGTCTATTTGGTTTCAATCTCTACTGCTCTTTTGGAAGCAGATGCAAAGGGGCAGACAACTTCGACCCAGAGTAGAATTCGAGCTCTTAACGCACCAGTCTGTGAAATTGGCGTCGGGAATAGAGGAAGCAGGGATGCCATGGCTCTATCTGCCTTAAGAAAGAGAGGAAATTAGTATTCTCCTAATAGACAGGATGTCACAGAAGAGTTCAACCTTCTTCATAATACTGTAATTAGTATTTCATATAGTATAATTTTAGTCTTGATGAGATAAGCACTTTCTGAAGAAATTTCAATATCTATATTGCTAGTGCTGGCAAAAAAAAAAAAAAAAGGCAATTTAAAATGACACATTTTAATACATAATAGCTGCCCCAACCTTTGGATGTGGCAGCATGAATATCAAATTCTTTGGGAGAGAATGAGGTTTGCAGTGCCTCCCAGGGGTTGGTGCCTTTCTAATGAACACAATGCAAGTCTGCTGAATGGAGCCAACCTCAGCCCCCGGGTCTCTCGCTGATCAGGCTGGTGAGAATGTTCCTTTCAGCTAATCCTGTAATTCAAGCAGACTCAGCCACAGGACATGCTAGGAACCGAGTGGCTTCGCCTTGTGCTGGGCATTATGCTTGACAAACTTTATGTCATTAATCCTCATTCTATAGATGAGAAAACCCATGTTCAAAAGGATGAACTCACTACTGCAGAGGTAAAACCAGTAGGCATTTGAATGCAGATCTACCTAATTATTCCATGCTGTGAGCATTGCAATAGGCTGCCTCCCTGGAACAGGTTGTTTATCAAAGAATTTCTTGCTGGGTGATCAGATCCCCTAGCTACATACACTAAAGGGGGGGAGGGGGAGTTGACACCAAAATGTTCTATTATATTTAAATAGCACTGGTAGTGATACATACTCCCTGAAAATACATTAGCTGGTATGATAGCTAGGGGTTGGAACAAAGAAATGTTATCATTTGGTTTGTTATCTTTTCTGCAACCATTGGGTTAAGACTGCCTGCCGTTATCAGGACAAAAGTGGTTTGTGATTACAAATGATTATAAACCTCAATGCATACCTCCTCTGAAAAGAAACTACAGTGATATTGCTTTGGCATTGTGCTATCCTCCTGTGAGTTTATTTCAAAAGATAACTTTGATCATTTTCCAAACAGCTATAAGAGATGTACAGGTTGAGGCACCTACAGGGAACTGCAGGTTGGGGGTAATTAAATTGAGTTCCCTGCTCTTGGATGGTGCTCTTGACCAGTGCTAATGATTATCATCACTGCAGGGACAGTACAAATGTCACTATTATCACTGATACGATGAGGAGGAAGAAGAGAGGAGAGGTGGAGGGAGGATGGGGGAGAAAGCAGGACAAGGATATTTATGTGTTAGCTACTATGTCTTCTTGCGTTCTGTGCCCCAGCATACAACGCAGCTGCTAGCAAATAACTGATCCTCAGTCAAGAATGCATGAAAACGTTCATGGACAGATGGATGGCTAAAATTTATACATGACCACACGCATAGTCTGCTAGGCCTGCCATAAAATACCACAGACTGGATGGTGTCAAACATAGGAATTTCTTTTGTCACAGTCCCGGAAGCTGGACGTTCATGATCAAGGCGCTGGCCAGGTTGATTCCTTCTGAGTCTCTTTCCTTGGTTTGCAGATGGTTACCTTCTTACAATGTCTTCAATGGCTTTTTTCTCTGTGTGTGCCCATCCCTGGTGTCTTTTACCCTTCTTGTAAGGACACCAGTTCTGTTGGATTAGGGGCCCCACTATTTGACCTCATGTAATCTTATTTACCTCCTTCAAGGCCCTGTCTCCAAATATAATCACATTGGGGGTTATAGATTCAGTCTATAAATTTTGAGAAAAAACAATGCAGTCTATAACATCACATAACTCAATTCTAGTTTAAATGTTATCTTTATCATGGATTAGTTCCTGAGTCTTATCATTAGAATATCTATCCTTTGGACTCTCATAGCATAATACTAGTATTTGTGCTTAGAACTCATCAGTTTGCTCTTTTAGGGGGCAGAACGGAAACCTCCTAGCTGGTCTCTTTGCCTTTGGTATTCCTCTCAATATGTTAGCATAAGTAGTCAACATTACTAAAAGAAGAAAGAAAGGGAATCCAATATTACTAAGCATAATCAACTAGGGAGCATAAGACTGCTTAACCCAGAAGCTATTGCTTCACACACCAGGGGACAGCAGCACGGCCCTGCCAATGGCATTAGTAACCCATCCTCCAGTACCTTCAGGGAACCAGGGGAAAGTAAGCAGATGCTCAGTTAGGGCCAAGATGGTCCACAGAGGCCTATCAGTCTAACCTGGAAAAATGATTGGATTGGATAAGCGACATAAAATCCCTGAAAGATTGGGAATAGATTGGATAGGGAGTGGACCCAACAGAAGTCCAGGGAATAGATTGGATAGGGAGTGGACCCAACAGAAGTCCAGAAAGCTTGGAAGTTGATTGGTTACCTTGCATGGTCCTTCCCTAACCCAAGATAATATAATCCCAAGTAACAAAGAACTCTCTCTCTCTCTCACTTGGTAACATGTGCTCACCCCATTCTTTTGCGTGTTCTCTTCATAGCAGCCGTGTGGTCCTAGCAGCCCCTTGGGGCCCATGGCAGACTGCACAGGCCTGAGCATAGCACCACCTGGAACATACTAAGCTAGCTGGATTCAGACAGATATATGAGCTGAACCAATGGCACAAAACGTCTTGATGCTGGTCCTATTTCTGGATTTGATAAAGACAAGATTAGATTTTCTCCTTGAGGTGCAGATGGAGAGGGGACACTGGAAACCCAGGGGCTCCTTCGATTTTTGCATCTGGTATCACAAATAAATCTTATCACCAGATCTCATCCTCCCTTGTGAGTCCCCAAAAATGTATTTCTCGTGTCACCACAAGCACTCCACTTCTACCTGCAACAATTCTGCACAGCTGTCAACAAGTTACTCCTTAGCTGTACCCTTACCCATGAGCTTATGATGAGAAGGGCAACTGCCCGGGATGAGGTTAAACTCTGCACTAAGATCCTTCCTGTGTAACGAATCATATCTTCCGTACTGCTTGTTGTACATTGCCTTCTGCCCACTCTGTACCACCGGAACCTCTGCAGTTTCAGATTCTGACCATAAGCATGTCCGTCTTGCTGCCTGAAGATCCCTGGGCCAGAGAGCAACCCATCCCACTGTAGTTACCCATGGCCACACACACACACACACACCCCTGACCTCTCCACTCAAACTCCTCGTGTTCTTCCCTCTGTGTTTCAAATGTTCATTCTTCTTTAAGATGTGCCCTAGATGAAAATCACAGAAGATGTATCTAGAAATGATCACACACAGTAAGACTCTGGCTGGGGCAGTTTCAACTGGTGATAATCAAGGAGTAGTTCCTATCGGGTAAATACTATTAGATAAAAACTAAACTCTAGGGAAAGAAGATCCCGAAAACACATTAAAGCAACCAAAAGGAGTCAGAAACATGGGTGGGCATTTATTATTGAGCAATTTGTTGTTGCTCTTTGTTTGTTTGTTTGTTTTTTTGTCGAAGAGCAGGCCCCAGTTAGCACCACACCACATAGGTTAAATTCAGTTGAAAATATGTAGCCTTAATGATTTGAAGAACCAATGCAGAGAGATTATTGTGATAACAAGAGTGGGAAAATGAAGAAAGAAAATAAGCTAAAAAATGGAAATACCATATTCTGCATATAAACTCTGTCCAAATTTCTGAAGGTCCTCTGAACTATGAAAGCATAGGGTAGATCCCAGCTTTCAAATAAAGTAAAAGAAGCATGCCAGAGAAACAATGAAATTTGGAGTTTGAGTTCAGACAAGTTAATTATCTATTAAAGAAATAAATAAATGCACTTCAGAGGAACATCATCAGAATCCAGAGTTTCTACAGTGTGTGTGTGTGTGTGTGTGTATCACAATATTTGAGACATAATACTTGGAGCAAAAAACCAAGAAACTGTATCCAGAAAAGAACACTTATATCCTCTTCAAAATGAGCTAGAAATGAAGACATTGCACATAAATGAAAACTGATAGGCTTTTGTGCCAACAGGTCCACACCCTACAAGGAAATGGCAAAGGGAGCTTTTGTTCAAGGCTGAAGTAAAATGAAGACAGATGGAAAACTCAGAAAGGAATGAAAACACTGGAAATAATAAATATATAGGTATGGACAAAGGACTATATTTCCTAGAAAACATAATTTTAAAACATGGCTGTTTAAAGAAAAACATGGCAACCCTGAGCTACAGAGTTTATAACATACACAGATGCACACAGATGGCCACTCCAGCACTCACGGTGATAAAACAAGTGCTGCGCCCTAAAGTGAGTGTCAAGGTAAGAAATGTCCAAACAGGTAAGGATTTTGCATGAGTTCATTTGAGCCAAACGGATGACAATTGCAGGGAAACAAAGTCTCAACAGACTGAGAAAATGCTCTGGAAAATGGCAGGGTTACCACGTCTTTTATGCATCAGAATCAAAGGGGAAGACTTGAGAGGGTTACATGAAATCCACTGGTGATAGATTGGGGAGGGGGGAGAAAACAAAGCTGGGGGTGTTCTCTGAAATTGGATAAAAAGTTAGAAGGAATAGACACTTCTTTTACAGAGGAGGTACAGGATAGTTAACAATCAACATGGTAATAATAAGAATGAGGGCTCTGTGGTCTCCTGCTCTGGTGAGAGATGGTCCCCTGAGGGGTCTGGAAAAAGAAAATTACCCTGACATCCCAAAGGTATGTTATCATAGATGCAGAAAGACCAGAGACAAGCTAGGCTTCAATTTCACAGAATTCTGTTTGGGTACTTGGGGTTTCTGAGTTTGTAAGGCCACCCGCCATGCAGGCCGCCCACGGATTTACAAGGATGGAAGGCATCCATTATATGTTGTCTCATCAAAATTGAATAAAATCAGAAACATAGAACAATAAGATATCTGGAAAAATTCAAAACTATTAGGAAATCAAACAACACACTTCTAAATAGTCCAAGAGTCAAAGAAAACAATCACATAGGCAATTCAAATTAAATTAGAGCTGAATCATATGGAAAATACAATAATCACTTTTCTGGGTATTGCATCATTTTAAATAGGTATTGTCTCAGGCCCATGGTGTCCTTTTAGGGAGGTGTTACAGCATAATGGTTACAACCAAGGATGTAGAATTCTGCCTGCCTGAGTTTGAATACCAGGTCCATCAATTGCTATCCGTATTGTGGGTTGGGGCAAGTTGTTTAACTTCTTTGTGCCTCTGTTTGCTCAGAATAAAACAGTACTCCATCCCAAAGGGTTGCTGTGAGAATTAAATAAGTTAATATTGGGTAGAATACTTAGAATAGTGCCTGGAACACAGTAAATATTAAATAAAAATTAGCTATTATTATTATTTGTCCTCCCTGCAACCTTAGAATATATTCAGAAGAGGCATTATTTAGTGTCTCAAGCACTTAGCAATAGTAAGTGGTACATAATAGGCACTTGCTAAATATTTATCTATGAATGAATTGATATTGGACGAAGTGGTGGGGGGGGCTTCTCTTCCCTACTGGGTGCTGCTGGGGGTGGACTTACGATATCCCGAGAAAAATAATTTTCTGAGACTTGCACAGGAGAATGAGTGATTTTCTTTTGCGCAGAATTAAATCCCCATGTTTCTAAAGTCCGAGTTCTCTTAGTCCAATCATAGAAGATGTGTAGCAGGGGTTTCAGTAAATCTAGAACCAAAGCCAGTGTCAAGTTTTCTTACCATGTTGCAGCCAGGTCCAGTATAGCATCAGGCGGGCTGCAATCGATTAGTCCATTGCATGTGGGGGTCCACATGGCCGTGGGCCACACGGGAGAATGCCAGGAAGCCAAGTATGAGCCAAGAGCATGTGTACCAGGAGGAACCAAAAGCTCCAGGAGAGCAAGTTTTTTTATTTAGGGCATTAAATATCCCAAATCTTAAAGTGTGTGCAGTGGCCATGCTCATTCTGGCCAATGGTCTCTGTTCCCAGGTGTGACTGACAGCAAATACCTTTCCTAGTCATTCCAATTTCACTGGGCATGCATCTATTTTCCCTTTGTCCAGTCCCCTTCCCCCAGTGTTTTGCAGGGACATGCCTATAAGGTCTGGCCTTCCCCTTGCTCCCTTCCAGTTATTAATAACGAGGTTAATGACAACTATATCATTATGACATGTCTTCTTTACTGAGTCCTTATCAAGAATTGTGCTGATCAATTTACACACCTTATTTCACTGAATCCTCACAACATAAGAAGTGATTACCCTTACTTCTATTTTGCAAATGGCCAAGCTGAGCAGAGATTGAGGGGCTCAGCTGCAGTCACACGAGTGTAAGTGACAGACTGAGCATCATACTTCAAGTCTCCTGCTCCTCTCTTTCAAGGGACAAGAAATGGGCCTCAGATTCTAACTGACTTCAATTCTTACAATACTGAGAAGACATTTTTAATCTTTAAAACTCCAGGAGAACTTATGGTGACATGGATGTTACCTCTTTGTAGTAGAGTGCCTTGTATCAAATATCTCCGAGTCCACACCACATGGAAAACAACAGCAACCCACGAATGGTAAGCCTCAGACCCCCTCTCTGCCTGACCACACTCTTACTTAAGGAAAACCTTGTCATATGCTTCTTCCCAAAGTCCCAAATAAAAAGTGAGAGCAGCCCTGGCCGGTTTGGCTCAGCGGTTAGAGCATCGGCATGCGGTCCGGAGAGATGGGGGTTCAATTCCCGCTAAGGGCATGCACCTCAGTTGCAGTTTGTCCCCAGCCCTGGTTGGATCTTGTGGGAGGCGGCCACTCGATGTGATGTGTCCCCTTCACGTCGATGTTTTTCTCTTTCTCTCTCCCTCTCTCTCCCTCCCACTCTATCTGAACAAAAAATGGAAAAATGTCCTCGGGTGAGGATAAAAAAATTAAAATAAAAACATAAAAAGTGAGAGCAAATCTCCATGCTTGATGAAGCTGGAATAGGAACTACTTTCTTGGCTAAAGCCCAGAGAAAGAAAGAGGGAGATAAACTTTATCTTTCCCTTCCTGGCCCACGATGGGTCAGAAAGCGGCAGTGGTTTATTTTACCTCCTTTACAACAGCCCCGCCTCTGGCCACAGGCGGCAAGAATGCTTCCTGTGATGGACTCCACTGGTGTCCTCCACAGGCAACTTTGTTACGTTGAAGAAACAAAACCGTTTAAGAAATCTCTTTTCTCACAAAGCTTAGCAAAATCCTGTTTTGCTCACCTGAGGCTGAAATTATGCTCATTCTCTCCATTCTTTCTTTCAACAACTTTCCTTTATGAGGTTTAAATTTTGTCTAAGAAAAATAGATGTTTCTTGGGTTTTGTTGTTTGTTTGTTTTTAATTTTTTTCTCTTTATTGTTTTTAGAGAGAGAAGATGGGAGAGAGAGAGAGAAGTAGAAACATTGATGAGAGAGAACATCAATTGGCTGCCTCCTGCATGCCCCCACACTGGGGATTTGGCCCACAACCTGGGCATGTGCCCTGACCAGGAATTGAACCAACAACCTCTTGGTGCATGGGTCGACGCTCAACCACTGAGTCACACTGGCCAGGCAGATGTTTTTTCATTTAATGTGGCAAATGGCATGCATTTATAAAGGAAAATAAATGCTGTAATAATTTAAAAAATATTTCTCTTAGCACAGAAGCTTGGTGTAGCTGCCAAATGACTGTAATAAAACATTATACATATACCACTTAAGTTTCAGAACATTGCAAATTTAAAAAATCAGTAGCATTTTATACATCTTAAGAAATAATAATTACAAAATTAATTTTTATTTTATAATTCATTTATGTCTAAAAATATTCAGTATCCTCTACAATAGTTACCAGGCAATTATAAATCTAATCTTAATTTTTTGTAGGGTAGTTGCATCCATTGGAACAATTTTGTGTATGTGTCTATATGTATGTATTTATATATGAATGTCCAATCCTCTGTTCAAGTATTCAATGATTTTCTGGCTTACAAATCTGACTTTTCAAGTTATTTTATTTTTCCTCAATTAGGATGCAAACTACTCATAAATAATTATTATTTTAATTAGAAATCCATATTATTGGAGAAAATTTTGAAAAGTATAACAGAAGTAATAACTTATCATTTCCTTTTAGTATGTGCTAGGTACTGTGATACATACACACATGTATTCCTTTGCTTTGTCAGCAGACAGGGCCCAGAAGTAACAAGACCTAGTAGCAATGAGCAAAACTAGCAACCACATTGTGGCTTCTCATACCATTTGCCAATAAAAGGAATCTGAGGTCCTTAGAGAAGAGGCTTATTCTAGGACTGTGACAGTACCAGAAAGTGAAAAATTGCTCATACAAACCTCAAGCACACAATATAAATTCCAATGCTGAAGAGGTAAAAGGGACACGGAAGCCATCAGACAGAGTTATCAATGCCCCAAACTGGAACACTTTCAGCAACAAAATAAATAAGGTAGTATTGGATTATAACCCAATGTACAGAATAAATATTCATTGGTCCCTACCGATACAAATAAATGACTGAATAAAAAAAAAAGGGAGATCACAGGCAAATCATCCATGCAGAAGAATCCCAAATAATTTATGTAGATACTTTTCTCTTAAAGAGGTTGAACATAATTCCTTCCTCCTTAAGTACAAACTACACCCAGTGACTTTCTTTTAGAGAATAAGCTATACAGAGGTGAAACCTGGCAAATACTGTTCCAAGCTAGATGACCAGGACTGACATCAGCAGTGGTAAGTCATATTGACAGTATGTACCTTGATAAGAAATGATGCGAATGGTACTTTGCCTCTGTGGTCTTCCTCCCCAAAACACGTTAACGTAGTCTAATCATGAAAAAAAATAAATAACACATCAAACAAATACCACTTGAGGGATTTTCTACAAACTCCCTGACCAATAATCCTCAAAACTGTCAAGGTTATCAACAGCAAGGAGTCTGAGAAACTGACAACCAAGAGAAGCCTAAGGAGACATGTTTCCCTAATGGAAGGGGGTATCCTGGGTAGAATTCTGTGACAGTAAAAGAACATTAGGGAAGACCTGAGGAATTCTCAATAAAGAATGGATCTCAGGCCCTGGCTGGTTTGGCTCAGCAGTTGGAGTGTCGGCCTGCCGACGAGAGAGTCCTGGGTTCAGTTCCTGCTAGGGGCACGTACTTTAAAAAAAAAAGAATGGATCGCAGCTAAAAATAATATATTAAGATTGGATCATAAATTGTGGCCAAAATACCATAGTGATATAAGATGTTGAATGTGGAGGAAACTGGGTATGGAGGGGTAGGGAATACAGGAAATCTCTGTGCCATCTTCACAATGATTCTGTAAAAATGAAATTGTTCTAAAAATGAAAAAAAAAAAGATTGAAACATGCTTCTCCTCTTTTACTAAATATACCATTCATATTTATAAGCTTAGGCAAATTTACTTTACTTGAATGTGGAATTTCCTTCACCATTGATTATTTATTTATTGAGAGGCATGCTGTAGGGAAAAAGAACATATTTGCTTGGGAATTAGGTCCATTTATCTGTTGACTCTTCTGTAGGTAACTATGGCCCCACAAATCATTGAAGTCATATAAACATTGAGAGAAATGCAAGAGTGTGTTAGATTAAGTTTCCATAAGACCCAGTACTGCCAAGAAACAAGGACTGTGCCATGCAAGCCAGTTCATGCTCATGTTTTTGACATGCCCCTTGCTTGCTGAACTTTGTCCCCATGAGGTTCTGTCCCATCATTGTATGTGCATATGTGTGCTTTCCCAGCATTTTACTACAGGCACATCGCTGGGTGGGCAGAGCCTGAGCATGGCTGTTGAAGCCTCTACTGCAGTTCTCGTCCATAGTTCAGTGTCATCCCTGAAGCCCCTTTCTGAACTCGTGGCTTGATTTATGGACACATTCCTGTCGCTATCATTGGTTCATCCTACATTGCTTTCTAATTAGTCCATAAGCCTTTTACTCTAGAATTAGACTCTCATGTTTTCCCTGCTAAGTCCTCTTTTTATTTTCTTACAACATATCCTATCAAAAGCCTTTCACAGACTTATTGAAGATGCTGCCTTACCTCCTCCCATGACCACATCAAAATTAAAACTAAACTACAGAATAACCATCATTGAATACCACTTGAAATCTATCAGAACAGAAATCCTACAATTAAGGATATAAAGAAGTCACATCGAGACTGATAGGAGGGGCAGAGACTCCAAATAGACTGGTCCCACACCCACATGTGGTGGTTAAAAATTGGGATGTATATCTCAACATCACAGCTTCCCCCTGAGGAGCGAGGGTCCCCAGCCCAACACCAGACCTCCAACCTAGGGTTCCAGGGCCAGGAAGAGAAGTCCCTATAACTTCTAGCTGTGAAAACCAGCGAGGATGGTGGCTGAGTGAAAAAGAGGGCAGCCAGAATCCCAGGCATTCCTCTTAAAGGGCCCATACATGGACTTACTCAGACGCACTAGCTCTGAGATCCAGCACTAGGAAAGCAGCTGGGAAGGCACCAGGGCCATATAGGAAGGATCTAAATTGTTTGGCTTCAGGGTGAGGACTGGAGGGGCAACTTACTCTGAGACAGAGTAAGAGACCATTGTTCCTTTGTTGAGCCCTCACTCCACAGAGAAGCCAGGTGATCTCCATATCTGAGTCTCCATCAACCTAACACTGTTTGCCTCACTCTAGTGATTCCCTGAGACCCTGCCCCATCCAATCTGCAGACCCACCTAAGCCATTTTCACAAGTTTTCTGTCTTGGCTCATGCTGCAGACTTTTCTAAAATTTCTCAAACAAGAAGCAACTGGCCTCAGTGTGCCATGTAACTCTCCCCAAGTGATCCCAGAACCCTGTCAGAAATAAAGAATACAATAACAGAAATAAAGAATACTTTACAGGAAACCAATAGTAGAGTAGATGAAACTGAGGATCAAATTAGAGATTTGGAAGATAAGGAAGAAGAAAACACTCAATCATAACAGCAAAGAAAAAAAAAAGAATTTTTAAAAAATGAGGATAGTTTAAGAAGCTTCTGGGACACCCTCAACCATACCACCATTCACATCATGGGGATACCAGAAGGAGAAGAGAGAGAGAGCAAGGAATGAAAAAAAAAAATGGCAGAAAAATATTTTAATCTGGTGAAGGAAATAGACATACAAGTCCAGAAAACACAGAGGGTCCCAAGCAAGGTGAACCCAAAGAGGCCCACACCAAGACACATCATAGTTAAATACAGAAGGTTAAAGACAGAGAAAATCTTAAAAGCAGCAAGAGAAAAGCAGTTAATTACCTATAGGGAGCTCCCATAAGATTGTCAGTTGATTTCTCAACAGAAACTTTGGAGGCCAGAAGGGACTAGTATAAAATATTCAAAGTGATGAAAAACAAGGACCTGCAATCAAGATTACCCAGCAAAACTATCATTCAGAATCAAAGGGCAGACAAAGAACTTCCCAGGCTGAAAAAGCTAAAGGAGTTTATCATCACCAAACCAGTATTATAAGAAATATTAAAGGGTCTTCTTTAAGAAGAAAAAGAAATACAAAAGATAAAAAAATGTAAATAAATATATCCTCATCAACGTTTACTTTGTTTATTTATCCTCACCCAAGGACATTTTTTTTTTTTTTTCCATTTATCTTCAGATAGAGCAGGAGGAAGAGAGAGAGAGAAACATCGATGTGAGAGAGACACATCGACTGGTCGCCACCCACACAACCACAACCGGGGCCTGGGACAAAAAGCAACTGAGGTATAGGCCCTTAGCGGAAACTGAACCCAGGACTCTCTGGTCCATGGACCCACACTCTGACTGCTGAGCCAAATCGGCCAGGGCTATCAACGTTTACTTTAAATGCAAATGATCATGTGCTTCATACAGTGGTTTTAATAGATAACAAACAAGACCCTTCCATATGCTGTCTACAGGAGACTCATTTCAGATTGAAAGACACACAGACCGAAAGAAAGTGATGGAAACAAGATATTTTATTATATTTTTTTTGTGTGTGAATGCACACATATGAGCGAGAGCATGCGTCTTGTGATTGCAAAGAGAGGGGAGGAGGGAGGGAGGCGCAGGGGTGGAGGCGCAGGAGATGGGGACAGAGGCTGAGGGAGAGGCAGCCAGAACAAGATTGAATGAAAATGGAAAAAAACAGCAACACAAAACTGGGGTAGCCATTCTTGTCAGACCAAACACACTTTAAAACAAAGGCTGTGACAACAGACAAAGGAGGACCCAGCAACTTCACTTCTGAGTACTTATCTGAAAAAACTCAAAGCACTAAATCATAAAGACATACATCCATATGTTCATTGCAACATTATTTTTTTGTAGCCAAGATATGAAAGCATCTTAAGTGTCCATCAGTAGATAAAACGATTAAAAAGAAGTGGTGCATATATACAATAGAATAAGATTCAGCCATAAAAAAATGAAATCTTGCCATCTGCAACAACATGGACGGACCTACCCGTCCCACACCAGGTGCCCCGCTCAGGTTTCCGGTGCCAGGAAGAGAAGTCCCCATAACTTCTGGCTGGAAAAACCAGCAGGAACTGAGGTTCAGGGAAGCTGAGGCAGCTGGAGCCCCAGGCAGCTCCCTAAAGGGCCCGCGCACGGACTTATCGGACTCACTCCCTCTAAGCTTGGAGGGGAGGCAGCTCGAGACATACAGGGAAGAACTGAGCTGTTTGGCACTGGAGCGAGGGCTGGAGAGGGGGCTTCCTCGGGGACAAACGTGCTGTAAGAGGCCTTTGTTCCTTTGGTGACCCCTTCCCTGGGGCGGCAGACAGTCGCCATATCTGGGACTCCAGCAACCTGGCTCACACTGGTAGCCCCGCCCTGCTGACTCCCTGAGGCCCCGCCCCACCCGACCCAACTTTCAGGCCCACCCAAGCTGTTGGCACTTGCTTAACCATAGGATTGGCCTGTCTTGGATCCTGCTTCAGGTTTTTCCTAAATTCTTTCAAACGAGCAGCACCGGGTCTCAGCGAGCCCCATACCTCTCATTAAGTAATACATAGAAACAAACACAGGGAGGCAGCCAAAATGAGGAGACAAAGAAACAGGTCCCATATGAAAGAACAGAACAAAACCCCAAGAAAAGAACTAAGCGAAATGGAGATAAGCAACCTAACAGATACTGAGTTCAAAATACTGCTTATAAGGATGCTCAATGAACTCAGTGAGGGCCTCAAGAGCATAAAAAAGGACCAGACAGAAATGATCGCTGCACAGTTAGAAACGAAGAAGGCTTTAACTGAAATAAAGAATAATTTACATAGCTTCAATAATAGAGTATGTAAATCCAAGGAGCAAACCATCGATTTGGAATATAAGGAGGCAAAAAACGCCCAATCAGAACAGCAAAAAGAAAAACGAATCCAAAAAAATGAGGATAGTGTAAGGAGCCTCTGGGACAACTTCAAGCGTGCCAACATTTGCATCTTGGGGGTGCCGGAAGGAAAAGAGAGAGAACAAGAAATCGAAAACCTGTTTGAAACAATAATGGCAGAAAACTTTCCTAACTTGGTGAAGGAAACAGACATACAAGTCCAGGAAGCACAGAGAGTCCCAAACAAGATGAACCCCAAGAGGCCCACACCAAGACACATCATCATCAAAATGCAAAAGGTTCAAGACAAAGAGAGAATCTTAAAAGCAGCAAGAGAAAGGCAGCTAGTTACCTACAAGGGAGTTCCCATTAGGCTGTCAGCTGATTTCTCAAAAGAAACTTTGCAGGCCAGAAGGGAGTGGCAAGAAATATTCAGAGTGATGAAAAGCAAGAACCTACAACCAAGATTACTCTATCCTGCAAAGCTGTCATTTAGAATCGATGGACATATAAAAACTTTCCCAGACAAGAAAAAGTTAAAGGAGTTCATCACTACCAAACCGTTATTATATGAAATGATGAAGGGTCTTTTTGAAGAAAAAGATAAAATGTATGAACAAACAAAATGGCAATGAATACATATCTATCAACAATGGAATCTACAAACAAAATGAACAGGAAGAACAGGAACATTCTCATAGATACAGAGAACATTTTGTTGGTTGCCAGTTGGGAAGGGGGTTGGGGGAATGGGTGAAAAAGGTGAAGGGATTAAGAAGCACAAATTCATTACTAGACTGACAAACCTCAAAGGGAAAGGGGTTGGTGGGGTGGGAAGAAATAAACCAAAGAACTTATATGCATAACCAATGGACACGGACAATAGTTTGGGAAAAGGTGGGAGGGGGGAAGGAGTGGGAAGGAGGGGGTCAATGGGGGAAAAATGTGGAACATCTGTAATACATTTTACATCCAACAATAAAGATGTGGAAAAAATAAATAAATAAATAAAAACAAACAAAAAAAACATGGACGGACCTAGAGGAGCGGTTCTCGACCTTCCTAATGCTGCAACCCTTTCATACAGTTCCTCACGTTGTGGTGACCCCCAACCATAAAATTATTTTTGTTGCTACTTCATAACTGTAAGTTTGCTACTGTTATGTCTTAGGCGACCCCTGTGAAAGGGTCGTTCGAATATATATATTTCTTTTTTCTTTTTCCTGTTTCCATGCAAAGGTGAATATCCAGGGCTCGCTTCTCTGCATTTGGCCTCCCTGAACACTTCCTTACACAGCCATCAGAAACCCACTTTTCAAAGTGCAGCCAGAAATGAAATCAAGTGGCATTCTGACTCCAGGGGTCGCGACCCACAGGTTGAGAACCGCTGCCCTACAGGGTATTATGCTACGTGAAGTAAGTCAGAGAAAGACAAATGCCAGATGATTTCACTTATATGTGGAATCTGAAAAACAAAATAAATGAACAAACAAAACAGAAACAAACTCATCGATACAGAGAACATTTCAATAATTACCAGATGAGAGGGGGGTGGGGGTTGGGTGAAAAAGGTGAAGGCATTAAGAAGTACACATTGGTAGTTACGGAATAGTCAAGGGGATGCAAAGTACAGCATAGTAAATATAGTCAATAACATTATAATAATATCAGAGGGGTACTTGATTTACTGGGTGATCACTTTGTAAATTACATAAATGTCTGACCATTGGGTTTATAATTGGAAGTAATATAACATTGTATGTCAACTGTAATTGAAAAATAAAAAGAACTTTAAAATACGACTTTCAAAAAATATATGCAATATGGATTATGAGGGATAAAGGGCAGTGCTGGAAGGTCAGATACAGCTAAATTAGGTAGATTTAGAATGGGATTTTGTTTGTGAATAAATTGAGGATTATATTCTAAGATCATTTGCTGGCTTTTTAAGTACCCCTTTTTCCTAAAGGCAAAAAAACAAACAAGCAAACAAAAACTGCCATGTCAGACTATGATAAATATTATCTTGTCTTGTTTTATTGTTATTTTGGGGAATGGTACACAGTTGTACAATATACTGTTGTTTTGTAAAATGAAAAATTACTGTACTCAAATGAATAATTCCACCCTATCTTCATATGAACAATGAGTATATGTTAATATGTGAGTGGGCTCCTCCATGAAAAAATATAATATGTAGTATTTTTTTAATAAGATTTGAGAAGTAGTAAGCTTTCTTTTTATTTCTCATTTTTCCTACTGATATTCACTGACATTTACCTTTTATTTAATGTTGTGTATAAGTATGAGAAATTACAGTGTAGGAAGTCAGGCAGGACAGCAAAAGTATAGAAGGAGATTGCATTTGTCAGTGGTCCAGAGATGGGCTCTTAAATGCCTATGCCTCTCCTAAGTCTCACTCAGTGCCAATGGATAGATCGGAGATCATGGTGTTTTCCCTACTCTCCAGATCATGTGGTGGGATCTGGAACACAAAGTCACAATACCACGTATTTTTACTTAAACGCATGGAAATGTATTGCTTGTTTACTAACATGATGCCATATATCTATATCTTTATTTTTTCCTGTTTCCCTGCAAAGGTGGATTTCCAGGGCTCGCCTCTCTGCATTTGGCCTCCTTGAACACTTCCTTACACGGCCATCAGAAACCCACTTTTCAAAGTGCAGCCAGAAATGAAATCGTGACATTCTGACTCCAGGGACTACACCGGGTGTCGTTTTCCCCTCTACAGATCAATTGTACAGTGTCTACAGATCCAGGATCTAGCATGGCAACTCACTCATCGTGAGTTTCAGACATTTTTCTCCAGGTTACTCCAAACTGCAGCAGGGGAGGCATGGAGGTAGCTGGGGCAAAGTCAGGACTGTCTGGACTTCAGAGAGCCGAGAAGCCGGGGCTGGCTCCTGCCAGTGCAGCCCTGGCTGCCGGCACAGGAAGGGACAGGAGGTAACTTGACTCAAGACTGACTGAAAACATCAGGAATTCCCTCAACATGATGTTCTTTTTAGTAAAAATCCTCTGCTGAGCTACTTGTCCTATTATCTCTTTTGGGGGGTGAGGGGTTGAGAGAGAAGGACAGAGAAGAGAAGGGAAGAGAAGAGGGAGAGGGGAAAGGGAGCCCTTGGAGACTACTGTAGGGATTATACATCCAGGTAAATCTTTTAAATGTATGACTTACTTGACATAGTCATGAGCTGTCTGCCATCAATAAATGATAGAAGATAAAAAGTTAGCAGTATGGCCCGACCAGTGTGACTCAGTGGTTGAGCATCAACCCATGCACCAAGAGGTGACCAGTCGATTCCCAGTCAGGGCACATGCCCAGGGTGTGGGCCGAATCCCCAGAGGAGGGCATGTAGGAGGCACCCAATCGATGTTCTGTCTCATCGATGTTTCTCTCTCTCTTGCCTTTTCCCTTCCTCTCTCTCTAAAATGAATGAAGAAAAAAAAGTTAGCAATGTGTAGGGAGCTGGAGATGGGGAAAGCAGATTTCTATAGGGTCTATTATATAACAAACATAAAGCTTTATTTACATGTGAGTTATTTTTTTTTCCATTTTTTATTAATGAATTTATTTTTGTTATAGATGTTTCCCCTTTTTCCCTGCAGACACTCTCCTCCCTATCCCCACCCCCAGCATTGTTGTCTATGTCTATTGGTTATGCATACATGCATATGAGTTCTTTGGTTTATCTCATACATGTTAGTTCTTAACCCTCACTACTACACTATGCAGGTATTATTCCCATTTAATCGATGACGACAATAAATGCAGGGATCCAAAGCAATTTTTCCAGAGTCTCATAGTTAACAACTGCCATAAGCCAGGATTCAGAGTCCTATTGTCCCATGTAACATGATCAAATATTTCCAACCTCTACATTCATTATTTGGTACCACATTAATACGGTAGACCCAGAAACATGGAAGTAGGGCACAGACTGACATCCCTCAGAAGAGGGGGTGGGGGGTGGGAAGAGATAAACCACAGAACTTATATGCATGTATGCATGACCAATGGACATGGACAACTAAGCCGGGGATGGGGCGGGGGTGGGGTGGGGAGGGGGATGCCAATGGGGTAAAAAAGGTGAAATATCTGTAACAAAAAAATAAATAAAAAATTTAAAAAATAATAATAATAAAAAAAGAAGTAATTTTTCAAAATTCTTTAGGTTATTTTTTAAATAATAATCTTTGTAATATCTCTAGGCATGTGCAGCATTCAGAACACTTGAGGCTCAAACCCAGGAATTCAGACTAGTGTCCTCCAGAGCACACTGTGAGAAATGCTGCCTTAAATCTCCCAAGGATCTGTCTCTGTTGGGTGATTCGTACCAATCATAACTTGGTGGGCATCATGCTGATGAAAATAAGGACTTTATCCAGCTGTGTAGAAGAAATGTTACAAAATACAGTGGCAGCATATTCTGCACTGTCATAGATGTTAAACACGTTTAGAGACCTCCTGATTATTGTTATCATATTTCACCCTCACAGTGGCTTGATGAAATCAAGGAAGGTGAAACCCTATTGCTTTTGACACTACTAACAACTATCATTTATTGAGTGTTTATTATATGCTAGGTACTCAAACTACTTTGCTTTTGGAAAACAACTTTCAAAATTCACTATGATCTACTAAGCTAATGGAAAAACAACAAAACAAAACAGGAAAATATGGTGACTTCTCACACTTAGCATGTTTCTGAGCTGCATCTAGAATCCAGTTCTGACTCTTTCTCGGTGTGTATTTCTGCTCACATCCTTACTCCAGTAGAACAACTGAAGATTTGGGAACTTTAGGAAGTCCCAGGACTTGTTCAAAGTCAAAGAATTGTACTCACTTAATAAAGAAGAGTTCTTCCCCTTGCGTAGGTCCCAATCCTGTTACTACAAGCACACTTCATGATGTGATTTTCCTTTTCCACCCTCCACCCCTGCCCCAGTGAGAACTTTGATAAAAGTATAGCTGATCTTTTAATAGACAAAATATTGAGTACCATTAAGGGCTATAGAGGAGAAAAGTCTCAGGATTGGAAAATAACCCCACTAAGATTCCAGCTAAAATGGTGTCATGGGATCTGTTAGCCTGGGAGCTGGAAGACCCAGGTTCTGGTCCCGAACCTGCTGTGTAATATGTGATATAACCTTAGTTTTCTCACTGGCATAATGTGGAGAATAACTCACCGGATGCTGATAAAATTCTAAGGAGGCATTATTGATTGAGTGGGATTCAGAGGGTTTGCTGAAATTATGTGAGCACGTTGATTTGAAGTGACTGAAATGTTTCTATAAATCGGAGTTACACAGTAATCATTTTCCTAGAGCTCCTGCCCTCCCGAGGGGTGGCCCTGTCTAAATAATAGAAAGACTATGTATTATCCGACGCTTGGACAAGTTAGTCAAATGTTCTGACAAGTCTTAGTTTCTTCTTATATCAATAAGTACTTTTATAAAATATAAAATATGAAAGTACCGGCCAGTATTCTTTCTAGAAATAAATTAACTAGGTTACACAGTAAAGGAATAGATTATGCATTTCTTGAATACTTTCTAATGTCCATTATATTATACACTTTTTTCCAAAGCTACTGCAAAATAAACATAAGACACAAATATATTTAAAAGGGGGATATCTGTAATACTTTCAACAATAAAAAATAAAATAAAAAAATAAAAATGAAAAAAGAACAACAACAAAAAAGATTATAAATCTAAGGCTTATATACTTTAAATATCTGAACCAAGAAAGCTGGGGACAGCAGTAACTGGCCTGAGAGCTTAGATTTGGCTGATATCAAAGACTGTGTTTTGCTCTTATCCCACACGGCTTGACACACAGTGGGTGAAGAAGAATTCAAGCCCATCTCCCTTCCCTTCCCTTGGTAAAATTCTTTCCAACAGCTCTTTTTCTGGCTGTGCATCTGATTTTGGGAACATTCAATAGGATGTTACACACAGTCAAATCCTGTGTGCATACGGCTTTTTAGAACGATGGTGTAAGTCCTAAAAACTAAACTATGTCAAGGTGTCTTATCAGGCACCCAGGTGTTCGGACAGCCTTGGCCAGCCTGTTGAGACCTTCACGACTATCCTACAATTCAATCTCAAATACCTACAGGAGCCTGGGAATTACCTAGAATATGCAAATTAAAACTCCTATGAAAAATCACACTGACTTCCTCGGTAATGATTTCATTACTGATGAGAATGGCAGTTGTATGTCTGTGAGCTTCAGTAAAATCTCCCAGCACCTTGTAGAAACATGTGGCCTGGAACCTGAGATGGGATGGAATCCGAGGTAGACAAAATACATGCTACTACTTTCCTTTTCCCTCCCCCTACTGTATGCACCTGGAAGAGATTGCTGATTTATTTCGGGGGTCAAAAGAATTTACTTTATCCTTTTTGCCTTTGTTTGGTGCTCTTACATATTTAAGTCTGCTTGATATGCAAAACTAATAATAAGGGCAAAAAATGATTATAACCCCTAATGAGAAGAGTCGGTTTACTGGCTTATCAGAGGTATTCCCTGGTGTAGGTTTTGGGGCCAGGACACCATGTGGTGCTGGCTTTGAAACATTCGTTTTGATATTCCCAGCATGCATCATCCCCCTGGTCCCATAGAGCTCTCCAGAATTCCACAGAAGGATGGGGAATGCAGACAGAATTGCCCACTGAGAGGATTAGGCTTCTATATTCAATTATTTTGTCCAAGTGAGGTATAGTTGGAGGGGAGAGCAAAGCCTTTCTTCACTCGAACATATCATCGCTTCTCTGTGTTGAGCAATATCGGAGCATCACTCTCTGCAACTCCTGCCCATCACTCATCATAGAGGGGCGCTGATGCCTAAATACATTATTTCTCAGGTCTTGTAGACTGGGGTTCACATTAAGAAATTAGGCTGGGCTCGGGTTGAAGCAGATCTGAATGGAAGAGTGATGTAGAGAGCTGTGTGTGGCATTAGGCAAAACTCTCAACTTTTCTTGACATTAGTGTATGTATATATTTATCAAATGAGTATACCTGATGTATCCCCTGAAGTAATTCTCAGCATTAAATAGGCACGTGCAATTAAATACTTTACACCTGGCACCTTATAGTTGCTCACTGTCCTGTTATTCTCTTCCACTGGATAGAACTACTCACAAATGCTCCTTTAGCTCTGTTTTCATTGTATTGGTGATTCTACAAGTGGTTCTAACCCATGGGAACCAGAGTCCAGGAATTCCTGCACGGGCATTCTTTCAGCAAGGAGGCTGCCTGTGCAAGTCTGCAGCCAGCCCCGGGCTGTGTTTACAGCGAACTCAGAGTCCCATGTGATGGAAACAAGCAGTAATGTGATCTTTCAGAGAAAAGCAGCATTAATACAGAAAGATCCTAATATAACATGATGTGAAATTGCTAACATAATAAAGCTATATGACATTTCTGTCTCCGTGTGAGTTCTCTCTGGAAGTCAACTTGCTAAGGAAAAGGGTGCAGGCTCAGTGAACGTACAAGGCTGCCCCTTCATCTCAGAGTGGTTCAGTGCAGAGGATGGCGATGTCCTCCACCTAGTTCAGATCCTGCTCTATCCCTTATCAGCCAAGAGACTGAGAGAGACCAGGAGAAACACGACCTACAAATTCAGGGAGTTGCATAGGGTGTGAAACAGTGGCATGTAGCTGCAAACAGTACAGTTTCTGGAGCTGAATCGTCAAGGTTCAAATCCCAGTTCTGCCACCCAGAAGCCACTGTGACTTTGGGCAAGTCTTTAACTTTCCTCAGCCCCAATTTCCTTGTTTGTAAATTTGGAAAAGACAGTAATACCCAGTCTGGGGTGCTGCTGTGAACTTAACATTACAAAATGTTTTGAACAGAACTTGGTACATTGCAAGTTTCAAAAAATAGTGGCAGCTGTGTCTGAAACATGTTAGTCACCTGCTATCCTTATTCGCAATAATAAAATTTGGCTTGCCAAATTGGGCATTTTTTTTTCATTAACCCAGATATGAATATCTGATCAATGTATTGAAGATGTGAATAAATGCTATTCCTATTATAGCACTTAATTGTGGTTCATTTTTCTGCACATGCTTGTTTATTATGAGACTGTGAATCTCTTGGGAACAGTGACTGCATGGTTTCTTACCTATTCAGTGTGCCTACCATTCTGTTTGGAACAGCAGATAGTCAACGCTGCCAGTTGAAAGGTTGAGTAAGAAATTGACCAGGCAATTTAATGAATGAAGCAAAGAAAGCCTGAAATGAACCATTTGCACTGTATTGAAACACTGTTTCTTTCCTTGCGTCTCCATGTTTGTGTGTCTCTCAGAGCTAATTCATTCTGTGTTGGGGTTAATGATAAGACGGGCTGTTATGAGAAGGGACCGCCTCTTAAGCCCAGAAACTCCCTTTCTCATCACATAAAAAGCATGCATTATATTTTTATGAGCCTTGCGATTTATTCTGTGTTGTTGTCAGACCTTTGGGAATGCATTCTATAAACTTTATTGAGACAAGATATCTAGAGACGTTTGCATATGTCTGAGCTCAGCACAATATCACTTTTTAATGCACGTTTGACTTCGTAGGCAGAAGATGCAGTAAAAAAAAAAAGGAAAACAGCAGTAGTTGGGGCTTTTTTATCATCTGCATTTTGCCTTCCTAGTTTGAAAACAAACAAACCCCTCATTTGAATGAGATAATCTAATATGAATTAGTTTAGCCTAGTTACACATGGACTATCTTCGTTGTTGAGTCAGAAATGGAGCTTTACTCTGTGTCAACAGGTACAAGGTGGATACTATTCTCGTTGGCTGTGATCAATGTCAGTTCCCATTCTCTCTATATTAGGAGAACAACCATTCAATGTCTGGCAACGAGGAGACTGATTGTAACTATTAGATGCACAAGTTCAGAGATGGAAGGAACTTACATCCATCTAGGGGAAGAAACTGAGTCCTAGGGAGGTTTAGGGATATACCGGGTCTCACATTCCACGTTATTTCCTCATCACAGAGGGTGAGAGAGGTAGTCAGGGCTGCAGTTAAAGCGTGAAAACCACAGAGCTAAGCCTGGAGAGTGGACTAGGATGAGGAAGTCAGACACTGTCAAGCACAGAGAAAATGCACCCAGATGATGATAAATTTCAGCAAAATCGGCATGAGAGCCCAAGCCTGTGTGCTAGTCCGGAGTCAAACAAGGCAGGTGTTAGCAAAGAAATGAGGCCTGGAGCAGTGAAACTGGAAGCAAGTTGGTGAGGAACAAGCCCGAGGCACAGGGGATGCTGATGCCTCATAAACTCGCCTCTCTGTAAAGGCAGCTCCAAGACTAAGACTAAACTCAGAGACCGGCTGCCTGCACTAATCTGCTGTCCCTAGCCCTTGGCCCTTCTTTATAAACCAGATCAACCCACCATGATGTAAGAAGTTATCCATATATATATATACATATGTGTGTGTGTGTGTGTGTATGTATGTGTGTGTGTGTATATATATGTTTTCTTCTTAGCTTGAAATTACCTGTAGGTGTGCAGCTAATTGCAGGTTAACTGGACAGACTTTTCCAAGAGAATTGACCCTTGAACATAGTATTTCAAGAAGTTACAGTGGAATTTTTACTCTAAAATTCTTGATCACTGACAGAGCCTGGACCTCAAAGAATCAAATGATCAATATTTAGGGCTTAAGTAGTTTTATGGTAAAACAAATGGAGTTGAGACATTAAAATGAGAACCTTTTAGAAATTTCACGTAAAAGAGAAAAAATTCTTCAATACTAATTTTTATCTCTACGTGGAAGAAACTTTGAAGTCCACCAAGTCCTTTCTCGCTCTTTACCACAGCCTATGATAAGGACAAGGGAGGTTAATTGACTTGCCTATAATTACAAAGCTGGAAAGTGACCCAGTGAGGATTTGAACTCAGGTCCCCTCTACTACTTGGTAGCTCTTTCTTCCCACTGCATGGACCCTAATAACATTTGTGTTTATATAAGCGGGGCATGTGAAAATCTTGCTGTTCATAAACATACATGGATGTGATCTTTCCTTATATTAGGTGCTGAAGCTTGTTTCTCAATGAAAGTCATTTCTCCCACAAATGTAGAAGAGGCGAGATGTAGCCTGTGGATATCAACTACTAGCTCAGACTGTCGAGGGGGAAGGTGGGTGGGGGAGAAGGGCAAATGTCAGAGATGAGCATAACCCTGGTTTTGGAATTAGACCATCCGGGTTAGCACTGGGACTCCACCGATTATTCACTGGGTGTCTAATTGAGTCAACACCAGGAAGCCTTCCCCGGCTTCCCCCGCTTTCCCCCCTGCCCCTGCCGCGGCTGGGTAAAGAGGTTCCTCTTTCTGGTCACAGAGCATCCTTTATCACCCTTGTTATATGATTGATCATAGCACCATAAAGCCATAAATTCAGTTTCTAAAGCACAGGGGCTGGGAAGATTTGTGTTTATATCGCACAGGCCTAGCATAGCGTGGGATGTGTGGTAGTGTATTAGTCAGGGCTCTCCAGAGGAAAGGGGAGAGGGGAGTAGGTAGAGAGGAAAAGATAGAGAGAAGTGAGAGAAAGAGAGGAGTATGGAGTTGGATCCTGTGATTGAAGGTGCTAGCAAGTCCAAACTCTAAAGAGCAGGATGGCAGGCTAGACACCCAGGAGAGAGCTGATGTCACAGTCTTGAGTATGAGGAAGTCTGGAGGAAGAATTCCTTCTCTCTCCAGAGAGCTCAGTATTTTTCTCTTAAAGCCTTCAACTGATTAGACGAGGCCCACCCCCATTATGGGTGGGAATCTGCTTTATTCAAAGTCTATTTGTCTAAATATTCATGACACCTAAAAAATACCTTTCCAGAAATATCTAGATTGATGTTTGACCAATTGACATATAAAATTAATCTTCACAGTAGGCTCTCAATAAATATTGATATACATGGCAAATATTTTCTGTTTGCTTCTTAACATCTACCCTCCTCCCTTTCCACACTGCTGTCTGTCCTAGGAGACTGTCCTGTATGGAAAACAATAACACACTCTTGTGCCGTATCGCTTCCATTGTGTTCAGGGGAGATCAGGGGGAGGGAAGGGAATAAGGTCAGAGTGCTTATTTCCTGTCATTCCCCTTGAAACCTCCTCTAGGACTGGCTGTGTGCCTTGACCAAGGGTCGCTGTACTTTTCAAGATAGGCTGCTCCATGCCTCTCTGTATTTCAGACCCTAATAACCTCCCTTTCTCCTAAACCTGTCAGAAATAGGATGATACCGGCTCTCCTCCTGATACCTCTGGATTTCTATGGTGTCCTTGTGGTCTTTCTGTAATTTGTCTACACTTTCATAGTCTCCTTAAAAATAAACCCTTTTTAATTAATTAATTTAAAGATGCATTTATTGATTGATTGAGTTAATTAAACACATTTTTGTTCTTAATCTGTCCTTAGCTATGGCTTCCTCATCTGTAAAATGGGAATACAATGCCTTAAAACATAGGGTTATTAAATGATTAAGCCAAGTGCTATACATACCATGCTTAGCACACAGGGCAAGTCCCTCACAGAACATAAAGACTTAACACGTAAATATTAATAATGATAGCTGATTTCATATGGTCACCCAACCTAATTACAAAGATAGGTGGTGAAATGAGAGCTGACAGACGTACTGAGACCTTAAAATGCATTGTTAATTTATTCATCCATTTATCAATCATTTACTGAGCATGCTACCAATACTGCATGCTGGTAATGCAGAGGCAAACAGGACTGACTCTGCCCACCCTTGTTCCTACCACATTAGCTGACACTTCTATCATTTCACCTTGACAATGGTCACACCCTCAGAACTTGTCTCCCTGCCACCCCACGCCCCATCTGTCCTCCACACAACGGTCACTTAAAACCAGGTCAGATCATGTCTCTCCCTTGTTTAAAATTCTGCGAAGGCTCCCTCAATGCTCTTGGAATGCTAGGGCCTGCATGAGCTGGTCCTCGCCCGTTTCCTCTCCTGTCTCGAGACACTCTTGAACTTCTTTGTCGAACCACTGCCGCGGTGGCCTTGCTTTCATTCTTACAATTGCCAAGTTCTCACTTCACTGGTCACTCCTTATGTCTGAGAAGACGTATTCTCCCTGGTCCCTTCAGTTCCTGGTCTTGCCATCTAGTCAGAATCTCTGTCACAGAATTACAGTACTTCCTCCTTTTTCCAGTTGAATTCTTTGCATTTACTCACTAATGTATTTCTCCTTCTAAAATGACGAGTCTTATGATGACAGAGATACTGACATTTTGTTTACCATCATATCTCCTACCATCGCATATGTGGTCAGTGCCTAAGACATGGTCTTGACCACAGAGAAGCTCATCATTTTGTTCTATGGACCAGACTTCTATGAGCAACGGGAAGTGTAGAAGCTTTGCTCTAACTTTGTATCTGAGCAAGAAGTGCCCACGAAATGAACAGAACCTAAGTGACCATTGTGGGAACGTGGAAGGAATTTGACAGCTACAATGAGACCTCATGAACTTAAACCCCACTGTGCCTTCACCTTTAAGGACAAGTCAGTATCAGCAAGTACCTTAACCTTGCAGCACCTCCACTTTCATCATTAAAATGAGAATAATAATTACCACTTTGCAAGCTTTCTGGAGGACTAAATGACATAAAATATTAAAAGCACCTAGTACAGTGCTTGGCACAGAGTAGAAGCTTTATATTTTTAGTTGTTATGATCACTAGTTTTAGCATCCTCACCAAAATAATCACCCCATTCCATGCAATGAGAGGGTTGTGGAAATGTGTTTAGACATACATGGATAAAATTGTTATGTATGAGGCAACCGTCCACTATTGGTCTCAATGAAATGCCAAGAGCAAAACTTGCTATATAGAATAGTTAGAAACCAGCTTTTCAGAAAAATTTTGTAGTTTTCTGACATTAAGCTAGAGAGTTAATTTAGAATTAGATACAGAGTCAATAACAACCAGAGTAGGAATGTATGTAGTGGGACTGTTGGGGCCAGCCCTGGAAGGAGGGGAGGCGACAACAAGATTAAGTTATGGGTGTTTTAGTCTTACATGTAGATGAGCCCTCAGTGATGCCAAGACACATAATGTGACCAGATCAGGTGGTTAAAGAAGGGCGTGGAGTTAGTATGAACCTTATACATGTGTCTATGAACACATGAATATATATACATGTGCATGTGTACCCAGATATTATATAGACAGATATACTTAAATTCTTCATTGATTCCCTCCAAAGCTCGTATTCCTACAAATGAAAGCCCTTCTCCAAAGGACTGAAAGCAGGAGCCCAGGGACCACCCAGTAAAAGTCAGGGGACACTAGCCTCTGGCCTATTCACCCAGCTACAGTGGTAATCATGCAGTCTTCATGGATGGTTGATTATGACATCAGAGTTGGCATGGTGCTTAGAGTGGGGTTTCTTCCATTAGACTGATGCTTTAACACTCCTCGTTGTGATAATCCATCCATATAGGAATCAAATCTAAGCCCTAAATTATTGAAAATCATTCAAATGCCCTAGTAGGGGTTGATAATACAAAGAAAATACATGGTTAATTTTGGATCACCTGACAGCCTCTTGTTATGCTTCTGCTCTGTAATGATGCCTTATCCAACATGGGACCTCATTATTCATACCGCTCTCCGTGTGGTGCCCGTAAAGAACAGGGCCAGTGTTGGACGTGAAATCCAGGCCTGCTGCTAACTTAGAGGCCGCCTCTCTGGTCCAAGTACTGGTCAATATTTCTTTTTATTTTATTTAATCTTATAAGTTGTCTCAAATCCCTAGTGAACTGAGACAGAGAAAAAATAAAATTTATTATGTGACCTTGGGTAATTCTCTTAATTTCTCTGAGACTGTTTCCTCACCCACAGAGTGAAGATAATAGTACCTAGCCCAGAGGGTTATGTATTAACACCCTGTTTATTAGTGAAAGAATTCAGGAGATAAGGCACTTTGGGGATGATAAAAAGAGGCAAAGTATATAAACAGCCTATTTGTGTCTGGAACAAGATATCTACTTGTTCCAGCCTATAAATCTCCCCTCTGCTCATTTTTACCTTTTCTAGTGAGTAATAGAAAACTTACCCTGACTTTCTCCCTTCATCTCCCCCCAATTCCTTGCCTCTTTCAGCTTCTTACTGCCGTGGATGCCTTGAGCTATTCCTGGATCCAGATCCTGATGCTAGTCTTGGGACGTGAACACGAAGAAGGAAAGACCCTAACCTGAAGACACCCATCCTAATGGGGAGAAACAGAAATATGCAGACATTAGTTATGTCATGAGATGTGTTCTAATAGGGACATTGCAAAGTACTGCACAATCACAAGGAATGCTTCACGGGGGAGCTGATCTCTAAGCTGGCTCTTCCTGTGAGCTGGCCTGACATCACTCCTGCACCGAGAGGTTGTCATCCGTGGCTGCATCTTTTCAATCTGGGGACATCTGTATTGTTAGAGGAAGGACCCTTCCAAACTTGCTTAGATTCTGGACACAAGCCAACTTCTTAAAAGATGACCAAACCCACCCAAGAAGTAAGTGATTTGGGATTGGTCCTCCATTTGACAAAAGGAAGACTTGAATGGCCCTCCAGGGAAGGCAGATTACTTGGTCCCATGATTGTCTCCCATCCCTGCCAAGTCCTGGGGAGGAGTCCACATGTGCATCACTGGAAAGCAGTTCACTCTCCTCCCCTCATCCTCTCTTTTGTCGTGCGCAGTGCTTTCTTTGCAATCAGACAGGAAGTGAGCTCTGAAGATACTGCAATCTGCAGTCCTTGAGGAAAGATCAGAGCACTGTTATTTATTGGAACCGCTCTTCCCTCCCATGTAAATCCTCGTGATATAATCTGGGTGATGAAAGTTCTATTGGTTGCATTTCTACATCTATTCATCTGAATGAATTCTCACCAGCCACTGGCCCTTTTGAATAAAAAGGCTTGTATTACATTCTAACATCTTTATTGACATTCATATTAAGTGGCTTGGAAACATAAAGCCAGGACGTCTTATATTGGCTTCGCTCTTTTTATACCTTTTGCGAGTGGAAGTCTTATCCAAGAGACCATGTGTGTAGAAATGATCTACATTGACATCTTTGTCTCTGCCTCTGTTTCCCTCCTTTCCTTGGATGACAGCACCTTGCTTCTGGGGAAGATGCTCCTGCTGGCTGTAAGTGCGTGGTCCCAGAGGCAGCAGTGAATCTCAGAAATTTGCATGTGGTCTAGGTTGGGCCAATCACAAACCTTCCCTGGGAATTTTCAAGTTGGAAATAAGAAAAAAGTCTCTTTCTTCATGGTGGTCTAACTTGCTGGTTGTGAGTCCCAGGTGTTGTCTGCCTCTCTGGTGACCAAGAGATGAAGGAAACACATGAAGGAAAGGAGGAATGGGAGATGGAGAGAGAAACCCAGTGGGCTTCCCAGTACTAGGTCTTGTCATAGTAGAGGCCTCCCTACATCCCTTCTCTTCTTCCATTTGGTGATGGGAGCCAATAGATTCCCCTTGTAAATACTCTAGTGTGAATTCTGCAAATTGTGCCCCAAAGCATCCTGAAATATTTCCCTCTACGATGTTTGCCCCCCTTCAGGAGCCGTTGGTGAGGTGAAGTGGCATTGTTGAAATTCCAAAGTGAAAGGCAAAAGATGACCCTAAACTCCTAGGGCAAATCAAAGTAGAGCCCTGAAATTGGAAGGGGTTTATGGAAAAGATAACAGTTGTAGGTCTGCATTAGGTTTCTAGGGCTACCATAACTAAGAACCACAAATTGAATGGCTTAAAACAATAGAAATGTGTTCTCTCACGGTTCTGGAGGCCAAAAGTCCAAAATTAAATTGTCAGCAGGGCCACAATACCTCTAAGGTACATACTTCCTTGTCTCCTCCAGCTTTGTGTGGCTCCTGGTGCTCTTTGGCTTTTGCCAGCCTCGCTCCCATCTCTGCCTCTATATTTACATGACCTCTTTCCCTCTGTGTCTTTCTGTGCTTGTTTCCCGACTCATAATGAAATGCTCATCGGATTTTGAGGCCACCGTATCTCGATCTGCATCACAATGACATCTGCAAAACCCTATTCCTGAATAAGGTCCCATTGTAAGGTCCTAAGTGGACATGATGTTTTAGGGGACACTATCAAGGTACTACAAGGGCCAAAATGAACTAAGGTTGAAGCCTGGATCCTGTAATAAGCTATGAACTGTGTAACTAGGAAAAAACATGTAAACTCTCTGAACCTCAGTTTCTTTATCTACAAATGTATGTAATTTTAACCATCTCTGAAGAATTTCTGTTAACATTAAGGGAAAATGTAGAGACCTTATCTTTCCTAATGCCTGACACATAGTAAATGCTTAAAAATTATAGTTCTACAACTTCTTTACTTTATCAATGATTGTCATTGATTACATAAAAATGAATAACTAAATACATGTCTAACTATAGTAAGCAGAGGTAAAAGCAATCTGCTGTGGAAGTTCCATTGAGGAGAATCAAGAAAGGCTTCTTGGAGAATGTGTGAGGTTTAGCTGGATCTTAAAAATTCAGTTTTATTAAGCTATGGATGTGCAATTAAATTCAGGGTAAGACCTAGGCTGATATGGTGGAACTAAAATGCAGCCTCTAGTCATTCAATTCCCTATAGAATCCCTCTGAGAGTAAGCAGATGCCACATACATTAGACAAATCATCAGTTTGCTAATTTGAACTTTCATAAATGTCTGTATAAGAGTAATTTTAAAATTACCATCTATTATAAAGATCTGGAAAGTAGATATTCTATACTATGGAAAAGAGTGGATTTTTTATATTTTGAAAATGAGTTAAATGAACCAGTTGATGTTTTTTTTTTTTTTTATCCTCACCCGAGGATATTTTTCCATTTTTTGTACAGATAGAATGGGAGGGAGAGAGAGGAAGGGAGAGAGAGAGAGAAACATCGACGTGAAGGGACACATCGAGTGGCTGCCACCCGCACGACCAACCAGGGCCGGGGACAAACTGCAACCAAAGTACGTGCCCTTAGCGGGAACCGAACCCGGGTCTCTCCGGACCGCAGGCCAACGCTCTAACCGCTGAGCCAAACTGGCCAGGGCGAACCAGTTGATGTTTTATAATGAATAATGAGAAACCAAAAATTGAACTAACACTATGTGATTTAGAAAGTATGTCGAAATGTGCAAGTTATATTTTTCTTTTCTTGTTTAAGGCACATGTGTGGAAACGTTCCTTAAAGAAAGGAGTTATAGCTGCTTATCACAGGATCCCCAGTACCTGGCATATAATAAGTGCTCATAAAATACTGGTGAGCAGCAGATAAAATTGTATCACACAGTGTAGCTCATATGGAAAAAACAAAAAACCCAATATGCAATCCTGAGTCAAGTGTATCACACTTACTAATTTCCCCCCATACTGCTCTGAGAGACAAGAGGCCCCCAAACCAGAAGTAAATTAGGATTAAATGTAGACAATTGATCTTCCTGCTTCTACTGTTGTGCCCTCCCCCTCCCCCATTGATTATATATAGTAGTAAGAGTAAGCTCTTAAAATTCTACTCAGATCCTATCACTCTTCTGCTCACAATCTCTAAAGACTTCTGTGGTAGATTAAAGATGACTGTAAATTCTTGCTACTCTTCTTTTTAAAAGGTGGAGTCTAATCTCATTTTTCCTTCAGCTGAATGATTTCTGGTCTTAACGTATTTGATCAAAGGCATGTGATATAAATAATGTTCTGGGACTTCTGAGCTTCACTTATTTTTCTCCAACACTTTTCACTACTAACAGTTTATTTGTAGGTATTTGTTTATTGTCCATTCCCAGGCCTACATGACAAGCTTTATGAAGACACAGATTGGCTGACTGTTCATGGCTCTATTTCCAGGCCCTAGAACAGTTTCTGCCACATCGTGGGTACTCAGTAAATATCTGTTGAATGAATGAATCGAATGGGATTTACAAAACTGGATTGTTAAGAACACACTGGTGACAAAAGTAGTATTCTAAAAATGTTCCCCTTTCCTGGCAGAACATAGACTAATCAATTTAATTGCTATTTCATCTGCTTGAATTTCTACAATTTAACCTAATCTTCTATCCTTGCCCTTCAAACCTGTGTGGTCTTGATTTAATCAGCAGGATCGGAACTGTTCCACTTCTCTTTGACCTTCAGCCACTCACAGAAAAATGATTGACAGCTAATCATGTCTTCAGGGGACCTCTTCCTCTCTTTGTCTTTCTCTAGGGTAGGGTTGAACTAGGTTATCTACTTGACTAAAATAAGTGTTATTAACACATATTTTGAAAGTTCTCGTACTCATTGTGCATGTGTTTTTGTTTCTGTCAGTTTTAAATAAGGTGCAGTCCTCAAACTTTATAAGGAAAGTAAGATATAATTGAAGAAAGAATTCTGAATTTTCACTTTGCAAAAAATATCTAGCCCTTTTTTTCTGGTCTCCTAGGACTTAGAGCATTTCTAAAATTTAAATCTCTAGCACTTGCATGTCATACAGAAATAAATTTATAGATGTCATGGTCCATATTAAAGAGAAAATATTGTCAAATTTTCAATGTTTCTCTGTGTAAATTATAATTATATGCTTCTTTTTTCTTCACATGTTAACCAGGTAGCCTGGATACTTTGTATTTCCAATAAAAAAACAAAAATCAAATCCCTGGAATGAAAACTTCATGAGAACAGGAGCTTTGATTGATCCATACTTTATCCCTTGTTCCAATAGTAGTGAATCCCCACAATGGGTACCCAGTAAATGTTGCTGTTGAGTGAACACAGTTAAATTACTGGAGGGTCTGCCTATCATTGGTCTTACAAAAGCATTCAAACTTCCACACAGCATATCTCTTTTTATCATACAAAAACATTCCTCCCCAATACCCTGAGATAGCTAACCCATTGATTAAACTCTACATGGGCTCACTTATTTAGACTTGATGCAAGTACTTTTATGTCCACTTCAAAGTATGTTTTTAATGTTCACAAGTCCCATTGCTAAATATGATTATTTCTTTGCTTCTGAAGCATTAAATACAATAATTAACTCTCAGAGACCATCAAGAGCTAACGAAGGAAAACAATTCTGTGGAAACTATTCAAAGAAAATTGCCTTATTCCCTTCCTTTTCTTCTTTCAGTCTCTTAGCTTTCTGCCTTCTTATTCTATGTTCCAGTTTCTGGTATAATCTTCTGGTTTGATCTGATATGATCTTTGATTTTATAACACCCGTCCACCACCCACATATATGCGCACACTCACAAGCAAGTATCACTGGATTCTCAGTTCTCCATTCTCTCCTGTTGTCTCTCCTGCTGCCAGTGGGAGCTATAGCTCTTGTAAGAGACTGTGCCTCCATTCATTCATTCGGGGATATTTCTTGAGCAACTGGTATTTGTCGAGGCACTCTTGTAGGTGCAGCAGGGGTGCCTTAGCCTTGGTGCTTAGAAGCCCAGCTCTCTGAGCCAGCCCACTTTTCTTTCTTTTCTTTCTTTTTATCCTCAAGAGAGGACATTTTTCCATTTTTTGTTCAGATAGAGTGGGAGGGAGAGAGAGAGAGAAACATCGACGTAAAAGGGACACATCGAGCAGCCGCCACCCGCACGACCCAACCAGGGCCGGGGACAAACTGCAACCAAGGTACGTGCCCTTAGCGGGAACCAAACCCGGGTCTCCCTGGACCGCAGGCTGATGCTCCAACTGCTGAGCCAAACCGGCCAGGGCCCACTTTTCATGCTGCCTATCAGCACCCTGGATTTTCTGCTGGAGGGAGTGACTGAACAATGATAATCTTCAGAGGAACAAAGATTCTTACAAAGACTCTACTTAAAATGAAGCAATAGTAGGTTTGGAGCCTATATTCAAAGCATGCACTATTTTATAGGAATAAACACTATTGATATATAAATAGGGCATACATTATAAATAATTATATCTTTTAGATAATACAAAAAAGTTTGGAACAATAGCAAATATTCCCAGTATGTTTGCTCAAGACGTTCTCAATTGTTAGAGAATGAATACTGTCAAATTAGGTCTTTGCTTAGATTACCTCAAATATCAGCAGCTTTGGCTCTCTTTGGGGTAACATGCAATGTGGAGGTTGGGAGGTACATGTGTTAAAAGTATAAATCCATTAATGACTCAACAAGTATTTATTTAGCACCTACTAACTTGTTTGCTGTGCCAAGTACTAATATAGACTAAAGTGATTAAATAGAATTATTCTGGGGATATTCAAGCATAGAGAGAAGTAAATCGAATTGCACAGGACCTAAGATGGTGCTACGGGTTGGGGGCATTTTTCGCCTAGGAGCTCATCGAGAAGTTTCTCTTCCCACAAAAGTGTACCTTGCTGACTGTCTTGGGAAAGCACAGAAACTCAGTCAGAAAAAGTAGGCAGAGATGCTAACAGGACATCAGGTATTCAGATTAGGAGAGAGAGAGAGAGAGAGAGAGAGAGAGAGAGAGAGAGAGAGAATTGTGATACTAGGCAAACAAAGAGAGCAAGAGACCAGAAGGCTTTTTTTTTTTTTTTTTTTTTTTAGTTATGAATAATTACTATCAGGTACAGAGGGAATCTTGGAGGCACAGAACTTCATACACATCAAATGATAAAGAGTTGCAATTGGTCTGCAGCTGAGTGATAGCAGTAACAGAGACTGAGAACAAACTGCCAAGTTCAGAGGCAACTTCATAACACAGATGTTCATGGCATCGCACTATCAACAGCTTCCTACATTCTAAGGTCATATTCTCAAATATCACCTCTCTGACAATTCTTAGGACTCACTGAGACCACTCCGTTTTTGGATCTATAATTGACCTATAATTTTCTAAACTATCCAACCCCCTTTTCATGCTCTTCCCCTCCTCAAACAGCTCTGATGGCTTCCCTTGCTAATGTAGAGATGTGATTCTCTGTTGTTTATTACCAGTTTCTCTTTGGAGTTTGGATTTCCTGCCAGGCTGTTCTCCACATCTGTTTATGTCACCTGCTTAGGGAATAAGTGAATGGCTGCCAGGGTCCTTATTCCATTCTATATTTAGTAAGAATGTGGACCAGACTTTCTCTGTTTACTTCTCTCCTTACATTAAATGCCACTTATAGTTTTGTGGATCTCAAATATATAAGTGTATCCCAGATCTCTTTCATGTCCAGGCTTATATCCCAAGGACTCTGGGCCATCTTCATTTCAGTATCTGGTAGTCACTTCAAACCTAGAATGTCAAAAAGAAGTGTTCAAAACAGAGCTTTGACTTGCTCATGCAAAATGACTCTTCTCTAGTCTTTCCTTATAAACAATATTGCCATAGGTTGTTCAAACCAAAAACCAAGGAGTAACCCTTAATCACTCTCTTTCCTTCCTCTCCCTCTCCTACCCCCATCGTCAGTCTAAGGTCAGGTCCTACCATCTCTGAATGAGCCCAAGCCCATCTACTTCTCTTTATTTTCTACGGCTACTACTCTGGCTCATTTCATCTCCATCTCTTACCTGTGTTACTTTAGGACTTTCCTAACTTGTTTCCTTATTTCTGTTCTTGCCCTCCTTCCATCTACTATGTACAAAGCAGCTGATTTATTTTATTTTATTACAAAGTAGTGAATATTTCAAAACCATAATTTACATCATATCACTTTGCTACATAAAACACTTCAAGGGCTTTTCTATTGACCTTTAGAATAAAATCCAAACTTCTAGCATGATTTACAGGTGAGCATCATCTCCCCTCTGCCTGTTGCCTGCTGTGGTCCACTCTTCCCTTTACTCCCTAGGGCTCATCCACCTGGCCTCCTTTCTGTCCACTCCTCCATCCAGCATGTGACTAAGCAGCTCCTAAGTTCCAGCCCCTCTTCTCGAGCAGTACAAAAATGCCCCTACCCCTACTTTACATTTCAGTAAAGAGAACAGACAGTAAACAGGTAGATATATGATTCCAGGCATGATCACTGTTATCAATTAACAATAAAGCAAGAGAAGAGAACAAAGAGTGATGAGGCTACTGCATTTTAGACAGAGTGGTGTAAAGCAGAGATCTGAATGAAGGAGGAGTTTGAGCCGAGAGAACCTGGATGGATAACTCTTCAAGGCAGAGGGAGCAGAAAGGGCAAACATGCTGAGATGGGAGCTTGCTTGTATTTTGAAGAATGACAAACGAGGAGGCCAGTAGGGCTGTAACAGAGCCAACAACAGAGAGACGTATTGACGTTTAAGGCCCTGTTGTACTTTGTAAGGACTTCAGCTTTTAAAGTAAGTGAGATAGGAAGCTCCTGGGGGATTCTGAGCACAGGAGAAACTGATTCACTCAGGTCCCTGGGAGACGGCATGACGAGAGGAAGGTGGTGAATGAGTAAGAGTGGATGAGTAATTACTTAGAGCAGTTCAGGTAAAAAACGGTGGTATCTTGGGTGAGAGAGAAAGCGGTGAAAGTGAAGAGAAGCGATGGCTTTGGGATTATGTTTTGAAGTAGTACTAACACAACTTACGGATGGATTTGTTGTGGGATGTGGAAGAAAGAGAGGTCAAGAATAATTCATGATTTTTGACCTGGCCAGCTGGATGAATGGGTGCTGAAACTCAGGGTCCACTGTGCCCTGGGTTCTAATAAAAATCCACAAACCAACAATCATCGAGTGCCTGTGTTATACCAGGCACAGTGCTGGACATTGGGTGTACTAAGATGATTCGAGTTCCGTTCCTGCCCCCTGAGGTGTGGTTCACAGTGGAGCGTGAGAGATGGACACACAATGAATGTACATCGTCTGTAAACCCATCAGCTGAACACAATTCAAAGGAGTCATGACAGTAACAGCTCCAGCTTCAGAGAGAAACCCTGGAGTTATTCCAAACTTTTCTCTAATCAAATCCTCCTGTGTCCTGTGGTAGTTTGCAATTCCATCTCGTCTTTTTACTGTCTATAATAGCCACAGATCAGAAATATCACTATTCAGTGATCACATAAATGGTATAACATTTCCCATTTAAACATAATTCAACACTCCAATGTTAGTTCAATATCTTTATCAGGAATAGAAAACTGCAGCTAAGAGCACATTGATCTAAATATCTACTTGGTTGTTAAAAGGAACATAAATAGATTCATAAGTAATGAGATGATTGACCTTACACCACTAACAGTAAATACTTTCAACTAGAGATTTCCCTGTAATTGTAATTAAGGACACCTCTCTGGGCCTATACTTTTTAGGTGTGTGGAAGTCATGAATGTGCCATGAACCCAGATCAATGGACACTCACCAAGCTCTATCAATACAGTCTTTCTGGGCTTCTTGTTCCAAACACAACAGATACAGCCAATTTATATGAATATTTTTAAAAAGGGAACATTCTGGCCCTGGTCATTTTGGTTCAGCGGTTAGAGCGTCGGCCCTGGACCCGAGAGTCCCGGGTTCAGCTCCCGCTAAGGGCACGTGCCTCGGTTGCAGTTTGTCCCCGGCCCCGGTTGGGGTCGTGTGGGTGGCAACTAGTCGATGTGTCCCTTTCACATCAATGTTTCTCTCTCTCTCTTCCTTCCTCTCTACCTCCCGCTCTATCTGAAGATAAATGTAAAAGTGTCCTCGAGTGAGGATAAAAAACAAAAAAGGGAACATTCTGTGCTTTTGGAATATGAATGGATATAAAAGACAGCAGTGGCTGAAATCAATGAGATGTTCCAATTTTAATTCAATCATCAATTCAATTGCTAATGATACAAATACCAACAGCTTGCTGAGGAGTAAATGACTGAGGCCAGTGAATAAGTTAGCAGATATTTTTGAGACAATGTCAAGTACTGCATTTAGAATCATAACGATTTAAACTTAAGCCAGTCGTCCTCTCCCTGAGCAAGCCGTTCCCTGCCCTAGATAAGGCAGCGGGCCCCTCGGGCGCTCACACCGCACCCGGGGCCTGGCTCTGTGTGTCCTCCCCGTGCAGGCGGGAGTCATGTGTAAACAGGGGACGCACCCTCGAGCCGTCACGGGAGCTTCATACATGGGGTGAGTAGGACAGCTGTCAGGGTCTCCAGTGATCATTTCAGTCACGTGATTATTACCAAAATATACTAATAGTATTTGTCAGGAGTTGGCCTTACATTGGACAGTTTTAGGATTATGAATACATTACTTCAAGTAATCTTCATTATAAACTTCAAGGTAGGTATTATAGTTTTTTGGTTTTTTTTCAATCACAGTTGACATTTAATATCGCATTAGTTTCAGGTATACAGCATAGTGTTTAGACATTTCTATAACTTTCAAAGTGATCCCCCCATAAGTCCAGTAACAACCTGGCACCATACATAGTTATTATAATATTATTGACTGTATCCTCTATATTAATGAGAAAACTGAGGATCAGAAATGTGAAGCACCTTGTCCAAGGTCACATAGCTAAAATATGGTGACACTAAGATCAAACTTAGGCCTATATATATTCAAAAACATGCATCATTTGTCTTAAGCTCCTTGAGACCAGAAAACAAATTGGTAGATAGCTTGCCACTAATTTTCTTCAGGGTTGGCTATGCATAGTTTCAGAAACTGAGTCATTGATAAAACACTTTCTCCACACAAGAGGTTCCCAGTGTTGGTGTTATTGATTCTGGGGTTGGATAGTTCTTTGTTGTGCGGACTTTGCGGTGTATTGTAGGGTATTTAGCACCGTCACTGGCCTCTACCACTGGTTGCCAGTAGCACCTCCTCAATTTTAACAGCTTGAAAGGTCTCCATACTTTTCCATCTGTCCCTTGCCCTGCCTTTAGAATGACTGGTCTACACATAGACTACAAATTCTATCTCATACTTCTTACAAGGGGGGGGGGGGAGGGAGGAGGGAGGGGAGAGAGAGAGAGAGAGAGAGAGAGAGAGAGAGTTTATTACAGGACTCACTCCAGCTTGCTTATAATGAACTCTACCTGCAAGTAAAGAAAGAAACAAAACACTTAATGAGTTGCTAGAATGTCCTAAAGTTAATATTTCAGTCACATGGGATCAGCGCTTTCTTCCTGAAAGACCGCCACCGAAGTGGTGCACAGGAGCTCTCGCTGTGTGCCGCGGGCCCGGAGTCCCACGCGCTACACTTCACGCACTCGCTCTCCTAACGGCACCTGGGGAAACCGGAGCTAACACTGCCCCTTCCACAAAATTCCTGATCTGTTCGCAATGCAGAAAGGAGCCGTTGTGTGCCTCGAACCAGAGTAAATTATACCATAAATATTCATTAAAACTCAAGTCTGGAACGACACGCTGCTTTTACAGATGACGAGGCAGAAAGCAGTCAGAGCAGTGCTTGGGTGAGGCCGGGGGCACGCGACGGGGAGGAAGCGGCCAGGGGTCTCAGAAGCCACCTGAGGGAGTGGGGTGCAGATAGAAGCTGTATTTACTGAGCTTGTCTTCATGAGACGTATACACAGTAGGTGCTCAAGAGATGTTCATCGCAGTCCTATTGCATTTAAAGAAGCTGGAGCATTCACTAGACAGCGTTGAGCTGTTGTCTACCTACACGTGCGGGCAATGTTTTCTGGCTTATTACATGCTTTATCTCATTGACGATGATCATAACCCCAAAGTCAGTATAATGTTTCTTATTTTACAGATACAAGGGCAAGGAAGGATGACTTGCCTAAGGCCATAAAACTAATAAAAAGGGGCCAAGATTTGAATATAGGTCTGTGAACTCCAAAGCCAATGTTCTTTTAGTTATATTACAGTGCAGAGAATGTAAAATGTAATATATTTTATGGTACTTCACATTACCTTCATTGATGTTTCAAATAATTATTTTTGATAGGAAGGCCAAGTAGTATGATCTCTAATTACAGATTAGCAAACTGAGCCTTATTTCAATTCCAAAACCATTGGTTTTATTCCAGGGATATTATTAAGCTTAAAACGTGAAGCAAAGACAATTAACCACATTCCTAAGGCTTATGTTGCCTGGGACACAGTGGCTGGGGTCATGTCCTGGCCTCACCAGTCTTTAGCTGTGTGAACACATAAGTGGCTAATTTGTACCTTATTTTCTTTATCTGAAAAATGGATGTAGTGAAAGTGCTTATCTCAGTGTTCAAGTGAATACTAAATGAATTATATTTATAAAATGTTTAGAAGAGTGTGTTACACATAATAAAGGTAGATGTTAGTTACAATTATTATTATTATTTCGCAAACATGCATTGAAGACCTACTGTGTGCAAGATGACGGTTAGTTGGCATGGGAGATGCAGCACGTATTTATTGAGCACCTACTATGTGCCTGGCACTGTGTCAAGATGCTTGGGTTATAACAGTGGACCAAACGGACAAAGGTGAAGTCCTTATTGTCCTTTCTGAACCCCTTACAGTCATATGCTGATATTGGAGTCCTGCCTGGCTAATTCTAAAATTGGTTTTCACTGCCAAATCCCTTCCCCAGCCTTCTACTTTATCACACTTTTATCCCTGCAAAGTGTGCTATATCTCGGAGCCAGGGCAGATACACTGATGGTATTAAATAAACAAATACATACACTTGTTTAACCTTTCTGTCTATGCAGTACTGAATGATTAGGCTTATGCATTATCTCATCTGATTTACTTAGTCCTAACAGCCCAATGAAATGGATTTTTTTTTTTTTTATAATGATCACTTAACAGATGAGAAAAATGAGTCTCAGGGAGGTTAAATAAGTTGCCTGAAGTCACACAGCCAGTGAGTAACTTATCTGTCACTGGGAAGAAGTTGTCTGAGTTCAGAGCCCTCCCATGTGACCTTCTGGTATTTTTACTTTCTTGCTCTAGTTAGGCAGTCCTGTCAGTATCGCATCCATACCCTCTTCTAGGGAAATGGCAATCCTCCAGGAAATGAAAGCATAACTCTCTTTTCAAAGGTAAGAGAGCCCTCTTTGGAAACGAAAGCGTACTGTTCGTCTAACATCACACCACTAAGAAGCCAAAGAGCCAAACTTGGAATCCAGACTCGATGCAAAATATTTCTATGTGTATTTTCCTGTCTGGTCTTTATTAGCAGTGGTGAGACCTGGATCAGAAGAAACATTTGGCATGAGTGGTTCTTTTCCAAACGAGACCTTTTTTTACGCTCTATGTGAAGGGAGGTTCAACATCCAGACGGGATACACTAGACGTGCGGAAGGAAAATGACATCCAGCCTGTGTTCCACCAACAAAAACACTGCCTTGGGTGGACCATGAATGAGGATTTTTATAAGTCCTGTAATTTTTCTTGGAACACATTTACATTTATGTGTTCATTCATAAAATATAAACATTTAAAATACATTATAAATTTTATAACCATATTTTGACACTTTTAGAGCTTAGAAATGAAAATTCTCAGAGGACTATCCATTAGTGAGAAACCAGGTAGGGGGAGAATTCTAGGTTTGTTAGAAGTGACAGAGCACGTTACAGAATTGGGATCAGAGAGACATTAGGTTGAATTTTGGGAAGACAGGGTAGGGGCAGGTATGACTTTTGGCTTCTTGAATTTGGGGAAAGTGAGAGATGAGAGAGAGAACCAGTGGAAATAAGAAGAAAGGAGGAAGAGGAAATGTAAAAAACAAAACAAAACACAAACATTCGGGTAACGTATTTGGGAAAGTGGGAAATAGGAAAAGAAAAGGCTTAGGCAGCTGCAAGGTAGGAGACAGTGAGACAGAGGAGGAGAAAGAAGATGTGAAAGTCATTTCACTGGTTACATTGCAGCTCCCCTACCGTCTCTTCCAGAGGCTAGTAAAATGGGAATGGTTTTGCGTTTGGTCAATAGACTTCTTGTTTCTTCTCCTTTTCATAACGTACTGCCACAATTAGCCTGAATTTCATGGGGCCCCTGACTTTTTAAGCGCTATGTAAACTATCTTTGTAGAGTAATTATGAGTAAGAAGCCAAGAAAGTAATAGATGACCTAAATATAGTCAACATCCATTGAATTCCATTCTCTTCAATAAGTGTTTATTGAGCATGTTGTATATGTGAGATAGTGGGAACATTAAAATATATAAAATATACAGTGTATGGACAATTATCTGTGGGTGATAGAAAAGGCTTCAGAGAACTTGTGAGACTTCAGAAAAGTGTTAGACACTTGCCAGAAAAACAAACAAGTGTAATATTTATGAAAGAGGCTCAACAAATGCCCAGCACTATAAAGTAGCATGGACTCTCTGGGGGCGTCCTGTGTGCTCTTTCTCATCGAAGAATCCCTGCTCACATGACCTGTGCACACAAGAGACTCCTAGGCCCCACCCTGATGATATCAGGTTGTGAGTGTGCACATGTTGAAAGAAACTGTCAAAATGAACCTGATGTGTATTCCTCTTTAAGAGGCAATTATTTGAGTTTTTCAGTAGACAGACTATAAATTGTGGAGCAAGCACAAGAATCAGAAGTTATTGTAGAACAGCAAAATACACAGACGTTAAATACTGAAATCCTTAAGCTTTTTTCTGCCTTGAAATGATACAGTTACATTTCCATGTGTGTCACATACCTTGTAGTTATTTCTCCTAGAGATTTAAAGCTTCTAATGTAAAGAGATTCCCCTAGGTAATAGAGTTTTACATTCTCTTCTGTTTTATTAAGAATCACAATACTATTCTTTGTGGAGTTCACACTCTTGTTTTGACCTAGAAATGGTGTAGTTGTTTGGAAGTGATACCAGACATAGGAATCATCCTCAGACAAGCCTACTAACCTAATCATTCTTCCTGCATAGGAAGGTGCTCTTTCCCCACCTTTCTCCTTAGTACTATTTAGACAATTAACCTTCAGCCTTTCACATCTTCTGTGGAAAAATGGGAGTAAGGGACACAACATGAAAACTGTTTTCAAGTCATTATGTGAGACGGACTCTAAGACTGGAGGGAATGATAGCAACAACTTTTGCATTCCCGTGTTTTGGGTGTTTGGCGTTCTCAAGTTCATGGTCTGAAGAAACTGGAAATAAGGCCCCTGGCTAATGGAGGTGACATAATTTTAATAGATATTAAATGTCATAGGCAAGAAGTTGACAAGTCTAATTGAGTTTTCTTTGATATTATTCAAATTAAGTGACATGGAAACTTCTAAGCCTAATGAGTATAGGCTGCTGTCCAAACCAGTTACCATCCAAATAGATACAAAGCTGGGCAGAAATAATCATGCCGTAGGTGCTGGGTGTGTGGACACTCAGAAAGAAGATTCAGTGGGAAGGAAGACCGTGGAGCCTTGCGTATTGAGGTTTACTATTTACACGTCTTTCTCTGCAAATAGTTAATGAGCTCAGAGACAGTAGGATTGTGTCTTATTATACATCCCTGCATGCCAGGGTCCTCAAGGCCTGTGTTTTCTTGTCAAAGAGGAGGCCTTCAGAGGAGGTCTGTTGGAGGACAGATCAATGGAAATACATTCCTTAGAGCATTCTCAGGGGTGGGAATTCTTTTGTAGTTTACTTTTCTTCAAACTCTCCCTTGACTGTAGCTTCTTCTAGGGTGGAAGCGATTCCACTTCTTTGTGTTTCTTGCACACAGACAGACTTTCAATAAGGGATCAGTGCTGGACATCGTTAGCTTGCCCTTACAGATCCGCTCTCCATCCCGTTCCACTCTGTTCTTTGTTGACTCTATCAACAGCCTCTCTTGCACGCTGTTTCCCATTGATTCGGCCACTGGATGTCCCCAGCAGGAAATGGGAGGGATGAAGAAAAGAGAATAAAGTTGTGGTATTTATTTCCAGGCTCCCTTCCTGCAGGGTCAGTGGACAGGTTTGATCCCTCTACCAACATCCCTGACCCTCCAAGAAAGCCAGTTCTGCATTTCTGTTTCATTCCTGCATCCAGTAATGCCACCCCCCTTCCTGGCTTAAGGATGGTGCATCTCACAGTCATTAGCCCTGGGTTGCTGTGCAGTCCTGTCCACACCGTTGTAACTCATCTCCTCATTGAACCCGCTTTGGCTTACCTAATTTCAGCACGATGCCTGTTTCCTATTGGGACTGCGACTAATACAATTAAATGATTAGATGTGGAGGCTGAGATGAGATATGCATTGGAAGAAACAAGATTCTAAGAGAGGGGCTGTTAAAATTAATTCCAGAAAGAGAGGCAAATGGCCTGCACCAGAGGCTACTGGAGCCCCTTACTTATTACTTGCAAGTATCTAGTCCCTACCGGTCTGTGAGCAGCTCCTGACAAGCAAGGATTTTGTGCTATGCCCACTAACTACCCCACTTTTCTCCCTTCTCCCCACCCCACCCACTCAGAGGAGGCCTACCTGGCACAGAGCTAACCAGGAGAGCAACGAAGCTCTACAATAATGCAAATTTGAATGTAACAAGATTAATGCTTCACTTCCATCCCATGAACTATGCTTCCCCAGCCCTATCATTATTCTTGTAATCATAGCACAACTCTGCGTTTTGTGAGGTGGATTTAGGTTTGCTGAAGGAACAAAGGAATGACTGAGTATTGGGGATTGGGCGGAGGTGGTCTGACCTTCAGAAACATAAATAAAATGGCATCAGCTGGCATAACAAGCACCTTCATGTTTTTATGGAAAGACTATCTTCCAGAAATGGGGAGGTCAGTCGATTTATAGATTAAGATTTATTTTATCAGTGTCTACAACTTGGGGAAAATAGCAGCTGTAACATAAATCTCTTCAAAGTCCCTTTCACTTTTTAGTTTACACATCCTTTTTATATCCTCTATCTTGTTTGTTTCCAGTTTGACATCTGAGTTCTTCGGTGAGGAGCTAGGAGCAGACCCAGGTCTTCTGACTCACCCCCCGCCTCTCTAGCACACTCAGGAGGCCCCTCTTTCCAGATAACCGTGACTCTAGACATAATTTCTGCTGAACTGAATTGACAGGTCTTGGACATGGCAGCCCTTCGGGTAACTGATGAACTTAGTACTGGACGGGAAGGCAATCGAAATTAGTGCCATCAACAAGTCGTTATGAGAAACGACATAGTAACGTCAGATCAATGCGTCATTTTAAAAAGCTTGTATTTAATAATCTTACATATCAACAAGCTTCACTTGAATTTAATCTTTTCTTCTTCCGGTTCTGGAAAGCGAGAAGCAGTACTCCTTGTGGGGAGGCGGAGAGAAAGAGGGACAGACATCAGACACACAATAGCTGCAATGTTGTATGTGATACTGGTTTGTCTATTTATTTTAGGACTATGAGAACGTAGATAGCATATAGATGGGACTGAACTCTTGATTCATTGTATAGAAGCTGGGTAACTTCTCTGAGACTCAGCTTTCTGATTTGCAAAATGCAAATAACAATGCATGTCTCATTGGGATGTGGTGAAGATGAAACGAAGTGACCATTGGAATTCCTTTTCTCAAATTATTTTTTAAAGTCACAGTTTATATTACACTTGGAATTTCTAACATTGGTGTTCCGCCTGGGGTGCATGCTCCAGCTTATACCTTTTAATATTCTGAATGTCATAGATCACACTCCCACAAAAGCATCCGTAAAGATGGTAAGTTGGAGAAACTCCTCGGGCATCCCCAGCAGCACACAGGGCCTCTCTTGCTCAGGATTCACCCATCTCTTCCTAGTTCTTGACACTTGATGACCTTGTCTTTTATGGATTAACATACATTCCCACTTAGAATAGATTCTTGGCATTTTGTGGCCCTGCATGGGGCCCGGAGAGCTAAGACTGAGCGCCTGGCTCTTCTTGCCTCAGTCTGCTTCAGCTGGGCAGACCTGACCCCATTTGCAGTTCTTTGAAACCTAATTTTCTATAACTTTTTTTTTTTAAGCTGGACCATTCCCTGGAGGTAAAAAGACATTCAGATGTAGAATGAATACTTTGTGATGGTTGAATTTGAAAGTAGACTTACATTTTAAATCATTGCAAACCTCTTCTGAATTTACTTGGTACTTCTACAAATAACATCTGTTTTCCTGTCCACGGCCTCTCGGACCTCATGCTGCCCCTCCGTGTTCCCTCAGTGTGCAGAGCTCAGGGAACCTGTGGGATAACTGACGCACGGAGAGAGGTAGGGTTGCCACACTGGAAGCCCTTCCAGATATGTATTTAAAACCACCTTAGAAATTACTAATTTTCTTTTTAGCCCAAAGATAAATTTAATGTACTTTGGGAATGGCCTTTGCTCCACTAAATGTGGTCATTAACTGTATGAGCTTCGTCTAATTTCTTCGTCCACCTAGACTCTGTTTCTTTATGGGTAACGTGGGAGAAATAAAATCTGCCTCTCAGCGTTGTTGTGAAGATTCAACAAGTCATTCATTCACAGCATGAGCTGATTGCACCACTTCCCTATGTCTGACTCTGAGCTCAGCAAAGGAAACGTAGGGGTGGGGAGACCTGGTTCTCCTTTGGCAGGATTTCAAAATCTAGAAAGAGAAAGGGGAAGGCTGGGACTACCAGCAACCCTGGGGTGAGTGCTGTGACGGGATGCCCAGCGCTCTGGGACCCACATTGTCTAGGTCCGAGAGGGCAGACAATGCTTCCCGGACGCAAAGCCTCCTGAGATGACCCATGAGCTGATGAATAGAAGTTCTTTAGGTAGAGCAGGTGTATGCATGTTTTGGAGAGTCACTGAGAGACTACTCCAGGTGGAGGAAGGATATTTTGTGAAGGTGTGGAGGCCGAACAGTCTGGAAGTTGAGTGAGTCTGGAGGGCAAAGGCAGAGAAGTGTGGTGAGGAGCAGGCGGAGTGGTGTTGGAGGAGAGGGAGGGTGAGAAAGGGGTGCATTTGCTCTTTCTTCCTATCTTTGTACCTGCTGCCTTGATTTAGACACCTGTTTTCTCTTTGTAGGGATTTGTGATTATCATCAGAAGGTCTTCTGGCCACTGAACTTGGCCTCTCTACGCTTCTGTGAGAATTATTGTCATAAATCTGATGATGTGGTTCTGCCATTAGAACGCTTTACCAGATACTTTTATTTCAGTGGCCGTCCTGTTAAGCTGTTCCTTGAAATATTTGTCCTGGGAAACACTCTGGGGGTGAGATAGGAGAGACGGGTGGTGGTTGGGGAGCACACAGTGTTCCCACAATAGAACTCACCTGGGAAGTACTCCATTTCATCCCCTCCTTTTGGAACACACATTAGAATCTTGAATGCTCTGGGAAGTCTTGCAGTAAAGAAACACAGTATTTGGGGTTAAATTGGAATTCTATAGTTATTTTTATCATTGAACTTTCTTTTTCTTTCTTTGTTTTACCTATATATCATATTGCCATGCACTGGCAGGGGCGTTCCGTTCACAGAGCTCGGTGCGGGAAATGCTGGCATGCGGGACTCAGTACACACTTCTGAGAAGGGTGTGCATTTATGACCTGGCTCCTCGTTTTTTCAGCCTTTTCTTCCACACCTTCCTGTTTCAGCATCTATCTAGCCCCATTGAATGGCTTAAACTTCCAAATATATCAAGTAATGTGAAGATCTGAAGTGCCTCATGGGAGAGAACTCAGCTAATAGGGAGAAAGACCCAGAAGCAAGGATCCTGACTCAGGGTCAAGGTTGTAGTCTTCGGACGGGGAGAGAAGCAGTCAGTTCAGCATAATGGCTGACATGTGATACCATGTCCACCCAGCCCCGTAGTTACACACAGATTCTGGTGTCAGCCTGCCAGCCAGGACCATAATTTATATGCCACCTGTGAGCATTTGCACAGTTACTGCTGCTCTAAGCCTCGTTCCCTCAGCTAGAAAAGTGGGATAACAATAATTCTTGTCTCCAGGGCGACCGAGAAGGTTAAATACAAAATACCTAGTATACTAGTTGGCAGATGGTAAGACCTCAGCAAATCTAGTTATTACTAATTATGAGTGATTATTACTAATGAATTTAATAATAATGCTAATTATAGCAAATATAAATATAGTGCTTATTGTGTGTCGGGCACTGTTCTGAGTGTTTTACACATTCATTCAATCTTCACTAAAACACTATCAAGGTGTTATTACTAATCTCTCCCTTGTACGAATGGGCAATTTTGTAAGTCACACAAACCTTAGAGCCCAGATTTGATCCTAGGAAGTTTGATTCCAACATCTATACTCTTAATTACTTCCTAAACTATAATTAAAAAAATAATAGAGAAACTGTTTCACTAAAAACATTTGGGGTACACAGAAACATCCCTGTTTCAGGGTTCTGCTTATGGTAGGGAACACAAAGAATGACAGGAAGGCAAGCATCCTCCCTCAGCAGACACCTGTGCATTCCTGGAGATCAGTGGCAACACTCAACAAAAGAATAGCGATGGCCAGACAGACCAGAGCTGATAAACAGCACATGGAAGTGCAACCTGGGAATGATCAGGAATGTTTTTAAGTGCTTTGTAGAAAATAGGATAATATGTGCCAAACAGGTTGGGACAATCACCAGTAGAGCTTAAACTGCTAGAGTTACTGAAACCCCACCTGTACCCGTGAGCTGATAATGTGGGCATGCTCCAAGGTCCTGGTTCTACGGACACCCTCGTGATAGGTTAGTAACTGTCTCCTAGGTGGGTGCTCTGAGACACCCTAAGTGGGTCCTTGCACTTGTACTCCTATGTCTTACTGCTTCTAGCACTAACTGTAAGGGCTATTCAATAAATGCATTTTGAATTAAATTATATTGAAAACACCAACGAAAATCCAAGTTATAACTTTGCAATGTTTATAACAATTGACCAGCTGATACCGTGAGGCCCTTATTTAATCTTATAAAAACGCAGCCACGGAATACATGTGATTTGTTTCCAAAATAATGTCATACAGTCTTAAAGGGACCCAAGCCAATGCAGTGTCCGAGCATTTGAAATTAATGTTTGCCTTTTTATTAAGTTGGTTAAAAACCAATCTAATTCCAAAGAAGTTTAAAAAATAATGCTTCTCTTCTTTAAAGCTGAGGGAAATAGTGAAATCACTGGATCTCTGTCGATGTGGAAAAAGGCAAGTACTGGCCTTTCAGGCTGGGGGTAAGTGAAGTCAACAACTCTGTGTTGAACAGATTTGGTGCCTAAACGTCTTTGCTCCTGCTAAGTTCTCTCTAATTTATGACTTGGTTTGAGCTAGGAGAGCGGTCTGGTACAGGGAAGAGCTGCATCTTGCTGATGGGATTTTGAATGCCACCTCGTTCCAGTGAGTTGACCTTGGTCAAGTCAGCCAGCAAGAATTTTATGTGCCACCACTATGCATGGCCACTGTGTTGTAGATATTTTGGCTGCATCATTAAACAAAACTGAACCTGGTCTGGTTCTGTCCTCATGGAGTTCACAGTCCAGGAGGCCATAAGCAATCCAGTTGACCTCAACGTCTCACTTCCTTCTTAGAAAACGGGTATAACTCTAGTACTTGCGACTGTGTAAGGGACCTCACCTGCGCACATCACACTCTGTTTCCACCTTCCTTTCCTATTCCCATTCTTCCACCCATTGGGCCCTATGTCTGAAACCTGGTCTTTCCTCTCCAGTCTCATGAGGCCCTGTTTTACCTCCATGTTTGATGAACTTGGGCACCCACATGCAGATTTTTAATCCATCCTGAGGCCTACCTTTTTCTCTTGACCTCAGTTTCTCCCCAGGTGCCTTCCTCTCCTCAGTCACCCACTCTGCTCACAAGCTATCTTTCTGACTCACCTTGGGCTCCTGGCTTCTTTTTCAAGACAAGTCTCAGAAGTTCTTACCCACTTTCAACCTACACTTCTCCGGATCCCTTCCCCCACACTCACTCACACTTCCTGACACAAGGGCTGCTGCAGAGTCCGTTTCCCCCTAGATGTAAAGCACAGTACAGGGAATATAGTCAATAATATGGCAATAACTATGTATGGTGCCAGGTGGATACTTGCAATATCAGGGGGACCACTTTGTAAAGTATACGATTGTCTAACTATGATGCTGTACATCTGAAACTAATACAAAATATTAATGTAACCTGTAATTAAAAAAAAATGTTTTCCACTAAAAGCCTAAAGCTGGACAACTCTTTCATCCTCCTTTTTATCTGAGTCTGGGATGAGCTGCACCTCAGGTGTCCAACTTCTACATTGGAGGCACAGAGGGACTTCAATTCCTCAAGGCCTTTGGTTCTTGTTTTTAGACCATAGAAGCCAGACGCACCTCTAGATCTAAGTGTTTAGCCTTGAATCATGAATGATGGAAATCGTAGGAAGCAGTTAAGTGGTTAGTTAGGAAAACCACAGAGTAGCATTGAGGCTCAATTAAACTATTTGGATCTGTGAAATTGCCCAGAAAATTTCAGAGGATAAAGGATTTCAGACTGAACGTGTAGTACTTAATGGCCTGTAGCCAGGGCAGGCACTCAAAGCCCAAATCACACTTCATAAGAAAGAGGGAGAACTGTGGTCTCTGTGTTCAGTTATATGAGAAGTACCTTTTTTTTTTTTAAACCTCTCCACACTACGTTTGTTCATTTGTTCATTCACTGTCAACAAATATCTATTCAGTTTCTACTTGACTTGCTGTGGCCTAGACAGAATTCCAGGCTGGGCAACCTACTGTGGCCCACATGGAGCTTATGTCTGGAGTTGAGCAAACAAGCGATATCCACGTGAACAAATCCATACAAATGGTGATAGCAGTGTGCCTGGTAATGATGCTACTTTCACTAGGAAGGGCAGGAAAATATTGCTTACTTATTTCCTGCCTGGTGACTGGCACTAGGCTAGGGGAAAGTTTCTCAATCTAAACTCTATGGACATTTTGGGCTGGATAATTCTCTGTTGTAGGAGACTGTTCAATGCATTGTAAAATGTTCATCAAAACACTAGATGCCTGCAGTCCTTTCCTCTCCACAACTGTGAGAAAAATGTCTCCAGCCCTGGCGGATTTGGCTCAGCAGTTAGAGTGTCGGCCCATGGACCAAAGAGGTGCGGGTTTGATTCTGGTCAAGGGCATGTACCTCAGTTGCTGTTCATCCCCCGCCCTGGTCGAGGTCGTGTGGGAGGCAACCAGTCGATGTATCCCTTTCACGTTGATGTTTCTCTCCCTCTTTCTCTCTCTCCCTCCTTGCAACTTTATCTGAAGATAAATGAGAAAATGTCCTCAGTGAGGATTAAAAAAAGTCTCCAGACATTGACTAATGTCCCCTGAGCACTGTGGGTGCTAATGAATTTTTAGCTAATTTTTTTGCTTCACATCATTCCAAACATGAAGCACCAAATACAGGTGGATAGTGTCCTTTTGGTTTAATCATCAAAATAATGAAATTCCATCATATCTGATTCCAGAAGATAAAAAAACCAAAAACTAAAATCCTAAACTATAATAACTCAGGCATAAAGCACATATTGGGATCCTCCTATCATTTTATCCTAAGGAATTTAGATGAGGATGATGCAGTAACCATGGGTTTCTGACAGAGAGAAAGAGTGGGCTCCACAGTCTACCTGTGTGACTATTGGCAGGTTACTAAGCCCTGCTGCCCCTCGATGTCCTCATTTCTAAATGGGTCTTTTATTATGTCCTCTCCTCCTCACAGTTCACAGTCACAAAAGCCTTTGCCATGAGGCTTAAGTGAGATGTCAGAAATAAAGTAGCTAAATCATAGTAGGTGTTCAATAAATGCTAGTTTCTATGATGGTTATTGTCATTTTGATTTAGTAACATATCTTTTCTCCATTTTGAGCTCAGTCTGAGAGCTATTTGGTTTCTACATTAACAAAATGATGCTGCTTAATTGTTTAATTTATACAACTAAGATTTTTTTTTTCTCAACTAGCTTAAAAGCTCTACTAATATTTAGAAAGTCAAAATTTTTAAAAAAATTTATTTTTCAATTACAATTGACATACCATATTCTATTAAAGTTCACAACTTAGTGATTAAACATTTAATTTAGATCACTCCAAAAAATTTAGTGCCCATTTGACACCATATATAGTTATTTCAATTATTAAATATATATTGCCTATGCTATACTTTATATCCCCATGGCTATTTTGTAACTACCAATTTGTACTTCTTATTTCCTTCCTCTTTTTTACCCATCCCTCAACCCCCTCCCATTTGGCAGCCATCAAAATGTTTTCTGTATCTATAAGTTTATTTCTGTTTTGTTTATTGGTTTATTTTGTTCTTTAGAATACACATATAAGTAAAATTATATAGTATTTGCCTTGCTCTGTTTGGCTTATTTCATTCACTTAGCATACACTCTTGGTCCATCCATATTGTTGCAGATGGCAAGAATTCATTCCTTTTTATGGTTGAGTAACATTCCATTTTATATATGCACCATTTTGTCTTTATCTACTCTTCTATTGATGGACACTTAGGTTGCTTCCATATTTTGGCTATTGTAAATAATGCTGCAATGAACACATGGATGCACATGGTTTTGAATTAGTGTTTTGGGTTTCTTTGGATAAGTACACAGAAGTGGAATAGCTGGATCACTCTTTGTTTCTTGTTATAGCCCTTGTTTTAAAGTCTGTTTTGTCTGGTATAAATATTGCTCCCCAAGCTTTTTTGTTTTCATTTTCATAAAATATATTTTTCCATCTGTTTATTCTTAGTCTGTGTGTGTCATTCAATCTGAAGTGAGTTTTTTTTTTTTTTTTTTTTTTATCCTCACCAGAGGACATTTTTCCATTTTTTGTACAGATAGAGTGGGAGGGAGAGAGAGGAAGAGAGAGAAACATCGATGTGAAAGGAACACATCGAGTGGCTGCCACCCGCACGACTGACCAGAGCCAGGGACAAACTGCAACCGAGGTACATGCCCTTAGCGGGAACCGAACCCGGGTCTCTCAGGACCGCAGGCCGACGCTTCAACCGCTGAGCCAATCCGGCCAGGGCTGAAGTGAGTCTCTTACAGACAGCATACGAAAGAGCCTTGCTTTCTTATCTATTCAGCCAACCTATGTCTTTTGATTGGAGCACTTAATCCATTTGCATTTAAAGTAAATGTTGACAGGTATGTAGTTATTGTCATTTTATTATTCAAATTTTTAAATTTTTCTTCCTCTAAAAGGAGACCCTTCAATATTTAGTGTAATATTGGTTTGGTAGTGATAAGCTCCTTTAGCTTTTTCTAGTCTGGGAAGCTCTTTATCTGTCCTTGGATTCTAAGTGTAACTTTACTAAGTAGAGTAATCTTGGCTATAGGTACTTGCTTTTCACCACTTTGAATATTTCATGCCAATCTCTTCTGCTCTGCAACGATTCTCTTCAGAAATCAGCTGACAGTCTCATGTGTGCTTCATTATTGGTCACTTACTGTTTTTCTCCTGCTGCATTTAAGATTCTTGTTCTTAATCTTTGGTATTTTAATTATGATGTGTCTTTGATGTGTCTTGGTGTGGGTCTCTTTGGTTCATCTTGTTTGGGACGCTCTATGCCTCCTGGACCTGTATGTGTGTGTGTCTGTGTACACACACACACACACACACACACACACACACACACACACAGATATTTCCTTCACCAGGGTAGAAAAGAATTCTGTCATTATTTCTTCAAATAAATTTTTAATTTCTTATTCTCTGTCTTTTCCTTCCACACACCTATGATGCAAATATTGGTACATTTGATATTGCTCCTGAGGTCCCTTAAGCAATCCTCATTTTAAAAAAGTTTTCTTTTTCCTGTTTTGATTGGGTGCTTTCTACTTTCTTATCTTCCAAATCTCAGATCTAATCTTATATTTCATCTATTCTACTGATGATTCCCTGTAATATATTCTTCACTTCAGTATTGTATTCTTTATTTGTAACTGATTGCTTTTATGTTTCCATCTTCATTTTTATATTTCCCATCTTTTTGTTGAAGTTCTCACTAAGTAAATCTACTCTTCCCCTAAGGTCATTGAGCATCCTTAAAATCACCATTTTGAATTCTGCATCTGGTAGACCGCTTGCCTCCATTTTATTTAGCTCTTTTTCTGAAATTTTGTTCTATTCTTTCACTTGGAACATGTATCTTTGTCTCCTCATTTTGGTTGCCTCCCTGCATTTATTTCTCTGAATTAGTTAGAGCTGACATATCTGCCAATTTTAGTAGAGTGGCTTTATATAGTAGGTGTCCTGTAGGGTTCAGTCACCCCAATCTGGGTGTTCCAGGTGCACCACTATGTGAGCTGTGTACACCCTCCCATGGTAGTTCAGTCTTGATTGCTGTTGGCACATAAATGGGAGGGATTTACCCTTAGGCCAATTGGCTATGAGGATTGGCCAAGACACCACAAAGGAACTGTTATACAGTGCCAACCTCATGGAGCTGGGCTCACTTGAGAGGGACTCCGGTGCTTGCTAAACCCACACCTTGAGTGTATGTATCACCTGTTGAAGTGGTTGGGTCATGCTTTGGCATGGTCTGAAGCTGTCCACCATATATGCTGGCTCTGAGGCCTCTGAGGAGGTGAGGCCAAGGTTTGCTTCTACCTGTGCTCTGCTCCCTGGGGCCACCCAGCATGAGCTGCAAATTGATTTACAGATGGCTGCTACTTGTGTTGGGCTTAGAGTTGCCAAGGATAGGCCACACTGCAAACCAAGGATGGTTTCCATGGAAGCCAGATCTGGAGCCGCTTAGCAAGAGGAACCAGGTATGCTGAAGCCAGATGCTGCTTGTTGGAGATAATCTAGTACAGCCTAGAGAATAAACCAAGTCAGTCCACTGAATGGATAGGCCACTGGATATAGCTTGGGTGGGCCTGTAATTTGGGTGGGGCATGGTTTCAGAGAGCCTCCAAGGCAGAGTGAATTATGTTAGCCAAGTTGATAGGAACTCAGATATGGCACCTAACTGCTGGCTCTGTGGTTGTGGTGGTGATGGGACTCCCCACTATCTGAGAGAAAGCTCCCCCTCCAGCCCTTACCCTGAAGCCAGACAATCCAGTTCCCTTCTGTATGTCCCTGGCACCTTTTGACCTGCCGCCCTGTACAGAAGCTCAGAGCGAGTGAATCCATCATTGAGTAAGTCTGTGAGCAGGTCATTCAAGAGTAATGCTTGGGATTGTAGCAGCCCTTCCTCCTACTCAGCCACAATCCCTGTTGGTTTTTACAGCCATAAATTATAGGGTCTTCTTTTTGGGCACTGGCACCGTCGGTTGGGGGCCTGATGTGAAGCTGAGGCTCCTTGCTTCTCATGGGGGGACCTCCACAGCCGACATATCCCTCCCAATTCATGTCTCTGCTCTCTACCAGTCTCAGTGTAGCTTCTTCTGTACATCTTTAGACTTCGGGCAGTTCTTAATAATGACTGTTCCGTATTTTAGTTGTAACTTCGATATGGTTGTGGGAAAAGGCGAGCACAGTGTTCACCTATCTGAACTGCTATCTGAACCAGAGCTCTTAGAACCCCAACCTCTTGTGGAGGATGCCTGATTTTCCCCCAACTCTGGGCCTTGGATGTGAACGGTTTTGGACTCTGGCTCAGAGAACACTACTGGCTCAGGTGACAGACAACTGGTTCCAGTGCAGTGAACAGACCTCAGGTGATCTTTCTGAAGTTGTGGGTTCTCTGCCTAAGCAGAGTGATATAAAACACAAGTATGGCCTTCTGAGTGGGTCCTGAATTTAGCTCAGAAAGCCCTGGGCTCAAATCCTAACACTGCTGCTTACTCTCCAAATTGCCCTGTGCACATCACTCTACATCCCGGGCTCGGTGTCCTGGGCAGGAAAATGGGCATGGTGGTCACATCTCATGTTCGTGACGACGAAATGCAAGAACTGATGTATTGGTACTCTAGAATGTTTGTGCTTTCATTGGCTGTTTTAGTGTCATCGAGACCTTGCAGTACAGAGGTGTTTTACAAACCAAGGCAGGAGCTAAAGAAAATATTATAAAACATAGGAAACCATTTGTTGAATGCTGATGTGTATAATTCCATTCTGAGAATTCAATTTACTCTCAAGAAGGGGCCTCCCCAAGGAGCAGTAGCCCAGAAGAAGGAGGGAACATTAAGTTTTTGATAAAATTATTCCTTACAGAGGTTTTATAAATGGTTGCCATTTCTAAGTCAGAGTCCCAGGTCTTAAAAACCTCAAGTATCCTTAGACATTATCCATTCCTTTGATTTGCAAATGTTTGCAGCAGGAGCCCTTTTTCTGCAATGAATCTTTACTTGGAATCTCCATATGTAACAGTGAGACTGAAGCCCAGGGGTAGGAGGGTGGGGAGCCAATCACAGTGAAGAAACTAAGACCTGCACAGTTTGCAGGCAAAGTCAAAGGCAAAGCACAAGCTAACATATGCTTTATTTTTATTTATTTATTTTTTTCTTAATTGATATTGAGAGAGAGGAAGGGAGAGGTAGATATGGAAACATCGGTGATAGAGAACATCGATTGGCCACCTCCTGCGTGCCCCTTACTGGGGATTTGGCCCACAACCTGGGCGCATAGCCTGACCAAGAACTGAACTGGCAACCTCTTGGTGCATGGGTCCACACTCAACCACTGAGCCACACTAGCCGGGCACTAACATATGCTTCAAATCTGATGTTCCAGCTTCCTTTCATGATCTTCCAAGTGTGATTTCATATCTCAGGGGAGATTAATCCTCACTAAAGTACCCTTGCAAGTAGCAAATTTCACCATCACACTTGCAGAAAGATAGTAGGTTGGAGAGAATCTTCAGTGAATTTATGCCCCACTTAACTTCACTATATCTCACTTGTAAGTGGGAGGAAGCCCTCTCCATTTCCTTCAACTAGCCTCTCCATGTGCAAACACCCCTCCCATTCACCAAGACACTTCAGTTTTGAGAAGAGGGAAAGAAGAACCTATCGATTTTTTTTTCACACCCACTTTCTTTTTCAACCACCTTTCCCTACTTAAATCTCCGGGAGATCCAGAGATTTTATTTGTTACTTTGTTGATAAAGCACTCTGCAATAGTCCCTCCAGCAAGCCTAAGCATTTGCTATAGCCCATCGCCCTGCGAGTATCTCCTCTTCCTGAATTCTGAGTGCCCTTGCAAAATGCTTGCTAAATAAGTGTGAATAAGATAATTACCTACTTCCATTTCTAAAAAGGCTCGATGGCAGGTGGAGTTAGTATCGCAGAGCTCTCATGTTCAAAATAACATTGTAAATACTGTTTTCTCCTATGTTGATGAAGTAACAATTTCCAGTGTTCAGATAAATGCTATCAAGAGGATGTTAATTGGCATGAAAATGTCTTATGATTTACCATCCTGGTAGTGAAACTTTTAAGTAGCCAATTCAATCAATAATTATTTTAGGGGGAAAAAAAAAAAGGAGTCCTACTAAAGGTGTCATTCTGAATGTGGCGTATCCGGGAACTGAGATGTTGGCCAGACATTCATAGACAAGGTGAGACATCACTTTTGTGAAGATAGAGATGCTGTCGGATCCTCGTCTAGTTTGCCTCCTTCTCAGAATCTAGGCAATACCTCTATGTCACGTTTCCAGTCCTGCCTCAGCAGAGACTGCCAGCCAAGCCATCATTCAAAGATGTTCTGGAGGTGACGGTAGGCTGAAGACCTTTCTATCTAACTGAAGAACCATGTAATTCCTTTCTTTTAAAATGTCCTTTATCAAAGGAAGGAATTTTCAGTAAATAAATTGCTGACTCTTTCCCCCGAGTCTTTTCCCCTTGTTCCTGGGTTGAATCGATGATTCCGAGCACCATGCTACAACCGAACCTAACCCAACTCTTCTTTTAAAGATAGAAAACTGAGGTCAATCCCAGGACAGTGCTTTGTACCTGGTCAAATAGTAAGTCAATGTGAAGGTAAAGCTGAAAGGAGAATTGGTCTACCCTTGTCTTTCCAGTACACCTTTGGAATGGCTGCCTCTCAACCTAAATTCTACAGTTTCTTACTTCCCTGTGGTCTCTCCATTCTCTGAGGGTGCTCATAAATATTCACTGATATTGTCTTCGTACAGAGGAGTGAGACTTGCAGTGGGGGTGGAACCCAGGGCCACTGCCTTTGTTCTCCAAAATAAAGGCTGATGTAAGGCAGAGGAAGATTCAGCAGGCAGGTCATGGGGGCGGCTCTAGAAGACATTTTCATCTTGTTTTTGTTTTTGTTTGTCTGACTGTCATGGGTACCAGAAATAAAATACATTCAAGTTTCCCATCTCATAAAATGGACAATTCCCATGGGCCCTTCGCCAAAAGGAGATTTATAGAGCATAGCCCAGGTTTGGAATAGAGTCAGTGTTTCCGTTTGCCTTGCTGTCATTGTTTTTGGTCTGTCCATTTGATTTTCTGCCTGGAACATAACATGGCTCAGTGAACATTTGCGGAATCAATCAATCAATAGATGACACATGTGACGATCTTTATAATGTGCGTGAGCCAGAGATGGCAAGGTAAATATACAAGGGGAGAAAAAGTCCGTTGAAATCGGACGTAGAAGGTGACGAGGAGACATGTTTGATAATTAAGAGGCAGTAGAGTGAGGACTGCCTGAACCTCTAGGCCCCAACTGCGTTGGCTCAGATTTTGGTCTAGCTTACTCTCAGCTACGTGAACCTGGCGAAGTCATTTAACCACTGAGCTTGTTTACACATCTCTAAGAAGCAGAGAATAATAATACCAACCTCCCAGGGTTGTATGAGGATTTAAACAAGACTGCATGCGAAACAACACTTACCACAGTGCCAGGCACATAGTAAGAGGTCAAGTAAATATTAACAATTATTAAGCATTTGTCATCAAATATGCATTAAGTACCTCAATCTGCTCCCTTCCCCCCACAAGAAAAAAAGAAGAAGCATCAAACAAACAAACAAAAACAGTGACCTTGCTTAGCTGAAGGTCCAAATTACATACTACTAGAGGATGGGAGTAAATCACACGTAGACAAAGAACCTGTTACTGAAAGGATGGGGACAGAATGACTATTTATTTCGGTAACTGGAATCCAATGGACTCATGTACATAATATTGCTTGAGAAAAGCAGGGTTAGCTACTTAATCTCCCCACTTTACAGATGGAAATACTGATGTTCAATTTTCCATGGGCATTGAGTGCTGAAATAGGAATGGTATCCAATGTCCGTGCGTCCCTACAATCTCGCACTCGCCTCACTTCACCATGTGGCTTCTTCTCAGATGGAAGGTGAGCAGGCACGAGGCCAGGGAGATGTGGCTTGAAGATGGAGATGAGAGAGACTGAGGGGCAGGATTGGGAGAGCTTCTGTCTTCTTGGGAAGAAAGCAGAGCCGTCTGCTGAGAGCAGAAAGTGCAAAAGAAGGATTGGCTAATCTGGAGCGGGAACAGAGGCAAGTTATGAGAATTGAAAACACTTATTCAGAGGCGTCTTTGTTTCTTTGTTTTGTTTTGCTGAAATAGCACGCATTCACACGAGAAGGGTGCCTTTCCCAGCTGTGACCCTGAGTGACATTCTAACTTGGGAAAGGCCCTGGTTTAGGATTGGTGAGCTTCTCAGTTCTAAGAGAACTTGGAGAGGCAGACACCTCACGGGCTTGGCCTCCCAGCAGGGGGAAGACTGCCGGCCACTTCTCTAGGCAGCCGTACCCACGTCCTGACTGTTGGCCCTTCTCAGGTCAAACTTCTTGGCTGAAGGGATTTTCCATCCTTCTCTCTTCTTGAGGCTTCAGAAGTTGGGAACAAACAGTATTGATGTCCATTCACATATTCCTTCGTTCATTTATTCAACAAACATTTATTTGGCATCGGCTATTTACTGAAGTTTTTTCATGGCTATCTCCTTTTCATCTCCCATCAGCAGCACGGGATGGGTTATCTTCTCATGTTTCACAGGCAGGCCACGGGTTCAGAAAGAAAAGAACTTGGCCACACCAGGGCGTAGTATCACAGGTGGTTTACCCCGGCCTCACTGTCTGCCTCCACACGGGCCTGTGCTCGGGCCACACCTGTGGACTGACCTCTTCTCCTCTTCAGCCTGACCGCTTGGACCATCGTGACCCACATGGACTTGTTCCACTGAACCTGTCCTTGGAGGACAGAGAACCATACCGCAGCATCTTCAGGACTGGTGGGACCAGACACGTCCTGTGCAACTTTGGCCTCCATCTTTCAGATTTTCCTTGTGGCCAAAATATTACCCCATTCTGAGCCTTGTGGGAGCCTCCGGGGCTCAGACATGAGTGCCTTCCAGCCATGAAAATTATTATGGTAACCAATTAGCTCCTACTTCATTAATTGAGCATCCATATGCCGCTGTATTACTAGAGCCTTGCGTGGGGCTTGTGGGTGAGCTTTAATATTCGGGTGCCTGACTTTTACCAACAAGGCAGCTTTCCCCTGGATCAAAAGCACTACATGCCTGGGAAATAGGAGGCAAGACTGGGGGGGTGGGGGTGAAAGCTCCTTTATTTCTTTTTTTTCCTAAGTCTATTATTTTCTCCTCTACTAAGTTTAGGGCAACCTCAGAAATTCCTGTCATCAAAGGTTTAGCTATTTCTGGAATGAGGGACTCAAAATTACTTAAAAAGAGAGAATTTTGACTGACACTTCTAGGTTACCTGGACTCTTTTCCAGGTAAGTCCTGAGAGGTTGGGGGGGGGGGGCAGGGCTGGGGAGGGGGCAGGGCAGGAATGTTCCTGGCCTTGCCTTCATTTCTTCATGCTCCAGAGTGACCTTTCCTAAAATATAAGCATGAATCATCATTTTTCTCCCCTGCTTCATGGTTCTCCATTGCCCTGACAAGTAAGACCTTTTCCAATCCCACACTTCTACCTGCTTACCCCCCTGCCTCATGCCTGACTCTTTCTTCCTCTCTTCCTATACTTCCTTCATACTGGTGGCTGCGCCCTTACCAGAAAAGGCTTTTGTGCCTGTGTTCCATGGAGCGCTGTCCTTGCCCCGCATCTGCCTGGCTAGCTCTGAACATCCTTGAAGCACTGCGTCAAACACCACCCCCTCGATTCCTTCTGTCAGACTCTGGCCTCCCTGTCTATAAAATCATTGCATTGTGTACACATCTTCATTCTGGCCAGACCTTCATGTAGCATCATATGTGTCTGTTTGCCTTTTGATTTCCCCTGCCAGGCTGTGAGCTATAGAAGCAGGATTAGGTTTCCATTTACTCCGTACCATCAGCCTTAGAATAATATCTAGAATACAAAGGTATCCATTGGCTCTTCCCAGATGGGGGGAAGGAAGGAAGCAAAGAAGGAAAGAAGGGAGAGAGGAAGGGAGGAGGGAAGGGAGGAAGGAAGGGCAGACAAATGAGAGAGGGTGAGTGTTTGACAAGCTGCCCCGGGCCTCTGTGTGAGGCAGTGAGCTAGGTACATTAGACAGAACATCTTCTTCAGTGCTCACAAGAGCCCTGCATCCTGTTTGTCATTGCTCCGCATCTCAGACTAAGAAATGGTTGCATGTGGACACTTTTCCTTGGCCAGCACTGGAAACCTCAGGGCTGGGATGAGAACCCAGACTGGCCTGGATCCAAGGAGCTACTTAGTGCGACTGATCCAGCTTGCCCCTCAGGAACGGGATGCCTTCCCCTTCCACACAATTCACCACTCGGTCTGTATTCATCAGGAATTGTTCTCCTGGCACCCTGAAATCAACAAAATAACGCTCCCAAACTCTGTTAAAACTATAACCTAAATATTTTGGGGTGAAATCAAGAATTTAAAAAATGCTGACTTACTTCCCTCCTCATTTATTTAAAACAATAACAATGAGAGCTAATCTTTAGTAAGCATAGTCATTGTTAATTTTATGTGCCAAGTTGGCTGGGCCATGGTGCCAGACATTTGGTTAACTATTATTCTGGATGTTTCTGTCAAGGTCTTTTTAAGAGGAGATGAACTTTTGAATCCGTAGAGTTTGAGTCAAGCACATTATTCTCCATCCTGTGGGTAGACTTCATCCAATCACTTGAAGGCTTTCAGAGAGAAAAATGGACCTTTGGACTCAAACGTCAACTCTTCCCTGGGTCTCCTGCCTGCCTATCTACACTGCAAACTCTGCACCTGCACATCCACAATCGTGTGACAGTTTCTTAAATCAATCTCTCTCTCTCTCTCTCTCTCTCTCTCTCTCTCACACACACACACACACACACACACACACACACACCATTAGTTTTGTTTCCTTGGAGAACCCTGACTAATACAAATACCTACCGATCCCAGAAACTGCTATGTTCTTTATATTGTATCAGCACTTCTACAACGTAAAGTGTGTGTGAACGAGTGGGATCTTGTTATAAGGCAGGTTCTGATTCAGTTCGCCTGGGGTGGGGCTGGAGACGTTCTGTTTCCTGTGAGTTTCCAGGCGAGGCTGACGCTCCTGGTCAGCAGACCCTGCCTTGTCTAGAGTGGGCTGAGGGCACTGACCAGGGGGTCGAATGGCCTGAGCTCAACCTTGACCCTGGTAGAGTTAACCTCTTTGAGCTTCAGTGTTCATTTCTACAAAACCAAAGTGACAAGGGTGCCCACCTTATCACAGGGCTGCTGTAAAAACATGACAGAGTGAGTGGGAAGCCCCGAGAACAGTTTCTGACACACTGTACACACACAATACGTAAAATATGTAATTATTTCCAAATGTCGCTTTTATATGTAAAATAACCCTATGGTTCTCAGTTGAGGGTACAGGGGTGCCATTGTTTTGTCTTCCAGAGAATATTTGACAATATCTAGTCATTTCTATTTGCCATGACCGGGTGGGTGAGGACGGCTATTGGCATTTAGTGAGCAGAGGCCAGGAATGCTACTATGTATTCTACAATGCACAGAACAGCCCCCAGAACAAATAATTTTCTGGCTCAAAACACCAATAGTGCTGAAGTTCAGAAACTCTGCGATAACCCTAAAAATTAGGATTATCACTCCTAGTTTCCAGATGAGGGTACAGAGATCCAGCGATATGGCTAAGTGCCCACATTTAGTAACATGGAATCATTTTATATGAAACTATAGACCTATAGTGGATGCTTTGAGAGACAGCTGAGTCAATGTGTATGAGAGTAACACACCTGTATCTTTTTGTGGTTAGACTCCCTTTTTAGCTTCTAGGGCTACAAACAAACTTTGAGCTAAGATTGTTCTTGAATTTCAATTGTATGTCGAGTCCCAAAGGAGGTCATTGAGTCATGAACTATTCTTTGCAGAACCAGCGCAGTCACACGCCACTCATGGAATTCAAATCTCCTCAGATACAGCTAAGGCGATCACTAGTTTTTGAAAATAAAAATAAAAAAATCCACGTGGATTAGAGTATGGGGTTCAATGCATGTTTCAAACCTTGCATAAATGAACAATAGGAGTTTATTATTATTTCTCAATCACAACATGGCACACCTTCAGCAACACATTTAACTTACCCTTTCTCTTTTGATTCTATAAATACTTTCAAATTGTCACTGTTCCTCTAAAAAAGTTAGCTGGTTAGAAAGTTTGTAGAGATAAAATTTAAAACTTCTCAGAATGGATCACTCAATTCAGACCAATCAGCTAACCAACCAAATAAATAAAACCATAAATTAAAATCAGGACAATAAAAACTCTATGAACCATATTTAGCATGATGAAAGAGGTTGTGCTTTTTGTTAAAGCAGAGTTGACTCTACCACTAATTAACTGTGTGACTCTCTCCTCAGAGCTGAGCACTGGCTTATATAAAATATGGATGCTACCAATCGCCATAGTAAACTGGAGAGGAGGGGCTTGAAAGAGAAGTGGGCATACTAGAATATGTTTAATATATAAGACTTGCCATGTAGTTATGTTACTCATGATGTCCCAGAGGACACTTTATTTACCCAAATAAAAAGGAATAATCTGGTTATGGAGACACCAGTATTGTCGAGGAGCTCAGTAATAGCTGTTCTCTCTGAAGTCTTGGGTTGATGGTAAGAAATGCAGTTGTAGAATTGGATGTTCCAGTAAGAATTGAGATAATAAAATCACAGAATAACAAAGGCCAAGCAGTAGCATTTAACTCCCAGAAGCAAGATATGTGTATTTACTGTAAAGAGAAGCAAGGACAGAATGGCTGCCAGGGGAGCTGAACCTACAGAGACCCAAGGAGCTAAATAATAGAGCATGATATTACTAAGGGTAAGATAGATGTAACCGACAACAAAAGTTGCTTAATATATACAACCAAGAAATTAGGGATGGATGATCAGAAACAGGCCAGATGAATCAACAGAAAGTCATGATGTCTTGCTCTAGTGCTTGGATTCATATCCTGTCAACTAAATGATAGGCAGGGTGTCCATGCGAATGGATCCTAAAGCACCATAGTAAATATATACAACAATGACTACCCAGCCCTTCCCTGAATGAATCTGTAGCTGTTTATTAGGTGACATTAGACTTAGAAAGATGAGTGTTGGGTAGGGTCCAAGCTGATGTGACATCTGGGGACTCAAAGCGCTATCACGGTCTCTGTTAGCTCTGGGGGATGAGAATCAAATAATAAGTGGAGTCTTGCTGCAGGCTTATTTTATAGTGTATCATCTATCTGGTGGTCACTTCTCTGGTTCCCTAAATGTATCATTGAAAAGGACATCTATAATGTGGACGAATACTCACATTGATATTTGACATATAGTGAAGGGCTATGGTGGTAGGAAAAACTAAGTAGAAGCTCTTGAAATTATTATACCTACCCCCACTCTGGCAAAGCTATTAAGTCAAAAACAATCTTCCAGATTTTTTTCTGAGCTCAGGTATATGCAGGAGTTGTTGGCATAGCTGCTATCTGAGGCTGAAAGGCACATCAGAACAACCTAATCATGTGAGTGCCCTCCCAAATCAGGGCTAGACTTTGGTAATGCTGGAGAAAAGAACGGTCATGTGAAACACTACCGATAACAACCATAAGATACTGGACATACTCTAAAACAAAGCAACCCTTCCACCAAAAATAAGCCACTGAAAAATATACAAAAACAGATAGACTGGAGCATTTAATTTAGAAAAAATATATAACTAGAATGGGTAAACATTGTGGATTTGTGGCTTTCTGGCTCAAGGGTACTGTCTAACAAATGCAGCTATAGTTGTCAAAAACCACAATGGGAAAAACTGCAGTTCAGAAATAGGAAAGCAGCAAAAAAATTTAAAGAAGAAATTCTGACGGAGAAAGAACCCCAAAGGAGGTTCTTTCAATATATAAACTGCCTAAATTGATAGTTGGCAGCTAAACTATGTACATGTGAAAGAAAATGAAGGTCTCACTGCAGGAGAGGAGAAAAGAGCCAAGAGAAATCTACTCATTGAATTAAGAGGTATGTGGAATCAGGTATATGAAATTGATGTGTTTTTGTTGTTGTTTGTAGTTTGTTTTGTTTTGTTTTTATTGAATGTGTTCTCCAATCATGAGCATCTCAGGTGGCAAATGAAGCTGGATTTCGAAATATGACAATACAGAGCCTAAAGCTAGCAGACTGTGGTACAGTCTGGCTGGTGTGGCTCAGCGGTTGAGCATTGACCCATGCACCAGGAGGTCGCCAGTTAGATTCCTGGTCAGGACACATGCCCAGGTTGTGGGCCGAATCCCCGATAGGGGACATGCGGGAGGCGGCCAATCTGTCTTCTCTCTCATCGATCTTTCTATCTCTCTCTCCCTCTCCTTTCCTCTCTCTTTCAAATCAATAAAGAAAAAAAAATTTTAAAAGTCAAAACACTAAAAGATAACAATAAAACATTAAAAGAACCCCCTCAATATAAACAAATAAACAACAACAACAACAACATCAACACAACATTTTATACACAGGGAACAAGGATAAGAAGGATGGATGACCTCTTAGGATAACCTATGGTAGCTATAAGATTTTGGAAGAATATTGCAAAATGCTGGAGGTGGGTGGCAGTACTGGGCAAACAAACCCCCCAAAACCCCTGTTAGGTAAAACTTCCATATTTAGCAAACCTATTCTTCAAACATGAATGTAAAGATATTTTCAGATATACAAAAAAAAAGTACTATAATAAATTTTAAAGTAAGTTCTTATAAGTCGGAGGGAAATAATACTAGATGGCAACTCACATCAACTAAAAAAAAAAAGGAAGAACACATGAAATTGTAAATATGTGGGTAAACATTAAAATCTCTCTCTCTCACACTCACAATTAGATACAATCACTCTTGCTGTTAATTTCTTTAAAGTATATATGAATATGTAAAGAAAAACAATTGCACTAAGAATTGAGGAGTTAAAGGAAATATACGTGTGCGATTTTCTTATTTTAAACTGAAGTAATTAAATATTAACAAATTAGATTAGTGTAAGTTGAAGATTTGCATGAAATTATTAGAGTAAGCACTAAAATTTTGGAGAAATAGCTATAAAGCTAACAGAATAATTGAAATTGAACATTTAAATACATTGAATTATTACAAAAAAAGTAAAAAAGGAAGAAAATAGGAACAAACAATAGAATAGACATATTTTTAAAAAGCATAACAGAAGACCTAGATACAACCATATTAAACTTAAATTGTATGAAGACATTGTCAGATGGGATAAAAAAGCATAAATCTAGTATTTCATGTCTACAGGAGACAGACTTTAAATACTAAGGCACAAAGTAGACTTTAAGTAAAAAACAGAACTTCAAAATATATGAAACAAAATTCATATAACTAAGGCAATGTTTGATGTTTTTAACACTCCCCCACTAATTTATGACATAAGTAGACAAAATATAGAAGATTAATTCCCTTAACCAAATTGGCATTTATAGAATACCGTACCAACAACTGCAAAATACGCTTCCAAGTACATGTAGAATTTTCATTAATATAGACCATATTCCAAGCCATAAAACAATGAACATTTTATGAAGGACTAAAATCTTACAGAATATATTTTCGGGTCCCAATGTAATTAACTTAAAAATGAAAATAAAATGCTTCAAGAGGTCCCCAAATGTGAAAATTAGGAGTTATATATTTGGGGGAGGAGATTGACAGTAAATGGACATAGGGAAACATTGTACTTGTGGTTAAGTGGTCATATATGTTTGTCAAAGCTCATCAAAGTGTACAGCTAAAATTAGTGAATTCTGCTCTATGTAAGCTACAACTCAATTTTTTTAAAAAAATAAGTCAATATTGTGTCTCTAGCAAACGGCAGTGAATTGAAGATGTGATGCAGGATTGGTGGTCCTTCTCTCTTCCATTTTATCCCCTATTCGATTTAACTCATTTACAAAATCTAATTTAATCCTGTAGAGGCTAGTAGAATACCATAAACTTAAGCAAGATTTAGCAGCAATTTAGCTGCTATGAAGATATTTATCTTTATAAAAGAAAGAGAGCCTTTGGTTCATGGTATATAGCCGCTGGTCCTGTGAATTAATATTCATCACGAAGGATGATCAGAAATAGTTTATACTCACATGGCTAGAACAGTGTACATTTATGAAGGTGTTCTAGGGCTGTATTAATTCTCTGGCTTTCTAAAACAGTATCATTTGAAGAGACCGGGACAATTTTGATATTCTGAGGAACATCACATTGATCTGCTATACTTTTGATATAAATGTATCGGATGAGAAAGAACTCTGGATGCCATGGTGAGATACATGAGCTCCAGGGGGAGGAAGGTAAAACCTACAGCAGTGCAGGGCCTGATACATCTGTAGAGCTTTTAGGTGTCCATGGTGTACACTGTTCCAAAAAACAGGTGCTCCCCCTTGTTCCTATTGTTAAGAAAGAAGCCCAATGCTTGGTAGGCCTCTTTGGATTTTAAAGGTTACAAATTCTGCAGTTGGGAACATTGTTCTTAAATCATTTACTGGGTGATGTAGAAGTCTGCTAGTCTGGAGGTGACCCACAGCCAGAAAGGATTCTTCAAAAAGTGTAGCTGCATTTGAAGCATCTCCGCTACTTGGAACAACATGATACAGCAAATTCTGTGGTACTAGAGGCATTTATTTTGGGGGAAAGTGCTGTATGAAGCCTCTATGCAGCCCCACCAGAAGAGTTGCAGCATAGATTCTTCTGGTGCTGGACTGAGGCCATGCCATCTGCAGCAGAGATAAGGATGCTTCATTTGATAGAGGTACTAGGATGCTGTTGCGCTCTGATAGAGACTGAACATCAGACTAGGTTGAGAAGCAATGGGACTGAGACCACCAAAGGTTTTGAACAGATTTTGGTCTAGATGCAAGGGAGAGAGAGAGAGCCTTTGGGAGATGCTCACCAGGACAGTGATGGACGCCAAATAAAAGACAAATGGAAGGAGCTGGCATTGCATAGATACTAAGGACACTTACAAGGCAGCGGCAGCAGCAGCAGCAGCAGCAGCAACAGCAGCAGCATCTCAGGTAGCAGTCTAGCCTTTGGCACAACTTGTACCTTTCAACCCACGCTCACTAACCCAGGTCAGTACAGTCTGGATTCTCCTGGCCTGTGCTCCAGTTATACTTTATCACTAAATATTGATTTCCAGTTCTATTTACTTCATGGGGGGTGTCTGCTCGTAGGATTACTTCTCTTTACTCCACCACACCACATGAGGAAACTCTAAACAGGTCTTGTTGTGCCCCACAATTGAGGAAACTGGGGAAGAGAGAAGTGGGGAAACTTGCTTGGTGTCACAGATAGTATGTTGTGGGTCCAGGACTCGTAGATCTGTTGCTCAAGCCAGTGAATATTTGGGATGAGCCAGGAGGCAAAACAGTAATAAGAAAAACAAAACAAAACAAAAAATACTATGAACTCCTCGTGGACAGGGATTTTTATATTTTGGGTTAATGATGTTATTCTAAGAACCTTCACTTCAACTCCAACAATGCTAGTCACATAGTAGGTACAGTCAGCCCTCATTTATAGTGGTTAATCAGTTACAAACTCTACCGCGATAAACGAATTTCTGCGAAGTAGGATTTTTTTTTTTTTTATCTTCACCCGAGAATATTTTCCCATTTTTTGTACAGATAGAGTGGGAGGGAGAGAGAGGAAGGGAGAGAGAGAGAGAAACATCGACGTGAAGGGACACATCGAGTGGCTGCCACCCGCTCCACCAACCAGGGCCGGGGACAAACTGCAACCGAAGTACGTGCCCTTAGCGGGAACTGAACCCAGGTCTCTCCGGACCGCAGGCTGACACTCTAACCGCTGGGCCAAACCGGCCAGGGCACGATTCTTATTTATAAATCAAATACTTTCACAGTTAGAGCATAGAAAACCTGTTTACAACCTTCTAAATACTTTTTTTTAACATTATTAGAGCCCTCTAGACATGAAATAACACCCTTTAGTCACCATTAAACTCGTATTACCCAATATATTAGACAAAATAAGAGAAAATAAGACATATCACACATTACAAATATCATATTCTTATTATTATATATTTAATTACACACACACACAGTTCTTACACACAACCACTAACCTATGAAAATAGTGCAACTTGTTCGATGAAGAAGCGATGAAGATGAAGACATGTACTGCACAGCAAAGAAGAGCAAGTTTACTGCTCCTCTGAAGGTACGACCTCAGTAGCAGAGTCTTCAGGTGGTGCAGTATCTTCAGCAGGTGTGTCGCCGTCATCTTCCGCTGATGGAGCACAAGGCGTAGGCAGTGGTTGTCTGGGTGCATGGCTGAAGAACATCATGATAGGCAGTTGCTGGCACTGTCTTTTCATACATGTGAGGAGGCTTTTGTAAGTTTCTATCACTCCATCAAGTGTATTCCGGAACGGCAATGCACAGATCATTTGTGGGTCCCATTCGCCAGCCATGTCCTATACTACCTCAATAGTTTTCACAACTTGCGAGTGACGCTCAAGTGTAAGGCCAACTTCCTCCTCCTGACCCCCAGGAACCTCTGGCTGCTCTTCCTCCTCCTCCTCACTGGCAGACTTAGTCATCTCCACCAGATCGTCATCAGTTAAGAGATCGGACTGTGTCTCCAGCAGCTCATCCACGTGTTCTGGATGATACTCGCCCTCCTCAGGGATCTTCTGGAACGTGTTGTTCATGTAGTCCTCTGCTGCAAGCTGGTCAGCAGAGGTAGCTTCTCCGTGGAGAATGACACTCTTCAGATGATACAGCTTCTGGAACTTCTCGAACCAACCCTTGCTCGCCATGAAATCCATGAACGTTGCAGAAGAGGGTCCTGGTTGAGGTTTGTCCACTGTAAAGTGCTGATAGATCTGCCTTGCCTTCTTCCGGATGACCAGCGAATCCAATGGAATGTTTTTCTTGTGGCTGTCACTGATCCAAACAGCTAGGGCACACTCCGTTTTCACTATGAACTTATTATGACTTGTCACGACGTGCTTTGCTTCCTTGTTGAAAGAGACAGTAGCTGTTGCACGAATATTCTTTTCATCTTTACAGATGGAGCGAACAGTAGACTCATTCAAGTCGTAATGGCGGGCAACCTCCATGATTTTCTTGCCATCTTTAATCATATCCAAGAGTTTCACCTTCTCCTGGATGGTAAGCATCTTCCTCCGATGCTTAGTTTCATCGTCAGAAGGCTTAGAAGAAGCAGCATGTTTAGGAGCCATCTTGGGGTTTAGATAAAAGTTCTCAGAAACCACAAACACTTACAAGAGCAAAAATGCTTCTGATGCGTAGCAATGCAGAAGCATGTGTGAGAGAAACAAACTTGCATGAGGCTGAGCCAATCGGGGGCCAGGATAGGAAAAGAATAGGATAGCCAATCAGTGAACAGCATGCTCTGATTGGCTTGGTTTCATCACACCTGATTTTTTGGAGAAAAGTTACTGCCCACACACAAGGAGTGGTTGAGCAGTTGCACCTGGCATTGAAGGATTTGTGAAGGTGCTTGAATACATGGGCCTACAGTCCATACGTAGAGTAATTTTAACTGTAATTGTAATACAGGGGTGTATAATGGACTCAGACAACTGAGCGCGCACTGTATGATTTTCACTGGCTCAATCAACATTTTTTTTTTTTATCCTCACCTGAGGAGATTTTTCCATTTTTTGTTCAGATAGAGTGGGAGGGAGAGAGAGGAAGAGAGAGAGAGAGAAACATCGACGTGAAGGGACACATCGAGTGGCTGCCACCCGCACGACCAACCAGGGCCGGGGACAAACTGCAACCGAGGTACATGGCCTTAGCGGGAACCGAACCCGGGTCTCTCTGTACCGCAGGCCGACGCTCCAACCACTGAGCCAAACCGGCCAGGGCTCAATCAAGTTTTTAATGACTGTATTTGAAAAATCCGCAATAGAGTGAAGCCGCGCAAGTCAAAGCACGAAGTGGCGAGGGACGGCTGTACTCAAAAACTAGTTGCTCAGTTTGAATTCATCTTCCATGACATTGTATTAGAGCCGTAACGTAATACTGCTGCCCTTGGTTGGCATGTCACTTAAGAACTTGGCATGAGATCTGGATCTTCCACCTCTGTTTTCTAGGACTCCACAGAGTCATTCATTTTAAAAATAATCTATAAAAAAGAAAATAAGTCCTACTATCCAAAGGAGTGTGAAGTTAAGCTGAGGTATAAGTCTTTCTCAGTCTCTTTTGCTGGCTCCTCCTTATATGATGGATTCTAAATGTTGGGAGAGGCCCAGAGTTCAGTCCTTGAGTCTCTTCTATTTACACGTTTTCCCTAAGTCAGGGGTTCAGAGCCTTGGCTGAATATTGGAAACATACGAGGAGCTTTTAATACTACAAATGCTCAGGCCACACCTGAGACCAAGCAATTACATGGAATCTCTGAAGGTTACTGAAGCATCAGTATTTTTTACAAGCTCTCCAGATGATTTCTATATACAGTCATCCCTTGTTTATCACAGTTAATCCTTTCCAGACTCCAGCGGTTGCACCTGGTGTTGAAGGAGTCCTGGGGTGCTCAAATATATAGGCCTACAGTCCATACGTACAGTAATTTTAATTTTAATTGTAATACAGGGGTGTATAATTGACTCAGACAACCGAGCATGCGCTGTATCATTTTCACTGTCTCAATCAACTTTTTAATGAATATATTTGAAAAAAACGCGATATAGTGAAGCCGCAAAAGTCGAAGCAGGAAGTGGCGAGGGACAACTGTATAGTCAAGGTTGAGAATCATCGGCTGGGTGATCCCATTCGTACTATGGCTTTACCCATCATCCACATGCTGTCGATTCTCAAATTTATGACCAGTCCTGGGTCACATTCCTGACCTTTGGTACTGACATCTGTCCCTGTCTCATTCCATACACTGACTTGTTTTGGCTTTAATATTGATGCAGCTTTTCAACTCTGGATAAAAACTCCCTGGACCCCACAGATTACCACCCAGCAACTTGTTTAACTTCTCTTTGCTATCTAGTTCTCTACAAGAATGCCCTAACCACCACCAGGGAAGATACTTCGGTAGGCTCTTAATATTATAGTAGAGGTTCACTTGGATAACATATCTACCATGTGACGTGTACTGTGCATGGAATTTTATATATTTTATCTCAATCCTCATGACAAACCTTTGAGAGAAGTATCATATACAGTCTCATAGAAAATCAAGTCTTAAAAAAGTAAAGAAATATATCCAAAATCACAAGACCGGTACATGGAGGGACAAGCACTTGAGCCCAGATCAGTTTTACTGCACAGTTTATGCATAATTATTAAAGACCCTTAACTTTAAGCCTAATGAACCACACTCTTCCCTGAGGACATGTTTGTGTTTTTCATTATTATGTACCAAAGAAATCTTTGGAACTCTAGAAAGTTAGATTTAGGTAGGGCTGGAGAGTTCTTAGAATTAAATTCCTTCATTTAACAGATGAGGATATCAAGGTCTTAAGAAGGAAAGTTATTTCCTCAAGGTCAAACAATTCATTAGTGTCCAGGCAAGGGTTTAAATTGGGTCTCTTATGAATCCAGCGCTCTCCCAGAACCTAACACCGACTTGCACTAAAAGAAATGTTTCCAATAATTTATTTTTCCCTTCAACTTAGTCAAGGGCCCTTCATAAAACAGTCTATGTGTTGTTCAGCTGCATAAAATAATTATTTGTTACATTCACTGCACTCTTTTTACCTTTAATTTCATTCAATTCAAATAGCCATTTCTCGCCAAGCTACTTTAACCACAGAGCCCTTATGAGGTTTATTTGTCAATGAAGTCTTATTTTCTGAGGTAAATTAATGATGTGTTATTCCCAGAGACTTTATGGTGCTTATCACTATATTAACTCACATCAAAAAAATCACAGGGAGCTATTTTTCAAGCCCTGACATAACAGCCTAGAGAAATCCTAGTGAATGGAGGGCTTTGAAATATAAACACACATATGGAATGCGTATTTCTCATAAAGAAAATGTTTTCACTTCACATTAGGTAAAAGCTTTCTTTAAAAAGTTGTCACTTAGCACAGGAAAAGATTCATTCCTTCGCAGCCTGGTTTCCAAAAGAGGAGGTAGTTCCTCTGCAAAAAGAAGTTCACATTGTAGGTGGTGGTGTGGCGGGGAATTGGAGGCTGCAGTTTGAATTTCTGATCTTCCGATTGCTCGCTTTGTGTTCTTGAGTATGTGACTTGAATGCTCTGAGCCTCCGTGCTTAGTCTATAAAATGGGCATGGAAACGATGCACCTGACTGGAGAGAATTAGGGGAACCAAGTGAGTAATTAACTACAATGCCTTCAGTGTTCCTGGACCATAAAGGAGTTGGATAAATGTCATTCCTCTTCCCCGAGAAGATTAAGTTTGTTCCTATAAGCTTCAAGAACCTCAGCTAATTTTCCAAACTACTCTGGGTAAGTTCCGCCCTTTTGCTTTTATGTCATTCACTTATCATTAAACACCTCATAATTGTATGCTAACCATGCCAAGCACTGCAAGAAGTTCAGTATCCCACCTCCTTCTAGGAGCTTGGTATCTACTGTGGATTATAGACCAGGAAACAGGAGATTATATCAGAGGTCGCTAAGAATGCGGATAGGCAAGTGCAGGGCACTGTATAGTCCCAAGGGCATCTCTAAGGAGGTTTTCTACTGACAAGGATTTCCCGGAGGGAGTGACATCTAAGCTGAGCATCCAGTAACACTCCTCCAGCTCTGTGACAGACCGATCTATCCAGCTGCTCCTTTGGGGCTGGGGCTGGTGGACCGAGCATTTCTTATAAAGTCAAATACAACAATTAAGGGATACTCTTTGTATAAGTCATAGCAATAAGTGTGTTTGAGGAGTTTCTGCTGAAGTGAGACCCCAGCTGCACCGCAGCAGCTAAGGAAGCAAAAAAGAGACACTTAACCTCCTTATGAAGGAATGGGAGGTGGAGGAATAGAGTCCATCAACTTTTATTTGGTGTCGGGAACTCTCTTTGATACTGTTTCCTTCCTTCCTTCTCCTTCTCTCTCTCCCTCTCTCCCCCTCCCTGTCTCCTCTTCCTCTCCCATTCTTTCTCTTTCTCCTTTTTAGACATTTCATCATCATAGATTATATGGCGATGTCATCTTCATTTTGCATAGGAGAAACAAAGTCCCAGAAAGCTCCCTCGTGTTACCTTACCCAAGGCCACACACTAGTGAGTGGCAAAGGCAGAAATTTGGATTCACTTGGGCTGGCTGGACAGGCTGTGGTCCACACCTCCCTGGCTCCCAGGGTCTCAGCTAAGTGGGCTGGGCTCAGGGTAGCGGGTCACAGAGCCCAGAACCACTCTGTCACATCAGGCAAGGATGGGCAAACCAACAGTTTGCCCAGAGCACACCACAAATCACGTAAGCAGCAAGATTAAATCAGGACTCTGCCTTCGGCTCAGTGGTAGGACCTTCACAAAGGGCCGGGTCGATGGTCATTGGCCCAGGAACGGGCAGTGCCCAGGGTAGGCAGGAACAGCCCCTGCTCCGTGTTGGGGATACTGAAGAGGTGCTGCTGGGGGCCTGGTCTGACATCCTGGCCCATTAGGTCCACCTCACCACGTTGGCAGCAAGTCAGCGGTGGCAAAAGGGATTAAAGGGGTTGCTCCTTATTTAAAAAGAGAAGATAAAGCTGCTGACCAAGACATGCTGCGGATAATGACAACAGCCTGGAGAGAAGGGGGAGAGAAATGGAGTTGGGATGGAGAAGGTGGAGGGCTGCTGAGTCAGCTCTGTGGCAGAAAACAAAATTAAAGAGCTTTCTATTTCCTTCTGACATAATGGGTGTTGAAGCCTTTGTGTTTTTTTGCTTTTTGTTTTTTTTCTTCTTCTTTTCCCCCATTTATCTAAAATGTTCTTTAGAAAGAATGCATTGGAAATGCAAACCAGGAAATCCTGCTACACACAAACTCTTTTTTTTCTTTTGGTTAATCCTCACTCAAGGATATTTTTTCATTGATTTTTAGATAGAATGGAAGGGAGAGAGGGAGAAAGAAAGAGAAAAACATGGATGTGAGAGAGAGAGACAAAGATCAGTTACCTGACTGAGGCTGGGGATCAAACCTGCAACCTAGGTGCATGCCCTTGAACAGGAATCAAAACACTGACCCTTAAGTCTATGAGTTGACACTAGCCACTGAGATAAACTGGCCAGGGCTTCCACAAATTCTTGACAAGACAGAGGGTGGGGAGAGGGCAATCACCAATATTGAAGTTGGTGCAGGAAGATAAAGTGTCCTTCCTCTTGGAACAAGAGGACATTTCGTAATCCTCAGTGGCAAAGAACCTTAGATGTTTTAGTTCCCCCATAAAATGGAAAGAGAGGGAAAGATGGAAGAAATACATTCATATTCATTGAGTACTGACTATGGCCCAAAAACATATTCAGTAATATACAATATTATGCTGTTTTTCAAGCCATTTAATCTTTTAAAAAGCTCTTCTAGGTATATCGTATTGTAACCACTTTACTGAGAAAGAAAATAAGCACTGACAGGTTGTCCAAGATCACCCCACTAATAAGTGGTCTGAGATACAGGCCAGGGCCATCTACCTCCAAATCCAGGTTGCGTCACTGTCTCCTCAGCATGCTGATATCTATTCCCTCTTTATCCCTCGAATGCATTGCAGACAGATGAGCACGTAGGTAGCATGTGACCTTCAGGTCTCTATCCAATCCCCAGAGTCAGTAATTCTCATTTTGCTCCCAAAGCATGAAGATAAAGCTTGGAAGGAAGAGAGAACAGTCCTGAAATGAATTCAGAGCTCCCTGAGATTGAAACAGCCTCTATTCATGGAGTCATCAACCTCTGCATTTATCCCTAAACTCAAACCTGAAGATGGCTGGTCCATCCCCATTCATTCAGTTATTAATTTGGCCATCCATAATATGACAAACATTTCACATCTATGTGACTGGCCTCATCCTAAGTAAGGGGTAAGGGCTCCCTCATTCTCTTGTGGAACCTCCCCACAAAGTAGGAGGCCAGACAAAGGCACACCCCACAGTACACTGGGAAATTATACAATCGCTTGTTTAACCCTCAAAGAAGTGACACACACACACACACAGTCTGGGGGCAGTGATGGACTGTTAGGCAAGCTCCTCCACAGTGACAGCAGATTAGAGCTAGAAAGATGACTTGGAGTTGGCTGGGAAGTAGGAGAGGTCAAGGGGAGTAGCATTCACAGAAGCAATGGAGGAAAGATGAGGTGGGTTAAGAGAACTATGAGTTGATGCTGTTTGGTTGGGGCGTAGATGTGGACAGAGGCAGGAGAGACAAACAGTAGGTGGGTCAGGAAGGCCCTATGGGCTGGTGAAGAGCCTTAATTATTCTACTGGTAATGAGGAGCCACTGAGAAATCTTGTTCTGGCCATGACCAAATTAGATTTGTATTTTAGGAAGTTCTTGCTAATACAGGGCAGGATGGAGAGACTTGGGAATGAGCTAGGAAGTAGCCCAAGTCTTTCAACAATTCTAAGTGACTTTCACTTATTTATTTATATTTATGTATTATCTGAGTTGATTATTATTTTCATTTGCTTGTATTCATGTATTTGTCTGTTCATTCATTCACTGAATAGTTATGGAGTACATAATGAGAGTCAGGTACTGAGCGGCACTCCAAGGACACAATGTGGAGGAAAAAACAAGCATGATTCCTGCTTGTATATAATCTCGAGTCTAGCTGAGAAACTAGAAGTTATTTAAATAAGCATATAAATAACATCATGCCTGTTACAAGAACTCTGATGGGGAGCGTATGGGGCCACAAGAGCCTGGTAGAGAGTCATTTGTTCTTTTCAACTTGCATGAGCGAGTAAGTGACACATGACCTGAGATTTGCAGAATCAGTGGCAATGAGCCAAGAGCCATGAGGAGAGAAGAGTGTTTCAGAGAGGTTGACAATGTGCAAAAAACCTGTTTGGGTGGAAGGGTGGAGAGGGCAGGGGTGGTTGCAACCAAGGAGGTGAAGGAATCCATGTGTGACGTGAGGCTGGGCAGATTGAAGCACCTGTCATTTGCCTTGTCAATGGAATGTCTGCCAACACTATGTAAGCAGAGATTTAAAAAGCACCTGTGAGACTGGGCTTGCTTTCATTCTTTCCCCATGGCCTTGGCCAAGAACATGCCCTCCATGGGAAGACGAGCCATAGGGAGTAAGGCTAAATTACCCTGGCCATCCCAACAAAGGTCATCTTTGACTGGCAACAACTAGATGACCCTGAAACAGGTGAGTGAATCCAGCTGAGACCAAATACGCCACCTACCCAAACATAGCCTTAAATTGCCACTCTTCAGACTAGTGTGCAATACATGCTTATTATGTTAAGCCACTGAGTTTAGGGTGATAGCTATGTTTGCAATGGAACAGGAGGTGGAGGAGCAGAGAGGTGTCAAGAACGATGATTAGGTTCCTGGTTTATTCAGTTGGGCAGATACTGGAGCTGTTCTCTGAGATAGGACCAGGATTTAAATGGCAGAGTAAAATGTCCCTGTGAAGAAGACAGGGAAGGAGTCCTTCCGTCATGGCTGGGAAGCCAGAAGGCTGCTTTGCCAGGAAGGATGATCAAATTCAGAAGCAGAATCTCAGCCAACTGGAATTGTATACAATTTCCAGGTTGTAGTTTGGCTCTTAACTCTAACTGACCTGGATTCATATTGTAACTCAAACACTCAGTTTTTATGTGACTATGTATGGTCAGTCAACTGACGTTTCTGAATTTAAGCTGGGCAATAGAAATGATGATATCTATTTGCAAAGTTTTTTGTGAGGGTTACCTAAGAGGGCACTGAAGTGAAATCCACATTGCCTGGTCTTTATTTCATACCCCAAACAAAGTTGCTATTACAATATAATTATACCAATCTTTGTTCAGGTTGTTCTCCATCTGCTGGAATATTCTCCTCACCTCTCCGAGTCCTCCTCATGCTTTAACTTGGCGCTAGATTTACCAAATCCCTGAAGCCCTCCCTAACTATTCTAACACTCCATCACTCTCACTTTCTGAGTTCCTGGATTTCTGGATTTTCATATACATTAATTCATCATTTACTCATTGAGCACACACTATATGCTAATCAGAAAGGAAAATAATTACAAGACATTGCTTTGCCCTTTTCACAGGTGCCAAATACCACATGCTCTCATATTTTCATTTAAAAATGAGTATTCATTTCAGAGTGTGAGCTCTCTGGCTATGCTCCTTACCCCCTTATCACTTGGAAGGCAACCTGAGTATAGAGTTTACCAGATTTTATTTATTGTGTAATGTGTTTGTCTTCCTCACTTGTACGGTGGCTTCTGAGCTCAGAGACTGTAGGTTACTTGTCTCAGTATCTCCAGCACCCAGCTACATGCCTGACAAAGAATAGGAACTTAATTATATTTTCTGCATAGACCAGGGCCAGAGAGTTTAAGGGGTCTTCTCAAATCCACATGATAAATCAATAGCAGACCTGGGGGTAAAATAGTTTTCCTTTCTCCCATTTCTGTGTTCCCTCCATTATAAAAGGCTGTCTCCTGTTAATTCCACATTCATGTGACTGATTTTATGAAGCAGATTAAAAACGTTTCAAAAAGAGGGCAATATATTAAGAGCATAGGATGTATTTCTAAAATACCTACAAATAAAAAGAAGGAGGTGGAGACCAAAGAGACAATATTTATTCGGTGTTTATTATTCTTATGAAACATGTTCTCTTATTTAATATCTAGAGCAACTTTGTGAGGTCAGCATCACACCTGTAGACAGATGAGGAAACTGAAGTCCACAGAGGTAAATTTGGGTAGGGTTCGACAGCAAGTCATTGTGAGGCTGACATGATAGTCCAAGTGAGTCTAAGTCCAGCACTTGTTTACTTTTTATCAGGGCCCACAGGGACACAGAGGAATGTGCAGGAAATCAACAAACAGATGAATGGATGAATGCTGTATTTTTTTGGACTGACTTGAAGTTGAGAGAATGGGTCTAAATATGACAGCATTTCAAATTCAGAGGCTGAACCTCCCATTCCTCAGACCATAATTCTTGCTCCTGTGGCTTTGCAAATAGTGGGTTTTCTTTTTTTTTTTGTCATCTCATGAAATGACTCTGATTAGAAAGGGATTGATCATTTCCTAAGACTGTTTTGTAAGAAATGCCCAAAGCCACTCGGTGTCCCCTGTCGGTGCTTATTTCACTGTGTTTTTGATAAAATATAATTGTCTGAAGTCTCTCAGGATTGATTAGATGGAATTTTCAAAAGGAGAAGCTGTCTTATTACTGACCCTGCATCTTTTAGTTAATAAGGTTTTTTTTTTTTCTCTAATTTTACTTCAAAGATGAAAGTTTCTTAATTAACCATCAGAGGTTCTCTGAAGCTAAGTATATTAAAATCATATTATGCCTTCCGGAGGCTCTCCTTAGATTTTTTATTAGCAAAGCTATTGGAAGTGAAGATACCAGGGTAATCGTATCTATATATAATGAAGAAAGATATACTTATTAGTTTTCTATTCTAATCAACATCACAGCCACACTGAAAAAGTAAATTATTTTGTAATATTTAAGAATACTAATAAAAATGAATGTTATTTAGCTAAATCTTGTTAGCTCTGGAAATGAGAAACAAGAATATCAGAACAGGAAAAAAAATCTCAGTTTCATTCCAAATGTAATTTAGCAAATGTGTGTCAAAGCAACTCAATTACTCTCAACAGTTATTTATTGATCACCTGCCACGTGCCCATCTTCTTTGGTTCTGAAAGGTAGAATAATGAAGACATTGATCCTGTCCTCAGTGAGCTCACAACTTCGTATAAGAGATCGATTTTTATAATAAAGTCACATGCAAAGCAACAATGTGTTGGGAAACTGGGTCTACGTGGCGGGGGGGGAGCCCTGATTTGCCAATTTCCCTGGTGTAAATATTTCCACCACAGTCAATATTCAAGGTCCCAATTATAAAGCTTCCGATTTAAAATTTGGCTTAAAAATTCTTACATAGTAAACAGTAAGCTCTCATGGCCACTATAAGCTGGCTCTAACACACCACTGGAAATGTGGGGCAATGCCTAACAAACCAAACCTAACCAAAAGACCATGAATTTGATTTGGTCTGGAATGGAGCTAGAACAGGATACAGAGCAGAGTACATCCGAGCTAAGCCTCAAGGCTGAGCCAGGAGGAAGGACAGAGAACGGGGAATGCTCCGGGCAAGAGGGAAAGCCCTGTGCAAATTTACTAGGAGAACCGTGGTGCTGGGGAGTGAGTGATCTGGACTGCTGAAGCTGGGGTATGGGACCTGAGAGTTTCACTGGGGCCAGACTGTAAAGAACTGTGAATGCCACACCAGGAGTTATAATACCTCTCTACAGAAAATTGGAGTTTCTGGAGGGGTTCACAAAACCCATTTGAAGAAAAACTACTGAAATAGCCAAAGCACAGATGGATTCTGCCAAATGGCCAGGCATTCTGAAAACACGCTTATTTTCAAAATGACTGATTTCTTGGCTAAATTTTATTGTTTTTCAAAGAATTTGGCTCATTTAGAAGCACGGCCATAGGAGGGAGGAGGAAGTTAAAGAAAAAGGATGGAGGTAATAAATTGAAATGCAGCTGTTACAGAAATCTAGGAGTATTACAAAAGAGTAATGGGTGCTCATATAGAAAATATAGAAGACAGAAGTATGAAAAAGGAGAAAATAAGAATACTTGTCATCCTATCACCCACATGTAGCAGCTTTTATCATTTTTATGTTTGTGTTTCTAGTATTTTATGCATGTATTCATTATGCACATATTTCTAAAGTTGAAAATCAGTTTTTATTATGTATATTTTATTAAAATTACTCATAAACAATGCCCAGGTCAGCATGTATTATTCTGCACCTTCATTCCCAACAATTGCATAGTATCCCACTGCATGAAAGTCACTTCATTTGTTTATCATATCCGTAGTTTACAAACATTAAGGCTGTTGCAACTTTTTACTATCCCACATGGTGCTCTAATAAAATCTCCTGTGCATTGCTGGCACACATTTTGGCAGAACATTTAAATAGAGGTAAATATAAAATCTTTTTTATATTTTGTTTTCAAAAAGCAAATTTTAGGAAAATAAGAGAATAAAACCCGACTCTGCAGTTCATTTCCCTGATCACTTCCTTGCCCTTAGCACCTCCCTACCCTTTTACAGAATTTTTGTTGGGAAGTCTTTTCTAGTTCACATATGAAATCAAGTTCGCACATGTTTTGGGACACACGTAATCTTTCTGTGATGCTAAATGTCCTGCTGCTGACCTCTTCCTCCACACCTTACCCACAGCACATGGTTTTATGTGGCAAGTATCTGGATGTAGAAGATACTCCACTGGAAATTAAATAGCACACTTGGATTAATCATTGTTCTCACCTGTGTGAAGTTTGCGTCTTCTAGCTACATGCTTCGCACAATGGTTAGGGGTCACCAACACAAGAAGGAGGTCTTTACTTCAGCTAATAGCCAGGGGTTTCTTCAGGGGCATGCTGGGAAACAGTACACACAACACCTCCTTATTGAGGGCATACTGTGTGCCCAATCTTGGGATTCTGAACATTCAATCTGGGGTCACTCTATGGATAGCCATAAACATCAGCCTTAGGTACTGGGACTTTATTCTGTAGCTTATCAAAAATAGTTATGGACAGGTCTTCAATAGGAAAAATAGTATGTGAATCTAAGCACCACAGAAAATAAATTATCTGCTATCAATGACCACTGCTTGAGTATTTGGGGAGAATGCTCTCTTCCAAGTGATATATGCTTCTTTTTTCCCAGTGATATATTGCATCGCTGAAATAATGCCACAAATTTGGGAAATATATACTTGCTAGATACCAGACTCCTCATTAGAAAAAGCAAGCAAACAAAGGAAAATCACTGCCCTTCATAAAAGAAATACACAGCGTATCTGGGAGTAAAGTTCATGAGCAACCAGTCACAAAGCGATGCAGTAAGTGCCGTCAGACAAACACACATAGAGTGTGAGAGAGCACAATGACTGACAGATGGGGGAAGGGACAGGAAGGGGCCTGCTTCGTGCAGTGGTGATGCCTGGAGTGGGTGTTAAGGCACGGACGGAAACTATTTAGGCCCACAGAAGGAAGGGCATTTCAGAGACAGAGAGCAATGTGTGCAAAGGCAGGTAGACTTGTTTTATACATATGATGAAAGGTGTTATATGTCACCCAGAGTGAATGTGAGCTGTAGATTTGAACCTGAGGCATGATATACATGGTCAGATCTGAACTGTTGATAAAAAATTCAGATAGCACCGTGGGCTGTAAGCTAACAAGACTCAAAATAAGAAAGCTAGGAATCTAGGAAGAGAGAAAATGGTAGCCTGGATGAAGGGAATGGCGATGGGGCTATGGCAGACTAGATAGATATGAGAGGTATTAGGGAGTATAAATGGAGAGGGTGAGGGAAGGGGGTGGGGAGACAGAAAGAGATAAACCAAAGAACTTACATGCATATACGCATAACCAATGGACACAAATAATAGTGTGGTGAAGGTGGGGGTGGGTGGGAGCGGGGAGGAGGGTGTCAGTGGGAGGAAATAAGAGGGACATCTGTAATACTTTCTACAATAAAGATAAATTAAAAAAAATAATAATAAAGAGTCTGGCTGATGTGGCTCAATGGTTGAGTGGTTGAGCAACGGCCCATGCACTAAGAGATCGATTCCCGGTCAGGGCACATGCCCAGGTTGTGGGCCCGATCCCCAGTGGGGGACATGCAGGAGGCAGCCAGTCAATGTTCTCTCTCATCGATGTTTCTATCTCTCTCTCCTCACTTCCTCTCCCTCTAAAACCAATAAAGAAAAAAAAAATTCTTTTAAATAATAAAACATAAAAAAACATGGAGAGGGTTGTGACGAGGTATGAGGATGGTGAAGGAGGATAACAGGCAGCTCCCTGATTTCTGGATGGGGTGGCTCAGTTGAGGATGGAAACAGTAAAGAGATTGAAAACAGCAGGAGAAGAAAGTTTCACGAGTTTAGCTTTGGACATGTACTTTTGAGATTCTATGAGATAGCTGATGACAATGTTCAGGTAGCCATGGCTTATATCGCTAGCTCTTGCTGAAGATTACTGGATACTGTGGAGCATGAGACAGTAAAAGGTTAACAATTTTTAATGTTCCAATTTTTCAGCAAGATCACAGCTTGGGTCTTCTACCATCTACAAACCAGAGGCCAAAGGACTTTGCAGCTTCACAGCTGGAATCTATGGCTTTTCCTATCTGCAGCAGAGACCCATAGAGTATCTGGAGTAACTGCTGAGAACTCAGTGTATGACATCCTCTAATTAAGATCAGCACTACGTTAGGGATCACTGGAAGCAGAGAAGAGGTAAAGGGCATTAATTATCAAACTGAAACCAATGTGAATTCTAGTAGTGATTCTGATCGAAGTGGTAGCATCTGTCATAATCAGCGTCTATTTTCCTTTGGAAAACATAAGTAGCTGTCTTTTTAGCTTGCATGTTCAGATGAAGTAGATTTACACGGTTCATTCATTCATTTTTTTGACCAACATTTACTGAGTGCCTATTATTTAAGATGAACGTTTTCTGTGTGTTTGTTTGGGGAATCAGAGATGAATAAGAGTTAGTGCTAAATAAGACAGGGCCTGCCTCTCCAGGGACACAAAGTAGGTGTTTTTCTTCATTACCATTGTTATAGCTATAAGGAACATCATTAATTAATAAAGATAATGGTTCTACTTTGTGTGTGGTTTTGATGAAGAAAGACTTGGTCTTCCTCATCCGCAGATAAGGGACCTTCACTGCTGGGTGAAATTCTCTCCTCTTCCATTCCCCTCAGCAAGGAACAATGCAATGCAAGGTGAGTGTTCCTCCTGACTATACCCAGATCATATGTGTGTGTGTTTCCGGGGGAGGGGGGGGGAGGGGGTAGTTTTTATGCAGATTTCCAGACTCAAGCTCTGGAAATTTTGATTTATTAAGTCTGAGGTATAAAATTGGCAATTTTAAAATTTTTTACAAGGGCCTCCACGAAATTCTGAAGAACATGCTTTGTTTGGGGCACGTTGGGAAACACAGCTGCCTATGGAACACAACCAGGGCTGGGAAGTCTGGCTGATGAGAATGTCAATCTCAACTTTGCTATTGGCAGTGTGACCATGATAGGTTTTCATAAAAACAATTTGAGCCTCAGATTATTTGCTCATAAAAATGACTGTATGAGATATTTTTTGTAAAACTAAATGAAATTTGTATATGAAACAGTTACTATTTTTGAATTTATTAAATTTAGAAAGAGAGAGAATTTTTTGTTGCACTTATTTATGCATTCGAGAATTTTTTGTTGCACTTATTTATGCATTCATTGGTTGATTCTTGTATGTGCCCTGACCAGGGATCAAACTTGCAACCTTGGCACATCAGGACTATGTTCTAACCAACCGAGCTACCCAGCCAAGGCCAATAATTACTATTTTATTGATGCTTAATTTTAGGTTTACTTCCTCCTTTTCTTTTTGTATACCCCAATTAGCACTCTGTTTTGTGCTTCTAATCTAGTATTTACCTTTTCTTTTATCCAAATTCCTTGCTACCATTTTCTTTCTCATTGAATTCTGCACTCAAGTACAGGGATTTGCCTTCACTTAATTTCTATGTCCTCAAAACTTGCACACAGCAGGCATACACTAAAATCCTTTCCTAGAAAGTTATCCTTATACACTGATAGTTACTTTACTTTTTTGATCTTGTACCAAAATGATAATGAGGTTGTTTACAAGATTCACACATCCCAAAACTCACTACTACTTTTTTGTCTTTTTATAGCACAACATATTTGGCAAGAAACAAGATTGCACATTCTTTAATTCCCCAGTCAGGAGGAAATGCCTGATTTGCATCAAAGAATAATAGAATTCAAAGCTTGTTTTGACAGTTCATACAGACTCATGCAGTCGTTGGCCAAAGAGTGATTTGGTGACTTAGGTTACAGCCTGTAAGCTGTCAAATCTATTACTGTATCTAAGTGTGTTTATTACTTCAGGAAACACTTATTGAGCATACATTGTGTGGAAGACACACTGTTTGGTGGTGAGGATATACAATGAACAAAAGAGTCCTCGTGTTCAAGGAGTCCATGGGTTAGGAAGGATGGCCAACCAATAGAGAGATAATTTTAACACAACGTAGTCCATATTCATCTAGATAAAAGTGCAGAATATTTTGTGACTCTTGACCTGCTACTGTAAGTGGGAGAGGGAAAGTTTCCTGAAGGTGATTATATTCAAGATGAAATCTGATTGAATAGACAGTGACAGGCAAAGAAAAGGGATGTGCTGCAGGGAGGAGCAATAACATGTGTACAGACTAGGAGATCATGTGTTTTTCATTCTCATGATAAGCAAGTGACTCTGTCTGGTTGTGACAGAAGAGGCTGGAGCAATACATGTGGAGTCCTGTCATGGAGACACTTCTCTCTCAGGCTAAGGCATTAGCTTTGCCAAGGGAAGCCATTAAAAAGTTCTAAGTACAGATGTGACATTATCATAATTGTAATTCTAAGTTCATGTTTTCTGCCCAGCATAAATTTTGCCTTTAGCTGAGGTTTTTTTTTTAATCATTATTAGATGTATTTATATATTTTCCTATGAAATGTGAGCTTCACTTTTACTATCACTTGTGAGTTGAATATCTAATAAGAGCCAGTAACACTCAATAAGTGAACATAATAAAAGTGTTATCTCAAAATAGAGAGTGTTTGTTTATGCATTTTTAAGTAGCATATTATCTTTAAGATCACATTAGAAAATTCTAGTATAGAATGGCTTCTAGTCAGTAGTACCTCACACAGACTCTCCTAATTGTTCCATTTTATTGGTCAGAATAAGCTATCTTATGCTGTAGTAATAACCCCCAACTCTCAGTGGCTTTAAAGAAAGCAACATAGTATCCAATCTACAAGTGCATTGTGGGTATTGTCAGTGAGCTTTGGACTGTGCTGACTCTAGTCTCTCGGGCACTCAGATTAAAGGAGAAGCTGCTTTCTTGAAAGTTGCTGGCCAGTGGAGCAGAGGGAAGGGAGAACTCAAGAGAAGCCTACCGGGCAGCTCCCAACACATTGTCCAGAACCGCACTCACTCAAATACAAGGAAGCCAGAGAATTCAAGCCTATCATGTACCCTGAAGAGGAGAACAAAAACATTTGATAAACATCATGAAGTAGTATCACACCAATGAAATAACCATGCAACCTAGAAGAAAATATAAAAGGTCATACTACCACCAAATCCAACAATGTCCAACATCCTGAAGAAGATTTTACTATCTAGAACGCCAATGGCGATTCACTGTGGCAGAAAAAAATTGGTGGCTTTTGTAATCTTAGGTTCATGAAACCGAGAAGCCTCACCTGCCTAAAGACCTCTGAGGTTTCTCAATCATGGCCACACTACCTTCCCCTTAGCACAAACTCCAGAGCTTGTAGCAAATTAAAACCCAGTAACTGTCCACCTGTCTCAAGGGTCATCTTTTAGGAGTATCTAGAGTACTTCCCCGCTGCCCCCATACCCCAATTTTACATATGTACATAATCAGAAAGTGTAATCACTATCGAAGAACAGGGCAAAGAATACTATGCTAAGCGAAGCACAAATCTTCATTTCTTTTGGCTCTAGCCATTTTCTGATTAAATTAAATAGCAGAAGCATTCACCACACCCTCATCTCCTTGGTCATGGTCAACACAGTACGGTCCTGGAATCTATAACATAAAAACAAAGCTGTGGCCTTGTGGTTACTGTCTGCTCTCACAGGGACAATTTCTTCCAACTGGCAAAACTGAAGAAGACCTTGAAGTGGAGTAATGGAAAAGTTATGGGAACACAGAGACGTGGATGTGTGGACTTGACAAAGTTAACCTCCAATGTCTCAGTTTCCTCCAATGTCAAGTAAAAATAATAATAGATCCACACCATGAGGTTGTGATCAGATGATCTTACACACAGAATATATGAAAAATGCCTGGCTAGGATTATCAGTGGTATCATCACACTTTACAAGCAGCCAGAGAGTGTGTTTTTTGAGTTATGGTCTATTCATATGTAAACTTTGGGTAAACAATAGATTTCTTTTCTGTAAAACCACGTCTTGGCTTTCTACAGAAACCACATGCATTATCACTGACAATCCTGGGTAGAGCTTTGGATGTTTGTTGCTCCCTGAACTTTATTCCAGTAAAAGCCATTTCTAGCTCCTGCTACAAAGGTCAGCTCAAAGACATGAAACCAAAAATGGAAAAAGAGCAACAAAAAAATGCATAGTAATTTTTCATTTTCTGAAGGTCCAAAAGTTCAGGGAAATAATTTTCAATGAGCATATACCTTGTGCAATATACAATTTTAGTTTTTTCCCCTATTAGACTGTAAATTCCAGAAATGCAAATATCATTCCCATCTGGACTTAGAAGAGAGTTGGGTATGTAATAAGTGCTCAATAAGTATTTGAATAAATGCTTTATTGAGTCATTTGGCCCCATGACCGGTACATGGCTAACCTAAAATAGGTTGTAACTTTACATTTCTGAACTTCTGACTCCTTTATCTGCAAAACAAAGGGGTAAGTCTCAAGGTGTGCAATCTCAAATGCTTTGAGTAATCTACTGATATTAAAATAAGTGTGTAAAGTCACCTGCCATAATGCAGGCAGGAGTGGTGGGGATTGTGGCTAATTAAAGAGGTGCCCCAAAGGATTTATATACACCTATATATTTTTAACACCAAGCATACTAAAGAAAACCCATCCCCTGGAGAATTAACTCATCCTGCAGGCCGCTTGCTTATAACCCCTTGGAGTAATAACTCAGGTTCTTTCCTGCATTAATGCTGGCTATCCACAGTTTGGCTGCTGCCAGCCCTGTTAATTTCTAATTATTTTTTATGAGATGCTTATAAAGGTTTGCATGTAATTCCAGATGACTTTGTTGCCTCATATATCAAGGATGCCTGTCCTACCAGTAACTGATTTTGAATTCTGATTTTGGATGTAATACCATTTACATCCAATCCTGGACATTAGGTCAAATGGCTTATTCACTCACATCCCAGACATGAGGTATCACTAGGCCCAGAAATGAATGATCCCTGGTGGGGTCTCTTTGACACATGGCTCCAGGAACTCATCATTTAGATGTCAGTCACTCCCTCCGCCTGGCTTCAATGTCTCACAGGCTTCCTGACAACAATTAGGGAGACTAAAATTACTCATAATCACAATCACACCTGCCTTCCTTATTGGCTCACAGGCAATTTACTTCTCTCAGCTTTTCTGTCACATAGCAGACCCTGGGTGTTACTTCTGCAAACTTCAATTACAGACATTCAATCTGACAGCTTCCCTGAAGTCATTATTCTGCCCCCTATTTTCTGATAGTGATCCCAAATGTTTGGGTAAAAGTGTAAAATATATATACTCAGCCATCCAGATGTTTGGAAATATCCGGATGTGTATTTAGACATGCCTCAGGGTGATGATGGTGACGGTAAGATTTGAGCTTGTATTGAACCAGAATCAACATTTTCTACCATCTGCCTCCCTCTGTGCATCCAAAACTCATTACCGTATCTGCTAGGAGGCAGGTTCATCTACACCTGAGTCACCCTTCAGCCACTCACTAGACATGGCAGCAGGTTTGAAATTTCAGGCTTTTTTCTCCTTCCCCAACCATGCTCTGGAACAGGACTGGAATAGCTTTGACATTTATTTCCCCACTGATATGACTCATGCTGCCAGTTACGGAGAAGGCAAAAACAGCTTCTGTCAGGATTATTTGAAACAACAATTTTCTTTTTCAGTTACAACAATAACAACAACTACCACCAACCATCCCTGGATCTCTAGAATGTGTTAGATACTTAGCCAGTGACTGTAGATAACTTGTGATATTTAATCTGAAAGAAATTAAAATGTTGGTTTTTGGTTCTCATTTTGTAGATTAAAACGAAAAACGAACTGGCATCGAGACTCAGTTTCCTAAAATGACACATAATTGACACATATGCATTCAAGTGCAGTTCTTTCTGATCCCAAATAAAAATATTAACAACAGTAGCTGTGTGTTACTTTGCTAAGTTCAAGCCTTCAGCACACACTGTTCCATTCAATCCTTGCAACACTCGTGAGTTGCAAATGGCTCTCCCCACCTTGTTGATGAGCTATCATTCACCTATTTTTATTTTAGTTCTTTCCAAGTCTGTGTCTCTGTAAGTTTTTCTCAATTTTCATACTTCTTTTTTTTTAAAGGCTTCCCCAATTAAACACTGATTTTGTTCATGTCTCAATACAATTTTTAATTTAATGATTGGGATACATAACGCATGCAATCTATTGCTTGGGTTTATACAGATGGGTTAAATAGATTTAGCCTCTTGGTGTTTTTCATTTATTCTTGAAATCTTTCCCTAGTTAGCCTTTCCAGAAAACTGTACTTTGTGTGTGAGAGCATCTCCTCTTTGAGGCTTTCACTTTTCACATATTAACAAAAAAAGTGTGGTAGAAAGAACAGGCCTTTGGGAAACTGAACGCCAGCTCATCTCCTGATAGTGTGATCTCAGAAAAGTAACATAGACTTTCTGAATTTTAGTTTACTCACTTATAACATGGACATATAGCACCTTCACGCGCGCACACACACACACACACACACACACACACACACGATGACTTAAAGATTCAATTAGATTATTGGGTGAAAATGCCTGTCTTGTAACAGTTGTTCAGTAGCTGCGCCATCTTGCCCTAGATGGCAACCCTGTGCACTCAGTCTGGGTGCAGAAAACATCTGTTGCATTGTCAAAATGTCTCTTGTTCTGCGGTCTCCATCCAAACATGAATGGTTTGGTAGAGTGTCTGACACCATATCTGGAACTCAATCCATTTTAGTTCCTCCTTATTTCCTCTATTTTTTCTAATTTCTGTAACCTGTATATGAGGCTTGAGACATAGAAAGTGTTAAAAAAAAATCTTGACTAAATAAATGAAAGAAGTAAACCTGGGAGCTGTGACCTAAGTGTATTTAATCCTTAACAACAATTCTGTAAGGTGGGTGCTTTCATCTCCATTTTAATAATAAAGAAACTAGGAAGGGGGTGATAATGGGAAGGAGGGGGTCAATAAGGAAAAAAAAGGACATCTGTAATACTTTCAACAATAACAATAAAGAAACTGAGGCCAACAGTTAATGAAAATCTCTAGGCTACACAGCTAATGATTTCCAGTGGCGTGGTTTTAGCCATGGTTTTCCTGTCTTATTCAAAGTCCCCTGGTCTTCCTAACTCTTTCTCTCTTCATCATAAACATACCCCAACTAAATCTATATTTAAAATTTGATATTTTATCACAAACTCTTGCATTAATGTAAATTTTAAAAATATTGCATTAAATATTATTTATCTTGACTGCTGAAGTTTTAGACACCCCTTAAATTTGGCATCTGGTGAGTGAGATACTCAATTCACCCTAGTCCAGACCCTTTATACCATTTCTCATGTTAATTGTCAGTTATCATGTCTTCAGGTACCCTTTCTTCCTTCCTTCCTTCCTTCCTTCCTTCCTTCCTTCCTTCCTTCCTTCCTTCCTTCCTTCCTTCCTTCCTTCCTTCTTTCCTCTCTCATTCATTCATTCATTCATTCATTCATTCATTCATTCATTCATAAAACTGCATATGAATGCATGTCTCTATATTGTCCGAGCTGTCGGCCTTCTTGTAACCTGCTTATAAATAAGTCGTTGCTGTTATGGAGCCTGGGGAAGGTTCAGAAGCCCACACTCGAATATTAATGAGTGGGAAATGGATGATTTTATGATTCCTGACCTTTCCGCTTTAATCCATTAGGAAGTATAGATTGGTTAGTAGTTAGCACAACTGGGCAAAAGCTGTCTAAGTGGAAAATTGATCCTGGTAAGTGCACGCATAGTGGTTCTTCCGCTAATGCTTCCTATTTTAGCATTTTGAACTTTTGCTCACAGATACCTTAAATTCATGCCCCAGTGTGCCAAGAAAAAGGTGTGAGAGACTTGGCATGAGCTGAGAGAGATGTCATTTGTTTTACATGTTAATTAAAAGGATACATTTTTTGCCCTGGCTGGTTTGGCTCAGCGGTTAGAGCGTCGGCCTGCGGTCCTGGGAGACCCGGGTTCGGTTCCCGCTAAGGGCACGTACCTCGGTTGCAGTTTGTCCCCGGCTCTGGTCAGTTGTGCGGGTGGCAACCACTCGATGTGTCCCTTCACATCGATGTTTCTCTCTCTCTGTTCCTCTCTCTCTCTCCCACTCTACCTGAACAAAAAATGGAAAAATGTCCTCGGGTGAGGATAAAAAAAAAAAAAAATATATATAAAAAAAATAAAAAAAATAAAATAAAATAAAATAAAATAAAATGGCTCCACTTAAAAAAATAAAAAATAAATAAATAAATAAATAAATAAAAAATAAAAGGATACATTTTTTAAAAAAGGGCATAAAAATAAGCAGATCAGCACCGAGTTCTAGTGAGCAGCACCAGGTGTCTCCTCACCCCAGGTCACTGAGGAGGTTTTGCAGATGCTTGCAAGAATAAGTGCAGGGCCCATTTTCCTGGGCTGCATAGACAGTCCCAGGCCCAGCTGCCTCTACTTTACCACTGAGGACAAGTGAGGCAGAGAGTACACATTGTGATGTGGTGGCAAGGGCTTGGGAGACCAGAGCCCTTGACCCACTTCTGCCTCATTTACTGTCTTTGTCTGGGCTTCCATTTCCCCATTTGAAAAGTTAGAGGGTTGAACTGGGTGATCTTTAAGGACCAACCCTAGGACTCTATGATCCCTTTGAGTTCACACTCCAGTCCATACAAACCTGAAGATATGCCTTTGCACTAGATAAGGGCACAAAATAACTCTCAAGTCAAGTACTGAATCCAGCTAATTGAAGCTCTGTGTTGAGGGATTTTTTAAGCTGCTTCTGACCACAGAAGAACACATCTATAGTGTCCCCACAGAGTGGAGTGGGATTGAGGGTGGGGTCGAAGTGGCTCCCTGAATGCACTGTAATGGTCTCCTTGGATTAGATTGGGAGCTCATTGAGGTAGGAATCCTGTTCTTTCATTTTTGTACTCCTGGCTTCTAACTCAGGGCCTTGAAAATAACAGACATCCAATAAATGTTGAAGGATTGGAAGGAATGAAAGAAAACCACTTATATCGCTATAAGATTCTAAGTAGCTACAGGATACAGGGTGTTTATTTTCATGTCTGCATTTCCTCTGCCCAGGACAACACTTGGCTATAGCTCTCAGTAACAGTAGGGTGAATGTTTGGGTGGAAGGATGAATTCCATAGCAAAAAGAATATAAAAAGGGGTAATGGCATGGTTTCTGAAGTCAAAGTGCTTGTGTTCAAATCCAAGGCCTCCTTTGGCTAAGTGTTACCCTTGGGCAGTTTCCTTCACTTTACTAAGCCACAATTTCCTCATCTGTAAGATGGAAATAATAACAGTACCTAAATCACTGCTGGTGTAAGTACTGAATAAGGTGGGAATTCATAGTCGAGGGCCTGGCATATATCAAGTGCTATGTCTATTCATTATTATCATAATTATTAGTTACTGCTTGACTATGAAAATGTATTACCTACTATGGTGCAGCCAAGAATGTTTCATGTTTTCATAGTACTTCTAAGGAAATCAAGGCTATATTGAGGAGAAAAAAAATAAAACCACACACATAAAAAATATCCTTACCCTTCTGGGAGGGAGTGGAATGTTGGAAAGGGAAGGCGCTAGAACAGAAATAAATAAGAATCAACAGCCCAGAGCTTCTTAATTACCTCTAGATAATTTCTCAATGCCCTTCACTCTCACAGAGACCTGTCAACAGTCCACCCTTTTGGCCAAGTTCAAGGCGAGAGGCACTAAATGACTCCATTACTTAGTCTTGGATCCCGGCTGGATGGTCTTTTCAATGTTATATACATTGTTATTTAGATGAATTTTTCCCTAAACCATTTGTAGAGACATCAATTTTTAAAAGACCATAATTCAGGCAAAAGTGAATCACCGAAGAGGTTGAATTGTGGCAGGACCGCGAAGCCCTGTCCATTGTATGAGCACCACCTACATGCGTGGAGTGGCCGTCATGACGTGCACAGGAGACCTGAAGGATGCTGCACAAAGGTGTTTGACTTAGTGCAGCAGTATGGATGCCATGAGAAGAAAAGGAAGATAGCACGGCTTAGCTCATCAAGTTCATTACTGAGCTAAATTATTGTATATCAAAATGGCTAGTAGAAATTATAAATACAGTAATGATCAGCATGTTACTCATCCCCTTTACCCTGTATCCTATGACCCTTATCAACATGGATAATGCTCATTCTTTATACTCAAGAAATTAATTTCAAGAAATTCAAGAAATTAATTTCACAACCTTCTTCATAATGACCATCTTGTAACATTTTTTTTTAAGTTGCTAAGTATAAATTGAATTGTCTCCCCACTTACTGACAAAAACCCCACAGTCAATGCATATCTATAAAATATCTTTAGCTCAGGCACCGATAGGCACTATGAACCCAGGACACACAATAAACCAGACATTGATCCTATTTCTAAGGATTTTAGTCTAATTAGTTTAGTGTGGGAAGAGGGTTTAAGATCAACCTGGATTATTATAAAGCAGAGTAAAAAGTAATTCACAATAAGAGATTTGGGCAGAAACATATAGGTAGAAGAAAACTGGAAATAAAAAAAGGATTAAGAAAAGAGAAACTAAGATATATTTAGTAGCCACTATACAGCAGGTACTATTCTAACCACTTAACTATGTTTATGTTTATGCCTATGTCTATATCCACACCCCTATATTATATATTATCTACACCACTGCATTGTATCTATCATCTATATCTACATCAAAAAATACATATGTATTAGAAAGTTATTTCTGTCTCTATTTTACACATGAGGAAGCTGAGGGTCAGAAGAGCTAAGCAGTACATCTAAAACATACTCTTACAAAAAGGGAAAAATGACAGTCAGAAAAATTGTCTCTACGGCTCTTCCCTCCCTTGCTTCCCTGGCCTCTATACCCTTCTCTGGAATAATAACTTCTATTTATTAAACGTCAGGTCTTTGTTAACCTCTTTATACATATGACACTACTGAAGGATAACAAGGTCATGATGAAGGAGCTGCGAATGTCCTTTCTCATTTCAAAAACGAGGCACTGGAGACTCTAGGAACTTGTGTAGGAAGGATTTCAAAACAGGACTCTAAACTGAGGCATTCTTTTCTATATCAGGCTCCCCCTCCATAATATGACAATATATATGTATACAGTTTATTTGTATACACACACACACACATATAATGTATATATGTACTACACACATAGGTGATGATAATAATATTCATCGTGGATCAAGCTTTCATTATGTGTTGAATTTTAAGTTAAGCTCTTTCCATATATAATAGAATTTTATCCACTTGAAAACCCCATGCCAAAGGTGCCATTTCCCCCATTGCATAGATGAAAAAACAGGTGCAGAGAAGTAAAAGGGCCCCTGAAGGCACGGAGCAGGGAGGTTGCTGAGCAGGGATACACGTGTTGGCATCTGACTGCAGAGCATCCACTCATACGCAGTTGAGATCAGGGAGCTGGGCACACTGTTGAGGCATATTACTCTTCAGATTTGGAGTCAGAGAATTAAAACCTCAAGAGGAAGCTTGGTTTGTTTTATCCTTAATCCCTTCGAGCCCAAATATAACTGGAGTGTGTGGGTTTCCGTGTACAGTTACAGGGCTTAAGTGCCTGCCTTGAACCCTTTCACCTGACTGCTGAGGTCCACATCAGCATGAAGCTGGAAGGATGTTCCAGTTTCCCACCCGTCCTGGGAGCCCAGCCTGGCACATTAAAGCCCACATTTCTGAGAGTGACAGTCAATGCCATTCTGTTTGTCTTATGTAAGGCCCTGTCACTTTCTCTGTTTAGGGAGGGCTGCTCAATGTATTGACAGCTCCAATCAGGAAAATCCACTCCAGTGAGGACAAGGCCAGAATATTAAGGCAACATTTTCTGCCTGGAGATAAACCCAGAGACTCACTTGGTGAGAGTGGGGTAGTGAGGAGTAAGAGAACTCGGGGTACTTGACCCTTCTGCCTGGAAACATTGAGTATGAGATTTGGAGCCAGGCAGACTGGGCAAGGCTCAAATCTCTCTTCTATATATTACCAATCAGATGAACTTAGACAGCTACTTAAACATTTTACAATAGCCAAGATTTGGAAGCAGCTCAAGTGCCCATCAGTATCTGAGTGGATAACAAAGCAGTGGTACATTTACACAATGGAATACTACTCAGCTGCAGAAAATTAGGAAATCTTACCTTTTGTGACAGCATAGAAGGACCTGGAGAGTATTATGCTAAGTGAAATAAGCCACTCAGAGAAAAATAAATACATATGATTTCACTAATATGTGGAGTCTAATGAACAAAATAAACTAACAAACAAAACAGAAGCAGACTCATAGACACAGAAAACAAACTGACAGTTGTCATGGGATAAGGGTTTGGAGGTTTGGGGGGACTGGGTGAAAAAGACGAAGAGATTAAAATACAGCAACAGCAAAAAACCAGGCACAGATAACAGTATGGTGATTGCCAGAGGGAAGGGGTGGGAGGTGGTAGAGGGCAAAGGGGGGATAAATGGCCGGTGAAAGTGACTTGACGTTGGGTGGTGAGCGCATGATGCAGTGTGCAGATGATGTGTCCTAGAGTGGTGCACGTGAAACCTCTATGGTTTTATTAACCAATGTCACCTCAATAGATTTAATACAACAAAAGAAAAACATTTTTGAGATTTAGTTTCTAAATTATAAGATTGTAATAACATTGAGCATTATTATAGGGTATAAACAAAAAATTAATGTATCGAAAGTACCTAACATATTTCCCAGCACAGAATAGGCAGTACAATGTGATAGATACAATGATTATCATCTTCATCATCATCATCCTCAGTGTTAATAATACAGAGCATGAGCCACCAATCTTACAGATTAACCAGATTAACAGGATCCCTTCAGATTAACAGGATCTACCATGGTTGGATAATTAGGACAAAGTCTTGTTGTAGGTTGCAGAAAATATCCTCTTTCTCAAGTTCAAATATTTGCTCATCCTGGAGGTGGAACTTGCTTTAGAGATTAACATGAGATCCAATTTTATTTTTTTTATTATTATTTAAAATGTTTTTTCTTTATTGATTTTAGAGAAAGAGGAAGGGAGGGGGAGAGAGAGGTGGAAACATCAATGAAAGAGGACATCAACTGGCCACCTACTGCATGCACCCCACTGGGGATTTGGCCCACAACCTGGGCATCAAACCAGTGACCTCCTGGTGCATGGTCGACGCTCAACCACTGAGCCACACCAGCCTGGCATGAGATCCAATTTTAAACTTCCTATGTTAGAACAGGGGATTCTAAATAATGAACTGGAGATTTGAATATCAACATTCCCTAGAGTGGAAGTAGCCAAATAGCACTCTATTGCTTTCAGCAAATCCAATTAGTTGAAAGCTCCATTTACAATGCATCATGGGAGGAAATTGTGTAAAGAACACTGAATAAAGAACAGGAATAAAGAGAGCTATAATCTAGTAAAAATAACGTCCATAATTAGTATTTACACTCTATGCAGTTTAAAGCACATTTCATAGTGTTTGATCTTTATGAAAACCTCATGAACATATATTAGTATTTTCCCTGAATTTAGTCTCACTTTGTCCTGCTGACTATGCCTTTACTATATCTGGACTCTAGCCCTTCCTTTCCATAACCATAAATACAGTCCTAGATTGGGTCTCCTCACCTATTACCTGGTGTATTTGAGTAGACTTCTCATTGGTCTTTCTTAGTTTAACATCTTCCAGCTAATTTCCTACCCTTCTGACTGAAGGCTCTTTCTAAATCACAAACAGGATCATTTCACTCACCTATATAAAACCTATCAAATTCTATGTTTCCAAATTACCATGGTGTCTTCCCTCCTTCCCTCACTTCCTCTCCTTCCTCTCCTTCCTTCCTTCCTTCCTTCCTTCCTTCCTTCCTTCCTTCCTTCCTTCCTTCCTTCCTTCCTTCCTTCCTTCCTTCCTTCCTTCCTTCCTTCCTGGGTTCTCTGTTGGGCAAATTCTGCCTCATAAGTCTCATGGACCTAGACGGTATTGTGCTCAGTGAAATAAGCCAGTCAAAGAAAGACAAATACGATACGATTTCATGTATATGTGGACTCTAATGAACAAGCTAAATAAAGAAACAGACTCAGACAAAGAGAACAGACTGACAGCTGTCAAAGGAGAGAGGTGCTGGGGAGATGAATGAAAAGGTAAAAGGATTAAACAGTACAAATTGGTAGTTGCAGAATAGCTGCAGAGACACAGATTGCAGCACAGGGAACAGTCAGTAATATCATGATAAATACGTATGGGGCCAGTGGGTACTTGAAGTAGTGGAGGGACCACTCCTTAAAGTACATGATTTTCTAACCACTTTGCTGTGCACCTGAAATGAATACAAGATAATATTGAATGTAAACTGTAACTGAAACATAAATCTTAAAAAAGGAAAGAAAAAGCAGTAATGAGCTCAGTTGCTTCAGTTGAGGCAGAGGTGGAAAACCCAAAAAAACACTTGTTTGCCTCCGCTGTTTCATCTGCCCACTCCACAACCCAAGAAGTCTCCAAAACACAACTTGAAATGTCACTGGGCCTGTAAAATAAGTGCAAACACCTTATCTGGGGAAAGAACCACATTTAACCTATAGTGCTTTCAGTGAGGAATTAGCCAAATTTCAAAGGCAGTGAACACAAGGCTGAGGTGACACATTTGGGGGGCAAGGAGATAGGAGAGTGGCCAATACACCTGCCTCCAAAACTTCTGTTTGATAACTGGAACCTTCTGTAGTTACCTGAATGAAATATGCATGCTTACACCTTAGAGCCTTTGCAGCTGCTGTTTTTCCAACCCAGTGCCACAAATATCACGTCCTGGGCATAATTTCTCTTATTTCCCTGCCCTGCCTCGAGGCTATTTGCTTTATCTTTTAACATGCTTCTTTATACCACTTTATGTGTAATTCTGATACCACCCATCACTCTGTACTGATATTGAATTTTTCATGCCTGAATTTAATGAACAGGGAACGTGTGTTATTCATCTTTTGATCACCACCACAGCAGTTAGCACACAGTAGGTGCTCCATCAATATTTGTTGAACTGAAGGTGAGGTTTTATTTCAGTAATGAAAGGACAGAAAGCCTACAAACAATGGCTAGTGGCTTGGCTGAGTCTCTAATCTATAGGAGACGATTATTTGTTTTACAAAAGAGTTTGATTGACAAGAACTGAATTAACAAATGACTCTTCTCAAAACAAAGCTATTGCATTATGAGAGATATGCCATTTCCTTACCAACATAATAGATGGACTCAATTTTGGGCTGTGAACTAATTTTTGAAACTTCATAGAATAAAATGATGTGTATGAGGGGGAAAAGAGAATAAAGAAGACACATATGGTCAAGATACAGGGCTTTCTGGCAACTGTAAACTGTGCCCTCCATAATCTGAGCTTTTGACCAAGAAAAATCAATGCATAGCAGCTGTGAGCTGATATATGGGTGATCACCATAGAAACAGGATGGCTCCCAGGATAGGTCAAGTCTTGACTGCATTCAAATCAGTCTATTATCACATCTTAAGAAAGACTATAGAGTGAAGCGAAGGGGTCCCCTTACCATGGGAAGTCAGAAGAGAAAGAAAATTGACAGAGCCCTGCCGAGATCCTCAAGGGAGGAGACACTGAATCCAGGAAGCACGCACGTTCCAGTTGCTACAGAGAAGCTCCATCAGACCTTAGCGCGAATAAAAAAATCCTTGTGACAATATTAATTAATACTTTCTTTTTCTTTACTCATTTAACACATGCGAATAAAAAAAACAGTCACTAAAAGCATGTGCTTTGGAGTCAAATAGACTCAGGTTTATATCCCAATATTGTTCCTGATCAAAAATGGGACGTGAAGAGATACATGTTCTACTGACTGCCTAAATTTCCCAGCAGGATTAAGTTCCAGTCACCCACGGTGGTATCTGGCTGGATGATGCACCCTTTATTGGCTACCTGTCCTCTCCTGCCTTTCTTCTTCATCCCCCCATGCATAGCTCCTGGGATCATCTCCCAAATAAACTGTTTGCACCCGAATATTGTTTTCAGGGACTGTTTCTGGGGGAACTAAGAGAGTAGCCATCTTTGTGAGCTTCCGTTTCTTTTTCTGAAAATGCTGAACATGGTATATAAATGCAAGTTGTGAAGAGTATATAAGATAAGGCATGCAAGATGCTTAACACAGTGCCTGACACATTTGAATGCTGCAGACATGTTAGCTACATTCTGCTTTGTCATTCAGAGCTCAGTGTGTGCTAGAAATGCTAGATACCTTGTTAGAGTTGAGGAGGGAAAGGTGGACAAGAGGCTACTCATCTCTGTCCTCAAAGAACTTGCAGTCTCATGAATATAAGTTAACTATTACGCCATATGACAAGAGCTATGTTACAAGCATATATAACGCCACATAATAAGAAGAGAAGAGTGTCGTGCTGTGGGATCACATACTAGAATTTAACATGGAACTGAGGACTCAGAAAATACTCCATAGGATGTTGACATTTAAGAATTGATAGGAGTTGGCCAAAATGCGTGTGTGCACGTGTGTGACAGTATTGTAGGTGGAGATAATCATGTGTCAAAAGACATATGTACATATATGACAGAAACATGAAGAGGTGAAGAAAGAAGGCAGGGACTAAAACAGACTGTCCATAACAGTTTTTAAGGAATAAAAGAAAGTTCCCTTTAATTTGACTCCGTATGCATCAAAGGGTCACTACTTCAGTTCTCAAGGTTTTTGTTTGTTTGTTTATTTGTTGGTTGGTCTTGATGTTGGGAAACCAGGCAGATGCCTAGTGAGCAAACAATGCCATTTAGTCACTGAACAAAATACCTTTGCTGATTCCATGAATGCACTGACAGGTACTCTGGTTTAATTTGAACTTGTATCTTATGAGTTGGGTTATAGTCAGGCAAATCCCTCCAGTTATATCAACTCTGGGCCACTAACAGTATGGAGTTCAAGGAGCTTAAAGGCTGAGAATGCCACCCTGAGGCGCAATCTCTTCACAGGGTGAAGCCACTCATGTGTGGCTGGTGGGCTCTCCTGGAGACAGCTCCATCTTGCCCTTGTGCCCTCGTTCTATGTCAGCACCCAACATCTATCTCCCACCCCCCATTCTAAATTTTAGATCTCTTTCTCTCTCTCTCTTCTAATGGAGGAAATGTACACCCTCAGCAACTTTATCAGCCAAGAGCATCTGTGAAAGCCTGAGCAATCTTCCCTTCTCAAGTCCTGGGCCCTGGAGAAGCTATAAATCAGACAGCTGTGGTAGAGGTGAATTAAACATTACATGGTGCAGCTCTTTGAACTCGTAGAAGAGAAAGAGCTCAATAAATGCATGTTATTATTATTGCTTCTGGCTGTAGACACTAGGGCATCTGAGACCCCTTACTGTTTAAATGCTTTCTTTTTCTGTTTAGTGGTTGCAGTGAAACTTCTCCGCTTGCAGGTATTATCCTGGTAGTCTATCTTGTATTTAATGTTGAGTGACTTCGAGAGCCAACAACCATTGGAACTGCCACCACTCAGACATCATCAAGAAGACATATGTTTTATTCTTAATTGGGTGGTATGGATTATTTTTCTTTCCAGTATTACTGGAAAGAGGTATGTGCAGATTTTCCAGAATGGTGCAATAAAAATAAAATGTGATTGATTAATTCAATAACTATGGCTAGGAAGCATCTTATGCAGCAGTGGGGAGGAAATGCACAATGCCCTGCAGAGAGGCAACATAACTCATGTTTGTTTGAGAGAGAGAAACTCCTGAGCTAGATGCTGGCTTCTTGGAGAATAGTTCACTCTTGAAAGTACATGTCTTATTTTTCTCACAAGCTTCATCTCGTGAGTTATAACTTTGGGACCTCAGGGTATTATAGATAGTAAATCATATTTGTAAAGGTCTTTAGCAAGTCACCCTCCATTTTTGCCATGATTCTACTGGCAGAAACACTTACCTGTTGGAATTCAGGGGACTCCTGAGCCCAAAGAGAGGCCTGCTGAAGGGGTCATTGGTTTATTCTAATGGTAGGGAATTTCAATCATGCATCACGGAACTCATAACATTGCATGCATAATTTTTCTATGCATGTTTTTTTCTGTGGAGATGATGCTAGTTTATTCGAGATCACAATGATTCCCCAGAAGGTTAAGACCCGCAGCAGTGGAGTATATATTTATGGGCAGGTTGCACTGGAAGGCAGATGATGTTTTTAAATAGGTATTTATGAGCCTAAAATGACCGTGTGACCTGAAATACCATTTTTCTTCCTGGGGCTATTATCTTAACTTTGACTGGATTTATGAAAGATATTAAGTTTGATTTAAAGGGAGGCCTGCATGAACAAATCAGAGGTGGTGTGGACTCCCATTTTTCAGGGCTCATTTCAAATGTAATTTCTTTAAATATAATTTTACTATAACACTTTGCACATATGTACTATGCATATATTTCTTTTAAATGTCTGATTTCTGTTTAGTGTTGGAGCTCCTCAGGGGAAGAAGGGAAGAAAGCCTGTCTTTTTCACGATGACACTCCCGAATTACAGTGCCAGGTAGAGTCTAAATATGTATGGATTGAAGAAGCAGAAAGGGCTTCCCATGTGCCAGGAACATCAGCAGAGATCCTAGGGGGTCAATATGGAGCCCTGTGTTAACCATGCTGCTTTATATTGTGAGTGACAGCTACCCCTGCTAGTTTAAGTCAGACTGGGAGATTTGTTATTTATAAATGGTAGGGAAGAAAGGAATGGGATGGCTTCAAGAATGATTAGATACTCAATCAGCATCCAGACCTTCTCATCATCTCTTTTCTCTGCTTCTCCTTCTTCATTGGCTCAATGGTCCTGACTACACAGACACATTTCTCCCAGCAGTGGTGACACAGCTAAGCCCCTTGCTCAGTGTTTCACATCCATTACTTCCTCTAAATGGGCAATGACTTTTTCCAGATATGCACACTAAACCTGCTTTCTGAACAAACAGTATCAGAGGAGTCAACTCATCTGAATAATGTTGCACAGCTAGAAAGCAGTGGAGTAAGGAGGGACAGCTTTCAAAGTGTGTCCGTGGACAATGGAAAGCCTGAGCTTCAGTACTACACCCTCATTTATATCTCATGGTCGCGTTGCCTGAGTGACAGTAAACAAGTGCACACACCTTTCTGACTGTTGGTCTTCCTAGCTGATGAATAAAGGGAAGAATAATATCAATTCCTCAGATTTCGTATATATATATACATATATATACATGTATATGTATATATATATACACACACATATATATATGTGTATATAGACACACACACATATATATAATTTTACTTATATATTATTAACATAAATTAATATATTAAATATATACTGTATATGTATAGATATATAGCTAGAGCTGTAGCCATAGATATGGAAAGTTAAATAATATATCTGGAAGTTCCTGGCACAGAGTAGATTGTCAATATGACAAAGTCAAGTATATGATCTATCCAGCAAGTATACTAAACATTATTATTAAATGAACTTCATAAAACCCTTCCTATTAGTTTAATTTTTATTTAACAATGCTCATTTTTTTCCTTATAACTTTCACACCTACTTGTTTTTGTACTTTATTGTATTGTATTTGGCGTGTCATTCCTAATACTAATATATATCCTTAGAAAGAATTTTCTAGTTTTTCTTTCATCCCCAAGTAGTTATTGAACATTTAATATAGTCGGCTCTGGGCTCTGGAGCATGCAGCGGTAACTAAGATGGTTCAGTCCCTGTCCATGTGGAGTTTGCAGTCTAAGAAGAAACATACTATATCCAGATCTTAGCGATTGTAAATAGTGCTGCTACAAAGATGGGGGTACATATATTCTTTCTGATTGGTGTTTCAGGCTTCTTAGGGTATATTCCTAGAAGTGGGATCACTGGGTCAAATGGGAGTTCAATTTTTAATTTTTTGAGGTGACACCATATTGTTTTCCATAGTGGCTGCACCAGTCTGCATTCCCACCAGCAGTGTATTAGAGTCCCCTTTTCTCCACACCCTCGCCAACACTTGTTGTTTGATGATTTGTTGATGGCGGCCATTCTGACCGGTGTGAGGTGATACCTCATTGTTGTTTTGATTTGCATCTCTCTGATGATTAGTGATGATGAACATTTCTTCATATGTCTCTTAGCCAAGTGCCCATCAGTAGACGAATGGATTAAAAAGCTGTGGTACATATACACAATGGAGTACTATGCAGCGGTAAGAAAGAAAGATCTCTTGTCCTTTGAGACTACATGGAGGGACCTGGAAAGTATCATCCTGAGTGAAACAAGCCAAGCAGAGAAAGACAAATTTCATATGATCTCACTGATTTCTGGAATATAATGAACATAACAGTTTGAGGACAATCCCCTAAGGAGTGGGGAGCTGAGAGAGGGATGAACAACAGAATTTATATGCATATAGGCATGAACAGTGGACATAGACAACAATCGGGGGAAGGGGCGGGAAGGGATAATGACTCTGCCCTTCGGAGCGGTGGTCTGCCTGACTGACTATGCTGGCCCAGACCCCGGGACAGGACATCAGCCCCTAGTCCTGGCATTCCTGCTCTTCAGCACTGTGAACTTTATTATTAGTAGTAGTGATTGTTATCATTATTATTTTGTATATTCATTATGCATGAAGGAACGGGCACACTGATTTGCACTGCCCAGAAAAATTTAAAACAAAAGTTTTTAAAAATCAGATCTCAAGCGGATACTATGAAAATAATAGAAGTTTCATTAAGTCCAGCTCTTGGAGAATCAGACTAACTCACTAACTGATTTTCTGTATCTGCATGTTCATATGGTCAGGTTTATAGATATAGGTGAGGATGAGTATCAGAACCCACCTTTGCTTTGGCTGTGACATGAGTTCATGGTTATCTATAGTCTGATAGGAACTATACATCCATTTTAGCAAAAAAAAATCTTCAAAACCAATGACATCTTCAAAATCCATCTACACATAATACCGTGTGCACTCCTTACAGCCAAAGCTTTATGGTTTCATGTTTTGAAAATTTTCATATGAATAATGAAAGTAGTAAGCAACTTCCTCAGCTGGTTTTTAGGCAATGCTTTATAATAAATATGAATGGTATAAACTGAAGCAAAAATTGAGGATCACTTGAGAGTGCTTGGGATTGCTTCTGTCTTTCCTTCTATAGTTTCTAAGAACTTTGTTGATTTGATGACGTATCGCTAGAGACTAGAGCTGAAAGCCTGGCAGTCACACCCATGAGGCTGCTGGACTCCATGATGCTCGGATGTACCATCCCACACACAGGAAAGGGCATGATGCTTGGGAGCCAGTGATTCTGAAGTCAGCAAGGAGGGGGACCATATATCTGATGTTCCATTGCTATGTTTATTTTAAAAAGGCATTCTATTGGCTAAGTTGAGTTTGATTTTGTTCCTCACACTATAACTTGTATAAATTATTTTTACCTCCTGAGACCCCAGTTTTCTCATCTCTAAAATCAACAGTCTCATGTTCTTTCAGAACGTCATATTCTAGGAATATAGTTGTTCTTAAGAATGTAAGTTTAGAGATAGCACAGTGAAAGATACATTGATAAACATTTGGGTCCAAATAGAATTTCTGTTATAATAAAGTCCCAAATAAATAAAAAAAAAAGACAATTAAAGAGCAAATAAAACCCTCATAAATTCTGCAATGCAAAGACTTATGCATTCACAGCTGGGCCAGGTAAAAACACCTCCTCCCTAACTTCTATCTTCCCAACCCAATAGATGATAATCAAGTTTAGAAAGTTACAGAAGAAATAGAAAATCAGAACAGACCAATACCTAAAGAAGGATCATAAAAAGCTCTCTAACACTGTATACTCAAAAGATATTGGATCCTGAAAGATTTAATTCACACATTCAAGAAATACATAAACCTATGCCTTATACTATATTCTGGAGAGTGGAAGATGGAGAAAATATTTCATTCATTCCACAAGGCATATTGGATCCCAATTCCCAAAAGTCATAAAATACTATGCAAAAAACAAAAGGGGGGGCAAAATAATCTAAACCATGAGCATAGATTCAAAATTGTAAATTAACTATTTCAAAATAGAGTTTAATAATCTAATATTGCTGATATAATATTCCAACAGAAATACACTGTTTCAATGTAAGATAATTAAATAATGCATTGAAAGTTTATCAGTAGGCTAGTAATAAACAGCAAAAGTAGATGATTATTTCAACATCCTCTACATGTATTTGATGACATTTAATAGCATTTTTATTTTTCAAGTTGAATTAAAGCACTTCTCTCTTAATATGATGAACATTCCTATTTTAAACACTCAACCAAATGATTCTTTATTAGGGAGCACCAGACACAGATTCCTAAATTAGGAATAAAATGAGTTTGTCCAATCTGCCTACTGTACTTTAACATCATTTAAATAGGTCTACCTGGTGCAACAAGGCCAACAAAGAAAATTAATACCTATTAAAAAGAAAAACAACAACAACATGATAGATCCATAAGCTTTGTTTGAAATTCTGAAATCCAAAATAGTGCGTAAACTAAGGATTTTGCGTCACTCATTCGACGCAAATACTGACTTGAGCTGCTATGAATCCACTCAGCGTGGATGTTTATACTGCAGCAGAAATATTGATATTGATATCAACATGATTATGGGTTCCTTCCCCAGAAGCAGCTGGGGGCATTATCTAATATATGGAATATGCCCCTTAGTACCATTCAATATTCTAAATTACAAGATATATGTGGCCCTAAGAAAGTGAGATACATTTTTTGAATCTCTGGTATTTGCAGATGTCATGATCATACACCAAAGGCATTTATAAATCAGGAAATCATTGTTAGAATTCATAAAAATGTTTACTATAAGTGGCTACAGTCAACAGAGTTATTGGTAAGGTTCTTTATTTATTTATCCGTCTACTATCCACATTGCTAAAGAGCTTGGGGATATAGCTTACATTTTATTCATTTCTCTATCACTTGTACCAGAATATTTCTTGGCATAGAAGTAGAAAACAGACATTTCATTTTAAAGAGAAAGAGATGACTGTATAAATAAGAAAAACATTATTATTGTTTCCCAGTTTTAATTTTAATGTATAGATTTTACACAATTCCAATCAATACTCTAACAGGAATTTAAATTTTGTTTTGCTTTGTTTTAATTTCAAACCCCCCAAAAAGAGGTTGATAAACATTTACTTGAAAAAGCAACACAAGCAGAAATAACAGAAAAAATTCTGTAAAAGACAAGCAACTGGAAGGGAAACCAGGTTCATGCTGGAATCTCCCACTCACTCTCAGAGTGAATTTTGACAAGTAACTTACCTCTTCTAAGTATCAATATCCTCACATAAAATATGAATATTAACAATAATAATAATAATAGTATATGTGTCGTGTTGCTGGTCCTTACATCCTGTTATATATCTTAGGTCTCCTTGGGGATGCTCCCCTTTATTGAACTTATATTTATAACTTTCTTTTTCCCAATACCAAGGTGTTTTTATATGACAACTTTATATTTCAATAGATGGTTGAGTTAGCCAGTAGTGAAACTGAGAACTTGGGGAAGCAAGTTGCTTTTTAATAATATTTGGCAGGAGTAGCATTTGAAAAAAAAAAAGAAGCAGCAGCAGCAACTAAAATGATCTCTTACACATGAGAAATCTGGGGTAGAGAAAGTCTTAGTACCCCAGTTCTCATGGTCTGTATATGGCAAAGGCTGAATTCATGTCTAAAGTCCATTTCCTTGTTTGGTCTGTATAGATGTATTTTCAATCAATTGTTAACATGAATTGCTCAGGCAAAATGGTGCTGGCAAAACACTGTATAAAAGCCTTACTTATAGAAAGTTTTTGGTACTTTTTCAACTACCAACTCAGGAACAAAGAGACTGAAGCTATTCATTTGAAAACTAGCCAGGACAGGACAATGACCTCAAAGGAACCAAAAACAAACAAAACAAAAGCCCTAGGCTCAAAAGGTAGAATTCATTACATCAGACAGCCCCTCTCCTCTCCTTTCTTCTCTCTTTCTTTCCATTTCTTTTTCTCTCTCTTTATAATGCATGCATGTGTGTGTGTGTGTGTGTGTGTGTGTGTGTGTGTTAATAACTGAATGTGACTCAGGTTTACTTCTTTCTGTCCCAAATGCTAAGGAGAATCTCAAGAATTCAATATTGGCCTTCACAACTTACTATGTTTCCCAAAATGAAGGTAGGGCCTGGAGGAGAAAAAGAAGGCTATATTTCCGCAAAGAACCTGTATGGTTCAAGTACTCCTAGCAGGGTGCTCAGAACAAGAACTTCAGAAAAATCACAGAGCATCACTCTCTTTTCCACCCAGGGATAGGTTAGCTCACAGACTTGGATCCCTCTCACCTCAGATGTCCAGTAACCCACATGGCACAGTTTTCATGCAGTTTTACTCTGCTTGGTGCATAGCCCTTCTTTTCAGAACAAAGTCCTCCCTGGCCTGCTCCCAAGACCTCCTGGCTGAAGCTCCCCATGTTCACAGGTCCTTTTCCAGAGCAGCTGGAATTGCCCATCTACTTCTTCTAACCACTCTTCAGTTCAATTTAAATAAAATTACAGAGTGACTGCCACAGCCCAGCACTGAGCTAGGTAGGTCCTGGAAAGAGAGTGACAATTATTATTATTCTTTTCTTTATTGATTTTAGAGAGAGAGGGAAAGAGAGATAGAAATATTGATGAGAGAGAACATTGATTGGCCTCCTCCTACATGCCCCTCACTGGGGATTTGGCCCATAACCTGGGCATGTGCCCTGACTGGGAATCGAACCAGTGACCTCTTGGTGCATGGGTTGATGCTCAACCACTGTGCCACACAGGTTGGGTGAGAGTGACAATTAAAAATAAAAAAAAAGACCCAGCTCTCAAGGGCTTCTCAGATTACCGGGAGAAAGACATAGTACTGCATCAATTCAACCCTCAGAAACAAGACCAGTGATTTAAATATATACGAGCTATGAATGTTCATGCTTCACAGAGAAGCTGGTCTTAGAGAGGAATTTGAAAGGTAAATAGGAGTATGTCAGACAGGCAAGACAGAAGAGAGCAAAGAGCATCTCAGGCAGAAGAATCAGTGTGTGTGGGAAAGGAAAAGGAACGCACAAGGGAAGAGCGTGAGGAGAACCCGGGGGCAGTCTCAGGAAGGGAAGGGGACATGCTGAGGAATTTGGACTCTAGTGCAAGGGGAATCAGGAGCAGCTGGGTTTACGGGTAAGGATGATTACACAGATTGTCCAGCTTTCATATCATTTCAAGACTGGCACTGCCCACAATCATGTCCCTCAAATAGGATGGAATTTTTTTGCTGTAGGAATCTATCTACTCCATCCCTGGCTTAGCTGGCTACGGCCTTTGGACACTGTCTCTTTAACGGACCAGATTGCCTTGCGAGGCCAGGCTCTGAAGCAGAAGTGTTATGTCCGTTTCTTCCTGCCTGCCTCCTACTATTACCTAGCTCTGATAGGTTCTTACTACTAAGATGTGGTCCATGGGCCACCTAGATCTATAATCACCTGGGATTAGTTAGAAAAGCAGAAGCTCAAGCCTTCATTAAGGCCCACTTAGCAAGACTGAATTTTAACCCGATCCCAGGGAGTCAGGCACACATTAAGGTGTACTGAATGCACAAGAGTAGGTTTTGCTGTGGAGCTTGAAGGCGCTGGGACGGAACTGCATCCCCCAGGCACCAGGCATACCAGAGGGAGGGGCAGAGGCAGGGAGCGAAACCCACATCCTGAGGTCCGCCCTCCGCTAGTTAATGCCTGAAGCTGGTGGGCCAGAAACATCTCATGTTATTTCATCTCTACCAGTCTTGCCAGGCGAGTAGACCTGTTCTCACCTCACGGAGAACATGAAACTCAAACGCTCTAGAGTCACATAGCCAGGATCATTTCATCTCACGTGTGCCGTCTTCTCCAGGGCACCCAACAAACACCAAGAAGGACGACTCCACCCTCTCTCCCAATCCACAAAACAAGGCCCCGACTGGCAAGAAGATGTGTGCCAATCCTTCAACAATCAACTCTCATTCCTGCCAGCCTTGAACACCAGCCTCCCCCTCGGCCGCCTGGCCGCCTCCCCCTCGGCCGCCTCCCCCTCGGCCCACCCTCAGCTCGGCTGGGCTCTTGTTCAGCACAAATGCAAATGCTGTCTTAGGGTTAGAATCACCCCAGGTCTCTCACCTTCTATCTTGCCTTTTTCTCCTACAAAACACCACACAGATCATCGAACGTTTCATGTCTCACACCTGAGTTCCGAATCTCAGCGAGCACCGTCCTATCTCAGAGAGAGAAGTCTAAGAGCTGAAAAGCAGCCCGCCCTGAGCGAGGGAGGGAAAAGTGGGCAGATTCGACAAAACTGCCTAACAAAGTGTATTTATGAACATCATTGGACCAAATGTCTCCCCGTAACTGCAGCCATCACCTCCTAATGTCACATCATGGAGACACTGGGAAACAAATAGGGACTATAACCTGATTTTCTATCAGCTGGTAATGGGATCACCCGCCTCCCAGGCCCTAGCCAAGCAGCCCATGACTCAAAGCTTCCTGCTAAACTCTAACGTACTTTGGGACCGAAAAAAGAAAAGAAAAAGAAATAAAACAGTATTCAAAAATATACACATCCCATCAGTAGTTTCATTCTTAGTCTATCATGTAACTGATCATCACAGATGCCTTTTATTTATTTATTTATTTATTTATTTAATCCTCACCCGAGGACATTTTTCCATTTTTTGTTCAGGTAGAGTGGGAGGGAGAGAGAGGAACAGAGAGAGAGAGAAACATCGACGTGAAAGGGACACATCGAATGGCTGCCACCCGCATGACCAACCAGGGCCGGGGACAAACTGCAACCGAGGTACATGCCCTTAGCGGGAACCGAACCCAGGTCTCTCCAGACCACAGGCCGACGCTCTAACCGCTGAGCCAAACCGGCCAGGGCGCCTTTTAAAAGTGCTGATATGATTACTAGGGGCTCATGCTCCCTGGGACTTGATCTGACAGTGGAGAAAGGCAACCATTTTGATTTGTGTAATTTAAAGGTGATTTTTTTTTTCTTGTTTGTTTTTTTTCTTAGACCCTTGATTTTCAGAGTTTCTTGCTTGTCCCTGCTTCTGCTCTTTCCCTGTGCTGAGCTATGTCCTCTATCAGTCCCGTTTCTGCCACCACTGCCCTGGGCCAGCCCCTCCCTCCCGTCCCGCAGTTGGAATGTTGCACAAGCTCTCTGCTGGTCTCGACTCTCAGCTCTTTTCTCTCCAACCTGTCCTCCTCTCTCTATTGTTCTTGTTTGCTTATCTGTCTGGCTTTTATTTGTTGGTTTGTTTTTGTCATTAAATCTGTGAACTCCTTGGAATTAGGGGCCAGGCATATCTGGTGTCTCTTTTCCTTTTCTGGCTCCTGAACATAGCATAAAACATAGCGCCATGCTGTATAATGGAATTAAAACAGTACAGTGCAAAGAAAAATTTAAAGAGCCTGTTACAATGGCTGGGCCTTGAACTCCAAAAAAATATGTTCTTGGAAATCCAACCCAGTGCCAGAGCCTTCTTTTGATGAAGACAGATTTTAGAGACCACAATGGGAAATATTCTCCCAGGCTCATCCAGGATATATGGACATGGGGAAATTGCACAGTTCTTTGCAGATGAAATTCTATTAAAAAGAACATAAAGCCTTAAATACCTAACAAGGAGACTAACACAAGTTAAATACTTAACACAAGTGCTGCCACAGGAGTGTGTAGAGGTCAGAGAGATGTCTATGCTGACAACCTGGTGAAGCAAAACATTTGATGGGCTGATCATATGCATTTAATTCAAATCTGCTTCATGACCTGCAGACATATTTATTTTAGGGGGTAACTTGAACACATTTTAATATTATAGAATTGCACTAATCTCTTCCCAAACTGGAGTTCTTACTAAATGCAATTCTGGTTTATGTCAGTTTTCTAGAAACCAAAAGAACATTTGTTTCAACTTATGTGTTATATCAATAATAACATTCTTATGCTTTAGTAAGAATGTGCCAGGAACTGTGCTAAGTGCATGCTATGGGCTGAATGTTTCTATTTCCCCAAATTCATGTTGAAATAATAATCCCAAGTTATGGTATTCGTAGTTGGGGCTTTGGGGAGGTACATTAAGCCAAGAAGGTGGAACCTTCATGAAGGAAATTAGTGGCTTCTATAATAGGCTCCAGAGGGGTCCCTAGCCCACTAACACCAGGTACAGGCACAATGAAGAGCCCTAGCTATGAACAGGGAAGATGGCCCTCACCCAAGCACACTGACATCCTGAACTTGGACTTCCCAGCTTCCCAAGACTATTAAAAATAAATTTCAGTCTATGGTATTTTGTTATAGAGCCCAAATAGAAAGAGACAGTACATGTAATGAATAAATAATCTCATTTAATGTCACAAAAATTTAAAGACAGATACAGTAAACTCCCACGACAAAATACTCCATGGTAACATGGTTTCATATAATATGATTGATGATTAGCTGTCATCCTCTGCCCAACCCAAATTGCAGACAGACCTAAAGGTTGGATAAAGTTTTTATTTTCTGCAGATAGAGGTAAGACTGGGCAGTGAAATGTCAGTCAACCCTGTCTGAGAATTAGGGAGGCTGCAGATGGGTTCCTGGGTCTCTGATATTCTTCTGGTTCAACAGGCTGAGACAGAAAGAAAGGTCCCATCTAAGTGTAGGACATTCCAGTGAACCACAGGCTTCAGAATAGCCCCCATTAGTATTTAAGCTGCAGTAGACTTCTGCCACTAGAGGGCATCAAATCACAGTCGGGAGCTGGATGGATTTAGATCGTCCAGATGGATTCCTCAAGCTACTGGCCAGCAGATCATAAAGGCTTTGACTCAGTTATTACAGCAATGCAACTCCTTGTTTCATGTAATTGAATGTTTATGTCCCGCTTATCCAGTTATGGAGAGCTCACTGGACTATTATCCCCCTGTTAGAGATGAGAAAAGCAAGGTTCATAGGAGCAAGCTTGCTCAAGGTCTAAAAGCAGTGGGTGGCAGAACTGGAAAGTAAACCTGGATGAGTCTAATTTCAAAGCCCATGCTTGTCATTACGACAGCCATGACTCCTAAAAATGAATGGCTCTGAGCACGTCCTGTGGGTCCAACACTGTGCACAACACTTAATTCTTCCAACTACCCTGTGGAAAGAAAGTAGCATTTCCTCATTTTACAGATGATGGACTTGAGGCTATCTGTGGTTAAGTAACTTGTCCAAGAATTGACAGCCAGTAAATGTCAGGGACAGGACTCAAAGTTAGATCTCCATGACTCCAGATCTACTGGGAAATGATTAAGGGTTGGACTAGATAAAGGAGTTAAAGAGTCAGTTTGGGGACAGGACAAGAATGATGGCTTTTTCAAGTAAGTGTTGAAGGGGAGAAAGAGAATTGAATGCAAACTTCTCCCCTTGAGCCTTCAAGGGGCAGCAGGAGTGTGTAAAGGAGCTTAGAACACATGCTTTGCGCCTGCATTCTGGCACTTGGGTGGAACCCAGGAGGCCAACGCAATCAACCCTGGGCCATAAAATCAGAACATGGAACCAGGGGTGGAAACCTTTTTCTCCCAAGGGACATTTCAATATTTATAACATCATTTGCGGGCCATACAAACTTATCAACTTAAATATTAGCCTGCTATATTGATGAGGCTAATTTGATGAGGCGTGTGATTTAGCCGGTATTGATTTCGAGGGCCATGTGTGGGCTGGACATCCCCCACCTCTGAATGGAGGACCAGAACAAAAAACTAAATTCCCCTTAGTAGTCACTTGCCTATAACAAAGTAAAAAGTTTCTTTTGAAGAAGAGGTGGTGCATAGAACCGAATTGTTCAACCCTCGTATTTTAAACTGAAGATATGTTAAGATTTTCATTAAGCATTGACTTTCAGATATGCATTGACTTTCTCTTTATTAAGTTTTTATCGACATCACTGAATATGAGAAGTCATTTAAAGTGCTCCCAAGAGTCACCACAACCTCAGTTCCCTAAGCATTACTGTTCTTATATTGACAAGTTCTTCAACCTTCAAATAAAAAGTCAAGAAAGACCACATACTTAGGGACCCAGAAGGCACCTATTTTGATCGAGAAGCATGCCCTGCAGTGCTTGGAGTGCTGCGCGGATCTCCAGCAGCCTGCAGGGAGCTGGACCGGCATCCTTGCTGCACCCTACTAAGCTGCATCCATCGGATTCGGTTAGGAGTTAAGATGTTACACGATGTGGCCAATGGGATCAGAAGCAGGGGCACAGCCTGTCAGTCAGCGCTTCCTTGGCAGTTCTGGGGGGCTTCTCACATGGGAGAGTGGGGGAAGGGCCGCTCGGTTCCTTAATTACAAAAGTGGTGCCATGTGGAGAGGGAGCGGTAAGTCAGCCTTATTTTCCTAGTCGGATTTTAGGGTTTTGGATGCAAGCTGCTATACCAAAAGCTTTTTCTCATAGGACAAAACTTGTAAAAATTCGCATACAGCATCTCAGGAGCTGGATGACCTCCTGGGGAGCAAGTCCAGAGAGAAAGACTCGTGAGGCCTTGCATTTTATACAGGTGAGAGAGAGTCATCTCAGCCAACCCTGTGCTCAGACAAGGCCAGGAAATGCAATTGAAGGCTGAGGACACCTGGCGCCAACTTGGAGGTGATTGAATCATGTGGGTTGTTTGTCAGTGTTGGAGCCATGAGGCTGGCCTCAGTTCAGCGCTGATGAATAACCTGATATTGGCAGACAGATGTGGCTCAGCTGCTGTCTGAACCAAGCAGATGCTAACCTTGAATGTGTCTGCTAGGATGGACTCACACACACACCTCGTGGAAGAGAGTCCAGTGGCAGAAAATGCAAATGGAGAAGCGATCTTCAGAGAAATACCTCATAGTAAACACACACTCAGAACTGTGATGAGCTCCAAATTTGCCAAAGGTCTTGTCAGAGAATTCCTAACCGTGAGATGCTTCTCTCAGACCCCTCTGTTCCATTGCTCCGATTTCAAGTCTGCCTGTCATACACTGGCCACACACGCAGGGCTATAATGTCAAACTAAAGATCTGATTTTGTTTGGGTGAATCATCCTGAATTTTCCTCATTTGCTTAAGGCCAGATCCAAACCAGTTCCATTGAAATTGTACAGTCAATGGACTGTGGCCATTGGGAAAATGGGTTCTGAAGTCATATTACCTGAGTTCAAATCCCAGCTCCACAGCTTCCTAGTTGAATGGACTTGAAGTTACTTGGACTCTCTGGGCCTCAGTTTTCTCATATGAAAGATGGGGGCAATGTTAGTACCATTCTCATTTAAATGAGTTAATATGTTTAAATATTGAACAATGCCTGGTACTTAAATGGTAAGTGCTCCATAAATGACAGACATTTCATTTTTGACCCATGGTTCTTTCTCTTCTTTTTTTGCCTTCTAAAGAAAAATCTTGCCCTTCAGACTTAGACTTGATATTTCAGACTTAGACTTGACAGACACCTGGCTGTCTCTACAGGACTTTGGCTTGGAGATCCATGGTTGGACTACCCAAATAAAATTTTTCTCTCTCTAGCCAGTCTTTGAAAATTTGATTTCTGGCTTTAACCTTCCAGGTAAGCTGGCTCCCTGGGTCCAGACATAGATTTTACCATCCAGATCTCTGGTGGAGAGCTCTAATCCAAGTGCACTAGTCTGACACTTCTTGACATAACTTATATCCTGGGTCCTTTCTCCTATAAACTGGATCTTTTGATTCAAAAGATCAGCCTAGAGACATTTCTCCTCAACTGAACTCGTTCTTAAGGCACGTAGGTACTCAATGATTATTTTTAACCAACTTGCTGGTTTCTTTTCTAGGTTTAGTCAACTGATCATGAGGTATGTTTTTAGCCTCTGTTTTATAAGGGCAATAACAGGTCATTCTGTGATAGTTTCCCCAAAGGGAGACTCCCGAACATCCCAGGCAAATCATCAAGTTGACATTTCCTTGAGTTTCTCAGTTTCTCAGTGGGCTTGGGTATCTATAGGCTATCCATTGCCTGTTAAAACTGGGCAAATATACCCTCTTGCACGTGAGAACTCTTAATGAAATGCTGTAGAAAGAGGTTCTGGGAAATAGGATCAACAATAACAAATATTCTATCCACATGTGGAAGTCACATATGGAAACTATGACCTTGAACAGTGGTTCTGTACATTGTCCAGGTGGCAGAACACCTGGAAGTCACAGAACACCATGATCGTTGCAGAGTTCCAGCACAAAAGACACAGTTAATCTCAGTATCTGAACTTGGTATGACTTTTATGAGCAGAAAATGTGACAAGATTGCTGTGTATAAATGTAACAGAAAACCAGAGCAAGGCAATTGAAATCTGTAAAAAATATATCATGACCTAACCATGATCACCTATTTCTGAATCTTTCCACTAACACATTATTTGCTACTTAAAAAAATTAGTTTAGTCATTGGCAGGTGCACATGGAAGGCTGATGAAGAGCAGGTCCCAAAATTTCAAGAGAAAACAGGAGTGAAGTTTCAAATTGAGAACATTTTATCCTTTAGCTCATTTCTTTTTCTGTGAAAGAAAAGGTCTGGTATTATTTTATTTTTACAGAAGAATACTTTAGAACAAGTGGGAGAAACAGCAGTGTTTGTTGTCTTAGATTGTTCCAAGCCATTAGAAGTGTTTAAGACAATGTTCCTTCTAGGAACTTATTAACTCTCTGAGTCATTCTCTCTGTAAGGTTTCCTACTAAGGTCTCTCCCATCTAGATCCATTCTCTGATTCTTTGGGATGGATAAATCAAGGTTCTTATGGAAGTTTCCTTGCATTGTCTACTCAAAGAATCTGGACCTCTGTGTTGTAGGAATGGGAATTTCATTGGTCCCTCTATGTTCCCCCCAAAAGAATCCCAGTCTCTTCTGGAAACTAACCTTATGGAAAAGTGTGGGATCATCTACATCTTTCTCCCTGGACCTTTCTCTTCTCAAGCAACTTCTTTTGATTCCTTCATAAGAGTTTCTCCCTTTCCTCAGGTTGTCCCTCAGGATGTTCCTTATAACATAGAGTTGTAGCTTGCCTTTTACTCTTTATGGTCCAAGTTTGTGTTTTCTGGTTCAAATGGCAGTCTTTCTGTTGGGCTGGTCCAAATAGGTTTCAGTCATACCCACACATGTGCACCAAGAAATTCTGCCATTCTGGTATTTCTGAAGAACATTGTAATATGGGGGGAACCACTAATCAATAGTCTGATGAGACCTGAAACCCAACGTTCCAAAGAATAAGAGGTCTTATTGACTGACATTTATATAGCCCCTTTCTTGGAAAAAGGCCAATGATTGTTTCTTCCACTCTGTCATGTTTAAGCCACGTAGACTTGTTACACAGGTCACAACTCATTGGACCATGTATTTGCACAACAGCTATTGACAATTGTGTTCTGGACATAAGGGAATCCAGGGAACTAGAAACTGTTTCAGGTAGGGACTTTTCCCATTAGACTGTCCTATAATGGATAGTGACAAACCAATTCAATGTGATGCCTTTACACTGGGATATGGACATGTGATGAACTTCAGCATGACACAAAAGCACAGGACAGAGCAGAGGCAGCTGTAATAGTGACAGTGGAGGGCAAGGCTCAGCTCTCTCAGAGTCATAAGTATGAGGGACTGGTTACAGTCAGAGAGAGTTCTCGGCAGTTATAAAGGGATAGCAACATGAAATGGTCTGTGCTACATCTTTGGGTCACTATATGCTGAGTGTTGTTCCTATTTTTCATAAAACCTGACTATGTTATTGCTTGGATGGTTTCTTTTGTTTCCTCAATTTTGCAGGTGTTTTAAAGTAATTCCCAATGAGCTGATGGAACTTAAACACCACTTTCTTCTTTGTAACCTGAAAGAGGCATCATCACAGAGACGCGGCACAGTCTTCTTGGGAATGATCTCTCCTCGAGTTGTGGTCTATAGCAAGGACTGAAATGTGGAAAGTCTGAGAATACCCAATAATCCTCATGAGTTCTTGTTGAACTATGATAGTGTTTTTCACATATGCCCTGTTAAATATTGGTCACTCAAAGTTAAAACGACATCAGACTGGAAAATGTTAACACACACACAAAGACACGTGCAGGAATATCTTCTGATAGCCAATATGTGAACTCAACTGGAACCCCTGAATTAGTATAACAATTATTTTAACTGAAGACACTTGAGATTCAACACATGCAGAAATAAGCCTTCTTAGAGCTTCCCTTATCTGACAGAACAAGGGAAGAAGCAGAATCAAGCAGAAACATGTGAAAAATGAGTGCCATAAAATCCTTCGGGGTGGGTGTGCTCCCAGAGAGACCAAGAGGAAATCTACTATAAATCATCTCTTCTGGGAAGTTTCATGGTCCAGAAGGAGATGGAAAGACCACTTGTACCTCTATAGACAAATATTATCACAAACTGTCTCCCCTTTGGTCTCCAAAACACCCATTTGTCTTTCCTAAATAAATTTACCTGTTTTCCCACAGGAGACTTTTTTGCCTCTTCCGTTCCCCTACTAAGTTAGAGATAGAAGCCCCCAAAGTGAACCAGTCCTTTGAATTACTCATCACTGAACACTCCCAAGAGTATGCTCATTGCATGTGTAAATAAACATTTTGTCCTGTTAATTTGTTTTTATTTTGTCAGTTTAATTTGAAAATCCCAGGCACTAAACATAAGAGGGTGGGGGGAAAGTTTTTTTCCAGTACACCGAACAATTTACCTTAATTTGCTCGAATATAGCCCTTTCCCTGTTCCATTATAATCTATGTTAGTCCATTTAAACAGAAGGAACCTGATCTGCATGAACTTTCTAAGTGCCAGACCTTCCTTCTGCATTGCACATAAAGGCTTGGTCCTTTCCTGTGCACTTCTCCAAAGACTAAACACAGCACTTCACAAGGGAGGAAACCAGTTCATTAGAGCCAGAGAGATCTGTGCATTTAGTATCAGTCACCTCTGCCGACTGTGACAGACTCTACTGACAGGCGTCTGTGGAGAATGCTACTTTCTAATCGACTGGATTTTGCTCAAGACAAAAGCAGAGAGAAAAACAATGCCACAGTTATTGCTCTCTCTCCCCTCTGTTCTCCGGCATGTCCCTGCAAGCTACAGACACTTGACTATAGAACAATAAAAAACAAACAAACAAACAAGCAAACAAAAAACAAACCTCAATTATGTATTAAGGTTTCTTGCATTTTATATATGTATATATATTACCTTAATTAGACATCTCCATGTCAAGAAGAACGCTGCAACTGTGTATCCTGGGAATGAGAAAACATAGAACACATGTGAGCACAGAGACCACCTGCTTTTGTGTTTTTCTTGTTTGTTTTTTGTTTTATTTATTTTTATTTTTGGAAGCATTATAGATGTCCCCCCTTTTCGCCTACTATTGGTCCTCTCTCTAGCCCCCCTTTCACCTCACTGTTGTCTGTGTCTACTGGTTGTGCATATATGCATATAAGTTCTTTGGTTTATTTCTTCCGACCCCCACCCCCTTCCCTCTGTGGTCTGTTGTTCTGTTCCCCGCTTCCATGTCTCTGGATCTGTTTTGTTCATCAGTTTATTTTGTTCACTAGTGATGAACAAAATAACCTAGTAATTCATTGTTACATATGGGAATAAGTGAAAGAGAATTGAACAAGACTTTTTCATGGAACTGGTACAAGACAGCTAACAAATAGTTTGCCTAAAAACAGAGAAAACCAGTAATAGATGGCTGTCTTGGATCTTTCTTCTACAGATTTCTGGGAATATGGACTGGTTCCTTTGGAAAGAGCCTTGTCGTCAGTGCATTCCTGGTGGGCAGGGACTTGGAAGAGAGAGAGAAGAGTTCTTTGTATCAGAACCATCTCAGCCAAATGATTGAATCGCTCAGAATTTCATTATTCCTACCTGAAAAATGAGGGCACGTCACCTACCTACCCCGTAGGCTGTGGTAAGGGTTAAGGACCGCGGAGACGGCGGGAGGCCCTCCCCCACACCTCCGCACAGTCGGCCCTGGCGCCCCTGGGTGCCCACGTCCGCCTCAGTGCCCTCCCCCACACCTCCGCACAGTGCTAGCTCCGTGGCACTGAACTGAAAAAACATAATAGACCCCAACGATTTCAAAATAACTGCTTTAAACGCGGGAGAAACAATAAAAAGAGAGAAGACCGTCCATTTCACTTTTAATAAGAACTACTAACTGTAGTGAAGTTCCTGACGTGTCAGGCCCTGTAGTAATATTTTATATCAGTCATGTCTTTAGCCCCGTGGTTCACAGCAACCACGCAGACATGGTGACACTAGAAAACAGAGGTGTGAGGAGTGAAGCCCCGTGTTTCAGAGGCAGCGCTCCAAGGTAGAGAAGGTAGGACGGGATCCATCATCCTCACCTCAGCCCTGCCCGCTTCTCCACCAGCGCAGACTCTGCCACACTCTGCGCCTGGGGACTGTCAGGTGCTCCCAGGGATGGCACGTACTCGGGTTTCTCTCCCCCTCCCCTCTCTCCTTCTCTCCTTTCATTCTCCTCCTTCCCTTCAACCTCTATTTTCATTGCAATTCACTGTTTTGCCTATTTTGCTCTTTTGCTTTACTTGGACAGACTAGAGTGAAATGTTATCACTATGGAATAACTGGATTCTCCTTTGGGACTCGGCCTGTTTTTTATTGGCTGTGACATCTCAGACGAGTCACTTAGCTTCTTTGAATCTTGGTTGCTTTGTCTGTAAAATGAATGCATTAGACCAGATGGTACCGAAAGTTCCTTTCCAGTTTCCTGGTCCTGTGATTGGCTGCGGTGGAAGCAGTTTTAATCACGCTGGTGTGAATGAAGACTTTTCAGGGACTTAGAACAGTTGTGAAATCTATCATAATCAGAAGTTTGCTTGCTTTACCTTAAGCTAAAATTACAAATTTCTGGGAGGAGACATTTATACAGGTTGTAGCAAAAGTAGGTTTGCAGTTGTGAGTATGTGAAACACTGTTATATTATTATCAATTAATTATTGTATTGTTATCCATACAAACAACTGCAAACCTACTCTTGCCCCACCCTGTATCACATTCACTCTTTAGACAGCTTGCAAATGAGGATACTGACGTTCACAGAGGACAGGTATCTTACCCAAAGTCACACAGAAGTGGTAGAGATAAAATTTGAATCCAAGTTTATCTGTCTCAAGCCCATGTTTTTTGCAGGATAGCCACGCCTACCAGAAAGTACTGTACAAAAATTAATTGACCTGCATTGGCCTCATTTTTGATGTCTCACACAATTTAGGGTGGCAATAATAATAACTAGTATGCATTAAGACTTATGTGCCAGCAGATGTCAGAACTGTGACCTCCCTTAGTCTTCCCATCAAACCAAATACCAGGCACTATAATTATCCTCTTCCCCAAAATGAGGACATTGAGGCATGAGAACTAACATTACTTGCCCAACACAGAGCGCTAACAAGTAGGGAATCTAGGATTTGAACCAGGAGAAACTAAAACATTGACTGATGTTAACGATTTACTAGCCTCCCTGACATGTGGCAGTTTTGATGCATTTTCAAGTGAATATACAGAAGTGGTGACTACGGGAAGAGAAAGCTGGAGAAGGTTAGTGTGACGGTGACCACAAAGACAGCCGTGTCCTTTAGTAATTCACTCACTCCAATAAGGAAGAAGAGAAGGACTTTTTTTTCAAAGGAAGATTTGCCAGAGAGTGTAGAGAACCAGCCTCCTGAATTGTTTCCCCATTAAAACTGCCAGCTATTGTCATTCTGTCTGACAACTAGAAAAGAAGTGACAAAGTGAGTTTCAGGGAACAGTGTTTGTCAGTGGGGTGTGCAGCATGTCCTTCACACTTAGGGAGTCAGGCGACGTGCTGACATGCCGGCTACCCTTGGGCGGGGGGAACAGAGCTCCAAGGAGAAGGCAGGGAAAGCAAACAGCTGATGAGTGAAACAAGCCCTGTTTATTTAGCTGGTTCCAGATTTACCGAGACAAATGCCTTCCAGATGCATTCCAAACACGGCGACATGATCAGGATGGAGAAGGCAGTCAAGTCTATTTGGCTTCTGCAGGAGATTTGTTTGTATATTCTAATTGCATCATCGTTTAGTTTTATTTCATCTGGAACCTGGCTGCCAAATGAGCATATTGATTACCTGTCACGGATGCATATTTCTCAATTAAAAGCCATCAAGGCTTGTAAAATCTCAACCACGTCAAGACTTCTGGGTGGATGTTAGCACCACTGCTGGTAGTCACGTGAGCCACCTTCTTCTGCACACCAGCTATGAAGCTGGCATCTCACAACCACATGTGCTGACTTATTTAAATGTCACAACCCCTTCAGAGTAGATAACATTGTCCTTCTATGTTTCCAATGAGGACACACAAGCTAAGGAAGATTAATAACCTTGTGCAAGGCCATGTAATCAGTAAGTGGTAGACTAGGGATGTGAACTCATGGTTGTAACTTCAGATTCTGCAGGGCTTTCTGCCACATATGGTCAGTAAAGTACACTAGTTAAGAACATAGAAATAGGCTCATGGATGCAGAGAACAGATCGATGGTTGCCAGAGGGGAGGGGAGTTGGGAGACTGGATAAAAACGGTAAAGGGAATAAAAAGTACTAATGGATAGTTACAGAAGAGTCACTGGGGTGTCAATTACAGCCTGGGGAACACAGTCAATAGTATTGTAATAACTCTGTATGGTGCCCGGTGGGTACTGGAAATGTCAGGGAGAACAATTTGTAAAGAACGTGACTGCCTAACCACTATCAGCATGTATATGCTTGTACACCTGAAACGAACACAAACCGCATTTGTTTGTACTACTGTAATTGAAATGTAAACTGTAATTGAAAAATCAAGCTTGTAAAAATGTGTGGACTGTTGATGCCATGCTGCTTGGTTTGAAGTCCCAGCTCTGTCACTTCCTAGTTCAGTGATCTTGAGTGAATTTCTTAAAATCTCTGTGTCTCAGTTTCCTTATCTGGAAAACCAGGGAAATAATATTTCATAGAGGTGTTAAGATTAAATAAGCTACTATATGTACATCATTTAGACTAGTGCCTCAGATAAGGACTATCCATTATTTTTATGACCTCTGGATGCTAAGAAAAAGAAACTGTAAATCTTTGATCTTCCAAGACTTGCTGTGGGCACTTTGTACTTCCAAAGACTTTGCAACAATTCAGTTTTTCTCACAGCAGCCTAGTGCTTTGGGTCAGACCACCACCTCCCACCCTCAGGCTGAGACGGGAGGACCCGCCTTGACACAATTATTTCAGTTCATGCAATTCTTGATTTTCCTTATCACATCCTCACATCTAAAGACACACGATACTGCTATTTATTTATTTTTCAGCCATGTGATGGATATTGTAGGCCTGCTCCTCACAACCTCCTCACAATTAAGTGCTATTATCTCCATTTCGTGGATGAAGATGATAGGGGCCCTGAAACTGAGATGATTTGCCCAAGTTGAGAAGAGCTGGTACGTAGTAACACCGGGACATGAACCCAAATCTGAATGTGTCCTAAATTAACATGCTTGCCTTTAAATTATGATACTTAACCTCTACTGTTTCCTCCATGTCATCCTGGTGAACTGGTGAGATTCAACCTGCATTTCTAAATTCCTCGAGTTTGACCTGTTGAACATGGGTTTTACCGAGCCCTTCCTGCATTCCGCTCTACTGGGTGCTGTGTGCACGGGGGTGAGCACAGGCCTGGTCTCCGCATGACACTCACAGCCTAAGGGGGTGACAGACAATTCTATATGGACATGTGCCATGAAGGAAGCAATAAGAGGCTAAAGCAGAGAGACTGAGGCCAACAGGCCAGTGGGTGGCCCAGGATCTCTCGAGGGAAATGACATGTAAGCTGAGATGACCAGGAGGAGGAAGCAACATATGAAGAGTGGGGAGAGGGGTTCCAGGCAAAGGAGGGACATGTGCACAGAGCCTGAGACAAAACAGGAGCATGGGAACAAGAGAAAGCATGTGCAGTGAAGGAGAATGAGGGTGGAAGTGGGGGATGAAGGTGGGAACAGATCAGTGGAAGAGGGTGTAGGAGTGGGCTGGGGCCACATTGTACAGGGATCCGGGGGGCCACAGTCAAGTGCTGGGGTCTACGTCCTATAGAGCCTCGTGCAGCCCTTGTTTGTAGGTAGACATTGTCACATCACATTGTCATCATATGCTTATTTGTCTGTTTCCCCTCCAGACTATGAGTTCTTGGGAGCCTGGGATAGTGTTCAAGACAAAGCAGACATTCAGAAATTGAACAAATGAAAGAATGAATAAACTGCATCTTATACACTGCAATTCTATAAGATTCTTATTGAAAAGTACACATACAAAACTTTGGTTAAAAAAAAAGAAATAAGTATTTTTGTTCCTGGCTAGAAACCAAATCAATCAGCTATATTTATATTTGTGCAGAGATAGATGAGCATTATATATTAGTAATCATAGCCACTATTAATAACTTGGGACTGGGTTCAATGCTTCATATGCAACCTATTCAATGTTCATGACAATAAACACAAAGTAGTTACTATCAATCCCCATTTTAGAGGGAAACAATAGCAAACAGCCAAAGGGAGAGTTTAAATAAATTACACAGTTTGAAAAAGATAGTACTTGCAGCACCAGAGTTTGAACCCAGGAATTTTATACCAAGTCTATGTGTTGGCAACATCTTTGCTGTACCTCTCAAGATAGTTAACCTTACCATTTTTTAAAGTGTAAAAATATACACCATAATACATAATGGCAACAGTCATTGAAAGGAAATAATAGTAAACAAAAAATAGAAACATTGATTTTTTAGTAATAATGAATGGTTAATAAAAGATAAAAGTTGATAGAAGCTCATTAATAACCACCAGATAACAATAAAAAATAAATAAAAGCACTCAATGCATTAAACCAGTGTTTTGCAGATGCATTTGTTTAAGTTTTCTTTAATTTCATTATGTTGCTTGTATATTACACAAACATTAACATAAAAGAGGAAGCCAGGAGGAGATATAATGTCCTTGGAATGGCAGGCATGCAAGCCGGGTACATAAGCCACTATTAGTATGCTTCAAACTTTTTCTCTTAGTATGACCAGTGGACCATCTAGAAGACCTCCTTACTCCCTCTGCTGTCTAAATAACTCCTATTCAATCGTCAACGCCCAGATCATATTCCTCTCTACCTGACCTGGGCTCCTACTATGCCACATCCATTTCCTTTATACAGTTTACAGAATGGGATAGCATCTTTTTCTGATTCACCGAAAGCAGAAACCAAACCCTACACTCAATAGGTAGTTTATAATTAGTTGTTGAGTTAATTAATAAATGAATTATTCTTCCAAATTATTCTATTTCAATGCAAATGTGTCCAGGCAGTGAGCAAAGGGAAGAGAAACATATACTTATCTAGATATGGCCAACCCTGCTCTGCACACGTTGTGAAACCACTACCCTGAGTCTTCCTGACAGCATTGTCGGATATGTATTTCTAGCCCCATTGTAAACATGAAAAATGGGCTCACAGGAGACCAACTGTTCATGTCCTTGAGACTTCATTTAGCATTCTTGAAGGAGACAGGACAATTCATGGAAAACACAGAGTACTGAGGGTTTGGGAAGAGATTACAAAAGAGGAGGAAATAATACTAAGCAGCGTTGGGAATGAGAGCCTGAAATGATATGTCTGTTCCCAACGCCCTAGGTCGCATCATGACCCAGATCAGCATAGAGGACGGGATCATGACAGCTGAGCCAGCTTGCTTTGGCCTGAATACCAGCTCTACTACTATCTACCCATGTGAACTTGGGCAGGTTGCATGACGTTTTTGAGATAAAGTTTAAGCATGTGTAAAACGGGGATGATAACTGTAGCTTTTGTCTTAACAGGAGACTATGAGACCTAACTGAGCTAATATGTGTGATGAGCTTCCACTCCTTGGCACTTAGAGAGCATAAAGTACAAACTGTTATCCCACGCTCTCATCACTAACAAAAAGAGGACAGTGTTCCATGTGAAATAATGAGCACTACCTTGTGGGACACACAAATAAATGTTATTTATTGTGGGAAACAGAAAACTCTGGGATGATTTCGCAGCTATTGCTTAGGCAACCCTTTCTACAAGGCATTGTGCACCCAGCCCTCATCAGCATCACCTCGTCCATCCTCACAACAATGCCACTAGGAGGTAGGGCCTCTTTTAAACATTTTAAAATATATACTGTACATTTTATATTGAGGAAATAAGGACTAGAGAGCTAATATGACTTGACCATGATTACAAAGTGAGTAAGTACGAGACCTGGGATCTGAACCCAGATTTATCTTGTGCTAACCCCATGTGCTACTCCACAAGTCTACTTGTTCCTCAGGAAAGTTTTTTAGCTGCTACATTATCCTGACTTGAATAATACCCTCTAATAGCCATCAAGGCGGGGGAAGAGGGAGTTAATTTATACTGTGTTGCTCCAGAGAGCAGAATGAAAATATAGCATAAAAGGAAGGCACTTTGGTTCAACATTAGAAAAGTTCTTTGGTTATAATGAGGCACTTGTGGAATCAGTAACGACCACTGGACTTATGATTTACAGAGGCATTGAAGTTTAACTCCATTTCTTCCCAGCTAGGGCAAACAAATGTACTAGTCCTCAATTTTCTTATCTGTAAAGTGAATATGATAATTTTTAACTCACTTGGTGGTTTGTAAAATAAGATATGATTATATGTAGAAGTGTCTTGTAGTCAACATGTGTTTGTTCCTTTCAGTTACCCATTTTTAAGCAATTAGAGCTGATCAATCATGCAGTGAAAAGTACTGAATCCCATCCCCAGGAACAGCAGTAAGTATAAAAAGAAAATACTTGCATTTACATTAGAAATAAATGACAGCACAATCTTGCTTGTACTGAACAATGGAGGAGGCTTGGTTTGGACATCATACAAGTGAGAAGGTGCTAAAGTGTTTTGTCAATAATCAGCTCAATGTATGACAATTTTAAAAACAGGTAAACAACAGTAAAACATAATCTTGACTAATCTAGTCTAAATTGCATTATTAGGGATTGAAGATTTAAACCAAGAAACATATTATCCTATTCTGTCATGCACACCTTGTTGGAAGAAAATTCCTCCCAAAGTTAGCATATAGGTGAAAAATTTTATGTAGCCATAATCAATTTGGAAAAATCCTTATTTTACACATGAGGTACAGTAAACATGGTTTGGGGTAAACAACCCAGTCTGGTAACTCATATGCACAATAGAATTTAAGCACTGTAGTGCTAAATTATGTCCAAAATGGAAGTCTTACCATTTTACCTTTTAAAAATTTAATAAATCCCTAATGGCGAATGGGAAATGCACAAAGAATTAGAAAGTGTTTTTGCAATTCTTGTCTTCAGGGTTTACTCAATTAAAAAAAATCATTAAGCCATTTTAACTTATAAAAAGGTTGTTGTGCAAATTAAATAAAATAATATATATTGATCTTAACACAAAAATGGACAAAGATTGGTGAGTAGAATTGTGATGAATTTGAAATCATGCTGTAAAGTAGAATTCAACAAACTACAGCCTGTGGGCAAAGTATGGCCTGCAGCCTGATTTTGGACACCTACTAGAGAAAAGGTTTTTACAGTATTAAAAGGTTGTAAAAAAAGAAGAAGAAGAAGAATATGTAGTAGAGACTGTACATGGCAGCAGAGCCTAAAATATTTGCTCTCTGGCCCTTCCCGGAAAAGGTTTGCAGATCCTGGCCATAAAAGGATGTCGTTGGAGATTCACCACTGCCAAGAAGACCAATGTCTCCCATCTCTGGGTCAATGTTCTTTATCATGCACTCCGGCCCTTTTCTCTATTGGCACCTTCTTCAGTATTTCCAGCGTCACCTGTTGTTCTCAAAATACTAAATGGTCTGCAGTTCTTCAACCCGGGCGCGCTGTTTTAGTCCTCTGGGCCTTTGCTGGCCCATTTCCCCAGCACAGCTCATCTCCTCTTGATGCTTCCACTTTCCCCAACGGCTTCACTCTTCCCTCTGTGCTCAAGGACAGACATGCAGACTTCTTTCCTTTTAATCGACTCCATCTAATTAAATGCATCCCTTCCTTAATGGTTTCTCCTTCTAGAATGCAGAGATTAGATGGTGAGCTCTCCTAAAATAGTGGCACAAGTTACTCATCCATCTTTTTAGCACAGAAGACTGTGTCCCGAACATGATAGGTGCTTAGTGAAGGTTTGTTAAACCAAGGTAAATGTGACTGAATATTAGCAGAATGGTCAGTGCGGGAAGACATGGACTGCTTTGGAAAATCTTCAACAAACAAAAATGAGAACACTGAGGGAAACAGAGTTGTCCAAATTTCTACTGGGAGCCAGAAATAGATAAAGAAATTTATTTTAAAAGAGACCTGACTTTGAATTTTGACACTGTGTCTTAATTTCAATCTGAAACCTTAAAAAGAAGGAACATAGGGTTTTGGTCAAGATGGTGGTGTAGGTAAATCCTCCCACAATCACATCAAAAATTACAATTGAACTACAGAGCAAGCATCATTCAGAACCACCTACACTCTTAACTGAACAGAAGTCCTGCGACGACGGATATAAAGCAGAAGCCACATTGAGACTCGTAGGAGGGACTACGGACAGGGCTGGTACCACACCCATGTGTGTTGGATAAAAATCAGGAGAGGTATCTTTTTTAAACATTATCTTTATTATTGAAAGTGTAAAAGAGATATCTTGACTGTAGAGATCCCCACTGAGGACCCCAGCCCAGAGTTCCAGTGCCAGGAAGAGAAGTCTCCATAACTTCTGGTTGTAAAAATCTGTGGGGAATGAGGCTAAGGGAGACAGAGGGTATCTGAAGTCCCAGGCCATGCCAGACTTACTCAGACTCACTCACTCTGAGTTCTAGCACTGGGGTACCAGGGACAAACAGGGAGGAACCGAGTATTCTGGCATCTGGGTGAGAGCTGGAGGGGCAGCTTTCTCCCAGACAAAAGTGCTGGCAGAGGCCATTGTTTACTTTTTTGGCCTTTCCCCCATGAGTTGGCAGGGGAATGCCATACCTGAGTCTCCATCAACCTGGTTTTCACTGTTGGCCCTGCCCTGGTGATTCCCTGAGACCTCACCCCACCAAACTTTCTGGCCCACCGAAACCCTTTCAAGTGTCTCTTTCTTACAAAAGACCTGTCTTGACTCATGCTTTGGACTTTTATAAAATCTTTCAAACAAGCAGCATCTGGCCTCCGCATGCCCTATACTTCTCAGTAAGTGGCCCAAGACATGGTACTAGCAGCAGCCAGACTTGGTTTGCAACTTGGCCTCTCCTGGACATCTCCAAGCCCAATAAAAGTAGCAGCCATCTGCAGCTCACTTTGTAGCTTATGCAGGTGGCTCTGGGCAGGGCACAGGTGGCGGCTGAACTTGGCCTGCATCTCCCAGGAGGGCCCAGAGTCAGTGAACCTGGTAGACAGCTTCAGACCCCATTGAAGCACTACTCAACTTTCTCTACAAGGGGCAGACTCAGCAGGCACCAGAGCCCTGTTGAAGTAAGCCCTGCACAGTTGATCCTCCACAATGGTAGAAGGCAGTCTTTCCAGCCAGTTGGCCTGAGGGTAAATCCTTCCCACTGAAGTGCCAACAGCAATTAAGGCTCAACTACAACAGAGTGTACACATCCCACACAGTAGGGGTTGGGGAGGTACATGTGGAGTGCCTAGTTCAGGTAAATGGACCCTACAGGACATCTACTACACTTCACCAAGACTGGGAAATGGAGCAGGTCTACCTAATACATAAAAACAAACACATGGAGATAGCCAAAATGAGGAGACAAAAAAAAAAAAAAAAAAAATGTGTTTCAAATGAAAGGACAGGACAAAACTCCAGAAAGAGAAAATGGAAACAAGCAATCTATTAGATTCAGAGTTCAAAACAGTGGTTATAAGGATGCTCAATGAACTTAGGGGAAGAGTAAATGAGCTTAGTGAGAACTTCAGTAAAGATATAGAAAACAAAACAAAAATGGAACTAAAAAACATAAAAAGAACTAGTCAGAAATGAAGAATACATCAACTGAAATGAAGACTACATTATAGGGAATCAACAGGAAAGTAGATGAAACATAAGATAAAATTGGAGATTTGGAAGATAAGGAAGCCAAAAATACCCAATCAGAACCACAAAAAGAAAAAAGAATTTTAAAAAATGAGAATAGTTTAAGGAGCTTCTGGGACAACTTCAAGTGTACCAACATTTGCATCATGGAGATGCCAGATGGGGAAGAGGAAAAGCAAGGAATTAAAAAATTGTTAAAAAAATAATGATGAAAAACTTTCTTAACCTGGTAAATGAAATAGACAAACAAATACAGGAAGCACAAAGAGTCCCAAACAAGATGAACTCAAAGAGGTCCACACCAAGACACATCATAATTAAAATGTCAAAGGTTAAAGACAAAGGAAAAATCTTAAAAACAGTTAGTTAACTACAAGGGAGCTCCCATAAGACTGTCAACTGATTGCTCAACAGAAACTGTTTAGGCCAGATGGATAGGCAAGCAATATTCAAAGCGATGAAAAACAAGAACCTAAAACCAAGATTACTTTACTCAGCAAAACTCTCACTTAGACTGAAAGGACAGATAAAGATTTTTCCAGACAAGAAAAAGCTAACGGAGTTTATCACCACCAAACCAATATTATAGAAAATGTTAAAGGGTCTTCTTTTAGAAGAAGAAAAAAAAAGGATAAAAATATAAATTATAAAATGACAATGATACATATCTATCAACAATCACTTTAAATAAAAATTAATTAAATGCTTTAATCAAAAGACAAATGGAGGCTAAATGGATAGCAAAACGAGACCTTCGTATATGTTGTCTATAAGAGACTCACTTCAGATCAAAAGACACAGACTGAAAGTAAGGGATGAAAAAAATATTTCATGAAAATAGAAACAAACAAAAACAGGCTGAATTAGCAATACATATACCCTACAAAATAGACTTTAAAACACAGGTTATATAACAAAAGATAAAGGAAGACCCAGCAATTCCACTTTTAGGTATTTATTCAAAGAAACCCAAAACACTGAAAAACAAACAAACATATATATGTTCATTGCAGCATTATTTATAATAACCAATATATGGAAGCAACCTAAATATCCAATAACAGATGAATAGATAAAGAAGAAGTGGTGCATATTTACAATGGAATATGACTCAGGCATAAAAAAGAATGAAATCTGCCCTGTCTAGCATGGTTCAGTTGGTTGGAATGTCATCTTTTATACTGGAAGGTTTAGGGCTTGATACCTGGTCTGGGCATACACCTGGGTTGCAGGTCTGATCCCTGTTTGGGGCATGTACGGAAGGCAACCAATCGAAGTTCTCTCTCACCTCTCTTTCTCTCTCAATCTCACTAAAATTAATAAGCATAACCTCAGGTGAGGATTTTAAAAAATGAAATCTTGCCATCTCCAACAACATGGGTGGACCTAGAAGGTATTGTGCTGAGTGAAATAAGTCAGACAGAAGAAGACAAATGTATCTAAAAACAAAATAAATGAACAAGCAAAACAGAAACATACTCAAAGATACAGATAACATTTTTAGGGTGGACAAAATAAGTGAATTACCAAGAAACAGTTTCAAACATTTCATCAAAGTTTCACCTGACTTCATATACCACCCCTAGAGAATAAACACTATGGTCTGCCAACAGTGGAAGGCTATGCATTGAGAGAAGACAGTTCATAGTAATTTTGTCAGCAAAATTGTAATAATAAAGGCCCATGCAACACTTCATCTTACTGTGAGTTGTATTGAAAGGGGAGATTAACTTTCCCCTCAATCTTGGCACATCCAATTAAGGTGGACTTGCAAGCCAGGCAAGTGTAAAGTGTCAGCCAACACTTGTTCACATTAGCAATGATTAATGGAAGACTATGTGAATGCAAAGGCTTGGCCCCTTGTTGTCTGGAGACTATCGGCCACAGAAGCACGGTGGACACTAAGAGGAAGCTTGATGCCTTTGCTGAAAAAATATAGCCTCTCTTTCTCCATTTACCCTGGTTAATTTTTTTTTTTTAATCTTCACTCGAGGACATTTTTGCATTTATCTTCAGATAGAGCGGAAGGAAAAAGGGAGGAAGAGAAAGAGAGAAACATTGATGTGAGAGAGACACATCGACTGGTTGCCACCCACATGATCCCAACTGCGTCTGGGGACAAACTGAAACCAAGGTACATGCCCTTAGTGGGAACCGGACCCGGGACTCTCTGGTCCGCAGGCCAATGCTCTAACTGCTGAGTCAAACTGGCCAGGGCTCCCCTGGTTACTTTTTAAAATTATTTTATTTTTCAATTATTTTATTTTTCAATTACAGTTGATGTATAATATTATATTAGTTCCAAGTGTATGACATAGTGATTAAACTTTTATGTAATTTATGAAGTGATCACCCCGATATGTCCAATACCCACCTGATACCATATATAGTTATTACAATATTACTGACTCTGTTTCCTGTGCTATACTTTACATATCTGTGACTATTTTTATGTGTCAATTTGTACTTAATCACTTCACCTTTTTCACCCATCTTCCCAATCCCTCTCCCATATGGAAACCATCCATTTATTATCTGTATCTCTGAGTTTGTTTCTGTTTTATTTATTTTGATTTTTAGATTCCACATATAAGTGACATTATAATGTCTTTCCCTGTCTAACTTATTTCACTTAGCAAAGTATCTTCTAGGTCCATCCATGTTGTTGCACATGGCAAAATTTTATTCCTTTTTATGGCTGAGTATATTCCATTATATATGTGTGTGTGTGTGTGTGTGTGTGTGTGTGTGTGTGTGTGTGTGTATATATATATATATATATATATATATATATATATATATATATGTCACATCTTTATCCAACCATCTATCCATGGACACTTAGGTTGTTTCCATATCTTAGTTATTATAAATAGTGCTTCAATGAACATGGGGGTGCATATATCTTTTCAAATTAGTGTTCTGGATTTCTTTGGATTTAGATCCAGAACAGGAATTTCTGGGTTATATGATAGTTCTATTTAAATTTTTTAAAAAGAAACTGTGATACTATTTTCTATAGTGGTTACATTAATTTACAATCCTACCAACAGTGCATGAAGGTTCCTTTTTCTCCACATTCTTGCCAACATTTGTTGATTGTTGATTTATTGATAATAGCCATTCTGACAGGTATGAGGCAGTATCTCACTGTGGTTTCAATTTGCACTTCCCTGATGATTATGATGGTGAGCATATTCTCATGTGTCTATGGGCCATCTGTATGTCCTCTTTGGAGAAGTGTCTATACAGGTCTCTGACTATTTTTAATTGGTTTCTTTTGTGTGTGTGTGTGTGTGTGTGTGTGTGTGTGTGTGTTAAGTTGATGAGTTTCTTGTATGTTTTGAATATTAATCCCTTATCCACTTATTATTGGCAGATATCTTTTTCCATTCAGAGATTGTCTTTTCTTTTTGTTGATGGTTTCCTTTGTTATGCAAAAACGTTTTAGTTTGTCATAATCTCGTTTATTTGTTTTCTTTTGTTTCCCTTGCCCAAGAAGACATATCTGCCACCACCCTCCCCCTCAAAAAAATATTGCTAGGAGCCATGTCAAAGAGTTTACTGTCTATCTTTTCTTTCAGGATTTTATGGTTTTGAGTCTTACATTTAATTCTTTAATCCATTTTGAGTTTATTCTTGTAGACGGTGTACAAAAGTGATCCAGTTTTATTCTTTTGCATGTTTCTGTCTAGTTTTCCCAACACCATTTATACATTTTAGTTTGTCACTGGAAATCCCCAAATCAAAAACATCTTATCATCTGCTTGGTATTTGGAAATACTTTAAAGACTTACATTGATAATTGCATATATTTGATAAATATGTATTGAGTACCTAGCATATGACAGGCAATGCTCAAATGAGCTACATTCTCTCTAGAAAAGTAAACTCAGCTCATTTCCTTTCTTCCTTCTTTCCTTATTTTCTTCCTTCTCTCACCCAGTCATTGAACCAGATTATTGTGGGAATCCTTTGTGCCAGACACTGTGTGGACACAGCTGATACAGAGATACATACAGAGTTGTCCTTGCTGTCAGGAAGTTCTTGGTCACATCACTAATCCAAAAGAACACAAGAACCATAGGTAAAGGCAAATATGTCCTTAAGAAAGGTTAAAAATAATATCTTATAAGGATGTGATAAGAACAAAATAAGAAAATCTTCAGGGATTTGAAAAGGTAGAAGTAGAACACCAAAACAAAAATGCAAAGTACTATCCTTATAGCTCAACTGCTAGTTAATTATTTATCTATTCATCCATTTATTCATAGATGCATTTTTAGATGAATGTAGGGTTAAAAAAAAAAAAAAAAGAAAGCCCAGTAAAGAATGATACATTTGGAAAGGGAGAAGATAAGAAGCAGAGACAGAAAAGATGGTCAAGATAGGCTGGGGGAGAAATCAACATTTACAAAGCCCAAATTACAAGTCAAGCACATACCTGATCTAACTTAACCTTCAAAAGAATATTGAAGTTTTATCTGCCTCCTCCTCCCCCCTCTCCTTATTATTATTAATTCCACTTTATAGATTATCACATGAGAAAATCTTTAGTTTAAGAAGGCTTACTCACTTAGAATCAACACTCTGTACATTCAACCGATTGTCCTACTTGAAAGCCTGAGCTCTTGTTACTGTGCATGAGGTAGAGAGAAAATGCAAATTGATGATGTGGAGACAGAAGGAACTGCACCGTGGGCATGCACGTGAGCAACCGATGATACCCAGTGGCATTCAGAAGCATCTCTTTCCCTTGGAATATGTAGATTTTGGAATATTTAACCTTTAATTTAGCAGAGATTCTGACAACTGAAAAAACACCAATTGCCTCTTGACATTGCTTTTACTTCCATGACAATGCCCATAGAAAGTGCTTTCAGAGATACTTAAAAAACAAAAACAAACAAGCAAAAACAAAAACAGGAAAGGCAAAATCAGAGAAAGGGAAAAAAAAAGTTATTTTGAAATAGGGCTGCATAGCACAATTGGACATGTGGCACACTGAAATCGATCCTGGGGATAATTTGAGGAAAACAAGGCTGGAGGGCCTGGTGCTTGTGTCGTAGGTGAGAAAATGACTGGAGGAGGCTGTGTGATTTGTCTAAACTCATATGTCTCTTACATGACCAAAGCCACCAGGGACTTCCTTTTTCATCTGTGGTAGTGGAAAAGCATTTGCCAATCAATTCTTATTTTAAAGAACACGGTTATGGACTGTGGGCAATGAATATTTCAGGCCCAGAGTTAGTGTTCTAGGACCTTGCTGCTCAAAGTGTGGTCCGTGGTCTGGCAGCACCAACATCACCTTGGATCTCATCAGAAATGCAGGCAGCCAGAATCTGCAGCTTAACAAGAACCCCAGGTGTTTTGCACACATTACATGTTGAGGAGCCCCGAGAAGAAAAGGCAAATCTTATGAAAAGAAGATGGACTTCGGGGCTACGTTCCTCTGGGTTTAAATCTCAGCACAGCTTTCTGAGCCATGAGCCTGGTGTGGCCAGGGAGAAGAGAAAAGGAGAAGCACTCAGGGAGAAACGGCAGTCTGGGCGGAAGTGAGGGGGTGCGACTGAACTTGGCATGTCCCAGGCAGGGCAGGTGCCTGATGTGTGGCCTGGTGCTCTTCCTGCCGTGTGAAGATAAGCTAGAAATAGGACGTAGGGGCCAGCATCAATATACCACTGCTCTTTTCTGATGAATGGGAAACAATTAATAGCTCATACCCAACCACAACAAAACCATTTTTTTTTTTTTTTTTTGGTGTACTATTTTAGTTTACCTGTAACCGACATGTGGATACTCAATAAAAATTTGCCGGCTGATTGAATCAACATAAAGCATTTTAGTGTGTGTCACCTCATAGGGTATTTCCAACACCTCTGAAAGATAATAGCAGGGATTCCTTTGTACAGTTTTATTATTGTCTTTCTCCATTTTATCGAAAACTGAAGTTTGGGAGGAGAAAATGATCCGCATGAAATTATACTGCAAGTAATCAGATCTCAAACTGAAGTCTAAGGAGTCCAAAACGCACCCTCTTTTTAGCCAATCAGGCCTCAGTTCTTTGGTTTCATACTTTTCCGAGTTCATCACTCATCTTGAGAGCACAGGGAATGGAGGAAGGAAACGATGCCCTTGTGTGTCATGCCCACAGTCCTCCGCCTGGCGGAAGTTCTCTGTGTGGCTTTCTGTGCCAGCAGTCCTTGGACCTCCCAAAGGCGGGGCGGCCTCTGCTCCTCCCAGTTAACCAGCTTTATTTATCCATCTTGCTCTGGCATGCTGTCGGTCACATTGTCCCCGCAGCCCTTCCCCAGTTCTGACTGAGAGTTACTCTGCTGCATTTTCCCTCAGTGGTGCTTACAGCAATTCGACCTGGGGAAAGACTTACCAAGAGAGGAGGAAATGACTACAGCGAACAATTGAGTGACCAAGAATTTAATAGATTTACTACGAGACTACTGTCATCGACCTGAGTCAGTTCCAGATCCCTGACGACTGCAGTTGCCTCTCTGAAGGTAATGCCCCGTGTGTGAAATGGTGGCTCTTGGAGACCGTGAGGCACAATGGCATGCGTGGCCCTGGGAATCAAAGGGAAACAAGTGCCAGTTCTGCCATCAGTACCACCACCGCGCCCCACTGACTAACTAGTTCACGTTCACCACTCACTTTAGAGGTGCCAGGGAAAGTGAGTAATCCACAGGCATTACCTCACTGAATCCCCGCAGCCACCGTTATCAACCTCACGTACCGCTGAAAATGCAGGGATGAGAGGTGTCAGCACTTGCTCTCACCACCCCGTTTGAAAAGGGGTAGAGTTTCAGATCCAGCCCTGCTCATCTCTAGGGCTCGCTCACTTGACCTTAATGTTACTGGCTCCTATGTGACTTAGGTGACTTGGAACCAGTTATTTAACCCCTCAGGACATGGTTTCCCCAGTTTAAACAACCAGAAGACCACACAAGCAGAGGCCAGTAGCAGATGCATATGAAAGTGCTAGCAGAGTGGCTGCCACACACTGGGTCCTCGATCAACGTTAGCATTTTCTTTCTTCCCCTCTTGAGTTCGAGGAGGAAAAATAGGCGTCATCGAAACATCAGCTCTGGAAGGCTTGCAGAGGTTTCAGTGACAAGAAATGTCATTTTACTGGAGCTAATCACCAACCTCTTGAGTTCCGAGACTCGCTTTGTAGGCAGCTCTGAAAGACCATGGGATCTGCTACAGAAACTCTTTTCTTCTGTGCGCGTGAGGCTCTGTGGTGCCACCTGCTAAGTCACACCAAAAATACTATTGATGGGCTTAGTAACACAGCTTCGACTTGGAGCGTCTCTGAGGTTTACTCTAGGCTAATCTGTGCCAGGGGCTTCAGCTTCCTCCTGACTCTGTGCCCTGCGATTTACTTCCCATTGAGAGAGAGAAGTAACACTGGCGTGTGAGGGCTTCTTCACATTCCACAGTGAAATGAGAGGAGCACCCCCTGTTCTCCAGCTTTGCTGTGAGACAAACGAGATAAAGGTCCCGTGCCTCCCTCCTGGTAGGTGGTAACTAGTTCTGAATTCCTGCCTTCAAAGGTCTGAAGTCACAAGAGGGCCATGAACCCGCTCTTTCTTGGCCTCTAGAAAGATTTAGCAAATGAGTGTTCCAAAGAAAATGTGGATGTGAATGATTTTCCTGGGAACGCATGTTCTGCTTTGCAAAGGAAGAGTCCAGAGATAGCTTTTCCATTTGAAGAGAAGAGCTGGGTGAGGAGGCAATGGCCAGCTTGTTTTCAGAAAGTTTATAAAAGAGCCTCATAAGAAGCTGAGTTACTAGAATGCAAGGGGATGGAGAGGTTAAAAGGGGAGAAGAGGAATCGAGGGCTTGTTTGCGATCATCAGATAAATGGGCAGTTATTCTATGGAGAAGCCCGCATTTGGAATACAACTCTCTATGATGGACGGATGCTAAGACCACTGAGTCAATGAAGCACAGTCATAGGGAATGAGAAAGATGAAAGAAGACACTCTGTACATGATCACACTAATGGAATTTAATCAGCAAGGTCAAAGACCATGTACGCCTGAGATGCTCCTGTAACCTCTAGCCCTCATCCGGGAATTTGAAGATTTTTGGTTAATACCCAAGTCTGGTATTCCAGAACTCTATGACCGTTTATCTACCTTGAACCTCAGTTTATTTCTCATTTATTAAATAAAAATAATGTATAACGTGACTCTTTATTGGGTATCTATTACAGTGATATTTCAGGGGTTTTTTTTTAGTTCTGATGTCACTGAACTCTCCACAACAAATTTCTAATATAGTTTTCAGTATTTCTGTGTTTTATATGATAAAATTGAGGCTTAGATAATTAATCAAGTAACTTGCAAAGCTTCATAGTTAGCAGGTGACAGAGCCTGCCTGGATGGAAACCCAGATTGTCTGACTCCAAAACCTGTGTTACTTTGACTATGTGACACTAACCCCCTCAAAAAATTGCATGAGATAATGAACTTGGAAGCAAGGGGCGTTGTGTCTATCAATAACTGGCATTGAGTAAACGTTTGTTGAATCAGAGGTCAAAATAATAAAGAGCTGTCTATCTTGTCTGGCAGTGTAGGTCAGTGGTTGAGCGTCGACCCATGCACCAAGAGGTTGCTGGTTCAATTCCTGGTCAGGGCACATGCCCAGGTTGTGGGCATAATCCCCAGTAGGGGGCATGCAGGAGGCAGCCAATTGATGTTCTCTCTCATTGATGTTTCTCTCTCTCTCTCAAACCAGTAAAAGAAAAAAGAAAAAAATATATATATATAAAATAAAAAGAACTGTTTATCTTGTATTATATATACTACATATAATTAACTTTAAAGTAACATAAGGATGGTTTGGCAAACATACTATAGGAATGAAAAGTAGTCACCATAAGAGACTGGACACTCTTTATAAAGTTGCCGCCCCGCAAGAACATGTATGCATATATGCATAACCAATGGACATAGACAGCAATGCTGTGGGTGGGGGGTGGGAGCGGGAGGAGGGTGTCAATGGGAAAAAAAAGAGAAACATCTGTAACAAAAATAAATTAATAATAAAAAAATATATATTTCTAAACTCTCCCTGGTGAATCGTAATTGAAGTTTGAAAAACAGACCATTATTTACTTACATTAGAGTACATTTTTGGTTTTTGCGAGGAAGCTTGGAAGTTTGGAAAGGCTGTTTTGGCAGTTCTGGGGGCTAACTTAGGAGTGGATCTGGAGAGGATGGGACAGTCTGGGAGGGAGACCCAAACAGGAAGGACTATGGGACTGCCCCACCGTCCCAAAAGAAGCTGTATTTATATGTTAGGCTTCTTCTTAAAATAAAAAGTTTCTAGTTTTAAGAAGACATTCAATGGCCATTTGTATAGGAAAAACAACAACAAACAAACAACAACAAGGCTTGGGCATGCGTATCAGAAATCTGGAGGCAAGTCTCATCCCCCCTCCCCGCCGAGCTGTGAGGGCTCATTTCCCCTCTGAGTCCATTATCGTCAACAGTGATAACAATTCCTTCCCTGTTGGATTTCGTGGCTGTTAAATGAGGTGATGTATATGACTCACTCCTAACAGTGCCTACATGGTAACGAGTCAAACACTGTCTGTGTCCTGGCTTTTCTCTCTCTTAGGCTTCCTGATTCTTTCTTGTAAAAACAATGGCTTGGAGGTTCTGACAGATGTAATGACCTTTGTACCACCCTGCTGCCTTTTGTGCTATAATTCACTTGTCATTTTGGAACATGATTTAATTTTAAAAGTAAGATATTGAGAGCACTTGAGACCCCGTTGAAGTTATTCAATCAGGAAAAGGTCACAGTAACATAAATATTGAAAAGAATGATAATTAGGCAGGGAAAACAGCAGAGCACATTAAAAAGGCATGAAACAATTTTTAAATGTTAACATCCCAATTTAGTAATGTTTACACTACATGTAATAGTTTTATTTCAAGCCAGACTTCTGGTGTAGAGAAGAAAAGGATTTACTTGGAAGCAATTCTAGAAACACACATATACATTATGCTATATGAATATGTACACAAATGAGTGACTCTGTTATTTGGGGATGTAGCTACCATCAATGATTCTCATACCCCCCAGAACTATTTACACAATAAAGTTCTAACAAGTCAAAAATAATAATACAACTCTGGAAAGAAAACAAGACGCCATAATAGGCTGTGTTTCATTTGGCAGTTGGCAAATTTCAGAGGTTCAGCAATCTGGTCTAGACGTTTATACAAAGCCCTTCAGTCTGAGATAGAAATCTTTGGAAAACAAGTCTAAACAACAGGCCTTGCAACTCACAGATCAGGGTTTCAATGCTGTCATGTACTGACTGTACAATGACTTAACTCCTCTGAGCCTCTGTTTTCCCATCTGCAAAATGGAAATAACATTGACATATGTTTTATAATACAGTGTTGCTCAAATGAATAAAGCCACAAGTAGCATGTGGCACATAGTAGTTAATTATAAATGGTATTCCTCTGCATCTACCTCCTTTTCTGAAGTTTCAGAAAATACTTATTGTATCATGCACAGTGACTCATTCTTTTAAGCATCTGTGCTCGAGTAATATTCATGTTTAATATTGCATCATTTTATACAACACATTTTTAGTATGCAAAACTCCCACTACCATTATGCAAATTGGTCTTTACCAAGACCCTGAGTAAATTAAATGAATATGCTAATAAAAAATGGGCAAATAAATAAACTAAGGCACAGGGTACAGATTGGGAGGAAATCCATAACTGTACCCTGAGTCTCCCAGTTCTTAAAAAACATGATGTTTCTTCTGCTTCTAGCTATGACAGACTAACTGGTACCAAACTGCCCTTCCACTGAAAAATAAAAACTATAAAACTGGACAGACTATATGAGGACACTGTTCTCAAACACTGGACAACAGGCAATGCAAGACCACGGTTCTTAAGAGATGAGGTGAGCCAGATGTATGCTCCAGCTGTCTGTGTACATGCATTGTTGGGACTACAGCTCAGTGGAACTCAAAACAGAGCATAGCTAAGAGAAAGGCTTGGGGCCACTGATGTATTTGAGCAGGTATTTGAGAGGTGATACACTGTGCAGGGTGCGAGCCACAGAACATGAGCGAGAGCTCCTTATGGGACTGCTATGCTGTGTTAGGCTATGCATGATCAGAACAAGCATGTAATTAGCCTAGCAGAGAGGAACTGGGGTTGCACAGGGCAGGGAGGAGTGTTCAAGTTTTGTCCCATCTAATATTAGATGTTGCTGAACTTCTCAGCCATCCAGATGAGGTCTAAACTATGTAGAAGCAATAAAAAGCAAAAAGCAGAAATGAAAAACGTTTTTGAAAGTAATGGTAATAGAGAAATGCAGCTCTTTGCAAACCGTAATAAAACTGAGAAATCCCTAGCAAGACTGATCAAGAAAGTCGTTTTTTTAAAAGAAGTCAGGGAGCCTGTTTTATACTCCCTGCTCCTTCCACTCCACTATCTGTCTCATTAATGGGGAAGGGGATCTAGGGGCAGGACCCTTCATTTATAGCCTGTGACTTCCCAAGACATTTCCCTAAGATCGAAAAACACCAACATCATAAATAATACCATGGCCATGTATTTCTGTGGCACCATATATCTTACAACACCTTTCTACATCATCTCTTATGAGGTCATAGCACTTTGATAAAGAAGAAAGAACAGATTTCCAGTTAACAAAGAAGCTAGTTCAGCACCTGCCAGAATGGCTGCCATCGACAAATCATCAAACAGCAAGTGCTGGCGAGGGTGTGGAGAAAAGGGGACTCTAGTACACTGCTGGTGGGAATGCAGACTGGTGCAGCCACTATGGAAATCACTATGGTGTTACTTCAAAAAATTAAAAATTGAACCACCATTTGAACCAGTAATCCCACTTCTGGGAATATACCCTAAGAAGCCTGAAACACCAATCAGAAAAAATATATGTACCCCTATGTTCATAGCAGCATTATTTACAATCACTAAGATTTGGAAACAGCCTAAGTGTCTATCAATAGATGAGTGGATAAAAATGCTGTGGTACATATACACAATGGAATACTATGCAGCTGTAAGAAAGAAAGATGTCTTAACCTTTGAGATGACATGGAGGGACCTGGAGAGTATTATCCTAAGCAAAACAAGTCAAACAGAGAAAGACAAATATCATATGATCTCACTTATTTGTGGAATATAATGAACAAAACAAACTGATGAACAAAATACACCCAGAGACATAAAAGTAGGGTAAAGACTGACAAACCTCAAAAGAGGGGGTGGGGGGAAGGGAAGAGATAAACCACAGAACTTATATGCATGTATGGGTAACCAATGGACATAGAAAACAATGCTGGGAATGGGATAGGGTGGGGGGGATGGGGAGGAGTGTGTCAATGGGGGGCAAAAAGGAGAAACATCTATAACAAAAATTAATTAATAAAAAAAAAAGAAGTTTGTCAGTGTCCCTGATTATATGTCCCTCTCCAAACAGGACATACAAATGGCCAAGAGATATATGAAGAAATGCTCAGCATCACTAACCATCAGAGAGATGCAAATTAAAACAACTATGAGGTATCACCTCACACCTGTCAGAATGGCCGCCATCAACAAATCATCAAACAAGTGATGGCGAGGGTGTGGAGAAAAGGGGACTCTAGTACACTGCTGGTGGGAATGTAGACTGGTGCAGCCACTATGGAAAACAATATGGTGTTACCTCAAAAAATAAAAAATTGAATTGCCATTTGACCCAGTGATCCCACTTCTAGGAATATACCCTAAGAAGCCTGAAACACCAATCAGAAAGAATATATGTACCCCCATGTTCATAGCAGCACTATTTACAATAGCTAAGATCTGGAAATAGCCCAAGTGTCCATCAGTAGACGAATGGATAAAAAGGCTGTGGTACATATACACAATGGAGTAATATGCAGCTATAAGAAAGAAGGAACTCTTATCGTTTGAGATGACATGGAGGGACCTGGAAAGTATTATCCTAAGTGAAACAAGCCAAGCAGAAAAAGACAAATACCACATGATCTCACTTATATATGGAATATAATGATCATAACAGTCTGAGGAATAGGGTAGACCCAGAGATGTGGAAGTGGGGTACAGACTGACAACCCTCAGAAGAGGGGGTGGTGGGGGGAGGAAAGAGATAAACCACAGAATTTACGCATGTTCGCATAACCAATGGACATGGACAACAAAGCCAGGGACGAGGTGGGCGGGGGATCGGGAGGAGGGTGTCAATGGGGTAAAAAAGGAGAAACATCTGTAACAAAAATAAAATTAAATAAATTTAAAAAAAAAAAAAAAGAAAGAAAGAAGCAGCTAGTTCAGGATCACAGATGTCTAGCCTCATGGCTAAGTTCAAATGATTGAAAAGAAACCAAGGCAGAACCTGGACCAGCATTTTAACTCCGCTCTTATTTTCATATTGAAAAAGGTCAGAGAAGTAGTTAGTACTAAGAACTTTGCTCCACCATCTTTTAGCGATAATGCTTGGCCAAGAATGAGTCTGTTTCTCTGATGATAATTTATCTATTATTAAGGGAAGGAAGTTCCATTATTTTAAACAGTCAGCATGTATCTAGAAAGGAGGCCCTGTGTCTCAGGCAGATTGCAAGGTCTTCTTCTCTCTGTCTTTTTAGGTTCAAATTAAATGAATAATAGAAGTAAACTTTAGGGGTTGCTTAACAACTAAAATGAAATGTAAACATATATGAAACTGAAAAGAAAAGAAAATTCCATCTAAATTCCTCTCTTTATTTCAGTGAGCTCACTAGTCAACTAGACATGAATGAAACTCTAACAAAGTAACATGAATCCCTAACAAAGTAACATATCAATCATATTTAATTAGCAGAGTTTTTTATAGTCTAAGATAGTTTTCTTTTCATTTCAAAGGACTCCTTTCAGCTGCTTTTTAATTTTTGTTTTGAATTCAAGTGATAAAGATCCTAATTACAGTTTATTTTTAATTAGGTACCCCTCACCCCCACCTCTTGTTTTAAGAGTAAGAGGGATGAAGAAGGAAGAATCATATATCTGACCCCAAATAGACCCCCAGTCGAATTGGTTAGTGCTTTTGGTACCAGTTCTGAGGGAAACATTCCTGGAAGACTTCAGTGCGTCTAGAAGATATTAATTCTTCTTCATCTCTAATTTCCCTTATCCTCTAGCTTTTACTTCAAAACACATGCTGGAGCCAGATTGCTGGGGTTGTGATCATTACCAGCTGGGTAACCTTGCACAAATTACTTAACCTGTCTGGGTTTAGATTTTTTTAGCTATAAAACAGGGTTGTTGTGAAGACTGAATGAATTAATATATATAAAGTTTTTTGTGTTTTTTTAAATCGTCACCCGAGGACATTCACCCATTTTTTGTTCAGGTAGAGTGGGAGGGAGAGAGAGGAAGAGAGAGAGAAAAAGAAACATCAATGTGAAAGGGACACATCAAGTGGCTGCCACCTGTACGACCAACCAGGGCTGGGGACAAACTGCAACCAAGGTACATGCCCTTAGTGGGAATTGAACCCGGGTCTCTCTGGACCACAGGCCGATGCTCTATCTGCTGAGCCAAACTGGCCAGGGCTAAAGTTTTCACAAAGTCTATGGCTTGCCCTGGCTGGGTCACTCAGTTGGGTGGAGCGTCATCCTGTACACCAAGAGTTGCAAGTTCGATTCCTGGTCAGGGCATAAACCTAGGTGGCGGGTTCGATCCCTGATCTGGATGTGTACAGGAAGCAACCATGTTTCTCTCTCTCTCCCCTTCCTCTCTCTCAAAAATCAATAAAACATACTCTTAGGTGAAGAATACACACACACACACACACACACACACACACACACACACCAGAAAGTCTGTGGCTCTGTAAAGCTTTGCTATTAGTGTTACTATTTTTACCCATTTCTTCCCAGCTGTTTCCCTCGCTCCATTCCCTGACAGCACATTAATTTAGGGAGGCCACTGGCAAATTCTTTAACACCTTGTTTGGGCAGCAGAACATTCAGGTTTGGATTCTGGCCATACCATTCATCCACCCTGGGATCTTCGGCAACTGACTTTTCCTTCCTGAACTTCAGTTTCATTCTCTTTATACTGAAGACAAAATTCATTTCCGTCTTGAGGGATGTGCTTCCACTTGGTTGCGGTTACTCTTCCCCGGCCCCGTACACCCTCATTCCCTGCAATCCTCCAGGCAGCCGCCATGCAAAAACTGAGCCCAGTCTACACTCTTCTCAATTCTCCCCTTATGCAAGTGCTCATAGCTCTTTTCAGTTTCTTTCTCCTCTTTTCATCTTGGATTGCAGCTGTTTATGAAGATAATACACTTTCCTGCTCGCTGCAGGCTACTTGAGGGAAACCCACCTCACTCAGGTCACTGCTGCTGGTCAAATTGACTTGGTTCCATAAGACACAGGCTGGATGGAAGAGGTTATAAGTGCTGCCACAAAAATAAAGTGACCACCCTAATCCTAAAAATGGAGAGACACCTCACCGCGCCTCACGTCGAATCACATACATCCCTCCCAAAGTCCGTGTTCTGACCCAACCTTACACTGTGGCAAAGCTAACCTTCCTAGTCATCGACTTTCACGATCATTTCCCATGACAGTATCTTCTTTTTGTTTCTTCCCATATCTCTTCCTTCACCTTGCTAATTTCTTTGCTAAGTCCTATTTATTAATTTCTTTCTTGGACAATTGGTTCTTAGAAACACAATGTTTTTTCTGCTTCTAGCTATGACAGACTATTTTTATTGCTCTCCCCCTTATACTTTATGTTACTGATCTCACCAAATACATCTTTTCATATTATTTATCAACATATTTTATAGTAATCTTTGCCATGTATGCTTTTGTCTTTTAACTTTTATGCCTTAATTAAAAGTAATTCATGCACTCCCTGATGTACAATTACAATATTTTATATTTGTCTATATATTTACCTTTATCAGCAAGCTTTATACTTTGAAATGCTTTTGTGTTGCTGTCTAGTGTCCTTTCATTTCAACTTGAAGAATTCCCATTAGCATTTCTTGTAAGATGGGTCTAGTGTTGGACTTCTATAGCTTTTGTTTTCCTGGAGATTATTTTATCTCTCCATTTCTGAAGGACATTTTTGCCCAGTTAAGTATTCTTAGTTGACAGTTTTATCATTATTTTTCTTTCAGCACATTAAATATATCAACCCTCTTCCTTTTGACCTGTATGAATTCTGCTAAGAAATCTGCTAAGAGGCCCTGGCCAGTTTTGCTCAGTGGTTAGAGCAACGGCCCACAGACCAGAGAGTCCTGGGTTTGGTTCCTGCTAAGGGCACGTACCTCGGTTGCAGTCCCGGGCCCCAGAGGGGTTGGTGTGGGTGGTGACCAGTTGATGTGTCTCTCTCACATCGATGTTTCTCTCTCTTCCTTCCTCTCTCCCAACTGCTTTATCTGAAGATGAATGCAAAAATGTCCTCAGGTGAGGATAAAAAAAAAAAAGAAAAGAAAAGAAAAAAATCTGCTGAGTCTTATGGAAGCTCCACTGCATGCGATGAATCACTTCTCTCCTATTTCTTAAAAAAATCTCTCTTTGTCTTTGACTTTTGACAATTGGATTATAATGTGTTTCAGCATAAGCCTCTTTAGTTTCCTCTTTGTTGAAGACCTTTGGGGTTCTTGTAATTAGATGTACAGATTTTTCCCCAGATTTGAGAAGTTTTCCATCATTATTTCTTCAAATTAGTTTGCTGTTTCTTCTTTCTCTTCTCTTTCATGACTCCCATAATGCATATATTAGTCTATTTTATAGTATCCTGTAAGTCTCTTCACTAAATTTTTATTTGTTTTTATTTTTTTTTGTTTTTGCCACTGGATAATTTCAAATGACCTATCTTGGCTTTGCTGATTCTTTTGCTTGATCAAGTCTATGATTGAAGCTTTTTAGTGGATTTTAAAATTCAGTTATTATTTTATTCAGCTTCAAAATGTCTTCTTGTTTTTGTTTTTTACATTTTTACCTCTGTTGGTATTTTTATTTTGTTTCCATGCTGTCTTCTTGAACTCACTGAACATTTTTATAATGATAATTTTGAACTTTTTGTCAGGTAGTTCATATACCTCTCCTTATTTCATTTTAGTTTCTGGAGATTTATTTTGTTTATTTGCTTGAGCCACATTCTCCTGTTTTTGTCATGTGCCCCATACTTTGTTTTGGTGTTCGTGCATTTGAAAAAAAGCCACCTCTCCTGATGCCTATGGACCAGCTTCTTGCAGGAAAAAAACTTTACCAATAAGCTCAGTTAAATATTCTGTGGGCCTCTCAAATTTATTTTGTAGGATTCATCTTCTTCATACTTGTGTTAAGTTCTCAATTAGAGAGACTTGCCAATTTTCTTTTTTAGGAGATTATAATCTCTTGTTTTCTCTGATGTCTGTCTGCAATACTTTAGGGTTTCTGGAACTGCCCCAAGCTACCCAGCTCTTGTTATCAGAGACCCCAGGCTTCTTGAGTATGCTGGGTCCTGTCACCACTCTGGTTCAGATAGGACAGAAACCAGGTAGCCCCCTGAAAAGCCAGAACAGCGGATGTACATTCCACTGTTCTCTTTCCCTCCAAGGGAGAGGCTACTAATCTACATCAGCTGCTATACTGTGGGTCCTCTGCAACATCAGAAGCTGCCCTGTTATCTCTGCTTTTTATGAGACCTCAGGCATCTAGAATATGCCAGATCCTATCATGCTCCAAGTCAGGTAAGACAGAAACCAGTCCTAAGGGAAGTTTGCCAGAAATCTGAAACATTGAACCAATACTTCAATATTTTTCCTTCTCAAGGAGATTCTGGAAGTTGGTGGTTTTCTTTCTCTTCCAGTGGAACTTAGGAGAGGGACTGTGGCGAAGGAATGCCATGAACTTGCTTATAGACTTTGATCTGGCTAGTTCCACATTCATCTTGGGTCTAGGTGCCTCACATCTGTTTTCTGGATTTCTCACAGGGGGACCTGGTCTACGTATTGCTATTGACTTATTGTCTCCGTGGGAGAAAAGAAGGTCTGGGGTTTCTTATTTTTGCTGACGTTCAGGATTGAGACTCTTTAAATATGTTTATTCAGCCTTAGTGTTTCTCCTTCAACAATATGCCTGTTCATTTTTTAAAATAATCTTATAAAATTTATTGGGGTGACAGTGGTTAATAAGATTGAATAGGTTTCAAATGTACAATTCCATATTACATCATCTGTACATTGCATTATGTGTTCACCACCCCAAATTAAGTCTCCTTTTGTCACCATATATTTGTCCCCCTTTATTCTCATCTATCTTATCCCTAAGCCCATTTTCCTCTGGTAACTAACATACTGCTGTCTGTGTTTATGAGGTTTTTTTTTTTTTTGGTTTTGGTTTTTTTATTTGTCTTGTTTGTTTGTTTGTTTGTTTGTTGCTTTCTGTTTTATATCTGCCATATGAATAAAATCATATGGTTCTTGAATTTTTCTAACTTATTTTGTTTAGCATGATTTTTTCAAAATCCATCTATGTTTTGCAAACTGGCACTATTTCATCTTTTCTGATGGCTGAGTAGTATTCCATCATATATATGTACCACATCTTCTTTCTTCAATCATCTACTGAAGAACACTTTGGTTATTTTCATGATTTGGCCACCGTAAATAATGCAGCAATTAACATAGGGGTTCATGTATTTTTATGTTTACAACTTTTGGGGGGTCGATACACAGGAAAGAAATTGCTGAGTTTTATAGTAGCCCTATACTTAACTTTTTGAGTTACTTCCATAGTGACTGTACCAATTTACATTCCCACTAGTATAAGGATTGCTTTCCCCTACAACATCTCCAGTATTTGCTATTTCTTGTCTTGTTTATAATAGCCAATCTCACTAGTGTAAAGTGGTATCTCACTGGGGTTTTGGTTTGCATTTTCCTGATAGCTAGTGAAGTTAAGCATCTTTTTATACATGTGTTGGTCATTTGTATGTCTTCTTGGGGGAAGTATATGTTCAAGGTCTCTGCTCATTTTTTTAATTGATTTCTGTTTTTTTGTTGTTGTTGTTTTCATTGAGTTCTTTATTATATTTTTCTAATTCACTTACTATTCTGAAACCTCAATTTCCTCACCTACTAACTAGAAAAAGAAACTTTTATTCTATTTAAAAGAACTCAATATGACTGAAATTTACTTTAAAACAATGGTTCCTGAATACGAGCTTTTGGTCAGGTGCCTAGTTAGCAAAGTCAGAATTAAGGGAACATGAGAAAGAAGAAAGTGATAAGATTCACATTAGCCACCGTTCTTAACCAAGATGTCAATCCAACAGGTGTGACGTGGAGGTGAGGACCAATGTGACAAGAATTTATATTCTAAAGCTCCTTATGTGATTTTTTTACAGCCAGCAAAGTTTGAGCCTCACAATTCTACATGGGTGCAAACTGTATTTATGTTGAGGTGACTATCAATACTATTGAGAAGGAAAAATTAACTGTGGTGCTGGCAAAAATTAGAATGGGGGGAGCTATTACAGATGTGTTCTAAGGACCCTATATATTTCTGCACAGATGACTTTAAAAATTCAAATCAGTGAGAAGTATTTTTATGAATTTGTAGGATCAATGAATATACACTTTCTATCTGTAGTTTTTTTTTCTTTGTTTGTTTTTAATGGCTATGAAATAATTAGCACCTAGCACAATTTCTGGCATGTAATATAGGTCCTCCAGTGATGTTAACTGAATTAATGAGTGTGGTATTAAAATGTGGGCATCGTGTCTGAGATTAGCTGTCTAAGTGATAGCAGTGAAATTTAGCAAACTGTTCATTCTTCTAATCAGCAGATCATTCCTGAATGCCTGAGATGTGAAGGGCATTCTGTGGGCACCTTATTGTGAAGTGAATCCTGAGGGCTTGGATCCAGTAGCTAACTAAGGCGGACATGGGCCAAACAAAAAGCCATACAAAGTAGACATACGCACTGCGATAGAGGTTGGCCAAGAAGCTGTGGGAGCCCAGAGAAAGACAATATCGAATCTGACCTGTGGATCAGGGGAAAAATCTTATTGGAGGTAGGACTGGAGGAGGAATATAAAGATGTGGAAGTTAGAGAGAGATAAAAGCTCAGAGGGCATTCCAGGTAAGGAGTGAGAATTAACAAAGATGCATAGAAAATTCATGGAGAAATAAGAAGGCACAACTGACTATAGACATGTCTGGCTCAGGATTAGCAGAATTAATATCATTATAGGTGCTTGCAAGGACATGAGTACATATGGATGCAGCTCATCCTCAGGGCCAGATAGTTACATGTTCACTGAACTGACCAGGGCCTGAAAAATACCCCTAATTCTTACCATTCTTTAAGAAGTCTACGTCTCTTTCCTCCAGAATATCTCACAAAAATACTCTCCTTGTATATCGGACATTTTTATCTTTTGCTCGTTCAATTATTTTTCAATCTTGTAATTATTGTTATCACCAAAAATGACCCCGGTTGAAATTAACTTGTGCATTATTGAATGTTTTGTGTGTACTTGTGGCCTACTTTTCAGTTGTTTGAAATCTCATAGCACTTCCTAATGACAACAAACGGGGAGGTAATTATAGCCTACCACTCAGCATTATAAGCATCAAGCATTTCAGATTATGGGATCATTATATGCATATGACAATGAACAGAATGCCCTCTGTATGGATGAGAGAAATCACAAAACATCTCTTGGGAATCAACGAGAACATATCCTAGTTCAATTTTATATGTCAAATTAACTAGGATGTAATGATTTCTGTTGGGGTATACAGATGCACTCTCCATCGCATTTCTAAACTGGTTTTCTTAGGGCAAGTCATTTTGGTATTAGTGAGACTAGCTCCCTTTTCTCTGCCTCTTTTCAATGACAGATTTTGTTAACCAGACCACAGAGGTGAGCTCATAACCCAGGCTGAGCCAATAATATAATATCCCATCCCAGAGCCACAGAGAACCTTTGGGCATGGGCATTTTTTATGCAAGAGCAGGCAGGGAAATGTATACCTCTTACGGGGCTTGGCTGTAAAGCTACAAGAATGTGACCACAGCTGCCGGTCAACATGTCATGCTGCGTGTGAGCAGAGGAAGAGCTTTGAGAAGATGGAGCCAATGTCCAGAGAGGAATGGAGAGAGGAAGCATGCCAGGGGAGCTAGGCTCTCCCTATACCGTCCCAGGTTAGAGGCGACTGCTTTCCTGCATCTCACCTTCAAATGCTATGAACCATTTGAATCTCCTTCCTGTGCATCTCTTACTTAACCTATCTGGAGTTGAGTTTCTGCTTCTTTCAATCAAAAATGTCATGCCTAATAACACATAGATCCTAACAGGCCTGTGCCAGCCTTTGACATTTGAACTTGCTCTTCTCTTTGCTTAGACTGTGCTCTGGGAATATTCACACATCACTCCCTCTCTTTTTCCAGGTCTGGACTCTAACGTCACCTTCTCAGTGAGCCCCTCCCCTAACCATTCTCTCTGAACCAGGCTCAATGCTCTTTACCACACTTTTATCAGTATGTACCACATCCTTCACTTCATGATGTTGTTGATCATCTCTCTCCTAAACTACAATGTAGGTAGGGGTGTTTTGTGCCCTGCATACCTTTGGTGTCTACAAAAAGCACAGACAAATACATCATAGATAAATAAATGCTTGTTCAGTAAGTGGTTACATGGGTGTTAAACACCTCCTGTACGCCACCGTGCTCAGAGTCCGACATGTGGAACTTTATGTAATACATTTATTCTTTGTTATGTTTGACAAAGATGACATCATGAATGTGATATATCATATTGAGGTCATGAAGTCACAAAGGTCATGGTCAACTCTGTGAAGACAAAGGCTGTGTCTGCCTTTCAGTACAAATCCCCACTGCCTGACGTAATGCCTGGAACCTGAAATATATGTCAGTGTACCTACTACCTTAAATATAGGAAAATGGGATGTACCTTACAGCTTGAACGTAGCCATGCTCCAGTCATGGGTCTAATATAACCTCATGAACACAACAAACAGTAGCGCTGTCAAGCCTTCCCATTGGGGTTTGCTATTGTACAGCTTTGTGCAAAATGACACACCTATCCTCAGCCATGGTTTTCGGCTAACTTCCCTATCTGCTTGTCTTGCTTTCATTTATTTTTCTCACCCATTCTTAAATCATATTATTGTATCCTTGTAAGCCACCTTGAATCCTTTGTGGTACAAGGTGGAGAATGAGTTAATTAATTCACAGATTGATTTAGTTTTCAAAGCAACTCAGTGAGGGAGGTATTAGTTCCCTCATTACCTGGGAAGGGAAACTGAGCCTCAGAGATATGCTGTTTTTCTAAGGTCACACAGCTGATAAGTGAGCATAAGAATTCAGATTCAGGATCCTGATTTCCATAGCTCCCTCATTGTGATCTGTGATGTCTCAAGGATGCCTTGAGTTGAGAATTACTGGAGATGATGATATTGGAGAAGGGGCAGGAGGCTGAGTGACAACCTTAGACTTTTCTGTTTTTAGGCCACTATGACCTGGGGATGTTAACATATTTCTTAAATCTTGGTTTTCCAATTATTCTATGGGAATGGAAATTCATCTCCCTTCATACAGTTAGGGTGCTAGCTAGGTATCTTCACTGAAGAAGGAGTCTTGCCTGAGAGATAGTGGTCAGAGTTCCAGAAGAGAGACCCTAATTCGGAACCAGCAAGCCAAGTCCAACTGATGGCATTCTTATACCCACTATCACTTGACATGTACAACAAATATAGTTGGACAGTGGTCATGATCCTTCTCTGACATGATTCCTATTCCCTTGTGTGTCAGGGGTACACAAACACCCATGTCCCATACAGTTGAAAGGCTGTGGGTGTAATGGACAGAGAATGAGTTTTTAACTTAGACATACTTTGGGTCAAGTCTCAATTTTTCTGCTGGGCTCTGTGATTCTGACCTACTGAACTTTTTCTGAATTTAACCTCTTCTGTAAATCAAGATGTCTGGGAAAAAAAAGTCACAGTATTTACTATCCATATATTTACATTTTAAATGCATTTACAAATGAAGAATTTAAGAATGGCCCTGAGCACAAAGTAGCCATATGCTTTCTCTTCTCCTTTGCAAAGGTCATATACTATTCTTAGAACCCCTTAGGAGTTGGCCAGGTTTTGCAGAAACAAAGATTCTTCAAGATGTTTAATCCAAGAAAGGTATTACAAATATTCTTCCCCAAAACCAGTAAGACTCTGAGGGAGCCTATATGGGACTAAGGCCAAAGCGTTCATCCCCCCCTTCTTTTATTTATTTATTTATTTATTTATTTACCCTCATCTGATGATATTTTTCCTTTGATTTTTAGAGGGAGTGGAAAGGAGGGGGGAGAAAGAGAGGGACAGAGTGAGAGAGAGAGAGAGAGAGAGAGAGAGAGAGAGAGAAACATTAATGTGAGAGAGACACATTGATTGGTTGCCTCTTGCACACACCCCAACCAGGGCTGGAGATTCAATCTGCAACCCAGGTATGTGCTCTTGATCAGGAATCAGATCTATGACCCTTTGGTCTGCAGGCCAATGCTCCAACCACTGTGCCACACTGGCCAATGAATCTTTCATTTATTTATTCAGTCATACCACACACACTTGCTGAGTATCTGTTTTGTGATAGTCACCGTGCTGGACATAAAAAAATAAAACTTTCATCTAGAGAGGCCACAGATGGGGGACAAAGTCAGGCCTGTTAGAAGCAGTGTTACTGGTGGTATAATGAAAAGATTGAGTGAGTCTTACCAGGTACAGAGAAGACCCAGTTGTAGATGTGCAATCTGCTGCCCCCTTTAGCATCACTGTGACTTCATACATGGGCCTGGTTCTGGTTTTTGGACTCCAGAGAGCACTTGGTGTCCGTATGTAGGGTCTCTTGATCTTCCAGAGAATTCTGCCAATGGGTTTTTTATTCCCTTGCCATTGCTATCAAAATGAAGCCATGTAATTCATCTCGTCTTGGTGCTTTGGCAATTTTAATGGTCCTAATTGTCTTGCTTATCTGCTTCTTTACAATAGGAAAGCCTTTTAATAATTCATTCCCCCACCCCCCCAGAGGCAAAAAGTGAAACAAAACCCTGTCTTTATAGAATAATTACTGTCTCTGTCCCTTATTTTAGAAGACAAAGGAGACAGAGACATTGCCCTGTGCTCCAGATTCACCTACGGTATACTGTGCACTAGCCATGACTACATTGCAAGAATCCTAGGACTATGTAGCCCAGCCCTTGACCTTCAACCCCTGAAACCTGAGATCAGGAGAGGGGGAACGATTTGGTTGGAGCCTCCTGTCTTCCACTTCTCACAGCACCAGCCCATTTTCTCTGAAACTCCAGGCTTAACCCCACTCCTTTTCCAAGCACTGTTTACCTTGACCAGCGGTCCTCATCTTGCACAGTTCACTTTTATTGTTACTTCTCACTGAGCATATAGGGGATACTAGACACTATTGTAACTGCTTTATGTTGTTTCCTTCAGATCACAATGTACCTTTGGGACTCACTAGAATAATGCAATTGTAACAAAAATCTTTAAAGAAACCACACTGAAGAGCTCAATGACATCTCCTTGGACTAATGAATACTTTTGGTCACTCAGTGGAAGGCAGGGACATTATTTGCAGAACAGAGACACGATGGGGTCTTACAACTGTTACCCCGTCTGTCCACTGATCTGTAGATTCACAAGATCAAATGCCAGTTGAGCGATCTCACTTTCCCTCTTTTAAAGGTAGAACTAACTATTCGCCCACTTGGCCAAACCAGAGCACTCGAGATCTTTGACTTACTCCTATACTGAATTTGTTTTCAAGTGTGGGTAATATAATCTTTAATCACTTCTATTCTGATTGATAAGCACATATCCTGGGAAAAGGTAAGTGGTGGGCACACGTTTACACAGAAGCTAAAAAGGACAGTGAGGATCCAACTATTTTCTCTCCCCACATCAGGAAATGAGAGAGACTAGAAGCATGGCAGCCTCCTTCTTATGGCCATTTATTTATTCTCTCTGATTAATTTCCCTGAACCATGGGTTATTTTTCTATTTTAAAATAGGATAATATCTTGCCTGCTTTCTTTACATGAAAAAGCAACTCAACTTAAATGAAAATAATGCTTTGAACATTTTATTTATTTATTTAAATTTTTAAATTTTTATTTTATTGATTTTAGAGGGAGAGAGAGAGATAGCAGCATCGATGAGAGAGAATATCGACTGGCTGCCTCCTACATGCCCTCCACGGGGGATTTGGCCCACAACCTGGGCATGTGCCCTGACCGGAAATCAAACTGGTGACCTTTTAGTGCCTGGGTCAATGCTCAACCACTGAGCCACACTGGCCAGGCAATGCTATGAACATTTTAAAAATAAACTTTTTTTGCCTGGCTGGTGTGGCTCAGTGATTGAGTGTCGACCCATGCACCAAGAGGTTGCTGGTTTGATTCCCGGTCAAGGCACATGCCCAGGTTGTGGGCCAAATCCCCAGTAGGGGGAATGCAGGAGGCAGTCAGTTGATGTTCTCTCTCAATGATGTTTCTATTTTTCTCTCTCTAAAATCAATAAAGAAAAAAAACATTTTTTTAAAATTAATTTTAAACAAATATTTTTTTTCTTCCTAGAGAAATGCAGACTTTAGTATTTTAAATCAACCATTGAGCCTCAATATGCTGACAGTGGGCACTTTGGAAAAAATTAAAGCCCAGAATAAAAAATAAATGGAAAGCATTTTCAAGCTACATGATCTAGAAAACAGGAAGAGGGGGACAATTTTTACAAAGAGGGAAAGAAACAATTGACTGAACAATTAGAAAGCAGAAATGATATGTTAACAGTGTTACTGGAGAATCAAGTGGATGAAATTTCTCCATCACTAGTGGGAGTGAGGTTCTTGCAATATCTTGAGAAAAAGTATTTTCTAAGACTCACACTAAAGAATGAGTGATTTTTATTTGCATAGAGTTATATTCCTCCTTTCCAAAGTCCCATTTTTTTTCATCCAGTTCTGGGAGAGGGGTAGCCAGCTGGGGATTCAGCAGAGCTAGAAGCAGAGCCAGTGTCCTGAGTTTCTGTCCCGTGGTGGAGTTGAGTCTGGTATAGCATCAGGCTAGTCACAGTCCATTAATCCACTGTGTGGGTCACACATGGCTGTGAGCCATGTGGGCAAATGTAAGGGGGCTCACCCTCTGCAAAAGGGTAGCCAGGAAAGCAATAGGGCCAAGAGGCCAAGAGATGAAATTCCCTTTGTTCAGGAGTTTAAATATCAAATCTCTCCATGTTTACAGTGGCCACACCTATTCTTGTTCCCAGGTGTGACTGACAGGTAAACATCTTCCCATGACACCCAGACCTTACTGGGCATGTGTCTAAACAGCCTTTTTCCAGTCCCTTCCCACATCAACCTGCAGGTAATAGACTTGGAGAGGGGTAAATTGCAGCTTTCTGGCAAAGTTGTGTAAATGGCATGCCTACATTATCTAGTCTAATCAGGTTACTACAACAGTATCAACAGCACACCACAGAGAACAAGAAGCTGAGGGATTCACTGGCTATATATATATATATATAAATATATATATATATATTTAATGTAAGAAAGGCAGCAGAGGCATTGAATAGAAAAAACACAAACAAAACTTCACATTATTTTCCATTGCAAATTCAGAGTCAAATGTGATTCCAAACACAGGATCAATCTGATGGTGGCAAAATGGACTTACTGGGAAGGAGAAAAACGATTGCTTCAGTCAAGATTGACAAATCAAGTCTAACAGGAAACCTAGAGGGCCCTTCCCTTTGGGTATGCCCATGACCTCAGTCTCCATTCAAACTCCTTTTTGCTTTCTCTGTGGCTGTTTGTCCTGAGTTGCTTTTTCTGATTCCAAGAGCTTGGAGCAAGGAGACCTGGATTCGAATTTCAGCTCTGCAACTAGCAGCAATCTGTGTGACTTTAGGCAAATCACACGTTCCTCTGAGAATTTGTGCTCATCCATAGAGTGGTGATTCTAGCACCTTCCTCCTGATCCCTCAATACTGTTTTGAGAGTCAAGAAGGGAGTATTAGGCATAATGGTTAAAATAATAGATTCTACGGATTCTATAGCAAGGCTGCCTAGATTTAAAACTCAGCTACACCAGCTGTGTATCCTTGAGCAAGTGACAGAAATTCCTTGGTCTCAGTTTCTTTATCTATACGTTGGGGATAATTATAGCACCTACCTCATCGAGTTGTTATAGGGATTGAGTTACTACAGGTACATTTCCTGATACTTATTAAGCACATAATCATGTTAATTATTATTGTCCACATGTGAAATTTAAATCCATTAAAAGCCCGGTCAAACATGAAACAATAAAGAGAAATAATATTCAGATCAGTGATCTGGGAGATATGCCAACACCACCACTGAGCCACTCTGTGCTCCTGGGTATCACCAGGTGATCAAAAAATGAATTCCAGAGAGAGAGGCAGAGAGGAGAAAAACAAAAAGGTGAAAAATATGAGGAAAAAGAAAGTGTTACTAGGAAGATGTTTAATAAGAACTGGCACCTGGCAGACTCTGATTTTTCTCCTTAAACTCTGTACAGCATCATTTTCTGAAGGCAAGGGGGTTGGAGAAAAAGGAAACAGAAAAGAAAAAGAAAAAAGGCAGATTAGGCTGTGACATCAGACTGCTTAAGTTTATTCTTCACTTATGCCATTGATGGAAGGCTATAGCCTTAGGTAAATGACGTAGCATAACTGAGACTATTTTATTTATTTTTCCATAAAATAAGGATGATGATAAATATGAGCTCATTGGTTTTCACGAGGCGTAAATAAAATCACTATTTAAGGCACTTAGAACCCTGTTGAGCACTTACCACACAGCAACTATCTGGATGACATTCCTGACCCAGAAATATGCCAAATAGTGTTCATGGTATTGTGCAGGTAAACTATTAAAAGTTTCAGTACAACCAGCTGAAGAGAGTAGAGCCCAAGGGTATTAAGTGATTTGCTGGGAACCCGTCAGCTAACAAGAAGCAGAGCTAGGACTCTAATCCAGCTCTTTCTGGTTCCCCAGGCCCACCATACTCCATTGCCTCCCAAATGAATGCCAAGTGTAAATCACATTCTTTCCACTGCATAGCACATCACTTAACACCCCGAAATAGAACTTCTGCATACATTAAAGAGTCACAGCATTTTGCATAAGCCCAAGTTGTTGTTTTAAAGCCAAATTTGGACAGCTAATAAAAATTATAGTAACTAAGGTTTATTAAATGTTGGGGACTTACCTACATAACGTCAGCAGCAGCAGCAGCAGCGTTGTGGTGGCCGTTATTTTATTGATTACCTGTTATAAGTCTGGTGCTGTGCTTCATGTTTTCTATTTGTGCTTCTCAAATTGTAAACTGCATCAGAATCACCTGGAGATCTTGTTAAAATGCAGATTCTGATTCAGTAGGTCTGGGGATAGCCTGAGATCCTACATTTTAATCAGCTCCCAGCTAATACTGTTGCTGCTGTTTTGTAAACCTTAATGAGATTAGCAAGATTTTATAAGATTTTCATATTCAATCCTCACATTAATGCTGTTACAAGGATTTTAGAGGAAGACTTTTTATGTCCTGAATAGAGCGAGTAGGAGGCAGAACCAGAGTACAATCTGCCATCTCTCTGGGTCCAATGTCACTTAATACCTTCCCTCAAAAGCAGTGCAGAGTATATATAATCTGCTCCATGATTTAGCATTTTAATTTTTCACATTTATTTTGCAAAGGGGATGATTCCCATTAGCCGTGTGTTTATATGTATTTAAAAATATTTAAATAGGTATCAAAAAATGGTAGCTAACTATCCTTGTCCTCAATAAAACCAGTCTAGTAGGAAGGCAGAGAAATAAACAGGCACTTAAAACAGAATGTAAAGATAATCAGTGCTGGCAAGGGCATAGGACATCAAAGACTTTGATACAGACTTATGGGAGTTTCACCTGGTACAGCTTTTCTGGTGGGCAGTGAAGTTACATATCCAAATTAAAAATGTGTGTATAATTAACACAGTGACTTCATTTCTAGACATCTGTCCTAGAAAAAATAGAGGAGCAAAGAAAGATGTATGTATAAGAATGTTCATTGCAGTATTACTTTAAAATGGTGAATAACTGAACACAATGAAATTCAATATCCATTGAAATATAGTTAGGTAAGCTATTGTTCACTCTGGCTGTGGAGTATCATAGATCTACTTAGAAGAAAAAACAAAACCAAATCTATATGAATTGACATGGATAATTATCCATCCTACATTTTTATGTGGATTAAATAGTTTAAAAGCATGTTCCCAAACAGCATGTCTGCTAAGACTACTTGTGCAATAGATGTGTATATGAGCGATAACAGTGGGATGTGTAAAGTGTGCTTTAAACACCTGGTACTTCTCAGGGGTGAGATGCTCTCTTCCATTCTCCTCTATGTGGCTCTACTCAAGATTTTACCAAATGGTGAAGCTGTTTGTATATCTGACAATAACTATATGGCCATGTGAGTGTGAAACAGCCACCCTCAGAAACAGCAGAGGGTGTTCAGACTATTATTACAAGTGGGAGGCAGTTAACCCTCCTGCTGTCTGAACAGGTTTGGGAAGCTCTGCACAGAGGTGACCTCTCGACTAGAACTAGAAGTCTGAGTAGGATTTCCTTAGAAAGTGAAGAGCAGAAAGAGCATTCAAAATTAAAGGAATGATTTAGGCAAATCACTTGGACCTGCTGACATCAAAAGAAATAGATCCCGGTCCTACCTGCCCTCAAGAACTTCCAACAAACGGGAGAAGACAATCCACACACAAGACTTAAGGCAAGAAATGGAGGCATTGAGAGGAGTATGATGAATATTTGGGTAAATACTTTTCTGGGGGAGAGGATTTAATTCTTTCTAAAGGGGTTCTCAGTTTTCCCCAGCCCCAACACATCTGAATTTATTATATTTTGTCATAATGGTGGCATGACAGCAGCAATTCATTAGGACTTGGGGACTGTGCATGTCAGTCCTCCTTGATGACCCCTGGCACTGAAAGGCATTGTGGAAGGGATCGCTTGAGGGGCCCTGAGTACACATGGTCGACTGGAAAAGCTATGTGGTTCGTGGAAGTCAGAGGACTTACAGTGAGTGAACGCTGGGCATCAGGCCCCTCTCCAAGGCTAGACCCCTCTCCAAGGGGCAATGAATAATGCATGTAACATCCTCTTTGATTCCCCAAATTGTGTACCAATTTTATTGTAGTATGAAAGTAATATTATAACATAAATATAATTTAAAAATAAAAATGTTAAAAAAATCACTCATCTTCCAATTTTACTTTATCCTGATGATTATTGAGTCTTTGTTCATGAGCATATATTTTTAAGTAACTGATGTTATATGTATATTCTGTTCACCGATTTTTATTATATAACATTATAGTTATACATTTTTCATGTACATACAGTCTATAATTGAAGTTTTGTGGTTTTTTTAAACTTTTTTTTCTTTATTGATATTAGAAAGAGAAAGAGGAATAAAGAGGGAGAGAGAGAGAAACATTGATGAAAGAGAACATCGATTGGCCATCTCCTGCATGCCCCCTCCTGAGGATCGGGCCCACAACCTGGGCATGTGCCCTGACCAGGAATTCAACCAGTGACCTCTTGGTGCATGGGCTGATGCTCAACCACTGAGCCACACCGGCCAGGCTATAATTGAAGTTTTAATGACTTCATTATATTCCATTGAACTGAGGTATCATAAGTTGTCAGGTATTTAAGCTTTCAATGAGTAACATGATTTATATTTTCTTTTTATAGTTAAAAAGTACATTTTTTATAATAAATTTCCCAGAGATAGATTATTGAGTCAAAGATCATTATTTTGGCCAAATTTCAATGACCACTAACCAAGTGTGTATGTGTGTGTGTATGTGTGCGCGCACATAGATTTATCCCAATATCACTAGTGCCTGATATTACTTTTAAATAAAACACTTCCTAATTTTAAAAAATGTAAACCTGAGACTTGCTGTAGAGTGACTTTTAAGCTCCTCAATTGCAAGTGCTAATAAATCTTTTATTCGGTGTTAGTTTGGAGGCTACGAGAGCTTACTGAGTTACAGGCCTCTGTATGCTTATGTGCTTGGGCAAGCTGTTAAATATATTTATACTTCTTCTTATCCGTAGAATGGGGAGAATAAAAGTGTTCAGCTGGTTAGATTGTTATGAGGATTAAATGAGTTACTACATATCAAGCATCTAGAATATAGCCTGTATACAATAATCACTCAACATATATGTTAATATTATTGTTGTTATTAGCAGTAAGACAAGCAGTAATAGTATATAAATAGAAGCAACGGAGTAGTGTTTCTATTTCCCATTATGAGAATTGATAGTTCATATCATTTGCAATGTAAATATTTTCTCTAATTTATTTACATATAAACTATTCAAATATTTACAGATTACCGCTTTAATTATTATGAAGGCCACGCAGCTACTACTGATGCATAATTTCAAGGAGGCACTTCACCTCTCTTTCCTCCACTTCTTAATGCACCAAATGTGAGAAGAGACATACCTACATGACTTTTGTGAGGATTTGAAATAATACACATAATTAAATAGGAAAAATTTAATCCTCTTACAGGCTAATATAACCTGAGGAAGAGGGCCTTCTTTGTTCAGAAATTGCTTTAATAAACCCACTTGAGGTTGGCTTCAAGGCTTTTAAGAAAGAAAGAAAACCGTCCTTCATGAGATAAGGAAGAAATGTGTTCTTGAGAAGGGGGGAGAAGATAAGAGCGATGGAGGTAGGGGACCAAAAACTGGCAAAGGCTTTGCAGTAATGTCCTGTGGCACCCCGTGACACCCCAAATTATCCTATTAAAAAAGTTCCTACACTCACATTATCTGTGGAATGAATTCTAAATTCTAGGGGGACAAAATGAGTCTGATATGAAGCAGTACAAATAGAGCCCCAAGAAAACGTGGGTGCCCAGAGCCCTGTTAAGGAGCATAAGGGGAGGGATAATATAAGAGCAAAGGGACTTTTCCCTTTAAGGTTTGGTCACCCCCAAAGCCATGAAATTAGCGCGATCTTAAAGTACAGGGAGCCCACAGTTTGCAGCAGGATTATATGGATAAAATAAGTGCCTGGTGTATAAGAATTAATTGCTCGATAATCGTAGCATAATTTTTCAGAAGATAAACATTTTTCTGTGTTAGACTTGACTATGCATTTTCCCATACACCATCTCACTTAATCTCATTTCATCTTCATTCCAATTTCCTTGGGCATATTTGGGGAAATATTTTTCGCAATCCGTTGTTTTCCCTTTTATTTTAGTTATGATATATTTTACTGTGCAAACATTTAAAAATTATATGTAATTGAATATGTCAATATTTCTTGGTGATTTCTCCTATTGCTTCATATCTTAGAAAGCCATCATTCCGCCAAGAAACTGGCAAGTACTCAATTGTACGTACCACTAGTCACCTGATAATTTTTTTTTTATCTTTTTTTGAAAAATTTAAGTCTACTTGGTACATTCATGAAAGCAAATATATGCGGAAGACAGAGAGATTACATTTAATGAACTTTTGTGAAATTTCACAATAGCTAGGTGATGTACATGTGTATATAGGCACACATCTGTGTAAGGTAGGTTTTATTGTATCCATTTTACAGAAAAGCATGCTACTATTTACTGAGCCCTCACCTCCTACCAGGCTCTCTTTTAAGCTCTCTGCTGTTCACCTGCACAACAGCCCCATGACAGGGTATGGACATTATCCTTATTTCATGCATGAGGAAACTAAAGTAAAGAGAGGTTAAGTGACTTCACTGAGCTCACAGCACCAGCAGAAGAGAGAGTGGAGATTTATAACCTGCAGTCTGATGTTAGAGCTACTTGGTTCACCACCACCAGAAGACCCTACAGCTCAGACAGACAGAGTCAGTCACAGGGCTATGTATGTGGGTCTGTCTCATGCTACAGAGCAAATTCCTCATGCACTACACCTGCTCTGTGCACTGGTCACCCTCCTCCTCACACTGGACAGTCAGGATGGCCAGGTCATTACCGCACAGAGATCCTGCTAATAGCACTCCAGCGTTTGAACTATGTAGGTCAGCGCATCCAGAAGAGAGGGCCCTGTCGGAGGAAAGGCGGGGCCCTCAGCTTCTGCAGACGCGCTTCTCGGGGCTCTTTTCACCACGGAGCTTCTGTGCATGGGAAAAGTTAAATGGCTATGTGACAAATTGACCATGAGATAAAGCAATTTTCTAGGGAATTGTGAGAGAAGAAACAAAAATGATTAAGAAAATGTGGCTAACTGGGTGAGACCAGATTAAAGGAGTTAACTGCGTATAGCTGAGCTCGAAAGGCAGCGGAGAACCACAAGACCAGCAAATCGGCCGGCACAGGAAGGTTGGTGGTCGTTCCAAGGGGGGGAGGGCGAGAACGGTGTCACATGCTTTAGACGTTGCCCCATTTAGAGAACACATCAACAGGAAAAGGAGCGAAATCACCAAATCGCTAACAGCATTAAACATTACAGCCAGGATGTATGAAAAACAAGAACAACCAAGGGCGAGCTGGGGGAAATGGGAACCGCTGAGAAAAAGGGGTATTTGCGGTGTGCTCTTTAAGAGCATGCGCAGTTCTGGCAAAAGGCAGCTAAGGACGCTCGAAAGGCCTCTGCTGTCTCACGCGTGGGTCCCCTGGCCTCCCTTCCCACACGGCCCCCGTGCGCTCCCGCGCCCTCTGTGCTCTGGACACATTGTTCATTTAGCTTCTCGACCAAGCCTACCCTATGCTTCCCTGTGGGCCTTCCCAACTGGCGCTCCCTCTTCCTAGAACCCTCCTCCGTGTCTCCCTCTCCTCCTCCTTCTCGTCCTCATCTTCTTCGTCATCAGGCCAGGTCCTCTTCTAACTCCTGTCCCTCATTTATTTCCCATAACTCTACATATCAGGTTATCTATGGCTCCCTGTTCTCAGATGTGCACAGAGAGTGTAATCGCGCACTCTACCCCAGACAACTCGATGGTCTTTCCTCTATTTTCTCTTCACTTCTTTGAACTCTTACTCATTCTTGCAGTCCCAGCTTTCAAATCACTCTGGAAGGAACATAACCCTGACCAGCCATGTCCCAGCTCCTTCGTACTCTCAAAGCGGCCTTCAGGCCATTTCAGGGCATGCACACTTGTTTGTGTGACATCTGTCTTTTACTCAGGTTGTAAGCGCTATGAGAGGAGACACGGTTATTTGGTAGGTGAAATGCCCGCACACAATAGGTGCTTAACAAATATTTATAGAATAAATGAATGTGAATAAACAAATACTAGCTAGGATATTAGAAGGGATGGCCTTGCTCCAGTTTTTGTTTGTTTGGTAAGAAATGGCTTCTATACTTTAAAAAAGATCATATATCTCACCAATACCTAACACTCCCCCACCTCCTTAAAAAAAAGAGTGACCATTTTTTTTAAAGTGCTATTAGCAATGAACTTTTCTGGATCAGTCTATAGAATCTTATAAAGAAGAAAAAAACTCCAGACAATTGGGAACATGAATGTTACCTTTACTTTGAAGGGCACTGATCTGTCGCAATGCAGAACCCATACCCCATTAAAACAGGAATATTTTCGAATGGTCAATATTCAATTAAATTGGACTTTATCTATCAAAAGTTAAATTTAAAACAGCTTCTAGAAGTTTGGCTTTACATGTCTTCTATACATTGATCATGTTGGGTTACTTTATATTTCAGTTATTTGTGGAGCCCAAGGAGTAGCCTGGGGATATTTAAGAATTAGCAGTTAGTTCAGTAGGAAGGTGCTCTATGTGGAGAGCCATGACTTATGGGAAGCTACCCATTTTAGCTTGCATTTTATATAACAGTTATGTTTATATAAGGAGCAGCAGTTCTTTAGCCTTGCCATCTATCTTCAGCTCTTAGTTCCAGTGTTCAGACTTGTGTAAACCCTTCACTAGAGCTAAATTAATTTGACTGTTCCCTAGATATCAAGTATTGTAGGTTTTCAACTCACATCCCACCTTTTCTTTGCCTTATGTTTGTCTAAATACTTTCTGATCCTTAGAACATACTTAAGCCACACTGCACTATGTAGCCTTTCCAAGCCCTCTGGCCAGGCATCTCTCTAAGTCTTCTGTAATAGTCACAAACTTATTTTAGCACCAAATGAGATAATGCCATGCAAAGCAATTTAAAAGTACATGGTATATTTTGTCTCACTGATACCACTGGTTTCCAATGAAAGGCTACTTATATCTCTTTTGTTTTTAATACCCAGAGAGGACTGCGGAAAAAAAAAAAAAAAGCAACTGATTATGAAATTAATCTATAGTGACTTTTGCTAGGTTGACAAATCAAAGCATTTTGAAATATATTTTACTTTATCATATTTCTAATCCATTCCAAAAAGGATTTGAGATAGATCATTGCAAAAGTCAAGCACACGTTAAGATTTCTGGAAAAGATATAGACCTCAAACCATGAAAAAGAGGAAGCATCAGGCCCTGGCCTGTTTGGCTCAGCGGTTGGAGCGTCGGCCTGTGGTACAGAGAGACCCGGGTTCGGTTCCCGCTAAGGGCACGTACTTCGGTTGCAGTTTGTCCCCGGCCCTGGTTGGTCATGCGGGTGGCAGCCACTCGATGTGTCCCTTCACGTCGATGTTTCTCTCTCTCTCTCTCCCTTCCTCTCTCTCCCTCCCACTCTATCTGTACAAAAAATGGAAAAATATCCTCGGGTGAGGATAAAAAAATAAATAAATAAAAAAGAGGAAGCATCAGAAAAGGTTAGCCAGGAGGGGTAATGCTTAGATGAACATTAACATTGGTTCTGAGTCTTTTGGTAGCCAAGGGGATAGATAGATGATATGCTGCATAGTTTCTTATTACCTGATAAAATGTAGTAGACCAATTCTTTATCATTCCTTATACTAAATTCTAAAGGAAACTTATCTCTTGAGATGGTACATAAGTGATCACTAGGTAAGACAATGAATAATGTTTTCGATATATTTTACAACACATGCATATGGGTTTTTCTCCTGATGTTTGCTAAAGAGCAAATGTGTACTTAGAATTGAGACTGCTTACAGATACACATACATAATATGATACTTAGATAAGCTCCCTTAAGTGTCTTTTTATTTTCAACTAGGCTTTTGAAATAGACAATTGAGGGCATTTTTCAAATTTCCATTCCTTGTCCATTGGTCTCTTAATCTTACAAAGTATGACACTTACCTATTAATGTTATCAGCTATATTCTCCATTCTTATAATTTATGTTCATTTGACTTACAATCATTACTACTAATTAGACAAACTGATATCTATTCAGTGCTTTCAAGTTCCCAGAATACCTTACTATCCATACAGAATATGTTACCATTATTGAATGTGACCCTTACAAGAACACCAAGTAAACTTTACTACCACCTCCATTTTTTTATATTTGAAAACTAACAGGATAAGAGATGAACAGACCTGGGACCAGTCTACATGCATAATGCATACATGAACAAAGCCGGGCTAGAGGTGGGTCTGGAGATAGTGGTGGTGCTTCTTCCCTTCTTTTCCAAAATAGTCCACTTTGAAATAGCAGTGCAGTGCCATCTAGTGGTCATTTTGAACAGAAGGAATGAGGATGTTTCAAGATGGCCCTTGGATAGTGCAATCAGCCTTTTTATGCTATCTTGACATGCATTATTTGAGCTTAGAGCACTTCCCGCTAGTTGACAGATTCTGACCTTTCGATATGGAAAGTGCACCACATCTACCCAGAGTCAGTCAAAGCTATTGATCCTGATAAATGATTTGACCTCAACCAGTGGTTTTTCTCCAGTTATTTAACGCTTAAGAAAGCCAGCAATGTAATCTGAAGAGGTCAAGTGTGCTGAGGAAGCACCCTTGACAAGCGATCAGAGAGAAGATGGCTGGTATGTGCACGTGTCAAAGAAAAACAAGACATGTTTTTCTATATGCTTCCCAGGAGAAAGACACCGAAATATTGTCACACAAGGAAGATGGAGTCTGTGAATAACAACAATAACTAAGAACCGATGTGTTACCTCACATTTTAAAGGTTATACAAACAGTTGACATACATTTTAATAAACATCTTTGCAAAATAGTATCTCATGGCTCTGCTATAAATATTTACAGGCAGTGGGTATTTTTCTTTGTCGGTTTATGTCATTAGCTTTGTTTGGAATACTGTCTCCTCTCCATCTGCACACCTAAGAACCAACCAAAGTGCCACCTTCTCCTTTTGTTACTGACCCCTCTGTAGGGTATCACCTGGGGCTGCTGGTTTTCTATTTATCCAGGTCTCACCACGCCACAATGTTACTTTGAACACTTATCTTTTTTTTTTTTTTTTTTTTTTTTGGCTATGTTCTGCATTCTCTACTAGATCACAAGGGCGTTGGGTATCAAGTCTTACTGACCACTCTCTGAAATGTATGCCCTATACCTGGACTAGGGCCTATTATGACCCCCCGAGATTCCTGGGCAGCTGACCCTCATTTGGTTCCACCAGTCAACATTCAGGAATGCACTTAAGTCAGTGTTGTCAGCCGGAGAAGGCGGGGAGTGACAGGTGAGGACTGTTTTCAGGGCTGGGGGTAGAGAGCTGTGCTGTGTTCTACCGGTCATGCTGTACATTGCACAGAATAAAACATGATCAAATGCACCTGGCTGACAGCAGATGCCCTCAGCACAGTCACCCCAGTCTTACACACATAGCCTGACTTTGGGGTGCAGGTGGGTCAGAAAATACTTTCTATAGCTTTTTTAAGAAATATGTTTTTATTGATTTTTGGAGAGAGTAAGGGAGAGAGAGATAGAAATATTGATGTAAGAGAGAAACATTGGTGGGCTGCCTCCTGGGCACATGTCCTGGGAAATGGAACTGAGACCTCTCAGTCCATGGGACGATGCTCAATCCACTGAGCCACACTGGCCAAGTACTTTCTATAACTTTGATATGACCTTCGTTCACTCAGATATTATCATATACAACTATGCTTCACCCAAGTGAGGATTTTGTCCCAAAGCTTGTACCTCTTCCTGTCTTGTATAACACTTTTGATCCTTCTACCTTCTTGACTACACACATTTTATATATATTTATATATATACTTTAGGTAATTTAAGCTTGATTAACACAAGTGATGCATGAAGCTGTCATCACATCAATCTGAAGCTACTATTGTTACAGTGGCTGTGCCCTTAGAATTATATTTGGCCCAGGGTTTGAATCTCATATATGATGGTTCATCCAAAAATAAGCCATGGATGAACACATGAATTCCCCAATACATGGTGGAAGGAATGTATGTAAGAAGCACATGAGATGATTCCATATTTTTATTTTAATCTACTCATTTATTCAGTAGACATTTAGGAGGTACTTCTAAAGAGCCAGACTCTATAAGGTGTGGGGGGATGTGTTTGGACACAGGAGTCGAGTGTAACAAAGTGGTATAAAGGAATCTAAATAGGGTGGTGTGTTTCTCCTTCTACTTCCCAGGACATAGCTCAACTACCCATGGAGTCTAACATCTGTCCTTATCTATACCAGGTTTTTGGAAGGTGGCCTAGGGCAACAGAGAACTGCCAAATTGAAAGCACAGAAAAACACAAAGTAAAACCAGCAAGGAGCCATGGTCCTGCCACCAAGTTAAACGCTGCTGACATTTTAGTATATATAAGCCGATAATAATAATAATAATCCCAAGAATATCAATAAAGCAGAAGCACATACTCACTTATGTTAATGGAGCTCTGACAATGTGCTGGGCACTCAGCACTATCTCTCTTTGCAAGTGCGAAATTGCGTAACTGCGGTCATAGTTGCTCTGTTGCACCTCCCAGCGGTCCCCTTCAGCACTGAAGGGCAGGCTTGCCAACTGCTAGGACGGTTGTCTTGCTGACAGTGCTCAGTTGTCAGCCCTCCTCCAGAACTGCCTCCAGAACTCTCACCAGCTGCCAGGGACAGCCTGCTTCCAAGACCGACCCATATGGAGGAATGAAGGCTGTTCCCCTCACCCCACCTTGGGTTACTCTGATGGCCAGTTCCCATTTCAGAGCTCCTCGTGGGACTACTTTTGTTGTGACCTCTCTGCTCAAACCAGCTGCCATCTTTCCTTCATGGGCGCAGTCCTGATAAGACTCCCAAGGAAAGCTTCCCAGGCTAACCTCCATCTCAGTGAGCTCCCTGGAGGAACCCCCAACCTGCGACAGTTACATGGGGGTAGGCGATATCATGAGATCATATTTTAAATCTCCACTCTACAAATAATAAAACTGAAGCAGAAAGATGTAAACAAGTTATTCTAGGTCCTGCTAAAAGGAAAGTGCCCAGCCAGATCCCAAGGTCCTCTGACAGTCGAGATCTGGTACTGTGCTACGCCGATTAAAGAGTTTGTGATTAGGAAAAGAACCGATCTTGGAATTTAGTTTTTCTATCCAAGAAAGAAAAAGAATTGTGTCTCTTTGTGCCTGAGCTTGTCCCTCACACCTTCGCTCACTGTCTCCCATGCCACAAGCCCCAAAGAATAGGGGTTTTGTTTGGTAGCAGTATGGTTTTAGACAGAGAGGAAGACTGTAGTGGGCACTCTCAAACCTGAAGAACGTGGAGGGTAGAGTGTGGAGTTAAGGGTGGGCAAGTCCCAACCTTGGTGAGTGAGATGCCCTGAGACTGAGAAGACTTGAGCCATTAATATCAAGAATTCGCATCCTGTTTCCGAAAAGCTCCTGGGAGTTGTGGCAGGACCTCCCAGACACGGCGTCTGGTGCAGGAGCGAGGGCACGGGGACAGTCATGATTGGAGGAGCTGCGGCACAGTGTTTTCAAGTGCGGTGTGTGGAGCCACCAGCTTTGAAAAGGAGAAATGAGCCTGGATTGTGAGCATCTTGAACATGGTAGAAGGAGCCAATACCTACCCCGGATCACAGCTGCACACAACATTCCTGCAGCACTCCCGATGCCAACCACTAATGTCTGAGAATGAATTTAGCACCAGTCTTGTAGGTGGATGTTGTAACAGGCTTAATTTTAAAGAAGTGCAGGACTGTCATGCTGCGAAATAAATATAATTTTTTAAAGGTAGATATACACAGCTAAAATAAATTTGTATATTTAAATTAATTAATTACCCTTCTAAGATGCCATTTTCAATGTCTGCATGAAAATCCATAATATGGGTTTTAATAACTAATCTAATAACCAGTTTAATTAATTAATCGAACATCTACTCTTAGCCATATAAAGTACTTGAAATTTTTCTTTTTATAAACATTGCAATAAACAGCTTTGTAAATGTTTTATTTACATCCAATATAATTTCTTTAGCATCGTTTTTTTTTTTAAGGGAATTGTTGAGTCTCATAGAAAATACACATTGTGCCTGGTAGTGTTGCTCAGTGGTTAAACACCGACCCATGCACCAAGAGGTCGTTGGTTCGATTCCTGGTCAGGGCACATGCCTAGGTTGTGGGCCAAATCCCCAGTGGGGGGCATGCAGGAGGTGGCCAATCGATGTTCTCTTTCATCGATGTTTCTCTCTCTCTCCCTCTCCCTTTGTTTCACTCTAAAATCAATAAAGAAAAAAAATAGTTAAAAGAAAGAGAATACACATTGTTAGGGCTTTGATACACATTTCCTATTTGCTCTACTGAAAATTTTTCCAATTTAAACACTATCGGCCCATGTTTCCATACCCTCATCAACAGGTATTCTTCTTCTTTAGTTGTTGCCAATTTTATGTGAAAAATATAATTTTTTATTTTTCTTAGGTGTCAACATTCATTCATTTGGGATTTTATTTTTACAAGATGACCAGTACAGATTCTCAAAGTAGATGCACTTAAAAGGCCACATTTACAGAGATCTGGTGCTTTTTGTAAATTCTTTATGTCCCTTGCCAACTATGACTATCTTGTCCAGGATTCCCCAGGTCCATCAGACACATGGGATAAACATAAATACAAGTAGGTTAGATAATAGAACTCGTTCTCTTTCTCTCTCCAAGTCAAAATTTTCTTTCTTTGCATGATCTTCTTAAAATGCAAAGGCCACCAAAGACAACATCACAGGCATTGCTGTTGGAGTGTGGAAAATTCAGGAAAGCACACAAAAAATCCTACATCAAACCCTCGTAGCCTCAAGCGATACACTCTGACCTTTGCAATATTTGCTATATTTCTCCTCGAGGTCAGCATCTCAGTTTTCCCTAATAATTGTGGAGATTCAATGGAAACATCTTTGTATTCATTTGTTTACTTATTTATTTATTCAGGAGGTTTAAACTAAGCACTCTATACCAAGTTCTCTATTTTCATAGTTACCACTTTTAAAACTTATTTGGAAAAATCAAGCCTATGAATGTAACGTTAGCATCTGTATTAGTTTTCTGTAAAAAGTACCGCAAACTGAGGGCTTCAATTGTGGAAATGTATTTTCTCACAGTCTGGAGGCCAGAAGTCCAAGATCAAGGTGTAGGCAAGGTGGATCCTTTCTGGGATTTATACGGGAGATCTGCTCCGTGCCTCTCCCCGAGCCTCCGGGGGTTGGTGCCAGTCTTGGCATTCCTTGCCACGTCAAAGCATCACTCTGATATCTGCCTTCACCTCCAAAAAGCAGTCTTCCTATCTTGTCTGTGTTCCACTTCCCCCTGTTATAAGGACTCCAGTCATATTGAACGAGGAGCCCACCCTACTCCACTAGGACCTCATCTTAACTAGTTACATTTACAATGACCATGTTTCCAAATTAGACCACAGTAGGAGGTACTGGGTGTTAGGACTTCAGTGTGTCAAGTTGGAGGGGGAGACAAAATTCAACCCATAACAGTATCTCATTTACAGACTATGAAAGCTGAGACTCAGAATATACAACATGTGTATTGAGTATTAGCCTTATGTAGGTCACTGTTATTGTGCATGAGACAACCAGGACATGAAGTTATCACACTTTGTGTCACACCAGGAGATCCTGTGATTTCAAAATCATCGACACCTGATAGAGCTGTGTATGAGGTCGCAAATGCAAGTACGTGCTAAAATGGCAGGGAATTTGAAGGCCAAACTGAGATATTTGGTATTAATTTTAGAGGAAGTTATAAAAGATTCATAAGAAAGTGAGTGAAATAATCAAAGTTATATAATTGGTGGTTAAGTATTGAATAAAGTCTGTATTTCCCAGAAAAAAATACAGTTTTGTAGTCAGGTCCTTATCTCCATAATACTCATTATCATTATGTTTAGCTTCTATTAGAGTATAAGTCCCTTGGTGGTCCCTTTGAGGCTGGTGGCAAAGCTAGGAATAGAACTTTAGACTTCTGACTCCTAAGAAGTTTCCATTTTTCCTGTGTCTTATTGACTCTGACACCAACAGGGTGCCCAACAATTCAACCATTCAGCCATATTCCAACACTACTAGGAGACAGTGGCAGGCTCCACAGGTAAAAGGACTCAGTCCCACAAGACAACCGTCACTTCAGGTGCCAGCCAAGTTCTGTGTCCCCAGGCAATGGGCACAACTGTTCAAGTTGGCTACAAACTCAGGGATTCTCACAACCTCCACTCAGGTTACATAATGTGCTAGAAATGTTCACAGAACTTAACAAGACACTTTAGTTATGTTTACTTGTTCATTATAAAAGATACAACCCAGAAACAGCCTAATGGAAGAGTCAAAGGAAGGGGTGGAGTTTCATGGACATGGATACGCTTTCAGCACCTTGATGAATGCAGTAACCTAGCTGCTCTTTGAACTTCACAGTTCAGAGTTTTTAAAACCCAATCTAAGGCTCTCTCACCTCCCTAGAGGTCGAGTTGGGAAGGGAACTGAGAACTCTCACTCTGTAATCATGTCTTTGGTCTTTCTGGTGACCAGCCAACATCCTGCATCTACCTGGGGGCCTCATCTGGAGTCACCTCATCAGCATGGACTCCAGTATGTGCCGAAGGGGCTCTTTGTGAACAACAAAAGACACTCTTAACACTCAGGAGGTTCCAAGGATCTCTGGTAGAAACCAGGAACAAGGAGCAAACACACGTTTTTATTATAACACAGAAACCCTAGAGTCATAGAGTATTTATTATTATTATTATTTAATCACAAGCATTTTCATCTGATGGTTATTCTTTGACTTACCCTGGTTTCCAAATTAAGGGAAAAAATGACTAGGAGTTCTTCAAAAAATGTCCGAAAAATAATCAGCTTTTGTTTGTCCATTAATGAACAGTTTACATGTCCTAACCTTTACCCATTTGAACTCTTAGCCTGGCTCATTTCCTTCCTGGGATCAAGATCTTGTTTCTTTGGATCTATAGAATGTATGGACTTAGTTGGCTTATTAGCAGTGGTTCTCAATCTTCCTACTGCCACAACCCTTTAATACAGTTTCTCATGCTGTGGTGACCCCCAACCATAAAATTATTTTTGTTGCTATTTCATAACTCTAATTTCGTTTTCTGATAGTCTTAGGTGACCCCTGTGAAAGGGTTATTTGACCCCCAAAGAGGTCACAACCCACAGGTTGAGAACTGCTGCTTAGTGGAACCTAGATTTGAGTCCTTAGTGGTCTCAATATTTAAAAAAAATAATGACAGCCCTGGTTGGTGTGGCTGTTGGCTAGGGAATTGTCCCATACACTAAAAGGGGGCAGTTTCAATTCCCTGTCAGGGCACATACTCAGGGTGCGGGTTCAATCCTAGGTCAGGACATGTGTGGGAGGCAGCTCGTCAATGTTTCTTTCTCACATGAATGTTTCTCTCTCTCTCTCCCTCTAAAAACCAAAAATTTCAAAAATGGTTTTAAAAAAAATAATGATAGATGGCTAGCTAGCTAGACAGATAGATAAAACTGGTCCCAAAGTATGCTGAGTGTAGCTCATTTCCCACACACGGCAGATCTGGTTCAACTGGTATACAAGACTCCTGCCTCCTTACCCCATCAATCACCCACTTCTCCATTACGGGAAAAGTACATTGGAGAAATGAAAATGGAAACACAAAGTGAACACAGAGAGCAACACAAATTGTCCAACCACATGTGACGAATGGCTTGTAACATTCCCGTCTCTCTGTAAAGCCAGATACAGCTGGCAGAGAGGACGTCTCCCTGGCAGCGGCCCTCGTTATGTCAAGCTGAATTCAGGAGAGGAGATGCACCTTTTTTTGAGAAACTATGATAATCACCCAAACCACTCTTGTGAAAAAAGAAATCAGCACTATAAAACTCTTCAAATTCAATGCAAGTCCATCTGTAATAATTCCAGGTTATCTCTGACACAGTGAAAACCCTATAAATAAAGAGGTGACGAACAAAACCAGCACCCTCATGGGATTAATAACCTGAAATATTGCCTGGCTCTTCCCACAGGCCCTGGTCCCACTCAGCATCGCCATCAGAGATGATGTGCTGACCTCTTTTGTCTCCGCTGCTTCAATTTCAGCACTGTCGACCCAGAGAAAGCACTGGACAGGCTAGCACGTCACCCCCTCCTCACTCCCTGTCTGAAGAACTCCTTGATAAACTTACAGTTCAGTGGAATTCATAACCAAATGACTAGGTGCTCTTCTATGCCCTGTGCTAGGGCCATGGGATTATAGAGATGAACTACCCAAAGAAAAAGGTATGGAGAGAGAATATTCTAACAACATGGTGCACACCAAGCCTGCGCAGGGTGATGTGGAGTCCTGGGGAAGATGACTACCTCTGGTCTGGAACTTGAGACAAGATTCCCTACAGAAGTAGGAAGTGGACAGAAGTAGGTAAGTCATAATCTTGGCCATGGAAACGTACACTTAACTTTAACCACCCTTCTCCTGACATCAGCTTTCCATGTCCCCCTCTTCCTTAATGTTCACCCTAACTATGCGAGAGGTGTGTGGTGCTGACAGATCTGAGAGATGACAAAAGTAAGACTGAGTGGCATTTGCCCATTACAGTATCAGGGCCAGGACTCGAGTCCAGTGTACCTGACAGTATGCGTGGGAGTCTACATCAAGACCGTCTCTCAGCTAGGCACCTGTTTGCACTTCACTTTCTTCTTAGAAATCCTTGTTCTTCCTTCTGCAATGTGAAGGTCCTTCTTCTAAACGACAAAGAAGGAAGCAGCACATTTATGAAAATATCTCTGACAAGGTGTTACACTGATTCCAGGACCTTTTACATGACTTAACTATGAATGACCCAACCATCGACCCAGTTTATTCTACTCTTGTCTTTTTCCATTTGTGAAATGAAAGTCAGTCATCTGGCCGCTGTTCTCATCGCTGCCCAAGTTCCACTGCTCAACTCCAGAGACCTCCAGGCCCTCCGAGCTGTGGTCCCTCTTCCTTCCACGTGGCTGTGCTAGTCATTGTACATGCCTCTTTCTTCCTTTCCGTGGAAGGAGTTTGCCATTGTTCAGAGCCCCGGTCCTTTTCCTATCAGCCTTTTCTGATCTATATCCTCTACTAGATAGGAGTACATCTGTCATATTCCCCACCACAGCCCTACTGGACAGCCCTGTGCCTGACATACAGCTATTTATAGTTTACTCAGCTGTCTTGTGTTGAGAAAAAAAGAGTTGTTATAGATATTTAAGGTAAAGCTGTAGCACAGATGCAAATCCGTACATTTCTAAGACATTTAATATAGCATATTTTACCCAGATGGGCACTCCAGACTTTAGGATTAAAAATCTCTCTGGGGACTTACATGTAATTTCCTCTGGCCCTTACCCATGTTGTCTTTTCTATTACTCTGCTTTTATTTTCTGAGCACCCTCTTTCTTACTTCCTTGATGACTCCGAGATGTGCCATTTTTGTTCATTTCTACCAACTACAAATAGTTATCCTATGACTTTCAGAGCATAACAGGTGTTTTGGATGGAGATGTCAAATGCACTCAGATAACAAAAAACAGTCTTTCTTTTTCTCCCAAGCTAAGCCTCTGAATGATGTTCTCACACAAAAGGGCCAACTCAGGATAGACAGTCACGTCTGGGCTCTTCATGTCATTGTAACTGTTCACCTGTACTAGCTCATCATCATCAAACCTGCCCTTGGGGATAAGAGCTTGAGCTTCAAACCTGGTGGGTTTGGGGTTTAACCCTGGCCCAACCATGTCCTAGCTGTATGTCTTTCTGAATCCCTCTGCGACTCAGTTTCTTCATAATAAATTCGACCTCACTATGGCTATTGTAGGTTAAAAACAGGAATGTATATATTCACTGAAATAAGTGGGTCATTTTTTCTCATCATCAAAGAAATGGATCAGAAGAAGCATGGTGAAGTATAACAGAATAGAGTAAGATAGAATTATAGAGGTGAAGGCGCCATTACACTATTTTATCCAATTCTGAACAATCTGGCAAACCTGGTTCTGTCATCACCTCCATTTTGAGATCTCCTCTCTCCTGACTTTTCTTCCCTCCATTCCTTCCCAACACATGCCTGCTCCTATAAGAAACACTCTTGCTTCTATGTGATTTCTATGTTTGGCATGGGCTGAGGACCAGGAGGATCCTGGACCTGACATGTTTTATTGTCTAGCCTGGGTAAGACAGCACTTACCAATTCTGAGCAATAATGTTAAATGATACTACCATGAACATGATGCCTCTGAATCAGTAGATACATTTAGTCAGCATGGACACATTGAATTCAATGTGGCTCTCATAAGGAATAGAGACAATACTCAGAAAGGCCTGATACAAGCAGGGGCTCAACAACAGCTACAGAGTATTGCAGCAGATGTGTCTATTATTGCATTTATCCCAACCTTTAATACTTATTTTGCGCGACCCTTTTTTCTTACTCTGAAGCATGAACTTCTCATGGACAATCTTGTTTATTCATCTGTGTGTTCACAGTAGGTGCTTAGTATATATTAGCTTAACTGGGCCAGTAAGGAAGGGCCAGAAGTCCTTGATCTGGCTGTCCTTCCTCTGAAGACCCACAGTGGTGGGTGAGAGAGGATGAACCAAAACCAGACAGGCAGAAGGAGAGGGTGGGGAAAGAGAGAGAACACAAGTGCCTCTCAACACCAATCACAGAAGTCAAAACAAGAGACACTGTTTCAGGGGCAGTCTTGTTCCGAAACTCTGCTGGTGCATCCCAGGCCTCCCCCTGCCCCCTGTCGGGTGAAGCCTGCTTACTCCACGTGGCTGTGTGTGTCCTCATTCCAGTTTAATGATCCTCCCAGTGGCCCTGCCTCTCCCGCCAATGTGCCCCTGCTCTTGCCATCTTGTCCTTTGAGCTCCTGGTCACACTTTATGTAACATAATTACAGTCCAGGTTGACTCCTCCGTTCCCAGAATGCAAAGGTTACTCTTGTAATTGCAGTGAGTTCTTTCAAGTTCCGGCTTATTTTTAATTATGAATGCCTGAAGCTGGCCTGCCACAGTGTAACTTTCGGCTCCTAAGAAACAAGCCCAAGAAGCAGGGATATAATAGGAATCCCATTTTCATGCAAACGACTTCCGTGACAAAGAAATGTGAGAGGAGAGACTCATTTCTGCATCCCTGAGAGGTGACACTGGCCTTTGAAAACACCCAGCTCCACATTTAGATGAGATTTAAATAAAACTGGCTCATTAGACTATAGTTCCAGGCCCTATAAACATATCAGTACCTCAACTCCCTTGCCTGTGTTTATGGCTTGTTTTTGATATTTTGATTGGCAGGATGGGCCTTAAGCAACACTTTTAGTTGTGTTTTTTTTTAATTTCTGCCTTCTGGAAACCAAAACCCTCAGTCTAGCAAGTAAGAACCAGTAGCTGCCACCCTTGTGTGAGAATCTTCTCGCTTTGTCCTTGTGGTCGCTGCAGGCAAATAGGTTTTTATTTCTTATGTGCCCGGTGCCGTGTCAAACACCAGAAATCTGATTTTATTATGATTGTTATTTAATTAATAGCAGCTCTAAATGTTTAATACTCATTAAAATATTATTAAATTAAACTGTTTTATTATTTATTATTATAAAACAACTCTTAGGCACTGCAAGCCTGCCAAGTACCGTAAGTGTGCCCCTGCCAACTCCCCCATTACTGAAACCCAGACCGGCTCGGGGCCCTTCCAAGACCAGTGTAGTCATCTTTGCAGTCCATGCTGACTTAGGTGAGGACTCCTGCCTCTCTCTGCCTCTCTCTGCTTTGGGGCATCCTGAGGGTTGTGAGGGTGGGAAGGGGGGAAAGACACTTCATACTAACCTAGAGCCTAGCTGTGCCACAGAATAAACTAACTGCTTTATTCATTGTCTTTCATTTCCAGCTGAAATGACCTTATAAAAAAGTATCACTAGCCCTGGTTTTCAGAGGAGAAAAACTGAGGCCCAGAGAGTTTGGGTAACTTGAAAAGCTACAGTCTTGGTTTGGGTAGCCTAGAAGCTGGAAGACCCCCTACACCCACAGAAGTGGAGACACGTTCCCATGTCTGCTGGCGCTCCATCCAACAATGAAAGTCTAGATTTACTGGGTTGTCCCACCTGAGGTATGAGGAAGCAGGGGTGTCATTCACACGTTTCTGTTGGGCATTGTTTAAGGGCTGCTCCCAGGAATGTAGTTTCCTGCTCTTTATCGTCGCCAAGAGTGAACAGAGTGATCCCTTTCTGCTTCAGAGAACATCTTCATGGAAAGCAATGCACATACAGGCAGCTGGAGTTGGTGGCTGCCCCTTTAACTGTTAGGGCCTAAGAGGTATAAAGGAAGGAGGGACCAACAACCTTGGCTACCGCTATGCAGCTCATAAAGGCCAGAGGAGGAATACAAACCCAAGGTGATTCTGCTACGGTGTGCAGTGCTTCTAGACATGGTAGGATTCAGTATAACCAGAAGGATGCGTCAGTCTGTGTTCAGGATTTATGTCATGCATTTAAAAGCAAATATTAAAATTGCTAAATATTCAGTGCACAATCTGAGGCCATAGCCTGGTAAAGATGTGCTTCTTCCCCTCAAACCAGTGGTCCCTGCAGGACATAGCCAATCATCTCAGTGTCCTGACCAGTCCAGCCGCACCCACCCCAGGCCCTGCCCCAGCCACTGCAGAGCTAGCACACCCTTGTGTTGGCTGGAAGAGGGAAGAGCCCCAACGTGGCTAAAGCATCCAGCGTCCTAAGAAAGCAGTACCTCCAAAAGAGGCCATTTCTCTTCTTCTGTGCCACCATACCTCTAAGAGCTGCAGGAGGAAAAATATACCCAGTATTTTTGTATTAAAAAAAGTATCCACATCCTTCTAGGGGACTGTCAGGACCCCTGAAGCATCTCTCTGCCCTTCATGGTTCTATGCATCTGCTGTTGCCAGAGATTGCTCCCTAACCCAGCCCCTGTGCTCTACCATCACGTGAGACTTGCATTGCTATTCTGGAGCCCACAGCACACTGTTCTCACGTCCCAGGCTGCTCTCCCAAAGTGCTCATTCCTGGCACCTCTTGTCCGACCTGTCCAGCAACTAACTGTTTTCCCTGCTGCTATCTTACTGTGGATCTTTGCGTTTTTATTTCCCATGTCAGGAACTGGGTATGAGCTGTGCTTCTCTCCATGTTCCCAAACATGTTCTTTTCTCTCCTCTTTCGAAAACCTAACTCCTTGGAAACTGGTGTCATTAGACTGACTTTTTCGTCTTCTCTGCTGCTGTCGGCTACCAGCCTCCTCATCCATCCCCTGCGTTCACTGATGACTTCAGTGCCTGCTGTGCCGTTCTTCTCCGTCTCTATCCCTCTCACCATTCTTTGTGATTTCAACATTTGTGTGGATGATCCACTCAATACTGGGTCCTCTCTAATTTTTAAAGTAGGCGCTGGTGATTTTTTCTCACCACCCCATCTCAGACACCCACTTGTACACTAATATCATTAACCCTGTCAACACCAATAACCGGACCCCATCCCACCAGTCTGTCACCACTGTTTTCTTGTGTAGCTTACATTTTTATTCCCACTTCCAACCTCTTTCGTCTTCCTTAAGATCTCCTTTTTTATGTTTTCTCTCCATTTCATCCCTTCCTCTTCTCACTTCCCTTGCCCAGCTGGGGTCCTGTGCTCAGCACTGTTACCACTCCGTTGCAGCTGTCCTTACCTCTCCTTCCTCTATCCTACTGTCCTGGCAGGATCGGAACCCTGCTTAAATCTAACCTCCCACCAACTCTGCTCCGGCATCCCAACGGCTTTGTCTGGTCTGACCTTCAAAAGATGACCATGAGTCCCCGTGAGCACTCCAGAACTCCTGGTGACCCTAATATCCTCCCTTACTGCCTTTGTTGTCCCCCTTTCCAGATGAATATTCTTCCTGGTTGCCTCTCTCCTAACCTGCGTCTTCCCCATCACTTTTATTACCCGATACTTAACCTATAAAATAGAAACAGTGGGACTTTCACGCAGTAAGCCTCCGAGAGTGGTTCATCCCAGAGATGTTCAGCTTCCTTGTGTCGATCGTTGTTCTAGGTAATGGGGATACCGTGGTGCACGAACAGGCGAGGCCTCGCTGTCAGAGGGCTTCCCTTCTATCACCATGGCTACCACTTCCCACCCTCATTAGTTACTCAAACTCTGTTCTCTTCTTGGTGGAATGAAGGATTCTTCCTCTCATCGAAGGCCAACCCTCCACATGAAGCCTGCGTTCTATCCCCTCACCTCTCAGCTCCTGTAATTGTGCTCTGGGTTCCTTGGTATCAATTTCTACTTCTCCACTGGATCATGCCTAATAATTTACAAACGTGCTCCAGCATCTTTTGTCTAAAAAACAAAACAACCCAACAAAACACCCCTGTGACCCCACACACCCCTATAGTTACTGCCTCGAATTTCCTTTCACAGCGAACATTCTTCAAAAAGTTGTCTAGAGCTGGTTTTCACTTTCTAGTTTCACACTCTTTTCCAGCCCATTCCAGCCTGATTTTCCCCCCTCAAGCCTTTTGTAGTACCAGCAGCAACTTCCAAGCAGCTAAATAGTATGGTCATTTCTCTATCTTCATAGATGTTATAGGATAAAGACGGTGGGTTCTGGAGACAGACCTCCTGGCGGTACATCCCAGTATTGCTAACCTAGCAGCTGTGGTACCTTGAGAAAGTTACTAATCTTTCAGTGTCTTTATTTTCTCATCTGAAAAGCGAGCTTAACAACTATATATACCTCTTAGATTTGTTATGAGAATTAAATGTGCACGTGTGTGCAGCATTTGAACTGTGGGCCAGATACAGTGTAAGTGCTCAGTTAATGTTAGTGATGATGATGATGATGATGATATCACTTCTGCGGATAGTATGGTGGTAGTAAAATCAGCAGTCTTGCCTTACTTGACCACCATGCACCCTCTCAGTCAGTGAGCAAGCCCCCCCCTTGCATTTTCTAACCTTTCCCAACTCTGCCTTTGTTTGACTGGCAAATAGAGGGCTCCAGGCTCAGGACTGAAACTAGCATTCTCCTCTATCCACACTCCCTCCTTTGATGATCGCATACAAGCCTATGGATTTAAATGACTTTTCTATGATAACAGTTTCGAAAGTGGGTTCTCTCCTGAGCACCAGACTCATACACTGGGTGCTCACTTGACAGCTCCATTCGAGTGTCTAAGATGCATCTCAGACTTGACAGAATCACTAACAACTCTTGAATGTGACCCCAACGTCTTCCAAGTCTTTATTAAATGGTGCAACCACCCACCTAGCTGATTAAACCAGAACATGAGCTATTCTTATACCACACTCTTCCTCCCCCCATGTTATTAGCTGAATGTTTGGGTCTCCTCGAAGTTCACGTTGATGTCCTGATTCTCAATGTGATGGTATTTGGAAGTGGGGCCTTTGAGAGATATTTAGGGTTAGATGAGGTCATAAAGGTAGAGCCTACATGATGAAATTAATGCCCTAATAATAAAAAAAGAAGATATCTCTCTCTCTCTCTCTCTCTCTCTCTCTCTCTCTCTCTCTCTCTCTCTCATGTTAGGATTCACCAAGAAGGCAACTATCTACAAATCAAAAAGCGAGATCTAACAAGACACAGAATCTGCTACACCCTGATCTTAGATTTCTCAGCCTCTGAAACTAATGTTTGAAACAGATATTTGTTGTTCAAGCCACTCAATCTCTATTATTTTGTTATAGCAGCCTGAGCCACTAAGACACCACACTTCCACTTAATTCACTTCTTCAACCGATGTCTACTGAGCACCTACTATGCACCAGTCATTCTTCTAGGTAGCAAGGATACAAACATTAACAGAACAACAAATCCTTACCCTCATGGAGATTACAAACTTGTTTTTTGACTCCACCCTGAAAATAGACTCAACTGTGCTCACTGTTCTCCCTCTTCACCCCCACTCTGAGACACCACCCTGCTTCCCTGGATCAAGGACACTGCGCTAGGCTCTTCCCCTCACGCACGCACTCGCCCCCTTACGATCCATGTTCTACCCAGCGAGCAGAGGGAACCTGTGAAAATTCTGCTTATGTTGCTGGAAGGGCTTCCCATTCTGCTTGCAATCAAGTGTGATAGCTTCACCTGGACGCCTCTCTGAGTTCATCGGCCCCTTCTCTCTGCCTGGTCCCTGGGCTCCAGCACGCCTGCCTTCTTTCCTTTCTGCCTTACAACTTCTGCGTCCACACGCCCACTGGCCTTCAGGTCGTATAAGTGTCAGCTCCTCAAAAAGCCTTCCCGGACCATCTCATGCAAAGTAGCCCCAGTCGCGTTCCTAACTATGCTTTTACTAATATCTCAAAGCTTCTTTGTGCTTTTCTCAGGGTACTAGTGCTTTAAACCTTGTATTTTCTTCATTTATGTGGTTAATGTGCTAACGTTTGTTCAGGCCTGGGTTCCTTTTTTATTTTCTCTTTTTATTATTATTATTTTTTATTTTATATTTTTATTTTTTATTGATTAATTTATTTTTGTTACAGATGTTTCTTCTTGCCTTTGTAGTGTGAGAGAGAGAGAGAGAAACATCAATGTGAGAGAGATACATGTGTCAGCTGCCTCCTGCATGCTCCCTACTGGGGACTGAGCCCACAACCTGGGCATGTACCCTGACTGGGAATCAAACTGAGACCACTCAGTTGATGGGACAACACTCAATCTACTGAGCCACACCGGCCGGGCAAGGGTAGGGTTTCTATTCGTTTTCACTGTTACATCGTTCATTGTACCTTAAGCAGTTACTACCTTGTACATGGTAGAGACAAAGTGGTTTTTAGAATGTTTCTTTTTTAATAAAGGAAAGTAAGCAGATATGAAAATAAATCACTTTGGGCTAGGAGTCAGGAATTCATTATTTGAATGCTAACTTTGCCACTATCTACAAAGTGTAGCTCTTGGTAGACTGTTTTTCTGGGACTAAGTTTTCTTATTTAAAAAGTAGGTAGTTTAGAAACAGAGCTTCATAAAGACTACAACATGATAATTGGAACTAGAAAGTCCTGGTTTTTATTTCTGGCTCTTTATCCTACTGGGTATATGACTTTGGAGAAGCTACTTAAACCCAACCCTACCCATCCAAAGACTTGTTGTGAGAATTAAATAAATTATGCAAAAAACTAGCATGGAGCCCAGTCCATGTGGATGCTCCAAAAACTCATTTTTTTCTTTTTTCCTTTTTCTACTATGAGCTATAATAAGCAAAGTCCCTTGAACTCAGCTGACACTAGCTCAAGACATACAGAATGAGTGAAGCATATAAACTGAAAGTACAGAAATTCATTTTTCTTTTGTCCTCATTTCCAGGCATAGTGAAGTACAAAGGACATTCCTAACTTTGATTAGTCCAAAGCTTGAATGCTGTAACGTAATTAAAATAAAAAAGAATAAAAAGAACCTCACCAAATGCGCACATAAAGCGGGCCCCTCATATCTGGGCTCGGAAGGAACAGGTTTACGCAAACCTCTGCAAAGCGAAGTCAGTCTCCCTTCCCGGCTGAGGGTGTGCTGGGGAAAAGGCATGTGGACAGGGAGGGTGCAGCAGGAGCTCCAGGGGCCCTCCTCTCCTGCAAGCTTCAGGCAGGGCAACACCTGGGCAACACCTGGACAATTTGAGAGGCGTCTGATTCCTCGGGGAGCTTCATCTAGGCCACAGCTGCTCCAATAGCCCTTACCTGTCTCCTTGACATTTTCCTCCCAGTGGAGAAAGAGAGTCTCTATTTACTGAGTCCCAACATCTGTCACCCACATGCCTGGGTGATATATAAGCTTCACAACAAACCCCCGAGTAGGTAGCATTTCTGACATTTTACATTTGTTGAGTTTCAACTACTTTGCCAAGCCCGCTGACAGGCAAGCCTCACATGTCATCTCAATCTTCACAGTGGTCCTGGAAAGCGACATAATTGTGCACTTTGTGCAGATGAGGAAATTAAGATTTGCAGAGGTTTAATAACTGTGGGAAGCCCCTGGGCCAGGGAGCGGTAGAACTGAGAGGGAAAATGAGGTCTGTCTAATTCCCAGACCCAGTACTACATGAACCAGATTCATTAAGCCTGAAGAAACCACAGACCTCACAATAGAGCTTATGCATGTATGCTTCCATACATGCACCTACCTGATTTATTTTTTCAAATTAGCTTAATAACATATATTATCATTTCCTGATGTGCCACAAGATTTTTCTTCTTAGGGCCTAGTTTCCATTGTTCACTACATCCAATTGACCTTTCCTTTTATTTCCAAATGTGCAGGTTGTGCTTCAAGCTGTCAAAGCCCAGAGGAATTGTGGCAGGCAGTACCTCTAAGTGGGCAATAGACTTGGGGCAGATAATCATACGCCAGGGCCAGAAAAGCAGTAACTGGGTACCAGACATCATCACTGATCAATGAGAAGTTGAAGGACTAAATGAGATAATATATATGAAGTGCCCAGTACATTACACTCTTTAAAAAGGCCAGGATTGTTATCCTTTTAGTAGTAGTAATAGTAGTAGCAGTTATTATTTTTATTTACTACCTCCCCTTGGAATCAGTCTTTTATCTTTCTAGGTAGAAGTAAGCACAGTTCCCTCTGTCATTTTAAAGAAATTTAGCTTGATACCCAGCATTTTCAGCCTGGTTTATAATATAATTCTTCTTCTCTCTTATTTTCTATAAAAACTGGATTTTTCCTTGAGGATGGGTTGTGGCTCATTTATTTTCACTCTCATTGCATCTAGAACCTGCCTATATACATAGTATCACATCATGGTTTATTTGTGGGAGTGAAGGGAGGAAGGAAGGAAGAAAACAAGGAAGGAAGAAAGGGAGGGAGGGAGGGAAAGAGAAAGGGAGGGACGGACTCATATTCAGGTCCCACTTGTCCACCGGCCTACACAGAGAACAATGTGCTCAATGTCTGGGTCAGCGGCAAAGATGCCATGAAGCAGTTAACCTTTGTCTGAGTGACCAGGTCATCCAGATCTGCCTACGTCACAACACCAACTGTGGTCTTTGTATTTACTTATCTTGTTTTTGTTTTTTTTAAGACTACTTTTTCAGAGCAGTTTTAGGTTCACAACAAACGTGAGTAGGACATACAGAGTTCTCATAAACCCTAATTGTCAACATCCTCACCCCCCACACACATGAATATCCTTCCCTATTATCAACATTCTCCACCACAGTGGTACATTTGTTACAATTGTTGAACCTATATTGACATACCAAAATCACCCCAAATTCATAACTTACACTAAGGTTCACCCTTGATGCTATATATTCTAAGTGTTTGGGCAAATGTGCAGTGATATGTATCCATCATTACAGTATCGTACAGAGTAGTTGCTTTGCCCTGAAATCCGCCGTGCTCTCCCTATTCATCCCTACCCCCAACTCACACCCTTGGTTACTGCTATTTGTCCATCTCTCTTACCAATTAGTTTCATGGGGGTGAAGAAATGTGCCTCTTTCATTTTTTTATCCCCACTTTACAGCACAAGCATTGGCTCAGGACTCTACAAATATTTTAGTAAATCAGTAAGTGGAGTTTCTAATGAGTGTACCCTCACATTGGGTTAGGACACTCATGCACATTGTCATGGAGAATATCTATGTTAGATTTTGAAAGAGAAAGATAAGTAGGGCCTGAAAAAGGAGATTCTTATGACTTAATACTATGAGGTTTTTTTAATGCCTTTGAAATAATTTTATGTGAAGCTCTTTTTCATTGACATCTATTTTTCTATCTATAATGAGATATATACTCTCTCTCAATATATATATATATATATATATATATTCCATATAATCTTTACTGAATTTGCCTACAAAGTTATATGTTATATATATTTTATATATTTATATATTAAATATACCTAATATATATTTGTAACTTTGTATGCAAATTCAATAAAGATTTGTTGGACAATGCACCTATGATTCCATCACATTTTCTCTCAGTGTATACACATAACTAAAGAGTATCCATCACAGTAGGTTAGAACATGGATGAATGAGAAACATACACCAGGGCCAGAAAAGCAGTAACTGGGTACTGGACATCATCACTGATCAACGAGGAGGATGTGTTCAGGGCTGTCATTAGGAGCTGCTATAAGCCAAGCAGAGAAGAAATGTGTCTCAAGACCAGCTAAAAACAGGGTTTTGCATTGGTGACACAGGAGAAGAAACAAAGTCATGAGAGCAGACCTTTAGGAAGTCATCCTCAAAATGACCCCATTATCCAGGTGGAGTTGATTCTTTTGGTGGGGTCCCTCCAGTCCTGTGCTATTTGGAGACTCCCAGTGAGCTTCCCTGTGCTGCCCTCCCGACTGCTGCCCAGCTGTCAACATGTACTAGTCAGCAGTCACCAAGTGCTTGTTTTACCAAATGAAAAATGGAACCTATTTTGGGCCACTCTTAGGGTTCTAGAAATTGTATTTATACAGCTGGTGAACATGCGGTTCATATGTCAAAATCAATCAGTCCTCATACCTTGTCAGAGTTTGGCCATGAGATATAAAGAGAATACTAGGGCACATTTTTCTCTCTAGTTCTTCTGCAAATCAGTTCCACACATAGACATACATAGACTTTTCCTCTTTTGAGTGTATAAAATGCATTTGCCATGACACAGTGGAAGAAGGATGGTCTTGAAGGCAAAGCACTGTGTTCAAATTCTAGAGCTACCACTTACTAGGTATGTGTCCTTAATCCAAATTCTTAACCAGTCTTAGCCTAGTTTCCTCCTCTGAAAAATGGAGATAATTACATAATAACCTGATTGTTAAGAGGATCATTACAAGGAGTAAAATAAACAATATGCAAAAATTATCTAATGATATTCTTAGCTATTAGTAATTAGTAAGGACCCATTAACTATAAATTTATATTATTTTTACTATTAGTTTCAAGTAGCAGCAAAACATAGAATGAAGTACGAAGTCTCAATCTCTTGCTTTAAATTAGAGTTGAGCCCTTCTGTTCTTTGTGTGTTTTCTCCTTTCTTTCTTCTTTCTCTCCCTCCCTCCCTCCCTCTCTCCTTCTGTCTGACTCTTTCTCTATGTCTCTGTGTGTGCATCTCTGTCTCTCTCCAAAGCCAATTTAAAAAACAATAGCACTAGACTTTGATTGTTATGACAATTTTAGCATTATCATGAAAAATTGGTGACTAGACATTCTGAAGGATCAACTAAAACAGAAAATGACAGGAGGCTATGAGACTCATTAAAAGGCTATGATTATCGCCATTATCATTGGGATATCCTCACCTGGATGTTGGTTTTTATCTAACTAGTCTTCAAATCATTAGACATCCTCAACTTAATCTCTTCTTCCACCTCACCTATCTAAGTATTTACTGAATCCTGACCATTTAACTTTCTAAATGTCTCCAGAATTTATTCCCTCATCTCCATCCCACTGACCCTATGAACCTCTCCCAAGGACTTCTGTAAGAGCCTCCTTATTGTCTCCTGCTGCCTGTCTTACTTCCCCCCAGTTTTCACACTGTGCCAGTGTGATCTTTAGGACAGGAAAACAATTAAGGCCCACCTTAATTTTGATCCCTTTGGAAAGTCCCATTGCCTTGAGAATTTAGGGGAAACTCTTCAACCCGGCATATGAAGCTTTTTGGTAGGACTTTGCCTGTCTCCACCATCCTATTCATACTTCCCCATGGACCACTTACCTTCACACTTGTTGTTTTGAGGTCCCCACTGTTTTCTTTAAATCCTATGTTCATGCCAACCTCTTCCCATGCTGATTCCTTCTGCCTAGAGTTTAGCTGTCCTGCTTTCTCTGCTACCTTGTTTTCTTTCTGGTGAAGATGAGCTTCCCTTGTAAATCCTCTTCCATGTAGAATAGGAATGGCTTCCTGTGTTCCATTAGAATCTTGTTCACCCATTATTTTAACTGCATCTTATTTTTTTAAATGTTTTTATTGACTTTTAGAGAGAGAGGGAGATAGAAACATCGATGAGAGAGATATATAATGGCTGCCTCCTGCACATCCCCAGTGGGGATCAAGCCTGTAACGTGGGCACGTTCCCTGACTATGAATCGAACCAGGGACCTCTTGGTCCATGGGTTGATGCTCACCACTGAGCCACACTGGCCAGGCTTTAACTGCATCTTGATAACATGTATATATGAGTCCAAAGGGCAGAAATAGTCTTCTTTGACAATTAAATAGTGTGTGACCTTGATTTCTTTATATTTTAAGTTGAAATAATAATGATGTCTATTTTATAGAGCTGTTATGAGGGTTACAGTAAACATACATTAAGTACTTAGAACAGAGACTGGCAATAGTCAAATGTATATGTTTATTATTATAGCCGCTAGTATCTTAATTTCCAGCACAGGCATGACCTTGAGTTTGTGTCTAAGTTTCTCATCTCAACTGAAATATACTTGCTCACCTACCCTCACCAAGTCTAAACATTCCCCCAAATTAAGGCTCAGTTCCAAAAATTCACATCTTCCATGAAGCTGTCTCTAATTTTAGCAGGAATATATTTCTCTCTCTTTGGTGCTTCAGAAACACTTTGCCCCTGCCTTTTTCTCCCATATTTTGATCCCCAAATTGAAGTTATATCATATAAGTCCCATTTCTCCACAGAAGCTTGTATTTCCCAGATCTAGTAGCGATTTGGTCACCTGTATCTACCTCCTTCCCTCAGCACTTAGTGAAGAGTCAAGCATGTGGTCAGGGTTCCAGAATTATGTGGATGAAGGACTGCATTCATAGGTGTCTTAGTCTATTCAGGCTGCTATAATAAAAATATATAGACTGGGTGGCTCATAAACAGCAGACATTTCTTTCTCACAGTTCAGGAGGCAGATCGTTCAAGATCAAGGTGCTGTCAGATTTTGTGTCTTGTGAGATTCCTGGTTCAGAGACAGCTATCTTTGCCATGTCCTCACATGGTAGAAGGAACTTGTAAACTTTCTGGGGTCTCTTTCATAAGGCACTAACCCCATTTATAAGGGTTTTTTCCTGATAACCTAATTGCATCCAATGGTCCTCATCTCCATCTACCCTCACATTGGAGACTGGGTTTTAACAATTTGAATTTGGGGAGGACACACACATTTAGTCTATAGAAACAGGCTTCTCACCTTCATGTTCTCCATTGTGGTTGGAATCATCGAGGCCCTGTGGCAGAGCTGCAATGGCCCAGTGCATTGGATTTGCCTTATCATGATGCCCAGGGTTTCATTTCTCTGCTTTCTTTACAATTATATATAATGCTCCCCAAACCAGTCACTGCTATCGTGTCAAAGCTAGGGATCTGAAGAAAACCTCAAGGAGGAAGTGTTTCTGAAAGTAGAAGAGGATAAGAAAAAGAGAGAGAGAGAGAGAGAGAGAGAGAGAGAGAGAGAGGAAGGAAGGAAGGAAGGAAGGAAGGAAGGAAGGAAGGAAGGAAGGTAGGTGAGGCCTGGAATCAATAGGACCTGTACTCCTAATGGCAATAACAAAGAGAAGCTTACCCTTTGTGCATGTGATTGAAGGGCTGACACCCTTCCCTCTGGGAGGTGATGGAGCTATGGGGTGTGTTGGGCAAGAGGAGTGGAGGTGATTCCCAGAGCAGTGGTGACTCAAATTTTTGAAGACAGGATGACCATTCCCACCATGTCTTCTTCCTGGTCATCACTGCCACCATCATGTCGCACTCACCCAGCACCTACACTTACAAAAGTGCTTTCCAGTTGCCATCTCGCCTGCATTGAGAGTAGCAGAATATGTTGCCCTGAACGTGTCTCTTTGACGTGAGGATTATTTTCAAGTAATTATTTTGAGAAGTTCCTTCCTTCCTTCCTTCCTTCCTTCCTTCCTTCCTTCCTTCCTTCCTTCCTTCCTTCCTTCCTTCCTTCCTCCCTCCCTCCCTCCCTCCCTCCCTCCCTTCCTCCCTTTCTTCCTTCCACTACAGACTGGGTGACTTAAACATTACACATTTATTTCTCACAATTTTGGAGACTAGAAGTCCAGGGTCACAGGCCAAAGTGTCAACATGTTTGGTTTGTTTTGAGGCCTCTTTCCTTGTATGCAGGTGGCCACCTTCATGCTATATATTCACTGTGTGTGTGTGTGTGTGTGTGTGTGTGTGTGTGTGTGCAGGCATCACTGGTGCTTATTGGATTAGGGTCTACCTGGGCATCATTCTAACTTAATCCTATCTCTATACACTCTGACCTACTGCAGGTTAGTGCTTCAACATATGAATTTGATGGGGGCACAATTCAGTCCATAATGAGAACCTAGAATGAATGCTCACACTTTGCAAGGCTGTATAATATTCTTTCTTATTTCTTTTCTTACTCTTTTTCTTTTCTCTCTAGTTTACTAAAAGTTCTACTCAAAAGCATTTGAGAAGATTTAAGAGCTTCCCCAAAAGCTTTCAGTTTCTCTTTTGTCTTTAACACATAGCCCTTATCACATTCATTTTTTTACCTAGCACCCTTGGGGCTTTATTCAAAAGAGGTTTGAATGATTGATTACTAATAACTCCAACCATTATTTGACCTATTACCAATACCACCACCATTATTGCACAACAACTGCTGTAGCTATCACACCACTAATACTATGTCTCTCCCTCCTTTTCTTCCTCCTCCCCTTCCTCCTGTAATGAAATCATCTCTCAGGGGTATTGTCAGAGCAAAACAGCTCCATGCATGCAAATACTGCCTGGATGCTATAGTCAGAAACATTACTACCTGCCTTGTCAAGGGAATTAAAGAAACAAAAATCAGGAGACAACTGGTCCCCCTCCCTTTTCTCCCTTTTCTCATTCCCCCTTTGCCTTATACTTCTTTGGATTAAGAAAAGGTTATTTATTTTGTCTTCTAGGCCCTGTGGAGCATTTGGTCAGCTCAGAGATGCAAAACTATTTTCAGGAGCCCTGCTGCCCTTTTTCCTTATCCAGGCCTCTCCAGGACAATTAACAGCTGCAATTAGAAGCACAGAGGTACATTCTACCGGCTGGCAAGCTCAGGCACTTGTGACCCTGGTGGCCTTGATTGACTTGGCAGGACCCTGAACACCCCACTGCAAACCTCAGAACTGTGGTCTTTTCATCCCCCTCATTATCTGCCTGCTCCAGGTGGAGCCAGGGCTCAGTCAGAGTTTTTGTGCCTTAATGCACCTGTCTGAATAGGAAGGTGATGCTATTTTCCAAGAAATCAAAAGTGACCAAGCTCCTTAGGAAGCTTTTAAACCAGAAAGGAGGGGGGAAAGTCTGAATGCAGTTTTTTATTCCTTCCTCCTTTTCTTCCTCCATTTCCTCCCTCCCTCCTTCCTTTCTTCTTTTTTCTTGTCTTTTCCACTGCCTTGCTTTCTATCGTCTCTCCCTCTTTCTTTCCTTTCCTCTTCCTGTGACTGCTTTTCATCAGCATTTTCCCAATCTTTATTTTCTCCCTTTTCTTTCCTTTCATTATAATAATTGCCCCAAGTTTAAGATAATGGAGATATTCCAAGATGCGTATCATCTATGGCTCCAAACTGAAGCACAGGGGGGCTTGTATCCTTGTTCATGTTTAAATCTGACTATCCGTGGGTAGCTGAATCAGTACAAGGGAGTAACTGAAGGCCTTCTGATGGAAAGAGTTTAGCATTTCTTCCCCAATAACATATTTTTTTCTTTTTAATTATACTGTTTTGTTTGCTCGTCTCTTCATCTGTCCACCTCAGTCCCTTGAGGACAGAGCTCACATTTTCTCAATCGACATACAGGCTGAAGCAAAAGTAGGTTTATAGTTGTGAGGACCAGAAACACAGTTTATTCTTGTTTTATTATTTTCCAGGTGAATAACTGTAAACCTATCTTTACCCCGCCTTGTATTATCATTATGCATTTAATTAGTGTAATTCCTGTGACAGAGCTACACCTAGGAATGAACCCGGCTGGCTGTGTGGCATTTGTTTATAACAAACTGCCGGATTCTTTTTGCTTTTATTTTCCTTGTGTTTTTGTCATGCATTACTATTCAAGAAAAAGCTAAGTCTACAGCTTTCAGCTTTGTGCATCTGTTTTGGTGTTAGTGTAGGGCTTGTTAAACAAAAATTTTCTCCCTTTTTTTGGCTGTGGAACATGTTTTCAAATTACTAAAATGGCTGTTCCTTAAAAAGGGGAGTTAATTCATCTGGCCCTGATATTTCACAACTCAGAATTATAATTATTGGTGTGCTGCTATTAAATGATTAATAAGTAATTCTTCAGGGGGAAAGAAGTCTTTGATTTGTAGGATCTGATGAATTTCCATAATGTAAATACTCCCACTGCAGCTGTTTTCAAGTTTATTAACGTGATGTCATTGAACTTGGAGGTGGGAAGAGATATGAACCACTGTTTTCCACAAACATGATCGCCAGTTCAAGCATACTGCTGGTTGTCGAGATTTGATAACTTTCTCAGTCTTGTCAACTGCATAGGTTGTCTGTCCTTGATGGAGTCAATTTTGGTAAAATATTGTCTTAGAAAATCATTCATTTCATTCAATCATTCAAATAAATTATTTAGTCTTACACACTACGTTTTTAGAATTATTTTTATTTCCTTGATATTTCTGATCTTCCTGCCATCATTTCCATGTTAAATGTTGAATATTTGTTTTTGTATTTTCTTTGTATTTATCAGATTCACTGGAATTTCTATTTTATTCTTTTTTTTATCATTTGTTTGCTCTGCAAAGAAACCATTTCTTAAATTTACTTGTCAGGTTTATTGCTTTTCTGTTTTTAATATATTATTTTTTGCCTATATTTATTAAGTTTTTATTTTTCTAATTTATATGAATGAAATATCAGGTTTTGAGAGTACACAATAAATAAATGGTATGTATTACTATTATATAAATACATTTACCCCCTCAATATAACTTAGTGTATATTGGTTTTGGATATTATGCTAGGTATTATTTTCAAATTTGAAATTGGCTTTATTAACTGTAGAGTATACTCTATGCTTTCTACAATACAATGAAAACTTGATTCATGTCTGCATTTTTGTAATCCCACCAGAGTTGTTGGAAAACATTTAGATATTCCCCTTGTTTCATCATGCCAGTGGCCATTTCTTTACCCCTGGCTTCCTCGTATCCCCACTGAGTCTCTTGTGGTTTCCAATTCCCATGTTCCTAACATATGTCTTCATTAAAGTCAGATTCCTTCTTACCACCCTCTGCCTCTGATTAGAGGTTGACTCCCAGACACCCCGTGGGATAGAAAATTTAATTTCCTTATGGTCATGGCCTGTGCTGCCTGTGATAGCTTCTACTGAGATGAAGCCACTTGGTTGTTTGGGGGTGATGCAGACACTTGATCTAAAATTTAGATTTGTTAAATAGCCACACTTCCTGCAGATAGTTGGAGGAATTGGGCCAATGGCTTTTAGAACATATGGACAATGAAAGGGTTTGCATTAAGCATTTGATGTTTGTTCAACTTGCTTTTTGAGCAACACATGTGAAGAGCAACTGTGGGTCAGCCAAGAATAGTTGGACTGGTAGTAGCTTGTTAATATGGTCGGCGATTAAGAGCAGTATGAGTATTCAGTCCAAGTAAAAAGTGATTAAGGCAGAAGGAATAAGAGGATTATGGTTGAGCTCTTACTATGTATCAGACCCTACATATATTAACTGAGTGCCTTGGATATCCCTACAAAGCAGTTATTACTTTAAAATGAAGGCTCATAAAAGGAAAACATGCATCTAGAAGGTGAGGGAGGCAGGATTCAAAGTCTGACTTAATTCAAGACCCAAACATTTTCAACAGGATTGGAGCCCTTTTTTGCTCCATATAGTTCTAGGCAACTTATATTTTAACTCTCATTGCCATGGAGGGTCCATATTGTGAATTCTAAAAACGTCCTGATTGGTTTAATGCTCAGAATATTCGAGAAGATCTTTGAACTTGAATAAGTGGCATTCGATTACTGTAGCTAAGTGCATGATAGTCATAACAGTTCTTTTGTCTGCTTTGCCTCTACTCTTTTTTTTTGGGGGGGGGGGTTATTATATAAATCCAGTGGTCACTTACAAGAGAGAAAAAGGGACACATTTGTGTTTCATGTGTGGATAGAAATTAAACTTGTAAAACTGAGCTATGACGGTTCCCCACCAGATGGACTGCAGAGCAGAGAGATGAGCTACGCCGAGAGGAAAGGATGGATAGGACATGCAGACAGACCCAGGAACGTCTGTCCTAGGAGCTCCTCCTAAATATGCGTGGGGTTGTCCTGAGGTTATATTCCATCCTTGCCCTTGGGTTTCGTGAGGTTACCCTACATCTATTTGAATTCACTGAGTTGATTCTTCTTTCTTAAAGTTTTTGTTGTCTGAGAAACTGCACCCCATGGTCAGAGGGGCGGCATGGCACACTAGTGATACAACCAATTATCCATTTCACCAAAATTCTTCGAATTGAATCCGAGATCCAGCACTTAGTAGTAGCTGTGGTAGGCTAAATAGTGACTCCCACATATACCCATACCTGAATCCCTGGAATCCGTGAGCGTTGCTTTACATGGCAAAAATGACTTTACAGATGTGATTAAGTTAAAGGATCTTGAGGTAGGGAGGGATATTTTTCTAAATTATCTGAGAGGGCCCTAAATGTAATCAGAAGTGTCCTTAAAAGAAACAGACAGAGATTTAATACAGAAGAGGAAGTTGGAGATGTGGTGTTAAAATCAAGAGATTGGAGTGATGCAAGGAAGGGTCATGAGCTAAGGATGCAGTCAGCCTCCAGAAGCTTGAAGAGTCCAGGTAACATCCTCCGCCCCAGGCTCCAGGCGGAATTAGCCCTGCTGGCACCTTGACACAAGCCTATAGAAACAAATCGCAGCCTCCGGCCTCTAGAACTGTGAGATAACAAATTTATGTAGGCTTTTAAATGTTTATTTAAATCATTTTTTATTTTTCAATTAAATATGAATAGATTAAAAAGTACAAGCTGCTTGTTACAGAATAGTCATGGGGATGTAAAGTACAGCAAAGAGAATATAGCCAATGATATTCTAATAACTGTGTATGGTGTCAGATGGGTAAAAAATGTTTTCGGGTGATCACTTAGTAAGTTATATAATGTTTCATCATTGATGTAGACCTGCAATTAATATAATGTTGTTTGCCAACTGTAAATTTGTGTAGTTATAAGAAATCAAGTTTGTAGCAATTTGTTACAGCAAAAATAACAAACTAATATGGTAGGTTTGTGGTCTTGGGAATGTTTTCTAACCATTCTATGCTCCAGTTTAACCTGTTAAATCTGTAATATGGGGAAAAGTCCATATTTAATCAGCTGACTTTGAGAATCAGTGAGTTGGAATATTGTCTGCCATATAGCAGGCACTCAATAGGCATTTGATTATTCAATGTTTGCATTCAATACAGTTTTAGTCATACAGTTAATTACAGGAGAGGCAAAGACTTCTTTATAAATTGTTCTAAAACACTACCAGATAGTTGGAGAAAAACAATTAATGGATCAAATATGATGTGATCAAATGTAAAAAGTTGGTATAAGTAGATCCATTTTAATTAATTAATTTAATTTTCTATTTATTATTTATTTAATCCTCACCCGAGGACATTTTCCCATTTTTTTGGTGAGATAGAGTAGGAGGGAGAGAGAAAGAGAGAAACATCAATGTGAAAGGGACACATCGAGTGGCTGCCACCCGCACGACCCAACCAGGGTTGAGAACAAACCGCAACCAGGGTACATGCCCTTAGCGGGAACCAAACCCGGGTGTCTCGGGACCACAGGCCGACACTCTAACCGCTGAGCCAAACTGGCCATTTTAATTTATTTTTAAAATATATTTTAAAAATTGATTTTTAGCCTGGCTGGTGTGGCTCCGTGGTTGAGTGTTAACCCATGCACCAAGAGGTTGTCAGTTTTATTCCTGGTCAGGGCACATGCCCCGGCTGTGGGTCAAATCTCCAGTGGGGGCATGCAGAAGGCGGCCAACTGATATTCTCTCTCATTGATGTTTCTCTCTCTCCCTCTCTCTCTAAAATCAATAAAGAAAAAAAAAATTTAACTGATTTTTAGATAGAGAGGAAGGGAGCCGGAGAGGGAGAAACATCCAGTGGCTGCCCCCTGCAGGCCCCCTACCAGGGGTCAAGCTGCACCATTGGCCTGTGTCCTGACTGGGAACCTAACTGGGACTTCTAGGTGCATGGATCATGCCCAACCAACTGAGCCACAGTGGCCGGGGCAAGTGAATCCATTTCAGAAGAACTGCATTTCATCTCTTACTCTTTGGAAATTCAGAATATTTGAGCTGGGCAAAATAAGCTTTGGACTGTCATATCAACATTGTTTTACAAACAATTGTTTGTAAAGCTGACCGGAAAGCCTATACCCTGACTATGATGTGCTTTAGAATCAGTGAACAGTCCCGTGTAGCTAAAGAATAACTTAGCTTATCAGCACCAACAGAAATGCATTCCTCCGTTTTACACAATTATATTTATTGAACAACTTAGCCTATATAATTTAAAACTCTAATGGCCATTCTGGGGAACCTTTGTTTTAGATAAGTATATCTTAAGAAGCCCCCTTTATTTTATTTATTGATTTATTTTTTATTTTTTTAAATCCTCACCCGAGGACATTTTTGCATTCATCTTCAGATAGAGCGAGAGGGAGAGAGGGAGGAAGAGAGAGAAACATCAACATGAGAGAGACACATTGATTGGTTGCCACCCACATGACCCCAACTGGGGCCAGGAACAAACTGCAGCCGATGTACATGCCCTTAGCGGGGACCGAACTGGGTCTCTCTGGACCACAGTCTGACGCTCTAACCACTGAGCCAAACCGGCCAGGGCAAGGAACCCCCTTTAAAAGAGAAGACTCCGAAGCCCTTGAAGACAATAGAATGCATTATTTAATTGGCACACAGAAGCTTCTAAAGGTCAAAATGACTTCAAAAACAGCTCTACAAAGATCCTAAAAAATAATAAATAAATAAAAATGGCCATTTCAGTAGTTAACCTTAACTTAGGTATTTAAAAGCAAGATTCTCTATAAGGCTTTTGAATTTCTTACTGTTTGCCCCGCCTGAAACATTACAAGACATTTTTAAAAAAAAATTAATAACTATGATCAGAAATTTGGCAGAATTGGAAGTGAATATTTAAAGCTGGATAGGAGTTTTTTAGGCCTATTCAGCTATTTCCCAGATCCTCCTATAAATAATCAGAAACTAGATCAGCTGAAACTTTGCCTTATAAATCTCTACAAAATCAGAAATGTAAACACCGCCCACAAATGTCTGAGATGGAGCACACGTTAATTCCATCAGTAGGAACTAAAACCAAAGAGGGACCATGAGAAAATAGAGCATTTAAAAAAAAAGAAGAAGAAAAACAGACTGAATAAGCTCACTTGCCTAAATCTAGTCCCTCTTCTCACAACCAGCATCCTTAAAATTGTTTGTCAAGAGCAAACACAAATCTTAAATCATCTCCATAAATTAGTAAAAGCCTTAGCCAAATGAACAAATAAATGTAACTGTGATTTATAAAGTAGCGAGTTTTGCATTATTGTACCAGTCCATAGCTGAAATTTTAAAATAAAACTATCAAGTCTCTGGATGTCTCCGTCTATATATTTGTATATATGTCTAGCTCCAGAGGTTATTACTAAAGATGGTTTGTAAAGACCTGTGCTAAATTTGCTTAAAAAATAAGTTCTTATATATATTTAAAAAATAATGTAAACTAACCCAAATAATTTTTTAGGTTCTAGAAAATTATTTGGTATTAAATTTGGTTTAATTTAAAAAGCATGCGGTGCCTTGGCCAGGTGGCTCAGTTGACTGGGGCATCTCCTCCCTCACACCAAAAGGTTGCGGGGTTGAATTTCTGGTCAGGGAACATACTGGAAGCAATTGATCAGTGCTTCTCTCTCACATAGAGGTTTCTCTCTCTCTCTCTCTTCCCCTCTTTCAAAAATCAATAACAACATATCTTCAAGTGAGGAGTAAAAAAATACAAGAAAAGCATGCCTTGAAAGTGTTATCAACTTTAATATATTTTTTTACTTGGGTTTACTAAAAGCATATGTTATCTCTGTTACAAATTTTGTCAGCAAAAAAAATTTCTTGGAATGATAACTGACTTTGATGTCTCATAAAGTTTTCAAGGTTAATCTAAACATAATTGTTAATAACTAATAAATTAAATAAATGTAAATAGAAAAAAGTTTCAGGTAGAATTTTTTAGCAATAATTGTACTTTATAGGATATTACTTAAAAATAATTTTCTAAAATCTTTTGGTAACTAAAAACTATAGAGTTTTGGTAAGTTGAATTAAAATGATAAAAATATTTTGCATATATAGATAATAGCCAAGTAAAATAAAATGTTAATTCTTAAATAAGTGTAAGTTTACCTACTTTTGGTTTCTTTTTACAGAGAAACTAAAAAATAAATTTGATACACATCCAAATAAAAAGGTCTTCTGTTTTGTTGAGAAGGCATATGTTTCTAGAGAATATAAAATGAATTTGTGGGTTTGCCAATATATAGAATGCTGATAAGACAAATCATAATTGAGCATTTCTTTTTTTTTTTTTTTTTTTTTTTTTTTTTTATCCTCACCCGAGGACATTTTTCCATTTTTTGTACAGATAGAGTGGGAGGGAGCGAGAGGAAGGGAGAGAGAGAGAGAAACATCGATGTGAAGGGACACATCGAGTGGCTGCCACCCGCACGACCAACCAGGGCCGGGGACAAACTGCAACCGAAGTACGTGCCCTTAGCGGGAACCGAACCCGGGTCTCTGCGGACCGCAGGCCGACGCTCTAACCGCTGAGCCAAACTGGCCAGGGCTGAGCATTTCTTAATTTTCACTAGAAATGATTTTCTAAGGGGTAAGAATTTCAATTAATATGGCGGGAAATTAACATGTTTTTTCAAAAGAAGGTATAAGGTATAAAGATTGATTTTTGAGGGAAATAAAAGAAAGTAATTCTGTCTTAAAATAAATGTGGGTATTGCTGAATAAGACAAGAGACAGACTGAAATGAACATAGGAAGTCATAGAAGGTTTATCGAAACAAATCTTCAGAAAAATTTTCATGGGATCAAGTTGGATAAGATTAAATAAATTTTTTACAAGCTCAGGTATCAATGTTGTATTCATAAAAACAAAAACTTAAAATTCTTTTATCTGCTAAAAGGACAGATTTTTTGTACTACTGGTATTCTCTTAATAAGAGATTATAAAATAAAACCATAGATTTTATGTTTTAATAAAATGATTTTCTGTACTCTTTATCATCAGGTTTTTGATTACCTGAGTAAACTGCATCTTTTTTTTATAATAAAAGAGCTAAATTTTCCTAAAAACTGTTTAACTTTTTGTATTTGTCTTTGATGTCTTTGTCATCATGGTTAAATGAATAATTAAATATCATTTTTCAGTGAACAGTGATTCTAGTTGACCAAGTGTTTAAAATCTCTTTGATATTTCTGAGAAACCTTCCCTCAATTAAATCTAAATGAATTAATTTTGAAACTTTTCAGAGGATTCCTGCCACATTTTAAAGTTATTTTCTTAAATTAAAGTAATTAGGTCTATTTCACATGCTAAAGTTAAGTGGTTCCCACTGTCAAATAATAAATAATAATTATATATATATGTATATGCATATGTATTATTAATATAAATGTTCCAGAAATCATCTAAACTTTCTAAAAAAATGTAAATTCTCTGGTATAATGTTTTCATTTGTAATTCTAACTGTTAATCCTAAAATGTTGTGTCATAAGCAAATTTCTGTCTCAACTGCATTTTAATAAATTAGATCTTTAACCATGCCATTTTTAAGTCTTGCTATTTATAGACAACTATGGTTTTACACTGATGATTTTATAAATGTGGCTCAGCTTCAAAGACATTCATGGAAAGCACTCTAGAGTACAGGCATCTGATGGCTTTCAGACTACACCACCGTACTGAGTAAGAATTTACAAAACTCTGAGAACAACTGTACTCATAAAAAGAATCGAGATCACTAGCAGTCAATTACTTGGGACTGAATAAACTGATACAATTATTATAATTTGTATGACTTTTTCTTTAAAAATTGCTAAATATTTATGTTTTGCTCTTTCAGATTTAGGAAGACTTTTCCTCTGAAGTTACCAATGAATTACAGCAATTTGGTAAATATACATTTTTGAGCCGAAGTGAAACATTCTTGTTTTTCCCTATCTGAAACCTCCAAAATTTGGAAACTCTTTGAATATTCTTATTTTCATGGTTTTATACTTATTTACATAAATTCAATAAGAATCTGTTCTCCTAACAGGACAGAATGAACACTGGGCATATCACCGAGGCTTTGATGGGAATGCCATGTATAAGAGAGACGTACCTAGAGTCAGATGCAACCAGACAACTCTAAAACACTAAGACTGGTTTATGAAAGCTAATAAAGCCTCGGAAAAAAATCTGCCTCGTAACTTGCTTACAGGGTTCCTAGCAGCCTTACCAGGTGAGTAAGAAAGGTTACTTCCTAGCTGGCACAGAAACATTGAGATACTTTGTGGACCTTGAAAAGAGAAGAATTAACCCAAATATAAAGGCACTTCAGGCGAAGTCTGATGGCAAGTATTTAGCGTGGCCTCTTAGCCTCAAGAAGCAATAAAAAGTTTAATCTGGAGAGTTCTTATTAAAAGTTCCAGTTAAGCAGACTTAAAAGAGCCTATGTGATCAATTACCATACTTAATGCATTTATATAAGCTTATCAGGCCAAGTTTATGGAAACTTTTGACCTAATTATAGTAAAACTAATTTGTCTGCAAAGTGTTTTTGGTATAAATAGGAATAATTGTAGAAAGAGAAAATACGTTTCAATAGAAACTGTAATATTTATGGATATTAGTTTTGTTGTCTTTTTAAAAGGTTTTGTAAACCTGTAAACTGGACCGAATCCTAAATTCTTCTAGTTTTCTCAATTATTTGGCTACAATTCTTCAAACTTGTTTCCAATTTTTCTTCTACTTTTTTGACTTGAAATAATTGAGAACTAAAGTTGCCCTATTCCCCAAAGCCTTGCAAACTGATTTTAAATGACTTGATATAAACTTCAAATAGTTACCGTAACTTATGTTACACAGTCTTTGTGCCTGATGTTGTGTGAGCCGTTCAGAAAGTTTACCTAAACAACCAATGACATCGTTGGACACTTTAAACAGCAGAAGATGCTTCCCTCTGGCACCTTCTTGACTGGCTGTCCCCTACTTCCAGAAACTGGTTTCCAAACATTAACCTGGGTTTTTCTTCTCTTTCCATGGAAATGACTCCTATTAAATACCCAATTGCTTGCATTGCACATCTACCTCTGGAAAAGTAGAGACAGAACTAAATAAAACTCAGGCACATGCCAAATGGTTCAATTCATTACCCACTGACATCTTGTGGTCCATGATCTTTATAGCTGGCTACTATCATGCATTACTCCCTGGCTCAAATTTATTCTCCAAATTGGACTTACTACTTTGTTATTACAGAGATCTTGTTGCTATGAAACATTGTCTGTTTTTCATAGCTCTATATGATAAAGACACCAATCAGAAAAGAGTCGTTCAGAGCTTCAAGATGATCACTAAGGCCCATGGAGCTTCATCTGAGAAACCTCAAGTAATTGCAGAAGACATTGGCCCCTAAAGAAACAGAATGGTAAAGCCTTCTGACGTTCTGGTGCTCTTGCTGCTCAAACGTGACCGAAGGAAACCACTTTCCATCCTATGTGGCTTATGACAGGCCAGGAAACGAATCTTCCTGGCAACAAAGGACTGGCAATGGCCTATCAGGAATTAGCTTTCCTGGTGATGGAAGAATAATGAAGAATGAAGCTTTTAATGACTGATCAGCATAATGCATTCAAAGCATCTCAGTCAAAAGAAGGAAATGTAAAAAGTTGGATTAAGTGGAGCCATTTTTAAATGGAGTTAGGATAGCCATGCTAGAGGAACTGTCCTGCACGGCTTACTCCTTGAACCTTCGGAATGTTTGAACCGAACACAATTACCTTTGGACAGGGCCAAATCAGCATTGCTTTATAAACAACTCTTTATGAAGCTAAAAAGAATACACACATTCTGACCATGAGCACTGACAAGTAAAGATGGTCTTTAGAATCCATAAATAACTATGTATAGTTAAGTAAACGCTTTGTTTACTAGCACCAATACAAATTCTTTCCCTTCATAGAATGATTTCCCTTGGCTTTCTCATGAAAACCCCTTACCTTCATCCCATAATCAGGACATAATTTGGGTTTCTGCCTGAACCCATGCCCCAGGATTGCAATTCTTTTTGATTAAAAAAAAATGCATTGTCTCTAACTTTTGCTTTTTATTTTTAAGATAACACAACAATTTTTAGGCTTTCTTTATAAGTGACCACTGATTAAAGACAATGGTATTTTTTGTCACCTTGTCCGCAGCTTTAGAAAAGCTCATATTACTTTCTGTGAGTCAAAATCTAATTCTTCACTGATGAAAGAATGTAAATAGCTATTCCAAAATTCTTTAATTTTCTACTTATTTGTACCTTATTATTTCTAGCTCCCACTTTTAAAATCACATAATAGATCATCTTTCTAGAAGCTTTTCTATTTCTTTATATAACTTACTTTGCCTTACATTTGGAATATCATTTTAACTCAACAAACTTTTACTAAGTACCTACTATGTGTAGGCATCATCCCACATGCTTACAAAAAGCAAAGCAGTTATGCATGTATGCCTCCCTCCGTCCACCTTTCCACCCATCAACTATTGATTTAGCAGGCAAACATCTGTGGACCCTTAATCCGAGCTATTTATCCATGAACGAGGCCCTGGTGCAGAGGGTAAGTTGCAGCCTCTGCCTATGCAGGGCTTGTAGTTGAGGTTAGGATCTAGATATATGATCAGAACTTTCAGAGAAAGGTGGAAAGGACAGTGATCGAGGTTTGCCTGGAGAGTAAAAGGAAGGAGAGTGAGGGAGTAGCTACGTCAGACAGAAATCAGAAATTGTTAGGCAACCTTCACAGAGTAATATGGGGCTGAGGTTGGGGAGTGTAGGGAGGAGGCAATCAGAAAGAAAAGAGCCTTCAATGAAAGCATGAGAAGCATTAAAAGGAAAAGATGACAGGGGCAGATTAGACATGGTATTTGATAACATATAATAAAAGGAAATGTCTTTATTTCTCCCAGACAAGACTATAGATTGGCACTTGTTTTTTTTGATGGAAATAATTTAGAATAACATAACTAGGATACTATACATCAAGGCAGGCAGCTTTCTCTGATGCATGCATTCTGATTTTTTTATCTCTTTTCCCCCCTGAAACATCACTGACGGTCGCTGCTATAGTCCAGCAATCTTGAAGTTGACATATGCTGAGTGACAGATCCAAGATAAGAGTAAAATACCTTTGAATGTTCCAATAAAAGAAAAAACAGGTAAAGGATAAAATTACAGAGATATAAGGTATATCTTTTAAGCTCTTAGGAGGACAAATTGCTAATCAAGAATAGAACTGTATAGAGGCTTGATTAGTTCAAACGCAGAAACCCTTCTGGGATGAAAACTCTTTCTAGTGTAGTAGTTTTATAAGAAGTCTAATGAGATCTATTTGAAAGTGCTGACTCCATTTAGTATGAAGGAGAATTGTCAAGAGACTTTCAGATGTGTGAATGAGCAGTAATAATTCCAACTGGGCCAAGGTAGGGTGTCCGATTGGCCAAGTGGCATAAAAGCTACCTTTGGAAGCTCATCATCCACAATAGTACATTCTGCTCCCATTAATTTTGCAAAGAAATAACACTGACATCAATCAAGACAGCCATGCTCAGATGTGCTTATAACCTATATTTTTAGTATATTTTATATTAAAAAAAAACAAATGACACCACTTCAAAATGAAGTCCGAGCTGCCATCCCAGAGGAACTGCCTCGCAGTTCTTACTCTTCAACCTTTGAAATGTTAAAACTGGACACATCAGCTCGGGACTGAGCCTAAACCAGCATGGTATTCTGAACTGCTGTTTGCAAAGCCAATAAGAAAGCAGACATCATGATCACCTAACTGAAAATTAGAGACATTCTTTGTAATTAGCATCACCGTCTTAGCTTCTCTGCACCAATATAAATTCCTTCCTTTGCTCATTAACACCCATAGAAATGTCTTACTTCTCTCATGTAATTATCCCCCTTCCCTTTTTCATAAATACCTCTTGGTTCACCTCCTAATAGGAACACTATCTGGGTTTCTGCCTGAATCAGTGCTTCCTGTTTATTTCCATTTGGATGTCAAATAAATCTTGTTGTCTCTCACTTAGGTCTTTTATTTTTAGATTAACATATAATTTTATACTCATGGAAATGTTACCATTGTAATTAGCTATTATTAATAATAGAAAAGGAGCAAAAGGAAGGCCAGCCATTATAGGCATGTCATCTGGGCAGCTTCACCAGAAAGCTGCAACTTTTCACTCCCCAGGGAACAACCTGCCCATTCCCTGCAGGGCACTGAGGAAAGGGGCTAGAGCAAAGGCAAATGGACGCATGCGCAGTAAAGTCAGGGTGCTGCCCGTCAAACCTGGGAACAGAGATCATTAGCTAGAGGGGGCAGGGCCACTGCAAGCCTGTACAAATTTGGGACACATAATCCCCCAAAGGAGTTCACTCTCTTGGCTCTCACTCTTGTGGCTGGAGGCTCTTGGCTATCTGGTTCTTCTCTGGTTCCCCCATGTTCCCTCCACAGCCATGTGGCCATGCAGACCCCACACACAGTGGACTGATGCACTGCAACTTGGAAAACAAACTAAGCTAGACTGATGCTGGATTGGATGGTGCCCCAACATGGAACAGAATCTCTGGATCCTGGCTGTAATCTTGGCCCTGCTGAAAACAAAGTGGGACTTCTTCCTTGGCAGGGCAAAGAAAAATGGGACCTTGGAAACTCAGGGGTCTAATTCCACACAAATAAAGCTTTCTACAATACCTCATCCTCCACGTGCAAGTGTCAGAAATTGCTTCCCATGGTATTGCAGGAAGCTCACATCCACTGGCAAATGGTGGAGATGAGGAGAGCTCCCCCCCAATAATTGAAGCACACTTGTACATACATGTGAGCGCGCAGGCACGTGCACACACACACACACACACACACTGGTATTTATAAAGCATGGGTAATTTAAATTCTCATCCTGTCATTATTTCCAAAACAATAATTTCTAATAAAATTAATTCATACAATAGCTTATTTTTTAGATGTTACATTCACTAACCTGATTTACATATTTCCTCTTCTCTGTGATCTCTAGACCTTTAGTATCTAGGGATGACAAATTGCTAAGAATTTGTCACTACTTTCCTGGCCATGGTTGACTGATTTTGGTAGTCAGTGTTTGACCCTACGTGGGCCAGTGAGAGAATCTCTATTGGGAACTGAGGAGGTGGTAAGAGCAGACCCACAGGAGAAGCTCACTCAAAGCATTCACGGTGCTCAGAATGCCTCATCCTGGAATCCTGAAATCCTGGGGGTCTATTCTTCGAAGGATTGCTAATGCAGGTCTATTTGAAAAATGTTCCCTCCAGCACTCTGTGCAGTATTCTGCAAACTGCAACTTGCTAAACATGGAAACCAGAGTTGACCTCACACTTCACTGGTGGCAACACAGATTACCACTGAACATACACGGCATGCAGATCTCCAAGAAGATACTTCAGAGACCTTTTTGGTGAAAAGTGTGAAGATCATCTCCTCGCCCCACAATTTCATTTTCAAGTCCTTTACCACCTTCAGAGTTTATTTGCTAAATGACCCTTTTCTGAAAGACAAATTCTTTCATATCTAAGGGACCGATACCTATTATGATAAATATGGTGGTATAATAAGAAATATATTTGATCTTTGTCCTTGGTTCAATACACAGAGCAACTGAAACATGACATTTCTTTTGTTATTAATAACGACTCCCTTTGGAATACACCTGAGTTTATGCCAATGAGGTAACAAGGTGGGGCCCTTAGATAGCCTCAGATTAGGGGCTGGGCACCAGAAAGAACAATTTGTGATTTCAGAGTGGGAAATATCAGCTCTGTCCTCCAGGGAGGTGGGCACAGAGACTGGATCATACACACTTGAAAAAGAATGTCTGAAGAGCATCCAGGTTGGGGAACTTATTGCAGTGCTGGAGAGGTGATGTGCCGGAGAGGGCATGGGTGCCCTCATGCCACCCCAATACCTTGCCTTATGCATATTTTCCATTTGCCTGCTCCTGAGTTGTAACCTTTTTAATAAACCAATGAAAATAAGTAAAGTTTTTGTTGTTGTTTTGTTTGTTTTTGTTTTTAAGTTCTGTGAGTTGTTCTAGTTAATTATTAAACCTGAGGAGGGGGCTTGGGAACCCTTGACTTATAGTCAATTGGTAAGAAGCACAGGTGGCGTAGGACTTGTAACTGGCATCTGAGGTCAGGGGTAGACTTGGGAAACTGAGCCCTTTACTTTGTGGGATCTGATGCTAAGTCCAGGTGGGTCTCAGAACTGAATTGAATTGTTGGACATCTGATTTCTGCTAGATAATTGGATAATTGGTTGGTATTTGAGAAAGCACCCAGAAACACTGATAGTGTTGATGGATTTGGATTCTAATTAAGCTAACATTTGTTCGGACCATAATGATTCTTGAAGTTTTGCTAAACACTTTCAATTGCTTTTATGGGTTTAATATTTATGTTCAGCCATCTCTGAAGTATATTATACCATTGAGGATACTGAGCCTCAAAGAGTAAAAATTATAAAAGACAACCTATCACCACTCCAGGAATATAATACATTAGGTCCCAGTTGTTGTTGTTGTGTATGTGTGTGTGTGTGTATATACACATATACATAGCATATAAATTTGTGCATATATTTAATATATATATTTTTTATATATCATATAATGACATACTGTTGCAGTTTTAGCACTTTTAAATTGCTTGGTAAATATTATTTAACATTATTATTTGTTTATTATTTATAAGGTTGTTCATACCCATTATTTTTAATGATTTTTACTATATCCTCCCTACCTTCCCATACATGCTTAGTTGATAATTAAGATTTTTTCCTCTATTTTATGTATAAGAAACTAGAATTCAAAAGAATGTCATTGATTATCAAAGTTACACATTTGAAAGGGCTGGAGTCCAAACTTGCATTTGGAATTTCTCTTTCTCAACCAGGCCCTTACTCTGAGATCATCTATTTTCTCCTACATCATCTACTATCTATACTCACTGTCCATTGTGAGAACCTGACTTGAATAGAGTTGCTATAATGGACATAATTAATGCATACATCAAGAGAGGCTCGAAACAGAGTTTTAATCTGGACAAAACATACTCTTATCTTTCCAAAATGTGTCAAGATTCACAGCCGGGATGCTGTCCTGGGTAAGGGCCCTTAATGTGGAGTCAGAGAAACCGCAATTCAGTCTCAGCTCCTTCGCCTGCTAGGTGCTTAGGCTTACGTGTCTTAATTTTTCTGAGCCTTGGTTTCCTCATGAATAAACAGATAAAATAGGTATCACCTGTGGAATTTTTGCTAGAACTACACACACACACACACACACACATGCATATAATTATAATATATAATTTTCAGTAATTAAACATAATGTAGGTGAAGCACTTATGACACCGATGGGCACAAGAGCACTCCTATTATTTTTCTATGTTTCAGCTACAATGATCATATTGTGATCATACTGGGAAGCATGACCCAGCCCAGGACCAGTGCTCTCCCTGCTGGCAGCCTGCATTCTGAAGTCCTGCAGATGCTGCCCCTCCACAGTCATTCCACTGAAATTCACTATGTACATTTAATCATTCACTTACGAACGGATGGCTCCTCCATGAAATGGTAAAAAATAACATTTTTGATAAAGTAATAACTCTTTGCATTCCAGCCTGGAGAGTATATCACTACGGAAGTTTTGACTAAGTATTTAAGTATAATATTCCCAAAGTAGGTTTGCGGGGAGCGATATCTTTGAAAATTAAAAACACCAAGCTTGGGAGGAGTAAGTGGAAAGCTCATGCCCCCTGCAGCTACAATCTTGTAAAGCCTATTACTTTAATTGAGTGGTTATGGGCCAAGTTCTTGACTGTTTCAGGCTGAGTTGACTTGTTTTAAAATGAAAGGGATAAATAGATGGTTTCAAAGTTCTGTTCCCTTTTGACATTCAGTTCTGGCTAAATTTATTAACCTTTTAAGATGTGGTTTAAATAAATTCATTGAAGACAAATTTATAATGAGCTATTAAGGGACAGTAAGATGCTTTGAAACTTCCCTAATGTCTTATTAGACATCACAGAGGAATCACCACAGGAGGCCCAATGGTACAATTCACCCTGACCTGCTTCTGTGCACTTCACAATCTACTGTGGATCATTATGGCTTTCCAACACCTGCCTCATCTCCCCTCATATGTTACACTTTATCCTTCTTTTTATTACTTCATTAACTTATTCTTTGGCTTTAGATCCCTACCATGTGTCAGATTTGCTCTTAGACTTTGCTGCTGTTGGCTGGTGTAAATAAACAGTTTACCTGATCAGCCTGGCCCAAGGTCACACAGAACCTCAGGAGCAGGGCTTCTGATAGTTTTGTTTGCTATAGAGTAGGCCTCAGACAATAAGACCAGTCTGATTTAATATGCCAACCTGTATTTGTAATTGTTTAATAGAGATGCAGAAACTTTGACCTTTTCAGTTCTAGCATTACATTATATGTGATTTATTTCTACTTCCTGGTAAGTTTGTGGGGAAATTAAGAGTAGGAGCAATACAACAGGTTGATCAAAAATGGGGAGGGGGGTAACTTGACTCATTTAAATTATACTGGATTTGAGAACAGGACATATAGATCCATTTTCTGAATTTGTTCAACTAATGATGTTTATTTTTACTTACTTATCATGATAGTATAAGTATAATAATAATGAGAACAGATTCTGGAGTTTGATTCCTTATATTTGAATCCATCTCTGCCTCTTACCAGAAGGGTAGGTCAATTAAACTCTCCATGCCTCAGTTTCCCTATCTATAGAAATGGGAATAATAATAGGAGCTACCCAAAGGATCAATGAGAATGATCAGTTAATATATAAGAAACACTTTATAACACTGTTTGGCACATAGCAAGTGCTACATATATTAGCTATTTATTATTAATCAATAATTATTCATCTTACATGTCTAACATGAAGAATCCTGTACATATTCTTGGAGTCAAAAAATAATTCAAAACAACATTTGACATTCAATAGATAGCAGAGGATAAGCGGGATTTGATACTTATCCATGGGACTTCTCCCTCCCATCCTCATCCTCATCCTCATCCTCATCCTCATCCTCATCCTCATCCTTATCCTCATTATCAGTATGACTTAATTTTGAATGTTTCTGGCTGGCATTTTTGGGTGTTTTTTATGATTTTTTTTATTTAGCTTTAATTTTACAGAGAGATGAGCTATTTGCCAGGGGTCATACAACTTGAAAATGATACAACCAGGATCAAACTCAGGTCATCCAATTCCAATCGTCTGTGCAATTAATAACATAGGGTATCTACCAACCACGTTGAGTCGCGGCTTGCAGTATCCTCATTCAATACAGACACACATTTTTTGAGAACAGGCTAAGTATGTGAACAGAGACAAATCAGACCCCTGCCTTCACAGAGCTGCCGTGAAGTAGATCAGAGTCTCACAATGAAGATACAAACGTGAAAACGACAAGTGTGGAGTGTGCTATAATGGTGATACGCATAGGGCAAGCTCGAGGACCAGCATCTCAACCCGAGGACGGGTGAAGGAAACATGTGAAGACAGACACTCAGCAGTGTCAAGGATGAAGAGGCAGCAGGTAAGCATGAGTAGAGCAGCCCTTTGAGGCAGAAAAATAACATGTGAAAAAAGATATGATGCGTGTGGGAAGATGTGGGACTTTGTGGCTGGAGAAGATTAAATGAGGGTCTAGAAGATGTGGACTAGAGAGGAAAACAGGGACATGGCCAGGAAACCACTGTCTGCCTGTGTGAGGAGTTCGACATTTGACAAGAAGGTTTGGGGATTCTTTGAAAACATTTAATTGGAAAGAAAACAGGATCAAATTTGCTTGGCAGATTACTGTACAAAAAGTATTAAAGGAGTGTTTTTACCATGTGATTTAATTAATGGCATGCTTTATTGAAATGTGTATCTTAAGCTCCTCTTGTTTTCATGGATTTACACTAATAAATTTCAGTAGGTAGTATTGTTAACACTAATTACTACTAATACCTACTACTGCCCTAAAGCCTGTTTTAAATGGCATTATCTCCCGTAACTTTTAACTGCCTTCTATTTAATATTTTTATCAATTTGCATATGAGAAAACTGAGGCTGAGCATAGTTACCTTCACAGACTTGCCTTAGACTCACACCCCTGAAATGAAACCTGAACACGGGAGCTTTGAATGGGTAGTGCATGAACATCCTCTTCTCCACTGTGCTGTACTGTACTGCATGAGAGCCTCCTGTGCATCCCCAGTGCAACTTAGGTATCTCCAATTTTTTTTTCTCACAGAGGTGGAGGCTGAGAAATCCTAGATCGGGATGCTGGCAGGTTCAGTATCAGGTGATAGCTTGCTTCCTGGTTCACAAGCAACCATATGCTCCCTGTGTCCTCAGAAGAGATGAGGGAGCTCTTTTATAAGGGCACTAATTCCACTCATAAGGGCTCCACCCTTATAACCTAATCACCTCCCAATGGCCTTGCCTTCAAAGACCATCACACTGGGAATTAGGTTTCAACATATAAATTTGGGGGGACACAAATATTTAATGCCTAATGTTATCTAACTGCTGTTCTCTTGTCTTCCTAAATAACAAATCTTGATTGTGTCTTGGCACCATGTAGGGAGAATTCTTCTGGTGACTCTTTGGTGAGGTTCTTTGTTTTTTTTTGTTTTGTTTTTTTCTGATCAGACAAAGAATTGTGTGAGATGATGATCCCTTTGCTTCCTCTTTGTTTTGTGGTTCTTGTGTGGAAGTGTTTACAAGGGTAGATATCTTGTAAACATTAAGAGATCTTTCGAGGACAGAAGGCAATCTGTTGAGGATGGTAGAAGGGAAGGATGCAGGGTCCAGTCTCTGGGGTGGATGCTGGGATGTGATGCTCACATCTCACTGCAGGAACCAAAGATAATTTCCCCTGCTTCTGGGAGGGTCTCTGACAGGCAGCCCTGGGACTTCAGTTTCTTTGGGAATTGTCTCAGCTGCACAGAGTCACCTTGCCTAAGGCCACATTCTTTTCCTAGGGTGGCCAATATGCCCTGACTGATGGGCTCAGAGGCTACACAATCCCAGCCTTCGCATAACAATAATGACAGCTGTGAAGGGTCATCCAACAAGCAAAATTCCTCATGGGGGTCAGCTAAAGTTGTCCTTTGACCTTCATGACAGCTTGACTTTTTCTCCTGCCCGACGCTGCCTCTTTGCCTTTCCTTCTACAATATTGATCCCAAAAGCACTCTCTAATAATCTCTTGCAAGCTAAAATCAATCTCAGAGTTTGTTTCTTGGGGCACCCCACCTGTAACAATCCCTGATGACTATTTCAGGCTACTGAACTAACCATGAATCACCTGTATTTTGTTAAGCTAGCAATAAACACATGGTTTAAACTATGATTAGTTGGCATTGATCACAGTGTTCTGTACCTTTGTGTTTACCCATCAGTCTTTCTGACCAGACTGATATCTTCAAAAGTGTTCACTGTGCTTTATTCATCACTGTGTCTCCTAGTTTCATAACAGTAAATGGAACTTAGGCAGTCAACAGAAGTATTAAATGAACAGATAAAGCCCAAACCTATTTTAATGCCTGATATTCATAGTCATGTTCTAGTACAGTGAATTATTCCTGCAGACCTACATTTTATACATGGTCACTTATCTAAATCATATCTTTTTCAGGAAATGTACTAAGCAAACTGAAAGGTTCAGGTGCTATATCAAATTTTTCAGTCCCAAACTGAAAGTTAGCATTTAGATCTTTAAAATGGAATTTTACTGCTGGTGTAAGATGATAGGTTTTGTTACATTGAGGACCTTAATAAAAGGTAAATCTACACAGAGCTTTTTTCTCTAAAACTTAGTTCCCTGAGAAAAACGTTCATGCACTTTCCCCCCCCGTGAATCACCTCAAAGACTAAGCAAAACAAAATACACACAAAAAAGCAGTGAACAAAAATCCTGGATCAGAATCACAGCTCTGCCACTTCCTAGGGTGTAATCTTGACATACGCTTAAACTCTTGTGACTCAATTTTTTAATCTATGAAATGTACAAAATCAAATGCTACAAGAATGCTTCTAGTTTCATATATAGCCAGAATTCAAGTATGTTTTCTGTTTAAGGATTGACATGCTAAATGCGATCTAGACTATGTTACCAGGACTTAATTTTCTCTCTGGTATAGCATTTCTCCTCTGTTAGTTCATGAGAACCATGCCTAATGTGTTGGCTGCCTGAAAGCTGAGAGTTGGATTTAACATAGTTCTTCTTGTTAGAATGTTTTCTTTTATCTCCATAGATATTATGTTCCATGTCTTTTATGTTAGCAGCGCTGTATAATTATGTTTTACTGCAAATGAGGTCTCCTGGGAAATAAGCAGTTATTTACATTTTTATGTATAATTTAATGTATGCAATGTTAAAAAAAATCATTTACCTTCTATAAACCAGGTGATTTAGACATATGCTTATTTTTAATCTTCACGGCAACCCTAGAAAGTTAAACATTATTTGTCCATTTTGCAGACTGAGAAAGTAAGGCTTGGGACAATCAAGTATTGTGTCCAAGGCAACTCAGCCAAGTGAGTGGTGAGTCAGTGTTCAAAGGCGGAACTCCATGACACCCAGCGTTGGAATGTTTCCTCTACCCCACAAGACAGACAGACAGGCAAACAATTTCTGAGCACATAGATAACTAATTCCTTACTAAGAGATAAGTTAGAGAGAACTATTTTTATGAGTATCAAGGCTTACAAGGGGCTTAGCACAGTGATACAGTTTTTAAATCATTTAACATAGCTCTGGCTGGTTTATTCAGTGGTTAGAGCATCGGCCCAAGAACTGAAGGGCTGCGAGTGTAAGTCCAGTCAAGAGCATGTTTCTGGGTTGTGGATTCAATTGCCAGCCACAGCCAGGGTCCTGCGGGAGGCAGCCCATCGATGTATCTCTCTCTCACATTGATGTCTCTCTTTCTCTCTCTCTCCCTCTCTCTCTCTCTCTCTCTCTCCCTCCCTCCCTCCCTTCCTTCCACTCTCTCCAAAATAAATAAATAAATAAATAAATAAATAAATAAATAAATAATCAATGAAAAAATATTCTCAGGTGAGGATTAACAAAAAAACTAAAACTAAATAAGTAAATTGTTTATTTTGCAACTACATTTATCCTTCAGGAATTATTCATGCCAGTGACTTTTCAAGTGACAACTGATAAGTATTATTTGATACTAATTTAGATTTAGAGGAAACTTGAAATGATTAGACATTAAAAGTTTTACCTTGTTTCATTGTTTTAGAAGAAGCAGGGTTAGGGAGGACATATAGCAATATATAATTTAATTTCCCCCAATGTATTAATCCAATAAAGTGTCAAGCACACGGAGGGCATCTTAAAAGCAAACAAAATTATCTGCAAGGCCATCACTATAACACAGCAGTTGCTTTAATTTTTTTTTCTTGCATTTCTTTTAAGACTCTCTCAATATGGGGCTGTGGAATTTTTATATTTGAAATATTTTGAGGAACAGCATGCTCCCGGGAACACAAGATCTTAATAAATATGATTTGATGAAAAACACCCAAGTTCAGCTTTTGCACCCAAGAGTACAATGTAAGCCAGCTTTACTGGATAAAGGATCATTTACTCACACTGGAGCCTCCAGTTACAGCTCCTAATAGCACAAAGAAATATTGACTATAAGGAGAAAGACATTTTTTCCCATGAGACATTAGAGAGATAAAACGAGAGGAAAGACAGGGAATGCGGAGATTTTAGAGGGGAGGGATGAAAGGGGGAGTTTCCAGCATGCAGAGAGATAAGAATATCATAGTGGGCCTTTTGTAAATGACACCTGTTAAGCTAAAAAGAAACATGATGTCCACAAATATGCACAAATCTGTGTGCATGTGTTTAGAATTTAATAATTGCTGGATCCTACATTGTGAGGAAGATACTATTATTCCTCTCTTCACTGATGAGGAAACTGAGACACAGAAAGGTTAAGTGATTTTTCCTGGGACCTTAACCCACTCTGACTCCATAGCTAGAGATGGAAGCTACTTTTCTCCATTAGATATGTCCCAGAATCTCACTCCAGGCTTAGTGGACCTAGAAACAGGCTCCTTACAGAGGGTCGAGGGAAATCTGACTAACATGCACAGAAAATAATAGTTGGAATCAGAAAGTTGATTTCATTCATTATGCATTCATTCATTTATTCATCCATTCCATTCATCTGCATTGAACTCTTTCTATGTGCCAAATATTATTCCAGGAGCTAGGGACACAGTGGTAACTTTAAGCTTTGTTAGGATTAAACTATAGTGGAAGAGTTAAAAAAAATAAGTATGCAATATGTAAGGCAGTAATGAATGCTTCAAAGATAAATGAGGTAGCCTATTATGTTCAAAAGTAACCAGAAGGGAACTTTGCTAGGAAACAAAGAGGAGATGATGCCCGAGGAGACGCCTACATGAAGAGAGGGCACATGCAATTAGAATTCCCGGCGAAGAGCATTCAGAAAGGCCAAACTCTCCCAGGGCATGAGGAGCCAGGCATGTGGCCACGCAGCAAGGATGATGGGGTAGATGGGTTGTGTGATGGGAAGAAAGGCAGGAGGAAGGACACAGAGGTGGGCAGGGATGAACACTGAAGGTCCTTCTGGGCTGTGTGAGGAGTTCAGAATTTATTTGAAGTGTGCACCGTTGGGCATCTTGAGCAGGAGAGTAACATGCTCTGAGTTAAGTTTTAAAGGCTTCATTTTGGCTAAGTAGGAATGTCTGTCCAGAGGCTGTGCAGCTGTCTAGGAGAGGGTTGACAGGTGGTTTGGACTAGGGTGATAGCAATGAAGATGGAGAGAAGTTTGAGGAATAGAATTTGCTTGAGATTAGGAAGTTTGCACTAGGATAATCAATAAATTCTATCCCTGGAGTAAAGATACGTAGGAAATGAAATCATAATTAGAGACCACTTATAAGTGTACTATGAATGATGACTGTGATAGGATTCAAACCACCTATGCCCAGAACACTAGTTCCTGAAGACAAAATTGATGACCCAAGAGATAACCAAGAGGTGGCTGGGTGGGCATGGCATCTGAGTAAGGGGGTCAGATGAATTGTATGCTGACCAGCACCAGGGAACATAGCTCCATTCGGCATTTTCACAGTAAGGATGGATGATTTTGCCACAGGAGTCAGAAATACTTGATGTTCTGGGGTCATAGTCCTATGCACCCAATACCATTCCGAGAATCGTTTTGCCTTTGAGATAACTACTCAGACTGACCCAGAAGGTTTGTTCCTTAAAATCTTTCTTTTGCTGCACTCCCAGAGCTAACAAGCTCCCATTTTTGTTGTGATTTAATTATTATATGATTGTGTAGTGGGACCTAAAATGTATCCATTATTACCTGGGTGTGCAAAAGAATGTAGCTATTATTTTTCCTGTAACTGATCAAAATGTCCTCACAAGCTTTTATTCCCAGAGGTGGAGGGGTCCAAGAGTGAGACTAAAAATCTCCACTTCCCACTTTAAGATGTTGTGGGTTATTTCCACTAAACGTATTCTCTACGGACAGACTCTACCATAAAAGTCAACGTTCAAACACTTTGATGGGGTTGTTTCTTTCCTCCAAAGGGTCTCCTCCCTTCCTCCTTTTCCCTGACATGTCATCTCCGTGCAGTGGGAAACTCATGTAGCTTCACTGCAGTGGCCAGAGGGGTTCTAGCTGGGGTTGTATCCTCAGTATTTCTTATAAGTGCGATTGGTTTGATGGTCTCTGTACACTTTTTTTTTTTTTTTAAGTAAAATTAAAAAAAAAAAAAAAAAAAGTGCCCAGCCGATGTGGCTCAGTGGTTGAATGTTGACCCATGCACCAAGAAATCGCCAGTTTGATTCCAGGTCAGGAAACATGCCCAGGTTGTGGGCCACACCCCCTAGTGGGGGCATGCAGGCGACAGCCAATCGATGTTTTCTCTCATCGATGTTTCTCTCTTTCTCCCTCTCCCTTTCTCTCTCTAAAATCAATAAAGAAAAAATTTTTAATAAAATTACATTTGTACTTATGTTTGTATTTTAAGTATGCCATTAGTGTCTCCTGCTGAAATCTGTAGTGCTTAATGAGTGCCTCCGGTCTTGAGGTACCCTATACTGAGTAGCTCCCTCATTCTGATCACAGCTCTCAGAGGGCCCACCATCTTCTCAACCCCTCTGGTGTTCCTGCCCCAGGTCCTGGGAACCCCTGGGTCTTGTGCGTCCTATGCAGAGACATCTCTCGGAGCCTTTCTCTCTCCCTGCTGCTCTCCCCTGCAGCCTACCCGGATGGAGCAGGGAGGAGGGGCCGTCATCTGCTCTCCCACAGCTCTCTGGGCTGCTGGCTGTCTCTCCCATCCCCACTCTCCTCTGGCTACGGCTCTTTGAGGGAGTCAGGCAGTGTGCTGAACTCGGCTGAAGAACCTCCAGATCTTCCTGGTTTGGGGACTGCACCTAGAACCAAAGGTTCCCAACTCTTCCTCTTCCCAGCCTCCCTCTCTTTTCCACTGTGGTTTGGCCTTCACTTTCTTCTGGAATGAATGGCAGAAGGGATTTGTAGAAAAGCCTGGTACTAATAAGGAAAAATCATGAAGATAGATGCTCTTTAGATACGACTGCCTTTGATCAGGCCAGACACAGAGCCAAGACAGTGCCTACCGCTTATCTCTGCTCTGATCTTCTCTGTCGATTTTTGGGTTTCAGGAGGCAATATGCTTTCCTTTCATGAGAGTTTTTAGAGGATACATGCAGCCCCTAAGGATCCTTACAAATGCAGAGCCCTGGCCAGTTTGGCTCAGCGGTTGGAGCATTGGCCTGCAGATCAGACAGCCCGGGTTCAGTGCCCGCTGGGGGTAGGTGCCTCGGTTGCAGTTTGTCCCCAGCCCTGGTTGGGGTCTTGTAGGTGGCAGCCACTCGATGTGTCTCTCTCACATCGATGTTTCTCTCTCTCTTCCTCCTTTTCTCCCTCCCACTCTATCTGAAGATACATGCAAAAATGTCCTTGGGTGAGGATAAAAAAAATATATACAAACAGAGCAATCCAGGCACATAAAATAAGAAAGAGATAATTGATATTTTAGCAGAGTTACGTACTAGAGACTGCTAGGAGATTTACATATATTTTCTAAGTTAATACAAGCACTAAATGCAATCTCTCCATCACAAATGCCCAGTTGGTGAGGCTCAGTGGTTGAGCATCGACCCATGCACCAAGAGGTCACTGGTTCGATTCCCAGTCAGGGCACATGCCCAGGTTGTGGGCCAGATCTCCAGTGGGGGGCATGCAGGAGGCGACCAATCGATGTTCTCTCTCATGGATGTTTCTATCTCTATATCTCTCCCCCTTCCTCTCTCTCTAAAATCAATAAAGGAAAAAAAATTATAAACAAATCTGGAAACAAAGGCTGACCGCCAGCATCTCAGATCAGCATAGTTATTTGGTCCCACAGGTACTTCAAACCCAAACTGTCCTTCTTGCCCTAGAAGGTCCTTATCTCTCATCCACATTTTCGTGAATGTCACCAAGATACACCAAATTCTAAGGCCAGAAAGTCTGCAATCATGCTTCCTTTTACTCATTTTTCCACCTAGGCCCACGCCAGGTTTTAAAACTTCTGCCACGTTAACATATTTTTTCCTTTTTGTCCTCTTCCCTCCATCTACTATGTCACTGCCTTGGTTCAGACTTTCCTCAGCTCTCATTTTGACAATGCAGTAGAATCCAAATTGGCCTGTTTCATTTCATACTCCCCATCCTATTGCGTGGCATGTCTAACACATAGATTTGATCATCTCGTGTCCTCAACTAAGGTTCTTTAGTGGCTCTTCATTTCCTTCTGCAGAAAGTCTATCCTTCTTAGCGTGGCTGGAAAAGCTCCCTGACTTGCGGCCTCACCTCTGTGCATCCTGACGTTTCACTTCTGTGCCTTTGCGTGTGATGCTCCCATGACTTAAAATGCCTCTTACTTCTTTGACTGTCTCTGTCAGGCCACTTATTTTCCAAAGAAAATCCAAGAGCAAAGCTTTTCTGATGGCCCAATTAACAACCACCCATTTCCCTGGGATGTTTTCTTCCTTGTGTGTCTGACGTGAACCAGTGGTATTTGTTTGCATCTCTTGCACCCAGACAAGTCTTTGGCTCTTAGTTGGAACCTGATAAATATTCGATGTCCATGTTGAAAAGGAGGCAAAGAAGGATAGGAAAGGAATACAGAAAAAAAAAAAAAAAAAAGGAATAATGGGGAGAAGGGGGAAGGGAGAAGGAAATGGAAGGCTGTTAGTCAAGAATCTGTCCACATGATGAGATCACTAAGCACATGTCCTGAGAGTAAGACGAAGAGATGCATGGGCTCCATAAAGCATCTTGGAGAAGTTATCGGACCTGCAACACTCTTAGTTCACCTCTCTGTTTTTTTCGCCTTAAGCCAAAGCTTTCTGCACATCCACAGTTTTGTTCTATTACTGTTATTTTCAAGAGAGATGAGTCAGAATACCTGCTATCCACATTCAAACCCAGTTATCAGTCCTGGCAGCTTCTGGAAGGATTGCCCGACCTCTTGGGTTGCGATCTGGGTGCTTGACACACACTCTTATAGAGGCTTCCTCCTGATCCTTGGGTTCATGGGCCAGGGTCCCAGAACCCCGAGTAACGCAGAAGCCAGGCACCACCTGCCATGGCCTGAAACAGGAGCTTCTGAAGTCAGAGGCTCTGGTAGGCCTGTGTCTAGCAGAAAAATGAACTATGTGGACAAAGAAAGATAAGGCTTATTTATTTGATTTATGGAAATAAAATGTTACTTTGTGGTACTAGAGCTATTTTTGTGTCGTACCTGCCTTGGTTCTCGGCTATGCCTCCTTCTTCTCAATAGCTATTGGTGCAGTCAACTCAGATCGACAGTAATAACAGCCATGATGATAGTGTCAACCACAGCAGCAATAGCAGTCAGTGCCAGGCTCCATGCCTGTCAGGGTCAAGTACTAAATCTGTTATATAGAACAGTAAATGCAATTCTCAACATAATTTTTTGAGATGGGCATCATTGTGTCCATTTTATAGAAGCAGCAGCAAACTTGAAGTAACTTGCTTAAGGTCACATCCGAAGTAAAAGTGGGAGTTCAATCCTCCAGTAGGTCCCATCCCCTAGAGGAAGTTTCTGACTCCCTTGGACCTGTCTGATTGATGGCCAGCTACTCCCCTCTCTCGCCCTGTGTCTGATGGTACTAGTCAGAGGCATGAGATTTGTCATCATGCCTCGCTCATAAGAGTCTTGGGGGTCTTTGTATTTGCTGGCTCCTTTTCTAGACTATATATCCGTAGTCCTTCACTTGGCTGGATCCTTCTATTCAGAATTCTGCTCCAACATCAACTCCACAGACAGACTTTCTGGGCTACCCAATCTGCAATAGTTCCCCACACTCTGCCACACCTATCCCAACCCAATTGACAGGCAGTGCCGTCAGCTCCTGAGTTTGCAACCATATTTCAAAACATACACTAAATCATGAATCATTTGGTAAATGGAAGGAATAGGCATTGGCTTCATTTTATTTATTATTTATTTATTTATTTATTTATTTATTTATTTATTTATTTAAATTATTTTTTTCTTTATTGATTTTAGAGAGGGAGAGAGAGATAGAAACATGGATAAAAGAGAACATCTAATGGCTGCCTCCTGCATGCCCCCCACTGGGGACTTGGCCCACAAGCTGGGCATGTGCCCTGACTGGGAATTGAACCAGTAACCTCTTGGTGCATGGGTTGACACTCAGCCACTGAACCACTGGATGGGTTGTCTCCATTTATTGGTGAGGAGAGAGAGGCTAAAAGGGAGGTCTTGACAATGGATGTAGAGAATTGATAGGTACTGATCCACTGGTATAGGCCCAATACCACACTGGGCACATCCACCCCCATTCCCACACACGGTTTGTTATCACAGAGCCCCAGACCTGAGTGTTGAGTTTTATGTCTAGTAATCATTCCACCTCATCCTCTAATATCGTAATTATATAAAATTTTTAAATTTTCAAAATAGTCATGTGTCTTCATTGACCTATACACAGTTAGTAAATGAAAAGGCCCGGTGATTAAATATACACGTGGCATCAGTGAATCAAACATTGGGTTGAAACTGTCATGAACAGCGAGGAGGAAGAGAAAGATAGAAAGCCTAATTTATTTCTCTGTTGTCTTGTTAGTTTTTCAGAGAGTTCTCCATTGCCTTGATTTTAATTAAGCTTTCCTTAAGCCTGCGAGTTCTGGGAAGCTAAGAGAGTGTGGATGCCAGGTGGGGATATGCCAAGAACTCCCAGATCTAATTTTTAAAATTCTTCTGCATAGCAAACATCCATTACACAGGTTCTGTTGACAAATGACCTGGATCCATTTGAGAAGCATTGGGTGCTCATTTGTGTTTGGTGTTGACAGAAGAGTCAACTACTAGGAATGCTAAATTGTCACAAGGGCCCTGGGCCAGGGAGGCAGCATGTCCTGAGAGAGAGGGGGCTGAACTGGGTGTCAGTTTAGCTGCTAACAACCTGTGTGACCTTGAGGAGGCTGGTACAGTTTTCTGAATTTCATCTCCGTCAGTTGTCATATAGAACCATGTTACAGACAAAAAGCCCCTTCTGGAATTGCAAGTCTGTACTTTCTGGTTTTTATTTAAAGTAGGTCAAAAGCTTTATTCTTTTCTTTAAACAAGACAAAATTAAAGTAGTATCTGTTATGAACAGACTCTTCTTCCTCCTGTCCGGAATATTATTTCACCCGTGTTTCTCTGGTTACTACCTTCTCATCTCTCAAGAGTCAGCTCAGAGTTCTCCTCTTGAAGACAGCAGTTACTGACTGCCTTAGGTCCCATCTTTGTGCTCAGTCTTCTCTTTTATGTCTCACCTTAGACTGTCCACTAATTGAGGTCAGCTACTATGTCCTTTGTTATTTCTGTAACCCAGGTACATTGTACAGAATCGCCTACATAGTAGATGGACACTAAGTGTGTGTGAATGAATACATGCAGGAAACAACAAGAATTAGAAACAGATCATGACTTATATTTTTATAATGCTTTGAATTTTATATATATAATACATTAATATATATAATACATATGTACCTTTTACAGATAAGGACATGGAAGATCAGAGACATTGTAAGTCATCCAAGATTGAAGATCATATCCCAAGGATCATATTCTAAAGCCTACTGACAATTCCCGTCACCTGGGGCAGATTCTGCTCTCCCCACCACCAGGCCACAGGCCTTCCACAGTAGTTATCAGCTTGCTGGGCTTAACAAGAATGCACAGGGTACATAGCTGTAAAATAGAATGTCATTTGTCTCCCAAGAGGGGACACAGGAGGTGCTGGGAGAGCTTCTAGTCTGGCTGTGCAGAGCTGGGAGTCTGCTAGGGCTATGATGCAAAATGACTGAAAACTCCAGCAACTGCTCAAGCCAGAACTGTAAGGGCTGCCACAGGCAGGGCATGGCTAAGTGCCTAATGTATGATGTGGGCACATGAGCATCCTTCCCCAAGGACATATGCTTCCGAGATAGCCCTAGCAGAGCCCTGTGTGCAGAGGGCATTTACAACCCCCAGAAAACGGGCAACCTGGCGATGAGGAAGATCTTACGAAAAAAAAATGTTATTATTTCAACCCACATTATTGAAAATCTATTATGTGTAATCTTGGCAAATGCTGGGAATTTCTCCATGAATAAGACATGTGCTCTCTCTTAGAAAGAAGGCCAGCAAAACCAGAATTTAATAAGCATATATTACTTTCTGTGATGTGCTAAGCATTTGTGCATACTTTTTTCTTTATTGATTTTAGAGAGAGAGAAAGGGAGAGGGAGAGAGATAGAAACATCAATGAGAGAGAACATCTATTGGCTGCCTCCTGCATGCCCCTTACTGGGGATTTGGTCCACAACCTGGGCATGTGCCCTGACCAGGAATCGAACCGGCAACCCCTTGCTGCATGGGTCAATGCTCAACCGCTGAGCCACACTGGCCAGGCCATGGTATTTCCTCTTAAAAAATCATGATAAGCTTGTGAGGCTAGTTTTGTTATACCATTTTCAGAGGTGAGGAGCCTGCGGTGTAGGGAGCTTGAGTGGCCTAACTGTTCGTTGATGGGAGAGTCAGGCTGAAAATCAGACCCTTTAGACTGCAAGTCTTTATGTTAAACCATAGGTTCCATGCCAAGCAACTGCAATCCCATTAACTATAGATTCTGATTTAGTGTTTCTGATAAAGGACCTAAGGTTCTGCTTTTCTAATTAGCTACAAAGCAATGTCTATGCTTCTGGTCCATGGACCACATGTTGAGTAGTAAGGGTGTAGAGGAATTGCCTGTCCAATCAGAACTCATTTTCCTCTTTTTCTTCCTCAGCAGGTCCTAATCTGATGTACACCTTCCCTTTGCTTTCTATAGACACGAGACTCAGGAGCATCTGACTCTCTTCAGCTCCAGAGAATGTCTTCATCACTCTCCTGCTCTGCTGCTATGGTACCCACTAGCCATTAAAATTAATTTAAGTAAAACCTTTCATTTTCTCAACTACACCTCTAAGCTTCGAGTGCATAATAGCCACAAGAGGCCAGTGGCTACTGTATTGGCCAGCAAAGAATAAGAGTGTTTCCTCATGGCAGAAAGGTCTACTGGACAGTGCCAAGATTCTAGGTCAGCCATAGTCAGTCCACCTACATTGTCTAAGAACTCTGTTTTGACTGACCAGTGTGACTCAGTTGGTTCATTCCATGTACCACGAGGTCACAGGTTCAATTCCCAGTCAGAGAACATGCCCAGGTTGCAGGTTCAAACCCCAGCAGGGGGCACACAGGAGACAGCCGATCAATGTTTCTCTCTCATTGATGTTTCTCTCTCTCTCTTCCCTCTGAAATCAAGTAGAGCATATTTATAAAAAAAAAAATTCTGTTTTTAAAAGCATGACATTCCCCCTTCCGACTGCCATCAGACAATTAATGTATATAGTTCCGCTAAATTGGCCCAGCCTGGTTGAAGGATAGGACTATAATCCTTGGTTGGGGGGAGATTTCCTCTCTGTTTCTGTGCATGCTAAATTAAACAAGAAAATGTGTGTTCCTAGTTTCTGTTGGCAATCTCATGCAGAAAAATACCAGTACTCAGAAGGTCCTGGAAGACAGGGGAAAACTGGTACCAATGTGGAGTAGAAAAAGTCTCTTTGTGAGTGGAAATCCAGGAAGTCTTCCTGGAGGAGATTATATTTCAGTGGGATGTTGTAATAGATTTTGAGGCAAAGGTATGAGTGAGGACCTTTTAGAAGAGGAATTGTCATGAAAAAAAGATGAAGAGGTGGGGAAGAGAAGGGGACTTCCATGAAAGTGGCAAAAGCCTGGCACTGTGCCTGACATTATAGAATACATTAAACTAAAGTTGTTAGAGTCAGGCTGCCCCATTGATAATACATGGGTCTCTGTGGAAAAGCCTCCTAATTGCTTTTTAGCATTTTATAGTATTTAAAATAGGTAAACAAGTATGTTTTTTTTTGTGTGTTTGTTTTATTGCAATATTGCAACAATGCAGAAAAACAAGACGTGGGTGGGTAATGAGACCAAAGCCACATACTAATAAATGGCAAAGCTGAAGTTTGAATTCGCATGTCTCCTTGCTCCTGACCTGGCTGTTCTGTGGTCACAAAATGTGCCAGGGCCTGTGAGTGCCATTGCTTCTCCGCTAATCAGGGACCATTTTGCTCAAGGTTCAGTTTTGAAAGTGTCCTGGTGTGGCTGACAACGTATTTGATCACCCCATGATCCCTGCAGACGTGAGTTTTGTGACTTCCTTCCAGTTTTCAGGAAGAGAGGTAGAGGGGTCAGACTGGCCCAGGGACACAGGCCCCAAACTGCAGGACGCAGTTCCCACTGCTTCCTGCTGAATCTGTGAACCAGGAAACAGTTTCCACATCTGGCTGTGAAAGTGGTTTTCCCTTTGTAACCTTTGTAGTCCAAGGTTAACGGCAGTGTTAGTAAAGCTTTTCGAGGAGGGATGAACCTGATTCCGACTCTACAACTTTTTACAAATTGGTCAGAAAAAAAAAATTATGTGACCCAGCTGGTGTGGCTCAGTGGTCGCGCGTCGACCCATGCACCAAGAGGTCATCACTTTGATTCCTGGTCAGGGCACATGCCCAGGTTGTGGGCCCAATCCCCAGTGGGCGGCATGCAGGAGGCGGCCAACTGATGTTCTCTCTCATCAATATTTCTATCTCTCTCTCCCTCTCCCTTCCTCTCTCTCTAAAAATTAATAGAGAAAAAAAAATGTATGTTTGCCTGTGTGTGTGTGTGTGTGTGTGTGTGTGTGTGTGGTGTGTGGAGAGAGAGAGAAAGAGAGTGAGAGAGATGTTTAAAACAAATATACTAAGGTATTAATGACTGGTGAAACAATTTTTTTAAAAAGTACTATGTTTTCAATGCGACTTTGTAGATTGCATTTTGTAAAATGCAAAAGAAAAAATAAACAACTAAAACTGTAACGTGGACACAATTGCTTGGAGTTAGCAGTGAGGTCAGTGGGGCTCTCCCCCCTGAGATGGGCTGTTGGGAGTTAATGAGCCTGTCCTTGACCCCCAGCCTGGTGGGCCTGCATGCCAATCACACCGTCAAGTGTCTGACTCACAAGAGCTGCGAAAGGAACACTGGTTCCTCCTCAGGGTCCGCCTGCTCCCCTTGACACCCGCGGGCCTCTCACCCTGTGTGCGGTCTTCTCTGCTCCGCAGCCTCGCAGCCAGGTCTCCACGGCCTCCCCTGCTGCCCCTCACGTATGTGACGCAGGAACTCACTGTGTCTCACTCCAGCGCCCACCGCATACCAATGGAGTGGTTTTCTGATAAGGACACACGGGCCAGAATTATGTCTATGCCAGGGTAACCACTTGGAAAGAAACGCTAAGTGATGGACACAGAGTACATATCCTGGCATTTGAGAAACCGGGGAGGAGATTTAGGTTAGCCATGAGTCCTCACAGCTCAGCTCCAGGCTCCCTGTTGTCCCGTGGAGTGGGAGCCAGGGAGCCACAGCAGACCACTAAGTAGGTTTAGAGCTCTGGATGGATCAATTCTTGCTCACAAGAAGGAGCAGGAGTGATTCTTCTTTTGGTTGCAGGTGGGTGAAGGCTAAAAGGGCTCAAGACCACCATGGACCCCCGCAGGGGAATGCAGGGGAGAAGGGGGTGTTGGGGGAGTTCTGGTGCCAGCAGCATGGAATATAGAAATGATCCTACACGAGGCAGTTGGCTTTGTTCGGGAAGGACATTTGGGTTGAGAGTCTTCAGTTCTCCCTACGTCCCTCCATGATGAGAGAATGGAACACAGAGTGATACAGAGCAGGGAACAGCCAACCTGTCTAAATGTTAATGACTGTAACTTCTGGCCTGGAGAAAATCTTTCCGTTCAACTAAAATGTTTCATAAACATCATTGGGAGGAGTTTCAGGGGGTTAGCAGTTCTCCTAGCAATGAGGGGACTTTATGGGGCTAGCATGACTTCCCAGGAGAGAATGAATACCCGCCAGACCGGCTGAGGAGTTGGTAGCTCGGGACTGTCTGAACATGGTGGCAAAGGTGAGAAGAAGGGATTGGCTATGGAGGTCCTGGGGACACAGGCAAAGCTGGGTGATGATGTGTCATGTGATTAACCTGGATCAGGTCCCTGACTCTCATCAACACATCCCCCACTCATGGAGCAAGGATCCCTCAGCTGACACACTGTCAACTCATTGGGGGTGTTTTTCTGGGAGCTTCCAGTCCAGAGAAGAGGAGAGCGTGGGGGCCGTGAGGGAGGACATAGTGTACAGCCAGCTGGTCAGGGACTAAGAAAGTACCCTGGCATCTAGTGACAGAGAAGACTTTGCAGATCTTACAACAAAGATTCTCAGAGTGTGACATCCAGACCAGCAGCAGGAGCAGTACCTGGGAGGAGGTTAGAAATGCAGAGTCGCAGGCCCTGGACCAAGACCTGTTGAAAGAAGCTCTAGGAGTGGGGCCTGATCACCTGCAGCTCAGTAAGCCCTCCAGGGGATTTTGATTCTAAAGAAAGAGAGAACCACAGGTCTATTCAGCTTCCCCCAACTTGCTCACAATCTCTTGATGACTCAGCTCTGTCACCAACACCCTACATCCACTGTGTCCTCTCACTCCAAGCACTGTGACAGCTTATTTTAACCCATATCCAAATTAAAGGCTTCCTTCCCATCCCCCACACTGTAACCAGAGTGACATTTCAAAAGCACAATTGATCTCACCCATTCCTGCTTAAGCCCTTCATTCCAAAGAATTCCCTGCAATGATGTTCCATGACATTCAAATAGATTTTGAGAGAAGAACAAAATATATATATATATATATATATATATATATATATATGTATATATGTATGTGTGTGTGTGTATATATATATATATATATATATATATATATATATATTTGAAAGATTCTTGGAAAAAACTGGAATGAAACAAAGTTAAAAATATCCTTTCCTTTTAAGTAGCTTTCATAAGCTGAGGTGTCATGTGGACTCCCGGAAAGTAAAGAATTTTTCTAACTTATTTGTCTTTGGAAGCTGTTTTAGAGAAGCATCTTGTAAGAACTGGGAATCGCCACCCACTGACATGAGGGCCAAGCTCCATAGCCTGACCTCTGAGGCCCTGAAGTCTCCCCCCTGCTGGCATTGCCAAGGTCCTCCCTGCCCTTGACCTGCTCCCCCAACATGGTCCCAAGCCTGCAGCTACCTCCAGACATATCATCGCCTTTCAGCATGCCTAACACCATTCTTCCTCTGCTTGAAATGTCCTCTCCTGTCTCCTTACACTGAAACTCTGCCCTTGAGAGACTGAGCGCAATTCGTTTCTTTTCTGAAAAATGCCCCTTGGTTCAAAGCAGATCTTTTTAGCCCCTTCCTGTACCCTCAAATTTCCGTGCGTGTCTACCAGAGAACTACCACATTACGGGAGAGTCGGGTGTTGAGTAGCATTGCTCCTACGACTGGGCGGGGGATGTCTTGACGCTGAGGTATGCGCCTTATCTATCCATCCCTCTATCCATCAATCCATCTGCAATGATGGGTACACACTGTACTCAAAACACACATTTTAAATAAAAAAAAGAAAGTGATGTACATTTTAATCTAGCAAAAACCTATTTGTATTCAATATTCTGTTTTGGGTAGAACTGCACACATGTGCAATAGCTCTGTATTAATGTATTTTTTTTTTTCTTTTTCAAAATGGTTAGATCATTTTGGCAAGCAAAGAAAAATGTTTCTATGAGGTTGACATCTATCACTCATCCTTCCTCCAACTTTCCTATCTCCAAGCTGAACTATCATTTAGGAGCATGCACACTTTGGATGTTCTAGTCCGTGAGGAACCCTGACTCACTCCTGCTTACACCATAATGCCCAGCACTCTGTCTGGGACTAGCAGGCACTCATATAATATTGTCGTTTGGTTCTCCAACCTTGCTCTAAGTTTCCTTTCTATCCTAGGCTTATGAATCACTTTGTGCGAATTCCTTTTGCTGCCACAGTCTAAAGTCTCTTTCTGAAGACACTTTACGTCCACTAACCCGTTTCATCTGTTTCAATTCTACCTTTGCAATCTGATAAAGAATACAGGGAGATACTGGTAATGACTCTGCTATGAAGCAAATAATGCATCTCCCCTAAGTTCATATATGCAAGCCCTAAACCACAATGTGATGGTATTTGAGGATGGGGCCTGTGGGAGGTAACTGGGTTTAGTAGATGTCATGAGAGTGAAGCTCTCAAGAGATAAAAAAACCAAGAGACATGAGCTCACTTGCTCTCTATGCACCAACCAAGGAACATCCATGTGAGGACCTTAGCAGGAAGACGACCCTCAAAGGGAACCTGATCGTGCTGGAACTCTGCTCTGAACTTCCAGCCCCAGAGCGTAGGAAATAAACGTTCGTCTGTGGCAGTTTGTGGTGGCAGCCCGCAGTCTGACCAGAATGGACTTGGATGTGCACCGCTGTTCTAACCAGGCAATCAGAAGGGCCATCCTGGAGCTCTGCTGGGTAGCTGACTACATTCGATGTTTAAAGAGTCAGAGGTGGAAAATAAAGATGTGGAATTCCTCAGTAATTTAAGGTGTCATGTCTGAAAAAATGTATGCAAAACTTTTACTCTCCCATCTGGACTGTACATGAAATAAAATAGAGACTTTTTTCCTTCTCACTCTTTTTTTTTTTTTTTTTTTTTTTGCCCCAGCCCTCGTAGCCAGTGCCTTAGCCTTACTCTGGACTATAAGCATGCGTCAAACATGTTTAAGCCTCTGCTACGCCCCAGGCCCTATATGGAATCAACCGGGACTGCTTGCTTTATAGAACAAACTGCATTGAAATGACTGAAATGAACGTTACTAACCTCTTCCCCTGCCTTTTCTTATTCATGAAAATAGCCTTGAAACTCACTCAGAGGACAGTCTACCTTCTACCCATAGCCCCTGCTAAAAATATGCTTCTATCCCAAAGCTTTCCTGTATATTCAAAGCCATGACCAATCTCTTCTCTCCTTATTCTATTACTGCATTTTATTTGTACTGAAGTGTGTATTTCAGTACCTCTTTCATGTATCACTGCCTATTAACGTGTTGCTGTTGGAGCCTCGAGTTCTCCACCACACACCCCCCGACACGTTGTCTTGGCCCAGTGGTGCCCAGGAACAGACCAGCAGTGCCCGTTCGTCTGCACAGCGCATCTCTCACTTTCTCCTGGGGGCTTCTCTAATGCCTCTGGCACTCATGACACATGCCCCGGAAGCATGTATGAATCATCAGGCCTTAGGAGACTCCCAACCAGTGCCAAAATAGAAGTTGGGGCTGGAGGCTGCCTGCTGCTGCCTCTCAGGTCTATAATCCTGAGACCTGGGTTACACCACTTAGGAGAGAGGTTGAGTTCCACTTGCCCACTGGGCGACCGGCTTAATATCCCACTCACATTAGCTTTTGCTTCCTCTCTCACCCTTCCTGGTACTCTACCTCTGTTCTCTGGGTTACTACATAAAACGAACTTCCTGCATGCAAACTCTTTCCAGGCACTGGGTTTGTCGTGGTGATGGTGGGAAGAGGGGCGTCCAGTCCCAAACTCTTATCTATCTCACCCCCTAGGCTACAAGCTCCTAGAGAGATGAAGTCACATTTTCTTAACTGATACATCACCAGCTCCAAGAATGAGCCTGGTCAGTTGAAGTTGTTGAACAAGACCTGTGAGGTCTATATGGGCACCGACAGCATTCCTAATTTATTTGTTTATTTGACAAATATATGTGTGTGTTTCATACGGCAAGCCCTGGTCTGGTGGCTACAGGCAGAGATAACAAAGTTCTAGCCCTTGTGAAGAGTGCATTCTAGTAGTTGGAGAAAGCATATGAACACGCAGTATATACAATGGTAAAAAGTACTGTGGAGAAAATAAACCAGGGAGGGGCAGCCAGTGAAGGGGGGAGGCATGATTTTATGTGGGATGGTTGGAGAAGGCCACACTGGAGGATCTTATTGGAACTCTGCAGCCAAGGAGGAAGTAGGTTATGGAGAGCAGGGAATTCAGAGCCTTGTGGCAGAGGTAGCCCAAGGAGACCAGTGTGGCTGAGGCAGAATGAACAGGAAAAGATGAGGAGGAGACAGCGGTGACATGTGCCAGAGCACAGGGACTCACAGGCCACTGTAAGACATTTGGCTTTTACTCTAAGCAAATGAACTGACACTGGAGAAATTTGGGCAGAGGATTGCCATAACTAAATGTACACATTAAGGAAATATTATATTGTGTTGAGGACGAACAGAAGAAGGCAAAGTGGGAAGCAGAGAGCCAGGTTAAGAGACTCTTCCACTGATCAAGGCTTTGTCCAGATTAGGAGACATAGGTGGGCAAGGAGTGGATCTATTTTGTAGATAGAAACACTGACATTGACTCATGCATTGGATGCAGAGTGTGAGGGAAAGAGAAGAATTAAGGATAACTCCATGAATGTGCTTGAGTTACTGAAAAAATAGAGTTGACATTTTCTAAGAGGAGATGGACTGTGGAATGAGACATTTTGAAGCAGTGGAAAAAAGACATTCATTATTGGAACTCTTAATTTTGAGTTGCCTGTCAGAGAGCCAAGTGGTGGTGTCAAATAATCAGTTGGGTGCACAAGTTTGGGGTTCAGAGGACACAGCTGACCTAGGGCTGCCGATATAATATTTAAAACCATGTAACTGAATGGTATTAACCAGAGGTAACCTTGAATAGAAAGTAGAAGAAATCTGAGAAATGAGGCCTAAAACATTTCCATTTTTAGAAATCTAGGGGATGGTGATGAGTGGCAAAGGAGGAGGTAAGAGAAGAGGAAAGAGGACAATGGTGTTCTGAAAAGGTAAGTGCAGAAAGTGTTCCACGGAACCGAAAGCAATGAGCTACTCCAGATGCTGCTGAGAAATCAAGTTAAGGTGAGGACCGAAGACTGACTTCTGGGTTTATCCACATTGCAGTCATAGCAACACTGGTAGGACCTATTTAGATGAAGTGGGAGAGATAGATACCTGATTAATATCGATCAAGAGAGAATGAGAAGCGGTAAATGGATGACCGCATCGTAATCAGGTGTTGTATGTAATAAATTATACGGATTATGAGTTATATGAGACCCATGGATTAATCTTAGAGACAGATTCATCTCTAAGAGAGCGCGGCTCTCTCCATCATATTCCGAACTGTAAAATAATCAGAAACTTAAAAATAATATTTTTCTCACCATCTCAAAATTGTCCATGTGGTGAACATTAGATATTTCACACAACCTTACAGTGAAAGGACTATTTGTATTTTCATGTTATAGATGAGGAAATAAAGACACTAAGAACTTAAATAATTTACCCAAAGTAACATAACCAATGAGTATCAAGAGAAGCATTTGGGAGAATTCGGGGTTTCCACTCCTTGATCCCTTTGGGCTGCATTTTTATCTTTATCCACTTTCCTGTGATAGTAGGTTCAGGAATAGGATCGCTTTTATTAGAGATCAGAGGGTTTTCTGAGCACATTCCTACAGAGATGGAAACCTTGGCTACTGCTGAAAAATAAAAAAATACAGCACGTGTCCCCATGTCTGCCTGCTCCTGGGTTCCCTGTAGGTTGGCAAAGCATTTTTTTCTTAGTCTTTCATCTGTACTATTCTTTTAAAAACTGGAAAAGAAAGCTCTCTAAGTAGAAAAAGCAAAGCAGTATCTCTTTTATAAAGAATCTGTGTGTATACATAATGCTTCACGGTAAAGTAAATAAAGTCGCAAAAAAGAGAATGAAGAGAAGATTGAGGGAGTGAAAACATCATGTCTTTTGAATTTGAATTCAGCATTTTCTGTCCCAGGGGATAATTTCCCCTTTTTCTCCATCTGCTATTAGTAAACATTGTGCTGTATATTTTTACCTTTCCACCAACTCTGTATCATCAAGTGATAATAAATAATGAAAAGCGTGTTATCTCAGACATGTCCTGGTCCTATAGGATGGGATACAACCTGGACTGATGCTCCAGCTCAACCATGGCTCCTGTATCTTAGTGGCTTCTCCTTGCCTATTACAATGAGCTACAAAGTCAAATTAGAATAAAGAAGACAGTCTGTGCTAGTCTGCCCCCTGATTCCTCAACCCCGTTTTCCTCCCTCCTGGTCTCTCCTCTGAGCCACTGCAAGAGCCTCGGACTTACTTCCTCCTCACCCACCCTTTCCTTCTTCAATCCATTTTCAACACTATAGCCCAAGTGACTTTATAAAACACAAAACTTGATCATGTCATGCTTCTGATTCAAATATATATATATATATATATTATATATATATATATATATATATATTTAATCCTCACCCGAGGATATTTTCTTTCCACTTCTCTTCAGATAGGGTGGGAGGGAGGAGGAGGAGGAGGAGGAGGAGAGAGAAAGAGAGAGAGAGAGAGAGAGAGAGAGAGAGACAGACATCGATGTGAGAGAGACACATCAATTGGTTGCCTCCCGCATGACCCCGACCAGGGCTGAGGACCGAACCACAACCAAGGTACATGCCTTTGTCTGGAATCGAACCTGAGACCCTGGTCTGTGGGCCGATGCTCTAACCACTGAGCCAAATCAGACAGGGCCTGGTTCAAACATTTATTTATTTATGTATTTATTTTGATCCTCACTCGAAGATATTTTCCTTTTTTTTTTTTTTTAATTTAGATAGAGTGGGAGGGAGAGAGAAGAAGAGAGAGAGAAACATTGATGTGAAAGGGACACATCAAGAGGCTGCCACCCGCACGATCCAACCAGGGCCGGGGACAAAGTGCAACCGAGGTACATGCCCTCAGCGGGAACCAAACCCGGGTCTCTCTGGACCGCAGGCCAACGCTCTAACCACTGAGCGAAACTGGCCAGGGTGAACATTTAAAGGTAGCCTTCGTTGCACTTAAAGAACATTTTTGAAACTACTCATATTTCGGCTCCTGACTACCTCAGGTGCTAGTCCTTTACCATTTTTCTCATCTTCTCTGTCTTAAATGAGTCTGAAAGAGCCATGTTCCTTTCTCTGTCTTCTCTGCTCTTCATCTGCCTGGTGAGCTCACGGACCTATCCTTCATCCCTTAATTAATTGCTAATCTCTTAGAGCTCAATTCAAATTCACTTCCATAGGCAATATTCTTTCATGTCGCCACAGTTAGCTCCAGGGTAGGTTTATTTCTCTCGTTACATGTTCTCATAGACCCCGCACTTCTCTGTAACCCCTATTAAAAGTTAAATCACATATGTGTATTTGACAATTCATCTGACGGCTGCAATCCCTGATAGAATGTGATCTTCACAGGTTGAAAATGATCATTCCCCGTCACCATGCCTGACATTCAGACAGCATTCAATGTATTTGCTGAACATATTAATTCACGACTCTCATTTTACACGTCTGTGCAATAGGAAGTGACTTCTGCCTTTCCTCCTGGCAGGGTCTGTGGGGCCTGGACAGGACGTATACTTTTCGAGATGCATGCTTAGCTCACAATGACACCTCCTTCTACTCTAAAAAATATCCCCCCTCAACTTAATAAAATAGGTGTCATAGAAGTACATTTTTAATAGTTATGTGTGTACTCAGACCACGGCTGGGTGGACCCATAACTACTCCAATCAGGAGTTTGGAATTGAGCCTGCAAGATGTCAATTCATTCTGGACTTACTTTTGGATGGGATGAATATATGAGAAAAAAAAAACAAAAACCCACAAATAAACAACAACAAAACATCATAAATGTCAACAGTGGTAACAAAAACCAAAACTATAATTAGAGAGTCAGAGAGTGGATATTTTCCCGATTTTGAGTAAGTAGTAGAAGAAGTTAATATGCAGAAAAACAAAACAGTGGTACAGATACACAGAGAAGAGCTGAGACAGAATTAGAGAGGAAATCCCTGGGCTCCTTATAGCTTTCCATTTTTCTGGGTCTGCTTCCTTTGTGTGCACTGGCTGCCGGCCTGCCCTTGAGCTGGTTCCACACGATAGCTCGGCGTACTTGGTACGAGTTCTCCCCTTTCCTGCATAAGCCAGCTACCCTGTGTCGGTTGCTTGCAATAAAAAAAATTGTAATAAAAACAATTTAAATGCTGATAGAACACAGTAGGCATTCTGCACATAAAAATGAATATAACAATGGTTACTTGCACTGGTTGACACTTACTGAATATCTCCTATTTGATTGGTGCATGAGTTTTATAATGTTTCAAATTTTTGCAAAATCCCTGAAAAATGAACTGATAGGTGCTTTTAATAATGAATTATAATTTGTTTTATATGTACCCATGATCTTTACTGTAAGTACACATAACAATGAGAGGGCCTCCATCATTATTTTTTATCATTGGCACCTTGAAGAACTCCTAAGAATACTAATATGCAGGAAGCATGTGTTGTTAAGTAAATAATTGAATGACTGCCCTGGCCAGTTTGGCTCAGAGGTTAGAGTGTCGGCCTGCGGTCCGGAGAGACTGGGTTCGGTTCCTGCTAAGGGCACGTACTTCGGTTGCAGTTTGTCCCCGGCCCTGGTTGCTCGTGCGGGTGGCAACCACTCGATGTGTCCCTTCACGTCGATGTTTCTCTCTCTCTCTCCCTTCCTTTCTCTCCCTCCCACTCTATCTGTACAAAAAAATGGAAAATTATCCTCGGGTGAGGATTAAAAAATAAATAAATAAATAAATAATAATTGAATGACATTGTGTAAGTTTTTAAATCACTGTGAGCCATCATCTTCTTACTTTAAAAAAAAATTTATTTTTAACCCTCACCCCCAATTTTTCCATTTTTCTTCAGATAGAGGTGGAGGGAGGGAGAGAGAGAGAAACATTGATGTGAGAGGGACACATCGAATGGCTGCCTCCCACACGATCCAACCAGGGCAGGGGACAAACCACAACTGAGGTATGTGCCCTTGACCAGAATCAAACCCGAGACTCATTGGTCTGCGGGCCGACGCTCTACCACTGAGCCAAACCGGCCAGGGCCATTTTCTTACTTTTAAGTAGGGATTCATACCTGTCACTCAAAGTTGGCATATAAATAAAATGACAGATATGAAGATAATCTGAAAATATTGAAATCAATGATCAGTTGCTATTAGCATTCTCAGTCCTTTGGGAGGACGGCACCATCGAGCACATCTTATGGTAGAATCCTGAGGTCAGAGAAGTCAAATGGCATGTCCAAAGTTAACAAGTGTTCAGTATTAAACAGATCACTACAGAAAATAAAAACCTCTCTATCCTCCACATTTAAATACATCAAGGTGCTCTGGCCGGTTTGGCTTAGTGGTTAGAGCAGCAGCCTGCGGTCCAGAGAGACCTGGGTTCGGTTCCCACTAAGGGCATGTACCTTGGTTGCAGTTTGTCCCTGGCCCTGGTTGGGTCATGTGGGTGGCAACCACTCGATGTGTCCTTTTCACATCGATGTTTCTCCCTCTCTTTCCCCCTCCTGCTCTATCTGACCAATCAATCAATCAATCAATCAATCAATCAATAAATACATCAAGGTATCAGGGATGGTCAGAATAGACTTGAAGGAAAATTTATTTTAAAAGAGGGAAAAATGTATGTTAGTAAAAGTGGAACGTGTTAAATCCATGACATTGGAATAAGTAGATAAAATAAAATGGAAGAGGATACAACAAAATGAAATGAGGAGGAGAAATTCAACCAATAAGACTGAGTTGTATCGGGACCACTCACACAGCCTCATATGGGCACCTCCTCATTAGAATATTATCACAAGTACAACCACTGAGCACCATATGGTCTCGATAGGTCCACCTTGGGGAAATTCTGGGAAGAAAGAAATGGGTGGATTTTACACACAGCACAGATGATGCAATGATGAAGCGGAGGTGCCTTGAGTTGCCGAGCCTGCGTTACAGGAAACATTCTGGCTCCAAAAACCCATTCAGTAGCCCGCTAATGTGTTTTCAGCCAGTACAAATGAAGTCGAGCTTTTGATACTTGTGGCCTCACCACGTTTACCTGGTGCCCATCTTGTCTTCAGTATAAAAACACTATCTCAAATTTAACATGACAAATATGTATTTCCTGGTCATTACCACCCTCCGTCTAAAATAAAAACCAAACCAAACAAAACACTCCTCTTGCAGTCTCCCCCAGGACAGTCACTGATATCCTTACCTCTCTAGTAACTAAGGGCAAAGTTCTTAGTTTTTCTCTTATCTACAGTCAATCTGTCAGATCTATCCACAAATTCTACTGGCTTGATCTTTCACAGGTGACCACTTCCAATAATCCACTGTTACCACCCTGGGCCAAGCCACCACCCTCTCTTGTCGGTAGGCAGTGGCCCAGACCTGGTCTTCTGACTCCTTCCCCTGACACCTGTTAATTTATTTAATATATAGTATCCATATGGAGCTTTAAACATTTAGAGAAACCTCCTTCTCCAATAGTTTTTCATCACATAAGAAAAAATGTCGAAATTTGTAGAGTGGCTTATTAAAAAACCTCAATTTCCATACATGACCTTCACATATATATTGAAATGATATTTTAGGTCTCTAACTATTGTCTTGAGGGGATATCTTCAACATAACTTTTTTTTATTTAAGAAATCAAATATTACTCTAGTTTATCAAGTTGTTTTAACTGAGGTGAGAGGTCAATAGTTCTATGTAAATTGGAATTAAACATCTAAACAAATGGATAAAAAAAAGTGAGAGTCAGGTTTCTTATTCTCATGGTTAGGGTGGGAGGGTACAAATGAGCAAGAAGAGGAAACTATGGGGATCTATGGGGCAATGAATCAGAGCTGAATCCATCCATGTTATTATAATATCTATTTCTTTTCTCTGTTAGCTGAGAATTCCTAGAAGCAATGACACCCCAGTAGCAATAAGCACACCTACTACTCACATCTTGGTTTATTATATCATTCTTCAAAATGGAAACCATAACTCTTTGGAGAAATGATCAATTCTAGGAACAACGCTAGACATGCACAAAATGAGTCTGGAGCATCTTGTAGTGCCAGAAAGTAAGAAACTACTGACACACACACCCCCTGATGGGCCTATGTTAAGAAGGCCCAGCCCAGCCAATGTGGCTCAGGGGTTGAGCATCAACCCATGCACAAAGAGGTCACCGGTTCAATTCCCAGTCAGGGCACATGCCCAGGTTGTGGGCCCAATCCCCAGTGGGGGGCATGCAGGAGGCAGTCAATTGATGTTTCCTCTCATTGATGTTTCTCTCTCTCTCTCTCTCTCTCTCTCTCTCTCTCTCTCTCTCCCCCCCTTCCTCTCTCACTCTCTAAAAAATCAATAAAGAAGAAAAAAATATTTTAAAGAAGACACAGAGTTTTCAACAACCAGAGCTAGAACAAGCTAAGCAACAAAACAAGACTAAGGAGTACTGGATATATAAAATAAATATCCATGAGCCCATACTAATATAAATAATTGATTAATGAGGAAGAAGAAAGACATCTGCATAGAAGCATTCCAAATAATGCATGCAGCTATTCTTTCAAGGAGATGGAACATAACTTCTCACTCCTTAATCCTGCAGGCTATATAACTTCTGTTCCAAAGAGTAGAATAGAGAGAAGGAAAGGGGAGGGGAGGGGAGGAAGAGTAACTTTACCATAGAGACACTTAACAAATGCTGTATCTACCAGGGGATCACATTTAATATCCACAGTGCTAAGACATGGCAACAGAATGCACTCTGAGTACAATGTATTGAAAGTGGCACTTTATCTCTGTGGTCTTTCTCCTCAAAACCTGTAACACCAGTCTAATCACAACAAAACATTAGACAAATCCCAACCGAGGGATATTCCTTCAAAATATCTTAATGGAACTTCTCAATATTGTCAAGGTTTCCTAAATCTGAGAAACTGTCAAAGTCAAAAGGAGCTTAAATAGATATAAGTAAACATAATGTTTCCAGGATGGCCCTCTGAAACAGAAAAATGACATTAGATAAACAAACAAAGAAGACAACAATGAAAACAACCCACATTAAGTCAATTTGAATAAAGAATGGACCTTAGTTAATAATAATAATAATAATCTATTAGTACTGGTGTATTAATTGTAACAAATACAACCATACTAAAACTCAGATTTTAATAATAGAAACAACAAGATGTGGGGTAGATAGGAATTCTGTCCTCTCTCAGAGTTAGTTTCTGTAAATCCAAATCTATTCTAAAATAAAGTTTATTTTAAAAACATGTAAATGTGCTCCAATGTATACAAAATTATGTTATTGTTAATTTATATAGAGATATCTTAAAGAATATTCCTGAAAAGTTTAGCACTGCTGTGATTTGAGAAAGTACTTTCCTTAAATTATTTTTTACTCTCTTTTAATTATTTTTAGAATGTTATTAAGGCATATAATTTTATTCAAAAGCTGTTTTTTCGCCCTGGTGGGTTTGGTTCAGAAGTTAGAGCATCAGCCTGTGGACCAATGAGTTGTGGGTTCAGTTCTGGTCAAGGGCACTTATCTCAGCTGTGGTTTGTCCCCGGCCCTGGTCGGGTCATGCAAAGGCAACCAGTGGATGTGTCCCTCTCACATCGATGACCCCCCCCCCCTCTATGTGATAATAAATAGAAAATTATCCTCAGGTGAGAATTTGAAATAAATACAATAAAAATAAACAAAAAGTTATTTTTTCTGTCTATCTATCTATCACCTATCTATCTATCATCTATCTATCTACCTATATATAAAATTATTGTAGGCATCCTGCCACCTGAACCCTAAAGTGTATTTTTTATTGTTAAGAAGAATCAGCCCCTTCTTCCCTTGTAGAAAGGTATATTGGCATCCACAGTGCTTTTTGGTCTTATATAACATGCCCCAGCTGTATTTTTTCTTTCTTTCTTTCCATTAGAACAGCTTCCAACAGTCTGAGGGAGTTAATCAAAGTAATTGTTGAATCTTGATGAGCACAACTTCACATGCCAAACATGTTCTCAAACTGGGTTATTTAGAGTCCAATGAAGCTGGGAATAAATATATAAATTTAAGTAATTTGGGGAGATTGGAGAATTCTCAGAAAATGTCTTTCATTTAGAAGCATGAAATTACATGTACTCCCGTGGAATGAAATTAAATCAATCAGCAGCTCAGCAGCTCCAAGGCCTGAAGATCAGCAGGAGTTCAGAAGCCTCTCACGGGACGGACGCTGAGGTTTGGTGAGCAAGTACCTGGCACTGGACCGCAGAGACCGAGACTTCATCCTTTGGGAGACCCAGCTTTGGCAGCTGAGGAGGGGTGTGGGCAGAAGCGCATAGGTTCCAAAGAGGAAAGTGCGGCAGCCAGACTGACTGTCCTCGTGCCCATCTCCCTATTCTACACTCCCCTGCCGGGAAGGTCCAATGGTTCTTCATTTCACATGGGAGAAGGTCCAAGTTTGTTAGGGTGGAATATCATTTTCTTCAGCATCTTATCTTCACCTCCCTTTGGAGCCTATTTGTATCATGTCTCCTATGACACCCAAGTCAGCCTTATCAGCCAGATCCTTCTGTGAATTTCGGAAGAACTGAGCTCTCTTCCGCTGCCTTTGCCCAGAACAGTCAGAATGCCTGGCCCCTGCCTTATCCCGTGGCAAACGCCGAGATTTTACTTCCTCCAAAGCAATCTCCCCAGTGCCTTCATTCTAAGATAGGTGCCTGGCCCTCGCCTGTTTGGGTCAGTGGTTAAAGTGTCAGCCTGCGGACTGGAGAGTCCCGAGTTCGGTTCCTGCTAAGGGCATGTACCTCAGTTGCAGTTTGCCCCCAGCCCCGGTTGGGGTCATGTGGGTGGCAACCAGTCAATGTGTCTCTCTCACATTGATGTTCCTCTCTCCCTCCTGCTCTATCTGAAGATAAATGTAAAAAATGTCCTCGGGTGAGGATAAAAAACAAAACAAAAAGAGAGGTGCCTGGGTCTGTGCTCCCACAAACATTGCACCAGATCTATTGTGGCACATGCCATACCAGCTTCCCCGGTCTCTCCACACAACTGTGCTTCTTTGGAAACACTCTATTCTCCATCAGGGTATTCTGAGAATAGAACAGAAGCCAGCACTTAGTAGGTGCTCAAAAGCTGCCTGTGGAATGAGGAATGGACACATGAAGGTGTCGGTTTACAGATCAACATTAACATTCAAAACAGGCTACACTGAGGACACTTTGCTGAAAGGCATCTACAAAAGTCCTGGGGAATGCAGCCTGAAATGCATGCAAAACATAACTCAAAAGGAAAAAGGAGAGAGATGTTTCTAAAATGAACCTATTACAAATGCCAGCTTTTTCTTACACATTTCATACAATTTACCCAAAAAAGTCCTCAATGCATCAAGAAGAAATGGAGGCAGAGGACATTCACAAACACCGTAAATCGGCTCCGGTCTCCCATAATCAGGTGGTTATCTGTCTACGAGAATGTCTCTCGAAGTGTATCGGCAATTAGGGAGCTAATGGGAAATTACCAACCAACAAAATCTATGACCGTTCCGAGGACAGTGGAATCAAGGGCTGAGATTACCACAGGTTTATTAAGAACAAATCATGCCCGAACATTTTGATAGCTTTTCTGATAGTGGCTGTCCAATTTCTTCCACACTTGCTCCATTGGCTCTGCATTGCCTTCTAAATCACTGTAAAGTGCCTTCTTTTGAGTTGACCTTCAAGGCTCTCCAATACTCAGCTTATTACTTTTCTCTTCTCCCCTCTTTCCCGAATTCTTCCCTGTTGGTGCTCTTTCTCTGCGCCGTTACCCGTCCTGGTTCTTTGTCTTTAAGCACCTGCTCTTTGTGTACTCTCCTGTTAGTATGATTTCACCCATGCCACTTGCTCTACCCAACAGAAGCCTGTCCCCTCTCAAGGCCACCTAGTGAGGTTCAATACATACGTCCACGCCTCTCACTGGTACACCTTCTTCAGGGACCAGTACTGTCCAGGCCAGCTTCTAACATCAGAGTCTGTCTCTCACTCTTTGGTAGTCTCTTACACCTGCATCTGTTGCTAAATTATACTGTAATGTGCTTGTATCTAGATCTTTCTTGTATTGAGCTGTGAACAGATACAAGAATGAGAATCCCATGGTGGTGGGAATTCTGTCTGTTGCCCAAGTACTGAGAGCACACACCACCTCACACACCTTGATAAATAAGTACGTTCTTCCATAGTAACACTGTGTCTTATGGGATATCTGGCCTTAAAAAATAGCTGCCAAGCCCTGCCCAGTAGGCTCAGATGTTTGGGCACCACCCGTGCTCTGAAAGGTCGCTGGTTCAATTCCCATGAGGGGCATGCCAGAGGCAGCGGAGTTACATAGAGTTCTCACACAGAGGTTTCTCTCATTCTCTCCCTCTCCCTTTCTCTCTCTCTAAAAATCAATAAGCTATTATTTAAAAAAAGTAGCTGCCTAATAAATGATCGTTTCACTGATACCATGGTATAGTGGGAGGAAACAAGAATGAATAAAATGATTCAGTTCTCTGAATAGCATTTACTGACGCTTCTTGTAATACAATCTCCCTACCCCATAAAAATTCCATTTGAAATAATCATTATTTCTAAGAAATATTCCTGGGCACTATTAATTTCTTGTATTTGTCCATTTCTGATGTATTTTAAAAATTAAAATGGCTGACACTTTTTGAGAGCCATAATCATAACTTTGAGACAGGTAATTTTCCTTAGGTTAAACTTGTTTTTATTTTTACACACTTGTAGATTTACATTTAATTGTAAGAGGTAATTCTGAGAGATTCTTGTATCCTTCGTCCAGCTTCCCCTAATGTTAGCATCTTGTAAAACTGTAATACGACACCCCAACCAGAATATTGACATCAATGCAGTCAAGGTACAAGATTTGCATCACCAAAGGTCCCTCATGTTGTTCCTTCATAGCCACACCCGTTTTTTTCTGTCTTCAACCCTTTCTTAACTGCTGGAAAACATTAATATTAATCTGTTCTCCATTTTTCTCATTTTAAGAATACAATACACCTTGGCCAGTTTGGCTCAGTGGTTAGAGTGTCAGCCTGAGGACCAAAGAGTTGCAGGTTTGATTCCAGTCAACAGCAGTACCTCAGTTGCAGTTCATCCTGGCCCTGATCGGGGTCGTGCAGGAGGCAACCAATTGATGTGTCTCTCTTACATCTATGTTTCTCTCTCTCTCCCTCCTGCTCTAAGATAAATAGAAAAATATCCTCGGGTGAGGATTGAATAAAAAAAAAAACAAGTAATACAAATGAAACCATACAGTATGTAACCTTTTGCAATTGGCTATTTTCAAGAAGCATGATTCTCTAGAGGTTTATGTAGGTTGTTGCATGTATCAGCAGTTTGTTCATTTTACTTATGTTATTTATTTTTAATCCTCACCCAAGATTAGTTTTCCATTGATTTTAGATAGAGTTGAAGGGAGGGAGAGAGAGAGAGACAGAAACATCGATGTGAGAGAGACACATCAATTTGTTGCCTCCCACACAACCCAGACCAGGACCAGAGATCAAACCTGCTACCCAGGTACGACACTTTATAAGTGTACATGGAGGCTTTATATATGCTTGTTCTTAGTTCTATCCCAAAGCTTCATATGGTCAGTTGCATTATTCCCATTTTAAAGATGAAGCGATAAAGCCAGTTAATGACCTCTAGAATATAAACTCCATGAAGAAAGGGACTTTGGATGTTTTTGTATCTCTATTTGATAGAGTACTGCCTAGAATGTGGTAAAAACCAAGAAATAATTATTGAATAAAAGAACAAAGGAATAAAATTATTCTAAACAATATTCAGCATTTCATGAGCACAAATATCTGCCATTGCCTATGATTTGCCATCATTATTCTTTCCCTGGCACTCTTCTCCTGGTAATGTTGCCTATTACTAATGGGTTCCTTTATCGAAATGGAATAACTATGATTTCTAATTTGCTCTAATAAATTTTGGCCTTTAACAGATGCATGGCAACTGTAGGGTTTTGTGATTCCAATTATGTGTAAGACAGATGCCTGCCTTGTCCCATAAAGCTCATGGCTTTGTGAACTTTCACTGTAAATTACATTTCTGATTCATAAGTAGACACTTTTACTAAGAGTGCATGCTTGCTGTGTGTGTGTTTAAGTCACTCGGTGTTACATACCATTTAGGCTTCTAAGTTGGAGTACATGGCATGCTAGATACATATTCAAATATACTTAACACAATTTTATAACTCTGTAATGTGGTGATCTTCAAACAAAAAAAGCAAATAATAATAAAACATAGATTCTGTCATTTAGTCATGACTGCCAAACCTAAGCCATTTATTACCCAGGTTGCCAATTCTTTAAGATGATTGAACCCTGTCATTAGCTAGCTGTAGGATTAAATCCTGGCTCGACCACCATCATTGATTGTGTAAATTTGAGCAAGTTACTTAGCTTGTCTTTCTTTGTTGATATGAATATTTGAAATAATGGTGATAATAATACATCTAGCACAACCATGCTGCTTATGATGCCAGGCAATGTTCTAAACCCTTTTATATAGAAACTTACTTAATATTAACAATAGCTCTCTAAGGTAGACACTATTCCCTCCCCAGTGTACACATGCTTGGCTCACAGGTGAAATTAAATGATTAAGTATCTATGTAAAAGGCTATGCAGTCATTGAGATGTTCTAGATTATTAGTGATAATAGCTTCTTTGTAACATCATTTATATGGGTTATAATTTTTATATAAAATCATATAGACATACTTTATTTAAGTTCAGGTGCCACCACCACTTATTCCCTTTTGACCTTACACAATATACGTAAACTTTCTAAGTCTCATATTTCTTATCTGTAAAATGGGCATGATATAGTGCCTATTCATAAGACTATTTTGAGGATTTACAGAAATAAGGCACTACACCTGGCATAGTTGCTCAGTTATTGCTAGTTTAATGATGACAGAGATGATGGCGAGGATGAATGCATTCACTGAGAAAGTAGAGTAGAATGTTTGAAATGATGATAGCTCATCATTAAATTACTTGTGTGATATTGATGCTATTTATGGAAGTTTTTGTGTACATATCCTGCTTCTTAACTACATTTGCTACGAAGTGACTAAACAGCGTCCTACATTTATTTCTTCTAGCCCCAAGCCCATTCAGCTGTTGTATTTTATTTCCATTAGCTCCCTGAAGCCTAGGAAGGTTTAGTGTGCTGTTAGGATAATATATGTGAATCTGTTTAAATTATAAGAATTTAAATTCTAAGAGAGCTTAAATATTCACTGGAAATGCCTGTAAATAGAGAAATTAGCAAGTACTTAGTGCACTGATGATACAAATTTATGTGCAGGGGATGATTCATTTAAAACAAAAAGTACATCTTCAACATAAAAAAGCAATGTAATAATTCGTAATTAGAGAAACTCAAGATATTTAATCCATCTCCTTTTGAAGATATTGCATGAGTCTTAAAACAGAACTCATCATCTTTCTAGCCAAACTCACCTATCTTCTTGTGTTTTTTACCTCAATAAACGATAAACCCAACCAGAAACGTTTGTTCCATGTTCGATTCCTCTCTCCCTTGCCACATGTCTAAGAAGTCACCACATATCTTCTTCTCTTGGACACATTTACTTCTCTCCATTTCACAACTACGTTCCTCATCTTCGTCTTCATTGTTTCTTATCTGTAGTGTTAAGGTGTTCATTAAGCATTACCTCTTCCAGTTCATTTAATATCCTGTAACTACAGGGATCTTCAAAAATAATAATAATAATAACACATATGGACATCTTATTGAGTCATTGCACTTAAAACTTCTCAATGATTTCTACTTCCACTGCAGTAATGTCAAACTTGCTAATATTGTCCAAGGTCTCCCCTTCATCTGCATCTCAAACCATCTAAAACCAATTCTTTTGCCTCACTTCCTTCCCCCTTAAACACAATATTCTAAGCACAATGTGTCCTTCACTTCTTCAGAAATGCCGATGCTCTCCTTCCTCTTCTGAGTCTTTGAGCGTGGTCTTCATCGGCTTGGTTTAGTGTTCTCCTCATCTTCCTTCACCTAGGTGATTCCTAACTGATTGCAAAGTGTCAGTTCAGTGACCCCTCTCCAGAAAGCTTTCCTCAAACCTTCAGCCAGATCGTGTGGCTTCCTCCTTGTCTCTCTAGCACTCCTCCCAGCCCTATCACAGCACTGAAATCACTGAAACACAGTTCCCTCTCTCCTCTGTTTCCCTACTGGATAGTTCTTTGTGGACAGGTTCTATGACTCATTTGCTCATATTGCATCCACAAGACCCCTCTCAAAGTAAGGCACAGGGTAGAGGCTCAACATGGATTTGTTTGCATGCATGAATGAATAAATTCAGAACAGAAAGGATTCATAAATAAAAAGAAAGCTGTGCAAAAGGGTAGCGTGGGGAGGAGCTTTAGATAAAGTGGTCGGGAAAGAAAATGTTAAGGTGGTTTCATATGAGCAAAGACCTCACAGTGAGCCATGCGGATATCAGAGGATAGAGTCTTCCAGGCAGAGGGTATTAGCAGAGCTTTTGAGGTTTGAAAGGACAACAAGCAGGCTGGTATAACTAGAAAGCTGAACAGAAGGGGAGAGTGGTAGAAGTTAAGATTAATCATGAAGCAATTTGTAGGCCAAGATATTAACTTGGGTTTTATTCCGAGTCTACAGAAAGCAGTTAGAGGATTTTAAGAATGCCAAGACAGGACCTAATATTTATTTTTTAAATATGCATCACAGCAAAGCACATTGGAAAACTATTATTAGATTTCTAAGTGGACACACTTGAAATAGATGACCTTCACGAAGACTTAAGACATAAAGTCACAGATTGTTTTACACAGAGACAATTTAATCCGAGGGAGGCTGATTATTTTACCAAAAATTATACAGCCAATATATGCTAATAAAAATGCCTTTCGACTGCCTGCCTGGTTTTCTTTGATACAGATGAAGAGAAATATGTGTTGCTGAGGCCATGTATGAACTCTTAAATGTCCACTGATGATACAAAAAGTACCTTGAGATAGCATTGAGCTTTCTTACATTTCAAAGACCTATTTCTTTGCTAGTTTTATACTAGACCATGAGTATTTTCAAGGCAAGTACATAGTTTCACTAATTCTTTCTATATCTTCTGGCATGTGCCATAGAGGTTGCTATATCACAGAGCATCAACGACAAAGGTCAAAGTGCATTGAACGTGTAGGTCACTTGCCCCAAATTCTGCCTAAAATGATCCAAAATCCATTCATTTATTTCTCACGTATTTACAAGCCCCTGTTTTCTGCAAGACATCATGCCGAGTACTGGCATGACCAAGATGAATGTGACATGACAACTGTCCTCAAGGGACTTTCATCTCAGTCAGGATGACAGGCATGGAGGTGAGTCATTATTCAGCAAAATCTGAGAAGGGTCAGAGTAACACCAAATAGTTTATCAAAACAATTATAGAGCAACACTTCATGTTTACTCTCCACTACTGTGCAAAGGCTGCAAATGCCTAATGTGCGTTATCTCATTTAATCCTCTTAACAATCCTCTTCATATCACTAGGTCATAAAACTTGCCCCTCTCTTTAACTTTTTTCATATGAGAAAACTGACTACAGAGGGTTAGGTCACTTGCCCAAGGTCAGTCAGTTGATCAGTGGTGAAGTTGAGAGTCAACACCGGCAGTTTGACTCCAGAGGCTGTACTTTCAATCACTCACATCATTTTGAGAGATGTTGGCTTATTTTTATTTCTCACAGAAACATCTATGAACCAGGTTTTATTTTATCACCATTTTATAGGTAAGAAAGTGGACTGGAAGGGGCTCAGAAAGTTATCAGATTTACTCTCAAGCCCAAGGTAGACTCAAAGTCCTGTGATTCTACCTCATTTCCACTAGAACATACTTCCTCTGTCTACAATTTTGTATCTTTTAGAGAGCTGAAAGAACACACTAATTCTGATTTGATTGGTGTATAGGTGAAGGACTTCATTAAGGAGGTGATATATTTCATATAGGACCACCCACTCTATTTTTAAATGTCACTGAAATAGGATGTTTCACCACTATGAAATGGCAAACTGTTTTCATGTCAATGCTACTTCTAGAGAATGCAAATTAAGCTTTCTGTGAAGCCTCTTATATTCTGGATAGTATGCATGCTAATTGATCTGAACAACCTTTCTCCGGGCTAAATATTATCACACAAAAATGTACCCAGTCCAGCCGCTGTGGCTCAGTGTTTAAGTGTTGACCCATGCACCAAGAGGTCACCAGTTCGATTCCCAGTCAGGGCACATGCCCATGTTGTGGGCCAAATCCCCAGTGGGGGGCATGCAGGAGGCGGCCAATCAATGTTCTTTTTCATCAATATTTCTATCTCTCTCTCCCTCTCACTTCTTCTTTCTCTAAAGTCAATAAAGGAAAAAAGAAATGTACCCAGATTTTCTTGGAAGCAAACTTTTCTGACAGTATGGGAATCTAACTAAATATTGAATAGATATAATCTTAACTGAAAGAAGCAAATGCATTCACTGTAGTATTTTATTGATAAAATAACAGCAACATAATTAACTGCATGCTCATTACCATATTATTCATTTTATAAACATTTAAACTCTCATCCTCACAACATCCTAGCCCACAAGTATTCCCATTCAGTACAGGACATTGAGGATTTGAGGTGTTAGGTCCCAAAGATTAGAAGTGGCTAAGATGGGAACTGAACTTTGTTTCTTAATAAAAGCAAAGTCGTTGCCCTCTCTATACTGTTTTTAATTCATGCTGAGCTGACAAAGCAGAACATTTCACTATATTAGACAAAGTCATGGTTGGGTAATGCATTAACTGGGTATTGGGTATGGTGTCATGGGGTCTAAGGTTGGACTTACGTTTAGTTTCATATTTCTGTGTTTAAAAAATGTATTAGAGGTCAGCTGAGCCAAAGTCCACAGTGAGCATGGCGATCCAATCTTTGCCATTGACTCTAGCCCATCAAAGCTCTAGGATTTAGCTGATGAATCTAGAAATGGCTTCTTTAAAGTCCCAATTTACAAATTCAGCAAAGTGTAGGTAGATGGGCTGACTGCTGGAAGTCCTCACCAATAGACATGTCAGAAATTTTGTTGTTGTTCAGATCTATGGGATATTTGACAATTGCGCACTTTCTCCAAGTTCCTTCAATTATCTGATAGGCTCAGAGTGAACCCTCAGTTAGGTGTGTTTGAATCCCATGCCCTGAGAAACATCTTTTTTTTTTTCTTTTTCTTTATTGATTTTAGAGAGAGAGAGAGGAAATGAGAGGGAGAGAGAGCTAGAAACATCAATGAAAGAGAACATCAATTGTCCGCCTCCTGCATGCCCCCACTGGGGATTAAGCCTGCAACCTGGGCATATGCCCTGATCTGGGATCTAACTGGGATCTTTCAGTCCATGGAATGACACTCAATCCATGGAGCCACACCAGCCAGGCTGGAATTCACACTTTCAACACATATTTTTACTGAGCATTTACTATATGCAATATACCCTGGTAAATTCTGTATATACTTAACATTTTATAGAGTTGCCATTTACTGAGAGCCTATATTTCAAGCTCTATATTAAGCAAATTATACGTAATCTCATATCACCTTCACAATAACAACTCTAGATTTTAATTCTTCTTTAGAAATGAGTAACCTGATAGCCAATTATGTGAAGTCATTTCGCCAAGATCATGTAGTGATTTCTCCACGTGAGCATCATAAGCCAGGCTCTGGTCCAGAAAAAGGTCACTCACCTCCAGTCAGCTGAGTGTACTCAATGTTCGCTCAACCTCCTTCCTTATTGTTTAACCTCTTGGGAGAGTTTTAAAACTGAAGCCCTAAACAATATTTCTGAGACTTTTTTATCTCTAGCATTCTGGGTGAAAAGTAGTATTAAATGCATCTGCCTGAGGTCTGCAGGCAGATTTGGGACAGGGTATTTTTTTCTTCTCTCTTTTAGTCTGTGTCTGGGCAGGCGCATCGTGGGAACAGGAAGCATCTCTGCAGCAGCCTCTGCCCAGCTTCCTGGGGGCTGGGAGGAGCAATGGCAGCAGTGGCAATGGCTCCTTGACCTGGTTCCTCACACGCTGTGTGCAGATCCTGCTTTACTTTCTCCATACTTTGGGTGTCTGCAATGGGGCAGCAGTGGTGGCACTTTGGGGTGTGGGACAGCCCCAGCGGTAGCCCAATTTCCTTGTGGGTTGGTTGTATTGTTTGGGAGTTTTTCCTGGAGACCCAGGTTAAACTCCATTCCCTCAAACTGTATAATGAATTTGTAAGCCCCTGATTCCTGATATTAAGTCCATTCTTGATCAAAATATCTAGAGCGACATCTGGTTTCTGAACTTAATTAATCTTGAGTGTTATATTGAGTAATGGCCTCTCCTTGTTAAAAGATATTTGCCTGAGACTCCATCATGCAATTCTCTTGCAATGAGAGAGGGGGAGCTATCAGAATCTTACATCGTTTTTCCATAAACATAACTGTAATCTCTTACACTGGGCAGATCTATGGTAAGAATCCCACTGTCATCACACATATTAATCAGTGAGCAAACGAACACATAAAAGCTCCATCACCAACCATGCCTGCATATTATTTCTGGTATCTCAGAACCCATTCTCACTTTAATTACATATGGAAGAAACTCTGGCTTTTAGAGAGCCTCTTATAGACCAGAACTAGGGATGGAAACTTTGACAAACTACTGCCAATCCTCATCAGGACTTAGAAGTATTGTCATCCCTATTGTTTTTATTTATTTTTTATTTATTTACTCATTTATTTTCAGATGAAAAAAGCCAGACGTAAATCTGCCTCACTCCAAATTACCCCATGCCCCTTTTAACACAAGCAGTCTGGACACAAACTTTTTTCTTTACTTTCCAAGAGCTTTAAAAGTGTCACCAGCTACATGGGGCAAAACAGTTACCTGAAATCAGAAGATCTGTTACAAATTCAGCTCCAAGATTTCCTAGCAGTAGAATCTGGGGCAAGTCATTCATAAGATCTGTTTCCTCATCAATTAAATGGGCACATTAGCATCTGCCTAGACCACTGCAAAAGTTTTGGATGAACTCTACAGCATTTAAAGCACCTATTAGAATGTTGAAAATATTTAAAAATACACACATCATTGAAGAGTAAACACCTACGCAAGACTTTGACCTTTTTGAGACTATTTTCTCATCTAAAATGTGGGTGTGATCATTATAGCTCCCTCACTGTTGTGAGGATTAAACAGGGTACTGTGCCCTAACCGGTTTGGGTCAGTGGTAGAGTGTCAGCCCATGAATCAATTAGTCACGGGTTCGAATCTGGCCACGGGCACATACCTTGGTTGCAGTTTGTCCCCAGCACTAGTTGGGGTCATGCAGAGGGCAACCAGTCTATGTGTCCCTCTCATGTCAATGTTTCTCTCTTTCTCCCTCCCACGCTATCTGATGATGAACAGAAAAATATCCTTGGGTGAAGATTAAAAAAATTTTTTTTAATAAAAAATAAACAGGGTAGTATAACTGAGGTGCTCAGGACAGTGCTGCTGCATGGTAGGTGCCTGATAATTTTACCTTTTAGTATTTTTTATTATAAGTAATGAAATCACAACTTTTTCTGAGAAATTTTATCCAAGTAGACTCCCCTACACCACTGTTCAAGAGTTCAAGGGTATTTGAAAAACAAAAATAATGCTGTTAGCTTTAGCAGTGCCCGGAGTCCAGTTCACCTGCCAGGTGTAACTTGCATCCTGAAAAGGCGAAGCGGAAGCTCCCGCCAGTTGGCTTCACGCTCTGTTGGAAGGCTGCTTTCTCCCTGTCCTCTTGGCTGCCGAGGCGGACAAGTGGATTTTCCATCCTTTGGTTATTGCCAGTGACTCGGGCCAGAGGAACAGATGTGAAGAGTGGGCCCCCAAGAGAAGAGGCTGATCAGATGTGAACCTTATCCTGGAACGTTTCCTCTCGTGTCTGGCCTGGCTGGCAAGCAGGAGACAGCAGCCGTATGCCAGCCCCTGTGGCAGATTCTTAGCACCTGCAAATGCACCCCTAGGTTACTGTGTGTTTGCTTGGCTCCTTCAAGCCAGAAAGAGTTTTGAAGTCTATACAGAATCATAGTAAAACTTGTGAGTAGGTATTTGGGGAGCATGTCTGATGAAATAACCCAGGAACTGATCTGAAAGCCATTCATTTATGCACAATGGGGAAGCCTTTTCTAGGTAGCATAAAGCATAGAACTGACCTTCCCCATGCCAACATCTCCCCCATCGACCACGTTACTGACAAGTCTGTTACAGCAGGCACATCTGTGGAGCACACACCAGAAGAGGGTGAGTCCCCGCCCCGCACAAACGCAGACGCAAGTAACTCACAGCAGCAGCTAGAGCTACAGAAATGCAATCACCAAGGAGTTTGTATTTCAAGTCCAAAGCTTGAGCAATTGTTAAATAGACACTGAGATTTTTTTGTGTGCGATTAGCTTATCAACATTGGTAAAGAAAGTCCAATGAAAGGCAAAGTGGTATGTAGAAAATATCTAGACGTTTTAGAATCAATGCAATAAGAGAAGGGCTTCTGAGCTAGAACAAGACAGTAACAGTTCCCTTAGATCAGGGGTGGGGAGCCTTTTTTCTGCCAAAGGCCTTTTGGATATTTATAACATCATTCATGGGCCATACAAAACTGTCAACTTAAAAATTAGCCTGCTAGTCCTGACCGGTTTGGCTCAGCGGTTAGAGTGTTGGCCTGTGGTCCCGAGGGACCCAGGTTCGGTGTCCTCTAAGGGCATGTACCTCGGTTGCGGTTTGTCCCCAGCCCTAGTTGGGTCGTGTGGGTGGCAACCACTCGATGTGTCCCTTTCACGCCAATGTTTCTCTTTCTCTCTCTCTCCCTCCCACTCTATCTGAACAAAAAATGGAAAAATGTCCTTGGGTGAGGATAAAAAAAAAAAAATACTTAAAAAAAAATTAGCCGGTTAGCCTGGCCAGTGTGGCTCAGTGGTTGAGCACTGACCCATGCACCAAGAGGTTGCTGGTTCAATTCCTAGTCAGGGCACATGCCCCGATTGTGGACCCAATCCCCAGTTGGGGGCATGCAGAGGGCAGACAGTCGATGTTCTCGTTCATTTATGTTTCTGTCTCTTTCTCCCTCTCCCTCTCTCTCTTTCTAACTCCAACAAAGAAAACAAAAAAATAAAATAAAATTTTAAAAATTAGATTGCTATATTTGGTCAAACATTTAATTAATCCATCCCTAATGTGATGGCTGGAACTGTTTCTCTTTGGTGAGACATGTGATGTCAGCTGGTGTTGATAATGTTGCTACTCGCAACTGCTTTCCCAAGCTTGCCTGGGTCAGTCTGGAGCGCAGTCAACTCTTTGCCATGGTAGGTTTTGAAAAGAACTGCTCACACCAGCAGTTGTTCTGAACACAGATGCATATTTCAATGCATGTCTCCTCAAAGTGGGAACTTCATCATCGCCTATGTAACGTTTATAGTACTCAAGCAGTGGGAGGTGGTTGTACCTAGCTTTCAGCTCATCATTGCTTTGCAGCTGAATGATTTCATGTTGTAAGTTATCAGGCACATTAGCTGATTCCACATTGAATGGTGTAGCAAAGATATTCAATTCCATTTGTTTACTTTTCACATCTTGAATCTTTCATTCAATGCCTCAGTTAGTTTCGCATATTCACCAGCATATCCAAGTGTTCTAGAAGGCTTTCATCCTTCCAGAGTGGGGAAATGCACCATGTTATTCCTTTTCAGTTGCACTTTCCACAGCCTTAATTTAATTTCAAATGATTTCATGTTTGAAAGGAGGGAACTGAGAAGCTGGCTGGGACCCTGCAGCTTGACATTAAGTTCTGGGAGGTACTTGGTAATATCCACAGTGAACGTGAAATCACACATCCCCTTGCTATCATTGAGTTCCCTGACAGGTTTTCCCTTCATCTCCATGAACTTCTTGACTTCATCCTGCAGTTCGTAAAACCTCGTGAGCATGTTCTACTACTCAGCCACCGTACTTCACAGTGATAAACAAGATCACTGTACCCAGAGTAAAGATCATTCAGTAACTCCTTAAACTGGCGACTGTTAAACCCTCTGCTTTGACAAAATTCATGCCTGACATTACTGTTGACATCACGTTGTTGAGCTGCAATGACTGTGCACAGAGACTTTCTTGGTGTATGATGCAGTGGCATATAATTAAATCTCTTGGATCAAGACTGAGATGATTCAGTTCTTCCTAAACAAATGCAATTACTCTTTTTTGTAAGCTAACCATGGCTGGAGCTCCATCTAAATTTTCAAATGTTAGCTCAAGTTTTTTCAATGATAAAACAAGTCTCTTAAGCAAGTCCTCACCTCTTGTAGTGTCATGCATGGCTTCCAGCAACAGCAGTTCCTCTCACACATCAAACTCTGCAGTTATTCCATGAACGAAAATGGCCAGTTGGTCAGTATCGTTATGTCCATTGTCTCATTACAAGCCAGAGAGAAAAATTGGAAATCTCCTGCAGAATCCTTCACTGTTTTTTCCAATATCTTGTGCTAAGTCAGTAATCCAATCTGAGACGGTTATCCAACACAAACTAACACTGAAACAATTTTACTTTGGTGCTAACAACTCTGCAACAGCCGCCATGCACTCATTCAGACTCTCCCTCTACATGAGGCCTCAGCTTCTTTGTGATTAGCTCACTCACACCATAACTTATCTGAATAACGTTGTCTCTGTCACAATGAGGACTCGTGAACAGCTGGTTGTGATTCCAAACCCTGCTGAAGAGCATTGATTTTATCCAGATGCATTTGGCCTCCCAGTTGAGTTTAGCATGTTTTGAGCTGTAATGATGCTCCAGATTGGCTTTTTTCATAACTGCTAATGCATCACCACAAACTAGGTGCACAGGTTTGCCTTTGACTCCAACAACAAAAAAAATCATTTGTCCATTTCTCTTGGAAAGATTGACCCTGTGCATCAACTTTTCTTTGTAGTTGCCATTTGTAGGCTGTCACACCTCTTAAGTTTTAATAACTATCTAGTGTGTGTGATGCCATCAACACTATTATTTTGCTTTGATCACTGTTCCAATCCTGCATCTTGGATTTGGAACATATCCAGTGTTCATATCATCAACTCCTGAGCTCTTTTCTCTGTACTGTAATTTCCTTCATCTTCCTCTGAGATTCAGTTTTTGTGAGGATTTTTGATCGTGGACATAGAGTTATAGTCTATGTTGACAAAGAAGTCGACTACATCATTGTCAGTCATCGTAGGCAAGGTCATCAGCGTTTGGAGGAATCATCTCATCGTATTTTGTCTCATCATCACTGGATCGCTGTAGTTTCGCCAAAGTGTGTTAACACCTTCACAACGTGTACACTCCCAGCCTCCCTGGCACTGACTGTCCTCTGAGTTACCTCAACAAGGCAGATGGGCCGCAGGCAGCCAAGGAGAAGCATACGTGTCAGTCCCGTCATGCACTCGTGCGTGTCCTGTCTATCCCGTAATGGAGGTTCCTTGCTTGTCCCGCAATATTTATGTTATTATTATGATTCACTTAATATAAATGTATATTGCTATGAAAAAAGCTCCTAGATTTACTGAATATTGAGTTCCACCTGCAGTTGCCTTGGCAGGGCCAGACCAGATGATTTCTTGGGCCGAACAGCCCTCACCCCTGCCTTAGATGCTGTGGGCTATGAAGCTCAACAATTTTATTTGTGAAGAGACAGAGAGGACACAGATCACAGAGGGTTTGATGGTGGTTGTTTATTTTTCTTCTCATGTGTGCGTGTACACATGTTGAATTTGCTGTTAATAATAGTGACATTATTAACAGGACTTTGGAGATGCCTTACATAGTCTTAACAGAAAGTAATTTCATCCAGATTTTATATAAAAGCACTTGAAACAGTTCTGCCCAAAGGGCAATTTACTATGTTAAATAAGAGTGGCAAAAGTGGGCATCCTTGTCGTGTTTCTATTCTTAAGGGAAATGCTTTTAGTTTTTATCCATTGAGTATGATGTTGGCTCAAACATATATCTTTTATATATGGTCTTTATTATGTTGAGATATGCAAAGGGCAATTTAGAATCAGGATTCCTATGCCCAGAGTTTAAGACCTTGTAAGACAAACTTTTAAATAAGGCTCATTTCCTATGTGGGCTGTACACAAATTACAGAAACCTTCCGATATTTAATTTTCCTTTGGGGCTCCTGGATTCTCCAACTTCTGAATACTTCTCTGAGGCATTGTCCAAAACCCCCAGAAAATGTGAAACAATTTTAAACATCAATTTATTGTTTATAATGAATATAGACAGTTCTGGATGTTTTCAATGGAACACTGGACTTAGTCATCTCAAAACCAAGGTTTTAAATTGAGAAATTTTTTGAGGGGATGGATAAGTTAAATTTACCCTCAGCTCCCTGCTGCCCTCTGTTCATTTGGAGGGGGCCAGAGTAATAAATGGGGTGCTGTAGGGTCAAGTATTGCCTACGGAGAAGAAGGGAAAGACGAAGAACACTGTATCCTGTTCCAATGAACACACCACTGGGTGTGAAGGAAGAAGCAGGGAATTTACATTTATTGAGACCACTTGCATGTCAGGGCTATTCTAGTAAAATATTTCATCTCATGAAATTCTTAAAACAGCACAAGAGTAGGTATTTCTATTGTCATTTGACACAGGAAACAGCTGGTACCCAAAGTGTAGAGTAATTTACCCCAGGTCACACAGGCAGCAAGTGGCAGAATAATGACGTGAACCCACCCGGATTGCAGAGTTCTCTCACTACTAGATCCTCCCAGTCTAACATCACGTTTGATCTTTCTCTGTTTCTCTGATCAGCCACTCCAACAATCAGGAGAGTTGACTATTTTAGGGTCACTCTCACCCACCTCACAGGAGTGCCTTTATCTAGATTTTCTTCTTCATTCCCACTAACTGGAGTTCACTGACCATATCTTGAACTAACTGAGTCATCTCTTGATAGTTCTTCCCACTCCTTGTCTTCCCTAACATCCATTACTTATGGTGCCTAATGATGTCACTCCATAAATAATAATAATAATGATTAATAATAAAGCAGTGAGTCTCTGTTTTATTCTTAATTATTATTAGACTCCATACCATGACATTTAGAATCTTCTATAAGGTGGCCACAGTATACTCTCCAAGTTGAATCTTCAGCAAAGAGCTTACATCAAAGTATATATCATTCAAACAAGAGTGTACCCTTCCTACATAATCCCAGCACTTGGAATTATGTACTAAGCGTTATCTCCATAGAATTACTTCCCCACCAGCATCACTGATTCAAATAATACCACTCCTTGGAGGTTCATCTCAAAGGCCACTTTTCTCTGTAAACCCCACCAAAAAGTACTTTCCTTTTATGGATTAATCTTCTTCTAGGTTAGGTGGTAAAAGAGAAAATAAAAATATTGTCCACTGTGTGCTAAACTTGGATTATCAGCTTTACAAAGTTTGCCTCATTGACTTTTCTCTATAAACTTAACTGGGTTAGTAATACTCTCTCTACATTCTACAGACGAGGAAACTGACTCTAAGAGACCCTGGATTTGTCCTGCTTCTAATGTGAGTTAAGTGATAGTGTGTGAACAAAACCCAGGCCTTCTAGTTTCAAGTGTATAATCTTTTCTCTATTCCATATGCATTGACTAGAGGACCAGTAGCTTACTCTGTCTCACGCATATACTTAGTTTGACCTGTATAGTCCTTTAAGTTAGATAGATAAGTAGGTATATAGATATAAAGATATAAAGAAAGAAAGAAAGATAGATAGATAAATAGATAGATAGATAGATAGATAGATAGATAGATAGATAGATGTAGTTGTAATTATATCTCAACTTGGAAAAGCTCACATAAAAATCTGAATTTTTAGCTTCTCTTGAAGAAAAAAAATCAGAAAATACAAACACTTTGGGTTTGCACTTCCCTATGACATCAGTTGGTTTAATCTACAGATAACTCTCTTTACACAAGTGAATGCCTCCAACTTGCCATGGTCCCCACTCTGCCAAGTCCATGTTGTATCATTCACATGTGTTGCAGTTTCCCATGAGAGTTTATTTTCAGGGTCTTTTCTTGTTTCATTTTCTTGTTTCATATTCTTCACCAGTACCTGGCACAGTACCTCCAGTAAGGAAGAGTGAGGAATTCAGAAAAGAAGCAGCATTTAAAAAGCACGGGTTTTTAATTTCAGAGATATTTGAGTTTGAATTTCAGTTTTATTCCTAAACGTTGGGCAGATTGCTTAAACTCCTTTGGTTTATTTCCAGAGTTAGTGTGTGACTTAGATAACACCTGCGGAGTAGGTGGTACTATGACTGGCACTGAGTAAGTGCTCAGTAAATATTAACTCATTATGATGAATATTATTTCTGAAGTTTAAGCAAATTGAAGTTTTTTTCAATTAGCATTAATAAAGTAGCAAAGTAAAGGGGGAAAAAAAACCACTATTCATGATTTACCCTTTTACTGAATGGATCACACAGAGCAATCTTTTTCTCTCCTTTTCCTCATTTTTCACAGGAGAAAAAAGTCAATCAGAATCTGCCAGAGCAGAGAAAAGCAAATCACTTTGGCACCTGAACAACAAAGCAATGTTAGTTTATTTTCTTTGTAAAAAGTCATCTGTTCGCAAACCTCTTTTATGAGATACCTGTCATAGTCCATTTCATTGAACGTTACTCACTCCGCATGTTGTTGGCCTCAAGGTCATTCCATTATCAGTTCCTACATCACCTTCAGTATTGGAAATGGACTGGGGGAGGTGGAAAGGAAAACACACACACACAAATCCCCCACACACTCACCAGATGGACAGCTCAGATAATAAAGGTGATTTCAACCCAAGGCAGGTGGAACTCAGATCTGTCCCTACTCCAGATGAAACCACCTTCAGTGACACTTACTGACAGATGCAGTGAGACAGCTTGCTGTGGAAGGTGCCCGAAGCAAGGAGCAGCTTTCAATCTGATCACCAGATCTTGCAGAAGATAACCTCAATATATTGTATGAATTGTTTCTTTAAAAACAACAACAGACATGTGTATTACATTCTTCTTTTTTTTTCAATCCTCACCTGAGGATATTTTTCCATTTATCTTCAGCTAGAGCAGGGGGGAGGGAGGAAGGAAAAGAGACAGAGAGAGAAACATCGATGTGAGAGGCACACATCAATGGGTTGCCCCCTGCAGGACCCCAACTGGGGCCGGGGATGAACTGCAACCGAGGTACGAGCCCTTGGCTGGAATCAAACCTAGGACTCCCTGGTCTGCAGGCTGACGTTGTAACCAGCCAGGGCTGTTTCATATTCTTCTAACAACAAAAAAATAGCAACAAAAATACTCCAATACCTCTCCCTGTACTAAATATCACCCCAAGATCTCCAAAACAATGTCCAAGATTGAAGTCATGTTTTGCTACTCCAAGCTGTGATTGTAATGGGGCTGGCCTGATCAACTAATTTCTTTTGTGGTACTTTGATCAACATGTGGAGCTATTAAAAACAAACAAACAAACAAACAAACAAAAAAACTGGAGATGGGTTTCTGCAGTTTCTTTTCCCATTTGACGAACAATGTAGGAAGCCTCCTTTTAAAGCATGCCCCAAGACCTGCAAGCACATCACAGATAGTCCCTCCTTCTGGCCTCCAAGGCGAAGCAAAGGGAGCCAGCCTGCCTTCTGTGCTGTAGGAATCAAGCTTGCATACGACCCACATCCTCTCGCTGAATTTGTAAAAATCTTGTGATGTACTGATGATGATTGTGACAGTGACCACAGGAACAACGGTAATGATGGTGGTGGTAATGGTGATGATAGACATTTTTACAAACTAGAAAATTAGAGCTTTCAAGTAATATATATCTATAATCAAGTTCATGTAGCTTGTTAGAGCTTACCCAGCATTTAAATCTAGGCCTTTCTCACATTCTCAATACCGTCCAGCTTTCTCCCTACTTACCTGTCCAATCATTTCTCAGGAGTCTCCAATTAGAGCTTCTGCATGGCCATGGGTCTCAAGCATCCTTTGCGCTTTTCCATTTCTGCCTATCAATCATCCTTGTGAGTTGAGATTTTTACCACATTAGCCTTTTTTAGTTTAGGTCCTGGTGCACGTGTGCGTACACACACACACGCACACAAATGATGCATGTAGATAGAATTGAATTAAATTCTGAGAAGGGATTAACTTTCCAAGCCCTTTGACTCTGTACATATGTATGAATGAATTGTAGTCCAAGTTGCACAAACAGTGCCAGTGTGTGGAGACAGAATGTGTGCTTTCAGGTCCTAGTGAGGTCACAGACCTAAAGGCATGATATCCTGAAACAGCCACTGATAAATACAGTGTTTAGTCACTCATTTCTTCTGAGACGATGTCAAGAACAAATCAACTGCCTTACTTACCTAGATGCATACTTTTACAATCAAGATTTCCAGTAAAGAGAACGTTTTCTGTTCAATCACTAGCCCTGTTATCGATGGACAGAAAGCAAACATCAAACTTCATCACATGAACGTGAAACTGCAGTCTGTTAAAAATTAAACTTCCTGGGTGTGCCTACAATGCTTGTTTTTATTACAGTACAATGGATTCATTAGATATTCTTAACCTTTATCTACTTCGTCCTGATTTGGCTATTAAAAATTCTATGGTAACTCAAAATAATATTATTTTTTATAGAATGTTCAGCAGTTCTCAGTAATTCCAGCAATTTGCCAGCCAGTCTCAAGGATCCTGAGGCTCCAGCAGGCACTTGGAAAATTATCTCCAACTAGCTGCTAATGACAATGAGACTAATAAGTCCTCCGTTTAAGTAGCACTTTAATGTTTATAAATTACCTATTCACACATTATGTAATGGGATTTTTATCTGAATTTAGTTGGCCAGAAAATGTATGTTGTTGTTGTTTTTCATTTAAAAGACAAAGAAATTAGTGTAAGTGAAAGTAAAATAGAATTCAAAGTGTATTTTCTGAAAGAGCTTTGTCAACTAAATAAGAATAACTTCCAACTCAATCACTCTAGCTCAGATGTGTCACCTGAGATTGAGACCTTATCCAATTGCCTTTGAAACATCTGGACATGTCACAATTACTTCTCATTCAACCTGTTCAAAAATGAATTTATCACCCCCTAAACCGGTTCCTCACCTTGGGTACCTAGTTTCAGTGAAGAGTGTCTCCAAGCACCCAAGAAACCAAATCACAGTCTCATTACCACGTTGATGTCCAATCAATCACCACATTAGGCCAACTTAACATTTCTAATGTCTTTAGAATCTCTTCACCTGCCTTTCTCTTCTCTAGTTTATATCATAAATTTTCTCCTACTTGGACAAATAAAGTTATCTTCCAATAGATTTTATACTTCCAATCATGCTATAATTTCCAAGTGCCTTACAAATAAAGTCTAAACATTCAGTTCATAGTGTTTTGCTTCATAAAATGAAAATAATAGCATCAATTTCACAGAGTTGTTATAAGGAAATACTTTGACTATGGATATAAAAGTGGGAGGCATTTATTTATTTATTTATTTATTTATTTATTTATTTATTTAATCCTCACCCGAGGACACTTTTGCATCTATCTTCAGATAGAGCGGGAGGGAGAGAGAGGGAAAGAGAGAAAGAGAGAAACATTGATATGAGAGAGACACATCGACTGGTTGCCACCCACAGGACCTCAACTGGGGCTAAAGACAAACTGCAACTGAGGCACCTGTCCTTAGTGGGAACCAAGCCCAGGACTCTCTGGTCCCCGGGCTGATGCTCTAACTGCTGAGCAAAACCGGCCAGGGCAAAAGTGGAAGAATTTAAATCATTATTTGAGTAAAGGCAAGGAATGCTTGGACCATATGGATAACTAATATTCTCCAAATCAGATTATATTGTGTCCATTTTGAATATAGAGAAACAGAGGTTTAACACAGTGATGAGACATGCCCAAGGGCAGTTAGTTGGTAAGTGATAGTCTAAAGATTTTTCCACAGGTCTGACTCCAAACCTGTAATCTTTTCTTTAATATATCCTGGACTTGATCCTGTGGAAATGTGGGAAGTTGGGTTGGTTTGGGGTGACTTGGCTACTCAGGAGATAATTGAATGCATATTTTTCAAGTATGTAATACTTACTACCTCTTGGTAGGGGCTTTTGTAGGCATGGGGAAGTAGAACTGAGCTGAACCTATGGAAAGAATGACATGCTTGACTTCTTTAAGGAGACGGAAACAATATCTCATTGAAAAGGACATTAGCCCATAATTAGCTCAGGTGGCTCATTCTGTCTTGAGCCATGCATTTGGGAGTTGCAGGGTGATTTTTTTCATTGTGTCTCTTAGTCTTTTAATTTTTTAAAATATCTTTAATTTCTATTTATTTATTTTTAAATTACTGTTTCCTTTCAATATTATTTTGTATTGGTTTCAGGGGTACAGCATAGTGGCTAGACAATCATATGATTTACAAAGAGTATTCCCCGGTATTTCTAGTACCCACCTGGCACCATACATAGCTATTACAATATTATAAATTATATTGCCTATGCTGTACTTTACATCCCCATGATTATTTTGCAACTACCAGTGTTTAATTCTTAATCCCTTCACCACTTTCACCCAGTCCCCCAACACCCTTCCCCTATGAAAAACATCACTATTTTCTGTGTCTATGAGTCTGTTTCAATTTTGTTTGTTCATTTATTTTGTTCTTTAGATTCCATATATAAGTGAAGTCATTTGATATTTGCCTTTCTCTGCCTGATTACCATGCTGTTGCAAATGGTAAGATTTTATTCTCTTTTTTTATGGTTCAGTAATATTCCATTGTATATATGTGCCACTGCACATATTGATAGACACTTGGGTTGTTTCCATATCTTGGCTATTGTAAATAATGCTGTAGTGAACATAGAAGTGCATATAATCTTTTTAATTAGGTTTTTAGTTTTTTCAGATAAATCCCCAAAAGCAGAATGACTGAGTCATAAGGCAGTTCCATTTTCAATTTTTTGAGGAACCTCCACACTGGTTTCAGTGGCTGCACCAATCTGCATTTTCACCTACAGTGCATGAGGGTTCCCTTTTCTGCACATCCTCACCAACACTTGTCATTTGTAAACTTATTGATGATAGCCATTCTGCCAGGTTTAAGGTGAAATCTCACTGTGGTTTTCACTTGCATGTCTCTGACAATTATTGACATTGAGCATCTTTTTCATATGTCTATGGGCCATTTGTATGTCATCTTTAGAAAGATGTCTATTCAAATCCTCTGCCCATTTTTTAATTGGATTGTTTGTTTTTCTGGTGTTGAGTAGTATGACTTTTCAACAGATTTTTTAAAAATATTAACCCCTTATCAGATGTGTAAGTGGCCAATAAGTTTCTCCATTTACTAGGTTTTCTTTTCATTTTGTTGATGGTTTCCTTTGCTGGGCAAAAACTTTTTAGTTTGATGTAGTCTTATTTGTTTGTTTGTTTTTTTTATTTAGTTTCTCTGCCTAAGGAGATATATCAGAAAAATGTAGTACTAAATGTCAGAGATTTTATTGCCTATCTTTTCTAGAAATTTTATAGTTTTGAGTCTTACATTTAAATCTTTAATCTATTTTGAGTTTATTCTTGTATATGGTGTAAGAAGGTGGTCTAGTTTTTAGTTTCTTTCTTTTTTTTTTTTTTTTGCATGTATCTGTCCAATTTTCCCAGTGCCATTTATTGAATAAACCTTTTTTATCCCACTGTATGTTCTTGCCTCCTTTGTCAAATATGAATTGACCATACAGGCATGAGTTTATTTCTGGGCTCTCTATTCTGTTTCATTGATCTATATGTCTGTTTTCATGCCAATACCATGCTGTTTTGATTACTATGGTCTTGTAGTACAGTTTGATATTAGGTAGCATGATATCTCCAATTTTGTTCTTTCTTAACTTTACTGAGGCTCTTCAGATTTTTTTGTGGTTTCATATAAATTTTTGGATTAATTGTTCTAGTTCTCTGAAGTATGCCATTGGTATTTTGACAGACATTACATTGAATCTATAGAGTACTTTGGGTAGTGTGGCCAATTTAATTATGTTAATTCTTTCTATCCATAAACATAGTATATGCTTCCATTTATTTGTATCTTCAATTTTTTTTTCCTTTGGTGTCTTATAATTTGCTGAGTACAAGCCTTTTACCTCTTTGGTTAAATTTATATCTTGGTATTGTATTATTTTTGATGCAATCATAAATGGGAATGTTTTCTTAGCTTTCCTTCCTGATAGTCCATTATTGATGTATAAAAATGCTATCAGTTTGCCCAGCTGGTGTGGCTCAGTGGTTGAGTGTCAACCCATGCACCAAGAGGTCACTGGTTTGATTCCTGGTCAGGACACATGCCCAGGTTGTGGGTCCAATCCCCAGTGAAGGGCATGCAGGAGGCAGCCAATCTATGTTCTCTCTCAGCAATGTTCTCTCTCTCTCTCTCTCTCTCTCTCTTTTTCTCTCTCTAAAAATCAATAAATAAAAAATGTTTAAAAAAATAAATAAATAAAAATGCTATCAGTTCTAGTAACTTTTTGGTGATGTTTTTAGGGTTCTCTATATACAGTATCATGTCATCTGCAACTAATGACAGTTTTACTTCTTCCTCTCCAATTCGGATTTTTTGTTGTTGTTCTTCTTCTTATTTGATTGCTATTGCTAGGACTTCAAGTACTATGTTGAATAAGAGTGGTGAAAGCAGACATTGCTGTATTGTTCCTGATATTAAGTAAAACACTTTTACTTTTCTTCCCTTGAGTATGAAGTTGGCTGTGAACTTGTTATATATGGTCTTTATTATGTTGAAATACGTTCTCTTTATTCCCACTTTGCTGAGAGTTTTTTTTTTTGTTTTTTTGTTTTTAATCATAAATGGGTATTGGATTTTGTCAGATGTTTTTTCTGCATCTATTAACATGATCATATGAAATTTATCCTTCATATTGTTCATGTGGTGTATCACTTTAATTGATTTGCAGATATTCTATCAATCTTGCATCCCAGGAATAAATCCTATTTGAGCACAGTGCATTATCTTTTTAATGTATTGCTGGATTCAGTTTGCTAATATTTTTAGAGAATTTTGTTCATCAGGGATATTGGCCTGTCGTTTTCTTTTCTTGTGATCTCTTTATCTGTTTTTGGAATTTGGGTAATACTGGCCTCATAAAATGAGGTTCAGAATTTTCCCTTCTCTTGAATTTTTTGGAATAATTTGAAAAGGATAGATGTTAGTTCTTCTTCTAATGTTTGGTAAAATTCACCTGTGAAGCTATCCAGTCCAAGACTTTTGTTTTCTGGGAGTTTATTTATTTATTTATTTATTTATTTACTGCTTTGATTTCATTAGCTGTAATCAGTTTGTTGTCTCTCAATCTTTTATAACAAATGAGCTATGTGGAATATATATATATATATTAGTCATAGAAATGGAAGCGGTACAAGAGGACAAGCTCAATTACACAAATGATTTTCAGCCTTTGATCAATCCATGTCTGCTAATACTCCATTGGCCAAAGCCTGACACATGTAAAATTCTAGTGTCAAGAAGCGAGGAAATACACTGTACTCAGAGTTGGTCAAGACTTCTAGGTCACACAATAAAGGATGTAGACACAAAAAGGAGTAAAGAATTGGGATCCATAATGCAATTTTCCACATGGTAGTTTCTAGTTTGAGGCTAATAAAAGTAGTGCTATCAGAAATATTCGTGTGCATATCTTTTTTTTTTTTTTTAAATGTTTTTATTGATTTTAGAGAGAGGAAGAGAGAAACATCAATTTGTTGTTCACTAACTTATACATTCATTGTTTGATTCTTGCACGTGCCCTGCCTGGGAATTGAACTGGCAACCTTTTGGTTCATGGAACGATGTACAACAAACTGAGCTGGTTAGCCAGGGCCCCAATAAATTCATTTTTACAGGATCATTAAAGACTCTCTCACTGAGCAAACTGTATTCAGCTTCTTTGAATGGATTCCTCTTCCCAACTAGACCTCAACATTGAGAATGTATGTCCACCTTTACATCACCCAATTTTAGCAAAAATTCCTGCTAAGTCAATTTAGCCAGAATCCACCATCCTCAAACAAACTCATATGATCAATTTAAGTATATACTATATATGCTATATATAGTTTAAGCTATATAGACTACATAGGGAATATATATGCTATGTGTATATATATACACCATATTTCCTTGGTTTATAGATAGCATTTTCACATTTTAAGGTACATGAAATTGGAATATGCATTATAATTTTTCTAAAAATGGGAAATGCAGCCATAAGTTAAAGGAGTGTGTGGCGATATGCTCATCTCTATGCACATACCAGTTAGCTACATTCATACTACTGCTACCTGAGTTGAATTACTTTGATTGTTCACCTTACACAGAGTCAGATTTTGACTAGATTTGGATATCTAATTGTCATTTAAAATATCTTTTAAAAATATTATATAGTACTATGAAGTTCTATTGAAATAAAAAGTTATTGTGTATGTCAAAGACTGTCTATCATATTGTAGGCACTGCAATTAGAGTCAGTAGAAACTGTCAAATTTCTGGGAATAGATAATGGTACTTTCAACCCTAGGAGAGGTTAGTGCATCATAAAGAACTACTACCCAGGAATATAGCATCTATCTGTCAAAAGCCTTTGGCTGACTTGCAAACAAAGCCACTTCAACTTCCATACTATATTATCCAGTTACAAAAGTTTTAAAACGCCACGTTCATCCAAATGAGGAAAAATCCATGTATTTTTTATTTGGCACAAAATTATTATATCAGTCTGAAAAATGACAAAATAGTAGATGGTAAGTAGAGTTTATGGGAGGCAGAATGTTGTCACTGTGATATAGTGAGTACTAGTTGATGGCTAAAAGTGACTCATACGTAAAATTTAAAGTGACTCATACATAAAACTTTTTAGGCTCAATATAAAGCAAGTTTAGCCTAAAATTCTGATGGCCACACTAAAGAAAAGTATTGCTTGTAATCATATATATAATATATACTACTACTGGTTCATTTTATAAGAATTGTATTTATTTTACATTGCATGTTTTTTCTTGTCCCTCTCTAAGGTGTGGTTAAATTGATGGTACATTTTATTATCATTGGTGTCAGAATTAAATAAATTTTACATATGTTGATATTGAACATGTGAGATGGATGGTCATGTTGTTAAATGGATAGGTGAGAGAAAAGAAGGAAAAAGAGAGAGAGTGCAAAACTCATCTTTTATTCTATAGTTTTGTTCATGATGCCTCAAACCAATCACCTGTTAAAACAATTCATCAACTATTTCCATCCAATAGTTGATACTGAGTACCTACATTATATGCTATAGACTAAATATCTGTGTCTCCTCAAGTTTCATATGTTGAAATCTAATCCCCAACTTAATGGTATTTAGAAGTGAGTTCTTTGAGAAAACATGAGATCATGAGTGTGGAGCCCTCATGAATGGGATTGGTGTCCTTAAAAAAGAGAGTTTCCTGATATTTCATGTGAGGGCACATTGAGAAGGTTCTATCTATGAATCAGGAAGTAGTTTTTCACCAGACACAGAATTTGCTGGTTCCTTGATCTTAAACCTCCCTTCTAGAAATGTAAGAAATAAATTTCTTAGAATAAGGTATTTTTGTTATAGCAGCCTAAATGGACTAAGACACCATGATAAAAATCTTGGAATATAGTGTAGGACATATTGTCCTTGCCCATAATGAACATAAATTCTATCTCTGGATTAATAGGCAGAAATACATGTAGATATTGTCTAAAGGAGAGAAGAGATTCACTGCTGGCCATTAAGTAAAGGCTCTAGGAGGAAGTTATTCCTCAAGACTGAGTTGACTTTGGAAAGGAAAGGAGCAAAAAGACTATGGAAAATTACACTAGAGACTTTTAACATGTCCAGGGTTAGTATCATCACTGCGGTCATAATGATTTAAACAGACAATATTAGCAATTTTCTTCAGTGTAATCAAACTGGGTCTGTGTTTTTGTTATTCCTGGCTTTGCCCATAATAATTATAGCTACATTTATTATTGGCCAATAAATTTTAGGTGGCAAAATGATCTTATGAATATTTAGTGTATTTATACCCATTTTATTGATAAAGACATTCAAAGGCAGCCAGTCATTCGGTCAGTAAATCACAGAACTATTATATGTAGGCTTCATTCCTTGTCTGAATTTATTTGTAAGGTCGCTAGAGTAGTAGTTCTCAAACTTTGTGGTCTCAAGATACTTTTACCCTGATAAAAGTTATGGAGGACTCCAGAAAGCTTTCTTTTATGTGGACTATATCAATATTTGCTATGATAGAAATTAAAATTGAAAATTTAAAATTATTTTGTCAATAAATTTAAAAATAATAACCTATTATGTGAACATGAATAATGCCATTTTATGGAACAACTGTGTTTTACGAACCCCCCCCCCCAAAAAAAAAACTGAATAGAGTGCCTTTGTTGAATATTTTTGCATCTCTATCATTTTTAAATTTCTGACAATATAAGATAGTTGAGTTCTCATATCTGCTTCTGCATTCAATCTGTTTTGATGTTGTTTTCATTGAACTATATGAAAAAATCGAGCCTCACAAATATATGTAGTTGGAAAATTGAAGAATATTTTAATAGCTTTTTCAAATAATTGATACTGCACCAAAACTTGAGAAGTAGAGAGGTTTTTTTTTTTTTTTTTTTTTTTTAAAGGTTATTTGCAGTGTGACATCTAAAAGAAAGCATATCAATGAACTTTTTGCATTACATTAAAATCTACTGGTTTATTTTACAGTGCAATGAATTTTTGACCCATGTATTTTATATTAGGCATTAGGCATTTAAAAAATATTGATTCACTGAGTTATGCAGATCTTCCAAATGTTGACCCATTTCATTATACAATGCCCCCACATCAGATTTGCAAGTATCTCCCTGATCTCAACAGAAAACCCTAAGTTAGCACTGGGAGTTTGTCAAGTTTAAGGCAGTGAAGACATGTTTCCCAAATTCTAACTTTTATGTGGACGCTTGAATTTTATCCTTGGCAATAAATACTATCAGTTGTTTTCCTTAAGTGATAGGTTCCTGTCCTTCATTTTCAAGAAAATGTCTACCTAATAACCAAGCCCAAATCACTGTCATTTTTGTTTGCCAATTGCTCTTTGCAGTAAAAATCATGTCTCTTGGGTAAGTAGCTGGTCCAGTTCACAGCTGAATCGATCATATCCATGCTTTGGTTATGGAGTCAACCATCATATTTGAATATGCAACTACATGGCGTTCTTTGAGGACCCATTCTATCATCCAGAATTATGAAAATTAATGGTTTTCAGTCCTTCTTCAGGGATATTTTTGAGGAAATCAGCTTTAGAAAATAAAATGATGAAAGTGGCGCTGAAGAAGGAGCAGCCGCTGCGCATGTTGGTGCCTGCCGGCCGCCGGTCAGCAGTGTTAAGCACCATTGACTTGCACCATCAGGACAGATGCCGACACAGATTAAAATGCAAGTGGATTTTTGTGCTAGTACTAGTTCTTAGTACTTAGGACTATTATGAATACAGTCCTGCCATCGTGAATTTCTGAGAAGGTCCCCGGGACTCCCATGAGGCCGAGGACCACACTTTGAGAGATGACCTACCTTAGTGGAGAGCACACCGTTTTCACATCCTGTATGATTCTGCATACAAATGTTTGTCTGGAAATGTATTAAAACCAGAATGTTAAAGAAACCAATAACTGACATTTTATTTTTTTAATTGTTTTTATTGATTTGAGAGAGAAACCTCGATTTGTTGTTCCACTTATTTATGCATTCATTGGTTGATTCTTGTATGTGCCCTGACCAGGGATCGAACCCTCAACCTAGGCATATCAGGACAACACTCTAACCAACTGAGCACCTACCTCACCAAGGCCCCAATAAATGCATTTTCAAAGGATCATTAAGTGACAGAAGTATAAATTAGAAAACAACTAATCTATTGTATATGTAATATTTAAAACATTATTTAGTATTAAATTTTATGAGATAAAAGATACTTCAACCATTTAAAATCAGAGCGATGTTAGTTATGATATTCTATAACATAGCACATTTACAGTTTAAGCTGCTCCCCATTTTACCTATAAGCCAAAGTAAATCTCTCATTATGAGATTCACTTCTTTAAAATTTTTTTTTTTCTTTATTGATTTCAGAGAGAGGAAGGGGGTAGAGAGAGAGAGAGAGAGAGAGAGACATCGATGAGAGAGAACATCGATTGGCCGCGTCCTGCAGGTCCCTCACTGGGGATCAGGCCCACAACCTGGGCATGTGCCCTAAGTGGGAATTGAACCAGCGACCTCTTGATGCATGGGTGGACACTCAACCACTGAGCCACACCAGCCAGGTGGAATTCACTTCTGCTAGATAATTTTAAACAGTTCAGAAAAAACTGCGACAAGATTTAAGTATTTCTGGGAGCAAATAAATAATAAATTATATTAAGAATGCTAATAGTTGTAGTTTATTGCTTTCTATAAAATTCGCAATTTAATACTGCAGTTTACTTGTGAATTAACCCCAGAAGAGAGAGCAGGCATAAGTCATCTGCACTCTGTCCAGAATGGGAAAGTTATGAGCCCAAATCCACTGGTCTCCCTAAGAACTGAAACCTGAAATCCACTGGTCTCCTTAACTCAGAGCCTTACCCTGAAATCCACTGGTCTCTCCAGCTCAGAGCCTAACCCTGACACACAAGGAAGTCACATGCACTGACACCTTCTTCAAACTGCATTTCAGAACAGGAAGACAAAAGATGCAACACCAGTGACTATGCAGAAATACTGCTTAAATTATTTCTTGACATATGCAGTGAGCCAGCTCTCCCTTATAATAAAAACACAGAGTATTTCACATCTAATTAGCAACCTTAAGAAAGTGAATTAGCACCTTCTTTCAGAGGTGTGGAAAGCCAGACACAGTTGAGTCCCCATTCTTCAGCGGCTGGGAACCGGACATGGAGAGGTCCCCATGGTAAACTGCTGGAATGCATGGTACAAACCAACATTCCCCCACTGAACAGAAGGAGGGGAAACAGAAGCAGATCAAACCCCCAAGGGATGGTATAGTTCCTTTTCCCACTAGCTTGTAAATTTGTCTCGTCAGGGCAGGAGTGCCATATAATTCAGTTTTGAATTTCCCTAATGGCAGAATGCTCAGGCATATGGAAGGCATTTAATATATGTTTGTTTATTCCTAACGAAATTCAATGGGAATTGAGGGTTAGTGTTATAAAAGAAGATAAGCCATGTATTTGAATGTTAATGTTTTTTAAACCATGTTCTAATGTATCAAGCTGTAATAATTAGTAAATGCTCAAAGAACTATTTATTGTGAAATTAGTAAAATTATTCACTCAAACAGCGCCCAATGCCATTGATGCCGCTTAGAGCTTCTCATCAGGGCACGAAGCTATGTATCTTCGTTTGTAGATTTAAGACACATCTGTTTCTGAAAGCCTTTTAAACTATTTTCTCACATTAGAGATAAACTATTTTTAAGATTATGTCACTTACTACACTGATGAAGACTCACACACATACATTTATGTATGCACATGTTTCCATGTGTGTATAGACACATAACACTTTATATATGTATATATGCATGATATATATTTACATATGGATTATATACCATTTGTTTTCAATACAAAAGAATTATTCATACTCTATGTTGCACCTACCCTCTAACATCCATACCAACAAAAAGCCCTTACCCCAGCCTAAACAAAAACAAAAACAGTTCCAAAATCTTAAAGCTATCATTTATGTGTTGTATTTTCTTAATGATCCTGGTCCAGAAAACGTTTCACCAGGCAGAGCACAGAGTCACAGTGATGACAAAGGAGCGAAGGTGATCTGTTATTCCTGACCAACAAACAGAAACTTTCATAGTCACTGAAAATATCAAGGAAGACAGGGCATGATCTTACAAATTCCATTCTTACCTCCTCTGACTACTTAGTTCGAAATATTCTCCCCATCCCATGCATGCTTCAGAAATGCATCAAATAGAAAATTTTCTGCCATATCACTGAACACAGCATTTCTCTGAAAACAGCCTCCTGCACATTTAATACTTCCTAGAGTCGCTCCTGAGCAGCTGCGCCTACCTCCGTCCATCTCCTCACAGCCTAGGCCCTCATGATCAGCAAACTAGCCCACTGAGACATCTTCTTATTTATAAACAAATGACTTATTTGCCTAATGCATGGAAAGACTACATATTTATTAAGCTGGCAGGCTCTAGTGACACACAGATATGAATTCAAATCCCCGACCAGCTTCTTTGATCATAGGCATATTACTTAACTGCTCTCGATTTCATTCTCCTTATCTGAAAAATGACTATAACACTAATACCTATTTTATATTTCTGTTTTGAGATTAAATTAGATATACGTAGTGCTCAGTGTAGTGTCTAGTACAAAGTCTGTGCTTAATTCAAAGAACTGTACTAGACAGGATGGGCGAGGAGAGGCTAAGGAAACATACCACCTCTGAAATCTCACCGGCTGGATCCAACAAACGCTTCTTCCTCAGTCACAGCTCAGCGGCTGGGGGTTCGGAGTCTCTCCTTTCTGGCAATTCTCTGAGTGGGAGGCAAGCACCCTGGGGGCTCCCATCTTATAATGTCCCCCAGAGTCATCACAGAAAGTAAAAAGAGGCATCAAGATATGTATGGGATTTTTTAGGACATGATCGGGAAGTTTTTTGAAATGATTTGATCTACATCCTATCTGCCAAATGTCACACAGCTACATGCAGGTCATGCTGGGAAGTGTAGCCTTGCGTGTCCCAGGAATGAGGCCACATGGCACACCAGTGTTTATCAGGGCTCTGGGCAGCATTTTCCCTGCAGAGTTACTATCATCATTACTCTTAGAGTTACACCACATCAATAGTATCTTTCATTTTTTAACCAAATTAAGTGATTAACTCTAGTAACATCTTGCGAGAATGTGCCACATGTAATGAAAACCCAGATGTAAGTCCATTGTCCGTTCACTCACATTCTCAGCAGTCGCCAAATGCTGGTCATTTCAATAACTTCTCAACAGTGCAACTGAAATTAAAGTTTTTGGTCCCACAGTTATAACACTATGGCTAGACTTCATTGTGTTTAAATACCTTTTTGAATATACTGAGTTTCCAAGAAGTGCAATCAAATTTTCTCTTCTAATATACAAATCACTAAAAATGATTATTGATGATTCTTAGCTGGGCAGAGAAATTGCATTGTAGTGAGTCGGTTTTTCATGGTTTACAAAGAATGGGAAGGAGATGAAGCAAAAATCTGGAATTCACATCCCGATTCTACTTGTTCAGTTTATAACTCAAGGTATAGGTCTCAGTTTCCTCTTCTGTAATTCAGATTTTCATAAAATGTAAAAGTAAGGCAAAGAATGCTAATTATCATCTGTTTAGTACCACACAATATGTAGATATTATCATATTTAATTATCAGAACAACATATTGGATAGATACAATTTTATTTCTATTTTATGTAAAATAAAGCTTATGTTAAACAACTTGCTAAAAGTCACACAGGATTTAAACCCAGATCTATATGAATCCAACGTCCAGAATTCTTCATGCAGCTTCTTGTGAGCTCTGTTGTTTTTTAAAATGAACAGTCCTGCAGTTATTGTTATACCACCAACCTCAGCGTTTTTCATTTTGTCTTAGGAAAAGACTTGCCTTTTTAGTCTTTCAAAGGAGGTTGGACTATGGACCACATGGAAAATAAAAAGCCAGATAATTCAAGCCACTGATACAGTTTAGGGAATCAGCATAACTAGGGAGAACATTTCATTTGCAATTCAAATGGCATTTCTGGGGCTGTACGTGTGAGATCCTGACAAATATTGGCCGAGGAGGCCAGGTTCCTGCCTCGATTTCTCTAGTCTTCAGCTTCGGGTGGGCTTCCATTTAAAGCCAGGTCATCTTCATGAGAATCTTAAGTAGGTTTACCCTTTTTCCTTTCCCCTACACATCTGTCTTCTGAAAGCTCCCGTCTTAGGTCATGTTTTTAAACATTTCTTACCAACACCTTTACCTGTGTATGACATTCATTTTATTGAGAGTGAAGAGAAATTGTTAGATAAAGCCTCTCTTTTAAAAAAAAGTATGTGTCTGTAACATCCCATATTAACACATTTTTTATTCTACTATCCAGAAACAGGCATAAAGTGGAGAGAATGAAGCCAGAGTGGAAGAAATGAGAGAGGCATGTTTCACCGCGCCCTGACCTTTCTCCTGAGTCTTATCACTCTTGTCAGCTGACCCTGGTGATGAGTGACTAGGCAGCAGACTGTCCTCAATTCCAGACGTTGAATACTTCTGGTGGTGAGAATAGTGTAATATACTTCATAGGCTGGTAAGATATTAAAAGGCTGAACTCCGACATTTTTGATAAGGATCATTATATAAAATACTAATGGAATCAAGCAAATACAATTTCTTTGACAACGACTTTATTGAGGACTGGGTACTTGTATGTAATATCAAATCCTTCATGAAAGACCGCATTGAGACATTTCACTAGTCTATGAACAAAAAGGAGCAGAGAAACAGTTTAAGAAAGTCTTTCATATGCTAAAAATAGGAGGTTTTGATAGTTAATGAAAGTATACTTTCCTTCACATAATAGCACCAGCAAGTGGGAATCTCAGGGCCTCGCTCTAGTTCCCAGGTGATTAAACTGAGACTCAGCGCTGTCAAGTGCCTCCTTAATCAGACTAGGGCTCAGGATTTGCACTCACCTCCCACGCTCCATGCCCCTCCCACCGGCCTGTACCCTCATCACAGGGCTCTCAGAGCCAATCCCCCTGCTGCGTCCACTCCATAGCACTTCCCCCTCTGGAAGCGCTATTTCTCATTAATATTCTTAATATTATTAACATTTTCATCTTCCTCATCCTCACTCTTCATCGCTCAGAAGCTCTAAACAATCGTGTGTGTGTGTACCCATTCACACACATAAACCTCTGCCAGCAGGCCTCTCTATGTAATGAGCTGCTATTATCTGAAAACACACACACACACACACACACACACAGAAAAATCATATGGCTTTTCAAAAGTTGGAAAACGATGTTACGCGTGGTCTATCATCCATCGTTTCATTAAAATTTCAAAAGAAAGGAGAGCAGCATTTATGAAGGAATTCCTGTGGGAGCATGATGCCTGGTACCTCGCAGGCATCCGTCTTAACCCCGGACGGTGAGGAGACTTCTGCCGTCTTCTTAAACCAGGCACTGCGCACTGCGCACTTCAGCAATATTTACGTGGCAGAAATGGGACTGAACCCAGGTGTGTCTCATTCTTTTCAGCACACGGCATGCTCTCTTCTTATATTTTTAATGGATAACACCGCTGGGATTAATGAGCTCTTTAACTAGATGAAGCCGCACATTCATTTAACTACCCTCAATTTACCTCTTTCCAGCTGCATTTAGAACTTTTTTTTTATAAAGTAACAAGGTAGTATTACTCTATCTATTTATGGCATGCATTTATAAATGCCAGTGTGTACATTTCTGCAGTACCTTGATGTGAACTTCAAAAAAAAAAAAAAAAAAATCGTAGGCTTAACTATAATGTGTGGAGAATACATGGAATTTGTATTTCTGTTAGATGAATCCTGATTCCCTGAGCTAATATTGTCTAGTCTTGATAATCTATGGTTCTAGCAAACAACCAAAAGCTGTAAATTAGATCAATAAATGTCACCCATTTCAGTGGAATACCCTGGTTTAGGGTTCTTTGGAAACAGGATATTGTAAACAGTGCAGTGAACTAATTATTTCTGTATTTTATGAATAAATTTTATGTTTGTAATTTTCCTGCTTTTATTAAAGAGACAGATTGCATTTCATAATTTTTTTTTGTTGTACCCAGGGCTCGCGTACCAAGCTGTGGAGCACAGTAAAGTTGAATCAAGGGTTTGTTGCTGAGAAAGAAACACACAAGGGAACTTTCACTGGTTTCCAGTTGGTCTTATAACAATGTACAAAAAAGTGGTAGGAAGAGGAAGGAGCTGTCATTAATTTGGCACCTACTGCAAACCGGGTACAGATGGAGTTTTCCAAATTTGTGGTCTTTAATCCTCGCGATAATTACGGTGGACATTCTCATTCCTTTTTAACAGGTAGGTTCACAGTGGGTAAGTGATGTGTTTAAGATCATCCACTTTATAAATATACTTAATTCCAAAGTCAAGAGAACCTACATCCTTGAACATGTCCTTAAAATTATTCCCATGTTGCAGGGGCAGAGATATCTATGCTGAGGGTCCGGGGCCACAGCCCCAAAGAGGCAAACTCCAAATGCAAAATACCTTAAGTTTGGGGCATTATTTAGACATTTATTAAAAAATTTGCAGTACATTCTACAATATAGACACATTTATTGTAATATTTAAAAATATTTTAAATTACTTTTTCTCAATAGACTCCACAGAAATAGTCACCTTGCTTTCTTACAGATCCTTAAACATGACTTCCTTAGGCAGCCTGCCATCCTGGTAACTCATTATTCTCTGTAAAGAGTTACTCCTTCCGACCTCAGCAGGCTCCTTCTGCTGGCTTGGGTTCCAGAGGCTTCTGGCCGCTCTTCAACAGTCGAGGATGTTACCTGGGGTGTTCTCGTATCACTTTCCATCTTAACTGGTCAGCATTCGGGCAGGTTCCCGCGCGAGCTGCATCGTAGCTGTCTCAGTTCGATTACAAACACCCTGACCCTTATTTCTTTTACTAGAAGTCCCTCACTCAGAGGCGACTCCAGGGACTTAGCATTAAGTTAACTTATGTTGTGTGCAACTCTGGCCTAGAACTATATCCTCATTATTAAGAACCACCATAACTACAGTAGCCTTTTCCCCCCATATCAATAAGCACATTGCATACATTTTCCTGTGTAATCGTCACAGCAACTCTATACATGTTATCATCATGTCCATCTTCAGGTTAGACATCAAAACAAAAACCAAATCTATCACTTAGGAAGGTGTAGGACTTCCCAAAGTCACAGGCTAGTAAGCAGAAAAGCCAATAAGAAATATGCACACAGATACCCATACTCACACACATATATCGGTCTGTTCTAGATTCTGATATCCTGTCCAGGTATCCATTGCTCTTTCCAACTTATAAATATGAAAGAGATTCCGAGCTTGAATCCCAAGCTAACAGGTAGGCTTTCTCCAGCTCCTCTTTGCTACCCTCTACCCTTCCTTCCTTCCTTCCTTCCTTCCTTCCTTCCTTCCTTCCTTCCTTCCTTCCTTCCTTCCTTCCTTCCTTCCTTCGAACCTGGACATCCAGAAAGCACAGGTAGGCCTCTTTAGTTCCACAGCTGACTGATGGTCTTGAATTCTGAGTTCTGGTTGCATGAAAATCATTGAATATGATGGTAGTAACTAGCAGATATCAAATACAGAAGGCTTTCCACTACTTTTGGAAGAATTCTCAGTACCTATTATTTATTTAGTCATTTATTAATTCACTACACATTTATGAAGTACCTACAATATTCTTCACTATACAATACTATACTATAGTACATACACTATACTATTCTGTTGCCATAATATTCTACTTCCATTTTAGTGTTGCCCCAGTGGATATTTCTGGGTACCCTCTTCTACCTGCTTCCCTTAGTCAGCTTTCAATCCTATAAGAACTGTTGAAAGAATTCAACTTCTATCTCCCAAAACATATTTTGTCCACTACCTACTTAAAAGTAAGGATATTATCAATGTCACCCTCACTGGCGTCATTCAAAATGTAATAAAAGTTATTATTAAAAAAAAATACATGGTCTGGCCAGTGTGGTTTAGTGGTTGAGCATCGACCCATGCACCAGGAGGTCACTAATTTGATTCCCAGTCAGGACACATTCCCAGTTTGTGGGCCGCATCCCCAGTGGGGGGCATGCAGGAGACTACCAATCGATATTCTCTGTTTTTATCTTTCTCTCCCTCTCCCTTTCTCTCTCTCTAAGATCAATAAAGGGAAAAAATATTTAAAAAATACACTTATGAATATATTTCAAATTTAAATGATATTATACAAAGTTGGGTAAAGCAAACATGAATTCCATTTGACAGATGAGAGAACTTAACTTTAAAGAGGCTCCACAATTTTGTGTTGAAAAAATCTCAAGTCTAATTCCAGAATTTCTTCTCCCATATGAAATTGGTTTTCTATCATAAATACCATCTTTCCTCAAAAAGCACATGCCATATATTAAATATATACAGTACATGCTAAAATGATAATAAAAATAGTAAAGAAACTAATACAAATGCTCTAAAATTAAACAAATAAAATTATTACAGTTGATTATTCAGTTTGCTCCAAGCTTCCTAGTAGCCAAGATAAACACAATTTGGATTTTATAGAGATACATATAAATTTAAGTCATTTAGGGACCACTAATATTTCTAAAAGATATCAAATAAAATTTGAGAAATTATAATCCAGGCACCTATTAACAGTAAATTGTATTTCCTAGCCTATCTTTAAATGAAATACTTGGGTAGGGCTGTCATTTGTAGTCCCAAAGAGAGGTGGTCCATGCAGGAAAATAGCTCACCCTTAGCTTTGGAGTGGCTAGAATACACGGAATAAGCTCTAGAATATAGCATCTAGAATTCTACTCTGAAGGGCTTACATCAGGAGAACTGAATGAAGAGTCATAGAAAGAGTCAAGGTTAAATAGAAGAGTAAAGAACGTTGAGGTGTCCAGGGAAGATCAGCAACATTAAGGATATTTTTCTATGACTATGTCTAAGAAGTCAAGGAGCGGAGAGAGGGTGCCTGGGAACTCTGAGAGTCAGAGTCATGAGAGGGTTGCACCTGCCAACAGCTGCAGTCACAGAGAATCAAGCTATGGCCAAAAACCAGTTCTCAGAGTCAGGGAGGAAGGGGAGATAAATACTTTAACCTCTCTCTTCCTTTACCAGCCTGGCTCCTCAGCCAAACCCTAGCAGAGACCAGAGAGCAAAGATCCCTTGAAGATGTCAGGAAGGCCAATCTTCAGGTCACAGAACAAGGTAGGACTGAAAATTGGTTGGGGAAGGAGGTAGAATAACCAGTATACTGCTTAACAGTCTTGTCTCCTCTACTCACTATGTGAAATTAGGCAAATTACTTCATCTATCGGAATCTTACTCTCCACAATGGTGGGTTGCTTTGAAATAATAGAAGAATTTAATATTAAGTGATTAGGACATACTGGATATTTTATAAATATTTGCCAAATAGAAACCTGAATTAAAATGTTAGTGCCTCATGGCACTGGAATGAGGGAATTGCATTGACAACGGTGCAAATAAGGTGAGGAAATGAGCAAAGACCCAACTTCCTGAAGAGCTGAGGTAAGTAGATTTATGCTTATTATCAGCTAAATTATGGCTTTAGATCTAAAGATCTAGTGAGGCGACACCTGTATTCAAGCTTTAAGTAATCACCTAGTTTAAACAACATCAAGGGTTTTCAAAAAATAAGTTACATACTTAATTTTGACATTGGCAAGCCAAAGAAGATTCGTATGATCTCTCACCTTGACCTCATGTGAGATTTTCTCCACAGCCTCAAGTGACATTGCTTACTGAGTCACATCGGAAGGAAGTGAACACAGGGTGGTGGTGGACCTGTCGTGGGGAGGCTGCCTTTTCTGGAAATGGTCTCCAGTACAAATGGGTGGGTCACACTGCACCAGAGCATTCGGAGACCTGACCAAAATGGAGTTCATCTGACTTTTTCTCCTAGAGAGAGAGACCCAATGCTCTAGAAGCTGAGTGAGGCATATTTACCGCAGTGTCTCAGAGAGTAAAGTCCAGGGAATCCTGTTACTGGGACCCCCGAGCAACACGCAGTCTTCAGTTGTTTGACTCCTCTGTTAATGACCCAAGCTCTTTCCATACCCATCTCATAAATTATTTTATAAATTAAAGTAGGTATTTTTTTTACTACTAGCAACTAGAAGAATTTTAGCTAATACGACATCTTTTATTCTCATGTATACTGGGGTTTTTCCCTGGGCACTACTGACATTTTGGACCATTCATTGTTGGGGGGCTTCCTGTGCACTGTAGAAGGCTCAGCAGCGCCCCTAGCCTCTACCCACTAGATAGCAATCCCCCAGCTGTGACAATAAAAAATGTCTCCATACAAATGTCTCCCTATAAATGAAAAATGTCCCTTGTGGGGAACACGATCGCCCCTGCTCAGAATCACTCATTTCAATGAAGAGGAAGTGACTAGTAGACAAGAAATATTATTTATCTTTGTGTGTCATTTTGGCATAGCGAGAAATTTGGTTAAAAATCACATTTTTATGTTGGGAGAACAGGTTAAAATTCTATCTCTATCTCTTACTATGTGACCTTGGGTGAACTACTGAACCTCTCTGAGCCTTTGATTCCTCACTTTTAAATGTGGATAACAACTCATGAAGATTTAAGAGGGTGCTGTGTGTATGCAAAAAGCCAAACGCCAAACACATGGGTCTCAACTAGAACTTGTGCAGACTCCCTTTCTCAGCACAATCATAGTGCATTCCCCTTAGGGAGAATGCAATCACCAATCTTAAATGAATACATGATTTAAAAGCCTGTAGATCAGCGGTTCTCAACCTGTGGGTCCTGACCACTTTGGGGGTCGAACAACCCTTTCACAGGGGTTGCCTAAGACATAACAGTAGCAAAATTACAGTTTTGAAGTAGCAACGAAAATAATTTTATGGTTGGGGGACACCACAACTTTGAGGAACTGTATTAAACGGTCGCAGCATGAGGAAAGTTGAGAACTGCTGCTGTAGATGAAGAGGTTGCTAGTTCGATTCCCGGTCAGGGCACAGGAGGCGGCCAGTTGATGTTCTTGCTCATTAATGTTTCTATCTCTGTCTCCCTCTCCCTTTCTCTCTCTCTAAGATCAATAAAGAAAAAAAAATTTTTTTTTAAAAGCCTGTAGATGTATATGTGCATACATAAATGGACATTTCCAACACTTCTATTTGCTTATAATAAAATTTCAATTAAGTAAGACAGACAAAACTTCTGTTTGCTCCCAAATAGCAGGATAATTACTAATGATGGGGAAAAAATACCCTGGCATTTAATAGTGAATTTAGCAAAATATTATATTTTTTTCTGCATGCAATATGTGAAAGTGGTCTTCCAGGCAAATGCAAAATTGCATGCAAATTATTTTTGTACAGAGTGTCTAAAATAACAAAATCATAATATCCCCAGTGCCTGCCTTCCCTCCAGCTAGTCAGCTGGGTCCAGTGACCCATTTAAGCCCCCATGTAGTAGAGAGTAGAGGTTCACTGAAGTGTTCTACTGAAACAGAGATTTTTTTTCAGTTTTTCTCAGAAATATTTTAGAACCAAAAAGTCTCCTAAAGAATAATTCTGGTAGGAGGCATTTGATGTGTTGTTAGGGTGACTATAAGTCAAAGTTTGCAATGAAAGAGCTCAAGGGGTGGGGGTTTGCTGGATTACTGGCCTGATAAAGTAGCAGAAAATCTAACTTTCTTCTCCTCCTCCCCTTTTCTTGAACCTTTTGATAAGAGAGGAGAACTATGATTTGGTATTTTGGAAAGAGGGAGAAAAATCACAACTCAATCATCCATTCATCCAACATTCATTGTGTGCCTGCTTTGTGCTGATCATTCATTGGCTGTTAGGAATATAATAATCCTGGACTACAGCTCCTAAATCCCAGAATTACATTACTCCAACAAACACTACATGAGTTTCTCTGCTGTCAGGTATTGAACTGTGTCTCCCTTACTAGATTTTAAAACTCTTAGCATAAGGAGGTGGTCTACTTGATCATTCATTACATCCCTAAATCTTAGCATAGTGCTGAGCACATATTAAGGATTCAACAATTGATTTCAATAAATAAATATGTAACTATTCCCCACATCCAGGATATGAATTTTTTAAGTACTTGTATATTATGTAATCACTGTATAATTAAATTTAATGCAACAAATACTTGTACATTGCCCATTACTTCCTTCTGTGTACTGTGAGATGGGAAACAAGGGCAAATTTGACCACTACCTTGACATTAAGTTACACTGCTATGAATAGAAGACTCTAGGGAGAAGGTGCTGGTAGCAAAAGAAGCTTTCTGAAATCATAGGGCTTCTACAAAAGTTCAAACCCATGGAATAGATGTTTCAATTATCCAAGGAGCTAGAACTCTAATATGGCCAGTTCTGTAGTATGATAACAACTCTTAATTTCAGAGCTCTCTGTGACATCATTAGCCAGACTGGAGGAGACTGCCACACAAGCTTCTTTGTCCATTTCCAATATCTGGGGCTACTAATCATGACCTACATGTTAAAAGTCATGGGGGAGTAATACATCTCATCTCCACAAATATCAGCATTGTAAAGGAACTTGCAATTTTTTTTTACCTCAGTTCTTTGAGATAGCTATGTGTTTGAGAGAGAGTATGCACATTGCTTTGAGAGTGGGGCTCGAGGAGGTGTTTTGCTCATATAGATGGAGGTGCAATCCTTCTGTTTCTTCTCATTGTCATTTCTTAGCCCTTTTCTGCTCTGAGAGGGAAAATAGACACAATGGTAGAACCAGCTCCCTGCCCCCACCACATCTGGACGGGGGAGCATTTGATTTTAGTATCTGAGTCAAACAAGACATCGTATGTGTTCTCTCACAAGCTCTCCCACTCCTTTGCTGTACATGTCAATGCCGTCCTTCTCCCACTTTGTAGGGTAGATTAACTCATTATCTACATTTGACCAGCAACTTATTCACAAAATCTCTTCTTTATTCAGTCATGCATTGGTGCCAGCCCTTGCCCTAAGACCAAACCTCAAAGAATCGAAGCAAAGGTGAAGGTAAGGGGAACATAATGCAACAGGGTCCCTGCAGAGAACATTAAATGACAAAGAGGAGCTGGGACCTGATTATCAAGGAACATGGGCCATGGTCCTTAAGGAGTTTGGACTTGGTATTGAAAAGAAAAATAGAGTCATTCAAAAGTTAGGTGTTTTTAAATGATGAACAGCTGCACTACGAAATATGGGGGCCAGCAGCCACGCTTGCCGCCAAGTGCTTAAAATGTGGCTAGTTGGAATCACAACGTGTCTTCAATGTTATCTCTACACGAGATTTCAAAGACTTAAATACCAAGAAATACACAAAGGGAAATGAAATATATCACTATCGATTTTTACGTATGGTAATAGTTTACACATAGTAGAATAAATACATGATGTAGCATTACTAGTGCCTGGGTTTTTTGTTGGTTGGTTGTTTTTATGTTTTGATACTTTTATAATGTGGTCACTGGACAATTTAAAATTATATCTGTGGCCCACATTAGAATTCTCACAATATATTTCAGAAACTGCTGGTCTAGATGAGAGAGGACAGAAGTCTAGACAGGGCAAAAGACATGACGATGAAGTAGAGAGAATGGATTATTTTACATTTACTTCCACCAAAGTGAACTTCAAACTAGGATTTGTATGTACTTGGTTGACGAAAAATCTTTAAGAGCCACTAAGATACACATGTGTTTTTGTCAAAACTTTTCTGCAGATTTTTCCCAAACTCCAGCTGCCTAAACAAACTCCTGGGATTCAGGGAAACATCATGTAAGTTCTTGTATTTTACCTTTCCTTGAGAAAACACCTTTTTCTACAAAAGAAACAGTGACCTCTCACCCAAATTAGCCTCCCTAGGTTGCATTGCTCCAGCAGGACAAACCCCAGGACCACCAACAGAGGCCAACTCTGGAGACTGCTGAGGAGTTTCAAAAGTGAAAGGCCTAATTTCTCCTCTGGTTGACCTTGAAGGAGACCCGATCAAAGTCACAGCTGATGTATCGTTAAAATAGTTTCTGATAAAATATGTCACTCTGATCTTTGGAATATTATTTAGGAAAAGATAAAAAACTCAGGGAAGTTGCTATAACAAAATCTGTCCATTCCCATCCATTTATAAATGTGAATAAGTCTCCCTTGTGTTTGCATTTAATAAACAAATAGAAAAATAATAAAAGACTGATGTTGAATCCCACTTCAATCTATTCATAAGTAAAATATATAGTATAATTTTGATTAATGTATCGATAATGATTGTAATGATAACTCAATCTAGAAGAAAAAATTAACACTTAGAATTGTATGTCTCAGGGAATGGAAATTTCTAAATAATCTCATTTACATATATGTGTTATTTCAGAAAAGTTTGATAGGTTGATCAATAAAAGACTTCCAAGTAGAACAGATATATTATATTAGGATGCAATTCCGTGGGGGGAATGGATTAGAAACGCACGTTCAAGGAAAACTAACAAAGCAAGATTTCTCGTGGTTGAGGAAGAGCTTGCTTGTGCCTGTTTAGAATGGATGGCCACGGGTGTTAAAATCACCCTCGTATTTAAATTCCATTGAATGCCTTCAGAAGAGTGATGTAACAGTTTTACATTTAAATGTTCGTGTTTACGATATGCTGTAAATTATATGTTCTGCACCTATTTGCATTTATGATGAAAAATTGTAGATGCCAACTAAAAAGTGTGTGAGGAATACATAGCTATTTTTCTTAATTCTCCCATAGGGTATGTGCACTGAAGACGGAGATTTGGAGGGTAGCTTCACACAGGGCTTGGGAACCTATTCAGGATCTGGGGTGCAGGCGAGGCAGTCTTGGAAACTGCTGTACCTGTCCCAGGAGATCAAGTATGGTTTAGCTCCACAGCAAATGGGCATTTTCTCCAGGGCAATTCTTCAGTGTGAGGAGCAATGCCGTGCGCCCCTGGTCTCCAGGAACTCAGTGCCTACAGCCATCCCTTTCCCTCACCACGATTCCTCAAAGTGCCCATGCATGTCCAAGCATTGCTTTGGACTCAGCAATCCTTTCCCTGGCCAGAGCCGCTGGAGGGAGATACATTGCGGACACTTTAGAGGTAGATTTTGCAGCATTTTAGGCTCTGCTTGGTTTGCCAGGGGGGCGTCTGTCAGGAACCTGATGTCACTCCGTTACACTGGAACTGTAATGGAACAGGAGAGAGACGGCTCCAAGTTCCCAACCAGATAGCAGTGGAATTATGCTCTTGAAAGGGACCTAGGGTTGAGCCCATCGTTTTTATTTGCACTCCAGGATGCACACCTGCTCCACTCATCAATATTTGATGGCTACTGAAGAGAGGGCAGAGCGGGCATGCTGTCAGAACTTATCAAGGAAGGAACCAGAAGCAAGCCTGAGTTTGTACCCTGGTCACCCACGGGGAGTCTGGGTCTCTGGGAGAGGGCCCTTCTTTGTCCAGGCCAGGATTTGATGTAGAGAGACCGCAACGGGTGAGGGAGGTCTCAGGGTGAGCGAGGGAGGCAGGAACCAGGACAGGGGGAGTCCAGCAGAGGGAACGTGGGCAGAAAACAGCATATCCAGCTTCTGTGGTTTTTGTCTCCGGCTCAGCAATAAAGGCTTATTTTATATGTTATCATAATAATTTAAAAGATTTTCGGCCCCTTCTCCTGGGCTACTTTTTCTGTCACCCCTATGCATCCCAAGCTGGTTTAGGGGCCTTTCTACCGAACTTTCAGATCACCTTCGGATTCCTTCTGTGTCGGCATTGCTTCGGCTCCCGGTTGGTGGCCAGTCCAACGGGGTAAAAGAGAAAGGCGGAGCCAGTGAATGTTCTGGAGGTCAGAGGTAGGGGTTGGAATAGAATTCAAAGCCTCTGTCTTCCATGTGCTTGTTCTCTGTGCTAACGTTCCTTTGGTTTGGGCTATTTCTTGAAACGTGTCCAATCTCCACATACAATTAGTATGTTTTGTCATTGTGTTTGTACTGAATACAGTTACCCAACTGAGTGTTTTGAAGTCAAGGAGTTTGGGGTGGTGGGAATGTTGGGGCTCAGGGGTAGAGTCTGCTCGTGAAGATGGGCCCCAGGGGGCCAGCAATCACACCCACATGACACAAACTAGGTGCCAGACGGATGCTGCACAGCACCCAGGAGGTCAACAAGGAAATCCGTAAGCTGAGGAGACAAAAGCTGCATTAGGGAAAGACAGTGTATTAGAGGGTCGGAGAATAACACATCTGAAACGACCTACAGTATAGTCGAAACTTAGCATAGAATTGCAGAGGGGCTTAAAGAATCAAACATTTGTATATGTTCAGAAAATGAGTATCTTAAAGGTTACTGTATACAAAGTTTGAGGGTACCCAGCCATGCCTCCTCTTGGGAGGGGACTTCACGGTTGCATTCATGGTATGTTTGTGTCCAGTCATTTTTGGCCACATCTTCATGACCTCCTGATCTAAGCTAGTTCGAGTCTTTCCCTCCTCAGTAAGGAAATCAAAAGACAAAAACTGGGCCCTGGCCGGTTTTGCTCAGCGGTTAGAGCATCGGCCTGTGGTCCGGAGAGACCCCGGTTCGGTTCCCGCTGGGGGCATGTACCTCGGTTGCAGTTTGTCCCCGGCCCTGGTTGGTTGTGCGGGTGGTGACCACTCGATGTGTCCCTTTCACATCGATGTTTCTCTCTCTCTCTGTTCCTCTCTCTCCCTCCCACTCTATCTGAACAAAAAATGGAAAAATGTCCTCGGGTGAGGATGATAAAAAAAAAAAAAAAAAAAAGACAAAAACTGGGAAGAAACCCTGGGAATGAAACCATAAGGCCACAGGAAATTCAGAGGTAATGAGCAGTGTTTGTCACTGATCACTAAATGGAGAAAACCGGTCTGCACAGGGAAGGTCAGATGAAGCAATGAGAGTGACAGAGACGAGAGACGTGTGGACACCCACAAACACCCTCCCCCCCACACACACCCCCACCCCCCACACACAACCACACACATCCCCACACATACCAACACACACATACACCCACATACAGCCCCACACATACCCACACCCATACATATACCCACACACTCACCCCCACACACACATACACCCCACACACACACTCACACACACACCCGCCCCCACACACACCCCCACTCCACGCCCACACACCCACACCCATCCACACACCTACACCCACATCTACTCCACACACACACACACCCATCCACATCCACATCCCACCCACACACATACCCCCCTCACACATACACCCACACACATCCCCCACACACCCACCTATAGACACACACATACACCCATATACTCACACACACATCCCCCACACATACACACACACACACATACCCACACCCACCAACACACACACATACACCCCACACACATACCCACACCCATACATACACCCCCACACACACACACTCACACACACACCTGCCCCTGCACACCCCCACTCCATGCCCACACACCCACACCCACCCACATACCCACACCCACATCTACCCACCCCCCCACATTTCCACACACACACACCCACACACACCCATCCACACACACATACACCCCCACATACACACAAACATATATTCACTATGTGCGAAGCAGCTATGCTGCCTGCTATTGGGATCTATGAACTTCCCATATACTTTTCAAATATACCTCTTTTGCTTTAGCTTTTTGAGGCTTCTTTTCATTGATATTTTTAAGGGAGAGAGAGAGAATGAGAAACATCGATGTGAGATAAAAATATCGATGGCTGCCTCCATATATCCCTTACCAGAGATCGAGCTAACAGCCCTGGCACATGCCCCAACCAGGAATTGAACTGGCAACCTTTAGGTGCACAGGACAATACCCAACCAACTGAGCCACGTCAGCCAGGGCTGTTTTTTTTTTTTTATCTCATTTATTTTCATCCCTAGCTAAGACAATCATGTCATTTGAATCCCTTATTTTCAGAGAGGAAACAGTCCTAGAGAAGAAAAACAATTTAGTTAAACTCTAATTAATGAGTGACTCAAGCCAGGCATACAGATCTTAATTTCCTATGCTACCAGATGGATTTCTGAGTAAAGGAACAATCAACTTCAATAGAGGTTGCTGATGTTGATTCTCCTGATTGATTCCCCATTTCAGGTCCACACCACTACAGTCCAAGATTCTGAACAGATGCTTAGTCACCAAGTTACTGAAAACCTATGTGTACCTATATTTTACTTACTTGATTTTATAATTTGGCATTTGCACACTATTTCTACAGATTAAAGATTATTACTTTTAGCCACAGTTCACTCCAAGGTTTAAAGTACAAAGATCCTTTATCCATCCATAAATGCTCTTTAATTCTGGGGCCAATATCTGACCTATTAGAAAGACAGCTCTATGATGATCTGACCTAGAAGAGTCCTCTTCTTTTCTGTTACCAGGGCTTTTTTGCCTGTATTTTAATCCATTCTGTAACACAGGCCCCTACCTGAAACAGGGCTCGGAATTGTCCTCCACAGAAATAGCAGGAGCCTTTATTTATTTATTTATTTATTTATTTATTTATTTATTTATTTATTTATCCTTTATTGATTTTACAGAGAGAGGAAGTGAGAGGGAGAGAGAGATAAAAACATCAATGAGAGAGAACATCGATGCCCCTCACCGGGGATCAGGCCCACAACCTGGGCATGTGTCCTGACCAGGAATCAAACCAGTGATGTCTTGGTGGATGGGTAGACGCCCAATCACTGAACCACACCAGCAGGACAGGAGCCTCTATCTTAATGGGAACTCAGAGCCCGCACTGCTCTGAACGACCTAGTTCACCCTGGAAGCCTCCAATCCAGGTGACTGCCCTTGCTCTGACAAGGGTCTTCACTGCCTCTTAGCAAATCTTTGGTCAATATCATTTCTTCTCTGTGGTGCTTTTAATCTCCTGGTCTTTCTTAGTCTGTGTTGATCGTCGAAATCAAAACTACTCCCAGTGTGTAGCATCTCCAACGCTCTTTCACCCTGTCATTCTGACACTTTGTCATCACATCCCAACCTTAGAGTATGCCGCCATCCACCTTCTCCTCCATGCCTGCACCTCATCCGGCTGTCCAGATGGGCACCATGCACATTTCGAGGCCCCATTCCCAGAGGAGTTTTTGACAGTGTCCATTGATCCTTTTCCTTCTGCTTATAAACACCCAATTGTGCTTCCCTGCAGTTTAACTCAGTCCCAGAAACCGACTTGAGCCTCCTACTTCCCTGGGCATGATTGAGGACCTCGTATCCCCTTTATTTCCACTTCCTAGAGATCTCTCACTCCCACCACACTATTAATATCCATACTTTGTGACATCTCTTCCAAGCCCAGAAAGAAAGTAATTTTTGTACATACGGATAGCTCATTTATCTGGGCTCCATCTTACTCTTTATGAAAGGACCAGAATGTTTCAATTATTTCCCAGCTCCAGGGTAGTTTTAGTTGCTCCTTTCCTATTGACTTACTTGCTTGAGCCTATAACAAACTCAAGTCTCTTGTAGCTGGTCTAATCCATTCCTGGAAGAATCAGGTCTAATGCCATAAGGCATTGATTCTATCTAATGAACTAACTTTGCTCCTATACATCTAGATAGAAACTGCCTCCTAGGTTACCCATGACCAGAACACCATCAATAGATGGCTCTTTAAGAAAAAAACCTTTATTTGTAGCATTTGTCAATTCTGTCATCATGGATACCAATATAATGTCACTGAACATGGAGTTGGGAAGAGATATGCAATAGCACACTATTATAGTATTTCTACTATACAGATATACGAGATATAAATCATCTCAAGCTCATAGATAATAGTAAAATAATTAGGAAGTCATAAAATTTGAGTATCGACGACCTCTGTTTTTAAATGATTTCTATTATTTTAAGTGTATGTCATTTAATTTTTAATAATGGTTACGCATAACAACTGACTTGTGGGATTCTAAAAACGGAGTCATCGGTAATCACATGCCTGCTAGCAGTTCTACTCCCTGTTCTGGAAACCTGATTTCCCATACATTCTGCAACTCTATCTCTTCTGAAGCGTCTTCACAGCTCCACAGCGACATCTTCTCTGTACTCTGTGAGCATTTCCTCTTCTCTTATTTAAGAAAATTGGTGTTGGCAAAAGTTCTGCAGTCAGTCAACTGATCTCACACTCTACACACTCCTTAATACCACTCCTATAGACCTATTTCAGTTTGGTTAATAATACCATCTTCCACCAGGCAATTAAGACACACCATTGCAAATCATCCTTGGATCTAATTTTTCATGTCCCACAATCATATTTTACTTTATAACCTAAATATACCATGTACCTTTTCTTCTTCTTTATTCTTTTCACCATTGTTCTAATATAGGTCCCATCTTACTACAATCCTTTCCAAACTAATCCAGCTTTCTCTCTTCTTGTCTATCTTTCTCAGCAGCTACCAGAATGATTTACTAAATTTCATATATTATAATGACATTTCTTGATTAAATCTTTTCAATGGCTCCCCATTCCCCACTGGATAACTATATTGCAGCATAAATTCTTTCTTTATTTGGCCTCTGCCTGACCTGACCAGCTTCATCTTTTACTACTTCCTGCTTTATTTACTTTTTATGTGCCATCAAAATCAAACTGCTAATAATTGCCTCCATAACTAACTCTTGCACTCCTCTGTGATTTACCTCCAGTTATGCCTCTTTGTTTTCATAACCTGACAATCACTAGCCTTCATCTGACCATCTGTATACCCAGCTCTTAAGTCTTAGATCAGAAATCACATCTCTTTTAGGCAGACATCTCTAATTTCCCATAATGGTCTAAGTATCTGGGGCAACTATGAAAAGAGCCATTCATCTCTTCTGCTCTGAGGAGCGCGCTTGGCTGATAGCCCAGCTTCTGTACCTTTGGATTCACGATGCGTTCCTGCCATGGTCATGCTTTGCTTGCTCACAGCCAATGACAGATCACTCCTGGGGTCAAAGGGCAAGCCCATTCTAATGAGAAGCAGGACTCCTTCATTGAATGACTTTGCCTTGAAAATTTCCCATGGCCCTGACTGCACTTTTTTGGAATTACGATGCAGTCTTAGATCTTTCTACCTCAAATCTCCTTTATTCTGTTTCCTTCCATTAGTATCAGATCCATGTTTTGATCTAAAGGCTTAGCACAGTCTTTTCCTGCCTCCTCCCCAAACACGTCTTGTGCGTGTCTCACACTGTCTCGGCACCCTGCTCCTCTGAGGATTCTAACAAATGCCGTATCCCACTCTTCTGACAATTTTCATCATTTTCCCTACAAACTCTATTTTCATATCCTGTGTGTATCCCAGCGAGACTGCAATCTTGGCGGGAGCTCTGGTATTTACCTTTATATTAAAGCATCTAGACACATCCTAGTGGATCAGTAAATGGGCATTAAATGAATAAGTAAATTTGAAGAAAATGTCCATTCTACCAAAAAAAATCTGCATGATTCTCAGAGTTATTTACTGTGTTTGAGTTTTTCAGAGCATGAAAACATGTGCTATGTCAGAAGTGGCAATTTCATAAAAGGTATTAAACCACTGTATCACCATCTCAACTTAATCACAGTATATAAAATAACATTAGCTCTGAATTTGGAAGCAGTCGATGTAAAGAGTGACAAGATGTTTTTCACAAGCCTGTGTCTTATAGAAAGTAACCAATTTCTCCCAAAACGAATAAATGCTAGTTAGAATCATTCCAACGAACTTTGAGGAAGAATGAATAAAACTAGAAAATACTCTCAGGGACTCCACAAATGCACACTAATGTGGGAAGCGGTCCACAGCCTAGGGAAACCTCCCTCCATTATTTCAAGTGTACCTATTTCATTTCACACATTACCAGACAGTAGTCATTGAGTGTTTGTGTTCCAGGCAGTATTTGAAACATGAAGACTGGTGGCATACGTGTATATAGGTTGTGAACATTCTTTAATGTCTTTACAATAAAATGTGATGGAGCAACTTGATCATATTTTGTGACTTTATGTTTTTTAAATACTTAAGTCTCCCCAAGGACTTGTACTTAGACATAGTCTTACAAACTGAAAGCCAAGTGGATAAATTATGCTCATGAAAAGACGAGATTCTGATTTTTAAATAGGGAGAAAAATACTTGTTATTGAATAAATTTTAAACTTGACATATAGGTGTATTCCTGTTATTCTTTTGGCTTTTTCTCTAATTATTATAGAAGAGAGAAGACTCATGAAAATTTATACTACTGAGTGAATAGAACCAAAGAATATTAAGCTTAGAAGGAAATTCTGAGGCCATCTAGCTTGTGAACGTATTAAAAAAGGTCCAGAAAAATTAGCTGCCCAAGGACACATAGCCTATTCATGGTAGCGTGAGGATTTTAACTCATTTGTTGATCCATTACTTAATGCATCCATTCATTTATGTTTTCCTGCACTCGAGCAAACATTCGTGGATCATTCGGGATAGCCCATGGGTGCGACAGGGAGGCTACGGTGAGGTTCTAGCTTTTAAGGAGCCCTCTGTCCGTGATGGCCAGAAAGTAGATGTGTAAAGAATTGCTGTACAATGACAGGACTGAATAAGCTGGAAGCAAAAACTGAGAGCCTTGGGGATACTCAAAGGGGAACAACTTCTCTTTAGAAAATGTGTATCTGTTTTCTCTGACCTTTGGCCCTTTCCTTCCTAGTGAGACTCCGCTCCATCATGCCTCTGGTTCTCTGATGAGCTCACCCTGCTTCAGGTCACTCCAGGAGGAGACTCTTTTCTGATTTCTAGCGGAAAATAATGAGCTTGTCCTATCCTGTTTATGCCAGGTTTAGAAGAGCATGATCTCCCCATCGGAATAAAATAGGTATGCTCAAACCATGATAATTTAGAACTAGAGCACTCAAATGCAAGGCAAGAGAGAAGCATCCAGAATTATACACAATATCCATTCCAGCATCTATAAATATGTCAATTCTAATAGCTTTTTGGTTTGTGTGCTTGGTTGTTGTTGTTTGTACTTGGTTTGTTTGTTCTGATTTGAGAAGGTACTTTGCTTGGATTACTTGTAGTTTTAGGAAAACTCAACCCAAGATAAGAAATATCTTTGACAAAAAACAAAGGATATAATGTGAGTGGGGATGAGGGGGTCAAGTGGGGGAGGAGACATCTGTAATATGTTCAACAATAAAAATAAATTTCATTTAATAATATCTCTAATAGCTTTGCTTAATGTTTTTTTTAATTTTTTCCCTTTTTTCTTTATTGATTTTAGAGAGGAAGGGAAAGGGAGAGAGGAATAGAAACATTAATGTGAGAGAACATCGATTGGCTGACTCTTGCATGCACCCCCCCCCAGGGGGTATTGGGCTCACAACCCGAGCATGTGCCCTGACCAGGAATCGAACTGGCGACCTCTTTGTGCATGGGTTGATGCTCAACCACTGAGCCACACCAGCCGGGCTTAATGTTCTTTACTAAGGTTTGGGTTGGCTGTGACCAAAGGGCCAGTTTTGCTTGATGGATAAAGTTTCCTGTGCAGATACATGTGGATTGTTGTATTCCAGGTCTCTGGTACTCAGTACCTCCCATTCTTTCATAACAAAAATTTTCTTTTTAGAGGCATTTGCCACTTCCATCTTCCTACTCTTTGCACTTTACTAAATGTCTTGATGTTCCTTAAATGTGCTGGGCTATTTCTTACTTCTGGAACAGAACACTTTAGTTTCTCTTCCTGAAATACCTTTTCTCCTTTTTCTCTCTGTAATAATTACTCATTTGAGCCCACACCTCTCAGGAGAATTTCATGATTCTTCAGGACTTTCCCATGTGCTCAAATCTTTTGAAACTCTAATCAAACTGCATTAAAATTGCATATTTACTTTGACCCGTTGGCCAGCCCTGCCAAATACAAAGATAATGTAAGATGCACATGAAATTTAACTATTTCCAACAGCCACTTAAAGAAGGAAACAAAAATATAGTTAATTTTAGTAATATATTTTATGTAACCAATATTATCATTTCAATATATAATCAATATAAAATTATTAGTAAAATATGTTGCATTCTCTTTTTAATACAAAGTCTTTGAAATCTAGTGTGTATGTTACACTAGTGCATGTCTCATTTGCACTAGTGATGCCATCACAATAACCTGGTTATTATTTAACAGGAAAGGAAGAAAGGGAAGACCAGATAATATAGGCATGCCATTTATACAGCTTTGCAGAAAGCTACGGTTTAACTCTCCAGGTCTACTCCCCGCATAGCGGATGAATCTGGACAAAGGCAGTGTAGACAGATGCCCAGTAGAATCTGAGTGACATGGGAGGTGCCTACCTGTTTTACGGGGTGCCTACCTGTCCTTCACACCTGGGATCAAGTCAGTGGCCAGAATAGGCATGGCCACTGCAAGCTCACAAAACTTGAATATTTAATATCTTAGACAAAGGAAAGCTCACCCTGTCTCTTGTGCTCCCTCTCTCTCTGTGCCGGACTCCTGATTTGGGGGGCTCCTCTGGCCTGCCCTTGACATATGGCCCACAGCCATGTGGGACTCTCACAATGGACTGATGGACAAAATCTAAACTAATCCAAATCTGGACCTGGCTGCAACATGGAGAGGAAACTGTGGACTGTGCTTTGCTTTTCCCTTTGCTAAAGCCCAGCTACTCCTCTTTCAGGATTGGCTTGTGGGACACTGGAAGCCAAGGAATGTCCTTTCATGCAGATAAAGTCTTCTACACATCACATCCTCCTGCTGGGGCCACTGACTATTATTCCGAATGCACCCCAAGAACCCCACTCCCATTAGTAAGGGAGAAATCTGATCCTCCAGTAACACTAGCAGCACTTTAATTGTTCAATAAGCTACTATATTGGACAGTATGCTTCTAAACCCTAAGCTCGTTGAGGATGAGAATTTTGTTTTTCTGTTTTTGTTTTTGTTTTTTTTAGGTCTTAGAGCCTCAGGACCTAATGCAATTTGTCACAGAATTATTACAACAAATGGAGACGTTGTCACAGGGTGGTTAAGAGTTCTGAATCCTGACAGACCAAAAATGTGCCAGTGTGCTATTTTTCTAAACTTAAAACAAGTTTCTTAATTTCTATAAATACTTTAAACTTAACCTTCCTAATTGATTTTTATCAGCAGAACCATCATCTATAGCATAGACCCTACTGTAGATTAAAGGCAAAACATATGTAAAGTATCATGGAAGAACCCGTGTAGCACAATATAATTGTTGACTGCTCAATTAATATCATTTAATTGAATAATTTAAAATACACCATTTTTCCAATTTTTATTTTAGCATTTGAACATAATTAATTATTCAATTAATCAATGATTACCTGAGATAACGAGCATGTATGACTTAAGAACAATAACCATCTGCCATTGCATCAGGAGAATATGCCTAGATACATTTTCACAAAATTTAGGGCATACGTTTGGTTTGGTATGGTTTATAGGATAGCTGTATAATAAACCCAAAACTCAATTTTGGTTCCTTAAAAACTAGGAATGCCTATAAAAGGCACTCCCCATAAATGGCACTCACATTCCACAACAACTATAACAGACACAGGGACAGACCGCGTTACTACTGATCTGGACAGACATTATATATATGCATTTATGGAAAGAGAAAAATAATAGTCATTTCAAATAATGAGCTCCATAAGAGAAGTCACAAAGTCAAATGTTATGAATTATGACGTGTTGGTTTTGCAGCTGAAACCTTCTTACTTAGGTAACTCTTAGCGGGCTGTTGCAAGTTCAGTAGGAGCCAGTTTTAATACCTTAATAACTGTCAGTCTTTAGAATTAATAAATAAATATACACAAACACACACGCATATTGACACAGCTATATGTTAAGCATCCGCTGTCTGACAGACATGGTGTCAGGTGTTTAACAGGTTACCATGGAATCTCACAAGCCTTGCGAGGAAGGTAGGCTTACAGTCGTCCCTCGCCACTTCGCGCTTGGACTTCCGCGGCTTCACTACGACGGTTTTTTCAAATATATTCATTAAAAAGTTGATCGAGAGAGTGAAAACGATACAGCATGCACTCGGTTGTGTGAGTCAATTATACACCCCTGTATTACAATTAAAATTAAATTACTGTACGTGTGGACTGTAGGCCTATGTATTCGAGCACCCCAGGAAACCTTCAACGCAAGGACCACTGCTTGAGTCTGGAACGGATTAACCATGATAAACGAGGGACGCCTATATATTCATTTACAGAAAATACATTGAGATCACAGAGATAAAGTAATTGTGATCAGCTGATAAGAAGAACTGGCATTTAAATCCAGACCTGATGGAAGCCTGGAATTCCTTCCACTCTGTAGCTGGTGAGTTCTTCATTCTGAAGTCCAGTAACTTTGATAACATATAGTGTTTGTTTTGATGGACTAGAGTGAGGTTAGCACTTAGTATGCCTGGAAAAAAATGGGACAAGTACTGGTCTATGTCTTCTTCCCTTTCATTTTCAGGATGAGAGAACCAGCCAGAGTGGGTACTTAACGCGCATTGGAATCACACAGCTATTTGTGGATCATGTCTTCTGACTATTTCCATGACCGCACCAAGTGTGAAGAATGGCAGAGTAGAACTCCCAAGATGACTTGGATGGTTTTTGAAAGTAGGCAGGAAGACAGATGGGCCTGAGAAACTCTGAGCAATGCAGAACTTTGAGCAAAAGACACTCTCTGGCGATGGTGCTTAAGCAGGGAACAGCAGAATGCAGGCAGGAGGGACAATGCCAGAATCATTTTTTTAAAAGCCTATGTGAAATTTGACCACCTAATGACTTCAATCTGTAGAATGATTACAGTGCAGGTGATACCTCTGCTTGGAAAACTATCAGTCCAAAAAGAAATAAAGATTTTAAGAGGCTCATCACTTTGAAGGGGAATTAGACTGTTATATATAATAATTGGAAAACAAAACAAAATGAGATTGATGGAAAGAGAAGGTTTTGAAAGGAAGCTATATTGAAATGCAGTATAAAAACTTTTATAGCCGTTTAGTTAGATAGTGTCTCTGCAGTATTGTGATTTATAAGATATTTGTTCTTCATCTACAGTCCCTGGCTCACAGCTCCCCAAACCATAGGAATTTTCTAAGTATAGAGGGTGATAAAGGTGTCTGTTATGTTGATGAAGGTGACTTTTCCACCCCACCCAAGGATGAGAGCTGGTTGCCAGAGGAACCAACCACATCATTAGAGGCTGAGACTCTCCGTTCCATCTGCTGACCTCCTGAGAGAGAAGAGCCAGAAGAGAGGCTGGGGTTTGAGCTCAGTTGTCAGTGGCCGATGATTCGGTCAAGCATGACTAAGTAATGAAGCCTCCACAAAACCCAGGACACCTTGTTGATCTTTTTTTTTTTTTTTCTTCTGAGACCTTCTATATTGGGAAACCAGAACAATTCCATGTGCCACTGAGCTGGGCCCCAAGCTCAACCAGGACAGAAGCTCCTTTGATTGGGACCCCACCTTCTGTATCTCTTCATCTGGCTGTTGATTGCATCCTTTAATATCTTGTGTAATAAATTAGTAATCTAGTGAGTAAATGGGTTTTCTTTAGTTCTGTGATCTGTTCTAGAAAATTAATTGAGCCCAAGGAGGAGGGTCATTGGAAACTCCAATATAGCTGATTGGTCAGGAGCACAGGTAAGAGCCTGGGCTTGCACTACCTGAACTGTGTGGGTGTGTGTGGGAGGGTCAGTTTGTGAGGTTGAACCCTTAACTTTGGTAACTGATGATATCGCTGCGTATATAGTGTCAGAACTGAGACAGATTCTTAGAGACTGCTGGTGTCTGATATCGTTTGTTGGTGTGGGGAGTACCTCCTACACACATATTGAAACTGAGTCCAAGAACCCTTTTCAGTCCCTAAGACATATTTTTGCCTTTCTTACTTTGGAGAACTGTCCTCCATCCCACCCCTTACATGAAAGTGGCAACTATAGGGCCAGCCATTACTACATGCCGTGGCTGGTGGAGCACCTGCTCCTCTCTGGGACCACTAGTGCCTTTAACTGAGATTCTACTGGAGGCAGAATGTCCTTCATAACTGAGATCAAAAGGGCAAAATTTGGGAATACACATTTTCTAACATGCAAATGAAGGAAATCTGCAACATAAAAAAATACTTGACCAAATTATGGAGGGGCGGCATGAAATGACAAATGATGATGTTGAGCAAGCCCTACAGTCCCAGCAGTTTGGCTGCTCTGAGAATGTGCACAGTTCTACCCATTCCCTACTTTGTTCATGCTGGATTGAGCTGAATTTCTTCCTCATTCAAATAGATAATTCCAGTTACTATGACACTTCTTTTTTTATTTTAATTTTTTATTCTTTATTGATATTAGAGAGAGGGAGAGAAAGGGCATGAGAGAGAGAGATAGAAACATTGATGAGAGAAAACATCAACTGGCCACCTCCTGCATGCCCCCTACTGGGAATTAGGCGCACAACCTGGGCATGTGTCCTGATTGGAAATCGAACCTGCGACCTCTTGATGCATGGGTTGATGCTCAACCACTAAGCCACACTAGCCAGGTATAAGTGAACAGTTCTATAAAATTAAAGGAAAAACAAGAGAAAGATGGAAAAATGGGGAGGAGGAGGAGGAGGTGGAGGAGAAGAAGGGGCTCTAGCTGCTGTCTTTGGTATTTCCTCTAAGCCATTCACGGCTTGAAGGCCCGAACACGTTACAAGTACAAGGCCCATGTGCCTGATGCTTCAAAGGAATGGCTGATATTCAATAGATCAGAGTTTGGATCAAGGACAGTTTTATTGATTGAGAAGATGAGAGAAATAATTCCCAAATCCATCTTAAGAGAATTTTAAACTCAGGAGTCTTATATATTTAGGGAAGGCAGTATGGGTGAGGGGAAGAGGTAGACTGTAGACAGCTCAAAGGGGTTCCAGAAAAGCCACAAAAAAATGTATATCTGTTTGTCCTTGGTCATCACTACGCCCCCCCCCCCCCATTTCAGTCCTGTTCTGGAGACTCCTGTATTTATGCATGATTACCCACCTCTTCCCAGCAAAGGGGCTGCACAAGCCTCAGGCAGGATTCTACTAGTTAATTAGCATATCTACAGCAGGAGCCTGAGGTCTATCTGGGAGAGGGAGCCTTTTACTCTGTAACTAAGGCCAGAGATACAGGCTTTATACATATAGGTGCTGAGGAAAATATTCTATAAAGGTAAGTGCAACGTTAGGGTCCTGGAGATGAGCCAGCATACACCATGCACACCAGCACACGACGACACACATAACTGTAAAGCATGCACTTAATCTGAACCGTTTTCAAGCACTGGCTTTTATTTGTGACGGATACTGCCTTTCCTGAGATGGAGTCAAATATCCTGATTTTACACATGGATATTGCAGATTTTACAGATCAAGCATTACACTTAAAGCCACAAAAGTAGTTCGTGGCAAGCAAGGGCTTAAACTCGGGTCCTTGGAACCCTCAGCCCAAGTTGTCTCCTGCTCCTCTGAGTCAGCAGCAACTAGGCGTCAATCAAACAGAAACCAGAAACCAGAAACCGAATGGCTCTCCAGCACAAGTGTGGGCAAGGGATTTCCTCTGTGTGTAAGAGTTGGAGCTGAATGACTGGTGGCCCCTCCTCCTAATCTGTGTCTCTAGGAGACACTGAGCCCTTGATGCTTTTCTGAAATCCACTAAAAAATTCAGTCCCTTACTGCAAACTTGGAACAGTAATTGGTATTATAGGCAGGAAGAATAACAATGAAAGGCATTTAAACCTCCTGTTGTTAAGAATCTTTAGGTCAATAGCAGCATTTTAAAATCAATTTGAAGGTTTGCTGGAAGATACAGAAGAGAAACTACAATCAATGTAATAAGGTTAGATAACCCAAGTCATGTTAATAGCTACCTAAAGTTTGACATCAATTTCGTACATTGATTCTCACTTACAGTTAAAAAAAAAAAAAGATAGAAAAAAATTAGGAAGGACAAGCATAATACATACTCCCATTGAAGCATCAAATTAGTATAAATAATGATTAAGAATAATTGCTGCTGTTATTGGAGAACATGTAGAAAATGAGGTTTCCAGAATATCTGCTGACAAGGAGGACAGGCTCTGGCAGGTTCGAAATTCAGAGAAGGAAAAGATTAATTAGTGTTGCAGAAGTACACCTGTGACAGGAAAGCTGGGGTGCACAGAGCTAGATAGGGGGTCAGATCTGTCCTCACCTGGGAGGGGCTGCTTCCTCACCAGTATTGGGAGGACTAGCACCACCTAGTGTTTGGTCCTGCACAGAGTATGGCAGGGGATGGGAGGGAGATGGGATTCCAGATGTTACAACAATGGTGTGATAGTAAGTAGAAAGCTGGACTTAATTTCACAATCCTGAGTTTGCATCCCACCTACCTCCCCCCAGTTATAAAGTCGAAATCTTTTGCATTCATCTCTCTGAATCTTAATTTTCTTACCTGTCCAAAAGAACTATAATAAGGAATAATAATACCCATTTCCAGAGTTGTTAGGAGAACCAAGTGAGAACGCTTTGTGTATGAGGTTCCCACTAAATGGCCCGTAAAAGTGGATTTATTTGCTAAGGATAAGTGAATTGCTCAGAGCCACATAACCAGAGGAGGCAGGTTTTAAACCCATGCCATCCGGACACTGGAGCCCAAATCCCTAAACACTAGGTTTAATCACAAGATTAGCCATTACATATATAATCCAGGGCCTCCAAATACAGTGTACATCATGGACACTTTGCTATCCCCTCACCCTCATGCGTAGGCATGCATGCAGGCAACCACGTTTTTAAACCATAGATAACATGAGATTCACTGAGTGACATTTACCAAGTAAAAAAAAATTTAGCCACATAGCAATAAAGCAAAGGAGTTGCCAATGAGAATGTTATAAATGAATACATGGCATTCATCTAGTTTTTTTAAATATGGCCAAGTAGCTTGGACCCATCATGAAACTCCGAGCCGTGTCAGGACAGAAACCATGCTCGATTTGGCTGACCTCGGTGTTCTCTACACCTAGCACTGGTGGTCCTCAGTAAAACTTGCTGAATGAATGAATACATTAAAGAATAAATGACTAAATATTTCTTCAAGAGTTTTGCAATACCCTGGGTTGATTACAGCATAGCTACTTAACCTGCCTTTTCTCAGAAGATGAAAACTCAGAGAACTATAGAGGTTATTTACTTTGCTCATGAAAATGTCAGAGCTTGGCAAACAACCATAGTCCTCTGACCCCTACTTGAGAATAGTTAGGGCTCTGTGCACAATTATTGGCTTGCAGAAGGGAAGAGAGTGGGAGAGGATCCTTAAAAAGAAGCCATCGGAAAGCCGCAGAGGCTGGCCTTGACTGTATCTGGTTAAATTTTTTTATATTTTCCTAGATAATTTTTATTGATGAAGACAAAACCGCTCTGGATCTTTCTGGGCCTCAATTCAAGTCTATTCTGACTGACATGCTATAGAACTGCAATTCTCTACCCATGCCAGGTAGTCATAAGTCTCTATGGCTTCATTTATGTGGTTAGTCTCTAATGCTCACTCTCAGTCTTTAGGTTGAACTGAATGAGTACATCAAGTTCCTTACTGTAAGGATTCACCAGATTCTCTCCAAGTCTATTTCATCTTTTCCTCCTCTCCTCACTGTTCCGCGATCATGCCCATTGGAGAACTTAACTCATGGTAATAGAAACTGACTGTCCACAAAAACTCTGATGATGAACAAACAGAATGTGAAATCACATCACCTGGTCACTGTCACATCACCATCTAAGAAGGAGGAGGTCTAGTTCTAGTGTAGCACCTGGAAAACAGAATTCACTCTATAAAGCTTTCTGGAATAAATGGCTAGCTTCATAGAGTCATGGATTTAGAGGACAACTCCGCTCTAAATGCTAAGTAATAGCTAATTAGAATCGGGACTTTGTACGGGGTATTTTGCAAGTTCTAACTCATTTAGTCTTTCCATTATTCTATGAAATGTTTCATCTTTCAACAACAACAAAAACAGGCACAGATAAATCAAATAACACACCCAAGCACACTGCTTTTAAGTTGCAAAGCAGGGACTGAATCCCACAGTATGCGCTCAGCACCATTCTAAGACAAAGCCTCTCATAGTGGAGCACCAGAGACGTGGGCAAAGCCCGACTTAGCTATTCGCTGCCTGTCACTGTAGGCAGGCAGTTAAATCTTACCAAAATCCAGTGTTTGCATTGTAAAAAATAACAATACATAATTTGCAGGGTTGTGCAATCACTCAAATCAATAATGAACATGAAGCTTCTTCTCGTTTCCCTGGTGGATTGCATGACACTAATAGAGAAGCTGACTTATTTCCTGTCTACACTTGCCTTGATAACTTATGGCCCGTTACAGTAATGCAACGCCAAGTCAATACTCTTACGTATAGAGTTTCTAAAATCCCTCACATTTTCTTCCAATTTAGTCAGCAAAAAATACTTAATGTTTTCTCCATGAAAATTCTGCAGAAGAAGAAGATGAGTCATCAGCCCCTGGCTGGACCTCTGTGGGAGATCATTGCTGCACCCCATGCCAAGCCCATTCATGTATGTTAAGCAGCTCCTTGTACTGGGAAATGCTAACAGCTCCTGGGCAAGACTCCGGAATGCACTTCTGATTCCTTTGGAAGAGAGGACAATAGCCCCAAATTGTCCAGATGGGAGGCAGGGAAGAATGAATGAAAGGAAAAGTGTTTTTTTCCCCCATTTATTGTTGAGAATGAATAAGAATGCCTTCCACTTTTATAACATTTACAGTTTACAAATCATTTTATATGGGTGAAAATGTTTCATTTTAACCTTAATCAGGATCAACGTAATTAGAGTAACTTAAAAATGAAGAGACTGAGGATTCAAGGCAAAGTATGTTAGCAGAAACTAGTTAGCAAAAGACCTCAACTCAACACCAAATTCTTTAGGTTACAGTCCTCTGAAATATTATCATCTGGGTTCCTAGGTTCCCTTTTCCCGCACCCCAATGCTCTTCCAAGTCCAAGGTGGTAGAGGCAAAGTATATGCTATTATTACAACAGCTGTCACCAGAATTCTGCTTAGGATTAAATTATCTTACAAAAAATAATCTTAATTAAAAATAATAATAGTAATAATGACTTGAAGAAGGTCCGTGGAGAAGCATGAAGCAAGGTGAAGTTTAAGCAGGTCCAACAAGAGAGATACGAGTTTGTACATCTCCCTCTGGGTTTTCGTCACTTGCTTATCTTAGCAGTTGTACCTGTGAAAAGTTGGTATTTGGGAGGGATCACAGTAGACTGATGATTCTAATGATATTAACTGGGATATGACTGATTTCGATGATTTTGCAAATGTATCGTCCCACCTCAGTGAAACCCACTTTTATGGTTGGTGGGTTGATGATTGATTGATTTTATAAACAAAAAAAACAAATCAAAATACCCAGAGGTCTCTGGCAAAGCAGAATGCAGCCAGACGTCCCAGGGAAAATGAAGACAAGAGGAAGAGACGAGTCCGTCCAGGCTTTGACTGAGTGCTCCTGGAATAGATTTGTCAAGGTTCTCACTGGCAGTCAGGGCCATGAGCTTCCCCTCCCTCAATGTCACTCCCTGCTGTTTACAGTGGGAGGGAGTTTCAGTGCACATTTCTACTTTCATTATAATCTTGGTTCTAAGGAGTCACTCAGCCCAGAACTCCCATTACAAGTAGTGTTTTAGAACTGGTGTGAAGAGATGTGGATTTAAATCCTGCCTCCGCCTCGTGCTGTGAACTTGGACGTTTCAGTTCATCTCTACAAGCCTCGGTTGTCATATCTATAATATTTGGGGGGTTTCAGCGAGAATTCAGAGGCTGGTACGTAAGTGAAGAACTGGGGTTATGAGTCTGCCAGGAGTTTACTTCATTAAAATGATTAGCAGAGAGATTTTTTAACCTACCCCAGATCTACCTCTTTGAGAAAGAAAAGGGTCAGGAGAAAGAATGAGAAATCTGTATTCCAGATTCGGGGTCCAGCATCATCATTCCCACGGGTGTAGGTGCTACCAGAAATGCAAATCCTCATGTCCCCCCCTAGACCTACTCAGTTATGCCTCCTGGGGGTGGAGATCCATCCTTCTGTTTTATCAGCCCTCGTGTGATCCTGGTACCCACTGGAGAATGAGCCATGGTCCTAGAAGTAGGAGGCCATCTCTGAGCTTGGCTTCCTTGCCCACCCCCTTGGCCTCATGCTCAATGTTTAGAATAAAGGGTTGCAGGCAAACACTGGAGAAGTGCTTACTCCACGGTTTTTCCTCTCACGCCCCTTCTTGATGAACCTACAGAATTTATGTCCACCTTTTATTTTTTATAAATATGCTTCAAATTTTGTCATACAGCAAATCAATGAAATGGTTCATAACACCACTTTGGTTTCTGACTACTCGTAATTCCCTGGAGATTCTTACATGCCCATCCTAAGAAACCTTAACTTTCTCCCTATCTTTAATCTCAAAACTCACTTATCTATTTTACTCACTCTGCAATGCCATGTACTCTTTCTCATTTCACCACCACCTCTCAAGATGCTAGAACCTGCCAATCCAGCTCCATCCCAATGGATCACCCAGATAACTACTGGCTTTCCTACCTTCTCTGGAGGCAGAACAACTCAGGGGAATTTTAGGAGTGTATCTTCACCTGCAAGGGTGGTTTGGAAACACCTATAGTATTATTTTTGAAGGGTCAGAGCACACAGAGGCTCATAGAACTATTATCTGTGCATTTGCTCAGGTTGGCCATGTAGTTCATTATGACAATTACTCCCAGACACACTTGGGCTGTTAGTTGCATGCGCCATAAACAGTAGTTTATTTCTGGCAGATCTAGTCTCCCTTGACTGTATTTCTGATGAGAGTAAGGAGGTCTGAAACCGATCTAAGGAAAGCCAAAGGTGAGGCCCAAACTTGACACTCATACAGCCTGAAAAATAAGAGGCCGCTCTGAGAACACAAATTGTAAAAACTGCACCAGTATTCCTGAGGATTGATGCTGGGTTTGACATCTTTGAAAGAAACTGTGTGAAAAGAAAACTCTCATTACACACGATCAATACATGCTGTTTATGTTTCTGTATGCTCTACGCCATATGTAGTATTCTTTCCGAGCAATATTTTAGAATTCAGACGCACGTCACCAAGTGGAGGCAGTTGTGCCTGTCATTCCATATGGTCACAGTGGTCACTGAGAGGGGCAATGCAAATACCTGGTCTTGTTTTCCCAGAACCCAGGTCTGTGAGGAAGGTGATCCCAGGATTGACCTAGTTCTACAGAAGGTTTTCAGAACACGAAGAAAATGAACTTGCCCGACACTGCAAATCACAAAGTGGATCTGTGGGTAGCTTCAGGTTTCCCCGCAAAAGAGGGATTTAGAATTAGTTCTTTATCCTGTGATCCACACAGAAATCTGGGATGAGGCTAGGGAACCCTTCTACCCCTTCTGCCCATTCCTGCCTTGTGGTTCACAGCATACCCATCTGTGAGCTTTGTCTTGTTCGCATTCCTTCCTTCGGGATGACAGTCCCTCATGAAGGCTTGGCCTATGTCCCCAGTCATCAAACTGAAAGGAGCAGCAAAGATTTGATGCTGCCACTTGGAAAAATGTTACTATTATCATGTTTTAGAGGCCCACCCCTCAGGTCAGACTCCTGTGGATGTCAATGCTCGTCCAGACCAAACACAGATCGCTAACCCTTCCGGATGCAGACTGGTGTCCTTCAGCCTGCACCTGCCGGCGCACAAATGGACCTTCCAGGACTGAGCACATCACAGGCTTTGCTCTGAAGCCTAGACAACATTCATCTCGAATAGCGCAATTTCTAGTAATCAGTGCTGTTGTCCAAAGAAAGATTTCATTTTCTTCTCTTAACGTTTTTCTCTTGGAAAATGTAAGAATACAACCCAATCTGCAATGGTTTCACTGCTTTGTGAGAAACCTATTATAGTATTTTCAGAAAAAAACTTAGAAAAATTAAAAGGAAGAAAAAGTGACCAAAAATTCAGAGCCCAAAGAACTGTCACTGGAAATGCTTCCCTTACCTTTTAGGGAAAGAAAAGATCAAGTGTTCCGACCATCTTCCCCTTCCGTCAGCCAAACGGGTCTGCCAAGACAAAGATTAATGACTGTTACTTATTTGTTTCTAACGTCTGAGCTTCAGGGCTCAGGATGTTTAATCGTGGGATTCTTTCTTAGTACCACCAGCTTCAAAACCCAGTCCAGTGTTTTGTGAAATGCTGGGCAAAGTGACACCTAGACTATCCTGGGTGTTCAGAGCGCTTGGCCTTTGTTCCTGCTGGGCTCCAAACTCTGGGTCCCCTCCTCACTTTGCAAGTCTAAATAAAGATGAATAGGTCACACTATGCCATGAAGTATCATGTTGAACTTCTATGTGACCATCAAAGAGATTTACTGAGAAGTTTCGAGCAGTGAAGCACTTTTGAAAACTTTGCTGGCCAGCATGTGGGACCAGGCTGTAGGGGCCATGGATGGAGGCCAGAGGCTAGTTAGAAAGCTGGGAAATGTTCTAGACTGGAAATGATGTGGTTTAAACTGCAATGGTAACTGCAGGGGTAGCATGGACCAGAGTAGCAGTGAGTACTCAGGGAGTATTTGTGGGGAAAAAAGGATGGAGGGAGGATGAAAGGGAGGAAGGGAAAAAGGGAGGGAGGAAGGGAGGGAGGGAGGGAGAGAGGGAGGGAGGGAGGAAGGAAGGAAGGAAGGAAGGAAGGAAGGAAGGAAGGAAGGAAGGAAGGAAGGAAAGAAGGGATCTGCAATAGTTAAAAAGCCTTGAGATTCTCCCATGGTGCAAAAATGCATAAACCATACATTACTTTAAAAATGACATTCTGTAGTAGCAGTTCTTAACCAAGTGACACACTAGAATCATTTGAGTGACCTAAAAAACCTCGATGCTATGACGATATTCCAAACCAATGAAATCAAAACCTCTAGGGATAGACCCCAGGCCTCAGTATTCTTTAAATGCTCCCCAGTGATTCTCTCATGTGCAGCAAGGGCTGAAAATCAGTACTCTGCAGACTGTCTGCCTCTGGAATCAATCGTTGCCTAAGAGTTGGTTGCCATGGAAATGTGTCCACCAGCAGGGTGAGGGTTGTTCAACCTCTGGGTCACTTTCAAAAGTAAAAATAACTGATAGCTTTCAATCACTGGATAATCAAATCTTTTTATGATCCACAGCAAAATTAAAAGTGTTACAGTAGGATTCTTTATTTCTCTCTATATACCCACTGAGCTCTACTCAATGAATTCTTCAGCTGGGTTCTAGTTCTAGGTACACACTCATCAGCACCAGAAACACCAGTGGACATTAGCTTCTCATTTGCTGGACAGGATAATCTGTAAGGGTGCACCCAGTTGTTATTGATGAGCCAGCCATGCTACAGTGGAGGAAATAGGCAACAGACCTATAAGGGTTTAGTTTGTGTGCTGCCCTGACACTTATTATTGGTCGGGACACTGGGAAAATCACTTAATCTGGTGGAGACTCAGTTTCCTGATCTATACATTAGGACCACTAATACTTTAACTAAAATCTTCTTTTTTTTGAAGACAGAATGACACAAAATGTGTTATTTTATAAACTTCAAATTTTATGTAATGTAATATCTATAACAAAAATAATAATAATAGATGTTTTTTCTCTGTTGACATCAACCAAAATGAATTTTACGATTCAAGGTCATTTATACAACATCTTTCCTCCAGTCTACCATATTCCTAGGTATCTAATGTGGGCTCCCTCGCACTCAAATCACAGTGTTGAATAATGACTTGGGTTGCCAAAATGAGTGATGCATTACTTTTATTTTTGCGGTTGAAGGGAATGTTCAGCCTGAGTCTTGCTAGGGCGTAACTTCCTTAAAACACGGCCAAGTCAAACAAAGATCCCCTCTTTAACAATTGCACAGTCTGGCTCGGCTGGTGTGGCTCAGTGGTCGAGCACTGACCCATGCACCAAGAGGTCACCCATTCAGCTTTTGATCAGGGCACATGCCCAGGTTGTGGGCCCAGTCCCTAGTGGGGGGCGTGCAGGAAGAGGCCATTTGATGTTCTCTCTCATCGATGTTTCTGTCTCTCTCTCCCTCTCCCTTCCTCTCTCACTAAAAACCAATAAAGAAAAAAAAAAACAGTTGCACAGTCTGTCCACTGAGATTTGGTGAGTGAAATGGCTGGAATCCTAAGTTCTTGTGGGAGCACAGCTATCACGGAACACCGAACTTCCCTGACACCTCCTACACGTGATACCGGCAGTTGACAAGCACACCTCACTCTTGTTACAGACACTCTGTTACCTGAAAAGCAAACTGAAAGAGAGGGAAAAAAGAGCAAAAACAATTCATTTTCCATCTAATTAAAGTCATTAAAAACAGCCTCCAGGTGCTTAACCTTTTTCCCTCTGAAATCCCAATCTTTCAGCTGAATGCTCAGATCTCGAGCTTCATTGAGGTTTTTCTTAATTGCCTTTCCATCACTAATGGGATTCACTTCATTATTACCTCTGCCAAAAGCGGTCTCCAACGTGCAGCCCTCACGCTGAGCCATTTACATGCCTATTTATAATTTATCTTTTTACTAACTGCTGAAGTCACACCACCTCACAGTTTAAGAAGCTAAATTGCAGTGTGGCCCCTCTAATTGGGAAGCACTGTCTTAAATTATATATACATTTATTTTCTATAGCTTTAGACTCTCTTCCCGAACTCCTCCCTCTCTGTCCATGTATCCCCTTTATCCCTCCATACTTTCTTTCCTCCCCTAATTTCCTGATTTCTTCCTCCCTTCTTCATCCCCTTTCCCATGTCCATCCCCACATCTTCCCAGAGCCCTCTCACTATGGCCACCATGTCTGTGACAACCTCACCACTATTTTTATTGAGCAGCTAGTTTACCATCTGATTTTGTTTCATCCCAACAAAAATCTGAACTAGGTTTAATGATACCAATTTGAAGGCGAGAACACTGAAGGTCAAGAGACAAAATATGATGATGAAGAACACTCAGTTTACATATGAACACAGTAAGCTTTCAGCATAGCCCGTGCCCTCTGGAAAGAGCGGCCCAGGGCCATGGGACTCAGGTGGTATATCATAGAAGGGGGCCACCCAGTGAGGGGAAGTGCTGTCCAGGGTGTCAGGGAGTCAGAGGAGAAGCAGCAGCAGGAAGCCAGACCTACAAACGTTCTCCTTCTGTCTCTCTTTCACCAAGTCCCCTTGGCCAGCACATTAAGTAAGAATAATTGTGGTCTTCCCAGCAGGTGTGGCTCAGTGAATTGAGCATTATCCCATGGACTGAGAGGTCCCGGTTCAACTCCCAGTCAGGGCACGTGCCCAGGTTGCAGGCTTGATTCTCAGTGGGGCACGTGCAGGAAGCAGCAGATAGATGTTTCTCTCTAATTGACGTTTCTGTATCTCTTGCTATTCCTCTCTCTTTAAAAAAAAGTCAATAAAAACATCTTTTTAAAAAAATGATTGTAGTCTAGTCAAAGGAAATTAATTAGCAGGCTGAGTAGGTCAGTGCTGGGGACAGGTCAGTAAGAAGGCACAATGCTAGGTGGGCTACAGTCATTTTTGTTGGCTTGTTGGCCTGAGGCTTTAGGACTTATGGTCTAATAAATTCTATTTTCTCTGTGCAGTAAGAGAAAGGACCTCTGTTGTATGTGAACAGAGAGGTCTTGGGGTAGGAGCATTAAGGAAAACATGGAGACACTCCGGGAAAAATTGAAGACACCCGACCACTTTAGATAGTTTCTGATTCCATGTCTACCAAAGCTTGACTGCATGTGTATGTGTATGTGCATGTGTATATGTATGTGCATGTGTGTGTGCATATGCCTGTGTATGTGTGCATGTGTATGTGCACATGGATGTGTGCGTACATGTGCATATGCATGTATATGTGTGTGTGCATGTGTGTGTGTATGTGTATGTGTGTGTGCATGTACTTGTGTATGTGTATGAGTGTATTTGTGTGTGTAGGTGTATGCATGTGTGGGTGTGCTAGTAGCAGAGAAAACCAGAGAGATGTGTACTTACATAGCCTCTGCCCTCAAAAAGTTTACAGAGAACTCAACTAGAGAACTAATACCAACACTAATACCAACACTGAAATAATGAACAAGATGCAGTTAGAATAAAGACAACAAATGCGATAGGAGTAAAGCTAAATAAATTATAGTCCAGCTCCTAGCACAAATATCATGAAGACTTTGGAAATGGTGATTATGCAAATATTTTTGAATGCTTATTACGCTGTTTGTTCCTGGTTAAATAACACTAAACAAGATATGGTGCCAGCTTGTAAGTAATTTTAATCAAGTATGAAATGTGTTATCTTGAGGTGAACACTGGAAGCAATTAGAGCATAAAGAGAGAAAGTCACGGACTCACTTTTTCTTCGGCTTCCCCTTCCCTGTCTCTTCCCTGTCCTGGTTGGCCTGCTGCTCTGTGCCCAGTGAATGACATCTGCTGAACACAGCACTGGTACTTCCTTGCCCTCTGGCTTCTGGTTTGTCTTGGCCAAGAGCACATGCCACGAGGAAATAAGAGGGCTGGTGGAGAGAGAAGTGGGTGTTTCTGCCTGCTCTCTCCCTGTATGATACCACATCTGTATCAGTTGCTTCTTCTCCTGACTACAGCTCCCGCCAGCTATAGTTCTGGATCTCCGCTGACCCCAGATTATTCGGCCCTAGGGCCACAAGAACTTCTCATCTTGGTAGTTTCTGAGCATCTCACTATTCTTCCCCTAGCCATCATCTTCTTGTTTCCCTCAACCTGCTTAACCTTCAGTAAGTGGGTCCTGCATTACAGTCTCTTCATCTGACAACGAGGGGCGGTTCTATTCCCTGCCGGCAAGCCGGCTGATGCACCAGATGAAGGCAGAGTAAGAGACAGGTTGGGAAGAGGGTCATGTTCGAGAACAGTGAGTTGTCCACAGCAGATGGAGAGCAGAATACGACCACAGGGCAGAGAGGAGCGAGATTAATGAGGAAAGCCGGGCACGAGGAGCTTTGCATGTTGTACTAGGGAGTTGCTACAAAAAATGTAGAAAAACTGCATATTAAGTACTAGTAAAAATAACTTTACAATGTGCACGTTATAATTTTAACTATATTATACCTATAAAAAAAAGAAAATGATTATATCAAAATAGCAACTGTGTCTGCCTTCTAGGTTTTACAATATAGGGGTTTTTTTCCCTCTATTTTGTGAACTTTCAGAAATAGATTATGTTGATTTTGTGAACTTTAAAATACAGTATTGAAGAACAAATATCCCGAGGAGCTTATTATTTGTGATTGCCCTGAGAATATGGGGTGTGATGCATGTTCCTGCTTAGTCTACTGCCTTCCTCGCAGAATCTGCAACTCAGAGCAAATGGGCAGCCAGCTCCTCTCGTCCAGACCACCGAAGGGACTGGGGACACCCGGGGGCTTCACAGTGGAGCACAGGAGGCTGGCTAGAGAAAAACAAAGGTTACCTGAAAACCACTTGCTTTACTAACAATCTCAAAGTTAGGATGTCTCAGGGAACAGCACTTGTACTGAGAAGCTGTCCCCAGATGTCAAGCAGTTTTTGAGTAGGCTCTTAGAGGAACAGATAGCAGTCCATAACACATGGACACAGCATGCTCAGATAGGAGCAGTGTTGTGAGGTGGGGGTGGGGTGAGGGGTGGGCAGCTCATCCCAGTGCAGTGCAGGAAGTTGATGTCTCAACCAAAGGATATTGTCTATTACCACCTCACTTGCAATAGTAGTCATAACAATGACCATAAGAATAACAAGAATTCCATATATTGAATGTTTATTACTATCATTTCCTTGATTCAAAAATTAGATCGCTTTTTGTTTGGAAAAAAATCTTATCATCAACGTGCATATAAAATCATGCTATGTTTTTTGTGTGCCTGAAAAGTTGCTATTAACTTTGAGAATAACTTATTTTATTTTATTTTTTTTTATCCTCACCCGAGGATATTTTTCCATTTTTTTTGTACAGATAGAGTGGGAGGGAGAGAGAGGAAGGAGAGAGAGAGAGAAACATCGACATGAAGGGACACATCGAGTAGCTGCCACCCGCACGACCAACCAGGGCCGGGGACAAACCGCAACCGAAGTACGTGCCCTTAGCGGGAACCGAACCCGGGCCTCTCCGGACCGCAGGCCGATGCTCTAACCGCTGAGCCAAACCAGCCAGGGTGACTTTGAGAATAACTTATAACCAATAAAATTTAAAGATCAAAGGACAATAGTGTGCCAAAAATTGTGCTAAGCCCTTCACATGTGACTCTTGTTTTAATTCTCACAACTCTATGAGGTACATAATGCTGCGATTATTATTTTACAGGTGGGAGAACTGAGGCTGAGTGAGGATCAGGTATTTGCTGAAGATGACAAGGCTGTGCAGGAGAGGTGAGGTCTGGACTTACAGTACAGCAGGGAGGGCAAAGCCAGGATGCTCTTGGAAGGCTGCTAAGAGCTGCTCTACCATCTAGCTTCCTGCAGGTTCTTTTGTTTTTCTGTTGAGGCTCTGCTTGTGGGGACAAATGCAGCTGGAGAACAGGGGTAGTTACTAGTACCCTATTAGCCACATGCAGAAAGGACCATGCACAGTGGTAGGCTGCCATGTGGGCACCCCTCAATAATAATCCTGTGGCAATCAAATGTTGCAGGAAGGAGCTACATCTCATAGGAAAGACCCCTGGACTAAAAGTTCTGAGAAGCTGAATGACTCAGCAATGTTCATGAGTCAGGCTTATTGGGGTTCAACTCTTAGTTCTACCACTAAATTCTGTGTGACCTTGGACCTGTTTTTCCACCTGTCTGTCTTAACTTTGTCTTATGTAAAAGTAGATTAAATGAAACATACTTGTTAGGGCTCATTTGATTGGTAGATGATTGAAAACATATGCACCTGCGTGAGACACATGTAAATAATACATGTCACTTCCTTTTAAATTCTTCTCCTCAACCCATGCTCATTTCTTACACAAGAACAAGTCCAGAGAAGAGAACATTTTCTCCAATGTCACACCGTTGTTTTTTGGTGAAGAGGAGCATACCAGAAAGCTCATTGAATCGGAAAGCAATGGGTCTGAATCCCAGATTTACTCCTTAATGTGATGCTGGGAGAGTGACTTGACTTCTCCAAGTTTCCTCATGGAGATAAGGACAGGATAATAATGCTGCCCTTTGAATCTCTGGCATGCACTTATTTTATGTTCCGCTGAGGAAGAGAAGTGTCCAAGCGATGTAGTCCAACAGAAGACCCACAAATATCTAGTATTCAAAGGGCTCTACACTCAGTGTAAGGAAAATCATTAGACAGACAGAAAGTGTGCCTATCTCAGTCTTAAGAACCTGAACCACAAATGTTGGGATCAACTTGCCTTCTGGACTTACATCAATATAATCTCACTTTCAACAAAAGGCAAAACTCAAAAAGCAAGACACGCAAGCAGAAAATTTAAAGTAGGCTCAGGCCCAGCAACGTGGCTCAGTGGTTGAGCATCAACCCATGCAACAAGAAGTTGCCAGTTTGATTCCTGGTCAGGGCACATGCCCAGACTGTGGGCCCGATCCCCAGCGGGGGGCATGCAGGAGGCGGCCAATAGATGTTCTAGCTCATCAATGTTTCTATTTCTCTCCCTCTCTATCTCTCTCTCTTTAAAGTAAATAAAGCAAAAAAATTAAAAAAATAAATAAAGTAGGCTCAGACTGATAGTGCCCCCACATGACTAGTAGAGCAAACTTCTAGGGAAGAACTTTAATAGCAGCCCACAGAGATTTTATACCATTTTAAGATCCATTCCAAACTCAAAGATGTTCAAGTGTGAAAAGATATGCCTCTTAGAAGTGAAGAAATATGGTAGATATGTAGTACTCATGATAATTGGAAGGAATAACAGTTACATATACACACACATGTAAATGTATATCTTAACTCTGGCCTTGAGCAGGTCATATAGGAGGATGAGATCTGTGGTTGCTAAGATGCCCTTTACTTTTGCTTTCGTGATTCATCTTACGATAGTCCATGTGTCTTTATTGATTCACAATGATTTAGCTTTGTCGGGCTTCAAGTTCAAATTAAGGCATCCTTGATTGTGCTTGAAATGTCCCACAAATTTTAAAAGCTCATTTCTCTGAAGACTTAAGAGAAGTCAGAGTTTGTACTAAATTCCTCTTTATCACCTGTGGTTTCTGATCTAATCACCCGATACTGTGCATATCTCCTTTAGCATTGAAATAGATTCCTCTGCCAACCATCACCTGCTCTGAAATTTAGTTCTGGACAAAGAAGGTAAAGGAATCCCAGAAGAAGCCATTTCTCTGTGTCTGGATTCTAATAATGAGGGTGATAATTAGCTGGCAACCTTTTGTTTTTATGCCACAGTAAGAGATTTCTTGAGGGATTTATTCATTAAAGACCACAAAAGAAGCATATCTACTTTTCTTATCCATAACTAATTGGAGACAGACAAAAGGGCTTTTTGAGGGAGGAGGGGGTGAGGAAAAGTGAGGAATCATAAAGTCTGCAAAGTACAGGACTGCATCCTGCCATCGCACCGGGCGTCGCTCCTATCCCTCTCGCTTTCCAAGTCCCTCGCCCAGGTGGGTTGGCGGGAGTAAGAGCAGCATGTAAAAACAAGATGCAAGTTTTGGAAGAAAGCTACTTTCAGAAGGGATCATCTCAAAATCTGTTAACCAGTCACAGGTGACTAAATATGAAAGAGTTCTTCTGCAAGTAAGAGTTGGTGTCAGGCGGACTAATGAGGAAGATTAACGGTACAGAAATAATTATCCATCCATTCATCCAGTAACATTTCATTGAGTACAATCCAAGTGCCACCTACTGTGCTAGGTGCAGAGAAGTGGAATGAAGTCCCTGTGCCTTGCGTTTGATGTCTTTCCTGTCCGGCCACTGTAACAACACAACAGAAAAGAAGGAAGTGCTTCCCCTAATGAATTTGCATATCCTCCTTTTCTTCATTCATTCATTCATTTGCCAATTCAGCGAACCCTTGAACACTTGCCATGTGTAAGGCCCTGAAGCCAGCATGGCCTCTACACAACCTACAGTGTAGGAGACCTGTACATCTTTGTTTCCAGGATGTGCTACAAGTTCTTACTCATAGTAGGTGCTCAGCAAATCTTTGTCAATAATGCTGGTGACAAGGATCATGGTTTAGCCATTAGATTTTTTTTTTAATATGCTGCACATTAAAAATGATATTTGACATGAGTCTCAGGCAGCTATCCGTTACCTATTTTAATATAATAGTACTAATATCAGTAGAAGTTTAGTCTAAAAAAAGATATCAAGTGAACCCTGGCTGGTTTGGCTCAGTGGTTAGAGCATTGGCCCACAGACCAGAATTGCAGGTTTGATTCCCAGTCAAGGGCACATCCTTAAGGTTCTATCCCTGGCCCCAGTCAAGGTCATTCTGGAGGTCAACCAATCAATGTGTCTCTCTCATATCAATGTCTCTCTTTCTCTCTCTCTTCCTTCCTCCCTTCCACTCTATCTAAATAAATAAATACATAAATACATGAAAAAATATCCTCGGGTGAGGATTAAAATAAAAAATGTCAAGTGATCTGGTTTTGTGTAATAGTTTTTCATAAATAAGTCAGTTACTATTTTTTTAAGGGAAAAAAAGCAGAGTATACTGAATAATTCCTGATACAAGATTGGCAAGAAAATTAGATATTAGCTTAGATGCTGCTTAACAATATATATGATTTTCACGAAGCTTCACTTACTATTCTGTCTGAAAGATCCTTTATGAAGACCCTGGAGACTGAATTTATGGAAGGACCACAGGAGCTAATATTAGAGAGCATAGGTTCAAGGCTGTGATCTCAACTGTTACCTTTGCATTAAACAGCCTAAATGACCACTTCCTCCTTCAACACTGGAGTTAAGCTCCGGCTTGTTCCAGTGGGTAGAGTTGTTAGAAGAAGCAAGAGGAGATAATACATATAAATGCATTAAGACTTACATTGTGAACAGGATTTTTATTACTGGGCTTCTATAATAATACACACTAGAAAAAGAAAGAAAGCTGTCTGGCTGGTGTGGCTCAGTGATTGAGCGTCGACCCATGCACCAAGAGGTCGCCGGTTCAATTCCCAGTCAGGGTGCATGTCCAGGTTGTGGGCCCGATACCCAGTGGGGGGCATGCAGGAGGCAGCCAACTGACATTCTCTCTCATCGATGTTTCTCTCTCTCCTCCTCTCCCCCCTCTTCCTTCCTCTCTCTCTAAAATCAATAAAGGCAAAAAAATTAAAAAGATAAAGAGGAAAAGTTTCGCTTCATCTCACATTTCCTGCTCCGATTTGGGCCCACATTGAAAATAATCCACACCTGGCCAAGATGTGAGGCCGCTGTCTGAACCTCCTCTATTGGAGATTTTAAGGGTGGTCTCATCCATGAGATGCCTTCTACTGAATACTGCATACTCTTGGCTGCTTACACTATGAAGTGAGAAGAAACTTGATCCCCCTGCCACTGAATCCCAGCTCTCCCACGGATCAGCTATGGGGCCCCAGAAGGACAGCCTAGCTTTCTGAGCATAGATTCCCCAGCAGGAAAAACAACTACCTGGAATGGTGTTGGGAACATGAGCCACACACAAAAAAGGCAAGAACATGAGATGCTTCTCTCTGGGTAGGGCCAACGCCCCTTCAGGAAGATGGAACAGCGTGGAAAGAGACAGACTGAGGGAAGCTGTGCCTGTGTTACATAGGCTTAGACGACCACATTCCCCACGCTGCGTGGCTGTCTGTGACACGGTTCTTCATGAGCTATAAACCAAGTCACCCCTTCAGCTCTGGAGCAAACTCCTCCAGGGCATACAGACTCAGCTGGCCCTTTGCTCTCCGCTATTCTCTTTCTTCTTCTCTGGAAGATGTAGGTGAGGATGGAGACCCAGCAGCCCTGTCCCTGCCCACGTGTCCAGTTGCAGCAGAAGATGAAAACCACTGCATGGTGAAACTACCGTAGGTGAACTGCTGTTAGTGAAAACTACATGCCTATCGGGATATCAGGATGTGACAAAATCATCAAGTTCTTGTGCACCATCTGACATACGGCGTCAGATCCTCACTCAATGTTACTTCTTCCTTTTTCTTTCTGGGAGGACCACACGCGAGGACTCGGTGGAATCTCTGTTCAGGGGAAAGGTGCTCTGCAACTGCGTGGGCTAAGTATAATGTAAGGGCTATTTAGGGTGCAAAAGCAGGAGATGCAAAACAAAGGCTCGACATCAAGAGAGCAGAGTGGTACTTACTGTGCCTTCCGTTTTACAAAGGAGGAAGGCTAGTGACTTCCCGAAGCTGAGATGGCCAGTCCACAGTCATCACTGAAGATGGCCCGCAGGGCTGCCTCATGCTGATGACGATAAGCCCCTTTCATTGTGCCCTTTACCAGGGGGTACGCAATGTCCCAGAGGAGACATATTTTATAATTGGACTCTCATTGTATACTTCGGTTTCTTTAGGATTTTTATTTTTCCGGGAAACGTGTGTGCATGTCTATAGGAGAGGGTAGAGCATCTTTGTCTTTTCCACATTATGGCTCTTTGGAGAGTTTCCAGGCACATAGGGAAAATGCTCACAGTAGTCAACAGCAAACGGTATTCAAAGGCTAGACACAGACACTGTACCAGGCCTGGGTCCTCATGGCTGTGCAGGGAGCCAAGGGCCTGACCTGCTGATGCTAGAGTGGTCACCTAGGAGGTGACTGCTGCCTGACTCTGCAGGTGGACCACTGAGACTACATGGGTTCAAAGATACAGCTCACTCGTTCTCTCTCTTTTTTAAAAAAATATGCTTTTATTGATTTTTTTAGAGAGAGATAGAAACATCCATGTGAGACAGATACATCCATCCACTGCCTTCTTCTGCATGCCCCCTACTGGGGATCGAGCCTGCAACTCCAGGCATGTTCCCTGACCGGAAATTGAACCAGGACCGGTCAGTCCATGGGATGATGCTCAATCCACTGAGCCACACCAGCTGGGCTTTTCTTTTTCTTTCTTTCTTTCTTTCTTTTTTTTTTTTTTTTTTTTTTTTTTACCAACTCTTTGATTAAGTTACTTAACCTCTCTGTGCTTCAGTTTGCTCAAATTTAAAGTGGATATAATACTTAATTCATAACACTGATGTACAGAGTAAAGAAATTAACCTGATTGAAATGCTCAGTCTAGTGCCTAGCACATAGTAGGTAGTCAACAAACCTTAGTATTCATTGGCACTATTTTTAGTTTTTACTTTTCCAGTCCACCATAAGAAGTGGAAATAGGTTTACTATTAGAAAAAATATATAAGCATGTTATAAATATGCAGGAGAAATTAAAAACTATGTGTCCACATGTTTATGGAGAATGAAAGCTGATGAAAACCAAGCATCTCAGCTGTTTCTGAGTTTTCTCATTAACATTTGTTTGCTCTTTTTGATTCCTTTTGTTTTCTGCTAGCAGACAAGTGGTAGCAGGTGGCAAAGTTTAAGAAAAAAATATGGGAGAAAAATTTAAACGAGATTATAAATATCTATTCATTACCTCTTCTGCTCCCTGCAAATTATGTGGGGGTATGAATGAGGAAATGCAATTCGGGAAACCAATCATCTGATGCAGTCGAGTCCAGTGTGGGGCTTCTAGAGGCTGAGCTGGAGCTTCAGTGAAGGCAGGTGAAGAGCTCCCCAGCGCGACCCGAGGCATCTGGTGATGGGTTTTAACAAACTGGGCAGACATAGGGTGACCAGTCATCCAGGCGTGTCAGGGACTATTCTGTTTTTAACACTGACTGTGCCACATCCCAGGGAGTGTCTTAGCACTGAGAAACCAGCAGCTTTGGTCACTCTAGAGATAATTCAATTCATCAGTAGGTGGGATACCAATCCCAACTCAACATGCAAATCTGCAACAGACATTGGCCTCCGACCCCCGACTCTCCCCCTTGTGCTTTTACTGACTGCTGAAAGGAACTGGCCTCGACTTCTCAGCAGACAAGCCTAGGTGCTCAGACAGAAAAATAACAAAAGGGCAGTGGCTATTTCTCCTCTGCTGACTCTACCTTCTTTTCCTTGCTCGTTTATTATATGTAGAATGCATCTAGGGGTGAATTTTTCTCTCTGTAAATGAATGGCTGACCTGTACAAAGGGCAGTGGTAGCCACAGCCAGGCAACACAGCCCCTGAGCGACTAAACTGAAGTGGTTACCCAGGAGTCAAGGACAAAGCAGGTATGGTACATGCAAAGTGACTGTCTACATGGATCCAATAAATGAAATGATAGATACAAATTTTTTGTTCTAGAAAATGTAATCTGGTACATTGGAGAGAACCTTTAATAGCCACTTTTTTTGTGTTTTTTTTTTTTGGAGCATTTAGAATATGCTGAGCATTTAATGTGCTGTCATTTAATCCTTCAGCAACTCTGTAAGGTTGTAAAGACTGAGGTCCAGTGACAAGTTTGTGGAGGAAGAATATGCTTTTCAGTTTGAGTTGTGCGAAGGACTAGATGAATCACCTTGGATATGTCTTATAGGCACAGCACTTCTTTATATTAATCGTTAAAATGAGCCACCCTTATTTCTCATTGGTGTTGCAGGATTAGATAAGAGAATCAATATGAATGTACTTTATAAAATGCTATCCAGATGTAATTATGTCTCTACACACACACACACACACACACACACACACACACACACATTAACATGCCTAGTAACTGGGAAATTTCATCTTCCTGAAATCAGGAAATGATTTTGGATTAGGGACCATGCCTTTAGCTCTTGACAGAGTCCCGCCACACCTGTCCAAGGCACACCAAAGAAGCACGTGTCACAACAAAGTGCTGCCCTCCAGAGGCCGTGTTCCTTCTAAACAGAAATCCTACCCCTCACCCCTGCTCTCAGCCACAGTGGCACATCTAGGCATCTCAGTGTTTGACTCTTTACCTGTCTATTGCAAATATAGAAACAACTAAAATACTGGTGTTTAGAATATGGATTAAATTCCAAGTATTCACAAATGTTCACGAGGCTGTTATCTTACAAACAGAAATGGTTCAAGTTATCATTTGTATCTTGATATCTTGTGGGATTTTATTCTTAATCTTTTCAATTTCACACAATCCTTCGGTAGCGATTCTTTTTTTTTTTTTTAACAATGGGTAAACGGCTTATTTTTTTTTATTTAATTAATTTATTTATTTTTGTTACAGATGTTTCTCCTCCCCCCCACTGATTTCCCCCTTCCCCTCCCTCCACGCCTTATCCCCAGCTTTGTTGTCCATGTCCATTGTTCATGCATACATGCATATAAGTCCTGTGGTTTATCTCTCCCCCACCACCCCCTCTTCCGGGGATTGTCAGTCTGTACCCCACTTCCATGTCTCTGTCACTACTCCATTCCTCAGATTGTTATGTTCATTATATTCCACAAATAAGTGAGATCATATGATACTTGTCTTTCTCTGTTTGGCTTTAAACAGCTTATTTTAATACTTGACCATGTCCCACTTCTGTCATATACGATGAGGTTTTTGTGTATTAGAGCAAGCCAAAGGATGGTAACGTCTAGGCAATTGGCATTTGAAGAAAAATTTCAATTCTTAATTTTTATAGTTTTGCACTTAAAGCAACTAAAATGCTATTTATATATTTATACCTACAAGTACATATTTATGTCTACTTCAAAAGAGAAAATTTGCAAAGTTCTATCTTCTTTATACTAAATACCAAAATATTCGTTGTTTAAAATCTACTCATTTTCAAAAAGGGCATCTACAGTTTCCCATATCCCTTCAGCCAAGAAGTACTGGTTTGCCAGTGGCAAAACAAACCCACATAAAGGAGATCTCAGAAGGGCTAAGGGAATTTGAGTTAGACACACATATTCTCTTAACTTTTCAAGGCTTGAAATACACATCTAAAAATCTCAAGGTACTTTTATTCCAGAAGCTTTCTAATGTCTTCACTGTATTGATTAATAGAAACACTAGTGAGAGTCAAACTACTCTTGAGACCATAGGAAGGAAGCATGGGTAACAGGTGTTACCCAATAAGAGAGGGCTAAGGAAACATACATGCTTTAACCACATTCTCTACCACCCACAGACTGAATTGTTCCCTTGTATCTAGTTCTATTGTCAACCCTTCCTGTTCCCTGTACCCTGTCTTCCTCATTTAAGTTATTGTATCAAGGAATCAGTGATGCCTGGGATGGAAAGGAACCCTGAAAGCTATCTATTTCAACTTATTTCTTCAGAGATTCAATTCTTTCTATAGCTCATGGGTCACATGGTCATCTGGCTGGTAATTAAGGACCTTGCAGAATTAGGAATTCCTCACTTTCAGGGCAGCCTGTTTCTTCGGGTGGTTATTACTCAGAACATCCTCTATCAGGCTGAGTTCTCATTTTCTTCTTCTAGATTATTTTCTCCCCCTATTGCTCTTTTCCTTTTTTTAAAAATCTTCATCCCAGTTCCCTTTCCTTCTTTTCTCCCTTCATGTCCCTGCATTCCTTTTTTTCTTTCTCCTCCACAATAACATAGGAACACTTCATTAATGTGTGTGTGTGATATTTGCACAGGCTCCCGCTCATGTTCTCTGCTATTCTAATCCCAGTGTATGTGCCACCACAGTAAGTGCTGGGGTAGATTTCTCTCTGGTGCCTGGGTGAGAGGTCAAGATTTTCCTGTTTCCCAGATTTGCAGCATTGCTCTGACTCCTCTCAGTCTCTCTGTGAGCTACCCAATACTTTCCCAATAAATTTCCATTTTTTTTATTATAGTAAAAGACAGAATCAGTTGTTGGTAATCAAATAACTAACTAAAACATGAAGATTATGTTTCACAGAAGGTATGGTACATGCAAAAACCTGGACGCGTGAAAAAAACTGGAAGTGTGGGTAGCAGGTGCGTTTGGAGGAGAGAGGTGAGGATGTAGGGATGAAATGCACAAAGGAAAAAAGATGGAGAGACTAGAAAAGAAGTTCTGATTGAATATCTTATATAAGCTTCTCCAGAGCTAGCAAGTCATCACACATCACATAATTTTATTTCTGACTTTTGTCCTTATCTTGATTTTTATAGGAGAGGACATTAGTGTTTAAAGATTTTAAACCACACATTCAAGTATGTGGTTGCTGGTGCTGGATTTGAGCCTACACTCTGAGTCACAGAAGATTATACCCATGCTACCATGATAGTGTTCCTCTCCTTTTGGATGGTAATAAAAATGAAGAAAAGTATTTTAGGTTTCTTGAAATAAACATTACAAAATGAAATATATATATATATATGTGTGTGTGTGTGTATATATATATATATATATATATATATATATATATATATACTCATGTCCACACAATTAATGCTCAGCAAGAGTAGTTCAATGTTAGAAAAGTTATTGATTTAGTTCACTGCATTAAAAAATAAACATCTCAATAGATTTAGAAAATGCGGCTGGCCAGTGTGGCCCAGTAGTTGAGCATCGACCCATGCACCAAAAGGTCATCTGTTCAATTCCCGGTCAGGCACATGCCCAGGTTGTGGGCTCAATCTTCAGTGGGGGGCATACAGGAGGCAGCCAATCGATGTTCTCTCTCATCGATGTTTCTCTCTCTCCCTAAAGAACATCAATAAAGAAAAAAAATTTTAATGGATAAAATGCAATGTCTCTATCTGATTTTAAAAAACATCTCTAGGAAAACTAAGTAGAAAATTATCTTTATTTTCTAATGGCTATCTACTACTAATAAAAAGAAAACATCACACTGGAATAGAAAAATATAGGATCATTTCCTTCCAGGTTAGAGACAATACATATTCCATCTATTACTAATATTGCTCAGTATACACTGGACAGTGCACAATTTTACAAAAATAAAAGAAATAAGAAATTTAAAGATTGGAAAGAGTCAAAAGTATAATTAGATTCAGATGATAGTATGATATATGTACGATATCAAAGAGAATCAGCAGAAAAACTGTTGAAACTAATTAGAAAACATAAACAAAAATTTTGGCTACACATTCAATTAAATACTATATGCAATTAAGAGTGTCCCTCTATACCAATAAGCGACCGTAAAATGAAACAGAAAATGAGACCATTTATAACATTACAAAAATACTCTAAAGTATCTAAGAATTAACAAAGAATAATCATGTTAAGAAGATTAAGTAATATACCGTTCCAAAAAAAGACTTAAAAAAAGACCTAAATAAATACTTTTACTATATGTGTGGATATGACCACCTAACCTTGTAAAAAGATACCCCCCTCATTTAATCTATCGATTTAATGCACTTTATTCAAAATTCTAGTGGTTGTTATTAGAGAATCATGGAAAAATGTATTAAACATATAGCAAAACCTATGATTATACTGAAAAATAAGAACAAAGTTGGGACTTGCCTTATCATATATTAAGAAATAGTACATACTTGTGTTCCCAACCAAGATGATGTAACAGGGACTGAGCTTATTCTCCTGTCTAAAATAACTGAGAAAAGAGAAATAAAAAATATGAAAAGAGGGTTGTTTGACCTTGGCCACCAGGCAGAGCAGGACCTGTGAGCCCTGTAGCTCCTTCCCCACTCAGCCTGGAGAGAGCTTATAGACCACAGCACTTAGAGCTCAAAGCACCTGAACCAAGGAGCCAAGGCTGGGGTGTGGGGGTGCCAGAGTGGCTAGAGGTTTCAGTGCACACTCCCGGAGAGAAAAGAGCTGCCCAGGGAGAGCACGCAATATTTGCAAAAGTTCCCCAGGAGTATTCAACTGAGTTTTGGTGAGAACATGCCTGTGAGGAAACTGCAGAAGGCTGGGAGAGAGCCGCCAGGAAGGATTAAACCACCCGGAGGCTTGATGGTGAGATCAACCATCGATTAATCACCATCCTGGGCTCACATGGGACCAAGTGCAAGCATCACACGATCAATTGTTTTCAGTGGTTCTCAACCTGTGGGTCATGACCCCTTTGGGGGTGGAAGACCCTTTCACGGGGTTACCTAAGACCATCGGAAAGCACATATTTCCAATGGTCTTAGGAACTCAGACCGTCTCCAGGCGGGTCCACCCACATGCAAATATGCCTACATACATCAAGGTCACAGCATCAAGAAGGTTGAGAATCAATGGTTAGCAAAATGCATTAGAAAAATGAAGTTCAAACCCTTTCTTAAATTACATATGGCAATAAATTTCAAATGGATTCAAAATAATTTACGGTTCTTGAAAATGCCTGATTGTTTTTATGGTGTTGCAGTTTGAAAGGAATTCTTAAATAATTTTTTTAAAAAATTGCACAAGTTTAAAGGAAAAATGTTTGTATTTTCTTTCTTTTTTTAAAAATTTTTTATTTATTTTTTGTTACAGATATTTATCCCTTTTTACCCCATTGGCACCCCCTCCCCACCCCACCCCCGCCCCGTCCCCGGCTTAGTTGTCCGTGTCCATTGGTCATGCATACATGCATATAAGTTCTATGGTTTATCTCTTCCCACCCCCCCATCCCCTCTTCTGAGGGATGTCAGTCTGTGGCCTACTTCCATGTTTCTGGGTCTACCGTGTTCCTCAGACTATTATGTTCATTATATTCCATATATAAGTGAGATCATGTAGTATTTGTCTTTTTCTGCTTGGCTTATTTCACTTAGGATAATACTTTCCAGGTCCCTCTATGTCGTCTCAAAGGATAAGAATTTCTTTCTTACCGTTGCATAATACTCCATTGTGTATATATACCACTGCTTTTTTATCCATTTGTCTACTGATGGACACTTGGGCTGTTTCCATATCTTAGCTATTGTAAATAGTGCTACTATGAACATGGGGGTACATATATTCCTCCTGATTGGTGTTTCAGGCTTCTTAGGGTATATTCCTAGAAGCGGGATCACTGGGTCAAATGGAAGTTCAATTTTTAATTTTTTGAGGTAACACCATATTGTTTTCCATAGTGGCTGCACCAGTCTGCATTCCCACCAGCAGTGTATTAGAGTCCCCTTTTCTCCACACCCTCACCAACATTTGTTGTTTGATGATTTGTTGATGGCGGCCATTCTGACAGGTGTGAGGTGATACCTCATAGTTGTTTTAATTTGCATCTCTCTGATGATTAGTGATGTTGAGCATTTCTTCATATGTCTCTTGGCCATTTGTATGTCCTGTTTGGAAAGGTGTCTATTCAGCTCTTCTGCCCATTTTTTAATTGGGTTCTTTGTCTTCCTTTTGTTGAGTTGTATGAGCACTCTATATTTATTGGAAATTAACCCCTTATCTGATGTATCATTGGCAATGATGTTCTCCTATACAGTGGGTTGCCTATCCATTTTGATGATTGTTTCTTTTGCTGTGCAGAAGCTTTTTAGTTTGATGTAGTCCCATGTGTTCATTTTTTCCTTTGTTTCTGTTGCCTTAGGTGATGTATCAGTGAAAATTCTGCTCCGTATGATGTCTGAAATTTTGTTGCCTACATTTTCTTCTAGAATTTTTATGGATTCACGGGTCACATTTAAGTCTTTTATCCATTTTGAGTTTATTTTTGTGTATGGTGTAAGTTGATGGTCTAGTTTCATTTTTTTTTTTTTTTTTGCATGTAACTGTCCAATTTTCCCAGCACCATTTATTAAAGAGGCTGTCCTTACTCCACTGTATGCTCTTGCCACCTTTGTCAAATATTAATTGAGCATATTGCCTTGGGTCCATTTCTGGGTTTTCAGTTCTGTTTCACTGTTTGTATTTTCTTAAAAGTAAAGTTTACTACTGAGCAATGAACATCATACAGAAATAAGAGAGTGGTGCAAATATTTCAATGACCTAAACTTAATAGAACGTATATGCAGAATATAAAGTACCTCCTACAAATCAGAAAACAATAATGGCTAATAAGTATAAGTTGATATTTTTAATAACAGTAACGGTAAAATAAAGGCATGTTTTTTTACAATGGCAAACACACAACAACACATCCTATAATTTTAATTTAATTAAGTCATAAATATATACTTTCAAATATCATAAAGTTCCAAAATATAATTAGAGTGAAAAGTTTTCCTCCCTCTCCAGTCCCACAGCTACCCAATTGTCCCAGCTTCCCCCTCTAGACGACAGTTGTTAATTTCCTATATCTCCTTCCAGGAACATTTTATGCACTCTACAGCAAATACAAATATTGTTCCCTTAATATGAACTTAACAATGCCTCTCAGAGATCTTTCTATACCAGTGCTTGTAAAGTTTTCTCAGGTTGTGTTTAAAAACTTGTTGTAGTAGCTGCTTGTTGAGATGACCACAGGACAATCAAATCTTTCCCAGATAATACATCTAAAATTTCTCAATAAAGAACTGACTAATTACATTATTTTATAATTATGAAGCAAAATTCTATATATTTTTTTTAAAAACAATAATGGGTCTTTTCTCATAGACATTCTCCTTTACTTAGAAAGTAGCTTTATGTACTCTATATGAGTGGTGGCCACCATCTGTGATCCCATTCAGTGCCTTGCTGTCAGGTGATAATGCTGTACCAAAGTATAAGCTCCGTAAAGGGAGGGGTATTTTCAACTTGGTTCCTGATTCCCAACAACCTGGACATTGCCTAGTCAATGGTAGGTTCTCAACAGATACTTTTAAATGAGTATCCTGGTACTCACAGTATCTGGAGGATGGATTGCTTCATTTAGGATGTCTGTCTTATTGATAATAACCATTCTAACACATGAGGGGGTAGCACACTGTGGTTTTGATTTGCATTTCCCTAATAGCTAGTAAAGTTGAGTATTTTTTAACATATCTGTTGGCCATTCGTATGTCTTTTTGGGATAAGTGTCTGATCAGGTCCTCTGTATATTTTTTATTAGCTTTTTTTTGTTTATTTGTATGAGTTTATTATTATTATTATTATTATTATCCTCACCTGAGGACATTTCTTTGCATTTATCTTCAGATAGAGTAGGAGGGAGGGAGAGAGAGAGATGGAGAGAAACATCGATGTGAGAGACACATCAACTGGTTGCCACCTGCACAACCCCAACTAGGACTGGGAATGAACCGCAACTCAGGTACATGCCCTTAGTGGGAACCGAACCTGGGACTCTGTGGTCCTTGGGCCAACGCTCTGACTGCTGAGCCAAACCGGCCAGGGGACGTTGTATGAGTTTTTATATATTTTAGATATTAACCCCTTATCAGAGGTTTTTGAAACATCGTCTCCCACTCGGTCAGTTGACTTTTTGTTTTGTTGATAGTTTCTTTGCTGTGCAGAAGGTTTTTAGTTTAATACAGTCCTAATAATTTATTTTTATTTTTCTTGTCTTTGTCTTTGAGGACAAATTTCTAAAATCTTCTCTAAGACCAACATCCATAAGTATAGGAGAGGTTGTGAAGGACAACCTTCATGCACCGTTGGTGGGAATGTAAACTGGTACAGCCACTGTGGAAAACAGTATAGAGGTTCTTCAAAAATTAACAATAGAGTTACAATATAATCCAGCAGTCCCTCTTCTGGGTATCTACCCCAGAAATTTGAAAACATTTATTCATAAAGATATATGCATCCCTAGGTTCATTGCAGTATTATTCATGGTGGCCAAGACACAGAAACAACCAAAGTGTGCTTCAGTAAATGATTGGATAAAGATGTGGTACATATATACAATGGAATACTACTCAGCCATAAGAAAAGATAAAATAATGCCCTTTGTGAAAACATGAGTGGATCTTAACAATATCATGCTAAGAAAAACAAGTCAGACAGAAAAGTCAAGAATCATATGATTTCACTTATATGTGGAATACAAAACTGGAAGCAACAAATGAACAAACAAAGTTCATAGACACGGACAATAGTATTGTGGTTACCAGAGAAAAAGGGGGTGGGAGGAGGTAGTAAAGTGATATCAAATATATGGTGACAGGAAACTTGACTTTAGGTGGTGAACACACAATGCAATATACATACAAATGATGTATTATTATTGTAAACCTGAAACATACAATTTTATTAACCAATGTCACCCCAATACATTTAATAATATTTTAAAAAGAATGTCTGGGTCAAAGGATACATAACAATGGAATTGTAAAAGGTACTGCCCTATGGCTTCCACACTAAGCTAGGTTGTACTAACTTAAATGCCACCAACTCAAGATACTGTTCTTTTCACATAGTTGTGTAAATGACATGTGTGGAATTTCAGTAGTTTTGTGTGTCTGATAGAAAATATGTGTGTATTGTGGGTGGGGGGTTGTGTGGTGGGTAAGGATGTGTATATAACACTACAAGTTACCACTTTATAGTTATTAGATGGAAGAATTAGAAAAGTATATATAAATGTGAAAAAAAAAAAAGGCTATTATGTTCTGCTAGAAGAAAGTATAATCTGCTGGAAAAAGTTGCAGGCATTTTACAGAACAATACCTTAAGACAACTATTTACCATGCCAGTAATTGGTTTTGGGATAATATACGATTCAATCCTTGTCAACAGGCCTGAGAGAAAAATCTATTGAGAAGTATCTAGAAATTATTGCCTTTCTTTAAGAAGGGACTTATAGAAAGGATATTTATATTTCTTCCAATACTGGCCTGTATTAAAATGCTCCTCTTGGGCTGATACAGGGAGATCAGAAAGAGTGCTATACCGGTTAGGCAGGGCAGACATGTTTGTGGGCTTGGGGGCAGGTCTTTGAGGACATGGTCTAGCCTTGGAACTACCCTATATTCATACTAATGTGATGTGAGACATTAAGTTTACTTATTGGTTAAATTATTGCAGTTGCCTTTTATTTTATTTATTGCTTTGAGAGAGAGAGAGAGAGAGAGAGAGAGAGAAAGAAACATCAATGAGAGAGAACACCCATTGGCTGCCTCTTGCATGTCCCCCCACTGAGGATTGGGCCTAGAACCTGGGCATGTGTCTTGACTGCAACATCTTGTTGCATGGGTCGAATCGGTTCAACCACTGAGCTATACCAGCTGGGCCAGTTGCCATTTTTTTTTTTTTTATCCTCACCCGAGGACATTTTTCTATTTTTTGTTCAGATAGAGTGGGAGGGAGAGAGAGAGAGAAACATCGACGTGAAGGGACACATCGAGTGGCTGCCACCGCACGACCAACCAGGGCCAGGGACAAACTGCAACCGAAGTACGTGCCCTTAGCGGGAACCGAACCCGGGTCTCTCCGGACCGCAGGCCGATGCTCTAACCGCTGAGCTAAACCGGCCAGGGCCCAGTTGCCATTTTTTATTCATGTGGTCGACAACGTCCTAAATGACAGAGAACTCATTTAATCTATGTCCATTTTCTACATGTTTAAACTGTGTCAGGCCCAGAAAAGTACAGGAGATATAGCCAAATTCACATAGCTGGAACTATAGATTAGTTCTGGAAACAACTAAATTAGCTGAATAACAAGTCCCGTTTATTTATTTATTTTAAAAATTTTTATTTTTTATCCTCACCCGAGGACATTTTTCCATTTTTTGTTCAGAAAGAGTGGGAGGGAGAGAGAGGAAGAGACAGAGGGAGAAACATCGACATGAAAGGGACACATCGAGGGGCTGCCTCCCGCACACACAACCCAACCAGGGCTGGGGACAAACTGCAACCAAGGTACATGCCCTTAGCGGGAACCGAATCTGGGTCTCTCTGGACTGAAGGCCAACGCTCTAACTGCTGAGCCAAACTGGCCAGGGCAACAAGTCTAGTTTATTCCCTGAGTAGGTAGAAGTAGATATTTCACAGACATGACTATCAAATTCTGAACCCTGCCACAATACTTTTATCGCTTCCATATTTGGTCCATCTGCTGGATATGTCCTACAAAATGACCTAGTAGAAAGGATTGGCAGCTGCTGTCAAATGATCTAGATTTACATCCCAAATTTTCTCCCTGCTGGCTGACTGACTGGATAAGTCATTAAACTCCATTGAGGTTCAATTTACTCTTTTGTCCTGTGGAAGCGGCAGGACTTCTCCCAGTGGTTTAACGTTGCTGAGAGACCCAACCACTTTACAAGTGGGATTCTGTGGGGACGTGATATACAAACTACAAAATGCCATAGTTCTCAAAAGGCAGCTCTACTGTTAATTTTTTACTGTAAGCACTAACATAAATCCTTTTTTGACAACCCTCAGATGAGCGGGGGAGTGAGGGAGATAAACTACAGAACGTGTATGCATGTACACATAACTGATGGACATGGACAACAGACAACGAAGCTGGGGACACAGTGGGGGAAATGGGGAGGAGGATGTCAATGGGGAAAAAAAGGAGAAACATCTGTAACAAAAATAAATTGATAAAAAAAATAAAAAATAAAATAAAAAATGGATAACCTGAGTACCCCTACATTTATTAAAGAAATCGGAGCCCTAAAAAATAAAATAAAATATGTTGTTATTGATTTTTTTTAGAGAGAGAGGAAGGAAGAGAGATATAGAAACATCAATATGAGAGAGATATATCGATCAACTGCCTCCTGCATGCCCCCTACTGGAGATCGAGCCCACAACCTGGGCATGTGCCCTGACTGGGCATGGAACTGGGACCTCTCAGTCCATAGGAGGACAGTCAATCCACTGAGCCACACTGGCTGGGCACATACATCCTTTTAACACCCTCAGTCAAAGTGTTCTCATAATGACTGGGAGATTTAGAGCAAAACAGATATCCTCTAGGTTTGGGGAACCAGTTGGTTTTACATATATATATATATATATATATATATATATATATATATTTATATATATATAATTTTTTTTCTTCTTCTTCTCATTTTCTGTACAGAACATGTATTACTTTTGCAATCATAAAGAGACTATAAGTATTACTGGAAATAATTAGCAAAGCATTTCCCGGTACAGGTGATTTGTGCTCCCATTTCAGTGGCCTGGTGTGTTCAGGCTTGATAAGGAAATTGTTTCTCCAAAGGCTACTCTCATTTATATGTTGCATGTATCTGTGTGAAAGGCAAGAGGTTACCATTAAACACACCCTGAGTGCTTATACACACTCTGGTGTCAGCAGCCCAGCGGCCCAGAACCATGAACAACAACAACAACAACAAAGTTTTTTTCTTATCCTCACCAGAGGATATTTTTGCATTTATCTTTAGATAGAGTGGGAGGGAAAGAGGGAGGGAGAGACAGAGAGACACATCGATGTGAAAGGGACACATCCAGTGGTTGCACCTACACGGACCCCACCCGGGGCTGGGGACAAACTGCAACCAAGGCACATGCCCTTAGCGGGAACCAAACAGGACTCTCTGGTCCTCGGGGCCGACACTCTAACAGCTGTGCTAAACCGGCAGGGCCAACAAAAAGTTTTTGAAGTGAAAGATTTCTGTGCTAGAACTTATTTTACAACTACTTATGTTTGTACCATGATTTATCTGTTCAAAAGTAATTTTATATCTATGAAGTTGTTATATTTATCATATTTTACATGTAGTTAGGGCAGGCATTCTTATGGTTGTTTTTGTTTATATTTCTGATGTGCACCCTCCCCCCACCTCGGGAAACAAAGTTTTAGAAAAACTTAATTGTCCAAATGACAAAACTGTGAAAAGGAAAAGCATGATCTCTAACTCAGGTTTACTTCTGAGTGAAGTGACTGTTCACTAAAACAGTAATGAGAAAAACAGCTAATACTTAGTGGTCCCCTAATATACTCTACATATATTACCTAATTTAAACCAAATAATAAGCCAATCAAGGAGGCACTGCTATCGCCATTTTGCATATGATGAAGGAAACAAAATCTGAGAAAGTGAGGAGATTCACTCAAGGTTGGACAATAAATGATGTAAAGTTGGATTTGAACACAAGTCTGTCTGGTACATGCCAGATATGGTTGTATCCTGTGCCCTTTGGACCCAAATTAAGTGGCCATCCTGCTATCTTAATGCCAAATAATAAACTCATTTGCCTTTTCCCTCTTCATTTCAGCATGGCTCTTTGCTTTTCTGAATTTCTTCTGCAATGACTTTTGCACTCTTGTTATTTTTAACTTTGTTCCCAGATAGATATCTGGTCCCCTAGTACAGCGATTTTCAACCTTTTTCATCTCATGGCACAAAAGCTAATTACAAAAGTTCTGTGGCACACCACAGAATATATTTTTTGCCCATCTGACAGAAAAACTAGGTATAATTTGAATTCATTCACTCCAGACAGCTATTGGTGTATTGGCTGTTGTCATTTCTTTTATTTGACAATCTAAGAGAAGAGAGGTCAGTGCCCATTACTAAATAGTGAGGTATGGCCCTGGCCGGTTTGGCTCAGTGGTTAGAGCGTCGGCCCGTGGACCAGAGAGTCCAGGGTTCAGTTCACGCTAAAGGCACATACCTTGGTTGCAGTTTGTCCCCGGCCATGGTTGGGGTCATGTGGGTGGAAACCAGTTGATGTGTCTCTCTCACGTCGATGTTTCTATCTCTCTCTCTCTCTTCCTCCTTTTCTCCCTCCTGTTCTATCTGAAGATAAATGCAAAAATGTCCTTGGGTAAGGATAAAAATAAATAAAATAGTCAGGTATGGCATGTTTTCAAATTCTTGCAGCTCACCGGGTGAAAATCACTGCCCTAGACCCTAGTATAACAAAACAAAGAACACTGAATAAACATACTGACTTGGCCTCCCCGGTTTAGGGTCTTGTTCTGCTACTTCTTGTTCGTGTGCAAAAATTACTTGAGAAAGTCAATTAAGTGTTCTGAGCCACAGTTAATTATTGCAAAATAGGTGGATCAGCACATCTGCCTGTATCATAGATTACAATGAAACAAAAAGCAGGCAATATCTTTGTAAACTAATTTTTATAAAAATGTACATTTAATTCATTTACAATAATAACATTTCATTACTATACTAATAACATTAAATATTCCTATTCAAGGCCTTGAGCCAGATTGATTTACATACATTATATTTTGTATAACAAAACTGAGAGGTGTACTAAATATTCTTCACTTTATCTAATGGAAAACTGAGACTTGAAATGTTAAATAATCGATCCAAGGACATACCCTTATCAATAAAACACATTCCTTCTCTGTGATAACCTGGTTTTTATTAACCAATGGCACAGACTACCTCCATAGGGAGAGATAAAAGTATGGCCACAAATGGTATTTATCCTGAATAATTTCAGAGAAACATGTGATTTAATTACAACACTGTGACACTATGCCAACATGTTGCTTCTCTTTGATATGGAAGGGATATAAAACCCAGACATTCTCGAAGCCCAAACTGAACCACTTGACCAAGCTGAGGAATTAGTTATTTGCTGGAGGCATCAACAAAGGATTTCCATCACTGATGCTCAACATTTTGTATCCAGGATTCATTCATTAGCTCAGATGTAAGCCACAGATATGTATTCTGTTTATTCATTAATTCATCTGCACAGGAAATTTGTCCTTTAGGGGGGTCTTTTAAGGACAGACATTCATTTTAATTATAGCATTAATATAATTTGGAATTTGTTTCTTTTCCCATGTCACTCATTCATTTATTTATTGAATAAATATTTATTAAGCATCAATTATATTTAAAATACTTGATTCAAAGACCATGAATAAAGATATGGAGCCCCAAAGGGCTGTTTATAGATGACAATTAGCATCCCCCACCCCCTTTTCTACCTGGTGTTCAGAAATCAAAACTCATCTCAGCTGAGACTCATGAAGAAATAAATAATGACAGTAACCATATCCTCAGAACACAGTTCCCAAATCTTATCATTTTGGTTATAAAATCAGTGTGTTTTGATCAATGGTTCCCAACTCACTGGTCTACGAACCAGTGACAAATCTCCTGGGCAGTGTACTACAATTAAAAATGTCTACTCCATATTCACACTAAAAGATTTTAAAACAGTGAGACTCAGAACACTTTAGCATTCTAGGTAATACTGATGCACAGTTTAGGATCCCCTGACTATATCAATACATATTACTTTTGGAGAAAATGATTAAAGTTTGGATCTTCCCCCACTAATGTATGTTAATTGCATAATATAGAAACTTTATATAATTTCAGAGGGTTCACAGAATTTCGACAGCCCATTTACATATTCTTCGATGGCTGCAGACAGGATGAATGACTCTCAGTCCAGATGCATCCCCAAGTCTGCAGCTTTTAGGAGGCAACCTAGGCTCAGGGTAGACAACAGTGATGTCTGAGCATAGAAAGGAAGCTGAGGCCTGGAGAGTGGACGCTTCCCTGTGCAACTCACTAATCGTATATTGAGAATTATTCTTTCTGAAGAAAAACAATTTCCTTATATTTTTTACATTTTCTTTTTTTTACTGTGAATAGTAACATTTTATATTTATTTATTTATTTTTAAAATCTTTATTGTTGAATGTAAAATGTATTACAGATGTTCCACATTTTTCCCCCATTGACCCCCTCCTCCCCCTTCCCGCCGCCCTCCTGCCTTTTCCCACACTATTGTCTGTGTCCATTGGTTATGCATATAAGTTCTTTGGTTTATTTCTTCCCCCCTCCCCCCCCAATCCCTTTCCCTTTCAGGTTTGTCAGTCTAGCAACCAATTTGTACTTCTTTTTTTTTTTTTTTTTTTTATCCTCACTCGAGGACATTTTCCCATTTTTTTGTTCAGGTAGAGTGGGAGGGAGAGAGAGGAACAGAGAGAGAGAGAGAAACATCGATGTGAAAGGAACACATCGAGTGACTGCCACCCGCACGACCGACCAGGGTCGGGGACAAACTGCAACCGAGGTACGCGCCCTTAGCGGGAACCGAACCCGGGTCTCTCAGGACTGCAGGTTGACGCTCTAACCGCTGAGCCAAACCAGCCAGGGCAATTTGTACTTCTTAATCCCTTCACCTTTTTCACCCATTCCCCCAAACCCCCTCCCATCTGGCAACCAACAAAATGTTCTCTGTATCTATGAGAATGTTTCTGTTCTACCTGTTCATTTTGTTTGTAGATTTCATTGTTGATAGATATATACTCATTGCCATTTTGTTTGTTCATATATTTTATCTTTTTCTTCAAAAAGACCCTTCATCATTTCATGTAATAACGGTTTGGTGGTGATGAACTCCTTTAACTTTTTCTTGTCTGGAAAAATCTTTATATAGCCATTGATTCTAAATGACAGCTTTGCAGGATAGAGTACTCTTGGTCATAGGTTCTTGCTTTTCATCATTCTGAATATTTCTTGCCACTCCCTTCTGGCCTGCAAAGTTTCTTTTGAGAAATCAGCTGACAGCCTTATGGGAACACCCTTGTAGGTAACTACCTGATTTTCTCTTGCTGCTTTTAAGATTCTCTCTTTGTCTTGAACCTTTTGCATTTTGATGATGATGTGTCTTGGTGTGGGCCTCTTGGGGGATTCTCTGTGCTTCTTGGACTTGTATGTCTGTTTCCTTCACCAAGTTAGAAAAGTTTTCTGCCATTATTGTTTCAAACTCGTTTTCGATTTTTTGTTCTCTCTCTTCTTCTTCTGGCACCCCCAAGATGCGAATGTTGGCATGCTTGAAGTTGTCCCAGAGGCTCCTTACACTATCCTCATTTTTTTGGATTCCTTTTTCTTTTTGCTGTTCTGATTGGGCATTTTTTGCTTCCTTATATTCCAAATCGATGGTTTGGTTCTTGGATTTACGTACTCTACTATTAAAGCTGTGTAAATTATTCTTTATTTCAGTTAATGCCTCCTTCATTTCTTACTGTGCATCCATAATTTCTGAATGGTCCTTTTTTATGCTCTTGAGGCCCTCACTAAGTTCATTGAGCATCCTTATAAGCAGTATTTTGAATTCAGCATCTATTAGGTTGCTTAGCTCCATTTCACTTAGTTATTTTCTTGGGGTTTTGTTCTGTTCTTTCATTTGGGACCTGTTTCTTTGTCTCCTCATTTTGGCTGCCTCCCTGTGTTTGTTTCTGTGTATTACTTAATGAGAGGTATGGGGCAAGTTGAGACCAGATGCTGCTCGTTTGAAAGAATTTAGGAAAAACCTGAAGCAGGATCCAAGACAGGCCAATCCTATGGTTAAGCAAGTGGAAACAGCTTGGGTGGGCCTGAAAGTCGGGTGGGGCGGGGCCTCAGGAAGTCACCAGGGCGGGGCTACCAGTGTGAGCCAGGTTGCTGGAGTCCCAGATGAGGCGGCTGTCTGCCACCCCAGGGAAGGGCTCACCAAAGGAACAAAGGCCTCTGATAGCACATTTGTCCCAGAGAAAGCCCCCTCTCCAGCCCTCGCTCCAGTGCCAAACAGCTCAGTTCTTCCCTGTATGTCTCTGGTGCCCCTCGAGCTGCCTCCCCTCCAAGCTTAGCAGGAGAGAGTCCGATAAGTCCATGCGTGGGCCCTTTAGGGAGCTGCCTGGGGCTCCAGCTGCGTCAGCTTCCCTGAACCTCAGTTCCCGCTGGTTTTTCCAGCCAGAAGTTATGGGGATTCTCTTCCTGGCACTGCAACCCTGAGCGGGGCACCTGGTGTGGGAAGGGGACCCCTCAGTCCTCAGGAAGGACCATCCCAGCCGAGGTGTCCTCCTGATTTTTATCCGACACATGTGGGTGTGGGACCAGCCTGTCTCGCCACCGGCCCTGGCGCCTCCACCCCTCCGCCCCTCCTACCAGTCTAGATGTGGCTGCTGCTTTAATTCCTTGCTTCTAGGACTTCCATTTAGCTTGATTTCAGGCGGTTTTGAATGATGGTTGTTCTGTAGTTTAGTTGTAACTTTGATGTGGTTGTGGGAGGACGCGATACCGCGTTTACCTACGCCGCCATCTTGACCGGAAGTCCCCTACATTTTCTTTTGATGAAGAAAGAATCAACAGATTGATTAAAAAAGAAAAAAAAAAAAGAAAAAAAAAAAGTGTGGCCTCTAATCTTTGGAAACCCTGAGAAGTATTTGCTTCATAAGTAGAAATATTTCCCCACAAAGAGAATAAATTCAACCTTGATTCAATTAAAGACATTACTTAAATAAATTCTAAAAGTACAAGAGAAACTTTCTTACTCTCTATTCAATGTTCTTTTTCCCAAAGGATATCAGGGTTCAAATCAATAAGGATTCATAGAAAAATAAGAAACAAGTTGGGATTCCAAGGAGACCAAGACCCATGGTGGGTGCACCAGAGATCATGAGTAGAAGCCAACTATCAACCTGGGGATTGCTGTGAGGACCCCACCATTTCGTTTCCTTGAACACATTTTGCAACCGTAGCTGAGTTAAGAAAAAAAAAAAATCTGACCAAGGGCTAAAATTACCAGTGCTCTCTTGCTGGTCTCACATTAGAAAATTGCTTATGAAGTTTAATGGTTTGAGAATTCCAAGGTGGAATTCTTGCAAAAAACTAATTTCAGTTTTTGGTTGTAATCCCCTTTTGACAATTATCTACCTCTGTCCATAACTGTCTGCCACACAGTTCTCTAGCAAAAATAAATGAAATAATGTTTTTAGCCTTTCAAAGCCGTAGGCATTTCCCTCCCCTCTGTGAAACGGGTGATACAATATCTTTAGTGTCTTTTTACTTTCTGAATCATCCTATGTATTTTGTGCAACATGAGGGCAGGTGTTGCACCTTTCCTAAATTTTTTTATTTTATTATTATTTTTTTAATTTTTACCTGAGGATACTTTTCCATCGATTTTTACATAGAGTGGAAAGGAAGAAGGGAGAGAGAGAGAGAGAGAGAGAGAGAGAGAGAGAGAGAGAAAGAGAGAGAAACATCAGTGTGAGACAGACACATCCATTGGTTGTTTCCTGCACAACCCTGACTGGGGCTCAGGGGTCAAACCTGCAACACAGGCATGTGCCCTTGACCGAAAATCAAACCCAAGACCTTTTTTGGTCCACAGGCTGATGCTCTAACTGCTGATTCAAACTGTCCAGGGCTGCATCTTTTCTATTGACCACAGTAACTCTAGAACCTTGTATTGTTGATTTTGAGAGGTAGTTATTCCCATGGGTTGTGATATTGAGAAATGTTTTATTTGCTTACTGACCATTTGGATATCCCATTTATGAAGTAAATGTCCAAACACCTTGCTCATTTTTCTATTGAGTTGTATGTATTTTCTTATTGACTTGTAGGCAGGGATTCTTAATATAGTCTGGATACGAGTTTATATATATAAGCTTAAATATATATGTGAAACAAATATATATTTATACTCATTTTTAAATCATTCATTAAATAAAAAATTACTATTGTATATGTAATTATTTATTGTATATCTAATATGTTCCAAGGACAATGCTAGTTCCCAATATTAATAAATGTTATTTTATAAATTGTTTATGCATGTTTACAGTAAAAAAAATTAGCAAATTAAAAAATAATAATTGGCTAACTGAGAAGAAGTATGTTAGTCTCCTACCTCTGAATAGCAAAACAGAAACAGACTCATAGATACAGAGAACAGACTGATGGTTATCAGAGGGGAGGGGTGTTGGGGGAATGGGTAAAAAAGGTGAAGGGATTAATAAGTACACATTAGTAGTTGCAGAATAGTGACAGGGATGTCAATTACAGCATAGGGAATATAGTTAACAACACTGTAATAACTATGTATGGGGCCAAGTAGATACTTGAAATATTGGGACCATTTTATAAATATGATTGTCTAATCACTATGCTATACACCTAAAATTGATACTGAATCATATTGAATGTAAACTGTAACTGAAAAATAAATGTGGCCAATATCCCTGAGGAACATAGATGTAAAAACCATCAATAAAGTATTAGCAAAACATATTTAGCAATACATTAAAAATATTACACACTATGATCAAATGGGATTTATTCCTAGATGCAAGTTTGGTTTAGCATCTACAAATCAATAAATGTGATTTACCACATAAATGAAATAAAGGATAAAAATCATATGATCATATCAATATATGCAGAAAAAGCATTTGACAAAATCCAGCACCCATTTATAACAACTGTTAGTGAAGTGAGAATAGAGGGAACATATCTCCATATAATAAGGCCATATATGACAACCAACAGCAAACATAATACTCAGTGGGGAAATCTAAAACCTTTCCCCTTAAGATCAGGAACAAGATAAGCGTGTTCAGTTTGCCCAGCTGGTGTGGCTCAGTGGTTGAGCACTGACTCATGCACCAAGAGGTCTCTGGTTTGATCCCTTGTCAGGGCACATGCCCAGGTTGTGAGCCCTATCCCCAGTCGGGGGCAAGCAGAAGGCGGTCAATTGATGTTCTCTCTCATCGATGTTTCTATCTCTCTCTCCCTCTCCCTTACTCTCTCTCTAAAATCAATAAGGAAAAAAAAATTTTTAAAAAAAGAATGCTCACTCTCACCACCCTTATTCAACATCGTACCGGAAGTCCCAGCCACAGTAATCAGACAAGACGATGACACAAAAGGTATCCAAAATGGAAAGGAGGAAGTAAACTTTCATTATTTGCAGATGACATAATACTATACATAAAAATTCCTAAAGATTCCACCAGAAAGCTACTAGAACTGATAAATTAATTCAGTAAAATAGCAGGATATAAAATAAATATTCATAAATTGGTTGCATTTTTATACACCAATAATGAACTATCAGAAAGTAAAACCAAGGAAACAATCCCATTTGCAATTTCATTAAAACACACACACACACACACACACACACACACACACACACAACCTAGGAATAAATTTAACCAAGGAGGTAAAAGGCCTGTACTCAAAAAATTATAAGACATTGAAGAAAGAAACTGAGAAAGATAAGAAGATACTAATAAATGGAAGCATATGCTGTGACCATGGATAGGAAGAAAATAGTATCTTTGTGTGAAGCTATGAAAGCTTAGGATGTAAAGAGAGGCAGTCTATATCTAAACTGTCTAATAGCATTGTTTTAGCCACCTGCAAATATTTACATTTAAATTAATTAAGAAAACATTTAAAATGTAGTTCCTCACTTAAATTATCCTCAATTCTAGTGCTCAGTCAACAGCTACAAATGGCCTGTGCCTATCATATGGAGTTGTGCACATACTGATGTCCTTTATCACACAGAGCATCCTATTGAACAGGGCTCATCTAGACAGAAGAGCATAAACACAACTCAAGTGTAGGAACAATGGATAAGAGTCAATGTTTTGCTTTCTCGGAATTTAGGCAACTTAAAGATAAATGACTAGAACGAGCTGGTTAGACTTTGTTGAGTTTTTTTTTTTCTTTAAAGAAAGAGGAAGGGAGAGAGAGATAGAAACATCAATGTGAGAGAGAAACATCGATCAGCTGCCTCCTGCACGTCTCCTACTGGGGATTGAGCCTGCATTCCAGGCATGTGCCCTGACTGGGAATCGAACCAGGACCTCTCAGTCCATGGGCCGATGCTTAATCCACTGAGCCACACCGGGGAGAATACCTGGTTAGATTTTATTATTATTATTTTTTGTTTTTGTTGTTCCACTTATTTATTTATAATTTTTTTAATATTCATTTTATTATTTTATTTGTTTTTAAATTTTATTACAGATGTTTCTCCTTTTTTACCCCACTTACACCCTCCTCCCCATCCCCCCTGCCCCGTCCCCAGCTTTGTTGTCCATTGGTTATGCATACATGCATATAAGTTCTGTGGTTTATCTCTTCCCACCCCCTCCCCACCTCCTCTTCTGAGGGTTGTCAGTCTGTACCCTACTTCCATGTTTCTGGGTCTACCCTATTCCTCAGACTCTTCTGTTCATTATATTCCATATATAAGTGAGATCATGTGGTATTTGTCTTTTTCTGCTTGGCTTGCTTCACTTAGGATAATACTTTCCAGGTTCCTCCATGTAGTCTCAAAGGATAAGAGATCTCTTTCTTACAGCTGCATAGTACTCCATTGTGTATATGTACCACTGCTTTTTTATCCATTCATCTACTGATGGACACTTACTTGGGCTGTTACCAGATCTTAGCTATTGTAAATAGTGCTGCTATGAACATGGCGGTACATATATTCTTTCTGATTGGTGTTTCAGGCTTCTTAGGGTATATTCCTAGAAGCGGGATCACTGGGTCAAATGGAAGTTCAATTTTTAATTTTTTGAAGTAACACCATATTGTTTTCCATAGTGGCTGCACCAGTCTGCATTCCCATCAGCAGTGTACTAGAGCCCCCTTTTCTCCACACCCTCACCAGCATTTGTTGTTTGATGATTTGTTGATGGCGGTCATTCGGACAGGTGTGAGGTGATACCTCATAGTTGTTTTAATTTGCATCTCTCTGATGATTAGTGATGTTGAGCATTTCTTCATATGTTTCTTGGCCATTTGTATGTCCTGTTTGGAGAGGTGTCTATTCAGCTCCTCTGCCCATTTTTTAATTGGGTTCTTTGTCTTCCTTTTGTTGAGTTGTATGAGTGCTCTATATATTTTGGAAATTAACCCCTTATATAATGTATCATTGGCAATAATGTTCTCCCATACAGTGGGTTGCATTTCCATTTTGATGGTTGTTTCTTTTGCTGTGCAGAAGCTTTTTAGTTTGATGTAGTCCCATGTGTTCATTTTCTCCTTTGCTTCTGTTGCCTTAGGTGATGTATCAGTGAAAATTCTGCTTCATACGATGTCCGAAATTTTGTTGCCTACATTTTCTTCTAGAATTTTTATGGATTCACGGGTCACATTTAAGTCTTTTATCCATTTTGAGTTTATTTTTGTGTATGGTGTAAGTTGATTGTCTAGTTTCATTTTTTGCATGTAGCTGTCCAATTTTCCCAACACCATTTATTAAAGAGGTTGTCTTTACTCCACTGTATGCTCTTGCCACCTTTCTCAAATATTAATTGAGCATATTGCCTTGGGAATATTTCTGGGTTCTTGATTCTGTTCCACTGGTCTATATGCCTGTTCTTGTGCCAGTGCCAGGCTGTTTTGATTACAGTCGCTTTGTAGTATAACCTGAAATCTGGTATTGTAGTCCCACCTACTTTGTCCTTCTTTTTCAAAATTGCTATGGCTATTTGGGGTCTTTTTTGGTTCCATATGAACTTTTGAAGTATTTCTTCTAGTTCTGTGAAATATGTTGTTGGTATTTTGATAGGGATTGCATTAAATCTATAGATTGCTTTGGGTAGTATGGACATTTCAATGATGTTAATCCTTCCCATCCATGAACAAGGTGTGTGCTTCCACTTTTTTGTATCTTCCTCTATTTCTTTTTTCAATGTTCTGTAGTTTTCTGCCAATAGGTCCTTTACTTCTTTGGTTAAGTTTATTCCTAGGTATCTTAAATTTTGCTGAGATGGTAAATGGGATTGTTTTTTCAGTTTATCTTTCTGTGAGTTCATCATTGGTGTATAAGAATGCCATCAATTTCTTGACGTTAATTTTGTATCCTGCTACTTTGCCAAATTCATTTATTAAGTCTAGTAGATTTTTGATGGAGTCTTTAGGGTTTTCTATGTATAATATCATGTCATCTGCAAATAATAACAATTTCACTTTCTCCTTTCCAATTTGGATCCCTTTTATTTTTTCTTCATGATTTTAAATGCATTCCCTGCTTTCATGTACTTACAACAAAGCTGGGGGATGGGTATATTGGCTCTCACTTTGCAAATGAGATTAATTACCACAGGTTCCAAACCTACATAATAGCTGCAATAAAAAAGTAATAATATATAGATTCATGTAATGGGATTGGCACTGTTTTGTTTATTAATCTCTTTAATATGTAATATCCATTCCTAAAAATCGTATGAAGAGATTAGCATTCCCATCTTTTAACAAGAGAGAAAACTGAGATTTTGTATTTTTACATAATTTGCCTAAGCTTACCCAATAACTAAGCCATAAGTAGATCATGCTATGAACCCAGGCTGTCTCAGTCCAGAGGCCACCTATAGTATGGAATAAAATGCGCCTCTTTGGCTCTAAAATCCATTTGCATACTTAGAAAGGAAAAATAATAGTCTTCAGTGACTTGAATGGGTGTGGAATGTGAGTGGAAGGAAAGAATGAAACTCCTAGATATTGGTGCCATTTATTTAGAGATGTACTATAACTATACCCTGATTTCACACTGTTCCCTGAATAAACTCTGAGTTTGCATTATCACTGCTCTGACCACATTAGTACAGTGAAAGAGGTCCAGTCCTTTCATGTGAATGGATCCTAAAATCGGAGTAGAGGAGGAGCCACAGTGGAAACAGGAACCGCAGACTGTGTAAATGAATGGAGTTTGAGGAAGCATGTCCATGTGGCCCCACCGATTACAACAGGAGTGTCAGGAACCCATGCAGGTGACCACAGTGAGCTCAGGGCTCCTGTACCTGCTACCGTCGTGTCTGGAATTAATAGCTTTTAACCAGAAATCAAAGGAGACAGTTGAGGTGGCTGATTGGTAGTGTGCCTCCGGTGAACGAGTGACAGTTCTAATCAAGGGCAAGTGGCGGGGAGCTCAGGGCCCTTCGCTCCGACTCTCCAGCTTTCTGAAAGTGGGAGCAGATGATGTGTGAGCACGGGGACTTTCGCTGGGCTGGGTTCCTGCTCTTCGGTCCAGCCCTGTATTACGTGTCACAGCTGATACATTTCCCAAGCCGAAGGCTCAGAGTGGGTCTCTGGCCCCTTTTCTACTTTTCCAAGCCACACTTCTTCAAACGCCATCCACTTGGTTCCCCAAAGGGCTCTCACCCCTTTCGCCAGCCTCACTGCCTCAGCCTTGATTTATTCCTTTGTCAGGTTTTTCCAGTTACTCCAAGGCCCGAATCTGGTCTCCAAATTCCTTTTTGCCTGCCACACTGCGATCCATCCTCCACACTGTCCCTGCTTTGCCTTTTGAAAATGCAGACATAATTATGTACGTCTCTTGATTAAAAACATTTATTAATCCCAACCGATCTTGATGGTGTCTAACATTCTCGATGTGGTTCACAAGGACCTTACGATCGGAACCTCATTTCATCCCGTGACACTGCCGCTCGTGACATTTCCCGTAATTCTGAGCTAAGCCTTCTTCCCCAAAACATACCACGCAGTTTCACACCTCATACCTTTAAAAATAATGATGGAAATGAAAATGTTTACTTCTTGTATTTTTGTTTCATTCTCACCTATTAATGTGCTATTCCTCTTTTAAACCTCAGGAAAAAGCTAACTCGGTCCCTTGGGAAACTTCCTGGAAAGACACTCAGCCAGGCCAAGGCAGGGCTTCTGAGGCAAGACCTCAGACACCTCTCTGAACCCTAGACTTGAGATGCCGTTACCTGGAGTTAGGACACTTTAGGTGCTTAAGAGCTTACAGGTGTTGGGCATACACGTACTTGCTGCTAAATAGCCTTAATGCTGATGACCCGCCCATTCTGACATGATTGACACCTGTGTGTAGCTAGGCTCTGCTGGCCCGGCATCCTTCCTCTCTGGCTCTCCTCTGAGGAAAGCACCGCGTGTCACTGTGCCAGTGGGGTCCTTGCCAGCGATGGCAAATATCAAGCCCTGTAGGGGCCGTGGCCGCAGTAGGAAGTAGCCATTGGGTCCCAATCACGTAGATCTGCAGAACTATGAGACGTAGTGCATCTCTGCCGTTCTGACTTTCCAAGCATCTTTAACAGAGTATGAAGGGGGCATACAGAGTTGAATGAGAGACAGCATTGAGATCTAAAATCAAGCGATTAGGACCTGGGATTGTCCCATGTGGAGAGGTGATGTGGTGTCATGCACAGAGCCTGGACATCAGATGGTGTATCAGCCCACCCTCGCTCCACAGAGAGCCACTTGGCAATAGGGGACGTGGCTGAAGGCCCAGGGCCACAGCCCTCCCTTCTCTTCTGCCCCCTCCCACCAACTTCTTTGGAGTAACTGCCTATTTTGGTCTGTTCACTCTTGTCACAAAACTTGCCAGATTTGGGCCCTGTGTTGTGAGACTGGATAAGTCATTTTGCTTCTCTGGCCTCATATTTCTCACTGATGAAACGAGGTGCTGGAACAGATGGCATCATTGCATCCCTTCCAGCCGTACGATATTATGGGTGAGGATTTCTTAGTCCTCAGAATCCACTCCCAGAGCTTTGGCTCTCGAGGATCCCAGGAGGAAAGAACGTTTTGCTCCATGTTCAGCATGTCACAGATTTCAGGTTCTCGTCAGGAGCTTTCGGTTGTGTTCGAGTGGCCAGAGGAAAAGTGTACGACGTGGTAACGAATGTGACATGGAACAGAGGATGCCACCCCATGCAGATGTCATGGCGCAATATTTATAGACAGAATATTTTTATCTCAAAATTAAACCAGCAAAAATGTTCAGAATGCTTAAATCTGTGGCTGATCTTAACCACGTGGAGTTTTTTCAGTAGCATTCAACACCCATATCCACAATCCAAAGGCAACAGACCTCTTTTTGGTGAAGGGGAGGACTTGTAAAGAATGACTCCCTTCTTCACACGAGTTTGCTCATCAAAACCCTTTTTTCTTTGATCTTGGATTTGGGGATTTCATCTCTAAACCGAGTAGCATGACCATTATGACATGATGGAATTTTTGTTAATCCATGATAACTTTCTTGGATGGAAGGACAAATGGGGAAGAGCATTTAGTAATGGTCAGTATGTGCCTAGCACAGCGTCTAGTGCCCAGGAATTCACTGATGCTCAGTAGGGGACCTGTGAAGGCACAGTCACAGGGTAAGGCTCTCCAGAGAGCTTCCCCATGTGATGCTCACTGCAGTCCTCTGGGAGAGCTTTGCAGCCCTTATACTATAGTTCAGGGAACAAAAGTGCCCAAGGTACCCCAAATGGTCACTAATGGAGCAAGAGTTTGAATGGATACAAAGCTAATTTTTTCAGGGCAAAAAAGTGGAACTTCAAGATGTTTTCTTATGACACAGATACAACTGTATTATTGGACTTGATTTTACTCTATGGGGGGCATTATCTATCTATCAATCATACGATAGAGTATAAAGAATACAGGTTTGAGATTAGAGAGATAGGTTTGACTCCTACATTTCCCATTTAGTGTGAAACTTTGGGCAAGTTCATTAACTCCAGGAGTCAGTTTCCTTGTCTAAAAAGTAAGGATCCTATTACCTAGACAGGTCATGCTAAGGATTAGGGAAAATATACACAGAATAACCTCATATATCCTAATGCCTCTGGTTGTTCGACAAATGACAGCTATTATTATTACTGCAGGCACTGATTAAATATTTCATGAATGGTAGCCTCAATTATACAAACATTTAAACAGCTCAGTACCATTTCAACTTCTAAAAGGTAAAATAACACACATAACCTTTTGAAACCTCTAATGAGCAAATGGAACGTGAGCAGTTCTGGTACTAAGAAGTCATTACTGGGAGAGGTAATTATTAGTGTGAGCTGCCTGGAGTATCACTGACTTGACTTCTAATTCTGTTTTGGGCGAAGCTTTTAGCAATGCATAATCAGTTAAAACCGCTAGAAGAAAACAGGTTTAGCCCAAGTTGTATCCGTTCATCCTTTCCTTACCTATTGAAATGAGGTTCCCTATTCCACCTCTACGGGTCTACACACGCCGTTTCTGTAATTTACAGGTCATCTCTGCTTTGCGCTCCGCAGTCACAAAGTGGGTGACATAACTCACACACCTGGTGTCAGTATCCGCAGCTCTTTCAATTATACACCGTGATGAGCTGTGCTGCCTGGATGACTGAGGGTGGTTGCTAATGGGGTTTCTCTGCTTACTTTGCAAGAACGAAAAGCTGTTTTGGTTTTATTTTTTATGCGGTATCGCTGGTGAGCCTTCCGTCTTCCTTTACACACACACGTAAACACTGAAATGAGACTGCCGGGTGGTGTTGCCAGCCCAAGTGTTGCAGTTGGTATAAACATGTAGGCTTTGATTATATTTAAAAGTATATAAAAATCAAATTTAAACTCTTGCCTGATGCTTGTGAGAGACAGATGCTGGGGGAAGTGGGGAAGGCAGCACGTATGGAGAGCAGAGTCTGAAGACAGAAGTCCTAGCTTCACATTCCAGCTAAGCAAGCCGTGCTCATCCTCCTGATCATCACCGAGACAACAGTGATAATAACCACAACTATAGTGACAAGTAAAACAACAGCTATCTCCTTTATGCAGGTACTGTTCTAGCCATTTTAAATGTCTTATATGATTTGAACTTCAGAACAATATTAACAGGAATATATTGTGGGTTTTTTTTTTTTTCGTAGGTCAAAAATTGGGTCTTAGGTCTCTCAAGAGATAACAATAGAACTGGGATTCACACATATTGGTCTGATTTCCAATTCATGTTTCTTTTACGCTGTCTCTACATCCCTACTCATATCTATTCATCGAATCATATTTCGGTCACATACACACTCTAAATCTCTGCTCGCTCATCTGTGTAGTTGTTATCACCAGCCAGGCCACACAATTATTTGAGGATCAACTATACTAATACATAAAAATATGCATCCTCTGCTGTAATATGTTATGTAATTCATCATTAAATTATTTTATGCCTTCAAGAGGTACACTTATCACTTTAACAGCAACAATATCTGCTGCCTCTCTTCCCCGGGGACTGTGCCTCCCAGATTGGGGATCTGGTTTCTACAACAGGGGACAGAAAAGTTTCACCCCCAGTTCCCATTCCTTCACCCCCCCCCTTTTTACTTTGTAGTCATCAGGTCGGTGCTGCCCAGTGGTAGATCTATGAGGTGGGAACACTCCTCACTGTCAGGACTGCCAGGGACACACACATGCTGGAGGACATCTTGCCCTTGTCCTCACTTACGCCAAGTTACTCAGCAAGGGTAAGAATTAATCTGGAGAACATAGGTTGGAAGTAGGAGTCGAAGATTCAGTGTAAGAAAGATGGGGTCAGACTCAGCACAAGCACAGCTGAATTCAACAAAGTTGTTCCCATTGCACATGCTCCATTTCCCAGCTCTGCCGTCTACTTCTCCGCTTTGCCAGCTGCTCCCCAGTAAGTGGTGACAGTGGGGGTGTTGGAAGGAGACTACACTTTGAGAGAAGAGAGAAGGAATTCATCCCTTTCCATCCAGTGGGCTTCCTGCATGCTTACTGCTCATGCACACACGCTTGGCACATTTCTTCCACCACCACCAGCTGTTCTTTCCCAGAGCAGCAGGTCCTGGTTTTTCAGCCCTTGCAGCAAACCCTTACAGCGTAGTCATGTCCCCTTCAGTTACACCGGCACTCGTGACCGTAACCTTTTCCATAGGGGTCCTGGCCCCTCTGCCTCCTTCGAGCTCAGAAACTTCAGCATCACCAGAACAGCAGCCTCCCCTTGGAAGTCTGAATTCCAGCTCCTTAGGGCCCCCGCTCCAAGCGTTTAAAAATTCTGGTCTCAATATACAGATGATGTTTCATGGAACTGTACACATGAAACCTACATCATCGTATTAACCATGTCAGACCAATAAGTTTAATTTAAAATTTTGTTTTAAATAGGAAGAAAAAAGAAAGGCCAATCTCTTCGCCTCCCTTTCTGCAGTTGCTTTGGTTCTCTGTGATACTTTGGTTCTCTTTTTTGCCTTTTCAGTTGTCTCATTAACAGTTTTATACCTTGTAAATAATGATTTTATATTAAGTCTCTTTGCTCAAATAAATGGTGTGGGGTCTGCCTCCTGCCGGCACCCTGTGTACATGCCCCACCACCTGCCTTCTTCCTGAGATAACAGGACTGATGAGTGTAACCTTTGGCAGGAAGGAAATGGGAACATACAACTCTAGTGTCTGAAAAGGTTTTGAGCTTTTGGCTGGTAAGTGGGAGAGGACTTTGCTGAGGAGCTATCACAGGCAAGCACTGTGCTAAGCATCTCACTTACATTGTTTCTAAATTCTCACAACCAAACCGCAAGCCTCATGCTACGGAAACACTTGATCAATGAGGTTTAAAGAGGCTAAATAATTTGCACAAGGTTACACCAGTGGCAGAGTTAGGAACCAAAGGCAGGTTTGAGTGATACCATAGTCTAGTCTGGATTAAAAACGATAAAGGGAAATTTTGACATTTCATCTATTTTGTTAGGTCCAGTTCCCTAGGGGAGAGAGGGAGGTGGGGAAAAACATTCAGTTTAGGAGTGAGGGTTGTTCATGTGTACATTGAGCTGTTTGCTCAGAAACATAAACAAAATGGATAAGGTCATAGGGTGGCAGTGACTAACTCCAGTCATCTTGCTATTATTGTTCATTCCTTTGAGAGAAACTGGTCACAGCTGAAGATATACCAATCACCCACTCCTCACCACTTGCTACCATCACCGCCTAGAGAAAAGATGAAAATTAAAGTTGGTAAGAGGTGCACATGTATCAAATTTCCGCCTGCTCCTGGACCTTCGTGTGATTAGCAATTAGGTCCCTGGAATTTCTAAGGGTCTTGTGTTTCTCTTCTTTTTTCCCTTTTTGCCAGCTTAACTGACATAAAATTGGCAACTTTAAAGTATACAACTTGTTGATTTGATACACTTACATACTGCAAAATGATTACTATGATAGAATACTTCCATCACATCACATAATTGCCATTTCTTTTGTGTGTGTGGTGAGACCATTTCAGATCTATTCTCTTAGCAACTTTCAAGTCTGTAATGCAGTATGATTAACTGTAATCACCATGCTGTACTTATTCATCTCATAATAAAAGTTTATATTCTGTGGTCAACATCTCATTTCCCCTACCCACCCAGGCCCTGGTAACCACCATTCTCATCTCTGTGTCTGGGTTCAGTGTTTTTAGATTCTACATGTCACTAATATCATACAGTGTCTTTCTCTGACTTAGGTGGTGTGGTAGTTGGATGTTGACATTTTGATGAGAGTTTAGGTGCAAAGAAATGGATAGAACATACATATGAAAGTAAGAGTTGTGTTCTAGGAATGGTGTTGTAATCTAGACACGAGGGAGAAAGTGGGGAGGGGTGTGAAATGAGCCCAAAGAGATGGAAATGGATTTGATCCGGATGCCCTGTCAAGATGTTTGTTCTCTGTCCTACAATCATAAGAGTGCAGAGTACATTAATTAAAACACACATATACACTATTTTGAATTAATTTTTGATTTACACAAAAATTACAATTATAGTACAGACTTACCTTGCTTCCTTCTTCCTTAATGTTAATATTTTATGCAACCAAAGTGCAGTGACCAAGAATGGGCCACTAACATGATTCTAATACTATTAATTAAACTACAGACCATTTCAAAACTTACTAGTTTTTTCACTAATCCATTCTCTTTATGTTTCTGTGTCAGGACTCTATCAAGGATGTCACATTACATTTAGTTATCTTTCCTAGATTTCCTGTAGACGGTGACAGTGCCTACGTCTTCCATTGTTTGTCATAATCTTGACACTTTGGTAAAGTACTAGTCAGTTGTTTTGTACAGTCACCCCCACTTTGACTTGTTTGGTGTTTTAGTGATTAAAGTGACATCGAGTATGTTTGTCAGAAATCATGTAGTGCTCTTCCCAGACCATCCTATCAAGGGGTTCATAATGTTGTTATGTCTCACTAGTGGTGGCGTTAACTTTTTTCACCTGGTTAGACTGGTGTCTTCTGCATTTCTTCCCTGTCAAGTTGCTACCTATTTTTTTTTTTTATATTTGGTATCATGGGGGAGATACTTTGGGATAATGCAACTCCTATCTTTATTCAAATTTTCACCCATTGCAAAAATATTGTCTAACATTTATTACTGTGGTATAAATACAAATGCAGATTTTCTATTTTTTTCTTTTATTTTGCATTTATTAACGAGTTCTATTGTGAAGAAGAGCTGAGCAGGACAGTGATATTATAAAAAAGATGACGTCATAGAGAAGGTTGCCATGCCAGATGCTGGACTGAACGTAGAGAGGCAGGAGGGGTATAGCAGTGACTGTGGAGCAAAGCGAGAGAGAAAGCAGGGCACTGAGGGGCCCCCGATCTGTGTGGCTAGCGCTGTGGGCACCTGAGATGGGAAGCCCAATAGAAGTGAGCCGGGGAAAGTATTTTTAAGTATCTTCTTTTGTCTTTAAGCTGCAGACTCATTCAGAGCTCTATACTCTTTTGATCTGCTCTATAAATTATTTCCCCAACTAAAAAAAAAAAAGAAAATGGAGAAATTTCCACAAACTGACCAAACAGAAGAGTAGAGGAGTGGGTGGTCTAACGTACCAAACCTGTGTATATGTGCAAGGTGTTATACCTGTCTCTTTATCCTGCAGACGCCGCCAGTGCACAGGATAAAATACAAAGGCATGCAGACAGCACGCGTCATGTCTGGCTCTTGCCCACCCTGCGGCCTCATCTCCACTCATGCCTGGCCATTTCAGATCCCTCCTCAAGCCACATCAAACAACTGGCAGCTCCCTGATTATGCTGAGACATGTCACTCGTCATGTTTTCGCAGACAAAGCGGGCTCTTTGAGCGTGTCTCCACCCATCCCCTCACCAACATCCGCACATCCTCTGGTTGAATCTTACACGTTCTCTCAGCTCCAATAAATGTGTCTCCTCCTCCAAAGCTCTCCTGAAGCCCTCAGGCAACGAGGAATAGAATTTGCATATATCTCTGTTATTGCATTAAATGCACCGCGCTGCAGTGATTGGTTCATACCTTCATACAATGTAATAACAAACGTTAACATTAGGGTAAGTGTAATACCTACATTGCTTGTTACAGGCCAGCATTTAACTTGCATTATTTCATTTCTGTCTCTTATGAAGTGATTACTGATATATTTACCAATCTATAGGCCGGGAAACAAGTTTAGAGGTAAGAGGCAATTTGCCGAAGGGTTCTCAACTGGCAAGAGGTGTCCAGGCTGCCTGGCTGCAAAGGCTGCATATCAAACCACTCTCTCACGTCCTTGAACTTCTGAAGGCAAGGACAGCCTTTTTTATCTGTGTTATCACATCACTTTGTAAAGAGGAGACACATCATGGAAGAGACTGGCATCTCTTGGTCTGGTATTTTGGGGAGTGGAAGGCCCGGAGGAGGGCACTGGTCCTGCAGTGCCCACTTAGCCCATCACCCTTTGCCTCTCATCAGTGTATCAAGCAGCCAAATGTGCTCCCTCGTGAAGATACAGAGCTTTTGTGCTCACAGTGCCCCAGTCCACTTTCCCCACATGGTCTTCCAGCCGATTCTGCCTGGCTGTGTTTCGTGCACACAGCTGGGGCAGCCACATGGGTGGGGAACGCTCAAGACTGGAGCAAGCAGTCTCAGGCATGATGAGCTTTGTGAGGGCTCAGCCCTGCAGAGTCAGAGCGGTTGCTCCCCAGTCTTCCCCCACCCCCACAATTTGCACTGGCTCTGATTGTGACCAATTTGGAAGTTGCAGTTGCATCTGCTGGGATAAAATATGTACAGCTATGGAGATAATAAAAATAAAAACTCACTCTGAGTGGAGGGGGGAAAAAACCCTCACAGATGTCCACTGAGTACTTAAAATGAAAAAGTTGCCTTTCTTATCAACTAGCTTTGCAGTTTCCCAGGGTGCAGTTTTCTCAGCTTGTGGGCATGCACACAATGGCTATTTTCATACATTCTCCCAACAGTTTTGTTGGGGTTATAACACAGAACTGCGCTGTCAACTGCAGTCTGTTAATAGGCCTAGAACTGTTGTGCTAACAGCACATCTCAAGACATCATAAGATACAATTATTACTAAGCTGAGAAAGCACAAAACACCAACACAAATCGTCCTAGAGCATAGGATCAATCTAGAAACGACTTCCCATTTCCCCTTGCCCCCACTGGCAGATGAGTGGTTGGCATGTGACAGACATTTAACCACTCTTTGATGAGTGCATTGAAGGATCTCCCAAACAATGAAACATGTGGGAAGTCAGAAAGAAAAGGTGAGAGACAGGACAGGATATGTATTTAGCCCTTACTATTTGCTGAACAATATCCTTAAAATTTCTTTACCTTATAGCATTTGAATCTCACAATAACCTAAAGTGACTGTATAGTCCTATTTTATCAATAGTGAGGACTCTGGAGCTTAGGGGGAAAAACACTCTGCAAAAGTTTTGAGTACCTCAGTCCCTGTTAGAGTAGAATCAGGAAACAGACTGCTTCCCCGACCACCTGTGACCACACCCAGGGAGAAGGAGAATGACAGCACCCAGGCTGGGGTTCTGATTCCAACGTTTACTATCTGTGTGGCTTTCAGTGGGTTCACACACTGTTTTGTGCCTCGGTTTCCCAATCTGAAAAACTAATTCAATTGTAATATCCATAGACTTCTTGTGTGGATAAAATCAAATCAAAATGAAGTCCGTAGAATAGTATCTGGACATTAATAATAATACTGATAGTCATAATGTACTCATGCAAACATTGCAATCAACATACTTTATAGACATTAACTCAAAGATGTATTGCAGCCATAAATATATATATATGTATATATATATATGTGTGTGTGTGTGTGTATATATATATATATATATATATATATATATATATATAAAATTCCTCTCTTGTAGATGAAGAAACTGAGGCTGAGGTAGTTCAAATGCCTTGTTCAAGCTACAGAGCTTGTAATTGAAGAAGCTAAGATTAGGATTTACCCCCTTTAGTTTTTGAATAGCATTTTATTTTACTATCAACAATTACATTAACTTTAAAAATTCATTTTTATAGTTTTTTTCCCACACTAGACTACAAACCCATGAGAATAATGGCTATATCTGTTTAATTTATAACTTTCACCAGCACTAAAAACAGTACCTGGAATAAATGTTCCTTAATACAGAATAAATAAGTTAATAAATGAATGAATGAATAAAGTGAAAACATACACTATGGGAGTCCAAGGGCCACAGAGAGCTAGGATTATTCCCAAATCCACCACTGTTCATCTGTGTGATGCTAAATGAGTCACTTCATTCTCTTGAGATTTACTTTTCTTTTCTCCAAAATATAGGGGCTGGACTAATCTCTGAATTGATGAGTACCACTTTCTCATGACTAAATATCCAAATTGTGTCGGTTCATTTAAAGAGAAGGTAATAAAGTCAGTCTTGGTATAGCCCATGACTATTACATGAAATGTTACATATTTTTCATCATTGTTTTTCTATTTGTGGTAAGTAACATGAATCTTAGACAAGGACACATCCTGCCTCCTATGAACCACCCACCTATCTCTTCTGTTCTTCATAGGACATTCATTTCTAGGGTCATCGATATTTTTTCTTTCTCTTCTTTGATCTTCAGCATCATCATCACAGCAAGTAACATTCAATAAAGACTCTTTATATGTGAAGCATCTTATTATATATTTTATAAATGTAATCCAATTGGAGTTTTTCATCAAATCATTGGGAAGGTATTACCATGAGCCCCATCTTACAGAAGAGGTAACTGAAGCTCAGGAAGCTTGAGTGATTTGCCTAAAGTCATAAAGCAAGTACGTCATGAAGTGAACAATGAAACCCAGACATGCCTGACCATAGCCTCCACTCTCCCCTACTACTCATCTTGCCGCTCCATACAAGACACACTGGACATTTCAGAGTTGTACCAAAACACAAGTGAAATACAAAACAAAATGTACTTCTTATGGAAGTCCTTCTTTACAACCAGGAAAAAAGGTTATGTTGATGCTAAAATAATTAAACATATAAACATTCTTCTACTACTTATGCTGCATGGAGTCGCACCATCTCTCAGCGAAGGGCCCATGAAGGTCAATGGTATACATTCTCAGCAATTCCACAAGTTTCTATGAAGACTTCTATAACCCACCATCTATAAAGGCCAAAAAGTGCTAAGCAGCAGGCTAAACCTACCAGGATAGTCAGAACATGACATTAGTGTTAACCATCAAACGGTCCTTTTAAATCTCTAAAAGATTTTCAGATTGCATATTTAAGTAAATAAATGACAATATTTTCCTGGTGCCTATATCATCACTTTTCCACATTATAAATATCAGAATCAATGCTTGCTAAGAGCAAACAGGAGTAAAATTAAATATTTTCCAATAGAAATAAATGAGTACTAATATAACAGAATTATTTGTTTTAAAAGTAGAGATGTTTTATTATATCTCAGGGATTTCTGTTCTGCCATTACAGTCTGCATTTATTCTCAAAACAATAATTAAGGACATATATTCAGCTAAATGGAAAAACCACCACCACCAACAAGAAAATCTGACTGCTCTCTACTTTTTTTATATTTGACCCATTTTCCTCATTTTGATTTTACCATGGCATCTGTAAGCATTTGGGTCTAAGACCCCCCATTCTATGACAACTCTTAATGTTTCATAAAAGTTATATTTTCATATACTCCCTCTCTTCCCCATAAAAAAACTGTGCATTTTTCCATCCAAACATTTATGTAGTTTACACTTATTATATATCAGATGCTATTTTAAACAGTTTATCTATAATAACTCCTTTAATGCTTACAACTACTTAGTGAGGAGGGAACTTGCATTATCTCCACCAATCTGATGAAGAAAATGAGCACCGAGAGCATAAGTAATGTTTCCAAGGTCATGCAGTTATTATGTTTCAGACTCAGACTTCTTCTTTGCATTCTAGTATCTAGCACATCATCTGTTCTAATAAGTGCTCAATTCATAATGACAATGGCAGCTTCAACTGAAGTGTCAACACGATCAACATTAGATATCAAAATGTCTGAGAGACAAATCAGCATGTGCAACACTTACCAAAAGAGCAAAATTTGTTCAATTGTACTTGAACCTTTTTTTCTTGCTTAGAAAACATGAGAAAGTAGGAGAGAGTTGAAGTGTGTGTGTGTGTGTGTGTGTGTGTGTGTGTGTGTGTGTGTGTGTTGGGGGATCATTTTCTTTGCCTCAAGTTTAGAGGACAAAGGATGAATAGGCTGACTCAAGATCTTGCTTCTGTGTGTCCCTGAGTTGGAACCTGACTCCTGTCTGGCACATGTAATGAAGCGGTTGATTCTCTATTTCAGAATGGATACTGAAAAGTACTGTTGCATTGGACTTACTCTGCAAGTCCCAAAATAATCAGGGTATGGAATGTGAAAATGTTTCCTGAATTTTAGATGTGGGTCACAGAGGAGGGAATTCTGAAGTGAGAATTGTCTTGAGATCTAAGAGGGTCACAGAGAAGGCAAAAGAGACCTCAGCACCTAGACATGGAGCCTGGCTTATTAGCACTGAGTTAAAAGTTCAACTGACCATCATGAAGAGTGATGGTTTTGCCTGAGTCAAATGAAACAGGAGAACAATACTCAGTAGGGGAATCTCTGCAGAATCACAAAAGTCTCCATGAGAGAAAGTATCACATGTAAGCATCTGCAAGTCTGAAGACTATAAAGCCGATTTAAAAAATCAGATGTTGAAGTAAAATTCTTCTCCATCACCCTTGATTATCAGATAGTTAGTGTCTAGATTGTGGGGTGGTGATATAAATCCCGAAATTGTTTTGACTTGGAACACTAGTTGATCCAACACTAAAGGTTGAGAAAAATCTTGTCTTCACCTCACCCATGGATTCTGCTTCATAATCTGAAATTAGAGGGAAGAAGTCTCTATAGTTAGGCCATGACTTTCTCAGGTCTTCCTCTTTCATGAGAGGATGTAAACCCTGTCTCCAGTGCAGATGACCTACTGAAGAATCTGAACTAACCCAAAAACATAAAGTAGATGTGTACAGGGAGTTACTTGGGAACTATAACCTCAAACATACGGTGTGTCAATATTTGCTCAAAGCATGATGAAAGGAAATGGTGCTTGTAGGAGATAACCTAAAGACCACCACTGGATGCTGACATCTGTGCTTGGGTTCTTCCAAAGGAGCAGAGAATATGTGCAGCAGGGACTCACTTTATCTCCCAGCAGATGTGTATCTACTAAACTGTGACTTAATCTGATGCCATCAATACTTAGTGACACATATGAGAAAAAACAACAATAAAAAAACTTTTCAACTACTCAGAACATTCACCTTAAAAATATTGTTAAAGACATTGCTCATCCCTTTATACATGAGCTGGAATTTTCTTTGATCACCACAATAGGAATAGTGATGTTGCTCCTGAGTATCTGTTACATTTTTATTTTATGGGTGCTGGGAATTTTGTGGTTCCCTCTTTGTATTGACTGCTAGAAAGCTCACGATCAAACCTGTGGACCAGTTCTAAAAACTATACAGGACTTAAATAGCAGAATATCTTGTGTATCAACATTATCATAGTTTCATCTCAATCTTCATCCCCCCTCTTTTCCTCTCGGTATATTTAAAATTGTTGCATATTTTTAGGTAAGGTGCCTTAAGTAATGGCTGGAACAAGATGTAGAATAAATGAATATTATAAAAACAGTCTAGTTACTATTAATCACTGTGCGTGAGTACAGTCAACATGAGCAGCCTTGATTCATACTCAAAGTGAGCAGCTCTACACACACATTCCTGAAAGCCAAGCAAGAGCTAGCCCCCCAATTCCCTAGGACACTGGCTCCCAAGACCCTCATTGATATTTCTGCCAAAATCGTTCTTCTAAACTACTCCTACAGGAACATTTTGACTACCACCTCCCTCCTTCCCACCACAGATAAAGTGAAATGCCCTTGGGCTAGCTCTCCACCTTGCACATGAGTTCTGGATTGCATTTAAACACTTATTGTACCCTGTGTGTATGTTTATCTTTGCTATTAGACTATGGGCTCCCTTGGATTGGTCTCTCTCTTTTATATCTACATAGCCATCCATAAATTTTATTTGAAATATAAACTAATTAATTTAAATTAGGTATAAAAATAAAATAATTGAAAAAATTAAAAATTGCTTACAATCTAACCATTTTGCTAGGTATGGAGATACATGTGTTTTAATCAATGTATCTGTTATAGTAGAGTTCTCAGATATGTTCAACATGAAGTCCAATGGGACAGATATTTAAAACTTAACAGATTTAGAATGTGGACTCTACACACTCAAATATTAACTTAGAGGCAGGTGAGCTAGAGGTTAAACTCAGGTTTGATCTCTGCTTTCATTCCTTGTAATCTCTCTGCCTTAAGGAAAGTCTCTGATCGTCGGTTTCTCAGATGTAAAACACACCATACCACCTGCCTCAAAGGTTGTGAGGATCAAAAGACATCATATTTGTAAAGCCCTCCACTCAGTGCAGAGCCCTCAGCCAGAGTTCAACAAAGGCTAGGAATTATAGTACCTATGTCATGCAAAGCTCTGTTCTAGGCACCAGGATAAAAAAAATGAGTGTGGCATGTCTCCTTGTCCTTGAAGAAATTATAGTTTTGTCATGGGAACTGAACAAGTAGGTTCTCAACACAGCTGGGCAAGTGACTAATGGAAATGTAGATGCAGTGTTGTGGGAAGACATCGGTCCCTTACCTCTACACAACACGAGATGCTTTATGAATATCAGCATAATAATCTGAATTATTTAAAGATGTCTTCCTCTTTGTAACTGTCTATAATACAGATGTGACCGTGAGGTTGCTGTCAGTCTCAAACAATAGTGAATAAAGGTTAACAGAGACCGTAATAAACAAAAGTCTTGCCCTGGCCGGTTTAGCTCAGGGGTTAGAGCGTCCGCCTGTGGTCCGTAGAGACCCGGGTTCGGTTCCCGCTAAGGGCATGTACCTCGGTTGCAGTTTGTCCCCGGCCCTGGTTGGTCGTGCGGGTGGCAGCCGCTCGATGTGTCCCTTTCACATCGATGTTTCCCTCTCTCTCTCTTCCTCTCTCTCCCTCCTACTCTGTCTGTACAAAAAATGGAAAAATGTCCTCGGATGAGGATAAAAAAACAAACAAACAAACAAACAAAAAGTCTTTATCTAAATATAAAAAAGAAAAGATTTGAAAGGGAAGATGAACTAAAAAAGTCCCATTTCTCCCCCACCGTTCTAGATTAGCAACCCGTCCAGGCTGGTGTTAGGGCAGAGAGCACAGGGGACAGAAGGGGTTTCAGCCTGGGTCTGTTTCTCAGCCTCATCCTCTGCGGGCCGAGGGCCAGGCCAGGAGGGAGGAATACAGAAGTATGAGAGACTTTCCCTTTGAAATTTGGGAGATCTTTTTTCTCTAATCTTGGGCCTTCTTTAAACTTTTCTGTACCTCTGAGAGGTGTACATCAATTAACATGACATGAGTTACTGGTAGTGAGTAAGTGACTGAATAGTATATGAGAAATTGAGACTAAAACTCATGGCAAGCTAAGCCAAAGAAATGCAAACCCAAAAGACGTGGTGGGACTAATTGCCCCTGGGATTCAGGTGAAGGCTCCATAGCATCTCCACAAAGGTTCCCTGCCAGGGAACCTTCTGGGTACCCGAAGTCTTCCTGGTAGTTAGTCAGCCCCTTACACTGAGTGCGCAGTGGAGTGCATTTGGAGTGGAAGTCCAGCATGAGACCAAGGCAGATGAATTCCAGAACACAGGGATCCTCCAAGACAGCACTGTGTGAGCAGCAGAGCAAGCCTCTGGAGCTGTCAATCAATCCCAGGGGGACACCGGACCTGCAGGGAGACTCTCCGCAGGGGTCTAAGTGGAGTGTAATTGAATGATACACCTGATAGACTAAGAAATAACTGCATTGTGCTGAATTTATCTGAAAGCGACCAGATTTAGTTTCTGTATCAGGCATGGACAGCTTGGAATCAAAACACTGCAATGAATTATAGGGAAATAAAGTTACTTCTTAACCTTACATGAATCAGTATTTATGAAAGTGTACCTGCTACTTGGCATTTGCCTTTTGTGTGATCTTTCTGGGGGGTCAACAGCCAAAGGGAAAAATAAAAAGAATAATAAGGTCCATGAAGGCTGCAAACATGCCTATCGTGTTCATTATAGTATCTCAGTGATACACACAGTGCTCATTGAAATGCAGGGTCACAGCTGACATGCTGATATATTTAGAACATAGTTGTCAAAGTGACTAACAAAGATTAAGATGGTTCAAATGAAACACACTCAAAACAACTCTGTTTTTACCATCCCAGACTTTCTTAAAACAAATTCACTAGGCTGTGGTCTCCAATCTTGTAGGGGGAACCCTGGATGCCCATTATAATACAAACATATAAATCTTTTGGAAACCCATCATAATACAAACATGTAAACCTTTCAGAAACTCTAGAATTGTATACAACTACCTTCTGTTACCACTTACTCGTGGAAAACTCATAGACCCTCTGCTTCAGCCTGAACTTTCCTTGAGGCCAAGCTTCCTGCTTCATTCAGTCTGTATCTGCAGTGCCCAGGAGACTCCGGTGTACATCGAAAAGATTCAGTAAATATTTAGTTCAAGTACATTTACAACACCAGAGCCTTTGGGAATATATCTTTTCTTTTAATTGAAAAAATAAAAATCTGTTCTGAAATTCCATGCCCAGAATGTGTGAGTGCTAACATAATTGAAAAGCTTGTCAGAGGGTTTGGGAGAGACTGTATCTTATAACAGACTTATATGTCACAATAAAGTCTTACATATTTATGTGCATATAAATTTACAATCATCTTTTTCATATGACACATTTTATTTTGCAGTTTTGCGCATACCACTAGACTTTTTTGTGCCAATAAAATGTTCTATTTTGTCAAGAATTATTTATTTCAATTCTTTCAATAACTATAATATTGACAATATTGAATACAATAAAGGTCCTGAAAGATCACTGTAGTTATATTAACATGGATGAGAATGTTGAGATTTATACAAATTAAGTAACTTTCTCAGCAGCAGGCTGTTTTCCAGGAATTGTCAGAGAATTAACTGTAAAAAAAAAAATTTAAAGTCTAGCTAAAGAAACTTTAAACTGGAAGTGGTAACAAATGTCTCTCTGTAGTGTATGGTATTATTAAGAGTCACTAATTATACTAAATTATATGTATATTGGTCAAACTCCTAAAATACAAAGGAGTTTTGCATAAAGGAAAGTCAACATAATTTAGAGAAAAATGGGGGAAAAAATTGGAATGAATGATTCACCAAAGGGGATTCAGATTTTCCTTAAGCTAAAGAGTTGACGCCACCTATCATGTTAACAAATCCGCGTTTATCAGCTGCTCCTTCGCTCACAGCTTTCTGCAACGGGGACACGTGAGTGTACTGTGTCAGAGGAGGATGGTGTCACATGCTCCACAGTGTTTGCCTCCTTCTCTGAGGAGAAGCTTTGCCTTGTCTGTGCTTACCACATTTCTGCACCTTCGCCACTGCATCAACTATTTGGCTGATAGTTCCCTAACAATCTGTCAGGTCCCTCTCTGAGCAGCTCAACCACAGTACAGCCAGCTTTCTGCCAAAACAGTATTTTTGACATCTACACATGATTACTGGCACCCCACACACTTTCTGGCTTATCTGCCTTTGCTGTGTGTCCCCATCATCCTTGATGTTTTAACTCTGGCACATCACCTAACACATTATATCATAAACATCCAGTTATGTATATGTTTCTTACTGAATTGTAACTTCATTGATGGCAGGAATTCTATACAAAGAGCTTCTTAGGGTGCTGGCACATGGTAGGTATTCAAGTATACATTGATCAAGTCAACGAACAACAGAAATAACATTGAGTACTTGACATTGAGTGCGAACACCTAATTACAAAGCCCTGGCAAGCCAGTCCACATAGATTTCATCAGCAGGTGATGCCAACAGAAAGAAGGCATGACTTACAGTCAGTACGAGATCCAGATCAGGGTTTCCTCACCTGCACCATCTCTACTAGCTCCCCGGTATTTCTGCTCCAGAAGATGGAGGGTATGAGAGGCAGAAGGGTCCCTCAAAGATATTAACCTGTATTTATGTTACATGGTCAAAGGGACTTTACAAATGTAGTTAAGGTTATAACTGACCTTAAATTAGGGAGAATACCCTGGATTCTCCTAAGTGGGCCCAGGTAAATCACGTGAGTCTGGTGGTCTACCACCCTACCACATACAGCTGATCACACAGCTAATGCCATGCACGAGGTTACCCCAATCTTTGTTATTCTTAAAGTTTTAGACACTCTTGCCATAAATGTTACAGCATTTCTGAGCAACTGTGGTATTAAATGAGGAGGTATCATTTCCATATTAACCCAGGACATAGTGCCAAGGCCAGTTTTTGTTGTTGTTGTTTGTTCGTTTTTGCTATTAGTAATATTCTTAGGGTAACAATTGGGTTTGCAATATTCCACCTTGAATGTTCTGAGGCACTTTAAATAGGGAGGTTATTTCTTTAAGTATGGTGACTTCTGATGTTTGTTCAAGGTATTTTTCCTGAATAGCACCTATTATATTAAGTGATACTGAGTTGCTAATATTCAACCATTTTAAATTTACAAAAACAGTAGCTTCATACAGTTAAACCTAATTTAAAAGTTCTTAACCAAAGAACTTATATGCATAACCAATAGTTCGGTGAAGGCCTGGGGTGGGGGAGCAGGGTAGAGGGGGTCAATAGGGGAGAAAAGGGAGACATCTGTAATACTCTCAACAATAAAGGTAATTTTTTTAAAAAGGTTATTTATGCAGGGCTTTAATTTTTTAAAAAATGTTTAGTCATAATGACTGAAAGTTTCTGTGGAATGAGTTATATATATATATGTTATATATATATATATATGTTATTAAATAACTCAAGTGTGTTCAGGAAATAAAAAATTATCCTATCATTATAGCCATTGATAATAGCATTTGACATTCATTCATGACTTTATCCAATTACTCAATCATTTATTCACTCAAAACTGTCATCAAGCCTTTATAATAAGAATTTACAACATGCCACAAGTAATCTCAGGTGCTGGCGGTACGATGGTGAAAACCAAAGTGTATGCCTTCAGAATCTGCTAACAGAGACACACAATTGTCATGGGCTGTTATAAGCTCTATGATGAGAAGCATATATTCCAGGAAAGTAAGAGAGGCGTCCATCCCAGGCTGGGGGAGAGGAAGGACTTACTTGAAGAAGTTACCTGTTACCTACAAAATAAGGATGGATAGAAGTTAATAAAGCAGACAGGTGGAGAAAGAGTCTTTTGGAGGGAGGGCACAGCCAGCAGCCAGCCATAGAGTGAGAGAGCGCGGTGTACTGGGAAATGAAAGAGCACTGAGCTAGACCTTGGGTTGCAGAAGGGTCAAGGCTGAAGAACAGCTAGAGACAGATGGAGGCTAACTCAACAGAGCAATATTAGTGCCTTGCTAAGGAGTTTGGTCTTTACTTTCTGCTGCTTAATAATTTTTGACCTTTTGAGGCTTCATCATTTCAAAAGTAAAGAAATATCATGAATGCCTTCACCATCTCTTAGACAACCTTGGTTTGAACCAGCCAAATGCATCATCTAAGCCTCAGAACCCAGAGTAGCTCCCTTCTGATAGCCACCTCTTTTGCTAACTGGTGCTGTGTCTGGCTACTTGACACCAGGTAGCCAGACATCAGTCACGACCATCAGACAAGGATCTCAGCTCAGGACTAGCACGGTGCCATGGAGGTTTGGTGACCAACACTCCAGCCGGGCTCTAATACCCAGCTGACCAGTACATCGGGGTGACCAATTCTCCCGCTTGCCCTGGACTGTTCCACTCTTAGTACAGGACGTCCCATGTCCCAAGAAACCCTTTCCCAAAATACAAAAAGCTACATTACTCAGAGATGGGTACAAAAGGTCAGGGGGAAAGCACAAAACCCATATGGTGAGATTAAAAATAAAAGGCAGGGAAAGGAGGCTGAAAGTGGTACATTTGTTAGTGTCTAACGTGTATGGAACAGATCATGTCTTTCAGAGGGGCTGTTGCTAACTTGCCCCTGACCACTGGCGTTGGCAGCCATGATGTGCAATGCTCTGAGTACATGACTTAATTGTGCAATTGAAGTGCATTGTACTCATGAGTATTAATAGTCCGGCTCAAGCTTTGCCTGTAGAATGACTGTTGTGCTTTGTATCAAGACAGTGTTATTCTAATTTTTAACACCATGAATATCGTGACCATGTTTTCTAAGAGGTCAATGAAAATGAAAATGATGACAATACAAATGCCAGCATGACCCAGACACCAAGAGAGAAAATTAAACAACTATGTGCTTTTTACCACTGATGGAAGAACACATGCAACCGGATTAGGGAGGAAAGTGATCCAAACAAAGCAAATTGTACCATTAACAGAAAGGACTACATATAAGATATACACAATACACAGGGATTTGGAATTGGGGCACAGTAGAAAAGAGATATGAATTTGTGAGACTGAATCTTACAAGTTGAAGATGAGCCTGACAAGTACTTCTAAAATCAATTATTTTGTAATCTCCCACAAAGATATCAATAGTGAAGAGAAAATAATGGCTGTTGAATTAGCTTGGAATACTTCATGAATGAACACGCACTATCTTATTGTTCCCTTGATTTTCCAATGAAACTTAGTAAAGTTACATTTCCCGATTCACAGATGGCAATGAAATTGTCCGGTGATAAACAAAAGGGGAAATTGGCTTCTTGCAGAGCTGAGCTTTTTCTGCGAGATATTAACAATGATCATCTTTTCTACTGAGCATGGAGAGTGATACATTGAATTTCAGCAACAAATTTCCCCTAGCTCTGAAGTGCTTTGATTTGAAAAGTGTAGTTTCGAGTTATTTTCTCGATTTGTATGAAAATTTTATTAACACTGTGGAAAACATAAAACAAAAGATTCCTGATATCTTGCCCAAATACAAACTAGACTTTGTTCCTCAGTCTGCGTGTTCCACAGACAGTTTGGGCAGATTCCCTTCAATTTACAGACTTTTTACCAAAGACAATGAAGAGATTTGCTAAATGTCTGCACACCTTATGTCTATTGATTTAAAAAAAGGGGGTATGATTTATTTACCTGTGAGATGAAGGTTTAATGGAAGTTTATGATCACTTCTCAGTTTCCTCAATATGTGCAGAGGCACTTAATGAAATTTTCAACTTCACAGAAAGGGAAGGAAGTAATCTCTTTAGACATGTGCCTACAGAATGGCTATCGCTGTTGCCTGCCATAGGGAAGATGTGAAAATGTTGGTCTGCTGCTACTTTAAAAATCTGAGACAAGAAGACTATCCTTTCCTAATAGGAGAATACATTGAGGATAAAAATGGAGAAAGGTTTATATAGTCAAACAGAAATGGATACATTGTTTCTCCAAAGCTGTGTGATAATCTTGGAAGAAGTCATAAAGAGTTTAGAAAAGGATGGAAGGATTGCACCGAGTTTTCTGAGAGTATATTTAGGCTGCAACTCACACTGTGAAAAGCCTCACGTGTGTTTTGCAAATAAGACTGCTTTAGAATGAAACAAATGGTCACCAGTAAAGGGCAGTCTAGTTAAATAGCTGTTTCTCATTTTCTTTACTAAACCTGTAATTTATTTGGAATTCAAATTCACTTTCAGAAGCTCGAATTACCTCTGTACATAAAAACATTTTCCCTGAGAAAGAAGTGTTTAACCAGGATGACACCCAATGCACTTCAGAGTGTTTAAAAAATAATATGTATTTTAATATATAAGTAGCATACATGATGAGTGCATTGATGTAAAGGACATGATTGATAAACACATGGTCTATCGAAACAAGCCTATGGATACAAAGTGGATGGATACGTTTGGAGACAGGAAACAAATTTCCACACCTCCAAACATTTCATGGGCAAATGTTCTTTTTAATATTTAGCTGATATCTTCACAATTGTATGATACCAGACACCACTGTGATGTGGGCTTAATAAGAACAGAGTGAATTTTATGTTTGATTGTGTCAGTTTTACTACTATGTTAGAGGGAAGAAAAAAGTCTTAAAGACCACAGTTACATTAACGAGGTCTACTTCACAGGAGGGGATTGCTTTCTTTTTAAGAAGTCATATATTTATGTCTATTTATATAATTTAAGAATACACAATAATAATGTGGACTACCAAATTTAAAATTCCAATACAGAGTAAAAAAGTTAACATAAATTGGTGTCACAGAGGGCAGAGAGGAAACTATAATTATTGTTATAGTCTCCTCATCCATATCATTTGTTAATTAATCATTCTGTTAATTACTACCAATTGCTACAGTTATAGTCCCACAGCTGTTTTGTTTAAACAATAGCATTTATGTAACAGAAAATTAAATATACAGAATATAATATATCATTTCACCTAAACATTTCACTTTTTCTCTCTCCATTGAAGTAATAACACTAATTTTTATAGTTATCTCTACCACTATTTATTTTAGGAGTCATACCAGACAGTCTGGTATGACTGTGTCCTGTGTTGGTTTCTAAAAAGTTGCTCACATGACAGAAAAAGTCATTTCTGCAGTTTTGTCAACATGAAGATTCTCAGGCCCCACACCCGCAGTTACAGATAAACAATGAGATCTAGACATTTCTATTGTGAAAAGCCCCAAGCTATCCTAAGGTACTGCCCAGCTGGGAACCACGGTGGTGTGCTGGAGGTAGGAGCAGTCCTAGAATTTTGTCTCAGATTCAGGATGTTTTGTTCTCAATCCCACCAAATGGCAGCACTATCCATAAACTATAAATATCTTACGGATTTACATTTGATTCTTCTCTCTTCAGTGTGGGGGGCTCTGCCTTTATCTTGTCGTCCTGCTGACAAAGACGTGTGGTGTGATGACACCATCCATGGGTGGCAGCAGGGAAATGAGCAGCCTCCAGGCGGGGACCCGGAGGCCAGCAGCCTGTGTGCGTCCAGGCTTCACCCTTCCTTAGCAGGCCTTGGGCAAGGGAAATGTTGTCAACTTGTTTTTCTGAACTAGAAAGTAGATGACAACAGAGTACACCCAAAGAGTTGCATGCTGACTGGAATTGACAAAATACTCCCTAAGTATAAACAAAATAAAGAAAAAGAGTAATTTCAGTTCTTTCTCTCTTCATGTGCAGACCCCAGTCTCCAGATAAAAACCCAATAATGAGTAGAAACAGGAATTGCTTTTGTGTGTGTGGAAAAATGCCTAGATCTGGGACATGTGGTGCAGGAAAATTAAAATATATAGCCATTGAATGGCTTCATATTTCTCACATCTTATTTGACCTTGAGGCCAGCTGAGTTCTGGTTTCATTCACTTTCCATTGGAATTTTAATAATATCTACTTCACACCACTCCTTTGATTCAAAAGAATGGAACACTTGAAAATAAAATTCCTAATAAATACTAAAATGCTAGGTAAATAGTAGCTATCATCTGCTTCTTTTGTGAGATCAAAACTATTGCCTGTAAAGGTAGTGCTGACATATGAGAATTATAAATAAAAGATATTATAAAGTAGTAAATCTGAAACTGAAAAGAAAATTTTCCTAGAAGTTGGATAGTCGTATGAGTTTGTTTTATTTTGCTTATACAACACTTGAACTTAGAAGACAGGGAAACAATTGAGATTTTTGTATTATAGATGCGCTTGATGGAGCCTGAATATCTCCTGAGGCCTCTGATTTTTTTCTTTCACAATGTAATCCTTGTTTTCCTTCTGTGTTTGATTGATCATGTACATTGTTCCTGGCACCTCAATAAATATTTTTTGCTAGCTGAACACTAATGAATTGAGACCTTAAATTATAGAACCATCATCCAAGCTCATTCAAATTTCTAAACTTGACGACAAATGCTCACAACTGGGTAAGCAGGGAAACAGTCCAAATTCAAACCACTAGAACAATAACCTCCCTGAAAACCAGCATTTCAGGAATTTCTCCTGAACCTCTGTAGGTCCTGTAGTTCCGGAGACCATGGAAAAGAGAGAAGTAGCAGGAAATGTTTTTTTATAATGGTCCACAGCCTTGTTTGAACGTTATAATCAACATTTCTAATAATGTTATCGAAAAGCATTTCTTGACCATAAAGTTGTTTATGTTGCTCTCTAAGAAATCCACTGAGGGTCTGAGTAAAAAATCAGCTGTAAATTCAGCTGTGGCATGGCAGACAGAGCGAAACATGTCAGAGCAACATAAAATGCCTCTCCCAGTTCTCTGACACATATTATATGAATGATCAAAGGCTAAACCTCTTTGTGTCTCAGTTTTCTCATCTGCAAAATGGAGCATACACTTCCCCTAGATAATTATTCCAGATGTTAAATAAGTTACCGCAAGTGAAAACGACTTTTGTACTGTAGCGCTATGCTAGAGAAAAACTTAAATAAGGTATTCCTGAAGCCAACCCCACATAGGTTAGTTTGAAGCTATCACACACCTATTAATTTCTACATCCGGTGGTTTTTGATGAAGAGGGAGTTTTAGCTGTACTTATTATACTATGTTTCAGAGAAACTGTTACAATGTTTCCTTTTTAATTTTTTTTTTTCTTTATTGATTTGAGAGAGAAAGGAAGGGAGAGGGAGAGAGAGATAGAAACGTTGATGAGAGAGAACATCAATTGGCTGCCTTCTGCATGCCCCGCATTGGGGATCGGGCCCACAACCTGGGCATGTGCCCTGACCAGGAATTGAATGGGTGACCTCTTGGTGCATAGGTTGACGCTCAACCACTGAGCCACATCTGGCCAGGCTACTACAATGTTTTCAAAGTAGACATGAGTGTGTGTGTGTGTGTGTGTGTGTGTGTGTGTGTGTGGCGTGTGTGTGTATGCTTGTACAACATATCTCTATGTAGTAAAGACAGATGTAGTCAAGAAAAAATTTAAATTCAAGTCTGTTCAGACTTCTGTTTAAAATGGTTACACAGAGGCATTTTTACTGTATTCTCCTCCACTGAAACCAATTCCCTCCCCACAAAAAATCAAAAGGACACAAATATAGAGAAAAATCCAACAACACTATTTTCAATAGAACAAGGTAATGATAAAATGTCAAATCAGAAACTTAAAAAACACATCAAATGTTTTGAAATTTGGGCCAATATAAGAAGATATCAAAGACTTGGAAAATATCTTCACAGATCTTGAGCTATATGATGATTTTTGTATAAATTGGTGTTAGCATCTTTAAATGCCATCAACAACTGTCTAATGCAATTGGTAAGTTTTGGGAACATGAACAGGCCACAGGAAAAGAACAAAGAGCAAAGGTCTGTAGGTTCCAAATCTCATCTCTTAGAATGTCAGGGGGATGGGGCAGAAGAAGAGAGGACAACACTGAGCCTTTGCTCTGGACAGTCCTTCCTCTTAGCTGAGGGGACCAGGAAGGGAGGCACAGCCTTCCTCAAGTGGCAGTTCATCAAGTTGCCTTGGTTCATCAAGTTGGTCTATGAGATGAAAGCTTGTGTATGGTCCACAGGTGGTTGTTGTTGTTGTCTTCCGGTCACTGCTAGCAAAGCAGACTCCTTGTGATTCTCCAGAACTGAGGATCATTGATATCCATCTGAGAAACAGATGGTCTCACTCCCAGTCCCTCACAAGTGCAGTTTGAAATTCCTGAAGGTAGGAACAGAGTCCCGGACTACAGGCTGCCCAGGAGCTAATTAGTGTTGAAAAACAATTTTTAACTCCCTCCTTATTTAAGTGATTTTCATCACCTGGAAAACAAACCAAGTCAGTGTTCTTTGAGTACTAATTGCTTGTCCAGAGTTCTAAAAATGACCAGAGCACATATTCACTGATTTGTGATACTACTCTGGGGGAGTAGGGTGGTCACTTACTCTGTGCCACCTACATGCATTGTCATCTCATTTACTCCCCAGAACAGGCTCTATTTTATCCACCGTACAAATTGAGAAACTCAGATGCACAATGGCTTGTCCAAGGTCACCTAATTTTAGCAAATGGCATGGTTGAAACTTGACCTGAGGTCACTGAATCAAAAGCCTATATTCCAGGCAGGTTACTGCTTTCCACAATGAGCTATTATAAAAGAATAGATATCCCTGAATTAATTAGATTGTGTGATCAAATCAGAAAATAAATATGAAATGTCCCAATTATATTAATCCTCATGGGTCATTTCCCAAAGGAAAGCATAAGTCATGGAGTCATTTTAAATCAATAAAACAGTACATTAAAAAAATACTCTCCTGATATTTGAAGCTACAATCTTACTCACATGGAGAGGAAGTAGTGCACCATAAACAGAGGAAAGAATACAAAGTAGAACAACGATACCTATTTAAGTTGTAAAAAATTATGCAGTATTCATAAATAATGAAATGGCTTAATAAATTTTTAGATCCAATTATCTTTGCACATCGTCTTTAACTTCCATTTTTGAGCTATATTTTATGGAATATAAAAACATTGTACTCCATCAAAAAGAAATCTTACATTAAGCACCAAAATTCTTACTCTATCTGGAATCCCAAAGGCCACAATTAACCTACAAGAGAACCACACTAATCCTGAAGAGATTTCCCTTTACATTCTCATTGAATCTCCCTGGAAAAATAAACAATGTATTAGAACACTTTGTGTTTTCAGCTGAAAGTTTAACTCCAGCTATGATAATACAGGATGCTTAGAAAGGTCATTTCAGCCCCACTCCAGATGGGAATGACCTCCTCCAAATATTCTACTCTAATAATCATTTTTATTATCTAATCAGACATCGTAGGGACACGGATTTCAGAAATTTCTTTCTTATTCACAGCCAATTTAACCTGACCTTTGGATCTGACTGAACGAGCTGTGTAGCAATATTAAGCAACAAAAATTAAACAGAAGCAAAAAGACCTGAGGTGTATTTAGACTAAATGTCTTTTCTGGCCATGGTCTGTTTCCGTCTGGCACTGCAAATCATTTATTCTTCATTGAGCAAATGTCTATTGAACGCCTGCCCCATACCAAGCACTGGAGAAACAAGGAAAACACGACTAGCAAGTTGGCTGCCTTCACGGAGCCTACAGTTGTAATGGACAAACACTGTTCAAATAAATACTGATTTTTTTTCCTGCCCCCCTCTCAATTTCAGTATTCAGCACATGTTGGGTGCATTTCCCCTGCAGAGGCACATAGCAAGCTGAAAGATGAAAATGGCTATGCGTGGCTTTCCAAACCACTAAAGCCTAGAGAATAAAAAGATTCCTATCTCACCATCTCTACTAAGACTCCTGTGAAATCTGGCAAGCCAGTACTATCCCTGCCCAGAGCTTTGCAGTAGCCACCCTAGCTACTGCTCCTATCTCCATTGCCCTGAAGTCCTTTTTACATAACGCAACTGTGTAATCCTTGTAAAAATTAAGCCATGTCTTGTTATAACCCCTCCATTTTCTTCTCATCTCTCAGAATAAAATCCAAAGAATTTGCTACTGTATAAAGGCTGTCTCTGAACTGGCCTGCGTTCCTCCTCTGAGCTCACATAAGTTACCTTGCTGTCTCCTGGTTACTGACAAAAGGTTACAAGATGACAAGCCGGTTTCAGAAAGAAGTAAAGGTCAAGAAGGAAACACACTTTCCTTTGCGGCTGGATTCTGTAAAATGTATTGTTCTTCAGTGACTTATACCCAACCTTCAATATCTAGTCAAGAAAGAAGACAGGAGCATTTTTTTTTTTTTTTTAGCTTTTCCTGATTCTAATCTGGGAATATTGTCTCTGACAGTAAAGCCAAAGGAAACTGAACCTTCAGGATGAGAATTTAATTCCTCCATTTGGAGATTAAAGTTTAGGCTCCGTACAGATTTTTCTTAAACTCCATTTGCGGCATGACGTTTGTGAAATGTGTTTTTCTGCTTAGTCCGAAGTGATAAAAGATAGTCATGGTCTTAAAACATGCCCTGAGATGTGGCTTTACAACTTCTGCCCAGGCCATCCTAACATGCATTTACTGACCTCCACTCTGTACTAAGTAAAGTAATGGGAACTGGACACAGAAAAATGAACACCACGAACCTCACCCTCTGAAGGGCACACACCTTCTAGAGGCAGAGACAGAGCTTCTGGCTGAATTCAGCCCTTCTTTTTAGTTACAGAGAGTTGTAAAAATACAATGCTTAAAATTTCAAAAATTAAACTTAAGCCTGTGTATTCTTGGTCAAGCCACCGGACCTATTTTAAATTTAGTTTCATCTTCTGCAAAGGCCACACAAGCATTTCACAATTGTTTTTTCATAAAGATCCTAATTTAATGGTGGCACATTGTAGGTACTCAAGAGAGGGAGGTATACTTTGAGTGCATGAGAGGTGGCTTGTGGTAATGCCCCGACTTTGGGTATCTGCGTGTAGCCAGCCTGCACGTGGATACAGCCGGGGATGCAGCACTAGGAGGTTGAATACATTGCCACAGGGCACAGAGTCCTAAGGGCAAGACCCACTGTGACAGTCCAGGTGTTCCTTCTTCTAAAGAATTGTTAAAATGTTACTTCTCAAGGCCAACAGAACTCAAGCCAGACCTTTGTGAACCCTGAGAGGAAAAGATACCTACTAAGAAGGGCCCCTGGTAATGAACTGTGCTCAAATTAAAGAAAACCAAACCAAACCAAACAAACAAACAAACAAAAAAAGAGTCTAGCAGCCATTTCTGCACAAGGACCTCTCATGTAAAGAGAGAAGTCTGTTCTGGATCGCCTGCCGGCCCTGTTTCTGCCTTCTGAGACAGCCCTTATAAAGGAGTTGCTGAACTCTTATTTCAGCCAACAGGGATGAGGCTTGCCTCGTTCAACTGGAGCTGTGCAGTTCCGGCCAATCAGAGCAGCTCTATTCTGACCAAGCAGGACCGTGTCTTTTGGACCAATCAAACTGCAAGGATTTGGAGTCCTCATTTACAGGAGGATGGGCCAATCATGGACCAGAGGCAGAGACCCCTGTGCATATAAGCCAGCTCCCCTCTGGTTCTGAAAAAGCACCTCCCTTTCCCACTGAAGACTGAAGGCCGCATTGCCCTGGCTAGACCTGAGCCACTAAAACATCTTGCTGGAGCAAAGCAGAACTCCCTAGATGAAGAGGGGCCTGGCCTCCAAGCTGCCTGGCAGGGCTGCCTCACAGCCATGCTGTTTCACAGCTGTATTACTACTGAGCTGTTCACACTGAATACAGTTTTCTTTCTCACCGCAACCAAATTGGGGATTTCTGTTGGCACTGAATTGGCACCAAGGACCATCAGTTGACACCTTCTAGAGGACAGCCAATGCCATCCCCTTGATGCTTAAAAAAATTTTTTTTTCTTTATTGATTTTAGATAGAGAGGAAGGGAAAGGAGAGAGAGATAGAAACATCGATGAGAGAGAACATCGACTGGCTGCCTCCTGCATGCCTTCCACTGCGGATCGGGCCCACAACCTGGGCATGTGCCTTGACTGGGAATCCAACCGGCCACCTCTTGGTGCATGGGTTGATGCTCAGCCACTGAGTCACACCCGTCGGTCCTTCCTTTGATTCTAATTGCTTGCTCTTCAGAAAACCATCTGACTGAAAACTTAGTTTCTGGAGTGAGATGAAACACAGAATTTGCAACTGGCCTTTGGTCTCCAAGCTGCAGCACTTTTCAGTGAAAAACGCAGTAGCAGACTGGCATACGAAGAGCCTCAGGGGATGTAGGTGTGTGAGAGTCAGTTCGAGGACTGGGGGAAGTGCTGGCATTCAGGCAACCAGGACTGGCCAGGCTGAAGACCTCACATAGGTCCTCTCACAAATAAAACCCTGGATTGAACAATCTAAATGGTGTTCCTTCCTGCAGAAATTTCCAGACCTTTTAGTATACTAAAGTACGTATCATAACATTTAAAACATTTTTTGTCTGAAGAGATTAGTATTCCACTGAATACTTTGGAAGCAACTGTAATAATAATTTTAAAAAGTAAAATGAACTAAACTCTGGTCAAGTCTTATCCATTACATACATACATACATGCAAAGTAGTCCCCCTTATCTTTGGGAGATACGTTCCAAGACCCCCACTGGATGCTTGAAATCATGTCTGGCACTGAACCCTCTATATACTATGTTTTTCCCTATACATACATACCTACAATAAAATTTAATCTATGAAACAAGTGCAATAAGAGATTAATTAACGTAACACTTAACAAAATAGAACACTTGAAACAATACACTGTAATAAAAGTTATATAAGTAAGGTCTCTCTCTCTCTCTCAAAATATATTGTTCTGTACTTACCTTCTTTGTCTTTCTCTGTTGATGGGAGATGATAAAATGTCTTAAGCTAAAATCTTTCACCTTTTCATTTAAACGAAGCACTTTTTGGCTTCTCTTTGGCATAACCAAATCACCAACATCTTTACTCTTCCTCACTGGGGCCGTTACCAAGTAAAATAAGAGTTACTTGAACATGAGCACTGAGATGCCCTGCTAGTGGATCTGAGAACCCACATGGCTATTGCATGACTAAGGGGCAGGGACCGTCTACAACATGGACATGCTGGACCAAGTGATGAGTCACATACGGAATCGGGTACAGCAATTGCAAAATTTTATTACATAACTCAGAACGGCGCCTATTTAAAACGTATGGATTGTTTATCTCTGGAATATCCCATTTAATATTTTCAGACTGTGGTTGACCAGGCGTAACAAACTGCAGAGAATGAAACTGAGGATAAGGGAAAACCAGATAATGTTTATAGTGCTTCAGGAGTCAATCTAAAGTTGAGAACAGCAATAGCAATAATAGCTGTTTATTAAGCCTTAGCTACTTGCCAAAAACTGCATTAACGCTTCATCCTCATGAAAATCCTGCAAGTTAGGTAACAAAATACTAAGAAACAACATGGTTGATAACATCATGGATTCTGAAGCTGGACCCCTGAGTTTAAATTCCAGCTCTCTCGCTGTGGAACCATACTAGGTCCTAGTCTTGCTTTGCTTCAATTTCTCTATTCAAAAGTAGGCATAATAATGTTCACAAGTATTATACACTGTTCATCCAATTTTTTCAAAAGAAGAAACTAAAACATAAAGGGACATTGCCATTATATTGAGAAAACTGAGGCAGCTGTCCTTTAAGAAAAATTCCAGATCGTGGAGCCAGAAGACCCTGACTGACACCAAAGCTTTGCCAATCACTACCTCCATGGCCTTGGAAGAGTCATTTCTCCATTCTAAGCTTCTCTTAGGAGTCCAATGGGCTGATACTACCCCACCTTCACCCCCACCATGCCTTGTAAGGATTAGATGAGATAATGCATTGGAAAACACCCAGCATGAGACTTGGTGCAGCAACATTCAGTAAATGACTGTGGAATCCAAATGGTTTCTTTACAACATTTCCCCCCATTAAACTCCAATAAAGAAAATGGTGTTTTAAGCTAACAATGACAGAAAACTGAGTCAGCAAGTGATTGTGCAAACCAAACATATGTTTTTTTTTTCTTCTTTTTTTTTCAGGAGACACAATCTTCTCTGAAACTGCAAAAGCAATATCCACCCTGTGGAGCCTCTGTAAGATAATTTCATCTTTCATTTATTTCTCTTCTAGGATGAAGCTTGCATGCATATGTGTTTTTACCACCTTACTTTTCCTATACTCGACCCAACATGTGCTTCTTTGACTATCATTGCTTCTACTGCTCAGTGGACTCTTTATTTCTGTATTGATTTATTTAGAACTATTTTAGTCTCTACAGTCCTCAGGGCATTTTTCAATATAAAATAAAAATTAAACGGAGCTCGCTTGCTCTGAAATACCTCCCCTGGTTTCAGACACTACCTCTGACCATTGATTACCTGAATAATTTATATCATGAACTTAGAAGAAACACGAACTCCCTGTTAGGTTTCTGATGCAGACACCATGAGTGACTACCGTGCTGAGACTCCTGGGGTTGTGAGACTTCCCTCATGCTCAGACATTCGACTTTGGTGGCTTCGCCTGATAACACCTTGCATCACTTATATTTTACTCTATTTGAAAAACATGTATTTACTGTCCACCACTTGGATGCACTCTGGACAGCTCAGAGGGAGTAGTATGGGTATGTATTCATTAAGACCTACTAATATGTCTTCAGATAACTTCTGTATAGTTGCCACAAACACTGTTAGGGCACAGAGGGCAGAGCCCTTCACGGTGCTCTGTAGGGGTTGGGGAGGCTCTGCAATGGAATTCAGTCTTTTTTTTTTTCTTCTTGGTACGTGCCCCTAGTGGGAACCGAACCCAAGACTCTCTGGTCTGCAGGCCGACACTGTAACTGCTGAGCCAAACTGGCCAGGGCTGGAATTCAGTCTTGATAGGTTGGCATGGGTTTTCCACGAAGAAAATAGCTTGTGGATACAAACTTCCAGGGAGAAGAAACAGCAAGATCAGAGGCCTGCGTGGGGGAATGACAGCATCACTGAGGGAACATGCACAAAGGGAAAGCAAAACAAAACAATTTCCACGGACGGAGGAACCCACAACAGAATGTGCGTGAGAGAGAAGTAAAAGAGGGTTTTCTGTACCGATGGCCAGCAACCATTTTTTTCTTTCTTTTACTTTTCCACAAGTAAGGCAGATTTCTATAGGATTAGAAAATAAGAAATTTTTGGTGAATTTTGAAAATGAGTAAGCTTTACATATTTAGATCAGAGAAGGTTATGGCTTATTTTGACTGATTCTTTTTCATTAGTTTATTGTTTTTTAAAAAATATATTTTCTTTTTATTGATTTTTAGAGAGAGAGAAGAAGGGAGAGGGAGAGAGAGAGAGAAACATCAATGAGTGAGAACACTGACCGTCCGCCTCCTGCATGCCCCCCACTGGGGATCTGGCCCAAAACCTGGGCATGTGCCCTGACCAGAAATTGAACTGGCAACCTCTTGGTACATGGGTCAACGCTCAACCACTGAGCCACAGCAGGGCAGGCTTTTTTTATTATTTTATTTATTTTATTTTTTATTTATTTAATTAATTAATTATTGTTACAGATGTTTCTCCTTTTCCCCCCACTGATTTCCCCCTTCCTATCCCTCCTCTCCCTGTCCCCAGCTTTGTTGTCCATGTCCATTGTTCATGCACACATGCACATAAGTTCTGTGGTTTATCTCTCCCCCACCATCCCCTCTTCTGGGGGTTGTCAGTCTGTACCCCACTTCCACGTCTCTGAGACTACCCCATTCCTCAGATTGTTATGTTCATTATATTCCACAAATAAGTGAGATCATATGATACTTGTCTTTCTCTGTTTGGCTTATTTCGCTTAGGATGATACTTTCCAGGTCCCTCCATGTCGTTTCAAAGGATAAAAGAGCTTTCTTTCTTACAGCGGCAGAGTACTCCATTGTGTATATGTACCACTGCCTTTTTATCCATTTGGCTACTGATGGACATTTGGGCTGTTTCCAGATCTTAGCTATTGTATATAGTGCTGCTACAAACATGGGGGTACATATATTCTTTCTGATTGGTGTTTCAGGCTTCATAGAGTATATTCCTAGAAGTGGGATCACTGGGTCAAATGGAAGTTCAATTTTTAATTTTTTATTATTTTAAATATTCCTTTCTCCTTTCAACTTTTAGGGTAAAATCTAAGAGTCAGAAAAATTTGCAAAACCTTCTATAAATTGCTTCTGCTTGACTGCTTCAGTCTCATGTTCTGATTCTGGCCAGGATTCTCCTGTACCCTAGCTCCTGTTAATCATTGTTTCTTTCATCTGGGAATAGCCTCTGCACGACTATTGCCACTCTCGGGAACTCTGTCTCCCTAATCCAAAATTTACCTGCCCTTTATAACTCCTGGTCATTCTTCAGGTTTTTGCTCAAGTACTGCCTCCTTGGAGAAGCCCTCTCTCAATTCCTTTCTCAATTCCATACTTTAGAGTACCAGGGGGGAGACACTCTTCCGGGTTCTTACAGACCTGTGCTCCCATCCGTTAAAACAGACATTTAATTGTACTTTGGAGTTATCTGTTGTAACAGTAGGGTGTGAGCTTTGTTTGCTCTTTCACTTGTTTATTCATCTATGTATTCATCAAAAATACAGGGTGGGAAGAGTAAGTTTAAAGATGTTCATGTGGAAAATAGTACAACACTTAATAATAATGACACAAGCATAGACTCTGTGTTTCCTGTACTCACAACTATAAACCTACTTTTGCCCACCACTGTATATTAAGAACTTCTTAAGCCAGGCACTGTAAAGAAGGAACAGATGATTTCTGCCCTCACGGAGTTGATAACCTAGGGTGAGGAATGAATAGACAATTACAGCTGAGTCTGGTAAGAGCTATGATGGTAGAAGTATAGGATGCTTAATTAAGCACACAGGGAGAACACAACCTGGGCCAAGTTGGGGGAAAGTAGAGAGAAATGAAGAAGGAAGATTTAGGAGAACTTCTTACAAGAGGTACTTTCTAAGTTGAAACTCTATTCATTCAACAAATATTTATCAAACATGTACAATATGCTGGGTACAATTTGAGATGCTTGGGATGGACCAGTGAACACAAGACCAATTCTCATGTCCTGAAGAGTTTCACTTATTGTGCAGGGCAAGAGGAAAGAAATAATAATTATAAAAAAATTGAATTATACATAAGCTAGAACGTGGCATGTGCTATGAATAAGAGGAAATATATATATATATATATATATATATATATATATATATATGAAGTTAGAAGGAATTTGGAGTGTGCGGAATGCTGGATAAGTATTGGAGAGACTTAAATGATCAATAATCTTTGGTGAAGTGAGGTATTTGCAAGCACCAGACCCAAACTCCTAGACCACCAGAAAGTGCCAAGTGAGATATTTGGGACAAAAGATGGCGTAGGGCACATGAGAGTCAGAGGTAGAGGGACTATCATTAAAGATCATGATATTAAAGTTAAAGAAGGAATATATTTATCAGAGTCAAGTAAAAAACATATAACATACATGAGGATTGTTTGAGGAGGGTTTAATATAAGATATATGGTAACAAAAATATGAAAAGGGTATAAGAAAATAACCAGGGATAGGGAAGTACCCAGGATTAAAACGTGTGAAACTCTATTACCTCCCTGCACTAAAGAAGGGAGTGAGCTTTTATCAGACCCAGAGACCAAAGGGTTGTAGAGAGAGGATTATCTAACAGGAGCTGTGATAAAGGAGTCAGCCATTGTTGAGCAACCCTGCAGTCAGTGGCCAGTGGAATTACTGCCCTGAACTTACTCTCCTTCCTCCCTTTGAAGCCTTTCTCTTGCTCTTGATGAATGGAATCCAGCTAGCTAATGGAAATAATTGGAGAGTGGATTTAGAGGAATAAATGGAAGATATTCACACAGGGAAATGCTGAGGTGTTTATTCTTGTGACTGAGAGGCTTATATGTAATGAATGTGCTTAAAAATATGTTTAATCAAATAAATAAAAAATGAGATGGAGTTCTAAAGAGGATTAGCAATACCTGCTGTTGGTATTGGAAGAAGAGTATAGAACTGAGTAGGGAGCAATCAACATTTGCCCAGATTGTCCATGAATCAATGTCTGGGCAAACCAGTATTACAACCCCACTTAGAAAACTGCTGCAAAATATTGCTTATTTGCATGTTGCATTTCCATTTAATTGCCAATGTTATAATTTCGATAGTTAAAAGCCTTCCCTCTCTGGTTCTCATTTCTTATGAGAAGGACCCTCTGCACCAGCGGGAACTCAGAATTTAGTCAATGCAATGACATTCAACAACTGATGGCGATGAGATCTGAAGGAAATTAGCCCTCATGCCAAGGAAAAATTTAAAACAGAGAAAATTGAGAGGAAAGCGAGGAAAAAAGAATAGGCTTATTTCCATTGGTTTGACGGCCTCACAATCCATGTTTCATCAGTAACTGATAGTATTCGTGTTTATCTGAAAAAATTAGATTACATCAAGTGTCATTGTGGAATCAGAACCATGATGCAGCTGGCAGAAAATGCACTTTGACAAGATACAGATGAATCCTCTTTCTCTGACCCTGCCTTATGACAATGAATAAAGCCAGGAAAATGAAACTGGAAAATCAAAATGTCAGAGTAAGAACAAGGTGTGAAGCAGATTCATTTTGTTTGAATGCTATGAAAATGGGGTGTTCATTGACTCAATGGTCAGATTTACTGGTCTAATTTCCTTGACTTGGTTCTTTCTTTGCATGCTATCTCGCCTTCTATAAAAAATCTGTCAAAGCTTTCCATCTAGAAAAGAGGCAGCATTTTAATTCCTTTGCTAAGGCTGAGTGGAGAGTTTGCATGACTTATGAGACCTTTAAGTGGTCGGAAAGAGACTCAACATGCACCTGTTCTTTATCTGTCAACTGCATACAGAAGGAGCTCATGCGTTCTGGCTCTCTCATTCTCTATGAGCTTTTTCTCTCTGTGGGGAAGCCCATCAGTAGTGGAACTGGATGGAAGTCTAAGGAGCATTTTATCCATGGTTTTAACTGGAGGGAGTTCCAGAGACTGTTGAGAGTCATAACCGAAGACATGTTTCCAACTGACTACTGGTACTGGAGAGCTGTGGTGAGCCCTTGAAATGGAGCTGACAAGTAGAATTGAGAACTGTAAAAGACTGAGAAATAATAGCAATGAAGAAGTCATCAGAGGTCAGACTGAAAGAAAACTTGGAAATGGTGAACGGAAGATAGCTGATGATGTCAAGGACAGTCAAGTCCTAGCAGATAGAATTGGGGATTAGAAAAATGGTGAAAGTAAACAGTTACTTTGGCCCTTAAATTTCTGACACTATGAGTGTTTCAGTGGCTGCTATTTGTAGCGCATTCTGAACAGATGTTTTCCTGTGGATTTTCAGAATGGGATTTTGAAGGGCTGTGGACCAGAGTAAAAGGACTGATGTAGTGTGAAATTAGAGTTGTAAGTGATTAACAAAATGGAAAGTTTCTGCCCTGTAACTGTTAAATGACCTTGCTCGAGTATATATTCCATGGTGATATGCAAATATTAACAGCTTACAAGTAGTTAAGCATATCAGATAGACTCTCCATATAAATCATACAAATTCGATTTCACGCAGGAACGTCATATAAGGAACGTCATATTATTGGCTTCCTTCCTTCCCAAGAATCCATTTTATGTAGTCAAACTATTATAGGGAATTGAACCCCATCTCCTAACATTTGATTCTCTAGGGCAGTGGTATTGTTCTAAATGGCAAAGACATTTATTCAGAGGCTGACAATTTAAGATCTGGGCATTCTTGGTAGAAAGGGAGTATTTTTTTAAAAAAAATTTTCTTTATTGATTTTAGAGAGAGAGGAAGGGTGAGGGAGAGAGAGATAGAAACATGGATGAGAGAGAACATCGACTGGCTGCCTTCTGCATGTCCCCCACAGGGGATGGGGCCCACAACCTGGGCATGTGCCCTGACCAGGAATCAAACCAGCGACCTCTTGGTGCATGGGTCAATGCTCAACCACTGAGCTACACCGGTCAGGCAGGAAGGGAGTTTTAAAGCCACCTTATCCCATCACTCATCTGCTGCTTAAATGTCTTCTATAATAGTGTTTTTTCTGTTTGTTTTTTAACAGAATGTACATGGGAACCATGGGTCAATCACTGTCCTAGGAATAGCAGTGAACACGATGGTTTGATATCTGTCTTCAGGGAACTTCCGATTGAGCAATACAGATAATTTAACTAAATGAAGTGCATTTTAAGCAAAAAAAAAAAGCGCAGTGATTTTAGAAAACCACAAGCACTATGAAAAAACAGTTTGAAGTACAGTTAAAATTAGCGCTCTAAAAATGTTTTGTTTTGTTTTTTTATCCTCACCCAAGGACATTTTTGCACTTATCTTCAGATAGAGCGGGAGGGAGTGAGAGAGGGAGGAAGAGAGAGAGAGAAACATTGAGGTGAGAGAGACATATTGACTGGCTGCCACCCGCACAACCCCAACTGGGGCCAGGGACGAACCACAACCTAGGTATGTGCCCTTAGTGAGAACCGAACCCAGGGCTCTCTGGTCCACGGGTTGATGCTCTAATCTCTGAACCAAACTGGCCAGGGCTCTAAAAATGTTTTCAAAACTCTCAGACTATCTTATCCAACTCTGTACTTATTTTACATGGGCAAAGTAATGGCTATGGATGCAGACAGAGAGGGAGGTAGAAAAAACATATCCATTCATTCATCACAATGAGTACTTTCTATGTGCCAGGCACTAAGGAGCATTAGGCCCTGAGGATAAAGACTTTTTGTTGTTCACCATTGTATCTTCTAATAATACCTAGAATAATACCTGGCAAACGGTAGGTGCCGTATAAGTCAGGGTTACCCAGAGAAATGAAACCAAGAAGACAGAGTATGTATATGATCATATATATTAGAGGACTTGCTTCACATGGTTATGGGGGCTGATAAGTCCCAGGATCCAGGATCTACCATCCACAAGGTGAAGAAACAGGGAAGCCAGTGGTGTCATTCAGTTCAAGTCTGAAAGCCCAAGATACAGAAGTACTGAGGGCAGGAGAAAATGGATCTCAAATCAGATAGAGAAAGGTGCCCTTCCTCTGCCTTTTTGTGCTGTTGAGGCCCTCAGTGAATTGACTGCTGCCCACACACACCAGCAAGGGCAGTCTTCTCTACTCAGTCCACTAATTCAAGTGCTAATGTCTTCCGGAAATACTCTCACAGGCACACACAGAAATAATGCTTGCCAGCTTCCTAGGCATCTCTTAGCCCAGCCACGTGGACACAAGTCAACCATCACAGATGCTTACTATTTTGTTTAATTGAATAAATAAGTAAATACAAGACCCCAGAAAATCAACAATAAATATGTTCATTATTGTATTATAGCGAGTCTATGAGGTAGAAGATTTTCAAATTTTACAAATGAGAAAATTGGGTCTTAAATGGCTAAGGTAGTGGGTTAAGATTGCATAGTTAAGGATATGGGCCAACACTCTAAGGCAGATCTGTCTGGCCATGAGGCGTGAGGATGGGCTTTGGAGAACAAATTTCTAAGACAAGTCATGAGCATGAACTTCTCAGTTTTTGTTTTTTCTTTTTTCTTAATTTTTCTTTTCTTTTCAGTAATTTCCCATTGCTCTGAAATGAAGGTTTTCAAACTTTAAATTTTAATATGGAGTCTTCCATAATATTTTGTCTTCCTAAATCTAGTCTCCATTCTAAATATCCATACCAGCCTATCCTCTCAGAATTCCTTCAGCCTATCACATAAAATTGTTTGCCTTGACAGTATCACATTTCTTATCACTTTGGTGCTTTCCATATGCTATCGCTCTGGATATAATATCTTTCATTCCCTTTGCTTCTAAAGTCCCTACAAATACTCCAAAACCTTGCTTAAAAGCCACCCTCTACATCAAGGCTTCTCTGAACCCCAAGACAGTATGAAGGATCCCTCCTCTATGATTCTGTAACTCTATAACCCCTCTTCCACACAACTTACAGAATTTCCAAATGGCTCCTTGTACCGATCTATTTGCCAACAAGGCTTTGAGCAATTAGGAGAGGGGGGGGTCTATATTTTATTACATTCCTGTACTTTTCTCACATAGCAAAATGTCTGGTATAGTAGGCATTCAATGAATATTTAATTGAAGAGGTGATGAATAAACAAAATGACTCTAGGAATGAATAACCAAGACTGTGGCACCTGTGAACATGTATCCTTAAGAGTAAGATCTAGAACCACTCTAGAATGACCAGGGCATTAGGAAGTTGACAAAAAGATGTCAGACATCAGCCCTTATCAGAACTACAGAGGGTTAAATCTCATCTGAAGCAAAGACCGGGTGCTTCTGATTCTCCATGTTGTCATATAACCTGGTTGAGTCCCAGATGCCAAATATGAGGCTGTGAAAGAATGGGTGGAGAAATGATTTGTATTTGGTAAATCAGAAGTCAATTGATCCAGCTCCAGAAGTAAAAAGGGATGAAGAATTTGGTCATGAGAAGACTGACTTATGTTGGCGTTTGTTTCTCCTCTTCCAGGTTCTCATGAAACCCTGTACTCTTTTGAAGAGGTTTTACCATGAGTTGACTTGTTTAAAGATGCACTTGGAGATGGTTCCACTGTCACTGGGATGAATGACCCCTCACGAGTTCTGTACTGAGAGAACATCTCTTTCTCTCTGGAGCTCTTCTGGGTATTGATTTTGACTCACACTTATCATAGCAAAAGAAAAAAGCAAGCAGGCACCCAATCAATTTTTGTCTTAGTTGAAAGCAAGATAGCTTTCAAACTAGATTTTTTCCCCCCTCTAATGGAGCAAAATACATAAGGTGAGAAAAGCCTGGGATTGAGAATTTTGATCTTTTCATGACTTTATTTGTATATCCATCTCTACCTAGTCCTTAAGCAGTATTGTTAACGTTTTAGGTCTTCTGGCCGGTGCAGCATGCTCCTGGCAGGTGCCCACTAAATAGTCATTAGACAGAGTTAAACTCATCACAGCTATAATTATGCAGTGGAAGTAAGTTAAAAACAATTAAGAAAGACATGAGCCCACGTTCCTTGATTTACTTCAAAGTTGGCAAATGTAAAGCACGCATTCTGAGATCAAACTGCCGAGATTCAGGTCCTGGCTCTGCTATGTGATTTCAGACAAGAAAAGTACCTCCCTTTGCCTCAATAGCCTTGTCCGGAAGATGGAAATGAAAATAACACCTGTCTCATAAAGTTTCTGGAAAAAATTAAATGAATCCATATATATGTAAAGTGCCAGGAACAGGGTCAGTGCATGTTAAGATCCCTGTAAATAATAGGTGTTTATACTATTACAGAAAATTCCCTTACCTCAAACTTTTCTGTGACAACATTTCCTGAAAATAATGTTAAAACGAGAACACGGAATACCCTATTTACATAGTAATGTCTTTGTTTGTTTATAAATTTCACTTGTAAGTTACCCTGTGGCCCACTAGCCTGTACCAAAACAAGTGGCACACGCTCTTCGTTGAAATAATATGTGCATTAGGCACAAGGAAGCCCCGTACGATAATGATGCTTCAGACTATGAGTGACCACAGAGATAACCCCTTTAAAGCGATCTGAATTCGAGATAGGTTTGCATAGTGACATTTCCATCTATGAAAAGTGTGGGTTGTTTGTGCAGCTTTCCTCTGCTTCATTCCACACTAAATTCTCTGCAGAGATGCTGTCTGAGACATAGCAGAGCAGCGGAGAAAACCAAGGCCTTGGTACTCATGTGACCCAGACCTTGAATACTCGCTCTGCAACTTCATAGGAACATGGGCGGACCATCAAATTTCTGTGAGCCTAGTATTTCACATTTACTATTATAGCAAGATCATGCAGGCAATATGACTAATTATGATTTAGGAATAATTTTTAAGCTCTCAAATGATATGCACACATTCATACACACTATATGCATATAGTCATATATGTACATGCTAAGAGATACCTATATTAACATGTTAACCTACATCATCATCATCATAAGTTAATTATTATTATTATTTCAATTTTATAGATGCAATCACCAATATTTAAATATGTTAAGCCATTTGCCAAATTCACATAGCTAAGAAGTGGCAGATCTAGAATATGGACCTAAATTTTTCTGGCTGCCAAGCCATGACCTCCTGCTTTATTTTCTGCTGCTTGTCACAGAGCTGACTTGAGGATTAAATGGAGTAACATAAAATACTGAGTATGAGATCCACCATATGGTAGATTCCCAATAATATTAGTTACAAATTTCAGCCATTCTTAAAATTACTCGAATGATTTGTAAAGATCAGGAAAATGATGATGGATGTTACAATAATAGAAACTAGCATTTATTGTTTATCATTTATTAAGCACCATATTTATATGCTTTGCAATTTAAGTAATATAACTGACACAAGCCCAGGACAGGAGCATTATCGTTATCCCAATGTTAAAGATTTAAAGAAAGGAAGAGAATGAAGGTTGGAACTTTTGCAATATCACCCAAGATTTAAATCCAAGACTATAATTTATTGATACCTAGCAACCATCTTACATGTGTTTTTTAAAACAACCTCTTGCCTTTTGAAGAATTATTCTATTTTTTTCTATATTCTAATACCTTATCCTGAAATAATTGAGTACTTAAACTAGGTGCATAGCACTTAAATATTTGTCATGTGCTCTTTATTTTTCTATCATAGCAGAAGAGTTCTGTGTCAGTCTGAATTTATGCTACTTATTTCATGCTCTTTATGGAGAACTTAGTACTCAAACACTAAATTGAATGAGAAATAGTCCTAATCCTTGAATGGCCAGATATTCACTTCGAGCAGAGGTGGTATGCTGAGTACAAAATAATATTCAATCAATTGCTCAAATAAATCCATCTAGCAACTGTCCCCAGCTCTAATCTGAGGCTCTTTCTAAACCATCAAGCTGTTCTCCCTCTATAATTTTCTACACGAATTGGTACACAGATTCTCCTTATTCCATATATATCATTGAAAACATTTAATAGAAGCTTCTCACTCTGAAATTTGTATAGCAATCCCCCTTTTTCTGGAGGGAAGGGGTACAATCCAAGACCCCTAGCAGATGCCTGAAACTGCAGATAATACTGAACACAACAGACACTACTATTTTTTCTATACATACCTATGATAAAGTTTAACTTATAAATTAAGCACAATAAGAGATTAACAGTAATAACTAATAATAAAATAAAATAATGATAAGAGTTTACTGTAATACAAGGTATGTGGATATGGTCTCTTTCTCTCTCAAAATATCTTGTCATACTACATTCCCTTTTCTTGAACTGACGTGAGATGATACAATGCCTGCGTGATGAAATGAAGTGAGGTGAATGATGTAGGCATTGTCACCTAGAGTGAGGCTACTACAGGTCACTTGAACACAAGTATTGTGATATTGCCACAGGAGATCTGACACCCCAGACAGTTACTAAGTGCCTAATGGGCAGGTCATGCATACAGTGTGGATTCCCTGGACAAAGGGACGCTTCAGTCCCGGGCAAGATGGCGCGGGGCAGCATGGATTTCCTCACTCTCTGCAGAACAACATGCATTTTAAAACCTATTAATTGCTTATTCTGGAATTTTACATGTAATATCTTCAGGCTGCTTTGACCATGGGTAACTGAAGCCGAGGAAAGCAAAACCATGGGTAACCGGGGACCGCTGTGTATGCATATTAATGTAACAGATTTTGTTCCTTCTAGTCCCCTTAGGGTTTGCACTAGAGAGAAAAAAATAAGTACCTTTTCCAACGTTGCTGATAAAGTTCCACAGTGCAAGTCACTCTCTGGCTCTTTCTAGCACTTGCGTGTTTGCTAAATGGCATGATATTTTGACTCTTCTTAGATGGCAAACTTAGAAGAGTCACTTGTTCTCTCTACAAAAGCCCCAGAAAGCACAATATCTATCTAAGTAGTGTTTTGAAGACTTTGGAACTAATGTAAAAACCAGTTCCCAGATGTGGTTTCAGGCTTATATAATTTGGACAAAATGAAGAATACAGAAGGACCTCGAATAACATTTCATTCAATGTTATTTTGTTATAACATTGATGAGAAAGAAAGAAAAAATCAGTTCCAGGCCAGGTCACCTTCTGTTCATGTCTGCATGGGTCTCCTTCACATCCTTTGTTTTCCTCCCACAGTACAAAAATGTGCACATTAGGTGAATGGCATGTCTGAATTAATTCAGTGAGTGTGGACACATGGGTGTGCATCCCGCAATGCAAGGGCATCCTGTCCGGGGTGGGTTCCCACCTTGTGGCCTGTACGGCCAGCATAGGCTCTGGCCTTTCTTGACCTTGATATAGAATAAGTGGGTTGGAAATAGTTATCTCACTTCTTTTTGTTCATCTTTCTTATTTTCTATTCTAATTTTTATTTTTTTTATCCTCACCCAAGGACATTTTTGCATGTATCTTCAGATAGAATGGGAGGGGGAGAGGGAGGAAGAGAGAGAGAGAAACATTGAGGTGAGAGAGACACGTCGCGACTGGTGAGAGAGAGAAACATTGAGGTGAGGGAGACACATCAAGACTGGCTGCCTCCCACACGACCTCAAGTGGGGCCAGGGATGAACTGCAACCAAGGTATGTACCCTTAGCGGAATCGAACTTGGGACTGTCCGGTCCGCAGGCCGATGCTTTAACCACTGAGCTAAAACGGCCAGGGCTCATTAATCTTTCTTAAATGTATGCATAGCTCACATTTCTCTCAATGGTTATTTTTAATATGTTCTGCATATAGATTAAACAAATAGTGAGATAAAATGCACCCTTGTCTGACACCTTTGTCTGCAGCAATCACTCTGTCTCCATATTCTGCCTTGACAGCGGCTTCATGCCCACAATGCAGGCTATATGTCAGGACAATCAAGCACTGAGGCATGCCCATTTCTTTCAGAACAACCCACAGCTTTACATAATTGATGCAGTCAAAGGCTGTACAGTAGTATATAAAACAAAGACTAACTTTCTTCAGAAATTCTTGAGAGTACTCCAGTATCCCACAAATAGCACCCATAAATAAGTAAGTGGTGGAAGCAAAACTGGAACCTGGAGAGAGTGGCTATCTGGGGGCTGCCTGAGGGCGTGTGGCCTTCAGTAGGGGGATGCAGGTAACCATGGTTATGCAAAGTCATCCTATGCCTGCCTCTCACTTCCTCCCAATGCTTTCCATTGGCTGAACCAACCCCAATAGGGTCAGAGGACAAGAGAGACATATACCAGTAAATCTTCTAGGAACCAGAGCAGAATGGAGAAAAAGAACACAACAATAGTGGATCTAGAGAGGCAAATTCAAGATAAACAGAGCAGAAGAGAAGGATCAGCAACAGAAGTAAGGAGATAATCACAATGCATTGAAGTATATGTGAAAGTAGGAGGATATTTAAAATTTTATAGAGATACAGATAAATGCAATTCAAATATATGTTCCTTAAGATTATTTTCTGCTCAGTATTCAGGGTTTCAAGTCCATGAGGTTCTTTGGCTCTTTAGTTTTTAAACACTAAAAGATTGCCTGGCTGGTGTGGCTCAGTGGTTGAGCATCGACCCATGCACCAAGAGGTCGTCACTTCAATTCTCGGTCAGGGCACATGCCCAGGTTGTGGGCCAAATCCCCAGTGTGGGCATACAGGAAGTGGCCAAATCATGTTCTCTCTCATTGATGTTTATATCTCTCTCTCCCTTCCTCTCTCTAACATCAATAAAGAAAACAAATTTACTCTCCCCACCCCCAAAATCAAATAAATAAACACTAACAGATTCCTGGACTACAGTAAGAATATCTTCATTTCTGGTCCTGGATCTCTTGAGTTGCCTATAATTCAAAGATCCAAAGAGTAACCTATTGTCTCAATGTTAATGATTGCCATGTGATGTTCCAAAAATTGCTTATGTTTCTTGGAACTCATGTAAGGTCATCCATGAAATAATTGAGCTGAACACATTGATATCTGTGATGGGTTTAACTTGTAGGACTGTATGTTCATTTGTATGGCTAGCAGAGCTGCAGTGAGAAATGGAAAGCAGACTAAACCCTAGGGTAAACATGATCAAATTGGCTCAGGTGGGTTACTGTTAGAAAAGTGAAGTCTTCCTGAGAGTATCATACATTTTAAATGATCAAAACTTTGCACTGTCATCCATACAGATAATTTCTAGTGATAATGAACACAATTAAAAACCATTGTCACCCTCCCTTTAGACACCTTTCTACCATTAACACATCACTGGAATGAGTTTCCTATACTGCTTTCCTCCAGCCATTTTTCAATTCATGTGGAAGACACTTGGAATTAAGTCTGCAATTAATTTTTTACAAGAGCTTGTATCAAATGCTTTGGTAGAATCAACACTTACATCATTAACGCCACCTCAATTATGCTGTCCCCTAACAGAAGGTTAGAATACCCTACAAGGCTCTTGTAATCTTCTGCAGACATGCTTTCAGCTTCTTCTCTAAACACAGTTTCAGTGGGTGTTCTCAGCGTGTCAGACCCTGGGACATGTGCTCTCATCCTTGTGACCTTACTGATTATTCAAAACAACCAAGTGAGGAAACAGATGGATTTTCCCATTTATATTGAAGCACATCTAGTCCATCTTTCTTTTGTACATGCTGTCCTTCCTGCCCCGAGATCCTCTTCTCTTCAATTTCTTCAGCTGATGAACACCTTATTCATTTTTTCAAATAATAAAAAAAAAAAGCATCATTATTGTTGAAAGTATTACAGGTGTCATCCTTTTTCCCCTGTTGACACCCTCCTACCCACTTCCACCCTCCCCCCGCCTTCACCACCAATCTTTCAAACTTAACACAAGTGTTAAGCATCTTAAGAGACCCAGAAGAAAGGCACATGGGAGAGCGTTGAAGACAGTTGGGTTTGGTGCTAGATTGTTCAGGTGTGAAAGTGAACCTGCCATTTGTTAGCTATGTGACTTTGGTAACATTATTTAACTTTTTGATTCCTCAGGTTTTCTATTTAAAAAAAAGGAAACATTTGGAATATGCACCGTATTTATCATCCTCCTTTGTACATAGATGTGTTATTTCTGAGAAATGCCTTTAAAAAAAGGACGGAATGCCCTTTGTTATCCATTCCTTCTTCCTGCCGGCTGAAATGGGGACGTGACGGCTGGAGCTACAGACACTACATTGCATAATGGGGTGTCTTGGGATAAAGGACCATATATTGTAGAAGACCTACTAGGAGTGCAGGTCCTTGTCATTGTGGGCTCTGGACATACTAAATGAGAGAGAAAACAAACAGAAGTCTGCTATATTCAAGCCACCTATATTTGGGTTTTTCTGTCACAGTTAAATTTATTCATGTGACTAAGAAAGACGGAAGAGAGTCATAGATGAAGGTTCAGCCAGGAATAAGAAATGTGCATCTATCTTACGCTCACTTATGCTGGGTTATTGAGGACCAGGGACACACTCACATTTATTGGTCATGTACCTTCATGCAAGTTTTACATTACCTAGATGGCCATGCTTTCTGGGATTCTCAGTTTTCTTTCTAGCCTCCAATTTCTTCAGAGAAGACTTAGCTAATTCCGCCCTATTCCTGAGCAGATAAGGTTCTCTACACTCTATACTACTGTGTATCATAATACAAAAAAAAAAAAAAGACAAATATCATTTGGACCAAGAAACAAAGAAACCTGAACTCAGTCCAGCATCATTTGGTGAACTAAAGCTAAAAAGGAAATTTCACTCTATTGCCATAAACATGACCACATGTTTTCATACCTGGTATGGAGAAGTAGCCCGTTAATCTTTAATCTCTTCACTATTCTTTATTCCCAACTGCTCTGCTCTGTTAATATGCTAAATACAGCTACCATGGTAGGATATATTATTTCTTAAAACACACTGAGCGTGTGTGTGTGTTTCTTTTGTATCATGAGTCAGGATAGTACTGTGATCTAATGGAGTTAGGTCATCTGGGTTCAAGTTTTACAATTACTGGTCATACTGACCATCCAAAGATCATTTAAAGTCTGGACTTGAGTTTTCTCTTCTCTGTGTATGGGAATAATAACAGCACCTACTTCTCAGGATTATTCTATGGAGTTAATTGGCTAAGGAAGGTAAAGCTCCTAGATTGTCATGGGCTATTAAAAGATACTAGCCCTCCCCCACCTGCTTACTTCTCCTTTTTCAATGAAAGTCAGATATCAAAACTACCACGAGGTAGGCTGGACAGGTAATCATGAATCACTTCCAGGATTATGGTAGAGGCAATATACATGGATCTAGCAAAGTGCACAGTGCATTCCTCCACCCTCATTTTCATTACAAAAGGATTCCTAGAATGTGGGCCAGAAGCAAGGAGTTAATTGGGAATGCAGGCTGTGAGAGGGTGAGTTCCAGCCAATCCATCACCACGAGGGATATGTCACCAGGGTTAGAAAATCTCCGAATCTTCTAAGACTGTGGGGTGAGTCTTTCAAAAAAGACGTCCCCTGCTTCCTGCTGTCTTGGTCAGATTTTCTGCTGGCTTTGAACTTTGTCCGTGCAAGAAGGTATTGAGAGAATGGATAAAGCTGATTTTATATCCTTGACCATTATGCTCTCAGGGCAGTTGGCTGTCACCCTGCAGGCCTATTCTGAGTCACTTGAGTTCTAGGGTCTCTCTCCACAAAGATGTGTTACCCAGTGCCTCTGTATCCATGTGAGCTTGGACTTCTGTGCGGGAAAGAAGTGTTTTCCTCACTCTACCCCAATAATTTTTTCCCCTGAGTGTTTCCTAGTGAACAAAAATATGATGCCTGGCTGTGGAATTAGACATCTCTTCCCTGGGAGCCCAGCCCAGTAGATAAGCTTCATCTTACCCAATGATGGAGTCACTTAACCTTTTTTGAGCATTGACACCTGTGAAATTACGCTATTGGTCTTCATTTTATGACTATCCCAAAGTTGTAAGGACAGGGAGGTGAAATGGGAAATGCTGAGGTCATAAACTGATGACATGATATAAACACTAACCATAAGTATAGTTATTCAAAGTCGACTCATCTGTTGGGGACAAATGAAAAAAAAACCTGCTTTTTTCTAAGACTTCCTAAATGACTCCAAGTTATGGTTTGTCCTTCTTGGAACTCCTGCTGAGCAGTATGTTCTTTGTAACCAACTTGTTCTCTAAGTATTTCCATCCATTATTTTTCCTTCTTAAGCTGTACCTCAGCTCATTGTATGTAGGGATGTGTCATTTTTTACCTGAATACATTCTTCCTCATTTCTAAGCAACACGTAGCCCTCAGAGGAGTTTAATGAGTACATAGCTGACAGAGTTTAAGATTTAAACTGAGTTTGAAGTGCTCTTAGCATAACAGGCAAGGCCCAGGGTACCTCTGTAGGTGTGTCACCTGTCATTCTCCCAGCCAGTGTTCCAGCTGCAACAAAAGAGTTACCAAGTCCTACATGCCAGTTACCTTTGTTCCTGCTACTCATTTGCCAGGAAGATTCTTCCTAGCATTTCCACTTCTAGGCTCTCACTCTTCTCCCAAGGCTCAGATGAAATCTCTTTTCTTTGGCTGATGTTTCTCAGGCAGCATCAGTTGCTGCCAGTGCGTGACCTCCATGTCCACACTGACGTCCCCATAATAAAACAATTCATTCATCACAATGTAGTTATTTCATATTCCTCTTCTCTTCTAAACTCTGACCTTCACAAGGACAGAGATAACAGCTTTTAAAATATTTATATCTATAATATTTGGCACATCACATAGTATGTACTCAACTACATAGGTTAAATTGGATTGATTTGATGTTCCGTCCTAGCCTTTGAAAAGATCTGCCATGAACATTTTTGCAACAATGCACTAGCATTTGGGTAGCAACATCTTTATTCTTTCTGACTGCTAAGTGTCTGTCATTCTCCCTGATTTAGGCTAACATCTGGCTTATCTTTAGGTTGATTTATCAGATTGCTTTCCCAACAGATGTGTGGCAACCAGCTGGCAGACCCTCTCAGTTTGACTCTTCCTGGTTCCATCTAAACCTGTCAGCTCAGGTGCCTTTAGGATTACAAATACTGAACCTGATCCTGCTTGAGAATCTCACAGCGTGGTCAGAATTATTAAATTCACCGTAAATCTGAGAAGTGCTAAAACGCGTACATTTTATTTATGTATGGACATAGCTAGCTTCCTCCAGAATTGAGCAATAACAATAATAATAATAATAAATAAAAACAAAAAATTAAAAAAGCTAAACGCATAATCTTGGATCAAAATAACCTTGGTTCTGGCATTTACTAACTTTTTTACTTCGGAAAAGTGACTTACTCTGCTGAGCTGCTGTTTTCCCCTCTGTGAAATGAAGGGTAAAGTGGGCTTGTTGTGAAGATTACATGAGGGTGCTCACAAAGTCCTAGCACAGAACTCAGGCCATAATAAAATCTCAATAAACGATACATTTTATTACTGCAATGACTCGCCTTGACTTTCTGTGAAGGCGACTGGGTTCTAGGCTTACGTTGGTGAATAACGTAGACCTCTGAAAGCAGAGATAACCAAAGGGATCCTTGCTCTCAAGGACTTCGGTTGTGTTGAAGCAAAAGTAAGATACATTTTAAAATGTTTGACAAGGTGGTGTGAGAGCAATGCTGGAGGAATACAGAGGATGCAGGAGCACAGAGGACACAGATGCAGCCCAACCTAACGAGTTAAGGAAGGGTCCCGGAAAAATTCGGCAGTGTAAGGGACAGGAGGGTAACTCTGACCTCTTCTGAAAACCTCAGCTCCATCAGTTGGAGTAAAAAGTATCAGCACCCACTGGGACTGAGTACACTCCCTCCTGACAAGGGTCAAGAGACAGCCCAGTGACACAGCCTTCAGGGTCACTAACACTAACGTTAGTGATTTGAGTCCAGCAGGGCCCTCCTCCCAGTTCCTTCTATCATAGGTTTTGTTCCCCAATGCAAGAGGAAGTCCAAGGTGCCTGCCACCTCTCATGTCCTCCTCTGTCACCTCCATGCAGCAGGATGTCTTGCTCCATTCCCTTCCTTACCTGTAAACCCTCCACTGAGCCCCTGGAATTCAGGCTCCATCATCAGCAAAATCTCCTGGCCCCTCAAACTGTACTCTGAATGTTTCCTTCAACGCTCTGAGCCAACAGAAAACGGGCTTTCCCTCTCTCCCCAAGGCTTCTGCTTCCCATCGGCCCTCGCAAGTGGGGACCTTTTGATTCTCACACAGACCTTGTAGCACCAGGCTGAGGGCCAGGTCAGTGTCCTCCTGTTTTTTAACAGCTTTTCCATACCACGCTCATGCCGTTCTCCCTGAACCTACTCGTGAGAGCTGATTATACACCTCTCTGCCTGACTCTGTTTGGTAATACTCTGTTAGAAGCTTGGAGCCTCCGTGGAGCATGTTACATCATAAAATTGATGTAAACTAAAATTCAGGGCTACTTTGTTTTGTTCTCCCGAGGGCTGGTCAAATACATTTATGAGTACATGGCTGCCAAACTCCTGAAAACCTCCAGCTTTAGATCCCATCACCCTTAATTCCTGGTTCACTGTCATGCGTTCCAATATTATGCTGTCTTAGTACTTGGATGTTTTAATACATGTGCAGATAGATGATGTTTCTCACACTCTGATCTGCTCTTGGTTCTATGACCTCATCCCTCCCCTCCAAAGAGATCGTCCTCCACTCTACCTTAGCCCTTTGTACCTCCATAAATCATATTTGCTACAACTGCAATACCTCTATAACCTCAACTGAGCGCCTCCTACTCCCAACACCGTTGGCTAACATTCCAGCTTGCTTCCTCTAATACGCCCCATGTTGATAACCCTTTCACCTCACCACGACCTCCTGTCCCTTTATCTAACTACTTCTCCATCCCTTGCCTGTTTGAAATCCTGTATTCCTTCCTTACACAGCTTACATTCCATGGCCAACATGTTAATCACTTCTTTGTGTAAAAGCTTAACTTTTTGAACCCTCTCATTGTTTGCAGATTTTACTTGGCAAAACCCAAATTAAATCCAACTCTGGACTTACTCTGTGCCTGTGCCTGGCAGCTGACTAAGGCTAGAGAAAATAAAACAAACACAAACACATGGGGTACTCTCCCTTTAAGTTATAATTATGGGCATCGGCCTAGCGTTCATGATGGTCACATACATTCACACATTCCCAATGCATCATTTCCCCACTAGCCCAGCAATTTTTCTACTTCCAATATCATCGTTTTTTCTCTTTATACTAGGCTACTCTCGTCTGCATAACTTCTTGTTTGTATTTCTTTCCTAACAAAACAAAATCCTTTGTAACCCACCTTTCGGCTATTACTCTCGTTCTTAGCTTCCTTCATATATTTAAAGTTCCTGAAAGGGTTATCTGTGCCTATCTCTGAGGCTTTCCCTCAGTTTTAAACTAGTTTCAATGGATTCTATCCTTACCACCCACCAACACTACTTAAACAATCACCTATGACATATTTGCTGTGAAATTCAGTGGTCAATTCTCAATCCCTTTATCTTCCATGAACTATCAGCACCATTTGAAACAGTTAATCACCGCCTTATCCATAATACTATTATGCATTCTCCTTTTCCTCCTACCTTATTTTTGTACATTTTGATTACTAGATAATCTACTTCTCTGAGACCCAATAAGAATGAAGTACCTCCGGGTTTAGACCTTGGTGTTCTGTCTTTTTTTTTTTTTTTTCATTTACAGTTGACATTCAATATTATTTTGTATTGGTTTCAGGTATACTGCCTAGTGGTTAGACAATCGTATACTTTACAGACATCCCCCCGATATTTCCAGTATTCACCTGGCAGCCTACATAGTTATTACAATATTACTGACTATATTTCCTACACTGTATTTTAGATCCTTGTGACTATTTTGTAACTACCTTCTCTACCCCTTTGGTGATCTTCCCTAGGCTCATAGATTTAATTGAGATCCAGAGGCAATGAGTTTCCAATTTATCATTTTAACCTAGACCCTCTCCCGAACCACTAACTCATATATCCAGCCAACTACTCAATGCCTGCACTGACCTTTGTCATCACAAACCTAACATGCTCCAAACTGAACTATTGTTCTGGACTGGGGAAGTTGCTCAAGATAAAAAACAAAAACAAAAACAATATAAAATAAATTATCCTTGTTTCTCTGTTTCAATTGCACCTACTCCAGTCTATAATGAAATGCTGTAGTCTTTATCTCCAAAATACACCCAGAATTTGACCACCTTTCTCATTTCCACCAGACTCTTACTTCTGGCCTGAACACTCTAATCATCTTCCTTTCATGTTTGCCCCACCTCCCCATCCCCCTACCCCCCGCAGCCTGCTCTTAAATTAGCAGTCAGAATTATCCTTTTAAAACATAAATCAGATCTTCCCACACTCTCCTGGGTTTCCCTATTTCCAAAGCAGAAGAAAGATGATTCTTGCCTTGGCCTACAAGTATTTTTTTTCTCTTGATTTGCTCCCATTTATCAATTTGAATGTATGTTTACTACACTCTCCTCAATCCACTGGGGTCCCCTTCTCTAAGTGAACAAACTCCAAGCATGAACCTGACTGGAATAGCTGTTCTCTCTGCCTAGAACACTGTTCCCACAATATCCTCCAGGCTACTGTCTGCACCTCCAGAAAGTCTGTGCTCAAATGTCATTTTTCCAGTGGGAACTGCTCAGACTATTCTAGTTACGGTTACTCTTCATTCCTTCACCCACACCCGTCTCCGGAAACTGCGTTGGCCATATCTTACCCTCTCTCTCTTTTCATTGCACTTAAAATATTACTCTGCTGGATGGTGTATTTATTCATTTTGTTTATTGTCTGTGTTCCTTACTACCATGTAATCTCCAAAAGGAAAGAATATTTAAGAAAAATGTTGCCCTGGCCAGTTTGGCTCAGCTGTTGGAGCATCGGCCAGCAGACCAGAGAGTCCTGGGTTTGGTTCCCACTAGGGTCACATACCAAAAAAAAGAAAAAAAGAAAAATGTTAATTTCTGATTTATGTCTATTATATTCCAAATATGTTCTAGAAAGTGGCTGGCATACAGTAGACTCTCAACAATATTTTATGAATAAATAAATAATGGAGATAAAAATTTTTTTAAATGCACAAGTTAAGGAAAGCTATTTCTTTTGCTTAATTATAATGTTTTTCAGGTGTTCAGCTACTTTATTATTTAGTGAGTTCACTGCCTGTTTTTATGCCACAAAAAATTCATGGTAGGAGCTGCATCTCAGAGAGGCTTTTTCGTTTTGTTTTGTTTTTTTTTTTTTTTTTTTATCCTCACCCGAGGACATTTTTCCACTTTTTGTTCAGGTAGAGTGGGAGGGAGAGAGAGGAACAGAGAGAGAGAGGAGAGAAACATCGACGTGAAGGAACACATCGAGTGGCTGCCACCCGCACAACCGACCAGGGCCGGGGACAAACTGCAACCGAGGTACGCGCCCTTAGCGGGAACCGAACCCGGGTCTCTCAGGACCGCAGGCCGACGCTCTAACCGCTGAGCCAAACCGGCCAGGGCTTTCGTTTTGTTTTGTTTTGTTTTGTTTTTGGTCTATTTGTACAAGTTGTTGTTAAAATTTCAGTCATCTCATGACAGTATTTTGAAAAAAAATACTACTATTATATATTGGATACTAGCAACTCTTAAATACACATTAGAAAAACTAAACTTCACTGGAAATCAGTTTATTCAGTTGTAAATTAATTTTTAAAGAATTAAACAAAGGAACAGTTTATGGCATAAATTAGGTACTTCGGATATAGTAGAAATTACAAAATAAACGTGTTCATATTGGACAGATAAATGAATTATTTAGCCAATATAACTAAAATATGCCTTTTTAGTAAGTTTTATGAGAATTTTATTAAAAATAAATTAAATATTAAAAATATTTTTATTAAAGTCATTTTGGTTTGCATTTTGAATAAAGTAAGAACCACATTACGATTATACCATATAAGTCATATATTTATATTATTAGATGGCACTACTGTATCTTGGTGAAATATAAAAATTTCATTTTGGTTATGACAGAAGACAGCCAGTTTGATCAACTCACAAGAATGACTATGTACTTGTTCTACAAGTGGATGCTACATTGATTTAGCCATACAACATAGGGGTGACTGACATGGGAGATAAATGAGAGTTAGACATTTACTATTGGCTTTTAATCTAATCAATGTTTCCTTCTACAGCCCAAATGACTATGCTTTCTTCTTAACGCATGTCATAAAATGTGCCTTCTATAGTGTTATAGAAAATTGAATTATATGACACTGACTAGTCTATATAATAGCACTGAGAAAGTTACATGACATTACTAAATGCACACCCCTCCCCCTGAATTTAAGTATGTAGACATTGACCTATAGGTTTGAAGTGCTTGAAAATTATGCTTAAGGCGGAATGCAACTATCCCTTATATCAGCCCACAAATGTCTTGGATCCTATCTCAGGCTTGCCTCATGAAGTTACAATTTGAAAATGGCAGCCTTATGCCTATTGACAGTCACATTGGCTTTTGATGAGTTTGGCTCAAAGGATGTTTCTATCACTTTTATATCATGAGTCACATTTAAGTCTTTGATCCATTTTGAGTTTATTCTTGTGTATGTTGTAAGTTGATGGTCTAGTTTCATTTTTTTTGCATGTAGCTGTCCAATTTTCCCAACACCATTCATTAAAGAGGCTGTCTTTACTCCAATGTATGCTCTTGCCACCTTTGTCAAATATTAATTGAGCATATTGCCTTGGGTCCATTTCCGGGTTCTCTGTTCTGTTCCACTGGTCTATATGTCTGTTCTTGTGCCAGTACCAGGCTGTTTTGATTACAGTGGCTTTGTAGTATAACCTGAAATCTGGTAATGTGATCCCTCCAACTTTGTTCTTCTTTTTCAAGATTGCTGTGGCTATTCGAGGCCTTTTTTGGTTCCATGTAAACTTTTGAAGTATTTGTTCTAGTTCTGTGAAGTACTTTTATATCATATTCACCTATAGTATTCAGGTTCATCCTGATACTCAGATCTTTACGTCATGAAGTCTGGAGCCTCTGGCAAACGAGTGTGCAAATGTGAAATGCTGCCATAACATACCAAGAAAGCACAGTCCACGATAGGGATGAAGCATAGCCCATCATCAAAAAAGACGTTGAAAGACCTAATTCTTGTTCAGAGGTCTCAATATGGAGCAACACCAGGCAACAGAAGGGGCTATACCTTTGTTTCCCAGTGTTAACGTGTATCAAATGCAGTTACGATACACATGTTGCTATGAGAAGCAAATGGGACAGGCTGCTGAAATAGTTGAGAAAATCCTGTTATGTAACTAGAAGAAGCACAGATTTATAGAAATGAAACAAAGCAGTTTGTTTTTGTACCAGTTCTATAACTTTTTAACCATAGGAGATAAAATATTAAATTAACTTGACCCTGTAACTTGAAAGATAGTGTAGCACAGTGAAGCAAGCAATGCATTTGCGGTCAGACTCACCTGGTTGGAATCCTTGTCTCAACACTTCCTACCTGTGTCAGCTTGTGTGAGATGCTTATACTCTGTCTCATTTTTCTTTTTAAAAGAAAGAGCATGTAGCATATAAGTAAATATGTATGCATTAATAACTGTGTGGTTGTAAAGGTAAATGACATAATGTTTATAAACGCACCTGGCATATGGTATGTGCTCCCTGAAGGCCACTCATCTGCCTTTGTTGGGGAGAAGAGTACACGCTGACCTCAATAGAGGGGCCAGATTTCAATCATCAATTCTGTTTACAGAAATCTGCCTGGTAGAAATTACAATAGTTTGGCATTTTGTCATCCAGAACCAATTTGGATAACTGAATAATAATACTCACTGAGCACTTACAGGCATATCTCATTTTATTGTACTTGGCTGTATTGTGCTTTGTGGACACTGCATTTTCTTACATATTAAAGGTTTATGGCAACCCTGCTTTGAGCAAGTATACAGGAGCCAGTTTGCCAACAGCATTTGCTCACTTTGTGTCTTTGTGTCACATTTTGTTAATTCTCACACAATTGCAAGCTTCTTCATCATTACTAGATTTGTTACAGTGACCTGTGATCACTGATTTTTGATGTTACTATCATCATTGTTTTAGACAGAATGCCATTGCATACTAAAGAGATTACAGTGTAGTGTAAACATAGCTTTGACATGCAATGGGAAACCAAAAAGTTGTGTGGCTTGCTTTACGGTGATATTTTCTTTGTTGTGATGGTCTGACATTGGACCTGCAATATCTCCACAGCATGCCTAGACTCTGTGTCAGGTACTGTTCACAGTACTTTACATGTGTTAATGACTTTAATTTTTATAAAACCCCAATCGTAGACTATATTATGAGAAAAATTAGTCTCTGAGAGGCCACAGGACTTTCCCAAGCTCAAACAACTAGTAATCAACATAGCCAGGATATGCATTCATGCAGCTAAGCTCTGGAACCCATTCTCTCTTTTTTTTTTTCTAATCCTCACCCGAGGACATTTTTGCATTTATCTTCAGGTAGAGTGGGAGGGAGAGAGAGAGGAAGAGAGAGAGAGAAACATAGACGTGAGAGAGACACATCAAGTGGCTGCCACCTACACGACCCCAGCCGGGGCTGGGGACAAACTGCAACCTAGGTACATGCCCTTAGCGGGAACTGAACCCGGGACTCTCTAGTTCGCAGGCCGAAGCTCTAACCGTTGAGCCAAACCGGCCAGGGCTGGAACTCATTCTCTTAAAGACTTTAATGCACTGCTTCTCTTTTAGCTCAGCAAGTACAATGGGCGAGATTGAAAGAAAAAAAGGGAAGAAGACAGCAGGATCGAAACTTTCATGCATGCTGGATGCTGGAAGGTTTTCCTACTCTGGTGAACAAAACATTAGCATCTTCCATGTGGTACAAATCTAACACAAGAGATCCACAAATAGGGCAAAGAGCAAAAGGTCGGCACGGCTGGGGTGTGATGTGGGTGGGGGTGGTTCCCTAGCCCTATGGCATGTAATTCTACACTCTTAGAAGATGTACAGGAACAGGAGCATCTCACCTGTCTTACATTATATATTTATCCTTTTCACAGGTTCTCTTTGCGTTATAATCATCCAAGGGCACCCTAGTGCCTTCCAGGTGAAGCCTGAACTTTTTTTCCTTAGTTTTATTAAGATATAATTAAAAATAAAATTGTATATAATGAAAGTGTACAGTGTGTTGATTTGATACACACATACATCATAAAATATTTACCCCAAACAACAATCACCTCTCATAGTGACCTTTTGTGTGTGTGTTTGGTGAGAATGCTTAAGATCTACTCTCTTAGCAAATTTCAAGTATACAATACAGTATTAACTTTGGCCACTATGCTATATATCAGATCCTCAAAACGTATTCGTCTTGTAACAAAAAATTTGTGCCCTTTGACCAACAGCTCCCTGTTTTCCCCCCATTCCAGCTCCTGGCAACCACTATTCTACTGCCTGTGTCCATAAGTTTAACTTTAAAAAAACTCTACATATAACTGATACATTATTTTTCTTTCTCTGTCTGGCTTATTTCACTTAGCATAATGCCCTCCAGGTTCATCCATGCTGTAACAAATAGCAGGATTTCCTTCTCTTTATGGTGTGTGTGTGTGTGTGTGTGTGTGTGTGTGTGAGAGAGAGAGAGAGAGAGAGAGAGAGAGAGAGAGAGAGAGAGAGATTTTCTTTATCAATTCATCTGTAGATAGACATTTAGGTTGTTTCCATACCTTAGAATATATGAATAATGCTGAAGTGAACACAGGTGTTCAGATATCTCTTTGAAATAGTGATGTGATTTTCTTTGACTATATACCCAAAAGTGAGATGATTAGATTATATGGTAGTTCTATTTTTAATTATTTGAGGAACCTCCATTAAGTTTTCCATAATGGCTGGACTAATTTAAATTTCTACCAACTATGTACAAGGGTCCCCTTATAGCTACATCCTCAGCAACACTTATATCCTTAAAAAAATTGCCATCCTAACAGGTGTGAGCTGACAGTTCTCTCACTGGGCTTTTGTGAAGCCTTAACTTGTCAGTGTGCAGCGCGGGCTATGACCTGGCATACCTGTCATCAGTCTCAGTCACCACACCTTGTTTTCTTGTTCACACACAACTTGGTCAACTGTGGTCAGTGATGGCCCCTAAATACTGCTGGCACTTCATATAGCTGCACCTTGCTAATGTAAAACCACGGTACAGAAGGTACCTTGGTGAACTTCTACTTGTCCCTCAGTGGACGTTCACAGAACACTCACTCCATAAAGGTTTACCCAGCTCCTCCTAGAAAAATTAATTCTTTTCTGTTTTCCTACACTGGGGTATTTTTATTTTAACTACTGGATGGATCATAATTAATTGCTTTAATGACTGTATCTCTCGGCAGGATATGAGCTTTTCCAGAGGCAGAACCATGCCTCATTCATCTAAATATCTCCACTCATTACTTGATGATTTGCTTGGTACATAAGCAATTCTCAATAAATGTTTACCAAGTGGAATGTGATTAATTATATCATAAACACATCTAGGGAGAAAATCACACATCCTTCATAATTCTCTGAAAAGCAAGCAGTAAAAATGTTGAAGAAGCATAAAAGAAAACAGTATACTAGAATAAGTATCTAAAGACAAGTACGGGACCTGGAGTTTTGGCAGGGTTAATTTCTATATGTTCAGCCTTTTCATTGGCAGTACTGATGGCAATACAGTGATTTGAACATAAGGTGAGCTTTGTGTGTCTTATACAAACACAGGATTGAAATGCACCTCCATTGATGTAGTAGCTGTGGGAGCTTTGGCTAGGTATATAAGTTTTCTCCTCACTCCCCCCACCTCCACCCCCAGCGGAAAAGTGAGCATAGCAATACCTAACTCAGGATTAGGTGGGGATAAAGGGTTATGTAATAATGAGGTAGTACATTCTTAATATAGATCCTGGCCCCCCACTAAGAGCTTTAGTCAATAATTTTACATAGTGTCTCCCCTTAAAAAAAATACCACCGCAAGATCAGTGATATATAATCTCACTGAACAGCATGGCATGACAGAACAAGAAACAAATGCATCCTTTTTAGTGTTAGGAAGACCTACCCCTTTCCTGTGCTGTGACTCTGGACACGGAGATTTGGGGAAGAATGATTACTCATATAGAACGTAGAATGACAGCAGCCACAGCTATTCCCAGGACAATCAGTAAAGATGGCACCAATGAAGAGCTAGTGAGAAAAAGCAAAGACCCCTGAGCTGGGCACTTGCAAATCCTTGAGAGATTCAAAGGCAGACACTTTGTACGAAGGGCAATAAGGGTTCATTATGACAACCCAGCCTGGATTTATGTGAGGCAAGAACAAACAATGAACAAAAAAGGATCAGAGGCCTTCCCAAGAATAGGAGTGAAGTAGAAGACTGAATGGAGGTGATCTTTAGATTATATTTGGGAAAAAAAATGCTTTCACACCAGGTCCTTATGTGAGGAAAAATCATAAAACAAATTGAAATCCGCTCGTCTTCAGTTAGGGTTTGCAATCTCTTAACAGTCTCTTTTAAGTATCCTTCCCTTAATCTCCATAATCAGGCTAAGCATGTGTCCAATGGACACCATAGTGCTTTCTACATTTGGTTAGTTCACTCAATCCCTTTTTCACTTAATATTTATTCACCAACAAATAAATGCTTATTTGTGTATTTCTGATGTATCAGGCAGTGGGCATATCCCAGTGAACAAAGCAGATGAGGTCCCTGTCTTTATACCCTTCATTCAAGTGAAAGAAAACACAAGAAATGAAGCAACAGATCAATCAACTAGAGAGATACAGATTGTACTGAGTGCTGTGCAGGAAACTCACTGGTGGCTGGGATGGAAGCTTCCTGAGGTTGTCTGCTTCAGACAGAAGAATCAGGGAAGGCTTTTCTGAGGAGATGCCAAGTAAGCTAAGATCTGAAAGATGGGAATGGATTTGCCATTTGAAAAGCTAGAACAACATTCCAGTGGTAGACAGCAAGGGCAGAGGTCTGAGTGGGAAAGGGCTTAGTGCATTTGAGAACAGAGATTGAAAGGTGCAACTCAAACTGGCTTTGCTCCCTTCTCTCTAGAGCCCTGCATGAGTCATCTGACTTCTTTCTCTGCTTCCATCGTCACACTGTGATGTTCTCCGCCCGCAGCCAAATTCAACCACATGATTCTAGCCTCCTGCTTTCAGCCCTACAATGGTTTCTGCTCACATTTACAAGAACTCAAAGTCCTTGCCATGGCTTGTGAGTCAAAGTTTATTATAGCCATGACTCCTCTTCTGACCTCATTTCTGCACTTTCCCCTTGCACATTCAACTCCAGCCCACTGTCTTCCTTACTGTTCCTCAAACATTCCAAACAATGCCCCTGCCTTGGGAACCATGCACTTCCAAATAGCCATGTGGCATCTCCCTCATTACAGGTCTCAACTCAAGTCACCTTCCTGAAGGTCCTCCTTGACCACCTTCCCCTTGCCGTTCTCTATTAATCTACATTACTTCAGTTTTCTTTCTGCAATGTATAAAGACCCAGCCGTCTATTATATATTTAATTGCTTCTTTGTCCATTGTGTATTCTCCATTAAAATTATAACTATCATAAAAGATGTATTTTTTTCTGTTTTATTTATCCCTGATGCTAATCAATATGTGCTGACTACACGTATGATGTATTAATAAAGATTGTTTCTATTTTGGTAGGCTGTGTGTCACATGCCAACAGAATGCAGTGGGACTTCAGAGGAGGGAATATCTTATTCAGGGTGGAAAACTGAGAAAGACTTCAGAGGGGAGGTGACATATGAGTCAGGTCCTGAAAAAGAAAAAGTCATTCACAAGAGTTGGTAGAGCAGAGAGAAAAGGACAAAAAAGCAACTTCATTGGAGGAAAGAGCATGTGTAAAGGCACCAGATTGGTCACTCCAGAGAAGGGTGAGATGGTCCGAGTGGTGTGAGCATGGGGAATACAGTGTCCATGAGAAGCATGAGGAGTGGCAAGAAAGAAAGCCACTTGGGGCCAAATCATGATGTGTTTTGTCACCTTAGTAAGACAATTCTGCTTTATCCTTCAGATCCCATTTATAAAATGACTTCTCACTAAGAAAACTATATAAACAACAGTTACATGACCAGAATAGCTAATGGGGATTGTCTTTCTTTTTCATATTTCTGTGTCATTGGCCACATTTTTGCATATGTCGCTATAGTGGGGGGTGAGCCTCACTCCCTTCATCACCCAGTATTTCTTGAGCTTATCACGTCAAAGGGGTTATGGACATGGCCCCAATCTTCGATGGCTCTCTGTTCTCTATCAGAAACCCAGCCATTTTAATAAATTCCCCACCCAGGAGGAAGAGCCACACACAATGACTCCTTCCCTTTGATCACCTTCAGTAAAGCTCATACACGCTCTCTGCACTGCCACTGATCCAGTGCAACAGAGTGGAACAAACGCATGATGTGGATATGCAAATCTGTCTGCTTCTCTGATGAGCAAACTAAAACACTGCAATAAACTAAAACCGCCCTTCATTATTATTCTTTTTTTCCATGTGTTTGTTTGATAGCCAAGGAAGGGAATCACAGAAGTGAAACCCAGAATTTCTGATATTTAATCATCCTTCACAACTCTGCCCACCCAAAACCTACAGATGTTCTAGAACGATGTAGATGGGATACTGGAAATTTTCTTAAATTAAAATGACAATAATTAAAAATAATAAAAAGAACAAAATAAGGCTCTGGCAGATGTTAGGCTTGGGGATTGGACTTTAAAGTTCTTTTAGAAGCAAATTAGCACTAACTTAGAATACAGATAGAGTAGCATTGCAGTTATGTAGTACGTTAGTATGTTTTTCTAAGATCATTTACATCTGCCTTGGGCAACATAATAGAGCAGCTAATAATATGTGTATTGGAATACACCTACCATGGATAGATTTGAAATTTGGTTTTACCACTTACTAGCTATGTAACCTTGAATAAACTACTGTAGCTCTCTCAACTATAACTCCCTCATCTGTAAAATGAAGATAATATTAGTAATGCCTACCTCATAGAATTGTTCCAAGGCTTGAACAAGAGAATGTGTCTCAGGTAGTCCTTGCACTGTGTGATCAACCCTATCATTTTTCTGTTCTCTCCAGTCCCCTCATTAAGGGCTCTGCCTGGTGTCATAGTCTAGATGTTCCTGAACCATCCTTTGAGTCTAACCAAGCATCTCGCTTGATAATTTTGATGAGAAAATAAAAGCATGTATATGAAATTATTTTTTCTCTCTCCTCCATTTTCTTTTGGTATTTTGAGTAGTAAGACTTGGGAACTTTATTTGAGAACTGGATATGCCTTTTATCTAGAGGTCTCTTCAACCCTGGACAAGAAAGAGAAGTCTGGGTCATGTGATGATTCTAGATACAGGTTTTAAGGAGGAAAAAAAATTGAGTTTATTTGATTTCTTTCAGTCTGTGTCAGCAGGTATCAAAGACATGCAGGGATTATGGATAGAAAGATTAATGAAGAATGACAGATGGATTTGGCAGGAAGAAGCCCTTTGCTTTGCATCTCAGGAGACCAGTGATTGCAGTGTACAATCAAGCAAGGGTTGAAAACCCGTGTCAGTTGTACCTAATTCCCTACGTCTCCACAGTGCCCCTACCATGTTGTTGTCCAGCCCGGATTTGATTACTTTATTTATTCAACCAATAAACATGTATTAAGCAACTGCAATATGTTAGTTTTAAGGAGAAAGAGATTTTAAAAACCCAGTCTCTGCCCTCAGTATCATCTTTGTGAAGGAAGCAGACATAAAATATTTTTATGAGGGAGGTGCATGGTATTACAGAAACCAGGGAAACTGGAAGGAGGGGCAATTCCAGTGACAGGCAGCACGCTACGTTACTAAGGTAGAATGAACCTGCCACATGAAGAATCTTGGTTTCGTGATTGACACGGTGAGACTGTTCCTTATTTACGGTGAAACTGTCTTGGCCCTGAGACACTGAAGATATGAGATGAGTGGAAATGTTGGAACCTGTTGGGTCGGAAAGGTGAGAGGGAGGGATCCTGGAGCTTTTGGTACCTTTCATCTCCGGAAGCTCCTCTGCCCACCTGGCAGTTATCCTGTCATCTCTAGTCAACCATGTAAAGGTAGAAGTTATAGCTAAGTACTAGCATGCAATAACTTTCCTCCTTGCTCTTAAAAAATCTAAATGGAATGCCCATGAAGGGGCCTGTTCGGAGGCAGCTACCAAGCGAACCCTGGTATTAATTGATACTGTATTCTTAGTTCATGACATCATTGTGTGTGTGTGCATTAACTGGTTTTATTTAGGTTGAAAAAGCATCAAGCTGGGCCTATGGTTTGTGTGTGTGTGTGTGTGTGTGTGTGTGTGTGTGTTAGTGTGTGTGTGTGTATGCGCGCACAAGGTAGGACAGAATCATTAGCGATGCAGAATTTTTATTAATACTGCTCATTGCCGTGGATTGTCTTGTGGGGTCACTAACCACAGTTCATGCCTTCCACATGCCAGGCACATAGACACAGACTGTACAGTGTTTGGTAGACACTGAATAGATGGAAAGAAGAAAAAAAAAACCTACATAGTTTCTGGTCCCTAGAAAGTATTCGCTAAGTGGTAGGATATCGAACATTAAACAGATCATTTTAATGTAAGCATGGGCTGCTAAGAAAATACAACGGACGATGATTTGGGGCTAAAGTAGCATTAATGGGGCACATGAGAATTCATCTTTTAAGAAAGGAAGGGCCTCCGGTCAGATGGGGAAGCTGCTCAAGTAGGTCATGGAGTCACAAGGCAGGTGGTGAAAGTGCTCGAATCCTTCACTAGCAATCAAGGGTCAATTACAAGTTAGGAAGTGGCAGGAAAGGGGTCTGGGTCGAGGGGTTGGCCGTCACCATTTCATTTTAGCTTCATCACAATCCTGTGAGACAGGAACCATGCTTTTAAATTTTATTTTACAAATAAGGAAACTAAGACCAAAATGAAAAATGAAGAGGACTTTTTTAACCTGTGAAATGGCAACACCAGAATTTGCATCTAGTTCTGACGGACTCTGAACCCCGTTATCTTTCCACGTCTCCTGCCGCCTAGATTTAAAACCACCAGCGTCACTCTGGAACATGAGACTTTTATACCACGATATTGAAGCAAAGGGATCTATGTTAATAAAAATGCAGAGACTCTTTGCTTCAACGTTGAGGGTCATAACTAGAAAGAGACTTATATTTCCACTGTATGGAATCTCCACACTGAGATGGCTCTGAGCGATTTAGCCGATCTTTACCACAGTACCATAAAATAAAATAGTGTAATGACTCCCAGAATTCATTTCCGTTGTAGTTCTGCCTTTTTGGAGAACCCAAGGTAATTTAAAATAATAAAGACACTAGAAATTAAGGAGAGTGTGTGCCCATCAGATATGATAGTGATAACAGGGCCGAGGAGGCTTGACTCCAAGAGGGAAACTTGACGTGGGGAATGCGTTTTACGGGATCAAAGTTCTGTGCCTTATAGTCCAGAAAATGTTGATCTAGATCAGCCTCTTTTGTTTTCCTCTCCTGCCAAGCACTCTGAAGCTTACGGAATTTATAAAATAAAATTCAGTCTCATCTTTATTATCAACACTAACAAGGATATACTTTCTAAAAAGCTGTATTAACAAAGAACCAATCTCCTGTTTGACTCAGTTTTCACTGTTTTGGATTCCTTGCCCATTTAATCTTTGGCTCCCTGGGTCCCTCCTCTCCCTTAGCCCTGTGTTACAGTCTTAAAAGCTCAATCCCAGTGTCATGCTCTCTCAGAGAAACCATGCTTTCTCTGGAATTCAGCTATCACACCCCTGCTAATGACCTCCCCAGAGAGTCAGCCATCCTTGTTACTTCTTAATTACTGCTTTTCTATCACCTATTAACGTTTATTGTAATATTTATATGTGTCTATCTCTTACACTAGATTGTATCTCCAGAGATCCTTATGTTCTTGTTATCTCTGCCAATCTCTAGCCCCTATGACAAGACTGCAGAGAACCACAGTGCCGGTCCAGAAAGACCACATCCACACATTCTTACTACCCCCCCACCAACGCTCCCCACCTGTAGACACACTGGTGCCTAGAAGTTTTATCTGGTGTCTAGGCAGCAAAAGTATCACCCTGTGATGATGGCGCCCACTTGTACATAGATCTCCAGCCACAGGCCTGTCTGCTCCACCCCTCACGTCCAACTCTCAAAGTGATATTTGCACTAAAATGCAAGTCACCATCTGAAACATAATAGCCAATGTCATCAGGGTAACAATGGCTCCTCATTTTATAAGTGAGAGTTGAAAATGCAAACCCCTCATCCCCATGCCAGTGTCAGATAAATAATGCAATTTCATAAAGTGAGGTTTACGGAAAGATAAGAGTTGTACAACTGTGGCAAACTGGGGAGCATATGCCTCATTTAAAGGGGGAAGCCACCCCTCAGCTTCAGCTGACTGTAGTCATGTGGGAATGTGGATCAGTAATGTCACATCTTCTAATTTTTAAGAGATGCTAAAAATGTATTGATTTAAAACACTGAAGACAGGCTGGGGGGGGGGCGGTAGTAGGGAGATAATAGAAGAAATAAAACAGATTTACAGGCTTCCGATAAAACTGGTATGCCATCACAGGCCTATAGGACAAATTAGCATAGCACACTAAATTTTCATAAACCCTTCTAATTGTGTATATTTGAAGAGGCCTGACAGGGAAAATGTTTAATCACAGGAAACATGAAGTTGGTTAGATTCCTGATTCAGTTTCAGCTAATATTTATTGAGAGTTATATACACCATGAAACATGCTAAACTTCTTTGATGAAAATTTTAAATACTAATATATTAACAAAGTAATATATGCATATAGCTAAAAAGTCAAAATTTTTTCCATGATTTATTATGACCAACAATAGTCTGAATCCCCCTTCCTCTCATTTCAAGTTCTACACAGAAAAGTGTACTTTTTTTTATTTTTTTATCCTCACCCGAGGATATTGTTCCATTTTTTGTACAGAAAGAGTGGGAGGGAGAGAGAGGAAGGGAGAGAGAGAGAGAAACATCGACGTGAAGGGACACATCGAGTGACTGCCACCCGCACGACCAACCAGGGCCGGGGACAAACTGCAACCAAAGTACGTGCCCTTAGCGGGAACCGAACCCGGGTCTCTCCGGACCGCAGGCCGACGCTCTAACCGCTGAGCCAAATTGTACCTCCAGATCTCTAAATTACATTATTATATTGCTGCTTTTTATTTTATCTTCTTGTATTATCTATTGCCTTTCAAGTGCAGAAGATGGGTATGCAATGCTCACACATATTCCACTACACCCTAAATAGACACACACAATTCTCATTGACCCCAACCATTCAACATACTTTCATCCTAAGTATTGTTAGTTCAATATTTATTGTTTTTTTTTTTAACTCTTGTTTGACTGTGTAAAATAGATTCACTGCCTAGCCATGTCATTTACTATAGTTGCATTTTTCTTTCTTACCAAACTCTCTGTTTTGCCCAGATTAATAAAATATATGTCTTTCTATCTAGTTAGTTTTCTAGGTACTTCTACTTAATTCATTTTTCAGTTCTCCCCTAGTTGTCTACATTTCACTCAATATATTCAAATGCATCAGGATTATCCCAGTTTTGACGTCTTGAGGACATCTTTCTAAGGCACTACCCACCTTCTTCAGACACCTGTTGATCTCTGTCTTTAGTGGGTAGCTGAGGCTGAAAGCATGAGCAGTTGACTAAAACCATATGGCTCTCTCATTCATCTGCATCAGGGTTTGCCATCATTGGGCAGAGAAGGCATGCAAGAGAATAACACTCCAGCTAGTCCTTGTTGTTGACATGGCAATTTGACAAAATTTATTTCAAAAAAAAAGATGTGCCAAAATTATCAAAGCAGTTACTAGACTCCAAAGGGGATTCCACCAAGATGGGCAGCCTTAATGACACATTCTAGAGGTGCCCTTGAACTCTTGCTTGGGCACCGCCTTCATAACCTACACGCAGCCTAACTTCGAGACCAAGAGGGTGCATTACTTTTTGTTACTATTATTTGTTTGATTCTGTTTGCCAGGCCTGTGATTTTGTTCTCTTACCCCATGTTGCTGACAGTCTTGTGGGAGGAAGCGAAAACACTGAGTGACATGTTTATTTATGTACCTCATCTGGGACGACATCGTGACAAGCAGCAGAGATGTATTTTTCTAAGCAGACTTTCTGTGTCACTTGTCAGCTCCTTATTATGAGGTGGTTGAGTTTACTGCATTTTTAGTTATATTTGAACGCCTAATAATCCCATAGCACATTAACTATAATTTGTGAATTATATCTGTCTTCTAAGAGTGTATCACTTTATATCTCTTAGTAATCGACTCAGGTGAATCTACCTACAGCAGAATGCTTCTGAGATTTTATTACCAGGCAGACAATTATACTCATCATCATTGAGCTTTTTAGAGTTCCTCTAGAAATAGCTTACCAAATCTTCTTACCCTTTTTTATCTTAACAATTTGGCCCCCCGAGACAGCCCTTGTGACTTGTAAAAATTATGATGGTCTAGCTGTCACCTTGAATTCAGCATGTCTAAAACTAACCTCATTATCTATACCCCTCTTGACCCTCTGGTTAAGTCTAAATCTTTGTGTTACCTTGGCTATACCTCTCTACATCTTCCCACAACGAATCATTGCCACATCCTGTCAATTCTACCTGGAAATGAAGCTCCTGCTTGTCTCCTGCCCACCCAAAGCACAGGGCATTTTCTTCCCTATCCTGGATCATTGCCATGTTCTTCATTCTGCTCTCCTTGTCCCAAGTTTGACTTTCACCTGAGACATAAGGGGTAGCTCATTACCAAAAAGTTGGGTCACAAAGAAAAAAAGTAGAAAGGTAAAAGTAAACATTACCCACATATTTAGATAATCACTGTTGTAACTTTAATGTACATCCTTGCAGATAAAGATAAACATAAGTATGCATGTAGTTATGCAAGTGACACCTATGATATATATGCATTATGTATTGTATGCTGTTGCATTATATATTATTGGGACATTATAAATTGTTTATACTTTGTATTGACTAAATTTGAATTATTGAATGATGTTTACATAATTCATATATTTTGTCTCTTTCTTGCTTAAAAACCTTCAATGATGTCTCACTAACAAGGATACATTCCAAATTCAGCAGGTAATTAAGCCCTACAGAACTGGTTTGACTTACTTCTCTGGCCTCATTTTCTACTACATTTATTTAATTATATGGGTCTATTTCCTGTTCCCTTAAAACAAGCCACCCACTTTGGAGCCTTGACATCTATGGTAATTTTGACTTTAGGTCTGATGGGCTTTCAGAGTCCTCAACCTGCCTCTCTGGTCCCTGACATTTTGAAAATTCTGTTTGAGCTCTAAATAGCCACTCTAAGCCCACTTATTCTAAAAGGCTCCACCAATTTTTGCTATCAGAATGACTTACCTTTCTTGAGAAGTTTTCTAGCTCTTTTGAACAGGTGTGTTTTATATATGTATTTTCTTGTTGAATAAACAAGAACCTTAGAGTCATAAAGACCATAATTCAACTCTTGATTCTGTATCCTACTAGTTGTGCTATGAAAAGTCATTTAATCTTTCTAGGCCATAGAAAAAGGCCAGTTTGCACCATTACCCAGATGGAAAAGTGGAGGAGAGAGAATAAATATTATTCATAATGTCACACATCAGATTAAGACTTGGAATTGGCAACCATTATCTGTTTGATATCAAAGTGGCATGCTGTGCCAATACTTTAGTTTTTCTCTCTTAAAAGAGACTGGAGTGGGTGCACTATTTAGGCTGTTCATGGATATCACTTCTCACCGTGCACCCCACCCAGTGAGCGTGAGCACGCTGTGTTTATACTGCTTGGTTTCCTAAGGCTGCCATAACAAATTACCTCAAGCTGTGTTGCTTAAAACAACAGACATTTATTCTATTGCAGTTCTAGAAGCCAGAAGTCCAAAATAAAGATTTTAGCAAGGCCGTATTTCCTCTGAAATCTCTAGGTAAGCATCTTTCTTTGCCTCTCTGAGCTTCCAAAGATCACCAGAAACCCTTGGCATTCCTGGGCTTGCTCTTTCAGTCTCTGCCTGTTGTCACTTCCCCATGGCTCTTCCTTAAGCGTCTCTGTGCCTTCATATGGTCTTCTTATAAGGACACTGATTATTGGATTTAGGGCTCTCCATTCTAGTCTGACCTCATCTTACCTTGATTTTATCTTCAAGTACTTATTTTTAAATAAGACAATATTCACAGGTACTGAGGGTTAAGACTTGAATTTACCTTTGCTGGTTAGAGGTGTTGACCTATATCCCCTCATATAAACAGAAGTTTCCATTGATAATGATTCACTTGGCAAGATTAAATCTCTAGGCAATGATTCCCAGCCAATGTGGCTCAGTGTTTGAGTATAGACCCAGGTACCAAGAGGTCACCGGTTGAATTCCCAGTCAGGGCACATGCCCAGGTTGTGCGTCCGGTCCCCAGTGGGAAACATGCAGGAGGAGGCCAATTGATGTTCTCTCTCATCAATGTTTCTATCTCTCTATCTGTCTCTCCCCCTCTCCCTTCTTCTCTCTCTAAAAAACAAAACAAAAATAAATCAAAAAACAGTAATAAAGAAAAGATATAAAAAAATCTTCAGACAATGAATATATCTCTATAACACTTCTACTAGATAATAGGACACATGCTAATATGTAGTTATTGTTGTCAATTAACAGGTATAGACAATATACAGTTTTTATTTTTATTTTTATAGTTTCTCATACACATTCACTGACTAAACCTGACACTATTCATAATAGACATGTGGGCAAAGATTACAATGGTAGAAATAGAAAGTTAGAGAAGATAAACAAAACAGAAAAGGATGGTAGGTAAATATTCAACTTTTCAAGGTCAATATACTAAAATTTTAATTTTAATATATTTATTATTCACACAATATACCCATGATAGTTATATATTTTTTCAAGATTTCTCAGGGTGTCCTCTACCCATGCATTTTATTTCTAACAAAAAAGCTAATACTTGTTAGGCTGAGGTATCAAATAATCAAATGGTTCTTTGCCCAGTATTTTTTTTTTTTTTCTTTTAAAGGAATTACCATAAACAAAAGTTTGTAAATGCATGCACTAGGTGCATGTTTTTGTAATGTCACACGCATACTTATAATCAATCGCACGGATTCTTTCTGATACAGATGTTTGACCTGGCAGACTGCACTGATTCCATTCACTTCAGGTCAGCGCCTTGGCCTGGCGCCCCTCTCCATCACTGCTGCCCTTGCCCAGAGAAGCCACAGTCCCCACCCTACGCTTCACATGCGTTTTCCTGCCTCCCTGCTTTGGCTCTATCTTTGCCACGCCCTCCTTTGCCTAGCAAGATGATGTACTTTGAGAGCAGAGACAAAACAATACTTATCCCATGAAGATCCTCATGAGACTTACCACTCATTTTTTTCTTTTACTAGATGATTCTGTTTGCACGTGTATGGAATAATCATGTTATTCTGCCTTCGTGGCCAAAGATTTAGACAGGATGTGTAAATCTCTATAGTGCTTGCCATAGAACTCAGCACATACTTACTTTCTGCCCACTTGCACCCAAGAGAGAGTTTAGATTTTGTTGGTTAATAAAAAGAGAAATTGGGCCACGGTTAGGAGTGAAGACATGGCGGTGAGGTTGAATGCTTATCATGTTCTAGACACCGTGCAAGCTACTAGGGTTATACCGAGATGTGTAAGACAAGGTTCCTGATCTGAGGCAAGTTATAGTCCGTGTCAGAGTGCTGAGGTAACTGACTCGTACAACAGAATTTAGTAAGAGCCGTAGTGATCAGATAAGAGGCACATATGAGGGGCGCCTACATCAGCTTGAGGCAAGCTCATTTTTAAAAAATCCTGAATAGCTCAGCAAGTGGGCCTCGGACAGTGGAGGAAAAGTGGACAAAGGCATTCCAAGCATAGGAAGTAGAGCGAACCAAAGACATACAAGCAAAGATAGATTACGTGTTTGAACATTGCAAGCGTACTGCCGAAGAGATCTAGAAACTTTTTTTTTTTTTCCAAAAACAAAAACAGTACAGAAATAATTTCATACTCTGCTTCTCACTTACTTATAGGGTATGTGAATGCCTCCTTGTGCGTACCTCTACGATTCTATGTGACTTTCTGAAAAATTTCACAGGAAAGTGGTAGGGCAAAAAATTCATTATGAGTTTTTCTTTTAACCACAAAAAGAGCCTGACAGAAAGGTATCTGTCAGGCATCTGCCACCTTAAGCAGATTGTGGGAATGGTAACCAAAATGCATATCCAAGTCATAAAAATTAAACAAAATATTCTCCTGCCATTTATAGTAATACTTCCAAATGACAAGTTCAAATTACTTGTTGTGATTACTCTTCATCTGGGCAAAACACATGTTTGTGACATATTCACAAGATTCAATTACATCGACTGCAATGACACAGAATAACACCGGAAAAAGCTAATCACACACAATACACATACTGTTTAGACTTTTCCCAAACACATCTTCTTTTTGTATTGCAATCTGTTCACCATTTGGACTAATCACTAACTTTTTTTTGGATTGTGCAAACTATCAGCTGAGTTAGACAAGCATAAAAAAAGTTGATAAAATGAATATTCATGCATACTCCATATTATAAAATTTAGATGACATTTAAGAGAGAGAACGGCCTTACCATGTTCTCCAGTGGTATTGGAATACTTGGAGATTTTGAGTTTGTGATGATCATAGAGGAAAAAATCCTAGTGCAAGGACAAATATATATATATGTGTGTGTGTGTGTGTGTGTGTATATATATATATGTTATATCTTTTTTTCAAAGATATTCTTCAGGCAAAGCTTAGCAACTTTAATAAATGGTTTTTGGGATATATTATTTTTCTCTGTCAATCAAAGAACATGGCAAATCACACTTAAAACAGTCTGTATACATTAGTACCTGTCCTTTCTCCACTTGGCCTTCATAAGTCTTTATTTTATTCTTATAATTTTACTGTCTCTTGGGGAATATCTCATCCACTGTAGCTTTCATTTCTAATCTCTATTTCTAAACTATACTCCTGTTCTCACGACAATGCCTACTAAATAGACTTTTCCACCTGAATGTCTTCAAAATTACTATGCGCCATTCAGAATTCATCATCTTCCTTGATCTCTACTCCCAGCTCAAATATGCACATTCATCATTGTTCTCAATCTCAGTGAATTACATAACTATCCAAACTAGTAAATGTTGAGTAATACTTGAATTATCATTCTCTCTCCTACTAGAATAAAGGGAAAGACACAGACAAGCCCCACTAAAAATAAGGAGAGGGGTACATTTACCTCTTTGGCTGACTATCAAACTATACATGTGTATAGCAAGATTCTTCAAGGCTGGGTAGACAGCAGCTATGGGAAGCTGTGAACTGAGTGGAGATTCAAGATCGAACAATATTGAGAGATACAGGAGCTCTGAGCAGCCAGGGTAGAGCGACATTGCTGAAAAAACTGGGTATTGAATTGAGACCTCTTCAAAAGGCCACAATTTAGAAACAGACTCCTCTAGTTTTATAACAATGACATTAAAACCACCATCACAAAGTTTAAAAACAGTTTTTCAACAAATCAAGCTGATTTTTTAGTAAATGACCTGTCAGGACATATCTCAAAAGTTTCTAAAGGAAGATAACACAATTTAGAATCTCATCAATATCATATTCACAATGGCCAAATAAAATAACAAATTATTAGATACATGAAAAGGCAGAAAAATGCAACCCATATGTTTTTAAAGAAAAGAGTAATTTAGATCCAGAAATCTTAAAAACATCATAAAACAACTTTAAAACAGTAAAAGGGAGAATATCAGTACAGAAATGGAAACTATTAAAAAAGAACCAAATTAAATTGTAAAACAGAACCATACACTATCTGAAATGAAAAATCCACAGTATGGGTTTAACATTAGAATGGACACTTCAAAATATATATAAATAAACTTGAAGACATGGCGAGAGAAATTCTATCGACTGATGCATAGAAGGGCCATGGGCAAAAGTCTCAGCTTGAAAATACCTAGCAATCAAAATTTGTAATGGGAGTACCAGAAAAGTGTGAGAGGAAGGAAAAAGGTTAAGAAAGTAACAAAAACATACTTTTACCTAATTTGATGTGAATATTAATAGATCTAAGAATCTGAACAAATTTCTGTGCAGCACAAACCCAAATTAAACAACATCTAGATATATTAGAGCCACATTACCGAAAAGCAGTGATAAAGATAAGTAGTAAGAAGGAGAAACCTGTTACATATACATGAACAGCAGCAACAAGAAATTATACTGACTTCCCACCAGAATCAGTGAAAGTCAGAACATTCTGGAACACTGTTTTTGGGCTGAGAAAGAAAAACATTATCAGTCTAGAATTGTATAACCAGCAAAATATCCTTAAAAAATAAATAAAGCATGACACCTTTTTCAGGAAAACCAAAGCTGAAGAATCCATAGACCTGACCTACAAGGAATATTAAAGGAAGTTCCTGAGACAAAAGAGAAATAATACCAGGTGAAAGCTCTGATCTATACTACAGAATAAAGGTAAAAAATGGTAAATAAACAAATTTACATGCATGTGTATATATACAACTTTAAAAACATTTTTTTTTTATTCCTAACCTGAGGATATTTTTCCATTTATCATTAGATAGAGTGGGAGAGGGGGGTGGGGTGGGGTTGGAGAGAGACAGAGAGAAACATCGATGTGATAGAGCCACATCGACTGGCTGCCTCCCGGACAACCTGACCAGGGCCGGACATGAACCGCAACAGAGGCATGTGCCCTTGACCGAAAATTAACCCGCGACTCATTGGTCCACAGGCTGAGCTCTAACCGCTGAGTCAAAACAGCTGGGGCTAAAAAAAAAATTTTTTCAAGATAATTGATTAGGGACAGAAATAATAATGCCTTTTGGGGTTTAAACTAAGTATAATATTGATAGCCAAGAAAGGACAATACCAAAGGACAGGAAAGCAGTGGATAAAATTTACTGTTATAAGCTTCATATGTTATATATATAAAATAGTATCATGTTAATGCATGGTCAATTATAATAAGTTAAAAATTTATATAGTAAAATCTAGAGTAAACACTGTCTTTTTCATAGAAGAAGTATACTTAGAAGCCAATATGATGAATAATATGAAATAATATAACTTAGTGAAATAAGTTGTAAAAAGACAGAAATAAAGAACAAATGGGACAAATAAAAAGATAAATCAGTTTAAAGTAAAAGAATGAAAAAAGATATACTAGATTAATATTAATCAAAAGTAAGCTGTTTGCAAATAACTTCTCCCATTCCACAAGTGGTGAAGAGGCTGTGGACCAAAAAGAGCCCTCGTTCACTGCTGGTGGGGATGTATGCTGGTCTAGCCGCTATGGAAAAGAGTATGGGCATCCCTCAACAAAGTAAGAATAGAGCTACCATATGATCCCGCAACCCCTCTTCTTGGTATCCACCCCCAAATTTTTGAAAACATTTATTAGTAAAGATATATGCACCCCTATGTTGATTGCAGCATTTTTCAAGGTGGCTAAGACATGGAAACAACAGAAGTGTCCTTTGATGGTGATTGGACAAAGAGGATGTGGTACATATATACTACGAAATACTACTCAGCCATAAGAGAAGATGAAATACTGCCAAATGCAACAATATGGATAGATCTTGATGATATCATGCTGCAAAATAAACCAGATAGAAAAGTTCAAAACCATATGATATCACTGATATGTGGGACATAAAAATGAAAGCAACAAATGAGCAAACAAACAAAAACACAGACTACAATATGGTGGTTAATAGAGGGAAAGGGTGGGGAGATTGTAAAGGGTAAAAGGGTCAAATAAATATATGGTGACTAAAGAATATTTGACTGTGTGAGGTGGGCACACGATGCAATATACTGATGACGTATTACAGAATCACACACAAGAAACCTATGTAATCTTATTAGCCAATGCCACCCCAATATATTTAATTAAGAAAAAGAAAGCTAAAGTAGCTGCTTTAATATCAATAAAAGTAGACTTCTGAGTGAGAAATGTTATCAACAATAAAGAAAAATACACTATAATGATACAGAGGTTAAGTCATCAAGGTGAAACCAAGCGACAGTGTTTGAGTCCAGGTTTGATGTCTTGCAAAATTGAAGAATGAGTTCACAGACCAAGGGGTAAGCAAAGGAACATGTATTTGAAAGATAAACAGACTCCCTGCAGTGGGGAGGGGACCCAAGTGGGTTGCCAGTGAGGCTCCATTGTCTAGGGTTAGATATATGTCTTGCTAGCCTCTGATTGGTCCTTTCAAGGAATTCTGCCTTGGTAACATCCATACATTTTAAAGCTTGTGTTTCCCTCCTGACTGGGCTCAGCCCTAGGTCATCTATAGGGGTCTTAGTGGCTTCCCTTTTTGATCATTTCAACTTCTTCCAGACTATTAGTGAGGAGGAGGGGAAATGCCCTTGTAGCAACCCTATGCTTGCTTTTGGTTTTTCTCCCAAATCCAACCTTGGTTTTTCTATAATCCTTTCTAATGTGACCTGGCTTTCTGCAATAGAAACACACTCTACAGTTTCCCAGCAAAACTCATTCAGCAATCCTGCTGCCTTGCTTGAAGCCAGCCTTTCCGTTGTGTGTGTGTGTGTGTGTGTGTGTGTGTGTGTGTGTGTGTGTTATGTAATTGACCAGTGCTCCTTCCAGGAGCTTCTAATTTGCTTTTCTATAAATGGGGGCTGGATGTTTCTGGCCTTAGAGGCACAATTCCCATGTTAATCTTAGTTTTATTTTGAGATCTGCAGAGTCTGAATAAGCCTCCAATATACTGTGTACTGAGTTGCCTGTCTGTGCGCTGAGCTCCAAGTTCTTGCAAACTTCCTACGTGTCTCAGTCTTCCCTTCCCATGGTCCCGTCCCTCTCTGCCTAACCTGCCTCTATCTCACTAATATAAAAATGCATTCACATGGAATATATATATTTGTGTGTGTGTGTGTGTGTGTGTGTGTGTGTGTGTGTGTAAAACCAAAGAACAATATCCATCGTGAACAGAGGTAAAAAGGGTCTTTGGAAAATATTAACATACAAAATCCAGATTATAGAATTGGTAAACAAGTATATTAAACAAAAATATCTTTGAGAAGGTAGAGGAAAACTACTGCATGATAAGAAAGAAAAGATATTAAAAAGAATGAAAATAAAATTTCTAGAAATGCAAAAAAAAACAGTATCACAAATTTAAAAAATCATTAGATATAACTAACTGCCAATCTAATAATGAAGAAAGTAAACAATGGCATAGCAATAGAAATTTTCTACAATGAGGCACAAAAAAGTTTTTCTATATTGAGGTACAAAAAAAATCACTGAAATAAAGTTAACAGAGGATCAGTGATTTGTGGGGACAATATTAAGTACTAAGTCCCAGAAGGAAAGAGAGGCGGTAGACAGTAAAAGAAGAGTCTAAATTCAACTTTCTTCATCATAAAAATTATTTGCTAACAAGAATTAGAAAGAAAATTTCTCAACTTGATAATGGGCATATCTACATATAACATTATATTTAACGATGGGAATATGAAGTCCTTTACATACTATCTCTTATCACCATTTCTATTTAAAATCATACTGATTTTTCAAGCCAGTACAGTAAATTAAGAACAAAGGAATAAGAAAAATTTAAATATTCACAGGAGATATAACTCTGTAAATAGAAATGGATAAGATATCTATTAAAAAATCCCTACTAGAAGTAAATTTATCAACATCATAGGTACCAGGTTAATTTACAAAAGATAAATTGTAAACTTATAAGCAAATGGAGGGCAAAATTGAAAATAGTTATCATTTATAATAGCATTATCAAACAAAAACTACTTAGAAATCAATTTAGTAATATAATTAAAAGCTTTACATAAAAACTATAATGTTCTATTCAGATAAATTTTAAAACAACCAAATATTTCACAAATATAATGTTTATAAATTATATTGAGATTATTTTTATGATATATTTTTATGATAATGCCAATTATTGCTAATTTGATATATACCTATATCTGTGTCTTCATTTCTCTATTTAAGTAATTTCAATCAAAATCCCAGCAGGCACCCTCATCGAAATCAATAATGGAGTCTAAAATGTATATAAAAAGGCAGTGGTACATTTACACAATGGCATACTATACAGCTATAAAAAGAAGAATCTGTTACCCTGTGAGACAGCATGGAAGAACCTGGAGAGTATTATGCTAAGCAAAATAAACCAGTCAGAGAATGACAAGTATCACATGATCTCACTTATAATTTAATCAACAAAATAAATTGATGAACAAAATAGATCCAGAGACATGGAAGCATGGGACAGAATCTCAGAAGGAAGGGGTAGGGTGGGAAGGTACTAACCAATGACTTATATGCATATATGTATAACCCATGGACACAGACAATAATGTGGTGAAGGCTGGGGGTGGGGGTAGAAGTGAGGTGGAGGGAGTCAATAGGGGGACAGGGAGGACATCTTTAATACTTTCAACAGTAAAGATACAATTAAAAAAATAAAAATTCTAAAAGAACAAAGAACATATTTTTGAATGATGAAAAAAAAACTTGGAGGACTAATAATACTAACTTTCAAACTTATTATAGTAATCAATTTGGTGCTGCCATAAACTACAGATATACGTTAGAGATACTGTGGATTCAGCTGCAGACTACCACACAAAAATCAACCTTAATATTTTTCCTGGTGAAATGTCTTGCCTTCAATTTATAAAAAAACAAAAAACAAAACAAAACAAAAATACCGTTGGGGTGCAATAAACCAAAGCGCAATAACACGAGGCATGCCTGTACCCTTGTGAGACCTTGGAAAATAGCGTTGCTGAGTCTTGGTTGTTCCTTTTGGAAACATCTGTGAAACTTCTACAGAGAGTAATAACATGATACACAGGTCTGGCAAAGAACAAGTGTTTAAAATGAGTTGGCTATTATTAACACGGGGGAAAAATCATCTCCATGTTCAGGCAGCTGATTTGTCAATGGGCTTCACTTAAATAGCATATTTATAAACTGAGGCACATCTGCTCATATTTGTGGGCAGGAATAGAATACTTGATAGAGTAGATGGGGTTAGAAATAGAGACAAAGCCAAGCAAGAATCAAATAATAATAATAATAACACCTACCATCTTTCATATACTGGATATCTAAGCTATTGGCACTAACCTCACTTCACAGATGAGAAAACTGAAGCCTCAGGTAGGCTTAGAGTCTACCAGCTGAGATCATAGAGCTGCAAGGGGCAGGATGATGGCTCAGTCCAAGGTTCCCTGGCTTCGGACCAGCTGTTCAAAACCTAATTGAAGTTGCTAGTTTTACTTGTGTGTGTGAATTTTTATTGGAGGCTAACCCTCATCAAAATGCTCAGAGATAGAAAACTTTCTCAACTACTCTTTTTTTTTATTCTCACCTGAGGACACTTTTTTTTTTTTTTTTTTTTTTGCATTTATCTTCAGATATAGCGGGAGGAGGAGAGGGGGAAAGAGAGAGAAAGAAACATTGATGTGAGAGAGACACACATTGAGTAGTTGCCACCCACATGACCCCAACCGGGGCCGGGGACAAACAGCAACCGAGATATGGGAACCAAACCTGGGAGTCTCTGGTCCAACGGCTGACGCTCTAACCGCTGAGCCAAACTGGCCAGGGCACAACTACTCTTGATATAATCATTCAAATCCTTCTTCCACAAATATAATTTAAATAAAATAAACAGCAGAAAGGCTTTCCACCTGACCTCAGATGACCAGAAATACTGAGCAGGCAGCCATTAGGTTATATTATTCCAAAGCAACCTCTATTGATACCTAAACATACTGAAATGCAGGTTATTCCTTTCCTCTCAAGGTGTGTGTGTGTGTGTGTGTGTGTGTGTGTGTGTGTACATGCAGGCACATGGGTTTTTTGCACTCTCACACACTAGTGCATTCATTACCCAAAACAAAATTCAAGAGTGGCATCTTTTCAGATCCTACGTAGACTTTTTAGCTACATTTTCATTCCCATAAAAGGACAGCACACCATATGATTACATTTTGTGAGTGTGAGTTAAAGAGGTAGCAGGAAGACCTTGGATCACAGTGCACATCGAGAAGCGTATTTTCGTATCAAGGAGGAATTGTAATTAAGCTCTGAGGTTTGGCAGCGTGGGTTCTCTCCCTACAGAACTCTTGCTCGCTGTTGGTGAGTGGAGAGTCTCCTGATCACAAAGACATCCTAATACTGCCTCAAAGGGCTTATTTTTCTTAAATTTTTCCTGAAATAGAGAAAAAAAAAAATGAACTCCCATTGACCCTTTTAATCAGTTGGGTCAAATCAGAACTATTGTCAAAGTGGCTTCAAGCCTTCATTATATTTAAAATATATGCTGGAGAAAAAATGTTAACCTTCCAATAATCAGACCTCATTATAGATTTTCCTTAGCAAATTTTTGCCAGGAAAGGATGGTCGAAGAGTTTTCTGTCTACAGTCTGCAATTGCAGATCATGTTATAGGATTAAATGGTGGGATTTAACTGTTTCCTTAAATCCATTATGTGGCTTTAACTCCTGCTTGTTGTAAAATTGAAACAAACCACCTTCTTCTCTGACTTCAGAAACCACGGTCCATTAATCAATCCTCTGGCCCAGGATGCTTCAGAAATTTGAATGGAGTGAATTTCTTGGACTGGAAAAATTAAATTAATTAATTCATTCATTCATAAGAACCCTTTGAGAAACAAATATACAGTTGTTTAGTCCTCTTACTAGAAATAGAAAAGAAACAGAACTTTAGAGAGTTGAAAAGGGGCTTGCTTCTAGGTCAGTGACAGAACATAAATTGTAATACACTCAGATTAAATACTTATTCTGTTCTTTGCAAAAATAGAAATACTCAGCAGGTAGCCATTTAGGTAGCTACTATACAGAGCACCTCTACTATCTAAAAATGTTAAAATGAAGGTTGCTCCTTTCCTCTCAAGTTGCGTGCGTGCGTGTGTGTGTGTGTGTATGCATGTGACCATGGGTTTCCTTGTAATCACACACACATACACACACAAATACATTCATTACTCAAAACATAGTAAATAAACTACTTCAAGTGAAGCAAACTTTTAAAGAGGGATTCCAAATAATCCCTATATTAAAGAAGAAAATGTCTGTATCAGAGCAGACAACGGTGACTTTTTTTTTTTTATCTTCACCTGAGGATATTTTTCCATTTATCTTCAGACAGAGTGGGAAGGAGGGAAGAGGAGAGAGAGAGAGAGAGAGAGAGAGAGAGAGAGAGAGAGAGAGAGAGAGAGAAACATTGATTCCAAAAGATGCATAGATTAGTTGCGTCCCCCATGACCCTGATGAGGGCTGGGGACTGAAATGCAACCGAAGTACCTGCCCTTGACCAGACTCGAACCCACAACCTTTTGGTCCATGGGCCAACACTCTAACTGCTGAACCAAACTGGCCAGGGCACAACAGTGACTTTTAATAAAAACTTTTTTTATCCTAACATTCTTCCCTGTCTTACCTCCTTCTAGGTAACTCCTCACATCACTCTTCAATGACATTTCTTTCTTTGGACTTCGCTATGGCTCTGGGTGGGCCAAACTGAAAACCAACCAACCTTCCTCTGTAGTTACCGAAAGGAGCTGTCCATCCGCCCCGCTCCCCTGGCACACCCAGACTGTTCAGAACTATTCCCATGATGGTTTTGCACACCATGGGTTTGGAGAGAAAGGATGAAATATAGAGCCTATTCATCTGACCGGCTAATTGGACTTAGAACCACGTCCTGTTCTGGAAACGGAAGGCCCAGGGATCAAGTGCACGTGGCCTGGCCCCGTGGAGCTCGCCGCCTGCGGAAGGAGACCACGTGAAGATGAGCACAGATTTCACCAGTGGGCACTTCCTGCCGGGCTGTTCAGAGTGCTTTGCATACATTAACATAACTCCCTCTTGGTGTCTTCCAAACTTAGTGATGACACCACCGGCCCCATGCATAGAGAAGACAAGGCAGGAAAGGCGGGAACAAAATTGGAGTAACTCCAAAGGCCACACTGTTAGTCTGCGAGGCAGCTGAAGCCTGGAGCTGGCGACAGGCGGGACTGCTGGGTTCGCTCCTAGCTGCGCACAGACTGTGCCCGGCCATGGCCACGGCCACGGCCATGGCCACGGCCACGGTCACGGCCACGGTCACGGCCACCGCAACAAACCAAAGGCCCGAAGCCTCTACTCACCGTGCTTGAGCTTTGTTCTCCTTTTCACGGCCCCTTTTTCTCCACTTCGGTGATGGTGGTGGGGTTATTATGTAGGTCAGTTTTTCCTCTTTACTTGTCTCTTTCAGTCAGGTTGACATATTCCTTCAGTTGGCACCACTAAAGTTGGCACCCTGGGGCCCTTTCTGGCTAGAAAGGGCGGGACAAAGAAGCTGAGGTGACAACTAGTGTGTTGTTTTTATAAAGCTGGGGAAGAAGAGAGGCTGAGGTCCCTCCATCACCGCGTCTGCCTAACTGTATGTACAAAAGCTTTGACAACACAGACGCGTGCCATGCTGCTTGGCACTGAGCACTGGATACGCTGGGGCTATTTTCATTATTTATGTCCTTCCAAAAGTCACGTAGCTAGAGTAGCTCAGTATTTTTTTTCTTTCTTTCTTTCTTACCTTAGGCCCAAACTGCCATTTGCGTAGGCTTTCCAGGGGGCATTTCTGGCATGTGAGTACCATGCTCCAGCTTTCCATCTGCATGATTTTAGTGGGACCTTCACTTTTCTTCTTCTTTGGCTACTTTCCTTTTTTCTTGTAAAGAAGAAAACTTCATGGGCATTTAGCTTCCAGGAAATGGTGCAACGGTCTTCCCACTAATAGTTATGCCGAGACTGTAGCTTCTGAGGTTCCCTTTGTCATTTCAAAGCACCTTCCAAGGAGTCAGAGAGATTTGTGGTTTAGTGGAAAAGGCTTGATTGCCTCTAGCTTTTAGAGATTTAACGATTTAGTGAGGGTGCAGGGCAGGGTTGGAGTGTGAATTTGACTAGATAATTGGAAGATTCCCTGCCATCCTGTGGGTAGTTCAGGGCATTACGGACACACGCAGTGTTGGCTTCTGACCAGGACATGGGGACAGAAATTGGAAGTGATGCTCGCATTGCAAAAGGAAATATGCACGCAAGCGCCCCAAGGCTAGACTTCTCCAAATGTGATGGTGGATCACCTACAGCAAAGTCACCTGGGACTGTTTGTAAAAAAAAGGCAAATTCTTTAGGTCCACATCAAACCTGGAGGGTACAGGTACCTGTGAGGAAGGACCCAGGTATCTAAATTTTATGCAGGTTCCCCAGGATTTTGTGTGTGTATGTGTGTGAGTGTGTGTGTGTATTATATAGATATAGAGAGATGATATAGATATAGATATAGATATAGATATAGATATAGATATAGATATAGATAATAAAGTTAAGGATCGTTTATGAGACAGAAAAGAAACAGAAGTAAAAGAAATTTTGTTTCAGTTAAAGCTGGGGTGTCAGTATGTTAAGAACATTTTTATCATGGAATCAGCACCATATCACTATGGCATTATTACCTTCAACCCCACTTTTGATGAAGAAACTAAATCTCCGGGAGACTAAGAAACTTGCCAAAGGTCAAGAAATGTAGCAGAGGTAGAGTAGGATTAAAACCCAGGCGGTCTGACATCAGAGCTTATTTTTCTAAACACTACAGGAAACTGCCTCTTTGAGGAAAATGCATATAACTCAACTGAACACATTGCTATTGAGTAAGCAACATATGTGAGAACACCAGAAGTTTTGTTTTGTTTGCTTCGTTTTTTTTAGGGAGGGAGCGTCATTAAAAAAAATACCGGTAAAGCAAAAATTTAATCATGCATTTCTGTGCAGTAACTGATCTGCATAAAAGAGAACTTCAATACTATAATGAATAATGCACCTTATAATCAAAACTATCAAGTGGACAGAATTTCACTATTCTTTTAAATTTTAGACCATTAATGGATAGATTGAGGTTCCAGCTTCATAAGAAATTGAGAAGTGATGTACACTCTCTTATTACCAATGTCATCATGTAGCAATAAAGCCATTGTGCATTTTTTTTTAGGTATATTGGGTTTAAATCTTGACATTATTTAATTGACATAAATTGGGCCATGTCCCTTAACATCCTTCCACCTCCATTTCTCATTTATAAAATGAAAAGAAAATAATACCGACTTGCCAAGCTTATAAACTGTATGGGTATCAGTATATATTAATGCAAATAAAAGTAATAATAACAACTACCTCCATAAACGGTAGCGTGAAATCCACACTTACTAGATGGCAAATTCTTTGAGAATAAAAATTCACACTCATACCACATTTTACCCAGCTTAATGCTTAAAAGTCATTTAGTAAATATTTGCTATAGAAATAAAATTAATTAATAATCGGCGTTGCTCTGTTTTAGTAGACATCTGAATGATCAAACAAGGAAGGAATGAGTAACATTCATGCACTTTATCTGATAGAGTGTGCCTTACACACCTTCCAAAGAAACCTGCAGCATGATTTAAAGTGAGAGAGTCACTGTTTATTTTCTTACTGTGAAAATCGCAATTGCTTTGTTTTTTCAACTTTTCTATAGATTGTACATTAATGAAAAAAAAATCCACCACAGCCCTGGCCGGTTTGGCTCAGCGGTTAGAGCATCCACCTGCGGTCCGGAGAGACCCGGGTTCGGTTCCCGCTAAGGGCACATACTTCGGTTGCAGTTTGTCCCCAGGCCTGGTTGGTCGTGCGGGTGGCAGCCACTCGATGTGTCCCTTTCACATCGATGTTCCCCCCCCCTTCCTCTCTCTCCCTCCCACTCTATCTGTGCAAAAAATGGAAAAATGTCCTCGGGTGAGGATAAAAAAAAAAAAAAAAAAAATCCACCACAAACTTTGTCTTGAAGCCCATCTTCCTGGACCCATAAAATAGCTAAACTTTTGGCCGTACTTTAAATTGATCTTCTCTAACTCGAAATAATATGCATGGCCCTCAAAAGCAGATGTTTACTAATAGTAACAAAGGAAAACACAATTACTAAAACAAACAACCTAAAGGCTATAAGAAACTGTAAGATTTGTTTTCCATTTTAACACACACACACACACACACACACACACACACACACGTATAGTACATACTTTGTTCTTTTATTATATTTTAATATTTTCCAAGATTTTCGCCTGCTTTACAAAGGAAAGCCAAATAATATGACGAAGTGATCAAGGGTGTCATAGTTTTAGTGCCAAGGTTTTCGACCAGGAGCCATAAAAAATAGATACATAGCTCATCTCTTCCAGGGATTCATCCAGGATCCTTGATACCTATCTTCCTATCTTCCTTCCTTCCTTTCTTCCTTCCTTCCTTCCTTCCTTCCTTCCTTCCTTCCTTCCTTCCTTCCTTCCTTCCTTCCTTCCTCTATCTATCTATCTATCTATCTATCTATCTATCTATCTATCTATCTATCTTTTTCCCAGTATTTCTCTAAAAGGGAAGACCAAAAGTTTGAGTATTACAGAAGAAAAATACCATGGAGTTTAAAAACTCTTGTATCTGCTTATTAAGTTATTTGTTAATTCAACAAGTGTTCTCTGTGGTTGCCGCTGTCTGCTGAGACTGTAACCGAAGGTGAACTCTGTGGGGGATACACACAAGTACTACGACAATGTCAGACAATGACAGCATGCTGTGATCAGCAATACCATAGCAGCAAGCTTAGGGTCTTCTGCAAACAATGAAATAAATTGTAGAGTCCAGTCTTCATGGTAGAAAAGGCTTTAAAGAGGGGACAACGATTAAACCTCATTTGAAGAGATGGATTAAAGCAAGCAAGCAAAGTTAGACTAATCTAACTCATTTCAAATCCTGATTTTATCATTTTCTGACCTTGAGCAACATGCTCATGTTCTCTGAGCCTGGAATCTTTGCAAAGGAATGGCAGTAATGCTGTTCATGTGGTTTGGGGGAATTGCAGGAGGAGGTGGACTTAAAGCACTCTAGTAAGACCTCGAATAGACTATAAGCACAATCAATATTGATCCTCTCTTTTATTTATTTTCATTTCTTAAATTTTTTAAAAAAGTATTTATTGATGAGAGAGAGAGAGAGAGAGATCAGTTCCACTTGTTTATACATTCACTGGCTAATTCTTGGATGTGCCCTGATGGGGGGTCGAAACTGCAACCCTGGACTATGGGGACAACACTCTAATCCCTGAGCTACGCAGCACGGGCTTATGATGTTCTCCTTTGGAAGAGTGAGCTTGAAGGAGGAACACAGGTTCTTTCTTAAGGTGTTTATCACTGTTGCCCTTCTGAACCTAGAATAAAGTGAAAGATAAACAGGGTCTACTGTCCCTTTTTTCTCTTTTCTCCTTCTTTTGGTCACATCTACTTTTCTTGAGGTTGAAGCACCATAAGGAGGCTTTTAAAAGTAAAAGTAAGGCCAGACACCATTCTAAGCACTCTTCATATCGTGTTATGTAATCCTTATAAAAAATGTTTGTCTTATAAGATAGAGACTTATTATTCCTGTTATCCACTGAAGAACATGAAACACAGGGAATTAAGAAATTGCTTACGATGATCAAGTGCTTAAATTGGGATTCACACTTTTGTTGCCTGGCTCCAAAATTTGTTCCCGTAATCACTGCACACCCGACACATCTATTCTATAGTATGATAACCCACAAATAATCTCTCCAGTGCACCCAGAAGTCCAAAGACAGAACCTGGGGGCGTCAACACTGAAGGAAGTGTCTGTAAGGGGAACAGCCCATAGAAACTAGTGGATATTAGAAGAGGCTTGCCGAGCGGAAGTGGGGGTGGCCCAGACAGTCCTTTCTGCATTTTCCTGCTTCCTAACAGGACTCCAGTGATGTTCAGGTATCCATTCTGCCCTCCTCACACAATGTAGGGGAAACTGAATCCATCCCCCGCTTCGGAAATATATTTCAAACATTCTAAAGCATTTCAAATTGGCAGGGGCCTTTCTCTACACAGTCTTCTGGGTCCCCCAATCTCAGCTGGCCTCGTGAGGACTAAAAGAACACATATCCCATGCATTGGTCAAGGCCATCTTTTTCTCCCACTGGATACAGACCAGGACACGTGTTGCTCCAGGTGTGGCTGGTAGCCATCCTGTGGCCACGATGATCCACTCTGAAGACCAAGTGGACACGGAGAAGGATGAAACAAAGAAACCAGGGAACTGGAACCAGATACCTGAAGTTGTGTTCCTACCTCTGTATCTCTTATAACTTGTAATTATAGGACAAAAAAAAAACACAAAAAACCCAGAACAAACATGTTCTCATTATTTAAGTCACTTTGAGTTTTCTGTTACTTGAAGCAAAGAAAAAAAAAATCTCATTGACAGGGTAGATGCAGGAAGGAGTTTTAAAAAGGGGATGTTCAATATTTTTAGATGTTTCAGAGAGAGAGAAATGTAGTTTTGAAAAATCTCATGATGCAGATATAAACTTCTGATGTCTAAATGATTTGACCCACGAGCCCATGATAAATCTAGGAAACGTCTAACACATATCATTGTATATCCACAGAGACGAGGGCTGAGAGGGGTGGTCATAACAGAAGGACCAAATAAACTTCGCCATTCAGCCCCTTGGAGGTTTTTCAATCATATGGACTCATGCCTGCAAGCAAAGCTGCACATTTATAGGCAGCCAGTCTTGCATACTGCATGAAAAAATAGACTCTGTCTCTGAGGAACCCATATAATAAAGCTGGAAGGATTCTGTAATTAACCCTAGAGTAATTATCTTCCCACCAAGCAAACCACTCTGGAGTTGACATATGGCTTAGCTGCCAAGAACCATGTTATAATAAGGTTGGAGGGAGCAATTTCTAACATTTTGCCCATGGTGTATAAACCTTTAATGGAGCCAAATGCCAGTCATCCACAGAGCTAAACAGAGAAGATTGAGGTAAGGGAAAGCTCAATTTTAAGTACCACGCTTTATTGTTAGCCTTACCTGAGTATTATAAGTATGTCATCCAGCTGCATCACAAAATCAAAGAAGCTGAGAGATGGAAGAGATCTAAGAGGTCATGAACACTAGCCTGCTTTCCATTGTGAGGTTCCCCTCCAAATACCACTGACAGACATCCAGGTAATTTCATATAAGTGCCTTTGGGAACTAATGGTTGAAAATCAAGGACACAAGCTTGGAGCCAGACAGACTTGGGTTACTGTTCATCTCTGACACAGTCTTCATAACCTAAAACAGAAGTAATCCATCTGAGCATTAATCCCCGCTTTTGAGATGATGAGGACATGAGTTTATCCCTTAACACTGTGTTGATAGCACACTTTGTTCTGAGAAAGAGAGCATCAGTTTTCTTTCTTTTCCCTTTCATTGTCAGACATTTGGAATGTGTATCAAATTCTACCCCACAGGAACGTGTAATTGGCCTCCCTGTAACACCCTCTCGCTGGTTCTCAGGCCACCTTCCTGGGACTTCACAGAACTTGGTTGTTTTCCCCGAGACTTGTTTCAACCACCCTCACCCGCCCCCCCACCCCCACCCCCCCGCCGGCCCCAGGGGGTGGGCATTACTTAAGCCCTGGAGTCAGGTTCTTTCACTTGAAATAGTCTGAGATTTTAACTCCTTATGAGAAATGTCCTCCAAGAATTGTTCCTGTTTGATGGAAAGGCCAGTGATCTTTGGTAAGGAAATTAATTCTTCCGTTCTTCAGCATCTAATTCTCCTTGGACTGAGGTATTTTATTACAGTTTATACATTTTTTGGGGTCCTATAATTTTTAAACTCTTTATTCCTTAAGCATTTTCCTCTGTACGTTCAGAGGTCTGTAAATGATTCATAAATACGGCTACCTGCATTAAATGCAATATTTCAAATGTGTGTTCACTGTGAAATGCTAATACATAACAATCTGTCATCTGGAGGCTGCACATCTATTAGAATAGGTAACAGTGGTATAAATTTGCTGAGTGGATATATCACATAGCCCATTAATTATATTTTTATTTTATAAAAACCTCTAGACTTTTTTCTTCCTTATCTGGGTCCTGCATTGAAATTGAAGCTGTATTGGCTGTTTGATCCAGAAATGCTGTCTAACTTCAAGGGTGCTTGTCTCCTATCACTAAAACTGGAATCCTACCTACCTAAAATATTGTTGTTAGGATTAAGTAAGGTGATACACAAATGCATCTTGCATCCAAAATATATTAGGATTTTAATGTGTTACTTTCTTTACACTTCTCAACCCCCTATTTCAAGTAGATGTATAAGTGAGGGACACGATGGTAGATACCCAACTGCTAAGGGGGAAAGAGCAAGAGTATGAAGGACCTGCCTGTTCAGCACCTCTGGAAATAACTGAGCCATGGTGTCCAGCATCTATAGACAGTAGCCCTCAGGGGAATATATGGATTTCAGGTAGCAACTGGTAAGTAGAACTTGGATTATTATATCATGACCATTAGCACATGGGAGCCAAAGGTTAGCACACCACACATGTGCACATAGGCACACACACACAAGCTCACACCACACTCCAAATCCTGACAGCATGTGTCATGAGCATGAGAAACGAAAGGCAGTCACGTGTCACCTGCCTGCTTCTGAAGCTCACTGGAAGGGTTCTGCCTCCGGGTGGTGGCTTCCTTAATGTTTGGCTTTAGTGCCTGGTTCTACATAACAAAGTTGGAAGGATGGAAATATGTCTCATCAATTCCACGCCTTCTGATTTTTGTCACTCACGAGAAAGGTCACCCATATTAGTCATACTCTCAGTACAGGTCCCACTCAGCTAATAAACTCTATCTATAATAGCCAGGCTGATAAAATGACTTTCCTGTAGAGAGGTTCTTTTTCCTTTTCTCCTATTAATTAACGACACCCTCGGTAGAGCGATTGGGGAAAACTAGGAACATTATTTCAAGCTCTAGGGAAGCTCTAGGGAAGGCCATACTTTTTTTTCCTGTTACAACCCAAATCAAATCAAGTAAATCAATGTAAACTGAACAGACTACATTCAACTAAATGTACCTTAATCAGTAGAGAAAATGTGGGGTGATTTAAAATGGCATTTTAATGATCCTGGGGAGCAAAAACACTCATTTGAGCATAAAATGTGCTCATCCACAGACTCAACAACTATTTATTGAGGAGCTACTGTACTGGGCAATTTAGGTAAGTAAATGCTATGGATGTTTGTGTTAGAAAACAGATTAGATTTTCATTTTCACTGTGTAATCCACTTAAAGTTAATCTCTGTAAAATGGAGATTGTAATATTGATTTCATAGGATTAATTATTATAAAAGATACTATGACAGCCCAGACGGTGTGGCTCAGTGGTTGAGCACTGACCATGCACCAAGAGGTCCTGGTTCGATTCCCAGTCAGGGCACATGCCCAGGTTGTGGGCCCAATCCCCAGAGGGGGCATGCAGGAGGCGGCCAATCGATGTTCTCTCTCATCATGTTTCTCTCTTTCTCTCCGTCTCCCTTCGTTCTCGCTCTAAAAGCAATAAAAAATAAATTTTAAAAAAAGATGCTATGACAAATAATAGACACTCAATAAATGGAGAAACTTGTTTTTGTTGTTGATGTTCTAAAACACTGAAGAAACTCTGGATTTTCCCAAAGGAAACTTACCTTGAAGTTCGGGAGCCTAAGATAATATAAATAAACTTACTGCTACCATAGGTTACTTGCAATTACTTATGTATAAATTGAAGAGGTTAGAAAATACCAGCATCTCACATTTTATTTTATAAACTAATCAAAATAAAATAATACATTAGGGCAAAGGTTAGTAAATTATGGTATATCTACATGAGAGTATTTCATGTCGTCATCAAAATCATAATTTTTAAGATGAAAAGAAAACTTCCTTAAAATTAAACATTCAAAGCAACTTATAATGGACAACACCCAGCATCCATTTCTGCTTTGTACCTTATATGACTTTGGTCAGGTACCTTCCTGCCTTATCTTGCAGGCAAACAACATCTGCATTGCTCTGCCTGCCTTAGGTACATGTATCCCATTCTCCCGGCTAGTGACTAGTTTAGGAACAGCTATGTCACAGTTCTAGCCAAAGAGCTATAGTGAAAATCTCATGAGGACTTCTATGAAAATTGAGTTGCTTTTAAGAAAGCTGCAAGAGGAGGTGAGCTCTCTCTCTGCCTCCTCAGCTCATCATCTGATATATCTGTATGTGATACCCACAAACACTGCAGCCATCTTTCGATAAGAGAATGAAAACATTAAATATGGCAGTTCATAGAGATGGAAAACACCTGAGACCTGGACCTCTATAATCATGTATTGTTTTTACTTTTTTTGGTAAAAGTACTTTTATACCTCTATTGAATTTACCGTGAATAAACTAACGTTAAATAAACCCACTCTGCCTCTGGACTTCCTGATATATGAGGTAACTGCCCTTATAGTTTAAGTCAGTTTTATTTGAGATTGATGTTTCTTTTAGCTGGAAGCATTCTTACTAGATTGTAAGTTTTAAAAACACAAACACTTGCCCTGGCCAGTTTGGCTCAGCGGTTAGAGCATCGGCCCGTGGACCAGAGAGACCCTGGTTTGGTTCCTGTTAAGGGCACGTACCTCAGTTGCAGTTTGTCCCTGGCCCTGGTTGGGGTCATGTGGGTGGCAGTCACTCGATGTGTCTCTCTCTTATCGATGTTTCCCTCTGTCTCTTCCTCCCTTTCTCCCTCCCACTTTATCTGAAGATGAATGCAAAAATGTCGTCGGGTGAGGATTAAATAAACAAACAAACAAAGAAATAAAAACACAAACACAAGTAGACAATGATTGGAAAAAAAATATATGAGAACATGTAGTTCATTTTATACAGCTGTTAAAATATTTTTATATTGTTATATCAACTTTTCAAAGAAGAAAACAAAAAACAAAAAAAAAACCAGCAGAGCTGCCCTAGATATGAATGAAAATGCTCTGTTAATGGCTCAAGATTTCTGTTCTACTTGTGAACTTGCTATAGAATATGTGTCTGTTTCATGTCCTCAAGCTGACCATTCAGCAGATTAAAAAGAAGCAGTTGCACTTTGCCAAGAAGTTACTTGGGACAAAGAAGTAAATATCTAAATATCTGGACTTCTGTCTTCCTGGAATATCTACCGTGTTCCTTTAAGCTAAGTGTAGCTTCTGGAAGAGGGAAACAGCTGCTTTTGTCAACTCGCAGTTCCAGTGACCCCACCTCAGACCCTCTGTCCTGCTCATACATATCGTATTTTCTGGCATGACCTGTGACTCCAGAGAATTTGTGTTTTCTCCATTTCCATTCTATTCCTTCTTTCTTGCACAGACCTGGGTCAAACATCCCTCTTCCCAGTAGCCACTTCATATGCTTCCTTCACTCTACATATCAGCAGTTTACTGTTGCCGAATTGTGTCGGTCAGGAATCTACACGCCCGAACTGTGTCCTCTTTCCAGGTTCTCAGAGGCTGCCTTCAAAGTGTTGTCCGGGACATATTTATTTCAGAATGTTAGGACTCCTCGTAAGAGCAGGTGGTTGTTTCCAGAATGTGAGTCCCTGTGGGTGTGGAACTGAGGTCCCTATTTACTTGCTGGCGGTCAGCCGAGTATCATGCTCAGCTCCTAGAATCTGCTGACAACTCTTTGCCACATAGCTTTCTCCCAGCATGGCCTCTTCTTCAAATCCAGCTGTGGATCTACCGCTCCTGTCTGCGGTAACAGTCTAAATATAACATAAAGCTGCAATGGTCATGAATATTCCATCATCCCGCCATATTCTGTTGGCTAAAAGCAAGTTCTAGGTTCTACCTGCACTCTAGGAGAGGGGTCATGCGAGAGTATGACTACCGAGGGGTTATCATAACGTGTACCAGACAGAGACCCTATACTCCCAGTGGCCCTGCCTACCTCCTACACCACTACCACTCAAGTCCTTTCCAGGGGCACCAAGTGCTTAGGAACTTCTTGTCAGGTGGTGGTACATGAGAGCACTTAGGCAGACAACCTGGATCCAAATGCCAGTTCTCTGTGAAGTACTTCATTTGTACAGTGCAAAATATTTAGGTTACAGTTTATTACAAAAATAATTAATCTATGTTACAAAATTTAATCTATGTAATATAAAAGAAAAATGGTAGCCCTGGCTGGTTTTTCTCAGTGGTTAGAGCATCAGGCCAAGGACCAATGAGTTGCGGGTTCGATTCCAGTCCAGGGCACGTACCATGGTTGGAGTTTGCTCCCTGGCCCTGGTTGGGGTCATGTGTGAAGCAACCAATCAGACAGGTATAGATTTAAATCCTATCTAGGTTACTCTTTCTAATTGGGTATGTTCAAAGACAAAGGACCTTTGAAGCAACCAATGTCTGTCTGTCTGTCTGTCTCTGTCTCTCCCCACTCCTCTCTCCCACTCTATCTGAAGATAAATGGAAAATATCCTCAAGTGAGGATTTAAAGAAAAAATGCTAATACAGTACTTGACAATTAGTAGAGATTCAAAGTGGGGAAATATTAAAAGTAGAAGGCTACAATTTTTGTGTGCATACTTAAACCAAGGAGCTCTTAAAAAACAAGCATATTAGAGCATCCCACTTTCTTCTTAAAACCCTTTACATCTGCCTATTGCTGTAGGAATCCTTACCATCGTCCATCGTGTCCTTGCCGGCTCTGACCATTGCCTTATATTCCCCCTGGCTCTGTGCTTCCTTTCAGTCTCTTGCAGCTGTTCTTCTCACCTTGACTCTTCTGCAGGGGCTCACCCCTCCCCCTAGCACTCTCTTTTCCCTTTAACTTAAATGACTGCATTTATTTTTGTAAAACTGTTACGTATCGCTATCATTAATCTCTGTTCACAAAAGAGACTGGAAGTTGAGGTTCTTTGCCTTTGAACATACCCAATTAGAAAGAGTAACCTAGCTAGGATTTAAATCTATACCTATCTGATTCTAAACCATATCCCCTTTTCTGTTCAGACTCAGTCTAAATATGGGCCCCCACATAAACATTTTTTAAAGCTATTTTCTTCTCTGGGAAATATGTAGGGCAGCATAAGTAGTCTTAACACTTCAAATTTATAAATGTAACTCCCTTCCCTGGTGACTAGTTACCCCTCAAGTACCTGCTCAAATGGAAAGAAATTAAATCAGTCTGGACTAAATAAAGAATTTTTTAGCCATCATCCTCACCAAAATGATTATGCCTTTTAAAATGTTCTATAATAAAAATATATTACAGAGATACTTCTTTTTCCTGAAAATTAATGTCATTTTTTCCTATGTGAGTGGGAGGAGAAGGGTAATGAGGTTATTGATATTTTCTTCAAAAGATTAAATGAAATAATAGATATACATCACTCAGAATGGTGTCTGCCACATTTATTATTATACAACTAATAAATTGTATTAATTATCTTATTCATTCAAAAATGTCATTTTTTTGTTCATTCTGATACATAGTAATACCAACACTTTAAATTTGATTCATATACTTTGGAGTCAGAGTGCCTGGGTTAGGATTCTAGTTGATTAATATAATAAATAAAATATTCATTGGCAACCAATTATTAAAAAACAGGTAACATGATAAGAACAAACAAACAAGCAAGGAGACAGCTTTCAACCAGATTATGACCAAACCCTTAAGGAGTTTAAGATCTTGTTGGGGGAAATGATGCATGTTATTTGAATAACTTCCCTTTCTTTGGCACCCTTCTTTTTCTTATTTAGCTTTCTTTTTGTGCACATCTCTTCTCTGATCCCAGATAAATATGTTTCAAATAACAATTTGTATTTGTTTTCTAAGAGAGAATCCTTGGATTCTATCAGATTTTTTTTCTTTTAAACAGTCGATGACTAGTTGAACTCTGTATCTGCTCTTTTGAATAAAAGATTTCAAACTTTTGTATTTGCATGCTGTTTTCTTTTTATTGATTTATATATACATTTTAAATTAAATCTTTATTGTTGAGAATATTACAAATGTCCTCCTATCTTTCCCCCATGGCCCCCTCCTCTCAGTTCCCATCCCATCCCAGGTCTTCACCACCCTATTGTCTGTGTTCATGGGTAATGCACACATGCATGTAAATTCCTTGGTTAACCTACCCCCTTCCCTCTGAGGTTTGTCAGTCTGTTTTATGTTTCCATGCCTCTGCTTCTATTTTTTTTTCATCAGCTTATTTTCTTCATTATATTCCATAAATAAGTGAGATCATGTGATACTTGTCTTTCTCTGACTGGCTTATTTTGCTCAGCATAATATCCTCTAGGTCCCTCCATGCTGTCTCAAAGGGTAATAGAGCCTTCTTTTTTATAGCTGCATAGTATTCCACTGAGTGTATGTAGCACAGCATTTTTATCCACTCATGTAGTGATGGGCACTCGGGCTGTTTTCAGATTTTAGCTATTGTGAATAGTGTTGCTATGGACATAGGGTGAATATATTCTTTCTGATTGGTGTTTCAGGCTTCTTAGGATATATTCCTAGGAGTGGGATCACTGGGTCAAACAGAAGATAAATTATTAAATTTTTGAGAACATTCCATACTGTTTCCCATAGTGGCTGTACTAGTCTGCAATTCCACCAGCAGTACACTAGGGTTCCCTTTTCTCCACATCCTCGCCAACACTTGCTTTATTGATTTATTGATGGTAGCCATTCTGGTTGATTTGAAGTGGTACCTGATTATCATTTTAATTTGAATCTCCCTGATGATTAGTAACTTTGAGAATTTTTTCATAAATCTCTTGCCAATTTGTATGTTCTGTTTGGAGAAGTGTCTATTCAGGTTCTCTGCCCATTTTTCAATTGCATTACAAAGAAAGAGAACTACAGGCCAATGTCCCTGATAAACCTAGATGCTAAAATCCTCAACAAATATTAGCAAACAGGATCAAGCAATATATTAAAAGGATTCCACACCATGACCAAGTAGAATTTATTGCAGGGATGCAAGGCTGGTACAATATTTGAAAATCAATAAGATAAAAGTCACATGATCATATCAATAGAATCAGAAAAAACATTAGCAAAATCCAGTACCCATTTTTGATAAAAACTATCAGCAAAGTGGAAATAGAAGGATCATAACTCAACATAATACAAGCCATCTATGAGAAACCTATAGTCAACATCATACTAAATGGGCAGAAACTAAAAGCATTTCCCCTAATAACAGGAATAAGACAGAGATGCCTGCTTTCACCACTTTTATTCAACATAGTACTGAAGGTCCTAGCCATAGCAATCAGAGAAGAAAAAAATAAAAGGCATCCAAATTGGAAAGGAGAAAGTAAAACTGTCATTATTTCACAGATGACATGATACTGTACATAGAAAACCCTAAAGACTCCACCAAAAAAACTACTAAATTTAATAAATTAATTTGGCAATGTAGTGGGATACAAAATTAACACTCAGAAATCGATGGCATTCTTATACACCAATGAGCTATCAGAAAGAGAAACTAAAGACGTAATCTCATTTACCATTGCACCAAAAAAATTAAGATACCTCTAAATAAATTTAACCAAGGAGGTAAAAGACCTGTACTTGGAAAAGTACAGGATGTTGGAAAAAAAAGAGAGAGATAGAGGAAGATATAAACAAATGGAAGAATATACTGTGTTCATGGATGGAGTGGAATAATTAACATTATTAAAATGTCCATGCTACCCAAAGCAATCTATAGATTGAATGCAATCTCTATTAAGTTACCAATGGCATGTTTCACAGATTTAGAACAAATACTTCAAAAATTTATATGGAACCTAGAAAGGCCCCGAATAGCCACAACAATCTTGAGAAAGAAGAACAAAATAGGAGGGATCACAATACCGGATATCAAGTTATACTACAAAGCCACAGTAATCAAAACAGACTGGTCCTGGCACAAGAACAGGCATACAGATCAATGGAACAGAACAGAGAACCCAGAAATAAACCCAAACCATTTCCTCAATTAATATTTGATTAAGGAAGCAAGAATGTACAATGGAGTAAAGACAGTCTCTTCAATAAATAGTGTTGGGAAAATTGGACAGGTACATGCCAAAAATGAAACTAGACCATTAGTTTACCCCATACACAAGAATAAACTCAAAATGGATAAAAGACTTAAATGTAAGTTGTGAAACCATAAAAATCCTAGAAGATAATATGGGCAGCAAACTTTCAGACATCTGTTGCATGCTGTTTTCATTCAAAGTATATTGGTTATCATAACCTTGGATGCGGGGCTGTATGCCCACCATTTCACAACTTGTCCTCTTCTTCACCAATCAGTGGCCTCCTGTTTCATCCAATTTATCATCTTGATAAAACACAGAAGCTAAACAACATGATGATTATGAGATCAATGATAAAATATATTTAGATACATGTATATCCCAAGGCATTAAACTGTACAGTACGTGGTGCACATGCCAGGGGTTTGATCTGTCGAGCCGCAGCACAAATTCCACATAATATTGTCATGCCTAGAACTGAAAATAATGAAAGACTGTTATACCTCTCTCATTTCAGATTTTGCCTGCACCGTTTATCTCTGCACCCTGTGCAATGGCTAATTCTTGAACCTCTAAAACCTGTTTTATTTCTCCAGAATGCTAGTCCATTGTCCCATTTCCTATAAAAGAAAATGGCACAACTGACAAAGTTAGTGAGCATCCACTACTGAGATCAGAAAGGCAAAAGATTTGTCTCTAGCCCTAGTTGCACCCCTATTTCATCTGTATCCCAAAATAATCCACGTATACCCACCTTGGGCTGTACTTCTTCATCTCTGGGTTGGGAACTGAGTGCCTTCCACAGAGGGGATGGTGGGGGTAGGATTTATCAGAGGGAAGTGGAAAATTGCTAAGTATTAATACCATTGAATCATTTTGCTAAAAGCCTGATTAAAAATCAAAAGAAAAGCCTCACTGCTGGAGAAAAATGAAAACAATTAAGGAGAAGCAGCAAAACTTAAGCCAGTACAATGGCGCTCTCTTATCCATGGTTTGGGTTTCCATGGTTTCTGTTACCTGTGGTCAACTGGGGTCCAAAAAGAATAAATGAAAATTTCCAGCCCTAGCCGGTTTGGCTCAGCAGTTGGAGTGTCGGCCTGCGGATCAGAAAGTCCTGGGTTCAGTTCCCACTAGGGGCACGTACCAAAAAAAAAAAAAAAAAATTCCAGAAATATAAAATTCATATGTTTTAAGTTGTGTGTCATTCTGAGTATTGTGATGGAATCATGTGTTGCCCAGCTCCAACCTGCCTGGGGTGTGCATCATTCTTTTGTCCATCTTCTCTATGACGTATAAGCTACCCATCCACTAGTTATTAGGAAGCCAGCTCCGGTGTCAGATCGACTGTCAAAGTATCGCAGTGCTTGTGTTCAAGTAACACTTACTTTACTTAATAATGCCCCAAAGTCCAAGAGTAGTGGTGCTGGCAATTCTGACAAGGCAAAGAGAGTAAAGTGTACATATGTACAGGAAACAAGTTCAGTATATGAATGTTTAGTATTGTCACATTTTCAGGCACCCACTGGGGTTCTTGAAAGGTATCCCCCACAGACAAAGGGGTACTACTTTATTGCAATTTGTCACTTATCAACTTAACAGCAAGAATCATGACCTTTTAACTATAAAATGTCAAAATTGGAGACGTATACTGCTCAGAGCCCATACCTTCAAAGAGTTTACAAACATCCTCAGAGACTGTTCATGGATTCACAGCTTTAGTTGTTGTTTTTTTAAATACTAAAATAGTTATTGTCTCTTTTCATTTATTATTTTAAACTCATCTTTATTGTTGAATGTATTACAGATGTTTCTCCCTTTTTTCCCCATTGAACCCTCCCCCCCATCTCCACCCCCTCCTGCCTTCCCCACACTTTTGTCGGTGTCCATTGGTTGTGCATATATGCATAGAAGTTCTTTGTTTATCTCATCCCACCCTCCCTCCCCCTTTCCCTTGGAGGTTCATCACTCTAACAACAAATTTGTACTTCTTAATTCCTTCATCTTTTTTACCCACCCTCCCAGCCCCCACCATCTGGCAAGCAACAAAAAGTTCTCATATCTATGAGTCTATTTCTGTTCTGCTTGCTCATTTTGTTTGTGGATTCAATTGTTGATAGATATGTATTAATTGCCATTTTATTGTTCATATTTTTGTTCTTCTTCACCTTCAAGAAGACCCTTCAACATTTCATATAATACTGGCTTGGTGGTGATGAATTCCTTTAGCTTTTTCTTGTCTGGGAAACTCTTGACATGTCCATCAATTCTAAATGATAGCTTTGCAGGATAGAGTAATCTTGGTTGTATGTCGTTGCTTTTCCTCACCTTGAATATCTCCTGCCACTCCTTTCTGGCCTGCAAAGTTTCTTTTGAGAAATCAGCTGACAGTCTTATGGCAGCTCCTTTGTAGGTAATAGACTGCTTTTCTCTTGCTGCTTTTAAGATCATCTCTTTGAATTTAACCTTTGGCATTTTGATGATGATGTGTCTTGGTGTGGACCTCTTTGGGTTCAACTTATTTAGGACTCACTGTGCTTCCTGAACTTGTATGTCTGTTTACGCCAACAACTTAGAGAAGTTTTCTGTCATTATTGTTTCAAATAGCTTTTCAATTTCCTGCTCAGGGAACTTGGTGAGACATACAAGGGACTTAGTGAGACCTTCAAGGAACTTAAGGAGACCTCTGAGGAACTTAGTGAGAACATCAGCAACATAAAAAGGGCCAGTCAGAAATTAAGGATGCACTAACTGAAATAAAGAATAATTTACAGGAAATCAATAGTAGAGTAGGTAAAGCCAAGAAGCAAACCATTGATTTGGAATATAAGGAAGCAGAAAACACCCAACTAAAACAGCAAAAAGAAAAAAGAATCCAAAAAAATGAGGATAGTGTAAAGAGCCTCTGGGACAACTTCAAGCGTGCCAACATTCACATCATAGGGGTGTCTCTTTACATTTTAATTGAGAAGACTGATCCTAAGGGCACATGTGTGGTAGAACAAACTCTGTCTTTGGAATCAAGCCTCTCTAAAGCCAAATTCCATTAGCAACTTATTAACCGAAATGTTTTAATTCCTTGGACCTTGATTTGCAGAATTATGATGTCAGTTATAAAAGTTACACAAAACTAACTGTGTATAAGAATTTGCATGCATGTGTGTGTGTGCTTGTGTGTATTATACAGACACTTATATTTGGGTATAGATGTGGAAGTGCTTAGTAGAGTTATGGGCACATAGACACTTAAAATATACAAATTTTCCTTTTCATAAATTATAATCTATAAATTGTTTCCAATGGTGGTATATCACATATCACAGTAGACTTCCAAGAAATGCCTGTTTTTGGACACAAGGTGATTCAAAGAAAGAACAAGGATTTTTGAGCCACATAGTATGGGTTTTAATTGTGGTTTCTGGCTGGTTAGTGGTAACAAATGATTTGAATTTTTGTGTGGCTCCAAAGTTATGCCTCTCTCACTATCCCACACTTCCAGGGCAGAAAAAAATGTTATACTATTTCCAAAGTAAACCCAGAGAAAGCTTGGAGAGGCTCTGATTACCCCCTTTCTTAGCAGGAGTTTCAGTAGGCTCAGGTAATGGCTACACTGTGTGCCCAGTGGCCAGCTCGCTGGTTGTCAATTTCCATGGAGTTTATCTCGGGGCCACTGAGGTATTGGTTTACAGAGTGGCTGAATGATTCCTGGAGGGTGTACAATTGAGCCTGTTCTTCCTCTGGGGATTAGTGAATCGATTACCCTTGAAAGTCATAGTTTTTCCTCAAGCAACCCTTTCTTAGATTTAACCAATCACAGCTAGAATGAGTTGCTTGCCTTTCTGGAAGCGTGGGCCTTGAGCCCGTTTTCATAGAATGCATTCACAGGTTAGGCTGTTCTCTACCCATAATCTGTATGATTTTTAGAACCAATTCTGTCTCTATTTTCCTTATTCCACATATAACCTTGGGCTGATATGTATTTGAAGAACTATGTTATTTTTCTCATGAGAAAGAAAAGGGTTCAGGTAGGCCTGCTTTACGATAAATACATCACAGATTTCCCAGTGCACCTGGGGTTGGCTGGGCTCCCTCACTGCATATGAAAAAGGGATATGGAGGGAAGGAATGTCAACCTAACAATTCATTTTTCCTCCTCTTGGGAGGCAGGAGGCTTCTGTGCTATCCTTCAAGTCACTCGAATCAAACTTCCAAGTTAGACTTTGTCTCTTTTTATCCTTGGATCTACTTGGGTAAGATAGTCCCTCCCTATACCTGATTTACCCATCTATAAAATCAGCATAACATGTGATGACCCTGTATGAACATTAAACAAAAAGGTCTATGCGTGGAGTGGCTAGCCCAGACTAGGCACTCACTGACCTTTTATTCTTTCACCTATGTCTTTACTTAAGGTTCTTACCGGACTGGCATCATAAATAATACTCACTTTCTTTTAGAAAGCATACTCTACATTATTTTCTTTGTAAAATTGTTTTAGAATAAATAGAAGTAGGGTACAAACTGACAAACCTCAGGAGAGGGGGTGGGGAGATGGGGAGGGGAGAGATAAACCAAAGAACTTATATGCTTGTATGTGTAACCATTGGACATAGACAACAATGCTGGGGTGGGGGGCGGGATCGGGAGGAGGTGTCAACAGGGGAAAAAGGAGACACATCAGTAACAAAATTAAATTAATAAAATAAAAAATCAAATATTAACAAGATAAAACAACAATAACATAAAAGAAAAGTTGATTATGTCCTGTACATGGGGAATAAAAAAAAAAAAACAGAGAATTAAAGTATTGTAATTATCTATGTGATTAATTTTTTTAACAAGGACAACAGACTTTTTCACCAGAATTCACTCCCTGCCTCCTATATTTAATGATTTCCGTGTTTCTAAGCCTTGGTTTTCTCATTTCAAAATGGATAAAAAATACTTGCTTTGCTTATGTCTTATTACTTAGCACATGCAGCTGTATTACTATTGATACCATTGTAATTAGTCAGTTGTTAACAACAGGAAAGAAGCAAAGGGGAGGCCAGGCATTACAGGCATGCCATTTGGGCAGGGGAAGCTGCAGCTTTGCACTCCCCAGGGAACCACATGAGGAAGACAGATACATACCCAGTAAAGTTGGGGTGACATAGGAAAGGTACTTGTCTGTCAATTAAACCTAGAGGCAGAGATGGTTGGCCAGAATGCACATGGCCACTGCAAACCCATGAAAAATTGGGAAAACATAATCCCCTAAAAAGCAAAATTTGCTCTCTTGTTCCTTTTGTTGGGCTTGATTCTTGGCTCGTGGGCTCTTGTGCTCCTGTTCCCTTGCATTTGCCCAGTGGTCCATGGCCATGTGGAGTCCACACACATGGACTGAGGGACTGCAGCAGAACACACAAGCTGAACTAGCCTGATGCTGGACTGGACCCAGCTCCAATATGGAATAGAAACTTCTGACACTGGCTCTGATTTTAGCTCTACTGAAACCCCAGCTACACTTCTGTGACTGGACTAAGGGAAATGGGACTTTGGAAACCCAGGGGTGTAATTCCACAGAAATAAAGCTTTCCACTATATCTCATCCTCCCATGGTGGTCTCTTAAAATGCTTATTCCAGCAGTACCCCCAAGAACCCTACTTCCATGAGCATCTGGGGAAGATGAGCCCCTCTCCTGTCCTGTAAAAGAGTCACTTTGTTTCTAATCAATATTATTTTACTGATCTCAACACATTACTATATATGCAACTCTTTTATTGTTATATGAACATGGTTTATTCTAATGAAGAAAGCTTCCTCCTTTTTAGAACCAAACATAATTAAAGAAATAATATTTGTGCTTTTTATTAATCCCCTAAGGTTTAAGTATCAAAAACAAAGAAGAGTGAAATATATGAAAGAAATATAATAGCTTAAAAAATTTAATAATGCCTTAAATTTCTTAGAGGTTATCTTCCCATTTTCTTTGCTGTTTAAGATGCTTTCATAGACAGAGTCAATAAAATTAAGATAGCCTTAATGCTAAGCTTTTCAAATGACTAATTATTTTCAAATGTATTCTACTAACGAGCAGGAGTTGAACAGGTAAAGGGGTTGAAAAGTCCTTGGTTCTTTAATCTGAGGAGATGTAGGTACTGAGTGAATTTTTATTGGTTTGAACATTTCCTGAGCACTAGTCATGTGCTGGTCATGCTCACATACATCACTTTCTTTAACCCTCACAATACTAATTAGACGAATGTTCTGATCCCAGTTTGTAAACACTGATGAGGGCACTGTGGCTCAGAGGGCTGAAGTCACCAGTAGGTAACAGAATCAAGATTTGGATCTAGACTTCCCTGACATGCTCTCTCACTATAGCCAGGCAGGCTCACAGGCTGAAATAATCAATCTTTGCCTTTGACCATAGATGGGCTAGAATTTAAAGTGGCAAAATGCAGGGGAGTCCATTTTGACTTCACTTTGAGACCTCTCATCATTAGCTTCAATACGGAAAACGTTTTCAAATGTGATCAAGCAAGTGTAGGAGCTAATAGCTACTGCAACGTGTCACAGTCTAGTACTCGAACAAGGTTAAAAAAAAGTCCTCCCAGCTTCCCATGAACTAATGAAACTTATGATTTAGAAAGAGCATGTTGTAATGGCCATTAACGGTGGTTCTCAAAATCTCCCAATCACTAGCATAAAAATCCCCTAGTCTCTATTTATTTATTTATTTATTTTTATTTTTTATTCTCACCAGAGCACATTTTTCCATTTTTTTGTTCAGATAGAGTGGGAGAAAGAGAGAGGAAGAGAGAGAGAAACATCGACGTGAAAGGAACACATTGAGTGGCTGCCTCCCACACGACCCCAACCAGGGCCGGGGACAAACTGCAACCAAGGTATGTGCCCTTAGTGAAAACCAAACCGGGGTGTCTCGCAGGCTGATGCTCTAACACTCTAACCACTGGGCCAAACCGGCCAGGGCTCCTAGGCTCTTTTTAAAAATGCAAATTCCTGAGATCCTTCTAGAGGTAGGGCCTAGCAATCTGTCCTCAGGTGATTCTAATGTTTGCAAAATTATGCACTGAGGATGATGATCATTATGGTGATAAAGATGATGAAGAATGAGAACAATATTATCTCATGTTATAAGATGCACGCGATGTTTTAGGGCCTGACATAAAGACTATGTTCAATGCATTCAAATTTCTTTCACCTCGTTTGTATCAGGATGACTTCCATTTATTTTTCACCCACACCTGGCCATTAACTGCTGAGAGAATTTCTCTTCTATTGTCTCAAGTAATCCTTACACCCTCCATAAATTAGATATGTCATCCCAACTTTAGCAATGAATTGTCAGAGAGAGAGAGAGAGAGAGAGAGAGAGAGAAGAAAAAGAGGAATGGGAAGAGAAAGATGGAAGAATGGAAGAAAGGAAGGAAGGAGAGCAGGAAGGAAAGAAGAGGTTTTCATGTATAACAACATTCTCATATGAAGTCAATGTTCCCGGATGTCCTTTGCTGGCTATTGCCAATGGTTAGCGCCCTCTGTCTGTAGAACTCAGCTTAATACTTAGTGTAGATCAGGCTCTCAGTCTACATCTGCATAAATAAAATACATGGATAAACAATACAATTATTTTGATATTATTACACCTGATTTTTTTAAGGTAGAGAAAAAGGTCATACTAAACAAAGAGTGTAGAATAATATCTTAATGATCTGCAAGAAGAGTTTGCAAAGAAGTGATGATTAAGTTGATTTGTGGGAAGCACTGTGAGCCAGAACTGAAAAGTAGTGAGCTTGAGAAGCAAGCCAGGTGCAGACACAGTGCAGAGCCCTCAGCCCTGGCTTTTGCAATCCCCTTACACCCACCAACTGCCTAAACTGCAGCAGAACTCGAAAGCTCCCAAATACCCAGAACTTATCATGTATAAAAGGGGGCTGGAACCTGGGCGTGGGGCTCAGCCTTTGGAGGTAACTCTGCTGGGCCAGCACAGGTGTGCATTAAACAGGCATTTTCTAATCCTCTGAATGCCTGCAGTCTGTCTCTTCCCACCGACCAAATTTCTGCCACAACAAGCCTTCAGTACAGGCAAACAATTATGATAGTCCATGCTTCAACAAGCCATATTTGGAAAAGGATTAAAGTAAAGTAAATAGGAATATTAATAATAATGTTTACATAGAACTGTATAGTTTTCAATACAATTTTATATACACTATTTCCTAAAATCCCTACATTTACCCTAGGAGGTAAACAGAGATATGTTCCCTGTTTAAATGAAAACTATGAACATCGAAAAGCTTTCTTCTTTACAATTGTGAAAGCAGGGCACTAGCCACAGGTTTAGTCCTGTGATCCTTCTTTTATGGCTGGCCATCCCCTGGCCTTGAAGTTACTTGAACATAGTGCATTTACCTCACATTCTTCTTTCTTATCTCTGAGTCTGTCATGAGGGGCTTTGTCAACTGCTTGTTAAATTCTAGTTTCAATCTGCAGTCATCCCCTATTCTATACCCTGGCCCTATGAAACAGCAATGAATACAAAAGACTAATCATCCTATCTTTGCTTTGTGGCTGGGGCGAAGGGATTAGAGCAAACAGTAAAGGCAAAAGGAAGAGGTAAGTCTTAGGTAATGAGAAACAGGGAGAGAGGAAGTGCAGACCTAGGATCCTGCAGAAATCTTGCACAGATTTTTGCATTTTCCTGAATGCTGTTTCTATTTTCTTTCTGTGGATAAATTGATCTACATGTTCATAAATAAATTAAGTGAAAACATTGTGGTCCTTTTATCAAAAGATGTGTCCTAATACTGTTTCATTAATGAAAAGGATGACGATGAAGATAATACAACTTCCGTATTGATAGTCCTTTAGATCTCAGTTGATCTTCGCAACAACATAAAAAACCAAGGTTCAGAGTGAAGGAAGGAGCGCTTCAAGGTCACTTAGCTCCACAGGGAGGTACAGCTGGTCCTGAAGCCCCATATTCTTTCCATTTTTCTATCCTGTAGTTGGCATGCAGGGACCCTGTCATTATAATAGCTTTAGACCAAATTAATCTATCTTCAGCTAGACATGATTTATATAAAATTCCCACAAGGCAAGTCCTGTCATTTTAAATTCAGTTGAACAGGTGAGACAAACGTGTGATTTTTATACCATGTAACAACCAATTTCCTACCATGAATAGAGCTGACATCAATTTCAAAGAAACCAAAGCAAGAGAGAAGCAAGTCAGGTGAGCCCGACTGTTTAGAAAGTGAGAATTGGAACCACAACCACATGTCTGCAGACTTCTTTTGTGTCAGACAAACTGGTGTGCAGCATTTCTCCAAGCATTTAATTATGAGCTAATAATGACTACGACTTGGAAATCATGTTTTATTTTCAAGCATATTTTGCCTCAAAGACCTACCCAGGATCTCCAAAGAGTCTTGTTAATAAGAAACATTACCTGTCGTATCTATTGAGAGGCAGGGTGACGTCACGGGATGGCCCTGGGAGTTGAGTAGCACTGGTTTCTGGCTCCAGCTCTGACACTTCTTTGTTTCGTTATCTTGGGCATATTGTAAAGAACAGACATGATACTGCTGACTCCACTGAGTTTTATGAGATGCTCAAAAAAACATTTTTCTTCCTGTGCTTAAAATTATATTAAAAAATTTAGTATGTGCCCAGCCAGTGTGGCTCAGTGGTTGAGTGTTGATCCATGAACCAAGAGGTTGCCGGTTCAATTCCTAGTCAGGGCACATGCCCAGGTTGTGGGCCCAGTTCCCAGTGGGGGGCATGCAGGAGGAGGTCAATCAATGTTCTCTCTTATCAATGTTTCTATCTCTCTCTCACCTCCTCTCTCTCTCAAATCAATGAAGAAAAATAAAAAATAAAAATAAATTTAGTAAGTAATATTTATTTCTATGCTTTTCACATCTACTATGTGACCCTAGCTGACAGAAGGAGCTCAATAAATGTTTGCTGAATTGCAGGGATTCTAGCTGCATGTCTTAAGTTATGTAAGTCAAATACAAATCTTGCTTATCTGTATCAAGCCCTGGTGCTGGACTGAATGACTGAGATGGCAGGGTCCACCCTAATGACAGTGGGGTCCCTCGTGGCTGACTCTCTCATCACTGTGCTCTAGGTTTGTATTTATATAAATATTTAGAGCTTCACAATCCTGGGAGAAGTAGTCAGTCTTTATTCTGCCACCTTTAAGATGGGGATAAGATAGCCAGGTGTGGTGTTTCTACCATACAGGATTTTGATGAATATGAACACAGATATTATATGTGAAAATGTTCATCAGGTGCAAAAGTCTGTTCTAAGATAGAGAAGCACCACAGTTGCTGTGAGGTCTTCTCCATGTGGTTGATGTTTGTGCCTCGTGGATCAACTGTTTGGTCAGAGATGTGGATTTCACAGAAATATGTTTTGAAGCTTAGAATACAGCAGGGGATAAAATTTGAATTTTTGAGAACACCACACTAACACCATCTAAGAGTTTTTGTGATGGTTGTGATTGGCTTGTTTTTTTTCCTTCCTCCCTCTGAAGATTAAGTGTATATTTTCTTCATTCTGGTTTAGAAATGATCTAGTTGAGGAAAGAATGTGATTCTTACTATATTTCCAAATTGTTCAAACATAAGCATCTTTGTGCTCTATTTCTCAGTTTTGCAAGAAAGGGAAGAAACAGTTGATTTTTGTTTTCACATTTGCCATTTTATTTGTATATTGAAATTTCCCTCTCAGCTTCTTTACTCTCTGAAGGGAAGGAGACCATCCTGGACAAGTGTCTCCATCATGGTCCTACATCACGGCCAAGTTCAGTTTATTTCCAAAACCATGTACTAAGTATCCACTCTGCCTCCCACTGCGCTGGTGGATACGGAGAGGAAAAGACATGGTCCCCTGCTCTCAAGGAGTTCAGTGTCTAGTCCAGGAGACACCTGCTTAATTACAATCAGTGTATTGACTCCTTCCACACAGGTGTGCAGGCAGGACAGAGAGCTCGGAGATGGCCACCCAGACTGAGGGCGTGAAGCAGCCGAGGAAGGCTTCCAAAGGAGGTTACACACTTCAGTGTCCGCAACATTTACAACTACACAGACTCTCAAATGAACAGCTAATTGCATTCCAAAATGGCAATATTCCAGAAAACTCTTCAATTTTTACCTTCCCTACAGTATTATTCCTTGACTTAATACTATTTTTTGTTTTTGTTTCTTTCAAGGGTAAATGTAACTATTTACTAGCTAATCCGCTAGAAAAATCTCAGGAGGCAAAACCAGTGTTAGAGTTTAAAAAGCAGCTGATTATATATTCTTAAGGCTGTAGAAAGAGGATGAAAAACTGTTTCATCTTCTAGGTAAAAACAACCTGCTTGTTTCACTGTATTTAAAACATACACCTCTTTAAGAAGTCATGCTAAACGCATCTCTCTCAGAGTACCGGGTGCCACATGCCAAATGAAAACATTGTGGTCTGCTATACTATTCCACTGATGAATTTTTTTTTTTAAGTCATACATTTTCCCCTTATTTTGGAGAAAAACAACAACAACAAACACACCTCAACTCCCTAATCTATAATTGAAGACGGTTTGTTAGGTCCAAAGGGAAGAAAGAATGAACAGAAGAAAGAGCGTACAAAGCTTTACTATTTGAGTGAGGAGCCCCATCTGGGGTGGCCGTGTTCCCCGCTGGTGCACGGCACACGCAGGGAAAAACCCGAGAGCCAGGTGCTCAAGGTTGTTCAATGTGAGTCAGAGAAGCCTGGGTATTTGAATGCAAGGTAGAGCTGACATCTGTCTTCTCTATAAAAGGTATGTATTTATTTATTTTTATGTGATCGGTTTCAATCCTGAAAAGTAGACACAATCACATTTCATACATTTCAAGCAGCAAACAAGGCGTAGCTGCATTTCTTGAACGGGAGGAGTGTTTGGGAGGCTTCCAGGGAGATGCCTCTAACACATAACAACAATGCAAGCCTGTTACTCAGTGAGAGCTGGGAGGTGGGGGGACTGTTATGCCCCTGCCCCGTGGGACAGATACTGAGGTTAAAAAGACAGGACTGGGCAGAGGTAGAGGTGGGCAGAGACCACGAGGAAGCAAGACTGGGGTGGCTGGAAATGACTACTTCCTGCAGCTCCCTACCTCCTTTACCCTTACCACCTCCACAGGTTTTCAGCTCCTCCTCACCCTGCCTAACCATTCCACGTAAATCCTCTCCACGCTTCACGTCCTGTCCTTATGGAAGGCCACGTGACCTCTGGTTAAGAGCTCAGTGTGTCCTGTTAAATAGCACTGCATTCAAATCCAGAAGTTATTTGCTACTAGCTTAGGGGCTTTTGGTAAATTAATTTACCTCTCTGAGCCTCAGGCTTTCTCTAATATATATATATATATATATATATATATATATATGAAAATATAAAATAGTGTTTGCTGCAGAGGTGGTTGTAAAATTAAATGAAAGAATCCATGTGCTCAATGCACTGCCTGACAAGGATGAATAAATAGTAGAGAATGTTATCATTTTCATGGCATATATTGCTTTTTTTTTTTTTTGGCTTGTCTTCACTTAAAGAGTGTTGGCTCTCTACAACAGGCTATAAGTAAAACATGAGGTTACTTTGAAGTCTCTCCAATAGGCTTTGTTACTAAATTCCAATTCCTTCTCATTAAAGAATTTAGTGATAATCCCGAACCATCTGTGTTTGTGGGAGTAAGTCTACTCCGCCGAGAAATGACATTCCCTCCCTTTGTAACCCCCTTTCCCTTCCCCGCTCTTGCCTACCCTAGGGTGTTTGCTTCTTGCGAGGACCTCATTTCTAAACTTGCCTATTTTTTTCCTGTTTTTGAAAACCATTAACTCTTCATCAGTGTGAAATCCTTTGTGATGATTTTCACGTGGTTTGGTTCACCCTGTGGCATCGGCATTTTTCAGTAACGCCAGAGGTGTCGACCCCTTATGCCAGGAAGGAGCTTGGTTTGAAATGGAATTCCCTGTCAGACAACACCACGCCACCCCCAGTGTAAACCACACGGCCTCCCTGGATAGATGTACCTTGGAATATTGTGACTTAATTTTTTTAAATATCCAATACCATTTGAGTTGCCCAGTTCCTCCTGGAGAGAGAGAGCGGAGCTGTCCTGACTCCCATGCTAGCAACTTCTCACTCAAGTTCAATAGGAAACCGGGGGCACGTTTTAGAGGCCTGATGGACCAAGCAAGGCCTCATCTCATGGGAAGGAGATCTAAAGGCCAGACTCACAATTTTTAGAGGCTGAAAATAAAGAATAACATGTGAGCAATTGATAAGGTAATACAGGGTTGAATCAGATTTGTATGGTACAGGGAAAGCAGGGTTACAATGTAACCATTAAAGCCAACTTAGGAAAAAAGGACCATGAAGTAAAGTGAAGACTGGCAGATAAAAGGACTGACTGGTGATTAGAATGCTGGGGCGCTGAGAAGGTTGGAGATTTGAAAGGCTAAGGAGTTGGGGTCAGTGAATAAGGTCCCAGAGAGATAACAAATGCAGTCATTGCCAATGACCTTGAAAAGCGATATAAAGAAGTGATAATTGTTATCATGAACTCCCAGTCCTCCAAGACCCAAAGACTGTACTGGAGCCACTTAGAACAAACCTACTTTTTATGCCGAGTAGCATTCCATCACGTATGTGCACATCTTATTTATTCATGGGTCTCACTACTCAGCCATAAAAAAGATAAAATAGTATTACTTGTGACAACATGGATGGACTTGGACAGTATTATGCTAAGTGAAATAAGTCAGATAAAAAAGGACAAGAGTCATGTGATTTTACTCATATGTGGGATATGAAACAGAAATCAACATATGAACAAAGAAAACAAACACATTCATAGATAGAGACAACAGAATAGTGGTTGCCAGAGGTGAAGGGGTTGGGATAGATGAAGAGGGTAAAGAGGGTCAGATATGTGGTAACGAAAGGAGACTAAACTTTGGTTGGTTAGTACACAATGGCGTATACAGATGTTGTACTGTAAATTGTATACCTGAAACGTATATGATGTTAGTAACCAATGCTACCACAATAAATTCAATTTAAAAATTGAAAAAAAGAAGAATACCCATTTTCTTTTGTTCATCTTGCCTACCCCAGGACTTTGATTCTTCTTAGAAGGTTTGATTCCTAAACTCACACATTTTTCTGTCAACCTCTCTATCCTTTGCACCTGACTCAACCCTGTAAGAGTCAGTACAGAGAAGACAATGGTTCAACAGAGCTGAAACCAGCCAAGAATTTCAGAGTTAATTTGGCTATATAGGATAATAGAATTGAGAAAAGGGAATCGCAGGGTATAAGCCCAAAATGCTAGGCCTCCAAAGAAGTTTCTATGTGAAAGTAGAAGCAGTATAATTGGGAAGACTTCCTCGGTAGCAGAGAGCTTAAGAAGGTCTTCTGTCCTTGAAATAAATCAAGTATGAGTTAATGAGGATCCTTTTGGAGGTCTGTGTAGGAGGTAATGTCTATCTGGAAATGCCATATATCAATTAAAAAGAGTGAGAAAAATAAACTTTTATTAGACATATGAACAGGCGATCATTGCTTTACACACATTAGCTTATGAAATGTGTGCAATATCCCTATGAGTCTCGCCTCATTACCTTCATTTTACAGAAGAGGAAACTGGGTTACAGGGAGGTTAGTGACTTTCCCAAGGTCACACAGTCGGTGTGGGGCAGAAGTAGGTTTTATTTATTTGTTTGTTTGTTTATTTATTTATTTATTTATTTATTTTAAATTCTTACCCAAGGACATGCTTAAAGACAGTGAGAGAGAGTGAAAGAGAGAAGTGTTGATGTTAAGGAGAAACATCACTCCATTACTCTCCTTACATTCCCCTACTGGGGAGCAAACCCTCTTGGTGCACAGGACTTCATCAACCAACTGAGCCTCTCCAGCCAGGCCTAGGCAGCAGAAATGGGTTTTAAACCCAAGACTTTGTGAATTCCAAGCCACACCCTTTTCATTTAGCCTACAGCCCCATAATGAGCATTCATTAGCATATTTTATGTGTGTCTGTGGACTGCAGTAGTAGAGAAAAACAGACTGAATGGACCAAGATAAAGGAACTCAGGTATGAGGAGACGTTGATGGAAAATCACAAACGCACCGAAGACTCTGAGTGAACTGTGATGAGTAAGGAACTCTTGTTGGAAGGTAGAGACATTTATAGGCAGACCTAAGTATTTTCCATTTTCCAACACAGATTTGATTAAAGAATAACTTTGTGCCACATGAATATTTCACCCCAGATAGACCCCAGAGACTTGCTTAGGGTGTTGAGTAAATAATCCTAGTTAAGCAAAAACATTGCTGGGTCAGGATATGGAGAATGTTCTAGATCCATGATTGAAACAAAATTGTCTCCTTTTTAAATTTACAATAAATATTAATTGTGGAAAATAGTGCAATTATATACTCAGTGAAATGTGGCAAGATTATATTAGCATGCTGACTCTTTCCTAAATCTAAGATGCCATTGATGTCGAAATGTAACATTATTTTATGTACCACTAAAAATGTTTCCAATCATACCAAGAAGGTACCATTAATTGTAGGACACATGCTGATGTCAGAGATGTCTGATGGGAATACATCTGCATTCCAAAATCAACCAATTGCCACATTTTCTTTCCATATAATTTCTATGTATAAACTGAGGTCATGCCCCAGTCTAGATAATTTTGAATACTGCTTTTTCACTTGTCTCTACATCTACTAGGATAAAAAAATTTGCAAAATCATATTTTAACAACTGACTACATCATGCTCTATTATGTGTCTGTGCCATTGAATTAACAAGCCTTGAATTAGTAGGTAGCTTTCCCCCCATTGTTTCTTTATTATAAATAGTGTTATATTAAAAAAAATTAATATAGATGTTAGTAGTTGAGTTTGATGGTTTTCTAAAAAGAGGTTCTACTAAACTGAATTAGCAGATCAATGATGATAAATATTTTTAAGAGTTTACCTATTGCCCAACTGCTTCAAAGAAAAGTCATTTAGTTTTCACCAGAAGAAGCAATTTTAAAACCGAGACAATAAGGCCAAGAAGCTAGTATTTAAAGCTCTTCCCAGAATGTTGGTTCTACCAGAGAAGCCAGTACTAACTGGATGTACACCTTATTCTGGTGCTGCCCAATCCATTTGTATTTCCCTTGATTCAGACTCTATTTTAAAGCATGTGCTGTTTCTAGACAGCATTTGCTCAGCAGATTGAAGAGGTGGCCCTACCTTCTGTCCCCCCAAATGGGTAGGAAGTATCCTGAAACACTGCAGACTCCTGAGTTTCCATCTTCTCAGACAAGTGGACACATTCCTGAGTGATAATCCCAGTGCAGCTATGTTTTAGCACAATCTCACCTTTACTTGACAATTCCCAGCTGGTCCAAAGAAACTGTTTATATATTTTCTGTACATGTAGCCACTGCCAAACCTGCTGACCAGTTTGAGGCCAACAGACCAACATGGTAATTGTTCTACCTGTCTGTACTGTTTGCTCTATTGAACTCAGCCCTTTATGAGGATCTGACCCAGGAGGGCAGCAGGGCGTGACCGGACCACATTGTACAGCCAGATTGATTACATCTAGTTTCATCAAAGGATTGTGGGTTACACTCTTGGGTGTTAATAGCAATGCTCCAATGGCTTACCTCATTCAGCCGAGCCTTTTCGGTCCGATCAGTCCAGTGAAAATGTGATTTATCTAGCAAAGGAGAAATATAAGTGTAGAATGAGTAGGGCAAAAAATTATAATATAGAGCATTTAGGCAAGTTCAATTCTTTCAATAAAAAATAACAATCCCACTCCATAATTCAGGAAAAGAACAAAAATGCAGCGAGAGAAAATAATGTTTCTATCCAATGACTCAAACATCACCTATAGAATTTAGATCTAGATTGAGTTTAGCCTTCAGAAAAGATCTGGCAAGATGAAACAAGAATCATTATAGAGTCATTTACTCTCTCTAACTTCAGTTTTCAGAATGCAAAAAGTCTCAGCAGTATCCTACATCACTAACTCGGGGAGGGGTCTGTCAAATGAATCTAGGCTAATTAGAAAATGCATCTGACATAGCAAGGGCAACATATGTCTGGTCTTCCATGATTTGACTTCTCCAGAGGTATCACCCGCATGTTAATAAGCAACTTGAATTCACACTGATATGAACATGATGAGTCTAATCCTAAATCTGTAATCATACACTTGAGCAGGAGCATTTTCCTCAGCATGAAAGAATCCTGAAAACATTCTGATGCACTAGGATGCATATGTATATATTCTAAAATCTAATGGAGAAGACTTCTCCTTGCCTATGTTTATTATCTTTTCTAAGAAATGCATAGTTGATTATGACGGATATGCCTTTTTTTTATTCTTTATGAAAGGATTAAGAGTATAAGTAATTTAAGAAGAAACCCTATGATTCCTCTAAGATGCTGGAGCTCAACACTTTCAAATTATTTTAACTTTTATGACTTAAGATCATGATTTTTATTTTAATATCCCTACAGTGTCAGACAGTAAGATACAAATTCGTATCCACAAAGGTCAAGTTGAAGTCTTTTCATTTTGTGTGTTTAAATTATCAATGTACACATATTTACTAAAATATAGACAGTCCTAGCATTATATTTCTGTCTTCAGTATCATTGTTCTTTCATGCTCTATGTAACATTTCAAAATTAGAGCTTTATGCTTTACTAGTGATAAGACATATCAAATGGTAGTATTAGAAATCGGTCTTCATTAAGATCGTGTGAGAAGACAAATTGGCATAGAAACTTCCACCAGAAAGAGAAAAAAGTTTCTTAGATTTTCAAAGGACCCTGTGTGAGTTATAATCCATCTAGGTTGGCATCTTCCCAATACCTCCTGTGTAAGAATCCTAACTAAAAATGCTGATCACAGATCAATATGTTTTTATGATGAGTCCTGAATTTATTAAATCCATCATTTAATTTCCCTTCCAGGTCCAAACTCACAATTGCATGTAATGACCAAACAAATACATCATTTTAAAATTATCTATCACAACCAGGAATCACTTTCTGATTTTTTTTTTTCCTGTTTATTCCAAAACCAGAGCTAAAGCAGGTGCCTTTGGGGGTGTCCTCAGAAAGCCTTGCACATAATTCTATCTATAGCACTTTTATATAATATGATAGTTGGTGGTTTAGTATCCCCCCCCCGCACTGTACTGTAGTGTGTAAAGGAGGCTGACCACATATTAATCACTGATGAGACCAAAATTATTAACAGGTATGTTCAAAACTACTCCGTCCCCTGCTTAAAGCAAAACAAAACAAAACAAAACAAAGCAAGAGCATATGGTGTTGTTCACTTAGATAACTCCATAACTTAACTGTACCACCCCCTTTCATTTGAACACAATTCTTTCACTTTCTGACCAGTTTCTGGACTTTGATGCAGAGTTGGGATAATTGTAGGAACAGAGAACAATAGAGTTAGAAGAAAAGGAGACGAAAATAGGAAAAATTGGGCCAAGAGAGCTTATTCTTGGGAGAAATCAGAGGGAAGAGGGAAGACACTGTTCAAGTGGAGAAGACACAGCATGAGGCTAGTGCCGTGAGCCCAGGGGTCAGCAGAATCTCACAGTCACGGAGGATGAATAGGAGAGAAAAAAACAGGAGGAAGAGAGAATTAATTAGTTGGTTAGTTTCTGGATTAGTAAGAGTTTCTAAGGGTCAGAACATGGTGTTAAAGAACAGGATAGAAGAGAATTTTAAGAGGTGTAGGGACTATATCTTCAAGTCCTCTTTCTTGGTCTTTGAAAGAGATGATTAATGACTGAAGTCTGTTAGGTATTAATTTATTTCTTTACTAGCAAAACATTCTGTACTGACTCAAAGGATCTTTATATGAAATGGTATTCCAATCATTTATACACCCTAATTGTTCTACTCAGTGTCTGGCACAAATTATATTTCTGATAAGAGTTCATTGAGTGGGGAAAAAAAAAAGCCTGAAAAAGTATAACTGTGTCTGGCTAATTTTCCCACTAGGGGAAGAAATTAAAATATGAGAATTTAACATATATGTAAAAAGACCCCCTCATGAATACAGTGACCTGATTCATCTTTCTTTAATTAAGAATAAAAACTGTGCTCAAAAGATAATTGAAGAAACTAAATATAGGTCTGATACCAGAATAGAAACAGAATAAAAAAAGATTAAAATATCGAGATTCAAGTTAAACAAAATGAACATTTTATTTATTAACAATTAAGTTGGTGGTACATTGTCAGATACGGAGAATGAAAAGAGACTATTCCCAGGAGGCTTGCAAGTTGGTGGCGAGAGAAAGAAACTTAAAAAGCAATTGCTCTGTTCTTAACAGAGAGTTCTGTGGGCACAGAAATAGGGTCTTCTAAGAGCCAAGCCTGTCTTTTTTTTTTTTTTTTTTTTTAGAGAGAGAGAGAAACATAAATATGAGAGAGACACATCGACTGGCTGCCACCCACACAGCCCAGGCTGAGAACAAACCACAACCAAGGTACATGCCCTTAGTGGGAACCAAACCTGGGCCTCTCTGGTCCGCGGGCCGACCGTCTAACCGCTGAACCAAAATAGCAGGGCAAACCTTTCTTCATTGAACACACACTTCAAGGATGAGCAGTTCAGCAGGCAGAGGAAAAGGCATGCCTGGCAGAGAGCACTGCGTATGTAGGAGCTTGAGTATGTAGGAGGGTGAGTAGGCATGTTATGCTTACCATTTTCAAGAAGGCTCTATGTTAAGAAAATATGGTGCTTTTAAATGTGGGGTGCAGTGAGGGGCTTGGCATGGTGGAGGATGAAGATGAAAGTCAAGTTCAGATGAGGAATGCTATGAATAAATGAATGAGTAATGAAAACACTTTTGCTGAAGGTAAGAGGGAGATAGGAAACACACTCACTCGTTTGTTTCGTTATCTTAAGGTAGAGGATGCCTATGGCATTGCAGAAAATGTGCCTACCGCATGCGACGCTGGTGAAAATAAATTAATAGAAAATAGGGTGAGGGTGCCGTAAGGTTGAAAGACATTTTTTTGGGTCAGGATTGACAGGTGTGGTTACTGACCCAGATGTGAAAGGTGAAGACAAGGGAAAAATTGAGGAAGACACAGAGGCGTGTGGTTTCAGAGTCTGGGTGGGTGATAGTTGCTCTATTAATCAAGATGAGACATGTAGAAAGAGCAGTCCCTGCAGGAAAGACAATGCATTCAGTCTCGGACATTCAGGGCTTTTAGCCGTAAGTGGTATTTTTGCATTAAGAAGATAACCTGGGCTTGTTTCTCTAAATGAGCATCAGCCGTGTGAACATAAGAGCAGGAAAGAAAAGCAACGCCGAAGTCCTGGGCAGGGATGCGAGAGTGGAACAGTGTTGACGAGAAAGGGAATACAATTGCTAGGGAGAATCCTATAAATAGGAGGAAAACCAAAATATGGTGGGGATCTGGGAGTCCAAATTTTAAAGAAAATACACTTTGAAAACTGAAATCTTTGTCCTCCATAAAAAAGCAGGACGTGCGAGTTTAGGATTTGGATTTATAAGGCTTCGGTTTTCATCTAAAAATTATCAAGGGATATTGATAAGCGCCACACTGAAGAATAGGTGATAAAATGATACTTTCAACAGTAACAAAGTAAAAGTGCTTCTGAATGATAAATTATACAAACGTTTTCTCAAAAACTATTTGAGTTAATAGAAATGTATCTTCCTTCCTCCCCCTCTCCCTCCATGATCCCTTCCTTCCTTCTTTCCTTCCTATTGGCATTCAGATACCATAAGCATTTATGAAGCATTTACTTGAGACCACCATATTCAAGTCTAAACAAGTTTGATTCTGAATTCCAGAGGGAAGAGATCAAATGATTCTAACTCCAGGAATGGGAGAGAACTTCCAGGAGAATATAACAATTAAGTTGGAAAACTGGGTGAGGTTTCAGCACACAAATAAAATGTACAGTGAACAAAGCAGGTTCTCAGTTAAAGTCTGTGCAATGAAAACTATCTTCAATAAGACTGCATCGTGCCAGGCAGATGTAACCCCCAGAATTTCTGTATTCTTGCTCACAGATTTAAAATGGCTGCTTTGGACATGCACATCTTTTGTTCTGTGAGCTTTGTACATAAATGATGACCCACAGCAATGGAAGATTTAATCCAAACTGATGCAAATGCAAATGACCTCATTTCAGACAGCTGCAATGGTTATTTCTGTACAGCTGGGAAACAGCTGTCGAGACTCATCTTTACACTGGGTTTTGTTTAACTTAAAAGAAGTGTCAAGCCTAAAAGAAATGTAGGTGACTAGAAGGTGGTAAACATTTCAGAAATACTCAGGCATTTCTGAGCATTTTTTTTCTGTGAGGGTTTCTAAACAGCCCTCCTCCCATCGAGGTGGGGTGCAGAATGTCCTCATGGATTACCTATCCCCTTCCGAGCTTGGAGTGCTCCTAGGCCGGCTGGGGAGTGTAGCTGCTTTGATGATTCCATAAGCACTCTTCTCTAGTGATTACACAGACCAGGTAATGGGCCAGTCATTTTCAAGGCCAAGTCTAAGTGATTACTCACAGGAACATGGAACACACAGGTTATGATAGGATGGACCAAAGTTGATGCTGACAGGAAGAGGCGAAATGCAGGGCTTGACCCTTTACCCCAGGAGGCTGAGGAAACCATGCATCTGAGACAGACAGCTGATGAGATAGATGCCTTCTCCTCGGGATTCATACCGTAACAATAGGCTAATAGATTTTATGCCATAAAGGCATTGACCTTTGTGGGCAGGAACATTTTCTCACAAGAGGAAAAAAAAGGTGTGCTATGCCCCTGTGTGCCCCAGTTTTGACAGTGAATGACAGCATGGCTGGCCCCGGTCTTCAGGAAGCATATGCATAGGTTTTTGCATTGTTACCCTTTGATTAACTTCTGACATACTTTGAAACATGAAACTCTTTCAGGGAAATTGCTCTGTAATGCTGGCTGTAACACCTAGAAGGTTTGCCAGTGAGAGCTAAAATATACCCCCAAGGCAGTTTGGTCTCATATAATATATGTGTGTGCATGTGTGCATGCACCCACACACCCACTCATATGTGTAGAGGAGATATATTTTGGTCTTTACATATTTTGCCTCAAAATGCTATTCTTCAAGTGCAGTATTTAGAAAAAGCTTCTCTCGTGTTATGGGCACACTGCACATGAAGAGATTTAAGCAAGGCCAAGATGAAAATAAATAATGCATGAACTCAGAGGCCTGAAGCAAATGTTAACTAATTTCAAAATGGGTCAAAATCACAACAATTAAGTCTCTGACATGGGAAGTCTTTTTTTTTTTTTTTTTTTTGCTCCCTAAAATATTAACCAACTTGCTTTGCTTCTTCTAGATTGATTTGTAGAGCATGAAAGGTCATTTTGGAGGCAGAGGGGGAATTTGGCTTCTACAAGCCATCCATAATGAGAGCCGATAAATTAGGTAAAGTTCCTGTTTACCTAAGTTGAAATATTGATGTCCAAGCCCACATTGAATGCAAATCTCTACATTAATCATTTTTCTCCAGTCGGGAAATTCAGACCATGGTAACACATGCTTTGATAGACCTATACATCATAGTTACAGCAGCATTACACAGGGCCTCAGCGACAGCATACAAATATATTGCATTGGATTTCCTTCATTTTCCCCAGCCTGACTTTTATTTGTGTCTGCAGACTCGGCTCTGGGTGTGTGAAGTTTTGACAGAGGTTTGGGCGATATTTTTGGCTCAGGAAATAACTGAAGATTGGTGACAAGAATTTCTTTTTGTTGTTGGTTACCTGCCAAGCAAATCTAGAGGTGGCTCACACCTAGTTCCTTAAGCATAACACTCTGATGATCAAGTTCCCTGGGTCCAGTCTTCCCCATCCACACACTGACAGCATCTGTGTTTCTCAAAGCGTGAACCTCCTGCCTCTGGTCATCTCGATGCTCGCTGGGAAGGGCGATTTTTTTGGCTCCTTACTGTATATACTCAATCAACTTCCCCTGGTGGGGCCAGGAATCCTTCGTTTTCACAGGAACTCCAGTTATTATGTACACTATTGTTTGATAACTTCTGTAGAAAACTATCAGCTTTAGGCCCCTGAAGACAACTCTGATCTTGCCACGTTTTCTTTTTTTAAATTTATTGATTTTTAGAGAGGGAGAGAGAGACAGAAACATCGATGATGACTGGCCACCTCCTGCACACCTTCCACTGGGGATTGGGCCAAAACCTGGGCATGTATCCTAACCGCGAATCGAACCAGTGACCTCTTGATGCATGGGTCGACGCTCAACCACTGAGCTGGGTTTTTTTTGTTGTTGTTTTTTTGTTTTTAAACAAACCTGTGCAGGTCATTGTTCTCTCAAGGTTTTCCTTACTCTCCAGTCCACTTTCTTCTCTTGCTACCACCAACACTCCTTGTGCTTAATTCAACTAAAACATTTAGCCTCCTACATTGAAATAATATGTTTTCATTCTCCTCTCTCAATCCCTCAGTTACCTGCTTTATAACCACACAGCACGTCTTATTCGGCTCTGTTTTCGAAACCTGTAGCCCTGAGTCCGGCATCGTTACAAGTTGCCCTGTCAACATTTGCTTAACTGAACAGATCTGATCCATAGTCATGGAAAATGTCACTGTGAGTGGCTCTTCTTGGCATATTTAATGGGAGACTCTGATCTAAGGCAGTGATTTTCAACCCGTGTGCCACAAGAATTTTTACAACATGCTATCCGACTATTTAGTCTGGGGCACTGACCTTAGATTGTCAAATAGAAAAGTGACAACAGCCAATACAACAATAGCCGTTTGGTGTGAATGAATCAAAATTACACTTCTTTTTTTTTTTTTTGGCAGATTGGCAAAATCTGTGCTACAGATTTTTAGTTTTAGTGTATGTGTGTCATGAGATGCAAAAGGTTGAAAATCTCTGATCCATGGCCTGGAACTTCAAGGGTAGAGGCAGGGCCTTGCTCATGTTTGTTTGCCCCTGTAGTGACCAGTGATGCATCTTCTATATGATCAGTGCTCACAAGTGTCAGCAGAAAGTTCATTGCTACTATCTGGACTTCAGGGATATTAAAATGAAGTTTAGCTTGGCTAACTTTTAGAAATACGGTCACTGTTGAAAGCAAAATCATTAGGAACACTAGCCATATTTAAGCAGCATAATGTCAGAATAAATATTCATTAGAGTTAATGGGTTTGTATGTGTCAGACAGAATAAATGTAAGGACTTATGATGGAGTGCAGGGAGGAAAAAGAAATGGATGCTTGTGGTGACAAAGGGCAAATGGCATCTGGTAGGGAGATAGGAACCTCAAAAATTAAGGGGTGCGACGGCATGCATTGTTTTAACTAAATGTTTTAAATCTGTTCAGCAATTATCTTGTATTATAGCTGAATATACTTAATATAATAAATAAACCCTGGTCCCACTTACAGAGTGTATGCTGTGCTCAATATACTTGCTAGATATGCATTTTTCTCCCATTTTACAAATGAGGAAGTTGAGGTTCAGAGGATTTAGTAACTTTCTCAAGGTCATGCTATAGTATTTTTACATATAATATTCTGTATACTCTTTCATTTAACAAGAATATACAGAACAATAACTGTGCCGGACATTGTACTAGGACCTAAACATACAAGGATACATAAGAACTTTAAGGAATTCAGTCTTGTGGTGGAGTCACAGATAATAACAAAGTGGCATGTTCCCAGAGAGGTTTTGACTGTGGGCACAAGGATGAGGGCAATGGTAATCCGTGAGACAGGAATTTAATTCAGCTCAGGGTGAAAAGGCATCTAAGGCATCATGGAACACTTTACAACTAGTCACAAAAGTCTGGCTTTAAGAGGGACGAATCATATTTTGGACAGAGGGAGTGGTACATTCCATTGACCCACAAATTGGTAGTGGCTCATCTTCCTCAGTCCTGCTCCCAACAGAATATGTGTGAGAAATCAATGGCAAGAGGTCTTGAATTTGCACTCTCAAAGTGAACATCCCGAGATGATGTCGTGTAGGCCAATTAACTTACAAGTAGCTACTCCAGGGTCCTCAGTAAAGATACATGTGTGTACCATAGAGGGGTGCTAAACATTTGTCCTCCACAGATGCAAATGGTGTCCTTTAGTAATTGTGCAGGGTGCAACCTCAGCACTGTTGATGACAACCCTGTTCTGGGCATTGCGTTGATTCCTTGAAATGCCTTATCTGATTTATTTCTCACAATGATTCTGCAAATTAGTTTGCTTGGCTTCACTTATGTATGCATAAGGAGACATACACCCCAGGAGTTTAAATAATATCCAAAAATGATACACAGAATACATAGAGAAGGCAGAATCTGAACCAAGATTTTTATGGGTTCCAAAGACTTGTTCTATCTGCTAGGAAACCAAGAATAAGGGGGGACATTCTATTTCTCCCATTTGGTAAATTGTCTTCCAGCATCACAGAAAGGTACATTTTCCTCCAAGTCTAGTTCTCACCGGGGACACGACAACCTGCTGCTTCTGCATCAGCTTCTCAAAGCATGCCAGCCTGCCTGGGCCCCACTTCCTCCCATCTTTCTGCTTCCCCTCATTTGACACTCTGTCTTTTATCCTCACTTTCCCCACAATCTAGCTAGAAAGGATCATTACTTTTAACTATATATGCTAGTAAGTTTGTTCTTATTATTCTTGCCACCCTGTGTCTATTAAACTGTCTTGGTGTTAATCTAAGCCATAGAAGACCAATAGAAATCGACTATTAATGTAATATTTCTTAAGCACCGTATGTTACCAGGTTTACAAGAGCTCAAGCAGAGCTACCAATGGGAACTATAAGATCAGAGTAATGAAATAAATACAAGAGATGATGCCCGTAAGAAATATGGGTTTCCTTTGAACACCCTTCTGTCTTACTTCCAGGATTGTGGGGTTGTTAAACCTAATTTTATGACCAGTGTCTTGTTATAAAACTTGTCTATCTTTACTACATTCTCAGCCATGAGGTCTCCCTGGCCCCTCCCTTTTCACTGTAGTCTAATTTCGGATGTGGGTTGCAATCCCAGAAGTGGTAGATTTCTTCTCTGAGCACACTGTGCATTAATTTGCTACACACCAAAGTCCATTAATTTTGAACAGTGCTATCAATTATACTACATGACAGGGAGAGAACTAAGTTATCACCTTTGCAGAAGTGTCTTTCTTAGAAAATCTATATAGCCTCCTCAAGACTCTAATGCTGATGGATAACTCTTTTCTCAAAAATCACAAATTGATTGCATTTTCTTTCATGGAATCTTAAAAATGCAAGTAAATTAAAAAAAAACACTTCTAAAGCTTGTATTAACTGCTCACATAGACAATGAATGAGCTTACCATTTTTCAAATAAAAATAAGAATGTTCCTTTTACAAAATAGTCACAGGGTTGTAAAATACAGCATAGGGATATAATAAATAATATTGAAATAACTATGTATGCTGTTGCATGGGTACTAGACAAATCACGGCAATCACTTTGTAAGTTACATAAGGGCCTAACCACACTCCTGTACACCTGAAACCAAAGTAATATTGAATGTCAAGTGTGATTTTAAAAAAGTCAAATGACTGTTCCTTCTTATTCTAGGCCCTTTAAAGATATCTACCTTGCAAGTATGAAAGTGCACAGGACAATGTTACTTCCTGTACCTGGTCTTGTAAGTTTCCCAGATTTACCCATAAGGTGCCACTGTGGATTGAGTCTCCCCCCCCCCCACCTCACCCCCTTTTCTATTTGGCTCTGTCTTGATGCATCATATCAGCAAACTGGTCTGTCCTTCCTGGCCTTTCTTCAGGACAATTTCTGGTTTGTGTTTTCCCCACAAAACTCCAATGGAAAGGAACAAATCCACCTTTGTGCTCAATTCCAGGCTTCTTCAATGATCTCTCTTATGAATCCTTCCTTGGCTTCCCAACGTGCTCCACATAAAACAGAATCTCTTTGCCGGCCATGCCACTCACTTACTCACTGATACAGTAAACGTGTGATGGGTGCCCACCCTGTACCAGCTAATCTTCTATGTTTCTGCTGACAAGATGGAAGCACTCTGTCTCCCTTATATTAGTAAGAGAGAAGGAAAATGCCAAGGAGTCAATGAATACATGCCATAATTGCAGGCAGTGAAGTGGGATACAGAAATTTGGAGGGCAGGGTGAAGGGCCCTGGCTGGTGGGCCTCAGTTGGTTTGGGCCTAGTCCTGTGCACTGAGGGCTTGCAGGTTCCATTCCTGGTCAGGGAACATGCCGGGGTTGTGGGCTCCATCCGCGATGAGGGGCATGCAGGAGGCAGCTGATCGATGTTTCGCTCTCTCACTGATGTTTCTCTCTCTTCCTCTCCCTTCCTTTCTCACTAAAAATAAATACAAATATTAAAAAAAAAAAATGTAGGGTTATGGGAAAGTCGAAATGCAGGGCTAGGAGACCAGAGATACACATGTCAGGAAAGATCCCTCTTCGATGGTGATGTTGGAGTGGAGACCTAAGTGTGGCTCTAAGGGAAGCTTTCAGACAACGTGAGTATCCAGCGCTCAGGATCTGAGGCTGGAATGCATTCGGCACGTGCAGGGAAGAGAACGAGGCCGAAGCGTTCAGAGCAGTGTGCGTTGGACAGGGGCTAGGTCAGGAAGGCTGGAGTTCCAAGCGAAACCAGGGACTACTCCAAGTTGCACCTAATCCATCTCCTGGCCTGAGGTCAGAGGGAGTAAGTACTTCCTTCTCTCCCGAAAGTGACTGACCATGAGCCTCAACTTCGCAAGGAAATCATTCCACTAGCATGTCAATAACGATTGATTTTTATGTCCTCTCAGCATCTCTTTAGGCTGAAGTAAATAAAACTTAGGTTTCAGAAGAGTATGATATTAAACTATGTTTCCAGCATTTTATTTCCTGACAAAGGCAAAGGACACTGCAGGGTAATTGGTCCCATTTTCATCTTAAAAATTGTACATATTTATATGTTTGTATAATATTTACCTATATTTATTTTTAATTATATGTGGATATAGTTCATAAACCAAATAAATAAGAACATCATAACATTATACACTATAATATTAAGAGTAATTTATGAATGGTGGGATTATGAATATTATTTTTAATTTGTATTTTTTTCAAAATATTTACAATAAATATGCTTGATTTTATTACTAAAAAGATCCAAAATGGAAGACTACTTTAAAATTGCTCTAATTTTCTGACACTTAGAAAAATATGGAGAAAGATGTATTATTCAGATTTGTTTGTGTTTGAATCATGGAACTACTAGTAATCAATACTATAATATCTACATATTGCTTAACTTCTCTGAGTGCCAGTGTTATCATTTGATAATGTGTAAAATAATTTCTACATGTTGGGATTATTATAAGTAAATTTTAAAAAGTGAAAGTAACACATTTACAAAATGATCTTAATTATATTTTAGGGGTCAGAGATTATAACAGTATTTATAAAATATCTAGCATCATTTTATCTAGAGTAGCTTTGACAAATAATAAAATATTTTGATTACAAGCTCTAAAGTACTGTCCATTAAAATATAATAATAAAATAATTAAATTAGTGGTTGAAAATTGATCATGAGACATCTGCTTTATCATCAACCCAAATCTAGTGTTCCCTTCCCATTAATGAATGAACAATTTATCTCTGCACACCTTTAACAATAACTCCTTCATGTTGGAACAGAACTCACTATTAGTTTATTTCTCTGTTAAACCAAAATTCATTTTCCTGTTTTTTTCACTCTTTATCCTACTGATTTCTTTAGAATCTAGATAAACGAGGCTTAATCCACCATTCAGATGATAATATTTTCAGTATTTAATAACAATCATATATCCTCTTCACTTTTTATCCGTGCTTTTTAACTAATTCTCAGAAAATAAGCTTACAAGGCCTCTCATTGTCCCCTGAAATATATTTGCTATATATTTGTGAAACTGTAAATTATAAACCTAAACACAAAATTGAACCAGGTTTGATTAGTACAGAACAAGGAACTCTATTGCCAAACTATTTTAATTCATTATAAGATCACGTAGCATTATAGGAGTCCTGTCACTAGTTGTCTTAAATGATCTGTCAACATGATGTATGGAAAGGTATGTCTTAAAATTCAGAGATGAAGCATTTGGGATAGTGCTTGGTACATAATAAGAGTTCAATAAATGATGGATGCTGTTGTTATCATTCTCCCCATAATTATTTTTGTACCCTTAGGATATTTTACATTTGCACCCATTAAGCCATATCCATCTGATCCTGTCCAAACACATTTGGTTTTTCAAATCTCTGGGCAGAACATTTATCTTTTTTAAACTGCATTTTGTAAAAATTAAATTGTCTTGTCACTGTAGCCTGTTAAAATCTCTTTGGATCATGATTCAGTTAAAAAGAGTATGCAGTCTTCTCCCACACTAACAAATCTATGCATTTATTTATTGCTAGCAATTGAATATTCTAAGAGTCATCTTTCTATAGATAGAGTCTCATAATTAGAGTAGAAGATATAAAGGCAGAATAAATAGAAAATGTGTATCCTATTGTGTCTTTACTATAGAATACACCTAAGAAATTAGCATACATGTTCATGCACGAATAAATTCCCTTAAATTCCAATATTATCTTGTCATTATTTGTTTGTTTGGGTGTTTTTCCTCTTCAGTGGAGTGTAAGAAAATATAATAACAACACTTCGTTAATTGAGGTCTCAGTCTTGTTTTTAATTAATTCATTCTACAAATATTTATAGACTTCTTACTCTGTAAAGGTCCTTTGTAAGATAAAATATAAGGCAGCCGTGATAGCATTACTTAGAAAGTCCATTTGCCTTGGGGGTGCTCTGCTCTTTGGGTTACAAAAAGCCTAATGAAATGTATCACAGAGCCTAAGGTAAGGGGGATATTCCAAATTCTCTCTTACCAAGAACATATAGGCTTCTGTCACTGTTCCAGGGTGTTCATTCACCACAAAGTAGAAGCTTCACTAAACACAGGGTTGGGAAAAAGTAGGTATACAGGTGTGAGTCTACGAAACACAGAGCTTATCCTTGTGCTATTACTTATTAACTATTGTATTACTTTCCATACAAACAACTGTGAACCTACCTTTGCCCTGCCCTACATTTAGTGGCTCTTACTAACTGAAAAGAATGAAGATTTCCAAATTTAAATGATAGTTTCTCATTTGTTTCTCCCAACTTCTCAGAGAGGTTGATTTTTTTTTTTTTTGTACAGATAGAGTGGGAGGGAGAGAGAGGAAGGGAGAGAGAGAGAAACATCGACGTGAAGGGACACATCGAGTGGCTGCCACCCGCACGACCAACCAGGGCCGGGGACAAACTGCAACCGAAGTACATGCCCTTAGCGGGAACCGAACCCGGGTCTCTCCGGACCGCAGGCAGACGCTCTAACCGCTGAGCCAAACTGGCCAGGGCGAAGTTGATATTTTAATTACCCCTGGTCATAGCTGAAAACCTGAGGCTTATAGATACTGATTAACTTGTCTAGGGACACGCATCAAGTATGTGGAGGGGCTAGAATTCAAACCTGAGTCTGCATGACTGCCAAGCCTGTACTCTTTCCACAGTACTGTTGGGATGTTCTGAAATCAAAGAATCAAAGTGTGGTGAGGGCCACAGGCATCTCTCCTCCTGGGAGAAATGGGGAAGGGCAGCTTGGAGGTAGTTATTCTACCACTGAACTCAGTTATTTGCCTTTTTATGGGGTCGACCATATGTCAAATCACATTTTTCCATAAACTGAAATACAAATATATACACACATATAGATGTATCATGTGCGCACACACACACGCACACAAACATATATATTCTTGAAGTATCTCTAAGTGCAAAATTCTGCACTGCATCTGTGAAGTTCTGCACTTGGTCTTTCCAAGCTGTTCTTCACTATTCCTGTTAGTGAGAACTCTGTCTGACTTCTTTCTGAAGCTTCCCTTTCAGTATTTACAACATGAGTAATTACATACAAAGTAGTTAACGATAAATTTCTATTATATTCGTTTGCAGGGTGGATGGTTCAGGCAATGAGTTTATCTCCTGTTAAGCACATTTCTTCTTGGCCACGCCAAACTGCCTGAGCTATTTGGTCTTGACAATGGTGCAGCCCTTGCCAGGCATTTCTCCAGGGAAATTAGGCAGTTCTAAGCAGCTCCAGCTCCTTTAGCCCCAAGTTTGCTCAGAAGAATCCGTGCATTTTCCAAACTCTTCAGTTCTACCCCACTGATCCCTGGACCAGTGTGTAAGGTATTTGAATGACCCTGATCCACCTTAATTTGAAATCACCACAGGTAACAGAAAGAAAAGCTGAGAGGGATCATTCCCAAGCAGGGCAGATCCTCTGAAAACTGCCGCAGGCCCCATGGGGAGGGCCTCACATCTTCTGTCTTTCTTACTGGAAAACTGTTTTGTTCATCATGAGGAGGGGGTGTCTGCTGAGAAGAAGCATCCCTCTGGCTTCTTATTAGAATTCAGAAATAAAAAAAAAAAACCAGGGGGCAGATGCTCAATCCCTTTCTCCTTATTTACTTTCCCAAAAGTGGATTTGCGATGGAGACAGGAGACCGGAACGGTAAGGACTGCAGTCAATTATGCAGCGGTGGGCAGTGAACACGAAATAATCAAGTTCTTACTCACCAGGCTGCAGTTCATTGTGAATAGAGGTCATTTCAATCAAGTGGGATACATATCAGAAAAGGTAGTACTAGGGGATCTGAGAAAGGACAAATGCAGACCCACAGGGTTGGGCGAAGGTCTAACGTTTAGTATCTATGTCTACTCATCTTCAGAGATTACATACTGCATTTTTATCTAACAGGCACATCTACGACACTTGCTATCCACCATACACTACTGTCATTAATTTACAAACACTAACTAATGTAATCTTCATATTAATCCTAGGAGATAGATACCACCATCATCAATACCATTTGACAAACAAGGGAACTGAGGCACAGGTGGTGTGAGTCACTTGCCCAAAGGCACACGACTGGGAAGTGGCAGAGCTGAAATTTTAACCACGAGGCCATCTTCTTGCTGCTAACATAGGCATCTCTTAGTGCATCTCTTAGAAGGAAAAGATCCTATGAGCTGGTCCGATTGGGAAGACGGTGTCATATTCTGCAGGGCTGGAAGAGCACAGTGGGGAGGAGCAACATTCACTCCGTGCCTCGGCTTGGAAAGGAGGAGGATACCAAGAAACTGCTGGGCCAGAAATATGGCCTGGGCAGGGCAGCAGGAAGGCCTGCATGAGGTTCCCGCCAGGGTGCTGCGGACGCCCACTCATATTTCTCTTTTCAGACTTACCCAGGCCCATGAGACCTCCCTACATGCCAACCTCTAAAGAAGAGAACATGTCGATAATATTTTCCCACCTTAAAAAGCAATCATTGCAGACAAAAGTTTTGCTGGCCACACTTCTCGTCCACATGCAGAGAGAAACTGATGACAATGGGCCGATGCCAGGGGAGCCCATTCTGCCCTCGCACCGCCGGCCTTTCCGCGGAAATGAGCGGGCCGCTGGTCAAGCCAGGAGACATACCCTGTTTCTTGCTATTGTTCATAATGCAAAAGTAACTGGACCTCCCAATAGCCAGGAAACAAAGGACAAGAGGAAGAGAAAAGGGCATCAATTTCATACAGTAGAAAACATAAAACATGCAGAGAGGGTTCTGTGTGCTCTCAAAGCAAACTACCACACAGAAACGAAATCCCCATGGCCCTTCAACCACAAATGCCATCTACAGCAGACTCCTTTTCAAATATTTGCCTTTGCCCTTCTTCTTCTTCTCATTACTCAGAAAACATAAGCATGCCAAATAGTAATTTGACCTTGAAAAACTGTGTCCTATTCTTTGACTCTCAGTCTCCTCATCTGTTCAATGCAGGTAACCAATGGGACCTCACAGGCTGCTCTGTTGGTAACTGATGGGAACACCTGGCGTTGTGCCTGCTCCATCAGGAGCACTCAAAACAGTCTTCTTTCTCTGTTTTTCTCTTTTATGAACAAAAGCAGCTTTTGAGGACTAGCTCATCTTCCTTAGTAGCTTTGTGATCTTACATATTTGTCATTTAACCTAGCTCAACCTCCACTGTCACCCATAAAAATGAATGTTAAGAAATAAAAAAATTCATCATTCTGAAAAACAGAATTTCTAGTAGGAAGAAGACTGTTTCCTGGAAAAACACCTTGATATGCTCTCATGTTAGTTGACCGGCCTCAGAGAAGGGGGACAAGATGCTCTCTGTGGAACAGCTAGACTGGAAAGAGAGAAGAGAAAAGAACCGAAAAGAGAAGGGGAGGAAAGGCCATAGCCCCTGATCGGGAGTCCCTAGGCAGTAAGATCAAAGATTAGTGAAACTCCACAGTGGTGCAGTAACTAAAGGCATCGTGAGAGCAAGGTTTCTTAATATTCCTTGCCTTGTTGTTTACATTGCATGGTATAAAGCTTTCTCTGTTTTACACTACACCTTCAGGACTTTCTAATGGATTTAGACATATCTATTAAGAATGTTGATTTCCGAGAACTGAAAGAGCCTGAGTTCAAGTGTTGGCCAACAAGATGACTGAGGGAAGAGCAGGTACCCAAACAGATGGCCGTGGGAACAACTTCCGAGGGAAATAGCAGATGTCCACAGCCCCAGGAAGGTCGTGAGGAGAGCTCACCTCAACGCTACGTGGATTTGGAGAGGTAAAGAGGATCCCACCTGAGATCTATATCCTCCAAGAATAAACATATTAAGCTGGCAGGTAAATGACTTAACATCTGTATCAGAGTATCTGGCCCTTAGTAGGTGCCCTCTCTCCTTTCTTCCCTCCTTCCATTCTTTGTATACTGTTGGTAATGCATCTAACCTTTAATGAAAGTGCTCTAGCTTTACTTTAAGTATTTTTTTAATTATTGATTTTTTTAGAGAGAGAGATAGAAACATGGATCTGAGAGAGATACATCAATTGACTGCCTCCTGCACACCCCCTACTGGGGATGGAGCCTGAAACCCAGGCATGTGCCCTGACCGGGAATCGAACCAGGACCTCTTCATCCATGGGACAGCGTTCAATCCACTGAGCCACACCAGCCAGGGTAGCTTTATTTTAGAGGGTACTTTTCTGTATTGTAGTCCAGCCCACATCGTTCCAAAGGGGCAATATAACTGTCTGTTCCTCTGCAGTATCTCTCAATCTCCAGAATGCACTTTTTCTTTTTAAGGCCTTATCATCCCGGTGAATATTCATGTGTGTAAAAGTGATTCATTATCACCTTCCACTTTTACCATCAACTGTCTTATTGTTCATTACCATCCAGAGGATGTTTTCTCATTTTTGTCCTTGAATCTGCAATTTTTATTTTCTCTGCAGACTGCCTTTCACATCTCCTTTTACAGTTTCTGTGTTCGTACATAACCATCCCTCTGTGTTCCGTGATCAAGCCGAGCAGCAGTCAGTCTCTAAATTATTGTGTATTCTTTGCAGCTTCGTAGCATCAATGATTTTCAGCTATATAATCGGCTTGCTCTTTTGAGTGAGCCATATATTGAGAAGGATATATGTATATTACCATTCACAATGTTCAAAATCTGAGGAAGCTTACTCAGACCAGGGTCTTTGGCTGATTTAGAGATCAACTTCTTGTTTATTATCAGCTGTTATCTGTGTTGATATTGTTTCTTTTGATACTCTCTGTCTTTCTGTCTCAAGCTCCATCTGATGTTTGGAGCCTCCTCTGACATCCTGATGCTGCCCCTCCCTTTCTAACACCATTGCTCTTGGTCAGGACCTGGATCTAAGACCTGTGCAGCCCTCCCCTCTTTTTATTTTATTTTTTTCTTTTATCAATTTTAGAGAGAGAGGAAGTGAGAGGGAGAGAGAGACAGAAACATCGATGAGTGAGAATACCAATTGGCTGCCTCCTGCATGCCCCTCACTGGGGATCGGGCCCACAACCTGGGCATGTGTCCTGACCGGGAATCGAACCAGTGACCTTCTGGTGCATGAGTCGATGCTCAACCACTGAGCTACACCGGCCAAACATTCTCCCCTCTTTTTAAATAAACACATTTGGTTAGGTCCCACTACGCAGAAGGACAATCTCAGGTACCCTGGAATTTCTTCTGTATTCTTTCCTGACCAATTCACTCTCACCATATAGCATCATTCTCTGGCCCCCACTTATCTTTTTTTTTTTTCCGGAATGAAAGTAGCACAGCATTGATTAATCTTACTCCTTAATTCAGGGTCATTATCAATGATCACTGGTTCATGAAAGGCTCCTTTATTTTATATACTTAGGTAGTTTTTTCTTTCACAATGCAGTCTTCTCATTTGTTTTCATGTGTTCATGAAGCTATTTCTGTTATAATGCTTACTTTGTAATCATGAATCTGCTCCAATACCATTAACACATAATAATTTGAGCATAACAGCAAATTTACTTTATGTGCCATTGTGTCCAGGAGAAACGTTAGGTGAGTGCAGACAACTGTACTCCATTGACTGGAGTCCCATAGGAATACACAGAAGACACACAACTCCTGAAACACCTATGGGTGTATTCCTATGTGCGCATTCCATCTCACCACGTACGGTGAGCCACACGCTCATGTCTGCATTACCACCTTCCACTTACTTGCACACAAGCCTCATTCCACCACCTCACTATGGCTCACAAGCTGTGACTCTTCTCACGCCGATTTTCACAAGAAAACTTCTGGGTTTTTCTCATGTAAAAGTTGCGGTATGTACATCTTGCGGTACATGTGTATTTTTAACCGTGTATCATGCATCTACCTGTGCTCCTGTTTTTACTGGATTCTGATCGTTTTCATGCCTCTGATAATGTTCTTGAGTGTTGTCTCAAATCTGTTCTCCTCAGAATTACTGTAGTTCCTACTGTAAGATTTTGTATTGTGAGATTATTTTTCGGAAAGAATGTGTTGAATTAGGAAAGACTGACTCTGTTGTTTTGGGCACACGTGTATGTAAAACTGTTATACATGTCATTCTGCCTCCTACTCTTTGTTGTTCTTCTAAGCACCACACTACACACTCGGACCCTTCAGGCTGTTCTGTGTGGTTTCTAATTTGCATATTGCTCCCCCACGTTTTCCCCATCCATTCTCCCAAAGTTGGGCACTCTCCCAAGTTGTCTTCAAATTTTTGTTACCACAAAGAATATTAAAACAAACAACCTTGTGAAAACCCCAATAGATTTTCACAACACATGGGAATAGATGCCCAGAGGTAGCATTGCTAGGTCATAGGGTCAGCAGACCCTTGCTTTCTCTAACGAGTGCCAGCTTGCCTTTAAAACCCTCACACTGCCCTGGCTGATTTCACTCAGCAGTTAGAGCGTCGGCCTGCAGACCAGAGAGACCCGGGTTCGGTTCCCACTAAGGGCGTGTACCTCGGTTGCAGTTTGTTCCTGGCCCTGGTTGGTCATATGGGTGGCAGCCACTCGATGTGTCCCTTTCAAGTCAATGTCTCTCTCTCTCTCTCTCCCTCTGTCTGAACAAAAAATAAAAAAATGTCCTCGGGTGAGGATAAAAAAAAAAATGCTTACACTAACCTAGCATCTCCCCAACAGTGCACAGGCATGGGTACACGGTGAGTTGGCACCGAGACTCACAGGGTTCTAATTTTTGTTCATCGTTTGTACAGTCTCTTCTGTTCCTTCTTCCTAGTCTTCAGATCTTGCTTCAGAGCACCTGTGACCCTTTTGCCTCTACCTTACTCCTGGGACACAGTATGCAGTGGTGGCCCACAGTCTGACAGGCACACTGCTCTCTCCAGGATCTACACCCATTCCTGACTGCACGGATTGCCATCATCTCCCTCTGCCTTCTCAATAAATATCCTGCATATTTCAAAGGGCCCAGCCTGCTGGTTCAGTACCTATTCTCATGTCTACTTCCACCATCGCATTCTTTCATTCCTCTGTAAGCAAACTTCCTCCGTGAGACACGAGCACACGCCTAACTATCTGTGCAGGCTCCTCTCACTTGTCACCTCTTCTGTGAAGCCTTCTCTGACTATTTCATCTAAAGTGGAAATAATTCCTTCTTCCCGTAAAATCTGGTATGCATTCTTTACTTTATTTGATTTTTATTTTTCTGCCTCCTTGGTTTGTTAATCTGTGTTTATATATTTCTTTTACTGAGGGGGTCCTGAGATACTTGAGGACAGGGCATTTATCTTATCTTGATTTTTCCCACATTTTGTAGGCCCTCCTAAACCCTCCCTTCAGTGATTAAATAAATGAGCATAAAATGAATAAATCAAATGTTACTGTATCAAGTGCCCTTAAGTAATCAAAGTGTGCAATGTCCAATACATTAGTAGCAATTTAAAACTCTTTATTAATATAGAACAAATATAAGAAGAGATATACTTTAATTAAAAAAAAAAAAAAAACTATATCTTAAAACCATTCACCAAGGAGATTGCCTGATTATCTGTTGCTCCCTTTTTTTTTTTTTTCTTAGACAAAGATGTTTTATTAATTAGCCTCTCTGCTCTGTAACCCTTTGCTACAGTTATTATATTTCATATCAGTAATGCTGGGATCTTCTAAAATGAAATATGATTGGTAATGAATTCAGCAGCTAATTCTCACATCATTCTCAAGTGAATTCCAGTTGACTTGATTCATCTCTTCTTTTCTCATGATCTCTTGGATGATTTTTATTAAATATTAACATAGGATTAGAAAGTAATATGATTCTTTATTGTTTGTGCAGGAATGTATGCCGCTCTAAGAGTATGTGTGTATGTGCAAGAGTGTAAATACAGTGCCTAACCAACCCAATTTGCAGGACTGTTCTGGGTTTAGCATTAAAAGTCCTGCATCTCAGGAATTATTTGAGTTCCAGGCAAATTAAGACAGTTGGTCTTAGGTGTAAACCTTCTTCATTTATTTGCAGCTTCTTAAGTAAGCATTCAAGACCTTCTATGATCTAAGAATTATCTTCTTTTCTGTCTTATTTTTAGCAGTACTACCTGCAGTCTACTTTCTAGAAAAACTGAACTATAACCTGCTCTTTACACATGTATTGATTTTCTTGCTTGTAATATTACAAGTCTAAATTCTACCCATTTGTCAAGGGGTAGGTAAGATGGTATTTCTTCCACTACATGTCCCCTTCAAACCCGTAGGTTCTCCTTACTGTGAACATGGCTTTTGGTGTTGATCTGTTTCCACCTGGTATCACAGTATCTTGTATGTGTCCTACTGATTTGTCCCAAAAGAGGAATTTATATTAAATGTATGACTGAAAAATGTAGTTCAGACTCTGCTCATAGTATATAAATATCATTTATCTTAATTATTAATTGAATGTCCACATTTCCTGATACTCTTTCAACATTCTATCAACCAATTTTGTTTTCCAACATCTAATGCATAGCAAATCATTTCAATAATCATAATTACTGGATTTGTCTTAAGTTCTTCTGTGTGACTAAGGGAGAGACTATTGCATAACAGAATGAATATATTCACCAAAGCCATTCGTACATGAGTTTAAGTTCTGGTTCTTCCTTGTACTGCCTTGAACGAGACACCTCAATTCATTGAGCTTCTTCAGATGGACGTAAAACCCCTATTATAGACATATGCAACCTAAAAATAATAAACATCGAGTTCCAGCATGCTCTTCTGCAAAGGGACAAATAGTAAATATTTTGACTTGTGTGCCATACTGCCACTCAAAACTGCTCCAAGAGCTATTGCATGAAAATAACCATACACAATTATTAAGGAGGCATTATTACTATTTTATGTTTTTAGAGAAAGAGAGAGTGGGACAGATTTGGCATGTCCGCCACAGTTTGCCAATCCCTGATATAAATGAAACACTTCGTAAATGGGCACCAGTCCTATCATGAGCTAATCTGTCCTTCCTTACAGAGCATTTCAATTCTGTCCCCTGAACCAAATTAAGTTCAAACTAACCCAACATTGGCCAATGATGTTTTGTAGGTTGAATTTATCTTTTCCCCACAACTTCTTTCCTACAAATAGTACAGAAAAATTACATAACCCAGTATAGTGATTCTATTCATGGTAGGGATAGGATGCTGAAGATTCAGCTGTTGAGAATTTGAATCTCTGATTCTCCATTTTCCTGCTCAACTACATTCACTTATGCTCCAATCTTACAACTTCTATTGCATCCCGTAGCTAAAATAATCATGTAGTCATGCAGCTTGTTAGGGACTGCGAGAGGGTCTGGAGGCAACCAGCTACCATGAGCTTGGTGCCCTGGGGTGAGGCCTTGGTATTTGAGTCTTTCAAGGCCAACCTTTCCCTCAAGTATGTTAATTTGTGCAAAAGAATATGTTTTTGTGTCATGATTAGTTTTACAGCTTGTCACAGAACTTCCCTGATCCCTATTATGAAATCGGTGTCAACTTTGACTGCAAGTTAGAATTACCTGCTAAGGCTTAAAGAAAAGGAATTTTTCTTAGACTAGCCTAATAATAGCAGTGACTATAACAGAAAAAAAAAAAAAAAGGTATACATACATCAGAGTTCAGTAAAATGAAAACCTTTTTTCATTGAGTGATGCCATGAAGAAAATAAATTATCAAGCCACAAAGCAAAAATGTTTCACAAAACATATATCTGAAAAAGCACTGATACACAGAATATGTGGAAAACCAACCAAAAAAACCTCCTGTAACCTAATAGTAAGAAGATAAGAATGTGTCTTTTTATTTTACATTTATTTTTATTGTTGAAAGTATTATAGATGTTTCTCCCCCCCCCCCCCATAAGCCCCCCTCCTCCCTGCTCCAGCCCCTCCTGGCTTCACCACACTGCTGTGTGTGTCCATGGGTTATACATATATGCCTACAAGTTTCTGGTTTATCTCTTCCCGTCCCCCATGCCCTCTTCACTCTGAGGTTCGTCAGTCAAGCATATAATAAGAAGTGGGCAAACGACTTAAAAGTCACTTCACAAAAAATATATATATATAAATGGTCAATAAGTATATGACAAGTGGTTAAAAGGATTGGTCATCACAATGAGATATCAATATATGTCTGCCAGAATGAGTATAATTAATAAGGTCAATGACACCAGCAACTAGAATTCCCTCACAAATTATTAGCAGGAATACAAAATGGTGCAGTTACGTAGAAAAAAGTTCAGGCAGTTTCTTAAAAACTAAACTAAATTTGTCCTATGGCCTAGTGATCCTACGCCTAGACAAATGAAAATGTATGTTCACAAAAGGACTGGGTAAGTATATGACCACAGTAGGTTTGTCACAATAGCTAAAACCTGGGAGCAGCCCATTTATCCATCAAAAGGAGAGTGCATAAACACATGGCACTATATTTACGGAATATAGTACAACTCAGCAATAAAAAGAAGAAAATACTATGAGAGGCAATCGCCTGGAAAAACCTCAAAAACATTATGCAAAGTGAAGCATGCCTTACACAAAAGAGTACATAGTATATGATCTCATTTGTATGAAATTCTTAGAAAAGCAACAATTAATCTCTGGTAGGAAGAAAATCAGAATAATGATTTTCTCTGGGAGTAGTGCATAGAGAGACTGGAGAAGGCACATAGAAACTGTAGCCATGATAATATCTGTATTGTGATAGAAGTTTGGGATACCGTGGTGCATGCATTTGTTAATGAACTCTGTACATGGACACTTCAGGTATGTGTATTTCATTGTATGTACATTTTACATCAAAAGAAAAAAGTTGTAAATAATATTGTATTCTTGTTAATGACCTATTTAACGGGAAGTATGCTAATATCTGCAATTTACTTTTAAAAAATGTATCAAACATAGAATGGATTGTTGGATGAATAGGGGGATTTACTTATTTTTTTTAAATTGATTTTAGAGAGAGAGAAACGTTGATGAGAGAGAACATTGACTGGCCACCTGCTGCATGCCCCCCAGAAGAGAAGGATTTATATACAGAGAGATAACTGATATAGCAAGTCCAGATGGGAAATATGTGGATGTTCAATATAGAATTTTTTTTTCAATTTTGTTGTATGTTTAAATATTTTTATAATAAATTGACTCCATCTCGGAGATTGTGATTGAACTGATTTGGGAGAAGGATCTCTGACATTATTTTTGTTTTGCTTTGAATACGCTGTTCAGGTTATTGTAAAGAATAGCAGTCAGATTCCAGAACCACTGTAGCAACCTGTTTCTTCTTCACCCCAGGAAACATGGGTCATTTCCTGCATATACACTCAGAGATTACAATTCTTCTCTAGATTCCACAAACTTACAGACACAAAGCTGCCACCTGCTGACACTGACCCTCACCTGCATGTGGTCTAAGTACCTCGGCCCTCACCCAAGCATTACACCCCTTGGGCACTGGTCCTCATTTGAATCAAGCCACTGATTTCTCTTAGGAAGCGTCACCATGGCTGAACCATTCCCCTTGGCCTTTGTGTTGCTGCTGCTGTTGCTGTTGTTTTCCATCACAGCTTCTTTTCTCCTGCTTGTTGCCCTGAGGTCCCCATGTGTCCAAGAACAATTCTGCTTGAGTTACTGAAGACACAATTAAGACATCCAGTCATAGGATTAGATGGAAATATATTACAGGTAATCCTTACTTGACTGTGTCTAAGTGGTTCCTCCAAGAAAATGCATTTTTAATCTGATAAGAGTAAAAAGATCACCTTTCCTTATCATCATCATCAAGACAGATTTTGGGGAGCCTATCCCTCACGTCTAAGAGTATCATTGAGGACCCTTCTCTTCTCTATAAGTGTTACTTCCTTCTGCCAGGATTCCCTCTTCTTACTCCCCCTTTATTTCCTCCCTAAGTTATGATTTAAATGGTCAAGTATGGAGAAAGCCTACAAAGCTACTAGTTCCTACATAGATTTTAAAACTCTTATTGTTGATATGCATCATGTTAAAGAAGAAACCTGCAAACGTTGTAGTATCTCTGCTCCTGTCACAACTGGATTGCGCAAGGTAACCTGCACATGTCCCGGGAAAATACACAGAGGGTCCCAGGAAAGTGTCTTCAGCTTTCTAAAGTAATTCCCCTGGCAAAGTAACCTTTCTGCCCCTGATCTGTGCTTAGCCCAGCGTGCAGGCAACCATGCTGACTGGTGCCTTGGCCGCTGGCAGTGCAAGCAGGCTGGCATGTCAGAGGGACAGGCCATCAGCTCGGAGCGTTGGCCAGCACTTCCTCTCTCTTCCTTATCAAACTAAATATGGCAGCAGAGGACGGTGTGTGATTTATACAACGCAGCCGTGAATTTAGAACAGATCCTTCTTTTGAAGGAAAATAATAAACAATACTTATGACAGATGCCTTCTAGTAAAACATCAGATTCATTGTTTCATTTAAAGAAGAGGGAGTCTGGCCAGTGTGGCTCAGTGGTTGAGCACTGACCCATGCACCAAGAAGTCACCAGTTCGATTCCCGTTCAGGACACATGCCCAGGTTGTGGGCCCGATCCCCAGTGGGGGGCATGCAGGAGGCAGCCCATCGATGTTTTCTATCATCAATGTTGCTTTCTCTCTCTCCCTCTCACTTCCTTTCTCTCTCAAAACCAATAAAGAAAAAACTTTTTTTTTTAATTGATTAATTTTTGTTACAAATGATTCTCCTTCTTTCCCCCCACTGATTCCCCCCTCCCCCTTCCCTCCCTGCCCCTTCCCCAGATTGTTGTCCATGTCCACTCTTCATGCATACATGCATATAAGTTCTGTGGTTCATCCCTCTCTCACCTCCCCACTCCTTAGGGGATTGTCCTCAAACTGTTATGTTCATTATATTCCACAAATCAGTGAGATCATATGAAATTTGTCTTTCTCTGTTTGGCTTGTTTCACTTAGGATGATACTTTCCAGGTCCCTCCATGTAGTCTCAAAGGATAAGAGATCTGTCTTTCTTACCTTTGCGTAGTACTCCATTGTGTATATGTACCACAGCTTTTTAATCCATTCGTCTACTGATGGGCACTTGGATTGTTTCCAGATCTTAGCGATTGCAAATAGTGCTGCTACAAAGATGGGGGTACATATATTCTTTCTGATTGGTGTTTTATGCTTCGTAGGGTATTCCTAGAAGTGGGATCACTGGGTCAAATGGGAGATCAATTTTTAACTTTTTGAGGTGACACCATATTGTTTTCCATAGTGGCTGCACCAGTCTGCATTCCCACCAACAGTGTACTAGAGTCCCCTTTTCTCCACACCCTCGCCAACACTTGTTGTTTGATGATTTGTTGATGGCGGTCATTCTGACAGGTGTGAGGTGATACCTCATTGTTGTTTTGATTTGCATCTCTCTGATGATTAGTGATGATGGACATTTCTTCATATGTCTCTTAGCCATTTGTATGTCCTGTTTGGAGAGGTGTCTATTTAGTTCCTCTGCCCATTTTTTAATTGGATTCTTTGTCTTCCTTTAGTGGAGTTGTATGAGCACTCTATATGTATTGGAAATTAACCCCTTATCTGATATATCATTGGCAATTATGCTCTCCCATACAGTGGGTAGCCTTTCCGTTTTGATGATTGTATCTTTCGCTGTGCAGAAGCTTTTGAGTTTGATGTAGTCCCATGTGTTCATTTTCTCCTTTGTTTCTATTGCCTTAGGTGATGTGTCAGTAAAAATTCTGCTGCGTATGATGTCTGAGATTTTGTTGCCCACAGTCTCCTCTAGGATTTTTATTGATTCATGAGTTACATTTAAGTCTTTTATCCATTTTGAGTTTATTTTGGTGTAGGGTGTAAGTTGATGGTCTAGTTTCATTTTTCGGCAAGTAGCTGTCCAATTTTCCCAGCACCATTTATTAAAGAGGCTGTCCTTACTCCACTGTATGCTCTTGCCACCTTTGTCAAATATTAATTGAGCATATTGCCTAGGGTGCATTTCTGGGTTCTCTGTTCTGTTCCACTGGTCTATATACCTGTTCTTGTGCCAGTACCAGGCTGTTTTGATTATGGTGGCTTTGTAGTATAACCTGAAATCTGGTATTGTGATCCCTCCAACTTTGTTCTTCCTTTTCAAGATTGCTGTGGCTATTCGAGGCCTTTTTTGGTTCCATATGAACTTTTGAAGTAATTGTTCTAATTCTTTGAAGTATGCCGTTGGTATTTTGATGGGGATTGCGTTGAATCTATAGATTGCTTTGGGTAATATGGACATTTTAATGATGTTAATTCTCCCAATCCATGAACAGGGTATGTTCTTCCACTTTTTTACATCTTGCTCTATTTCTTTTTTCAAAGACCTGTAGTTTTCTGAGAATAGGTTCTTTATCTCTTTGGTTAAGTTTATTCCTAGGTATCTTAATTTTTTTGCCGCAATGGTAAATGGGATTGTTTGCTTAGTTTCTCTTTCTGTGAGTTCATCATTGGTGTATAAGAATGCCATCGATTTCTTGACGTTAATTTTGTATCCTGCTACTTTGCCAAATTCATTTATTAAGTCTAGTAAGCTTTTGGTGGAGTCTTTGGGGTTTTCTATGTACAGTATCATGTCATCTGCAAATAATGACAATTTCACTTCCTCCTTGCCAATTTGGATCCCTTTTATTTTTTCTTCCTGTCTGATTGCTGTGGCTAAGACTTCCAGTACTATGTTAAATAGGAGTGGCGAAAGTGGGCATCCTTGCCTTGTTCCTGTTCTTAAGGGAAATGCTTTTAGTTTTTGCCCATTGAGTATGATGTTGGCTGTAGGTCTTTCATATATGGCCTTTATTATGTCTAGGTATGATCCCTCAATTCCCACACTGCTGAGCGTTTTTATCAGAAATGGATGCTGGATTTTGTCAAAGGCTTTTTCAGCATCTATTGATATGATCATGTGGTTTTTATTTTTTTATTTATTTATGTGGTGTATCACATTTATGGATTTGCAAATATTGTACCAGCCTTGCATCCCTGGGATGAATCCCACCTGGTCATGGTGGATAATTTTTCTGGTGTATTGCTGGATTCGATTTGCTAGTATTTTGTTCAGGATTTTAGCATCTATGTTCATCAGGGATATTGGCCTGTAGTTTTCTTTCTTTGTTGTGTCTTTTTCTGGTTTTGGAATTAGAGTTATGCTGGCTTCATAAAACGAGTTTGGAAGTGTTCCTTCTTCTTGAATTTTTTGAAATAGTTTGAGGAGAATGGGTATTAGTTCTTCTTTGAATGTTCGGTAAAACTCCCCTGTGAAGCCATCCGGGCCTGGGCTTTTGTTTGCTGGAAGAGTTTTGATTACATCTTCAATTTCTTCTGTTGTTATTGGTCTGTTCAAGTTTTCAATCTCTATCTGATCCAGTTTTGGGAGACTATGTGTTTCTAGAAATTTGTCCATTTCGCTTAGATTTTCGAATTTGTTGCCGTATAATTTTTCATAGTAGTTGTTAACAATCTTTTGTATTTCTGTAGGGTCAGTTGTTATCTCTCCTGTTTCATTTCTGATTTTATGTATTTGGGTTCTCTCTCTTTGTTTCTTGGTGAGTCTAGCTAAGGGTCCATCAATCTTGTTTATCTTTTCGAAAAACCAGCTCTTTGTTTTATTGATCTTCTGGATTGTTTTTTTGGTCTCTATGTCGTTTATTTCTGCTCTGATCCTTACTATTTCCTTTCTTCTACTTGCTCTGGGGTTTTCTTTTTGTTTACTCTCTAATTCTTTAAGTTGTGAGGTTACGTAGTCTATTAGAGATTTTTCTTCTTTTTTGAGGTAGGCCTGTAGTGCTATAAACTTCCCTCTCAGAACTGCTTTTGCTGCATCCCATAGATTTTGTATTGTTGTGTCCTCACTTTCATTGGTTTCCAGGAAGTTTAATAACATTCTATTTAGCTTCCATGTGTTAAAATGTCTTTGTATGTTCTTCTTGCAATTGATTTCTAGTTTCATACCATTGTGGTCTGAGAAGATGCTTGTTATAATTTCAATCTTCTTGAACTTGTAGAGACTTAGTTTGTGCCCTAACATGTGGTCTATCTTTGAGAATGTTCCATGTGCACTTGAGAAGAATGTGAATTCTGTAGTTTTGGGGTGTAGTTCTCTGTAGATATCTATTAAATCCATTTGGTCTAGTGCTTCATTTAGAGTCTCTGTTTCCTTGCTAATTTTTTGTCTAGAGGATCTATCCAGTGATGTGAGCGGGGTGTTGAAGTCCCCTGTTATGATTGTATTGCTATCGATTTCTCCTTTGAAGTCTTCCAATAGTTTTTTAATATATTTTGGTGCTCCTATATTGGGTGCATATATGTTTATCAAGGTTATATCTTCCTGTTGGATAGATCCTTTCAATATTATGTAGTGGCCGTCTTTGTCTCTAGTTATGGCCTTCAATCTGAAGTCTATTTTATCAGATATCAGTATTGCTACCCCAGCTTTTTTTTCTTTTCCATTTGCTTGAAAGATTTTTTTCCATCCCTTCACTTTCAATCTATGTGAGTATTTTGTTGTGAGGTGGGTCTCTTGTAAACAGCATATAGATGAGTCTTGCTTTCTTATCCAATCAGCTACTCTGTGTCTTTTTATGGGAGCATTCAGTTCATTTACATTTAAGGTGGTTATTGATATGTACTTATTTATTGCCATTTTTGTTTAGTGTGGTTCTATTTTTCTTCCCATTTCTCCTGGTAATTACAGCAGTCCTTTTAACATTTCTTGCAGTGCTGGTTTGGTGCTAATGTACTCCCTTAGCCTTATTTTGTCTGGGAAGCTCTTTATTTGACCTTCTATTTTGAACGATAGCCTTGCTGGGTAGAGTAGTCTTGGATTCAGATCCTTGTTTTTCATGACCTTGATTACTTCATGCCATTCCCTTTGAGCTTGTGAAAAGTCAGCTGAGAGCCTTATGGGGGTTCCTTTGTAGATAACCTGTTGTTTATCTCTTGCTGCTTTTAGGATTCTCTCTTTGTCTTTAATTTTTGGCAGTTTGATTACTATGTGTCTTGGTGTGGGCCTGTTTGGGTTCTTCTTACTTGGGGCTCTCTGAGCTTCTTGAACTTGAATGCCTTCTTCCTTCACCAAATTAGGGAAGTTTTCTGTCACTATTTCTTTGAATATATTCTCTAGCCCTCGCTTACTTTGTTCTTCTTCAGGGACTCCTATGATACGAATATTATTACGTTTCCAGTTGTCCCACAATTCTCTTAAGCTCTCTTCTTGTTTTTTAATCTTTTTTTCCTTTTGGTTTTCTGATTGGTTGATTTCTTCTAGCCTGTCTTCTAATTCACTGATCCGGTCCTCAGTTTACTCTACTCTGCTTTTTAGACCTTCCAGTGTGTTTTTCATTTCTGATATGTCATTCTTCATTTCTTCCTGTTGGTTTTTCATTTCCAGATGGTTTATTTTCAACATTTCTATGTCTTTACTCATGTTGCTCATGTCCTTACACATGCTGTTGAGCTTCCGCAACATCATGGCTCTAAATTCTAGTTCTGTTAACTTGCTTAACTGCACCTCATTTATTTCATCTTCTGTAGAGGTCTCTTGATCTTTCATTTGGCTTTTGTTTCTGTTTCTCACCATTTTCGTTATCACAGTGGGCTTTGGAGTCTGCCAAGTTTTCCCAGTGGGTGTTGGTGTTTTGCTGTTTGTGGCTCCCTCTCCTGGATTTGGATGCTCCAGGGAGGACCCACTTTAATCCCGCCAAGTCCCCTGTTCTCCGGGAGTCTGTGTTGCTCCAGCCGAGAGTTTAGCAGGCTATAGCGTTACGAGGGCCCATGCAGGGTGGCAAGGGAGGCGGTGGGAATAATTTCCCACTGAGTTCCCTGGCCCGTGGAGTTCCCTGGTCTCACTGTGTTCCCTGGTCCAGCTGAGTTCCCTGGGGCCCTCGAGTCTGTGCGGCTCTAGTGGAGAGTTCAGCTGGCTACAGAGTTCCCAGGGCCCATGCTGGGTGGCAAGGGAGACAGTAGGATTAACTTCCCGCTGAGTTCCCCGGTCCCGCAGAGATCCCTGGGGGCCACGAGTCTGTGCGGCTTCAGCGGAGAGTTGAGCCAGCTACAGAGTTTCCAGGGCCGTGCACGGTGGGAAGGGAGACGGTAGGATTAACTTCCCGCCAAGTTCCCCGGTCCCGCAGAGTTCCCTGGTCCCGCAGAGTTCCCTGGTCCCGCCCAGTTCCCTGGGGGCTGGGAGTCTGTGCGGCTTCAGCGGAGAGTTTAGCTGGCTACAGAGTTTCCAGGGCCGTGCACAGCGGGAAGGGAGACAGTAGAATTAACTTTCAGCCGCGTTCCCCGGTCCCGCCGAGTTCCCTGGGGGCCGTGAGTCTGTGCGGCTTCAGCGGCTACAGAGTTTCCAGGGCCGTGCACGGCGGGAAGAAAGACGGTGGAATTAACTTCCCGTCTAGTTCCCTGGCCCCTGCCCAGGTCGCTGCGGACCCTGGGCTCTGGGTCCCCTCTCCCATCCTCGCAAGCCTACCAGGACTGAGTGGGTGTTTCTGGTTAAGTGGTCCTCCAAGATGTCTTTCGGCTGCCCTTTCCTGACGGTTTGCCTTTATTTTCCTTGTAAATCCAGTTTGGTCTTGGGAGACGGTCTGGGTCGCTCCATTCACTTCACCGCCATTTTTTTTCTCCTTCTTTTTTTTTTTTTTAATAAAGAAGAGGGAAAAGGAGTGTCTGGTCTTTGCTAACTCAGGTTTAACTCCGCAGACTATACTCTTTCCATGCTTCCGTTTGTCTTCCTATGGAGCACAACAGTGTCCCTCACACGTCACAGTATCAAGGAGGTACCCTTCTCTTGTCTCAACAGCTTGAGTGGCCACCGCATATTTACTGAGTGCTGCAAGAGAGACACAGGGCTGGGCACTGAGAATGGGTATCATCTATCTACTCAAAGGTTGAAGTTCACTTGGAAACTGGACAGAGACACATATTACAGCTGAAATGGTATACAATATCAAAGAACATCAGAGGAAGATATCCAACCCGATGTTGGGAAGTGAATCATGCTCAAGAAGATTGTCATGCATGTAGCCTATAAGCAGAGACCTCATGGATGTGTAGACGTCAGCCAGGTTAATAAGTGGCACAGAACAGGTCTTGGTTTGGGAGAGAGAACGATTGCTTCAGGCAGAAGAGCAAGCCTGTAGTAAGAGTCAGAGGTAAGGGGAGCCCATTATAAATGCATGTTGGCTGCATCACAGAGTGCAGAGTAGGGTTGGAGGAGGGTTGAGGAGGTGAGGAAGACTGATGAGAGATGAAGCTAGATAGAAAACATGGGTCAGGTCTCTCAGGAGCTTCTGGATCACGCTGAGGCATGCAGTTATCATAAAAGACCAATGAGAAACCGTTTGTACGACTGAACTGGAAAGTTACATGCTTGGATGGAAAGGACAGCAGAAAAGAGCCTGGAATGTCAACCAAGAGTCTGTTATATTAATCCAGCTGAGAGACAATGGTGACTTTTTTTTTAATCCTCACCCAAGGACATTTTTCCATTTTATGTTCAGATAGAGCGGGAGGGAGAGAGAGGAAGAGAGAGAGAGAGAGAAACATCGACATGAAAGGGGCACATCGAGTGGTTGCCACCCTCATGACCCAACCAGGGCTGGGGAGAAACTGCAACTGAGGTACGTGCCCTTAGCAGGAACCGAACCCTGGTTTCTCTGCACCGCAGGCCGATGCTCTAACCACTCAGCCAAACCGACCAGGGTGACAATAGTGACTTTGAAGAGGGCTAGCAAAATGCTGAAAGACTCCAGAGCTTTTTAGAATGTATGTTTGATAGGAATATATGGTAGATTTAAAGGGGAAGACAGCGAGGGATCCAAGTCAAGATGGCATCATCATTTCTGCCTTGAGCAGCTGGATAGATATTATACATAATTACTCAGAAATGTCCCAAGAAAAAGATGAAGGGTTTAATTGGTTCCACAGAAATCCTAGACTTAGACCATGAATATCTATTGCAAGGAAAAAAACTGAGTTCCCATTGTTTTATGAAACCTTTGAACATATGAGTACTCTAAAAAGTATTGCTAAATTTTAGTTCATCTTCATTAGAAAGATTCCAAATATCTCTTTTATGGCTTTTAGTAATTCAAGATACCATCTAATCAAGACTCCCTCTCCACACTCTCCCCTACCCCACTCGACCCCCAACTTCCACTAGAATTCATGACCTGTTCCCTCACAGGACAGTGCATTGTTTCTGCCTCTCCTGTGACACTCACCATAGTTGTTCTTATTTCAAGAACATCAAAGTTGATCCTCTCACCCCAGCTAGTGTCCTGGCTAATGTCCTGGACTCGGGAGGCAGACATCTCACATGTGAATTCTAGGCACTAATTCTCCGAGTCACTTAACCTTTCAGAGTCTCAGTTTTTATGTCTAACAAGTAAAAATATTCTGGAGCCAACCTTATGGGATAAGTGTGAGGATTAATGAATAACACCTATAAGGGATGTAGGAAAATGTTCTCTATTACTATAATAAACTCTTAACGGGGGCATGCTTTGAAACTTGTGACTCTGTTCCTCGCAATGCATAGAAGAGTGTTTTATATTTCATTAGCACTCAATGTATGATTGTTAAATCAATTTTTATTTTATTAATTATTCTATCCTTCTCAAATATAAATGGTTGGAAATTTTAAAGAACTCGCCCTGTGTTTCTCAAGGCCTAACTGACCTTATAGGTGGCAAGCAATAGAATGGCCCCGTTCCAGGTCAGTAAGCTCCTTAATGCATTCAAGTGTTTAAGCACTTTGGGTAAAGATTGGCCTAAATGAACCATAAATTCACTGACACTATGACCAGTGATTGGTATTTATTTGAAGGTAACCTTACCAATAATCTAGAATTTTTCCTTTCCTTACACTACTTACTAAACCAAGTAATTAATGACCTGTAAACCACTTCCAATGTGTACCACTATTTAGAGGAAATAAATATTCAAAAAGTGAAACCTTTTATGGTATTAAATAAAAGTAATTTTATGTAATAATTATTATTATTATAAATAATGTATTATTTTAAGGTTGGATTTTGATACATTGATTTTGCTTAAGAAGCACGTACTGGCAATAGAAATCCAGGATATGAGATTCCAAAACTCTTGAGTTTGTGCAATAATGTTGAATGGGACAGAACTTAAAATCCTGGTCCTGTTGGATTCCTTATCCCTGTTTCAAGAGTTGTAACCCTTGGGAATAGCAGGCTTGGTAGGCAGTCCAAAATAGGAGTTAAGAATATATTCTGGGGTTTCTAGTCAGTCTTCCTGAGTTTAACCTACTCTTCCTAGGGAATCTATATCTTGATTGTATGTGTCTGACCCAGTTTACACACCTGTCAGGAATCGATAAACCCACATGCCCCTTGAGCTCCACATGCTCAGTGAAGAGTTTCAATTTCCGTGATGTCACGGTGCCTCCTCTTCTAACTCTTTGGTTCCCTCAGCCTCCTGGGAGGGCAGGACACCAGCCCGACTACCACAGGAGCCCAGCAGCTCTGGCACCCAGGTCAGAACTGACAAGACCTGGGCAGGCTGGCTCTCCTACCACTTCAGGTTCAGGTGAAGCAGCACGTCAGAGAACGAGGACTCTGGCTCCCCCGAGTCTGCCAGGTAACACACCCAGGAGTACAAGGGAATTAACGTCCTTATTCACTGTGCTAACATGTGTCAGTCAGAGAATGGAAGACAAGAAGAACCTATCAGACCAACCTCTTTTCCTTCCTCCCCTCCCAGGCGTGGTGGATCTGTAAGGTCTCTCTAAAAGCTGTCGAGCATGGCTGTCCAGCTGGCTGTGCTGTCCTGTTGGGCTGTGTCCAGCTCCTAATGCACAACCTTGGTTTTTCCCTTGCCTACCACCCTTTGTACTGTTCCGACTGCCCTGGGATCAAATATTGCATAAAAGTCTTAGCTTGTAAGTGCTTCCTTTGTTTGTAGAGAACCCAAACTAAGATACTGTGTGATCTTGGACAAAATACTTAATCTTTCTGGATTCTTGTTTATTGATCTATAAAAGGGAGATAAGAGAGCCTATATTATAGATCTTTTAAGATAAAATCAGAAGATACAGGTAAAGCACTAAGAAGCATTTGTAGCTCATAGCAAACAGTTATCAATATTAGCTATTTTTAGTGCTTAGGTAGTGAAAATATAGTAGATGGCTGATCTGAAACCATGATGCTGCTAATGGATCAAACTGATCTTACAGTCACTCCTCCTGTGACTATGGGTCTCAAATTGTCTCAGTTGTCCACCATCTTCACGATGAAGTACAAATTCTTTGGTGTGATACTAATTCCAGTCTGCTAACAATTTCCTCCTCCTGTGTCAAATCACTGACCTCCTTCATACTCCACGAATGATCTGCCATTCCCTGACATACTACAATAATAATAGAATAATAATTACAACTAATATTTATTGGGTACTAAGCCAAGCAAAGCACTATTCTAAATATTTAATGTATTATGCTCTTGTCTGCTCAAACACATGGAAGCACATTTAGAGAGAGTCAAAGCCAAATCCTCACAAGGTCCCTAAAGCCCTACAGGAACCAGACCCCTTCTGATTCCTCCCAGCCAATTTCCTCTTGCCTAGTCCACCTCAGGGGCTTTGGCTGACATGTCACTCCTCGGACACCGTGGGCACTGAGCTCCAGCTGCCTCTGTGGTGGCAGGTGAGCTCTCAGCCAGAGGTCTGCATGGCCAGCACCCTCACTTGCTCCAAATCTTCACTCCAGCCTCACCTTTAAATGAGGCTCACCCAGACTGCTCCATCTTAAGTACAATTTCCCTTCCCTGTCGCCCTGCTGCTGATCCTCGTCTGAGGCTCTTCTTCCCTCTCATCAAGAATAAACATTTTATACAGACTGACAAACCTCAGAAGGAGGAGGGGGGAGATAAACCACAGAACTTATATGCATGTATACGGAACCAATGGACATAGACAACAATGCTGGGGACAGGGTGGGAGGAGATTGGGAGGAGGGTGTCAATAGAGGAAAAACGAGAAACATCTGTAATTAAAATAAATTTTAAAAAAGAGTAAACATTTTATTCTTTGTTCTAGCATTTTATATAATTAAGTTATTGACCATCTTATTGCTTATTGTTTATCCTCCTCCAGCAGATCAGCAGCTACACAAAATAAAGAAGGTTGTTTTTTACTCAGTGTAATTTTTTTCAATGTGGGCACCTCGTAGGTACTTAATAGTATACACCGAATAAGATAGTGCATTATATGCATCTCATTATATATACCTCACTCCCCTGTATAAGTGAGTACTCTCTCTACTTTGTGGATGCAGAAACCTGTCTGCTTTATGGATGACAGGTTCGGTGACTAGCCCTGGGTTGCACATCTCACCTGTTGTGGAGCCAAGACTTAAACGCCAGCAGTCTGGCTTTGGAAGTTATGTTCAAATACTGCATTACTTACATACGTATATTTATATTTACATCTTTATTTTTAACATGTAAAATACATATTTGTATATAAAACTCATATTTACATTTACATAGTTTACGGTGTGCCATTTTTTACGCTTTCTTACGTTGACCTGTCTGGCTCTTTCAGTAGACTTTAGCTCCTCAAAGGCACGCTACCATGTCTTTTTCCTTAGTGTACCACTGTAGAACCTTGCTCAGTGACCTGCTGGGTGGGAGAGGCCAATGCCCAATGTCTGTTGAATTGAATAGCACATTGCAACTCAGGAAATCTGACAGAGCAGAAGAAAATGGGCTTGGAAATCAGGCAGACACAAGTGAACATCATATTGTGACTTTTACTAGTTGTAAACCATTCGAACTATCGCTTAACCTCTCGGAGCCTTGCCTTCCTCATCTAAACCACAGGATCGAGGTTACCTCCTCTGCAGAGCTATGCACAGAAGGGAGGGTTAATATATTGTGTGTGTTTACTTGTCAAGTAATTAAAATGCATTTTGTTTCATTTGCCCCTAGCCCCTAGGTTCTAATTCAGGGCCTGGGGAACTTTCTGTAGAGAGCCAGATAGCAACTATTTTAGACCCTGGGGACCTATGATCTTTGCTGCAGTTATTCACTCCGCAGTGGTAGGTGGAAGCAGCCTCTGGTTAACATGTAAATAAATGGGTATGGCTGTGGTCCAGAGAGACATTTACAAGAATGGCCCATGCTGGATTTGGCCTATGCACCATGGTGTGCCAACGCCCATTCTGAAGAATGACTGCTTGGAGTCATTTGTGGAAAAAAAGACTAAGCTAAAGTCACTGGATCGAACATTGTCATTTTATTTTTTTATCATTTATACCTGGACTCTGATTATTTGGGTTATTATTATAAATGCTTGCAACAGAAATGGAGCAGTCCTAGTTAGAGTTACAAAAAGCTTTGGATTCAGAATGTGCACCACAGCACCCTTCATGTGGCAGGTGCTAGACAGGTGTTGAAGATGCTGGACAGGTGTTGAAGATACTGACCATTATAAGGAGGAAGTTCATACCCAGTCCTGGCAAGACGCTGATGTGGGCAAGACACTGGCTTCTGCAATGGAACCAGGGCCCCTGCTCTCCTGCGCTAGTTCCTGTTGCTGCTACCTACCTGCTCACCCAGGCCCTGAATTTAATATTGCTATTCTGTCTTCATCCATTCAGTGCCATTGTTCCCAAAATAGTGTTAGTGACCGTGGCATCATTGTTTCTCTAGTCCCTGAGAAAGGTCTTCTTCATAAATATCTGTCCCCTGGTTACTGTACTTCCTCACTTAGCAGACAGGACACCACCACTCCCGTGTTGAGAATCCCTCTTTGGTCACCCTTCCTCTCGGGGTAATTGAACTCCTTAGGCCTGTATGTAAGGCTCTATGGGAATTGTCTGTAGCCATATTCTCAAATGTGATCACCATCTATTGTTGCACAATTCAACAGAGAGAGTCAGACCCCTTCAAATATCTTGTTCATTCACATGTCTCTGCCTCCACATATGTTGTTCTTTCTTCCCCTTTTGTCCTTTGGGCATTTGGCAACATTCTACTGTTTGGCAACATAATCCTTCAGAACACAGCCCAGGCGTATCATCCCCTGAATTTTCCCATAAACACACCTCTCCCCCAGCCAATGTCACCTCTGCATTTTGCACATGTAGCTATTATTGTATATTTTACCTTTCATGGTAATATGCTCATGTACAATTCAGTTCTCTTTGCCAGACTCATTGAAGGCAAGGAGTGTATCTTACCCAGCTGTGCATCCTGAAAGACTGAATTTAAAAATGGACAGTAGCTAGACCTCTGATTCACAATCTCTGCAGCACGTAAGTCAGAAAGCCAAACAAAACCTCGAGAGCAGTTGGTCCATGACTGCCAATTTCTCTTATCTTTTCTTCCACCACAGCCAATCACAGAGTGGGCCCTGCTTTTGGTTAGTTTGCCTCAACCTTCCCCATGCCAACAACTCCAATCAGAGCAGATCTGAAACTTTACCTTTTTATAACTACGAAAACATGTTCACTCTCTTGTCTGCCTTTGAGTTTCTGCCAAACACAAGTGATCGTGGATGACTCCCTTCTTCTAGAAAATTCTGACTAAATTAGTGACTAAACAAGTTTTGGTTGTTCTAACTTGGATGGTCTTTATTTATTTCCAGAACATCTTGCACTGTTATTAGTACTGAAGGACGGTGATTGATCTCCTACCCCGTTGGGAATGTGTCTGGATGGGCAGTCTGGGTGAATCTGGAGAACTCTGTAGGGAAGGTCCCTCCTAAAACTGTCAGTGTACCTAACTAAGTGATCACAAGTACAGTTGGATAGCTCATGAGCTAAAAAGGAGAAGGGGGGAACATGAAAATAGAAAGAAGAAAGGCAAGGAACAAGAAGTATAAAGAATAAACATTTTTCCAAAAAAAGACATGTAGATGGCCAACAGGTACATAAAAAGATGCTCACCATCACTAGTCATCAAGAAAATGCTAATCAGCCCAGCTGGTGTGGCTCAGTGGTCAAGCATCCACCCATGCACCCAGAGGTCACCGGTTCAATTCCCAGTCAGGGCACGTGCCTGGGTTGTGGGCTTGATCCTCAGTGGGGGTCATGCAGGAGGCAGTTGATGGATGTTTCTCTCTCATTGATGTTTCTATCTCTTTCTACTTAGTATTTCCTCTCTCTCTAAAAATCAATAAAAACATAATTAAGAAAGGAAAACGCAAATCAAAACCACAATGAGGTATCACCTCACCCCTGTTAGAAAGGCTACCATCAAAAAGACAGTAAATAACAAATATTGGTGAAGATGTAGAAAAAAAGAAAACCCTTGTGCACCTTTGGTGGGAGTGTCAAGCAGTATAGCCACTGTGCAAAACAGTGTGGAGGGTCCTTAAGAAATTAAAAGTAGAGCCCTGGCTGGTTTGGCTCAGTGGTTGGAGCGTCGGCCTGCGAACCAGAGTCCCGGGTTCGGTTCCCACTGGGGCATGTACCAAAAAAAAAAAAAAAAAGTAAAAGTAGAACTACTGTAGGATTCAGCAATTCCACTTCTGGTTATTTATTAAAAAAAAGAAAAAAGAAAGAATTTGAAAATATGTACACACCCCTACATTCATTGCAACATTATGTACCATAGCCAAAATAGGGAAATGTCCAAAGGAGTTTACCGATACAGAAGACAGATTGGTGGTTGCAAGGGATGAGGACTGGGAGAAATGGGTAAACTGTTGTTTTGTTTTGTTTTTACTTTAAATAAAAAACATGCAGTATATAAATTTAAAGTATACTCTATATATTTTTGAAAGTATATAAATATATATATATTTAAAGTATATAAAAGAGGCCCTGGCAGGTATGGCTCAGTTGGTTGGAGCATCGTCCCATACACCAAAATGTGGCAGGTTCAATTTTGGGTCAAATACCCATGTTGCGGGTTTGATCCACAGTCTGGGTGCATGAGGCAACTGATGGATGTTTTTTTCTCACGTCTATGTTTCTTTCTCTCTGTCCTCTCTCCCATTCTGTCTCTAAAATCAATGAAAAAATAAATAAAACTTATAAAAATGAGAGCAGGAGAGTTATTGGGCAAATCCTAAAGTAAAGAACTCTTTATTTATACTATATCACCTGCCCCTCTGATCTACAAGGAAACATCAACTTGATGTGTATAAAGAACCTGGAGTAGGGTGGACTTAGTCTCTTCTAAATAAAGTAAAATAACAGATAAGTGCCCAAAGATTGAAGGGATATGCAGATCTGTGCTCAGATTTAGAGTCTCCCTTTCCCTTTACTCTTTAAATGAAGCACTTCCATATTAGCCTTCTGTAATGTATTTTATAAGATAATACCAAGAAAGCTTAATCTATTTCACACATGAAGAGCAACAGAGAAGACTAATCAGGGTGTGAGGAAGGAGGGGTGATCAAGAGCATTAGGCCCCACCTTCAGAGTCCGCCAGGACACCCCCACACCCGAGGTGAATGCTGGAGCAGTGGGGAGCTCAGGCATGCAGGTGGCTGCCTTTGAAACTTAAGAACGGTTTTCTCTGTCTACCATCACCATGTCAAAGACAATGCTGTCTCTCCCATTTACTGCACTAAAGGGCCTTAACATTTTTCCTCATTTCTTGGTTGTAACTGAACATCAATTTTATCTACTTTGATGGTACATGATATTAATTTAGGGAATGAGCTAGGGAGCCAGAAAACCTGAGTTGAAATCCCACTTCCAACCCTAAGATAAAGGCCAAGTTACTTAACCTTTAAGCCTTTAGGTTCCTAGTCTCTCAAGTGGCATATTAACATCTGTCTCTTCGGAAATATTGTGAGGATAAAATTAGATAATGTGTGAAAAACACTGAATGTGGTGCTTAATAGCTATTCTTATTTTATCACTATATATTCTATGTATATATTCTTATAAATGTAAGTATATATATGTATACTGTTATACATGCTATATACTTTCATGCTCATAGTATAATACCAGGCTTCTGCAAATTTATGAACGTTGTGTCTCAAGATGCTCAAGAATTCTGAAGGGTACCTATATAGCATGCTTAGTAATGTGACCTATTACTGTTTTTATGGCACTAAAACTATAAAACCACGAAGCCATTAAACAATAAGGATGGTGGGTAGGCAGCTGGGCTCACTTATTAGCAAAGTAACTCAGCCCTGCACATTAATTTTACAGCACAAACAATTCACATTTATACCTCAGGAAAATTAAATCAGTTACTGTTCACTATCTCCATCTATAGGGTCACTATAAAATACTCAAACCTGTGATTGTCCAACCCAAGGACAGTCGTGATCCACTATCTAGTCGGTATAGCAGCACCCCTGCCTCCTCCCTTACTCTGAGGCTCTGACAGCCTCACTCAAGTTCCCTCGACTCCCCTCACAGAAGGCTTCAGATGCTGCCTCTGTGTTATTGTAGCCTCTCTTTGTCTCTAGGCAGTAGGGTGAATCATAGATTATTATATTTTGCTCGTTACTCTGTCGCCTAATAGACTGAGTTCCCCGAGGACAAGGGATCATGTATTTTGTGTCTTTGGAGCTGATCACAGTGACAGCATCTCATTTTATGTATTTATTCAGCAAGTTTGTTTGGCAAAGGGTCATTAAATATCTGCAACGTGCCAGGTGACATTTAGGCACTTGGGTTTCACTAGTGGATATGGAGGACATGGACCCCGCATCCCCCTCGTCTAGCCGGGAACGCAAGCACTGGGCAGATAACGCAGGATGGCCAGCAGTAGAGGCACAGAACTCAGATGCTGAAGGGAAGGAAGGCTGCTGACCTAGGCGAGGGGGCGGGATGCTCCAGGCAGGGAAGGGCACTCTGGGAGCCCGGGCAGACTCAACATGGTCTAAGCCCGGGACTGAGCTCCTGTTGGACTGGAGCTGGGAAAGCCAGGGGTCCCGGCTCTGCAGTGCACCTAGAGAGAGAAGATGTGTCCAGGATTTTCAGGACCTTATACTATTCTGTGTAATTTTAGTTGTTGAGACTACACTGAATAGTTTTCAGCAAAGATGTAACGTGCTCTTGATTACATGGATAGTTGAAGCAACCAATGTGTGTTGAAAGAATTAAATTTTTTTTGGGGGGGAAGCACGGTGGAGGGGATAATTGGGGGGATAGGGATACCTGTAATACTTTCAACAATAAAAATAAATTTGAACACACAAAACAGAAAGGATTGAACTTGAGGAAGAGGGTTTGCCGGGAGACTAGTTAGAAGAGCTGTTAAGTAACCCAGCTGAGATGTACTAGTAACCCAAATCAGGGGTGTCAGGGGGATTGAGAGGTGCTGACAGGTTCCAGAGAAATTAAGAGGCAAAGTAAACAGACGTTTGTGTTCATTTGACCTGTGGAGGATGTGAGGGGTAGGAAGGAGTCAAAGATGAAACTTGGTTTTTAATCTGAAGAATTTCATACTGATGTCAGAGTTAGTCTTTAAACCCCGCTCAGATCTTGGCATTACCATGATTACAGCTCCCCAGGGGCTCCTCTCAGCTCCTTAGCCAGAAGGAGCCACAATCCGGACCCAAGCTCTGCTCTGTATTTTGGCCTTTTTATTTCACTGATGCCAAATTCTGTGCAGTTTTCTAAACATGAGACCCTGCTGTCCCTTGCTATCCTCCCACGCTTCTCTCCCTTCCCCCTTCCCTGGATTCACATACACATGTCAATGTACACACACACACACACACGCACACACACACACACTCTTGAGAATTCCAAAAATCCTTTAAATCAGGTATAAAGGTTGTCAAGTTTAGAAAAACGACTTCTACTTCATGTTCCTTTCTTTGTTCCCTTTTTAATTTAAATAAATTTATTTTTACCCTTACCACACTCCATTGGAATATTGTGGTTGTGGCTGGTGTTGTTTATATATTTTTAGCGTAAATATTTCGAAATTTTAACTTTGGTAGGTCTTCTAGGTTATTTTATTCCCTCTAGGCCTAGATAAAATTAGATGTTAGCATTTAGAATACTGAAACTAGAAAATTGTATGATATTCTTTATTTTAGTTTGAAGAGCCAACCTTTAAAAATAAATTGCAGAGAGGGGTGGGGGGAGAGAGAGAAAGAGTTTTCCTGCAAAATTCTGAAGTAATCAACCTTAGAAACAGAGAGGAGGAGAAAAAAATAAAATAAAAATGTAGGAAGTGCTGGCCACTCCAGTAAATCTCATTACTCAAATGATCTCACTTTCTCTCTAAAATGATCCAGGGAGGCCAGTTTCAGCAGCTTGTGCAATCCCTAGTCTCGAGCTTTTGGAAACTCGAGGAATAAATCCAGGAACCTTCATAACGGTGCTCACAGGAAACTAAAAGACATTGTTCATTGTTGTCCCCAGCACAGGCCCCAAAACGACATCTTCCATGTTTTATATTCCACATTATAAGGAATGACATCATTAAGCTGGAACTCGATTTATGCTGGGTGAAGGGGAAACCTTGTCAGAGATAAATTAGACTGCTGTTCCATCACAATAAAGGTCTCATCCTTCATTGTAAAGACCTCAGATTCTTCCCCAAGCATCCGGGAAATGCACACAATACTGGTATACAGAGGAGGAGAACTTTGGAGGTCCTTCCCATGTAAAGACGAGCAGTGCTTTGGAACCAGCTCTCAATGAGCTTCCCTTGAATGGTGATTGTTATTTTCATTTAAAGTCTTACATTTCTGTTTGCTTTTGTAACCTAGGGAAGTAGTACACTATAATAGAAAATACATGAACATTTCTTTTATCCTCACCCGAGGACATTTTTCTATTTTCTGTTCAGATAGAGGGGGAGAGAGAGAGAGGAAGAGAGAGAGGAACATCGACGTGAAAGGGGCACATCGAGTGGCCACCACCTGCACGACCAGCCAGGGCCGGGGACAAACTGCAACCAAGGTACATGCCCTTAGCGGGAACCGAACCCGGGTCTCTCTGGACTGCAGGCCGATGCTGTAACCTCTGAGCCAAACCAGCCAGGACAAATCTAACCTCTTTTAACTGCCCTTCTGGAAAATGACCTAACTGCTGGCACCTACTTAAAAAACATATTTTAATCTTCACTCAAGGATATGTCCTTTTTGATTTTAGAGAAAGAGGAAGAAAGATGGAGAAAAACAGCCATAAGAGAAACAAACATCAGTTGATACCTCCCGTACACACTCTGACCGGGGATCAAACCACAATCCAGGTATGTGCTCTGATTAGGAATCAAACCCGAGACCTTGCAGTGACCAGCTCAGTCACCAACCCAGAGCGACACTGGCCAGGCCAACACCTAGTTTTAGTCTACATTAGAGATGATAATACCAATTGGACAGTACAGCTGAGATAGTTAAAATAATTTCGAAATATGAAACTTTAGCATAATGCGTAACACATATTTATTTTTATTTATTGTTTGTTGGATTATTTGGTGTCTGGACTTAAAAAGACATATTTATTCCTGTGGGAGGGGGGAAGAAGAAAGATCTGTAACAAAAGTAAATAAAAATAAAATTAATTAAATGAAAAACAAAAAGACATATTCCTGAGAAGCACACATATAAAGACAAAATAATAGTTAAAGACAAAAACACCGTGTGTTAATTCTCACTACCCTTCAGATGCACTGGCTGCTATACAGTAACACTAACCTTTCACTAGCTGATGAGATTTGTGGGGAAATACACCAGTAACAGAGGCCATTATCAACAGTAAATGACTTCTTGTGCTGGGGACAATTTAGTTCAGTTTAGCCCCAGATTCTAATAAAAAGTGTTTTTCTTGTGTTCTGTTTTGTTTTGTTTTCCCCTAAGTAAGCTTTTATAGAAAATTAGTAGCTGGAGAATATGACCAATAAAATCAGTTTAGCTATAAATACTCTATTGTGACACATTCTTTATTTGAAGAAAATAAAAGTGCCAAGGATAATTATATGATATTTATACACCTTTCACATCAAATACATGAGAATTTTACATGAAGACATTAAAAAAATATGGTAATTTACCCTCTAAAAAACAAAAGAAAAACCAACAAAAGATAAATGGCCTTCAGGCACAATGATAAGAACAGTTAGCAGTCATGTGAACTCCCTGGTCTAGTTTGTTCTTTGAAGTTTTTTTTTTTTTTCTTTGTACTTGGTTGCAAGCTGAATTATTTTGATGCAGATGACATCCAACTTCATAATTTCAATCAAACAAGTTTTCTTGAGTGCCAGACTCATTTCTAGGCGTCTTCTTCAAAACTTCACTTGGGTGTCATATAACAGATCCTCCAGCCTGCATGTCCACATGAGGCTCTCGAAATCAATACCAGCTAACATCACACACCTCACCAAATTAGCCTGACCAAACACAGCAGGTTAATTTTTAAGCTGATGATTTTGAATGGCCTGGGAATGATGTTATGAATATCCAAATGGCCCTTGGCGGAAAGAAGGTTCCCCACCCCTGCAAGCCTCCTTCACCCCTGGTTTGTTTCAAGTTACAGCGAAGCCATACCCTGTCACTGACAATTCACTCCCTTGACTCCAACCATCCATATCCAACCACTACTCAAAGCCAGTTGATTCCTCTTCCTGAAAGTTGTCACGTGATTCCACTCCTTCAGATACCACTGCTGCTTGGCAGTCTCACCCCCCACTTCCACTAATGAAATAGTCTCTAACCAGTCCACTCCATTCCATTCTTCATACTTGATACAATCTTTCTAGAGAGTAAATGGAAATCTGCCCATATTATACCCCTCTTTATTATTATTATTTTTTATTGATTTTAGAGAGAAAGGAAGAAAGAGAGATTGAAACATTAATGAGAGAGAACATCGACTGGCTATCTCCTGCATGCCCCTCACTGGGGATCTGGCCCACAACCTGGGCATGTGACCTGACCTGGAATCCAACCGGTGACCTCCTGGTGTACAAATCAATGCTTAACCAGTGAGCCACACTGGCTGGGCTCATACCCCTCTTTAAAGCCCTTCCAGATGTTCAAAGACAATTTTATATTTTAAAACTCTTCAACATAGGTGCATGACCTTGCTTCTAACAATCGTCCCAACCTCACTACCCTTTCCCATCATCATAGCCATTCCATGAACTGAGATACCGACTCTCAGATCCCAGCCTTTGCCCACACTGCTCCTCCTGCCTACCATACTCACTGCAAGTCCTCAACCACCATCCTCCATGAACACTCACACTTCAATTCAGAGATCATTTTCTGAGGGAAGCTTCCCGTGTTATCACCTACACTCAAATCCCCTTTTTGTATAGTTTCACAGAAATCTGTGTTTCTCACCCTGGCCGGTTTGGCTCAGTGGTTAGAGTGTCGGCCTGCGGTCCTTAGAGACCCGGGTTCGGTTCCCGCTAAGGGCACGTACCTCGGTTGCAGTTTGTCCCCGGCACTGGTCGGTTGTGCGGGTGGCAGCCACTCGATGTGTTCCTTTCGCGTCGATGTTTCTCTCTCTCTCTCTGTTCCTCTCTCTCCCTCCCACTCTCCCTGAACAAAAAATGGAAAAATGTCCTCGGGTGAGGGAAAAAAAAAAGAAAGAAATCTGTTTTTCTCATAAAATTTATAATTTTTTTAGGTTTAATTGGGTATCTCTACTAGAGTGCTAATTCCCTGAAGACAGGCGGATGTATCTGTTTACCTCAAGACCTAGTACATTATCTGGAGAACAAAATATGCTCAATGTGTGAACTGTACAAGCGTGTATACAGTCTGAAATCTACTCTCCATCTTCGCTGAGAGAATTGAAGTGCTCAGAAGAGAATTTCCACCTGCTCCAATACCATCCTTAGAAACCTGAAAGAATCCTTCTACTCAGCCTTTCCCAAGCTGAGCACTAGGGTGTGTGTTCCAGGATATCACCCATGTTTTCTTTTCTCTTTCACCCTTACCATATATTTTACCTGTCTGTCGGATTATTTCCAAGGCAAATAAATATGTAATTATTTCTCTCATCCCCAAACAGAAAACCTCTTCCCTTGATCACACTTACTATTCTACTTATTTCTTTCTTGTATTTAAACAAAAGTATTTGAAGAAGTTGCCTCTACTTGCTACATTAATTAGCTTCTTTCTGTTTTCTATTAAACAGTCTTCAGTTCGATTTTTATGCCTCTTATCTTACTGAAACTTCTCTTCTTAGTTTACCCGCCAATTATTTGACACCTTCAATCATCCATTCCTCCTTAAGCGATGGCCGTTTGTAATTGTCTTCCTATACTTCTACTTCTCTGTTCTTGTTGATTTTTCTGATCTACTTGAAATCTGAAAGTTGGTATGCTTCACATGTCACTCCTCAGACCTGTTCACAAATTTTTAAAATCTTTCAAGTAAACAAAATTTCCAAACTGATATTTTCAACCCAAACCTCTTTTTCTGAAATTCACACTGGAATAGCTGCCACTGAGTCAGTGTTTTTAATGGAACACCTAAAATTGTCTCAGTGTAAAGATATCCAAACCAGAACTTTTAGTCTCTATAAAAATTTGTTCCAGACATAGCCTTTTTCATTTCAAGAAATGGGGAATCCATCCCTCTAGGTGCTCAGGCCAAAACTTTGGTCTCTCCTTCTCTACAGACCAGAAATGCTTTTGATGTTATCTTAAAAATACCCAGAATCTTACCACTTCTCACTGTTTTTACTTCTAGCATGCTTGCTCAAGCCATCATCATCTCTTATCTGGATTATTGCTTTAGAGTTCTAACTGGTCCTTCTGCTTCTATCTTTGTCCTGATACAATACATTCTTCAAACAGCAACCAGAATAATATATTAAATTACATCACACCACTCTGACCAAAAGTTCACTGTTGTACTGTAACTTTCAAGATCATAGTATCCAGTCTTTGATTCCTTCTGACCTCATCACCTGTTATTCTCCCCCTCTCTCCCTCTGATTCAGGGACACTGGCCTCCTTGTTCAGGCTTACAAATGACAGCACAATCTTGCCTCAGAGTCTTTGCTTATGCTGTTCCATCTGCTTGGAACACTCTTCCCCCAGATAGCTGCATATCTTCTATTCCCACATACTTCAATTCTTTGCTCGAGCACCATCTCAATGATGTTTCCATTGACTAGCCATTTTGCAGTTTCACTCTTTAGCTGTCCTGGCACATAATAGGTTCTCAATAAAAACTAGGGAACAAATAACCATGTCTTTTACAACAAACATTTTCTTTTCCCTTTAGTTTATTAAATTAAGAGGAAGCTGTGTAGTAGATAGTGATCTTATTCACTGTGAGAACTTGGGACACAGCTTTCTGTATAAATGAAACAAACATATTGATATAAATTCAAAACTGAGACAGCACTGAGCTCTGGTGGAGTCAAGGCCCATTCATTCACCATCTGGGGGAAAATAAGCCTGCTTCTCAAAGGAACTTACAGTCATAACTTCTTATAAAAGTCATTCCTTTTTCTTTCTGTGACTTGACTTGGGGTGGTGAACATACAATACAGTGTCCAGATGATGTGTTGTGGAATTAGGCACCTGAAACCTGTATAATTTTGTTAGCCAGTGTCACCCCAATACGTAATTCTCTCTCCTTATAGAATATTTTGAAAATTCAAAATGTAAAAAGAAAAAAAAAAAACAACTTAAGATTCCACAAACCAGAAATCAGCACTTTTAATATGGATGTATTTACCTCTAGTTGTTTTTCCCCCATACACATGGATGTCTGTGCAAATGTCTAAATATATAATCACACACTATGCATAATCTTTTATTACTTAATTCCTTCAAATTTGTTGTAATCAACACAACTAACTTGCGGGTTACACTTTCATACAATGAAGGAAAACACAGTGAAAGCAAAATTTTTCTTGACTTAAAACACGATCACTTTGCTCTGTTCAGTCTGTTTATTATATGTTTCAGAATGATTCTTTTAGAATAACTGTTTACACAGAGTCTGGAAATAAATCTCTATTTTAATAATTCAAAGTTACATAAAAAATTCTGTCCCATTTGTAAACATAGAATACCCAGTCAACTAGAGGAACGCTATGCGTTGTGGTGGGGTTATGAAGGATATGTCCCTTGTTATTTGTCAGATTTGAAGTTTGCGGTTACCTAGAAAGCAGGCAATGCCGGTCACTTGCCATTCAGCCATCCTTCCCCAGAGCAACTCTACACACCAGAGAAAAGTAATTGATTGGAACAATTATCTTGCCAGCCTTCACACCTGCTCCCTCATAACAGTCAGCCAAACAACTAAACAACAAATAAATAGGAACAAACCCACTTTTCTCCTGAAAAGAAAAGCCATTGTTTCTTAAATATCTTGATAATGGTAACAAAACCAATTCTCCTTGAATGAGATAGATCATTTCACACAGAGGAGGGCATAAAGAATTGCCTTTGCCTCAAGAATCTGGTTACTTCATACAAAAAATTTATTTTTGGTTCGATTGTCTGTGTGTGCTTTTCTCTTTAGTTTTTTTCGTGTGTGAAGTGAAGCAAAATCGCCTTATTTTTTTCATTTAACTTTCATTAGCCTTGCTATCAAGAATAGAATAACTCACTCTTTTTCTTTGAGTCAATGTGAAAATTGTTTTTCTTTAAGCCATAAACCAAGCCGAGACAGGGACCAATATCCTTGATGATTCTATTTAATACATGAATTATTTTTTAAAATGGCATCTTTCCTTGTTTTGTTGTTATAGAGGAATGCATTCGAAAAATAGTTTCAAAACTTTATGCAGTCTTCTCTGAGTTTTAGAGGTAGAGGTATTATACTAAGACACAATTTAACATCCAAATCGAGGTACACTTGTATATTCAGAGTTTTTATATTTATTCTTGGCATACTGCAACAGAATCATATTTTCTTTTTTAAAAAATTTTATTTATTAATTTTATTAAAATATTTTTTGTTACAGATGTTTCTCCTTCCTCCCCACCCCTCCCAGACACCCTCCTCTCTATCCCGCCCCCTGGAAGCATGGTTTTCTATGTCCCTTGGTGATGCATACATGCATTAATTTCTTTGGTTTATCTCATCCCTCTCCCCACCCCTCTCCTCTGAGGTTTGTCCGTCTGAACTATACTCTTTTCTATGTCTCTGGGTCTGTTTTGTTCATCAGGTTTTTTTGTTCATTATATTCCACAAATAAGTGAGATCATGTGGTATTTGTCTTTCTCTGATTATCTTATTTCGCTTAGCATGATACTCTCCAGCTCCCTCCATGTCATCTCAAAGGATACGAGACCTTTCTTTCTTACAGTTGCATAATGTTCCATATTTTCAAAAGGTTACTAAAGGCTAACGATGACTGAACAATTCTTCTTTATCATTTATCTTAAGGAATCTCACTTCTGCCCCAGCAAGCTACTGGTTATACATATGTAAGTTTTCTCTTACTGGGTAGAAAGAATAAGTGCATCTTATATTCTTCAGTGCATTAATAACAAAGTTATATTAAGTAGCTATAGAGTATTTGAGACTGTGATAGGTATCTTGTCAACACTTAGCATAGTGACGCACATATAGTGGGTTCTCAATTAATACATAGGTATAAAATTTTTAATGAATTAATAAGTTTATGAAACACCTAATATGTTCTAATTATTGTGTTAAGCACTGATATAAAAATTAATGACAAGTGGTTTCTTTCTGTGACAGTTTTATACATGGTAGGAGGGACAGACAGGTATTCAATAAATGATACTAAAAGTTGATGTGTAGAAAGATTTTTTTTTTTTTAAACCTCACCTGTGGACACTTTTCCATTTTTTTGCTCAGATAGAGTGGGAGGGAGAGAGAGGAAGAGAGAGAGAGAGAGAGAGAGAGAGAGAGAGAGAGAGAGAGAGAGAAATATCGACATGAAAGGGACACATAGAGTGGCTGCTACCTGCACAACCCAACCAGGGCAGGGGACAAACTGCAACCAAGATACATGCCCTTACCGGAACTGAACCTGGGTCTCTCTGGACCGCAGGCTGATGTTCTAACCGATGAGCCAAACTGGCCAGGGCAAGAGATTTTTTTTAAGTAGGTATGAGTAGATTATGTCATACAACACAGCAAGTCAAAGGTGGCTGAAATGAAATTAGACAAGCAAAGATTTTATAAAGAAAGGGAAGCCTAAATGGAAATTTTTGTAAGCACAAACTTTTTCTAGAGACAGCGAAATTATAAGGTTTTATATTCAAATATCCATTCATAAATTTAGCATGTTTAGTAAATGCATTATCATGGTTTAAGCACTATTTTAGGTTCTTTTATTTCTGTTAACTTCACTGCACCTAAAATGAGACCAAGTATAACACTGATGCCAAATAAGTCATTATCCATTGATTAATTGATTCATGTGGTATATCTCTAGGTAGTGAGAGTAATGAGATAGAAAAAGACCACAATCATACTTATAAACCCTGTGCTACAGTTGAACTTAACCCAAGTCAAAGATGGTTTTCCACTCTTGTTTAATCCTCACAGTAATAAACTCTAGTGAACACTGTAATTTTTACAGAGGTTTAATAACATCAAAGAGTGCACTGACCCTGCAGGCAATCTTGACCAGTCTTCTATTCATGTAGCAGCAGAGTTAGGCCATAGGCTTTCATTTGTTCTACTCAGATTTCACACCTACACCACGCATACAGTGCTTCACACACAACTGTTTCAGAATAGAGTCTTCATTACTGTTTACCCAAATTTTGCCTAACATACTGACTTCAGTATCATACCACAATACCACAATATTACAAAGAATTGCACTGTATTATATCCAACGGGAAAAACCTTTCCATCTTCATCTCAGAGGAAGTCTTTTTCTGATTTCTTATTGGTCTAATTTACCAGGGGTTTGATTTTCTTGTCTGACACATTAATAATGGTTAAAATGTGCTGCTTATGGAAATGCTTCCTTAGGATTATCAATTGCTTTAAACCCACAGTTTGATGACATAATTTGCAGGGTATATTCACGTTTCTCATTAAAGAAAACACCTCCAATGCCTTTCAATGTCAACGACTTTCTAAACATCATGGGGTACAGATTCTGAATTTTAGGACTGCCTTACATCCTTGTGATGATCGTGCAGCAGAAACAGGGACCCAGCTGCAGTTTTTGTTTCTGACCTAATTCTAAGAATTTCTGGAGAAAAAGAAGGTTAACTTTTACAATGCAGAATGATGGTTGGATGGGGCGGAGACTCAAGTATTTCATCCTTCCCTGTCTTGCCAATTCACTCTCCTACTGCAAGCAGACACATAAATCACCCAGCTTCTTCCTTTCTCCTTCTAGTTCATCAGGAGGATGCATCTTCATTTGAAAAGCACTTTGCAGTTCTTAAAGGATAATTCTGTAAGAGCAGTATGATGTTCCCTTCCAAAACAACAACAAAATTGGATTTTGGATAGCCTTTAGTGATCCACAAAGCAGCCTCCACGGACCCCTTAGAGTTATAATATCTAAGTCTAAATAGGAAACAGAAGAAATTCAAATTGAGATTCTAGACGTTAAAAGTGCCGACTTCTAATGTTCTTCCAAATAGGTTTAATATTTTGCCACCATACGATACTCAGACATTCTAAAAGCACTAACTATACTAGGAGTCTGGGTGGATGTAAACGAGAATAATATAAATACCTAACCTCAAGAAGCCAACACTCCTGGTGGATATTAAGACTGGGATCATGTATTTAAAGCACTGACTCTATACTTGGGCCTTTGGCATATGTCTGTCTATATCTTCTAAAATCTTCACAACCCCATGATGCAATAATGTAATCCTTTCTTTAGAAAATAGATTTTCATCTGATTGATCAAATTAGCTAATGATGCAGATAAGAGGCTTCTTCACCCCTGCTGATCTGGTTAAAGTCATCTTCTGCTCTTGTCCACTCAAATAACTTAGGAATTGGTGTCCATTTTTATTCTTGCCGCTTTCCAACCTATTTTGTATGTGAAAGTCAGGGTAAGCTGTTAAAAGTGCACATGAGACCGCAACAGCTCCCTGCTTGAAATGCTTCAGTGATTTTTCTTTCCTCTTGCACTGAATTTCCAACTTTTGGCCTACAGTGTAGCACTGCATGATGGGATCCCTGCCTACTTCTTTAATCTTGTCTCTTTCCTACCCACCTCTTTGTCTCCTCCTGCTTTGCTCATGCTGGTCTGTTCTCAGTTACTCATGCTAACCAAACTCATCCCAGCCTCAGGTCCTTCATGCACAGGTTTGTCTTTGCTTTGAATACTCCCCAATCCCAGCTTTCCTTCTCATTCCTAACTGTCAAATTCACCATTCTGAGGGGCTGGCCTAAATAATCTCTCCTTAGAGTAGATTTTTCTAATCATCCTATCTAAATTAGAACCCTCCTGGCATACTTAGTATAATGTGGTTCTTTCATAGTGTGTTTCACAATTTGAAAGACTCATTTGTGTGTTTAAGTGTATTAGACTATAAACTTTTAATAATAGAGTACAGTTTGCTTTGGTTCCCTGTTATATTCCAGGTATCTGGAAGCTACCTGCCCATGGTAGGGACTCAATATTTAAGAAATTAATACACTACTTTGGAGGGTTCTTTAAGCTGGCTGCCAAGATTATAAAAGTTTTTAGATTCTCAATAACAAATGTCATCATCATAGCCAATTTTTACCAAATCTCTTTTTGTGATAATTGTGCTGAGATATATCTATATATCTATATCTATATGTATATCTATATCTATATCTATCATCTTCTCTCAGAAGAACCATAATAGGAATGTATTATTCCTTTTCATTGATATTGAAATGGACTCACAATATTGAAGTAAATTATCTAATCTTACCTAATTAGTAAGTAGTTGAAAATGGATTCAATAAGTACTTTTCCATCTCCAATCGTAATTATTATTATTATCTTTTTTATATTTGCGCCCTATCCATTCTTCTCCTTCTCTACTCTGACCATGTCCTGGGAGGTGGATCTCTATGGATATATGCCCCAGGTTCCCTTGACCTTCTTCTTGCTTTTCTGTTGGGTTCAGTTAATGGAAAACACTTGTACGAGAACAGAGGATAGGAGGAGGACAGGTCAGGGCATTTATTTCTGTCCTGCTCTGGTCAATTTTTATCGGGTGCTTTCTTCTAGGGCTGCAGTGACTCACTGGTTTCTGGGACTAGTTTTCCTCCTCTGTCTCTTCAGGCCTAAGGATGGAGATGGCTTCTCACACTTGCTCTCCTCTAGGCCCCTCCATTGACTCCTCTAGGTCCCCTTAACCCTGCTCATCGGTCTGCAAATAGCATTTCTATTGCAATCTCTTCAACTAACCCTGTCACTACCAGATGGGCCATTTATTTCTCCTGAGTCTTGATTATCCCAGTAATTAGACAACTTTCATCTTTCATTTCAGGAATACTGAAGAAAAAGAACAACAGTGTTCTGAAGTTTCCACTCACAATTATCCTCCCTGATGATGATAAAAATGAAGCTACTATTTATTAAGCTTCCACACTTTATTGTGTAGCAGACCTTGTGGCAAGCACTTTATACCTTTTATTGAATTAAAGTTCACAACTGCTCTATGAGACAGGTATTATTATCCTTATTTTACATCTGAGGTTATATCATTCACTTGCAGTCAAAAGCAGAAAGTGATGAAGCTAAAACTTGAACCTGATCAGGCAGACCCCAAATCTGACCCTCTTTCACACCACAATGGCATTGTGTTCACAACAATAGCCCTCAGGACAAGGGAGGTCAAGTCAAGATTCCCAGGAGAACTCAGGAGTCTAGCACAGAAGCTCACCACAGTCCACTACTTTTGAGGGTCAAGTTCTCTCTCAAAGATTGCTGCAAATAGAGGTTCAGACTTGATGAGATATTTGTATGCTTTAACATCAAATTATTTATGCTTAACTATTTGAGTAAAATGGAAAATTCAGGTCACTCCTTTCTATGCCTCTCGTTATGCCCAGATCAATCTGAGCAATCTCTGATCAGCTTCTTTGGTGGTTTTCATTATTAGGACCCTGATTATTTCCTTTCTATTTTTGCTTGTTTGTTTTGTGGTCTGAATTGTAACAAACAGTATCTTTCATTTAATAAGAAGATACTGCAAATATTCATCAAATGGTCTATCTTTAAGATAAATGTATGAAATACTTGATACTTGAATGTCCTTTGCAAAAAGTAATTTCCTAATTTCAGGAGGAAATAATCACTCTTCAGTTTATTGATTAACTACATTTAATAACACATCCATCTTTAATCTGATATCAAAAAAAAGAAAAGAAAGGAAGAAACCTTGTGACAAATAATCTCCATTTTACTAGAAAGGGCTGGAAGCATAGGGAAAGGGTGACTTAGTCACAGTCCCATTGCTGGTTAAGAGAAAAACAAGGCTGGAGCCCAAGCCCCTGGAACATTAGCCTGGGTTTCGCTTCTGATTGCTGGCCTAGTCATGAATCACTGGAGACAGATGCTATTGCCTAAAGATTGCTAACAAGAGAGGTGTGAGCTCCCATTAGATGCATGTGGCCTTTGCTGAACCTCAGACATCTTAAGGCACATGGGTGCTTTGGGGTTGAATCTTGGGCTGCCAAACCCAGAAGACCTTTCCGGACAGATCACAATGACTCTGAGGCAGCCAAGTGTCTTGTCCATCCACCCAGAAGGCACATTTAGAAAGGTTGTTTTCTTTGCTTCCTTTTAAATATGCCATTTTAAGCAATTAATCACCTGTGGAGTCTACTAGTCCCCCAGAGAGCCTTAAAGTGCTCCTGCTGCATTCCAGCTTCCAATTTAAACCCATTTTTAAGTCAGGTGACTCACTTTATAATTACTTAATTTTGGTAATTTAAAAATTGCCTTATTTTACTCCAGATAAGATTTGAGGTGGTTTTTTTATAAAAGCACAGGGGGAAAAGGCCAAAGACATTAAACATAATTTAATAATGATAATACTTGCTGACATTTATTGAATGCTTATTATGTGGCCGCCATTATGCTGGCCCTTGACACACATTATCATGTTCTTTCTAATCTATAAAGCAGATAATTTACATATGACACACAAACTTCAAGAATTGAAATATTTTGCCCACACAAATAAAATATGGTGAAGCCAGAATTTAAGCTCAGGTTTGCTTCACTTCCTACACGAACATTGCAAGCCCTTGTTATATATAATATATATATTTCTCTTCCTGATCCCTACCTCCCCAAGGAAAACAAGGCATAACACAACATTGGAGCGCCATGGAATTCCATATTAAAAATTTGACTGTGGAAAATGTCCAGACATGTTACTTAGCTACAATTATTATTTTTTAAACAGATAAACAAAGCAAAGACCAAATATAGAAAGGTCCAGGGAAATGGTAAGTGCCTGATTTAGGAATCAATTCATCCTGATGTCCAGTTATAGCTCAGCCACCAACGAGCGGCATGACTTCAGGCAGGTTACTCCTGTTCTCTACATCTCAGTTGAGTCATCTATAAAACAGAGACAACAAAACTACATTGCGTGACTGAGAAGTCTGGAGATCACATATGCAGGAGAACTGGCACAGCACCTCACACAGAGCAGCCACTTAAAAGCTAACAGTAGGGACACTCTGTGGTTAGGCTACTGTCATGTTTATTCCTCAGAATAAGCCTGCAATTTGGGGCCCAGAAGCTGCATTTTACAGAACAGGGACCTGAGGCTTACAAAGTGTCAATAATTTGGTTAAGGTCACGCGGAGTTAGAATAAAAACCTGTGTATGTTGACTCCTCACTCAGCATATTTTCCCATCACACATTGTTGTGCGTGTCTGATCAACGGAGAGAGACCTGTTCATCACAAATGACAGACTTCTCGCTGGTTTGGAGCCCTGAGAAGCACTGGCCGAGGCGGCCCTGATAGCACTCAGCAAGGTAATGACCAAGCAACATCCTGGATGACAGCTTTACAAGGAAGGTAAAGGCCTTCCTACGTCACTGGTTCTTAAATTGCAGGCTCATAAAACCCAAGGGTACGGTGCAAAATGAAATTAGTTAAGGTAATTTTGTGGGAATGGAGAGGATGACGTGACCCAGATAGGCAACCTTCTCGTGGTCGGACCTTATGCAAGGGTAAAGCTGAAGCCTCTTGAGCAATGAATTCTTATGAAATGTCCACTCGGTACGTTTTGGAAAAGTCAGGCTTTACCGGAATAGGGCAAATAGTGGATTCTTTTGATGAACACTTCTTTACAATTCTAAGACACTGGCAAGGTCGCAGAGACTTCATGATGGGATTCAGGCTGTTTATGTGGAATGGGGCACATTTTTTTCCCCAGAAATTTGGCAAGAATTTGGAGAAATACAATGAGAAAGTTCATCAAACATTGGGAGAAGGAAATTGCCTCAAAGCATGTCCTATAAATGATAGCGCTGTTTCTTATTTCATGATTGCCTATTTATGTCAACAAAATATTCAAAGTGGAATTAATTCCTTGTTCATCAGGGGACTCTCTATATAGTTTAGCCCTTGCTTACTTAGCTTGGGCTTCCTTAATCTTAATTTTTCTTTCCTATATAATAAGGAAATACTAGCACCTCGTTAGATGGCATGACGAGAATCAAATGCCATAGATTACGCCTATGAGGGTCTTTGAAACATGCAAAATATACTCAGGTGAGTTATATTAAGTTGATACATATTTGCTAAATGGCACTTGTGGAAATTCTAACTTTCACTTAGAAAATATGTATCACCCTAATCTGTATCACTCCACAGGATTGTTATGATTATTAAATGAGATGGAGAACTTCATATACTTTGCTTGGGATAGGTGTTAAACAATACTTCAAATGTCCCAATAATGTTTATATTTATACCTAGGATGCGATATTTTAACATTGATCACTTAAAAAAAAATCGATGGTGAAATACCATATCCTAAGTATATAATATAAATCTATGAGAAACCAGTGGCTTCCTTTTTGGGTAGGAGAAGTGTCTGTAACATTTCCAGACAAGCCTTAAAGATGGTGTATTCATTATCTTTGGTACCTTAGTAATCGTTTTTGTTTTTTTTTTATCCTCACCCGAGGACATTTCTAAATTTATCTTCCTATAGAGCAGGAGGGAGAAAGGGAGGAAAAGAGAGACAGAGAAACATCGATATGAGAGAGACACATTGAATGGCTGCCACACGACTCCAACGGGGGCCGGGGACAAACTGCAACCAAGGTATGTGCCCTTAGTGGGAACCAAACCCGAGACTCTCTGGTCCGTAGGCGATTGCTCTAACCACTGAGAAAAACTGGCCAGGGCTCTAGTAATCTTTTTGTTCACCCATTGATAATGTCACTTTCTCCTATTTTCAGTATAAAACCAAGGGATTCAGGTCCCTCCCCTGAAAAGTATACACGTGGCATATTGAGCAGAGGCCAATATTACTTTCCGTGAGGATAAAGACGAATTCAAGACCCCATGTCTTATTTTCTTGCTGAACCTTGTTTTGATAAGTATTCTGAATACAGCCTGTTCTTCAAACCATGTTTGATGTGTATAGAATTGATCCTGACCACAATGGAAACCTGTGGTGACCACAAAGCCACTCACCTAGCTCAATAAGGTGTTAGACAATGTTAATTGCTCAGTGGTACTGGTGGCCACATTAAACAGATTGAAATATGTATTTAAAATGTATGAGTTTCTTAAATGGCAACACTATGACAGAATGAGTACTATGTTTGATAAAACAGAATCCAAGAAGCAGGTTTGTAAAAATAGCCTTGTGGTGCTCCTTGATGAATGCTTCTTTATCCTTCTACCTCGCTAATTATTAAGTTAAGCCAAAGATAGGAAACTATTCTTGGTGATAAATTAGACACTATGAACACAGGAGATCATTTAAAATTAGTCACAATAGTCTTAAAATTGACAAAATATTAATGTTCTTACATAGGGAAGCATAAAAAGATGAAGAAATAACCCTGACAGGGTAGCTCAGTTGGTTCGAATGCCATCTAAGTACACCAAGGTTGCATGTTTTATCCCTGGTCAGGGCACATAAAGAAGCAACCAAAGAATGCATATATTCTCCCCCCCCCCTTTCTGTCTCTCTCTCTCTCTAAAATAAATAAATAAAAATTTTAAAATGATGAAATAGAATAATAAAATGACAAACATTTTAGATGAAATTACTGTAAAATGTAAATTACCAATAACAACAACATAGACATAACATTTATTAATAATATTTGGAAATAATTTGTCCAATAAAATCTATTTTGAAGCTATTAAATATAGTAATTATAAAATATAACATTTTAATGGTTTAAAAATAATGGTTGGAAAATGTGTGCCTAGGCAGTATTGATAATATTTTGAAAATTCCTTTGGTTTCAGAACACCTAGATGTTATATAATTAAACAGACTTTTGATCAAATTGCTGAACTCACAAAAAAATTATAAGAAAAGTCCCCAAGGTTCGGAAGGAGAGAAAAAGAGGAAAGGTGATGTAAGAGGAGAAAAAGGAAGAGGAAAATGTATAGGAGCTGAAAGCAATGAAATAAGCCATTCAGCAGCAGAGACTGCCCTGAGTCATACATCAATACCAGGTCTTTAATGAATAAATGCCACATTGGGGGGGAAAAGACTTGCTTTAAGATGGCAACAGGGAAAGGGATATATATGTACATTTTACCCCCTCCCCCCCCCACACACACATACACACATATAAATCACTGACCCATAAAAGTCTTACTGTTAGCAACATAATATGCTGGAGGTTGGGATCTATTGTGGCTAATACAGGGACCCAAAAGGTGTCTGCAATTTGTGAGTGCTGGGCAGAAAATAAGCATGACAACACCCACATATGCTGTGTCCTCTGAGAGTTTATATCGATAGGCCTAACTGTGCATAGGACATGGGGGGAAGATTTATAACAGCTTCATGGTCCAAGAAAGACAAAGTGAGGAAATTAAATGGCAGTGTTTCTGGGGAGATATGATTTATACATTATAGCAAAAACGAATGCAAATTCTCTCTGAAGCAAATAAATTTCATTTGAGGACTTTCAAAATTTGTATATATTAGGTTCAATCAAAGATAAACTCAAAATATTAAATTACCAAATACATAAAAAAATAAAGAACCTTTGTAAACAATTATGAGTAGAAATATTAAGCAATATATTTAGACCTAATGACTTTAGATATAGAAAATAAAATAACTATTGATAAAATATTTAAACATAAAATATGAATTCAAAAGAAAGACAGTAGACTATTCAAATACACTAATTTACAAAAGAAACAATAGAGTTTAAATTCAATTATATAAATTGACTTAAAATACTCAGGGGATTAAACAGTGGCTTAAATACAGCTGAAGAGAATGTTAACAAAATGAAAAGTAAACTAAAAAATATTATGAATGAAATTCAAGAAGTGACAGAAATAAAATATTTTGAAAAAGTGATTTTTGGGTATATGCCATAGAGTAAAAATTAACCCATTAATTGGCATTCTAGAAGAAGACAATAGAAAAAATACATAGGAGAAGAAATATTATAGACTTAAAAGTTGAAAATATTTCAGGATTTATTGAAAGGCATATCATTGGACTCAGTAAACACACTATCTCAGACTAAATAAAAAGTAATTTACATCTATATATACCAGAATAAACTGTAGATCACTGGTGACAAGCTAAAAGTAAAGAGAGAGAGAAGATACATTGTCTAAGTGGAAGACAGTTGGAAAGCTGGAAAGCAGACTTCCCCACAGCAGCAATGGAAATCAGAAGACAGTGGAAGCTTATATTGAAAATGGTGAGAGAAACTGGTATTAAATAAGAATTAAACACTCAGCAAAATCTATCCTTAAGGACAAGGACAAAATAAAAATATTTTCAGGTTAAACCAACATTATTTCACTAAAGTCATTTCTAAAATGCTGTGCTTATAATTTTAGAAGAACTGTAATAAAGAAGAAATAAGGAGCAAAAACCAAAAGCAAATATTAAAGAGCATGAAGGTAAAATCTAAAAATCATTATTAAACATTTAAATAAGGATGAGGATAAAACTATTATGTCTAAATTATAGAGTGATTAAAAAGCAAACCAAGAAAATGCTGAAACATTTATAGTAGCAGAATGAGACCTATATGGAGAAAATGAAAACCCCATTAAATATGGAAGGAGGAGATTGAAAGGGGCATGGTGAAACTTTTAAGGATGATGGATCTGTTCATTATTTTGGTTGTGGTAATTGTTTTATGGTAGATACATGTCAAAATCCATCAAATTGTACACTTTAGCTATGTGTGATTTATTGTATATCAATTTACCTCAATAGAGGTGTAAAATAAAAGCAGCTACAAAATACCTAAATAAATGGAGAATGACCCAGTAATTAAAGATATTGGTTCTCTACAAATTAATCAATGAATATAGTACAAGCCCAATTAAAATTCAAATATATTTCATTTGGAAATTAATAAAGAATTTAAACAATTTTATGTAAAATAACAGAGGACCTAGGGTGACCTACACACCTCTAAAACTAAATAAGATCAGTGGGTATTTCCCATCCATATTTAACATATACAGCTATGATCATTGGCATATGACTTGTCAGAGGCATTAATGTAAAAATAGAGAAATATTAAGACATTGCAAAGAAATTAGAAGTAAACTCATGAGAATATAGGAATCTTTCTATATAGCAGAAATGAAAGGGTAGATGAAAGAATGTATTGTTTAGTAAATGCAGTAATGGTGCAAGTAAAATTGGTAAGCATTAAAAAAATAAACAATTCCTACCACTTATTATACAACCAAGCAAATCCAAATAAATTACATAATTAAAATTTTAAAAGTTAAACTTTAATATCATTAAAAGAAAATATAGGTGATATCTTTTTATTCTGTGGTATAGACAATTAGTTATTAAGGTAAGACACATAAAACAATAAGGGAAAAAATTGATAAATACAACTATATTAAAATTAAGAATTTATGTTCTTCCAAAGTTACCATGAAGAGAGTGAAAACACATGCCTCAAACTAGGAGATATTTGTAATACATTTAAAGAAAGAGATTAATACCCATAACATATAAAGTACTACTAGCATTGTTTAAAAAAAAGGGTACTACTAATACTGCTTAAAAAAAAAAAAAAAAAGATAATCAAACCAAATAGAACAATGGGCAAAAGACATCAACAGACATCTTACAGAATAAAAAATTAGAATGGTCACTAAATATTAAGAAGTATTCACTTTCCTTAATAAAAAGGAAAATTAAAACCACAGATTATTACTTTTATTTTCACCCTGGTTGTAATTATTTAGTATGCCTCACAATACCAGCATGGGCAAGTTTATAGAACAACAGTAACTAACATTATGCTGACAAGGTTGTAATTGGTCCAACTACTTTAGAAACAAGTTTGTGATTATCATGTCAAATTGAAGCTTCATATATACTATATAGAATCAGTAATAAGTGAACTATAACCATATGCTTCAATATGTATGAATCTCATATAGCTAATTAATACTAGATCAAAAAAGTGGACATCAATAAATCCAGTATGACACATTTATATAAAATTTCCTACAGATGCATACAAATAGTAAATCTAAAATAGAGAGTCAGCAAAAGACAATTCAGAAGTGAAGTCTGATAGTATTGTTAATTTTCTACATATGTGATAAACAGAAATGTTCTTCTGAGCATGTAAAATATTTTTTAACATAAAAAGTATATGAAACTTCATAGTTTCAGCTTGTATGGGGAATGAGTGTGAGTGTGTAAAAATTCTTATTTATAGAAAAAGGTTAGAATGAACAAAGTAAAACTATTAAATGAGTTTATAGTATGCATGATGAAAAGGTAACTGTTGAGGCATAGTTTGTGTGTGTGTGTGTGTGTGTGTGTGTGTGTTTTCAAAAGCTTCCTTGGTTGTCAGCAATATTTTTTAAATTAAAAATGTGGTTAGGAAAGTCAATGTTGAAAATGATTTCTAACTATTTATACCTTATGAGTGAAGACTAGTTTACAAGAGTATTTTACATTATTCTATAACATTTTAAATATTAAAAATAGTAATATCCTGTTGCAAGCCAAACTGAAGACTATAATAGAGAACTAACTCTTACACAGATTTTTAACCTATTAGATTTCAATGGCATTTCTAGCAATAATTATTCATTTAAATATTATAGCATATGTTCAACTTCAATGCATGGGTGACTGCCTGAAATTCCCAAGAATCTAAACAAAAGCATTTTATTAAAGATTCTTTCTGAACTAAATATCAAGATTATGCTCTTCGTTGGGTTTTATTCCATAGTATGAATGAGAAATAATTTTATTGAACAATTTTTACAAATTGGAAAGTCAGGCTCAATCACATTTATGTAAAGTCAGTTGTAATACAGTGGACACAACAGACAAAGCTAACTCTCTTTCAGTAAATGCTGTATTGATTTTATAACTGTGAACACATATTCCCTGGGAATATGTGTCCACAAACTAAATAGTAAGGTGAGAACTACGATAATTTGTTTACATTATGTGTTATTTACCCTGGAGTATGGTAACTGTTAGAGAAGAAAAGGAAAGTCCACATGACATTGAACAACTTCTTTATTAAAAGAAAGTCTGTGTGAGCATGCACACACACACACACACACACACACGGAAAGGACAAGAGAGAGGCAGAGAACCAGTGAGAAAGTGGGACCCTAGAATGGCTAGGTACTGTGCTAGTAGTCACTGGCAATATAAAGTCGAATAAAGGATAGACTCAACATTATAAGATGAGAGTGCAGTGGGATGGACTGTCAAGTTCAATGTCACTGGAATAGTGCTGTAATGTAGGCCCGTCAATGGTTCAAGAAGAGTTCGGGAGAAGACTAAACTCTAAGGTAAGCATGAGTCCACCAAAGAATGAGCTTTAAAGTAGACTGTTGAGAGAATGGAAGGAGAAAAGACATTGAAAGCCAACTAAGCATAACAATGAAATCTGAAAGAGGAAGATGCATTTAGTGAAACACACATTATTCACTACATTTAGAGCAGGGGTATATAACATGTTTGGCAATGAGACTAGAGATGCAAGAAGAACCAGATTAAAAATAACCCTGAAATCAGAGGAAGTATTGAGTAGAGGCATATCTTATTTGTTTTATTTTAAATATATCTCTCTGGCAAAATTAAACAGGTCTCTGTTTCAAAAGGACCATGCAATATATAAAATACTGTTGAAAAATCACTACAGCTATGGATGATAATAAATGGTTGTTATTATAGATGACTGAAGGTAAAAAGGTGACATGGAAACAAAGGGATCTCAGACTATTTTTAAGGAGATAGTCACCAAATAATTGGAATCTGTTTGTGGGGTATGATCCAAAGTCCCTTTTGAAAATAATAGTAACTTCCATCATCATTTATTATGTTCTGCCTATGTACTGGGCACTCTGCTAAATATTTATATTCAATATTTGTTTACTCTTTCTGACAAGTCTAAGATTAGGTTTTTGAATTCTGTTTTAGAGATGAGAAATCTGAGAATTAAAGGTGCTAAATCACTCACCTGAAATCATACAATTAGTAAAGGGACCAGTGTCTCACCAAAGCCTGAGCATTTAAATGCAAATAGCACACAGAACACACATTCCTGCCATAAAGATAACCAGGCCTCTTGTCTGTTTCATGCTGGGTGGCTATAGACTCCAAGACAACATAGACATACTACTGTTATGTTGCAATTAAGCCAAAGAATAAAATCAGACAACTCAGAGATCAAGAAGAAAATGACTACTCTGGGGAAAAAGGAACCTGCAGAGAGCCTGCCTAGGGTTGGCCACTGACTCATACAGGAACTGCACAAAATGATCTCTGAAAGAGTATGGCTCTTAACAATGACACCAGTAAAAGTGGCAATAGCAGCCCGGTTATCGAATGAATATTATGTCCCAGGGTCTGTGCCAAGCTTTTTGCACCTGTGCTAACTGGTACACAAAGTGACAAGACCTGTCATGGATGGTCCAGCTCCCAAACTCATTCTCTTTTGCAGAACTGCCTTGCACATCTGACTGAGTGTAGGCAATATCTGACACGTGGAGCTGGTGTTTAAGTTGATATATCAATCTACACTAACAACTTCGCTGCCTTGATCATGTGTTTCTGCCTTTTAGAACAACACAGAGGATGGGTTGGAGGGGTGTTTAACTCGTAATAGTCATAGTTTAATTGAAGAGTTGGATAAGTGTACACATAATCACTTCAAGAATAAGTGCAGTGTTTTCAATCTGCAAAATGCACACATGATATAGGGGTGTGGGAGGTATTCTAAAAAGGCTTGTTACTAAATTGATGCCAATGTATTTTCCCCAAGTGCCCTAAGATACACATATGAACTCAGCTATATGGAACTCATCACATGAAAATTTAAATGAACAAAATGGATACATTAAGGATAGTTATTCTCAAGAGAACAGGCATTTTCACACTGCACAAGGATTTCTTTAGCTAGCCAATTCCTCCCCTAGTATATTTCAATTAAGTTTTCATTTACAAATGGGGGTGGAGAATCAACGTACAGGCAAGTTTGCAGTGACACATCAATGGTATAATACAGGAGTGGCACTTCTAGACATATGAATAAACTCCTGGGCAGAAAACACTTCGGAAACCACACAGTAAAATACTACGTCCTGGTAGATGACACACTGAGTACCCTTTAGGTAACCAGTCGGTTCAGTGGATGATAAACTCACGGGCACTGAGAGTTCAGTGCATGCCAGCAAAGCTCCCACATTCATTTCCACTGATGAACTTTTTCTTTTCTAATGTATTTTTTCCCCCACTGCTATTATCTGGAAACCAGTTGACACTGGCTTTTTACACATAGGACTTATCTAGACTTCCAGCTGTTTGGCTGATAAGGAGATTACTAAATAAGCTTCTAGCTCAGCCAGATGGTAGGTGGCCATGTTTGACTTGAAATATTTTCAGCTTTTTGGATTAACAAAGAGCTGAAAATTTTAAGGATAAGAAAAATACTGCCCTCCCCAGTTTTCAGGGTGGTGTTTTTTCAGAGGAATAATCTTTTCAGACTTTTGACCAGCATTCTTGTGTAAAGCAGCATCTGCATGGAGAGCATGGCGTTTGTTGAAAGTATAAACAGTAACTATGGCTGCAAAAGAAAGTGGTTTTTGTCCTTGCAATAATGAATAAACTAGGAAAGATTTCCACATAAATGCAATCTCTTACATAGATGTTCCTTCTCTGAAAACCTTTCCCAGTAAGGCAATGGCCAGCATGTCCACAGTTAGATGTAAGTCACTCGAGGGTCTTAATACCAGAGAGATACAGAGAGAGAGCACGGGACTTAGAATAACATTTAAAAACCTGTGATTTTGAGTCCTGGGTTTTGCAAGGGACCACTTGCATGACCTTGGCCCGCTCTTTAACCTCTCAGAGCCCCCCTTTCCTCATATGCAAAATAGGAACCAAAGTATCTACCTTTCCTGACATGCAATCCATGAAGGGTTAACCATTACATAGCTTTGTGGTCAATGATAACATCTCTTTTTACTCAACTCTTTCCTAAAACAGCTAACTATAGGCAGCTCTGCGAGTATTTCCTTTGTTTTTAAGGATATTTAGCAATTACAAATCAAATTCTCATAACTACTATAAATCAGCCAAATTGAAGCAACATCAATATGTAGTTTACCACTCTTTGCTAAGTACTGTCCTAGTTGCTCAAGGGAGAAACATGAAGATGTTTAAGTATGTTTTGGTTTGCTTGCAAGATATGGTACAGATAACAAAAATGGGCACCGTTTTCCAGCCCTGTCCCCTAGCCATGCCTTTTGCAATGTGACTTTGTAGTTCTTTTTATCAAGCAATAGAGTGTATGTCCCCACCTCTTCTAGCTGTGCTGCCCTTCTGAGTTATCACTAATAGAAGGTAACAGAAATGATGGTTGGCCAGTTCGGAGCTGAGGCCTCGAGAGACTGAGTATTTCTACTCTGTTGGAGCCCTGCCACTGCCACGAGAACCAGTTTGGACTAGCCTACTGGAGGATGAGGCGGTACATAGAGGAGACCCACTAGTATTCGTCTAGTTGCTTATAGGCTAGCTATAGCCAGCTGAGTCCTGAAGGTCTGAGAGTCCGGACAAGATCAGCGTGGTCCCCCACTCAACTCGCCACTGATTGTAGATGCCTGAGTGAGCTTGTTCCGATTCCAGAAAAAAAGATCAATCCAAAGACTCATGAGCAATATGTGTTACAAATGTCAAGGCATTAACCATTTGGAAATACAATCAGGAGAACAAATGAAGGGGTCAGAGCAATGGTTCTTACGATGGAGACGGAATATAAACTGTAATGGGTGAGAGGAAGGAGAATCGTTGGCATACAGGGTGTTTAGGGGAGAGTTTTCATGTGATCCCATTAGAGCTGAGTCTAGAAGGATGTGAAAGGTTAGGGAATTTGGCAGGATTCCAAATTTAAGAACTTTGTGGGGTTTTTTTTACATGCTGAAAACATCTGCCCAATTCAGAAAGGTGTGGTTTAAAGAACTGTAAGCAGATTTTCATTTTAGAAATAATATTCTGGTGATGATGTGGGAGCTATGCTGTGAGAGAGAAGGAAGACGGAGGGAGGTCTACTGAAGCCTCTTCTGAAAGATAACAAGAATCTCACGAAGAGAAACAGTCAATGGGAATAAAGAGGACAAGACGGATCTGAGAAATACCAGGAAGTCGAATCTGTGCATGAAATTGTTGCTTTTGGTTGAAGGGCAGATGCACCCAGCAGAAAGGTAGCATATTGCAGAGCTGATAATTCTCTTACTCTAACTGCTTCTTAGAAACCCACTGTGTCATTTTGATGGAAGGATTTAGCCCCTGAACTTCTAAAGAATGTAGGCTTCTGAAAAGGAGAGAACATGGAATCCCTGTAGATACTGGTGATTGGATTCAGGTCTGTTTTGTAGTCTGCATTTAGACCCTTTCTATATACAATTGGAGCAGGTGATGCCCCAGTATGGATCCCTAGACACTGCTTACTCTGGGTCCCAAGTTACACCACCTTCTGGGACATGCGTGCCTTTCTGAAATTGGTGGCTGTAGTGAACGTTCCCTTTCTATTTCGTCGTTTTACACCCCCTCCCCATTACGCTCTAACCGAGGCTTGTTTCCGAGTAGTGGACTGTAAAAGTGGCCTAGGGAGATTCAAGTTCTCCAGAAAGAAGACATGAAAGATGACACTGACAAGGTGATGCTGATCGTTTGTGATGTGCGAAATTAAATCTTCCTCCAATGTGCCTAGACACTGCCATCAGTCTTGGGGATTTATATTAGGAGATATTTTTTTGTCAATGCAGGAGCTCAGCTTAAAATAGAACACTCGGTGGAAAATAATTTTTAAATGTAAGTCTTTCCGTGTCCCAGATTCCCAAGAAAAAAATTTGAAAATGACAAAGAGTTAAATTATGTGTTTGTTAGAGTAAAGAATATACACTCTGATTAATTATCTATTTATCATTTATGCATTTATGTATTCATCTTTGAGCACATATTTGTTGAGACATACTATGCTTGAGATGTTTGTATTAGGAATAGTAATAAACAAAACAGATTGAAGTCCTGCTACATAGGACTCCAGAGGAGCAAGGAGGCAGGCATTAAACAAATAAAGATAATTGCATAATTTAAAATTATAGCAAATACTATGTAGAAATAACACGAATAGCCAACACGAGAGCAAGGACATTGTCTATTTTTTTTTTTTTTTCATAGTCAACACATATGCCAATCACTGCCCCCAAGATCTTGACATATAATGTTTTATTTAATCCTTACAAGTATTATTAATACTCCCACTTGAGGGATGAGAAAAATAAGATAAAGAAAGGTGAGTAGTTTCCCCAGTAACATCCCCCTATTAAGTACCCAAGTCAGGAGTAGAAACCACCATGCTGACTGCCTAGGCCCACACAGAAGAGCTCATTTCAACCTAGGATCCTGATCCTCTTCCCTGTTATAACACATCTGAGTCATTCTTTGGGATCCAGCTTATGATGAGCCTTCTGTGACATCATCATCGAATCCCACAGAGAAAGTTGAGTCTCCTGCATGTTTTAAGTAAATACAAAAGGAATGGTGTAGTGGGTTATGAGCATGTATGTCCTCTTAAACCATTCAACCTGACTTCAATTTCCTGACTCTGACACTTAACGGGGCACAAAATTTGAGCAAGGTACCTAACCTCCCGGTGTCTTCAATACACATCCATCTTGGCACCACCCACCAGACCACTGATAGAGTGCCACCAATGTAGAAAAATTGAGAACTAAAAAAGGAAGGTCACAACTATATTGCAATGGTTTAGTATGCTCAAAACTACACTTTCAACTCCTAGAATGGTGCCCAAAGTTCATTAGGTACTCAATAAATTCTGTGACTGAAGAAAAAAAATCTTTCATGATCACTGCCAGGCTACTCGTCTACTCACTAAACTTTCCAGCAGCATTGGGCAACTCGACACTCACTCTAGTTTCTTGTATCCACATCATTGTATTGCTCTTTCTGCCTATAATAAAGTAATTACCGTAACAAAATCCCTTATCTAAAACCTATACAGCTAGGTGGATGATAGAACTGATGAAGGGGAGTGGTGTGTGTGTGTGTGTGTGTGTGTGTGTGTGTGTGTGTAAAAGCTTCAGCCAAGGATATATTTATTGATTTTGTCAAGAAGAAGAGGGAGAGAAACACATATGTGAGTAACATCCATTGGTTGCCTCCCATACACACCCAACTGGGGACTGAACCCACAACCTAGGATTGAACCTGCAACCTAGGTATGTGCCCTGACTGGGAATTGGACCCAAAATATTTTGGTGTATGTGACAATGCTCCAACCAACTGAGCCACCTGGCCAGGGTGGGAGTGGTATTTTATAAAAAAACAAAACAAAACAAAAAAAAAAACACAAAAAAACCCAACAATGTAACTGCATATTACATAATGTTCTAAATAGGGCCTGGGGCATCCTAGAATAAAAATAGATAAATATTTCTGGAACAAAACATAAATGTTCACACTAAATGGGATTAATAGAGTCTTTAGCACATCAGTTAATTTTGTTGCCATTTGACCTGAGAACATGTTTAACTTTCAGAGTGAGTGTTCAATGTTGGAAGTGCAGATAAAGTACGATGTGCCTGTGTTCTACTTACCCCATAATTACCTTTGGTCTTAATCTAACCCCTATCTCAAGGATAAGACCTCGGGGCAGCTTTCCAGGGAGAAGGTTATCCTGTTTCTCAGAGCTGAAATTAACCTCTCTGTCCTCTACCCCTACAAAGCTCCATTCCTGGAACAGTGTGGTGACATTTTTAGTGTCGTGCTCGATTTAGATGTACATATACTTATTTCCCTTTCTAAATGGGAAGATCCTGGAAGGTCAGGAAAATGTCTTATTCATATTTTATCCTTTGCACTAACACAGACATTACCCTTATAAGTAGGGCTTAATTGATCATCAGGGATGGCTAGAATTTGGAAAGAAAAAGAAAGGATATTTCTGAAAAAAGTGAGAACCAGAGGGTGAGCTGGAAACGCTACATACTGATTAAACATTACATACAGGCACTTACTAGCACATTGCATATATCATCTAACTCAAATCTAACAAAGCTAAGTGAGGAAATTGAGACTCTGAGGGGTTAAGTAACTTGCAGTTACATAGTGGCAGCCTTACAACTTACATTTAAAACTGCTTGAATTTAAAGTCTGTGTTTTCCCACTCTGGTCTCCATCCAGAAAAGATGCTATGGTCTAACCCTAAGGGAATGTGAGGAATCATAATAAATATGGAAAGCAACTGATAAATCTAAGGAAATTACAGACTTGACTCTGGAAGAGAAGATTCAAATAAGGCAACACTATTTCCCTTAGATGCAGCTGGGAACTTCAGGGCTAAATAAGTGTGCTCAAAAAAATGTATTTATCACTCTTATTGTTGCAAGGAAACGGAAGAGAATAGAGACAATATTTACAAGGAGTCACTAGGTACAACAAGATTGCAAACTTAATTGTAATGCTGATCCCCTGTGTGCCATCTTATTAAGCAGCCTGGAAAATCCTTTATCACAAAAGATTTCCAAGGATGTGACCTTTTCCTTCTCTCCACTTCTATTTTACTTAAATTATCACCCTGAAGTTTTCAAAGAGGTGCTCGCAGCAGTAGGATGGATTGGAGCCCCTCCCGAACCAAAGGAAACATCGATTGCATTCATACAGAGAAAAAAATATCAGAGGCTACTCTTTAGGTCTCCGTGAAACCAACTCTGTACTCATGCAAGACTATGTTTTGTGTACATTTGGCATCACTTTGGAAATGACAAAGTTGCAATAAAATAATTAAGTCCTGGAATAACACCTCGTGGTGTGATTATAGTCAGAAAAACAATTTGAAGGTGGCACCGTGAGTCTTCTTCCTATTCTCTCACGTAACGTGGCCAGAAAGGTACTCCGGGCACAGAGGAGAAGGTGATTTGTTCTTGGAGTAAAGCTGAAAACTCAGCCTGGGCTGTGGAAATTCAGGCTGGGTGTTGTCCTCTCTCAAATCTGTACTACAATTTTGTAAACAGCAAGTCCTGAAAGTTTTTATTTTTTTATATACAAATGGGGGGCAGGTAAGCAGAGCTGGCTTTTTAATGTTTCTGTGGGCGCTGAAAGGTTAGGTTGACACAAGATCTATTTCCGTCAGAGCTTTTGCACGGCCTTTCGGTCAAGTCCAAACTGGTGAACATGCTCTCTGCCTACCTCTCCCGCCCTTCGTCCAGCATGCCAGATACTTTAAAATGCCCTTTCCTATCATGTGATATCCTCCCTCCTACTGCAGCGAGTGTGTACCTTTTCTCCCTCTGTCTTCAATGTGTTCTTGCTGCTCCCACGTTGTCAGAAGCTTCAGCAACACTGCAACAACACCCAGGGCACACCTCTCCAGGTTGAGGCTGCACAGCTCGGCTCTGCATTTTAGCGCCACTAACCCTGATCACACCTGGAATCACTTGGTTCCTGATTGGCTTTCCCACTGAACTATGCGCTCTGGGAGGGTAGGGGCAGGTTTAGCTTATTACACGTATATCCTTAACCTATATGACACTATCTGATGCATACTAAAAATCTCAATACATATTTGTTGAAAAAAATAAATGGGTGAAAGAAATCAATATGTCCAGTGAACATCAAGATTAAAAAAGGCTTGGTCATTTTACATGAACACTTTTTTCCACTGCCTATTTCCAAAACTCCAAAGGCAAAGGAAATGGGCAATTTCTCATCTCTTCAACCTTCACTTTGAGCACGTAAGTAGAGGCTCAGTCAGCGGTGCTTAAATAAAGGGTCAGTGGAGAGCACAGAACTAAGAGCAGGTTCATCTGGCTTCATTCCTGAGCTCCTCACTCAGCTAAGTAGCTTTATTTCTCAGATTTCTTACTTAAAAAACAAGGTAATGATAGTTATCAATTATAATTTAAATGTCAACAGATCTGTTTTTTGCTTGTTGTTTGATTGATTTTATTTTTAAAAATTAGGAAAATAAAAAACAAATGGATGGCACTCTTGCTGTTCAATAACTGTAGCTTTTATTATTATGATGTGATGTGAAGCAAGACGTACAAGATGAATTGAATCTGATGTGACTCTTAGCCATCAGAGAAATGCAAATTAAAATCACAATAAGAGATCACCTCACACCTGTCAGAATGTCTATCATCAATAAAGCAACAATAAGTGTTGGCGAGGATGTGGAGAAAAGGGAACTCATGCACTGTTGGTGGGAATACAGACAGCTGCCACCATTGTGTAACACATTATGGAGTCTCCTTAACAAATTTAAAATAGAACTGCCTTATGACATAGTGACTGTACTCCTGGGGATATATCCAAAGAAACCTGAAACACTGATTTGAAAGAATATATGCACCCCTATGTTCATTGCAGCGTTATTTACACTAGTCAAGACTTGGAAGCAACCCAAGTGTCCATCAATAGGTGAGTAGATAAAAAAGCTGTGGTACATTCACACAATAGAATACTACTCAGCTGTAAAAAAGAAGGACATCCCTTTTGCGATGATATAGATGGACCTAGAATGTATTATGCTAAGCAAAATAAGCCAGTCAGAGAAAGACAAATTTTCTCTGTGGAATCGAATGAAAAAAAAAATTAAAAAAAGAAGTAGAAACAGACTCATAGATACAGAAAACAGGCTGGCAGTCTCAGAGGGGAGAGGAGCAGGAAGTAGGTGAAAAAAGTGAAGGGATTAGGAAAAAAAATCTCATAGGCACAGACAACAGTCTGCTGATATACTAGAGGGAAAGGGGGTGAGGGGCAAGTGGAACAGGGTGAAGGGGTATAAATGGTGGTAGAGGGAGACTAGATTTTGGATGGTGAACATACAATATGACATACATATGATGCATTATAGAATTGTACACTTGAAACCTATGTAATTTTATTAACCAATGTAACCCCATAAATTCAATAGAAAAAAAGGATATTGAGGAACATTTCAAAAGACATTTTGGGCTACTTAATCAGAGCTCAAGAGAGAGGTAAATTCTAGAAAAAATGGGAGTGGAGTGTGAGGATAGATGGAATTTCCGTGGGTTTGAAATAGAGCATGAAGAGCAAGCATTTAGAAATGTGAGGGAAAGGTCACCAGTATTGCATGGAACATACTTACACCAAAAAAACAAACAAACAAACAAAAAACTAGCTAATGTTTATCTGAAATTATAGATGGTCTATATTTTATTTTGCTAAGTCCAAAAATCCTCCCTATATAAGCAAACAACACTTGACTAAAAATGTAGAATCATCCATATGATGGGCGACTTGTCCAACACTTAGCAATACCTCTTCCCAGTCAGACTATTCGGGTTGTACCTATGGCTCTGCTCCTTTCTGCATTAAATTGTAGTACTTTTCATCATCCATAAGTTAAAAATGACTTTAAAAATATGTTTGCAAGAGAGAAGATATTAATGGGTTCATGTTTATACAATATACGTTATACTTGGAAACATAGTGAGATGATGAAAACGGCTTTGCTTCTAGGCCAACCAATTCTCTCCGTTTTTCACAATAACACCATGCGCATCAGATAGGATAACATTTAGGTACTTTGGTAGAGGAACATTTGTCACATAAACTGGCAGATGTGGCTGCTAAAAGACCTTAGTCTCCTGAATCTTCATTTCTATCTCCATAATAATAATAAAAAACATTCTATTTTGTTTATCCTACACTTAAACCTGCATTTACTTCGCATGTATTCTTTCCTGGGCCTCTGCAAAGCACTGGGGGTCAGACAAGCAAAACCAAGCCTCCAGGAGCTATACATCTAATGGCAATGCCGGTCAGCCTTACAGAATTGCACGCGAAGCCATCACAATTGTGAATATCTTTCTCTTAAGTGACAGAGATTACACACATATCATTCTTTGGTTACTTTTAAATAAGTCCCTAAATTATATTTTTCCTAGTTTCTCCTTATCCTTCCTTTTGTACTGAGCAACCTCTTATAGCATAGATTCATCCAGGTTACCCTCTTAACTAAAAGTCTTTGTTGGCTCCTATAACGTTCCACTATGTAAGGTGACACTCACAGCCGAATCTTCTCTTTCAGACTCCCCTCCTCTCATCCCGTGGCACTAGCTGCTGCCCCACCTGCCATCCCACCGACAACGAGCTCCTCTTTATCCTTCCAGGACCTTCTCAATCGCCTCCCATCCTGGGAGTCCCTTACTGTAGTCTCCAAAGCAGAAGGAATTGATTCTCTCCTCCCATCATACAATTGCTATTGCATCTTATATAGCATTATAATGATTTATCTGTGTATCTTCCTCCCTGAATAACTCAAGTACTATTTAAATGCAGTACATAGAGTTTATTTATTTTAACACTCCAAGGACTAACATGGAGGCTGGTTCAAAAATTTTCTCAATTAATGCATGCTGAATTAAATACGTCTGTGTATACTTACTGCATAAAAGTACAAATAGGTAAGCACATTTTACTTGATAAATGCTAACATATACACGTGTAAGTTTTTCTAAGTATTATATGAACACAGGTCATATATATACTAATGTTATGTGTGTGTATATATATTATATATATAATACTTTTGTGTCATGCAGAATTGAATGTATGAGCATATCTCAATCATCACCATTATCACAGCTCACAGTTATTGACTATTTACTATGTGCCACACACTTTACTTTGTGGCTCACTTAAATTCTCACTTTATTGTCACAATAGTAACCCTAAGGTAGATACTCTCAACGTCCTGTGTTTGCAGAAAGGAAAACTAAACTTAAAGTGGTAAATTGTCTGTGGTTAAATACTTACTGAGAAGGAGAGTTGAATTTCAAATCTAGACCTACCTGACTCAAAAGCCTGTGTTTCTCCTACAAACAGCCTTTGGGTAGTTTCACACACACCGTGAGATGTAGATAGATAGATAGATAGATAGATAGATAGATAGATAGATAGATAGAAAGAAAGGTAGGCACACACGTCATATGTATAATAGTTCCAGGAACATATACACATATACCATAAACTTCTACCTACTGAACATGAACATATTGTGAGTACATATAGTTCTGTGAACTACATGCATGAAAAGGTTTATAAATGTACACAGAATGAGAAACACCTCTTCGTACTTTCAAAGTGCATGCTTTGTTCACAGACCTAGAATTTTGTTAAAATAAAATAAAATTTGGAGAAGTCAATGAGCAATTTTGTGTATGCATTGTCCAATATAGGTATATTTTTATGTCCACATACATTTAGTTGTCTTTTTAAGGACTACCCATAGCGGATATTAGACAGATTCTTCAAGCTAAGAAATCCACAGCAAGTCTCTTCAGTATGCTTGTTAGCAAGAGCTGCCATCCCCATGTGGTGGAGAGGTGTGGACCACCCTCAGTAAGTGTTAATTTGTCAGTCTAGTTGGGACAAGGATACTATTATAAAGCTTTGTTCTCTGAAAAAATATACAACCACAGCTGGAAATTCAGGCACTTGCTTTCAGAACAAAGGCAAGGATTTGCAACAAAAATGTCTTTGTGTTTTTGGTTTCATTTTTGCTGATCCTTTTAAAATTCCAAAGCTTGTGGACCAGTTGCATTTTTATCTATTCTTTTGGATATGCTTACCTAGCAAGGTGTATGTGCTGACATGGCACTGTCTACCCTACAACCTCCCCTTCCCTTTTGCACTTGAGTAAGGCTTTGAAAGCTCCCGGATCCCTCTGAAACAAGTCAAAAGAACTGCTGTTCTTTCCAGCAAGGGTTTTGAAGTGTGGAGAACATGGAATGTAATCAGGATTCTGCTACTTGCTGCTGGGAGACCTGAGCAAGTTTCTTAATTCCCATTTTTCTCAATTATTTCATCTCTAAAATGGGAATCGTAATACTTCCATAATAGATCTTTAAATGAGGATTAGATGAGAGTGTCTATATCTGAATAATGCAATGAGTACAAGTGTTCCAGAAAACTCAGTAAAATGAAAGAAAAAAAAATTAAACTAGCTTCAGTGAAGATGTTGGAAGGGACTGCCAAGCGTCAGATTCTAACGAATTGCAGGATGAAGGCACACAGATGGAAGTCAGCTGGTGAATAAAACAGAGCAGATACTGAGGAGAGGACATCGGCAGAGGCCAGAGTAGTTTGGCTGGAAGAGCTCAGAAAGGCAGTTGTTAAAAGGCCTAAGGAGCAGTGGTCCAAATCACAGTTAGAAATCCACAAAGATAGTTCTGGAAAATAAAAGAAAGGGAGTTAAAGAAATAAAAAGAATGCCTAAACAGCTAGACGATATTAGTGACCTGGTAAATTTGGCAAATGCTTCTTCTCTTACTAAAAATAAAATAAGACCATTAAAAACTCATATAAAATGTTATAACAAAAAATATCTGTGCCCTGGCCGGTGTGGCTTAGTTGATTGAATTTCATCCCATGCACTGAAAGGTTTCAGGTTCAATTCCTGGTCAGGGCACATGCCCAGGTTGTGGGCTGGATCCCTGGCAGCAATCCTACAGGAGGCAGCTGATCAATGTTTCATTCTCTCTTTTCTTCTCCCTCTAAAAATATATTTTAATCCTGGCTGGTGTGGCTCAGTGGATTGAGCATTATCCCCTGGACTGAGAGGTCCTAGTTTGATTCTCTGTCAGGGCACATGCCTGGGTTGCAGACCAATCCCCAGTAAGGGAGTGTACTGTAGATTCTCAGTGGTAGCTATTACTTGTAATATTATTATAATTAGTATGATGATGATGATTGGATACTATGGGTGGAATAGAGAAGACAAAATAGATAGTCTCTCTCTAAGGGACTGGCAAACCCTAGCAACACATCAAACTGAGAATTGTGACATCAGGTACCAGCCACATGAAGGCTGGGAGCAGAGTACCAGAAGGATTGTAGGGAAAATAAAAGAGAGAGAGACCCTGTCCACACTCAATTTAAATTGGCTTGAATTTTCAGATAAAGTATCAAAATTGTTTTCCCCACAGAACGAGCGTGAAGCCTGTGGTATTAGGTTCTGGTTATCTCCTGAGGCTGTCAGAGGACTCAAACTATTTCAAAAAGTCCCATTTTCTCTTTGAAAAACATAAGCATTAAATACATTTCAAAGAAACAGAACTCTTTCAGTAAATATGGTCATATAAAGACATAAAACTTTCCAAGATTAAAAGACAAATGGTTAAATGAGCAGGGTTAAGGAGACTTGACAGTGAATTAGAGCTAAATCAGCTAGGTATTAGCTCTGAAGGCCGTTGCCGTTATTACAGCCGATGTTTCAATAACACTTACGAACAAGATGGACTGGATTTAAAACAAAACATAGCCTTAGTCTTAGACGAGGCAATAGATTATAAGACAGAATCAATTACCGATCTCTGTCATATTCTGCATGGATCTCAGACGCCTTCTATTTGTCAGCCTGGTGCAATGAGCATTACTTGACAATGTGTCCTCATTCAGCAAGTATTTTGGAAGTGAAACTTTAATTAAATTACTCAGGCAGCGGAATGAAATATAGAACTCAAATGTTTAAACCTACATAAAAAAGGCAGTTTCCACCAACTTGGAGCTCGCCTCTGTCTAATAATCTCCACATAGCCCTTGAATAACAGGGCAGCAGAAGATATGCAAAATGCTCAGAAATACTTTATAAAATGCTTAGATGATAAAGCAGCCCTGGATTATTCAAGGGGCATTAATCACCATGTTCTCTGGAGTTTGCTATGTAAATACAAATAAACAGGCTTTAGCCAATCAATAAAGTAATTATTAAATAATATTACTAGAAAAGAAGTAAGTCACACAAAGGGAATTTGGTATCTGTTAAAAATGTACAGGTAAAGTTTAGACTTAATCAACTTTGATCCAGAAGGACTATACATGGTAGAACTAATGTCCAGAGAGAAAACTCACAATGATGGATGAGAACATCAATAAGATTGGATAGGTATGAGAAAAAAAGAAAACAAATCAACTGCTCTTATTAAAAATAACATAGCCCTGGACGGTTTTGCTCAGTGGTTAGAGCTTGGGCCTGCGGTCCGGAGAGACCCGGGTTCAGTTCCCGCTAAGGTCACGTACCTCGGTTGCAGTTTGTCCCCGGCCCTGGGTGGGTTATGCGGGTGGCAACACTCTATGTGTCCCTTTCACTTCGATGTTCCTCTCTCTCTCTGTCCCTCCCACTCTATCTGAACAAAAAATAGAAAAATGTCCTCGAGTGAGGATAAAAAAAACAACATAAACAATATTGGGATATGTTATAAATTAATTTCTGATTTACAGTGATGGATTAATTCCACATAATATAGATATAGTTAAATCTCCCACATACATGGAAAGAACTATCCCACACACACCCTCAGAAAAATAATAAATAAATAAATATCAATACATGAGGGAGTCATTCTAGATTTTCTAACGCCTGTCACAGACATTTTAAACTGGCAGATTATAAGTCAAATCTGGTCTTTAGATGTATCATGTGATCAGCACAGTGTTTCAGAAAAATTGAGCCCTGGCAGGTATGGCTCAGTTGTTTGACGATCATCCTGTGCACCAAAAGGTCACCAGTTCGATTCTGGTCAGGGCACATACCCAGGTTGTGGGTTCTATCCCTGGTCGAGGTGTGTGTGTGAGAGACAACAAATCGATGTTTCTCTGTCACATCGATATTTTTTTCTCTCCAATCAACAAAAATATATTTTTTAAAAAGTCATTAAAAAATACAAATTAAAACCCCAAAGTAAGAGTAATCATTTAAAAATCAGGAGTTATTAGGTAAAAGACTAGGTTTGAAACCTAGTCCTCTCTTGAAACATCTGTCCTGAAATTTCTGTGCTTCTGTGTCCACATTCAAGGTGTGGCTGATGTCGAGCATTGTCAGAGCTCTTTAGATTGAGCATGTATTATACACCGATGATGAACTCACAGAAAGAGAAGCTAAAAAACAATCCCATTTATCATTGCACCATAAAAACTTAAGATACCTAGGAATAAACTTAACCAGAGGAGTAAAAGACCTCTTCACAGAAAACTACAGGTCATTGAAAACAGAAAGAGTAAGATATAAAAAGTGAAAGCACATACTTTGTTCATGGATTAAAATAATTAACATTATTAAAATGTCCATACAACCCAAAGAAATCTATAGATTCAATTCAATCCCCATCAAAATACCAACAACATATTTCACAGAACTAGAACAAACACTCCAAAAGTTTATATGGAACAAAAAAGACCCAAAATAGCCATAGCAATTATGAAAAAAAATAACAAAGTAGGAGGGATTGCATTACCAGATATCAGGTTATAATACAAAGCCACTGTAATCAAAACAGCCTGGTACTGGCACAAGAACAGACAGATGGATCAATGGAACAGAATAAAGAACCCACAAATTGACCTAAGACAATATGCTCAATTAATATTTGTCAAAGGTGGCAAGAGCATACAGCGGAATCAAGACAGTTTCTTCAATAAATGGTGTTGGGAAAATTGGACAGCTACGTGCAAAAAAATGAAGCTAAACCACCAACTTACACCATACACAAGAATAAACTCAAAATAAATAAAAGACTTAAATGTAACTCGTGAATCCATAAAAATTCTAGAAGAAAGTGTAGGGAACATAATTTCACACATCATATGCAGCAGAATTTTCACTGATACATCACCTAAGGCAACAGAAACAAAGGAAAAAATGAACACATGTGACAACATCAAACTAAAAAGCTTCTTTCTGCACAGCAAAAGAAACAATCATCAAAATGAAAAGAGAACCCACCGTATGGGAGACCATAATTACCAATGATGCATCAGATAAGAGGTTAATTTCCAAAATATATGGAGTACTCATGCAACTCAACAAAAGGAAGACAAAGAACCCAATTAAGAAATGGGCAGAGGAACTAAATAGACACTTCTCCAAACAGGACATACAAATGGCCGAGACATATGAAAAAATACTCAACATCACTAATCATCAGAGAGATGCAAATTAAAACAACTATGAGGTATCACTTCACACCTGTCAGAATGGCCACCATCAACAAATCATCAAATAACAAGTGTTGGCAAGGGTGTGCAGAAAAGGGGACTCTAGTACACTGCTGGTGGGGATGGAGACTGCTGCAGCCAGTATATAAAAAATATGGTGTTACCTCAAAAAGTTAAAAATTGAACTGCCATTTGACCCAGTGATCCCACTTCTAGGAATATACCCTAAGAAGCCTAAAACACCAATCAGAAAGAATAGATGTACTCCTATGTTCGTAGCAGCACTATTTACAATAGTTAAGATCTGGAAACAACTCAAGTGCCCATCAGTAGATGAGTGGATAAAAAAGCTGTGGTACATGTACACAATGGAGTACTATGCAGCTATAAGAAAGAAAGATCTCTTATCATTTGAGATGATATGGAGGGTCCTGGAGAGTATTATGGTAAGCGAAACAAGCCAAGCAGAGAAAAACAAATATCACATGATCTCACTTATTTGTGGAATATAATGAACTAAACAAACTGATGAACAAAATTGACCCAGAGACATAGAAGTAGGGTACAGATGGACAAACCCCAAAAGAGGGGGTGTTGGAGGGGGGAAGAAATAAACCACAGAACTTATATGCATGCATGCATAACCAATGGACATAGACAACAAAGCTGGGGAAGGGGTGGGGGGTATGGGGAGGAGGGTGTCAATGGGGGGAAAAGGAGAAACATCTGTAACAAAAACAAATTAATAAAAATAATTAAAAAAACAAACAAAAAACCAAAAGATAGTTTGAACATGTACCTGACAGGTATCACTAAAGTATGCAACACACTTGACCTCTGTAAGCATTTGTGTTTATGAACTTTAATCTAAGCCTTTGAGAGGTGAGGGCACCAGGAAACATCCTGAGCCAGGTCCATAAAACTCCTTCCTTTCCCAGTACATCGCTTATGTAAACTTGGGTAAGACACGTACATTTTCAGATAGCCAGAATCCTGGTCTGCAACTTAATCCATGTCATTGTTAGGAGAATCAAAAGACATACTGTATGAAAATATTAAGCATGTAGCCTGGCTTATAACTGATGCTTGTGAAACAATAGCCATGATAATGATTGTGGCCTGTGAAATTGTACCTACTAACAGTTCTCTTATGCTGAAGTGGAGAAAGAGAAACAAATTACTTGTGAATAGTGGAAAGATGTTGCTGTGCCGTAATACATCTGTAATGCTGATGTGAGAGATGGTTGTAAAATATTACCACCTGGTCAGGGCATTGTTCTTAGGAAGTGGTACACTGGAATCATCACTGTCTAGAGACACTTGACCATGGGGAAGGTACAGAGTAAAATTTCACTTGTCTCCATTTGTGCCCATAAACAAGTCAATGTTTCTAGAGAGACATCTCATTATAGATGCTAAGGTAGTTCAGCTGCTACTAAACAACATGTCACACTTTGATGTCCCCTTTTTAGTTTGTAAAGGGCTTTCACATGTTGCTTTCACTCACAGAGTGTTTGGGAGTATAACTTATTAAAACAACCCCTTTTGATTCTCAGTGACTCCCTAACAATGATAATGATGAGCACAGTCCTTGCCGTCACCATCACTTACAAGTTGAAACTGCATGACTCAAATTGTTTTTGAGAAAGAACCAAAATTATAAAAGCTAGATAGAATTTTTAAGTAAAGCTCTAAGTCAAATTTAAGAGTAGGGCTTTGCAAACTTTACTGTGGCTTCTGATTTGTAACAAATCAATTATATCTCAAGGGCAAAATAAATTTGGCAAAGTCAGTTCCTTTATTTTAGATTTATTGCATGATATATAAGTCTGTTCCTCTGTGTGTGTGTGTGTGTGTGTATGTGTGTGTGTGTACATATTTTTATTTTTTTCTACTCAATGCACATAAATTTTGGGTATTTCAGGATTTTCATGTATGTTTAATAATCAATCATGTACTTTCACAAACTGTGACTAACTCTGATCCCTAAAGAATGCTTATAAATCCTACTCTAGTTTTTCCATTTAACAGGAACAGATTTATATATGATAAGTATATCCTCTAGTCTTGCTTGGAAGATGCATGACTTTATACATAAAAACCACAACAGCATTTCTTTAATTTTCTTCTGCATATAGGTCTTGAATCCTACTTGGGAGTAGTCATGCAGAATAAACGACCTCCTTAAAAAACAAAGAAGGAAAGAAAGGAAAACCAAATCTTTCCCCCTGCTTAGATAACAATACTTTGTTTCTTAAGGAGGCCTCAAAAGAAAGAAAGAAATGTCTTACTGTTTCTAATTACTTTATGGGCTAGTACAGCCAAAAGTTCACTGACAAGCAGTTGTTATGAGAACAACTTATATGTTGCATATAACTGAGCACTTCTCCCCAAGTCACTATCTCTTTCTTATCTTCATCTATAAGTCAAGAGGGTTGGAATATTGCATTTCTCGGGACCCTTTCAGGATTAATCATTTAAGAATCAATGATTCTACCATCTCTGCCAGGAACTTCTAATAACTAGGTCTTCCTAGAGTTGTTCTAGATGTCCAATTCATTTGATGTTCCTCAACAAAAAGAAGCATGCATTTTACTCCCTTTGAAAGTATTTTGTGCATAGCCACTTGTTTTATATCAAGTGTTCAGCCATTCATGGTCATATATTTCTCCAGCCATTCATCCATTCTCCCTTCATCCATGCCCTCGTTCAACCTGAGCCAGTCATCTACTCAACACAGACTAATTGAACAATGACCATCTATAAGGATGTCAACAAGGCTTTCTTAGGTGGAATTTTATAAGATATAAACTTACCTAGGATATGTTTTTTATTATTAGAGAAGAGGTAGGGGAGAGGGTGTGGTTTCCTGATAGGTACAGGTTTTGAGGTCAGATATATCTGGGTTTGAAATCCAATTCAACCCCAGTCTAGTCTATATAAGATGGCACTAATACTATCTGATTTATTTCCATCTAAATCCTCTCATAAGAGGGTGTCTCTGTTCCTCCAGACAGCTACCCTATGGTGCAAGTCACCAGCCCCTCTCTCCTGTATTATTGCCACAGTCTCCTGACTGCTATGGGTAACAACAACCTGTTCTTGCTTTTTAGCACAAAGGGTTCTTCATCTCAGCTCTCCTTCTCATAAGACATTGTATTTTGAAACATTGTATCAAACTTGCATTTATCACTGGATGGGAGAGGATACTTTTTAGAGAAAATGTTTCATGTCAATCATTTTGTTGGTGACCTAGGTATATTATTTACCTATAACCTGAAAATAATCTTTTATTTATTTATTTACTTAAATTATTTTTCTTTATTAATTTTAGAGAGAGAAGAAGGGAAAGGGAGAGAGAGATAGAAACATCGATGAGAGAGAACATTGACTGGCCACCTCCTGCGTGCCCCCCCAACAGGAACTGGGCCCACAACCTGGGCCTGTGCCCTGACTGGGAATCGAACCAGTGACCTCTTGGTGCATGGGTTGATGCTCAACCACTGAGCCACACCAGCTGGACCTGACAATAATATTTTATAGTAGATACTACTATTCCCATTTGATGGATGAGAAAAGTAAGATTCAGAAAAAAACTTAAATCTATTTAGGACAATTGTTTTATCCCGCCAAAGTGAATTACAGCCCACCACACATATATATTGCTTTGTACATGCAATTGATTCCTTGATTCTTTTTTTTTTTTCAATTTTTTGTATCCTCACCCAAGGACATTTTTGCATTCATCTTCAAATAGAAAAGGAGGGAGTGAGGGAGGAAGAGAAAGAGAGAAACATCGATGTGAGAAAGACATATCGACTGGTTGCCACCCACACAACCCCAACTGGGACGGGGACAGACGACAACCGAGGTACGTGCCCTTAGTAGGAACTGAACCCAGGACTCTCTGGTCTGTGGGCCGACGCTCTAACCCCTGAGCCAAACTGGCCAGGGCAATTCCTTGATTCTTTACAACTTCTGTATGTGGTCAATACTAGTTACCTTATTAAGTATCGATAATATTAAAATTTGGAAATTAAGTAACTTTCTCAGGTCACACTATTAGTACATTTTAGAGCTAGCGTAGAAGACTTCCTTCTTACCAAGTCTGACTTCCAAGGCCACTGCAGTCTGAGGTTCCCTGACGTTTTTCTTCTCTCTACTCTCAAAAGGGCCATCCTCTTCACCGTAACAGGTCACATTATCATTTGTACCGATCTCTCTTCATATTATCACTCATTTATTTCTCCATCTAGTATGTTACCCTGGTAACCATGACAAACCACTACAATTTTCCTGAGGACTTACTACATAGAGTAATTTACATGCATTGTCTTATCTAATGCTCACAACAATCTTTTCTGTCAGATATCATCATCCCCATTTGTCAAGAGAGGAAAGTGAGAAGTTACATAATTTTCCAAAGTAAAAAAAGTTCAGAGCCAGATTTTGATACAGGGTTGTCTAAATCTAAATGTGTATACACCGTTATTCTAAACACCGCCCCATTGTGTTATTAGGAAGGCATAACTTGAGTGAAAAATGAGATGCCGCGGAAATAGTGTTTTTTCTGATATTGATGTGTATCCTCAATGGACGTTGGTATTTCCCCCCGAGAAGACGAGAACTGGTTTAGGGAGGGTAAAAGAATCTTATACATTACAGTGATGTGTGGCATTCCTACAGGCCCCAAGTACATAAACAGATATACAGTATACCTGTAATATTAAAACATCATGGTGGTGGTGGTAGTGGTGGTTATTAGAAAAAATAATGCCTGAAAAGACTCCTGGGGAAAGACTATTAATGAAAAAAACAGATGGAGGAGCACTGTATCAGACAAATGGTGGTTCATATTTTAGCTGCAAAATAATTTGTTCTAGGGGTCTTTGCACAAAGAATATTAAACATTCAAATGAGCCCTCTGGTCAGTATTGGTTTCAAAATGTGCTTACATTTTGTCATCAGGCTGATTACTATAATTATCTTTGATAAAAGTTAAAGGCATAACATCAAATGTTTCTCAGGTGAGAAAATTCTTTTTGGCTGACCATGGGAATATGCTCCAGGCGGGCTGTTTTCTATTAATATAACTTAAAACAAGCTGAGGACAACACATAGAAGAGGTGGGTTGCATGCCCATTGGTCTTACTTTAATCACATAATTTGTTGTCTCAGTGGGGATTTTAGCAGGAAGTGTTTAAGGTTACTGTTGGTGAGATATCTGGATCTGGATATGTTTTCTTAAGTATGCATTTAAAGACAGGAATGGTATTCTAGTAGACAGCTGAGACCACTGACCCATTCAATAAACAGCTATGAAATTTCTACTCTAGTATGCCAACTGCTTCCCACGTTAGAAACACCAAGTTAGACTATACCATCTGTTCTTGAGAAGCTCCTGGTCTCGAGATCACATGGTCATGGTCTCGCGGTCACGGTCTCATGGACCACTTCTGGAACATTAGTGATGGTAGCTTTGTAACAGAGTTCTCAAACACACCATTCCCTCCACCCCTCTTCCAAAGAATTTCTTTTCACTTGTCAAGTCGCAGTGTGAAAGTTATCTCCACAGAGAAGTATGCCTGACTTTCTCCCGCCAAGTCTAAGGTCAATGCCCCTGTGAGTCTGCATGTAACACATATCACATTTGTGCTTATTGTTCAGTATGGATTTGCTTCATGATCTCTAGGGTGTGAGGACAGAACCTATTCTAACTCAGCTTGGAATTAGTACATGATTGTTTTATCATCAGAATTACATAACCATCCAGTAACTATGCTACCGATTAGTTGACTGCAAAGTAGGGTCTGTTATAAGCATTGTTTGAACAGTCTCCATGCATCAAACACTGTGTTATACACTCCAGAGACAAAGCAGTCAAAGACTGGCATTTTGTTCCTAAGGACACTCAAGCTTGATTAACATTATAGCCAGATGCAAAGAAGAGAAAGATTGCCTCCAAGAAGGTGGATTATATGTGTAGTAATTCACATTTTAAAAAGCATTATAATGGCCAGTGTCATACTTCAGTCAAACAACAAGCTGCTATGCAATGTAATTACTGACTTATTTCCATTTTACAAATGAACCATCTAAGGCTGCGCGAGGATGTGTTTCCTACCCATGATCATGTGACTCAGACAGCATGCCAGATCTCAGGTGAGGCTCTTCCACCTTCATGATTTACCCAGGAAACATCTTGGCTCAAAGCTGAATAGTAAAGGCTACTGTGCAAGCAAGAGAGTTTTTGAACCTGGAGAGAAAGTGCATCTATCACTAAATTTGTGGATTTTTTCTGCATGAAAGGCATTCATTGTAAATGTGTCCTAGGGTGTCAACAGGTACTATATAATTGATCAAGCATTTTGGAAATGAGGTGACCAAACATCATTTCAAAGAAGGCTTAGCATCAGAGAATTATTGTTCTTTGGCTTCTCTTGACAAGGGGTATAAATCAGCAAGTGGATGCACCCGTCTTGCTTGGGGAAATTGCAGTTTTATAAATAAAAACACAAATCCCTGCTGCAGCTGGCCAGCTGTTGTTGCCAGCTCACGAATTAAGTTTCTCACCCATAGCCCTGGGCCACTTTCCTATTGCAAGGTGTCAAATACCTTTCATTCTTTTAAATGCAATGTTAGTATGCATTATAAAATTTTAATTGTTTCTTTTTGTTTTTTCTTTATTGCTTTTAGAGAGAGAAGAAGGGAGAGGGAGAGAGAGATAGAAACATTGATGAGAGAGAATATCGACTGGCTTCCTCCTGCAAGCTCCCCACTGGGAATTTGGCCCACAACCTGGGCATCTGCTCTGACTGGGAATCAAACCAGCAACCTCTTGGTATATAGGCTGATGCTCAACCATTGAGCCACACCAGCTAGGCATGTTAGTATGCATTATAATACAATAATAACAAAAACAGAAACTCACAAGTGTATACTCATTTAGGGTGTTTGGAAAATAAAAAATATAAAGACAAATTAAAGTCTTTCATAATCTTGCTACCCATAGAAACGATTCATTAATATTTTAGAAAATTTCTTCCAATCCATTTCTTCTATATGTATTTTTTATAATTGAGATAATTGAATACATAACTTGCATCTTGATTTTTTAACTTAATAATAGCTATCAATTTCATTTGCTATTATAAACCAATTTTACATAAAATGCACTGGATTTATATACCATCATATGGGAAAACACTGTTTAGTTAACCCATTTTCTTTTTGGAAAACTTACTGGCATGTTCTTATATTTTACTCTCTTAATTAACACAGTGATGACTGTCTAGAGCTGCTTTCCTTTTGTTCTGGAGTTATTTTCTGCATTCCTTCAATAGACACATATAGAACCTCTATCATCAACATGGGTATGTTAGACACTAGAGATTCAAGGAGAAGCAAAAAGCCGTGTTAATGTTCATATGAAACTTACATTCTGTATTGGACATCAACCAGTGAACAGCCTTTGCTAGGAAAGTGTCAAATAGAATGTAGATTTTTCAGAAGCCAAAAGAGGAACCACTAACTCAGAGCTCAAGTTAAAAATAAGGCTTCCAGAGTAAGTGGCATTAAAATATAAACTTGGAAAGGAAATGCTAGTGTAGACAGTGAGAATGGTTGGCACGTGGCTCCTCTGAGGATCTGCAAGACATTTATTATGCCTGCTACAACTAGAATTTAAGGTGAGCCTGGCCGGTGTGGCTCACTGGATGAGTATCGACCCATGCACCAAGAGGTCGCCGGTTCATTTCCAGGTCAGGACACATGCCCGGGTTGTGGGCCTGATCCCCAGTGGGGGGGCATGCAGGAGGTGGCCAGTCGATGTTCTCTCTCATTGATGTTTCTATCTCTCTTTTCCTCTCATTTCCTCTCTCTATAAAATCAATCAAAAGGAAAAATAAATAAATTAAAAAATAGAATTAAAGGTTTGAAATGAGAGTGATGGGGGCAAAATTTTAACAACTGCAAGATCATAGGGTAAGTTAAATATATATTTTTTAAGATATGGACCTTCACTCTGAGGGCAATGTGGAATGATGGAGGTCTTTTTAGGTCAGAAAGTGATACTGTGAGATTTCTGTAAGGTAAGACTCCTAGCATCTAAGTTACTGGGACAAAGTGATGCCTTTTTGGGCTCTTGAAATACACTGAAAAACAATTTTCCAAAAGGAAATACTTCCCTCCATTGGCATTGTATAACAAAGCCCATTTGCTGTTGGGTCTAACAATATCTCCCACTTGCTGGAATCCATTTATATTCTAGGTACTGCTTTACATGCATGCTTCCAGAAAGCCTTTAGGATTGAGTATATTACTCCCATTTCATAGGATTTCCTAAGATGACGAAGAAAGAACAATTTTCTTATAGCCATAGAAGGAACACGTGGCTGGACTGAGATTCAATTTAAATAAGCTTGGGTCTTAGAACCCACCTTCTCTCTTAATATGCTTCAATACTTCTCAGCTTATTTTAGATACACATCATCCCACTATGTTGCCTAGGTTTTATTTATATTAAGTAAATGCTTTATCGGATTTTCTGGAATTTGACTTTGCTTAGGGAAGCCATTTATTAAGAAAGAAGAACAGCCCATGTTGGATAATGGGAGACAGGTTTAGTTACAGGTAGGTGGTTTATTTACACAATACTCTTAATCTCCCCTGTTATTACTACAGAAAACTCTGTTTCCTCCAGAGTAATGTTAGCAATAGATCAGATGCTGTGGTTCTGCAGAGCTCCTGATCTCAGGACATAATAAAAGTAAATAACCTAAGCTTAGAAGGAGACTTCCTTCAGTGACATCAGGTTGGAATAGGAAAGAGCCCTTTGTCTCTGTAGGCCTTGCTTTGGCTTCATATATATATATGTGACTGTGCATATTATTGCATGCTTGTAGGCTTCCTACAACACAACACAACACAACACAACATGATGCTTCCTTATCATTGCTAACTCACAGTCAAGAGAGAGGCTAGGACAAGCTTAAAGAGTGAGGGCAGCTATGGCTTTGATATTTGCAAATAATTATTTTCTTCTCAGTTTTATTTCAATCATGTGCATTAAAATCAGATCATTGAGAATTCGGAAATAAATTTCATATAGAGGAGAGAAAGGTCTTATAAAATAGATAGAAATATTTCCCGAGGCAGATATTAAAAAGAAGAAATGATACTAGTTTATTGAATGAGTCAAGAATGCTTCTCTCTCTTACCTGCTATGTAATCTTTGATAACTTACTTGGTCCTCTTAAATGTCAGTTTCTTTCTTTGTTCAATGATGACAATAATAATACCTACTGTGATTGTGAGGAGTAAATGGTATAATGTATCAAATATATCTAGCACTACAGCTAAGGTGTGAAAAAGAAATACTATCTTAAAAAAATGAAGGATGATCAAAATAAGATTTTAAATTATTGAAATTTTAGTTATGTCTCTTATTTATTAAAGTTTAATTATTTATTCAGTTTTAACATTTATTTCATGAAACTAACAAAACCATTCATTCTGATGAAATAGCATAAGGAAAACCAACCAACTAAACAAACAAACAAAATGCCCTCTGTATTTGCTAGCATCAAAATTTCTGAATCTGGGTCCAGTCTTCACCACTGCGGGATCTTATAAATGTCACACATCCTCCTGTGTCTTATTTCTCTCATCAATTTGGGTATCTTAGGACTTGTCAGGTCCCTCACAGAGTTTCTATGATCAATGGGCACTTTCAAGGTAGATTTTTTTGTGATCTTGTATTACCTTTCAGGCATTTTCTGAATACACTGGGAGTCTAATGTGGGCAGAGGGAAGGAACATGGCTATATCCTGTTCTAAGGAGACAACAGGAAAAGAGGTCATGAAGCAGGGTAACCTATCCTGGCACATAGTAAACAGGCAAGTCCTTAGGCTAGCAATTTAGAGAAAGGCCCCAGGGTGGAGTGCTCACACTAACAATGGCCACAGATAGAGTTCATGGACCAAAAGGCAGCTCACAGAGGCACAGAGGTGACCATGTAGACTCAGAGCATGACTGTCTGTGAGGCATCAGGTTTCCTCCTGAGAAGGTGACTCAGGATCGCCACCACAGCTGCAGACCCCACAGAACATTAGCTCCGGCAGTCACTTTTGAGGTCACATTAATAATCTCTCTCATTGCCACACTTCAGGGGCTAGCTCCAGAACACCCATCTTTAAGCTCAGAAGAACACCTGCCAGCATTCCCTCTTAGATAGTAGCTCTTTAGTCCTTTAGGAGACACCTCCCAGGACAGGTGTATAACTAACCATATGAACTGAATGAAGGTGCCCTTTGCTGGACCTCGCTTCTTTATCAGCTCTGTTCCTGTCATTCTGATTTCCACTTACATGCCTGATAACTCCTGCTGTTTGAGGCCTGACTGTATTCTTCTCTTGCCTTTGGTGTCTATTGAGTTTCTATAGTTTTCAAAGCTTCTATTTGCACATCAGTGATGAAATCTAGACTATATCAACTCTTATGTGTTATTCGAGATATGACAACCATGAGGTAGCTAAAACCAAAAAAAATAAGGAAAATCTTTTATTAATGCTCTGGACATAAAACATGTAGGCTATATTTTTCTATTCAAATAATTAAAGATAACACAGGTATGTGGCATATGCATTATTATTGATAGTTATTATCTCCTCCACTCATCCTTAGAGAGCTGAGAATAAAGAGGATATTTAACTTAAAAAACAGTGGCAAAAAAAAAAAAAAGTTAACTTCTTGAACCATCTTTGATAATGTTATTATACTTGATGACTACATCTACTGTTAATCAAAAGAATGTCATGACTTATTGTTACCATTATAACAGACATCAGCATATTCTGGTCAATGGGCCAAATTTAGTTTGCGACTGGCTTCCATAAACACAGGGTTGTTTGTTTGTTAACACAGCAACTACTTATTTATTTGCTTATTGTCTATGAGAACTTTCACACTTCCATGGTAAAACTTAGAAAATGCCACAGAGACAACATGAAAAGCCACATTTTCTGGCCTTTTAATGATAAAGTTTGCTAAGCCCTGTGTTATTGGGAAGAAAACACATAGGATTCATACTATGGCAGTGTGTCCAACTGTGACCTGTTAATAAAACAATTTTCTGTCAAGTTTCTAAGACATTAGGGATTTAATATATTTATCAAAACCAATGTGAGAAATGGTCTGCTCTAGGTAATTAACTTAATATAATGCTTACCTAGGTTAACAATTTCAAAGACATAGAATACAATTAAAGAACAAACAACTTAAATTCTGAAACAGAACTGAAGCTTTAGTTATTTGGGGACCATTTCAAGGTCATTATGAATACACAGAGATTTTCACTATCCTCCTCATACAGGGAAGGACCTAGCAATATGATACAGGTGGATAGCGTAGAATAACCTTGGTTACACCAAAATGACCTTTGAAAGTAGTTCATCTAGAATACAGAATTGTAACCCTACAAGTATTTACTTAATTTGAGTCCAACTGCTTGGTTATTTCTTTATCTTTATCATGTAATTGAGTTCCTCAAGAAGAAAGACCACTTTGTCTTTTGTTTTGGTTTTATTTTTCAGCTGCCTCAACATCTAGTACAGTGTGTGACAGTAGTTCCTCAGTGAATGTTTAGTGAACTAAACTGAATAAGTATTATTTACTAAATATAACTGATACTATTCATTGGCTAACTTCACAGGCCTAGAGAATGAAAAAACTAATCTTTTACCAACATTCTTGTGACTAGGGTGGGCCACATGCCATAATTTAGTTGATGACACAGTGACGTTGTTTGGGGAGTTTCTGGGAAGCTGTTATTGATCTATTAGCAGAGATAGATACCATTGGAAGTGTCCCTTTTTGCCTTCTTCCCTCCAACACAGAGATGATACTGTTGCTGGGGAAGCTAGCCTGTGACCGTGAGACCATTAGCTAATATGCTATGAATAATGGACTAGGAAGAAGTAAAAAAAAAAAAGGTTTTGGGGTCTTTAATGGAGCTACTGAACCCACCTGGACCAGGAGTCTATCCAAATTCCTTGTTATATTAAAAAATGTAAGTCCCTGTTTGTTTAAGCCTTTGTTAGTTTGAATATCTATTATATTCAGCCAAAACCACACTGGATTGTTTTAACAGTCATATGGCAAGATCATGAGCATAAAATAAACTAGATATACAACTCTCAAGAATGATTATATTAGAAATCTTGAGGTAGCAGTGACAATGCTAGTTGTCAATAAACTAAAAAGCCTTATTCTAACAGAAGGTCTTGTTTTTCTTTTTAATCTTCACCCAGAGGTATGTTTTCATTGATTTTAGAGAAAGAGGAAGGGAAAGGGAGAGACAGAGAGAGAAACATTGGTGTGAGAGAGAATTATCCATTGTTTGCCTGTCATATTCATCCTAACTAGGGACTGAACCTGCAACTTAGGTGTGTGCCTTGACTGGAATCAAACCCTCCACCTTTTTGTGTACAGGATAATGGTCCAACCAATTGAGCCACACTGTCTAGGGCAGGACATCTTTTATTTTTTTAATCATATTTTATTTTTCCAGCTTTATTAGAGAATTGACAGATATAAGTGTTTATATTTATTATTTGATGATTATATATACTTATACATGGTGAAATGATTACAGTCAAGTTAACATATCCATCACCTTACATAGTTGTGTGTGTGTGTGTGTGTGTGTGTGTGTGTGATAAGAATGCTTAAGATTTACTTTCAGCAAATTTCAAGTATACAATATAGTACTATTAACTATAGTTGTTATGCTGTGCATTATATCTTTAGAATGTCTTTACTGTATAACTGAAAATTTGTACCCCTTGGCCAACATTTCGAAGGAAGATAATGAAGAAATAAATAAGATTTTTTATAATCCACTACATTTCAGAGACTTCACTTGGCACTCTGTATTTATACTTATTAAATCTGTACAGTAACACTCTAAGGTGGTGTCATTATCTTATATTGTATATGAGGGACATGAGTTTAGAGAGATCAAAAAATTTGTTCAAAGCTATACACTTAGAAAGCAACAAAGGTACAATCCAAAACAAATTTTGTATGACTCTGAAATCCAAATTGGTTTTCAAATATCATGCTGTTTTTCAAAGAAATGAACTTTTGTTCATTTCTAGATTGTCCACAAACTTTTGGAAAAACAAACACAAATAAAACATCCCTTTGGGGAAAAAAAAACAGAAACACCAATGCCTTCTCCAAAAATCAAATATTGGCCTCTAAATCTAAGATACTCAAATTTCAACCACTGAGTCTCCCTGATTGTCTGATATCATTTAATAAAGTCATTTTAAAATTTTTTTCTAATAGGAATTACATAACCCAATGAGTCATCAGGACAAAGAAAACATCAGCGAAAATGATGTGTAACATAAAATGGAATATGGAAGACAGAAAGCCTTGTGTGGAGTGTCTCCTTGTCATATGCAAAGAGACAGTAACCATCAATTGTGCCAACTTCAAATTCAGCAATGATGCTGCTGTGGAATGAATTATGCCTCCTCCAAATTTATATGTTAAAGCTCTAACCCCTAATGGGACAGTATTTAGAGATGGAGCCCTGGGGAGAGAATTAGACTTGCATGAAGTCAGTAGGGTGAATCGCCATGGTGGGGTTAGTGAGGTGAAAAGAACAGACGCCAGAAAGATTGCTCTCTCTTGCTCACACAACCAAGTGAGGTCACAGCAAGAAGGCAGCCATCTGCAAGTCAGGAAGAGAGCTCTTGCCACAAGCCAACCACGTTGGCACCTTAATCTTAGACTTCAGTCCTCCAGAACCGTGAGAAAATCCATTTCTGTGGTTGAAGCTATGCCGTCTATGGTATTCTGTTATGGGAGCCAAAACCAAGACAGATGACCTATAAGATTAGCAAGTGCATCTCTTTACTTCTCTCTTTTATCCAACAGAACCGAGGAAGAAGGAAACAATTATAATATGTATTTTTAGCCCACTACAGTCATTATTGGAAGGCCTGTTTGAACCTATGTTTCAAAGGGTGGTTTAGGGGGAAAAAAAAGCATTGTGTATGTATTGACTGCTACAACCTTCCCCCAAAGCAATGTGCATTTTCCTGGTGTCTGTTTATTTTCACCTTTATCTCTTCACTTCAGCATGTCAGCAACTGGTATACCAGGATTTACCTTGCTGGGGTTCAAAGCATTAGTGGTGTTGTCATTCACAAGCAGTTCTGGGTTCCTTTCAGCAATAGAAGAGGAAATCTCTTTTAATTGCAAAACATATCATGTTTAACCTCCACTAAAATAAAGATGGTGGAGGAAAAAGAAGAACAGGGTAAGTCTTGTTTTATAAATCCAAACTCAGCATTTATGTTGGAAATTGGGTATAGTCATTGTTTCCATTGTCTGTTCTCTCCCCTTTAATCTGAAGAAACACACAACAAAAAGTGGTTGAGCTGTAATTAACAAAGGATGAAAACACTATCTTAAACCTTCAAGTGGATATATGTGGGATACATATAGTTGTTTGTTATATTTGGTGTTAAGGGATAATTAAAACTCGATGAAATTTTCTTTATAGTGGTAAGGATTTCTAAGAATGAGATTCTCAACCCTAGAATTCTATCTTCAAAATGATCAGGTAGACAGCATTGTTACCCCCATTTTTAAAAAAAAGGAAGCCAAAGAAGTTTGTGCTATTTGGCCATGGTCACATCCCTTGTTCCTAATGTGTTCAGGCTATGATCAATGACTCTGGGCTACAATTCTACTGTTTTTTTTCCAATTTACTGTGTTGTCCAATAATTGTATTTTTGCTGGTGGTGGTAATGTCAGCCAAAAAAAAAAAAAAATGACTAACAGTATTTAGCACCCACACTAAGTAGAGTTTCTTTATTAGACCCCAGGAATATAAAGAGGCATGCAGACAGTTCTAAGCACATCCAAATGCACATTTGTAAAAATGCAAGAGCTTGGCTCTGACTCAGTCAATATTATTTTTGAACATCTAATGTGGCAAACTCAGTTTTCTCTTGGAGCAGCTCATATGGAGTGGAAACTGCTCAGGATCAGAAAGAGTCCTGGAAGTGATCTTTCTCAAATATTTATGTCATATCTACACACCCTCTGTCAAGTATTCAATCTAGCCTCCACCTAAGAACGTTTAGGAACAGAAAACTTCCTTTGCTTATTCCATCTTTGGCCAGCTCTCACTAATGTTTTCCCCCTTAGTGTGGGTTCTACAGTCAGTTATCTGAAATCACATACTGGCTCTATAATTATTATTATTATTATTAATTTTTTTACAGATGTTTCTCCTTTTTCTCCCCAGACACCCTCCTCCCAACCCCCCTTACCCTCAGCGTTGTTGTCTATGTCCATTGGTTATGCATACCTGAATATAAGTTCTTTGTTTTATCTCATCCCTCCCCCCACCCCCTCCTCTGAGGTTTGTCAGTTTGAATCATACTCCTTTCTATGTCTCTGGGTCTATTTTGTTCATCAGCTTTTTTTGTTTATTATATTCCACAAATAAGTGAAATCATGTGATACTTGTCTTTCTCTGACTGGCTTATTTCACTTAGCATAATACTCTCCAGGTCCCTCCATGTCATCTCAAAGGATGAGATCTTTCTTTCTTACAGCTGCATATTGGCCCCACAAATTAATAATTGAGTTATTTGAGGCTAAATTATTGACCTCTGTATGTTTAATTTCCTCATCAATGAAATGCAAAGATATTACTTAATTTATAGTATTGTTTTATAAATTAAAGTGTTAAATACACAAATAGCGCTTAGAAGAACACTGTGTGCTATATAATAAGTGTTCAGTAATGGCTAACACACATCACCATATAAACATATAACATGTTTATTGTAACCATCAAGTCATAAAGTTTGGCTAGCAGAAAAAGTAGTACCAGTATTGTCAATAATAATACTGTAGTGCTGACCACAGACTGTTCTCACTGCAGATATAATCATGGTTGTTGTCAACTCTACTCTACTGGACCAATGAATGCAAGTCCGTTTGACAGTTTTTCCAGTCTGTGACCCCAGAAGAAAACCTCTCTGCTGTTGGAGGCCAGTGCCAGTCTGTCTGAGCCACTTACCTAACATCACTACCAGAGATAGTCTGAACATTAGAATGAGGATCGAACCTGGCTCTCAGCTCAGGATTCCTCCCTGCACACCTGGTCTCTTGAACTTCAAAAATTATACCTTGCTCAGTTCTTTTCAGAGCATCAAATCAAATTTCTTTCTGGGTATTGTCCTGAATACTTTCTGAAATTGCAATTACAACGGCTATTTTGTAGTACCATATAACCCAAATTTGGCACTTTCTTCATATTAGGAGACCTTTTCATCTGAAAGTACAAAAATTAATTTTGTAGTGTGTGGCCCAAGGAAAGAAAAAAAAAATGACTGTGTTATTAAACATTATATGTCCCATTTTTCTGTAATTTGGCTAGGTAAGCTTACTAAATGTAATACTAGAGCCCTGTTAACATGTGTACAGCGAAGAGGGTTTTTTTCCCCCTTGTGAACATTGCAAACTAATGACATTGTTGTCAAACAATGTGAGTGCAACCAGGATATATAATTATCCTTCACATAGTCATAGATAAACAGAACACTTGGCACTGGCTGAAAAAGGGGGGTTCCATTTTTCAGAAATGCTTCCCACTTTGCAGAGATAAGCTCCTCCTGAGATATCTCCTGTCACCAAACTGCTTTGCATGACCAGCTCGTGAGATGCTCCAAGTACAAGATGCCTAGTGCATGCCGACCTCTGTGCACACAGGGACTTTGAATGTATTGTTCAATGCCATGTTCCCAGGAACTAGAACCGTAGGTGGTACCGGCTAGGGAGATGAATAAGTTCAAAGAATCAAGAAATGAATGTCAATTCACACATCTCTCCTCTCACAGATCTCTTTCTTTTTCTCTATAGGTTGAACCTTCTGACCTTAACCTCTCAAGTGATTTTTTGTCTCCCCTATAACCCTGCATAAAAAGTTGCTCTCAGAGTTTTTGTTCACAATGAGATAGACAGGTAGGATAACAGTTTAATGTGTCACCTGTGTTTGATGGTCTAATAACCATTGCTGACTGTTGAGGCACAGTGAGTGCTAAGGTGAATGAGAACAAGTATTATTTCACCATGTCTCACTTCTTCTTTACCTACATTTCCTCTTTCCTTGTTTGCAGAAATCTGTTCTAGTCATACTAAACTTGTTTCAGCTCTTAGAATATATTACACAATCTCTCATTTCCAGGATATTCTGAGACTTCTCTTCTCCTTATCTGCCATCCACCTTTCAAGTCTTCCCTGATTGCCTTCAAACAGATGAGGCGTTTCTCCCTGTATATTTAGGTACTAACTGCACTTTAAGTGCTTGGCTTTTTCTATGTCTCTTCCTAGTCTCCTTAGACTCTAAATTCCATGAAGAAATTGACTGTGTCTGTTTGTTTCCTAATTCCCAGAGTAAATGAATATAACTCTGTAGAGCATCAGTAAAACAGTCTATGTTGAAAATAGGGTATTGGAAAAAATTTCATTTAGTGTCCTAGTTTTATACTTGAGGAAACCATAACTCACAGAGATATAGTGAACGCCTCAAGATCTCAAAGGCATTTGATGGCAGAACCGGAATAACCATGTCTGCCCACCTAGTGCTCATCCTTTCCCTCCAGATTGCTTGTTTCCCAACACAGCTGTATTTTCATAAAGGCCAGCGTCTTACATTGACCTGTTAAAGCTCTAACAGTGGCAAAAGGACCAGTCAAAAAGTAGAAACCTCGCCCTGGCCAGTTTGGCTCAGCGGTTAGAGCGTCGGCCTGCGGTCCGGAGAGACCCGGGTTCGGTTCCCGCTAAGGGCATGTACTTTGGTTGCAGTTTGTCCCCGGCCCTGGTTGGTCGTGCGGGTGGCAGCCACTCGATGTGTCCCTTCACGTCGATGTTTCTCTCTCTCTCTCCCTTCCTCTCTCTCCCTCTCACTCTATCTGTACAAAAAAAAAAAAAAAAAAAGTAGAAACCTCGGGTTTTTCCAGTACTCACCCCCTACAGCATATTATATAAGAAATTTGCCAGGAATTCCTGTTTGTACATTTGAACTTGAATGTGTTTCTATGCATATACTTTAAAATATCTTAAGTACCTACTCCGGATAACTACTGTTGAGAACCTAGTGTTTGTCTTTCCCCATTCTACAAACTTTACATATATGAACTCATGAATACCATACAACCCATTTTACAGATGAGAAAACTGAGGTTAAGCTGAGTTATTTACCCAAGTAAACCATGTAATAAACAGAGGATGGTAGTAGAAATCCAGGCCTGTCTTCAATAAATTACATATTTTCATGTGGTTTGTTTTGCTTCTGTTTTGGGGGGGGTTTGCAATTTTTATTAATTTATTTTGTTACAGATGTTTCTCCCCCCCCACCAGACAACCTCCTCCTGGTCCCCCCACCCCTGGCCCCAGTATTGCTGTCTGTGTCCATTGGTTACTCATACATGCATATAAGTTCTTTGGTTTATCTTATCCACCCCCCATCTTCTTCCTCCAACAAATATCAGTGCCTTTTGTTGTTGTATAATACTAGCTCTCACTGTAGGACCATATAGCATGCACTCTGTTACTGCTTGCTTTTCCATTCAATATTATTTTGCTAAAATTCATCCATGGTGCTAGCTCTCAGTTGTTCTTTGTATGTTTTTTCTTGAACATTAAAAAAAGTTATGAGCAAAAGGAAAACAAAGGAAACTTTCCTTTTTGTTTATTTCTATATGTTGGTGAGTGTGTGCATGTTGCATGGTGGTGGGAAGAGCAGTTTCAAATATTGTATTTATTTTCAAATGTTTAATTGACAATATTTTACGTTGTCATTTAAGTTTCCATCTGGACTTCTGTGAGCAAGAATGTTGTCAACTCACTTTAGGCTGCAAAAACCCACATAGTTATCCAATAACTAAGATTCTTTATTTAATTTTGTTTTTGTGGGCTATTATATATAAACAAAGTGACCCTCACACCTTAAAACCATGAACTCACTCATCCTTAAATACAATTCCCTTCACTGCCTTGTATTTATAGGTAGCAAGGCAAAAGGTCTTAATACAAAGCTAAACTCTCCCCAGCCTGGATGTTGACAGAAGCCCCTAAAACTTTTTGGAGAGTAATTCAGTGTTTTCTAACATTAAAGCTTTGAGGTACAGTAAATCCTCTATAGAGTGATAACTAAATCTGTACCCATGTCTACGGACAGAAAATGTTGTCAATCCCCATAGCATATCTCTCACGTTCTTAAAGAGATACCAGTGTACTGCCCCAAGGACTGAAAAAGGCTGTTATGCCTTCATGCAACTTCTGGGATGTTACCAGTGTGCTTCTCAAGGATACCTATCTACCATTCAAGCAGTGCACACAATACAGTCATCTACTCTCACACACCCTTAATGTCATTCTTACTTTAACTGTTATCTTTACAGCTCTTCAGGGTCTCGAGAATTATTACATTCCCTGTGCCAGGCACTTGGCAGGAGACTGAGTTTGAGCCCAGAGACGCAAAATCTGAAATGGGAATTCATGTGCAGGAAGTTTACTGGAGAGTGATCGATAGCTGTGAATGAGCCAAGGATAGAGCTGAAAGAGGAGCTGAATTTGATGCAGTTGTACTCAAGGACTCATTCCATCTCAGGGGAATTCTGCAATTAAAATCGTCTTTCAGGATTGTCCCATCCTGAAGCAAATGTGGTGACTTAGACTCACCGGCCAGTCCTTAGTGCAGGCTGTTCCACGAGAGTGGGTGTGATCTGAGAAATGTGGATCTTTTCAGCTGAAGGCGACTTCCCAGGAGGGATCAGTTGAGAGCCATCAGGTGCCACCACTCCCGACACCTGGGGGGATGAGTACCTCAAGGGAGGGGATGGGCAGCACAGGACAGCATCCACCAGAGCAAATATCAATTATGTATGGTATAAGTGAATAAGTATGTCTAGTATTTTGCCAGAGTTGAAAAGAAACAAAGCATGGTGATTGCTGAGGGAAAGGGTGGTGGAGGGAGGTGGAGGAAGGGATAAGGGAATAAATGGTGATGGAAGGAGACTTGACTTGGGGTGGTGAATACACAATACAGTGTACAGATGATGTATTGTAGAATTGTACACCTGCAACGTGCAATTTTTTTAACTAGTTTCATACCAATACATTCAATTAAAAGGGGGAGGGGAAGACAAAGCCAAAAAGTTCATTCATGTTTCAGAGTTATTATGGGGACTATTGCTTTATCTCATATGGGAAGAAAGAAAGGAGAGAGAGAGAGAGAGAGAGAGAGAGAGAGAGAGAGAGAGAGAGAGAGAGAGAAAGGAAAGAAAGAAAAAGAAAGAAAGAAAGAAAGAAAGAAAGAAAGAAAGAAAGAAAGAAAGAAAGAAAGAAAGAAAGAGAAAACTTTATTTTCCTAGACTCATGGCAATAAAACTGCCTCCTTGTCTGGTTCCTTATTCACAATTAGAAAATTCCCTACTGGCTGTTCCATGATTGTTATCTCAGTTCTGTCTTGTCACTTCTGGTTGGGACAGTGTACCACCTCTAACTGGCTTCCCTCTTACTTTTAGAGGGTATCACCCTGCACTCCAAGTCAGCCTTCACATTGGTGCCAGAGTGATCTACCATTCAAGTCCAAATTTGTCACTGCCATACTTAAAACACCATATTCCTTTCTTAAAATCCTTTGCATAGCAGTCAAAACTTCATATATACATATACATATATATATAATGCTGTTAGGGATATAGGGAATAGTAAAAATAGTAAATATATAAAAATATATATACAGACTTCCAGGGCGGGCACTTCTTTCTTTGGCCTATAACACCCTTTCTATTCTGAAGAATGTATAAAGGTAAACATTTATACATTCTTCAGAAAACCAGTTGAGGTATAACATACTTTATAAGTCTTCCTTTTTAAAAATATCATCTGCCGTTCACCTGACCAAGATAAGCTGTTCCTCCTTCTTTCTGAGAGCCATTGCATTCCATGTGTATATGATTCTATAGTGCACGACATGTTGAAACGTTTTTATGTTTAAATGTTTTATTCCGCAATATATCATACATATAAACAACATGGGTTGTATATATGGATATATGTGTATGTATATACACATATATACATATACATATATTCTGAAGCATTATCACAAAATAAGTAGCTGTGACTCCACAATCATTTTTAATAACTAGAGCATCACCCCTGTCTCTATATCTATGTGCTTCTTCTCAGGCCTTTTATTTAATTTTATCCCAGATGTATCACTATCCTAAAATTTTGTTTATAATCCTCTTCATTTTGTTTTTATTCTTTAGTGATATACCACTTATTTTGTATTATCTTTGAGCTTGACCTTGTAATATGGTCACATGATGTGTAATTATTTGGTAATGAATAAACTTCAATTACACAAAGCACCATGGATGAACTTTAGCAAAATAATATTGAATGGAAAAGCAAGCAGTAACAGAGTGCATGCCGTATGGTACTGTTTTTATTGCAGTGCATTTTAATTATTTTTACATGTGTGTCTTTCCACTAGACTATTCATTCGTTAAAGGCAAAATTCATTTGAATTTATTTTTGTAATCTTTTTCTTTTCCTAGCACCTAGCATGGTGCTCAACTTGCTGAGCTGAGTTAGACTCATCAATCTATGTTCATTCTAATTTCGGATTATCTCTTGATTCTGGTATCTCCTACTTTGATTTGGCTCCTAATTTCAGTCTCCTTCAAACCTGATATTGCTCCATGACATGCTACGTATATCATTCTCTATGTATGACTTCAGATTAGTTCTATTTATATAGTTTTAATACTGCAATGGTAGGACCAGCAGATAGACAAAGTCTCTGACAAATATGTCCTTTAAGAACAGAACTCTTGCTTGGTCAGTGTGGCTCAGTGGTTGAGCATTGACCCATGCACCAAGAGGTCATTGGTTTGATTCCCAGTCAGGGCACATGCCCAGATTATGGGCCAAATCCCCAGTGGGGAGCATGAAAGAGGCAGCCAATCGATGTTCTTTCTCATCAGTGTTTCTCTCTCTCTCTTTTTCTCTCCTTTCCTCTCTAAAATCAATCAATAAAAAGTATTTTTAAAAATAATACTAGTAATATAAGGCCTTCCTTATAGAATGATTATAAATTATAAATGAGGTAAAATATATAAAATGAGTATATAAATTCCTGATACATATTATTACTTCTATCCCAGGTATACTTCTTCTGAACATATTTCAAAATGATCTTTCTTTTAATATTTTGAATGATAAGCTCCTGTAGGACAAGGATTAGTTTTTATCCCTTGAGCATCTGGTATCTCAAATACTATAAACCAAGTTGCTATTAAGTAAAATATATTAATAATGACTAAATATGGATATTAAAATTATATTAACCTTGTTTCACTTGAATATCATGAAAAGTGGAACTTCAGATATTTGTAAAATGTGAGTAGAAAAATCACAATTTTCTAAGTAGCCATGGCTTAAAATCAGCTAAGTAATTTTTTTTTAATTTTTTTTTTTATCCTCACCCAAGAACACTTTTCAGATAGAGTGGGAAGGAGAGAAAGAGAGAAAAAGGGACACATTGAGTGGCTGCCTCCTGCACGACCCAACCAGGGCCAGGGACAAACCGCAACCAAGGTACTTGCCCTTCGCGGGAACCAAACCCGAGCTCTCTGGACCGCAGGCCAATGCTCTAACTGCTGAGCCAAACCGGCCAGGGCCTAAGTAATTTTTTATATTGAATTATTGAAATCCTTCATGAGAGTGACTATCAGTCTGGAATATAAGCAATCATAACAATACTTTCTTGTGTATATGCATGTACTGTTACTTACTGAGGCTAATTCTCCCAGGATGCAATGTACCTGTTCTACCCACGGGAACATCTGCGAGGTTAAGGGCTTCACCCAGGTTCGTGAAGTAAATGAGTGGCTAGTTTGGATCCCCCTGGGCTTCACTGTCCTCGTGTCTAAATGGATGCTAATAATACTCCTCAGAATCAGCATGACTCTTAATACAGATAACATGTTGTTGAGCCCAGTGCTTAACCCTGATTAATGACTAGTGCCTCAGACTTATTACTGGGAAATCATGTTGAAGAGAAAGAGCATTGTTAATGAAATTAACCATATTTTTCTCTGATATCAAAGATGAGTCTGTTCATCCTTAATCTTCCCCTTGTGTTTTGTTCAACATATACATTCCATGGTCAAGTTTTCTAGGTTTTCTTTTTATGAACTTAGGAACCATGCCTTATGCTTTTATTTCTATAGCCTACTAGATAAGCCCCTGGTATACATGAGACATTCAATCTTTTCTAAGACATGAAGATACAATGTGTGCTCTTTACATAACCCTTGGATATGCTGCCTGTCCTTTCTCTCATACCATGTCCTCATTTTTTATTCTTGCACACATTGTACCTCCAATGCCATCATCTTTATTATATCGTTCTTGTAAGTCCTCCACTTATTCTTCCAGATTTTGCCATATTATTGGAAAACCTTTCTGTCTCCTCTAGTCTCCAAAAGATTCTTTTTTTCTCATTAATCAAGCTCCTTATAGAATTCCATTCTCTCTCTCTCTCCTCTCTCTGCCTGGTAACACGCCAAAGCCCAGATAAATTCTGACTCTTTCATAAATTCTTCTGATTTGGGGGCAGGGTTCATTCCTCTTCCACCTCCATACTGTCACAGAACCAGACCTGATACTTGTGACACCTAGCACTTCCTATGTCGGTGTGTATATTTGTATTGACGTTTATATCCCATGGCATTTCAGTCCAGATACTTTTTAAGTTCTTTGTTGTGAGTGACTGACTGTTCTGTGCACTGGACACCAGTAGCACGTCCCTAATTGTGACAACCGAAACATCTCTAAAATTGCCAGATGTCCCATAGGGAAAATAATCTCCTTCCCTGCCCCCATTCGTCACCTCTGATTGAAGTCTAGATCCATATCCATATTTATAGTTATAATCTGGATGAAAAAATACTATTGACTGATCGATCTTCATCTGTATTAGACACTAGGCTCAATAACATATGCTATCTGTTTTCATTTTCATGATCTTAAGGAGTATTATTAGCACCAATTTAGACATAAGGAATGTATGGCTCTGAGACATAAATAAATCACAATAAGATACACTGCAGTGTGTGTGTTCCTTGTATCATGTTTCCTGACAACGTATGAAGGACAGGAGCCCTGTTGCTTTGCTTTCATCTTTCTACCTCCTAAGAGGCCTATCTTGTAGTAGTTATATGATAATAGTAATAGCAATAGCAGTAGCAATAGCAATAGCAATAGTAATAATAATAGTAATAGTAAATAAATAGGTGAATCAGAAGGACCATTCTTATACTTATTCTTATATTCTCCATGGGCTTCACATTTTCTGGATTTACATTGCCTATAAACTACCTACCTATTTCCTAACCCTGGCATATTTATATTAGATGTGCAAATTGGATATAATTGTATGACTTGTGTATTATTTAACAAAATAATTGTGTTAATCTTTCTGTTTGCCTTCAGGTTTTGGCATCACAGTATAGTAAAAAAAAAAAAAAAAAATGCATGAGCTGTAAGAATCAAAAGATGTTACATTTAAATTCTGACTCTATGCCTAACTGGCTATGTGGCATTTACTCCAACAACTAAACACTTCTGTGGTAAGTGTAAAGAATATTGAGATAAAAACTGCAATCTTTACTTTATAGAGATGCATATTCTAGTACAGGGGAACAAATTTTGAAAAGATATCAATTTGAGTGCAGAGACATTAAGTTAAAAGTATGTACAAATTATAGCGACAGCACAGAGGAAGGAGGAGTTAACTCTATCAGGTAAGAACGGAAAACTTCCAGGAGAGTCAGCGCTAATGGTGGCTGATAAGACATAGACAGAGCCAAATGGCAAAGGCCTTCAATTTGCTGAGTCTTCCTGCTTCCTAGGGTCATTATTAGCACTAGATGAGATAGGAACATAACATGTTTACCATAGTGTTGGACACGTGGTAGACACATGATCAACATTGCCTCTTTTCCATTGCCTTCAAAAGGCTAGGACTGTGTCACTAATAATTGTTCTATGTTAGCTATTATAAGGCCATAGGAGAAAAACAGAATGAGGAGATTTCATAGATTACAGAGATTGTTGATATTTTTTTTTCTCTTTCTCAGATGCTCAAAAAAAAAGAAATCTTCAAATTATTTGTACTTTATAAATTGCCCAAGAAAGATGAGCAGGTTCTATATTCCATTTCAAATGTTGTAGAGTTATTTTTTATCAGAAAAAAAAAAGCCTATTCCTAACAAGCCTCCCATGACCTTCTTCCTTTTCTTTAAAGGCAAAAACTATACAACCTGAACATTCTACTGGGTGTGCTTTCTGTTCCACTCGGTGACAGCAAATACAAGAACAGAATAGAAAACCCTGAAAAGTAAAATCAAATCCCAAGTGCTGTACACATCTTTGTGAGCCTCTGTGTAGGATTCTAAAGATTGACTCTTCTGTTACTCAGACCGCTTCATCCTCTGCCCTCTGGGAGCTCCGCACTCAGACCGCATTTGGTATCTTTATCCCCAAATGTCCCTTGTCATCAAGATAAGTCTTTATTTCTCTTTGTAAAGTGACAGCAGAGATCTGGGAAGATGAAAAATCTTTTCCCACTGAGCTTCAAATAACTCACTTCTAAAGCACTTCCATAATTCTCACTGTGGCCATGAGGTTGTGAAGTCTCATTATCACTGACCTTGGTCTTTCTCAGCTGCTGTGACCCACGAGAAATGAGGTCAGTCCTGACATTCTTTTATTCAACCAACATTTAGTGAACACTTTTCAGGTATCAGGTATGGTGCTGGTATATATAGAAATTTATCAAGGATTAATTCACTCAATGAATAAGGATGAATATAATCTGGTTTCATTTGGTTTAATAATTATATCCTCTTTTTTGGGGGAAGAAGTCCATAAAGTGAAAACATATTTAGAAGCTTTCTATTATATTAGGCGTGTTTACCATCCCAATTCTTAAGAGGCTTTATTTATTTATGTATTTATTCATTTATTAATTTATTTTTAATTTATTGTCACCTGAGGACATTTTTGCATTTATCTTCAGATAGAGCAGGAGGGAGAGACGAAGGAAGAGAGAGAGAAAGAAACATTGATGTGAGAGAGACACATCGAGTGGTTGCCACCCACACAACCCCAACCAGGGCCGGGGACAAACTGCAACTGAGGTTTGTGCCTCTAGGGGGAACCGAACCCAGGACTCTGGTTCACAGGCCGACACTACAACTGCTGAGCCAAACCGGCCAGGGCCATAATGGGATACGTTTTATCATCCGTGAAAGGATTTGTCTATGGCTTATTGTATTTATCTTATGTTACAAAAGCAGAAACCACCCACTTAAGGTGTGAATGTACCTTATATTTCATGATTAGTGGAGATTGTTTGCAAATGACCTTGTAAATCACACTCTTCACATCTCAGTGAAAGTTTATTTTATAAGGATACTCAATGACTCCTGTTAGATTTTATCTGAATATACACAAAGACAAATAAGAAGTTGCATACTTTATAGTCACTTTTTCTTCTTCACATAGCACTGAATCAGTAGTGAGTACAGACAGTATGGTAACTGAGGAAAATTCACTGGATTTGTTTGCTAGATGGGGCCCAACAATTCAATTTGGAAGATTCAAAGGAGTTGAGAAGTAAACTTGACTTTGACTTGAGATAGTAATATCTAAAGCATCAGATGGAAGATGTCAGATGATGGCATTTGGGTTCATCTGGAATTCGGCCAAGCTGTAGAACTGGGGGATCCTGATGTAATGCCTGAAAAGCAGGGCCAAGACTCGTGGGAAGGGTTGACAGGACCGTAGTGAAAGTGCCAGGCCCATAGCAAGCCAGGGTTTTTAGAACCAGGGTCTTTTCCAGTGGGGACTGGAGGCAGAACCCAAGGTGAAGCCGAGCGCTGACAGAAGCCAGTGTGCAAGCACAGTCACACTTGGAGGTGGACAGATAGCTGCCATGTCCTAGGGCTCCTAAAAATGCCCAGTTTTGCTCTTGAACATGCACCTGAGCTTCTGGTGCTCAATCCACAAACTATATTTAGATGTAATGTTTTGTAGGAGAGAATCACCTCTTCTTCTAAAAACCATCTTCTCAGAGACTCAGGGATGAGTCAGGGAAGGAACAGCAGGGTGTATGTTACTAATGGGGCAGGATGGAGCTGGATGTATTATCAGTGTTTTATCAGATGAGATAAAGGAGTCTCAGAAAAATGGAGTGCCTTTTTGAGTTCCTATAACAAAGGTCCAGAAACTATTTTGAGTTTACAAAGTTGGGTGTTATGTAATTTTGCCTCTCTTCTGTGTATTTACATGTGCATATATATATATATATATATATATATTTTTTTTTTATCCTCACCCGAGGACATTTTTCCATTTTTTGTACAGACAGAGTGGGAGGGAGAGAGAGGAACAGAGAGAGAGAAACATCGATGTGAAAGGGACACATCGAGTGGCTGCCACCCGCACAACCAACCAGGGCCGGGGACAAACTGCAACCGAGGTACATGCCCTTAGCGGGAACCGAACCCGGGTCTCTCCGGACCGCAGGCCAATGCTCTAACCGCTGAGCCAAACCAGCCAGGGCTACATGTGCATATATTATGTAGATATAACAACCTACACTCCTTAAATGATGGTACAGTGAATGAATATAAGATACCAGTTTGAATTTAGCCTGTGTGGAAATAAAGGTAGTTATCATTCATTCATTTAATAAATATTTGCTGAGTGCCAAATATGTGTCTGAACTACTATAGTTTTTGGATATAGAAGAGAACAATTTCAAATAATTTGCATGCCTGGACATCATAACAGAGTATCGAGATACGAACTTTTGCCTCTCTATCTATATGAAGGCAGTTATGAGTAAACACAGCTTAATACAACATGAAAGGGACTAATTCTGCCTTCTAGATGAAATGATGTGTCTATTATTTATTTTTCTTTTCTTAATCACATTTTCTGGTTTGACTGCTACATCACATTCTCTGTCTATTGCCCCTAAAAAATTTATGTTATTTGCCTAAAATACATCAATGATGTTTATTTTTTATTATTTTATTTTATTTTTTTAATCCTCACCTGAGGATATTTTTCCATTAATTTTTAGGTAGAGTGGAAGAGAAGGTGGGGGGAGGAGAGAGAGACACACATCAATTGGTTGTCTTCTGTATGACCTCGACTGGGACTAGGGATTAAATCTGCAACCCAGGTATGTGTCCTTGGCCAGGAATTGAACCTGCAACCCTGTGGTCCTTGGGTCAATGCTCTAACCGCTGAGCAAAATGAGCCAGAGCAATAGTGTTTATTTTTAATCAGCAATATATTTGAGACCTATATCATAGTGAAATGGACAAATTGGGGGAAATGAAGAGGGGTAAGCTTTGGTATCCAGGAAGAACCTTCCTTTTCAGAGTATCAATGCCAGCATATGGTTTAATAATTGATACTCAATGAAAATTTCTTTTATCTGCACCAAAAGAACAAGAGAAAATACTATCTTCTTTTTCTGAATATATCCCTGGTCCTTGACCTTGAATTATGCACAGATTAACTTCCAAAATGTGTCAAATTTTAAATTCAAATGTATATCAGCCCCTAGCACACACCAGTTTAAGTTAGATATGACCCAGGGGTCACTGGAAGGTTATTGTGTATGAAGGTGAAGAACCTACTAAAAGCAGAAATTCGATTTATAAGAAAGAGGATCATTTTTGCAATACTCTAATTTTCCTTCTTCTAATGAAAAAATGGCAGACAAATGCAACCTTTAATTCTAACTTGGATACTCATATTGATGTTATTTTTTTCACCATGAATCTGTTTTCCTGTTTATACATAAATTTATGACTAATTGGTTCAGATTCAAGAGGAATTATATGTCCTTGCATACTCACATATATAAAATATATAACCCAATGCTTACACATAGTACATAGTCAATAAACATTTTCTTCCTCTGGAAGGAGCCCTGGCTGTAATTTCACACAAGTCACAAACCAAAACTATAAAAGTGAAAATAAAGAATATAAAATTTGAAAATGTGTAATTTACTGAAAGCACAAGAACCATTAATTGTCAGTGATGGTTCTCATTACACTAGCAGCATATGTAGCTATTATAAGGGTGTTTGTCATAAGCTCCTGAGAGGTCTATTAACAATAAAATCCTATTATTCCAGATGTTTCACATCCATGTAATACACCCACAATAATTAATTTCATATGGACTAAAATCATAAATCTAGAAAACTTGAAAGACACGTTATTCACCAAAGACGGCATCTTCTATTCTATTTATAATCAGACTGAAATGCTAAAAACTACCATTAATTACATGGAAACCCACTATCATTTTTCTTTATCTCTAGAATGGACTTTGAATTTTAAAATAATCCATCACCATTATACAGGCAGCATCTGAACAAACAAAGAGAAGAAAGTTGTTGCTGCACCTGCTGCAGTAGCCACAGCCACTCTTCCTAGTGGCATGCATTCTACTGCTCATGGATGCCACCCCCACCTGGCATTGGCTGAGCCCCAAGAAACTGTGCCAGAAACTGTGCTATGGGCTTTGCATGTGTCATTATGTATCTTTGCAATATCTCTATTGGCATTTCCATTTTATATAGTTTTCCCTTTATAGAAGATAAAGGTTCAAAGTTCAATAACATAGCTCCTCAGCAGTAGAGTAAGATTTGAACTCAGATCTCAAACACCAAAAATTTGTCTTTTCCCACATTACCAAGTTTTCATTTATTGTATAAATGATCCAACTTGTCAGATAGAAAGGGGACCCTCCAACATAGAGTCTGAAGTTCAACTATGGCGACTGCCACTCAGTGCCACAACTCCTTCACAGAAGTCTTGACAAATACCCAGATGGTCATTCAGCATTCATTAAACCCTGTACCTCTTGAAGGCAGAGATCCATCTTCTCTTATATTCCTAACACCTGTCATATACTCTGCATACAGAGTCCGTGTTCATTGAATGACTATTTATCACATGCTGGCGGGCACATAAATGTGGTCCATGGAAGGACAGTGACTCAAGGTGAGATTTCAAGTTTTTGGTATTGAGGATTAACCATGGGCAAAGGTGGCATCTGGAAGAAATCATTTCCAGCTTTCAGAACTGAGACTGGAACTGGCAGAACAGCAATTGTATTATGCAAATGATAGCTATGTTTATAGTTAGTGTTCACTGACTTTGAATCCTCATAACAAATGCCTGAGGTATATACTATTATTATTCCTGGGAATAGCAAATTTAAATAAGAAAGATCACACAGCCAGTAAGATATGGAGCCAGGATTGAAGTGTAGCAGTCTGGCCCCAGATCCAACACTACTCGACATGACTCTTGTGAATTCAAGCTAAACTAATGGGGCACCATGGAATTGGGAGTTATCACATCTACTTATAGCTTGCTTTTGTAACGTTCTTATACCCTGGGAAAATTGGTGAGCTAAGTTATCTGTGCCTGACTATGAATCAGGAAGAGTCAGAAGGAAGAAGATGCCATCTGAGAAGTTGGAGAGGTTGGGTACCACACATCAGGCTGCCAGAACGAGGTCAAGGGCTCTTCCCTTTTATATCCATTGAACCATGGCTGGTGGCAGTGTGGTGTTCATTGTTTCAGCTTTCAAGTCAAAAGGAGCTGAGTTCAAGTGTAGCTCTGATGCCCTTAATTTGTGTGACCTGGGCTGGTTCATGACCTTCAATCCCTCACATGTAAAAGGTATGTAGTTCTAATACCCATCTACATCAAAGGACACTGAAAAAAATTAAACAAGAGAATACATGTAAATTATTACTACAATTCCTAAATATACTTAAATGTGCATATGAATAGTATCTATCATTCTTAGTCCTTTTACAGATGAGAAATCAGAGGATCTAAGATATCATCTAGATGCGTAGTAAAGTCTGTGGAATGAAGGAACACATGAAGTAATAAATACATGATTGGAGAGAAAGCCACAGGTGTTGATGAAGAAATCTCTAATGTTTCACCTCCAAGTGGTAGCAGCAAAGAAGGAACCCCTTCTCTTTCCGTAGCTTCAGAAATATGGTCATCTGGACAGATTACAACCTCACCCCCAGGTCCTGTGTCCCCCCGTGTTAGCCCTAATCACTTATATTTCTTGGGCGGGTTTGCTCTCCACTTCACCTCCAGCCATGGCTAAGAAGTGTCAAAAGTGGCAGCAATCTATCTCTTCCATCATGTAGTATAAAAGAAAAGAAAATGAAAGGGCCCATTTTTCATCTCTGCAACATTTTGCCAGGAGATGGCCTCTAGTAACCACTGTCACTATGGCATATGTTTGTATGACTTTACAAGTTTCAAATGCCTTCTTCCCATATTTTCTGGTGTAACTCTCATGATTATCCTGGTTAAGCTGTTGAGGAGTCAGCATCTCTTTTTTATGATGTAGAAACTGAAGCTTGAAGCATTTGTATGAATTGACTCAAATCACATAACCAAAAGAGGCAAGGGAAAATTTTTCAACAAATCTTATTTCTTGCTTAAACTCTACCATGCCCTCCCACTGGTCTCAGAATAAAATATGAACTCTTTTCCATGACTACCTGTGTGACCTCCCTCTTGCCAACTTGTCTAACATCAATGTAGGCACCCCACCCTTACTCATTATGTTCCCATTACACAGACTTTCTTTCAAAAGAAGGAAGCTTTTCATCTCTTTTCTGTCTCAGGCTCCACAGAAGGTCTGAGGACACAGTGAAGTCAATTGGCAGAGTCCTAAGCAGAACACACTTGGGGTGTACATGAGACAGAGGGGCAGTGATTCCACACAAATTCTGGACAGTTCTACTGTGGAAGCTTAGATCTCCATGTGGGGTCACTGAAGAGTAATAACTAAGCAAATGGTCTAGGAAGTAACCATGGTTTAATGAAAGTTAGTGATAATTCTGTTTGAAAATCATTGTGCAAAGACTTAGGGAAGACAACTAATGATAATTAGTGTTTGATGTCTTCCTAATTTTATGTATGAATGACCCTGGAGGAATAGTTGATGAGAGATCAATAACTTGTTTCAGGATGCAGTTTCTAAGTAGTAAGTTAGCATTTAAACCCAAGTTCATTAGATTTCACTACATATGATAGTTCTCCTCCAAAAGGATGACTTGATGCTACATTACCTGGATAACTTTGCTAGGGCTATTTTGATTTCTTCTCTAAGGACAAACTTGGTTTAGGAGGCAGGACCGAACATGAAGGGGTTTAAACATGAAGCGGGTAGCTGACCCTGCCTGCATTTGGGGAACACCGCCTGGAGGACTAGGAGACAAGGGAGCCTTGATAGAAAATTATTTTAGAAACAAATTACTTGTAAGATAAAATTATTTTTAAAAAAGTGTTGGAAGCAAATTGTATATTTTTTACTAGCTTTTACTTATGCATTAACAAGAGATGTTTTTAATAAAAATTTACCTATCTTCAATTCTTACTTTAATTATTGAAAACAAACAGTGCGATTTAATTATGTTTTAAAGATTTGTCATACAAAGATGATCTATGATAGATTTCCTCGCGTTTTGTGCTAAGACAATTTACTCTCTGAAATAAGTGTACATATAAAATGTTCTGAAAAACAACGTGGAATAGATGTCTGGACTTCAGGATCCAAAGGGCAAAGTCAGGTCAGCTCTCACCTTGCACCTTTGCTGAGCAAACTTAGAACATTTCAGAATCTGCCTTTTGTTCTACTCATATGCAAAATGGGTAAAATTCTAATATCTACTTGCTGGGCTACTGTAAAAACAAAACACTCATCTAAATATTTTATGTCAGATGTTAAAATCTAGCATGTGTATACATATTACAAAAGGAATACATGACTAAGCACAGGAACACTTTGAGATCATTTTAAATAAGTTGAATGCTTATTGGTGTTTTCACTTTAGAAGTAATATTTCACTACCTACATTAATTCTAATTATGCTTCATATTGGTTTGCAAAAATAAAGAATCATGGTCTTCAAAAAATACTAGAAAACAACACAACAATGATTTAAAAACCAAACAAAACTATGCTCACAAATACTTTCATCTGACTGCATCAAGTTCTGTGCTTATTTAATCTCTTTTAGTGGAAAATGGTATGGTTCAAATCACAAAACCTTCTATTATATATGTATACTGTTATATATATATATATATATATATATATATATATATATATATATGCCTCATTCATTTCTTTTAGACCTATCTCCAGTTCTGTTGTCCTCATAAAGCGTTGGGAAATGTGAAACCTTTCACATATGCTACCTGATTTTTAAGATTTCACAAATTTGCATTTTTCACTTATGCCCCCATCAAATGCTTGATTGAATCAATACTTTTTGAAGTTCAAAAACAGCTACTAAAAGGCTAAATATACTTTTTCCAATTTATGATTTTCCATTCACAAACTAAATTTGGTGATGCCCAGTACAACAAGGGCCGATGCCATCATAGTGTGTAGATACATAGAGAGAGTACGTTGTGTGTTGGCTTGTGCCAGGGATGGCGAGTACCTAGAACATTAGCCCACACTTCCCACCTCTTATACCTAGAACAGATATTAAAGATCAATTGGGAATCTCCTTCTGAGTCTACTTTTCAACTTTTATCACAGAGCTGAGATTATAAATTGCTCACAATTGGCTACGAAATGAAATGTATCTACCTTCACTGGCTTATGAATATAATAATTTATACTAGTTGAAAAGAGAACAAAGTCTAAGTAGACAATGCATGTATTCTGGAACAAATGGACACCTAGACTGATGATAATAGAAAGAAGAGCCAGGGTTACTGATCTAGAAGTCTATCAGCATTTAACCAGACAGCTTCACTTGTGTAAGGTCCTGGTGGTAGCTTTAGAATCTATGCTTAGACCTCCTGCCTCCCAGGCAGTCCTTCTCCCTTCACTCTGTCCGTATTATTGCACACACCTAGAGTGAATGTGCTATTTCAATATATATTATGAAAAAAATAGTTCTAGGATTCTGAAGATGGTTCTCCTGAAGATTTGGCCTGCCACTATTGGCTCTGGGTATGGATTAGTCCATTCTATGTAAGGCATATACAACATGTTTTCTTAACCTTGCTGCATGAAATACTGGAACAAAACAAGACAATACCCATATAAAGCTAATGGGTTTTTTACAATAAATAATTCCAGGAAAACCATGAAGTCCACAGTTACCTGGATATAAGATTCTCATATGAAAGGTCTACAGTAAGTTTTATATTTATACTTTATGGAAGAGAAAGCTGCAACCCAAACCTATCTGAGAAAGTGGTGAGAAAAATTATTTATAAGAACTTAGGCAAAATAAAAACTATAGATGGCACATTTTCCATTAAATGACTCGGGTACCTCACTGTCTCTTTTTTTCACTTTCTTCAGGTCATTTGACGACTACCCAGGCCCCTAGACTACCCCAGGATCTGCAATAATTCTATAGAATAGGTTGTGTTTGCAAAGCATTAGTTAAGTCAGATCCAATTTTTTATTAAGTCTTCTTTGATCCATATCTTAATAAAAGACTCAGTTCATAACTGGTGTTATCCTGTCTGAATAAACTACTCAACTCCCCAGTAGTCCCAAGATTGATATTAAAACAGTCCTGTGACAAAATTCCTACTGTGATGTTATACCCTAATTTTGATAACTGCTTATCTTTTCCCACATTCTACTCATGCACCTCATGGTCATTTACTGGATATCTACTATATTTCTAGAATAATTATTAGGTATTTGACACTGAGATAAAGGAAAATGGCCACGGTGCTTGTGATCTAGTGGGGAGAAATGTGTTTACAGTCCAGGTTTATATGAAGTATCTCTCTGGGAACATAAAGAAGAAGAAGCTAAAGCTGGCTCAGGAAGTCAGGAATGACTTCTCAGGAAGAGGAACTCGGGTTATGCCTCACAAGGAGGATGCTGAGTCTGATGTGTCTCAAAGGAAGTGTCAAAGCCATGGAAAGTACAAGTGAGCCTGGAGTACAGGCTGCTTATGAGGACTGGGATGGGATGATGGCCTGGCTGTAAGAAGAGATAGCTCCAGGGGGAAAGCCTGGGGCCAGGTTATGCTGGGTCTTTAATGCCAAGCCAGAGTTCGGTGTTAAAACTGCAGGTTGGTGATTCCAAGCAAGCAGTACATTAGAATTATCTAGGAAATGTATTCAGTATAGATTCCTGGAGTCACCACAGAAGCTGAGCAGCATTCCTGGGATGTGTGTGTGTGTGTGTGTGTGTGTGTGTGTGTGTGTATATATATATATATATATATATATATATATATTTTTTTTTTTTATCCTCACCTGAGGACATTTCTCCATTTTTTGTTCAGATAGAGCGGGAGGGAGAGAGAGGGACAGAGAGAGAGAGAAACATCGACGTGAAAGGGACACATCGAGTGGCTGCCACCCGCACCACCAACCAGGGCCGGGGACAAACTGCAACCGAGGTACGTGCCCTTAGTGGGAACTGAACCCGGGTCTCTCTGTACTGCAGGCCGATGCTCCAACCGCTGAGCCAAACCGGCCAGGGCTCACACCTATATTTTTAAGGAGCTTCCTCTGCTCCTGATCTGCAGCTGGGTGTTAGACCCACTGGGGTAGACAATGTTTTATGTATAACCTAGTTCTCTCAGGGCAGAGGTCTTGGCCAATTCTCATTAGCTTCCTGCAGGATAACATTCTGCCTCTGAACGCCAGTCGTCATGATATTGAAGGGTTAACTATTGAAGTTGTTCTGCAAAGCCATATGTGTATTCAGGGAATGAGTGGAGAACATCATCCCAAACTCCTGAAATCCAGTCTATATTTCCACCTTTTCCTTTCTCCCTTTGTCTTATGTACATGTCATGAGCAAAATATGGCCTGCCAATGAAGAGACTAATCAAAGTACTTTAATGTGTGTAGGGGAATTATTATCCCAGGAATAAGATGGATCAGTAATAGGCCCCCTAGAATCCCTTCTTTCATAGTATATTTTTCTTTGTAATATCAGCGTTTATCTTAGTATCTTTTTGTCCTCTAAGAGTTAAAAGTCACTTGAGAGAACAAGCATTTTATGTATAACCTTGTGCCACTATCCTACACAAAGCCAAACTCATAGTAGATGCTGAGGAAGTGCTTATTGATTAAAGGAGTAAGCTAGTTCCGGTACTTACAATCACATACAGTACTGTTTAATGGTATTCTATTACTTGCCTGCCTACCCCATCCCCATTCAGATGGCCAGATCTTCTAGGAATTAGACTGTGTCTCCTAGAGAATCTGAGACAGAGTGAGCACTTAGGACATACCACTGAATAAATTAATGAAACCGTGTAAAGAGTTTTTCCTTTCATGTTTAAATTCAGAGCCAAAACAAGCCATTGGTTCTTCCTTGTTGTATTCTTCCCTCCTTCACCTAGAGAGACCTGCAGAAACAAGATTTTAAATGCTGGCAGACTTCTTTCCTTAAACTGAGAAGTTGAGGTTTTCATAAGTGAGGCTTGTCCTTTGAGATTCCTAGAAAGATCGGGGAGGGGGCACCGATCTTTCTAGGAAAGATCAAGTGTCTCAACAGAGAAGTGTGTGGGCAGGAAGAGGCAGGAAGTAATGCAGAAGGCCCCATGAACACAGAACTCTCTGGGGCAAAGGCCAGCAAACCCAGCTCCCACATCTTCAGGATGGATGGGTAATTCCAAACAGCATGGACAGCCTCAGCCACCTGTGAACAAACCGATCATGCCTAACTTCTCTGACCTTTTTAAGTGACAGGAACTCCTTTGACCATATCTGTTAAACTTTGGTATCATCTTGACTCAGGGTAAACAAATGGCTTTTCTCAAAGCATCTGATCACACCCACGTGAAAACAGCCTCATCTATTCAAACCGTAACCCAGCTTCATAGGATTCTTTGTTCATAATTGTATAGAGACTCTTAGAGTGGTATTAGGGTAGTTGGATAGAATTATGAAGGCAGAACCAATAAAAAATAGCCAGCAAGACCTCATTAAAAGGCCATAAGTATATGGGGGCATTTTTCTGTCTAAAGTACAGAATTATATTTATATTCATGTATATGTCTTATATTTTAAGTTTATAATATCAAACATTTTGTGCCCAAGAAATGCTACTTACTTATTCACTCACTCACTCACTCATTCATTCATAAAATACTTACTGAGAACATTCTGGAAGCCACACAAATGGAAGAGTAAGACATGTCTTTAGAACTTAGATTCTAGAGACCTGTCTTTGTAATAAGGATCTACTACTGTAGTAAGTAAGCTAGTAAGAGCTAGCATAGGAGGCCAGTCAGCGAATGATCCACGGTGTACCAGTAATCAGGTCAGGGTGCGAGTCAGGACTCAGCATGCTGCATAGAGTGAATAGCCTCTCTGCTAAGACACGGAGAACAGGTAGGCATTTCACAGATGGACAAATATTTCAGGCAAAGGGTTCACTACGTATAAAAGTATAGAGCTCTGAGAACCCACAGTCTTCCTTGAGCTGAAAATAGTCTGCTGTGGCCAAAGCAAGGAGTGGCAGAGTATGTAGGTGGGAGGGAGGAAGACAGGAGGGGAGGAGACAGGCAAGAGGATGGAAGAGAAGGAGGTGGGGCTGGGCCCAGATCCCCAAGGTCCTGTGCACCGTAGTAGGAAACGCATACTTGATCTGGAGAGCATTTGGGAGCTATTGAAGGGTTTTCGCCAACTGAGTGATGAGATCTTGGTTGAGCTTCAGAGAAACTGTCCTGACAGCTCTGTGGAGGACAGATGACAGACGAGAGGTTTAGAGACAGTGGCTTGAATGAGGTGGAGACAGAGGAGATGGACAGATCTAGCCTCTGACATATTCAAGCTGTTGAAAGGCAGTAATGAACGATTTGGTGTTAGAAGATAAATGAGAGAAAGAAAATAAAACGATTCCTGGGATAATGGCTTGATCTCCCTTAGTCTGAAGAAGATTGGCTGGGTCAGCACAGTCACTCAGTTCTAGGAAAGGGCTCCATGTTCTAGTGCATGGGAATCTGAAGTTTGTGTCCAAAGCACACTTGAAGTATAACATCTTAATCTTAGATGTTTTAGGTCAAGGGCAGGGAAGGATGTCAATATTACAATTAATTATTGTACTGACTTTACAAAGTCCCAAGAAGAAAATTTACTTCAGTCGTTACTCGGGAATTAATGATATTAGTTATTTAATCTAAGAGAACAAAACTTATTTTTGCAAAACATCATTATTCTGGATGAACAGGTGAGAGATATATCTCTCCTTTAGGAAGCTATGTCTTAAAGTATCTATTTATCTCGGAAATGTTTTCTCTTATAGGAACTCTACATGCTTAGGATACCAAAGAGGGGTAAGACTTTCACAGCCTTCATAGTTTGACCAAGGCTTTTGGTTGTTGCTGTTTATTTTGTCTTTTTAGCATGGACACATTCATTGTAAGCTCTAAAGTTATCCTGATTAAAATGGATGGATAATCTTTTTTTAAAAGGACTGAAGTAACACTGCAAAGCTATGAATTCAACCCTGGCCCCTGTCACCTGTTTTTGTCCACACTTTCATTGTTAGATACTTCCTTTTTTGAACCCTGAGCAGTACATGCTATAGTGTGCATCGAAGGAGATAAAGCACATGAAGACCTTTTCAACTATAATACCAATTTATAGCATTCTAATTATCCATTGGGAATAAAAGTCGGAATCAGTACATTTGAAAGGCAAAGACAATGAGCCAGAAGATGTATGTGAACACAGAGGAACTTGGATAGGACGCAGGATTTTATTTTCCAGGTGAGGAAGCCTGGACATTGCCTACATGGTCCTGAGTACCCCACAGTCATCAACGTTCAAAGAGCAGCAGTATGAAGTTTTAGAAAGCATCAGTTTTTGTACAGAGTATTTCACTGAAAGAAAACAACAACAACAACAACAAATCGGTATTAGCTGTCTCAAAAAAAAGCTTTCTTTTGAGTGTGTTTGAGGTCTCCTAAATTCCCTGCATATAAATGTTGAATACCTGCAAAAAGTCAATCAATCTTGTTTTTCAGTTAATTTTTAGAATAAAATGATAATGCAATTGAATCCAGTTGGTGCCGTACACAGAGCGAGAGTAATTAGACTTGGAAAATACTTTTTAAAGTTTCCAATTTCATCTCCTGCCCAGAGAGGACAATTTCCCCTGAGAGTTCCCTCTTACCATGTCCTGATTGGTTTTAAAAATATCAAGAGAAGAAATATTTACTATATTTTTGAAGGGCTATTTAATTATGGGTTCAAAAGGAAAGAACAGCTGCGTGGATTTGGTTCTTGAATTGGTCATTTATTATGTTGTGACTTTGAGCTAGATACCTAGCCTGTCTAAGCATCGATTTAAAATGGTGTGGTACTTATATCATAGAATTGTGGTGAGAATCAACAGAGAAAACTTAGCTTAGAATATTACAGTCACGTGAAAGATAAAATTTCTCTCCTTGACGACCCTTCCTAGCAACTGCTCCCTCACCTGTTTCTCTCACAGTCCTTTCCCTGGGGTAAGTATACCTTTTAATTTCAGGGGGAGGATTCTGCTGCTTTGCTCCCTTCTAGGGCTCCATAGGTAGTAGTTTTCCAGGGTGCCCATGACATAATGTCAAAAACTGGGTTTCTCAGAATGACAGAAATTTTTTCTCTCACAGTTCTGGAGGCTAGAAGTCTGAAATCAAACAGAGCCATGCTCCTTCCGAAGGTTCTAGGGAAGAACCCTCCTTGCCTCTTTCTAGGTTCTGGTGGCTCCCAACATTCCTACCCATCTGTGTCTTATAGTTGGCTCACTCTTGTCTCCGCCTCCATCGCCACATGGCCTTTATGTGTCTTCCTTTGTGTGCGGCTCTTTCTGTCCTCTCTTCTTACAAGGACACAAGTCATTAAGATGTAAATCTCATCCTAATCCACAATGACCTCATCTTAAGTCATTACATCTTTAAAAGTCCTCCTTCCCAATAAGGCCTCATTATGAGGTTCCAGGTGGACCTGCATTTTCAGGGACCCTATTCAACCCGCTGTATCATCTGTCATGTGTATCCTTCGCCAACTTCACAACAGGGTAGCTTTTTCCACTGTAAGGTACACTGAAGATTCTAAGTCATAACCCTGAGGGTGTTGACTTGGTTAATAAATAAACTTTTTCTCTTTTTACTCAGCTATTTCCTCAGTAGTTTTATTAGTCAGAGAAAGTTCTTACCACTCTGACCCAGTTCTACTTAAGTTTCTCTGCAGGTCCTGCATGGTGGGAGAGAGAACAAGGCGAGATAAGAGACTTCTGCTCAAAGACAGAAAGGAGGGTCTGAGATGAACAGTCCAAGTGTGCCCAGTTCCTCCCAGCACCCAGTACCTTTGGAACGAGAGAAGTTAGTGTCAGTTCTTGTTGCCCTGCGGTTCTGCTGAGTGACTTCAGCAGGTCATTTACCTTCTCTCACCATCGCCACCCCCCTTTTAAATGTAAACTGGGGGGGAATTGCAAGTTCCTTGCCTATTACTCATGCTGTTGAGAGGGCAATATATAGAACATGACAAACGAGGAAGTAATTTTGAAAGGTTACGTGATATATGTTTGCATTCTCTTGTAGTGTTACTGTTGCCCCACTAGATTATAAATGAGTAGAGATTTAATACCGTCTTTCTCATGCTTGTTCTTCTTTCTCCATCCCTTTCTCCCGAGCATTCCATTAACACCCATGATAAAGCTTTACCTATGTCGGGGGCTCAATTTATATGAAATTGAATGGAGCCACTACTTTTCTAAATTCTGTGCTTTAAATAACTCTGTTAACACATATGTGTAAGACTATTTTTCTACAGATTTTACAATTCTTTTCCAGTTATTAATCCATGTCCTTACTTTATTTGAAAGTTCACTTTCTTCTTTACTTATCTTGCTGACATTATTGCAGGTATCCTCATTCTCCCCTCCTCTGCTCCCCTTCCCCCAGCCTTCAGCCCCTTTCCCTCTGGCCATTACCACACTGTTGTCTGTTTCCATGGGTTATACCTGCAAAATGTCCTTTTAACCTTTTTCAATATGAATAGTAAAAACCATTATTTATTTTCAATGAAAACTGCACCAAATAAATTATTTTTTATTGAGTTTCTTATAAAACAAATGTGAGAGAGAACTTATGTGTATAAGAAAAATGTGAGAAATAACTATTTATATAAAAGCCCTTGCTATGTGATTATAGATAAATATACAATACCTCACTGATCTAGATCCTCCCAATGTCAAAAACAAACAAACAAAAAGCTACACTAGCATTTCAGCCTATTCATTTGGTGAGATCCACAGGTCATAAGCCAGTACCAAGAAAAACAGACAAAGGTAATGTAAAAACCAATAAAAGGCAAACTTGCTGATTTTCTCTTTTTTTAAAATTTTTTATAATAGGCTGAATAGTTTTCAACTTTTAATTTATATGAATGAATACACTGATGAGTGTGTGATTTTATTATTCTTGGATGAGTCAGTCAAGGTGACATGGTAATTTACTTCAGACAACATGAGTAATCGACCTCACTTTGGCAGTGACTGTTTGATTTGACAACAGTTGGACCTAGAGATAGAACTATCCCTTGTTTTTTTTTTTCTTTCCTTGAGAAAACTAAATAATTCATGTATTTGTAATAATCCAAGCTCTTCCCCCCTCCCTTCTTTCCTAGAACACTTCATTTAATTAGAAATAAGTTTGAGTCCCTGCATGGGATAGAGCTCTTTTAAAATTTTCATATGGATTGATTGATTTCTTTTTTCTTGTTAGATAAGAACATACATGGGCATTCTCTTTCAGGTATACTTTAAAGATAGTTACTATCATTTATTGGAAAAAGAAGGTTACATGTATTAGTTCTACTCTTGACTGCTGTTTAACTTCATGTCTCTATACCTAGTTTTCTAATCTGTAACTGGGAAATAATACCAGCTTTATATGGATCTTAGGAGAATTAAAGGGAAGAACTTGAGTATTGCAGAGGCAAAAATATGTCAATTGAAATGTTTTCTCCCTTAATAGCTGTTTGGCTCCTGGAAAGGCCATTCAGGTCTCTGGGCCTCGGCATCTTCGCATTTAAAGTGAAGAATACCAGTACCCACTTCCCAGTTAGGAAGAGTCGATAAATGACAAGATGACGCGTAAATGTGTTCTGAGAATATAAACCTATTTAAATGCCAGATAAGAAACTGCACTGAGAAAACATGAACTTAATCTTTTTCAACAAGGGCTACTTCTTATCTTCGGGATGGAATTATATTTCTTACCCCAATATAATCCACTACCTTGAACGTTTTATATTTCTGGATGTGCTTCTGTGCTGTGCTCTGATGCTGTCTAAATACAACTGTCTTAGGAAAGTAGCACTTTGAAAATCATCTTTAAAGCAAACACCAAGAAATTTCAGTTCAAGGAAATGTTAAGTTCGAAACAATGTCCTATTATCTCTATCGCCACTAGTGGTTTTTGAGTAGAGAAGGCAACAGCAGAATGAAACCATAAAAAATAAATAAATAAATAAATTAATTAATTAAATAATAAACGAGAGAGAGAAAGAGAGAGAGAGAGAGAGACGAGTGCAGAAAAGACAATAGAGAACCCAGAGTTACCAATGTGACATAAACTCATTGTAATATTAATATTAACTGGTTACTGGTAATATTAACTCAGCTAATACATCCCAGGAGGACTCCTAAAGTTCATTACCATTATAGTATAACTACAGATTAAAAAACATTTACCTAAAACACATTTCCTGTAGATTCCTTCAAAACACCTATGAAGATCCTGTCTGTTGATAGAAACCCTTTATATCACAGTTGGGAATATGTCAGCCCAGGAGCTTAACTAAGGTGCGCCATGAATAGGTTCGAGGCATAGTGATCCTAGACCACTCAATCCGGGACCCACACGGAGGTTGGAAAAGTAACTGGGTACACAATTGCTAAATACACTTCAATCTAGATTAACTAAGTGCTTGTGAAAAGAAAAAAAAGAAAACGAAGGCTAAAAAACCATGTAATTAGTACAACTCTCCTAAGGAGAGATGTAATTATAGTCATCATAACTCATTTTTCTCTCATATCTGTAAATAGAGAACAAAGGGAAACTGACAGACCCTTTTTACCAGTTTTCTTCCTGGTGAGAAAATATATTTTGATATGAGTAACAGTCACACATGATTGTCATTTGGGGGGGAATGGGGAAGAGAAATTAATTGTTTTAATATCTGGAAAAATCACTTCTTGGTCAATGTGATGAAATCTTCTTTGATAACTTTACATACTTCTGATAGTCCCTAGGCTGCCTCTGAGGATAAGCAAGTGACTAAGAATAAACACCTTGTACAACCTTATTCTAAGTCAAAAAAGAGATGTTTTAGAGTTCAACTTTGACAGGTTTTGCAATGTGTTTTTCCTTCTCAACTGTGGGGATCTAAAAGAAAAAGGAAAGAAAAACAATAATATACTGACTTAACTTTATGCTGACTAACTTTTTAATTCCCTTGTTAAAAAGGGGGCATTGGGGAAACTTAGTCTATAAATACACTTGTCTGTAGATACAGTTACTCGAAAAAAAGATGCTTCACATTTGGGAAAATTAGGATTTTTAAAGACATCTACAAAACTGTATTTTTGGACATTCTTTTTCCAAATGCTTTCAGGTTGATTACACTGATATTATAATTTGGGTAACTGCATAAAGACCTAGGGTTGTTTCATTTATAACCTTGGCAATATAACCAAGAGTGGCAAAAAATGAATATAATTCGACATGGCAGATCTTTCCAAAACAGCAAGGTCTTAAATGTATTATTGTGCTAAAGTTGATGGGAAGACTCTTTTTGTTTTTGCTTTAACAACAAAAAAAAAAATTAATAGAGAAGAATGAGAAAACTCTTTGGTGACATACAAAATAGTTTTAACAATGAGGGCACCATTTTGAGAGAATATTTTTTGCTAAGTCCCTTTAATATATCCAATATAAAATAATTAAATTACTCTGGAAATTCATGATATAAATTATTAAGAAAACATTTCACTTTGGCTTATGATAGCAAAGTTGCACATATTGTTGCTTTAAAGTTAGAAGCAGAATTTTGCAACAGAAAGTAAAATATAAATGCACACCTTTCCCAGTTAGTGGGGAGGAATCCAGGCTCCATCTGAGACACCAGACAGTTCTAGCTGTGTGTCTTGTGTTTCCCCTTTTTGAGCTTTTACCTGGGAAGGCATAGTTCCAAGGACAGACCAAGGTTCTACCCTTGGTACTATATATAGACTCCAGACAAGGTCTGCCCCTGCCCCCACCACAACCACCCAAGGTATACAGTCACATTAACTAAGCTGCTCAAGGTGATCAGACAAAACAAGGTCCTAATAGTTTACTGATATGAGGACTACAGACTCATTTTGAGGCCACTGTGACAGAGCCAGGTGAGTGCACAGTGGAGACAGGGAGCAGGTATAGGTTGACCTGCAGTCATGGTGACTCCTCAGGGGTCTGCAGCCCTTGGCAGCTGATGGCAGGTGAGTGGGCCAAAGGATCTGTCTTAGGTCTGGTTCTCCAAAGAAGATTCAAACACATAGATTCTTGGGCTAATGGTGTATTTAGAAAGTGCTCCCCTAGGAGAAACCAGTAAGGGGGGGGGGCACCAGGAAGGAGGGAATGAAGTCAAGCAAAGATGGGATTTCAGGCAAAGTTCCACAGAAGGTGTAAATTATAAGCTTTTAAAACTTTCTATTTTTCTGATGCCTCAACATTCCCACAAACACAATGTGAGCACCTCCTTCTTGTTCTCCCTGACTGTAACCTAGTGACACTCAAACGCCTCAATAAAACCTCTCGCACTTTTTGTGCATGTAGTTCAGTCTGACCTCCAATAAAGCCCTTGCCCAAGGTCTTCAGTCTTAGTGCCCCCCCTGCTGGGTCAGCAGGCTCTCTTGGGGCTCCTCCCACATGGACCCCAGCAAGACTTGTGAGCACAAAATAAATCTCTTTCCGTTTCCCAGGCCTCTCTGTGGGGCTATTTCATATGCATGCCTGACTACTTTGGTGACATCATGATTCCTTATAACACAGGTGCTTCAGCTAGATCCTGCAGAGAAGTCTAGAGTATAGAGTACTCAGTCCCCCAGGGCCAAAGTAGGGTTTTCCTACTCTTGCAAAAATATCCCTCTGAAGCTTCAGGAACCTAGGCCACTCCTAGACACTTCCAGTTCTGTGCCTGGTGGCTGAGACTCTAGTATGCTGAGAGCTTTTTCACCGAAGAGCTGAGGCCATGAGCCACAGTTTGCTCTGACCTAAGAAGAGCCCAAACAATGAGGTACGCCCTCCAGGTTTCAATGGTAAAGGCCAGCCAGCAAGGCAAGTAGCAAGTGAACTACAGCTGCCTAAGCAGAAGCCAGCAGGCTGTGCCCCTAAGGGCCCTGGGGCTCCCCTCTGCCTTGATTTCACAAGAATCCCACCTTTTTCCTCATGCTGTTTTTGTCCTCCCCCAAACTTTTCTTTTTTCTAGATAGAAATAGACATAGCTCCAAGTGATGACCCATGATGGTATTTTCTAGAAAAGCTTTTGCTTTAAAAAAACATTTTGCCTTTATTGTTGAAAGTATTACGAATGTTCCACGTCTGTTCCCCCATTGACCCTTCTTCACCATTCCCATCCCCTGCCTTCACCACACTGTTGTCTGTGTCCATTGGTTATGCATATATGCATATAAGTTCTTTCATTTATCTCCCCCTCCTACCACCAACTTCCCTCTGAGATTCGTCAGTCTGTTCCCTGTTTTCATGTCTCTGGATCTATTTTGTTTGTCAGTTTATTTTATTCATTAGATTCCACATATAGTGAGATCATATGATACTTGTCTTTTTCTGACTGGCTTGTTTCACTCAGCATAATACACTCCATGTCTATCCATGCTGTCTCAAAGAGACCCTTCTTTTTACAGCTGCATAGTATTCCATTGTGTAAATGTACCACAGCTTTTTAATCTAGTCATCTACCAATAGACACTTGAGCTGTTTCCTGATCCAAGAAACATGCTCATGGCTCCATCACACCCCTAGTCTTCCTGTTTTGAAAGTGTGAGCCCAGAGCCTAAACAAACAAACAAAATTTACATTACATGGGGACTTAACAGTATCCAAAGGTGTCAAAGTACTAACTTCTTTTTTAATATTTCACTGAATTATAACTGAAAACTGTCAGCTTCCTGGAGAAGAAAAGAGGGGAGGAGATCAATTTGAAAAAGTTAGTAATTATTTCTCTCTAGAGAGAATCCTTTAGTTACCTAATATCACTTTTTGTTGTTGTTGTTAATCCTCACCCAAGGATATTTTTCCATTGATTTTCAGATAGAGTGGAATGGAGGGAGGGAGGAAGAGAGAGAGAGAGAGAAAAACATTGATGTGAGAGAGACATTTCAATTGGTTGCCTCCTGCACAACACTGACCGGGGCTGGGGATTGAACCTGCAACCCAGGTACATGCCCTTGACCAGGAATCGAACCTGGAACCCTTTGGTCCATGGGCCAATGCTGTAACCGCTGAGCCAAACCAGCCAGGGCATCTAAAATCACTTTTAATTTACCATATTAGATGAATTTTATTATGAATTAGAATCTTTTTCTTTGGCTTAGCTTCATTTCTTCCCCTAACTAAATATTTTGTGGGAGCTTGTGAGAAAAACCCAATCAGGTATTGTATTAGTTTTCTATTGCTGCAGTAACAAACTGTCACAGATTGGTGGCTTAAAACAATAAAAATGTATTATTTACAGTTCTAGAGGCTAGATTGGAAATGAATCTTCTGGGGCTCAAATTAAGGTGTCAGAACAACAGTGTTTTTGTGGAAGCTCTAGGGGGAACATGATGCTTTGTTCTGGAGGGTACTTGCATTCCTTGGATCACTAATTCACTCATTTATTCATTCATTCATTCATGCATTAATTCCTTCACTCATTAATATTCTCTCCCCTCCTCTACACTCCCTTGGCCTCCCTTCCTCTCCTTTGCCTTCCCCCTCCTCTTCTGTGACCCGTCCTCTCCTCTGCCCTCCCCTCCACTCCCTGCCCTCCCCTCCTCTCCTCTGCCCTCCCCTCCACTCCCCTGCCCTCCCCTCCTCTTCCCTCCCCTCCTCTCCTCTGCCCTCCCCTCCTCTTCCCTGCCCTCCTCTCCTCTGCCCTCCCCTCCTCTCCCCTCCCCTCCCCTCCTCTCCCCTCCCCTCCACTCTCCTGCCCTCCCCTCCTCTTCCCTGCCCTCCCCTCCTCTCCCCTGCCCTCCCCTCCTCTTCCCTGCCCTCCCCTCCCCTCCACTCCCCTGCCCTCCCCTCCTCTTCCCTGCCCTCCCCTCCTCTCCTTTGCCCTCCCCTCCTCTCCTCTGCCCTCCCCTCCACTCCCCTGCCCTCCCCTCCACTCCCCTGCCCTCCTCTCCTCTCCTCTGCCCTCCCCTCCACTCCCCTGCCCTCCCCTCCTCTCCTCTGCCCTCCCCTCTCTGTTCTTGCTCTCTCTCAGTGTCTTTGACCCCTGCTTCCATCATCATACCTCTTTTTCTGTCTTTGAATCTCCTACCTCCCTCTTTCCTTTCCAAAAATCCTTGTCCTTATAACCTTCCCTTCTCACAATCCTTAACTTACTCACATCTGAAAAGTCTTTTTTGCCATGTAAAGTAACTTATTTACTACAAGTTCTGGGGATTAGGATGTGGGAATTTTTAAGGATACATTATTTTATCTACCACAGGTAGGGACAATATTTAAAAGCACATTTATTTCCTCTACATAGTTTTAGGTGAACTATATTTAGTATTCCACATGCATTCTATTATTTAAAACAATTCAATGAACTTTTAAAAATATATCTTAAAGGCAAATATTCACTGTTATCATAAGTTTGTCTTAAGGTCTGAAAGAAGTTTAGTACAATAAAATCACATCTACATGAGGGTTAAGTTCCAAATACATACACAGAGTAAAAATACTGCATAATTGAAATTATTCTTGGAAACAGTTAAATTTATTTTGCTTTTTCTTGCAATTTAGCTACAGTCCTCCTCCTTCTCCCCTCCCTTAGTACAGTGGGAGCCAAGATCTGGAAAAGTGATGGGGTAAATCAAGAGATCCTATTACTCCTTCTGTTTTGGTAGCATGTCATTGGGTTGGTGTGTGTGTGTGTGTGTGTGTGTGTGTGTGTGTGTGTGTGTGTTTGACCCTTTGACCTGAGTGTGCATAAGTTAAAGGTGCATGTACTGGGATTCCACTCTTTATAGAATCTGGGATTTGCATCCAACACACTGATTCTGAGTCTTCATCCTGTCACTCATGAGTTATAAAATTTAGACTATCAAAATTAAAAATATATATTTTAATAGTTTATTTAGAAATAATTTGCATACCATAAAATTCAGCAATCTTAACTATACAATTACGTTATTTTTAGTAAATAGTTTTGCAGCTGTGAGCATAATCTAATTATAGAGCATTTCCAGTACTCTGACAATGTCCATCTTGCACTTTGAAGCTGCTCTTGTTCTCTCCTCAGCCTCAGGAAACCACTAATACACTTTCAGTCTTTATAGATTTGATGTTTGGGGATTTTTCATATGAAGGGAATCATGCAGCATGTAGTCTTATGTCTAGCTTTCTCTGGCTAGCAGAGATGTTTTTGAGCTTCCCCCATGTTTTCGAATAGATTACTATTTTCTTTTTCTTGATGAATAATATTCCAATATGTGATAAAATACAATCTTTAAAATCTATTTACCAGTTTATGAACATTTGGGTTGTTTTTATTTTTAATTTTTATGACTAACACTTCTATGAACATTCTCATACAAGTGATTGTGTGTTTTCATTTCCCTTGAGTAAATTTCTGGGAGTGGAAATTTATACTTATTTTATTTAAGACCGTGCTAAAGAAATTCAAAGCAGTCACACCATGGACATTCCCACCAGCAATGTAGGAAGGTACCAATTTCTACACACCCCTTCCAATACCTGTTATTACCTGACTTTTTTATTATTACCATCCTAGTGGGTAAATGCTGTATTACTGAAATTTTGATTTCATTTTTCCCTGATGATTAATGATGTTGAGCTCTTTTCCTGTGTTTGTAAGCCATTTGTATATCTTCTTTTGTTAAATGTGTATTCAGACTTTTGTTCATTTTTTAATTAGATACTTATAGACTTTTAGTAATACTTGTAAAGTGCAGTCTCATAGCAAATGACAAGATCTAATGGAGTGTGGGGCAAAAGTAGTTTTATAGTTGTGAGTATATGAAACAGTTTCTTGTAATATTATTTATTAATTACTGCATGATTTTTCATACAAGCAACTGTAATCCTGCTTTTGCCCTGTCAATCAATTTTGCCCCACCCTGTATTAATCTTATTACCAACACAGAGTGCCTGTTTTTAGCATGAGACCTGAGGACCTAAACCTTGATGAAGTTCAAATTGCCCTTTTATATCCCAATCTTGCTTAGTTCTTGCATCTCTTAAATGTACTATTTCCCTGGTTCCCCTATATAACTGGAACACTACTCAGACTTGTTTAACTGGGACCTTGACAAGTCATATAGAATTTCAGTGACATTCTTAGTGATGGGCAGATGATCCAGATGAACCAATGCACCCCTGCCTACCTAACTTCAATCACCTCAGAGTGGTGAGACAATGCCTGTGTCCAGCTGCTAGGACAGGGTCCCAGGTTTTAACAGTTCCCTGAATTGTTTGCATTGTTCTCCCCTCCTTAGCCACAGTGCTCTGCACTGCCATGCTGCCCGCACAGTTTCTTTTTTCTCCCCCACGAGGAAAGGTCAAGTCTGAGCCTTAAGAACTATAGGAGAGGAAGTGCAGTAGGTTTCCAAGGAAGATGAAATTATGTGCTGTTTAGAGATCAGGAAAACTTTACAGATTTAACAGAGTTTGAGAAGTGACCTGAACACTAAATATCGTGCATCCCCCAAGGGTTGCTTAAATTCTCAGACCCTCCTCTACACTTTGTACAAGGCATCATAGAAAGCCACACCTCCCTTTCTTCACCTTCATCACAGGTAAAGTAACGAGCCATATTCCATGACCCAGTTTACATTTTGTATCTCAAATTGCTCTCACTTGCCCAGCATTTTATTTCATTATTTGTCATGATAATTATTGTGCAATTTGAATTTAAGGAGTATCCAAATACAAACATAGGTAGTAGTTGAGTAGATTTGGAAATTAGGAGACAGAATGGAACTAGAGTTGTATACTCACAGTCAGTGGTATGAACCTCAATAGTTGATGACTTCTTCCCCATTCACATAGGAAGGAAGGAGGGCACACCATTTTCCCAGGCTCTGGAATCAGACTCCTGGGATATAATCTAGTATTTCCATTTATTAACTCTTGGTTTTAGGCAAGTCAGATAATCACTGTCTCTGGTTTTTCATCAAATTCAATAAATGAACCAACTAAACTCATAGGATTACTATGTGAAATGCATTTATACATATGACACATTTGGAATAGTGCCTGACTCTCATTAAAAACATGGTTATTATTAAAATTAGTTGTCAAATATTTATTGACATTATCTTTATATAAGTAATTAATAGAAAAAAATTTATGAAGATTGACCTTTACAAGCTAAAGGATGAAAAAGAACTTGCAAAGAAGTAGGAAAAAATAATCTACTAAGAAGACTGAGGCTACGTCACAAAGGCCAGTGGAAGAGTAGTCTCATAAAATAGGGAATAATGTTTTTTATTAAATATTAAAGTGAGCCCAGCCGATGTGGCTCAGTGAATTGAGTGTCCTTCCATGGACTGAGAGGTTCCAGTTTGATTCCCTGTCAGGGCACATACCCGGGTTGCAGGCTCGATCCCCATTCAGGGACATGCAGGAGACAGCTGATCGGTGTATCTCTCTCACATCGATGTTTCTCTCTCTCTCTCTTCCTTCCTATCTCTCTAAAAAATCAATAAAACATTTTTTAAAATAAATAAATATTAAAGTGAGATCAAAGACTGATGATACATCATAAGATATATGTATAGGCTAAATAATGATGTCTACATCCTTATTTCCAGAAGCTATCAGTTTGTAAATGTAGATTAAGTAAGTATTTTGAGATGAGGAGATTATCCTGGATTATCTCTGCGGATCCAATGTGATCGCAGGACCTTTATAATAGAGAGGCAAGAGGGTCAAAATCAGAGACAAAGGCAATTTGAGGGAAAGTAAAGGGAGGTGATGCCAGATTGAGCCATGAGCCAAAAAATGCCCACGCTTTCTAGATGCTGCAAAAGGCAAGGAAACCGATCCTTCCCAAAGCCTCCAAAAGGAACCGACTCTACCAACACCTTGATCCAGCTCAACAAGACTGGTTTTAATCTTCTGACCTCCAGGAGTATAAGATAATAAATTTATGTTGTTTTAAATGGCTAAATATGTGGTACTTTGTGAAATTGTTAATAGAAAAATAATACAATACGCTTATTCCAAGATCACTAATGATTTTATAGAGTGGGTTTAGAAAAGCCATAGTTATAAAAGCCAAGAGACAAAAGATTGGGAACAGACTGGTCCGTGGAGAAATGGAATGGAGCAGTCGGTCGGAGGTCATTAGCTATGTCATTCCTTCCTATGAGCTCTTCATGTAAATCAATGTACTACTTTTGTGTCACACTGTCTGCGAAGTGCTAGGTTGCAGAGATGTATGGAATGAGTTTTCCCTCAAGAAGTTTAGTCTAGCAGGGGAGAGATTAAAGTATAGACTTAAGACTGTCATAAAAAAAAAAAAAAAAAAAAAGACAAAAGGGAAATAGTGATTTATTCTGATTAGCGAAAGGAGAGACTTGAAAAAGACTTCACAGTAAAGATATTCTATAATCTGTGACTTAACAGGAGAGTAGAGGTATTCCAGAGAAAGATCAAGAAGTAGGGAACCACAGACTTTAGAAATAAACAAGTTATGAAAAGCTGAGGACTGTCAAGTTACTTGGCATAAGTGGAAATGAGGGTACATGACAGGTAAATGCCAAACTTGAATTAAGAGCTTCCAAATAAATTTTTAATATACCTCCTGTCATCCATCTGCAGTGCTACCATCCTAATCCAAGCATCATTGTCTCTTATACCACCCCTCAGTAGTTCCCCATTCCTTGTTATACTCCATCCATATTGGCCCACTTTTCCCTCCTTTTCCTTGAATACTTCCACATTTTTCTTCTTGATGGCCTTTGTCCTTGCCATTCCTTCTGCTAGGAACACCTAACTCCCTGATGTCCACATGGCTCGCCCACTTCTGTCAGGTCTCACTTTCTTACACTGGTCCTCCTTAGCTACCTTGAACGCAGTACTCAGTCATTGCATACTATATCACCATCGTATTTTAATCCTGGCTTTCATCACCATCTGAAATGATCTTGTCCGTTTGTTTACTCCGTAGCCTGTATTATCTCACTCCCAACCCCTGCAAAAATCTAAGCCTCTTAAATGGGTATGTTCTCAGTCTTGATCATTGTTCCACTTCTGGTGTCTAGGACGGTGCCTGTGACATCCTGGGCCCTCAGGTCATACTTACTGAACAAATTATGAGCCAAGCATTTTCAGTAATGTTCAGAGGGGAAGAAAAAAAATAGTAAAAGTTTAGTTTAGAAAATAGACCTTTTAGGCACTTCTTAAACAATGACCTCCATCTTAATTGAAATTTTAGGTGAAGGTAGAATTGCTTATATCTACGAAGCTCTTTTATATGAAATAAGACAACTAAAAATTTTTAAGAAGAAAAAATTATTCACAGTCCCTGGATATGGGGTGAATATATTTAATGTCAAATAGAAATAACAAAACAGAAGTTTGAATTATAAATTCCCGCCCTGGCCAGTTTGGCTCAGGGGTTAGAGGGTCAGTCTGTGGTTCAGCCAGACCCTGGTTTGGTTTCCGCTAAGGGCATGTACCTCGGTTGCAGTTCATCCTGGCCCTGGTTAGGTTGTGCAGGTGGCAGCCACTTGATGTGTCCCTTTCACGTCGATGTTTCTCTCTCTCTCTCTCCCTCCCTCTCTATCTGAACAAAAAATGGAAAAATGTCCTCAGGTGAGGATTTAAAAAAAAAATTATAAATTCCCTTGCCAATCTCCCTGTTTTTGTTTTGTGTTTTTTTTTGTTTTGTTTTTTTTTCCTGGTAAATTTGTATTATTCATTTATACTGTCAACATTATCAATCAATCAATGAGGTAGAATTTATTTTTATTTTTATTTTCACAACACCTTGTGCTTACCTCTGTCATATCTGATTTCATACTGTAGAACAATTAACTTGTTTCTTATCTCTCTAATTTATTAGACTAGAAACTGTTTTTGGATTAAGAGTGTTTTCTTTGTCTCTGAATCTCTGATCCCATACACTGTTCCTGTAACTTAGACAACTTGGTCTGAATCAAATTCCTTCATTCTCCCCATGTCTCTATTCAGATGCCTGAAATGACATCCTAGAAATGTATGCTTCATATTTTAGTTGCTACCTGTTGTTGTTGATGTTCAAAAAAATGCAACTTCCTCTGGTAATTTGCACATATTATTCCCCATGTTAACAACAGCCAATATTAACTGAATATCTACCATGTGCCGAGTATCTCTCTTGATATAGTACATTGAATTCTCACACACACACAAAAATTATCTAACTGTGTACTAATTAGAAGATAAGAGAAGTGAAGATGCTGAGAAATTAAGTGATCTATCTAGGGTCACTTATCTATAAGTGACAATTTAAAATAGTTCTAACTCTAAAGGCAAATGAGACACAATTTTAAAAATGTTTTAATAATTCATTTTGAAAGAATTCAAATGTACAGAAAAGTTACAAGTGTAGTACACAGAACTCCCATATCCACAAAACCAGTATCCCCAACCTAACATTTTACTGCATTTGTTCTATGGCATTCATCTTCCTCTCCTCCCTTCCTCTTCCCTCCCTTCCCGTCCCCTCCCCTCCCCACATCTCCCCTCCTCTCCCCTCCCCTTTCCTCTTCTCTTCTCTCTCCTTTCCTCCTCTCTTAACCCGATATCTGAGCACTGAGCATATGACCAAGTCAAGTTGGTAGATCAAATAAACCATCACACAACTTTATCTAAAATATCAGCCCACTATTTTTCTTCTTATCATCGGTCATTCTCTTGCCTTAGGTTATATATCTTTTGATTATTTATTGCCTATTATTCCCATTTAAAATATGTGCCCAGTGAAGGTGAGGCATTAAAATATCTTGGGCACTATTGCATTTTCAGTGCCTAAAACATAGATGGTGCTCATTAAATATTTGTTGAATTAAAAAAAGGAATGAATGATGGATTAATGATTTTAGCATATTGATGGCATTACTGCCAACATTAATTTGTGAAAACTTTTAGGTTACCTATGACTTTCATTACTCTAGGGCCTGCCATAGTACCCAGTTAATAAATATGTACTGACGGAGTGAGATAATGAATACATAAATGTGGGTAAAAGTACTGTAGAGCCTTTTCTACTGTCCTAGGTCATTCATTCTCACTCCAGGGCTCTTTCTGGTAGCCCATACAACTGCATTCCTTACCTATTTAACTATGTATCTTCACTCTTCGTAAGCTCAGCCAAAATTTGATTTGTAAAATGTATTTGCTATTAAAACTAATCACTGTACCAACCTTTTTTTTTTTTTCCCTGCAAGACTATCCAATCTCTTTATGTAGGTAAAATTATCATTTTGAAAACAGTTTGAAAAATAGAAATATTAGCTTGAAACATTTATAAACAGCTAAATAGTGCTTTTATTTAAGTGCCATTTAAGTGAGCAATAAAAACAACATTGCAGACTTTGATTTCCTGTGATGACAATAAAGAATTAAAACCAAATAACTATGTGCTCAGGTTCCATTAATATATTAGTTTGTTTCCAGTGAGTATTTGAAATGTCATCAAGGGGTAGATAACAGGCACAGGGAGCCTGAAAATCAGCTTTGGGTTTTGATCTGATGTTCTCATCACTCTTGGGCAAATTGTCTGATCTCTTTGCAAGGGTGCTACAAATGATGGCACCCCCTCCTCCTGCTTGACTTGTGTTCAGATCCAAATCAGACCCTTACTGTAGGATTTAGGGCATGGTTTTCTCTAAGCCTCAGTTTCCCTTTTTCTGAAAAAAATGGACATATTGCCAACTTCAAGAGTTTATAATGAGGACAAAATGAGAGGTTGTGTGCAAAGTCTAAAAGCACACAGTAAACATAGTATCACTACTGCCTCTGTCCCTTTTCTTTCTCCAGGACACAGGAGGATGGAAAGATTATTAAACATTATTAGACACAATTCCTAAATAGAAAGAGGCATGGGTTTCCGCTGCAATGCTCTCAGGAATTCTAAACCTCCATGTAAAGTAAGTGAGGAAATGACGAAAGAATACAGTAAACTCAAATGTCCTCTGCTGCACCTCCCACCCGACCAGCCCTCCTCTGATCTCATATGATAGCAGTGGCTACTCAAACTAGAAACCTACGAGGTGGTTGATTTCTCAGTCTTCATCACTTAGATTGTTAGTCTACAAATCCTTCCCATTTAATCCCAGAAATGTTCATCAACTCACCTCTTTTTCCTAAACCCTCACTGCTTCTTCCTCAGTTCATCATTTTAGCACTTATTTATTAGCTTAGCCCCTTTCTCATCTTAACTCTTTCCAAGGAACTGTTTCAAAACTGTCAGTGCTTTCCAAAATCTGATCACGGTGCTCCCTGTAGCGATGGATCCTTTGCCTAGAGGATAAGTCAGTCTAAAGTAACCCTTCAGTAACTCTATCACATCATTCTGTTTTATTTGTTTTGTAACATGTATCTCCAGCTGATATTTTCTTATTTTGTTTATGTATTATCCCTTCTGCCATAATATAAATCCCATAAGAACAACGATCTTATTTTCTTCAATCAAGAAATTCTGGTATCTACAAAATTACCTGGAAAATATTAAGTGCTTCAAGTTGTGTGATTAACAAATTAATGAATTAATGCTCCCGTTCACTGTGACAGAAGTTACTGATGCTAACCAATATCCATGCCATCTTCTTCCTGGTGCATAGCTACTCCACATTTCCCAGCCTACCTTACAATGCTCTACGGTCATATGACTCTATTCCAGATGGTGCAATGTGAACAGAAGTGATATTGACCACGGACTGTTGTAACTCATATAAACTTTCCATACAAAACATTTGCTTTTCTTCTTCATTCAGTGGGTGAATAAAGATGAGTTTGGGAACTTCATGAAGGTGGACCCAAAATATGAAAAATACCTGGTCCTCGAAGGACAGATTACAGAACAGACTGCCCCATCCAACACCCACACTACTGTGATCTGTATCATAAGTGTTTATGTCATTAGGTTATTGGGGTTTGAGGAATAGCTTGCAATAGCAGTTAACCTATCCTAATTAACATAATAGTTTAGTGAGAACATGTCACCTTCCCTTCCCCTTCCCACTAAACTCTGAGATACTTAAGGTCAACAGTCAAGGCTGATTCAATTTTACATCCTCAGCGCCTAACACAATCATGAATACATATGGTGTGCAATCGTTTGCAATGATGTAATTTCTAAATGCTCTCTAAAATTTAGTTTATTCTCAAATGATACTGAAAGTCCCCTGCCCTGTACCAGTGCTTCCTTTGAATTCCAAATCGAAACACAAAGGAAGCTTCTAGTATTTATATGACCTAATAGAAAATGGATCACCCTTACCTGTGAGACCAGACAGACCCACCCTCACAAAACCATCTCACCACTTACTAACTGTGTGACCTTGAACAGGTTATGTGTGAGTCTCAATTTCTTCTGTGGATTGGGATGATAATTATTATGAGAACTAGAGAGATAATGCACATAATCACAACACAATGACTGGCAAATATGCTAATCATAAAAATGGCATTGATAATAATTTTGTCATAATTACAAGGCAAATATATACAGTTCTCCATGGAAACTGTAAAAGCAAGCAGAGCAGCCTTCCTTGGTAGAGAATGTGAGAAAGTAGTAAGCCCTGATACAAGGTCTTGCATGGAAAGGAAGCCGAACCATTTCTCTAAGGTTTGGGTCATGATTTAATGCTCGCAGGGACTTAGGCAGCATGTGCCTTGGTAGAATGAAGGTGGCGGTATCTCAAAAGTGATGCAGGCACCCCAGGGCTTTGCCCAGAGCTCAGCCCATTTGTAAGTGGCAGTGACTGACTTCAGCTCCATAATCTGACAGGAAACAAGGGATTTGAGGAGTATAGGAACAGAGCAACAACAACAAGAATTCCCCAGTCATTCTTTAAAATTCTGTGGTATTGCATTTATTATTTGTAAGTGGATATTTTTCAGTAAAATAATAGCAAATCCGTCCCTTGGTGGTAAGATTTCACACTGGAGTTTTCTCCAGAGAGATTTGTTTAGAATAAAACCTTGAATCATTTAAAAGAAAACCAGGCAAATCCTCATGTATTTTCCCCCAGGAAATTACCTCATTTCTAAGGGAAGATCAAATGGTACATAAGAGCCAATACCGACTTATTGAAGATGTTATCAAATCCTCTGTCTTTCCTCCTAATGATATCAGAAGATAGAGACACATTATGCTAGAGTCTTCAAAGGAGGCAGAAAAAAAAATACTACATAATTTTAACCTGGGGTAGAAAATTTGAAGTTAACATGAAATTGGCTTCGATGCAGTATTAGAATCCATGTCCTGGACCTCAGAAAAGTATGAGAATACTTTATGCTATAGTGTGAGCTTATAATTTTAAAACAGACCCAGAGAAATCCAAGACCAAACAATAATAGTTACAACAATACCAATAGCTCCATCATTGCCTGACAATGGTGCAAACTTCTCAGTTCAAAAGGCACTTTCACTGACATTAGTTTAATCCCCCAACAGGAACACTGCCAGGCATCATGAGAGTTCCACAGAAATCACTGCCAGGCCCATCAAAAACCTGAGGGTGTGGAGTCTACAGAAATGGGAGAGGGGAAAGAGACCATCACTGTGGTATGTTTTCTCCCTGGAGGTGACTCCAATATCAGAGAGTAAAGCATTATAATAGTGAAATCCAGCATACAGGTAGATAAAGGTACTTCTAAATCCATATTCTTCTGTGGATCAGGATAAAAGTGAGAGAAGTTCAATTTGGGAAGATTATAGATGATTGAAAGAAGTTCAATTTGGGAAGATTATATATGATTAGGCACTATCTTAGGCTTCAGAGAATTGAAGTACTAGAAAATACAACATAGTGTGGTATTGGCCTGATTGCATCAATAAGAATAGCATAGATCAGAGGGATTAATGACTGGATTAAGAAGTCATAAAAGGAAAGTGCCAAAGCAGGGACAAGAAACCCATTTGGGAGAACCATACCATTTTGTTCTACCCGGGAACCTCCCTAATCTTGGGAGGTGGGGGGTAGTATACATGTGATATGTTCTCATCTCTCATAGCACAGGTCAATAAACATGTCAAAATTTAACAGTATAATAATTTAATTTGGTGTTGGCCATAAGAAAATTAATAGAGTTAAAATGACCCCTTATAGATTTAAGTACCTACCTATGTGAAGCACTGTGTCAGGCATTCCAGAAATATTGTATGTAATCATCATGAAAGTAGCTTTGCAGTTTATTTTATGCAATCTGACAGCTGAATCTAACAAAATAATAATGCGTGCTTGTGTTTATTCTTGGTTCACATGGTTAATTATTGGATAAATATATATGTTTTCATTATGTGCCGTGTTACAAATCTCTATTAGAGGACAACTAAATAAATCATTGGGTAAAGAAAAGGAAAAAAAGGTCCCTTCCAAGCTGTAAGACAGTGTATAGAATGATACTTTTAAAAGTTATCTAAAATTTGAAAATTAAGAAAAAAACATAAATAAAAATATGAAACATTTTTAGGTATATGCAGTTCCATGTTCATTACAACACTATTTAAAATAGTCAAGATACAAAAATGACCAAAGTGGCCATTGATAGATGAATGTATAAAGATATTGTGAGCTAGACAGATTTGTGTATGTATGTATGTGTGTGTATGTGTCTATATATAGCATTATATCTGTATCTATCTATCTATCTATCTATCTATCTATCTATCTATGATTCAGCTGTAAAAAGGAATGAAATCTTGCCATTTGCAACAACATGGATGGACCTCAAGGGCACTATGCTAAGTAAAATAAGTCGGACAGAGAAGGACAAATCTCGCACATGTGGAGTCTAAAACCAAACAAACCCCAAACAGCTCGCAGATACAAACAGATTGGTGTTTGCCAGGGGGTGAGGACAATGAGAAACGAGTGTGTGGAATCAAAAGTTAAAAAAAACAACAACACAAAATCAATCAACACAATTTGCAATCATAACAGAATAAAGGAGAACAATATGCTCATTTCAACTGATGTCTAGATGACACGACAAAATTCAACAACACGTTCATGATATAAGCTTTCAACAATCTAGAACTAAAAGGGAACTTCATCCAGTTAAAGGGCCACCCTAAAAAATCTGCTTAAGAGTAAAATACCAAATGCTATCTCCCTAAGATTGGGAATAAGGACGATGCCTACTCCTGCCACTTCAATTCAACATTACACTAAAAGTTCTAACCATTTTTAAAAGGCAAGAAAAAGGAAATGTATAAAGATGGAAAAGAAAAAACTTTATTTCTATTTGCCCATGAGATACTGCTTATGAAAACTTTGTGGTCTCCACAAAACAACATTTAGAAATAATCAGGGAATTCAGCAATTTCATAAGATACAAAGTTTCTATAAAACACAAACAAAATCTTAATTGTATTTTTACATACTAGCAGCAAATAATTGGAGAATAGACCAAAACATGAATTGTATTTACAATGGCATATCTGGTTGAGTCCATTGTTCTTTACATTATCATTTCCCCAAATCCCTTACACTGCTGAGATAGTAAGTAAATAAAAAAATAATAATATAAGTAAAAATTAAATCAGAATGCACTAGAAAGAAGCCTGGGCACACATCCTTTACTAACTCCTCACCTTTACTAACTCCTCACACTTACCAAGATGACTTTATCCTCACCAGAGGACATTTTTCCATTTTTTGTTCAGGTAGAGTTGGGGGGAGAGAGAGGAACAGAGAGAGAGAGAAACATCGATGTGAAAGGGACACATCGAGTGGCTACCACCTGCACAACCGACCAGGGCCGGGGACAAACTGCAACCGAGGTACATGCCCTTAGCGGGAACCGAACCCGGGTCTCTCAGGACCGCAGGCCAACGCTCTAACCGCTGAGCCAAACCGGCCAGGGCACCAAGATGACTTTAGAAACACTACTTAAGCTCTCCAAAAGTCCCATTAAAAAAAAAAGTCTGTATAACAGGTTAAATATCATGTTTATCTATACAACAGGTATATATATTTTTTACCCTCTCTATCAAATAGGGTAGAACTTTACCAAAAGAATGTACACATAGGACATAAACAACTTCTTTTGGCCTCAAAAGGCACTTGAAATATAATCACAGCTTTATTAATACACTCAGATGGTACAAAATCAAAACTGGTTAATAATCAAGATAAAGACCCACACCTACTGTAAAAGCCAGAATTCAAAGGCATCCTACCTGTTGGCTTCAAAAGGCATCAGAATGAAAGAATGACTGGTGTCACCTGAAGCTGTGTCTCAGCTACCCAGACGCACAGTTCTAAGGGCTCTGAAGAGTAATAGATATATTTGACTGAGTTTTTACCATAAGGACGTGTGCTGAAGGCTATGCCCTAAGCATATGGGTTAATATGAAGAAAACGGCATCAATATATAACTTTGGGATTCATATCCCAAGATTAAAATATTTGCGATGCGACCCTGCGTTGAAGGCTTGGATGAGAAAAGGATATCAACTCCTAGCAGAATCTCTCTGTGGTCTTAGAGAATGATAGCTTGACCTTCAGTGACACGCAGAGTTTTATATTCACTTCAGCTAAAGAAAAGACACCTTGCACACTTGCTGATAAAAGACTTCATCATGTTAATGTTCCTAAGGGAAGCTATAGAAGGACTAAAACCTTTTTTTTTTTTTTTTTTAAGTAACTGCTAAAAGAGATCTTTTATAAACTAGGAAACTGACATTTAAAATCTACCAACATTGTCTTTGCCATAATCTGGCATCCCATAGCTAATCCTTAGTCGGAACATATGGCACCTGAACAATGCACTAAATGTACTGCAGAGTGCATGTTCGTCTCTGCACTTCTGCTTGGGTTTGCACACTTCGGCTTAATTGGCAGAGTCATCCATCTTTAAATATCCAGCCCTGCCTCTCAGCTGCTGCAGTCCTTTAGCTGGAGCCTTGAAGATACAGGATGAATTTAAAATTCTTAGCAAGTTATGTAAGATCTGCCACGACCTGGCTCTTCTCCAACTGTCCAGACTAACATCTCGTAACCACTTTAAATATGCCAGGCACTGTACTAAACCCATTATGTGAATTATGCCTTTAAAAGTTAACACAATCTTAGCATACCATAGAGGGTGTCTGTGGAATCTAAAAACCAAAACAAATAAACAAACCAAATGAAACAGAAATGGACTTATAGATACAGAAAACAATGATTGCCAAAGGAGAAAGTGGTGTGTGTGTGTGTTTGGGGGGGGGGGGTTGTATATGAAAAAAGATGAAGGGGAATAGAGTTATACACTTCCAGTTATAAAATAAATAACTCAGATATAATATACAGCATAGGACATATAGTCAATAGTATTGAAATAACTTTGTATAGTGACAGGTGGTTACTAGACTTATTATAGAAGATCACTTCATTAGGTATATGACTGTTGAATGACTATGTTGTATACCTGAACCTAATAAAATGTGTGTTATATATATAGAATATAACACCCACAATCTTGTATGAGGAACACGACTATTATCCACATTGATAGAGGAGGAAAGTGACGTTCAGAAAGAAGTTTTAGTAAAGTTTCATTGCTAGTAAACGCAGAAGCTAGGGACTCAAGTTCCCTCTCTTTCCTGGAAGTACCCCTGCAGCGCCCATCTGCAAAAACTGGTCATCTTATTTTCTCTCCATTTGAGTTTCCTCATGTGTACTGGCAACACACTGCACTGTCTTCTAAATAGAACTTGAGTAACTGAAAGTGTTTATTCCAGGAAAGAGCAATTAAATAGTTTCTATTTTTTGTGGATACTTTAAAAAAGAAAAAAAAATTGAAATAGGAATATGATGAAAAATTAAGACAGCTCAAAAGAAGGATTTTTTCAATGAGGTCTTAAGGAAGATACAGAAAGCAGTGGAAAATTAGACAGGAAGTTTTGAACAATACTCCTAACTTCTCTAGTTTAGAGAGAACTGAGGTAGGAGAAAGATACTGACATTTAAAGTGACAAGTAAGGGATGGTAAAGTAGTATCAATTATTCTGTTATTTTTATTACTCAAGGACTTAAAACGTTTTAGCTATACTCTTCATTTGGCATGCTGTTGCAATTCATTTACTTTATAACAAACAAAACAAAATGATTCATAAGGACCTGTGCACATTCACATTTCACAGTGGTCTCTATTCATTCTAGTTTTGCCCACCTGCAAATGTTTCAACTCTGGAAGTTTTTACAAATGTAACTTTTAAGATTTGAGTTGGAGGGTGTTGCTATATTTGTTGCTTCCTAGAGACATGATAGGTGTTTGTTTATGCTAATGCCTCACCTTGGGCATATACTTCTTTTTGTTCTCTTCTCTAACACCTATTTGTTCTTGGAGGTTAACTTAGGTGTGATCTTACCTTCTCTTTCATGGCCTCACACATTCTAATCATTCTTTCCTTCTCTGAGTTCCTATGGCGTCTTATACTTGCATCTATGATGGCATTTGCATATTGGACAGAAATTGTCTGTGTTTCAGTTTTTTAGTGTTAGTGTGACATATTAATAATGTTGATGCTGAAACCTTTCCAGTGAGGTCCAAATTCTTGGTCTACCTTTTACTATCTGAGAGACGTTATGCAGATTACTAAACTTCCCTGTGTCTCAGTGTCCTTATCTATAAATGGGAATAATCAAAGTATCTACTTCATGGATTGGTTGCCCCAATTTATGTCAAGTGATTAGAAAAATAACCCGGCCAGAGAAGGCACTCAGTGTTACTGAGCTAACTGATTTGATTACCTATTGATAGGAGACTCTGATTAGTCAGCCTGATTTCATTCCTTCAGATCTTATTTTCTCCAATGATTAAAAAAAATTTTGAGGATCTATGAGTACTAAAAAAGTAGAGAATATTTCTGTTCAATAAATAAATAAAAGCACAGTATTTTATCTGGACTTTTATAACTATTACTGCTTTACACTTTGCAATATATTTTTCTGCTGTTTCTGTTTTATACATTTCTTGAGCAAGGGGATGCCTATCATCATTTAATCTCACCTTTATTCCTGCCTAATATGCTGCCTAATGCATAGTAGGAATTGAAATATTTGCTAAATAAAAAAAACAAACAAACATAAATAAATCTGCAAGGAATCAAAAGAACCAGTAAGTCTGATACTATACAAGGTGTAACTGCTAGTTTTTCTTCAAGTAGAGTGCTGTGACCATGAACCACTGTTAAAACCCTTAGAAGTAAGAAACCTTATAATTATAAAATATAACTTCATACATTTGTTAGAATTCCAGACACTATAAAAATTAAAATATATCCTCACCCTCTAAAATCTTAATTTAATGGAACAGTTAAGCACTCAATGAGTATTTATAGACTTCATTGTCTTATGGTAGAGATTTGGTGATTAATATTCAGGATTACACATTTGTTCTCAAAAAACTTACAAGTGCTTGATGTCATTTGTCTTCTTTAAGTACATTTTAAATATAATTTTATGATCTATCCAAAGAGCCTTATTCTAATAGCAAATGATATATTCTGCGTGTCTGTGTACAAGACATTCCATGCAATATCCCAAAAAGAAGAGATTATTATTATTTTTTTGGCAGTTCACTAAATATTAGAAACCTTATATTTAATCAGGTATCTGAGAAAAAATATATACTCACATGTTTGAGCATACAATTAAAAGGATTTAACCCCACTAAAATGTCTAATGAGAGCCAATATTTTCTTACTCCATTTAGCAAATCAACGAACTCATTGCTTGAAATAAAAGTTTATTCTCCTTTTAATAATAATGGTCATTTATTTATGTAAATTAGCTTTTAAACATATGATGCTTTTAAAGACCACCTGGACTCAGCCATAAGAACTCTAAGTCCAATTTTTAAGAACTCTCTCTCTTGGGACTGTGCTTTCTTTCACTTTAAAGATACTTACTTTCCTCATTTGCTCTTCCATAAATGGCTTTGAAAAGTAAAGGGCCAAAGTGGCAATAAAATTTTACACCCAAGCCTTCAGTCTTCACAATGCTTTACAACTGCTACTCCATCTACCTGCAGAGCATTTCCTCCTATGCCCTTGCCATGCTTCCAGGGGAATGCAACTTCCTTCTAAGACACGGTTCTAAAGGTCCATTCAGAATGTCTCTGCATCTTCACTCCAAGATCAAGGGAGTTCCTCTACATCACCCAAAGTCATCATGAAATCCAAATACTGAATTAAGCTTCTCATACATATAATCTAATCTAATTTCGTCTATACAGTAATCCCATGAAATATGCATTATTACAGTCATAAGTTTATGGCTAAATTAATGGTTGCTAAGAAAGGTTAGCTAAGTTCTTCAGGTTTACTGTGTAGAGTCTTTATGACTCTAAACTGTGAGCTCATAGCCACCAATCTGTAGAAAACATTATTTTAATAAAAGCTAACTAATGTTCTGTTAATTATCTATCCCAATGAGGTCCTTGAGGAAATAGACATTATTATATTCTTATTGCCTAGAAGCTAATAAGAGTTTGATAAGCGTTTGACGGATGAAGTGATAAGTTGGTTTTTGGAGATAAATGACTAAAAGAAAGAAAAAAAGTTGAAGAGAGGACAGTGACTGAATGAATGACCGAAACAGACACAAAGCTCTACTCCTACAGATTGGCTTGTGGTCTTATATGGAGATAAGATTGAATTCTTGGGTCTACTTCCCCATCTTTTGCCCTGGCTTGTTCTACCTGTACAACTATTCAAGATTACTAATATATCCTAATTATTTTCCCGCATTGTTGTTAATATATAGTTATTTTCATTTCTGGGAGTGCTTAAAGAAAGTATTCCTGACATTTGTGCAGTGCTATAACTCCTTATACATTCTTCCCGACAATGTATATGACATTTTATGAGGTCATATTTTTCCCAAAGCAAGTTTATTTCTCATAGAGTAGGTGATAAAAACATGATATATGAATAAGTGACTCAATAAAAAATGAATGCATGAAGGAATCAGTCAAGTAAGCAATTAATCACCTAATCAATGCTTGAGTATAGAACCTGTGGATTTAATTACTAGCTATGTCTATTTTGCATTGTGGCTGAGGGACCTAATATTTACTACCCAAGTATGACTCTGTCACAGGTATCATGGTAGCCTCTTATGCACACAATTCATATAATCCTCATAACAGCCATGCAAGATAAATGTTTTTATTCCCATCTCAATCATTTATAAACAAAGACTCAGAGAGGTTAAGTTTGATGAGATAAGAAGTCAAGCACCTGTAAAGTAACAGATCTCAGATTCAAAATATGCCATTCTGACTCTTCGTTGTCTGTTCTTTTCTTGGGATGTTGATTGTAGAATGCCTATGAAAGTTATATAAATTTGGTTTACAAAGTTTAAACCAATAAATGCCCACTTTCCCAACACTGGGGTTGACTGGTCATATATATTACTGAAGTTATCAACCCTCATCCTGAAAAAAAAAAAAAAAAAATTAAAGCTATGGAAAAGGCTGACTACTCAGTTACATATAACAGGCGTCATCAAATTAGCCTTAGTTGCCTTCTAAGGAGCTAAGTGCTTCCCCTAAATAACTCAGTGCAATCTATCACCCTTTCCTGGTCTTCTAACACCTTCCATCCTTAGAAAGATAATAATGGATTTATATAGGGCCTTTTATAGCTCAACATATTTTTCAAAAGATGATTCATTCTGGGGAAGCTTTCTTGTGATTACTGACTTGACACGTTCCCCAAAAGTAAAACTGCACCAGGAGTACGTATAGTTCCCCAGGACAAGTCTATACAATGGCTTTATCCTAAGCTGAGAACTTACTGGCTTTGTTTTTCCTTTAGTATTTAAATTTTTGTAGCTTTCTTGAAATATAATTGACGCACAAAAATTATATATATTTAAGGAGTACCTGATGTTTTGAAATATGTAAACATTGTGAAATGATGAGCACAATTAAACTAATGAACATATCCATCACCTCACATAATTACTTTTTTGGGGTAGGGGAGGTGAAGAGTTCTACCCTTTTACAAATTTCAAGTATTCAATATAGTATTGTTACTGAAGTCACCATGTTATAAAGCAGATCTCCAGAACTTATTCATCCTGAATAGCTCGAACTTTGTGCTATTGGGCCAGCTTCTCATTTCCCCCAACCCCCAGCCCTTGGAATTCATCATTCTATTCTCTGCTTTTATGAGTTAGACTTTTTTATATTTATATAGTATTTGACTTTCTGTGTCTGGCTTATTTTACTTATCATATGTCCTTTAGTTTCATCCATATTGTCATGAATATAAGGATTTCCTTCCCTTTGAAGCTGAATAATAGTTTCCTGTATATACACACCACATTTTACAATGAATTAATCTATCAGTAGACACTGAGATTGCTCCATATCTTAATTATTTTGAATAATTCTGCAATGAATATGGGAGTTTAGATATCTCTTTGAGATATTATTTTCCTTTCCTTCGAATACATATCTAAAAGTGGGATTGCTAAATAATATGGCAGTTTAGTGGAGTTTTTTTTTGAGAAACCTCCATACTGTTTTTTTGTAATGCTATACCAATTTACACTCTCACCAATAGTGTACAAGAGTTCTCTTTACTTATTTTTTAAATAATGTTTTTTATTTTGCAATTACAGTTCATGTATAATATTGTATTAGTTTCAGATATACAGCTCCATAATTAGACATTTATATACTTATGAAGGGATCAGCCCAATAAATCTAGTACCCACTTGACACCATAGTTATTACAATATTATTAACTATGTTCCCTATGCTGTGCTTTACATCCTCTTGACTATTCTGTAGCTACAAATTTCTACTTCTTAATGCCTTTACCTGTTTTTATCTTCCCCCAACCTCCCTGCTGTTTGGTAACCATCAAAATGTTCTCTATGAGTCTGCTTGCTCATTTATTTTGTTTTTTTAGATTCCACATATAAGTAAAATCATTTATCATTTGTCTTTCTCTCTATGACTTATTTCACTCAACATAATACCCTCTAGGTTATTCCACATTGTTGCAGATGGCAAGATTTATTTTATGGCCATATCATATTCCATTGTGTATTTGGACCACTTTTTTATCCATTCATCTATGAATGAACACTACATTGCTTCATATCTTGGCTATTGTAAATAATTCTGTAATGAACATATGAATGATATGTATGTACTTATTGACATATTGTTATTCATATTTTTTTATTATTATTTTCTTTTTTTTTAAAATATTTTTTAAATTGATTTTTTAGAGAGATAGAAACATCGATGTGAGGGAGAAATATTGATCAGCTGCCTCCTGCATACTCCCTACTGGAGATCAAGCCTGGACATCTCAGTTCATGGAATGATGTTCAGTCCACTGAGCCACACCAGATGGGCTATTTTTTCTTCTTCTTAAAGAACGTTTAACATTTCTTGTAATAGTGGTGTGTGGTGATGAACTCCTTTAACTTTTTTTGTTTCTTTGGGAAGCCCTTTATTTCTCCTTCCATTCTAAATAATGATAGTCTTGCTAGGTAGAGTACTCCTGCTTGTAGGTCCTCACTTTTCATCACTTTGAATATTTTGTGCCACTTCCTTCTGGCCTGCAACATTTTTGTTTAGAAATTAGCTGACAGTCTTAAGGGGATTCCTTTGTAGATAACTAACTGCTCTCTCCTGCTGCTTTTAAGATTCTCTCTTTGTCTTTAACCTTTGGCATTTTGATTATGATGTGTTTTGGTGTGGGCCTGGTTGGGTTCATCTTGTTTGGGAGTTTCTGCACTCCCTGGACTTGTATGTCTGTTTCCTTCAGCAAGTTAGGAAAGTTTTCAAACATTATTTTTTCATATAGGTTTTCAATTTCTTGCTCTCCCTCTTCTTCTGTGAATGTTGGTATGCTTGAAGTTGTCCCAGAGGCTCCTTAAAATATCTTCATTTTTTAAAATTATTTTTTCTTTTTGCTCTTATGATCGAGTGTTTTCTGCTTCCTTATCTTCCAAATTGCTGGTTTGTTTCTCTGCTTCATCTATTCTACTGCTGCTTCTGTTGTAGTTGAGCCTTGATTGCTCTCAATGGGAGCACTTTACCCCCAGGCCACCTGGCTATGAGGACAGGCAGTGACTATAGTAAAGAATCTCTGTGCAGAGGTTGACCCCACTAAACAGGACTCCCTCCAGTGGGGCTCTGGTGCTTGCTGAGTCTGCCCCTTGAGTGGGTCAATCACTGAGGTGGTTAGCGGGCTTTGGTAGGGTCTGAAACTGTCCACTGGATGCATTGGCTCTGGGGCCTTCTGGGAGATGCAGACCAAAGTCAGTCACCCCTGTGCCCTGCCCAGTGCCACGCAGCATGAGTTACAAAGCAATCTGCAGATGGCTACTACTTGTGTTGTGCTTGGAGGTGCTTGGGAGAAGCCAATCTGCAGACCACTGCTGGCTGCTGCTAATGCTGGGACTGGGGCCACTTAATGAGAGGTGTGGAACACACTGAGGCAAGATGCTGCCTGTTTGCAATGTTTGAACCTTTGCAAGATGTTAGGAAAGTCTGAAGCATGAGCCAAGACAGGCCATTTGTATGGAAAAGACACTGGAAATGGCTTGGGTGGGCTTGCAAGTTGGGTGTGGCAGGTTTCAGGAAATCACCAGGTTGGGGTGAAGAGTATTAGCCACGTTGACAGAGATAGATATGGCACCTGCCTGCTGGCTGTGTGGTGGGAGGGCTCAGCAAAGGAACGATGGCCTCTGGCAGCACTTCTGTCTTCAAGAAAGCTGTCCACCTGGCCCTTGTCCTGAGACCCCACAATTCAGTTCCTCCCCATATGTCAATGCTGCCTTTTGAGCTGCAGCCCCAGTGCTGGAGCTCAGAGCAAGTGAGTCCAAGTAAGTCCAAAAGGGCCCCTTAAGAGGAACACCTGGAACTCCAGCAGCCCTTTGACTCACTCGATCATAGGCCCTGCTGGTTTTCACAGACTCTTTGGGGACTTCTCTTTTAGGCACTAGAATTCTGGGTTGGGGAGCCTGGTATAAGCTGGGACCCCTGGCTCATCAGGGGCAGTCTCTGCAAGTGAGATATCCCTCCCAATTTTACCATTCTCAGTGTGGCTTCTTCTTTATACCCTTAGTTGTAAGACCTGTTCTGCTAGATTTTAGGCAGTTTTGAATGATGATTCTCTGTAGCTTAGTTGTAATTTTGATGTGGTGCGGGAGAATCTGAGTACCACGTTTACTTATGCTGCCACCTTGACTGGAAGTCCCAGGTTCTACTTTACTCATGACCTCACCAACGCTTGCTACCTTTGTCTTTTTGCTGATAGCTATCCTAACTGATGTGAGTTGATATCTCACTGTAGTTTTAATTCACATTTCTCTTATGATTAGTGAATATGACCATTATCTTGGAGACCCCTGGATGTCTCTCCTAGGACCCATTCCTTTCTCTTCACCCATTCTCAAAAATAATTAAGCTTTTGAATTTCTAGAGTAGCTTTTTTTATGGTACTTTAGAGTTTCCATTTATGACTCTTTATTTCTAAACAAGATATTAATTGTTTATATGTTTTGAAATGCATATACATGAAATCACACTGAATGTATTTTTCTGCAAATTGCCTTGTTTAAGCCAACTTCATGTTTGAGATATGTGCCTTTGAATGCATTTAGCTGTAGTTCACTGATTTCTATTACTGTGTAGTATTCTGTTACATAACCATAACAAGAAAATTTATTTCACCATTTTACTACAATAACTATTTTGGTTTTTTGGTTTTTTCCATTTAGTTTTGCATTTACAAAAAAAAATTGTGTTCCCAAGAGCAAGGGAGACATGATCTATGTCTCCTAAATGCATGAATGTGTCTCTAGGGTGAATTCTAAGGAAGGTTATTGCTGGCTGAAAAATATACAGAGCCTATATCACCCCCAACCTGGCCCAATGAGCATTAGGGGCTCATATTGGATTAATCACACTCTTTAATTAATGAAACACTCATAGAAAAGGTTCATGCGAGCATGTCCATTTTACATTGTTTAGTTAATGGCAAATTGTTTTCCAGAATGACAATGCTAGTTCACATTTTGAGCAGCAGACCATTGTTTCACGTTTTAGTCAACAGTTAGCATTTTAATTTCTCAAAATCTGTGGACAAAATCTGCTGGGTCATCGTCATGGCAATGTGCATTCACCTGACTCTAGTGAGGTCGAGCTCATTTTTACATGCTTATCTCCTAGTCAGATTTCTTAACTGCATCTTTAAAGTTCAGTGAGCTACTTCGTACATGTTTGTGAAAATGTTGAAAATAGATATATACCAAATTATCCAGAAATAAATCTTGGTAAAGAGTTGGTATTTAATACATGTCAATAACCCACCCTTAGCCCCTGGCATTTAAGAACTACCTTATAAAATGAGGAATAACATCTTCCTTTAAGGTATTTAAAATGTACTAAAATATTGTTCAAGTAATGCTTGTTCCACTCACACACACATACACACACATTGACCTAATTCACACGAGGCTTTTCTATAAGAAGCTGAAGTTAAGTCGCCTCACTATATTTATGTTTTGCTTTCCAATTTAACAAAAAGGAAGAGCTTAATATCAAGTAAATAAAAGCTTGGTAAATAAGGAACTTATTCCAAAAAAGAAATGTGTCAGGAACTGTGGCAATGTGTGTATGTTTTTTCCAGAAATCCTCATTAGGATAGGCCCTGAGCCCAATCACAACAGGGATGTACTCTCAACAAGTACGTGTGGTGAAAGTTTGATTTTATGGAAATTTCAAAAGTTACAAATATTTATATGGTAGTAAACTCATATATTTTAGTAAAAACAAATTAGCAGTGTTGTACAACTTTCTACATTCTGTGGGTAGAGCAATTTCTTTTTATAATGGCTAATAGACATAAAATAAGCTTCCAGGAAATCAGCAGGGACTCTTTTATCAGTTTCCAAAGTTTTGGAGGAATTCCAAGTGAAACTTAGTAATTTTTAGGAATATGAAACTAAATTTCTAAGTGAAGATTATGCCCTGGCTGGTTTGGCTCAACAGTGAGAGTGTGGGCCTGCGGACTGAAGGGTCATAGGTTCTATTCTGAACAAGGGCACAACTCTGGGTTGCAGGTTCGATCCCTGGCCCCAGTCAGGGTGGAGGGAGGCAACCAATTGATGTGTCTCTCTCACAGCAATGTTTCTCTCTCTCCATCTCCCTCCCTCCCTTTCACCCTCTCTAAAAATCAATGGAAAAATATCCTCAGGTAAGGATTAAGAAGAAGAACAACAAAAAAAAGTGAAGATTATAACACCTTCTTTGAGGATTATTTCTAAGATTAGAAGGTATACATACAAATTGGCAGAAGGATAGTAGACACTCAATAATAATTAGTAATAATTTATCCAACAATATTTTTTAATTCAGAAAATATTTATTGAGGGCCTGATACATGCTGGGCACTGTGGTGCTGGGATATGTGAACTGTAGGAAAAAACATAAAACTGAAACAGAAGCCATACTGCTAGGTAATATCAGCTTTCTCTTACCTCTAACAAATACGCCGATTTGGATATTGTTATAATGCTCTAGTTATCATAAAATATACATGAACACAATAAAATTTTCTTTTTCATTTATTTTTGTTAACTATATATTTGGGGCTGGTAAATCTTTGTTGTAGGGCTGTCCTGTGCACTGTACCATGGTCAATGATACCCCTGGTTCTGTTCCTGTGTGCCAATGGCATATCCCCCATGTTGTGACAAACAAAGTATGTCACCAGACATTGTCAAATTTCCTTGGGGGGGCAAAAAATCACCCCCAGTTAAGAATCACTATGTCAGTAAACTGTCCTGGCCAATTTTTCTCAGTGGTTAGAGCATCGGCCTGAAGTCCAGAGAGACCCCGGTTCGGTTCCCACTAAGGGCAGGTACCTCGGTTGCAGTTTGTCCCCAGCCCTGGTTGGTTGTGCGGGTGGCAGCCACTCGATGTGTCCCTTTCACGTCGATGTTTCTTTCTCTCTCTCTCTAAAAATGTCCTCGGGTGAGGATAAAAAAAAAACACACAAAAAACTATAGTCTGGGGATGGGGGAAGAGCTAGGATTAAAACCTAGTTATGTCTATTAACTATGTCTTCTTTTATTTAACCTGGGGCAGAATTTAGACAACAAAACATGTAGTAATAGAGCCATTCCAGTGGGATTTCTCAGAAATAGTAGATATTTCATTATATTCATGAAGAAAAAAGAAGAGAGAATTTTATATTAATCATTATATCACAAGTTCCTAACCCTGTACCTGACATACAAAGAAACATTTATGTGACATATATATTGTGATAAACTTTGTCAAGTGAATGACTTATTTGCTGAATTTTTGTTTACAAATTTGTTGTTCATCATTCCCCCCTCTCTTCCCCTTTTATTCCTTTTCCTTCCCTTCCCTTTCCTTTGATTCTTTTCCTTTACTCTTCCTTTATTTTTTTAAAATTCTACTACCAATACATTCAGAAGCCTTGATGAGAAACAGGTTATGTGAGTAGCCACATTTTTTTACATTTTAGGGATCTGCACTACAAAATCCTTTTTACTCTTGGACATTAATTAATAAAATTCATATAAAATAAGAGACTTTTATATAAATATTAGAAAGTTAATTTCAAATGAAAATATTGCTGAGAAAGGAAACACTCAATCTGATGATTTGAATATTGTACTCAATTTTGTCTATGTCACAGGATTATTGTGCCAATAAAATGAGTTAGTTTTTTAAACTAAAATCTCTATAAAAATATAAGAAATGTATTTTGCTTAAATTTTTAATCAAGTACTAGTGACTGACATAAATCGTTTTTCTACAACCAATTTGGCCCAGGAAATCACAGTATCTTCTTCTGGCCTCTCCCTGAGGGAAAAAAAATACCCCCTTCAGAATATTTTTGGCAGGTAGTCATTTAATTTCTGTTACCAACACTCACTATGTCAGGTTGAGGAACAGTCTGAGGTCCATGAGTAGAGCGGCCGAGATATTCCAACACTGATCCTGACCTCCTCATCGCTGTTCTTAGCTTGTCATTATACAAACATTTAGAAGAATCAATTCTTCTACATGAAGGTTGCAAATGAGATAAACTCAACAGAGATGAGGATATTAGGAGAGAACTGGATATCAGACAGCTTATTGGATATTCAGCACTGCTACCACTAGCTATGCTATTCTAAATAAACAGTGCCACTCCCTGAATCCCACTTTCCTCATCTGTAAAGTGGGCATAAGAATATAGTATATGTTGCTGATGGGTGTGTGTGTGTGTGAAGCTAATGTAAGTGCAAATTCAAAGTGAGCAGAAACTTAGGAAAGAAATTCCATCACAGAAAACAAAACAAAACAAAAAAGTGAATCCAGAGTAATTTAAAAGTATTCTGACATGCAGTGGCTTATTTGATCTGTTGGTTTATTTAGTTATGAGAAACTTTCCTTCAGAAAAGGAAGAACAACTTCAAGATGGAATCAGTTCCTACATTTCTGTTCACAAGAGAAAAGAGAAGAGAGGAGAGGAAAGATTAAAGGCTAATACCAAGTCTCATGGCTTAGCAAACAGTCTGGGGAAGGAAGAGCTTCTCTTTATAGGAAAGAAAAAAAATGTTTTCTAAAAATAGTTTTACCTATCTTGAGATAATTACAACCCTAGAGAATTAGAAGCATTAAATGGTACATACAGCCACACACGACCTCCAGAACATGACTTAGCTGTAGCACAACCCATCTTTCTCCTACTATGCCAAGTTAATTACAAACTTTCCTATCCAAGGAAAACCATTGGAAACTGAACTCAGGTGGAGGCAGGGTAATTTAATTCTTTTTTTTTTTTTTTTTCCCAGAAAAGTAGACTATTTGTGGAAGAGGGTCTTTCTGTCTTTCAAATCCCTAAAACAAAGTGACTAGGTTGCTAGTTATCAGTTACTAAATCAAATTTATGGATAATTTAAGAGATAGTTTCCTCTATGGAATTAGGGATTTCTAGTCTCAGCTCTGCCATTAAAAAAAAAAAAAAAAAAAATGACTAGGAAAACCATTTATCTCTCTGTAGTGGGTTGAATACTATTCCCAAAACTCACGTATAACCAGAACCATAGAATGTGATCTTATCTACTAATAGGGTCTTTGCTGATGGAATTAATTAAGGATCCTAAAATAAAGTCATCCTGGATTCAGGGTGGGCTCTAATCCAATGTTGTACTTATTGGAAGAGGAGGAGACACAGAAAGACAGAGAGAAGGCCGTACCCATACAAAGGCAGAAATCGATGTGTTATGCCTAGAAGTCAAAGGACACCACAGATGGCTGGCAACCACGAGAAGCTAGGAGAGAAGCATAGGAAGTACATGTCAGAGCCAGCAGAAGGAATAAACCTTGCTAACATCTACATTTCAGGCTCTGGTCTCCAGACCTGTAAGGAAATGCATTTCTGCTGTTTTAAGCAACCATGTTTGTGTTATTTTGTTACAGAAAACCAATACACCTTTCTGGTACTTTCATTGCTTCATTCGTGATATGCGGTGATAGAGTTATACATGATCTCATACAGTAATTACACTGTATTTGGGGTGGGATAAAAACAATAAAGAGACACTGACACATATGCATCAATGACTGAGCCCTACAATTAGAAACTAAAAAAATTATCCTAAAGAAAAGAAAGACGTAGTGGTTGTGGCCAATAAAAGATGTTATGGGAAAAGGTGGCACTGTGGGGAGGTGGATGGAAGTGAGGTCCTGGGCAGACAAGGAAACCTCTGGAGAGAGGGAACTAGATTAAATGTTGGTAAAGAGGAGAAAGAATCAGCCTGTTGAACAAGGGCCAAGAGGATCGAGGACTGTATGAAGTTTCATATTTCAGAAATCTTAAGTGGTGGGAATGAGAGGTGGGGAGATGAGACTAGAGTGGTTGATAGAGTTAGACATGAGTAAAGGATGGAGAGTCTCAGTTTTTTTCTGAAAGAATGTGCTTCGGTTTCTTCATCTGTCCAATGTATACATTGGATAAAGTCATAATTTTGCCACTAGCTTCAGGATTCTGAGAGTCTGAGGTGATTAAAATCCTTTTAAGTTGTAACTTGAGCTCTGACACCAAGGTAACTAAGCAACAGATCTTTCAGTAGATCGGCAGTAATCATCACATAAGTTAGTAATACTGAAAAGTTTATGTATTGATTAACCAAATTTAAAATGTGCTGCTCTGAAGCTCCAAAAAAATTAGTTTAAGGAAAACAAGACCTCCATTCTGTTCCTAGATCTGAGTTTATGTCTTAGTGAAGGATGCACTTGGTAATGAATTGTCCAACTAAGAAGCAGGTTTTATTTCTGTTTATGGGCATATGTCCGGCTTCAATCACATTCTGACAGCACAGCATGAGAAGATTGATCATGTGATCACTTTAAAATGTAGGATTTAAATGACCATTAAGGTAACTAAATTAAAATCCAGCCTGTTATTTCCACTTCATCACACACATTATGTCAGAGAAGAAATGTCTTCAAGTGGTCATTTTGGGCTGTTTATGTTAAGTTAAAAATTTGGTATTGTAAAGACAGGTATTATAGAATTTGTAGAGTAGAAATGTTTCTGGAACTCAAAAGCCTGGGTTTTCATCCAGGCTGTGCCATTTACTAATCTGCTCCCTGGGAGAAAGTACTTAACTTCTCTCGGTTATAAAATGACAATAACACATGATGCATTGAACAGTGAGTGTGAGGATTTAGAAAATTACATATCTCATAATATACTGTAGTAATATTTAACACATTTTAAGTGTTCAATAAATGGTACCTTTTTAATTAACCTTATCACTTAAGTCTAATGAAAAATCTAGAGATTTTTTTTGAAATCCCTGGATCTTGGACAATTTTTTTGTAAAGTATATTAAAGGAAATGTTTTAAGGTCCTGAGTGCACTCTTGAACCACTCTGTACACTGAAATTATTCAATTTATTCCAGCTTCTATGGAGACTTGTGCAAAATTGTTTATAATTTATTTCGCATAGTAGCATATGAGGGTCATGATGAAATTTTTCTCCTAATTTAGAGCTGTGTTAATCATATGACCTCCTAATAATGTTACCAATTGCAACTAATAGCACATTTCCATCTGAAAAAGGCTGACCCTCCATGGTTCAGAATAATTCATGAAAATTTCACATCGGCACTCAATTACGAAGCAAAGAACAATATTTCTCAGAACAATAGCCTAAGGTGTAGTGCAGGAAAGTGGTCTTTGAATCAGACAAAATTAGCAATAATGATCATACAGTTGATATGGTTATCAAATGAGATAATGTATGAAACAACTTCAAGTTGAATGTCTTAGATATAGAAAGTAACAGAGTAACTGTTATTTTAAATAGGACATGCACATGTATATAATACCTTCAATCTTTTTGTGGACCTAGGCTTGTATATTTAGATAGATATAAACACCACATTGGTGACTTATTTACACAGTCAAACACCTAGCATAGTTGCTTGTTCTGGCTTCACGTTCATTTTATAGATGTAGCCAGTTTGTTCCAATGTTACGTTCTTTACAGAGTAGAGTATTCTGTTGGTGGTACATAGTAAGCACCGTAGAGCACAATTTATATTATTTATAGTTCTAAAAATATCATATGACTCCTCAAGTCAATTAGTCAAACAGAATGCACAATCTATAGTGACATATGTTATTATCTATATCCTGGGGTTCAGAATAATATTTTTCTCTTTGCAAAGCACGTTATTTACTTTACCATTTATCCACTATTTATCTGGGCTTCGGAAGTCCCATCTGGAACCAAATGCCAACCATCCAATGCACAGCAAGAATGTCTATCAGTATTACACACACACACACACACACCCCTTAACATGTCCTTGACAAACTAACTTAGTATCATTGCTTACTGAGGAAAACTTGTAGTACTTTCATGACTTATATGTAAGGGACAGGATTATAAAAAATACATGCATTTTTTTTTCATTATTCATATTGTAAAGAAGTGACATTATTGTGGTTGCCTAAGGAGGTTGCCTTAGTCCCATTGAGCCTTGCAATCATCATCTGGAGGCCACAGATTAAAATGCAATGTTTTCAGACATAGAAATTTGAATTCTAGACATAAGACATTGACTCTTTAATTCAGCACAAGTACAATGTGACAGTACATGGTACTCTCTCAACTCATTACTACTCCTATTGCACCAAGTGCTGATTAGTCAGAGAAAATCTTCCTTATCTCTCTTGCATTTGTTCCTCAAATCCTCATTTACTAAAAAATAAATAAATAAATAATGACAAATAAGAATACTGTCCTCAGAAGGCTATTTTAAATATTTTAAAGGTAATTTAGAAAAAAAAGATACATGTCCAGCAGGTGTGGCTCAGTGTATGAGCATCGACCCATGCACCAAGAGGTTGCTGGTTTGATTCCCAGTCAGAGCACATGCCCAGTTGTGGGCTCAGTCCCCAGTGGGGTCATGCAGGAGGCAACCAATCAGTGTTCTTTCTCATCGATATTTCTATCTCTCTCTCCTTCTGCCTGCCTCTCTCTCTAAAATCAATAAAGAAAAAAAATTTTTTTTTAATTTTAAAAAAAGGGTACATAATGTTTAGACCCAAATTGAATATATTATTATAATAGAAAGTTATAGGGCTTGGCACTCACTGGGCTTGGTTCTTACCTCTATCTAAGTAGAGGGAGTTGGGCAGGTTCCATGAATTTTGGTCTCAAATACTTACTCTGAAAATGGGTCTAACAATACTTCACAAGGAGATTATCATGACAATGGCCTTGGATAAGTGAACTGGCAAGCTCCTACCACACAGCCTTTCCCTCCTTGCCTTGAACTTCCCTGGAAACTTAACTGTGGCTGTTGCTGAAGAGTAGAAGGGCACAGGGTCCAGACAGAGAGATCCAGGCGAGAGTTTTTTCCCCATCATTTAATGCTGGTCTGGCCTGAACAAGTTCCTTAATCTGAACGGTAGATTACACATTGAAGAAATGAAAGAAATAAGAGTATCTGGTAAAGTAACCTGAGTGGCTTATTGACGCTGAATTAGAAACTAGATATCAAAGTACTTGGGAAAGCATGGAAAGAAAATAGCTGGGTTCTGGCCGGTTTGACTGAAGGGTCTCAGATTCGATTGCTGGTCAAGGGCACGGACCTGGGTTGCAGGTTTGATCCTTGGCCCAGTCAGGGTCATGCTGGAGGCAACCAATCCATGTGTCTCTCTCAATTTGATGTTTCTCTCTTTCCCTCCCTCCCTCCCTTTCACTCTTTTTAAAAATCAATGGAAAATATCCTCAGGTGAGGATTAATAATAACAAAACAAAAAAAAAAGAGGTGGGGTAGTTTACTTGAAAGAATTCACAGACTTTTTGATTAGAAAAAATTTTTTTAAAGCAAGATGTTGGGAAGTATGTAAATGACAATCACATTTTAAACACATAATCTCAAAAACCACATATATGTATAAACTGTGTATGTGTGATATATATTTGTGTGATGACAGCAGCATGAATAAGTATTATCAACATTGCTTACATGAGGTTTTTAGTATTGGGGTAGTAGAGTAAAAAGGAAGGTTGCCAGTGGATTGGGAAATAAAACATTAAGTTCTAAAATTAATTTAAAATAAATATGGCTATATCCAAGTAAAATATTTGTGTGATATTAGTTTTTTAATTTAAATTATATGATTTAAATTGTATATTTTAGAATGTGTAAATATGTGTGTGCAAGTTGTAAATAAAGAGTACACGCTATAAGGATTAAAGGTAATCATCTCATGTGAAGCAGAGTAAAGAAATATGTTTCTACTTTGTTCCTAAACATGGTCATGTATTGTTTTAAATTTGTTCAATGAATACATGTTATTTATAACATCTAAAATACACACGTATTTTAATTGTGGGAAAAAATCACTAAACATATAGTGGGTTCCCTTTCCAGTTTTATGGTTGTTTCTTTTGCTGTGCAGAAGCTTTTTAGTTTGATGTAGTTCTATGTGTTCATTTTTTTCCTTTGTTTCTCTTGCCTTATGTTTTGTATCAGTGAAAATTCTGCTGCGTATGATGTCTGAAATTCTGTTGCCTACAATTTCTTCTAGAATTTTTATGGATTCATGAGTTACATTTATGTTTTTATCCATTTTGAGTTTATTCTTGTGTATGGTGTAAGTTGGTGATCTAGCTTCATTTTTTTTTTGCACATAGCTGTCCAATTTTCCCAACACCATTTATTGAAGAGACTGTCTTGACTCCATTGTATGCTCTTGCCCCCTTTGTCAAATATTAATTGAGCATATTGTCTTGGGTCAATTTCTGGGTTCTCTGTTCTGTTCCATTGATCTATCTGCCTGTTCTTATGCCAGTACCAGGCTGTTTTGATTACAATGGCTTTGTAGTATAACCTGATTTCTAGTAATGTGATCCCTCCAACTTTGTTCTTATTTTTCAAGATTGCTGTGGGAGACCATAATTGTCAATGATGCATTAGATAAGGGGTCAATTACCAAAATATATAGAGTGCTCATACAACTCAACAAAAGGAAGACAAAGAACCCAATTAAAAAATGGGCAAAGGACATAAAGAGATAGGACATACAAATGGCCAAGAGACATATGAAGAAATGCTCAACATCACTAATCATCAGAGAGATGCAAATTAAAACAACTATGAGGTATCACTTCATACTTGTCGGAATGGCCACCATCAACAAATAATCAAACAACAAGTGTTGGCGAGGGTGTGGAGAAAAGGGGACTCTAGTACACTGCTGGTAGGAATGCAGACTGGTGCAGCCACTAAGGAAAACACTATAATGTTACCTCAAAAAGTTAAAAATTGAACTGCCATTTGACCCTGTGATCCCACTTCTAGGAATATACCCTAAGAAACCTGAAACACCGATCAGAAAGAATATATGTACCTCTATATTCATAGCAGCACTATTTACAATAGCTAAGATCTGGAAACAACCCAATATTTCATAAGTAGATGAATGGGTTAAGAAAATGTGGTACATGTACACAATGGGATACTGTAATAAAGAATGATCTCTTATCCTTGAGATGACATGGAGGGAACTGGAGAGTATTATGCTAAGCGAAATAAGCCAAGCAGAGAAAGACAAATATCACATGATATCACCTATTTGTAGAATATAATGAACTAAACAAACTGAGGAAAAAAATTGACCCAGAGACATAGAGGTGGGGTACAGACTGACAAACCTCAGAAGAGGGGCTTTTGGGGGGGGGAAGAGATAAACCACAAAACTTATATGCATGTATGCATAACCGATGGACATAGACAACAAAGCTGGGGATGGGGTGGGGGGAATGGGGAGGAGAGTGTCAATGGGGGAAAAAGGAGAAACATTTGTAACAAAACCAAGTTAATAAAAATAATTTAAAAATAAATAAAGTTTTGATTTTTTTTCGAATTTGAAAAAAAATCACTAAACAAATTCAAGAGAATATCCTTTTCTCGCAGTATTTCTGGCATATGTGCAGCTGTGTCCCCTCCTTTGCTCATCGCAGACATTGCAAGCTGATGCATGTTTTCTTATCGAGGACAGATGCAGCGTCACAATTATTCCCACAATGCAACGGGAGCCCTTCCTCAAAGATGAGAGGTAGTCCCACCAGACAAAATTAGTTTGCCATCAAGGTATTAACTTACTTCCTGAAGGTGTAGCCCTGCATTTTCATCTTTGCATGTGAATTTCCTGAAAACCATTTTAGCCAAATAGTTTCAAAATCAATGTTATATTAAGATAATAATTATAATTTGAAAAAATTTTTTCATGAGATTACAAAATAATGTTATCAGAGAACAATTAAATAATAAAAAGTAATTGTTCACATATGCCCATGATTCTATCAGGAAAAAAGGCCAGGATAGTAAAAGGATATATTAAGCTTCTGAAATAGAGAGAAAGACTTACATACATCTCAATACTGTGCACCATGCTCCCATCAGTATGGAAGAAAAATCAGACACAATCACTTATTGGCAAGGGGATTATGACTTCAACAAGATAATTTAAACACACAAATTCAACCTAGCTTTGCCCTTTAATGTAGGTAAAAGATATTTTAATGGTAAATTCACGGCCATTTCTCTGGGAATAGCTTTACCTCAGGCTCCGTTTCCTCCTCTCACCTCCCTCCAAAGACAAAATACACATGAAAGCACTCTGCTGAGAACTAAGCAGAAAACAGATTATGAGCCCGGCTGGTGTGGCTCACTGGCATCAACCCATGAACAAGGAGATCACTGGTTCTATTCCCAGTAAGGGCACATGCCCAGGTTGTGGGCCAAATCCCCAGGGGCGGGGGCATGCAGGAGGCAGCCAATTGATGTTCTCTCTCATCAATGTTTCTCTCTCTCCTTTTCCCCTCCTGTCTCTCTAAAAAATCAATAAAGAAAAATAAATAATTTTTTTTTAAAAAAGAAAGAAAATAGATGTGAATTCTTGTGATGTTAGGGGTCTATTACAGGATATCACTTATATGAGAAAAACAAAATGCTAGTTGTGATAAAACTTAATAAAGCAGTAGGTGATGCTCTGGAGAAGAAAAAAACATTTCTGTATTGATAAATTATTTTAAAAATAGTTTCTGGCCCAGCCAATGTGGTTCAGTGGATTGAGTGCTGTCCCATGGACTGAGAGGTCCCTGTTCGATTCCTGGTCCGGGCACATGCCCAGGTTTTGGGCTCAGTCCCCAGTAGGGGGTATGCAAGCGGCAGCCAACTTATGCTTCTCTCTCTTTAAAAAATCAATTAAAAAAACATATTTAAAAAATAGTTTCTGTATTGATGAGGTATTTATTTTTGTTATTTTAGGTTAACCATCCTCTAATTCTTTAAAAATCATACTTGATTACAGGTGATGGCCATTGCCACTTGCAAATTCAATGAAGGCTTGCACTGAATTGGGTGTTGTGGGGTGGGGACTAGAGATCTTCAAATCTGTTTATCATATTCCTTTTGAGAAAATGCTCAACCTTTAAGAGACTTCCATTACTATCTGTAAAATGAAAAATCATTGAGAGGCATGACATAAAATGGCTAGTAATGAAATCTGTTTAGGTATTTCAAAAGTTGACTAATTTTATTTTATTTAAAAAAATTTTTTTTTCTTTATTGATTTTAGAGAGAGACGAGGTGAGAGGGAGAGAGAGATAGAAACTTCGATGCAGAGAACATCGATTGGCCACCTTCTGCATGTCCCCTACTGGGGATCAGGCCCACAACCTGGGCATGTGTCCTGACTGGGTATCGAACTGGCAACCTCTTGGTTGACACTCAACCACTGAGCCACACTAGCCGAACTTGACTAATTTTATTATAGCTCCTTGGACTCCTTTCTTTTTAAAAAAATTTTTTATTGTTGGAAGTATTCCAGATGGACCCCATTTTTCCACCTTTGCCCCCTTCCACCCAGCTCCCACCTCAGGCCTTCACTACATTATTGTCTGTGTCCGTGGGTTATGCCTATATTCATATAAGATCTTTAGTTAATCTCTTCCTGCCTCCCACCTCTTCCCTCTTCTTAATATTAATATCTTTTTCTCTGACTCAATACCTTTCTTCTTCCAGGCATAAAAAAAGAAACATGTTTTATAATTTCCACTTTTTTTCTAGCTTTAAGAATAAAAACTAATTTTCCATACTGATTTCCCCATGTCTCTTTAAGAACCAAGAGGAGCACTTACATAAGGATTAGTCACACCTGAAGAAAAAAGTAATACAATGCTGACAGCTGACCATTCCTTGTCAGGTGTAGGCCCTAACCAGGTCTTTCAAAAAACATTACTGAGCAGGTAGAAGAGCACTGTCTAACGTCACACCAGAATATCATGGGGTAAGAGGGACAAACAAGGAAATCATTTTGATAAGTTTAATCACTGATACAATGAAGATTTGTACAGTGTAGAGGACACAACCCTACAAAAGTGCTGGAGAGGGAATCACAGAGAAGGTTACATTTAAGATGGGATTTGGGGGCTACTGGGCATTCTTCCAATTTGAGGAGGGACTAGGAGACATTACAGGTAGAGAGAGCCTCATAAATAAAGGAACTGAAGTGGGTGAACCAGATGCTCTGAGAGGTCTTTGGTTGGCATGTTGCACATGGGTAGTAGACACAGTCACAGACTAGCCACAGATGTGAGAGCAGAGGTAGTCATGGCAGGATAGAGCACACTAAATGCTGAATTGAACGGGGTGTGTCTTGTAGCCTATGGCAACTTGCAGGTTTAAACAAACAAACAAACAAACAAACAAACAAACAAACAAACAAAAAAAAAAAACAGCCACAGAAAGAACTGTCTTTGGGCCAATGGGATGGAAGTTAAAAGCCCATTAAGTCAACAATGACAAGATACATTAATGAGAGTTTTGAGGCTATGGTGATGGAGAGGAAAGAAAAACAAAATTATTTCTCAGTTCAGTCAGTATCCTCCTGATCCTGTGGGGCTTACAGTCTAATTGAGAGCTAAGGCTTTTTTTTTTTTTTTTTTTTTTTTAAGTAGAAAGGCCTACACTACTATTATATAGCATCCAAGCATTTCCTCCCTGGTATTACAGAAGTTCAGCAATGGGAGATGACTTCAAAGACTATTCAGAAAGACGTCACAATGGCCACATTTCTCTTCTAGCTCAGTGGATTGGTATTAGTAATGGGATGCACTGGATGACTGGCTCCAATGAAACAAAAGCTCTTATAGGACCTTCACAAAGGAGAGCTGTAACACACACACACACCCCCACACACCCCACTCCCCCACTCACCCCAGACTGTTTCTAGAGCTGTGTTTCAGCCCAGTCTGAAAAGCTCATGTGATTCTTTCCTTGTTTTCACATTGATACATTTAAAGGCCAAGGGCAAGTTAACCCATGTTTTTGAGCCTTTATTTGTCCTCATTTGTAAAATGAAGGTGATAATACTATCTATTGAGGTTTCTGTGAGGATTTAAATAAAATATTTCTTGGATAACCCCTGGAAGAATCTAATAAATAGTAGATATTTAGTACGATGGTTTTTTTTCTCTTTCACTTTCTTGGGGGAAAAAAATCTATGTATCTTATAGATTTTTGGTCACAATACCAAATAAATGAATGCCTTCTCTCTGTGCTAGGAAGGCAAAGAAGCAGATGCTGTGTACAGTCTGCTTAAGCTGAAGGGAGAGCCTGCTACTCCAGTCACTCCTGTGTGCCAGGAACTGGATCTCGGGGACACAGGAACACCTAATAAAAGGGCCCGTTTCTCCAACAACTCACAACTACTACAAGCAAATAACCTAACCAGAGTGTCAGGGATCAAAATAGAATAGAAATTCAGAATCAAATTTCTTATGAAATAGCCCCTGGGTATGCAACACCCATGAATACATCCAGCAAACCTGTAGCTAGAGATACTTACGTCGTGAATGAATTTCAACTAAATATTTGATGCAGTTCATACCACTGAGAATTTCAGCTCATGTGCGAGAATCTTCAGACCAGAGAGCATGAATAAATTCCATTAACCCCACATAAAAGCTACATTTGAAAAACAGTAAAGTACTGTGATCTAAGAGAGGGTTACTATTTTTCCAACTTGTTTTTGTTTCTTACTTCCTCTGTCTTTTCCCAGAAAGAAGACTGATTTTCTCTACCCCCCCCCCCATTTAGCTTTGATGTATATGTGTAGGGGCTGCAGATTCTATAAAAATAATATTTTCAATAATATATGTTCTTTGAGAAGGACAGAAATCTATCAGTAAAATATATATGAAAACATTTCTTCTAGCCACCAGCTATGATTCATTTATTGCCCAGTTGGCCAGGGTTCTTGAGAAAAGAAAATGGTCATTTCTCTCAACATCCACACCCACAACTCTCAAAATACTACCTGTTCTGCTAGTTATAATGCCAACCAGTGCAGATAGTGTCTCTTCCCACTTTCTCTCCTCCCCTCTCCCCCACATACGGAGTTTCTTCCCACTCCATCTAATATCCTGACTCAGTATATTAGAAGCAGAACAAAAATTTGCTTAAGAAATTTGAAGTAAAATCCTTCAGAGGAAATTGAATGTTGGTGCTTATTTATCACTCATCAAGTCTTCTCAAGTAATTTTCCTTTGATGTGACAGATATAACTCCAAAAAATTTAAAGAACATTTAGATTTTCAACTGCCCTTAATATTCACATAGTACAATGAAGAGTCTCACTGTGAACTCCCCATTCTGCAGTAAGTCATAAGCATGGAGTCAACACAGAATAGAGAGGAAGAAAGGAGACTCGTGGAGGGGGTCTGTGGTACTTCTTTTTTTTTTTTTTTATCATCACCTGACAACATTTTCCCATTTTTTTGTTCAGATAGAGTGGAAGGGAGAGAGAGGAAGAGAGAGAAAGAAACATCGACATGAAAGGGACACATTGAGTGGCTGCCACCTGCACAACCCAATCAGGGCCGGGGACAAACTATAACCAAGGTACGCGCCCTTAGCGGGAACCTAACCCGGGTCTCTCTGGACCGCAGGCCGATGCACTAACCGCTGTCCAGGGCAGGTCTGTGGTACTTCTAAAGCCACAGTGTGATTCCTGATGCTAACAAAAGCCAAGCCTAGAAAATGTTAAGATAGAATTAAGAATCAGTAAGAATTAGAAATCAGACATTATGTAGGTTTGTTTTAATTTAACTAGAATTAGAATTAATGACAGGTGGAAAAAAAGAGGTAGGGACTTGGTAATAAATATTTCTATACTCTGGCTTTAGAAAACCACCATCCAGCAATTATAATAATCAGACATATGCTAATTGACATTTGAGAATAAATGCAAACAAGATGAATATTGTAAATGTCGCTACCACTGGGGATAAACAATATTACTATTATAAAAAAACATACAATTCTGTGCTGTGATGGAAATATGTTAGGAATTAGGAAGGTTTTTTTCTCCTTAATACTAAGCATGCTCTTTTTTTATCAGGTTCCTTTTTAAACCAACTTTCTGAAATTTTATGTAAGCCTCAAAAATATATGATAAATTAAAATTATATTGCATAAAACTGGAAAGGGACATTTTAGTCCAATCTTTGATTTTACAGATTAAAAGGGGAGTATGAGTTAGAAAAATGAGAGAGACAAGGTAACTTTACTAAGGTCATGCAGCTAGTTGATATCAAAACCAGAATGGAAATGGCCAAATTCCACTACTGCAAAAAAATTGTGGAGGCTTGGAATGGTCCTGAGTGTATGCATTCCACTTGCTCCCGCATGATGCACCACCCTCCTTCTCCTCCACCACCACAGTAAATTGGAGTCCGATGCATTCACTGAAAAATACAAGTGAGAAAGCTAAAGTAAAAGTCAAGTATCCCTGTTATTTTTTTTGTCTTCACTATTTTTATTATTTATTTATTTTATTGTTGAAAGTATTACAGATAGTCCCTCTTTCCCCCCATTGATCCCCTCCTTCCCACTCCCACCCCCCTCCTGCCTTCCCAGACTAGTGTCCCTGTCGATTGGTTGTGCATATAGGTATATACGTTCTTTGGTTCATCTCATCCCTCCCCTCCCATCCCCCGTCCCTCTGAGGTTTGCCAGTCTGTTCCCTATTTCCATGACTCTGAATCTCTTGGTCTGGACCCTGTTACTTTTTGATGTCCAGTTTTACTTAATTCATTCCTCAGGTGAAAGATTAAAGAAAAAAAAATGTATCTCTATAGTTAGTATAAAATAATGGCTTGAAATCTGAACTCATAGCAAAATAGATGTTTCCAAAACAGGTTTTACATGTCACTGAAAATACAAACCTCTAAGGAACCTTTGCCAATGGATATATATTTTTTAAATCTTTGCTACTTCTCTAAACTTTATAGTTTGTATAAATTATTTCTAAGGTGGCCCTATAAAAAACATTTTAGCATAATCTGAACTCATGGAGATGTAATGTTTTAAACCTCATAAACTCTTTCCATTAAACTTGTTTTGATTTGTTTGAGTGAGTAGTTACATGATGTATTAGCTCTTTCTCCTCTTGGACCTCTGAAAGGGGAGGCAGATGAGTTTGATAAAGTGCTGGCACCAAGGGACAGCTAGAGACACTGTTTATGTCATATAACCAGGCAAACGCAATCAGAACCTGCTTTATGGAATCAATATTACAAAGTGCTTAGGCACTTGACTAAGGAAATATTATCTACTCGCCATCATTTTCACTTCTACTTACACATGGAAGATTCCAAATCCATGTATTTTCCTTTCTTCCAATTACCACTAACTACTTTAGTGCAGAGCATCCTAGTTCCATACGTGGACTGTTGTGTGGATTTGTCAACTGCTCTCCTGTCTACCACCTATATTTTCCATTGCAAGCATCCTGTTGCTGATGCAGAAATTTTTCTGAAATTTAAATCTGTTCACAATCTACCCCAAGTTATAGTCATTCAATGGATTTTCATCATCTGTGGTTTAATTTCCAAAACAGGTCCCATGACATACTAGTCACTGTTCTATTAATACAAAAGCAAACTCTAAACAAAGTAGGTTTTCATTGTCCAACAAGTAGGAAAATGTCGTGGATTTATCTCTTTTAACAATTGGTATGCCATACCCATTGAAAACTTGAGCCATGCAGAACCCTGCTTGACTCTGGTGCCAGTTTTATATGACCAGGTCTACGTACACGACCTTCTCTTCTTGCCTCGCCACTGTGGGTTTGACAACATACCCTACATTCACACATATTTGTTACGTGGTCTCTCTACAAGCCTGTAAGAACAATATACTAGTGTGCTCGAAAGCGGGGACTACACTTTCTGTACCTCTTTCTCCCCACTACCATAGTGCTTGGCATACAGTTGATTCTTCCTAAATATGTGATCACAGAATGGGTGGATGATAAACTGATTAACAGAAAGACTGCCACCTTATTTTACCCTAGATGATGACAAAGAAAAGCTCTGTAGACTAAAGTTTGTTTAATGAAAGAATCCATGGAAACAGACAGTAGCAAGACTATGTCTCTATTCTGTTTCCCTTCTTTGCCTAAGGAAATATTGACTCTTCACACCTGAGGTTTCTAGTAATGAAGGGTCTCACAAGCCCTGAGGAGGTTGTATTTGGAGCACTTCATTTGGTGAGAAGGAGAGAGAAATAACAATTTAGCTTTGATCTTAACAACTTTTCTGTTTAGTCTGCCTCTTCTCTTTTCTCCTCCTCCCCCTCTTCCTCCTCCCTATCCTCCAGCCTCCTCCTCTCTTCTTCCTCTTCTATTTTTTTTGTTTGTTTGTTTGTTTTGTTTTTATCCTTACCCAAGGACCTTTTTTCATTTTTTGTTCAGATAGAGTGGGAGGGAGAGAGAGGAAGAGAGAGGAAGAGAGAGAGAGAAACATCGACGTGAAAGGGACCCGCCAAGTGTGGTCGCCACCCGCACGACCCAACCTGGGTCGGGGACAAACTGCAACCGAGGTACATGCCCTTAGCGGGAACCGAACCCGGGTCTCTCAGGACCACAGGCCGATGCTCTAACCTCTGAGCTAAACTGGCCAGGGCTCTCTTCTGTTTTATAATGCAGAGATGCAAATTCCTTATTTGAGAAGAATTTATATTTTATAGTATTCCAGATAATTTCTTAATCCCTGGGGAATTTTTTCTTTACATTTTTCATATAGCTATTTGTTTATATAGCTATTTTTTATATAGCTCTTTATTTAAACTTTGTAGGATAAAAATGATAAAGATACGTATTGGTCAGTGAGACTGCAAATGGTTCTTAATTGAATGAAGGCTCTGAAGTCTGGGCAAGGTTAGTCACAATTTCTCTATGATATTCATTTAACAAATTGGTCTCATATTGCCTGGCTGGTGTGTCACAGTGGTTGACTGATGACCCATGGACCAAACAGTCACCAGTTCGATTACCGGTCAGGGCACATGCCCAGGTTGTGGGCTAAATCCCCAGTGGGAGGCATGCAGGAGGAGGCCAATCGATGTTCTCTCTCATCGATGTTTCTATTTCTCTCTCCTCTTCCTCTCCCTCTAAAATCAATATAGAAAACTTTTTTTAATTGGTCTCATATTAATTAATTTAATAGAGTCCAGGTATTGACTGACTCTTACAAAAATAAGTTGCTTTTTTTATTTTTCTGATATATTATTATATTCAGTTTTTAAAATTTTGGAATAGAACATACATTAGATGTCATAGGAAACAAAACTGATTGCTAATGTATTTGCAAAAGCATCTCCTAAGACTCAAAGTGAGAACACATAGTGAATATAAAAATTATCTCCATATAAGAAAATAATAACTTTGAGAAGCAGGACATTAGAGAAGCTTTAAACACTGATGAAAAACAAATGTTAACTGAAAAAAACAAAACAAACATTAACTGTCAAAGTAGAATAGGTAAATTGGGCCAGCGTGGAGCCTGGTTGGTCAGATAATCTGATAATAAATTAATCCAAGCATACAAACTGTCGCCTAATCCAATCAACAGTTTCTGTTTTGCTGATTAAAATTTCAGCTCCTTGTTAGATTCAGTGATTAGTTCCAAATATGGCCTCTTCCTTACACAGCCTTCAATTATGTGAGAAGAACTGAGGCACTCCAATATTAAATACAGTAAATGAGACAGTAATTGTTTCTGTTTGCACTGTGGACTTGAACAATAACATAATGCATCATGGCCCTTTAGTCATAGATATGTAATAGTGATGTCATTTACAATCTGAAAATTCTGGCAAGTCCAATACTACATGTTGCTCTTGCACTTGGTCTATTTCTATGTAACTTACCAAAAGTCAATGATGTCCCCAGTTTACAAGTAATTTTAATAGATTATTTTATCAGATATTCCATCTGATACCTGAGAAATCTCTAGAAATGCTTTACAATGAATATAAGTATCTACACTATAGAATGTAATGTACCCACAGGGATAGAGAAGGAGGGAATTAGCACAATTATCACACACCAAAACCATATGGTAGTAATTTTCTTATTTCATAGGTGAGAAAATTGAAACAAATTAATGCAAGTTTCATGTCCCCAGTAGATTATTTGATCTAGATCTAACTGGCTTTTTATTTATTTTTTGGTACATCACATTATCTAACAAAAGAAAACACAAGAAAATCATTTAGCTAGTTACTTATATAACACAGACTCTGAATGAGGGAAGATTTTTGTTTTTTAAGTTGTTTTTATTTTTTAGCTACATATAGTGATCTAAAATAAATCATTTTTTTTTAAATGCCAGAATGTCTCCAGAGAACTCTGAATATTTGACTGATAAAATCAACCATAATGGATGAGTTTAGAAATATGAATAGTCTTCTTAAGGATAATGGATAGTTCCCAAGCCAGAACAAGACTAGACTCATTGGTATTAGCTAAGCTAAAAAAGAATAAAATATGTCAAGATAAAATAGGTTGTCAGCAATGGCAGCTCAGAAAAATGCAGAGAGAGGAAAACCAATGTTAGCAGTGCATATCTGGACAGTGTCCAAGGAAAGAAAAATTGAATCCAGATGCTGTGATATAGTCCCAGGGAAACTCAGCGCTCCTCTACAGTCCAATACCCTCATGTTATATATGCCTCTTCCTAGGAAGAAGTGGTCAAATTTGAGAACACTGATTTGACTTGATTTTCTAGGAGGTAGAGCCTTAGTAGAGTTAGTTGAAGAATAACTCTCTATTAGGATGCATGCTTCTTTTATGCTGGCAAGAACATCATGGGTCCAGGTGCTACTGATTCTATATGCATGGGTACCAAAGTCCAGCTATTTCTAGGCTTTAGGATAAACTATCTCCTTCACTATGGAAATAATTCCAAAACTGGCTGTACTTTGAAACTGAAGGAATATGATTTGAGATTTTACATGGGCTTAATGAAAACACCAGAGTAGACTACTCAGTCTTCTATGATTCTAGGCTCTCGATTGCTTCTAGCCGGTTATATTAAATAGGGCAGGCTAGATTTTATGGTGACAAATAGAACTACAGGAGTTAGCTCAATATAATAGTTTATTTGTTGCTTATATTACAGTAAAGACAGGTTTCAGTTTGATAGGAGTAAGGAGTAGCAGTGTGCCTGTATGGATGTGTGTGTTGGGAGAAGGGGCTCATCGCTACCATCATTCATGATCCAAGAACATGGCAGCTCCGTCATTTTCAATTCATAGCTCCCAAGGCTGCCTTTGGGACCATCATCTTGCCCAAGTTAAAAAGAATGAAAATAATCGAGGAACATATGAAAAAGTTTTATAGTCATGCCTACAAGTGGTACATTTCACTTCCACTCATATTCTGTAAACTACAACTCAGTCACATGACCAATATAACTGCAAAGAACACTGGAAAATGTAATCTGGTTGTGTTCCTAGGAAGAAGAGGAGAAAATATTTTGCCAATTCCATCAACTGCCAACATAGGCAAAAATATTTCTACTTGTGGTTCGGCCAAAATCACAGAAATACTGTATTGTAAGGTGAGCACATCGTTTATCATTTTCTTAGTTACCCCTAAAAAATTGTGTGTGTGTGTGTGTGTGTGTGTGTGCGTGCGCGCATGTATACGTGTGTGGGTGTGTATGGTATCTGTTGTTGTTCCAGAATTTATTTTTTTATTTAAAAGTTTTTTCAATTACAGTTTACACTCAATATTATTATTATTATTATTATTATTATTATTTATTTATTTATTTTTTATCCTCACCCGAGGACATTTTTCCACTTTTTTTGTTGTTGTTGTTCAGGAAGAGTGGGAGGGAGAGAGAGGAACAGAGAGAGAGAGAGAGAAACATCGATGTGAAAGGAACACATCGAGTGGCTGCCACCCGCACAACCGACTAGGGCCGGGGACAAACTGCAACCGAGGTACATGCCCTTAGCGGGAACCGAACCCGGGTCTCTCAGGACCGCAGGCTGATGCTCTAACCGCTGAGCCAAACCGGCCAGGGCTCAATATTATTTTTTATCAGTTACATGTGTACAACATAGTGGTTAGACAATCATATACTTCACAAAGTGTCCCCCTGGTATTTCCGGTACCCAGCTGGCAGTGTCAGTCTTGCTTTGTTTGGATGCTCACTAATTTATATGTTTTTGCTAATCTGGGTTCTATTATAATTCTGCATTGAGTATGTAAATGCTTTGCATAACAGGAAATTAATTTTGATTACTTAAATGGGATAAACTTTTCATTTAATATGTTTTCTGCTTTATATAGTAATTTCTCAAGCTTAGTCAACGTGAACCTGACAAAGAAATAGCAATATAACAGCTATGCTTCACTAAGTTCCTTCCATGTATTAAGCACTGAGCCAGGGTCATTACAATAGCAACAATAAGTATTTAAGTCTCAACAACCCTGCAACTGAGATATATCTATGCCATTATTTTTTAATGTAGAAACAAAGAAATAGAGATGATTAGATTTGCCCAAGGTCACCAGTTAGGAAGGGTTGCATACTGTAATTTGAACTCAAATCTATCTGCTTTTCAATCCCATAAACTTCATATTTGTTTTAACACATTCAGGCAGCTGAAACAGAACACCATGGCCTGGGTGGCGTATCAACAACTGGAATATATTTCCCACCGTTCTTGAGGCAGTGATGTTGAAGATCAAGGCATCAACAGATTTGGTGTCTGGTGAGGGACCAGATTAAAGTTCATAACTAGTCTTCTTTTCACCATGTCTTTGCATAGCAAAAGGGAGCAAGGGACCTCTCTGGGGCATCCTGTATATGAGCAATCGTTCAATTTGTGGGGCTTTGTTTCTACACCCTAATTATCTTCCAAAGGCCTCACCTCCTAATACCCTCAATTAATTGAGGCTTAATTTTAACATATGAATTGTGGGGGGCACATTCAGTCCATAGCACCCTTGATTTTTGCTTTTGAATCTGCAGAGTAAAGGAAAACTGTCTGGTAATGGAGCCCATGTATAGCTCTGTCTGTGATAAAAACCATCTGGGTGCCTGGTAGCTCCTCTCTTCTTAATGGTTGCCATCCTCGCTATGACACATCACGAGGGGCAAGTATTGCCCAGAGTTATTTTCTGTGTTGCACAAAGTCAATTTCAACTTCGGAGAATTATTCCATAGGACTCTTGCAATACAGAATAAAAAATAGATATATTTGGCATTTAAAATGAATATCAGAATAGTAATCCTGGACATTAGAAAAATGTTCTAAAACTTCATCACCACCCTAACATGGCAGGATGATCTCTTACAGTGGACAAACTCCTTAACAAAAAAACAAACCCTGACATGCTCTAACATTGTCCCTTGCCGGTAAGTAGGTAATGTCAAGCGGATTCTAGAAGGTCTAGCCTTAACAGCATTCAGGACCTAGGCAACCACAAAGGGGGGATAACAAGAGTCCTGTGTGTTTTTTAAGTGCCTTATGTTTACAAACAACATTGACATGTTCATTATTTTATCTACGCTTGCATATGAACAAAGAACAGTGTTTTGGTCATAAAATGTTCTCAGTATTTATTCTAGAGTACAAAATCAACTTGTCGATTTCTCTTTCAAATTGAATTATACCATCCCAGAATTATGCAATTATTTCCTGTCCATATGAACTTTATTTCAGCAATGGTTATGGAAGAGATTACTCACAGATGTAATCTCAAATCACATCACTGTGCAATTTCATAAAATAAAATAAATTTAACTAGTTCTTAAAATTCCACTAGGTTATTCAGTTCATGACTTTATAAGCAGGGCAAATGGTCTAAAGAAGCAAGATTAGGTTCATTTGAGTGGTACTTGACGTAATAGTTGAGTATCTTAGAATTGTCTCACTGTTTAAGAATCAACAATTTTTCCTTTCCCTCCTTATTCTTTTCTTTCTGGTAAAGCTTATCAGAAGATACATGATCTTTGAAATAGAGTGATCTGGAATTGCAGGTCAACTCTTTTATTTTCCAGCTACCTGAGTTCTCCAAGTTCCAGTTTCTTCATCAGCTAAATGAGGGTAACACTATTTATTTACAAAGGGGTGATGAGTATTAAGTGTCTGCTTATACTAGTCACCATGGTAACAAATATAGGAGGACAAGTTTAGGCAGGGGCATTCCTGTGCAGAGCTCAGGTTCTTGAGACTGTCATAAACTATTGAAAAGAAGGTGGAGAGATTCCAGAGCCAACAGGTGAGGACGACTATGGAGTGCAGAGAAGGTTTGACCAAGGAGAGGATGATGTTGACTCGCGGGACTCTGGGTGGATGGGACAGGGACCTTGGGAATAACAACACATCAGGAGAAGGCAACAGCACCTCACAGGCAATGTGGGAGAGATTTCTGGGGTAAATGCAAAACCATGGTTTTCTGCATTTTGTGGGCTAGAGTTGCTGGGCTATGCTATTTTTTTTCCCCTTCCTTGATTTTAGAGAGAGAGGAAGTGAGAGGGAGAGAGAGATGGAAACATCAATGAGAGAGAACATTAATTGGTTGCCTCCTGCATGCCCCCCACAGGGAATAGGGCCCACAACCCTGGCATGTGCCCTGACTGGGAATCAAACCTGCGACCTCTTGGTGCATGGGTTGATGCTCAATCACTGAGCCACACCAGCCAGACTGCTATGCTATTTTTATGAGGCTTTTGTTCAGTTGACAAAAGAAGAGCATTAGGGAACACCATGGAAAACCCATAATTGACTAAACCGCCCAACTTTCCTAAGACATTGGTGGCAGCTGGTCGAGCAGTTTTTTCTGCTCTCCAATTTAGAAAAAAAATGCTGCCAACAATCTCTCACTGGCAGAGATGCTTTCCTTACACGAGAGACTTCTCTGGGGGAAAGTGAGACAGAGAGCACCAGACCTGTCTGACACTGAAGTCCGCATCCCTAGCCTGATCCAGCTTCTCTCTGGGCTCCATTCAATACATGTCCTGCTCATTGAGCCCCTACCATAGAATGCATTGGGCTGGGCAATTAGGACAGACATATAAGTGGTTATTTCTTCCCTAGCCTCCCGAAGGTGAAAACAGATTAGTGCTCAGTAGGGCTCCCTCAGAGGGTGACTAAAAGCTGCATAGTTAATAATGTCAGGGGACTGTTTGAGATAATGCACACTCAGTGCCTTGCACAATACCTGGTAAGAGTAAGTTCTTATTAAGTGTTCTGTGATGGTTGAAATAACGACGGTAATGACGCTGACAGAGACAATGGTGATGACAGTGATGATGATGCTGAGGGTGAGGGGGTGGAGGAGAGGGGAGATGCGAAATCCTCTGGCATGCTTCCCTGACCCCTTTCTGACCCCAGATGTAGGGATGCCCTCTTCTGTGCCACCGCATGATTTTGAACTTAATTCCATTTCAGGTCTTGTTACAGGATCCTGTTGTCATGGAATTTCCTGCCTTTCTTTCCTACTAATTTAAGCACCAGGAGGTTCTACCTTAGTCTTTTCTGATCCCTCATTGCCTTGGACCTAGTAGCCTCTTAAAAATACCTGTTGAACAGCTGAATCAATTGAGGTAATTTAATTCTGGATTACACACTGTAAACTGAAAAGCCCTAGTATGATTAGCGTAGTTGTTTATATAGGTTTTTGCCGCTGTTCAATTATTTTTTTCCAAACAATAAGCACTCTGTGTGTTGGGAAGATGTCCAATATTGCTGCCACCCCTTGTGACTGTGAAAACAGCTGTTCTTTGTTTGGTTTGAAGGCAAAAGCAAAAAGAAATTGACTTGGAGCTGGAGGTATTTAATACAACACAAAAGAAGAAAAACTCAAACAATGAGAACCTTGCTGATGAAAGAGCGGTCACAGAGAGCAGCATTAGCATCTCCTGGGATCTTATTAAAAAGCAACATCTCAGGCGCCACCCCAACATACTGCATTTTAACAAAATCTCCAAGTAGCTCCTGCACAGACCGCGCGTCAGAAGCCCTGCTCTGAAACCCTCGGCGCACTCAGTGAAGCAGAGTGAGCTCTCCTTTCCTGGACACACTTTAGGAAGGATACATGGTGAAGAAGGAAACAAATGTTTAGAGAGCATCACCATGTACCAGCTCAGAACAGGTGTTTTGATATGTGTTTTACTCCAGTCCTCCCACTATTTTTCTAAAGTGTGTATTGTTCCTTTTATAGGCACCGAGAGAGGATTCATTCTGTAGCAAAGCGCACACAGTAGTAAGCAAATGGCCAAGTTTGACTTTGCGTGATTCTCCTTCAAAGACAGTTTTTACAGGAAGCCTGAAGCAATCTCATCAAGCCCTAATTTAGAAAACATGCTCTCAAGTCATCGAAACTCTCTCCCATCACCATTACAGAGGCAATTCTGTCTTAACTGAAGTCATGGAACACCACTTGTATAATGTCCAGACTTTGAAATCAGGATGGCATGGGTTCAAATCCCAGCTTCCCTGCTTATTTGCTGTGCAACACTGAGCATCACCTAGCATTTGTGTACCTGAACAGGAACAGCACCTACCCCTAAGGGCTGCTACTAAGACTTGATCTCAAATGCAGGAAGCATGGGCACAGTCCCTAATGTATGTTCACTGCGCAACACACGCTAGGTGCTACTCTAATAAATCCTTTACTTGTTTAATAGAAATAACACCCCTAAGGGAGTCTTAGTTAAAGTGCTGCTTATTTCTATATTCTTACAGTCAACTCTCCCTTGTTAAATGTGCTTCGATATTTCAAAAGGACCTCAAACAAAATACATTGCATTCTAAACTTGAGATTTTCCCTGCCCTTTTCTACTGCAGCTTGAACTGTCTTCATCATATCAATTATCATGTGGTATTGTGATTAATTTTTACTCTTAATGGACGATACCTTTCTTAATATCAACAACAGCACATTATGCATCTTTTGAATCCCTAGCCCCTAGCACTGCACCACACACATGGAACAGGCTAAACAATTTCAAACATGTGTCCAGACATGCTTTGTGTTCTGCTCAAAACAGCCTAAAGATCAGAGAAACACCATTTTTAGTTGTCCTAGAAGAAAATGCTCGATTTATTTTAGGTCTTGAATTCAGTGACTTTACATTCTATTCTGTTTGGGAAAGTAGACTATTCACCCCAGAGTCTAGATTTATTATTTGAAAGATGCTGTATTTATAATGTGTGTGTGGTTTTTTGTTGTTTTTTTTTTAACTTAAGATCTAGAAAGAAAATCCTCACTTGCGAGATGTTATTGGTTTTCTAGGCCACACATAAATAAATAAATAATGCACTGTGATTCTGGCTCTTTGGTAAAGAGAAGGATTAAACGAGGCCTGGAAGGAGCTGCCATTGTGTTAACTGAAACATCAACTCTTTGCCAGCAGTTACGTTCAATGATTATTTGACAGCAATTATATTTTCCCCTCTCTGTTGCCAAACCTTAGTTAACTGCATAATGAAAGATGTCAAGGGTGGTACTTGGGCCAGCTCTTAACAGAGCTGAAATGATAAACCTTGTGGGACAGGGACTCTGCTGCAAGTCCAGGGTTCAGTCCCCTCTTCGATTTCACGCAGAGATGATACTCAACCTGTGCTAGGCTCAACGCCGCTTATGATCAAACAGAAACAAAGCCCCTTTTCTAGTTATATGTTCTTATAACTAGGTAATGCATATTCCTATGAGGTTTGTAAAGTGTATACCTAATGCTTTAGGTGAGGAAAAATTAACTTAAGAGACAGAATTTATCTCAAATTAAATCAGGAAAGGGAAACTTGGACATCAAATAAAGATATGTCTAAAATTAGAGGAAAACTTTTAAGATGATGATACTGATGGTGGTGGCGATAGCCATTATTTATTGAATGCCTGTTATATACTAGGCTCTGTAGTAGATATTTTATACACATTATTCTAAGTATTTTTAGTTGAATTTATTGGGGTGATATTGGTTAATAAAGTTAATACTGGTTTCAGGTGTACAATTTGATAATACATCATCTGTATATTATATTGTGTGTTCATCATCCCAAGTCAAGTCTCCTTCCATCACCATTTACCCACCCTTTGCCCTCTTCTACCCCCTCCCACCCCTTTCCCTCTGGTAATCCCATACTGTTGTCTGTGTCTATGAGGTTTTTTTCTTTGCTTAATCCCTTCACCATTTTGAACCAGCTCCCCCATCCCCTTCCCCTCTGTCAGCTCTCAGTCTATTCTCTGTATGTCTATGTTTTGAAAATGACAACCAGGAGGTGTTGCTACCTTAACCATTATGCAGAAGCAGAAGCTCAGGCTGTGAGCTTGGAGTCAAACAAGTAATAAATGGCCAAGAAGGATCAAGAATTCACACATTCTCTGACACCACCACCACCAGTAGATGTAACAGAGTAACCCTATTCTATTGGAAGAAATGTAACAAAAAACATTCTGCCAAGAAAGTACTAACAGGAAATCCAAAGTTTAAATGCACACACACACACACACACACACACACACGCACATACCAGCACGTCTTATTGTTATTCAGAGATGTCAGTGCTGGCATCAAATTCAGGTCTAGCCCTGTGTGGATCCAGGTGTAGTTGGCTAAGATGAATTTTTTATATGATCAAAAATAAATTTGGCTACTGTGATTCAAATATTCACAAGTCAGTGATATTCATTGTTGTATGTAACAGCCAAATTTCTGGATCCACAAAGTTGAATCTGCCCTTGAAACTGTGTTGCCCCATCAGGCCTGGACTACATGGAGCCTACCTGTCAATAAGTCCATGTCTGAACACTAAGCCAATCTTCTGCTGTGACGTAGCTATCTTTTTATGAAATAACGTCTTAAAACCAAGTAGCTTTTAAATGGCAGTTTAAAACAGATTTCACGACATTTGTTATGTGGGTAAAGTATTCAAAATAAATATCTAACCACATTTTCTTATTTTTTTTCTTTTTGTCTTTATTTCAAGAAAAAATAAAGGACAGTTTGCCCAACCACAAATATCATCTGCATAAATATTAAGTAAGAAGATTCTTTAAACAATTCCTGTATGCCACCTTTTTATGGGCACACTTGGAGAAAACACAGCCACGTTTCCAGAAGGTGACTCAACGCCCAAATGCCAATGTCATCTACCTACTGACAGACTCCACTAAGCAGCTGCTACCAGAGAGAGATGAGCTCTTGGGTGTCTACACTGGTTGCCAGTCTGTGTGTTCACTGAAATTAAGTGCCACAGTATTATGAGGATGGATCTGTCAAGACCCATATGCAGACTCTGGCCCAATTACAAAATGGCAGGTGGCACCTGTATGGTGACAGGGGAGGATTGACTCCAGGTGGCACACAAAGCACAACTTAATATGACTGCACTGAGGGAACTCAGAAGGGATAGGTTCAAAAGCAATAAAACAAACTCGTCAGCCAGGGCTTTAGCCCAGTAGAGTTTGATGTTATCCTCTGCGCTCTATTCCTGTCCATTAGTTTAATGAAAGCAAATTAAGTCAATGATCTAATAAAAATATTTTCTGTTTCATGAAATCCATTGCTGATGAAATTAGATAATGGTTGCCAAGGCAGTTTGAAAAGCATATTGAACATTGTACACTGTGATTTTTAAGCCTTGGGTTAGACTTTCCTCTGGAATTGGACAGGTATCTCTTGACAATCTTCATCAGCCTATAGGCTATTTTCTGCAGATGGTGCTGGAGTCTTGGCAAGAGAGTTGCTTAAGAATTAATGGTTATTTACTCTGAAGTTATGTCCCAGACACCAGACACCTCTGTGGTGAAAAGAGCCAGACTTCTGGCAGGAACTGAGTCTGACCTGAACAAAGTCAATTATACCAGCTCTGTAGTCTTTGCCAAATCACTTTTCCCTGAACCTCGGATTTCTCTTCTGTTTAATGGGTATGAATTTCTATCTAACACAGTTATAAAATAAATCATAATTAAGCCTGACATTTAAGAATTGCTCAGTATAAGCTACTTTCCCACCCAGCTACCCAAACCTTATCCTACTGATGCTCTAAGCCATGACATAATTTCAGGCAGGTGACATGGTAGTAATAATCAAGATACTGCTATAAAAACTCAGAGACCTTCAGTTTCAACTTTTTAGACACAGTGTCCATAAAATCTATGTGTCCATTCTTAGCTTATATACTATACTCCTTTTATAAAAATAATTCCTAACATGCAGATTATGAAGACAATATGAGAGTTCTATTAATGTATCATTATAAAACCTACAAAAATTTTCCATTCATGTGTCTTATTCAGGACTTTACTTCTTTCTGAATGTGTTTTAAGAGAGAGACAGAAAGACATCATAAGCTTTGTTTCCTGTTTAGCACCTTGATCATATTAGGTTTTTGAATGAAGGATTAAAATAGAACATAATACACCTATACATGGGAAAACCTGTGCTTTACATTAAATCTACAGTTTCAGTAGCAACCATAGCTTATCTTCTTGGAGAAATGAGTTGCAGGATGGTTTTGATTGACATATTACTATTTATCTACTGAGGTTGAAGACATGATCTTAAACCCATATTGAAATATCAATATTTTCATATTAAGTTAGACATAACAGGTTGTATATTTTAATTAATGTTTAAGAAAAACACAGGATAACAGTAGTTATTCTCTAAAATATTTATATGTGTATTTCCCTAGAATGTGAGCTCCTTGAAAGCAAAATCCTCAGCACAAACTCACCTTCCCGGCACATATTACAAACTAATTACCAAAATAACTAGCTAATTAACAGGTGAATAAATGAATTAGCTTAGAAACTCTCTCTCTTTTAAAGAAAAAAGCAGCCTCTTTGCTTTTTTTACAAAAATAAGTCAGTAACTTGGTATAAATAAAAATTTTAATATAGACTTTGAAGGGAGGTGGTCCTTGAATTTAAATCCACTTGAGATAGCTAATGAGCTAGGTATCAGATAGATAGATAGATAGATAGATAGATAGATAGATAGATAGATGAGAAGGGAAGACTATTGCTCAAAATAGAATGCTGAGTGTCAACTGGTAAATGAAGGTAGAATGCTGAAGTTAGAAAAATGAGCATTTTGCACCCATCAGATATATATATATATATATATATATATATATATATATATATATATACACACACACACACACACACACACACACACACACACACACATCAGGCAAGAACCATCAAAGTGTGCTAAATCTAGCAGTAGTTTCTGATGAGGAACAAGGTATATCCATGAATCTCTCTATAAACTGCTTATTAGTTACAAGAGAATAAACCAGTATATAATGAAGGAAATTTAACAATACTTTTACTAAGTGATCAAAATAAATATCACCAATGAGAAGGACATTGTATGCTTGCAGATGTGATACACTGAAAAAAAAAAAAAAAAAAACCCACACACACATCATGTATAACCTGAATATAATCACAAGGAAACATAGATAGATTATATATGAAGAGCATGCTATTAAAAAAGGGAGGAGCTGTATTCTTTAAAAGCATAAATGTCAAAAAAGAAAATAACAGAAAAAGTAACCGTGTAAAAACTTCATTTCTTTGATATGACTTTTTCTCCTGTCTTACTCTTTGATTCAAACTGTCCTCCTCCAGCACCCTGACTGACCTGCCTCCTTCTCCCTTGCACAAATACTCCTTTAATCATTGAGCCCTCAGGACAGTGAGGTTCTGGTACCATCAAGCAGTATTAGGAACATAGCCTCAGGTCTATTGACCACAGAGACAGAGTTTCAATCAAACTAAAATTAATAGCTAGGCCTCAGTTGTGTTGCAGCTCTAGGTCCAGAAAAGTGGGGAAACCAGGCTGACATCAGTAGTAGATATAATGATCAACTACTCCCTACTCTAGCACAGACCAATCAGTAGAGATCACAACCCTTACTAAACTCTATCTCTCTTAGTCACCATGATTAATGATTTTTTTTCACCTACAACCCATCTCCTGGAAGCCATGAAGGAACTAGGCCTTTGAGCATTAGTGGCTCTGGCCATGGGCCAATGTCTAAAAATAAACCCTGACTGTCTTTGCTGTGAGCTCCCGTTTAAGTCTATTGGGCTTTGATGCATGCAAGCAAATGGACTTCTTTAGTTCTATAACAAAAACAGTAGAAACATTCCAGATTAAAAGATACTGAAGGGTGAGATCACGGGGTCAAGTGACAGTTCAATTTTTAACTGTTTGACGTAACATCATAGTGTTTTCCATAGTGGCTGTATCAGTCTGCATTCCCACCAGCAGTGTACTAGAGTCCCCTTTTCTCCACACCCTAGCCAACACTTGTTGTTTGATGATTTGTTGATGGCGGCCATTCTGACAGCTGTGAAGTGATAATTCATAGTTGTTTTAATTTGCATCTCTCTGATGATTGGTGATGTTGAGCATTTCTTCATATGTCTCTTGGCCATTTCTATGTCCTGTTTGGAGAGGTGTCTATCTAGGTCCTCTGCCCATTTTTTAATTGGGTTCTTTGTCTTCCTTTTGTTGAGTTGTATGAGCATTCTATATATTTTGGAAATTAACTTCTTATCTGATGCATCATTGGAAATTATAGTGTCAATGGGGGGGGATGAGAAATATCTGTAACAAAAACAAATTAATAAATAAAAAATTAAATAAATAAATAAAGATACTAAAGAGGCATGACAGTTCAGTATAATACTCAACTGGATACTGAATTGAGTAGAGAAAAAATCAAAACAAAACACTGTCAAGGACATGTTTGGGTCAGTTGACAAAGATGGATAGAGATTGTAAATTGAAAAAATATTGTATCACTATTAAATGTACAAAAGTTGATAAATATGTATTGTAGATATCTAAGAGAATCCTTCTATTCTTAAGAAATACTGAGGTTATTAGGTTCAAAGGCTCATATTTTTCCTAATGTATCTATCCTTCCTTAAGTGGTCCAGAAAGTGTGCTGAAATTATAAATTAGAGTAAAATGTTGACAGTAGTAAATGTGGATAAAGAGTTTTAAAGGTTGTACTATGTTTTTTTCTTGTAACTTTCCTTTAGATTGAAGTAATTTCTAATATTAAAGGTAAATAATCTTTTAAAAATCCATTTGACTATATACCACAGACAAGTTATTTATAACATGTATTTTTATTTTTTATAACCTGCTATATGGAGAATAAGGTGGAGCAAGACAGCAATGCCAGGTGTCCTAATTATTTGTAACACTTAGTAAATTGGTAATATTTATGTCCTACCAAAATCTTATCATCACACTCTCAGAATATGATTGTTTTTAGGTCTCTTTGCTCTGCAAGAATTGAAATTATATCTCTGCAACCTCAGAACTCATACCTTTTCCTGACACCATGATGTTCCACATGTGTCTCCCCTCAGAACCTCTTTTGGGACCAGGGAGCTACATGGCAGGTGTTTGGCCAGTTCAGCCCAGAGCTCCTTTAAGATCTCCAGACTACCTGGGCATTGGTGATCTAAAGGAAGAAACCAAGATTTAGCTCAGACAATCCAATGGAGGAAACCTTGGTGTTCAGGTTACACTGTTCTACCCTAAAAACAAATTATAGGCATTTTATGCAAAACTGCATAATAGAATCTGTGGCTGCAACTTGAAAAATAATGTAGTCTTTGATTCTTACTGGTATATAATAGGAGTAGATTGTTCAATTGGATAAGCAGAGGAGGATTTTTTTTTCTTTTCTTTTTTTTTTTTTTTTTTTTGCTCCTATTTTGGAAATAGCAAACAGAGTTATTACAAGTCACTCAAGCATGAAACAAATGGCTGAAACTAAAATTGTGAAATGATTTTAATTAAAAGAATAACAAAGCCTGTGCACTCCTGCTGGGCACTAGTTTATAATAAGAATCGTTCTTCTGTTTAGTGTTTAGCATTCAGACCCTCAGTCAAGTGACACAGATGAAATTGTTCAAGAAATTGAACTTATAACAATGTCTACCTTTTCTGTATGATATAGAATGTCTAAGAGGAAAGCCATCAATGGAATTTAGAGAAATTAATAGTAGAGCTAGAATAGGTAGCTAATCTTCCGGTTCTAATTTCACAGCTCTGTCCATTCTTCTGCTCTACTGGATCATGATACCTATGACAATTCCAAGTCTGAGAAAACACAGATACAAAAGAGGAAACACTACCTATCTACTCATCTTGGATGGGTTTAACTGAGTATTGTGAAGGCCAGGTAATGGATGAGTTGCTTTTTCTCCTCTATTTATCATGCTGCCTAGCAGTGACTTGACATTCAATACCGTTTGGCTGAATGAAGCATCAAGTGAAAGCAATGTTATTATCCCACCAGGCATCTACTAAGTACCTACTGGGTATTAGGCACTACAATAGGCACCACATGATTAAGAAACCACAGCCCCACTCCGGCCAGTGTGGCTCAGTTGTTTGGGCATCTACCCATGCACCAGATGTTGGTTCAATTTCCAGTCAGGGCACATGCCTGGGTTGCAGGCTCAATCACTCTCACATCAATGTTTCTCTCTCTCTCTCCCTAAAAAAATAAAATTAAAGTCAATAAAAAAATTACATCCTGGCTGATTAGAGCATTGGATGGTGGACCAAAGCATCTCAAGTTGGATTCCATTCAAAGGCACACTCCTGAATTGCAGGTTAGATTCCCAGCCCCAGTCAGGGTTGTATGGGACACAAACAATCAAAGTGTCTCTCTTACACTGATGTTTCTCTCTGTGTTCCTCCCTCCCTTCCACTCTCTCTAAAAAATATCAATGGAAAAATATCCTTGGGTAAGGATTTAAAAAAAAGAAATAAAACAATAATAAACAATTAAAATAAAACACAGTCCCATTCAAGGAGTTCACAGTCTACAATTATCTGCATGTAAGCAGATTATCGCAATACTACACCATGAGTGCAACTCTGAACAGGTAACTTGGACATGTTATGAACCTTTAAAATAGAGAAACTAGATTTTGGACTCGGTTCAGCTCCCTTCCCTTTACCACTCCCCCATTACAATTTTTAAAATAAAATAATAATAATAATAATAATAATAATAATAATAATAAAATAGAGAAACTAAAAGGAAACAGGCCAAATGTATTGCAGCCCAACTAGAATAAAGTTTGAGTGGCATAAGGGACAAAGCTATGGATTTCTGACTATCAGTGGCTTTTCTTTTAATTGAAACTACAGGACAACAGCATATGCCTGTGCATAGGGATGAGAGAACCCCTGAAGAGAATGTTGTCCTATTATCAGTCTTCCTAGGAAACCTCAGTCCTCTGGTATAAATCCCGGGGCACTCGGAAGGTGTTATGGGCTGAATTGTGGTCCCATCAAATTCATATGTTTAAGTCCTAATGCCTAGTACCTCTGCATATGACTAGTCCTATTTGGAGATAGGGTCATTAAAGAGGCAATTAAAGTTAAACGAGGTCATTGGGATGAGCCCAAATCAAAATGACTGGTATGTTTATAAGAAGAGATTGGGATACAGAATAAGGGATGGCCACATGGGGACACAGCTAGAAGGTGGCCATCTGGAACCCAAGGAGATAAGTTCAAAAGAAACCAAACCTGCCAGTACCTTGATCTTGGACTGCTAGCCTCAAGAACGTAAGAAAATAAGTTTCTGTTGTTTAAGCCATCCATCTGTGACATTTTGTTATGGCAGAAATCTGGGTGAGAAAGGGACCCCAAAAGTCATCTGGCCTTGAGTTAATGGTGTAAGTTATTCTTAACATTGTACTTATTTTCCTTTATGGTCAAATCATTAGTGAAATATTATTAAAGTTATAGCCTGAGCTTTGGTTCTCTGTGATGTTCTGCCATCCTTTAGTTGGAGCAAATGAAAGAAAAACTTAGTGACAGTCCATAGTGAGAAACCTCTGTGTCCACTGGGGCTACTTCTCAAAGGAGAGGCAGGGAGGGTGCAGAAGCAGAGCAGCAAGACTGAGTGACGTTTTCTTTCTTAATTAATTGTTTAGAAAGAAAGATGAAGGCAGAGAGAGAAACATCCATATGTTGTTCATTTATTTATGCATTTATTGATTACTTCTTGTATGCACCCTGACCAGGGATTGAACCTGCAATATTGGTGTATCAGGACAGCGCTCTAACCAATTGAGCTACCTGGCCAGTGCCTGAGTGACTTTGCTTTAAGCACACGTAAGGCCCAGGGTGCATCTCAGAAATAACTTGGGAAAGTTTTGGTAAAGAAAGGACCTAATTTTGAGTAGGCTCTATGGTCTTCCTAAATTTTAATTAAAATTGATATTATTTTCTATGGCAGTTAACAAATTCTAAAGCATGCAATTGATATGAAGAAGAGGGGAGACATCAGATAATTCAAGAATCAAAAAAACAATTAGATTTGAAAAGCCGATTCTGAGTTGGGGTTTAAAACGCTGCAGTAAGGGTGTCTGGGAGACATGCGGACAGTGAAGTAAGGTCCTTTTTCCATCTCTGCGGGATTTTACAATGTGACATTCCCTGCACATGTTTTCAAATCATTCTTTTCAAACTTTCTTTGAAAATAGACAGTGTTTCTCAGGTCTGCTTTTGACATAATCTCACTTTAAAATGGTCAGAGCTTCTACCACCTCTATTTTATAAAAAAAAATTGCAAACTAAACTTTCTCAAAGTCATACAGGGGAGGAGGGACTCCCAGTCTGGTGCTCATTTTACAAAGTCAAAATGTTCCCTCTAAGAAAAACTCCTAGCTTCAAGAAAACTTTAGTTCATTTTAGGAAACAAGGCATATTCCAATACCATGTTCCACAGCTTGACTTCAAATAGCCATTCCTGTTTTTCTTAGTAGTAATTTCCATTCCCTCATCCATTCATGATCATTAAGTAGCATTTAGTAGATTTCCAATGTAGCAGTTCCTACTACAACTTTCTCTTTAAAAATACACTTTCTTTTTAGTTTATTATAGTTTTAGATTTACAGAAAAGTTTCAAAGATAAGAGTTTCCATATATATCATACTCAGTGATCCCATTTGTACATTAATATTAATAAAAACTACATTTATTTCATAGTTCCTTAGTTTTCACCTAATGCCCTTATTGTGTTCCAGGATCTCATCCAGGATAAAACATTACATTCAGTGTGATGTCTCTGTAGTTTCCGTTCGGTGGTGCCAATTTCTCAGAAAAATTATACACACACACTCACACACACACACACACACACACAATGACTTTATTGCTATTAAAGAATACTGTCAGGTACTTTATAGATTTCTTTTTTTCTGATTTGAAATGTTCTGCTGTTTTTCATAGTTACATATAGATTTTGTTTTTTCAGGAGGAAGACCGGAGGTAAAATGCATTCTCACCACATTATATCAAAGGTACTTGCTTATCAACATGACTGATCACTGTTCAAGTTGACATTGATCACCTGGCTGAGGCAATTATTGCCAGGTTTATCCACTATAAAATGACCCTCCTTCCATGTCCCTTTCCATAGTGTACTCTGGACGGAAGTCACTGTGTGAGGACTACTCCCCAGGCTTGGGAATGTACCTGCCACTTCCTTGAGAGCAGAGCATCTTCATTAATGAATTGGAATTGTTCTGCATGGGAGATTTGTGTAACTCTCCTTTTATTCTTAAATAGCAATAAGATCCACTTTCATATATATTTAGAAAATACACAAAGATAATCATATACATAATAATTATATAAGACTACAAAATATTTCTTTATATATAATAATGAAGAAAAATGACCTTTCAGGAATAGACACACCGTTTTCTTATCTTGCAATTTTTGTTTTAAAACACCAGATCATGTTACTTTTCTACTCAAAATTTTTTAATATCTTCTTATCATCATCAAGATGGAGCCCAAGATTTTCCATTATAATCCAGCCCCATCTTCTGTCTTACCCCCATGCTATTCCATAACCCCACGACTTGCAGTCTGCTGTGAAAAGCAGAACTCATCTATGCAAAATCCCCAGTGTATAGTAGGTACTGGATAAAACAAAATAATTCATCAGTACTAACCAAAGAAGACACATAAATGTTTCATTCTTTCTAATATATGTTAGGTGAGAATAAAATTCATTTAACAACAGAAATCGAGGAACAAGAAGTTCAGAAAATGAGAGGTAAGTTACTTTATAGTATTGATAATATTTTATAGTTTTTGTAGTTGTATATAGTATACGAAACACCATTTTGGGTTTTTTTTTGGTCTAAAAGTAATCATAGCAGTAATGCTGAATATGGTTTAGTCCATATTCCCAAAGAATATTTATCCATTTTGTTTTCTTATAACTAATCAAATGTATAATCTAGTATAAGATCAGAACCGTTAGGACTGTTGAATTACTTCCAGTCATTAGAACCATGGTTGGAATGTCACTTTAATATTTATTGAGTACTTTCTCTGAAGCGGGCAAGCTGCCAGGCACTAGGGAATGCAAGGATGGAGAGATAAAACAATGCCTCTGACCTGGAAAGGCTCATCGGTTAGTATAAATTATAGACCTATAAGTAATTATAGCAAAATGAGATGGAGGTAAAAATAACAGAAGTCCTGTCAGAGAATGCGAGGGAAGTTTCACAGAGCCGTTTTGCCCTGAGGGAAAGGTGAGATGGGAGCTAGCCAAGGTTCTGAAGGAAAGGAGGACATTTCAGCCCTGAAGACCTGCTTTCACGCACAGATGTGCACAAGACAGAAACCACAGCCGTGTTCAGCCCTTGCGCCCAGTGCCATTACTCTCTTCTTCGTGCAGTTCTAACTCCAGAGCTGGGAGAACTTTTTGGCATTTGACTAGCTCTGCTATTTTTAAGCCCACATCAGGATAGATCTATGCTCTTGTTAAATAAAATTATAGTTTAGCAGAATAGGAAAATATTTTTCTGTAAAGCTATTATTCCACAAAAGAAAAAAAAATACTCAGTGATGGACGAAGCATTTCAGCTTTTTCAGTTGAATTTTTCTGTTCAGATTTCATAATATACAGGTGCCTATTGAAGGAATAACTATTATGGTCACTTAATAGCATTCCCTCCCCCTATGTCCTAGGCAAGGCAATTTATTTTCAAATGCACAAGCTGCAAATGGAGAGTTATTATTATGGTAATGGACAAAATGAAAAACAAATGTGGTCATGACACATGGAAAAACATTTCCACAATGCTACCAAACAAACATTTCCACCTCTATGGATATTAAGACGCTATGTCCTTTTATCAACATGCCAAGCCATACAGTCCACACGCATTGTCCAGGGCTTCCTATGTGCGAGGCGTTGTGATAGAGGAAGGAAATGCATGGTTCCTAACTTCGAGACTCAGAGAAGACATTCAAACATGCTATTATGGGGTCGCTTTTAAACCTGGGTTCTGCAGAGAGGGAGGAGTTGCTCACAGGGCCCTCTACACTGGCCTAGTGATGTCAGGGAAGAACCCAGATGAGGAGAGCTAAGGATGAATAAATGAGTAGAAATTCTCCAGATGAACAAGTAGGTAGAGAACATTCCAGGCAAAGGGAAGAGCATCTGCAAAGTGCCAGAGCACAGAGGCATTGGAGTGTGGGGTGGGAAGGAGGGAGGAGAGAAGGGTTCGGAGAACTAAAACTGAAAGCAAAGGTAAAACAAGGTGGGCAAGGTTTCAGGTTCTGAGGCTGCAGAGTCACAGCTGTAAATAAAGTTCCCTTTAGAAAGATAGTTCTTTGAGCCCTGGCTGATGTAGCTCAGTAACCGGTTAGAGTGTAGGCCCCCACACCGAAGGGTCGCAGGTTTGATTTTCGGTTAAGGGCACATACCTGGGTTGCAGGTTCAATCCCAAGCCTGGGTCTGGGAGCATGCAGGAGGCAACCAAATGATCTCTTTCTTCCTCTCCCTTCCTTCCACTGTCTCTAAAAATCAATGAAAAAAACATCCTCAGTGCAAATTTTAAAAAAGATGGTTCTTTGAAAACAGACTTCCAATACTATATTTTATTATATATCTTCCATTTTGACCTGTCTTTTGCATTAGGCATCTCAGTGTAATCAAGAAGCAGCTTTTCTTCTCCGATTGTCCCCCGAGACTCTAAGTATCATGAGGGCAACGATGACTTCTCTCCTAGTGCCTAGTACCTCATTTGGTTCATAATCTCTACTCATTGAATATTCATGGATTGAAGAAGTAAAAGTAAAAATCCATTACTGGCCTAGTATCATTGCAGCTCTGCAAATATTAGCTACAAGATCTTGGAAAGTGGCAACGTCTCTGAGCATCATTTTTGTCTGCAAAATGTGCTGACCTCCTTTGAATGCCTTCAGGATTCAGTGGCATAGTTTATGTCAGAGTTAGCACAAATGCCTAGCCTGTAAAACATATATTATTAATGCTTAATAAATGTCAGTTTTCATCCCTTTTCTTTTTTCATTCTATTATTTTCACACACACACACCAAATATCTTCCTACACAACAGAATGAAAGAAACGATCAAAATAGCCCCACTTCTCCCTCATACTTAATCACATTGGTCTACCATTCTCCAACATTGACTGTCAAACCTCTGGTAAACATCGTTTAACTTCACTAGGAACTTCCTAAACAGCACCCTTCAAATCCTAATATCCAGGCTTTTACTTCCAAAATTCTGCTTAGAATTTTTTTTTTTTTATTATAATCAGTAGTCTCCTAATTGTCTAATCTATTCACCTCTTCTTTCAACAGAAACTTGTATTAAGAATTTCTTTCTCCTCCCTTGATTTTCATGGCTCTTTACTTTCTTGGTCTCTTTCTAGCTCCTGAGAAACTGGAAGGTCAATGGTCCTTCTCCTTCTCCTGTGTATCCCTTAAATTTAAACATTTCTTAAAGCAATACCTTTCTTCCTCCCTTCTCTTCTCATGATTCTACATAGTCTTTGTTTAGTAGCTTTGTTCTGGTCTTGCCATACTCACTGACAACAAGGCCTGGCCTTTCATGCCCAGCTGTGAGGAGGACATCTCCACGGAGGGGTCTGAATATCCTCCTAAACCACGAAGGCTAGCACAGACCTCCTCCCTGCCCTCCTTTTCCAACTTTGCCATTCTTCTGTATCTATAAGAAATGCCATTATCTTCTTTTTAAATATTTTAATCGTTTTCTAGTTCTAATAATCTTTGAACTTCCATAAACTAGTACTCAGCAATTCCTGGAATTTTCACTTCACACTGCTATAGAAACTGTTCTACATTCTTCCTCTAAAGACCACAGCATAACTCTAGCCTCATCACCTGTCTCTCCAATAATTGCAATAGTTTCCTCGCGGCCTCCAATTTCCATCTTCTCCCACTCCTGTTACATTCTACAGCCACAGTGGATCTATATAAAGCACAGATCTATTCATGTCATTCCCAAGGTGGGCCACTTTTAATTGTCCCTGTTATTACCAAAAAAGAAAAAGAAAAAAGCACTTCAGCCCTGCAGCCAAATCTGTGACCCCTCGGGCAACCTTCTAAAACTGGAGAGGGAGAGTTCTGGCTTTCCTTCTCCTCCATTTATTTCCCCTCAAACACATGAGCCATGTAGAACTCGTTTCATTCCCCTGTGGTCTCCCACCTTGCTGACTTGGCTTCCGCTGTCTCTCCTACCTAGAATGACATCAGTCTCAGCTCGTTCAAGTCCAGTCATTGAGCATAGCTCAAATTCTACCTCTTCAAGGTTGGCCTAGTGCCTTGAGTGCTATTTCTAACCTCCAACCAGAAAACAAAGTTTCTTGTTCTAACTCTGCAAAGTCAGTTCCCTCCGTGAATGTTACACACATGCACAGAATAATTTAGAATGAAGGTTATCTTTCACGCAGTCTGTTATTTTAGGCTTTCACATTATCATCAACATTAGAAGGGGACCGTTGACTTTAGGTGTAAGATTAGCTGGAAGGTTTATTACTCCCAATTAGACTCTCTGATAAGATTCTAAATTCTTCCATATAATTATTGTCAGCAAGAAATAATCCAGCCCCATACATTTAATTGCAATACATTTAATTGTGTGTGGGGGGGTGAGATGGAGGGGAGAGTAGGGTGGGAGGTTGATTTATTGACGAGAGTCAGGTAAACAGCATTTAGTGCCTAGGGATTTGAAGTTTCATCCGTTTCTATTTATTCCTGTAACTTAAAGAGCCCAATTAAATATAATGGGTTAAAGTATTAAAAATCTGTTTGATTACCACTACTTTCTCAGTGAGACACTGATTAAAGCTTAAGGGAAAGACAATTCTATTCATAGAGCAGAGATGGGGAGAAAGATCAGAAATGGTTTCCAGGCACTTTTCACCTTATATTCTCCAAGGTCTTTCATAAGGGAAAATATGGGAAATTTGCAAACGTGTCATTCAAAGGCTGACTTAATACATAAGTGGAGGATGCATCAGCAATGCTGTGTTACTTTAAGGCTGTCACAGTACTATTTCCCAGTTGCCAGAAATATGTCCCATAACAACTTGCCCATCTATCCTCTCTGAGACATAGCACCTCCTATAAAAACAAAAACAAAACTGTCTTTAATTTCCCTTTGTCTCCCCACCCACCCAGCATGGTGAAGTTAGTTTAAGCAAGATGTCTGTGGAGTGACAAACAGCACAGGAAAGAGCACAGGACATGCAGTTAGAGAGACTTGTTCTCGTCTTAATTGTACTGCGTTTTTTCCCTTCCTTCCTTCACTGAAGAAATGTTGTATAAGCTAGCAATGGGACCTTGGCCAAGTTAATTAACCACACTAAGATTCAGCCTCCTCTTTGTTGAATATAGATATAATCATTTTGGCTTGCCTCACAGGGTTGTTATGAGAATCGAACAAAATTATTAAAGTGAAACCACTTGTACACTTTAAAACACGATGTAAACCCACACATGATGCAGAGAGAACAGAGAGACGAGGAAGCCTCAGAGGTCTTCAGACACTCTTTTGAGCGTGCACTGCTTCACCCAGTCCACCCATGAGCATCTCCTGTTGGGGGGGGGGGACACCAGGGGCTGCGGGAAGGCACAGAAGTCGTGTGTCAGAATTCCTCTCCTGCAGGGAAGTGAGGGGAGAGAGAGAACTGCTTACCAGGGAACCAGCGATACAGGACAAGATGCGTCAGGTGTCAAGTTAAGGATCCAGGCAGTAATGCGTGAGTTCAGAGGGGCATAGTGTGGGGAGGCTGCAACACAGCCTTCCTGGGCTTTCCTGTTACTGAACGGGGCACAGTCTCCACAGGGTACTCACAGGTAGATTGACACAGCCAGCTGGTGACTTGACCCTGCTACTCTGCCTGAGAAGTACCCCCAAGGTCAGATACAGGAGATAACCATAGTAGAGATGGCAGTGGGCTAATGGGGTGGTGAAAACAAAGTCCTCTAAGAGGGTTGGATCAGAAGGAGAGTCTGTTTCTCTTATATGTATAATACTCATTCTTCCCCTCTACCCTTAATCACCCTTTGTCACATCCCCCTCTTCATCCTCCTTCTTCCTACACTGCCGTTTTATGCTCTTGTGTGCTCTCTGGCTTGTGGAAAAGTGCAGTGTTTTGCAGAGAAAAAGCAAAGGCACTTTTGGGTTCTAAAATTAACACCCAGCTTACTTATAGCTTACCATTCTACACTTACCACATGCTGTAACCCCTTAAATCTCTGCACAGGGGAATGACATTTACCTTGCTTGCAGGCAGGTGATGCTTCTAGAAGAGGTGCTTGACACATGATATACTTCCTCCAGATGTAATACACCCTCAATAAATAAATATTACTAATTATTATCAGCTCTACTAGCCAGTTTTCCCTGGGGGACAGGGAGACTATCCTAATATGCTTTACAATAACTTTTTTAAAAATATAAAGCTGTATTGAAACCTTCCCCTTATCTTACTTCAAAATTTGTATTTTGGTGGTGGTGTTTTTTTTGAAATTTTTATTAATTTATTTTTGTTTCAGATGGTTCTCCTTTTCCCCCTCATTGACACCCTCCTCCCAATCCTGCCCCCCAGCATTGTTGTCTATGTCCATTGGTTATGTATACATGCATATAAGTTCTTTGGTTTATCTCTTCCCTTCCTCCTGCCCCCCTCCTTTGAGGTTTGTCAGTCTGTACCCTACTTCTATGTCTCTGGGTCTATTTCACAAATAAGTGAGATCATGTCATATTTGTCTTTCTCTGATTGGCTTATTTTACTCAACATTATACTCTCCAGGACCCTCCAGGTCATCTCAAAGGATAAGAGATCTTTCTTTCTTCAGCTGCATAGTACTCCATTGTGTAAATGTACCACAGCTTTTATATCCACTCATCTATTGATGGACACTTGGGCTGTTTCTAGATCTTAGCAATTGTAAATAGTGCTGCTACAAACATAGGGGTGCATATATTCTGATTGGTGCTTCAGGCTTCTTAGGATATATCCCTAGAAATGGGATCACTGGGTCAAAATCCAATCTGGTCAGAATATTTTACACTTTTTGAACAAAATCAATAGCAATTATATTAAATACCGTGCATAATTTCTAGATTATTAGAAGTTTCTTATTATTATTTTAGAAAGGGGAACTAGTTTGATTTGATGGATACAAAATAGTGACCCACTTTTTAAAATAATTTTTTGTTATTAACCCTCACCAAGGATATTTTTTCATTGATATTTTACAGCATGTGGAAGGGAAGCGGGGAGGAAGGGAGGGAGACACATAGAGAGAGAAAAACATTGATGTGAGAAAGACACATTGATTGGTTGCCTTCACAACTCCGACTGGAGCTGAAGATCAGATCTGCAACCCAGGCATGTGCCCTTGATCGGGAATCAAACCCATAACCCTTCAGTCTTAAGGGTGAACCAGCCAGGGCTAAATAATTTCTTTAATAAAAGCTTTCCCCTCTCCTTTACGTGCTCAGTGTCGAACAGAACTTTCCAACCCAACAACTTCATTAACCCTTACCAAATTTCCACCCTCCTTTTCCCTGTACAATTTTAGAGACTTTATTGAACATTACTCTTTGTAGATGTTGCCTCACACACTATCCTAAAGTCTTTAAGGGGATCCCCTATAGCTGTTTATTACTCTCCATCTGCATGACACCTTGTACATGGAAAAGTCCATTTCTGACTGACTGAGAACAGTATGCTCTAATCGTAGAAACAGTACAAGCAGCTAATCAATCTAAATCCAAACAGCATACATGTATGCAAAAGAGGTATTGTTTGCATGGAAGCAGATGATGCTGAAATGATTTAATCTGAATATTATTTAGCCATTCAAACTATGGTTTTTACCATTTTTACCCTGTGCCTCTCTAGCTCACGGCAGTAGTCCATAGTGCTTAAAATGGCAGCTCTACATCAGAATTTACTTATATTTTTAACTAGCTCATGACACAAAGCGTCATAATTTAAAAATGCACTTCCACGCATTGGTCCATTTCATCTTGTAAACCACAGTGTGGTCACTATTTTAAAGATTTTGGGGTGAGAACTCTCCATTGCCATCCTGGGCAAATTGCTTAAACATGTCATATTTTTTTCTTAATTCAGTGTTTGCATTTGTGAAACAGGTTTGGCATCCGAGTAACCTGCAGTCACAACCTGGCTTCAGCATTGATTCCTGGGAGGTTTGGGAGATATAGTACTTTTAAACCATATCCTCCAATTTTTTTAACATTGTTGTATCAAACAGTGGGGTGGTCTGTGTCTCTCTCTCTTTGAATGGGCCCTATGACTGCTTGATAAATAAACTATAAGTGGGAGTGATACTGTTCCAGTTTCTGGCCCAGGCTTTATCAAACTGGTAATTCTCATTTTTCTGTCTTTTGTTACGCTCACTCATGGAACCTGAACACCATGCTCTGAAAATGCCCAAGCAGCCCTTAGAGAGGTCCATGTGGAGAAAACTGTGGCCCACATCTCTGACCATGAGAGCGACCATGTTGAAAACGGATCCTTGAAGCTCCGGTTGAACCATCTCCCTGATGTTTTCAAGACAAACTCTCACAATCAAGTCCTTCCCTCTTGGTGAGCAAATAAAAAACTGACACTTTCTTAGGCCACAAGATAACAAGAAAAGTAGACTAGGGTCTTGTTTATTATGCAGAAAGAGCTGCCATGAGGGCATTGGCCAACATCAGAAGAGTTTCTATGCCTTATAGAAATGTTACAAAACTATTTGAAAATTAGGCAGATTTAAAAATTGAATTCTAAACAGTTTACCTATCAGTTCTTCTTCATAAGATAACTTATAAGTTATTATTTAATGAATAACTGTACTGCATGCTGAATGGGCACATTATAGATTTTTAAATTTTATTTCATAATAATATATTATTAAGTCCTTTTGGCTGATGGCAAAAGTTAGACTTGGGAACCTGTCCAGTTATCAGTAGCATAATTTGGATATGAACATGGATGGGTTAATGCTAGAGCCACTATCTTTCATTTATATAATCTGATAAAGTGCATTTTAAATGATTATGGGAACACATCCTGCATGTGTTTAGGGGATTAGAAGGCTTTAGTGAGACTTTATTAGTAAAGTTGGTTAAATAGGAGAGTAGGAACTGCCTTCTAGACAGAGGCAACAGCAGAAGCAAAGGCTCTGAGGCTTCCTGTTTCTTTGCCAGGGAACAGCATGTATTTTGGTATTCCTGGGGTTTGAGTTTGAGGCAGGACATGGTTAGAAAAGAGACTGTAAGGGTAGGCTAGGGAGGGCTTCACAACCTTGTGTATCTTTAGGAGGAGCCTGGAATCATTCTTAGTTGCTAGAGAGCCACCGAGAGTTCCTACGCAGAGAAGTGGCATGGCAGAACCTCATATGCAACCTCTTAGGAATCTCCATGATATGTCTAGCAAGGTAATCAAAGTCCAACATTGGACTTGATCCTCTGGATTCTGATTACAGGTACTTGTATTAATTGCATTTTCACCTAATGGGCTTTGAGCCCCTTGGGGATTGTTAAATTATTGCAAGGGATCCAAGAATAATTGTCCCTGTAAAATGCATGCTAAGAGAGTCACACAAAACACTTTCCATGTTGAAATGTCTTTACATCAATGAATTTGTTAAACATGATATTTTTGAATCACCTGTGCTTTATGGAATCAAGAGATAACCTAGACCCAGGCCTTGCAGTGAGATGAACATGAGGGAGAACTCCAGGGACATCAGGAAGTAGTTTCAATCAGACAAAAGCAACTAATGAAGAAGCCAGAACAGTGGTCTGCAGAAAGAGGTGACGAACTACAATGGGCATGGATATGTAGGAGATATGCATGTTTGTCAAGACCCTCAGACAATGCATGAGAGGTGGATTGGACCTCCTAAGATGATTGGAACTACATAGGGATATTGAGGGAAAGAGCATCTGAGAAATTGGAGGGTTTAAAGCCATTTGGGTGATCTACTTTTAATGAAAGTGATTTATTCCTTTTACATGTTTCTCCTCATTCCCAACTATGAGCTCCTCAGTGGTAACAAATGCAACTGATGTTTGTCTGTACAGGTCCCATTTCCAATGAAGTGTTCAGTACACATAGGTGTTAAGAGTGTCCTATGAATGAGTGAATTTTCATTTTAAAGTATAATTCAAATAAAAGCTCTCCCAACACCACTTTGAGATTCTGTCTCCTATTCCCTTTAAGTATTTGTGAGAGACTGGATTGTTTCAGGGACAGATTAACCGCTTCATTGTACTTTGACAAGGTTTCCACTTGTAATAACATCATTATTTGAGTAATGTATGCTAAGTGGAGGGTAATCTGTGCATAGATGGTTTTTCTTATTTATTTATTTATTTTACTTACGTCTTTCATCAACACTTCCTGTATACACCTTGCCAAGAGGGTTAGTTTATGTATGGGTTCAAGTGTGACATGGAAGCTATGTGCATGCAGACCAAGAAATATCAACCACAGAAGAGAGTTAGAAGTAATCTTTTAACAACTACTCTTCCCTTTTAAATGCAATTTTAAAGACTAAGAAACTAAAGTGTAACCTTTAGGAGAGTGCCTGGAACTTGGCAGAAATTTCATAGAACTTTGTTGTATCAATGAAATATCTAGAACTTAATTCCAAATTTAGTAAACATATATTTACACCACCATTTTAGATATAAACATGGTGCTATTTCTGCTTTATTTACCCTTTAAAATTTTCTTAGAAGTAACAAAAAGTTTTAACAAAAGTCATTTTCAATAAAGACAATAAAATATTAAAAGGAAAAGAGAAACCTTAAATGAGAAAAAGGAGAAATCAAATATACTGCTTTCAGGGGTTGACAGCCTAACAAGATCAAAAATCACATCTGATACGTTTCTGCTATTTTGTCTATTTCCTTTAACTGAGTATCTACTATGTCAACGTTGTACAGCCTTATTCTTTTTTTTTTTTTTTTTATCCTCACCCGAGGACATTTTTCCATTTTTTACTCAGATAGAGCGGGAAGGAGAGAGACGAAGAGAGAGAAACATCGATGTAAAAGGGACACATCGAGTGGCCGCCACCCACACGACCCAACCAGGGCCGGGGACAAACTGCAGCCAAGGTACATGCCCTTAGCGGGAACCGAACCCGGGTCTCTGTGGACCGCAGGCTGACGCTCTAACCGCTGAGCCAAACCGGCCAGGGCTGTACAGCTTTATTCTTATGTATATCACGGCATCACCAACATTTTGCCATACTATTGAAATTACTCAACAAAACATCATTTTGATGGCTTTATACTAAGTGAAATACTTTAGGAGTGTGACAAGCCATGTACCTTTCCCTGGGCCTAGTTTCCTTGTGGGCCACCTGGGACTACTATTACCTATCTATTAGCATCTACTTTGCAGGGCAGTCATGAGAATTGACTGAGACCATGCATAGGAGTGAAGTACCAACTCAATAACTCACTACTATAGATTGAATGTTTTTGTTCCCCTCAAATTCACATGCTGAAATCCTAAGTCTCAAGGTGGTAGTATTAGCAGGTGAGGCCTTGGAGAGGTGATTAAGTTGTATGGAAGAAGCCCTCAGGAATGGGATTGGTGCCCTTATAAAAGAGACCCCAGAGCTGCCTAGTACCTTCTGCCCTGTGAGGACACGGAGAAGATGCTGTCTATGAACCAGGAAGTGGGCTTTCACCTGCCACCAAAGCCGCCAATACCTCGAGTTTAGACTGCTCAGCCTCTAGAACCGTGAGAAATACATTTCTACTGTTTACAAGCTACCCAGTTTACAGTCTTTTTAAATAGCAGCAGAATGGACTAAGACACCTGTGTAATGGAATATTTGAACGTGGGGAAGAACACTCAAGGATGGACCCAGTATCCTTCAGCTCAAAAATTTTTTTAAATCACCTCCAGTAACAGTATTAACAACAATAATATTTTAGACACAGAAAAATAATGTTTCCCCAATTGTGCATAAAATGTGAATAAAACATATTTAATATGCTTAACATTCTATTTATCCTACAACATACAATTTAAATATAATCAGTGCTTCATGAACAAATACAACTTTAATACAAGTCCCTAATTCTTAATTCCAATCAAATGATGAGCCTCAATCTGCTCCTATAAGGAAATTCTGAAGGCAAAACTGAGAGAGCTGGATGCATTAGATTTTGAAATAATTCCATATATGCTTAATCAAAGGTAATAAGTAGACTAAAAGAGTTCGGCGTTAGGATGGAAAAGACCTGAAGTACAGAGCCATGACCTTTCTTCCCCCAATAAGCTATTCATCACTTCGATATCATCATTTCCCCTGCCACAGCTATATCATAGTTTTCCTGTGAGGATCGATACTATCTCTTTACTATTTAAATAACAACAATAGGAGTAATGGCAGAAGCAAAAATGGTAATATCCATCACCTATGTAATGCTCCACGTCTACATTTTGCTGTATGTAGGGCACTAGGTGCCTGATTTATATGTCATCTCATTTCATTTACAGTATGAGATATAGTCTATTATTTTTCTGATTGACAAACATTTTCATGGCATACAAATACATTTTTGATATAATATTAACTACATTAAGCAGGGAAGAATACATGAAGTAGCATGATGTCTATCGCATGAATTAAAACCGCAGTGGGAGAGTAAGGCCAGAAGAAAACATGATTTTCAAGTCAAATCTTAAATGATTTTGTCATCATTGCCCAGCTGGTGTGGCTCAGTGGATGAGTGTTGACCCATGCATCAAGAGGTTGTTAGTTTGATTCCCCATCAGGGCACATTCCCAGGTTATGGGCCTGATCTCCAGGAGGGGGCATGCAGGAGGCGGTCAATCAATGTTCTCTCTCATTGATGTTTCTTTCTATCTCGTTCTCCCTCTCCCTTCCTCTCTCTCTTAAACCAATAAAGAAAAAAAATTAAATGATTTTGTCATCTTTTTTTTTTATCTCTCTCATGCCAAAGAAAGTCTAAGTAACATTCTTCTGTATTTCAACTAGGTCTGCCAAATTTAACAAATAAAACCACAGGATGCCCAGTTAAATTTAAGTTTCAGATAAACAATAACACATTTTTAGTATTGTACCAGATATTTCAAGGGACATGTATATGCTAGAAAAGTTATCTATTATTCATCTAAGATTAAATTTAATCAGATATTCTACATTTAATCTGGCAATTCTATTTCCAACAGCATTTTATGGGGATGGCATATCTAGAATGTAACAGTACAAACTTGGAAGCCAGGGTCAAATCCCAGTTTGGATATCTTATTTCTTACACAAAAGCAGGTTCCCCTCTCTGTTTGTTTTACATATATAACCCAGTGGTAACAATAGCAACTACTCAATATGTTTTTGAGAAAAAGTAAATAAGTTAAAAAAAAAAAACTCACTAGCATATGACTTTTAGCAGCAAACTGTTATCATTTATGTATCTTGCTTTACCATGCACTAAAAGATATTTGAAAACAGGGTACACCATCTTTTATAAAATTTTTTATTGATTTTAGAGAGCGGGAGAGAGAGAAAGATAAACATTGATGAGAGATAAACATCAACATTGATCAGCTGCCTTCTGCATGCCCTCTACAGGGAATCAAGCCCACAACCCTGCTATGTGCCATGACCTGGAATCAAACTGGCAACCTCCTGGTGCACAGGTCAATGCTCAACCACTGAGCCACACCAGCTGGGCAGGGTATGCCATTTTTAACAATGCTACACTAAATTTGTAGCATTGTTTTTGACACATGATATATATTTGACATACATGTGTTGAATAACTTTTTAATAGATTTTTAAGTCACTTTAGAAATCTGATTTATATTATTCTGTTGCACAGCATAATCTTCATTTAAAAAGTAAACTTATTATAGTCCCTTAACAGAGATTGAATAAATTTATCATCTAATTGTTTTCCTGGGGCTTCATTTGCTTTCTTGTGAAATTTGGAAGGTAAAACACAGGACTACCTGCTTCATTGACTACACCAAAGTCACTCAAGTGCCAGGGTAAGAGTCGGAGTTGATGGTTTCTCTGTGAATGGCCTGTTTAAACATTGTCTTCTACTCTAGTTGCTGCTTTGTCCTTCAAGGTGACAGTCTCTCTGAATATCCCTTCATAAGCCGGCAAATTTACTAGACAATCTCATGCATCCAATTCATACGGACTCCACTCTTGCATTCTGTTCTGGGCCCAGTTTTTTAAATTTTATTTTCTCAACCATGCTCTGACTACCAGATATCTAATGCGTAATTGGAATGAATGGAAGTGGGGATTATTGGCCTTGGTTCTCATTTACAGTGGGCGCAATCCCCTTCAGATACATCAGCAGCACTTCCTAAGGTTGCTGCTGCCTCACAGAAGTCTTGTCAGTTACTCTAGTTAGAACCAATTATGTTTATTTACTCTTAGTTTGTCACTCTCATTTGCTAAAAACAATCACTGGAAAGAAGCTACGGTGCTGCTTGTATTGTTTTATAATAGAAAGGTTCAGAGTAAATGAACCTAACATGCATTACTACATGTACTATAGCATATAAGGGACCAGGCATGTACTAAATGCTTCACACATCTTTCCACTAGAATTGTCACAGCACATCTGCTCCACAAGTATTTTTTCCCCATCTTATATATAAAGAAAAAGTCAGACATTGAGGTAACTTTCAAAAAGAAAATCTTCAGTTTGGGGCAACGTAAACTTCAGTAGATAAGTGTGGAGCTAGGAAAGGAACTTGACCTCATTAATATCAACTAGGGTAACCCAAACAACAGAGTGAGTGTTCATACTGGTCTAAATTCTATACTTACAATTTTCTCATATAATCCTCACAACATGTTCCGCAGTGGAGATTATGATTACTCTCATTTTCCAAATGAAAAAAAATTGAGGTTTTAGAGATTTTAGTAAGCTGTCCAAAGTCATGAAGCTACTATGTGGGCAAGAGAGAATTCAAACCTGGGCTTAATTTCAATACCCATGATTTTATTTACCACACAATATGTCTCCAAAACAATCAATCTGAATAATTTACATCTATTGTAATCAGCTTAGTGTATCATGGTAAGCAACAAACTAGATAATGATACATCGTGATGCCTTCAGTAATTTGCAAATTATTGTAAAAAATATTAGTTATTGTTTAACTACTAGTAGTATTGCTAATGATAAGGAATAATCTCTACGGAATTATCCACATTTTCTCATCCAATCCATTTGATGATAAGTTCATTTATTCAACAATCAAGCCCTCAAATAGTCATTACATGGCTTTTCAAAGATCTGAACTTGGGAGAAGCCTGTGTAAACAGAGAAGAGGATAGAAGACCCTTGGCCCCTGCACTTAAGGATGGAAACTGTGGCATCACCCTGGTTAGGTCTGTCTTCTAGTGCAGATCAGGTTTACACATTTAATGGTACACTTACAAAAGCCATGGTCAGTCTCCCTTAATCTGAGAGAACTGGAAATTATGTTTTCTAAAGGATACTTAACCACCTAGAACTCTTTAGGTAGATGGCAGGTATACATATCAAGCATTGAAAGTGGTCCACGCACAAATAAACCCCAAACAGATACATGTTCAATGTAGGCTTCCAATAGAAATAAAGTTGCTTTGAGCCCAACTGATGTGGCTCAGTAGGCTCAGTGTCATTCCGTGGACTGAGAGGTCCTAGTTCAATTTATAGTCAGGGTGCATGCCTGGGTTTCTGGCTCAATATCCTGTAGGGGGCCTGCAGGAGGCAGTACATTGATGTTTCTCTCTCACATCGATGTTTCTACCCTCTCTTCCTTCCTTTTTCTCTAAAAAAATCAATAAAATCATATTAAAAATAAACAAATAAATAAATGGATACAAAATTAAAATCACATAGAATAAATGTGAGAATGGGATTGAAATCTAGAACTATATGATTTCCATTCTAGACCTAGACTCTAATAATAGAAAATTAATGAGACATGACCTTTATTTTTAAATAAAACAGAATCAGGTTTATAAAAAAGATCACATGAGAATGAAATAAAAATGAAATAGAGGATGGAACAATTGAGCTCATTTGGGTATAACATGAAGAAGACCACACAACAGCTCAGTTGTAAAGGTTTAGTAGAATTTCGTCCTGCAAAATAAGGAAGTAGAATGTATGTCAGACAAAACCATGGAGATGCTAAGGCACACTCACCAGAGGATGCGTACTGAGAACATAAGGACTTCCACTTGGTCTCTAGTTTGGGACATGTGGTGACTGAGAGCCGGAGAGGATCTGCATTATGAATACGATGCCAAACTAAAGGTTTTGAACTTTGTCTTGGTGATGGATTGGGGAAAGAAGGACATGGAAGCATACACATTCTAAAACCATTAACCTGTATGGCTGTAAAAGGAGGAATAACTTAAAAGTTGACAGGCTTATAGAAAATATAGAAATATGCTGATGCTCTGTTTTTTGTTTCCAAGACAGACACAATAAAAAGTAAAAGCATCACACAAAAATGCATTAGTAAAATGTCACTGCCTCTCTGAGCAGTTAGAGTAAGGATGGAAGAAGGTATGTTTAGTTTGTTGTTGTACTAGGATGCTGTGAAATAATTTGCATTTCCTGTCTCAGAACTTTATAAAGCCACTGCAATTACCACTTTCATCTACCCCATCAAATATGTATACTCTCAATACTCAAACTATGGCCAAGATCTTGGTCTCTTTCCAAATTAACAAACGGAACTAATGGATTTGAGCCCATAATGCATCTGTCTGAGGAAAGCTTGCAAGGCGAAGTGATCTTCATTAAAATCTGCGGTAACTAAATGCAGAAAAATTACACACGTGCGCAGTATTTTAAGAGGTACTTGTTAATGATCATGGTTTTTATATGGGTGTAGCATTCTTGGAGTCACTTGTGAAACATTTTCAGTGATAGGAAAAAAGTGTGAAAGTGTGTGTCCTCTGGTTTGGAAGATCTCTGGTCCATGTCATAGTATTATCACACGAGCACTCATAAGCTCAGAAATGTGCTTAGTATGTCCTGGAGAGGGCATCTGCCAATTCAGTGACTTTCCAGTGAAAGCCTGGGGGTGGGAAAAAGTAAAAACAAAAAATTAAAGAACAAACCTGAGAAGTTAGAAGATACTAGAGAACAAGTGAATTCTAATTTTAAAAGGAACAATTTTTTCTTGATCAAATAACTGTGTAGACTAGAATACTTTAATTTTCAAGTTAGTAATCAACATGCAAGAAAGGTCAAATCTTGCTTTTAGTGTTTAATATGGTAAAAGCAATGGATCCAGAATCCATAGGAAAAAAATGTTTAATGTCTCTCTATAGCCACCATTATTTCTCTTCACTATATCAAACTCACTTTCACCCCAACACCCCCCCCCCAAAAAAAAAGCATAAATACTTAATACGTTCCAAAGCCATCTTCCTGGCATAAAGTCATATCTCTAATGCCATCTGACCTAAGTGAGAAAATGAGAATGTGTCTGGGTTAGAAGAAAGAGAGTGTTGTTCAGGAATGGCCCAGAAATCCCCATCACCCTTTCTAGCAACCGATGATGCTCAACCATAGGAAATGGTATTCTAAAGTTGTACATTCTGGTACTCACTCTGTTCTTGAGTAACACACAGCTTAATCATCCGATGCCTTTTCAGCAAGTACACCAGTTCTTCAAGAACAGTATGAAAGCAGATCCCAGCCCATTTCAGATCAGGGCTCAGTTTTTTTTCCTTGTCCATCTTCTTACTCAAACACACCTTCCTTCACTCCTCTGCCTTAATTTGTATTCACTGATTTTCCTGACTTAAAGGAAGGTATGACATCTCTGATAAACAGACATTTATAAGACTTAACCTTCTTTGCAATGCCACATTGCTGGATAGAACACTGGGCTTCTGCTCCTCTTTTTCTATGTTGATAATAATAATAATAATAATAATAATAATAACAACAACAGCAACCATGGACTGAGTGCTTTGCATGAGCCAGGCCCTGTGTTAACAGCTTTTGTACATCCATTTACCCCTCCTAGCAGTTCTCTGGGGTACTATAATCACTGTCAAACAGTGGGGAAGCACATAAAGAAGGTGTGACTAACTTCCACAGCTATTCTGATAGGCTGGGATTCAACTCAAGACCCTCAGACATCAAAGACCTTTCTCTTCACCAGTGATTCCCCAAGGTTTGTCCCCTTGAACATTGATTCCTTGGGTTGCTACATACACACACAAAATAAGTAATCTGAGGCAAAACAAGCTTTAGAAACACTGCATATTTTATTTTTTCCTTGAAAATTTAAAATGCATATTAGGACATTCAAAGTTCTAAAAAGATATGCAGTCAAGAGGACAGTTTAATGTTGAATAGCTATACATTTTCCAAATTTGTTTAATCATAGAAACTCTTTCGTTCCCTGTATAGCATCTAATAAATCACCCACTTTGGTAAATACTGCTACATTTTCTTCTTCCGGGGGAGTAATTATGAGTCTCTTTGGGGTCCAGTCCTCTACTTTTACACTGCACAGAAGACTTACTTAGCCACATGACCTTCTCAAGCCCATCCCAGTAAAAGTGGTGCCACTCTCTGCTCACCAGAAAGCAGCTCTTCACTGGACATATAAATAAAGTTGTAACTAAAACAGACTATTCTCTTCCTGGGCTCCTCCCTGTACTTCATTACCATGTCTCCATCCCGTATCTTGAACTTGACTAAATTTGACTAGAGTTGAGGATTTAGCTACGAGGTATGGTCTATACCAAGAAGCCTTCTAGAAATATACTATCTTTCAAATTGGCTGAAAATATCATCTCTTATCTCTACACTACTATGGTATATAGTTCTGAATGTTACATAATTATTGATGGGATATTAAGTTCTCAAGTACTCCAGTGTGTGCTATAAAAACATATGAAACCTATGTAATGACACAAGGAGCAATGCATCCCAAAATGTATAGACTTTCTGATGCAGTAATTCAACATAAATTCTACACTTTCAATCAAATTCACCACTCTGGAAAATCAAACTTCTCTAGTTCTTGAAAAGGATGTTTACAAACTTAAATAAATTTCTTAACATTGGCCTTTAAGCTCCCTGGAAATATGAACTTTCCTCTTATGGCCTTACTTACCTCTCTGTCCAAGAGACTTTCTTTTCATCTATTTCCTAAGTATTCTACAAGACTATTGGAAGGAACATAGACTTTGTGCTGACAAAATACCCCCCCCCCCAGCAGCAAAGTAAACAATACCAAGTTAGTTTGCTATCATGTGCCTCATATCATGTAACCTAAATGAAGAAATAATGTCCCCACCTCTTATTATGTATGTGAAATCACCTGGAAACTAATCAGTGCTTAATCAATGTTAGTTTTCCTTTCAATGCTACAATTTTTATCCATGCCCTTCCTACTATCTGAATCACAGTTTGCTAAGATCTCTTACAGAAATTTAAGGGGCTGTTATGAGCTTGTCTGTAAGCTTGCCAGTAAAGCCAATCAACATAAAACAGCAGAAAAAAACAGAATTTGCAATCAAACACAGACCTGAGCTCTTATCCCTCTTCACTCCTTAACTATGTGACTGTAAGCAAGTTTTTAAACCTCTCAAAAGTTCAGTTTTCTTATCTCTAAAGTGGGGGTGGAAGCAAAACACCTACCACATAAGCTTACTTGAGGCATGAAATAAAATAGCAAACAAAGAAATGTCTCACATTATGCTAATGTTAATCTCATCATTTCTTACAATGACATCATTTCTTAACAAAAGTAGAAGATGGATAAGAAAATATTTATTTAGGTTAATGCTACAGATTAAACTGAAAGAAAATTTGGGGGTTACCCAGAAGTTGGTAAGATTTACTAGCAATGATTTTAGCTCTGTCATGTGGGTTTAGGCAGTGTCAGTGTCAGAAGACATGAAAGAGCATCCAAACAGAAACAAACAAAACTTCCCGGATTTCCAGTGTTCATGCAACCCAACCATCAAACTCATATTCCCAGAACAGGGCAGCTCATCCTTGCTGAGGTTGGCAGAAGAACAGAGAATATGTGAGATGTCCATGCCATAGAATTACAGTCTGAAGCCTGGAATTAAATCAAGAGATGGCATGTAGCCTTTCCCTCTTTGTACTGAAACTATACACTTGCACGGAAGATGAGATTACCATGATGTCTGGTTTGTTCCAAATCCCAAAATTGATTTCAGGGACAAAATGGATTTCAGGGGCATGAACAGAACCTTCTCATTCAATGAGTGGGTTACTGCTTCTGATGTGTAAGCTTTTCTTCTTGCTGTTAAGACCTCACCTCTTTGATTCCTCCAGCATGCATGGAGGCACATTAATCTTCTTCATTTTTCTGTATTGTGACATCTAAGAACTGATTTAAACATCAGATCAGTACAGGTGATTTAGATTCCAAAAGCCCACATGATGCCCCAATCATTGTATTAGCCTATTTCCCAATCCCCAAACTTCTTTAGTGACCGCAACATTCAGAAGGACTGAAAGTTGCTTCATTTCTAGTACATTTCTATTCTAAAAATAATAAAAGAGCTTACTGATGTGGTGAACACTTGCTTTGAGTAAACACAATGTAGGTACAATACCTGTTTAATTCATTATTTTCCAGTACCTCACTTTTTTTAGTGGCTTCACTGAGGCACAGTTAACATATCATACAATCAATTCATTTCTTTAAAGTATGCAATTAAATAGTTTTCAGTGTATTCACAGAACTGTGCAATGATCATCATAATCAATTTTAGAACATTTACATCAACTCCCATTCACCCAAAAAAACACATTCACATTAGCAGTCCCTTTTCATTCCCCCTCCCCACTAGGCAACCACTAACCTATTTTCTGTCTCTATGAATTTGCCTAGCATGAACATATGACATAAATGAAGTCATATAATATTTTTTTTGATAAATGACATCTTTATAATGTTTTTAAGGTACCCGTGTTTATCATGCATTCATATTACATTCTTTTTTGTTGAAAAATAATATCCCATTGCATGGATTTACCACTTTTATTTATCCATTCATCATTTGATAAATCTTTGGGTTATTTTCACTTATTGGATATAATTAATAATGTATAATTTTCTTGAGTAGACATGTTTTTTTTTTTTTTTCTTGGAGTTTAATAAGCTGGTAACTCTATGTTTAAAATTTTGAGAAACTGCAAAACTGTTGTTTTTTTTTATTGAATTTATTAGAATGATGTTGATTTACAAAACCATACAGGTTTCAAGTATCCAACTCAACAAATCATTTTTGAAGTTGGCTTTGCAAGCCAATACTCATTTCAAGCAAGAAAAAGTTAATGTATGATCATTATTAATTGCATTTTCTATTATTATTAGGGGAAAATGATTCAGAAGGATCAAGTGACAACATAATTATAGAGTTTTTTTATTTTTATTTTTTAAAGTCCAATATTGCAATTCATTTTTTGACCTCTATTCCTATGTTCTTCCCCTGTATCTTTCTGGACAAGGCACCCTGACCATATGGTTTTGTGGCTTATGCCATTTTACCTTACCCTTGTTCCAAGTCCCACTTAAACTATTTGAGTTTTAAAAAGTTGTTTGACATACAAAGCAATTTGTGGGAGAGAGGACAGCATGAGGAAGTTCCGAGTTATAAATCAATAAACTGAAATGCTAAGTCTCCAACTTCTAAAGAAAAATCAAAACAATACCTCTGAGATATAGTGAATAAAAGCCCAATTAGCAAGTTTTTGTGTTCAATTAGGACACCTGTGGTGAGTCTTAGAGAATTTCAAGAGAAAACAGGAATAGTTCGAGCACAGTGCTGTTGCTATTGAGCTCAGTCTGCATGAGTACAACATGAAACTGCTTGTTAGACTTGTACATCCCTGGGAATTACTACTATTACCGCACACACACACACATACCCCAGAGACTTTGCCTGACTGTGTGAGGGATAAGACCAGGGAGCTGAGCCTTATACAAGTACACAAGGGAGAATCTAAAGCAAGAGGTCTATAGACATTATTTTAGTAACACTGGTCCAATGAACTGAGCTTGGAAATTAATCAGGTCTATAGACATTATTTTAGTAACACTGGTCCAGTGAACTGAGCTTGGAAAAAAATTTGAACCCTCCTTACCCATTGGCTGTGCAATGCTGGGCGATTTCCTAGTGTTGGTGTGTTCATCTATTATATAGGAATAAAAACAGCCCCTTCACTGTACTTCCATGAAGGTGCAATGATAAAACACTGTACACATATGAAAAGATATGGCTCTGGCTGATGCAGACTTTCTCCCTGCTTCCCTTAATCAAAGTCATAAGAAACTGGTAAGGCTACTGGCATATACGACTGTAAAACGAGTGTTGTTTTGTTTCATCCTCTCTCCTTGAGGCCAATACTTCCCTTCTCCACTGAGGTCCCCATTGTGAGCATCCTGCCTCAACCCATAAGAAATTTGAAAACACTCTCATTTGGGTGAACTAGTTGCAGCTGCAAATATGACGCTAGGAACAAGGTACTATATATGCCCAATGTTGATTAGCATCACCGCGACTCATTATTCTGATCAGCCAGGAGCAATTTACAATCATCTTTGAGCAAGTGCACATCATTTTCATAATTGACTTGCAGGAGCTTTGACATAACAACTTGTCGTAGCTGTCAATCACTGTCATAGGATAGAGGAGGAGGAAGCCCTTCTGGAAAAAAAAGCAAAACTACAGTGCCTGTTACATAGTGGACAGCAAACAGGATGGTGAAGTACCCCTCTGTGTCGCTATTTTACAGGCCTTAGGACAGAGTCTCTTCCAGACAGAGGCCAGAGCCAAAAGAAGGTGGGACTCCCTGAAGAAACTGCCTTGTTAAAAGAAGCCTGACGAGCAACTGGCAGGTTTGAGCCAAACCTCGCAGAGCCTTCATTTAAAATTAGTTTCTGTTGTCCTGGCCGGTTTGGCTCAGCAGTTAGAGCATCGGCCTGCGGTCCAGAGAGAACCGGGTTCGGTTCCCGCTAAGGGCACGTACCTTGGTTGCAGTTTGTCCCTGGCCCTGGTTGGTCGTGCGGGTGCCAGCCACTCGATGTGTCCCTTTCACGTCGATGTTTCTCTCTCTCTCTCTCTTCCTCTCTCTCCCTCCCACTCTACCTGAACAAAAAATGAAAAAATGTCGAGTGAGGATTAAAAAAATAATAATAATAAAAAAATAAAATAAAATTATTTTTTGTTCATGTTTTTCTCCTTCTGTAACTACTGTTATCATTGCTAGCCATAGTAAAACAGTGGCTTGCAAATTCATTCTTTCTCTTAAAGAATTATACATTTTGGGTCACCTCAGAGATATTGTACAACAGGAAGGAAGGAAGGAAGGAAGGAAGGAAGGAAGGAAGGAAGGAAGGAAGGAAGGAAGGAAGGAAGGAAGGAAGGAAGGAGAAAAATAGATGTATGGTTTCAGATTTTCTGAAACAAATAGAAGAATATTTAACATTTGCAAACTAAATATAATACTTATTTTAATAATTATGAATGGTAACATTATCTAATTTTAATCTATAATACCTATGAAAGTGAGGAATACATGAACTAAAGTAATTGAATGGCCTTGAAAAAAATTAAATAAAAACAAAATAAAAATTGGAAATAGCAAACAATTAATATTAAATGTTAGTTTCCAAGTTTATTATTAGTTTCTTTCTTGGTAAAATGAAATTAACACTTCAAAAAGTGCAGAGTTGGGAACACAGTTAAATGTATAAAAAGCAGGAGCTTTGATGACCAAGTTGGATTGGATTCTAGCTCTGAGCACCAAAGACTAAGTTACATATTAATGCATGTGATGTGCAGAATGATATATATCATGCATGGGGCCCATGCCTGTGTCCTGCAGAGGGGGTTCTCTGTACATATGTAGTGAGTGCTCAGGAAATAGTAAGTGTTACATATATTTGAGATCAATACAAGTAAGAGGGGACGTCTGCCTTGTCTAGAAGGTAGAATTCTATGTCCGTTATTTGAAAGAATCGACTTCAATAAACTATTCAGTGCATCTGCATTTTTAGTCATGTAATTTGAATTGAAAATATTTACTGAACAATTTTGCGGGACTACCCTGTGGTAGCCTCATGTTGATAATGCACAACACGGCACAGCTGCTGACGCGGCCGTAGCACAGCTGGGAGTCCGCAGGAGGAGAATCACGGATGTTTAGAACGAGTGAGGCTGCGTGGTTCAGCCTCAGTGCACCAGCTTTTAAAGAGGGCAGTGATCCGAGCTCCACTTTCCTTCCTTTACCTGGACTATAAATATGGAAAGGGAGCTTAATTTTCTATGCAACTAAGTCATGAACCATGAGGGCAGAAAACATTGTTCTTCGTTCCTGTCATTTACCCTGAGGGTTCCACGCAATGTACATGAGAAGTCCTCAGTAACTCTTTGTGAATGTGTGAAAAAAAATCAAATTTCTAGAATTTAGAGCACTATATAAATTGTACTTGCATATCCTTGGCCTGCATCTTTTATCACAGATTAATGTATTGCTTTTTTTTTTTTTTTGATTCATCAGTATCTCCTAGTATCTGTAAAAGTCCAAACAGATAAGCACTTATTTTGTGTGTGTGTTAATGTATGTTTTTATTTTTTTTATTAATTAATTAATTTAATTTTGTTACATATGTTTCTCCTTTTTTCCCCACTGATTCCCCCTTCCCACTCCCTCCCTGACCCGTCCCCAGCTTTGTTGTCCATGTCCACTGTTCATTTACATGCATATAAGTTCTGTGGTTTATTTCTCCCCCACCACACCCTCTTCTGGGGATTGTCAGTCTGTAACCCATTTCCATGTCTCTGGGACTACCCCATTCCTCAGACTGTTATGTTCATTATATTACACAAATAAGTGAAATCATATGAAACTTGTCTTTCTCTGTTTGGCTTGTTTCACTTAGGATAATACTTTCCAGGTCCCTCCATGTCGTCTCAAAGGATAAGAGATCTTTCTTACAGCTGCATAATACTCCATTATGTATATGTACCACTGCTTTTTTATCCATTCATCTACTGAGGGACACTTGGGCTGTTTCCAGGTCTTAGCAATTGTAAATAATGCTGCTACAAACATGGGGGTACATACATTCTTTCTGATTGGTGTTTCAGGCGTCTTAGGGTATATTCCTAGAAGTGGGATCACTGGGTCAAATGGAAGTTCAATTTTTAATTTTTTGAGGTAACACCACAGTATTTTCCACAGTGGCTGCACCAGTCTGCATTCCCACCAGCAGTGTACTAGAGTCCCCTTTTCTCCACACCCTCGCCAACATTTGTTGTTTGATGATTTGTTGATGGCGGCCATTCTGACAGGTGTGACGTGGGGTAAGCACTTATTTACTTCCCTCTGTCTTCCTCAGAATCCAGTTCAATGACAAATGACTAAAATTTGTATTCTTTTGTTTATAATATGTCTTTTCCTTCCAGTACATGTTTTAGAGTTTCCCAAAAGCTCTCAATATTTGGAATTTCCACAGTGAAATGTATGTGTGCTTGTTTAACACTATTTGAAATACTAGAACCTTTCCATCTGTAGACCATGTCTTTCATAAATTCTGGAAAATTCTTAGCTGCTATTTCTTCAGATATTGATTCTCTTCCATTTTTTTTTTTTTTTTCTTCTAACTTCTCTTTTGGGAACTGCTATTAGATAGATGAAGAATGTCCTCCATAGTCCCTAAATGTTTTTCCATACTTCCCATTTTTTCTTTGTACCACTAACTAGGAGAATCTTTAATTCAATCTCTCCGACCAATAATTCACTACTTAGATCAATCAAGTCCACTTTTTATCTGCTATTTTATAACTGTGGTAGTTTTCATTTCCAAGATCTCTAATTGTTTTTATTCCATAGCTACCTATTTTGTTATGTCTATTCTTATGTTATAGAGCTGAGTTCTTTATCATATATATGGTAATACTAAATATAATTATTCTTTCCACTTATATTTTGGATCTTGAGATATACACCTTCTCTTATTTTTATATTATTACTTATTTTTTGCTATAGTCAACCATTTCCTTTATCCCTTTATTCTCCCTGAAATTAAAAATGCTCACCCTTTTCCATCTTGAAAAATACCTATTCTTCAACCACACTGTTCATCCAATCCCAATATGTCCCTTTTATAGTCAAAGCTATGGAATAAACTTCCTATAATCATAGTCTCTCTTCTCACTTTTTAATTTTATCCTATAGTGTCTAAGTTATGCACCTAGGTTTCATGACTTCACACATATAGATGATCTCTGAGCTTTACAGCTCTACTCTCTGCAATTCAGACCTTCTTGGTATCTCACTTGGATATTTCAAAAGCATTTGAAATTAAACAATATCTAAAATTCAACATTTCATCTCCTTTAAACCTGGACCTGCACTGATTCTTACTTGACCCAATCATCCTTTGACTCAGCCAAGTAGACACTTGAGGATGTTTTTTGGCTACTTTCTCCCCCCCCCCCACTTCCTCTCTCTCTAAAATTAATCAATAATTTTTTTAAAAAATTAACTGTATACAGTGATACCTCGGTTCTCGAACGCCTTGACTTTCGACCAAATCGGTATTCGACCAGGAGATTCGAGAAACTTTTGTCTTGGAATCCGAACAAATATTTGGAACTCGAACTTCCGAGATGAGCCGAGTTGAGCCGAATGGAGTTCATTCGGCCCAGCGCGCCTTGCTCGGGTCATCAGTGTGAGTGCAGAGAGAGTCACGCTTTGTGGAGAGAGTCACGCTTTACACTGAATTTAACCCTTAGACATACTGTACACTTTTATTTCTTGTTGAGACTTATGTTTTTCTACATATTATATACAAATTAGGCCAGTAAATAGGCATTTTCTGGGGCTTGGAACGAATTAATCCAGTTTCCATTATTTCCTATTGGGTTTCATTGCTTCGGTTCTCAAACAATTTGGTTCTCGACCGTCCTCCTGGAACAAATTATGTTCGAGAACCGAGGTATTTGTTCTGTGTAGTTGATTGATGAGTACCTACACATCTACACTATAAACTGTTTGCACTGACTGTATTCTGGCTCAGCCTTTTCCGCAGTTAGAAGAAACTAAAATCTATTTTCTAATACATGAGGAAAAATGTTTGAATGAAATGTTGATGGGTTCAATGTTAGCTGTGATTATTGATCTCCTTGTACTATCTGTCATTGTCACAAATTATTTTTTTTTGTTTTGGATAGATTAAAAGATATTTTAGAATCTCTATGTATATCAGCAGCAAAGAGATGACAGATTAAAATTAAGTACCTTTAAGAATGTTTAATAAGAAAAAATTTACTAAGTTTTGAGATGGATATAGAAAAATCACAAAAGATAATGGAGTGCCTCCCAGCTAATAACAACAGTGAGAGTAGATGGGGAAGGTCACTCTCCTCCCCTCCTTCAGTTTCTTGACTGTCCTCCTCTTTGGCTAAATCTACCCAGAAGCCAAAAGAAAAGAGAATCGGTTGTTATAGTTTGTATAGACCGTCTTCCCTAGACAAAAAGAAGGTAGAGAATAGACCTAAAAGGAACAAACAAAAATATCCAGCACGTTATGCAATGTTGATTACACCTGGAAGAACATTTTTTTACTTGTTCATTCATTTTTACATATTTCTTTAGTAAAAGCCCGAAGTTGCTGTCTATCTATTCTTTAATAGGTAACAATTTCCTTTGTGGACTCAGGCCTCCCAAAGTACATGTGAAAAATGAAGAAAATGTTAAGGAATGTACCCACCCAAACCCTTCAGAGAAGGCATGGCCACAGTCCATAAGACATCTGCCTGGCCTCATTTTCTGCATTTTTCTGTATTATGTTGTTGGATGATTCAGATGTTTATTTGTAATTGCCTTGTTTGTCAAATAATTTTCCTCTCCACGTCTCAACAGTGAGGAAATGTCTGCAGAGAAGAGGAAGAGGAGGAGGAGGAGGATTTGCGTTTGTTTTTTACTTCTCCTCTCCATGCTCATACTTTGGATAAAATTATTTTTCTCCCAAGTATCAGATGTTTTCTAAAACATTTCTATGCCTGGGCTTTTAATCTAAATAATGTTGGGACAAACTGTGCAGATATCCTTTATTATTCATTTTGGAAATTTATAAAGAAAAATGGAGAATACAAGCCAAAGTAACCCAATATGACACTTTGTTTTCTTTAAAGGTCGAATATTTCACAATAGCTTCAGATTAAGTTCATAATTGTTCTCCATAATTATACTATAACTTCAAAAAATTGGAAATAAAATTATTATACATCTCCTCATACATGTCATGAGGTGTTCCTTAAATTGTGCCCCATTGATACTGACGTTCAAACAATTAACAAAAGAAAAATCCAATTAATGTAAAAGATTAAATTAATTTTAGAAGTCCTCTTCCCTACCTACACATTCAGTGTTGGTGTCTCTTCTTTAATCCCTCCTGTCCTAATATTTGTCAGGGTGACACAGGCAGTACACTCTGAGGCAGCTCATTCCAATCTAGGACAGCCCCACTCTGTGCTCTTTCTTTATCCAAAAATCTACCTGATCCAGAATCATATAGCTGCCATTTTTTAATCAATACCCTGTTAAGTAGATGTTATAGATTAATGACCATATTTAATGATCAATCTTTATGACCATACCCCATAGCAATTAGACTCTCTCATCCAGAAGTGGAGACTTGTCCCTCACCTTTTTAAATCTGGATGGCTCTCGTTTCTTGCTTTAAGAAATTGAATGTGGCCCTGGACAGTTTTGCTCAGCGGTTAGAGCATCGGCATGCGGACCGTAGAGTCCCGGGTTCGGTTCCTGCTGGGGGCATATGCCTCGGTTGCAGTTTGTCCCCGGCCCTGGTTGGGGTCGTGTGGGTGGCGACCACTCTGTATGTCTCTCTCGCAGCAATGTTTCTCTCTCTCTCTTACCCACCCCCCCACTCTATCTGAAGATAAATTCAAAAAAGTCCTCGGATGAGAATAAAAAAAAAAATAGTAATAGAATGTGATAAAAGTGATACTGCATGTTTTGTATCCTAGGTCTCAAAAAACCCTGAAGGATCTTCTTTGCTCTCTTGAAATGATGTTCTGAAGCAATCAAATGAAGAAGCCAATCTAGACTTACTGGGGAATGAGCAGCCATTTGGGGCAGATCCCAGGTACCTCACCCAATATCTAGACCAATTATCAGACAGGGTCCAGGTCAGATCCTCCAGCAAAGCTGATGCTGGCTGAATGCAGTCGTATGAGTGAGCCCAGGCAAAACCAGAAAAGGGATGAATTGTCTAGTTTACCCCCAGATTTGAGAAAAATAATGTGATAAATGACTTCAATGTATTTACAAATAAATGTAACAAATGATTGTTTTTTTCAGCCACCAAATTTTATAGTGATTTCTATATAACAGATTAATTCCATAAGTAGATATTACAATTTTCTTCACTTTATAAATGAGAAGAATGAGGCAGATAAATATTTAGTATATTGTCCAAAATAGTATACATATTACCTGGAAAAGCTAAAACCTGAATCCAGGACTTTCTGCATCTATATTCCATACCTGAAGATGCAATGATGCAACACCTTTCTAAATCTATTTCATACTTTTTAAAATTTACTTTCAATTATTTGAAGGTGAGAATCGTATTGTCACAAGTCCAGTTTTTCCAGACCAAGCATCCCCCGTCACAATTTTTTTCACTTATCTTCATACAGCCAATGCTTTTCAGTCTTACAGGCATGTATTTATTCTCATCTGAAAACCTAACAATGTATCTACTCTTTCCAAATGGGAGGAGCCAGAACTAAATACTAAACCACAATAAAATAGAACAATCTCTGCCAAAGGTTGGCATGTGGACCAAGTTTAGCCCGTCACCTGTTTTGTATGTCTCATGAGACAAGCATGATATTTATATTTTTGAGTAGTTGAAAAAAAAAAAAAAAGAATGTTACATAAAAATTCTATTAAATAAAAATTTAAGTGTCTATAAAAATAAGTTGATTGGGACACAGTCATGTATTTGTTTACAGATGACCTATTAGCAGCTTCCCCACTTTGCCATAAGTGTGCTGTGGTGACAGCAAGGAATACATGGTCCAGGATGCTGAGAATGTTTACTGTGCAGATCTTTTTATTATTATTATTATTATTTATTAATTAATTTTTGTTGCAGATGTCTCTCCTTTTTCCCCCACTGATTTCCCCCGCCCCACCCTCCCCACCCTGTCCCCAGTTTGTTGTCCATGTCCACTGTTCATGCACATGCATATAAGTTCTGTGGTTTCTCTCTCCCCCACCACCCCTTCTTCTGGGGATTGTCAGTCTGTACCCCACTTTCACCTCTCTGGGACTACCCCATTCCTCAGACTGTTATGTTCATTATATTCCACTAAAAAGTGAGATCATATGAAACTTGTATTTCTCTGTTTGGCTTGTTTCACTTAGGATGATACTTTCCAGGTTCCTCCATGTCATCTCAAAGGATAAGAGATCTTTCTATCTTACAGCTGCGTAGTATTCCATTGTGTATATGTACCACTGCTTTTTTATCCATTCGTCTAATGAGGGACACTTGGGCTGTTTCCAGATCTTAGCTATTGTAAATAGTGCTGCTACAAACATGGGGGTACATATGTTCTTTCTGATTGGTGTTTTAGGCTTCTTAGGGTATATTCCTAGAAGTAGAATCACTGGGTCAAATGGAAGTTCAATTTTTAATTTTTTGAGGTCATACCATAATGTTTTCCATAGTGGCTTCACCAGTCTGCATTCCCACCAGCAGTGCACTAGAGTCCCCTTTTCTCCAAACCCTCGCCAGCACTTGTTGTTTGATGATTTGTTGATGGCGGCCATTCTGACAGGTGTGAAGTGATACCTCATTGTTGTTTTAATTTGCATCTCTCTGATGATTAGTGATGATGAGCATTTCATCATATGTTTCTTAGCCATTTGTATGTCCTGTTTGGAGAGGTGTCTATTTAGTTCCTCTGCCCATTTTTAAATTGGGTTCTTTGTCTTCCTTTTGTGGAGTTGTATGAGCACTCTATATATATTGGAAATTAACCCCTTATTTGATATATCATTGGCAATTATGCTCTCCCATACAGTGGGTAGCCTTTCCGTTTTGATGATTGTATCTTTCACTGTGCAGAAGCTTTTGAGGTTGATGTAGTCCAATGTGTTCATTTTCTCCTTTGTTTCTATTGCCTCAGGTAATGTGTCAGTGAAAATTCTGCTGCATATGATGTCTGAAATTTTGTTGCCTACAGTCTTTTCTAGGATTTTTATGGATTCATGAGTCACATTTAAGTCTTATCCATTTTGAGTTTATTCTTGTGTAGGGTGTAAGTTGATGGTCTAGTTTCATTTTTCTGCAAGTAGGTGTCCGATTTTCCCAACACCATTTATTAAAGAGGCTGTCCTTACTCCACTGTATGCTCTTGCCACCTTTGTCAAATATTAACTGAGCATATTGCCTTGGGTCCATTTCTGGGTTCTCTGTTCTGTTCCACTGGTCTATATGCCTGTTCTTGTGCCACTACCAGGCTGTTTTGATTACAGTGGCTTTGTAGTATAATCTGAAATCTGGTAATGTGATCCCTCCATCTTTGTTCTTCCTTTTCAAGATTGCTGTGGCTATTCAAGTCCTTTTTTGGTTCCATATGAAGTTTTGAAGTAATTGTTCTAATTCTGTGAAGTATGCCGTTGGTATTTTGATGGGGACTGCGTTGAATTTATAGATTGCTTTGGGTAATATGGACATTTTAATGATGTTAATTCTCCCAATCCATGAACAGGGTATGTGCTTCCACTTTTTTATATCTTCCTCTATTTCTTTTTTCAATGACCTGTAGTTTTCTGTGAATAGGTTCTTTATTTCTTTGGTTAAGTTTATTCCTAGGTATCTTACATTTTTTGCCGCAATGGTAAATGGGATTGTTTTCTTAGTTTCGCTTTCTGTGAGTTCAGCATTGGTGTATAAGAATGCCATCAATTTCTTGACATTAATATTGTATCCTGCTACTTTGCCAAATTCATTTATTAAGTGTAGTAAACTTTTGATGGAGTCTTTGGGGTTTTCTATGTATAGTATCATGTCATATGCAGATAATGACAATTTCACTTCCTCCTTTCCAATTTGGATCCCTTTTATTTTTTCTTCCTGTCTGATTGCTGGGGCTAAGACTTCCAGTATTATGTTAAATAGGAGTGGCGAAAGTGGGCATCCTTGCCTTGTTCCTGTTCTTAAGGGAAATGCTTTTAGTTTTTGCCCATTGAGTATGATGTTGGCTGTAGGTCTTTCATATATGGCCTTTATTATGTCTAGATATGATCCCTCTATTCCCACACTGCTGAGCATTTTTATCAGAAATGGATGCTGAATTTTGTCGAAGGCTTTTTCAGCATCTATTGATATGATCATGTGGTTTTTATTCTTCATCTTATTTATGTGGTGTATTACGTTTATTGATTTGCAAACATTGTACCAGCCTTGCATCCCTGGGATGAATCCCACTTGGTCATAGTGGATACTTTTTTGGTGTATTGCTGAATCTGATTTGCTATTATTTTGTTCAGGATTTTCGTATCTATGTTCATCAGGGATATTGGCCTGTAATTTTCTTTCTTTGTTGTGTCTTTTTCTGGTTTTAGAATTAGAATTATGCTGGCCTCATAAAACGAGTTTGAAAGTCTTTCTTCTTCTTGAATTTTTTGAAGTAGTTTGAGGAGAATGGGTATTAGTTCTTCTTTGAATGTTCGGTAAAACTCCACCGTGAAGCCATCCGGGTCTGGGCTTTTGTTTGCTGGGAGAGTCTTGATTACATCTTCAATTTCTTCTGTTGTTATTGGTCTGTTCATGTTTTCTATCTCTTCTTTGTCCAGTTTTGGGAGACTATGTGTTTCTAACAATTTGTCCATTTCGCTTAGATTGTCGAATGTCTTGCCATATAATTGTTCATAGTAGTTGTTAATGATCTTTTGTATTTCTGTGGTGTCAGTTGTTATCTCTCCTCTTTCATTTATGATTTTGTGTATTTGGGTTCTCTCTCTTTGTTTCTTAGTGAGTCCAGCTAAGGGTCCGTCAATCTTGTTTATCTTTTCGAAAAACCAGCTCTTTGTTTCATTGTACTGTGCAGATCTTTCCAGGAAAGCTTACTAAGCCTTGAAATAGGTGACGATGGCCTCTTCACGTTGGATGCTCTACTTCTCTTTTTCATCCTTAATTTACGTCATTTTAATGGGCAGCAACATCATTCTTTTGAATAGTGTTGCACCAAGTAAAACTGCCTTTTTCCTTGTTTTCCTACAGCCTCATCTCCTCCATTTCTTTCATTGATCTTTTAAACCAAAATGCATGTTATTATATTCAGTTCCATCAAATTTTAGTTTATGAGATTCAGATCATCATTCTAGTCTTTCACTCTCTTATTCTGTCCTCCAACATGTTCAACCTTATCCAGGTTGATCTTATCCAGAAACTTAAGAAACATGATTGCAGCGTCTTTGATGAAGTGATAGAATAAATGTGAAACAAAAGGGAGCCATGTAACACAGCACTAGAGATTTCCCTCCAGTTTAAATCTTCATCCCCTAGTCAAAGTATTATTATCAGTAACTCCCACATGTTTACCAAATTTCATTCCCAAGGTCATTATTCAATAATGTGTTCATTTATGTAGGACACATACATTGAATCCCTACTATGCCCTATGCTTGGTGCCGGGAAGACACTAATAAAGAGAACATGCAAAGATCCTGCCCTTTAGCCTCTTTAATTTAGTAAGAAAGTTATCACTCCCAAAATATAATGACAAACTAATGATATGATTAAATTGCCTTGAACTATTAGTGTTACCATATATGCATACAATTCACTATTCAACTAATCCTCATCTTGTTTTTTATTGAATTTATTGGGGTGACAATGGTTGATAAAATTATACAAGTTTCAGGTATACAATTCTATAATACATCCTCTGTGTCTTGTACTATGTGTTCACCACCCCGAGTTAAGTCTCCTTCCATCACCATTTATTTATCCCCCTTTACCCTCATTTACCTTCCTCCACACCCCAGCCCTCTGGCAATCACCCTACTGTTGTATGTGTCCATGAGTCTTTCTTTTTATTTTTCCTTTGCTTAATACCTTCATCCTTCTTATCCATCCCCTAATGCTCTCCCCTCTGACAGCTGCTAGTCTGTTCTGTCTCCCCGAGTTGTCTCCACTTCATATCTTTGATAACCCTATGAAAAAGGAGCTGAGGTCAGGCTAACATGACTTATTTTTCTTGGTAAACCAATACTGGTGCCTAGTGATCATGGTTTCCCTGCAACATCAGTCTGAACCTTCAAGGTGTTTACAAATCACTTGGAGGGGTCTTGTTAAAAAGGTGGATTCTGGTTCAGTAAATCTGGGTGGGAGCCTGAGATTCAGCATCACTAACAAGCTCTGAAGAATGGCATGCTGCTGCCCTACGCACCTCAGGCTGAGTAACAAGGGCTCCCCAGATGCTAGCCACCCAGAGCTTCAATGATCAGTTCCTGTTCTAAAAAGGTGGTATAGAAAGGCATTCCATTAATTTTTGAGCAAAGAAAGGCAATTAGCTTAGTGGATACAACAGACTCTGGAGCCACACAGATGTGAATTTATCCACCGACCTGTACTTGATAACTGTGCTAACTCAACCTGTGCCCTCACCTCACTGTACCTAAATGTTCTCATCAGTAAAAATGGACATAATAGTTTGCTGTGCTGTTAGTGAGAAGAATAACCCTGAAACACAGTAGACTTTAAACAAAGTCTACTTGTATGGTGTTTATTACAAGAGTAATAGGAACAGAGCTGTGCTTTGAGAAAACTGAACAAACAGCAAGCTGCAGCTTGGTTTTGAATGAGGAGAGACCAAGGGCCCATGGATAAATCAGAGGTCACTTCAGTTCAATCAATATTTAATGTCCATGTACTGTGTGTTAGAAACTGTGCTAAATGCTGGGGATATAAAGCTGAATCAGGCACGGTTTTCAAAGTGTTCAGTTGGAAAGACCTATCAGTGAACAGCCATTCGATTTAGAGGTGTCTGATGAACTAAAATATACTGATTCATTTGACAAGTGCCAGGAAGTAGCCATTGTGATGATTAAATTGTTATATATATATATATATATATTACACAATATATAATATACAATATATAATATAGGTTAAGATGATAGAATAGGATATTATTATAAGTATAATAAAAAGTGTTAATGATGATTCTGAGGCCTTAAGACTCAGGAGGACATAGGTTTCATTAATACAAATGTGAAAAAAATATTAGGTAAGAGAGGGACAAAACTGAGTTTCTTTTTGCACATACTGAGTTAAGGAGATGTTGGGTCATCTCAGTGCATATGACTTAAAAGACGTTTTGAAATAGAATCACCATGGGTTGTAATATGTGTAATTAAAGCTCATTTGCAGAATTCAGGAAAAACTAACATGCACTTTTGGGTTATTTTTGTGACAATAAATATTTATTGTTTGAGTATCTCCTGTGCATTTTGCAGATATAGAGGAAAACATGTGTGTTTACATTTGGTGTTTACCCTACATCAGCAGTTTAAAAATTACTACCCTGTTTCTACTCTATTAATGACAGTCTGAAAGTGGAAGGCTTGATAAGTTGTTTACAGGGAAGTTCAGAAGGAGAAATCAGTGCATGTTTGCAGAATATTGTGAAAACATTTTTCTCACGATGTGTCGCTGGAAATGGCAATTAGTCAATGTAGAGAAACTGATATACTATCTTTAGACAAGAAGTCACACTAAAACAAACATCCAGACCAATGCAGTTAAGCTTCTGAGAGAATAAATGAAACTATGTTGATATATAAAACATTTCACACGATTCATATTTATTACCCATGAATTCTCATCAGAGTTCTCAGAATAAGCCAAAAGGGAAGATTTCATATTTATATTTTATAGACAAGTATAGTGAGGGATGAGGAAAGGAGGGACTTAGAGACTCACAGACAAATAGAATGAGCGACAGCCTGAAACATTTTATGCAAATGCCTGCTGTACGCTAGGAACTTGCCCATTTGGTTTTTTGTTCCTCCTTCACAATAATCCTGTGCATTGAGTGCTACATTATACTTGTCACCCTGCAGGTGAGATTATGCAGTAACATTGAGTTAAAATAATTTGATCAAGATCATGTAGATGCCATGAGGAGCATGTATGAGTTGCCTTCACATCAACAGCTTCTCTCAACCCTGTTCATAGTAACTGTAAGTTCTGTTTAGGGATCAATGTGGTTTTAGGGAAACCAAATTCATTCCTGGCTCCTAGGTGAAACATGTAAACTGAACTAAGCCTATCATGGTAGCACAGCACCCACAGAGTTTAGTTTAGGGATGGGCATGCCATCTAAGCTCCTGTCACCGAAGAATCTGAGAACTTATGCTTGGAACCCTAAGGCAAAGTCACTCTTTCATACTGGTTGCATGAATGGATTGATGCTGACACCCATTTTAGGATCCACTAGCCTCAAAGTGAAGTAAGCAGATCTAGAGATGGAGGACCGTTAGGGTCCTTGGTAAATCTGATGGCCCAAACTCGCCGATTCCCAGAAGTTGAAAGGATTCTGGAATTGTCAGGTCTTTGAGCCCATAATTAACCTCCAGTATTTAAGCGAATTTGAGGCCTTCACTTGTAACAACATTGTCCTGATATAGAAATCACTGATTCCCTTTTACTAGAATAGATCATGAAGCTGAAAAAAAAGAAAGCTCTTCTCTAAGACGGCGGAGCTCACTCAAGGCGAAGTCAAACCAAGATCAGGGTTCTGAATGCTTAGTCAGCATTCAGATGCAACAAGTTGACTTGCCAAGGTCACACCGTAATTAGAGGAAAGGTTTAAGATTTCTAGAATACTTAGAATGCATTATTTCTTAAAAGGCTGTGGTTAAATTCAAACTGTTTTAATTATTCAAGAGCAAAAGAGAAAAAAAAACAACAACACTGTGGAACATATGATTTTGCTTATTATTAGGAAACATATTTGAGTATTTTGAAATTTTTTTCTACATATGATTTCTGATGGTGAGTTTGATGATTCATAATAAATCCCTTTCATTCTATTTTAGAAAACCAGTTGATTATTGCATGATTGAGCACTATAGCTTACGTTTATGTCAGCTTTTAGTCATTTAATAACCATGTTCTGAATATGTGGGGTAACTTGAAGGGGCTAGGGATGCAGAAATGAGTAATTATTTCTTGACATCAAGTAGCTCACAATCTAGTGGAGCAAATGGCCAGATGGATTCACGAAGCAAGAGAAGTTTTTCGACCTAAGTTAGCACAGGTCACATTGGGGATCTCCAGGAGTCAGTGGTGCCTTTAACAAGAGATGGCAAAAAAAAAAAAGGTAGGAAAGACCGCTCATGGAGAGGAGCTTGACATGATTATGAGAAGTCAGTAAAGAGACTCTGGGACCTACAGAACTATGTTCACTCTGTTCTACTGCTCAGAGCTGTAAGGAGGGAGAGGGTGGCCTCTGCCCTCGTGGGGGTAGCAGCATGGGAACCATGGACCAAAAGGCACAGAGGGCAGCTCTGGGCCCGGAGGAGACTCAGCCAAGTGCAAAAGGCCAAAGTTGCTGCAATTTGCATATTTCCATTTAGAGACTCTCCCCAACCCCATTAACTCATATGGTTTTAGAAATTATTTTTAAATGTAAATTCAGATAGCAGCAGGCAGTATGTTTTGAAATAGGACTTAGACACTTGGCATGTTTTGTTTCTTCCTTCCAATAAACCAGAAGGGGAAGCCGGCATTTCTACTTCTCACTGTGGGAGCTCCATTCTCGCTCACTCTGACTGTCCATTCTTAGAGAAGAAAAAGAGAGCTGGCTGCTCACTCCTTCCTGCACGATTTCTGTCACCCCCCAAAGCGCACACACTCGAAGTGGCTTATATGTAAACAAGCACAAAACATCACAATACAGGGTCCCTGGGGAGTCTGCCCTTTGGGCTACACATTGGCACCCCCTTTTCCCTAAAAGGAAGGATGTATATTAAACAGCCCAGTGCCTGGCTAATTGTCCCAACTCAATTACTAATCTACTATAGTGGTTTTCAAATGCTGATCCCCAAAGAAGTTTTCAGAAAGCTAAAGAAAATAAATTGTGGAGAAATGTATGGTGTGTGTCCACGCATGTGTGTGTGTGTGTGTGTGTGTGTGTGACATAGAGGTTGACTTTGTGGAAAGGGCTGTGTTTTGTTCTATATGTATATGTGTGCTAATTTTTTATGAAAATTCTTTCTTTTTATTTTATTTTTTTATCCTCACCAGAGGACTTTTTTGCATTTATCTTCAGATAGAGCGGGAGGGAGAGAGGAGGGAAGAGAGAGAGAGAAACATCAATGTGAGAGAGACACATCGACTGGTCGCCACCCACACGACCCCGGCCAGGGCTGGGGCCAAACTGCAACCGAGGTACATGCCTTTAGTGGCTGAGCCAAACTGGCCAGGGCTCTTTCTTTTTATTAAATGGGCTTTCTAACAGATTTATCTAACTTTATGATAAATCTCCATTAAAAAAATACACTTTAGCCCTGGCCGGTTTGGCTCAGCGGTTAGAGCGTCAGCCTATGGTCCTAAGAGACCCAGGTTTGGTTCCCGCTAAGGGCACGTACCTCAGCTGCAGTTTGTCCCCGGCCCTGGTTGGGTTGTGCGGGTGGCAGCTACTCAATGTGTCCCTTTCTCTCTCTCTCTCTCTCTCTCTCTCTCCCTCCCTCCCACTCTATCTGAACAAAATATCAACAACAAAAAAATTCCTCGGGTGAGGACAAAAAAAAATATATATATATATATATATATACACACACACACAAACACACACACACACACACACCTTTATTCATCCATGAAATACAAAAAGTGAGCATTGGTACAAAGAAAGTACACTTGAGAATGAAACCTGTTGTAAAAATCAAATGAGTAAACGTTAAAGGTATTACAGTTTTCATCGTTCACGAGCTGGTGGTCATTTATGAAAGATACCAGGAGTCAGAGGGAATCGTCACAACCCAACGACAATGAAGGGGTGTTTCATTAACAAGAATCAAGTTGATGCCTCAGTAATGAGGAAACCAACAGATACCACCTCAGAATGATCTTAAATGACACCTGGACACCTTTGGGCCTTTTAAAAGTCTCTTGAGCATTTTTAAATAGAAATAAATTCTGGCTTAAAAAGAAAAAAAAAGAAGAATACCTTAGATATTCCTGGAATAAAATATACAAGACAAAATAAAAAAAAAATAAAGGTCTCACTGGCTTTTTTCAATAACTCAGTGATCGGACAGCATCTAAGCTACCAGTATATAGGAGCTCCAAGTAGCTGTATAAAATAAAATAAAAATTGACAGGCAGAAGGAAGCAGGAAGAAGGATATTATACTAGGAGAAAAGTAGACTGGTTATTGCAAGGTTACCTTTAGGGGAGGGTGGGAGTCTATCAGGCAGATTATCTAACTGTTACTAATCAGGCAATTCCCAATAGACTGCTTCAGGGTTCTATTTTGGGGGCAGATAAAATTAATTAAATTAAGTCTTGATTTGGTGACATGGGGTTTAGCCTTTGGCCAATGTGGGTCTGTCTTCTTATTTGTAACAAGCCAATATAGCATTAAATCTCTGACCAATTCCTAATTGATCATTTTTGGCAAATTTGCTTCTCTGAGCCTTGGTTATTGATTGATATTTACTTAATAGGGTCAGTGTAAAAATTAAATAATATCACATATGTAAAAATGCTTTAGACTTAATTTTTTATTCTCCCTTGCCCTTTTCCATCTGGTTAGTGCTCATGTCCTTTAAAGATCAGAAAGGATCTAAAAATGTGGCTTGATAGTCTCTAAACCCTCCCATAGGAACCAGCCTTTTTTATAACAGACGAAATAAGTTAGACCCCATTTGACCTCTATTCATGGAGCAACTCATTTTAATGAGTCTAGTGCTGCTTACAGGCGAACAAGTTACTGTTTATGTACCTTCCCCACTGTGTGCAGTAGCTTCGCTGTATCTTCAGCACAGAGACCGGGCCCGTGTCAGAAAAGCTGGCATCTCAACAACCCAATGGGACAGGGAGAAGGGACTCGAGCACCTCCCCCAGTTACAGTGCCACTTCCTTCTCTTACGCATACAAGGTTCAACAGTGAATACCCAGCTTGGTCACCCCACAATCTAAGTGAATACAAACACATATAAATACCATCTGAGTAATATGGAATCCCCTTGAAGAAAGTAAGGGTCTGCCAAAGTCAGGGGCAGTGCAAGTAGAGGAAAGGAAACAAACTGAAGAAATGCTGAGGATATGGGGGAAAAAGAGAATTCTTGCTAAAATGTTTTTTTTAATGCACATTAGTAGCTGGGAATTCCTTAGGTTAGGACTAATTCGTTGCTATGCCTCTCATCTGGAGATTGCTGTCTGTTTATTTCTCCCACTGGCATTATGCACAAAAGACAGCTAATTAAAGGGAAAATGAGTCATTTAAAAAAATTATTGGTGGCCTTGGCTGGTTTGGCTCAGCAGTTAGAGCATTGGCCTGTGAACCAAAGAGTTACAGGTTCAGTTCCGGCCAAGGGCACATACCTTGGTTGTGGTTCATCTCCGGCCCTGGTCGGGGTCATGCGGGAAGCAGCCATTTGATGATGTGTCTCTCTCACATTGATCTCTCTCTCTCTCTCTCTCCCTCCCCCCCTCTCCCTCTCCCCCCCTCCCCCTCTTCCTCTCCCATTCTATCTGATAGTTTTCTATTTGAAAAACTATCCTTGGGTGAGGATTAAAAAAAAATTCGACTCTCACTCCCTCCCATCCCCTGTCTACAGCACTGCCCTCTCTCACTCCCTCCCATCCTGTCTAAAAAAGAAAAATAAGAAAAAGAACATTAAAAAAAATCTTGCTTTAGGTAAATGAACAAATAGACAAAATTCAAGATAAATACAATTGCATTTACTAAGATCTTAGATAATAGTTACACACACACAAAAAAAAAACAGTTATTAGAATCAATACAAGGTTTAAAAGAATGTTAGAAAGACCTACATAATTAGGACAACTAATGACATTGTCTAAAAAGAACCTCAAAAGTTCAACTAATTAATTTATTTTTAATGTGCGCAGTACTGTATAAAGCCCCAGATTTCAAATACATTAGGTTAAGTGCAGGAAATCTCCAAGAAGTGTGTTATTCAGTGATCAACCTGAAAGCTATCCTCACCATATAAATTGACATTAGTTCAAGCAGTTGATGAAACGGACAAACTCAAAGCAAATTGCCTATAAAATGGAAATAGAAACTTTAGGTGGCTACTAAGCAAAGAACATATTAAATAATCTCATAAAAGAGTTTGACCTATTTCTCACTAAATGTACATGTACATGAACATCCCCAAATTTGGGGCAAGAGGAAGAAAAAAAGCAGGAAGTGTTTGGAACATTGCACTAATCATACGATTCTTAGCTCTAGCTCTTATCAGCTGATTTGTTTTGGACAAGTAATACAACTTCTCAAATTTCTATTTTCTGAACTGTAAAATAGAGAGAATTCCCACTTTACAAGTTTGTTTTGATATATAAAGAGATATACATAAAAAAGATCTGACTTTTTTTTTTGTACCTATTAAGTAATTAGATACTCCTTTCTTCTCTCTACGAGGTGGTAATATGTGGTAAGAAGCATAGACTATGAGACCAGAGAACCCCATCCTACCATGTGTTATAATTTCAGTGCTCTTAGCTTCAGTCCATTTATTAGGAAAATGTAAATAACATCAATCATACATACTGCTGTAAAGATGATATTATAAGTGTTTAGCAAACATTATTATGTATCTTCTTGTTTGCTTTCTACTACTTTTTCTCTGTAATGAGAGACTAAAAATTTTTTATTTGCAGCATCCTAAGCCACAATAAACTCACTTTTTTAGAGTGTCCAATGCTATAATGAAAAAGGGGTTTCCTTATTTCAGCCTCAAGCTCCCCTGGTTTGTAGACATGTCAACCCTACTATCCTTCTCTCCTATTCCCAGAGATAAAAGTATTTCAAGCAACCTGCACCTTAAGACTCATGTGAAAATAACAATGGCAGCAGGATTGTTTTAACAGATATGGTGTAGACAGGCTTCCTGATGAACAAATCCAGCAAAACCTCAGAGTAATTTTTATAGCCAAGAAGGATGCTAAGCTGGAACCTAGCCCTCCCCTGCACCCCACATTCCATAATGTTCTCACAGAACAGGTTCATGTTTCCAGCCCAAAGTTACTGTTTTTTTGTGTGCATAACTGCCTAAATAATTACCAGAATAGCATATTGATTCATTTGAGAATAAATATTTTTAATGTTATCTTTCAGATGGTAACAATGACAATGGTTTGATGGTGATGTTGAAAATGATATATACGATGGCAGTGGTTGGGTGGGGATGATGGTGTTGGTGGTAGTAATGATGGTGGTACTAGTAAGATAGTGGTGGTTGTGGGGATTTTTGGTATGCTAGAAGATATATATCACTGGGTTGTAATATTTACTAATTTTCATAGGATAAATACCCTTATCATGGTCTATTCTAAGCTACCAATGTGGTATCCATGAACACAGACTTGAGAAGAGGTGTTAACAGTCATAGCTCATGAACTGGTTTGAGCCAGTTCCAGCACGCCACTAGTGGACTGGTACTAGTAGTGGGCATGGTAGTTTTGGTAGTGGTGAGGGTTTGGGTGTTGTTGGGCATGGTGGTGATCGTGGATGTGAGGTACTGGTGTTTGTAGGGGAGCTGGTAGGAATGGTGGTAACAGCAGTAGTGGAGATACTGGTGGTGGTTGTGATGGTGGTGATATTGGCAGTGGTGGTGGTGATATTGGCAGTGGTGTAGTAATAGTACTGATGACTGTGGTGGTGGTAGCAGTGATGGGGGCATTGGTGATGATTATGCAGGTGATAGTGGTCACTTTTGCATAAAGTCTTATAATTCACAGAGAACTTCTGTCTGAATTACTTCATTTAACATTGCAAATAATATTTGGTTAACAATGCTTTTAGGACTGTTCATAGACTAGCAAACTGAAATTCATAGGGCCATAATGCTTAGTGATAAGAACAGGGCTTAGGAGTCAGGTTGCACTGCTTTAGAATTCTTGTTCTGCCCCTTCCTAGCTGTACAATTTTAAATAATTACCTTGTCTGTTGAGGCTAGTAATTTCATCTTTAAAGTAGTAAAATTAACATCTTCCATTCAACATTGTCATGAGACTATTAAGATATTGCAATTATTTTAAATCATCATGGAGATTTTAAGATATAATATAAAAAAATACAACTCTTTTATAATAGAAAACAAAATCCTCACTTTGTAGGGATCATGGTTTCTGTTAAGTAGGTTTTTGTTTATTTATTATTCTTTCATTGTCTTGTTTGTTTTGTTTCATCTGGAGTACCTTGATGAGTATTCTACAGATGAGTACTTGACCCTACACATCGAAGGCAGTTCACGTGCTTTGTATAATAGGAGACAAATTTAGCTCTCCTCAAATAGTTCTTGGGAGAGGTTGCTGAGAAGAGAGAAGAGGGCTAAGAGAAGAGCCAACAAAAGGGAGATAGGCAGGAATAGGTGAGGGCAGTTGCAGTGAGAATAGAGGGCATTCAAGACACCTGGACTGACCCCCTCAAACTTGGAGATAGTATCTTACAAGAAAAAAAAATGGGGAAGGGGTTTTTTGCAGATGTGATTAAGTTAAGGATCTTGGCATGGGGAGATTACCTAGAATTATCTGAGTGGGCCCTAAAGTCATCACAAGTGTCTTTCAAGAGAGAGGCAGAGGGAGATTAGACACAGGCCAGTGAAGAGAAGGTAATGTAAAGATGGACGCAGAGATTTGAGTGATGCAGCCACAAGTAAAAGAATGTTAGCAGCCTCTAGAAGCTGGGAGATTAGAGGAAGGGATCCCCATTAGACTTTACTGAGGAAATGTGTATGGCCCTGGCAGTGTCTTGATTTTGGCCCAGTGAGACTGACTTAGGATTTCTAGCCTCTAGAACCATGAGATCATAAATACCTGCTGTTTTAAACCAGCAAGTCTGTGGCATTTTGTTATAATAGCCACAGAACACTAATACAACCAATGAAACTCCTTGGTGTTTCACAGAAAATATTTTAGAAATAAGATTTTTAGTATGATTTTATCAATGTGTGCATTGTTTCAACATCAATCCCATTTCAGCATTTCCCTTCCTCAATAAACATACACTTCGGCTCTGTCCGTTGTGCCTACACATGTATTATGTAAGTGGATTTGTTTCAGTTTTGTACTGTAAGAAATGCTAAGTTGCGTATCTAGGGCAAGGAAGAGAATCGCAGAGATTGTGTGTGGAAAAGGGGGCCCAGGCCCTGGCCGGTTTGGCTCAGCGGTTAGAGCGTCGGCCTGCGGTACTGAGAGACCCGGGTTCGGTTCCCGCTAAGGGCATGTACCTCGGTTGCAGTTTGTCCCCGGCCCTGGTTGGTCGTGCGGGTGGCAGCCACTCGATGTGTCCCTTCACATCGATGTTTCTCTCTCTCTTCCTCTCTCTCCCTCCCGCTCTATCTGAACAAAAAATGGAAAAATGTCCTCGGGTGAGGATAAAAAAAAAAAAGAAAGAAAAGGGGGCCCAGGAGGCAGAGGCCACGAGCATGAAAGGACGGCGACTGGGAAGAAACTTTGGGAGAGAGCACTTGGCTTTCCACAGTCTGTGAAATGGGAGTAGGTTCAAATCCATAATAACTTGGGTGGCAGGGTCACAGAGAAAGAAATCTCCTTTCTAAGTAGTATGTGAAATTCTTTATTATTATTATATTGTTACTATTGCTGTCATCTGTCTTAGCTCAGGCTGCTACCGAACTCCCATATACTGAGTGGTTAAACAACAGTCATTCATTTCTTACTGTTCTGGAGGCTGGGAAGTCCAAGATCAAGGTTCCAGCGGATTTGCTTCAAGGTGAAGACTTTCTTCTTAGTCTTCAGATGGCCCCCTCTGGCTATGTCTGGCACAGAAAGCTCTGAGGTCTCTCTTTTTTTACAAAGGAGCTAATCTCATCATGGGGGCTCTAACCTCAGGACCTCGTCTAAAATCACTCCTCAAAGTCCCTTTCTCTTAATATTATCATCTTGAGATGGTTTCAGTCTGCTTACATGGTCAGAATGTTCTTGAAACATATCTGTACCCAGCATGAATAACCTGGGCAATTCACTAGCTTCCTCGGTGGGGAGAGTTGGAGAATGAAGGAAAGAAGCCCAGGAAGCCTGCTGGCCTAGTGATGCCCAGGGGCTCGCAGGTCCACAGGAGACAATGGGACTCAGGCCCCAGTGATTATGGATTCAGGTGGCTTTTCAAAATCCCTCTGAGCTGACTTCCTGATGACTCTCACAGAAGGCAGCCACCACATTAAGAGGAAACTTGAACTGCAATCCCTCATTTTCTTTTCTTTCTCATGAAAAAAAGTTAGCATAATGGGATCTGATAAGAGAGCCAAATCACTGAAATATGAAAATCACAGAATTAGCATTTAACCAGATTCCTCAGCTGAGCCTATAATGAAAAAAAGCTTGTTTTAATCACATCAAGTCTCTGCTTCCGGACTGTGGAGTTTCTTATGAGCGAACCCACCCCTTCTTCTTATGGGCAAAATAGCTGGACCGAAGAATTAAATTAGTGAAGCAAAGAGCCTTTGAAAATCTCCGGGAAAGACATCCCCGACGTTTTCAAGTTGTCACCCCATGAAACGAACATCCGTGCTAAATCCTCTGGAATTAATCAATCTAGTGATTGCCTCCTTCATGTTTCCTGTTCTTAGGCTCAATATGTTGCCCTGTTCAAATATTAGTTTTGTTTAAGGGCCGGGGCAGTTTGCACGACCACTGGCCTTTCTCCCAGATAACATCTTGAAAGATAAAGCCCAGTGGCTTTGTAAGATCAGTTTAAGTCAAGTGAATTATATCCCGGGCCCTTATCTTCAAAGGCTGCTGTCACTGTGGGTTTGGCTTTGCCACTCTGGAGTCCAGACGTAATCTGTCAGAAGTTAGTCTGTCTGATTTTAATGGTTATTTCAATTTAACCCTCAGCTGTGCGTGTGTAGATATATTTTCATTTTTTAAAAATCCTTATTACATTGATTAGCTGTTTTCCCCCTCCCATTTGTTGACTGCTAAGCAGTTTTTGAATCATGCAAATTCTCTTGGTCTCATTAAACATTTCTTGTTTACTCTGATCTGAGGAATAAAAGCTTGGATAGTTACGCTCGTGAAAGCTTTGAGTAGTCTTTATGAAATGTGAGTTTGGCAGAACTAAAGGAGCAGTTTCAGTGTGCAAGTCTCAGGCTTATAGAGTAAAGGCTGTGCTGTGATTAACGCGTGCCAGGGCAGGTCAGAACAGAGCCAGGTAGCCGAGTTCTGTTCTCTTCCCATCACATCACGCTGCAGACATCCCAGCTCCTTCCCCATCAACAGACTCAGGGAGATCACCTAACACTTCTGGACGTGCTTTTCTCTCAACATTACTTCATGCAATGCTGTATTGAAAAAGGATCTACAATTGCTCTGCCGTGTACTTTCCCCCCTTCTCTGCCCACGAACCTCCATAATCTAATATTATTTATATTTATTCTCTAAGGTTAATTTTTTAAGTTCTAAATGCACAACTGTGTAAAAATGGATGCATAATCAATCTTCATTATTCATGGATTCCAAATTTGCAAATTTGCCCACTTACTAAAATGTAACCCAAAATCAATACTGTGGGCTTTCATGTCCTTTCCCACATATGAGAGAGGGGAAGATTGGAGTCTGTGATGTGTAGTTTCCTAGGTAAGGTTGAACCCAGCAGTCCTCTGCCTTCTTGTTTCTGCTCTCACACTGTAAACAAATGTCTTTTTTCCCCAGTATATTTAGTGCCACATTTTTGGCACAGTTGTACTCTTTGTTGATTTCACTGTCTGAAATGGCCCCCCTATCCTAGAGCTGAATCCTAGAGTCTCGTGTTCCCAAATGCAAGAAGGCTGTGAAGCACCCGTGGAGAGCAAAACGTATTAGAGAAGCTTTGTTCAGGCTTGAGGTTTAGTGCTATTGACCATGAAGTCGGTGTTAATGAATCAACTGTGTATATTAACCAGGATGCCTTTAAACAGAAATACACATAAAACAAGTTTATGTATTGATTGGTTGCAGAAAACTAGCCCTGTATTTTCTCTAGCAACTATGGGTTAGCATCCACTAATTCGGTGCTCATGGCTACTTTACAGAACATAACTACTGCAAGTAATAGAAATTGAGTGTATTTATTTACAGTGGGAAATTCACCCGTTTCTACGACATAGGTCTTCCATTGGAGTCGGAGGGGCTGACCTGAGAGTCAGGAAGTAAGTATTTAAGCTCTAGGCTCATAATCATTCTACTTTTCTGGGATTCAGGCACCACACCTCATTCAAAAACATAATATATATGAAAGAAATTTATTCCTATAGTAATAATAAGCAAAGAAAATAGAAATTTGTTGCTAATGATCGTCTTCCCTTCCTTCTGCTCTTACTGTCTCCTCTATTGTGAAGAACTGTGTTTACATTTGATTAGACCTGTTGCCAATCTATTATTTTTAATCAGATGTGATATTATTTATGTTATTTTCATATACTTTAGAGATACTTAAAATGTTTACAGATAAATTATGATGTTTACAATTTACTTCTAAATAATACGAAATGGGTCAGGGACAAAATGGCTTGACACTTGTTGAGACTGGATGTTAGGCACATGGGGGTCATGTTCTCCTAGGTCTCTTTTGTATACTTGTGAAATTTTCCATAATAAAATAGTGCAGAGATCAGGAATAAAGAAAGAAGTACCATTTTTCTGTGCCCAAATTCTTGGATTTTGTATATGCTGTTTCATTCAGGCTCTACAATAATTTAGTGGAGAAAATATATTTCTTGATTTATAGCAGAACAAACTAAATAAAATAATATCCCAATTAATCAGTGACAGTACCTATCTTTTAAAAGATTTATTTTTCATTATTTTAATTTTTTGCTTACACATGTAGCTTGTAACAATAATAAATATATGGATTTTTAATTTAAAATGTCTCCTAGTTTTATAGTATGTTGCATATAACTTTTGAACATATATATTCAGGGTCCCCTAATCTTTTGTGCCTACTCATCAAAAGTCACAATTCAAATTTCTAGAGTTAGTATCTAGAAAAATTTATGCCCATGATAAAGTTTGTTCAAGATTTCTAGAACTCAGATTTAGATATAAAAGACATAGTCAAAAATGTAAAAATACAAAATTTTTCTTTTCCTTTTTTCTAATCCTCACCCAAGAACATGTTATTATTGATGTTAGGGAAAGAGGGGGAGAGAGAGAGGAAGGGGGGGTGGAGAGAGACATAGATGTGAGAGAGAAACATTAATTGACTGCCTCCCATACATACCCCAACTGGGGATCGAACCCTCAACCAAGGTGTATGCCCTAACCCAGTATTGAACCCGTAACCTGTTGGTGTGCAGGACAATGCTCCGACCAACTGAGCCACCTGGCCAGGGCCAATTTTTTTTTTTTTTAAATAAATTTCAGCATTATTCATTTGGAGTCATAGTATGTTAGAGTTTGAAGTAGTTCTCAATCTGATATTTCAAGAAATATAAGCTTTCAAGAAAGATTAGCTGCAAGTAGAGATCAGGGCTCTTAACTTCCCAACACAATGGCCTTCTATTGCCTCACATAGATTTATTTACACCACCCTGAAAAAATAGAGTTTGAGGCAACTTGGAAGGAGGAATGAATAAATGTTCATAAGCACGTACATGAACACAGACCCACTACACACACAAGCACAGATTAATATAAAATTTAAATTAAATTAAATATTTAAATTACCTAAAATATTCCTTACCTCAAACTGAGAATAGGCATAGGTCAGCTGGAGATAATTTTATCTAAATCTGCTTGCAAATCTGTAATTAAATCCATGCACACTCACGGCTACACAAAATATCACCTTGTGGTGTTATTCTTGGTTGAAGATTAATTAGATTAAAAGCTTCTAAGACTAATTCATTGAGATAAGAAATTATAATTTGGGAGTCTATAAAATACTTCTTACCATATTGCTTTTCTAAGGAAAGTTTTAATTATCTCTGTTTAGCCAAATGTAAAAGTATCTGTTCAGCTTGAAATATCTAGTGAAAAAAGGAAATGCAAAACCTCTATTGAGAGAAAACATCTCACCTAACACAGAAAAATATTTGACCATGAGATTAAAACATTAGACACAAATAACATAAGTTAGAGGCATACCATCATGGATGCTGGGAATCGATGTAATGCCCTGGTCCTTTTTCTAAAACCTAACTATAATTTGCTAACTTAGATGAATATTTCTTTTCCAAGGGGGTGAGGGGGAACCAAAAACCAAAACCAAAGCAATGCCAAAAACAAAAACAAAAACACCTCAAAAACCATGTCTCTTTGCAAGAAAATAAACTGTTTTTTAAAATTCTGGTGAGACAGTGTTAGCCAGCCATAAATGTACTTCAGCCTTTAGAGTTCGCATTTATCGCTCTGTGCTTCAGTTATAAGAGCTTCAGAAACAGGGCAAAGATAAGAAGAGCTAGCATGGTGCTGGCATAATAAACCTCAACGGAAAGTTAGAAATAAAATTATATTTAAAGTTCTAATATATAATAAAAGCAACACTTTAAATAAATCAAGGGAAAATGCAATGTCAATGTATGAATATATAAAAATATTTTAAAAATTGAAAGTAAAATTTCACATCATACTTATAATAAATTTCTGATAAAAATTTATATGTGAAAAAATTAAATTGCCCAATACTATAGAACATATAGAAATTGTAGTCTATAATGTTGTGAGTTCAGCTCTAAAGATTATAAAAAGGGAAGAAATAAACAATAAAGAAAAATATTGATTGATCTGATAGCTTTTGTTCCCATTTAAAATTTCTATAATTAAAACAAGCTCAAGAAATGAAATTTTTTTTATCTTACATTACAATCAAATTTTTGTTGTAAACAACAGATGAAAAGTTCTTAAGCTTCATAGAAAAATCTTGATATTCTCCTAGAAATATGGGCAAAAATGTGGAACAGCAATTTAAAAAAATGTATTTACTGATTTTAGAGAGAGAAAGAAGAGGAGGGAGAGAAACATCAATTTGTTTTTCCCTTATTTAAGCATTCATTGGTTTATTCTTGAGTGTGTCCTGACCCAGGATTGAACCCGTGACCTTGGCATATCAAGATACGCTCTAACCAATTGAGCTACCAGGCCAGGGTTATTAGAACAGCAATTTATAAATGAGTAATTATTGTATCACTGGTCAATAAACATCAAACAAGATATCAAATTGATAAACAATCAAAAAGTATAGCTTAAGACAATTCAATATGTTAGTCATCTATCAAGTTGCAAAGATAAAAAGAAAATATTTTAAAAATTTCTTTCTGAAAAGAAATTGAGACAGACCAGTAAGCCAGGACGCATGGAATAGCAAAACTGAGACCAGACCGTTAAACAGGAGTTTGCAGCCCTTTAGAAAATCAAGATGCCAAGCAGTTGCAGCCATCAGTGTAAATAGCTTAACTCATCCTACTCAGGGAGACAGGTAGCAAAAGTTCAATTAGTGCCATTTGTCAACTACACCCAAGGAGATAAGAAGTTAAGAGAATAAACTTAATTTTGGTACATCAGCATAAAGCTGATGAACATTCTATTGAGACCCTCCCTAAGATTCCCACCTGCAAGAGGGAGATAAATACCCTCAACACAAAGGACCCAGCACAAGCTCTACCACAGAAAATTACAGCTATGCCATTCCCTTTCCTCTCTTCTTTCCCCACAGGCACGTACCCCTAAACTCTAAGGGACCCATGAGACTTGCAACCAGGGGAGCAATGGGTTGCAGCAGCTTGTCCAGGGCTAACCCGCTGAACCTGTCTCCAAGGCCCCCTTTTCTCTGACTTCCTAGTGAGCCAAAGCAGCCCAGCCCAGGCTCTCCTGTGGCTTCTTCTATGCCCTTCCTTGTTTCATTACCCTAAGCGTGTTTTTGCTGCATCCAATAAATTCTTGCTTGCTTTGCTGCACTTTGTCTCTTGATTGAAATTGTTTCTTCAAGAACTGAGGTCTCATTGTCTTGCCACTAACAGAACCATCTCCTATTAAACATTCTCATACACAGCTGATGAAAATTCTAACTGATCTACTCTCTAAAAATAATGTCTAAATAATGAAAAAATACAATGTACAGCTATTTCCTACCAGAGTTTCTTATCAAGAAAAACCTCCAAGTTATAATACAAATAATGCTAACTTCTAGTACCTCACTCACGACGACCTTCTTAGCACTTTTCCTACATTCACTCATTTAATAACTTTCATAAGCCTCTAAGGTAAATTCGATTATCGTCCCTATTTTATGGATAAGGAAATGAAGACACAAAGAGAGTGTAAGGAGCCAGATCCTGGTTTGCTGTTCTCTTGTCCTTTCCTTTTTGGTCTGTTCTGAGCTTCTCACTCTTACACCTGCATTTGTCTGTTTGTTTTCTCCTGTGTGGTGGTGTTCCTGGAACCAGCTAGTACCAACTTGAGAGTCAGTAAATATTTTCATAATTGTGAGCCATTAACATTGAGTCACATAAATTTAAAATTAAATATAATAATAAGTACTCAAAACTCCTCATGTAATGCTAATTTACTCTTAAGTATCCTTGGGAAGTTATTACACCTATTGTGTCTGTATAGTAAAAATAGTATATAACGGTGTTTCCCTGCAAACTTTTTCCTGATTTTAAGTTCAGTAATGTTGTGATGGTAGCTTGAAAATCAGTGTAGTGAGAGTATTTTCACCAAAGACATTATCAAAGTCTACAAATCAGCATGTGATTTCTTTTTCCGATTGTGTAGATTTAAGAAAGTTTCGAGAACATGGTAATAAAGCAGATTACATTTAAAATTGTATCGTGTCTGTAGCCTCACTTCATGAAGCACAAAAATAAATGAAGGAAATATTTTGCCACTACTTGAAATTCATTATTTAGTCAGAAAAGAAATCACTCCCTCTTACTAATAAATGAGTAAATTTCTGCCTGGCCAGTTTGGCTCAGCAGTTAGAGAGTCAGCCCATAGACCAATGAGTCACGGGTTCGATTCCAGTCAAGGGCATGTTGTACCTTGGTTGTGGTTTGTCCCTGGCCCTGGTCGGTGTCGTTCGGGAGGCAACCAGTCGATAAGTCACTTTCATATCAGTGTCTCTCTCTCTCTCTCTCTCTCTCTCTCTTCCTCCTTCCTACTCTACCTGAAGATAAATAGAAAAATATCCTCAGGTGAGCATTAAAAAAAAAAAAAAAAAAGAGTAAATTTGCCACATAGGTGTTCATTGTTTCATTTTTTTCATTACTCATTAAAATAAATAAAATAGAAAATAACAATGATATTAGAACTATACTCATTTGTCAATTGACAATATAGGTTGTCTGCATATATATGTTTGGAAAATGTCAAAGAAAGCATTCTTTGAAAATCAATGATTATTTGCAATTTATAATAATGTTCTATGTTAAACTATTATTTGTAAATCATGTTATACATAACAGTAAAACAGAATAAACACGTATAGTTTCTCTAATAAAATGGCTATTCAATATTTCTGAGCATACCACTGCTTAGACTTTGCCTAAAATTGTCTTAAATTTCTATTTTCTTCATTTTAAAATATATTTATGTGTTTACCTTTATTTAAGTGAAAGTTATACTTGCAGTAAATTTGGAAAATATGGAACAGTACAATTAAAATTAAAATGACTTCTATTTTATTAATTGGGATGTTCTAACACTATATCATAGGTAGTTCCTTATGTTATTAAATATTATTTTAAAACATGCTTTAAAGGAAGAGTACTCTTCCATAATATAGTTTTATTCATAATTTATTTAACTAATTTAAAATTCATATTGTTGGAGAGATGACATATGTATTTTAAATGTAAAAATTATGACAATAATCCCACTTATTAACTAGAGACATTACCATTTGGGACAAAGATGTCTGAAAACCATTTATAAAATGATAGTTGCTGAAAATCACAGTAATTACAACCTATATTAGAAGCTGAACTGCTTTGGTGTTATTGCAGTATTTAATACTCCATCTTGTGATATTTTTTTTGCACTTGCATTCATTTTTAGTGTTTTCCAACCGAAAACTACCAAAGACAATGCATTTCAGTTTGGCATAATTATTAATAAATAACAATGAAAGTGGAAATAATCTTGCTGTTTTCAACATGGAAAGCTTCTTCATGGTTCAAATACATTGCCATTTCTGAATCTCAGAACTTGAGACAGAGTATCAAGGGCTTCTCATCTGGACATAAGGTTTTATAAAAGTTTATGCCAAAGCATCCCCATAAATCTCACATACCAATTGCTAGATGTGAGAAAACTAAACATACATTATAAATAGAGATAAGAGGATCAGTTGAAACAAAAGAACAAAAACAAAATATAGCTTACTTCTTTTCACACAGCAGTGACCTCTTGGGCTAAGGTTCAGGGTTCACAATTACACTGTTAGATACAGCTTCTCGGGTGCTTCCCTCTCCCAGCAACACCTGCTCATCCCCTCCATTCCTTGGAAAACCCCTTAGTTTTCAAATGTCAACTAAGCTTCTACACAACTATTTTTATCCCCCTGTTATATGTTAAATCATGTATGTCCCCCCAAAATATATGTTCAAGTCCTGATGCCTGGTACCTGAATGTGACCACATTTGGAAATAGTCTTTGTGGATGTAATCACATTAAGATAAAGCCATACTCATTAGAAAGTACCTTAATCCAATGACTAGTGTCCATCCAAAATGAGAGAAAATTGGGCACAGACAGACGTACAGGGAGATCGCTACATGATGACAGAGGAAGAGACAGGAGTGATGCATGTACAAGCCAATGGACACCAACGACTACTGGCAAGTACCAGAAGCTAGAACGAGCCAAGGAATGATCCCCTTAGAGCCTCTGGCTTTGCCTACACCTTGATTTCAAGATTCTAGCCTCCGGGGCTATGAGACAATACATTTCAGTTGTTTTAAGTCACCTAGTTTGTGTTCCTTGAATAAGGTAAGGCAGCCCTAAGAAACCAATGTACCCTGGAAAATGTTCTTCCTCATTTATTCATCCATTTAACAAATTTTACTAAATGCTGACTATATGCCAGGCAGTATACTTGCCTGCTTTCATCTTACTCCTCTACTAATCAATACATCCCTTCAGGAGAGGAAGTTGATCATTACATTCTCTATAGCCAACCCAGTTGTATGCCCAGAGGAGTTTGCTAATAAATAACTGTTGATTAAATGATTAAATGCCACTCTCAATCTTCTATAGTAAGCTTGTTTTTAAGGTTGCTTTTATCTCCTAGTGAAGAGTGATAGTCAAAGAGAATTGAGGGCTGAGAAAAAAAGGGAGAAGTTTTTTAATGATAATCACGAATCTAACTGAACTGAAGAAACAACAGAATATATGCATTTTAAACAAACAGATCTTAGATTTTTTTTTTTTTGCTGTTGTTGTTCTCATCAACTATGCAAATAAAATACCATTTCTCTTTGATTGTCTAAATGTTCTTTATTCATTAACATAAAAACAGCCAGATGGACTTTCACTGAACTCGAAGGGTATGATTGGGAAGGACTGAGAAACAGGATAGCATAAGGGGTAAACGCTGGAGTCAAAATGCCTGATTTGATGTTCTGCTTATTCACTCGTTAGATATAACCTCAAGAAAGTATTTACTTTCTCAAGGCCTGTAGTTCCTCTTCTATAAAAGGGGATTAATAAATATACTTTACATATGAAACACATGTAAGTATTCAAACAGATGCTGTATGTTTAATACAATGTCTTAGATATAGTAAATGCTCAGTGAAGGTTAATTTGATGTATTTCTATTGTATTACTTTCATTACTAATATGACTTCTATAATAGTTATGGTTATGAAATCTTGGTACCAGTCCATTAAAAATTCTTAACTCAGTAGGATAAACTATATAAGATCTTAGAAAAGATCTTTATATAGATGAGATCACCCATTTATTTTTATGTACTAGGCATATGAAATTTTCAAAAGTAAGAACCAAAAGAAATATTGTTTTTACCTTTACAAAGCAATCGATGTAGTTAAGCATCTTTTTTTTTTAATTAAATTTATTGGGGTGACATTGGTTAATAGGATCATATAGGTTTCAAGTGTATATTTCTGTGATACAAGATCTGTACACCAGTCCAGCTGGTGTGGCTCAGTGGTTGAGTGTCAACCCATGCTCTAAGAGGTCGTCGGTTTGATTACTGGTCAGGACACATGCCCAGGTTGTGGGCCAAATCCCCAGTGGGAGGCATGCAGGAGGCAGCCAATTGATGTTCTCTCTCATGGATGTTTCTATCTCTCTCCTTCTCACTTTCTCTCTTTCTGAAATCAATAAAGGAAAAAAAAATTTTTTTAAAGATCTATATACTACAGTGTGCCCACCACCTGAAGTCAATACATCTTCCATAACCATATATTAGGTAGTTAAGCATCCTGATCATTATTCCAAGACTGATTTAATTTTAAGTCTTTAGTATCACAGAAACACATCACCACAGTAAGAGGCTGTCCATGTGGATACATAGATGAATCAGAAAGAATTGCCTATAAATAACTCATGGTTATACAGGGAGATAGAGATCCAGTTTCAAGATTCACTGACATGGTACTTTCCATAAAAAAACTATTATAACTCCTTAGCTAAGCAGGCAAGACACTTTATGTTCTTACTTCTGCTTATTAGCATATAGGGAATTATACCTCCCACACTATATTTCACTTTTTATTCGTTCTGCCTTTCTATGTTTCTTTTTTCTCTTTTGTTGCTTTCTTTGGATGGATTCTGTTTATAAAATTTCACTTGTTCTCTCTTGGTTGGGAAACTATAAATTATATTCTTATTCTCTTTGAAGTTAACTTTTATATTTTAATATGCTCATCTGAAGTTTAAAATTGTTAGCTACAATATGTTTGGAAAAAATGTAAGAATGCTACAATACTTCAATTTAATTATCACTCTCTCCCATTTTAGAAATGCTTTATTTCCTATATGTTTGTTCTGTTTATTACCACCCAATGAATTTTTTTTATTATTTTATATCATTTATTTCAATCAACTTACTTATACACTTCCTTTGCTCACCATTTCTACCTGCATCTCATATCTTTTTTCTGGACTTATCCATCCAAAATACATTAATCAAATAGCATTTAAATCACTGTATTTTTTTTTTTTTCTTTTACTGATTTGAGAGAGAGAGGAAGTGAGAGGGCAAGAGAGATAGAAACATCGATGAGAGAGAATATCGACTGGCCGCCTCCTGCATGCTCCACACTGGGGATCGGGCCTACAACCTGGGCATGTGTCCTGACTGGGAATCGAACCAGTTACCTCTTGGTGCATGGGTCTATGCTCAATCACTGAGCCACACTGGCTGAACTCAAACTGCATTTTAAAAGCACACCTTTTAGCTCTGGCTGGTTTGGCTCAGTGGTTAGAGTGCTGGCCCGCAGTTCAGAGAGCCCGGTGTTCAGTTCCCGCTAAGGGCACATCACTTGGTTGCAGTTTGTCCCCAGCCACAAGAAGTTTCTTTCTCTCTTCCTCCCTCTCACCCTCCAGCTCTATCTGAAGATGAATGCAAAGTGTCCTAGGATGAAAATATAAAATAAAAGCACACCTTTTAGAAATGTATTTACGTAAGTGCTGTAGGTAGGAAATACTCGGTTTTTGTTTGTTCAAGATTATTTATTATTTTTATTTTACTCTTATTCTTGAAATAACAGTTTAGCTCATTAACATTTTTTTCTTGGAGCACTTGAAGATCCCACTTTTTTTGTGCTGGCTTCTATTATTATTAATGAGAAGTCAAATTTAAGACTATCATTTTATCCTAAGTAATCTGACTTCTCTCGATTACTTTTAAGTTCTTTTGTTTGGTGTATTGAAGTTTCCCTACAGTTTGCCCTGTTGTGCATTTCCTTTATTTTGCTTGTGATGCATTGGGCTTCCTAAAAGTCAGAATTCATGCCTTCCATCAATTTTAAAAAGTATCCACTATTATCAGTTTATTTATGACCTCTTCCCTATTCTCTCTATTCTCTTCTGGAACTCCAATAAAACGTGTCAGACATTTTCCTTCTGTTCTTCATGTCTCTTAACCACTCTTTCCTAGTTTCTATACGTTTGTTCTTTGTGCTGCATTCTGTGTAGTTTCTTTCAGTCTACTGTAGTTGTGAATTCTCATTTTAGCTTTTACTGTTCTGTTGTTGTATCCATTCCATCAATTTGGAGATTTTCTGTGTGTTGTTTATGCTGACTCTTGCTCATAGTTTTGTTTGTTTACTGGTTTCCTTGTTTGCTTTGTAGTTGGTATCATGAGTTTATATTCAAATCTATGTTCCATTTGTTAAGAAAGAAAGAAAGAAAGAAAGAAAGAAAGAAAGAAAGAAAGAAAGAAAGAAAGAAAGAAAGAAAGAAAGAAATCTGTAGAAATAATAAAATAGAATGATTTCCCTCTAGGGAAATTTTAATTTTGATTTGTTACTTGCCCTCATATGCTTCCAATCTGAACAACTCTACGTGATTTCCTAGATTATAATTCAGAGGCTTCAAAAATACTATAAATTTGAACCCTAAGTCTGAGTCACATCACAATTTCTTAAGGGAATTACATTTTTTTCATCCAGAAGCCAGACTAAGATATAAGTAAAATATTTTCTTGATTTCTCTTTGATGACTTAACACATATTTATCTATTTTACCAATATATTAGACTGTTGTGAAAATTAAATGATATAATAACAAAAAGTCTTGGTAATACTAAAAGCAGTTGTAGTAATAACAGCAACAATAGTTACGGGCATGGTTTATGATTAAATCTGAAGAGTGGATAATTTTTTTTCTTTGTATAGTTAAATGCAAAGCCTGGCATATAGTAGATATTTAGTGCATTTTTTTTCTGTTCAGATAATAAAAAAATACATGTATAAATTTTCAAATGTTCTAATGCCTTAATGTATTTGTTTTTAAGATATTTCTAGCTGCAGCACTGTTATGCATGTGTGTGAGAGAGAGAGAGAGATTTTTTATTCGTTCATTTAATAATCTCACCCTCACCATACTCCTCAAGGAGTAATAGTATGTTTCTTTGCTCCTGGAGGAGGACAATGTAGTAACATTTACCACCTTACAGTTTGCTTTAGCATCTACGAGGAGACATAGAGGAGACAATTAGATCTGAGAAGAGGAAATCCCTGAATTGAAAAGACCTGTGAAGAGGGTGGTGGTGTTTCAAATATCTACATTTTACCTGGGAGAGAACCATACAAATCAGAAGAATCTTTTAATTTAATTAGAAAATCCTTTTTAAAAGAAATGCATAAACTTTGAGTAGAGTTATTTATCTTCCCTCTCTTCTCACCAATTACCAACTTGTCTCTAAAATCAATAGATGAAGGGGGCAGAGATGTGGGGGGTAAAGGGGGCCTAATATGTAATGATAAAAATAAAATTGATAGACTAGCTTGAGGCTGATCAAATTATTGGGTTATATTTGTGAACATGTCTATTTTTGATCTTGAATCCAAAGAATATAGATAAGCAAACCAAAGACTCCCAACTACTAGTTCATCATTTGAACTCCCCTTCTGCTTCTGAAAAGAGATTCATCAAATGACAAACTATGAAACTCATGGATAGCAAACAATCAGTCAGGTGTTAAAAGAATTGGTATGAATGTTGATGGAATATATTTCTATTAAAATAAATTTCCCTGGACTGGATGGTGCAACTGTGTAACAGTGACAAAGAGTACAGGAGTCTAGAATAGATGCTCATGTTTCACAGGAAGTATTAACAAAGAGCACTCCCCCCACCCCAGATTTATTTTCAAATCTTTCCTGAAAGATTTTGAATTTTACTACTTTCCTAATGCAATCATTTTTATGAGTAAGTCATTCTCTCTTAACACCACTATGTTTAAATGCATATCAATGAGCTGGATGAATGTAGTGGTAATTGGCATCATAGGTTCTTCTCATTTGCTTGTTCTTGTTTATCACTCTCGAGAAGGAAATGTCATTAACCCACTCTAAGTTTAGCAGACAGGTTCAAATCTGGTTCTGCCTTTTTTTCCTTGGTGTCTTTCCCCTATTTCCACTGTAACACATCCTTTGCCATGAATTTAAATTAGCTTGCTCTCTTCTCCCTGCGTGCATTCGCTGTAGGCAGCCTTCTCCCCGGGCAGGCCTTGACTTTTAGTGGATGGGTACAAGGTATTTGTTTAATGGAATGAAGTTCCCCTAAGAGTGAGCCCTGGGGCTTCCTATTTATAGGCTAGTAATTCTTAAAATATGTCATCACTGAATAAGGAATTAGTTAGACAGTAGAAACTTGAAGTTTACCCCCCCATTAAATACTTATGGGTTGTGATAAACTTGTTCTAAATTGATAGAGACAGACGTGATGAGCTACTTCGACCCACCATCTGATTATAAATGATGTTATTAATTTCTATTTTGAAAATACAGTTCTGATCCCAATATTTACCTGCTCCTAAATCTCTCATGGTTCCCTACTACTGAGGGAACCAGATGCTTAAATCACACTCTATCGTCCCCAAACCTCTCTAACAAGTGGAGGGCACTGAAATGCTGTATAGAAAAATAGAGGATATGAAACTTTTAAACAAGTCATTAAGATATGAGCCCATGCATTTATTTTTCCCTCACATCTTCATATAACTTATAAAACAATTCTAGAAACACAGAATGGTTTTGATTCTGAATATTTCACTTCTCTTTCCTGTATCCATTACCACTTTTACTGCCTTAATTCAGAAACTCATTATATCTCACTTGGGCTATTGCAGAATCATACTGACTTACTTGTCTGAATCTTACTGCTCTAGCACCTGTCCATCTCTCACTTTATAGCCAGGGAGTTCCTTTTAGCAGAAAAAAATGATCATGCCTTTCTTCTCCTCACCCTTACTGTCTCCAGCACCTTGCTCTGTACCTCCTCCAGACTCAGGGTCTTCTATGCCAGACCCATTAGGCAACCTCACTGTTCCTTTATTTGTGAAGAATAAGGCCCTTTGCTTGTTCATCAGGTACACTACTGTGTATCGTTCAAAGTTCTGCCCTGATCATTACCCCATATTTAAAGTTTTCATTATTGCCTTCTGTCAAGATTGAATTAGCCATCCCTTCTTTTGAAATCATTCTATAGCTTTGACTATAAGTTTCCCTTTGCTCATATCACACACTAACTCATGGCATTAGGATTATTAATAATTATTAGCCTAATTTTTTCATCTTATAACTCTTCAAGGCAAAAAAATCAATAGAATTTTTGAGCATTGCCATATACCAAAACTTTTATGGGGAGAAAGCCTAGTTAGACGGACCAATCCCTTGCCCTTTCCCTTCTTGACATGATAGGCTAGTGACTATTTTACTTACCTTTGTTATTCTGAGACCCGAAAAGCAACAACAAAAAACAAACAAGACATATTTGCTAAATGAGAAAATGGGTAAATAATTATATTTAATAAATGGGTATAGTATCAACCATAAAGAGAATTCAATCCATTATTTTTAAAAACCATTTAATTTTTTTTATGGATTTGACCACTATTTTCTGAAGCTGAATAGCAAAGGATGTCAATATCATTTCCAGGCCAAATTACTAAAGGAGAGGTAATCACCTATCTGAAGACTGTAACATGCTCTTAGCTATGAAAGGCAGACTGGAAGGCATGCCTCAAAGTATCTTCCCACCTTACATGGAACTCTGCAGAGGTGACTTCACATAATTCTACAGACTCTATTAGAGCCATGTCTAGACTTGCCTGGAATAGTTCCAATAATAGCAAACCCCTCACATCTCATTACAAGTTGTTCCATGGACAATTGTACATTTTTTAGCAACTGACAAAAAATATTGTATGTGTATATAGAATTTCAGCAGCAACCTGCTGTTTCACTTATCTTGATAAAATTAAGACTTTTTTGCATGTGGATCTCCAATGGTCTAAATAAAAATAAATGCTTTTCTTTTGTGTCTGAGAGGATAACAAGACTATGAAGGAAACAGGGTTCATATAATCTAAAATTATTGTTTTACAGGTAGGTATTGAAGTACAGAGAAGGAAACAACTTAACAAGGTGAGCTGGTTATGTAGGGATGCATGAAACTAGAACCTACCTCTCCCAATCTCCTAAATCTGCTTTCCACTGCACTATCTCCTCTAAAAGCTTTATTTAAGATTTTATCTAGGTTTCTTTTTCTGTCTCCTACATTTCATACTCTCTCTCTCTAATTATATATATATATATATATATATATATATATATATATATATATATGTCATTCTAATTGCTTTTGTGATAAGATAGAATTTAAAAGTGTGAATGCAGTCACACAGCTCCTCCCCCCGCCCATCGCCCCTCCATCATGACCAAGCACACTGTGATCACCAGTTCAGCCTGTTCTATTAGCCGGAGAAGAGATCTTCTCTTTCTGCTTGGTTCCTGAAAGACTTGTGATGTCACTTTGCACAATGAGTTTGGAAGAACAGATTCTGAAAAGCAGAGGAGGAAAAAAATATTAAGGAAAGACAATGACACTAATCTACAAGAATCGAGAGTGAAGGGACAGAGACTATGAGAGAAGAGGGTCTTTAGCAACAGAGGGTGGGGATGCAGAGAGGTCTGCGATGCTCCAGGTGGTGCTGAGTGCAGGAGTTTTTTAAAAAAGGAGAAAAAAGAAGGAGATATCTAGGGTTATGACTTAAACACCCTTTATCATTTAAGAAAGAGTAAAATTTTGTTATTTCTGTTATTTTTGTTATTATTGTTAGACCTGTTTAAATGGTTTAATAAATGTGACCTTGCAACAAAACTTGTGTCTTTATTTGGGCTAAACAACTTATAATTCTTGCACAAGTAGATTTAAATGCATTTAAGAGTATTAGGTCCTAGACCAGCATTTGTCAAACTATGGCCCAGTGTTGTATGACCCAAGATCTAAGAATGGATTTCTACACTTTTAATAAGGATTGTAAAAACAAACAGACAAACAATTTTAAAAAATGCAAGAAATAGTAACTGGCAGGCAAATCTTGAAATATTTACTGCCTGGCTCTTTACAGAAAATGTTTGTTGATGTCTATTTTAGACAAAGGGAAAAGAAGGGCCTTTTAAAATCATCTAAATTTTTGTATTTCAAGCTATCCCTTGAAAAGATACAGAACATCCACCTGCTGTAAGAGTTGGGACGGGGGAGCCGAATCTTGATTGTGAGACGATCAGGAGTGGCCTGAGCTGGAAGGCCAGGCCAGGGCTCTGCTGGGATGTTGGAATGTTGCCCCTGTGACTATTCTAAAGAGGTTTAAAGGGTAAGAGAGAAGATGCAACATGGACTATTTCATGGTTTAAGAAACATTTCTTGAAGACGGTCATGATAAGAGTCTGTTAATATTAGTATAAATACCACCAAAGCTTTGGAGTTACAGTTGTTATCTTTGAGCAAGTCACATGACTTTAACAAACATCAGTTTCTTTATTCTTAAAATGAAAATAAAACTGATAGCTCTTATATTATTATGAGAATTAAATTAGTAGCATGTTAAGTATAAACCTTTCATATTACCTGGCACAGTTGAAGTGATAAGTAGAAATTATTAAAATGCAGATACTTATTTTTGTGTAATTTTAATAAAAACTTCCAGTTCTTTCAACTGGGTTGCTGAGAGATTAACGTTTTTCAAAGAGGTCAGTAAGATCGCTGAGAATCAAATGCTGAACTATTTTAATGCACAGGAGACATGGGACAGTTAGTTGCCTCCCTAGGTAGGTTCAGATGCCCCAGAGGAATAGAAAGGCAATCACTGTTCTTCAGTCCCCACCTGACAACTTAGCTCCTCCCCTATATATCACCTTTAAATAATGACATAAGAGACACACTTGGTTCTGTCACTGAGTTATAGAAATATCCACCCAGATGTGAACCCCAACAGATGTTCTTACACTCTTATGGTTAATCACTGTGACATCCATATATGGTTGATTATGCATGAAAAATAGATGCATGACTGTTCTGACATTTGGCTGGGAAGATAGAGTATACTTCCTAACAGAAATCTAGGACAATATTAATTATATAACAAATGATTACTCCTATCACTATCAGTGTGAGCAGTGCAAGGATATGCATGTAACTGTTTCAAACGCCTTGTTCTTCATTTCTTACTCATAGCTGCATCCCCAGTGTTAATTTACCTAAACTGCAGGGACACCCCCCCACCCCCAGAGGAAAAGGATCCATATGGGGTTAATATGTTTGGGGTATTTAAAAATTGGTTAAAACAAGTAAACAAACAAAACACAAACAACACAACAAACACAAAACTGATTAATAGTCTGCATTAAAAGCTTTGTCATAACCTCCATGCCCTAGCCAGCGTGTCTGTCAATTGAACATCATCCCATGCACCAAAAGGTTACAGGTTAGATTCCACATCAGGGCACATGCCCAGGTTGTGGTCTTGATCCCCAGAAGGGGGTGAGCAGGAGGGAATCAGTCGATGTGTCTCTCTCACATTGATGTGTTTTGTGTTTGTTTTTTTCTTTTTCTCTCCCTCTCCTTTCCTCTCTCTCTCTCTGGGACCAATTAAAAACTAAATAAATAAACTTAAAAAAGAAAAGTTTTGTCATCACCTCTCTGTGCCTTTCAAAATATCTAGGTACCATATGCAGAGATCAATTAATAATTTTATTTTTAATAAATGACTAAATGAGTCTTATACCAGGCATGTGAGAATGATAATCTGGTATCTTAGCACCATTTAATTTTTTAATCACTCTACTTGAGGAAAAGTTGAAATAGAATTTGTTATGCCAAAATCTGACAGCATAACATTATTTATACAGGTAAGGTATGGGTAAGTAAGTGAGTTAATGTTGCAGGATTTTTTAAAGCCAGCTGTTCCCCAAGCAGGAAAGTAACTGGCTGTCGTAAATGATCAATTGTATTAAGAGTTCCAAGCTTTGCAAATTTCCACACAAGATAATCCGTGAAGTTCTCTACCTGCATAAGTAAGCTCATTTTAGCAACCAAACTGTGGGTCAGAGCTTGGGTTTCATGCTCAGAGATATGTTTTCTTTACCACAATGTCACTAAATTGGAAATGTCACAACCCTTGGGGGCATATGAAAAATGCATATTATTTCACATCTGTTTTCCACTTGATCCCAGTGGACCTGATATTTCTCCAAATTGCTATGTAGAAAACCAATTTAATTTGATTGAGGTATGAACAGAAAGTTACAGTAAAATAGAATGCTTGCTTTAAGGTTAAAATGAGAAACTTTGCTTTGTACAGTTATTCCTGAGAAATGCTTCTAGGAGTTTTGTTCTTTTTTTTTTTTTTTTTTAAATTTTTTTCTTTATTGATGTTAGAGAGAGAGAGGAAGGGAGAGGGGAGACAGAAAGATCAATGAGAGAGAACATCAATTAGCTGCCTCCTGCATGCCCCCAACTGGGGGTTAGGCCCACAACCTGGGCATGTGCCCTGACCAGGAATCAAGCCTGCGACCTCTTAGTGCATAGGTCAACGCTCAACCACTGAGCCAAACAGGCCAGGATGGAGTATGGTTCTTTTTTATATGTTTCTGTGTTTTGGTAAAGAACAGTTTATTGATTTTTAGAGAGATAGGGAGGGAGAGAAGCATCAACATTGATCTGCTTCCTGTATAACCCCCAACCAGGATCAAAACTGTAACCTGGGCAGGTGCCCGGATTCAGAACTGAACCAGCAACTTCCAGATTCACTGTAGGACACCCAACCAACCAAGCCACACCAGCCAGGGTATATTGTTCTTTTTAAATACCTATCTTCTTTATTTTTACTAATACAATCCTGACTCATCTCTATAAGGTCTAGTTCAAGAAGCATTCCAAAATTGTGCCCCAAAATGTATTTTCCCCTTTTCTGAAAACCTGGTGCAAGTATAACCTGTCAGGGTAGATAATAAAAAATGACAGTTGAAAAGTAGATAAACTTGGTTGAAGGCACAATTCTGTTTCTTAAGAGCCATGTGACCTTGATGAAGTTATTTAACCACTCTGAGACTCAGTTTCCTCATTTGCAAAATAGAAACCATGAGTGGTCATGAAAATTAAATAATCGAAGGGATCAAAACACCTTAGTAAATATAAATACCCAAACAGGCCCGAAGAAATGCTCATTCTATTCGCTTTAAAATACAAATTGACCATCCTAATCTATGAAATTAAGCCTTAAATGATGGAAATGATGATGGCTCTTGGTCTCTTTCTGTTTGATAATAATGTGATTCCACATTCATAAACATCTCCTACGTCAGTACTCTTCACATCCCCTGAAGATTAAAGATTCTGAAAAGCATGGTTTTGACTATCAGGATACCAAAACTTACTCCAAATACAAGAATCATAAAATCTACCAGGACTATGTTGAAGGAAAGGGTTGGCATTCTAAAGGAAAATGGAATATATCCCAATCCATCAACCCTCTGATCTCTTCGTTTTCCCTGATGTCCCCAGAGGGAGGCGTCAGATTAGATTTAGCGCAATCCATTCTGCAGAAGGGCTGTGCGCACACTGATAAGCCACTGAGCAGCAGGACAGCATTGTCTGAGCTTTTCCCTAGAGCACTGGCTATTTATTTCCCTTCTACCCCAATCCAGCAGAGACATTGACTAAATGCTGCTTGATGCTGTCACAGTATCCCTTTGAAAGCGTCTTTTGCAACAGGCTAAAAGGACTGGCTAAGGAGGAGGCCTTGCAACCAGCTCCCAGGGCTGTATAGACATGTGTGGAATTTCTTGGGGAAAATTATCCCTTCACTGGGCAATTAAAATCCATCTGTTTATTCTGCCAGCTAAAGAATTCACCAAATTCCATGCCAGGTACTATCACGTGTGGATGTCTAAAATATCCTTAGAATGAGATGTTGGGAACATTTATCCCACAATAATATGTCCCTTGTGAAATGCAGTTAATAGTTTAGCAGGGGTTCTTCACTGTTTTTGTACCATTAATCTCTCTGACTGTCAGGTGAAGCCCATGAACTCCTATCTCATAATAATACTTTAAGTGTGTAAGATACATACATAGGATTTAAAAGAACTAATTATATTGAAATACATTATAAACATTTGCTATTGCCTTAAATAATAAGTTCAAGCAGCAGGTCTAATAGCTAGCGCAATTCAAAACAGTGGTGAGCATAAGTGATATCTCAAGATATGTGGAACATCTTTAGTAGGATCTAAAATTATATTTAGTTCTATTTGTGATAAAGTCAGAGGAAGAGCTAACACTAATAGATCTGTTGCCCATATTCATAAATCAAGAAAAAGCTTAAATTTCAATTAGGGGTCAGTAAATTTCTCTATCCGTATATATAGCCCACAACTTATAAACATCTACTCCTGGGTGAAAAGCTTTTTTTCCAGAGTCAAACAAACCTAAGTTGGTAATCTACTGCTACTACACTCTAAATGGGTGATCCAGGCAAGTCCTTTCAATAACTGTGAGTCATAATTTCCACAGCTTTATTTATAAAGAGTTTAGTGAAAAATACAATAACATGATTGAGCCCTTACCATGTTTCAGGCATCGTACTAGTTGTTTTATAGATTAACTTAGATCACATAGGAGAGAATTCTTGCTATAATTCAAACTCGTATCCAAATAGATACATAAAGTTTCCAAGTGAGACTGTAACACTTAGAAAATTTATTTAGTGTGTCCGGCCAGTGTGGCTCAGTGGTTGAGCGTCGACCCATGCACCAAGAGGTTGCTGGTTTGATTCCCGGTGAGGACACATGCCCCTGTTGTGGGCCGATCACCAGTCAGGGGCATGCAGGGGGCAGCCAATCATTGTTTTCTGTCATCGATGTTTCTCTCTCTCTCTTCCTCTCACTTCCTCTCTCTAACATCAATACAGAAAAATATAAATAAATAAAATGCATGTGCCTTCAAAAAAGAAAGGAAATCCATTTAGTGTAACCTTTGTATGAAGAAAACTGTGAAGCTTGCAGACATTTCTTATAGTCACCAATAGAAATTGTGCTGTGGTGTTGGTGATATTTTAGCAGGGGAAAGGAACTTGACAAAATCTGTTCCAAACTCCTCATTTTGCCAGATGTCCCTCTGAAGAATAAAGAGATTACACACACACACACACACACACACACACACACACACACACCCATTGAGACCCTCAGGCTGTGACCTCTACTACTGCTCCTTCCCGAAGTTCTTCTCTCAAGACAGATGTGTACTGAAATAGTCATCAAAAATATCTAAACACATAGGCAGACTAGTCAGAAAGGAATCCTGATCATATGAAAAGAATGCTATTAGAATTCAAGATATTAGCTTAATATCTTTAAGAAATTATTCCAGCCTTGGCCAGTTTGGCTCAGCGGTTAGAGCGTTGGTCTGCGGTCCAGAGAGACCCGGGTTCAGTTCCTGCTAAGGGCACGTACTTCGGTTGCAGTTTGTCCCCGGCCCTGGTTGGTCGTGCGGGTGGCAGCCACTCAATGTGTTCCTTTCGCATCGATGTTTCTCTCTCTCTCTCCCTTCCTCTCTCTCCCTCCCACTCTATCTGTACAAAAAATGGAAAAATATCCTCGGGTGAGGATAAAAAGAAAAGAAAGAAAGAAATTATTCCAAAGACATTTACACACTTTTAAAGCATAAAAAATAAGAAAATATCATACATTGCTTTAATGTGGCAAGCATACATTGATACCAACTCAACAATGACAGGCTTAAGAAATGTTATTCCAAAAATATAGGTATGTGTCAATATTAAGAAATATAATTTAACATATTAATAAAATAGAAAGGAAATTATATGGGTATTTATCTCAATGTTAAAAAGGTACTGAAAAAAATTTTATTGAAAAGTAAATAAATACTTCACTGACAATATAAAGCATATGTATCTCAAATTCAAAGAATAACATGCTTAAAATAAAAACATTAGATAAATAATTCTAGGAGTCAAACAATGATAGCTATAAACACTATTACTATTTAGTATTTTTGGAAACATTAGCCAACAAATTAGAAGACTGAAAAAAATCTGTAGTGTAAACTTTGGAAGAATAATAATAGATATGATTGTATACTTGGAAACTCAGAGAATGATTTGGAAAACTATTACCAATGATAAAATAATTTGTGAAAGTTTCTAGGCATGATATTTTTTATCCTCACCCGAGGACATTTTTCCACTTTTTTGTTCAGATAGAGTGGGAGGGAGGGAGGGAGGGAGGGAGGGAGGGAGAGAGAGAGAGAGAGAGAGAGAGAGAGAGAGAGAGAGAGAGATGGATGTGACAAACTGCAACCGAGGTACATTCCCTTAGCGGGAACCAAACCCAGGTCTCTAGGGACCACAGGCTGACGCTCTAACTGCTGAGCCAAACTGGCCAGGGCCTAGGCATGATTTTTTACATAAAATAATAGCTAGCATAAAATACATACAAATATAATTCAGTTAAAGGACACAATAAAAGAAGAAACTCTATTCAGAACAGCAATAAACTAGATAAAATACTTAAAAATACATCTCATAAGAAGTGTTGAGATCTATAGACAGCTAAATTTTAAATGCTCCTAAAGTACCCACAGATAATGAGACAGATAAACAGGGATACAGAGTGTTTGGAAAGGAAGAGTCAATATCATAGTGTTGCCTGTTCTCCCTAAGTTACTCCATCAATTCATCATGAGACAAATGCAATACAACTCTCAGGTAGAAAGTAAATGAGCCAATTATAAATTTAAATTAAAAAAGGAACAAGAATGACTTGGAAAACTAAAAGTATATTGGTGTTTGGGGGTGAGATGCTACCAAATATTGAAACATATTCTATAGCTTCCACATGGCAGTGTAATACTGGCAAGTAAACAAAAATGACTCAGATTAGAAAGTCGAGAAATAAACTCAAATATGTATTGCAATACAAAAAGCATTCAAATAAGTGAAGAGAAGATGAAATATTTAGTGAAAAGTTCTGCAACAACTTGATTGACAGTGGAGAGGGGGATATTGTTAGATCCATGCTCATCATAATGCCAGATCAAATTTTAAAAAAAAAGAAAGCAAATACACGAGAGTAGTTTTTTGATCCCCGGCTGGTTCGGCTCAGCAGTTAGAGCATTGGTCTGCAGACCAATGAGTCTCAGGTTCGATTTTAGTCAAGGTCACGTACCTCAGTTGCAGTTCCTCCCTGTCCCTGGTATGGGTTGTGCAGGAGGCAGCCAGTGAATGTGTTGCTCTCAACTTGATGTTTCTCTCTCCCTCCCTCCCACTCTCTGAAGATAACAGGTGAGGATTTTTTTTTTTTAAAGTATTTTTTGAGACTGAAACCACAAAAGTATTGATAGAAAACTTGGCATGTTTAAAAATAATACCAGAATGGAGAAGGCATTTATAAGGATAAAGCAAGACTCAAAAGCCATTAAAGCAATGTTTACTTCAAGTATAAATTGCATGGCAAAAATCACTATAAGAAAACAAGTAAGTGAATAGAAAAATATACTCAACTCATCACACACACACACACACACACACACACAAAGTTGGCTTTAATAAGCCTTCCATATCTTCAATAAAGAAACAGAAAAGAATATTAAAGCCAATAGAATGTAAAAAAAGAGAGAGAGAGAGAGAGCTCACACACAAAGAATGCAAATAATTCTTAAACATATGGAAAGTTTGGTCTCATTCAAAAACAGAAAGAAATCAAATTAAATTATACTGATGTTTCAAGTTTAATCTATTAAGTTGCCAAATAGAAAAATTTGATAATTAACAGTGTTGCAAATTATATAGGGAAACAGACATGTATATTCTCACTGAAAGTAAAATTCACACAATCTCTATAGAAAACAGTTTGGTAATATTAGTAAAAAACAAAACAAGATAAAACATATTATTTACACATAAATGAAATGGCTAATATATAAAGTTATTCATTCCAAAAAGAGTTATAATATAAAAATGTTAGAAAACGTCTAAATATTCATCAATAGAAGGCTGGTTTAATACATTATGTTATTTTTCTATAATGTGTCTCTTCTAAGGTTTGGAGTTTTTACACATAGATCATTATTTTTACATATATTTATATTCTTGTGTGTTTGATTAAATAATAAATTCTCTATATTTATAAAGTTGTTTAAAGGATGAATGATAAGTAATATATAAAGCATAAACATTTTAATGTATTCTATTCAATTCAAAATAGATCACATATATTTAATATAGCATATTATAAAAATTACTCATTTATTAAAAATACAAACAGTATTATAGATTTTTACTATTCATTTATTATCTATCACTGGCAGCATTTACATATTAGCAGATGAGATTTTCATCTCTTCAGAAGTCTCTATGATCATTGACTACCGGAAATCCTTGGAAATTATTCTAAGATGGATAAAAAAACAAAAAAAATATATATATACACATGAGCATTATATTTTTATTTATTTATTTATTCATTTATTTATTTATTTATAGAGAAAGTAGTAGGTAGGTAAGTGAGTAGACTTAGATAAATTGAGGTGGATGAAGATGGATAGCTATCCTCCCCAAATTCATATGTTGAGATCCTATCCTACACTGTGATGGTATTTGGAAGTGGGGCAGTTGAGGAGGTGATGAGGTCTTGAGAGTGGAGCTCTCATGAATGGGATTGTAAAGGGTCCATGTAAAGTAGACCCTAGGTGACTTCCCAGCCACCAGAATTGTCAGAAATAAATGTGTGATGTTAAAGCCACCCTGTTATAGCAGCCTGAGCAGACCAAGATAGATGATAGATGATTATGATAGATGATACATGATTAGATAGGTAGATAGGTAGATAGATAGATAGATAGATAGATAGATAGATAGATAGATAGATAGACAGACAGATAGATGATAAATAGACTCTTATTGGTTCGACTTCTACATCACTGTCAGCCCCAACCACAAACATACAGAAACACACACTTCCGCCCCTCCTTCAGGCCCTAACACGATCCCTTTATTCAAAGAACGTTACAGTGATACAGCATGATAGAATTTGTCAGAGTGATACATTCCCCTAAGATGGTATTTTTCAAAAATGGGTTTCAAACATAAGGTGGATCTTAAAATCAATTTAGTGGGTCATAAACAATACTGTATTTGAATAGAATAAAACAGAAAAGAACAGGGAACCTTGATATGTGTAATATAGATTTAAATATTGTTTTATAGCCATTGTGCTTCAGTTTTAATGATAATTTCAAATATGTATAGATGAGGTTTTGACATGAAATATATTTATTAAAGTGGACCAAGATAAAAAGTCAAAAATATGTAAAACTTCTAGCCAGATTTTAGGCACCAAAAGGCAGATGGAAGGGTTTGATTTCAGATCTAGATAAGAAGTCACTTTTCAGTACTTTAAAAATTATATCACAGCAACAGCAATTAATATTTACACTGAATTTATTAAATGCTTTTACATTAATCTTTCGATTGATTTTCTAAACCATTCCTTTTATGCAGATGAGACAAGTGAGATTTAGTGAGTTGAGTGTCTTTTCCAAGTTAATTCAGCTAAGAAGCTGTGAAACAGAATTGGGAACCCAGCCCAGGCTAAATCCTGCACCTTCTCAATTGACAGATATAGCAAGCCAATTTATTATTTTGTTTATTCACTCACTCAGAAAAAATGTTTATTGCATAGTCAATGGGCTCCAGGCATAGTGCTGAACACAGGAAATACACTGAAGGGCAAAACAGACATGGTCCTGCTTTAATGGAGTACACAGTCAACAACATGGGCCTGACAAGTGGAAAAATGTGAGGGGAACTCAATGAAGTTTAACTTCTTCCTGAATAATGGTCTCACTGATGCTTGAGAGGAATTACGATGCAGATATAAAAGTGGAAATTTGCCATTATACAACCCAAGTTCAAATCGTCACTTCCTTTGCCACTGGGCATGTCTTCGACATTGGTCACGTTACTTCTCAAATTCAGATTCCTCATCCTAACATGGAGATTTATAGCATAAATTTTAGAATGGTTGGAAAGATTAGAAATAATACAGCAGTAATGCAGGGTCTGACATCTCCCTGCCACTATGATTAGGTATTGTTGTCAATGAATGCAAACAAATTCTGGAGACTATCTGCTTAAAATATAGGGACTTGGGATCTTACATAAATGTTAACAGGGATAGATATGAAGACTCCTTAATAAGTGCCTGTCAAGTCCCATGCATGTATAAATGCCAATTTGTTGTCCTTGGCAAATATAAGTATAAAACCTGTCTACTAATAATGTGCTTAATGAGGACAATAAAGCAATGTAGCACAGAGAAAACTGAGAGCTCAACCTCCCCATCCGTGCCAAAGCATCTCTTTGTTCCATCTACAGAAGTCTGTAAAGACAAACGTGCCTACTATTGAAAAGTCTCGTGATTCATTAGTAACTGGTACTACCTAAGGCATCCATGCTTAAACGCCCCCCCCCCCCCCCCGCCACGAAATTGTTGAATCACAGTTACTGAGACTTAAGCTATTTGGCAAAGGTGTTTTGTTTGTAAGTGTTTCCTCCAAACATTTATCTGTACCCCTGACACTTTTCAATTCAACTCTTCAGAATTTGGCATCTCCAAACTAAAGATGTAAAATTATGTATAATTAGGTAGCAATTAGAGGATGTAGCTTCACCAAAAAGAGTTTTCACTTTTCAGTAATATATGTTCTATGAATTTGTCTAGGGTAAAAACAGTTATTTTGAGGTAGGTTTATATAAGTTCTGACATTTCAAAATGTGCATCAAATATTCTTGGCAGCTTAATTTTTGCAAGCTGGGACACTTATGCTTTTGAAAGGGGAAAGAAAAAAATGGAAAACGATTAAAGAGTCTCTTCTCCCCTATGTATTCTGTCAACACGATCCAGATGGGAGAGGGTCCCTGAGCAAAGGCTTTCCATGAGGTTAAAGGACCTAAGAAAGCAAAAATAAAGGGTGATTCTTTCCATGATAAACATGCTAGCCTTGAGAGAAACACATACATCTTACATTAGAAGAAATATGAATATTTACACTTCGATGGAAGAGTAAATTGATTAGATGCTGGCCTCAAAATTACATTTCATCAATATTGATTAGTCCTCCCATGCAGACCCCTACCCTAATCTCAACCTAAGCTACTAACATATTCAAAGACTGTTCAGGAATCCAGACTTTTGCCTCAATTTATTGACAGTTCAGTAACAAACCTGGGTGATTCCACACTTCCGGTTTCACATTCCCAGAACCCTGGCTTTAGCTAGAGACGTCTCTCTCTTCTCTCCTGCAGAATCTGACTTCTCTCAGTACAGGCTTGCTCTAGACTCCAGTTCTGTGTGCTAACAAAGATCCTTAACCACTGCATTCCAAGGAAAAAAAATAACAATTTAGACAATGAAAAAGAGCAAACTCACACATAATATAGGACAAATGTAGTAGGAAAAAAAAAAAAAAAAATTATAAGGCAGGAGACATTCTCTAGTAAAATAATATATAAAAGCTTTGTTTGCAGGGATAATAGAAATATAATTATTATGCACAGATAGGCCTGAGTATTTGTAGCTGGTTGGCCTTTGCACTTTGAGTTATCAATTGATCTTCTGAACACAAAATTCAGAAAAAGGAAAACCAAGTGAGTTGCCACTAGGGTCTCCCTGACATAATGCTTTTTTGCTGAGGAAGACATCTCCCATCCCTGCTAACCCTAAGATTTTCTGACTAACTAGAGAAGGCATTCCTCACACAAACCCCTTACCTCACAACCACTTTGTGTATCATATAGTTCTCAGAGCTAGGATGAATTTCAGCTCCCATTGATCCAGAACTACTGGACAGTGCTCAGCTGTTTAATCCTGCCTCACTTCATCCAGAACAAAGGCCAACTACTTGATCCTTCCTACACCTTCCAAACTTAGAGTCAAAGCTTCTCTCCTGCCTTTCCAAGCATCTGAAATAATTAAAGGAGACAATAATTGTGCCACATGCCCACAGTCTATGCTAGTGAAAGATGGATTCCCAAGATACAAAAGGTTAGGTCAGGGGGGACTCAAGAACTTGGAAATGGTAGGACATTGGAGGCAAGAGAGGAGCTAAACTAATATAGGCCTTCACAAGGGAAGGGAGTAGTGTGTACCCACATGGCAAGTCTCTGAAGAGCTGCAAAAATAAGTTCAACAGTAGTAGATATATATCGACTTGATTTAGCTTAACTTGTAGTTTTTGCATGACATTTTTCATAACTCCGTCCTCTTAACTCTGCCCATCCCCCCTCCAGTAAATAATTAAATGCTATTTCTATAAATCTAAGATAGACAAATGAATAAAGAGATTGATAGATATGTGATAGACGGTGATAAATGGATGGATAGATAGATGAGATAGATAGATAGATGATAGATAGATAGATAGATAGATAGATAGATAGATAGATAGACAGATACATAGATAATAGGTAATTTACTTTATTACCTTAGTTGGTTTCCATGGCTGCATATGCTGGTGATAAATATATTACTCCATATCACCAGCAGGCACACAACATGTGTTCACTGTGTAAAGATGAAGGTAAACTGACCAGTGAATTGCTTTTTCTAAAATTTTTGACCCATAGCTATACCCTCAAACCAACCGCAACTCCCAAAATAAGAAGCCTGATACCTGGCTTCACAGATACAAAACATGGATACTACATCAGAAATTACAAATTTTAGTACACCAGTACTTTTCAAATTTAGCTGTTCGTTAGTAACAGCTGGTGTGTTTATTTAAAAATACCCATCTTGCCCTGGCCAGTTTGGCTCAACAGTTGGAGCATCAACCTGCGGACCAGAGAGTCCTGTGTTCGGTTGCTGCTAGGGGCACGTACCAAAAAACAAAACAAAACAAAAAAACCCATCTTGTACCCTCACCAGTAAGATCAGGATCTCTAGGGTCAGAACAAGGCATTGATACTTGGTGATATTCTCCCGCTGATTCCATTATGCCATCAAGACTGAGAACTACTGCTTTAGATCAGTGATTCTCAAACATAAATGCTTCATGAAACTTACCTGTAGGGCTAAACTCAATGATTGCCCCTTGCCTCCCTTTATTTTGTAGATTTGGGGTGGGGCTTTGTGCTTGCATTTCTCAAGAATACACATGGTGCTGATGTTGCTGGTCTGGAGCCATGCCACCATATTAGCGTGAAGAGAAGCAAAGTTTTGCTACCCCAATATATATCTTATAGGATATTGATTTTAAGCTGGTTATTTCTATGAAACAAAAGACTCAGGAGAAATCTTTGACCTTCTCCCTAACTGCCTAAAAGAAATTTAGATAGACAACCTGCTCCATGAAGGGAGATAGCATCATAGATAAGTCTGTGCCATACCATATTGATCCTTTCATTAGAGTGACCACTGTTGCATCCTATATAACACAAAACTAATTTAGAGATTTTAAGTGAGTTTTGGGGGAATAGTAAAAAGGAGAGAGTCACTTTAAAAATAACAGAGAAGAAAATGCTGGTGACAGGGAATAATAAAAAAAAAATCTGTTTTTAAAATGTATTAGGGTGAGATTGGTTAATAAAATTATGTAAGTTCCAGATATACAATTCTATAATTCACTATCTGTATTTTGTGTTCACCACCCAAAGTCAAGTCTCCTTCTGTCACCATGTATTCCCCCGGTACGCTCTTCTATCCCCCCCACTGCCTTTCCCTCTGGGAATCACCATACTGCTGTCTGTGTCTGTGAGTTAAAAAAGTATTCTTAAGGCAAAGGGCATGTACCTAAAGGGCTTCCACCATTCTAATAAAGGTTATAGGATAATATTAGCCTGGACCTTTTAAAATTGCCAGTACTTGAATATTTTTGACCTATAAAAATGGGTATAGTATGGTTCAACCTATTAGTAATCTCTGTAACAAAGTGTGGTGTGTTTCATTGGAATCAGGAGAAAATCATTAGTTTGAAGTTTCATGAACAAAGAAGATGGCTCATTCATTGCCTCCCTGCTGTCCCTAACAAGTCCCTCTGCCTGGCACATGGTAAGTATTTAATGACTGTTGATTGCATGAATAAATGATCTTTAAGTGTTTTCAAAGCATTAGAATATCCTAAATATGTAAATTTGGAGCCTGAATTTGTTTTGATCTTGCGTTTTCTGTGCTGGGTTATCAATTTTTGAAACTGCTTTGTCTATTTTCATCAATTCATTGGTTAAAAAAAAAAATTTTAACTCCTGTGAGGTCACCCATTGGACCATAGTCTCTATATAACTGATGTCTAAACATGAACTAGGATGTACATTGCCCTTTCAGCCCCTTCCATCTTGCAGAACTAAATCGTTATTGCACCGTTACACTTGCAATCACCATTCAATAAAGCTTCCAGGGACCCCCTTTCACCTTTGTTAGATTTCTAGTTTCTTGTTTGAATGTCCTTCATCTTTTTAAATTGTCCTTTGGCTGTATTCAATACTTAAGTGACTATTACTTTGCAATGCACACAATGTAACCCCAATTTTCCATTCCTTGGAGTTTATTTTCTGAAGAAAATTGCACTTCATTACAGATCTATTCATCTGTAAGTTGGGGGGGGGGGGAATACAGTATTATTACAATCTTAAATGGGTAATTTTTCCCCTTTTACTCCAGTAGGGACTGAGAAAATAAGCTTGGACTCTTTTATAGTTGATTTGACAAGGATACTTAATCAGAACTATTAGGGTCATGGCAATTCCTCAATGCCAAGACAGACTATATATCACTTATAACATGTAAACAAAAGGGCCATACTTGAACATTGCAGTGCACTATAAACTCACAGCAGGTAAAAATCATCTGCGATTCAAAGAACTATGCATAACGAAGCTATCTAGCTCAATATGTTAGTCCTTCACCTCCCACAACAAAGATGTTCTGAAGAAATGGTTTGTATATTAAATGTTTATGTACCAAATCACATTGTCAGTGCCACAGAAGATGCATAGCTAAATATTAAAGAATACATTTAAATGGAATTTTGGAGCTTTTAAGGGCCTATTATATATGTCACTGAATCCTCACTAAAATATAACTATGAAGAAGATGAACCAAATAGCAATAAATCCACACATTATGACTGAGTTAGGCCATATAACTTCCCCGAGTTCACACAATAAGTGAAGCTGCAGAAATAAGTTATTAACCCAAGATTTTGTGCTAAAATTCGATGTTTTCTTTTTGTTTTTCTCCTCTGTTTCAGGTTGCAGACATCCATAGTTCAACTTTTGATTTTTGATATCAAACTATTTTGACCAGTGCCCTTTTATTTGAGTATCTCTCTGACAGATTTGACTATATTTCCTACAAACTGTGCTTAGATGATCTACATCAGAATCTGAGTTAGTGATTGGCATACCTCTGCCTCTTTGGAATTTTAGTTTTACAACAAAAGGTCCCACAGGATTTTAGTTACACATAAAAAGGCTGCCTCCATATTTCTAGCGTATAGCTCTCAGGAAACAACAGGGGGGTGTGACCTTTTAGGGCCCTGTGATTCGACTTTGACCTTATTTCTTTGAAATTCTAATAAAGATTGTATACTCTAGAGACTATAAGTCTACAATGAGGATCTTTTATTCTGTTATTTATTTTTTAACCTGGCCATCTTCAGCTGCAGCTGAGCATGGCTTGAAAGCTTCATAACAAACTCAAACTTAGAACAAAGAATTAATAGCAAAAGCAGTAGGCTAGATTTGGAGTAAATCGATCATGTCTCAAAGTTTAACCAGCATCTAAGATTCTCCGTGATCTGATCATTGCTCACATTTCCAAATTATTATGTTATCACTTCCTCTGCTATCTTCAGGTCTCCTTGAAAGCAAGGGGGAATACATGAGATTTGAGACATGATGGCCTCAACCAGGATTCCAAAGTGTTACTCAAATAGTGTGAATAGCCACAAACTTCAACAAAGTTGAACTTATCAAACTCCATCAAAGTCCATCTCAGATATCACCTCTTTTAGGTAGTACCTCTACCCCCTTTCCGGGAGAAAATGACTTACTTCCCATATGTTTGTCTTAGGAGTTCAATTTGGTTTGTCATACTTACTGTAAGTAAATGCTATGTTCTGGGCCCAATACCCAGTGTTTGCTCATGTGTTCATTATAGTATTTATTTTTCATATGTCTGATATTTTCTTACCTCCCTGTATCATTAACTAAACTGCAAGTTAGTTTAAGCAAGTGAGTAAGACCCATGTCTTACCAACAGATTCCACCACAAGTGCCACCATAGTCCCCAGTATCAGGCATCCTATTTGTCAAGCATAGAAGAAATAAAGGTAAATAGACACAGGGTATTGGTGTATGCCATCGAAGTACTCACACTAAGTTATAGAGATGGAAAAAATATATAGTCAAGGATCAAACACCAGGGGAACCATGTGATATAGGTAAATATGACTGCAAGGTATGTCCACTTATTAAGAAGTGGAATGTCTTGTTTGGTGGAGGTCATTTAAAATCATGATTTCTAATCTGAGAGCATTTTAAAGGGACTAATTGAGATGTTGATTGCTTATGAGATACATTAATATTGTGCCAGATAAATGTCCAGATTCATTATGGAAGAGATGAAACGTGGACCACCTCGGGGGGATTGTAGAGGAAAAGCATGTGACTAAGTCAAAGTGGAAAAGCTGCATCTTTTCCCAGTGCCAAGGTCTTAGTATTGTATAAAGACCATAAAACAAGAAGCGGTAGGCAGTTTAATTAGAGTTATCTTCACCCCCTTTCCCAAAATGGAGGAAGAGCTAGGGCAAAAAAAAGTCCAGGATTTTATAGTAAAAAAGAACTGGTATGTCCTGAATGTGTTCTTAGTGGTAGCTTCAGGGTCTCATGAAGGAGAAAGTGGTAGGGTTACAGACATAAAACAAGGCAGATGATGGGTAAGGCAATTAGTACGGTCCAAAGTGCTTGTTATTCAGATGCCAGTAGGGTATCTGCAATTTTCACAATTCCAGAAAGAAAGAAAGAAAAGAAGGAAGGAAGGAAGGAAGGAAGGAAGGAAGGAAGGAAGGAAGGAAGGAAGGAAGGGAGGGAGGGAGGGAGGGAGGGAGGGAGGGAGGGAGGGAGGGAGGGAGGGAGGGAAGGAGGGAGGGAGGGAGGGGAGGGAGGGGAGGGAGGGAGGGGAGGGAGGGGAGGGAGGGAGGAAGGAAGGGAAGAAAGAAGGAAAGATAGACTGGTAGTTCTACTTAGTATGCAAATATTCATAAGGATTAATGTCACAGGAAGACATAAAGAGTAGAACTCAAGCCCTGGCCGGTTTGGCTCAGCGGTTAGAGCGTCAGCCTGCGGTCCACAGAGACCCGGGTTCAGTTCCCGCTAAGGGCATGTACCTTGGCTGCAGTTTGTCCCTGGCCCTGGTTGGGTCGTGTGGGTGGCGGCCACTCGATGTGTCCCTTTCACATCGATGTTTCTCTCTCTTCCTCTCTCTCCTTCCCGCTCTATCTGAGTAAAAAATGGAAAAATGTCCTTGGGTGAGGATGGAAAAAAAAAAAAAGAGTAGAACTCAAGAGCTGGAAAATATTTAAGAAATAATCTCACTCCAAAGCTCATTTTACACATGGAAAAACTGATAATTAAAAAGTAAAATGGAATTGTCTAAGTCAGGCATAGCAGTTCTGATACTAGGGCAGTTGAAATTAATTTATTACCACCTAAATAGCAGGTACTGTGTTAGTCAAGGTCATAGTTGTTATCTTGTTTAACCCTCACAGTGAATCTGCAAGTTGGGTTGTGTATCTTCATTTACAATGAGAAGGTAAGATTCAGGAGTATTAATTAGTCCTCTTCAGATTGTACAGGTAGTGAGTAACAGGAGACCTGGATTCCTACTCTAGCCAAGGAGAAAGCTAGCCAATAGTATGGATCTAATTAATCAAGGGTTTGTGGAGCTGGCAATAAGCAGGGTTTAGGTCAGATCCTTTACAAAACTCTTAAATGACAATCTACATTAGTTAAATATAAGCAACATTTTCTCATCCAAATTTAAAATGTAGTTTTCCTTCCCCAAAAAAGGCTTTTTTTCTCTTCCAAATGGTTTTCCTGTTATATTTCGTGTTCAGGTTTTATTTATGTCTAGCAAGGGCTCTGGCCCTTTTAATTGAACCTACTTTTGCACTGAGTCAGAATGATGTGAACTGAGTGGAAAAGCAATAAAAGAAACTGCTCCTCCTCTGATACCTGGCTATCCATCTCTCTGCCCTTTTCATTTATGGACTAGAGAGAGTTTTGTCCAAATTAATAGCAAAATATAGTTTGCTATTTTCTCTTCTATAGAGCACCCTTCGACACCCCCTGCTTAACATAATCTACAATCGTAAGAAGTCCAGGCATTGTGGTATAAAATGAATGAGGTATACAGGGAACATCCAAAAAGCTCAGCCAGAGGGTAACATAGATATCCCAGGTTCAGAAGGACCTAAAACGTAAATAGCAACTATATATTTTCCATATTAAATTTATCTTATATTTATCTCATTCACAACTCTATGAGGAAGATAATTTTTATTGGGATCTTACTATGTACCAATCACTGTCATAAAAGCTATATAGGCATTGACTTGTTTAATTTTGAATAGTATTGCAGCATTCAAAAGTATAACAATAGGGCAGCAATCTTCAAAACTGTCCAAATTCCAATGTCATTTAACTTATAGTAGCAACACACAATTTTTTCTCCCTTGAACTTTGTTTCTGAGTAAAAAAAGATATGGAAAACAGCCCAAATTTCCATCAATAGATGAGTAAATATAAAAGCAGTGGTACATATATACAATGGAGTACTATGCAGCTAGAAGAAAGAAAGATCTCTTATCCTTTGAGACGACCTAGAGGGACCTGGAGAGCATTATCCTAAATGAAACAAGCCAATCAGAGAAAGGCAAATGTCATATGGTGTCACTTATTTGTAGAATATAATGAACTAAACAAACTGATGAACAAAACAGACACAGAGACATAGAAGTAGGTTACAGACTGACAAACCTCAGAAGAGAGGGGTGGCGGGGAGGGAAGAGGTAAACCACAGAACGTATATGCACGTATGCATAACCAATGGACATAGGCAATAATGCTGGGGATAGGGTGGGGGGGTGGAGATTGGGAGGAGGGTGTCAATGGGGCAAAAAGGAGAAACATTTGTAACAAAAATAAATAAATAAAAATAATTTTTTTTAAAAAGCATACTTCAAAATCCTGTTTAACCACAGTTTGGGTTTTCTATTACCTGGGATTAGTATTCGATTGATTATCTTCTAAAAGACAAAAGACAAAGGCTGTCAGAGGCAGTCACAGGGAATCATAGAAGGAGAAACTGGAAGGAGTTTCAATGTATTTTATTCCAAGAGCACTCCCCTCTTACTTCGTAGACAGGGAGACGGCAATCCTGAGAAGAGAAGACATGTGACTCAAGCCATAGAGCTACTTAATGGCAAAGTGTTCAAATACAGTCTTCTTATTTTTCTTTCCCACAGATCTTCCACAATAACACAAGACACCACCTCTTGGGATGTAGAAACATGGCTTTTGCCAATTACAGAAAACAAACAAACAAAACAGAAACCCAAGCATGCAAAATCTATGAACCTTAAAGGATCCTGTCCTACTATACAAAGTACTATTTTGTCCAAACTAGCCAATGACAGCATCCTGGGTGACAAACTCTGCAATGCTTCCCAGTGGCCTAAAACAAAATATGCAAAGTCCACACTATGTTTTAGAAGGCCCTTATATATCTGACCCTTGCTCACTTCTCAGCCTCATGATATTCTGGCTATTCGCCTCAAAATAAATATGGTAGCCTGAAAATTATTTAACTCAATCTCTAACTGACTTTCTTCTTACATTTCCCATTCCTCCTTCATACCCAGAAATTGCAGTTTTACATTCAAATGTATCAAATATGTCTTTGAGCATATTTTTAAATTAATTTATACATACATATGTTTATAAAAAAAACATTTTTCCATTTTTTTTTATCCTCACCCGAGGACATTTTTCCATTTTTTGTACAGATAGAGCGGGAGGGAGAGAGAGGAAGAGATAGAGAGAGAGAAACATCATGTGAAAGGGACACATCGAGTGGTTGCCACCGCACGACCAACCAGGGTTGGGAACAAACTGCAACCGAAGTACGTGCCCTTAGCGGGAACCGAACCCGGGTCTCTCCGGACCGCAGGCCGACGCTCTAACCGCTAAGCCAAACCAGCCAGGGCACATTTTTCCATTTTTATCTATCTATACATATTTATGTATTTAAAAAAATTTTTTTCTTTATTGATTTTTAGAGATAGGAAGGGGGAGAGAGAGAGATAGAAATATTGATGAGAGAGAACATCAATTGGCTGTCTCCTGCATGCCCCCACTGGGGATTTGACCCACAACCTGGGCATGTGCCCTGACCAGGACTCAAACTGGTGACCTCTTGGTGCATGGGTCAATGCTCAACCAGTGAGCCACACCAGCTGGGCCATATATATGTATTTTATATATTTTTTTCTAGATGTCTATGATCCTCCATAAGACCCCTTTTAGAGTCATACTCATACATGTTCACTTAAGGAACAGATGAATTTGGCATTATGACACACACTACACAAAACTCAATTAGATTCTACCATCCAGCTACAATTCTTGTCAATTCCTTCTCCCCAATAGACACTGAAAATGTTTTCCAAATTTAGAAATACACAAATAATGCAAAAGAAGCTGTATATGTTTTCAATTTCTTTCTATCCTAAATGATAGCCAAGATCAGGAAATATATGCAGCAGCCTCCCAAAGTAAATGCAGTTTTCTGAGAAAGCTCTATTTCTTGGGAGTACACACTATCCATTTTCTATATAAGCAAAGGAAAACTGCAGTTCTTGCCACTAAAATTCAAAGTGCTATCCACATTACAGAGTGAAACGCAGGAAGATTCAGAGAGAATCTAATCTAACGCAGTGCGAAGCGGTAGACAATGTTATTTCCAACAAATTAATTTAATTGGTTCTACAATAGGAAGAGGAAGTAGCTGTGTGCATTTACATGTTCCCTTGGGAGCAGCGCTGAGCGTGGCTCAGAGAATACACAGGAAATCTACTGTAGCTCAGTCCTTACTGTGTTACCTAATTGCAATGCAATTCTACATCCAAATGACTTGTGCTGTTTTATTGCTTCTTTAAAAAAAATACTTGCAAAATAAATTTAATTTTATACACACTTTTATAATGTGTTAGGAGAATTTGTGTTAATGAGACACAATATCAACCGACTAATATAATCCAAAATTCTTACCTACATAAATTGAAACTGCCAGATAAATTTAACTACAAAACATTTTGCAATTTAAAGATAAACAACAGTTTGAGAGGTTATACAATCATTAAAACTTGTGATTACAACAGGAATTAATAAAATTTTCAGTTTACTTAACAGTATATTTTTAATATTTTCTATAATGAGCCTATGCTACTCTTGATATAAGAATAAATACTTATTGTTTTTAATGTTACAAGTGTTTGAAAGAGGAAAGTTCAAAATACACTGGAAGCTTAAAAGAGACAACTGTAAAGTCTTTAAGAACATGTACCAACTAGAACTCCAGATCAAGGAAAGAATATTCCAAGTAGAAGCAGTGGTGTTAGCAAACACCTGATATTATATATATGAATGAATGAATTAATGAACAAAGTTGTAAATGGCAATTGTCCATTTTAGCAAAAGCAAATAATCTAGGGATAATGAGAGAATGATGTAAAAATGCTTTACAAAATTGAATATATTTAAAGTAGGCATTCTGTTTGATACTTTCATATATGCTAATGAAGCTGAAGTATCTCAAAATCCAAATTTGGGAGGTAATATTTTTGTCAATTTTAAAGATACAGAAATGAAGAATATAAAGGTTATGATGATGGTTTATTTTCTCATTCATATCAAGCTCTTTCTTGGGAGTCTATGCTGGTACCAGGCAGTGTTCTGAATGCTGGAAGATCAGAAAGAAGAAGAATTGATAGTCTCTGCCTTTACAGGAGACTCTCTGCCCAGGGGGAGAGATTTCAGGGATGGGATCTGAGAATCTGCATTTCTAACCAGTTTCTAGGTTATGCATTTCTGCGGAACTGGGTTTCACACTTAGTGAACACAGGGAAAGTATGTGTAGGTGGAGCCTAAAAAAATGAGAATGGAGAAGGAGCTGAAGTGGGAGGTAGGAGGGAGTTCTAACAGGGGCTTTATGAGTTATGTTCATAATCTGGAAATGTATCTTTTTGAGAAGAGTCATTAAAAGCTGTTCAAGGAGGTTCAGGTAGTGCTGATAGAATAAACTTAATGTCCGTTTAAGTGATGACTTTTACTATGATCTGAGAGGCAAGCTCAGATGCTAAGCAAACAAGAGGTTATGCAGTAGTTGAAAGAACAGGTGTAGACTAGGATGATAGGTAGAAAGATGAAGAAAGTCGGTAGGTGTGACTTACCCTAGTATCCATAGCTAGCAAGTTACATGCATTATTTGAAGCTAAGTTTTCTGACTATATATTTGGTGTTCCATGCAGCTGCATATAAAGCATGGTCCAGATCATCATTGCAACAGCAGCAGCTGAGAACTTGTTAGAAATGTAGAATCTCTGGCTTCACCCCAGACCTGCTAAACTGGAATCTGCTCTCTGAAAAGATTCCCAGGTAATTTACATTCACATTAAAGTATGTAAAGCAAGACTCAACCATCAAACAGTAGCCTTGCATCCTAAAAATTTAACGTTATTTAACATATGCTTTGAATAGCAGAATTTGGAAAAGAAATCCCACTTCTCTTCCAAAAACAGTCTAGGATTGTTTATCAAGACATGTAAATGAATAAAAAAAAGTGTTACAGAAATACATAAATACTGATTTCCTTGATAATAATAATATAACAAGATAAAGCTCAAAAGATATATGAGTTAAAGATTATAGTCATCTTTTAAATGAAAAGTTTCTGGGTTTTACCTATTTGTTTTTTTTTAATCTGTAACTGAACTACACTTATAAGAGAAGAAATGGTTTATTAAATGATTTTGCTAACTCTAAAAATTCCTTTATGAAATTGGCAAAGCTGACACAGAGTTAAAATAATAACAGTACAGAGAGGAATAAAATTTGGAGATGTAACATATTCTTTATAGCTTTAAATACTGGCAATTTAAAGTTTACATCAATTCAATTTGTCTTATTTCTTATAAAAAGAAATAAAATATTAGGCAATTCTAATATTTTATTAATTCTAATCCGAGTGTCATATTATTATAAATGTTCATTCACAAGTTAAACAAAACACTTAACAGGTTCTCACAGGCATTCCATTCCCAGTGTGCTAAAACCAATTAATTATAAAATTTATAATGGCAGCTCATCCTACAGGCACATAGTTTAATGGTATATTTCTAGCATTTTGCACTTTAATTATATCTTTTTCCTTCATAACCAGACACAGTTGATTGGTTTTAAGGCCAGTGAGTTGCCCGATAGCGGCTCAACTTGAGTAAGCCTAATGATGGCCATCGTGCCTTAATTATATTGAGCTTATGAAACTTATGCTTCTCTTTACCAGTGTCAGCAATTTTTAAAAATCTGTTTCATCCATTTATGCAAAGTAATAAAGACAAAGTGAATACAATATTAAAATATTTCCACAAATGAATATTGCTTTACAAGTATTAGTGGTGACTCATATAACCTGAACAGACTTGTAGGTTGAGCCATTGTTAGATGGATTGAAGTGTCCTTCCTAAATGGATGTAGTTTGAAGTTGATACCAAAAAAAAAAAAAAAAAAAGTGGTTTAGAGGGTTTCATATAATTTATGGAAAAATATGATGGACAAAATTAGAATGAGCAAAATTTAGTGCTGGTCCATGGCTCAATTTATTTGACCAAAACTCAAAAACTGTCTCTGGCTTAATTTATTTCAACAAATTAATATGGAGAGCACATTTTCCAAGTAACTCTTATTGAGGCACTACATTGAGTAATAAGATGCACCCTGGTCCTCAATAGTTATTGTTTTGGGTAGAAAAAATGGAACATAGTCACAAGTGATTGTAGTATATTCATACATTTGAAAAAAAATCTGAAAAGGCATTGAAAGAGGAGGTAATATTTAAGACCTTGGATTAAAATAGGTAAAAGTAAGGAAGTACAGGCATTGAAAACAAGGAAAACATAATGAATAATAACTTAATAGTAGAAAATCAGTGTGTTCATAATAAAATACAAAGTAGAAAAATTGTTGAGCAGAAGATAATTATAGCTAATCATTATTGAACACTTTTTATCATCTTTCCCTCTTATAGAAATCACTGCATTTATTATCCCAATGGGTAAGTCTTTTACCTTCTCCATTTAAAAATGAAAGAAACTAGAGATGGGAAGAGTACAATAATGTTCACAAGGCCACACAGCTAGTAAGTGGGCAGGAGGAACCGCACCCTTGTCTGTGTAACTGGAAAGTCTACCTAGCCCCCTATCCTTCACTAACCAATGCCAATGGTATGTGTACCAGAAATTAGTAGCACATAAGGCTAGGGAGATGCATTCCTAGTTTTGAAATTTCCTAATTTTTCTGAGTTATTCATATAAATGATATTACAAGACTCATGTTAATATATCACCATCTCTAGCCTCCAGTCTCCATCTTTCACCTTCCCCCGTTTTCTTTCTCTATTGTGTTTTACTCTGTGTAGTATATTTATCAATGTGGGATTCTTCAAAACCACTCTGTGGGTATAAATCGTTTCATTTATGTCCATATCTTCAACAAGGTTAGTCTAAGCATCATGTAGCCTAGATTAGGTAGTCATTCAACAAACAAATGAGTGGAAACTGAAGAGAAATGAAATCACCCTTTTAAATACAATGTTATTACTTTCAGAAAGATTACTACCAAGTGGAAAAATACAGACTTGATGTTAAAAGAAGCCCTGTGCATTTACAATATCACATCTCTATCTGTTATTGATGATATTTTCTGCAAAACAACATAACATGCTGATCATCAACAACACATTTCTGAGCAGGTGTTGCATGTTCTGTATGAAATAACCAGATAGCCTAAATTCTCATTTGAAAAATCAATCCCCAGTTGTCCTTTAAATTTCCTATTGGGACATAAAGCTTGAGGATTATACAGAAAATCAAAATGAAACATACCATTCTTTATGATCAGGACGCAAAATTAGCAAACAGCTAGCATGCATCAATGTGATTTATATACTTTATTAGTCCTGTGGTGGTTAACACTACAAATATTCTGACAATTTAATTTCTTTGTGGATGGGAACATAGATATCTGTAGGTGTGTTGAAGTTAAACAACTAACAGCTTCATTCTTTCCTCTTTGGGATGTCAAACGAACTCTGTAGTTTTCATGTTGTTGGACCACATTTCAGAGAGGTCTTGTTATAACCATGGTGTTCTGAGAACTAACTACCTAGGCTAGACCCTAGAATTCATCTTAAACTCTAAACTCTCCTGCAAGTGATCTGACTGAGTCAAATTACCAGTGGAAATAACACTGTCCATTGGGCCACCCTTCCATACCTTCTGTGAGAAAATGACTAGTTAACTACTTGACTGTGGAGCCAGCAGGCAACAGCTAATGTGGCTCAAGATTTTGGAAGCAGAAAGTTAAGCGATCCATCCTTCTCCCGTTTCCACTGAATCCAGAGACATCTCCAGATCGGATTCACTTTGTAACGTTTATACTTACTCGTTTTTTATTAAAAAATAAAACTATTAAGCTATGCATTATTATTGTCTTCATTTTCCCTAGGGAAATTGGAGCTTAGGGAGTCTAAGAATTGGCCCAAATAACATAGCTAGGACACAGTGGTACCGGAATTCCAACTCAGGCAGTGCAGCACTATAGGTGACGTGCCGAACACCTCCCATCCAGCCTCTCCTATGTGTGTTATGATACCAGCAACACCATTTCTTCCATGACTACTACCATCAACATTGACTGCACTAGCTACCTTTTTTTTTTTTTGATCCAATATGAATTTTTATTCACACACATTTGTAAGAGCCTATGCAAATTAGCTACCCTTTGAATTAGCATTTCTTAGATGCCAATCATTGTGCTAAGGACTTTGCTAACATTCATTCATTAATCCTCTCAGAAGGAATTATCATCTCCATTTTGGAGACAAGGCTGTGGCTCAGGGAGATTATATAACCAAGAAGATGGAGCTAATAATTTCATGAGGCTAAGCTCCCTCTGATTCCAGAGACCGGCTCATAGTGTCCTTTTATACTTTATCTCTGGTAATTCTCAACCAGGAACAGCCACACCCTCTAGATTACATTTGGAAATGCGGGGGTACTTTGTGGCTCTCCCAGAGTAAAGGCAGGGATGCTAAATAGTCTTCAGTGTTCTGCAATGTCCTTTAAAATGAAAAACTGTATCACCCCTCAAAGTAGCAACAGTGCCCTCTTTGAGAAACAATAAATTATCATTTATTTTGCCACCACAGGGGTGTTTTTCATGTTGTGCATTCACTAAAGGATTTTCGCACCATAGCTGCCAACTCTCACATGTGGACGGGCTCAAAGAAACGGTGAAGATCCTTTAAGATGGAGTTACACAGACACATGGTAGTGACTTTTTCAGGCAGTTCTCATTCATGTCCCTGTAAGAATAGGGGTTATTTATAATGCTAAACAGCAAATGAGGGCAGCTGACATGTAAATAATGCAACTCAATCCCTTTGATCCCCATTGAGTAATGGAAATTAATTCTGATGACTGTCTAAATCAAATATTTAGTGGGAGATAAGAGATTGTTGTGGCAGATGACTCAGGAAGTAATTGCTGCTCTTGGTGGTAATGATGGTAGTTTATTTGTTCACTTACAGATATTATCATTGGCAATCTATATGTCCATCTGAACCTATCTTAGTCACCAGAGGGGTTCACATGAAACAATAGTTTGAATCATTCGCTACATCCCTTTTGATTTCATAGCCCCCTCCCCAACGATGACAGGTGGTATAATGATCCTCTCAAACGTTATCATAATTAAGTGGGCCAATAGTTTCATGGTGATAACTAAGGGGTCAGTACCCAGTGGTGAATTGGTCTTTGTTTTCAAAGGATAATTTAGCTACCTCATAAAATGAGAAATATGCTTACAGACCATTAAGTTGCTTTTTGTTGTATGTCAAAGGTGGGATATGCTTTGCTGTTAGTTGAAAAAATAGAAAGAATAAGAAGAGACACTAGTTTGCCATAGGATACCTTATAAAGGGGTTCTCTTTCAGTTACCATGTTAATCCACCACCGAGAATTGGAGTATTTTTTGTACCAGGCATTATTCTCAAAATATGCCGGGGGGGGGGGTCAAAGCAGCCACTTCACAGAGTAAAGTGAGGCTCAGAAAGTTAAGTGCCTCTCCAAGGTCACAGGGCTAGTGAATATCAGAGCAGGATTCTAATTCAGGGCAATCTACTTCTAAGGGCCATGTCAGGCCACACTGAGTTTATCTAGTGAGCAAAGAAGTGGTAAGGATGATTATATCTTGATTATTCTCTAAATATTGTGAGAAAACATTCATATACCATGTTCATTTGTACTTTATAACCCTTTCATACAGTAGTTATAATTAACAACATTTTAGTGAATGTTTCTTAAATTTTAGTTTATTATTAACTAAATTTTGAGAGGAGAAGACAGTGCATGAGAAAATCTTACTCTAAATTTGGTTTTCCCTATGGGAAATCAAAGCCAGCATGCAAATATTGGTATGTTTTGTCTCGAAAACTACAACAAATAGAATGATAGTTTTGCATCAGTCAAAATTACCTGTTTGGAATAAATTGTTGATTAGCATGCCTTTTTAAGAAAGGAAAATGTTTAAGATAACTCTACTTGGAATTCTGTACCCCATCTCTGGATTTTAAGTGGAGAATAAGTCCTTAGGGGATAAACACCTGATTCCGAGATAACAGCTTTGGGGAGAAAGACAGAGAAGCTGGTCCTTTTTATGTACTTAGAAATGGGAGAAACGCTATAAAAACAATTCTTAGTTTTGAACACAGAGCTGCTGCTTCAGTAGGAATTACATACATACTATTGGGAATAAGTCCCAAAGAAGCATGCATGAGACTCTAGCACTGGAGCAAGAAAACTCATGCAATTAGACTAAGACCAGGAGAAACCAAGAGAAAGTGGGTGGGAACTTGTAAAAATGCTTTTTACCAGGGGAGAAGGATCACAGTGGGTGTCAGGTCTATAGTTTCCTTTTGTTCTAGTTGACAGTATATGAGCCTTCTTCTCTTTTTTAAGAGCTCAACACTATAGAGAACTGAATTCATCTGTAAGTGAGCTAGTGGGATTTCTAAAAGGTTACAAATTATTCCAGTTAGCCCACACAAGTCATTCTGTAGGAAACTCCAATGTATCAGAAAACAATAAATGCATCAACATGTAGGAGACTCATACCAATTTTTATCTTGTCACAGAGGGCAAGTGACTGACCAATCCGGAGTCAGTATTATCATGCAGCAGGAAGTTTGGGGTGGGGATCCCACGTGGATGAGTAAACCAAATAGGGTTTCTGTGTCAAGAACAGTGCACTCAATCTCTATGAAAGTCCACATACAAGCAAGTGAGATCCCACTGTAATTTTAAGAGAATCTACTTATGAAGCAGGTACCATGTGGCAGGAGGTTTATATTTCATTTATCATCAGGTTGTGAGCTAGGCCTCACTCTTCTCATTTTGTAAATAAGAAAGCTTACTTGACTTGTTTAAGGACTCGTCCCTAGAAAGTAGTAATGCAGAGTTTTATAAAAATCTGACTCCAATACCTAGGTTATTGATCCCCCTGTGGTACTAGGACAAGGAAAGAAAGTCAGCTATATGGAAAAATGACAGTAGGCATGTTGATATTTTTCATAAATAAGGCCTAAAGTTTCTCTGCCTGAGATGGTTTATCATTCGTTCTAACTAGAACTCTCCAGATCTGTTCTGTTTAATAATGTAGTTTTCAGGGCCTCTATGGCTACTGAGCACTTAAAATGTATGTAACTAGTTCACATATAAGATGAGTATAAAATGCTAATCGGATTCTGAAAATCCACTATAAAAAGTGCACAGTCACAATGTTTATTATTTATATTGTTAAAATGATACTAGTATAGACATATTTATTGAATTAAAATGTTATTAGAATTAATTTTACCTATTTTATTTTTAATCCTCACTCGAGGACATTTTTTTTTTTTTTTTGCATTTATCTTCAGACAGAGCGAAAGGGAGAGAGGGAAGAAGAGAGAGAGAGAGAAACATCAATGTGAAAGAGACAAATTGAGTGGTTGCCACACACATGACCCCAACCGAGGCCAGAGACAAACTGCAACTAAGATACGTGCCCTTAGCGGGAACCAAACCCCGGTCTGTCTGGTCCGTGGGCTAGAGCTCTAACCGCCGAGCCAAACTGGCAGGGCAATTTTACCTATTTTTAAAAAATACTTTAAAAATGTAGCTACTAGAAAAATTAATTTCACATACAAAGTTCATCCCGTTGGAAAGCACTGGTTCGGATCCTGAAAGAAGAGGGATGATAAGGCACCTTTTGCCTTCGAAGACCTTGCCTTTTTTTTTTATTAAGAGGAAAAGGACTCCAGGATATGGCTGTTGCTAAGCTTTTGTTTTGTTCGTTTACTTTTTAATTTTTTTTTCTTTATTGATTTTTACAGAGAGAGAAAGTGAGAAGGAGAGATAGAAATTGATGAGAACATTGATTGGCCGCCTCCTGCATGCCCCCAACTGGGGATTGGGCCCACAACCTGGGCATGTGCCCTGACCGGGAATCGAACAGGTGACCTCTTGGTGCATGGGTTAATGCTCAACCACCAAGCCACACTGGCCGGGCTAACTGAGAATACTTTTAAGAGTTAGTGGCCTTCTCAGTGCCACAGTATGTCATTTGAAAATAATAATATCAACTCCAAATTACTGCCATGGAAATTAAATGAGATAATGCATGAACAGTGCCCAGCTCAGAGACTGGCTCCTGACATATGTTCAATAATGTAAGTATGCCTCCTTTGTCCTTTCTATGTCTGTCACTGAAGGATGCCAGGCCAGTCACCCTACTAGTCCTGTCTTTCTTATTGCACCATGGGGGATTTTTTCTACTCTCATATTTGCTCCTGGATCTCATCATCTAACAAATAAATGTTGCTTTTTTAAAGGTCAGTTGCTTAGGACTGAATTTGTATCAAAGATGAAGAATATCTCAAAGTAAATTAAATTTGTTAATATGTATATGTCTATGTAAACTCTGTTTTTCAATTTAGTAAACCAAATGCTACAATTTTATGATCAAACCAAGTTATGCATGGTACATTTAAAATGGCACAAGCCTTTAAAAAATTGGTATTGTTTTTGTATTCATTTTTCTGTAATTCCCTTCATTTCAGTATCTTCCAAACTTTCCTGTTTTAGAATTTGCAAAACTTTCTGTGTCTAAATGGATCCTAAAATGTCTATGACTATTCCCTCAGGTTGTGACCTTGATTCGTAACTAAATGTTCATTTAGACATTCATTCATTCATTCATTCATTCATTCATTCATTCATTTTTGATGAATATTTTTTGGAGATTTATATACACCAGCAACTGCATGAACAGTGCCCAGCTCAGTGAAGGGAACAGAGTGTTTAATAAGTCAGATTCAGTCCCTGTACTCTCAAAGCTTATAACATTACAGAGACAGACACATGTTTAATATATAACAAAGGCAAAACAATAGAAACAAGTGAAAAGACACAGAGAACTAAGGGAATATTTTTTTAAAAATTAAAAGTAGGTGGGGGGACTTGCCCTTCGGTCCAGGGAAATAAGTCCTGAAGCAGTAAATTTAAAGCAAGATTTAAAAGGAGTAGAATTTCCCTGGCTGGTGTGGCTCTGTTGGGTGGGTGTCATCGAGGGCACTGAAGGGCTGACAGTTTGATTCCTGTTTGGGGCATGCAGCAGGCACCCCATCAATGTTATGCTCTCACATCAGGATTTCTCTCTCTCTCCCTCTCCTTCCTCTCTCTCTAAAATTCAATGATATATTTTTTAAAAGGAGCAGAAAGTAGTGAGATCCATATTATCCCAAACCACATCCACAACTGTATACACCAAAAACCTTGCCTACTGTTGCCGACCAATGCCCCAAAGTGGGCATTCTTGGAAGTCATGTAGGCATGACAGACCAATCTGAAGACCAGGTGACATAGAAGAGTCATGTGCAATTACTTCTCAAAACTGCATCCAGGATAATGCTACACTTGATAGCATCTTGCAGAAGTTATGGTCCCAATATCTTTAAAAAGAGGTGGGACATCTTTGAATATTAAGTAAATATTGGAATATCCTCACAAAAAAAATAAAATAAAATAAGCTTTCAGTTACCTGTTAAAATTAGTCTCTTAATAAAATTCCAAGCATTATTCAAAATTTTTATTGAATGCATTAAGTCAAAGACATTCCACATTTAGGAGACAAAAATTCTCTGAGAACCATTCTTGAAAGATTACCACATTAAGAATATTAGAAAGGCCCGGCCGATGTGGCTCAGTGGTTGAGCATCGACCCATGCACCAGGAGGTCGCTGGTTCGATTCCCGGTCAGGACACATGACCAGGTTGTGGGCCCAATCCCCAGTGGGGGCATGCAGGAGGTGGTCAATTGATGTTTTCTCTTATTGATGTTTCTATCTCTCTCTCCTTCTCCCTTCTTCTCTCTCTGAAATTAATAAAAAATAAATAATTAAAAAAAACAATATTAGAGAGAAGCTCTAGATAGTATCTAATTATAAAATGACAGAAATTGTGAATTTATAGTCACTTGAAACTTACTAAACATCTACTTTATGCTGTATACTTCTATCCCAGGTTTTTTTAAAGAAATAGACTGTTTATTAAATGGTACTGGGGTAATATTACAGATCATTTTATTAGATCATCTTGTTCCCAAAGAACCCTATAAAGTAGGAGTTTTTATCCACATTGCAAAGGTAAGGACACTGAGTCTGAAAGAATATAAATGATTTGTCCAACTCAAAAAACAAGTAAAATGTGCATGCCTGTGATTTCTGAGTTGGTACAACAAACATTAAGTTAGCGATGCCTGGATACAAAAGGACTGTAAGTGGCCTGGGTTGTGGTTGGAATTTGGAGGGGAATCCGAGCACCATTCCCGACAGCGAGGAGCCTTCCTTCGCTAAGAGCCCCTGCATTCCAAACTGTTCCTTGGAAACTGCTGCTAGGGAACTGACCTCCGCCTTAGAGGAAAAGAACATGTAATCAGTCTCTCTGCTTAAAGCAGTGGTTCTCAATCTTCCCAATGCCCCGACCCCTTAATACAGTTCCTCAGGTTGTATGTGGGGTATCTGCATGTGGGCGGATCCACCTTGAGATGGATAGAGGAGCGGTGTCTCAGTTCCTAAGACCATCGGAAATATGTGTTTTCCCATGGTCTTAGGCAACCCCTTTGAAAGGGTTGTTCAACCCCCAAGGGAGTCGTGACCCACAGGTTGAGAATTGCTGTGGGCCAGATCCCCAGTGGGGGGTATGCAGGAAGCAACCAGTCGATGTTCTCTCTCATCGATGTTTTTATCTCTCTCCCTCTCCCTCTCTCTCTCTAAAAAAAATCAATAAAGAAAAAAAAATTAAAGTTCCTCCAAGAAGGCCTCCCAAGTAAGAATTAAATTATTGTTCTATGCACTCCTTGAGATTCTTTTATTTAGCCTTTATAATGTTGTGTCTTAATTGTATGTTTACTGACCTGTCTTTCCCACTTAATTGTAACATGTAAATATCAGTGGACCTCAGTTTTGTGAAGACTCAAGTATATATAATTGGGGGAGGGGGGAAAGGATTTTTTAATAAAAATAATCCAAATCCCAAATAGAAAATTAAGTACACATGTGAATATTCAGAATAAAATAAGTCACATCATATTAGACATTTTAAAAGTTGACATATATTACAAACTTCCCATACTCAGAAAAACACATTATAATTTTAGTAGTTAATAGTCAAAGGCCTCCACATACTTTCTATAGACAAACTTCTAGGTCTGAGCATTGCCAACCTGGTTTTCTTCTTCCATCTACATCTGTCCAATGTTCAGCACCAATGGGCACATTTACATTGTGTAATGGTTTATGGACATGCAACTTGTGATCATAAAACCCAGTGAGTTGGCACAGTAGGCAGTAGATTTCTAGATATTTCTAACCTGGTGTGGTAGTCCTTAGTTAATATATACAAAAGTGATTGTGAACTATATTTATGTATTCTGCTAAGTCCAAACTATATAGATGTATGTGTGTATCTCTATCTATCCATCTTCCTTCCATCCATCCATCCATCCATCCTTCTATAGATAGGTATCTTCTATCTATCGATCGATCGATCTATCATCTATCTATCTCCTCAACGCTCATCTCCTTTAGGTGGATCTCCCAAATGCCCTGGCAACTCCAACACCATCTTCTTGGGGAAAAGTGCTTGACAAAAAAGCTGGAATATAAAGGGACACAGATTCTTATCAAATATGTTTAAAATATAGTAATTTTGCAAATTCTACAAAATATATGACCATGTATACACAACGCCAAAGCCAAGGCTTTGGAAGGACTCATGTACAGGCTTAAACATCGTGCTAGCTTTACACTAACTCCATTTGGGATATAAAAGAACAAGGATGTATGCTTTGCCACTTTTGAATTCCTTATTCCTAGTCCTGGGCCTGATATATCGCAGTCTCTCAAAACATATTTCTTACATTAATGATTTAAATTCAGGCATTATTAGTTTTTAGGCACATATGTGTAACCCATGAATTGCTTTGTAAAATAATTAACAATAAAACAGGAGGGGGGTAAAATCAGCCTACATTATTCGTGATGCTATGTCCGGCTCACAAAACAACAAACTTCATCTGGCGCTTTGCACATCAGCATGTTGTTATTATTGTCATAAATATCCTAATTCTACTCCTGTGTATTCTTAAGGAACTGCTTTTCTCTCTATGATTAAGAGACAGTAGAGATTTTAGTTTTTTAAATATTTTTTCACATAGGATCTATTCATATCAGAGACAAAAGGTCATAAATGGTAACTTAAGTTCAAGGGAACTATGCTTATCAACAGGAGACTGGATAAACAAACTGTTATATCTATACAATGCAAATAACAACTACTGCAATGGAAAGGAATAAACTATTGACATACACTACAACACAGAAGAATCTTCAAATGATTATGCTGCGTGAAATAGCCAGACAACATGCTGTACGACTCCATTCACATAAACGTGTAGAAAATGCAAGCAAATGAATGACAGAAACCTATCAGGAGTTGTGGGGAGGAGGCACCTAGGCTTAGGAGAAAGAAATGATAAAGGGACAACGGGAAACTTTTGGGGAGATAGATGTGTTCCTTATCTTGATTGCAGGGACAGTTTCATGAGCCGATACATGTTAAAACCATCAACTTACATACTTTTAATATGTGCAGTTTACTGTATGTCATTTAATTGTCAATAAATGTGTTAAAAAATCCAAAGGAGTACATATTTACTGATGCGTTTCCAAATTAAAAGACATTGGTCGGCATGATCTAGCACAGGCCCTGGGGAGGGGAGAGCCAGATCTGTCCCAGATGTGTCCTTGTTGGCTCAGATTTGTACGTCTGGTTATATAAATTCTTACAGTGCTACGCCAACTCCTGAGCCTCCTCAAAGATTTATAAAGGGTCATATTTAGTAGAACATTCTTATCAGCATTTCTGAAGAATCCCTGTTTATAGAGTGTATTCAAGGCCAAGAGGGATTCGACAAAGCAAATAATAGCCTGTGTAATGAGGGAGCAATACTTATTCTAATACAAATGGATGGGATAAAGTCCTATTAAATTAGACCAAGTTTTTACAAATAGGGCACAAGGTCATTATAAGTGAAGGAATATTTGTTTTTTCAGATGGCCAAACTTATTATTGGATTAGTCTTAAGGTCATTCCAACTACTTATTAAATACCATGATGTTTGCATTGAAAATCTCTCCAAAATTTATCTCCTTACTTAAGGTCTGGCGAGGGCATTTACGTAAATAACCTGTTCCAGATACCAGGGCCTCCTCTTCTCCATGTGGAACATTTGCTGAATGATTACACACATACTCATTAATATTAAATAAGAAACAATATTAAAATGAACACAGCTGGTTTCTTTTAAATAATTTCCCTTTTTGAAAACGTTTAAATACAAATCAAGATAAGACAATTGGGACTAAGAAAGTCAAGTTGCTTATCCTAACAACTGCTTTCATCCGGGTAAGGCATGTTTCGGTGACAGGCTGCAAGCTTCACATTTTATTGTAAAAACAAAGGTCTCTCACTGTCTCCCTTGTTTCATTCTACTCTTCTGCCAACAGTGTGGTTCTCTCTCTCTAGCACCTTTATGTTTTCCAGGCAGGTTTAGACATGGGAGTGTCTTGATTCTTACACCAGCCTTTTCTTGGTTGCTGTTTCCCTAGCACATGGTGCACGTTCAGGGCTCACTCTGAGCCTGTGCTTACAGGGTGTCCCCACTTCTCTATGGAATTTCTGACTCCTCCTTTGTAGATTTAATTACTTTCCCTAAAGATAAATACAAATGGGTCTTAGTACATATTATTTGTCATGCCCTTAAAACATGTGTTTTTTAATGAAAAATGATAGTGTATAATAAATAACCATTACGTATATATTTTCGCCCCAAATAGACTGAGTTTCTGCATGTTGGACTAAAGATGATTTGCAATTGTTAGGAATTATCTGGAGTCAGGCAGACCTCAGTTTGAATGCTGTCTCTAACACTTCTAGAAATCTGATTTTGGATGTTATTGAATCACTTAGAGTCACCTTAGTTTTTTTTTTTTCATTAAAATAATTAGAAATCGTGACCCTAGCTTACTGGGGGTATGGTAAAGAAGATAGCATGAAATAGTATCTGTAAAGCTGCCCGGTACGAACTATCTGTTCAATAAATGATAACTAATGTTGATGCAGGTTTGTTGCTGTTTTTGCTTTCACAGTGACAGCTGATACCCAGGAAATCAAAAAGTGTTTTTGAAGTGTGCTTTCCGTTACTCCCCAGGTGGTAACTCTTTGGGGATTTTCAGGCAGAAGAATATTACCAAGATTACAGAACAGCATTCCTCAAAGCAAGCTGACCCTCACAAGTATATTGGCTTGATCTGACAGACCTTGCTACAGTGCAAATGAAGAGAATTGAAGCTGGAATAAGCTATCTGGGGTCTTGTGAGGCATCAAGCCCATAGGAGATAATGAAAACATACATCACCCATAACCTTTTCAGCCAACTGGGCTATTGAACATAACAGGAGCATAATGGCTTTCCTGATGTGTCAGAAACTCTCCACTCCTGCCTATAGGCAGTTCATCAAATTGTTGCATGCTTATTGCTTCAATCTGCATTCAGCTTTAATATGCCCTATATGGCTGGATCCTCTCTCTCAAAACCTTCAAGGCCCAGGAAATTGGTGTGCCCAAATGAATGCCATACTCACTAACTAACAGAGACCCTTGAAAGTTGAAGATCGGGCCTGCTGCACAATAGAAATAAAATGGGGAGAAGTCATGTTAAGAATAAACAGTTTCAAAGATTTCATAAAAAGAAGTAGATGCAATTTGCAACTTCATTTGTTCTAGTGACAAGTGGATGAAATGTTGGTGGTACAAACGCATCAGGAAATTTGACACAAATTGAAAGTGACCACACATTCCATTATCCCCAACTCCCTTGGTAATGGAAAATGATTGTTAAAGACAGTCTCTAATATGTCGTAGAAGCACGAGGTTGTCTATGGGAAATAATACCACTGATTATCAGGAAAGATAAACATTCAAAAGGAGGCAAGAGCTGCAGTGACTGTGTGACCCAAGTCTCACTATTCCGATTATTGGCTATGGAAAGAGATTTATTGAGGTGCTAAAATGTGTAAGAAAATTGCTGTTGATGGAACTTATTTAAAAATTTGGGTTAGTTGCCCGGCTGGTGTGGCTCAGTGGATTGAGCATCATCCCATGCACCACAAGGTCACTGGTTTGTTTCCCGGTCAGGGCACATGCCAGGGTTGCAGACTCAGTCCCCAGTGGAGGGCGTGCAGGAGGCAGCCAAGTGATTTTTCTCTCTTATCCATGTTTCTCTCTCTCTCTCCCTCTCCTTTTCTCTCTAAAATCAATTAAAAATATTTTAAAAAGTGACTCATTGGGCAGTTACTTTTTAACAGAAAAGTTAAGAGGGTAAGTCAACAATGAAACTTGCCAAGGTATTTATTGCAATTTTTCGAAAAGAATGTTTGCATATATTTAAATGGCATTCTATTTATGGAAAAAATATTTAAAAGAAACTTTAAAAATATTACAAATAAAATTGACATTTCTCTAGAAACTTTTGAAGTAAAAGTATATTAGAATCTGGTACATGGTCTTTTGAATTAACTTTAATTTTTTTTTCACAATGCAAGTTTTGTTACATTAGTATGTTGTGTTTTATGCAAGGAATGGTTATACAACCAAAGAACCTAGATTTTTAAGAGTTGAGAAGGTACAAGAATACTAAATGTTTATGCTAATCCTTAGAATAATATCATATGAAAGTACTTATTTTCTTTACAGGGGAAATTGATCTCAGAGAAACTAAGGGCCCTTCCCAAGGCTATGTGATAATAAGTTAAATAAATATGGCATTTAAGTGTACCTCACTGGAAAGACTTGACTATTTTCTCCACATTATTTCTTTTACTAGATTCTGACCCTGCATTTTATTCATTTCTGAATATATCCACTTTATAGCGTCCTTCACAATCATATACTAATTCAGAAAACATCTTCAGACTCATCAATATGAACAATTTTTCAAACAATTGATTCAAAAAACATTTACTGAAAACTTATTTGTTCTTAAGGGTCCATGCTTAGTGGTCATTCTTCAGTGGCCGTAATAACAACAGATATAGAACAATTTCAGTTGCAAGTAGGAGAAACCTGATGCAACTAACTTAAGCAGCACAGAGGGACTTGCTGGCAGGACATGGGAGCTGTCCCTAGGGGGAGGCTGCAGGAACCAGAGCAGTTTCGGGGCTCTAAGAGATTGGGTTTGGGTTTTTTCTTACCATGTCTCTCTCTCCAGCTCTCACATCCATTTCTGTTTTTTTTTGTTGTTGTTTTTTTTTCCTCATTGATTGTTAGAGAGAGGGAAAGGGAGAGGGAGAGAGAGAGATGGAAATATTGATGAGAAAGAACATCAATTGTTCTTTGGCTACTTCCTTATACCCCCATTGGGGATTTGGCCCACAACCTAGGCATGTGCCCTGAAAAAGAATCGAACCGGTGACCTCTTGGTGAATGGGTTAACGCTCAACCACTGAGCCACATGGGCCAGGCTCTTACCTCCATTTCTGTTAGAGAGTTGGCTTTATTTACTCATGCTCCCCTGTGTGAAGATAGACATGGCCCCTACAGCTCTGAAGCTACCTCACAGCAGTCTACAAGGGGTGAAACACCCTGCAGCTCAGCAGGTGACAGCAGCAGGGAAGGATCCCATTTGGCCAGTGAGATTTACATGATGACCCCAGATCAATAATGGCCAGGGCGATGAAACATGAGCATTTGGGCTTGGATTACATGCTCGCCTCTATGGTGTGGAGGAGGTAATTTGTGTGGAAGCTCTACCAGGCTTATAGATAGAGCTTGCATTGGAGAAGAACAGTTTCCCAAATAAAGAGGCCATGGGAGTGTTATAACTAGAAGGTAGGAAAGTATATTGGGTGGTCGGAACTAGCAAATATCAGATACACTAGCTAACATTTATTGAGCATGTACTACATGACAGGTATTATTCTAAGTATACTACATGTATTATATTACTTAATCCTCATACTAAGCATAAGAAATAGGTACCTTCAGTAAAGATTAGCAAATTAAGACTTGAGGAGATTACATAAATTGCTCAAATAGGTATAGCTAGTAACTGGGAAAGGCTGGATTGAACAAAAGGTCTGTTTGGTCTAGCTTTTACGATCATTCTGTAACACCTCCAGGTTGGGAACAGTTTTTTTCTTTTGTTAGCCATTACTACACACAACATTGCTTGTAGGTCTAGGGTGTTCTGCTTTGTGAAGCCCTATTTGTTAATGTAAAATATATTGTTTAGAAGCAAACTACATGTATCAGATGTATCTGTAAAACAGAAAAATGAGTAGGAATAGCACACTCATTATTTGGATCTTTGTCATTTTAGTGAAGCAACTTAATTTAAAACAAATAGGAACATCAACATAGGTAACCCTGTTTATACTCTGGGCCAAATATAATGTTTTAAACATTTTTCTATACATGGCTACCAAAGCAGACAGTTGTCACTTTTTTTAAATTAAACATTCGAGAGTTTATACCTTTATCCTCTATGCTAATTTTTGTATGTATTCATTCCTGGGTTGAATTTCTTTTTGTTGAACTTCCTCACCAACTCCACTAGCAAATGTTATGCTAAATCATCTCCCCTTTCTTCATTATATTAGATGTTATTTACTTATGACATTAGGTACTATATATTATGTATCCAATTGTTTTATTGTAGTTCAATGTTTGTTTCTCCTTAAGACAAACTTTATGAGTACAGGGGCTATCTACTTTATTCATCTTTGAAACCTCAGTGGTTAACTAAGTGGTAGAATAGTCAACCAACAGGTAATCATGAATGAATAAATCGAAAAATCTATTGCTATTTATTATATAAAGAACACATTTCATCTAATTCAAAGTCAAATGTTTTGTTATTGCTATTGTTGCTTTGTTTGAGGTTTATAGTTAAAAAAAAATCTCATCACAAAATGAATTTGCTTTTTTCCACTTTTATCTCTTGTTAGAAGGAAACCTGTTGAGATTTGTGTACACCACCTTGCCTTTGCTCACTGTGTTTCCTTGACTTACATCGCCCGACCTTGGCTTTTCTGGGTGTAAACTTCTAATCTCCCTTCTGAAATATGTCTACCACCACATCATCTGTAAATCTGTTGTGACCTCTCATGGCAGTTTCTTCTCCACCCTGGTTTCCACAGTGCAGTTCAGTGTTTGCCTTTATCAACTCTCACTGTTATTATATGTTTAAATGCTTGGACCTTAGAGGAGAAAAGATCTGTCTCTAAATCCATCTTCATATTCCTGGAAACTAACAGAATATTTGGAACATCGTGCTATTATCATGTTCATCATTATTATGATCAGTAGAACCTATTTCTCATGGAATTTGTCTAAAAACTTGTTCCAGCAGTCCTACCACAGAAGCACATTCTGAGCATGGTGATGACTCTGATGCTGATGGGGTTCACTAGCTTGGGGAGCAAAGGCAGAAGTGGACAAGATTTGGGGGAGTAGAATTATTTAAAAAAATTTTTTTAAAAAAAGGAAGTGAAAACACAAGACAGGAGTATATACTTGACAATATTGTGTAAATGTTCCCAACCAGAACTTCTATCTAGGTACAAATTTTCACAGTGCATAAGCTGCTCATCTTACCATTTTACATCCATCTTTTTGTTTTCTCTCCTAGATTCTCAATACCACTATCCTCTCCTCTGCCTGTCCCAACTCTTATTTGACATTTAGTATATGACATGAATTCCATGGCAAACTAAATTTGTGAAATAGGAGATGTAAGAGGAGACATAGTTTACGATTGAAAGACCATGTTAAAATGAAGAATAAAATAATCTATAAAAACAATGACTGATGGGAGGCATCTGGGGCTGTGGAATCACACTCATGTGAGTTTGAAATTCTGATGGTCATTCACTAATTGTGAAAATTTTGTAAGTGTATTAACTCTCTGAGTTCCAGTTAACAGCAGATAATACCTACCTCATATGGTGGTGAAGAAGAAATAACGTATAGAGTATCAAACAGATGCTCAATTAAGAGTGCATTAAATTCAGTTGGATTAAAAGAAAATTGTATGGCCTTACATATTTATCTCGTTCCATTCAAATAATCTCCTATTTAAAAATCTTAGGACAATTATCTTCAAATAGCCCATTTAAAATTTTTAGAAAACTTAACTTGAAATAAATGAATTAACCTGTCTAAGGTTAGTAACTAGTAGAATTAGAATTAGAACAGACAGAACAAAAGAAAAGGCATTTGCAAGGACATATTGTAACCACTGGCATGCCGGAAACATTCCTGAAAGACAGACAATATTACAATATGCCATATGAAGAAACATTTATGTTTTGTACTCTGTAAACAGCGATTAATGATAAATTAATAAAACTTTCCCAAGTAATAAATCACGCTTGATTTAAAGCTGAGGACCAAATGCTTTCTGTTTAATCACCTATATGAATCTAAACACGTTTTCGCCCAAGTGACATCATCACTGATAAAAGTCTGAAGATCTGAGAGCTAATGCTATTTGTGTGCAAAGTGTGAATGCATCTCTTTGAAAGCTCAGTGTGCATTTTTTTGAGGAGAAGCTTGGTGGAACTTTGTGACAATCCTGGGTCTAGAGAAAAATAATTTTTAAAAAGAGGATCTCAAAAGAAAGAGACAGTGGCGTCAGGATTCCATCCCATTTAACAGCAGCTTTTCCCTAACACTCGTGAGCGAGCTGAACTTTTCAGGGCAGTTTACATTTTACTCTGGAAAATGACACCATCTTCAGCAGCTATTTATTGTGGAACCGCGATCAGGAGCCTGGGTGTTTGTGGAGCTGTGCTCCTGGAAGCCTGTGCAGATGGGAGCTTTCTTCTCCTACCTCCTTTTTAAAGTCAGGGAAGCCCGAGGCAACGGCAGCTCTGGGCGAACCCCAAGGGCCTGTCTTCCTGTGCTGTGTACCTGGCCAGGCAGTGGAGTAGGAGGTGATGAAAAGCATCATCACTGTCGGCCCACTTTAACTCTCCTTAAAGCTTGGAGCAGCCAGTAAACAAAAGACAGAGCTCAAGCCCTCTTGTCAATGTGTAAGATCAGAGGTTCAAGCACTGGTGACCCCCGGTGGGAGGGAAAATTGGACCTGAGGCAGTATCAGCTCACCTGTGTCAAAGCAGGAAATGCTCTTCCCATTCTGGGACCTGCACGGGCGTTTATCTAAGGAACCAGGTACTGAGATCAAATTTGGACCTGAGGCAGTGTCAGCTCACCTGTGTCAAAGCAGGAAAGGCTCTTCACCTTCTGGGACCTGCCTGTGTGTTTATCTAAGGAACCAGGTACTGAGATCTCAAGACGCAGTGATAATCATCTCATGGATTTGCAGACTGGACCTGGCAAGGTTTGAGGGGATAATCTGCTCACTGTGCTCCCTGTCCTCTGAGGGGTGATCTTTGTGAGTTTTTAAATTCCAGTTTTCCAGATCTCTGATACAATTTGCCACCTCTCAGAACCCACTGAGATACACTGTTCATTACCAATCACCTATTCTTTTCAGGCCCTCTTATTGATAAAGCCAAACCCCAATTGTCATAAAAAGCCAACTCAGTACTTGTCTGGACAGTGAGGTACCCAGAAAAACTTGTAGGATCTCCAGAGACCTAGTGGTTATGCTAATCTGGGGGAGGATCATGCCTGTTATTAAAGAGTAAAACATAATGCATGAAAAGTATCTAGTTAATAGAGTAGGACAGTGTTTGACAAATCCACGGCATTTAACAACAAAAACAGAACATATAGGGCATTCTTTTCACAATGATTTTGGTTCCTTTGGTCATTTCTGAGCCTTGTTCTTTCACTGTCCAGGCTGAGAGGACTCGATCACCCTTTCAAATGTAACAATTACAAAGGTACCCTTGGTTGAATCCCTTCCCAGAGAGCTACCTAGAAACCCAGCTTCTATTTTATTGTTCATCCCCCCCTCACCCCTTCTATACGGATGCGTGTACATAACCTCCCTGCGTGCCACTTCAAACCCTGTGGCTTTTAGTTTTAGGAACCAGAATGATTACAAATAGAAATCATTACCATAAATATGTGGGGAGATGATTCCTGTTTCACCATCAAATGTACTTATTTTTAATTAAAGCCCAAAGCCTGGCAAGCTCTAAAAATATGTATTGCGAGACAAGAACATGAGTATATTATCAAAACTGGCAAATAAAAAAAAAAAAACCTTTGCGATTGAAAAAAAAAAAGAAAGTTACAAAAATGTATGTCAGAAGGAGTGTCTCTGCGGAAAGCCTGAATTCGGGTCCTGGCTCTTCCATTTCCTAGGTAAGAGACAGAGAGGACCGGGCAGGACAGTTCATTTCTCCCAGCTGATGTTCCCTCCTCTGTGCAATGAGATTAACCCCAGACCTGAAAGAAGGAGCTATCAGTAAAGATAAAGCAATGACAAAGGTTCAAATGTGTTAACCCTTAGTGTGCACCAGCATGCTGAGCATTTTGCATGATACTTGAAGTAGAAGGGAATATGTATAACCCATTTTATAGCGGATAAACTGAGACTAGATGTGATGCTATATGTATCAGTTACTTTTTAACCAAAGAATGCCCTGGAATGTCATTTATTATTTATGATTATTATTTTCCCTTTAACATGTAAGTGAATACAAGGCTTACAAAGAGTCATGTTTGTGCTAAGTCAGGGAAACAAAGCTGTCATTCTGTGTCCATCCCTTGCCTTGCATGCTAGACTTTGCAGATGCACTGTCTACCCTTGCAGACTCTGTTTGATGATGACTCTTTCCCTTCTGATCCTCCCGCAATCTTCGTCTCCTCCCCGTGACTCTTCAAAACACAATGGCAAGGGAAATAATGTTTTCATTAAAACAAAGAGAGGGCCAGAAGTTGCATCATTTCTTAACTGATTGGAAGACACCTCTTTCTCTCTTCCCCTAATTACATGTTCCTCTTTCATTTCATTTCCTACTTATAAATCAATATAAAACTTGAGTTGAATGGGTATATCAACTTCATCCTGCAGGGAAAATGACATTAGCTCACTGCAACAACTCACAAAAGAACTTCAAGTTTATGAGGATTAAGTTAGCTTATTCTTGGTTTACTCGGCACATCTTTATTGAGCAATGCTAAGTACTGGGCATAAGTCAGTCAATCAGAGAGATGTACTTTCTGCTCTTGAGAGGCGACACTAGCAGAGGAGACAGAACTTGTTTATGTCATTTAAGGGTGGGGATGGAGAGTGCGGGTCTGTGCCTTGTTTCACTTACTTGATAGTTGTGATGTAGCAATAGTTGTGGTTGCTATAGTAATAGCTCACCTTCATTGAAGCTTACTATATTGCAGACATTGTCTACACACCTTGTAAGTATGAATTCATTTAATGACTGTTTTAAACTATAAGACTGGTCTTATCCCTTTTCTATGTCACTGACTCTTTGCAGGTTCACATTAATGGATAATCCAGAAAGGCACAAGCAAGAGAATTAGAATATCATAGGCACTAAAACACACTGAAAATAAAAGTTGATGGAAAAATACATATTTACCAGAACTCTGTTCAGGGAAAAGGAAAAAAAAGTGGTTGAAAAAATAGATTAAATAGCTGCTGGGCATGAAGGTGAGAATCCTCAGTGAGGATACTTGAGTCACAAGAGTTATTCTCCAAAGTGCCTTAAGAGACGGTGGGTCCTGTTAACGTCAACCTTTGTCTGTCTTTGTCAGAGGGGGTCAGCATGATGGACCAAAAACGGGTTGCTCCATAACTGATGAGAGATTGAGTATTGTCATCCGTGTTCCCTGCCAGTCCTTCATGCTATCCTCAGAGCTCCCTCTAAATGTATGTTGGGCCCTGTCCAAGTAGTTTAGTTGGTTAGAGCATCATCCAAATACAACAAGGTTGCAGGTTTGATCCCCAGTGAAGGCACATACAAGAATCAACCAGTGAATGCATGAACAAGTAGAACAACAAATCAATCTCTCTCCCCTTCTCTCTCTCTAAAATCAACAAAAAATAAATAAATAAATGTATGTTGGAGAGAAATTAAAAACTATGATTCAAACAAGCACAAGTAATTATCTCCCTAAGTCATTTTCATTTTTTAGACATGATCTGAAATTCAGAATGTAAAAAACAAATTCTGGCTTACAAATGTTCTCTCTTCTGCTATCTATTTTGGTATCCTGAACTTCCCTCTTTCTGCCTTTGTCTATGCACACCACCCCTACGGCCTCTCCAATTACTGCTCTAAATATTTGCTCATCTGACTTCTCTACCAAGTGTGAGTTCTATAAACACAGTAATTGTTCTTATTCACGTCTGTACTCCATTGCTAGGATCCTGAATAATGCATACAGGTATAATACACATTTGCTAGATAATTTTCTACTGAAGAAAAATTTCTAGTAACTTGTTTAGTAAGTCACACCTATTACATCCAAAAATATCATATGCACAGATCAGACATCCAATAAATATTTGTTGAATATCTGTGCAATCAGCTGATATCTTGTTCCTCTAAATAGTTTTGATTTCCTCCACAACAGCAAATCATCTTTTTCCATTTTCTTTGAATAGTCTTTTTTTTTTTTCTTCCTATTTCAGAATATTCATAAGTGGTTTAGTTTTTCAAAACTATGAAGTGGTTCAAAAATGTGTTATTTATAGATTAATTGACAAAGCCATATAATGCATGACGGCAGCTCAATTTCTGGGTACAGTCTTATTTGGTTCATCATAATTTGATAACCTGGCATGCTTGAGGGTAATGCAAAAATTGTTTTGACTGACATACTAGGCATTTAGGAGAGTGACAGCCACACTAATAAGGAATTTCATGTTGCAATTTTTCTTAAAAAAATATAATGAGTGGTTTGCTCTGCTGAACTTTAGATAAGAAGAGAGAGAAAGGGCAACACCCAGGACTTCCACAGATGAACAGGCTGTCTTAATAGCTTCATGCGGGTGGGAGAAGTTTATGGTGATAGCCCAGGTGGGAAAACATGGAACTAGCCCTCCTCCCCCCACCTTGGTGTGGAAGCACACAAGTGAATTGGATTATTTGTCCACATTATTCTGAAGATAATGGTTTACAATCCTATCAGGAAAATGTCACTGGTCCTCATAAACATCCTTTTAAATGAACTAAAATCTCTGAATATTAAGAAGCAACCCTTTCCCCAAAGACAGTGAGTAGAGACCCAAATATCATTCAAGTCAGGCCCATGGGAAAGGAAACTTCAACAAATGATCATTTAATTTTTTATTTTCTTTATTAATTCTAGAGAGAGAGGAAGGGAGAGTGAAAGAGAGATCGAAACATTGATGAGAGAGAACACTGATTGGCTGCCTTCACTGGGGATTTGGCCCACAACCTGGGCATGTGCCCTGACCGGGAATTGAACCAGTGACCTCTTGATGCATGGGTCAAGGCTCAACCACTGAGCCACACCGGCTGGGCACAAATGATCATTTACTAAATAAATATGTGTTGCCTTCTACTATACGACAAGAGAAGTACAAGGCACTAGGGCAACAACAGTGAATCGTAGTCCCTCCAGGAGCACACAATCTAGGAAACAGTGTCTGGCTCTAGTGGGTTAAAGGGTAATACATTCCTGGGTCAGAAAACTTGCAGAGGAGACTACATCCAGGGCACGTTATCAAGAAGAAACAAATCTGCTCCTTTCTGACTAAACTAGACTCCTAATTTGTTCCATAAAGATCTCCTAACATAGGTTGTCCCTTAAGACACTGAAGAACAGAGGTGTGGCCTCAATTTTAAGCACAAGTTCTAGTCATTTTCCCAACTCAAAGCTTTTATAAGTCCAACTGCTATGCTTGTCATTAAAGGCCTCGCTTGCCACTTCTACCCCTGGTGTGTGGACATACTTGTCAAAACAAACAAACAAACAAACAAACAAACAAACAAAAACCCAAAAAACCCAAATGTACTTGTAAGGGGCTTTGAGATCTCTCTAAGTATTTAAATTTTAAGCAGTAATAACAATATAGAGCCTTTGTATTGCAATTTGCTGTTTACAGTGTGCCTTCACTGTGCATTACCTCAATGGCTCTCCATCCTGGATCCTCACAATTGCATGTACAGGTTGTTAAAATCACCAATACCTAGACCCCAGAACAGCAGGTTCTGACTCAGGAGGACTCTGGAGGTCTCAGGAGGTGAGGGGATGGTATCTTTCAGCAGCTTCATGGATGATTTTGAAGTGCTGTCAGGATTTAGAACCAGGGTTTCATGAATTTGTTTTTCCACAGTGACCCTTGGGAAAAGGCTTTAGTCGTCGTCCAGGAGTTTCCAATCCTCTGTATTTAGAAAGCTTTTCCTGCTGTACTTTCTCAGGGAAGCTTTTCCTGACCACTTCCTCTTTCCCCGTCACCACCCAGGCAGATCCAAATCACAAACAAGGAACTTGATCATGTTCCAGCTTTGTTATCCTGTAATGCTGCCATGTTTTATTGCTGTTGCTTGTTTGGCTCTCTCTGCTACTTGCTGTGACCTCCCTAAGGTCATGGACTTAACCACTCACCTTTCTCTCTTAGGAATGCATTGCCTTACCTAGACACTGTAGGGTAAAATTAATAATGACAGTAATAACATATCACACTTGCTATGTGGCAGGCACTGTCTCTTGCATTGTATATGCATAAATTAATTTCATTTCCATGACACCTATGTGAGGTAGGTGAGCTCAGTACTGTCATTACCCTCATTTTACAGATGAGCAAACCAGGGCACAAAGAAAGTAAGCGACGGAAGGTCACACTTCCTGTTTAATGGAGGTGTTACTCACATGCCCTATCACAGGATGAGAACATTCTTTTCCTTTCACAGATGAGAGAACTGAAACTTCCAATCACACTCGTCCTTCAGGTATGGACTATTTTCTAGACTGTAGTTTGGATATTTGCTACTTATGGCAAAAACACCGAGACGGTGGGGGATCCTTTGGGTTCAGGGTGTCCTGTACGTGATACGTCTACCCTGAGCTATTATCTCTTCCGTGGGGCTGGCAGAAGGCACCACGTGCCCTGACCGACCGCGGGGCACGTGCTTCGCCTGGAAGCCCGCGACGCTGAGGGGCGTCACCAGCCCTCTGTTGACATGCCGCTTTGACAGGGAACACGAGGGAGTGCATTTGTTCACATTCCCAGATTACTTAAAAATAGGAGCACTGGGAGTTATTAAATTGGGCAATCTGAGTTCTAAGTAGCATTTATACTCTTCCTTTTTTTTTTCCTGGATGCCTTCTTTAAAATTAAATTTTTAATAACCTTTAAGCCTTGTAGCCTTGAGGGAATAATTTCTTTCACAGTAGTTCAAAGGTTTAATTTCACAGTAAAGCTTTTGAAATATGGCATTATCCCTTTTGTTCTAGAAAATTACTGTTTAAAAAAATCATATTTCAAAGTAATGATTGTAATGAGAAAAAGATATGAGACCCAACTTCAAAAGGAAAAAATGATAACCTCGCCTGTGACGTCCTCTAGTGAGCCCTTCCCTCGTGGATTCTAATTTGTAACAGTTCAAAAAATCTCTGGAATGGCCTGGTAATACAGCTGGGGCTGGGGGTGGAGGGGGGTTGATAGAGACATAACAGAGGCAGTTAACTGTCTTATATAAGTAAAATGCAATATGTCTCCCATCCTGCTGGCCTGTGTTTTCTGTAATGCTATTTTTATAAAGCTATTTCTTGGACACTGAAATCGCTGGTGGAGTTGCAAAGACAATGGGACCATGAAGTGTAGCAGATCTGGGCAGGGAAGGGGAAAGAGAACCCCCAAATGAATAATACCCAGCACAAGCTGCAAACTTTCTGGGCTTTATATATGCTTTACTTAAAAAAAAAAAATGTTTTTATTGATTTTAGAGAGGGGGAAAGGGAGAGGGAGAGAGAGGTAGAAACATTGGTGAGAAACATCACTCAGCTGTCTCCTACAAGCCCCCTAATGGGGACGGAGCCCGCAACCGGGGTATATGCCCTGACATCCAACTGGTGACCTCTTGGTGCATGGGACCACGCTCAATTCACTGAGCAACATCGGTCAGGCTGCTTTATCATTTTTAATATTCACAGTAGCTCTCTGACATAAGCACATTCTATTAGTCCCACTGTACTGATGCTAAGGCCTCATTCTACAAGAGATGATACTCACCCGGTCTGAATACTCTAAGAATCAAAATCTTCACTGTAACTTCTGTATGGAACTGCCCTGGCCCACTCATCACTGATAAGAGTGCTTAAACAGATTTGTTAAGTTTTGAATTTATAAAGACATAAAATATATTAACAAAGAGCAGTGGAGTTATAACTATATATTCAGGGTTAAATTAGAGACATGTATATTTAGGATAAAAAATACTGTTATCTACTAAAAGACTGAAATGAAGTATACTGAATGAGATCTCTGATTGCATGCATAAAATTTCCGGGGCAGTAAAATCTTGAACAAATCACTATCATTCTTTTTGCCTCAATGTATGCATCTGAGAAATAGGTGAAAAAAGATGGGAAACATTCCCCTCAAGTGATAAAAAGGATAAGGAAGGGAAAAACTTCTGGAATATTCAACTCTCTTTCTCAATACACCCATAGTCATTCATTCTGTGGCTTTATGGATGTATATTTGTGATTATTAATTTTTAGGTGTTTCCAAAGAGTATTTATCATACTTGATTGCATTGATCTATTTAGATATTTTCCCATAAACATACCCTAAATCTTTAGTGTAGAGATTGTATTTTGTTCATCAGTGTATATATGACATATACTCATATACCTATTTGTTGAACTTGAATACCACATTTATGCTTATGCATTTGTACATTCATCCAGTTATCATGAATATTTACTAAGTGCAAGATAATCATTAGAATGGACTCAATTTAATCTAGGAGTTTGCATGAAATAACATATTGAATGGCTTATGAAAATGTGGGCCATAGAGTCTAAATCATAAACTTTATTTCTGTTATTCATTCTGCACCCTTTAAACTTTGGTTTCCATAGTAGTACTTGGTAACTTTTATTGAATTCATACTGTTTGGCATGCTGCATGATAAGTACTCTGCATGCATTATTACACTAAAACTCCCAATAATTTAAAGAAGTTAGTGTTATCATTAAAAATATTTAGGAAATTGAGACTCGGAAAGTTTGAGTAATTTGTTCAAGGTCACAGAAATATTGAGGTTAAGATCTAAAACTAGGTCTCTCTGACTCATTCATTCAAAAAGTTTTTATTCAGTTCTTACAACATGTCAGATGCTATGCTAATTACTGAAAATACATTGGTGAATATATACATAGTGCACTTGTAGACTTACTGTCTAGCAGTAACAAAATATATTAAACATACAAATATATGATTAATTCTTCATAATTCTTATGAGTTTTCTTTGGATGTTTAAACTGGTAGCTACAGAATCCACGCTCTGAGTGCTCTTGTTATATTCTAAACATGTGGACAACATTTCTCCTTTCTGATAAGTACCTTATGGGGGTGGGGTGGGTGGTGAACTTTTAGTCTCATGTTCAAGGAGTCCTTTCTTTCTTTTTATTTATGTTTTTATTAATTTTTTTAGAGAGAGGAAGGGAGAGAGAGATGGAAACACTGAAGTGAGAAACATCCATTGGTTGCCTCCAATCCTGTGAGAGACTAGAGATTAAATGCAATCACGCCCCCTACTGGGGATGGAGCCTGCAACCTGGACATGTACCTTGACAAACCAGGATCTCTCAGTCCATGGGAAAATGCTCAGTACATTAAGACACACCGGCTAGGCTCAAGGAGTCACTTAGAACAACTAATCACCCACTTAGTTCTTATGTTTTTAGCCAATAATTTAGATATTCATATTTACCTTCAGTTTTAAATACCACAGCTCTATAATGTGTCAGCTAAAATACATGGTCTTAGATGGTGTCAGGCAGGACTGGAGGAAGGTTGAGTGTATGAGAGAGTGAGCTAGTGTGTGACAGAGTGTGAGTGGACCTGAAGGTGGACGACCAAACCCTAGCAGTGCAGAGACATGGAGTAGAAGGTTCCTGTGCTGTGGACAGGAGCAGCCAGTTATCTCGATAAGTGGCTCTTCAGGACACTTCTCCCTGTGCAGTGGGGAGGTTCCACCATTTTGAAAGAGACCAGGTCTTCCCTGGGAGGAGGCAGTGGGAGCAACTAGAGCCCAGCAACATAAGCCCACCAGTGCACTTGGCACCATCGGACCAGTGGACATCCTGTGTCAACACAGACCAGTGCCTAGTAGCAGAGCTGTCAAGGTGCCTGTTGCTGAAGCCACGAACAGCCAGGAGCCCAGCACCATCCCCCTTAGTAGCAGCCCCATCTGAGTCCAGATATACCCCCAGCAACAGAGGCTGAGGAGCAGACATCCATCCCCAGGCAACAGAAGCACAGACCACCAGCTGAGACCCATCCCCAAAAACTACAGCAAAAGTTGAGCAGGAGTTGAGCCCCACAGGGCAGCAGCACTCCCCAGCCACCAGCGGCGGGTCCTGGGGCTCCACAGAGGCCTGTATGGTCCAGCAACTCACAAGAGCAGTGGGAAGCCAAAGCCCGAGAGAGATTGGTGCTATCCAACTGCCCACCCTCGGGAACTGCAAGGTGCAGGGGAACCAGAGAGGCCTGTGCTACCCAGCAGGGACTGTGCCATCCTGTTACCTGTGGGAACTGAGGAGTGCTGAAGCACCAGAGAGGCCTGTGCAACCCAGAAAGCCATAACATAGGCATAGAGCCAGATCCCCAAAGGGACTGTGCAATCCAGTTACCCACAGGACCTGCAGGGTACGGGGGGTACCAGGAAGGCCTGTGCGACCCAGCTGCTCACAAGATAGGTGTAGAGGATATGAAAATGGAGGCAGAGTGAATAGAAGCTATGCAGAGGATCTCCCAGGCCCAAGTGGGAATTACAACTAAAATAAAGACAAATCCTCAAAAAAAAAAGCAACAGAAAAGCAGCAGGACAGGACCATATAACAAGGGAAACTGGTAGGATCTGTGGAAGCCTGAGAGGGTGGTGGGCTGGGAGCCCATGGACAATAGTAGTCTTAGCTGTGAGCAGCACCCTCGGGGAATACAGACCAAGAACACTCCACAGCACAGACAGCCAGGACAGAGCACTAAAATAGCCACAGCCACTCACCTGGGGGCTATGGCAGAGGGAGAACAGGCTGGGCTGGAACTCTGTGGGGACAACCAGGATTTGAAGAGCACTCAGAGTCTTTGCTGAGTTGCAGCCACAAAGAACAGTGGCCAGAGTGCTCCTTCCCAGAGCTGTGGGGAAAAGTAGCAGCCACCCCTCCCCACCCCCCAGGAGATTCAGCCTTTCAAAGAAGGCAAAAAAATACAAATTGGGGCTCATTAGCAACCAGCATTTATCCCACCCTCTGGAAATCCTCTTATGCAGAATACCAGGGCTACTTTCCAAGGCACTGAGTAACTGAGACTACTAACCACCAGGAAAAAGCTAGAGGATAACTGAACCTTTCCTGGGCTTGCAAATCTACCCACAAAAATATGACTTGACAGTGATGTTTAACGTGGGCTCACCAGGCTCATCCAAACTCAGTAGAGGGAGCCACAAACAGCAGAACACTAACACCCACAGGGAAAATTTGACAGGCTCCAAAACTCATTGAGATAGCCCAAATGGTGAAACAAAGAAACAAATCCCAAATGAAAGAACAAGATAACTCTATCGAAAAGGATATAAATGAAATGCAGTTAAGCACATTATCAGAGGTAGAGTTCAGAGCCATGATCTTGAGGAAACTCAACAGTATGAGTAAGGATATCAGTACCATGAGTAAAGATATAGAAACATTGAAAACCAACCAAGTGGAAATGAAGAATGACATAGCAGAAATTAAAAACACATTGGAAGGACTAAGCAACAGAGTAGAGGAAGCTGAGGACAGAATCAGTGAATTAGAAGACAGGGTAGAAAAAAATTAACCAATCAGGAAACAAACAACAACAACAAACAACAAAAAAAAAACAATTAAAAAACAGGAAGATAGCTTAAGAGAACTGAGGGACAACTGGAAATGTAATAGCATTCACATCATAGGAGTTCCCGAAGAGGAAGAAAATGGGCAAGAGTTAGAGAATATATTTGAAGAAATAGTGACAGAAAACTTTCCTAACTTGGTGAAGGAAGAAGGCATTCAGGTTCAAGAAGCACAGAGAGCCCCGAGTAAGAAGAACCCAAACAGGCCCATGCCAAGACACATAGTAATCAAAATGCCAAAAATTAAAGAAAAGAGAGAATTCTAAAGGCAGCAAGAGATAAGCAACCAGTTACTTACAAAAGAAACCCCATAAGGCTCTCAACTTACTTCTCAACAAAAACACTACAGGCCAGAAGGGAGTGGCATGAAGTAATCAAGGTCATGAAAAACAAGGATCTGAATCCAAGACTACTCTATCCAGCAAGGCTATCATTCAAAATAGAGCCTCCCAGACAAAAAAAAAAAGGCTAAGGGGATGTATTAACACAAAACTAGCCCTGTAAGATATGCTAAAAGGACTGCTGTAATTAGAAGAAATAGGAAGAAAAATATAACCACACTAAACAAAAATGGCAATAAATAAGTACAAATCAATTATCACCTTAAATATGAATGTTTTGAATGCTCCCATAAAAAGACACAGAGTAGCTGACTGGATAAGAAAGCATGAATCATATATATGTTGTTTACAAGAGACCCATCTCACAACAAAAGACTCACATAGGTTGAAAGTGAAGGGATGGGAAAAAATCTTTCAAGCAAACAAAAAGGAAAAAAAAAAGCTGGGGTAGCAATACTCATATCTGATAAAGCAGATTTCAAAATGAAGACCATAACTAGAGACAAAAGAAGGCCACTACATCATATTGAAAGGATTTACCCCACAGGAAGATATAACCTTGGTAAACATATATGCACCCAATATAGGAGCACCAACATATATTAAAAAGCTTCTGGAAGACTTCAAAGGAGAAATCAAGAGTAATACAATTATAGCAGGGGACTTCAACACCCCGCTGACATCACTGGATATATTATCTAAACAAAAAATTAACAAGGAAACATAGACTCTAAATGAAGCACTAGATCAAATGGATTTAATAGATATCTACAGAGAATTACACCCCAAAACTGCAGAATTCACATTCTTCTCAAGTGCACATGGGACATTCTAAAATATAGACCACATGTTGGGGCACAAACTAAGTCTCTACAAGTTCAAGAAGATTGAAATCATATCAAGCATCTTCTCAGATCACAATGGCATGAAACTAGAAATCAATTGTAACAAGAACATGCAAAGACATTTGAAAACATGGAGGCTAAATAGCATGTTATTGAACAATGAATGGGTTACCATGAAGATCAAGGAAGAAATTAAAAACTTCCTGGAAACCAATGAAAATGAATGCACAACAACACAAAATTTATGGGATGCAGCAAAAGCAGTTCTGAGAGGGAGTTCATAGCACTACAGCCCTGCCTCAAGAAGCAAGAAAAATTTCTAATTGACTCTCTAACCTCACAACTTAAAGAACTAGATAGCAAACAAAAAGAAAACCCCACAGCAAGTAGAAGGAAGGAAATAGTAAAGACCAGAATAGAAATAAATGACATGGAGACCAAAGAAACAACTCAAAGAATCAATGAACAAAGATCTGGTTCTTTGAAAATATAAACAAGATTGATGGACCCTTAGCTAGACTCACCAAGAAACAAAGAGAGAGAACCCAAATACACAAAATCAGAAATGAAAAGGGAGAAATGATAAATGACACCACAGAAATACAAAGGATTTTTAACAAATATTATGAACAATTATATGGCAACAAATTGTGCAATCTAAGCGAAATGGACAAATTCCTAGAAACACATAGTCTTCCAAAACTGAACCGATAAGAGATAGAAAACTTGACCAGACCAATAACAACAAAAGAAATTGAACATGTAATCAAGACTCTCCCTGCAAAGAAAAGCCCAGGCCCAGACAGCTTCACAGGGTAATTTAACCAAACATTCAAAGAAAAACTAATGCCCATTCTCCTCAAACTATTTCAAAAAAAAATCAAGAAGAAGGAAGACTTCCAAACTCATTTTAGGGTACCAACATAATTCTAGTTCCAAAACCAGAAAAAGACACTAGAAAGAGAAAACTACAGGCCAATATCCCTGATGAACATAGATACAAAAATCCTGAACAAAATACTAGCAAATCGAATCCAGCAATACATCAAACAAAATTATTCATTATGACCAAGTGGGATTCATCCCAGGGATGCAAGGCTGGTACAGTATTCACAAATCAATAAATGTGATACACCACATAAACAAAAGGAAAATAAAAACCATATGATCATATCAATAGTTGGTGAAAAAGCATTCGTCAAAATCCAGCATCCATTTCTGATAAAAATGCTCAGCAATAGGGGAATAGAGGGATCATATCTCGACATAATAAAGGCCATATATGAAAGACCTACAGCCAACATCATATTCAATGGTCAGAAACTAAAATCATTTCCATTAAGAACAGGAACAAGACAGGGATGTCCACTTTCGCCACTCTTATTTAACATAGTACTGGAAGTCTTAGCCACAGCAATCAGAAGGAAGAAAAAATAAAAGGGATCCAAATTGGAAAGGAGGAAGTGAAACTGTCATTATTCGCAGATGACATAATATTATACATAGAAAACCCCACCGACTCCATCAAAAATTTACTAAACTTAATAAATGAATTTGGCCAAGTAGCAGGATACAAAATTAACGTCAAGAAATTGATGGCATTCTTATACACCAATGATGAACTCACAGAAAGAGAAATTAAAAAACAATCCTATTTACCATCATGGCAAAAAAAAAAAAATTAAGATACCTGGGAATAAACTTAACCAAAGAAGTAAAGGACATATTTGCAGAAAACTACAGGTCATTGAAAAAAGTAATAGAGGAAGATATAAAAGAGTGGAAGCACATACCATTTTCATGGATTGGAAGAGTTAACATCATATTACTCAAAGCAATCTATAGATTCATTGCAATTCCCATCAAAACACCAACGACATACTTCACAGAACTAGAACAAATACTTCAAAAGTTTATATGGAATCAAAAAAGACCCTGAAAACCAGAGCAATCCTGAAAAAGAAGAACAAAGTAGAAGGGATCACATTACCAGATTTCAGGTTATACTACAAAGCCACTGTAATTAAAACAGACTGGTACTGGCACAAGAACAGACAGATAGATCAATGGAACAGAAGGGAGAACCCAGAAATGGACCCAAGATAATATGCTCAATTAATATTTGACAAAGGGGGCAAGAGCATACAGTGGAGTAAGGACAGCCTCTTTAATAAATGGTGTTGGGAAAATTGGACAGCTACGTGCAAAAAAATTAAGCTAAACCACCAACTTACACCCTACACAAGAATAAACTCAAAATGGATAAAAGACTTAAATGTGACTCATGAATCCATAAAAATCCTAGGAGAAACTGTAGGCAACAAAATTTCAGACATCATACACAGCAGAATTTTCACTGATACAACACCTAAAGCAACAGAAACAAAGGAGAAAATGAACACATGGGACTACATTAAACTAAAAAGCTTCTGCACAGCAAAAGAAACAACCACAAAATGGAAAGGCAACCCACTCTATGGTAGAGCATATTGCCAATAATATATCAGATAAGAGGGTAATTTCCAGTATGTATGGAGTGCTCATATAGCTCAACAAAAGGAAGACAAAGAACCCAATTAAAAAATGGGCAGAGGAACTAAATAGACACCTCTCCAAACAGGACATATGGCTAAGAGACATATGAAGAAATGCTCAACATCACTAATCATCAGAGAGATGCAAATTAAAACAACAATGAGGTATCACCCACACCTGTCAGAATGGCCGACATCAACAAATCATCAAACAACAAGTGTTGGTGAGGGTGTGGGGAAAAGGGGACTCTACTACACTGCTGGTGGGAATGCAGACTGATTCAGCCACTATATAAAACACTATGGTGTTACCTCAAAAAGTTAATAATTGAATTGCCATATGACCCAGTGATCCCACTTCTAGGAATACTGTATACCCTAAAAAGCCTGAAACACCAATCAGAAAGAATATATCTACCCCCATGTTTGTAACAGCACTATTTACAATAGCTAAGATCTGGAAACAACCCAAATGTCCCTCAGTAGAAAAATGGATAAAAAAGCAGTGGTACGTATACACAATGGAGGACTATGCAGTTGTAAGAAAGAAAGATCTCTTATCCTTTGAGACAACATGAAGGGACCTGGAGAGTATTATCCTAAGTGAAACAAGCCAAGCAGAGAAAGACAAAAATCACATGATCTCACTTATTGTGGAATATAATGAACATAACAGTCCGAGGAATGGGGTAGTCCCAGGGATATGGAAGTGGGGTACAGACTGACAATCTCCAGAAGAGGGGGTGGGGGGGAAGATAAACCACAGAACTTACATTCATGTATGTATGAACAATGGACATGGACAACAAAGCTGGGGACAGGGCGGGGAGGGAGGGGGAGGGAGGTATCAGTTGGGGGAAAAGGTGAAACATCTGTAACAAAAATAAATTAGTTAATAAAAAATATAAAAAATAATATGTAAGCTTGAATATGTATATACAAATAAATAAGTTTTTCTAAAATAGAAATAAAAAAATAAATAAAATACATGGTCTTTAGACATACATTTGCTCTGTTAGCCAAATGGTACTGAGGTTGGTCTCCAACTTGCATGCATCAGGAATGAATGTCTTTGCTAGTACAAGAACCTGGTCATCCAGATTGATATATTTCAACCTTGAAGCACCTGAACTTAGTTTGTTATATCATTTATTGTCTCTGAACCAAGAGGCCCTATTTGATGAATTTAAACATATGAATGGGAAAAGTTTCTGTGATCCACATTGAAAGAATGGGTAGTGGTGGTATAATAAACAAAAATATTTATTTGGTCTTTGTTTTTGGTTTCTGACACAGAGTTCCTAAAATCCTTGGAATTTCACGAATGATGAGAGTCATCTTTTATTTTTCATAACAAGCTCCTTTTGTTCATATCTGAGTTATGCTAATGAGGTGACTCTTGGTGGGCCTCTAGATCACTTTAAGATAGTTTTAATTACAGAGTAATCCATCCCATGATTAGAAGGTTAGAACTATCAGCTTTACCCCCACTCCCCCATCTCTGGGGAGGTGTGAGGGACTAGAGATTAAATGCAGTCACAATGGGCAATGATTTAATCAGTCATGCCTAGGAAATATGAAACTTTGATACAAACCCTGAAACAATGAGGTTTGAGGGAGCTTCCAGGCTGATGACCATTTGTGTGTCCTGGGTGAGTGGTATGCCCAAAGAGGACATGAAAGGTTTGTGTCCAGCTACCTACAGTCCCACCCTCCCTCCATGCCTTACCCTATGCATCTCTTCCATTTGGTTCGTCTGCACTGTATCCTTTATAATAAAATAGTAATTGTAAATATAGCACTTTCCTGAGTTCTGTGAGTCATTCTAGCAAATTATCCAACCAGAGAGACAGAGTAGTAGGAACATCTGAATTTATATTCAGGCAGGCAGATGTAGGTGCCTGGGGACCCCATTTGCTGCTGACATCTGAAGCCGGGGCAGTCTTGTGGGACTGGACCCTTAACCTGTGGAACCTGAAAATCTGCACTAATTCCAAGTAGTTACTGTTGGCATTCAATTGAATTGACGGAACCCAGTTGGTGCTGGGTAGGAGAATTGGTTGGTGTTGAAATAATATATTTTAATTGTTTGGAAAAAAATAAACAACACACTTGAAATAGTTTAACTTAGTTTTACCAAAAGGCCATGACCAGGTTTAAATTCTGATTCTACAATTTAGAATTTGTGTGACTCTGCACAGGTTATTTAATTGTTTGAAGCTTCTATTTCTTTTTTTTACAATTTTTATTAATTTATTTCTGTTATAAATGTTTCTCCTTCCCCCCCCCCCAGAAATCCTCTTCCTCATCCAACCCCCCAACCCCCAGCATTGTCGTCTATACCCTATACCCGAAGCTTCTATTTCTTCATCCATAAAACTGAAACATTCACAACAGGATTGTTAAAAAAATTAAGTTAATTGCTGTAAATATTGGCTTTTTCTCAATAGCTGACACCAAGTAAGTGTTCAGTCTTTTTTTTTTTTTTTTTGTCACCCTCTCCTCTTTTATTTTCTTTCAGTTTAAGTTCTAGAACACACTGCTTAGAAATACTCCAGAAATCCACTACAGTTCTAATTATACATGTTATGCTCCAGAAATTCCTGTATTTCTCTGATAATGAATGCCTACAGAATGTCTTGTACATTTTGTGTCTATTTTCCTGATTTTCTAAATAAGCACGTTGTCCAAGGAATGAAGAGCCTTGGTTGATGTCACAAGGCTAATTAGTGGTTTTACCACCTGTGGTTTTAGTCTGTGGCTCGACTTGCTTATTTTCCTGACACAGTTTATAGCCTAGGGTGAGACTATGTGTCAGGAAGTGTCCCAATTTGAGGTTTGCAAAATATAGTCGCCACTTTAGACTATATGGCAATTAAAATGCAGGAGCTAGTACAGGAAATGATACTGAATGCATTAACATTTACAAGATATTAGCTATGGGATTTTTTATTTTTCAGGGGCAAGAAGTAGGAAAGATGGGGTAAAGCATTTGCTGCTAATAGCAGGCAGAAGTACCTTTAAATTTTAACCACTGAAGTTTTAACAAAACCAGCTTCTCTGATAAGGCAGGCCAGTCAGCTACTGCGTGTTTTGCAATTTCCAGTACACTGTTCTGCTTTCACACTTCAATAATTCATTTTCTAGCACTTAGAATCCAGAAAACTGCTTTCACTGATGTAGCCAAAATGTGAGCAACAGAGTTTGATAACAAACATCTCTGCTTATCTCATCTCATCCCCTAGTAAATTGTGTTGGAAAACATGTGCAAATAGTACCAAGCAAACAGGGCATTTATGGTGTTCTTTAGAGTGCATTCTAGAATTCTACATTTAGTGGCTTTTATAGAGGGTAAACCTTTTTCACAACAAAAAATTATAAAACTTTCTAAAATGAAAATTTGAATACTATCATAGGATTGTAGCATCTTCAGACTTAAATGTGAATATAACTAACATGTTTGGAGCATCCAATTTGTCTTTGGGGTGTTCTGAATGGTTTCAATCTCTGTGTGTTGGATACCATCACTTCCCTTTTATTTATTTATTTTTATAATTTTTTAAATTTGATTTTTTTAGAGAGAGAGAGAGACAGAGTACAAGAGAGAGAAAGAAAGAGAGATCAAAGTGTTTGCCTACTTAATTATGCATTCATTGGTTGTTTCTTCTATGATCCCTGACTGGAGATCGAACCCGCAAACTTGGCATATTGGGACCACGTTCTAACCAGCTGAGCTACCCAACTAGAGCTTTTATAAATTAATTTCTTATTTTATTTTATTTTTTTCTTCATTGATTTTTTTTAGAGAGAGGAAGGGAGAGGGAGAAAGAGATAGAAACATTGATGAGATAAATGTCAATTGGCCACCTCCTACATACTCCCAAATGGGGATCCGGCCCACAACTTGAGCATGTACTCTTACTGGGAATCAAACTGGGGACCTCTTGGTACATGGGTCGACCCTCAACCACTGAGCCACACCAGCCAGGTTATTTTTTAGTTTTAGAGAGAGAGAGAGAAGAAGAAGGTACAGAAAGAGAGAGAGAGAGTCAGTTCCCTTTTAGAGACAAGGTAACTTAGACTAGTAGAGGTTAAATTATTTTCCTGAAGTTGGAGTTGAAATAGAGCTTAGAGAAATCCAACTATGCTTGAATGCTTGCCATCAGGAGAAATTAATTCCTAACTTTATTCTTCAGCAAATAAGTGTGAAGGTTAAAATTACCATTAAACATTTCAGAAGTTACTTCCACTACCAGAAGATAGCATTTCAGAACATAGTCACAGTATGCATTGCACATACTTTCTTATGTTCAAATACGAAGTAATCACTGGGTGTGTCAAATTATCTAGAGTTTTTTTTTTTTCCTAATTATCTTAAATATTAGAAAAATAAATATCTGAGAGTGTATGAGATGTTCATGAAGACCATGGGTGCCATATGCATGATCACAAATATTTTGTTATTTCCAAAAAGTTGAAGATAATGTACTGAGTAATTTATTTACTAATACTTAGATACTACAAGCAACAATGACAATTCATTTTTATTGCCTGCCAACACAGCTCTAAAGTAATCCAGGTGGAACCATTGCTGAGTGAAGAAATTAAAACATCATCTATATAAGCTTGAACTCTGAAGGCCAACAATATTTAACAGGTCTATGACAAACCCTTTATCAGTATGCCCCCATTGATTTAAAAGTGATATTAAGGTGCATGGGCTACCTTAAGAATATCAACAATGTTATTCATTATGTAGTCTTTGAAAATCATCACTTACTTGGTATTAATGCAAATAACAATTGCAGCAACATCTCACAGTTACTAAGCACCCTTTTTGTGCTAGACACTCTGATAGCTGATTTGCATATTTTACATATTTTATGTCCAGATCCCATATAAACATTGGCAAGGTCTGTGGTAGTCTCACAATTTTAAAGATGAAGTAACCAGACTCAGAAAACACAAGACACTCAGCTAGTAAGGACCTGAGAGCTACTACTCAAACCCAAGTCTGTTTAATACCAAAGATAGGGCTTCAACCTTCTTTGCCATTTCTGAATATTTGAAAAGATAAGAGCAGACTTCAGTATAATAAAGGAATGTCATCCATCCCTAGCCAAACAGCTCTTCATTGGATGTTCAGCATATTAAAAACCCAAACAATGAGCTGTGGTGTTAATGGTAATCTGATCACCAAAGATTCATGCTTCCTTTTCATGGCATAGAAATGTCAGTCAGTCTCATCCTATATGTCTTAAGCTCCTTTGAATTTAGATAGAACCATATCTGACTTTTGACCAAGTAATATGAATGGATCAAATGTACAACAATTCCATGCCTGGCACAACCTCCTGAGTGATGCTTTATTGCTGTTGTTGTTAGTATTTTTCTTTATGCTAGCCGACTGTCAAAATCCAGGGTGATCCTGGAAGCCAAATGTTGAAGGGGCAGAATGTCTGTTGGCTAGGTTTCTCAAGCACAGATACCCCTTTCTTTTCCCACTTTATTTGTACTGGTCACTTGGTGAATGAGAAATAACTTTTATTATATCAAATCACTGAGACATGGCAATTTTTCTCTTAGGGTACTTAGGGATAACTAATACAGATTATTAGATATGCATATTATTTCCAGTAATGTGTTCAATCAAATCTACACAAGTCAAACCAATCTTGTAGAAGAACAAATAATATAATTAGCATTGATTCCATTTTTCTTTTAGGAAAAAAAAAAAGTTGAACTAACTTTGGTCAACAGATAAAAGAAAGAAGTATTTCAGAATGCTGAATTGCTGTGCTTTGGGCTCGTGTATCACAGCATTATTAAAAAGAAGACCACTAGTTTTCACAGATCTTGATGACAGAAAGCAGTCTGTTTTAGGGGTTGCAGACAGAGTAATATTTTTAAATGAAATGATAATATGCCACAATAAGATGGCTATGGTATCTTTAACAGCCAAAAAAAAAGAAAAAAGGCAGGTTTGAATAAGACTTAAGAAGTCAAAAGTTAAATATACAGTTGAACCTCTCTGTTTCTCTTCTCTCTTTTACCATCTTTATAGATTTAAAATGTTGACTTTGATAAGTATAATACCTACCATCTATTGAGAATCTTTCATATTATAAAAACATTGCTACAGCCGTGGCCTGTTTGGCTCAGCGGTTAGAGCATCGGCCTGCGGTCCCCAGAGACCCGGGTTCGGTTCCCGCTAAGGGCACGTACCTTGGTTGCAGTTTGTCCCCGGCCCTGGTTGGGTTGTGCGATTGGCAACTACTCAGTATGTCCCTTTCACATCTCTCTCTCTCTCTCTCTCTCTCTCTCTCTCTCTCTCTCTCTCTCCCGCCCCTCCCTCCCACTCTATCTGAACAAAATATTAAAAAAAAAAAAATGTCCTCGGGTGAGGATAAAAAAAAACAAAAAAAACCATTGCTACATACTTTAAATTTTAATGTCACAGTAACACTCAAAATAGCACTATAAAGTAAGCATAATCTTAGTTATTATAGGTAGGGAAACAGACTCAGAAATATTACACAAACTGCCCATGGTCACATGGCAGGTATCCCTGGGGACCAGGACACATCTGCCTAAGAATCCTCCTTTCCCCCATGAACTTCTGGCTTTTATCAGCAACAACCTGTTGACTCTATTCTCTGTTTTCACCTGTGACTGTCTATAAGCTGATAATGATTACCAAGCTGCCCCCTGCTTACTCGTTCTCCAGAATCTGACATTCCCTCTTGCTCAGCCCCACAGTCTTCATGTTCTCTTCCTGATTGGAGCTATTCTTGGCTTCCTTCACTTGCCCTGCCCTGAAAGACTTGATCCACAGCTCTTCTTACTGGGAAAATTCCAGTTTTTCAGTTCCCCACATGGTTTCTTATCACTTGGGAATATTTTTCCCAGTGGAGTGTCATTATTGAATTTATGTTCAGGGCTCATATATTCTTAGAGGGAAAAAAAAATAAACATGTTATTCTTTATGTAAGTCTGTATTTTATGTTGTGCACTTATGCAAAGGACATGCTCTATATAAATCTTACAAATGGAAATGTGAATGCGAACATGCAAATCTGGTAACAACTGTGAGTTGAGATATAAATAGCGGAGTCAAATACATGAAACATTTCTTCAAGGCAGGAAAAGTAGATCAAGGGAGACAGAAAAAGATTTGCTTCGGTGCACGAGACCTTGTTTTCTTACAAACTCAAGGAATGCAAACAACAATATTGACTTGGTAAGGTCAAAGTTACTGAGTCTTAAACAAAATGACTGCCGTGGAAGGCGTATTTTTTTAATGCACATCCAAAAGCAAAAACATATTCCTCAGAAAAAGGCTGGGGCTTGCCAGTCTCTAGCATTTTAATCCTTAGTCACTTAAAACTACTTATTATTAAAAAGAATTCTGTATGGTCACAAGAAAAAGCAACTAGCATTTATTAAGAGCCTACAAGATTTCAGGAAGTAGAATCAAAGGACAGAGGAAGAGCTTCCCAGACAAGAAAAAGCTAGAGGAGTTCATCACCACCAAACCAGCATTACATGAAATGTTAAAGGGTCTTCTTCAAGAAGAAGAAGAAAAAAATATATAAAAAATATGAACAATACACACCTATCTACCAACAATTGAATCTAAATATCAAAATAAACTAGCCAAGCAGGACAGAAACAGACTCATAGACACAGAACATTTTGAGGGTTGCCAGACTGGAGGGAAGTAGGGGGATGGAGAGGTAAAAGGATTAAGTAGTACAAATAGTTACAGAATACTCATGGGGATGTAAACTACAGTCTAGAATATATAGTTAATAATAGTCTAATAACTATGCATGGCATCAGAAGGGTCTGAGATTTAACGGGATGAACATTCAGTAAGTTACATAATGTCTAATCACTGGGGTATACACCTGAAAGTAATATAATATTGTATGACAACTATACTTAAAAAGTAAAAATTGATTTAAAAATAACTTTGTAAATTTTAATCATCACAAAAGCTCTTACACACACACACACACCATTCTCTTTTTATTATTATTATTATTATTATTGATTTTAGAGAGAGAGAGGAAGGGAAGAGAGAGAGAAATAGAAACATCAATGAGAGAGAACATAAATTGGCTGCCTCCTGCAAGACCCTCCCTGGGAATTTGGCCCACAACCTGGGTGTGTGCCTTGCCCGGGAATTGAACTGGCGACCTCTGGGTGCATGGGTCAATGCTCAACCACTGAGCCACTCCAGCTGGGTGCTCCCCCACCCCATTGTAAAGTATAGAAATTTGTGGCTGAGAAGTTAGGTGATCTGTCTCAAATCTTGGTGAGAGGCAGGGCCATGATTTGAAATTACGTCTATCTAATGTTGTCAAACGTAATTTTAGATAAAATCAGTCTTCAACATTTATCCTTTAAAGACTATACTTATGAAATTGATCATCTCCAAATTGTAAAGGGTGCAATTTTAAAATCCTGCTGATGGACACTACATACGTCTCCTTTCCAATGACATTTGCATTCCCAGCGCAGCTCTAATAATATCACCCACAGATCTTACATGAGTGAATAATTTAGTTCTTCCCATTGATTTGCACCCAATTTGAATAATGATTTACAGTGGTATTATATCACCTTCAAAATCATGAGAGGGTAGAGCATGGGATTAGAACATGGCATGTGGAGCCAGACCACCTCGGCTAAAAACCATGGTTTAGTCACTTGCTTTAAATGCGATATTAGACAAATGATGCGGTGCTACCATTTCAACACTTATAAAATAGGGGATAATCATAGTGCCTAACTCACAGAGCTGTTGTGAGAGACTAATAAGAATGTAAGCAATATACTTGGAACCTTGGTCTGTTGACAGTAGGAGTTAAGTAAAGGTTAATTATTCTTATTACCTCTTCCAGCCCTTTCCATTACCTCCCCCATGCACAAACAGTGTACTCCTGACCTACAAAATTACTTGTGGATTACTGAAGACCCTGAGGTCTATAATATCTCTATGCCTTCGCATGAGTTGTTTTCTATGCCATAACATTTTCTTCACACCTTGGAGGCCTTAAGAGACTCTTACTTTTCTATCAGAATCAAGACTTGTCCTCACCTCACCTCAGAAGATTTCCATGATTGTTTTCTGCATGTTTAATTGCTTTAATTCCCATAGTACCCAGGTACTCCTGCATCAGAGTATTTGATGTTATTTAAAATGCTCAATGACATATCTATTTTCATTCCTAAGCAATGTGTTTTTAGAGGGCAAGAATAAAATTATAGTATTAATTTCTATACCTTTGACAAGTAGTGTCCTTATGGTAGACATCTAACAAATAAGTGTATGTTGAATGAATGAATGGGGGTGGCAATTTCTTTAAAAACAAGTACTGCTTTCATGCTAAGTGAGATCTTTGTTATTACATTTAGCTGAGGTTCTTACAATAAGTCAGCCTTTCATGTGATATAACATGATTAATGAAGTCCTTTTTTAAAATATTTTGTTTCTTTGTTGATTTTAGAGAGAAAAGGAGTGGAGGAGAGAGATAGAAACATTAATGAGAGAGAACATCGACTGGCCACCTCCTGAATGACCCCCACTGGGGATTGGTCCCACAACCTGTGCATGTGCCCTAACCAAAAATCTAACCGGCAACCTCTTGGTACATGGGTTGATGCTCAACCACTGCGCCACACTAGCCAGGCAATAAGGTCCTTTCAATAAGTTGGAAATTAACACTTTGAGTGTGGTCTGAATTCTATTCTATAATGAAGAATACTGTAATGAGGCTTCAGGATATCTCAAAGGTTGTAAAGAGTAAATCACATATTTTGTAAAGATTCAAATTCTCATTTTTGAGGACGAATGGGGAAAAGGAAAGGAGAAAAAGCCAGGATCACCTGCATCTTATATTATCACATGTCAGTCTTGCTTTCTCATTAAATTCTCTATCAATTCTCATTAAATTATTAGGTGAGGTTAGGTTGTCCCCTACATCACATAGCAATGAGGATTTTTTTCAAATTTTACTTTCCAATATTTTGCAAATGTCATGCCCGTGTGTGTGTGCGCGCGCACATGTGCACATGTGTGTGTAGTTAGGCTTTTTGGGGTGTAATTTACATGCTGTAAGATGTCTCCTATCAAGAGTGTGGCCATACATCTCAATTTGCCTAGTGTTTCAGGTAGGTTCCCCTGAGGTCTATAATATCTCTATGTCTTCGCATGAGTTGTTTTCTATGCCATAAAATTTTCTTCACACTTTGGAGGCCTTAAAAGACTTTTACTTTTCTATCAGAATCAAGACTTGTCCTCATCTCACCTCAGAAGCCGACTTGAAGATGGGCAGTGGAAGTCAGAGAAAAGGAGAAGTGGATTAGAGATTACCTCAGGGACTTACACTCCTGGAAGGGAAGGGAAGAGCTGAAATGCAGTTTTCATGTATAGGCCCCAGACAATTCTACAGGGAGTTCTGAAAGTGAGATGACCCTATAAAATAGCCCTGAGCAGAGTTGAAGTGTACAGGCATTTACACACACACACAGGCATGTGCACACAGACACACACAGACAGGACTGGTCAATGGGATAACGGTTGCTCAGCAAGAGGGGAGGGCCACAAGTGATACGTTAACCTCAGATGACTCCATCTTTCTGAAGGCATATATGGGTGGCATGTCACACTATCCACCATGCCTGGTTGTTCCTAGTTTATGCCTATTTTCTCAATGTAATTAAAAATAATGTCCTCATTGTCACTCAAAATTATCCTAATTTGAATAACAAATCATATGATTTCCCTACCCTTAAATCATGTTCCTTGGCCATTATGTAACTAGAGAAAAGAGGGGATACAAAGAAGGAGGGATATTCCAACACCAAAGGAAAAAAGGTTGAAATCGAGCCCTTTTAACCATGGAGGAGAACAGGCAATAAAAGAGACACTGTAAGGTCAAAGGACAGTGTATCTTTACTTGCTCCCTCTGTGTGCCGTCTAAGAGAGCAGAGAATAATAGAACGTCCAGAGAGGTATGAGATCTGGGTACCCCTGAGAACATCAGAGGTACAGAGACCCCCTTTCCTAGGTAGTCTGTAGCATCAAGCCTCTAGGTTTTCAGGACTCAGAAGCTCAGTGTGTGGCATCATGAAGACGGCATGGGGCTGTAGCATGAAGCCACAGAAACGTGGTAAGTGTCTAGATGGTGGACTGTGGCAGCTCTACTGCATCCCACTGTGAGGAGTGAGGGGTGCTGAGCAAATGGGAATCCTTGCATGTTGTGGTACAGGGACACCAGAAAGCTCTTCGACCTCTAAAGATCCCCTGGGGAAGCAGGGGGACTTCAGAGTCTCCCACCCCAGCAGTGGGTGCTATCACATTGAGGGAGCAGACCAGGTAAGCCACTCTGCAGTAGAGACCAAGAAGGAGTCAGAGAACACAAAGTCAGGAATCTCTTTGAACCTGCTCCACCAAAGGCCTTACAAACTGCAACCGAGGTACGTGCCCTTAGAGGGAACCGAGCCTGGCACTGTTGCCCAGGTGCCAGCACACTTACTAATATCAAAGGTGCCAGTGTCAAAACTTGCTGGATAAATGTCAGAGACACTGGAAAAAAATGCTGAAGTTTGGTTTTAAGCTTTGGGAACCATATAGTGAGAAGTTAGATCAGATATGTTTATAAACATCCTTGAAGCAGAAGTTACAATTAGGTTACTTCCACATCATTGAAAAAAGGCCAGCACCAATGGCTTCCAGATAGTTTAAGAATGCAGCATCACTAAGACTTCTGATAGATCAAAAGGCAACAATGCAGAAAAAGCTCAGAAATTGACCCATCTGAGTTAAAAAAAAAAAAAAAATCCATCTCCCAATTCAAAGAAGCTTAGAAAAACCACCAGTTTAGTAGCTTCATCTTTTTCTTATGGGGAAGGCTGATCATGATAAAAATATATGAACAATTAAGTGTAAGTGTCTTTTAATAGTGTTAAGAGAATTATAAATCATAACAAAGCTTATCGTCAAATATTAATTAGCAGTATTTATCTTTCTAAAATATATAAAATATGGTACATTGCTTTAAATTTAAAAATAACTGGTATTTTGCGCCCTGGCCGGTTTGGCTCAGTGGTTAGAGCATCGGCCTGTGGTCCTGAGAGACCCGGGTTCGGTTCCCTCTAAGGGCACGTACTTCGGTTGCAGTTTGTCCCCGGCCCTGGTTGGTCGTGCGGTGGCAGCCACTCGATGTGTCCCTTTCACATCGATGTTTCTCTCTCTCTGTCTCTTCCTCTCTCTCCCTCCCACTCTATCTGTACAAAAAATGGAAAAATGTTCTCGGGTGAGGATAAAAAAATAAATAAATAAATAACTGGTATTTTGGTCATTTTATTCACTTCTTTGCTTTATTTCTTAATTGGTTCAAACACTGAGTGAAGCAGAAAGGTACTATTTATACCACCCTTTCAAAGTCTCCAATGCAATTTTTGAGGAGAAAAAGAGGAAGACATAAGTCTCAAAGACTGAACTTTTTCACAAAAGCAAAAGTGACTTTTAAATAAAAGGTGCCTGTTTAAACCTGAAGAGACTCAGTTATGTTTAATGAACAAGGCTGAGCTGTCCTACTACCCAACAGTTTGAGGAGGTTCACGTAAGAAACCTCAGACTTGTTATAGGATATGGAGGAGCAATGATTACTTCATGAATTTTAATCACACTCAGTAAACGGACAGACTGATTACACCAACAATGGGAGGCATATGGATAACTCACCCTAAAGTGTGTGAGTCACCTGCCCGAGGTCACACGGGTGGTGTGACAAGGCGGAATTGAAACCCTAGGTCATTCCATCCCAAAGCCATTTACCTCTACAACACACCAAACTCTTTTCTTTCTATCATTGTGCTCTTATTGTGTGGAGTTTAATCTTGTATCAACTTGGCAATTTTTATTTTAGGGATATCTGAAGTAGCTAAGGGAATAAAATGTCCCAAAGGCATTTTTTTTTTTTTAAATTCAGTAATTTAAACTTTTAGGGTAAAAGTGGGTGTGTACACCTGAAACTATAAAGCGAATGTGCAAAGGGAATATTCCTCCATACAGTCTTGAAATAAATCCATAGTTAACAAGGTTCAGGTTTGAAACTAATGAATATTTAATTAAATGTTTGACTTTATCAAGGAGACTTAGTAAATTACTGTCAAAGTGCTTTGCCTATTAACGTCCTTTCCAGCTCACAAGTGTACCTAGAGCTAAAGTACAGACAAGATGATCAAGATTCAGAGGATGCTGAGCTGTCAAGGTCTTTAGAGATCACCTTATCTGGTGCTTTCCAACACGATTCCTAGATATTGTCTAAGAATAGGACATCCTTTCATCAAATGAGCTGACAGGGTAGTCACCTGGGAGATTCACATGGCCCATCAGCCTAGAAAATACTTCAAAAATCCTACCATTGAGAAACAAAAATTTAAATCCATTTAATTCCAAGCCTTTTCTAAAACTGATTTGGCATTTAAAAATGGTCTCTAGGCCTGCCGGTGAGGCTCAGTAGTTGAGCGTCGACCCATGCACCAGGAAGTCGCTGGTTCAAGTGCCCATCAGGACACATGCCCAGGTTATTGGCTTGATCCCCAGCAGGGGGTGTGCGGGAGGCAGCTGATGGATGTTTCTCTGTCATCAAAGTTTTTCCTTCCTCCTCTCTCCCTTTCCCTTCCCCTCTCTCTAAAATCAATAAAAATGTATTTTAAAAATATATATAAATAAAAATGGTCTCTGTGTATCTCAATCAGTTTCTTGTTGTATGGCTGAGTTCTCTATTTTCTTGCTGGATATCAAAAGCCCAAGGAAGAGGTGATTCTAGTAATATATTTGGGGAAATATATTTAATTTTTAAAAATTAAATATTAAAAAATAATTTAATATGAATAACACATCATTTCTGGTTCAAATAAGGGAAACAAGGCCCAAAGAAGTCAAATGACCTAGCCCAGGTTATCTATCATCTGACTAATGATAGAGCCATTGTGTCCACGAACCCAGCCCCATTTAATTAAAAGACCTCAGAACCTAGTATTGAGTAGGCTTCTTAAGTTTACCATCAGATTTAACTGTCTTTTGTGGGCTCACAAGTTTCATATTTTCCCTTCTTGTTTTAACATATGCCCGAGTGACCGGGGTACTCATTTGCAATTAAGCAATGCTTCAGCCTCACTTCAACATTCAATCAAATTTTGCTTAGTATGCACCCCCTCCCATTCCTCAGAGGTGCTAATTGCTTTATATACATCTCTACCCTGAATATTCTTAATTGTGAAAAAGTTTGAATGGATACAAGATTTAAATTTGATTTATTAAAATCTCTTAAGTGGTTTTCATTGCCTTTGGTGAAAAATAACTTTAGCGTTTTTTGTGTGTGTTTTTTTTCTGCTTGAAGAGGTGTTAATTAAATACTTTGAGTTAATTTGGAATTAGTAGTAGATATAATTTGATGTCTTTCTATTGCATTTGCAAGTCCTAAACAAAAACTCCCAGGTCAGCAGAGGTGTTTGAGGTGTGGGTAATCTAAATGGATAGACCATTTCTGAGAAGAAGTCATCTCCTTTTCTGTAACGATATGATGTGGAAAGGAAATTTTAATACAGAATTCAGTCCACTTTGAAATGAAAAGAGAGCAGGGTATCTAGACTTAAGGAACATAGTCTAAATTTCAGAGATTTACAAGTGTCACAAACTTGAAGGTCAAACAATTTTTTGTTGAAACAGTCATGTGGAAGCAACATTCATTATAGCACCACGAATTTCAAAGTGTGCATGGGAAGCTCCACTCGCTCCTGTATCACTGATGTATTTAGTTTTCTACCACTGCATAACAAGTCATCACAAACCTAATAGTGTAATACAACATGTTTATTATTTTACAGTTTCTGTGGGTCAGGAGTACAGACACAACTTTTTTGGGGTCTTCTGCATAGAGTCTCACAAAACTCTGTAATCAAGTTGTTTGGAGCTTGGGTCCCATTCCAAGCTCACATGGTTAGTCACACAACTCAATTTCTTGTTGTATGGCTGAGGTCTCTATTTTCTTGCTGGATGTCAGCTCTTAGTTTCTAGAATCTATTCACAGTTCTGTTGCTATCTGGCCCTCTCAAAATATGGCAGCTTACTTTTTAAAGACCATCAGGAAAACCTTTCTCATACCTCTTTTATGTGTTTACCTGATTAGGTCAGGACCACCCAGGGTAATCTCTTTTGATTAACTCAAAGTCAACCTATTTGATACCTTATTACATCTGCAAAATCCTCCTGCCTTTGCCACATAATATAACCTAATCATTTCTGACACGCATTATGTTCATAAATCCCACTGGGAAGGATTATATGGAGTATGCTCACTAGGCAGGTGGGACCATCCTAGAATTCTATCTACATGCCAGATTGGCTTCACCTTCTTCCAGAGACAGATTTGTGATGAAGTTTATGTCACTTAAACTTTCAGGTCATGTAATTTGCATGGGGTACTGAGTACCAAAAATGGCTTGGAGTATTATAGGCTGACAGCACTTAGTGTTGATAAGGAAGCATTTCCATTTAAGCGTTTCTGATTCAGGAAGAAAGACACCTAAATCTCCAAGGATCCAGTTATTTATTGTAAATTAATTTCTCATTCTAAAGAAAAATAAATATGCTTTACCTTAGCTCATTGTGAGCGTTTTTCTAAAACAGGGCTCCTCAGATTTTGTAAGTTTCAGGTCTCAGAGCACATGACCCTGCCACTCTCTCTAGCCACTCACCACAATTTCAATACAAATACTTGAAAGTGGGGTAGAATTCTCCAGGATCTGTCAGGTTTACAGTTTTTACATTAGTTATTTCTATCCCCTGGAAGTCCTAACTGCCTTTCTCTTCTTGCCTTGTCTCCTACGATCTCCAAAAATCAACACATGGAGCCCCACTTCTCACTGGGTTTGGGGGCCCACTTTAGGGCTTATCTGTCAAACCACCTGGTCTTTTAACAATATATCCTTTTCTTTCCTGTCTCTCCATCTCCAACATTTCAATCTGTACTCTCCACCTACCCCCAGCCTGTCCTTCAAGACAGACGGAGCAGGTTCCCCTTCTTAGTTCCTCAGTGCTTAGTCCCATTGGGCATGTAACTGCTATTGTTATAATAAATAAAAATTAATGATTGAAGTGCATGGTTAAATTTCAAGTTATAATAAAAAGGAAAAGAAATGAGAAAGAAGTTCATGGTATTGTTTTTGGCCACAAAACTCATTTAATTTTGTTCAAAATTAAGTTTCCCCTTTATATCATCATTTAAATGATTACTTTTTGCATTAACATTTTAATTATTGGAACCATAAAATGTGAAGGCCCTGGGCTTAGTGAATTGATCCTACATTTAGAGTCAGATAAACTTCAGCTCCAATTTTAGCTGGACGGACTTTGGAAAGTGCCTAGGTCTCTTTGAGACTTTGTGTTCTTATCTGTAAAATGGACTTAATTTCAAACTCAGGGTTGTTATAAAAACTTAGTGAGATGATATATTTTCAAGTGTCTAGTAGACTTCCTGGCTCATACTTTGTACCCAGTAAATGTTAAAATTAAAAGCACAACAATGAAAACAATAAATAAACAAATAAAACCTTCCAAGGTAAAGTTCTGAAGTCAAACTGACCAAGGGATAAGTCTAGTCTACCACCAGGTTGGGCAGATCAAGTTCATTTCCACCTCTTGAGATTGTTGTGCAGGTTAAATGACCTGTGCGTGTCAAATCCTCAGAACATTGTATGGAATAGCTCTCCATTAATGGTAACTACTGAGTGGCCCAAGCACACCTGTGTAGTCTCCATTCCTGTGCAACCTCATACAGGTGCTACCTGGGTGGTTAACACTCCTCCTCAGCCCACACCTGAAATGGACAAGAATCTGTACTGCAGCAGTAAATTTGTGTTTCTGTTGGAAGTATTTGCTTATATATCACAAGTCTACAGGTTAATACATTTCCACAACTAAACACACACATGTAACTAACACCCAAATCAAGACACAGAACAATACCCCTTGTGTTCTCCTACAGTCACTATCCTGCCCCTTACCCAGGAGCAACATGTACACCAAATTCCAGCAACGTATGTTATTGGGTCTGCCTGCTTTTACAAAATAGGTCCTTAACAGCATGTACTCTTATCTGAGTTTTCCCTCAACAGTAAGTTTGTGAGATTTATCTATTTGTGAATATAAATGTAGATTATCCAGTTCTCATTACTTTATAGTATCCCTATTTATGTATATGGCATAGCTAATTCATTCATATTATTGCTGATTTACATTTGTATAGTTTCTAATTAGGGGATGTTATGAACCAAGTTGTGGTAAACATTCTAGCGTGTGGGTTTTGGTTAACGTGTATGTATTTTGTTGGGTATACAACTAGGAGTAGACTGCTGAGGTTGTGCATATGTGCAGCTTTAGTAGGTATTGGCAAATAGTTTCCAAGTATATGTACACAATTACCATCCCCCTGGCAGTATAGGAATGTTCTGGTTCATCCACATTCTTGCCAACACTCGATATTTTCCACGTTGTTTATCTTAGCCATTCTGGTGGGAATGTGGTTAATATAGCACTGTGTTTTTAATTTACATGCCCTGACAAGAAATGAAGTTGAACATTGTTTTTCATGCATTTCAATAGTCATCTGGATAGCCTCTTTCATAAAATACCCAGTCCTTTGCTTGTTTTTCTATTGACTTGTCCATGTTTTTCTATTGACTTACGTAGTTCTTTTTATATTCTGGACACGAGTCCTTTGTCAGACATATGAACAACAAATCTTTATTTTTTCTACTCTGTGAGTTTCTTTTTTAATTCTCCTGGGAACTAGTTGTTCTAAATTCATAATATATTTTGATTTTTTATCAAATTTTACAAATGCATTTTATGGGTTCTGTTAGTTGTATTAAAAGCAACTTCCTTTCCCCCTCCCCCAAATGAAATGAATACAGTGAATTTCAAATATCATAATTAACCCAAGAAACACCAATACTCCATGCCATGCCTGTGCTCCCCTTTGATTCCCTGGAGGCCCAAACCAATCTGTGTTTTCTTATTTTCCCTTTTTTTTTTTTTTCCAAAAATTACTTCTAGGCATTGACATTTATAACATAATAGACTGACAAGCATTAGATGGGGGAAATTGCATTGCTCAGCAATTTAGAAAGAGAGTAGGGCCAATAACAAGGTAGGTGGTAGAAACTAATATTACATCGGGGAAGTGGGAGAAGGTTGCAAACAACACTTGTGTAAGTGTAATTGGTGTTAAGTAGCACATTCAGGAACTTGACCTACATGAGTAATAGATTACATTATTGTAATCATTTATTCATTCCCCATTTTTAACTACCTCTTGTTTTATATGGTTTCATAATTTTTCCTGTATTTGACTCTTCCTTGGACTTGTGCTTGTCCAAAGGAAGGGCTGGCACCTAGTTCAGTCTCCAAAAGTCTTTCCCACATGGTCTCTTCTGCCTAGGATCTCAAAATTGTGTAAGACATACCTCTATGATCCTGACAAGGATATGGTACAAAATTATCAAAAATAACACTTGCCAGGATTCTCCTCTGTACAGTCATCCCCCCTCCCCCCACTGTTCATACTGCACCCTTTGTAAGCAAGTCACTAAGCATATCCATAATTAAGGAGTAGTGGGGAGAGTATTTATATTCATTATTTGAAATTCCTCTGCATGATGTTTTTATTATATCATTTATTTATAACAGAATGGACTTTCTTTTGTGCTCAGGGACATACGTCAATAGTATCGTATTTATTTTGTTACTCAAATTAGTCTTTCTTTGGCCATTGAACACTCTTCCTGCTGGCATCTGTGTGCTTTTGGTGTGTCCTCATCATTTTGTGTTTTGAGCTGTTCTTTACTTGCTGGCACTACGTGATGTTACAGGTTTCTCTTATGTATTCTATGCCCTGGCTTTAAATCCAGCCATTTATCCAAGGAGTTTTGATATCTTCTATTAGAGAATGATATTAGAAATTGAGATGTAAATAGTGGGCTATACTATCTTCGCATGAAAGAGGTCTTTTCTGTGAATGTACAATATGATGAATTCAACATTTCAGGTTGAGCTGATACCTTGTGAACCTCATCTCCCCTACGGCAGCCGTGGGCTGAGAAAGACCAGCTCTATGTTAGTCTTTCCCCCAGACCCCTTTTGATCCAGTAAAGATCGCCAGGAGCTCCCACATGTGCATTAACTCTCAGTTGAAGACCTCTTTGAAGCAATCGGAAGAATTGAAAGAGAAATGAAAATGGAGAGCATGTTAGGGAATCTTTTTCATCAAAACATCATTTCATAGATTTATCTATCCTTGTAAATTGGCTGTTAGAATGTTTTGCTTGAACTTGAAAAGAACTGGCTGTGGAGATCTACACAGCCACACAGCACCCACCACCACATCCACGTTTTATTCAGTGCTACTTGTCAGGAGCTGGGCTAATTAATCTGCACCACGGTGTCACCGAATCCTTAAAACAGCCTCTTGCAGAAGTGCTATTTCTACTTTACAGTTGAGAAAACTGAACCGGGAAGACCAACTTGCCCATGGCCACACAACTAGAGACTGAGGGGGAGCTCTGATTACTAAAATCCATGACCTCAATTAGCCTCTTTTATATGACCTTACTTAACTGATGTCTGATACAGCCTGTCATAGAGCCATTTGCCTCAGACTGTCCTGCTTCATAGACTTTTAAAGGGGATTCTAGGTATTTGTGCTTAATGCATAAGACTTCACATGTAATTTTAAGAAGGATTCTTTATTTTTAGAATAGTCTCTTAAAGTTTGGCTTAGCACATGCAATCACCATAAGCATGGCTGGAAAATTCAAACAAAAGGCAGCTATATAAAGACTTATGAGAAGAAAGGGCATATTCAGTGGGAGATTCTTTGGAAAACCACGTTGTTGAATAAGAAAATTTACATTTGCTTTCACAATTCAGTTTTATACACGGATACCGATATAAACATGCAGATGTGGTTAGAACTGCCCCACAGGATTTTCACTAATAAATAAATATTTTTCATGGCGTTTTTTTTTTTGTTTTTTTTTTCCACTTTAACATAGAAAAACAGCATTGCTGAGTGAAAAACACTTGGGTCTGGAAACTAGAGGGAACGTGATTTAAGTCCTGACTCTGTCACTTATGAATTAAAGGATTTAAAGAGAGTTTTTAAAATGTTCTGTTCCTCAGCTTCCTAACTGGTAAAGTGAAAATAATAGAGAATCATTATGGAGGCTAAGTGAGACTGCACAAGCAAAGTACCTGACCCACAGATAACCCCACTACACCGCAATGATACGCGCAACTGCACCCGGCAACCTACAGCGTGGAACGATAATATGCAGAGGGCAAGTAGCTCGGGTGCACAACGTCATGTCATGCTCACTGAAATTGTTGAAGTATGTATTACTGTATAGTTAATTACAAATAAGAAAAAAAAAATACTTAGGCCTGTAAAGACGTTTATCAGAGGCAGTGTGAGGAAAGTCAGAATTTGAACCTAGTATTGTCTAAAGCCAAGGCATGCATTTTAATCCCTCTGCTCTGCTAATTTCCACCATGAGCACTACAAACAACAAGACAGAGTCAGACCTCTTCACACGGCATCCTGGCTGTTCTGCTTCATGCACATTAAGTTCAATAAACAACTGAATGAGAGCTAATGAGTGAATGAAAATTAATCTTGCTTTTCTCTCTCTAAGCCTAAATAAAATGTAGCCAAATTAGAGACACATTCCTTAATCCTTAGGTCCACTTTTATTCCCTTTTCTTCCTTGCCTGCAAAAGAATAATTCTGTCACAAGTCTAAAATACTCATTGTTCATTCTTGTGTGTGAAAATTGATTAAGCAGTCTTCAGACTCACCCAACTTATACTAAAAAGGATAAATGACAAGTCTATTACTAAAGTTGTGATTAGTACTATTAGCCAAGGTCCAAAGAGGGTTTTTGTTCAACAGTTTTGAAAAACCAAACATGAGAATTTCATGTAGCTTTCTATGCATTTGCCACAGAATGACTGACTGTTATTTCAGATCGTCAAAACATCAAATTCCTTCAAAGATTTCCAAACAGGCTGAAATAGGAGTAACTGCTTTTCATGTTTCCAGCGAGACTGCTCATTTTAAAATTTAACCTCTCCTTTGTCAAATTAAGTCTGGCACTCTGGCCTTCTACTCTCTTTCCACGTACAGCTTCCCGGAGAAGCAACCTAATCTGGGTTGGATTAGAGATGCTGTCCTTGTACTAACACGGAGCACTGTTCCTCCACATGGCATCTGGACTACTGAACCCACTGTCCCTAAGCAAGAGAGTGACCCGCCATTCAAATCACGTTTAATCTGTGTGGCTATGGGGATGATCTTAGAATCCAACTCATATTTTCAAAGGAAGTGTAAATGTAACCCATGAGCGGCACAGCCTGCTCGGCTCCCATTAAGAACCATCACAGCAGGACCTGGCACTGCGTAATATCTTGTCCACATTCTGATTTGAGGAAAATCCTAGAAATTCTCATGTGGTTGCTTGAGTCCTCATCACCACTGGCCTTTAGAATGAGATTTGTATCCTGGTGGGGGAGGTTTGTGGAGAGGAAAGAGAAACAAATTTTGAAATCAGTAAGGCTTGGTTTCATTTATTTTTTAATTTATTTTTAATTTTATTTTTGTTACAGATGTTTCTCCTTTATTCCCCACTGATTCCCCCCTCTCCCTCCCTCCCCGCCCTGTCCCCAGCTTTGTTGCCCATGTCCATGCATGTAAGTTCTGTGGTTTATCTCTCCCCCACCACCCCCTCTTCTGGGGACTGTCAGTCTATACCCCACTTCCACATCTCTGGGACTACCCCATTCCTCAGACTGTTATGTTCATTATATTCCACAAATAAGTGAGATCATGTGGTATTTGTCTTTCTCTGCTTGGCTTATTTTGCTTAGGATAATACTCTCCAGGTCCCTCCATGTCGTCTCAAAGGATAAGAGCTCTTTCTTTCTTACAGCTGCATAGTACTCCATTGTGTATGTACCACATCAGAGTAGTGCTTTAAAACCAAGCCTTTCTGGGCTGTTTCCAGATTTGGCAGCACTATTTGCAATAGCTAAGATCTGGAAACAGCCCAGAAAGGCTTGGTTTTAAAGCAAAGCTCCGCCACCAGACTAGATTGCATGTCAATGTGGGCCAATGTGTTTTAATGGCTACAGAATGAGTCCCTAACCCCATCAGCACTTCTTCAAATGTTGCTAAAATGTAAGTCATGTCACTTTCTCAGGAACATCCTTCAAGGGCTCGAGGCTGCCTGAGAACATAGTCGAAGGCCCTGAGCGTGCTGGAGAAAGTCCTGTGCACCACCTTCGCTTTGTCTCCGACCATTGCCCATCTCAATCTCTATTTTTCAGCTCTTTCAGACCTCTGTGTTTTGAGTATATGACATGATAATCCTTAATATATGTATATAGTCATGAAACCACCACCACTATTAAGATAATGAACATATTCATTACCCCAAAAGTTCCTCTTGCCCCTTTTAATCCCACTCCCTGCCCTCTTCCTGTCCCCCAGGTAACTACTTGTTTTCTATTGCTAATTGGTTAGTTTGTACTTTCTACAATTTTATACACATGAAAATCAGAGTGTATGTGCTTTTTTTTTTTTTTTTAAATTTGGCTTCTTTATCTTAGAATAATTATTATGACATTCTTCTTACTGCTGCGTGTGTTATTAGCTCATTTCTTTTTACTCCCTTTTATTGTAAAATTCTGCTGTGTGGCTACACCAAAGCTGATATATTCATTCACTGGTTGATGGACGTTTGGGTTGTTTCCTCTTTCGGGGTATTACAAATAATGCTGCTATGAACATTCAACTCTAGTCTTCATATAGGTGTATTCTCTCATTTTCCTTTGGTAAATACCTAAGTATGTAACGCCTCTGTTAGTGGAAGGTGTGTTTAACTTTGTAAGAAATCGCCAGAATGTTTTCCCAAGGTTTTGTACCATTTTACATGCCTACCAGTAGTGTGACATTTCCAATTTCTCCACATTCTCGCTAACAAATAATGTCATTCTTTTCAATTTTAGACATTTTACTAGGTGTGTAGTGGCATCTTTTGTGGTTTTAACTTACATTTATTTATATTTCCCTAATAATGGATGACAAATGCTTATTGACCAATCCATATATAATCTTTGACAAAGTGTCTAAAAATCTTTTGCCTGTTTATTATTGATTTATTTGACCTCTTATACGACATTTGGAGAGCTCTTCATATATTCTGCTATAAAATTTGTTATTAGACATTTGACTTGCCAATACTTTTTTCAAGTCCATGACTTTTTTATTTGTTGATTGATTTGAGAGAGAGAGAGAGAGAGAGAGAGAGAGAGAGAAGCATCAATGTGTTGTTCCACTTATTCCACTTATTCATGAATTCATTACTTGATTCTTACATGTGCCCTGACCAGGGATTGAACTCTCAATCTTGGTTTATCATACTAACTGATATACCTGGCCAGGGCCTATTCCATGGCTTTTAAAATATTATTTTAGCAGTGTCTCAAAGACAAAAATATTTAATTGTGATGAAGTACAATTTATGAATATTTTCTTTTACAGATCTTGCCTTCAGTGTCATATCCAAGAAACCTTGGCCTAACCCAAGGCCACAACATTTTTTCCTGTTTTCTTATTGAAGTTTTATAGTTTTACATTTTAAATTTAGATCTATGATCCATTTTCTTACTTTCGTATGCAGTTAGATGTATGAATCCCAGGAATATCCAATTGTTCCAAAACCATTTCTGGAAAAAACTATCTTTTATCCCCAGAATTGCTTTTTTCAAAAATCAATTGTTCATAAATGTATGGATCTCTTTCTGTGAATCTCTATTCTCTTCCATTGATCCACATGTCTATCTTCATGCCACTGCCACCCTGTCTTGTTCCTGTGTTGCATTATAATAAGTCTTAAAGTTAGGCAATGTAATTCCTCCAACATTGCTCTTTTTTTAAATGTGTTTTTTGGCAATTTTAGGTACTTTGTGTTGTCATATGAATTTTAGAATTAGCTTGTCAATTTTTACCAGAAAATCTAAAGGGATTTTATTGGAATGTCATTGAATCTATAGAAACATTTTGAGAAAATTAAAATCTTAATATTGAGTCTTATAATTAAGGAACACATTAACCTTTCATTTATTTAGGTATTAAAATGTTTCAGCAATTTTTTTTCTTGTTTGTTTTCAGAGTACAAGTTTTACACATCTTCTGTCATTTTATTCCCAAGCATTTCACATTTTTTATACTATTTTAAGTAGTATGCTAAAATTAAATTTTAATTTTTAATTGTCCTTCAATCTTAATAAACTTACTTAGCTTTAGTAGCTTTTTGTAGCTTCCATAGATTCTTGAGATAGACAACTGTCATATGTAAATTAAGACAGTAATAATTTTTTTTATTCCACTTGGATATTCTCTCTCTCTCTCTCCCTCTCTCTCTCTATAATTGTATATACTACAACCTTCAGCAATATGTTGAATATAAATGGTGAGGGCAGATATTTTTACCTGTTCCTGGTATTTAGTCTTTCATCATTCTCTGTCCCTTCAAAGGTTAAGGAAGTTAACTCTCTAAGAGATTTTTGTTTTGTTTTTTTTTTTTTTAAATCAGGAATATATATTGAAGTTTTCAAGTATGTTTCTGTCTCTATTGAGATAATCATGTGGTTTGCTGATAAGTCAACTTTGATTCCTGTAATAAACACCAACTCTATCATGAACTATGCATTTTATATATTGTTGAATTAAATTTGTAAGACTTGTTGCCTCTATTCTCATGAGAGATATTAGTTCTATAATAATTTTTTTCCTCCAGTTTAGTGTTAAGGTAATGCTTGCCTCAAATAATTAGTTGAGAAATATTGCTCTTCAATTATCTGTAAGATTTTGTACAGAATTGAAACTACTTCTCCTTTAAAAGTCAGGTGGAATTTACAAGTCAAGCCCTCTTGGTCTAGAAATTTGTGGGAACTTGTCCCCAGGGTGACTTTCCTCCCCTAGTATGTTGCTTAGTCATGACATTTAGATCCCCTTAGAGGAGAAACAAAGGAACCAGAGAATAACCTCATATGACTCCCATATAAGCCCTTGCACAATAACTTTTTTAAGCATTAAGACTTCAGGTTCTGATCAGCATCAAATAACGTTTAAAAAAACATCCTTGATTCTCTTGACCACAGAAACAGAGTTTCGGTCTAATTGGAGATAACATCTAGGCCTCCATTGTGGTTCAGCTCCAGGCCCAGAAAAGCAGCAAAATCAGATGAAATAACACCATGGTTGGCAGCAGAATAAGATTCAATGACCAATAACCCCCTTCCTAGCACAACCAATCAATAAAAAGCACAACCCTGAAAGGACACACCTGGAAAGGGAAAGCTGATGACTATTCTATTGACATGCTCCCATGAGATCTCTCTTAAAATCCCCACCTTTAGAAAACAGATAAAAACCATTAAGGCAAGGGACCTGGTGCAAGCTCTCTTTCTCTCTCTAGAGCACACCCAAGTCTTCTCTCTCAGGCATCTCCATACCTTTGCATTCTTTCTTCTAAGTTTCAAGGGCCCTTCTTTTGCCTCTGTAACTTGTTTTTTGAGTCCATGCAGGCTAGCTGGCTCATTTTTTCTACCTCTGTGATTTTCTAAGTAAACCTCTTGCATTAGAGTTCTTGACTCTGAATTCTTTCTTAGCTGAACTCAAGAACCAAGGTCTAACTCCACCATTAACATTACCATGGGTAGTTTAATGCAACATTTATTTTCTCAGATTTCTTGCAGTCAGAAATCTGAAATCAAGGTTTTAGCATGGCCAAACATCCTCTGAAAGCTCTGAAGAGAACTCTTCCTGTCTCTTTCAACTTTTAGTGACTCCTGGCATTCCTTGGTGTCAACATAATTTCAATGTCTGCCTCTGTCTTTTTTTTTTCCCTTACAGTTTTTAACTTTATTGAGGAATAATTACATAAACTGCACATACTTAAAATATACAAATTGATGGTTTTTATAGGTATATATCCATACAAAAATATCCCAAATCAGGATAATGACCACCTCTAGTATCTCAAAGATTCCTCCTATCCCTTCATATTCTGTCCCTCCCACCCATCCCTATCTCTTCTTCAAGTAACCATTAATTTGCTTTATATCACTATAGATTAGTTTGAATTTTTAAGAATTTTAAATAAATGGAAACATATCTTATATATTTTTTGGTCTGCCTTTTTCACTCAGATGGATTATTTTGAGATTTACCCAGGTTGTTGTATTTATCAACAGTTTATTCTTTTTATTGCTGAGTAATATTCAATCACATGCATTGTACAATTTATCACTCCACTTGTTAATGAACATTCCAGTTATTTTCAGGTTTTGACTGTTAGGCATTTCTGCCTCTGTCTTCACGTGGCCTTCTTCCCTGTATCTTTCTGTGGGTAAATCTCTCTCTCCATTCTCTTATAAAGATCAAATAATTGGATTTAGGTCCACACCAAACCTAAGAATATTTCATCTCAAGATCCTTAACTAATTACATCTGCAAAGATTTAAATTTTGGAAACACTAACCCAATACATTAAGCTTTGGTACCTAGTGTCTTTCAAGAGACTTGTCCATTTTATCTAAGTTGTCATATTTATTGCTATAAAGTTATTCATAATATTTACCTTTCACATTGTTGGCATTGGTAATGTGTGTCTATTCTGTTTTTATTCTAGATAAATCTAGCTAGAGGTTTATCAATTTTATTGATCTCTTCAAAGAATAAGATTTTGGTTTCATTGATTTTCTTTATTGTTTTCCTGTCTTCTGTTTCACTGAGGGAGATTGCATTGAATATTTCTTATGTGTGTCTTTTCCTTACCTTGCATTTAATTTACTTTTTAGTTTTTTAAGGTAGAAGCTGAGGTCATTCATTTGACGTTTCTTATTTTCTAAAGTAGGTATTTAGTGCTGTAAAATTTCCTCTAAGTTCTGTCTTAGCTAAATCCCAAAAATTTTGCTGTGTTGTATTTTCATTTTATCCAGTTCAAAAACACTTCCTAATTTCCCTCTTGACATCTACTCTGGGTCATGTTTTATTTAGGAGGATGTATTTAGTTTTCAAAATCTGGGGATTTTCCAGGTATCTTTTGTTACTGAGTTCTAATTCAATTTCATAATGGTTATAGAAAATATGTGTGTGACTTGAATTATTTTATATAATACTGAATGCCAACTGTAACTGAAAAAAGTTAAATTTTTAAAAATTATTGAAACATATTTTATGGTCAGAATGCAGTGTATCTTGCTAAATGTTCTATGTGTACTCAAAAATAATGTATATTCTGCTCCAGTTTGGTGGAGTATTTTAAAATGTTAATTAGGCTAAGTTGAATTTTAGTTGTTCAATTAATCTATAACCTTATTTATTTTCTTGTTTGACTTTTCCTATTAGTTATAAGAGAAAGGTATTAATTTCTAACTATGATTACAGATTTATTGATTTCTACTTGCATTCTTATAGATTTTGCTTCATATACTTGAAATTCTTTTATTAGGTGCATGATGGTTTAGGTTTGTTATTTCCACTTTGAGTTGACTCCTTTAAAATTATGAAATAACCTTATTTATTCCTAGTAATATTCTTTGCCTGATATATCTACTACAGTTTTATTTTGCTTAGTGTTAGCATGATCTATGCCCCCTCACCATTTATTTTTATATTTAAACTATTTTTCTCAATATTTAATGTGTTTTTCTAGTTGATATATGGTATTTACACATTCTCACAATCTCTGACTTTTAATTGGGATATTTATTCCATTTATATTTAATAATATTATTGATAAAGTCAGCTTTAAATCTACCATCAAGCATTTGTAAAAAATTATTTTTCTGTATATTCTTTGTAGCCTTTTCTCCTCTTATTATGCCTTCTTTTAGATTAACTGAATATTTTTAAATTAATTTCCTTTTTAAGCTATATCTCTGCTTTGTGATATTAGTAGTTGCTTCAGAGTTTATAGTATATATCTTTGATTCATTACAGTCTACCTTCAAGTGCTATTTTATTTATTTATTTATTTATTTTTTATCCTCACCCGAGGACATATTTCCATTTTTTGTTCAGATAGAGTGGGAGGGAGAGAGAGGAAGAGAGAGAGAGAGAAACATCAACGTGAAAGGAACACATCGAGTGGCTGCCACCCTCATGACCAACCAGGGCCCGGGGACAAACTGCAACCGAGGCACATGCCCTTAGCGGGAACCGAACCCAAGTCTCTCTGCACCGCAGACCGATGCTCCAACCGCTGAGCCAAACCGGCCAGGGCTTCAAGTGCTATTATAACATTTCATGTATAATTAAAAAAAAACTTACAATAATATATTCCATTTCTGGCCTTTTGCTATTATTTTGGTATATTTTATTTCTCTTTATGTTATAAAATTCACAATATATTGTTAATATTTTTGCTTTAAACAATTAATTATCTTTCAAATATATTTAAATATTAGACTTTTTATATTTATCTATATAGTTACTATTTCTGGTGTTCTGGATTATTTTTTATGGGTATATGTTTGTTAACATTTTTTGATCCTTCACTGTAAATACTATACCCACACATTAAATAGAAAAAAAAAACTTGCCTTTTCATATTACAACTTTAAAAATGTAATGGCTTTATTGAAATATAATTCTCCTGTGATACAATTCACCTATTTCAAGCATATAATCAAGGATGTTTAGTATATTCACAAAGTTGTGCAACCATCACCACAATCTAATTTTATAAACCTTTTAATGCTGAAAGAAATATAAAGAGACCCTGCATGCATTATCAGTCATTCCCTATTTATTTATTTCCAATTATTTTCCTATTTACTCCTAGGCAAACATTAATCTTCTTTCTGTTTCTGCATACTTATCTATTCTAGCTATTTTGTATAAATAAAATCATGACTTCTATTGATCTTTCATTTTTTGTGTGACCAGCTTATTTCACTTAGCATACTGTTTGCAAGTTTCCTTCATGTTGTAGCATGTATCAATACTTCATTTTTTTCATTACTATATACTATTCCACTGTATGAATATACCACATTTTGTTTATCCATTCCCCTGTTGGTGATGGAAATCTAGGTTGTTTCCACTTATGGCCATTGCGAGTTCTGCTATAGTGAATGGTTGGGTATATAACCAGGAGTGAAATTTCTGGAAGTCAGATAATAATTCTACATTTAACATTTTGAAAACCTGCCAAAGTGTTTTGTAAAGCAGCTGTACCATTCTGCATTTTTACCAGCAATGTAGGAGGATTCCATGTTGTTTATACCCTTGCCAACACTTATTATTATCGTTAAATTTTATTATATTCAGTCTAGTGTGCATAAAGTAACATCACATGGTAGTTTTGATTTGCATTCCCTAATAGGTAACATTGTGAATTTTATCATATGCTTATTGCTCATTTGTATATAATCTTTGGAGCAATGCCTGTTCATATTATTTGCCCCTTTTGGGGAGGTTATCTTTTTATTATTGAGCTGTAATCATTATTTATAAATTCTGAGTACAAGCTTCCAATCAGATATTTGATTTGCAAATATGTTTTCTTATTCAGTGAGATTTATTATCACTTTATTGACAATACTATTTATAATGCAAAAGTTTTATTTTTGCTATATTCTATTTATCTGGTTTTCTTTTATCACTGATCCTTTTGGTGTCTTATTTAAAGAGTTTATATAGCAATCAATTTATACCAGCCACTGGTCTAAGCCCTGGGGTGCAGCTATAATTGAAAGAGATGGGGTTCTTGCTTTCATGTAGATTAAATTTAGTGGGAAGACCAGGTATTTATTCAAATACACACATACATATATAATTCCAAACTAATTAGTGCTGTGAAAGACAAATCTGAGAGCTATGAGGAAATACAATAGGGAACTAGACTCAAGTGTGTGTGCGTGTGTGTATTTTAAGAAGTTGCCAAAGAAGAGTTTTTTGGTGAAGCAATATCTGAATTGATACCTATAAAATCTAAAATGGAAAAGGACAATAGAGAAAGATTTCTAGCCCTGGCTGGTTTGACTCAGCGGTTAGAGCGTCAGCCTGCGGTCCGGAGAGACTCGGGTTTGGTTCCCACTAGGGGCGCGTGCCTAGGTTGTAGTTTGTCCCCGGCCCTGGTTGGTTGTGCGGGTGGCAGCCACTCGATGTGTCCCTTTCACATCAATGTTTCTCTCTCTTTCTCTCTCCCTCCTGCTCTATCTGAACAAAAAAATGAAAAAGTGTCCTCGGGTGAGGATAAAAAAAAAAAAGTGTGAGAAAAATTTCTATGCAGAATGGACCTTAAAAATTATATCACCCAGCCCTGGCCGGTTTGGCTCAGCAGTTGGAGCATCAGCCTGTGGACCAGAGAGTCCTGGGTTCGGTTCCTGCTAGGGGCACATACCAAAATAAAAAATTATATCACCCAGAGGAACCAGAAATGGACATTGCTGAATTGCAGAGACAGCAGGCTTGAGAAAATAATCAGATAAGGGTGTTAGAAGCAAGTGGGGATAATGGCTTGTAGAGTCTTGTAGATCACATTAAGAACTTTAATATTTTTCCTTCAAGCAACGGGAAGTGATTGGAGGTTTAATCACTTTGGCTGCAATGTGGACAGCAGATTATGGAGAGAGATGGTGGCAGTTAGGCAAGCATTTAGGAGGCAATTGCAGTCATTCAGGCAAGAATCATGGTGCATGGAGTATGGTAACAGCAGTGGAGATACAGAGAAGAAAAGAAATTGGAGAGACATTTACTTAGAAAAAGGAATAGAGCTTGACCTTAGAATATGTGAATGACAAGTGATTTACTGCTATCTTTGTCCTAGAAAAAAGAAGGTGTCATCAGAGCCCCAAGTTTCAAAATTATCTGATCTAGTTCTCAAACATTTAGTTGTGTCTAGTAAACTTCAGTACTTGATCGTCATGCTTTCTTCTGCATCCAGATCTGATCTCATTAGCTTCTGATTTCTGGTCTTTTCTGCTATATATCTAATCCATATTATGCTTAAGACTTTATATATACATGATATATATGTTGTTGTTAAGCCTCACCTGAGGATATTTTTCTATTGATTTTTAGAGAGCGTGGAGGGGAGGAAAAGAGAGAGTGAGAGAGAAACATCCATGTGAGAGAAACACATCAATTGGCTGCTTCCTGCATGCGCTTCAACCATGGCCAGGAATCAAACCTGAAACCCATGTACCTGCCCTTGACTGGAAATCAAACCCATGACCCTTTGGTAATGGACCAATGCTTTAACCACAGAGCAACACCAGCCAAGGCATTCATGTACAATATTTGATACATATCCTCAAATACTAAGATTATACTGACTTCTTTGCTGAACTCTGCCTATTTTTTTCCTTATAATATATTTCTTTGTCAGCCATTGGTACAACCTGTCCAACCAAGATCAATCTTCCAGAAATGTACTAGGTACTAAATTATATGGTTGATATTGTTACAGTCAATTTCCTAGAATATGGACCGGGCAAGAGGAATTTTCATTCCTAGCCATTGAAAACCAGTCTCAGGTAGAGATCAGCAAGGCCTGTAACGGACACACAATCTTAACAGCTCTAGAACTGAGATGCTTCCACAATAGAAACATTCTCCAAGCTCATAATACCTTCTCATCCTCCATTCCCCTAATCACACCACCCATTCACCACAATTTCTGCTGAACACAATAAGATATTTAATGTTTCCTTCAGATATAAAAATTGATGAATTTCTCCTAGATGTTGAAACTTTAGGAAACATATATATAATTACCCTCTCTTATAATTCCCTGTATTACAGTTCCAGTTTGCAATGCATATACCTGTAATTACTTCTATATGTAATTACATTTACATAATACTCACATGATTTTATTTACATAATATCTAAGGTAATGATTCACTTTCAAAAACTTTTTAGATGCCCCAAAAAGGATACACTGGAGCTATTTTTATGGTTCATATAAAATGCTAGAGAAGCCCTGGCCGGTTTGGCTCAGTGGCTGGACCGTTGGCCTGCAGAGCAGAGAGTCCTGGATTCGGTTCCCACTAGGGGCACATACCAAAAAAAAAAAAAAAAAAAAAAAAATGCTAGAGGAAAAAAAAAGTATATACACAGGGAGTGGGCAAAAGTAGGTTTACAGTTGTGAATACATAGAGTTTATTCTTGCATTATTATTTATTAATTATTGTATTATTAATTTGTATGATAACTTTAAACCTACTTTTCCCTGACCTTATATATTAGGTTGTCACAATAAGGCAAATATATAAAAATGGGGGGATTAATGGTCAAATAAATGTAAATAGAATGAAAAATAGAAAAGACATAGTCATATCAGAGTGACAAGTCAGTTTCCATGTAACATCAGAAGAGAGCTATATTATATCCCAATTATAACCAATACCAAAGCACTACATAATGATAATGAATATCAAATGCATGGATTTTCCCTTGGAGTTTTGAGGCCTAGTAGGTTTAGATCCAAAATGGGAAGATTAAAAGTTTTGTAGTCTACTATATCTGAGTTCAAACCCTAACTCAGCAACTTCCAACTGAATGATATTAGATAAGTTATACATTCAGAGTTTAATTTTCCCATAATTCATACTTCAGAGTTCTATTATATGGGTTAAATAAAATAACCAAGAGAAATCAAAGACTGCTTGGTATACGAAGACTGCTTGGTATATGGTAGGTAATCAGCAAATGTTAGTTTTATTCTTTGCTCTCTAGTCTCATCTTTATACAATTGTATGCATCTTCATAATGGTATTTGTCCATTGGTAGGTAAGCTATGTCATTAAAATTATTTTACAGATGGAGCTAATTCTCAAAGAATTTCTTTAATACAGAGGTATTCAAACTTTAACAAATGTCAGAATCCCACAATAGGATTTTAATCCATAAATTGCTGGGCCTCACCACCAGAGTCTTTGATTCAGAGGGTCTGGTTAGGTTCCCAAGAATTTCTAATTCTAAAAGGTTATGCTGATATTGGTGGGTAGGGACCACACTTTGACAACTGCTGCTTTAATACATGTGTGACCACCAAAATATTATGATTGGCCAAAAGGGAAGGAAGAATACATTCCTCAAAGCCATATTGCTGAGCTAAATTTTAAACATATTCTGTAGAAGAGTCAACATGATACAGTGGATGGGAGTCAGCATACCTACACCTATCCTTCTCTTATTGTATGACATTGTACGTGTCATTTCACTAATCTTGGATTCGGTTTCTCCGACCTAAAATTTAGTAGGTCAGTGTTTTTATATTGTGTTCTCTAAGCATTGGGAGGGTGGTCTTCAGAGTAAAGCCAGGAATGGTATTCACAGGAGAGTCATACAGACAAGAATCCAAGGCTCTCCCATCCCCAGTAGATCAACTCTCCTTATATAACTTTTACATATAGTATAATTCTCCATAAAAATAGGCCAAATCAAATAAAACAAATCCAGGCAAACATTCTAGTCTTTAAAACTCTTTGAGCTAAATGATATCTATTGCACTTTTACATTGGCTTTCTCAGATAATGAACTCCATATATAGAACACTCTGTACTCCTAGTTTCCTGCTTTTACAATGACAATCAACCTGAGCCACTGCAAATCTTTAAACCTCAAGTGATTTTCAGTGCATTTTAGTGTTAAGATATTTTTGTACTTCATTTATAAATAGATAAGCCATTCTTATTCTATGTAATGACTCCATCCCTCTCTATATGGTATGTATCACTAATTAATAATCAAAGCAGTTCCATGATACAGTAAATCTTTTTGTGTTCTTGCTCTGTGCTACCCATATACTAAGTGTTTGAAATGCATAACCTAGTTAAATCCAGGGGCTTTTAGATAATATCATTGTGTTCCACCTGCAAATGTTGCAACTACAGCATAGAGGTTAACTTACTTTCTCATAAATCAGAGCTAGTGAAAGATGAGGGTGGCATGTGATCCTAAATCTACTTGTTCCTAAAGTGTATACTCCATTTATGCCATAGAAATGATCCAATGAACAGATGGTTATCAGACAGGACAATCAAAATATATTTAGCTATATCTCTTTATCTGATACAAAAAGGAAAAACAAAGATACTATATACTATGTGAGGAGAACTCGCCTTCCTCCAGCAGAAGTCTTTCATCTAGTGAGTAGCAAGGAGGAGGGTTTAAATGGTTTGCCTAGACTCATGGAGACAGTCTCATGAACTACGAGACACTTTATTTTATTATATTTGAATTTTCAAATGTGAGCTTAGCTGAAAGGTTTTTGCCTAAGTTAATGAAATTAAAATAAACGAATTATATGCTAAGCAATGCTTTGATCAAAAACAGTGAAGCATGTGTCTCCAAGGGGTAAGGTGTGAGGAAAGGAAGGCATTGTGAAACACAGAAATCTGACTGTATTGCAAACTTCTCAACCAAGAAGACTGATAACCTCTTAATCATGGGTTTCAATTTTAAAGATGTTCATTTTGAACCTCCTTACTCTATGTGATTAAAGTTTTAAGGTGCATATTAGACCCATGGCCCATAATCCAGAGACCTAGGTAGTGATTTTATACAAAATCTGAGCAGGTCAGCGGTAAACAGCATCATTCCAACCCAGTAGCACCTTCTATATAACTGTTTAAGCAATTCAGACTAAGAAGAGGGAGGGGATCTTCCAAACCAGCCTGAGGATTAAGACTGTTGTAGTCAGAAAAATCATACAATATTACTCTTGAAATGATGAAAACTTGCATCATAAATTGGGGTTTTAGGGTTGACCCTGTTGTTCTGCATTGGGACATTAGCTATCTAGGCACCCACCCTCCACCTATATTCTGCAGCTTTATTAATCACATATTCTCAGCAAGTGTTTGTTAAGGTTGAAGAGAGGAGATTACTGCAAAATTTATTTAAATAAAATATATAAATTATAATGCTGTTTTACAAACAAACAGAAAAACTGGAATCATGTTGGCCCCAATTCTTTCCTCAACTGTGAAATAAATGTCGGTTCACTGAAACATACATTATATTTAAAATTAACTCCTGACCTCATAAATTAGAAAACCTAATGAAAATTACTAAGTAAGGATCATAAAGAAATAAAAAATAAATGTGATCAATATGAGATACATTAGTTATCTACTATAACATCTTTATATTTTGACAACTGTCATAAACAATTGATTTTATAGTGTTCATCCAACAAGCCAAGAAATGTCTAGTATTAATAAGAATAATGATAATTCAGTCATAGGCCCTTCTAATTCGTCTGTTAATATACCAATGAACTGGTGTTTCTGTCATAAAGTTCTGATTGTTTTGTTTTCCTTTGCCATGTTTCTCTCAGTTTCTGTCAAAATTACCATTCATAAAGGCAAATGATACTTTATTTTACCAACACATTACAGTTCTGTGTCTATTCTCCAAAGCAGACATTGTAGCTATCTATTTCCAAATATCATCTATTTTGCAGGCCTATATAAGTTGACTAACACCTGATATCCACTTCACAAAAATGTGTATCCTATCATCTTGAAAAGTGCATGCAAAGACTGTGAGCATGCAATTTAATTTGTGGTTTTAACCCCTCTATTTTCACATGCAAGGGAAACATCTGCCCTACTAATCATTGTTACTTTCCTTTCAACAGACAATGCATTCGAATACTGATTAGAGTAAGATGCTGTGAGCTCCAGTGCATATCAAACAGAAGAACAATGAGCACCCAGATTACATTAGAAGGACTGTGACTAAAGACATTTAGACAGAATATGTGTTGATGGGGTAATTATTAGGTGGAGTAAATTGCAATGTAGAAGCTTTAACAAGTACTTGTATAAATAGTTTTTTTTCCACAAAAGATATCTTCTAGTAGGGGGGGGAATGGTCCTTTACTTCTAGTAATTTCTAAAATCAGTTGCCTAAAGTTCTATTGTACGATTATTTTTAAAGCTTCACTCCGAAGTGCATAATACGTATTTAATTTTGAGTGGGTGCATTTGGGTACTAGAAGACATACCTGGTCTGGTGGTTTCTTCTTCACCCTGTGCAGTGAGAATCGATAAGACTGATGCTGCAAAACAGCTACCTGAGGTGATCTAAAATAAAAAAGACATTTGAAATTAGAAAAAGAAACTTGCAAACTTCAATAATGATGGCTTCATAACAGCATGTTTTTCAGTCAATCGATATTTAGAGTGTATGCTCTGTGTACTGAGCCCAGTTATATGTGGGCATGGAAATACAAAAGAGAGAGTGGAAAGAACCTATCACATTGTCACTAAATACTTGTGAAATACATGAATGAACAAATAAAAATGGGAAAAATATAATCCTTTCCCTGGGTTAGTTTATGAATTACTAGCAAAAGAAAAGTATTATGTGAAAAAGATCTATCAGTTATAGTATATCAAATACATAAAAATGAATTATTTTATATAAAATCTCTACAAATAATTTTGAAATTAAAGATGATATAAAAAGAAAATTTTAAAGGGATTGGAGAGAAAGCATCCCAGAAGATGGATTATTTCTGGAGACCTACTAAAACCACTTAAGTACAAACCCTAATGGTCCCTGGAAGAGAATAGAATACAGTAAAGTTGATTTTACACACACACACACACACACACACACACACACACACATTTACACATATGTGAGCATATGTATATAACGTAACATTAATGGTGTCGTAAGTGTATTAGTTTAAGATGTAAATCTAAGTTACCTAACCAAAAACCACATTCTCTGGTGTTCACCTGGCATTACTTCAGAAGGTCACCTTCCAGAGTCATCTACAAGGGTCTCTTCTATGCATCTCTCTGTCATCACTTAAGGCTTTGGTAATTAACCTGATAAATGTCAAACATGAATCTGCATGGATGAAATTAGGGGCTTGTTAATTAGCATGATGACTATTCGAAGTGGGTTCCCATTGGGGAAATCAGAAGTATTTAGATATGCGAATTTGCCGTGTATTTAGTAAGGTTCCTCTCTCCTTTTATGATCCCAAATAAAAATTGAGTGAGTCCTGTAAACTATACCCTCAAGCATACTGGCCACAGCCTGATCCTAAAGCCATCTGTGCTTGATCTGAAGTGTAGGAGAATCAGAAATTGCCAATTACAAGCGTTGGCTTTTTTCACATCCTTTTTATACCAAGTGGTGGTCAGAAGAACTAAACACCCCATGATTTTATTGAGATTACAATATAGGTTGCATAAACTGTTTTGTGTTTGATTGCCAATTGACGTCTGTATTTAATAAAATTCGGTATGTATGGCAGAATTTGGTTTGACTTGTTTTTTATTTTAACAATGTCAAATTTGCAGTCATAAATGACCCTCTCCTGAAACTTCCTCAGTAGCTAACATTATCCACCAGGAAAAGAACCTAGGAGTTAGGTGTGACCAAACTGGCATAGCTCAGCTTATATCAACAGAGTACTGCTCTCCTAATCTCCAAATACTCCCACTGATTCTTTATCTTGAGGATGATTCTCCAAAGATTAATCATTTCAGTCCAGAAGTAATCATTGAACAAATCCTCTTTGCTAGGCTCAAACGCTACTTTTTTAGAACTCACAGTCTAGGAAGGGAGTCAGAGAGGCCATACAATAAATACAATTTCATATAAGTAGAGAGTAATATAAAGTAATAACAAAAAGCAAAGATACAGATAGATATATAAATGTTGAATGCATTGATATTTATTCATTCAACAAATATTTTAATTTTTATCACTTACAGTATGCCAGGCAGAGAGAATGAACATAAGACATAGTCCCTGATATTTTAAAATTTTTGCGGTATATATGCATGTGGATGTAGAGAGAAACCAAAATTGCTGAGATTTTGTTTTGCCTTTAAGCTTATTCGAGAAATCATTTTTATCTCTCAAAAATCTATTTTAATACTGCTAGTTCCATGGCAACTGATATTAAGTAAATGGATACCATTTATTGTCTTGTCAAATCCAGGTCTTTTTACTGCTATACATTTATCTTGACCAGTATCTAAGGGCAAGTACGAGACAGTTCACTTATGGTGACAGCCAAACCAAAGCTATGAATGGACAGTGGCTAACGTGGATCAGCAGAGCTGTGAGCCAATGAAATCAAGACCATATGTTTTATTGTTCTTTATTGGATTGCAACTAACAAAATGTCGGGTAAATAGTGACTATTTAAGCAAGCCAAATTAATAAGTGATAAATGCCAACAAGTAAAATGTTATTCAGATATTCATGTCAAACATGTCCAGATACCTGAAGATAACTTAGCACCATCTTTGAATTATTTATGATAACAATTTTTACAAAAGTTATAGTATTGTGTATATAATTGAAAGAAACATCATTTTGCTACCTATAGCCACAGCCATTTTCAAGAGTCAAACATTCAGTGAAGGCCTTTTGTTCTGATATGCTTTGGTGTGTTTTTTCAAGGTTGATAACTGAACTTGTAAAAAACTGAATTGCTCTTAGCCCCACTGGTGTGGCTCAGTGGATTGAGTGTCGTCCCATGGACTGAGAGGTCCCAGCTCAATTCCTGGTCAAGGCACATGCCCAGGTTGTGGGTTTAATACCCAGTGTGGGGCATGTAGGAAGCATACAATTGATGTATCTCTCTCACAGTAATATTTCTATCTCTCTCCCCCTTCTTCTCTCTCTAAAAAAAAATCAATAAAAACATATTTTATAAGAACAGAACTACTCTGCATAGCAGAAAGAGAAGCATTTGGAGACGCAGGATATCAAGAGGCAGGGACAAGAAGAGGGGTGGGGAAGGTCGCAGTGAGAAAAGGAAAGAAGCGATTGATGACATAGACGGCCATCCCACAAGCTTCTAGATTTTCAATAAAATAGGCAAAACTTGCAGATGACATGATAGATCTATTTTGTGAAAATCAGTAAAAGAAATTCATTTTACATTGAGTTGACACAGTGTGGGAGAATGTGGACTACCTAGAAATTAGCATACTGTTTAAGGAGGGCTTTCATAGTCCTGAAATCCAGAGAAGTGTTCAAGAAAATTTCATACATGTGAAGAACCTCATTGAACATAAAAATACACTAAAATAATATTATCTGTGCAATATAACACATTAACATGAATCTCGGTATGGTAGACTGGATGACAACACCCTCCCTTACAGAGGTCCACATCCTAATCCCCAGAATCTGTGAATGTACCCTTAATGCCAAGGGACTTTGTAGGCATGATTAAGGATTCTGAGAGGGAGATATTATCCTAGGTTACCTGGGCGGGCCCAAATATAACCACAGGGGTCATTATAAGTGAAAGGTAGAGGCAAGAGACACAGAGTCTGAGAAAGTTCTGAAGATGTTCTGCTGCTGACTTTGAAGATGAAAAGACAGGCCATGAGCAAGGTAGAAGATGTCCTCTAGAAATTTAAAAGGCAAACAATTAATTCCTCCTAAAGTTTCCAGGAGAACTGCGATCTGCTAACACTTTGACTTTAGTCTAGTGAGACTTCCAAAACTGCAAGATATAAATGTGTGTTGTTTGAGCCACTAAATTTGGCATGATTTGTTACAGCAACACTAAGAAACTAACACATTTAAATTAGTAAATCTTGATTAAATAAGAGTCAGATATACAAGTTTCCAGACATGGTTAGATAGTAAGAAAATGATCATTGCTAAAACATGAGGTAGAAGGGAGGGTGAAAATCACTAAACTATACATTTTAAAATGGTGAATTTTATGTTATGTGAATTATATCTTAATAATCAATCAATTAGTAACTTGCTGGGTAAAGATTATATAATAATAACTAAGTTCTGCTCTAACTTATTGTTAGAGTATTTCAATGTAACACTAATATACTTTCCTATATTTTTGAAGACATGATTATAGTGATAGTAATGGTAAGATGATAACAACTGTGATGTAAAAAATGGCCAGACTGCTTATTGCCCAGCCTGATTCAGTTCCTTTTAGGGTCTGTTCTCACCCTAAAGAAACATAATAAATAGCCCAGCAGGTGGGGCTCAATGGATTGAGAATCAGCCCATGGACTGAGACATCCTGGTTTGATTCCTGGTCCGGCACATGCCCAGGTTTCACACTCAATCCCCAGTAGGGGGCGTGCAGGAGGCAGCGGGTGGTTGGTTCTCTCTCACATGGATGTTTCTCTTTCTCCCTTCCTCTCCCTCTAAAAAATCAATAAAAATTTATTTTTAAAAATAAACATAGTAAATACATAAAACAAATATCCATTATTCATTTTGATCCACTAGCGTTGCCTCCTTAGCAGTATCCCTCACTTCTTTTCCAAATGCCTCCATTCTTATTGATTTCTGCCCAGTTTAATCTCAGTGCCAGGTTCTTTTCATCAACCACCCTGAATACTGCTTTCACTTCTTCTCCAGAGTGACCCTGCAATCTGCCTTCCAAGAGGGGTCCAGGACCTGGGCATTGTCTTTCTCTATGCGGAGAGATGGCTGGTCAGCCCACCCCCAGATTCAGAGTAGGACTTTAACAGTGTCTTCTACTGCATCATCATCACAAGAGTATTGGGCATGATTACAAGGAAAAGTAGAAGCAAGAAAAAAGGAGGTAGGTTGAGCCAGCGGCAGGGAGGCGTTTTTGCAGTGCAGCCCTGAAGAAAGTAAGGACCTTAGTCCATGTGATGGGGAGGTGGGAGTCAGAGGTAGGGACAGTGATCTAATAAAGATGGTCCAGAATATCCAGCAGGACCCCACTATGCCTTACAGCGAAGAGTATTGTCCTACATATTACAGAAGATGGGGAAAAAAATAAACCTGGTTGAGCTTAGCAATTTCTTGTTTAACAATACTGAATGCAGTATGTTAATAAGCAGTCCCTCAAGCATCCACTATGAATATTCTTCACAATGAAGAACATTTGAGTGTTCACTAAGCTCAACTATAAAGATTTTATGAAATTTACTTCTTGGGTTAAGATGAACGGGGAAATAGAAACCCTGGGCAAATATTTCAAAGTGTATGAAGTATTATACATATTTGTAAGCTGACATTTAATGATTGCAATGGGCTGATCATTGTGATAATCACCTTCTGTATAATCACAACAAATTTAAAAACTTGGGATTGTTGTTTCCATTTTATAAATGAGGAAACTAAAGATCAAAAATAAATAAATAACTTTACCTAATTGGTAAACATTAATATCCTAATTCAGTTTTATGTTGGTCTCACTTTAAACTTGTGCATTAAACTCTTGTGAGATATAAACTATTTTTTTTCTTTTTTCTTTTGGTACGTGCCCCTAGTGGGAACCAAACCTGGGACTCTGGTCTGCAGGCCAATGCTCCATCCGCTGAGCCAATCTGGCCAGGGTGAGATATAAACTATTTTTTTAATACAAATAGTGCATTGGATCAAGCAAGCTGTAACTTCAGCTTTAAAAATCATCTGGGTCTTATCATTTTTATTTTCTTCTTTTTTTAAGGCAAACTAGGTAATTCAAAAGACAAAATGCCTTGTAATTATTTTTACCTTATTTAATTCCTTGTCACTTGATTTATAGACATACATCCTGGAGAAATAGCTGGGTTTTCTTATGGAGAGGGTTCTTTCTTTCAAAATGTTGCTACTATTGCAAAAGGGTGGTCCTAATTTCAAAGAACAAATGTGAGGACTAATGGAAAATCACTAATGAAAATTTTATCAGACACTCAGTAACTTATCAAGATGAAATATATTGCCCAATGTCACTCTAGAACATCGATTTTCAAATGTTTTTATCTCATGGCACATATAAACTAATTACCAAAATTCTATGGCATTTCAGAAAACATATTTTTGCCTATCGAAAAAAAAAAAGGTAGAATTTTTATTAATTCACTATTACCAATAATAATAGTGATTATTTACCCTTTCTGCTCAAAAACTATTTTTTTACAAATCCAGTGCCTATACTAGTATATAAGGATTTTTGGTACCAAGATTAACCAATCAGGAGAAGATGGTGGCAGGCAGGACCTGAGGGAGGGTGAGTGTGTGAGAGAGTGTGAGTGGACCTGAAGGTGGATGACCAAACCCAAGCAGTGCAGAGCCACGGAGCAGAAGGTTCCTGTGCTGTAGATAAGAGCAGCCGGCAACCACAGTAAGTGGCCCTTCAGGGCACTTCTCCCTCCATCGCAGGGAGGTCCCACCATTATGGAAGATCCCAGGTCTTCCCTGGAAGGAGGCAGTGAGAGCAGCTAGGACCCAGCAAACTGAGCCCAGCGCACCTGGCACCACTGGACCAGTGGACACTCTGTGTCGACACAGACCTGTGCATAGTAATGGTGCTCCCAAGGTGTTGGTCGCAGAAGCCATGGACAGCTGGGAGCCCAGCATCATCCCCCATAGTAGCAGCCCCATCAGACTCCAGATATACCCCCAGCAACAGAGGCTGGGGAGCAGACATCCATCCCCAGGCAACAGAAGCACAAACCAGCAGCTGAGACCCATCCCCAAAAATCTACAGCAAAAGCTGAGCAGGAGTTGAGCCCCACAGGGCAGCAGCACTCCCCAGCCATGAGCTGGGGACATGGGGCTCCACAGAGGCCTGTGAGGTCCACAAGTACACAAGTACAGTGGGAAGCCAGAGCACTAGAAAGACTGGTGTAATCCAGCTGCCCACACGTGGGAACTGCAGCTTGTGGGGGCACCAGAGAGGCTTATGAGACCCAGCAGGGACTGTGCAACCCAGTTACCAGCAGGACCAGCGGGGTGCTAAAGCACCAGAGAGGCCTGTGCTACCCAGCAGAGACTGTTCGATCTAGTTACCCATTGGACCTGCGGGGTGCTGAAGCACCAGAGAGGCCTGTGCGACCCAGCAGCCCATAACACAGGTATAGAGCCCGGTCCTTAAGGGATTGTGCTATACAGTTACCTGAGGGACCTGCAGGGTGCAGGGGCACCAGAAAGGCCTGTGCGACCTGGCTGCGCACAAGATAGGCAGAGAGGATGTGAAAATGGAGGCGGAGTGCATAGAAGCTACTCAGAGCATCTTCCAGAACCAAACGGGAATTACAACTAAAATAAAAGACAAATCCTCAAAAAAAAAAAAGCAACACTAAAGCAGTAGGACAGGACCATATAACCAGGGACACTGGTAGGATCTGTGGAAGGGAAAGAGGGTGGCAGGCTGGGAGCCCAGGGACAGCAGCAGTCTTAGCTGAGTAGCTGACTGAATAAGAAAGCATGACTCACATATATGTTGTTTACAAGAAACCCACCTCACAACAAAAGACTCACATAGGTTCAAAGTGAAGGGATGGAAAAAAAAATATTTCAAGCAAATGGAAAGGAAAAAAAAGCTGGGGTAGATATATTCATATGTAATAAAGTAGATTTCAAAATGAAGACCATAACTAGAGACAAAGAAGGCCACTACATACTATTGAAAGGATCTATCCAACAGGAAGATATAACCTTGGTAAACATATATACACCCAATATAGGAGCACCAACATATATTAAAAATCTTCTGGAGGACATCAAAGGAGAAATCAACAGTAATACAATCATAGCAGGGGACTTCAACACCCCCTCACAACACTGGATAGATCTTCTAGACAAAAAATTAAGAAGGAAACACCGTCCCTAAATGAAGTGCTAGATTAAATGGATTTAATAGATATCTACAGAGAATTACGCCCCAAAACTACAGAATTCATATTCTTCTCAAGTGCACATGGGACATTCTCAAAGATAGACTACATATTAGGGCACAAACTAAGTCTGTACAAATTCAAGAAGATTGAAATCATATCAAGCATCTTCTCAGATCACAAAGGCATGAAAGTGGAAATCAATTGCAACCAGAACATGCAAAGACATTTGAAAACATGGAGGCTAAATAAAATGTTATTGAACAATGAATGGGTTACCCTGGAGATTAAGGATGAAATTTAAAAAGTCCTGGAAACCAATGAAAATGAACACACAACAACACAAAATCTATGGGATGCAGCGAAAGCACTTCTGAAAGGGAAGTTCATAGTACTACAGGCCTACGTCAAGAAGTAAGAAAAATTTCTAATAGACTATCTAACCTAACAACTTAAAGAACTAGAAAGAAAAGAAACAAATAAACAAAAACCCAGAGCAAGTAGAAGGAAGGAAATAGTAAAGATCAGAGCAGAAATAAATGACATGGAGACCAAAAAAAAAAAAAAAAAAAACCAACAATTCAAAGGATCAATGAAACAAAGAGCTTGTTCTTTGAAAAGATAAACAAGATTGATGGACCCTTAGCTAGACAGACCATGAAACAAAGAGAGAGAACCCAAATGCACAAAATCAGAAATGAAAGAGGAGAGTAACAACTGACACCACAAAAAACAAAAGATCATTACCAACTACTACAAACAATTATATGGCAACAAATTCGACAATCTAAGTGAAAAGAACCAATTTCTAGAAACACATAGTCTCCCAAAACTGAACCAGGAAGAGATAGAAAACTTGAACAGACCAATAACAACTAAGGAAATTGAATATGTACAAGACTCTCCCAGTTAACAAAAGCCCAGGTCTGGATGGCTTCATGGGGGAATTTTACTGAACATTCATAGAAGAACTAATACCCATTCTCCTCAAACTATTTCAAAAAATTCAAGAAGAAGGAAGACTTCCAAACTCGTTTTATGAGCCCAGCATAATTCTAATTCCAAAACCAGAAAAAGACACTACAAAGAAAGAAAACTACAGATCAATATCCCTGATGAACATAGATAAATGCCAAAATCCTGAACATAATACTAGCAAATCAAATCCAGCAATAGATAAAAAAAAAAAAATTATTCACCATGACCAAGTAGGATTCATCCCAGGGATGCAAGGCTGGTACGATATTTGCAAATCAATAAATGTTATACACCACATAAACAAAAAGGAAAGATAAAAATTATATGATTATATCAATAGATGCTGAAAAAGCATTCAACAAAATCCAGCACCCATTTTTGAGAAAAACACTCAGCAATTTGGGAATAGAGGGATCATATCTCAACATAATAAAGGCCATGTATGAAAGACCTACAGCCAACATCATACTCAATGGGCAAAATTAAAAGCATTTTCCCTAAGAACAGGAACAAGAAAAAGATGCCCACTTCCGCAACTTTCATTTAACATAGTACTGGAAGTCTTAGCCACAGTAATCAGACAGGAAGAAAAAATAAAAGAGATCCAAATTGGAAAGGAGGAAGTGAAATTGTCAATATTTGCAGATGACTTGATAGTATACGTAGACAAACCCAAAGACTCCATCAAAAATGTACTTACTAGACCTAATAAATGAATTTGCCAAAGTAGCAGGATACAAAATTAACGTCAAGGAATCCATGATATTCTTATACACCAATGATGAACTCACAGAAAGAGAAACTAAATAAATAAATAAATAAATAAATAAATCCCATTTACCATTGTGGCAAAAAAATAAACTTAACCAAATAAATAAAGGACTATTCACAGAAAACTACAGGTCATTGAAAAAACAAATAGAGGAAGATAGAAAAAAGTGGAAGCACATACTTGGTTCATAGATTGGAAGAAATTACATCATTAAAATGTCCATATTACCCAAAGCAATGTATAGATTCAATGCAATCCCCATTAAAATACCAATGACACATTTCACAGAACTAGAACAAATATTTCAAAAGTTCATATGGAACCAAAAAAAGACCCCGAATAGCAACTGCAATCTTGAAAAAGAAGAACAAAGTTGGAAGGAACACATTACCAGATTTCAGGTTTTACTACAAAGCTACTGTAATCAAAACAGCCTGATACTGGCACAAGAACAGGCAGATAGATCAATGGAACAGAATAGAGAACCCAGAAATGGGCCCAAGACAATATGCTCAATTAATATTTGACAAAGATGGCAAGAGCATACAGTGGAGTAAAGACAGCCTCTTTAATAAATGGTGTTGGGAAAATTGGACAGTATATGCAAAAAAATAATACTAGACCATCAACTTACACCCTACACAAGAATAAACTCAAAATGGACAAAAGACTAAAATGTGACTCATGAATTCATAAGAATCCTAGAAGAAAACGTAGAATACAAAATTTCAGACATCATAAGCAGCAGGATTTTCACTGATACATCACCTAAGGCAACAAAAACAGAGGAAAAAATGAACACATGGGACTACATCAAACTCAAAAGCTGCACAGCCAAAGATACAATCATCAAAATGGAAAAGCAACTGACTGTATGGGAGAGCATAATTGCCAATGATATGTCAGATAGGGGGTTAATTTCCAATAAATAGAGAGTGCTCACACAACTCAACAAAAGGAAGACAAAGAACCCAATTAAAAAATGGGCGGAGGGCCCTGGCCAGTTTGGCTCAGCACTTAGAGCGTCGACCTGCGGTCCCGAGAGGCCCGGGTTTGGTTCCCGCTAAGGGCGAGTACCTCGGTTGCAGTTTGTCCCCGGCCCTGGTTGGTCGTGCGGGTGGCAGCCACTCAATGTGTCCCTTTCACATCGATGTTTCTCTCTCTCTCTCTCTCTCTCTCTCTCTCTCTCTCTCTCTCTTCCTGTCTCTCCCTCCCACTCTACCAGAACAAAAAAGGAAAAATGTCCTCGGGTGAGGATAAAAAAAAAAAAAAAATGGGTGGAGGAACTAAATAGACACCTCTCCAAACAGGACATACAAATGGCTAAGAGACATATGGAGAAATGCTCAACATCACTAATCATCAGGAGATGTAAATTAAAACAACAATGAGGTATCACCTCACACCTGTCAGAATGGCCGCCTTCAACAAATCATCAAACAACAAGTGTTGGCAAGGGTGTGAAGAAAAGGGGACTCTAGTACATTGCTGGTGGAAATGTAGACTGGTGCAGTCACTATGGAAAACAATATTGGTGTTACCTGAAAAAATTAAAAATTGAACTTCCATTTGACCCAGTGATCCTGCTTCTAGGAATATTCCCTAAGAAGCCTGAAACACCAATCAGAAAAAATATATGTACCCCCATGTTTGTAGCAGCACTATTTACAGCAGCTAAGATCTGGAAATAGCCCAAATGTCCATCAGTAGACGAATGGATAAAAACGCAGTGGAACATATACACAATGGAGTACTATGCAGTTGTAAGAAAGAAAGATCTCTTATCCCTTGAGACAACATGGAGGGACCTGGAAAGTATTATTCTAAGTGAAACAAGACAAACAGAGAAAGACAGGTATCATATGATCTCACTTATTTGTGGAATATAATGAACATAACATTTTGAGGAATGGGGCAGTCCCAGAGACGTGGAAGTGGGGTACAGACTGACAATCCCCAGAAGAGGGGGTGGGGTGGGGGAAAGATTAACCACAGAACTTATATGCATGTATGCATGAACAATGGACATGGACAACAAAGCTGGGGATAGGGCGGGGAGGGAGGCAGAGGGGAGAATCAGTGGGGGGAAAAGGAGAAACATCTGTAACAAAAATAAATTAATTAATTTTAAAAAAAGAATTAACCAATCAGACACAACCTTATTATGTAAATTGACTAATGTAATGCAGCTCTATTATATGGCCTATATATTTATGGATCAAGACAGGACATTCACACCAGACAGCTATTGTCGTGTTGGCTGTTATCATTTTTTATTTTTTGACAATCTAAGGAAAAAGAGGTCAGTGTCTCTGACTAAATAGTCAGGTATTCCATGTTTTAAAAATTCTTGTTACACCCCAGTTGAAAATCGCTGCTCTAAAACATAGAATTATCCAAAATTATACAGAGCCGTGCCCAATATTTCAGCTTGACTGCAAACTAGTAAAGTGATGCAAGGTACTAAGAAAATGCATGAGAGATCTATAATTAATCTTGTCAGTGGATGCAGCAGGACAGATTCCTATTATACTTGCATCTGGATGAGACTTTTCCCTCATTTACTGTATCAGTACAGAGCACACTGGGGACTCAAAGGGTCTAAACCCATTATAGTGGTTAATACTCATGCTCATTGCACACTCCGCCTTGTGCTTGGTGGCATTAAATATTTAACTAACTATGACCATGATAGTGTTGAGAAAGGCAGCTTTTAGTATATTTTTATACACATTGTTAAAGAACAAATATAAAATAAAAAAGTCTGTGTCCATGGATTGAATAAAATAAATGGTCATGGGCAACACAATCTGTGTTTAGTCCCTGTAATTGAATTATACTACAAAGCTTTCTTAGTTTATGTATGCATTATACTGCATAGTAGCTAAAGTGAAATGTGAAGAATCAGAGCAATAACTCCATCATTAAATCTTAATGCACAAACACAGCCTGGATCAGAAAGCATGCCTCTAAACCTGGAAGCAATACTAGAGAAGGTAAATTATTTTGCAATCTGAGAGATGAATTATATTATTATCTTTAATAACATTTGAGACAGATGAAGCAATTGTAGATTGAGAAAAATGGAGATCTCTTTAGCAAACAAATAAAAGAATTGTGGAGTTTTATTTTGATGGACTTCTTCTTTGTTATTTAATAGGCCTCTAGAATTTGCACACTGTTCTGTGGCTGTCAGCAATCCCTTTTATTCCTGTGAGGTGCTTCTCTGAAACTGTGTTCCTCATACCTTCTTGTTGTGAGAAAGATCTGAGGAATAAACATACACTTGTGTCACCAATCACGCCTCAGGTTTTAGTAATGCCTAGGGATGTCGCACAATTAATTTTTGGCAGGGTTTATGTCCAAAGTGACAGGTAACCACAGGAGCAATATTAGACTTGGGAGCTGATACTTATGAATTATGATGTGGAGACGGGGAGCATTTTCTGAGTTGATGCTCACTAATTGTGTTTATGTTTTGACCCTTTGTATCACTTTTACAGGTGACTAGTCTTTGAAAGCACAGGGTTTCAATCAGTGACAACCAATCAGCTGTGATTGAACTTCTTTGATGAGGAAGGCATTTTACTGGTCTCTGGAGCGGGCACCCAAGAGGGAGAAATCACTTCTTTTGAATAGCTACAAAGTGCCAGATACTATGAGATTCTTTTTGACATGCATTATTGAGACAAGCCTGAGAGGTAGGTATCACTGTCTCAGTTTTACACATGTGAAAATTGAGGTTCAAATTAAGTCACAGGCATCAGGAATTTGAACCCAGTTATGTCCAGACAGATGAGGATAAATAGTGCTGCTAAAACTATAAATAAGGATCAGGGTTCACCTTTTCTCTGTACTGACATCTCCTAGGGGCACCCACAAAGGGGCCAATGAAAGGGACAGTTGTTCTTCCCAGCCCTGGCTGGTTTTGCTCAGTGGTTAGAGCGTCGGCCTGCAGTCCTGAGAGACCCAGGTTCGGTTCCCGCTAAGGGCGCTTACCTCGGTTGCAGTTTGTCCCCGGCCCTGGTCGGTTGTGCAGGTGGCAGCCACTTGATGTGTTCCTTTCACATCGATGTTTCTCTCTCTCTCTGTTCCTCTCTCTCCCTCCCACTCTACCTGAATAAAAAATGGAAAAATGTCCTCCGGTGAGGATAAAAAAACCCCCAAAAATAAATAAATAAATAAAAAATAAAAAGAAATATCGAAAGGGACAGGTGTTCTTCCTGGAAAATATAGTAACGTTTGCATGTTCTTTTAGAGAATTCATGTACTCTCTGAAACTCATCCACAGACATCTGGATCTCAGAATGAAGACTCTTAACCCAAAGGAAAGAAACCCAGTTGTGTTAACCTCTGCTATCTCCTTGTGCATAGAGACCCTATCAGGCACTAACTTGGTGATAAATATTGTTAAGTAGACTACATAAATTAAAGAATGAATATTTATTTATTAATTATTATTATTTTTAGAGAGAGAGGGGAAGGGAAAGAGAGATAGAAACATCAATGTGAGAGAGAAACATCAATGGGCTGCTTCCTGCATGCCGCCTACTGGAGATTAAGCCCATAACCTGGGCATGTGCCCTGACCAGGAATCAAACCAGGACCTCAGTCCATGGGATGACGCTCAAGCCACTGAGCCACACCGGCTGGGCAAGAATGAATTAATAAAGAAATGCCTTATCCACTTTTTATTACTAACTCAAATTATGTCTCTGTGGGTGTTTGGCTTACTTGTATATATTGATATGTATCACATGTTCTAATATATATTGAATATCTACTCTATACAAGATCCTTGTTTGTCTGTAAGTATGTATTCTTTAGTTTGATCCTCGTCCATCTCCAATTATTTGAATTTTACATTCAGGCACTAGAAGAGTACCTGATACAGAGTGGGATAAATGTACGTGATGAGAAAAAACACAATATAGGTATTAAGTAATGCTAATGTTTTTGAACACTTATGTTCAATGCAAACATACAGTTTACATAGATTACCCTAGCTTAATCCTCACAACCACATGAAGCAAGTTTCACATTAACTTTCTTTTAGTAAAGATATACCTGGGATTTAGAGCCAATCAGAAGCCTTGCCTGAGGTATATAAAACTATTAATGAACAGAGTCAAAATTTGAATCTGTGGCTTTCTGACCTTCAATCTCATGGAAGCTAAGATACACACAGAGAGAAATAACTTGTCTGGAATCACACAGTTACTCTGTGACAAAGCAGGGAGATGAAGCCCACTGTTCTTTCAATTCTACCATTTTAACACTAAACACTGGAAAACTGACAAACATCCTTTGGAGCTAGCCCTGATTTATAAGGTGTTAACAGTAACTAGCTGTGTTTTCTGTGGGTCATAGAACAGCCAAGAATGACAGAGACTAATTTGGCTCCCCAAACTGGGTGGCTTCATTGATCTAATGATATTCCCCACATTTTAAGGAACACAATGACAAAATATACCAAAATGCTAAAACTTGACCTGGGCCTTTTTTAGGATAGAGAATTTCCCATATCTTTTTCAGTCACATCTCAACTTGGCACTAACTACAGCTGCTGCATCCCATAAAAACCATTTAGGGAAATTAGCAAGAGGCAAACGGTGGCTCTTGGCATTGTGTTTTGTGAGATTTGATTAATTATAACAATATGTATTAGAACGTACAATTTGTAGTTACTTCTAGGCTCCTGACATTTGATACCTAATTATGCCACTCCAAGTCCATGTGTGTTTTCACCATTAACCAGCACCTCTACATTAAGTACTAGGTTGTACACATTCCACTTAGCAAATAAAAAGGTAAATAAAAAATAAAGTGAGAAAAATATGGATTTAGACCTTGTCTTCAGTCATTGATGGCTGTGGGACCTTCAGCAAAAAACAATTATTTAATCAAAACCCCAGTTTTATTCTCAGTAAAATAGGGATTATAAACTATATGTCTCATAGGAGTATGAATATGAACATAAGATTAACATCAATAGAAACTTGGAATAGACCTTGCATATAAGAAAAATATGCTTAATAAATGTTAATGTTATTAAATATACATCTTTAATGTCCTAAGACTTACACTTCAATTACTAAATTGTGTTCTCTCAGTCCTATCTATCTATCTATCTATCTATCTATCTATCTATCTATCTATCTATCTAGTTCTATCTATCTATCTATCTATTCAGCTATATAAAGCATTGCCTCATTTAATCATTACCACAATCCTAAAATATTTGATAATTATCTCAATTTAATGAAAGCAGCAACTAAAACTCAGAAAAGGTAAGTAACTTGCAAAATATCCAAATTTAGTAAAATTTAATTTTCTTTACTACATCTTCTCCTATGTTTGTTATCTGTAATATCATAATCATAAAAGGACCATAGAGATCTTCAGTGAAAACAATACAAAATATGTACAATGACCTCTATCCTGATGCTAGAAACGCTTTGATAGGAGACCTGATAAAAGGGATGTCAGAGACATATCTACACATAAGGACAAAAAAGAAAAGTGACTAGCATGGACACATTGAAACAAAACTCCCTTTCCCTTAAAATGCATACCCAATGCTGTGTGACTATTATGCAATCTTATAACAAGAAAACCTTTCAGGAGATTACAAAATGGTGGTGGAGTGAATGGAAGCTACACAGACCATCTCCCAGGACCAAACTAGAATTACAATTAAATAAAGATAAATTGTTGGGGAAAGCAGCTTTAAAGGACCATATAACCAGGGACATTGAATCAAGCCTGGTAGGTCTGCAGAGGAGAGAGAGGGTGGGCTGGGAGCCCATGGACAGCAGCAGTCTTAGCTGTGAGCAGTGCCCTCGGGGTTAAAATCCCAAGCCCACTCCATAGCACAGAGAGTTGGACAGAGCACTAAATTAGCTACAGTCCCTCACTTTGGGCTCTGGCAGAGGGAGTGCAGACTGGACTGGAACTGTGTAGGAACACTCAAGATTTGAAGGGCGCTCAGAGTTTTTGCTGAGCTGTGGCCACACAGGACAGTGGCCATTTGCTCCTTCCCAGAGCTCTGGGGAGAAGCAGCAACCCAACCCTTGGAGATACAACTCCATGCACCTGTGCCAAAGGTATGCAAATTGTACCTCAATAACAACTAGCATCTGCCCCACCCTTAGTAAATCCTCTTATGCTGAACACCCGAGGGAGTTTTTTATTCAACTGAGAATCCAAGGCTATTCAAGGAACTGAGACTAATAGCCTCCAGGCAAAAAGCTAAAGGGTAACTGAACCATTCCTGGGCTTGCAAATCTACCCAGGAAAGTAAGATCTGACAGTGGTGTTCAACGTGGGACCTCCCTCGCTCATCCAAACACAGTAGAGGGAACCACAAACAGCAGAACACCAACAACCACAGGAAAAAATTTGGCAGGCTCCAAAACCCACTGAGATAGCCAAAATGGTGAAACAAAGAAACAAATCCCAAATAAAAGAACAAGAGACCTCTACTGAGGATGAGATAAATGAAATGCAGTTAAGTAAGTTATCAGAGGTAGACTTCAGAACCATGATTTTGAGGAAGCTAAACAGCATGGGTAAGGACATCAACACCATGAGTAAAGGTATAGAAACATTTAAAATCAACCAATTGAAATGAAAAACCACCAAGAAGAAATGAAGAATGACACAGCAGTTAAGAACATATTGGAAGGACTAAACAGCAGAGTAAAGGAAACTGAGGACCGGATCAGTGAATTCGAAGACAGGGTAGAAAAAAATTAAATAATAAGAAAACAAAAAGGAAAAAACAATTAAAAAACAGGAATATAACTTAAGAAAACTGTGGGACAACTGGAAACATAATAATATTTGGATCATAGGAGTCCCCAAAGAAGAAAATGAGCAAGGGTAAGAGAATATATTTGAAGAAATAGTGACAGAAAACTTCCATGATTTGGTGAAGGAAGAAGGCCCTCAAGTTCAAGAAGCACGGAGAGCCCCAAGTAAGAAGAACCCAAACAGGCCCACACCAAGACACATAGTAATTAAAATGCCAAAAATTAAAGACAAACAGAAAATCCAAAAGGCAACAAGAGATAAGCAACAACTTACCTACAAAGGAAACCCCATAAGGCTCTAAGCTGACTTCTCAACAGAAACACTACAGGCAAAAAGGAAATGGCATGAAGTAATCAAGGTCATGAAAAATAAGGATCTGAATCCAAGACTAGTCTATCCATCAAGGCTATCATTCAAAATAGAAGGTCAAATAAAGAGCTTCCCAGACAAAAAAAAAAAAAAAGGCTAAGGGAATATATTAGCACAAAACCAGCACTGAACGATATACTAAAAGGACTGCTGTAATTAGTAGAAGAAATAGGAAGAAAAATTTAACCACTAAAAACAAAAATGGCAATAAATAAGTACATATCAATAATCACCTTAAATGTAAATGTATTGGATGCTCCAATAAAAAGACACAGAGTAGCTGATTGGTTAAAAAAGCATGAATCATATATATGTTGTTTACAAGAGACCTGCCTCACAACAAAAGGCTCATATAGGTTGAAAGTGAAAGGATGGAAAAAAAATCTTCCAAGCAAATGAAAAGAAAAAAAAAAAAAAAACTGGGGTAGCAATACTCATATCTGATCAAATAGATTTCAAAATGAAGTCCATAACTAGAGACAAAGAAGGCCACAAGAAAATATTGAAAGGATCTATCCAACAGGAAGATATAACCTTGGTAAACATATATGCACCCAATATAGGAGCACCAAAAAGTATTAAAAAGCTGCTAGATGACTTCAAAGGAAAAATCAACAGCAATACAATCATAGGAGGTTACTTCAACACCCTGTTGACATCACTGGATAGATCCTCCAGACAAAAAATTAGCAAGGAAACAGATAGTCTAAATGAAGCAGTAGAGCAAATAAATTTAATAGATATCTACAGAGAATTATACCCCAAAACTGCAGAATTCACATTCTTCTCAAGTGCACATGGGATATTCTCAAAGATAGACCACATGTTAGAACACAAAGGCTCTACAAGTTCAAGAAGATTGAAATCATATCATGCATCTTCTCAGATCACAGTGGCATAAAACTAGAAATCAATTGCAGTAAGAACATGCCAAAACATTTGAACATATGGAGGCTAAATAGCATGTTATTAAACAGTGAATGGGTTACCAAGGAGATCAAGGAAGAAATTAAAAACTTCCTGGAAACCAATGAAAATGAACGCACAACAACACAAAATCTGTGGGATGCGGTGAAAACAGTTCTGAGAGGGAAGTTCATAGCACTACAGGTCTACCTCAAGAAACAAGAAAAATTTCTAATAGACTATCTAACCTCACAACTTAAAGAACTAGGAAGCAAACAGAAAGAAAACCCCAGAGCAAGTAGAAGGAAGGAAATAGTAAAGATCAGAGCAGAAATAAATGACTTAGAGAACAACAACAACAACAACAACAACAACAAAAAAAACAATTCAAATGATCAATGCAACAAAGAGCTGGTTTTTCGAAAAGATAAACAAGATTGATGAACCTTTAGCTAGACTCACCAAGAAACAAAGAGAGAGAATCCAAATACACAAAATCAGAAATGAAAGAGGAGAAGTAACAACCAACACCACGGAAATAAAAAGGATCATTAACAAATACTATGAACAATTATACTGCAACAAATTGGACAATCTAAGCAAAATGGACCAATTTCTAGAAACACAGTCTCCCAAAACTGAACCCGGAAGAGATAGAAAACTTGAATAGACCAATAACAGCTAAGAAAATTGAAGATATAATCAAGATTCTCCCAGCAAACAAAAGCGCAACCTGGATGGCTTCACAGGGGTTATTAACGAACGTTCAAAGAAGAACTAACTTCCATTCGTCTTCAAACTATTACAAAAAATTCAAGAAGAAGGAAGACTTCCCAACTTGTTTCATGAGGCCAACATAATTGTAATTCTAAAACCAGAAAAAGACACTAAAAAGAAAACACTACAGGCCAATATCCCCGATGAACACAAATGCCAAAATCCTGAACAAAGTACTAGCAAATCGGATCCAGCAATACATAAAAAAAGTTATTCACCATGACCAGGTGGGATTCATCCCAGGGATGCAAGGCTGGTACAATATTCACAAATCAATAAATGTGATACACCAAAATGTGACAAACAAAATGAAAGATAAAAACCACATGATCATATCAATAGACGCTGAAAAAGCATTCAACAAAATCCAGTACCCATTTCTGATAAAAACAAAACAAAGCAAAACAAAAAAAAACACACACAGCAATGTGGAAATAGAGGGATCATATCTTGACATAATTAAGGCCATATATGAAAGACCTACAGTCAACATCATACTAAATGGGCAAAAACTAAAAGGATTTCCCTAAGAACAGGAACAAGGCAAGGATGCCCACTTTGACCACTCTTATTTAACATAGTACTGGAAGTCTTAGCCACAGCAATCAGACAGGGAGAAAAAAAAAAGAAAAGGGATCCAAATTGGAAAGGAGGAAGTGAAATTGTCATTATTTTCAGATGATATGATATTATACATAGAAAACCCAAAAGACTCAATAAAAATCTACTAGACTTAATAAATGAATTTGGTAAAGTAGCAGGGTACAAAATTAATGGCAATAAATCGATGGCATTCCTATACACCAATGATGAAATCACAGAAAAAGAAACTAAAAAAAAAATTCCATTTACCATCGCAGTAAAAAATTAAGATACCTAGGAATAAACTTAACCAAAGAAGTACAGGACCTATTTGCAGAAAACTACAGGTCATTAAAAAAAGAAATAGAGGAAGATATAAAATAGTGGACGCACATACCTTGTTCATGGATTGGGAGAATTAACATGATTGAAATGTCCATACTACCCAAAGCAATCTATAGATTCAATGCAATCCCCAACAAAATACCAATGACATATTTCACAGAACTAGAACAAATACTTCAAAAGTTCATATGGAACCAAAAAAGACCCTGAATAGCAACAGAAATCTTGAAAAAGAAGGACAAAGTAGGTGGGATAACAATACCAGATATCAGGTTATACTACAAAGCGACTGTAATCAAAACAGCCTGGTACTGGCACAAGAACAGGCATATAGATCAATGGAACAGAACAGAGAACCTAGAAATTGACCAAAGACATTATGCTCAATTAATATTTGAGAAAGGTGGCAAGAGCATACAGTAGAGTAAAGACAGCCTCTTTAATAAATGGTGTTGGGAAAATTGGACAGCTACATGCAAAAAAAATTAAATTAGATCATCAACTTACACCATACAAAAGTATAAACTTAAAATGAATAAAAGACTTAAATGTAACTCGTGAATCCATAAAACTCCTAGAAGAAATGTGGGCAACACAATTTTAGACATTATATGCAGCAGAATTTTCACTGATATATCACCAAAGGCAACAGAAACAAAGGAAAAAAATGAACATATGGGACTACATCAAAATCAAAAGCTTCTGCACAGCAAAAAGCACAATCATCAAAATGGAAGGGGAGCCCTGGCTGGTTTGGCTCAGCGGTTAGAGTGTCGGCCTGCGGTCCTGAGAGACCCGGGTTTGGTTCCCGCTAAGGGCGCGTACCTCTGTTGCAGTTTGTCCCCGGCCCTGGTCGGTTGTGCGGGTGGCAGCCACTCGATGTGTTCCTTTCACATCGATGTTTCTCTCTCTCTCTCTGTTCCTCTCTCTCCCTCTCACTCTACCTGAACAAAAAATAGAAAAATGTCCTCGGGTGAGGATGAAAAAAAAAAAAAAAATGGAAGGGGAACCCACTGTATGAGAGAGCATCGTTGCCAATGATACATCAGATAAGGGGTTAATTTCCAAAGTATATAGAGTGCTCATATAACTCTACCAAAGGAAGACAAAGAACCCAATTTAAAAATGGGCAGAGGAACTAAAAAGACACCTCTCCAAACAGGACATACAAATGGTCATGAGTCATTTAAGAAATGTTCAACATCACTGATCATCAGAGAGATACAAATTCAAACAACAATGAGGTATCACCGCATACCTGTCAGAACTGGTCGCCATCAACAAATCATCAAACAACAAGTGTTGGAGAGATTGTGGAGAAAAGGGGGGACTCTATTACACTGCTGGTGGGAATGCAGACTTGTGCAATCACTATGGAAAACACTATGGTGTGGCCTCAAAAAATTAAAAATTGAATTGCCATTTTACCCAGTGATTCCACTTCTAGGAATATACCCTAAGAAGCCTGAAACACCAATCAGAAAAAATATATGTACCCACATGTTCATAGTAGCACTATTTACAATAGCTAAGATCTGGAAACAGCTCAAATGTCCATCAGTGGACAGTTGGATAAAAAAAACAGTGGTACATATACACAATGGAATACTATGCAGGTGTACAAAAAAGAAAAAGATCTCTTATCCTTTGAGACAACATGGAGGGACCTGGAGATTATTATCCTAAGCAAACAAGCCAAGCAGAGAAATACAAATATCACATAGTCTCACTTATTTGTAGAATATAATGAACATAAAATTCTGAGGAACAGGGTGGACTCAGAGATGTGGAAGTAGAGTACAGACTGACAATCCTCAGAAGAGGTGGGAGGGAGAAAAGAGATAAACCACAGAACTTATATGCATGTACGCATAACCGATGGACATGTACAGCAAAGCTGGGGATGGTGAGGAGTGTGTCAATGAGGAAAAAGGAGAAACATCTGTAACAAAATTTAACTAATTAAAAAATATTAAACCTTTCAACATTATGATTTTAAAGCTATTGTACTTCTTCGTTCTTTATTGTTTAAAGCAACATTTTGAGATGAAACCACCTATACAGGAAATAGGAATTAGAAAGTCACAAGTTGCATCACACATTCCTCTTTTAAAAAATTGTTGAGCCCATGAGTAGCAGTGTCTGCCCAGCCAGTTTGGCTCAGTGGCTGAGCATCGACCCAAGCATCAAGAAGTCATCGTTTTGATTCCTGGTCAGGGCACATGCCCAGATTGTGGGCCAAATCCCTGGTGTGGGGCATGCCAGAGGTGGCCAATCAATGTTTCTATCTCCTTCTCCCTCTCCCTCTCCCTCTCCCTCTCCCTCTCCCTCTCCCTCTCCCTCTCCCTCTCCCTCTGGAATCAATAAAGGAAAAATAATAATAATAAAAAGAAAAGCAATGTGTCTGAGACAGAGTAGTACAATGGAAAGGGAACGGAATGTAGTATCCATCAACCTAACTTCAAATCCTGGTGACCTTGGTCAATTAATTCACTATATCTATCAGAGACTCTTTTTGTTTCCCCGTCTTGTGTAAAATGGAAATAAAAAGAAAACAGGGCCTGGGCCAGTTTGGCTCAGCAGTTAGAGCATCGGCCTACCGACCTAAAAGTCCCAGGTTTGATTCCGGCTGAGGGCACATACCTAGGTTGCAGTTCTTTCCTGACCTTGGTTGCAGTGCCTTTTCTCCCCAGTTGGGGTCGTGCGGGTGGCAACTAATCAATGTGTCTCTCTCACATCTATGTTTTTTTCTCTCTCTCTCTCCCTCCCACTCTGCCTGAAGATAAATGTAAAAATATCCTTGGGTGAGGATTAAAAATAAAAAGGAAACAGGGAGTCTTATTACATTCATATTTTTGTGATGAAAAGGCATCTTGGTCCATTATAAATGCCATAATTGCTATTAAGACATGGCTTTATACTCTAGATAAGAAGTCAACCACAAAAGTAGGCTTAGGTGATCAAAGTCTCTATATGTAGCAAGTACAAAAGAGATATTTGTGTATTCCTTTATAAGCACTTTAGAAACAATTTACAAAATAATAGTAAGTGTGTACATAGATTTGAATATTTAAAGCTAAAAGTCTATTATGTATGTGGCTCCTGCTTGCAATGAATTTATCTTTGACCACACTGCAACACCGGGTACAATACTTTGTTCAGTTAAATGTACTCAGTCAAATGCCTTCTCCTATGTAAAGCTATGAGGATGAACTGTAATGGTCAATTTGTGTAGTTTGGCAACAGCTGGAATTTACAATGAAGATTCAATAAGCACTGCTATTTGAGTTGATTAAACTTTATAAGAAAGTCACACCAAATGAATTGTATGGAAAATTAGGGGAGTTTGATCAAGATTATAAATCACGTTTTTGTGCCTTATTCCATGTTTTTCCACTTCACTGCAAATATAATTTAGAAGGCAGCTGTCATCTCTTATCATGCTACATAAAAACAATCATTATTGACTATTGCTACCCTTCTGAATTTATGAAATTATTCGCCTTAAGTTCCAAGTGCATTTTTAAAAAGTAGAACTAAAGTATAGAGAGCAAAAAAAAAAAAAAATCATAAATTATGTTGCTGTTTACATTTCTACTGACAAGTCACATCATTTGTTTAAATACAAGATCCTGTTTTTATTGAACAAATTAGAGATACGTTAAGAAAATCAAGTAACAGTTCCTTTTGATTCCACAGTATCATGCCATCTGTCACTAAAGTATACAAATTGTCTGCTTCACTTGCTTCCTGTTTTTAGGGTCCATCAGCTTCCTGAAGCTGCATTCAATACTTCTAAAATATGCATACTCTTCTCCATTTCCAGTGTTGCTGCCCTAGGGAAGGAATTCTCGTCTGAACAGTTATCCCGGGCTTCTACCTAGTCTCCCAACTGCCTTCAGACTCTCTCCCTCTTGATCTTCCATGAATCACATAATCAGTGATTAATAAACACCCCCTGTGCATTTGCTTCCCGACTAGCTGATATTATTCAGGTTGGCCCTCCCGTGGCTCCTGGGTATAGGCTTCCACTGAGCCTGAAGGTCTTGCAGCGCTTCAGGTACCCAGTGAAACTGGTGAAGCTCCAGATTCTGAAGCTTCACCCCAACGAAAGCAGCTATACGCCTACTCCAACTTCAGAAGTGGGATGGAGTATCTAAAATCTACCTTTCACACCATCACCAAATACCTGTCTGATAATATCTGACTCTACTGCATAGCTCCTTAAGGACATTCTTCCATGGATGATGTAACAGGTAACCATGTAGCAGCAAACATATATTTTCAACTCCTATCCTACACATCGCTGGTTTTGGACATGCTGTGTCCTCTTTGTAAAATGGTCTTTTGACTATCCCCTGCCTGGAAAACCCGATTATCTTTCAAACCCGACCTGAAAGGACACCTCCTCTCTGAATCTTTTATGAATTCAACTCACCTGCTTCCTAACACAGGGAGTTGTTGACTGCTCTGTCCTCAAGAGCGCTTTGATTTTATAAACTTCTCACACCATGTTTGAGTTGGATGCGTTTATCTCTGTCTCCCTGCAATTTCCCCGAGAAAAGTCATCATGCTGTACCCCCGGGGCAAGCCACAGTGCTTGCCACAGGGGTAGGGCACAACAAAAATGCCATTTGAGTCATTGAATCTCTATTTAAAAGATGCCCTTTAACTAAAATGAAACAAATGTTGGGAATGCTAGGGGCCAAAGAGGGTGGAAATAGGACTTGTCCTGTCCTACACTGATAGGCCAATGATCCGAGGCAAGATCCTAGTTGGGAGTGGGACCAGTCGTTCAGATACTCTCTGGACACAGTGAGAAGCAAGGGAAGGAAACTGGCATTTATTAGGCACTAGTGCATGCCAGTCAGTGTGCTCAGTCTTTTAATAGTTTTTACTCATTTAATCTCTACAACCCTGACAGTTACATATAACTCCCAAAGTCTTGGCCAGGAAACTAATGTTCAGCCAGATGAAACAGCGATAGCCTAGCTGTTCATGTTAGACCGAAGGTGTCAACCCAATTATCTGCAGCTTGAGAATTAAACTTTTCCCCTGCAAGTGCCTATTTCAAAGTATCATCTGCAACAGAAACGAAATGGGTGTTAATGACAGTATTACCCATACAAATTTCTAACAGTACTTATTATGTGTCAGGTAAAAGGCTGGGCACTGGGGACAGAAGTGAATTAGACACTTTCCTTCCTCTCAGCAGTGTTCAACTGTATGTGAATCGAATCGAATTGATTCTAGAGCTTAGTGTAGCCAACCTTAAGGTAATGCTGGGCTTTATCAAAAAGCAGAAAGTGCTTAGTTTTGTTTGGCTTTGTTTTGCTTCTGTGATTATGTAAAGAGGAAAAGTGTGGAGGCAAGAGTCCCTCTTCCATGTCAGGCGAGTGACTTCAATAATTACCGCAGGAGCTGGAGACGTCAGCTCCTTCCAATTAACTTCTGTTACCAAGTGCTGTTGACTGCTTGCCTGACAGCCACACTCAGACGCACGGGGAGAAGAGCACACGAGATTTCTTTGCATTTCATAGTTCACAGATTAAAGGCAGTGTCAAGAGCAAGTCGGGGTTGAAGAATTGATTTATTTGGCAGTGAGTGTGTGGGGAAGGACCTCCGCATCATTACAAACAAGGCTGAGGCACTTTCATAACATGTTCTATCTCTTGGTACACAAATCAAGCATTTGTTTCCCCCTTTTTGATGCATTTACTTTGAGGGTTTCACTGACAGAAAGCATGGCTAAATCCAGCTGTCTTAAATCCCAGCAGTTACAACCCTAGTGTTAGCTGTTACAGGCACTCTGGCTCTGGCTCAGATGCTTGCTGGGAACTGCTTGTGGGCAGTGGGAATAAGTCACCAGTACACAGGTTAGAGAATATTCTAGAGAGCCTGACCTAGGCCAAAGGAAAAACCTGACAGACCCAAAAGGTCATTTCTACATTAATCATAATAATAGTGACACAATAATAACAGCCACTCAAACAGCTATATGTGTTAAGCCTTTCTAGGGGTGTGTGTGTGTACATATGTATAAATATACACACATATGTGTGTGTACACACATGTATACACAAAGCCCATACATATGTGTGTGCGTACATGTGATAAACAGACTGTGCAAATATCCTGCACCCCATTATACTTTCTCTGAGGATTAGCGTCCACTGACTAGTTCTTTCTGATCTAGTCTTTATTATCTATGATGATGCAAAACTTAATTTTTTAACTTCTATACTTCCTCCACATTAAACAATGGGCCCTTGGCATTTTACCATAAACAAGAACCCTCCTGTTTCCCCCAATGATGGATTAATTGACTTGATCTATTTGTTATTAGATATGGCCAAATTGTTTCCTATTTTTCAATGGTTTATAATTCTTTATTGTACATACTTATTTTCATGTTCAAATTGTTTCAGATTTTCCAGTGGAAACACTGTCAAGCTACTTCCTGTTCTTTTGACATGCCCCTATCATTTCTGGGGTGTATTTCTTGTCTTTCTAGCATCACATGATGTTTAGGATCACCTGGTACATACCTCCCCAGTCCTGAAATCAGACACTTCTCTGAGGACCTCTGCTCCATGATAGGGAGGAATGGTATTAGATATGCAGATCTGGGAACTAGGTTTACTTACTGCTGTTGGAGATCTTTGATTCTTGATCCTTTCAACAGATAAAGCTAGGAAACATATGTATGCATAAAAATGTATGCATATACACATAAAATATGCATGCATATGTAAGTAAAATGTACATACACATATGAATACATATATAAATGTGCAATGCAGATACAGGCTTATATATACTGGACATCATGAATTCACACTGATACCTTAAATTTTCATCCCGAAAGAAACTTTTTGTTTTCTGTTTTTGGCCTTATATCATTCAATATCTCTATATTTCAATTACAGTAAAAACACTGTCTTTCTTTAATATCAACATATTTATTCATTGCTTCAATCCTATAACCCCTAAAATAGTTTCAGAATTCTTTGCTTCTACTCTTACAAAAAAAATAGCAAAACATAAAACCAAATCTATTGAAAATAAGTTTGGTGTTAGTTGGCATTTATTCCCTCCTCCTACTCACACTGCTGTGACTGAGCTCATAGAATCAAAAACTATGAAAATGTTACCTAAATTCATCCTTCCTTCCTTTTCTTTCAGTTTAATCTGTTAATGGTATTTGCCTAATTTTCGACAGGACAAATTTAATTTTCAGTTCAGTTTTTCACTATTCTCTAAATATTAGGGTGTCTTTTCTTTCTGAAATGTATTATAAATTTTATTCCCATTGGTCATCTTTCTTTTAAATCTTTGCTATTCAAAGTCTGTTATTTTTATTTTTATGTAGTCCAATTTATCAAGTTTTTTAATTTCTTATGGGTTTTTACCCATAGTTTGAATGATTTTCCCTATCTCTGTGTCAAAGATTCAGCTGTGTTTTCTTTTTGTTCTAGCACTTGTGTGGTTTTCACAGTTAGAATTTCCTAGCTGTTCTAGATGATCTGTAACTGTGGTTTCCAAACAGTTCACAACCTATGGCTCCACAACAGTGATTTAGGAGGACTAAAAATAAGTAATTGAAAATATATTTGTCAATTAAAATCTCTAATTAAAAGCAACACATCTACTTAGCCATGTCAAATACAATTTTTAATGCATTGAAGATTATTAATACACTAACATTTGCTGCTAAGCAAAATAATTTTGGTGAACTATCATAATATACTTTCTTCTTCCATATTTGGATATACATTGAACCTCTGTGAATACGTTATTGATTAGTGAGTTTGTAGTCCTTCCCTGATTGGTTTTTAAATTCAGGCCTATACATGTCAGCTAAAAACAAAACAAGTAAATCTCTATACATCAGTACATCAGATGTACCATACATAATTAAGACTATGAAAAACTCAGGGAGATTTGATTGGTGCATGAATGTCTTTCAGACACTGCAACAATGAGATGTGTGCAGGAGTAAGTCAACACTTAAGACACTATAATGTGAGATGTCAGAGTACTGGTATTTGTCGAAATTAATATGAGTTTTAAATCCTTCTTGTCTTACTCATATTAATTCATCACAAAAGTATTTGTTAAAAACCCACTATGAATTAGGTGCTGTATTGGGTCTTATTTAAATATAAAGCAATGAACCAAGTCTTCATGATTTCTCCAACTTTAAGAGTTCCAGGAGACCCTAAGAAGCCTGAAACACCAATCAGAAAGAATATATGTACCCCCATGTTCATAGCAGCACTATTTACAATAGCTAGGATCTGGAAACAGCCCAAGTGTCCATCAGTAGATGAGTGGATAAAAAAGCTGTGGTACATGTACACAATGAAATGCTATGTAGCTGTAAGAAAGATCTCTTCTTATCCTTTGAGATGACATGGAGAGACCTGGAAAGTATTATGCTAAGCAAAACAAGCCAGGCAGAGAAAGATAAATATCACATGATCTCACTTATTTGTGGACTATAATGAACTAAACAAACTGATGAACAAAATAGACCCAGAGACATAGAAGTGGGGTACAGACTGACAAAAACCTCAGAGGAGGGGATGGTTGGGGGGGGGGGGATGAACCACAGAACTTATATGCATGTATGTATAAGCAATGGACATGGACAACAAAGCTGGGGACAGGTCAGGGGGTGAGGGTGGGGAGGAGGGTGTCAATGGGGGGGAAAGGAGAAACATCTGTAGCAAAAATAAATTAATAAAAAATAAATAAAATGAAGAAAATTATATTATTGCCCTTTAAAATAAATAAATAAATAAATAAATAAATAAATAAATAAATAAATAAGAGTTCCAGGCAAGACACATTAAACAATTAATTTTAATCAAAAAATGGTAAGAGCTATAATAGAAGTTCTAGATATTGTAGGATTATATACAGTGGTTCTCAACCTGTGGGTCATGACCACTTTGGGGGTCAAATGACCCTTTTACAGGGGTCGCCTAAGGCTTAACAGTAGCAAAATTACAGTTATGAAGTAGTACCAAAAATAATTTTATGGTTGGGGGTCACCACAACATGAGGAACTATATTAAAGGGTCTCAGCATTAAGAAGGTTGAGAACCACTGATAGGAGAATATATGGTCAATGAGGTATATAGAACATCACCCTGAAAAAATATTGCTTAAATTAAGACCTGGAAAATGAGTATGAGTAAGTAAAATGTCTTTTAATTTTTAATTTTTTTTATATTAGAGTTTCTCATGAGATTGTTTCATGTTATTGTAAAGTAGATTGTTTTCTTTTAGTTATTTTGTCGTTAGCATATAGAAAGGTATATGAAATCATCATATTGTATAGCTTAAAGTTACAGAACATTATATGTCGATGATATTGCAATAGAACTGGAAAACAAACAAAAACACATAATAGATAGAACCCCAAAATCTTCAAGGCCTCCTTGTCAACTTCCACTGCTCATCACCTTCACCCATACCTACACCTAGCTAACCTATTGCTTAAGACTTGACTTGATCCAGGCCTTGCCTTTTTTTTTTCCTTCATTGATTTCAGAGAGAAAGGAAGTGTGAGAGAGAGAGAGAGAGGGAGAGAGAGAGAGAAACATCGATCAGAGAGCACATTGGCCATCTCCTGCATGCCCCAGATTGGGGATCGGGCCTACAACCTGGGCAGGTGTCCTGACTGGGAATCGAACCAGTGACCTCCTGGTGCATGGGTTGATGTCAACCACTGCACCACACTAGCTGGATGATCCAGGCATTGCCTTTAAGAGGATATCTTGTCCTAGCCAAAGTGACTCTGTTGGTTGGGCAACATCCTGTGCACCAAAAGGTTGCCAGTTGGATTCCAGATGAGGGCACATGCCTGGGTTGCCAGCTTCATCTCTGGTAGGGGACATGACTAAGGTATCTGATCCTCTCTCTCTCTCTCTCTCTGTCTCTCTCTCTTCTTTCCTCTCTCTAAAAGTCAATAAACTATTCTTTTAAAAAGGAGGATACCTTCCCTCCCCATGCTTACCCTATGTGGCCACCTGCTCTCCCCATGCCTACCCTTGACATTCTTACTGTATCCTCCATATTTTTCTTGCTACTATAGCATTTTTCTTACTCCACTCTCTGTGTCAATGCCCCCACCACAGGATACTCAGGTCCTTAAGCCCAGGACCAAGCCTTATATATCAGCACAATTGCTAACCATTCTTAGTCAATCCATCTAAATAAATAAAGATATTTGCTAAGATAAAAGAGGAAATGCACTGTAGGTAAGGACAGAATGTTACGAAAAGAGGACAAAGTATGAATGCATGTTTTGGGTTTAAAAAATGGAAAATAGGTGTGCTTGGAAAATAAAATAAATTCTTGGGGATACAGAAACCCATTATGAAAAATCTTGAGAGAAAAAAAATAGAGGTTAGAATCTTAGGGGCCTGAATTTTGCGGTAATAACTGTGGGCTTTATGTAACAGACAATGGTGAACAAGGTAAGCTCTGTAGCAGGCTGGAAATGGTTCCCAAAGATGTCACGTCCTAATCTCTGGAATCTGTAAATGTTACCTTCTGCAGGAAAAGGTTTTTACAGACTTAACTAAGGATCTTGCAATGGAGAGAGCATCCTGAATTATCCAGGTGAACCCTACAGTCAATCACACCTATCACTGTAAGAATGAAGCAAAGGGAAACTTAACACACAGAAGAGAAGCTGATGTGAAGACAGAGCAGAGAAAGACGTGAAGATGCTGGCCTTGAAAACTGGACTGACTACAAGCCAAGGAGTGCTGCCGCCAGCAGAAGCTGGAAGAGGCAAAGAACAGAGTCTCCTATGGAGCCTTGGGAAGGATTGCAAACCTGCTCACACCTTCAATTTATCCCCATGATGCTGATTTAGGATTTTTGGTCTCCAGAACTGTGAGAGAGTAAATTACTGTTGTTTTAAGGCACCGAGTTTGTGGTAATTTGTTACAGCAGCTGCAGGAAACCCATATAACTTTAATAGGGGAGAGGTAGAAATTTATTTGTAACAGGAGCATTCTGGCATTACTAGGAAGGAAGCCTGGGGAGGGAACTGCAGGAGCAGGGCAGGAAGCCAACTGAGAGATAATGGTATTAGTGCCAGTGAGCCATCAGCAGAGCCTAGAGTGCAGTGGCAGCCCTGGGAATGATGAACAGTGAACGAAAATTTACTTCTAAACTATCCCTCCTGCCATGATTGATTTGCGTGTGTGGTGAAGGAAATTTCACAGAATTAAAATGGATGTAAATATATAGTTTTAGAGTCTTATGGTGGTTAAAAAAAAATAGAACATCTAAAATGCATATCTTTTCATCTTGTACACAGAAAAACTAATTGCTATCACACTATGGGCTGGGTTGCGTCAAAATTAAACTTTCTTCTAGATCGAAAAACTGTGGCATTTCCTGCACACAGAAATCATTTCAATTTCTTTGGATTATAGAAGGAAACTCAGAGATTCTGGCCTAGCCTTTCCAGTCCTTTTACCTGCGTTCTAGATGAGTGGTCATTTGACTTCTACCTGTCTAACAAGCAACTCACTACCAATACAGGCAGCAGGCAGCCCACACAGGCAGGCAGTCTACCTGTTATGCACTCATGTGACAAGTACTTATCAAATATATTGGGGGTTCTTCTAGTCCTAAAGATCCAGGCATCCATAAGAAAGACTCATGGGCTTCCACTGCAGAAGACAACGGATCATAACCAAGGACCCACATACACTAACACAATAATAATCAGATACTGACAATATGTTCTGAGAAGATGAATTACAGTAATAAGGTATTGAATATTAAAATTCTGCGATCAGGAAAGACATCCCTGAGGAGGCAGCATTTGAGTTGAGACATGAAAGACAGGTAGGAGCTGGCTGTGCGAAGGTGTGGACCCGAGCACTCCAGGCAGAGGTAACAGAAGTTCAAATGCCTGGCAGTAGACGTGAGCTTGGTGTGTTCGGGGATCAGGCTGAGGTCAGTATTGCTGCCATGTCATGAGAGTACAATATCTGAAAGTTACAGGTCTGTGATGCCCCAGACCACACAACTAAGAGCACGGGGATGGCTGCGTGTTTGAATGAGAAAAACACCGGCTAGGCATTCCATGATCTGAGTTTGCATTTTTGCCCCTCACTTGACAGGTGTGAGCTCTAAGATTTTTCTTTGCCTACCTCTATTTCCATCTCCTGATATTTCTGACAGGTGATGGGCTCACTCCAGATCACTGATGTTCAAATTGTGTTCCATGAGGCCCACGAAGGGACCTCGCTGAAGGGCTCAGCTCTCACCACTAGCTTCATCCAGAGCAGCTGTGTGCCTGCTGTTTGTATTTGCAAAACAAGTGTATTTCAGCAAAGTACTCTGCAGGTCAAAAAAAAGTTTTATAAACAATTGGCTAAAATTATCTATTCAATTATCTAAAACTACAGAATCCAGTGATTCTAAGCTCGAGACAATTTTTACTTTATGTGTGAGAAAAAAAATGTAGTCTAAATATGAAGTGATTGCCTAATAAAGTAGTAAGCTTCCTATCAGAGGAGTTTTGCAAAAACAAAGGAAAAGAAAAAAAAAGTATATTTGTAAATATTAGGTTACACAAATTTAAAGCATTTATTTGCTGCAAACACTTGCAGTAGCTTGAATGAGCTGATGTTCTTAGAATTTCCATGAAGAAAAACATTCAGTATGCAGCATAGACTAGACTTCCTTTAGAGACTTGGTTTTATGGAACATGTTATAAAATTAGTGTCCCATGAGACCCTTTATTAAAAATCTTTCCTAATCAGTCTGTGGTAGTAGGATGCTGAACCTTTATTATAAACTCTAAGAAAGTGGAGTCATTTCTATTCTATTCACAGCTATATTTGCAGCGTTTTGTGTACTGCTGGGATGGCAATATTCTATTAATAGTTCTTGAATGGCTCTCTGAATGAATGAGTTGAAAGTAGATAGGAAATCTAACTATGCTCCTGAGAGGTGTGGAACATTGTAGTTGCCCTCTAATGTCACCAAAATCACAGAAAAACCAGTGACATAATCAAGAACCCATTATTCTGACCCTAAGCCTATTTCAGGAGATTCTAGTTTCTTTCAGGCTCACACCTTCTCTTATAGGCATCACTTATTTAGGTGACAAAATTGTTTTAATATCTTTTGTTCCATATTCTCTAGTAGCTTTGGAAAATCTATGATGAGCTTACAGGTAATGTAGATGGTAATCATATATTCAAATGTATTATTACAAAATTGATATGTACTATGAAGAAAACATACATAGAGCTAAGATATGATGTATTGAGACTCATGGAAGAGTTCATTGAGAATTACTTGTGAGATCTGAGATCTCAACAGGGTAACTACACAGAGGAGGTAGAGTACAGTTGTTAAAAGACAAAAGAGAAGCATGAATAAGACCCTGAGTGGAAGTAAGCATGAGTAAAAGGGATGAAGATGTAGTCCTAGAAGTTAGAATGAAGAAATTAAAAGAGCTGTTACTGAGGTTGGAGAGCTGGGCATTCCATATGAAGGGTTTTTTTTTTTCCTTTTTTTATATAAATAATGGAAAGTAATAAAAATTATAAAAAAGGAGGTATTCTTTTATTTACTTATATTTGTTAAAGAAAACTTCACTATGGATTCAGAGTGCATAAAATAAAAAGAATAAAATATAGAGATGAGGCTTCACCAGGGGTTATAACAGTGTGGACAGAGTGAAGAGATTCCTGACATATTTAGCAACTAATATTTATGCTATATGATACGTTGTATATAGGACAACAATCATTTCTCAATTTTTGAACTTCTGAAAAAATAGAGAGCTTTGGGCATATTCTGATGCTATTGGGAAGGACACAGGTAAGAGAAGGGGGGAGAGGGAGAGAGAGATAGAGAGGGTAGAGAGGTGGGGAGAGGGAAGAAAAAGAAGAGGAATAAGAGGAAAACCAGAGAAAGAAGAAGGAGAGGGAGAAAGAAGGAGAAGCAGTAAGAGAAAGGAAAAGGGGGAGGGGACGGGAGGGGAAGGGAGAGGGGAGGGACAAGCCAAGAAGAGACAATATTGTAAATCAACAGCATTAATCAATGTTGTGATTGCCATTGTGCTAATAATGGTACCATTCAAAGGAAGCTAGGAAAATAACCTACTTTACAAGGAAGAAATAAATGTGCTTCATTTTGGATTTTCTGTCTGTGGCTTCTTTGGGATATCCAATCAAAAATGCTAAAAATAAGACTGGTGCCCTGGCCAGCATGGCTCAGCAGTTATAACATTGGCCTGCAGATCAAACGGTCATGGGTTCAATTCCCAATGAAGGGCACATACCTGGGTTGCAGGTTGGATCCCTGGCCCAGGCTAGGGTTGTGCAGGAGGCAACTAGTCAATGTGTTTCTCACATCCATGTCCCCCCTTCCACTGTATCTAAAAACCAATGAGAAAACATCCTCGGGTGAAGATTAACAAAAATATAAAATAAAATAAATTTTAAAAAATAAGACTGGAGCTCAGAAGAGAGGTCTATACTAGACATTTCAAGAATTAAACATTTCAAGAATTAAACATTTCAAGAATTAAAAGAGTACCTAAATCCTTCAGCTTCAGTAGCACCGTTGTGAGACAGAAAATATAGTACATAAAGGGACATGCTTTAAAGAATATGTTAGAAAATAATAAAGAGTATTTATTGAGTCTTTTCCATATATCAGGTACTGTCTTAAGCAAGTAAATGAATTCTTTCTTTTAAAAGAACATTTGATGAAGTTAATAGGACTAGTGCCATTACGAAGAGGTCGTCCACGCTGACTTCCTGGTAGCAGAAGTGACAGCGAGGATTTGAACTTGAAGAGGCTGGCTCCACAGTCTAAACTCACGACCATGAGGTTATAGCATGGGCCAACAAAGAAGCACAGGGGCCCTGGCTGGTTTGGCTCAGCGGTTAGAGCGTCGGCCTGCAGTCCAGAGATTCCCAGGTTCGGTTCCCACTAAGGGGAGGTACCTCGGTTGCAGTTTGTTCCTGGCCCTGGTTGGTCATGCGCGTGGTAGCCACTCAATTTGTCCCTTTCACATCGATATCTCTCTCTCTCTCTCTCTTCCACTCCCTTTCACGTCGATCTCTCTCTCTCTCTCTCTCTCTCTCTCTCTCTCTCTCTCTCTCTCTCTCCCCCTTCCATTCTATCTGAACAAAAAATGGAAAAATGTCCTCGGGTGAGGATTCAAGAAAGAAAGAAGCACAGGGAACAAAACAGAAAAGGAGGAGGAAAGTCAGGAACAAGGGCTCTCACAAAAGTTAAGGGAAGGAAGAAATAGTCACTAAGCAGAGGGTTGATGGGCAGCAAAACCAGATGAGGAAGAAAATCTGCCTACTGTATTTAGCAATGGGGAGATCATTGCAGTTATCTTGACTGAGGAATGGAAGCAGAAGACGCTTTGAAATAGATAAAAGTTTGGGAGGGAGGCTGCGGAAGCAGTAGCTGGTGAGAGAACAGAAGACAAGCGTTATTTTGTTTAAAGAATAGAGAGGGTTGGACACAGTCTGGTGCCAGTGGGTAGGATACAATGGGAAGAAAAAGATAGAGATTGGAGAAACAGGAAAGGTTAATCAATACCAGTAACCAACGTTGCTGTGAGACTCGAGACAGCGGGGAAGATCAGGACACAGAACAATGGACAACTAGATGCGATATTAGAGGCAGAGCACAGCTAATGTTATTGGCAGAAACATGGAGAATAAGGGGCATCTACTGGTCAGAGTATAAACTGAGAAGACGAAGATGAATGTGAAGAAGATTGATGGCTCGTTTGTGTGTTTGTTTTTGAACGGGGATGGAAGAGTCAGCATTATCAATTATACATACTAGATGATTATTCTCTAAGAGAAAAATCCGTAGGCAAGTTAGACTCAGAAATCTGTGGGCCACAGAGATGCTTAGAAGTAGTCATCACAAGATGCACAGGAGGAAATGCACCAGTAAGAGAAAGACTGCTGGGCAGAGCTGGAAGCCATGCCTGGAATTCATTTACGGCAGAGACCGCGGTGCCTGTGTGACTGCTTCAGCAATGTTAAGCTGCTGGAGTACCTGTGCTCAAAATGTAAATATTTGCTTGGGGAGGCGAAGCCAGACTCAGAAAAAAACAGTTTAAATAGCAGTGATATGGGGACGGTGGTTTAATTAAAAAACATGTTCAGTGAATAGAAATTTTTTTTTTAAATTTAGGATGTTTATGGTTGAAATTTATTTTTGTGTAGATGACATCTCTGATTTCTTAACTATTTCCCTGCAAACCTGTGATACTTTTGCTCATACTGTTTGTCTCAGCTTCTTACATAGAAAATTTTCCTCCCTTCCTCTTCTTTCAATCTGTCTCCTTCCCTCCCCTTTTCTCTTTTGCTCACTTCATTTCTCTTCCCTTCTTTCCTTTCCTTCCTTTTTCTCCTAACTTCCCTTTCTTTTGTCCAGACTCATACGCCAGGGATTTTTAACTCTGGTTATAAATTAAAATTACATGGGAAGCTTCAAAGAATACTTATCTCTGGATTGAAATAAATTCAGAAAATCTGGGGTTAGGGCCAGGACATCAAGATTACATTTGTTAAATGAACAAGTATCATTCAAAAGCAAAACCCAGTAGAAACAGTTTCTCCTGTATACTTTACAGTGCATTAATATGCTGGCATGCATAAAAACAGAAAAGAAATAAAATGAAGCAGAAAGGAAACAGCAAAACCAGGTGCCCCTCTGCCCCTCATCCTGCCTCCTTAGTCAGTCTCCTAGCTCATTGTGATGACCAGTCACTCCAACTGTGAGCATCTGTAGACATGCCCCTGTGAACTCCGGTAGCGCATGGGGAAGATAAGAAGCTGCCTTATTCTGGTGAAATTGATGTGTTGAGAGAAGTAGGGAGGCCAGGGTTCTCATTTCACTTTCTTTCCTTCTTTTTTAACATGTTTCTTATTGATTATGTTAGGGAGAAAGAGATGGAAATATCCATGTGAGAGAGAAACATCAATTGGCTACCTCCCGCACGCCCTCTACTGGGGATTGAGCCTGCAACCTGGGCATGTGCTCTGATGGAATTGAAACTGGGACCTCTCAGTCCATGGGGTGATGCTCAATCCACTGAGCCACATTGTCTGGGCTCCATTTTCTTTCTTAATATGAAAATTTAAGCAACAATGTCACCCCTCTGAGTTTCAGTTTCATTTACAAGATAAAATGTTTGCATATTCCCTATGGAAGGTCTGGAGAGGAAAGTGAAATCTGTACCATGTAACACATTTATTTAATATTTGCATCATAATAGCACTTTATCAAATGCCTTTTGCATTCAAAAAGCCTGGTACAATGGTGGTACATGATAAGTAGTGTTGAAGGTTTCTAAAGTGACCAAGCCTTTAATAAATGATTTGTTAATACTTGATGCCTTCTTTAAAACATAGGGTTTGTTTTTGTGAACAATTTTACAGTGCTTAAAAGTAAGACTTCACACCCATTTCTTCCCTCAGCCAGAAGAAATTATTGTATCCACAGCAAAATGAAATTAACCACTAACCACTGAATCATTCCTGGGAGACAGATAAACCAAATAGTTGGTAGTTGAGATGACCTCAATCAACAAAATGGAAGTGTTACCTGAGAGGAAATGGGTATCACTTTATTCAGAATGAATCCAGCCTTTAACTTCAATTTGAGATACTATTTCTCCTTAGAAATGTGTATTCATTTTTTGAAGACATCCTGGTCCAAACCTGGCTGACATTACACAATTCAAGTAAAAAAACAAAAAATTGCTGGCTTGAGAGTGTAATTCTAAGCTCTCAGCCTACCCGTGGGGCTTGCATTCTTTGCCAGATGGGAGAGACCACAGAGCCTTCCGAAATCCCTTTCTGGACTACGATCACATTTTCCAGACAGCAGGAGCCCGGCTGTGAGACCAAGTCTTCTCAGCTTTCATGGGGTTCCAAGACACTTTTGTTTATAAAAGAGGAAGAAAGACTGAGTAGAAATTTACTTTTCTGTTTAGCACACTTGCTTCAATTGAACGGGAAGCTATTTGGGGGCTTATCAGACACCTACAGTGGTTCCCGTAGTCAGCTTTGTCTTCTATGAGAATTAAGTAAGTACACCCCTGCATTCTTTTATTCATGTATCCATTTTTAACACATTTAGTACGCCAAGTGCTTAGTGCTTTGTTAGATATCAGATGTATGAGGAAGAATTCCCAAATGAAACAAATGGTAGAATCCTAGAATGAAATAGAAGTTTCATCATTCAAAGAGGGTTTAATAAAAAGACAATTTACAACAGTGTGGACAGGATGGGAGAGGGTAGATCCCAACCCACCTCTTCCTGGGGCTAGTGAGGAAGGAGCTGTTACCGTTTCCAGGAGTGAAGGGATAAGAAAAGGAGAGAGTACCCCACATCCATTCACCTTCCATCTCTCCTGCCTCCCCTTACCCCATTTCCTGCCAGGGCCTCCCCTTGATTGAATTCAACAAGAAGCCACAATGCAAGACATTTTTTTATTTTCTTGATAAAGAGACTTATAGGTCAGCTTCCCTTAGCAGAAAGCAGGGCAGAGCAGAATATAGTGGTTCTAGAGGGCAAACAGGAGACAATTAGCATACAGGGAATACAAAGATGATTTGAAGGTTATGTTTCTACTCTGATTTTCATCTAAAACATAACCATAAGGAGAGCCACTGATGACACAGAAGTCTGATTTATTTATTTATTTTTGCTTACATACCTGACACAAAACAAGAAATCAAAGTAAATTAGGTTCAATCAACATGAAATGATGTTTCTTTTTTAAATTGTTAATTTGTATTCCTTCTCAGAAGCAATGCATTTCGATGGAAAGGATGATAGCTTTGTTGTTGGATAAATCCACTTCAAATATTGACTTTGCCACTATGTATTTGACCTTGGGTGAACTATTTAAACTTCCCAACCTTAGTTTCCACACCTGTAAAAATGGGATTAGTTACAATCTACCTACTAGTATCCATGACACATGACAATAGCTTAGAACAAGATATATTTTATAATGTTTAATATTACAACTATATAAATATCAAGCCTAAATGACCAGTGATTCTGTGTTTCATCTAATACGTAGGTGTCCATAGAAAGAAAGGAGATATTTTAAAAACAGTATCCTTTGGCCTACTACTTATTGATTTTTAAATTATTTGTTCTCTATGACCAATTAGCTTTGACCTTTCAGCAAAGCACAGTGATAACAGTCCTGTGAATTATAGGTCAGAACTCTATTTTACCAATGATTAAACTAATAGTTCAGAGCAGTTAGGGACTTACCTTATGATCATATCATTGGTAAGTCTGATAATCCTATGTGTCCACAAATTTTATATTTTATTATTATACATCATGTGACCTGAAACTCCATTATACGGAAGTCATGTCTGCATGTAGAAGGGATAAATGACAATGAAAAAAACAAATCATGAGGTATGAAGGAGAAATTTTAGGAAGGACACTGCCTTACTGTGGGTAGATATGCAAGGTGATAAAGAGAAGGGAAAAAATCAGATCTGACAACAAGCCAGTGTGATCTTAGCAAAGAGACGGCTTAAGAGAAATGTTGCAATTATATTTATTTATTGAGGAACTGATATAAAGAATAAGGGAATATAAACTAAATGATGAGAGGCATCAGAGGAGAAATATCTTATTTGCTAGCAATGAACACAGAGTATGAATAAAAATTAGTACAGTTGTTATGCTAAATTTTTCACAAAGAGGAGACTGGCCTGTAAGTGCAAAATATTCTCTAAATTCTGAAGTTCCATCTTTCTCTATAATTTAAAGTTATATACAAATTTAAGTCATATACAAATCAACCATAGATAGTTTGGTTACAGTTACTTATTGTCTTAACCTGGGATCTTTTGAGTACACTCAAAATAGAACTGGCTCGCAATAGTTCAGTCGAAAAGGGGAAGTGATCGAAAAGATGTACTTAAAGCCTAGAATCAAGATCAGGAAAACAGGGGCTCAGGTTACTGTTGCTGTTCATCATCTGTTTCTCTCCAAGCCTTTTAGCCATTCTCTCTGTCTCTGCACACCCTTCCTCCACCACAGCTCTGGCTTCACATGGCTTCTCTGTTCAATCCATTAGACACAGATTGGAGTCTCCATTAGCAGAGAAGAAACCTGGCAGGCTCACCTCATTTCAGGTACATTCTCCAGCCAGATTTTTATTGGGTGCTGGTGTCACTGAACTGCCTTCCAGAGGACTATGGAACAGACTGTCTAATACGGGGCCATGAACAGATCCTATTAGAAAGGATGTAACGAAAAGGAAAACATTATGCAGAAAGGGAATGAAACATAGTATGTGTGTGCATAGCTGTATGTAAACAACATGGATTTTTTTTAAAGCCATTATAGTGCTCTGAATTTACTCCAGAATATCAATGTTCTTATTCAAATTCCTTTAAAAGATTCTTAGGCTACAGTCCATACGATGGTTTTATCATTTGCTACCTAGCCACTCAGCAATAAGGATGGTTGCTAACCAAAAACTGTTTCAGTTTTTATTTTGTATTTTTTTAATGGTAGAAGTAATGACTATAAATTATAAAATAACTGATGGGGGAGTTTAAAAAACCAAATCAGAAGCAAATAACCATCCCACCCAGCAGCAACCAATGTTAACATTTTGATGTACGGCCTTCACATATAAATCTATACACAAACCCATTCATACTGGACCTAATACTCTACATACTATTTTAAAATGATTTCTACAAATTAATACTTTTTTATTCTTTTTCTATTTATAGTAGATATTTTATGGTATGTTTCATAATGGCTTTATTAAATTTTATAAATTTCTAAAAAATATTTGATTACTCCAATTTATCACTATAAGCACTGAAACTATATCTAAGCCTATATGCATATATAGCTATTTAGATACATTTTTATGTATATGTCTAATTTTATATTATTTTTTAAATTTATTATTTTTTTATTGATTGATTTTAGAGGGAGAGGGAGAGGGAGATAGAAACATCAATGAGAACATCAATTGGCTGCCTCCGGCATGCCCCCCAATGGGGATTGGACCCACAACTCAGGCATGTGCCCTGACCGGGAATTGAACTGGTGACCTCCTGGTGCATGAGTTGATGCTCAACCACTGAGCCACTCCAGCTGGGCTATATGTCTAATTTTTAGATAAAATTTCTAGAAACAGATTATTTGGTAATTGAGTGAGATAAACATTATGATATATACAGCAATGCAAAAACACTACCAACTTACATCCTCCTCAGTATTGAAATGTCAGTGTTGAAGTAGTCAAAAAAGCAAAACATCACCACCAACAAAAACTTCCAACCCAAAGGGATAAACTACCTCGTTGTTTTAATTTACATTTCTCACAATTCTCAGAGTTGAAAAATTTTAAATTCTTATAATGGATTGGCCATATTCAATTCCAACTTTGTTGTGTGAAATCTTTTGAAAGTCGCCCCCCCAACCCTCATACTCACTGACTTACCTAATCTAGGTATTCCTTTCCTACAATCTCTCTCACAAGGAAACAGACAATGGTGGGGTTGGACGAGGCATTGGCAATAGAGCATAAAAACTGAGTTCAAATGTAGGCTCTGCCATGACACCTCAGGCTCCATATGGTCACTTACAAAACTGAGACAAGGATCCTTACCTTACATAATAGATTAATTTCTTCTAATGGCTCTGAGAACATGTACTGCACAGTGCCATTTCTATTTCATTACTTACACTCTCTTGTTCTCCATGGTCAGAAATAATGGACTTGCTTAATATTTTTTAAAATTTGCCTTGCTTTTCCCCATCCCATGTTCAGAAGGGTCAACATGATGTTTCCTCTATCTAAAATAATCTTTCCCCCATTTTTCTGATTCCTACACATCTTCATTCTTTTAATTTTACATCCACATAAATATCTTTAACTCAACTCATGTTACTTTAGGTATACCTGGTTATGTATTCCAAAAAGTCCTTTATCAAAATTACTGCATCTGATATTTCTTATTTAAATGCCTGTATTTCTTTCTAAGCAGTTAAGTTTCTTGACGATATGGCCCATTTCTATGTTGTTCACTACTACATCCTCAATGCCTAGCGTACTTTAAAACCAATAAACATTTGTGTAAATTGATAAGCAAATGAACCATTTTATTCTTGACACTATTTCTTCTTACTCCAAATTTTATTCATTCTCTTTTTAAAATTTTGTCTTTATTGATTTTAGAGAGAGGGAGAGAGAAAGAACATCTGTTGGCCACCTCCTGCATGCCCCCCACTGAGGATTGGGCCCACAACCTCGGCATATGCCCTGACCGGGAATTGAACCGATGACCTCTTGATGCATGGATCAATGCTCAACCACTGAGCCACACTGGCTGGGCATATTCATTATTTTATCCCTTGTTGAAAAACGAGTATTTGCTTAGTTTAAGGGAAGCAGAATAAAAGGATATCCTTATTGGGTGAACTTGTTTTCTGAAATCTAAGGGCAACCTGCACACCTCTGGTGATAGTTGAAATAGTTTTAGGTAGTAAAATTATTTTTAATAGTTATGTAAGTATGTTTGGTTATAATCTATAAAGAAAGTCATCTATTTGTACAAACACAGTGCCCACTCCATCTCCTTCTTCCTTTTATTCAGGATACATGGGCCTTTATTCTCCACCATTTTTTATAATTGGTTGGGGCCATGTAACAATTTCTGACCAATAAACTGAGAGTGGAAATTATGTGAGTCATTTTTAGGCTAAAGCATGTAATTGCCTTTTTCAGACCTTCCCATGTTTATGTTCCTGCCACAAAAGCGAGAAAGTTTTCTTGTTCCCTCTGCTGCTAGTCTGGGTCCTTGAGTGACCACATAGAGCAAAAGTCCCTCCTTCTACAGACTCTCACAGGCTATCCAGAATGAACAACAAATAAGATTGTATTGAGTTGTTTATTATTGCAGCTTAACCAAGTTTATCCTGATGACATGCATGATAGTAAAGTTTTCTTTTAAAATAATCTATTTAATTTAAAATGAGGTGATTTGTACAAGTATAGTAAGTAAATAATATAATAGGTCAATTTACCATATGATCCAGCACTTCTATTTCTGGGTATATACCCAGATTAATTGAATTCAGGGACTTGAACAGATATTTGAACAATCATGTTTATAGTGGCATTATAAACGATAGCCCCAAAGTGGTAACAACCCAAATGCCCCTCAATAAAGGAATAAACGAAATGTGGTGTGCATACAATGTAACATTATTTGACCTGTGTTGATTGTTTTGTTGTGGTGAATATTTCACAATGTATAACTAGATTACGTAATCAGGTTGTAAACCTTAAATGTATGCAACATTTCTATTATAAATTATACCTTAAAAAGGTAGGAGAAAAAAATAAAAAAATTTTGACACCTGCTACAACATGAATGAACCCTGAAAACATTAAGCTAAGTGAAATTGCGAGACACAAAAGAATAAATCATATTGTATGATTTCACTAATATGAGGTACCTAGCTCAGTTAAATTTATGGAGACAGGAAACAGAAGAATGGTTTCCAGGGGTGGAGTTAGCATTTAATGGGTGCAAAGTTTCAGTTTGTGATGATGAAAATATTCTAGAGATGGGTGGTGGTGATGGTCGCACACAATGTGAATGTACTTACCACTAAATTAAATAATTAAAATGGTTAAGACTGTTATTTCTAAGCTATGTATATATTACCATAATTAAAAAATAGTTCAGGTGATATTCTGATATCATAAAAATCATACATATGATAAACACAGAGTTAAAGGTTTGGAAATAGTGACAGGGAATGAACATGAGCTTTCAGATCAGAGACTGCTTTGAAGTCTGATTTGAGATTGGAAGTAGGCACTGTTACATGCTTGCTGAGGACCTCGGGCATTTTTTACCTTTCTCAGCCTCACTTTCACTGTGCATGAAATGTGGCCATTGTAAAGATAAGCAAGATAACACACAAAGCATGTAGAACAAAATAGTCACATTGTTGAAATCTAACTAATGGTTCCAGTTCTATATTGTGATTGTTTTTGTGATGCTTTAAAAAGAAATAGGGGAGAGAAAAATGGTGGCAGAGTGAATGGAGCTACACAACCATTTCCCAGGACCAAACTGGATTTACAACGAAAATAGAGGCAAATCGTCAGGAAGGGGCAACCGAAAGACCTTGGAGGACCACATAACCAGAGACACCGACTCAATCCTGGTAGGCTTGCGAGGACGAGAGAGGGGGCTGGGAGCCCACGGTCTGCAGCGGCCTGGGCGGGGATCAAGGGGCTCGGTGGGAAGTTGTTGCTGCCGCCCTGGCTGCGACCCCGCATGACTCCTGCGAACTCTGCTGTCTGCTAAGCCCTCGGCTGGTGCCGCATGGGTTGGCACGGACTGGCTGCGACCAGAGGACTCAGGGGGACACTGCTACAGGGGCTGAGTCCTGTGAACTCTGCGTGCTAAGTCCTCGGCTGGTGCCACACGGACTCACTGGGACCAGGGGATTCTGCTGGAAGTTGCTGCCACCTCGGCAGTGTCCTGCTACTGCGGCTAGTCCTGGGGCTTTTGCTGAGTGCAACACTCTCGGCTGGTGCCCCAGCCACCGCAAACATTGGCTGGAAGCAGCACCCTCGGGTTAAAGTCCCAGGCGGCTCCACAAGGCAGAGTCTACACAGAGGCTAAATTGGCAGCAGCCACTCACCTTGGGCTCCGACAGAGGGAAGGCAGACTGGACTGGAACGGTGTGGGGACACTCGGGATTTGGAGGGTGCTCAGAGCTTTTGCTGAGTGCAGCCATGCAAAACTGTGGTCATTTTACTCCTTCCCAGGGCCCTAGGAAGAGGCAGAGGCCCCTCCCTCAGATATTCAACCCAACCTGGTGGCCATTGAAATGCTAATTGAGTCCCATTAACAACCAGCAGCTGCCTCACCCTCAAGAAATCCTCTGACACTGAGCACCTGAGGGAGTCTTTCAGGCAACTCAGAAACCAAGGGTCTTCAGGTGACCTCTACTAATAGCATCCAGGTAAAAAAAGCTAGAGGATGACTACCATTCCCTGGGCTAGCAACACTAACCAGAAAAGCTAAGACTTGAAGGTGGTGATGTATAAAGTGGGTCCTCCCTGACTCATCCAAACCCAGGAGAGGGAACCACAAACAGCAGAACACCAACACCCACAGGGAAAATTTGGCAGACTCCAAAGCCCACTGTGATAGGCAAAATGGTGAAAAATAGAAACAAAGCCAAATGAAAGAACAAGAGACTTCTATGGAAGATGAGATAAATGAGGTGCAGTTAAGCAAGTTAACAGAACTGGAATTTAGAGCCATGATGTTGAGGAAGCTCAACATCATGTGTAAGGATATGCTCAACATCATGTGTAAGGATATGAGCACCATGAGTAAAGACATAGAAATGTTGAAAATCAACCAGTTGGAAATTAAAAACCAACAGGAAGAAATGAAGAATGACATATCAGAAATGAAAAACACATTGGAAGGTCTAAAAAGCAGAGAAGGTTAAGCTGAGGACTGGATCAGTGAATTAGAAGACAGGGTAGAAAATCAAAAGAAAAAAACAATTAAAAAACAGGAAGACAGCTTAAGAGAACTGTGGGACAACCGGAAACGGAATAATATTCGCATCATAGGACTCACTGAAGTAGAAGAAAATGAGCAAGGGTTAGAGAATATATTAAAGAAATAGTGACAGAAAACTTCCCTAATTTGGTGAAGGAAGAAGGCATTCAAGTTCAAGAAACACAGAGAGCCCCAAGTAAGAATAACCCAATCAGGCCCACACCAAGACACACAGTAATCAAACTGCCAAAAATTAAAGACAAGGAGAGAATCCTAAAAGCAGCAAGAGATAAGCAACATGTTACCTACGAAGGAAACTCCATAAGGCTCTCAGCTGACTTCTAACAGAAACACTACAGGCCAGAAGGGAATGGCATGCAGTAATCAAGGTAATAAAAAACAAGGATCTGAATCCAAACCAGTCTACCCAGCAAGGCTATCATTAAAAATAGAAAGTCAAATAAAGGGCTCCCCCCCCCCAAAAAAAAAGGCTGAGGGAATACATTAGCACCAAACCAGCACCACAAGAAATTTTAAAAGGACTGCTGTAATTACCAGGAGAAATGGGAAGAATAATAGAACCACACTAAACAAAAATGGCAATAAATAAGTACATATCAAAAATCACCTTAAATGTAAATGGATTGAATGCTCCCATTAAAAGACACAGAGTAGCTGATTGGATAAGAAAGCACGACTCATCTATATGTTGTTTAAAAGGGACCCACCTCACAACAAAAGACTCACATAGATTGAAATTGAAGGGATGGAAAAAAATCTTCCAAGCAAACTGAAAAGAAAAAAAAGCTGGGGTAGCAATGCTCACATCTGATAAAATAGATTTCAAAATGAAGGCCATAACTGGAGACAAAGAAGGCCACTACATAATATTGAAAAGATCTATCCAACAGGAATATATAACCTTGATAAATATATACACCCAATATAGAATCACCAAAATATATTAAAAAACTTCTGGAGGACTTCAAAGGAGAAATCGATAGCAATACAATCATAGCAGGGGACTTCAACACCCCGCTGACATCACTGGATAGATCCTCTAGACAAAAAATTAGCAAGGAAACAGAGACTCTAAATGAAGCAATAGACCAAATGGATTTAATAGATAACTACAGACAATTACACCCCGAAACTACAGAATTCACATTCTTATCAAGTGCACATGGGACATTCTCAAAGACAGACCACATGTTAGGACACAAACTAAGTCTCAACAATTTCAAGAAGACTGAAATTATACAAAGCATCTTCTCAGATCACAATGGCATGAAACTAGAAATCAATTGCAAGAAGAACATATAGCCCTGGCCGGTTTGGCTCAGCGGTTAGAGCGTCAGCCTGCGGTCCTGAGAGACCCGGGTTCGGCTCCCGCTAAGGGCACGTACCTCGGTTGCAGTTTGTCCCCGGCCCTGGTCGGTCGTGCGGGTGGCAGCCACTCGATGTGTTCCTTTCACATCGATGTTTCTCTCTCTCTCTCTGTTCCTCTCTCCCTCCCACTCTACCTGAACAAAAAATGGAAAAATGTCCTCGGGTGATTAAAAAAAAAAAAGAACATACAAAGACATTTGAACATATGGAAGCTAAATAGCATGTTATTAAACAATGAATGGGTCACCGAGGAGATCAAGGAAGAAATCAAAATCTTCATGGAAACCAATGAAAATGAACACACAACAACACAAAATTTATGGGATGCAGCAAAAGTAGTTCTGAGAGGGAAGTTCATAGTACTACAGGCCTACCTCATAAAACAACAAAAATCTCCAATAGATTATCTAACCTCACAACTTAAAGAACTAGAGAGCAAACAAAAAGAAAACCCCAGAGCAAGTAGAAGGAAGGAAATAGTAAAGATCAGAGCAGAAATAAATGACATAGAGACCAAAAAAACAATTCAAAGGATCAATGCAACAAAGAGCTGGTTTTTCGAAAAGATAAACAAGATTGATGGACCCTTAGCTAGAATCACAAGAAACAAAGAGAGAGAACACAAATACACAAAATCGGAAATGAAAGAGGAGAGGTAACAACTGACACCACAGAAATACAAAAGATCATTAACAACTACTATGAACAATTATATGGCAACAAATTCGATAATCTGAGTGAAATGGACAAATTTCTAGAAACACATAGTCTCCCAAAACTGGATCAGGAAGCGAGAGAAAACTTGAACAGACCAATAACAACAGAAGAAATTGAAGATGTAATCAAGACTCTCCCAGCAAACAAAAGCCCAGGCCAAGATGGTTTCACCGGGGAGTTTTACCGAACATTCAAAGAAGAACTAATACCCATTCTCCTCAAACTATTTCAAAAATTCCAAGAAGAAGGAAAACTTCCAAACTCGTTTTAGAAGACAGCATAATTCTAATTCCAAAACCAGAAAAAGACGCAACAAAGAAAGAAAACTACAGGCCAGTATCCCTGATAAACATAGACGCCAAAATCCTGAACAAAATACTAGCAAATCGGATCCAGCAAAACACCAAAAAAATTATCCACCATGACCAAGTGGGATTCATCCCAGGGATGCAAGGCTGGTACAATATTTGCAAATCAATAAATGTGATACACCACATAAATAAAATAAAGAATAAAAACCACATGATCATATCAATAGATGCCGAAAAAACCTTCGAGAAAATCCAGCACCCATTTCTGAAAAAACGCTCAGCAATGTGGGAATAGAGGGATCATATCTAGACATAATAAAGGCCATATATGAAAGACCTACAGCCAACATCATACTCAATGGGCAAAAACTAAAAGCATTTCCCTTAAGAACAGGAACAAGGCAAAAATGCCAACTTTCACCACTCTTATTTAACATAGTACTGGAATTCTTAGCCACAGCAATCAGACAGGAAGAAACAATAAATGGGATCCAAATTGGAAAGGAGGAAGTGAAATTGTCATTATTTGCCGATGACATGATACTATATGTAGAAAACCCCAAAGACTCCATCTAAAGTTTACTAGACTTAATAAATGAATTTGGCAAAGTAGCAGGATACAAAATTAACGCCAAGAAATCGATGGCATTCTTGTACACCAATGATGAACTAACAGAAAGAGAAACTAAGCAAACAATCCCATTTACCATTGCGGCAAAAAAATTAAGATACCTAGGAATAAACCAAAGAAATAAAGGACCAATTTGCAGAAAACTACAGGTCATTGAAAAAAGAAATAGAAGAAGATATAAAAAAGTGGAAGGACATACCCTGTTCATGGATTTGGAGAATTAACATCATTAAAATGTCCATATTACCCAAAGCAATCTATAGATTCAACGCAATCCCCATCAAAGTACCAACGGCATACTTCACAGAATTAGAACAATTATTTCAAAAGTTCATATAGAACCGAAAAAGACCTCGAATAGCCACAGCAATCTTGAAAAGATAGAACAAAGTTGGAGGGATCACAATACCAGATTTCAGGTTATACTACAAAGCCACTGTAATCAAAACAGCCTGGTACTGGCACAAGAACAGGCATATAGACCAGTGGAATAGAACAGAGAACCCAGAAATGGACCCAAGGCAATATGCTCAATTAATATTTGACAAAGGTGGCAAGAGCATACAGTGGAGTAAGCACAGCCTCTTTAATAAATGGTGCTGGGAAAATTGGACAGCTACTTGCAGAAAAATGAAAGTAGACCATCAACTTACACCCTACATGAGAATAAACTCAAAATGGATAAAAGACTTAAATGTGACTCATGAATCCATAAAAATCCTAGAAGAAACTGTAGGCAACAAAATTTCAGACATCATACACAGAAGAAGATTTATTGACTCATCACCTAAGGCAATAGAAACAGGAAAAAAATGAACACATGGGACTCCATCAAACTCAATAGCTTCTGCACAGCAAAAGATACAATCATCAAAACGGAAAGGCTACCCACTGTATGGGAGAGAATAATTGACAATGATATATCAGATAAGGGGTTAATTTCCAATACATATAGAGTGCTCATACAACTCTACAAAAGGAAGACAAAAAGCCAATTAAAAAATGGGCAGAGGAACCTAATAGACACCTCTCCAAACAGGACATACAGATGGCTAAGAGACATATGAAGAAATACTCATCATCACTAATCATCAGAGAGATGCAAATTAAAACAACAATGAGGTATCACCTCACACCTGTCAGAATGGCCACCATCAGTAAATCATCAAACAACATGTGTTTGCAAGGGTGTGGAGAAAAGGGGACTCTAGTGCACTGCTGGTGGGAATGCAGACTGGTGCAGCCACTATGGAAAACAATATGGTGTTACCTCAAAAAATTAAAAATTGAACTTCAGTTTGACCCAGTGATCCCACTGCTGGGAATATACCCTAAGAAGCCTGAAACACCAATCAGAAAGAATATATGTACCCCCATGTTTGTAGCAGCACTATTTACAATAGCTAAGATCTGGAAACAGCACAAGTGTCCATCAGTAGACGAATGGATAAAAAAGTGGTGGTACAAATACACAATGGAGTACTACACAGCTGTAAGAAAGAAAGATCTTTTATACTTTGAACTACATGGAGGGACCTGGAATGTATCATCCTAAGTGAAACAAGGCAGAGAAAGACAAGTTTCATATAATCTCACTTATTTGTGGAATATAATGAACATAACAGTCTGAGGAATGGAATAGTCCCAGAGACATGGACGTGGGGTACAGACTGACAATCCCCAGAAGAGCGGGGTGGTGGGGGAGAGATAAACCACAGAACTTATATGCATGTACGCATGAACAGTGGACATGTACAACAAACTGGGGAAAGGGCAGGAAGGGAGGTGGAGGGGGAATCAGTGGGGGGGGGGGAGGAGAAACATCTGTAACAAAAATTAATTAATAAAAAAAAATTAAAAATAATAAAATAAAAAGAAATAGGACATGAGCATCTTTTCATATGTCTATTGGCCATCTGCATGTTCTTTTTGGAGAAGTGTTTATTCAGATTCTTTACCCAGTTTTTAATTGGATTTTTTTCTTGTTTTTTTTTTGTCTTTGGTGTTGAGATTTATAAATTCCTTATAAATTCTGAACATTCACCTCTTATCAGATGTATCATTGGCATATATGTTCTCCCATTCAGTGGGTTGTCTTTTCATTTTGTTGATAGTTTCCTTTGCTGTGCAAAAACATTTTAGTTTGATATAGTGTCATTTGTTTATCTTTTATTTCCCTTGCCCCAGGAGAAATACTGCCATGAGAAATATCCAATATTTTACTGCCTGTATTTTCTTCTAGGAGTTTTATGGTTTTAAGAATAATGTATATTAAAACCACAAGGAGATATCGCCTCATACCTGTCAGATGGCTATCATCAATAAATCAACAAGCAAGTTTTGGCCAGGAAAAGGAACCTTCATGCATCACTGATGGGAATGCATATTAGTGCAGCCATTGTGGAAAGCACAATGGAGTTACTTCACAAAACTAAAAATGGAATTGCCTTATGACCCAGCAATTCCACTTCTGGGAATACATTGGAAGAAACCCAAAACACTAATTCAAAAGAATGTATACACCTCTATGATCATTGCAGTGTTATTTACAATAGCCAATATTTGGAAGCAACCCAAGTGTCCATCACTAGATGCGTAGATAAAAAAGCTGTGGTACATTACACAATGGAATACTACTCAGCTGTAAAGAAGAAGGGAATCTTACCCTTTGTGACTGCATGGAGAGACCTGATTTCATTATGCTAACTGAAATAAGCCAGTCAGAGAAAGAGAAGTACCACATGATTTCACTTATATGTGTAATCTAATGAACAAAATAAACTAACAAAGTAGAAACAAACCCATAGATACAGAAAACATGCTGATAACTGTTAGAGGGGAGGTTGTTGGGAGGCTGGGTGAAAGAAGCTGAAGGGATAAAGCAAAAAAAAAAAAAAAAAAAAAAAATCTCATAGACACAAACAACAGTTTGTTGATTACTGAAGGAAAAGGGGGTGGGGGGATGCAGAAGAGGGTAAAGGGAGATAAATGGTGATGGCAGGAGACTTGACTTGGGCTGGTGAACACACAATACAATATACAGATGATAGTTTATAGAATTGTACACCTGAAACCTACATCATTTTATTAACCAATGTCACCCCAATAAATTCAGTAATTAAAAAAAAATAAGTAAATAAGAAAAAAGAAATGAAATAAAAAGAAATAGGATACCTAAGTATTTTCTATACAGTGGTTTTTGTTTTTTTCCAAACAACATAAATTTGGTTAGAAATCGAGTTATGAAAAAAAGAGATTTTGTTCCAGTAGAGTTATTGAATATTTTATCATTTTAGAAGTCCAATTTTCTTCACTCATTCTCAGTGTTTTCTGCCTTTATAAGATAAGGAACAGATTCAATTTATACTGTCAAACACTTGCTACCTAGCTATCTAAAAGACTACTCCTTTTAACCTTCTTTATGTTTATCTTGCTGAAATATAGTTAAATGCTTTCAATAAAGCATAAAACTACCAACAGCCCAAACCCACCAAAGACATATTGTTCCAGATATAAGCAGATATTTGGAAACAAATAAACTACTTAGCTTAATACAATTTTTTAAAATTATGACTGCCTTTATTTTATGCTCATCAATAGAACATCCAGACATGCAATAAAAATTAAACTCATTTATCTCTAATATTTTATCAATTTTTAGTCATATTAAAAAACATAGCTTTACACATATTTTAATTTTATTATCTCGAAGGTATATTTTTCAAGGTTGGAGGTTAGATTTTATTAAACAATTTTCCACTTGATTTATAATCTCTACACACACAGACATATGCTATATGGGCCTCCATTTGAATTCCTGTACTATGTGTGGCGGCCCTGGTGGGCATGGGATGGTGGACGGAGGCTCTTGTGGTCAGTTTATCATGGAGGAGTGCTTTCAGACAGGACTGGGAGAGGGAATGAACCCATACCTTGCTCTTGTAGAGAAATAAGTAAAATCTACTGCATGGAACTTGGCCATTCACATGCATCAGCACTGAGGGGCATAAGCATCCCACCCCGACAATATCCAAGAGTTCTAATCTGGCAGGTCAGTCATGTCAGCAGGAACCTCTGATGGGGAAGAAGCTATTCAGAGTGAGGTTAATGACAGTGTTCAGTGCTCCATGCAGCCTCCAATGGGAACCTAGATAAACCATAGGGGGATGGGGGCCCAGTCTAACCGTTTGGAAGGAAAAATGACAAATGTAAGCATATAATGAGTACCCAAATCCAGTAAGTTAGTGGTCAGAGGGTCTTTGTGACTAAAACAGGTAGCAGCAAAAGGCTGACCCACATACCCTCGGCAAACACAGCAGCAAGTTGGGAAAAGCATAGGTCAGAGGGTAAGTGCCAGGGTCCCAGAGCCCACTGAGGAAGTGTGGCCATAGGCGGCGTACAGGACTAACGACAGTACGGCTCATCCCAGACACCATCTGTGGGTGAAAGGGGGCCCTAGGAAGATTGCCTGTCTCGGTCAGGACTGTCTCCCAAACTAGGAGGCAGCGCTGGACCTGGGAAGGGGACCGTCGGGCTTTAGGAGATGGCGGTGGGAAGCGCTGTTTTTGACTAGAAGTCTTACAGCACCCATCACATACAGCATTCAAATTCCCCACTACAACAAAACATGACTTTTGAGCAGGAAAAAATTAATTCTTGTTCATGTTTTAAAAATACAAATATGTGTAAATACTCAGGGGGCTGAGTGACAGTGTGCTGTAAGGGTTGACGCAGGGTGACTGATCAGAAGACTGTTAAGCAACAGTGTCCATTATGAGCAGCGCACATGGTGTTGTGAACCAGAGAGGCAACACTGGAGGTGGAAGTCAGTGGGGTAATCTGGTGGAGTAAAGCAGAGGAATACAAAGGGGGAAGATGAGAAAATTACCAAAGCAAAATCCTTTGGAAGAAGGATGGGTATAACAGCGGAGCCCAGGGAAGGGTTGGCTGGCCTGGGCATTTCTTATAGTAGAAATGAAGGTAGATGACATGGAACAGAAGATACATAAGATTCATTCAGTTACTTCATGCCAGGACTGTTTTAAGAATATCCATTCACCTCAATTTATTCAGTCCTCTCAACAACCCCATGAGACAGGTCTTAGTAGCATCCTCATTTTACAGAAGAAGAAACTCAGACACCGAGTGGGTCATTTCCCCCAAGTCCCATAACAAGCAAGTGGCATAGTTGAGATTTGAACTTGGACAGTTGGGCACACGCCTTTAGCTCTTAACACCATACTCAATTCCTCTACACAAGAAGGCTGGTAGATTTGATGATGGGAAGAAATGCAGAAAATGATCAATTATGCCTCCTAGGAAATTTGCTTTGTAAAGGACGTCCAATAAACAAAAAGGAAAAATGTCTCATATGAAATTCCCAAATGCAACATGCCTCTTATTTAGGAACATTTGAAGGATCTGGGATGCCTTCCAACTAAGAAACATGCATCCTTTCTTCATCCTGCCACTCAGGGGAGGAATGGAATGTCAAAAAAGTTAGACACCTTCCACAGGTTCTCAATGGATGAGAATTGCTTTTTTCCCTAACACTAGCAGTACTTAAAACTTCTTTGTGTTTTATTACTTGTGAGGGGTTATTTTCATATAAAACATACGCATCCATAAACATTTTTCTGCACTTTCTAAAAATAAATGTATTGCCCTAAATGGAAGTAGACACAAGAGACCACATAGTTTATGATACTATTTATATGAAATGTCCAGAAAGGCAAGCTCTAATGACAGCAGGTAGATAGTATTTGCCCTGGGAAAGGGCTATGGGGAGGGGGATAGACAGTAGATGTGTATGAGGGATCTTGCTGAGTGATGAAAATGTTCTAAAACTCATGTGGTGATAGTTGCACATTTAAAACAGTAAACAAAAATGTACTAAAGATCATTGAATTGTACTCTTGAAATGAGTGAATTATGTGATATGTAAACGATGCCTCAACAAAGTTTGTTGAAAAAATTAAATGCAACATTTTATAAATCAATCAATCAAACAAACAAACAAACAAACAAAAAACCCCTATGGATTAAAAAAGATTGAGAATATAAATTTATGTATGCAAAAAAAAAATGCCTAAGAGTATAGTCACTATTAAGAGTGATTAACTCTCACAAATGCTATTGTAGGGGAAGACTAGGAATTTTTTAAATTGAATTTATTGTGACACTGGTTAATAAAATTATATAGGTTTTAGGTGTACAATTCTATAGCACATCATCGTATAGTATATTGTGTGTTTACCACCTCAAGTCAAGTCTACTTCCATCACCATTTATTCCCCCCTTTATCCTCTTCTACCTCCTCTATCCCCTAGCTTAATAAAATTTTACACACTTAACTTTGCAGACAATGTGTAAACAACCATGATCATTTCCATTTTGTTAGGTGAATTTTTGCTGAATGTCCTTTATGTGGCCATAGTATGTTTGAAGTTATGAGAGAGCAGAAACAGGATATCTCCATAGACCCCAAGCTCCAGGAGCTATAAATCTTGTGGATCAATTGGTGATGTGAGTGACATTTTCTGGGCAAAGTATTGTTGGTGGTTTTCAAAGAAATCAATAATGAATTAAGTCTCATTCAACATATCCTAAAACAAAACTTGTGCTATAAAACGGAAGTCCCCTTAGAATATTGGTATCTGCCCCATATTTCTTGACTTCTTGCTTCTGTTCATTCTATGACACATTTTGGAGGACACTTTCTCTTACATATGCCTACGTACATGCTATACCATCTCTACCGTCCGACTCTCCGAAGTCAGCCCCACCTCTTGCACTCTACCAGGGTTTCACCAATCATAATCACATTTAACATCAAACTCTAACACCAGATTATATATTGTTTTCTGTTGTCTACCAGTGCCCAAGAGATGTTTCTTTTTATTTACATTTAAAATATCTTGAAGAAGAGATATACACTTCCTTGCACATTTATAGTCTTCATAATTTTCAGAAAACTGTTATAAATGAGGCACTCAATAAATACTTGCAAATATGAGTTAACTAAGATCATGGGAAACAGGAAGTGTTCCTCAGTCCTTCTAATTACAAAGTGCAGTGACATTGTACTCTTTCTAGTATAGACAATGCAGGAATTCCACAGTGCTTAAGGTGTATTGATAGCCCTTCTAGAAAATTAGTTCCCAATATTTCTGATTTACTTTGGGCACTTCTGCCTTATTGCTCTAAGTATTCTATGGGAAGAGTTTACCATGAAAGTTAAATGCAACTTTAAACATGCAAAGTTAAGACAAAGAAATTAACCAAATCAGTCAAACTAATAATACATTTATAGAGTGGAATAACTATATTACAGGGTTAAATTAACATTATAATTTAGGAAACTGTCCTTATACAATGAGAAATAAACCATACATTTTTCATGTAGCAGCTCTGCCACTGAATTATTTTCAGTTTCCTAAGAATTTAATTTGATCACTTTGCTATAAAATGCTACTTACGGTTAGATAATCTTTTGTCCACATTATTATATTCTTTTATAAAACCTCTGGATAATTACTACATGTAGTTTGGTATAATAAATAAACTGAATTAATAAGGTAAATTTAGACTAGTGCCAGCAAATGAGAAAAAATAAATGATCAGTATTCTAAATTCCATTCTTTCCCAACATTTATAATGAGAATTGTCAAAAATAAAAAATTCAAGAGGAAAACAATATAAAATGTTTAAATCTTTCTTTAGTCCATTAGAAAAAGAAATTATTTAAATTAATAACTCAACTAAAAAACACTTCATATTTGGCTTACTGCATATGAAATGACACCAGGAAAAAAAGGATTATTTTAAAACTATATCTAATGTACAATTAAAAGGCAATAGATCCATAGCTTAAGTATGAATGTGATAGCTATAGTTTGGGTCTCCCTTTATTCTCTCATTAGGGAAAGTTAATTATGCCATCATCTATGATATCCCAAGTGTTGCTTACATATCTATATTTTATTTTACTCTAATTTATTTATTCATCTTACTTTATCATTACTCCTTTGAAATATATATATTTCCTACCAATAAGCTGGAACTGTTTGCATCATGGTTTAGGTTAAACATTTAAGTAACTTGAGGCAAGTTAGCTGACTTACGTAAGATTAACTATCACCTAATACAAGGAAGATAGATAAAGCAATGATGATGATTTGCTATTACTAATATTATTATTAAAAATAAAAATAATAGCCCTGGCTGGTTCAGCGGTTGAGCATCAGCATGCAGACCCTAGAGTCGTGGGATTGATTCTGATGAAGGGCATGTACCTTGGTTGTGGTTCTGTCCCTGGCCCTGGGCAAAGTAGTATGGGAGGCAACCAATCGATGTGTCTCTCTCACGTCAATGTTACTCTCTATGTCTCCTTCTCACTCTGTATGAAAATAAATGGAAAAATACCATCAAGTGAGGATTAAAAAATAATAATAATAAAAATAAATTTAAAAAATAAAAATAAAAACAATAACTTGGCCAGTATGGCTCTGTAGATTGTGTCGTCCTGTGGACTGAGAGGTCCCAGTTCAATTCCCAGTCAGGGCAAATGCCCGGATTGTAGCTCAATCCCCAGTAGGGGTCGTGCAGGAGGCCACTGATTGATGTTTCTCTCTCACATAGATGTTTCTGTCTCTCAATCCCTTCCTCTTTCTCTAAAAAAAAATTAAAAATAAGACTGAAAATGGTGGCGGATTGAATGGAAGCTACACAACCATCTCCCAGGACCAAAGTGGGATTACAACAAAAATAAAGACAAACTGTCAGGAAAAGGCAACTGAAAACCAGCTTGGAGGACCACGTAACCAGGGACACTGACTCAATCCTGGTAGGCTTGCGAAGACGCGAGAGGGGGCCTGGAGCCCACGGTGTGCAGCGGCCTGGCTGGGAGCTGCAGCAGCCTTAGCTGGGAGCTGCGGTGGCCTTGTCTGGGAGCTGCGGCGGCCTTGTCTGGGACCTGCGCCCTTGGCTGGGAGCTGCGCCCTCGGCTAGGAGCTTCAGCGGCCTCGGCTGTGTGCTGCACCCTTGGCTGGGAGCTGCAACGGCCTTGGCTGGGACCTGCAGCCTCAGTTGGGAGCCGCGCCCAGAGCTAGGAGCTATGCCCTTGGATGGGACCTGCGGCGGCCTCGGCTGGGACCTGTGGCCTCAGCTGGGACATGCAGCCTCGGCTGGGAGCTGCAGCGGCCTTGGCTGGGACCTGCAACCTCTGCTGGGAGCTGCGCCATCGGATAGGAGCTACGCCCTCGACTGGGAGCTGTGGCAGCCTAGGCCGGGAGTGATGACATTAGCTGGGAGAAACGCCCTCTGGTTAAAGTCTCAAGCGGCTCCACAGTGCAGAGCCGGGACAGAGGCTAAATTTGTAGCAGCCACTCAACTTGGGCTCTGGCACAGGGAGGGCACACTGGACTGGAACTGTGTGGGGACACTTGGGATTTAGAGGGTGCTCAGAGCTTTTGCTGAGTGCAGCCACGCAGGACTGTGGTCATCTCTGAGTGCAGCCACGCAGGACTGTGGTCATCTTACTCCTTCCCAGAGCCCTGGGGAGAGGTGGCGGCCCATCCCTCGAAGATTCAACCCCACCAAGTAGCCATTGAAATGCTAATTGGGGCCCATTATCAACCAGCATCTGCCCACCCTTGGGAAATCCTCTTACACTGAGCACCTGACAGAGTTTTTCAGGCAACCCAGAAACCAAGTGTCTTCAGGTGACCACTATTAATAGCCTCCAGGCAAAAACGCTAGAGGATAACTACCATTTCCTGGGCTAGCAACTCTACCCAGGAGAGTAAGACTTGACAGTGGTGTTTAACGTGGGTCCTCCCTGCTTCATCCAAACCCAGGAGAGGGAGACACAAACAGCAGAACAAAAACACCCACAGGGAAAATTTGGCTGGCTCCAATGACCACTGTGATAGACAAAATGGTGAAACACAGAAACAGAAGCCAAATGAAAGAACAAGAGACCTCTATTGAAGATGAGATAAATGAGGTGCAGTTAAGCAAGTTAACAGAACTAGAATTTAGAGCCATGATGTTAGGAAGCTCAACGGCATGTGTAAGGACATGAGCACCATGAGTAAAGACATAGAAATGTTGAAAATAAACCAACTGGAAATTAAAAACCACTAAGAAGAAATGAAGAATGACATATCAGAAATAAAAAACACATTGGAAAACCTAATGGCAGAGTAGAGGAAGCTGAAGACTGGATCAGTGAATTAGAAGATAGGGTAGAAAAAATAATTAAAAAACAGAAAAACAGCTTAAGAGAACTGTGGGACAACTGGAAATGTAATAACATTCGCATCATAGGAGTCCCCAAAGAAGAAAAAAATGAGCAAGGGTTAGAAAATATATTTGAAGAAATAGTGACAGAAAACTTTCCTAATTTGCTGAAGGAAGAAGGCATTCAAGTTCAAGAAGCACAGAGAGCCCCAAGTAAGAAGAACCCAAACAGGCCCACACCAAGACACATAGTAATCAAAGTGCCAAAAATTAAAGACAAAGAGAGAATCTTCGAAGCAGCAAGAGAGAAGCAACAGGTTACCTACAAAGGAAACTCTATAAGGCTCTCAGCTGACTTCTCAACAGAAACACTACAGGCCAGAAGGGAATGGCATGAGGTAATCAAGGTCATGAAACACAAGGATCTGAATCCAAGACTACTCTACACAGCAAGGCTATCATTCAAAATAGAGGGTCAAATGAAGAGCTTCCCAGACAAAAAAAAAAAAGCCTGAGGGAGTACATTAGCACCAAACCAGAACTGCAAGAAATGTTAAAAGGACTGCTGTAATTACCAGGAGAAATAGGAAGAAAAATATAATCACACTAAAGAAAAATGGCAATAAATAAGTACATATCAATAATCACCTTAAATATAAATGGATTGAATGCTCCCATAAAAAGACACAGAGTAGCTGATTGGATAAGAAAGCATGACTCATCAATATGTTGTTTACAAGAGACCCACCTCACAACAAAAGACACATAGGTTGAAAGTGAAGGGATGGAAAAAAATCTTCCAAGTAAACGGAAAGGAAAAAAAAAAAAGCTGGGGTAGCAATACTTATATCTGATAAAATAGGTTTCAAAATGAAGGCCATAACTAGAGACAAAGAAGGCCACTACATAATACTGAAAGGACCTATCCAACAGGAAGATTGAACCTTGATAAACATAAATGCACGCAATATAGGAGCACCAAAATATATTAAAAATCTTCTGGAGGACTTCAAGGGAGAAATCGATAGCAACACAATCATAGCAGGGTACGTCAACACCCCACTGACATCACTGGATAGATCCTCTAGACAAAAAATTAGCAAGGAAACAGAGACTCTAAATGAAGCACTAGACCAAATGGATTTAATAGATATATACAGAGAATTATACGCCAAAACTAAAGAATTCACATTCTTCTCAAGTGCACATGGGACATTCTCAAAGATAGACCTCATGTTAGGACACAATCTAAATCTCTACAAGTTCAAGAAGACTAAAATCATATCAAGCATCTTCTCAGATCACAATGGCATAAAACTAGAAATCAATTGCAACAATAACATGCAAAGACATTTGAACATATGGAAGCTAAAGAGCATGTTATTAAACAATGAATGGGTTACACAGGAGATCAAGGAAGAAATTAAAAACTTCCTGGAAACCTATGAAAATGAACACACAACATCACAGAATCTACGGGATGCATCGAAAACAGTTCTGAGAGGGAAGTTCATAGCACTACAGTCCTACCTCAAGAAACAAGAAAAATTTCTAATAGACTATCTAACCTCCTAACTTAAAGAACTAGAGAGCTAACAAAAAGAAAACCCCAGAGCAAGTAGAAGGAAGGAAATAGTAAAGATCAGAGCAGAAATAAATGACATAGAGACCAAAAAACCTATTCAAAGGATCAATGAAACAAAGAGCTGGTTTTTAAAAAAGATAAACAAGATTGATGAACCCTTAGCTAGACTCACCAAGAAACAAAGAGAGAGCACCCAAATACACAAAATCAGAAATGAAAGAGGACAAGTAACAACTGACACCACAGAAATACAAAAGAACGTTAACAACTACTATGGACAATTATATGGCAACCGACAATCTAAGTGAAATGGACAAATTTCTAGAAACACAGTCTTCCAAAAGTGGACCACGAAGAGACAGAAAACTCGAACAGACCAATAACAACAGAAGAAATTGAAGATATAAGCAAGGCTCTCCCAGCATACAAAAGCCCAGGCCCAGATGGCTTCAGGGGAGAGTTTTACCGAACATTCAAAGAAGAACTAACACCCATTCTCTTCAAAATATTTCATAAAATTCAAGAAGAAGGAAGACTTCCAAACTCGTTTTATGAAGCCATTATAATTCTAATTCCAAAATCAGAAAAAGACACTACAAAGAAAGAAAACTACAGGCCAATATTTCTGATGAACATAGATGCCAAAATTCTGAACTAAATACTAGCAAATTGGGTCCAGCAATACACCAAAACAATTATTCACCATGACCAAGTGGGATTCATCCCAGGGATGCAAGGCTCGTACAATATTCGCAAATCCATAAACGTGATACACCACATAAATAAAATGAAGAATAAAAACCACATCATCATATCAATAGATGCCGAAAAAGCCTTTGACAAAATCCAGCATCCATTTCTGATAAAAATGCTCAGCAATGTAGAAATAGAGAGATCATATCTTGACATAATAAAAGCCATATATGAAAGACCTACAGCCAACATCATACTCAATGGGCAAAAACTAAAAGGCTTTCCCTTAAGAAAAGGAACAAGGCAAGGATGACCACTTTCACCACTCTTATTTAACATAGTACTGGAAGTCTTTGCCACAGCAATCAGACATGAAGAAAAAATAAAAGGGATCTAAATTGGAAAGGAGGAAGTGAAACTGTCATTATTTGCAGATGACATGATACTATATGTATAAAACCCCAAAGAATCTATCAAAAATTTACTAGACTTAATAAATGAATTTGGCAAAGTAGCAGGATGCAAACTTAACGTCAAGAAATCGATGGCATTCCTATACACCAATGATGAACTCACAGAAAGAGAAACTAAGAAAAAATCCCATTTACCATTGAGGCAAAAAAATTAAGATACCTAGGAATAAACTTAACCAAAGAAATAAAGGATCTATTCGCAGAAAACTACAGGACATTGGAAAAAGAAATAGAGCAAGATATAAAAAAGTGGAAGCTCATACCCTGTTCATGGATTGGAGAATTAACATCATTAAAATGTCCATACTACCCAAAGCAATCTATAGATTCAATGCAATCCCCATCAAAATACCAACAGCATATTTCACATAAATAGAACAATTATTTCAAAAGTTCATATGGAATGAAAAAACACCTCAAATAGCCACAGCAATCTTGAAAAAGGAGAACAAAGTTGGAGGGATCACATTACCAGATTTCAGGTTATACTACAAAGCCACTGTAATCAAAATAGCCTGGTACTGGCACAAGAACAGGCATATAGACCAGTGAAACAGAACAGAGAACCCAGAAATGGACCCAAGGCAATATGCTCAATTAATATTTGACAAAGATGTCAAGAGCACACATGGGTTAAGGACAGCCTCTTTAATAAATGGTGTTGGGAAAATTGGACAGCTACATGCAAAAAAAATGAAACTAGATCATCAACTTACACCCTACATAAGAATAAACTCAAAATGGATAAAAGACTTAAATGTAACTCATGAAGCCATAAAAATCCTAGAAGAAACTGTAGACAACAAAATTTCAGACATCATATACAGCAGAATTTTCACTGATACATCACCTAAGGCAATAGAAACAAAGGAGAAAATGAACACATGGGACTACATCAAACTCAAAAGCTTCTGCACAGCAAAAGATACAATCATCAAAACGGAAAGGCTACCCACTCTATGGGAGAGCATAATTGACAATGATATATCAGATAAGGGGTTAATTTCCAATATATATAGAGTGCTCACACAACTCAACAAAAGGAAGACAAAGAACCGAGTTAAAAAATGGGCAGAGGAACTAAACAAACACTTCTCCAAACAGGACATATAAATGACTGAGAGACATATGAAGAAATGCTCAACATCACTAATCATCAGAGAGATGCAAATGAAAACAACAATGAGGTACCACCTCACACCTGTCAGAATGGCTGCCATCAACAAATCATCAAACAACAAGTGTTGGCGAGGGTGTGGAGAAAAGGGGACTCTAGTACACTGCTGGTGGGAATGCAGACTGGTGCGGCCACTATGGAAAACAGTACAGTGTTACCTCAAAAAATTAAAAATTGAACTTCCATTTTACCCAGTGATCCCACTTCTAGGAATATACCCTAAGAAACTTGAAACACCAATCAGAAAGAATATATGTACCCCTATGTTCATAGCAGCACTATTTACAATAGCTAAGATCTGGAAACAGCCGAAGTGTCCATCAGTAGACGAATGGATAAAAAAACAGTGGTATATATACACAATGGAGCTGTAAGACAGAAAGATCTCTTATCCTTTTCGACGACATGGAGGGACCTGGAATGTATTATCCTAAGTGAAACAAGCCAAACAGAGAAAGACAAGTATCATATGATCTCACTTATTTGTAGAATACAATGAACATAACAGTCTGAAGAATGGGGTAGTCCCAGGGATGTGGAAGTGGGGTACAGACTGACAATCCCCAGAAGAGGGGATGGGGGAAGAGATAAAACACAGAACTTGTATGCATGTATGCATGAACAATGGACATGGACAACAAAGCTGGAGACAGCGCAGGGAGGGAAGAGGAGGGGGGAATCAGTGGGGGAAAAGGGAGAAATATCTATAACAAAAATAAATAAATTAATTTAAAAAATTTAAAAAATCAATAAATACTTTTTTAAAAAAAATAACAATAATACATTATAATAGTTACCACGTGGTGGAGATCTAGCACAGGAGGTATTCTATATGTCATCGTACTGAACCCTCCAATAAATCTAACATTAGGTATCATTAGGTGAGACTGCCACAGCTTAGAAATAGGAAGTAACCAGCCTGAACAAGGCTACACAACTAGAAAGTGGCAAAGCAGAAGTCCAGCCACACGTCTGTCTGGCTGCTTGCAGGCACAGCACTGTCAGAGTGAAATCTGATCCGGCCTTGTTTCTGGTGGTGAGCTGCTTCTTCCACAGTGGCCCCAATATTGCACCGTCCTCGCATCTTTTCATACTCTCAGCCTTTACTTCATGGTCGCGCGATACTTTTGTGGCTAAAGCTGCCACCCCCACTGTAACCCTGGTCAGATATGGCTCTGTTTAGCTAATTGCAGACATATGCCTAAAAGGAATGGTTCAACATGTAGATAATTGACTGGCCTTTAAAACTCTATTGATGTTTAGTATTAGATGTCACAAATCTTAGTCCTTTATACAGTCCCTGCATTGGAACAGATGTGAACCAGAACAGACTGAACATCGGGAATCAATTAATTCAAAAGACCGACTGGTGTGTTTTTAAAATGGACAGTGATGGGCAGACACACTAACCATTCACACAGCTCTCCATACAAACTGCTCTGCGCTCCCCAAATCTATGTAGTTCTGGTGAGTCAGAAATTCTTGTCTGAGGGGATTACCCATCCATTTTCTTTGGAGTAGATCCATTATTTAAAGAAAAAAACAGAAAGAAAAAAAAACCTTTTCATCTCTTTGGCCTGGGAAAAGTGAAATAATCCCTTTCAATAAACATCTTTGGATTTCACAAATTTCCATCTTCCTCAATTATTCATGTCTTTTCAAACTTCAGACACACTCCGTGGGGATTTGACAATATACAATTTTCAGTCAAATTGCCACAAATACCCACAGAGAATTTGGTTTGATTTGGGGATTATCCCTAATTTTTCTTTGATCGACCTTGCTGTTTGTGGATTTTTTTGGACCACTTCAAACAATTGCTTTGGAAACGGTTCATGTGTGTGTGTCTCTGTGTGCTCCAATCTCTGATCATGTAGGCTCCACTTGGTTCAACTAAACATTATCTTGGATTCTTTTCACAGACTCTCTTCATAAACAAGGAAATGATAATGACACCCCCCCACACACAAGAAAACTTGGACTCTCTAATTGAGAAAATCTATCCAATTTGTTGGAAGTAAATACTAATCTCTTATTATAATTCTAACTTTAAAGATCATGAAATATTTATGGTGCTTTAGAGAATTTCATATGTTATCAAATTTCAAAAAGAACCCAATAATGCTTTATGTGGCACCACACACATTACTTTCCAAAGAATATGTTGGCAGAAAAGTAGTGGGGTATCAAAGAAAAAAAAAAAGGCATGATAAAAATAACGCCCATCTTCAACAATCACTCAGTATCTACTATGTGTCAGGATTCAGATTATGGGCTAGTAATATAAATCCCTTAACACTGATTCCAAGGCCCTTCACACCTCCCACACTTTGTGTCCCCACCTCTCTAGCACCTCAAATCCCCACCATGATTTTTTTCCAGTTTCCTGAACATGGCGATGCTTGATCTTGCCTCTGGGCCTTTGCACATGCTGACTCGTCTGCTGAGAATGTCCCTCTATTCTTGCTTTCTTTTTTTTTGGCTGATTGAATTCTACCTTGCTCGGGTCTCTCCTTGAACTACTTTTACTCAGTAAGATTAACCGGTCCTAGATTTTTTTTTTTTTTTAATCTTTATTGTTGGATGTAAATGTATTACAGATGTCCCACATTTTTCCCCCATTGACCCCTCCTCCCCACCCCCACCCCCCTCCCACCTTTTTCCACACTACTGTCTGTGTCCATTGGTTATGCGTATAAGTTCTTTGGTTTATTTCTTCCCACCCCGCCAACCCCTTTCCCTTTGAGGTTTGTCAGTCTAGCAATGAATTTGTGCTTCTTAATCCCTTCACCTTTTTCACCCATTCCCTCAACCCCCCTCCCAACTGGCAACCAACAAAATGTTTTCTGTATCTATGAGAATGTTTCTGTTCTACCTGTTCATTTTGTTTGTAGATTCCATTGTTGATAGATATGTATTCATTGCCATTTTGTTTGTTCATACATTTTATCTTTTTCTTCAAAAAGACCCTTCATCATTTCATATAATAACGGTTTGGTAGTGATGAACGCCTTTAACTTTTTCTTGTCTGGGAAAGTTTTTATATGTCCATCGATTCTAAATGACAGCTTTGCAGGATAGAGTAATTTTAGTTGTAGGTTCTTGGTTTTCATCACTCTGAATATTTCTTGCCACTCCCTTCTGGCCTGCAAAGTTTCTTTTGAGAAATCAGCTGACAGCCTAATGGGAACTCCCTTGTAGGTAACTAGCTGCCTTTCTCTCGCTGCTTTTAAGATTCTCTCTTTGTCTTGAACCTTTTGCATTTTGATGATGATGTGTCTTGGTGTGGGCCTCTTGGGGTTCATCTTGTTTGGGACTCTCTGTGCTTCCTGGACTTGTATGTCTGTTTCCTTCACCAACTTAGGAAAGTTTTCTGCCATTATTGTTTCAAACAAGTTTTCGATTTCTTGTTCTCACTCTTCTCCTTCTGCCACCCCCAAGATGCGAATGTTGGCACGCTTGAAGTTGTCCCAGAGGCTCCATACACTATCCTCATTTTTTTGGATTCTTTTTTCTTTTTGCTGTTCTGATTGGGCATTTTTTGCTTCCTTATATTCCAAATCGATGGGTTGCTTCTTGGATTTACGTACTCTATTATTGAAGCTGTGTAAATTATTCTTTATTTCAGTTAATGCCTCCTTCAATTCTAACTGTGTATCCATCATTTCTAACTGGTCCTTTTTTATGCTCTTGAGGCCCTCCCTAAGTTCACTGAGGGTCTCACTAAGTTCATTGAGCATCCTTATAAGCAGTATTTTGCTTATCTCCTTTTCGCTTAGTTCTTTTATTGGGGTTTTGTTCTGTTCTTTCATTTGGGACCTGTTTCTTTGTCTCCTCATTTTGGCTGCCTCCCTGTGTTTGTTTCTATGTATTACTTAATGAGAGGTATGTGGCTCGCTGAGACCAGATGCTGCTCGTTTCAAAAAATTTAGGAAAAACCTGAAGCTGGATCCAAGACCGGCCAATCCTATGGTTAAGCAAGTGGCAACAGCTTGGGTGGGCTTGAAAGTTGTGTGGGGTGGGGCGGGGCCTCAGGGAGTCACCAGGGTGGGGCCACCAGTGTGAGCCAGGTTGCTGGAGTCCCAGATATGGCGACTGTCTGCCAACCAGGGAAGGGCTCACCAAAGGAACAAAGGCCTCTGTCAGCACGTTTGTCCCCGAGAAAGCCCCCTCTCCAGCCCTCGCTCCAGTGCCAAACAGCTCAGTTCTTCCGTGTATGTCTCTGGTGCCCCTCGAGCTGCCTCCCCTCCAAGCTTAGAGGGAGAGAGTCCGATAAGTCCATGCGCAGGCCCTTTAAGGAGCTGCCTGGGGCTCCAGCCGGTTCACCTTCCCTGAGCCTCAGTTTCCGCTGGTTTTTCCAGCCAGAAGTTATGGGGACTTCTCTTCCTGGCACTGGAACCCTGAGCAGGGCACCTGGTGTAGGACGGGGACCCCTCAGTCCTCAGGAAGGACCTTCTCAGCCGAGGTATCCTCCTGATTTTTATCCGCCACACGTGTGTGTGGGACCAGCCCGTCAGCCACCGCCGCCGCCCCTCGTGCCTCCGCCCCTCCTACCAGTCTGGATGTGGCTGCTGCTTCAATTCCGTAGTGGTAGGACTTCCATTCAGCTTGATTTCAGGTGGTTTTGAATGACGTTGTTTTGTAGTTTAGTTATAACTTTGAGGTGGTTATGGGAGGACGCGATACCGCGTTTACCTACACCGCCATCTTGACCGGAAGTTCCCAGTCCTAGATTTAATGACCCTTCTTTATATTCCCAAAGCACCATATTTTTACCCTAAGGCTTTTTCACAATGTAGGAATTTCTTCTTTATGTGTCTGTATTCCCAATTATATTGTAAGTGCTGGGAGGCAAGGGTGGACTCCCCTGTGTTTACCATTGTAGGACTCAGCAGCTAGCATAGTAGGTGTTTAATAGACATTTTTGGATTGAATAATAATGACCACCATTTATTGTAGCTATTACTTGCCCCCCCCCACCCCAGACTGAGTTAGATGCTTTTTTGCATGTTATATTTACTTCTGACATCAATGATGGGGTGTACATGTAATTGCTTTAATTTTAAATATGAGAAAATACAATTTTAGCTAGGTTACATAACTAATCCAGGATCTGCGAGTCCTGCCATGAAGTGTGTGCTCTCTCCCATTTTGCCACTGCACCTACAAGGTTGTGTTTTAGCTTCTTTCACCGTAACTAAAACAAACACATAAAACTGCTTTTATGTGAAGTGCATAAAGATTCTTAACTAGTTTTCTTTGAAATATTTTTTAATTATTTTATAAGACAGTTGTAGAGAGGTAACACTGTTTATGTGCAAGCCCCTCCTAAGCCTAATGGTTTCTGCTCCTTCATTCTTGTTCTGTGAAGGAGAATTTTCCTCAACACATACTCCAGAACAAACCACCTTGAAAAAATAGGCAAAAAGGAGCCAGAGATACTTTAATACAAAGTCTTCCTATTAACCTATGTACAAATAAATGGACAGATGTAGGCACTACACTGTGGAGACTGCTTTCCTCTCAGTTCCTTGCATCCTCTGAGCATCTGTGACATTTCTAACAGTAAAGAAACAAAAATTATGTCAGATCAGTAGAGAGTTTTGCCTTTTATAAAGTACTTTCATCTACATGATTGTATTTCTCAAATATATCTATGAGGAAAGAAGGGCAGAGTGGTTTCTACTTATTTGAAGGGAAGCATAATGTTCAGAAGAGTTAAGTGTTGCTGAAGCAGTAGTTAAAAGTGCCCGGAAGACTTTCTTCCACAGGGAGCAGGGAGTATAATTGGAACGGCTTACATATTGCTCCCCGTCAAGACTGAGTGCTGCAGGGTTACTAAGGCAGATCAGTTCTGGGAAACACGAGTCCTGTCTGATGGCCCTCTTTGGCTCAAGGGCCCTCAATGGCTTTGCAGAACCTACTTAGCCTACACTGTGGTCTAAGCCTTTTTGTTTTGTTTTGTATTTTTGTTTTGTTAATCCTTACTCTAGGGTATTTTTTACATGTTTTTAGAAAGAGTGGAAATAAGGGAGGGAGACAGAGTCATTAATTGGTTGCATCCTGCATGGTGATGAAACCTGCAACCCAGGTACGTGCCGTTGGCTGGGAATCAAACCTGTGATTCTTAACCACTGAGTCACATGGGACAGGGCAAGTCTAAGCCACTTTTATTCATCCTTCCCTCCTTCTCTCCTTCACTCAGGCTCAGACTTGCATTTCAGATGATGAGCTTCCAGCCTCTTCCAGGTTTCTCCCTGCCTCCAATCACACAATCTCTCCCCTAATACAACCTTTGCATATTTAATTGTGTTGCAGCATCTGCTTCCTGGAGGACCTAATACAACTGGCCCTGTGTTGTGCATGGTACATAGCACAAATTAGATCTTAGGCTTCAAGGCTGGAGTGGGAAAACCACTTCTTCACAGCAAACATGTTAACTAATGGACTAGATGAGAACCATCAATTAATGTTAAATTCAGAGGAAAATTTGGATTAGGAGTACACTACTTACACCATGATCTTAACCTTCTTGGCCACAGATTGCTTATTGATGGTAAAGGGAGAAAATAAAAACTATGCCATGGAGAAAATGAAAAATGTCTTGATGGCTTAATCAATGTGGCAGATGGATATACCTCCAGATGCAATATCCTGAGAGGTTCAAGATATCAACTGAGAGTATATAACCTGAATCTAATCACAAACAAATATCAGAAAATACAATATAATGAATGTTGCACTTTTAAGAGACTGAGATTTATTTTAATTGATTTTAGAGAGAGAGAAAGGGACAGAAGGATAGAAACATTGATGAGGAAGAACATTGATTGATTGCCTCCTACATGCCCCCCACTGGGGATTTGACCCACAACCTGGGCAGAAATCAAACCAGCAACCTCTTGGTGCATGGGTCAATGCTCAACCACTTAAAAGAATGAGATGTTATTATTACAAAGAAGCAATGACATAAAAGACCAAACAAACAAACAAACAAAAACACCTATAGTAATGTTCCAGATTAAAGAAGACTAAAAAGTCATAATACTAAAATACAGTACTGATCCTTGACTTGGTCCTATACTAAAAGGAAAAAAAATGTCATAAGGACCTTATTGTGTTAACTGACAACACCGAAATATGAATGATTGATTAAAGTGCTCTATCATATTTAATGTAATTCATAAGAGTATTGGGTTACATGAGAGATTATCCTAGTTCTTAGGGAATGATACTGAAGCATTTTGAAGTAAAGTTTCAGGATACATTCAATTTAATCTCAAATAACTTAGCAACCCAAACCAAATAAAAAGCATATTAAGTGAATGAATTGGTACCTAGTATAGATAGACAGACAGACAGACAGACAGACAGACACATACATACATACATAGAAAGGGGTGTGTGTGTGTGTGTGTGTGTGTGTGTGTGTGTGCAAGAGAGAACAAATGATAAAGCAAATGGAGTAAAATGTTAATAATAGGTTATTCTAGGTAAAAGGTATTTGCTGTTCTTCATATTATTCTTATTCTTTAAACTCTTCTGTAAAGTTTAAGTTCCTTCAAAATAAAATATAAAATATTTGATTTACATAGGTTTTGGAATAACAAAAGAAAACCAAATTCAGAGTGGATTTTACACGTATGTTTTCCAGTTACAAGTTGCCTTCCAGTGCTCACCTAGCTATACCTGACCGCATGGCATCCCAAGGACATATCTGTATACTTTCCTTCATAGCCCTTATTGTCCTCTTCTCTATAGAGACCATCTTTAATACCACCATTCAGAATTTCATAGTTTGATCAATAAGGCCGAAAATTTGGCTTTGTGATACATTTATTGGAGAAAATCTTACATCAGCTTATAATCAGAGGGACAGCATGAACTTTAGCAAGTTTCTCTCTCTCTCTCTCTCTCTCTCTCTCTCTCTCTCTCTCTCTCATTGAACCTCAGTTGCTTTACTTAATTTACCAACACAGGCTACTCAGCTTTTACTATGTGATGAATAAGACAATTCATACTCCTTAGTTCTTGTCAGTCTAGCCCTAGAACTGGATTTTCTGGGTTCAAATTCGGGCTCTTTGGCAAGTATCACCGTGGGCTAGTTACTTAATTTTTTTGGATTCAGTTTCTTTATCTGAAGTGGGGACAAAAAGAATAACGCTTGCCATAAAAGGTTGTTTTGGGGGTTAAAAAATTATGGTCACTACTGATTAAGTTTTCAATATGTAACATTTTCATTATTAGTATTAGTACTATTTGTAAGACTCAGAGCTTCCTCATTTAACCTTCTAAGATTGTTGGCAGGACTTGATACAATATATACAAAGCATCCAGCCCTTCTTAGAATATAAATATCCTTCAACAAAGCTAATTATTATTCTTTTAATGAAGGGAGATCTGCTTGAGTTGGGTGGTCTAATTCAGCTCTCAAATTTCCATCCCTTGAGCCAGACTCTGAATACCCTAGGAGAGCCATCTTTCTTCCTTGTATGCTCTGAGTTTCCCTGCAAAGGCAATATTCAGTTAATCAGAGCAGGCTTATGCATAGAGTTTGGGATTCACATGTGGCCAATGGTTTCCCTGCTTTACGTTCGACTCAAACATTTCCATCTGGTCCGCAAGCATTTGTTTTCTTTAATGATCTTGCTGGAGACAACGATTCCCCCTAAATGACTTTGCTCTTTGGCCATAGGAGTCGAACAATGCCCTGTATGTGCAAAGAAACACCCATTTCCCACCACTTTGCCTTTTTTCAATGTCTTTCAAGCTGCAAACAAAATAGTTGCAGTAACTGTCCCTAGACACTATCATGTTTCTTCCTGTTTCTTTGATTATTGTCTAAAAGTGAACTGGGAAAAATATAACCAAGTTCTCTTCAATAATTAGTTCATTGGCCAAGGAAAAATTGGCTAAGGGAAAAGAATTAGCCATTCTGTTCTGTCATTAAAGCCTCATTATTTAGGGGTCCAGTTAATACCATTTTATAAATTCAAAATAAGAACAGCTGGTGGATAAGATAAAAGATGCCAAGTACATTTGATTCTCTCTACACTCTGCCTCTCCCATTGTTAAAAAAAAAATTAATTTTATCATTATACATTATAATAGCAAAAGTGGCAGTAAAGTTAGAATTTGGATGCATATGTTGATAATATATTATAAAACATTACTAAATTGGGGGATTTTAGATTTGAGCTGTTACCACTTCTATGATTGATTAACTTTGACCTTGGATAAATTACTTAACCTTTCATGTTTTCAATTTCCTCATCACTTACATTGAAATAATAGCAAATATCTTAACTACATTATAGGGTGATAATGATTAAATGTATACATTTGTGTGAAAGTACTTAGAAAAGTATTTAAAGTCTATATAATTTTTGTTTTAATTATTCTCATCCTTTATTCTTACTATTTGTAAAATCTTCTGAATATAATATTTGCATTAAAGCCATGTCAAGTTTTTGTGAAGATATGAGGCTAATATTTTATTCCAGTAAATTTATAATTCTTCAGAAATCCTAATGAATATTTTCTTTATAATAAGTGATTAAATGTTAGGAACTAAAAACATCTGCAGCAATCAGGTAAACTTAGAAATTATTTTAAAATAGGTAGATGTGAATAAACAGAAATGGATCTTTGCCAGATTCAGCATGACAGAAATGATGACAATGATGGTGGTGATGAGGTTAAGATGAAGACAGTGATAATGATAAGTCATATATAGAGAGCACAGTAGATTTTTACAAGGCACTAGTATATCTTACAGTATTTGGGTCTGTGACACTTCTGAAAAGAAAAGTGGTTACCTATTACTTTTATATTATAATGAGGAAACTGACAAGTGAAATGCTCGGACTAAGGGCAAGGCGCAAGTAAGTGGGAGACTCCGGTATTGATTCAGTCATTAGCACATTCATCTGTCAACAAATACTGAGGAGCAGCCACATGTCTGGAAGTATACAAAAACTAGTGGTTCAAGAATGAATATGATGCAGGGAATCAAGATCATCATAGTTTAGGAAAAGAAGATCTAAGTAATTAATTCAAATAATTATAACACAGAAGTAGTAGGGACATAATAGCAATATTGATAAGATATTATGGATACAAAAGAGAGCCACTCTGTCATCCCACTTTGTTCCGATGTGATTACTCATAACCATACTGTGGACTCCAGTTGTTTCCTCTACCAACGTGGACACACATGATTTATAAAATTAGTAATTTCATGTTTTATCAATGTTTTAAACTATTTTTAATCTTCCATTTAATATTGCTTCTCTGGATCAGTCAACAGAGCTACAAGCCTGCAGAACACTTCCAAGGATGTTGGCCATGGTAGTACACTTGCAGAAGACTGAGACCTAAAGCCAGAAAACCAGGAACACTCCTGTGAGCTTTTCCCTCAAGATTTCTAGTGGACTAACCTTCTTCTGTTTCCTTGAACAATGAAGTATTCCTTTTTAGAATGCAACTTTGGAGATCATAAAGAAACTGGGTCTGACTGGATCGATGTAGCTGGAAAAGAGCTTCAACCATCTGATAGCAATGGAAAGCCACACAATTAAAAGTACCACAAATCACTATGTTTATGAGAAGATTCCATACCACAGAAAATGACCAGAAAAACCCCAAACAGAAATATTTACCCTGACAAAAAAGAGAGATAATTAAAGAAACATTAAAAAAGTTAAACGAACTCTCTAATTAATATTGAAAGTGGGATCTGAGAAGATATTTCACCCATAAAATGAGGATTGATGTGATAGGGAAAAAAGCAAAGTCTAAGAAATCACTTTAGATATTAAAGACATGATTACAAACATTTAAAATAGAGGGTCTAAACTATAAAGATAAGGAAACCTCTTTTAATATATAATAACAATACAAAATAGAAACAAAATAAGACGAACAGTAAGAGACAGGTTAAATTCAAGAGATCCAACATGCTAGCAGTAAGATTTCTTGAAAGAAGTAATAGTGAAAACAGAGAAAAACCATCAAATCAGTAAAGGAAGAGTATGTCCTTGTGGCTAAAGAGAGATACAAGTCATCAAACTGACAGGACCATGGAGTATCCTTTGCAAGGATAATAAAAATAATGGGGGGGAAACTAATTGCATTCTTGTGAATTTAAAAAACAGATACTAAATACTTCCAGAAAAAAAGGGAAAAAAGTAACTTAGAAAGGAGTGAGAATGAGACAGGTTTTAGTTTCTAATTAGTAACATTTCATGCCAGAAAACAATGGGGGAAATGCCTTTAATAATTTTAGGGAAAATGATTCACCCAGTGTTTGAAACATGGCTAAACTATCAATAAAGTATAATGAGAAATCAAGGTATTTTTAAACAAAAAAAGTATTCAGTAAGTTTATGTTCCACGGAATCAAAAAGTTACTCCGAAGTTATTTTAGGATATACTCTATTAACTATATCAAAACAAGAAAGAATAAATAAAACATAGAAGCGAAGTGCTGGGTTTAAAGCCGATGGCACTTGTAAAAGCACTGTTCTCAGATGTTACAGGAGCCTGCAAGGTTCCAACTGAGACAGCCTATGGGAAAAGACAGTAGGCATGAAGGGAAGGGTGAGTCACTTGACAGAGTAGAAAAATATAATTGAGACCTCTGGGGAAATTGGGATTAAAAAATATATGATGCAAGAAAAAAATAAAAACAACTAGAAACTCTGAAAACATGCACACACACACACACGCACACACACAATTGCTATGCAAGAAAGTAATGACCAAAATATTAAACAACTTAAAATACTGATGGATTTTAAGCAAATAATAAAGTGTAGGGAAAAAAAAAGTATTTAAAATATGCTTTGGGGAACATTGTCTTTTAAGTGGCCTATAGTGCTCTGACATTGGATTTGGAGAGAAGGAAATTCACATTTGGTGCAACCCTGAATGATACTTATTTAGTCTTGCTAATGTATGTGCTTTTGATTGGTTTTCAGCTTTTAGATTCAAACTATGCACAAAGCCACAAAGACTTGAGTGTCATTGTAGAAGACAAATATTAAGAATTTTGATCATGCAATAATAAAAATAGAATGGTCAGATGATGGGTCTCAGAAAGCAGAAGGAAAAACAGTATTAAGAGATAATATCTAAAGTTGATGGGATAGAATAAGATATAAAATTATTCTATTAGATTGTAACGATAATCAATAGGAAGCATAAAACAGTAATATAAATATCATACATTGTTGTTAGTGGAGGGAGAGAATAGCAATCAGGCATGTGAGCTGAATACTTATCTTCATATTGGTGAGTCAATAGATATTATTTCAAGTTTATTAATTAAGTTAATAAGATATATTACCAAGTGTTACAGAAAAAGCCACCAGAAGAATTAAAAATAGCAACAATTAAAAGGGTATGCCTCTGAGTCTAGGGCTGGGAATAAAACACCTTTTTATCATGAACTTGTCTTTACCTATTAATTTTTATCATTATGTACACAACTGAAAGAAACTCAATAATCTAGCATTTTCTAAAGTCTATAGTTTAAATATTAGACCTACAATGCTGGGGTAGGTGAGATGCAGGTAGATCTTATTGTTAAATAAACTTAATAGCCCTGGCAGTTTTGCTCAGGGGTTAGAGCATGAGCCTGCAGACCAGAGAGTCCCGGGTTCAGTTCCCACTAAGAGCACATACCTCAGTTGCAGTTTGTCCCTGGCCCCAGTTGGGTTGTGTGGGTGGGAATGAGTCAATGTATCTATCTCACATCAATGTTTCTCCCTCTCCTTCCCTCCCTCTCTCCCTCATGCTCTCTCTGAAGATAAATGCAAAAATGTCCTCAATGTCCTCAGGTGAAGATAAAAACTAAAATAAAAATAATAAAAAAATAAAATAAACTTGATAAATTCAATGTATCCCATTATGCAGAATAAAGAGTATTGTACTAAACTAACAGAAGATTGTATAAGCAGATCCAGTGACCACCTTTGATCAAGGAACACTTCTTGTTACGCTATTAAAAATATACATTTCAACCCAAGGAATAATTGCTCCTCAAAACTCATTTTCAGAAACACTTTTTAAAAAATCTTCAAACAAGGAGAGAAGCTTTGACATAAATGGAATTTTCTCATTTTTAATGCTTTGTTTTGAAATGTAAAGGGCATTTGTAAATGGGTAAGCAACAGTTCATTACTGAAAATGCTAATTTGACCCTCTTTGCATCTAATTCACTGCAACAAGTCTATTTTTTAGCATATTGTTTAATTTCCCCTCTCTTATCCCAAACTACCAGTTTTAAATGTAAATAAAGGCATGGATTTGTCAATGTTTGGTATATTAAAAGTAATATACCCCTAAACTTCTAATTCCTAAAATAGGCTTCTAAACTCTACAGCCCTGTGCTCACACCACAAAAATCAATCCTTCTAAAGGCTATTACCTTGTTAATATTTATCTTTCTTTACCTTATCTATATTATTTCTATAACTATTTTCCCACCATACTGCTGAAAGTACAAGGAGCAACTTCCACAATCCTCCCCCGATCCCAGCCACTAACCCAGCCACCATGTTAATAGCAAGATTAAATAGTAACATGCATTTAAGAGTAATACTAATCAACTTCCAACCCCTATCTATAAGACTACATGGGCGACAAAACCCTTTCCGGAGAGAAAATTCTCTTTATAAACTCTTCTACTATGTATGTATGTTCTCCTCAAGTAATAGGTAACCACTATCTAGGGTGAAAAATATGCCTTCAGAGGTATTATATGCATCACATCTTACCCTTTCAGCAGTAACACCTTTCACTGTATCTACCAAGCTAATTCCTATTCTTCCTCCTAAGAACCAGATCAGATGCCTTTGAGGAGGCAGCAAAGGAAGAGAAAGAAAAGTGAGTGATCTCCTGCTGAGTGCTTGGCTACAGTAGACATGGAGATTAAATATTTAGTCACGATCATACTGTAAAGCAGGTGCTATCATCACCACATTCCAGATGACAAAACTGAGTCTCAGAAGTGAAGCAAAGTGCCCAAAGTCACATACTTTGTAAAGACTTCTGCCTGACTTCTTCATACTCTGTAAATGGAAATTCTGCCTCTATTCAAAGCTCATTCTCTTTCTGCTTTATCATTCCATTAAAAAATTTTCTCTGTGACTATGACACTTTTTGTATACATACTACATACCTGCCATAATAGTATATTGCAATGATCAATTTATATATGTGTATCCCCTCTTAGTATCCCCATATTCTAAAGACTAGGAATCCTAAATTTATGTATTCCCAGAATCTAGTACATGCTTTGTTTTATGAAAGAGATTTTGTAAATTCTTATTGAACACATAAATGAATTAGTATAAAAATAAGGAACTGTTAGAATCAGAAGATAGTATTATTCATTAAGATATTCTAGTGTTTACTACCTACCTGGTAAATGGTGATGACATCTTAAAGACCCAATGAAACACAGCAGCCTTTTTGGTTGGCTCCTATTTGTTATCTTTTTATTCAGTTCATGTTTCTGGAAATACTGTCATGGATTAATCCATAAAAATGTATAGCTTCCAGGAATCTGATAGATTATCTAAAATAACCCATGCTATTCTATTAAAATAAGGTTCACAAATGGGAACAAATATTTTAGTCACAGAATTAGTGAGGTGGAGGGCTGGGACTTGAACCCAGGTACTTATTCTGCTAGGCCAGGCTTACTTTCCTGATACTATGAAGAAAGACTTTCATAATTATTTGAGACATGTATATGGAAATTACTTAACCAAACTCCAGCATAGCTCAGACAAATGGAACTGCTTATGGCTATGTGAAGTCAGGCTGCAAACCAGAAGGAAACTATTCTTACCTGAGGATCTATTAAGTGTCCAATTCCCCCAGATTCCAGATTGTGAATGTTCATGTAACATTTCACATTGAGCTAATATTTCTGTCCACACATAATTTAGATCTAGAAAAGAATGAGCTAACATTTATTATGTTTATTATGTGCCTAACACTTCATGCACGCTAAATCATCTTCTCTTCAACTCTGAAAGTGCTGGAATTATACATATTTTATAAACAGCAAAAAGAAGGATCACCCTAGGTCATACTGGGTCATACAATAACTCTATTCTTAATTTCTTGAGGAAATTTCATATTGTTTTCCATAGTGGCTGTACCAGTTTACATTCCCCCAGAAGTGAATGAGGGTTCCTTTTTCTCCATAGTCTCTCCAGCACAATTCAAAGTAGATTAAAGACCTAAATGCAAGACTGAAAACAATAAATTACATAGAAGAAAAAACATATGTACTAAACTTGTGGACCTTGGTTTTAGAGAGGATTTTATGAATCTGACCTCAAAGGCATGGGAAGCAATAACAAAGTAAATTAGTGGAACTATATCAAACTAAAAAGCTTCTGTACAGTAAAAGAAACCATCAACAAAACAAAAAGTCAACAAAATAAATGGAGGAAGATATGTGCAAACAACTCTGATAAGGGTTAATATTCAAAACGTATAAAGAACTCATACAATCCAATAACAACATAAAAACAAACAATCCAAATAAGGAAAAGACAGAGGACCTGAACAGAACCTTCTCCCAAAAGATATACATGGCCAGCAGATATATGAAAAGGTGCCCAACTTCGTCTCGCACATGTTAGAATGGTTGTTATCAACAAGACAAGTAGTCAAACTGAAAAAGTCAAGAACCATATAATTTCACTCATATGTGAAATATAAAACTGAAAACAACCAGTGACCAAACAAGAAAAACAAACAAAATCTCATAGACACGGACAACATTACGGTGGTTACCGGAGGGAAAGAGCAGGGAGAGGTAAGTAGTAAAGGGTTAAGGGTGTCAAATATGTGGTGATGGAAGGAGACTTGACTTTGGGTAGTAAACACACAATGCAATATACAGATAATGTATTATTGTCCTCTTGAAACCTATATAATTTTATTAACCAATGTCACCCCAATAAATTGAATTTTTAAAAAAAGAAAAATTGGAAATCAGTAAAATTAGGTAAGTTTACCAAGCCTCACAATATGTAGATTGTGGAGTCTAAAATCAATCCAGGTAGTGGCACTGCTACCCCCCCCCCCCTTGAAGTAGTCATTCTTTCTCTGTTCATCTCTAATAAACCATGCTTCTACTCCGTGGCCCTCACCACGGTGGCCCATGCTGCTGAGGCTGCTGGCTAGTGCAATCCTTCACAGTATTGTCCTGTAGACTAGGCACCTGAGAATTGGGAAGGAGGAAATTCACAGGCAACGAATCTTGGGAACCATCTGAGCTCAACTCTTTTCATTCCCAAGAAGATAGTTTTATTACAGAAAAGATAAAACTTACAGTTATACTCACATAAAATTAATTCCACAGTTGTTCTTTACCAATGAATGCATTTGAGGTCTAAAAATAGCCATTATAAATGAAAACAGTTGGTTTATTAGAGGAATGGGATTCTGGATCTTCCCTGCTTCCTCCCCTCCTTTGTTTTCTTTCTGCTACTCTTTCAACAATATTGTTTATTAGATGGTATTTTATAGAAGTTATAAATATTAATAATACTAAAAATATAAATGTTTCTATTTTGCCCCCCCAAACACCAAGATAAGAAAATTACTAAAATAAGAGAATGATGGTTAATACAGTTTCACTAGAGTCTTAAAATGCAAATGAAACATGTACATGGGGAAAAGCGGTGCCTTTTTAGTGCACCAAGCAATTTGCATTACAACTTGGAGCAACTCATCTTCTACATAGTCTTGCTTATAAAAACCGAGTACATATTTAGCAATGGTAAGGATCTAGTTCTCATTATGAAAACTATAAAAATAAATGTGGAAATAGAAATGATCTATTTGTAACCAGACTTCAGGAACCCTGAAGCAAAAGCCAAAAATCAAGATGGTATACAATAATATTGCTTCTGCGCACTGATTTATATGATATTCCGGTGCTGGCAAGAGTTCTTAGTTATTATCACAGTTTAACGAACTTACAAAACGAAGTAAATTTGGCAGTTATTGTTCACTTAGAAGAAAAGCTCATTTCTTATTTTTGCAATATGCTGCAGCTGGCAAAGTTGTATTGTTATTTGCATAGTCTTTCAACAAATAGTAATTACATGCCTACTATGTGCAAGACTGAAGTAAGGGTTGGGATTAAAGTAGGGGAGTTAGTAGAAAGAATTGCTAGGAATTGTGTATGTGTTTTATATTTTGCCAAATGATCGTAAAAATTTTTTAAAAAAAAGACAGAAACACGTACACTCACCAGACCTACTGAATTTTGCTGCTTGTAATGGCTTCTCTGGTGTGGTTTTGTACTGCATTCACTCTGTTAATTCAAGCTCTATTTCTCACAACATAGGGAGAGCATCACCTGATGCCTTTCCTTGATCATTCTCAGGTAGATTTGTCATTTTCTCCTTTGTGCCATTTTATTCAATAATTGTCCTTGATACATTCAATCATTTATTATATTTATTTTTCCAATATCATTATGTGCAACCATTGGATTATAAGATTCTTAAGGGCATTTCTGCACCTGTAACACTCAACGAAATGCCGGCCACATAGTGAATACTCCATACTATTTGATTTATACAGGAATTAGATATTTATAATACAAGGTAGATGTAATTTTGATTAAAGAAAGAACCATCACAATGGGAGTATGGAGAGGGGAATACATTCTAAAGAATTTGGCATGAGGGAAATCGATTTTGAATTTATTTAGTAATTATGGTAGGACAGAGAAATCAATTTCCAGGTAGAAAGCAGTACATAAACTCTTATTGGTGAAAAGATAATCATGGTAAACCCATGCTAAACACTGGCTGATAGAACAAAACGTAAGGGAAGAGGGCTGCTTTACTAACTTACATATTCCCTTTATCATCTTTCAAGTATTGAATAATTTGGACTCTTTATACATCTGATCTTTCAGTCTTTCAACTGTTCCTTCAACTTTCATTTAATGAGTCTTCACTGCTTCTACTAGTATCAATAGGTCTTTTCAGAAATATCTTTTTAATTTTCCTGTCTCTCTCTCTCTCTCTCTCTCTCTCTCTCTCTCTCTCTCTCTCCCCCCCCCCCCTGGTGTTAACTAGAAAATCTAATTTCTGACTTCACATTCATCCCTGTCTACATTAATAATGCCCAAGTGGAACTCTCTATCTGCATCGTTCTTTCTCTTCTGTACTTGCTCATCTCCAGCTGTCTCTGTTATCTTGTCCTCTGTCACTGTCAGCTTTAACTGAAGATATGGAAAACAGCCACTCATTATTTTTTTTTATCCTCACCCGAGCACACTTTTGCAATCATCTTCAGATAGAGCAGGAAGAAGAGACGGGGGAAGAGAGAGAGAGAAACATGATGTGCTAGAGATACATCAACTTGTTGCCACCCACACAACCCCAACCGGGGCCAGGGACAAACTGCAACCGAGGTACGTGCCCTTAGTGGGAATTGAACCTGAGACTCTGGTCTGTGGGCTGATGCTCCAACTGCTGAGCCAAACTGACCAGGGCTATTTTTTTTATTCTTAATTTTTCTTGTTTTTTTTTTTCCTCTGTCTGATCAATGATTACATCTCCTTCACTGCCAGCTCTCATAATGTGTGTCATATTTTATCTTTATCTCACATTTATAGCATCATTTAGGTTTTAATTCCATAATGAATATAAATTAAATTTGGGTAATATTACGTACAACCTCTTATCCATCATCATAGGTGAGGGTATACTACGCATCCTCTGTTTTGTAGACATTGTAGTAGACTGCAGGTATTTCTAACAGCTGGTATTTACTGAGTGCACATTTGGTTTCTGGCTCTCCTTAAGTTATATGTGCTTGTGTATTATATGTATATATATATATATATATATATATATATATATATATATATATATATATATAATATATCTCCAAGCTCAACCTTGTTTATAAGGTCATAATTTAGGCAACGGGAAGAATCCAATTTAGAAGTAGCAGATCATTGTTACAAAACCCGTATACATTCTTCCACAGTAGAGAATCTTCTTTCAAATAATTGAATATGAGATATACTAGAAAAGGGTAGATCTGTGATTTCTTTCTTTTTTCTTCTCTTTCTTTCTTTCTTTCTTTCTTTCTTTCTTTCTTTCTTTCTTTCTTTTTTTTTTTTACTATTTGATAGTCTGATTTGGTTTATTTTCTACAGCAAAAATAAAAAAAGTGCTTTAGGGTATTACAACAAAACAGCACGAGTTATATTCAGAGTATTAGAATGGACTTATTTATTTTAGGAGGCTACTTCCTAGACTCAAAACAGGAATGCCTGTTTCCAAACTTGAGGACATATAAGGAGACAGCCGCTGATCTGTGCAATCATGTCTCATTGTTTCTTTGAGAGAGATGGGGTAGTGTGCAGATAATTATGAGCTCATTAGGATCAGCTAGAATGAGAGAAGGATTTATAATTGCCATGACTTTTAGTCAGTCTTATATTGAAAGTAAAACTTGTAGAGTAAAAAATACTTGACACTGTCTTGATTCTAACTTAACTAGTTCACATACCCCAGTCATGGGATAAAAAACAGCCACAATGAACAGACAAATAACACAGCCCCTGAGATAAACCAAAAATAGCAGCATTGCCTGATTAATTCTAGTCCCCAAGATAATAAAACCTTGGAGAATTTCCGTAAACCTGGGTCTTCCTCCAAAGTGGTTTTATTTCTGATTTTCGTTATGTCGATGTCTTAATATATGGTATGACCTTTACGAATGCGATAATCATGTGAGAACATTTCTGAATGTCTACCACAAGCAGACGAACAGGCGTTTGGTGAGCATCATTATCTTGCAGTGTTCACTTGAAATACTTGTGTATTTTAATTGTCCACCAAACAGTTCTGACTCCCTCGAATTCATGGCAGGTCAATACTTTCATTCCTTTTCTAAATTGGCTTTGTCTTTTAGACATTTTTGTAGACGGTTTTAGACAGAGTCTACACTCTAGAAAAGGCAGCATCCACACTGTTGCCCTGGCTCCAAAATCTTAAATTCAAGTCTTCTCTTTGACCACGACCTTCCAAGAGCTCAGCTTCCTCACTAAGTTCTTCTGCGTCTCTGGGCCTTCACCCTTCCTTAGACATTCAGTCTCTATAGTCCTGAGGTTAGGTCTCAGTGTACTTCTTAGTTTTGTTTTTTCTCCTTAGGTGAAACAGAAGGGTTAGAGAAGCTGGAACAGTGCCCCTCCACCCCTTCCCACAAGGTCTGTTAGACTCATTAAAACCCCCAGTGGGGCCCTGGCCAGTTTGGCTCAGCGGTTAGAGCATCGACCTGCGGTCCGGAGAGACCCGGGTTCGGTTCCCGCTAAGGGCACGTGCCTCGGTTGCAGTTTGTCCCCGGCCCTGGTTGGTCGTGCGGGTGGCAGCCACTCGATGTGTCCCTTTCACGTCGATGTTTCTCTCGCTCTCCCTTCCTCTCTCTCCCTCCCACTCTATCTGTACAAAAAATGGAAAAATGTCCTCGGGTGAGGATAAAAAAAAAAAAAAAAAAAAAAAAAAAAAAAAAACCCAGTGGGTTAGGCTCTGATAAAATAGTTTCCCTTGAGAACAGGTCTTGTTAAGAATAGAATACTTTAGCTAATCTATTTCCTGACCCCACCTGCCCCCACCCTTGCCAAAGACTAAAGAGATTTTCTATGTTATCTTTACTGTGAGAGCCTGATAGGACACTGAGTGGTAAAACTCACTAGTGTGGGGTCCCCCTGTGACTAAGGCCCCCCTGGAGTTTTTAACTCTCAAACCTGTCCACACTGAGCCTCTAGCAATTCACTCGTTACAGTTCAGTTTTTCCTGGTACTGGTTCCCGAGGAGATTTCTGGAATTTCTGCTCTGCTAAGTTGTGATTCACTATACTGATCTCTCTCCCCTTGGGAGTCGGGGTAGGGGCAGAGATTTGTCCTGTGATCCCACTCATCTGATGGACTGCAGAGAGTTGCTGAGTTTCAGTTTGTTCAGCGTTTTTTCCCGATGCGCGTTCAGTAGGACTGATGATGTCAGAGCACCAAGCTCCTCACTTGTAGAACTGGAAGTGGAAGTCTGACATCCAGTCTCTAGAGGTCCCTATGCTAGTTTTCTATGCATCTTCTCTTAGGCTTCATGCAATGCTACTTAAATTACTCACCTGTGTAATGAAACTCTAATTTCAAAACAATCCATCTGTTTGGCTATTCTGTCTCTAGACTACTGAGGATTTTTTAAGGAAATTATAAGCTCTTTAATACTTAGTGTACCTGACCCTCCCTCAGTATTTCCTTCCACTCTACCTGTCTCCCCCAATCACTTGGCATCTTAAGGTGGAAATCTGCCTCAGTCCCTTCCACCAAGGGACTCTGTTGATTCTGCCTCCTAAAGAAGTTTCTTCCCTGTCAATTTAGGTTATCTTCTGCCTTGGTTCCAGAGATGACTTTTCATTTGTTCTCCCCGGTTTCAATTTTGACCTTTTTAATACATTTCTCCACATGGTGGCTACATTCTAACCTGCAGATTCAATTGCAGTATTTCCCTCAAGAATATCCTGTTCCTCACTGTCTGTCTTCGGGATACAGTCCATACTCAACATGGAGTCAGTATGGTTTGCAAAGCCCACCACAACTTGGTGTCTTTCCAACCATGGCTTCCATCCTTTAACTTTATATTCTGTTAAATTAAATTGTTCACAACCCCTTGTTTCAAGAAGAGACAATGGTCTCTCATGTCTTGGAGAGTTTGTGTAGTTGATCTCTTATATATATCAAATTAGATATCAAGTGATCCAATAAGAATGATCCTTCAAGAATTAGTTATTCCTTTGCCCTCCCTTAAATCTTTGTCCTCCCTTTATTATAGAATCCACACTGTATCAATTTTTATTTGCCTTTTATTTTTTTCTTTCTCACAAGAAAAGGGATATTATTTTTTATTTATTATTGTATCCTCAGGATCTCGTATAGTACAAGTGACATAAAATGCATGCAAGGAACATTTATAATGAACTACACAAGAATGCCATGTGGAATGACATAAAATGTGAAACTAAGCTCTATGTTCTTAACCTGCTTGCTGAACCTAATGCTTATGCTCTTACTATAACCTGTCTACTATTAGACTCAGCAGAAGCTGCAAACAGCCAGTTTGTGAGCTAAATGCTGCTCACAGAAGTGTTTGTTTGGTATATGCAGTGCCTGAGGGGAAAATGAAGCCAATATTTAAAGATAAAGAAATTAAAATCTTAATTTCCACTTGATCTTAAAAGTCAGAAAACCGAGAAGCACAGATCCCCAGCTGACTCTGTGGTTAGTCAGGTGAAGGTATGGATGGATACTTAGGTTTTCATTTAAAAACTTAATGTCCCTGGACAAGTTACTCAGTGTCTCTAATTCTGATGTACTTCTTTGTAAAATATATATAATGCATGTCTAACCACTATGCAGTACACCTGAAACTAACATTAAATGTCAACTGTAATTTATTTTATTAAATTTTTTATTTATTGATTGATTTTTAGAGAGAGAGGAAGAGTGAGGGAGAGAGATAGAAACATCAATGAGGGAGAATATTGACTGGCTGCCTCCTGCATGCCCCACACTGGGGATTTGGCCCACAGCCTGAGCATGTGCCCTGACTGGGGATTGAACCAGCAACCTCTCGGTGCATGGGTAGATACTCAACCACTGAGCTGGGCTCAACTGTAATTTTAAAAATATAGCTATAATGCCTAGAATTAGGCAGAATATGATCCTCAAGATAATATATGCAAAGGGTGTCTCACATTATCTGCATATGGTAAGCATTAAGTAAATAAATTATCAACTTATTATATTTATTATTACTAAAATCAGCTATGGGCTTCTTTAGTTTGATTTGACACGTGTTACTCTCACTAACTGGTGAGTAAGTTATGGACATAACTTTAATAAGTTTGATATTACAACAGGGGACCCACAAGCCATTGGGTGGTTTACTCCATTGCTAAGGGAAGGGATGTCGCCTCTCCCAATGTGGATTAGTCACCAGATCTTATCCAGTAAAATTCAGTATAGTTCTTATATCTTTTTTTCTCCCAGTAGTGTAACTGTTGAGACAGAAAAACAAACAAAAATACCGTATCTCTTCTGCCTACGTCTGCACCCACACTCTTCGCCTCCTCAAAGGAAAAGGAAATTCCACACTAGATTTTCAGAGTCCAGAGCCTTAACTGGGTGACCTTCACTAGTGGGTGTGATCAAGCAGCCATTCAAAGCCCCTCTCCCCCTCTTTCCTGTCTTCCTAGGGTCAACAGATTCCAGGAAACCATGGCTGTAGTGCACATCATCATATCTCTATCATGATCTTCTCTTCCTGAGCAGTGGGTGGATGTGTACATTAAGTGAGAGCCTGCTCCTTGGGACACTCAGACACTTTTCCAGCTTTCCTTTCCTATTTATCTTTTTAAACTACTAAATAACCTTGCTTTAAACTACTAGACTGGTGTGGGATCACATTCAAAGCTAGTTTGGCCCCAAGTAGGAAATGAAAATTTCCTTTTCTTACAATCCATGATTGTTTGGAGTACTGACAAGGATACTTTGGTTTTAATGTATGGAAGGTGAAGTAGACAGAAGCTTGTAAATATAGACCTACAATACAGGTACAGCTTCCAGAGGCATTCATAACAAACTATGACACTGAGAAACTAGGTTGCTGTATTTAGCAACATGGCTGGAATTGCTGGTCAGAGGAACAAGAGAGAAAAGAGCAGCTTCCCTTACAGACTGGAACAAAGGCAGCTGTCTTTCTTGTGGAGGTAAATCAGATGTCCAAGGAGAGTATGCAGACCTCATACAGAAACATTGGTTATAGACTTTTCAAACACTGGTATGTGAGAATTATGACCATGGGTTGTTTATGCTGAACCAGAAAGTCCCACGGTGTGCTCATGTGGATATTTTTGTTTGCTTGCTTGCTTTGCTTCCAGGATCTCTTTCATCCAATCCTCCTTCTTTCTTATTTCTCAACTAGATCTAAGGAACTGTCTGGAGAAACTAGGGTCCAGGTTGAACAAAAATGGTAGAATTTTTGTGCTATCATTGAAGTATGAAGGTTGGCTAAGGCTTGGGGAGTTAAAAGAAACATAAACTATTAGGCTGCAAGGGTTTAGGAAGAAACATATAGAAAATAACATTTATTACTGGACTTCTGAAGGCACAGACTTCAGAATACTTGGAGAAATACCAGAGGGGTTAGAGGAGCTTCTGAACTTTCTGAGGAAGCCCATGTCATTGCAGTGACTGCTCTGAGGATCGTGCAACACGGTGGCCTTAGATAACTCGTATATGTTCAATGACATCTTGGTAAAGTGAAACTGAAAATAACTATATTTTCCTCCTGCATTCTCTGTGTTGATTTTGTTAGCTACCAGTGAATTTAGATAAATATAAGAAAGAAATATCACCTTTCCTTGGGAATGTCTATTGCTGCAATAGCTACACATCACACTAAATTGTGTAGGTGTGGGACTGTGCTGCCCTGCACTGACGTGATTATGGAACCACTAAACTTGAGAAAAAGAACACCTGAGAAATTAGGGGTTTTAGTTATTCAACATTAGAGTGTGAAGAACTATGCCTGTTCTACAGGGAAATAACCCATTATGCAGCTGCTAAAGATATGGCTTATGCTGGCCAGAAATGAGAATGCTTCTCAAGGAAATCAAGTTGAAAACTGGATGCTCCAGCTACCACATTGGTGGTGGGGAAGGTAACATGTATACCTATATTTCTATTTTTTTTGTTTTTGACAATTAATTAAAGGAAGCCAGGGACATTTCATACAGAACATGATGATATTTTCAGTACTGAGGTGAACTAGTCTAGAGAATATGGCAGGACACTGTTTAGGGGTAGGTTTAGAATGAGGGGATATGATGTTTTAGTTTATTTTACAGAGTGGCTTTGAAATTAATTATTACCCTTATTCAGTTAAGGGACTTCTGACTTCTTTGGTTAAAGTCTCTATCTCACTGATCAAAGAGGTGTGGAATAATTATAGACCTAACGTGCAACCACGTGGAGATCGAGACAGGGTTTCCCAAAACCCCAATAATACCCCCATCTGAGGAAAATAACACTGTCTCTGAATGATCCAGCATAGGAGTATCCGCTAAATTAAGCTTGGCTCACAGGCAAGTCACATGGGCTGAAGAGAGGCAGCAGGGATTGCCCTCAGACCGTACACAGCCTCTCTGCTCTTCACTCCCTATTCTTCCCAAGAGAGGAAAGCAGTTGCAAACCTGACACAGTCCAGCCCCTTGATTGGGAGTCACAGGACCAATGTGACTTAAAAGGCCATGCATCTGCCTGTGGTTATCTTCAGCTCTTCTATTTCCTGCATTCACCATACACCTGAGTTCATAAGCTGATCCAAGGTCTCTCTTTCCATGCCTAAGGGTGCTGGTCATTGCACTGGGTTCCCAAACCACAGAGTTCAAAGATAATAATACCCCATCACTTATTCTTTAGGATGAAACTAGAGAGCCCTCTAAGATCTTAGATCCTAGGTCCCATGGTCTCAACCAGAGTTTTACATGAAGGCATTGGGAAATAGCCTAATAAGTTATCATATGAGATTTTGTTTAGCATTTAGCTGCTCTATTGTGTATACCTAGCTCCTTTTAGAAACTTTTTTCAGGGAGGTTAACTGGCCGGACAATGCTATTCCTTCCTAATCAAATGCCATCAGTAGTCCAAATATACAACAGATTGCTTGTGTTCTTCATACATTTATTTTCTACAGGCCTCAGTTCTGGGGTTGACCTATTTTTCAGTACAGTGTTTCTCCAATGTTTCCAGAACTCTCCCTGCTGGTAGAGATGATGAACACATAACTGGGACAAAAAGTTCAGGCCGACACAGCCCATCAGAAAACAGAGTTTTCTAATGTTCTACACAACAGCAGCAACCACAAAATACGGGATTATTGTGCAACTACACGATATGGCCAATTTATTTTAATAAATTATGTTTAAATTACTTATTGCTGATCCAAATCTGTTCAGCAGGGAAGTGAGAAATCAGGTTTTATATTTTAATATCCTAGGTTTGAATCCAAATTTTCTGTTTATTAGTTATGTGTCCTTGCTCAAGTTATTTAAACCACTTTGAGCCTTACTTCCCTCATTAGTATAAAAATATGGGGAAAAGAACAACCTACATCATTGGTTTAATGTAAGGATTAAGTCAGCGATTTTCAACTGGTGTGCTGGCTTAAACCATTCAATGCCTGACTATTCAGTCAGGGGCACTGACCTCTTTTTCCTTAGATTGTCAAATAAAATAATGACAACAACCAACACAACAATAGCCATCCCATGTGCATAAGTCAAAATTATAACTATTATTTTTGTCAACTTGGCAAAAAATATATTTATTGATGTGCTGCAGAATTTTAGCAATTAGTTTATGTGTGCCATGAGATAAAAAAGGTTGAGAATCACTGGATTAGTAATTGTGTATAATGTTATAATGTATGGTCAATAAATGTTATGAATTTTTTAGATATATTCACCCTCCCCCCCTTTTTTTTCTTTTTTTCCTTTTTTGCAAAACATGCAGGTCCAGCTCTCTACCTCTGGTTCCGGGAGCTACCTATTCTGTATAAGAAGCACAAAACTAGGTGATGAGAGCCATTTCCAAAAGATGTGTTCTCCCTTTCAGGCTCTGGGTCCTCAGGTTGGACACAGTAATTTATTCCACATTTGTTTCAAAGAATAAAGCAAAAAGGCACTTTACCAAGCTCCCTTACCCTAGGGAAACAGATTCACAGTTTGCTTTTGGTTTGACTAATCCCTTCCTCCTCTGGGCTGTTCATTTGTGTTTCTCTTCTGAAAAGTTGTCCAGAGGTTCCGTGCCTTCCAGCTCTTCCTGCTGTCCAGGACACCATGACAGATTCTAATACAACACCAACAGCTGGAGAAGTCCACATTTTCCCGTGGAAGATCCCACTGGTTGGTAAAACTGAAAGAAAGACATTTTTCAGCATTTCCCTAAAGTGCTTCTCCGCCATCCTTATGCCTAATTTGTTTGCCCACACTGCTCAAGCAGAGGTCCCTTAACACCATGATTGTGAAACATCTGGGGGAAATATTTCGAGACCAGCGGTTGCAGGAGTAGGTTTTATTGTTATGAGTGAAGTCAGCTCACCATTTGGCACCATGTCCTCTGTCTTCTGAGTGCTGTATAAAGCAATGCCCAATTGCCTGAGATAAGCTTCATCCTCAGGATTCGCTGCCAATTAAAATAATAAATAAGCAGCATACACTATACAGATGAGGGAAATGGATAATTGTCCTTCCTCGTCAAATAAATGAGGAACTGGCTGGGACAAGGAGTGGAGAACTAGAGAGTTATATATCTTCCTCTCCCAGGGTGTCATTTTCATTATTTTATCTACACAACCATGGGTAAAAAGTAAGATAAGTCCCAACGTGGTAATAACAACTAACTAAAGTGTCCCATTCTCATAAGACACAGACAGACAGTTTCCTTTTAGTGCTTCTGAATAAAATTCCATCTCAAGTTGCCCTCACTACTCCTGTAGGAAACTTTGGAGGCAATTCCTTCTGTGATGGAGACGAGTACATTAGCATCATCCTATGGGAGAAACCAAGGAAGGCTGAATGAAAACTACAAGGATATTCCATCTCAGGCTGAGAATAACGTCCATTAATCTTGCCATTCAAATTATGGCATCAGCAATAATAATAGCTGTACTCTATTAACTGCTTGCTGTGTGGTATTTGCTGTGCTAAGGAATAACCTGTATCATCTTATTTATTTCTTAAATAGTTCTCTGTAGTAGGTGCTATTATTTTCATAAGGATTAGAGAATTTAGTTAATTTGTCTAAGGTCATGATAGACTCAGTGACCATGTCCATAAATTATTTTGAAGCAACATATCTGAGGTCAGTCATTCATTTAATTGCCCTTGATGTGGTAGATTTTGATAATAGTTTATAAAGAAAACAACCAGAGTATTACCTCAAAGTTATTGACATTTAGAGCATGTCCGCTTGTCATTACTCAGAATTAAATACAAGGCTCAAAGACTTTGACTGGAGAAGAGTTAGAATATATAATTTCGTGTCATACTTTATTAAATTACATATTTTCATCCCCTACCCCAGCACACACTTGATATTGAGATGCTAAACCAAGAACCTACTTGTGTTTATCTCTATATGTCTATATATTTCTTATTACAAGCTCAAATAAGATCACGTTAAAACAATTACAAAGGAGAAAGCAGGGGACCTAAGAGGAATGTGATTTTTTTCTTTGAAAACTTATACAGTGTTAGCAGAGTTATAGTTTTAGGTATTCACGTTGTCATTTGGAAGAAAATAGGATTATCCTGGTTAGAGCCATAAGGGAATAAAGATTCAGAGAATTTACGAAATTGTAGAAGGTCAATACCTGGTAGAATTTGGATGGGAATCTGCTTTTTCAATAGCTTAGTCCGTGCTTTTTGTACAACATGGCATTGAGCATGTTATTTTTTCCCACTATTGCTCTTACATAATTATGCCTAACTTACTTCTAACTCTGCTGATGAGTTTTCCAGATTATTCTCAGTATGGGGTGATCAGTGAATTGTCTGCTGAGAAAGAAACTAGAAGAAAAGCCCTGGCCAGTTTGGCTCAGCGGTTGGAGTGTTGGCCTGCGGACCAGAGAGTCCTGGGTTTGGTTTCCGCTAGGGGCATGTACAAAACAAAACAAACAAACAAAAAAAAAAAATGAAAGAAGAGAAACAGTGTCAGGGTATGTTTGTTTTGGGACTGTTGAATTCAGGGCATACAAAACTATGGGACATGATTAAGGAAATTTTCCAAAGGAGTTGAAAATAAAATTCAGAAAATACATTTGTGCAAGAGGTGGAGGTTTGGGAAATGGATTAGAAAGTTGGTTACTATAGTCTTGGTAGTTAATGAGGTCCCTGAAGAAGCAAATATAACTGAGAAGAGTGTTTTACAGAAAAATAAAAGTCTAAAGAGAAAATTTTGAAAAGGCCCATATAGAAAAGAGAAGAACAATGACATAATTGTACTAGAAGACAAGAGAAGAAATAGGTCTAAGAAAAAACAAAACAAAAGGGGAATATATTAAAGTGAGTTAAGATAGTTCCGTGGATATATCTGGTAGGAGTTCTGCTCTACCAACTATTTGCAAGAAAGTTTTAGAGTTGTGTCAGCATAGCTAAGGGATTTTTGGGTTGAGAGAAAATTTGATTTAAGCACATTAATAATGAAAACTCTAGAGTACATTTCTAAGCAATGCTTTATATAAATGGAGTATAATTGATATCATGAAAAGAAGAGTCACTATCCCCTTATTCTGACATATTTTTCTTTAATATATTACTTATGGAATTGCTGTCTGCCTCCTCATGGGAGAATATAAGCTCATGAAAGGAGGCACTTTATTTTATTGCTACTGCATCCTCAATGTCTAAAACAGGAATTGGCCAAATACAATCCACCTCTCGTAAGTGTAACTAAAGTTTTATCAGAACATGCCTGTTCATAACGCCTGTTGCTGCTTTGGCAGAGTTGAGTCAATGTGACAGAGACAATTTGGCCTGTGAACCAAAATTATTTACTATCTGATCCTTTACAAGAAAAAAAAAAGGAAAAATTGCCAGCCCCCAGTCTAGAACAGAGTGGTTATTTACCAAGTGAGTACTCACTAGTTTATGCACCTAGTGGTTATTCAATAAATATAGTTGATAAGCTAATGAGAGAATTAATAATAAAGGCATAGTTCTCAGTCATTCAATGCTGTTTGTCAAGGTAATCTTTCCAAGCTTTGTTTCCCCATTTGTAACACTGGGGTAACAATATACAGTAGATCTTAAAGGACAGAAGTGAGCATTAAATGAGATACATATAATTGGCAATTAGTCAAGTCAAAAAACAAAAATACTTCTTCCCTTCCTTTTCTCTCTGAGATCGTCTATGAAGGGTTAGGGATTTCACTGTTTCCTGACTGGCTCCTCCAGGACCACCTGGAGTGTCAGCAATATGAAGCCAGTGAAATAATATTGAATTGCCCAAAGAAGATGTCCTCTGACCCCAAAGTTGTGAGCCCCAGACTACAGTCATGACAAAAGGGACAGGGAGGGACTGAGAAAAGCCACAATCTTCCAAATTCCTAGTCATCCCATTCCCTTAAAGTCATTGTCATTTTCAACATAATTTTAATTGTGGCAAAGGAGCGGCGGATAATAAACAGACATTTGGAATTGATGAGAACACTTGGGATGATTCTCCAAGCCACCGGCCTTCCTCTTTCATTCCGGGAGAGTCCTTCATGATTCATCACCTCTTAATTTTATTTTTACTAGTTTTTTTCTTCCCTATGGTTGTTGGTTATCCAATGAGAAAGTTTTATTTTGTAAAGCCATTTAGCTTTTAAAAAGTATCAGTACTGCCTTTGCCAGTTTGACTCGCAGTTAGAGCATCGGCCTGTGGACCAGAGAGTCCCAGGTCCGGTTCCCGCTAAGGGAATGTACCTCGGTTGAAGTTCGTCCTTGGCCTTGGCTGGGGTCGTGTGGGTGGCAGCCACTCGGTGTGTCTCTCTCACACTGATGTTTCTCTCTCTCTCCCCCTCAGTCCACTCTATAAAAAAAAAAAAAAAAAAAAAGTACCAGTACTGAAAACTACACAAGTTTTTGTTCTTAAACACAGACACTCAACCAAGTGAGATAGTTTCCATTTTCTTTTGAGAAGGGATTTGAACACTAAAATTGAAGCCTTTGGAATTGACAGGTACTAAGCAGGACAAAAGAAACAAGACAAATATTTAAATTTTCAAAAGGATTTTAAAACAGCTTAGTGGGAAAAAAAAAAAAGAACAGAGAGCAAATAAAAGAAAAATTAGAAAAATAATGCTATTAAATACACAATGAGATAAAAGTGTCCAACTCTTATTTTTCAGGCCCAATGTAACACCATATTTTTGGATGCAAGCTCAGATCACATAAAAATTACACAATTTCTACCTTCCCTGGATGTCAAGATCTTCCATAATACACTAAACAAAGACCTGGTGAGTGTCTGCATTTTGTGACACAGTGTGTAATGTGGACACAGAGAATGAAAACCCCACGCCTGACCTTAGGCTCACTGTCTGTCAGGGGACACTACCTCAGTAACATTTTACACAGACAAGTTACTAACCCTCTGACAGGGGAACTCTAACCCTTCTTACCAAGAAGTCCAATGGAAACAGTATGTGTAAAATCATCACAGGGTGACTATTATGGTTTTACTCATTCATTTGACTGACAAATATTTATCTACCAAGTGTTAGACAAGGCAAAAGAGGCCAGGAATATTGTAAAGCTCATCATTTTTAGGAATATGTGTTAGCCAGTAATATATTTAACATTTGACTTTTGTCCAATTCATGGTAAATACATTAATCAAATTTAAATGAGATGTTAAAAAGAACAGTTTACCAAAAAAGACTTCTTTTATTTTACTAAATTTATTGGGGTGATACTGGTTAATGAAATTTTATGGGTTTCAATTGGCCAGTTGTATAATATATCATCTGTATATTGCATTGTGTTAACCATTATCCAAAGGCAAATCTTCCATCACAGTATATTGACACACTTTACCCTTTACTACTCTAACCCCCTTTCTCTCTGGTAACCACCATACTATTGTCTAAGTTTTTGTTTGTCTTGTTTTTTTTTGTTTTGTTTTTTTTTTTTTATATTCCACATTTGCATAAAATCATATGGTTCTTGATTTTTTTTTGTCTGATTTATTTTATTTAGCATGACATGCTCATGATCCATCCATGTTGTTACAAGTGGCAGTATCTCACCTTTTCCTATGGCTCAGTTGTATTCCACTGTATATATGTACACATCTTCTTTATCCAGTCATCCAGCAAAGGATTCTTAGATTGTTTCCATGTCTTGGCTACTGCGAATAATGCTGCAATGGACACAGCTGTACATATATCTTCATGAATAAATGTTTTCAACATTTTTGTGTGATCTCCAGAAATGAGATTGCTGGGTCATGTGGTAGACCTATCCTTCAGTTTTTAAAGGAACCTCCATACCGTTTTCCATATAGCTGTAAAAATTTATATTCTCACCAGCAATGTATGAGTGTTCTCTTTTCTCCCTGTCCTCTTCAACACTTGTTATTGCTTGTCCTGTTGATGATAGCCATTCTCACAGGTCTGAGGTGATATCCAACTGTGGTTTTGATTTGCATTTTACTAATAGCTAGTAAAGTTGAGTATCTTTGCATATATCTGTTGGCCATGTAGGTCTTTTGGGAGAAGTGTCTGTGCAGCTCCTCTGCCATTTTTTTTATTGGCTTGTTTATGTTATTATTGGGTTATATGAGTTTTTCATATATTTTAAATATAAACCCTTATCAGAGGTGTTGTTTGAAAGTATCTTCCTCCATTCAGTTGGTTGTCTTTTTGTTTTGTTGATGTTTTTGTTTTTTGTTTTTTGTTTTTTCTGTGCAGTCTTTTTAGTTTGACATAGTCTCATTCATTTATTTTTGCTTTTGTTTCCCTTGTTTTGAAGTACAATTCATAAAATCCTCTCTAAGACCAAGGTCCACAAGTTCAGTATCTATGCTTTCTTCTATGTATTTTATTGTGTCAGATCTTATATTTAGATATTTAATCCATTTTGAGTTAATTTTGGTATATGGTGACAAAAAGCAGTCTAGCTTTATTCTTTTGAATTTTTATATTTCCCAGCACCATTTATTTGAAGAGTCTTTCTTCTCTCTACTGTATGTTTGTTTTTGGTTCCTTTGTTGAAAACTATTGGCGCATAAATCTGTGGGTCTATTTCTGGGCTTTTCATTCTGTTCCATTTGTCTGTGTGCTTTTATACCAACACCATGCACTTTTTATTATTGTCACTTTGTCGTATAATTTGAAGTCAGGATTTGTGATACCTCTGGCTTTTTTTCCAATCCCTCAGAATTCCTTTGGCTATTCAAATTATTTTCCAACAAGTTTTTATTTATGTATTTATTTTTTATTAATTTTAAAAATTTACAGTTGAGAGCATTACAGATGCCCCCCATTTACCCCCTTTGACCCCTCCACCAGACCCAGACTTTTACTTCACTATTATCTTAGTCCAGGAGCTATGCATATATGCATATAAGTTCTTCAGTTAATTTCTTTCTGCTGCCTCCACTTTCCTCTAAGGTCTGTCAGTCTGTTCCATGCTTCCATGTCTCTGGGACTATTTTGTTCATTAGTTTATTTTGTTCATTAGATACATAGTATCCATTTGTGTTTCATTTGAAGTTTGTGATTTTAAAAATCAAACATAACATTTATCATTTACCTGTTTTACTTCTAAATATAAAATAAAAATGGTTTCACGGTGCTATTTTCAAACAGTTTTTTTTTCTAAGTAAAATATTTAAGATGTGGATAGTGTTTGTTTCCAGCAAATAAAGAAAAAAAAAACTGTATGTAAAGTCACTATTTCTTTTATTTAACAGTGGCTTTGCACAGTTAGAGACATCATGGTATGTTACATAATTTTGACCAAATGACTAGAATATACAAACCTAGTAAATGTTGGGTTACGGTGAATTTGCAAAATTATTTTCACCTTTGTAATCATCATTATCTGATTTTATCTTATTTATATAACATAGAGATGTTAACATTTTCGAGTTCAAATCCTGCTTCTAACTTACTTTGGTAAATAATCTAACCTCTCAAGCAGTTTTTTGATCTGTCAAATTAGTATAATAAAACCACCTGCCTCCTAGAGTAGTTGTGAAATTTCCATGAATTTGTTCACGGTAGTTCTGCACTACTGCTATCCACTGAGGCATAAACACTGTGCTACATTTGATATATAAAGTTTGCTAGTTTGGTCCCATGAAACCCCTGGAAATAAGAACTGGTCATTTCAGACAGAGGTTGTCTTATTTATATATTTAGCACCATAGAGATTTGGCTGAAGTATTTTACCTTCACAAGTGGTATATTTCTACTAAGTGTACTCAACTAGAAGGTTGACACAACTGATATTTAAACTCTGCTTGACATAACTAGATTGCTCTGTTTCTACTCCCTCAAACTAGAGAGAAAAATATATATTAGGAGAACTATAAAGCATGGTGTTACCATTATATTCAAAATTCCCTTTTGCCAAGGTGAAAAATCATCAAGGATAATTGATCCTGGATAATCAAGGTACATTAGATTATTGGTATTTGGCATTTTCAAATTTAAAAGGATGGTTAATGTAAATAGAAATATATTATATAAATAAAATCTGATACAGCGTAGCATAACATGTTTCCATGCAAAACTTATTTTGTTTTGTATAGGGCAATTTAATTATTACAGCTTGCAAAGTCCGCCTTCTTTTGAGATTAACAAGGTAACATTCTTTAGCCACTAGCAGAAAACCATGGCTGGCACAAATCTAACAAGAACCATTTGCTTCCTTCAATTTCTTATTTCCTCCAAAATGCAATTAACATACTGTGATTAGTTGAACAAATTCCAAATTGTATTCAAATGAAAGCAATTTACTCCAAGTCTGGGTCTACCAGGTGATCATTTTCATAGCTCCTGAAAGAATTGGGTGGTTTCATCTAATTGTTCCCAGGAAGAAATGGATTTAAACGCTTGGTTCCAACAGGCCCCTCCATGCATAGTCCATATGGTGGTTCAGTGCCAAATCTTCAGCTGTACTAGCCCAAAGGGCAGCCATGGGTAATTACATCTTGCTTCCAAAATATTTTTATGGTGAACTAAAATGTTTCAATCTAGCACAAAATAACAGCTGAAGCTTCTTAACTACTAGGCAAGGAAAGTTGCAGGGGTACATGTTATGGGTGTTTGCGTGGGAGAGTTGTAGTTCAGGAGGGGGAGAAGAGTGGCAAAAGACTAATAACAATAAAGGTTGTACACTAGACGTGAAGCAATAAACGATTCTTCACGTACTTTTTATATCATGGGATTAAGTGGTCTATTTAATCCTTGCAATAAAAGTGCGAGGTGTGCATTATTTTCTTTATCACCCCATGGAAGAAACTAAGGCTTAGAAAATATTAATAAAATTCACATAAACAACACATGGTGTGAACACAGACAAACAAGATAGTCAAAACCACATATAAATATAGAACATTAACCTGTTAACCAAGCGGGACGTATAAATACGTCAAACGTTGCATACAGTGAGATATAAGACTTGCTGCGTAATTAAAAAGGGAATTCCCCGGATAACAGGTTAATTAGCCCAGCCAGTGTGGCTCAGCACCAAATAGTTCACTAGTTCGATTCCCGGTCAGGGCACATACTCAGGTTGTGGGCCAAATTCCCAGTGTGGGGCATGCAGGAGGTGACTAATCAATGTTCTCTCTCATTGATGTTTCTAACTCCCTCTCTTCCTTCCTCTCACTCTCCAAAGTAAAAATAAAATAAAACTAAAAAAAAAAAAAAAAATAGAACATTAGCCCTAGCCTGTTTGGCTCAGCAGTTAGAATGTCGGCCCAAAGATTAAAGGGTCATGGATTCAATTCCCAGTCAACGGCACATACCTGGGTTTCATGTTTGATCCCAGCCACCATCTGCCCCATCTGGGTCATGTGGGAAGCAACCAATCAATGTGTTTCCCTCACATCAGTGTGTTTCTCTTGTATGGGGGTCTCGGTCTCTCTCTCTCTCTCTCTCTCTCTCTCTCTCTCTCTCTCTCTTTCTCTCCCCTCCTCCCACACACACACACTTCCCTCCCTTCCACTCTATCTAAAAATCAATGGAAAAATATCCTCGGGTGAGGATTAACAAAAAAATGAAAGGAAGGAAGGACAATGAAGCATTTTTCTTTCTTCTCCACCAGGTTGCCTTTATTTATTTATCTTTTATCCTCACCTGAGGAATTTGTTTTTTGGGGTGTTTTGTTTTGTTTTGTTTTGTTTTTTGCATTTATCTTGAGATAGAGTGGGAGGGAGGAAGAGAGAGAGAGAAACATTGATGTGAGAGAAACACATCGAGTGATCACCACCGACAGGACCCCAACCAGGGCTCGGGACAAACTGTAACTGAGGTACATGCACTTAGCAGGAAGCAAACCCGGGCCTCTCTGGTCTGCGGACTGACGCTCTAACTGCTGAGCCAAACTGGCCAGGGCCTGAGGACATTTTTTTTTGCTTTTATCTTCAGATAGAGCAGGAGGGAGAGAGAGAGGAAGAGAGAGAAAGAAACATCGATGGGAGAGAGACCACCCATTGACTGGTTGCCACCCACATGACTCCAACTGGAGCCGGGGACAAACTGCAACTGAAGTACGTGCCAGTGGGAACCGAAACCGGGACTCTTTGGTCCTTGGGCCGACGCTCTAACTGCTAAGCCAAACTAGCCAGGGCTGTATTTATATTTTAATCAGCACAGAAATTTGCTGAAATATTTTACCTTTAGTTCATCTAAGAAAGAAATCTAATTTGAAAAAAGTATATATACACACACACCTTGATTTCTGGTTCTGCCTGTAAGGAAGGAGGCTGGAAGTCACCACACCATCACAATTAGGAAAAAGCTCACCAGACTAAAAAAATCACAAGCCTCCTTGGATTTGTAAGGGAGGTGAGGACATAGGCTAAATTGCTGCTCCCCCGCTTGGAAAGACTGACAGGTGAATACAGGGGGTCACAGCTTACCAGAAATGATCTCTTGAGTGGAAACCACCCCGGAACCAGTGTCTTGGTAGAAAAACCTCATCTATAATTGAAGATTTGGGGAAGGCCCAGTATGGACAAGTCAGGGTTAAAAAATCAAGGGAGGCTGCATACTTTTGAGAGTTTTACCTCTAGGAGTTTGACCACGTTCCCCTAGTACATATCTGAGAAACAATATCTCACATGTCCAGCAGGGAGTGAGAAAAAGAAAGTGTTTTGAAATGCACCAGCACACTGCGCTCTTAACAAGACCTGCTCTCAGGAGAAACTAGTTAATCAGAATCTAATCTGTTAGGACATTATCAGAGCCTAACTGACCTGAATAAAGGGGAATATATAGCTCTAGTCAGCTGTTGCCTAGAGGAAAAACACACAGACAAACAAAATGGAGAAGACACTTGTAAAGTTCAGCTAAAAGCCTAAGGCTCTATCATAGAGCTATAGAATGTCTTCCCTCTTCCACACCTTGCCACCACGTTACTAATGGCCTATTTATAGCAGTTTCTCTTGCCAGGTACACCATGTATGTCTATTAAGGAAAAATTATAGAGAAAAACCCAATATGAAGAGATAGAGCAAGCATCAGAACCATGGATGTTGGACTTATTAGACTTGAAATAATAATTAATATACTACTGGTTCTAATGGATAAAGAAGACAGTTGCAAGAATTGGTGAGCAAAGTAGGCAGAGAGTTAGAAATTCTAAGAAGTAACCTAAAGAAAATTCTATATATCAAAACACTAAGAGAAATACAGAATGTATTTGCTGGACTTATTAGTAGACTGTGCATAATACGGAAAGTTTCTCTGAATTAAAAGATTATATCAATAGAAACCTTCAAAACAGAAAAGCAAAGAAAACAAACAATAAGAAACACAGAACAGAATATGCAAGGACTTTAGAAGAGCAACAAAAAGTATAACTATGTGTATAGTACCAGGAGGAGAAGACAAAAGGGAGCAGAAAAAATATTTGAAACAATAATGACTGAGAATGCATCCCAAATTAATATAATAGGCAAAACCACAGATCCAGGAAGCACAAGGAATACCAAGCAGGATAAATACCAACAAACAAACTATATCTTGGTATATCATTTTCAAATTACAGATAAACAAAGAAATATCCACAAAGAATTAACTATTGAGAAAGATAGTAATTGCATCGAACTTATCAGAAATCACACAAGCAAGAAAAGAGTGAAGTAAAATATTTAAAATGTTGAGAGAAAAAAACTAACCAACCTAGAATTCTGTAGCCTGAAAAGTTAACTGTAAAAAAGAAAGATAAATAAATACTTTCTTATAAATGCAAATATTTGTTTCCAGTACTCTTATCTTGCAAGAAATAACAAAAGAAGTTCTTTAGAGATATGGATAATAATATAGGTCAGAAACTTGGATCTATATAAAAAAAGAGAGCTGAAAAAGACATATTATTAATTGATGTAAAAGACAACATTCTGTTCAAAATAATAATAATGTATCCAATGTTTTTGTGTATATAGTTATACAAATATAAGCCTATATATGAGTGAAATGAATGACAGAAATAAAACAAAGGACAAGAGGGAGAAATTAGGATTATTTTGTTATTGTACCTATGAAGTGGTACATTGTTATTTTCTTGTATATTTATTAAGGATATACAAAGTTAAAGTTATGATATAGGTATTGTGGGAAATACAAACACTACCCATGACTTCTGTTCTCACTTTACCTCTTAGGTACTTACACTGTGGAAGTTTCAGTAGTCCTTCCCCTCTGAAAATCATGTGATCATATAATTAAAGTCTTCATAGTAGCTCTATTCCCTCCTTAAATAAAACAGTCACTATTTACTAATTTAAATAAAAAGAATCACTATCTACCAAGTATCCAACATGACAGAAAATCCTCTTAACTCTACATTTAAAATATATTCATAATTAAACAATTTGTGTGTGTGTGTGTGTGTGTGTGTGTGTGTTTTACCCCATCTAGTGCTATCATTCAGTCCAAGCCATTAACAGGTTTGCTTAAATTATCATAATAGCTTAGTAACTAGATCCCTGTTTGTAATCCCAAATCTTCAATTCATTTTTATATAGCAGCTAGAAGGATGATTTTTTTGAAACATAAGACAGATTATATCATTTATGTGCACATAACTCTCCGCCCATTCTCCATCTCACTCAGTTCTTCAGTGGCTACCAGGACCCTATACGATATGGCAGCCTCAACTCTTCAATTTCATATTTTACTTCTCATTACCCATTTACTCAAATTCAGAGACACTGCCATCCTTGCTATGCTTTGAGCATGCCAAGCCTTAGGGCATTTCCTGCCTGTTCCCTTTTTCTGAAATGTTCCCTTCTCAGATCTTTTTATAGATATCTTCCTCATTTTATTCAAGTACTTGTTAAATTATCACCTATGTAATGAGGTTTTTTGTGACCATTCATTTCAAAATGGCAATTAACCTCATTATAGTATAATATGGCCATTCCAAATTATACTTTTTTCCCTACTTTTTTGAGATATAATTGAAAAATAAACTTGGATATGCTTAAGGTACTAAAGGTGATTATTTCACATATGAATATTTTATGAAATGATTACCACAATCAAGTTAATTAACATAACTATCAGCTCACATAAGTACTGTGTTTTGTTTTGTGGTAAGAATGCTTATGGTCTACTCTCTTAGCAAATTTCAGGTGTATGACACAATTTGAATGATATACATCAGATACTCAGAGTTTAATCATCTTATAACCGAATGCTTGTACCCTTCTTATGAAAAATGTCTATTCATGACCTTTGCCCATGTGCTAATTGGATATTTTTAAAATTTATTTTCATTGTCGACAGTATTACAACTGTCCCCCCCCCCCACCATTGACATCCTTCCGTATTCTCCCCCCTCCCCTTCACTGCACTATTGTTTGTGTCCATTGGTTGTGCATATATGCATATAAGTTCTTTGGTTTATTTCTCCTCCTATCCCCCTTCCTTCTAAGGTTTGTCAGTTTGTTTCTTATTTTTATGTCTCTGGTTCTATTATGTTTGTCAGTTTATTATATTCATTAGATTCCACAAATAAGTGAGATCATGTGATATTTGTCTTTCTTTGACTGACTTATTTCACTTAGCGAATACTCTCCAGGTCCCTCCATGCCATCTGAAAAGGTAAGAAATCTTTTTTTTTTTTTTTTTACAGCTGCATAGTATTCCATCGTATAACTGTACTACTACATTTAATTCACTCATCTACTGACAGACATTTGGGCTGTTTCCACATCTTAGCTACTGTAAGTAGCACTGCTATGAACATGGGGGTACATACATTCTTTCGGATTGATGTTTCAGGCTTCTTAGAGTATATTCTTACAAGTGGGATCACTGGGTCAAATGGCAGTTCCATTTTTTTTTTTTCTTTTTAGAGAGTGAGTAAGGGAGAGAGAGAGATAGAAACATTGATGTGAGAGGGAAACATCAATCGGCTGCCTACTGCATGCCCCCCACTGGGGATTGAGCCTGCAACCCAGGCATGTGTCCTGACTATTAATTGAACTAGGACCTCTCAGTACACAGAACAATGCTTAATCCACTGAGCCACTCCAGCCATTCCACTTTTTATTTTTTATTTTTCCATATAGTTATATAAGTTCCTTACATATTTTGATTATTTTTTTAAACAATTTTTTTTTCTTTATTGATTTGAGAGAGAGAGAAAGGGAGAGGGAGAGAGAGATAAAAATATCAATCAGAGAATATCGACTGGCTGCCTCCTGCAAGCCCCCACTGGGGATCAGGCTCTCCAGCTGGGCATGTGTCCTAACTGGGAATCGAATGGTGACCTCTTGGTGGATGGGTCAAGGCTCAACCCCTGAGCCACATCAGCCAGGCCATATTTTGATTTACTGTTTTTCAAATATATCGTGCATTTGTTCCCATTCCATAGGTTGCCTTTTCATTTTGTTGATTGTTTCCTTTGCTATACTGAAGACTTTTAATTTAATGTAGACCTGTTTGTCTGTTTTTGCTTTTGGTTCATTGTCATGACCAATGTCAAGAAACTTTCTGTCCATTCTTCTAGAAGGTTTAAGATTTCAGATCTCATATTTAGGTCTTTAATCTATTTCAAGTTAATTTTTGTGGGTGGTTTAGCACTTGTCAGAAGTTCTCTCTTGGCTCTGCACTGTGCCAGTTAGGGGACAAACGGCTCTGGTAAAGTGAAAGTGTTACTCTTTTCAATGGGTTCAACCTCTGATTTTTTTGTTTTTTAACTCTAATGATGTGCCAGGACTTCTCTGCCTGACTCCTGGAATTCCACAAATGCACTCTCATCCATAGGTGACTGCAAAATCACTGTTCTTTGGGAAAGGGTGGGAAGAGATGGTACCAAACCTCTATTCTACTATTTTGCTGACCTCCACACATTATAGTGTTACTTGAACGTGGATTTGGATTCATTGTAAATGTATATTGCAAACTACAGGATACCCATTAACAAAAGTAAACATAAAACTGTACTGAGCGGAGAAAATGAAATTATTTAAAATCACAAAAGCCAGAAAACAGTGGAAGACCAAAAATAAGAACAAAAAACAAGGACAGTAAGTAGGAAAAAAAAATATGGTAGCTATTAATCCAACTAGATCGGTAATTACTTTGAATATTAAAGGTCTGGGGGAAAAGGAGAAACATCTGTAACAAAAATAAATAATTAAAATAAAGAATATTAATGGTCTAAGTACACCAATTAAAAGAAATTGTCAAGGTGGATCAAATAACCAGACCCAATTGCATGTTGTTTACAACAAATACATTTTAAATTTAAAGACACATATACCTTAAAAGTAAATAAATAGAGAAAAACATATCATGCTAACACTAATCTAAAGGAAGTGTAGGTAGCTATATTAATTTCTGACAAGGCCTATTTCAAAGCAAAAGAAGTTATTTGCAATAAAAAAGGGCATTACACAAAATAAAGAGGCAAATTCTCTGGGAAGAAACAATTGTTTTTAATGCTCTTACACCTAAAAACAGACCATGTAGCTGCATGGGGCAGAAGGTGGTAGATTTGCAAGGAGAAAAAAGATGAATTCACTATCATAGCTGTAGACTTTTACACAACTATATCAGAAATGGACAGACCTAGTAAGCTGAAAATCAGTAAGGACTTTATTGAATTAACCACCAGAGAGCAACTAGATATAGTTGATACGCATGGACTACATCATCCAACAACAGAGAAATACATGTTCTTCTCAAGCTCACATGGAACATTAACCAAGATATACTTTATTGTGGGTCATAAAACATACCTTAACAATTTCAAAAAAAATAGAAATTATATAATGTCAGCTTCCAGACATTAAATAAGAAATCAATAAAAGAAAGATAAGCAAAAAAATCTAAAATGCATAAAGATTAAACAGTACATATTTAATCCTCACCCAAGGATATTTTTTCACTAATTTTTAGATAGAGTGAAAGAGGGGAGAGAGAGAGAGAAACACCAGTGTGAGAGAGACACATTGAGTTGGTTGCTGCCTGCATGCTCCCAACCAGGATCTGGGATCAAACCTGCAACCCAGTATGTGCACTTGACCAGGAATCAAACCTGTGACGTTTAGGTCCATTAATGATGCTCTAACTGCCGAGCCAAACCCACCAGGGCGAAACAGATTTTTAAATAAGACATAGGTCAAAGAAGATATCTTAAGAAAAAAAAAATTTTTAAATATTTTAACTGCCCTGGCCAGTGTTGCTCAGTTGGGTAGGGTGTTGTCCCATGCACCAGAATCTTGCTGGTTTAAGTCCCAGTCAGGGCACATGCCCAGGGTGCCAGCTCAATCCCCGGTAGGGGGCTTGCAGGAGGTAACCCATCAATATTCTGGTCTCATATTGATGTTTCTCTTTCTCCCTTTACCTTCCTCTCTCTCTAAAAATCAATAACATATTTTAAGCAATAAAGAAAATAATATTTTAACTTAATAAAAAAAAAAAACCCTCAATTTATCAAAACATGGAATGCAATGAAAGCAGTGCTCAGAGGGAAATTTATAGTATTTATTGCATCTCTTAGAAAAGAAGATCTAAAATCAGTCATCTAAGATTCCATCCAAGAAAACACAAAAAAGACAAGCAAATGAAAGCCAAACTAAGTAGAAGAAAAGAAATAATGAAAATAAGAGCAAAAATCAGGAAAATTGTAAACAGAAAGTCAATAAGAAAAATCAACAAAACCAAAAGCTGTTTTCTTTTTGAAGTTGAATAAAAATTGATAATCCTTTCGTCAGGCTAACAGAGAAAGAGAGAAAGAAAGAGACAGAATGGAGGCACAGATTACAAATATAAGAAATTATAAAGTGGACATCAATACAGATATAGTCAACATTGAAAAGACAGTAAAGGATATTATGAAAAGTTATATGGCCACAACTTTGAAAACCTAGATGAAATGGGCCAATTGCTTCATCTCAATTTTGCTGTGAACCTAAAATTATTCTGAAAAAGTATATGTATATATATATATATATATATATATATAAGAGAGAGATCTAAAAATCATGATAGAGGATACTCACCCGGAGGCATCACATTGAAATAAGTATTCTAACACAAAAATTCGAGGTTATCTTGAGGAACTGATCTGAACTTGACTCACATTTTACAAAAACTACATTTTTCATATTCTTTGGTAGGGGGAGGCTTGACAATGGGGTAGAACAGAAAATGAACTACACCTAAAACCCACCAAGTTACACCACTTAGTGATGAGACTCGAATAGGCACACATAACATACCTATGAGGATAAACTATTATTTCATAAACTTCTAAGGAATAAAGACACGTTACAACAGCATTAGAAATCTAAGAAAACAAATATGTGAATGACTGCTTGGGATCCCACTGTAGTCTGGATTATAGCTTATAGTGTATTATTATTATTTCTTGATTATCTCCATCAATGCCCTCTGAGATCCTCAAAGGGCCAGGTCCTCTCTTATTGTAGTTGTCAATGCCTGGCATAAAGTAGCTTCTCAATGACTGTTCACTGCTATAATCAACACATTGAAGCTATTTAATAATAGCAGCCCCCTCTCCAGTCTTCTTCCACATAAAAGCAGTCTCTATCTTTTTTTTCCATATATATGGAGAATAAAAAAAAAACTTTTTATTTCTTCTGGAAAAAAATTCACTACCAGTCAAGTATTAGGGAATATTATGTGTTGAATTAGTCCCATCAAATTTATATGTTAGCCTCAGAATGTGACCTTACTTGAAAATAGTATTTGTAGATCTAATTAGTTAAGGTAAGTAATACTGGATAAAATGTCTAGTGTCCTTACACACACACACACACACAACACAATTGTCAAGACCAGAATTGCGCTTCCACAAGCCAAGGAACCACCAGAAACTGGGAGAGAGCCATGAAACACCTTGTACCGTCAGAGGGAGCACGGCCCTGCCCACACTGACCTAGACATCTGGTCTCCAGAATTGTGAGACAATAAAGATGTGTTGCTCACCCCATTTGTGGTACTTTGTTACAAAAGCCTTAACAAATTCATACAGTGAGTGAGTCACAAAAACTGTGTATCACCTTACTTCCCTTTGTCAAACAAACACCTTAAGTCTCCTTAATAAATGCATTATTTCCTGAGTCCTTTCTGGGCACTATAAGGTATTTTTATTTGTCTATATTTGCAAAATCAAGAGGCTCCTCTTCTTCTACCCCACACCTTCACATCTTGATCCCCTTATTATGCAGGGTTATTCAATACTCCCCCAAACTCTACTCCAAGTAATAGTATATAGTACTCTCAATTTGCATACATTATTTTTCTTTCATTTATATAAACACTTAAGCTATAGGTATTATCATATTCAGTTGACAGTTTAGGAAAATGGAACCTCAAATGTTAAATGGCTTAAGAACTCAGCCAGTGTCCAGTGAAGGTTAATGTTTTCACAAACAAACACACATAACACTTATTTGGCTACGTCCACGTATATGTGTAGTTTGACTAAAATGAATTGTCAATTTAGTTTAAAAATGGGTCCGATGGAAAGGTAAAATTAACTGAATTGATGACCAATTTGACTCTTAGCTCCATTCAAGCTGGTCAAGCTGAGTGAAATGGTCATGCACATACATAGTAGACGACTTCCTTTACTCTTGTAGAACAAATCCCTTGGGTATTTCCCTGAGAGGCCGTACTCAAGATTTCTCTCCATAGAAGACTTTGGCTTAGGCTTGAATATATGATCCACAGTGCACCCATTCCACTGGGACATCCTTGCCAGATAACTCAATTGGTTGATTATTTTGGTGGAAACCCCAGGAGAGACATCTCTCCCCCAACCCACATTCCCCTCACAAAAAGTTTAATATATTACTTTTCACATATCGAACTTGTCTCTTCCCACTCCTACTCTTTGTCATGTCTCATATTCTGTACTTCACAGAGACATATCTGATAAAGACCCATCAAAACCATTGAAATGCATTCTTTTGTCTTCCCAGTTCTCATCACTCATTAGTGACACATAAATCTATTTAGCTTTCTCTCTCTCTTTTTAATTCTTCATATTTCATTGTGCACAAAGAGCTGTGAGACAAAGGCTCATCAAAGCCATCATTAGGCTACATTTATCTGCTTTGAACTGCCTTTGTTTTCTATTAGTTTTAAAATGGGCCCAGTCCCTGTGTAGCTTGCTGGATCCAGCTCTCATTACATTTGCTCCTCTTTCATCTGTTACTCAAATTGCAGTGCTACTTGGTAAATTTTATTTTATTTTATTTTTTGTCTTGCATTTCCAGGGATGAAAGTATCTCTGAGCAATCTTCTAGAGGTTTGAATTCAAAAGAAAAGTGATTTTTAATTGAAATATTAAGTGCTGCCTGCATTTATGTTTATCATCTGTGAAGCATTCATTTTTCATGCTCTTTCCCTTGCAGCATGGGAGCACGGTTATGCAATAATTATTCCCAGTGCCAGGCGATCAGAAGGAGTGTTTTGAGATAAACAATGTGTTTACAATAGGAGCTGTAGTGGCATCTTTTGTTTTGGAAGATGCTGGCATTTATGTTATTATTCTGCTCAGGAATGAGTCTGTCTTTCGAAGCCTATTGGAGAATGGTGGTAATTTTCTCAGTGATTGAACACAGAATCAGCCCTGTCCTCAGTGTCATCACCAACTGAGGTGAGATTCTCTAGTTTTCGCCATGACTCTAGGTCCTTTGTTCACTCATTAGTTCCTTCATTCATTCACTCACTCATCTAGCAACCACAAACAGTGCATTTTTAAAGAATGTCTAAGAAATAGCCCTGGCAACAGCCTATCTCATTGAAGTATTAACTGATGAATTTTCAGAAAAAAAATATTGCAACATGAAAAACTAAAACCTTCAGACCAATTTAGATGGGATTTCCATTGATTTTAGGCTCAGTGGTTTAGATTATAAAATATAAGTGGTAATTTACTAAGCCTCTCCCTCATGGAAGAGAAAGGAAATAGAAAAATATTTATCTCTTCCATTTTATTTTATCTTTAGAGTAGTATGACCCCAGCTTTAAAACAAACAATAAACAAACAAACACTATATCTATTTGGAAAGATGATCTCAGAAATAATGGATAAAAAGTCTGGAAATTATGTGAGGACATGGGAGAGGTGGTTTGGGGAATAATAATGGTACTCCATTGCATTAGAAAAGACATATTTTCTTATATATTTCCTTATACAAAATCTAGATGGGGGTGGAAATAAGACTAGTATTCATAGAAATACAATACATTCTGGAACAGGAGTTTCTGTTCTTATATATATTTCTTTTCCCCCCCTGAATCTCGCCATAAAGGTGGGAGACAATCCTGTCTCAAAATAGTACTTGCACTGGAGAAGAACTCATCAGACACAGGCAACTGAGCTCACTGTGCTTATCAAGCTACTGCTCAACTCAGAGAAGGGCTCACTCAGCTTGTATACATACTGGCAGTGGAGCCAAGTAAAATACTATGTTATATATACCCTGTTGCCAAATGGCACATAAAAACAAAAAATATATAATAGCCCCTAATTATCTCTTTATGAATTTTGTAGCTGTGTCACAGATTTCTGGTCAGTGCTCCAGTCTAGACATGCTTTTCTGAATGCTTTGTTTTGAAATGTGTTTTTCAGTCTTGGTAATCATTCTTAACTCTAACGCTGCCTTCTATAGTCTTTGAATAACTAAGGAAATTTCTTATGAATTTTTCAGATATCTTTGAATATTTAGGTTGACATTCTCTTTCCCTTAATATATAGTGTTAGGCTTTCTTTAACTTTTTCAATTTTTCAGATGTGGAGACTTAGAAAACAAGACTACATAAAGATGGAGAGGAGAATGATGATCTGAAGTGCCCTTGGACCCAACTACAAAAAATTCAAGATTCTCCTTCTAATTGAGTCATTGATGACAGTTAAACCATAGGTTCCTGTGCTACTGTACTTTTAATAAATTGGAATTTTTGTTTATATATTGTTTGAGGGTCTAATTCAAGATGTCGAGTTTAATTGGTTAAGGTCAAACAATGTTAAATGTCCACATAACAAAGAATTCCGATATTGCTTCTGCTGCAAATTAATGTATCTTTAAAGGTTTCTCCTGGAATCTGCTTTTTACAGTAAATAATCTGGATTTGAATCCAGGCTTTGTTAATTACTATCTCTGAGACACTCACATGCCCACACACACATACACAAACACATATACACACACATAGATATTTAGCTGCTCAAAGGTTTATGGAGGTAAGTTCTTACCACCTTAAAAAGTATTTTGCACCCAGCCGGTATGGCTCAGTGGTTGAGCATCAACCCACACATCAAGAGGTCACCAGTTTGATTCCCGGTCAAGGCACATGCCCAGTTGTAGGCCCGATCCCCAGTGGGCGCATGCAGGAGGTAGCCAATCGATATTCTCTCTCATCGGTGTTTCTATCCCCCTCTCCCTCTCCCTTTTCCTCTCAAATCAATAAAATATATATATATATTTTTAAAAGTATTTTGCAAGGGTCCTTTTTTATTCTGTTTTTGTTTTATAGGATGTATGAAGTTAGCCCATATAAAAGACAGGTCATCACAAAATTAACGTTTCACTTTTTAGGACTTCTTCTAGAGAGGATAATTTTATTGATATTAAATAGGTATCATGATGGCACCCATACTTCCAATTTATTTATTTATTTGTCTATAATCTCCCCTGGGCTCATTTCCAAGACTATAGTTCCCGGCCTCCCTTGTAACTAGATGTCTATATGTGATTGAGTTCCAGCCAGTGAAATGCAAGATCCCACTCCAGCCTGGTCCACAAAAGTATCTCATTTGAAAGCTTCCCAACTCTTTTCTCACTTCTACTGGCTGAACTGGAAGAGGCCTTCAGGGAAATCTTGAGGATCACAAATTGAAGACAGCAGAGACCCAAGGTCCTGGGAGTCTGGGTCACTGAACACTGTTTGAAGGAGAGCTGCCCAACCAAGAAATCCTAGGTACCTGAACAAGAAACAGGTGTCCTTTGTATAAAGCCTGTTTCAGATATTGTCTCAACAAAAGAAAGCAAACTAACAATAATAAGAGCCACTACATAAATTTAATTCCAAAACAAAGACAAATAGAGCAAATTTTACTGAAAACATTGGGAGGTAGAGGAACAGGAGAAGGTTACTTTTGGAAAAACAAAACAAAACAGCCTCAAAAATACATGTCAACTCCCCCAGGCTCCTCATCCTAAGAAGCTTCTCATTTCTCCCCTTCTCTGTTCACACTTCTCTGCTTTGCCCCAGCTCACAGTAGGACACAAATGCCTTCCTCTCCTGGGTTCATAACCTCTCCTTAGGGCCTCTCTCTCTTTCTTATGCAGATTAAGTCCTTTTTGGAACCCAAACTGAGCTCCAACCCTGTTCCAACTTTTGGACACAAAAGTTCTTGCTTGGGATTCCTCGCATTATTAAGTGCAAAATGGATCTGTGGGACTGGGGAAGCTGTGATTGACTGGTAATTGTGATAAATTAATAAATAAAGGCGGGATTGTACACACATTAACTCAATGTACCATTATAGTAGGCAGCACTATAATATGCCCTCAAGATTCCTGCACCCTATATAATCCCTTCCCCTTTAGTTGTCAATGGGACTTGTGATTATGATGGGATGTCATTGTGATTATTAGGCTACATTATATGGCAAAGATGTCATTAAGATTCCTAATCAGTTGACTTTGAGTTATTCAACATGGAAATTATTGTGGGTGGAGAGGACCTAATCGGGTGAAACTTGTAATGGAGAATTTAGACCTTGCATGAAGGATAAAGTCTGAAGCAAGAGTCATTTTCCTGTTGGTCTTGAAGAAATGAGTTTCCAGGTTATGAGAGAACCCACGAGAGGGACATGTGGTCAAGATCTAGGGACTGAGAGCAGCCCCCAGCTAATAGCAGGCAAGGAAATGGGGTTTCCAGTTGTCCAAACAATCAGTTGAAGTCTGACAACTACATGAGGTTGGAAGAGAACTAAGCTCCAGAGAGAAATGATGCCCACCCAAAACCTTCTCTGCAGCCTAGTGAGACCCTGCCTATAGGATTCAGGCTCGGTCTCCACCTGGACTCCTGACCCATGAAGCCTCTGAGATAATAAATGTATCTTCCTTTAAGCTGTACAACTAGTCATGTTTGTTATGCAGCAATAGAAAAACAAATATAATCTGTGGCTAACATTCCTAGATCTATTTCCTTAGTCTTGTTCTGGGATTATTTTGACTTTTTCTGCCTACAGGAGATTTATTTATTTATTTATTTATTTATTTGTCTCTATCTTATCATTTGTTACACTTACTATTACTGGTTTAGTCTATCCACTTGTTGGCCTATCGCAACCATTTTCCAACTGGATTTTCTAGGCATTCTTTGTTTCCTGAGGCCATGTCTCTCCATCAAATTTTTCTTCAACTTTGCACTCCTCTTTTAAAATCCCACTTACCTTTCTAAACCTAACTTAAAGGACACTTCTATCATGAAGCCTCATCCAATTACAGTTGTGACCACTTTTCCCAAATTCCTTTAACACTTCCCTTGTGCATATTTATGTTGTGCTTTTCCACCTTGTTTTATAGTAACTTGACTAATCTTTTCTATCATCAATTGGATTGCAGCTCTTTGATGACAGGAGCCATATTTTCCCTCTAGTACCAAATACAGTCAATCATTGTTATTTGCAGACTCGTTCCATACTTGCAAATTTATGTGAAACCCCAGAATGGAAACGCATGGCACTTTCATGGGACTCGCAGTCGTGTACACTCACAGAAGGGCGAAGCTGCCTAATGCATGTGTTGCCAGCCTAGGTGGCACAAGGCACCCACTACTTTCTTGTGTGAGCTCTCATCCTGCAAACATATTCTTCTTGCAGTTCACCAAGTGCTCCGCGTTTTGCACTGTTGTGCTTTTTCTTGGTGATGTTGCTGTTTAAAATGGCCCCCAAGCAAAGTGCTGCAGTGCTATCCAGTGTTCCTACGCACAAGAAGGCTGTGATGTGCCTTGTGGAGAAAAGCTGTGTGTTACATCAGCTTGGCTCAGGCATTAGTTATGGAGCTGTTGGCTGTGAGTTAAATGATAATGAATCAACACGACATACTAAATAGTGTCCTTAAACAGAAACACACATAAAATAAGGGCATGTATTGATTAGCTGACAAAAAATTTGACCAGATGAGTGTAGGAACCTAACCTTGTATTTCTCTGAGGAGCAATAGTTCAGTATTCACTAATGTAATGTTTACAGCAACTCTATAGAATGCAACTACTGCAAATAATGAGAATCAACTTACTTAGTACATTTTTCACTGCCCCCTAAGAATTCCCAAATGTGCCCTGTTTTCTCATATCACTATCACTATCCATCTGACTATCCATTAAATATTTATTTATCCATTCCTCTCTGCCAGACACTGTTTAAGGCTGAAGATGCAAGGGTAAAAAGAGAGGCATTATCTTTTTTTTCAAGAATCTCATAGAGCATTAGTAAATAATATAGAATGGTACATGCTCCAGTATTGAAGGTAGAACATTTATGGAAGTTCACAGGAGAAAATCAAAATTAGAAAACGATGTCAATATCTCCTGGAGGAAAAATAAATAAAAAATAACCTAGTGAAGCATAGTGACAAAGGAAGAGAGAGTAAAAATTCCTGAAGTGTGAGAGAACCTGACAGGATAATGAACTGAAAGAATTCTAGGAGAGTTTGTGGATGGCAATTCTGAAAGAAAGAGGGGTATGGGGAAAAACCAGAGCATTTGAAAGCACACAGTATACTTTTGTAACATGCTCTTCCTCTGCAGAGAAAATGCTCATTAAAAGTGATTGTCAAAAAGAAAAATTGAAAATACCCAAATTAATGATGGCAAAATGAACGGACTGAAATGTCACGTAAACAACCTAAGAGGTATGATTTTCAAATGCACTTTTTCAAAATCTGTAGTGATTGCTTTTTAAGGTATATATTTACATACCATTAGTTAAATTACATGTTTACATAGTAATCTTAAAACTTTCAAAAAGTTAAAAATCAAAACAAAACCAATAGGCAACCTAATAACCTAACAAAACATTTGCAAAGCGTTTGATGTAACAGAATAACTCCATTTAAAGTCACATGCCAATACTCATTCATTTTCCATCAATGATACAGCTTTTTTTCTACTACTGATATAGCTTTTCAAAGCATATAATCTTCTAGTGGTTTATAAAACATTAATAAATGTGGCAGACATCATATCATAAAACAATTATTTGCATTTAATTCCAAATTGATTAATTTTGATTCCTGCTGCTTCTATAAAAATGATCACAATAGGCCAATTCTTTCCCCTAACCTCTTCATAAAATAGTTGTGCTTATCCTATTATTTTCAATATTAATTGTTATTGTTACATTTAATACTTTTTGTTTTTAATTTTTTTTTTTTAATGTGTCAGTGACTTTTAGTCAGGTTAAATATCTCCCAAAGTGATTACATTTACCTTGTTTCTCAACGAGTGGAATATTAAATATTTTATTCTTTGAGAGAGGAAGGAAGTGAGATAGAAACATCGATGAGAGAGAACATTGATTGGCTGCCTCCTGCATGTGCCCCACTGGGGATTTGGCCCATAACCTGAGCATGTGCCCTGACAGGGAATCAAACCAGTGACCTCTTGGTGCACGGGTTGACACTCAACCACTGAGCCACACAGGACAGGCTGGAATATTAACTTTTAATTTAACATTTTAAATTTGCATTTAACTTTAAAATTTGCATTTAAACTTTGTTAAGCCCTCGTGAATCAAGAGACCTTCCTGTTGCTACCTCATATCACCTAGCCTGTGATGACAGTTTTTTTGTGAAATTAAACTATTACAATTTCTATCACTGATATTAAACCTGTTATTAACTAAATATTTACAGACAATATTGAAGCATGTATTCTATTTGAGGGACTATATAGATATTTATACTGAGGGGATATTTATAAACTAAAGGACAGAAGCAGAGAAAGAAGAAATGGAGGGGCAGAGCGAGGGAGGGAGGGAAGAAAAAGGAAGGAAGGAAGGAAGGAAGGAAGGAAGGAAGGAAGGAAGGAAGGAAGGAAGGGAAAGAGGGAGGGAGGGAGGGAAGAAGGAAGGAAGGAAGGAAGGAAGGAAGGAAGGAAGGAAGGAAGGAAGGAAGGAAGGAAGGAAAAGAGGGAGGGAGGGAGGGAGGGAGGGAGGGAGGGAAGAAGGAAGGAAGGAAGGAAGGAAGGAAGGAAGGAAGGAAGGAAGGGAGGGAGGGAGGGAGGGAGGGGAGGGAGGGAGGGAGGGAAGGGAAGGTGGGAGGGAGGGAGGGAGGGAAGGGAGGGAGGGAGGGAGGGAGGAAGGAAGGAAGGAAGGAAGGAAGGAAGGAAGGAAGGGAGGAAGGGAGGAAGGGAGGGAGGGAGGGGGAGGGAGAGAGGGAGGGAAGGGAAGGTGGGAGGGAGGGAGGGAGGGAAGGGAGGGAGGTAGGAAGGGAGGGAGGGAGGAAGGACGGACTTTATTTAGACTACTAGTCCTTGATTTCTCTTGAATCTTCTAGAACATTTAATTCACGTTTTGTGATTTAAGCAGATATGAATACATGAAAGAGTATTTGAGTAAATTAATTTTGAATGTATGTTATATAATACTGCTTTATTTGGCAGAGCCTGAGGGAAGATTAGTGTTTTTTATTGTGTGTTCCACAACATAATAATTTTACATGGAGTTAATGAATCTAGCTTGAAAAAAAGGGAGAGAGGGCTCTTTTAAGGGTCAAAGATCATTTAAAGAAGTGCTGAGTGCGAGAGGAAAAATTGGCTTTTAACAAGATGCTGATCACACCTGAAATATGAATAAAAACAATAAAACAAAAATAGTTTTCACATATATGACAAAATAAAAAAGAATGACACTATTTAGAATTGCATGAGAGAGGATGTGATTTCAAGAAATAATTAGTGAATAATACATTTTTATAATAATGTATTTTATAATACTGCAACTTAAGAAATAACATTAAACACTTGGATATCAATTCCATACATTGTGATATATCAAAATGGAAAAACATGGAGGTAATCAAATTATGAAAGGACAGTTATTATAAAATGTATTATTAAATGTGAAAAAGTATATTGTATATATGAGTAGTTCATGAATATGTTCACAAGTTTAGAAAGATAGGATAAAAATACCAACAGTACTATATCTAGATAAATAAACGGCATGCCTATTATTCTATTTTACATTTATTTTAATGTATACTTTTTAATTTTCTATTTTTAATTTCTAAAAATTAAAATTAAAAATTTTTTTTTTTATTTTTAGTTATCAAATTTTATTTTTATTGCATATATGTAAAACACAAATTTTTGTTAATATGTAACCTTCTTTATTTCCGCATATGCTCTTTTCTCACCTGCTCAAGTGGCTTGTTTTGCTGGGAAGTGGATGGAATAGAGGGGTGTACCCTTATGAGAGCTAAGAGTGAGCTATTCCAGCAGAAGAGAAAATTCATAAGGACTTCTAAAAATTGAACCTTCCAAATCAGCTTCTAAACTACTTGTGGAAGAGTTCACTTGGGCTTGCAATTACCCATCACAGGTCTAATTGCCTATTTGCATGCACAATTTACAGAGGCACAGTTGAAATTCAGTCCCAAGCTCTCCAACACGAATTTTCTCCTTTGAAACTGACATTTCAAAGAACATCAGGTGGCTAAAACCCCAGATTTGAAATTTATTTCAACAGGAAGGGAACTTTTTTCCTTTCCAAGCTGAAATTATGTTTAAAAAAATTAAATTAAGAGATAAAATGGCAAAGACAAGGATACAAAGGAATTTTTTTTTTCCACATAATCAAGGTAGACTTTTATTTGGATTGAAATGAGTTATAATGTGACCGGTTATCCAATTAGCAATGTGGTCCCTACTTCTGCACGGATACAGAAAAAGGTAGTTAACCATCCTGTAGTTTTAGGCCTCTATCTGCCTCTGTAGAAGTAGGGAAATAGCACACATTTTCTGGGGTAGTTTTGAGAATTAGAACTGAAATGCATATAAAAAATTACATAGTGGACCCTCGGCATTAGCCCTCTCTGGGTTACCCTCTTCTTTTTGATCTGTACCATTGTCTTTCACCTGTATAGGTAACAATAACACATAGAATTGACGTACACCAGCTTATAATTGAAAGGATAAACAACTGGTCAAAGAGTCCTCTCTTCCTTGCCAAGTCAGGTCTTATAGAGATTGAAAACAGATATATGGGTGAATTTGACAGGCTTATTGTGCTGTTTAATATAGTGGTTATCAACAGCCATATTAATGGGAAGGAAAAGGTGATGTCTCTACTAACTGGCACCTACTTTGAAATCTAGCAACACGAACTGAGAAGACAGAGAGTCGGTCACTGTCACAAGCAGGCAGACAGCAGAGACATAACATTGCCGAGGCTGTGAGAAACGTTTACTACAGAAGACATAACCAAGTAAAAACCCAACGAATGTAACCTCAGCTCAGGTAGTTGGTTGGTAGCTTTTAGAAGCAAAGAAACAGAATGGTGTAATCTTTGTTGTAGAGGCCACATCCCAATATCCTGATCACTTTATTCCTTGGATCCAAAATGAGAGTTAAGTGTCACTGACATTTCACTTCAAGTTTTATGTTTATATTTGAGTCCTCATGATGTTCCTGTTGATATTATTGTTCTTTCTGTATTTCTCTAGAATGAATCCCCAGTACTTAAGGTGATCGCAGTGAAACCATTGTAATTAACCTAGTTATGGATCACAGGAGAGGAACAAAGGGAAGGCCAAATAGTATAGGCATGCTGCTTGTCCAGCTTTGCCAGGAAGCTGCAATTTAACGCTCCCCAGGAAGCCACTGGTCGATTCCCCACAGATTGCTGGGGGAAGGGACTGGACAGGGAAGAACAGACACATGACCAATAAAATTTAGGTGAAATAGGGATGGTTCTTGCCTTTTAGTTATATCTGGGAACAGGTCATTGGCCAGAGTACGTGTGGCCATTGCAAGCATGGGAAGACTTGAGATATTTAATCTCCTAAACGAAGGAGTTTGCTCTCTTGGTTCCTGGCTCTCTTGGTTCACGCTCTCTTGTGTTTTCAGTACTCTTTGGACTCTTGTTGCAGGGGGTGCACTCTCTTGGCTCCCCTGCATTCACTCTGTGGACCACACACAATGGACTAATAGACTGCAACTAGTCTAATGCTAAACCAGACCCTATTCCAACATGGAATGAAAACTCTAGACACTGGCTTTCTACTGTATCCCTAGCTGCACTTCTTCTAGGACTGGATCAAGAGAAATGGGACGTTGGAAACCCAGGGATGTAATTTCAGGCAAATAAAAATCACTCGTCCTCCCATGTGAGCCTCAGAAAATTCTTTTTCTCGAGATATTGTTAGAACCCCACTCCCCGCACTCATTGGGGAAAGGTACACCCCACTTTCACCAATTACACTCATGAATACCTGTTCCTTGAAAACAAAATTGCCCGATATAACCAGAAGTCATTAACTTTACAATTCCTATTCAATGACCTCTTTCCACTCTCAATTATGTGTCAATGAATTTCTGCAATGGTGTCACTTGCTAATTATGGGTTTGGTTTACAATGGCATATAGCAGGGCTTTTCCACTGAAGTGTTCCTAGGTGCAAGAGACTGCATGGGTGCCCTTGGGATTTCAGGGGACAGCCCTTGCAGTGATTACTGCAGGAGAGAACAATTTTTGAAGTTTTGCATATTATTTTACCAATCTATATAATTTCTGTATTCTTCCATAACATGGCTATGCTTATTTTATTATAAAAAGATGTTTACTGTGTGGTTTTAAAGACTTTCTAACACATTACCATGTACATTATTTTGAAAGACACACATTGAGGCATAAAATCCTTTCAAAAAATGTATGCAGTTTTATGGTAGTCATCACAGATGGGAAAAGAAGCAAAGCCTTTAATATCTGAAGGCACTTAGCTATAATGGTAGAAATCCAAATGATAAAAATTGCTACTTGCTGGCATAAAGACCTGACTTAAACACCTTTCAAAGAAATTTACACATCACTTGAGCCGCAGAGCTATCTGGAAGATGACACTATTGTTATTTCAAGATTTGGGTCTAGACCAATGGCTTTCAAACATTTTATCACTGACTCACAAAAAATATATATATTTTACATACCAACCCAGTATATACATCCACACACCTAAAGCCAAAATTTAATAAAATAATAGAGTATCTTATTAATGAGAATACACTCTGTTCTAGCCTTATTTTATTTTCTAAGACATGCTAGCCAGGACCCACTAAACTTACTCCATAGACCAAAAACATGTTATGACTCACAATTTAAAAAACATTGCATTAGACAATGTTTCTTCATGCTTTACACAAGGGCAACAGGTTTACATATGGAAATGACACAGACGTGAACTGAATAGGGAAATCAAGCTTAAAGAGATGTATCATATCCCCCAAAGAAAGAATAAACCCTACTAGGACAATACTTAAAGGATCAGACTCATTTTTCCTCATGAGAGTCACAGCATCCAAAGTTCTACTTGGAAACATGCTTCTCTCTCCAAATGCTTGCATTGGCTACACCTCCTCTAACTGACCCTCAAATTTAGGCCCCCAACTCTTAATTACAAAACTTAAGCACCACAACTTGCTTTTTAGAATATTTCTTTTAATTTGAAAACTGTAGAAAATCAGGAGTGATAAATGGTTAAAAAATCACCTGCTATTCTGTCCATTTTTCTATGAAGTATATGAAGTGAAAAGTGAAATCCCCACTTCCCTCCTTCCAATTATAAATTTCAGACATAATTATGAACATTTTGATCTATAAACTTGCAGCTTTGATTATTCAAGCATACATTAGCCTATATGCATTATGCAGAAAGAAATAACTTCACACACATATGTATATACCTTTAAATTTTGTTGTATATAGTTCCAACTTGACTTTTCCATAACAAAACAAATCTTTAGTGCATATGCATGTACTCCATTGACAGTTACCAATTGATTGTTACTGAAGTTTCTCACTGTTCTCAACATTATCATAATGCTGCCATGACCCTCTTACCTGTATATACATTTAAGACCAAGATCATATTGTGGTAGAGTAGATTCCTAAAAATAAGAATTGGTATTCTGCTTTCTAATTGAGGCTTCAAATTGCCCTCCAAAACATTTTTACCAGTGTATACTTTCATTAATACCACCCAGAAGAGCCTAATGCCCAGATCCCTGTCAACACTGATATTTAAATCTTTTTGTAAATTTTATGGACAATATATGCATGTCTCATTAATATTTAACTGTATATTTCCCTGAGTTTTGCAGTGAGTTTAGGTATATTTTTATGTCATGTGTATTTTATTTTACTAGTTTATATATGTTACTCACTTTTCTATTTGGATGTTTACCTTTCTTAAAAATTTACATATTGAAAAAACATGTGGTAAAGCTTTATATCTATTCTATGTACTCCATTGTTCCTATACATGTCATTGTCTTTTAACTGTATGTATGGTGTTTAGCCACAGAAGCGTTTATTAATAGACATGCAGTTAAATGTGTTTATTAATAGACATGCAGTTAAATGTGTTGCTATTTTGTTGACTCAGTAAATTCTGTTATGCTAAAGTAGGCTTCCCACTTTAAAGTGAAAAAATGGGCTTGTGCGCTGGTTGAGTGGCTCATTTAGTTGGAGTATCATCCTGAACACTGAAAGATTGCCAGTTCCATTTCCTGAGGTCAGGGCACACACCTAGGTTGTGGGTTCGATCCCCAGTCAGGATATATTCAGGAGGCAACTTATTGAGAGTTCTCACATCAATGTCTCTCTCTCTTCCTCTCTCTCTCTCTCTCTCTCTCTGTCTCTCTCTCTCTCTCCACTCTTTTCTCTAAATATATCCTCAAGTGTGGATTTAAAAAATGGGCTTGTGGTTTTTTAAAAAATACTTATTCAGCAGTATATTTTTAAATGCTATATTCTTGATATTTATTTTTATGTAATTAAGCCAATTTCAGTAATGTATGTTTTGCTGGAAAACCATCCATTGTAGATACTTCAAATTTATTTGCATATTTATAAAAATGAAATTCTCTTGTAGTTTTGTTTAATCTCACTTGTATCTATACCTATATCTCAAACTTTTTATTACTGATATTGTATGTTTTTTAGGCTTTTCAAGTTTTCTGAATTAGGTTTGCTAGGTTTTTATTGAATTTTTCCTTCAGAAATATATTTTACTATTATCACTTTTTACTTCAGTTTTATAATAGATTAACTTATTTTACCTTTATTAACACTTTTCCTTTTTTATCTTGGTTTATTTTGTTTCTTTTGTTTTCTAGTTTCTGAAGTTGAATTTCAGTTTACTTACTTGCAATAATTGTATTGAAGCATATCAAAAGGCATATAAAACTGTACATTTTACTCCAAGTACAATTATATAACATACTTTTATAAACTATAATCTCATTTCTGTTCATTTCTAAATACTTTTTATTCAAAATCTTGATTTCCCTTTTAAACTGCCTATCTGAAGCTGCAATAAACTTCTGAAATCCGGTCGGAAATCCCATCTGTCTAAGCACATGCCTCGTTCTCCCATTGTTCGCACACGTGAGTGCGTCAGTGGGTTGGGAGGAATGCACCAGGTCCAGACTGCAAGGTAAAGGGAAGGAACCTCAGTGTTTTCCTCCCACCCGGCCTGAAGCCCACTGAAAAAAAGACAACACATGCCTCAGTCTTTCTGTAGAAAGATCTCCCTGCAGAAGAGGAAGGTGCTGTTTTCAAAAGGGGCTCTCTATCCAACAGTCTAACAGAAGCCATCCAGCTCTTAGAACCCAAGTAGAAAGTAAAACAGAGCCATCCTCTCTCCATCTGCACTGGCCGCCATGTGGCTGCAATCTATTCCGAATTCCAGGAAAGGCTTTGAAACTTCTCATTCATTCTTTGTCTATTTTAAACACCTGCTTTATTTCAAGCAGTGTTCTCAGCCCTGGACACGCAGGCAGGAACAGTGCTGACTCAGCACTGGAGGCTGACTCCTCAGCACAGACAACTCCCGCCACTTTGGACTTTGGTAGGCGAGCACAGTGGACGGTTTGCATGGGAATCTGAGCTCTCCTTCCTCAGGGGTCTCTGAAGCATAAAACCATAGAAAAGGGGGACAGAAGAGAACATGAGAGGGCTATACATGAGCACACATGACACTTTTCCCCAGCACTCCACAAATACTTGCACAAAACTTTAGTGGGTTTTTTAAAGTTTCTATATTCATAGATTGAGTAAAATCTAGAATTATACAGAACATTACAATTTATGTGTCCCTGCATAGTTTTCAATGACCAGAAGGCAATCACGTATGCATTTGCTTATTATTGACACTAGACCAACCATTAGAAAAACGAGGCAAATTCATTTTTGTTAATGCTGTATTCTGGTTTATTCCCTGTGTCTATTCCAATATAATGAGAGGATTTCAGTTTCATCCAAATAATATATGTGCAACACTTGCACATTCCTGGGACTCGTGTACATAGCGTATTATTTGTTCAGTAAAACAGATCTGTGCAGTAATTATCATCATCCTTGCTACAGGGCAAGAAACTGAGGCTGAAGGAGATCAAATCACTGACTAAGGTCACATGACTAACATAGAGTAGAGTCCTTTCCAGGAACTGTTTAGATGATCTCTTTTGAACCAAGAACCAAGGACGACGTGAGCCACAGATTTATTACTCATTCAGTTGCAACAATTTAAATTGAGTTTGGTTGAGTGACATCCACTGAGTAATTGGAAAGAAGTGTAATTACTACTCATTTCAGAGTAGCCTACAATGAAATATTTTTTAAAAGTCTCACTTCTCACCACAGACGGTTTTGCAGAGGTATGAAAAGACATTGTATGTAATTATCTGGAGTGAAGCATGGCAGTAGGCACAAATAAATATGGAAGAAGTATTAGTTTTTCTTTTTACAATTGTTCATTAGATTTAAACATGTATTTATTCAAATGTATGCCTGAGGAGCTCCACATTATCAGATGCTATGCTAGGCAGGGTGAGAATAAAAAAGCATGAACCGTTTCTTAAAGGAAGTTTTAGGGTAGAAAGGTAGATGCGCTTTGTACTCTAGAGAGAAAGGAAGGGCTGTCATCTGAGATATGGAGCAGCTCGCAGCAGCGACAACACTAAACTGTATTTCTGCCGGATCACAGATCCGACGTGGAACTTCTCGCCCTCATGTTTTCTCGCGAGAGCTCCGTTTTCCCATCGGTTTTTTCATCAAAGGAGTGGTCTGGGGGATTGCTAAAATCTGCAGTTTTCTGAGCGTGACAATTTTATAGATTATTTAGGAGAGACGAATTTACTGGTTTGGGGAAAACATTAAAAATAAAGAATTGCATTAAAATCTAACACAAAAGGTTTAATTTAAAAACCATCATAACAAACAAGGGGCGGGGCAGGAGGCAGCTTTTAGGACACATGTTTACTACTAGAAAGTTCTATTAAGTCACGATATTGGTTTCACCACGAAACACTGCTTTGTCCTCAGAACATGGGGAGGGTGTTTGGGAAGCAGCAGCAAGAGGTTGAAGACCTCAGTAAAAAATATTTCAGATCAGAATTTAAATTCTCATCTCTGTATGAGCTATACCTTTTCAATTTTCTAAAATTGGTTTCTTTACTGTTATTTGAAAATGGTCTGCATACAAGCATGCATTCTTTTAAATGTAATAGCAAACTCTTCGTTATGCAATTCGCCACTGTTCAGCACCTTTCCTCTCATCCTATAAAACTGATATATTTTGTTCAAGAATTCCTACTTATATTGAAATAATAGTATGATAAATCTTTATCTTATACACATTTTTGCAAATATGTCTCGATTGCCTACCCAACACTAAAATTGTCTCCTGGAAAAGAAAAAAAAAATCAATCAATCATCTTGGTGTCAAGCAAACAGTTGGTTGACTGAATTTTTTAGCATTCATCCAGATGTTAAGTTATAGTAATCAACCAAAGACAGAGTTCGGATATGCGTGCATGCGTGGGTTGTATGTACGACTTACATATGTAGATATTTTCTTTGGATATTCAGATCTTGAAATTCCCCTGGTTTTATCTGTGGGTTAAATGAAAATCACTACTAATAGTGCCATCTTGTGTCTGAAATTCAAAATCAAGAGTGTATGTTTATGTATTACAGAATTTTCAAGCTGAAAATAAGCATATATATATATATATACTAATCTACACCAAACTTCTGTTTTGGAGTTAAGCAGCTGGAGGCCTAGGGAGGTCAAGCAACTTGTTTAAAGCCCTCCAGTCACTGAGCGCTGCCTCTGAGATTAAATCACAAGACTCCTGATGTTTGGTTTGGTAATTTTTAAATATACCACATTCCATAGAGAACTCACTTTTGATAGCAATATAAGTAATCAATTTTTGTTTTATTAAAGTCAGATATAGATATATTAATTTAGCTCTAATTTATGGTTGCAGTAGGATTCAGTTTTGCTACTTACATACTTTAGAATCCTGATAGTTAACAAACGTGTATGATAATAATGTAGGCCACTCTTATTAACAATTGTCAGGGACAATTAACTTGAATATTATCCTCTTAATTGTTTTGTTTTTACATATTAATTTAAGAGAAGTTACCTAAGATATTTTCTCCCACATTATCTAATTTTATATTGCATTTCAGGCATAAATCCACATTAGTTTTCAGAAGTAATTTTATTTTTAATGCTCACCCAAGGATATGTTTTTGTTGATTTTAAAGAGAGAGGAAGGGAGGGAGGGAGGGAGGGAGGGAGAGAGAGAGAGAGAGGCAGGCATCGATGTGAGAGAAATACATAGACTCATTGCCTCCTGTATGCACCCCGACCAGGGTTTGAACCCACAACCTTTCAGTGTATGGGATGATGCTCCAACCAACTCAGCCACCCAGCCAGGACCAGAAGTAATTTTTAAAAGAAGCTTGAGAGTAAATGGCATAGTAACAGTGAAGCAATAAACAATGCAAAATAACAAGTTTGCTAGATCTTCATATACTATATTAGAAAATTGTTGTATCTTGCCCAGTCGGTGTGGCTCAATGGTTGAGCATCAACCCGTGCACCAAGAGGTTGCCGGTTCGATTACCGGTCAGGGCACATGCACAGGTCATGTGCCTAATCCACAGTGGGGTTGGCAGGAGACAGCCAATCAATGTTCTCTATCAATGTTTCTCTCTCTTTCTCTCTCTCTCTCTAAAAATAAAGAAAAAAATTTTAGAAAAAAACAAACAAACTGGTGTATCATGTACTTTCATAGCATATTGATAAACCGAGGCCTCTTTCATCAGACATCAAGTCTGACTTTTCCATTAACACTGATGTATTACACACAGCACTGAGTTGGTCATAATAAAATATCAAAAAGAGGTAGAGTACATGGTCTCCACCCTGAGAGTACTCAAGTGTTCCTTAGTTAGCTTTCAAATTTAAAGATTTACTAACACCTGATCAAAAATTTATGCAACTGCTATTTTTCTGGTGGTGAGGAAATGGAAAGCATTTGAAATGATGGGAAACAAAAGGGAAGCTAACAGAATATTTCTTGGCCACCGATGTTAGGCTGGGAACTCCCAAACATTCTGGTCTAGAGATCATCAACCCCAGCTCCCCCTGAGTCCCTGCGGCAGGCTTACTTCCCGCTTTCAAGTTGCCTTTCTGCTTCGCCTGCCCTTCCAGTAGTATCTATCATAATATATGTCATATAACTCATAAAATATATATCACATAATGCCATATTTGAAATTAATTTGAAGCACATATTTGAAATTAATGAATTTACCTCATTTGAGTTTGTTTACTAAAAATTCTAGAGTAACCTTACAAGATAAATTATGTTTTATGATCATTATTACAGGGGAAGATAATGGGATTCTTTCCAAGATTAAGATATAAAATTTTTCAAACACATCTAGATATCTAAGAGAAATTATCCCATAGATGCCAAAGCTACTGCAAAGTAGAAACTAGCAATCATTTTCTTTAGGTGCCTTCATCATAGATACATCGTCATATACTCAGAATCAAAATTTTGGTCATTGAGTATGAAAAGAAAGACAAAAAGGAAGGAAAGGAGAAAGGGAGGGAGGGAGGAAGGGAAAAGGAGGGGGGGTGAGGGAGAGAGGGAGGGAGGGAAGGAAGGAAGGGAGGGAGGGAGAGGGAGGAAGGGAGGGAGGGAAATTTTGACTAGTTTCATTTCAATTAATTTACATAAATCCAGTTGTGTAATCCTGGTTGGCATGATAGACATGATAGTGCCAAGATGTGAGTGTCTAGCACAATGCTTTAAAGAAAGACTGACATATCTCAGAGGGGAGTAGGGCGAGACAGGAAGAGATTAACCAAAGAACTTATATACATATATGCATTACCAATGGACACAGACAATAATGTGGTGAAGGCCTGGGCTAGGGCAGGGGCTGGGAGGAGGGGGAGGTAGGAGGGGGGAAACCGGAGGACATCTGAAGTACTATCAACAATAAAATTGAAAAAAATATTTTGAAAAAGAGATTATGGAGAGAGAAAAATAATTAAACTAAATTATGACAAATATGGAAACACGAGATCAAGGAAGAGGGTGATTCTCAAAGTCATGGCTTTCTAGAATGTTCCACAAAGCAGCAGTCCAATACAAAAGGAAAAGAAGGAAATGACAAAAATATTGCTCTGTCAAAAATCCGATGACTTGATGCATTATTCAAAATTGACATATTTAGCTAAGAATAAAATCCCAACAGGTCTTTGCTTCTGTCAGCTGCCTAATTAGGGAGGAAATCATAGCACTAACTTTCAATAAGAATAAAAGGGAAACCTAAATGCCAATGAAGTGCATAGCTTCGCTTTCTGGCTTCTTTTCTAGCACTGGTCTCTATTGATCAGGTAAGAATTTTGTGAGTTTTGAAAGATTTGGCTTTTTGAAGCTTGCAAAGTTGCCCACAATTTTGACTATTAAAACTTCTTTGCAGAACACTATATTTTTGAAGAAATCACAGCTCACGGTGTTTCTGATAAAATATAAATATGATCTATAAATGTGATATCTTCTGGGTAAAAAATAAAGGCTGTGTCAAGAACCAAAGAAAGAGATTAGTTTAATGCTATCTCAGCACTGTTAATGAACTCCTGGCATTTATGAAATATTAAGAGAAGGATTTATCTACTGACCTGAAAGGGAAATGGAAAACTATGTACTGAGAGGAGCTAAAATATTTGTGCCAGCTTAGAGTTTGATAAGTTAACATGCTTAAGAATCAGGCCTCAAATCAATTTTTAAAAATTTGAAAAGACCAGTGTTCAGAAATATAAAGTGGGTAAAGGGAAAAAAAGAGAAAAGAAATGTCTGGATTTCCCAATATAACATCTGCCCTGGAGTTAGGTTTGATGTGATTAGGTTGAGGGAAACCATATACTCACACACACACACACACACACACACACACACACACTATTATAATTGGTGTATAGAGTAAGAGCAGAGCACACTTTTTGGATAAGTTTGACAATCCAGTATGTCAAGTGCTGTGTCAAGACTGAGGTAATGAGGAGTAACAAGAATGCCCTTAGGAGGGCCCCAGAATGCCCCAAACCTCACTTCTGGACAGCTGGATGAGGACTCCACCTGGACACGGACATGAGTGGGACCTCCACCCGTGGTGGGCTTTAAGAACTCATAGCTGCGACCACTTGACAATCAACCTTGGCTGTAGCAAGGGTTGTGCTGGGAGCCCTATCAAATTTGCACTCTGCTGGACGGGTGCTGCCACTGCATCCACTTGGCTTAAGCCGACACCCCCTCTCTATCTGCAGGCGCCACAGTGACAGGGACTTTGCTCCAGATGCTTGCTGTACTAGCTTCTATCACTTCTATTACATGTGTAACCTGTGACTGACTCTACTGGCTTATCGGGGAGGTCTCCCCTAATAAACCTGGCATTGTGGAAAGACACAAGCATGTGTGAGTGACTCCTTTCAGGGATGCTCGCTTGCTCATGACAACTGGTTTTACAAATCCCAATGTATGTGGGTAATTAAAGTGTACCTTAGTACTATTTTTTAACAAACTGTAGTACTTTAGCATTATCAGTGGATATTAATATAGGGAAAGATAATTTAAAATATCTATTTAAAGCATAACAGAAAGCTGAGTAGATAATCATCGTATAAAGTTTATAAAAGGAAAAATGTCTGAGAAAAAGAAGGAAAAATTTTTAAGGTGGTAATTTGAAGAAAATTATGAGACATCTGTCACTTATTCTTCTAGCTTAAGTCTTTTATGTTTTTCCTACAATAAGTATTTAATGCTTTGATAAAAATAAGATCACTATTTTAAACCAAATATGCAAAGAAGAGAAAACAGTTTTAAAATGGGATCATTTGAAGAATGATGATATGTTTCCTGAGAGTCAGAGGTCAGAGGTGGGGATAAAAGATTATGCACAGTGTCAGTCCATTAGCAAGCAGATGTGATGCTACCTTACATCTATGTAATGAACCTCTAGAAAGCACATCTATTTGAGACTAGCTAAGAACCAGGCAACATGCAAAAGCAAGGAGAGCAGTAGGAAGTGAATGAAGAGAGGAAGAAAGGAAAGAAGAAAGGAGCAGAGAGAAAAACAAAGAAAAGGGGTAAGAAAATAAAAATATGTATAGATATATAATAAATTGTACAATTTATTGTTTAGTCTTATTGAAATCATTTTCTAAATAGGTGTAATAATTTCTTTATATAAAGATTTAATTTTTAATTTTAGAGGAAAGACTAGCAGAGTACCGCCCATAGAGTTGATACACAGTGTGCATGTTGGGTATTTTAATGAGCTTAGTGATCCGGTTTACTCTATGGCACAATGGAAAATACAAGGTAGAAATAAAGCTGGGAGCTACATAAAAGTAAGGGCATATAGTTGGGGAAAAATAGAATAGCTATGCAAAACTGATAACAATGCAAAATCCCTTTGGAAGGCGTGGCTAAGTCACAGCTGCCTATAATATTGAAATTTCAATTGAGGACCCAGGTAATGATAAAAATATTATATTACTTACAATGTCCTTTGCTTAAAAAATCATGTTTAACCTATTAAACCTATTTAACCTATTCAATTAAAGAATATAAATAAACACACACAATTGTTAATTCAAATGTCAACCAGAACAGGACACTAAAACTTTTGTACAATTTTCGTTGTAAAGGACATCGTACATTATCTGAGAGAAGTAGTTTATTATTATTTATTATAAGCCACAAATTTTCCAAAACATATAATGCAGTAAGCCCAAGAAATTCAAATATGAAAAATGTATATGATTATCATATACTTAACATGTTTAAAATTGATAGTGCTACCTAAATGATCAATGATATGGTAAATCACAGGATACCTGTTTTATGGAATATAATGAAGGCCTTGAAAATACTGCCCTGTTGCACTTCATAACAATAGCTATGATGTAAAGTTGAAGTCAGAATGCAGAAAGAGAATTAGCATTGATTGCAATTATATGAAATATGCATCAAATACAGGTGAGAGGGTATGACTCTGACAGACAATATTGGTTGCATTCGGATGGTGATATATATATATATGCACATTTTATTTTCTGTCACTTCTTTTCTAAAGTATTCTGTATTATTGTCCTAATTGTTACAAAGTATATGCAGTGGAATAAGTGTCTTGTTAGTTAGAAAAATCTGGGTATAAATGTGCATAAATGTGTATATATAGGCAAACATTTACATAGGTAAATACATTCATTTGGAGTTTATTGGGTTTTGTGTAAATAAAATAATTGGAGAATTTTCCATCAAAATATGTTTAAGATATTTAAAATAGTCATGGACTTTAAATAAAAACACTTTCAGGCAGTAGGACTTACTATGTGTAATCTCGTAGAAAATTTTGTTTTGTTTTCTGTTTCTCATTGATTTACTTTTTAATCTGAGTGAGGAATGTATTGGTTGTGATGTATGGAATATGTGTCCATTGTTTGTATATATATGATTTATGTTGCTAAAATAACTAAAATAATAGAATAAGCAGCATCAAGCACTTGGCTTCTTATTGAATGTTTGTCTCAAGAAATATATAAAATTAAGAAAATAAGTTTTAAAACTTACCTGGAACCACTGACTCCATTATGGCATAGTCACAGAATGATGGAGATTTAAATAGATAGTTTAGACAAGCAGTCTACTTTGGAGTTTGATATATCCAGGCAATTATTTATTAAAAAACATAAAATATTCTGCCCAGCAAAGGAAATCATGAATAAAAAGGAAAAACAACCTACTGAAAGGGAAAAAACCTTTTCAAATCATATATATATAAAGGGCTAATATCCAATATATATATGGAATTCATACAACTCAACATAAAAAAATCTGATTACAAATGGGCAGAGAAACTGAATAGACTTGTTTCCAAAGAAAACACACAGATGGCCAACAGGTAAATGGAAAGGTGCTCAGCATCACTAATCATCAGGTAAATGCTAATCAAACCACAGTGAGATAGCACCTCATACCTGTCAGAATGACTATTATCAAAAACATGAGAAATACAAATGTTGACAAGGAAGTCGAGAAAAGGGAAGACTTATATACTGTAGGTGGAATGTACATTGGTGTATCCCCTCCAGAAAACAGTATTAAGGGTCTTCAAAAAACTAAAAATAGACCTACCATAGATTCAGCAATTCCACTTCAGGGTATTTATCCAACAAAAATAAAAACACTGACTCAAAAGATATCTATCTGCCCCCATGATCATTGCAGCATTATTTACAATAGCCAAGATGTGGAAGCAACCCAAGTGTCCATCCATAAGTAAATGGATCAACAAAATTTGAAATGAATATTACATATATATATGTAAATTAACTAACTATATAAGGGAAGAAAATTTTGTCAGTTGCAACAAGATTGTTGGACCTTGCAGGCATTATGCTAAGTGAAATGAGTCAGACAGAGAAAGACAAATACCTTATGTTATGATCTCACTTGTATGTGGAATCTAAAAACAAACAAAAACAGAAACAAGCTTATAGATACAGACAACAGATTTGTGGCTGTGGGAGGCAGAGGGTGGTGGTAGACAAAATGGGTGAAAGGGGTCAAAAGATACAAACTTCCAATTATACAACAGTAAGTCATGGGAATGTCATACACAGCGTGGTGACCAGTTAATACTGTATTGCACATCCGAAAGCTGCTAAGAGAGGAGACCTTAAAAGTTCTCATTATGACAACAAAAAAATGTAGCTATGTATGGTGAATGTTAACAAGAAAATTGTGTTGATTATTTTTCAAAATATACAATATTTAATAATTATGTTTTATACATGAAACTAATATAATGTTATGCCAATTAAAATGAAAACAAAATTACCTACTTGCCAAAAGGCCACTTAAATTTGTATAATATGTACAAATATGTAAAATAATTTATATCTATTATTAAGTATTGATCATGCCATTATACTCCTAAATTATTTCTACCAAGTAAATTTGAAGATATTACCCTCCTGTCCTTACTCATGTTACTAATCCCAAACTGATAATTAGGCAATGTAAATGCTTTGTTAAAGTCATGCTGTAACAATCAGTGGTCTGATTAAAAATAGGCAAATACAGTTGACCCTCCAGTAACACAGAGGTCAAGGGCAGCAACCCTCATGTAGTTGAAAATCTGTAATACATTCTGATTCCTAAAAACTTAAGTTGTCCTGTGGTATCTGAGGGGAATTGGTTTCAAGACTCCAGGGGACACAAAAATCTGTGGATGCTCAGCCCCCATCTAAAGTGGGGTAGATCAATGCCTACACCTGCGGGCTCCCAACTACAAATTGAAAACAGTACAAGTGTGTACTGAGAAAAAAATCACATAAAGTGGACCCACGCAGTTCAAACCAGAGTTGTTCAAGGGTCAACTGTATTTTCAATATTATCTTTCCAATGCTCTGTTTGAGAGTTTGAAAAAGATGTCATCTTGTTCTCCAGCATTTGTCATGCGGCCAGGATTTTTTTAAACATGTTTTTTAAAGAATTATCACATATTTTTAAAAATGCTTTATTCTTCCTTATTTATAACATTTTAAAGGAAATGAGGATATGAAACTTTTTTTCAAAATGTATTTTCATTTTATTATTTTTACTCTACATCTAAGCAGATGTCAAACATTTTGAATCTATAATTTGTACTTAAAACTCTCTTTACTATGTGTAAGATTTATTTCAAGTTAAGTCATAAGAAAGTAAACCCTACTGATTAAGAGTCAAATACTAGTTATGTTGAAAGGTTTCATAGTTAAACTGTGGGTTTGTGACACTAAGTTTTAAGTAATGAAGATATTTAGCCAACTGCACAGTGGCTGCTCTAGGACATCAAATAGTTCCATTAATAATGAACCACATCTGGATAGCTTAGTCTAATTATGTCCAGACTTTTGCCCTGGTGTTGCTGCCTGGTCAGCTTTCTTTCCAGAAATCCCTTTAGCTTCCACCCTCTCCCCTCTCCTGAGGTCTCCACTTAAATGTCACTTTATGAAAGACAACGTCCCTGATTATTCTCACTCCGATACACTATATCCCATTTTTCTTATTTATATTAACCAAAAACCCTTATCACCGTCCAATGTCACATGTTCTACTTATCTATTATTTTTATTTATAATAATCTGTTATGTAATATCCGTCTCCCTTCACTAGAATACCAGCTATAGGAGAGCAGTTTCTTGACATTGTTTTGCTCATGAGTATTCCAGTATCTGGCACAGAGCAGATACCCTATAAATAATTGGTGAGTGAACTGAATCAATTAAAAGAATGATGTGGACCCTACCAAACATAAATTATAGTTCTAGGCCTGCCTCCAATCCACAGATAATTATTGGCAAAGTTGTCTTACATATCAGGGGTGTCTCAGCCAGCCAGGAATTCTGCAAGAAGGGAGTTTGTAAGGTCTGGGGCCTGGAGCCTGGAAGAGACCTGGCAGAGAAAGGATGGAGGGGGAATCATGAGATACAGATGTCCTTCCCAGCCAGATGCACGAAATCTGAGCCCCAAAGAAGTGGAAGAACACAAAGGAGACTGGGATATTGAGACCTGAAAATGTCAATTCGGCGGTACAGGGAATCAGTAGGAATCTATCTACTTAACTATCTATCTACTCAGAAAACAAACAAACAAACAAAGGTAATAGGGTGCATGTGTGTATCCACCCTCCTCCACCAGAAAGACGACAGCGAAAGTGGCAAATACCTAGCAGAGGTCTAGCACAAAAGACAATGTCCACCAGTATCTGAGGAGAAACCTCCTAGAATCTTCCAGAAATAAATGGTCACGGGGAACTTAGTAGGGGTTTGAAGGTCTATTTGAGACCTTAACATAAAATAATGAAAATCTATGTAAAAAAATTCAAGTGCGACAACATTTGAACTCACAGGCTAAGGAGGCCCAGAGGAATATGGAATACGCCATCATCACGGACAAACAACTGAAAGAAGAGTAAGAATCACTGGCGATTATTTATCAACTAATTCGGATATTAACTCCTCAGAAACATCAAGATGAACACAAATTATTTTCATTTCACCAGATAGCTAATGAATCCCTGCTAAAAAGCCAGGCAATGTATTAGGCACCAGGCATATGAAGATGAATAAAACAAACATTTGCCCTTGACAAATATAAGATCCCATTAACGTTGGAGATAATAAACACACAATTTTTCCAGTATGGCAAGTTCTTTAGTAGAGGCAAAAGGAAATATCTTCAATTACATAGATGATGGTGGATACATTGTAAGTATGCCAATATCAGTTAATGGTTTTATTTTATACATTGGTTGGGGGACATAACAACATTTATACATACATAAAGAACTGGCTTGGAAATCAATGATTAAAAATAATTTATGAACTATATCTATTCATTAATGGCTTAGTCACAATTCCTAACTAATGAGACTCACTTACTCATTCATCTACAAACCAGAGTTTCCACACACTAGCAGTCGAATGTGCGCAGAAAATCTCTAATGGCATGTCATGATTAAATTAACTGGAATCTCACTCTATATTTACTAGATCAAGCAGACATTGATGTTAGTGGGAAGCACTTTGTATAATACAATCACAATAGTAAGTTGAAAAAAATTAACTTGGAAATGCCTGGTTTATTCAGCTCTGTTGCTAAACAAGAAAGATGTCTAGGTGCAAGCAGAGGCCAGTACTCTTAGTCCAGTATTTCAGAAGAACCAGAAATTCTGCTCTCCTTTAGCAACTTTGGTGTGTGCAAGAGAATTCTTCCTAACCCAGGGTAATTCAGAGCATCATGCAACAGAGCCTGGACCATGTGTCTCTACAACCACAGTGATGCAAGTTCTGGTTATAAGAAAGTCTTCAACACCCATTATTTCTTGCCTATAATTGTGAAGCCTTCTTCTATGACAACTGAATCTTTCTGATGTAATAGCACAAGTAAGAGTGATGTCTACAGTTTTATAAAAGTACCAGGTGAAAGAAAAACAGAATAAACTAACGAAAAAGAATAGGGGCCTAAAAGGAAGAACTTACACCAGGGGGTAATTCTGAAGTTTGTGACAATTATTTCAGGTGGTGAAGTCCACCTTAAGTAATGGCCTTGAGCCATCTGGCAGGAAGTTTAACAGAGCAAGGGCTATTTTTTCCTCAGAACTTTGTTAAGCTTTGTGTTTCTTTTCTGATGGCTAACCACTTAGATTTCTCAAGGATCTACTTTCCTATAATCTCCTAGCATCAACTCTTCCCTTTTCAAAGCCCTACGTCATTCCTTTTCCACCCCCAGACCAACTGAATCAGAATCTGCTGATGGGCAGTCTAAGAACTGGTATGTTAACCAACTCCCCCAAGGAAACATCTTTGTCCCCATGCAATGCTCTGAAATTAATGCTTGTATCTCCCAAAATTCATAGGTTGATATCCTAACCCCTAAAATCATGTATTTGGAGATAGGGACTCTGGGAAGTAAGTTAAGTTAGATAAGGTCATGATGGTGGGACCTTATGATGATTTAGCACCTTTATAACAAGAGACACCAAAGAGCTTGCTCTGCCTCTTTCCCAATGAGTGCACAAGAGGCCACACGAGCACATAGTAAGATGGCAGCTGTTTACCAGAAGAGACCTCAGAAGGAAACCTACCTTGTTCACACCTTGATCTTATATTCATCAGCCATGAGAACTGTGAAAAATAAAGTTCTGTTGTTTAAGTCACTGAGTCTACGGTATTTTGTCATGGCAGTTTGCACTGCCTGAACAGGTTAGTTCAAGAAACACAGTTTGACTTCCTGGGCTGAAAGATACCATTGCAAGTCTTTTGGAAATTCCTATTAAGATTTAGCACTTGAGTTTCACCTTGAGAGATGCCTTCCATAAACTTTATTATTAGAGGAGTTCTCATTTACATATACCTAAATGATCATATGATTAACAGAAGTTTGAAGGGCAGGAAACAGCACTTGAATTTGTCCTAATTGCAGTTCTCCATAAAGGAGTCTTCTACTCTCTCCTTGAAGAACATTCTGTTTGCATAGTCATTTTCAGAAAGCTATTGCATTTCTTGCTAAAGTCATTTGTTAAGACCCTCCACAGTATCTTTTGAAGATGAGCATAAATAAGAAAAAGGAAAGTAGTCAAGTTTCAATTTCACTTGGAATGTTTGGTTCTGGGGAGAAATTCGAGGAAGAAAATGTATGAAAAAAATTTGGGTTTTTTTTCTGTGGTTTGGGTCTTCATCAGCTGAAGATAGGTAGAAAGACAAAGTATGGCAAGTTCAGAGATTTTTGTCACCCCCCCCCCTTTCATTAATGGGTCCTGATGCTTAAAACTGTTCCTCCCTTATTGTAGGGGTTCAAAAAAATATTTGTTGAATGAATGATGTCAGGAACAATTGTACGGATAGAGATCCATCAGGACAAACCTCAGGTACATGGGAAAGTCACAGTGGACAGCTTTTCTATTTCTCTCAAGAACAAGAGCAGTAAGGCAAATGTGGCAACATGTTAGCAACTGGTGCATCTAAATAATGGGTATGCAGACGTTCACTTTACTATTCTTTCAACTTTTTTGAAGATGTAAAGTGTTACAAAAATAAAGAATTTGAGGAAACATAATAATAGAATAATTGTAATGAGATGTCACACTCTCATTTCTGTCTCTGTTGAACTTGTTTTATTTGCTGCCACAAACAACCATTGTTTATTAGTGTATTATGTATATTTTCATTTAAAATTGTGATGTAGATACAAGCACATGTAAAGATATAATTTTATATTTCTCTTTCTTATATGAAAGATATCATACCATAGAATTTTATTTCCTTGCTTCTCCATTCAGTCTCTTTCACTTTCTCTCCCTCTCTCCGTCTGTCTTGGATTAACAATAAATCCTGGAATATTTTTCAGATAAGTTTAAGGAGAGCTTTCCTTATTGTTTTTTATAGCAAAATGTTTCATGGAGTGATTATAACATTGTTTATGTTACCAGTCATTGGCAAAAAAAAAAAAAAAATTAATAATAATGCAATTAATAACTTATACATATGTAATTTTATGACCATGCAGGTGTGTTACTCAGATGAAGTCAGAGGTTAGAATACCATATATCAGAGTAAATACATTTGTATATTAATAAATATTTCCAGATACCCTCTGAAGTTGTATGATTAGACACTCAGCACCCATGCTTAGAGAGTACAGTGTACTAGTTTTCCCACAATGTAAACAACAGATTATCCCCTCCAAATTTTTTATTTTTGCCAGTTTGATGGATAAATTACATTGTAGTATGGTTTTAATCTTAATTTCTTAGCTAACAAATAAGGTTGAGCAATATTTAATATAATTACAGGCCATTTTTACATTTTTTTCTGTGCATTATCTATTCCTATCTTTTAGACATTTTTCCATTGGTTTTATCAATTCAAAGAAACTTTTTTCATATTTTGGGAAATTAGCACTTAATATTTACTCCGAGTACCATATTTTTCTCAGGTTTTAATTTGACTTTGACAATCAAGTTTTGATTTAATCAGTCTTTTATTTTGTGGATTGCTGATCTTGAGAAATAGAAAGATAGTCTTTACTCCAAAATTATGCAGATTTTTTTCTATATCTTTTTTCTTTATCTTTTCTTTTCTAGTATTTTAAAGTTTTCATCTTTATACAAATTTTTCATTCACGTGTATTTTTCCTGTGTTCAATGCCAGGTGTGGACCTACTTTTATTTCTAAAGGCTACTCAGTTGTCCAATTCCATTAATCTAAAAAAATATATTTTTTCATTATTGGCTTGAGATGTAAGCTTCATCACACATTAAATTTTCATAAATTTATATGTGCACATATTTGTATATGTATTTGTTTCTGTTTTTGTTTACATTTTGTTCCATTTATTTTCCTTTTTTAGTGTGTCAATATAATATTCTTTTGATAAGTTTCAATTTAATAAGTTTTAATATCTGGTAAGGACAATTGTCCTTTATTGCTTTTATTTTTTCTTTTCTAATGTTTTCCTCAATATTCTTGATATTTTTTTTTTCACATTAACTTCAGAATTAGTTTAGTTTTGGGGAGGTGACCTGTATATAGATACCTGTATATAGATAGATGAGTAGATTAATTGATAGAGTTATTTGGGGAGATTTTCCAATTAAATTTATAAACAAATTTTGGGAGAACTGTTCTACTTATATTGAATCATGATATTTAAAAAAACATTATATATTTTTCCATTTGTTTTATGTATTTTCAAAGCCCTTGATCAAGAATCTGTTGTCTCCGATGAAAATCCACAACTGAATCTCAAAAAAATGTATGTCTGTTTCCTGATTTAATCTTTATCATTTGTTCTTTCACTATATGTATCAGGTTACGACAATGTTATTTCTTTTTATGACTATCTCACCTTCTGACAGTAATCTCCATGGGGACATGGACTTCATATGAGGTACTAATATGTGTTTGTTAGGATCAAGGAAACTATGAAGTACACTTTCTTATACTCACATAATAGTTTTCTAAGATGACATTCAGAGACTTGTACCTTGGGTAATCTTAAAGCCACAGAGCTATTTCGTGGAGCCCTTTCTCAGATTCAGGCCTTCTAATTTGAAATCCCATATTCTTCCATAACTTGTAATATTTAACAGGGGAGCAACATACTAAAATGTCACTGTTTTGTAATTTTATGTCTTTCTTCCTCCAAAAATATTAGCATTGTCATAAATATTTTAACTGTGAAAGCTAAATAAAGACAACTAACTGTAAGTGATGGAATTTCATGCTATGGCACCAGGACAAGAGATCTGTTTGGCCATGAGATCATCTTACTAAGGCAAAATGAAATCATTATCATCAACATCATTATTATCCTAGAAATTAAGCATTTTGTATCAGACACTGAATCAGTACTGAACACATTTAATTAAACTTGTCAACAATGGTATTAGTATATTGTCTCTGCAGATCAGGAAAACAAGGTTTAGAGAATTTAAGCCAATTGCCCAAGGTGCTGCGATTGCTTAGGGGTTGGAAAGCAGTCAAATCAAAATCTGCTCATCTTCAAACTCAACTGACCTGCTTTTCATTGAAGTGGCCATACTTCACCCACATCAAGGGTCAAAGGCTAGTTTTGTTTTCAAGGGCATTTCTGTGAAATTTTTGGTTTTCATCAAACTAAGATAGATCTAAGAAACTTAGCAGGTCATAGGAAAACAGTGCCCTCCCCTGCTGGTAAAGCATTCAATGTCGTTATTTATTTATTTTTAACCAAATGGCCCTGGAGTTTTAGTATTTTGTCTCTGTGAAAATATATTTGCATATAGTGTTGCTGAACAAGGCAATTAGTGATTCATGAGTAATTTAGGAAATGCTGGCTATAAAGTTGTAGATATTTACATCGTTCCCATAAATTATAGTAAAAAACTGTAATTTGTTCAATTGGAATTTTGCTAAAAGCTTCATTTACATAGACCATCCAAATGCCAAATGTTGACACACATTTTTTAAAACCAATATATTAGGGCTCTTTTCTCATGTAATTTAAATTAAATTCATATTCCATACCAGAGGCAAGGAGGTTTGTTTTTTCCCATCAATGGAAAAGAAAAATAAAACTATGAATGCAGAATTAGGGACAAGCACATGAAGGACATAACTGCAAATCTACCAAATATGACACTGAGAAATGTTTAGCAAGCATAAACTGTCTGAATAACATATATAATGCAAGTATCTATTACAGAAATGGAATGTATATTGCCCTCCGTAGAATTAACTATAGAGTGAAATTACAGAAATTGAAAAACTGAAGTGAAGGTGTGGTAGTCAAGAAAAGATGATGTTTTCTGAATGCTGTGGGAAGGGAATGTGTATGTTTGGGGATGCCTGAATGAGCTTCAGTTAGTTTCAGTTGGAGATCACTAGTAGATCTTCAAATAGAGATATTTCAGTAAGCCATATATATAGGACTCTGGAATACAGAGAGACGTTGGGATATAGATACCAATGAAGAATCATTAGCACATAATATTTAATACCATTAAAAACAAACATAATGCTAGATGAGACTTCTAGAAAATTATGTAGATAGAGACGACATGTGCAAAGATAAAACCCTAGGTTTTCCAATATTTAGATGTGAAGTCAAGGAGGAAGAACCAACAAAGTGCTCTAAAAAGTTGCAAGTAAGGGAAGAAGAGGGACAATAGAGAATGGTGCCTCAAAGCCAAGTGAAGAGAACAATCTAAAGAATGGATGGTTAATTATATGAAACCTTGCTAAAAGCAATGTAAGATGAGGATTAAAAGTTGTCCATGGCATTCAGCATCAAAGAGGTCATTGATGATGTTGATAAAGGTTATTCAGTTGAGTGATGAGTGTAAAAACCACATTTGTGTGAGCTTAACCAAAACTTGGAAGAGACCACAGAAAACAAGAGGAGTCAAATCCTTTGACAAGTTTGGCTCAGAAGTGGTGTGGAACCAGATTTGCCCTCATAATTAAATATTAAACCCATAGCTTTTATTTTCAAGTGATTTGAGTGGTTTTGATTTGACATTTTTAATCTATTTAACAAACTTACATTGATAAAATACAAAGTTGAGTAAAATATAATTCTTGCTTTCAAGGGGCCAGTAAGGAGAGCACATAAGAAAACTTGCAATCATAGTATAGTGTGGAACCATAGGAGCAAAGAACAGAATTGAACCATTAGCAAGATAGAGCAGGACAAAGAAAGATCTCCTCTATATGGATGCTTCACTGAAGTTTTGAGGGAGGATTTGATTCCAACATGAACTGTGAAGACTAGTGGGAAAAAGATAGTCAGAAAGAGAAAGCACCACAAAGGTGACACATAGCCTGAGGATACCAGGCAAGGGGATCTGAGGACTGCATGTGAGAACAGTTATAACTACTGTTGCACAACACTACCAAGCTTCCCATGTAAAGATTCAATGCCATCATGAAGTTTCCTCAAAAAATTAAAACTACAGCTGCCGTATGATCCAGCGAATCTACTTCTTGAAATGTATCCAAAGAAACCCAAAACACTAATTCAAAAGAATACATGCACCTCTATGTTTATTGCAGCAGTATTTATAATAGCCAAACTATGGAAGCAACCCTAGTGCCCATCAATAGATGAGTGGATAAAAAGTGGTGGTACATATATACAATAAAATATTACTGGACCATAAAAAAATAGGAAGAAAATTTTACCATTTATGACAGCATGGATGGACCTAGAGGGTATTGTGCTAAGTGAAATAAGTCAGAGAAAGATAAATACCATATGGTTTCACTTATGTGTGGAATCTAAAGAATAAAATAAACAAACAAAATTGAAACAGACTGTTAGACACAGAGAACAGACTGGTGATTGCCAGAGAAGAAGGGGTAGGGGACTGGGTGAAAGATGTGAAGGCATTAAGAAGTACAAATTAGTAGTTACAAAATAGTTACAGTAAGCCATATATAGATGTAGAGTAGAGCATAGGTAACATGCTCACAATATATAGTCAACAATATTGTGATAATTATGTTTGGTGCCAGTGGATACTGGAAACATTGAGGGGAATACTTTGTAAAGTATATGATTTTCTAACTACTAAGACATATACCTGAAATCAGTTCATGGGACAACACTCAATCCACTGAGTCACACTGGCTGGGCCCAATTTTGACTTTACTGTACATATATATGAATTGTGAATTAACATTCATTCACATTCCATTAATTTATCATTGTATCACAATTCAGATGATTACAATAAAATATAAAACCTACTTGAAAAAAATCTTCCTTTAATTTCAAAAAAATCCTTATGTATTTATTATTAGGAGTACTTCAATGATTCTCTTTCATAAAATAATTTATTTTAGTGGCACCAGATTGGATCTATTCAGTTTGACACACATTTTAACAGCTAAATGTTATTTTTCTATTAAAATTCATAAAGTCAAGAAAAACTTCAATTCAATGCAGTTAAATGCCTTACCTCCCACCTGTCATCTGCACAAAGCATATAATTTCCCTAAAATTATGCAAAAATTAGCTAATTAAGATTTAATTTGCTAATTCTTGTTCAGTTAAACTAGTGACATATGCAAATTACCTGCTGAGCCCTTTAAAATTTTTGAAGCAAATGGTAAACAAGATTTCTTTTGAGTTAAAAAATGTAAAGAATCTGGTGATTGACACAACATAGCAGTTGATAGTTGGATAAATACTTACTATAGTTTTTCAGAAGAATAAATTGGCATATTCATATAAAGCTAATGAAATGCACTTATGAGCATGTTAATTACAATGTCTCAAGAACCATGAAGACATTAGAACAAGAGTAAATTAACAGCATGGACCTCTAAAAAGAAAATATATTCCATCTCTTATTTTTAAAATTATGAGAATTTCTATAGGTTCTTTAAAATACTGATTCACTGCTTTGCACCCTTGAAAAAAATTTCTGTTCATTGAGAAACAGGAAAGTATCTACTATATTTGGCAGGGAGGGGGATTACTTAGCACTGAATTAACTTAAGAAAGGGTCAGGGAATATCAACACAATTTCTTAAGTTATTATGGTTTGTGAATGTCTTATAGACCCCAAAACTCTAGTTAGTTTATTGAATTATTTGTGTTAAAGAAGCTGTGTTGGTGTTGTGTAGAAATGGATCAACCAAAAGGAATGATACAAAATAATTTAAGGAAGATGCCAGCAGGGAGGACCAGAGGGAGGGTGAGTGTGTGACAGAATGAACCAGTGTGTGAGAGAATGTGAGTGGACGTGAAGGTGGACAACCAAACTCATGCAGTGCAGAGACGTGGAGCAGAAGATTCTTGTGCTGTGGACTAGGAGCAGCCACCTACTGTGGTAAGCAGCTCTCCAGGCCCCTTCTCCCTGTGCTGCAGGGAGGTCCCACCATTTTGGAAGATCCTGGGTCTTCCCTAGGAGGAGGCAGTGGGAGCGGCTAGGGCCAAGTAACCTGAGCCCACCAGTGCACCTGGCACCATCGGACCAGTGGACACCCTGCGTCAACACAGACCAGTGCACAGTAGTGGAGCTGCCAAGGTGCCAGTTGCAGAAGCTGCAAATGTCTGAGAGCACCATCCCCCACAGTAGTAGCCCGATCAGAATCCAGATACACCCTCAGCAACAGAGACTGGGGAGCAGACGTCCATCCTCAGGCAAAAGAAGCACAGATCAGCAGCTGAGACCCATCTCCAAATACTACAGCAAATGCTGAGCAGGAGCTGAGCCCATGGGGCAGCAGCACTCCCCAGCAGTCAGTGGTGGGACCTGGGGCTCCACAGAGGCCTGTGCTACCCAGCTGCCCACAAGAGCTGTGGGAATCCAAAGTTTGAGAGGGACCGGTGCAATCCAGCTGCTAATGGGACCTGCGGGTGAACTGGGGCATCAGAGAGACCTGTGCGATCTGGCTGCCCACAAGACAGGTGTGGAGTCGGGTCTCCAAAGGGACTGTGCGCTCCAGCTGCCCACAGGACTGGCTGGGTGCTGGGACACCAGAGAGGCCTATGTCACCCAGCTGCCCACAAGATAGGCATGGAGCCAGGTCTCCAAAGGGTCTGTGCCATCCAGTTGCTTGCGGGACCTGCGGGGTGCTGGGGTACCAGAGAGGCCTGTGCAACCCAGCTGCCCACAAGATAGGCGTGGAGCCAGGTCTCCAGAAGAGACTGTGCGATCCAGCTCCCCATGGGATCAGTGGGAAGCAGGCTCCAATGGGGCCTGTACAACCCAGCTGACCACAAGATTGGTGGAGAGCCAGGGCTTCACTGAGGCCTGTACAACACAGATGCCCATGGTATGAGCAGAAAGCATGGCTCCAACAGGGCCTGAGCTATACAGCTACAGGTGGCACCAGCGACCAACTGGAACACAGCTCCAGAGGGACCCATGTGATCCAGCAGCAGCACCTACCAGGACTCACCAATACCAGCCCCCAAGAGTCAATCCTCCAGGATACACAGTAGGCAAGAGGCGACATGCAACAAAACAGTCTGGGAGGCACAGTAGCCTTATTTGATATACAGTGAGCTGCCTACACATCCAAATATCCCTCACTGGGTCTAGAACTATCAGACAGCTAAAATGGGGAGACAGAAAAACAACACCCAAAGGAAAGAAAAAGAATCACTAGAAAAAGGAACTACAGGAAATGAAAGACAGCAACTTGTCAGATAAAGAACTCAAAGCATTGAATTTAAGGGTCTAAAAAATTTGGTGAGAACTACAAGCAACTTAATAAGAATTATGAAGAGCTCACTGGGAAGAATTATGAAGAGCTCAGCTTAAAAAAAGAAGTTGAAGCTATGCATAAAATTCAAGAGGAAATAAAGAATGACATAGCTGTTATGAAAAATACCTTAGAAGGGTTCAATAGTAGATTAGAAAAAGCTGAAGACTGAATAAGCAACTCAGAAGACAAGGTAGAGAAAAACACCCAAATAGAGAAGCAAATGGAAAAAAAAAAAAAAAAAAACTTTAAAAAGCAGGAGGGGAGTTCAAGGGACCTGTGGGACAATACAAAACATAACAACATTCGCATTATAGGGGTACCAGAAGGAGAAGAGTCAGAGAAAGGAATAGAGAACCTGTTTGAAGATATAATGACAGAAAACTTCCCTAAACTGGTAAAGAAAAAAGTCATACGAGTCCAGGAAACACAGAGTTGCAAGCAAGATAAACCTCAGAAGATCCATAGCTAGACACATCATAATAAACATGGCAAACACTAAAGACAAAGAAAGAATCTTAAAGGAAGCAAGAGAGAGACAGAAGTTACCTGCAAGGGAGCTCCCATGAGACTGTCAGTTGATTTCTCAATAGAAATGCTGCAGGCCAGTAGGGAGTGGCATGAAGTGTACAAAGTAATGAAAGGCAAGGGTCTGAATCCAAGACTACTCTATTTAGCAAGGCTATTATTCAAAACTGAAGGAGAAGTAAAAAGCTTCACACATTAAAAAAAAAGCTAAAAAAATTTACCACCACCACCAAACCAGCACTGCAAGAAATGCTGAAGAGATTGTTGTAAGAAGAGTAAGAAAGAGAGAGAGAGAGAGAGAGAAAGAACAAACTCAGGCATAAAATTAAAATGGCAACTAATAACTATCTATCAATAATCACCTTAAATGTAAATGGTTTAAATGCTCCAATCAAAAGACACAGGGTAGCTGATTGGATAAGAAAACATGACAATATATTTGCTGTCTAAAAGAGATCCACCTCACAACAAAAAACTCACACGGGATGAAAGTGAAGGGATGAAAAAAAATGTTCCAAGCAAATGGAAATGGAAAAAAAGCTGATGTAGCAATACTCATATCTGACAAGATGGACTTCAAAACAAGGGCCATAATAAAAGACAGAGAAGGTCACTACCTAATATTAAAAGGATCAATTCAACAAGAGGAAATAACCCTGGTAGACATATACGTACCAAATGTGGGAGCACCAAAATATATTTTAAAACTTCTGGAGGACTTCAACGGAGAGATCAATAGCAACAAGATCATAGTGGGTGACTTTAACACTCCACTGACACCACTGGATAGATCTTCTAGACAAAAAATTAACATGGGCATAGAGTCCTTACAAGGCAAGAGTCCTTGGACTTCATTGTTATTTACAGAACATTTCACCCCAAAGCTGCAGAATATACATTCTTCTCAAGTGCACATGGGTCATTCTCAAAGATAGACCACATGTTAGGACTCAAAGCAAGTCTCTACAAATTCAAGAGAACTGAAATCATATCAAGCATCTTCTTAGATCACAGTGACATGAAACTAGAACTCAATTACAATAAAAACACACAAAAACATTCAAACACTTGGAGGCTAAATACCATGTTATTAAACAACAAATGGATTACTAATGAGATCAAGGAAGAAATTAAATACTTTCTGGAAATCAATAAAAATGAACACACAACACAAAATCTATGGGACACAGCAAAGCAGCCCTGAGAGGGAAGTTTATAGCACTACAGGCCTACCCCAAGAAACAAGAAAAATTTCTAATTGACTTCCTAACCCTACAACTTAAAGAACTACAAAGTAAACAAAAAGAAAAACCCAGAGCTAGTAGGAAGAAGAAAATAGTAAAGGTCAGAGAGAAATAAACGACATAGAGACCCAAAAAAAAGCATTCAAAAGATCAATGAAACAAAAAGCTAGTTCTTTGAAAAGATAAACAAGATCGATGGACCTTTAGCCAGACTCACCAAACAACAAAAAGAAAGAAAGCAAATAAATAAAATCAGAAACAAAAGAGGAGAAGTGACAACTGACACCACAGAAATACAAAGGATCATCGAAACATACTCTGAACAATTATACGCCAACAAATTGGACAATCTAGGAGAAATGGACAAATTTCTAGAAACACACAGTCTCCCAAATCTGAACCAGGAAGAGATACAAAACTTGAACAGACCAATAACAACAAAGGAAATTGAAGATGTAATTAAGAAACTCCCAGCAAACAAAAGCCCAGGCCCAGATGGCTTCACGGGGGACTTTTACCGAACATTCTAAGAGGATCTAATACCCATTCTCCTCAATTTATTCCAAAAAATCCAAGAAGATGAAACACTTCCAAACTCATTTTATGAGGCCAGCATAACTCTAATTCCAAAACCAGATAAAGACACTACAAAAACAACAACAACAACAACAAAACTACAGGCCAATATCCCTGATGAACACAGATGCCAAAATCCTTAACAAAATATTAGCTAATCAGGTCCAGCAGTACATCAAAAAAATTATTTATCATGACCAAGTGGTATTCATTCCAGGCATGCAAGGATGGTACAATAATTACAAATCAATAAATGTGATACATCACATAAACAAAAGGAAAGATAAAAACCATAATATCAAATCAACAGATGCTGAAAATGCATTCAAGAAAATCCAGTACCCATTTCTGATAAAATCGCTCAGCAAGGTGGGAATAGAGGGATCACATCTCAATGTAATAAAGGCCATATATGAAAAACCTACTGCCAACATCATACTCAATGGGCAAAAACTAAAAGCATTTTCTTTAAGAATGGGAACAAGACAGGGATGCCCACTTTCACCAGTTTTATTTAACATAGTACTGGAAGTCTTAGCCACAGCAATTAGACATGAAGAAAAAATAAAGGGGATCCAAATTGGTAAGGAGGAAGTGAAACTGTCATTATTTGCAGATGACATGATATTGTACATAGAAAACCCTAAAGACTCCATCTAAAATCTACTAGACTTAATAAATGAATTTGGAAAAGTAGCAAAATACAAAATTAATGTCAAGAAATCGAGGGAATTCTTGTACACCAATGATGAACTCACAGAAAGAGAAACTAAAAAAGAAATGCCATTTACCATTGAGGAAAAAAAAATTAAGATACCAAGGAATAAACTTAACAAAAGAAGTAAAGGACCTTTTCACAGAAAACTACAGGTCATTGAAAAAAGAAATAGAGCAAGATAAAAATGTGGAAGCACATACCTTGTTCATGGATTAGAAGAATTAACATCATTAAGATGTCCATACTACCCAAAGCAATCTATAGATTCAATGCAATCCCCATCAAAATACCAAGGACATATTTCACAGAAGTAGAACAAACACTCCAAAAGTTTATATGGAACCAAAAAAGACCCTGAATAGCCACAGCAATCTTGAAAAAAAAGAACAAGGTAGGAGGAATCACATTACCAGATTTCAGGTTATACTACAAAGCCACTGTAATCAAAACAGCCTGGTACTGGCACAAGAACAGGTAGCTAGATCCAAGGAACAGAATAGAGAACCCAGAAACTGACTCAAGACAATATGCTCAATTAATATTTGTCAAAGGGGGCAAGAGTCAACACAGTCTCTTCAATATATGGTATTAGGAAAATTGGACAATTACTTGCAAAAAAATGAAGCTAGAACACCAACTTACACCATACATGAGAATAAACTCAAAATGGATAACAGACTTAAATGTAACTCGTGAATCCATAAAAATTTTAGAAGAAAATTCAGGCAACAAAATTTCAGACATCATACGCAACAGAATTTTCTCTGATACAACACCTAAAGCTAGAGAAACAAAGGAAAAAATGAACACATGGGACTACATCAAACTCAAATGTGTCTGCACAGCAAAAAAACCAACCATCAAAACAAAAAGGGTTCCCACTATTTGGGAGACCATAATCACCAACGATGCATCAGATAAAGGGTTAATTTCTAAAATATATAGAGTGCTCATACAACTCAACAAAAGAAAGACAAAGAACCCAATTAAAAAATGGGCAGAGGACCTAAATAGACACCTCTCCAAAAATGGCATACAAATGGCCAAGAGACATATGAAGAAATGCTCAACATCCCTAATCATCAGAGAGATGCAAATTAAAACAACAATGAGGTATCACCTCACACCTGTCAGAATGGCCGCCATCAACAAATTATCAAACAACAAGTGTTGGCAAGGGTGTGGAGAAAAGGGGACTCTAATACACTGCTGGTGGGAATGCAGACTGGTGCAGCCACTGTGGAAAACACTATGGTGTTACCTCAAAAAGTTAATAATTGAACTGCCATTTGACCTAGTGATCCCTCTTCTAGGAATATACCCTAAGAAGCCTGAAATGCCAATCAGAAAGAATATATGTATCCCTATGTTCGTAGCAGCACTATTTACAGTAGATAAGATCCGGAAACAACCCAAGTGTCCATTAGTAGATGAATGGATAAAAAAGCTGTGGTACATGTACACAATGGTGTACTATGCAGCTGTAAGAAAGAAAGATCTCTTATCATTTGAGATGGTATGGAAGGACCTGGAAAGTATTATCCTAAGCGAAACAAGCCAAGCAGAGAAAGACAAATATCACATGATCACACTTATTTGTGGACTATAATGAACTAAACAAACTGAAGAACAAAATTAACCCAGAGACATAGAGGTGGGGTGCAGACTGACATGCCTCAGAGGAGGGGGGTCTGGGGGGAGAGATAAACCACAGAACTTGTATGTATGTATGCATAAGCAATGGACATAGACAACAAAGCTGGGGATGGGGCGGGGGTGATGGGGAGGAGGGTCTTAAATGGGGAAAAACGAGAAACATCTGTTACAAAAACAAGTTAATAAAAATAAAAGAATTAAAGGAGCAAAATAAAAAACAAAAGGAATGATACATTGTGTTTGTGTTTGTGTGTGTTTGTGTGTGTGTGTGTGTGTGTGTTTGAGAGAGAGAGAGAGAGAGAGAGATCCAGGTGTCCCATAAATGAGTTTATTATATTAATGTAATTATAGGTAAAACACACAGGAGGACTAAAAAAATTAACATTAATAGATCCTAAAAAATTCTTTAAAAAAAGGGATTTATCTGTTGATTAATATTCTTTATACTTATAATATGAGACCAAAGTGTTTTAAGTAGTTGAATGTTATATTTGATGATCCCAAACAGGATATGAGAATTTTTCGTTTGTTTAGTATATAATATAAAGAAATACTCTCCTCAGTCTTTGACATATATTGTTTATAAACAGTTTTTTAAGTTTAATCCTTGCAATTATAAGGTAATACATTTTTGTAAACAACTAAGTTTGTGGCAATTTATTACAGTGCAAAAGAAAATTAATATAGCTACTTATTATCACTTCTTTTTTTTTTTTTTTTTTTTTATCCTCACCTGAGGACATTTTCCCATTTTTTTGTTCAGGTAGAGTGGGAGGGAGAGAGGAACAGAGAGAGAGAGAGAGAGAAACATCGATGTGAAAGGAACACATCGAGTGGCTGCCACACGCATGACCGACCAGGGCCTGGGACAGACTTTAACCGAGGTATGTGCCCTTAGTGGGAACTGAACCCGGGTCTCTCAGGACCGCAGGCTGACACTCTAACCACTGAGCCAAACCAGCCAGGGCTATTATCACTTCTGGTGCTATTTAAAGAGAACTGAGCTGTATACTTATATCTGGGGATGTCTGGATTTCTGGTTTTGACGATTGGCCAAACAAAGGGGAATGAGATCGATCATGTGCTTTTTAAAGTTTGAAACTCCGCTGGGACTATCCAGGGTCAGTTTGTTTACAGATGGCTTCACTTGGCATAACTGATTAGACAGCCTGGCTTGGCTATGTGAGAAGATGAGAAAAAAAAACCCAGTGGAAACTCTACTTTGAGTTTTCCTGAAGTCAAGATTTACAGCATAGTTCTTGGTAGTTCAGTCTGGAAACAAAGTGTTTCTGTGTTGAAATAAGCGTCCTGGGTGCTTAGGCTTGGATGTCTCTATGGATCATGCTCAGCTGCACTTTCACCTTTTTTTTTTTTTAGAGAGAGAGAGAGAAAGAGAGAGAGAGAAACATCGACGTGAAAGGGACACATCGAGTGGCTGCCTCCCGCACGACCCAACCAGGGCCGGGGACAAACTGCAACAGAGGCACATGCCCTCAGCAGGAACCGAACCTGGGTCTCTCTGGACCGCAGGCTGATGCTCCAACTGAGCCAGACTGGCCAGGGCTGCACTTTCACCTCTTACTCGTTCCTCTTCTTTGCCTTTAAATGAAAGCCTTATTATGTGTGTTCTTGGTAGAGTTATGTGAGTACTTTCAAATACCCAAACTTGATAAATTTTACACTATCATAATAACATGCTTAGAATGTTCCTGCTATAGTTTCTAGAAATTGTACCAGCTCCCTAAAATACCTAGCAATCCCTACAATCTCTTCTTATAGGGGTTCATGGATATTATAAAAAAATGTATTATACGTCTTTTTACTTATACTAGCATATAACTTTTGCAATTTTATTCCTTAAATATTAATATCCCCCAAACATTATTGTGACTGTACTGTACACTAAATATTGCATATAAGCCACCCTTAAGGAAATTGACTGAATTACTCTTATAAACACACACACAACTATATATAATCTCACTAGATATTATTTTTAACGTCGTTTGCTTCATTGGCTTATATTTCATAGGTAAAAGAATACTTCCTTTCAGTGCTTATTGGAATGCTACAGAGGACCCTCAAAACAATCGTCAATGTGGCAGATTAGCAAACATGCGATGAGCCTACTTGCTATGAAGTGCATTTCACGTTATAGCAGCGGAGGGTAATCAAACAGAAATTAATCCTTTTCATGTTGTGACCCACATAACTGTGAAGTGAAATGTGATCTTGACATTGGGAGTTAGAGCTGCTAGCAATCAGGCAGGAGTAATGCTATTCAAGTGACACCATTTTGTGAGGTTTCAATTAGTTCACACAATAGGGGGCTTTGTGATGACAGGAGCATGAGTCAAACCACTACTGAGGGGTTATCAAAATGGAGTTGCTTCCACGAATCAATCAATTCCCTCTTTGCTCATCATTGAGTTTAGATGTAGCTCTCAAGAGTTGATTAATAGGGAGTCTTGTGGAGGTTTGAGTCTCAGATGTTGAAGTCTGGTGATCTTTCATTTTTTATGCTTCATCCTGTTACACTGGCTTCTTTTATCATGCAGTAATGATCAAGGTGTAAAGAATCCCTGCAGGATTGATGATCAGAGAAAGGGAGTTGAATGCACAAGAGCAAGTTGCTACTTATTAGCTCCAATGACCCTTCATTATTAAAAATATGCCTGAAATCTTATTGCTTTTTTTGCGTTGAACAGATGGTGAAACAAACAAAAACAAAAATAAAATAAAACACACCCCCCATTTATTTAAAAACCTCTTTTATATTAAATGATCGACAAGCATGGTTATACTAGAAATTAAATAGTCTAGGCCAACTTCATTAGTTCCTTCCTTTATTCATTCACATAACAAAACATTACTCTTTTCTATAAGACAGGCATTGATTGTATTGGATGATACTTATAGAAAACAAATAATAATTCTAGCATTTTTGAAGTTCTCATATATAGAGTCTCAAGACTATAATATACAGTGGGTTCTCAAATTCTACCTAGAAGTAGAATTGTCTTTTCACTTAGTTCACATCCTTAATTAAAAATAATTTTTTTAAATTGTATATTTATATGAATGCATATGAAAACAACACTTACAGCAGCAAGAAATGTATGCATAATAAGGTAAAGGCTAATTAAATGATAGAACCTAAATGCAATATTGCAAAGCTATTAAAAATCAGGTTGTTCAAGAATATTAATGACATAAAAAATTCTCAAGATTAAATGTTCAATTTAAAAGCACAATATCAAACCAAATATACATTATGAATTCAATTTTGATTGAAAATACATGCCTACAAAAAAGATCTTTAAAAAAACTTTAGTAATTCCAGGCTGTCAGAATTTTGAAAAGCAATTTGCCAATAGGTGTAAAAATCTTTGAAGATTTTTGGACCCAGTAATTTTATTTCATCAAGGTCTTATACATAATTCTGAAAATCTGAATGTAATTGGGTGATGGGTAAAAAAAACAATGTATGCATATATTTAAAACAACTAATGACTAAGTTCAATGATATGAGAAATACTAATAGCATAATGTTAAGTGAAATCATCAGGATGTTTTTAACCATGTAAATAAACTCAGGCATGTTACCTAAAAGCTGAATAAAGATTCAAATATAGTCTTGATGCAGAAACAGAATGAATATCATTTTAGTGTGTAGGTGGACAATGAGTTCCTCTCTTGGACAAGAGACTCAGATAATTCTGTCCACTTTAAAGTTTTTTGGAGGTAGAAGGAAGATAGTTCAGTATCTTAGCCAAAGAAATGCAAAACTAACAAGACATTTGGCAGACTGAGGAGGTTAAAAACTTCCAGTGTAGATCATGCATGGTCTTGAACTATAAGATGCTTTGAGGACTGTAAGACAAATCCTTCTTTATCAAGAAATCCTTGACACAGATTGTACAAGGGCTCAGTGTATCTCAGCATGCATTCAGAGTTCCAGCCAAAATCTCTGCTCATCAGAACTACAACTTCTACTTGCTGAGTTTGTCCATCAATTAGAATAATAGATGTGCTTTATTAGTGAGTAAATAAAATTTAAAATAAACATATACCTTAAATATTTGGATCTTAAGAAAGAATAAATAGATATTTTACATTTTAAAGATTTCTAATGTGTAAGATAATTTTACCTGCTGGAGAAATGTATAGTATTCTAATGTCAAATTACCATGCATAATTGAGTCATTAACTTAATTGTGATTTTCAGTGGAAATCTAAGTTTGTATACAGCTCTGAAACATGAGATTTCTCTTATTTATGAACTTAATTTACTAGATTTAAGTACTTTGAAAGTTTTCTTTGTTAAGTTGAAAAATTGAAGTACTTAAGTATGGAAATCAAGCAGATAAATTTAGAACTGCAGTGTAAAATAATTGAAGGAGCTTGAGGTACTTTGTAATTGGGACCAAATGTTATTGAAGACAACCTACAATTTACACTTTAAAATATGTCAAATTATAAATTTGTTAAATATTGGCAAAATGAATTTAAAACTTAATGGAGAGCTCGGTTCTAAACAGCAATTAATAATTTAAAAAATACGCCTCTGAATAATTCTTTTTTCTAGGCCCCCATAACTGCTATTGAGGATATTAAAGGGCTTATATTAATATGATATGCATAAAAATAACAAATCTGAAAGAAAATATGCTAAAGTGTTTACAGTAACTGATCTCGATTTTATGGGATTATATATTTTTATATTTTCTCAATTTTCTATAGTCAACATATATAATTTAATATTTTAAAAATATCAAAGATGAGCCCTGGCTGGTTTCACTCAGTGGTTAGAGCGTCAGCCTGTGGTCCAGAGAGACCCGGGTTCGGTTCCCTCTAAGGGCACGTATCTCAGTTGCAGTTTGTCCCCGACTCTGGTTGGGTTGTGCAGCTGGCAACCACTCAATGTGTCCTTCTCATGTTGATGTTTTTCTTTCTCCCTCCCACTCTATTTGAACAAAAAATGGAAAAATGTCCTCGGATGAGGATAAAAAAAATAATAATAAAAAAATAAAAATATCAAAGATGAATCTTTTTATGAGATACTATTGTGATTCATCTCTGTCTCCTACAAACAAGTATACCATCTGATCTCTAAACAATTTTTTAAAATTAAAAATGTAAACTTTTTGGTATTTTGAAATAAGATTGTAGTAAGTATTTTGCTGGTTCAAACAATATACTACAATTAAGTACTTGCCTAAAAATATATTGTAATTTAAATTCTTAAAAAGATGTAAAGCCATTGGGTCATAGACCAGCTGGCCTTTTCAGTAAGCATGAATTCAGAAAAATCTAATAAGCTACCAATTTTATTTTAATCCTCCCACGAGGATATGTTTTTTATTGATGTTAGAGAGACAGGAAGGAGAGAGAGACAGAGAGAGACACATCGATGTGAGAGAGAAGCTTTAATTGGTTGCCTCCTGTCCCAGGTTTATCAATTCAACATGCACTTTCTGGCTAGGACGAAGGACAAAGCTCTCTTGCCTCCCCAAAACGGGAATACCACCACCATTCCACAGGATTACCATAAACATTTACAAACAGGTAAATGCTATAGCAATGGGAGGGTTTTTTTCCCCCTCATAGATCCTTCTAGAAATACCACAGTGATGAAAAACACAGTTCTCATTTTCATGAAACTTAAAATTTAGCCAGAGAAGTAAAATATTATGAAAACAAACAAAAGTGTAAATTCATATGTATTATAAACAGGGAGAAAGCAGAAATATTATACTAGTTTTGAGAAAAGATCATTTTATTTTTTTAAATACCATCGGCTAAGTATTGTGATAAACACGTGGAATTTAACATGAACTGCAGCGCGTACACCAGTGAAAGCAACACTGCCGTAGAGTTAAGTGTTTGAAAGTGGTGTTCGTAGGTGTTTCAGGGGGATTATGGAGAACATCACAGTGATGCCGGTTCAGGGTTTTGAAGAATGAGCAGAAGCTCATCAGACAGAAAGGAGGAACACCATTATTTTAGATGAAGGGAACAACCCTTTTAAAGGCAGAGCAATAAGATATTGCTTGGCTGTTGTATATCAATGTGTTTCTCTACGCATTGAAATGTCAATCTACATAAGCAGGGATACTGTGGAGGTTATGTTGGTTTTCAGGCAAATAGTTTTCACTTTAAGTGTATGCTGCTTGAAAGAAAATTTTATAATACTTTTATTTTTTTTAATCCTCACCTGAGGACATTTTTGCATTTATCTTCAGATAGAGTAGGAGGGAGAGAGAGGGGAAGAGAAAGAGAGAAAGCATAGACTGGTTGCCACCCACATGACCCCAACCAGAGCCAGGGACAAACTGCAACCGAGGTACGTGCCCTTAGTGGGAACCGAACCCGGGACTCTCTGAGCCAAACTGGCCAGGGCAAATTATAATACTTTTAATAAAAAAATAAACTATTATAAGAGAAAGACTCAATGGTCAGGGATCCTAAAGTGACAGCACATTTTTCTGTATCAAAAACAGATGACTACATAGTCTCAGATAACAAATTTGCACATTCCACTCTTTCCTTTACATTTTGTAGTAGTTTGCTTGTTTTTCCTTCATTTTTTTTCCCCACTGACAGCTTACAGTATAGATAGAACTGCCTCATAGTGCTTCGAATTCACTGGAGATCAATTAGAGGAAACAGAATCATTGTTACTAACAGGTGTTTAATTGTTCTGAAACTTAAAATCACCCACAATTTCATCTAAAAAAATCTCCAAACTAACCTTTAGAAAAAAGCCAATCAAGATTTGCTGTTTTTAATTTTATTGACATAGCAGCAATCTCCTTTCCTTTTGCATAATGAAATGATTTGTTCACATACCAAGTCTTACATTTCTCTTGGGAATATCAACAGGAAAAACAAGAAAAGAATTTGTTTAATTTTCCCATATTTGTGGATTTCACAGATTTCTTTCTGTTACTGATTTCTAATTTTGGGGCATAGAACATATACTTTGAATAATTTTAATCATTTTGAATTTATTGAGGCTTGTTTTCTGTCCTAACAGATGGTCTATCCTAGAGAATGTTCCATGTGCAACAGTAAAGAATGTATGTTCCACCGTTCTTGAATGAAGGTTCTTCTATAGACATCTATTAAGTCTAGCTGTTTTATATAGTCTTCGAAGTTTCTATTTCCTTGTAAATCATATGTCTATTTTTTCTATCAATTATTATAAGTGAGATATTAAGGTCTCCCTCCAACTATTATTGTTAGATTGTCTAATTCTATTGTTTGTGTGGGTGTGTTTGTTTGTGTGTGCATTAGAATTAATATCTGATGTAATTTTCTTACACTAATGAGCTTGGCTCCCCGTTTCCTTTGTGCTATTATTGTCAAGTACTCTATATTTGATATAAGTATAAATATACAATTATGTACATATTGTATTATACCAATGTATTTAAAATCCATTAAAAAAAGATGAAATATGTATATATGACATATTTTATAATTATATAATTAGGTTTACTGATGTTCTTTGTTTTGTTTTAATGTGTATTCAAATTATTATATAGAGTAATTTGCTTTGAACCTGAAGAAATTTTTTTACCACTCACTGTATTTTGGGTTTGCTCCCAACAAATTCTCCTAGTTTGTGGTCACCTGGGAATGTCTTCATTTTGTATTCTTTCCTTATCCTGTTATTTTGAATTAAATTTTACATAAATAAAACAACTATATTAATGTGAGAAATTTAGTACATTCATAATGTTATGTAATTGCCTTTATTTTTGAAAGAGAGTCTATTTTTTCTTTCTTTCTTTTTATTTATTTTTTATTTTTTTGGTACGTGCCCTTAGTGGGAACTAAACCCAGGACTCTCTGGTCCACAGGCCGAAGCTCCAACCGCTGAGCCAAACCAGCCAGGGCAAAAGACAGTCTTAATGTACAAGAGATTTTGGTTGACTTTATTATATTCTTTCAGCACTTTAAATATGGTATCCACTGTCTTCTCACATTCATTGTTTTTTGTTGATTTAAATTCATTTGTTTTTGTTACAAATGGTTCTCCTTTTTCCCCCATTGACACCCTCCTTCTGATCCCGCCCCACCCCCGGCATTGTTGTCTATGTCCATTGGTTATGCTTATATGCCATAAGTTCTTTGGTTTACCTCTTTGCTCCTCCTTGCATTCATTGTTTATGATGATAAGTTAGCTAATATTCTTATTTAGGTTTCCATATATGTGATGAATCATTTTTCTTCTGTTGCTTTAAAATTTTTCTCCTGGTCTTTGTTTTTAGCATGTTTACCATCATGTGTCTTGGAATGCATGTCTTTGTGTTTATCATATTTTGATTTATTGTATTTCTTGGATAGTATAGATACGTACTTTTCATTAGAGCTGAACCATTGTTGGCCATTAATATACTGAACCTTCCAAAAACTACTTCACTTGGAGGAGAGATTCCACCTATGACTGGAAACTGGGTGGGGTAAGGAGGCACATATTCTCTTGGCATACTTTTCTGGAAAAGAGATTCTACAACATGGAAATACAATGACTGAGGAGTGCAGGCAGCCTGATCCTCTTGGTGTAAAACCTTATCACAAGACAGGGAGCTGAGAGACAAAACCCTATTTTCTCGGCCACATCTTCATGAGGCAAAGCTTCAGTAATATGGAGATGGGTATGAGCGATGGAATGGATCATGCCATAGACTCTTGCTGTTCCCAGTGAGATTAAGCAGATTTTATTGAATAAATGTTTCCCCATTTTTCTATGCTTTTAGAAAAAAAAAATCCAGGGCCTTTAAATAATTATTTTCCATATATAATTTTCCCCGGGTAAAATTTTTGTTTTCCTAAAAAGAGGGTTTGCTGAGCTGCTTACTTCACTATTCTGGAAACCCCACCTCTCTTAGATGATTCATTTTTTAAAAGAATCAGCTTATATATTCCTCCTAGTACATCAGGAATACAAATGATTTGACTCCTAGAAGCACTTACTTTTCAAAGTTAGGAGAAAGGGATAAGAGTTATTCATTATTCTGTAGCAGATCTTATGATAAATAACTTATATAAAAGCTATTCTATTTAATCTCTGAAACAATTTTATTTTATTACACCCTCTCCTTAGCATTTACTGAACTCTAAATGGGGGCTTCACTGACTCAGACTAGTTAACACCGTGATTGCTTAAATTCTATGCTCAGCACTGTGGTTATAAAGGATTCTTGTAGCATTAGAAAAGGTTTCACTTACCGCTTTAGAAGACACACTAGACATTGATAACTAAGTACTGTACTGCAAGCTTTCTTGTTGAGCCTGAATATCGCCTCAAAATTTTTTTAACCTAGTTTTCTAGATGTTATATTTTCATAACTATCATTATTTTGTTTAGAGACTTTTTTAAAAAAAATAAAGATCTAATACACAACAAAGATTACTAGAGTGAACACTGCTATGACCTTTGACTTGGATTTCAAAATTATATCTGTTTTGGAGCTTGACTTCTAAAAATCATCTATTGTCTGACCGGTGTGGTTCAGTGGTTGAGCATCGACCCATGGACCAAGAGGTCACCACTTCGATTCCCAGTCAGGACACATGCCCAGGTTGTGGGCCAGATCCTCAGTGGGGGGCATGCAGGAGGTGGCCAATCGATGTTCCCTCTCATCGATGTTTCCATCTCTCTCTCCCTCTCCCTTTCTCTCTCTCTAAAATCAATAAAAGAAAAATAAATAAAAATAAATAAAGTCAGATTAATCTGGATTTAAATCTTGCTTTCATTCCTTTCCAACTGTGGAACCTGGGGCAAATTACTTGGTTTTCTGAAAGTCTTTCTTTATAGACTTCCATTATGCCATTCACCTATCTTTCTATTTTCAAGTGTCATCACACTCACCCTGGCACCTAAGTTCCTATTACAATCCTTTTAATGAATGTATTGCTTCAAAAGTGTATTCCTTTCTACACCTTCTTATTCTCACTTCATAGGTTGTCTTTTCTCTTTGCTATGACTTTGATAATATCCCTCTACATCCAACTCAAGCATTATCTTCTGTCCAACCCAGCAAAGATAACTCCTTTTGCTATCTCACCATAACACCTGAAACAGACTTCTTGTTACAAATACTCATTTAAGATTCCATTTCCATGCAATATAAAGACTTCATGGCAAAAGGAAGCTTTCCTCTTTGCCTAACTCTGTGTCTGCTGCAGGCAAGGTATTGAACAAAGGTTTGCTGCATCGAACAGAACTGAATCAAAAGTTACAAAAACATATTCTGAAGCAAAGGTCAAAAAAAAAAAAAAAAAAAAACCCTTCTCCTTCATAATCAGTACATAATAATGCTCAGTTTAGGAAACAGACCTTGGTTGGCAAGCGAGAATGATTGTGTTTTTTACAGGTCACTGAATCGGGATGGAAAAGAACATCGGTTTTGCACTGAGTGGGAATTTGCGATTTTACAAATGTTTTTATTGTTCCTAAATCAAATACTCTGCCTCTGAGACTCAATTTATGCTGCTCCCCTACTTCAAAAAGTTATTATAACTTGTCCCACCTGTCAAGCCTTATCTTTTGCTCCTATCTCTTTCATTTCACAGTATAGCCACATGACAGTCTCTCTCATACATTCTCTCACACAGGTCCTTGAAGTTCTGTACATGCTGTTACCTCTTGCCAAGGATATTCTCCACCTCCGTTCTAAGCGTATTCAATGGGCAGACCCACAATTTATTCTTTGAAGCTCAGTTTAAGCTACATCATCTGTGAAATAGTTCTTGACTCCCACAATAAGGCTTAGAGATTTCTGCCCCTGTGTTTTCACAGGAATGTGCAGAAATGATGTGATGATACTGTAATAAACTATGGATTTATGTAAATCATCTGAGGGCATACAATGGCTATTTCATTTCTGAATTCTTGTTACATAACAGTTCCTGGCATATTTGGGGGGGGGTCAAAATTTGTTTAATTAATGAATTGTAAATTTATTAGAGTAAGGTTTTCTTTGCTTCCTTTGCAAAATAAGTATTAACCTAATCATAAAAATTACCTCTTCTTTTTAGGTGAAAGTTAAATACTTGCGAGTATAAAAAGTAAAAAAAAAAAAAAAAAAAAAACTTTCTGAAAGCATTTATTTTAAAGGTAGGTCGTTTGTAATTTGAGGATTTAGGACTTCCATTAAAGTGTTCAGATTATGGGACACCTATGAAGACGTGCTTGAAAAATGTTCTTAGTTGCTTAGCGGCTCCTTCATTGGAGAATAAAAAAGGGAAATGCTACAGTACTAAGGACAGCTTTTATGAGCACATATTAATAGCCATTCCACAAACATATACTGAGTGCAAAGCACTGGCATTATTACCAGTAAGTCAACTTGAACACTAATTGAGGTAAGGGATAAAGGATAAGAATGAGGGTGGGTTACTGATTGAAAATAAATGAAAAGTAAATTTTCCTGCTGTTTTCATAAAATAGAAGAGTTTACTTTAAAATTCCTGGGTTGCCCAGCCGGCCAGTGTGGCCCACTGGTTGAGTATCAACCCATGCACCAAGAAAGAGGTGGTTGGTTTGATTCCCGGTCAGGGCACATGCCCAGGTTGTGGGCCTGATCCCCAGTGGGGAGCATGTAGGAGGCAGCCAATCAATGTTCTCTCTCATCGATGTTTCTACCTCTCTCTCCCTCTCCCCTTCTCTCTCTAAAATCAATAAAGAAAAAATATTTTTTTAAAAATCCAAGGAATCTCTCAAAAGATTCTGAAGTTTAAAAAAATAAAATAAAATAAAAATAAAATAAAATCCTGGGTTGATATTATTTAACACAGTAATTTATTTTGGCAGTCTAGTGCAGAAGCAGATCATTATATCACATTGAATATGGATTCACAATATTTAATTTAATCATCCCTCCGTGATTGGGTATTTCAGTGTTATATCTTGGTCTATAATGCTTTTTATGCTATTATTTTGAATATTCTAAATGCATTACAATTTAGAAGTCTTATTTGAGATATGATATGAATAAATGTTTTAAAATATTGAAAAAAAGCAAAGGGATTAAGACGTACACATTTGCAGTTACAAAGTAGTCACGGGGATGTAAAGAACAGCACTGGGAATATAGTCAATAACATTGTAACAACTATGTGTGCTGCCAGGTGGGCACTAGACGTATCAAGGGGATCACTTCGTACGTTATAGCAATATCTAACCACTAAGCTGTACACTTGAAACTAACATAATATTGAATGTCAACTGTAATTGAAAAATAACAAAAAAATAATAAAATATTCCATATAGAATGAAGAAAATATTTGATAACATATATCTGTTAAGAATCGAGTATCAAGAACATATAAACAACTTTTAGAACTCAACAACAAATGATAAAAATCCAAAAAATGGGCAAAGGACTTGACTAGAAATGTCTCTAAACAAGACATACAGTGGTCAATAAGCACATGAGAAGAAGCTGCCCATCATCATCAGTCATTAGGAAAATACAAATCAAAACCACAAGATACCATTTCACATTCGCTAGCTACCATCTTTAGAGCACCAGAAAATGACAAGTATTAGAGAGGATGTGGAGGCATTGAGACCCTCAACTATTGCCAGTGGGATTGCAAAATGTTTTAGCCACTGTGGAAACAGTTTGGCTGTTCCTGAAAAAGTCAGAGATTTACCAAATGACCCAGCAATTCTACTTGTAGTTATATATCCAAAGGATTTAAAAACAACAAATACATGCTACAGGTTTGTAGCAGCACTCTGAATAATCGCCAAATGAAAAACACCCAAATGTCTATAAACAGATGAATGGACAAACTGTGGGAATATAGATACAATGTAATATTATTGAGCAGTAAGAAGGAATGAAGTACTCTCACATGCTACAATCTGGATGAAATTTAAAAACATTAAGTGAAGAAAAGCCAAAAATGAAGTTCATAAATTATATGATTTCACTTACATGAAGTATCCAAAATAGATAAATCTATAGAGACAAAAAGCAGACTGGCAGTTGGTTGCCAGAGACCAGGAGAAGAATAGTGGGGGAATAACTGTTGAATGTGTATAGGGCTACCTTTTGGGATGAGGAAAATGTTTTGGAACAAAACAGAAGTAGTGGTTTCATTGCTAATACACTTAATGCTACTGAATATTTCACTTTAAGATGGTTAATTTTAGGTCATGTGGATTTTATGTCAATAAAAATATAGTGAAATGATTATTATATTGTTGTAATTGAAAAAAAGCAGGGTAAAAATGGAAGTTTTAGAATTATATTAGCAATGTAAAATACAACACATAAAACAGCCAAGAAGATATGCCAATGTGTTAAGAATGGTAAACTGTGGATAAGATTATGGATATACTTTTTATTTATTTATTTAGAGTTGCAACTCCTATTAGGGATGACCTACTATTTCCTATGCACTGTGCTGGGTATCTTTCTAACATCATCTAATTTAATACTTAAAACACCTCAGTGAAATAAGTATTCACTCTATAGGCAGAAAACTGAGTGTTACGGAGATAGGTAAATAAAGCAAGATAACAAAGCTAAAAAGTGACAATGTCAAGATTTTAACCCAGGTTGATCAGAAACCAAAGATTTACTATTTAATTTATAGTTACCTTTCCACTATTTTTTCTGTACTTTAAAATTTTTTCTCAACAGTATTGCCTTTTTCAACATATGTTTAAAAATAGTAGTCTTGCCCTGGCCAGTTTGGCTCAGCGGCTGGAGCATTGGCCTGCCGAGCAGAGAGTCCCGAGTTCGGTTTCTGCTAGGGGCACAGAGCAAAAAAAATAAAAAATAAAAAAATAGTAGTCTTGCCCTGCCAGTGTGGCTCAGTGGTTGAGCATCAACCTATGTACCAAGAGGTCACCAGTTTGATTCCCGGGCAGGGCATATGCCCAGGTTGTGGGCTCGATCCTCTTGGAGGCGGGGGGAGGGGGCAATGCAGGAGGCAGCCAATCAATATTTTCTCTCATCGATGTTTCTATCTCTCTCTCCCTCTCCCTCCCTCTTTCTCTAAAATTAATAAAGAAAAAATTTGTAATAAAAATAAAAATAGTAGTCTTATTTATTCAAATCTTCCTAATCATACTTAGATTAAAATTTGAGTTTTTTCATTAAAGGGCATGTTTAAGGATAACTTGTCTCTGAACATATAGATCAGTTATAATGCCTATTCGTTTCATGAGTAGAAGGAGCCAGTTTTCAAAGGCATGCCCCTTTTCTCCATCACGTTGACTGGGACTGCTGACAACCTCACAGATAACCCTTATCCAATTGGTCCAGAGTGTAATGTGTCCATATGACAGCCAGCCAATAAAACAAAGCTGTGTTTCTATTCATGCACAGATATGCTCCCCTCCTTCCATGCTTAATGTTCATCATCCTTCCCACCTTCAGTTTCATAATCACAACCAGTGTCATACAAAGAGTTTCCCTGCATTTCCAATATGTAACTCGGTACCTAAGAGCCATACATCATTTTTCAAAGAGGGTGGATATTAAGTGGAGCTTATGATAATAAAACTGAACATAAACTAGGCTCACATGCAATGAGAACCCAGATACTTTTGATGAAAAAAAACAGGCATTTTCATCTGGACTTAGGGTCCCCATGCAAGATAAAAAGCCTGCACACATTTTCCTCCATTTTTATTCTTGCCGTATCAGTAGCAAGCATGGGGTTCAGAGTTAGACAGGCTTGAGGGCAATTTCTGGTGCCACCATTCATAAGCTGTGTGATCTGGGACAGATGAGTGAACCTCACTAACCTCTGCTCCTCCTCTAAGAAAGGAAGACAACGACACAGTGACGGTGGGGTTGCCTCCGCATTCGCATCCAGTACTCTATGTGAAGAGGGGTCTAGCAAAGTGCCTGAATCATTATTGCCAAGTAACTGTTACTCTTTATTATATTATCACTTAGTTTTTATGACTGATTCACTGGACCTTTGAGGCCTGAGGCCTATGGTCTGGGTATGGGATCTGAATCTCAGCCAAGACAGGAGTAAAATCTAACATAGAAAACAGTGGAATTCAAGTACTAAGACTGCTGTTAGCTCCATCTGTAAATCAAGTCACAGAGATCTATCAACCAGTGTTGAGTCAACCCAGGAAGGAGATTGTAGAATTTCCTTTGGGTAAACAGCTCATACCAACACACACATATACCACGCTCACATTTGGAGGTGACCTAAATATGCGTTAATACCATAAACAGATAATTACCACCTAGGGCATACACAGTTTTAATAAGATTTTTGAACTGTGACTATATATTAGACTAATAAAAAATTAGAAAATAGCTTAAGAAAATCATATTATTTGTATTTAATATTAATAACTATTTATCTAACTTAACTATAATTAAGCCCTTTTTAAGATCTCTGATGGAAACCTCTACTAATGCTGAGAAAGCAAGCCAGGTGCAGCCACGTAATCCAGAGACCTCGCCCCTGATGTAATTCTCTTACCTCCGCCAACTGCCTAAACTACAGCAGAACTAGAAAGCCCCCAAATACCCGGAGGTTTATCATGTATAAAAGGTGTCTAGAACCCTGGTGCAGAGCTCAGCCTTTGGAGGTGACTCTGCTGGGACAGCACCAGTGCACATTAAAGTCCTTTTCTAATCCTCCGAGTGCGTGTAGTTTGTCTCTTCCCACCGACTGAATTTCTGCCACAACAATGCAAAAGCAAAAGCCTTCTTTTTCTCTACTGAAAGATGACGATGTTTGCCATACTGATGTCTTCCTTGTGTTGACATAAGTTTTTTTGATGCAATTAAAAAATATTATTCATACATGTTAGTAAATCTATGTATGTGCCGTAAGACTTTTGAAAGTGTACTTATTACGTTTCACACCTATACAATCAAAGCACGCATATGTGTTCTCTACCAATCTTTTGTTCTTTTTCAAGTGTTTTTAGATATTAACTTTGTAATTACTAATGCCCATTGCTTTTAAGGAAAATACCAAGGTAACAGACATGTATATTTGAGTTTTTAGTTCAAAAACCACTGTGCTCTACTACAATAGAGACTTAATAAATGGTGATGCAGGTTCAACTAGCCAACATATGTGAGCCTTGGCTAGGTATTTCCACAATCAGAATGTAACAGGCCTGGACAACAGACTGTGCTCATGATGAATAAAACATTCCTACTGAGAGGATGGATAAATGATTTAACCATATGGTGAGTTGTATATTAGCATGATTCCCATTTTTATTGTTGTTGTTAATCCTCACCTGAGAATATTTTTCCATTTATTTTTTAAATTATTATTATTTTTTAATTTATTTTTGTTACAGATGTTTCTCCTTTTTCCCCCACTGACACCCTCCTCCCCACCCCAACCCCACCCCCAGCTTTGTTGTCCATGTCCATCGGTTATGCATACATGTATATAAGTTCTGTGGTTTAGATAGTGTGGAAGGCAAGAAGGGAGGGACGGAGGAAGGGGGAGAGAGAGAGAGAAACATTGATGTGAGAGAGACAGATCAATTGGTTGCCTCCCACATGATCCTAACTAAAACTAGGGATTGAACCTGCAACCCAGGTATGTGTCCTTGACCAAGAATCGAACCCACAACACGTTGTTCCATAGGCCGATGCTCTAATCACTGAGAAAACCATCCAGGGCATGATACCCATTTTATAGTAATAAAAAGAGACTTTATTAATTTATGCATATGCAAAAACTGTTCTTACATGTTTGTTATTACTGTGTTTCATTAAAATAACTTTTTTCATGTGAATTGCTTGTAATATATAAGATAAATTGCAGTTCATGTCCATAAAAGGAACATGATACAAAGGAACATTGACTTCAGTTGCCAAGAAAACATGAAATAATCTAGTTTCAAACACATAGTTACAACCTTGTCTTTCTGAAAAGTATGAGAATGGGAGGAGGAGAGCAGAATGGTAACATATAGAAGCACTTAAACTCTGGGAAATTGTTGTGCAAAGATATCTGATTTTATGGTCATCAAACAGAGGCCAGTCATCGTCCACTTGGGCCCAACTTCTAGTCACCCTTAATTTTCCATGTTTTCCATCCAGCTGCACTAAGCAGAGGACCTAAAACAATGGGAATAGTGGGAAGGACATAAACTTGTAAATAAAAAATGCCTGAGTCTGAATCTCAGTTTTATTGCTTAAAAATTGTGCAAATTTAATATCATTAAACAACACTACGAACTTCAGCCTTCTTAACTTTAAACTGGGGATAATGCTACCTTATTGTGTAATAACTATGAAGACTGAATGAGATTAGATTTTATATGAACACACCTAACAGCGTCCATAGCACATATGTATTCATCATATTGTAAATATCAGTTCCCATTACACTGAGGAAAAAACATAAGGAGGGGTTTGAACCCTGGGGAAACTTTTAAAGATACATAGATGAGTATGATCTCCATCACCAATGGTGATAGTTTTGAATGGTGATAATGAAATTCTCTTGACACAAGAAAAGTATTATCCTGTAGGGGAAGCTTTTGTAATGAGATCTCTTACTGGCAGTTCAATTATATTTCAGACAGGTACTGAAGAGGAAAGAAAGGGATTGGACTTAAAACGGGGTGAGGTGACGGCATCTCGAGAGAAATTGATTCCCTAATGCTCCTGTTTCACAAATAAAACTGAGGTTCAGTGTCACTAAGTAACATTTCAAAGGTCACTGGGAGTACAAGTTGGAGCCAGGACTGGAGCCCAAAATGGATGACAGCACAAAGTGCTTTTTTTTTTAACTTGTCTTTATAGTTGAATGTATTACAGATGTTCCTCATTTTTCCCCTATTGACCCCCTCTCCCCACTCCCGCTCTCCTCCTACCTTTCCCCATGCTGTTGTCTGTGTCCATTGGTTATGCATATTTACAGATAAATTTTCTGGTTTATTTCTTCCCACCCCTCAACCCCCCTTCCCTTTGAGGTTTGTCAGTCTAGCAACCGATTTGTACTTCTTAATCCCTTCACCTTTTTCACCCATTCCCCCAACCCCCCTCCCATCTGGCAACCAACAAAATGTTCTCTGTATCTATGAGAATGTTTCTGTTCTGCTTGTTCATTTTGTTTCTAGATTCAATTGTCGTTAGATATGTATTCATTGCCATTTTGTTTGTTTATATTTTTTAACCTTTTTCTTCAAGAAGACCCTTCAACATTTCATATCATAATGGTTTGGTGGTGATGAACTCCTTTAGCTTTTCCTTGTCTGGGAAACTCTTTATATGGCCATTGATTCTAAATGACAGCTTTGCACAATAGAGTAATATTGGTTGTAGATTCTTGCTTTTCATCACTCTGAATATTTCTGGCCACTTGCTTCTGGCCTGCAAAGTTTCTTTTGAGAAATCAGCTGACAGTCTTATGGAACTCCCTTGTAGGTAACAAGATGCTTTTCTCTTGCTGCTTTTGAGATTCTCTCTTTGTCTTGAACCTTTTGCATTTTGATGATGATGTGTCTTGGTGTGGGCCACACTGCGCTCTTTCCACTTACTACGCCTGGGCTCTTCTTTCCCTACCCATGCTGTAGATGTGTTGGTCTTGAATCTTGGAAATTCATCACCCTCTGAACAGGCCCTGAGTCAGGGGATTGTCTCTATCAGGGCCAAGGCAGCTCTTTGGGGTAATGTCGTAGTTTTGACTTAGAAAGCTACGTTCAAACTCCTTCTACCTCTTTGACCTTGGGAAAGCTAATTCACATTTTTTAAAGGTTCAGTTCTATGCAACACTGAAACTAAAATAGGAACTACTCCAGCTAACACCCAGGCTTTTGTGGTAACTACATCTGTAAAGTCTGTATCATTGTGCCAGGCACAGAGTAAGCACTGAAACATAGTAAATGTGATTTTTTTTCCTTTATATTTTTCAATATTCTTATTGATCCTGGACATCTTTTAATTTAGGAGAAAAATATGAAGTGGCGTAGAAAAGTGCTAAGTGAAGCTTTTGCGTCAAGTCAATTCAACCAAGCTCTGGGCCATCCTGTAGATTCTTCTTACTTGACTCAATCTCCTGCACTCCAGAGTGTGGTCCTGGGGGCTGATGTGGCAGTAACGGAACATCATGGGAGGATGGCCTTCCACACCCTGTCTTTTTATATAGATTGGGAATGCAGGGATCTGGTGGCTGAGAATCCTCCTCACCTTCTCATCACTCAAAGTCCTTAATACGGACACACAAGAGCATTAAAAAAAAAAAGTTGCCCATGCCTCTCTGGATAACTAAAGCCAAGGACCTTCGAAGATTGTTGTGAGCCACCGAAATGGGTTTTGGAGAGCTAACTTTGTATTTGTCTCTGCATGTTATTGCATTTCCATCTGACCACGGCCCTCACAGATGTTGCTTCATGCTCCAAGTAGTTCAGCCAGTGAATCTGAAGGAGACTCCGGGGATAGGCATCTTTTAACACTCAACCAATTTCTTTACACTCTTTTTCTCTGGCCTCTCCAGGAATCGTTTTCTCTTGCACTTGAAGGGGCCTGTTAAGTGGCCTGGAAGTGAGATGGCTATGCATCCATCTTGGCAAAATTAATCCAGGAATTAAAACACCAAAAGGGAACTGGTTGTTTCTGCTCTGAGCGCTTCCTTTGGTGGTCTGAATGAGAAAGAAAAATGCTCCCTGCCAGCCTCCGCTGCAGCACTGCCCAGGGTTATCAATGTCTCCTTCCAATCAAGGGCTTCATCAAAGCTGGAGGGAGGCAAATCCTTAACAAGAAGGAGACTTAATCATGCAATGAAAAACAAAAACAAAAACGGGTAGCTGATCTCATCAGTCACTGGAGCAGTTACAATTGAATTCTTCAGAAATTATACAAGGGAATCACTGATGCAGAGAAAAACAATCCATAAAGTGTTCAAAATGCACACACTCGCAACACTTGCCTGGGGGATAAACTGGGGTCAGCAGAGGGGGCCTTGGAGGCCACTTGCCTACTTTAAATTCATGAGGCTTTAGGCAACTCAGTGTTGAAGTTTCCTTTTCCTCATCTAAATGAGGCTAATAGTCAAGTGGTGCTGGGGACCATGGTGCAGGAATAGTGAGAAGTACAGGGGGGAAGTTTAGCTTGAAGGGGTGCATGGAAGACAACTGATTCTAGATGGTCTGTGCTATAACAACTTTGGAATTTATATAAGGCCCTTTGTGTGTCCCTCTCTGTTCTCTTCTTTTTTAAAAAAAAAAAAAAATTATTTAAATTATATTGATTTTTTTAAAGAGGGGGGGATGGAGAGAGAGAGAGGGAGAAAAGTATCAATGTAAGAGTGGAACAGAAATCTGCTTCCTCCTGCATGTCTCCTAACAGGGATCGAGCCTGCAACCTGGGCATGTGCCCTGACCAGGAATCTAACCAGCAACCTTTCAGTGCATGGCACGATGTCCAACCCACTGAACCACTCGGCCAGGGCTCTCTGCTCTTTTGTATACCTCAGAGCCACACTTGCTGAGAGCATTGCTTTCCTTGCCTGCCTCCCTGCATGGACTGTGAGGTTTTGAGGGTAAGAACTGACTGATCATGCCTTGCTAAGCTTTCTATTCTTGGGATCTACGCAGGGTCTTACATTGTGGAGCCACCCATCAAAAGTCAACTTGACAGTGACATTCAACATTATGTGCATTGATATGTTCCATATTGTTGACGTAACAGGATAGTAAAACTATTAGAGAGATCTGGAGTTGTTTGCCTGGCCTTTCTTTTACACATAGGGTTACTGCAACCCAAGGGTCTGATGTCACACAGTGACATCACAGTGTCACACAGTCACACAGTGACATGGAGGCAGATGCAGATGCACTCCCCAGTCTCCTGAACAGGCGCCTGCCTCGCTACACCACACCGCCTTCCTTTAATGTGCCTCTTCTCCAGGGTCAGTAACTGAGGAATCAGGGTCCTTCTGGTTTCTTGGAAAGAGCAAGTATGACTGATTTTTTCTTTTGACCTTTTTAGAATAAATCTTTACATAGCAACTGTAACCTTTGCAGATGACTTGTATTAGGGGAAGTGGGTACCGGGAGTGTTTAAGTTCTTCCTGACAAAGCACGTGGACCAGGGATCTGACCAAAAAGCTCATTCTAAGCCCAGAGAGAAGTTAGTGTAATCTAACAAAAGCTATTAAAGCATTAAAAAAAACTTGGCATATTCTTTTTTTAATTATTATTATTTATTTATTTTATTTTTTTAGCCTCACCCGAGGACATTTTTAGATATTTTGTTCAGATAGAGTAGGAGGGGGAGAGAGAGAGAGAGATAGAAACATTGATGTGAAAGGGACACATCGAGTGGTTGCTACCCATACAACCCAACCAGGACTGGGGACAAACTGCAACCAAGGTACATGCCCTTAGCGGGAACCGAACCCCAGTCTCTCTGGACCGCAGGCTGATGCTCTAACCGCTGAGCCAAACTGGCCAGCCTGGCAATATTCTTTTACGATGTATACATATTAGAAGACTTCATTGGTTGGTAAAAATAATTTTATAGCTTATCTTAAAATATTTATTCAGTTGAATTAATATGAGCTCCCAATTTCATAATACTGCACATAAATCATTAACTTAGATCTCACTGGTTTAGGATTTGTGGTAAGTATGATTGAGAAAAGCTGATGGTTACCTTTGAATCATCCTAGAAAAAGATCTGTTAAGCAATTTCCATATGGATGATAATGATATTGTCAGAGCAGTGATTAAATTCCTTGGGTGGAAGTTTATTTTGTCCACTTAGCTATATAATATTAATTTTTGAGGGGAGAGTTCCTTAGATTTGAGCTCAGATCCATCACTTAGTGTCTGTAACTTGGGACAACTTAGTGGGCTTAACTGAGCATCATCTTACTACTCTACACAATGGGGATACCGGTAGCAGGAGATTTGCATGGCTCGCAGATGTCTGTGAAAAGAAAATTGGAGAATGTACTTGCATTGTAAATGAAAAGATGCTCAGCCTCAACACAGGCAAAGTTAAGATTATTAGCATTAATAAAGTACAGTAATTTTTACAAACATGTATCTCTCATCAACAAAACCTAGTCATGCCATACATGACTTCTGGATATACTTGAAAATATCAAAACTACCATGTAGAACATACGGTTAATTCAGAGTTGTCTCTAACTTAATTCTAGTCCATCTCTGAGCGAGTAACTAGTGAGGGTTCCACCTTCCTAAAATGTGCACAGATGTGATCTTCTGTGGTGAATGGAATTATTGCTCAAAGTGCATGCTGACTCTCCCTGGGTTTATTTTCCTGGAAGAAGGATTATATACCTGCTGTCGTATGCATAAAAGTGGCCATGTGATATGATTTGGCCAATAACATGTAAGTGAAACTAGCATATGTCATTTCCAGAAGGAGCTTTGCATACAAATTTATAGTTTTCAATGTTTCTTTTCCTTTTGCCCTCTGCCACCCAGCTCCAGTGCCCCAGACAGGCTGCTTGGCCAGCTTGGCTGCGAGACCAGGGATGACACAGATGGAGATGTGCATGGTCTATAGAAAACACAGGACACAGCAATCATTTTTTTTGAAATGTTAAATTCTGCCCAGCCAGTGTGGCTGTGGTTGAGCACCGACCCATGCACCAAGAGGTCCCCAGTTCAATTTCTGTTCAGAGCACATGCCCAGGTTGTGGGCCCGATCCCCAGTGTGGGGCATGCAGGAGGCAGCCAATTGATGTTCTCTCTCATCAATGTTTCTATCTCTCTCTCCCTCTCCCTTCCTCTCTCTCTAAAATCAATATAAAAAAAGTAATAATAAAAGAAAGAAAGAAAGAAATGTTAAATACAAAGTCATTCAGATTTTAAAGTTATTTGTTATCACACTGTAACTGAACCAAAGCTTACTGGAAGAACTTTATAGAATACATAACTGTCCAAGCCACTCCCTCCTTAAGTACTTCACTGTTCACTATAGTATAATGTCCAGATTCCATAGCAGGATATTTAAAAATTCTCTGCGCTGATTCCTGAGAGCCCTTCCCCAGACTCTTTGACTGTGCCTCCCATGCTGCAATCTCAGAAAGCTGCAAGTTGCAAATGCCTTCCAGGCCTGGGTCTTACTTTCCATAACCCTAGATTTGCATTTTTTCTGAAAATCCAGCTCAAATCATTCTTTTCTTCAAGAAGTTGGAACTTGTACCCCTTGACCCTGATCGTCTCTCCCCCATATCCCTGCTGCCTCTGTTTTCTTAAGTAAATACACTTAGCACAAGATGCCGAAAGTATAATTGTTTACCTTCATGAGAACTGTTCCAGCATTAGATTTATTTATTTTTTCTGGCATTGCTTGATATAATGCAGGCATTCAATAAATGTTGATTTGCATTTCCTTTATTTATCTTAAAGTGAGAGAAATTAAAACACAAACCCTGTGTTTGAAATGGAGAGATCATATTTTGTGGTCTGAGGAGGTTCATACTTCTTTTCTTTAATCTCACTTTCCCAGGAACAGTAACTTTATATCAGAAAGTGCTTTAAATTATCACATGAAGCATTAAAAGTAGAAGTTATTAATCATCTTCAATGGGATTTGCAAACTTATTAGTTTTCCCTAAGTCCCATCGGGCAAGTATTAAAAGGGATTTTATTGATAGAAATCTTTAAAAAATAGAGCAGTCACATTTAAAAATAAAATTAGTTAGAATGCTTTTGAAATGTTTTAACCTTTTCTATTTTATCTGTTTTAGTTTGGAGACATACTCCCACCCCTATAATCTCTTCCCAAACCCTGTACTTACTTATATGAGCAACTATCTAGAGTTAAATGAGTCAATGTAGGATAAGGACAAGAATTTTCCATGTTACAGGCTCCTAGGAGCCTTGCCGGCAGGGATTGCTTTTCAACCTCTGTTGAGAATCCCCACCTGAAAATAAATGGTCACTACTGCATATCTCTAAAACAGTTCTATAAAAAGCTGGAATTATAGAATGCCCAATTTAGAGGTGAGAAAACTGAGGCCCAGATTGCTGCCTCTAAGTGCTCAACACAAGGGAAGTATGCAACAGGACCAGTGAGGTGCCAGACACAGAGATTAAACGGATGACACTGGGCTCGGATCTCTGTCCTCAGAAACTCCCAGTCCAGTGGGAAGAATTTCTGATAGATTAAGAAAAGAAGTTGTTTTAAAAAACAACAGAGGTAAGAATTAAGTGGTAAAGGAACAGGGTAGAAAGAGCAAGTTACTCTTCTGCACTTGGGCTAGGGAAAGGGAGGTCGATGGGGCAAAGCTAAAGGGTGGTGACTTTGGACCGAACTTTGAAGGATAAATAGTACCGCATGGATGCGATAGAGGACACAACATGTACAAAAATGCATAATGACACATTTGTCAAAAGACATCTTTTTTTTATCAGAAGGAAGGTAGAATACATATGGATAAGTGATTGAAAACATGGTCTCTTGTCACACATTACTATTTGGGGGAGCTACCATTTGTGTGTGCGTGTGTGTGTGTGTGTGTGTGTGTGTAGAACATGTAAGAGATTCTCTCTTAGGAACGTTCAAGTATATATACTATATTATTGACTGTAGTATATGCTATATAGTATACCCAAAGAACTGAACATTTGTACCTTTTCATCAATATCTCCCCATTTCTGCTATTTCCCAGCCCCTGGGAACTGCAATTTTAGTCTGTTTCCTTGGGTTGGACTTTCCTAGATTTCATATGTAACTAATATCATACAGTACTTATTTTACTCTGTCAGACTTATTTCCCTTAGCATAATGCCCTGAAAGTTTATCCATGTTGTTGCAAATGGCAGGATTTCCTTCTTTATGGATGAATAATATTCTAGCACACGTATCTCACATGTTCTTTACCCAGTCGTCTGTTGGCACACACTTAGTTTGTTTCCAAATGTTGGTCAATGTGAACAATTCTCTGATGAACATGGGGTGCAGATATCATTTTTAGATAATAAATGCACATTGCTATTGTTTGAATCCTGCCTATCCAACCCCTCTAACCCCAAACTCCTTCATAATGGCTGGGTTTCGAACTCGGACAGGAACGGTGAAGTTGAGAAAAGGACATACTCAACCTTGGGACGATGAGCACAGTAAAGGGCAAAGCCCTCTAAAGTTCTATGAAACCAGACCTCATTTTCCATCCAAGTCAGGACTACTGTCACCAAAACTGTTTTTGCTCCACAGGCATCTTATACAGGGTAGGGCAAAAATAGGTTTACAGTTGTGAGTACATGAAATAAGAAGTTTATTCTTGTTATTATTTATTAATGTCCGTGTTATTTTCCATACAAACATCTGTAAACCTGCCTTTGCTCCACCCTGTTTCCGCATATGTGTATGCACACGAGCAGACATACATACATACACACACACACACACACACACACACACACAGACTATAGTGTTTCCAAGTACAGATTAATTAAATGACTATAGCCTCATAGTATGTGGTATCATGTGACCATTTAAATTTCATTTGTAAAATGTTTAATTACAAGGACAATATTTCAAATATCGTCTTTTAAAAGTATAAAAAATAAAATTGTATGTAACGTGATTTCAAACGATGGAAAATAGGTGCAAACATAAGTTGTTTTAAAAATTTTAAAGAAATCTAGTAACAATGCCATAGTAGGTAGGCTTCTCTGGGTGGTAGTCCTCTGAGTAATTTTTACATTTATGTCTTCATAGGCTTCTGTGTTCAGCAACTTTTCTAGAATGAATATGTGTGTTTATAGTCACAAACACAGAAAACACGCAATGCTAAAAATAAACATATAAAAGACAAAGGTGAGTGTCGCAGCCTATCCTTGGCAAGTCTAGTTTTGCTTACAGTAGGCCAGCAGTCCTCTCTGGATTTAGACATTCTCGTTGGAAATAAGTGAACCTTACTATCAAGAGTGCTTCATAAAACGCTTATGATTTACCTTGAACAACCATTCAAATGTTTCTACTTCAAGAGTCACCTTAATGCCTTACATAATGCAGAACTTGGTTGACCTTTTATGTAGGATTAAAGCACCGTATAATTAACTTTTTTATATACAGAGTTAAAGCTTAATGAAAACATGAGGTGAAATGCCAAGACAATCTGCAGACTCCTTTCAGATGTCACATTGTGAGCGGCTAATGGCTTGCTTTACAGCTCTTTCTCAGGAACTTTGATGCTGACCAGACCAAGATTCGCTAAATACATCCAGGGAGACCATGCAGAAAGAGAAGTCAGAGATGTGGAACCAGAGGAGAAACGGTGAAGTTCGAGCTCCCGGTCATGTCAAGCTCCTTGCTACTCAACTCTCAGCTAGACACTTATTAGTGTAATTATAGGCACATTACTTACTCTTTATGCCACAGTTACCTTACCTTTAAAATGAGAATGATGATAATTGCACCTCACTGTGTGTTATGAAAGTCTGAATAAATTTATAGACATAAATCATAACTGGCATATTTATTGTTGACTCATTGAAGACTCTGACTCTTCTGTGTGGCCCATGATTATGCCTCCAACTTTAGATCACACCATTCTCCCTCCCAGTCTGCTCCCTACCTCTTGCACCCTCAGTCTGACTCATGTGAAAATACATGTCATTTCTTAAACATCTTACTATTTTTCATTTACAGCCAAAGCTATTGTTTTCCTCCAAACCCAACCTCCTCTTCTTTCATGATAATAGAATTTCCACTTGCCTCTAGAAACATACACTAAAAATGCCAGACTCCTTTGCAGCTAGATTCCACTAGGTTTTAGGAAATGATAATAAAAAAGATAAGACACAGCTAGACAGACGAGAGAATATCATGGGGCAATTTCCCATTACCTTCTCTAAGAAAAAGTTAGGGTGCACCTTTGTGCCCTCGTACACTTCCTTTCTTTTCTACTGTCCAGATAGATGTCAATTTGGCCTAAGAGAATTAGGGTCACTTCCAGAGATAGTAGAGAAGTGGGTTAGAAAGATCCTGGATTTCTGAGGACTGCATCAGTCCTACATACTTATTTAAGACAGAAGTAAACATCTCTCAATTAAAGGACTATTGTTTGATGTTTTCCTATCACTTATAGGCAAAACTGTACCCACCCAAGTTCTTCATATGTGCTAATGCTATGTAAATGCTATTTCTTGCACCTATTTTTCATAGAAGATTTTTACTACTTACCATGAAGATATAGCCTAGGTAATACCTCCTCCAGGATTCCTTCCTGGATTTCATAGGCCAGGCAAGCGTTGGCATGCACACATCATCTCTATCATAGCAATTATGACCATGCATTTAAATGATTACTTTTCTTGTTTACTTCCCTTTCTGCAACATAAATCCTTGGGAGCTAGATATTGTATCACATTTATTTATTGATTCCCCAGGCCCTGTAGAGAGGCTGATCCAGACAGGCATGTGAAAACTTTGAATGAATGAATGACTGGAATGATTTATTGGGGAAAAATTAATCTGTGAGAATTTCTCTATTACTAGTCAGATAAAGTCCTCACATCACTCAATTTTTTCTTCTTCTCCACTCATCCCCTCCCTAGCAATAGAAAGGGGTTGCTTCAACACTGAGTAACAGTTGCCTTCAGAGTTTCTTAGTCACATCAGAATGCCCTCCCCCAAAGTTTGCCATAAATTCCTATTGATTTTCTAACCAGAAATCTCAGATTCACTGATGTGACTGCAAAGAAAAGTAGGAGGAACAGTGTGAAATCTATTCCCTGCCTAAATCTTCATTACCTTCTGCTGTTCTTGTTCCAAGATGATTCAATCACATATTATGTTCTCAAGTTCCTTTTTTTTAAAACCTTAGGGCTGCTTATGAAAAATTAAACTAGTTACATAAAAGTGATTATATTGCTGTTCTTTCACATATCAGAAAAAAATGAATCTTCAGAAACTAGAATAGACCTATACAAGTTATTTTGATTTAAACTTTAGATTAGTTCACTGGTGGGGTTTACGTGATAGTATATTGCTACTACAAATTTTCCTAAAATATCAATACAAAAATGTGATTAGATATTCTTCCAAGGTCTTATTTCCTCCCATCTACAGAATATAAATTGCTTTCCTTCCTAAAAACTCTACCTTACCAAATAGACCATATTGCTTAAATTTTTACGTGTGTTAAACACAGACCTGGCTACATTATCACAACCCGGACGGACATGTTTAAATTCAGATTCAACTGGCTCCAATTACCATAGCTTCACTCAATAGCAAAAATATTTTAATCTAAAATATATGCTTTCTATGTTCAGAGGATTTTAGAATTTGAACTCTGTTTTTTCTCAGATTTTTTTTTTTTTTTTTTAAGTGATGTGGGATTGAGGGAAGAGAACAAAGTCCCCCTTAGATTATAACGTAATTCAAACTGAAGTATTCGTAACAATGATTCACAAAGCCCATAAGCAATTTTGCTGGTTAGCATTAATTAACTCTTCATAGACCAGTGCCTAATCTATTCATACAGTTTTATATTTTGGGGACTACCTAAAGACATTCCATTCCATTTAATGATGTTATTGAGCACCTACCAGGTGTCAGTAACGACCAGGTAGTAGGGTCGTTCCCTCAGATAAGCACAGTGCAGTTCAGTAGACACAGACTATGCAGTCTGGCAACTTACAAGGGGAAGCACAGTTCAATGAGCTAAATAAAGGCATCCTTTACTGAAGACCTAATATCTATGTTGAAATTATAAAGACACATCATGATTAGTCAAGCAAAATGGAGAATGGGAAAAGTACTCCAGAAAGAAGGGGAGTTGAAGAGAAAGAGGTGAGGCAGGAGAGGTAAAGACTGGCTCAGTCATTTAGCATCTCTTCCATTAATAATGTTGGATCTAGATCAGTTTAGTCCAGAGGCCTCCTGCCCACTGAGAAGCGAGAGTGATGTTCCACCCACTCTGACAGGAACTGCGTCCTGCACAATGAGTAGGCATACAGTCTCCTGAATCAGGACACCAGGCTTTGAATCCTAGCTCTACCATGCCAGTCATGTATCTACTTGTTCATGGTTTAATCAGGAATCACCTATTGAATGCTCAGGATGTTCCAGGGATAGTCTGAGCACTTGGAGTACAATACTGAACAAAAACTGACAAAACCCTTTCCCAATGTAGCTTATGGTCTAGATAAACAACATAAATAAGCAGATTCTTTGATACTTTTAGAGCATATGACAGGGAGTGCAGGGGGTCTAATGTTACAATGTTAAATAGAGTGGTTAGAGTGGGCTTCAGTGAGAAGGTAACATTTGAACAGAAACTAGAAGGAGGTGATGGAATTATCTTGCAAAGTTCTTAGTGAGGCTATGCCTGGCTGTTATGACCTTGATCAAGAGGACATCTCTCTGCCTCTGTTTCCTCATCTGTAAAATGCAAGAAATAACAATAATTCATAGTGTTTTTATAATAATTAAATTAGTTAATATATGTAAATATGCATAGAACAGTGTCCAGCACAAAATAAGCATTAAGTACTCGATACTGTTACTTTTATTATTGCTTATATTGAGTCCCTCGTTCCCCTTCCTCCCTTTCAGGAAATCTGCAAGAAGTAATCTCTGTTTTCTCTCTTTCCCTAACTTTTATAGAATGAACACATCAACAAAATATTATTACTTGAGATCCAAAGTATGTCCTAAATATATCCTCTTCCCACTTTTTCCACTGCTTACTAGCCTAATCTAAAATACTTGGGATTACTCAAACGGAATCTAATGAACAAAATGAACTAAAAAGCAAAATAGAGATAGACCCATAGAGAACAGTTCAACAGCTGTCAAGGTTGTGGGGGGATAGGGGGGCAGGCAAGTGGAGGGATTAAATAAAAAAGAAAAAAAAAGACAAAAAACTCATGGACCTGGACAACACTATGGTGGTTGCTGGCAGGAGCGGGTGGGGGAGGCAGGGTAGGGAGAGGTAAAGGAGGGTATAGGGGAGGTAAAAGGTGACACAGACTTGACATGAGCTGGTGAACACACAATGGAGTGTACAGATGATGTGTTGTGGAATTGTGCACCTGAAACACGTATAATTGTGTTAACTAGCATCACCCCAATACAGTTAAAAAAAAGGGGGGGGAGAAAAGCTTCCCAGTTGTCTCGTTTTCTTTCTTGTCTCACTACAGTCTGTTCTCCATGAAGTGTTTTCTTTTTTAAAAACACGAATCAAATCCTGTCCTTTTCCTGCTTAAACCTCCAATAGTTTCCCATGACACTAATAATAAAATTTAAATTTATTCTCCCAGTCTGCACAATAACAGATCATATACAGAGATAGGCCCTGCCCCCCCCCTCTGCTCTCCTGCTCTGGTCCCTGAGCTTGTTTCCTCCCTCAGGAATGTCTTCTTCCCTCAACCTGGAAGGACCTCTCCACTCATCCTTGCGTAGCTGGCCTTTCCTGTCACTCAGTTATAGCTGAAATCATCTTCTCAGAGAGCCTTTAGTGACTACCCAATCTAGAGTTGACCTGTAGTTACTCTAACACATTAGCCTGTGTTGTTTTCTTCATGGGCTATTTTTTCATTTGTTTATTATCTGTATCTTTCTCTCCACTACTAGAGAGCGAGGGCACAGATTCTGACAGCCTTGCTCATTTCTGTTTCCCCAGGGCCCAGGACTGGAACTGTCCCTGGTGAATGAATGAAGGAAAGGATGACGGGCATGGTCTTGACTGAACGTCAGAGTCGAATAAGACACTGAATGTACTCTCAATCGGATTATTCACCTGATGCTGGCAATTCCTACTCAGGTAAGAGGAGTGCCCTAACAGAGCAGTGATTGCAGCTTCATAGTCTCTTCCTACTCCTTGAGGTCTGCTACTCTATGAACTGCCAAGGCCTCTTTCTACATTGGACTATACATAAGTTCCTGAATGTGTTCTGCTAATTTTTTTCTTTTTGCACATGTTTAGAATGCATTTCACTACCTTATCTAACTAAAAAATTACAAGTAGCACTTAAGAACCAACTTAAACTTCACTTGCCATAAAATTATTTTTCTAAATCACCTGCCTTATGCCACCAATGGGATTCCTACAAACTTCAATTTTGGTATCTGTCATGTTGTACTACAACTAATTATTCATCTACAGACATTTCTTTCCCTTCCAGTCTGGGAATTTTTTGAGATCAGGAAGACTGTAGTAATAATTTTTTATGCAAAATGCTTCCTGTGTGATAGGTGCTCAGTTCTTGGTGAATGAGTTAATGTAGAGACAGGATGTTTGCTGTTAACCTCAGGTATTATGATGGTATTGTAACAAATGTGCCATGCAATCAGGAACCCAGTCCCAGAGTTTGAAGTTTCAACAGATATACCTTTTTTCAAAAACAACAGACACCATGTCTTTCAATGTTTTGTAGATTGGCTCTAAATAGAACTTGGACACAGAACTGGGCTTGATAGTGCAAAGCTCTAAAGATTGAATTCATGTTTTATCTTAGAATGGGGTACTTTCCACTCAATTATTTAATCAATAAATTAACATAGTTGCTTCAGGAAAACCATAACATATCCTAAAGCTAAAATGAAATATTCTAGAATAAAATGTAGCCTTTTGTCACAAATGACTATATCTAATATGGGTAGAGACACAAATCTCTCTTAATGTTTTATTTTTTTACCCTCGCTGAGGACATTTTTGCATTTATCTTCAGATAGAGCAGGAGGGAGATAAGGAAGAAGACAGAGAAACATCGACGTGAGAGAGACACATCGAGTGATTGCCACCCACACGACCCCAACCAGGGCCGGGGCCAAACTGCAACCAAGGTACATGCCCTTAGAGGAACTGAACCTGGGACTCTCTGGTTCCCAGGCCGAGAATCTAACCGCTGAGCCAAATTGGCCAGGGCTTAATTTTTTAAATAGGTCATAGAATATACAGTTCAAACTCAGATAACACAAATAGGCCAAAATTCATGACATAAATAGTTTGTAATATAATCTTAAAAGCCACATTTTTAAAAGGTATTTATGGGCAAGGATGAAATCAATTTTACACAAAACAAAGTGAAACATAAATTATGTCAACTGTCATTATTGCAGATGGCATGATATTGTACATGGAAAACCCTAAAGATTCCATCAAAAATCTACTAGACTTAATAAATAAATTTGGCAAAGTAGCAGGATACAAAATTAACGTCAAGAAATTGATGGTATTCTTATACACCAATAATGAAATCACAGAAAGAGAGATTAAAAAGACAATCCCATTTACCATCACAGCAAAAAAATTAAGATACCTAGAAATAAACTTAACCAAAGAAGTAAAGGACCTCTTCACAGAAAACTACAGATCATTGAAAAAAGACATAGAGAAAGATATACAAAAGTGGAAGCATATAACTTGTTCATGAATTGAAAGAATTAACATCATTAAAATGTCCATACTACCCAAAGCAATCTATAGATTCAATGCAATCCCCATGAAAATACCAATGACATGCTTCAGAATACTAGAACAAACACTCCAAAAGTTTATATGGAACCAAAAAAGATCCCAAATAGCCATAGCAATCTTGAAAAAGAAGAACTAAGTAGGAAGGATCACATTACCAGATTTCAGATTATACTACAAAACCACTGTAATCAAAACAGCCTGGTACTGGCACAAGAACAGGTAGATAGATCAATAGAACAGAATAGAGAAGCCAGAAATGGGCCCAAGACCATATGCTCAATTAATATTTGACAAAGGGGGCAAGAGCATACAATAAGGTCAAGACAATCTCTTCAATAAATGGTGTAAGGAAAATTGGACAGCTACATGCAAAAAAATGAAGCTAGATCACCAACTTACACCATACATGAAAATAAACTCAAAATGGATAAAAGACTTAAATGTAACCCATGAATCTATAAAAATTCTAGAAGAAAATATAGGCAACAAAATGTAGATATCATACGCAGCAGAATTTCAACTGATACAACACCTAAAGCAACAGAAACAAAGGAAAAAATGAACACATAGGACCACATCAAATTAAAAAGCTTCTGCACAGCAAAAGAAACAACCATCAAAGTGAAAAGGGATCCCACTATATGAGAGACCATAATTGCCAATGATGCCTCAGATAAGGGGTTAATTTCCAAAAAATATATAGAGTGCTCATACAACTCCACAAAAGAAAAAGAACCCAATTAAAAAATAGGCACCTCTCCAAAAAGGATATACAAATTGCCAAGAGATACATGAAGAAATGCTCAACATCACTAATCATCAGAGAGATGTAAATTAAAACAACTATGAGGTATCACCTCACACCTGTCAGAATGGCCGCCATCAACAAATCATCAAACAACAAGTGTTGGCGAGGGTGTAGAGAAAAGGGGACTCTATTATACTGCTGGTGGAAATGCAAACTGGTGCAGTCACTGTGGAAAACACTGTGGTGTTACCTCAAAAAGTTAATAATTGAACTGCCATTTGACCCAGTGATCCCATTTCTAGGAATATACCCTAAGAAGCCTGAAATGCCAATCAGAAAGAATATATGTACCCCTATGTTCATAGCAGCACTATTTACAATAGCTAAGATCTGGAAACAACCCAAATGTCCATCAGTAGATGAGTGGATAAAAAAGCTGTGGTACATGTACACAATGGAATACTATGCAGCTGTAAGAAAGAAAGAGCTCTTATCCTTTGAGATGGAATGGAAGGACCTGGAGAGTATTATGCTAAGCGAAACAAGCCAAGCAGAGAAAGACAAATATCACATGATCTCACTTATTTGTGGAATATAATGAACTAAACAAATTGAAGAACAAAATTAACCCAGAGACATAGAGGTGGGGTACAGACTGATAAGCCTCAGAGGAAGGGGGTAGGGGGGGAGAGAAAAACCACAGAACTTACACATATGTATGCATGACCAATGAACATAGACAACAAAGCTGGGGACTGGGCGGGGGGGAATAGGGAGGAGGTTGTCAAAGGGGGAAAAATGAGGAACATCTGTAACAAAAACAAATTAATAAATGAAAAGTGAAAATAAAAATATATTTATTGAACTCTAAAAAAAATTACTACTACATGACACTGTTAGCAAATTTGAATAGAGAATATTTTAAAGGTTGTCAATAAAATGCTCAGCAAATCTAAAAAATAAATAAATAAATAATAAATAAATAATGCCAATAGCCATCCACTTTAATTATGTTGTAAACTCCTTAATTAAACTTAATGTATTTACAAAATGAATTTAAGGTGATTTACAAAAGTCATAATTAGAAAAAGAAAAATAACAGATAAAACTAGAAAAAGTAGAATTATGGATTTCTGTTAAAAGAATTAATTTTAGTCATTTTTTGATTATTACTGAAGCTGTGAGCTAAAATAAAAATTTGGTTTGTGTTTCCTGTCAGCAATGACAAAAATAGAAACACAATAATAGATCTATATCTATCAACAAAAGTTTCTGCTTCAAGAAAAGATTTTCCTACTGTTAATTCTAAAATAAACCTGTCACCTACAGAACTGATATAAGATTGATCTTGTGACCTAATAGAAAATGTTTTTGGAATCAGTGAATAAAATTTTAAGAATAAAAGTAACAATAACAATAATAAAAATGGCAGCAAAATTACAGATTCTAGGTTACTCATAAGATACCCAGCATATGCCATTCTGTGTTTTTGAGACTTTATAGAAACAATCTGCGTTTTCCCCCCCATATCTTCAAGGTCACTATTTGGTTACTGAGAAAAGTGTTTCAACACTTTTCTGTCTGACTCCAAGTTTCATACATTTTCCACTACAATGTCTCTATAACAAAACCAGAAATGGTTAACAGTGCAGGTATAAGATTAAAGCAAAAGTCATCAAGTGTGATTGGGTTGGGGATGAATACATTTTGTTAAAAAAAGATATTGCTTTCTGCTATTTTATGTTGATATATGAATAAAACTGAGATTCCTATAGGAGTTGATGGCTAATATTCACTAGAATACCCTTCTTCCTTGCTTTCTTGAGTATCTGGACAGGCAGATAATTTGTATGTATACTCTTAAATAGTCATGGAATGTCACAAAGAGACTCAAATTCAGCACAATTGAACAACCACCATACTAGGTGCTTATATCTCATTTAGCCTTTCAGTGAAGGGTCATTTTCTATGTTACCACTATTCATTCAACAAATACTTAATAAATACCTACTATAATCTTGGTAATGTATGAAATCCTGTACCTTGATTACAAAAATGAAAGTGGAAGAGTCAGCATTTATTATGAGAGTTGAAAATCATACTCAATAATTTGGCTGCAAATCTCTGTAACATATATGAGTGACAGGTAGTTTAAACTCTGTTAGAAACATTCAGTAGAGTTTTAGAAAACTTTTGCATAAAGTGCACAGAAATGGATATATTAATGAATTTATAGCATATGAACCCACACTCATGTTCTTCCTAAACCTCTGAGTATTATAATTGCCAGAGCAAAGTCAACTATTTTCGTATGCACTGAGGCAGGACAAGTAAAAACCATCATTCATTTGGGGAAGATAACTTGGTGACATTTAATGCAACAATTAACATTCTCCTAAGGGGGAAAAAAAGGTACATGAGGGCACAAATAATTTTCTGGAATGTTTCTTTGAAAAAATCAATGCCCATGTTCAACAGAAGCTCAAAAATTTTCCAGTCAGTAAAGAAATCTTAAACCTCATGGAAATTTTGCTTCAAACATTATCTACTCCAGAATGTTACAATTTGTGAAAATTGCTCTGGAGTTTTGCCCTCTGGGTGTGCAAAGGAAATGTCCTATTATAATCAGTAGTAGAAACTTGCTTCTATACAGCATTATGGAACTTACACTTTCAGGAAGATCTTGAAACAGGTAAGGCAAGCTCCCAAAATGCAATTATACAGCATTAAAGGGCAGTATCACTGATGCTTTATGCTGTACCTGAATAACCACAAAGGTAAGACTCATGCTACCTAAATTATTGAAATCACTCCTCCTCTGCTTTTCTCTTTCACTTCAGATGTGTGGCTTTAGAATGCAAGTCTAATTGTCCTCAGTTGGAAGTAAATAGCAAAGTCTTTCAAGCAGGCAGTACCACTCAGTTATAAATGCCTAGAGCTTACACTCCCCAACACCCGCTGCGACCCACAACCACTCTGCCTCGTTTATATTGTGCTGTTGCCTCAGAGGGCTGGCATGTATGTTGCATCCTTGAAATGGATTATTTTAAATGTATCCCGAAAGGACTAGGTGACACTGAGTTATCATTATACATAAATCAGCAAAAAGGTTATTTCATAGCAGCGATTTATTTTATGTTGTCAAAAGGAGAAAATACTCTGAGTAAATTAAAACTAGACTTTATTGGTTTCTCTCTTCCACGAAGAGGAAATTATTTTGCTGGGGTGATATTGGAGCATGAAGACAGCGTTATTACTTCTCTAGATGTTTTGTTTAGAAGGCAGTGAAAGAAATGAAATTAACACTTATTGAGTTCCTGTATAAAAAACTGGGTACTGTACTTGACATCTGTGGGGATAATATTTAATTGCATTTTTGTAATAACACCAAGAGGTAGGTGTTGTAATTCTTATTTTCCAGAATAAAATAATAGTAGCATCTCACATTTATTGAGTGTCTACTATGTGCTGGCCAGTTATGTCAGTATATATGCTAAATTCTTCATAGGCACACCTGCACTTAATCTTTATAACACTTCTTTCTGTTAAGAGTATGTGGGGACAACAGTGGAAGGTCCCTGAAGAATATGTAGGTAAATGAAATAAACTGACCAATTTGAATTCGCTAGCAAAATTCATACACTTTTTGATAATTAACTTTTTTTTTTATCCTCACCTGAGGACATTTTTCTATTTTTTGTTCAGATAGAGTGGGAAGGGGGGAGAGAGAGAGAGAGACATTGACGTGAAAGAGACACATCGAGTGGCTGCCACCCGCACGACCAACCAGGGCCGGGGACAAACTGCAACTGAGGTACATGTCCCTAGCGGGAACCAAACCCGGGTCTCTCTGGACCACAGACCGATGCTCCAACCTCTGAGCCAAACCATCCAGGGCTATAATTAACTTTTTATGTAAGAAAATCAGGAGGCAGGATTACTCAATTCTAACTAAAATAATGTAGAAATAATTTGAGACATAGGTGACAAGTTTTTTATACCTGCTTTGCTAATTTATTTTATTTATTTTTTATTGAATTTGGGGGGGGGGCATTGGTTAATAAAAACAGTTTTAATTTAGGAAGCAGATACCAAATCAATTGTATTATAACCTATCTAGATAAAAACTGTATGAACAACCACAAACCAGTTATCAAGAGCAAAGTAATTCTATTGTAAAGAACAGATATAACTGTTATTTGACAGAATATTCTGTGATTTTAGAAGCTGTGTCGCAGAAGAAAATAAGTATCCCAGAGCACATGTGAAAATCACTGAACTTGAGATTAAAAAAAAAAAAAAATTGACAAGGGCTTTTACTGTTCAAGGGACATGGATATAAATATCATCACTGCTTCCATGACAAATCTACTCTTTAAAGGCTTAGGGATCCCCAAGGGTATCCTCAAGCCACCTTTCGGGGAGAAAACAAGACATTTCTCTAAGGTTAAATAACAATTCTGAGTCCCGAGCTCTGGTTTCCCAAACAACATTCTGAAGATAAAATCTCGGGCTCAGAATAAGAACAATGCCAATACCAGCAGCGTTTCTGTCCACAGGATAGTTTATAATTCTCACTGTAATTTTTTTCACTCCCCCCCGCCCCCCACCCGCTAGAAAGATGGAGACACTATCAGTGTGCCAACAATTTGGTTTAGCAATAACACTCACCAGACCTCAGATGATTATGGATTTCCTAGAGGTACATGCCTCCTTTGTTTCCTACCAAATGATCTGCTTCATCCTTGCTAACAGGACCCCCCCACCCCCCACCCAGAAAGAGTAAGTGTATCTGAAAGGGGATGATGGGCTCCTCCCGAGTACCATATGGTGAATCTTGATTAGTAAAAAACAATCATAGTAACTTCATTCCCCTTGTCTAGTGATCCCCTTAGGACTGGCAGGGAGATGCAAATCTGGCCCATACCTTGGAGAGAGGAAGTCTGGTAGGAGGTATTTTGGAAGCTCTGCCTGCTTTCCTAAAAAGGCACACAAAGCAGACTTCCATTCACTACTTTTGGTCAACGTCACATGCTTATCATGCTGGAAACAGCTACCTTGGAACCATGACGGAGCCACAACGAAAGTACAAAAAAATAAGCTGAGAAACTTTGTACAGAAAAACAGGGAGAATCTACTCAGTGAACAGTCTATGTATCGATCCTACCCTCCACTCCTTATTGTGTGAGTTATGTGAATTGTTTATTCTAGTTCATATTATCTATTGCCTCAGGCTATACAAAAACTGATAGATCCAATCAGCCTTCTTCAGGCAAATTTCCCCTGTTAAAATTTGTTAACATTTTCCAAAAAAGAGGGAGAGCTAATATTCTGACATGTCTCTGCCTCTAGAACAAGATCTTTCTACTACATTATTCTCTGATGTACAGTGAAAGAGATGTTGACTATTTGAGGAAGCTGTAGATATAAGAAAGTCTTGGGATTTATAAAATGTGTGTGACTAGATTTAAATGTATATACCTTTTGGAACCAAATAATTAAATCATTCAAGAAATCCCAAGAGTCTCCAAATGCCCAGGTGACTATATCAAGCCATTGAAAACTGTGTTTTAATAGAGACAGTGTTACATATACTCTACATTATTTTATTTTCCAGCACAAGGAAGACTGCATATCCCACTCTTCCTCTTCTGTCTCAAGAACTAGAGAAGATGGAAGGAGCCTATAACTTAACAATTTGTAAAAAAAAAACAAAAAAACAAAACACAAAAGCAGCAGCCAATTGTTATGGAGTTTTTATCTGTGGGTGGACAAAGAAGATGTCTTATTACAATCAGTAAAAGAAACTAGTTTCTGTGTAGAATTATAGGATTTATACTCTAAAAACATGTAATTTCTCATACTAGCTTCTTAAATATAGTTACCCAGAATTAAAAATAATTTATTGATACTTTATGGCTGAATTGCCCATATTAAATTAGTTCTCAAAATTTCTGTTAAATAATAGCAAACTGATTGCCTGCCTAGAATTTGTGTTCTAGTACACACATAACAAGGAAGAAATAAGTAAAAAGTAGAGCAAATTAGCAAGTGTTAATTGTTAAAAATAAACATTAATGGAAGTGAGTGGGATATCAACTGGAGGAAGAGAGATAGTAAACATTTCTGACAGGACTGCCGAGGAAAATCTGCACATTGAAGTTGATTTTTAACACAATAAAGTGCACCTGTTTTAAGTGTACCATTTTGTAAATTTCAGCAACTATATATATTTCCATAAGTGCCACCACAGTCAACCTACAGAATATGTTCATCATCCCGGAAGCTTCGCTGTCCTTTTCCTGGTGATCCCCAATCTGACACTCTCATCTGCTTTCTGATATGATGTATTAGATTTTCCCCTTCTAAAATTTTTATGAACAGAATCTTCCACTATATTCTCTTGGTAACTGACTGACTTCTTCAGTTTAGCATATTGTTTTGGGGACTCATTCATGAATATTATTCTGTGTATCAGTTTGATGCTATTTATTTATCTATGATATTTAATCCATTTACAATTTTTTCTGTGTTTATGAGTTTATTTCTTTTTGCTCAATCCCTTCACCTTTTATTTCTCCTTTATATATTATATTTCTAAAACTAGAAGTTCCATTTGGGTCTATTTTATACCTTTTGTTTATTTCCTCATCATAAATGTGTTTTCCATTCAATTCTGAGCATAATTATAATACTAGTTTAACATTCTTTTGTATTAGTCATAATATATGTCCTTTCTGAATCTTTTTTAACAACTGATTCTTCTCCTAATTATAGATCACATTTTCCCATTTCTTTACATGTCTAGTAATTTTTAAATAAATAGTAGATGTTTTCAGGTACTTAATTTTGTTGTCTTCTTTTAAATATTTTTAACATTTGTTCTGTGAATCAGGCTTGCTATGAAAGGTTTAGAGTAACAACTTTTAATCTAGTTTAACATTAGTATTGGGGTATGACCCTCTGGCGTGTCTACTGAATCTTTTAGGCATTTAACAAGAACTTCCGTTTTCCTTGTTAGAATATGAATGCCTCCAGCCAAATTCCATTTACAGCTCCATCATTTTTCTTTGCCATTCTCATGGAGTTTCATTCTATGTGTGTATATTACTATGAGTAGTAACCCTATATTTATATAATACAATGTGCAGTGTTCAGCCCCGAATGAGGGGCTCCTAACAGAGTCCTACTGCTTAATTGGACAGCTCCCTTATTCCTGGCAGTCTGCTCCTCAGACTGCCATTGCTTTAGTCCTCCAAATTCTGGCCTCTGCCTCCTCAACGTATCTAGACCAATGTGCCGTGCTGAGTATTCCCCTCCTTGCACCCTAGTATAAAAAATGCCTCAGGCATAATACCAAGGAACATGCATATTTTGTCTTTTTTGTTTTCTTTTTGTACTACCTTTGTCTTAGAAGCAAACATGCTTAGTCTCATTTTCTATTTATTACTTGTGGGAGAATAAATCTGATCCCAGATGCTTCATAATTTTCAAAAGTAAAAGTCCCAACAAGTTTACTTTTGAAGAAAGTGAGGGAACTAACTATGTCGATAGCTGGAGAAAGAAATTTTTAAGAAAAGTAATCACGATTAGTGCAATGGACCCAAGACATGTGTTTTATAAATAATGACAAAGATAATGTGGATTGAGCAGGAAAACTGTGAGAGAATAGCAAGAGTTGAGATCGGAGATTAAGTAAGGGTCAAATCACGTAAAAACGTATAGGTTACAATAGGAAGGCTGGCGTTTACCTTGAGTATGAGGAGGGAACATGGGGGTTTGGTTTGGGTTTGTTTTGCAGAGAAGTGACCAGGGAGGCGAGGACAGAAGCAGACACTAGTCAGGAAGCTACTGCAATAATCAGAAAATGATAACAGTGGTTAGGATAAGGGTACATGACTGTCACTCACTGGTTACAAGAACTGACAAACTTAAGATATTTAGGAGATTTTTGACACATATGTGCAACACTATTCTATGCATTATGGGAAAAAAAGTAAAAAACAAAACAAAACAAAAAAACCCAAAGCAGGTTTTTTGTTTCTTATAATAGAAGAAATTTCATTCCTTACTTAACTGTAAAGTAAAAACAAACAAACAAACAAAAAAAACCCACAGCTTATCTGGACAAAGTACTATATATAGGGTCCTCTCTACCTGGCTCCTTTGTACTGTCCTTTCTCCTACTATCAAACCATTGTGGCTCTACGGGGTTAAGTTTTTCTGTTAATAGTTTTCTTGTCCAATTTTTATTTGGATTACACGTATTCCTTCTGAATGTACACGACTAGTGCTTAAAACAATGTATGTTTTCAACTTGATGCCACTGTAACTAACTAGTGATTAATAAAGGCAAGGAGCAGAGTGAGGGGCTGGATAGCAGTGGCCATTTGGGCAGCTTCGTCAGGAAGCCGCTGCCATTTTGCACTCCCCAGGGGGAAGGGGTCCAACAAAGGGAAAACACGCATGCCCAGTAAAGTTGTGGTGACATAGAAAAGGTACCAGCCTGTCGATCACACCTGGGGACAGAGACAGTTGACCAAAATGGGTATGGCCACTGCAAGTGCGCCAACATTCGGGGGTGCGTAACCCCCTAGACAAAGCTGTTCACTCTCTTGGGCTCTTGGGATGATTGTCTTTGGGGCACACTCCGTGGCTCTCTTGTATTGGCCCCTAGGGTCCATGGCCATTCGGACCTCACACGCAACTGACTAATGGGCGGCAGTGGGGAAACACAAGCTAAGCTAGCCTGATGCTGAACTGGACCCAGCTCCAACGTGGAAGAAAAACTCTGGACACTGACTCCGATTACAGTCCTCCTGAAACCCCAGCTACACTCCTTTTATGACTGGACTAAGGGAAATGGAACTTTGGAAACCCAGTGGTGTCATTTCACAGAAATAAAGCTTTCTACTATACCTTATCCTCCCACAGGGCCTCCGGAAGTACTTATTCCAGCGGAACTCCAAGAACCCCACCCCAGCAGCAACCAGGGGAGAGGAGTCCCTCTTCTTCCTCTTAACAAACTCACTTATTTCTTTGAACTTGTAGTGTTAAATCACTAGCCAAAGGTCTACTACTGGTACCTGGGTTTTAGGAGGCATCTACCATAGGCAGATAGAACTGTGGAAAATCAGAGGAATGAGACAAGTGAAAATCTTAAGAACTGAGGGTCAAATACCAGGATGAAAAACACGTTGAAAAGCCAGTGTTGAGTGCTTAATTGCAATTTGATTTGGTAGGAAATCTTAATGTGAGAAAGAGGAAATGTTAGCCGGTAAACAAATTCAATCTGAGGTCACAAAAGTAGTTGTTCAGAATAATCTTTGGTCATTGTTTCAGGGGATATATGTATTCTTGTGGTATGCTGGTGTGTGTGTATGTGTGTGTGTGTGTGTGTGTGAGTGTGTAAACTGCTTTGGCTTAAAGTGCCAGGGGCAGTTCTCATATTAGAGATGAAACAAATACAAATACATACCTGGTTGTCTGTGCATTAATGAGCATTTACATAGAATGCACCCAAGAAACAAAATCGCACACTTTTCACAATGTATAATATGGCTACCATATTAGAGCTATAAATGATCTAATATAGCACATAGACAAAACTTAGTGTAAATGGGTAGTTCACTCATGCAAACACCTAAAGCAGACTTTTATGGAACCCAGGTGAGGGTGGGGTTGGAATACACCTCCTGCTGTTTTTCTGATTTGTTCCTAGGCTCATGAGATGCCTGGGACCTCCTCCAGGGTCTGAATCTCATCTTCAGACAATGTTAAACTCATTCTCTTGAGCTGAGGTTAACAAACTATTTCCCCACTGGAGTTTTCAAAGGCAAACATTTCCTGCAGGAAATCAAACCATTCTAGGACTTGACAAGGTAGTTAAGTATATTCAGTTTAGCAAGCAGCTGCCAGTGGAAATCCCTGTATACCTCCATACCCAGCCCCAGGCCCCTCCTGGGGATGGCAAGGCCATTCGTTCTAAACGGAAGGAAAGATGTTGGCAAACTACCTTGCAGCAAACACTGCCACTGCCAGAGCACCTGTAGGTAATCTCAGGTGACGGCGCCTGGAGCCCCAGGTAGCTTAATTTTATGATTAGCGCATATATGAATACGTATATTTGGCATTTTTCTGAAACTAATGCATGATAACAAAGGCTCTGAATTCTGGGTTCCTGATTTTAGCTGTTTGTAGTGTGTGGTTATTGTTTTGTTTGGCTATTTTCCTTCAAATGTTATCTTTCTAAGAAATAGTATTTAAATACTAAGTGTCTGTCAGGCACTTTGATGGGGGCTGGCTATACACAAAGGACAAGGAGGCACAGTTCCTGCCATGTTGGCCTCACAATCTAGTCCTCAAGATACAAATAAATCGGTCAACAAACATACCACAAACTATGATAAGATCCAGGAAGGTATTAAGCGGAAAGCCGAACACAAAAGAGAGATAATATCTTTATGTGGACAGATCATGGCACTCATTCTGAGGGTGTGCCACCTAATCTGAGATCTACATGCTGAAAAGAAGCCAACCTTGAATGGCATGGGGAGACTGTTCTAGACACAGGAAGAAGGGCAAAGGCTCTCAGGCCAGAAGCTGGCAGGAAGTCAGTGTGGCAGCATCAGGGCAAGGAAGAGGAAGGCTGACCTAAGAGGAGGGCGAACAAAGTTCAGGACCAGCTCATGACTGGCCACTTCTGGCTGTGAAACAGTGGTGCCAGGCACACACAGGCCAGAGAGCCATGCACTGCACATCCCACTGCACACCCTACTGCACACCCTACCACGGCTGTGGTGCCGAGACCAAGGCAACTGGGTGGCAAAGAGGACACCCCTCTCCTCAGGAAGCTAGGGCATTTTCCCATGGGCGAGGTGACCATCCTGTGGAAATTCCAAAAGTCCCAGTAGTGCGGGTAAGAGAAAACAAAAACATGCACTACAGTACCACCTATTGGAAAACAAAAGAAAAACTTCTACTTATGAACCCTGCTAAGTAGTTAAAAGAGACAGTACTGAAAATATCACAGTTTTATCCTTTCAAATGCCAAGCAGAAAAATAATCCATTGAGTACTATGAATATCCAAGGTAACAAGGTAGTTTAGAGAGAATTCAATATTTTAGTTCTGAAAAAATCTCAGTGAGATTTCAAAAAATAGCGACACTGGAGACAGAAAACTAGAAATGACTCAGGTGAAGAACAGAGAGAACTGAGAGTAAGACAAATGAACAGACTCTACGAGAACTATCTGACACTATTAGAAAGAACAATATAAGAATAATGTTTATAGTTGAAGAGAGAGAGAGAGGGAGGGAGAGAGAGAGAGAGAGAGAGAGAGAGAGAGAGAGAGGACAAGAGAACCTATTTAAACAAATAAGTGAGAACATACCAAACCTATGGAAAGAGCTGGATCCTGAAATTCAAGAAACTACCATATCACCTTAATACCTCAATGAAAAATGACCTTCTCCAAGGCACATTATATGAAAGTTCTCAAAAGTTAATGACAAAGAATTATCAAGGCAGCCAGGGAAAGAATGATGGTTACCTATAAAGGTAATCCCATTATTAGATTAGCATTGGATTTTTTTAAAGCAGAAATCCTGCAAGCTAGGACATAGTGGAATCGAATATTCAAAATATCAAAAGAGATGAACCACTATCCAAGAATAATATATCCAGCAGTTATTCTTTAGATATAAAGAGAAATAAAGGCTTTTTCAGACAAACAGAAGCTGAAGAAATGTATCACCGTAAATCCTGTTCTACAAGAAATGTTTAAATAAGCTCTTCCTCCTGAAACAAAGCAAAAGGACACAAAACTGCAAGTAAGATGAGCAATGACAGACAGTAGCATAAAATTGCATCTCTCAGACTAGGGTAGTAAATATTTAAGTATAAAATGAAGGTTTAAGTGGGGTAAAAGCAGTTAAAAAGGAAAACAATAGCTACTGCCATTTAAAGATAAACACAGAGCATAAATAGGGTAACTTGTGACAACAAGAACCTAAAAAGGGAAGAGAAAAAGGACTGCGTTGCACAAATGAATGAAGATAAGATGCAATTAAAAGAATCAATAGTGTGCATATAAAACTTTATTTGCACAGACATAATGATAACCACACACACAAAAAATTAGAACTGAAAACATATAATATTAAAAAAAAATGAAGGAGAAAAGCATATAATACCACTAAACTAATATAGCAGACAGAAACACCAGGGAAAAGAAACAATGAAGGTACAATATAAACACAAAACAAAATTCTTAAAAATATACTTTCCCAGACTGAATCATGAAGAATTAGAAAATCTCAACCATCTATGATAAGGTAATTGAAACAGTCACTAAAACATCTCAAAAAATAAAAGTCCTGGACCAGATGACTTCACTAATGACTTCTACCAAATATTCAAAGATTTAATACCTATCTTTAAACTCTACTGAAATATTAAAGAAGAGGCAATACGTCCTAACTTAGTTTATGAGACCAATATTACCCTGACACTGAAAGCTATCAAGGACAACACACATATACACAGAAAATTTACAGGCCAATATCTCTGATGAATATAGATACAGAAGTCCTACAAAATATTAGCAAATCAAATAAAACCAAACATTAAAAAGATAATACATCATGATCAAGTGGGGTTTATTCCAGGGATGCAGAGATGGTCAACATATGTAAATAAATTAATAGGATTTACCACATTAACAAAATAAAGAATAAAATAATATGATCATAGCAACAGATACAGAAAAAAGCATGTGACAAAACATCAATTTATGATTAAAACATTCACCAAAATGGGTAGAGAAGAAAAGTAACTCAACATAATAAATGTCATATATGACAAACCCTCAGCTAATATTATAGTCAATGGTAAAAAACTGAAAGCTTTTTTCCTAATATTAGAAACAAGATAAGGATGCCCACTTTAGCCATCATTATACAACATAATACTAGAAGTCCTAGCCAGAGCACAGAGCAATAAGGCAAGAGAAAAAATAAAAAGAATTCAATTGGAAATGAAAAAGTAAAATTGTAACTTTTTATATATGGCATGATTCTATATACAGAAAACTCTTAAGATTTCACCAAAAGACTATTAGATACAATAAAAAAAAAATAGTAAATTTGCAGGATACAAAACAATGCACAAAAATCTGTTGCATTCCTTCATAATAACAATGAAATTCAGAAAAATAAATAAAGACAACAATTATGTTTGTATTTGCAACAAAAAGGATAAAATACCTAGGAGTCAATTTAACAAAGGAAATAAAGGACCTATACACTGAAAACAGAACACTGTTGAAAACAATTAAAGTTCACACAAAGAGCCCTGGCCAGTTTGGCTCAGCAGTTAGAGCATTGGCCCTTGAACCAGAGACTCCTGGATTAGGTTCCCACTAAGGGCACATACCTCGGTTGTGGTTTGTCCCCGGCCCCAGTTGGGGTCATGTCTCTCTCACATCAATGTTTCTCCCCCCCCCCCCCTCCTCCCAACTCTGCTATGTCTGAAGATAAATGGAAAAATGTCCTCAGGTGAAGATTGATTAAATAAATAAATAAATAAATAAATAAATAAATAAATAAATAAATAAATAAAGTTCGCACAATGAAATGAAAGGTATCCCATATTCAGGGATCAGAAGAATCAACACAGTTAAAATGTTCATATTACATAAAGTAATATACAAATTTAGTGCAATCCGCACTAAAATCGTAACAACATTTTTCAAAGAAATTAATCAAATGTGTATGGAACCACAAAAGACTGAATACCAAAGACAATTTTAAGAGAAAAGAACTAAGCAGGAGGTATCACACTCCCTAACTTGATGATACTGCAAAGCTACAATAATCAAAACAGTACAGTACTGGCAGAAATATAGATGCACAGACCAATGGAACAGAAAAAGCCCAAACATACATGGACAACTAATGATTGCCAAAGGAGCCAGAGCTTACAATACAGAAAGGAAAGCCTCTGCAATAAACGGTGCTGAGCAAATGGGAAAGTCACAGGCAAAAGAATGAAACTAGGTGCTATTTGACACCATACACAAAAATTAACTTAAAATGGGTTAAAGACTGAAATATAAGACTAAGACAATAAAATACACAGAAAAGAATAGCTACTAAACTTATGAACCTTGGTCTCAGAGAAACGTCTGTGATCTTGACCCCAAATACAAGGTATATAAAGTAAAAATAAATGAATGGCACTGCATAAAACTAAAAAGCTTCTGCATAGCAAAAGAAACCATCAACAGTACAAAAAGCTGACCAATTAAATGGGAGAAGCTATTTGCCAACAATACCTGCCATAATGGGCTAATATCCAAAATGTGTAAAAAAATAAAATAAAACTAATTCAACTCAACAACAGCAAAGAACAAACAATCCAATAAAAAAAGAAAGGGGGGGGGCAGAGGATCTGAACAAACACTTCTTCTCCCCAGAAGACATACAAATGGCCAACAGATATATGAAAAGATGTTCAACCTCACTAGCCATAAGAGAGATAGAAATGAAAAGCACAATGATATACCTATCTTATACCTTTTAGAATGGCTATTATCAATAAGGCAGGAAATAACAAGTGTTGGAGAGGATATGGAGAAAAAGGAACCTCCATACACTGCCAGTAGGATTGTAAATTGGTACAGCCACTAAGAAAAACAGTATGGAGGTTCCTCAAAATATTAAAAATAGAGTTACTATATGATCCAGGAGCCCATCTTCTGGGTATCTACCCAGAAAATTTGAAAACATTTATCCAGAAAGATAAATGGAGCCCTATGTTCATTTCAGCATTATTCATGGTAGCCATGACATGGAAACAATTTAAATGTCCTTCTGTGAGTGACTGGATAAAAAAAAGTTGGTGCATCTACAGAGTGGAATACTACTCAGCCATAAGAAAAGATGAAATACTGCCATTTGTGACAATATGGATGGATCATAAGAGTATCATGCTGAGCAAAATAAGTCAGACCAAAAAAAAGGATAAGAACCACATAATTTCACTCAAAAATAAAATATAAAACCGAAAGCAACAAACAAACAAAGGAAGGACATAAACATAAAGACACAGACAACAGTATGGTGGTTACCAGAGAGCAAAGGCGATGGAGGGAAATTGAAAGGGTAAACATGGTCAAATATATGGTGATTGGAGGAGGCCAGATTCTGTGGGAAGCCCATAATGCAATATACAGATGGTGTAATGTAGAATTGTACATCTGAAACTTATATACTGTTATAAACAATGTAACTCCAATACATTTAATGATGAAAAAGAATTGTGTCTCTTCAGTAAGAGAAAGAGAAGGAGGAGGAGGAGCAGGAGCAGGAGGAGGAGAAGAAGCTACTGCCTGCCTTTCTAAATGAATGTGGCCTAATAGGAAAATACCCACTCCAGAAATAATGACTACAAAAGCAACTAGAGAAACAACAGGGGCTGGTAAACTTGCCATCCAAATCAGTATGGTTTTTGGAAAGTTAAAAACAGGTTCTCTTTTTAACAAGGTCACCTAATGGAATGTCACTCCATTATATATCTCCTAGTCTTCCCCATTTTTTCTATTACTAAACTCTCCAAAGATTATTTTAATTGTTTTAAATATTCTTTTTTTAAAAAAAATTTTTTCCTTTATTGGTTTTAGAGAGAGGAAGTGAGAGGGAGAGAGAGAGAGAGAACATCGATTGGCAGCCTCCTGCATGCTTCCCACTGGGGATCAGGCCCACAACCCGGGCATGTGTCCTGACCGGAAACCTTTTGGTGCATGGGTTGATGCTCAACCACTGAGCCACACAAGCTGGACTAAATATTATTCATGCTCAGAAACCCTCACACTGGACTGATCATCAGAATCTCCTTTGTACGTTAAAAATGTGTATTACGTAGGCAGGTGCATAAACACACACATAGAGAAAGAGATCATTCCCGGTCACTCTCAGAAAACCGAATCTTGGGGTGAGGGTCAGGAATTCTTATTTTACCTCCATCCCAGTCTGTCTGAGACTTACTCAAGGAAGACTCACTGTTCTCTCTGTTTCCAGTCTGTTCTATTGCTGTGTACCCTTCAAACCGCCAATACACCAGTTTATGAAGTCTGAATGTAATCATAATATTCTTCCTTCAAAAATCTTATTTTATTCCATACGGAATCATTTCAAAACCACTTGAGAGGTCTATCTGCAAAACTCTACGGATGTATCATGATCATGTCATCATTAATGTAATAGCAACATCTAAGAGGAAGCCTAACCACCAGGTATGTGTATTTAAAACTTGCTTGCTTGTTTGATTTTTTTTAAATAGCAAAGCACAGTAGATAGTGATATTAGACTGAGTAGTGATTAGGTAACCTGAAACTCACACACAAAACATAATTATCTGTTGACCTAAAAGGAATATCTGTTGACCTGAATCTGCATTTGTTTACCAAAAAATACAATGGCTTGAGTTCAACTTCTGATAATCACACATCACTTAGATAAGGGTAATTAGTATAGTTTTATGATACAAATAATATTTGAATATATCTTTATTATTAACAAAAACAATGTAGAAGTACATAGAGCCAAGAGTAAAATGCTACCTTATAACCTCGCCAATCATTTCACTCTTCTTAGAGGAAATAAAATTTAAGAGTTTGCTTGCATGTTTTCAGATTTGTAAAAATTTATATGAGTAAATATATACAACACAAATATATATCTTTGGCTTGTTGGGGTTAATTGTTCTTTACAAATTTTTTTTTTCATATAAGAAATCATTATTTTGCTATTTCTTTTTTAGTTACTATAATAACATGTGTACGTGTGTGTCATGTATTCTGGAAGGCGATATATATGTAAATATGCACACATATATGCAGATATGCAAAAATACACATATATAGCAATCTTTTTAACTTTTGTATAATATTTTATAATATGGAATATCAAAAGCTATTCTCTTACTAATTGGATACCAAGGTTGTATCTATTATTCAGTATTAAAAATAATTATATAATATAAATACTTTCACATCTGTTTTTACATTATATTTAACAACTATTTAAACTTCTATATTTTTAGTGATACCTCTTTTCTCATTCCTAATTTTATTTATTTGAATTCTCTCATCATTTATTTCAAAACATTTATTTTTTAAAAATTACTGTATTAACCAAATCTACTTCTTTGTATTCATTATATATTTCTAATACTTTGGTTTTGAAGCTTAGATATAATTTAATGTTTTTACTTTCTAATAATTTCATTGAAGCCTATGTATTTTTATTGATTATTATCCAAAACATGTGTAGTGAGCTGACTGCTTTCTATTTTTACATAGTTAGTCCTTTCAGTTTGGGCTTTCTTGCTCATTTTGTTTTGTACCCAATTACTATGAAGGGTTTGAAAAGAAAATATAATTTGATTGTTGTTTTTGTTTGTTTGTTTGTTTTTCTGGGCATTTTCTTGTTGATTTCTAATTTTAAAAACAAAAAATTTTCACACTAGATAACAAGACCTTATAGGTAGCAAGTCCCAATTTGTGACTCTCCCTCCAACAAACAAACAAAAAAACAGCCCACTGAAGATGAACAAATATTTACTTCACTGAGACCTAACCTATTGTGTAGGACACTACACAGACCAGACCTGCACCTTGAGATCAGTTCCATACTAGATTACAAGCAACTTCCTATTTCATTTTGAGCTGAGCAATGGATTAGATTTATCTAAAGCCTCGGCAGGATGAGGTGAGTATAGGTGTGCATTTGTGGAATATCACATATGAGGAAATGTCATTCTTTCAACAAACACTTATTGAGAGCCTACAACATGCAAGATTATGTTTCTAGACACCTGGGACTCAGTAAAAATAGATGACTTCTGTCCGTGTAGAGTTTGTGTTTTATTAGGAAGCCAGATGATAATATAATAATAAATTGAATATGTAAATTATAAGGTATCTGAAAGTAATAAGTGCTATGGCTACAATAAATAGAGTAAGTAAGAAGGACTGTGATTCTTAACTGTAATAAAATAAGGCAGTCTGAGTGGCATTGAGCATTGAGCATTGAGGAGGCAGATATCTGGAGAAAGAGAATCGGGTGCAGAAAGAAAGAAACAGTTCAAAGGTCCTGTGGTGGAGAACATTTTGGATGACTGTGTAGAGAACCAAAAGGCTGGAGAACTGAGTAAGGCAGGAAGCTGTGGGAGATGAGGTCAGAGTTTAAGGGGAGGTGTAAAGACCTCTGTAGATAAAAAAAATTGATTCATACATATTTTGCCAATTAAAATCTTTCCTCAAGATATTTAGGTCCAAGCCTTCTCCCCTTGGATTTAAATTATAAAGAAGTCTTCATCTTGTATTAATAATTTAAGAAAGTTCATGCTCCACCGAAGTCCACCCCTGTAGTCTAGGTTTCCCTCCTTTCCCTCCAGCACTTTGGAAACAGAAAAGCACGAACATCTGCAGACCCGCCAGTGCCAGTCTGCAGCTGAGCCCCACATGCCCAGGCGTTTAGAGAATGAGCTGATTCTGACCCTGAATGTTGTTCAAAGCATGGACAATGCCTTGTTTCTGGCAGTCTCATTGCTTTTCACTTTAGCATTTGCACAATGTCCCGGATTGACAGCCCCACAAACTGGGTCTTTCATTTACTTATTTTAAATTTCTGATAGGATCTTACCTTCCTAGCTGGAGCATTAGCAAATATGTCCACTTTTCCTCCATCCAGAACACATATGGTCCGTTCTAGATGAAACAAGGTAGTCACCAGTCCAAAAATAAAAAACAGTCGGCTAAGATTAGACGCCAGAGGAAGTGTAGATCAGAAACTGACATTCCTCGGGTGTCAGGAACAGTCACCATTTTATTCACAACATACAGGTGCTTCCACGGAAATTGATTAAATATTTCTGGCATAAATGAATAAATGGAAAGTATGTTTTTGCAATAGGAGACATGACCATTTAAGTATTATTTTCTACTTACAAATTCTGTGTCCTTGGTCACTGCATGTAACTTCTCTGTGCCTCAGTCTCTATCTGTAAAATGGGCTTTATAGCCCCATGCACTGTGCTATTGTAAAAACACAGTAAATAATTTAGTGCATGTAGAAACCACCAGGCACAAACTCAGGCCTATGTTTTATTATGACTTCTCACACTCCACCCTTGTTTCCTTGAACACACACTCATGTGTGACTGTCATTCCACACAATTCTGTGTGAAATATTTCACTAAACTTCTCAGATTTGTCTGTTGACATCGTGTTCATTGTTCAAGACCTGTCTCCTCTGAGTGGCCTCCCCAAGCCCCTCGTCTTCCGAGTATGCCTAGAACTTCATCTGCAGCCACCTAGCTGCCTCTGGTCTCCTGGTGCCTGCTGGGTAAGCAAATCCGGAGGGCAGGTGATTCCAGTAGGAGTTCCCACTGGGACTTCTTTCCCGGAGTTGTCAACATTCAGTAAAAAAAAAAAAAAAAAAAAAAATCATCTAAATAATTCTGCAAAATTAATTACTTGTGTGCATTCAGCATTCAGACAACCAGGATTATTGTATATGCACGTTGATATCCCAGCCTTTTCTATGTTACAGGGAGATGTACAACCATCAGCTGATAGAAATATCTAGAACACAGAAGAGTGTTCTGTAGAGTGAATATTTACGTCTGGTACTCACTCTTCCTCAATTTCTTCTCCTTTAAAATGAGGAAAAACTGTACCTTATTCACAGAGTTGCTGTGAGCTCTATATAAGTCAGTATAATGTAAAGTACTTTAAAACATTCCTGGCCCATAGTAAACACTTGAGTATCAGTGGTGTGGTCATTACTATCTTTATTTTCTATTATATTTACATTGGGGGGAACCTATTACTTTTTTTAAAAAGTATGTGGTTGTATTACATATTTTTAAAATTAAAGTGATTCTGACTCCTGGTTCTTTATAAACACAAATAATCAGCATTGGACCAAGATGGAGCAATCAGGTAGTATTTCTTAAACAGGTCAGTGCCAGTTCTAACGTCGTCTGGCTTGCTCCCCACAATTCTGTCCTCATTTCTTGCCACTCTTCACACAGGTCCTACTCCTCAGGCCTTGTGTTTTCTCAAGAAGACCCTCCTCACTGCCACCATCCATTTTGGTCATCTGGTCACTCCCTAATCGCATGATAAAATACAACTCAAGGCATCTTCTCGAGTGAGCTTTTCTTGGCAAACAACATTAACCCAGTGCCATTTTAGTGGAGGTGTGTGGCTCAAAACTCACGTTCTGGCATTAAGCAGACAAAAGCCTCAATCCAGGCTCTGCCACATATCATCTATTGGCACCGGCAGGGTAAATTAGCAATTCCAAGTCTTGCATCTCATTTCCTCCATATGTGGGATGCACCTACTTCAGAGAGTTGCTGTGAAGATCTAAAGAGAATACACTTACGTGTTTAACACACAGTGTCGGTATAGAGAATAGAGCTTTATAAATATTGGCCATTTTGTTTGACTCACTTCTTGACTTCTGTAGTATTCTCTACCTTGCAACCTATAGCCAAATTGATATACATCTTTATATTCTGCCAGACACACACTCGGGCCTCTGTAAACATTCATTGGCTGGAACAATAGTAAATGCACTCCCAGAGGGTAGAGTCTGCTCAGTCCTTCAGAGCCAGGTTTGCAATGCCATTCTTAAAGACCCTATAGTAGGGTGCCAGGTTTAGCAAGTAAAAATACATTGCACCCAGGTAAATGTGAACTTCAGTTAAAAAAAAAAAATTTTTTTTTTTGTAAAAGTATTTTCTATGGACATCTGAGGTATACTAGAAACTTAGTTTTTATTTGAAATTCAAATTCAACTGAGTTTTCTGTATTTTATCTGGCAACCCTACTCTGAAGCCACTTTCAGATCTGTACATTTTTCTCTTCCTCTGTCAAAACTGAGAATGGAGACTCAGGTCCATCTCTGGGACAGTCAACATTAATTGGGTGTAATCCTGTATTATTCATCTAGTCAATCTAACTGTAAGTAGAATTCATTTCTTTCCAAGTGGCCACTACCGTTAAATTAACTTTCTTTTCTTAGAAGAATACTGAGGTGTACCATGGTATCCTTTTTCTTTCTCCTGAGGTAGTAATAACGAGTTGCATAAATGCTTCCAAACTTACATGAGAAATATACTAGCCCAAAGCAGTAGTAACTCAGGCCTTCATTTGTCCCTTTTATTTGATCAATTCTAAGGAAGAAGCAGAATCTGTGGGCTGGTCCTGCTCAAATAAAAGTCATTTTATTTGAGAAGTTAATTAGCTCCTGTGTTTATTGCTCCCATCCCTGGCACCAATGGCACATACTTCAGTATAATTTAGTACCTAGATATTTTCAATCTGTTAATACTCAGCATAGGTTTTGCTACATGCAATGTATAGATTCCATGTGTGTCTTATTCTTTATGTCTAGCTTCTAGCAAAGTTCTTGGTATAGAGGTGGAGGTCAATGCCTAGTTGGTGACTAAAGAAATGGATAAGATCTCAGACTCTGGATACATACAAAACCAGATTCAAATTCTGACTCTGCCATTTATAGGTATCTGTGTGACCCTGCAAAGTTCCTTATTCTCCAAGACTTAATTTTCTTATCTATAACATGGGAATAAAAATAGTAACTGGGACATAGATAAAATTGGAAGATTAATTGAAATCTTGCACTTAAGCTGCTTAGCAGAGGGGCTGACATCACAGCAAGTGTTTTGGAACATTAGATACTATTCTGTTACATTTCCCAACTACTGCAGGCCAAGTGTCAACAAAACGCCTCTGTGTGAGAACCTGACCTTGAGTTAATTCTCTAGCTCAGCTCCCTTGAAAACCCTGACAAGACTAAGAAGGTCACCTATTTCTAGGCAGCATAGCTAAGGGTGTAGCGTGTGCATTGTCATGAATACGCCCTGTATAGTGACTATGGATGCTAGTCTTTGGAGTGTTAAGAGAGATATTGGCCATCTGGGACAGGAAGCTTCTAAGCCAGAGGAGCTCTGTACCCACCAACCTTGACTCCTTGCATCTAAAGTTGTCCTCTGGAAGGAAGACAGCTTGTGGATGGCTGTGTGAACTGCAGCCTAGATTGCCACACAGAGGAAGGCTGGACACTGCCCCTCCCTCAAGCAGTAGCTCCTCCGGTCCTCTCGGTTAACTCCCAGTGTGGCCCCGTATTGTCGTAAGAGTCTGATGCTCACTTAAGCCTGAGAAGACTCCTAGTGGGTGTTCTAGCCCTTTCCAGGGAAGGTCATCTGTTTTGTATCCCTGATAAATTCCCCGATGACCTTGGGATATTAGGACTAGAAGCAGTCCTACATGCCATCACTCTTGACAAATTGCATGAGGTGGGAAGCTCCTTTCAATATTTTCTATGACTGTCTGGCCAACCTCTTATTCAACACTTCCAGCCACAGTGAACAAGTTTTTCCCTTAGGAGTCCACTGTGTGCCAAGTAGTCCTCATTATAAGGCTTTGCTCTGCACAGAAATCTGCCTGCCCCTGAAATGTGTATTAGTTTTATCTCTGTCCTGTCTTGGTTGCTTTAGAGAATATGTTTAGATCTGCCCCTATGACTAATACTCACATATTTTAGACATCAAATTTATCCCCCATTAATCTCCTTTTTTTTTCAATAAAAATATGCCCATTTATATCAAGTATCCCCTACTGTCTTTGCCATTTTCCTGTCCTTCTTCTTATACTAAGCCACCTCATTAATCACTCAGGGTAGTTTCTAGAGCAGGTGGAACAATCTCGAACTCAGAGCAAAGGTGTATTTTTAAAGTAGAGCTTATTTCTTTTACATTATAGGAATAATAAACAAGTATTTTAGAACTTGAGAAAGGCTGAAAATACAGAGAAGAAAACTAAAACATTATAGCTGACAAAAATGTATATGTATGCATGATATGAATGATAATTAATAGGAGATGGTAGCCATATAAGTCTATGCTTGAATTCATGCTTTGTGGTAATACCACCCTCATTCAAATAATGGAGCCACAAACTATTAGGCATGTAAATTTGGGGGTTATTTAATGTCTCTAAACCTAAGTTGTCTCATCTGTAAAATAATAATGGTAAAGATTTCACTGGGTTGTTCGGGATAGAAAAAACTAGTCTATGTAAAATATTCTGGGTGTACTTGGCTGAGAGCAAGCAGTAAGAAAATCAGTATTACATGTTGATAAAGATTATAGGCTTTAAGCTTGAATCTCTATTCTACTATTAACTGTGAACTCTTAGACAAGTTATTTAACCTCCCTCCGTCTCCATTTTCTTAGATAAAAAAGTGAGGTTGTGGCAGATTCCATTTTATGAGGATAAGCACAAAAATATTTCCAGTAGTACACATCTAGAAATTTGCCAACTCCATCACCAAGAGGTGGAGCCACCCTGGCTGGTTTGCCTCAGTGGTTAGAGCATTGGCCCAGGGACCAAAACGTCTCAGGTTGGATGCCCAGCTAAGGGCACGTACCTGGGTTGCAGTTTGGTCCTCGGCCCTGGTTGGGGTCATGCGAGAGGCAACCAATCGTGTCTCTCTCACATCAATGTATCAATGTTTCTCTCTCTCTCTCTCTCTCCCCCTCCCTCCCTCAATCCCTCCCTCCCTAAAATCTAAAAATAAATGGGAAATAAAAGTATCCTCCAGTGAGGATTTAACAAACAAATAAAAAAGAGGTGGAGCCTATGACCCCACCCTTTAACCTGGGTGGGCCTTTGTGGCTGCCTGAATAGTAGGAACAGGGAAAGTGGTGCGTGACTCTCAAGGCTAGGTCCTAACAGTGATACAGCTTCTAGTCCTCTTCTCTTCCCCCACCCCCTCTCTCTCTGACCCTCCTTCCCTCCCTTCCTCCCTTTGAGAACTATGAGAGAAGACATCTGGCTACCTTGAAGCTGCCATGATGAAGAGATTCTGTAGGAATAGTGAGAGATGGCTCATAATTGCAGCTGTTCTCACTTTTAGCTATTTCAGCCCCAACAACAGATATGTGTGTGAGCAAGCCCTCAGATCATTCCAGCCCTATCAGCAAACTGTGATCCTATGAGAGACCCTGAGTGAGAACATACTGCAGTTTACTTAACCCCGGAATCCTGGGAGGTATGACAAAATGATTGTTCTTGTAAGTCACGAAATTCGGGGATAACTGCTTAGGCAGCACAAGATAAATAATGCAAAGATAGAACAGTCTTTGACTCATAGGTTTATGAAGATTAAATGAGATGACTCATATAAACTATTTAACATAGAGAAGTGGTTCTCAAACTTTCGTGTCTGACAGTATCTCCTGGGGGTTTATTATAAAACAGTATCCATGGCCCCTCTCTGAGAATCTCTGATTTAGTAAACCTGGAGAGCAGTCTGGGTGTGCGCCCTTAAAGTGCTCCTAGCAGATGCTGATGCTGATGCTCATGCTCCCAGGCCAGGGACCACATTTTCAAAAACATGGCACAGAGCAAACACTCAATTTATGAATTTTATTCTTACCACCATTTTTAGTATTTACAGTTTTCATTTTATGAAACTTAAGTATTGCCAGTTCCTTTGCACACACAAAAAATGTATACCTAGTTTCTCTCCATAACTCACAGCCTAATTTATGTTTTGTATCCCTAGTGTGATCACAATGGCTTTTACGTAGTACGTGCTTAACACTTGCTTGTTAGGGGGAATATGAACAACTCCCAAGTCTATTTATGGGTATATGATGTATTGAAGATAAAAAGACAGTGTAAAGTAAAGAGTGAGAGCAAGAGCGAGAGCGAGAAGATGGAGACAGAGAAGAGGAAGAAGAAAAAGAAAGAGAAGAGAGAAGAGGGGAGGGGCGGGAAAAGAATTATATGCTCCTTGCTCTCAAACATTTTTTTAATATACTATGACAAGTTTTCACATTGTCCTTTTCTAGTTTTAAGATGTATACCTCAAGGCAGGAGCATCTTATCTCCACACCCGCCTTTATTTCTTTAGTTTCTTTCAAATAAAATGATAAAATTATTGAATGATTATGTAACAGAACATAAAATCTGTTATCAGACTCTTATTTTGATTTTATTTTATGGCTATGTTAGTCTGATAAAAATGCATCACTTGTTGGGATATTTGAGTACTCATTTAGCTCAGGGTGCTGGTATATTGACATTCATCTTGTTGGCAAGATCTTATGGATATAATTATATAAAAATATGACTGTACAGAACAGGACTTGAGGATTCCCTAGAGGCCTCTGGTTTCCATATAGCCCCAATTTTAAGGGTACTTGCTAGGTTGGTTATGGATACCAAGATTTGAAAATACATATTTAATGTTTGAGGTTATCACAAAAACAAATGACACAATCTATATAAAAGCTTCCCAAGCCTGTAGAAATCTACTTGTAAAAACTTAAAGTAACTGATGCCTTGTTCCTTTATATCTAACAGCATGTAAGTCATACTTGGAATTATATGTTTGCTTGCATGCTATATAACATATGTACAATATGTCAAGTACTGTTCTCTACCTATCAATTCATAAATAATTAGGGAAATGTACAAAAGGAGAAAATGTGGCCCTTGCCTTAATTGAAGACATAATTTTGAGAGAAAGGCAATATTTGTAAGACAAGCATTGATTTACTTAAATAGGCATGGGATCCTGTCACTTTCCTGCTAAAAGTATTTTGACATTGTCATATTGCTTTTAGGACAACACAGACACTTTATCGAGTGACTGCCAAAGCCCCCTATAATCAATGTCCTCCTCCAACATATCCCCAAAGTCCTGCAGAGCCTTGGACTTGGCAACTATTCCAACCCATCATTCACTTTCACATTTCCCTGTCTTGGCATTTTTTTTTTTTTTCTAGAATGTATCCACCATTGCTGTTTATACAGTGTCTGATACATAGTAACCATAGCATACAAGAAATTCTAGAACTACTTGGTAATAGTATTCTGTTGCTATGTTATTTTCACCTTTGCCTATGCCAAGAAGTTTGAAGGTGAATGATAGAATTCATGCCAACCTCACTTTGTATCTCCACACAAAGCCCAGAAGAGCTCTTGGTTAAATAAACAAAAGAAGGAAACTACACATATTCTAAACAAGGACGATAAAATAAAAATACAATGAAAAAATTCTAAATTAGGTGGTACAAACCCAAACAGTGCAGATAGTGATTCAATTAGCCATCAAGTTTACCTAATAATGACTTTAAGAAGTGTTGTTACCTTCTTTTAATCTTGATTAATATAAGTTAAATTGACCATCTTGGAGCTGGTTCATGGCAGCAAGTGCACCATCAACTCGTTGCTGGCGTATCCACAGCAGTACAGCATAGGTGTAGAGCTAGGGCACTCTCATTGTTAACTGCATATGATCAATATCTCATTAAGAGTTGCAACTGCTGTATGAGATATGAATTCATATCTATTTTAATTAAGGAGTAATCAGGGACTTCACAAACTAAATACATTACACAAAGGCAGAGCTAGGATTCAAACCTGGGACTATGCCAAAGCTCATGGTCTGTTCAATATATCACAAGGTTACTCAAAGTTATTATGAGAAAGGGAAGAATCATAGTTTTCCCATGGTAGCATGTTTTCTAGGAAAGAAAGAAAGAAATATTGATTTGCATTTCACTTAAGCTTTTAGTAAAGCCGTTATCATCGTAATTAGCTAGTTAATATTAATAAAGGAAAGAAAGCAAAGAGAAGTCAGACATTGTAAGTATGGTCACCTGGGAAGCTTCACCAGGAAGCTACAGCTTCACACAGCATTGTTTCTCCAAGGGGATTAACACTCTCCCTTCCCCCATCCAGTACTGCACTGTTGGGGGAGGGGGAAGATGGGCACATAAGCAGAAGTAGGGGAGGTGCTTGCCTGTCAGCCTAGCCTGAGGAACAATGGATTGGCTAGGAGATGGACCCTACTGGAAGCATGCAAAATCTTGAAAAGTTAATTGGTTAGTTTGAAGAGGCTCTTGGTTAAGATCCCCAGAGAAATAGGTTCCTCTCTCTTGTTCTCTATCGCTCTGTGACCCACATTCACCCATGTGTTTGTGTGTTGTCTCTGCACAGCCGCGGGGACTCCACATGTACATCACTGGACTGGACTAGACTTGAATGCAGAGCAGAAATTGTAGGCAGTGGCCTCTATTCTGACCCTGCTGTAGACATGGTTAAACTTTTTCCTTGGTGAGATGGAAGGAAATGGGACATCGAAAACCCGAGGGTTTATTTCTACCCTAATAAATACAGTCGGCCCTCGTTTATTGCAGTTAATCAGTTCCAGACTCTACCGTGATACATGAATTCCCACGAAGTAGGATTCTTTATTTATAAATCAAATATTTTTGCAGTTAGAGTATAGAAAACCTGTTTACAACCTTTTGAATGTGTTTTTTTTTAACATTATTAGAGCTCTCTAGACATGAAATAACATCCTTTAGTCACCATTACACTCATATTATCCAATATATTAGACAAAATAAGAAAAAATAAGACATATTAGATGTTACAAATATATTATTATTGTACATTTAATTTCACACACACAATTCTTACACACAACCACTAACCTATGAAAATAGTGCAACTTGTTCGATGATGAAGTGATGAAGATGAAGAGATGTACTGCACAGCAAAGAAGAGCAAGGTTACTGCTCCTCTGAAGGCACGACCTCAGTAGCAGAGTCTTCAGGTGGGGAAGTATCTTCAGCAGGTGCATTGTCTTCTTCCACTGAAGGAGCACTAGGAGTAGGCAGCGGGGGTCTGGGTGCGCAGCTGAAGAACAGCATGATAGGCAATTGCTGGCGTTGTCTTTTCATACATGTGAGGAGGCATTTGTAGGTTTCTATCACTCCATCAAGTGCATTCCGGAATGGCAATGCACACATCATTTGTGGGACCCATTCGCCAGTCATGTCCTATATTACCTTAATAGTTCTCACGATTTGCGAGAGATGTTCAAGTGTAAGGCCACTTTCTTCTCCTGACCCCCAGGAACCTCTGGCTGCTCTTCCTCCTCCTCACTCGCAGACTTAGTCATCTCCACCAGATCCTCATCAGTTAAGGGATCTAAATGTGTCTCCAGCAGCTCATCCACATCATCGCGGGTCATATCCGCGAAACCTTCTCCTCCCAGCATCCGGGCCAGCCTAACTGCCTTATCCACTGCCGAGTTGCTTATGTCCTCTGGGGTGAATCCTCTGTAGTCATGGACAATTTCAGGCCACATCATCTTCCAGCTGGCCTTCACGGTCTCCATCTTTATGTCCTTCAACGCAGCCTGGGTGTGCTTCAGACAGGTCACGGTGGTATACTGCCGCCAGTACTCCATCAGCAAGAAGTTCTCCTCAAGGTCCACGCCTTCAACGAGGTGCTGCGGCATGTTTTGTATGTAGAGGGTCTTGAATGCCTGAATAACGCCTTTATCCATGGGCTAGATCAGAGAAGTGGTGTCGGGAGGAAGGAACTGGATCCACACACTGTCATAGGATAGGTCTTGGGCATGACCTCCAGCATTGTCCATGAGGAGAAGGACATTAAACTCGAGTCCTTTTCCCATGAGATGCAGCTTGACTTGGGGGATGAAGCACTTTTAGAACCAGTCCCACAACAGCTGTTTTGTGATCCAGCCCTTGTCATTGTGCATCCAATGCACTGGCAGCTGGTTCTTGTTTTTATTCTTCAGGGCCCTCGGGTTCTTGGCCTTGTAGATAAGGGCAGGCTTGAGAAAATATCCCTCAGCATTTCCACACATAACAATAGTCATATGATCCTTATACGCCTTGAAGCCATGAACCTTGGCCTCATCCTTAGAAATGAATGTCCGGGAAGGCATTCTTTTCCAGAACTATCTTGTTTCGTCCATTTTGAACACCTGTTCTGGATGATACTCACCATCCTCAGGGATCTTCTGGAATGTGTTGTTCACGTAGTCCTCTGCTGCAGGCTGGTCAGCAGAGGCAGCTTCTCCGTGGAGAACGACACTCTTCAGATGATACCTCTTCTGGAACTTCTCAAACCAACCTTGCTCACTGTGAAATCCATGAACATTTCAGAAGAGGGTCCTGGTTGAGGTTCGTCCGCCGTAAAGCGCTGATAGAGCTGCCTCGCCTTCTCCCGGATGACCAGCGAATCCAACAGAATGTTTTTCTTGAGGCTGTCACTGATCCAAACGGCTAGGGCAGACTCCGTTTGCACTATGAACTTATTACGACTTGTCACGACGCGCTTTGCTTGCTTGTTGAAAGAGACAGTAGCTGTTGCACGAATGTTCTTTTCATCTTTACAGATGGAGCTAACAGTAGACTCATTCAAGTCATAATTGCAGGCAACCTCCATGATTTTCTTGCCATCTTTGATCATATCCAAGAGTTTCACCTTCTCCTGGATGGTAAGCATCTTCCTCTGGCACTTAGTTTCATCGTCAGAAGGCTTAGAAGAAGCAGCACATTTAGGAGCCATCGTGGGGTTTAGATAAAAGTTCTCAGAAATCGCAAACACAAGAGCAAAGATGTTTCCAACGCACAGTGATGTAGAAGCAAGTATGAGAGAAACAAACTTTCATGAGGCTGAGCCAATCAGTGGCCAGGATAGGAAGAGGATAGGATAGCCAATCAGTAAACAGCATGCTCTGATTGGTTTGGTTTCACCACACCCGATATTTTGGAAAAAAGTTATTGCCCACAAGGACTGGTCCAGGGGTTGCACTTGGCATTGAAGGATTCCTGGGGTGCTCGAATACACAGGCCTACAGTCCATACGTACAGTAATTTTAATTGTCATACAGAGGTGTACAATTGACTTAGACAACCAAGCGCATTCTCGATATCATTTTCACTGTCTTGATCAACTTTTTAATCAATATATTTGAAAAAAAAACACGATAAAGTGAAGCTGCGAAAGTCCAAGTGTGAAGTGGCGAGGGACGACTGTATTACTCATCCTCCCATTCGAGACTCAGGGAATTCTTTTCTTCATGACATCACAAGAACTCCACTTCCACTGATAACAAAGCTACATCCTGGGGATAGACTGGTAAATATCAAAATAACACAAATATACAGCCTGTTCTGGTGGAGTTTAGGAGAAGCAGGCATAAGTAAAAATCTCCATGAATAAATGCAAAATTACAGCCGTGTGAAAGGTGATTTTTAGAAGGAACTGTCTAGGACTTTAAATCTTCTATAAGGGAAAGAACAGAGTTGGCCACGTCTTTCTTTGGATGTGATGAAAGAATGGGGATGCAAAAGAACAGTTGGACTCCAGGAGTGCCTGTGGGCGGAGAGGAGTATTCAGAAGAAAGAAACATTTCAGGCTAGAAAATGGCACAAGCAAAAGCCCTGGGAAAAGGAGGGATGTCTCCTGTTTGAGGGAAGAACATTGTATTCCAGACGTTCTGACCCAAGAGAACAGTATGAAGACATCTTCTTACATTGAAATCTGGCAAAAGAGGAAGGTTTTGTGTCTGGAAGATTCACTTTGATTTTAATTTAAACTGGGCTTTATCACATTTCTTTCCTTCTTTAACTATCAAGCTTCTCCCCCTGCGGTGAAGATAATAGCATAAACATTGAAGCCACAGATACTCAAGTTGCAGAATATAATGGGTTTACTTCAGGGTAATAACTAGAAGGGTTGTTATCCATTTCCTTAATAAACAAGAAGAGGTTGTTCAGAAATCTGGGATTTATAACAACAATAAGTATGATCTTTGATTTGTACTAGATTTTGGCTCAAACCCAAATCTTTACTAGTAGGTCAGCTAGGGCAGGGAACTTACATTTTCTGAGCCTCAGGTTGTTTATCTATAACATATTGTAATGAGTAAATTGAAGCAATATAAAATGCTAAGCCATATTTAATATATTGCCCTTGTTTTTCCCTTTCCGTTATTTTTTTTAAATGAACATATTGCATTCAGGCCTCTGACAACATTTCTTCTGCCCACCTCTCCCTTTTTTTATTTGGTTTGGTAACTTTTCTCTTTTATTCCTGGCAATAAATCAAAGACCCCCTTACTTTTGTTACCTCTGTGCTATATTGAATCCTAAAGAGTGTTACTCTGCTATAAGACAAGACTAATACCTTCTGAGTTATTTTTTTCTTATAGAAATAATACTGCATACCATACTGTATACTTGCACTTCTTTTTATAGCACACAAAGAGAATAATACAGGCAAATGACACTCTTGTCCATTTCCGAGACAAGAGGTGGCCAGAAGACTATGTTGAATCACCGATGCCCAACTGAGAAAGCAGAGCTCTTTGTGTGGAGGGGGTGGGGTGAAGAGCCTCAGTAATGGGCTTTATGTGCTTTATCACACACAGTGCTTATGTTTGGGGTAATAGTTCATGGAGATAAACACTTTTTTTTTTTTTCCTGTTTGCAATAATTCTTATTTCCTCAATGCAACCACTCAGATCCATGTTTTCTTTTCATCATGTATCCATTATTAGCAGCACTACAAAGAGACACTTGTCAGGATTGGAAATGTCAGGTGTTTTAGAAGATGTGCTTGAAGATTAGAGACAGTTTGCAATTCTCCTTGGTTGAGACTTTGTATTGTCTTCATGCTGATCCACGGGGCAACCTAGCTCTTCTAAATGTTGTTCTTCTTGGTGGTTTGTTTTTTTTTTAAAAAAAAAACAAAGCCATGAATAAAGAAAAGCACTGTCCTATCTTATTCATCTTGTATATGTAGGCACCATCCCATCCTCTCTCTTACACTGCAATTTTCTTGTCTGTAACTCCCTAAGTGGTAAGTTCCTTGAATCAAGAGACTTTATATTTTTCAGAATTATATGCCTAACACACAGTAAGTGTCCCATAAATAGGAATGTAATGAAAAAATAGAGAAAGATTGCCCCCTACTTCAATGCATCTTCCATTTCTTTGCAATGGGTCCTGGAGTCTTTCCTATTTTACTGCCTTTTTTCATAGTCTGTGTATCTAGTTTTGAGCAAAGTGCACATTTTTCAATAAGAATAATCTATAATAAGGTGAACAATAAGACAATTGGTTTGAGAAATAAGATATTTATCACTCAATTCTTACATATTTCATATAACTAGGAGGTGAAAATTCAGCGTAGGATGGCCCTATGCTACAAATGTTATGTCTGATTCTGTGAGCCAAATGGCTTGGCCTGAGGGACCTGGGTTCCTGCTGGGGGCCCTTTTGAGCAAAGCAATCAGGCAGTGATGAGATTATAGCACCTGCAGATATTATTGTAATCTTTCCACTGCCTACCACAGGTTGGGTTTCCTTGAGAAACAAACTCTAAGACAAAATGTAGGATGCAGCATGTTTATGTAGGTATACCGTTGGGAACGACACCTGTGGAAGGAACAGGTGGGAGTCAGGATTTGGTAAGAGAAGTCAAACTGAAATTTGGCCAACTGCAGCGTCTGTCTAGCACCTGGTGGACTCTGGAGATAGACTAGCCCTATGGATTGTCCCAAGATGGGCCGAGATGACAAGGCCTTTATACTACTGGACACATTAACCCCTCGATGCCAGTGTGTCCTGGCCCTGCTAGGAAAGGGCTTGACCTTGGGCCTGGTAGCTCTCTGCAGACAAGGAAGTCCCTGAATGAGCTGACAGCCCAGGGTTGGTACCTGACAAAACACTGGCAGCTGGGGCTATGTGTCCTTCCTGGAAGCGGAACCTGGGTGGTGCTGGCACATACCATGTTCATTGCAGAGTGCTGACAATAGAAGCCCCTCCCCAGATGCCCTTACAGACGTAGGGATAGCCAACCGTGGGAAGGCCTTCCATTTCTGTGAATTAGTGCCTGGTTATTTGAATCTACTTGCCTTATATCCCATTCATACTTATAATTTAGGTAAAAAAAAAAAAGAGGGCTACTTTGTGATCTATATATCTATATCTATCTATATCTATATCTATCTATATCTATCTATATATATATATATAATTATTATTATAGCTAAGCTTAAAGACAAGCTTTACAAAGTGTCAACTCAGGCTGCCATAGCAACATGCCACCTACTGGGCTGCTTAAACAACAGAAATTCATTTTCTCATTGTTCTCCAGGCTGCAAGCCCCAAACCAAGGTACTGGAAGATCTGGTTTCTGGGGAAGGTTCCCTTCCTGGCTTCCACATGGTCGCCTCCTCACTGTGTCCTCGCATGGCCCTCCCTCAGTGCATGCATGAGAGAGAGAGAGAGAGATCCCTGCTGTCTCTTCTTCTTCTTGCAAGGGTGACAGCCATATCAGAATAGGGACGCACCCCTATGACCCAATTTAAATTTCAAATATACTCACAGTGGGAGTTAGGGATTCAACCTATGAAATTCAGGGGAACACAATTCTGTTCATATCACCAAATAATTAAGTTGGTGATTATAGCTGATTCCAAGTGCACTACACAATGTAAATGTTTCTTCGGTTATTGATCCTTTTTTTGTTGGCATCTTGTAAATACTCTCTAAGGATGATAGATCATTCCTTGTTTGATTTTAATTGGCTGTCCTTCTCATTTATATTTAGGCTTATGACTCTATGATTATATACCTGGACTTCATTCTCCTAACTTCAAAAACTTGCTAACAATCTGTACAAATTTTCTGCATACTCCACAACATATCTGATCTTTCCTCCGGCACTACTGACCTTGCACGTACAGCTGAAGTGAAAACACTCTGTTGTCATCATATTAGTCTGGAAGGACAACTTATGGTGACTCAGGGAGAACATTCCGTCATTTTGGTTATAATTCAAATTATGAAATTCCAAAAATACTTCCTTCAGTAAGGTGCCTACCCTTGTCTGGCACATCCCAGTAGCTAAATAAACATTTTGCGAAAACAAATAGTAGAGCAAGCACAGAGACTTGATCTTGCTTTGTGATGTCAGCACTTCCCTCCCTGCGGTGATAGGTGTGTTATCAAAACTGGGTTGGGGAGGACGTGTTTTGCACGTACTACCTCTAGTACTAGGGTTTAAGGAACCCATTTAAAAATTATCTAGAACTGCCCTGGCCGGTTTGGCTCAGCGGTTAGAGCATCGGCCTGCGGTCTGGAGAGACCCGGGTTCGGTTCCTGCTAAGGGCATGTACCTCGGTTGCAGTTTGTCCCCGGCCCTGGTTGGTCGTGCGGGTGGCAGCCACTCGATGTGCCTCTTTCACGTCGATGTTTCTCTCTCTCTCTCTCTCTTCCTCTCTCTCCCTCCCACTCTATCTGTGCAAAAAATGGAAAAATGTCCTCGGGTGAGGATAAAAAAAAAAAAAATTATCTAGAACTGGAGTTACGGGGGTAGTGTAGTGTATGTTTCCCCCTCTTCCTCCCTCTTAATCTATTTCTTCTGTTTTCAGATTCAGGATGTTGGGAGTACTTAATGTAAAATGCCTTATGAGAAAATGCGATTAAAACAGCATTGAGAAGTCTGTTTCTTGTTTTCCAATAACGTTGAGGTTGAATAATCTATTCTTTGACAACAGGCAACATTTTGCACATGTCTTACCTATTTGGACCTTTGCTTTGGGGCACTGGCCTCTGCATCCCTCTAAGATCTTTGTGATACTGACTGCCTGTTTGTGGTTACATGACCTATAAGCAGATTTGGATATACTGACTTTGACCATATGATCCATAGAGTTAGTTTCCTCTAAGTTAGACCCAAAGCTTGTCATGATAGTTAACAGATTCCTTTTTTAAAGTCCTGGTTTTATAAGGATATATACATTTTTGTTTTATTGAATGGAAGCAGAGTCACGCATTTCTAGTCTACCATATAAAAAGAAACACGTACTTTTTACTTTAAAGACCAAAGGAACTGAATTTATCTGCCCTACATTTTTACTTATACAACATACATTATTATAGCCTGAAGGTGACATCTAATAAGCTTTTTCAAAATTACTTTTAATTATGGAATTTAATTTTTTTTTCTTTCTCTACAAATGTGGATTCAACTAAGGAAATTTAATTTATCCAAGTATTTATTGAGTAACTGCTGTGTCACAGGAACCTTCTAGATTCTCAGAGGAGGTGGGAAATATGATTTCAGATAGATACTTACAAAAATGATTATTGATCGAGCACTTTCTTTGTAATATTAAGCCCAATAATCAAGTAAAGGCACGTCAAATAAGCAGAAAAGAAAACAAATGCTGACTATTTGCTTGTAGCAGGCGACAGTGGTCTTGATGAAGCAAAGCTGATAAAATTGCCCGTTGGGCTTTGACCCCGGGCATGGCCATGCCTTGTCACATTCTCAGCAGTTTAAGGTGAGGTGCTCAGCAAAGATCACGACAGAGGAAGCTCATGAGCTGCTTTTCTTACCACCTGATTGGTGATCTGATCTAGGCTAGTCTTGAAGTCAATCAGTACTGAGGTATTTCTATTCATGGACATTTCTTAACTCTTCTACTCAACTCCTTGTTTTCCTTGAGATCGCTCCCCCCCCCCCCAAATAATGGCTGAACTTAAACTTTTATCAGAGCCTGATACCTAATTTTCTGTGCTAATTCAGTTTCTGAGGACATCAAAATAATTTGATTTACAGTAAGGAGTTTTCACTACAATGATAATCAAATGAGATTCATTTATTATATACTTGCCTTCTCTTCAGCCAAGAGCGCAAAGCTATGTTCTAATAGTACCTTTGTGCCTTGATAAATTGCCTTAGTAATGGCATTCATCAGCACAATTAAGCACATTGACAACTCTGAAAACTTAAAGCATATTAATTTAATGATATTTTCTCCAAAATTGCACAACTTATTGGATACCTGAATGTTAAGTTTAACTATGTATAGCTCTTCTTTCTTAAAAGTAATTTAATTGAATGGCCTTTTATAAGACCCCATTTATGATAATTTATATATAAAGAATTCTATGTAATATGCTAAACTTTCATGGTTAGTTTCTCTTTCCAAATAAAATTTTATTTAAAGAATTTAATGAAAAATGAGTCATTAAATCTGGACATAAGAAACAAACACTTGCAAGTGGGTAGTTCAGAAATTTTAAGAGTATTACTCTGAAGTGTAGAAACTGCTTATCACTTCAATTTTATAATTCAGCATTTTGAAGTTTCCCATTTATAATAAATTGTAAATATGTCTCACTTAAAATAAATAAGAAGCTATTCTTTGGTAAGAAACAGGGATAACTTTAAATAAGAAATGAAGGACATGTTATGATCAAGTACAATTGGCAGACATGGTATGGAGCATCTATTTTGGGTTCAGTCTTTTTCTATATATCTGTCCATGAGAAGTAGAAAACATTCAAAGATATCAACAGATTTTGCCTCTCAAGCTCCCATCCCTTTTTTAGTATTATCAATGTAGTTAACAGCTGAGAAATAGTTTTGCCAAAAAGTTAAAAAAATATTCAACTGCATGCCAACATACAAAGGTAACATATCTTTAACTTTAGGAATACTTAAAGGAATGAAGAAATGGAGAAAAGGCCATTTATTTATTATTTTAATAAATATATTTTGAGATACTATTTTTGATATGCCAGTGGGCACTGGGACTGTACATATGAATAGACAAAAACTTGCATTCTAACGAAGGAGATAAGCAAATAAAATAATAAACAGCATAATTTATAGTGGTAAAATATTTTTGTTTCCTTAACCCATATTGCTGAACACTAGGGTTTTTGGGGATTTATCAGTGAATAAAAACAAAAATTCCTGACTTCATAAGGCATGCATTTTAACTCTAGGAAGACAATCAAGCAGATACTTGTTGTTGTTGTTGTTGTTTTCGAGAGGGAAGAGACAAAGAGAACCTCAGAAGTGATCATTTAAAGAGACTAGCATGATATGAAGGAGTAAGAACTGCCCAGAGGTGGGGACACAATTCCAGACAGAGGAAGGACCAATAATAAAGGCTTTGGGACAGACAAGAACTTGATCGGTGCTAGGAATGCAAGAGCCTGGCTGCTGGAGCCCAGGGAAGGAGGACTGAGTGGTAGGGGGTGAGATCAGAGAGATAAATGGGTACCAAAAAATTAGATCCCATTATGATCATTTATATATAAAGAATCCTACCTGATATGCTAAACTTTCATGGTTAGTTTCTCTTTTGAAATAAAGTTTTATTCGAAGAAGTTAGATCCTTGTTTACCATGGTAACAGTCCAGATTTTGATCCAAGTGTCAAAGGAATTCATTAGCAGGTTTGAAGCTGGTGAGTGAAATAATCATCTTTACTGTTTAAGAAGAGCCCTCTCAGTGATACATGAGACTAGAGGAGAGAAGGGGAAAGAGTGGAAGCAGGGAGATAATTTGGGAGCTTACTGCATTAGACAAGAAAAGAAATGTTGCCTGGCCAGTGTGGCTCAGTGGTTGAGCATCAACCCATGTACCAGGAGGTCGCCAGTTCAATTCCTGGTCAGGGCACATGCCCAGGTTGTGGACCAAATTCCCAGTGGGGGGCATGCAGGAGGCGGCCAATTGATGGTTTTTCATCTCTCTCTCCTTCTTCTTTCCTCTCTCTCTGAAATCAATAAAGAAAAGAAAAAAAATGAAAAGAAATGTGGATGGCTTACAAAAGAGTGATTACTGTGAATCTGTCAAGAAGTGATCAAAATGAGATATATTTTGAAATTAGAAGCCACAATTATTTGTTGGTAGATTGGAGGTTGATTTGTAATGAAAGCAAAGATACAAGAATGCCATCAGCCTGAGCAGCTGGATAAACCATGATGTGATCTACAGAAACGGAGAATAAGAGAGAAGTGGCTCATAGATGACCGAGCGGGAAGTGAGTTCTTTTTAGACATGAAATGTTGAAAATGCCTACGATATGCTGAGGTGTCCAGGAGGCAGGGATATGTTCAAGTCTGTGGCTTAAGTGACAGGTTGGGGCTGGAGATAAATTTAAGTATCATTGGAATTGAGATGAAACACAACGCTATAAAACTGGGGGGAAATCAATGAAGAAGGGAGAAAAGATGGAAAAGGTAAGAGAGCCCAAGACTGACTATTGCAGACACTCCAGAAATTAGAAGTAAAGAAGAGGAGCCACTGAAAGATTCCGGGAAGGAGCCTTGATAATGCTTAAGTGAGTTGTGAGGGGAAGAGAGGAGGGACAGAGGAGGGCTCGGAGGTGATAGAAGCATGATCCAGTGAAGAATGAAAATAATTTTCTCTGTGGCGAGAAAGAAAAATATGTACAAGGAAGACAGTCTGGAATTGACCTTGGGAAAAGGTGGTCATATTACATACAATCGAAACGAGCAATATCGGTCGTCTGCTCTTGGGAGGTGGCAAAAAACATGGAGTGCAACACATGAACTGGGGAGCTCTGGGTCAGGCAGGCGTGTCCACATCTAATGATGTTTTGATATTGGGGGTGAAGAGAGAGTCAAAGAGGAAACCCAGGTAATATCTTCACGGTAATGTAGATTATTCTATCCACCTTTAAACACTTTTTAATAATACAAAAGTTTGGAAAATAGGAAAAGATACCTATAACCCCCAACTAGCTTAAGAGAAACCCTAATGGTCTTTCTATATTTTAATAGTATGCTTGCATTCAATTTTGCAATATGGTAGTCCTAATGAACACGCACGCCTGTTTTTTTCCTATTTACATTATTTCGTAAACACTTCTATGTTGTTTCACAGTACACATGTGCACTGCAGAATGGCCTTTTGGCCAACAACAAACCACCTATACAATGGTGGCCCCATAAGGTTACAATGGAGCCGAAAACGTGTTTACTGATGTCACAGCAATCATAATGGTACCATCCCTAGCTAGTTATTACAAGGGAGAGAGCGAAGGGAGAGTCAGACAGTGTTGAACACATTCAGCTGGGAAGCACAAGCTTGTTTTCTTCACGAGGAAGCTACAGCTTCGCACCTCAAGAAATCACAGCATTATTGCTCCCAAGGGGTTAACACCCCTTCCTTCCCCCTCCAGCACCTGGTTGTGTGTGTGGAAGTGGGAGCAGGGGGACATGCTCAGTAAAGTTAAAATGAAATGGTGCAGGGGAGGTGCTGGACCACAGAGGTCTGGCAGGAGAAAGACCCTTGGCCAGGGGGTGAACTCCAATTCAAGTCTGCAGAGTTTGGGGAAGTTTATTAGTTGTTTTGAGCAGACTCCTGGCTAAACCCCAGGGGAAAAAAAGCATGCTCTCTTGCGGGCTGTCTCTCGCTCTCTCTGATTCACACTTGCCCTGTGAGTTTGCTCTTTCTCTCTCTGTAGCCACGGAGCCCCAGGCTCCAGGCAGGAGGCTGGGTACAGCAGCAAAGCAACGGAGTGCAGCTGGGAGCACACACTAAGCTCTCCGGATACTGGACTGACTGAGCTTTAATATGACACATTAATAGGACACATTTAATCTGGATATTGACTCTATTTCTAGCCCTGATTTTCTTTTCTTTCTTTTTCAATCCTCATCTGAGGATTTTTTTTTTTTTTTTTTACATTTATCTTCAGACAGAGTGGGAGGGAGAGAGTGAGTAAGAGAGAGAGAGAGAGAGAGAGAGAGAGAGAGAGAGAGAGAGATTGGTTGCCACCCGTACTTCCCAAACTGGGGCCAGGGACAAACTGCAACCGAGGTATGTGCCCTTGTTCAGAATCTAACCTGGGACTTCCTGGTTCGCAGGCCAATGCTTTAACCGCTGAGCCAGGTTAAACTGGCCAGGGCTGGCCTGATTTTCCATGGTAAGAAGGACAGAGATGGGACATCAGGGAGGTGCTTTAATTTGGCTTCCCAAATAAATCATCTTCTCTTGTGGGTCCTAGAAAATGCTTTTCTTTGAAGTACCCCAAGAACTCCATTTCCACTGACAACACCACCACACAACACATTCCTCACGTGTCTGCTGGCAGTCTTGTAGATAAAACCACTGTGCTCCCACTCATATAAAAGTATATTATATACAATTATGTATAGTCCAGAGTACTTGATAATGATAACAAATGACTATGCTACTGGTTTCTGCATTTACTACACTACACTTTCTTTATTATTCCAGAGTCTACTCTTTCTACTTACAAAAAAAACTTGGCTGCAAAGCAGTGAATTTAGTCCAGCAGCAGCTTCATTCCTGCATCACGTGTTCACCGCGCACCTTGACTGCATCATTTTCTCTTGTGCTGGATTTGACCACACTTTGTTTTGCTCTGTAGCGTACTGTATAGGTTTGTGGTCTAGGAGCAGCGGGCTACACCAGATGGCCTAGGTTTTCGCAAGAGCATCTGTGATGTTCACACAACAATGAACTCACCTAACAGCACATTTCTCAGAATGTATCCCTGATGTTAAATGGTGCACGCCTTTATCACAATTGCCATTTGAATAAAAGCATATTATTTCATAGACTAGAAATAATTTATTATATTTCAATTTTTGAAGGCTGTGATTACTTCCATTATCTAACCATTGTTACTAGTAGTACATGATGATAAACATGAACTTGACCTATATTTGCATTATTTCTACAGAATATATTTGAGGACGCTGTAAACACACAGATATTACCTAGTGCTTTATAAATGTTTTGCCAAAAGAAAATTCTCCCAGGAATATATCAGTGTATCAGGTTCACCATAATCTCAATGGAATTTAATATTTTTCTTAAAAACATCTTTTGACTGAATATGTGTGAACTACGTTTACTCTTATTTTAATTAGTATGTTTACTTTCTATCAAGATTACTTGTTTAGCTAACTAAATATTCTCTTTAATGCCAAGTACTTAAACTAAGACTTTTAACTTAAAATTTATTTTTCTTCAGCCAATTCTATAGGTTTATTATATAATAAAGTTATTTATCATAATGAGTTCCTCTGAAAAACTTTCATAAGATTTAAAATAGAAGACACAGAATCTGAAGTTAGAAGATGAAGTTTTGTGTTATGGTTTCAGTATTTACTACTTAAATTAGTCCTGGCTCTCTGGTTGATGAACTGTGCTTTTGGGTTAACTTATTACCTTCCCAATATTTCACAGTATTCTTTTATGGAGCTCATGTAACTTAATATATGTGTAAATGGATGATTAAATAAAAATATATACACATCTTGCCCTGGCTGGTTTGGCTCAGTGAAGCGTCGGCCTGAGGACCAGAGAGTCCCGGGTTCTGTTCCCACTAAGGGCACGTACCTTGGTTGCGGTTTGTCCCGGCTCTGGTTAGGGTCGTGTGGGTGGCAACCACTTGATGTGTCTCTCTCACATTGATGTTCCTCTCTCTCTTCCTTCCTCCCTCTCTCCCTCTCGCTCTACCTAAAGGTAAATGCAAAGATGTCCTCCGGTGAGGATAAAACCACACACACACACACACACACACACACACACACATCTTGGAGGTATTATTTGAGTCTATCAGTTGGGCACTTGGTGGTGGGGAGGCTATGCAGGTCTTGGGACCACTGAAACTGCAGACACTTTCACTTCTGCTTACATACAAGGTCAGTCTTATTCCCAGGCAACAGACCACTCCATGGGACGCCAATGCCATTCAATAAATATATGCAGGTATATTTAATTAAAAAATTTTTCTTTATTGATTTTTAGAGAAAGAGGAAGGGAGCGAAGAGAGAGATAGAAACATCGATGAGAGAGAACATCGATTAGCCACCTCCTGCATGCCTCCAACTGGGGATTGGGCCCACAACCCTGGCATGTCCCTGAATCGAACTAGCGATATCTTGGTGCATGGGTAAACGCTCAACCACTTAGCCACACCAAACAGGTTGTATATTTCATTTTAACTGTCAACTTAGCCAATGGGAGAACTGTTATACAAAATAAAATTATGAAGCTTAGAAATTAAATTAGAATTTCCTGATGAGCGTGATACACATTTTAGGTTTTCTTATAGTATAACAAAGAACAGAAGATGAATAAAATGTTTCCAGCACTAAAACATGCATTATGTAAGTAATTTTTATTATTTTTGATAAAACGTAATAATGAAAAATAACTATGCAATATTTTTTTATGCAAGACTAATAACTTAATAATAATCAAACTGAATTTCTATGCCTTTAATTATAGTTAAAAATTTATAATAATGTGAAAGATGGTGAAATTGGCAGTTAAAGACTTAGACTCCAGGAGATTTAGTTAGATAAATCATCAATTTAAAAAATAAGACTTTCCAATTTTGTTAATAATATCAAATGAAGATAACAATACTATATTTATAGAAAGAAAGAAATACTTCTTGACTAATAGGTATTTACAGTGCATGTGCTCATGTTCTTTTATAAATATTTGAAACATTTCAAAATTAAACAAAATAAAATGAAGTTAATTAACAGATTTGTAATTATTATTATTGTCTCCTTTTTTAACAGTGATGGTCCCATCCCTCACCTGAATTCCTTTTTTTTCCCCTTTGTTTCTACCTTACATAAGGAATAATTCTAAACTGACATGGCCAAGCAAATAGCTACAGTAACATCTTTTTGTTTGTTTTAGATACAGAGAAACATTGATGTGAGAGAGACACATCAACTGGTTGCCTCCCACACAACACTGACCAGGGCAGGGGATCAAATCTGCAACCCAGGTAACCTGCCCCCAACCAGGAATCGAACCCACAACCTTTCGGTTCAGGACAGTATTCTAACTACTGAGCCAAACTGGCCAGGGCCAGTAACATTTTTTTTTTTTTTAAGAGACTCCCAGGGCTTTTTTATTTATTTATTTATTTTTTATTATTAATATTATTATTATTATTTATTAATTAATTGTTACAGATGTTTCTCCTTTTTCCCCCACTGATTCCCCCCTCCCCCGCCCTCCCTACCCTTTCCCCAGTTTGTTGTCCATGTCCACTGTTCATGCATACATGCATATAAGTTCTGTGGTTTATCCCTTCCCCACCACCCCCCTATTTAGGGGATTGACAGTCTGTATCCCACTTCCGCGTCTCTGGGACTACCCCCTTCCTCAGACTGTTATGTTCATTATATTCCACAAATAAGTGAGATCATATGAAACTTGTCTTTCTCTGTTTGGCTTGTTTCACTTAGGATGATACTTTCCAGGTTCCTCCATGTAGTCTCAAAGGATAAGAGGTCTTTCTTTCTTACAGCTACGTAGTACTCCATTGTGTACCACTGCTTTTTTATCCATTCGTCTACTGATGGACACTTGGGCTGTTTCCAGATCTTAGCTATTGTAAATAGTGCTGCTACAAACATGGGGGTACATATATTCTTTCTGATTGGTGTTTTAGGCTTCTTGGGTATATTCCTAGAAGTGAGATCACTGGGTCAAATGGAAGTTCAATTTTTAATTTTTTGAGGTAACACCATATTGTTTTCCATAGTGGCTGCACAAGTCTGCATTCCCACCAGCAGTGTACTAGAGTCCCCTTTTCCCCACACCCTCGCCAACACTTGTTGTTTGATGATTTGTTGATGGCGGCCATTCTGACAGGTGTGAGGTGATACCTCATTGTTGTTTTAATTTGCATCTCTCTGATAATTAGTGATGATGAGCTTTTCTACATATGTTTCTTAGCCATTTGTATGTCCTGTTTGGAGAGGTGTCTATTTAGTTCCTCTGCCCATTTTTTAATTGGATTCTTTGTCTTCCTTTTGTGGAGTTGTATAAGCACTCTGTATGTATTGGAAATTAACCCCTTATCTGATATATCATTGGCAATTATGCTCTCCCATGGGTAGCCTTTATGTTTTGATGAGTGTATCTTTCGCTGTGCAGAAGATTTTGAGTTTGATGTAGTCCCATGTGTTCATTTTCTCCTTTGTTTCTATTGCCTTAGGTGATGTGTCAGTAAAAATTCTGCTGCGTATGATGTCTGAAATTTTGTTGCCTACAGTCTCTTCTAGGATTTTTATGGATTCATGAGTTACGTTAAGTCTTTTATCCATTTTGAGTTTATTCTCGTGTAGGGTGTAAGTTGATGGTCTAGTTTCATTTTTCTCCAAGTAGCTGTCCAATTTTCCCAGCACCATTTATTAAAGAGGCTGTCCTTCCTCCACTGTATGCTCTTGCCACTTTGTCAAATATTAATTGAGCATATTGCCTTGGGTCCCTTTCTGGGTTCTCTGTTCTGTTCCACTGGTCTATATGCCTGTTCTTGTGCCAGTACCAGGCTGTTTTGATTACAGTGGCTTTGTAGTATAACCTAAAATCTGGTATTGTGATCGCACCAACTTTGTTCTTCCTTTTCAAGATTGCTGTGGCTATTCAAGGCCTTTTTTGGTTCCATATGAACTTTTGAAATAATTGTTCTAATTCTGTGAAGTATGCCATTGGTATTTTGATGGGGATTGCGTTGAATCTATAGATTGCTTTGGGTAATATGGACATTTTAATGATGTTAATTCTCCCAATCCATGAACAGGGTATGTGCTTCCACTTTTTTATATCTTGCTCTATTTCTTTTTTCAAAGACCTGAAGTTTTCTGCGAATAGGTCCTTTATTTCTTTGGTTAAGTTTATTCCTAGGAATCTTAATTTTTTTGCCGCAATGGTAAATGGGATTGTTTGCTTAGTTTCTCTTTCTGTGAGTTCATCATTGGTGTATAAGAATGCCATCGATTTCTTGACGTTAATTTTGTATCCTGCTACTTTGCCAAATTCATTTATTAAGTCTAGTAAACTTTTGATGGAGTCTTTCAGGTTTTCTATGTATAGTATCATGTCATCTGCAAATAATGACAATTTTACTTCCTCCTTTCCAATTTGGATCCCTTTTATTGTTTCTTCCTGTCTGATTGCTGTGGCTAAGACTTCCAGTACTATGTTAAATAAGAGTGGCGAAAGTGGGCATCCTTGCCTTGTTCCTGTTCTTAAGGGAAATGCTTTTAGTTTTTGCCCATTGAGTATGATGTTGGCTGTAGGTCTTTCATATATGGCATTTATTATGTCTAGATATGATCCCTCTATTCCCACACTGCTGAGCGTTTTTATCAGAAATGGATGCTGGATTTTGTCGAAGGCTTTTTCAGCATCTATTGATATTATCATGTGGTTTTTATTCTTCATTTTATTTATGTGGTGTATCACGTTTATTAATTTGCGAATATTGTACCAGCCTTGCATCCCTGGGATAAATCCCACTTGGTCATGGTGGATAATTTTTTTTTGGTGTATTGCTGGAGCCGATTTGCTAGTATTTTGTTCAGGATTTTGGCGTCTATGTTTATCAGGGATACTGGCCTGTAGTTTTCTTTCTTTGCTGCGTCTTTTTCTGGTTTTGGAATTAGAATTATGCTGGCTTCATAAAAAGAGTTTGGAAGTCTTCCTTCTTCTTGTATTTTTTGAAATAGTTTGAGGAGAATGGGTATTAGTTCTTCTTTGAATGTTCAGTAAAACTCCCCCGTGAAGCTATCCAGGCCTGGGCTTTTGTTTGCTGTGAGAGTCTTGATTACATCTTCAATTTCTTCTGTTGTTATTGGTCTGTTCAAGTTTTCTATCTCTTCCTGATCTAGTTTTGCGAGACTATGTGTTTTTAGAAAGTTGTCCATTGTGCTTAGATTGTCGAATTTGTTGCCATATAATTGTTCATAATTGTTGTTAACGATCTTTTGTATTCCTGTGGTGTCAGTTGTTACCTCTCCTCTTTCATTTCTGATTTTGTGTATTTGGGTTCTCTCTCTTTGTTTCTTGGTGAGTCTAGCTAAGAGTCCATCAATCTTGTCTATCTTTTCGAAAAACCAGCTCTTTGTTTCATTGATCCTTTGAATTGTTTGTTTTTTTTTTTTTTTTTTTGGTCTCTATGTCATATATTTCTGCTCTGATCTTTACTATTTCCTTCCTTCTACTTGCTCTGGAGTTTTCTTTTTGTTTGCTCTCTAGTTCTTTAAGTTGTGAGGTTAGATAGTCTATTAGAGATTTTTCTTCTTTTTTGAGGTAGGCCTGTAGTGCTATGTACTTCCCTCTCAGAACTGCTTTTGCTGCATCCCATAGATTTTGTGTTGTGTCTTTATTTTCATTGGTTTCCAGGAAGTTTTTGATTTCTTCCTTGATCTCCTCGGTGACCCATTCATTGTTTAATAACATGCTATTTAGCTTCCATGTGTTCAAATGTCTTTGTATGTTCTTCTTGCAATTGATTTCTAGTTTCATGCCATTGTGATCTGAGAAGATGCTTGATATAATTTCAATATTCTTGAACTTGTAGAGACTTAGTTTGTGCCCTAACATGTGGTCTATCTTTTAGAATGTCCCATGTGCACTTGAGAAGAATGTGAATTCTGTAGTTTTGGGGTCTAGTTCTCTGTAGATATCTATTAAATCCATTTGGTCTAGTGCTTCATTTAAGTTTCCTTGCTAATTTTTTTCTCTAGAGGATCTATCCAGCGATGTCAGCGGGGTGTTGAAGTCACCTGCTATGATTGTATTGCTATTGATTTCTCCTTTGGAGTCCTCCAGAAGTTTTTTTAATATATTTTGGTGCTCCTATATTGGGTGCATATCTGTCTGTCAAGGATATATCTTTCTGTTGGATAGATCCTTTCAATATTATGTAGTGGCCTTCTTTGTCTCTAATTATGGCCTTCATTCTGAAATCTATTTTATCAGATATGAGTATTGCTACCCCAGCGTTTTTTTCTTTTCCGTTTTCTTGGAAGATTTTTTCCATCCCTTCACTTTCAATCTATGTGAGTCTTTTGTTGTGAGTTGGGTCTCTTGTAAACAACATATAGATGAGTCATGCTTTCTTATCCAATCAGCTACTCTGTGTATTCAGTCCATTTACATTTAAGGTGATTATTGATATGTACTTATTTATTGCCATTTTTGTTTAGTGTGGTTCTATTATTCTTCCTATTTCTCCTGGTAATTACAGCAGTCCTTTTAACATTTCATGCAGTGCTGGTATGGTGCTAATGTATTCCCTGAGCCTTTTTTTTTGCCTGGGAAGCTCTTTATTTGACCTTCTATTTTGAATGATAGCCTTGCTGGGTATTCTTGGATTCAGATCCTTGTTTTTCATGACCTTGATTACTTCATGTCATTCACTTCTGGCCTGTAGTGTTTCTTGCGAGAAGTCAGCTGAGAGCCTTATGGGGTTTCCTTTGTAGGTAACCTGTTGCTTCTCTCTTGTTGCTTTTAGGATTGTCTCTTTGTCTTTAATTTTTGGCAGTTTGATTACTATGTGTCTTGGTGTGGGCCTGTTTGGGTTCTTCTTACTTGGGGCTCTCTGTGCTTCTTGAACTTGAATGCCTCCTTCCTTCACCAAATTAGGGAAGTTTTCTGTCACTATTTCTTTGAATATATTCTCTAACCCTTGCTCATTTTCTTCTCCTTCAGGGACTCCTATGATGCGAAAATTATTCCGTTTCCAGTTGTCCCACAGTTCTCTTAAGCTGTCTTCCTGTTTTTTAATCGATTTTTCCTTTTTGTTTTCTGATTGGTTGATTTTTTTCTACCCTGTCTTCTAATTCACTGATCCGGTCCTCAGCTTCCCCTACTCTGTTTTTCAGACCTTCCAATGTGTTTTTCATTTCTGATATGTCATTCTTTGTTTCTTCCTGTTGGTTTTTAATTTCCAACTGGTTGATTTTCAACATTTCTATGTCTTTACTCATGGTGCTCATATCCTTACACATGCTGTTGAGCTTCCTCAACATCATGGCTCTAAATTCTAGTTCTGTTAACTTGCTTAACTGCACCTCATTTATCTCATCTTCCATAGAGGTCTCATGTTCTTTCATTTGGCTTTTGTTTCTGTTTTTCACCATTTTGGCTATCACAGTGGGCTTTGGAGTCTGCCAAATTTTCCCTTTGGGTGTTGGTGTTCTGCTGTTTGTGGTTCCCTCTCCTAGGTTTGGCTGAACCAGGGAGAACCCACTTTAAACACCACCTTCAAGTCTTACCTTTTCTGGTTAGTGTTGCTTGCCCAGGGAATGGTAGTTATCCTCTAGCTTTTTTTTTTTTTTTTTTGCCTGGAGGCTATTAGAGGTCACCTGAAGACCCTTGATTTCTGAGTTGCCTGAAAAACTCCCAAAGGTGCTCAGTGTCAGAGGATTTCCTGAGGGTGGGGCAGCTGCTGGTTGTTAATGGGCCTCAATTAGCATTTCAATGGCCACCAGGTGGGATAGAATCTCTGAGGGAGGGCCCTCCACCTTGCCTCTCCCCGGAGCCCTGGGAAGGAGTAAAATGACCACAGTTCTGTGTGGCTGCACTCAGCGAAAGCTTTTAGCACACTCCAAAACCCGAGTGTCCCCACACAGTTCCAGTCCAGTCTGCCTTCCCTCTGCTGAAGCCCAGGGTGAGTGGCTGCTGCCAATTTAGCCTCTGTCTAGACTCTGCGTCGTGGAGCCGCCTGGGACTTTTAACCCAAGAGCGCTGCTTCCAGCCAAGGGCGGCACGGCTGTGGCACCAGCAGAGAGTTTTGCACTCAGCAGAAGCCCCAGGACTGAGCCGCGGTAGCGGGACACTGCCGGGGTGGCAGCACCTTCCAGCAAAGTCCCCTGGTCCCCGCGAGTCTGTGCGGCACCAGCCGAGGGCTTAGCACGCAGAGTTCGCAGGAGTCAGCCTGGGTAGCAGCGTCCCGCCGAGTCCCCTGGTCGGAGCCAGTTCATGCCAGCCCGTACAGCACCAGCCGAGGGCTTAGTAGGCAGCAGAGTTTGCAGGACTCAGGCGGGGTCGCAGATGAGGCGTTAGCAGCAACTTCCTACCCCGCCGAGTCCCCTGGCCCCTGTGAGTTCGTGCGGCACCAGCCGAGGGTTTGGCAGTCAACAGAGTTCGCAGGACTCAGGCGGGGTGGCAGCCGGGGCGGCTGCAGCAACTTCCTGCTGCCGAGTTCCCGGGTCCCCTCCCAGGCCGCTGTGGACCGTGGGCCCCCGGTCCCCTCTCACGTCCTCGCAAGCTTACCAGGATTGAGTCGGTGTCCCTGGTTATGTGGTCCTCCAAGGTGTCTTTCGGTTGCCCCTGCCTTTATTTTCATTGTGAATCCCGTTTGGTCCTGGGAGATGGTCTGTGTAGCTCCATTCACTCTGCCACCCTTTTTCTTTTCCAGTAACATTTTTGATATTAAATTTTTTTCAGTAACTACTATACATTTGAAAATTGAAAAACATTTAGGTAAATATAAACTGTTTCCTTCTAATTGTTTTTAATTTCATTTATTATCTAATGATTACTTTGGATAACCATTCCCACTAGTGTATTCACCTAATTTATATGGTGGAAACTACTCAGGGACTGTTTCTTGCTATGATCTTGGAAAATGTATCTGACAAATTTAGACTAAATATCACCTCTACAGCCGAGATGTTAATGGTTTTAACCTGTACTGAGAACATCATTGTCCTTTGAACTGCCCAAAGCTCCATCTCCTTGCATAACTTTGTCATCTCACACTCACCATGAGCTCTCATTTCTCTTACCCATCTGCCCCATCTGCAAATGTCTCTCTCATTTGGGCAATCTTCACTGGTTGTGTTCAAAGTTAAACAGCAAAACCAAAATTACATGTAGTCATTTGGGTGTGTTGTTTCTGTGTCTTCTTAATTGTGATCTTGAAATGAAAACAGTTAAAAGCAAAATGTAAACTTTTCCTTGAAGAAACCTGCTATGAAAGGGACCAATTTCAGGTAATAATACCTTTCTCCACACAGGCAACTAGGCCTAGGTATCGTCCTTTCCTCCTCCCTCCCTGTCATTTTATCTCCAAAGCTCTCCTTGAATCTCTTCCTCTTTTTTTTTTGCCACTGTTCCCACTGAACCCCAATGATAGCTTCTCAGCATTAGGAAAATGGAGTTTGAACTCATCACCCTTATTACTCTGTCCACCTCAAATCCATATTACTGCAAAACCGATTTGTCATTTTTGGATCCTTTTCTTTTAAAATATTAAATACTTCAAGGCTTCAGGAAACTAAAGCTGTTATTGCAAACTCCCCTTCATTCATTTTTTCCTCGTGGCTTCAGGCCATTTAAAGTCATAGCTATTGCTTATAAAACAGTTATGCCAGTATTAGATGTGTTTTAACGTGTTTGTGAGCAAGTTATGCACTTTTATGATCCCTGCATTAGCAGGACTGCCATACGAGATACCACCGAATGAGTGGCTTAAACAGGATCAGGGTGCTGCTAGCATGGTCAGGTTCTGGCCGGAGCCTTGTCCTGGCCTGCAGACGGCTGCCTTCTGGCTGTGCCCTCACATGGCAGAGGGAACCAGGAGCCCATCTCCGAATGTGATCATACTGACACTTGGGATTTAGCAGATGAATGTTGAGGAGACACAATTGAGTCCATAGCAGTCCCTATTTTAGAGTAAAAGAAAATTGAGGCACAAAGTACTTTGGGAAAAAACAAACAAGCACAGACGGGTAAATACTTTGCCTGAGGGTAATAAGTGGGACAACTGGGTTTTGAACCCCGGCAGTCTATCTCCAAAGTTAACATTTGTAGACAATATCCTACCACCTCCTACAGAAAAATGAAGCATTGCAAATATTGCTGAAACAGAAGATGTTTTCCTCCTCCACAGGCAATTGTTATTTAGAAATGTGTATTTTCCTATTTTGTGTATGTATGTGTGTGTGTGTGTGTGTGTGTTTCTCTATTGGCTTTTTAGCTCTGCTGCGCTGTTGGCTGTGGGGAGAGTGGGTCACAGGTCCAGGATGTGTTGGTGGATTTGATGGAGTCAGTCTGCTCTTCCTGACATCATTCATCCAAGGGGTAAGCAGGAACCCAGGTTTCTTCTGTCTTGGAACATTGCCATTAAAAAAAAAAAATCATTGTTGACACTATTACAGATGTCCCCCATTTTCTTCCCCTTTTCCCACCTCCCATTTAAAAAATAATTTTTTTCCTTTATTGATTTTTAGAGAGAGAAGGAGAGATAGAGACATCAGTGAAAAAAAGAACATTGATTGCCTCCTGCATGCCCCTCACTGGGGATCAGGCCTACAACCTGGGCATGTGTCCTGACCGGGAATGGAACCAGTGACCTCTTAGTGCATGGGTAGATGCTCAGCCACTGAGTCATACCGGCCAGACTCCCACCTCCCATTTTTAACATCAAATCATGCAGGGTATTTTATGGCCTGGCTTGGAGGTGGAAAACATCTCCCATATCGTGTTGTCAAAGTCCGGTCACAAGCCCCAAAGTAACCGAATGGGAGTTAAGGAAGGTTAGGAAAGAGGAAGGAAAGCCAGGCGGAGCAAACCATGAACACTGAGCAGTAGACAACAAGGTGGTAGGGGTTAAGCAATTATTTTAGACAGTGATGGTACATATAGTTGAATTGCTAGGACACATTCCGATTATAGAGGTTTTGAAATTCAGCCAGAGAGGCTGAGATTTAGCTGTGTCTTTGGAAATATGGTTGACTACACAGTTTACAGCTATTCATTCTGTCAAATGTGATTTGCCACGCCTTCCAGTGGCTGGAATGTATTTCCCTTTTCCACTCTTGGCAAATCATCTTAACCTTAGTCTCCCTGCCTCCAAAATGGAGGAACATCATACCTCAGGTAACTATCAGACGTAGATAAAATCAATATGCAAAGCACCTGATTACTTCAGGCTTTGGAATACAATAGATACTCCAAATGCACGTGCCCTTATGAAGAAAGTTGCAGAGGAGTAAAGTACTAAAATTGAAACACCTGATGAGAGTCATTTAATCACCTTGGGACGCAGAGATTTCAACTGGAAAATTGGGAAGCTACTTCAGAAGCATTTTATGTGTTGACTAATTTACGATCAGGAGGCACTTTAAAACACCAAGCATCCAGCTTCATAATAGCATATTAATAGCGATAAAAACTAGCATGCCATGCAAATTCTAAATCTAAATCGCGTTCTGTATAAACTCCCCTGGCTGATTCATTTGGCTCTAATAGGACCATTCATTTTCCATCTTCAGTGCAGTTCGGTGTTACTCTGGGTTATCGCAGAGCTATTTTATTCTACTCCAGAGGAGAACACTTGAGTCAGATAAAATGATCCCTCTGTGAAGTTACTATATATTCCTCAGTTAAATTGGTTGGCATGAAGAGGTTTAATTGCAACTGTAAAGCATTTTGAAGACCTTCAGATAGATTTCCAGGAATATTAACTAGTATTATACTTTTTGTATGCCACACATTTATTTATTAAAGTATATAGACCTTCCCCTCCCCCCCGCCCAGTTCTGTTTTTAGCCACCTAAGAATGAAGGTGAATATGGTAATCTCTCAGGGAACAAAAAAGTTACTAAGGCCATTATGCTTTGTTTTATCATTTGAATACATGTATGCTGTCTTATAGAAAAGAGACAAATGTGTAAAAATAAATAAAAGCTAGAAGAGATTACTTGAAGATGAAGAATGTGAACTAATAAACACCCAACTGTTAACAAGCCCCAAATGACTGGGACTGAGGGCTCTGTGGACAGAGGAGTTGGGAGCCCAGGGAAGGAAGAAGCAGCAAGGAAAACCCAAACTGCATAAAAAAGAGAACACTCTGAATGGATATGATAGTCTATATAGAAAGCAAAATATATGTTTATATATCAGCATAAACAACTTTAAAAAAGAGGGATTCGTGTTTATTCAATCATAAAGATGGCATATTATTGTTCAAAGAAATTGAAAACAAATATATAAAATATAATTTCATTTAGGCAAAAATTAAACAGGTGTAATATCTTCTCTAGGTGAATATCAGTGCTTGCATGTGTCTCTATGAGCTAGGGAAACGATGCAGACCATCCTGTTAAATTTGTTTTGGGCATGTGTGTGGTGAGTGAGGGTTGAGGGCAAACAGAGGGAAAATGACCAGCTTCATATTTTTCTCTTACTGTGTTGCTTTGTTACAAGTAGGTGCATATTATGATTGTAGTTTGAAATATTTTTTGAATAAAAAATATTTAGGAGGGATAAATGGCGATAGACAGAGACTTGACTTGGGGTGGTGAACACACAATACAGTGTATAGATGATGTATTGTAGAATTGTGCACCTGAGAACTTTATAATTCTGTTAACTAGTGTCACCCCAATAAACTCAATAAAAAGAAAAACGTTTCAAATATTCTAGTATTTGATGTCTCTTCATCTCGGATCCCTCTTCAACAATTATCCTATTCTTTAATCCTTTCCCTAATCAAGATTCGTAAACAATAGTGTATAACTTGCCTCTATCTAGCCTCCTTCCTTTCATTCCCTGCTCCTTCCCACCTGCTTCTGCCCTCACCATTTTTGTAAAATTATTTTTCCTAATGTCACCAATAATCACCTCATGCTGAATCCAGCAGACTTTTTTTCAGAACTCATTTGATATTATTTAAGCTAACTGACCATTCCAATATTCTTGGAAAATTCTCTTCTCTTGGCTTCTTTTGCTCTAGACAATCATTTTCTTTGTCTTTTTTACGTTATCTGTTTGCTCAGTCTTCTTACAATCTCTTCTTTTCCAGTTAACCCCCAGTTTCGGTGGTGTTCTGGGATTCAGTTCTGGTTCCACTTTTGTCTCATTGAATATCCCTCCATAGAAAATCTCATCTACCCTCTACCTGGGGTGGGATGGGAACCAAGAGGAGGGGGATAATGGGAGGGAAAGGGGGGGGGGGCATCTGTAATACTCTCAACAATAAAGATTTAATTAAAAGAAAATCTCACCTCTTCCAACTTCTAAGTAGCATTCATATCCCAATGATTCTCAAATTTAGATCTCTAGTCCAGAACACTTGTCTTAATTCTAAGCACATGCATATAAATATATAGATACATAGATATATAGATATACCAATGCATAGATATATAAACATATAATGAATAATTTTGTATAGAATGATGAATGATTATACACATACAAATACATACACACACACACAAGGTGGGGGTGGGGAGAAGATGAGCCTTCCATCTACCTGGATGATTCTCACACCAGAAATCTACAATAACCTTGCTATTTTTTTTTTCACTTACGCTTCTTATCATTCATCATCAAGATTAAAGCTCTTAACTAATTATAGAAGAACATATTGTAAAATAGTTAAAATAATAGCTATAAGAGTTATATTTATTGCTTTTACTAATGTGATGTAATAGGCACAGATATCACCCCAATTTTACAAATAAGAAGCCCCATTAGAATGGTTAAGTTGGCCAAGGTCAGAACCCACAGTCTTTATTATAATTCTTTGTTTAGTTATCTTCATTGATTTTCTGCTACAGGTATGAATATTTCAAAACTCATTGATGGAAAAATCCTGCTAGTTTGGCCCTTCTCTGTATGTTTTGTCATTTCCATGTTCACTATATTCTAGCTTCGGCAATTCAGTTATTTGAAAACTTCTGGTCCCGTCCTCTTAGGACCTTTGTTTATATGACTTTCTTTGCCTAAAACACGCTTCCTTCTCTCTTCATCTGTCTAACTTACATACGGTCCTTATATCTAAAGTTTAATGTGACTTTAAGCCAAACAACCTCTGATCTGCTAATGTAAATTAGATGTCTCTTACTGCTCTTTTAAAGAGTAGACACCTGTACCGTGCATCTTTTATAGGGCATAGTTTCTATGTGTTTTAGTCTGTTTCATTTAGATATAATCTTAACAAGGACAGGAACTGTGTGTTTTCTCATCTTGCATTCCCAAAATCAAACACAGTCCCTGGTCTGTCTGCCAGCCCATGGTCTCCTCACAGATAAAACTCTATGTCTAACAGAGTATCCCAGAAAGCTCAAAGCAGAATTGTCTTGGAGAATTTCTCCCCCATCTGTGGGACTGATTTACACATCTTAACATGTGTGGTTTTACTCATGGAAAGCATATCCTAAAAGCCCCTTTTGGTGGTCAGTTCATATACTGCAGTGTTTGCCATGCATGCTTACTTATAAAATGGGGGCAACACTTCTGGAAGATAATATGATCATTAAATTAAATAAGTCAGACATAGAAAGACAAATACTGCATGATCTCACTTATATATGGAATCTAAAAAAATCGAACCAATAAAAACAGAGAGTGGAACCGTAGTTGCCAGGGTGTAGAAAAAATGTGTCGACATTGGCCCAAGGTTACAAAGTCTCCATTATTCAGGAAGAATAAGTCTGGAGATCTAATGTATAGTTTGGTGACCACAGTCAATAATATTGTATTTTATACTTCAGATTTGCTCAGACAGATTTTAAGTGTTCTCACCCCCTCAAAAAAAAAAAAAAACTATGTGAAGTGATGGACATGTTAATTAGCTTGACGGTGGTAATCATTTTACAATGTATAAGTATAGCAAAACATCACATGTAACCTTAAATATATATACATTGTATTTGTCAATTGTACCTCAATAAAGCTGAAAAAATAAAATGGGGACATCACTGATTTGTGAACATGATTTAAATTTTTTTTTTTTTTATTGATTTTAGGGAGAGAGAGATAGAAACATTGGAGAGAACATCGATTGGCTGCCTCCTGCATGCCCCACATTGGGGATTCAGCCCACAACCTGGGCATGTGCCCTGACCAGGAACTGAACCGGCGACCTCTTGGTGCATGGGTCAACGCTCAACCACTGAGCCACATCGGCTGGGCTGGAATAGGATTTTTAAATAGATTGAATAAATTGGTATTTGTAAAGATCATGGCCCCATCTTTGTAATATGTGGTATTGATTTACTGTTTTCCTGAGGGGTTTAGTGTCTTTCTGCTTGGAATAGTGGAAAGGAACCTAGAATTTGAAGTGGGAATTATGCTGCACTTGTTACCAGATATGAAATCTTGACTAATTCATTCCCCTTTCTGGTTTCTGTTTGATCTCTTCTGTACAAGGTCTATAATAGTAACAAATACACTCCAGGCTGAAGGACCACGTACTTCAGGAAGACCAACAGGCCATAAGATAGTAGATGCTAAATTTACCAATATATACCTTTAGAAAACATTATCAAGTCATTCACAGAAAACATCAGAAAGTTTTAGGAATTATTTTTCCCATGAGTATTTGCATTCTATTAGTAATCAAAATCAATTTTTGTTCTATAGAACACAGAATTCAAGGGGTGTTAAGATTGTTAAAGCATATTATTTAACAGCTAAGTCCAAAGTCAAATATATTTTGACAACAAATTCTAATAAAATACCACATACCCATAAATGTGCTTATTCTGAAGATAAAAGATGAATAACAAAGATTTGGGCATTATTTTTTTTTAAGATTTTTTACACTGAGTTTATAAGAGACAGAGAGCAGGAGAGAGAGTGAAAGAGAGAAACATCAGCAATGATCAACAGCCTCCTCCACGGCCCCTACCTGGGATGGAGCCAATAACCCAGCATATGCCCTGACCAGGAACTGAACCAGCAACCTTCAGGTCCATGGGAGGACACCCAACCAACTGAGCCACACTGGCTAGGGCTCAGCTTTAATCTTAAAGATCTTGCATTCTCTCCCAGCCGCTGTGGCTCAGTGGTTGAGCATTGACCCACACACCATATGGTTGCCGGTTTGATTCCCGGTCAGGGCACACGCCCAGGTTATGGACCAAACCCCCAGTGCGAGGGCATGCAGGAGGTGGTCAATCGATGTTCTTTCTCATCAATGTTTTTATTTCTCACTCCCTCTCCCTTCCTCTATCTCTAAAATCAATAAAAATAATAAATAAATAAATAAATAAATAAATAAATAAATAAATAAATAATAAATAAAATTTTGCATTCTCATAGGGGAGGCAAAAGATAAAAAGGCAAGCAAACAAGCAAGATCACTATAGCTTGTGATAAGAGGTAATAAATAAAATGTGGGTCAGCAAATAACCAGGGGCAGGAGGGGAAATTCAGATGAGGTTATCAGAAAGAGGCCTTGGAGATAATATCTGAGTAGAGACCTAAAGTCTACAAAGGAAGTCCCATATGTAGAGCCAGGCTGGGTGGAAGGGACAGCAATCTGAGAGAGAAAGAGCCCACATGTTCTAGGAGCCCTGGGAGGCAATGTGGCTGAAGCTAGCGGGCTAATGAGAGAGGGAACAGAACTGAAGATTCGGGGTCAGGCAGAGCCAGACTTACAAAGTCCTAGTAAGGCTTTTGAGTTTTATTAAAGAAAACAAAAGAAACAGCTATATGGATGAATCATAGAACATAGTGCTGAGAAAAAGAAATCTCACACAAAAGAACGCACAATACTATGAGATGCTAGAACAGGCAAAACAAATGGGGGGAAATGACATCTGTCGTTACCTCTGGTTGAATAGAGGTGGGCTTTTGGGACAGGGTATAAGGGGACTCATTCAGAGTGATGTTCCATTTCTTGATAGAGGATTGGTTTGTATAGGTGTAGGCATGTCTAACTCAATGAATGCACACTTAAAAGACTTGTTCATTTCCTTAAATGTAAAATTTATCTCCTCATAAACAAATGTTGAACTCATTGACATGGATGCTAAAGTAGTTGAAGGGACATATCTTCAACTTACTTTAAAATAAAAGGGGGAAAAGTAGGCCATAAAATGATTGGTAAATCAAGGGATTGCTAGTTATTTAATAAAGCAAGTATAGTAAAACATTACTTTAGAATCTAGACGGTGGCGATAGGGGGGTTCTTTGTAAGATTATTTTAGTTTTCTGTATGTTTAACATTTTTATTAGAAATCTTGGAAAGGAGGAGGCATTCAGAATACAGTGGAAATCCTTTGAAGGTGAACATTTCTAGACTGGAGGACCTCCAATGCTCTTTACAAATAATGGTGAATTTTGAATCTCCCACGGAGAATAGAGACACAGTCACTATGTATTTGCTGAGGGTTTGTTATGTATCCATATCTGATGGCACTGGGAAGTGGGGATTAAAGCAACTATGGCCTCTTTTATCAAGGAGCTTATGACACACTGAGTACTTATAAGAGATGTGGGCATGCTCATGGAGAAATATTGGGCAATATTTTATGGCACATTACACTTGACAAATTTATTGGTGATATTATACCAGGGGAAACCTTGATACAAGAATAGCGCTCCAGGTGTGGCCAGGTGAGAAGCCACCAGCCTTGAAGGGAAAAGTGATGGCTTGTTCTGCCCATATACTCATGGGCCAGACACCGCTGTTGGGGATATTTCCTTGTTTCTTTGAAGTTGTAGTAAACTAATATTTTCAAGAAGTGAATTCCCAAAGGCTGTAAGCTAAGTACCAATAAAGGTTATAGAGATCAAGGCAGATGCAGGTAAAATGAAAAGCAATCTGTCTTTGCAAGAGGATCTGATGAAGGTTACCGTAAATGTTAATGGCAGTGCTGCTCCTGAAGGTGATTCCACCGCCTACACATGAAAAGCCAGAGTTTGAATCTGAGAACCTGAAATTACACCTTGTATTACATGTCAGGGAGTTTTAAAGTTATGATTATAGGAATTAGATATAGTTGGGAAGGCCCGAGTCCTTGAAATTTATATGTAGAATATTCTACCTCATAAACACAGTCTATGAAATGTTTGGCATTAGTATGTCATAGGGCAGCTGGTGAAAAGGTATTCAGTCAACCCCATTTAATATGAGAGGAATATACATTTTCCACAGAAATGTTTCTATTGTGTATTAAATTTGGGGGTTTTAAATCCTAAACCGTAGTTACCTCAGAAAAAAATGAAGGTTAATACTGTTCTACCTCCCAAGGTTGGCTTAAGTAACAAATGGATGAACACATAGGAATAATTTCTAACTGCATCTAAAATACAAGGTATTATTTGACATAAAATATATTGACTCTATAGGAGCCTCTCAGGTTGGGTGTCTAAAAACTATTTTGAATTTCTACTTCTTTACCACTACTTTTAAAGATTCTACCTGATCTTTTCATGTTTTCTTTAGGGAAGTAAAAGGCTACTTTCTTTCATATTCAATGAGAACTACTCCTGTGTTCTACTTCAGTGCATGGCTGTGTCATTGTGGGTGAAAGTCACTTTGAACTATGTTTTCATCCCTTGCCCAGAACTTACTTTAAAGTCTTCCAAGCTCTCTATTGCCTCCCCTGGTTATGTATGAGTACCAACCAGGTTGTCGAAAACGCTGAGAGTTTATTTGCAGGACTGAAAATGCAGTACCCTATAAATACCATGATCTGTTTATGAGGGAGAGTAGGGTGTTAAAGACTCCTCCGGGGCTGTTTGGTAGACTTCTGAGTCTCTGTTGTCTTCAGCAGGAATCAAACTCCATGGGCTAGAGATGGCATTCATTCATGCATGTATTCATTCAGTCATTCATTCTTTCAACAATATTTAGAAGGTGCTTCCTGAATGCCAGACACTATGACAAAGACCATGGATACCAAGATGCATTTGTAGAATTCACTGCAAACACTTTAACAGTTTGAAAAACAGCCCTGATGTAATTTTTGCCCTGAAAAATAAATCACTGGGAGATACAAATAATAGATGAGCAAGGAGATAAAATACTTTTGCTATTAATATGGATAACAGTACACAGTGAGGGGTTTTTGTCCCTGCCATTTGATCCCAAGGCACACTCAATCCCCAATATGGGCCAGGTTGAAAAAAAAAAAAAAAAGCAAAATAAAGAGAAGTGAATAAAGAACTATTAGGCATGCATTTTCTATTGTGCAACACTTATTGTGTCAGATTCCTAAAATGCAGAGATAAATAAAACATGGCCTTTGCCATCAATAAGAGTGTGATTTGATAGAGGACAGAGATATACACTAATATTGTTGATACAAGATTTCCAGGGCTTGTAAAGATTTGTGCTGGTTATAATAATGGGCAAATGAGGATGAACCATGTTGGGCTGTGGATGGTCAGGAAAGGTTTTGCTTGGAAGGCAACACTTGAACTAACCCTTGAAGGATGCCGATGATCAGGGTGATAGTATTATTTGTATTAGCCAGGAACAATTCCAGATGCTTTTCCAGAACTAAGTTAATCAGCATATAATGCTATGACGTAGACACTATTCATAATTCTATTTTATCAAGGAGAAAACCAATCAAAGGGAGGCTAAGTAACTTGACTGAAGACAGAGAATGAGTACTAGAACCAGCATAACAACACAGGTAGGTAGCCTCCAAAGCCAAGCAGAAGAATAGTAAAATGAAGCCTCTATTTAGAGTTTAGGGAGCAAACAGGCATGCCCACAGGGTCTGGTTGGGAACCTAAATGAGAGGAGCTCCCCTGCACCTGCCCAGTCTGCATTGAAATCTACTCATATTCTCTATTATCAGGTGGTAATGATGACCTACTGTGGCCAGAGGTTAATCGATGTTTTGGTTACTAACTAATTCCATTATTTTAAAGATATTTGTGGCACCAAAGAAAGTGCTCTGTCTATAGAAGCAGGCCTATTTGTGATCTCTTAAGTTAAAGAATGAGCTGAAGAGAAGTTAAACTCATATCCAGCTCTAAGAAATAAAGGCCCTCACGTTGGTGGGCTTTGTCTCCCAGGCCGTAGTCATGGATACATAGTCTTTACACAATGAGTGTGTCTTTACTTATAGAGTGTTCTCTTCATTCATCGCAGAACACACATATGTTCCCATCTGTTTCTCATTTCATAAATCAGTTATTAACTATATGCTCAAATGGCTCTTATCCATCGCTCCTCATATTGTCAATGCTTGTATTTTCTTCACTCTAAAACACAGTTTGTCCAGCTAAAATTGAAGATGGGATATGTGTTAGAACTTGCACACTTAGCTAAACTAATTTCAGTGGTTGTTTTCCCCAAGTTAAAAGTTGTTATTAAACGAACTGTCGGTCTCACATGCAATGAGTTCTTAGAATGGAGAAATTACAGTATATATTCAGATGCATAGGTTTTATTCCCATGGAGATAATGCCTTGTATTTGATTATAGCCCCTAAGCATCTGGACTGTTCTTACTGTTTTGAGTTTTGAATGTGGAAGTCAAAATTTCTGGTGGAACTGAGATTATTTTTATTTCTATTACATTAAATGGGTAAAATATTCCATCTAGAGAAAGCATGAGCTTTATTTTCCATATAAGAATAAGAAAGTCACAGGTTTTGAATTTCTCAAAATACATTTAATTTTTTTCTGAATCCTCATCCCATGGAGCTGGAAACATTTCAACCACGGGCCCTACTGGACTTCCATCCCTTCCCCTCAGAGTAAAATAAAGGTTCTTGGTATCCTAAACCTTCCAGAACATCACCCATTGTTAACATGGTTGCTGTCCAAGTAAAATTAATCCTGAGTTAAGTCTGATGATGGGGTCTTTAGCGATGCAAGCCAGGATTTAAGTCAACTAAGGACAAACACCACATAGCTGTTTTCCTCCGAGGTTCCTCCACGTTCCTAGAGCCCAGTGCGGCAAGAGCTCAGAGACCTCCTCAGACTTCTCCTCCGTGCTCCTGTCATGCATACCTGTTCTCGCTTCTCTTCCCACGTTTGGTAGATCTAGATAGAATTCAGAGGACTCCCCTCTGGGAGCCTATTAACAACAAAAAAAACCTGGTTTGGCCAAGTTTTTTTTTTTTTCCTCTAAATGGAATTCGGGAAAGACAGGGTTCTAGGTATAGATGAAAGCAGATGGAAAGTATTTACAACCACCTATTTAATCCAACAGAAATTTATTCAGGGCCTACCTTTCGCTAAACACAGTTCTAGCTCTCTGTTGCAGCAATAAACTAAACAATGTTTCAGCCAGCACGGAGCTTATAGTTTATTGTAAAGAGAGTAAATGAGAAAATTGTTATATATTCACTTATTCAATCAATGATAAGTGTGTTTGGGGAAAGGAAGAGAGAACATTGGGAGTAAAATATAGATTATCGTATCAGTGGAAGCCTGGATAGATTGCAATGAGTCGAAACCTGAATAAAACTGTGGAGGAAGTGATGTAACTAAATAGAAGAAAGAAGCCATTCCAGGTCAATGGGGAAAGCCAGCAAGTGGCACGTTCCTGAGCTTGGTGACCCCAGGCACCAGCAAGGAAGCCAGTGCCGCTAAAAGGAGAACAGGGAAGGCAAGGAGGTCGGCGAGCTAATTAGGGGAACTGTCATGGGGTGATTTCTAAGTCAGAGAGACAACACTGAATGTTCTGTGACAGGAAGTCATGGAGAGGAGCTGATTAAAATTGTTGCTTTGTTTATTTGTATGCAGGTATGACTAAAGATGGACAAGAACAGAAAGGCTCCTTAGGCTACTGCAGTAGCTTAGTTATTATAAAATGTAGCTTCACAAGGTGAGGAAAACAGTGATGGGACATTCTAATAGATGTGCATCTATTTCCATGCATTTTATTATCTATTTAGTGAAAACCCTTCTAATCAAGAAGTAAAACATTTTTTTCTAACGTAACAATTTCTTAAAGTATCTTATTAAAAATTCCTTCTCCCATTTTTTATCTGTTTTGGCAGCTGTGGTGGTTCTAAAACTCCCATTTTATTATTTTAATCCTTACCTGAGGATATACTTTGATTGATTTTAGCGAGAGAGGAAGGGGGAGAAAAAGAGGGAGAAACATTGATGTGAGAGAGAAACATTAGTTGGTTGCCTCCTGTATGTACCCTGACTGGGGATGGAACCTGCAACCTAGGTATGTGCCCTGACAGGGAATCAAACCCACAACCTTTTGGTGTATGGGATGACCCTACAACCAACTGAGCCACCCGGCCAAGGCTAAAAGGGCTAAAACTCCTATTACTTTGATGTTAGGTCTCTCATAACTGCCTTCTAATTTTTATCAATTTTTACTCTTTTTCTTATCTTTGTATTTTCATTCTACTTTCAGCAATATTTTGTCAACTTTACATTTTAAGCATTTTATTGATGTTTATTCTGATATTATTTATATACATGATATATCTATATCCATATATGTATGTTATTATACAAAACAGAAAATTACATATGGATATATAAACATAAAATAACTACATATAATTACTAAGAGTTCTTGTTTTCTAAATGTATCTTATCGGCCTGGCTGGTTTGGCTCAGTGGTTGAGCCTCGACTCGTGCACCAAGAAGCTGCCAGTTCAAGTCCTGGTCAGGGCACAGGCCCAGGTTGTGGGCCCAATCCCCACTGAGGGGCATGCAGGAGGTGGTCAATCAATGTTCTCTCTCATCGATGTTTCTATCTCTTTCTATTTCTCCCTTCCTCTCTCTCAAATCAATAAAGAAAAAATAATTTTTTTAAAATGTATCTTATCATATTATCCTATTCTTTTTTCTCTGGATCGCAGGCTGACGCTCTAACCGCTGAGCCAAACCGGCCAGGGCTATCCTATTCTTTTTTAATACAAGTAATATCTTCTCTTGAGCCCTCTGAGGCTGTCAATAAATTTTTCAAAGTTTTTTTAATTTATTTATTTTTTATCCTCACCCGAGGACATTTGTCCATTTTTCTTCAGATAGAGTGGGAGGGAGAGAGAGGAAGAGAGAGAGAGAGAGAGAGAGAGAGAGAGAGAGAGAGAGAGAAACATCAACGTGAAAAGGGACACATCGAGTGGCTGCCTCCCGCACGACCCAACCAGGGCCGAGGACAAACTGCAACCGAGGTACCTGGGTCTCCCTGAACCATGGGCCGACGTTCTAACCGCTGAGCCAAACCAGCTAGGGCTCAACATTTTCTTTTAATAGTTTTAGTTTACTCAGAACTGCTTTTTATCTGTTGGTTATTTATCTTTCACATTAGAGGCATTCTTCAGTGGCCTGTAATTTTTAGTTATCTGTTTATATTTATAAATCAAGACCTCAAAATCTTCTTGGAAGTTTGAGCCAACGTGTATGACTTATAGACTACGCGTGTCACTGTAGGGTTATGTGGCTGGTTTGTTTACGTTCTTCCTCCTGGGTTAGTTAGCTTCCCCTGAGAAGCCATGTCCAGCCTTGCCTGGATACAGGAGGGAAGAGTGCTGTAGGTCTCAGCATTGTGGTGAAACACACTCAGCTCGAGTATTTTCAATGTCATGCGCTCCAGTGACTGTGGCTGGTGCCTTCTCCCCAGAAACTGCCTATTTTACTCTTCTAATAGTTAGAGGACGGGGTGGGGGAGATTTTGGGAGGGGTATAACTGCTTCTTTCATCGACTCAACCAATCCTCATTTTTTTTCACCTTTATCCCCATTCTGTAAGGGACTTGAAACGCAATTCCTGCCTCCCCTCCTCCCATTTTACATGGTTTAACATGCATTACATACCAATGCTTTTCAACTTTTCTGACTACTGGTTTAGGATCAGCTTCCTTACATATGCTCAATTACAGGCTGTCTATTAACTTCACAGATTCCAATACTGCTTTTATCTCCTCTCCTTTCTGTTTTACTCCGTGGGTTTATGCAAGTTAAACCATCCTGTATATTCATGGAGGGAATAAAGGTAAATGTGTTGTCACCCCATCACCCCTAGAGTCCATTATTATGAATGATCACACCACCATGTAAAGGTGGAATACTCCGTATCACAGAGTTAAAAATTAAGCTCATAGAATTTAAGCACTTGTTCCATATTCTACAGGTTTATAATTGGTGAAGTCAGGATTTTTGTTCGGTTCAGGGTGACTCCAAATCGGTGTCTCTTCCTGCGACACGCTGCTGCTTCAGTTATCACCCTTGTTCACAGTGGACCGAATGCAAATGCATTGTCCATCTGCCAGGAGTGGTTACTGGCTTATCACAGCCCCATGTGTCCTACACACACATCCTATTGACTCTGTCTTCTCACCCCAACCAGCAGACAAGTCTGCAACTCTCCACTTTCCAATTAGACAAGTTAATGAAGCTCTTTAAAGAACTCCATAAAGCCTGCCTCCCTGGTTCGGACATTTAGCAACTTCTGAAGGATGATCTCTGGGCCCCTCTCTATTAAAATATTGTACTGTGTGTCCTAAAGTGCTGACTCAGAGACTCCCTTATGATGGAATGAGGAGGAGTTCCCTTTGAGCCTTCTTAAACCCCAGGATAAATACAAAAATGGCACTTTTAATAACCAAGCCCACCGAGAGGCCACACAATGTAGCTGCCTCCTGTCAGGAAAGCTATCGCTTTCTGAGTGAGGCAGAGCAGCTGGACGCAGGAATAACCGAGAGAGAACGAACCCGGAGCCCAGTCTTCTGACAGCCAAGACAGGCCTGTAAATTCACAGATGGCTTCATACAGGAAGAATAACAGAGGCCATGAGCTGGACTCCTCAAAACTCAGGGCAATGTAACTGGGGTGCCTCAGTTCTCTCTGTATATATAATAGGAATAGTAATATCATATTCTTAATTCAGTCTTTTGGTGAAGATCCAAATGAGAGCAAGAGTGGCAATATGTTAGCCCATATGGAAGAAATGAAATTCAAATTTGGATAGTGTGGCAAGTGGAATCACGTGTTTTTAATATTTTCTCCACAATTTGAAGGCATATTTTGTCCCATTTCTGCCACATACCATACCCAAAATGTACAGCTTGAAACATGCTTTGACATACAGCTGGAAATCTGCTTTGTCTTTCATTTCAATCACTGGTTTTGATCACTTGCTTGTACTTGTCTGTATGGTTTGCACTAAATTCATAGAAATCTAATTAAGGGGCGTATTACGCATAAACGGTCCTCGGTATTTTTGACATGTGTGCTTTGCTTTCCTCTGCTGGATCAGAAGTGAAGAGCATATCTTTTGTCATTTAATAACTATGCTCGTGTTGCCATTTATTTCTTTACTTTTATGCTTACTGGTACTGTGCAATGTGCCAGACGCTGGGACAGGTGATGGGGGTGGGGAGAAACCATGATTCTAGATCAAGGTATCATTGAAGGGCAAAGAGACTCTTAAATTTTCCTGTTTTCCACATGTTGTAATCCTAAGTGCTACAGTGGCATTAAAAATAAAAGATATCCCTGCCCTCCAGGGAATATTCACCCTATTGAGCAGAAGCGAAGAAATAATTAAGATTGACCACATAATGTGATTTGTTTGATGCTGGAGGTGAGCTGTAGACTGATGGGCACAGAGGAGTTTTTGTGTGTTGGTTTCCAAGAGTAAGTTACCTTGAGCGAGTTGCTAAGCAGCTGTATAGAGATACCTAGTCTATGTTCCTGGTTGAATACAGCTTCTATCACCCCTTGTACATTCACTGACTACCCTTGTCCCTTGCCTTCATCTGTTCAAAGCCTGCTGTGCAGCATTTTGGAGACAGTTAAAATCCTTCTTAAATCATGAAGTCCTGCAAAAGCATTCCAATCCACAGAGACCATTCTACATTCTAAAATAAATAATGATGATCGAGGTCATGGGAAATCACTGACTATCCCTGATGCCTCTCCTATGTCAGTGCTCACGTTTACACAATATTATTGTTAGGTAACTTTCCATATGCTTGCATTGTTTCTCTCCACTTCAAGCCCCTGAGTACATCTTAGCATACTGTTTGATTTTAGTAGGTGGTAGTCTGAGATAATTTCAAGTAGCAATTGTCCATTTACAATTGGTCTATTAGGCACGTTTAGAATCTTGAAGACTTATGACGGAGTGATATCCAAATTAAGCACAAACAGTGAAATTAGGGAAGGAGAGTGGGATAGGTGGAAAGGTCAAAAAGTTATTGATGTCAAAATCTTACCATTTTATAAATAAATCTATTTTTAGCATAATTAAAACTGTATGTCAGAGGCTAAGGAGAAAAAATTTTCTCCTTAATTTTCTTTTATTGCAGCATTCAAAATTTTAAAGAATTCAGAATATTAAAGAATTCAAGCCCTGGCCGGTTTGGCTCAGCTGTTGGAGCGTCGGCCTGCGGTACAGAGAGACCCGGGTTCGGTTCCCGCTAAGGGCACGTACCTCGGTTGCAGTTTGTCCCCGGCCCTGGATGGTCGTGAGGGTGGCAGCCACTCGATGTGTCCCTTCACATCGATGTTTCTCTCTCTCTCTCTCTTCCTCTCTCTCCCTCCCGCTCTATCTGATGGAAAAATGTCCTCGGGTGAGGATAAAAAAAATAAATTCAAAATAATACCAGAAGAACTAGGTATAGCCTACACTTAGACTTTGGAAAATTCTTTCCTTTTTTCTATTCTCTTGTATTGGGTTACATATAAAATGACAATTAGAACGCTTCCCTCTTCTTGTATACAAATTATCAAAATATATCTTGATTTAAAAATGGTTTTTATTATAAAAGATTAATGTCCACTATAAAAAATTTAAAAACATAGAGAAGTCATAAGATTAAAATGAAAACTGACCCATAGTCACAACACCCAGAAGTAATCACTGATGGCGTTTGGTTCCAGTATTTGTACTAAGCATATGTATACATCTTGTTTCCTTTTTTTTTAATGGGGTCATAAAATGTATATTATTGAGAAACTAGCTTGTTTCACTTAACAATGTACCATGAACATTTTTCCATGTCATTAACTATTCTACAATATCATCTTAATGGCTACATAAATACCTTTTTATGCATTGCAGTAGTATAATAAAGCAATCCCCAATTGTTAGTTAGGTTTCACCTAGTATTTTGTTTTGTTATTACAAACAATGCCTAACCTTTAACAGGTTTTATGATTTCTCTGGCCCTCAGTTTTCTCATTTTAAAAAGGGGGATAAATTATACCTCTTCAGAGGAATGTGTGAAGGATTAAATGAGCCAATAAATGGTATATTACAAGTGGTCAGAAATTATTAACAATCCTTCTTATGCTGTTGTAAACAACTTGCAGTAAATTTTTGTGCAATCTGATATCTCTAGGTTAATGGTGTTACATTTTTATGAATTTTGATATGTAATGGAAAACTCACTTTCCCCAAATTGTACATCAGCAATGTGTGAAAGTATCCATTTCTCTGCACCTTGATTGACCGACCTGGTTCTTGGAATTAGTCTTTTTTTTTTTTTTTTTTAGTATGATAAATATAACGCTGTTATCTCTCTGCTATTTTAATTTGCATTCTTCTGTGGATGAACATTCTTACATTGGTTTATACATCATTTCTAAATCTTCATTTATGAATTCCCTGTTACTCTCCTTTATTCAGTTTAATAAAGACCTTTCATCATTGTTTTTATTGAGTTGCAAAATATGTTTATATCTTTAAGGTAACAACATGTTTTTATTCACATATATCTTGCAATTTTATTTGTTTTTCAAATTTAATTATGAATGGCCTTTCACATCCAGGCAGGAGGTGTAAACTTTTATGTAACTACATCCATAAATCTTCCCTCCTTTGCAGTCATGTTTATGAAGTCATATTTCAGTCGAAGGCTCTGTAAACACTCAACTATACATTTTCTTCTGGAAGCTGTATTGATTCAATTTTCATGTAGCATTTTAGTCAGTTTATGGTGAGTCACAGAGATATAGTAAGCTGATGAGTTTAATGGTCAGGGATTTTACACTTATTTGAAATGATGTTTTGAAATAAATTTTTTTGTCTGAACTTTTTAAAAAAACTAATAATATACTTTTTATTGTTTTAGTGCTGGTGATAGATTAATAAAGTGTTTATTGGCATTTTTATTTTTAAAACTCTTTCAATTCTACTTTGAAAGCTGAAATATTATAGCACTGCATTAAAATTTTTAAATTAAAAATGTAAATGTGAGCCTTGGCCAGGTAGCTCAGCTGGTTGAAGCGTTGTCCCTTACACCAAAAGGCTGCAAGTTCAGTTCCCAGTTGGGACACATACCTAGGTGAGGTTTGATCAACAGATACTTGTTTCTCTCTTTCTTTCTCTCTTTCTTTCCCTTCCTTTCTAAGATCAGTGGAAACATAGCCTCTGGTGAGGATTAAAAACAAAAATGTAAATGTGAAGTCTGTTTGGTGTTGACTTTTCTTATTCAAAAATGTCAAATATATTTTTCCACTATTATATCTCAATATATATTCTTTATTCTATCTTAATATATATCAATATGATATAGTGCTCTTGATAGTAACACCACATATTTCTTAAGTGTAGTCATAAATATTTTATTAATTTTTGTCATGACTAGAATTTTTTTCTTATATTGATAGAAGCAATAACCAGTTACAACATAAAAAGAAATCTACTGTTCATGTCTAATATTTTTTTTCAACTTTCCAAGTTACTGTCATTTCATTTTTTCAGAAATGTTTGGAAAGTTATATTTAAATGTTTATGTTAATTTTTAATCAACAACAAAGATATATTGGCTGGTTTGGCTCATTGGTTAGAACGTCAACCCATGGCCCAAAAAGAAATATATAGAGAGAGACATAGACATATATAGACATATATAGACATTTTTTTTTCCTGTTCCAAACAGGGGAGTCACTTCAGAGAGGAGAAAGCATATTTGGAGCTGATTACTGTATGACCTGCCAATTCTGTCATCTTATGGTTGCTGTTTTTTAATACATTTTAGTTTCCTTTTGTCATCCTGTTGTTGTTTTTTCTTAAAACACTTTAGTTTCCTTTCTTGGCCCTTAGAGGAAAAACATTATATATTTTTCTTTGTTTACTGCATTGGATAGAAAGTCCAATGTTTTTATTAAAAACTCGTGTCCCCCACCCAACATGCTGTACATAATTATATGGTTAAGAAGTCTCTAGATCTGTAGTACTACCACTTTAACATTTACACCATGCTACTTCTTTCATTTTTCAAAACACCTTTGACAAATTTTATCTTATTTTTAAGAGGATGTCAATGGGGGGGGGGGAGAAACATCTATAACAAAAATAAATTAATAAAAAAATAAACAAAAATTGAAAAAATAAAAATGAAAAGGTTGTAACATGGGCAAGTTTTATACTTTTTTAATGTAACATGTTAAAAAATTTTGGATTTTAAATAACTCTTTCAAGGTACAGCAGCTAGTAAGTTAAAAAACAAGGACTAAAAACTAAGTTTTCCAGCTTCTGGGGGGGGGGGATTCTTTTCAAAACAGCCATTCAGCTAGCTGCTTCCTCCTATTTAAATCATTTGAAATATCTTCAAATTTTAGACAGAAGAAACATACTTCTTGCATGTCTAGATATTTGACTGATGTGAGATATTACGTGGCACTGTTATTTATTAACTAACACGCACAGGTGTTTCATTGAACAAAATGTAAAACAGCGGAATCACAACAAGTTAACAGCAATTCAGAAAGTACTGGTACATAAGAACCAATAAGAAACAATGAATGTATTAGTCAGAATTGACTAGGTTTTGTTGTGATTAATAAAAAATGATCCCAAAAGTTTGTGGCTTAAAATGTTTATTTGTCTCAGACCCTGTGGCCCATCCTGGGTCAGCAGGAGTGGATTGTACTTACACAGGAACTTGGAAACCCACACTGACCTTTTTCACGTTTGCCTGCAAGCTGTGCGCCAGGGGAAGGAAATGCGGCGCCCCACTCTCTGGTCATTGAAGGTTCAGCAAGGAAATGGCTCGCATCACAAGGCTGTGCCTTATTTGAACAGGGGTGAGGGAGTGCAATCCTACCATGTTCTTGGAAGAAGGGCCCAGCATATTTATGAACAGTCTTCATGATTCTCAAAACTTCTGGAGCTGTGATATCACACCCATATATTTTATCACAGGCCTGACAACTGCTCAAATGGCACCACTTCCATAGTGATATATTTTATATGGGGAGGGGGAGAGAGAGATTGAGGGAGAGAGACATACACATCTCTAGTGTGATATATTAAATTTTAACATCAGTGGTCAGACAAGTCACCTAGCAGCCAGAGTGCTCCTCCCCTTTCTTGAACATGCTTGCTTGGGTACTGATAATACAGAAGATTAATTTACCCAGGACCCAGCACCCAGGTTTAACCAGTGCCGCCTAGTTCCAGGGTTCCCTTTCCTATATTAATAAACCTGTCTATGACTCTGGGAGCATGCATACATGCATACAGAATTGGTGGAGAAAATAAAGGAAAAATATATACTGGCATTGAAGACTATAAAGTAGAAAGCACAGGGCAATGTAGAGAATGCATTTTTTAAAAGTAGATTTTTTAGTTCCTTTCATTCTTTAAATAAACTATACTTGCTTTTATGATTTCTTTTCCTGAAAAATCAAAGGATAAAACCTACTCTCAAAACACTGCTATACTGTCCAAGGACCTCCCTCAGTGATTTGGGTAGTTTTTTACATTATGTGAGATCTAGCAAATGAAAACTTATCATCCAATTGAAATAATGATTAAAATAATAAGCCATTTATTATGCTTTCAGCAAAGAATAATGATTGATTAAAATGACTTGTCAGGCAAGTGAACTGTCTCTTTATTAAATAGAATAATATAGGTTTAAGTTGCCATTTTTAGTAGACTACTTATTTGTTCAGCTCTGTCATAAAATGTACATCTTAGATTGAAATATTGATAGATCAAATTCCAGTGTGCAATTTTTCTGCTTTACCCCAGTGGAAAACACCTAAACACATAATTTTCAAATGTGTTTCTTAGTTAAATGAATAACTGTTTATTCACTCTTATCAAGTCCTTAGGGATTTGAGACTTGTGCTGTTGATTACAACTAAATAAATCGTAGGATAAAATAAGTGGAGAAAGCATCAGGATAATATATTAAAATGTGGGTAAAATGGTATATAACAACATAAGGTCTAATTTTAATTGCCCCCAAGTAATACTAATTTCTTCAATCCAGTTTATGATAGGACTCCAATAAGGAATAGAGAAATATTCAATTCACCCACCAGAGTATAATGTGTTTAAATAATTATTCAATGATTTGTTGTGAACAGATAAATTTTAGTTTTATTGACATGAGTGTCTATATATGACTTACCAAATTAATAATTATATACCATAATTATACTTACTTTGACTTTCTAATATAGTCTAAGACTTTGTGTTCTATTGTGCTCTTCATTATTGCAAACATATTCACCATACTTAACTCACATACAGCTTAGGAAACAATGTCATTATACTAACACCATAATATATATGACAGCAAAATGCATCTGGATACTATTGTTGTTGTACATGTTTATTGACTATCTGTTTCATTTTTTAAACCATTTTATGATATCTAGCAATACTTCCATAATGATAGATGCTTAAAATGTCAGAATAACCCTTTGACACCAATGTATTTATATCTAGACCAACAAATCACCATGATGTGTCATCTGCACATATTATTTCTCCAAATTTCCCAACAATTTCTGTGCTCTAAATCTGTAAGGAGGGCAAAGGAAATATAGTATCATCATCAGCATTAGCATCATCATTATCATCATCATCATCAAAGTAAGAAAACTGAAGCTTAAGCAAATTAATTGTCCAATGTTAGAGGATAATGTAATTTTAGACTCAAATTACATTCTACAAACTTATATATATTTTTTCTTTATATTTGCAATTTTCATTGCAAATATTTTCTCACAAAAAAAAAAAAGTGCAAACAAACAAACAGACTAAAGTGATATAAAAATCGATAAACCACCCTGGCTGGTGTGCTAAGTGGTTAGAGCATCGGCCTGCAGACCAATGAGTCGCAGGCTGGATTCCGATCAGGGGTGCATACCTTGGTTGTGGGTTGTCCCCAGCCCTGGTCTGGGTCATGTGGGAGGCAGCCAGTCAATGTGTCTCTCTCACTTCAATGTTTCTCTCTTTCTCCCTCTCTCTCCCTCCCTCACCCTCTATCTGAAGATACACAGAAAAATATTCTTGGGTGAGGATTAAAAAAAAGAAAAAGAAAAAATCTTAAGTAGCGAATAGAGGAGCTTGACGTGAAGTTAGGATGTCTATCTTACTACAATGTTAACTGTCCCTAATTATCTGATTAGAAAGCTCCATGTTTCTGCTATTCATAAACTGTAATTCCAGACCAGGATCATTGAATACAATAGCCACCAGCTACAGGTGGCCATGAAAATATTAGGATAATGATTGATATTAAACAAAAGTAAAGACCTATCTTATTTACGTTGACTACATTTCAAGCGCTCAGCAGTCACATGTGGTTACGGTATTGAACAGTACAGATAAAGTTTTCATTATCACAGAATGTTTTCCTAGATAGTTATATTAATAAATATTATTGGTGATTATATCTGTTTTGTTCTGAGGTAAGTTATATAAGATATATCTACTTTTCACATTTTCCACACATGAGATTGTGTTTGATCAATCTATACTAGTCACAGGTTGTAATATTTGCAGAGAAGGGCATAGACCAGGTCTTTGATAATCATGTATTGTCATATAACCAGTTTAGACAACATAAAGTAGTAAAAGGCTTTTAAAACAAGTTATAAAACCTGAATTTAAATCAGCTACTCCCCTTAGCAACACTTAGTCCCATTCAAACTTTGACAGATCTATGTTATATGTACACATGGGGCATGTGTGTGTGTGAATGTGTGCGTGTTTAAAGGCACTTAAGGGGGTGGTCAGGACAATGATGTTTAGAAAACACAAAACAAAAGCCAGTCATACCTGGATTAAGAGCATACCGATGACCTTTATTTAGGTTATGCAATTAATAACCCTTAATAGCTTAAATTAAGGGCATTTGAAACATGAGTTCAGTGTATGTCAAGTCCAATCAATATGAATTCTAAGTTAAGAAAAAGTATTTACCACTATGTTTACTAATATCTTTGCTAACATTTGGTTTATATTTTATTGAACTTCTTCCTCTGGTTAAATATTCTTTCTTTTTAAGAACAGTATTTATTGGATCTTTTAATTTAACTCAAAAGTTAATTTACTCTCTCAGTCTTTGCTGGTTTTTGAATGTCTTTAAAGGTTACATTAGTGACTAATAATTTAGCATAGTGTAAAATTCAGGTTGACAATTATTTTCTTCTTCCAGTACTTTAAAGATACCAAACAATGGTCTCATGCTAGGAATTAATGATGAAGAGAAGCCTATGTTCAATCTATAATTGTTATTACTCTATAGAAATATTTGTCTTGTAATTCTTAAAATTTTCTCTGATTTTTGCTTTGATATTAAGCATTTTTATTACAAGATATCTCATGTGAATTTCTATTTTTGCAGCAGAGGATTCATTGTGCTCTTCTATAACAAGTCATATATTTCTTCAATTTTGAGAAATTATATATTATATTCAAATATATAAGGACTTCTCATTGAATCTTTAGTGTTTCATAGTTCATTTACATTTTCTCTCTTTTATTCTTTGAACTACATTTTTAGCTATTTGAGTTTTTCTCACTTGGTTGAACAAATACCTTTAGCATCACATGCCCAGTTTATACTATGTCATTAATTTAGGTTATTGATATATATACATTTTTTTAAAATGCAGACTACCATGTGTAGAGCCTCATTTGAATGTGTCTGGAGTCTTGGAACCTTGACTACTGTACCTTTTCCTACAAATGGACCTTGAGAGCTTGTGTGGAGGTTTTAGCGGAGAAGAGCAGCTACTCATATACCCTTAACCAAAGACCAGTCCTCTTCTCTAGGGGAAAGCTGTCCTGTTTGAGCATGCAGCTTCAGGAGGGACACACATGGATTGGTGAGGGAAGAAGGGGCGCCCACCTAGCCAGCCAGATCAGCCTAATCAACCCCAGCGATCAATGGGGTGACAGATATTGCAGCCAGATTGCCCTCCAATCCAGTTGATTGATTTTTTAAAAATAGTTAGCGCAGGCATTTTACTTGTTTTTTAGTATTTCCTAATTTTTCCATCATATTATGTTTTTGATTAAGTTTCTGTTTTATCTTTATCTGTTTGGACACTTCTTTCAGTTTATTAGTTCTATTTATATTGTAAATTCTCTATGTAGTGTTGACCGACTCTCCTGCATTGTGTATCATGTCATATTGTGTTTGTAATTTGATTATGGGCTCATACTTAGAAATTATTTTGTTGGGTTTTGTGTGTGTGTGTGTGTGTGTGTGTGTGTGTGTGTGTGTGAATCCTCTCTATCCTGAGGAGCTGAGGGAGAGTTTTCATTTGCTTCAGCTCAGGACCTTAAGCCTTTATTCGTTCTTCATTACTTCTTTACATTTCTCAGCTAGTTGGCTATGTATCAGATGACGTGATAATTTATTACCCCAAAAGGACATTTATGAAAATGAACGGGAACTTCAGAACAGGTATAAACCAGGATTGTCCTGGACTAATGAAGACTTACGGTCATTCTATTCATGTGCCATGAGAATGATGAGAATGTGGATGCTATCACTAGGGGTGAGGCATGTACAGTGTAGTTTTTTTCTCAGGGAAAATATCCTGGGGCGATTGGAAGTTTCTGGCAGTCCTTTTAGCTACTGAGGAGAGGTTTTCTAATCCCATTTCATGGACTAGACAAGTCCTAGTCCATTGGCATCTTTGGGTTTCATCCAAATGGTTCAGTTCCTGTGCCTTGCACTGGATTTGCAGTTCTAGCTTTCAGTTCTTAAAAGGCTAATGCCTCGTTCTAATCTGCAAATACATGATTCTACTTCAAATTCAGTTCCTGCTCACTGCTTCTGGGCATTGTCCTGATTTGATTTAGACTCATGGTAACATTTTAATTTTAAAACCATTTGTTATTCAACATTATTATATGTTTGCTTGGAGTAGAAGTAGAGAGTTTTCTATATTAACTTACTCCACTGGATTTGTGAGTATAATGTCACATAGATTATTTTAACATTGCTTAAAAGAACATAAGATGATCATGGGTATTGCTCTATTTTTATATGCATTTACATTTATTTTTATCTCCCTCAAAACACTAATAATTTTATTTTTTTGCTAGTTTACTGGCTGTATCCTCGATATTTTTCTTTTTTGATTTATGGTTTCCCCAAATATAGTACAGGTTCCAGTATGAAAGAGGATTCTATACATGAATGAAGTGTTACAATATTGCTAAGCTTCTGAAGCAGAGGATAGCCTGTTTCAAGGGTGTTCAGCACACCAAGGTCTATTAGCCAAATGCAGCCCACTGACTCATTTTGAGCCTGTGAGCCAAGACTGAGTTTTAATATTTTATTTTATTTTTTTAAATATGTCTTATTTATTTATTTTTTTAGAGAGAAAGGAAGGGAGAGAGAGAGAGAAACATTGATGTAAGGGAAACACCCAACGGCTGCTCTTGCATGCCCCCTACTGGGGATCGAGCCTGCAACCTGGGCATGTGCCCTGACTGGGAATTGAACCTGGACCTCTCAGTCCAACTGATGATGTTCAACCCACTGAGCCACTCCAGCTGGGCTGACTTTTACTGTTTTCAATGATTGAAAAAAGTCAATAGCACATAGTTTTATGTAGGAATATCATATAAAATTAAAATGTTATTGTCCATTTATAAAGAGTTTTATTGAACTTAGCTACACTCTTTCACTGTATTGTTTATGCTGGTTTTCCCATTACAAAAGCAGATTTGAGTATTTATAACAAATACCATATGACCTACAAGCCTAAAATTCTTATCTTGTACTTTACAGGAAATGTTTTCTAACTTCTGGCCTATTTAATTAAATGAAAAAGGTAATGACAGACTCTTTCTAATCTAGATTTTCTGTGATTAATATCAATAGATATATTTTAATTGAATTAGTGGAGCAAAAATAAGTTTATGTGACATTGTGCTTCAAAATTGGAAAGAAGTGGTATGTGATATTTTGTAATTTATCATAATGTAAGTTTGATACTACCAAAAGCAAAAATAAAAACAGGAAATGATACATAATGAAAGAAAAGTAATAGTAGAAGTGTCCGTGTTTATTTCTAAAGCAGTTTTCTAATAAGTTTCAGGATTTTTAGAGTACAGATATAAATAACAAATAAGACTAGTATAGAAAAAAAAATTACCATGCAATATCTTGATGTTTTGAATCTTATGATTTCATGAAGTGCAGAGAGATGAAAAAATTTGACTACATTAAATATAGATCAACACCAATCATACTAAGAGACATAAAAGCCATATGCTCTTTTGGGGAAATGCTCACAGCAGCAAAAAAGAACGAAAAAGCTGAAATTAGCAAAGGAGACTGAAGGTTTCCTCTCCTGAGAGCCAGAGGCAGGGTTTCCATTAACATATCAAGGGCACTACTAGGAACCAACTGGCCTCAACAACAGCAACAAATCAAGTCTGACATAAATAAAAATGATCAATGTGTCTATGCAATAGACAACCTTCTATATTCACTACTTAGTAGAAGGCAACATAGCAGTGCTCACCTTTTTAAATATTGAGGGGTGTGTGCCCTGGTTGGTTTGTCTCAATGGTTTGAGCATTGGCCCAAGGACCAAAGAGTCCTGGGTTTGGTTCCGGTCAAAGGCCTGTACCTCAGTTGTGGTATGGTCCCCGGCACTGGTTGGGGTCTTGCAGGAGGCAATCAGTCTATGTGTCTCTCTCACATCGATGTTTTTCTTTCTCTCTCTCTCCCTCACACTCTATTTGAAGATAAAATGAAAAAAATATCCTCAGGTGAGGATTAAAATAAGTAAATAAATAAAATATTAAGGGGTGTGTACTTGCTCAGGTAGTCCTTGGAATCAAATGATGGTTTAAGCTCTAAAGAACTAAGCCGAATTAAAAGCATATTGTTATTTTAAGTGCTCTTAAATTTACAAATATATATTTTTAAATACGTGCTCCTCTATGTTTTAACTCATGGGGAACTGGACTTGTCTATAGGATTATGAAATTCAGGAAGAAAATTGCCTTCACTGACAAGTATTCAGGAAGTGTCCAATGAGAAATCTGTGTCATAACCGGACTTACAGTTCCAGGGCCGGATTGAGGGGAGTCAAGGTGCCGACAGGGAGTGAGCACTGTGTTGTAGGCATTGTACTACGTGATTTACATTGATCATTTAATTTAATATCCACAAGATATTGACCAGTTATTCTGCTTTATACATGAGAAAACTGAGACTAGCAGAAAATAAATTATGCATCTGCTCTCTAGTTAGTAGAAAGCGGTAAAGCTGACTTAGAAACTGTGTCTCTATAAATATAAAGCATACTATTCTCAGGACGCTACTCTGCTTATATTTATGGCAAGATCATCCCAGGACAAGGTAAAACTTGTAAACTACATTTGAACTGGTAACATGCACAGGCTTTGGACTCATTTAGACTGGCTGTTAGTGTTCAAGCTGGATCATGCAGCGTCCTAACTAGGACATTATTTAACCCCCTGAACTTCAGTTTCCTCGTGTGTGAAATGGGTGTAATAATATCTATTACATAGACTTGTTGTAAGGCCAAATAAGCTGATGGAGGCAAGACAACCAGCACAGTGCCCAGCATGTTGACAGCGTCCACTGCATGATGACGGCTGTCATCATCAATGGCAACTCTGTCATCCTCACTGCTTTCCATGCAGCTCCCCATTCACTCTCCAGGTGGACTGCCTCGACCTGGTAACCCTTATCATTGTCTCAGCTTTTATCACACTGAACTTGAATATCTGGACCCAGTACAACAGGTCTTATTTCATTATTAAAATGGTAACAAATATTTCATTTTAAAATTAGTTTGTTAGCTCATTCAATGATAATTGAATAAATTGGGTTACAGCTCTGAAAGCTTGTTTGTTTGTTTTTTCCCTTATAAAGCCCAAAGATAGTAAATAATTAAAAAAAAAAAAAACAATTTCAGGCAATGCTAAATATTATAGAGAAAATAATGTTTGTATTGTTATTCCTATTGATGTCATTAATAAAATACAATTACATGCCCAGCTGGTGTGGCTTCCTGGCTGAGCGTAGACCGATGCACCAAGAGGTCAGTTCCATTCCTGGTCAGGGCACATGCCCAGGTTGTGGGCCTGATCCCTAGTACGGAGCATGTAGGAGGCGGCCAATCAATGCTCTCTCTCATCAATGTTTCTCTCTCTCTCTCTCTCTCTCTCTTCCTTCTTCTCTCTCTAAAATCAATAAAGAAAAAATAATAATAAAAGGCAATTACATGAAAAAATAAAAAGCATAATATAACATATAAAAAATAAAATAGGGTAAAGGGATAAAGAGAAGATATCTTAGATAGGTCATTTGAAGACTGCTCTTCCGCAGGAACTCCTGGGAAAAGACTCACATGAAGGCAAAGTGTGAGCCAAGCCTGAGTTCAGGAAAAGGGTACAGCAGTCAGGGGACTGCAGCCATACAAGTCTGTGTCCCAGGTGTCGGGAGTGACAGAGAACAGAGTAGGAAATAAAATCCTGAAGACAGTAGGGTTCAAATTTAGTAGTTTGGACTGTAATAGAAATGTTGTGGGAATCCACTGGAGAGTTTTGAGTAGTGAGAAATGTGACTTAATTTCTGTTTTTAAAGATCCCTCTGTTTGTTCTTTGGGATCAGAGGATGGTGAGGAGTGCTCTGATTTGGTAAATATTTTCAGGTGATGATAACAGGACGTGTTCCTGGATTAGATATGGAATTTCAAATGTATTCTATATTATTTTTTGTAAAAAGATATTGATCTCATTGTATACACAATAACAAATGGGAAATTTATTAAAGCAACTTATAACTATGACTAAATAAAAGTCTGCATAAAATAATCAGCTTTTATTAAAACCAGACCCTGTGACAGATACAGAACACACACTGCTTATAGATAGCTCTAATAATACTTGAAGTTAAAATGCTTAAAATTTACAAATTAAAGGCATTGGCAAGATGCACTAAAAGGTGTTTAGTCACCTTCCTCCTACACCCCAAAGCTAGCACCCCGTCACCTGCTATTTTCTGATATGATCAATGAACATTTTCTTTACCTTCTATAAAGTGCTCCACTAATGCTTCTTGAAGGCCCCCCTTTCTCTTTCAGATTGCCCTGCAGCCTAAGCACTTCCTAAGAAAGAAAATCGAACATTCATCTGCTAACCAGAGTGTCTAATTTTTTTTTGGGGGGGGGGGGGCATACCACACACTTGCTTGATTATTGGCGAATCACATGCAATCTATATTCAACATTATCTTGAGAGACATCACTCTTTAAAAACTATCTAAATGGGAAACATGGAAGATGATCATATGCTGTCAATCAAGCCCACTTCTCTTCCTAGCCTGGGTTCCTGGTATGGTGAGGCTTGTCAGTGTGTTCAAACCTGTTAGTCTTGTGGAGTAGATAGGGCTGCAACAGATAGTGTGCCTGACTGAGGGGTGTACCTATAATAAGAACTCTGGAGTTACCCTTGCATCCCAAGCAGTTGGTTTATCCATATGATTCCCTTCCATAGGTCTGTTCTAATCAGCTCAATGTAGCTGTTGTCCTTCCCGAATGATCTGTTTGATCACCTCAGGTCATCACAGTGTCCGGAGTAGTTAGTCTGGGCAGGCAGAGTGTTTTGAATGTGCCCTATGCCCAGACCTGGGCTCAGTGGCCCAAAGATTCCATATCAGGATGGAAATACAAGTTGGGGTGGAGGGATTATTTTCTTCTGGTAGGACTTGGAATTCCCTGATACCCAAAGTATATCCCTCTGGTTTTACAGATCTTGCCTCATAAAATGATAACATCTAAGACCTGAGGATGGAATGATCAAAGCACATCCATTCACACCACCACCCAGCTGCTCCCTTCAAAGTAAATGTCGCACGGATAGGGTTATGGAGGTGTTCTGACGCGACGGGCATGGACTGTCCATCTGCTCAGACTGCAGCTTGGCCAATGGCATGCCCATCTTTCTCTCCACGACACTCTCTCAAGCTCCTCACAGAATATTCTGCCCATGATCAAGGACCCCTGAGAAACTGTATATTCTCAAACACAATACCTTCCTTCCTTTACATAAAGTGCATTGTCAGAAGCAGCACATGAAATGAGCACTTTGGAATCGGCTATCCTTGATGACTTAATTTTTTTTTATGCAAGTGACTTAACTCCAGTGATGCACAATTTCCTCATTTGTAAAACAAGGGTATCATTATTTTGACTTCATGGAGCTCCTATAAAGAGCAAATTCACTCACACATGTAATCCACTTAGCTCATGGCCTGGAATAGTATTAGTGCTCAACAAATGATGGATATTATCTTCTTTTTTTGTATAAAAATGATTCAGTACACTTTTTATAAATACACTGTGGGGTTCTAATGACATCATTATATTTATCTGTTTCTATTGGTAGAGTAAACAAATGAAAACTGAGCCCTGGGGTACCTTGAGGAAACAATCAATAATACATTTATCTTCAGGAAACATGCCTAAGAAATTTAAAAAGAAAGATGTATTTATACCACTGTTTCTCCTTTTGATGATGAGCTTTATAAGCAAGGATTCTCTAACTTATTCATATTTAAATATACTCAAAATTTACTTATAATCCACACTTGAAAAATCTTTCAGGGATTGTATGAGAAAATGAATAAATGCATTTTTGTTCTTCAACATAACTACAGGTCCTAAGTAATAGCAAGCGTATTTTATCAGTCAATTAGAATTAGTGTATATATTTTATTTTATTCTATTTATTTTTAGTGAGGTATAATTAACATATAGCATTATATTAATCTCAGTTGTGCAATATAAGTTAATATTTGTATATATTGCTAAATGATCATCACAATATGTCTAGTTAACATCTAGAATGTCTGGCCCGTGGGCTATATGAGGCCCACAAAATCAATACCAGCTAACATCACACAGTTCTCCAAATTAACCTGGCCAAATAGAGCAGGCTAATTTTTAAGTTGATAATTTTGTATGGCCCTCAAATGATGTTATAAATTTCCAAATGTCCCTCACCCCTATAATTTTCTTTCTCTCGTCATGAGGACTTTAAAGATTTACTCTCTTAGTAACTTTTAAATATGCCATATAGTAAGTAGTATTACCTGTGCTCACCAGGCTGGACATTACATCCCCATGACTTACTTATTTTATAACTGGAAATCTGTACCTTTGACACTCTTCACCCATTTCATCTACCCCCAGCTCCCACCTCTGGCAACCACAAATTTGTTGTTTGAATCTATGAACTTGTTCATTTTTTTGTTTTACCATTCCATATATAAGTGAGATCACATGCTGTTTTTCTTTCTCTGACTTATTTCGCTTTGCATAATGCACTCAAGGTCCATCCATGTTGTTGCAAATGGCAAGATTTTATTTTATTTTTTTTATGGTTGAATGACATTGCAGTGTGTGTGGCATACACACACAAATACCATGCACATACACACTACATTTTCTTTATTCATGTATCCATAGTGCATATATTTTAACATTCTTTTTGGAAGTGTCGACTGACACACAAAGAAGCTCTCAATACATGTCTTGCCTCTTGCTGAATGAGTGAGATGCCCCAACCCTTGTTACAAACTCGCTCTTTTTATAAATCATCTGTTCATTGTCTTTGTGGCGACTGACAGAGTGAGCGATTCAACTCATTTTTAAAATCTGCCTGAAACATGTTTTTAAATGTCTATTTTGGAAGCATCAATTTTTCTCAAAAAACTATGGTTGTAGTTTGATACACTGTAATTTTAAAAAACTGTTTGCTTCATGCTCAATGTTGTTCACAAGGTACTGCACCAAACAGCAAAGAATTCTACCATAACTTTTGAATGAGGTAGGAAAGAGCTGAACCTCTCATATTTGCTCGTATCAGAAAGAGGGTAAAAAAATCAGTGGTGATGCAGCCACAGAAATTATTCAGAGACCGTCACAGGCCAACAGAATGGCTCATGAGAGCGAGGGCCCACTTCTGTGGCTACACTGAAAAGGACATTTATTTAAAGAAGGACGAGAATTTCTGCTAAACCAAGAGGTATTTTTATGAAAGTTAGAAAAAAGGCATCTTTTCCTTAGAAATTACATTTTTTCACATCCTGGGCAGCTACGTTTGGTAAAACTTTTTGGAATCCAGGAGCACATTGGCTGCATGTGCGCATGCGCCCAAATTGAGCCTGCCCCCCCCCCCCCATCCTTAGAGCACACGGGGACTGCTACAGAGCACATTCTGTGCCCTTCTGTTCCCCCTCGGGGGAGATGACTATCAGGTTCAGATTTGGATACAGATAAAGAAGCAAGCCTCAGAGGCTGGTGGGTAGCAGGAGACACCTCAGTGTACTCCTGGAATACAGGTGCTCCGGGGCAAGGTTGGACATGCATGGCTTCAAGGTAGGTTTATGCAGGGATTCTCTCTTGCTGCCCCACAACTTGGCCTCAAAGTCCAGAATCGCCATAGCTAAATGTGAATGGCATCACCCCTCAGGGTGCCGTCTTTCTACAGCACACAACTCAGACACACAGACACAAGAGACACAGTGAAAATGCACAAGCATTTACACACAATTGATGTCCTAGGTTAAAAACAGCAACAACCATAAACTATGCCCAGACACAAATATAGCATGGTTTAATCTAGAAAACAAGGTAATCCTAATCTAAGGCTGAGTAATTTACATATCTGGGAAATACATGCTGTTACATAAGGATATATATTTCTTTTCAATTGTTTTCTATTTTTATTTACTTTATGTAACTTGGTTAACTATTTTATCACATGGAATGTTAAAACTACACAGGGAGTTAGAGATAATTAAGTTTTAATGACCTAATTTAACAGGTGAAGAGCTTGACACCCAGAAAGGTTAAGGTACTCATAGTGACAGAGCACACGAACAGGAAAACAGAACCAAATTCCCAGTTGCTTGATCGTTGGTATTGTTTTCAGTATGTAACTTGATTAGTCATTTTAAGAAAAAAAGTTTCTATGCATAAACTAAATAACTGTTTTGGTATCTGCTGGTCATACTTTTTGTCATCCCCGCCCACACAGAGATTACAGTGATCATTCTGAAGCAGAAATAACAGAAATAGTATCACGATAATCTTTTGCATGGAAGATTAATATGCTTCTCTTCTGTATGTATTGGCTTATCTATTGTTTTCAAAATATACCTGTCCTGTATGAAAGATGCTGGCTCTACACGAATGAGAACACACATAGACTCTGACCTAATGGTATATCTAGTGAGAAACATATACTATGGCAAAAAGCAAAACACCAAACAAATAAATATGTAATTTTAAATTTTGCTTAGTGATAAGAAAAATAGCAGTTCTGAGGTTGATATTGCAGGAGAGAGACAGTCATTTGTCTAAAGAGCTCACTAAAGGGGAAACGTCATTCAGGTGTGAGGGACAAGATCAGGAGCATGGGTGACGGGCCTGTACGCTCACGAGCTGTGGACTCCACTTCACAGTAAGCCACACCTTTCCACCTCTCCAGCCTCACCTCTGTCCTTTCTCCACAACTTCTTTCTGAACCCCTACTTGATGTATACTTCCTGTTCTGTTCCTGGAAATATAATTCAGACTCTAAGATCCAGTTCAAAAAACACCTCCTGCTCTGACAAATCTTTAGGCAGAACTCACCATGGTCTATCCAGTGCTCTCTCATGCTTTGCACAAATTTCAATTACCACTGGGTACTTGGCTGATTTACTTGCATTTGTTTCTGCAATTAGACTGTGAATTCAATAAGAAAAGGAACTATATTTTATTAATTGTTGCATTCTCATATGAGGTACTTAATACCCATTTGTCTAAGTGAATGAAGGAATTAATGACACATTTCTCAAGCCACAGACAATGTCACAAGAGAGTGACAAAGTTAAGGACTAGAACCCAGAACTCTAGTCCTGAGCCAGGCCCGTACCACTTGGCATTCTAAATGCACACATTGGGCGTAACTTGACAACATGACATGGTATCAAACAGACAAAGGCAATTTATACTGAGTTTGAAAAGGGAGATAAGATTGGTTCTCTCCATGCAAATCTAAGAAAATGTGTTTGGAAAATGACATTCAATTCAGAGCACTGCCGAACTGCATAAACATGAGGGCGCAGAAAAGAAAAACGGAACGTGTTAAGCAAATGAACAAGTTGGCTTAGTAAGGAATCGCGAGGAGTCACCTCTGAATTGGCTACTTAATATGAAGGAAAAAAACAGTGCAGCATATAAACAAGAGAATGAGATCCTGGATGCTTTATCAGAAGAGAAAATCAAATCAAATCTTAAGCCAAGGCATATTAAAATAAATGACTGAAATAAATAACATGTAATGGAGATGGTTCTTAACGCATGTTCATATTCACTGTCTCAAAACTGCCTACAAGATGAGGTTCACCTGTATTGTGATCTCCATTTAACAGTTTGGAAAAAAGGGGTCAGACTTGCTAACATCATATAGCTAGAGTTAGAATTATGTGTGAATCATCTACTTCCTTGAAGTGTGTATTCACTACACCATGATGGAATTAACTCTACGTGTAGCCAGGGTGGACAAAACATGAAAAAAACATCCAGGAGTAACAGTTCCTGCCTTTGAAATCTGATCATTTTTCTCAGACATTCCTATGGATGTCCAACTGAAAAACATTGTTGCACCTTCTTTTAAACAAGAATATGTTTCTTAGTAGTTTTAAAAAATCAGGGTGTTTTTTTTCCTCCCAAATGCACTGAGAGATCTTACAATTAAGAGGAAACCTAAAATAAAGACTTCTGTCATAATTACTTAATTTAAAAAAATATTTTTATTCAATTTTATAACCCAGGCAGGAGCAACTTTGATGCATGGTCATTGCATGCTGTTCCTGCATCCCATCCATGATACCCTTATCTCCTTCGGTCGCTCTTTCATTGATCTCTTCATGCTATTTTTCCCCTTTTTGTCTTTTCTAAATTTCTTCACCTCAGAAAGCATAGGATGCTTATTCTTCTGTCCTGAATGTATTTAGAATTCTGCCTTTTCTAGAAAATAACTTTGATGATTTGAGAGAGAGAGAGGACGTCCTCATGTCCACCCCTGGCTTTGAGCTGTTGCCCCAACACCAGATGGAGAAGACAGTCTTGATTGGTGCAGGGGACTGGGTAACAGAGTTATCTATCCAGTGTCCATGACAGCTGGTGACATGACCTTGATCAAATTCAATCATGTCTTCTACATCTCTGGGGTTGGTTTGCTCAACCTTCCAGAATGGAAGAAGGTTGAGGTGTTGATTTAAATAACCTTGGGTCAGGAAGCTCTTTCCTGACGTTCATACACTGAATCGCAGGACAGTACAGCACCAGTCCTTTGGCACCTGGTAGAAAGTTGTCATTATTTGAATTTCTACTATCAAATATAATCTCCGAACTATGACAGCACTGATGAAATGAAGAGGGCTCTGCTTAGCAGGGTATTTGATTTGTAATGGCAGCTGTCAGAAGGCTCGGTGGGCCTGGGTTTCAGCCTGCAGGGTGGGAGAGGGGCTGCCTCAGTCCTGGATTGCTTCCACCATTTTTTTGTTTTTTCCCCTGATTTTAATTTGAAAGTGCAAATTCTAAATTGTATTTCACAGTTCAGAGAAGATAGAAACAGAGCTCAATTATTCTAAGTTTATTTATCATTTGTACCAATTAGATAAGCTGTCATATGCTACACTATTAAAGCTCAAAGCAGAGATTTCAGTCTATTTTGCAATGTTTAGTAGTCTCCACAAAAGCAAATTAACTTCAGGTCAGAGGAGTCTGTTGGTTATTGATAGCTTTGTTTCTTAAGTTCCTTAGCATTTAAAGCTCAGGACCTGTTTGTATATCTTTGTGACTAAAAATTTGAGATCTGATATTAGACTTCTTAGAGAATTACACAGCTGGAAGGACATTCACAGAGATGCAATGGTGAGCAGACAGAAATGTGATCCTGAAGCATATGATCTAGAAAGAGAGTTAAATATAAACAAACATACACAGTATATAAATACACTTGGAGTTCATTAATCTGAAGAAAACTACCTGGTGCTATTACAGTAGGTCGGTAACTGGTCAGTCACTAACAAAGAAAGGCAGCACATTGAATCAGACATTAAGCCTGGTTAACTAAAAAGGGGCAGCCTCACAGAAACCTCAGGGGACAGCTGCATCCTCCCCCAAAGGGACTTAATCCCGTAGCAGGTGGTTTTCCGATCTCCCCAGAGAACAACAGATCTGTTCTCACAGATTTCCAGGGGGAAGAAGAAACAGTAAAGGGGAAACTCCCCTGAGGAGGCATGTGCAGTAGAAGCCAAGATGTCCCTGGGGAGGGGGGGAGGTCCTTCTACTCAGAGGCATGCACAGGAGCCAGAATGAACCCTGGAAGATCCAGGAAAAGAACAGGATGGGGAGGGCCCACCACAGCCTGCAAAGAATCAGGAAGATTTGTTAGTTTGCAAGAAACCTTACCCCTTCCCAAACCCAGGGAAACAGAGTAAAAGCTTAACAAAGGCTGGAGGTTCAGTTGCTCATTGGTTTGCACGCTCTCTCTGTGTGCAGCTCTGTGGGCCGGGCAGCCGCGAGGGTCCAAGCACAGTCTGTCACAGCCCTGCACCAAAAGAAATGAGACACAGAGAAGTCCTGTGTCTCTGGGTCTTGGCCCTCCTGGGCTGGACAGGCACAGTTTTGGGTTTGAGGCCCCAGAGGCTGGACTTATTCCAAAGTGAGAGGGAACTGAGCCCCCCTGGTCATGGATGAGACATCAAACACCTAGGGGCAAGCTTGTTTCACCCCAATAAATCTTGTCACAAAAGCCCTCCTCCTATGCATTTATCCCCAAAGTGCTTTTTTTTTTTTTTTTTTTTTTTTTTGCAATACCAGAAAGAATCCTGTTTCCACTGGCAACAGTGCTAGGTAGGAATATAATATGGAATGTAATTTAGAATGGAATTCTGGAGACACAGGTGAATAATCACCTCATTTAATCTTAGTAATGCTGTCAAATAGCTTAATATTGCCTGGCTGGTGTGGCTCAATGGATTGAGCACCATCCCATGTACTGAGAGGTCCTGGTTAAGTCCCAGTCAAAGCATATGTCTGGGTTGTGGGCTCATTCCCCAGTGGGGGGGTGTGCAGAAGACAGTTGGGCTATATCTCTCTCACATTGATGTTTCTGTTTTTTTAATCCTCACTGGGGGATATTTTTCCATTTATCTTCAGATAGAGTGGGAGGGAGGAAGAGAGACGTCGATGTGAGAGAGACACATGCATCACTTGCCTCCCACACGACCTCGACAGGGCCGTGAATTGAACCCGCAATCGAGGTATGTGCCTTTGACCAGAATCAAACCCATGACTCTTTGATCCATGCTATAACCACTAAGCCAAACCGACCAGGACTCACATTGATGTTTCTATCTCTCTTTCCCTTCCTCTCTCTCTCTAAAAAATCAATAAAAACATATTTAAAACAGCCCGGCCGGTGTGGCTCAGTGGTTGAGCATCGACCCATGCACCCAGAGGTCACCAGTTCAATACCCTTTCAGGGCACATGCCCAGCGGGGAGCATGCAGGAGGCAGCCAATCGATGTTCCCTCTCATCGATGTTTCTATCTCCTGTTCCCTCCTTTCCTCCATCTCTAAAACCAATAAAAAAAATAAATTTTATAATAATAATAATAATACAAAAGCATTTAAAAGCAGCACAGGCCTTGACAGAAGAAACTCCACCTACAACAGCCCCAGCCCTTGCCCCAGAGTTCCAGCTCGCCCTTCCTGTTAGCCTGCTCTACAGATACCCGGTTAACCACAGGATGATTTCTTGCAACACACCTCTCATTGTTTCTTCTCTTGTTGGAGTCTGACTGATTGAAACATTTGAATATGTACCAGATACAAAAACCATTTAGTTAGCTCTTCAAGTATCACGGAGATATTTTAAAAAGACGTGAGATAGGAAAAAAAACAAAACACAACATTTAAAACATTTTACAGAAGAATTTAAAAAAGATTTTTCAAGTGTGACAGTTAGCTATTTTTTCCGAAGACAGGACTCCACACTTCTGCGGCACTAAGCTGAAGAAAGGAGTGAAACAATGGAGAAGCCGTTCACGGCTGCGGCAGAGCATCACACTAGATTAGAGATGGCTAGGTGTCAGGTCTCAACCCTGCTGCTCTCCAGTTTGTCACCTCAGACAGGACCCCGAGCTTTGGTGAACTTCACCTTGCTTACTGTCAAATGAGGCTCATGATTGATGTCTTCCTAATCTCTGGGCTTGCTGTGAGCATTGACAGAGATTATGGGCATGAGAGCACTCTGCTTAGCATTAATGCTTTTAACAAAATAAGGAGGGCAACAAGGTAGATTCTGTGCTGAGGCTGTTACATGCTTGATCCGCAGCAACGCCCCAGCAGCACTGCACAGACAGGGCACAGAGACTTTCTTTCGATGATAATTTACATGGGTGCAAACTGTAGGTAACAGAACAGTGTTGGTACTGCGTGTCAAAGCATGACAGATGACAGAACGAAAAGGTTATCATCAAGTTGCACAATCTATTCAGTCATCTTTCCTTCCAAAACACGTCAAATACTCTTTCCGAGAATTTGAGGCACTTAATTATTGAGATCATTAGAAAAGGGCATCTGCTCCAAGTGGGGACTACTTACAAAAAGTCAGTGATAGGAAACATACATGTACACATGCAAACACATATAACATACTCCCTTACACATATTGTTATTGATCATTTCCAGATTTCTTATTGTCACTGTTCTATTAGATATATAAAGAATATTTTATATATATTTTTGCCCTGCATTAGGTAACTTTTGGTGTTGAGGTTCTGTTTTGTTTTCTGGTTAGAAAAACAAAGCATTAGCTAAGGAGTAACAGTAAACTAATTCGGATCAGTAGTGTTTCTCGGCCTTTCCTCTAATTTCATCAAGGTAATAGAAAAAAACATGTAGAGATTTTATACATGATTTTCAGAAATTATTTGTACAGAGTAAATGGCTGAAACTTTTAAAAGCTATTAAAACCAATGAACAAGCACAAGAAAATAAACTCCTACACCAAGAATTTTTTTTTTATACTTAACGGTTTCCATTTTTTGTTCAGATAGATAGAGTGGGAGGAAGAGAGAGAGAGAAACATCGAGTGAAAGGGACACATCAAGTGGCTGCCGCCTGCATGACCAACCAGGGCCGGGGACAAACTGCAACTGAGGTACATGCCCTTAACAGGAACTGAACCCGGGTCTCTCTGGACCACAGGCCGATGCTTCAACTGCTGAGCCAAATCGGCCAGGGCCTATACCAAGAAATTTTTTGATGTAATACTTTTATGTTTATTCATCTTAATAGCTACATATATAAGTAAACAAAGTCATAGATGCTTTTGCTATGAGAGAAAAGGGGAAAACTGCGTGTCATATTCTTTACCTTTAAGATTTTATTTAATTTTTATGAATCCAGAGGTAACACAGAATCGAAGTGCCTTGCCCAACATCAAGCTTACCAAAAGCTCTCTTCCAGATTCAAAAGTCTTTTATCCAAAGAAGTTATTACCTGACACATTTTAATGAAAATACTATAGAGCTTAATATAAAATTAAGTGATTTCAAAATGGAAAGGGGGCACATCCAGGGCCAGCATTGGTGATATGCAGAGGGAAACTTCTTGTTTTGGGACAGTTTTGTAAAATGGCACTTTGTGTTACATTGTACCTATCTTTTTCTAACTGAATTGTTGAGAAGAAACTAGACTCATACTTAAGGTCTCATTTCTTCTCTACCATGGGTTTGTCAATTAAAAAAAAAACTTATTTTTATATTAACATTTGTTAATGCTATTACAAATTATATTTTCATAAAATCTTTCTCTAAATAATTTAGAAATCTCACTTTTAGATTTCAATAGTGTTATTTTGATTCATATAGAAAGAGGTCATTAATGAATCCAACAAAAACTAATAAAATCAAATAAATTAAGCCATCTTCTTGAAAAATAAACAGAAGTCTTGGCCAGGTGGCTCAGCTGGTTGGAGCATCCATCATTCCATAAATCAAAAGGCTGCAAGTTCAATCCCCAGTTGGGTTACATATGGGAGACAACCGATCGATGTTTCTCTCGCACATCACTGTTTCTCTCTCTCTTTCTCTCTAAGGTCAATAGAAGCATATCCTTAGGTGAGGAATAAAAAACATAAATAATAAAATAAAAGGAAAGAAAATAAACTTTAGATTTAGCCCTTACAGTCTAATCAATTCTATGGAAATATAAATTAGGAAACTTTTCAACAATTGTTGAAGGATAATTCATATACAAAAATTTTTAATCTTTTCACTCTCTCTCTTTTTAATAGAGAGAAACATCAAGGTAAGAGGGTAACATTGATTGGCTGCCTCCTGCACAGCCTTTACTGGGGATCCAGCCCACAACATGGGCATGTGCCCTGACCAGAATTGAACCTGCAACCTTTCAGTGCACAGGATGATGCTCCACCAACTGAGCCACACTGGCCAGGGCCTAGTCTTTTAAACTTTAAGGCAGAAATCCTAATACCTGTGTGTGTGTTTTAAACAAAATTATCTGACCTGCAACACACATGAATAGAGAACAACATTCTAAAATAAACAAATAAATTTAAAAAAATAATAATAATTCAACCTACTTCCAAAAAGTACGTTTTATTCCTTTCTCTACTCAGATGGAGTAATGAAGCAGAAATTATCTTGTAGAGTTTTAAGCCTTGCTATTGCTTTATGCTTGCTCCTGAATCTTTTTGGTATACTGCCTGTTTCTTAACATAAAAGAAGGGGAAAAAAAAAAAAAAAACTGTAAGAGAAACAACAGAAACACATTTCTGAGGATGAAGCTTCTATTATTTACAAATTAATGTTTGGATAATCTGATTATAAACATGAACTCTCCTAACTCTACTTGCTAACATTTTCTTCTAAGAGATAGTATTTTGTTGGACTGACATAAGATATTTGAAATCCATGCTATTATTAGCAGAAGGTATGGTATTTGGCAAACGTCCTAGTCATTAAACTTTATAGATATTTTGCTAAGGATTAAATAAGATGGTGATTTCTTATGTATAGTATAGTTTCGGATGACAGAATATAATCAGTTAATGATGGTTAATAATAATGGTTATGATTATAATGGTCCATTGGAACTGATGGTGATGGTGATGATAATGATAATAAAGAATGGAAGTTTTGCCCTGGCTGGTTTGGCTCAGTGGTCAGAATGTCGGCCCATGGAAAGTAAGGTTACAGGTTTGATTTCGGTCAAGGGCATGTTCCTGGCTTGTAGGTTTGATCTCTGGCCCTGTTGGGGTCATGCAGGAGTCAACCGATAGATGTGTCTCTCTCACATCAATGTTTCTCTCTCTTTCTCTCTATCTCTCCCTCCCTTCTTCCCTCCCTATCTAAAATCAATGGGGACTTCCAGTCAAGATGGCAGTGTAGGTAAACATGGTATTGTGTCCTCCCACAACAACATCAAAGTTACAACTAAACTACAGAACAACCATCATTCAAAACCACCTGAAATCAAGCTAAATGGAAGTCCTACAACTACAGAATTAAAGAAGCAATGGTATGGAGACTGGTATGAGGGACAGAGGTGGATGGGCTGGTCCCACACCCAAGTGTGGCGGATAAAAATCAGGAGGATACCTCGGCTGGGACGGTCCTCCCTGAGGACTGAGGGGTCCCCCTCCCACACCAGATACCCTTCTCAGGGTCCCAGTGCCAGGAAGAGAAGTCCCCATAACTTCTGGCTGGAAAAACCAGCAGGAACTGAGGCTCAGGGAAGCTGACCTGGCTGGAGCCCCAGGCAGCTCCTTAAAGGGCCCGCGCACAAACTTATCGGACTCTCTCCCGCTAAGCTTGGGGGAGAGGCAGCTCGAGGGGCACCAGAGACATACAGGAAAGAACTGAGCTGTTTGGCACTGGAGCGAGGGCTGGAGAGGGGTCTTTCTCCGGGACAAACCTGCTGTCAAGGCCTTTGTTCCTTTGGTGACCCCTTCCCTGGGGCGGCAGACAGCCGCCATATCTGGGACTCCAGCAACCTGGCTCACACTGGTAGCCCCGCCCTGGTGATTCCCTGAGGCCCCGCCCCACACAACTTTCAGACCCACCCAAGCTGTTGCCAGTTGCTTAACCATAGGATTGGCCTCTCTTGGATCCTGCTTCAGGTTTTTCTAAATTATTTCAAACAAGCAGCATCTGGTCTCAGCTAGCCCCATCTCTCTCGTTAAGTAATACACAGAAACAAACACAGGAAGGCAGCCATAATGAGGGGACAAAGAAACAGGTCCCAAATGAAAGAACAGAAAAATTCTCCAGGAAAAGAACAAAGTGAAATGGAGATGAGCAACCTAACAGATGCTGAGTTCAAAATACTGCTTATAAGGATGCTCAGTGAACTTAGTTAGAACCTCAGCAAACTTAGTGAGGGCCTCAAGAGCATGAGAAAGGACCAGTCAGAAATGAAGGAGGCACTAACTGAAATAAAGAATAATTTACACAGATTCAATAGTAGAGTAGGTAAAGCCATGAAGCAAACCATCGATTTGGAATATAAGGAAGCAAAAACCACCTAATCAGAACAGCAAAAAGAAAAAAGAATCCAAAAAAATGAAGATAGTGTAAGGAGCCTCTGGGACAACTTCAAGCGTGCCAACATTTGCATCTTGGGGGTAGCAGAAGGAGAAGAGAGAGAACAAGAAATCGAAAACTTATTTGAAACAATAATGGCAGAAAACTTCCCTAACTTGGTGAAGGAAACAGACATACAAGTCCAGGAAGCACAGAGAGTCCCAAACAAGATGAAGCCCAAGAGGCCCTCTCCAAAACACATCAAATCAAAATGCAAAAAGTTCAAGACAAAGATAGAATCTTAAAAGCAGCAAGAGAAAGGCAGCTAGTTACCTACAAGGGAGTTCCCATAATGCTGTCAGCTGATTTCTCAAAAGAAACTTTGCAGGCCAGAAGGGAGTGGCAAGAAATATTCAGAGTGATGAAAAGCAAGAACCTACAATCAAGATTACTCTATTCTGCAAAACTGTCATTTAGAATCAATGGCCATATAAAGAGTTTCCCAGACAAGAAAAAGCTAAAGGAGCTAATCACCACCAAACCATTATTATATGAAATGATGAAGGGTCTTTTTGAAGAAAAAAGATAAAATATATGAACAAACAAAATTGCAATGAATACATATATATCGACAATGGAATCTACAAACAAAATGAACAAGCAGAACAGAAACATTCTCATAGATACAGAAAACACTTTATTGGTTGCCAGATGGGAAGGGGGTTGGGGAAATGGGTGAAAAAGGTGAAGGGATTAAGAAGAACAAATTGGTTGCTAGACTTACAAACCTCAAAGAGAAGTGGGTTGGGGGGGTGAGAAGATATAAACCAAAGAACTTATATGCATAACCAATGGACACAGACAACAGTGTGGGAAAAGGCAGGAGGGGGGCAGGAATGGGGAGGAGGAGATCAATGGGGGAAAAATGAGGAACATTTGTAATACATTCAACAATAAAGAGCCCTGGCCGGTTTGGCTCAGCGGTTAGAGCGTCGGCCTGCGGTCCTGAGAGACCCGGGTTCGGTTCCCGCTAAGGGCGCGTACCTCGGTTGCAGTTTGTCCCCGGCCCTGGTGGGCCAGGGTTGTGCGGGTGGCAGCCACTCGATGTGTTCCTTTCACATCGATGTCTCTCTCTCTCTCTCTCTCTGTTCCTCTCTCTCCCTCCCACTCTACCTGAACAAAGAATGGAAAAATGTCCTCGGATGAGGAAAAAAAACAAAACAAAACAAACAAAAAAAAATAAAGATTAAAAAAAAAGAGAGAGAGAGAGAGAAAAAAATAAAATCAATGGGGTGTCTGGCTGGTGTGACTCAGTGGTTGAGCTTCAGCCCATGCACCAGGAGGTCACCGGTTCGATTCCCGGTCAGGACACATGCCCAGGTTGTGGGCCTGATCCCCAGTAGGGGGCATGCAGGAGGCAGCCAGTTGATGTTCTCTCTCGTTGATGTTTTTATCTCTCTCCCTTTCCCTTCATCTCTATCTAAAATCAATAAAGGGAAAAATAAATAAAATCAATGGGGGAAAAAAAAGTGTCCTCAGGTGGGTAGGATTAACAACAACAACAACAAAAAAGAATGCAAGTTTTATCAAGTCCTTCTGATAGTGTATTTTTGACTCATTGATTATGAGTCAAATCATCAAACTGCCCTGTAGAGTGTGCATGGCTGCTCACAATGCCTTGCTATGTGAGAATGCTTTGATTTCTTTATCAAGCACAGATGACATCAATGTTTGGGTGTGAAAACTTAGTTCCAGAGCTGGCTTCATGGGCCTGCGTTTTGTGCAGGGCACTGGGCACCATGCTCCATGAAGTCTGTACTCTTGGTTTATTGTTCTGCGGTCTCCATCTTGAAAATCTTAACACTGTTTTAACAAGAGGCCTGCATTTTCACTGTGCACTGGGAGGAACTAAACAAGGAAAACAGCCACTGTGTTAAAGTTTGTTGCTTGAACTTCAGAGCATACTTCCTAATAAAAGTTAATGATATACTTTATTTTTTCTAAGTTGGGCCATTAATGTGCTCTATAATCCATGAACATATTAAACTATTGTCAGTCACTAGCTTTGTATTTTGGTGTAGGTTGGTCAACTGAGGTTAACACCTCACTTTCTTTATCTGCAGGTGGGAATGATAATATTCATCTCAAGATTTGTTCTAAGGACTAAATAGCATGGTGCATTTAAAACTTCTTACTCAGTACCTAGAATATGGAAACCGCTCAACCAATGTTAAATATAACCCTGCATATATAATGTTAATAATATCATGTTATATAATAATGTTAAATAAGTTAAAGCTAGTAGTTTACATCATAATAATGACAAGTTAAATAAATGTGTGAAAGAGTAACATGTACATAATTTTAATAATTTTGTAATGAATTGCTAAAGTAGGCTTATAAAGTTTTGACATAACGTTCTTTACCTTATGCTCGTCAAGTTCCCTTCTTTTGACTAACACTCCGTCCTCCTTTTTCAGAGCTTTTATGAAAGTAGCATGCCTAAAGTAATGGTGGTAGTGAGAGCTGAGCCTGAGACTGAAAACATGATTTACTCTTGTCAAATCTAGTGTTCTTCCTAATATACGGTGATGGAAGAAAGTTTGATTTTGAGTGGTGGGCACACAGTGCAATGTACAGATCTTGTGTCATAGAAATCTACACCTGAAAACTATATACTCCCATTAACCAATTTTACCCGAATAAATTTAATGAAATAAATAAAGAAATAAATTTTCTTTACACGAGGCAGATACAGAGAGTGACAGTAGGCTGTGTGACACTCAAAAGAACAAATTTTTTTGTTCCTTGTCCTTGAAGCGCTTGTACTCTTGTTGAGTAGAACAGAATATATGACAACCTTACCACATATACAGGAAACAAATAGAGATCATGGGAGTATAAAAAAGGAAGTGCTGCATTTTATGATCTGAGGATGACTACAGATTTGAACTATTCACCCAAGTACATTACTTCAAGGCATGCTAAATTCGACCTGAAGAATTATTGGACCTTTTTAAGCCTGTCACTGAAATGCTCTATGGCACTTGCAACTTCAGTTTGTCCTAACCCTCCTACCGTCCTGATAAGCCTCTCAGACATACTACTGAATCTGGAGAAATTAAGTAACCGAGTCTGACATTTCCACATTTCTGTTCCCACATTTCGATCAATATGTAAAATATATCTTTGCCACCATTAAATATAAATCTGAATATTGTAGACTAATAAAAACACAGAAGCATAAGGAACTCCTAAATAAGACTGCCCATGGTCAAATTCTAACTCCACTACTTATTGTCTTGTGATCTTGGATAAATTATCTAACCACAAAAAAACATATTCTTATTTATACTATGAGGTTAATGATAGACCCTCATAAGGGTGGTGATGAGGAATTAATAAGGCAATTCATATAGCGCCTTTAGTAAAGGGCCTGGCAGATGGTAGACACACAATACCTGTTAGAAATGATCATACAAAGAAGAAGAATGATGACAATAATGGCGATGATTGTGGTAATGATGAAAGGGATGACACTGTTAGAGTATTGAACTGAGTCCTTTTCTAGAAACTATGGAGTTAAGCATCTTCTATTTAGAGTATGATATATTACACAGCATCAGTGTAGTAACAAAGAAAGAACATTTAGGAACTTACATTTTGAGCAAGAGACATGTTTATGGAGTTAACAGTTCTACATAAATAAAGAATGGTGTAGTAACTTAGTAATTTTATGTACACATGGTACTAGTTTGTGCTGTAATTATTGTTGATATACTGTAGTTTTGAGAGTTTTAACTACTTAAAGTGCACTACCTATAAAAAAGGCAGAACAATGCACAATTACCTCTAGTAAAATGGAATATGACACATTATAAACCTATTGTATTTCAGGTACTGGGTTTGGCCTTTTCATGTTTAGACTATGTAATCTTTTTCTTTTCTTTCCTTTTATTATTACTTTATTTTTGTTACAGATGTTTCTCCTTTCCCCTGCAGACACCCTCCTCCCTATCTCACCCCCTGCCAAGCAGTGTTGTCTATGTCCCTTGGTTATGCATACATGCATATAAGTTCTTTGGTTTATCTTATTCCTTCCCCCACCCCCCTCCTTTGAAGTTTGTCACTCTGAACCATATTCTTTTCTATGTCTCTGGGTCTGATAAGTTCATTAGCTTTTTTTGTTTATTATATTCCACAAATAAGTGAGATCATGTGATACCTATCTTTCTCTGATTAGCCTATTTTGCTTAGCATGATACTCTCCAGGTCCCTCCATGTCATTTCTAAGGATAAGAGATCTTTCTTTGTTATAGATGCATAATGTTCCATTGTGTATATGTACCACAGCTTTTTTATCCACTCATCTGTTGATGGACACTTGGGCTGTCCCAGATCTTATCAATTGTAAATAATGCTGCTATGAACATATGTTCTTTCTGATTGGTGTTTCAGGCTTCTTAGGATATATTTCTAGATTCTCTAATCTTTATCATCTTTTATAGTTTTTGAAGAAATTATGTGTATTAACCTCTCCTAGATGAGAAATTTAGACTGGAGAGAAGGTTTCCATAACTTCTCTAATGTCATATATGACACAGACAGTAGATTCCATGTTAGATCTCAATTCCAAAGGCAGAACTGACATCTTTCTTCCCATTAACTTCCCTTACTCTTACACCACAGTAATGAGTACTGTCACCTACAACAGAATTATGAAGAGTGAACTGCAGACAGCTCTTCTCTGAGCAGGCCACTATTAATTGACTTGATAATTCCACAGTGAAAATGGCATCTGTCTTGGAAGAAAGGGGTACAAATCCAGTGAATTTTTAAAGCTTGTCATAGGGTTCAAAGGTGTGTTTGTACCATTAGATTACAAAATCTGTGAGAGCCCACTATGCCTCTGTAGAAAAACCTGTCTATTCAGGGGCCGAAGGAAAACCTTGATTGCATTTTTACTCCATGCTTGACTTGGGCAATTTACCTTTTCTTTCTCACTTAGAATTTTCTCCATTTACAAAATACGGGAAATATATAATTTAGCAAATTCTTATCAGGCTTGAAATGCATGACAAAATAGAAAGTACTGATAAACTCTTCAGCATCATACAAATGAAAACTATTATGATTATATAAGATCAAAATTGAACTAGAAATTGGACATAGTCTTTTTTATTTTATTTTATTTTTTTATTGATTTTTAGAGAGAGAGGAAGGGAAAGGGAGAGAGAGATAGAAACATCGATGAGAGAGAACATTGATTGGCTACCTCCTCCATGGCCCCCACTGGGGTTTGGCCCACAACCTGGGCATGTGCCCTGACCAGAAATAGAACCAGTGACCTCTTGGTGCATGGACTGATGCTCAACCAACTGAGCCACACCAGCTGGGCTGAAATTGAACATATTCTTAATGAAAACTAAGAATTATTACATTTAATCAACCTGGTGAATTGTAAAGTATCTTCTTTTTTCCTTTTATTATTATTAAAGTAAAAATATTATTTTTCAATTATGGTTGACATACAATATTATATTAGTTTCAGTTGTACAATATAGTGATTATACACACACACACACACACATATATATATATATATATATATATATATATATATATATAACTTATAAAGTGACCCCCTTTAGCCCTGGCCGGTTTGGCTCAGTGGTTAGAGCATCAACCTGCAGTCCAGAGAGACCTGGGTTCGGTTCCCGCTAAGGGCATGTACCTCGGTTGCAGTTTGTCCCCGGCCCTGGTTGGGTTGTGTGGGTGGCAACCACTCGATGTGTCCCTTTCACGTCGATGTTTCTCTCTCTCCCTCCCTCCCATTCTATCTGAACAAAAAATGGAAAAATGTCCTCGGGTGAGGATAAAAAAAAATAATAAAGTGACCCCCTTTATAAGTCTAGTATCCACCTGACACCATATATAGTTATTACAATATTATTGACTCTATTCCCTATTCTGTATGTAACATCCCTGGGACTGATTTTGTACCTTGCAATTTATACATTTAATCTGTTCCCCCATTTCCACCCATCCCCCTAACTCCCCTTCTTAAGATATCATCTTCTCATTTGTAATTTGTGTTAATACTTTTATTCACTACTTCTGTTTTTGTTTGAAAAACATATGCATTATTTATATACTCTAAGCACTCAATGTGACTTAAATTGTGTCCCCTCACCCATAAGAAAAATTAATAATTACCTGTATATGCTTATATGACTGATCACTGTACTGGTAAGAAATTTCCTAAACTCTATACAAATGCAAATGCTCATTTCAAGGCAAATGTATTTGTAATATATATTTCCCACTGTGATACTAGAGACCAGTAACACAACTCAAAGTGGGCAGTGCAGAATGGTTTTGGCTTGTATGAATTAGAAACAGAGGCATTTGGGGGTTGGCGAGAAAAAAGAGGCGTGATGGTAGAGAAGACTAAATCTTTTGGAGTGAATTGTTGGAAGAGGAGGCGAAATCTGGAATAAAATGCTCCAGAGTGTTAGGAACCCATCTCTGAGTACAGCAGGAATGCAGGGGCGAGATGTACGGGAGGGACAAATGAATGTATACCGAGCGCCCTACTCCACCCACTTGTCCTTTGACGTGGCATTATTATAGCTGCAACTACAATCGGAAACAACCTGTAATCCTTTCTGATTTAAGTAAGTAAATAAAGTTTATCCTAAACTTACATGATTTCTAAAATACTTAGAATCTCAACATATCTGTATATAAAACTGCATTTTAAAATTATTTTAAAAAAATCTTTATTCTACCTTGAACGTGGTTTTGAATTAACAAGAGATAAATTTGTGTGAGATTCATTAAAAAACTCTGAATACATATTAAAAGTTTCTAAAGACATAGGCTTTTGGTCACACGGGGGTTTGTGGGGGCCGTGTGGGGTGGGGGATGTAAGTATGAGTCAAATATAGAAGCAGCAGAGATATTTTAGAATTATTGGAATATGCACCTTAAACATTCACTCGTATTTCCAAATGGTCATTAATGTGATTTCATCTAGTGCTGACCAAATGAAGAAAAAAATTGTCTTAATAATCATGAGTCTGAGGTGCTTTTAAATCTTAAGAAGCCATTGACTTAATGTGATTCTTTAATTAAAAGTACAAGCTCAAGAAACCCTTTCCCTGGTAAATATAAAGTCTATACACAACCAAGCACTTGCAGCACCTGCTTTTTAAGGAGAATCTTACATGACATTGAATAATTTCTTTTAAAGTTACCATTTGGATCCTTCTATCCCACAGGATGTATTCAAAAAGTCTCCGTGTTAAGTATATAAAGCAAAAGATAGATGGGCAAACATCTCTGAGAAGCAGTACAGAAATGACTGACTGAGCACAGAATACAGATGATCTGACATTGTCTTCTCTTTCTGTAATGACTTTTCATTCTCCTCCTGAAACCATTTGTGTCCACATGCATAAACTCTGTCGCCATGCAATCTATTTCTGTGCAGTGTTCTTCAAACATATTGCTCCATCAGTTTTGAAATCCAAGAGAAAGTTAGAATTAAAGTACATAAAAGAAAATGGGCTCAGCTGTAAAAAATTTTGAAGAATAATTACCAAACTATCTAAAACATAATCATCATATTTCCTTATCAAGTTGATATCCTCTGTCTCCCCTCCCCTTTCCTCCATCCACATAAACACCACTCAGCCAGGGAGGAGTTCTTGTCTGCTGACTCCCAGTAGGAGAGCCAAGGGGCTTTCTGCCTGAGGTCACAGAGGTGCTAATTGCTGAAATCAGTCTCCAAACCCCACTACAGCTCCAATATTGGGGACCTAACCAATATTGCAAAAGGAAACTGCTTCTCTTTTTATTTATTTATTTTTCTTTATTGATTTTAGAGAGAGAGGAAGGGAGAGGAAGAGAGAGAGAGAAACATCGGTGAGAGAGAACATCGATTGGCCGCCTCCTGCATGCCCCCAACCAGGATTTAGCCCACAACCTGGGTACGTGCCCTGACTGGGAATCAAACCAGTGACCTCTGGTACATGGGTCAAGGCTCAACCACTGAGCCACACCGGCCGGGCTCTCTTTTCATTTTTAACACATGCTCTAATGGAGGTTTGGGAGAGATTTCCTAGACTAACACATCAGTAAAATGATTCTGTTAATTAAAAACTCTAACTATCACTAAATCTCTAACAAGTTTAAATTCTATCCAGGGAAGAATATAAAAGATGAGCCTTTTGCATAATTATATTTTTATTTTAAAATTGTAGAGTAGCCTTAATAGTCAGAGCATGCAAGATTTTTCCTGTATTTTGGTTTATTTTTTTGCTCGCTGACAATGTTCAGGTAATTTGTCCAAAATGAATATAACTATAAAAATTCTAACAACTGCCACCACAGCATAGTATTTATCTATTATTTTATTATTTATTAATTTTTATTTGTATTGAATGTATTGGGGTGACATTTGTTAATAACGTTATATAGGTTTCCACTGAGGATTCTCAGAGGGAAGGGGGGAGGGAGGTGGGAAGAGATTAACCAAAGAATTTATATGCATAACCCATGGACACTGACGAGACTGTGCTGAAGGCATGGAGGGAGGGGGAGTGAGGGGGAGGGGTCATTGTGGCGGGCATATCTGTAATACTTTCAACAACAGCAAAAATTTTTAAATAATTATATAGGTTTCATGTATATAATTCCACAATTCATCCTCCATGTATTATATTGTGTGTTCACCACCCTGAGTCAAATCTCCTTCTGTTACCATTTATCTTCCTTTTATGTTCTTCTACCTCCCTCCAGCCTCCCCGCTCCCTCTGGCATTTATTTATTTATTTTCCTTAATCCCTTCACCCTTCTCACCTTTATGCTTTTAAATTTCTATAAGACACAGGTGATGTCATAAGAAAATAAAGATAGCATCATCTTTATTTTGTATGTGAGGAAACTGAGCTCCTAAAATGTTTAGTGACATGATCAAGATTGTATATGTAGTGATAAAGTCTAGCCTAGAATTTGTCTTCTTTGTCCTTGTGCAGTGCTTATTGTGTTACATTGTCACCTCTGAATGTTGTCATAAAATTGTTAGAGGCAGAAGTAAACTGTGGCGTCCAGCTGGTGTGGCTCGGTGGTTGAGCATCCTCCTACGCACCGAGAGGTCACTGGTTCAGTTCTGGTGGGAGCACATACCCAGTTTTTTGGCTCGATCCCCAGAAGGGTGTGTGCAGGAGGCAGAGATTGATGTTTCCCACTTAGATGTTTCTATCTCTCTCTTTCTCTCCCTTCCTCTCTCTCTAAAAAAATCAACAGAAACATATATATTTTTTTAAGTTCAAAAATAAAATAAAAGTATAATGTGGTGAAATGAGCAGCAGAATTTACCACAGCAGTTCTGGCGCTGTCCAGGATGTTTGGGAAGGAACGCAAATGCCGCAGATAAAACCTATGTTAATCACAAGCTAATTTTTGTAAAGTCTCGTTTTTTTAGACCAGTTTTAAAACTGAGCAGAAGGTACAGAGACCTTCCCATTTACTCCCTGAACCACACTGCACAGGCTCCCCTATTATCAGCATCCCCCCAACACCGCGGTGCATCAGTTACACCTGATGAGCCTACACTGACACAGCATTACCACCCAAGGTCCACAGTCTACATTCAGGTTCACTCTTGGTGTTGTGCATTCTGTGGATTTAAACAAATGGATAATGGCATTTATCCATCATTATAGTATTTTCCCTGTCCTAAAAATCCTGTGTACTTTGATCACATGATGGTTTTTAATATTGTAAATCAAATAACAAATGGTGCTATCTATGCTCATGAAAGTTAGCCCTTCAGCATACGCACATACTTCCAGTCTTACAGACACCTTGAACTATACTGTGCACTTAGGGTTAAAAAAGAATCCCTCAATAATATGGGAGCATTTGTGTGACAACACATGCTTGCTTAGAATATTCTTCAAAAGAATAGAGCACACGGCTTAGAAAAACTCCTGTAAGACGAGGGCAGATAAGGAATCACCATGAAATTTAAAACAGTACTCCTTCTTTAGAAAATTGCAGTAATATGAATAATGTATAAATGTGCTTTTCACAGATGAATGGCAACAGGAAGAAAGAATTATAGATATACTCTGTGGTGGGATATGGTCATTTCAGCACAAGGAAATTTTAGTTGAAATGAGACATAAGGTTTATTTATTTTTACTCTCTCAACTAGAGACTGTATTTTATGTAGATTTATGAAGATATTAGTTTAGGATTTATACACTAAAATGCCTGTGCATTAATCAATTGAGCAAATGTTTATTATTTTAGATGGTTTGTTAGTACTTATGTTTTAAGCATGTATGCACATTTTTGCTTATATTTAAAAGTTATATAAATTCAAAATGTTACAAAAGTAGATAAAAAAATTGTTTGGCCATATTATTACATTAATATTTCATTGTAATTTTTTATCCATTAGTTTAAGGCAAAATACATGATATATTGTTAATTCATTTTTCTGGTAATTGCACACATTTTCTTGTTCAAATTTAGCTTCAGTAAATCAAATATGATTATCGAATTTACTGTACTTATTCCAAATTCAGGATGCTATCTAGTTTTGTTTTAAATATATAAAATAAATATTTCTTCCTTTTTGATTCGCCTTTTCTGCTCAAGTATAGTATATGGAAAAAGAATACAACTTAAATACCTAATCCTGCTCAATTAAAAATTGAGTTAATTGTAATTTATGATTGCAATCTTATTTCAGAATCTAAATCTCCTTGGAATCTCTAAATAATCAATGGGTTTTGAACACTTTGGAAAATGTTCCTGAAGTCTTCCAAATCCATTGATTATTTGAAAATGCCATGGCTATATTGAGCACATAGGGCATCTGTCCCATGTTGGCAGCTAATTACAGCAGTAAGAGCATTCTTAGCTCCTAAAAATCTGTCTCGAAGGTCACCATATGGTGACATCAATTATTTACTTCATGGGGATATCTCTCTGATCTTAAGATCAAGGGGGAGCATATTCTCTGTTAAATGTTAAATGCAACAGAAATATAGAAGGTCATTTTCAGATACCAGGGCATTCTGAAATACAAAACAGGGGGTGGGCAGTATATCTGTGAGCTGTCATAATGACACTATTTCAGCAGTCAAGAGATAGATGGCAATGCCAAGATATAGAATAACTGAAAAGAGAGGGCATAGAATAAGAAGAGCTGGATAAAGAGGAAGTTAAGGGAGTTAATATCTTTTTAAAATAAGGATATTACGAAGTAGAAGAGGAGGGAAATAAAAAATGAAAAACTATTTACTCAAAGATTACTATCCAGCAAACATTTATCATGTGCCAACACCATGCTTAGCTTTTTGCAGACATATGGAGACCTTTTAGGTGATTCTCATCATCTTTTTTTTTTTTTTTTTTAATGAGAAGGAAGTAAAATATAGATGTGCAAACTAACTTGCTCAAGGTCTTAAAGCTGCAGGTGGAAGTACCAGGATTCAACGTTAGGTTTGTCTGATTACTTAACTATTCCACCTACTTAAAAATCCTATGCCATTTTAACTTTCAAAAGACTAGCATAATAAGCAGGTTGAGTAACGTATTCTGTTATTAGAATGTTGGGCAGATGTTTCCAAAGGTAACAATGTGTCCTTTAAAGAATACTCAAGATTTGTCTCAGTGAACGAAGGGTGACATGTAGAAAGCAATCATGGAGAGCAAATGTCCAGAGGTGTAAAGTTTGGTACCTTAAGGCATATGGTGTGTGTCTATATCCAGCAATAAGAAATGAGTCTGGGAAAGTCACAGGGGGTTTTGGAAGGTTCTGAGGCTTTGGAATCAAATGCAGTGAGTTAGTAGTCATATGTGGTCTTTGATATTTCACACAATCTGCATGAAGTTAATTTTTTTCCCCATGTATTCATGCATGCATTTATTATTTTATTCATTATTTCAATAAATAATCATTTGAATGCTTAGTATATACCAGATGATACATTAGGTACTAGGGGTGCACTTGTGAACAAAACAGATACAACGTCTGTTAGTATGGAGCTTAGAGTCTTGGGGAGGAGATGCATGACTCAAGGCCAGTGTTGAGCATCCAGACTGCGTGAGAGGCAGATGTGGGAACAGCTGGTGGGAGCCACAGCAGATTCTTGTGCCTGGGATCACTACTGTGTGGTGTCTTCAAACTTAATAGTCCAGCGGAAGTCTACTTCTGTTGTCCCAGCTCTTCCAATGATTCTATACGTACTTTTTGCTTTTCTGTATTAAATCTTTCTGGTTAAAATATCTCAAATATTTTTTGTTTGTTTCCTGAATTAAATCATGACCATACTAGTGAGTCAGACATATAAACAGACAACTTATACAACATGTTAAGTGCTATGATAGGCAAAAGTATAGTGACAAGACAGCCACACTTTACCTTTAATTGCCTCATAGATGGTAGTACTAAGTACCCACAGAGCGTTTGCGAAGAGGCTTACAGAGAGACAGGCATGGCAACAGAAACATTAGTGTCATTGAGACTGAGGACAGGAAATGTCACTCAGCCATCAAATGTCACGCTGACCACCCTTGCCAAGATGGTGAGATTTTCTGAGATTATGTTTCCATGGACACAACAGCTTGAGGTGAAACTAAGTTCCCTTTCTGTTATAAAATTCCATACATCTATTAGAACAACTCTTTTTACTTTTAAGAAAATATTTTCAAATGTGTCAGAATTTCATAAGAAATTCTTTCCTAAGGAATAGCATTCATCTTTACTTGACTCTTATAAGGATAAATGTCAAAGTAGTTGTTATAATGGGAGGAAATCATTGAACTATGTGGGAGTTTTCACGTTCTAATGAAATTAGGATAAAATTGAAATATCTTCTGTGTGAACAACAGTGCACAGGTGCGAGAGCTATACCATCAGAAATGCAGAGATAACTGTGCCTTCGTGTTTCATCATGACACAGGATCCCTGTTCTCTTTGCCAATTTATTATTTGAAGCTGAGAAAATGAACTGCTCAAATTCAAGAACGATTTATTTCTTCATTATGAGACATGGAGATTGGAAAGAAAAAAAGACTTTAGTATTTTCTAGGCACCATCCTTTAGAAGAAATGTTGAAGAGTAGTCAATATGTCAGTTGTCATCATCCTCTAACCTCGATTATAAATGATTCATGAATAGAAATTATTTAATAGCAATCTCTACAAGCACCAAAACACTGTAATGTCTCATTTCAAACTCTCATGTGTAAAAAGTAATAATACAACCCAAAGACACTTTTTTTCCTATTCAAAGGGTCTCTCTAAAGTCGCTGCTGGTGCTTTTGAACTTCAATATTTGGTGTTTTTATTCTTTGCTCGCCTCCAGTCTGCATGCATCACAATATCCGAAACAAATGTAACCTTTAGTTGAGGGGGCAAAAGTTTTTTCTACTTTCTGCAATAGGTTTCTTTGAAAAGAACCAGTGATCTATTGATGGATTGGGAAGTACGGCAGGGAAGTAGTACTTGTTTTCCCTTCCATGGAATAGGCAGGTCACCACACTCTGCTCAGAACAGAGTGGCTTTCCCTCCATGGGGAATCCTGTCCACTGCCTACGTGCTTTGATTTTTGTTGAGATGTTGTGCGGGTCTGTACTGTTCCCTGAGAGCAGCAGAAGGGAAACAAAATCCTTTCTCATTCTCTCTAGTACCCAGCCTAATGCTTGACAATTTGACAAAACTCAGTAAATCTGGAATAAATCATCTTGAAGTACTTACAAATGTCATTTTAAAAAAAAATTAATTTGTACTTACAAATTAGTCAGGCACTCTAAACCTAAAGTTGAAAAATAAACTCCCCCCTAGATTTTTATATAGGGAATGATTAGAAAGCTAAGTAAATCTGAGAAGAAGGATGCAATTTCAAAAGAAAGCATAATCAGAAGTATAAGCAAGAGAGATGATTCTGAATAATATAATAAAGCTATTTAAAACTGCTGGGGTGCCCTGGCCAGTTTGGCTCAGCGGTTAGAGTGTCAGCCCACAGAGCAGAGTCCTGGGTTTGGTTCCCGCTAAAGGCACGTACCTCGGTTGTAGTTTGTCCCCCACCCCGGTTGGGGTCGTGTGGGTGGCAGCCACTCAATGTGTCTCTCTCACATTGATGTTTCTCTCTCTCTCTTCCACCCGTTCTCCCTCCTACTGTACCTGAAGATAAATGCACAAATGTCCTCAGGTGAGGATAAAAAACAAAACTGCCAGGGATATAGCAACTTTGGTTTTTAACAAGTGAGCATAAAGTAAACTCTAAATGTTTTAGTATAATGAAATATTATAAACTTCAAATATAGGCTAAGTCCTTAATCTTATGTGTTAACTTGGCTAGTTGTTTGGTCAAACATTAGTCTAAATGTTACTGTCAAGCTATTGTCTGAGATACAAACATTTATCTTCAGTTGACTTTGATTACCCCGAATAATTTGGGTGGGTCTCATCTAATCAGCTGAAGGCCTTAAAAGGAAACCTTTCCCAAAGAAGACAACACTGACCTCCAGACTGCAACATAAAGTTCTGTCTGAATTTTGAGACTTTACAGTCAAAATTGTGACCTCAACTCTTACCTGATCCTCCAGCCAGTGGGCTTTCCCTACAGATGTTGGACATGCACCCCCAATCACATGAGTGACTTCCTTAAATTCTATCTATCATTTATCTATCTATGTAGCATCTATTTATCACCCAATCATATTAATTGTGTTTCTCGGAAGAACCCCAACGGATACAGGTGATAGCATAAATCATTTACAGAAAGATTTAGGTTACAATGCAGACTCAAGCAGCCTATACACCTAAATGTCCATCATATTCTAATGATAACTGATGATTGCCAGGAACATATATGTTTTAGGTGACTTCTGAAATATTTCTTCTTTGAATACTGAGGGCCATATTTTAAGCGTAGCTCTTCCGAAGATCTGAGCAATCCAAGTTCTTCCTAGCATTCCCAGTTCATTAATTCATCCCTTACAATTCTGTTCCTACTGCCATGCCTTGGTGCAGGCACATAGCTTCAGCAGAACAAAGGAGTCCACCTCCTATAACTTTTCCTTCTCCAGGCTATAGCCCCTGGCAGCCTATTCTAACAGGAGAGACTTCTGAAAAAATAATCTTGTTCATTTCTCTCCTGTTTACTATCTCTCAGTGGTTCCCAGTTCCTTTATCAAGACTGAACTCTTCTACGACATACACTATCCACTGTGATCATGGCCAACCTCTCCCCAACTTCATTTCCAGCCCCTATTTTCTCCCTTTCTCTGATTACGCCTCAGCGGACTCCGTGGTTCCCTGCCTTGCTTTATCACAGTTCTGTCTTGGATACAGAAATGCTGAAACCCCACACACTTTTCAAGCTCACATGCTTCAGGGGTGGACTAAAACTTCCCTGAATGTGAAACCTTCTTCATTCCCAGGTAGAATTAGATGTATCTTCTCCCCTGGACCAGCTACTTTGTAAAAGTAGCAGCAATTACTACAGCAATTGTCAAGACTTCCACATCTATTTCCCCCTTAGACCATGTCCTTCTTGAAGGCAGTATCCATGGATTCAGAGTTGTATTTGAAGTATGCATTCTAGTGTGTGGCACACAGAAATTCAATGAATTATTACTGAATGAATGATGATGCATGCCAATGGTTTTTGCTAGTAAATGTAGTTGGCTTCATTGTAATTCAGAGCATTAGTTGGTAGGTGTTTCTTCACAAGCTAAGAGTGTTTTCTTTATTTCCTTGTTACAATATGGACTCTGAAAAACCCAACAAGAAGTTGACTTTTCAACAGCTGAATTGCATCAATTTGGTGAACTTATAATGGTTTTGTTTTATTCATCACCTTTGTTTTATTCACCATCATCAGTTGTAAATTCTTTTCATGGGGTTTCTATGGTTTAATAATAACCAGAAATGACTCAAGCAGTTAAAGAATTCACTTCATTAGTGCAGAGTGTACTAATTTGCATTACAAAACACTTCATTTAAATACAGAAAACTGCTCTGCATGTCTTTTCTTCATGCCTAGTATAATTGTACCTTTATTAATGCAACTCTCAAGGTATCCATCTTAGCTTGCTTGTTCTTCAGCTGTCAGGGATGGTGAAGATCAATATTCTCTCTGATACTTGTAAGTAGTGAAGAGAGGCCAATGCTATAAAGCAAAAGCCTATGAAGCCTATGCTAATTAAGTATATTACATTACTTTTGCAGTAAAATGGCACAAATGAACCCTGTCTTAGTCCCATCACTTAATTGCACTTTATTTTATAAAATTCAATAGATTATCACAATTATCTCTCTCTCTCTCTCTAGTGTATGCTCACATGCCCCCCCTTTGTGTATGTGTGCAATTATGCAACTTTTTCTTTTTTTATTAATTTATTTTTATTACAGATGCCCCCCCACTCCCCCAGCAACAGACACCCTCAATTATGCAACTATTTTTAAACTAAAATTTTATGAACGTACCTGGAAAGATACCGCTAACCTGTAATACGTAATGTTTTAGAGACAGCTTGTGCTTTTGGAGTAACTCTAGAATAAAGTTCTCTGACATGTATTATCAGCATATGTTAACTCATTTTTCCATTGGTTGTGAGGATAAAATGAGAGGGCGAATACAACTCAAACTGCACAGCAGAGTGTCAGATGGTCAGTCGGTGATGTGGATCAGCACTAGAGGACCCACGCAATGATGAGTCAGGCAGTATGTGCTATATTTTCCCCTTCCTCTACCTTTCTTCCTCCTTTCTGTAAAAGGAGATTCATGTTCAAAAGTATAAAGCAGTTTTTGTGCTCATAATCTTCATTTCTGCTATAGGTGTGGCAGAAATTCAGTCAGTGGGAGACAGACTGCAGGAACTCGGAGGATTAGAAAATGACTGTTGAATGTGCACCAGTGCTGGCCCAGTGGAGTCACCTCCAAACGCTGAGCCCATGCTGGGTTCCAGCCGCCTTTTATACATGATAAGCTTCTGGGTATTTGGGGGCTTTCTAGTTCTGCTGTAGCCTAGGAGGTTGGCACAGGTAAGGGGATTACAAAAGCCAGGGGCGGGGGGCTGTCTGCACCTGGCTTGCCTTCTCAGAGCCCCTGACCTTCCTCTTCAGAACAAACTGCACTGTCCTCACATCTAATCCCTTCTAGTTCTGAACAGAGGAGTATCTGCCACAATCATTTACATCTTGATTGATACTCATTCAAAGTAAATTCAGACTCCTCTTGTTCTGAGTGCTTCTGGAACAGGGATCTGACACAATCAAGGCTATTGGGGGTAAGTGCAAGGGGCATGGCAATCAGCAGCAGCAGCTGCTGTTTTCTGAGCACCTGGGACCTGGAGTGCTCCATGGTGGACACTGAGCAGATCGCTATGTTCCATACCAACTGTGAGGGAGCCTGTTCCTGTATATAAGACAGAGTTGCGATGCTAAGGGTCCGACTTGGTCAAAGACACAGAATTAGGAAATAAAAATCTATATGTTTTCACGTGTTTGAAAGCCAGCAAAATTCCTATTGAATCCTATTCGTCTGTCACACCTCAAATTATCCTCTGATGAAGAGGGAATCTGATCACTTTAGGAAAAATGAAAGCTGTCGACTGAACTGGGACATCTGTTTTGTAAAGGTGATGAATAAATATTCAAATATTATTGGTGTTATGTGTGGGTCTTCTCTCCCTCACTTTTAACATCTATCCTGTCTATGTATGAGTCCCAGGGAAAAGCTACAGATGGAGGCCCACACACAATATACCTAAACATTTTAAAGTGCTAAATCAAACAATATTATGGTTAAAGGTATTCCATCTTCTAACCTAAAGGTCAAATTTGAATTTAGAACTGTAGCACTTTTTAGATTTCTGAGCTGAATGTAGTAGCACTAGGAGTTAGCCCTCCTGATTCCTAGACCCCGGTTCCAAATCTGGAGCTCCACTCCTTCTCTGCTGCCTGTGGCTCACCCCACGAGGAGGGCTTTGGGGGCACCTGTGGATCCCCTGCTCACACATCCAACCACAATCCATACCCCCCCCCAGACCTCCCGTGGACTCATGGGCCTAGGATGTGTCCAACAAAAGCACCCAGAGGGAGGCCATGAGAAAATTCAGACAGTGCGTGCTGGGATCCCAAGCATCCAAGCACACATATCTAAGGGGCATTCTTGGACTCCAAGTGCTCTGACTCCCCTGGGACTTCATCACATAAGGAGATGTCTGTTAAGAAAATCAGATGTCTAGGTAGGAACTCTTCTTGTCCTGATTTAAAGCTAGTTGTGTGTTTTGTCCCCACACGTTGAGAATCCAGGGCCAGTTCTCATTGAAGTCTGCATTCTGTGTTCCACCGTCCCTGTAGGCAGTCCTGTTTCCTGCTGTAGCCTGAGAATCATGCTGCTTTTGTGTTCCCTTCTTTCTCCTCAGTCCCTTATCTCTCTTCATTCCCCTTTGTCCTCCTTTCCCTTCCTGTCCTCTCTCTGTCCCCACCCCCACCTGCTTTAAAAGCACTGCCTCAGAATTAGGCAGCCTGCATTGAATACTTCCTCACTTGTTATTTACTGGGCTTTGGGTTACTACTTGGTGTCTCTGTGCTGTATGTTCCTTATCTCTAAAGCCCAGCAATAAAAATTCCAATCTTATTTGATTGTGGTGAGAATTACAGGAGATAATGTGTGTGAAGCAGTTAGCTTGGTGCCTGCCAATTTCAGCAAATTAAAAAACTTTAGCTTCTTTCACGTCCCTTTTTCTTCCCTGCCCTCCCTCTTACCTCCTTCCTTTAATTGTTTCCTTGACTTTTTACTCCCTTGCTTTCTACTTGTGTTATTCTTTTTGTTCCTTCTTTCATCGTTGACTGATCTGCAACTTCCACAGTTGTAGGCCTAGAACCACATTGTCCACTGAGGATGGTTTCCATTCCCAAAGAACACTCAGCAATGTCTGGAGTCAACTGTCTTTGTCACCACCAGAAAAGGTGCTAAGGCATCTGATGAATGAGGGGTGCTGCTAAACATTTTATAATGCATTGCACCCCCCTGACAACAAAGAATTATCCATCCCCGATGTCAACTTATTATTAATATATATTTTGTTACTAACATGCCATATTAACTTGACTTGTTCATAAACCAGTAAATTTTTGTAGAAATTGGTTTGTGACTTCAAGGTTCATTGTCTTCACATTTAAGCCCCAGAAACTGTACAACAGAAAAGATAAGACACAAAGAATTACAAATAGAAAAACATATGCCAAATCACAAAGACAATAAGGGCTGTTGTGAGGTGATAGTGATCGTACTGCATAAGGACAGCACAGGCTTCTGGGCAGAACAACAGTGATAAGGATGGAAAGGTTGGTTACAGTCAAACTGCAGAGGTCCCCATATGTCATGCCAAGGTGAGCTTAGGCTCTCGGCTACTGATAGACTCATGACTAAGTACTTCTTCTGCAATTACCCCTTCAGTCTATAGGCATGGGGTAAAATGCAAGATGAAACTGCATGCCGGCTCAATGCCCACTGAGCGGTTGGTCAAAGAAAGGCAAGTGGAAAAAGAGATGGATTTAGAAGGACTGGCAGGAAAGATGTCTTTAAAAAAAAGGAGAAAGTAACGTAGTGCAAAACAAAACAAAGACACCCAGGAACCTGATTGCATGCAGTACCAAAACCACATGATGCCAACTTTATTGTCTAACATCTTTGTTGCAATTAAGAATTCAGTATAAAGATTTTTCTAAGTTTTCTGTGATAATCACCCATTGTGCTGACAGTGTTTCTTTAATCACACAGGTGCTACAGGTGCAGATATTTTGGCACCAAATAGTTAAGATGGTTGCCAGAAAGTCTCTCCACACAGCAAGAGTTCTAAACTCAATCACAGCTGAATCTTGATTCTTAAAAGTCTCTTCCTTGTCAGCCTCCTCAACTCAGCTTCACAGATGAAACCCTAAAATAAATGATTCCTGCTTCATTGAAGCAGGCCAATGACCACAGAATATCAGTCAATAATTCCCCTTTTCAGATTTCCCTCTCTTAATTTTACTTATTCCTCAGGGACTAACTTAGACTATTAAGTGCTATTATGTGTTATGCATTTACAATGTAATGAGGACTTGCTACGTGATTTAAATAAATCTCATGTGAGCCTCAAAATAACTATGGATAGATAATGTTCATTTTACAAGTAAAGGCAGTAAGTCTTAGAAATCCAATAATAGCTAACATTTATTGAGCAGGATATATGGCAACAAATATTTTAAATGCTTCTTCATGCATTATCTTTATTCTCATAAAATCTTCTCTGCAGATTCATTTTGACTATTCCCTGATACACCTGCCCCAGAGTAATGCACAAAAGCATTCACATTCTACCTTTGTACTCCTTGACCTTGAGTGCCAAGGCATAGGTGTTCAAGCAATGTGTAATAAAGAATGAGAAAGAAACAAAAGGGAAGAAAGAAGGAAAGGAGGGACCTGGTAAGTAAAAAATAATTGAAGATAGGAGGTAATGATATTATAACACTCTAGTGAAAAGGAAAAATAGGTAAATAATATGTAAAGCTCACTGTGGTCTGCTCTACAATGAAATATACACAAGATAACAATACAGCACAAGGACAAGGCATTTGTATCAACTTGGGAGTTCATGGTACCCCTCCATGAAGATGCTTTGTCTTGTCTTATTTTCATAAGATGATGAGTAGTTGCCTGAGTAACAAAGAGGGAAGAAGTCTTGACCTACATGGTTGAACTAAGGCGTTAAGTATGGAAGTTTCTAAGTCTTAGAGAATCACAACAGCCACTTCCATTGGTCAAATGAAGATAGTAGCAGTGCATGCCTTAGACCTACTCTTTAACTTTCGTAATCTAAGGAGTAGGATTTAATTAAGAGAGACATTTGACAAGAGCCTTTAAATGCAGATATAGCAAAAACAAAACAAAAAAATTAATTAAGGATTTGGTTTCACCCACATGTGAGCACTTTAGTGCTTGGCTCCTTAATTTTTTAGCATCTCAGGTGTTGAGCATTACAGCATGGTTCCTGCTACCAATCTCCCCAGTCAATTCCAGTGGTTGTTGTTGCAGCCCTGCAGAAAGAAGCTGTGTTATGAGGACACTTAGAATCACCAGGAAAATGATTCTTACCAATAGCCAAATAGTTAATCTTTTATTGGAGTTATGCATAGACAGATGTTCACTCTTGAGTAAAACAGTAGACACCTTGGGGTTTGCACCATAATTGATGCATTTCTTTCCCCACAGCATACCAGTTAGTGCCATGCCCCTAGTAAATTCTTAGAGAATATATGCTTAATTTACTAATTAAAGAATGAAGAGGCTAATTCTTTAACTTTCCATAGAATTTTATAAAAGGAAAAAGTCTATCTTCTAGTCACTGGCTGCAAGGAGAGAGAGTAGCGGGAAAAAAAATTAAGCATGAAAAATGGACAAAGGAGAAAGGACATAAAGCCATTACTCAGAGAATCACAGAAATAATGGTAGAGGCAAATGTTGATTCAATATGCTAATCACAGAAATTGGAAAGATTAGAACAGAAAATACTTAGAAATCAACAGGAAGAAGAAACAAAGAATGCCACTTTGTAGAGTCAGCAAAAGATTATACTAATAATTGGACATTGATATATTTACTGTGGGAATCACCACCTCCTTCCTACACTGTAGACATATTATATGCTCAGGACAAAACAAGAGACCTCAGTCATATGGGAACCTTAAGAAAAATGCAATGGATCAAAATTTAATTTAGCAATTCAGCAAACATTTATTATGTATCTACTCTGGACTGAGAATTGTGTGAGGCTGTAAAAATACAAAGATGAATGGGACAAAGACAAATGAGCTCATGGTTTACTGAGGAGAAATGACACGGATTATAGTTTTGTGTTAACAATGTGATAAGTGTTATAATAGAAGTATATGTACAATGCTTTAGAGACAAAGAGGAGAGAACAGTTTACTCTATATGGGGGAGTCCAGAAAAACAACAATAACAACAATGAAAAAGCAACAACATTTGGACTTCTTCAAGGTTGATGAAAAGTTTCCCAAATAGACAAGGAGGGGTCAGAGACAGATTTTTCTAGTTCAAGGCAAGACCATGAGCAAAGGTATTGAGGCATACACATTTCCCTGTGTTGGAAAACCTATTTAAAAGTATCAAAATGTGGCTGAGGTACTAGCTACTTGTTTAAGAATGAAAGGTAAGTAAGCAGTAGATAGGTTAAAAAGGCTCTGAATGATCTAAAAACAAATCTGGAATTTTTTTTCTGTTCTGTATCTAAAATATTAGAAGCTTTAAAATGAGATGTGATCAGAGCATGCTTTAAGAGAATCTCACTGGTGCCATGATAAAAACAAAAAAGCTTGGTCAGGTGTTAAAGAGACTGAGAGCGGGAGGTCAATCAGGAGGTAATTTTTAAAAGATTCAAACTGGAAAGAAAGGGGAGGTGAATGAAAATTTCCATACAGTCACTTCTGGCACAAACTCTTGCTAGTGCCATTTTAAAGAAGAGTCTAGATAACCAATCTTGTGGATATATGTAGACAGCGTTATATAAATACACCTGTGGCCAACATTACATAAAATATCTTGCATTTGAATGTTTTAGAAAATGCTTGTGCTTTCATCCGATTATTCTTACCCAACACATACATATCTAATAGATATTTGTTGTATAAATGAATGAAAACGTCCTATGAAATTATGCTCAAAGGTTTTTCTCTCTAATCAACAATATTAGACCCCTATGAGGTGATCATTTATCTCAAAGACACTTGTACCTGGTGGACACACTGAGCATGTAGGACACCAGCAATAACTTAGTCATCTTAGTTGTCTGCTTGTATCATCAATAAAATACTTTCTGAGTATGAAAATTAGTTTTCACATGTTTATAAAAGGACTGGGTGAATGGAGTGTTAAGCCTTTAAAAATCCCACAAAACCTATGACCTCAACAAGGTATTTCTGTGGACAGAAACCCCAGGGTTATGGGCAGTGTTGGCTTCAATGAAGAACGCATGGAGTTGCAGATACTGCTCTTTGCTCCATTTAGCCTAACATAGTGCCATACCCTTTCAAAAGAGAAAAAGAAAGCACTTTGGTTATTTTCCAATGTGTAAATGAATATGTCTTTTTGGTATTAGACCATGTTTTTTAAAGTGTTCTTGCTTGGTGTAAAATGTCCATATTTATCAGTATCAGAAAGAACATTTTATTCGAGGCCAGATAGACTGGATTCATGTCCTGAAGCTTCTCCTCAACAGTTGCGTGACCTGGAAAGAGACTAAATTTCTTCAACTCTCAGTTTTGTGTCAATCAAAGGGGACTGCTGCCACACACCCATTTTTGGAAACAGCAAATAAGACAGTGTATGGGAAATGCCTCACTCTCTTCTTGAGCACCTGTGAAGGTCCAAAATTCTGCTTCTCCCTCTTTCTCCTTATCATTGCTCTTGTCCCCTCCCTAGCTCCCAGAATGCAGGACTTTCCTAAAACAAATGGTCACTGGAAAGAAAAAGTGCCACAAAAATCAAGGAAAGATCATGTAATTACATTACTGGTATTTTCATCTCAAATAAAAAACCCTGACACCTTGAAAAGACTTTCAGATATTTTGGTAATTCAAATACCCAAAGCTTTTCCTGTCTCAGATAATAGCCTTTAAAAAACAACTTTTTATTATTATTTTTATTGATTTGAGAGAGAGAGAGTAAGGAAGAGGGAGAAAGAGAGAAAAACATGTATGAGAGAGAACATCGATTGGCTGCCTCCTGCGTGACCCCATTGGGGATCCGGCCCATAACCTGGGCATGTGTCCTGACTGGGATTTGAACTGGCGGCCTCTTGGTGCATGAGTCGATGCCCAACCATTGAGCCACACCTGATGAGCTACAAAACAACATTTTTAAGTAAGAAAGCACTAAGACTTTTTGTGTATATGCCTGAGCAATTTAGTTGTATTAGGATTTTGCATTTCAGAGACAAAAAATAAACTTTAGAAGTCTCAGTTTAGACAATGATGACACTCTCAAATTACCCACTGCCCAACACATTTGCTTTGTCAGTTTCTAAACAGAAAAGAAAATATGTGTTCTTAGCTATAGGATAACCTTCTCTCTGACCTAGAGATAGCTATGGAATTATGGTCTAAACCTATGTAAAATACCTCCCACCCCCTCAATGCATTTAGCATGGCATGTTTATTTAATTTGATGTTATCCACTGCTAATGTTTATTTCCATCCTAGTGGCTCAAATCCTTTAGCGTGAACTTGTTTATTATAATGTGTCTGTGATCAAGTATGTAGAGAACCACTATTTAAAATAGGAAGAGCTGGGCCCAATAATGACATTACTAATTTACCATTTTAAACTTTCATTCGGACATTTTCCTTATGTGATCCTGACAGTAAATCCTTTGCCATTACTGGAGATTAAGAAGTCCTTGAAGGTGTATTATGTAAGCTTTATTTATAGAAACACTTCTGTTCTCATCTGGGGGAAAGTGCAAAATTATTTAAAGAAAAGTTACAGCTGAGTCAGGAAATGGGAGAAAATCTGGCTGAGATGTATTAGTAATGGTTATCACTAGAAACTGAGGATTGGAAAGAAAGAAAGGTGGGAAAGGAATGACAGAATAAGAAGAGTATGTATCTATATATGTATGTATCTATTTATTTACTTGCAATAGCCCAAGGTAAAGGAAAATGCTGAGGAGATTATGTGCTTCCTCTCTGGAAGACAATTACCGGCCGGGGATAGAGCTGACTACGCTGTGAAGAATGTCCTTGCTCAGTATTGCCCAGAATAGATTTACTATGGATATTGTTCAGGCTGATTATGCAGTTGAACTCCTCTCTCTTCATCTCCACTTCCTATCAACATGTTCTTCCTCCCATGTTACTCACAAGGGTGAATGGCACCTGCATCTCAATAGGTGCCCAAGCCAGAAATCTGAACTTTCTCTTCTTTTGCATTCTTCCATCATCAAATGTTGTTGGTGCTACCTCCTAGAATATTTGCACAGTCCATCTGTTCTCTGAGCAGCTACCCTAAACCTGGATACCACTACTTCTTGGTTGAAATGTTGGAGAAGACTCCTAACTAAGTTGTTTGCTGCTTCTATTCCAACCACCTCTGAAACAAACCCTAAAGATGGGGTACCCCCACATAGTACAAATATAATCATACTATTTCCCTATTTAAAACTCCTCATTGTCTTCCAGTGATCTCAGAATCAAATCAAATGTCTTTAAAATAATTCTGCATTATCTGGTAAGGCTTCCCATCTTCATCATCAACCTTCATAATAATCCATAGTATACTAAGTGTCTTTCAGAAGTTTGATTTCACCATGAGTTTTCTTTCTCCTATGTCTTTTTACATGCTTTTCTCTCTGCCTAAAAAGAATTCCTCCTTTCTCACATCCCTTAGCTCTTAGCTTAACCATCATTCTCTCAGGAAAACTTTCTTGACCACACAGTTATTCCTTTGAGATGCTCTTACATTATCCTGTATTTCCCAAATCAGTACATAAGAGACTATTTACTGTCTTATAGATTTACTCATCTCTATCTTACATTGACTTATAGTAAATTCTTTGACAAAAGAAGGTAAGTTGATTTGCTATTGTATCCTCAACAAATAGAACAGTGTATGGCATATAGAAAAGACTCAAAAAATTATAATGAAATGAATGACTATAGGAATCCTGTGTATTAGGCTCATGGCATGGGAAACTGTGCTCAGATTTATATGGAAATTTCTTTATTTTTCATGCCTTAAGTAGATTATAAATAAGTAACTTAAAACATTTTTTAAAAATTTCAAACATCAATATTTTCAATCGCTCTGTCCCTGTCTCTGCATGAGGTGCAAAATTAACAAAAGAATCTTCTGTAACCCTTAGAAAATATATTTTAAATATTAATTTTTTTTGTTATTGTTAAACTAATTGCCAGAGCATCACCCTTGCCTTTCTCATGTATTAGTTTACAACCTGGTTAGCTGTAAGTTACTACCTAAGATGGACCATGGACATAAAAAACATAGTCCATTTATTATTGAGATGAAATTTATTCATTTAAGGTTCCCTATTTTTTTAAAGCCCAAAGTTTATTCTGGTAAATAAGCCAAGATCAACACCAAGGGATTATCATGCCTAGAGAGGGGAAAGTTTTGTAATCTGAAGTTCATTGATAGAGAATAAAATTATGCCAAAAGTTAGATATATAAAAAGAGAAGCAAATGTAAAAGGAACTTGAGCTTGGAGTCTAAGGCCAAGTTAGCAACAGGACAGAAACAATCATATTACTTTGAACAAGACATTTTAACCTTTGGTTTACCTTCTCTGTAAAATGAGGCTATCTTTCTCACCTTTTCTAACCCACAGAGTTTTGTAAAGCTCAAATAGTGATAATGTTGACTCTGGAAAATATCCAAGTGCTAAAGATTTGTAGTACCTAATAATAGACCTCTTAGAGGTGAGCTCTGCAATAGAACTCAGTGAGCACTGTACTGTGAAGGTTATACTGTTCTATGTCTCTTCCCAGAAGGAATTGCATTCAAGGAAATTAAAAGCAGTAACATTCTTCTATTTCTGGTGGCTATAAAATGCCTAGAAAATAATGTGTGCTCAATAAATGTCTGTTGAATAAAAACATAGAAGCATTTGTGTGTATACTTTTCCTGATGTAGACATATCAACTAATATTTTAAGAAGAAAGAATAAATATCTAAATTAAGCAGGATATCTTTCAAGGGAGTTGCTTTATCATAGTTACCTGTTCTCTTCCAGCTTCTATGCTAATAACTTTAGATATTTTGTTCCATTTGAACCTCTCACTTCTGAAAGGAAGTCGGGGCCATTTTACTCATCCGGCAATAGCAGCTCAAAGAAGTAAAAGACTTTTTCACAATGAATACGAGATAAAACAGGATTTAAAACCAAGTTTGCTGCTTCCAAATACTATTTTCTATCCAATTTCAATTACTGATGGACATAGGATTTCCCAGGCAAGAATAAATATGTTCTGTGGCTTTCTCTTAAAGATGCCATACCTACATACATTTGCAAACAGCAAGTAGACCTCAAAATAGCTCTATAGCTAAGGACCATTTTAATCACTTCCTTCTAGAGAGAGTGTTGGATCACGCTGTTTGGTCAGATTTTGGAGGATGAATGAGACTCCTGGCTGCAGTGCATTTCCTTGATGCATATGTAACATCAATCAGAATTGCTCTTGATGACTCAGTGGGAAACAGCAGCAGGAATGTCTTCAACAGCCAGCAGGAAGCCGGGTCAGCAGCCTGTTCCAAACATTATTCAAGTAGGAATAGTTGGCAGACGGGGCCAAGATTGAACCAGCTAACTCCCTACTAACTAACTCTAGCTGGGTTGAGCTCAAACTCCCCCAACTTGTTCTGAGGTCCTGTATTACCAGTACAAATTGAGTTAAATCCTTTCTAAAATGTACAACACACAGGTTCAATGTCCCCATGCCCCATAAACATCATGTTCATGGTGAAGAGCATTCTTTTCTTATAAAATGTGCAGCAGAAGGTAAAAAATGGCTCTAAACACCTTTTCTCCCTCTAAATAACATGCAGAAATTAGTTGGAAGGCTAAATATGTCAAAGTGCTCAGCGATCAAGGCACCTAATAACTCAATCCTCTCCTCTTTGTGGTCTCTGACTACAGTATAGTGTTGTAAGAAAATACTGCAGCCCTGGCCGGTTTGGCTCAGTGGTTAGAGCGTCGGCCTGTGGTCCGGAGAGACCCGGGTTCGGTTCCCGCTAAGGGCATGTACCTCGGTTGCAGTTGTCCCCGGCCCTGGTTGGTCGTGCAGGTGGCAGCCACTCGATGTGTCCCTTTCACATAGATGTTTCTCCCTCTCTCTCTCTCTCCCTCCCACTCTATCTGTACAAAAAATGGAAAAATGTCCTCAGGTGAGGATGAAAAAAAAAAAAAAAAGAAAATACTGCAAGTCTGTTTGAATTTTTCATCTAGACCTGGCCTTGATATTTCTTTGCTGGGAGGCCTTGGCAAGTAGACAGTCCTCCCATAATTATAATATAAAGTGACCATCAGGCTCTGTACTTTCATCTGGACTCTACACATCCTTCAAGGCTGAACTCCAATACTATTGTTTTGTGGACAAAAAAAGGGATATGTACAGGTTCAGTGACTGAAAGTAACCTCACAGGGTGATCTGATCATACACTCCAAACTAAGCAGGTCATAGTGGGTAGTCGCACTCCAGGTCTATAACTTCTTTTTTTTAAAAAAAATTTTTTTTTCTTTATTGATTTTAGAGAGAGGGGAAAGGAGAGGGAGAAAGAGATAGAAACATCAATGAGAGAGAACACTGAGTGGCCGCCTCCTGCATGCCCCCACTGGGAATCTGGCCCACAACCTGGACATATGCCTTGACTGGAAATCAAACTGGTAACCTCTTGGTGCATGGGTCGACGCTCAACCACTGAGCCACACCGGCCAGGCAAGGTCTATAACTTCTTTAGTAAAAGTTGTAAGCAAGTCCTAACATTGTTCTTATTCATCTAGGTTAACACACCTTTGAAACACCAGGAGGAATTATCTTATCCAGACCCCTGGAAAAACTTAACCAACCCTCAAGAGAGCACACAATCCCGTTAGAGATCCTGTATTCCAACCCCCACCTTGCCTTCTTCCTCATTCATGTAATCTTCCTTATGTTCCCTCCTTAATTCCAAATGTATAAAGGAAACTGCAAACTCATTTTTTGCAGCATGAGATCTCACTCCCTGGTACTGCCATCAGTTTGGCTCAAATAAACTCTTTCAAAAGTTCTCTACAGGTTTGGACACAGTCACGTCAAAAGTTTTTTTTTTTTTTTTTAATTATTTTTATTAATTTTTTTTTGTTACAGATGTTTCTCCTTTTTCCCCCATTGACAAAAGTCTTTTGACTATAAGTTCTATGTGGAAGGGAGTTTCTTATCTATTTTTTTGTTCCCCAGATCCCACATAGCACAGGACCATTAATGTGAAGTGATTCTTGACTTCCTAGGATGACAACCTTGTATCAGTGGCTGTCACTTTATTTTACATTTTTCTCTGGAAGACCATTGGCAGCATTGAACAGCCCATATTTGCGTAGATATTTGACCCTGATCAGACTGAGATCTTATTATCTTTGTACTTTCAGTTCCTAGAACTCTTTACGTCTTAGACTTGAAGTATATATGTCCTTGTGGACTGTGTGATTTTTAAAGCAAGTAATTCTATTTTTAAATCTTTGCTTGCACTAGAGCCTATCCTGATTTCACTCTTTTTCAAACTTCTCTTGTTCTCCGTTGATTGTATCTTGTAGCAAATACATATTAAATTCCTACCCTGATAAATATGATAGTAAATGCTCATATGGGGTTTATTATATGCCTGATACTGTTTTTATCTTTCTATCATCTACATTTATATATAAATATAATAGATATTCACAATATAGTTATAATATATATTGTAATGTGTATTACATAACCCATATAATTATATTTTGTTGCATAGTTATAATTATATTTATAAATATATATTTTGTTATATATTATAAATGACATACTTATATATGAATTATACACTTAACTTCTCTCTGTACCTATAGGTGACTGTTATTATTATTTTCATCTTCTAAATGAGAAAACTGAGGCACACAGAGGTTAGGGAACTCATCTGGAATCACACAGAGAATAAATGCCAGAACCAGGATTATAGGCAGATAATCTAATGCCAAAGTCCATGCCTTTAATCATTACTCCATACTGTATCTCTTTGGAGCAAGCATTTGTGTATAGGTTTCCTAATTACTCTGTATAATAATTCTGTAATTCTGTTTCTAGTATCTTTCTTTAGCCAATGAAGAAATAGAGACTCAAAAAAATAAGGTAACTCACTCTCAAATTTTATGTCTAGTGAACTATTTACGGTCAGAATTTGCTTGACTACATCTTTTAACTTGGTGCTCAATGCTTGTTCTATGCTGTAGCATATAATTTAATTACCATTAGTTTCATGCCTTTTGGTCTATTTCCTCCTACTGGACTTTAAATCCCTTTTAGATAAATTGTTTATGTAATATTAGTATATATTCTGAAACATGGATCATAATTTCTGACATATAGAATTAAACTTAATTGTTGCCCTATTAATTCATATTAAATGGGAACTGCCTAAGTAATTATGAGCCTTTGAATGTCAAATACTGGAATATGAGTGAGTTACAAATATAAAGATATGGGCTATGTGTAGAGAATTTTAAATAAAATGTAACTGGAGAGTTAAAGAAAATTTATGGCTTTGGGTTATTATTCACACAGCATGAAATTGAGCACTAATTTAGTCTTGTGGGTAAAACACAAGAAGTCAAGAATTGTGGGCTCTGTGCTTTAAATACTACATTACATGACTTTCTTCATATAGCTTCTCAGTCTATGAAATGGGGATAAGCTAAATGTTGTCCAAAAGAAGAATCAAAATGTTCACTGATCAACCCATACAGAAAAAAAAAATGTTAGGCAAATATTCATTGCTCATAAGAAGCCTAAGACATGTAACTCTTTCTACATGGATTTATTTTCTGTCCATAAACCAGCAGCATCAGTATTACTTGGCAGCTTATAAAAAATGCTGAATCCATGGTCCTACTCAGACCCATAAAATCAGAATCAGTAATTTGAACAAAATTCCCAGGTGACTCAGATGCACATTAAATTATGAGAAGTACTGGTCTAAATGACATTTCAGATAATCTGCACCCCAATTTCGATAGACTTTTCCCATCTTCCAAACTGTACAAACCTCCATCAATTTGTTCAGTTTTTTTGTTTGTTTGCTTGTTCCTTAGCATATGTTTAGTATTATCAAGCAAATATGTACTTTTTCTTACTGCTTTAAGAACATGTAGCATGGCCCTGGCCAGTTTGGCTCAGCAGTTGAGCATTGGCCTACAAACCAGAGAGTCCTGGGTTCAGTTCCTGCTAGGGGCACATACCACAAAAAAAAGAAAGAAAGAAAGAACACTTAGCATGAGTACCTTGAGGTTAGGTCTATAGTGTTCTTATTTTATATTCCCCTACTATGATTCAAAGAGTTCTTTAATGAGTTTTTAAAAATTAATTTCTAGTTAAACTCAATAATTTACTACTTTATATTGGGTATCTCAATTCATCTGTCTGGAACTTAATTTGAAAACTCAGTGAGGGGAGTGAACTAGATGATTTTTGAGGTTTCTTTTGGTTTCTGATTTTCTGGTTATTATATTTCCTATTATAAAACCAAGGTACAAGATAAGACACATATGAATGCAGTAATATTCTCAAAATCAGAACCATCCAAGAGTATCCAATTTGGCACATCCTATCATGACTCCCAGAGGGAACAGAAAGTTAGCATATGTGCCAAGGCTGATCTAACACTTGATTTATTTATACCTATAGGAATCCTTAACTGTATGAGTAGTGGTTATATAAGTAGGGATACAGACATCATGAAGTCTTGGTCTTTGTATCTGTTTCCTGTCCTATGTTAATCTAGTAGAACAAGGCAATTTAGATTATATATAAAAACATGGATTTAAGGAATTTTGAGAATCACTGAAATGTTCATTAGCTCACTGTATTTGTAGTGAACCACACAATAAGCTTGGTATACGTGTCATAAACCAAGCATGATCAGGCTCTGAGTGAAAGACAATGTCCAGCGATAAGACTCAGCCCCGACGCATGACCTCCAGTATCCTTCATTCTAAACAGCATTTCTTTGTGTTCGTCAGTGGCAAGTAACTGCCTCAAACTTAAATTTCTAAAATCAAATTTGTTATTGCTACTTTTTCCTAAAACCCACACTATCATAACCAATAATGAAATAAACAAAAATTCTGAATTTCTCTTGTATGTTTTTTAATGGATAAAACGTAATGATATATCTTGAGACCTAAGTCAAAAGCATCAGAGTGTATAGTGGAGAGAACTAGGAAGGCCAGGCAGCCCACAGAGCAGAGGGCTGTGCGAAGGGGAGCCACACACCAGCCTCCATGAGTTGGTTTCTGTGTTGCACACTCTGAACCTTTGTTTCTGCTTAACAGATTGATTAGTCTTTTTGATAACAGAGATGCCTGTTTCCATATTTACCTAGTTCCAAAATGTTATTTTTCCACTCTGCTTAACTACACTTTGTATAAAATTAGACTTGAAATAATCCTTAAGTAGCTCAGTCCTCGTCACCTTCATGACACTCAACATCACCATAACTACCTAAAAAGGGCATCTCAGAACTAACAATATTAAAAAACAAAAAGCAAATGAGAAATGTTTATTGAATGAGGAGACGTGAAAAAAAACAACAACTGATTTTAGTGTTTTATCTATGACTATAGCTATATTAAAATATATATGTAAGCAAAAAAAAAATCCTTTAGATGACATTAGAAACTGTTTTATATTTTTGACTTAAATGTTTTAATGTTGCAATTACAATTAGTTTTAAACTAAAGAGACAATATTAGGGCTACACTGAACATGAGATGATTGAAATAAAGGGGATAGGAGGCATTTTTATATAATGGAATGAGTTCAAGCTTGGGTAATAGGTCTGCACCTTGGCTCCAAATGGTACTAGCTGTGTGACTTCCACAAGTTATTTTATGTCTCTCAACCTGCTTTAGTTTTCTTACCTATCAAACTGGTATGACAATATAGCACATATTCTGTAAATTAAATGTCATACTTGGTATTAACCATTTATCAGAAAGTGTAGTACAAACAGTAGATGCCTGATAAATAGCACATGATGTTCATATTATCTTCGTGATTATCATTATCAATAGTGCTGCTAGTTGGCAGCAGAAGCAACCTATATAACTGGGCTGGGACTGGAAGAGAAGGCATTTACAAGTCTTCAAACCTTCAGCTGAAGCCAAAGCTCCCTATCCAGAGAACCGAATCTGCTTCACATTTTAACTTCCCTTTGTTTCTCTGTTTCTCTTCCCTCTCATTTTTACCCACAGTCCCTGGGCCAAAACATACTCTTTTCCATTCTTATAGTGAGAGATCTTTGAATAGATAAGAATCAGAGATGATTCTTAAAGTGACATCCCACTGATCACCTAATTTAGGTACAGTCCTGGCTTGAGGATATCACATGTTTCCACCCAATATTCAAGACTTCAGTTGAAATGAATAGTAGTCCATTGTCAACAATAGACAGCATGTAGAATAGATGCTTAAATTAAAGAAACATACAGATACCTGGCTGGTTTGGCTCAGCGGTTAGAGCATCGGCCCGCAGGCTGGAGAGACCTAGGTTCGGTTCCCGCTAAGGGCACATACCTCCATTGCAGTTTGTCCCCAACCCCCGTTGGGGTCGTGTGGGTGGCAGCCACTTGATGTGTCTCTCTCACATCGATGTTTCTCTCTCTCTTCCCCCTTCTCTCCCTCCTGCTCTATCTGAAGATTAATGCAAAACAAACAAACAAACAAACAAACAAAAAAAACACAAGAAACATACAGATGGGACTCCAACGTAGAGGGGTTTTCAGAATAAGGTGGGAGTGGGGTAGAGAATTCTCTTGACAGAGATGAATTTTGTCTGAATTTATATATAATATCTAGAGAGATTAGGTATCGGTTCAATGTAATACAGATTTGAAATTAGAAAAGATGTCATTAATATTACCATTTTAAATAAAAGTGAGCAGTGAGAGTAATCAAAGAAATGTATAGATTTAATAATCACAATATGTATTTATCAATAATGTTTTTAAAGCCAAAATAAATTTCAATAAATAATAGCAAAGGAGACAAAAAGAGAAATTTAAAGAAGCATGTATGTGAATAGTGTCATATTTTCTAAGATGCTGCTCTTTGCTGAATGAAAAAGGCAAATAATTTGCGTAGAAAATATACTTTTAAAGAGATAGTCATATATAGTAAAGCAAAACTTATTCTTGGTTCAGTATGTTACCTTCAATAGAGGTAGCTGTTGGTTGACTATGGAAAGAAAAAAAAATGCTACTATTTTTTTCCCATAAGTTGGACTATGATCATCTTTATCTTCATAAGGGACAGTGCTGTCCTGTGATCACTCTCAGGGCTATTTCTCATGTGTGGGCCAGGTATCACCTCATTTTTCATTTACATTTTTTAAGACCAAAGGACTGTTTTTTCCCCCTCTTTGAACTTTCCATTTTTCTTCAGATGGGAATATAGATAGATATAAGAATTCCCAGTCATTAAACACAACTTGGATGTCAAACATTTTGCTTGATATATATTCATTTATTCTTAAATCAATCCTGGAAAGCCATTTATTCACAGGTTTAGATAATGTGATACATGGAAAGCGATTAACATGATTTCTGGTGCAATGTGCCCAAAACTACCAGCTGCAATTATTCACTATTGTGGTTTGTTTGTTTGTTTTTTGTATAGAGATGAGGAAAGTCACTCACATTGGTGAGGTCGCAGAACTGACTCTAGACTAGAACTACAATTTTTGTGTCCCTTTGGCCAAGATTTGCGTACTATAATAAAACTGTTTTGATTGTTCTGAACTTGGGTTTTCCAAATTGTCATCACTGGAAGATATCACAAATTAAATATAAAACACAATTTGCAACACAGTTATTTGGTGGGAAAATGTTTTGTAGAGTGTAATAGTAAATAATAAAAATTTGAGCTGTCTATCCTGTGGATTGATATTTTAAGCATCTTATATATTAGAGAAAGATACACCTAATTTCTAATATGTATTTTCTCTAATTTGACCACACAATTATTGTGAATACAATTAACCAATACAGACTTGTTAATTGAATTGAAAAGAAAAGCATATTACCATATTGTATTTGTTTCTTATAGCTGCAATAAGAAAATAGAAATTTATTCCATTAAATTTCTAGAACTCAGAAGTCCAAAATCAAAATTTCAGCAGGGTTGTGTTCCTTCTGGAGGTTTCAGGGAAGAATCTGTTCCTTTATCTTCTGTCTCCCAGAGGCGCCCTGCATTCCTCGGCTCATGGCTCTAGCCCCATCTCTGAAGCATGTCACTCCAACCTCTGCTTCTGTTGCCTCAAATTATTCTGCCTTTGACCTTATTTCCTCCTTATCATAAGGACCTTTGTGATTAAATTGAACTCACCTCGATAATCCAAAGTAGTCTTTCTATTTCAAGATTCTTAATAACATTAGCAAAGTTCCTTTCACCATGTAAGGTAACATATTTACTGGCTCTGGGGATTAGGGTGTAGAGGGATCATTATTTGGGGGGAGGAGTCATTATTCTGTCTACCAGATATACAAAATAGATAACAGCAGCAAGGTTTAAGAGTAACAGTCTTTGGTGACATTCTCCACGAAATAAATGCAGGCTCTGAGACTTCTAGGCTTGAGGATTATTGGGATGCACTCCTGAACATGACATCTGAGAAGGGATGGAGGATAGAAAATCTGAAGAGAGGGAGAAGTTAAATTGGGGTGCAGTTGTAACAGAGGCTTCACCTAATCCTAAGAAGCTTGGGAGCTGGCTCTTCAGATAGGAGCTGAATCAAAGCAACAGGGCTGGGTCATGTGTGGGCCACACTGACCAGTCATTAGATACAGGCAGTCCCCAGGAAGGGTTGGTGACTTTGGGGAAAGCATCAATCCTCAACAGAAAAAAATTCTCAGACTACCAACCATAAACTACCAACAATCTAGGAAGATGGAGACAAGAGTGTCTTAGTCCTATGTGGGATCTGGGTGGTAAACCCCAGTGTCCACTACAATCCACTTCTCCTGCTTGAATCCGTTTTTTTTATATACTAAATTCATTCCTTATGGAAATAATTTCTCTAGGATTTTCTTGGCAACTTTTCCTGGGATCTACCTTAGAATTTTTTTTTGTTTTTATCTTCCAATTGTCTTCCAAATACCTGAACAACTCATAAAGCCACGTTCTCTTCAACATTCCATACACATATGTAAGGCACAAGTTGGTTTACAATTGTTCATATGGAAAATAAAAAATAACAATTCAAGAATAAACTCTGTTTTGCATACTCTACTATAAACCTACATTTGCCCCACCTTGTATTCTTATCCTGGGGTCATGAGTTCTTCCAAATAGAGTGAACAACCAGATATACCACCAGCAGTTCTCATAAGGACATTTTTGCTGTCTTTTGGACCACTCCTGACTGTAGTGCAGCCTATTTTCGGCTTGCACTCACATACTGAGATGCCTCATCCATGAAAAAGTGAGCTGTTCACAAGAGACAACCCCCAGACCTCCTAGAAGCCATAGATGTAACATGAGTCGATTGCACCTACTTGCTTTTGACTAAGTATCATCACCTGGCTTCTATTTCTTGAGGAACCGATTATCCCCATTGCTATCAGAAAGTTCATATCTAGGATAGAATTTCTCATCATTTACCTTACCTTACAGGGGAGCACCAAAGAGCTTCTCAGCTTTGCTGATTTCCTCATTGAGACATTCCTCGCTGCTTTGGTCAACGGACTGTCCTCCAGGCCCTCGTTTGCTGTCTTCTGCCTTAAGTGCTCTGCTCACTTTGGTATACACATGGTTCTGAGCCATTTGTTCAATTTTCCACCATACTTTATGGCATTTTTACTTCATTGCCTTTTCTCCAAATTTCCAAGAGCATTCATAATTTCTTAGACACCATCTTCAAGAGTCCTTGGCAAAGTTTTCGATCTTGTTTCATGAAAGGATGCTGTTATATTCATAAATATTTGTAGATAATCTTTCCCCTATCTAAACCAACATTTCATCCTTCCCCAGCTATAACATGTCAGAATCCACACAGTTTCCTAGCTCCTGCTAGTACATGTTGGTTAGACAGGTGGTCTCTTTACGTGTATAATGACTTTTATTCTATCTATAGAAACAGCACTTTACTAGTCAGATTATATGGTAATTTGGTCCTAGTTGTTGGTTTGGTCGCCAGGAGTGGGAGCAGGGGTAGATTATGAAGTGGGTGTTAATCATTTTTCAAGGCCAACATCTCTATATTATCTTCAAGCAATGAGAGACCACTAGCCTTCAACAGAAAGGGTGGGGCCACTTTTGCAGGCCCAGAAGTTTCACTGGAATGTGGAAATTTTAAGTTTTCAAGTGCATTAATCCAGATGTTTTCACTCTAAATTTTAGATATCACTTCTCTCTATTCAAGGTCATGACCTTGGCATAGCAGACTTGCTGGGCTTGAGAATTTAATTAATTTTGGAGCTTTGTGACCCATATAATTGAGTCCTGGACATGATTCTCAACTTTTTTCACCCTCCAGGTGCAGGAGATGAAAGTCTCTTTCTATTTAGCTAAGAAGGCCCTCTGGCTTTGACAGTTTGCCTTTAGTTGGTGATTAAAAATCTCTAGTCTTTCATTATCTTTTCTAATCTATCAATCCCTCCCCACAAGAGTCATGAATGAAACTGCATCATCTTTATAATTGCTACTCCCTCAAATTTTTCAAAGGTCTGAGCTATTGTACTAGTCAGTGCATTACCTTTCAGGAAATCCCAATCCCATTCTTTGCTCTTTGCCAGAGTTTTAACAATGCCAGAGGCTAGAAGCACTCCATCACCATACTGCCAACTGCCTGGAGGGCAACCAACTCAAAAAAAAATCCCATTTAGAGCCTGATTTCTGGGATCATTTTAAGGACCAATCATCCTAAAGTACATTTTCCAGGAAACAGACTATTAGGCAGATATTTGTGTGCAGGAGGTTTATTGGAGAATGTTTGGGGAAATATATCTGAATGAGAGGTGCAGAAGCAGATCTGGCAGACGCAAGAAGTTGAACTGAGAGTCCCCAGCATATCCTACGGGGAACTCTTGATGTGCCATAGCCCTTCAAAGTTATCTTAAATTAAGGTACAGAGGCAGACTTTTGTATTTCCCATATCAACCACTTATTAAATGTGGGCTTCTCCCAGGAAGTGACATAACCTTATAGTTGATACAACTCACTTCAACTGAAGATATTTCCTGGAGAAAGATGTAGATGTGACATTTTAGCATGCAATACTCCTGGCAGCCCACAATGTGTGAAGGTGGGATAATGTCTCAATATATGCTCCCATTCTTATGGGGGGAACTGGGCAGCATACCACAGCATCCACCACAGGTTGAGATAGAAATTCTATTCAGTACTTCAAATTAAGGTATGTAGCAATTAGCAAAATCATAGACTTTAGATACACATAGATAGAAACCTAATTTTCACCATTAAGATAGCACATTTAAGCTTTATCATCAAAGTAAGGACATAACATTTTAAAATAACTTCATTTCTACTTTTTGTTGTTGTTGTTGTTGTTGTTGTTAATCCTCATCTGAGGATATTTTTCCATTGATTTTTAGATAGAATGAAAGGAAGGGAGAGAGAGAGGGGTGGAGGGGGAGGGAGGGAGGGAGGGAGAGAGAGAGAGGGAGAAACATTGGTTGCCTCCCACATGTGCCCCAAACAGGGCCAGGGATAGAACCTGCAACTGAGGTACATGCCCTTGACCAGAAATTGAACTCAAGACCCTTTGGTCCACGGGCTGATGCTCTAACTACTGAGCCAAACTGGCCAGGGCTAATTTCACTTCTTTTGTTATACTATGATCACGTTCCTTTTAATTTATTTATCAAATGTATAATAAGCATTTATTAGATGCTCTTTTAGGTCAGAATGATTAAAAAGATAAAATGATTAAGACCTAAACTTTGTTCAGAAAGACTTGATAGTTTCATATAATATTTTCATATAGCTAACCTCATTCTATAAATGCTGTAGGTAAACAACAACAACAAAACATACATAAAACCTCATCCCTTTTTTTTTACACCTGAGACTTATGTTAGCTATTATAACTCTATTGCAATATAAATATTTTTGTTCAGTAGATATAAATTTCCCCATTTTTTTTTTTCAAGAAATAAGAAAGTAAATTTGGACATCTAAAAACTAATTTTTTTAAACTATAAAATATTACAACAAAATAACAGGACAAGAAGTAAACAGTTATTTTTTACATGTCCTAGAGTTTTATTGCAAAGATCAGAAAAATAAAGCAAAGAATAGCACCTGAGGATCGGACAGTAGTTTACCCATACCTGATGTTGGTAATGATGTGTATAAACTCTCTTTGACTATCAAATTCTTAAGGTACTAGAATAGTTATAAAGTAACTACATTTTATATGTGAGCTCACTATTTGCTTAGTGATATGCCCATTAAACCATTCATTGCTAAGTTTTAAGTTCATTAAGTCAGGGATCACAGTTATCTTGTTTACTACTGTGTCTCAAACATAGTGCCTTTCACATGACAGGCATCCACTGCACACTTAATGAATAAAGGATTTATGGTGTGTCAAAATCAAAGAGAACTAGGAACCTTATGTTCTATTATAAATTCAATTTTTGTTATTTTTTATTTATTCATTTATTTTCATTTCCCTTTACTGTTGAAAGTATTACAGATGTCCTGTTTTTATTTTTATTAATTCTTTGAAAAAAAATTTTTTCTTTATTGATTTTAGAGAGAGAAGAAGGGAGAGGGAGAAAGAGATAGAAACATGGATGAGAGAAAACACCAGTTGGCAGCCTCCTGCATGTCCCCCACTGGGGATCTAGCTCACAACCTGGGCATGTGCCCTGACTGGGAATTGAACCAGCGACCTCTTGGTGCATGGGTCAATAAACGCTCAACCAGTAAGCCACACCAGCCGGGCAATTTTTGTTAATTCTTTATGTCTCCCCAAAACCTGTATTATATATGGCAATGCTCAGTGTTACCTTCTAGAGTGGATATTAACACTATTGCAACCCCATAGTAACATAAAATATGACATTCATGTTTTAAGATCTAGTAAAAGCTTCATGCAAATGCATTAATTTTCCAAAAGACATTAGAATAAACAAGGCAATGGAGGCACACAACCTGTCCATAATGGTAAGCCTTTGGTATATATTTTATGCTCAATTTTACTTTGATATTTTGAATAATTCCTATAGTTTAAGAGGAGAAAAATTAAGATAAGGGCATACAGTAAAAAGGCAAAAGCTAACCTAAAACACCAATCAGAAAGAATATATGTACCCCTGTGTTCATAGCAGCACTATTTACAATAGCTAAGATCTGGAAACAACCCAGTGTCCATCAGTAGATGAGTGGATTAAAAAGCAGTGGTACATATACACAATGGAATACTATGTAGCTGTAAGAAAGAAAGATCTCTTATCCTTTGAGATGGAATGGAAGGACCTGGAGAGTATTATGCTAAGTGAAACAAGCCAAGCAGAGAAAGACAAATATCACATGATCTTACTTATTTGTGGAGTATAATGAACTAAACAAACTGAAGAACAAAATTAACACAGAGACATGGAGGTGGGGTACAGGCTGACAAGCCTTAGAGGAGGGGGGGAGGTTTCTGGGGGAAGAGATAAACCACAGAACTTACATGAATATATGCATGACCAATGAACATAGACAACAAAGCTGGGGATGGGAAGGGGGGGAAGGGGAGGAGGGTGTCAATGGAGGAAAAAATGAGAAACATCTGTAACAAAAATAAATTAATAAATTAAAAATTTAAAAAAAAAAGTTGCCCTGGGGGAAAAAAAAAGGGCAAAAGCTAATGGAGAAGAAATCGATGTCAAGCCCATCAGCATAATACTCAGACCCACCCTAGTCAAATGAACACCCCAGTACAAGGAAGAGGTTTTGGGAAAGACATAATGCCCTAAATGGGGCTATATTTTCATGCAAAAGAAATAAGAAAAAAATTAAAAAGGTAACCAGGGATAATGAAATGAAGTAGCACATCTACATCATTTAGAGGAAAGCTTCCTGAACTCACTTGCCCTTTATAAAAATGGGAATATTCCCATAGATTTTCACAGTGACTGTATCAAATAGTCACAGAAAGCCAAAAGCCAAAAGATGCTCTGTAAGTAGAGCCAAAAGATGCTCTGTAAGTACAGCCAGATTGAACATAGAATACCAACTTGGACAAGGTACAAACAGAAGAATCTAAGGATATAAAGTCAGAAGATCTTTACTTAAACTCTGGCTCCCGATTTGTTGGTTTATAATTGGGGCAAAAAGAAGCATCTCTGTGCCTCACCCTCCTCATCTCCAAAGTGGAATGGACTGTACCCTCAGAAGCATAGGATTATTACAAAGAGCTAGGAAATAATAGATGCAAAACCACTTTGAAAATCATATACCTCTAACCTATATTTGTAATTCTTGTTATGGCAGTGATTTCAAATATACTCTAGGCTAGTGAGGTCACAACTTCATTGGCAAGGACTCAACGTAAAATATGTTTAATGCAAGTAGAAATGCAAGTATTTCCAGCAGAATGGTATCTGTGTCGTGTAGAAAAAATAAGAAACTCTCATCTTTTTAAAATGTATTTTAAACCACCATGTGACCTGGACATTCTGTAGTGCTCTTTTTCTCTATATTTGTTATATTTCTGGTGATTACAAAGTAATTAATAATTACAATGCTTTGTATAAAGAAGAGCCCTATCATACTGGTACATCACAACAGATATGCTTTAGACTAAAGTAGCTGAATACATTAATGCAATAAAATACAATTATGCTGCTAAATTATCCCTTGAATTATTGATGCAATATTGACTCATTTTGTATCTCTCAAAACAAATGGGCAGAATATACACTTACAGGTTAATATGCCTTACTAAGGAAAGAAATGTGCAGCATCTGAACCCATTAATTCAGTAATTTTATAACCCTATGTTTTATTAAAATCCATTAGATTTCTTAAAAGGCACAAGGTCAAAGAAGAACAAAAAAAGGTATTCCACATTAGTTTAAACGGATACAAAAACAATGCTGATTCTGTAACATTTGTCATTTTAATAACCAACCTCTATTTTCTGTTAATTCTATGTAATGCTGACATGTGGTTGAACAACAGAAATTGTTAATAGCTTATAGATTCTTTGGCCCCAATTATCTATCTCTACAAGGACTGGCTTTGTTTTTGATGGAAAATTTGCTACATTTTCTGTGTTGCTGAGATACACAGACAACCCAAAGGTACAATCATTTTTATATTTTAAATGTTTTTATTGATTTCAGAGAGAGAGGAAGGGAGAGGGAGAGACAGAAACATCAATGAGAGAGAAACATCCATAGGCTTCCACCTGCATGCCCCTTACTGGGAACCCAGCCTGCAACCTGGTCCTGTGCCCTGACTGGGAATTGAACCAGAGACCTCCTGGTGTGTAGGAAGATGCTCAACCAACTGAGCCACACAGGCCAGGCCAGAGGTGTATCTGAATACCAGACATCCTAAGAATCATTGTGTATATTCAGTATGTAATTGGTAAATGTGTGTTTGTTTATTTTTAATTACAGAAGATGCTTATGTTCTTCATTTTAAAGGCACACATATTATTTGCTGTTGCCTATTTCTTTCTTCATAGCTGGTTAGCACTTAGCGAGTCGAGCTCACCTCTGCAGTTCTGGGTGAGTGCCCTGGAGGTTCTGAACATGCACTCTACCCAGAGACAAATGAATGTGTACCAAACTTACTTAAACCACTCAAATTCTCAGTGGCCAAAGGAAGGCACAAAAAGATACAACTGTTAACACAATGGTAGCCTAAATATCACGCGAAATAAAATGTTTATATCATATTTAAATATGACAAATTATGCTGCAATGAGTAGATGTGAATATCCTGAAACTAGGCCTTCTTTGACTAAATATCATTCTTTGAATAAGTTGTCACATAATGAGACTTGGTAGATTTCTGCTAAAATGAACTTTACTGAGTTTTCAGGTAATTACTTAGAGTAAATAAGAACCTCTGAGTTATCAGAAGTACAAACTGATGTTTGGTGTTTCTGACATTTCCAGTGAACGCCTCAAACATTCATAGAATTTTTAGAATTTGCTCTTAATCCTAATCTTTATTTTTCAAAGAAAGCACAACTTCCTCAATGTCAGTGACCATACATCACTGACTAAATGAATCTATAAAGGGGCAGAGACAGAAAAAAAAATATTTTTCCTTCAGGATAAATGCTCTGCATACCATTGAATGGCAACTGAAAATAGCAGAGTCGAGATACAAGAAAAGTGAAAACTTGTGTATCATCCCTGGTCTCTGCCAACCTAAAAGGGCCTGTAATAACGCTGCCAGGGTGTACTGAGAATTGTGCATTGCTGTATGTTGCATGCAGTCTGATGGAAGAAAACTCTGACTTTATAGCCTTGAGATCTTGTAGGCAATGTGAACAGCATTGCCTGAGTCTGATGTCTAATGAAAGGCTTTGCATGGCTTAAGTGTCTGTGCTACATATAATATACACTCTGACTTTTAATCTGGAGAATTAAACCTAATCAATCACAAAGTAGGAGACTGATGCACTATCTCTAAATTGTGAAAGTCCCATTTCCCCAATCTCTCTTGTGTGCTCTTCATCCTTCTGCCATAACAAATCAAAGCCCAGTTTATTTAGAGACCTCGGCCACCCTTGGAGATAAGCCACTTCTTTATCTGTGCTACCTCAGTACCTGGTATATACTTGCACCTTTGCACTTATCACATGAGAATGTAATATGTGGTGTGTTTCCCACCCCTAATAGACTATAAACTCTTTTAAAAAGGAACTCTGTGTTACACATCTTTATATCTCTAATACCAAACATAATCCTTGGCATATAGTAAATTCTTAACAATCAGTTGCTATTATTATTAAAGCCTCAATAAATATTGGTTAAAATTTTTCTACCACACAGCTGCTCATGTGAACCCTGATTCTTCAGGTGAGTAAACAAGGGGGTGAGGTTAATCATGTTTTTAGGCTAAGTCTCTAAGTTTAGCATAAAAGAAAAGTCAAGGGAACTAAGAGAGGAGCATCTTTGAAAAGAAAGAAATAAGGGAGGAAATTCATCTCAGCAACTTCAGGGAGAGAGTGGTTATTCCCCTGATCTTGACATATCTGGATCTATCTTGTCATTTAGATCTGTTTATGCCTTAGAAAAGGACTCTTCCTTAAATGCCCAATCTAATCACTTTATTATGTTACCTTATTTTAATTCCCTGCATAGTATTAACTATGATCTGATTTTTTTTTGTTTATGTTTTGTTTTATATATGCATGTATTACTGCATGTCTACTCTCTCTACTTAATGCAGCATCCATGAAACAAAGCTGCTCTTCACTGTTCTTATGTGTAAAACACTGTTTGGCTCATAGTAAGTGTTTAGTAAATATTTATTGAATAATTAATTGATTTAAAAAATAAATCACTTGCTGCCCAGCGAGTGTGGTTCAGTGGTTGAGCGTTGACCCATGCACCAAGAGGTTACTGGTTCAATTCCTGGTCAGGGCACATGCCCAGGTTGTGGGCCAAATCCCTGGTGGGGGGCATGCAGGAGGCAGCCAATCAATGTTCCCTCTCATCGTTGTTTCTATCTCTCTCTCTCTCTCTCTCCCTTCCTCTCTCTCAAAAATAAATAAAGAATAAGTAAATAACTTGCAAAACGTAGTATTTTTTAGCTAATAGTAAATTGCTTTTAAAATATCTAACATTCAACTTCTTCCTAGGAGTGGTTTACAAAACACTTAGGTACAAATAGAAGAATCAGGAAGTCAGGCAGAATAGATCTTGTTGGTCTCTCACAGTCATCAACCTGGTGAGAAAGAAAGGGCCTCAAGTAATGGAGTTCAAAAGCTTCTTCACAGTAGAGAATGGTAATACTTTGGAGGCATAATCAATGAGAACCAAGGAGAAAGTACAGTACAAATTAAATTATTTCCTTAATAGCTGATATAATAAGGTTATACATATGTGAAGAGACTTACGGCAAAATCAGTTGAACATCAAGGTTGTTAAATTAATCAAACAAGGAGGTCACTAGACTGAAGTGACTTTAATGTCTAGTTGATTACATAAGCATCCCAAAACCTAAGCCTGTAATGCCTTCAGGTTAAAAAATGGAAATTGAAAAACAACCAATCACAAATAGCCAACTAGGCTTTCCAATAATGCAACCACTTAAGCCATAGCCAATCAAATAATTTCCTTGCTCTGGTTTTGCCTCGTCTCTATGTAAATCTTTCCCTGACCTCTTGTCATTGAGTAGTTCTAAACACTTCTGGTTTGCTGCTGCCTGGCTGGAATTGATTTTTGCACAAATGAATTCTTTATATTTTTAATATGCCTCGGTTTATCTTTTAACAAGGTCAATTTGAATTTGAAATCAGAAGTGCAGTATTCATATGGCTCTCTCTATATATGGCAGAGAAAATGCTATTAGTTCACCAATCCTGGTTCTTTTTTTGTTTTTTTTTTTTTTCTGAGTCCACATTCTACATCTAGATATAGTCCTGTGTTCTGAATATTAGCATGTGGGTGGAAGTGTTCACCACTTCCAGACTTGTCCCCTGAAATATCCCAAGAGACCTTTCACACTTTATCTCATGCAGCAACTGCAGTGAATGGTTTGGAGGTGCCATTGCCTAGAAGGCTACCTACCAAACTCAGCTGAACTGCGAAGCGAAAGAGAAATAAGCTCTGTCAAGCCACAGGAAAGTTGCAAGAGCATAACCTGGAAGTAGGAGGAGAGTTTCAGGCCCTCCACAGAGGCAAGGTCGGAAGACGTGCAAGTAGTGTCTCTGAGAGACTGAAGCAGACAGACAGAAATGCAAAGATGAGCATTCTGTAAGCATTCCAGTCATTGGCTTTCAGCATCCCAATGGTCCAGCTAAAACCCTGCCTTTTCAATAATTTTCAGACACAACGTGGGGTATCTATCCACGATTCTTCTAGTCAGTTCTCTCTTTTGTCTAAGATGTTTGCATTTCTGTTACTTAAAACAAAGACTTCATGGGTACTATAGAAACTTAGTAGAAATGTATTTTAACAAATAGAATTATATGGGATTTGCAAAAAACATTTTTACAGTTCTGTCCTACCCTCATCACATGAGTAAATTTGAACCATAAAGTACCATTGCCCATTCTAGGATATCATTTCTCAAATAGAAGGAGACAGGGTCCATCTGCTATGGAATGGGAAAAAGGAAAGGAAAAATAACTGCAACTCAACAAATGGTTAGGCTATTCCATGCTAGGGCAGGTGTATATGAACTACCTAGAGGTTTTGTTAAAACACATATTTGGATTCAGGTCTAGGGTAGGGCCTGTCTCTGTATTTCTAAAATTCTTCCAGGTGATGCTACTGCCGGTCTACTACCACACTTTGAGTAGCAAGGTTCTAGAGTTTACTCTGTGTCTCTTATTGTTGCTGTGTCTGTGTGAAGACTGAGTCGAAACAACTAGAACAGCTACATATTGCTCCTCAAAAGCTTTAGTGGGACTCAATGTGTGGTCCTCAGGCCAGCAGGATGGGCCCCAACTGAAAGCTTTTAAAAATTGCATATTTAGGAGATCTACCCCAATCTACTAAATCAGAAACTCTGGGCGTGGGCCTTGGACATTATATTTGCAAGCTCTGTAGGCAACTATTTATTTTTTTTAAAGATTGAGAACATGCCCTGGCCAGTGTTTGTCACTGGTTGGATCGTATCATTGACCCACACACACCAAAAGGTCATGGGTTTGATTTCTAGTCAAGGGCATGTGCCCAGGTTGCAGGTTTGATCCCCAGCCCCAGTTGGGGTATAGGAGGAAAAAAATCGATGTATCTCTCTCCCATCAAGGTTCTCTCTCTCTCTCTTTCTCTCTCTCTCTCTACCTCCGTCCCTCACTTCCACTCTCTCTAAAAATCAATGCAAAAAATATTCCTGGGTGAGAATTAGCAAAACCAAAAAAAAGAAATGTAAAAGATTAAGAACTCTATGGAAAACATGGGATGGGCTAGGAGCTGACAAGAATTATTTCAGTAAACATTACTTTCATTGGCCTCAGAATCTATGTTAAGACTAACAGTCATGGGGCAATCAAAGACTTTGGGAAAGCCTAGTGAGCCTGAATGGCACTGTAACCCTCTATATGTGTGTATATCAGGATCAAGATACATCGTGAGTACTTGGGTAAAACAGCCTAGCAGGAGGGGCTTCGCAATGTGGTAAGAGCATAGTACATCCATGTTTCTGTCTGAGCTCCACGTACAAGCCATAGTCTCTCAGAAGAAGCAGTCTCCTGCTATATAACCAGAAATTATTACCATTTTCCTCTACTTAACTCTCAGAGAAATGTAGAGAAACAATATGATGCATTATATATTGCACTTTGAGAATTCTAGTTACCTCGGTCCTTGCTAGTTGTTGAAAAGAGATATTTTAGTTAAGTCTAAGGACTTAACTTGTGGGAAGTGGGGAGGATTTATCAGATAGAGGAAGATAAAACTAATTTAGAAAGAAAAAAATAGTTCCGAAAAAAAGGGCAAGGTGGACATGAGTGATCTCAAGTAAGGCTTAATACAATAGACAGAAGTGCTGAGCCCAGAGTTACAGACGGATCTTCAATCGCCGTCTCCTTTTGCGTCCTCACCAACTCATGATTAGCATGATTGGCTGTATTTTGACAATTACTCTGAAAGGTATACATTCATTTTAATCTCTAACACAAGACTATAAGGGTCTGTAATTCATTTACTTTTTGCTGAAATTTATTTTTGATGGATTTACTTAAACTGGATTTTTGTGTAAGGATGGAATGACATCTTGAGCCGATAAATATGAGAAAATATATTTTACACAGGGAATGTAACTGCCTGCCTATTACTACCCCCTGGCCCAGGGAAGATAAGCAGCTGAGTGAGTACAGTCATAAAATGAAGATGCCAGGGGAAATGATGCATCATCAAGAGCCTTTGACCTAACCTGGATGACACCTTTCAGTTCTTAGAAAAGAACTATAAAGAAACAAATGTAAAGTAACTAAGGAGCAAAAAGCATAAGGTAAAATAACCTTCTGCACCTTGTGTTTCTGAGTAATAATACTCAACATTCCCAAGCTTCCCATTAAATTAAGCTTTAATCCATCTTTTCTTCTTCCAGATCACGTTGTTCATAGTTTCCCCTCCCCATTTTGTCGTCTACTTCAATTTAGTCTGTACAGGGTATGTGATTAATACCCAATTTATGTCCTTCTCTGAAATGTTCATGAAGACAAACAAAGGTGGTCCCCAAAATGACCTTCATTGAATCTCTTGATACCTTTCTCCCAAATGGATGTTTTAGCACTTACAAATCACCTCTATTTTCTCTTCGCCTGCAAGATGGGTTTGAATCACTAAAGTGGCTTTCTTCTCCAAACACCATAGTTTTCTAAAAGACCAAATAAAGTTTACAGTAGCTTATCTCAATGACCCTGTGATAACTCACATTTCAAAATGAAAAAGTCAGAACCAGCCCACAGCAGTGGCAAGCAGCTCTATTCAGAGCAGCTGCCTTCTATTCTCTGTCGACTACAGGTAACCTTGAAGCAGGATCTCAGGGAGATGGTGGGGAGGGTGGGCAGTCCAAAGGTGTGATAGAGGTGGTGAACAGGGGAGCAGGTATAACACAGCAGCCAAGAAAGGCAAATCTGGGATGGGCCTATACATCTATTAGTGATCTGCCTGTGGAACAGTGGTTACAGATGAGCAAACCAATGGAGATGGGGGACTCAAACTGGAACCAGAATACCCTGAGTAAAGTCTGTCTGGCAAGCTAATGGCTCCAAGCAGACAGTAGACAGATATTATGATTGTGTTGTGCTGCTGTTATTGTTAATTCTAACAAAATTACTTTTTATGATTTATTGAGTGTGTACTAGTGTGCTATTTCAGATGTGTATCTGACAATCCATATAATCTGTAAGTGATGTTATGATTATGCTCATCTTAAAGACACAAAACTATGGCTCCAGAATAATTCAAATATCCTACTAATGATATACGGAACTAGGTTTCAAAGTATAGCTTTATATCTGCAATATTAAAGCAGCTATTTCATAAAGCTAATATATTTTAAATAATTGTAGCTTGTTACATCATTGTTTTCCCTACTCTCTCAAAATAAAACTATATACTTGTGTGTGTGTGTGTGTGTGTGTGTGTGTGAGTGTGTGTGTATGGAAACAAATCAATTATCACTGATTACAGTAATATGTAAAAAATTAAAGAGTGGTGGGATTATAAGTAATTTTTTACTATATGCCTTCAATTTTCTTATATATATATTTTTCTAATTCATAGCAAAAACCATGCTGGTCACATAAGGATATGTAACTTCTGTTTTCCTCTTAACACCAGGTGAGAGCACATGGAAAGGAGTAAAAAGTACCTGCTGCAGCCTGCCACGTGATGGGCAATGCTCACTGGGTAAAAGGGACACAGAGTGAAGAGAGAAAGACAAGACCAGAAAAGACAGTATAACTCCAGGAGGAATCTCTCTTACCACACTCTAAGTAAGGGAAGGATATCCACTGGAATAATACCATAGGAATAGTGCATTGGGATCATGCAAGACTGTAGCCCCGGACAAAGAGAAAACATTTGTAAGTGCTTTTGAAGCAAAACAGAACAGGTATGTCCCAAGATGTCATAGCAAAGGGCTCATTTGCATAAAAATTGCTACATGAAGGTCCCCCAAATCTTCTAATCATTGAATATTTAATTGAAATGTCTACTTTATGGGACCTCTCCTGACACTGTCAGTCAGCCTCAACATCAAAATAAGAAATTTTTTTTTGCCAAAAGAAAATAAGAATAATCACTGCTCAATTTTGCTATGAATCTAAAACTGCCCCAAAATGAAAAGTATATTTTAAGCAAAGGAAGGAAATTCTGATATATGCTACCTCTGATGAAACTTAAGGTCATTATACCTAGCAAAATGAGCTAGTCACAGACAGGCAAATTTTGTATGATTCCACTTATATGAAGTAGCTAGAGTAGTCAAAATCAGAGTAATAAGAAGTTCTTTTGAATTTTTAATTAATTTTTTAAGAATTAAACTCACGCCCTGGCCAGTTTGGCTCAGAGGTTAGAGCGTTGGCCTGTGGTCCAGAGAGACCCAGGTTCGGTTCCTGCTAAGGGCACGTACTTCGGTTGCAGTTTGTCCCCGGCCCTGGTTGGTCGTGTGGGTGGCAGCCACTCGATGTGTCCCTTCACGTCGATGTTTCTCTCTCTCTCTCCCTTCCTCTCTCTCCCTCCCACTCTATCTGTACAAAAAAAATGGAAAAATATCCTCGGTGAGGATAAAAAAAAAAAAAAAAAGAATTAAACTCACCCTGGTCAGTTTGGCTCAGCAGTTAGAGCATTTGCCCATGGACCAGAGAGTTGCGGGTTTGATTCCGGTCAAGGGCATGTACCTCGGTTGCAGTTCGGTCCCTGGCCCTGGTCAGGGTCTCCCGGGAGGCAATCAATAGATATGTCTCTCTCACATCAGTGTTTCTCTCTGTCTCTCTCTCTCTCCTTCCCTCACAGTCTATCTGAAGATAAATAGAAAAATATTTTTAAGTGAGGATTTAAAAAAAGAAAAATTAAACTCAGTTCATCATTATGACACAAATAATGTGAGCAACAGTAAAGCAACACTCATACTGTAATATTTCAATCCTAATATAACCATTCAAGTGTATGCATTTTTGCATAATAATGGTTATATATTTTATGTACATAAGCTTTAGATACTAGTAAATTATTCACATTAAGTTGTTTTGTGCCTTTTTGTCAAATCATAAGAATTTGCTTATAGTATTAGTATTAATTATTATAAAGTTAATAATTTAATCATTTACTTATTAGAGTTTTTTTTCTATTTTTTTGTATTGATAGTAAAGATCAACTCAATGATCATCTTTAGGCTCACATATCTCTTCCTTACTTTTGGAAATATTCAGACACATATTCTTTTAGAGATACCCTTCACAATTTTTCTTTCCTGCATTATCTTGCTTTACTTCTAACACCTGTCCGATGTGAGGTTTTGCTCCTGGAGTGCGTATGTGCGCACCTGTCTGTATGTATGTGCATTGATTCACTTCCCTGATGAGAATACTTGCTTACTAAGGACAAGGCGTTGGCCTGTCTTTCACTATTAAATCCTCAATCACTGTAACACTGCCATATATGTGTTGGATATTTAGAAATGCATAGGAACAAAGTAATAATTGAATTACTAAATACATGAATAGTTTGGGATAAATAATAGTTATGTTTTCACATTTCAGGGTAATATTTAAAATCAGTATTTGGAATGTTTTATAAATTAAAATGTGCATAACATTTTAAAGTAGAAATTACCATTATTTCTAAAATTCTCATAAAAATAATAATATATCTAGAAAAATAGAAAACAATCTCCACTTTCCCATTATTTAAAATAAATACTGAGGTTTTCCTCAACTTTATTTCTGTTCTTTTATTCTGGTTCATACAAATTTACATGAAATTGTGAGTTAGTTAGCATACAATGTAAACACAAATTAAATAACTGAGCACATTTTTCTTCATGTAGTGGATATGCTTACGGAGAAACATTTTGAAGACTGTTCTTTCACTTGGTATAAATAGCATTATGTACAGTCTATTGAATTTATGGTTTATTTACACTGAATTCAGGAAAATATTCAGAATGCATCATGCTATCAACAAATGAAGGTTAAAATGCTAAACATGAAGAATGTTATTTATAGGAATTTTAATTATTGTAGAAAAGTATAACCATAAATCCACATGCTACACAGAAAGCTTTATAAAGTGAAAAGGCTTTTACTTGAAAAGTGCCTATTTCAAGGCTGACAGTGTCATGCTGCTTCAACCAAAATATAGTTTTGTGTCCAGGGTGCAATGCAACGAGGCCAATAAAATCACCCACAAAAAATCAGGAAGAATGATAATATATGAGATCTTAGAAATACCCTCTCTCTCTCTAAATTTAGGAACAAACAAAAATATCCCTCCATGTCAATATTCCCTATTTGCTGGGAAAGTATTTTTAGAAGTTAAAGAAACATTGTTTTCACAAAAGAATAATTTGATTGTAATGAGTGATTCTTGAAGTCAGACATCAAATTCCAACTTAGTAATACAAGCAAGTTACTTATTTTTTCAGTCCCCAGTTACCTCATTCCTAAAATTAAAAATAATATTACTTCCCTCATGAGCTAATTGTGAGGGTTAACTAAAAATATACATTAAGTGCCTAGTAGGCTGCTTGGCAAAAGATGAGCACTTGGTAATTGGTAGTCATGTATCATAATGCATGATGGAGTCTACTCCTGATATAAGGATGACCCACATTCATCCCATGTGGTTCAATTTACCAAGGGATTGTCAAGAAAAGCCAGGTTACCATCACAATATTTGTTTAGGAAGCTACAAATTTGCAAGGAACTAGATTTTTTTTTTTTTTTTTTTTTGTATTAATAAGCCTAGTTGAAAATAGCAGTGAGAAAAAGAGCACCAAACCAATTTAAAATGAAAAATAAATCTATTATTAATTCAACCTATTTAAATTTCAGAGGCAGTTTTAGCCTAATTAATTAATACATAATTAGAGACTCAAAATCTGGCACCCTGTGGGAAACTGGTTTTGCCCTCCTTCTCCGGCACTCGGCAATGTCAGATTAGATGTGTTGGTTTCTGACTGGCTTGAGCTAGGGTCACACACCCACTCCTGAACCATGGCCTGCAGCAAGGGAGATTCTAATTGTCCCATCTCAACCCAAATGTCTCCATTAGAGTTTCATGGAAGGAGAGCTGAAGAGGAGGTGGGGTACCCCAAACATACCATTTCCTCACCTCTGTCAAACCAGGGTGCTCCTCTTAGGAGCAGGAAAAATAAATATTTTGGTGGGCAAACACAATGAATTTCTACTCCAATAACCCAAAACAATCTAATGCAGATGACAGAGGGACAGGGGACATGCATTATGAGATTCAGATCCATAATGAAACCTACTTCTGTTTTGTTGAATAGTCAATAATTCTTATCAGAAATTCATCATTAGTATTCAGCAAAGGCTAGCCAACATTACACTCCCAGAAAAAGTAAACTATTAATACTAAGCATTTCTTTTATAATGCGAACTCTTCACATGTTCTTCTTCTCTCTTTTCCTACCTCTCTCTGTTCTATCTGTCCTTTATTCCTACCTTCCTTCATTCTCTTTTCTCTCCCACTGTTTTCTCTCTTAAACATCTATTAATCACCTATGCACAGTCCTCATATAAACTGATGAAAGGCATTTGCTGTCCTTAATGAAATTGATGACCTAGTTGGAAAGGTAGTATAAAGTCAGCTATGGTGCAAAAAACACTGCTGGATAGGACCAGACAGGTATAATTTTGTAGCATAGCAATAATGTTATAATGGAATTAAAGTATGGCTTCAAGTCAAAAGCCCTGGATTGCATTTCTAGTTCTGCCTCTTCCCTGCTGTGCAGATTTTGGAAAGTTGCATAAACAGAAGCAATCTGGACTTCCAACTTTTCACCTGGGTAGTAGAGATGATGCTCACAGCAATGTTGTGAGGATCAAATGATTGACACATGGGAACGTGCCAGCAGCATTCTCTGACATCATTTCTAAGTAAAGTGTTGTGGGTTTTCATGAGGCAGAGAAATATCTGATACTGCAGAAATCAGGGGAGACTTCACTGGGGTGATTTTTAAGTAGATAGAATTGGATTGGACACATGTTAGTTGAAGACTGCTCTGGTATAGGGAAAAATAAGCAAAACAATGAAAAAAATGTTTTTGTGTGTGTGTTATTGTTAATGAAAATAGAGAACTTTCCACTTTAGCCAAAATAATGATATTTTGTTTGTTTCCTTTTAATTGTAGAACTCTTTTCTCAATGAATCTTTTGCAGGCATTTAATACATAAAAGAGTCAAGAGGACCTGCTCTTGTGGAAGTAGTTGTGAGAAAACACCCTTCCCCCAAATCCCACACATTTGCCCCTAAGGAAATCTAGGACTTCGAAATGTGCAGTTTTAAAACCTATGTTAAGTGTTAAAAGAAAACAGGAACACTGGGCTGGGGATCAAAGACAACATTCAGTGACTGAGGACAGACATAACTTGTAGTTTTGAAAACACTACATTCTCTCATCTCTCATGCCTTTGTGCATGAAGACTCTTTTATTGGAACATATCCCTCATGAATTCACCTGCTTTTTGTCCTTTAAAATTCAGGCTAGCAAAGCCTTCCTTGATTTTCTCGGTCCATCCATTAAGCCTCTCATTGAACTAAGTGCTAATTTCTGAGCCATTTGCTGAACCAAGCATATAATTTTTTTTTTGATCCTCTATGGACATTTCATGACTTATTATTAGGGAGCCTTCCCTTTTTTATATTTTAATTTCTAACAGCTTTATTGAGGTATAATTGACACAATAAACTACACACATTTAGAATGTAAAATTTGGTAAGTTTTGACACATATATGCTCCTCTGCGAATACCGTGACAGGCAAGGTAATGGAGATTACATTCATAATTCCTCATTGAAATACCTTTTCACTAGCTTCAGTTCCACTCCATCCCGTAGACCACTGATCTGCTTTCCGTTATGCTGTTTTGTGTTTTCTAAAATTCTATATAAATGAAATTATACAGCACTGCTTTGGTCTTGTTTCTCTCAATCAGTATAATTATTTTGAGACTCGTTTATGTTATAGTATGTAGCAACAGTTCATTCATTTTTGTTGCTAGGTAATATTCAATTGTATGATTGTGCCTTGATTTGTTTACCACTAACTTATTGACAGACATCAGGGTGATTTCTGACTTTTGGCTATTATAAGCAGAGATGTTATGAGCATTCATATAAAATATTTATACAGATACATACTTTCATTTCTCTTGGAAAAATAACAAGAAATAGAATTGCTATAAGGTAGATGTATGTTTTCCTGTTTCAGAAATTATTCTCCAAAGATGGATAATATATGATATCCATTTATATTTGGCAGTCTTTTAAGTTTAACCATTCTAATAAGAATGTAGAACGAAATTGCATTTTCCTAAATGATGAATTATGTTGATCATATTTTCATGTCCTTATTTGCCCTCCATATATAACTGTCCATCCAAATCTTAAGGTTTTCTTTCTTTTGGATCATTTGCATTATTTTTGTGTTTTGAGGGATTTTTCTACATTCTGGTACAAGTCTTTTATCAGAACCTTTTTTTTCCCCTCAAATGTTTTTCTCCCAGTCTGTGTCTGGTATTCTCATTTTATTAACAATAACTTTTGAAGACATTGAAGTTTTTAATTTTGCTAAAATACAATTTATACATTTATTATTTTATGGATCAGACTTTTGTTTTTGTGCTTTGCCTAACCCAAGGTCACAAAGAACTTCTATTTTTTAATTCTAAACATGTAATAGTTTCATGTTTCATATTTAGGTCTATGCTTCTAATAACATAAATAATTCATGTATGTGGTGCCGGGTACAGATTAAAATTTATATTTGATTATTTTATTTTGTTTCACAAATGAATATCCAATAGTTCAAAAAATTAGTTGCCATTATATTTCCATTAATCTAACTATCTTAATGCCAATACAACTTCTCTTAATTGTTGTCTCTTTAAAATGCCTTGAAATCTGGTAATATTAGCTCTCAACATCTTTTTTTTCAAATTTGATCTGATTCTTTGAATTTCCACATTACATTTAGAGTGAGTTTTTCAATTCTGATAAAAAAATCTGATGAAGATCTTGATTAGGATTGCATTAAATTTAAAGAATCCTTTTTGGAGAATTAACAACAGAAAAATATTGTTTTCTAACCCATATACAATATATATTTCCAATTACTTAATCTGACTTTATTTCTTTTAGGAATGTATTTTAATTTTTAGTGTAAAGTTCTTTCACAATTTTTGCCAGGTTTCAAAAATTTTTATATCTTTGATGCTATTGTACATAGTATTTCTAAATTTCAATTTTTGAATTTTTACTGCTAGTATATACAAATGCACTTAATAGTTTTGTATATGGATAACATATCCTACAACTTTTTAAGTTCATTTCTTAGTTCTACAAAGTTATTTTTCTGTTAATTCCATTGATTTTTTTATATAGATATATTGTCTATAAATCAAACAACTTTCTTATTCTTCCAGTTAAATGGCATTTATTTATTTTCCTTGCCTCACTGCATTGAATAAAACCTCTCATACACCATGACAGGGAACCCTAGTGCACCGCTGGTGGGAATGCAGATTGGCGCAGCAACTGTGAAAACAACATGGAAGTCCCTCAAAAAATGAAAAATAGAACTGCCTTATGACTCAGTGATTCCACTTCTGGGTATATATCTAAAGAAACCCAAAACACTCATTTGAAAGAGTATATGCACCCCTATGTTTCGTGCAGTGTTGTTTATTTACTATAACCAGAATGGGAGCGAAGCAGCGGCACACATGTGCAATAGAGTATCAGCCACACAGGTGACAGAAGGGATGGACCTGGAGGGTATTGTGCTAAGTGATATAAGTCAGTCAGAGAAAGAAAAATACCATATGATTTCACCTAGATGTGAAATCTAAAGAACAAAATTAAGAAACACAAAATAGAAACCGACTCATAGACAAAGAGAACAGATTGATGGTTGACAGAAGAGAGGGTGGTTGTTGGGGGACTGGATGAAAAAGGTGAAGGGATTAAGAAGTACAAATTGATAGTTACAAGATAGTCATGGGTTTGTAAAAAAAAAAAAAAAAAAAAACATAGGAAATACAGCCAATGATATTGCAATAACTATGTATGGTGCAAGGTAGGTAAAGGGTATGTTAGGGGGACAATTGTGTAAAGCGTATTATTGTCTAATGACTGTGGTGTATACCCGGAAATAAAAAAATATTGAGTGCAAACTGTAATTGAAAAATAAAAATACTCCAACATACCATTAAAGAGAAGTGTTGAGAACATATGTCCTTCTCTTCTTATTTATTTCAGAGGGAAGGTATTAAGTCTTTACTCCTTAAGTATGAAGTTAGCCATAGGTTTTCAAAATGTCTTTTATTGGGTTAAGAAAATTTTTATCTATCCATAGTTAGGTATAAAATTTTTGCTAATAATTTATGATTGATTTTGTTTAATGCTAAATTCCTTCATGTTTAAAATAGTTTCTATTTTACTTTTGTTTTAGAAAGATCATTTTGCTAGTTATACATTCTACATTGACAGCTTATCTTTCAGTAATTTATGGATGGTATTCTACTGTTTTCTCAATTGTGCTTCTTTTTTATTTTTTGCAAAGAGAAATCTGTCATCAGCCTTTTTTTTTTTTCCTCTGTACATAGGATGGCTATTCTTTCTCCCCTGGATGTCTTTATGGTTTGCTGAAAACCATATTTTAATAATGTTCCTTGACTGCAGTTTTTTTTTTATATATATATTCCTTGTACTTGGGTGTTTGTTGAGCTACACATAAAAGTGATTTTATACATTTCCTCAAATTATAAACTTTTAAGCAATTATTTCTTCAAAAGAAATCTGGTCACCCTCAATTTTGGGGACTCCAGTTTTATATCCATTAGACCAGCTGAAGATGTTTTGGAGCTCACTGGGGCTCTGTTCCACCCCTTCCTCTCTTTTTCTCTTTTCTTCACTTTGGGTTGTTTTTTATTGCTATATTTTCAGATTTTCTAATTATTCCTCTGTAATGACTACCTTACTGGAAATTTTTCTAATGTAGTTTTCATCCCAAACATTACTTTGGATCTCTAGAAACTCAATTTGGGCATTTTCTTTCTTCAGAATCTCTTAACTTTTTGAACATACCACGTTTGCAATTCTTACATCTGAGTCTGTTCTGGCTTGGTTTCAAATGATTGCTGTTTCCCTTTATTATTGTATGTATGCTTCTGATATATATGTTTTATACTAGGTGATTTATTAGATGCTAAATAGTATGAATTTTGCCTATTTTGTGAAAGACATGTTTATATTGTAATAAATATTTTTGAGCTTCATTCTGCAATGCATTTTAATTACTTAGAAACAGTTTGATCTCTTTAGAATCTGGCTTTTAAGATCCGATATACAGGATAGGCATAGTGCTCAGTCTAGAGCTATTTTTTTTACCCACCAATAAGGTAAATCCATTAAATATATTCTACCCCATATCTCATGAATTAGAAGTTTTTCCCATTTAGTTGGTGGGAGCAGACATTATTGCTGGCCCTGGAGGAGGGCTCAGTTGAGTACTCAAAGTGGACCTTTTGCTCATTTCTGAAGTTCTCTCTGTGTGCAGCGTTCTCCTCTATGGTATCTGTTCTGTAAACTGTAGGGATTCTGGGCTTCCCAGACTGTCATCTCCATCTCCACAACTCTAAGAATCTACCAGGTATGGTAATGAATCCTTCTACTTTGTCTAAAGCTCAGGGATAGGCTAGGGCAAATCAGACCGTGTCTGTCACCCAGATGCTAGGCTTTGCCTGAATTCTCCTGCCCTATATCATAGCCAGAAACTCAAGCTAATAAGCTAGGGTATTAAAAGTCTCACTGAAAGCTAAATCTGGTGCCTGATATTTCTCTTCACAAGAAGCCAAGAATTAGGTAGCCTTTGTTACACAAATATTTCTTCAGCACTCTGCACAGCATCCAACTCTTAATAAGACACAGTGCATGCTTCATACTGTTTACATTAATCAATAAAAATCACTCCATGAGCTGTAATGGGGACATATTTGAGATGTTAGCGATAGTTTGGGGATTTTTGTAAAATCACAGGGTCCCAAAGCTGTAAGACATATTCCAACGGCATAAAATTGGAAAGGGACGAAATGAGAGAATTGTAAAACATATTGCATAAAAATAAATACATACAACATGTCCCCTGGGTGGATTTTCTAAAGAGTAGGGAAGGACCACTGGACTAGTTTTCTACCATATCCCAAAAGAAAAAATACAAGTCAGATTCTGCGTTTAAAAGAAATAACATGAAACACCCGTGAGGAGAAAAAAAAATCGATGTCTGGAGAATGGCAAGTCCTATAATGTTGCCTCAAAGGTCAGGAGAACAGATTCTAGGATTAGGGAGGAGAGACTAGAAGGCAGATTATCCAAGAATGAGAATATCATAGCTTGCAATGCAATGGCAGTTAGTTTATCCTGTGGGCCAGTAGTCTCCAACCCTACCTGTATTCCAGAATCACCCAAGGAGATTTTGAAAAATGTACATGACTTTTAGAGTTATTTGGGTTGTAGTTCTGAGGTACAGTACAGGCCTCTAAGGCTTTAAAATCTTAACAGATGGACCTGATGCACAGCCATGTTTTTATGTCAGGGCAGCCACTAGAGGTCCAAATTGCTATGGAGATAAAACAATAAACTTGTTCTTGAATGTTTGTATTGTATGACCTTTTTGGCTTTCCATAGAATCATAGAGTTAAATAGAAAGTTTAAAACTCATCTAACACACAAATGGTCTCTAAATTATTCCCACTCTTTAGAGTTTTAGCCCCCTCAATTTTTTTCTTCATTGATTTGAGAGACAGAGGAAGGGAGAGGGAGAGGGAAGAGAGATGGAAACATCAATGAGAGAGAATACCGATTGGCTGCCTCCTGCATGCCCTTACTGGGGATTGGGCCCATATCCTGGGCATTGGGCCCACAACCTGGGCATGTGCCCTGACTGAAGATCAAACTGGCAACCTCTTGGTACAGGAGTCAACGCTCAACCACTGAGCAACACCGAATGGGCTAGCCAAACATTTTATTGAGTGGATATGTTCTGAGTACAGTGCTGACTATTCTGTCTCATATGATGTTAGGAATAATTATAATCCTACTATGGCAAACACAATAAAAAGACTCAGATAGATGAAAGGCCCAACACATTGTCACTGATGTTTCCCAATGAGAGAAGATAACCAGGGAGGAGCACCCAGGCAGCTGCACTTGGCAAGGAGATGCCACAAGCTGGAGCTGTAGGAGGTAGTTTATGTATGACAAGCAGGATGGGGGTTACTAGATGTCCTGGACTCCCCATCACTGGGTATCCTGAAGAATTCTTCCAGACCAAAGAAGAGGAGGCCATCCCTGGGTGTTAGGCATCTGAGAGCCTATGGTAGGGGTATATTTATTTCATAACCCAGGAATGTTAGATCCTGATAAGGGAAGTAGTTGTGCTCAGGATTTAGTAAAGTGCCCATGAAGAAGGAATGATCGTTTTTAGCCATGACTCAAAAATTAGGTCAAGATATACTGTGAAATATTAAATTATACCTTTTAAAATACATTTTTAGTAATTCTTACACTAAACCAAGGATGTTGCAATTATTATATTTTGTAGATGATTTTTACATGTCCAGTAATTAGATCCTTCCATGTTGGGGAATTTTGCACTGGACACCTCTTGGTAAGAGGCAAGCCAGACGCTCATTTACTTTACTCTCTGACAGCACCGACATGGCATAGAGCTGAGACCCAGCAATGAGAAGTTCTGGCCTAGGAATCTGAATCCTGTCAGACTGACACAAAGCAGTCCGACAAGAAAATAATTCATTTCAGTGGCAACTGCTAATCAGTGTGCAGAGTCAGAGCATCAACAGTACCTGCAGTGGCAAAAGTGTCCAGTAACATCAGTACCAGATGGTTCCCAAAGCATAATTTGGGCTGTAGTTGTAATGCCTATTCAATCATAGCTTGTGCCTGGTCTCTTAGCTTAGTTCTACTGGGTTTCTGTTAATTCTGTAAATTATTCAGGACCCTCCATAAATTCCTTTTCTACCTGAATCAACTCGAGTTGATTTCTGTTTCTGAAGAAGAAATCTGACAGATGAAACTCCATTGAATACATGAAAAATAGAAGCTCTATGAATTTAGTTAACTTGCCAAGGCTACACTGTCAGTAACAGGCTATTAGTAGCTGGTGGAACTGAAATGTAATCCCAGAAGAGTCTAACCCCAAAGACATTCTCCTTCCACTGTATGTTGCTTTTAGGCACTGTTAAAATGTATCTGGAGACTGAGAAGTCACTATGACCAAATTAACCTATTCTCCTGGGAGGACTTTTTGTAGATTGAGGTAAAACCTACATTTCCCCAACATCTATTCATAGCTCATAGCTTTGCCATCTAATGTCACAAAAAATAATGCATTTCCTCCTTGTGGTAGTCTATCAAATATCTAAAACTGTATCTTGTGTCAAACGCCTTGTGCAATCCATATGTTTTCAGAAAAAAAAAAAAAAAAACGAATAAAATACTATGTTTGGAGATTTGTCCCAGGTAAGTTTTCACAGAATAATAAAAAAGGTTATCCAATTATCTATATAAAATAAATATTTACTTCACTGTAAGAAAAGTATTATGCCATTTTTAGCAGAGATAATAAAACCATCAGCTTCGATCAGCTGGTTGGGAAAAGCCTTACAGAAGAGCTTATGATTTCTTGCACACTGTAGCAGAGATTATGCTGTATGTTCACCACAGCATTTCTTCAAGAGTAAACAGAATGGCTATATTTCTCAACCTCTTTCAATAGTATTTTATAAACACCTGACTGAGTCTGGCCAATACAATTTGGGCAGAAGTGCATCCACACTTAGACATAGTTCTTAAAAACATCATGTGCTTCTCCATTCTATGTTCCCTATGACAGCCACAAATGGTACTGTCATAAGGCTGGAGGAGCTAATAAAATCTGTGTCACTGTTTGCAGGAGAGCCTCAACTGAGAGACACTCAATCTGCACTGAATTTTGCGTGGGAAATACATACATTTTTATACATTTAAGCCATTGAGATTTAAGAGTTGGTTATTGCTGCGCAGCCTATCCTACCCTAACTAGAAAGAAAACACTAAGAAGCTGTAGTGTAAAACATTTTTCTTATTAGTATCCATTATGCTTTTGGCACTTTGTGTAGAGAAATTAAAATGAATATGATAAACTCCCTCACCTCAAGTAGCTCAAAGAGACTAAATGATATTGTCAGGATAGTTGAGCTGTTAGATTCTAGATTCGATCTGAAAAATGTCTGTAAGTATGGAATCTGAGCTTTGCTTTAATGTTAGGGTTCAGAGAGATCCAATAAGTCACTCCATATACATAATTCTATGAGTACTTACATTTTTAGAAGAGCATTCTAAGATTCAGAGGTATTAAACAGCATGCCCATTACAAAGCTAGTAAGTGAAAGTTAAAGGAAGTAGAACTCAGGTGTGTGTGAATATATAGACTACCTTAAAACACTGTAGTCTATTGGGTATAATTGTCTGATAAATATATAAAATAGTCGAAAAATATAATATTTTCTTACTCTATACTTTTAACTAAAAAAAATCAGTGTGTACTTTTATGATGAAATGTTGACACACAATATATTTTTGGGTATATAATAACACTCTACCAAGTTATAGCTACTTCATTTTCATAATTAAAGTAACCATAATCTTAAATAATGTAGTAAATTATTAATTTTAGTATAAAAAACTCTATCCCATATATGTATCTTCCCACTCTATTCATGTAGATATGTATACTTAATAGCAGAAAAATAAACACCTTAGTATTGTTTTCAATTAATTTCTTTCTAATCTACATTTATAGAAAAATACTTGCTAATAAATGTTAGTGTTTATGTAATATCTATTTATGTATCTATCCTTGATCTGTCAATCTTTTGTCTCTTTGTTGAAACATTACACATTTTCAGATTATTTTTTAAAATGAGGAGAGACATTGATCCTTACATTTTTAGTTACAACTTTCTCACCAAAATAATTTAGCCATTATAAATATTGAAGAATTTTCTGTTTGTTTAAGACATTAGCCTTTTTTCTGCTTTGTTTCAATTTGAAATTGTGGTGAGGCTGGAAACAGTTTGTTATTTGTTATTGTGATCAATCTCAAGATAAGCCTCTCAGAAAAATGATTGCTCATGAACAACCTAGAAAAATGTTGCCTTAAAGCAGACTTGCATTCATATTGCAAATGGCTTTTTGTTTGTTTGTCTTGGATGTTTTCTTTATAGCCAAGGAAATTTGCACATGTCTTGTTGAGAATGTAGCTTATCCTTCACAAGAAGTCCTACAGTGATATCTACAGAATTCAAAATACTTCTCTCAACAGATGATTAAAATCTATAGGAGGAAACAGTAGTTAGAGATTGATAAACCTATTTGGGGCTACATCTTATTTGTAATTACTGATAGATCTAGAAATAAGTTATAGAGATCCTAGACTCTGCTGCTCTCCAGATGTAGTAAGTCCTGGCAATGTCATCTATAGGCTCTTGGAACTATGGCAAAACAATGTAAAAGAAAACCAGTTTTACCAGAAGCTAATTATTTATGTAAATAAAAATTAAACACTTATGATATTGTATCAACATTACAATGAAATGTTGTTGAACAAAATAATGTTATTCAAACACTTGCTGTGTATCTTTAAACAAAGTCAACATTTTCGTAGAAAAAGTTATATACATATATGCATACATATGTGTATATATATCCTTTTTACTATATGATGTATATATAAAATCTAATATTTATGTGTATGCATATATATTTGAGTGTATATACATAGATGTACATACATGTATATGTCTGTATAGGCGTGCACACATATACCTACATAGACACACACACACACACACACACGCACACAGTTTCTGGTTGAGAGCCCCAGAGTGGATAAAATGGTACAATAAATTATATACTACATAAAAATACTCCTCAGAAAATTAGTCCATTTGAAACTATAAAATCTCATGGGCTTATGTTTAAAATCTTAGAAATAAAAGACTATTTTGTTCATCAAAATAGCTAACAAAATTTTAACAAAGATTCTATTTACACACTAATCCCTTTGACGACAGAGAACTAAAAATAACAGAAAAACCTCCTACAATAAGAGAAAACAGCAATATTGATAAGCAAATCTCATTTAGCCTAGTATAGGTAGGCTTGAACCGAGAGAGATGCTGCTGAGACATTGTCAGAGACCCAGAACTGATTCCAGAGCTCTCTGATGTTAATTTCTATGGTTCTGTGAGTGCGAGTCACAACACTGTTTGGCATAATTACTCTTGAGGTGTAAGTGGATGCTCTATTTTGGTATGTGTCTTCGACTTCTGCAATTGGACGGATATAGTTAAACAACAAAACAAGCACACTTACAAATCTGAAGATTGCTTAAGTTTTTATCACTTAAATATCAAGTTCAACCTCCTTACTGTACCCTACAAAGCATTCACATTTTATCCCCCTTTGACTTCCATCAAACTTCTTGGTCCCATGTCTCACCTCTTCCCTCATATGCTTTCTGTCTCTAGACATTACATATAAATGCAAAGAGCAGGTGGTGCTCCTTCAGGCCACAGTGCCTTTATGCACACAGGGTCCAAACTTGGAACAATGTCTCAACAGGCTCTCTGCATTTAAGACCCAACGCAAAAGCCCTTCCCCCTTGTGAGGCAATACTTCTCATTTCCCTAATTTTCCCCTCCCCATTTTGACTCAGTATTTCCAAGGAGAAAGTATAATATGTATTTGGGGTTCAAAAGCCAAATGCTTAAATCATAGATTTACTACTTATTACAACAGTGACCGTAATCAAATCACTTAACTGTTCTGAGCTTCAGTTTATCTACAAATACGTCGGTATGATAAAATCAAAATTACAGTTTTTTTCTTGAAGACTTAATTAAGGAAAAGTATAGGTCAAAGTCCCCAGAAAAGGCCTGACACATAATACATGCCAAAGAAATGTTGTCTCTCACCTTTTCTTCTTTTCCCACAACCCTGTGAGCCCCCTAAATGGGATTTGCTTATCAAAAAACCAAAGTAACACCCCCCCATATACATACTTATTGACCTCCTTATCATCAGTAGCTTGATGAGATAGCCATGACATTCATCTTTGTACTCTCAACATAGCTAAATACTGAGTCTTCAAGGATGTTTATTAAATATATCAAATAAACTAGCCCTCTTTTCTATATTTCCTTTTGGATGTCTTTGCTTATATGAATGTATACATTTAACATAAACTCATAAAATGAATATCTTCAAACGATGCTTTTATTTAAAGAAAAACAATTTTTTTTGCCTTCATTGATTACAGAGAGAGAGAAAGTGAGAGGGAGAGAGAGAGAGAGAAATATCGATGAGAGAGAACATCGATTGGCCACCTCCTGTATGCCCCCCACTAGGGATTGGGCCCACTACCTGGGCAATGTGTCCTGACCAGGAATCAAACCAGCAACCTCTTGGTGCATGGGTCGACGCTCAATCACTGAGCCACACTGGCTGGACCAAATGATGCTTTTATTATAACAATATTTTATTGTTCATTTTGTTTCATAGCCCTCTTCATTGTTGCTTGTGATGAGTAATCATTATTTCATCATGCTGATTAATGTACCATCAATTTATAACCTCTCACATATTGTTGAATACCCAGGCTGCTTTTTATTTTTCATTATTAAAATGACACTTTAGTAAGCATCTTTATGAAACATATTTTCTTCAAAATATGATTTATATTGTCTATTATCAGAATGCACTGATAGGTCAACAAGGTGTGGACATTTCTTTGCCTCTTGAAATGATTTGCTGAATTACCTTCAAACATTTTTTCACAGGTTCACTCTATCACCAATGAGGCATGTGCCTGTCAATCAAGATTGAGTAAAATTGGCATTTAACCTTGGAGTAGACACCTATTGTGTCATCTGCCCTCCACTCCCCTCATTCCAATGGGAACTCCCCCTCCACCCACTTCAACCATATGGTGCTCTAACTAGAAGTGATTTGCTTATTTTAAATCTATCTCCGGCTAGGAAGTCAAGGTTGTAAAGTTGAAATCTTTGCATGTCTCCAGTCAGTGCTTGAAACAACATGGTTGGCTCCAACTCATTATTTCCCACCATTTTTAGTGGTTCTCCATAGACCTACCTCTTTTTTATATAACATGTATGAAATTACTCATTACTGAATTGTTTGTTTCCTCTCTGAACCTCCACACGGCCCACGGCTGTAATGGAAGCTCAGCCTCATGACGCTGGCGTCGGTGGTCTTCCCTAGCGCATCCCGGCAACCAGAAAAGTACCTGGTGCAGAGATGGTTCTCAAAAGCTATTTGTTGCATAAATATTGAATCATATGTGAGACATCCAGTATTCTGTTAATAATTTTGCAATGAAGTGATTCACAAAAGAATTCTGATTGATACAAACCAACATTTTAGTCTTGCTCAAAGACTATGCCTACTTTGGATTCCTTAGGTGTTCATGACTTCAAACATAAAGTTCAGAGCATGCAAAAATATAACATTAACTTCTGAAGAGGAGTTTGTGAAAACGTCTTTTAAAAACGCCCAAACTCTTGTCATCAAGGCCTCTCAGCAGGTTCCACCAGCCATTTGTCCCACTGTGAATTCTCTGCCTGATTTCACATAAAAGAAAGAAATTTTTCAACAAGAGCTCATTGAAGAAATGATAACTCAAACTGGATAGTCCCCTGTTCATTTGCCAAATGACATAGGTTACTGGTGACATTCAGCTAATTAATTTCTTCATGATTAACTATCCATTATAGGTGGCCATTATAATGGAAACATATTCAGCCTGTTCTGCACCCCTTACAAGTTTGGTAGCTGTGTAAAGGGTCATTAATATAAGTGAGCTGGGAGAGACTTCTTTTATGAAGTCAGAGAAAAAATGGAGCTTGAAAATTATTGCTCACAATCAAACAAATTGCTGAAACAAAAAATATGCTCTGCTGAACTATAACATCTATTCTTTTTTATTAGGACAAAGGGCAAAAGTGATGCACAATTTCATAGTGTATGCAATGTAGGCATTCTTTATTATTTTTATTCTTCCAGATGCACTGAGGGGGAAAGCAGAAAGTAAAAAGTCAGAGAAACTGTCCAATTACATTTCTTTTAAAATTAAATTAAATCATTTTGTGTTTGCTTAACTTGTCAGGAGCCTCTGTAGAATTTACATGGTGGGAAGCCTTTCACCATTGCTTAATCTTTAGTGACATCTGGTGGCCCGAATAACCCAAGTGGTTGGAGAAAACACATGTTCATTATGCATCTTTTAAGACTTCTTGGTGGATATACGCCCTGTCCTTATGTGGTCTCCATTAAGAATAAATTAACCCTTTTGGTGGATTCTAAGGACAAGTGTACATGTGTGATGTGGGAGAGAATGGAGGATAGCAAAACTGAATTTATAAAAACTATAATAATGCATTTTTCTGATATTATAATAAAATATATCTTTATGATTCTTCCCCATTTTCAAAATGATTTGGTTTTGTACATTATTTTCAACTAAATTAATTAAATTAACAGGATAATTATTGAATGACTATTAATCAGCAAACTCTATAAATACTTTGCTACTTAGAATTATGTCATTCATTCAACAAATATTTTATTGAGCATCTACTATGAACCACATTATTACAACAATGTATCTATAAATAGATGTAAACCTCCTGACTGTATCAGTGGGGAAATTGTTACGTGAAGTCAGTAGTGATTTCTAGATTCCCTGGTGTCCCAATACATATTTAAAGATTCTCAAGTATGTTTTTACCTTTTGGCAACCCTCAGCAGACCAAGTATATAGCTGGGCATTTAACAGTTATCTAAGATATACCTGACAATTGAATGTCTGCTGTTTAGTGATATATTTTACATTTTTCATAAATTAGTTGATCCTTAACTGAATTATGAAGTTACATATTCTTCCACTATTCCTATTTTCAGTGAACGAGTACCCTGCTCATCCATTTACACAATCAAATACATAGGAAGTATTCTTGATTCCTCTTCCTATACCATGAAATCCAGTCCACCACTAATTCCCATTGATTTTACTTCTGGAAAAGGTTTCAAGCCTGTCAAATCTCCCACTCATCATAACCTTAGTGCCAGTTTCCATCATCTCTCAACAAGACTGTCAACAGGACTGACTCATTTCCTCACATGTACTTTATCCTTCCCCAACCTCCTCCACATGGTAGCCACAGACAGCTGTTCTAAACAGAGTCTTGTTAAGCACCTCCCTGGCTTCCCATTGCTCCAATGAAAAGATAAACATATTAACATGCATGGTCTTCCTGAGTCTTCTACCTTCACCTTTGCTCCAAAGGGGCCTGTTTTGCACACCTTATTTAATTTATTTATGCCCTTTCAAGTCTCACAACCTTTGCAAATGCTGCTGCTTCTTCTTTTTATAACAAACAAAAAAAAATTTTTTATTCCTTTTTTTGATTTTAGAGAGAGAGAAAGTGAGAGGGAGAGATAGAAACATTGATGAGAGAGAACATCGGTTGGCTGCTTCCTGCATGCCCCACACTGGGGATTTGGTCCACAACGTGGCCAGGTGTCCTGACCAGAAATACGAGCGACGACCTCTTGGTGCATGGGTCGATGCTCAACCTCTGAGTCATCTGTCTTTACCTAGAAATCTTCTATTTGTTTCTCATACACTGATGCTCCTCTTCTTATGATGAGGTGATGTCCTGATAAACCCAGTGTAACTTGAAAATGTCAAGTCTAAAGGCATTTAATACACTTAACCTACCTGGAACATGCTCAGAACACACACATTCGCCTACAGTTGGGCAAAATCATCTCGCTGCTGCCACCCAGCCTAAGGTCAAAATTCAGAACTGGAAATACACTTCCTATTGAATAGGTGTCATTTGTGTACCATTATACAGTAAAAAAATTGTAAGTTGACTTGTAAGTTGAGGACCATTTGTCTAAGCTTACAAGGTATTCATAAATACATAAGCTGATTTTCCTGTCTATATGTACCCTCACCAATACAATAGCACATATCTTTCTTTTTATACTCATCAAAAACATAATCCCATATTTTTTTATAATTTAATATCTGCCTCCACTCCTTGACTGTAATCTCCATAAGGAACAAAAATGTTTCTGCTTCTGCTAATCACTGTATCCTTAACATCTACCCCAGTATATGTCTTCTTTGTCTTCAGCATTGTGTGATAAAGAACAGAGCTTAAAGGAACATATAATTGGATTATTTACAAATACATAGCAAAAAGATATATATATATGTGAAATGGTATGATCTAGGATATATCCTTTTAAGGAGATAAATATAAAAACTGCAACCAATTGTGATACATATATTTATGCTTGGCTTTATTCTTTCCACTCTCCATTTGAGGGGTTATTCCTGGAATGTCTCAAAAGCATATTATGAAAGTAGAAGTAAATAAAAACTGGGAGGTGCCAAGGAAATCCCAGAGCAGAGAGTAAACATAACACAACAACTTGACAACAAATAGCTGAGGTTCTTTTTAATTAATAGGGCATAATAAAAACATACTGCCAAATTCTAAACATTACCAATTGAACTAGATTCTCCAGGGTGTGAAGCTAGGATGAGTCTGCTTCAAAGACGTCCCCCAGTGATTTTAAGGAGCATCCTTGATTAAGAACTCAAAAGTATAGACCAGAAGCAGTGAGTCTAGGGGGAATTGTTTCAATTTATTCATTACTAGCTTATTCAGTACTTTTCAAACACACTATGTAGTTTCATTTCTCCTTTTATTTTGCTGGTCTCTCAGCCTCAGTGGCCACTTCATTTTCCTCTAACCAGTGCCTCAAAGCATCTTTCCATGTAAAGTTCTCCTATATTCCTCAACTGGAATGATTCTTCACCTTCCTACATGTTCTCCTGGCTCTTTTCTTTGGATTTCATTAGAATCATTATTGTTGTCAAACTCACAACAATTACTTGTGTGTACTCAAGGAGATTATATGCTCTTTTTGGGTTAAAGATCTTACTTATCCAGGTCTGTACTACACCAGGTCCCTTGCACACTGCTTTAAGCACTCCACTCGCTGAATTAGTGCTATTTAAAAGAAAGGATGAAGATGGTCATAAAAAGGCACAGCAGCTTCTGCCTTGCTCCCTCTTTTGGATCACTCACTCGGGACACTAGCAGCCATGTCCTGAGAACATTAAAACGGTTTTACAGAGAGGTCCATGTAGCTAGGAACTAAGGCTTCCTGCTAACAGCCAGTGAGGAAATGAAGTCTAACAATAGTCATAAGAGTGAGCCGTCCTCCTGCCCCAAACAAACCTTCAGATGACTGCAGCCTAGCTGACATCCCGACTACACTGGGATGACACCCTAAGCCAGAACAATCCCACTAACTGGTCCTGAAATTCTGATCCACAGAATTGTGTGAGATAATAAATTTTTATTGTTGTTTTAAACTGCTGAGCTTTTGGGTGGGGTGGGGTTGTCATACAATAATAGATAAAGAACTAAAAAAATCTCAACTATTAAATTCCTCACCTGTTCCTTAAAAATAAATAAATAAATAAAAGAAAGAAAGAATGAATACAATATTAATTAATAAGTAATTTCCCCATTTTACATTTGTTTTAAGAAACTATAGCATAGGGATCCAGATGTTACACTCTGAAGGCAGAATGCCTAGGAGCTTATGCCAGTTTGGCCATTTATTGAACATCTCAGTGGCTGAGTTTTTGTACTTGGGCAACAAAGACTATAATGATACGTAACAGATAGGGCTGTTACAAGTATTAAATGTTAGCATATATAAAATGCATAAATGTTGGCGGCATCAACTGGACCACCAGTCTACAGAAACCCTGTTCTGTGTCATAATCAAAATAGTTGCAGGGCTTACTGTCTTTTTTCCTCCGTTTAAATTACATTAGAATAAAATAACATACTGTACTGAATTGATAGTCTCTTCTGAAGACGTCCCATCACTTGTTAGAGATACATTAATGTTAATAAATTCTTTCAAGCATTATGATAATTAATATTTATTAAGCACCCAGGGTGAAATATATACCACACAAAAGACAGAGAGAGAGAGAGCCGGAATGTCAAAGAGACACGTCTCATGTTTTTCTGCACCTGCATTGGCATTTTAATACTGCATGTCAACGAAGAGTCCGGTGATGATTTTCAGAATCCAGGCAGTTTCTGAGATGGGCAGGAGTTCCCCACCTGCCCCATCTAACGGAACCTGATGGGAGGCTGGAGGTGGTAGCCAAAGCCCAAGTTGCATGAAGTTGTTCTTGAGCTGAGATCAAGATCTAAAGTTGGCTTTATGACTCTGGGCAAGATATTTAACCACTCCTGGCTCCAGTTATTTTACCTGTAAAACTGGAATTATAAACATTTGCATGACAGATGTTAAATATCATGGTTATTTTTTTTTTTCAGTCAGTTAAAAATTATTTTGAAATATCATTATATTTCTAAGATCCAATGTTCTGGAAACTCATCCTAGATTGACGAAGTACTTCAGTGTTTGCATGGAGAATTCAAGTTGCTCAGAGTCACAAAAGTTCACACATTGGTCATAGGAATTGTCAGCAGCCATAGAGAAAACCAACTTCAAAGCCCTTTTCATTAATGGCATAGGTTTTGGTAATGGGGTGAGGCTGATGAATCTCCTATCCAGAATACATGGCCTGTAGGGCAAAGAAAAGTAATCGTCCTTCCCATCACTGGCTTTGTAAGGTCCTTCACCTTTTTGCTTGACAGATCTCTTTACCAATGCATATTTAGAAGTGTGGGAACTGTAAAGAAGATGAAAGCATATCAAACATTCATATCAGGAGTTTCATTTTCTAAGAAATAGCAGGTAAGTCATGCGACTCCTCAGAGGCGCAGACTCCTCTCCTGGTTCTCACGGAGGCGAGGAGCACGCAGTGTAGTGTGGACAGTGTGTGTAAATATTCCACTCAGAGCCCCTGGGTCCAGACAGTCTCTTTCTCACAAGGACGAAAAGTCTCAGAGACAGTCAAATTGTTATGAACAAAACAGAAGAGAAACTTCCTATAGGAGACAATATTAAAATTGACATAAAGTCCATCTAGAATTCCTTTCAACCACGTTATTGAAAACCCACCAGCAACGGCATCTGCCCGAATCATCTCTCTGTCCTCCACGCTCCACCCCACCATGGATACATGCACACCCACACAGCCCTAAAACTCAGAACCAAGATGTAGCACACACTGCTGCTACAGTTTATGTATTTCTGCCATTAAACCAGCCCAGTATCCAAATGTCTAAAAGTGATCATTAACGCATATAAGTGTCTCAAGTGCAAAACATTGTTTAACAAAGAAACCATCCTTCCACATAGGCAGAGTAATACTCTTCAAAAATATTTTACCTGTGGATTTTCTTCCATTAATAATTTTAATAAGTAATTTCCCCCAAACACTTTACTTACTAGGTATTATTCTAATTACTTTCCATTTACTAACTTATTTCACCATCAGCATTTTATGAAGCGGTACTATTATTATGTTTTTAGTATTAGAAATAAAAAAACTGAAGCTGAGGAAGATGAAGTAGCTCAGAGTTAAATAGTTACTGAATACTGAAACTACATTTTGAGCCCAATCTGTTTCTAGGGTCTTCACTCCTCAAAAGAGATGAAAGCAGACAGGCTCTGGTAAGCTTATTCATTCCACAAACAGTTATTTCGAACTTTCAGTGAGTCATGCTGTGTTAATCATTAGAAGCAGAGCAATGAATATGTCCCTGCTTATATAGTGGGGAAAGAAACAATCAAATTTACAACACACAGACAAAGAAAAAACAGATACATAGTATTTGTAATTATCAACTCTGGATTCCTGTGCCCGGCATGTTCCTTTTACACCCGAGTGAACCCCAACATAACATATAGCCCTACCACTCAACAAGTTGTTCTGTTCCCAAACATCAGAATAATTTATGACTCAAATCCAACCAAAAAGACTGTCAGCTCTGCCTCCAAAATAGATTTCCAATCTGACTCTTCTGAGTATGTCTGTAATGCCATCCTGAACGAAGTCACACTGTCTCTTACCTAGACTACTGCTCGAACCTTCTCACTGTTCTTCCCACTTTCCTCTTCTCATCTTCTCTACAACTTTTCTATCCCTATCTCATGGGACACAGGTTTCTGCAAACTCTACTTTCTGGTTCATTCCTAATCTGCATCTTCATTGTTATTGTTCTAAGTCAGGGGTGCATCTTTGACTCTATCAGTGCTAAGTCATGGACTGTGGGTGATCGAGGTGTCTCAGTGATATATGAGGTATCCGGAGATATATATAACATTCTGCAGTTTTTATAAAGATAAATACAACTCCCACCAACTATGAGTGAGAAACACATTACATTTTTAATTTTTTCCTTTATTGATTTTAGAAGTGAGAGACAGAGAAATAGAAACATCGATGAGCAAGAACATCAGCTGGCCAACTTCTGCACGCCCCCCACTTCCCCAGGGGATCGGGTCCACAACCTGGGCATGGGTCTTGACCAGGAATCAAACCAGTGACCTCTTGGTGTATGGGTCAATGCTCAACCACTGAGCCACACCAGCTGGGCAAAACAGTATATTTTTAAATGTAATAGTCTTTCAACTTAAAAGTTAGGAACCGCTGACTTAGACCTCTCGACCACTGGTCCTCAGCTCTTTCATTCATTATACATTTTGTTCACTCCCAACACTGTTCTCTCTCAAGTATATAGATCGATAATATTACTATCATGCTAAAACACTGATGTCTTCCTATTCTTTATAGGAAAATATCCTATCTCTTTAGTCTGTTGCATAATGTGTTTTAGGGGTGCTTTTGCATCAGGTTTTCATCCTTGCAACCCATGCACTTACACTACAATACCTGTGTGCTTGCTGTTCATTAAACATGAAAAGGGATCTTCATAAATTTGTTTTAGTTCATTTTTGTTCATGTTCTGGCTGTAATATCTTTTTTGTTCCTTATCTCTTAGACAAAATATTTTAAGACCAAACTCAATTACTTCTTCTGTAGGGGATTCCTCATTTCTTCTATGAAAAATGCATAGATTTCTTCTATTGGATGTCTTTCTGCCATACTTATGAAGTGATAATAAAGTTAGACATCATAATTATTTCTCCCTTGATAGAAAGACCTAAGAGCAGGAACATAAAAAATCTAAAATATCATCATACCCTACTTAGCATGTATCCTGATGCTAAGCAGGTAAATGTGTATTACATAAGGAACATCTTTATCAATGTTACTTACATTCAAACTGATAAGGTATGCAAATTATGTGCTTTTAAATATCATCCTATTTTCAATTTTTGCTTACAAATTTTGAAAGCACATATACTAACATTATTAATACCTTAAAAAGTCTTGATTCATAACATACTTAATTATGCTAAATCCTCCACAACTTGGTCTTCCTGATTTAGGTTCACCCTTCTCCAATTTAGTGTCTACTTTAGAGTCAAGGAGCTATTTGCAAAAAGAGAAGTTTGATTATATGCCTCCTTTACATTAAAAACTGTGGTGTGTCCTAGATACAGTCCAAACTCCTTTCCACGTTTTGCCAGATCTTGCCTTCCTAGATCCTACTCATCTCTTCATTCTCAACTCTCTTTACTGCAAATCCCCAAAATGGTATTCTATGTATGCTCCAGGCATGTCAAACTTGTTTAGATTCCCCATTATCACACACCGATGTGAATGCTGCTTATTCAATGCTTCGTGCATCTTCCCTGATCATGCCGCCTTCAATTCCTTGTTGTCCTTTAGGGTTAGGACTTGACTCAAATGTCAACTACCCCAATACTCTCCCATCTTACCCTGCTCTTGTCCCTATCATTGCACTTACCAGTGCTTATTTTTACTTCCTGCTTACCTGTCTGCATACCTCACTAAACTTCAGAATTGTTGAATTCTTTAACTATCTTATTTGCCATAGCCTGCAGAAGCTTAAACAGTCTCTGGCACACGATATATATATATATATATATATATATATATATATATATATATATATATATATATATATATATCTTTTTGTCTTTATTGATTTTAGAGAGAGAGGAAGTGAAAGGGAGAGAGATAGAAACATCAATGAGAGAGAACATCAATTGGCCGCCTCCTGCATGACCCACACTGGAGATTGGGCCCACGAAATGGGCATGTGTCCTGACTGGGAATCAAATCAGTGACTTCTTGGTGCATGGCTCAATGCTCAACCACTGAGCCAAACCGGCTGGACAACACACTAGATATTAAGTAAACGTTTGTTAAATACATTAATGCAAATTATTGCTTAAATTTTGGACTCAGCCAAAATCTCAAGAACAATGTGAGAGCTTAGAAAAAGAAAAAATATATATCAAGATGGCTTTAAGGGTTCTAAGTGAGGAATATTCCCAATCCAAAGGCAAGCCTGATCCTATGACTGGGAGAAAGGGTTTTACCCAGAGAAAAAGGGATACTCATGGCAAATTAGACCTTGAGAAACCAAATCTGGTTTAATAAGTCCTAATCATTTTAGAATAAAAACCTGTAGCCCCCAGAAAAGCTGAGGAGGTATGTGTTGGTTTCCTTGATAACAAATAAATGAGAGAAGACAGATCTATAAGGCAGGGGCAAAGATATATTTAAATTGGGTATATGAACTTAAACAAGTAATTTTTCTTTTTTGTCATGTGTCAGCCACAAAATAAGGGGAATAGTTGTGTGTTTGTGTGTGTGTGTGTGTCTTTTCAGGATCGCTGATGACTGATTTCTGTTTAATGAGTTTAGAAGACAGCCTCTATTCTGTTACCTACTACTGCAAAAATCTCCCTAATGGTAGGCCATTTTATGCCCCTGTCATTTAATCTCCGTCTCTCACTCTCCTGCCTCCCTTTTATGAGGACTCTTGTGATGACATTGGGTCATCCAGGTGATACAGAATATCCCTCCTCACCAGACTCAAGAACCATAGCTTGATCGTATCTGCAAACTCCCCTTTAGCACGTGAGGCCACATGTTCACAGATTTCAGGAATCAGGACATGCGTGTCTTGTTGAGGAGGGGTGGTCATTTTCCAGCCAACTCTATAAAGCAGTCTTTATAGGCATGTCTGAATCTACACAGATAAATTAAAAGGCATGTCTGAATCTACACAGATAATTACTCTAAAGGCTATGTTTCAACTCCAGCCAAGACTGCCTAATTCCAAAGAGTGTGCTCTTATCTACTATGTCTACTTTATGTGGACACTGCTTCCTAGCACACCCTCTATGATGCTATAAAAATATAGAAAACACAGTGTGGATTTCCTCCATCGTTAGTCTCAAGAACAGGGTATTCGGTCCTGCCTGAGGCCTTTTTCTTAACCATAAGCTGCAGAACGGTGAATCTGCTGCTTGGAAAAGTGCCTCTGTGTGCTTCCTCCAGGCAGTCTCAGACATCCATGTCCTTATGATTTACACTGCATACAAATCTTGATGCTGAGTTTGTTTCCTGTTGGCAAAATGACTTCACTATATACATCATGCTTATCTTAAATGTTTGCGACAGTCAGTCAGTCAGTCAGTCAACAGGCATTTATCGAGTGCCTAAAAAAAAGCATTTCACATCAATCAATGTGCTATAAGTCAATTAGACAATCACTCAAATGTCACCAATAAAAATGGCATTCCTCAAATGAAAGTTTTTCAGAAATGTGCAGATTGTGAAAAGATACACACAAAAATCAATGTGCCCACGAGACCAGATTATCCTTAATGATGATTTAGCAGATGCCTAAATGCCTCTATGTCCCTTTGTCAGTCTATCTGTCAGTCTTTCTATCCACCCACCAACCTACCTATACCTCCAACACACGCACTTACAGGTAAAACACATCTGTTTCTAAGTAAAATATTTTCAGGGGATCAAAATAATGCTTTTTTTTTTTAAGTCCTCACCTGACGACATGCTTAGATAGAGGAAGGAAGGAGAGAAAGAGAGAAACATCTATCAGTTGCCCTCTGCACATACCCTAACTGGAGATCAAACCTACAACCCATGCATGTGCCTAGACTCAGAATCAAACTGGGAAACTCTCAGTGCACAGGACAATGTTCAACTACCCAAGCCACTCGGACTTGGTGAGATATTCATTTTTTTCTTTTTATCCTCACTCGAGGGCATTTTTACTTTTATCTTCAGATAGAGCTGGAGGAAGAGAGAGAGAGAAACATCAATATGAGAGAGACAAATCAACTGGTTGCCACCCACACGACTCCAACCGGGGCTGGGGACAAACTGCAACCAGGGTACATGCCCATAGTGGGAACTGAACGTGGGACTCTCTGGTCCACGGGCCGAGGCTCTAACCACTGAGCCAAACTGGCCAGGGCAAGATATTCATTTTTTGATGGAACACCAAGCGCCATGATATGACCACAGTAATTCATCAAGAAACATTAGCTTAAATAGGAGGTAGTATGAGTTGGACCCTAATGCATAAAAAGGCACTTTAACATTAAGGGCCTCTTAGTTAATCAGAGGCCAGAATGTGAATTATACGCAGCTCCCAGAATGCATTACACTTTATTTAAGGGACCTTTAACATGGTATTTCATCTGACTGGAATGCTCTCTCCAAACCCTTTACCAAGTTAACTCATACCAACACCTCAACCTTCTCCAAGGCGCCTCCCAGTCCCATACCATGAATTAGATGTCCTATTTACATACTTTCATAGCACTTACTATTTTCCTCTAGGGTGACACACATTAGCCTTCAAATTAACCACTGATTTGTGTTGCCCACTGTACCATGATGTCCATGAAGACAAGGCTGTATCTTATCTACCGGTCTGAAGTCCCCAGCTTGAAGCTGTGCTCACAGTAGAAAGAAAATGCTGAGAGGTAGAACATGAAAAGTCTAATGCTGTGTGCTAGAGACATTTGAAAAATAAATTTTCTGCAGTGCTGCAACTTTCAATGCACGTATTACTCAGAATCATATTCCTGTTTTCCCCAGTTGACAAAACAAACAAACAAACAAACAAAAACCCTTCAGTAATACTCAAATTAGTTCGGAACGCAGGAATCAATGTTTCCCTCAAATGGAAGCATAGATTGCATGCATAATTCTTGGTGGGTAGTAGTGAAAATACCAATTAGATAAGGATCACGGCCCAGTAAGAAATTAAGCTGCCAAATCAGCAATATTCTATTGTACACAGACAGTATTGCTGGCAGGTTTGTGCCATCCCTCACCCCTTACGGACTTGGGGACCAAAGGAATCCACAATGAAATAGTCTGTATCTGTTCCAGTTCTGAATGGCCAAGCTCTCTCGAACAAGATTCTCTATCCTTGATTAAATAAATTGAGAATTTATCTATCACCGTGTTGTGTGTGTGTGTGTGATCTCTATCTACCAAATTTGAAATGACACAGAACATCACAAAAAGCTGTATTAAGGAAATAACATTTGAAAAAAGGAACTTTATAGAAGGCTAGAATTTTGTCCTGTGCAGGAGTAGACATAAGAGCCTTCGAAGTAGAGGGGGATGAACAAACTATAGCAGTGTTCAGGGAAAGAGGGAAATGGCTGCAGCGGAAAATGAAACTGGACTGGTAGGTGGAGGATGCTAGAAGGTAAGATTGGAGAGGTGGGTTTAATCTTGACATTGAATGTCCTGAAAGCCAAGTCAAAGAGTACATGTTAGCAGGAAAAGGCATAAAGTAATTAAAACAACAACAACAGGATACTTATTTGGTAAATTAATTAATATTTAAAACTCATTTAGGGCCAATATTGTTTTGATGATTCATCAAGCCTCTACTCCTCACTGTTCATCATCCCCAGAACACTGTTCTTGCCATTTTCTAGTGCTAAAGTGTACACGAGACATTTCCCAATGATATGAAATCCAACAGAACAATCTTATTCATGAAATGATGCAAAATTCTCAGTTAGGAAGTACCCTCTAATATTTTTCTATTTCAAGTTTCTGAAATGATCTCACCTTCTATTAGAGTGTTTATAGCTATCTCTTCTACTAGAATACAAACCCCATAAACGGAGAAGACAGGTCTGATTTCTAACAACAGCAAGGAAAATAATAATAATCGATCATAACTACACACTTACTACATTAGAGGCACATTGCTAAGCACATTACAAAGAGCCACTCATTCAGGACTTTGAGATAATGAAATGTAACATAGAAAGGCACAAACTCATATATTTTTGTGGCCCCAAATTGTCAACCAAAATACTGGACCCAGAGTCCTTGCTCATAAACATAAGCAATACCATTCCTTTATCAAAACCAAGGATGGACTATTGTATATGTTATAATTAAATAACAACACTCTCTATTTACCCATGTCTTAAACTCAAGCATATAATCAATTAATTTATTAAATCAACAGATATTTGTTATGGTATGCTATATTTCAAGTACTTTCTGTTTGTTCAGGATTCAGTAGTAAACCTTACAGTCAGGAGAGATTATTTAGCTATAAAATGTCATTTATAAATACATTTTTTACTCATTTACAGTAGGTATCAACATCCAAATTATTTCTGCAGTTATTATTTTTAATAATAAATGCAAATCTGAAACAGTGCTGATTATTTTAATGAATTCATATATCCTTTGGGGCTTTTTATTGATATGTGGCATTATCAAGAAAAAATAAGAGTTGTATGGTTGGAAAATTTTAACAAATTACTTTAGCCAAATGATTGTTTTGTTGTTGTTCACCAGGATTTATATATGAGAAAGAATATCCAAACCACTTAAAACTCCTTACATTGCAAGAGGGAGTGATTCTAGACTCCGAGCGAGCCTTGGCAACAACAATCCCTGACATCTGAATCTGTGTTGGGACTGTTTGGGAAACAGCTGCTTACGTGTAAAAGTTAAATGTTCTCCTTTGTCCATGTAAAGTATTTGAATCCTATATGCCAGCCACTTTCTCATGTTTCCAGTTCAGTACCACAAATGAGCCATTACTTTTCCCCCGATTTAACAGATTTATAAATTCCTTATGAATTCCTTATTGTGGTGGTAAATAAAATACAGAAATACTAGTACCAAAAAATGGTTGTCCTTTTAAGATGTGAGAGGTGAAGTTAGTAAAACCTGAGGCTGTGTCTTCGGACCCATTAAATGGCTCTACAATTTCACCAACATGGCTAGTTAACGGCTAGTTCTTCCCAGACTAAATTTCAAAAGATCTTTTATAGCATTTTTCTGCAGTCTCCCATGTGACTCTCTAATAGGACCGTCAATCAGGTAGTGCTTGGTCAAGGTAACACACACATCAAACTTTTCCAAAAAGATGCCTTAACATGTCTCATTTACATTGGTTTAAAAACAACATTAATAGTAAGATATGTTAAATAACCAAATGTAGCCTCAGATGCCCTGACTTTCCACTTCCCGGACAGCACAGTCACATAAAAACACTCCTGCCTGTGCACAATTACTTCTCTCACTTTGCAATTCCTATATTTTCTATTTACTGATTTTTTTTTCCTTTCCTTTTTTCTTTTATTTATTTATTTACTGATTGATTGATTGTTTAGGTTTTCATGAATTATTTAAAAAAGACTCAGGACTATTTCATTGCAGCATGTGCTCAACTGATACTTAGAAGGTAGATTATAATTGCTCACCATTGTCATATTTGCCTGCCGTGATATCAGATAGCTTTGTCTCACTTGCAAAATGAATACTTAAAAGAGAAGTGCTATGAGGGCAAATCAACTTTATTATAAAATTCACTCACAAGAAGTACGTTCTATAGAACACTCAGTATTGTGTTTCATCTCCTAAGATTTCCTCTTGTTTTCTCAAAGAAGAGGATTAAAACGATATTGCTAAGATATCTGAAAGAAAAATGTCCCATGTAGACATTAATGTAAACTCCGATTTCTAAATCATAATTAAAAGTTATATGTGATTGCATTTCCAATGACTCTCCCAAGATCTATTACATTATTCATTGGAGTCACAGAGAGATGCAAACACCAACTGTTAGGACAGAAAACAGGTTTTTCTTTTTTATGATTTTTTCCAAAATTTATGAGAAGCGCCTGGTAATTAAACACTGAGATGACTGGTGTCTGCAACTTCAAACTGTCTTTCTACCCAAACAGTAAAACAGATAAGGACCAGACTCTCCCAAGCCTTTTTTAGCATCTCAAAAGTAATTCACACCAAAGAGTCTCTCATGAATAGAAACTTCCCTTTCCCTTCCCCATTCAAACAAATCTTCCTTTTTCCAATTCTTTGCAAGTCCTTCAGGTGAAATTCCTTTTTCTCTTTATCCCAAGCATATTTCACAAGCTACAGAGGATATGATAGACCCGCCTGCCTGCCCCAGCATTGGCTGGACTGTCTCCTGTAGAATCAACAAACCAAAATCCCTCAAAGACACTGAACCCTGGCATCTGTGTGACTTAAAATAGAACCCCTTCCAATAAAAAGCAACTCACCTAATTTTTGTGGCCCTTGTAAGGGTCAGTGCAAGGGTCCTTTCCCAGGTTATGGGGAAAGTTAATAAATATCCACCCTTTTTTCTCCTTGTTCAGTTACGAATTCTTTCACAAGCCCATATCATTGGCCCAAACAAAACCCTAACACCAACAATTCCTCTTGAATAACCCATCTAATTTATTGTCAAGAATAAAATTATTCCTGTGATATTGCTTCTCGGCTAAGTTCCATAGATCCATAGAGAGTATATATCCTCAGAACATCTAAGTTATTTATTAGGAAAGAAAGTAGACTTTCACTGGTTTATGATAAAACCTGAGACTTTGCAATTGTGATTATTTTAACTTGGATACTACACAAATAACAACAAAAATGTCACCTGCCATTAAAATTATTAAATAAAATCTCAAAAAATACTTAGTTTTAAATGAACTCCCAGATAAAATTAAAGTCAATTATTAAATGTGCATGCTACAATACTGGGAAATTTAACATTTTCTGACAAGAGGTTATTACTTTGATGCATAAAAGAAATGAAATACTTCATCCCATTCCAATTCTATAACAAAAATGCATCATTCATTTCCACATTTCTAAGCCATATGAGAATTTCAGAGACGTTCCACAGTTTTCATGAAGTGTGATGAATTTAAAAAATATGTAAAATCTAAGAAAATTACACTTTTTATAGGAATTGACAATCCACAGTTCCTCTCAAGTTAGTTTTCCCATTTTTCTTCCCTTTATTTATATGGACCCTTATTTTTCTGTAAAATGTAACTAATGACAACACATAGGGTGTTCTCTAAACCATTTAACTCCCTTATTTTGCCACTTTGCAGATTGAACTATTTTACCTTTCATGTCATTCAGTGTGAGAATATAAAAGATAAAGTATTTATTTAGGTACTTCATCTGCAGGAAGAGAATAGAATATTTTAATCCCCATAAATCATCGTTCTGAGGGCCAGGGAGCCAGACTATGTACTTTATAAAAATGCATCATATTAATGAAAGCAGTGTCACTTACCCCTCAGTTTACAGCTCAGTGCTCTCCTCCAGACAAAATCAATACTGAAAGAGTAAAAAAAAAAAAAAAAATACAATTAATTAAAATATAAAAGTCAAAAATATAAAAACAGCATTTCATTGTATGCATAGAAATCATATTGTTGGAGCTACATCGACACAGTTTCTGTTTAAATACATGTTATTTAGACAAAATGCACTTCATTGACAATAACATATCTGTACAAATGGATCTTAAAAGCTTATGGCAAAGAAGTAAATGCAGTAAATTCTTTAAAGGCATCAACTATTGTTAAAAATGAAAATAGTTCCAATTAGAGTCTATGACTACTTGGTTGTTTAAACAGATATGATTAAACTAGAGATGGTCATATTTGTTGTAGCCTTTTATTTATTTTATAATATAACGTGGGAATTGGCCAACTTCTCTAAAGACGCAGTAAATATTTCAGTCTTATAGGCATGCAGTCTCTTTCTCAACGACTCCATTCTATTTAAACAAATAGACATGGCTGTGCTCCAATTAAACTTTATTGACAAAAATCAGCAGGCTGGTAAAGATTTGGCCTAGACCACAGTTTGCTGACTCCTGATTAACATACTGAAAGTTCCAACTCCCGAAATATCAATCCTAACATGTGGCAGACAATGAAATACAGAAAATCACTGGGACTGAATAATTCGTGCAGTTAGCTTCAGAATAAACTATGGGATTTCAATCACCCTGTAAAAACCTGTGGAGTTCTAAGCCCCAGAATTATGACAGATGAGACTCAAAAAGACAAATTGTTTTTAATATTTATAGTAAATATTAAAAATATACATACAAGGTCAATATAAAAAATGTGATAGTAAATAGGAAATTTCATATTTTTAAAAGAATGAAACTAACTACTGGATTTTTTTTTTTTTTTTATGCTCACCAGAAGACATTTTTGCATTTATCTTTAGATAGAGCAGGAGGGAGAGAGGGAGGAAGAGAGAGAAAGAAACATCGATGTGAGAAAGACACTTCGACTGGTTGCCACCCCCAAAACTACTTGATTTTTATTTATGCTTTTTATTTTATTTATTTTTTAATTAATTTATTTTTGTTACAGATGTTTCTCCTTTTTTCCCCAATGATTTCCCCGTCCCCCTCCCTCCCCACCCAGCTTTGTGGGCCATGTCCATTGTTCATGCATACATGCATGTAAGTTCTATGGTTTATCTCCCCCCACACACTCTTCTGGGGATTGTCAGTCTGTACCCCACTTCCACGTCTCTGGGACTACCCCATTCCTCAGACTGTTATGTTCATTATATTCCACAAATAAGTGAGATCATATGATACTTGTCTTCCTCTGTTTGGCTTGTTTCACTTAGGATAATACTTTCTAGGTCCCTCCATGTTGTCTCAAAGGATAAGAGATCTTTCTTTCTTACAGCTGCATAGTACTCCATTGTGTAAGCATTTCCATTATGAACGGGAACAAGACAAAGATATTTATGCTTTTAAAAAATCATGCTAAGTAGCAGCAAGATTCCTGGGACCTAACTTTTACATATAAATCAGGGAGTTCAAATACTAAATGAGGAAGAATCACAGCATGGGATCAGCTAGGAAGGTTCATCAGGCCAGCTTTCTAATCCTTGGGAGATGAGTTGAAAGGATGAACCTAGAAGATATTTTTCCAGAGAAGGGTTTGATGTCAGTCTGGAAGGCAACAGTGAGAGAGAGCCTCATTGCAACAGTCGCATTGTTCAGTCGTTACATGACAAATATATAAGGCTGCTAGAAACAAGGAGGCAGCCTGTATTTTCAACACACTCAGCTATAGAGAAAAATATGAATTGTATTCTTGTTGAAAATAGAAGATGAACTCAAAGCTAGGAAACAGATTATGCAGAGGAGAGACGATTGTAATTTGTGACAGAAGGGGTTGGTAATAAGAATTCTTGCCATTATTTCACAGTTATAACTGTTACTGTTGAATTTCTAAATGGGGCTCTGTGTGGTAGACCTCAAAGTGGTTTTCAATATTTAGTGAACACCTACCCCCATATCCACCCAACCATACACCTGCTCTAAAGAGGGATTTTCCATTTCCAATGATTGGTTGGTTCTGATAACTTTACTCTTATGCTCAAAGAGTAGCTCTACTTGTCAGAGCTAAGAAGTATAAAGGAAGCATCTTTAACAAACATAAATAATGAATTTCTTGTTCTCCTCATTTATATGACTCCCAGTTACGGGCTCAATGTGACCCTTCCAAATTCATAGGTTGTACTCCTAACCCTCCGTACCACAGAATGTATTTAGAGAAGTAATTATGGTTAAATTATACTATTAGAGTGAAACCTATTCCAAGATGACTGGTGTCCTTATAAAAAATAAAATTCAGAGACAAACCCGAATGCATACAGAAGAAAGATTGATGTGAATTCACAGGGATAATACAGCCATCTACAAGCAAGGAGAAAGTCTTCAGAACGAAATCAACCCTGCCAACCCCTTGATCTCAGACTCCTTGCCCAGGAACTCTGAGACAATAAGTTTCTTTTGTTTAATCCACAGTCTGTGGAACTTCGCTATGGCAGACCTGGAAAACTAATACCCATTCTCTCCCATGACCACCTATAATGCCAATTAAGGGATGGTAGCAACCCGGCTCACATGGTTCAGTGTTTGAGCGTTGACCCCTGCACCAAGAGGTCACCAGCTTGATTCCTGGTCAGGGCACATGCCCAGGTTGTGGCCCCAATCCCCAATGAGGGGTATGCAGGAGGCAGCCAATTGATGTTCTCTCTCATTGATGTTTCTATCTCTCTCTCCTTCTCCTTTCCTCTCCCTCTAAAAATCCATAAAGAAAACAAAAATTAAAAAAAAAGGAATGGTAGCAGCAAAACAAACTCTATCTGATGCCTAAAGTCTAGCTGAAAGCCAGCTTACCGCTCACGTCTACTGGCCACAGTGACTGCTAGCAATTAGAGTAATTGTGTCTCACACATCGAGTGAAGCAAGAGAAAACGGCTGCAGGTGGAGAGGGGAAGGAGGAAGGTTCCTTGTGAATGGCAGTTCTCCATTTTAAGAGAAGCTATAAATGGATCCAGAAAACGTAGTTGGAATGCATGTGGTCAGAAACCACACACTGGCTCTCTGTTGATATATTCCCAGTTCTTGGCTGCACTCCAGAGGCCAGATGTTGGAATTCCAATTAGCCACGAAACTGTCAAAAATGAAAGTTGTTTTGTGAGACCTTGACAGTCTGCTCATCATTTCAGAGAAAAGTGAAGCTGTTAAACATTAATTTTCTCCAAGTCACAGAAGTAATGATTTGTAGATCCTGCATTCATTATAAAATCACAGCAGTCTTTTTTCAAAGGTTATACACTGTAGAAACCCTGCCTCGGTGGGCTGTTCATGCATTCATTCAGCAAATATTTATAGATTTCTTGCTATGTTCCAAACACACTTTTTTGTTGTAAATCCTCACCTGAGAATAAGTTTTCATTGATTTTAAGATAGAGTGGAAGGGAGGGAGGGAGGGAGGGAAGGGATGAGAGAGAAAAACATTGATGTGAGAGACACACATCAATTGGATGCCTCCAGTACACACCCTGACTGGGACCAGGGATCAAACCTGCAACCCAAGTACATGCCTTTGAACGAAAATTGAACCTGCAACCCTTTGGTGCACAGGCCAACACTCTAACCACTGATCCACACTGGCTAGGGCCAAACACACTTCTTGCTGTTTAGGATACAGCAGGGTTCACAGAGACTGAACCTGTGTCTTAGAGTTCATATTCTAACATTGGGTGATGGGCAATAAACACTACTCTCTTATACCATAGATGTGTGGCATTATGAGTTTTGAAGAAAGGCAAATCTGGGGTTGATTTCAGGCCCTACTCTGCAGTCGGCATCTCCTTTGACAAACTAGTATGGTGGTCAAGAGCTCAGGTCTGAAGTTGGGATCCTTCACGTGACTGCTGAATCTTTCCTTTTCTGAGTAACTTTGACAACTTACTTTTAGACTCTAATCCTCAAGATCCCCATCACATAGTTGACATAATACACATAATTAAAAGAGAGAGATAAAGAGGTGAGGCAAGGAAATAAAAAGCATTACATCTGTTAAGATACTAATTAGTATTAGCTTGGGGTCAAACAATAGCAGGTGTGCCAGCTGAATTACTCCCTGTAGCCACATCCTTTCCCCTATAATTTGCAGTTGCTTCTTCTGAAGAGTAAACATCTACTCATGAACTTTGGGCTGAACCCTGTGAGCAGTCCAAGCCCAGTCCTTAAGAGGCCTTGGGTATTTCTGCTTTTCCATTGGCACGTCTGCCCTAGCCTTGGATTGCCCAGAAAATGAGACTTGTGTGGGCCAGAGCCACTTCATCTGACCCTCCCACCACACTTCAAAGCAGAAAAACCTGCTATCTGACCCTAAAGCTGACCTGCCCACCTGAGCTCAGAAGAACCCCAACCAACCAGAACACATGTGAGTGAGAATAAGCAGTTGGTGTTTTCAGTCGTTGATGATTTGGGGGATGCTTTGTTGCACACCAATAGCTCAGTGATACAATAGGCATGAAATATTCCTAGTGTCTTTCCTTAGGATACTGATTAAAACAAAACAAAAATCAAGTAACCTTTGCTAACCAACTTCCGCAAAAAGCAAACAAACCAATGCGATTGAATCACATCTCTTTGCTTTGCAGCCTTTAAACTGTAATGCTGAGAACAGATTGGGAGTTAAGATACAGGTCAAATTCTATGAAACAGAATACCAAATATTATATTAAGCCATCCCAAGAGTTATTCCCTCTTCCCTCTTTAAGTTACACAGTACCTTAGAGAGTGTGATAAGTGCTAGAAAACTTCCAATGGGATTACAAGCCACAGCTAGTGAGTTTGAGCAACATCCTTGACTATATTGAGCACCCTCTTTTATTTTGAATTTATTGGGGTATCAATGGTAAATAAAACCACACAGGTTACAAGTGTACAATTCTGTAACACATCATCTGCATACTGCATTGTGTGCTCACCACCCAAAGTCAAGTCTTTTTCCATCACATTTATCCCCCTTTGCCCTCTTCACCTCCCCCACCCCCTTTCCCTCTGGCAATCACCACAATGTTGTCAACAATGTTCATGGGCTTTTTGTTCTTCTTCTTCTAAATTCCTTCACCTTTTTCTTCTTCTTTCTTTCTTTCTTTTTTGGTACATGCCCTTAGTGGGAACCGAACCCGGGACTCTCTGGTCCTCAGGCCAGTGCTCCAACCGCTGAGCCAAACCAGCCAGGGCACCTTCACATTTTTCACTTAGCCCCTCCAGCCCCCTCACCTCTGAGAATTGTCAGTCTGTTCTATGTTGCTATGATTCTGTTTCTAAGTTTAGTTTCTTTGTTGCTTAGTTTATGTTGTTCATTGGAATCCACATATAAATGAAATCATATGGTACTCCCCTTTCACTGTCTGGCTTATTTCACTTAGCATAATACTCTCCATGTCCATTCATGATGTCCCAAAAGAAAGACTTCCTTCTTTTTTACCGCTGACTAGTATTCCATGTGTCAATATACCACAGCTTCCTATCCACTCATCTACTGATGGGTGCTTGGGCGGCTTTTAGATCTTGGCTATTATAAATAGCACTGCAATGAACATGGTTGCATATAGTCTTGCAAAATAGTGTTTCAGGTGTCTTTGGATTGATTCCCAGGAGTGGAATAGTTGGGTCATAAGGCAGTTTTATTTATAAATTTTTAGGAAACGCCGTACTGTTTTCCACAGTGGATGCACCAGTCTGCATTCCCACCAACAGTGCATGAGGGTTCCTTTTTTTCCACATCCTCACCAACAGTTTCTGTTTTTGTTGATTTCTTGATGATAGCCATTCTGACAGGTGTGAGGTGATATGTTACTGTGGTTTTAATTTGCATTTCGCTGATGACTAATGGCATTGAGGATCTTTTCATATGCCTATTGGCCATCTGTATATCCTCTTTGGAGAAGTGTCTATTCTGGTCCTTTGCTCATTTTTCTATTGGATTGTTTGATTTTCTAGTGTTGAGTTGTATAAGTTCTTTATAAATTTTGGAAATTAACCCTTTATCAGATGTATCATTGGTGAATATGTTCTCCCATTCAGTGGGTTGTCTTTTCATTTTTTTTGATGGGTTTCTTTGCTGTGCAAAAGCTATTTAGTTTAATGTAATTACATTTGTTTATTTTTTTCTTTTTTGTTTTCCTTCCCAATGAGATATATCAGATAAAATATTGCTATGAAAATGTCTGAGATATTGCTATCTATATTTTCTTCTAGGATATTTATGGTTTTGTACCTTACATTTAAATATTTAATCCATTTTGAGTTTATTCTCGTGTATGGTGTAAGAAGCTGTTTAGTTTCAGTTTTTTGCATATATTGGTCCAATTTTCCCAACACCATTTATTTAAATTATTTTTAAAAGATATTATTATTATTTTTTAAATCCTCACCCAAGAATATTTTTACATTTATCTTCAGCTAGAGTGGGAGGGAGAGAAGCAGAGAGAGAGAAAGACACATTGATGTGAGAGGGACACATCAATTGGTTGCCACCTACACGACCCCAACCTGGACTGGGGATGAACCGCAACCAAGGTATGTACCCTTGGCCAGAATTGAACCCAGGACCCTCTGGTCTGCGGGCTGAAGCTCTAACCACCGAGCAAAACTGGCCAGGGCCCAACACCATTTATTGAATAGCCTGTCTTTACCCCAGTATGTGTTCTTGCCTCCTTTATCAAATATTTATTGAACATAAATGTGTAGGTTTATTTCTGGGGCTATCTGGTTCACAGATCTATATGTCTGTTTTTATGCCAGTACCATGCTGCTTTGATTATTATGACCTTGTGGTATAGTTTGATATCAGGTAGTGAGAGCGCTCTCTTTTATTCATTGTAAATATAATAGAGAAATAGATTGTTTTAAATTATTTTCAAATTAAATATGCTTAAAATGATAAAATATTCTAGAGTGTAGTGTGTGTGTGTGAGAGAGAGAGAGAGAGAGAGAGAGAGAGAGACGGGAGTTATATTGCTGGTACAGGCTAGTACTATATTTTAATAGTATGTGTATCTTCATTATTTATCAATTCTGTATTTACTAATTTGCATAATAGCTAAAATTTGTGACCTCAAAATCAATATTGCTGACTTATCTGCTGTCATCTGTGAACCTGTGCAGAGTGGAGAAAATGCTGCCACCTGCTGTGCATGCTCCTAGCTGAGGTGGAACAAGATAGGGCTCTGCCTTCTCTCAGCTCTCAGACTGCAAACAAGTGCGGCCTTGTATGGTTTATTCAGGACCATGCTTTCTCATTTTTGCTTTTTATTGGTGATTTTACTGTTTAAATGGCCCCTAAATGTAGTGCTCAAGAGCTATGAAGTGTTCTAAGTACAAGAAGGTTGTGTTGTGCCTTATGGAGAAAATGCACATGTTAGACAAGCTTTGCTTGGGTATAAAGGTTAGTGCTATTAGCTGTACCTTCAATGTTGATGAATCAACGATATATAATAAAGATGACTTCAGGTATAAAACAAGGTTATATATTAAATCGGCTGACGAAAATGTGTGACCAGAGATTCACAAGAACCTTACCCTGTATCTCCCCTGGAAGCAATGGTTTAGTGTTTGCTAGTTTAATTATGTAACTTTTTAGAGCATAACAACTGCTAATGGTAGGAATTGACTGTATGTGTGTATATACATATATCTATATCTCTACATATATCATGCCTCTCTTAGAATAGCATTTTATTCTCCCAGTAGTTCCAGTCACCAATTCTTGACAGAAAAACAAAACAAAACAAAACACTGCTACATTCTTTAAGGCAAGCCTAGGACCTTTCCTGAGAAGATGATGATGGACAATGTTCCTAACTGTATTAGTCATTCAGGCCTTCATTCTTTTTATACTTCTTGGGTTGTGACATTTAAATGAATGAGATCATTATCATGAGATTCAGTATAGAAAAAAAAAAAAAAAAAGCTGAATGAATAGCTGCCCCAAACTCATAAATAATTCTTTTCAAAAGTGTATTTCTAGTCAGGCATCTCATTACAATGAGGATAATGGAAAGATTTAATGAGAAGTATCAGGAGTAACTGTTTACCCCGAAAATAACCATTTCCTCACTGAATTTTCCTCTCCTTTTTGAACTCACAGTATCTTCTATATGTTTCATTATTGTATTTAAACTCCATTGCAATGATCATTTTACCCCTCCCCCCCTTTTTTTTTTTTGTGCCTTTGATCTCTCCTCAACCCAAGGTATATAGTAAAATATGATTATGGAACATTTAAGTGTCACTGAACTATTCTGGGGCTTCACATGTATTTTATATGCATGTATAGGTCTGCATATTTTTAAATATTTTAAACATTGTATTTATCTCAGTGCAAACTACCCAAAGCCAAATAGTTTACCTCATACTCCCTAGGAATTTTTATTTTTTTAATTTGAATCTTTATCTGAGGCTAAGCCAAGACTAGTTACTGGAGGAGGTCATCAAGAAGACATGACTTCTCACGCCTGGCCAGTGTGGCTCAGTGGATTGAGCATCGTCCCATGGACTGAGAGGGCCAGGTTCAATTCCCAGTCAGGGCACATGCCTGTGTTGCAGACTCGATCCCCAGAAGGGGATGTGCAGGAGGCAGCCAATCAGTGTTTCTATCTAACTCTCCCTTCCTCTCTCTGTAGAAAAAAAAAAAATCAATAAAAACATATTAAAAAAAAAAAGACATGACTTCTGGTTAAATGAGAAGCTGGACAGTTGGAGCCTCCTGACCCTGTCCTCTTTATTTGGAATGTATGTTCCACCCACCAATCCCAAAGCTGGAGCCATTTCGAAGATGCAACCTAAAGAGAATAATGTGTTGCTGAGGCCATCTGAACTGTATATGTGACTAAACCCTGTTAAGACCTCTATGTAAACTTTTAAAATTGTGGGAGATGGGTGCAGAGATCTACTGTCTTTCAGCCCCCAAGGACAAGTCACAGTATGTAAGTTCTCTTGCATATTAAAACTGCCACTTACAAATCTGGAGTGGTTGGGTTCTTTCTTTGCTCTCTCCTTGCTCTCCGTGTATACAGACCAGTTTGCAAAACAATACTAGTGTCCTGGAGAGAGCATAACCTCTGGCTTTACCACTTACTAACCATGCAGCATCCAAAATGGTACAAAACCCTTCTAATCTTCAGCTTCCTTATATGTAAAATAGGTGATCAATAAGATCACTCATGAAATAGCTGTGAGGATTCTGTTAGATCTTCCATGTGAAGAAGCCTGGCGTCTAGTATCCACTTCATATGCGTTAGTATTTTTTTCCTGCAAGATATTACTTATGTGCATATCTCCAAATAGTTCAATGATATATGTGCTTTTCATAGAGATGATTGTTGTTGTTTTACTTTTCAGAAATGTAGGAACCTGGATGCAGCTGGAGGGCTGTGAGTTATCAAAAAAACAAAAAAAAAAGCCTGTGCTATAGGCAATAATTTTAATGTTAATTAACTCCATCTGGAAGGAAAAGCAGGTGTTGAAATTGATCACTTAAGTACAGAAAGCAAAGGCTGTTTACTAAACTCTCCGTAAATTAATTTGGCTGAGCTTGTGGTTAAATTGCTTTCGAGTCACTTTTCTATAAATGCCTAATACCAAATGCTGAAATTGGAAAAAGAAGTCGACCAAGCAGACTTTAATGAAATGTAACAAATGGGACTGAAAGGTCACCTGAAAATAAAAATTACATTTTAAAAATGAAAAAAAAAAAAAGCAACAGTTAGCTTTGCTTCAAGAGGAGGTGGAATTTGAGCACAAACCTGCAGCTTTTCTCATGCGTTGTTCACAAATCTCCTAAATCAAATCAAAGTGGATGCACCAGGAAAGGTAGGGTCCTGGCGTCTCTGCCAGAGCTTTGAGTCAGATGTGTCATCAAGGTCTAGGATATCTGCACTGAACGACTGCTTAGGTGACACTTATTCTCACTAAAACTTAAAAATTGCTGTCCTGAGGATGGAGAAACACCAAAGCATATGACAGTAATACAGGGTCCTAGAAAGATGACAAATTAGGATAATGATTGTCTGAGAAGGTAAAAGATAACAGAGAAGCTTAGAAAAGATCATTAAGAATCTGGATGCCAAAATCAAATCTGTATTTACCATTCAGGAAAATACCGATATCATGGGAGTGTTCATCTAATTTCTTTGCCTTCTGTTGCTACCTAAGACCTCAACAGAAAGCCCATATTCCTTAAACTTCTTCCCAAGGCCTTCCATAATCTGATTGGACTCTGGTGTAGTCCCAAGCCAGCAGCATCGGTACCACCCGGACTTAGGGAATCGGAAACCCTGGGGGTGGAGCCCAGCCATCTGTTTCAGCGAAGCCTCCAGGTGAGTGTGAATCACAGTCAGGATTGGAAACATGCATCTCCCATGACTTGTCATGACCATCAGAACTTAGTTAACTGCTATAACTGGCATTATGGATGAGTCCCTATGTAGGAAACATAACTGTGCCTCTTATTTCTCTGTCGAATAGAAGAACTTTCTAGAGCCTGATAATGTTCCCTACCATGAAAGAACCAACACTGACTGAATACATACCACATATCAGTTATGCTTTTTTTAAAAAAATTATTTTTCCTTATTGATTATTTTCAGAGAGAGAGAAAGGGAGAAGAAAAGAGATATAGAAACATCGATGAGAGAAAAGATTGACTGGCTGCCTCCTGCATGCTCCCCACTGGGCCTGTGCCCTGACCGGGAATTGAACCGGTGACCTCTTGGTGCATGGGTTGACGCTCAACCACTGAGCCACACCGGCCGGGCTCAGTTACTCTTCTGAGTGCTTTACATTTATTACTCAATTAATCCTCACTACAACTTAAGGATATAGGTTTGATTATTATCACTGTTTTACATAATACCAAGGCACAGAGATGTTAAGCAATAGTGCCAAAACCACATAGCCACTAAGGGACAGAACCAGAAATGAACTGTGTGTCTCTGGAGCTCATGTTCACTGCCCTACAGACTGCTTTTATAAAATGTGAGTTCTCAAACACCACCTGAAGAAGTCCCAGTCTTAATCAAGACAAAGACAATGTTCAACTTGAGAAAAGAGTACAATTAACTATCCCTGAATATTTCCAAGTTCATGAGTAAAGATTTTGACTCTAGGGTAATTTTGTTCCTAACATCTGACTTCTTGTATTGCCTCAAAGCTTGCTTATCCTTAATTTCTATTAAAATGCCACTTTATTAGGCCTTTTTGCTATGTGACTTTGAAGCAAAAGTGTATCAGAGCCTAGGTTTTCTCATCTATAAACTGAAGATATTACTTAACCATAGAGAAATCATCTGAGGGAATATATTTTAAACTTTAAAATATAAATTGTATATTTTGTAAAGTGGTGTTATAGTAATTTTTATACCCAAGATTTATTAATTTGTGAGTGTCCCCTTTAACTGAACTTTTATACCACAGTTAGCACCATGTTTATAGTCTGGTTGCACAAGTGCTTTTGTTTTAGCAACTCATTCATCAAATCTTAACCTCCACCCTCTGTCCCTCAATAACACAATATTTTTCACATTTTCTTTATCACAAGATTAACCTGAGGTGCTTTTTAGAAAGACACATTATGTCTCAAATTTTAACTATTTAGGTCTGACATGGAACCCAGGATACTATATAGTTTAAGAAATACCTCAGGTGATTATTATGATGAGCTGAGTGGAAAATACTACAGTAAATATTAAAGTAATTCAGGAGATTTAAAAACAAACAGACAAATATCCTCTAACTGTTTATCTAACAATAGCGTAAGTATTATTTTTGGATATAGATCATCTTACTTGTTCATGTATTTATCAAAACCTTTATTGATCAATAATTATTATGTTATTAGTTTGTTTTTTTCTTTATTGATTTTAGAGAGAGAGAAAGGGAGAGGGAGAGAGAGAAGATCGATTGGCCACCTCCTGCATGTCCCCCACTGGAAAGCAGGCCCACAACCTGGGCATTTGCGCTGACCAGGAATTGAACTGGCGACCTCTTGGTGCATGGGTCGATGCTCAACCACTGAGCCACATAAGCTGGGCTAAGTTATTAGTTTTTTACACCAACATATTTGTCAGAAATAATAGAGGGATTGATTTTATCCCCTGTGGAAGAAAAGCATGTTTTAGAAAGGTATTAATTTGAAAAGACTAAGTTATGATCCAGTAAAAAATCAGACTCTAAATCTCAGTTAGTTAATACAATAAATACTTCTGGATCACTCACATACATGTCCACTGAGGGTCAGAAGGGATAGGGAGAATGAGAACAAAATCTTGTTCCATGTGGATGTTAAGGGAACCCTACTGAGATTCTACCACCCTGTAGATACACCATCGGGAACTTGCAGCCTTTCAATTATCAAGGTAGGCAAAGGGACACTTTGGAAACTCAAAATTGCATATGTCACTGCCTCAAGCCAGAAGTGAAACCCAGTACTAATTTCTGAGTTCATTGGCCAAACACACAAATGGCCTAGTCAAAATGAAAGGGGCTTAGAAATGCATAGTGACAAATGGAGTATTTTGCAACCTTGATTATCTGTCTTAGTCTACTTTAAGTTCAATGAGTACTCTAAATAAGTAATCACAATCTTTAAGCAATTTAAAGCTTACCCAGCAATTTGAAAAGAAGAGAAAGAAGCTGTAATAGAATTGGTCTCTCACTACATGAATTTAAAATTTACTTTGGACTGTAGTAGAGTAAATCATTAAATTACAGGGAGTATGCATCAACAGCTAAATGGTATAATACATGCTTTGATTATAAAAAGTGGACACCTTTAATAAGGCAGAGATTCATGAAATGAATTGGATAAATTAGAGTCATAAAATTTAGAAAAAAAATGGGAATATGCAGGCATATCCTAAACTTTATTTGAGGAAATCAACATGAGAAAAACACAAGCCATACTTAGGTAGTAAAACATGAGGTTAATCATTGAATTGAGTACATGATTCAGGAAAATACAGTATGATTCATCTTATAGGAGGGGAATAAAAGGAAAACAATATTTTTAAGAACCTTAAATGTGCAAGGATTCTGCTAAAGCCCATTTCTAGTTTATCATCATGAAAAACCATCAGACATGAGCATTATTCCCATTTTACAGATGAAATCAGAAATGGGAAGCAAATAGACATATCCTACAATTAGTAAATACCAAACTACAACTTAAACAATATTGTGTATGGGGATGTGTATATATTTCCAATTATATTAAGTGATGCTATGCTAACTTAGGACCTCCTTAGCTAATATTCTGCCTTTATAAAAGATAAAGAATACTTGTATGATACAACACTAATAATTTTTAATGAAGTCATAATCTATTCACAGCCATAATCAATTAGCCTGTGATAACTTTATGTACAACATTTCTGTATTACAGAATCATGGGCAGATAAAACAAATAGGCAAGATCATTGAGGCATACTCCTTTGAACAGTCCTTCTCTGCTTTTTCCTTGTAAATTGCACAAAAATTGGCAGCTAATTAGCAGCTCATTAGCAACATTGATAAACCATGTGACAAAAACAAATGCTATGCTAACAGAAGGCACAGAGCTTTCCAGTGAATATGAAATAGAATATAGGACAAAAGCAACTTGCTGAAACTAACTTCTTATAGAATTCTAAATGATTCTTATTGTATCTTATGTTTTCTTATTCATATATTCAAATATGTATTAATCATCAGGTTTAAGGCAATGTGGTACTTTTGGGGATGAAAAATACATGTCAAACACAATTCTGGGCTTCAAGAAACTCATAGTATAGCATGATTAAGGAGTTTATACATTTACTTTTTATAAACAATCTTCATGAAGCCAGAATATAATCTCTTTAGGTTAAGGTTGGCATTGCATCAGTGCATCCCCACATGCACATCTGACCACATGTCTGCTAGTCAGACTGCTGTTCAAGTAGATACAACTGAAACTCATAGATCTGAAATGTTTTGACCAGAACTACTACTTTTCCGATTAAAAGCATTCAGTTAACCTTTATTTCTGTTTTTTAAAAAATGTTGTAACTCCTTAAAGTAGTACACAAGGTCTTGACTGATATTTCCACTCTTCCGGTGTTCTATCCTAAACAATCAGTGGGTCTCAGACTGTGCCTTACTATGGCATACTGGTGTTACTCCCTCTCCCTTGAATGACCTACAATGTACTTGTCACACCATATAACAGATATCTTAGCTGTCTTCTGTTTTTCTCTTTAGCTTTTGGGCTCCTTAAGAACAGAAGTTGTATCTTTATGATAATGATTATTATTATCATTGATTTTAGAGAGGAAGAAAGGAGAGAGGGAGAGAGACAGAGAGAAACATTGATGTGAGAGAGATACATCAGTCAGTTGCCTCCCTTTGCACCCCAACCAGGGATTGAACTGGCAACCTAGCTATGTGCCCTGACTAAAAATCTAACCTACAACTTTCCAGTGCGTGAGGCATGCTCCACCCAATTGAGCCACTCAGGCCAGGGCCAGAAGTTGCCTCTGTTTTATCTCTGTATCTTCGGAGGCTAATACTGGGCAGGGACATAGTATGAACTTAATAAATATTTAAAAAATTAAGTGAATTATTAAGTATGTGCTATTCAATTTCAAATCTATAATGATAATGTATGAATGCTAGGCTAATGGGTATCACGATCACAGGAGACTCTGCTTTAATCTCTAGACATAGTTAAAAGAATATTATACATATAAACATTTTTCTCCTAAAAGAATAAATTTGTCTATTTTAATAAAATAGTTAAATAAAGAGCCCTGGCCAGTTTGGCTCAGCAGTTAGAGTGTCAGCCCGCGGTCCAGAGAGACCAGGGTTCGGTTCCCGCTAAGGGCACGTACCTCAGTTGCAGTTTGTCCTCAGCCTGGTCGGGTCATACGGGAGGCAGCCACTCAATGTGTCCCTTTCACATCGTGTTTCTCTCTCTCTTCCTCTCTCTCCTTCCCACTCTATCTGAACAAAAAAATGGAAAAATGTCCTCTGGTGAGGATAAAAAATAAAAAAAAAAAAAGTTAAAGAGAACAAAGCTCTAAAGAAATAAATATAGATTTATTGGTTCCTCTCAATACAATTTATACTTGTTTTAATCATGGCTTGATAATATGACTGTATCTGGGAGACCCTTGGACAACAGTCAACAGTCCTCTTCTTTAATAGGTAGTAGTGGTTAATGTTATGTGAGTTTTCTTTACAACCTGCCTTTCAAAAGATCTAACACTTAAACAAGTATATCATTTTTCCCTGAACTTTTTTAAGTGCAAGTAAAAATATAAAAATAAAAAAAAAACTAAGTTCAAAGAGCTAGAACATGAATGAAATTTAATAACTGAGCCTAATGCACTCATGGAGCGAGTAAGAATTTGAGCCATGAAAATGGGAGACGATTTGTGAAAAGTCAACTGAGAACTACAATAAGAAAATGGTGCTCTTACTTCCTCCTTCAGTGTTCTGCCCACTAAATCTCCTTTTAGTTCACTTTAACTACCTTGAGAATAATTTTCTTCTCGGAATTGGTAGGTACCTGTGACTATGGGATTCAGGCAATTTGATGTAAAAGCAATGGTTTTGCATCTAATATAAAATGGCAACTAACCCTCAGCCTATAACACATCATTCGACTTCAAATTTAACGTTTTACTAATTGTTCTAAGATGATGCATGAAAAGAAAACGACTGACAACTATTGACAAAATGAGGAAAATGATGGTATGAATTTGATAGTGTGGTGGTCAACTTGTACTTTGCCTGATGAAAGAGATTAACCCTTCTTGCAGAAAAGAAGAAAGGACGATACTTCATTTTAGTATTCCATTAGCTTAGAGACTTGGGATAAATTAAAATCAGAACACTGTTGGTGATTATGATGTTGGTGGTGGTTTTAGTGACAGAAAAAAAAAGCAGTAGGAAGTGAGAAAATATTCCACCTTTGTCTAGCAGAGCCACATCAGATGAATTTCTATGGTAGTTGCACACAGCTAACTGCCTTCCAGATGTTAATGGAGACAGGGTTTGCTAAGAATTAAAATGTTTAGGTAGAAGATTTAAGAGTATTTCTCAGATCCTGAGAAAAATTTTAAGTCTCTATATTACTACCATTGGCTTCATTTGGGAAATAAAGATTACAAAATATTTAAAATAAAGTCAAAAATATAAAAGGATGTGTATTCTAAGAAAATCAATATAAGTTCCTAGAAAAGATGGTGGCGGGCAGGACCAGAGGGAAGGTGAGTACATGAGAGAGTGAACTAGTGTGTGAGAGGGTGTGAGTGGACATGAAGTTGGACGACCAAACTTGAGCAGTGCAGATCCCCTGACCAGAAGATTCCTGTGCTGTAAACGGGAGCAGCTGGCTCCCTTGGTAAGTGGCTCTCCAGGGCACTGCACCCTGTGTCGCAGGGTGGTCCCACCATTTTGGAAGATCCCAAGTCTTTCCTGGGAGAAGGCAGTGGGAGCAGCTAAAGCCCAGCAACCTGAGCCCACCAATGCACCTGGCACCAACAGACCAGTGGATACCCTGTGTCAACACAGACCAGTACACAGTAGTGGATCTGCCAAGGTGTCGGTTGCAGAAGCTGCAGAAAGCCTGGAGCCCATCACCATCCCTGACAGAAGCAGCCTGATCAGAATCAAGATATACCCCCAGCAACAGAGGCTAGGGAGCAGATATCTATCCCCAGGCAACAGAAGCACAGACCAGCAGTTGAGACCCATCTCCTAAAACTACAGCAAAGGCTGAGCAGGAGCTGAGCACCACAGGGCATCAGCACTCCCCAGCCGCCAGTTGTGGGACCTGGGGCTCCACAGAGGCCTGTGTGAACCATCAGCCCACAAGAGCTGTGGGAAGCCGAAGCCTGAGAGGGACTGGTACGATCCAGCTGCCTGCCCACAGGACCTGCTGGGTGCTGAGGCACCAGAGAGGCCTGTGCGACCCAGCAGCCCACAAGATAGGCTTAGAGCTGGGTCTCCAAAGGGACTAAGAAATCCAGCTGCCCACAGGACCTATGGGGTGCTGGGGTACCAGAGAGGCCTGTGCAACCCAGATACACACAAGATAGGTGTGGAGTCAGGTCTCCAAAGGGACTGTGCAATCCAGCTGCCCACAGTATGGGCAGGGAGCACGGCTCCAACAGGGCCAGAGCTATACAGCTACAGGTGGCACCAGAGACCAGCTGGGAACACAGCTCTAGAGGACCCACGTGATCCAGCAGCAGCACCTATCAGGTCACACCAATACCAGCCCCCAGTACTCAGTCCTCCAGGATCCAAAGCAGGCAAGAGGCAACACGCAACAAAACAGTCCGGGAGGCACAGTAGCCTTATTTAATATTCAGTGAGCTGTCTACACATCCAATCATCCCTCAGCAGGTCTAGAGCTACCAGACGGCTAAAATGGGGAGATAAAGAAACAGCATCCAAAGGAAAGAAAAATAGGAATCACCAGAAAAGTAACTACTGGAAATGGAAGACAGCAACTTGTCAGATAAAGAATTCAAAGCAATGATTTTAAGGGTGCTCAAACAATTTGGTGAGAACTACAAGCAACTTAATAAGAATTATGAAGAACTCACTGGGAACTACTTCAGCTTAAAAAAAAGAGGTAGAAGCTATGCATAAAAATCAAGAAGAAATGAAGAATGACATAGCTGTTATGAAAAATACCTTAGAAGGATTTAATAGTAGATTAGAAGAAGCTGAAGACTGAATCAGTGACTTAGAAGGCAAGGTAGAGAAAAACACTCAAATAGAGCAGCAAATGGAAAAAAATTTAAAAAGCAGGAGGAAAGTTTAAGGGAGCTGTGGGACAATACAAAACAAAAACATTTGCGTTATAGGGATACCGGAAGGAGAAGAATCAGAGAAAGGAATAGAAAACCTGTTTGAAGAAATACTGACAGAACACTTCCCTAAATTGGTGAAGGAAAAAGTCACACAAGTCCAAGAAACACAGGGAGTCCCAAGCAAGATGAACCCCAGAAGACCCACAGACACATCATAATAAACATGGCAAACATTAAAGACAAAGAAAAAATCTTAAAGGAAGCAAGAGAGAGACAAAGTTACCTACAAGGGAGCTCCCATTAGACTGTCAGCTGACTTCTCAATAGAAATGCTGCAGGCCAGAAGGGAGTGGCATGAAGTGTACAAAGTAATGCAAGGCAAGGGTCTGAATCCAAGACTACTCTATCCAACAAGGCTATCATTCAAAATTGAAGGAGAAATAAAGAGCTTCACAGATTAAAAAAAAAAAAGAATTTACCACCACTAAACCAGCATTGCAAGAATGCTGAAGGGACTGTTGTAAGAAAAAGAAATAGAAAACGGGGGGGAGGAGGGGGCACAGGCATAAAATTAAAATGGCAACTAATAACTATCTGTCAATAATTACCTCAAATGTAAATGGCTTAAATGCTCCAATCAAAAGACATAGGGTAGCTGACTGGATAAGAAAACAGGACCCATATATATGCTCTCAACAACAGACCCTCACAACAAAAGACTCACACAGAATGAAAGTGAAGAAATGGAAAAAAAAAATTTTAAGCAAATGGAAATGAAAAAAAAGCTGGTGTAGCAATACTCACATCTGACAAGATAGACTTCAAAACAAGGAGCATAATAAGAGACAGAGAAGGTCACTACATAATATATAATCCAACATATAATCCAATACATAATCCAACAAGAGGATATAACCCTGGTAAACATGTACACACCAAATATGGGAGCACCAAAATATATTAAAAAACTGGAGGACTTCAAGGGGGAGATCAATATCAACACAATCATAGTGGGTGACTTTAACATGCCACTGACACCACTGGATAGATCTTCTAGACAAAAAATTAACAAGGACATAGAGTCCTTACTAGACAAAAGTCCTTGGACTTCATTGATATTTACAGAACATTTAACCCCAAAGCTGCAGAATATACACTCCAAAAGTTTATATGGAACCAAAAAAGACCCCAAATAGTCATAGCAAGCTTGAAGAAGAAAAACAAAGTTGGAGGGATCACATTAACAGATTTCAGATTATACTACAAAGCCACTGTAATCAAAACAGCATGGTACTCGCACAAGAACGAGCAGATAGATCAATGGAACAGAATAGAGAACCCAGAAACTGACCCAAGACAATGTGCTCAATTAATATTTGACAAAGGTGGCAAGAGCATACAGTGGAATAAAGACAGTCTCTTCAATAAATGGTGTTGGGAAAATTGGACAGCTACTTGCAAAAAAAAAAAAAAAATGAAGCTAGAACACCAACTTACACCATACACAAGAATAAACTTAAAATGGATAGAATACTTAAATGAACTCATAAATCCATAAAAATTCTAGAAGAAACTGTAGGCAATAAAATCTCAGACATCATACGCAACAGAATTTTCACTCACACAACACCTAAGGCAACAGACACAAAGAAAAAAATGAGCACGTGGGACTACATCAAACTAAAAAGCTTCTGCACAGCAAAAGAAACAACCATCAAAATGGAAAGGCATCCCACTATATGGGAGACCATAATCACCAATGATGCATCAGATAAGGGGTTAATTTCCAAAATATATAGAGTGCTCATACAACTCCACAAGAGACAGACAAAAAACCCAATTAAAAAATGGGCAGAGGAACTAAATAGACATCTCTCCAAAAAGGACAGAGAAATGGGGCCAAGAGACATATGAAGAAATGCTCAACATCACTAATCATCAGAGAGATGCAAATTAAAACAACTATGAGGCATCCCCTCACACCTGTCAGAATGGCCGCCATCAACAAATCATCAAACAACAAGTGTTGATGAGGGTGTGGAGAAAAGGGAACTCTAGTACACTGCTGGTGGGAATGCTGACTGGTGCAGCCACTATAAAAAACACTATGGTGTTACCTCAAAAGTTAAAAATTGAACTATTTTACCCAGTGATCCCACTTCTAGGAATATACCCTAAGAAGCCTGAAACACCAATCAGAAAGAACCCCTATGTTCATAGCAGCACTATTTACAGTAGCTAAGATCTGGAAACAACCAAGTGTCCATCAGTAGATGAGTGGATAAGAAAGTTGTGGTACATGTACACAATGGAATACTATGCAGCTGTAAAAAAGAAAGATCTCTTATCCTTTGAGATGGCATGGAAGGACCTGGAGAGTATTATGCTAAGCAAAACAAGCAAGCAGAGAAAGACAAACATCACATGATCTCACTTATTTGTGGAATATAATGAACTAAAACTGCTGAACAAAATTAATCCAGAGACATAGAGGTGGGGTACAGACTCACAAGCCTCAGAGGAGGGGGGTTTGTGGGGGAAGAGATAAACCACAGAACTTACACACATGTATGCATGACCAATGAACATAGACAACAAAGCTGGGGATGGGGTGAGGGGAGGGGAGGAGGGTGTCAATTGGGGAAAAATGAGAAACATTTGTAACAAAAACAAATTAGTAAATAAAAAATTTAACAAAAAAGAAAATCAATATAAACTGTAAGAAAATGGCATTTGAATAGGCGAAAAAATTACATAGGCCTTTTAAAATAGGATAAGAAAACCAAACATTTAAAAGAAGAAATAAAAGGACAAGGTTCTTCTACTTTTAAAAAATTTGTTTTATTTACTAATTTTAGAGAGGGAGGGAGGGAGATAAAGAGAGAAAATGAAACATTGATTTGTTATTCCACTTATTTATGCATTCATTGGTTTTTCTTGTATATGCCCTGAACAGGGATTAAACTCACAACCTTAGGATATTGGGATGATGTTCTAACCAACTGAGAAACAAAGCCAGGGTTAGGGAACTACTTTTTAAAATCCCCTAGAAAAGTAGGCAACAGCAGCAAATAGAAAGTAAGCGAGGGCTAGAGAATATATTCAAAGAAATAGTGACAGAAAACTTCCCTAATTTGGTGAAGGAAGAAGGCATTCAAGTTCAAGAAGCTCAGAGAGCCCCAAGTAAGAAGAACCCAAACAGGCCCACACCAAGACACATAGTAATCAAACTGCCAAAAATTCAAGACAAAGAGAGAATCCTAAAAGCAGCAAGAGATAAGCAACAGGTTACCTACAAAGGAACCCCCATAAGGCTCTCAGCTGACTTCTCACAAGAAACATTACAGGCTCGAAGGGAATGGCATGAAGTAATCAAGGTCATGAAAAACAAGGATCTGAATCCAAGACTACTCTACCCAGCAAGGCTATCGTTCAAAATAGAAGGTCAAATAAAGAGCTTCCCAGACAAAATAAGGCTAAGGGAGTACATTAGCACCAAACCAGCACTGCAAGAAATGTTAAAAGGACTGCTGTAATTACCAGGAGAAATGGGAAGAAAAATAGAACCACACTAAACAAAAATGGCAATAAATAAGTACATATCAATAACCACCTTAAATGTAAATGGACTGAATGCTCCCATAAAAAGACACAGAGTAGCTGATTGGATAAGAAAGCAAGACTCATCTATATGCTGTTTACAAGAAACCCACCTCACAACAAAAGACTCACACAGATTGAAAGTGAAGGGATGGAAAAAAATCTTTCAAGCAAATGGAAAAGAAAAAAAAGCTGGGGTAGCAATACTGATATCTGATAAAATAGACTTCAGATTGAAGGCCATAACTAGAGACAAAGAAGCCCACTACATAATATTGAAAGGATCTATCCAACAGGAAGATATAACATTGATAAACATATATGCACCCAATATAGGAGCACCAAAATATATTAAAAATCTTCTGGAGGACTTCAAAGGAGAAATCGATAGCAATACAATCATAACAGGGGACTTCAACACCCCACTCACATCACTGGATAGATCCTCTAGACAAAAAATTAGCAAGGAAACAGAGACTCTAAATGAAGCACTGGACCAAATGGATTTAATAGATATCTACAGAGAACTACACCCAAAAACTACAGAATTCACATTCTTCTCAAGTGCACATGGAACATTCTCAAAGATAGACCACATGTTAGGGCACAAACTAAGTCTCTACAAGTTCAAGAAGATTGAAATTATAACAAGCATCTTCTCAGACCACAATGGTATGAAACTAGAAATCAATTGCAAGAAGAACATACAAAGACATTTTAACACATGGAAGCTAAATAGAATGTTATTAAACAATGAATGGGTCACCGAGGAAATCAAGGAAGAAATCAAAAACTTCCTGGAAACCAATGAAAATGAGGACACAACAATACAAAATCTATGGGATGCAGCAAAAGCAGTTCTGAGAGGGAAGTTTATAGCACTACAGGCCTACCTCAAAAAAGAAGAAAAATCTCTAATAGACTACCTAACCTCACAACTTAAAGAACTAGAGAGTAAACAAAAAGAAAACCCCAGAGCAAGCAGAAGAAAAGAAATAGTAAGGATCAGAGCAGAAATAAACGACATAGAGAACAAAAAAACAATCCAGAGGATCAATAAAACAAAGAGCTGGTTTTTTGAAAAGATAAACAAGATTGATGGACCCTTAGCTAGCCTCACCAAGAAACAAAGAGAGAGAACCCAAATACATAAAATCAGAAATGAAACAGGAGAGATAACAACTGACCCTACAGAAATACAAAAGATCGTTAACAACTACTATGAAAAATTATACGGCAACAAATTCGAAAATCTAAGCGAAATGGACAAATTTTTAGAAACACATAGCCTCCCAAAATTGGATCAGATAGAGATTGAAAACTTGAACAGACCAATAACAACAGAGGAAATTGAAGATGTAATCAAGACTCTTCCAGCAAACAAAAGCCCAGGCCCAGATGGCTTCACAGGGGAGTTTTACCGAACATTCAAAGAAGAAATAATACCCATTCTCCTCAAACTATTTCAAAAAATTCAAGAAGAAGGAAGACTGCCAAACTCGTTTTATGAAGCCAGCATAACTCTAATTCCAAAACCAGAAAAAGACACAACAAAGAAAGAAAACTACAGGCCAATATCCCTGATGAACATAGATGCCAAAATCCTGAACAAAATACTAGCAAATCGAATCCAGCAATACACCAGAAAAATTATCCACCATGACCAGGTGGGATTCATCCCAGGGATGCAAGGCTGGTACAATATTCGCAAATCCATAAATGTGATACACCACATAAATAAATTGAAGAATAAAAACCACATGATCATATCAATAGATGCTGAAAAAGCCTTTGACAAAATCCAGCATCCATTTCTGATAAAAACGCTCACCAGTGTGGGAATTGAGGGATCATACCTAGACATAATAAAGGCCATATATGAAAGACCTACAGCCAACATCATACTCAATGGGCAAAAACTAAAAGCATTTCCCTTAAGAACAGGAACAAGCCAAGGATGCCCACTTTCGCCACTCCTATTTAACATAGTACTGGAAGTCTTAGCCACAGCAATCAGACAGGAAGAAAAAATAAAAGGGATCCAAATTGGAAAGGAGGAAGTGAAAGTGTCATTATTTGCAGATGACATGATACTGTACATAGAAAATCCCAAAGACTCCACCAAAAGCTTACTAGACTTAATAAATGAATTTGGCAAAGTAGCAGGATACAAAATTAACGTCAAGAAATCGATGGCATTCTTATACACCAATGATGAACTCACAGAAAGAGAAACTAGGCAAACAATCCCATTTACCATTGCGGCAAAAAAATTAAGATACCTAGGAATAAACTTAACCAAAGAGATAAAGGACCTATTCGCAGAAAACTACAGATCTTTGAAAAATGAAATAGAGCAAGATGTAAAAAAGTGGAAGAACATACCCTGTTCATGGATTGGGAGAATTAACATCATTAAAATGTCCATATTACCCAAAGCAATCTATAGATTCAACGCAATCCCCATCAAAATACCAACGGCATACTTCAAAGAATTAGAACAATTACTTCAAAAGTTCATATGGAACCAAAAAAGGCCTCGAATAGCCACAGCAATCTTGAAAAGGAAGAACAAAGTTGGAGGGATCACAATACCAGATTTCAGGTTATACTACAAAGCCACCATAATCAAAACAGCCTGGTACTGGCACAAGAACAGGTATATAGACCAGTGGAACAGAATAGAGAACCCAGAAATGGACCCTAGGCAATATGCTCAATTAATATTTGACAAAGGTGGCAAGAGCATACAGTGGAGTAAGGACAGCCTCTTTAATAAATGGTGCTGGGAAAATTGGACAGCTACTTGCCGAAAAATGAAACTAGACCATCAACTTACACCCTACACCAAAATAAACTCAAAATGGATAAAAGACTTAAATGTAACCCATGAATCCATAAAAATCCTAGAGGAGACTGTGGGCAACAAAATCTCAGACATCATACGCAGCAGAATTTTTACTGACACATCACCTAAGGCAATAGAAACAAAGGAGAAAATGAACACATGGGACTACATCAAACTCAAAAGCTTCTGCACAGCGAAAGATACAATCATCAAAACGGAAAGGCTACCCACTGTATGGGAGAGCATAATTGCCAATGATATATCAGATAAGGGGTTAATTTCCAATACATATAGAGTGCTCACACAACTCCACAAAAGGAAGACAAAGAATCCAATTAAAAAATGGGCAGAGGAACTAGACACCTCTCCAAACAGGACATACAAATGGCTAAGAGACATATGAAGAAATGTTCATCATCACTAATCATCAGAGAGATGCAAATCAAAACAACAATGAGGTATCACCTCACACCGGTCAGAATGGCCGCCATCAACAAATCATCAAACAACAAGTGTTGGCGAGGGTGTGGAGAAAAGGGGACTCTAGTACACTGTTGGTGGGAATGCAGACTGGTGCAGCCACTCTGGAAAACAATATGGTGTCACCTCAAAAAATTAAAAATTGAACTCCCATTTGACCCAGTGATCCCACTTCTAGGAATATACCCTAAGAAGCCTGAAACACCAATCAGAAAGAATATATGTACCCCCATCTTTGTAGCAGCACTATTTACAATCGCTAAGATCTGGAAACAGCCCAAGTGCCCATCAGTAGACGAATGGATTAAAAAGCTGTGGTACATATACACAATGGAGTACTACGCAGCGGTAAGAAAGAAAGATCTCTTGTCCTTTGAGACTACATGGAGGGACCTGGAAAGTATCATCCTGAGTGAAACAAGCCAAGCAGAGAAAGACAAATTTCATATGATCTCACTGATTTCTGGAATATAATGAACATAACAGTTTGAGGACAATCCCCTAAGGAGTGGGGAGCTGAGAGAGGGATGAACAACAGAATTTATATGCATATAGGCATGAACAGTGGACATGGACAACAATCGGGGGAAGGGGCGGGGAGGGAAGGGGGAGGGGGGAACCACTGGGGGAAAAAAGGAGAATCATTTGTAACAAAAATTAATCAATAAAAAAAAAAAAAAAAAAAGAAAAGTAGGCAACAGCAGCAAATTTATTTGCAAGAGAGAGTACGAATTATAAGATTAATTATCATTGTCAGGAAAGCTAGTATAATGCTATAGAAAGTCTAGTCAATAATATAGAGGACAGAGTGAGAAATTTCTTTAAATGCAGAAGAAAAATAAGTGTGACAAAGACTAAAGTAAAGAGAAAGATCACAGATACAGAAGATAGAATAAAACATGAAATGGTAAAATCTTAGGAGTACAGGAGAAATAAATAAAATCTTATGATAAAAAGTAATAGTGACAAAATTGAATCAGTTTCTCTGGCAAAATTAAATAGAAATTTTCATAACAAGATTCATTTTGTAAAAAAAGTTTAAATTTCAATAATAATTATTTTAAAAGACCCAAGTACAACATAGAAAATATTGCCAATAATGTAATAACGCTGAACAGTATTAGATGGATACTAAACTTATCTGGAAGATCACTTAGTATGGAATACAGATGTCTAATCACTATATTGTACACCTGAATCTAATATATTGTATGTTAACTGCAATTAAAAAATAAATTTAAAAAATAAGGGCAATACACAAAGAAAAAATAATAAAAAGACCCAAGCATGAAAATAGTATCTAAGAATATACAGAATTACTCTGATTCAACCATCTCCTATGACAGTAAATTCCAAAATATAGTGGAACAAAATTGCTGTGAATATTTGGGGTATTTTACAGTTCCCTATGAATTTTTGTTCTATATCTGTGAAATATGCCATTGGTAGTTTAATAGGGATTGTGTTGAATCTATAGATTACTTTGGGTAGTATGGATATTTTAATGATGTTAATTGTTCCAATCCATGAACATGGTATATGCTCCCACTTGTTTATACCTTCCTCTATTTCTTTTTTTCAATGTTCTGTAGTTTTCTGAGTACAGGTATTTTATATCTTTGGTTAAGTTTATTTCCAGGTATTAAACATTTTTTGTTGCAATGGTAAATGGGATTTTTTTTTTTTTTTTTAGTTTCTCTTTCTGAGAGTTCATTATTGGTGTATAACAGAGCCACTGATTTCTAGATGTTAATTTTGTATCCTGCTACTTTGCCTAATTCATTTATTAAATCTAGTAGTTTTTTGGTGGAGTCTTTAGGGTTTTCTTTGTCTTCTGCAAATAATGACAGTTTCACGTCCTCATTTCTAATTTGAATGCCTTTTTTTTTACTTGTCTAATTATTGTGGCAAAGGTTTGTAGTATTATGTTGAATAAGACTGGTGAAAGCAGATACCTCTGTCTTCTTACCCTTATATTCACCCCTATGTTCATAGCAGTGTTAATTACAATAGCTAAGATCTGGAAACAGCTCCAGTGCCTATCAGTAGATGAGTTGATAAAAAAGCTGTGGTACATTTACACAATTGAATACTATGCAGCTGTAAAGAAGAAGGAATTCTTGCCCTTTAAGACAGCAGGGAGAGACCTGGAGAGTATTAAGGTAGCAAAATAAACTAGTCTGAGAAAGACAAGTATCACATGATCTAACTTATATGTAGAATCTAATGAACAAAACAACAACAAAATACATACAAAGACATAGAAGCATGGAACAGACTGACAAATCTCAGAGGGAAGGGGGAAGAGGAGCAGAAATATATTACCAAATAATTTATATGCATATATGCATAATCCATGGACACAGACAATAGTGCCATGAAGGCCTTGGGGGTGGAGTAGGGTAGAGGGGGTCATTGGGGGAAAAAAGAGAGGACATCTGTAATATTTTCAACAATAAAGATAAATTTTAAAAAATACAATGGAACATAATTTAAAGAATTCTGAATCATGTATATACAATATTCTAAAAGTTAATAAATACATTGCAAGGTAAAGATACACTAACTTATATAAAATAGTAAACTTTACTCAGAAAATGTGTTATTTTGGGAAAAAATATATTTTGCCATAGTATTTCAAATAAAATTATTAAGAAAATTACATTATAAAAGGCTGAGAAAAAGAAAAATGTTAATGAGTTTAATATTATATTAAGCCTATCTTGTAAATATGGGTAAATTTGTTTATAAAAATTTCATATTACAAAAACTTAAAAGAGAAGCTATTTATATAATATTATATTAACATGAAAATTGGGCAGTTGTCAAAAGCTAGGAATACACTTTTAGGACAGTTTCTTTATCTTCTATAGTTATCTCAAATATATATATATATTTTTTTTACAGAAAATACAAGTAGAAAGAAACACACATGTATACATGTGTATGCATGTGTACATATCTGTGTATGCCTCTGTATGTGTTTGAGTGTGTGTCCACTTACCTAGACTTTACCTGGCATACTTTCTTGTGAGTGTCCTTCATGAAATGGAAAAAATAGTCGTTCATTATATTGAGTAGTTCTTTCTTGTTTTTTTTTTTTTTTTAATAGAAAATTAATCGTAAACATTATGTTACAAAGAACTCCTAGTCTCCATTTGTTTCCTTGAAATTATCTAGCAATGTTCCTTTCTACATTCAAAGTACTTTGATGTACACAGCACCGTCGTTGTCTGTTTCCCAGGAGTGGTGAGTGGTGATTGCTCCCTGGTCTATCTAGTAACTCATTTTAAGGCAGCCTTATGCAGTGTTGTGTGCCCCAATGGCCACTAGAGATGGATAAGATCCCTTACTTGTCTGGCCAAAATGGTGTGAAGATGACAGTGGGAGCTGAAGACAGTGAAGAAGTAGATTCACGGATGAAAATGGGGGAAACAAAGCCATGGTTTTACTATGTATTTCCTAAGAATCATGATGTTCTTGTACATTATGCCAGATTGGCTATCAACTTCAGTAATTTTACACAGATACAACACTTGTGTCCAGTTTGTTTTTGTATTCTAATATTGTCAATAGCCCCAGTAATGTCCTCTATAGCATTTTTTCCCCTCACTGCCAGCATAAGGCCCGGTACAGCATCACTTCTCAAGCCTCCTTTAATCTGAAATATTACCACAGTCTTTCATTGACTTTTGATACTGATATATTTGAAGAGTATAGATTTCAGTTCCCCATCATTTTCTTTAATAGAACACCCACCTCCCCCATTTCAGGTTTGTCTGAGGTTTCTTCATGATTACTTCAAGGTTTATATTTTTGGTCAGGATGTGTCTGTAGGTTTGGAGACACATGATGCCCACTGGCCTCTCACTACAGATTTCAATTTTGGTTTCTGGTAAACATTTTGCCCACTTAATGGATATTTGTACATTGATTATATACAACCAAATATATATTGCAAAGCAAAATTATGTGACTCAGATGATCGTTTTTTGTGTTCACATAAATCTGTACCATCGGATGTTGTATTTTTTGTCTCAGACTAGGGTAGCTTGCCGTTATTGTATGGACATTTTTAACCTTATCGTATCCTCAAATTGTAAAAGGGCAATAGTACTGCATGTGCTAGAAAGGAAAGATGATTAAAATGTACAAAAGTCATTTCTGTTAACTGAAGGTGCTAAAAATAATTAAATGCCCCAGAGAATTACCAGACTCAAGAACAAAGAACAAATCAAGCAACAAGAGAAAAAGAAATAACAGAAAATGCAGCAAAAGACAATGAAAACTGACTCATCCACTGGGAAGGGTAGGAGCAGCAAAAATTTTGAATGCCTATATGCCCAAGATTTACAAGAAACCAAGTACAGGGGATACTGTGGTGTGCTGTTACCTCTCTCCTTTGGGAACAGGGCTTTCTCATTGCCTCACCTGCCACGGTAGTGGTAGCTGATGCCTCAAAGTTATGTTCCTCTCTGGAAATTGCTCAACCAAGGATATATTCTCTCTCAGTGTGTGTGTGAAAGGGAGGCACCTGAATCTAATGACTAATTTATGAGATGTTATAAAATCCAGGTCTCCTTGCCTTGATTTCAATTTTTCCTTTAAGTTCAGACCAGCTCCAGAGCTCCCCATTCTAACTCGCAGGGGTGGGGAATGTTTTTTCTGCAAAGGGCCATTTGGATATTTATAACATCATTCATGCGCCATATAAAATTATCAACTTAGAAATTAGTCTGGTATATTTGGTCAGACTGATTTGGTGAGGTGTGTGTTGTTAGTTGGTATTGTGGGCCTCATACAGCCCATGGGCTAGACATTCCCCACCCCTAAATCATCTGTTGCAATTTCTCCATCCAATCAGTCCTGCTTCCCTGATTTCCTTATGTGTGTGGTATGAGTGAGACACCATTTCCCCTCCATTTCACAATGCCCACCCTTAAAAATCAAATATCAACATCAAAAAACCCTTTCTACTTCAAGCAAATCTCCAGCTAATAATGTTTCCTGAGAGAACACAATTTAAAGCAAAAAGCAAGCATAACACTCATCCCAGGGATACAAGGCTGGTACAGTATTCACAAATCAATAAATGTGATACACCACATAAACAAAATGAAAGATAAAAACCAAGTAATCATATCACTAGACACTATAAAAACATTCAACAAAATCCAGTACCCATTTCTGATAAAAACTCTCAGCAATGTAGGAATAGAGGGATCATATCTTGACATAATAAAGGCCATATATGAAAAACCTACAGCCAACATCATACTCAATGGACAAAAACTAAAAGCATTTCCCTTTAGAACAGGAACAAGACAGGGATGCCCACTTTAGCCACTCTTATTTAACATAGTATTGGAAGTCTTAGCCACAGCAATTAGACATGAAGAAAAAATAAAAGAGATCCAAATTGGCAATTAGAAAGTAAAACTGTCATTATTTGCAGATGACCTGATATTGTACATAGAAATCCCTAAAGACTCCATCAAACATCTACTAGATTTAATAAACAAATTTGGCAAAGTAGCAGGATACAAAATTAACATCAAGAAATTGACAGTATTCTTATACACGAACAATGAACTCAGAAAGAGAAACTAAAAAAACAATTCCATTTACCATCGTGGCAAAAAAAAAAATAAGATACCTAGGAATAAACTTAACCAAAGAAGGACCTGTTTGTAGAAAACTACAGGACATTGAAAAAAGAAATGGAGAAAAAAGTGGAAACATATATCTTGTTCATTGATTGAAAGAATGAACATCATTATAATGTCCATACTACCCAAAGAAATCTATAGATTCAATGCAATCCCCATTAAAATACCAATGACATATTTCACAGAACTAGAACAAGTACTCCAAAAGTTTATATGGAACCAAAAAGGACCCTGAATAGCCACAGCCATCTTGAAAAAGAAGAACAAAATAGGAGGGATCACAATTCTGGATATCAGGTTATATTACAAAGCCATTGTAATAAAAACAGCCTTGTACTGGCACAAGAACAGGCATATAGATCAATGGAACAGAACAGAGAACCCAGAAACTGACACAAGACATTATGCTGAATCAATATTTGACAAAGGTGGCAAGAGCTTACAATGGAATAAAGACAGCCTCTTTCATAAATGGTGTTGGGAAAATTGAACAGCTACATGCAAAAAAAAAAAAAAAAAAATCAAGCTAGACCACCAATTTACACCATACACAAGAATAAACTCCAAATAGATAAAATACTTAAATGTGACTCGTGACTCCATAAAAATTTTAAAAGAAAATGTAGACAACAAAATTTCAGATATCACATGTAGCAGAATTTTCACTGATACATCACCTAAGGCAAGAGAAACAAAGGAAAAAATGAATACATGGGACTACATAAATCAAACTAAAAAGCTTCTGCACAGCAAAAGAAACAAGCATCAAAATAAAAAGGGAACCCACTATATGGAAGAGCATAATTGCCGATGAAACATCAGATAAGGGGTTAATTTCCAAACTATATAGAGTACTCATGCAACTCAACAAAAGGAAGACAACCCAATTAAAAAATGGGCAGAGAATCTAAACAGACATCTTTTCATAGAGGACATACAAATGGCCAAGAGACATATGAAGAAATGCTTAATTACCTTGAAACGATCTAGAGGGACCTGAGAGTATTATGCTAAGTGAAATAAGCCAATCAGAGAAAGACAAGTACCACATGATCTCACTTATTTTTGGAATATGATGAACAAAATAGCTGATGAACAAAATAGACCCAGAGACTTAGAAAGAAGTAAGTTTCAGAGTGACAAACTTTAGAGGAGGGGGGTGGGGGGGAGGGAAGAGATAAACCAAAGAACTTACATGCATACATGCATAACCAATGAACATAGACAACAATGCTATGAGGAGGGGAGTGGGATCAGGAGAAGGGTGCCTAGGAGGGGGAAAGGAGAAACATCTGTAACAAAAATAAATTAATTGCCTGGCCAGTGTGGCTCACTCGTTGAGCAGCAACCGTTGCAGCAAGAGGTCGCCAGATCGATTCCTGGTCAGGGCACATGCCTGTTTGTGGGCCCAGTCCCCAGTGAGGAGCATGCAGGAGGCAACCAACTGATGTTCTCTCTCATTGATGCTTCTATCTCTCTCCCTCTCCCCTCCTCTCTCTCTAAAGTGAATAAAGGAAAATTATTTTTAAATTAATTAATTTTTTAAAAAAGTAAACATAACACTACGTGTGCTACTGAAGAAGTTTCTATTGTGCAATATAGATGATGCAGGATGTTCAAATCCCTGCTAGAAAAAAACATTCAGTTTGAATAGAGCTGATAAGGTGTTATCTGTAATATCTTCGGAGATCAGAGTAGAGTTTTACCTTCTTTGATAGGTTTAGAATAAACATAAATCTAATTTAAATTTACTTAAGAAATGATGCCTGACAAATAAATATAAATTAAAATTATATGTATATGTATTACCTTTATGTTTAATATAGATAGATAGATAGATAGATAGATAGATAGATAGATAGATAGATAGAGATATATGTGTGCAGATATATTCCAGCAAGAAAGATAAGTGAATAGGAGGTTTTAGTCAAAGCACACATCCTCACTCCTATTTCATAATAATGCATGTGGAAACTGTGGGCCAAAAGAAAGAAAAAAATTGCTGTCCTGGCCAGTTTGGCTCAGAGATTGAGCATCAGCCGGCGGACCAGAGAGTCCCGGGTTCAGTTCCTAGTAGGGGCACATACCACAAAAGGAAGGAAGGAAGGAAGGAAGGAAGGAAGGAAGGAAGGAAGGAAGGAAGGAAGGAAGGAAGGAAGGAAGGAAGGAAGGAAGGAAGGAAGGAAGGAAGGAAGGAAGGAAGGAAGGAAGGAAGGAAACTGTTGGCCAAAAATAAACTCCCTTCAACTTCCAAAAGCATACACTTAAACGAAATACTCTCATACACATTTTTAGATGGTTTCTCATTTTCAAACAAAATTCATATAGGTATCCATATTCACGAAAGGAAAAATAAGGTTTGAAGGTTTGAAGAGCCTGAACAACCTATTAAAAGCCACTGGACAGCAAGTGGTGGAGTAGGGATTTGAATTAGTACAGTGAAGTCAGAGTCTTGATTAGCTCCACCCTTTTCATAATGTCGCAGCTCCAAATTATAATGCAAAGATTACTTAAATTATTAGGAGGACGGGGAACCCAAACCCCGTCAGCATTTGCACTTGTAAATTATTACTTTCCTTGAGGAATCAAGATGAACAGACGATAGCATGAGAGCTTTGCATCCAAAAACCCTGATTTAAACAAATTTGGCCTCTGCCACTAAATAGTTGAGTGATTTTTGATAAATTACTTGATCTCTCCAAGTTCCAACTTTTTCATTTGAAAATCAGGATGATAATAATAACTTCCAAGAGTTTTTTGTTGTTGTTGTTTGTTTGTTTTTTAAATAGGGTCTTTTTTTTTTTTTATCCTCACCCAAGGACATTTTTCCATTTTTGTTCAGATAAAGTGGGAGGGAGAGAGAGGAAGAAGAGAGAGAAAAAACATCAATGCTGAGCCAAATCAGCCAGGGCTCCAAGAGTTTTTGTATCAATAAAATGGGAATCTTGCATGGTACCACTATACCAGCGGTGCTTCCTTGTATCAATAAAATGTACTGGTGGTGAATTAAAGTGTTTAGCGCAGTATTGGGCACATAGTAAGCATTCAGTAAATGATAGCTGTCATTACACTAGATAAAACGTGTAAAAAAAACAACACTGCAAGATTGATTATCTGTTTTCTATTTGTAGCAGATTTACAATATTACATTATAAATCTCAACAAACGACAAGGTATTTCAAGGTCAAATATTTAACAATAAGTAATTATATTTCCCTTTTAGTAAATCGTTATTGGAGGAAATCATTAGGTGACCTTTTTTGGTTACAGCAATCCAATAAAACTTACATAAGCCCGTGTTTCAGGAACATTAGTCTAATGTGTTTTCAGAGATCACCTTCTCTGAGCAGTATAATAAGTTTGTGTGAAAAGCATAAAGCATGTAATATATAATAAGATTTGGACTTTAATGAACCATCTTGGCAAACTGACTAGTGCGATAATTCAAAGGTGAGCTTTCCTTGATTAATGAATTAAAAAAGCCAGAGTATTCCCTAAATGCTACACTTAATTATACTTTTACTTATTTTTCCTCTTTATCATGCAGCCCTGATTTGAGCAATATAAAGTGAATCTTAAATGACCTTGATTATAAAAACAAGGGGGAAGAACAGAAGCAGTTTTAAAATAGATGGCAAAAGTAGTAAGTTGTGTAGATTCCAAAGCATATCTTTTTTTCCTGAAAATATTAGCAAGTTGGGCTTATATTTGGTTATAAATTGAGTCAGGTTTCTTTCTGAAGCTTCTCTCCCCACCAGGTGTATGCTACAAAATGGGAGTCACTAAACTACTGGGTCAGACTTAGGTAAATATCCATATTGAAAGAGTTCAAGAGAATAATAATAGATCATGTCAAAGAATAATTTAATTTATTTTATTCCTATAGCCTTTGAAAAGAGTTTATAACTTGTTGCATTGTGTATTTAACTCTCTTACAAGGTAAGAAGCTCTCCAAGAGTAGGATTTTCTCAGAACTCCATGGTATTTAACAAATGTCCAACAAATTGACTTTGAATATATGGAATGTATAACAGAATAAGAAATGAATATATGAATGAGCAAGTGATAATTAGCTAGTAAATATGTATCATTTGGGTTAAAATATTTTTCTATTAATATATATTAATTTACTTAGTTATGTCCAGAGATATTAGCTATTATGTAAGCATAGTATTTTAATAAGTTGAAGATGCCAAGAGTTCTAAGAATCATCATTTTATGTGACATTAAGAAAGAAAAAACATTGTCAATTTAACTTTGATGTGTCTTCATTTCTAAGACATTAAATTTAATTGATATAAAACTGGGGAACAATACATCTTAGAATTAATACTATTTTCTTTTTTGGTTTTTGTACTTTTATGTAAAGTATACATTTTTGCTGAAGGCAAGCATAAAAAGAATGAGGTAAAAAATGTTTAAACCTTTTGCTGAGGAAAAATAACTTAGAAAGAATCCACTGAGGAGATTATAGATAAATTTCTATTCTTTGAACCATTTTTTTGGCAGCCAGTTCTGGCAAGCTGAAGATCTAGAACTTTGGAGGAGGAAATTGAATTTTCTATTGTATTTAGATTCAGCAGCTATTAGGACTGTAATTTTTTTTCTGAAGTCATCATAAGGAGCTACAGCATACAAACAACAATTGTAATAGTTATTTCAAACCCCAGACGTTGTACTTATTGTGTAGCACAAAGCAGTTAGTTCTAGAAAGCAAAGTATACATTTTAGGTAAATTTATTTAAGCTCATTTACATCTAATGTAATTAATATCTACAATGTTTAAACTATCACTATTTCCTAAACTAGATACAACACTGCTTCCCACAACAGTATAAATCATATAAACACAGTCTTAGAGACTTACACCTTCTGATTTGTATTGTAAAGTAAATAAAGAAAGGTCTATGCTTATTAGAAAGAGCTCTTATCTTTTTGGACCTCTGGTGTCAGAAAACCGGTGAATGGTGAATTAGGAGAGAAAGAACAGGCTTTGGTGAATTTAACGTGCCTTGTGACTCTAAGCCTTAGCTTAACGAAACTAGATCAATAACATTATAAACCACCAGCTATTTTAAATATTTTGGAGGTAATTTAGTGCATTACATTGAGATAAATAAATATCTAAGCCATTGCCTCATTTTCTCTACATAAAGTGGATCTTCTTTTAAAGAGAAGCATTCTGTTTTTATCAAGTTTCTTCTTGAAGAGGGGAGTCATATTATTTTATCTCCATAGTCTTTCATGATGAACCATTGATAGTGAGGAACTGAGTTAACAGTTGTGAACTTCTCAAGTCTTTATGTTCCTTATATGAAATAAAAGGAGATCTATCCACCTCCAAATGATACCCTGAAAATGAAACAAAGTTGTCACGTGTACCAGGAACATGCTCCTGCCTCTCTATAAGATCCCTGATAGCTGTCTATAACAACAGCTAGCAGTCATGATTGAATGCTAAAAACTTTAGATTGTGATATGGTTTCTCCTAGAGATACACCCTAAATTAATTATAAAAATCATAAGCTTTTTTTTTTTAAATCATCCCTCTAGGATATGTTTTTATTGGTTTTTAGAGAGAGAGGAAGGGAGAAAGGGCAGGGGGAGAGAGAGACATTAATAAGTGAGAAGCATTGATCGATTGCCTCCTGTACATGCCATGATGGGGATTGAATCTGCAGCATAGGTATGTGGCCTAACTGGGAATTGAACCTGCAACATTTTGGTGTAGGGATGACACTCCAAACTGAGCCACTTGGCCAGGGCAAAATTATGAACTTTTAATGGAGGGATATATTTTTTTCTTCTCCATAGTCCTTTGGTTAGGGTTCTTCTTGCTCTGGTAATTTACTCTGTCCAGCAACCATGAAACAAAGTATTGCAATTCCATTGGGAGGCTGAGTCACAAATCACCTGTTAGTGAAGCTGGTTATGTTGCCTCACAGAATGGCTATACTCCTCTTCCCTCCTTTTGTGCACCTAGAGACAGTCTGTTTTCTTACAGTTCCTCATCCCCTGGGGTAAACACACCCAAGACAATGACTCGTCCTGTGACCACACTATTGCTCACTGAGATTTTTTCCATTTGCAAATAGGTTAGCTCATTAGCCTGCCAATGCCTGTCCTGCTGCTGACTGTGACTGCCTGGCAGTGTTATTGTGAAGATTAAATGAGTTAATACATGCAAAGTGGTTTGAAAAAGTGGCTGGCCCATAGAGTGCTCTTGGTGACTATTTGCTAACATCATTATCATGGTAAATAGACTTCCAGTCAACACCATAATGCAGGTCCTTTAGATTCAATGGATCAGAGAAAAATTCCCATTTAGCTTTCTATACACAAGCTTGTGTACTAATGTACTTTACTAATATCCGTAGCACTTCATTGCTCATCTGGCTTTTGTCCTTATGAAGACATTTTTTTTTGCCTGGAAACTAAAGATAGGTGGGTGGTAGAATATTCAGATGCTAAAAACTCCAATAGGCCTCAACTAGCTGATTACTGTAGAATTTATAATATCTGGAAACAGTATCCCTAGATTTTATCAACTAAGGATTGCAAGCATCAATGATAAGGGCTCAAAGGTTAGCAGATGGCATCTCAGGTTTAAGTTCAGTTTTGAAGAGGGAGAGAGGCAAGAATTGATTAGTTATAACTGGAGATGATGATGATGATTCACAAAGAAGCCATGAACCCTGACTGAAGCAGAGAACATGATGCTGGCCAAACTAAGGCTATGTGTCTCCTAGTAGTAGGTAGACAATCTAAGAAGGAAACTATAATTAGAGACAAAGAGAGGTAACTATAAAACACAGAGCTTACATTACACCTTTGCCACTGAACAATACTTGCTCCACCCTTGCATAAACTTCCATATCATTATAATACAACTAATCCCCTGTCTGCTCACTCTTATATGGAAACTGGCCAAACTAAAAAGGTTGAACACTGCTTATGAACATGAGTGATGAATACAGTGACATGGCAGCTACCTATTTCTCGTCGAGATACAATTCTGCCTAAACTGAGGCAGAATAAAACAAAATAAAATACTCTGAGAGTGGAATTAGTTCTATGCATTACAGATATATGTATATATGGTAGATCTATATCTACATGTATATGTACCTAAAGTTTAGGGGCATGAGGGATGAACATTTCATATGAAAGAATATTCTAACTAGTAAGTCAATGGCTTACTAGTGGTGTTGCCTTTATCAAACTAGTTAATGTAGCTGAGCCTTAGTTTACCTGTATGTGACAGGGACTTGTTATTAGCTGTTCTCCTTACCTTTAAATTGTGCTTTCAATTTGATATCTCAAATGAGGTAATGCAAAAGAAAGCCTTTAGTACAATGAAAACTAGAATGCATGTGTAAGGGTTTATTAACTGTTAAGTACTATGATGAAAACCAAAGTTAAACTTTCTAGATTCTGTTGCTCCAAACACTAATTGTGATTAGTGTTTGTTTCTTCCCCAAACACAAATTCCATTTGTAGTACATAACCACACAACTTGGAAAGAAAAATGTTATGAAAATCCCAGGCAGTTCCTATTCACCTTCATGAGTTATTTCTACAATTGCCCAGAAATTGAATTGTTAATGTGAGTACTGCAAATAATTGCATAAATAATGACTGTGCCAAAGAAACAATCAACAAGGATCCTTGCACATTTTATAACAGTCAATTCTGAGTGCAAAACGCTTGACAGTTTAAAGAAGTTGAACCTGTTAATTTCCTGGCAATAAGGTTAAGTAGAAAAGAAGCAATTCAAGCATATGTGAGCAGCCCGGCTCCCTGGCACTTGAAATCCCTAACAGGGGGCAGAGAGAAATCCTACTGTTGGGGATGTGTCAGGGCTGGGGGGAATGAGAAGAAAATCAGTGTGCAAGAGAAGGCATTGCAGATGTTTTCTTGGAGATTGTGCAATTTATATTAAAAATATTTTTAAGATCAAACTTCTTCAATGCTATAGCTAACATTTTCTGGAGACCTATTCCATGTTAGACATTTTATATATGGTTATCTCATGTCCTCTCCCCAGACTGAGGCTAGTACAATGATTCCCACTTTTGTAATTAAATAAACAGAGTTTAGAAGGTGTGAGAGATTTGACCGAAGTAGATGATAGGATCGGGGTCCAAACCTGTGTGCGTCTGATTCTGAAGCTCCTACTCCTCGCCACGCTGTTGTCTCTTCAGAGCACGTGCAGAACGGTCAAGGTCAAAGGGCACTTTCAAAGGGATGCAGCTTCCACACTTCCTGTCACACCCCTTCACGGCAACCAAAAAGACATTCTTTTCATGATAGATTTAATCGTATGAAATTGTCAAAATTAGGCCATTTTTGAACCAGCAAAATGGCAATTTCATGTCATTTAAATTAACATATGCTCCAAGCAATTCAGCTTCTATGCTCCAACCTAAAATGTGTCCTCTGCAGTCCCCATGCCTGCCCACTTGCCCACTCTGCAGCCTCTTACTTGGCTCTCCAAGTACAAAAATCCTCACCATCTTTTCAGATTTATCTCAAATGCTACCTCCTCTTTAAGCCATTCCTCAACCTCCTTAATAAGAAAAACTCTAGTGACCCCGAAGGACTCTTAATTCAACCCAAAGACATCTCAATTTGGATATAATTTGACCCTCAAATAAATAAATATTAGCTGTGAACCCCTGTTTAAAAAAAAAAAAAAAAAAAGCACAGAGAGGGCAAGCCATTGTGGCACCAAGTGCTTATAGCTACTTTTTTAGTAGAAATAAATAGTATAATTGGGGTGATTGGTTGTTGCCATGGGCCTTGGAGAACTTAGGGAACAAATGATGACCCCAGGGCTTTACATTTCTAGCCGAAAGCTCACGAAGGAATATAAAAACTTCTATGATGTCCCTAAAATAAACCCTTGTATCTATAGCTGCAGAACCAAGATTCTGAAAACCAAACTAAATCTAATCTAGGTATTTGAATTACAATGTAAATTAAATGTTCAACCTCTTAGAATGTCTTATGTTATTTGACCATTAACTGGGCAGGGGTATGACCAAAGCGTGAGGTGGGCAGGTTCTCTTCAGCCAGGGAACAGTGAACATTACATTCTGTTCAGCCTCATTAGTCAACACTGTCTGAAGAGGTTAGTCAACTTTTTCTCTACGGGAAACTGGAATGCTGTAATATACTTTTCATATAAGATCTCACTAACCCCCTAATCATATCTTCTGCATGAGTCCAAAGGACTATCCCATTATCATGGCTGTGAGAAATGTATTTGTACGGGGATTTCCATCGTCTGTAAGCAGTTGGGAGATGTTCTTTTTTGTAAGCCAGGAATGAAGGGAAAACTGCTGCCGTTGACCCAAGCCACCTACATTTAAGGCATCTTAGAATGGCAGGAGCCACGTTTTAGCACTTTGTTGCCAAAGCCAAGGCCAGTATGGTTATCAAATGTTTAGCATAGCTGAAGCACCATAGTAAACAGTCTCAGACCTGTCTGGCATTGACTAATCATGCTGCTCTTAGAACTGAAATAGATGGGTAGCCATCTAAAGTGCTTCCTTATTTTTATACGCAGAATAGCTCTAGGTCTGAGTTTATAATGGAAAATCAGTGCTTGACAATCAAATTTCACACATGAGCCACCTCCTGGACACAGATCCTCTTGAGTGAAGGGGCAGGTATATTACCTTTGAGGAAGGATTTTGTTAAACAACCAAAATGTACACTGTAAATCTTCCTCCTAAATTTCTCCCAAGGAAACCTACTGTTATTTATTGGGAGAGTATAATGAAGAAAGTAATAATCAGACTTTTGAAGAATTTCCAGATAATGGCTATGAACCCTACAAATCAAACCCAACTGTGGTTGCAACAGTTAGAATAGAGACTTACGGAGGTAAGTTCATCAATGGGATTTTGGGTTGGGTCTGTCTTACATACTATGGTTTTCTCCTAGATACAATATATCCAGTTGAAGTAGAATTAGTCAGGAAATGGAGAATTTCCTCATTGTTTATCTGATTTGTCTGAGGTCTCTTATGGTAGGGAGAGCTGAGAGGAAAACTCTAGAACTGTCTTTGTCTGCCAAAACCGTATATCAAAAGCAATACTACAGTTTTGGATGGATTACAGAGATTAGTGAGCCAACATGCATGACTTGAATAATAAAGAAATACTGATTCATCCTCCATCACCTTTCAACTCTTCCTGCAGAACACAGATGGATCTTGGAGAACTAAACTGGCTTAACATAAAATTAATCTGTGGTTGCTCCAATTGCACCTTCTCTTCCAGGTGTGATTTCATTATTAGAGCAAATCAATGCATCTTCCGGCCGCTGGTATCAGATATTGATCTTTATGTTCTATTTTATACATCACATCCCCATTTCTATAGTTGTTAGAAATCATCAAATCAGTTTGTTTCCAGCTGGGAGCCCTAGCAATGTGTCTTTACTGTTATCCACTGGGGCCATGTCAACTCACCATCTCTATTTCACACTCTAGTGTTTAGAGACTTGTCTCTGCATTCCACAGGACACCATGTTAATCCATAATACTGATGACATTATACTGATCAAGCTTGGTGAGAAGGATGTGATTGCTACTGTAGATGCACTTGAGGCATGTGTGCCAGAGAATGGAGAAAATACTTTCACAAAAATTCCAGAACCTTCCAACTAGGTAAAATTTCAAGGGGTGCTGCTGTTTGCCAGCATGTTCAGATATACTTTGAGGTAAAAGGAATTGTTTTACCTGAATCCTCCTACTAATGAGAAAGAAGCATGAGGCCTGGCCCATGTGGCTCAGTGGTTGAGCACTGACCCATGCACCAAGAAGTTGCTGGTTCAATTCCCGGTCAGGGCACATGCCCAGGTCGCGGACTCTATCCCCAGTAGGGGATCCTCTCTCATCAATGTTTCTATCTCTCTCTCTGTCTCCCTTCTTCTCTTTCTAAAAATCAATAAAAAATATTTAAAAAGGAGAAAGAAGCATGATTCCTAATATATTGCTTTGAATTTTGGGGGCAACAAATATCTCTTTTGGACAGGCTGCTTTAATTTATTTAGTAATCAGAAGAGCAATCAGTTTAAGTAGGGCCCAGGACAAGAAATTGCTCTACCACAGGCTACTTTGCACCTGGGCTGTATGATTCAGTGGTTCTAATGGTGCTTGTAGTATTCATGAAAGATAAAAATGTTTTATACATCTGGCAGGCCCCAATAAGTGAATCACAGAGTATACCCTTAGGATTTGGAAAAAAGCTATACCATCCCCTAGATAACTATTCCACTTTTTAGTAGCAGTGTCTGGCTTGGTGCTTGACCTTAACATAGCTCGAATACTTGACAATGAGCCACTAAGTTACCATGTACCTTGAACTGCCCATCATAAATTGAGTATTGCTTGATCTACCAATCCATAAAGTTGAATATGCAGAGTTATATTAAATGTAAGTTATATATTGGGCTCAGGTACATCCTGAAGGGTGGTGTAAGTCACATGAATAAATAGAGATGACCATGGCCTGCATTTCTGTTATATTATTTCCTTCCCCCTGAGCTATATCTATGACCTCATGAGAAGTTTCTTATGGTTATCTGCCTGAGGAATAAACAAAAATCAGGTTTGGTTTATGGATGATTCCGCAAAATACGATGGCACCTGAAAGTGTGTGGGTACAGCACTACAACTCTATGGCCTGTAATAGACTCATTCTAGGGAAGCCCTGAAAGACAGGGTTTGGCAAAAATTCTTCCAGTGGTCTGAAATGTATGCAAAATCCTGGTAGTTCATTGTGCCAGAGGAGGGTGTGTGTGTGTGTGTGTGTGTGTGTGTGTGTCTATACATATATAATCACAAGCAGCAGCTGATGGTTTGACTGAATGGTCAAGGACTTGGAAGGGACATGATTAGGAAAATGGTGACAAGAAGGAAGAACTATGTGAACAGACTTCTCTGAATGGACACAAAGTGTGAAAACATCTGTAGGTCCATGTGAATGTCACCCGAGGGCAGCCTCAAGAGACAAGACTCTTAATAGTCAAGTAGACAGTAGGCATGTAATAATTAGGCATCCTCTTATTCTATCTACTCTAATATTTTTTCCCAGTAGGCTTATGACAAAAAGCAGTCATAATAGTAAGAATGGTAGTTATCTGTGGTCTTAACAAGGTGGTCTTCCCCTTATTAACTATCTGTTACAGCTACTACTGATTACTCAATGAACCAACAGCAAAGACCAACACTAAGAACTCCCTTCATCAAATGCCATCATTTCTTGTTGGGAATCAACCACATAGTAGCAAGTTGATTACGTAAAATCACTTCAATCAAGGAAAAAAAAAAGGTGTTTAATTCTCACTGAAAGACACTTATGCTGGATATGGATTTACCCTTCTTACTCAATGTATCCATTAAAATTACCATCTATTGTACAATATAGAGTACATTATTCACTCTCGTGATATTCCATACAGCATTGCTCTTGATCATTAACACATTTGACAGTGAACAAAGTGTGGCAATAGGCTCATTTTCATGGGACTAACTTGCCTTACCATGTTCACCAACAGCTTAAACCAGCTGGTCTGATACAATGGTGAAATGGCTTTTTGGAAACTCAATTTCAGTCCTGGGTGGCAACGTCATACGAGCCTGAGTTAATGTCCTCCAGGCTGTGGTGTATGCTCTAAATTGGTGATCAAGAATTCCTAACCTATGGGAATTGTTAATGAAAAGGCAATTCAAGTTTATGACCCTAGATACCTCAGGAATGCACACACTAACTCATTTTCCCAAGGGACCAGAAAAGCATATTCTAAGTTTCAAGCTACCAAATCAGAGTTAGGATTACCCCAAACTGGGGAGTCTGGATTATCACATATGGAGAGAGTAAAATTTTTTTTTATTCCAAATTATATAACACAAATAAGTAAATACTTCTGCACTGAATTTTTTAATTGAATTATACTTGAGAACAGGTAATCTCCTTGAAATAAAGTGGCTCTGATATATAATTTTAATTTTTTAAAAAAGGAACAGTAATATTATTTACTTGGGTGAATATTCAAGGTTGGAAAACTCTTGAATGCATCACGTGAAGAAAATTTACCAATTGCCAGTGGAATTCAAAGTTACTACAAACACAACTGAGATGGAAATATATATCACAATGTCAATTCCCAGTATGTTACACAATCCAAATAGCCTCATGGGCCATGAGATTGCTCATCAGTCCTCACCAAGAAGAAAAAGAAAAAAGACTATATATGGTGTCAGCACTTGTGTAATCTGCTGAGTGTGCATTATTTAATTACTGATGAGCAAATCATGGAAATTACCTCACTCTGTTTTTGAATAAAGGAGCCTGAGACCTAGTGGTGGACAAGTAGAGGGCAGAAGCCTGGAGTATGTCCGTATAACAGCAATATCCCAACAACTCCAGTGTCAAACCTAGACTTTCTCCTCCATCACAAACAGGAGGCCTACTCAGTGGGGGAATGGTTGGCACTGATATTACAGTACATTAAAATCTCCTAAAACTTTGTTACACTTGTGCAGCTACTTATATTTAATATCTGTTTTATGTGACATATTTGCTAAATACGTCTTGGTAGTATCTATCGCAAATTTCTTTCTTTTTTTTTTTTTTTAATCCTCACCTAAGGATATTTTTCTATTTATCTTCAGATAGAGTGGGTGGGAGGGAGGGAGAGAGAGAGAAACATCGACTAGAGGAACACATTGACTGGTTGCCTCCTGTATGACCCCAACCAGGGCTGGGGACAAACCGCCACTGAGGTACCTGCCCTTGACCAGAATCGAACCTGCTACTCATTGGCCCATGGGCCGATGCTCTAACCACTGAGAAAAACAGCCAGGGCTATCACATATTCTTCGGAAGGGAACAATTAATGAAAAGTCAGAAATTTAAAGAATGAATTATCTGTGAATGGTGGAGGTACTCACAGGCAAAGTACCTGCAATTGACTCCTTCTGACATCTCTGAAGTCTGAATGTTTGGGTTATTCAGGACCATAGAGATGTCAGAAAGAATAAACTGCAGGCACATGGCGCTAAGTCTCAGTTTTCTGATCTGTATAATGCTATAATAGCAATCCCTTGCAATATTTCTATGAGAACTACCTGTGAACATTTTGTAAAATCCTGACTGAAATACTGCTTGGTGCATACCAAGTAACTACTCAATAAATGGTAGCCTTGAGTATTTTATAAGACAACCAACTTTATGAATAAACATTGTCATAATTTGTTACCTTTGAATAAGAAATTAATTCTATACCAGTATTTTTTTTGTTTATCTGTAAACAAAAATAGAAAGTGACAAGTAGCTGCTAGAAACTGGGAAGATAAAGTTCACAAATCCTTCTGAATGACTGTTTTCCTCTTTCCTACAAAGGTCCCTGTTTCCCCAGTATTTTGCCATTTCTTTCCCATCTTTAACAGTACCTTCTTTCCTTATTGTCCAATGACTTCCTGCTGCTTTCTTCATCAGGTTGTCTCATCTGGAACAGAACATATGGACTGCCAGCCCTAATTAGGGCTGACCAAATACCTCTTGCTTTTGGTTTAATCCAATCTACCAGCAATCAACAAGATATGACCCTGCAATGTCAGTCTTGCCAGCTTGGCTGCCTTGATGAAATGGGACACTGTGCCCACATCAAATAGGAGCCCAAAATGACACCAGATAAGAATGAAAAATGATAGAAACTCGCACATGACAAACCATGCCTCCTCGTAGCAAAGGGACAGTGAGAAAGCATTTAGGAAAACCAGAGACAAACATATTCAGTTGGAATTGGCAAAAATAGAGTCCTTTGCAAGTAGGAAATCATGTAACTTCCTGTAACAGAATTTGCTACACCTTGGCGCCCCACACTTTACAATTAAATCACTCGAAGGGAGATTATTTAATTTTGTTTTAGGTATGTCCTGCTTTGGCCACAAATGAGTTAAGATGGTTAATATGTCTTTTCTGACCCTGCCTAAACTCTAAGAAATTGTATTTTAGCCATTGTTTGGACACCCTCAGTGTCATCTTTTTCTAGTTAGTGAGAATTACTGATTCAGTTGTATGCTCTCAGAACCAAAGCTGAAACTCAGACATAGGAAGTTACTTGGTCTGCATCACTCAGCTCCTCTCCAGTCTAGTCATCTCAGACTTACCTGTCCTTGGTAAGCTCATGAAACAGCACCCGTCAGGCAACTCTGCCACAGTGGTGATATTTCGCTACAGCCATAGTCTCTACCTCTCCAAGGGCACATGTCCTCACCTTCACCTCTCTGCCACACTCCATTAATCTTCTTTAGTTTTTTCCAGCACTCCTCTCTAAAGTCACAAGAATTCCTAGTGGCGAGATAATAAGGGCATTTTCCATGTTGGTTTATGCCCTCTGTGATTACGTGGTGAAGAGACAGAGAAGGACGTGGAGTCCAGGAAGGCCTAGACTCACCTCTGGCTCCCCTTATTCCTGTCTAGGTCGGCAAGTCCTAATTTTTCAGTCTTCATGCAATAATCTGATATTTTGCTTTAAGACAACATTGTGTAATAGGGTAGGATGGTTGGAGACTAAGTGATAACATAAGTTACCTATAGTGCCTGGTTTTACATATACTATATAAAATATAATGTATAACATATAACACTTAACATATAAATCTCCATTTATTTCTAATTATACAGGGCAGGGCAAAGGTAGGTTTACAGTTATGAGTACACACACTGTTTATTCTTGTATTATTTTTCATAAAAACCACTGTAAATCTACTTTTGCCCCACCCTGTCTTTAATTATGAGATGTGGAAATTATATCGTTCAGATGTCTGCTAACTTTACAATAACCTCCTCAATGGGAGAGACCAAACTTCTAATTATTGTTCAGCTACCCACATACCCTTTGGCTCCATCAGACTCAGTTTCTGCTGCTCTATCCGAGGCTGTGTATTTTCTGCCATGGGCATGTGCTCTCCCACTGAAGGAAAGGCAGCGTCGTGGGCCCTCAGAACAATGTCAGAGCACATGTCTTTGAAGTCAGACAAATTCCTAAGTTATTGTGCACCTTTGAAGAGTTCTACATTTTGCTTAAATAAAACCCCTCCTCCATGGCATCTTCTAAAAGCCTTTTGATTATCTGGTTCTCACAGACCTCTTCCTGGTCATTGGCACATAGCCCCCCGTGCTCTGAGGCCCTCAGTCTCTCAGTCTTATCGATTTAGGCCGTGAGGAATTTCCTGCTCTGTATTCTCAAAAGCAAGCCTCGTTTCAGCCTGGAATCATTATCAACCAGAGTCATCACTCAACACACATTTCTTAAATTACTGAATGCATATTTATCTCAACTTATTACCATACCTTCACTGTTTCTTTTTATCCCTTAGAAGCCTTTACGAACAGAAGATGACATTCTAGCCTAGCACAGTATTTAAATTTCTCTTATATACAGTTGTACTGCTAAATAGGTAGAAGGGAAGGGCTGCAAAGGGTGATATACACGTGAACTGGGTTATCTTTATAGGGAAGGCAACAACTTTATCTTTTATTAATAATAACTAATATGCAACATTTGTTATGTGCAAGGCAATGTGCTAAAAGCTATACATGCATTATCTCATGTCATCAGTACCACATTCTCTGAGGCAGGAACTCTTATTACTCTCATCTTAAAGGTAAGAAAACTGAGTCTTAGAGAGGCTTATGGATTCTCAATGGTACAACTGTAGAGGGTGAAGAAGGTGGGACAAGAATCAGGTATGAAGCCCAAGTTGTCAGTGGTTGGCTATGTTGTCTCTGCCCCTGTGGATGATAACCTTCCAGACTGTCACTGAGAGACTAACACAAATTAATGCTGCAAAAGGAATATTCCAGCAGCTTAGGGAAATGCAGGTAGCAAATGACTGAAACATTCCTGGGGAGAACTTTACATTTGGGAGACTTGAGGTCATTAATTAGAGTTGGATTAACATGCCAAGTACCCGGGCCAATGCACTCAAGCAGTGAGGTGAGGGTTGCAGCATAGTCATCACCTGTCGTGCACAATCAGAATGCTGTGCACAGTAATGTGCTTTGAAAAGTGAGAACAGAGCGTACCTATCACATGTCATTATCATAACTTTATGATGCGGGACATTCAGTTTCATTGATTAATACATTAATTCATTCAGTCATGGTAAGATTAGTTTTTGAAACTTAATTTCTGTCTTTTTCTAGTTGCTGTAGGAATAAAAAAAGAGAATGGTTTCACTCATTTTCTCCTTTTGCTCCAATGACTCTCTAGGTTCTTTTATCAGGGTAGGGGTGGAACACGGATAACACTCTTGATAAAACGGTCTAAAGGCCATCATCTCCATTTCCCACATGGCTTAAGCTGTTGTTTAGCTGGGTATAGTGGCTGGTAATTTGGGAAGGGCTGGGTTGCCACCCAACCAACTAATGGAGGGTTGGCTCCCCATCGCTTGGAAATGCTGAGTGTTACTGAGATGCTCTCTAGGCACTGCTGGTGTACAACACTCCAGAAGAAGTAGAAAGTTGAGGCAAATCAACTTGATGAATGCTTTTGAAGACTGGAATTCAGCAGGTATTACTATGTCCAGGACAGGGGGAGTGGAACAACACACATGTCAATGGCCCATCTGGCTCAGTGATCCCAAATAGTGGTATCTATGACTAATTTCAAACCGATGGGCATTTCTTTAGTTTTTCTGAACTTGTGAGAGCACAGATTTCTTGATCTTTCCCTTATCCCTGAATTGCCAAGGTTAGATTTCCAGGCAGCCCTAGAATGTGAACATGCGTAATTAGATATAGAGGAAAAACAGAGAAATTAGTCATTTGCCACAACTTGAGTGTCTTGGTATATATTTATGTTAATTCTACTCTTACTGAACAAAGCTACATCAATCACCAAAATGTTTTGGGTATTCTGCAATACACAGGGGTGAAACAACAGGCAAGAATAGTTCCAGGTTTTCAAGGGCCCAGGGAAATGGCAAGATAAAAGTAACTGACAGATACAACAGAATACAGAATACTCAAGACCACAGTAAGTATACACAATTGATTTTAAAGGATTATGAAAGAGAGACTGCTGATTTAATCTCTGAGGAGCAGGGAGGGCTTCTTGGGAAAAGAGAACAGCTAAGCAAAGATCTAAAAGGCAATAGAAAGTTGGGCAGGTCAACAAAAGTTGGGAAGTATGGGAGTAATCAGAATGATCAAACAACTTGCACATCTAGAGAACGGCAGAGTTACCATCCAAAGCCTATGCTATTTCCACTAATGCTCACTGTTAGGAAAAGTCCTCTGTCTAATGAAATCAGGAATGGATCAACCAAACAAAGAGAAAACCGCACACTTCAGTGACTGAAGCCAACACAGGATTCTGTGTAGAGGCCCCATTCGAAGCCCAATCTCCAGCAACAGATGAGCAGGCCAGATGCACGCAGTTAGGCTGCTACCTTACTGGTTCAATAACTTTCATTATAGTGATTGCAATCAAATGTTGGTAAGGTCTCAGGCTCAGGGTCTCTCTTTTCCCTTTTAATTCCACAACATAAAAAAAAGAGTTGCAATAGAATCTCCAGACTAGGGAAGAAATGCTGCTTTTACTCTGGATGGGACCCTGCAGACACCATTGACTGGAAGACGCTAAAATGAAAAAGGAAGTGTTAGCAAGTCCCTAGACTTGCCGCATGTATTATACAAAGCACACGGGAATTGCATCCACGAGAGGATTATCCACGATGTGCAGCGTAAGAGGAGCAAGAAGAGCAGCCATAGACAGCCATGGCCCAGCCACCATGCATTTGCATGAGAGATAATTTTATTAGATCGATGGCCCTCTTTGATCCATCGTAGCAACTGGGCAACTGGTAGGAAACAATATTTGCATATAGCATAGCTTGTCTGTCCTAGCATCCATTGATATGTGAGACACATTCAACAGAAAACAGTTAGAAAATGGGCATCAGGCGCATAAAAGGTTTATGCTGTTTTTACAGACAAAACTGCTGTTTACAAATATTGCACAGCAGGTTCTCTGTTTTATGGACAGAAATAATTCACTCTGAAGCAAAGGTCCCAGAGAAATGGGTTTGCTTCTATCCATTCCATTTTAAATTATGAGAAGCTCATGCCACCATGCCAACAGCTTGAACCTTTCCAGGCTATGTCTTGAATATTCACACACACTAGCCAAATGATGTATCCTAGCTGGGGAGGCTTGTAGGCCACAGTCCATTTACAGCCTGTTCCCCAGATGTCATTATTCTTTGCAAAGGGCAGGCAAAACAGAAACTTCTATAGAAAAAGAAGAAAAAAAAAAAAAAGGAAAGTTTCAGGCCATTTCAAGAAGACAGGAGAACAAAGATTGCAAGCAAATAAAAAGTAATTCCCATTGTAAAATACTTTTGAAACAATCTTCCTGAGCACGGGGTTTTTGTGTGTTTGCTTGTTTTGTTTGTTTTTCCAATAAGAATTTAAAGCATAACCATTTTTGTGTGTGCCTATTTTAAGGATTCTTTATGTTTTTTAAACACCTAACTATTTCATTTGGAAAGTGAGATTAGCTTTCAAACTTATTACTGATATCATTAATTTAGCAGAAAGGAGATAATTTCCCCTCTCTGCCCAATTATTATTTTTTAAATATGTTTTTGTTGTTTTTTGAGGGAGAGAGAGATAGAAACATTGATTTGAAAGAGAAACATCCATCAGCTGCCTCCTGCACGCCCTCTACTGGGGATCGAGCCCACAACCCAGACATGTGCCTGACGAGGAATTGAACTGGGACCTCTCAGTCCATGGGACAATGCTCAATCCACTGAGCCATACCAGCAGACTCTGCCCAATTGTTAAAGTTATTTATAGGACTTATGGTTTGAAATGGTAACCGATCACCCACTTTGGCCTTCCATCTGTAGTAGCATCTTATTGACCACCAGAAAATATGATCACAACAAGAATAGAAAGAAAAAAATCCTAACGGGGCTGAGAAAATTAAAGAAACTTTCTTTAATTTAAAAATATTAGAATTAAAAACTGTTCAAATAAAAACCTAATAATAATTATATAATGGAATCTAAACATATTATCATACAATTTTAAGAATGAGCTGGAAGGAAAGAGGAAGGATAGAAAAGAGGGTAAATGATAATTTTTGAAAACTGAGTCCTCAAATATTAGACTATGTTGCGTTACATACTCATCATTACAATAAAACTAAATACAGGGGAGATTTTTCTTTTCATGTTATAGCCAGTCCCACTGGTTTAAAGGTTGTGTTCCATATGCTTATCTTTCCACTATAAACTAAAACAAGCTAGCTAGCTAAATCATCTTAGGTAATTATTCAAATTTTATGCTGTTATAGTTTTTTAAAATATGTACATCTATGTACAGTCGGCCCTCGTTTATTGCGGTTAATCAGTCCCAGACTCTACCACGATAAATGAATTTCTGCGAAGAGAATTCTTTATTTCAAATACTATATTTGAAGCAACTGCAATAGGGTGACGCCGTGAAAGTCAAAGCGCGAAGTGGTGAGGGACGACTGTATAGGAAGACATCCACATGAAGGTATCATTAAGAAAAAGAAGTCAGCCTTGGCTGATTTGACTCAGTGGTTAAAATGGCAGCCTATGGACTGAAAGGTCATGGGTTCGATTCCCGTCAAGGGCATATACCTGGGTTGCAGGTTTGGTTCCTGGCCCGGGTCAGGGTCATGTGGGAGGCAGCCAATTGATGTGTCTCTCTCACATTAGTGTTTCTCTCTCTCTCTCTCTCTCTCTCTCTCTCTCTCTCTCTCTCTCTCTTTCTCTCCTCCTCCTCCTCCCTTCCTCCCTCTCTTTCACTATCTCTAAAAATCAATGGGAAAATATCCTTGGGGGAGGATCAACAACAACAACAAATAGAAGCCACTAAACAGCAAATATACTATGATTCCAAATATGTTAAAAACGGAAATACAATTTACTGTGCCTAAAATACAGTCAAACTGAGAGCAATAGCTATAATGGGAAGACAGAGGCACCTTTCTTGGCTTACTGTCTGTGCTTCTATGGCAACACTGAGTGACAGTTGTACCCCCAATGAGAAGGGAACAAATTTGGCTCTCCAGAGGAATGCATGGTTAAGCTTTTTGAAATAGCCCCTGAGGCCCATACAGGGCATGGTTATATGGCATGGGAGACCCACTTACCACATGCCTGTGTCCCCACCAGCAGTCCACCCTGCAGCCCTTTTCTTCTGGGGTCATCTCAGCCTGGAGACCACACATTTGCTCAGTGTCTAGCAGAATCAGGAGACACTCATCTCTTCTTTGTCCTTCTCAGATCACATGGTGGGAGTTCAATCCATAGATGCCTCCTCTCTCTGCTCTGCCACATTATTCCTATTTCCTCTGCCATTTTTTTTAAATCCTCATGCGAGGATATTTTTGCATTTATCTTCAGATAGAGCGGGAGGGAGTGTGGGAGGTAGAGAGAGAGAAATATCGATGTGAGAGAGACACATCGACTGGTTGCCACCCACATGATCTCAATCAGGGCCAGGGACAAATTGCAACTGAGGTACGTGCCCTTTAGCGGGAACTGAACCCGGGACTCCCTGGTCCCTGGGCCAACGCTCTAACCGCTGAGCCAACTGGCCAGGGCTCCTCTGCCATTTTTCCTCCCTTCCCACATACACCATCTCAGAGGTGCAAACACACAGGCTCATTAGGGACCTGTCCTGAGCTGTGATATCAGTGTGGTCATGGACATCCTCAAACTCCGACTGGCTCATTTAGAGTCCATATCACTAGGATGTAGGAGAGGAAAGCCTCTCATGACAAACACTGAACTTTGTACAAGACTAACAGCCACCTCTTCTATCTTATCTCCCTTCAGAGTCTTTTGATTATAACTGAGAAATGGAAATGCCAGTGATTTGTAATAGAACTGGTTCTGCCCTTGCATCTCTCAAAGGGCGGGAATTGGTGGATGTTCTCAATCACAGGGGACCACTCCTTGACTTTTGGAATTTAGAATGCTTCTGACCTCCACTCAGACCTGAGAGAACTAGAAAAATCCCTTTCTATCCATCTGGTTACAACGTGAGATCAGTTGTTGCAGAATTCTAATTAAGAAATCATAAGACTGAGTTAGGGCAATGAATAGTAGTATGGAGGTTACAGAATAAATTCAATGAGTATTTATGAGATAAAATAAGCAGGACTACGTGAGTAATTCAAATACAGGAGAGGGAGTGACTTGAAAAAGAGAAACTCTCAAGAGGGTCTCCAAATTGTTTGTCTTGAGTAGCTCCATGGATCACCAAGGGAGAAGGCAAATACAGAAGGATAGGTTTAGGGGAGCACAGACAGACTTTGAGGGACAATTCAGGTTGACATATCTGTAACACACTGAAGAAAATGCTCAGCAGAGAGTTGGTGTGAAACTCAAGATGAACCATCAGAGCTGATGTTCTATTTGGAAGTGTTATGCATAGTTCCGGTAAAGAGAAACATAAGGCACGATTAGGAACACTTGTTTTGAGAAAAAGGGAAGAAAAGTCTTCCTTATGTGGCCACAAAAGAAATATTTTCTTAAAGTCAAAGAGTAAATAAAGAATGAGCTTTACTCTTTGGAAATGTAAACCCAAACTAATGTGGGTTATTCTTTGAGGATCCCTCCTCTCTCAGAAGCAGTGACTGAGCTGGTCAATGGAGCTCCGTGAAAGCAGCTACTGCTGTGTGGCCAGACTCCCTTCTCTGGATCTTTGCTAGAACAGCAGGGAGAGTCAGATGGTAAGGGCAACATGACTCCTGACCTTAGACAAATAAAAACTTCCTATATGCTGTGTTTCAAATGTTATTAAGGAAACCATTTCTAGCTTGGAATCTAGAAAATACTATTTTCTTGCTCTCCTTAGCTGGGTTGTTGAAATGCATTTTGATCATACAATGAGAATCTTAGTGACAGAGTGAAGCCCTGGTCTTATCCCAATAAATGATTACAGGCAGAAAATTTCATTAGAAAATGAAAATTTTATTGCCATCCATGCAACAACCTCCAGGGCCAAAATAACCGAATGAGGCTTGTACCATCTCAAGCATGATATTTTAGTGGCTGAAAAAGCTGATATCATCAAGCAAACATTTTAAGCACCTTAATCCATAGATCAATAAATTATTACCCTGCCATACTGCATCACAGGGGATGCACAGAAAATGAATTGATTTCATGATTACTCAGTTTAGTCATTATAAAATATTGAACACAGGTTCTATGTGATTATTTTTGCTAATTCAAATGCTACCCTGGTTTTTTTGGAGTGCAGAGAATCCATCAATAAATATCTGTTTGACAACATTTCTCCCCACTCCCTCCTTCATTCGGCCATTCATGGCCCTCTGCATATCTAACTAGAATATGCCTGGATCACAGCAGGACAGAGAAAACAAAGATACCAGGTACACTACTTATTTGGGAAACATGATTAAAACTAAAGAAAGGGAGCTCTGAGTATCAAATTCCACTTTGCAGACTGTGGATATGCTGGGGAAGCTTCTCAGGGAAGCAAATGATCAACAGGGCTCTAAGAAGTCGTGTACCCTTCATGGAGTCTGTGCTAAGTTTTGAAAGATAGAATAGTTTGCATAGGCAAAGGAGTAGGAAAATAATCCCTGGCTCACATGGAACAGGAAGAATAAACATCAAATAATCAGAGTGCTTTATTTCATGTGGGCATATGTGGGGCTGCTCATTAAGAAACCTTACTTTGCCAGATGAGAAGGTTCCTAATTATTGGCTATTTTGTGCACCCTGGGAGACTGTTCTTCCATTACCTGTATCATAAAGCTTGGCTTCTCATAATTTATTGGAAGGCACTTTTGATTTTCTGCTCTATATTTTCTTCTTGGAGGATTTTATCAACGTCCACAACTTCAACTACCATATATAGCCTTATTATTTCCAGATTTATACCACAAGGAAAGACCTTTGTGATGCCCATGTTTGTGATAGATTCACAGGTCCAATAACCTACCTCTACAGGGATATTCCAGTCTACTTCTTGTTTGTTTGGTTATATAAAATTTAATTTATTATGTATACCCCTGCCCATCATCTTGTTCTCCACAAATTTTTAAATGACTCTACCATCTGCCCAGGTGCCTAAGCAAATAAACTAAAAATGATTCTTGCCAATTCTGGCTTTTTTACACTGCACATCCAATTATCATGCCCTAATAATTACAGCTCAAAATTAGCTCAAACAATAATCTAGTTTATCATCCAGTGGAAACCTACAGCTAGAAAGCGTTATATCTAACATGAGAGAAAGAATACCACTTTTTCATAAGATAAATAATATAGATAAGACAGGTGCATGTGCTTAATTTTGACCATGGGATTGGTATGTAAATGATGATGATAATGATCAATATTAAAACAATTAACTATCATTATTAAAGATAACTATAATGTATTCAATAGTAAATATTGAGTTCTGTTCCAAATATAGCATATGTGAGTTTGCTAAGCAAGAAATAGTAGTAGGTATGTAATGGAAGGAGTTGATGCAGCACACATTTAAGGGAAAACTTTCAAGATTTAATTAACAATTAGAAAAGAAGTCCAGCTGGAGTGGCTTAGAGGTTGAGCATCAACCCATGCACTAAGAGGTCGATAGTTTGATTCCCAGTCAGGACACATACCTAGATTGTGCTCCTGATCCCCAGTGGGAAGCATGCAGGAGGCAGCCAATCAATGTTCTCTCTCATCTCTCTCTCTCTCTCTCTCTCTCTCTCTCTCTCTTTCTCTTTCACTTCTTCTCTCTCTAAACTTAATAAAGGGGAAATTTTTTTTTTACAAAAAGAATTCAGAAAATGTCTGAGGGTCTCAACCTATATCATAAGAAAAGAAACTGATAAAATTACAGCTGTTTAGTCTGCATGAGGATTAGTTCCTATATTTCTGAAATGGCATTCTGAAACAGTGGATTGATTTTAAGGTCAGTGGAGAAATATTTAAATTTCCTACATGGGAGGACCTTTAATGATCAAAGCACTCTGAAAATGCTGTAGTTCTTTAGTATTGGAGGAAATGATCCAGACCTGGGGAATCACAGAGCAAGAGGACACTCAGGGAAATCAAGCGTAGATGGGTAGACCTTCACACTCATCCAGTCCAACTCCCCTATCTCTGACATGCATGTCCCAAAGACTCCCACTTTTCTTGCTTTATAGAACTTTGAATATTGTGTGCATAAATAATATTCTTGGTTTCTCCAAGTCATATTGAAGCTGAACTCAAGTACAAATATATGTCCTGCTAAATGCAAGGAGAACCATTCCAACTGGAAGCTTCAAGGATAAACACATATTCTTTGTAGCACTAATTGGTCACCTGTTGATATCTCTTCCTTGCATACAATTTAATGACCGCTCAACTTACTATTCCTTCTATTGAAGAGGATATATTTGGTGTTTACAGGAGAACACATAGCTGGTAAAAACCAACACTCTCTATTTCAGAAGAGTGAACCAGCAAACAGCTGAATTAGTCTGTGACTCACTTGATAGCATCCAATCTGAAAAGATCAATTACTCTCCTCCACTGGAGCAATTTCAAGATTTCATAAATCATTCATAGACATAAAAAATGAGGACACCAATCAGTCATTTATTAAACACACACACCCACACACTCTGAGCATCTACCATGGGCTAGCAAACCTGAAATTGAACAGATGAATAAGGCATGGTCACTTCAGAGGAACTCACAGCATACTGAGTATAATAGGCATAAAAAATTCAATTGCAGCCTGACTTGTATATCACATAGGTTTATACAAATCTAGGAGGAGCATTAATTAACTCTAGAGAAAGAAACATTTCACAAAGATTACATTTCAATGGGGCTTTACAAACAAAGGTATTCATTTGCTCATTAACTTATTCATTAATTGATTGATCTATTTTTGTCTTCATTCTGGCATTCACTCTACTCCAGGTGTGCTTTGGCTGAGAAAGATAAAGAAGTTAAAAGACGGTCCTGATTTTGAAGGAGATCACTGAAAGAAAAAGAAAATTGGATACCAATCAAGTGCTCTCATGATACAGATGAAGAAGATAGACCATAGTTAAAGGGCAAAAATGAATTTTGGAGGGAAAAAAATGACATCTGGGTAGTGGTAAAGGACGGGGGGTAATTGTTCCCCAGGCCTGGGGTGTTGAGAGAGATGAGGGAAAGGGTGTTATTTACATCTATAAGAACACATCATCTATGTAAAGAAAACTGACATAAAAGTATAACTGAGTGGGAGTGCCCAGGTACAGTGAGGCACCGTGCAGGATGAGGACAGAAAGGCAGCTTTGGCCCCTCTCATACGTCCTTGAAGCCGTGTCAAGGACTTTGAACGGAAAGAAATAACGTAAGCAGTTTTTATTTTATTTTACTATTTTTGTTTGTTTTTCAGATGGACATAGTGGAAATTTATAGAACGAGTTGAATTTCATGGCAAGAAGGGGACTAAAGAAAGTTTTTCAGGGCCCATCTATGGACCAACGAGGACAAAGTGTTTATTCTCTCTATGAATCATACTGTTGGACCTTACCTCGTGAGAACTAATAGTTTAAAGTGAGTTTGAATCAAAGTTCTAAAACTTGCCAACTCAGCAAAAAAAGGCATAAAATAAAAAAATAAAAAAGATTTTAAAGGGAACATATAGTGAACAGAAGAGAAAAAATGTTTCCAAACATGTTAGCAGCAAATTCCAAATAATCAGTAAGTGTACTGACTAGACAAGTATAATCTGTATGTCCAAATATTAAATCTAGCCATTTTTCTACTCAATGAAATGTAAGTTTACAGACATAATAAATATTTTTTCTTAATAAGACATTTCCCATTTCATAAATGTGAGTTATTGTTTTCCCTTTAATTCTAATTGCTGAGCCTCATATGGAATAAAGGTCAAAGCTGTGCTCATGTAGAAAGCCATCAGTTTATTGGAAGACTGGCATTGACCAAGTGCCAGATTAACAGACCAAATCAGCCAATGCATCATGGAAAAATCTTAAACCTTAAAAAAATTATAGTAAACACAGGATACTTCAGATGAACATCTCTAGAAAACAGAGTAACTCTCAAAAGTATAGGATTATTAGAAATAATTCCAAAAACCATTAAAGGTTTTGATAAAAGCCAACACCCAGAATAGTCAATGCACCTATGGTATAGAACATGCAACCAAAAATGGTGGCAGGTAGAGATTTTTGCAGAATGATGTCATATTAAGAGCTCTTTTTTTTTTTTTTTTTTTACAAGAAACGTAGGTTCAAATATAATTGCTGCTCTTACTGTTTTTAATGTAGATATCAAGATGAAGTAGAAAGCATTCTTATTTTGCAAATATAAAAATATCAAGGCTCAGATAATAATTTCATGTTCCATCAAGGTCAAGATCACACAGTTCATTTAAATCTACACTTAAATATATATATATATATATATATATATATATATATATATATATAAATAATATATACTGCAGTATATATAATATATATATATATAATATATACTGCTTTTTTTTTTTTTTTTTATCCTCACCCGAGGACATTTTTCCATTTTTTTGTTCAGATAGAGCGGGAGGGAGAGAAAGGAAGAGAGAGAGAGAGAAACATCGATGTGGATGTGAAAGGGACACATCGAGTGGCTGCCACCCACACGACCAACCAGGGCCAGGGACAAACTGCAACCGAGATACGTGCCCTTAGCGGGAACCGAACCCGGGTCTCTCAATACCGCAGGCCGACATTCCAACCGCTGCGCCAAACCGGCCAGGGCTATATACTGCTCTTTTTAGGTATCAGACACTGTCCTTAGGCCTAATTATATAACCCTTATAACAACTCTAATGAGTGCCATTTTTTAAATGAAGAAATGAGGCATAGAAAAGTTACATGTATTAACTCATTTAATTCACAGACATGCACACACACACACACACACACATACACCACAGCCAGCTCCACCACCACCATACCATGAGAACTCTTATTATCCTCCTTTTCCTGATGAGAACATTATGGCACAGGAGAATTACATGACCTCCCCAATACAGCACAACAAGTAGATGACTAAACTGGGATTAAAGTGCAGCCTCTTCCCAGGGCCAGTCATACCTCCAGCCAACCAATCTATGGTGTCCCAGTAGCTTTCAGTAGCATCTGCATGGAACATCTGGGACTTTCATAACTTTTTAAAACAGTTTTCAAATAATGAGAGAAAAAAAAATTCTCATTATTGTTCTCTTAGAATTCATGTGAGCTTTTTATAGTGCTTTCCTTTGTCAGCAAGACTTCCCTGGATTATATTGTAACACTACTGGGATAGTTTGTTTTGAAAACTCACTATCTCACATCTATGAATAGTAAGTAGATTTTACTCGACATCCTCCATTCCTTCCCTCTAGAGGGTTCACCTCTTCATGAAGGCTTTTTCACTCAAGTCTTGTCTTCAACTTGAATCCAAATACAAGGTTCTCATGGGACTTATCAGACTGCCTTCTAAATGTAATATTGAGTGTGACTTATGTTACTGCCGAAGGATTTTCGGTACAAAAGGATTTACATAATATGGATCGTGTGAGGTAGAGAATAATTATTAGAGCAGGGCTGTGCTTGGTGGTAGTGTTGAAAGTAAACTGGGATGATGAGATATTTGGTTGAAATGCCAGCCTCATCAATCATTTACCTACCCACAAATGAGTCACTTTCCTTCTCCGAGATTCAGCATCGTCATCTGTAAAAGGAAGGTTACTTAATCCTATCCCATACAACGTTATAAGAATTGGAGAAACCTTATATGAGATGCCTACAAAGGCCGAGAGCACAGACTTCAGGGGTATTTCGATCTCTGGTGGTCTGTGGATAGAATGTAGAGTGCTTGTAAACGTGCATAGAAAAAAAATTGCATCTTATTTTTACTACTACCAACTGAAATTTGGCATTTTCTTTCATTATAAATACAGATAATATGGGTAACAGACAATAGTCTTAGCGATACCTGTGATTTTATTACTAATAGAGATCATTACAGATATTTTCATATTACATTATAGGTATTACAGATATATTGAAATATCATTTGCAGGAATTGCTATTTTGAAATTATGGTACAGACCTGCTACCGCAACTTGTCGTTTAATACATTTAAAAGGAAAGACATATTTTTATATTAACAACTTTTTAGAAAGATATTTGGGCAAATGTAATAGAATATAATCAACTCATGTATGTATACTGTGAATTTGAAGACATTTACAAAATTCTTCTGAGAAAGAGCCCAGGAACGTCTCAAGGTTGCCAAAGGAATCTGCCACATACAGAGAGCGAGGACTAAAGTTTCTGTTGCCTTGTCATAGTATGTGAAGCACTTTAGAAATCTTGGCTTCTAAGTGCTGATCTTTACAGACCATGGAACTCGCTAGGAAGAGAAGCAAGACTGCATGGCACTCGGGGGTTCGGAATGTTTGATGCAAAAAATTTACGATAAAGTTGTATTGTTTACTTCACACCTGTTCACACTATCTCAGTGCCAAGAACCAGACAAACCTGTTAATTGACAAACATCTTACTCCTATTCAGGTATTTGATTTCTTAACTGAGTTCAGCTGCTACCTCTACAGATTCATCTTTCAATTTGAATATTTCACTTGCCCCTATCATGTATCCTATGATTTAGAGTGGGAATACATATCATTATATAAGCTTATATTGGTCTTATCTCCCATTCAAATGTATCATGAAGCACCCTAACCTAAATCAGGAGAATTGAAAGCCTGCTATTCTAACAAGACAGCCTAACGTAGTGAATAGTAGATTATATCAAATATAGCAGACAGCTCTGAATATAACCCTCTGCTCCACCATTTACTGGATGAGTGCCCAGGGAAGTTGCACAACCCTCTGAGCCTCAGTTTACTCATTGTAAAGTGAAAATGTCGATACCCATTTCTCAGGATAAAGAATGAACAGATATAAATATTATTAGTTTCCTACCTTTCAAACAAGGTCCTGTCTCAAACATAGCTAAAGATTTACTTCAAAACCTAATTATGTTATTTTTGGATAATCTTTTTTTTTTTCCTTTTCTTTCCCCAAATTCTTACCTTCTGATCACCTCCTGGGTTAATGACTGAATTTTTTTCTTCAAACGATGTTGAAAAAAGCTGATGCACTTTGGAGCTAGTTTTGTGGTTTTGGATAGCAAATGCCTTCTCTGAGTCTCTGTTTTTTGTTTTTTTTTTTTATCAGTAAAATATAGTCACGAGCTGCATAACGACGTTTTAGTCAACTACAGACCACCTGCATGATGGTGCTCTCATAAAACTATAGGCGCTGAAAATTTCCTGTTGCCTAGTGACGTCGTAGCTATTTGAACTTCAATGTCGTAACGCAACCCATTACTCTGGTGTTTGTGATGATGCTGGTTGGACACACCTACTCCCCACAGCCATATAAAAGCATAGCACATACACTTACAGCAGTAGGCTTGTATACCTTCTCGGGTTGTGTAAGTACACTCTATGATGTTCACACAATGACAAAATCGCCTAGTGGTCCCATTTCTCAGAACATGTACCCCTTGTCAAGTGGCACATGACTGTTGCTTTAATAATGCCCGAGCCAAGCACCTGTGAGGGTTAATTCACACATGTGAAGGTACTCGGCACATCCTGATTTTTAAAGGCTAATTTTCTGGTTTAGAGTGGCATTTATCAGGAGCCAGCTGTATGTGTGGGAGGGGGAGAAATGGGTGCGTATTTAGATAATTTTTTTGTGAGAAACGATATAGAAAAATATAGATATAGAAAAGATATATTGCATGATTTAAGAGTCAATGATAAAACTCTCCAGGGACATACTATGTTACTCAAAGTATCACTTGCTTCTTTATATATAACATCTTAGAGGATTTTGTGGGCATTGTAAAACCCCAAAGGAGGACAGTACTATGGATACTATATACATTCCTAACCCAATACTTTATTGATCCTAAACTTATTTTAATAGAAATAACTTTAGCATGGAAGTTTTGGAGCAGTCCTTTGATTTTTGGAGATATGTTTCACACTCAGCACTGTAATTGTGGAAGAGAGCTTCAAATCTAATTACTGAGGAGTAGTACAAAACAAATACACAGGTCAATTGTAGAATTATCTGACAAGAGTATCAAGTGTTTGAAACGTATTTAGGAAATTCAAAGAGAGAGAAAACTTCTTGTTAGTGTGCAGTAGCCAGAAGAAACATATAGTGAAATCCAGTCCGAAGATTAATTTCCACTTCTAAAGAAACAAAGGAAACACATCCCTAAAAAGGGGAGAAGGAGCAAGAGGTGCATGTCGGCTTCATAAATTTGCAACATTAGATGTCCTGTCAATATATATTTCAAATGCCTACCAGGATGTTTATGATTGCCTAGATTAATGTACTTATTAGATCCATCAATCAGCTGTCCAGCAAATACATGTGCCTCTACCATGAAGACTACATATTATTATGGTTTCCAAAATGACCAATGAGCACAGGTGGCCCAACTTTCCCTGCTTCTTGGGGAAGAGAGAAGCATTTTCTATTTTCTCATATATATAAAAGTGCAAAGGAAGAAAAATTAATTAAAAAGCAATTGGTTTTAATTGTGTTTGAAGTACTGCAATGGCAGTTACCACCTACATTCTGTGTCCCTATCAGACAAACCATGACACAGCCAAGCTCCCTTCTTAGTGTGACTAACACAACCAAGTCTGGGTCAGCTCTGTAAACCCAAACAGGAGGTGGGAATGACATCTGGGAGGCTTACAGTACTACAAGTTTCCTATGATCTCATTTGGGGTTACTGACAACCCATGTGGGGTGAGTTTTGTTATACTCTTAAGGAAGGATAACACATGCAGAGGGGCTAAGTTATTAACCTACAATTACAAAACTGGTGAAATTAAGTTCAAATTGTATCTGCAGATGCTAAAACTTGTCTTTGTCCTTACTTTGTAGTGGTACCAGAGCAGGAAGAATATGTCATGACCTTCTAGTACACAGATGAGCAATTTCTTATATTTATTTCATAATTTCCTGTCTCATTGTCTTTCTGTTTATTCTCTTCTTTTTCTAAGATTTTTGGCTCCATCACTTACCTGAAGTCCTCTATAAGGTAGTCTTAATATAAGGAAAATATTTAATCTAAGGTTTTGGCTATTTCTGTGAAATCATCACCATAATAAAAAAAAAAAAGCATATTTTCACTATTAATATTTAGTAGTTTGTACAGCAAAAAATAGAGTTCAGCTTAGTGATGGGACCCTGGGAAAAGCATTCCAGTAGGAGAAAATCCAAAAGGTGTTTGCCCTAGTTTGCCCCTGATCACTCCAGTAATGAGCTCAGAGTACAATTAAGTTTAAGTATCTCCTCAGGTGCTTTGCAAACGTCGATTCTGGTATAGTGAAACCATCCCCACAGGGAGAGGTAAATTGAACCATGTGAAAACAGTGTCTTCGTTTTTTTATAAAGTTGATCTGTCCCTGCTGTTTATTACCCACCTGAAGTCCTAAGTTGTGCTTGTGACACCTCAGATGTTTGCTATCTCAATTATGATGAATGTGCAAAATAAGGACTGCAAGCACCTTTTTTCCCACACAGGTGTTACTACCAACTGAGAAGGAGCTTCTTAAAACAGGGAGAGATGAGGAGGAGGCTCAGATATGTTTAATGCATCCTTTCTCACACAAGCTTGGTACTTTCGTTAGGTGGAATGGGAACCTTAAGATCTTCCTGCTATAGATCACGGGTGCCCGTGGAGTCCCAGCGGAGCCTCAGAAAGAGACAATCTGGCAGTCAGCAGCATGGTCTGACAGTTTGCTGGGAGGAACCTCATCTATTTATTTTTCATCACGTTCCCCACATGATGGTAATTTTAGTAGAGAGTGTAATTTAAAGGACTTGTTTCAAGCCACTAATTGTTTCAGCCCAGAGTATACTCTCCAAGGTCCAATTACAGCAAAGCCCCAGAGAGTTAAACTGATTTAAGCATATGGATCAGTCAGTGTATCTACTCCTTGCTCTACCTTCTGTTTGTCGAGGTATGATTATCTCAATGTATGTTTCCCCCGATGAAGCCAGCATCTTCATGAACGTGCCTCGTCATTATTTTATGCTCATTCATTCACTCGTTCATTCACTTATTCATTCACTCATTCAAGAATATTGATGAAACTTCTACTGGGCAACATAAATGAAAAAACCTTCCTCATCATAAGAAATTTAATCTCTAGGAGCAAGGATGTTGAATGCAATCGAGCGTTATAAGTGATCTAGAGAAATCCAACAGTGTCACACAAGAGAGAGGCAGGGTGATGGGGATGCTGATTTCCATATGAGCAGAGAATTAGAAAAGATATCTTAGAGTAAGGAGGTGGCTAAACCTAAGCTGAACACTGAAGATGACTATCTTTTCATGACGTAAATGGAGAAGAGGGTACTTATGAGAGTTCCTTCCCGACAAAGAAATAGAAAGATGAGAGGCACGAAGGTGTGAATTTACGTGGTAATTTACTTGTGTTAAAAAAAATGGAGGTAAGTATATGGCAAGAAGCAGTAATATCTAATATTTATTTGTATAGTCCAGACTCAGTTCTAAGCACTTTATATGTGTTCATCTGTTTAAAATTCACATGTTTCCTGTTACTTAGATGTTTCTATGATCTTCATCTTTACAAATGAGTTAACTGAAAATTGGGTGGCTTGCCTAAGATTATACGGTCAATAAGAAAAAAGAATCTGAATTGGAGCCTTGCAGATGATTTCAAAGCCGCGTTCTCAACCATGATGCTGTGGGTTGAGGAAGGGGCTACTAGTCAGGTCAAGGCTTTGACAGGATCCAAGTTGTTGGTTTAGTCAGAAAGGTACCACCATCCCATTTTAATTTTTAGAGGAAAGCTACACCAAGACTGTAGTGCAGCACATGAAACATGAAACACTAGTAAAGAAAAGCTATTTGAATAGCCCAGGCCAGAGCTGCTGAGGCCTGTAATTATGATAATGACAGGAAGAATGAGGCAGAACAGATCTGATGGTCGAGTGATCAGATGGAGGATAGGCTGCAGAGAATGAGAGTAAAAGAGAAATGGGAGGGGACACACATGTATTTGGCATGATTCATTAAGCATGAATAAATTCTCTATTAAATTTTCAAATGCAGCAATTGTCATCATTATGCTATTTCCAGAATTGATGAGAAACGTCAACACCTCGCCTTACGTCACAACCCAGAATTCCTTGTTTGTGCCTGTGCGGTATGAATTAAGTGCTTCATACATCTGGGGGAATCCAGTCTCTATGAATTAAGTTTCTATCACCGCACTGTGCTGAACAGTCCTTTTTTTTTTTTTCCCCCTTTTCATAATATATACAGAAAATTATTCTTTCTCATCAATCTCACAAAACCTGCTCATTTTGCTTTCATCGCTACAATGACCTTTTCTTATTGCCTGAGTAATGCCTGCCTAGCCCATTTTGTAACAAATACAGATTGCTTTTCTTTTCTTTCTGTCTGGTGATGAGCTGATTAATAGCAGCATGAGTGGCTGCTCCTTGAGACTAATTAATCACCTGTCATAATTGTTCAGCAGTTAAATGACCATTAATCTGGACGCTAGTCAGAGTGAAGGTTGACAGGGTTAGGACAGAGAGAAAAATTCTCACCATGGAATCAGGGCTAAGCCTTTGTTATGCCGCTGCTTCCAAAGTCAGAAGATTGTGCTGTGTTTGGGGATGAGTCTTTTAAGGACTTTGTGCAAATGGAAGACTAAGGGATTATAGGTCATTGTACACTTATCACTTAACTATTAGAGTATGTCACAAAGATTAGTATTATATTTAGCACCATGCAAATAAGCATACATATGTCTTAGGATATGTCAGGTGCCTACCAACTGTTTCCAAGATACATCAACCTATTGTACTAGGTTCTATCCATCTGGCCATCAAATACACTGCCCTCTCATTTCTCTTTTGGTCTTATTATAACAATATATGAATCCTATATTAATACCAGACTAAGCACTTTGCCTGCCTTAAACACATCTAGGCCTCTAAGCCCTAAAGTTTGGAGCAGATTATTGAAAAAAAAATTGGACTGGAAGGAGGGGAGGTAGCATGTTATGCTTAGGGACAGTATAAAACGAAGGTGAGCCCGGCTGGTGTGGCTCAGTGGTTGAGAATCGACGCATGCATCAAAAGGTCAAGGGTTTGATTCCCAGTCAGGCTCCATGCCCAGGTTGTTGGCCCAGTTTCCAGTGGGGGCATGCAGGAGACAGCCAGTCGATGTTCTCTCTCCCTCTCCCTTCCTCTCTCTCTAAAACCAATAAAGAAAACATATTAAAAAAATGAAAAATAAAATGAAGGTAAGAGCATGGGTTCTCAGAATAAGGCTTTCTATGTTTAAGGTCTGGGTCTTTCTCTTATAGCCCCATTGCTCTGATAGTTACTGAACCTCCAGTTCCTCTACTACTTGATCTGAAAATTGGAGATAAATTATCTACTTCCTAGGGCCATAATGGATATTTACCCTATGAAAGATTTAATACAGCCTCTAAACCCATAATAAACATTTAGTAAATGTTAGGAACAGAATTAATTTCGGAATGGAGCCTTGGCACCTACCACTAGAAACCACACTCTGGTGTGACAGCGATCAGTAGCATTTATTTACTCTTTGCATTTTGTGGTAAGGCCTCCATCATCTGGCTCCAGCCTAAAATCCACCTAACAGGTCAGCGATAACAACTTACTCTATAGGAGCCTCTAAGCCAGCGCTTCTCAACCGGTGGGTCGGGACCCCTTTGGGGGTTGAACGACCCTTTCACAGGGCTCGCCTAAGACATAACAATAGCAAAATTACAGTTATGAAGTAGCAACAAAAATAATTTTATGGTTGGGGTCACCACAGCATGAGATACTGTATTAAAGGGTCGCAGCATTAGGAAGGTTGAGAACCACTGTGGTCTAAGCATATTTTTTCATAGGTTGAATTTTGTCTCTCTAAAATTCATAAATTCAATTTCAACCCCCCCTCCAAGTATGACCTAATGTGAGCTTATTCAGAGATAAAGTATTTACAGAAGTAATTAAGCTAAAATGTCATTAGGGTGGGCCCTAGTCCAATATACTGGTATCCTTATAAAAAGCAGCAATTTGGAGACAGAAATGCACAAGGGAGATAAAAGCAGAGATCAGGTGATGTTTCTTCAGGCCAGGGAACACTACTGATGGCCAGAAAGCCACCAGAAGCCAGAGGAGAAGCATGGAACGGATTCTTTCTTGCAGCCCTCCAAAGGAATCAGCCCTGCCCTCACCACCATCTCATATTTGGCCTGCAGAATTGTGAGACAGAATAAATTTCTGTTCTTCTAAGTCACTTAGTTGGTTGGATTTTGTTATGGCAACTGTCATCTAATGAACATGTGTGATTTCATATCATTTTATTTCTACACATGTTTACCTCTTTCTCAAATATTATTCTCTTTTTCTTTCTGCAGAAAAAAAAAAGTTTTATTCCAAATACCTTTCAAGCATCTCTTCAGAGAACACTCAGGTAGTACTGTTGAGTCTTTTCTTTCTTATATACTATACTACAACGTTTAGACTTAACTGTTAAGATTTAGGACACGTCAAAAGTATTGCTAGTGTCCAGATCTTCTATAAAATATCAATGTATATTATATGAGAGAATTAGCCTATTTTAAATTCATAGGTTCTCTGAGGGCTCTGGTCTTTATATACTGAATTTTCCCCCTCTCTGTCTATCCTATCTTGATACCAAAGTACCTCATGCTATACAAGATTTGATTATTTATAGACTCCCAAAGGCCAGCTGCTAGGTATATAAGATGAGAAAACTTACATCAGCTATTACATAGATTTTTTTATGCAAGCCTGCCAGGACTGGAATGCATTTGAATGATGACAGATGTCTAGTCTTCATATTTAAGCATATTAGTGAACTGCAGATATGAGCAACATATCTTTCAACAATGGCTCAGTTATTCTAAACCAAATGTTTGTGAGTCTCGACCTATAAATTACACTTGCAAGAACACCAGGATTCCACAAAAGAATGTATTATGATCCATGGTCTGGTGCCAATGGAATTAATGATTTTCTATTAGGAAATACTATTCTCATGAGTCTTGGTTATGAATATATGAGAGATTCCATTAAACCATTTATCCTCAATAGACTGCTATTTTATATACAAATGTGGGTACTTCTAACACATCAGCTGAACCTGAATGTAGGGAAACCTTCTAATTCTCCCCTAATATGCTTTAATGAATACCAAGCAAGACTAATTTATACCTTTTTCCATGCTCTCAATTGCTTTCAAGATAATGTCAACATTCCTTTTAAAATCACTGATGTCCTGTCTCTACCTGTTCCACCAACCCTCATGTCTTTTGGTCCTTTTACTACATATTACTCCAGATACTCAGAATGTGTTCATGTTAGTGGATGTGGCATTCTGGTTCACATTCTCATCTGTTCATAACTGCTGCTCTTCTTCCCTGGGACATTCTCTCTTTATTCATGTGCAAGGGCTTCTCAGTTCACAAGCTATATTTTCTAGGAAGCCAGCACTGATTACTCAGACAAGTCAGTGTGCTGCTCCTTTTTCACATGTATTTACCTCTATCCACTTCTGTTCTAGCATTGTAATTACTCTGTATCAGTCTGCCTTTCCAGTAGACCACAAGATTTTTGTGGACAAAGATTTTGCTTTGATCATCTTCCTATGATAAATACCCCACACAATAGCTATCCCAAGTGCTTTTTCAGTAGATGGGTGTCTTCTTCAGTACAGGCTGCTATGCACATGTAGATGGGCAGTGTAAGCAACACACATTTATTTCTCACAGTGTAGAACTGGGAAGTCCAAGATCAAGGAGCCAACAAAATTGGTATGTAGCGAGGGTCTGCTTCTTGGTTTATAGACAACAGTCTCGCTGTGTCCTCACAGAGCAAAGAAAGTTCTACACGATTCATCCTCTTTTGATGGCACCAATCTCATCATGGGGGCTCCAGCCCCTTTACCAAATGCAAACCTCAGCACTCCCCAAAAGGTCCCATTTCCAAATACCATTACATCTTTAGGTTTAAAGATTTTAATTTTTTTACAGAGACACATTCAGCTCATATCAACAAGTGAGTGAATAAGTTAATCAGTGAATGAATATAAGAGCAAATTACTATAAAGAGGAACAGATAAACCAGAGAGACATAATTCTTGTAAAATAATGTCCCTGTGTTTTGTTTGTTTGGTAGAGCATTAAACTGTGGTTCTATGGATGGAGCTGTTAGAATGGAGCCAATTCTGTGTGAACAGAAAGTCTTTTGAAGCTGCAGGGCCAGATAGTGCCTAGAGTCTGTTTAAGCGAGTGATGGTCTCTGTGACTAGCAAGAACAGAAGTGAAAAGCCCAATTAGAATAGAAATGGAGTCTCTCTATGTCTCCCTCTCCCTCCCTCTTTTATTTAAATTCTTTTTCCTTATAGATTTGAGAGAGAGAGGGAGAGAGAGAGAGGGAGGAAGATAGAAACATTGATTAGAGAGAACATTGATTGGCCACCTCCTGCATGCCCCCCACTGGGGATTGGCCCCACAACCTGGGCATGTGCCCTGACCGGGAATCGAACCAGCGACATTTTGGTGCATGGGTCAAGGCTCAGCCACTGAGCCACACAGGCTGGGCTCCCTACTCCTTTTAGAAAGGACTCTGGAAGAGCCAAAAAGGACTAATCAGAACTCTTGAGGTTGTGGTCTGTGCTGATTATTGTCAACACTTTACTAGTAATTTTGGGGAGGCAATCTCATGCTAGGAAGTAAGGGAACCTGGAAATGTGGTTTGTCTCCTTTATTTAGAGTTCAGGTAGAAGGTTAAGATCTCACGAGCATTGGAAAAAATCTTAAATATGGTAGGAAATACACATTTATGTGTTATGACAGACAATTACTTTCTCTTCATTTTTTGCCAACATTCCTAATTGTATCCTTACGATTTTGGTAATGACATTTTGAGGGAGACAGATGATCTCAGCTGTTGAAGCGCTCTAAAAGGAACCCTGGGCTAGATGACTCCAAAATGGAAAGGCTTTGCTTCTGCAAGACATGAGAAGAGCCCAAGAGCTGGACGCACTCCGTGAGAACGTTCTTAGCTGTTCCTGGTCTAGCTGACCTTCAGAGTAGCATTCTCCTTTCAGAGCTGTATATCTTGGTTTTATTTTTCTTAAATTTTTTTGTTCCTTTTTTATCCTCATTCGAGGACATTTTTGCATTTTTCTTCAGATAGAGCAGGAGGGAGAGAGGGAGAAAGAGAGAGAGAACCATTGATGTGAGAGAGACACATCAGTGGTTGCCACCCACACGACCTCCACTGGGGCCGGGGACAAACTGCAGCCGAGGTACGTACCCTTAGTCATGCAGTGGTTCTCAACCTTCCTAATGCTGTGACCCTTTAATACAGTTCCTCATGTTGCGGTGACCCCCAACCATGAAATTATTTTTGTTGCTACTTCATAATTGTAATTTTGCTACTGTTATGTCTTAGGCGACCCCTGTGAAAAAGTCATTTGACCCCAGAGGGGTTGCGACCCACAGGTTGAGAACCGATGCTTAGTGGGAACCGAACCCAGGATGCTCTGGTCCGTGGGCCAATGCTCTAACTGCTGAGCCAGATAGGCCAGGGCTTTTATTCTTTATTGATTTTAGAGAGAGAAGAAGGGAGAAGGAGAGAGAAATAGAAACATACATGAGAGAGAACATTGATTGGCCGCCTCCTGCATGCCCCACACTAGGGCCTTGGCCCACAACCTGGGCATGTTTTGACTGGGAATCTATTCAGCGACCTCTTGGTGCATCTTAGTTTTAAATCTTAAGAAAAGTTGGATCTATTAATAAATACCTGAAGGATTATCAATGCCACAGTGCAGGCCCTCATTAATATAGTATGTGAATGGTAACTGTGCTTGTAAATTTCTGGAGAATTTTCTTAACCATTAAGGAACTAACAAAAAATGTTAAATTACTATTTTAAATAATTGAAACTGCCACTCTCCTAGGACGTCAAGAATAAAAGGAAACAATAAAATTCATTAAATCATTGTTAAGAGTTCTGACCTCAATATTTTCCAGGTTACTATGGTTAATAACTTCATATTTCTAAGCCTCCATTTGATTCAATAGAGGAAGTAAAATTTATTATGCCTATATTAAAGTTTATTGTAAGAATTAAATGAGATAAATTATCACCTTAAGCTGACAATAAACCTAGTTGCTACATTAACATTTGAAGCAGAAATGGCCAGCTGACCCCAAAGATTTCTGCTCCTTTTCCACAGTGTAGCGATGTTCTGGGATTTACCAGCCCAAACAAGAACCGCAGGTCCTACCGCCTGTATATCAATGTGGGATTAAATGAACATGACGTTGTTTTGCTAATAGAATGTGAATGGAAGTGGTCTGTGTCACACTGTCAGGACTCGATGTTTAAAATGTAGATATTTTTTCTGCATCTTATCTGTCTGTCTGTTAGCCTAATATCAATGTCACTGACAACTTTCAATGCCACTATTTGTAAGGGAAGAGAGCATAACCCCCATCATTCTGGACCACTGGATGATTGCACAGAGCACAGACCTGCAGTTTTCCAGGAGCACTCAATGAGATAAGCAAGAAAGGTTTCATTATGTTAAGCCCTGAAATTATAATAGCAGTTTTATGTTTCTCTAAATATAGTGCCTCAGCTTTGTTGCAAGAACATTAAGAACAGTACAACTCATTTAAGTATATTGTTTTAGATAATTCAAGATAGCTACTTACTATTTAGTTTAGAGATAGAGAAATGTGGATGAGAAAGTCAAGAAATACAGTAGATATGTCTAGGAAACAATTTCAGATGTGATTATTGTCCAATAGAATTGGCTAAAGCATATAGTTATTTAAAAGCATTCTAAATTTAAGCAAATTGTACTTGCTAGAGAAACCATAGCCCAGATTTAAAATGTCTTCTAACATTCAATTTTAAAAATAACACTTGGTACTCTCAGCTTCCACAGGCATAGAGGAGGCTGTGAAAATTTCACATATGCCATGAAAGATAACCGAAGAGGAGGAAACTCTGAGACAGTGAATCCAGGAACAATTGAGAACAATAGGTATGCCTGGCTTAGTGGCTAAGCATTGACCCCAAGAGGTCACTGGTTCGATTCCTGGTCAGGACACATGCCCAGGTTGTGGGCCAAATTCCCAGCGATGGGCATGCAGGAGACGGGCAATAGATGTTCTCTCTCATCAGTGTTTCTATCTCTCTCTCCCTCTCCCTTTCTCTTTCTCTAAAAAAAATCAATAATAATAATAATAAAGAACAATAGGTAAAAGAATTTCTCCCAAGAGCCATATCACTATTTAATGAAGGAATTCTTCCAACCCCAGAACAGGGTTTCTTATGATGCCAGTCCTTGAGGATCTCGTTATTGATATAGACTAGCGACGGCTATGTGTCCCTTACTCCTTTATTTTCCAACTGGAAGTCTTTAGTTATTCTGTCACTGATTTTGTATTGTCCATTGGGTGATGAATAAACAGAAAACATGCCTTTAAGTTCATAATTTTACAAACAGTGAAACATTCTATCTGCTCTGATGGAGAGGACTGTGGTTACCAGAGATTTAGGCTTTGAGATGCATAGAGGATTTGTATGGCATTTAAGTTGTTGATGATGTTGCTGTTGTTCTTATCCTTTTAATTCTTATTCTTCTTGGTGGGGTGGGTGGAGAAAAAGGGTAATTAATTTTTTTTTTTTTTATGCTTAAGGAAAAGGATACAGAAGGTAATTTGACAATCCGAGGGACAGACCTTAGCAGAGATGGCAAACTATCCGTCAAAGATCTATGTTCCCTTCCACAAGTACAGAGTTCTTTCTGAGAAGCAGCTGTCCAGTGAAGAACTATATTCCAGCCTGGCCAGTGTGGCTCAGTGGTTGAGCATCATCCCATGGCCTGAGTGGTTCCAGTTCAATTCCCAGTTAGGGCACATGCCTGGGTTGTGGGCTCCATCCTCAGTGCAGGGTGTGTAGGAGGCAGCCAATTGATGTTTCTCTCTCACATCGATGTTTCTATTTCTCTCTCTCTTCCTCTCTCTCTCTTTAAAATCAATCAAAATATATTTTATAAAAAATTTTTAAAACAACTATATTCTACAAGATGTTGGCATTGAGGCAGGGCCATCAACTTCTAGCTAAGAGACTATAAACCAAATTGATGTGTGTCAATCTGATCCAAGGTAGTTAGGAAATGTTAATGTGTGCCTTCTCTTGTTCTTCTCTTATCCATAAATTAAAAATCTAATGGTAACCAGGGTTGATGCTGAACATACTGAGGTGAATATGACCCAATAGTGAAAACTGGCCTACTGCCTGATTCTGGAGATACTGGTTCAGTTCTCATGGGGTCCTCTGAGGCTCTATCCTATGCATTCTGTTCAGTCCAAATACCTGCTTCTTTCAAGTATTAATTTGTACATTTGGAATTACTGTGAACAATTTGGGAAATTTTTGCATAAATGAGATTATTCATTTGCAACATACTTGAGAAGAAAAAAAATGTTTAAAGGGGAAGAATCTCCTGGAGAGATTCACTGTCCTGTCTGCTAAAAAAAAAAAAATTATATAACTCTCTTTCATGGAAAGACCACACTCTTTGATTTACTTACTTCAGAAATTAAGCAATATCAGCCTGTTGATTTAATGCCTCGAGGGAATAACTCAGGGCTTGAGTTACTTAAGCCAGTTCTAGAAACTCTTTCTCTTGTGTGTATGTGTTAAGGTACATTTTTCTACATTATGTTTTCTTATTTTTCCAACAGGAGAAAAAAAATGAACCTTTTAGAGTGACAGTTTTACACCAAAAAATGATAACTCAGAAGAAAAAGTTTAACTATGAAGGTGAGTAACAAGGTTTGTTCCTAGCTACTGGATGAGAAGAAAAGGTAGAAGCTTAGAGCTTTAGATGTTATTTTAAGAATCATTTAAAATTTGGTGTATAAATACAGAAATGTATAAATTATATTGAGAAGAGTTTATGTTACTTCCTGACAATAAATTAATTTGCAAACCAATTAGAGTGATTTAGTTTGGTTTAGAAACCAACATATACAAATAGGGTTAGTAAAATCTTTTAGGTGATACACTACATAGGCTTAATTTTTCATGATTTAAAGGTAGTAATTTATATAAATTATTAATCAAAACTTTATAACAAAGTTACTAAAAGTACAAAATAGTGTATATGATCTGTTTATTTGTTTATCAAGGGAATTGTTACAGCTTAGTAAAATGGTAAATTCCAAAAAGTGAAATGGTAAATTAAATATATGTGTTGTTTTATTTGGTATGCTGATAGTATTAATTTTAATTTTAAAGCTTTACATATGTCATCTGTGTGTGTGTGTGTGTGTGTGTGTGTGTGTGTGCATATGAGTGTGCTTGGGCTGCCACACAAAATTCCATAGACTACTTGGCTTAAACAACAAAAATGTGTTTGCCCACAGTTCTGGAGGTTAGAAAATACAAAACAGAGGTTCCAGCAGGGTTCAGATTCTAACTGGAGCTTTTTTTCCTGACTTGAAGACAGCTGCCTGCATGTTGGAGAGAGGAAACGAGTGTTCTGATGTCTCTTCTTAAAAAGACACGAATCCTATCAAATTAGCCATCACCCTCTTGTAACCTCATTTAACCACAATGACTTCCTCACTCTGAACACAGTCATACCGGGAGTTAAGGTTTAATATACGAATTGGGGAGCACCATTCAGTCTATAGCCATCTGAATACATACATATAAAAATACGCTAATGAATGTTTTTTACTAAATTGTTGAAGAGATGATATTCAAACAGTAAAATTAGATCTTTTTTCCACATAATGACAGACTTTTCTGTACTTATATTGCAGAAATACCACACACTGTATTACATTTTATTTCTGTACTTTTAGCACAGTCTTGAATCATTCTAACAGTAACATCAAAAATATTTACTTTAAGAAAGTTAAAAGTTTCTTATGATCATGGTTTCTCAATGCTGTACATATTTTTAAAATACTGCCTGTAACTATATCTTGCCTTTGAATAGTAATGGCATACTCATACCTTGTCTCCTTTGATAAATGCCAAATTCAGAATAAAATAAATATAGTGTTTTTTTTATGCCAAAACTATCTTTGGTGTGTAAAGAAATGACAATAGGAATAATTGGAATTTATTTGTCATTTTCCAAAATTCTATTTTTTATGAGGGCTCTTTTTATTTACCAACATCGAATAAAGTAATCTCTAAAGAATCAAAAGACCAATTCAGTATTTCTAGGTTAATTATGTATAATTAAAACTTACTAATATAAATGTGACTCGTTAATTATCTCTTATATTAAAAACCTAGTCATTCTTAAGTATAAAGTCTGGTACAACAGTTATTTCCAAATTGATTTTGTGTCTAGATTTCACCACTCTTCAACCAGGACAATTAGCATAATTTATAGAATAAATCAAAAGGCTGTGGAAATTTGCAAGGTTTTTACTATTTGTAGTATATTCTTATTCCTACTAAAAATTAACTATGCCCTTATTAATTAATTCTGTGTTTTACCACAAGAAAATATTGCACTTGCCTCCATTCTAACACTGCCAAGTAACTTAATAATTAGCTAGAGCTGTTCTGTTCATCTTCCCATCATAGCAGAGATACATTGGATGTGATCTTAAACCATATTATAGGGAAACCTTAAATAGATAGCCAAGGAGGTATCCGGTACAATTTCTACTTGCCTGTAACACAACATCGACAAAATGTAAAAGGCGAGGCAGGGACTGAGACTGAAATCTTGATGGTCCTTTGATTGCATACAGATTGATTCTGCACAATTTCCCCAGAAACAGGCTATGGACTTTTTTAGGTTATTGTATATCTGTTCTCAAGTTAGAACAAAGGTTCACCTTGCTTGATAACAATAGCTTTAAGAGTACAACAAAGAAAAAAGATTGCCTGTCTGTTTTTCCTGTGTGTTATGTGCCTTTGAGTTGACTCTGACTCGTGTCAACCTTATAAATGAGTGATGCCCACATTGTCCTGTCCTCAACAGCCCTGCTCTTGTAGATTCATGTCTAGGCTTCTTTTATGGCATCAACCCATTTCATATTTGGTTTTCCATTTTTTTTTTTGCCAACTTTATTTCTCCCAGCATTATTGTCTTTTCCAAAGAATCCTACCTTCTCATAATGTGCCTAAGTAGAAAAATGCCAACGCTCTTTACTTTTGCCTTTAGTGATGTTGTAGACTTAATTTTCTCGAAGACACTTATTCTTCTTTATGGTGGTCCAAAATATCCATAAGATTCCCCTCCAACACTATATTTCAAATTCATCGATTTTTTTTTTTTTTCATATCAGCTTTCTTCCATGTCTAACCTTCACATTCATTCATAGTGATTTGGACTGCAGGGGTGTGGACAGTCTTAGCCTTGGTCTATACTAACACATCTTTACTCTCTATGACCTTTCCTACTTCTTCCATGGCTGCCCTGTGTCTCAGCCTTTCCTTGATTTCTTGGCTGTGGTCTCCATGTGAACCAAGGTAAGCAAAATCTTTAACAATGTCAATGTTTTTATTATCTATAGTAAAGATGTGTGTTTCTTCTGTGGTCATGATTTTTGTTTCCTTGATGTTCAAATGCAGTCCTGCTTTGGCATTTTTTTTTTCCTTCACTTTCACCAGAAGTCCTTTGAAACCATTGCTACTTTCTGCCAGTAAAATGGTGTCTTCTGCATATTTTAAGTTTTTGATACTTCTTCAACTAATTTATATTTCTCCTCCCACTGAATCTAGCCTGGTTTTTTGTATGATATGTTCTGTGTACACATTAAACAAATAGGGAGATGTAATGAATCGTAGCCAACACCTTTGTGTTTAGGAAATCATTCTGTCTTTCCATATTCTGTCCTGTCCACAAGAGAGGCTGTGCATCATGACAATCAATTTCTGAGGCATGCCCATTTTTTTGACAGCAACCCTACCTAGACCCAAATTATCTAATAATGGAAGCACTCACTTTGCTAAAGCTGTTGGTAGGTTTCTTTGGAAGTCACTTCCTCTAATTTAAACCTCTACTGCTCATATCATATTTAATATTCAGGCAAGATTTAAAAAATTGATTCTCAAGCTTAAATTAGTATGTGTATACCCAAAAGTACTGCAAGCAGTCATTCATAAAAATGCTTGCACATGAGTGTTCATAGCAGCATGATTTGCAATAGTCAAAAGTGTACACAACCCAAATGTCCATCAATGGATGAAAGGATAAACAAATGTGGTATGTTCTTGACAATAAAAACTTATTCAGCCGTAAAAGCAATGAAGTCTGACACTTGTTACAATGTGGATAAATCTTAAAAACAGTATGCAAAGTGAAAGAAACTAGACATGAAAGGTCACATATTTTATGGTTTTATTTATATGAAATATCTAGAATAGGTAAATCCATAGAGACAGAAAGCATGTTGGTGGTTGCCAGGGCCTGAGAAAAGGGGGAAGTGGGAGTGAATACTTAATGGGCATGGGGTCTCTTTTGGAGGTGATGAAATTGATTAAAGGTGAATATTTTACAACCTTGTGAGCATATTAAAAACCACTGAATTATTCACTTTAAAATAATTAATTTTATGTTATGTGAATTTCATCTCAAAAAACACAAATACTTAAATTAGCCAAAGTTTTATAAACTCTCAAATTTCCATTGTCAAAAATTTTACCTTTGAACTTAATTACAATGAGGTGATCTGTTTTGGAAGTTCATCTACGATCTCTGTATGAATTGAGAATCTTACTAATTTGGAAATACTTCTACCATTCCTAGGTACTGCTTTATTACAGGGTGATATAAGTAATCATTATAAGAGATTCACCCAATGTATTCAGTCTTATTACCAACAGATACAAGCAGCTTTTCCTCACCATCTTAAATATAAAACAAAATAACAAAAAAAGAAAAACATTTTTATTATTCTAAACCCAAAGGCTTCATCTTATGGAGAAGACCTTAGAGAAAGATTGTTCTGGAGCCTCAGTAGAAAGGTACTATTATCATCTCACTCAGTATTAGAATCCCAGTGTCTGTGTGGATCTGAACCCTGCTATCAGTCTGAGGATCTATGTGTCTCAATTTAAAAGTTATAAGCCAAACTTCAATCAATAAAAAAAAAAAAAAATGTTCTGATGACTCAGACTAAGATTCTTAGGAATTATTAAAACTACATTATCAAAACCACAATGAGGTACTACTTCTCACCTCCTTGAATGTTTGCTATAAAAAAAGGCAAAATATAACAAATGTTGGCAAGTATGTGGTAAAAAGAAAAGCTGTACACTCTTGGTGGGAAGATAAATTAGTGCAGCCATTATGGCAATCAGTATAGAGGTTTCTCAAAAATTAAAAGTAGGAGTATTGTACGGTCCAGCAAATTTACTTGTGGGTATATATACAAAGGAATGGGAATCAGAACAATGAAGATACATCTTCACTCCCATCTTCACTGCAGCATTATTTATAATAGCCGTGGTATAGAAATGACCTGAATGATCTTTGACAGATGAATGGATAAAAATTGTGGTGTAAATATATGCAAAGAAATATTATTCAGCCTTAAAAAAGGAGATTCTGCCCCTTGCAACAACATGGATAGAGCTGGGGGCCATTATGATAAAAGAAATAAGCAAGACACAGAAAGAGAAAGACTGCATAATCTCACTTATATGTGGAATCTAAAATAGTCAAAGTCATAGAAGCACAGAGTAAGATAATATTTGCTGAGGGAGAGGTAATGGAGTGATGCCTGTCAAAGGCTACAGAGTTTCAGTTATATAAGATGAATAAGTTCGAGAGATCTGGTGTACAATATGTACATTAGATGGTATCAACAATATTATATTGTATAGTAAACATTTGCTAAACGGATAGATCTTAACTTTTTTCAACACACAGAGAAATTGTAACTATGTGAGATGATGAGTATGTTAATTTGCTTTATTGTGGTGATCATTTTAATATATATATATGTGTGTGTGTGTGTGTGTGTGTATATATACATACATATATATATCTCAAAACATGTAGCTGTAAGACTTAAAGCTAGACAATTTTTATGTCAGTGACATCTCAATAAAGCTGTAAAAAAATAAAAGTGAAATATATTTTTGTATATTTTTGGAAGGTAGTCAAACTAAATAAGTGAAGATTTTATTCAACAAAAATTGTAAATTATTCAACCACTAACCCCATTATAACAAAATGTGCTCTCCATAAAAAGAAGTCAAGATTAGTACTACTTAATAAATCTCAAAACCAGAGAAAATGAATAAATATATTAATGTGGCCCCTTCCCAACAGGTAGCCCTCTTAAAGGATCCCACCTATGCCTGGCTGGTGTAGCTCGGTGGTTGAACATTGACCCATGCACCAAGAGGTTGCCAGTTCGATTCCTAGTCAGGGCACATGTCCAGGTTGTGGGCCAAATCCCCAGTGAGGAACATGCAGGAGGCAGCCAACTGATGTTCTCTTTCATTGATGTCTCTATCTCTCTCTCCCTTTCCTTCTCTCTAAAACCAATAAAGAAAAAAATTAAAACAAAAAAGATCCCACCTAAACCATTCAAATGCAGACTCAAAAATTCTATAAATGGCCTTCCCAATATCCTCTTTTGAGACAATACCAAGATCCTAAGTGGTTTCTCACTTTCTACATAAGTTTAAAATAAGTCATCTTTGCTTGATAAACAGGTTTCACTAGTCAGTCCTCCATCATCATAGCCTACTATCTATGCACAGCTGGTGTGAAATATCTAACAGACATTTGACATTTAACATACCTGAAACAAAATTCTGTTTTATACCCGCCTGTTTTCCTTCACATCTTCATTTCTATCTAAGAACTGTTACACTCTCACAATTATTCAGGCTCTAACCCAGGGAATCATCTTTGATTTCCTTATTTCTATGATGCTCTACAGCCAATTATACCATAAATCCCCTTGTGTTCATAACATATATAGTATTTTTTACCACAAAAGACCCCAAAGAGCCATAGCAATCTTGAAAAAAAAAGAAAAAAAGAACAATGTTGGAGGAATCATGCTACTTGCTATCAAACTATACTATAAGGTCAAAATTATGAAAACAGCATAGTACTGGCATAAAACACACATACACACACACACACACACACACACACACACATATCAATGGAACAGAATTGATAGACCAGAAATAAACACATGCCTATATGGTCATTATTTGACAAAGGAGGCAAATACAAAGAGATAGTTTATTCAATAACTGGCGGTGGACAAATTAGACAGATGTGTGCAAAAACAACACTAGACAACCTTCTTACACAGTATACAAAAATAAACTTGAAATTGATTAAAGACTACAATGTAAGATTGAATACCATAAAAATCCTAGAAGAAAACATAAGCAGTAAAATCTTGGACATTTCTTTAGCAATATTTTTTTCTGATATATCTCCTGGGGCAAGAGAAACAAAAGTAAAAGAAACGGTACTACATCAACTAAAAAGGTTTTGCACAGCAAAAGAAACCATTAACAAAATGAAAAGACATCCCACTGAATGAGAGAATATATTTGCCAATTCATCTGATAAGGCTTAATGTCCAGAATTTATAAAGAATTCACATAATTCAAGACCAAAAAAAACAAACAACTCAATTAAAAAATGGGCAAAGACCTAAGTAGACATATCTCCAAAGAGGACATATAGATGGCCAATAAAAAGATGCTCAACATCACTGAACATCTGGAAAATGACAATTAAAACCACAATGAGATATTACCTCACACCTGTCAGAATGGCAATCATCAATAAATCAACAAACAATAAATGTTGGTGATGTGGAGAAAAAGAAACCCTCATGCACTTGTTGGTAGGACTGTAGATCATTGGCTACTGTAGAAAACAGTATGGAGTTTCCTCAAAAAATTAAAAATGGAACTGCCTCATGACCCAGTGATTCCACTTATAGGTATATATATGAAGAAACCCAAAACATGAATTCAAAAGAATATATGTTCATTGCAACATTACAATAGCCAAGCTTTCGAAGCAACTCAAGTGCCCATCAATAGACGAGTGGATAAAAAAGCCGTGGTGCATATATACAATGGAATACTACTCAGCCATGAAAAAGAACAACATCTTACCATGATAGACAGCATGGATGGACCTAAAGGATAATATATTAAGTGAAATAAAGTCAGAGAAAGACAAATACCATATGATTTCATTTATGAGTGGAATCTAAAGAACAAATGAACAAACAAAATAAAAACAGACTTTTAGATACAGAGAACAGACTAATGGTTGTTAGAGGGGAAGGTGTTTGGAAACCCGGTGAAAAGGTGAAGGGATTCAGAAGTGCAAATTAGTAGTTACAAAATAGTCATGAGGATATAAAGTAAAGTATAGGGAATATCCTCAATAACCTAGTAATGGCTTTTTTTTTGGTGCCAGATGGGTACTAGAAATAACAGGGAAAGCACTTTGTGAAGTATATAATTGTCTAACCACTGTGCAGTATACCTGAAACTAATATAAAATAATAATGTATTAATAATAATAATGAATGTAATAATATTGAAAATAATGATATTGAATGTAAACTGTAATTTAAAAATAAAAGAAAGTATATAAAGTATTTGTAACATATGTGTGGTATGAATCTGACCACTTTTTCTCACCTCTGTTGTTAAGATTCTGCTCCAAGCAACCATTTCTCTTACTTGTATTCTTATGATAATCTTTCTGAATTTTCTTGCCTCTGCCTTTGTCCCTGGCTCCTGCTGTTTAAGGTGCAGCAGTCAAGGCTCTCCTGTCACATCATGTCAAACCTCTGCCAGGAACCCTCCAGGGATTGCCCGGCTTATTCAGAGTAACAGCCAGGTTCCTGTGAAGGACTTGCAGGACCTGCTCTATCATCAGACCTGGTGTCCTGCTTCCCTTTCCATGCCCACTGTGCTACGATAACATTGAACTCCATGTTGACTACTCTATGATTACATTGACGTACCACAGGATTACTCGTGTTTCCCCTAACTGCAATGCAGTTTCCTGAGATACTCACATGACTTCCTCTCCTCCTTCAGCTTTTCACTCAAGGCCAACTTTTCAGTGAGCACATTCAAAATGGGGGACCACTTTTACTTGCCTTCTGTACCTTGATGACTTTGTATTTTTCTTTAGCACATATAATTATCTACTTTTTAAATACAAAAATGGGAAGGCTTTTGTTTCGCCCTAGTTTTATGTTTTTACACTACTCTATTCCCCACACAAAGAACAGCATCTTAATGCAAAATTATGTTTATCAATCTATACATACCATACTATCTTAACCTATGCTATACATTCTGGAGGGCTGAGTGTGGGCTGTTCTCTTCGGCCTGTGAGTACTGATCTTAGACTGCCCATTGCTGGTGCCATTTAACAGAGCACTGTCTGATTTTGTTTTAGAAAGGAATATTGGCTAACCTCCTCAAATTTATTATCACCTTCCTATAACCATCTGACCTTTTATGCTTTGCTCCATCATTGAATTGTTGGTGATTATGACCCAAAATACCCAGTGCTGTCTCATGACCTAATATATCATTCTGTGTACTTTCTTGACGGCATTGATTACAGACTGCCTGGTAACAAAATCAGCTACTTTTCTCTCCTAGCCTATGCTCTCTTGCCCCTTCATATGTTGAACCAATTTCTCCAACTGGCTGGTACTCTGGAAGCCTGTCTGAGTGTCTGCGGCACATCGAGTTCTCAAGAGAGGTTTTAAAGTATAGGAGAAAGTGCTATAATGTTCTGCCTTCTCTTTTGTGGATGCAAGACCTGTATTATCACTGTGGAAGTATTTACCATACTATTTCCTAGCTCAGCACCTAATACATAAATAGGTCTCAAGTAAAAGGGGAAATACACACACACCAGGGTGGGAAAAGATTAACCGTTGCCATACAAATAAATAATACAATAATTAATAAATAAACCAAGAATAAACTCTTTTTTGGTGTACTCACAACTTTTTGTACTTGAGACCTACATATATATTATTTAATATTTATAATTCCTAAATCAAATATTTCATTTAAAGTGGAATCTCTTCATTTACTCAGTGTTGACCTCTCTGTTGCCCTTCAGGTACATCCTGTATTATCTGGGATATCTTGGTATTCCTTCCATATATTTTCATGTCTTGTCTGAAGCCAAATATGTCCTGTAGGAAGCAAATGGGGCAATACCCTCATCTCTTAGATCCTGAAATTCTTGCTTTGATCTTCTTGCTTGCTTGTATGTGGTATGGGGGTGTGCTTTTTAATCTTTATACCTCAATTCTACTTCAATCTAAAACTTCTTGAATTGCTTGGTTTTCAGTATCACTCTATACACGTAGATCCACAGCCTGTTGTCCTGCTCTCTGCCTAGTGCCTCTGGCTCCCATTTGTTAGGGAAGAGGTTCTGATAAATAATGAGTGCCTTCTCTAGACCTGCCGCGTTCAGTGCAATGCAATGAAACTACAAGCACACTCTGCTTGGAGTGAGAGGGAGCTTTGCAAGGTAGCAAATGCTCTAGCTCTCTGGACGCAGTCCCATTTATTAGCAGATCGGTACCCCCAGGTTACAAGTGTTTTTAAGTAAATTATATCCTTGAGATGGTATTACTGCATACACCCTAGCTTTGTCTCTTGCTTTTTATGGGAAGAGACCTTGAAGCCAAAAGATAACAAACCCTTATTCACATGCAAATGAAGTACCCAGTACACCTGGGCCAGGTTCCCTGTCTCCCCCAGCTAGGATTTCCAGAATTCATTAACACAAGGTTGAAAGTGCCTAACACAAGGTTAAAAAACATCAATCTTTCAACCCTCCAACCCCACAAATGAGGGTTATTTGTTGATGCAAACTTAAAAACTTTGTGGAAGTATTCACCCTGATATTGTCAACTGAGGGTATAAAGGCTATTCACTAGGAGATAAGCTATTCCCATACAATGAATATTTATTTTATTCTACTACCAAAATGATGCTCCTAACCTTTCTAGAATTTTAATATTTTATTACCACTCACTATGATATTCTGACTATTAGTGATGTAAATAGGGGTTCCTATAGCCCAATTATAATAATACAATTATTTTCTACTTTACAATTAGGTTGCAGATGCACCAAACTATAATGGGAGATAAAGGGCCCCCTTTTTTATTTTTATTTCATATTTTAATAGTATAAATTATTAATTTATAATAATTAATCCCAATACTTCCTCACCTCATCCAATGTGGGAGTATGCCTGTAAGACCCACCAAAAACATTCAGAATTGACAAGATCACCCAACTCTATCCCATGTGAGGAACTCAGAGTAAAGAGCTCCCATGGCCCAGAAGCACAATACAATTTCAGCCCAAGCTATCCAGGAGCACTGACTATTGGGAAATGAGCCTGTCTGGGGCTCCTAGTGGAACCAGAAGTAACCAGTTGCCTAAGAATGAAACAGCCAATCATTTCCCTACTGATATGTAATCTGAGTAAATCACAAATAAAAGACATATCCAAGAATTGATGGTTTTCTAGGTAATTTCTAAAGCCAAAGACACTGATAATATCCTGTAAGTCCTCATACCAAGGAAGCCAAATGGTATAGGAGTTTCCATGTTGAGTAGCAAGAATGTATAGTCTGCCCAGCCAGTGTGGCTCACTGGTTGAGCATTGACCCATGCATGAAGAGGTCACCAGTTTGATTCCTGGAGAGGGCACATGCCAAGGTTGTGGCCCAAGCCCCACTGGGGGGCATGCAGCAGATAGCCAATCAACGTCCTCTCTCATCAATGTTTCCATCTCTCTCCCACTCCTTTTCTCTCTCTCTAAAATCAATAAAAGAAAAAAAAATGAATGCATAGTATTTCTTATACAACCCATTATCTTCCAGCAACTGAGATATGTATTTAAATGCAGAGATAAACTTGAAGTTTCTTTTCTTATTACAATATAAATTGTATTTATTATTAAATTTTGAAAAGTACAAAATAGCAAAAAAAATCTTCAAAAAGTAGAGATAAAATGTTATTATATCTACTCTCACTAATTTTTCCTGTTTGTTGATGTGTATGTTTATATATGAATACATATATTATATTTTAATCTAATAATATAATATTGTTTTATAAGCAGTTTTTCCTATTAAATTGTTTGAATATACTATGTTATGATAGAATCTTGTAGTGACATCTTTTTTAAGAAATGCACAGTATTGCATACTAAAAATGCATCCTAGAATATTTATACTCATCTCTAATATATAACAATTAATTTTTTGTCAAGTTTTCTTATGTTATGATGAACAATCTTCCCTAATTGTTGAGTTCTACATCTGTTATGAATTAGTTCTTTCACTATGAATTACTAGTTTAAAGTATAAGAATAAAGTAAAGGCTTCAGATACACACTGACAAACGTCCTCCAAATGATTGTAATGCATTGTACTCCTGCTCGTAGTGGATTAATATATATTCTCTAAATTACCGACAAAGTAGGATATCATCACTTAAAAATAGTCCCTCATTTGAGGGAAAAATGCTGCCATCTTACTTTTATTTTAATGCATTTGATTGAGAGTGATATAGTTTCACACTTTTATTATTAGTTTCAATGTCTTCTTTATTATTCCTATTAATTTTTGTCTAAATTTCTATTGAGATGGCTATATTTTTATTGATTAAATAAAAGTTTTTTATTTATTAAAGATAACAACTGTAGTATACAGGACACTTATTATCTCAGTTTTGTAGGTGATAACCTTAAAATTTACAATTTAAAAGGAAATACATTTATGTTTTCTTTTAGTATATCATTGATATTCTAAATTATGGAATTATTTTGGTATATGCTCTAAGTTAAAGATCTATTTACCCCTAAATAATTAGTTGACCCAGGTGATTAAATAGATTTTAAAGTCAGTGGGAGAATACCAGGAATTCAATTAGAAAGCTTATCCTTCATGTATCATTGGTATAAAGTTGGGTGATCTTTTTCAATAACTATTGGGTATTCTTAGGAAGAAGCTGCCACCATCAAACTGAAGAGAAGAATGTCCTTAATATAGGGTTATCCTGCTCAGTGGCTCTTTTTAAAACAAATAGACCAAGAAATAGGAGAAACATCTGAGAGAAATGCAGCTTCATGGAAACTCCAGTGGTCTCATGGAAAGGGATGAAGAAGGACTTTTAAAGCTGGATACCTCAAAACCTCTGTGAACCTTGCAAACCTTGCCACAGTCAGAAGAATTAACACCTTTCCAATGTGTGTACCTGCGATTTGCTGGGCAGAGTGACAAAACTAATACATAAACTTCTCTATATAGCAGGTTATTGTGAGCATAAATTCCCAAAAATGTGTTCCAATCTTTCTATAAATTTTTTTTTCACATTACAAAGTGTCCTTACTTTCTACAATATTTCTATAGCTCTCCATATCCCAGTCAAACCAAACCATCCATCATCTCCTGATATTTGTAACTTTTATATTTTCGTTTTTATGCTATTCCTTCTGTCTCAAGTGTTTCTTTCCATTTATTCTCTCAAAACTATGCTCATTCTCCAATTTAAATGCAGTGTCTTTCACAGAAGCTTCCTGATTACACAGGGCAGAATTAATGACTCTTTTTGTCCACATTTCACAGCAGTGATCTTATGTGTTGATTATCATTTGTTTTTATGCCTTACATTTCAATGTTATTTACATGTTTATCACCTTTCACTTAACTCTGAGGTCCACTGAGAGACTCTTTTTCTAGTCCATCACTGAACCTTAAACAGTATCTACTACAGTGTCCACTATACAGTAGATACTTAACAGAAATTTGCATCACGGGCAAATAAGCAACATTTATGGAAACAGAAGTAGTCAAACAGATGGCTAAGGAAAGGGAACAGACTCATTCAGGTGTCAGTGTATGCTAGGTGCTATAAACACATTCTCAGTTAATATTCAAGACACTGTAAGTATGTATCATTACCATGATTATTTACAAATAAGAATGGAAACATAAGAGAAAGATATTCTGTCTAAAGTCACATGGGCAGAAAGTGTCAGAGCTGAGATTCAATTCAAGCATCTCTTACTCCCTTGCAGACCCTTCTAGTGTATCACACCAAATCTTTGCTCTCAGTCTTTCTTTCCTATATTCAAGGAGTAGAACAAGAACAATTTATACTGAAAACATTATCAATCAAATCATTTAAAGGTGTAAACTGGGCTGTTTTTAGAACCTATTTGAGTTATCCATTTATTAAATTTTCTAAGGAAGAACTCACAGTCATGAAGCAAAGAACAGTTCACCACTACCTGCATTGGGTAGATATGCTACAATCACAGCCCAGAGAAGAAATAGAGTCATGGGGAATGGAATGATCTGGAAGACCTTGAGGATTGGCTGGAAATCAGAGAAAATAAGAAGGCCATAAGAAGCCTGTGTCAGGCACAACTCTAGGTCTTGTACCAAACAAGAAAGCAAACTCTCCATCCCCGTTTGAGCATTTAGAGCTAGCCAAGTGTTGAAAATACTCACATAAACCCTGCACCTTTTATTTTAGGGTATTTATAAAATACTTTTACAAAATATTGTCTTATATCACCTTCACAACCCTGTCATATCGATAGTAAGAAAGGCATTCATGTGTTTGTTTGTTCATCCATTAATTTATTTAGTCAAACATCGACTCGCTGATTCTTTTAATCACACAGAAACTCACTTGGGGTTTTCTATGTGACAGGCACAGTTCTAGGAACTTTTAGATACAGATATAAAATGGTCCGTGGTGTTTAGTATTATTCTTCTTATTTCAGATTGACAATTTGAGTCCATGATTAGTGAATTGACTTACCCAACCATAAAGAATTGAAGAGCAGGAAAGGAATATTGATCATATCATTTAACACCCTAGTCAGGCAAACAAAATCCTAGTCTTCTTTAAAAAAATGAAAAAATGATGGTATAAAAACTACAAAATCGGTAGGTGTTTGTACACTACTTTGATCTTGTTGGCTATTTTATCTTCCCTCGTTCAACCTTTCCCTCAGAGCTCCTGGCTAAAGCTCTTTAGTCTTTCTGGGCTACTTTCTCCATACTCCTCACAAGACTGAAAAAATATTCTAAGTAGGCTTTTGTTGATGCAAAAGTGGGGACCCACAGGCAGAGGCTGAGTGCTGCAGAGTTGGAGCTCGCTAGCTAAAGCACAAATTGAGCTTCTGATAGATTCAATAGTAGGGACTAGAGCTCTCTTTTTAAATTCAGTACTTTCTTAATTGTACCCAAGAGCCATTTCAGATCAATGAAAAGACACACTCCTAAAGAGACACAGTTTTGTCACCTAGGCAAACGACACTTGGCAGGCCTCCTTCAGAGAAAAATCTCATTAAAATAGAAAGATACCAAGGCTTCTATTACAACAAATAGGGTTGTCTTTACCAGAGATAATAAAAAGCATTTTAACATCTATTTGAAAAGTTCCAGGATAATAGCTTGTTCAAATTGTGACTCCTTCAACCCTATCTTTGATGCTGAAATTCATGCCATTATGCTGTGAAGTAGAATAGAACAGCATTGCGCATGCACCAAGCACATATGCTACCTGATTTAAAGAAATTCTCACAATAATTGTATTGGTATTATTATTATTACTTGTCACCCAGGGTTTCAGGGTCATATATAAATTGTACACAGAGAAACCATAATTTAATTTCACTATCGAGTCAGTTTCCTCATCCATAAAAGGGGGCAAAGGGCCTATTATTGTGAGTTTTCCTATCAAGAGGATGTGGAAAGGATCAAGGGAGTAATATATTTTGTAAATTGTAAACTAATACATGCAATTGAAGGTAAAGTTTATGTAAAAATGCTGCTTGCTTCCAACAGCAAATGAGCCTGCCTCTAATGGTGGATTAAGGGTATTAAAACCAGGTCGTAGGGCCCACCTTCACCTAACTTGCCATCCTGACTACCACTACAAGGATAGATAGTTGGCATTAAAACATTTATTTTCTATTATCTTTATCAACATTTTTCTTCCATGCCCACACTCATAATATAAAAAATCAACTCAGTCTTACTAAAAGCTATTGCATTTTTTAATATTGTAAAGTTCTTAAAATCAAGAATTCGTTGGTGTCTATCTGAAAGTTAGCAATTCCTCGAATGTTAGCAATTCCTCAGATATTAGCAATTCCTCAAATATTAGCAATGCACAACACACCTGTCACAGAAACCTTTAATTGCATGAAATTAGACCATTAGACCTCAGTGACTCTTTCTTCTAGCTCAGGGGACTTGGTGATATTTTATGTACCAGTTTATGCAAATCACAAAGTGAAATATTATTTTTTTTCTTATAAATAGATGTAGAATTACAAGGTAATCCACATTTTTTCATCTGAGTTTATGTTAATCAGTGTAATGGAAATGTTCTTTAATCCATTTATTTATTTAAATCCATTTATTTAAACCACTTATTAAATGGTTACTATATGTGATCACAATGCAGACTGTTATAAATATATGTGATTTATTACTCACAAATCATTTGTTCAGAAAGTACAGACAGAGGAATCAAGGTGGAGAGACCCCAAATGAATATCAAGGACCACACACAGAATTGAGTACAGCAATGATGAAAATCTGTACATCCAACTCAACTCAACGAATAATATCTTTTCCTGAGGCCCTATAGTAAATTATGAACCATAGTATATGAAAGAGTTTGTCATTTAGAAAAACTGTATTTATTATTGATTTATTTTTCCATTTATTAATAAATCAAAATATAATGATGCCAGTCAATACTCGGATCAGCCTATGATAACCAACTCCCTCACATTGATTTGACACAGTAGTTTAAAACATAATCTTAATGTTTGTTTAATTATTCCACCTTAGATCAAAATTAAATTTCCGTGATGCTTCAAAAATTACAAAATGTCAAGACCTGGTATTCATCTATTTTCAGAACCAGAGGTCTTAGAGTACGGAACCAATAACTTAGGAATAGTATACGAAGTGCAGTACACCCAGAGGTAACTGCAATGAAATACATTTCTACTCAGTGCTGAATGGGCAATAAAGTGGAGATGAGGGAGACATATATTACCTGACTTCAGAGCTTGGCTTTCCACATCTTGAAGGGTGCTGAGACTGGGCTAGAATAAGAAGTGCTTCCTAGAGTTTTAGGATAGAGGATCATCTTCTTTTCTACATTCAAATAGAGTTTCCTTCCTTAGCCACTCCCTCCTCACCAATCCTCTCTTGAGTCTACTCTAGTAATTAAGGCTGCGCCCCATCTTGGATAAAACTTGCTTTGACGATGATATTGCACACTAAATTATCCTTTCTCTCTGAGTATCGATAGCACTTGTAATTTAGACATCCCAGGATTCACATGGCTATTTATGAATCATGTTTATAGTAATTGTCTTAACCTCATGCCCCAAATCCACACCTTCTGATCTACAGGTCTCTTTATTGAACTATGTCTGAGATTCCTAAACACACATGGAAATCTTTATATCGCAAATGCTCCTTAAGTCCTATCAATTTACACATCCTGGGGCAAAAAATGTTTTGTTTTTGATGTCGTCACTTTTTAATATATTACTCAAACTCGAACACTTTTGAGAGTGAAAGGAGGCTCTTTCCAGATGAGATAGCTGTAGCACATGAGAACTGAGACTTCCCTGATCAAGCTGATGCATTGGGTCACCTTACCTCCAGGGATCCCCCAGAAGCAGACAGTGTCACACTGCTCTCCCCTGCCTCCTAGCTCCGGGCTGTGTCACATCTATTTCCTGGTCCATGTCTACTCTCAACTCACAGCAAGGCTTCAAGCCCATTGGTGGTCTTAATGAATCTACAGACTTTCACTCCTGGGCATGCAGTTATTCCTCCGTGGAGAGACAGGCAGGGCAGTGTCCAGATGAAAACATGGTCCAGTCTCACCTTCTATCTCGAACTCCCAGGTCCTAGTACTTGGGCCATGCAATTCTGCATGAATTTCTACCCGTCAGGAGGTGCTTTTATTTAGTAGCCCTTCAGCCATGTCATCTCATCCCATCAACTCCACATCTGGTTCAACATAGCGGTGCAGATGTGCACACTTTTAGACATGGTTCAGATACTTTCCCATTAGCCACCTAGAACCCTTTCAGATGCCCCCTGAATTTTTAGAAGTCAACTATCCAGTATATACTTTGACTATTAGAAGAGTGGTCAGCCAAAGGTTAAATCTATATGCTAACTTAGAAGAATTTAACCTCCAATTCAGTCATGATAACTTGTTGTATCATTATTATTTATACCACACAGTCTAGCTCATAAAGCTTCCTTCACCAGCATCTGCCGTGCTTAAAAACAACAACAACAACAAAACAGTGTTCTCACTTTCACACAGACTTTTGTCAAGTTTGTTCTTCTTAAATATTGTGTCAGGGTTATTTTCAGTTCTTCCTATTCCCTCTTCATTGCATTGTCTCGGTATTAGTGATGCTGCCAGTGATGATAAAGGGTAACTTTAAAGGACAGTTGTAACAGTTGACATGCATTGCTTCATTTGAGATGCACAGTACTATGAAATTACGAAGTATTATTTATTATTCCATTTTCACTGCTGAGAAAACTGAGGGTAAGATAATTTTTTAAAAATTTCCCTGGGTCTAATGCTTAAAAAGTGACTGAACCAGAATATAAAGTCTATGGCTTGGAACTAGACTTTCTGCCCTCCAAACACTGAAAATACTCTCTCATTGCAGCAACTTTTTAAATGGCTTTTGCCAGCACCAATGACAGAAAGTTGAAAGACGTGTAAAGCACCAAGGTGAATGCCAGACACTACTCAGCAGTCCCTCTTAATAAAATGCCTATTTATTTTTCTGCCTGATGGATATCTGTTTGCAGTGGAATCGGTTCTCTTTTTTTGGCAGTGCATCCCACTGGCTTGAATACTTCAGCTTTGACCTTAAGTTTATGTCCCTTCATCTTCCCTTAGATAAATGTCATCCCTTGGGACTCATAAGAGGTTGCCTGGTACCTGTTTAATCATTATTATTGCCTTTTGAATATCTTACCCCACTGGTGCTAGAAACATCAGGGCATCATTTTACACAGATCAGCAACTCTGTGTACACCAGTTTAGGTTACTTTGCAAAGGTGGCAGAATAGCATTGCGCTTGTCTCCCTCACAGATGAATTCAGTCACATTTTAAACAGATTCTTCAGATCTAGAGACTGCATTTCCCGTACTGCATCAGAAAAAAACAGACAAGTTTTCTATGCCTCTGCAATGTCTCTGATCAATATTAGAATATGTATTATATTGTGGTGTAGAATAAGGTTTTGGGTTTGGGTTGAAGTTCAAACTCCATCACTCATTTATCTGATGATGGGCAAATTACTCAAATGCCCTGAGGCTCACTTTTTTCGTCTGTCCAATAGTTAGTGTGAATACATATCATGTATGTTAAAATGCCTGAGACAGCCTAAGTGCTGCATAAATAGTAGCTCTCATTAAAATCAACAATAATGGCCTCTACTGAATCAGTAAGTAATTAATCCTTTTTTGTTTCATTTGAAGAAAGTAGACAATAAAGGCTTAGAAGCTGTAATGGGTCACAAGGTGAAATGAAACTCTAAATATTGGCCTCAACAATGGAGATAAATGGGGGACATCTGTAATACTTTCAACAATAAATAATACATTAAAAATAATAGTATAAATAAAATAAATACTGGCCTCAAGATACATGGAGTATTAATGAAGGGACCTAGAGATTATTATGCTAAGTGACATGAGCCAGTCAGAGAAAAACAAATACCACGTGATCTCACTTATATGTGGAATCTAATGAACAAAATAAAGTGATGCACAAAATAGAAACAGAGATGTGGATACATGGAACAGACTGATAGTTATTAGAGGGGAGGGAAGGGGGGGACTGGATGAAAGAAGGTAAAGGAATTAGCCAAAGAACATATGTGCATAACCCATAGACACAAACAGTGTGGTGATGGCCAGAAGGAAGGGGAAGGGCAGGTTTGGGTGGAGGCAGACAGATAGGGGATAATGGGGACATCTGTAATAGTGTCAACAATAAAAATAAAGGGTCTGCTCAGAGTAAAACCACTTCACTATGAGAAGCAATTCAGAAAAAGATAACTTGTTTCCAAAATTTTAATTGTTCTCATTCAAGTGATTTAAAACGTTGTTTTCGTTAAATAACTGATCCTTCACTTGCTTCCTCAGGCGTTCCTTTTGTTTCAGACATTTTAAAAAATTGCACTTTTTAACTGAATCCTCTGAAGTACAATGAACAAATCAGCTAACTCAGTAATCCATCTCTGGTGGGCGGTATTTTATTTAATGAAGTTGAAAATGTAAATGTGTAAGTTCATTGAAGGCACCAAGGGATGAAACTTTCATGGGAAGAGCGTAGGAAAACAGGATTTTCTCAAGCAGAAAGGTCACTCAGTGCAGACGAGAGACAACTGGGAACCGGAAGGCCAATCATTAATGATGTATGACCTTGACAATTGATTGAATCCCTCTTGGGTCAAATCCTCTCATCTGTTAAATAAGAAGATGGTGTATTTGCTGAGTTGTGATGTTGCTTGTTGAGTTCTAAGCCTGAAATATTGAGAGAAACTTTCTAGGAATTAATTTTTTAACTTAGATGCATTGAATTGAGTTAATCATTAAACTCAATTTATATCCCCCCATCATCACTCATTTATACAAGTTTAATTATTTTTTGTTTGTTTCTTGGTTGTTTCTTTTCCTATCATCTCGATATTCACTCCTATTCCTATCATTTCCACCATAGGTACCTACTTGAATACATTTAATATATGTTTTTGGATAATTTTATTTTTTAGATCATTTTTGCATTACACAAAAAACATTTTGGTGTGTTTCATTCTGTGACTTATAATTGTCTCAACACTATGTTACTATAATTGTCTCAACACTATGTTACTGTTTGTCTCTCTAGTTCATAGTTTCTCACTACTGTCATATGCTTACACAACAAACTTCTTCCACATTTACCCCTTCTCTCAAGTCAAGACACTTCGATGATCTCTACCTAATTATTACTCCGAGTGTTCAGACTTAATTATCTAAGATAAGTATTCTTAGATAATTTATAGTTATTTTGGGGGTATTATGAACCATATCTTTTTTTTCTCCCCTACATAACTTGTGTTAAACTGTTTATATCTGGTGAGGAGAAACACATTGATTTTTTTTTTTATCTTGTATTTGAATATCTTGCTTAATCCTCTTATTAGTGTTAATGGTTTGTAAGGAGATTCTGTTTGAATTTTTAACAAATAATAATATTTTCTGCAATAGAAATTTTGTCTATAGTTATGTCTTTTATACGTTTCCTTTTCTTATTACAGTGATAAAAACTTTTGGCAGTGATATCAGACTTCTTTCCATCACAATCTTAAAGGGAACGAGTCAAACTTTGCCTGCTGAAATTGATATTTACTCTATGATTTGATATATAATCTTGATTGTGTTAAGGAAGCTATCTTCTATTATTAGCAATGAAAGTATTTTCCATATAAACAGGTAATAAACTTGATCAAATACTTTTGCTACATCTACTGATATCTTCATGTGATTTTCCTCTTTTATTTAATTAAAATGGTTATTGATGTTGGTAGATTCTGTGATATTAAAACATCTTGCATTTCTGGAGAACTGTTATTTTTTTTATATATACACACATGTAGTAGTATAATATTTAAATGAAATGAGACCATACTTTTCTTTTTTATACTGCTTTTATTTTATTTTGGAATCAAGCTTATAGTAGATTAATATAAAATAGACTTACTTTAATTTTTAGATTATGAAACATACAAAATTATCTCTTTAAAATTTTTCTGAGAACACTCGTGATGTTACAGATTCTGTCTTTTATTTTCTTTTAAGGTAGAGATCCTTGATATGATTCATAACATTTTCCAAGTTTTTGATGGTTATTGGTGTATTCATGTTTTAAATTTCTATTTGTGCCAGATATATATATATATAAATTTATCCATTTTTGTCTTGGCTTTCACATTTGAATTTTTTTTATTCATTTTGTCTAGGCTTTTCAAATTCAAATTTTGAATTTCAAACATATATCTAGTATATATGCTCACATCATCATTATTATTATTATTGAATTATATTTAAATTCTTCTTCTGTTTGTAACTAACTCCCCCTTTTTACTCTATATCTTACGTATCTTAACATTCTTTTTTAAAAATCTCACTTCTACTTACATAGAAAAGCTTTTGTGTTTGTGAACCTACATGTATATACTTGTAAACTACACATCCATCACAGTGTCGTGTTCATGGTCGGTCATAAATGCTTCCTGAAAGAATGGATAAAAGAGTTATTTTTCTACCTTAGAAAGTGACAATGAATTTGATATAAATAGCATACTATTTAAAGTTAAAATATCCCAATCCAAGAAGAGATTACAATTCTTACCAGTGTCTTTGCTCAAGTTACCTGAAATCAAGAATACCTAGCTTCTTCAGCATAAATTCTCCTCATACAGGGATTCAATGCACTGAATGTGTGAGCACTTTGTAAATGACAATGATTTATAAATATAATTAGAGGAGTGAAGAAATAAAGGAAGAAAAAAAAAAGGAAGACTAGTTTTACATAAAACTGGCACACAGAGAATTCTGATGATAATAGCAACTGTGGTGATGTAGAAGAAACTGAATTTGATCTCAGAAGATGTAGAATTTGGATCCTTTCCGATTCTTACTAATTTGTTTGCTATTACGTAAATCTCTAAACCTCCCTGAATAAATTCAGGGACCTAAAGTACAGCATAGTAATAATAGTCTATAATACAGTATCGTACATGTGAAATTTGCTAAGACATTACATATTAAGTATTCTCACCACATACACACAGAAAGAGGTAACTATGTGAATGATAGATGTGATAATTAACTTAATCATGCTAATCATTTCACAATGTATTTATATTAAATTATCATAGTTTACATTCTAACATATATAATATTTGTCAATTTCACCTCAATGAGGCTGGGTGGAAATTCTAATATTTGTCAGTAATAACTCAATAAAGCTGGGGTTGAGGGGGAAGTCACTTCCTATGGGATCCAAAGAAAGACACTATTTTTTGCTAATTTCCATTCTAAGTTGTTACAGAGTGTATATCCAATGATTAATAAGCATAGTTTCCAGCCGTTCATATGGCTCAGTGGATTGATCATTGACCCATGCACCAAGAGGTCACCAGTTGGGTTCCTGGTTAGGGCACACACCCAGGTTTCTGGCTAGATCCCCAGTAGGGGGTGTGCAAGAGGCAGCCAATGGATGTTTCTATCTCTCTCCCCTTCCCTTCTTCTCTCTTTAAAAAGTAAAAAAAAAAAAGAGTATAGTTTTCTTCTGAAGACAATTCCTGGACATCTATAATTAGTATAAAACACATGATGATTACAAATGCACCAAAGGGAATTAAATATCCAAAATCAGAAACCACATTTGAATATACAAGTAACACATAAAAAATCAACAGCAAAACACGCTAAGCTTTATAGGCAAAGGTCAGAACTAAAGCTTTGAAAATAAAGAGGAGAAAAAAAACACTTTCAAATCCAGGGCTGTGAGCAGTAGAAGGATTTGTAAAAGAACAGTCACTCTAACATCGGGGAGTGTAGGTGCAGAAAGACAAGTGCAGAAGGAAAAATGATAGAACACAGTTCTGAGCATGAGAGAACTCAGACCACACTGAGAAATGACCAGATCCTTGGAGCATGTGGTCAAGGGAGAGTTCATGGCCAGGGACTCGGGGATCCTGGGGGAATTAACGTTTATATAAAGTTTTCCCTGCCACACTAAAAGATGTTGACTTCAACCAGTAGATAATTTAAAATTACAGGAGGATTTTGAACAGAAAAATGATGTGATAAGAACTACACTTTAAACAAAAAGTTAATGGTAGAAAATTTCATTAGTCAGATATCAAAATGGCTCAGATGTGAGCAAATGAGCCCTGCACATGAGGCAGTGGTATAAAGACAGAAAGGGTACAGATGTGAACATTTCGTAGCAGGTAGAACAGTGGGGACTTGGCATAGCATTCAGAAATTAAAAGTCAAAATAATAAGAGTGACAGATATATGTACTATTATTGTTATTCATAGAAGTAGTTTGTGTAAAAGCAAAAGAAAGAAACAGAAGATAATAACTTGGATATTGTAAACTTTTATCTCTTCCTTTGAGTCTGCCCTGAAGACAACAGGAGAAGTCCTGGTAACTTCTGACACCTCTGAACGTGACTGTGAACTACATAAATATATCCTACTATTTCCAAACTAAATCGACTTCTGACTCTGCCTTAATCAGATCCCCAAATCGCTCTTGGTAATTTCAACACCATATCTGCCAGGATGCATTACAAACGGGAACATGGTGCGGAAAGAGAAAGCTGACACAAGAAATTGTATTTAAACAAGTTTATTTCTATAAATTTTATTTTATGTATGTGTTTATTATATATTATATATTATATATGTATAAATATGCATATATGTGTATATGTGTGTACTTATACACACACAAGGCCTTGAAAGAGACCTATGCAAGTGAGGGGCCCAGAAATAAGCACTGCATTAGCTTCACAGTAAAATTCTCTGGAAATACAATAAAAAACATATTTTGTGATATTTTTCTATAAAATAGAAGTTCTACTTTAGATTGGTTTAGGATGAGAGGCCAGCAGTACATCTAGGGAGAACTATCCAGTCCACGATAATTAGAAATTGGAGGTGTTAAAAGGGGAAGTAGACAGGAGGGCAATCATCCTTGGAAAGGTAGTCACTAGGGGATACTAAATAATTGACTATTAAGATAACATACAGCACAGCCTCTTTAAGGGAGATAGATCTGAAGGAAAGGCACACTAATGAACTGTGTCCAAAAGTATACAAATAGCAATGGAAATGTGGCATGGGGCTAATTTCCTCTCCACTGTGACCATATGCTTGCTGAAGGCGTTAATGGCACTAATTGCTAGGGGACGGCTGTGTGAAGTGCATTTTATCTGCTTTGCTGGGAAATATCAGAGAAAACATAAAACTTCAAGATGACTGTTTGCAGCCACTTCGCCAATCAGCCACAATTTATCTGAGTAGGATTTGATATTAAGGAAAGCCTAGTTTCCCATCTGCATGGACCAAATAAATCTCCATTCAAGCCAGAAGCAAAAGTTCTCCAAATTAACTCTTCATGGTTGGGTTGTTTGATGCCATTTCTGAGTCAACACAGATGGGAGACCATGCTGTAGTTCTGTTCCTGAGTGCCATCCTCTGATTACAGGGGACGTGGGATGACAGTCAGAGAATGAACGACTTTACTCAGGGTGTCCCTGAACAAAAGGAAATCAGTGTTATTTCATTTCAAAGTAACCGGCTATTTAGAAACCTGGCTTTGGCACAATTAGATTATGCAACGAAACTAAAAATTGTGTTTACCCACAAAATACACGTAACGTCATGGTAATTAGGCATGGCACTGAGAGCTGACAGCTAAGCAGAAGACCCCGTATGATTCCAAAACAGCCTAAAAAAGAAGATACATGTATTGATGGGGGGAGAAATGTCTCTCTCCTCAACCCCAGAAGTCAGAATTAGCTGTCACCACTGCAAAAGAATCTGTAGAGGAAAGGGAAGTAATGGCAAGCTTGCAAGGGAAATGCGAAGGCAAGAGAAGAACTGAGAGACCTTTTCTGTCTATTTTTTCCCGTTTCACAGGTTTCAGAACAGGCAACCATGGCTGCACTGGAACTATAGAAGTTTGAGAACATGATTGCATTCTGTTGTGGCTGGGGTGATAAGCAGAGTGTGCTGTAAAGGTTGAGTGGTCAAAAAAAAAAAAGCATTCCCATACTATCAACCAACCACTGAGATCAAGATGGAGAATTGTACTATTGCCATCTGTGTAGCCACATCCTAACATAATGATGCTATGTATCAATATGACTCCATACTAAGAGAATTTGCAGACATTATCCTGAGAGGGAATAAAAGCACTACCTGATTCAGCAGCATATTAGATATTTCTACAAATGCCACCTTTAAAAAAATGTTGGATATTCTTTTATAAGGAGCCATCAACTGATACTTCCGCGGTTTTAGCAACCAGGTAGGAAGTTACATAATGTTTGGCGTTCTTACTAACATTGGTATTCAAATTAAAATGACCATAAACAACTGAGGAGAGATGCATAATTGATACTTGTACCAAAGATCTTTCTAAGGGCTGTCAAACATGGGTGTTTAGGCAATGCCCTGTCCAAAGGAGCCCCAGCGGAGGGGGACAAGGGGGAATGGAAATCTGCCAGGCAGAGCTGAATCATCCCACAAGGAGGCACTTTTGCAAATCAGCTCAAAAACCAGTACATTGCCCAGCTGGTAATCTCACCAGCAGTATAAGGACAAGTCTTTTAATCTCAACCCACCTAGAGTGGCAATTCACACCCTTGCCTCCTCCTCTTAATACCTTATCATCAGGAGAACAGTGGGGGAAAGCAACAGGCTTTCAAGTGAGAGAGGTGAATTTGTCCTTCAGGAGATGAGGGGTCAGACACAAAGCATTTCACCTCTCTCAGCACACATTTCTGCTCCCTCATCTGGACTTGGGTATCTGCACTCTTCTTCTGCAAGGAGGCAAAAGATGGGAACTAGTGAACAGTGACTTTTCTTAAATCAATGACTATCTATATGGTGATTTTATTTGTCTCAACTATCCCTCCTCCGTTTTGAAGTCATGTTGTTCCTGGCACACTGGTATGTTTCTGCTTCCTAATTCATTGAGCAGCACTAATGTTTGGTATATTTGGCTCAAACCTTTTACTTGTAAAGTGAAGCTTCCTAGAACCACTGAATGAAATCCTGGCGATAAACCTTCCACCTAAGTCGGAGGTTTTCAACTGGTGTGCCACAAGAATGTTTAAAACATGCAATACCTGACATTTTATTTAGGAGCACCAACCTCTTTTCCCTTAGGCTGTCAAATAAAATTTTTAAAAAATGACAACAGCCAACACAACAATAGCCACTTGGTTTGAATAAATCAAAATAATACCTAAGGTTTTTTTTGTTGGATCAGCAAGAAATGTATTTTTCGGTGTGCCGCAGAATTTTAGTAATTAGTTTTTGTGTGCCAGGCAATGAAAAAGTTTGAAAACCGCTGCCCTAAGTGAACAGTTGGAAGTAGATGTAGTTCCACAATTTGCAGCTTCTCAGGAGAAAAGGGAAAAACATAAAATAATGGATAACATTCATTTTTTTAAAATTCATAAACATTTCAGGAGTTTGAACTCCTTCAAAATCCATAAACATTTCAATACGTGGACACTGCTCTACTGAAGCCCTCCGAAACAATACCCAACGGCCCCTCGTCTCAAAGCGGTCCCTGCAGAAGGGGAGAAAGCCATGCAGCCCAGGAACTATAAAACAAGCCATTTGTTTTTGATGGATTGAGTCATTCATTTATTCAGCTAATGCTTACTGAACATTTAACATGCCTTAGAATCTGTACCAGGTGCTCGGATAATGGAGTGGAGCAGAGCTCCCACATTAAAGGCCCCACGGTCTAGTGGGAAAGAGACACCGGTGTATCTACTGTTACATTCCCGCATGATCATTGATAAGTTGTGAAGAGATCTGTGCAACGGGGCTAAGACCTTTACGTGTGAAAGTACGGAACTGGGATTCTACCGAGTCTTTAATATGAAGCGCCTGTGAATCTTTGCTCAGTGTTCATGGTTCTCATGGCTCCTTGTCTCTCCAGGTACATTTGACTAGAAAGGTCACCCCAAATCTCTCTTTTTGAAAAAAGTCCACACATTCTCAAGGCTAGCTTTTGCCACTACTTCAGTTACGAAACTTTCTCTCAAGCTTTCGGGCAACATGTCACGCTCTGCCCAACATAATACCATATACATTTACAAAGAGAGCACTGTGTCATTTATTACAGTCTTAGGTCTTATCTGGTCACATTCCTATTTCTCCCAGTAAGCTGAGGGCCTCTCAAGGCTGGCTTCTCCTCCCTTCTGGGGACTGCAAATGTCTAGCTTGGCACCCAGTGCATGCAGAAAGCCTACAGAATAAATGAAGAAATGCATGAGTTTTACTGAGACTTGTGGATAGACGTGGAGGTCAGGTGTAAATCCCCTTAAAACTCTTTAAAGATAACTTCAGTTGCTCCCATTTATACAGACATTTTTGCAGGTTCTTAGATAGGCTATCTTTCCCAAATGCAAATGTAGTTTTAACAGACCTATCCTGGAAAAAAGAACATCAGCCTTTGGAGGCCACTGATAGAGTTCAAGTATCAGTTTTTCATTTAGTATTCTTATGATTCAGCCTACCTTCTAATATTTTTGACAGTTAAATACTAATCTTATACTTCATCCAAATGAAAAGGTTGGCCTTGCTGATTCGTGTATATTTGGGGGATATTAACAAGCTCAGCAAATACATGATAGTAATATTATAATACAATGCTCATCTCTTTGGAATTGGTCATTGCCTGGCATTCAGCAAATCTTGCACATTTTTTCACACATGTGCATTTCCCAAGGAACAACTTACAGATCCACTATAAGCAAATGCGTTATATGTTGCCAGTGTTAAAGAGATAGATTTGCCTTTCTTAGACAGATGTCACCTTGAAAGCAGGTTGATCAAGAAGATTAAATAGTATGATGGAATCCATTATCAAGAGGCTAGACAAAACTGACAAAACTGCTTATTACTCAGTTTTTTTCCAGGATTTTCAAATCTGTATGAATAAAATGTGACTTTGCAGAATTATGGCCACTCCTATTGAATGGAATATTCAGTGAGCAGCATCCTAAACCCCAAAGAAAGCTGGTGGAGCAGTGATCTCAAAGGCTTAGGATAGAATGTTGAGACCCCTCCATATCTAAATTTCTGTTATTATACAAACAATGCATTAGTCTGTACTAATTTTTCCCCAGGACTTCTTATTCCATGCTAGTTGCATTACCCATCATAGCACCATACACTGTCTCCTCCACACATTCTCATACACACACACACACACACACACACACACACACACACACACACGACCACTGCCTGCCATGTCTTTGTGCCCGTGCATTTATCCTTCAAGACTTAAACACCATCTCCTCCTGGAATCCTCCTCTTAGGCTTCCGTAATGACTGATGTGGGCCTCTCTGTGTGTCTCTTTTTTCACACTTAGATCACATTTTATTTGTTGAAATGACAGGCAGTATTTCCCTCAGTAAGAATAATGACTTTGCTTCATTCATCTCTGCATCATCTCAATCTAGCAAAATAATTGGCATATAATAGATGCCTATTAATACCTTATCTAAGAGCCCATGGAATAAGGAGAAAGATTACAACTGGTCAGGCTTTGGTAAATGTGTAACTCAATATCCACATTGGTACCTGGGTTATAGTACCCTTCCTCTTACATTTTATATTCAAGCAGATGGTTCAAAATTCTCATCACTGTTTTTCTTTCCTAACATGAAAAAGAAAGAAAGCTAAACATGATTAAAGAAATACTGTTCTGCGATGCTGAAATAGATCCTGCTGTTGGAGTATGATTCTTCACCCAGTCATGCTGAGGCCTTGCTTAAGTATGTCCATGTAATTGCCGGAACTGGAGTTGACTAAGAATTTATTTTTGTTTTTCTTCAGAGTCAATGCCTGTATTCTCAGCACATCCAATTCACAAAGTACTTATTGGTCACATAAAATAAACTGGGCAAAGCAAAAACAAAAATTTGAGCAAATCATGGTCTCTGTGTTCAAAAGGATAGAAGAAAATTGAATGAAGAGATCTGTGGCTGTTTATGTGCCATGCAGACTTTTGGTGTAAGCAAGTACAGAGGAATATGTCTCTGCATATTTAACTGTCTTGTCCGTGTCCCAGTCTCAAACAGTCTGCCACCTAGAGCAGAATCCCCGGTAAAGGACACCATATGGGCAGCAGTCCCACAAACTACTCTGAACAGTAGGCAGATCACCTTGATGGATGAGCCTTCCCTTGCTTGTGACTTTCCAATGTGTCCAAGATAATAAGACAGGTTTGTTTTAAAACACAATGGGTTGGCTTTCGTTTTTCAGGAAGATTTGTGTTTGTGTTTGGGTGAAGCATTCTCAATAAAAGTCTTAATGCTCTAAAAAGAGGAAAAACTAACAATGCTCTTCTGGGATTAGGTGGTTAATTTAGAACACCAAGTCATTTCACGTCCTGGGGTGGACAGGCACATCGCCCGCTCCCAGAATCGATAATCAAAACAAACCCTACCCCAGCAGGACGTTCGGTATCTGTCCAGCTAATCAAAGCGTGGGCTCCTATTTTTAGATTTATCCTCACACTAGGGAGACAGCAGTGGCATAAAGGGGTTTTGTTCAAAAGCCACTGGCCCTTTTCAGAAACAAGTTTTCCTTTAAATAGGTTTCTTTTTTCCTTTCTTTCCTTTATACCCTGTTCTAATTAAAGCAGATTTTAGGGAGAAACTCACACTTCAAAGCCAAATTTTTCTGTTTTTGGAGTTGGCTCTGAACTTTTATTTGATGACTAAACCACACACTTTGCATGCTAGCTAAATAAAATACTTTCTGTCCTGTTGTTTTTCAGAAACCTCTGGGAACACAGGGGATTTAGAATCAATTTCTATGGGTTCCCTACCAAATTCATGAAAGTTTCACTATTGTTTTTTGGGGAAAGTATAGGGTAGTTGTGTTGAAAACCTTGTGAGCTTCCAGAGTTTGGGTGACATAACTAATTCTCAGACAACTAAGGTCAAAGGTAGCAGAGGTCAAAGGTGGTTAAGGGCAAGAGAATAGGATGTGTCCAGGGGTACGCACACAGAGAGAGCTACAGGGTCAGGAATGAGAGCATTTCCAACACAGTTCTCTCATCAACCCACAACTCTGCTGGGTAATCCATGGCTTCTGGGTTTGAGAGGAACCTGGGTAGCCCTCTCTTTTGTTCATGACTAAGCTCCTACTATGGGACACTACAAAAGTATTTGTCCTCCAAAAAATCACATTTGTATTTGAATCCATTTGGGCAAAGGGCGGCAGAACAGGAGACTAGTAGACACCAGTGAGAGCAGTTTCCTCGTCACAGAACTACCCCAAAGGGGAGTCAAAGAGCAAGAACATGTTTCCACATCAGATGTCATGAGCTTGAGTCTTCATTTCTGCTATGCTCTGGGCCACACTGGGAAAATTAGTTCATTGAAATAATAATACACTGTATTCACCATGCTTGTCATATTCCAGGCCTAAGAACTTGACTAATATAACCTTATCTGATTCTCTATTCTAAGAGGTAGAAAATGGATCATATTCGGTATCAATTGAGAAAAAAAAAAAATGAAGCTTAAGGTAAAGTACAATATACAGTGAGAATATCTTGCAAGGAAGTAGTTACAATAGTAAAAAATAAAACTTGTAGAGTACCTGGCATGTGGCAGACACAATAATACCAGGGGTTGTGGGGGTCGGGGGTCGGGGGGAGCTGCCAGAGGTGCTGGTGGCTGGAACCACCCACTATTGACCGGTGCCCAGGCTGGCAGGGAGAAGCCAGGAGAGAGTTTTTGGATCCCCTTCAAACTGAGTGCCGTGCATGGAGTAGCTATGCAACAAATAAGCCCCAGCTGGCATTGCTGGGATTACCTGTAGCCTGTCAGGACTTTGGAGGCTGAATGCAGATTTTTTAATGAAGCACATGCCTCAAAGCTGGCTGATCTACACTGTGCACTATCAAAGACGATGAGCACAGGGACCGGGTCAAGACAGTCTGTGATGAGGAGTAATGGACCTCGAGGGAAGGTTCTGTGTGGGTAGCATACTAACAATTTCTGAAACAGGCTCTACACTTTTCTACAATGTTGCCTAAAGCAGCTAGGCTGTTTCAAACTCGAGTTTCAATAAAACTTAAACCATCTGGACCTTTTCAAGCTCAGGTTTCAATACTGCTCAAACCACTATTAAAAAATGCAAGTAGAGTATTAATATTAAGCTTTTATACTTCTGAGGAGTAAATGAATTTGAACACTTGGCAAATATACTGACACTGAATATAAGCTTATTTAATTTTTAAAAAGAGGCCCTTACCTGGCACTGGTTACAAAAATGAGGTTGCATGTGTTTTAAGATATAAGTTGCTTCAGGAAAAGAACTTCAGGTGAGGTTTGATATTGGAGCTAGGTAACCATGGAAAAGGAAATGAAGACTGTTCCCAGGGCATATTTTCTCTTTTGATAACAAGCTATCAAAGTGACAATACAATATGATGTATGAAATACCTATTATGCTCTTTACTAATGTCATTTAGTTTAATCTCACAAAAACTCTGCAAAGTACTCTATCTTCCCTCTCAAAATACTGAATTTGGGAAACAAGGTGAAGCCATTGAGGGTTTCTGCAGCCCCATGGAAGGAATGCAATTAGAATGTATGTTTGACCACAAAGCTCATGTTCTCATGAGCAAATAACCACAACAATATGTCCTCAAGCCTAGGTGCTGTGTACAACATTGGCCTTGTCCTGTTCTTCTCCTAAGCTAAGTTTTGACTAAATGTTTCCCCAGTTAGAATCTTTGTTTCTTAAGCTGGCTGCCTGGAGGAGTAAGGCATCTTCTTCCACCGTTGTTCTTGCCATGCCTCCGGAATGGATCGATAGAAAGCTGGTATGCATCCTTCACGGGTGGATTGGAAGATGTCAGTCCTGTATTAAAAATATGCCAATGAGAAGCTACCTATATCCTGAACTTGAAGATTCCCAGAAGGCCCATCTAACTGGGGAAGACCATTAGACATTCATGGTCTACTGTGACAGTCAGTAAAACGATGATCATTAAACAGTGCAGGAAGTTCACGTGGGGGCGCTAAGGAACAAAGAGAAGACACCTAATCCCATCTAGAACTAGACGGAAGTGCTTCCTGGAATAGGAGTGTCTGGAGTTGATTTTGAAAGTGAGTATGGGGTAAATAGAAAAAAAAAGGTAATTGGCAGGTGAGGGGAGGTGGTGGCAGAGGGTACACAATGAATAATTACTACAGAGGCAAAAATCAAGGGGACTTCGAGTGTTTTGTGTTTTTGGAACATGAAGTGTGATGTAGGAAGGGACAGGGCATATGTCTGAAGAGATAAGGCATAGCCAGGTAACTAACAGTCTTGCATGGCATGTCAAAGAGCTTGGATTTCTACCTTAGGAGGGCAGGGAGCCCCTCAGAGGTACAGCAGAAAAGCTGCTTCTCAGATCTGTATTTTAGATAAAAATACCAATATAATACGAATGCTAATACTACCACTAATTCAATTGTTTCTGGGGCTGAAGCCCTTTTCATCTGTCTGGCTCACCAATGTGAGCATGGATAGTCCCACGACATTCCAGATGTCTCTCTAGAGTTAAGCTAGTTCCTGTAGTCCTTTTCTTATTTAGTTAGGACTTCAGTGCACATCCCAGCTTGTTCTAGATGATCTCAAATCCAAACGCGACTTGTTTCCTAGGCGTACATTACCATGATCTCATTGCACATCAATGCACATCATTGCAATGTCCAAAAGTCCTGTTCTCACTTAAACGTCAGAGGTATGAGACAGAAAGCACAGTCATCCAAGTCCTTTTCCATGGATTAGCTTATTAAAGCACACAAAACAATAATTAGGTGTTATTATTGTTAATAATTATTATCACTATTAATACTGACCACAGTTTACAAGTAGAAAACGGAAGCACAGAGGCCATAAGTAGCAGAGCTGGGATTTAAACCCTAGCCTGTCCAGAGAGCCCGAGCTCCCCCACACTATGCAACAGAGATGCTTAATATTAGGACTTTTTTTTTTCTTTTTTAATTAATACTCACCTGGGAATATTTTCCCATAGAGTGGAAGAGAGGGAGGGAGAGAAAGAGAGAGAGAAACATTGATGTGAGAGAGACACATTGATCAGTTGCCTCCCACATGGGGATCAAACCTGCAACCCAGGTTCATGATCTTGACTGGGAATCAAATCTGAGACTCCTTTGGTCTGTAGAATGATACTCTAAGCACTGAGCCAGACCAGGCAGGACAATATTAAGTCAGTTTTAACCCCAGCTTCAAGCACCAGCACTGGGACTGATAGAACCAAGATCTTGGGTCTGTCTGCCACCTCTACAGCAGAGTTTATTCCATTTTTATCTGTTTATTATTTTTATTAATAGAAACAACATGAGATTGTTGCCTCATATTACTGCTTTTCAGCATATATTTGTATGCCTTCTCTTTTCCTGAATGAACATACATGACCAGAGTCTAAGAAGCATTACACAGTATGCTCTATAGAACTAAAAAGTAAACTCTGAAGATTTGCCATTTCAGAAATTTCTCAGCCATCAACATGAGTGATAGCAGTCACCAATTCATTCAATACAATGCCAAGGAGGTAGATTGCTCATAAAACATTTCTCATGCCATTTGCAAACTTTCTCCTAGTTTAGATAGTATAGTAAACACACATTTCCTCTCTTAAGCCAGCTAACTGTAATTGGGTAGAGGATCTTATTTCCGGGAGTGTAGCTTTGTCCTGCCATAAAAGCTAAGGTCTCCCAGGCTAGAAAAGCACCTTCTAAAATGGAAATGATATGAAGCCCCTTTCTAAAATAGTTCTGCAAAGTGTGATGGGGCTGGAGGGTTTAGTTAATCTGAGTCTGTAATTTATAAAGATTGATGCAGTAGCAATGGAGATGGAATTCTCTGATAACAAATACTATATTTATATTGAATCCCTCTGCTGACCCTGTGGGCAAAAATAATAGTTGGTAGAAAATACAGACATGTATTCCCACGAAGAGACACCAACTCTGTGTCTTCTGGTGGGGAAGAATGGGAGGAAAACAAAACAGAAAACAAAAACAAATACCACTGAATGGACCTGTTCATTTGCCACATCGGACTTGCCTGAATAACTCCTTAGCCTGAGGAGCTTCCCAAACCACAGGAATTGTTTCTTTTGACTTTTTTTTATTAAACCTTAGTTGTTCTTTTAATTACTCTAAATCACTTCTATTTTCTAAGAAGAAATTAGGGTGAGTTGAAATCATATCTAGCTGTTATTGATTCTGATTGGGCTTCATAAAACAAAGTGGCCCCAGGGAATTTGGTTGACCTTTACAGCCGTCCTTTTTCCTACCTGTGCAGTGAGGAAGACATCATTCTCCTAACTCTTGGTCCTGTTGTGGAGTCCAATATGATAAAAAAAACAACACAATTTAGTTCCTGACATACAGATCACATTTAATATACTGTAAACTGTATAATTATTTCTTTAGTCCACAGAATGTTAAGAGTGGTACTTACGAACACATTTAATAATTGAATGATTTAAAAAATGTAATGATTTTAGTAAATTTTTAGCAAAACAACTTGTCTTATGAATTAAATTAAGCTTATTCAAAACCTTGAATGAAGAGTAGTATGAAATTGTGATTTCAAATGCAAATGTTATACTTTGTACCAATATTAAATTTAGAAAAGTGACCACCCCAATTTTTACTAATACTGGAACTCGGTAAAATATGGTATATAATCATGTTGAGGGAAAAGGGGTTCTAAGAAAAGTAACCTCACAGGGTGATCTGAACTTAAATTCCTTACTGGGCAGGTCAAGGGGGGTAGTCAGGTCCCAGGCCTAGTCAAAGGCTTAAGCAAGCCCAGTTCATTGTTCTTATGCATCAAGATGATCACACCTTTGATATGCCAGAAGTAAACCTCTTTTCCAGACCCCTTGAAAGCATAACCACCCTCAAGGGAGCACACATTTTGTCACGTGTCCTGTAATCCAATCCCCACCTCACTCTTTCAGTCCTCTAGGTTGTCTTCTTTAGTCCTCGCCTTGATTTCAAATGCACAAAAGAGACTACAAGAGGGTCCTCTCCAGAGCATCTGAGATCTTGCTCCTCAGCATATGTTTATATGTTGTCAGTTTGGCTCCAATAAACTTGTATAAAAATTCTCTACAGGTTTCGATGTTTCTTATGCTGACGATCATATTAGATCCACATTTCTCACTGAAAAATGGAATATTTTAGCCTAAAGAGAGCAAGCTCCTTGTTCACATCTGGACCTGACATGTGGGGATGATGAACAGGTGCTGTAATAAAATCTTATCTTACACTCTGTGTAGGGGGACTGTGATCAGTCTCACTTATTTAAAATGTTTATACATATTTATAGATGTTTCAATTAGTTGCTGTTTAAAAATATAAAATATATCATGAGAGTAAAAGTAAAAATCTCCATGGTCTTCCTAAAATATTGTCTAACACATTTGAATATGGTGGCGTTTTGTATGCTAGTTTTAAAATTAGATAAAATATATTTTATTATTTATTTTTATTCTCACCCAAGGAAATTTTTTGCGTTTATCTTCAGATAGAGCAGGAGGAAGAGAGGGGGAAAGAGAGAGAGAAACATCGATGTGAGAGAGACACATTGACTGGTTGCCATCCACATGACCCCATCCAGGGCCGGGGACAAACAGTAACTGAGGTACATGCCCTTAGCAGGAACCGAATCTGGGACTGTCTGGTCCACAGGTCCATACTCTAACTGCTGAACCAAACTGTCCAGGGCGATATAAAACATATTTTAAAATAAAATTCTAATTAGCTACCTTGAAGCACTTCCATAGAACACTAGATACAGAATGATAATAATTCCAAAGAATGGGCCTCAATATTGATATCACTTTAAATACAGACATGAATGCATGAAAGATAAAATACAGATAAGAATATGCATGGGAGAAAAAAAAGAACCAAACATCTAAGTATTAGAAATATTACAGTTAGATTGTGATACAAAACATCTGTGTTTCCATTTTAGTTACTCTTTCCTTCCAAGTTATCTACTGAGCATTTCCTTGTTACTAAAATTTGGTATGATAGTTTAAAAGATTTTTCTTCTCAAAGCCGTTTATCTTTTCATCTTTCAGATGAGCCTTGATATAAATGGAAAAGAAAGACTATGAGCCAGTAGTTTTCATAGATATGAATTCAATAGAATTTTTAAATCGCCACAAGCTTTGTATTCCATCTAATTATCACATTTTCATTTATTCATCATTTTACTCAACAAATAATCTTGGCCAGGAGATGAGGTATCACTGAATAAACACTTTAATCCACGCCTTAGGGCTGCCAAACAATTTAGGAGTACATTAATGATGTTACTCATGTTCTGTATGTCTGTAGTAAAGAGATGCCTAAAAGCATTTTGCATAGAAATTCATCTATAGCACTCTCTCCCTAAAAAAAAAAAAAAAAAAATGCATAATGTGTGTTTATATATATGTGCATGTCCATGCCTGCATGTGTAAGTCAGCGCGAAACAGTGAGTTTTATTAAAATCCTTTTATGTTAGAATTTGGACAAATATTTTACATATTAGGCTCTGGTTTCAAAGTTATGAATTCATGTTTATTGTTGTTGTTTTTAATCTGCTGGATGCTAAAAATTACTGAATACATTTAAAACAATTGAAAATTTTGACAAGGCAAGTGATATTACCTTATGAATACATGAATTAAAATGTAATTTTTTCCAAAATGAAAAGCCAAATTTAGTTAATTTTTCATGGAAAGCCACACACAAAATATGCTCTCTGCTAGGGTCGGGATGCGCCTGAATGCAAAAATGCAATTCGTAAAAGGCTAACTCATAACGAAAAAAAGAACTTGACGTTTAAGAGTAAATGTCTCCGGAAAGTCCTTGCTTGAGATCACAAGGCAATTCACAAGAATATTTATGGGCCAAACCATGAAATATTTTTCATGTATTTATTTCTGAGCCTCTCAGAAGCATTCTGAGTTACAAGCACGGTCTGCAGCCATTCATTCCAACAGTAGATTTTAATAAGTCTCAAGATGGACTATCACAGCTGAACACAAGCATGAGCCCTAGAACTAATTCTGGGAATGGTATGCCAGAGCTATTAGTGAGCAGAGTCTATGGCACAATTTGTCATTCACTGAAGCTCTAAGGCATCCGTTTGTCCCCCAAGAGCCCAATGAATGTATTCCTCCTTCTCTCCATACAGGTTAATTCCACCTTTGGGCCTTCCTAGGGTATCATAAAATTTGTATTATATTTTAGCTAAATTACGTACAACATGTATATATGCATACACTACATTTTTTGGATTATAGTAACAATTTTTTCCTGCAGATGCCAAATCTTTAACTGACAACCTACTGCTAAAAATCTAGCATATTCATAATAAGATAACTCAATATTAATTCCACTTATCTCATTAGGTGCTATTGAAGCATTATAAATAATAGTGTGTTTTTTTTAACAAAGCAAGTATTTCATATTTTGATAAATTTAATTACACTATATGTGGTTCTTTAGATTTATCCCATTTTTTAAGATATAATGGCAAATCTGAGCTTACTCCTTTGTTTCCTGTGAAGAATTAAAAATACTATTTTTGTGTATTTAGTTTGTATGCCAAAGTTGCTATAAGTTTTATATTCATTGAATAGCTAGATTTGAATGTTAATGTAAAATGCAAATTTAATTTTTCCTGATATGAAAATGACCTTTGACTAAAGAGCTTATAGTTAAAAATAGTCAAGTTGTATTTCGTGTGCCCTATTATCCAAATGGCTGTTGTCAAATAAATAACTTCAATGTAAAGAAAGTTTAGACAAGTCTCAAGATGTTGCATTAGTCTTAGGATTTTATTTTTTAATTTTAGAAGTTACAGTATATGTTTGCGATAAAATAAAAAGTCTAGTATTATTAGTAATAGCATTCTGATAGTATTCCTTGACTTTTATTTATTTTAAAAAATTGTTATTGCAAAAGCAAGTTTTACTTAGGTAGAGAAAGGAAGGCCATGACGTGGGTTCCTGGAGAAAGCACGAGTGGGTGAGCCAGACTGGCTGCTGCTGTCCTCTGCTCCCGGGCTGCAAACTCACCCGGTACCGCTGCGAAAGAACAGGTCCGCGTGGGCCAGGGGGAACTTGCCAATGCGCTACACCAGTTTTTTTTTTTTTTTTTTTTTCTTTACACAAATGAACAGATTCCTGGCCTCTTTGGAAACAGTTAAAACATGTTTTCTGATTTTTAAAAAAGTAGATGATTACATGTTAAATCAAAACAAAATGGAGAAAGAAATGTAGTTGAAAGGCAAAGTAGAAACCTACAAAAATGTGTTTTTTTTTCCCCCAAGCAATTAGAGATACTGGGCAAAGTGGTCAGGTAATCAAAAAAGAATTTCCTCATTTTTAATGCAAATGCAAATGATTTCAGATATAGGTTCCAATTTATAGGATTTTGAGTCAGAACATATGAATTCAAGCCAATCAATTTCAACAATCTTAGAAGAATTATTTGGTCTCTTTATTCCCCATTTTTTCAAATAGAAAGTTAATAGAGTCATGAAAAAATAGTATAAAAGATAAAAGAAGAATCCAGTGAGAGCAAACTCACAATGTTCTTGTGAGACATAAGGTTGTGGGAAGACATGGTCCACACACTCTAAGCACTGTGCAGCCGTGTCACTGCCGTGGTGATTTCTTTAGATATAATGGTTGCATTTTGCAGGGAGCTCTCCAATGGCCAGAATCACTACAGGGATAAAACCTTGGCAGGAACTTAGCCTAGGGCTGTGTTTGGCATATTACTTGGCTTTCAGTGTCACTTATCAAAGAAAGGGAGGGTAGGGTTAGATAAGCCACACTTTCTATTATAAACTACCAGAGGTGGAAGAAGACAGAGAAACATAGAACCAGCTCTATTTAAGTTGTAGGCCTCAACTAAATCTGAACATAAATACAGAAGGCTGTTTGTATACAATATGTTCACCGTTTGGCCGGTGTGGTTCCATGGTTGAGCCTTGACCCATGCACCAAGACGTCGACAGTTTGATTCCTGGTCAGGACACATGCCCAGGTTGTGGGCCTGATCCCTAAGTGGGGGCATGCAGGAGGCGGCCAATCAATGTTCTCTGTCGTCTCATCGATGTTTCTATCTCTCTCTCCCTCTCCCTTCCTTTCTCTATAAAATCAATAAAGAAAAATTAATAAATAAATAAATAAAAATATGTTCACCATTCTAATGGCAAGTGAATTCTGGCACATTAATGCTAATATACAGTTTTCAGAGGTATATTTACAATAATTTTTAGTTATTTTTATTTTATTTTATCATCACCCGAGGACATTTTTGCATTTATCTTCAGATAGAGCAAGGGGGAAAGAGGGAAGAAGAGAGAGAGAAATATTGACGTGAGAGATACACACCGGGCTGGGAACAAACTGCAACCAAGTTACGTGCCCTTAGCAGGAACCAAACCAGGGACTCTCTGGGCCGCAGGCCAACGCTCTAACCGCTGAGCCAAACCGGCCAGGGCTGCAATAATTTTTAAATGTAAACATTGTTTAAAGCTAAAAGCTATCATGTATTAAATGCTTCTGTACAATAGAACACACTTTAACATGTTTTAAATATATTTTACCATTCTACTTGGTTTCTTGATAGTACCATTGTACTTTTGTCTATAGAAAAGTACCAAGTCATATTGTCAAACCCAGAGGGAAGGGGGGGGGCACATGGAAGAGGGTAAACAGGGATGAATGGGGCTGTGGATGGTGAGCACACAGTGCGATGTGCAGATGATATACTGCAGAATTGTACACTTGAAACCTATATAATTTTATTGACCAGTGTAACCCAATACATTAAATTAAAAAGATTCCTCAAAAATCTGTATCATTTAATATTCACTAAGGAGAATTTGAAAGCGTTAATAATTCAAAGAAATTAATGTAGCTTGAAGTTACTATTCTCCTTTGGAAATTACAATAATTAAGAAAATCTGCTTTTGAAGAAATTAGTGAATCATTATCTCAAATGTGCAAGCGACTCTTACAAAGACAATTTTTGCTGTGATAAAGAAACAAAACCAGAAACCCCTTAGTGCTATTCTCTTGCGTTTGTTTAAGGAAGAGAGGTTTTCCCATATTTATAGTAAAAGGAAAATAGCTGAATGGTGGGAAGGAAAAAAGGAAACCGTCAACTCTGGCTTCCCATTTGAAAGAGCTTGAGAGTTATCCTGCTAACGGATCCCAAGTCTCACTTACACCCCAAGTTATGTTTCTGAACACCTGACCTTGAAGTGCACATGCCGCTGGAGTTGTGGTCAAGATCATTTCATGATTTAGAAGACTGTAAAATATAAAATGCTGACTCTTATTTGGATTGCTCTCTGAGGTTCTGGCACATACCTCTTGTGCTAATATTCACAGAAGAAGGAGATTTAAAATAAAAAAAATGAAATGACTTAAATTGAATTTTATGTGGGCAATGGGCCAATTCCTTGTACTTGTGAAAAATACCATGTGATGTTTCTTAATATCAATCAAGACCTTGATTTTTTTTTTCTTCTTTTAACGAAAGCCTGCAATCTCAGCAGCTCAATGATCTTTGAAATCATTGCACTGAATGGAAAAGGAAGACTTCCGATTGATGAAACGGTTACACTTTTCCCCACCATAATTTTAGTTACAAAGCAATATACTGAGTGTAGGCTCCTGTGTTTCTCCCTCCTCTAGGCTTCATCAGTGATGATCTCCCTTTGTTGTCTATGCACCGATATAAGAAATACTTGGTTGAAAAATTGTTGTTCAGGCATCAATCCAGACAAAGTCAAGGAGTTCCTAAGCCATCAGCTAGGGAGATTGAAAGTTAGTCCTGCCTTCATCAATATAATATTCAGGATGGCAGAGGCATTTTAGGATCAGAAAATTCCTCTCCCTGCCCCAGCTGCTCTGAGTTGTCATACTATTTACAATAACAACAATACTAACATCTATAATAAAAATATTATTTTTTTCCTCATCAATGTGAAGTATCAAGCATTTGCATTTGGCATGCAAAGCCCAGCATTCAGTTGACCAGTTTCAATGTTATTTTTACCGTGTAGGAACACAGAGGTTGAACTGTGGCTCAGTAGGTTCAGGACTTACTGACGTTGCAGTACAGTCCACGGAACGGGGCCTCGCTCAGTTTTCTGTTGATCAACTTTCAATCTCTTACAACTTTCCTATCTCTTACAATCTGAGCCCTTCCCAGTAAATATGAATGAAATGACCCCGTGATGTCATACCACCACCTAACTGTTCCCTGAAAATACACACACAATTCCTATCTTTACTCTTAATAGTTTCATTGTTGGAAACTGCCATTAGAAAACACTGCCCCAAAGCATAGTTCAAATCCATCTTATTAAAAAGTCATTCTTATATTTTATTAGTTACAGTTCTGACCTGAGAATTTTGAGATCCTAGATCTGCTGACTTTCTCTCTTAAAGATCTTCCCTTTTCTCTCCAACACTTCAAAGCCACTGTTCATTTCCTGGGCACACATGCACTTCCCTAGATCGGCGTTTCTGCTTACGCCCCACCTGGTATGTTTTCCTCAAAATCTTTATCCAGTGGACACGTGTTAACTTCCTTTAAATATCATATTAGATATCACCTCTTCTAGGGACTATTCTGATTTCAAGGTCTATGTTCCCATGATAATATTCTATTCTTGTTCTTAAACTCTCTGAGCACCCCATTATACGAGAAGTATTCACACATGCATCCTTCTCCCTCACAAGATAATGTCTCATTGTCCCCATAGCACCTTGTCTAACGCCTGACACATTTATACATAAATACATAGACAAGTTTCATAACTTATCAAACTATGTCTTGTACATTATTTATTTCTGTATGTTTGTATATCCCAGACTAAGTTATTTATGTATGAATGTATCAATATTTATGTATGAATGTATCAATAATGTGCATACTCTAAGCCAGTGGTCACAAACACAACTCTTTAAAGATTGTCTGGATCGTCTTGAGTGGTTTGGCTCGGCGGTTAGAGCATTGGCCCGAGACCAAAGAGTTGCAGGGTTTGATTCTGGTCAAGAGCATGTACCTCAGTTGCAGCCCTGGTCGGGGTTGCGTGGGAAGCAACCAGTTGATGTGTCTCTCTCACACTGATGTTTCTCCCACCCCCCGCCCTCCCACTCTATCTGAAGTTAAATGGAAAAGTATCTTCACGTGAGGATTTAAAGAAGAAAAAGATTGTCTGCATCAAGTTCTGGCTTGGGCATATACTAGCATTATGATCTAGAAAAAGTTACAACTTGTCTCCATGCCAGTTTTCTCATTTAAAAATAGAGATACTAATAGTTCCTGTCTAATAGAGTTTTAATGAGAGTCAAAGAATTGCATATATAGAGTCCTTACAATGGTGCTTGATTTATAGTAAGCATTTCATTTTGTGAGGTCCTATTATTAGCTCCTAATTTAGTCAGTCTTTTGCATATGCACATTAAATGGATATTATAGGCCAGGAAGTGCACTCTGCTTTAAGTGTATATTAAGAAAATATAAATCTATGGCCTGGGTCCTCAAAAGGAACACAGCATGAAAAAGAGAAAATAAGCAAAAATATGTAGATAATATACCATATACACATTATATACATCTATAAGTAAAATCGATGATACATTGTGATAATGCCATAGAAATGATTGGGAGATGTATGACAAGAAATAAGATGAGTGTCTTTTCTCCTTCCTTATGTCACATGGCCAAATAATGCTTCACTGAGAAAGGCCATTTAAGCTGAGAAATAAAAAATGAACTATCCCAACATTTGAAAAACACCCTTTTAGAACAGTATGTGATAATGTGCAAGGCCTCATGGGTGGAGAGAGCCCAGCGTTCTGGAGGAATTATGACCAGAGTGTGAGTGTGGGCAGTGGGGGGAAGCATGGCACAGAGCTGAGGGACCAGACCGGGGCCAGACAAGGCACGACTGGAAACCGCCAATTTTCAACAGTGTGCCCCAGGAGGTGTGCAGCAAGAGTTTTCAAAATATGCAATACCTGACTATTGAGTCAGGGGCACAGACCTTTTTCCTTTAGATTGTCCAATAAAAAATGACAACAGCTAACATAACAAGAGCTGTCCAGTGTGAGTGAATCAAAATGATACTTTCTTTGGTCAGATCAGCAAAAAATATATATTTTTGGTGTGCTGCAAATTAGTCTGTGTGCCATGAGATGAAAAAGGTTGGAAACTGCTGATCTATATGATTAGTCCAATGTTTAGCACATTTTGGTCAATAAGCATTAATATTTAGAAACATGAAACTATGCTTACTGGAATATATTTTTTTAAATTTGATATTGGTAAGAAATTTATTCAGATTTTACCTTTGAGTTTGACAAAGACACCAAATTTGAATAGATTATTTGATCTTAAAAGAAAAAAGAGTTTATTTATGCTTAACTGACTTCAATAAGCTTTATAAAACTAAAAAACAAACAAGAAAATGATAAAGACTATAAAGTAATGTAAAAGACCTTATTTGCAGAACTTGCAGATACAGGGTTTCAGAGGTACAAACCGTACTTTGTTTTATCCTACCATGGTAGCCAGTCTCTGATGACCTTCAACAATTCCTATTTTCTGGCATTCATGTACTTTCCTCATTAAATCATAGCTGACCAATAGAATATAGAGGAAGTAATGATATATAATTTCCCAGGTTAGGTCATAAAAAGCATGTGACTTCTGCTTTTACCTGTTGAAATACTCAGCTAGCCACCATGTCATGAGGACACTCAATAGTCTCTTTGGAGAAGACCACATGGAGGGGAACAGGCAGGTTGACAACAGACAGCTCCAACTTGTCAGTCATGTGAGCGAGCTACCTGGGGAGTAGATTACTAAGTATCAGTACCCCAAAAACCTTCATGTGATTCCAACCTTGGACTACATCTTCACTTTAACCTCTTGAAAGACTGTAAGCTAGAACTACTTAGTTAAACTGCTCTTAAATTCCTGCCTCCTATAAACTGTAATAGATACCATATTTTTATTGTTTTATGCCACTAAACTTTAGATAATTTCTTGTGCAGCAATGCATAAGTCATACATCTACAAATTCCTTTGTTGGCAATGTTTTGACTAGTTCAATTTTTCTTTTTTAGAATGTGTAAATGTTACTCCCAAATAGTATCCTTTCTTCCCATGTACCTCCCTGGAAAGCAATTCTTTATTTAACAAATGTTTCTGGGTTTGTTTGTTTTTTTCCCTTTACTTTCATTATCATCAGCATCTACATCAAATTACTTATTTGGAAGTCCTCATACTTTATTGACCGTTCTACCAGCTTCTTCAGTGAAATTTCATATCTCCTGCAATTTCTCCCTCTTTAATGGTTCTTTTCTCTTTTTCTATATTTTAAATTCTCCTCTATTATAAATGAACCTCCTAAACACCTTTTATTCTATAGTCCTGCCACACTATCAAAGCAGTATTTACTCATTTAACCATTTACTCAACAAATATGAAACACCACTAAAAAGTATCTGCTAGGTGGTTGTAAGATACAAAATAGTTTCAAAGGAAAATTCCTACTTTCAGGAGCTTACAGAAAGACAATAAGAAATTATAATTTAGGCTGTCAAATGCCATGCTCAGGGTCAGAATGTTAAGCAGGTCATGTACAAGGAAAATAAAAACACGAAATGATGGTAGGATTTTGTATAGAGAGGAGAGGTCAAGATTTTAACTTCCTCAATAAATAAAAGGCATGGCCATGAGTTAACAAGGATGAGATAGACAGTGGGTGGTATTGCTAGAGTCTCAATGAAGCCAGACTTTTTACAGACCTATAAGGGGTCGTTATTTGTCATAGCAATGGAAGAAATGGAGAACACTGAACTCACTTTCAAATACCAAAGTACATAAGATAACAAAAAAATAAGAAGGTTCTATTAGAAATAGAAGAAAAAAATGTTTATGCTGAGGTATGAAGGATGAAAAATATTCAGTGAAAAGTTGGAAGATGTAGAGGATTGTTATAGTTATGGAATTGATTATCCACATAGCACAGTAGAGGGAAAAAAGGTTCTGTTAAGTAATAAAAGGGGGAGGAAGTTAGATCAGGGTATAGTAGAGGGGAAAGATGACCACAGGCACTCATTTCTTAAGTAGTGATTGAGGTTAAGGGAGTGTGACCCATGATATATATAAATGATCACTCTATTTTACTAAGTATCAGTACCTGGGAGGCTCCTAAGACTTAGCACGATATCTGACACATACAAGGCACTTAATATATTTATGCTGAATGAGAGATATCTGGGTCAAAGAGATTTGAAAGCTACAGATAGTAATGCAAACAATAAGAGGGGGTACAACTACCCATGGGGAGATACACAAAGTCAAAATCTCTTGAGAAAGATAATAACATAAATGGGTATTTGAATTCAGGAGTCAGGCCCTGCCGGTGTGGCTCAGTGTTTGAGCATGGACACATGCACCAAGAGGTCGCTGGTTTGATTCCTGGTCAGGGCACATGCCCAGGTTGCAAGCTCGATCCCCAGTGGGGGGCATGCAGGAGGCAGCTAATCAATATTCTCTCTCATTGATGTTTCTTTCTCTCTCCCTCTCCCTTCCTCTCTCTCTAAAATCAATATCAATAAAGGAAAAAAAATTGAATATAGGAGTCAGATATTAGTGCACATATTGATGTGAATTTGAATGGAGCAAATATACAAAATTATATATATATATATATATATATATGTTGTTGGCAACCATTGATGTAGAAGAATGAAAATATGATAGATATAATGAAGAAAAATGATTAACTTATTTAATTAAATTATTCAGCATACGTTCACTCTAACTTGCCAGGTTACACCTGAGAGCAGTGGTTTAGACCTGCAACCTCAGCACCATGTAGAGATTTCTTAGAGATACCAGTGCATTGACCCAAACTCAGACCTACTGAGTGAGAAACTGGGAATTGGGACTGGAGTCCTGGCATTGACTCTTAAATATAATTAGAATATTGTCTTATACCTTGTCTAACAAGCCATTCTGTGTGTGCACCTCAGGCATTCCCAGTACCTTTTGGAATGGATTTGGCTTCTCTAGGACAGTTACTTCCTACTCATTCTCACACCGTGCTGTGGGAAATATGTGTACCACTTCTGACAGGTGATTATTGTAATTTTAAAAAATATTAAAGTAATGCAGAGCTCATTCTTATATATGGACCCTATTATATTTAAATATTCTTAATTTAGAAAGTTCTTCCTTGTTTTAGACTGATATCTAACTCTAAGGAACTCCAGTTTTTACACACTTCTAAGTATAACCTTGAGAAAGGTATTTTACTTCTCAGAGTCATTCAGGATGCCATAATAAATCAGAGGGGGAATATCTAGTCAACGATGGGGAATGATTTGTGATTTGCAATTCTTCAGCACAAGATACATTTTTTTAACCCTATGTGGAATTAAACTTTTACATGCAACATACACACAAAACTGTATATCAATATATGGGCCATGTATTTGCCATGAAAACACATAATCTTTAATTCTTTATTTTTTAAAAATATATTTTTATTTATTTTAGAAAAAGAGGAAGGGCAAAGGAGAGAGAGAAACGCAGATGAGAGAAACACCCATAGACTGCCTCCTGCATGCCCCCTACTGAGGGTTGAACCCACAACCTGGGCATGTGCCCTGACTGGGAATGGAACGGTGATCTCTCTGTGCACGGGACAATGCTCAAAAAACAGTGCCACACCAGTCGGGGTGAATTCTTTATCTTTTATCCTTTCAGTTAGTTCATGTAAACTCTTCAAACATGATTATGCAAAATTTGTTTCTATGTACAGATGCATTTATAAATATAGATTTACAATGAAAAATTAATCTTTCTTAATTATCCACCTTTAAATATCTGTGTACCATATTTTCTATTTATAATCAGTTTACATAGAAACAACAGCTGCCCTACAAAAATAATTGCTGGAAAAGAAGCAGAGTAACCATAGGCATTGCCTGGTGAAATAAATACATTTGACTGAAAGCAACTCTGCACGTTGAAATGGGTAGAAAAGTATCTATGAGCACGTTGCTCCTCATTCAAGAATAACCAGAATTCAATTTTAATTAGATAACTCTATTCTCCATCTGTACTGTTATTATTTGTACACCACTAGCCTGCTATGATTCTCAAAGTGCAAACAGAGAGAAATGATAAATTAATATGGAAATAAGTGAGATTGAAACAAAAATGTGCCTATAGACTGCTCTACAAGAATATCACACAATTATTTATTAATTTTAACTTCATGGAACCCCCAAATTCCCTTTGGAGATTTCGCTGACTATAAACCTGACTTGGTAGGCCTATTATTTGAAACTTAGTATAAAGTGAACCATATTTTTTGGCTTTGTTTTTAATGGGATTAAGTCTAATACTGGGAAAGCACATTGTATGATTTCAATACATATTTACATTAAATTGATCAACAGCAAGATATGTTCATGATAGAGATTAAAACATTTCCATTTGCCCTGGCCGGTTTGGCTCAGCGGTTGGAGCGTCGGCCTGCGGTCCAGAGAGACCCTGGTTCGGTTCCCGCTAAGGTCACGTACCTCGGTTGCAGTTTGTCCCCGGCCCTGGTTGGTCGTGCGGGTGGCAGCCACTTGATGTGTCCCTTTCACGTCGATGTTTCTCTCTCTGTCTCTTCCTCTCTCTCCCTCCCGCTCTATCTGAACAAAAAATGAAAAAATGTCCTTGGGTGAGGATAAAAAAACAAACAAACAAACAAACAAAAAAACATTTCCACTTGCCTGGCCAGTGTGGCTCAGTGGTTGAGCGTCAACCCATGCACCAAGAAGTCGCCAGTTTGATTCCTGGTTAGGGCACATGCCTGGGTTATGGGCCAGGATCCAATGGAGGGCATGCAGGAGGCGGCCACTTGATGTTCTCTCTCATGGATGTCTCTATGTCTCTCTTTCCCTCTCTCCCTAAAATCAATAAAAAAATTATGAATAAATAAATAAAACATTTCCACTTGTTGAATCTTGCTTTGATATTCTTAATGCATTTGTTTATAAACTGAACGTTTTAAAACTGTCTATTAAATTATGTTTTAAAATGTATATGAGCCCTGGCTGGTTTGGCCCGGTAGTAGAGCATTGGCCCGCAACCAATGAGTCGCAGGTTTGATTTTGGCCAAGGACATGTACCTTGGTTGCGGTTTGTCTCCAGCCCCAGTCAGGGTCGTGCAGGAGGCAAACAGTAGCTGTATTCCTCTCACATTGATGTTTCTCTCTCTCTACCTTTCTCTCCCTCTCTCTCTCCCTCCTACTCTATCTGAAGATAAATACAAAAATATCCTTCGGTGAGGATTAAAAAAATCAATGTATATGATAGCTCTGACCAGGATGGTTTAGTTGGTTGGGCATTCTTCCATGCACCAAAAGGTGGCTGGTTCAATTTCCTGTTAGGGCACAAGTCTGAATCCTCTGTAGGGGGCATGCAGGACCCAGCAGATAGATGTTTCACTCTCACATCAATGTTTCTTTCTGCCCCTTGCTCTAAGAATCAATAAAAAATAAAAAATAAAAAAATAAATAAAATGTATATGATAAAAATATAAATTTCAAATGGTGTGTAGGAAAAAGTAAGTCTTCTTTACAGTTTAGATCCTCTACCCCAAACTTCTTTTTTTTTTTTGACATTTTAAAAATTATATTTATTGAGGTGACATCAAGCATATATACACCTCCATTACACATCATCTGGACATTGCACTGTGTGCCCACCACCCAAAATCAAATGATCTTCTGTCACCATATATTTGGTGACATTTACCCCCCCCATCATTTTCCCTCTGATAACCAAACTTCTATTAATAGATTTTAATATCTTTCAAAATATTTTCTGTCCTTTTCCCTTTTGTAACACATAAGAGGCAATAAATATTTGAATATATAAATATATATGCATGTATGCATATATATGTTTATCTTTCTAAATGTGATATTACAAAAATAAGAGGTATTTTGTTCTATAACTTATTTTTGTTTTGTGGGTGGGTTTGTATGTTTACTTTATCTTACAGATGATTCTTTATATATAGATCCACTGTTACTGTATAAGAGCTTCCTACTTTTTCATAATTACAATGTTGTTTATTTATTTTATTTTTTTAAATTTGTTTTTTTTATTTTTTACTCCTCACTCGAGGATATTTTCCCATTGATTGTTTTCAGATAGAGTGGAAGGGAGGGAGAGAGACAGACAGAGAGAGAAAGAGAGAGAGAGAAACATCGATGTGAGAGAGACACATGAATTGGTTGCCTTCCGCATGACTCTGATCAGGGCCAGGGATAGAACCTCCAACCGAGGTACGTGCCCTGGACCAGGAATCCAACCCATGACTCTTGGGTCCACAGGCCGACGCCGCTCTAATCACTGAGCCAAACTGGCCAGGGCACAATGTTGTTTAATCAAAGCCAATGATTAGATCTTTAGATAGTTTCTGATTTTTATTGTTACAAATAATTTTGCCAAAAACATATTTTTCATGCATTTTGGGAACATAAATGTGTGCCTAGCTGTAGGACAGAATGGCAAAAGTGAAATTTCTGGTTTAAAAGGTCTATGTATTTTACATTTTGACAGGAACTGACAACTTATTCTCAAATCAGTGACAGTTTTAAGTCCATTCCAAAATTCAATCTCTCCCTTCCTCCTTCTCCTTCACCCCAGTTCACTTAAAGTAAACAGAGAATATCAGTTTATTTTTAAAACTTTGGTATTCAAATGGTTACTAGACCAGTCCTTTTCCTCCACGGTCCCCCGTGTCCTCACAAAAACATACAATTTGAGTAAAAATACCATGGCTGTCAGGCAAACATAGCTTCAACGTGGAAGCCTCAGGCTTCTCCAATCAGACTGTCATGCCTTTCCACCTGCTCCAAGATGTTACACCAAGTCACAATCCTGCCAACAATGATTCTGAGACCTTATTTACCTTCAACCTGTCACCACTGTCTTTTCTCAAGTATGTTTGTATTTACTCAGGTGTCAAGAAAAGTAGAGGTGTCTCATTATTATTTCCCAGACATTTACTTTGTTATATAGTGACTGAGTATCCTGCTCCTTTCATTAAATCTCTGGGTAAGTTTATAAACCTATCCATCATTCTTCTTCAAGAGCTATTATAATTTTCTTATTATTGATCTGATATTTCTAGATGACTTCTGAGGTAAGGACCCCAGGCCAAATGATTTGTAAGCAAGTTTTACATGTAAAAAGTTACAGGCAAGTTCTCAAGTGGACGTTAGAAGTGTCTCTGTGGACAGGTAAAATGGCAGAGCAATTACTATAGTGGCAACATGTCCTAATGAAAAGAACCAAGCACAGGGAATGTTCATTGAACATGTATGTATTTAGTGAATGAAGTATGGTCCAAGCCCTGAAGAAGGAAAAAAAATGGCAAAATATAATATTTACTGAACTGATGCAAATCATTAGATCACTATGCCTGATGATTCCCTAGCCTAGACATTTCAAGGTAGGAGTTAGTGTGCAGTTTTACAGACGAGAAATGGAGGCTCAGATATTTTACTCACCCAGTTAATGAGAGAGGGGGAATTTAAACCCAAAGTCTGGCCTGGCTGGTGTGGCTCAGCAGTTGAGCATCAACTCATGCACCAGGAGGTCATCAGTTCGATTCCCAGGATGAGCACATGCCCAAATTGTGGGCCAAATCCCCAGTGGGGGACATGCAGGAGGCAGCCAATCAATGTTCTCTCTCATCGACGTTTATATCTCTCTCTCCCTCTTCCTTTCTCTCTCTAAAACAAACAGACAGACAAGCAAACAAACAAAACAAACCCCAAAGTCTGTCTCTTTTCATACTTGAAATTCTTTTCAAAGTACCACATTTTTAAAAATCAACATGCATATTTGATAAGGTTAAAACAAACTAAAAATAATTATAACTATTTTCAGGCTGGTGTGGCACAGTGGATTGTGCAACATCCCATGGACTGAGAGGTCCCAGTGAATCCCAGTCAGGGCACATGCCAGGGTTGCAGGCTCGATCCCCAGTAGGGGGCGTGCAGGAGGCAGTCAATCGGTGTTTCTCTCACATGGGTGTTTCTATCTCTCATTCCCATCCTCTCTCTAAAAAATTAATAAAATTAATAAAAAACATATTTAAAAATAATAATTATAACTATAGAGATTGGTAGAACTCCAAGAGGGAACAAAGAGGAAGGAGAAGAGGGATAGGGCAGAGGGAAATGTCCTTTGTGCTTTGCAAGGGAGAAATTGTGAACAGGCTTCTTCCACACAATGAGTGAAGAAAGGTCATTGACTTTGAATTGGACATCTTGCTTCAGGAACTGTGTTCCAAACTTTTAAATTTTCACCAGATTTCAACATCTGCATCTCTTATTTATTCTCAACAATTACAATGTCTTTGTTCTTCAGATAGATAGGTCATACAATAGTTTATAAACTCCCTAAATATGAGTTCATTGTAAGCGACTTAATGTGATAGGAGATAGAAAATTGTATTGGCAGACTGTTTCTAAACTTAATTACTCACCAGATCCAAACCCAATCAATTAACCACAGTATTAGACAACATAAATTCTGGATTACCTTCTATGAGAAAGGTTGCTACTCTTGTTTCTTCTCAATTAAGAATTTCACTCTTTTCATTTACTATGCAGATCCATGGCCAGTAAATCACCGTTAACTTACAATAATCATGCTTTATATTTACACAGCGGTGGCAATTTTCAAAGCACTTTGTATCTACTCAGTTAGTTCATTTAATAGCTCATTAATCAAAGCAGGCAATATTACTGCCACATTTTAGGTCAGAAAATGAAACTTGGATTCAGATCCTTGTTTAGCCACAGCAATCAGACATGAAGTAAAAATAAAAGGGATCCAAATTGGAACGGAGGAAGAGAAACAATCATTATTTGCAGATGACATGATATTATACATAGAAAATCCTAAAGACTCCATCAAAAATCTACTAGACTTAATAAATGAATTTGGCAAAGTAGCAGGACACAAAATTAACGTCAAGAAATCGATGGCATTCTTATATACTAATGATGAACTCACAGAAAGAGAAACTGAAAAAACAATCCCATTTACCATCGCGGCAAAAAAATTGAGATACCTAGGAATAAACTTAACCAAAGAAGTAAAGCACCTATTTGCAGAAAACTATAGGACATTGAAAAAAGAAATAGAGGAAGATGCCCTGGCCGGTATTGCTTAGCGGTTAGAACATCGGCCTGCAGTCCAGAGAGACCGGGGTTCAGTTCCCACTAAGGGCCCGTACTTTGGTTGCAGTTTGTCCCTGGCCCCGGTTGGTCGTGCGGGTGGCAGCCACTTGATGTGTCCCTTTCACGTCGATGTTTCTCTCTCTCTCTCTTTCTCTCTCTCCCTCCCACTCTGTCTGAACAAAAAAATAGAAAAATGTCCTTGGGTGAGGATAAAAAAAAGAAATAGAAGATATAAAAAAGTGGAAGCACATGCCTTATTCATGCATTGGAAGAATTAACATCATTAAAATGTCCATATTACCCAAAGCAATCTATAGATTTAATGCAATCCCCATCAAAATACCAATGATATATTTCACAGAACTAGAACACATCCTTCAAAAGTTCATATGGGCCCTGGCCAGTTTGGCTCAGCGGTTAGAGCGTCGGCCTGCGGTCTGGAGAGACCCGGGTTCGGTTCCCGCTAAGGGCACGTACTTCGGTTGCAGTTTGTCCCCGGCCCTGGTGGTCGTGTGGGTGGCAGCCACTCGATGTGTCCCTTCACGTCAATGTTTCTCTCTCTCTCTCCCTTCCTCACTCTCCCTCCCACTCTATCTGTACAAAAAATGGAAAAATATCCTCGGGTGAGGATAAAAAAAAAAAAAAAAAGTTCATATGGAAGCAAAAAAGACCCCAAATAGCCATAGCAATCTTGAAAAAGAAGGACTGGGATCACAATACCAGATATCAGGGTATACTGTAATCAAAACAGCCCGGTACTGGCACAAGAACAGGCATATAGACCAGTGGAACAGAACAGAGAACCCAGAAATGTACCCAAGACATTATGCTCAATTAATATTTGACAAAGGAGGCAAGAGCATACAATGGAGTAAAGAGAGCCTCTTTAATAAATGGTGTTGGGAAAATTGGACAGCTACATGCAAAAAAATGAAACTAAATCATCAACTTACACCATACACAAGAATAAATTCAAATGGATAAAAGACTTCAATGTTACCCATGAATCCATAAAAGTCCTAGAAGAAACTGTAGGCAACACAATTTTAGACATCATATGCAACAGAATTTTCACTGATACATCACCTAAGGCAACAGAAACAAAGGGGAAAATGAACACATGGGACTACATCAAACTAAAAAGCTTCTGCACAGCAAAAAAAAAAACAACCATCAAAATGGAAAGGCAACCCACTGAATGGGAGAGCATCATTGCCAATGATACATCAGATAAGGGGTTAATTTCCAAAATATATAGAATACTCATACAACTCAACAAAAGGAAGACAAAGAACTCAAAAAATGAACAGTGGACCTAAATAGACACCTCTCCAAACACAACATAAAAATGGCCAAGAGACATATGAAGAAATATTGAACATCACTAATCATCAGAGAGATGCAAATTTAAACAACAATGAGGTATCACCTCACACCTGTCAGAATGGCCGCCATCAACAAATCATCAAACAACAAGTATTGGCGAGGGTGTGGAGAAAAGGAGACTCTAGTACACTGCTGGTGGGAATGCAGACTAGTGCAGCCACTATGGAAAATACTATGGTGTTACCTCAAAAAATTAAAAATTGAACTTCAATTTCACCCAGTGATCCCACTTCTAGGAATATACCCTAAGAAGTCTGAAACACCAATCAGGAAGAATATATGTACCCCCATGTTTATAGCAGCACTATTTACAATAGCTAAGATCTGGAAATAGCCCAAGTGTCCATTAGTAGACGAATGAATAAAAAAGCAGTGGTACATATACACAATGGAGTACTATGCAGCTGTAAGAAAGAAAGATCTCTTATCCTTTGAGACAACATGAAGGGACTTCGAAAGTATTATCCTAAGTGAAATAAGCCAAGTAGGAAAAGACAAATACCACATGGTCTTACTTATATACAGAATATAATGAACATAACAGTCTGAGGAATACAGTAAATCCAGAAACATGGAAGTAGGGCACAGACTGACATCCCTCACAAGAGGGGGTGGGGGGGTAGGAAGAGATAAACCACAGAAATTATATGCATGTACGCATAACCAATGGACAGTGACAACAAAGCCGGGTATGGTGTGGGGGGGGGGGATGGGGAGGAGGGTGTCAATGGGGAAAAAAAAAGAGAAACACCTGTAACAAAAATAAAATAATAATAAAAAAAAGAAAATGAAACTTGGAGAGTCAGTAGCTCAACCAATATGACATGCTTAGGAAATGTCAGGTATCAAATCTTATATAGCCCTTGAAGGACAGCAACCTCAGATATATTTTTCTGAAAATTTCTAAATGTAACACATGAGGAACCCAAAACTTAGAAAACTTCAATTTGTCTAATGTCACACACCTAGAAATTGGCACACCTGAGAACTGAACAGAGTTCTTGTTTCCTGGCCCAGTGCATTATTCAAATTATACTGAAATCCTAACAAGTAGAAACAATAGGAAAATCAAAGACATATTAGGAAATTGTATTTTAACATTGTCTATCATGTCTACTACAGACTGGCTTGCCTATGAGCAAGCCAATCTAAAATTTTTAGATTATATCTACAAAATGTCAAAAATAATCATAAAATCAAAAACTTAGTTTGTTTCATTATCATAATAAGAACAAAATGTACTTTAGTTTGTTTTTCTCTGAATACATTCCTTAAATTCTTAATTCTAAGCCACTTCCTTCTGTATTTAATCTCTACACTTACCATCATTATTATTTTTTATAATATATTTTAATTGACTTTTTAGCAAAAGAGAGATAGAAACATGGCTGTGAGATATATCAATTGACTGCCTTCTGCACGCCCACTACTGGGGATGGAGCCCATAACCCAGGTATGTGTCCTGACCGGGAATTGAACCAGGACTTCTCGGTCCATGGGAGGACATTCAATCCACTAAGCCACACTGGCCAGGCTCACCATTATTATTTTATTTAAGTATCTCTCTCCCCTTACCTACCACCGCCAGCAGCAGAAAGTGTGTATTCACTTGGCCAGACAACCTTGTATATTTTCAATTCATCCTCATATCCTTTTACCCCAATACTTGTGGGGTTTTTTTTTGTGTGTTTTTCCTGCTCCTTTCAGGTTCTACACTAAACACTTGTTCATCATCACTATCCACATCCTTCTAAATTTGGAAACCTATCTTATGTCTCACTAATCCCAATACTTCTGCACAGACTGCCCAGTTCATTTTGATACGTCCTCTGTCAAATACCTCAAAGACTCCTGTTGGAGAAAATGAAAAGTGTGACCAAAAAATAAGATAGCACCCACTGTCTTCCAGGCACCATTCAGAGACCTCTGTGTGTATTATTGTCGTTAGTAACGGTCCATTTTTGGGTAGAGTCAGAAAAGTTAAATAAGTTGGCTAAGTTCATTAAGTTAGAGAGCTGGTTTTAGAAACCATATTAAAATAACTCTACTAATAATAGCACTAATGATAACAAAATTGCTGTTAAATTCTAGAAAAACAAGTGCTAAGCAACTTATACATATTGTGGAATTTTATAATCACAATCACAATAATAATAAATAACACTAACTCCACTTTGCAAGTAAGGAAAATAGGCACATAGGAGTAATCATGCTATTCAAAGTTTTATAACTTGTATGTAGTGAAGGTTGGACTTGAAGCAAACCAGATGTTATAGCTCTTGAACTTTTAATGATGTTTCTATAATTCAAAGAACATACAAGCAATAGTACATAATGATTTATTATCACTTTTCTTATCTCCTTGACTCATACATTCTGTGCCACACTTTCCTGAAGATGAAATAGTTTTGTTTCTTGGCAGTCGGAGTGTCCGGAAAACAATAATTTATGTATCATTTTTAAGTGGTAAGCCTTCCTGACACATATAGTCTCAAATGTCTAACCCTGTGATATACATTATGAGTATCTAAATTTCATAAAGATAGAAACCAAGGCCTATAACTGCACAACAATAAACGGTGAAATTAGAATCCAAATCTTGTTCTATTGCTTTCAAAGTTCCCACTCTGTACTATTTCCCATTGCCTCTCTTCCATTAACATGGTTATACCATCGTTGACAGTTGATACATATTTAATAGTGGAAATTCACTTCGGTCTGACTTTGCTAGAACTGAAGGATCCTTTCATTGTAATTAGTTTCCTGAACACAAACCAGAGGAGATTGTGGAAAAAATTCTTTCCTCTGCCCATGATCTCTAATTCATATTAATGAGAAACCCTACAGAGTATAAAAATGCAAATCATATTTAATTGTATATTTAGAGATTTGCTTATTTTAAAAATACATTATACAACATTAAGACTCTCTAAACAGTCTTTGGACATATGGCCATCATATGCTCAGCAGATTAAGTCTTACAGTGTAGAAATGATTAAGGAACACGTTTTATAGGCTTACGGAAAACAGAAAGCAAGCCCTTCCTAAGTACTTGTTAAATAAGGAGTTAAGTCCTTATGCACCAGGTATGCATTCATTCATCATTAAAACTAATTAATATTTCTGCCATTTCCTCACCATCTTTTAAAAAATCAGATTCTATAAGCATCTCAAATTCTTTTCCAAGGTGATTTTCTCTCCTTTCTTTAGGAGATTATTGGCAGAAAAATAACCAAACAAGACTAACTCTTTGTGTCTGTCTTACTGTCAGGAAGTCACTGTGTTATGGAGAAGAGAAACAGATGGAAACCATGCCCCATGCACATTGTATATATTATGTTATCTATATTGATAACAATCCTGCAAAGGAGCGATTATTATAAGAAATTAGCATTCAATTAAACTGAGTCTTAAAATGGAGTAACTAGTCAAATAACAAAGTGGTGGCAGGGTGGATGGGAATCCAGGGACATCTGGTTTTGGAGACAGTGCTTTATCTTCCATTTAAACATTTTTTTTTCTTTATTGATTTTTAGAGAGAGAGGAAGAGAGAGGGAGAGATAGAAACATCAATGAGAGAAAACATCGAGTGGCTGCCTCCTGCATGCCCCCCCCGGGGATCGGGCCCACAACCTGGGCATGTGCCCTGACTCGTAATCGAGCTGGCTCGGTGCATGGGTCGACGCTCAACCACTGAGCCACACTGGACAGGCTTAGCCTCCATTTTAAACTGCTTACTCTGCCCTCACCAGTTGTTATGTTCCTTCCCCTTCTGATATAAAGGAAATGTGTCAGTTAACCACGTCCACAAAATGTGGCATAACAAATCAACCCAAAATTCAGTGGCTTAAAACAACCACCATTTAGAGATTTACACAGTTCCCTGGGGTCAGAATTAACCAAATGGCATAGATATAGAGAGGGATAAAGAATCAGGGTCAGGGATGCAATTTACCACAGAAGAGGATAAACACTCAGAAACTTGGTAAAAATGCAAACTTTGGACTACTTCCAGAGTTTAAATTTGTTTGATCCGTGTTTAGACATCAAAATATGGATTTGTAGCACGTACTCTAGTGATTCTAAAACAGGGAAGTCCATACTCTGAAAAATACTCTGTTATGTAGCATATTTTCCCTCTAATATAGGGCCCCTTGTCAGTACTCAGAGAAATATTTTATTTAATGTACCAACCCAAGACCCCATTCTGCTAAAATTGTCAGATCTGTGACTCAGCAATTAGAAACTCACTTTCTGCCCTAGCTCCTAAGAATTACCATCATTAAAATATTTTAGTAATGCAATTGTTAACACTTCAGTGGCATTTTGGCACTATATCAAATACAACAACCTTCTGTATGAGATATGGTAATTGATAAAACCAAAAGTATTATAAAGTACAACTTTGCTTTGGAGCTTATAAGGCAAGATGAAAAGAAAAGACACATATATAAAATCATATATTGACAGATTTCGCTTTTTTTGTTCTAAAAATTTATTTGTATAACAATCCAGGAGTACTAAAAAATAATAACCGAACAAAGTAGAATTTGATAATAATATAAAACAATTGGTGCTCAAATTTCTTCAAAATTATTTCTGAAGTTCTCTCTTTCAACATGCTCTTAATTGTATGACATTATAGGGAGGGGTACTCTATGAGGTGCTAATCTCTAATGCTTTGTATCTGTTAGAACTTCCTATAAAGTCTGATATTTTTTTAAATAGGAGCAGAAGTTAATGGAGGTGATGAATTGGTGATAAACACTTAGAATGATCCAGTTCCAGACAAAAAAAACGAAGTAGAGCAAACAATGATGTATTGAAAGTTTCTTCTAAAAATAGTGAAAACTAAGCACTTTAATTTGACCTGAATTGAAAGATCCCACTTCTAGGAATATACCCCAAGAAGCCTGAAACACCAATCAGAAAGAATATATGTACCCCCATGTTCGTAGCAGCACTATTTACAATAGCTAAGATCTGGAAACAGCCCAAGTGTCCATCAGTAGACGAATGGATTAAAAAGCTGTGGCACATATACACAATGGAGTACTATGCAACTATAAGGAAGAAAGATCTCTTATCCTTTGAGACTACATGGAGGTACCTAGAAAGTATTATCCTAAGCGAAACATGCCAAACAGAGAAAGACAAATATCACATGATCTCACTTATTTGTGGAATATAATGAACATAACAGTTTGAGGAACGGGGTAGTCCCAGAGATGTGGAAGTGGGGTACAGATTGACAATCCCCAGAAGAGGGGGTGGGGGGAGAGATAAACCACAGAACTTATATGCATGTATGCATGAACAATGGACATGGACAACAAAGCTGGGGACAGGGTGGGGAGGGAGGTGAAGGGGGGAATCAGTGGGGGGGAAATAAACATCTGTAACAAAAATAAATTAATTAATTAAGAAAAGATTTAAAAAAAGAGAAAGAAGTAAATTAAGTCTATTTTTAGGGTGTTTTGTATATTTTGTTTTGTATCTCCTGTATTTCCATTTTCTGAAAGCTGTTACTATGTGTATTATGTAGAAATGAGTAGCTCTTACACCCTCATTGCCATTTGTGACATGCCCTTCAGAATTATAACATAGCCTTGCTTTTTATTTCTGACCCAACTTGTCTAATATTAAAATTGCAGCCCTGGCCGGTTTGGCTCAGCGGTTAGAACGTCCGCCTGTGGTCTGGAGAGACCCGGGTTCGGTTCCCGCTAAGGGCATGTACCTTGGTTGCAGTTTGTCCCCGGCCCTGGTTGGTCGTGCGGGTGGCAGCCACTCGATGTGTCCCTTTCACATCGATGTTTCCCTCTTTCTCTCTTTCTCTCTCTCCCTCCCACTCTGTCTGTACAAAAAATGGAAAAAAATTGTCCTCGAATGAGGATAAAAAAAAAATAAAAAAATAAAAAAAAATAAAAAAATTGCAACCCCGGCTTTTTCTTTTTGTTTGCATTTCTCTACTATATAATTTTTTATACTTTGTATGGAAAAATAGGTCGAAAAATTTACTGGATATCCTGTTCGGTATATGCATCCCTGTTATTCATGCCTTTCATTGCCTTTGAGCTATTTTATATATCTACAATTAAAAAACAAAACTGTCCACAATGCAAATTATTCTTCTACATAGCAATACAAATTAATTATGTTCATGAAGATGCAATTGATTATTTTATAGATATCAACCAGTTTTGCATCTGAATACACATTTTTTATTTTTTATTAATTAATTTTTGTTACAGATGTTTCTCCCCCCCCCCAGACACCCTCCTTCCAATCTCACCCCCTTGCATACACATTTATTTCAATATCCCATGCCTATGTGTGCATATACTTTTGCAATCTACTTGGTAAGAATTATATCTTACTGGCTCTCCCATTAGTTAATGTGTCAAAAAATTTATGTGTTTATATATATATATATGTTTACTCTATATGGACATAAGTAAACATTATAAAAACAATTTTCATAATCACTTTTATTTCTCACCTTTCTGAATCATGTTGTCTCAAGAGTTCCTCTTTGATACCGATTTATTTCAGTTTTGCTTTTTGATATGGTCTTTCTTTTCTTTTGCAGTTACATTTATAATTGTTCATATAAGTAAATGACAATTTTTATCTGTGTTGAGCCATCTATATATTATTTATTGTTTTTATTTTAACAAGTACTTATTAATATTTTATAAAATATTTTACTCTATTATCTTTTCCTAAAGATTTCCTATTTTCTTTTTGTTTAGGTGGAATTTATCTTTAAGTAATTTCCTACTGTTACTCATATAAATAATAGACCTTGAGCATGTGAGGAAATACACAGCCCTTAAACATAAAAAATATCCTCATCTTCACCTATTTTGAGAGAAAAACAAGTGCAGTCACACTGAGAAACCATTTTTCATCTGTCACGTTGGCAAACAACTAAGTTTGACAACAAACTCCGCAAACTGAAAAAGCTGGCTTTTTGGTATATTGTTGATGTGAGTTCAGAATAATAAACCTTATAAAAGGTAGTTTGTAAATATGTATTAAAATTACAAATGCCTTTTACATTTGACCTACCAATCACACTTCTTGAAATGTATCCTGAAAATATATAACCATGTTTGACATAAGTGCAAACTGTATTGAAGCATTGTTTTGAATAACAAAATATTGAGGCAAAGGGGGCCGATGGGGACATTTGTAATAGTGTCAACAATAAAAAACACACTAGGCACAAAACAAATTTCCATCAATAGAGAACTAGTTAAATATACCAAAGGGCATTCACACAATATAATACTGGGCTCATCTGAAAAAAATGGAATACTTTTTTTATGTACTGCTATTTGGAGAAAACTCCAAAAATCTAGGATAGATTCTCAAGCAAAAAAAGTATATATATATATAATTATATATATACACATACACACACATATACATACATACACACACACACACACACATATATGGTATGGGGTATATAATGTGTTACCTTTTAGAAAAAAAGCAGACTATACTAATACTTACTCATATTGACCTGTCTCTATTTAAAGAAATATAAAAAATATATACAAGAAAAAAATGTAAGTGATGAGTTATAGGAGCAGAGAGAGGCATCAGCAGGCAGAACATAAGTGATACAATACATGTGAGTTAAGTATTTAATTTTAATCAGAAGTGATGTGTGCGTGTGTGTGTGTGTGCGCGCGTATTAGCATAGCAATATTCAGACAGGAACATCAATCTATTGGTTTATGGACCAAGCAGATTGGATTCTGACCATAAACAACCTATATAACTATCTATGCTGGAGGAACATAAACCAAATAATAGCTCTAGTGGTGAATAATACACCTCATACATATATTATCTTCCAAAATAATATAAACATTTTTTAAGTTGAAATACAAGTAAAACAAAACACAATACTAAATCAAGTATCCTGATTTCTCATAGTTAGAATATATGCAATAAATTATTTTATACTTTCAAAAATAACATAGGCTTAGGTAGGAAAACATAGTAATTAGTTATATTCTTCAAAAATTCTCTCAGTTTAAAATCTACTCCAGATTTTTCCAAGGTATAATTTCTAAAAATGAATACCAAATTCTACTCTTTTTATAATATCACCCCCAAATTTTCTAAATTAAAATATATTTTCAATACAATATATTATGTCCCTAGAGAAAATAAGAAGTATTGTTATCTTGAAGACTCTAAGAATTACTTCACTAAAGAAACCAATCAAGATTATTTGAGATGTCTCCTCAATAAATTATATAACCATAGAATTCTGTATCCTTATGACAGTATTTCATTGAAAACTGTGTTACCAATGAAGTTTTCTAGCTAAATTTACATATCTAATCAGGCATATGCAGTCAACGTGCCATTTATTACAACGTGGTAGTAAGAGTGTCTATCATTTTGCCCAATAATTGTATCCTGAATGTTTGTGCATTTGCCAAATTTAAAATAGTGCAGTCATTTTAAATTTAAATTTTAGGGAAGAGCTTGCTAAATAAAAATTGCCTAAATTGCATGATCTTAAAAAAACCATTTTACAGCTGCTCTGCTGCCTAACTTTATTTTCAAAACAGGTTATGAATACACAAATAAACAATTGACAAATAAGCAAGAAAATCCTAGAATTAAAGACAACATAAAGCAGTAAAAAATGCTTGGAGATTGGTCCCAGACTTACTTGGTTTTCAAACTTACATTTTCTAGCTAAAAGCTGTATGAAAACAAACAATTAGCTCTTCTGTTAATTTCAATTGTTTTCATCCATAAATAGGTAGACATGGACCTTGCATGGCTGTTGTCAGAATTATATAAAATATGTGTTCATTGTTTAACACAGTGACTGTTATATCAAGAGAATTAAGTCTGTTTTCTTCCTCCCTGTCCAGAAATATAAGCAAGAATGAGGTTTTTTTTTGTTTTGTTTTGTTTTTTATTAATTTATAATTCATGCATAGACCATATAAACAGCTGTTAGGACAATGCAGTAATGGAAGCAAAACTGGCCTGGATGTAAAAGAAAAAATTCAAAATGAAGAGATGATTCTAGGTGTACATATTTGTATGGACAGAGAACAGGATAATAAAGTTTCTCAGCTACAGAGATGGACCATTTGTTACAGAAAAGAATGTATGATTCACAAAGCCGGGCTAAGAGCCCCAGGCAACTATACAAATGGGTACACTGGGTTCCTAATAAGCGCATGTCCCCTGTCCTGGAAACAGGAGGATTCGGGACCTGTGTTTTTCCATCCCTTTTTGAATGAGTGCCTGTTCCAGTGATTCTATCACTGTCTCCAAATTGGTTTTGTGTTTGCTGGAGCAGAATAACTTGTCTTCTTAGACCTCAAATGTCTGCATTAAAATCAAACAAAACACACCTGTGAAGCCCACTCTGCGGAGCCTTATCTATATATACCTGGACAGGATGTAAATCTTGATATTTTGTGAGCTTGATACTATCATGGGATAAGAATTTTTATTATCTTGCGAGAGGGGTTTACTGTAGTTTACATTTCTGGACAAATATAAATATTTTATGACCGAATTTGGCTCAAATTAGTTGCCATTTCATTTCTTTCATCTGGGCTGGCCTGTGACTAGTTATGATTAATAGAATAAGGCAAAAGTGATTCCATGTAACTTCTTAGAAAAAATTTTAAACAAACTTTTAAGAAATCTGGATCTTTCAAAATCATATTAAATGTAAACTACAATACATTAAAAATCTTTAAAATCCGTGCTTCCATTTTTTAAATTCTTTCTTGGGGAATTAGCTTCCATGATCTACGAAACTCAAACTACGCGAGGAAGTCACATTGAAGAACTGAGGTGCTCTGGTCAACTGTCCCTCCTGACGGCCAGCACCAACTCCAGCCCTGAGTGAGCCATCGCAGGCGTTCCAGTGACGGGAGCTCCCAGACAACTGCAGCTCCGGCCACCAGCAAAGTCATACAGAACTTCCCAGCCTCACCAGGCAACTTGAGTCATTAGCAATCATAAGTGGCTGTTACTGAACTACTGAGTTTGGTGGTATATTTTTATATACAGAGACAGTTACATAGTCATAGTATTTGTTCAGTGAATTCTAAGGGTAGGGAAAAATACTTTTTTTATACCCTCATATACCTGTAAATTTCGAAGAGTTAAAGGTATGTTCTGCTTCCCAATTCCTCTCTCCACACTCTATGAACTCTCCTTTTGTGAACTATCTCCTGAAAAGTAGCAAAACCAGTTTTCAAAGTAACATGCTTTGGCTAAGAGAAACATTAAAGCAAACAAATGTGTGTGTGTGTGTGTGTGTGTGTGTGTCTGTGTGTCTGTGTGTGTGTGTGAGCTCAGTACTTAGCAAAATCATTCATTAGCTATGAAACCTGATTAAGCTATGTAACATTTTGGATTCTCAATTGTCACCTTTTAAAATGACCGTCATACTCAATCGACAAGATCTGTGTATTACATGAAATAAGCTGTAGAAGCACCCATCAAGAAGTCCATAAGCACAGGGAGTTTGTTTTATTCAATGAAGTTAACTGCTACTATTATTGATATTGGATGAAGTGGTGGGTCCTCTTCCCCACTGGCTGCTGCTGGGGGTGGAGTTCTTAGACTATCTGGAGAAAAATAATTTTCAGAGGCTTGTACAAATGAATGAATTTTATTTTTGTGGAATTACTTCCGTGTGTTTCTAAAGTCCCATTTCCCTTAGTTCAGCCATGAAAGAAATGTAGCTGGGGTTTCAATAAAGGCAGAATCAGAGTCAGTGTCCAGAGTTTGGTTTCCACGTCAAAGCCAGGTCCAGTACAGCATCAGACTAGCTGTAGAACTTCAGTTCATTGTGTGTGGAGTCCACGTGGCCATGGGCCATGCAGGCGAATGCGGGGAAGCAGGAGCCAGAGAGCCCCACAAGCCCAAGGTCACAGGATTTCTAAGAGAGCCAAGAGCACAAGAGAGCGAGGTTTTTTGGTCCAGAGAATTAAATATCTCAAAATAGTGTGGCTTTCAGTGACCTCAACCATTTGGGCCAATGACCTCTGTTTCCAGATGTGACTGACAGCAAGCGCCTCCCTTAGTCATCCCAACTTTACTGGACATGGGCGATCTTACCTTTGTTGGACACTTGGGAAGTATAAAGCTGTCTAAATGACATGCTTATAATCTCTTGCTCCTTTCCTATGCTTAATAATGAACTAATTATAATGGTATTGTTATTATGTGACAAAAGAAAAAATGGCTTGTTGAGTTGGGTGCATGATAATTCTGTCTTTGAGAACAGAGAGAGAAGGTTGGTATCCACTCATAAAACAACTTGATATGGTAATTTAGTAACAGAATGGTTAGGGTTATTTTCCCGGGAAGGGATTTTGCTTTTCTACAACTAGTAAAGACTCTGGGAAAATTTTATCAGATGTTTTCTTGGTGCCTGGGATTGGGAAAGTCATTTTGTAACGTAGTTCACAGTATACACATACACATTTCCCTCATCACAGCATGGGGTGTGTCAGTGCGTAGGTGACAGCGGGGAGGGTGCATCTGGCCCCCCTGAGCTTAGGCAGATGAGCTCCTTGTCTTAGCAGCCAGATGCCTGTTCAATCAATATGGATCCCGACTTGCATGGAGAAGTTGTGCTGAGTAGCCGTCCCAGTACGCCCAACAGATACCTTTTCACTGCTTTTCTTTGAAACTAAGCACCAGTAACAATTTAACTTGACAACATTCCAGAGGAGAGAAATATCAAGCACTAGAAACCAAATAGGATTGTATAAAGCATGTGTATTTAGTTATACATTTTGTGAATTTTAAGACTACTTCCTTCTTCAAATAGAAATGTTACTGAAAATGATAGGAGTCATCTGTTTACTCAGTCCCCTTGTGTATGAACAGCAGATCCTCACTTAATGTCATATATAGGCTCTAATGAAACCGATTTTACCGTGGGCTGGCTGACTTCAATAAGAGTCGAGTTTCTACAGCATCTCATCAATGGTATAATGAGATGACATTGAATGAAACAAGACTATTTGATGGTCTGCACTCTATACCACTTTCCATCTCTCTCCCTGATCACTGCATGGCTTGTGAAGCATGGATTCAGACCAACTGCTTCTACTGTGGATACCACCTTGGAATCTATTTCAGACAGATAGGTAGAACACTAAGAATACATGCAGAATTAGGAAGGTTTATTTTTCTGCAGTGTTCTCAAAGTGTGGTCCTCGAGCCCGCAGCATCGGCATATCCTGAAACTTGTTAAAAATGAAAATAATCAGCCTGGCCGATGTGGCTCAGTGTTTGAGCATTGACCCATGCAACAAGAGGTCACCAGTTCCATTCCTGGTCAGGGCACATGCCCAGGTTGTAAGCCGGGTCCCTGATGGAGGGTATGCATGAGGCAGCCAATCGACGTTCTCTCTCATCGATGTTTCTATCTCTCCTTCTCCTTCCTTTCTCTCTAAGATCAATATAGAAAAAAATGTTTATAAAAAAAAAAATGAAAATTGTCAGGCTCTACCACAGACCTGATAATTCAGAAACTCTGGAGATGGGATCCAGTAATCAGTACTTTAACAAGACTTCTAAGTTCTTCTGAATGACTAAGGTTTAAGAACTGTCAGTGTAGCGGATTGAGGTGAGAAACAATTTAAAACACAAAACAAAGAAACAACCCCAAATCCTCCAATCTTTCAAAAATATGGATGTCAAGATTGATTGCATCAAACAGCAAGAAAAGGCAGTAGGTGTCCATATTGGATGGACGCTACTATAGTGGGAAAGAATTGGAATTTAAAATGATGTTACTCAACCTTTCTGAATTTGATCTCATTGTAGGCAACATGGAGATCATGTCTCTCTCAGTATGTAGTAAATCAAATAGCATATCTAAAAGATCTGGTAAAGAGCTGGGTGTGTGCCCAGTATTCACTCAGTTCATTTTAGTGTGTGACGATGATACAGACACTAACTGCAACTCAAGAGTAGGATAGATTGCCTGCCCCAGGGGTGGATAGAAGGTTGTGAGGAATGAAGGTATGAAATGAGAGTAGCAAAAAGATAGGCACTGATGAGTGTCCCAATTCCTTATGACTCAGGCTGGTTCTTCACAGACTATGGAGGGGAAGTAGTGTTAGGTCTACCTGTGACAGCAAAGACTGCCTTCATTTGCCTGAATTTAGGCCTTCATTCATTTTCAACTGCTGAATTCCTGCCTATTAAGGGCCAGGAACAGAGCCAGTCAATGAAGGTGAAACAGGCTGTTCGAAAAGAGACAGTATAGCGTAATAATGAAGAACTTGAGCATGGAGCCAACCTTCCAGGTTTTGAACCCAAGCCTTCATCTATGCACTGTGTGACCTTAGGGAAGTCATTTAACCTTCAGGGTCTCAGATTTCTCATCTTTATTATTAATTTATTATTATTATTAAATAACTTGTAGAATTGAGGTCAGAATAAAATAAAATAACACACATAAAACACTGAGATGATGCCCTAGCCAGGTGGCTCTATTGGTTGGAGTATCTTCTCCTACAACAATAAGGTGGTGGGTTCGATTTCTGATCAGGGTAAGTTCAGAAGGCAACCTATCAATGTTTCTCTCTCCCTTTAGCTCTCTAAAAATCAATAAATATATCCTTGAATGAGGATAAAAAATTTAAAGACAAAAAACAAACAACAACAAAAAATCTGAGATAAGTATCCAAGCAGCTGAGGCCCTTCATAAATGTGGGTCAAGGGCATTTCTTGCCATGTAGGCAGAATTCACTCCTTTAAAGGCTTTTCCTAACATCCCACTGTCTGTGAGTGAGTTCAAAATTTTATCCTTGCAGGCCTCTGGAATGGTGCATCTCCATCATTAACATGAACAGGATCACTTGGGGATTCTTATAAAAATGCAAATTTTGATTCAGTAAGCCCAGGATAGGAGGTTTTGTATTTCTAACTAGCTCCCAGGTGATGCCAATAATGCTGGTCCACAAACCATCATTTCAATACAAAACTACACTTTTATTCCAACTGTAGAATGTGCCCATCACGAGGTTGAAACATCATTTAGAGATCTCTAAAAAATGACTAATTTTGCCCACTTGGAGATCAGGAAAACTTTTAAATAAGTGTGGTTATAAGGGAAGACAGGATATAAAACAAGGGAGAAATGTAAGAACATTCTGTGTTATGACTTTGATGTCAAGGGCACAGCGGCAGGAGACCAGAGCAGTGACTAAGAAGCAGACGTGACACAGTTTCAGGGCAGGGAAGAAGGCTTTTAATAACTGCTGTGCTGGGAGCTCCACCATCCGCTGCCGAGAGGATGCAGAGATGTGGGGAGTACAATTCATGGGCTTGGACTTACAGTAGCAGGAAGTAATTTTCACAGATTCTTATATTGAATTGTGGTGGAACATTATTGCAAAACATGTTGTTTGAGCGGAATTCAATTTATTTCATTATTACATTTTATTTTACTTTTAGGAATAGTATTTACCTCATAGAGTTATAATAAAGATGAAATGAATTAATAGATATAGAGGATATAAAGTTTCAGAATAGAACTGTACCTAATATAAAGTAAATGTTAGTTAATATTAGCTAGTATTATTATTATTGAAGAATATTGTCTTAGAGGACATAATGTTTATTGCAAGAAATAAATGAGAGTTCTATGTGTCACTTATTTTAATACTTATAGAAACTTTAATAAATTAAAATAAAAGGGGTAAATTATATTGTTCAAAGTCACATTTGTATGAAATGTTGCTGAATTAAAACTTCATCTGTCCAAATCTAAAAGTCTACATTATTCCACAACTAGTCTAAGTCAAATAGTTAATCTTTAGGCTATAGTTTTTTTCATTTATAAAATAAAGACATTATATTTTAGCAACCAGGTGATAATTTATGTGATCAAGGTATAAATGTATATTAAAAACTTAACAGATATGAATTATTATTCAGTTAATAGATCATTTACACTTGTGCTCAGTTGCACGCCCATTCTCATTTTTAAAAATAGGGTGCTTATAAATTAATTTAACTATATAGTATTAACATCAACAAGCTAAGAGGAAAAGACACATTTAGTTAATTTCTAAGTTCTTCAACTCACACAAGAAGTATTCTAAGAATAAAGCCACAAACAGTAAACTCCAGCCATACCAGCCTTCTTTCAATTTCTCCAAGAGCCATCTGAGTTCACATCTTAGGATCAGTTTTTATGTTTCCTTTGCTAAACACTCTATCCCTGGGTCTTGACATGGTTAACACTTTTTTTTTACCCTCATCATTTAGATCCCAGCTAAAATGTCATCTCTTCAGAGAGAACTTTCTGACCATTCATCTCTCCATCCTCACCTCTACATGTTCAGCAACTCTGTATCATATGCACCATATTAATCTTTTAGAATACTCATCACTATCTGAAATCTCATCTACATGTTTCTTTGCTTATTGAACATTTCCTTCCAAGGCGAATGTCAGTGCATGAGCTTCTTTTTTTATTATTATTAATTTTTAGAGAAAAAGAGAGGAAAGAAGACACAGAGAGAAAAACATTGATATGAGAACTAAATATCAATTGGCTGCTTCCTGCACCTTCCCCATTAGGGACCTAGCCCACAACCAGCACATCCCCCTACCAGGAATCACACCTACAACATTTCTGTGCATGGGAAGATGCCCAGCCAACTGAGCCACACTGGCCAGGGCAGAAAATAAGCTACCGAGAGCAAGGACTTCCCTGCCCTGCTGAGTTCTGAGATGCACCTGGATCTGGCACACTGTAGACACTCGATGGCTATCTCTTTAATTGGTAAATAAAGAGAAATAAGACATGGCCTCTGTCATAATGAATCCCAAAACACTAAAAGATTAACTACTTCTAGATATACTTACAGTAGTTTAAAATGTTATTCGTTGTAGGGGTAGAGAATACACTTGATCTAAAATTAGCAGCATGTATACATTTACTTCATAATACTCTTAGTTTTGCAGTAACATTTTTGCCATATAGCTCTTGGCATTGTGAAAAAATAAAAGAAAATTATTTTAAATCAGAGCCAAGAAGTCTCGAAGGGGGAGCTCACTCACACACTACTGCAGACTAACACAGGAAAAGCATACCCTTACACATCTGGATGGGAACAAGCCTAGTTTACTACTTCAGGAAGAAGAAAGACTTTCTCCTTGCCTAGTCGAAGCCCCAGCCATTTAGAAACTGCCATCACCGGCTGGTGTGGCACAGTGGTTGAGCATCGACCCATGCACCAAGAGGTCACCAGGATACATGCCCAGGTTGTGGGCCCTATCCCCAATGAGGGGCATGCAGGAAGCAGCCCATCGATGTTCTCTCTTATTGCTGTTTCTATCTCTCTCTCCCTCTCCCTTCCTCTCTCTATAAAATCAATATAGAAAAAAAGAAAGAAAGAAACTACCATCACTTAGCCAATGGGAAGCTACTACACTTCTAACTCTCGTTTTCCTTTGGGACATGTTTCATGAAGCATGGGAGGAATTTTGATAGGTGGAAGGGAGTTTGGAGATAATGGTAGAATGAAAAATGAGCTAAATAATAAAATACAGACAGAAACATTCATAGTAAAATCAGGAATTTTTAAGAAAGTAATATAAAACAAATGTGGAACTCATATCTGAATGTTAATTTTGGGGAAATACAATGAATAAGAACTAACTTTTTTTTTTTTTCTTTCAGCAGTGACCATTAAATTGTTTGAGGTGGGAATAATAGGATAAAATATTTTCTAGATAATATCCTTCCCTTTTCTTATAAGTCAATTTTCTCTAAATTTCTTCATTTCAATATTTCTTTTACCTTAGCCTTAATATATTCTGAGTCCTTCTACTTTTCTCCATTAAATACCAGTTTCCTAATGTCTTAACTGGATTTACAGAAATGCATCCTATAGCCATTCTTTCTTACTTCTAGTCCTTTCTCCACAACACAGTCATTTTTGCAAAATGCAACATTTCCATGTCAATTTCCTGCTTTGAAAATCTTTACGAGTTTCTCAATTCCCCCAAGACTCCTGAGAATGATTTATGAGCTCTCAAGTCTAACTCTTTATCCTCTCCAACATCTCCTCCCTATATATCTCTCCTTCACTCATTTCTAAGTTTTTGCTTATGATCTTCTGTCTGAAATTAATTTTCCTCTCTTAACTCATCTTTAGACAGTTCTCCTGGAAGCATTTCTTACTCTCTACGTTAAGCGTCCCCTCCTCTGTGTATAATTGAATTAAAACAAGATATTTGCATGGTTACATAACCCACTAAAAACTGTAGACTCTGTGCATCTGGCTATGATTATCTTCTCCATTGCTTTATTTCCAGGAATCAGTGGATTGCCCAGCAAATAGGAGGTAATACACAAGTACGCATGAGCTGAATGCATAGAGAAAAGAATACATGTGTGAACTGAATGAATGAGAAATGAATAAAAGAAGAGATAAGAAAAATGGACTTTTCTGACTAACTAATGTGTTACTCAAATTACAGGTCAAGGGAAGTAAAGGCAAAAAAAAAATGAATGAGACCATATCAAACTACAAAGCTTCTGTACAACAAAAGAAAATGACAACAAAACAAAAGGGCAATCAACCAAATGGCAGAAGATATTTGCAAACAACTGTTCTGACAAGGGGTTAATATCAAAGGTATATAAAGAACTCATGCAACTCAAACTAAACAAACAATCCGGTTAGAAAATGGGTGGAAGACCTGAGCAGTCACTTCTCCCAGAAGACATACAAATGGCCAACTACATATGAAAAGATGCTCAACTTCACTAGCTATTAGGGAAATGCAAATCAAAACTACTATGTACCACCACCTCAGATCTGTTGGAATGGCTATTATCAATGAGATAAGTAATAATAAGCGTTGGAGAGATTGTGAAGAAAAAGGAACCCTCATTCACTGTGGGTGAGAATGTAAACTAGTATAACCACTATGCAAAACAGGATGAAGGGTCCTCAAAAAACTGAGACTAGAGATACCATATGACCCAGCAATCCCTTTTCTGGGTATCTATCCAAAATATTGCAAAAAATATATTTGTGAAGATAAATGCACCTCCATGTTTATTGCAGCATTATCCATGGTGGCCAAGACATGGAAACAACTGAAGTGTCCTTCATAAGATGATTCGATAAAGAAGATATGGCACATATATACAATAGAATACTACTTGGCCATAAAAAAGGTAAAATACTGCCATTTGCAACAACATGGATGGGCCTTGAGAATACCATGCTGATCAAAACAAATCAATCAGAAAAAGTTAAGAATCATGTGATTTTACTCATATGTGGGATAAAAAACTGAAACTAATGAATGAAATAAACAAACAAAACTCATAGTCACAGACAACAATATAGTGGTTACCAGAGAGAAGGGAAGTTGGGAGGTAGTAAAGGGTAAATGGGGCCAAATATATGATGACCAAAGATTATTTGACTTTGGATGGTAGGCACACAATACACTATACAGATGATGTATCATAGAAATGTACAGTTGAAACCTATATGATTTTATTAACTAATGTTACCCCAATAAATTTAATAATAAATAAATTTAAATTTAAAAAGTTTTAGATCTTGTAAATTAATTAACGAATTACATGAACAATAATAATACTATTTATTGAGCCACAAACATGTGCTAAATCAATGTGTATAGTATTTCATCTAGCATTCAGCACAGTGTTTGGCACCAATCCATATACATACATTTTTTGACTGACTGAATGTTATCCTCACAACATCCCAGAAATGCAGTTGCTATTATGTTTTTCCGTTTTATACATAAACTAGTATTTAATGAAGGCATTATAAGCAATTCATGAAACACAAATGAGGGTAACTAGAAATTTGAATTATTTTGGGTTATGTCAGATAAGAGTTTTAATAAGGCAAACATAGTCTTGTTTTAAATGATTATGGGTTACAAGATGTATCATAGGGACTGGAAAGGCTAGATTTTGGAAACTTAAAGATGTGTTGAGACATAGAGAAGCTATTTAAAAAGAGTTTTTGTTTCATTTGTAGATTTTGTTTTCTGTAAGGCTTTGAATGATACAGTCAATCCAGTGTTTCAATGAGCACAATTAAGTAATTTTTCTAAGGTTTTTGAAGCAAAGATGTACATAGTTAACTTAAGGATCTGCAAAATTGAGGGTGATGCTAGAGCTTCTAAGAGTTATATATAAATTGTGCATTGGACATTGGCCAGAATTTCTGGCTGAAGTTGGACACAAATGTACATCAACATATTTTTTCACTTTTTTCTCCATTGGTTTTAAGGGTATATGCTGATACAATATTGCCTGCTGGCATGACTACCACGAAAAGAAATACAGTATCAAAGTTTGACCTCCTTGGTTAATATTCAAAGTGATGGTCAAGAAGGTTATAAGCAAACATCAGCTTTCTTTCACACCTTTAGCTCATTCTGCAAATTAATAACATCATCTTGGGAGCATTCAAGACCCTGGATAATGAATGTTAACAGCAGTTCCTGTTGGCTGCGCCTGAGGATGCATTTATTTTTCTCATTATCTTACACACAATCTTTTAGCTATTGTCTGCTACTGCTGCTCACTCAGGAAGCCAGGGAAAGTGCTAAAGATGTCAAGAAGCAATAAGCCTCATTTATTTTTATGGCCTTCATCAGCATTTTTTTTTCTTCTCTCTCTCTCTATCACTTTTTTAAAAAAAACTTAAGGGCCTATAATAGAATCTGCTGATTAGAATCAGAACTATATCTAAGTATAGATATGAGAGACCTTTTCTGAAGGTGATAGGCTATGGAAGGGTGCTTGACCCATCAGATACCTCTGGCTGGCACTGAATCTGAAGTCAGCTCATGGGTATTTTTTCTTTCCTTTCTAGCTATGCTCTAGACATTTCACAATTGATTAAAACTAATAATATTATGAGAGCGAGTAAACAATAGACTTAAATGGGTGATAAAATAATGACTGGATTATAGACTGATAGCAGGGTTATTCAATTAATTTAAAACTGAGAAAAACACCTACTGCTTATATCAAAGCTAGTAGGTGCTGGTGAATATTATTTATTTTATTTTTCATTGATTTATATTTTTAAGTATTCAACAGCAGCTGTGCTTTAGGCATCTTTTTTATTTTTTTCAATATTGTTTCTTTATTGATTTTAGAGAGGAAGGAAGAGGGAGAGAGAGATAGAAACATTGATGAGAGAGAACATCGATCGGCCATCTCCTGCATGCCCCCCATGGGGGATTGGGCCCACAAGCTGGGCATGTGCCCTGACCGGGAATCAAACAGGTGACCTCCTGGTACATGGGTTGATATTCAACTGTGAGCCACACTGGCTGGGCCAGGCATCTTTTTTTTTTAAATACCTTTTTATTTTTCAGTTATAGTTGACATGAATATTATATTAGTTTCAGGTGTACAACACAGTGATTAGACATTTATATAATTTATGAAATGATCACTTTGATAAATCTAGTCTCCATTTGGCACCATACATAGTTATTACAATATTATTGACTGTATTCCCTGTGCTGTATTTTATATCCCCATGACTACTTTGCAACTACCACAATTTGCCCCTTTAACTACCAATTACATGCACTTTCTTATCATTATCATGTATCAGGTTTAACTCAGAAACTGAGTAGGATGATGCTGGTGATTTGAGGGGTATTAGATATTTCTGATGGAGATGAAAAATAGGTGGTAGGAGCTATGGGGGAGGAGGGTCGTGTTATTAAGAAAAATAAGAATGGACCAAAATAGAGTATTGATGACTTCGTCAAGAGTACATACCTTCTTCTTTATTGGGACATTTTCTAGACCCAGTCTATACACTGCCATCTTCTTCCTTCTCTATTGTAATATGGCTATTGATCCTTGCTCTCGTGAGCTGATTGTCCTCATTGTCTAATTATTCTGGGCCATCATTAACAGCTGCGGTCAGCTCAGGCAGAACTTGTGTTCTGAATTACGCTGTCACTTATCTAAGAGTCCTAGATTCTGGGACTGGGATAAAGAACAGTGGGTCCAGTTATGTGAGGAACTCATCTGGGACTACAGTTCTCTAAAACGAAAGGGAAGATCTTAAAGCTAAAGGTTTCAAGGAGCTATCTTTGTAAAAAATCTACTGCAAGCAAAACATTCTAAAAAGCCATGGAAGAATTGCAGTAGCTTTTACAATAGTAGAGTCCCTTTATCATTCATACTTAGACCATTTCTCTGTACTTGTCCAGTCAAAATGTCCTTGCACATTACAACTCAAACATCTTTATGGTTGAAAGGCAAACACAGAGGGCAAGGACAAAGACAAGAGGAATGGAATGTCTTCAAAACAAAATTAATTAACATTCTTTGCTTTATAAGGCCTCAGTATATATCAAAAACAGGTATGTCAGGGAGGAGTCAAGTCACTGTCCAATAACCTATCCTCAAAGTAAGTTTATAGTCCTCAGTGAGGTTTAAAATCCACAGGAGTTCAGATTTTTTATGCTAGTTTTCATCATAAGATAATAGAATAGTAAATGTTAAGATCATTTTCTGTGGTTTCAAAACATATTGCTTGAAATACAATCAATTATTCACTGTGGTAGATAAGAGGATGAACCAACCGGAAAAAAGTGAGAAGTATTACCAGCCTACTGTGTATCAATCACTATGATAGTTTTATATAATACACAACAGGCCTACGAGGGAAGTACTAAATAAAACTATAATCAGTGACATTGAAAACCTTAAAATTTAAATGGAGATAAATACATATTTGTAAAATAAAGAGCAGTGCTTGTTATAAATTGTATTTGAGGCCATGGCAAATTTTATGAGAGAATTAAATAGAGACTTCATGTAAAAGGTAGCATAGAGACATTTATTCATTCAACAGATATTTATCAAGTGCCTTGTGTGTGTCTGATGAGAAAGTTAGCAGTAGAAACAGACTAAGGATCTTAGAAAATGTCCATGATGCCATGTCTGTAAAGAAGTGTTCATCTTCCTAGCATTTCTAAAAGGGGGTTCACTTGAAGTGGGGTATAGATTGCATAAGTCTGAAGAAAGAGTGGTGTGGAGTAATAGTGGCTTTGAAAGCCACGATATAGTGAAGTCAACAGGAATCCTTAAGGGTTCTGTTCTAATGAAACGTCCCAATCGTTTCTACTTTTTCTTTCCTTTTTTTAAAAAATATTTTTTCTTTATTGATTTTAGAGAGAAAGGAAGAGACAGAAACATCTAAGAGAGAGAACATCAATTGGGTGCCTCCTGCATTCCCCCTACTGGGGATCTGGCCCATAACCTGGGCATGTGCCCTGACCTGGATCGAACTGGCAACCTCTTGGTGCATGGGACGACATTCAATCCACTGAGCCACACCGGCTGGGCTACTTCTACTTTTCATGAAGAAAACCTGTTATCTATATGGCAGCTGCATTGGAATTCTACATTAGCATGCATATAATATCAGGATCAATAAATGCTCTTAATACTCCTACCCCTAATACATTCCATGTAACTGATCTGCAAGTTGCTTATCATCTCAGCACTTGAAATAAATCTTTTCTTGTGCTTGGTCATGTTATTGAGGGCCTAGAAACATACAAAATATTCTCAGTCAAAGGGTAACATGATGAAGTAGAATAAAAGTACTACTAGACAAGCAAAAGTTCTAGTCAAAACTCTGATGCTCACTGTGTTTATAGTCCTTGTCAAGTCATTAACCACTGTATCTCAGTTTTCTTGGATATAAAATGAGGATAGCGTTACCCACTTTGCCTTCTTACCAGGGTTGGTATAGATATCAATGATTCTGTATTTGAATAGCCTTAGGCAAGTAAACACAACAAAACAAACACACATTCATTCAAAGCAATGTGTCCTAATTTACTTTAGTACTTGACTCACAGATTCCGGAAGTGTCAAGATATTATACAATCTCTAATGTGTCACTGCCCCACAATATAAGATGACATCCACTCTACTCCTTTATTTATTTATTTATTTTAACAATTTTTGTTTCTTTATTGATGGAGAGAGAGAAACATCGATGAGAGAGAACACTGATTGGCTGCCTCCTGCACGCCCCCCAATGGGGATCGGGCCCACAACCTGGGCATGTGCCCTGACTGGGAATCGAACCAACAACCACTTGATGCATGTGTTGACACTCAACCTCTGAGCCACAAAGGCTGGGTCAACGGTATACTATACTATGTTCATTTTGGATTTCCTAAATGGTATTTGTGATTGGGGAGATCCGCAGGTGAGAGGTAGCAGGAGGCCTTTCAACGAGTCACTTCCTGATATGAGGTGATTATGACAGTGTATGGCTTTCATCTTAAAATTCTAGTGTCCCCAGTTAGAGAAAATTTAGAAGGTTTTCATGAGCAAGTCTTCAGTATAAGAGAGATAGCTTTTGAAACAAAGGAGAAAAGACAGAGAAACTGAAGAAAGGATTTTAGAGATTGGAGGAAATACAGATACTTGTCTGATTTCTTAATATTAAATTTTGGGAAACAGATGTCAGAAAGGAGTTGAGCCCCTTTTACAAGGTCACCCACCTAAGTATCCAAATTTAAATCTCAGCTAATTTTTCCTAATATTTCTCCACTGCACTTGTCATTTTCCCCAGTTTACATGTTTTTTGTGACTGATTATTGAAAGAAAAGTTGTCTCATTTTTCTTTCTGCTCATATTTAAATCTTTATTGTATTTGAGTCAATTTCCCTTCTCCTCACAGTTTGAATCTGCACACTTTGTAGTCCTGTAAATTTGGTGTCATTTGGCATTTCTATTAATATGCCATTTACTCTCCCATTCCAGATCTTTAATAAAAATGTTAAATAAGACCAGACCTAGCATTTGTTACTTTCTGTTTATAAGCCTTTCCTCAGTTCTAATCTGACTGATTTTTCTTGTCATCTAAGCTCATTTAAAACAAATTTGCAAGTAAAATATCATCAGACATAGTATCAAATGTTTTGCTAATGCCTAAATAGATCACATTTTCTCTTCTATCCATTAATTTTGAGAATTTATCAAAAGAAGGAACTCAGCTTGTCTACCATGAATTTTCATGTATAAACCTCATGCTGCTCGAGGTCTCTCAGGCTCTTTCTTTTAGTTGTTCTGAATTTTTTAACTAGTTTATAATTCCATCCATTTTTTTTTTTTTTAATGTAGAATGCTACACAACACAGATAAAAACTCAGGGGTGGGGGTCAAAGAAGTAACAACTAGGAATGTGAAATACCTAAAAAAAAATACCAGACATAGCAGGAGTGCTTCCTTCATCAAATAGAATGCAAATTCTTGGTGGAATTCTGGCCTTTCAGGTCAAGATACTGAATCCATTAATATGGAGTATGAGGGTTTATGTACTAAAGAAATATATATAAATCACACCTGTCAATTATGTATTAGTAATTGTCTTCCAGCAGCAATTCTCTCTGTGTTACCACTTCTGCCTCGATCCAGACCCTTATTCTCCTTTAGTTCCACTTTTCTGACAATTTCTAACCCATATTTACAGCATTATTTCTACCCTCTAATCACAACTCAACATCACCAGCTCTTTTACCAAAAAGCACTGGCATTCATGTTCTATTAATGAGTTCTCATTTTCTGTAGAGATATGTTTAAACTCCTTAACAAGGCAAATACAAACAAAACAAAACAAAACAAAAGGCCCTTTATAGCATGTCTCAACCTCTCTCTCCTGAGCACCAAATTCTTCATTCTTTTTTTTTTAAATGTATCTTTATTATTAAAATTATTACAGATGTCCCTTCTTTTCCCCCCACTGAACCCCGCACTCCCCCCATCCCCAGCCTTTGCCCGGCTCTCGTCTGTGCCCTTGGGTTATGCATATGTGCATATAAGTTATTTGGTTCGTCTCTCCCCACCCCACCCTTCCCTCTGAAAGTCATCAGTCTGTTCCAGGCTTCCACAACTGTGGAACTATTTTTGTTCGTGTAGTGATAGAGAACAGCATTCTTTTTAAACCTGCTGTTCCCTACCACAAGACACCTTGGATGTCACAGTATGTTGCCCATCTCACTCCCCTTTACTCCTCTCGTTGGGCTGTAATTGTTCCAGCAGAACTCTGAGCCCCTGTAGGACTACACTGTGCTTCCCTATCACGCTTGTCCTGTTTGCTAGCACAGAGTGCGCATTCAGCTCTCGTGGAATTCATATGTGAATCCTCCCAAATTCATAAACACAGAAGTAGAACACAAAACGAACACATCCCAGTACTGATGCATTTTATTCTCATGGTTCACATGTGCCAGCCCAAGATACTCCAAATCACCTTTTCCATAAACACGGTGCAACTGACTTGGGATAGTGAAAATATTCTTCTGTAGCTTACAAAATCAAGCCCCAAAACGTGTGTGAGAGAAATCCTGTGTAATTTTAAAAATCTTCTCCTCATTGGTAAAGATGTTAGGATGCTTTACTTTCCTTAAATTTGAATTTGACATGGTAATTTCCCTAATGAGCATTGAACCTAAATTCCAAAACTATTAGCCTTCCCTGGTACATTAGTGATCATTACCAAATTTACAGAATAGTTCATTCTCTTCTCCTCCACAGTCTCCCTTTGCTAGGGTCTTAAACTGATTTGCATTACCTTGTTTATCTGCCCAATTATTCCTGGCTCTAATATCTTACAGAAACGCAAGGCCTTCAGCCTGCAGGATTAGCCTTACTTACTTACTTCTGAGCATGCCCGTCCCACTGACTGTTGGTATCTGAACTTGCTTTTGCTGATCATCATTCAATGCCTATTAGGGCTGATGTGAACATTCTTGATCTCTCCACACCCACAAATCTGCCAAGATACAGCGAGTTCAAATTCATAGCATGTTCTATCTGGAACCAGAGTAAAATCATAAGCCAATGTTCAGTCTCTTCCCTTGGGTAGTATTACAAAGTGAATGTTTGTGCCACCCCTCCCTCCGAATTCATATAGTGAAATCTAATCGTCAAAGTGATGGCATTTGGAGGTCGGGTTTTAGGGAGGTATCTGGGTCATAAGGGTGGAGTCCTCATGAATGGTATCAGTGCCCTTATAAAAGGGAGAGAAAGGGCATCTAGAAACCACACTGTCACCAGACACCAAATCTGCCAGCACCTTGCTCTTCAACTTCCTAACATCCGGAGCAGTGAAAAATAAATGTCTGCAGTCTTTCAATCACCTGGCCTGTGGTATTCTGTTATAGCAGCCCAAACTGACTAAGAGAGGGAAACACCCAGCTTTTACACTTCAGTTCACTGAATTCAAACAGGACAAATCTTGTCTAATTGTTGAACTAGCATGATGTCTTACACTCACAGTGGTGTAGAGTGCACAAGTTCTCATATGGACTATTTCACTCGGTCCACACAACTCAGTGAGAAAGGCAGAGTATCAAAAAGAAGCACCCGGTTTCTCAATTATTTCCTAACTCCGTGAGGAATTCCCTCTGAACTTGGGGCATTAGTGGCGGGTCCCGCAATTAGTCTGACTACTTAAACCTGATAACCAGTGTACTCCAGCTGCTCTAGAAAGATCCTTGAGAATCATTCTTTACTTCTGCCTTTCTCTGTATATCCAGGTAGTCACTAGGTCATCTACTTTCTCTCTAAACGATCCTTCACATCTGCCCATTGTTCTCCATTCTGATCCAAGCCACCTTTACCTCTGCCCCAGATCCCTCAAACATGTCCCATCTCAGTTCTCCTTCACGTCCCTCCCTCTCCAATTCTTTTGTACATTATAGTCAGAATGGCTTTTTTCCAGAATACAAATCTGACTCTGACATAAACTCCTTGACCAGGCACTGTTATAGTCTCCTCTTCGTTTTACTTCTGCAGCATGCCTTGGAACGATGCTCTTTCTCTTACTCATATTCAGGCTGTCCCAAAATTGTTCAGTCCCTCCGGTGAGCCTGTTTTCTCTCATCACTGAGTCTTCATACATTCTTTTCTCTTTAGGTAAAACATGCCTCTCTACCTTCTTCCCTTTCTGGGTGAGTACTTACTTCTTGCTTTTTAGATTTCATCTTAAAGTTTCTTTCCTGTGAAGCCTTCTTTAGCCTCCCGGGTTAAGTGTATTCACCACAGCAGTGTGCAGTATCTCACACTTCATTGTAGTCATTACTAGATTATATGTTCTGGGAAGACAAAGTCCTATTTTGTTTTATTCACTCTTTGCTCCCCAGTTCCCAACATATAGTTGGTGTTTCCTAAGTACTGGGTGATACTGAAAGACTCCTGTTTTCATCTTCTGGGACCTCAGGTTCCTACCCGGCTTATGTCCACCCCTCTACTCTTACTTTTAGTGCCTCCCATCATCTCTGCGATAGCCTCGGACTAAAGGAAGTTCAGTCATTCTTTCCTGTCCTGTAAAAGGGGAGAAGCATTTGGACAACATGTTCATAGGATGTCTCTGTCATTTCATCCTCACAAGAATGACAGGCTGCTTTCTGGTTAGTTGTAATTCACTCTACAATTTTGGTTATCTGTCTTTATCTAAACCCTGTAGACAGATCTATAAACTGATCTTTCAAATATGAATGCAAAAATTCTCACTCTACCTACATATACCTCTTACCCCTTGTTTAAATTGTTTCTTCTTCTCTCCCCACCCCCCCCCCCAACCTTGTAAGAGAAAAGAATTGAATGGCATTTCAGGATTCTATTTTTATTTTCTATGGGTACCTTTCTCTCTCTGTTTCATTGTTATCACCAAATCTGCTATGGAATGGAATATTGCGGGGGGGGGGGGAGAGTTAGTGATTTGACACATGAATATAAAGGAATTTTAGGTTTCTGAATTACATTTAAAGTTAAAATGCCCTTTAACCATGTTGCATAGTTCTTAAAACAGAACATTGTATTTGAGTATGAAATAAAAATAAAATTACTCAACTGACACCTAGTTCTCACTAATTTTGTCATAACTCTCTTGGTAATAGTCCCATGCTTGCTGATTCTGACTCAGTCTCTTTGAGCTGAAGTTTCACCTACTTATATAATTTCAGACATACAATTCTGAAAAGTTTAGTGTAAAGTTGACATTGAAAATTTCCTTAGCTGTCATGTATGAGAACCTTCTTTTTGTTTTCTAACCTTGGAGTAGACATCTGCAAAATCATTTTTTTACTCCTCACCCGAGAATATTTTTCCAATGATTATTAGAGAGAGTGTAAGGGAGGGAGGGAGAGAGAAACATCCATGTGAGGGAGACACATGGATTGGTTGCCTTCCGCACGGCCCCGGGCAGGGCATCGAACCTGCAACCCAGGTATGTGCCCTTGACTGGCATCGAACCCGAGACCCTTCAGTTCATGGCCAGACACTCTAACCACTGAGCAAAACCAGCCAGGATTGGAAAATTATTTTTAAGGAAATAGATCTTTGAAGTATGCTCTATAGTGGATCCACCAGGGCAGGCGTTTAGGTCAATGCCATGTAGGTGTGGTCAAGCAGAAAAATCAGAAAATCCTCCAAGAGTTCCAGAACACTTTTATTACAGTACTGTAGCTGGTAGAGTTATGTTTAGAAGAGCCAGTGCTTAGAGGCATCACACAGATGACCTAATCGAACCCTCTTAACAGCCTTGTGAAGGTTGTCAACCTTTAACTCAGTGGTTCTCAGACTTGCTACACATGGGAATTATGTGGGGGAAATTAAAAATATAAATTCTTGGTTCCCAATTACAGGGATTATGATTTCATTGGTTTTGGATAGGACCTGGGCAGCTGGGTTTTTAAAAATTCCCCAGGAGATTCTAATGAACAGTCAAGGCTGAGAAACATTGTTTCACCTTTATTAATTGAGAGCTGGAGTTGGTGACGCCTGCTAAGTGCAGGCTTACTCCCATTCAGCCAGTGGCTGAGTCAATCAATCACAACTGGGGCAAGAAATAAATTAAAAGTCACAACTTACCAGCTGTTATAGCCTCAAGTAGCTTTGTTGTTGCTGTGATCTAAATGTTCATATCCCCCTGAGATGTATGTGCTGTGCCCTAACCCCAAAGGTAATGGGCCTTTGGAGATCATTAGGTGATGAGGGCAGAGCCCTCATGAATGAGATTAGTGCCCTGATGTAAGAGGCCTGACAATCAATACCTGGTTATTTCAGTGACTGAATGCATTCACCCCAGTCTGTGCTGCATAAATGCACTCCCTAAAGGCACATGTATAAAAGATGATCATGTGAATGGTAGATACGTGAATACTTACAGTGTTATTTAAGTAAATAAATGTGTTCCCCACACTGTGCCACCTATAATACACTTTTAAGTGCACATGTATACAAGATATTTCTGACAATGCTATTTGAACGTGTTTATAAATATGTTATATCAATGACAGATACATTCAGCACAATACTATGATGCATGAATTTCACTACATAAAGTCACATGTATAAAAATATATTTCTAAGCATCTTGAATTTCATTGCATCTGGGTAATATAATTCCAATGACATAATGTGTTCCTTAAACTTGCCTATATTTAATACAATGTGTAAAGCACACATATAAGAGGTGTTTTGAAGAACTGAGTAGGTATAATGCTATTTTAGTGAATGAATGTCTTTATCAGATTGTGTTACACTTGATACACTTTGTAAAGGAACAATGTATAAATGAAGCTCTAAGAATGATATATATGTGAAGTGATACCATGTATTCTCTGAACGAGTTTAAAGCTTGTTGTTATTTTTTAGAGGCCAGAGAGCGCTCTCTTGGGTCCTTCTGCCACGTGAAGCTAAAAGGAGAATTCTGTCTTAGACGAGGGCCCTCACCCCCTCACCAGAACATCCTGCCACCATGATCTCACACTTCAATGAGAAACAAATCTCTGTTGTTTATAAATCATCTGGTCTGGTATTTTGTTATAACAGCCGAAACAGATTAAGACAGTTGTCATATTACTTTACATTATTCATAGATTAACATACAGATATCTCAAAAGCATATGAGGCCAGGCACAAGCTGTTTACATTTCCCAATATATCTCATACCACCTTCTCCTTCACTCACTAGGCACTGACCACACTGTCTTCTCTCTGTTTTATAGAGAGTACATTTTATGACCCTTAATTACTTATGATTTTCTTGGCTGGGAGTACTGGTTCATTCATATCCTTTGGATATTAGTGCAGAGGTTATCTGTTCAAAGCAGTCTTCTGTCAATAGGTCTTACCATATTATACTTTATCTCATCACTTTATTTTTATTTTTAACATAAATAATGCAATTTTCTTATATTTTTTAATTTACTATTTCACTGTCTTTCCCACTGTACTGTAAAGTTTGTGAGCACAGACTCTTTCTTGCCTGTGTGACCTATTCCAGCTCCAAGCCTGCCATGCAGTAGAATCAATGAAATGTTTGATTAATTGATAGATTAATGTATTCAATGAATGGTGAATGAACCAATGATTGAATGAAAAGGGAGATTAATAGACTGGTTTTAAAAATGTGTAAGGCAGGCAGGTTGGTGTGGCTTAGTGGACTGAGTGTCATCCCATGGACTGAGAGGTCCCGGTTCGATTCCCAGTCAGGGCACATGCCCAGGTTGAGGACCTGATCCCCAGCAGGGAGTGTGTGGGAGGCAGTCAATCGATGTTTCTCTCTCACATAGATGTTTCTATCTCTCCCTTCTTCTCTCTTTAAAAAATCAATAAAACATATTTTAAAAATTTCTAAGGTATTTAAATCATAGCCTCTTCCAACTCTACCCTAATAGTATCTATATTTACATTTTAATCTTTTCAACCATTCACCCATTACCCATCTATCCACTCATCGTTTTATTACTTTTTAAATCACAGTTGACATACAATATTATATTAGTTTCAGGTGTACAACACAGTAATTAGACATTCATCTAACTTATGAAGTGATGATCCTGATAAGTCTAATACCCATCTGACACCATACCTAGTTATAGTTATTAACAGTATTATTGACAATATTCCCTGTGCTGTACTTTATATCCCCCTGACATCCACTCATCTTTCATTTTTTATCTATGGATCAGATGTAGCATTATGTATATTTATTTATACAACTGTCCCTCAGTGTCCACGGTGGACTGAATTGATTCCAGGACTCCCTTCATATACAAATGCATGGATGCTCAAGTCCCTTTTATAAAATGGTATAGAACAACTCACATTGTCAGCATTCTACATCTGTAGATTTCCAACAGAAGACTGAAATAATGATTTGGATCCGATGTCAGTTAAATCCAGAGATGCAAAACTCAGGAGTACATAGGGCAAATTGTGTGTGTGTGTGTGTGTGTGTGTGTGTGTGTGTGTGTGTGTGTAGCTTTTCAGAAGCACCTCTGTATCCCCTCTGCTAGTCAAAACCCATGGCTAAAGATAACTACTCTTCCAGCATTTTTTAAACTATATATTAGCTTTGCCTATACTTACATTTTATGAAAATTAAATCATACTGAATGTGTTATTTTGTTTCACTTTATTATTCAAATTTATGTTTGTGACATTCATTCTTATGAATTTAAAAAATATTTTGTTTATTTATTTTTATTGTCTGCATTCAAGTAATACATAAATCTACTATAACTTAATTACACATTCCAATGCTGATGGGTGCTTCAGTATTTGGCTTTTAGCAACAGTGATGCTATGAGCATATTTGCCCATGGTTTTGGCATCCGCATGGATTTCAGTTGGATCAGCTACATCTAACAGTAAATCTGTTGGTCAGCTTTAATAACTAGTGTCAAACAATTGTCCTAATTGACTGCACCATTTTACTCTATGACACAAGTCAGTTACAATTGCTCTACATCTTTACCTCTACTAGGTAATGTTAAATATGAATATTGATGTTTTATTGTATTGTATTTTCATATTGTATACTATATATAGATATTGAATATTCATATAAAACAAAATTTATTTTATTAAATATTTAGAACTATAACATTTATTTTATTAAATAGTAATAAATATTGAACATAAATCAATTACATTTATTAAAGTATTGAAACAGTCAACCTATTATAATTTTTTAATATTCTAGTAGGTATTAGTATCTCATCTTTGTTTTATTTGTAGTTCTTTTATTCCTACAGGTGAATACTGTAAAAAAATAACTATATAAATTTAAGATTGCAGTCTATAAAATAGTTTTGCTTTTTGGGAAAAAGACTGGCTTTATTTTCAATATGCTTTAATAAAACACTCTGAACTGTTTTACTTTAAAGTATAAGTACCTCTTTGTCCACTACCATAAATAGAATTTTCATGGAAAAATTTGGTCAAATTAAAATGAATTGCATTTCACACAGCCTGCACTCAATACGATGCAGATTTAAAAACTCCAGTGTCTTATCTGGTATGAATTACATTGTCAACAATCTCAATTGATGATAATAATAATTTAGATGCATTTATACTTTAATCAAAATTCGGAGATTCTTTTACTCCCATTTGCAGTTGTCAGATTGAATAAAATGCAGATGAATGTAAAACTTGGCATTTACTTTCTACATTTTTAAAGGCATTTCATGAAAGAACATATTCAGCCTTTCAATTACTTTTTTTAATGGTGTGAACTAAAGAATTAGCATTAACATTATTTTCAAAGAGTTGAGGGAGACAAAACATACACTACGTCAGAGCCTAATCTTGGCCACATATTTCTACTGATGATTCCACCAGCTTCTAGCCAGATGTGCTGCCGCTGAGTGTGAATGGACACAGCCTCAAACATCACAAACGCTCCAATGCAGCCCTCCCTTTTACTTATCCACACAGTACATGTGTCACTCGAGATTTTATGAAAACTTTGAAAGTCTCTTATTTTTTCATGAAAGCTACATTGTGACTTGAGTTACATTTTCTCACTCTGCAAAATTAGATTTTCACATTCTCTATATCTTTTTAGCCTCGATCTTCAATTTATGCCAATATACTTAAAAACAATAATTAATATATGTATTCTTTAAACTTACAGAATTTTAAAGTTAATTTTCCTGTAGATACATTTTATTTTTTCTAAATTATTATACTAGAAAAAACTTCCAAATGATTATTGTGTAAATAACAGACATTCTTTTTAAATTTTCTTTAACTTGTCTCTGACCTTGAATTGCAGTTTCTAGTTTCTGGTTGTGGGAGGCAGTACTTTGGCCTGAGATCTTTGCCACCCTAGTGTTACTTCCCGGCTCTGTTTCCTCACATGGCAACAGAGACTTTGCATATGTAATTAAGATGACTGATTAACTAGTTTTACAATAGGAAGATTATCCTGGATTGTCTGGGTAAGTGTGATGTAATTATATAAATCCTTTAAAAAATAAAGGAAGAAGGCAGAAGGGGACCTAAGAGAGATTATGAGAAAACTCAACACCATGTTGTTGACTTGAAAATGGAGAGAACCATGTGGAAAGCATAAGAAGGCTTGAATTCTGCCAATTAGCAGAATTACTTGACCTTGGAAGAGGACTCTGAGCCCCAGGCAATACAATAACTGCAGTCTAGCTGACACCTTGATTTCAGCTTTGGGAGACTTGAGCAGAGAACCTAGCTGCATTATGCTGGACTTCTGCTATACAGAACTAGTGGATAATAAATGGGAGATTTTAAGCCATGAAGTTTTGGGGAATACAAATGGAAAACTATCACATGTGAAGATGGTGGCATGACTACACTCTTGTCAAATCCTTGAAAATAACACAGATTTTGAATATAGAATCTGTATCTTGCGAGCTGGCTGAAAATCTTAACAATACCTGGCATCTTCTACAAGCCCTTCTTTGAATTTACACCAGGGGCATCTTGACTCTTTACTGATTAGCTAACCAGAACTGCATGCTACACTGTACACACATACACACGTACTAATTTATATAGTGTTTTCAGAGCTATTTTCACCATGGTACCACCTTGGGCCAATTGCTTTCAATAGGAAAAGCTGACACAGTAGACGGTACCAACCTTCTAAAGGCAATATTTGCTGTACAGAACCTTTTTAAGGCATAAAAGGATAATACTATGATACATCAATCTACTGAGAATGTGGATCATGGTAACTGATGTCAACCAACTAGTTTATATTCAATATCATTAATCTCTGGGACATGACAAATCTTGGTAGCAGAAATGAATTAGTTCCAGATAATACACTTTTGAAGTAATGAATAACCCTTTCTACAAAGTACTTTAATGACTCTCCTTGTCAGATTTAAAATTTTATTATTAATATTAGAAAATATAAGCCCCAAAAGATACAGTTGCAAATCAATTTCATTGTTTCTTCATAATGAGTCCCTAATTGAACTCAGTTTCTGATATAGTTATGAATTTCCTTCCATACTTAATTTTTATGACATGTATAGGAGAATTTAGTGGTGGGGCATAAAGAAATTTATTTTAATTTTCTATTTTTATGTAGCTTAATAAATGAAGTATAAATCATCACCACATTAGTATGACCATAGGGAGTGTATTGATGTCTCTTTACAGGCTAGAGTATGATCATTTTGTTAAATAGTGTTTCACTTATCTCATTAAAAACAGATTACAAGTAAAAATAACCCCAACTTTTTTTCATTATGTAAAAAAATCTATGGTAGAAGATTTACATTTGATTATTTAATTTTTTAAATATCTAATAGAGAAATGTTGCACTTTTTTCCCCTTAAAATTGATTATTTGATTGGCATATTGAAAAATTGTGAATTATAAATATAGTAGCCTATTCAAATCATCAGAACCTGGTCTATGATATCATACAAAAAATAAAGCATTTCCCCAAAGAATGGCCACATGTTGATATATGTGTGCTTAAAATTAATTAATATATTTAATTAAATTACAATGTTCTGACAATATTGAAAATTTGAGTATCATTTGGGTGATGGAGTTTTGCACATCTGAGGACCACATATCTGTGCTTTACTCTTTCTAATAAAACTCATTTATAGCTTTTCCTTTCAATCAATTAGTTTGTATAGCTGAGATAAACATTTGTTTTTTAAAATTTTATCACATGATTTAGTAGACATAGGACAGACATTGCTATCAGATAAATCAGTTCTGTTTTAGACTCTAAATCTTGCTGTCAACTTTAAAAAGTAACTTCTTAAATATCACTTTTCTCGTCTGAAAATGGGAACATAGTCCTACCTTGGAGGATTGTGAAGATAACTTGAGATAATTTAGGCAAATTGCATCATGCAATGTTTGGTACTTAGCCTACATATGACACTCAACAAATATAGGCAGTGTGATAATAAAGATAGAGATGATGATGATGATAATGATGACTATGATGATGATGACTACATCAACAGAGTTTCTTTCCTATAATCCTCATCTCTTTTTAGAAGAATACTTGTTCATTATGCAATTTGAAAATGGAAGCATTCAATGAGCATTGACTTTATGCCAGGCATTGTGTTAGGTGTCAGGCACAGGAAATCTAAAAAAACAACATCACTTTTGCTAAAAAGAAATGCAGCTAGTTTTCCATACACATGGTTTCGGATGTATATAAAGTCTATAATAAGATTTCCAAGCCTTGTTTTCTATTTTTACATTGTATTTGCTATCTTAGTTTGAAATTATATATATATTTTTAAATCCTCACCTGAGGATTTGTTTTCTTTGATTTTTAGAGAGAGTGAGAGAAAGAAAGAAAAACATCCATGGGTTGCCTCCCATATGTGCCTAAGTGGAGATTGAACCTGCAACCTAGTTATGTGCCCTGACCAGGAATCGAACCTGCCACCATTTCGTATATGAGACCATGCTCCAACCAACTGAGACACCTGGCCAGGGCTCAAAATTACATATTGTATAGCCTTAACTGAAATATCAATTCACATTTATAAGAGGTTTTGCTTTGACTTATCAGAACTGGTAAGTCATTTTATTACTTAAAAACCCTTCACGTGCAGTGGGTACTAAATAGTTAATGATTGAGAAAGCAAATGCATTAATACCATACGTTACTTACTTCAGATGGATGACAGGGAACTTTATACTCTTATCCTTTTACCCATGTTAAACACCCCAAGCTCCAGGAACTATAAGCTACTTAACATCCTTTTATTTTTTAATTTTTCCTATCACTCCCCACCCATTCTCTCACCTTCATTGCGTGTTTTCTTCTACTTCTCTGAGCAATCAGAGCATCTTATTCATCCAGAAAATACTTATGTAGCACGGAAGGCCACCGCAGTGAACCACACAGATTTTCTGCCCTCACTGAAATCACTGACAGAAAGAAGAATTATTAAGCAGATTTACACACATTTTTTTGCAGTGATGCAAAGGCCACTGGGGTTCTCTTCTCAGAAGCTTGAACTTAGCGATCAGCTCAAGATGACTGGGAGAGACACAGATTACTCTAAACGAAGGAAGGTCTCCCCTATATTATTCTACTTTAGACTCAAAATAATGGTTAGTTTGTAAATAGACTCTTCCTATAAGAAGAGGTAGGAGAGTGAGGGAAAGAAGAGGGAAACAATATTGAGTTTTTACTCTTGTAGCAGGTCATTTGTTATACTATTAACTCCATTTAGAAATGTTGTCCAAAATGTGGAATTCAGGCAAAACAGAGGAGAAAACATGTCCTTTGAATGTTTTGCTGGTGCATTCTTTAATAAGTCTAACTGATTTTACTTAATTCTCTAGGATAGCAGTTCTCAAATGTTTTAGTCTGAGAAAGTTTTTACACTATAAAAATTGTTGTAAATTCAAAGGTTTGTGCTAGTTGTGTTACATATATTGATTTTTACCATACTAGAAATCTAAACTGATATTTTTTAAATGCTTATTAACTTTAACATAACTATAATGAACCCACTGCATGCTAATAATATAAATTACATATTTTTATAAAGAAAGTGCATTTTCCAAAACAAATGAAACATTTGTGAAAACAGTCGCATTGGTTTACATTTTAAAAAATCTCATCGATATCTGACTGAAGAGAAGACAGCTGGAGTCTCATTCTGTTTCTACATTCAGTCTGTTACAACATAATACATCATGTAGCCTCTGGAAAATTCCACTCATGAGTGAATGGGGAGGGGGAAGGCAAATAAAAACTCAGTATTATTATGAGAATAATTTTGATTTTGTGACCTTTAGATAGAGCCACGAGGACACCCAGAGGTCCTGGGACAAACTCTTCGAAGCACTAGAGTTGATTATATAGTTGCATCTGACTTGCCCGTTTGAGCTCAGATACTGGGGAGCTATATGCTAACTTGCAGATTTAGGTCAATTAGTAAAAGTAACCCAAAGAGTATAATTTTATGGTCCTGAGTAATATTAACCAGTTTTATATCTAACCTAAAATCTTAGTCTAACATTTTTTTATTTAAACAAAACTCATGTAAATACACAGTTCTTAGTACTAGAACATCTTTCAAGTTTCCTTATTAGTGATTTAATAACTTGTTAACACATTTCATTTTATATTTGTATAAAAGTCTGTTTTTATCTATTTAAAATTATATTTTGATGATATTACTTCAGTAAACCACTTCAATAACCTATAACATATCATTATGTCCATTTTACAGAGAGAAATATTAAGGTTTCGGAATTGTAAGTGATTTCTTGGAGATCAGATAGCTCAGTAGTGTTAGCTCTGGTGATTTCGCAGGTCAGCTTCTGGGAATGTCCCCCTGGATTTTCTATGCTGGATTCAAGACAATCTGCTAATTTGTATAATCTTTTCTATCTCATAGGCTGAGATATAGAAAAGCAAATATTGTTAACATTTCTTTCATACCAGTATCCTTAAAGGGAAGACCCTGCAGATATATTTCTCTAGACATTTTGTGATTTCAGGACAAAATGAGAACAATAAATTGTGTGTTTGATGGAGGTTCCCAGAATCAATCTTTTCCTTGTCAGGAAACAGTTTATCATGGTTTCTTAATATAAAACTATCTATCCTCCATAAAGAATCTAAAGAAGAGATGGCAGAGTATTAAACTAACACATTTAAACATGCCTGAGGCTGGAATCTGGACTAAATAGATTTAGCAAACCTTGGTGGAACATGAGAAAATCAAATGTTGAAGGAAAAAAAAAAAATCTAGGCATTTGTTAGCTTTCCCCAGGGTCTTAGGCCTGAATTAATACTGACTGTTATGAATTAAAGTTGGCCATGAATGAGAGTCAGAAAGAGTCTTTTTTATTTCATTTTATTTTATTTTATTTTTAGTATTATTATTGGGGGAACTAGAAGAAATATGGATGCTCTTCTGTGGTAAAGGATCCTATGAGAGCCAAGACCTGACATTTTAAAAATGATTGAGCCATTTTTTGGTAACTGCTCTCATCTTTTATAGGAGCAAGGACGAAATGAAGTCTCTGAGTACCGGAAACCTCTTATTTTTATTGCTTGTTGTGCAATGGAAGAAGACACTGTTACATTGACAGGAAGAAGCAGTGGAGAAGAATCACTAACGGCATCGTGGAGAAGGGGACATTGCCTTGTGTCTGGAGTTGGTTCCCAACCTGGCTGTGCATCAAATGACCCAAGGACATTTTTACAAATACAAACTTGGGGGACTTGTCCTTACTGATCAGAATCCCCAGGAACAGGACTAGGGATATATATTAAAATCAAAACAAAAGTATACAGTCCACACAAATAATGAACCAAATTAAAAGCAACCAAGGAACCGACCCAATAAATAAAACGCATGGCAACCATAACAATAAACTTGCCAAGTCTAATAATAAACTAAGCATGGTTTTCAAAGAAGCATGACATCTGTGCCATGGCAAAATGTTGAGACCGGCCGCAAGACACGCTTTACTAAGCGCCAATGCTTGTAAATGAATAAAAATAAACCAGTAAATAAATGCAAAAATAATTTGGACCATTTTTATAATGATATCACTTTCACTTACTTGCAGTTGGAGAAACCATATCGGAAGAGAAAGGGCTGGAGTCACACTGGGAAATGGAATAAGTGCACGTATATTGCAACCTGGTTTATGTGGATCACAGCCCGTGTCTGGGACACGTGGAGGAATAGAATATCACATGTAAAGAGCATACTTTTATTTTGCCACTCCTGATTTTTATGAAATAGTATTGAGAGAGAGAGAGATCCTCTTTCCAAATTGTAAGACTTACTTTAAATCTCGTATTTCTTTGGAGGCTATGGAAAACTGTAGAAGGAACATGAACAGGAGATGAAACCTCACATCTAACATTAGCTATGTCAGTTCAAAAAATGTAGTAATCTATCAGAATGTTAGTTTCTTTAGTTGCAAAGTAGAGAAAATAGGATTGTTGTAAGGGTTAAAAGAGATCATATAATAAAGCACCCAGAACAGTGTCTGCTTGTGTTATAAAGTGAGAGCTATTAGTTGGTGCTACTTACACACTTCAGTGTCCATATCACATACATAAAAAAGGAATCACCTATTTATTAAATTATTTAGGCATTTTTATTGGAATGTACTTATATTGCAATATAATATATAAAATTCATATTGCTATACATGTAATGGAATGTGCATGTATGTGTGTGTGTGTGTATATATATATAGTTCTGGAAGCAGTACCAAGCCCAGTGCCAGCAAGCAGACAGACAGATGTCTGGCCAGACAATGGGTACTGCTGCACCTCAGTATTCATACTCACCTCTAGACTAGCCCTTAGAGTTATATACTTTACTGACACATTGTTGTTTGCATTCTGTGTATGTGAGTTGTCTGTGTTGGAGAGTCATTAACATCCTCATTTTTTGGTAACATTTTATTTTTAAATTCCCTGGGTTCAAAATTACACTCACACACCGCTCATTTGAACTATAGGTAAATAGGTACTATTAAGAAGTTTAACTAGTTAATTTTGATGTTATCCTTTCAATTGATTCTCCACTGTATTAATTAAATATTCTATGAATCTTTTATGTTGTATGTTGAGGACATAATGGCACATATGAATTATGCATCAGAAAGTCCTCTTAATTGTGCCAGTCTAAAATGAGGGGACTCACCATCCATCAGAAGCAGGACCATTTCTTAGGAAAAACCTAAGTTAATCATGGCTCCAATTCTGGTTATATAACTTCTTGGTTGTGTAACTTGAGACTAATCATTTAAGTTTTCAATTCCATATCTATTAAAATTAGTTTGGTTGTACATTCAGTTCTAGGTTTTTGTGATCATATGATTATAAAACTCAAAAACATGAAACATGGTAGGTTACTCACATGTTCACTTCATCTCTTTTTAAAATATTTACAAAATATTATTATAAGCACAATTCCTAATGTGTATTTATTATTTGCCATATAAGGAAATCTGGTAAAAAAAACAAACAAAAAAAAAAACAACCTGCAAAATACTTTTATTTATTTATAATGTCAGAATGTTAAGAGTGTGAGAACCAAGACACAAATCATCTCTGTTTTCTATTAAGCACACAGGCTCTGGAACTAGACTGCTTGAATTTGCATTTCAGATCTGCCCCTTAAATGCCTAGAGCTTTGGACAAATTACATAACGTCTCTGTGATATGAATTAATCATCTATAAATTGAAAATTATAAATTGCTTCTTTCATAGGGTAGTTGAGAACGTTTAATAAATTAATACAGGCAAAGTACTAAGACGACTGACTACCCCACAACATATGCTCACTAGTGCTAGCTATTAGAATCAGTACCTATTATTATTATTCAGAAGGGACACGAGTCAAAACATCTAATGAATCTTCAGAATTTGCAAACACTGTACAAAACCTTAGTAGGAGTAACACAAGATATTACAGCTCCTGTATCTTTGGACTGAAATGGTATGAAATGCACAATAAAGTAGTTAACAGCTCTAACGACAGGGAGAGAGTCCTCAATTCTAGATTCAATTCCAAACCACAGCATTTTATGTATTTTTAAGTACCCAGTCACACCTACTTCACCGAGGTAAACTCCTTAGGGCAAGGGCTATAGGTTTTACTTGGCTTGCAAAGTGCAACACAATCCTGATTGTTAGCAAGAGCTCATTCTCTGGCAATTGATGGGGTGGCTGAGGTAAGCCTTTAAGTAATTTAGATGGAGCATTTTAAAATCCATTTAGAAGCTATTTAGAGAAGTATGAGTCTGAAGTCAAAGTTGAAGCTGAAATGTCCTATGAGGCCTGCAGGCAGAGAACCTCAATCGATAAAGGCCATTATCCTCAATAAGTCCAGAACACCACAGGTCTGGCTGAGTATTTTAATCCCTGCCTGGCAAGGGAGAAAAGGCAGTAGCACCGGAGGCTCCTGGGGCTCCTGGGGCTCGGAGGGCTGCAGAAGCAGAGTCACAAGACTCGTCTGCTGCACATTAGAATCATCTGGGGCAGTTTCACATGCCCAGCTCTTAGCCCTCAAGATTTGGATTCTATTTTCGTAGAGTGGGACACCGGCAATAGCTCTTTTCAGAAAGGTTTCCAATTGATGCTAATACGCAGCTGGACTGAGGTACCCCTTTGGATTATTATCCCAGTAACACTCTACTGGATTTAGGTAGTTCTCATTTTTTGTTTTTCAAACTTCTATTCCGAACTTCATGAATTCAGGTGTCTCTCTCCCTCTTCTTTCTTTTTTTGTTCCTGAACTAAAGTTGACATTCAATAAACATCCCTTGAAATACATTAACTCATTTCTTTATTCTTCACTTGCTCATATTCTTAATTCTAATATTCTGACATCTATTAATTGATTCACTTATTTACTAATGTATTTATTTACCAATAATACAGGTTTTATATTGTTCAAACAGTTCATATCTGACTGAACAAATGAATGGATTATTATTTATATTCATTAAAATCTGTTGCTACATTTTAGGAAAAGGACTCAGAAGATGTGCAAAGGAGACCACATCACAATTTTATATGATTTATACACACTTACAAACATACACACATCATATTTAAGTGTACATAACCCACTGCATACACATGTATTCATTTATGTATGTCAAGTTAAAGCTTAGTGGGTAAGAGCACAGGCTCTCAAGACCCCACGGCCTGAGTTTATCCTCAGCTCTACCAGGTGCCATCTGTTTACTTCACTATCTGCTCTTCTGTTCCCTCATTTATTGAGATTATAATACAATCTACCTCATATACATGTTGAGGGATAAAATGCGTTAATCTGTAAAATAAGAGTAAGCACCGTGCCAGGGTTAGTTATTATTACTATTGTAATTGTTATTATTGTTACCATCAGCTTCACCTTCATACTCTGTGCTACTTAACATTCCTGTGCAACCCTTTAGGGCTACATCGGGCCGAGACGGACTGACTGCTCTCAGACGTTTCCTATCACCAACATGTCAAGTGTGTGCTCTAAATGATGAGCCTGTCACTTTTCCACAGTGAATTGCTTGCACATTTCCATGGAATACCTGCTGACTTTCAAAAAGAGAAAGAAAGGAAGGTAAAGGAAAACAAATGTGTCTTGTCAACCTGCAGTCTTCCAACCATTTGAAATAATTGCTATGAATTAATATGCTGTCTTCTCCCAATAGCAGTTAACATCTGTGCTCCCAACAGATGTTCAGCATGTCTGACAGAACCGTTCCTCAGTTATCCACATATGCTTTATTCTACTTGTGAATTGTATTCAGCAAATTTTCAACCATGTGGTTTTTGTTACTCCCCCATAGTCAGGAATCAACATAAGATTATATTTTTAATAACAGTAACAGCAAAATACTAAGGAAAAAATATATCACATACTATATATCATGTAACTTTGGTAAACAATGTAAAATATATATATTATATATAAATTACTGCATATACTATCAGGATTCAACAAGAACTTTTATTTATGAAAGATCATTTACATATTCAGAAATATTTATTTTATATAATAGTCTAAGTTTTGAGACTTTATGATTTTTTTTATCCTCAGTCGAGGACCTTTTTGCATTTATCTTCAGATAGAGTGGGAAGGAGAGATGGGGAAAGGGAGAGAGAGAAACATTGATGTGAGAGAGACACATCAAGTGGTTGCCACCCACACGACCCCAACCAGGGCCAGGGACAAACTGCAACTGAGATATGTACCCTTAGCAGGAACCGAACCTGGGTCTCTCTGGTCTGCAGGCCAACGCTCTAACCGCTGAACAAAACTGACCAGGGCTAAGTTATGAGACTTTAGAGTTGTTACTTTATGAAGCCTTCTTGACAATCAATCTAAGATGTGTTCCTTAAATACCAATAAATTTCAAATTTGATACTAATTTTGTCTTTAAGAAGATCATATAGCAGTAGCTGATTACTGACAAGTTTCAATCAAAATAATTTTTTTCCTTACTATAATTCTGATTGTCACGGAAAATGTTCACATTTACAATGAAATCTTTGCTTACTGCTTTTCTGCCTCTGGGCAGATGAAATAATTGTTTTGGAAAGAAGATAATGCATTTGAGCATAGGAATTTATAATTTCTTAATGTTATGTCTTAATTAACAGGAAACTCTTATTCTGAAATTTTAGCATACACTTAATTTGTGACTAAGGGTTAGTAAAACAATTTCTCTCAGGTACAAAGTTTCCATCATTAAAATATGATTACATGTCTAAAAGCATTTTTCAGTTTTCTATAGCTCCATTACCCATGTCCAGCTGATGCCTGAAACATGGTTGTTACTCAGCGAAGATTTGCTTAAAAAATGGAAAAAGAATCCAACAAAAAGGAATTCTTACTTTGTTGGCTTCAGTGGCCTTTAGTCAGGGTCAAGTTAAAAAAAAAGTTGTTGAATGAACAACTATATGCCAACAAACTGGACAATCTGGAAGTAATGGATAAATTCCTACCAACATGCAATTTCCAACTGAATCAAGAAGAAAGAAAATCTGAACTCACTGATTACAGTAATCAAACAGACTGAAGCAGTAATTAAAAAACTTCCAACAAACAAAAGTCCTGGACCAGATGGCACGACCAGAAAGTTTCACCAAACATTCAAAGAAGAACTAATACCTATTCTTTTCAAACCATTCCAACAAATTCACGAGAAGGAAAGACTCCCAAGTTCATTTTATGAGGCCAGCATTATCTTAATTCCAAAACCAGATAAAGACACTACAAAGAAAGAAAATTATAGGCCAATATCCCTGATGAACATACATTTAAAATTCCTCAACAAAATATTAGCAAACCAAATTCAGCAATGCATTAAAAAGATCATACACCATGATCAAATGGGATGTATTCTAAGGATGTAAGCTTAGTACAATACCTGGAAATCAATTAACATGATATACCACATGAACAAAATTATTGATACGATCATGTCAATAGACACAGAAAAAGCTTTTGACAAAATGTCCATACTACCCAAAGCAATCTATAGATTCAATGCAATCCCTATCAAAATACCAATGACATACTTCACAGAATTAGAACAAATACTTCAAAAGTTCATATGCAACCAAAAAAGACCTCAAATAGCCACAGCAATCTTGAAAAAGAAGAACAAAGTTGGAGGGATCACATTACCAGATTTCAGGTTATACTACAAAGCCACTGTACTCAAAACAGCCTGGTACTCGCACATGAACAGGCATATAGACCAATGGAACAGAACAGAGAACCCAGAAATGGACCCAAGGCAATATGCTCAATTAATATTTGACAAAGGTGGCAAAAGCATACAATAGAGTAAAAACAGCCTCTTTAATAAATGGTGTTTGGAAAAATAGACAGCTACATGCAAAAAAATGAAACTAGCCCTGGCCAGTTTGGCTCAGCGGTTAGAGTGTAGGCCTGCAGTCCGGAGAGACCCGGGTTCGGTTCCTGCTAAGGGCACGTACTTCGGTTGCAGTTTGTTCCCGGCCCTGGTTGGTCATGCGGGTGGCAGCCACTCAATGTGTCCCTTCACGTCAATGTTTCTCTCTCTCTCTCCCTTCCTCTCTCTCCCTCCCACTCTATCTGAACAAAAAATGGAAAAATATCCTCGGGTGAGGATAAAAAAAAAAAAAAAAAGAAACTAGACCATCAACTTACACCATACACAAGAATAAACTCAAATGAATAAAAGATTTAAATGTGACCAGTGAATTCATAAAAATCCTAGAAGAAACTGTAGGCAACAAAATGTCAGACATTATACGCAACAGAATTTTTACTGATACATCACCATAGGCAACAGAAACAAAGGAGAAAATGAACACATGAAACTACATCAAACTCAAAAGCTTCTGCACAGCAAAAGAAACAATCATCAAAATGGAAAGGCAATCCACTGTTTGGAAGAGCATAATTGCCAATGATATATCAGATAAGTGGTTAATTTCCAATATATAGAGAGTGCTTATACAACTCAAAAAAAAGGAAGACAAAGAACCCAATTAAAAAATGGGCAGAGGAACTAAATAGACACCTCTCCAAATAGGACATACAAATGGCTAAGAGACATATGAAGAAATGCTCATCATCACTAATCATCAGAGAGATGCAAATTAAAACAACAATGAGGTATCACCTCACACCTGTCAGAATGGCCGCCATCAATAAATCATCAAACAACAAGTGTTGGCGAGGGTGTGGAGAAAAGGGGACGCTAGTACACTGCTGGTGGGAATGCAAATGGGTGCAGCCACTATTGAAAACAATATGGTGTTACCTCAAAAAATTAAAAATTGAACTTCCATTTGACCCAGTGATCCCACTTCTAGGAATATATCCTAAGTAGCCTGAAACACCAATCAGAAAGAATATATGTACCCCCATGTTTGTAGCAGCACTATTTACAATAGCTAAGATCTGGAAATAGCCCAAGTGTCCATCAGTAGACGAATGGATAAAAAAGCTGTGGTACATAAACACAATGGATTACTATGCAGCTGTAAGAAAGCAAGATCTCTTATCCTTTGAGATGACATGGAGGGACATGGAAAATGTTATCTTAAGTGAAAAAATCCAAACAGAAAAAAACAAGGTTTATATGATCCCCCTTATTTGTGGAATATAATAAACATAACAGTCTGAGGAATGGGGTAGTCTCAAAGACGTGTAAGTGGGGTACAGACTGACAATGCCCAGAAGAGGGGGTGGTGGGGGAGAGATAAACCACAGAATGTATATGCATGTATGTATGAAGAATGAACATAAACAACAAAGTTGGGGACAGGGCGGAGAGGGCGGGGAGGGGGGAATCAGTGGAGGGAAAAGGAGAAACATTAATTACAAAAATTAATAAATTAATTTAAAAAAAAAAGCTTTTGAGAAAACCCAGCACCCATTTATGATAAAAACTCTCAGCAAAGTGGGAATAGAGGGAACATACCTCAACATAATAAAGGCCATTTTTGAAAATTACTCAGCCAACATCATATTCAATAGGAAAAAAACTAAAGGCATTTCTCTTTAGAACAGGAATAAGATAGGTATGTCTACTTTCACCACTCTTATTCAACATTGCACTGAAAGTCCTCGCCACAGCAATCAGACAGGAAGAAGAAACAAATACATCCATGTTGGAAAGAAAGAAGTAAAATTGTTTGCAAATGACATAATACTCTCTATAGATAACTCTAAAGATTCCACCAAAAAATATTGGAATTGATAAATATAGTAAAGAAACAGGATACAAAATAAATATCCACAAATTGGTTGCATTTTTATACACCAATAATAAGCTATCAGAAATAATTCCATTTACAATTGCATCAAACAAAATCAAATATTTAGGGACAAATTTAACCAAGAAGGTAAAAGACCTATACTGAGAAAATTATAAGACACTAAAGAAAGAAATACAGATATAGAATATAGAAATAAATGAAAGCATATACTGTGTTCACGGATAAGAAGAATTACAAATGTTTAAATGGTCATACTATTCAAAGCAATTTACAGATTTAATGCAATTCCTACCAAAATACCAATGCCATATTTCACAGATTTAGAATAAATAATCCAAAACTCTATATGGAACAACAATAGACCTAGAATAGCCACAACAATCTTAAAAAGAGATGAACAAAATTGGAGAAATCATGCTACCTGATGTAAAAGAATACTACAGGGTATATTAATCAAAACAGCATGGTACTGCATAAAAACAGACATACAAATCAATAGAATAGACAGCCCAGAAATCAACCCATGTCTATAAGGTTAATTAATATTTGACAAACGAAGTAAGAATATACAATGAGATAAGGTCTGTTCAATAAATGATTGTGGGAAAATTGGATAGGTAATGCAAAAAAAATAAAACTAGAATACAATCATATACCATGTACAAGAATAAAGTAAAAAAGTATCAAAGACTTATATTTAAAACGAATTACCATAAAAATCCTAGAAGAAAACAAAGGCAGTAAAATCTTGGATGTTTTTCTTAATAATATTTTTTTATGATACATCTCCTTGGGCAAGGGAAATAAAAGAAAAAATAAACATATGGGACTATATCAAACTAAAAAGTAGATATATGCAACAAAATGAAAAAGCAACCCACTGAAGGGAAGAATATATTTGCCAATGATACATCTGATAAGGGGTTAATTTCCAAAATTTATAAAGAATTCATACAGCTCAACAACAACAACACAAAACAATATAATTAAAAAATGGGCAGAGGACCTGAATAGACACTTCTCCAAGAAGACATACAGATGGCCAATAGATATACAAAAAGATGCTCAACATCACCAATCATCAGATAAATGCAAATTAAAATCACAGTGAGATATCACCTCACACCTGTCAGAATGGCTGCCATCAACAAATCAACAAATTAAGTGTTGGTGACAACGTGGAGGAAAGGGAACCTTTTTGCACTGTTAGTAGGAAAGCAGATTGGTACAGCAATTGTGGAAAACAATATGGGGTTTCTTCAAAAATTTAAAAATGTAACTGTTTTATGACCAAGTGGCTCCACTTCTGGGTATGTATCTGAAGAACTCAAAACACTAATTGAAAAAAATATATACACTCCTGTGTCCATTGCAGTGTTATTTATAATAGGTAAGCTACGGAAGCAACCCAAGTGCCCATCAATGGATGAGTGGATAAAAATGTGGTGGAACATATACACAATGGAATATTGCTCAGTCACTAAAAAAACAAAAATCTTACTATTTGTGACAGCATAGATAGACTTAGAGGGTATTATGCTAAGTAAAATAAGTCAGTCAACGAAAAAAAAATACCATATGATTTCATTTAAAGGTGGACTCTAAAGAACAATATAAAGAAACAAACAAAACAGAAACAGACTCATAGACACAGAGAACAGCCTAGTGGTTTCCAGAGGGGAAGAGTGCAGGGAGTCTTGGTGAAACAGACAAAGGGGTTGAGAATTACGGATTGGTAGTTACAAAATAGTCATGGGGATGTAAAGTACAGCATAGGAAATACCATAGTCAATAAAATGGTCACAATCATGTATGGTCCCAATTTAGTACCAGAAATATCAGGGGAAACACTTGTAAAGTATATGATTGTCTAACCACTATGCTGTAAACCTATTATAAAAATTTTTTAATGTAAACTATAATTTAATAAATTAAAAAATTAAAAATAAATAAAATAAAAGATAAAAATAAATGGTAGAAAACTACAAAGTGGAATGGCAACATAAATGACAGCTCCAGTGTATCATGCCAACTTTACCAGCACCGCCACCACCCATACTGTGGACTCTGAAAGCTGCTTCTATGTGATAATACGTATAATGATTTAATCATCAAGTTGAATTTCAGTTAGATAACTTCCCCAAACGCTAAATAACTAATGCAATAGGTATAGATCCTTGTTCAAAAATGGTTTGCAGCACCTAACCATCCATTCTTTCAACATATATTGAATGCCTGTCATGTTCTCTATCTGTGCCAGGATTGGGAAAATAGAAGAGTATGAAATAGAATTAAACCCAGTCTTTCTTATGGAAACATTTCACTTTGAAAATAAACGTGTCTATAACTTGAGATACTTCAAGACAGAAAAATATACATTCCATGAAAGAGATTATGTGGGGATTCAGAGGAAAGAGAACATTTTCAAAGGACAAAAATATGAAAGACTTCACCAAAGTGTAGTTTGTGGTCTAGATCACAAGTTTTAATTGGGGAATAGATATTTATAAATCCATCACTTTGATAAATATTGATTGTATGCCTTCTTTGGTGTCAGACCTTATGTTTGAAAGAGAAAATTCTGATGTGAAAGCATCCGTGCTCAAAGAATTTACAATGTCAGGAAAGTCAAGAAAAAATAGTTTAAAAAGTAAGTACAATGATGCAAACATATCTATTGATATCATGAGATACCTAACCTGCAATGGGGTAAATCCCTGTGAAAAAAAATTATGCAAAGACATAGATGTTCTGGATGAAGTAAGGAAAGATTCAGCACATTTGTCTAACATCATAAAAGACTCTTCAACTATATTCAACTATATACTAAGAACTAGCATATAATATCAAATAGACATATGATATCAAAGTTAGCAAGATGGGCAGGGTTTTGCGTGTTAAATGTTGTCAAGGAATAAGGAATGAAAAAAAGCAGGATAAGTTCACAGAGTGACTTATATACCATATAAATTTAATCTAAAGGGTCTTAGTATTATTCAATATTCATAGAGTGCTCTGTTTATTCAATTGCCTGTGTTTAGAGATTACAGATGAAGATGAAGATCAGAGATGGAGATGTTGTCAATATCATTCTAGTCAATGTGAGCAAAGGCACATAAACAGGAACATGTGAATGTATGAACAGTAGAGCACCCTGTTGGTCTAGAAATAGGTGAATGAAGGAGATTAGTGGATTGAATCAGGAATAGATTATTGAGGATGTTGCTACCATGCTGAGTTGACACTGTGTTCTGTGTTTTATTAAGACTGATGTGACAACTCTGTGTAGGATACAGTAAGACAGAAAGCCCAACAGAGGAGACAAGTTAGCCATTGTAACAAGAGTGCATAGAGGATTTTAAAAGACCAGAAGTAGACTGGTAGAACAGAGAGGAGATATGAATAATTTTGTGGTCATAAAAATCTGTAGTTAGCCAAGCAGAGAAAGACAAGTATCATATGACCTCACTTATTTGTGGAATATAATGAACATAACAGTCTGAGAAACGGGGTAGTCCCAGAGACGTGGAAGTGGGGTACAGACTGACAATTCCCAGAAGAGGGGGTGGTGGGGGAGAGATAAACCACAGAATTTATATGCATGAACAATGGACATAGACACCAAAGCTGGGGACAGGGCGGAGAAGGAAGGGGAGGGGGGAATCAGTGGGGGGGGGGAAGTCTGTAATAAAAATAAATTTATTAATTAATTTTTAAAAATCTGTAGTTAGAAGGTTTGTCATTTCTTGTTTGTCTGTTCTTGGATGATGTGTTGATTACCGAGAAGAACATAAACAAGGGTATCCATAAACATTTATCACAATTATTACAAATCAGAACCAAAAAACAAATCATTTTTGAAAATCTAGTAAGCTAATTAAACCAATCTAATATTTTCATGCTAATCCATACACAAATCAAACGTGCAAAGCTTTTACTTTAATTAGCCTTGCCCTAGCAGAAATCATTATCCTGTTGAACTTCTGAATTTGCCTTTACCCAAACCTAGGCACATGTTGTTTTTCATGGGTGGTTTTGAGTTTTTTAGGGTGCTGAATGCTGAATTTAATAATGATCAACTCTAGGGAAGGACCAGAAGAAGTAATTTGCTCCAGAAAATAAGATTTGTTGATTTTAGGCTAGATTTTTCATCTTCAGTTGACCAGTTAGTTCATCAACTGGCTTAATTTATGGAAAGTTTCATTGAGTCTTGGTAAAGTTTTTTGGATGGCGAATAATGTACTTAAATAAAGCAATATCCCAAACTTTGTCATATGCTTGAAATGTGGAGACTTCTTCTCTAGGTTACTTTGCATTTGACTTTTCTTTAGGCCATCTCGAGAGAAGTTAGCAAGAGTTGTACACAATGTATAGCATCTTTGTCAATAAACTTTACTGACATACGTCCCACTGTAATCTTAAAAAGAATCATTTTTTAGCAAGGACACTATCAGAAAAAAATTAAAAAATGAAAAGTTCTTCATAATCTATTTTTGTAAAAAACATTTCATAAAGAAGAAATAACACAAAATACATGCCCATCTAGGATATAATAAAACAAACACTAAACCCAGAATATGTCCATATGTCCTGTTTCTGTAATTATAGTAGTTCTGATGATTCAAATACATAATTTTGTTTCCACTGAAGAATATGAGAAACACAGTCTATAAAAACACTCTCTCTGATTCAAAAGAAGAAAGCACACACAAATGTTATATTGTAAATAAATATTTGGCAGTGATGATCATAATCAGTTCTTTCCAACGAGTATGAGCAAAGAATGCTAGTCACTGACACTCCTACATTTTAAAGAAGTGTGATACTGCTTTGGTATAGCTGTTTATAGCTAATGAGCACTCTCACATGTATAGGTCTCACTTAATCCTCTCCCAAAACTCTGAAGGAGGAATAATGCTCTTTATCTCTTGCTTTTCAAGGAGAAACCTGAAGCCAACAGAAGAGTGACTCACCAATTATTAGTCACTAGGTTGCATATTTTAAAAGCAGCAGGAGCACAGTCCATGATAAGAGAGTCACCTCTCATTCAGTAAGTGAGGGAAGAGCTCGACGGGGACCTCTAAGGTTGACGCAGATCCTAGAGCGCAGGGCTTTGGTCTGTCTTCCTCATCATTGATCTCAAGTTCCTCATATCACAGTCTCAGACACACTGCAGGTGCTTAGTATGTTTCTTGAATAGATGAACAGTGGAAGGCCAATAGTAGGCATTAATTGAGTGATAAAATTAGGGTCAACATTGTGTTATATTAGACTTAATAGGACAGGACATAACAAATGAACACATTTTTATATGTTCACGAAGTTATTCTTTAACTGTGATGTAGTTAGATAACAGGTAGGACTGCTATCTCATGGTATGTGATAGAAGAAGGAAAAGATAATTGCAGCTGTGTGGAAGTTGGCAGGTTTGGTGTTAAGACACAGAGAAGGCTCCAATTGGGGACTTCTATGGAATGCCATTTGCAGAGAATGCTAGAGGCAATGCAGTAAGTTTGAAAACACAAGAGTCTTCTACCATATAGCCAGCCTTCCCCTCATCCTTCAAGCTGCTCCTTGCCATTTCCTCCAAGGCCACCTCCTGCCAAAGGCCTTTTCTGGCCACACTCTCTAAAGCATCTCCTACATACTATCTAACCTGAGCCCCAGTACTTCAGCTCAATGGTTTCCTTCACGGCATTTATCACCATGTGCAATCATTCTAATTTATGGTTTATCTGATTATTATTGTATCCCATACCAGTTAATTGGATTCATCAGACAAAGAATGCTGGCCTTCTTGTTCATAACTATCTCTTTATTCTAACAGGACTTCAAAATATACAATAAAGCAATGAATGCTTATAGGTAAAAGAATATGGGACAAGCTTCTCTCTTGATCAAAGGCTAGACATTGGCAGCTGAGAAAAATTTTCTTAGGGCAAGAAATATGAAGTTTTCAGTTGAGTTACACAGAGTGGAGGTTGAGAGTGAGAAGAGGAAAAGTCAAGTGAAAATGGCATCCAGAATTTATTTGCACTGTCAGGTGTTATCAATGAGCAGTGTCACTTGGGGCGATCCACAATCACTCTGAGCCGTAGTTTACTCTCAAACGAGAGGATCTCTGCCAGAGGTAGTCTCTAAGACCTCTTCAGCCTCTTGAGCAGCTTGGCATCTCTCTTTCCTCCCTGTTCCCAAAGCACCATGTACATGTCTCTAAAAAATGTTAGTGCATTGTTTTGCTCTTGCCTTATACATATATAATACTTGTTTTGTGTCTTCATGACTAGAATAATTCAAGCATAATGTGAGAGAGCAGTAGGGGTGAGAGTGGGTATTGAATTTAGAAACATTTATTTGTTAGCCAATTTGAAGTAACATATGATCCTCAGTGATTGTGGAAAGGTACAATACTAAGCAGGTAATTTCCATGAGCCACTGGACAAGAGTTACTCTGGTCCATTTCTTCCAAATCACCCAGATCAAATTGTTTCCATACTTTTTTCTTTTCCAGAGTAATTTTTATGACTTTCTAAATCTTTTCACTTGGCTGCCACAGGTTTGAGACAGATAATACATTTTCTTTTCTTTTTTTTCCCACTTTCCTGATCTAAATGTCCAGGCTGCAGGAGACAATAAAGAGGCTATGAATTCCTGAGCTGGTTTCAATTCGTAGGAGACATTAAACTCCACAAGATTAATCAGATTTCACATCACCAGTCCCAGTAGCCCCGGCAGTAGCTCAGATAATCATTTAATTTATAGCTGTAAATCACTTTTGGATTATAAAATTCCAGTTAGATGAGTGCATGAAGCAAACATGTAATTAAGATTAGAGTACCCACAAAGAAGATGATTATTATTTATAGTCATTGCCTCCCTGACCTTGTAGAACAAATTGAAGATTCGGGATTCTTGAATTGTTTAAAGGTCCTAAGATAATTGAATATTCATTAATAAACCCAGCTAAATTAGTAACAATTATTGACACTGACCACAAAGCTGCAAGTTCAAGAAAAATACTGGTTTGACTGCTTGTATCAGATTTGGAGTTTAAAGTGACAATCTGAAAAATTTATATGAATGCTTGTTAGAGAAATACCTTTAAAGTGCCATCCTAAATGATATGGTTGGAAATAAATCACAGCGTGCTTCCTTCTTCGTCTTTGCATATTTTCTTCCCAACATACAGAACTTTCAGGCAGGACAGACCTTTCTCATCTTTGTGAACCCAATCTCTGCACAGTGCTAGGCACTCCATAGGTACTGAGGAGATAATTATTACTTGAAATCATTGAATAAAATGTTTTCAGTGGGAGAGCAGGCAGTCATTTGAAGCATATCACTTATGTTTTGAGACTATGCAGAAAATAATAAAAGTATATATGAAAGTGAAAGAGTGTGATCACAACCATGAAATCAACTCACGTTAAATGTATTTGTCTTTGCCCTAGGTGAAGCAATTATAGTGAATTTTAGTTTCCCTTATTTTATTTTGTATTTTAAATTATACATTGAGTATCTCTTACTTTAGGATATTAAAATAAAAATAATAGTAATTTAAAAGAAACACTCCTCTACCACCGGCCCCGAATATATAAAAGTGTAACTCTGGTCATGTAAATATTGTAGACTTAATAGTAATATAAACATTAGTAAAGTACATTAATTATGGCTCATTTCTTTATCTATGTAGGCACAATCCTTATGAATGTGAATATAGTATTTGTTCTGAGAAAATAAATAATACATGTCAAATTGTTCTAAATCTGAAAAATATCTTAGTAGGGGAGGGAAAAAAATAAAGCAAAAAACAAAGAAACCTAAATCATTTATATATTTCCCCAGTTGATTTTATTGGCAAATCTGTAATGAAATGAACTCCAGGTCACACAGTTCTTCATCCAATGACTCCCAGTGGCAACTTTCCATTTGGAATATGTACATGCAGTAGTCTACCTCAGAATGTTGCAATATTCAGTGTGTGTTGCAAGTGACCTTATATATTCAATAGCCAAAATATATTGATTTGTGTATAACTAAAATTTCAAAATATTTGTATCTACATAAAGCTATTGTTTTAAAAAATTTAGTGTATTTTAGGTAAACAAAGAAAAAGAGTCCAGACGGTGTGCCTCAGTGGTTGAGCATCGACCCATGCACCAAGAGGTCGCCGGTTCGAATCCCAGTCAGGACACATGCCCAGGTTGTGGACCAGATCCCCGGTGGCAAGCATGCAGGAGGCAGCTAATCGATTCTCTCTGCCATTGATGTTTCTGTCTCTCTCTCCCTCTCCCTTTCTCTATCTCTCAAATCAATAAAGAAAAAAAGTTTAAAAAAAAAGAAAAATTTATATTTTTTGAGCAACTACTACTTGTATTGATATTATGTTAAATGATTTCACATTTATTATCTCTTGACTCATCACGGTGCACATTAAGGTAACTATTGTTACACAGGTGGCACAGTAGTCCTTCAAAGATATTTATGTGAGAATTCTTGGAAAGTGTGAATATCTTATGCTCCATGGCAAAAGGATTTTGCAGACTTGGTCCACAGATCTTAAAAGTGACCTAGCAACTGTGAAGTAGTAAGCAAGTATTAATTTCAATAATTAGATTTGAGCCCTGGCTGGATTGCTCAATGGTTAGAGCATTGGCCAGCGAGTCCCAGGTTCAGGGTCTGCTAAGGGCACGTACCTCAGTTGCAGTTTGTCCCCGGCCCTGGTTGGGGTCATGTGAGTGGCGGCCACTCAACGTGTCTCTCTCTCTCTCACATCAATGTTTTTCTCTCTCTCTTCCTCTCTTTCTCCCTCCAACTCTATCTGAAGATAAATGCAAAACAAAACAAAACAAATGTTCTCAGGTGAGGATAAAAAAAAAAAATTAGATTTGAGGTAACAGGTTCTAGCAGCCATAAAAAATGAATAAATTTTATTGCTATTATCTGGAATAAGAATGATTCTGAGGCTTAGCAAATAATTTATGGTGAGTAGAAATTAACTTGGGATCAAATAGGCATATGCAGAAAAACTCTGCTTCACAAAAGGACTTTAATTTTTTTCCCCCACCACACAGTAGTTAATAGGAATTAATACTTATAGAAGATAAATCCCTCACTGTGCCTGCATTTTAGTATACTACCTAAATGTGAAGATGATGATAATCATTATAGTCATAATAACATAACAACATAACTGTTTAAATGTTTGCCACATGCCAGGCATATGCCAAGCACTTTACACTGCCCGTCGTATTGAATGTGTGTAACAACGGTATGAAATTGGTTCTGATAACATTTCCATTTTACAGATGAGGAAACAGAGATTTAGAAAGGTTAAGTCAGTAGGTAAAGAAAGTACAAAAGGAATATATACCCAGGTATTCAGCCTCCAAAGATGGGTATTTAACCACTGCATTCAATTTTCAACCGGTATGCTGCAAGAATTTTTAAAACATGCAATACCTGGTATTTTTCGGTGCGCTTCAGAATTTTAGTAATTAGTTTCTGTGTGCCATGTGATAAAAATAGTTGAAAAGCACCATGGTAGAGTCCTAAACAGTGGTAGGTAAGTTATACATGAAGTAGGTAATACAGTCTCTGGCACGCAGAAAGGGCTTTAATGTTACTTGTTGTTGGTTTTATTATTAATAATTTAAAAAAATAGATAGTTCTTTGAGCTTGACTTTTTGCCAGATACAAGGCATTCATTCAGATATTTTACATACATTCAGTCCTTTCTCTACAGCTGCATGAGCTAGAGACCGTGTCCACCCAAAACCTAAAGAAATGAAGGTTTGCAGAGTTTAGGTCACTTATTTTGGGGCACACAGCTAGAATATGGCAGAACCATATTTAAACTTAGGTCTGTTTGACTCCAAATACCCTGTTCTCAAATGTCAAAATCTCGATTTTCAGACAATTAATCAGAATAAGCAGAGGAGCACTTCTTCTCCTTAGGAGTCTATAAAGGTTAAAATTAATCTCTAGGAATAAAAGTCAGCTGCTCCACCCATCCAGATCTTGCAGGCACTTGGGTTCTCGCTGGAAGAGTGCCAGTCTGTGTTGGACATGGGCGAGCCCAGGTGGACATTCTTGCCTTTGTACAGAAGCTGCTTGAAGTGTCCTCTTTGTCAAAAATAGGACATCTTCTCCGATCCCTTAAAATAAATGACAGTGTTTTGAAACAAAGGCATTGGGGAGAAGACTTTTGGGACCAACACATCTTTTTTACCAATTATTTCCTTGGGTTGGGGAAGTGGCTTCTAATACTGACTGATGCCACCTGGAAACAAAATTAGTATACGATGTAGTTTAGTTAATCAGGAGCCCTGACAAGAGCCTTCGTGTCCTCCCTTGGTCTTAGAGATATCCTATCTTCTTAAGAAGGCTCCAGATATTTTCTTTTTTTTTGTTTTGTTTTTATTTCTTCTGTCTTGATTAAGCTTGTATAAGAGAGTTGGGAGAATTTTAAGGAACATGTCTTAGACAACTAAAATGTAATTTGTTCTTAACGAGGGAAGGTGACTTGCCCAACACTATGAGATTTTCTGAGGATAGACAGACACTAACATGTATTTAACACATCCTATTTAGCAGGTGCTGTGTTAATCACATTTATATTGTCTTTTTCATTCTCCCTCTCTGTCTCTCTTTCACTCTCTGACACATATACAAATGCAATAAGAGATGCATTATTTCCCAACAAAATCTGATCCCAAAAACCATGTTGTTACACAAAGCACATTAGATTTATATTAGTTTATATTGAAGAGTAATGGACTTGAAACTAGAACACAACACTTTACTGAGAATAAGTTTCAATTTGTGATATGACTTGCTGAAAGCTTGCTGTGGTGGCAGAGGTAGTGTTATTATCATCATCATCATCTTTTAAAATTTTAAATGTACTTCATCAAGTAGGGATGGACTTGTAAAACAATTGCTTTCTTGACGGTAATAACAGAACATAGTCATATATGCCTTGGCACCTAATATTGAAATTATACTTTATGAGTTACCAAGTGTTGAGCCATGTGTTTAATGTTCACAAATCTGTGGCTCATGTAAACATGTTGACATCATTCCAGATGAGGAAACTGAGGCTGAATGAGGTTAAGCAATAAGTCTGAGATGCCACAGAGACTAAGGGGCTGTACCTGATTTCACAGACCAGTTTCCATGGTCCCACTCTGATGGTATTTCCACACTTCCACAGTCAGTAATCATTAAGCAACTAAAAAACAGTCGTTTTCTTCATTGAATTCCTATATTGCTGATAGTATCTCTCTTCCTAAATTTTAAGAACTTGGACCATGATGCTGTATTTTTTTTATTTGGTTATTTTTGCACTGGACTCTTATAATTTATTTGAAGAGATTGTCTCCTTGTTCAACACATCCTTTTATTGCAACTAGCCTGCAGAATTTACATATCAACATGACACCTTTGCACTAAAGCAAAACAAGACACAACAGACTGTGCTCCCATGACCCAAATTACATCTTTATCTGAATATCTAGGAAATATGTGAGTAGACAAGAGCTTGATTATCTAAGAGTAATACAGTCTCATTTCTAGGGATATTCAAAATAAGCTATTGATGGAGAATTGATAACATCTGATTCCAAGATAGTAATATATTTATGAAAGTATAGTTTTATGATTAAAATAGCATATCTCTAAAACAATGATTCCTAGTTCTAATCATTCAAAATAATTTTCACTTTATCTAGAATATCTTTATTCATTATATTCATCTATGTAATTACTAATAATTACTAATAATTTATGTTAAACTCAAATTTTACCTCCTCAAAACCTTTCCAGATTTATTAGTCTGGTTTAGATGTCTCTTTTCTGGGTCCCCAAAGCAACTGTTTTGTAAACTATCACAATATCTTGTTATTGTTATTTTACTGGACCATAAGCCTCTTATCAAGCTTTTAGGTTTTGCTTTCTTACTCATATTCCTAAAGTTTACTCAAATCACAATATTATGCACTAAATCAATTCTTATTGAATTAATGATATAGTTAAAGAATTTTTATAATGTAAGGTATTTTATTAATACCTGGTTTCACAAATATGATTGTATAGTTTAATATAATAGAATAATTTTCAACAGAGAGGATTTTATATAGTTTTGTGTCCATAAAAGGTTAAGAGCAAAGAAATTTGACTTTTACAGATAAAAATCTAGACTGATTAAGGAAAGAACTCATTAATTACTTATAGGAAGTGACTATTCACTATTGTTGATATGAGTGCAGATGACTTAATTTAAAATATAAATGATACAGACATATCACTGTGATGAAATGTCAACCTGGATTGTAGCTGGTGTTGGGGAGAAGGGTGTGCTGCAAGGAGGTTAATCTAACGTCTCAAGTTCCCTTCTGACTGCACTTAGGGTAAGAGAATGCACCATGATAGGTTTTCAGTTAATATAAGTGAGTCAGCCCTTGAGAAACTTACCGTATAGTCTCAGATATATGGAAAGAATGCCACTTAAGGTTTAGCATAATAGATGCTGTCATAAATATGTAGCTAGGATGCTATGGTGGCCTACGGGACAGGACGTTGATCCAACATTTTATGATACTTGTATTGGCATAACTCATTCCCCATGTTCTGGAGCTATTACAGCACAATGCTTAATCCATTACAGGCATTCAGTGTAGTCTAGGTCTTCACTTTCTCCCTTTTTCTATCTCTTTGTTCATAGTTATTTTTACTTTTTAAATCAACACATAAATCAATCTTTGTACCTTCTCCCATTGACTAGAACTGATTTGATTTTTCTGAAATAGATTTAAGAATAAAGGTGACGGTACTATAAAAATATCAAAGAGAGATCCCCTCTAGATTATAACTGTGTGTGTGTGTGTTTAATAAAAGTGAATAATTTTTGCAATTGATTTGGTCAACCTTTGACTTAACTATGTATTGTCAAAGAGACATGTATAGTCAGATCCCAATGCATTCTTGGGTACCTGATAATTAGAGAGATGCCATACCAGATAGACTGAGGCAAACAGAGCTTATGTTTGGGAATAGCCTTGAACACTCTGGGAAGAAGCCAGAGGTGAGAAAGGCCAGCAAGTGAATTTATACATAAAACTTGTTTGAAGATGTCCATGCTGTCTCCTTTGTTCAAGGTACAAAGGGCATCAGAGTTCTTCCTTTCTCCAGCCTGCAAAAGAAATCTGTGAAGATCAGAGATGAGCAGTGGGATGCAGCTGCCTGAGATACAGCTCTCCCCCCCACAGAACAGCTGTGTATCTACTCGCAAAAAGTATGTATCATTTTATAAATCAAAGTATACAGTAACAGTAGATGTCTCCATGATTCAATTGGGGGCTACCGGGAAACATGAAAAAAATCTAATTATTTTATTATTCATTTTTAGAAAAAAATATTTTGGAGATTTATTTAAAGTTCCAAGGAAACAGAGCTATTGATGAAAAATGGAGAATGACTTATTGCTCGACTGTGCTATACCCTGGCCCAAAAGACAACTACCTAGAAGCCTTTGTACCTATAATAGCTTGAGTTTAACCATATTGCAAATGTACCAGCAGGCAAGTTGATTTTTGTTGCTTGTACAACTTCTTTCCCGCTGGAAAAAAATATTTTGTTTTAGAATGATACTCCTATGGCAAAGTTATTATCTGATAATCACATGCTACAGGGATATACAAGCAAAGGACTCAAGAATTTGTGGTCTGTTTTTAAGTACATATGATGTGATGCCCTGGTTTTCAAACTGTGGTCCATAGAACCCTAAGGTGTGTATCAGAAACCAGGTGGAGGTGAAGGACAGGGGTTTAAGAGTTAGTCACCAGGACCTTCACATCTGCACCAAACAGAGAAGCATGGTTTTCACCTGTTGTATAAGTGAGCTTCTGTGGAAGATTTCATTTGAAAAAAATGCATTCTGAATCTAAAAATTATTTTAAAACCATTAGTATAATATAAAGAATACATACTATAGAAATAAATAGACTAAAATTTATATTGAAACTCTAACATATATTAATAATATGACCCTGTGAAGATCTTTTAATTTCTCAGATCTTTATTTCATCTAAGGAATGAAGATAGTATCACTGATTTTACACAGTGATTCAGAGTGGTAAGTGGAAATGAACTAACATTTACAGAGGTCATATTAATTACCAGATTCTACAGAAAACTATTCCACAAAGTCTATATTTCCTATTGCCCCCCCCCATGTACATTAAATACTTGATACTAAAATAAATGGCAGTATACTGTTTCTCCAGAATGTTATTTGTTTAAATCTTCATGTGTTCTGCATTATAAGCACCTTGAGCATCAAGATGATAGAGCATTTTTTGGTGAGACCTTCAGTGGTCCAAGAAGAGGACGTCATTGTTAATCCCTTGACAGTCATTGTCTTGTTACTTGAACACTAGTACTCTAAAGTCCTGCGGGAAAAATCATTCCATTTCATTTCAGAACCACCATTTCCTGCACTCCAGAGCATCCTATGGACACTTCACTACTGTTCAGTTCCTTCTAATCTCCACCACACTTAGAAGTGGTCAGCTCTACTTTTAAAATTTATAATTGAATTTATTGGATTAATTTTGTTTCACAAAATGATACACTTTTCAATTGTGCTACTCAAAAAAATGTCATCTGCATCCTGCAATGTGTACCCATTGCTTTAAGCAAAGTCTCTTTCCTGCTCCATTTTCCCCACAACCCTTTTGCCCACCTCCACCTGTTACACAGCAAAAGAAATCATCAACAAAATGAAAAAAAAGAAACCACTGAATAGGACAACATATTTGCCAATGATGCATCTGATAAGGGGTTAATATCCAAAATTTATAATAAACTTATAAAACTCAATATTAATAAGGCAAAGAGCTCAATTAAGAAATGGACAAAGGACCTGAATAGACACTTCTTAAAAGAGGACATACAGATGGTCAATAACATATGAAAAAATGCTCAAGAATGTTTAAGGTCACAAATCATCAGAGAGATGCAAATTAAAACCACAATGAGATAGCACCTTACACCTGTCAGAATGACTATCATCAATAAATTAACAAGCTCTAGCTTTTTCTTAATCATGATGTTAAGACAAAAACAAAAAAACAAACAGATTTAGCCAATCTAGCATCTATTGGAAATACTCTATAAAATCTCCTAAAGAAAAACAAAATTAGGTGGGCTGGGAGGATGGATGATGGATAAACAGATAAATAGATAGCAGATGTCTGTGAAAAAAATATAGTTATTGCATTCTAAATGTAAAATAATACTATTTGTAAATAGGAATCAGTAACATCTAAATCAAAGTGTTTGTACTTAATCTTAGTATTAAGTCAATTTAGGACAATGTAACAAAAGTGATTTATGAAGATAATGGTAGCTACTATTTATCAAGAACTCTTATGGTTAGGCCTTGGTAAGTGCTTTATATAGAGTAAGTTTAATTTTTACAATGTTTATAAAATAGATATTAACTCCAAGTACTAAGTAAAAATACTAAAATTTAAGGAAACTTTGTAAGATGAGTTTAAGATATTCAGAATGAATAAGAGGGATAAAAAAATGGAGACTTTTTTCTATAGTCTATCCTATCTACCAATAGATATTTCCATTTCTTTAGGTTAGTTTACTTTTTAAAATATTTACTTTAGGCAATTGTAGAACCAATATGGCAAATGCCTTCCCATAAAGGAGTTATATCAGAGGTTTTCAACCTTCCTGACGCTGCGACCCTTTAACATAGTTCCTTACGGTGTATGTGGGTGTATCTGTATGTGGGCGTATCTGTATGTGGGCGGACTGCCTGGAGACAGATAGAGGAGCGGTGTCTTGGTTCCTAAGACCATCGGAAATATGTGTTTTCTGATGGTCTTAGGTGACCCCTTGGAAAGAGTCATTTGACCCCCAAAAGGGTTGCCACCCACAGGTTGAGAACCACTGAGTTATATGAATCAATACAGAGAATTAGAATTGAGTACTACTTAACACAAAAATCTTTGGTATCAGACCCAGGAATACATCCAGGCTCCAACACTTACCAATTGTGAAACATTGGATAAGTCCGAGAACATTTCTGGGTCTCGATTTATTGTATGAAATAAATCTAACCATCCCTAACTCACATCATTGTGATGAGGATTATTAAAATATTTCCCGTGCAGTTGCTTTGAATTTAGTAAGTATTCAGTCATTGGTTGATGAAACTTGAGGAAGTTTCCCACTTTCTGAATGACCAAGATTCTCTATTTCCCCTTTGTGAATTTCACCTGGCCTCATTCTTTAGTGTGGACACCAGGTGCAATTCTCATCCAGATATAATAGTTATCAATCTTGCCTTCCTGATGTATGTTATCTGGAGCATCTCTCTCTGCTTCAGCACCCACGTGTCTCAGTAATGTGGAATTGTTTTGGACGGAGAGGATTCCCACTCTTTTAGAGTCTCATACTTCTGAAATTTAAAGGAATTGAAGAGAAATATAATTCAACTGCTATTCTAGTTTAATAATTTTTGTAAGACCATTGTTTGAGAAAAGGTTAAGGAATATATATATTGAGGAATATATTTGTCTTGTAAGTCTCCAAAATAACCAGAAGTACATATTCTAAACTTTGATGAAACAAAAAAACAAACAAAAAACCCTTTGAGCTTCAGTGTCTACCTACAGAAACCCATTATCTGGTCTTCGTTTTAATGTTCTGCTTTTGGTTTATTATCAACAGCATGTCATTGGAAGAACATATATTTCTTATAGTTACTATCAGGCACTCTTCATTTAAAAATTTTGTGCTCAATATATAAATCCCCACATTAAAAATACCACTACTTACAAATCTGAACTTAGATGATTACTTATTTTTAAACTAGTGTATGTTGCTTTTGTCTACCAATAACAGCTGACTATGATTTTTCTGTTTTATTCACCACAACTAGCAAAAAATATAGAATTATATTTAATGGTCACTTATACTATATTAAATATATACATCTCTCTTTGTACCTATAGTACTTTTAAAATATATTTATTTATTTATTTTAGAGGGAGAAGGAGAGAGAGAAACATCGACATGAGAGTGAAACACTGAACCCACAACCCAGGCATGTGCCCCTACTGGGAATCAAACCAGCAATCCCCCTGTGCATGGGACATGCCGACCAACTGAGCCTCATTGGCCAGGGCCCTACAGTACTTCTTGAGCTTCTGTTCCATGCAATTAAAATATATATGCTCTTCAATGTACATTATTGCAAAGCTCTTCAGAAATTGTTACTATTTAAAAAAGAACAACAAAAGCAAAAAAACTCCCATCCTCCAAATTCAGGTGGTATCGAACAAACATATTAGCCATTTAGTAGGAGAAAAGGCATAAAAAAAGACAAGGCCTTATTCCTGATGCTGGTCACATAGCCTTACAAGAGTAAATCTTATTTTAATGACATTAATCAACTCTGCATTGACTATTATGGCAACTTCAGGTTTTTAAAAGATAGGTGATATTTATCTACTGGACTGCTCCTCGGTAGCTTTATGCTCTGATTTAATTTTCCTCATGTACTTGTTATAGATTTAGAAGTGTACTAGTGTTAGAAATGAAAAGAGAAGCAAAGAAACCCAGGAGAATTCAATGTATCATCATTCATTTCATTCCCTTCTCCTCTCATTTCAGGCAGTTCTCTTGGTTGTTGATTTTGGACCGGCTTCTCAGCCCACAGTGACACTCAGTGGTAGTTAAGCAGACAACAGCTGAGCACTCAGGAAACAGAATGTCAGACAGTGCTCATCTGGTGTGTGAGAAGCTCAGGCATCCTGTTGGTACCCATCAATATGCAATTGCCCTTTCAAGGAGAGCAGTCTTCGTTTGTAATGAATATAACTTGTTGAATGTTGGCGCATCATCACGCTTGCCTCTACTGAGCATTTTACCAGAAAAGAAAAGTGGCCTCTTTATTGTAAATGTATATAACATAAACATCTTTTATCAGAATGTCCCACCCTCTATAAATTCAGGGAAAAAAATGTATATGCACATTTACACTCCCCTTTCTTTCTCAAACCTTGCTTTCTGATGTGGTAGCTGGTAGTCAGTCATATTTGTCCATATTTGAAAAGTGGCTGAGACTGACAAAATTAATTTAACTTAATTTCAATTAATTTGAATCTAAACATAAAAATGAATACTTGATACTTGATTAAGTTATTGAATAACCTTTAAGCATTCTTGGAAAAACTGGAACATGTGAATTTACTTTTGAATTGTAAATTTATGAAATTTAGCTGCAGATCAAGTATTCCCAATGAAAATTTAGCATACAAATTGCTAAATAAGTAAGTAATACATATTGAATTTGAAAGATTTAATAAGAATAAATAATGCAAAATTAATCATTAACAATTTTATACTATTATAATTTCAATTAAAGTTTTAGTTTGTATATAATAAGTTAAAAATATTATTAACATTAATTCATCCTGCTATATTTTACCTTTGTTGACCTGGCTATTAAAATTTTTCAATGACACATATTGCTGATGTTATATTTCTATAAGGCTACACTGTTCTAGATGGTGCATTACCTAGAAACTTCTCCCACAGCTAGTTAAGGGAAAAAACAAACTTTATACTTCCTTGATCCCTGGGTTTTCTTCAGGTTGAAAATAAGAAAATGGGAATAAGAGAGCAGTGAACTTGGGTGATATAACAGAGTCCTATGCTTTCTTATTCTGAAGAAAAAGCAAAAAGGCATTTTCATTAAATGATTAATTTTATGTAATCAATTTAACAAATATTTATTAAGTACCTACTCTTTTACCATCATTGTACTTTGGATAAACATTGGAAAATAGAAGCAAAGAGCTCATGGCTTATGAATCCTGTGTTGCAGATAAACATCAAGCATTCAGACCAACAAATATATTAGGCTATATTGGGATAGGTACCACACAGAAGTGGACTGGGGTTCAGAAAAAGAGACTAACAGAGCTGTAGGAATACATCTGTGGGTTACCTAAGGAAGTGTTCGTTCTCTGAGGCTGGGACTTATCCAAGGCTGGACAAAGAAGCAGAAACTGGGCAAGAAACTCAGGAGACAGAATTTGATGCAGACATAGAGCATGTTCAAATAACTCAAGGCAGAAAATGAGAGAAATATCAGTGAGACTATAGTTCATGAGTCAGTGCAGAAGTGGCCAGAACTACGAGGCTGGAGTACTTCACAGGACCTGACTGTTTTGGTACCTGGCAGGACTGGGCAAGAAATTTGAATTTTACTTAAAGTAAAATATAAAATCATGGCAATATATAAGCACAAGAGAAATACTATAGTTGTATAACTTCAACTGCTATGTGAAGACTAGACTGGTGATGAGAAAGATGGCAATAAAAGAGATTCCTAAAGAGGGTGCAGTAGCTGATAGGACATGGTGCTGTCTTAGAGTTAGGGGAGGAGACGGTTTAGATGGAGAGAGGTTGGAATATTTGCTATGTACTATTCTCCCCACCTAAAATTATAAGCTCACTGAATATTTGGATCTTATACAATTCATCTTAGACTGAGCCCAGCTCAGACCTGACACATTATCAATGATCATAAATATTAAGTTTCTAAGATATATATTATGAAGAATTATCTTACCTCCCTAACAACAATTTATGTCTCCCTATTACTTAGAGAATAAAGTCCAAATTCCTTAGAATGATATTTGAGATGTAGTAAAGTATAACTACAGGCAATCTTTTCAGCCAATATCTCTCTCGCCACCTTCTCTACTCACTTGAAATTATTGCAATTCCCATGCCCAGTTCTTTACTTAGCCCAAACTACCCTTATTTTAAATCCCATTTCAAGTGTAAACACCAGTCATTGCCAGCAAGAGCAGAAGCCACAGAAAGTAGGCTTCATGTTTTGATTTTGTGTTGTAGCTCTGGCAAGATGCATGCTACGTTTCTCAGGCATTTGGTAAATATGTATTATTAGGGAAGAGGCTCCTAAGAAACATGCTTAACTAAGATGATGCAAATAATGATGTAACCCTCCTTTACCTTAGTATTCTAATTCTCTCCATGAAATCCTGACAACCATCCCTTACAGTCCTTTCTGAAGGAGAAAGAAGGCTATGCATTGATGCAAGTTGCATTCTGCTTTTGTATAATTTTTGAGACTGGAGTCCTTCATGTTCTCCTGGAAACACTGACCAAGGTCAATGACTATAACTTCATTTGGCACATCTGCCCATGAGCATGGAAAGCCAGAAGCCAGTTCTCATTTGATTGCTACAACCCTCTGCTTTATCTTAATAGAGCAGAAGAACTAGTCAAATAAAGGTCAATTCTGAACAGATAATCAAACAAATATGAAGAGATGTACTGTTTTCTAGATAGAATTGAGACTTTGCAGACCATAATAGTAGATTTCTTGGAGCATCTATGTCATTTTTTTCAACATCACATATCTATGAGGTATTTTTCTTAGCATTAACAATGTATAATATGCATATTCAATAACAGAGAATCAAAACAAGTTTCTAAAAATTAATTTGACAATGCAGAGAGTATGTAAAAACTGAAAGATAGATGACCAACTTGTGAATAACCATTAGCATTTACAGTTAAATGGATATATATACATATATATAGCCTATGATGCTTTAAGTCAATATTATCCCCTAAGAGCATTATACTGACTAAAATGCATTTTGTTCTCTTAAAGTTGTCTTAAAATCAATTTGCAATTAAAATGTGCAACTTCTCACAAAATTGCAATGCATTAATCTTGGAAGAAAAGACTCACCAGAACCCATAAACATAGTGTGACTGCAATAATGAAAAATGAGCTTTGCCACAGCCAACAATTAACATGGGTATGGTGAGTTTATTCTAAAACATTTCTAAATATATACAAAATTATTGAAAAAATGATGACAGTTATGCATCAACAAGCATATTTTCTCTACTTTAAAGAAGGGTCTGTTTCTACTGAATGGTCATTTGTTGCTTAATGATACTACAGAAGGAGTCCTAAAGTCCCAGATCAGATCATGGTTCAGAGACACACTGACCCAGAACATAGCAAGATCATCATAACATTATTCTATACAGAACTGGATTTTCAAAGACAGAGCAATGGGGAACTTCATCTCATCACAGCCTTGGGTGCTTGAGTCCATCCCTTGAGTCAAGGATGAAGTCTCTCCGTCTTAGAATGCTCAGTGCTCTCTGTTCTCGCTTGATGTCTCAGCCACTACAGAGGGCCTATACTACACTTACCAAAATCGTTTTCACCCTAGTACTATCTTGATTTTCAACCCTCAGCCACAATTTCTTTGCTGACTTCAACATTCATTAATCCCTGATGCCCATCCATACCCCCTTTATTTTAAAAGCACTTATCAAGAATTACACTTTGTATTTGTTGTTGCATCATAAGTGTCCACTGCAATTCCCGAATATATTTTAATTTCTAAAAATTGTATTCGATGTGATCATCCCCTCTCCCTACAGCCTCGCTTCTGAATTTAAGAAGATATAAGTATAAATCTCAGTAGCTGTATAACCTACGATAGGTAATTTATCTATCCCCCAAATATTTTAGTTTCCTCATCTTTAAAATAGAGATAGTGATGCCTATTTTATGGGACTCTTGTGAGTATAACAAATGTGAAACTATCATTCTGTTACTCAACGGCTATGTCTCTTTTGTTCTTCTTTCTTACCATCACCTAGTGCTATGTGGAGGCTATTGGAGAAACTTGATTATGAGCTGACTCTGTACTTAATCTTCCTCTTCCTTGCTCTGAAATGCCTCCTTTTCCATTTTTTCCCCAGCTTCAGAGTTAATGAAGATATATCTTTGAACTGGTATTAAAAGAGTAAAAGAGTTTTCTATGAAACAGCTCACACATTTCAACGTTATAGATACCTCAAAATACAGAGCAGCAGTACAGACCTGAGTGTTCCCTCTCGCAAGAGAGGAAGGAGGAGTATCTGTCTGGAGGGTATTGAACTGCTAGAGCTTCCTAGCCTGACCCACTACATTTTCCCAACATCTTCAGTATATGACAAAGAAACATGTTGCTTTTCCCTTTTGTTATGTTCCCCCTGTGATGGAAGTACAGACGACAGCAGTTCTGGAGGCGGGAAAGACTGTTTAACAAAAGAAAAAACAAGAGGCAATAAACACTCCATTTTGTATGCTATTATCAAACATTAACAGTCTCCTCCAAGGATTACATAACAAGGCAAGTTACCTATACATACAACAGTCTCTTTTGGACCTTAAGCTCCTTGGGGCATACTGGCAAAGAGACTGTGACTCATTTGCGGTCATAATCCCAACATTAAGCACACTCTGGCACATAAATGATGTTCAGTACATGATTGTTGGATGATGCTCTTATATCTCCTAAGGGGAGGGAAGCTAATCTTGCTGATGCCAAATTTCCCATTTCATCTCCTTTCACTCTCTGCCACAAATAGGGGACGACAGCTTATTACAGAAAGAGCAGCATAGTCAGATGGACCTAAATTCAAATGAAAGACTGTCACGTAGTAGCTGAATAACCTTGAGTAATTTACTTAACCAAAGTAAACATTATCTTCCTTTTTATAAGCAGTATACATATTACTTATTCTTTTCATTGCAGAATTAGCCACTTCTCTGCTGCTTCCTTATTTTATAAATTGCCCCTTACATTAGGGTTATTAACTTATATTTATGTTTAGCTGTCCATTAGCCATTTAGCAGGCTGTCCCGCAGATATCTCAAATCCAATACATACAAAATTGAGCTCATTATTTCACATCTTACAGTTCATTGAAATGAAAGTTACCCCTACCAAGCCAGTAGTCCAAACTAGAAACCTGAGAGTTACATTCAACTCACTTATCTGAATGTTGCTAATCTTTCCTGCTTCTAACTATTTAATAGTCAACTGAATATTTGCATCATTATTCCCATTGCTCCTAATTTTGTTGTGACTGTCATTTCTGCCTGGATTTCTCATGATCTACAAACAGTCTTTGTTCAGGTTTTGGCTGAAATATTCCAAAATGCCACTCAGTTCTGAATACTATTCTGTTTAAATTTTTCATGATTCTTTGAAGAAATAATAATAATAATGATAATAATAAGCATTTGTGAGCACTATGCATCATGCACTTTGAAAAAGGAAGAAAGAATTAAAAACCATGAGACAAACAGGTAGCGTCTAAACAGGAGGCAATGAGAAAACAGAAGGCAAATTTCGTAAATAAAAAGAAGAAACACCTCAGGTAGAAGCTGCGATTTATTGATTACCCTCCTCTTCAATCACATTGATCTCAATCCCAACCACTCTTAATATCAACCCCTGTTGCTCTACTAAATAATTCAGTCACATTTTCATCCAAAGCGGGCCCATAAAACAATGGTCATATTGAGACTAACAGGTATATACTAATCAATTTAATAGTCAATAAGATGCTCATGACTATTAGATGAGAAAGCTTAAAATGAGAGAAATATTGTACAGTTTCCTGCTAGGCTATGAACTAAGACCCAGAACATAGAAATTTCTTGTTAAAATTAATATCACTAAAAACAGTAAAATATTTATGTTTTGCTTGATAAAGAAAATAGGAATCAATATTTTTGGTTCCTTGCATACCCTATAAATTTACAGGTTTACTTCCTAGATATAAACATCTCTCTTTCTGCCCTTTTGGCTCCCTCTCTCCCTCCCTCCATCCCCCTTTCTCTCCCTCCTTTCTTTCCTTCCTTCCTTCCTCTACATCATTAGAATCCAGTGCAAACTACCATTACCTCCAATACATTCTCTACTCTGAAAACAAAGGGCTGTGTTAACAGTTCACCACCATTCTAGCAGCTCTCCGTTGACCAAAAATAACAGCCCAGATACTCCGTAGTGACCTCCAGGCACTCCTGCCTCTGGCCTTGTGTTTCTGTAGCCGCTGCGCCTGCCCCGTCTGCTTTAGTTCCCCTCACTGTGCCTGCTTCCTCGTGCTCTCAGGACCTTTGCAAGGACTATTCCTTCTGCGAAGATGCTTTAATCCCAGGCCTTTATTAATTTATTCTTATTATCTTTCAACCTCAACACCAGCTTGCAAGACACTTGAAACAGATGATGATTACTTCTGATGCATCAGTTCTTTATCTGATTTTTTTTTTTACTGGCATTGCAAATGACTTCACATTTTTATTGACGTATAACATATACACAGTAAAGTGTACATAACACTAGTGTGCAATTTAAACATTTTTTACAAAGTGGCACTATCATGCTTCACATGATTTTCAATGCAATTCACTGTGACTTTGACAAAGTGTCTGCTGTGTGACTTGCTTTGTGCTCAGTCCATGAAGGATACAAACAAATCATAAGAGAATTGGTCCTTGTCTCATGGAGATTACCTTTTGATGAGATCTATGCAACAGCAGAATCAGAAGTAGGACAGGCTAGAATGACTCATTCACCCATTCATTCACCTAGTATGTATTGAATTATTACCGGATATAAAATATGACGCAAAGAAGACAGATCAGCACCTGCCCTCATTGAGCTCACCTAAGTGAGCGAAGTGCAAATCGGGACAGTGAGAGATGTGCACGTTATTGAAGTTCATGTGAATAAAAATTACCCAGTTTTAGCGCGGTGAGGTCAGAGTGTGGCAGCGTTAGGGAGTTTTCTAAAGGAAGTGATAGTGAAACTAACACCTGAAAGTTTAAAAAGAGCTACGCAGCAAGGAGAGGTAAAGGGCGAGATGTCTTTCAGGCAGATGCCAAAACAGCTGAAAAGGTATGGAGAAAAAAGAGCCGGTTGCATTTGGAAAACTGAACATATTTCAGTATGGCTGGAATAGTAGGAAACTGGAGAAAGGGCCTGTCCGATGACTGAATTACAAAGAGGAAATCAGCAAAGTTTGCACTTACAAACATCTTTATTTCTATACTCTAATAGAGCCTTCCATCTCAGGAATTGTTTTTTTTTTTCAAATCAAGTTATAAAATCTATATGAAAACTGCAAGTCAGGTATTCTGAACACCAAAATGCAAAAAATTCAGGCATAAAAACCATAAGGCTTCTTGGACTAGTCTCCAGGGATCATGTGCAATTATCTAAAGTGAGAAGTGGGATGGGAAGTTATTGACAAAGAAGGACTTATTGAATTCAGGAGAAAACAGGTAGGCCATGATTATGCCATCAATAAAGCTTGTGCCCAAGGCAGGATTTAGTATACGGAAACAACATTCTTCATACAGAGGTGTTTCTTTTTATTATAGGCCAAAGAGAAAACTTCTAAGAAAATGGAAGATTATCATTTACACACTATGCTTTACACAGTAGCTTTAGGGTCAGATTTCGCTCTATTATCTCATGAGTAATGGTCATGAAGACAGGGAGCTACTAGCATACATATAAGGAAAGAAAAGGTATGTGACCAGTGGGTCTAATACCTGTTATTCATTCTGATGGGAAGTCATGATGGAGCACCCGGAGCAGGCCTGACTCAAGCACTGGAATAATGCTGGTAAATGGGAGATTAGAGACATTTCTCTAATGGACATGACATTCCAGAGAGGGAGACAGGCAAGGGATGACTGAATAAATAAGGTTACTTCAACTAGTAATATATGAAGAAACATAAGGAAGATAAGAAACTATTCCAGATAGGAGTCAAGAAATGCTCTCTGGAAAGAAAATATTTGACCTGGACTTGACCAAAAAAAAAAAGAAGTAAATAGACTGGGAGGAAAAAAACAAGTGGCTGGTGGAACATCAAGAGCAAAGATCCTATGACAGGAATGCAATCTGGTTCACTGACAAATTTGGTTCAATGACAAAGAAGGCCATTATCAAGAAAGACTTTCTGCTTGAGAGTCTAGACCTCTAGAGCAGCACTCTGGAACATTTCTAAAGCATCTTGCTTTCTAGAACAAGAAAGAGAGAAGAATGTTAAAAGTTGCAGGTGCAAAGTAATTGTCAAATTAACAAGTGCAGATTTTATTCTAAACAAAACAACAACTTGATTTAGATTTTAAAAATTGTGGTGTTATAGGCAAACTTTTATAGAGAAAGGCAAGCGTGGGAGCAGAGCGCTATTGCAGTAACTTAGGGAAGATATGATACTAATGTAGGCCAGATATCAATATTGAAATACACTCTTAGCAATGGATACAGAGAGAGGGGTCACACTCAGAATGTATTTTAGAAGTAGAGCTGATAGGACATTATTATGGATTGGACCTGTTCTCTGAAACAAAGAAAGGAATCCAGGAGGGTCCTTCAGTTATTAAGTTTAGCAAATTGTAGCTGGTGATGTTAATTACTTGAAATAAAAAGGGCGCTTTTTTTTTTTTAATGAATGTTAAGGAAATTACTAGGTGACATCAAGCTTCTATCATATTATATTCTACAGGTAATTATAGGGAGAAATTGTACATCATTTGACAGGTAAGAATGGAGAGCAGTGTGGGATATATGAGAACTAATGGGAAATGGGTTCTGTCTGTGATTCCAACTACCTGTAACTGGCCCTCTCGAACACGGGGAAGATTCTGAAGCCCTATCCAGCATATATGGAAATAATGCTGAGATTTAGCAAAATCAATAGTGCAAATAAGGAGGAGATATTGGCAGACCTGTCATAGGTTTCTGAAAGTGAAAGCAATGACTACTAGTGCATTTAGAGTCAGGTTAAAATCTCTTGAGTAATTTATTTAGTTTCCATCATCCTCTTTCCTTATCTATAAAATGGGAAGACAAATTAAAATCTTACACATGTGTAGGGAAGACTGAATATAATAAAACATGTCAAGTGCCAGCCATTTAAGAGAAACTGAATATGAATATCTTTCCTCATTAAGAAAAAAATGCCTTACATATATTCCTATCTATATTTATCTATAGCTGTAGCTGTATCTATACTATTATCCTCTGGTATATCAGAGGACTTGCTTCACCACGATCACACTGAAGCAAGCGCCTGCATCTGATATTCTCTCACTCCGAGATGTCTAAGATTGCTTATGACTCCTAACAAAGGGGAGGAACCCAGCTAAGGCTGTGTTTCTCAGTTATAACATTTTAGCTTCATTTTTTAGCTTACTCTATCTCCTCCCCAATAATCTCAACCCTTTAGATAAATATAAACAATTTGATGGTGATGATGGTGATGATGATGATGATGATGATGATGAAAATAATAATAGGCTTCAAAATAAGTACAAAGAGCCCTGGCCAGTTTGGCTCAGCGGTTGAAGTGTTGGCCTGTGGACCAGAGAGTCCTGGGTTTGGTTCCCACTGGGGGCACATACCAAAAAAAATAAAATAAACAAATAAAAAGAAAGTAAGTACAAAAAGATTAGCAGTTAGCAGGAAGAAGAGAGAGCACTCTCAAGTAGAACTGAAGACAGCCAGTGTCTACACATGAGTTTCACATGGAAGATGCTCCATCCATTTAATAGTTTTTTTTTTTTTTCTCTCTTTCTTTTTTTATTCACCCGAGGATATTTTTTTTCATTTATCTTCAGAGTGGGAGGGAGTGAGGGAGGGAGAGAGAGAGAGAGAGAGAAACATCGACGTGAGAGACACATATCAACTGGTTGCCTTCCACAGGACCCTGACCAGGGCCGCGGACGAGCTGCAACCAAGGTATGTGCCCTTGACCGGAATCAAACCCACGACTCTGGTTCATGGGCTGATGCTCTAACCACTGAGCAAAACTAGCCAGGGATCTTCTCTTTATTAAAAAAAAAAATTATAGTTTTAGTTTAGAAGTGAGTAGATATGCAATCCTAGCACAATAAGAGGACTCATTATAAAGTCAACAGAAGCTTTTACATTGAACTTACATCTGGTGTGGAACACCTACAGTCCATTCAGGGCTCATCTGCGCAAATCCCTTCAGAAACTGTCTCATTTCCAGTAAACGCTGATCTGTGCCACAATTCTTAGTATGGCCTGCAAGACCCCGGTGACCTTCTTCCCTTCATCTCTGCACCTCACCTCTTACTCCTCCTCCTTCTTTAATGTGCTCCAGCCATTCTGGGCTTGTTTTTCCCCCAACAAAACTGAGCATCCCCTCTCTCTTTGTCCTTTAGAATAGAAATGATTTCTCTCCAAACTGATTAACTTCAGAGAAAGGGGTCGGGGAGGAAGACACAAACCAAAGAACTTACATACATCTATGCATAACCAATGGACACAGATGATAATGCAGTGAAGGGGGGCGAGAGCAGGGAGGAGGGGCCAATGGGAATAAAAGGAGGGGCATCTGTAATACTTTAAACAGTAAAAATAAATCTTTTTTTTTTAAAGGACAAGGTCTCCCTCCAGATATTCTCAAGGCCCAATCCCTCACTTCCTTTGGCTCTTGATTTAAAACACTTCTACTCAGTGATTTAAACATCTCAATAACATGTCCTATGACTTTTTCTTGATGTATTATTTTCATTAAAAGTCATATTTATCTTTATCTATGCTCTAGCCAGTGTGGTTCATTTGGTTGAGCATCCTTCTGTACACCGAAAGGCCACCGGTTCGATTCCAGGTCAGGGCACATGCCTGGGTTGAGGATTTGGTGCCCCTTTGGGGTGCATACAGGAGGCAACCAATCAATGTTATTGTCACTTTCTCTCTCACCTTTCCTCTCTCTCTAAAATCAATTAAAAATTTAAAAACAGTCATATTTATTTAACATAATATACATTTATTTATTTACCTTATTTGTTGCCTATTTACCTCATTAGAACATAAATTATGCACAAGAATGGATTTTTGTATTTTGGTCACTACCATGAGCCCAGTATCTAGAATAGTGGCTGGCACAGAGTAGGTGCTCAGTTAATATTTGTCCAATGTATAGGCCACTACAGGTCATGAGGGTTCTCTTGGTACCAAATACATTCAGTGATATGGCTAAACATACGGTTTAATGATCTATCCTTTTATGAAGTAGGGTTTTCAAATTAATTGATGTTTCTAGTTGCTTGAGTAGATTTTTGTATATTGTTTCCTATTTGTTGAAAACTACCCCAAGATGATTTACCTCTGTCTTATTGAGCATCTCGTAACTATAGTTATATCTTTGATTTATAAATATTTGGGGATACCTGGGAAATTGTATTGACAGCTAGCAAAATAAGCATTTTATTTTTATTGTGGCTACTTTGCACTGACCTCTGAATAGGAATTAGATACATAAATGAAACTTCAGGCTAGTATTTCTATCCCATAGTCACTCTGACATGGAGCCATAGCTGCTTGGAGAGGGTGGGCATACCACTTATTAATTTAGATAGAAAATGTTGAATACTTACTATGTGCCGACTGCTCTGCACTGTCATTTTTCCAAAGATATCTTACTGAAAGCCCCTCAGCAAGTTTTAAACAGGAATAACAGGTGGACAGAGAGCATGGGTTTTCTCTTAGCACAGCATCCCAGTACACACTTCCATTTTTTTCATATCACAAGGATAAAAGAGAAGTTGCTGTTTAAACTGTGATCGACACAAGCAGGATTATGTGTAGACTCAATTATGAAAGTTTGGAAAAATCACTAACATACAACAGTTTGATGTAAAAAAAAAAACAACAAAGAATTTGAGGAGTATAGGTAATGATAATAAAGAATGCTGCAAGCATTAATCTCACAAGCAATGTGGTTGGCATGGTGGATGGGGCACCCTTCCTCGTCATTGGTGTCATGCGACACCACACACCAAAAATGTGCCCCATTCACAAAAAAAGAAGGTAGGAATGTAAGAGGTTAAATAATCTGCCAGTGGTCACAGAGTTGTTGCATATAGGTGGAACGTAGACCTGAATCCCCTTGTCTCAAAGCTGTCATGCTTTCCACTATACCCCAGCTACCTCTATCAGGATGCAACCCACTCATGAGCTGTGATCTTCACGTCCACGCCTACCCCAGGCAAACTTAATTTTGTGGTTCACACCAGCATGACAGTGCAAGCAAAATTTAAAATGAGCTACTGTATGTCCAGCTCCTGGCACACAATATTTGCCCAATACATACATGTTTATGTCCCTTAGCCATTGGATGCATGAGTCCAACTGAAAATTTCACAATTTTCAGCTCACATAGAATATATATCCAGTTTGAACAGACTGTGACTAGCCTGCTGGGTACAAATTGAAGGCTGTCTAAGACGTCATCACACTAAGTGCTAGAATTTTTTATAATGTCTATCCCGTGGTGGCTGCTTAATACTTTTTGGCTGAGAGACCAAATGATCATTTCCTGGAAGGTTAAATATAGATGACTTTCTCTAACATGAACAGGAAAACAATGAGAAATGAACAACAGTATAAGCCAATTCCATCATAGTTCACATAACTGTTTCATGAGTAGCTGACATCAATGTTAGCACATTTTTTCTTATGCTAATCTGTGGGTGACAACTATGAAGTGTGGTAGATGGAAAGTAATACATTTATAGTCATGTCTATCTGGTTCTAATTTTATCAAATTTTCTGTTCAAATGTTCACAAATTATAGTATATTGTTTTCGTAAGAGAATAGATGCATTTTAAATGTGAGATAAATCCAGATTTATCAATTTTCTCAGGGAAGCCAGTTAACAGACATACATTGCTGGTGGGACTCAGAAGTAGGTTTGTGACATTTATCCCATGATGGATGTCACTCTCTGCACAGCCTCTGGTGCTCCACTGAGCCTTGATTTTCCTGTCCACAAAATCTCCTTTGAGCTCTCATCCAGCATGTTCCTTTTCTTAGTATCACTTACCACAATTGGACATGTGTTGTGGAATTATTTGATTAAGTTTATTCTTCCCAACTAGATTATAAATTGTTAAGGGCAGGAAATGAATCTCTTCTACTCACCACAGGATATGTGATATCTAGTTCATGGTGAATAAATATTTAATACATGAACACACACACACACACACACACACACACACACACACACACACACTCAGATATTATACTGTCTTTCTCTCCTCATTGAAGTAATGCCTGGTTCCAGTAACTGCTTGGAATACAGCACCACACCCTGAACCTACGAGGATGCAAAGTGTTGCTTTGGGTACTTTTTGCAAATGCATTCTTGGTCAGGAATAATAACAATAGCTATAACAATGGAAATAAAAATGGCTGCAGCAATAAAACCACAGCATCAAAAGCAAAAGTGAGTTAGCAATAGTGACAATGACAATGATTACAGTGTGAGGGTACACAAGGCACTAGAGTTGATTTCATACAACATTCCAAATCCATGTCATGAACTCTCCAGCTCAGCTATAACAGTCTGCTTTACAGAGAGAAAACTGAATCTGAGAAAGGTAACTCACTTACCGACTTACTGATGGAACCCAGATTCATTTGACAATGTAATGTAACTCTTCTAGGACCTTTCTGCAACATTTGATCCAAAAGAGCATTTCTAAGCTGGATTCAGATGCTGAAAGGCAGACATAATTGATACCTCTAAAAGGTACCTTTAATGTGACACAATTTTTTTCATGAGCTTTTAAATTCTCTCACTGTGTTTTGCTGCTTGAAGCAAAGGGGGGGGGTACATTTTTAGGCATTCGTTTTTTAAATTAGGGTGTAGTATACCGTTATTAATATAATGGTGCTTGGCAAATGTTTGCAGGAGTAAATTTAAATGTTTTGCCAACTTTTCTCATAAAAATAGGTGGATTTATCATTTAAGTAAAAGAAACGATTAACTTCATGCATGATCATTGCAAATGTGGGAGATTTAATCTCACCTGTTTCCTAAATGCATTTCTTCTCTTCATAAATCTACAATTCTCTGAAGAAGAAAAAGACCAACTTGGTAATATTAACTAATTGGTATTTAATTGAATTTCCCTATTGGAGTCTAATGTTATTACAAACTTTGTAATTTCAAACTAGATGAATTACTTAGTGGTTATTCATATTACATAAGTGTAATTTTATTTACAAATTAGAATCATTTGAGATTTTAGAAATATTATTCAATTTATAAAATAAGTCTCTGTAAGGACTTTCATCCCCTAAAGCATAAATATTTAACACATCGAGGAAATCGATGTTGTTTTTTAAATTAAAATTATCGGGGTGACGTTGGTTAATAAGATCATATCAGTTTCAAGGGTACATTTCTATGATGGTTAGTTTTTGAGATTAACAATATTCGTGCTCTGAGATGTTTGGCCGCTCTGGTTTGTAATCTCTTTGTCAGAAACCGTTCAGAACACTCACAACGTGTGAGTGTGTGTGTGTTCTTGGTAACTTACGTATCCCTGGGAATAAAGGTAGAGGGGAGGGACCAGTCAAACCCGTCTCTTCTGGTTACCACTGCTGTCCCAGTGTTGTCCGTCATAACTAAAAGCCTAATTTAACAGTTGCTGAGATCCTCAGCCTTATTAAACCCAGTTAAATCTGGTTTCACAGTGAACCACTGTGGTGAAATGGAGGAACTTGGACTTTGTAGTCTTAATTTCCGGTCAAGTGCTGGTTCTGTCACTTACCGGGTTTAATATCTTGAGGAAACAATTCATTTTCATCTATTTCTTCATCTACCAACATGGGGCTAACAACAGTACTTAAACTCAAAATATTTTAGGGTGCTTTTAATGAGTCAATGGCTATGAATAATGCTTTGTACATTATAAAATATGATATTTATGAGTTCGTATTTTGAAGTCTGGAGAGAGGGAAGAAGTTTGCTAGAGAGGAAAGAAGTGTTTCTGCAGTCATTTTACTACTGAACATTTTTAGGATTCAATGAAAAGCAAGAGAAATGCAGGCTTCAGAGTCTTATTGGCCTGAGACCTGTAGTTCTTTCTGTCATGGGTATGTGCTCTTGCTAACTTACTTCACCTTTATGATATTTACTTTTAATGTCTGAAAAATGAAAATAAAATTCTCCTTTGAGAATATTTGTGAAGATTCAATAATAAAGTACAGGTGACATTCCTGGCACACGTAGTTTTTAAAGAATCTGTTTGGCTCCTTGGTCCCAATTTATACTAAAAGCTGCAGAAAATTCACTGAATTCATGATTAATAAAAAAGAAAAAGAAAATAAAAATCAGAGGTAGAAATAAGGAAAAAGAAGATAAAAAGGAAACAATTCTAAAGATGGTGAACAGTATCTTTGTGGTTTGTGTAGGAATAAATTGGACTGGAATTTAATGTGCTTTCATGACAATTGAACATTACTTTACCCTTCGATGAGGATATTAAACAAAAAGTGCATGAAATACAGAGCACATGCCGGCATTCCTCTGGGGGAATTTGTGGGTTAGTCTTGTCTTTTGTGTAGATGAAGGGCTGAGGGAGATAATTGGCTGACGCATTTCATATTTTCAAGAAGATGAGGAAAAACTAGCTTGTTCCTCCCCCTGGAAGTAAAATGTCAAGCAAATAAATGGAAATGTGGTTCTGCAGCATTGTGATTTGGGATGATTCATAGCTTCAACCCATCCTGAGTTTAGGACCAGAGCTTGGCAATTTTTTTTTCCCAAAGCACATTTGAACAGTGTGCTTTTAAAGATAACTGCAATAAAATCTTAGGTTTCAGGTTGTAAACTGTTTACTGCAGGAGCCCTGGAGGAAGACATGGTTTTCCTGATACTTTTTTGGAAAAATCCCCCTTAAGACCACTTCTCCAGGTGGTCTCTGACCCCACCCCATGGCCGGGCTAATTTAGGTTCCCTCTTCTTCACCCATCATACATTCATTACCACACTGATGACAAAGTACTGGCGTTCTGTGACTTTTCTGTTCTCCATCAGAATGTTAGCTTATTAGGACATGCATTAAACTCATTTTTATCTTTGTAATTCCAAGCAAATAACCAGGCACATGAGCACAGAATTTGCTTGGTGAATAAATGCACTGCTATACTTATGCTTTATCCTTCTTGGACTTGTGGGTCTACATCATTACTAGGGGCACGTTGTCATAGAGCACAATAGTCAAACAATGTTAGGGATTGCAATAACAATTTAAATATTTCCTCTTTGAGTACCTTCAACTATAGAGAACTTGGAGGTCCTTCTCAGCTCATTGGTAGTATGGTGTTCCACTAGTAAAATTATAATAATTAAGAGTACGTACTTTTCAATTAGACATGTTTAAACTTGCATCCTATGATCTATTCACCAAACCAGGGAATGCAGTAGGGTAGGGTAACAGGAACTGAGATGAAAAAACGATGGGTTTTTATGAAGCCACTAGGGGATAGCAAACTTAAACTCACAGGCTATTTTGAAAATACTTTGAAAGATTATATATCAAAATTATAGTTCAGAGACTAGCACAACATATGGTTTTTTTTTGTTTTTTTTCTTTATTGATTTTTAGGGAGAGAGAGGGGAATGAGAGGAAGAGAGAGATAGAAACATTGACTAGAGAGAACATCAATTGGTTGCCCTCTGCATGCCCCCACTGGGCATTTGGCTCACACTGTGGGCATGTGCCTTGACTGGGAATTGAACCGGCGACCTCTTGGTGCATGGGTCAACGCTCAACCACTGAGCCACACCAGCTGGGCATATATGTTTTTTGTTATTTCCTTACTCTCATTCCAGTTCACAATTTTTGGGTTTTTTTTTCTGTGTGTTTATTATGTATACAGCACTGGAGTTTGCATGAGATAGTCTAAGACATCAAAGTAGACCTGATTCATGGACTGACTCCATAGAAACTTCTAAAGAAACCAAAGGCCTTTTTCATAACCTGATTCAAAGATTAGCCTAAGGCTTAGAGAATATCTAGCTCTGCTTTCATCTGGTGGCCAAAACTTTGGAGACACAGAAACCTGGGTTCATGTTTCAATCCAGATTTGGGTAGTAACAAAATATCATGTTTGGATATAACAAAAATTCTTTTGTAAGTTAGTCTAACTCTCAGTTCTCCATCTCTAAAACTGGGTTAATGAAGTATTTCTCATGGGATCCTGATAGAGATTAAATTAGAAATGATTTCTATGTATCCTGGAATGCTGTTGGCTTAGTCCCTGCCCATGATCCTGGATCCTGGCACTGTATTTTGCATATAAGTCAATGCATATTTCTGGAGCAAATGAACAAATGGGTTTGGTTGTATGAGCCTCTTCATGCAGATCCATTTATATTGAATTTCTGGTGTTGCCAACCAAAAAGAGTCCTTAATGACAGATAAATTGCTTCAACTCAGAGGAGGCCGATAAGTATTTTTCTAAGAATAATGACTATTTGCTTCATCACCTTCTTTGCCTCACTCATAAATTTACATGAACCTCAGTGCCATTTCATATCTAACTTAAATATCTTCCCCATTTCCAATGTTCATCTAAAAGGATATCTACTAACAGTGTACCTGGGTTCCCTTTCTCCATATCCTCTCCAACTCTTGTCTCTTGCCTTTTTGATGATAGCCATTCTGACAGGTGTGAGGTGTTGTATCTCACTATGGTTTTGAGTTGTTTCACTTTCCCAATACTGAGTAATGTAGGACATCTTATGTGCTTGTTGCTCATCTATGTGACTTCTTTGGGAAAATGTCTATTCAGATCCTCTGCTATTTTTTGTTGTTGAATAAAAATGCAACAAACACAAAAACAAAAACTCTTAGAGGCAGACAACAGATTTGTGGTTACCAGAGGGGACAATGGTTGGAAGAAGAACAAAATTGGTAAAGAGGGTCAATTGAACGGTGATGAATAAAAACTAGACTCACCCTGGCTGGTTTGGCTCAGTGGTTATAGTATCAGCCTGCAGACGGAAGGGTCATGGGCTCAATTCCCTGTTAAGGGCATGTGCCTGGGTTGTAGATTTGTTCTCTTGCCCTGGTGGGTAGTAATTGATCGATGTGTCACTCTTGCATTGACCTCTCTCTCTCTCTTTCTTGTTCCTTCCCTTTCACTCTCTCTAACAATCAATGGAAAAATATCCTCAGATGAGGATTAAAACAACAAAGAAAAATAAAAACTAGACTATTGATAGTGAGCATGATGCAGTGTGTGTATATATATATATGTATATATATATATGAATGTCAAAACATGCTGTGTACTTGAAACTTATATAATGTTGAAAAGCAATGTAACCTCAATATAAATAAATAAATAAATAAATAAATAAATAAATAAATAAATAACAAAAGTCAATCTACTGCAATAAACGTTTTTCTCTCCATTATCTTAATGTGATTTCTTCCTCTTTGGAATCTCCTAGTCTTCCTACATACTATATTGTAGTGAAGCTAGACTACATGTGTCCATGTATAGTAAATCAGTCTCTCTTGCCTTTCCCAATTCTTCACCAAAGGCTGTCACTGAATTACCACTACACTTTGCACCGAGTCCTGTTATACAGTCTGTACAATATTGCAATTGTACTCTGTACTATTTTAGTATTCTAATGAGACAAAATTTACTAATCTAGACTTGCTCTTCAATAGACTTTTAGTGACTAAAGGTTAGTTTCTTTTCCTTTAGAAAACAAAAATTTCCAGGACAAAATCTTGATGTTGTTCATCTGTATAAACCTCAACAAAGAAGAAAAGAAACCAGTAACCATGACAGAACCTGCTAACTGTCCTCCTATATCTGTTCTCTCTTATCCACATTCACAGAATACTAATCTCCAGCAGGGCCTAAGGTGAGCCTGACTTAAACTACATGTCCTGGCTGCCATTGCAGAATGAGACCATGTAATCAATTTCTGTCCAGTGAGCGAGCTAACTTGTCCTATTGTAGCTTCCAAGATGTTCCTAGAAAGATATCTCCATGCATTTTTATCTCTTATTCTTCAACTTTTCCTTAATTCTACTTTCTGGAACACAAATGTGATGGCTGGAGACCCAGCTTTCATTTTAGCCCATGAGACAAGACTGAAGGTGAGCATGCTGGGTGGAGCAGAGCAGCGATATCATTCTGAACTGCATATGCCAAGCGTTTTACACTGTGAAAGATAAATGAATATCTTCCTTTGCTTTAAGACATGGTTACCGTAATAATTCATTAGCAAATTATAGCATGTGCTTAAATAATCCTTCCTTAATTGAATTATCTTCAGAGTTGGTTTTTAGCCATATATCTTTAGTGATTCATCTTCCCTGGAAAGGCTTGGAGAGAGAAGAGGGAGCTTGCAAATGGTTCTTTTGGGGAATGCAGCCAGGGAAGCAGAGCCCAAGAAACAATCAAAACCTTGAAATTAGTCACAACAAAATGCTTTATTTTCCACTATGTGATCAGCCCCATGGAGATGGAGGGCAAAAAGTGAACTCAGTTTTATAATTTGCTCCCCCAGGAGCACACAGTCAGTAGGGAAATATGGTTAAAGACAGATACAGAGTCATCTGAGTCGGTTAGCCTGTGCGACACAGACACAATATGCTGAAATGTAGAGAAGAAAAGCAAAATGTGGTTCTTTTTAAGTCAAGGGAAAGATTTAATGGGGATCTTTGGATGAGGAAATTACAGATGAAGCATGGAGCTCACCCATATGGACCCATAAGCTGCCTCCCTGCATTTGCTCTGCCCATGCAGATTTTTTTAATACAACCAACCATTTTAATATTCCATATGCAACTAATTCACCCTCTCTGATGTAGATATTTATAGAAAAGTGGAAGAGCATAAGCAAAATCCCAGAGATAGAAATAAAGAAGGTGAATTTAAGTAACATGACTATACTTGAGTAGGGAATAGGTCTTAGAAAAGTGAATGGTGGCACTAGTTCTGGGAGATGGGGGTGCTTGTGTCCTTAGATTCTATGAAGCAATCATGGAATACCTAAAATAGGCCACAAACTCAGCTTGTCTTTAATGATTTTCAACAACCTCCTATTGACCCCCACAGAACCCAGTGCTTAAAATCTAGATGTGAAAACAAATATACTATCTCTAAGAAATTATATACTATCTCTAAGAATTATAATACAAATATGTTTAAATGAGATTAAATAGAGAAAAGAACCCCTGAAACTTTCTGGGTGGAGTTAAAAGGAAGAGTGAAACATTGGTGATTTGTTCCTGAGGCAAAGTAGTTCACAAAACAAGAAAGCATTTTAAGAATTCTAAGAAAATATAGCAGAAAGACTAAAAACTCTTGAAAGTGTTTCAAGAGGTAATCTCAGGTAGATTGAGAGTAAGCCATATGCAATAGAATGGGAAGAACAGGATTAGGAAAAAATGGGAAGGTTTATTTTTTTTCTCTTCCAAACTTGTTGACAATACAGAAATTTGCTTTTCTATCTATGAGTGGCCAGGCTTTGCTTTGGAAAATTTAGGGGCAAAATACTGCACCTTGCCACTTTGGGAGGAAATATGTTTCATTTTCCAGTAAATTCAGTTCACTACATAATGATGGTGATGATAAGGATAACAATGACAATAATAATAATATAACAATGGACTTCGGTGCTAGATAAACCTGGTTCACATCTCAGCTCTGCTTCTTAGCTTTATATTCTTAATCTAGTTGCTTAACATCTAAGAACCTATTACCTCAAGTATTAAATATAGATACATAGTACATACACTTACATTCCATGAATAGTGCTGTATTTGGGTTAAATAAGATAAGATATATAAAGAACTTAGCACACAGTAGGTTCTTCATCATCATAGTCTCACCTTTTCTATATTTTAGTTGTTTTTTTTGTAAGATCCTTGATCAGCTACTAATATTACTGCATTATATATATATTTTTTATTCAACATACAGACTATTTTCCAATACAAAGCCGATAATATGCAAATAATTTTCCTTTGTGTTTCCGCATAGTGTTTAAATAAAAGCATCTTGTCATAGCCACTGGTCTCCAGACAATTAACTGATCAAACCTCTGGCTCAGCTGGTAGTCATGCTTTTGGGTAATTATTTTATTCATTGGCACTGTTTTCAATAGCTTGTTACATGCTACAAGGAGAATCCATCCCAATAAATTTAAATAAAATACTTTATGAGAAGACCAATAGACAATAGCAAGCTATTTCAAAATGATAATTAATATATTACTGACTCATTCAGTAAGAGATTGGCTTTTCATTCTAAAGATATTATCTGGTTCTGTTTGGAGTCCTAAACATTTAATTAATTCCTTTCATTTGCTATAGAAATAATACTGGTGCATAATCATGTAAGTCATACGGTTAAAAATAAAAGAGCCCTGGTTTGCAGTACTAAACTTTTCATCTACTGTTATACTCTGTAGACTTGTGGTATAATGTAGGTGTTGATAGAAAAATCATATCCAATAATTATTACAATGGAACTTGTCTTCCTGGTAAAGGCCAATTTATCCTTCAACATTCAACTTAAACTTTGTCTCTATTTTAAAACTTTCCCCAAACCCTCCTCACATCCTGCCAGGACAGACCACACACTCCCCTTCCTTAGTTACCCCTACCCTGCTTTGTGCAGATTTCTCTCAAAGTATCTGTGACATCATGGTTTAGTTTGGGTTCACATGCTTATCAAGAACTACTAGACTCTGAAATCCTTACGGAAAAGGCAATTTTAAATTTATTCTTTTTCTATTTCTCATGCTTCAAATAATTCTGGGACAGTGAAAGTATCCTATTTAACATAAATGTATTTTCTTATTTCCATGTCAACAAGTTACGGTTGCTTATGCCTTTCCCACTATAAAATAGTTCTCTAGAGTAGGGTTACCAGATTAAATATGAATAAGATACTCTGCTATATGTGGGTGTCAGATAACAAAGAGTAATTGTTTAGTCTACAAATGTCTCAAATATTGCATTCAAATTTAACTGGGCCTCTGTTTATTTATTTGCTAAATTTGGCAATTCTAACTCAAGAAAGAACGACTCCGTAAGATTGAAGTGAGGGAATACATTTAGAGAAACTTTAGTGATGTATGTAACTCAGTTGTACCAAGAGACTGCTTCGTATATCATGGTGGATTCCCTAAATCCCTGTGCATTAGGAGGGAATGCTAAAGGTGTCTTAGCTTCACCAGACCACCTACTATAGCGGTGCACCACTTAGGAATAACTATGTAGAAATCAGAACATAGCTCTGCTCTGACTGATGTAACATGACATCAGTACTCTTGTTCCAAATCTGAGCAAATAGATAAGGCTTAAGATGCAAACTGTAGGCGAGTTTCACACTCTCACAGATCCAACCTGCAAACTTCTTTCCCTTCTACTATACGTGTTCCTTCTCTCCTTCTTTGTCTCCTTTAATACGATTGTTAATATAAGCAACTAAAATCCTTACAGATAATACAATTAGTTCAGAAGACATTTAAGAATGCTGTGTATTGACTATTTAGTTATTAATACTTACTTTTTCTCTATTTATTTGTGAAAAGAAACATCACTTTAATAGCCAGAAACTTCCATTTTGGGAAGAAATTTTTGTTTAAAATGATTTTTATGAATATTAAGCAGAATGTTCTTGTCCTGAAGACACTCTTTCATCTGTATGTCCATAAAATTAATGGCTCCATGAGGAACGGACCCTGTCATGGCATTATTTTATCTCTAATATCTACAATGGTACTTGATACACATGAATTAAACCTGCCTCTCTTGACTTAGATCATTAAGTGAAAAGAACCCTAGCCAGTGTGGATCAGTTGCTTGGGCATCATCCTGTGTACCAAAAGATTGCCAGTTAGATTCCCAGTCAGAGCACATGCCTGGACTGCAGGCCCCATCCCTGGTAGGGGGCGTACAGGAGGCAGCAGATTGATGTTTCTCTCTCACATAGATGTCTCTCTCTCTCTCTCCCTCTCCCTTCCTCTCTCTCTAAAAATGTATTAAAATATTTTTTTCTAAAAATCTATTAAAAATATTTTTTAAAAAGTGAAAAAAACTCTCTGTGAGGTCCATGAGTACATGATCATATTTACATATCATTCATTCATTTACACACTTAATTAACAAGTGTTTTTTCAGAGTTTAACTATTTTCCAGAAAGGGTTCTGTGTCCTTATGATTACAGTGTTAAATAAGAGAGAAAAGGCCTCAAAGAGGTGAGGTCTTCCAACATTTAGACACTGTGATTCTTTTCATGCATTCAAAATTTACAATTGCTTTTAAGGTCTCCTAAATTCTCTTAGTCAACCAAATCCATGATTATTTTTCATTCTGATTATTATTAATCCAGGACTTCACACTCCTTACTCAAATAATTTTCTCTAATTTGATCATTAGTTTTGTATTTTGCTTTGTTTTAATCAAAATACTTAACTTTGCTTTGCTTTTATGCCTGTAGAATATATTTTAATTAGGAACTATCTGAAATCATAGCCTGTAAAATTATTTTTGAAATTTGAACATTTTAGCCATACTATTTCTATTCTTTCCTTAACAAACATAACTTTTGTCCTCTGTGTCCTTTTACAGAGCTTAAAAAGAACCAAAACCAAAGGGAGGAATAAAACCAACACATTATGTACTCTCTCTCTTTTCCGTTGTTTCCATGTTCTCTCTGTTTGTGTGAAGTTTCCATAGTCAGACACCCCTGATGTGCACCTCTGTCTCTACACTACAGCGTCATATTACACCTGACATTCAAGTCAGACTAATGTGAAGTCAAATTCAGGCCAGGTGCTCCCTGGGTATGTAACATTAGAAATTGTATGGCCTCTACATCTCTCTCTCTCTTCTCTCCACAACCATCTTCATTTTAAATCATCAGCGGAGAGAATTTTTTTATACATGGTGCATCATCTAAGTGGATCTTCCCCTACGTCACCGTCTTGAATCCTCTCCCACCACAACTAACGTCTGTATGACACGTAGGAAACGAGTGAGAAGTTAATCGAGAGCAACTGTATCTACAACAGAGCCTTTCAAGAGCTCTACATTTATCTTGGTTTGTTCACGACATATAAGACTTGGATTTGTACAGAATTTGGTTTGAGATACACTTGTGACACCTGGTATCATGAAGCGAAGTAGTGCTACCAAAGACCAAAAGCAGCGGGCACACAGAGTGTGTTTCTCCCTTACACGTTGCCATTTATTAGCATGCTGGGCACATGTCTCAGTATCTCAGCTTTTTAGTTTTTTCTCTAAGAAAATATTTGACTATGTCAACCTTGCATGATGGTTTTGATAGATAAATGAGAGGCCACATGCAAAGTGTTTGACAGGTTTCTTGGTTACCATAAAGGCTTCACAACTGTCTGTTTTCTCCCTAATCCTATACGCCCATTCACCTTGATCTTTCTCTTTATCTAAGGCAAAGTTCCAATATCCTCACCCTCTACAAATAACACTCTGGCCTCCAGAAACAGTCATTGTCCATACCTTCGTGATGGCACTTAACCTGTTCTTTTTCCTCACATTCCCTATTGATTTCTTAGCTTTGGCAGTAGACTATTTGCTATTTATTTTTCTCTAGTTACTCCATATACATTACTATTCTTCCTAAGACAGTAAGCTGGTACTTTGGCAGAAGCAGCTAGCTGACGCCTACTCATTCTTGCTCCCTCCAAGGTGTAGTTACCATAAAGAGGTGACTATTCAATCAGGGCTACATGCCCTACCACATCCTATATCGAGGCAGGATCATGTGATAATTTCTACCTAATTGGAAATGAGGTTAAGTGAGAGAGTCACTTTTGGCCAAAATGGGTGAGAAGCAAGATTGTCTTTGCCTTACTCTCGCCCCCATCTGCTGGTTGAATAGAGAGGATTCCTAGTATCTATAAGATGGTGGAACCTGAAGACACCCAGATCCTTGAGTGCTCACTGATGAGGAAAAATGCATCAAACTGTGATAAGTAAAAATAAGCTTAGCCCGGATAGAGGTCGCTGGTTCGATTCCCGCTCAGGGCACATGCCCAGGTTGTGGACCTGGTCCCCAGTGGGGGGCGTGCAGAGGTGGCCAGTTGATGTTGTCTCTCATTGATGTTTCTGTCTCTCTCTCTCTCTTCCTCTCTCTCTGAAATCAATAAAGAAAACAACATATTTTTTAAAAGCTTATATTGTTCCTAAGCCCCTGAAAATATAAAAGCTTCCTTCTATTTATGCAGCTGGAATTACTTTTACTAATGCAGATCGCATGCCCTTTGCCTATGATGAACACACGTTGATGTCCCAGAGGTATCGTTTGACTCACCAGCCTCTTCTGGAACACGCAGTTTTCTCTATCCATCAGAGCCTTGATTTCATAATAGGAAGATAATCTGGTAACTACTTCATGTTCTCCTCCTGCTGAGAACTCCGCCATCTAAAGTCGCTGGGTAATTTTCCATAAATGTGTTGTGTGTGTTGTTGTCCCAGCCAGAATGTTCGTTTTCTTCCCTTTCTTTTCCCCACACTTAACACCTCAACGCACACTTTTGTTCATTACGACCTGTGCCCCTGTGGCGGAGTGTCGAAAGGAATCAGCTGAGAGAGTGAAAAGCCTTTCCCTTGGGCTCCCCGCCGGCGTTCACTCTGGAGAAACCCTTGCCAGCCTGGAAGGGTGAAGGCAGGAGTCAGAGACTGTGCATCAGAAAACCTAACGTGATGGGGAAACCTTCACATTCAAACCTCTGGACTCGGTTTCCCCATGTATAAAATTGGAATAGGAATATCCATTAGGATTACTGAAATAATTAAATAGGATCACTGCTTCATGAATCCCAGCAAATAGTTATTTTTCAATCACCTTAGCTTTTGGTCCCCTCACATGGTTATTAGGGATAACATGAGAATCCATATGTACAAATGCTGAGCAGAATACCAGGCACGTGGGATCCTCTCTCATGCTTATTCTTTTCCTTTCTGGAGCCCAAAGGAGGCAAAGCATAAAATGTGAGTTTTTATCTTTATTCAAAACACATCTAGGAGCATAAAGAGATCTAAATTCAGAATCCAAATGAGCAAGAGACTGCAGACATGGTTCATAAAATGTACCCCCAGCCAAACTTCAAAATGCACTGGAAAGCTGAATTCTAACGGCTTTCTCAATATTCATCTTCCTATGAGAATATGCATTAGTATGTCAAAACCTTTAAAAATATAATTATAGTATAGAAAAATATATGATTAAGTCAGTGGGCTAAAATTATTCTAATTAATGACGTTGGGAAGAAAAATAATTAAGTAATCACAGTCCTTTAACACCAGTAGTTTTGTGTCTAGGTCCTACACAGGCACTTCAGGTTATGTTTCATGATTACACAGCCGATTTGCTTGTTATCTATGCCACCCAATCTGCTGGAAATTAGTTAGCAGGAGCTGTCATGGCCAAGTCTATTATTCTAATATATTAGACCCTGCAAACATCAACAGCTTGTGGTTACTGTTAATTATGCATTGATTTCACAGTGATTGTCAAAATTTTCATGGTAAAAGGCTCTTTTCTCAAAAGCACTAAAGAAATCACATTTTCTGATGATCTTTTTGATTCCTCCTGGAGAGAGAGAAAAAAAAAAATAGGCATTGATATCAGAAACAAGGGAGGCTTTTGTCATTGAAGTATTGCCTTTGTGCACATTTTTCTGTATAAATTTAGGAAAAAAAATTTTTTTCAAAAAATTTCCATCAGATTTTCAAGACAATGGGTTTCTAAGTTGAAATAATAAACTCAAATAGCACAACAGTTGTATGCATTGTAACTCCATTGACAAAAACATATACACATGTCCTGAAGCTCAATTAATGGGGATAATCATTTGGACTAAATAAAATATCTTTATGAAAGAATTATCAACTTTTGGATAACATTTTTTATTTTTATTGTTTTTACAAAACTTGAGAGTTAAATAGTTATTTTGTTTCTGGATTGTATACAATGAGTAATGCTCACAAGTTCTTGGTTGGTGGTGTTGTAGGAAGGGAGGGAGGGAGGGAGGGGGAGAGGGAGGGAGGGGGAGAGGGAGGGAGGGAGGAAGGAAAGGTGAGAGAGAAAGAACTGAAGTTTTTAATTCCCTTTTGTTAATTTCTCACTCCTAAAGTATTAAATGAGATTCTACATCAATGATATGCTTTGAGCAACAAATGAGGCAGTGTTATCATTAAAACTTTAACATGGCAAATGTATAGACTATGCTATCATCCACCTCGTCATATAGTTAATGTATACCTATATTTTAAACTCACAGTTTTAAGATCATAAACTCAAAATTGTTCCTGGTAACCTTCTATACTAATTACATCAATAGAATTATTAGTAAGTAATTGCCTCTCAGAATAGAAACTTGTTAATCATATTGCAGAAAGTTACATATACAGTCCAGTACTCAGAAATAAAACAGCTTATAAATCAGTAAGTAAAAATAAATGGTAATTCACATAGAAAGGTGTTTTATTCCTTTTAACATTATTTTACACGATTCTAACAACAAATATACAAAATCATTTTATTGGTAATGAATTAAGGATAATGAACTAGTTCAAACACATAGTGATAATAGACACTATTGTCAGGGCTTCTATTGAGTTGCTTGATTCCAAGTCTCCAAATTCCATTTGTGAACACCACTGGGAAAGCAAAAGAGAGTCCTAATCACTGCCGAGTTCTTGCCGTGCTCTGTTTTGCAAATGTCGTGAACTCAGGCTCATGTAAAGTAGAAAAAGAAGAGAAGTAGACATGTGGCAGACTGAATCCTCTCTGAAGTCACCTGGATTACGCTTAGTCAGATAGAGCACTGCTAATCGAAGGTGGTAGGGAGTCCTGAATGATCATATCCTAGGCATTTATTTACAAGGTCTACTTTAACCATTCACGTATGTGGGAATGTATGGATTAGGGATAGGCAATATCATTTTTCTTTTGTTTTTTTATTAATTAATTTTTGTTACAGACATTTCTCCTTTTTTCCCCATTGACACTCTCCTCCTGATCCTGCCCACCCCCGCTGTGTGGTTGTCTATGTCCATTGGTTATGCATGTAAGTCTTCTGGTTTATCTCTTCCCTCTTCCCTGTCCCCTTCATCTGAGGTTTGTCAGTCTGATCCCTACTTCTACGTCTCTGGGTTTATTCTGCTCTTCAGCTTATTTTGTTCATCATATTCCACAAATAAGTGAGATCATGTGGTATTTGTCTTTCTCTGATTGACATATTTTGCTTAGCATAATACTCTCAAGGTCCCTCCATGTTATTTTAAAGGATAAGAGATTTTTCTTTCTTTTTTTTAAAAATTAATTAATTTATTTTTGTTGCAGATGTTTCTCCTTTTCCCCCCATTGATTCCCCCATCCCCCTCCCTCCCTGCCCTGTCCCCAGCTTTGTTGTCCATGTCCATTGTTCATGCATACATGCATATAAGTCCTGTGGTTTATCTCTTCCCCCCACCCCCTCTTCTGGGGATTGTCAGTCTGTACCCCACTTCCACATCTCTGGGACTACCCCATTCCTCAAACTGTTATGTTCATTATATTCCACAAATAAGTGAGATCATATGATATTTGTCTTTCTCTGTTTGGCTTGTTTCACTTAGGATAATACTTTTCAGGTCCCCCCATGTAGTCTCAAAGGATAAGAGATCTTTCTTTCTTACAGCTGCATAGTACTCCATTGTGTATATGTACCACAGCTTTTTTATCCATTTGTCTACTGATGGACACTTGGGCTGTTTCCACATCTTAGCTATTGTAAATAGTGCTGCTACAAACATGGGGGTACATATATTACTTCTGACTGGTGTTTCAGTCTTCTTAGGATATATTCATGGAAGTGGGATAAAAATTATATGTACTTGTAGTCTTGTGATGAAGACAGACAAACAAACTAGACAACTGAATTTTATCATCAAATTCAAGAAACTAAAATGACTACTGCAAGGTGAATAGCCTGGCTGTTCTGGACTGAGAATTAAATGAAGACACTGGGTGGGGGTGAAGCCTGAGATCCAATGCAGAATAACAAGTAGGGTTGGTTGTCCATGGTAGTGATTTGGGTGGTAGGTTACTAAATGCAAGTGTTAGTACAGAAACTAGAATGTTTTCTAGGAAATATTTGGATCTTACCAAAATAGGAGAGACAAATAAAAACAGTAGGATAAAATATTAAACTTACATATATTCACACACATGCACACACACACTCACTCACTCACATTCACAGCTACCCCTCCTCTATCCTCACCATGCCTGGTGAGCATTCTGCACCCTCAAAAAGTAACCTGATGCATGAACATGTAAAGCACCTAGCAAGTAAAGAAAATAACAATTGAAAAACAAACTATTTACAAAACTAAACCCCCGATTTTATAGACCTCCCCAACAAACACACAAAAACACACACAAAATATGTCAAAAATACAAAGCCAAAACAAAGTGATATTTCTTTAACAGAATCCCCTATTAAATAGAAAATAGCCCTTGCAAGCTATTATTCAACAGCTTTACAGGTTACGAACCTCTCAGATCCAAAGAGATTTAATGATTCTCCAAAAGTTGCACAGTTGCAACCTAGGACTTTCAGTCATGCTACATGCTAGATTGTGGGACTTGTGTATATTGCTTGCCCTATAGGATTAATTAAAGAAAACAAGGTGAATACACATTCATTCTTGCTTCTTCCCACCCTCATGTCATCTTTCCTAGGCTTCCATTTAACCTCAAATGCATTAAAACAAACAAACAAACAAACAAAACCCTGCAAAGTGTTATTCTCCAAGGTATTTATCTCATTCTGTAGAGACCTTGCTTTCTGGTATATCCTCTGTTTGGCTCAAACACATTTTTATAAAAATTTGCTATAGTCATGGCCGTTCCTGCACGAGACAAGGCAGGGAAAGTCAGGACCAGGGGTGCCGGCGAGGGGAAAGCCAGCAACAGAGAACCCAGTCGCAGGGAGGCGGAGAGGAAGTGGAACTCGCTATCATGCATGACCAAAGTCCCTAGTTCCTGGGGAATGTTTCATTGTATCATTAGAATTCACTTATAAAACACAAGTTCAAAGACCAGATTATTAAGAATTTCACAACGGCAGTCATCGGGCTTCATAATTCCAGCACAAGTTTCTTCTGGTGTTCAGCTCTCTGCGTGCACTGGTTGCATGCTCACGAAATAAGCTCCGCTGACCTTGGCAATAGAGGGTTCTAAGCAATAAATCACAGAGACACCAGGATTTTTTCTGAATATTGAGTGCACATGGACTGTGGTTTCCTAATTACTGTTATTTGATTTAATCAACTTGACCTCTAAAAGTCCAGTTGATGCTAATTACATGGGTTATAGTTAAAAATTTGAATACATTTCAATGGTCTTTCTACTAAGTCAAAGGAAGGGAATATTTATTGATTACCTACTAAATGTCAGCTATTGCTATAAGTAAGTTTATATTAAATCATCATATATTCCTTCTGAAGTGATATTATCCCAATTTATTATTAATTCAGTGGCTCTGGAGTTGGCCAGTCAATATATATTGGGTGTCTCCTACATTTCAGACACTGTGGGAGTCATTTATTTTTTTGCAATGTGCTGGGTACATAATTTCATTTAATCCTCACAGCAACTCTGCAAAATCAATTTGATACTTATGGATATTAAGTAACTTGTCCCAGTTCTTATAACATATAAGTATCGAAGGTCAGACTTGAACTTGGGTCTCCAGGACTGAGCTATAAGCTTTCCTTCTTAATAATGACATTTCTATTTAAACAAACAAACAAACAAACAAACAAAACACTGTTGTTTGGTTATTCTGGGTACTTCCCCAATGAGTTATCTGCAATGCTAATCCAGAGTACTCTTCAATTTTGAACAATCTGCAAGAGAGTTCATGCTTATCAGTTTCAATGCAGCTCATCAGTGTGGCAAGCATTAAGGACAGGGTCATGTGGGGTTCACACCACATTTGGCTTTTTTATATGTTTCTCTTACTGAAGCAGGTACCTCAATGGCTTTCAGTTACTTGCATATTTTTTTTTATCATATTGATTTCTCAGTCTGAATTAATTATTCCTTTTACTGATATGGTTTATTTATTCTGTAGATTATTTTACTATTAAATCTGTATTTGTAAATGCCATGATACTTTCTCACATTATAATACTCTAAGGAAAACTAGGAGAGTTTGTGCAGGATAAAGTAATGTATGTTTACTGAGTAACTGTACCACACAAAGGACTTTCTGTTCTTATTTTATTTACTCCTACCAACCATTCTATGAATTGGATGTCATTATCCTCATTGTATCTAAAGAAACTGAGATTTAGAGAAAATATGATCTAACCAAAAATATCTATTTGGTCAACACATAATAAATATCTACTTTCTGTCAGGTATCGTTAGTCAGTGAACATAATGGCAAATAAAAGAGATATAGCCAATAAGCAACAGATGGGGCCCTGGACTCAAAGCTCTCTGGTAGCAAAGCACATACTCCTTCCAAAACAGAAGGGTGAATACCATCCATTTTTAAAATTTTGCCATTGCATAGCATGCTGTTACACACATAATAGATGTGCCATAAAGGGTAGACTTAATGATTATTTCCCAAACTCTGATTATTAAACAAAGAGTGCTTTCTTCAGTTTTCAGAGGATGGGTTCAGACTGGGCTAGCACAGAGAAGCTAATTGAACAGACATCTGAACGTGGAGGAAATGCCAGCTGCAATTGTCCCTGGATGTCACTGGCTTTAACACATTGCTAATGAGAGTTCCGTCATCTGTTTGATGGCTGTGTGATCTCTTTAGTTTTATGCTCTTCTGTGGCCAGAGACTGTACCCCTAACCCCAGCCAGCTGTCTCTACAATTTATCCTGCTGATGATTAGGGAGTCGAAGCCAAAAAGAATGGTTAGATTCACTTAGAACCATAGACATTCAACACGGAAAAGACGTTAGAGATTACATAGTTTATTCTAATATTGAAGATGAGGAAACAGACAGAAGTTATGGGAATTTTTCAGACATAGAGTCAAGTAGTAACAGAGCCAAGGTTAGAACTTGCAGCTCTTAGGTACTGCATAAACCCATCCCGGGAATCTGACAACAAAGCAGGTGTAGTGTCGTCTTCGTATCTACCAATGTGAAGTTTTATGATGATACGCTATGATTAGATAATGATTTGCAGTTTATAAAGCTCTTTGATCTTGGCAATTTGGGGATATAATTCGGGAAGTTACTACCATCTTAATTTTATAGATATGAAAACTGGGATAAAGTGACTTCCATCTGGTTAGGAACATCACAGATATCTGTGCTAGACAGATATCTCAATTTTTCCCTGGTGCTCTCTCAACATGCCATGTCCTTTCTCCAGGTGATACTTTTAAGTAATTGTCAAGATTCCAGGAAATTATTTTGAATTCTGTAAAACATTCTTCCTGATGGTTACTACAGTATAATTGACAGAGAATGAGAAATAAATTAGGAAGAGCTTGCCTTGGGCAAGACACTTAATTTCTCTTTTTATAAACTTTAAAATCGGGGTAAGAGTGTAATAACTACTATATTTAACCCACAAAAGTGTTGACAGCTTCAAATAAGATGATCTGTGTGAAACCTGTAAACAGAGTGCTTTGTAAGTGCTATAGGCTGAGGCATCATTTCTGGAAATTCTCAAACATGAGAGGGTTCTAAGTAGCTGATGGTACATTTTAAATTCTAACTTTTTTGGGGATACTTTTTATATATATTTTTTTCTCTCCAAGACATTATTTTTTTTACTGGCCTGGGCTTACATATAAGGAGAAATGATTTTTAAAATGTTGTTTTAATAATGTTTTACATTGTTTCCTTTCAAGTAGTCAAGCAGTTGAAACAATGTGATGAAAAGAAATAATATTATCAACATTTTGACATGTGACTCTGTACAACTGAGACAGTGTAGGGACTGGGGCCCAGGAATAGAAAAAGACCAGTAGCCAGGGAGCCAAGTTAAAACCAGGTGGCCAGAAGGAACACCAAATTGGCTAACTACAAGAATGCCACCACCCCTCAACTCCCTGCTCAAAAAAATACAGAATTTTATTTCCCTTCTAACGCTTGCTTTTTCTACCCTGACATGAAAAAATCTGTTCTTTTCACACAAGCCCACTGTGACCCCAACTGATAGGAGCCGCCAAGCAGAGCCAGCTCCAACCAGTGAAGAGGACGTTCCTTGTGCTGGATCAGCAGTTCTCAACCTGTGGAGGTCGAACGACCCTTTCACAGGGGTCGCCTAAGACCATCGGAAAACACATATTTCTAATGGCGATTCTTAACAGTAGCAAAATTACAGTTATGAAGTAGCAATGAAAATAATTTTATGGTTGGGGGTCACCACAACATGAGGAACTGGATTAAAGGGTTGCGGCATTAGGAAGGTGGAGAACCACTGTGCTAGAGGATAAGCCTGAGAAAATCTGTCTGGAAATTTCCCTGGGCTTTTCATTTCTGTCTTGGGAAACCCAAGAACCCTAACACTGGCAACATAATGAAGACAATTCAATCCAGAAGTGACCCATCTGCTTGTAATTAATATGCACTGGTCTACGTAAACAATGTGTTAAGTTCCTTAGATGATGTAAAAACTGGGTATTAGAAGATTAGTTATTATGGCTATCATTAAAAAGCCAATGATCTACTTGAGAATAAATGACTATCATTCAAAATATAGTAATAAAAGATTTATTTATTCATCCAACCAAAATATGTTTAGGATCTACTGTTTGCCAACAATAGTGCTAGTCCATGAGGCACTTCTAGGTTCAAAACTGTATTAAATGTACCTGCTTATTTCCTTGTCCACTAGTATATTAGCACCTCAAATATAGAAATTCTCGTTCGTTTGATGCTCTAACTACCCACCAGTGATCTTGGCACATGGTGGTACTTCAAACATTGATTAAATCATGTTTTTAAAAAAATGAACTATAACAATTATTGTTTTTCATACATTAGAGGGAAATATTTTTTAACTTCAAACAGAAAAATCCATTCAAACAGTATTGACATATAGCCATCAGCATTTCAAATCTAGGGTAGAATGTACTTTTTTTTTTTTCTCTCCCAGGTTCTCTATAGAGATGTTTTTAAGCAACTAAAAGCATAAACTTGGTGGGAGAAGAACAAATTTCCATAGGCTATAGGTAGGTGTTTCAAAACAATTTCTAAAAATTGATCATTCCTCTTTTTTGTTCTTTAACCAGGATCGCAGATTTCTCCTGCCAACTCCACCTGAAAAGAATACTGATACCATTGCAAAATCTGGTTATTATTTAACAAGAAAGGAGTGAAGGGGAGAGTCACAAATTTAACACTCCAGGTCTATTCCCCGCTGATCAGTGCAGGGAGGGACTGGACAAAGGCAGTTTAGACAGAAACATGCCCAGTGAAGTCTGAGTGGCATGGGAGGTGCCTACCTGTCCGTCACCCCTGGGACAAGTCAATGGCCAGAATAGGCGGGCCCACTGCAAGTGCACAACCTGGATATTTAATCCAGACAAAGGAAAGCTCTCTCTCTCTCTCTCTCTCTCTCTCTCTCTCTCTCTCTCTCTCTCTCTCTCTCTCTCCTCAAGCTGGACTCCCGGCCTGCAGGGCTCCCCGGCCCTGCACTTCATGTGGCCCACAGCCATGTGGACTCCATACACGGATTAATGGACTAAATCTAGACTGATCCTGATCTGGAACTGGCTGCACCACGAAGTGGAAAGTCTAGACTCTGGCTTTGCTTTTTGCTTTGCTAAAGCCCCAGCGACCCCTCTTCCAGGGCTGGCTTGAGGAAAATGGAACACTGGAAACTGAGGAATGTAAATTCATGCAAATTAGGACCCTGGGGGTCCTCTAGATATGCTTATTCCAACTGTGCCCCAAGATCCCCATTTCCATTAGCAAGGGAGGAGTTCGATGCTTCAGCAACAAAACTAGTACAATTTTAAAAAAAAGAATCCTCACCCAAGAATACTCTTCCATTGATCTTTAGATAGAGTGGGTGGTAGTGGGGAGAGAGAAATGTTGATGTGACAGAAACACCTTGATTGGCTGTCTCCCAAACTACCTGACCAGGGCCCCTACCAAACCACAACTAGGTACATGCCCTTGACTGAATCAAACCCACAACTCTTTGGTCCATAGGCTGATGCTCGAACCGCTGAGACAAACCAACCAGGGCAATACTAGTACAATTTAAAAATTACTGTTAACTTTGGGTTTCACAGTTATCATGGAAATCTTTTTTATCTGTATCATTACACATTTAAAAACTAAACAGAATTATTTGTTTTAAAGCCAGAGCTATAAAATTGGTTTCCATCAATATAAAAGCAGTAATCCTGTCCTTAAAATTTACCATCAATGATAAATGCAGCCACACAATATCTACAAACATTGCCAGTCTTTCTCATAGTAAACTACGTTTTATTTTCATCATGCTGAGATCTTTGTTCTTTGATACAGTAATGGGAAGAATATAAAATCGGAAAGGTTAAGAATCACTGTTCTGCAGCAATGTTACGGAGCCTCTTGTGATTAGTATGTGACAACACAGACAGGCTAGTCTTCAAGTCCTTAGTTAAATATTTATTGAGCATCCACTATCAAACTCATAGTGAGAAATCACAGAAAAAAATAATGCAGCTTCAGTTCTGCAACGTTTCTTACTCTATTAAAAGACTAAAAAGACATTCAAAACTATCTTCCATACATGTAAACATTTAACAAGTCACAGATAGGGTGGTACCATATGCCACTGAATGAGCACCTCCTCTGTTCACGGTTCTGTAACAGGCACTTTGCATGTACTATCACATACAATATTTAAAACTACCTGTAAGTGATAGTTTACCCATTTACATTGAAATCCAGAGATCTGGAGGGTCAAAAAAAGTTGTTCTGTATCAAGCAACAGGTAAGAGCAAAGCAATAATTACCTGCAGTGTCCAAACTCTTGCCTGCTGCCTGTTTTTACAAATAAAAAAATATAGAAAAAAATTGCTGAGCTCTGCTTTAGAGCATTAAACACTGAATAGAAAAACACAGTTATTTATTCAGCACTGTTTTTGCCGCCATGCTTAAGATTAGGACACTATAAGCAATCAAATATAAGACCCTTATTTGTTCAATTGATGTCACAATAGATAATCATATGACCATTCTGTATCAATTTTTAACCCCCCTCTTTATCTTCCAATGGAAAAAAAATATTAATACATAAAATAATGTTATTTATAGTGACCTGGCTAGCTTAGCAATGGAGAAACTGCCAAAGGGACCTATGGCAGGCATACATGTTAACACCATAAGCATTTCTTGGTTCTTTTTCCCCAGCACAAAGCTAGACCACCTTTTGCAGCTTCTTCTGCAGTATAGTGTGGCCATGTGCCTGAATTCCAGTCAATGGGACATGAACAGAGGTAACACCTGTCATTTCAAAGCCAAGGTTTTCAGAGGTGTGAGTGTTCCCTCCATGCTGGTTCCCCTGTCAGCAGGACGTAACCAAGGATGCAGGGCCAGAGAGGACAGTAGAGCCAGAGAAAGGCAGAGAGGTCTTCGCAAAGTAGAGAACTACTTAACAGATGAGAAACATCCACCTCAGGCTATTGTTTGAGCCATTACACATTTTTGGGTCTACTTATTATTACAGAATATCCTATGCTAAACAGTATAATAATTAGTACTTTGAAGTGAGGGGCTACCTTAACAAAAATATAAACTATTACATAAAGGAATCTTCATTGGACCCTTGGAAAATGGAGATCCATTTAATTCAGGGATAAAATGCTTGACAAAGCTCTTGTAATAACTTGAAAACTGGACCAAAGGCATATGAGCTTATAGTTCAAGGGAGAAGAGGTGGAAAACTCCTAAAAAGTAGTGTGTGTTAGCTGTTACTTGCCATGTTAAACAAGGAATTAAACAAAAAAGATGAGCTCTACCAAGAAGCTCAAATGGAAAGAAATAGAGTCCAAAAATTTGGAGCCTTGCTGAGATGGAAATTTTATTGTTTCCAGATTTAAAATAATAGGAAATAAGGTGGACAAATACTTTGAGAAATAGAAGCCTATTGACAGTTCTAAATTGAGCAAAGGGATTATGTCCTTTGGCAAAAATAAGATTATAAATGAGAGAGAAATGAACGAGGGGGGAGAAAGAGAGAGAGGAATAGAGAGGGAAGGAATAGTGTTGAGGAAGCAAAAAAGAAATCTTCACACATGAGATTTATGCTTAGGAAAGAAATTTGGTTGTGCTTGCTGATTATATGTTAACACAATACTCATTTTCATTTGCTTTCGCAAATGAATTAAAAGCCTCAAAAGTTTCCAAGGGATTTATATTGCCCCCAAATCTCATGACCATAAAATAGTTCTTGGGTCTCTACATCTTCACTGACAAGAAGCAGTCCAAAGAGGATACGGTTTGTAAAACCCTCTTCAGTTCTCTACTTAGGATACTGAGGAAGAACGTCCCGGAATTCAGAATCAGAACCAGGAGCGACACAGAACAATGGCAAGGGAATTATCTCTGACAGCAAACCCAGTTTCTATTGAACAGACTTCCTCAACTGCAGAGGTTTGTGGAATACCTGCCAGGTAGAATCCCACCCGATGGAATAGACCAGTGGCGTCTGTGCTTCCCCATTCTTCTCTTTCTAAAGAAGGTTTTGCACGGTGGGTCTGCTGTCCTGTACCTTCCATAACACACGTGGTGTGTGCACGCATAGATCTTCAAGAGCAAGAGCACTCATGTGAACCTAACCAATAAGCTTGCACACTTATCAAAATATACTATTCTTTGAGATAGATATTTTAACTTGATGGGGGAAAGGGCTAAGACAGCATTAAGGAGCTTTGTTTAAGACTGAGGGAGCGGCAAGGTCACTGTTTCCCAGCATCCAAGTAGCATGGATGTCACTGCCAAGAAAGACTCTGGTAGAATTTCTGTAAATTCTTTCATTTCTACATAAACTCATTTAATGAGAGAGACCCTGTGTGCTTTGTTCATTTATTTAATAGATACTAATGAGTTCTCACTATGTTCAAATTCCCAAGAAAGGTGGAAGAGAACTAACAGACGAATACCTGTGAGTAAGGAACTGTACTGAAAATGAGACCAGCTCTCTGCGTGCGCCTCTTTCCAATGTTGTCTATGCGTCAGCTCCTTTTCTATGTTTTGGAACAACTTAACCTTTCTTATTTTTCTTTTATATATTATTTTTAAAATTTTTTTTTATTGATTTTAGAGAGAGAAAAAGGGAGAAGAAGGGAGAGAGACAGACATCGATTGGCTCTTGCATGCCCCCCACTGGGAATCAGGCCCACAACTTGGGCGTGTGCCCTGACAGGGAATCAAACCTGCGGCCCCGTGGTGCATGGTTGAGGTTCAACCACTGAGCCATACCTGTCGGGCTCTTTTATATTTTTGATCCAAACTTTTTACTGGGCTACTTTCCCTTTTGTCTTTTGAAATAAGCCCAATGTCTTAAGGGCTTAAGAAGGCGAGTGAGTACTGCACTTAAATCACTTTCTGTTGTGTTGCAATCCTCAGTGGAAAAGATATGGAGACACACTTACACTCACTGACTGATGGGTACCATGAATAAAACCAATGTGGGCCACTGTACATGTACTTTGTTATTTTTTGGCATGTAAATTTAAAGTAGTAAGGAGACATTATTCATAGCTGTTACCTTCATGCTGTTAAACAGTACTCAGAACTGCTTCTACCTGCAGATGACTGATTAATCCTTCCCCGGGATCCCTTATCAATCTTTTGTAGTATAGCTACTTATTCCTCCTATGTACGCTGCTCATAACCCGAGTATTGCTAGTTTTTATCATTAGAAAGCTTTGAATCGTCTGCTACAATTCTTTGGAACCCAAATATTACATCAAATCAGGAATAAAGATTTTTCATATTGAAGGTACATGATACGTTGGTTGACAATTAAACATGGAATTATTACAGAGTTTGATTCGAACTGGTCATTAAAGGAAACTTCTGGAGCTAGTACTCAAACTTGTACATAATAATATTGCCACTCTTTCATCTCACAATCTGTCATCATAATCTTGCCTTCGCCATTCTTCACCTAAAATAGTGGCCCTGGTCAGTGCGGTGGGTGCCGCTCTGATGGTTAACATACATCATGTATGGACTTAAAAATTCCATAGATCAACATTCTTGGATCTACATTTCACCCAAAACAAACACAACTGGGCGTAGGACATATGTGTAATAAGCAGGCAAGTTGTATATACAGCAGGAATGAGACAGAACATCTTTCATTCTGTATGAAAACTAGATTATTTCACAAATAGAGATGAAGACGAAGAGAGGAAGGAAAGGAAGGAGGGGGAAGGAGGGAGGGAGAGAGAGAGAGATTTGATTTTTTAACTTGAAGTAGTAAGGTAGGAGTGAGGCAAGCTTGGTATAGCATAAACAGAAAAGCCATAGGACGTGGTTCCCACTTCATACTCATGAGCACATAAGCACTGTGGCCTGAGGTAAGCCTGTTAAAATCCCAAAGCCCCAATTCCCTCATCATAAACCAAATAAATAGAATTACTGTAAAGATCAAAATGTAAAATATATGCATTACTATAAAACATTTGAAACTGTGAAGCTGTGTAATAAACAGGTAGTTATAAAAAAGCCAGTTAACAGGAATCTAATGCATATGTGTAAAGGGCTATTGACAAATGGGTATATGCACATGTGTACACACACATAGACATACACAAACATATATATGGACACATAGTATGCAAATGTATGCACTGCGTATCCCACCGTAAACACAAATCAAAACATTATGTTATGTGTGGCATTACTGCTAGAAGAAATTCCTCCCAACATGGGGACTCTTACACAACTACTTTCTTCTTCTATATGATTATTTATTTCAATAGGATTAAACTTTTTTTAGTAATGTTCTCTGCTTTGATTAGACATAAAAACAATTAGCGAAATTCTCTTGGTAAAAGATATAAAATGCACTGGACTGGTGTGGCTCAGTGGTTGAGCGTTGACTCATGAACCAAGAGGTCATCAGTTTGATTCCCAGTCAGGGCACATGCCCAGGCTGTGGGTCTAATTCCTAGTGGGGGCATGCAGGAGGCGGCCGATTGATGTTCTCTCTCATTGATGTTTCTATCTCTCTCTCCCTCTTTCTTCCTTTCTCTCTAAAATCAATAAAGAAAAATTTTTATATAAAAAAAAAAGATACAGCCCTGGCCGGTTTGGCTCAGCGGTTAGAGCATCGGCCTGTGGTACAGAGAGACCCAGGTTCAGTTCCCGCTAAGGGCACGTACCTCGGTTGCAGTTTGTCCCTGGCCCTGGCTGGGTTGTGTGGGTGGCAACCACTTGATGTGTCCCTTTCACGTTGCTGTTTCTCTCTTTCCCTCCCTCCCACTCTGTCTGAATAAAAAATGGAAAAATGTCCTCGGGTAAGGATAAAAAAAAAAGATATAAAATGTCCTAATGCAAATGTGTGGGCAGAGTCACCATCAGTGATGGCTTCAGGGCCATGCAGCGCCATGTCAGGCAAGGACTCAAACTGCCCCACGATGAGGAAGGAGCAGCAGGTCACTGGTACCCACCTAGCTCCTCATTCCTATCCAAGCTACAGAAAGATTTCTATTCCAGTTTTGTATTGTGTTTATTTTTTGACACACACCAACTAATATTTTTAGACCTAGCCTATTGTGACCAGGCTTCATTTACCCAGCTTTTATGGGATACTTGCTTCTGCTTACTTACGTCACACAAAGCTTTGGAGCTAATAACAAGAAACATTTGTTCTTTGTGTAGAATGTTTTCTCTTTAGTATCTCACTCAATATCATGGCAACCCTTCTGATGAGGCAGACACTATCATTTGCATTTAATAGATGAAGGGTTTGACGCCCAGAGTGGGACAAATTACCCAACATGATTTTTGGATAATTTGGTAGAACCAGAATTTAATTCCTAGAGAGAGCTCAAGAGATTAATTGTTCTGCTAGGAAAACAATCTTGATTCTTCTAATAATCTCAGCTTCAATTCCTTCACCTGCAATGCTCCTGTCAGTGTTAATGAGATGACTCAGCTAAGGAAAGTACCAGCACAACGTCAGCATGTAGTAGGGACTTTATGACATTAATAGTACAGTGTTAGTAGTAACAGTAGTAGCAGCTAGTGGAAACTCATAAATGCTTAATTGGATTCTCATAGGGTGTCTTCTGTGCTAAACATGTCTCATCTGTAAGTTATCAAATGAAAAACAGATGTAAGTAATTCTAACTTAAGATATGCAATTGCCTATTAAAACAAAGCACTAGAACTGTCTGCATAAAAGGAAAGAAAACTTAAAGAGTGCTTCATGTCTCTTTCTGCCCCAGGCATCTAATGTGATTCCATTAATAGGAAATAAAAAAAGTCTCTTTCTAGCAATTATGTGCCTATCTTACAGTTCTCTCTAGCACCACTTTCAATGTTTTAGACAAACTTTTGATTTAATAATAGCTTGAATATCTATGAGATGTTTGTTCAGAGCACAACTTGGGTCCGTAAGGAAAACAGGAAATTCTAAATGCTTGTGTGAAATAAAGCTGTCAGTTTCAAAGGCAGATGTGAGCTCTTTTGTGGTCGCTCCAGGTCATTTTTGTACCTTTATCGCCCCTTGCGCTATGAAAGAAGTAACCATTGCTATTGAACAACTTCTCAAAGCTCCTCCTGCCAAAGTTTTCTGAATAGTTTAGTCAACCAAACTACTCCCTTAGAACCAGCACCAAGAGATGCCATTATACCAGTGAAGGACGGAATATATCTATGTCTGAGGCCAGTGTCCTCAAAACGAGATGAATATCTGCTTTTGTAAAGTCAGGAAAAAATTAAAACGCCTACTTTCTGAGAATTCTTCTAGCACTGTGGCATGAACAGAGGCCTTCAACTATGACAGAAGGATGGTATTCTGACCCCATCACTTTCTAGCTGGGTGGACTTCACCCAGTTGGTTTCCCTTTCTAAGTCTTAGTTTTTTTTTTAATCTGCCAAATAGGCATAATATTATCAGTCTTCCGTGAAGGCTTTGTAGATTAAATATGTTGGAAGAAAATCGGTTTGAATGGTGCTACACACATTTAACTTGCAAGAGGCAATAGTTCTCTTCTGCTTTGTCCATGAGAAGCTCTTCTTAATCAAATGCTACTAATAATTAATAATAATATTAATAATGCAGCTAACACTTCTATAGTCCTCATATGTCAACACTGTTCTGTGCAATCTAACCCTCACATCAATCAAATGGCAAGTAGGCAGAAGGGTAAGTAAATTTCCACAGGCCACACAGACCACCAGTGAAAACTGAGGTTAGACCTGCGCAATGTGGATACAGATACTATACTTTTATACAATGTCTACGCAATCTGGATACTATGGAAAAGTTGCTCAAGAGGGATCCCTTGTATCCAGGGCCTGCAGGGGGTGAGAAATACAGCAACAAAAAGGTAATGAATATAAGCTTTGTATACTGACCAGCTGCAGTTTTCTTAAATGGACCTTCTTTTCCCACGCACATACCCCGATATCAACATGCAAAAACTCTGCCAAGATCTTTTGCCCACTGAAATATAAAATAATCGAAATGGTCTTTTCTTTTCTTTTTCTACTCTTAGTATATCTCACTTTCAATGCCTGGATTCTCCTTCCTGAATTTGACTTTGACCCTGCACTTCGGCAAGCCATTCCTGCTCAAGTACTTTTCCTTTGAAGAACTGTTTGGGATCACATTCCCAGCTTGAACTCGGGTCCTGTCTTGAAAATGGGAGGCTTCTTTGTCTTCCTTACTAACTCTATTACTACAGCTGTGGTGAGAAGCATGATGGCCTTCTTCTCTCTTCTCAAAGTCCTCAGGCTGGTCTTTCAGTTTAATCACCATAATCGAGGATTAATATCTCATCAAGGTTTGACTTCAATCGTGATGTGTCTAGAATTATAAGCTGAAAAAATATACACTCTTGCCCTAGCCAGTTTGGCTCAGCAGTTAGAGCATCAGCCTGCAGTCCGGAGAAACCGAGGTTCAGTTCTCGCTAAGGGCACGTACCTCGATTGTGGTTTGTCCTTGGCCCTGGTTGGGTCATGTGGGTTGCGACCACTTGATGCGTCCCTTTCACGTTGATGTTTCTCTCTCTCTCTCTCCCCCTCCCACTCTATCTGAACAAAATATCCAAATATGTCCTGGGTGAGGATAAATTTGTATATATATATATACACACTCTTCACTTTTACATCTTTATGAGTCACCCCACCGTAACCCAGAGTCATTGCCTATGTACCTGACATTACAAAAGCAGACACAAGTACATGGCTAAGTAAGGTGGGGAAATGATACGCCTTCTGAGACCAGGCATTTCCTACTGGCTAAGGTGGCTCTTTCTAAACTGGGAGAAAACTAACTGTGCAAGGAGTTTAGATGTCTCCTTCTAAGTCAGAGAAAACAACTTATCTGTTTGTGCAGTAAAGTCAGGCATACTGCCATCTAGTGGAAAGTTCTAGTTAATTCAAAAATTGAAAGTTTGGCTCTAGTTCTGTTTTTTTTGTTTTTTTTTTTTTTATCCTCACCCGAGGACATTTTTCGATATTTTGTTCAGATAGAGTGAGAGGGAGAGAGAGAGAGGGAAACATCGACATGAAAGGGACACATCGAGTGGCTGCCACCCACACGACCCAACCAGGGCCGGGGACAAACTGCAACCAAGGTACATGCCCTTAGCGGGAACCAAACCTGGGTCTCTCCGGACCGCAGGCCGACGCTCTAACCGCTGAGCCAAACCGGCCAGGGCTGGCTCTAGTTCTGGATAATCTCTCTTACCCACTACTTCTCCAGGAGGGACCACCACCAGAGTCTCCGTGTATACTGACCAGCTCCAGTTTCCTTGAATGAGCATTTCCTCCCCACGCACACACCCTGTCAACATGTGGAGGCCTTGCCGAGGTATGTCGCTCACAAACTATAAAATGATCTAAATGACCTTTGGCTTTCCTTTTTTATCTATACCAGATTTTGCTTTTAATTTGACACAGGAGGATCCATCTCTTGGTGAAAGGAATTGAAAATAACTGAAACTGAGGGGCCCAGAGAAATTAGGATGAGATTCAGAGGAAATACCCTGTTCCTTTGGGGAAAAGGTCAATAGGCAAGGCGGTTGGGCAAATTGAGTAAAGATGAATCCAAGTCCCGCCCTGGCTGGTTTGGCTCAGTGGTTGGAGCGTCGGCCTGTGGACCAGAGTCCTGGGTTCGGTTCCTGCTAGGGGCACGTACCAAAAAAAAAGATGAATCCAAGTCCTAAAGATGTGCAGCACCAGTAAGCAGTAGACTCTGAGGCTTTCAAAAAAACCTGCTGTCCAGGTGAGTCATGTTGTCACTGGACCTGGCTGGCAGGGTAGCAAGATTAACCAAATAAAAATGTAGAAACTGGTTAAATTTGATTTTAATACAAACATAAAGCATTTCAGTATAATGATATCTCAAATATTGCATGGTACATACTCATACTTAATTTTTTATTTTATTTTAATTAAAATGTATCTGACTGTCCTATGCTTGGACTTTGCTAAAAAATCCATTAAACAAGTATTCCATGCAAAAATTCCTTCCAGTATTTCTCAGTACATTAATACTTTTTGTGGAGTCCCTAAAAAATTTTAATCAAGAGACTGTGAGGCCCTAGCCAGGGAGCTCAGTTGGTTAGTGTTGTCCCGAGATGCCATGGTTGCAGGTTCGATCCCTTTTCAGGGCACAGACAAGAACCAACCAATGAATGCATAAGTAGAACAAGAAATATCTCTCTCTTACCTTCTCTCCCTTTCTCTCTCTAAAATCAATCAATACATAAAAATTCTAAAAAAGAGATTGTAAAAAATGGGAAAAAAACATTATTCTCCTATGAGAATTAGAGCCCGACAAGCGGCAAGGTGACATGACAGGTTGGAAGAAACCCTTTCATGTCAGGTAAAGTCAGGACCAGGAAATGCTTGCACTTGGAGTTTAAGGTAAAAGTCAAGAGTTTCGGGAATGGGACAGGACTACATAGGATAGAAGCTGCTGGGTGTTATAAGTGAATGCGGTCCTGTCTGCTATTAATGATGGATTATTCTTATAAGTCTAATAAATACTAACTTTATATGCAAGATATTTTTTACAAAACCTGAGTTGTATTATAAGATACAAGTAAATATGTCAGTATATTGACCTCTTCATGCCATGATTCTGTGCAGTGCTGTTTATCCATCTAGGAGATCCACACGCTGTATTTTTTTAATGCTTCCCATTAGGGCTTGCTAGTTCTTCTCTGTGCTTAAATATCTGGTTGAGGCTATAGTCCTTGTAAATATTATATCTATAATAATGACTAATGAGCTCCAATGCTCCTCACTTCTCAGTATATATGCCTTTGTATAATCACTCTTATAACATAATACATTTGGTTCATGTGACCAAGAGCATGTGGCAGAAGAGGTGGTACGTCACTTCCAAGTCTGGGTATAAAGACCACAACCACTGCTCTCTTTCTTTCTTCACTGCTAGCTCTGGAGAGACACCATGACCTGAGCTCTCTAAGGAGATGTCCATGTGGCCAGGAACTGAATTCTTTTGTGAACAGCCATGCAAGTGAGTTTTGAAGCATAACTTTCATATCCAATCAAATTTTCAAAGGCTGCATACAACCTCATAAAACTTGTCTCTAACCTCGAGAGAGCCTGGGGCAGAATCACACAGCTAAGCTTGTCTCAAAATTCTGACTTGTTTTTTTTTTTTTTTTTAATTTTTTTCCCCTTTATTGATTTTAGTGAGAGGGAGAGAGAGAGAAACATCGATGAGAGAGAGAACATCAATTGCCACCTCCTGCATGCTCCCCAATGGGGATCTGACCCACAACCCGGGCATGTGTCCTGACCGGGAATCAAACTGGTGACTTCCTGGTGCATGGGTCAATGCTCAACCACTGAGCCACACTCGTGGGACAAACTTCTGACTTTCAGAAGTTGGTGAGATTAAAAATTATATATATACACACACACACACATATATTCATATATATGAATATATATGAATATATATGTGTGTGTGTGTGTGTGTGTGTGTGTATAGTTCTTTGTTGCTAAATGTTGGAGTAATTTGTTACCAAGCTATGAATAAATAATATAGAATGTGAACTATGTTGAAATTATTTTAAGAATAACATGATTTTGAGAATTAAGAATTCCAAGCAACTCTGGTTTCTCATTCTAAAATTCCGCAGATTACTATCTGTCAGGAAGTCCACCACTAAACAATGAAAGACGTGTATGGCTCGTGTATTTTCTGACCAGGAGAAAACTGAATCAGGAACCTATGGTCTGCATGGTATATGAGTTCTCAGCAGTGGTAAAAGGTTAGACCAGTGAAAAATGCACAACAGAGGCAAGTTTATTAAATGAGGCAGCTAAACTCAGTGCGTTATTGCTCTCCCTAGAGTCCACGTCTTTCCATAGCTCCACTGAATACATGTTGCTTGTGTCCACCTTTAAAATTCTTACTTACTAACAATTCAATGCATCTGCTTTATGATTTAGACTTTCTTAGCATATGTGTGTGTGTGTGTGTGTGTGTGTGTGTATCCTTCGCATATGTATGTATATATCCTGTAGTGATTACTCTTGAACATCACATACCAGGCATCTTCTGAAGGATTCTATAGATCTAACAGTTTATCCTGATCCCAGTATCATGGAAAGAAACTCTTAGCCCCTTTACTTGGTAAAAGGGCGATGTAGGAACAGAAAAAAATCAGCAAAACATAAGTTAAATAGTAAGTGCCAGTAAAGAGAATTCCCAATATTATTGTATCATTTTATTATTATATGTACTGCTCTCTGAAGTTAGCAGAAATTTAAAACATATAATACTTATGACCCTGGCCAGTTTGGCTCAGTGGTTAGAGTGCCGGCCTGTGGACCAAAGGGTTACAGGTTTGATTCCCAGTAAAGGGCACATACCTGAGTTGCAGGTTCAGTCCCTGGACCGGCTGGGGTCGTGCAGGAGTCAACAAATTGATGTGTCTCTCTCACATTGATGTTTCTCTTTCTCTCCCTCCCTCTCTTCTACTCTGTCTAAAAATCATTAGAAAAAATATCCTTGGGTTAGGATTAACAAAAATAAATAAAATGAAATAAAATGTAATGCCTATGTATAACATACATAATTTTCACAAGCTAAACAAATTTACCCAGTTCCCATATTAAGTAACAAAAATAGTTCTATCATCCCAGAAAATCACCCCACCAAGATTCTCTTCTAATCACATGCTTCCCAAGGGTACCTGTATCATGATTTTTAATATATTAATTTGGCCTAGGTGAACTTTATATCTACCTTCTAATCCCCCAAATTAATCAATATATTACATTGCGTGGCCTATAAGACTTTGTAGATGTGATTACTTGAAGGACTTTGACATGGGACAATTATTCTTGGTTATTCAGATGGGCCCAGTTAAATCACATGGGTCCTTAAATGGAGAGAACATTTCCTGGCTATGGGGAGGGAGAGATAGAAATGATTTTTTTGTGGGGGAAAGAGAAAGAGAGAAGAGAGAGAAAAATATATAGACAGAAAGAAAGGGGGGGGAAAGAGAGACAGAGAGGCAGGGAGACAGACTGAGAGAAAGGCAAATAAGAGAGAGAGGTACTGAGATAGATACGGAAATAGGTTATAAAGATACACAAAGGGAGACAGAGAAAGAGGAGACGAGGGAAGAAAGGTAAGAGGATCAATATTGCTGACTTTAAAAACTGGAAGGAGCCAGGAGCCAAGGAATGCAGGAGGATTCTAGAAGCAGAAAATGGCATGGGGAGGGATTCTAAACTCCAATGTCCACGAAGAAACAAAAGACACTTTTCTGTTAGCCCAATGACACCAGTTCAGAGTTCTGACCTAAGAACTGTAAGACAATATATTTTGGTGTTTTAAGCCACTGTCTGTGGTAATTTGTTGAGCAGCTATAGAAAACAGATACAACAACATCTCTAATTGTTGAGTCACTGGGAAAGCGGATACTTAGCTTTATTGGAAGCTGTCAAAACAGATTCCAAAAGGGTTTTACCAGTTTATACTTCCACTAAGAGAGCATGTGAGTTCTAGTTCCTCCTCATCCTCCTCAACACTTGGATATGTTTTTTTGTTTGTTTTTGTTTCTCATTTCATCACTTTTGGTGAAATCATAGGGTGATGTCATTTTTCATTTTTCTGATAATTAATGAAGTTAAACATCTTTTCTTGTATATGAGGCATACGAGCATTCTCTTGCAACGTGACTGGTAAGTCTTTCACCAATTTCAATGAATTTCCTTAATTCTGAGACATCTTTTAATGTATTCTAAATATGAGTGATTTTCAGACATTATAGTGCAAATATCTTTCCATCTTTTGCTGGTCTATCAGCTTTGTCTTTGTCTTACTGGCTTAGGAAGACAAAAGAAAAGATTTTTACATTCTTAATCTCTTTGTGTACTGCTTTTAAGAAATCTTTTCTACTCCGAGATCATAAATATTTTTTTCTATATCTATCATCCGTCTGTCTGTCTGTCTGTCTGTCTATCTATCTATCTATCTATCTATCTATCTATCTATCTATCTATCTATCATCTATCTATCTACCATCTATCTATCTATTGCCTGTTACGTTTAGAAATGCAATCCATCCATATGGCAAAGGTTTTAAGTCTCCTTTTATAAATGACTAAGGTCAAGTGAGGTATGAAAATTTAAACAACAAATTGGAAGTGGGCAAAGAGCTTGGATTTCGGTCTTCTGTCTTACTTTTCAGCAAATACTGACCTCATGAAGTCTGTCCAGATGTTCCAAAGCCAAACTGATCTTTCCATCTCTTAGTCCCTGCAATGCCCAGTATCAGTCATGAAATGCATTTTGTAGTGATGGCAGGTATTACATGAATTTGTACATCATGCCTTCCATGATGGATTGTTAGCTCCTGTGATTAATAGCTGTCTCATTATTCACCTTCATGGGCCTCCCAGAATTAGCCCAAAATAAAACTGGTGGTGTTCATTACATGGTTGTTAAAAGAAAGGAAGAGTAACTATTACTTTTTCAGCTTTATACCTCAATTTTGAATTGCAAAAATGATTTGCTACATGACTTAAAAAAGTCACTTAAAAAATAAAAATTATTATTATAAATAACTCTCCTCTGGCATATAAAATGATCTGAAGAAACAAAAATCTTAAATTAGAAAACAAGTGTTTTGGGGGAAAAAACAAAAATCAAGTGTTTTTCGGTGGCAGATGACCAGGAGAATAAGCATTCTAACATTTTATGGTTTTCTGTTCTCAGTTAGTTGTACTTAAATTAAAAATCATATCAAGTTAATGGAGGCTGTTATGTTGAGCCACATTTCATGTGGTCAGCACCCTCAATCCTTCATCCCTTTACAGACTCAGGTTGCCTTTAAAAGCCATTGGCTGAAGGTGCCTTTCTATGTATTCTTTCTCACTGATTCTTCAAGCTCATAATAGATGTATTTCCCTATTTTCTGGGGTCTTTTGCATTTTTTGTTTTCAAGTTATTGTTCTCATAAATGCTCTATAGTTGTTGGCTTTTTTTTTATCCTTCCTAAAACACATAACTGTTTTTCTAATATGCTATTCATTGTCCATTGTCTTACTTCATTAACTTGTTAAAGTCAACATGATAGCTATGCAACATATTAAATTCAATTTATCACTGTGACTCATTTGATTCTATTCCTCAACTCACATATTCTTGGTGCTTTAAGGATCCCAAATGCTTTTCCACTGGGACAGTGAAAAAGGCAAAATATTTAAAATGAGATGGGCCCTAGTTTAAAACCTTTGTGTACTAACAGGTGCTGTTAATGGGTGAAGAATTGGGGATTACTCGATCAGTGGTGATCTGCAAAATGCATGCCTTGCTTATATGTGTTGAAATTCCAATGGTCAGTATTAAAATTTCTTCCTGACCCAAACAAAACTACTGCAGACTAGACTGGCCTTGATGGTGGCAGGGGCAGTTTTTTGCCCCTGGGTTGGAGGAACTATTGGATACCAGATAAATTAGAGACAGGGAGTGGAGTTAGGCGCTTAGCATAGATCTCTAAGTAAGGAGTTAACAAGAACCAGAATAGAACAGCTTTTCTGTAGGGATAACGAAATGCAAATACTTGCAATGAGTAAGCTGTTAAAGATATGTCTTTACATAAAAGAATCCAAAATTTAAACACAATTAATCTTTTGCTTAGACCCTGTTCCACAAATGTTAGAATCACTTAAGGTATCATAAATATACCTATGTAGTTTCAAAAAATGTATTTAAATATACATAACAATTTGCTCTGGCCAGTTTTGCTCAGTGGTTAGAGCGTCAGCCCACAGCCCAAAGAGACATGGGTTTAATTCCAGTCAAGGCAGGTACCTTGGTTGTGGTTTGGTCCCTGGCCCTGGTCAGGGTCATGTGGGAGGCAACCAATCAATGTCTCTCTCACATCAATGTTTCTCTCTCTCTCTCTCTCTCTCTCTCTCTCTCTCTCTCTCTCCTCCCCCTTCCTCTCACTCTATCTGAAGATAAATGAAAAAATATCCTGGGTGAGGGTTAAAAAAAAAAAAAAATATATATATATATATACACACATATATATATATATAACAATTTAAGTGAGCATAAATTAAATATATATGTGTGTTATAAATCATGGACAAATCAATTACTTTCATTTCATCATGCATTTTTTACTGTGAAGATCGTTTTCAGCTTTTCCAGTGAGCATCATAGTATTGACTACTAACCCTTAAAAGAACAAGGCAAATGCATCAATTAATTTCCGTGGTGGGTTGGATGATGCTATAATTATGAAGGACTGATGTTGACTCATAAAAGCAGGTTGAGTTGACCTGAGGAGTGAAATCCAGCTCCTGTCAGTGTAAGGTCATTAAAGAGCTGATTCCACATGCTGAGAAGAGCTGTTTTTCCAAATCAGTTTACTCTAGTATTTCCTGAAATTATTCCTAGACTTTATAAACAGCTATCCTCTATCCAGAATCAACTTTGTATAGTTCCCTTTGCATACATTATTTATAATTCTTATAAAACTGCTCAGGAGAGTTATATTCCTTACAGATGAGTAAATAATCTCATAGACATTAAACAACTTGACCACATTCATTCACATTTAGCATGTTTGATGCCTGGTTTAAAACCCAATCTTCTTCTCACAGGTCATGAGTTTTTGATGTATCACAGGAAAAATTCTACTTTATCACTCACACACATCATTTGATGTCTATAAAACCAATGTCATGGTTTTTCTGTGTAGACACGGATGACATCAGCCATGTCAATGAATATATAAAACTTTTCTTAATGACATTTCACAATATTCATAAAATAGTTTTAGAATATTCATACCCTATGACCCAAAACACCACATATTCTACTCAATCTAAGCAAATAATCAAAATGAATATAGCTAATACCATAATGATCACTTGAAAGTTGCTAAGAGAGAAGATCTTACAAGTTCTCATCACAAGGAAAAGAAATATAATTATGTTTGATGATAGATGTTAACTAGATTTATTGTGGTGATCATTCTGCAATATATTCATGTACTGAATCATTATGTGGTATACCTGAAACTAATATAATATTATATGTCAGTTATATCACAGTAAAAAAGTTGAATACAAAAATTAACATGTAAGATTTTTAAACATACTGATATTTATAACTCCAAATGTTGGAGAACATACAAACAAAAATTAGTTAAGATAATTGTTCTGTCACATATTTGCTTGATATGGTATTCCAAACATTAGGAAAGAGTATTTATAAGTAATATATAAGGAAGTGGTTATAGAAAAATGTTATCCAAAAAGAAACAGAAGGTATAACTATATATATGTAAGAAGGTGAACATTTTATCAATATATCTATACATATCTTTGTACCTATGTCCTTCCTTCCTTCCTTCCTTCCTTCCTTCCTTCCTTCCTTCCTTCCTTCCTTCCTTCCTTCCTTCCTTCCTTCCTTCCTATCCATTCTTCTCTCCATCCATACATCCATACATCTATCCACATATTGCAAATGTTAATGGTGTTTTTCAAGAATAATAAGATAATTTTTTAAAATTAATTTCTTGTTTACAGTTTTTTGCTTCTACTTTAAATATATATTATTTTTAGATTAAAAATAAAGCTCAAACTAGTTTTAAAAAGAAAAGTTTTTATTTATTTTTTTATCCTCACCCAAGGACATTTTTGCACTTATCTTCAGATGGGGGAGCGGGGGACATCAACGTGAGAGAGACATATCAACTGGTTGCCACCCACACGACCCCAACCAGGGCTGGGGACAAACTGCACCCGAGGTACGTGCCCTTAACGGGAACCGAAACCGGGACTCTCTGGTCTGCAGGCTGATGCTCTAACCACTGAGGAAACCGGCCAGGGCAAAAAAAAGTTTTTTTCTTTAGTGTAGCACACAGCCTTTATTTTCATAGTTTTAAGGGTTTAGACCCAAGACCTAGCTCAGATTTGGCCAAAGTAAAAACTAACAAACAAACAAATAAAACTCTTATCCTGACTCAGGCAAGAAGGTAAGAAGAATAGAGCAGAAGATATGAATATGAAGAAGATTTAAATGGGAAAAATGACATAGGTAGTAGAATCATCTTTGGTTTGACTATGCTTCTTAGAGAAACAGGAGTGAGGAATTATTATTTTCAGATATTTATTTTCTAAGTTAAGCTTATGTGTACTGTGTTAGCCCTATACAAAAATAAATGAATGCTGTGTACTTTAACTGTGCTAGAAATCATTGTCATCAAATAAATAGTACTTCCTATTATAATATTTGATAAGCCTCATTTAAAAAAATATGTTCTTATTGATTTTTTAGAAAGAGAGGAAGGGAGAGGGAGAGGGAGAGAGAGAGATGGAAATAGCGATGTGAGAAACATGGATTGGCTGCCTCTGGCACACCCCCTGCTGGGGATTGAGGACGAAGCCCTGACATGTGCCCTGACCGGGAATTGAACCGGGGACCTCTCAGTCCGTGGGATAATACTCAATCCACTGAACCACACCCAGTAGGCATAAGCCTCATTTTTATTCTACATTGACAAGAACTATTAATTGTAGCAGTTATCTATAATGCAATGTACTTATTTTATTTGCATGTATAAAGTGGTGATCTTTTTAAAACAGGGTGGAGCAAAAGTAGGGTTACAGTTGTGAGTACATGAAACACACAGTCTATTTCTGTATTATTATTAATTATTATATTATTTCCCATATGAACACTGTAAACCCACTTTTGCCCCACCCTGTATAGGACAATTTAATTCTTGACAGGAGTCATGGGAAAAAAAAAAAGAGGGAAAATCTGAAATCTCTGTGGTAAACATCTCTTAATATTTTAGTAAATAAAATTACTGCCCTGACGACAGAAAAACCCACTTTATGCTTAATTCCAAACTATGATACATTGTGAGTATTCTTTATGTGAAGAATCAGAACTGTTATATGGGAGAGGAAAGAAACTACAAGTCCCAAGGAGATGGTATTCTGTGTAGTAGGGATCATTTTAAGATGATTTAATTGTCTATAGCTTAAGTGAAAGCCTTATTTGGGAAAGTCACATTGGCTATTTGTGATTAGTTGCTCTTATGTTCCATTTTCTCAGATTTGGGTGCCTTGATTCTGACTTAGTTCTTGGGTTGCTCACATAGGCCACCAAGGAATTAGAGACACCTCAGTCGGGCCTTTGTGTTTAATTGGCAATATATACAGATGTTGAGAATGGCTGTATGTTCCTTGCTTCAAACCCACACTGAAACAATGAAGTATGAGCATACCCTATGAGCATACTGGAGCTGCTACGCGTCCTCTGACAACCATGCCAATTCTCCCATGTACTCAGCAATAGACATTGTTAGTGAAATAAAAAAACCTCAGAAAAGTTAAGTAGCATCTTTCATTTACAATGATTGGATTGTCTGCCAAACACTCTTTCAAAATCTAGTAGATGAAGCAAACATAAAAATTCTCCCAGTTCCCTGACACCATGCTTACAAGGTGATTCCAAATGCAGAAAGGGGAGGGAGGGTAGAGCCAGTTAGATTGCAGCTTGGCTGCTAACTGGACTTGAACTGCAATCATCTTTTGAAAAATATCATTAATGCATTTCAAATGAGAAGACACACAATATCACTTCTCAATTGTTTTTTTAATTACCTTTTTCCTCCTCAAAATTCTAATGAAATGATTTTGCACTTACATATCTTTAATGATGTTTCAATCATCCGTTATGAATGTAGGCAATTGGCAACTTTTATTCAACATACTCAGATGTGCACTGTTTATGAATGCCGATGTTTATTAGATAATTGACTAATTAAATTGTGTTTAGAGCTGCATTAGTTAAGCATGCCCCATAGACTTACTTCATTTTTAGTTCACTTCAATTCTGAAAGTCCTCCATGTTCCTTACTGGTAATTCTGAATCAAGAGCTCTTATCCTCTAAAAGCCGTGAATTCTCACAAAGTTTATAAATGCATTTATCCTATTTTGTTAAAATCCTATAGATAAATCCTAACAGTGGTAAGTTGTCATAGGCTATTTTAAGTAACTTGGGTTTTATCAAATACTGGTTTATGGGATTACAGTGGTCTGAGGGCAATTGAATGTTGCTTTCTCCTAGCCATTCCTGCAGAAGACTCTGGATGACCATTTACAAATTCTTATTCTCAGTTTTCTAAACACATGAAATATTATGACAATTCCTGTGGTTATGCAAGTTATTTAGAAAGGTAAAAAGTGAGATTCTTTGGAGAAATAATCAAGTCTGAAAATGTTCTGGTTCTTTGGTTCTGTTTTTATAGTATATAGCATTCCATATTTCTGTAAATGTTAATGGGAATTTGTCAAGCCTGGATAAATAATTCCATGTTTAAACAAACTTAATTATTCAAGACACAGCTGATTTTCTAAACTGTCCACACTGAGTTTCCTGAATAAACATTACAAATGAATTATATGGGCTGATTAACATATTAAACATATATTTATATGTTTATATACAAATTACTTTATATATTAAGAGACAGAAAAGTAAACTGGAAGTGATAATAGAATTTCTAAACTGGATTTTTGCCTGTTAAGGCTAATGAAATCAAGGGACATCCCCAATAAAGATTTAGCAACATTTTTTTCTTGCAGACCAGTTTAAACAGCTTTGCATAGAGAAGACAAAAGTGTTCTTTGATTACTACAAGTAACTTCAAGATCATATCAAAGGCTTAACTGGGACTTTAAATCCTCCTAAGATTAGACAGTTAAATTTTCAAACAGTATTAGAATTTTAACTTTTATGAATCTTCTTTTTAATAAATACAATTTTACCACCAAATACATCAAGCCATACTAATTCCAGACATTGTAATCTCCTTAGTTGCATAACGTTCCAGTACTTATATCTCCTGGTAGGTATTAGGAAGTCTTATTTTGAAGGACTCCATGTGAACTAAGGTCATAGAAAAAAGCAGGTATGTGTCCATTTCAGATCATTTTTATGCTAATATTTGAAAAATACCTATATGATAAACCACTGACCCTGGGTATTCCTTGAGAATACAAATGCATTTCTAAACAAGTTTGTAGATTTTAGATTCTTTGTCTTTTTATTATTAATTTTAATTATATTTTTTCAGCTATTTATTACTACTGGATCTGGATATCTTATGATATTTTGAAAGTGTTTGACATTTTTAGAATGCCTACCAAAATGTAAGTAGAGTTAAGTTTGTTCATTTATATTAATTGATATATTTATATCAACTTTTTATTCCAAATGAGAATTATTTTTCTGACTTTAGGATTTTATAAGTGATATGTTATTAAATATTCCCAGCAAACTTTATAAAACTAGAGTTGTTTATTTTCAAATAATCTACTTATATTAAAACCTTAACAATGTCTCCACTGAAGTTTATTTTAAAACCTTAACAATGTCTCCACTGAAGTTTATTTAGAAAGTCAATAAAATAAAATTCTACATTAATTTGAAATCCATGTTTTTATTTTTTTTGATAATTTATAAAATTATTAAGTATTTTGTATTAGCCCCTCATGAAATATTAAAGTAAACAATACATACACTCATTCTAAATAAACTTACAGTCCAAAATGTAAAGGCAAATATAATAATTGTCATGTAAAAAATAAAATATTTATACTTTAATAGTCATTATTTTCCCTTGAGATTGGTAAAAAAAAACATTCTCTTTTATGATGGGATCATCTTAGAACTACATGGTTAGACAAGCAATGTATGAGAAAGAGGGCTTGTTAGGCAGAAAAAAGATACATTGTGAATAGACAGAGTCAGGAAGTCACAAAGTAGCAGGAAAAAACAATTACTTTGGCCTAGTTGGGTATTCTTAGGCCAAAATGATGGTGTCTTTTGAACAGGCTTACCAGTTCGAATCCATGTTATAATCAACCTTTCCCATTTTGGGTTGTGAACTACTATCTGCTAAACCCTTTATGAAAGATATCAAGATACTAAAAATATGAATATACAAATATAATCTATAAATGTATATTTAGAAATGTATGCCTTCATATATATGACTATATTTCAACATACATATAAAATTTATTTAATATAATATATATAAAGTTTATAGTCAATCTTTCGTGGTTCAGCAAGAGCAATATTGGTAAATAACTCCTAAGGTACTGTAGATCCGTCTTTTGAAACAGCTTTAGAGGAAACATGCTTGTTTTCTTCCCTTTATAAAAATAGCAGAACTCTTTGCGACAAATTTATTTCTACTCTGCATAACTCCTTGTGCTCATTTATATATTTGTTCCACACATTTTTCTCAAGTGTCTACAATATACATTAGACAGTGGTAAAAGAAGGAATAATTTGTTTAAAAAATAAAATTCAATGTCTATTTCTTAAAAAAAAAAAAAAAGATGTTGCAATGTGTATTCTTAAAAAAAAAAAAAAAGATGTTGCAAAACATCTGGCAGAGAGACAGAAAGGAAAAATATATAGATGAAAGAACTAACTTCATATGAGTGCTACCCTGAGTGCCTAAGTGAATTTAATTCAGGAAGCATTCAGTCTGCCCTGGGAGATTGAAATAAAGTCATGAATGAAAGGCTCCACGGACATTAGCTGTGATAGTAATTATTGTATATGAATTTATGCTTCAATAAGACATTGACTGAACTCTGTCAAGCATGCGTAGTTTAAATTATTTTTATTATCTTGATTTTAAAAATATTCTAAAGATATTTCCCTCTTATACTTCTTTTTTGCTTTCACCCTAAATTTCATATGCCACATGGACAGAATACCCCAGCACAGTTTACTTTCATAAAGGGATCAGCAAATGAACCAACCTGACAAAACTCAGAGCAGATACTTGGATTTCTTGAGGCTCTATGAAAGCATCTCTAAATTATCTCCTTTATTCTGGCCACCGAGTACACACCCTGTTGCTTTAGGAAAATGAAGGGTAACTCTTTCTTAATACCAAAATTCTATTTATAATCTAATGAGGCAGTTATAGTTGAGTCGCCATGTGTGGCTCGAGGCTACAGGAGAGTTCCAGGGCTCTAAAGGTAAATCGCCATGCCCCAGGCAGGCAGGTTAGTATATGTCTGGTGGAATTCTTGGTAGAATTCTGGTGGAATTCTTGGTGGAATTCATTTCTTTTCTTTATGTGGGATATGGCACATAAGAGAGGGGACTAAAGACTACCCTGTAAAAAGTTTTTTTTTGTTTTGTTTGTTTTTTCAGGAAAAATTCGATCTGATAGCTCTTTGATATTCTAAGTAAAATGGAAAACCATACCTTTTTTGACAACTGGTCAACATTCTAGGTGTCTCTTCCTGCTGCCAATAGTATCTGTGTTACTATAGTTTATTAATAACTAACAAAGTTGTGGGTGAGTAGTGGATAACACTTAAGTATCACTAATCTATGCTGTACAGACCAAGAAACTGAGATTCAGAGGTTTAGGAAGACTAATCTAAATTAGCACAGAGGAGGGGACTCGGCACTAAACTGAGATTTTCACACTGAAATCAGTCAGTTGGAGACTCATAGTGAACCCCCAGGGCACAAATCTTTGGTTGGGTTCCCTCCATTCTTGAGTGGGGTTACTACTAAAAATCCACTTACAACCAATTACTGTCATGTACGAAAATCAAAGAGCCTTGGATTTATAATTCAAACATGTGGCCTCCTCTCATGTGTACACTCTTTGGGATGAGACTGACTTTTGTGGGGTATATGCTTTATAACTGCTATATAGTAACTGCTACATAGTCCATGTTAGGAAATAAAGTGCAAACTGAGGAATTCTCAGGCTTTTTGAAAATATTCTCTTTACAGGGAGATTTACCCAGCTTGTCCATTCTTCTGTAGGAAAGGTTCCAGTTATTCATCTATACGTGGGATGACAGGAAGGCATTCCACTCTGAGGGAACAGCCTGGACGCATGGAAGGCCCCGTCCTGTGGATGACAGAAGACTAGTTTTCTGTATTGAAACAGGAGGCACTGGCAGAGTTCTGGCTGAAAAGGAAATAGGTAGGGTCCATTTCGAAGGGTCTTTTCTGCCTGTCTGAAGGGAGACAGCTTAATCCTGTGACTAGTGTATGTGTGTGTGTGTGTTTTTTCAGAGAGGAGCAATGAGCATTGTGGGCTTTTAAGAGCAGCATGGCCACACTGCTTTACAGAGATAACTTTAGAGAGGGAGGTGAGTTGGAGAGGTAAACTCTTCATGGAGGGATTAGGGAGATGGAAGCAGAAACAGGGTCTGCAGAGTTGACAGATCTGTATCATTCGCACTTCTAACAATGGCCTTACAATTTGCCAGTTCAAAAAATGAACTAATTGCGTATGTGTTGTCCATCAGAAAAGTATGACATTAGAAAACTTTGTGAGACACTTTTCTTTTTTATGTCCTGGGAGGTATTTCTATTCTCTGCCTTTCTTTTCCTGAATGTGGCTCAAAGGCCAGCGTGGAAGTTAGGACATTTCAGCATTGCATCTTTGTCATGAACTCACCCAGGATACTGTTCTGAAAAATGGAGAGTCTTCATCTGTTTGGGCTAATCACATGTTGCTGATAAATTAATTGATAGAGCCCGGCCAGAGTGGCCCAGTAGACTGAGGATTATCCCATGGACTAAGAGGTCTCAGTTCGATTCCTGCAGGGCACATGCCAGGCTTGTGAGCTCGATCCCCAGTAGGGGGCGTGCAGGAGGCAGCCGATGGATGTTTCTCTCTCACATTGATGTTTCTATATCTCTCTTCTTTCCTTTCTCTCTAAAAAATCAATAAAAATATATTTTAAAAAATAATTGGTTGAAAATCTTTAATTATAGAAGATAAATCCATATTATTCTGGAGATGTAATCACCTCACTTTCTCAAATTCATTCAAAGTATAAATTTTCTTGGCCACATAATATGAATACCTGGTTGTACAATATATTAAGATCTAAACCATGAAATTGGAACATAATTGCTGAAATCAATTTTTTGAATAAGAGCTCAGGAAGATAAAGGTCTATGAAAGAAGAAAAGAAAGAGAAACTTAGTTCAACATTAAAACAAGCCATGACTTTTTAAAGAAACAAAGCTTATGTACGGGCAGTCAGTTTTCAATTAAAACACAATGAAACAGTACATGACTCTTTATTACAATAGAATACTATTCGTGTGGCAAGCATTTCCCTTATATAGAATCAGTTTTACATCTAGGGTAAAGTCTCACTCAAAAGTTCAGTTCTATAACATAATTTGCCATACTCTAGGTTACCATTTGACAACATAATTTATGGAAACCTTATTATTTTGAAATCAAGGCACATAGAATAAAAATCGTGACTCTAGCATTGAGGTGCTGTTTGTTCTGAGAATTGTGGTTCCCCAGATGCATCTTTCACTATTCTTTTACTCTATGCTCCAGTCATTGCAAACAATTTACAAGACCAAAGCACACTCCTATTTGGCTTCTTACCTTCACAAGTGGTCTGCTTCCCTGACAATCCTTGCTTCATTCCTCTCTCTTTGCTTAGATAGAGCCTGTTCAACTTTGAGTTTTAATCACCTGCCACTAGAGTTTGATACACCTCCTTTCATTCTTAACACTCTGCTATATCTAACATGGCAATTACTGTTCAGCCCTGTAATTCATATCATCTTGTTTGTTTCTTCTTTCAGAAAATTATTTTTATTTTTTTCTGTTATTGATTTTAGAGAGAGAAGAAGTGAGAGGGAGAGAGAGATTGAGAGAAAACATTGATTTGTTGCCTCCCACATGCCCCCCACTGGGGACTTAGCCCACAACCTGGGTATGTGCCCTGATTGGCAATCCAATGGCAACCTTTGGTGCATGGGTCGATGCTCAACCACTGAGCCAAACCAGCTGGGCTTGTCTCTTCTTTCAAATAGAAAGAGCTCTAAAAACAAAGAAAAAGAACTAATTTTACTTTACCTAGACTTTTGCTTCACAGTAAGAGTTAGTTGAATGAATAAATGTATGAATAAGTAACTGGCAAATGGAAATGAATGAATGAATGAGTGAATATTATCTTAGAAAACCTCACATTATACTATAAGGCAATCTCTTCTAACACTTAACACTTCTAACACTTAACACTAATTACTTACAATAATCCCTATATATTCTCTATCACCAGTCTACCCAAGGGCAAACACAATAGGCCCTGAACTATATTTCAATTAAATTTCACCAGGTTGAATTTCACTCTTTATCCCAGATCAGTGATACTCACAACATTAATAAGCACAAGGATTGCTTGAGTAAAAATGTTAATACTTTACATCTGTGGTTCTACAATTATAGATTCTAATTCAATAGGTCTGGGATAGGGTCAAGAATTCTGCTTAAAAGGTACTTTAAAGTCTAACTCTTATGTAGGTGATCCAGGGAGTATATTTTAATAAAGAATCTTTTGACGCATCATTCTAAATCATACTTTTTTTTCTTTTTTTGCATTTGCTATCATGCCTGAGCTTATTCCACCCTAAATAGCTTATGAATATGCACTGCATGAGACACTGAGTTTACACAAGGTAACAGGGTAAAACCTTAGAGCCAGACACAAGGTGATTCCCTTTATAAAAATGCCATTGGATCATCAACATGGATAAAGCAGAAACTATTCAAGAGCTTGTCTTCAAATCCATCTCTAAGTCTGCCAACTTTTCACAAGTACATTTGGAAAGATCATGTCACGTGCCAGTCTCAACTGCATAAAGTCAATATTGACTTTCATTCTCCAATCAAAGGAAAAAGTGTCCTGTCTTCCACAGAAACATATATATTTTTTTGAGATAAGTATAAAGTAAACTTAAAAAAAAAATTCTGGATTTTTCTAAGGACAAATACCGAAGGAAATGTTCTTACCCTCTTTTAAAATATGTATGTCATCTCATTTTAATCCTCCCAGCAATACATTTTTAGAAAAGCACTGATATTGTCATTCTTTAAATGAGAAATCAGGGGCTCAGAGAGATTAAAGAACTTAAGCAAATTCAAAGAAATTAAAAGTAAAACTGTGACCTGAGGTGACTAACTCCAGAGTCTGGGTCCATTTTTCCAACTCACCATACTCCATTGAACCCCTGGGAAACTGAAGGTGTCATCTATAATAGATCTATGTCTAATGATAGTAGACCCTGAAAGTCCAGTTATTTGTAGTAGTCACAAGTAGACACAAAGAATGATGGACCTGAGGAGGACTGACAGTTAACCTGAGCAGTGCAGCTTTGAATACTGCCAGACACTACACAGGTGGCCTGTGGCTGATCAATGCAGAAGAGTCCAGTGAAGATGACACATCAAGTAACTGCTTGGCACGTACTATGCATCTAACCTTGAGCTTACCAACAACGATCTCATCATCATAGGCTGACAAATGTTAATAAGACATTGTAATTGTCTTTGAAGTGTATAGCCTATTAAGGAAGATAGATGAGTAAACAAGACGGATTATCATGAGTACAAAAATTGATATCTCAGAAGGACCTTCAGAGAGTCCAGAGATTGATGCCAGCCAGTTAGAGCAGGATAATTCCATGGAGAAGACAGTATATAAACACACTTAGTATGGTCATATACTCTATTCAAATATCTGTCTTGTGAAACTGTGGGGCTTTTTGTCCAGCAAACTCCCTCAGCAGGATTAAGCCAAGGATTCAATTTCATTTTAATTGAATGTAATCCCAGAAGACTAGGAAAACTGCAAATATAGTCCCTGAGGTGAAAAACTGTACCAGTATCAGCTTCATGCTTAACTGAAGCAGATACAAAATCCACTAATGAGGAGGAGCAAAAAGAATAAATTAAAATTCTATTTAATTGAAAGTTCATAATTTATAACACAATTACTTAATTAGATTATTTTATATTAATATTTCTTTTACATGCTTATAAATGTCATCAAGTTAGCCCGCCCTACATGGGGATTAGTAAAGTTTTCTTAACTCATTTTTGTATAGATAATCCTTGTTCTGTGTATTTAGGAAAAGGGTTCTACAGATTTTATCTTGAGACCCATTATAAAAATAGAAAAGGTTTAGCTAAAGGACTATGATAAGTAAGAGGATGCTTGCAATCTTTGACCCTTATTTCTTCTTCCAAAACTTTTGAGCCAAAGTCTCAACTCTTGTAGTGGAATTGGAAATTATTTGAACTCTATTGTTTTAAAATATGAAGATATTTTCCAACAGAAGGACCTCCTCTTTGTCCATAAGTACTGAAACCACATATGGAGTTCTCTTTAGTTACTTTTTGTACAGAAGCCCTGACAACAGCCTTTGTATCAAAGATTAGCAAATTCTCCCTAACACACGGCGCACATGTCGAGTCTTCTGGTACCTGATCCATTCTTGGTGCTTTCCTAATATTTGGTGCCGATTTTACTTATTCTTTACCATACATTAGCATATATGTGTGTGTGTACACATTAGTAGGTGTGTTTGTGTGTGTGAGTGTGTGTGTGTGTTGGATTGTGGAAGAGTTGGTTAAGGAGTACCTTTTAATTTTAAATTTACTACTAAGTTTAAATTATATTAAATAATTTATATTACAAGGTAATATAACAGCATAATAGGACACTTAGAGAATAGAATATGAAAATAACTACTCTCACCACTCTAACTCAACTGTAATTATACTTTTTATGTTTATTTGTGCATAGTTGCAATATTTTTTAAATTGATCTTAGAGAGAGGAAGAGAGGGATAAAGAGATAGAGAAACATCAATGTAAGGGAGAAACAGATTGATTGCCTCCCAAATGTGCCCTGACCAGCAATGAAACCCACAACCTGGGTCTGTGCCCTGACCTAGAATCGAATCCACCAACTTTTGGTGTACAGGATCCAAACAACTGAGCCACACCAACCAGGGTTTAATACTATTTTATTATTTTGTCCCATCATTATCACTTTGTAGCATAAGCTCATGACTCATGACTCCTGCAGGATTTTTGTCTTCCTTTCACTCACATGCTCTCTCTCTCTCTCTCTCTCTCTCTCTCTCTCTCTCTCTCTCACACACACACACACACACACACATACACATACATGTATAATTTGATGTTATTCTCCACATCTGTACTTCACTCCTTTATTCATTCCGCCTTAATCTTTGGTTTTAATGCATTTCTGAAACTGTCCTATCTAAGGCCCAAAATGACTTCCTACTTTCATAAATGCAATGAATATGCTCTGTTCTTATCTTTATCTTAATTTGTAGGCAAAATCTTATCAAAATCGGGTTCAGGAAGTATAAGGAACACGTCAGAAACACCAATGTGACATAGTTTAAATGTTGTAAAGCATCTGCCTTTTGGTTGGCACCAAGATTCTTTCCCAGACTCTAGAGTTAGAGAGGCAGAGACAGAGAAAATGGCCATGCAGTTATAATAAAATTGAGTTGGCTCGTTATTCATTTTTTTTTGCCTTTTTGAACTTGAAAGCTCACCACCAATAAGGCTGTAAACAAAGCTTCATTTTTCTGGCTGTGTCACGGTCTCTCCCCTAGTTCAGGCCCCATTAGCTTACTATTTTAACAATTACGATACCCTTTAAGCAATCTCCAGACAATTCCCTCACGAATCTACCTTCACAGCCATAAAGATGACCTTTCAGACATGGAAATGCTGAATCATAAAATAAAATGTCCAAGGCATCACCACTTTTAACCCAAGTGTGGTTATAATTTTGTGATATTTAACTTTCCATAATTGTATTTATATTATATAGATTAGTTTTTGCCCTATTACTAGCCCTTTGCAGTAGTAAAAGAATTTCTTCATGACTCCTGGGAGAGGAAAAGATTTTCCAGAGAACTTGCACTGAATGAATGTTGTTTTAATGCTGTGAGAAGCCCTTATTATAGGAACTCAATAATTGCAAGGTTCAGTAAACAAATAGCAGTAACTAAGAGCATGCTCTGTGGAGCCAGATGGCCAGGATGTAAATCTTGCCTCCAACTAACTAGTTTGTGACTTCAAACAAGTATTTGGCATTACTGTGCCGCAATACATAATATTGAAGGAGATATAATAATATTTATATCATCTGGTTATTGTGAGGATTAAATAATGTATTAGTGATATGGGTTTATTTATTTTTAAATTTTATTGTTATTGTTTATTCTATTACAAATGTCCCCATTCCCCCACCGCTTGGCCCACCTCCTCCCAGATCTTGCTCCCCTTCCTTCTGGCCATCACCACACTGTTGTCTGTGTCTATAGGTTATGTATATATGCTGTTTGGCTAATCCCTTATCTTCTATCCTCCAGTGTCTTGAACATAGTCAGTAACAGATAGTTTTATATATACATATTATATACATTATACACTATTCATATATACATACATACACACACACACACACACACACACAAACACATATATATATGTGTGTGTATGTATAAGCCATCCCTTGGAATTATGGGGTGCTGTTTCCAGGACCCCTGCAGATATCAAAATCTATAGGTACTCACTTCCCTTACATAAAATGGTGTGGTATTTGCATACTACCTATGCACATCCTCCTATATATTTTAAATCATTTCTAGATTACTTATAATACCTAATACCATATAAATGTCATGTGAATATTTGTTATACTGTATTGTTTAGGAATCAACTTTCTGCTTTTGTGGGGTGTTTTTATTTACATGTGCATATACATATATTAATTAAATAACCATCATATGTGGAAAACATGAAAAATACCTACACACACATTATATTTTATCTGAGGCAATTCTGTGTAGTGGAAAAACAAATGAATGTATTTCAGAAGCCTTTACATCTAATCTAGCACTAACAATAGTTACTGTGTAACTTTTGGAAAATCTCTCTAGCTAATTACAATAGCAATTATATTCTACAGAGTTTATGGATGAGGAAACTAAGGTTTAGATTCTCCTGATTAGTATTTCACAAGGGGGCAATGAACCCAAAGACTCAAAGGCAACTCCCTGAATCAGTGCTGCCTCTAAAATACATACATTGAATCAAGTGATCTCGAAAAGTGTCAATTATGTGACATTCTAAAATAGCAAATACAACAAGTAAATTAATAAGTATTGTTGTCCCACTCAATGAAAAATTTTTGATACATTACTTATCTCTTTTTAATATAAACATTTCTAGTAAGGAAGTAAAATCATGTCTGCTGATTACATAAATAAAAAAAAACTATCCCATTCTTTACTGTGATGTTCACTTTTCTTTTTTTATTTCTCAGCACAGTGCCAAAAATCATAGACATTTAAGGATTTTTTATTTTTTTCTTCCTCCTGCTTGTTTTTGACTGTGATTGAAAATATATAATGGCAACCTTTTTTTCTTTACTGTCAAGAACTATTCCAGTGTATTCAAAAGCTCTGCTAGTAACAATAGTCATCTTTATGTCAAAATCACCTTTATTGAGATATTTTCCCCTTTCTTCTTTGATCCAAATGCATATTTTAATAGCAGCACCTTGCCCACATTAAGTATAAACTTCAGGAAGTACAATTGAATAGCATAATATGCTTAGTGCCAAAGTTCACATTTTCTGGATCCTTAAAAATGTCACCTTCTCTTGCAGTTTTCAAAAAGTATCTCTTTACTGGGAATATAACAAAGCTTCAAAGATTCCAGAGTCAGGCTTCAGACTCCTGTGATTGAAGGGTAGATATCTTCTCACTCAAAGTAGTGCCCAAAATAAACTAGAAATAGCCAGGTGGCCCTGCCTAGAAGCTCAGTGAGAAGGCTTATATGGTAATAAGTCCCCAGGTAAGAATTAAAGATAAAAATTATTTAATGTAGATATATCATCACAGTCCAAAGGGAACTGCAAGATCTAGAAACAACTTTAGAGATATAGAAGGTAAATGCTTCCTTTTAAATCAAGGAAACTGAAGTCTAAGAGGTTAATTAACTTAATGTGTTGTATCAAGGTCTGGGAAAAGCAGAGACTGGAGCACAAGAATTCAGACTCTTACTACCATGAAATTTCACATGTTTTCTGTAATGTGCTATTTAATATATACAACTGACATTATGCTAGACTACCAGGGATTGCTATTCTATTGATATCAGACATCCTGTTTTGCTTTTGTTTTTAGATGAACTACAATGAAGCATGCATGAACACCTTACTGCATCTCAACTTGTCAAATCTTTATGCTTCACCTAAAATTGAAATAGTAGAAATTGTCAGTGATGGCACAGGGAAGATGTCATGTCATTGCAGGAAAAGATTAATTTATTTTCCAATCTAAATGGAAGCAAACAGTGACTTTTCCTGCTTAAAGGTTTGAGGTTTCCACTTCTGGGTGCAGGTAGTAGGGATGAAATCACCAGAAAGAAAATTGATCCCACGTGGGAAACACTAAGAGCTCTTGGATCAGGGACAGAGCACTATGGCATCCTGAGTCCCAGCCAAGTTTCATAGATCATGTTCAAAGAAAGCAAAGCAAAGCCTGTGTAGAAATCACATATTACAGACTGAGAATATTAGTCCTGCACCTGGAAGAAATGAATAGGCAAAGGCAGGATGAGTCATAAAGTTTTCACCATGAGAATTTAAGGTTCTACTAAAAATTGGATGGTGGGAAATGATAGCAGCAGGAAATGTCAGATTGAACTAACCCAAATATAATTCCACTGGCCAAACTGGCTACAAATTATTCCCAGGCCCTTCACTATCAGTAACTACAGAATGATATGGATGTCATTTCTTAGAGCCTTAGAGACATCAAGTATTGTTAAAATTGCACAGATATGAATAAGTATGTGTAATTTTTGATGTTGTTAAAGATATGCTGATATCAAGACTAGGTAAATCCTATCTTCCTGAGAGTCAAGTTTTCATAGAGATACAACGTAACAGTTAAGGTAGCACAGGTTCTTACTATATAAGTACACAGACCCCCCATACTTCTTCCCTGGATTCCACTGGGAGTGCTCTATATTACTATTAAATTATAAACTCAGAGACTAAGAGGCAGATTTCATGTAGTCCAATCCCACAAAGCCAAAGAATATATATGCATAGCCCCTGGACATGGACAACGGTATGATGATGGCCAGGGGGAGGGGGCAGGGGCTGGGTAGAAGTGGGTAAAAGAGGGGGGAAAGAGGGACATCTTTAATAGTATCAACAAAAAACAAAAACAAAAACCAGAGGTATGTGGCTGCTCAACCTCTTTTTAAAAATTGGAAAATTAGTTTTGTTTAACCCTTTTATGTAACTAATATTGAACAAAGTTATGTTGGGTTTTGATTGCTAGGCTACAGGTTTTATTTTTGGCTTTTTTTTTTTTAATTTAGTTTTCTTGTAAACATTATCATGTGCCATTTGTCTCTTGTGTATTCTCGCTGATATTCTGTGTTTAAACTCCTGAAATTTTTATTTTGTATAACACAGGATAACATTTGGTGCAAAATATCATTTATCTGATTTCTGTAAGAGATTCAATTCTATATTTTCTCTTCTTTATTATCAGGGTGGTTATCCAAATAATCAACAAAGTAAATTAGATTATATTAACAATAATTACATACACACACACACACACACACACATATATAATGAAATTACATACAAATAGACACATGTCATGACAAAGAACTCTATATATTATGAAGAATCCTAATTACAATAGAACATGCTCACTAACTTCTAGAGATAAGTGCCAGCTAGAGAAAAGAGGAAACATACAATATCTAAAATTCACTCCAGTAATTTTTAGAATTTTTATTGAATGTTTAAATCAGAGATTACAAATTAGTTCTGTCTCATGTGCCAACTCAATTAATTGTTAGAAACAGTTGTGTGAGAGTCTGAGACTCCATCTGGCCTCAGCAGGCAAAGATTTCATATTGAAGAAAATACGCCTGCCACGGCTGATGAAAGTGAACATCAGGCCTTGCAGCCCACATACTGACAATCTAAGGATGTAGGGATTATCATTCCATGCTCAGAATAATGTTGGGTCAGGCACAACATTTCTTAAGAAACACAATTTATAACTATTGTTCCCATGAACCTTGTATTTTATAGAAAATGCCTGTGTGTAGGAATCAACCAGGACATATAAAGTTACATGTAATAAAAGGGTGACTTCTGTACTATATACCAGATATGCAATAAGAGTTCATAGGCTTATACAAGTGAAAGCTTATAAGGCGGTATTATTGACATGACCATTGAATTAAAGATAATTATTCATGATTTTTATAAAGACTAGGTGCAAATGATAAAGCTGCTAATGATTAACAAAAAATTAGAAAATTAAAATGTAGAGTTTATATTTTAAATGTAAATGTGCACTAACACCCTGTCAAATACCTAGGGACATCTAATGAAAGATGCGTAAGCTTTCAATATTGAAAACAAAAACTATTGGTGAGAAAACTTAAGACCGAAATAAGTGAAAAAAAAAAATACAATATTTGTGTATTTAAAGTGTCAGAAAAGCATAAAGATGTTAATTCTCTCAAATAGATCTAGAGATTTAGTAAAAACTCAATTAGAATGCAAGCATAGGGATGTGAGAGAGAGATCATTTACAGGCTGATTTGAATTATATTTTATGTAAAGCCAAAACACCAAAAAAAGTCAAAACAATCTTGAAGAAAAACAAGATTGGAGAACTTACAGCATTATAATTCAGGTAGATACAGAGAACATTTTGATGGTTACCAGATGGGAGGGGGTTGGGGGTGAGTGAAGAAGGGGAAGAAATTAAGAAGTACAAATTGCCAGTTGTGAAAATAGTTATAGGGGTGTAAAGTACAACATAGGGAATAGAATAAAAAATATTCAGTAATATTGTAATACATATGTATGGTGTCAGATGGGTACTAGACTTATTGGGGTGATGACTTCACGAATTATATACATGTCTAATCACTATGTTGTATACTCTAAACTAATATAATATTGTATGTCAACTGTAATTGAAAAAAATAATATTGTTTTAGAAAGTAACCAGGGAAAATAGATAAAGAGGTTGCTGGTTCAATTCCTGGTCACTGCACATGCCTGGGTTGTGGGCTGGATCCCTAGTGGGGGGTGCGTGGGGGGCGGCCAATTCATGTTTCACTCTCACATCATGTTCCTCTCTTTTCCTTCCTCTCTCTAAAAATCAATAAACTAGTCTTTCAAAAACTAAAAATAATAATAACAATGTTTTAAAAAAGAGTATTGGCATCAGGATAGAAATTCAGACCAATGGAAAGAACACAATTATTTTGTTTTCTATTGTTGCTTTTATGTCCCACACTTTCAGTTCACTTGATTTGCCGCTAAGTGCCGCTGCGTTCCAGTGAGGAGCAGACAGCACTGCCAATCAGCCATCTGGAGAACCTGGTTATCCATGTGTAAAACAGGTAAGTCTTGACTCCCACCTCAGACCATCCATAAATATCTAACTACAAACCTAAAGGTAAAACATAAAAAATAAAATAAATAAATAAATAAATAAATCAAGTTCATAAAACAAAGAATATATTGTTCTAGTGACCTCGAACACCTCAAAGATTTTTTTTAAATAATAAAATTTAGTAATTGTAAGATAGAATATTGATAAATAGGGCTTATTAAAATTAAAACAAAAACACTTTTTCAAAATACAACATTGTCAACATGATATCTCCTAAAGAAAACTCCAGAATTTATAAAGAACCACTAGAAATAATTAACAAAAGGACTCACAAAATATGGGCAAAGGACTCAGTACACTTTAGTCCACTCAGCAAAGGACTCAGGCACTTCAAAACACTGCCTTTTCTAGTTTACAGGGTGCTTTTAGATGTTCTCTAAACATGCCTGGCCAGTGTGGCTCAGTGGATTAACCATCATCCCATGTACTGAAAGGTCCTGGCTCGATTCCCAGTCAGGGCACATCCCTGGGTTGTGGGCTTGATCCCCAGTGGTGGGTGTGCAGGAGACAGCTGATCGATGTTCCTCTCTCACATCAATGTTTCTATCTCTCTCTCCTACCCCCTCTCTCTAAAAAACCATTAAAAACATACTAAATGTTTTCTAAACATGTGAAAAGATGTTAAATGTCACTAGTTGCCAGGGAATAAAATCTAAAATTGTGATGAGCACTTTTACACAGCCATCAGGTTAAAAAAGTAAAAAGACAAAAAATATTAAGTGTTGGTAAGGATATATAGTAACTAAGTCTTATAGTGAGATATTACATATGGCATATTATATATCTATTTTATTCTATATCTATATCTAACTGTATCTATCATACATAATAATGTACCTATTATCTATCAATCATAGGATTGTAAATTGTCCCAATTAGTATAACTGCTTGGCAGCATCTGTGAAAGTTAAACATATGCCTAACATCCCAAACTGTTAAATATCTAGGGAAATATAACCCAGTTCTCCCTTTTATTAGTATATACCCATGAGAAATAAGGGCTTATACCAATCAAAAGACATATATAAGACATGTTCATAGCAACTTCACTCATAATTAGGTTATTTATCACAGAAAATGTAATGACATAGAATAACATTTTTAAAATATACATTTATACATGCACACCTTTTTAGACCATAAAAGATGTTAACGATCATTTAATCCAGTACTCACCAAAGTGTGATATACGATCTAACTTGGGGAGTATCCTCCTCTGGAGAGCTTGCTAAATAGGGGCTCCCAGGACACATGCTAGGCGCACGGCCCACATCTCTGACAACAGAATTTGTAAATCTGTATTTTAAACATGTTCCCTAGAACAATATTATGTCTGCTGGAGGTTGAAAAGTAATATCCAACTTGTCCTTTTAATTTACAGTTAAAAGTTGAAGTCCAAGGATATATGAGAACATCTGGCATAATCAGGTTAAGATGGAAAAAACCTTAGTAAGGCTTACGTGTAGCAGGGATAACATCACAGTTTATCTTTGTAATGACACAACTTGGTAGCTATTATTATCCTTAGTTTTTATCTAAAAAAATAAATAAATAAATAAATAAATCCCCAGAAAGTTATCTCACTCAACTTCAGAAAGTGAGTACAAGTTTGAGTCTCTATGGGGGCTAGAAAATAATTAATATATTTCCTCTGACCTTCTAAATTCTTCTAGCTGAGCTAATAACCAAATTAGCAGAGACAGGTGAACAGGAACAAATAATTTGGTCCCTTTCACAACACTCAGATTCCTATTTCTTGATTTACAGCCCACTATCACTCTATAATTTCCACTGTCCCATAGTTGAGGATTAACTGCACATTTTCCACAGTTGCCATTCTGATTCAGAGTCAAGGAGTTTGTTGCGGGTGGTATGCCAGTGTTCTAAGGCAACCAAATGCAGCCTGCCTTCCTTCCTTCCTTCCTTCCTTCCTTCCTTCCTTCCTTCCTTCCTTCCTCCCTCCCTCCCTCCCTCCCTCCCTCCCTCCCTCCCTCCCTGGCTCCCTCCCTGGCTCCCTCCCTCTTTCTCTCTCTCTCTTTCCCTCCCTTCCTTCCTTCCTCCCTTCCTTCCTCCCTCCCTCCCTCCCTCCCTCCCTCCCTCCCTCCCTCCCTCCCTCTTGGGTTAAAAATCTTAACCTTGTGTTGAAACAGAGCATGAGAACATGTCAGATGGAAGCACGAGAAAGGATTAAATGAAAGTTGCCAGTATAGCAAAATATTTACTCTCTCCTGCTTCATATTTGATAGAAGAAATCATCATGGAAGGCTCTCTCGCCCTGGCTGTGTTTCAGAATAGTTCAGTGTCAGTACAGGCATCTAGGTGAGGCCATTGGAAGAGGACAACCAGAAAAAGTTTGGCTAACACCACCATTAAGTACATTGGAAACCTAGGTGATGGGAACTACTCTATGTGCTTTTTTCCTCATGTTACATTATTAAATTAAATCAACAAACACTATTTACCCTTTTTTCTAGATAAAGAAGCTGTTTAGTGGAAATAACATACCCACTATGACAAAGTAAGTAAATGACAAAGCAAGAATTCAAACTCAACCCTGTTTCTAAAGCCCATGCATCTCCCCACTACATGAAATATCAAATAGTCCACATCCTATGTTTTATTGTTATTTGCCTCAAGTAACTATGACATGAATTCAGACTGCTTTGAATATTATATAGAAAGTAAAGTTGTTTAAATGTGAAATGCTAACATCAGAGATGTCAAATCACTCAGCTCCTACTCAGGATCAAATAAACAGAGATATTCATTTTAAAGCCCCTATTCTTAGTGAAAGAAACAAGAAAATATCAGAGGCAGTAAGAATTTTCTATACTGCCTGGGTTTCAGCAAACAGTGCTATAAGAGGAATGTCAATCAATTGTAAATTCTCAGAGATTTGGTGTCATTTGCACAGTGAGCATTGCAATCGGAAACAAAAGCTTATTAAGTTCAGCTTCTTAGTACTTAGCAAGCTAATCTCAGAAAAGACAAAGGGGTGACAGGCAGCATGCTAACCTGTAGATGCTTTATATGCATTTATTGAAGATAACTTGGTTTATCTAGGTTCAATAGCAAATGCATGGATTAGGTGTATTTCACTACTTGAATACTACATAATAGAATGGTAGGAATGTTACTAGCCTCGGTCCTTGGTTTAGCTAAGAAACAATTTAGAGCCAAGACTTAAATACCAGTGAAAGTTTATTTAGAAAGTCACAGAGGTAGAGGAAGTGATTCATGGAAGTAGTGGGCCGCTGGGCTTCCTGGACTCAGAAACAAGTTACAGAGGCAACAGAAGGGCCCTCAGAGCTTAGGAGAAAGAAAGGCAGAGAAAAGGCACCTGGGGGACGGAGAGGGGGGAAAGCACTAGCTTGCTCTGCAGAGAGCGCTCCTGGGGGAAGAGATGGGTTGGGAAAGGCCTGGGCCTGCGAGACAGAGGGAGGGAGAGGGGAGGGTGGGGGGGGGGGAGAGGGAGAGGAAGAGAGAGAGAGGCATTTCCAGGTGTGTCCTTTCAGGATCATGGTCTCTACTGATTGGTCAGTTCCAGGGCAGGGGGGTCATTAGTCACTGCAGCCATGGTGTCCCTTCCTCTATTTCTGCTGTGTTTCTGGGCCTGGAGCTGAGTCTCCAGAAGTTATCTCTAGTTTGATCAAAACTCTGTCTCTGTGTTCAACAGACCCCAGGCTTTGTTCATAAGATTATTGATGCAGGTCAGAACCTCACTGTCCTGAGGGCCTAATGCTTAAGGGATTGGTCATGCAAGGGCTTGTATAGGGCAGAACCTCATTGTCCTGAGGGCCTAATGCTTAAGAGACTGGTCATACAAGGGCTTGTATGGGGGTCATATGAGGCTATTCTTTACCCCCTTGTTCCCCATCTAACACATGACTAGCAATATACCAGGGATGGAAAGGTCAGGGGAAGGTCTGACTATATTACCAGCGACATATAAGGTCAGGGGTCTAAACTGCATGACCATCAATATGCTAGGAAGAAAAGATCACTGTGGGGGTTGGTCCCACCCTACAATGCTTGTTTTCCCAGTTTTGTCCCCTGCTAGGCACCCAAGGCTCTCCACCTCAGTGACCTTCTCTGCCTGTCCTATCCTACTTCCTCTGCTCTTGTCTGTCTAACTGCCATTATATCAGGTAGTAGTTGAAAATATGCTGATTTTTTAAAACAAACTTCATGAATTAGATTTTTTTCATTTAACAAATATTTGTCGTGATAAGAAAGGACCCTCCTACAGTCTGGAAACATTGGTTTTATCTGTCACTTAAAGTTTTGAAAACCTCCAATAGCTTTCCATCTCATTTGGAAATAAATTCAAAGTTGTCATATGGTTCTACAAAATCCAGCAGGACCTCCACACCATCACCCCTTGGATCCAACTTTCTCTGTTGCACCTCCATTATGGACCTCAGGCTGGCTCAAGCGCCCACGTAAGGTTTGCAGGTCTCTTTGCCAGCGATGCTTTTCTTGCAGATATCACGTGCCTTGTTTTCACCTCTTTTAGGTCTTAATTCAAGTTACCAAATAGGCCTGTCCAGTCTGGCCGATGTGGCTCAGTGGCTGAGCGTCAACCCATGCACTAAGAGGTCACTGGTTCGATTCCTAGTCAGGACACATGCCATGGTTGTGGGCCCAGTCCCCAGTGGGAGGCTTGCAAAAGGCGGGCCAATCGATGTTCTTTCTCATCAATGTTTCTACCTCCCTCTCCCTCTCCTGCCCTCTCTCTCTCAAATCAATAAAGGGGAAAATTTTTTTTAAAAAGGCCTTTCAGGCCACTATTTAAAATGTATAAAAACCATCAGCCTCTCCTCTTCAGTATTACTTAAGCTCCTTTCCTGCTTGATTTTTCCCATTTCACTTGTCACCTCCTTACTGTTTGTTTGCTTATTTACATATGTGTGTTTATTGTCAGTCTTTCCCTATAAACTAAAAGACTCATCAGGGCAGGACTTGTCCATTTTGTTTGTACCTGTATCCCCAACTCCTGGCACCATGTCTAGGTGGTGCTCAACAAATGATTGTTTAATACATAGTGAAAGGAATGAATGGGTAGTTAAGTTCATGGAGATGTCTAGGAGAGAATAAGCCAAGTGAGCACAAGTTAAAAGGATCACATGCAGGACTGGTCTCGTGTCTGAAGGCTAGAAACAAGGCTGATGAACATGAAGATGATTGGTGTGAAATAAAAGCCGGGTGGTAAACAAAGGCCAGGGCTTACAGAGCCCTATGGACTATAAAATATTTTAGATTTCACTGTGGTGCAAACGAATTCTTTGGAAGTTTGTAAGGACGAAAGTAATGAGGACATATTTGTATTTTAAAAGCTCACCCTGAATACCGCGTAGGGAGTTCATTACATAAAGGCAAGGATGGAGCCACTGTCGATGACACGCTGAGAAAGGGTGATGACTTCTCTGAGAAGAACAGTAGAGGACAGATTCTGAAACTTTGTTGGGAAGCCTTTTAAGAGTTGCTGAGATATGAGGACACTTGTTTTGCTGGGGTCAGGTTCTGTTATGATCATTCACTCTTTCAACACATAATTGAAATGGAGGATTTTGCCAGGCATTGCAGGGGTGCCCAGATGGCGTACAAGCCGTTTTCTATATGATAGCATTGGCTTAGTGTTGAAGGAGTTATTTCCTCCTTGGCAATTTGGTTATGAATACAGTAAACCAGTACTAGAGGGACAGAGAAGTAGTATTCAAGGGATAGGTGCTTTATATGCATTATCTTATTTAATTCTCCTACCAACCCTGACAGACAAGATGATTGAACTGCAGAGGAATGAGCTAATTTTTTCAAAGTAGGCAGATATGTAGTGGTTGAGCAGCTATTCATACTTTCTGGCTCAAAATACCCAGACTTTTCAATATTCAGTGGCCTTGACTTCATAAGGTAATCTGAACACTAGGTCTGTTTATCTAATTTGGAAACACACACATACACACGCATATATAATCAATAATATAGAAAAAAATTTAATAAAATAGTATAACTTTTAAAAAGATAATTTATAAATGTGTTTTTAAAAAATCTAATGCTTTAGGTATAATTCAATATTTTTTCTCAGTTTTTTTTTTTTTTTTATCATTCTTGGTCATTATTTAATTTAAACTCATCTTTGACTTAAGGCATAAGTAGAATGTTTCTTTCATCTTACCCCAGTTAGCCTTATATTTCAAGTTACAAACATTCCCTGTGGCTTCTAATGATCTAGAGGCCAGAATTAAATAGTTGGTCTTGCTTATGATCCTGGGAGTAAAAGCAATTCTAGAACTAACTTTTCCTAAAATTAACCAGAGTGAGGTTAATTTAGCCTTTTCAGCACTCTGTTTTTGCCTTAAGATACACTATGAAAATTTTTCCCCCCAAAGGAAAAATGTTCATTGGTTTCCTCTGTCATCCGTTCCTAACTCTTCTCATTTCCTGACTGGAAGACTATCTAAAGTAAGAAATCCCTTCCAGTAACCACATTATCTGCTGAGTTGTGTCCCTTCCCACACACACAAAAGATATGTTGAAGTACCTCAGAATGTGCCTTATTTGGTAAAAAAGTGCTGAGGTAATTAGCTAAGATGAGGTCCTACTAGAACAGGGTGGGGCCCTAATCCAATTTGATTGGTGTCCTTATAAAATGAACATGTGGAGACAGACAAACAGAGAAAAAGCCATGGTCTGATGATTGGAGCAATGCAGCTACAAACCAAGAAACACCAAGATTGGTCATGAGTCACCAGAAGCTAGGGACAACACAAGGAGAGGTTTCAGAGGGAACATAGCTATGCCGACACCTTGATTTCAGAGTTTCATCCTCCAAAACAATGAGAAAACCAATTTCTGTTATTTTAAGGCATCCAGTTTGTGGTGATTTGTTTCAGCAGCCCTAAGAAACTAAATCCCTTATGATAAATTTGTGTGTCTATTGTAGATTATACCTTTTTTTTTTCATACATTATATTAAAGGCAATTCTCAAATCATCTATTTTTCTACATCTATTTTATCTGCCTTAAATATATTTCCACTTCCTTAACCTGGTACTCATTCCTCAGTATCTGCTCAGTTCTTTTCTCACTTTATTAAAATCTCAGTTAGAATGCGTTCTTCCAAAAGAAACCTTTCCTCTCCACCTTATTTAAAATAGCACTTCATCATTCTTTACTGCCTTATTCTGTTTTATTATTTTCATACTACATAAACATTTCTGGCATTACATTTTAGATTAATTTGTGTGTGCAAGTGTGTGTGTGTGTGTGTGTGTGTGTGGTGTGTTTCTGTTTTCTGTTTTTCCAGACTTGACTATAGGCTCCACTGGGATAAGAATTTAGTCTTTTACCCAGTTCTGTATTTCTAGTAGTTATAACAGTGATTTACATTACCAGGCATTAAATAACCCTCAAAGGTTGAGCAAAATTTTCATTATTTTAGATACCAGAAACTTGTTTTCAGTGCTAACGTAGAACCGGAAAGGCCAGTATAATTCATCCAACGATTAAAATTGGATATCCGAAGGGAAGCAGTCTGAGTCTGCTCATCTGAATGCAGGGTGTTGTTTCTGAGTTACCTCCTGAAGAGATTATGGCTTCTAAGGGAGCAGTTCTTTAGATTGTTACATACACACCAGAAGTATATTTTCTACTATCCATTTCTCCAGGTTGCCTCTTTGCAAGTTCAAATTAGAAACACTGCTCCACTTTCATAAAACACATTTTTCTCTACAGAAGAATGTCAGCACAAGTAGCTAAGGAGCTTTTCTTACACTAGGGGCTTTGAAACTGCATCATAAAAACTCTAAATTCATTCATTCACTCATTCATGCATTAATTTATTCTTCAGTGAAATGTCGTGACCCTGATATAGAGCAAAACTCAGGCTGAGCTGATGCGAGATTTAAAAAAAATGTAACAGAGTCCCTGTGTTCTAGCATCATGGAAGAGATAAAAGTGATATATAAATCAATGTAATTTAGTTAAGATGTGATACAACCATAAGAAAGGCATCACAATAGGAGAAAAAAGGGATCTGAAGCCAGAGCTGTGTGTTTTTAGCTTTCATTGAGGTTTGCTATTTTATTTCTTCTTTCCCTCCATCCTGAGGGTGGTAAGGCCTTCCAATTATTTCCAGTCTCTGGTTTCTCACCATGCTTGTTTGTTCCTTTAACTCTGCCAACACCTCTGTAAGTTCATTTAAGGGTGATCATTAAAGCTGCTTCACTTGAACTTTTCGGGAAGAAGTCTATTTGCTATGACACAATTGCTGTCCTTAGCATATTTCCTGGTCCATAGTAGGCACTCAGTAAATGGTAGCTACTGTTATCACAGATGGAACCATTCCTAATAATCATGTAGGCAAGAAAAGGCAGACACGAACTGCTACTGCAGATAGACACTCCTCGGTATTAGTCTCCAGCAGCACCCTCTAACATACCTGCTGACCCACATACACATGGTGTCAATAAGTAAAGGTGACATAAATACTCGCTATGACTATATATAAAAATAGCATTCTAATTCTAAGGAAATTGTCCTGAGTGATCCATTTTAATCTTGCCCACAAGTATTATAACATTTTATTTTCATCATATGAGATTAATGTCGTCACTAACTGGATTTTTCAATGCATGCTGCCTAGCTTTAAAATAATAAAAAAGCCCTGGCCAGTTTGGCTCAGCGGTTAGAGCGTCGGCCTGCGGTCTGGAGAGACCCGGGTTCGGTTCCCGCTAAGGGCACGTACTTCGGTTGCAGTTTGTCCCCGGCCCTGGTTGGTCGTGCGGGTGGCAGCCACTTGATGTGTCCCTTCACGTCGATGTTTCTCTCTCTCTCTCCTTCCTCTCTCTCCCTCCCACTCTATCTGTACAAAAAATGGAAAATATCCTCGGGTGAGGATAAAAAATAAAAATAAATAAAATAATAAAAAAAAAATTTTTTTAAAGGCTATTTTCAATTATGAAAAGTAAAATTAGTAAAAGAGAAGAAAAGTAAAACAAAGAGACTAAATCTAAAACAAAACCAGAACCAGGAAGAACTTGGGCATGGCCCTATGTAACACGAGGTTAACAAGAGGTTTTGTTATTGCTCTTTTTTGTTTTCATGTTGTTTACTTTCCGAAGGAAGATAGCCTAGCTCTTTGCACAATGCTGACAAATTACGTTAACCATGGAGGTCTGAATCTTCACTATTAAACACTATAAGTCTCTTGGCAGGAGATAAGCTCACACATCACTAAAACGTAAAACATATATTATTTTTCCAGTTCCCTGAGGATAATTAAAAACATTTAGAATGAAAAAATAAAAAAATAAAAGCAGGCTATAAGTATGTCTTCCTTATATCCATCTTCTCTGCCCCCCTTGGAACTAGATGCTGTCACTCACACTTGAGCCCAAGGCCTCCAAGTTTCCATGACAAAACAGGTTAGGGAAAGACTGCAGCCTGGAAAAGAAGCTGGATAAAGAAAAATGTGGGACATATAGTTTCAAAAGGACCCAGGCTCTAGGAAGGAGGAAAAATGGATGTTTAATAAAAAACAGAGTGGCACGTGATACTCTCAGGTAGTTTGAGGGACCAAAAGAGATATCCTATAGAGCAAGGGTCACTTGAAGCCTGATCATTGCGTTTATTCATGCAATGGGAAAGCAGAAATGGCAAATGAGGCTGGCCAGATGAACCATACCACAACTCTCCAAATCTCCAGCTCTTAAGGATTTAATCACACTGTGCAATGATAAGACTGAGAATTTAGTTATTAAATTCTAGGTTCCCTATATTTGTGCTCACTTGGTAAAATGAAGGGACTAACTGGCCAACCTTCTATTCCTCAGTAAAAACACCATTGACATAGTTAGCAATATGGTGAGAAAAAGCCACTTCTAAGAATAATCGTCAAGGCTGATTCATTCAAGGCCCTTTTATTTTGTCAGAAGGATGCTACAGATACCAATGTGGGATTAAAGAAATGGGAGAAAAGGAACCGAGTAATTGGATTTAGGGATAAGTGAATGCCAGGGTTCAGAGATTAACTTGCTTAGGATCACTCAGCTAGGAAGTGGTAAAAGCATCATTTTCTCTCACTCCATCTGGGACAATTTCCACATTACCTCTCCATCTGGAGATATGGGCCATTAAAGACATCAGTGCTATGTAATTACCGTTTTCCCCATATTAGCATACTGTGAATTTAGCCATTTAGTCTCAGATACTGATAGAATTACCACAGGTTAGTGTTGTATAAGTCTAGCCTTTTTATTAAAATTTAATTTTTATTGAATCGATTGGTTAATATAATCATATAGGTTCCAGGTGTACAAGTATTTAATGCATCATCTGTATATTAAAGTGTCTTTACCACCTCAGTCAATTCTCCTTCTATAACCTTTTATCCCCCTTTTCCATCTTCTACCATTCTCCCATCCCCTTCCTTCTAGTGTAAGTCTTATCTTTTATGGCATTTCACGTTACTAATCTAAATGTGCTTTTTATTTAAAGTTGTCATTGGGGGAAGAATGGATTCTACTTGCATATAAATGCAAGTTTCCATTATTTCACTGGTCAAAATGTATCCTAAGCAAACAAACATTAAAACCAGAAGTACATTTGAAGGAATAAATACACTTATTTTTTTTTTTTTTAGCCTGCAGGATTAATTTTAATGAAATTACATTTTTATTATAGACAATAAAATGATTCACATTTTATAAGTCCTAATACAAATTGTAGGGCATTGTACTTCAAAATGCTTGTTGGAAATTAATGACTGGCCTTTAGCATTTTCCACTAATTTTCTGTCTTATAAAAAATTGAAGATAAGTGTTTTGCCTGAATCAAGCATCTCTTGTATCACTATATACTTTAAAAGTACAGGATAGTTGTAAAATGATTTAATAATCTCCAATTTTGTGCTCAGAATCCTCTTCAGGATCTCCTGTGAAAGGCAGACAAAGAGATAGTCTGGAAGGAGATGTTATGGACTAAATTGTACCCCATTCTTCAAATGCATATGTTGAAGCCCTAAACCCAGTACCTCAGAAGGTGACTGTATTTTAAGATAGCGCATTTCAAAAGGTAATTATCATAAAATGAGGCCATTACGGTGGGCACTGATCCAGAATGACTGGTGTCTTCATTAGAAGAGGAGATAAGACATACAGAAAGACACCAGAGGTCCCTGTGCACAGAGGGATGTCAATCTACAAGCTAAGGAGAGGGGTCTTAGAGGAAACCAATTCTGCAGACACCTTGATCACGGACTCCCAGCTTCCAGAACTGTGAGAAGATACACTTCTGTTGCTTCAGCCATCCAGTATGTGATACATTGTTCTGGCAGCCCTAGCAAACTAGTACACTCAGTACTTATGTAATTACTTTTCATAGAATACATGGAGAATGTGATATTCTGGCTAATTTAAAGAAAAAGACATAATATAATTTATATGACGATTAATAACTTTAACAATGTATATATAATATAATACAAACATATTCAAACAAATTGCTGTTGCCACAATGCTAAGAGCTTCAAAAATTTATGTCTTCATAAGGAAAGTCAATCATTATAAAATATAGTTTTGTTGTTGCCCTGGCTGATCTGGCTCAGCAGTTGGAGCATCAGCCTGTGGATTAGAGAGTCCTGGGTTCGGTTCCCACTAGGAGCATGTACCAAAAATAAATAAATAAAATATATATATTTCTTTTTTTTTTTGTCAAAATATGATAGAGAAAACGTATGCTAGTTTTATTTAGGTCTATGAACAGAACATTTCAAACATATAAATGATATAGAATTAAAAATCATACATGAATGATATATTTATGAAATAACCCTCTAAAATACACATGTGTTTATTTGATACCCCTTTATTAAGCACATATTATAAGATGTGATAATATATAGCTCGACTGCCAGTATGGTAGCCCTAAGCTGCACATGACTATTTGCATTTAAATTGATTGAAATTAAAAATTAAATGAAATTAAAATTCCATTTCTCAGTTTCACTGGCCACATTACAAGAGCTTATTAGCCACATGTGGCTAGTGGCCATGTTATTGGATATGTCTACATACAGGGTGGTCAAAAGTAAATTTACAATTGTTCTTGTGGAAAATAATACAATAATTAATAAATAAAAATACAAACTCTATGTTTCACCTACGCACAACTGTAAACCCACTTTTACCCTCCCCACCTTGAACAGAACATTTCTCTCATTGATATCTGTTTTGTGTTCATGTCCTGGGTTCTCCATGTGCTAGTCATTTCATGTATGTAACTCAAATATTTTATTTCCATATAGGAAGCAATGAGAAAGCCATTTCTTAAAAGGTTATTAAGAGTATTTAATGAGGTGACAGCTGTGAAGGTCACTTGGAAGTTGAGAAAGGTGGGGCATATAATAAGTGTTGTGCTATGTTGAATGAATGCCATAGTATGGCTCCTGAAGGATAGCATAGCACATCAGAAATATATGCTTATCAATAAGTATCATGCACACTGGGATGTGAAAAATACATATTTAACAGGGGACTACTGAGGTGTTAAGAGATTTTCCCCATTGTCTGAGTCCAAAATTTTAACAAGTCCTTCATGATATAGATTTCTAATCTCTTGGTTATTTATTTTGTTGTTGTTTTTTTCTTTCATCTCTTCCTAGGCATCAACTTTCCTTTATCTGCATTCTACCTAGATTGAGAGATTATTTTTTTAATTCAATTCTTCAGACAGGCCAGACCTCCATTTCAGAGTGTCCTGTCTTTCCTGGATTCTAACACAAGTCGGGCTGCTCACCAATTTGACCTCCAGCTCCTCCCATCTCTTCACTTGGCCTATCTGATCTTCATATCTAATCCCAGCCACCATTTGCTCTAAGAACTCTCTGTCCTCTGACTGTCCTAATTCTCTATCATCACAATGATCATATTTGGCTAAAATGTCCTGTAAACCGAAATTGCCTATGTCCCCCCTGACTGCAAAGTCAAGGCAATTAGGAATCATTATCCTCTCGGTCACTAAGCCTATGACAGCTAGCACTGTAGCTTGCTCGTAGTAATTGTCCAATATGTTGACTGGATGAAAAATAAGGGAGAGAAAAAGGCTTTTAGTTGATGAGACTATGTATATGGGTAAATTATCAAAAAGATGGTATTTGAATGACCTTTACCCTGTGTGGATCACAGACACAGGTGCTGGTTCTTTTCTTCATATCTAATATAGAACCTAGCCTATATTTTGTTTCCCAAACTTAGTATTTGCTATAATTTAGCTAAAATTTGTCATTTAGCTAATTGCAGGATATTCATATAAAGTAGGGTAGAAACAAAAAATAATAAAGTAATTAATAGTCATTTACTCTATGCCTGGGAACATTCAGCCCTTTCACACAGATTCTCATATAACCCTCACAACAACACTGAAAGTTAAGGATTCTATTCCTTTATTTGATAGATAGGTAAATGGAAGAGAATAAGTAACTTGTCAAGTGTCACACAGATAATACGTAGTAAAACTGGAAGCTGAGCCAGGTTTCTCTAATTTCAGAGACTATTCATACTCCACTATAACATTAAGGTTACTATAAGATGATAACTTCTCCTCTCAAAAGTACATAATAATTATGTAAAGAGTATGAGCCATTTTTTCCTTCAAAGCAGGATGAAGGATTTCTGATTTTGTAAGGTAATTATTTCACTCATCTATTATTTCTGTTGTCACAATCAAATTTATTAAATATATGCTTTATTTAAGCTCATTGTACTTACAGTCTCCTTGTTCATCACCATCTGATTAATCCATATGTTTTGTTTCAGTTTCTCAGATTCCATCTATCTCAAAACCTTTTAGTTACAACTGACTGTTTAGAACAAAAACATTGTTTTCTAAATAAGAAGGAAGTAACAGTTTATATTAATGAGGAATGTTTGCCATTCTCTTTTCATGGATGTATGTATATACGTGTATATGTAAGGAATCTGAGATAAACACATTTGATAAAAATCTCTGGGGAAAGATAATTCTTTCTGAATATTTTGTAATTTATTGTTTAAGTTGATTTATTCAGCTTAAGCTAAAATGATACATTATTCATATCAACAGAAGCACACAAATAATGTTGATTTTTATCTTTAAAAAATCTCTTTTTTTACAAATTCACTGGGAAGTAGGCTTTAATTCATTGCCAATACATTATCAACTCATTAGAACATGAAATTTATAAGAACTTTTGTTCAGCTCAAGGGAGAAATGGTGTAACATTTTTTCACAGGTAGTGTGAAGGACAAATATGCAACAGACACATCAGAAAAATGATAAATTATTATGTACTCAACATTTTGCAAGGATAACTATTGAAAATTTTACAGGTGGCTCTTCCATTGCATTTTTTTTTTTTTTTTTTTATCCTCACCCGAGGACATTTTTCCATTCTTCATTCAGGTAGAGTGGGGGGCAGAGAGAGGAACAGAGAGAGAGAGAGAGAGAGAGAGAGAAACATCGATGTGAAAGGGACACATCGAGTGGCTGCCACCCGCACAACCGACCAGGGCCGGGGACAAACTGCAACCGAGGTACAAGCCCTTAGCGGGAACCGAACCCGGGTCTCTCAGGACCGCAGGCCGACGCTCTAACCGCTGAGCCAAACTGGCCAGGGCTCTTCCATTGCATTTTAACTTGCTACAAAGTAGCCCCTCAAGAATGAGAACATTTAATTTATTTTGCTGTATAAATATGTTGACATGATGGCGGGAAAAGTAACTGTGCTCCTAACATTTTCAGGGATATCTGTCTTGTCAAAGCCTTTTAGGCTCTCTGTATTACCTTGAAAATGGTAACCAATTAGGAACATAGTGAGAAAAGTATCCACAGTCATTCAGAATGCTGTTCCCTGTGTTGTTAAGGAGTCTCTTGAGGCCAATTTGGCAGATTAAATCGATCATATCCAGAGAGAGGAAAACGAATAAGGTAGATGGAGACTAATAGCATCAGACAAATATAAAGCTCTGATCAATCATGCGTTCACTTTGCAAACATTTATCTAAAACTTACTCTGTGCAAAGAACTTCACAGCTACTGTATATACAGAGAGGAAGGGGGTGCAGTCGCTGTGCTCAAGAGACATTAACATCAGTGACTTCAAAACGCAATCATGTGATTCTAGAAGTACATTTGATAATATCTATAGCTTGGATAGCAAAGTGCATGGCACAGGCAATATTCAGAGTTATGTTATATAATCATATATTATATAAATATTATAGGCCATATATGCTATGTAAATATATGCTATTATTAAAAGCAGAGGTTTTTTTGTTGTTGTTTTTTAAGTTTGGAAAATAAAGTAATGTGTTATAAATAGGATGAGGAAGGAGAGTCTCCAAAGCTCTCACAAAACGGTAGAGAAATAAGGTGGATCATAAGAAATGCATTAAATCATATTAATATGAAAATGAGGGATAGAATTTTGACCTAGACATACATGCATAGTTCACTTACACCTGGGAAAAGGAAATTGTGTTTTTAAGTCTTGAACTTCAGAGGACCAGTCCCCATCCTTCCTCAACCAGAGCCTACACCCCACCTTCTAGATCACGCTCTGGATACACAGGTCACTAGCGTTTCAAGGAATGGTACAGCCTGTGTTTCCACCTCTGTTCTCCTGAACGCAGACTGCACCACCATTGTCGTATTATAATTCTGAATGGTGGCCATGGGTGGTGGGTTGTGGGAAGCATGGTTAAAGCTGAGACTTAGGGGCTTAGTTGTTCTGATGTGTGTGGGCTTCAGAACTTGGACAAGGAACATGGGCTTAGGGTCATTTCTTCCTGTGCTGCCACATTCTGGGACAGAATTCTGAGGGAAGAAGAAAATTCTAAATTTTCACAGTCATCGAGATCATCATCAAGGTGTATTTTTTTTTTAATCCTCACCCAAGGACATTTTTCCATTTTTTGTTCAGATAAAGTGGGAGGGGGAGAGAGAGAGAGAGAAAATCGACGTGAGACACATCGAGTGGCTGCCACCCGCACGACCAACCAGGGCCTGGGACATACTGCAACCGAGGTACATGCCCTTAGCGGGAACCGAACCCGGATCTCTCTGAACCGCAGGCTGATGCTCTAACCACTAAGCAAAAACGGGCCAGGACTCAAGGGAAGATAGGACCTACTTATCAGTTTCATAGTTGATTTGCAGTTTTTAGCTGTTTAGATATATGGTCAGTGGATTGCCCTAGACCCTGAAAATATAAGGAATGTGCTACTGACCTATTCAGAAAAGTGATGTTGGCCAGGTGATGGTGTATGGATCTATGTGACAGGAAAATACAAAAGAGCAAGGTATAGTGGCTAAGAAAGGATGATAAAAAAATTAACATTAAAGTCACATCACAAAGGACTGGTGCCAAGGAGATCCTACAGGTGTGATAATCAGAATCATGATACCCAAGAATGTCTAGACCCAACTCCCTAGAACCTGGGATCATCTCACCTTTTATAACAGAAAGAAATGTTAAGGATATAATTAAATGTTCAGAGGTTGAGATAAAGATACCCCTGAGTACACAGATGGTCCTAATCTAATTACACAAGTCCTTAAAGCTGAAAACCTTTCCCATCCGTGTTCAGAGATTTATTGATAAGAGGTTAGAAGAAGAATAACAGAGATTCAACATTGCTTGCTTTGGAGCTGAAGGAAGGCACCATGAGCCACAGAAGGCAAAGTGACCTCTAAGAGCTAGAGGGGACGAGAAAATGAACTCTCCCCGGCGCCTCCAGAAAGTAACGCAGCCCTGCTGATGCTTTGATTTCACCAGTAAGACACATGTCAGACGTTTTACTTCTAGCTATTAAATGTGTGTTACTTTAAGTCCCTAAATGTTTGTTAATTTGTTACAGTAGCAACAGAATAAGTAGCATAGGTAGCATCACTAAAAGTATTTCCAGAAAATTATTAAGAGATAAGAAGTAATACATTCATGTTATAACCTTCAGAAATTATTTTGTCACAAATAATAAGACAACCTGGCACATTGTTGCTTATGTAAGTGGTGTCTTTTTCTGATCTAACATGAAGTCCAGAGGCAGGAACTCTAGCTAGAAGAGCTGTGCATGGGCCCAACCACTCGTTTACATGTTCACGGCCAGAAGCTGGCTGTTCTAGGGGTCATTTCCGTGTCCAAGAAAGGAAGAAGAAAGAGGACAAAAACATAGGGAGCAGGCTGAGAGACGAGTTTCCAGAAGTTTCAATCAACTATGTTTAACTTTGATTGACCAGAACCAGCTTTGTAGCCAACTCCAAGGTAAATAGAAATCACAGAAGATGAGTATTTTATGTGAACACATTGCCAGAGTTCTGATCAGGAAGAAACAGAAAGGGGTATTGGGAAGCTAGTGCACGTTTCTGAATTGTAAGCCTTCTCAAAACCTCTAATGTGTTAGTCTCCATTGGGGGTCTCTAAGAGAAATATACGGCATTTCTCAACTTGTTTTAATAAGGACAAATAAGTTTATTTATTGGCAAATTGGGGAAGATCCTACCAGGCTAGTGTACAGAATCGTTTGTACAACAGCATGATAAGGACAGGGAGCCATCAAATAATTCTGAATAGGGGAACAGTCCAGTCCAGTATCCCTCTGAGAGCAGGGAGCCCAGGGGCAGTAGGGAGATACTACTTTGCATATCCTGGGCTTATGCTGCTTTCAAGGGGAAGCTCGGCCCCAGGCACAGGAGGGGACTAAATAGTCCTTAGCATTAGGTTAGGACAGTTCATGCTTGAAAGTTCTCAGAACCTTCTCTCTTAAACTTTTGCAACTTGTTCAGCGATACAATGTATTAATTGAATAATTGATTCAGTTTCCACAAATCTAAAGAAACGAATTTACCTTTGTCTTAGTTATTTATAAACACTGGAAAGCCTTTAGGAAGATAACACTCTAACCATGATTTTTCTTTTAAAGTGGAACATACTGTCGAAAACATTGAATAAATGCTCAGTAATATTGAGGAGAGAGCTTAGCTAACCTTTCTATAATTACATACCTGTCTGATGAGGATCTTAAGACTAGAGCTCGATTCTGTTATTAGCCACAGTGACGGTTTTCCTATTACTCCATGGGACCACTGGGTAGTTCACTTTTACCTGATGAAGGTGCTAAGTTTCAGGGAATGGTATTAGAACGCAGTGCTTGTGCGTATATAGACTGTTCTCCCTTCTGGAAAATAACACTACCATCTCCTACCTTCTACTCTCCCAGGAGCTCAGATGGAAGAATTTCGCAAGTGGCTTGATGATGATGACAATAGAGTTCTACTTCATTTCAAATATTTTCTTCTGTTTGGAATTAATTACAATTATCTCACCTCTTTAATTCAGTTAACACATGTGAACACAGTTTACCATCTAGCAATACATTTTAGCATAATGTGTTATGCCCACCCTTTATTTATTTATTGAGTACTTGTTAAGGAAAGAGTCCTGTGCTGGGCACTGAAGGAACAGTGTGTGGCTACATGGTTATTGTCCTCAGAGAGGTTTTTGTTTGAGTAGAGAGACAAAAATCATTTAGAAACCGGCAGCTTAACCCGCAACGCAATGAGGGCATCAAAAAGGGAATGGAGTTTAAGCAGAGGGCCGGTCATGCTAAAAGCTCTGTTTACTACAGACTTGGGAAGCATCAGAGGTTATCTAGGCCTCAGAATGGCATCACTGGGACTCAAGAAGAACCACGGAATATGTGCTCGGTCTACAAAAAAAGAAAACAGAATAAAAAGAAGAAAATGAGACCTGTCTGCCAGCAGCACGGGGCTGCCCTTCTTCTGTATTCTAATAACCTGGGCATGCTGCTGTCTTCGCGTCGCTGAAGCAATGTGTGTAACCGCGAGGTGTTCTGATCTCCCCCAGGTAATTAACCAGAGCTCTTCAGCTCTTGTCTTTCCCATGCCAAGCAGAGTGCCAGGTCAATGTTAACTCAGTGACTTACTAAGGTATGAAAATAGTTCGGGAGGGGAGGGCTATTCCTCCTCACTATTTTTATTTCTTGAAATATAATACCTATAGGCATCAAACCCTCATTAGTTGTCTTAGAAGCAGCCTAGAGGTGTGGGAAATATACTGGGTATGTAGTCAGCACACGTAAGTACAAATCCCATTCCTGCCACTTGTTATCCTTGGGCTTCTAGGCAAGTGACCTAACCTTTCTAAACCTCCATCTCCAAAGGAGAAAAAGGGAGGTCATCAACTTAATAGATGACCATGTCCCTTATGGTTTTGTAAAAGATACAGGTTTTTCTGTAAAATAAAATAAATCATTACGTGGTAGCTGGTACACTTCGGGCTTGCTTCATATCCCTTGGCCCAATTTGATTTGGCCATAGTTGGGGCAGACAGTCCCATGAAAACAAGCTCATTTTGACTTTCAGTAACCCACAACTAGCAAACAGAGACTATCTTTCTACAACACAAACAGAGAACTCTAGTATAAATTACTTAGTTAATAATAATGTATTAATATCAATTCATTAATATAGTAACAAAAAGCACTATACCTATGTGAGTTTTTAATAATAGAGAAAACTGTAGGGAGGTGCTGTACTTTCTTTTTAATTTTCTGCAAAGCTAGAACAGCTCTAAAAACAAAGTTTATTAATTAAAACGAAAATAAAATCTAGTGTGCATACTCTTATTTCTATTGTAAAACTTCAGCTTATGGAATTTTTGTGTGTGGTGACTTCAAGTGTATGTATCTGAAACCAGGAAGAGATACCAAGTTTAATGGTATAAGGTGTTGCACTTTGTGACTATGACACATTTTCATTGTTACTAGTGTGACTGAGAAACAAGTAACACTAACAACCAGTTTAACAAAATATATAGTCTCACATACTCCCTTAAAAATAACAGAGTTACTGTGGTTCCCTTTTTACAGTTGAGGAGGGACAGGCACAGAGATATGAGGTCAAATATCACACAACCAGAAAGCACCAAGTCAAAATTCAAGCCCAGTCACTTTTTTCAACATCCGTGCTTCTTTGGACAATATGAAGGCAAGCATATAAATATTGGCTAGAAATATATATATTTCTATATATACCATTTACAAGGAAACTTGAACCTAAGTCTTCAGTTAGTTGATAGACAGCATGGTTTGCATCTATATCCTCAAAATGTTCACTTGCCCATTGAACAATATTCTGTTCAAAGGTTACCATTTAAATAATGATGACAATAAAGCAATAGGTACATTTCTGGATGAAATACTCTTTGTTAATACCACTGATTTATTCACAGGCATTCCTAACTAATAGTCATACCAGAGATAATTTCCTTTCCAAGCAAGCAGCTATGCTTCTAAGAATAATTAGCCAGTTTATCACCCTCATCTCTGCTCAGAGCTCTAAAGGTTATGGGGTGATTATATACAGATAGATGATACAGGTGAGATTGCAATAATCCTATAGGGAATACAGGGCTTTCTTTTTCCTAACATTGGATAGGATGTTTTTTGGCACATGGAATCTTTCCCTATGCATTGCAGTACATGGGTACTGCAGCCCACCTGTCCACAAGGTACATTTGTATTGGCTTTTGTATGTGTGCTGTTTAAGGATTGGGAGTGGCTTCTCTAGTATATAAGTATTAGTGTCTCAAGTATTGTTGAAACACTTTTTCCAGGGAAGGGGTTTGAATTCTAATTATCTAAGACATCTGTTAGTGGGATAGCCTCAAGTAAGTTACTTATGATTTCTGAACCTTGTTTTCTCTTTTGGAAAATGAAACCTACCAGAATGAGTTATTTCTAGGACTTAAAATTACAGTCTGTGTGGTGTGTATGGGGTGTGTGTGTGTGTGTGTGTGTGTATTTTTCCTAGGAACCATAATTTTGTATTTGCTAATTCACTGTCTGTGATGTCTTTATAGAACTGCCACAAATAATGAAAACTAACTGCATATATTTGTACATCAGTCTCTTTGAGGATGCTATTTACTTCTCTATATACCACTATACTCTGAAAATGCCTATTGTATGACAAGGGCTCAATTCATTTTAGTGGAAGATCGCAAAGGGGGATGGAGGAATGGAGAGGAGGGAGAGAAGGATAGCAGGGAGGGAATGAAAGACGATTCATGAAGGATGGCTTCCCAGCTCATCACAAGGTTAACATGTGGCTGTGGCTAATCCCTTTCCCGTCACAATCTGACTGCTAGGTTTTCATGGAAATGTTCTTTTTTAATGCCTTTCAGGCTTGGCATTCTGACTCACTGTCATTTCCCCTGAATGCCAAATATACATCCACATGCTTTTCATTTTTCTTCTTAAAAGATTGACTGCCATTTATAGCATCACCTCTTCATCTGGGTCATCTGTTTTTTCATTTATGACAAGCTCTTGCTAAATCTGTAAATGAGGTCAGAGTATCCTTACTTCAGGAAAATTCTTCATCTTTCTCCCTCTGCCCTAGGCTTTATGCCAAGATTGCTTATGCCCTGTCTACATGTTATTTTTCTTTTCAAGTAAGGTGAGCAAGATGCCAAAGGAGCCTTTGAACGAGAAGTTAAGTCATTTTTGATCTATTGAAAATCTCTGACTAAAAGTGATAGTAATAGTACTTCCATGACTACAATGACAGCTACATGCCAGGTATCATATTGAGCCTTTTTATGTACTGTTATGGGCTGAAACGTGTCCCTGCAAAGGTTATATGTTAAAGTTCTAATCTCAAGTACTTCATAATGTGACTCTGTGTGGAGATAAGGCATTTAGACGTAGTTAAGGTAAAATGAGGTCATAAGTGTAGACCCTAAACCAATATGACTCATGTCCTTATAGAAAGAGTTTAGGACACTGCCTTGCAGAGAGAGAGAGAGAGAGAGAGAGAGAGAGAGAGAGAGAGAACACAGAAGCAGGTGATGCTATTTAAAAGCCAAGGAGTGGGCTCATAGAAGAAATCAACTCAGCTGACACCTTGATCTTAGAATTCTATCCTCTAGTACTATAACAAAATATATTTCTTTTGTTTAGGTCCCCAGGCTATGGTATTTTATTATAGCACCCCTATTTAATGAATACATATACATTATTATTTGTTTATTTGTTTTCCATGGTATCTGATAAAGATCAAAGATGTATCACTGTCCCCTTTTTATAGAAGGTGAAAGAAAGGCTCAGAAATAACGTTTGAAGGGTGCCACTGGAAATGGAAAATCAACCCACTGATTGATGTGATGAAATACAACCTGAGGCAATGGGTTTATGGTCTGATTCTCGCAAATAAGATGTATTTTCTAGTTCCTTACATTATTCAGTAAACTGATTTTAAATGTCTGGGTGCCAGGCATTGTGATCTGTGTTGAGAATACAGAAAGAAATAAAACAATTTCTGGCCAGTAGAAGCTCTTGGCCTTTTAGAGAAGACATACACAAATACAGGCATTCCATATGTTATATTGAACATATTAACCACATACATCCACCCATCTAACTGGCATAACTCTAGACACAGACAGGTTAACTCGGTTGAAGATGAAGACAGTCCTCACAGAGAAAATGATGACTCGTCTGAGCCTTGAAGCATGAGGTGATCAGACAGAATAATGGCTGATGGCATCACAAATGCAGACAATAATAGCTTGTGTTATTTTTTAGTCACTTGCTGGGCAAATAGGCAGATGATCAGGGAAACATGAACTGAGGCACTCGTGAGCCATTTCAGGGTTTCATCCAGACACATCTTGCTCTGACCTCTTGATCCCCTGAGCAGAGCATGGCTGCTAATTCCTGCCCAGTTACCTGCAAATAGTGGAAACCCCGTCAACCCTCATGATAGACTGACTAACTGAATAACTGACTAACTGGCTTATAGTTGCCCATTTATTTTCTATTTGGGCTGATACTACTACCAAGCTAGTCCCTTGGGAATGTATATGAAGATAAATGAGGTGCTTTATGCCATAGGGTTCTGAACTCCTTAGCAGAAGAATGTTAAAGTAAATTTACAGTCATATTATATATTCTTTAATAAATATTTGATTGGATGTGCATAGAATATCCATGATCCCTTAAGAGATTTAGAGGAAGATAGCCAAGAAAAGACCTATAAGCCTTAAACTGCCAAAGTCCCAGAAGATGATTTAAGCAATGCAATAAGTAAGTAGGTTGACCTATTTCTTATTTTAAGGGCAGAAATAAAATTACCATTCCTGGGTAGGAAAAGGCTTCCTTCCATGGTAAGCACGAGCAATATTAAAACCAAGCTTTCTCGTTCTTTAAAACACTCCTAAGCTGAGCTAAGTAAATATGAAATAAGCCAGACAAATACAAAAATATAACCATGGAAAGTAATCATAGTACAAGGTCTTTGACTAATAAATCCAGTTCCTTTTATGCTGTCCCTGAGAGGTTGTCTGCATTGTGGAACAAAGCAAGGGCTTTGAAGTCATAATGACCGATTCTAGACCTTTCTCTTCCGGTTATAAGCCTTGTGAGCTTGGACATGGAAGTGACTTACCTCTCTGGGCTTTGATTTGCTTATCCATAAAATAGAGAGCAATAGGCAATGTGCAGATTTGTTACATCCAAGAAACTAATTAAAAAAAAAAATCTAGTACCCTCCCACCCAAATATAGCAGGTAGTCACCAAATGTTATATACTATTCTTCACATAAAATGTGTGTTTTCTAACAGGCATGACATTAGACTAAACTTTAGGACTTTAATTATGATATGTTAAAGTGTAACTGTGTTATTATCTTATGTAATCCTCAGTAACCTCCTACAGTATAGGTATAAGTACTATCACTATTGTACAGATGAGAAATTGGGCTTTAGAAATGTTAGCGGACTTACCCAATTCAGAATGTTAAATGGCAGACAGAGAACTTCACTCCAAAATCAGTGCAGCAGGTCCTGGAATAACTTGCTTTCTTCAGTGTGGTTAGGTGATAACGTGGATGAGAAGGAAAAGAAGCAATCTCTTCCCTCCTGAGGCACCTACCTGCCTGTGTGGAGTTTGCACTTTCTCCCAATATCTGCAGTTTTCTCTGGGTGTTCGGGTTTCCTCCCACACCCCAAAGATGTACAGGGGAGGTGAACGGGCTGTCTCAGCCCTCCCCATCCGAGTGCATGTGTGAGCACGTGGTCCAGCACCGACTCCCACCTTGAGCCCTGAGCTGCCAATAGGCTCCCGGCGCCCACGTGACTCTAAATCAGCATGAGCGGTTTCGAAAATAATCTTCCTTGTTTGTATTATCTTTCTTAAATGTATGTATAGCTCACGTTTACTTCATTGCTTAATATTAGATGTGTTCAGGGAATTTCTTAAGTTTGTGATGTTTTCTGACTAAACCTATGCCTAGGAAATTAACTCTTGCTTATATCAATTAGCCTGCTGGAAAATTGGTTTCTTTCTAGCCATTTCACCTGGACTTGCAGCTTCCAAAGACTTGAGTGAGGATTTTCTACATGGAAAGAGTGTGCTCTTCAAGTCACCACTAGGTGGCTTCTTTGGGGAAGCAATGGGTTTTTTTGTTTTGTTTTGTGTGTGTGTGTGTGTTTAATTAATTTAACCAAGGCACAAATTTAATCTAGGTACTGTTGAATGATAATAATAATATTGATTATATCTCACATTTCCATAGCATATTAGTATTTTATGTCTTGTTTTGTTTTTAATACAAATAAACAAACAAAAATCCTTGAGAAGCAGAATGGAAATCGCCTCCCCCATCTTTTAGGGGATAAAAGCAATTCCCAGAGAATATAATTAATTCTATCTTATTTATATATATGGGTGTACTAAAATAGTGTCGGTTTTTACTAAAATCTATGAACTCTCACATTTCTTAACTGCCCTACCTCTGCGATGAATCTGCGATGATCAGAACATGATCTCACTCACCAGAGTTGTATACAGCGGACAGTGCTGGGCTGTGGGGGCAATGTCCTGGCCAACAGCCTCATTTGAGATGCTTGTTAACCTTGTGAACTAGGCAAATTACTTATATATGCTCAGTGTCACCTTCTCAGCTAAAAATGCATTGAAAACTTCCATCTAATTTTCTTTCAGAGAGGTGGCAATTTGGCCCCATCACCAGCAGCTATGGCCCCATGGCTCAGGCTACCTCAGACTCCTACCCTAATTTGGGTCTCTCTCTCTCTTCATCCCTGTGCCTTGCATTTAGAGTGTCCTACCTTATCTGTCCTTTAGGATTGACTGCCTAGTTGGATAATCATCATTTGGTTTAAATTTCCCTCAGATACTCTGTCTCAGATTATTCTACCCAAATTCATCTTCTGCAGCCTGAGGGCACTTCCAATTTTATTCTCAGTCAGTCCAGACCCTAGGATAATATAGTGCAGCCGGTTCGGAAGTCTGGGCTGCTTCTGGTCTCAGAGAATGACCTGGACAGAATGTAAAAGAGGCAGAAGAAATTAACAATGGAAAAAGGGCAAAGCTCAAAATGAAGTTGGTGCAACTGTGAGAAAATATGGGTATAGGTTGCTTGTGTTCTTCCCTGAGGAGAGTAGTAAGAGCAGAATCTTTGGGAGGCAGGTGTGCTTTTCAAATCTTGTGTGACCCAGGCAGTCCCTACGCAAGCACACAGAAGATCACTAACAGACTTTGTGGGAGTTCCTGAAATACAGGTGTCTCATGTCTTATCTCAGGTGTATCTATTGCGTCTGTAGTCATTGGAGCCACATGGTGGTGGTAGAGTGGGGAGTAGATTGTTGACAAAGAAATACACCTTTCCCCCCCAAAAAAAGAGTTTCTCATTTATGAAAAATAGAATTATTACCTAGACCTAAATATGAACACTCTAAACATTTGTATCCGTACATTTGTGTGGGCAGAATAGATGTAGATTACAAAAATTAGGTTCAGATAACCTAGGAGTAGAAAATAAAAAGAGTGGACACAGGAGGTCTAAGTTTAAAACAAAATTAAGGAAATGTAAATGAATGTAGGTTTTATGTAGTTGTGGTTCCAGTTTTCATGAGAATTAGCACAGAAGTATGTTGATGTATGTATGAAACATTCCCTCTTATTCAGTATATTTTTTTGTGGTAGTCAACATGTTTTATAACTTCTAAAATGTGCATTTTTATTTTTTAACACTTTTGAATCGGGATGCATCATGGAATTGATGGTGTGAACAGACACCATCAATTGACAGCATTTTTAAATGATACATAAAGTAGCAATTCATCTTAAAACCAGCAGTATCTTAGAGTCAATGAATTATGTTAATAATATATGGTGAAGGAGTATTTAAATGGCAAAGAGAAACCCTTACAAGTCACTAAAAAGTTTCAATCAGTAGTTCTCAAACTTGGATGTACATCAGATTGATTTGGAGGGCTTAATATAACATAAGTTGCTACCTCCCCATTCATCCCAGATCACCCCAGATTTTCAGATTTAGTACATCTACATCTTATGCTGATACTGCTGGTCTGAGAACCGCTACTTACTTGTTTAAAAAAAAAATGGTTTTGCTTACTTCTTTATTTCTTTTATCTCAGTTTTTACTGCCACTAATTACAAATTCTAGTTAGACTTTTATGATACCACACCTAGAAAAGTATCACTGCTCTCTAAATCATCTGCTTACTGCTATTCTCTCCTCATTTAGAAGCATCATGCCCTGGCCAGTTTGGCTCAGCGGTTAGAGCGTCAGCCTGTGGTCCGGAGAGACCCGGGTTCGGTTCCCGCTAAGGGCACGTACTTCGGTTGCAGTTTGTCCCCGGCCCTGGTTGGTCGTGCGGGTGGCAGCCACTCGATGTGTCCCTTCACGTCGATGTTTCTCGCTCTCTCTCCCTTCCTCTCTCTCCCTCCCACTCTATCTGTACAAAAAATGGAAAAATGTCCTCGGTTGAGGATTAAAAAAAAAAAAAAAAGAAGCATCATACCTACAGATAATAGTTATCAACTCTTAGTACCTTGCTCACCAAAACACACACACACACACAAACACCCCTTAGTTTATAATTGAAGACTGTTCATAGCCAGACCATAATCTTCATGATCTAAATGAGTTGACCCTAGATTCAGCCCAATAAAAGTTTACCAACTAGTTCCCCAATATGTGAGCTTCTTTTACAACCAAGTCTTGCAATTACTTCTTTAAAATTTTTTTTTTCTTTATTTATTTTAGAGAGAGAGGAAGAGAGAAGGAGAGAGAGATAGAAACATCGATGAGAGAGAACATTGACTGGCTGCCTCCTACATGCTCCCCACTGGGGATTTGGCCCACAACCTGGGCATGTGCCCTGACCAGGAATTGAACCAGCGACCTCTTGGTGCATGGGTCAGCGCTCAACCACTGAGCCACACCAGCTGGACAGCACTTACTTCTTGTTACCTTGAAGGTAAAGGCTTACTTTAGTCTAGCACAGACAACTCTCCAGACTCAATTCTAACAACATCTCCTCTCTCAGTTTTTCCCTAACCACGGCAAAAGAGATCATTACTTCTTGGTATGAGGTTTATTAATATTATCATGTAGTATACATTACATAATCATTATATGGGTTTGCTTCCTTTTTCCCTCATCAAGATTATAGTGATCTTATCCTGAGATCATATTTTGTTTTATCTCATTTTCCTTGATTAACAGAATTCTTGGCACATAGCTGAGACTCAATAAATGGTGTATGTGGAATGATGCTAATTTTCTATTAAATTGGTGCTTTCAGACTGATTTGTATATAAGTTGTCATTATATATGTAGATAGAGAGATAGTTCTATCTGAGTCAACAAAAGTTTAGTGAACATGATGTGGGAGTTATTATCTGAGGCATTAAAAAGAATCAAGATGAAAAAATACACAAGATCAATTAGGCAGTACGTGTATTTATTGAGCACCGGTAACATATTAAATATATCTAAAAACCTTTCACAGTAAAAGGTCAATGATATTCTACCGGGGGACAATGTTTGGAAGAAGGCTGTGAAAATATTCTAGTGAGTTAGAGCCACAATATTGCTGCTAGTAGAATTCTACCGAGGTTCCACCAGAGAGCTATCCAAAAAGAATTAAATCACACTCACTGGGGCCAGAGGAAAGATGGTCCCCTCCAGACATAAAAGGAGGCGAGTGCATTCCAGAAATAAATGACTGTACATAGACGCGCAGGCCTCTCGAGGGTGGAGCAGGCACTCCGGCTGGAGAGCTCTCAGACTAAATCAGACAGCAAAAGGTCAGGCCTGACACAAAGGGCTCTCTTTACCTTTTTTTTTTTTTTTTTCTCATTTCTAAACCTTAATCAGAAACTACTTCAATCCTCTTAATGTTTGACTCAGTTTCAAGTGTAAATTGAAGAAAGATAGGCTGAGATAGTGTCATAGTTCAAAAATTTGGGTAAACACTTGGCTTCAATACCAGCATTCTTAATTATATACTTTTAAAGTATTTTATTAGAAAACAGCACGGGAAAAGATACAGCATCCTAAGGCACATTATCAGCTTGTTCTCACATCTATCAAGATTCCTACAGGAGAGATGAGCCATTGTGGCTCAGTTGGTTGGACATCACCTCGTGCTCTGAAGGGTTGCTGGTTTGTTTCCTGGTCAGGGCACATGCCTGGTTTGTGGGCTTGATCCCCAATAGGGGCAATCGCTCTCCCTCTCCCTTCCTTTCTCTCTAAAAGTCAATTAAAAATCTTTAAAAAAAAAAAAAGATTCCTAGATGAATTATATGTGACAGAGGCTCTCAACTAGCAATAAAAAAGTAGACATTTCACGCATACAGAAAATTGTAGACATATTTTGTTCTAATTTACGTTGACTTAACTAACCTTTCAGAAATCTTTGCATGTCTAATCTGTATCAGACAAAATCTTATTTACTGGTTTAAAAAATGAGGTTTAGAAAAGTCACATGGCCAATAAATGGAAGTGTACTCAAACCCACTTCTTTCGACTGCCAGTCCTCTTCACTGCCTGCCACCCCGTCCTTCGGAATCGCGAAGCATCCCTCTCCTGGATGTCTCCACACTGCGCTACTTGTTTTTAAATCTAGGTTCCTTCCATTAGGCACACCAAGTGTTCCACTTGAAGAAATGTATCTTTCCCAGGTCTCCAGAAGGCATCCTTCTGAGAATGTATATTACATTCAGAGGTGATCTTAGTCCTGCATTCAGTCCTTTAAATTACTCTTGTAAAATCTACTCTACTCAATACATAAATCTCTGCTAGAAATAATTTTTAAGTCAAAGGAATGTGAATATAAAATGGCATTTTTATTTTTTTTTTATTTTAATTAATTAATTTATTTTTTATCCTCACCCCAGGCTATTTTTCCAATGATTTTGCAGATAGAATGGGAGGGAAGGAGAGAGAGAGAGACAGAGAGAAACATCAATGTGAAAGAGACACATTAATTGGTTGCCTCCTGCACAACCCCGAGCAGGGCTGGGGATCAAACCTGCAACTGAAGTATGTGCCCTTGACCAGGAAAAGAAACCTGTGACTCTTTGGTCTACAGGCTGACGCTCTAACCACTGAAGCAAACCAGCCAGGGCTAAAATGGTATTTTTAAAGTTTGTAAATGAGAAACATTAAAGTTAGAAAAAAATTAAATTTGTATATTTATCCTTTCGTTTTAGCCCTTCATTCAAAATTAAATGCAACTATAAATTGTTCCAGGTAAAGTCAATGTTTTACTCTTACTCTCTTGTAACATGCAAAATGAGAAGTATGAAATAAAAATTAATATAGCTGAAAAGTCATCACTTCTATTTGGTGTTCTCACTTAAAAATGATAGATTTTCAGTGGTAGAGTGAATTGCCCAATAATCTTTTGATTGAAGAGCAATATCATTTGAATTTTAGGCATGGCTTTTAGAACCATGTAGATTTTCATAAAATTAATATTGTCTCTCTATTACATCATAAAATAATTGAACTTAAACAGCACTAAATTTTCCCATTTATGTCAAGAATAGAGTGCAATTTGACAGGTGCTTTAATCTTCCCTAGTAGGAGGCCTTCACTGCACAGCTCTAAACAAAGGTAGGCAGAATGAAGGTTAAGAATAAAGAGTTCTGGCCTGGCTGGTGTGGCTCAGTGGTAGAGCATTGACCCATGCACCAAGAGGTCCCTGGTTCGATTCCTGGTGAGGGCACATGCCTAGGTTGTGGGCCAAATCCCCAGTGGGGGGCATGCAAGAGGCAGCCAATTGATGTTCTCTCTCATCAATGTTTCTGTCTCTCTCTCTCTCCCCCTCTCCTTTCCTCTCTCTAAAATCAATAAAGAAATTTTTTTTTAAAAAATAAAGGATAAAGAGCTCTGTTTTCTGTTTACTGGGATTTAAATTCAATTCCACCACCTCCTAGATGCATGACCTTTGCAGGAAGGCATTCAATCTCTCTGTGCCTCACTTTACCAATCTGTAAAACGGAGATAGTTCTCATAGTACCTTTCAACATAGGATTAAAAAAGGCAATGAGTTATTTTTAAATACAATTTTCAAAATATTATATGTAATATAAATAGAAACTGCCAGTATCCCATCACTCAGGCAAGTCCTTAATAAATGGTTACTATTTTTAGTGGAAATTGTATTGTCTGAGATTTTGGTATCCAGACCACTCCCCTCTGAAACCATAGAAGTATTTCTTCATTCATTCAGCAAATGTGAATGAATCTTGACTAAATGGTGAGAATATAATGCTCAACAAAGTATAGATCCTGATTTCATGGAATTTATAAATCTTAAGGAATGACAGGCTGGATATAACAACTTAGTTCATGAGGTTTTATTTCTCAATTTATAAAATAAACATTTGATCTATATTATTTTAGTCTCTTTTTCTTCTGTAGGGCTAAATTTTATGAACTAAGTTTACATATTAAAAAAAACAGTTTATTCTAACACTGTCTATCATGAATCTGACCTCTGAGAATAAGTGCAGGAACACGTGTATAAATGTTTCCAAAGACATTACTTTGGATAACTAGTAGATGATATCACTAAGGAATTTTATCTCTCTTTAATTACTTTTTTGTTTTAAATGCATAATACTTGAAATTTAATAAGACCTACCATTAAAATAGAGCTTTATAAAACTATGCGCTTATCCAAGGAGTAAATTCCACACGGGGCGTGGAAACTTTTTCCTGCCAAGGGTGATTTGGATATTTATGACATCATTTGAGGGCCATACCAAATTATCAACTTAAAAATTAGCCTGCTATATTTGGTCAGGCTAATTTGGTGAGGCGTGTGATTTCAGCTGGTATTGATTTCGAGGGCTGTTGAAGGCCCGCGGGCCGGACATTCCCCATCCCTGAATGAAGGTATAACAATATAAACTATTATAGTGGTGACAAAATTGAATACACATTGGAAATTCTGGATTTGACAAAACTGTCAATATGAAAGACCTCTGCAATCATAAAAATGAAAATAACAAAATTAATTAATCTCAAGACATTAGAATTGGAATAAGGTGATGTATTAGAAATATATTAATTAGATAGCGTTGACCATTTTCAGAAATTGACTAAATGACAAGGAATAATGTGAGGAGACCTTATAGAATTAATTTCCTGTATTTTAGCTTGAAGAACCAACTAAAGGACAGTAAGTCATGGATTATACAAAGTTTTAAGAATGGAAACTGATCATTTCAAATATGCACTAGTAGTTTTGCACAAAGTGATACTCTATAAATATTTAAGGTCCACAGCTTAGCAAAAAAAAAAAAGAGGTGCAAATTAAGATATTAACAAGTATCTATTTTTCAGTCATGGGAATTTGAAAGTTGATGACATTGTTTCTCTATTTCTATCAAAATAGATATAACCATAGATGTAGGGCATGCTAGGAAGGCCAAAATAATAAAAAGCAAATAAACTTTTTTGTCTATTTTTGTAGAGGCCTAAAAAATAAACTAAGCAGGGTCACTGAAGTGTTGAGCTCTACTTTCTGGAGGTTCAACGCCATAGTGGTAAATGGAAAAATATAGCACAGTCCCAATCAGAAAAGTGATGCTCGGTATATTTTGTTGAATGTAAGAATAAATAGTCTGTTATGTGTATGAGTTATATTGGAGAGATTGAATTTAGTTGTAGCCACCAATAGAGGTGGGAGAGGAAGCAAAAAAAAATAATAATAAAACAAATAAACAAACAACAACTACTGGAAGAGTCAAAGTCCCTAGACCAAGGAAGCAGGAATTCAAGACTTGAACCCATGTCAGGCAAATACTGTAAAACCTCTATATAAGGGACTAATTCAGGTGAGGGGGTGTCCATTAAAGCTAAAATTTTGTTATATAATGAAGTAGATTATTCAAATGTGTATGTTAAAAAATTGACAAATTAATTAGTTTACCTGTTCTTACATAGACATATTTGTGTTATTAAAATTAAGTATGTATAAAAAGTTTAATTTCACAGAAAATTTTTCTATATGTATTACTATAATTTTAAATTTATATTGAATAGGTCTAGTAAATGCATTCATTTACCAGTCACCTTGAGTAAATAAATGGACACAGCTGGGGCGTGACTTAGCACAAGTGGGAACATGGGTCGGATACTCACTTAATCTGCTGCAGAAAGTCACACCACATGACAAAACTAATTAGCTCATGTAATGGGGTGTGATCATATGCTAATCATTCACCAAACGTTGTTTACAAATGGTGATTCTTGTATTTAAATATGTAGACTATAGTTGTAGATATGTAATATTTATTTATGTCAACAAAATTACTACAGTGTTTTTTTTCTAATGTGGACCATTTGCTAAAATGTGTTAAAAATAGCCCTGGCCGGTTTGGCTCAGTGGTTAGAGCGTCGGCCTGCGGTCTGGAGAGACCCGGGTTCGTTCCCGCTAAGGGCACGTACCTCGGCTGCAGTTTGTCCCTGGCCCTGGTTGGTTGTGCGGGTGGCAGCCACTCGATGTGTCCCTTTCACATCGATGTTTCTCTCTCTCTCTATTCCTCTCTCTCTCCCTCCCACTCTACCTGAACAAAAAATGGAGAAATGTCCTCGAGTGAGGATAAAAAAAAAATGTGTTAAAAATAACAATGAACTAATAACACAAAATTACTTGTTAATTTAATTATAAGCACATCTTGCATAAAAGCTTTTTAAAATGAACAGAGTGTTCATTTTCACATATGATCTACGGACAAGAAATTTTGTCCATTAAATTTGAAGTCTGTTAAATCGAGATCTGCAAAATTGAGGGTTTACTGAATTCCACGAAAGACAGAAACTGCAGAATAATCTAGGCAGGATGATTGAACTCTCAGGTAGAAGAGCCTTTATACAAAGGTTCGTGGCACCATGTCAATCCCTAATATTTAGATCATCCTAAAAAAAAAAAAGAAAGAAAGAAAGAAAATTCCCATCTCCATCCCAATCTCAAGTAGAAAAGACATTTCTTCAATATGGCCATTCTTGGATTGTATTTATTCACTCAGGGCCTGAAATGGAAGGAGAATCTAGTAGCAGGTACACACTGCTTAAGGCTGTGAGGGGCGGAAGTAACAGATGCTGACACATGGGGCTCCCATAAATTCACTCTTCTCTAAAAGACACATTGCAGAAAAAACAAACAAACAAACAAACATGCAATCTTCTCAAAGCTCTAGGGAAACAGTGTCTGAAGGGAAGAGAGGGTAAAAAAAGAAGAGCTAAGAAGAAAGAAAAAGAATATTCCTTGAAAATCCTTACTAAAATGTCAGGTTTTCTTGAGGGATTTTGCCATTCAACCCTCATGAATGTTCTGCAGTGTGTGTGACTGGCAGTATTGGATAGTGAGACTGTGTAAGAAGTAAAGCAAACAGCACAGCAGCAACCATCAGCTTGGTGTAGAAGGGAGGAGTCCTCATGCATCATGCACAGCCTTCTCTGACATTAAAGCATAGTAACAGCTCAGCCAGCAGAGGTCACCGGTTTGATTCCTGGTCAGGGCACATGCCCAGGTTGTGGGTCCAATCCCCAGTGTGGGGCATGCAGGAGGCCGCCAATTGATGTTCTCTCTCATCGATGTTTCTATTTCTCTCTCTAAAATCAACAAAGAAAAAATTTTTTAAAAATAAATAAAGCAGAGCAATAATAACTCAAGAAACAGAACTTCTTTAAGGTGATAATTTGTACAGACATATGATTGGTGTGAAACATTCTATTGTATAACATTCATTCATGTTTTTTAATTTACAAAATAGCATACCTTCATTACAATAATATAATTTAGAAAATATAGCTATAAAAATAAATATACAATTAAACATTATCTATAGGCTTCTCCTATGTAGAAATAGCATCTGTTAAGATAGAGATTTTGATTCTTGTCATTTTTATAAATAAAATATAAGTGAAATCATATGCTAGATATAATTTGGTATTTTTCCAAATTAAATATATCATTAATATAGTTAGATAGAATATATTTTATATATTCTTTCATTGCGTTATATTTTTAATAACACATAATTTTAGTCTATAGGCATGTTATTTATTTAACTAGTCCTTTTCTTTAGATATTGAAGTTGGCTCTGTGTTTTCCAAAGAGTGCTGTAATTAATATTCTTATTAGTAAATCTTTTCTCATATCCATGATTATTTTCTAAAAATAAATTGGTATAATTTAGGCTCTCTATTTCACCACCAAATGTTTCTAGGCTATCTTTTTTTTTTACAGATTCAAAATGCTATCTTTATAAAGTACCAAATTAAAACATACATATTTATCTGTATTGTTTTTCAGGAGACTGGGACATTTTGAATTTCATATAATTTTTTTATATGTGGGGTAAGGTAGCCCATACTCATTGCATATCTTTAAAAAATATATCTATCTTCTCTAATACACATAATACCAAATGTGGTTTAAAATGGTATATACATAATTTTGAGGATCAATGACACCTTTGAGAGACTCATTTTTCTTGTTCATGTTTTTATTGAATTCCAAAGTTTTAAAATGTGTCTCCTCACATGAGTTTTCACATTTCTTTGTTAGTTTTGATATATTTTTTTATTGTTATTAAGAGTAGGTGAAAATATTTTTATTCTAATGTATTTACTAATTGACTGTTGCTAGTATTATTAAGATCATTTAAGAATTTCAACAACTAGTTGATTCAGGTTTTTTAGGGAAATATTTTCTGAAAATTATAATTTTATCTCCTCAAATTTGTGTACATTTTAATAATTTTTCTTATGTTATTACATGCAATGAATGTACTTTGAAATATTTTCAAATGTAGTCTTAATTTTTGATAAGAAAATTTTAATCTCAATTTTTGAGGAGTTACTACATATAGTTTATGTTTTTGCGTGTTTTAAAATATGCTTTTATTGATTTTTTAGAAAGAGAGGAAAGGAGAGAGAGATAGAGACATCGATATGAAAGAGAAACATTGACCGGCTGCCTCCTGCATGCTTCTACTGAGGATTGAGTCCTCAACCTGGGCATGTGCCCTGACTGGGAATTGAACCAGGACCTCTCAGTCTATGGGACCATGCTCAATCCACTGAGCCACACCGGCCAGGCATAAAGTTTACGTTTATTCAACTCTCTTCAGATATCATTGTGTATTAATTACCTATGATCAGTTTTTAGTTTGTACAATATTAATCATGATTCTTACACATTTTCAAATAAACAAAGGGCCATGTATATGTCCCTAAAACGTGTTAAAAAGCCACAGTTAACATAACACACACACACACACACACACACACACACACACACACGATCAGCAGACTTTTCCAGTCTAGGTTTTTATTTTGTCTTGCCTCATTTTGCTGAAAGTAACAGCAGTTTATGGTAGAAAGATCACACTTTGACTTATCCCAACTGTGTTGTGATTCCGTATCTGCCTCTTTCTAGATGAATGCTCTTTGGCATCATCTTTTCCAAATGGATATTATAAGCCTCTGATAAATATTAGCTTCCTTATACTCAATCTATAAATACTGGAGGGCAAATACCAGTTCAGGTAGTTTCAATATCCAAGGAGGAGATAAGAAGGAACGGAATGGGTAGTTGATAAGAATCATTGTACACAAACTGACAATGTAAGAACACTATGATTTCCATTCAGACATGATTAGAAACAAGAGTTGGATTTTATTGTTGGCTCACCTCTGATTGCACAATTATTAGATTACTTATTCTGCCAAACCTAATATCTTCCTAATATAAAGTGAGTAAAGTCACATTTTGGAAATATATGTACTGTCAAATTTTTGTTTGCTTTTAGTTTTATTTTATTTTTGCATTAAATATTAACTTAGAAGTTATAGCTGAAAACAGTTTAGAGAATGGAAAAAATAGGCAGATAAATATTAGCTTCTTTATGCTCAACGGGAAGAATTCATTGGTCTTATTTATTTTTTTAAGGTTCTTCATGAACCTGTTTTGCAAAACACCTTAAAATATTAAAGAAAAAAATAATTTTTCCCTAGACTCAGCAAATATCTATGAATGGGTAACAATTCTTTCAAATGTTCCATTCCCACTGCCACCTCTAAATTATCATATATATGACTGTTTACAATTTTTTTAAAGCTCAGTTCTGCTAAAGTGATACATTTGCTTCGAAGTCTGCAGTCTCCCTTCTGTCTACACAATGAAGTATAAACACTCCAGCCTGTGATTCATCTCCCTCTTTAATGTCAGTAGCCCAACTTTTCAATCTCATTCCCTATGTGTGTTTTCACTACCTGTCACCTGACAGAGGAGGATCACGAGGTCTGTCTGTCCTTGCCAAGTATTTCTCATCTCTATGCCCCTGCTCACACAAAGAATGCTTTCCTCCCAATTTCTCCAACTTCTAAAGTCCACTCAGCCGACGTTTACTCCATGAATCACTTTCGGACTTATTTTCACACAAAAAAACTCTCCCTCCATAACTCTGTACATATTAATTTCTGTATAACACTTAGGTAATTATTATATTTCCACTTCAGTTTTATTTTATATTTGGTTTATCTGCTCTATAACATGTAAAGAATTAAAAAGAAAATAGAATGGCCCGACTGTTGTGGCTCAGTGTTGAGCATCGATCCATGCGCCAAGAGGTGGTCAGTTCAATCCCTGGTCAGGGCACATGCCCAGATTGTCAGCCTGATCCCCAGTGGGGGGTATGCAGGCGGCAGCCAGTTGATGTTCTCTCTCATTGATGTTTCTATCTCTCTCTCCCTCTCCCTTCCTCTCTCTCTAAAATTAATACAGAAAAAAAAATTGAAAAAGAAAATAGAATGTAGCCCAGCCAGTGTGGCTCAGTGGTTGAGTGTCAACCCATGGACAAAAAGGTCACTGGTTCGATTCCCAGTCAGGGCACATGCCGGGGTTGTGGGTTCAATCTCTAGTAGGGGACTTGCAGGAGGTGGCTAATTGATGTTTCTCTCTCATCAATGTCTCTCTCTCTCTCTCTAAAAGTCAATAAAAAATAAATAAAATAAAATGTGAATGCCTTTTAGATTCTATATATACATATCATCTACTTAAGCTGAGAGTGTTTAATTCTCAAAATTAAAATAATAGAACTGGTATAAAATTATTATAACAATTTACAGATAAGGAAAGTGAAATAGAAATAGGTAACCTAAATTACTGTGGAATGAAAACTAGTACCATTTTTTGTATTATCTCCATTTATTTTCTCCATTGCTCTTTACTTCCATCCACCCCCCCCCAATCTCTCTCAAGATCATCACCTTTCCCTTTTCAAATTTTATAGACTGCTGAGTTTAAACTCTGAGTCATACATATAAAAATCCCCTTTTCTTTCCCCACACCATTTAAAACTGACCATCTCAATTTGGCCTCCATTGCGTACTGGGGGGAATCAGATGCCCAGTTAGACCCCTTTACAGGTTAACCATGGTTCTGCAGTGTCTGGAATATATTTGCTTCACATCTCCCTTTCTTTCACATAAAACTATCCTGTCACTTGATTTATCTTTTCTTTGGTTTTATTTTCTTTTATTTTTTTCCCCAGCTTGTCTGTCTCCTCTGCTGCCTCCTGGATCTGACACTCATCAAACAACTGTATTCATCCATGCTCCATCCTTGCTCACTTTTTTTAATCTGCTGCTGGCCCCGGTTTTGAGAAGGACTCGATAGGAATGTATTCCAACAAAGCAGTACTCAAAGAAGACTTCCTGAACCCAATCACCTCTCAGATAGGGAAATTTAGAAGTCAGCTGAATTTAGCTGTCTTCACTAATGTCAGAGATTATCTCTCCTGTCAGCAGCAAATCTGTGTGATTCCTGTTGACAGTATCTGAGGTCCACACATTGCCTCATTTGAACTTGAGAAAAGTTGCCGATTTAACGTGGATTCACAAGTACTGTGGAAGAAATGTTTATGAGCACTGAACCAATAGCTAAAATAATTGAAATTAAATTCCTGCTCTATCCTGTGTAATTTTTCTGAGCCCCCAAGTTACCAATCTCTAGAATTGAATCGCTAAGAAAAATTGCAGGGATATAATAAGATCGGAAATGAAATAATGAATATGAAAGCACCTAAGGACTTACACTTAGTTGAAAGGATCTTCCTCACATTTCCTTCTCTCAGAGAACACCCTTGACATAACCAGGATAACTTATTTTTTCTTTTTGATCAGACATTACAATAAATAGATTTTAGGGAACCTTGTATAGTAGGTTAAGAAATTGCAGCAATATATGACGTTGCCCTATTGTAATTACTTGAATAAATGAATAGCAAGATTGCTTACAATAACCCTACTGCTAAATAAAAAGTCAGAAAGTCCATTCTTAACGCAGCTTTAACCTTGGCTCCCAAAGAAAAAATACATTCATTTTTTTCTAAGATTTTTTTTCAATTTGTAAAAGCTAACACCTAGTGTTATAATTTTTTCTCCATTTACTATTAAAATCAAGATCCTTCCACATGGGTAAACAGATTTGCAAGGCTTACGACACTAAAAACATGCTTATTACTGCTATTGTTATATGTGGTGGGGTACGCAATGCCCTAAAGGGGGAAATAAGAGACTTAGCATCCAGTTCTTACTCTTCCACAAATCAGCTGTCTAATCTTGTGAGAATAGTTTAACTTGGCTTTCTCCTTTGCTAATTTATTGAGTACAGTGATGCTAAAATGGCTTTCAACTTCAATATTTCTTAGTGGTCCATAGTATAAAAAGAAATATAAATCATTTGTATATGTGTTATGCTTCTTTTTCAATCCCTTTATAAGTGTTATCAGACAAATACTGAATCCAAAATAAAAATTGACACTCTGACCTTAAATATAAATACAGTTTTTCAGATGAAACAAAGATTTTCCCAAAATTCTTCCATGAAACAATATCCAGATAGCTCTCTATTTTTTATGCATCTGCATCCTTCCTCATGCTTAAATATCTTTCTTCAGATATCTCTTTCAATGTTTTTTGGATGTCTCTTGATTTTGTTACCTTGAAAATATGTTTCAATGATAAATAACACTCACTCATATTTCATATGGATGATATCAGAAAGAGAATAACCCACAAAATATAATAATATTCCTTATAAATGTAATATTGACATCTTAATTTTTAATGTAATATAAACAATTACTTTTTTTGTTCATATTATGTGCTATATAAATTTCTGTAAGTACAACAGTGAACATGGTACACGAATGTGCCATTTAGCCCTGGCAGGTCTGGTTCGGCAATTACAGCATTGGCTCAGGGACCAAAGGGTTGTAGGTTCGATTCCTGGTCAAGGGCATGTGTCTGGGTTGTAGATTTGATTCCCAGCCCCAGTCAGGGTTGTGTGGGAGGCTTCCAATCAATGTGTCTCTCTCACATTGATGTCTTTCTCTCACTTTCTCTCTGTCTCCCTCCCTCCCTTCCACTCTAAAAATCAATGGAAAATATCCTCCGGTGAGGATTAATAACAACAAACAAAGAATGTGCCATCTAGTAGCTAAGAGAGATAATAAGCAGGGAACTTCAATGTTACATAGAACATACTATGATGGAGATATGAAAAGAGAAGGTTTACTGGAGCAGGGATAGCCACAAAAAGTGTCTCTGGGAGGAGCAATACTAAGCTCAAGTTTGAAGAACTATCCATGCAAAAAGGATATAAAGAACGTTATGTACTAATGGACAGAGTAATGATCTGTAGATGGTAGATCTTGACAGAAGTGACAAATGGTCCCTGATGTTTGTTGTGAATAGTTTGAAGAAGACAGTGGTAAAAGGTAATGCAAGAAAGGTAAGAATATGCCTTGTAATAAGAAAATGGCCTTGTAATACCCAGTTATAAAAATTAGACTTTCTCCTGATTGTATCAGGAATCCATTATTTGAAAACTGGTTATCAAGAACAAGTATGAAGAAAAATAAATAATAAAAGTAATAACATTGCTACGGACATGAGTGTGTACAGAAACCAAAACAGTTTAAGGGTAGTCTGAATTAGAGAATATTTTAAATTTCTTTCCTCTGGCTCAATCTGAAATTTAATCTGGCCTCACAAAGTTCTTCTAGAATATTTCAAGAGTTAAGATTTTTAAGTCATATTTTAATGATATATAAAAATAATGTAATTAATAAACTGAAATACAAGAAACCTGGGTTCTGGTTCCTGTTTTACCACTAGCAAATTCTGCATCCTTGGAAAGATATACAATCTCTGTAGATGTCAGTTTCTATAAAAGGAGAGTATCTAATTTATTTAACACCAACGTCATTTTCAGAACTATGACTCTGAATACTTATAGTATGATCTATGGATTTGATTTTTCTTTGTAAGTGGATACATCCAAATATCTTAAAACTTGTGTTTGTTTTTATAGGTTTGATATTATTTGCATTATTAATTTACATAAAAATGTTTGTATTATATAATAAAAAGGTAAATCCTGCCTTTTTTATAAAGTTAAAAAATTTCCTTTAACAAGATTTGAATTAAGCAAATTGGTTTCCCATTAAAAGCAATAGGTTGGGGCCCAGCCTGTATGTCTCAGTTGGTTGAGCATCCTTCCATGCATTTGGAGGTCTGAGGTTCAATTCCAGGTCAGGGCACATGCCTACATTGTGGGCTCGATTCCCACTAGGGGCATGCAGGAGGCAGCCAATCAATGTTTCTCTCATTGATGTTTCTATCTCTCTCTCCCTCTCCATTCCTCTCTCTGAAATCAATAAAAACATTTTTTTTTTAAAGCATTAGGTTGGGGATTCTTCAAGGACACTATGGTTCTTTACCCTTGTTTACATTCCATGTGCTAAATCCAAACCTGACAAAAAATAATGGTCTCACAATAATTGTTCAATTGAAAATATATTTTCTGTAATAGAAATAGCTTCCTTAGAGATACATTGCTGAATGTACACTAAACTTTTAGATTGCAATGGGTTAGTATTATTTATTAGTGTATATTGCCATTAAGTCCAATTGGCAAAGGAAATGATGAGGTGAAGAGATTTAGATGATTTGATCAAGATGACCAAAGGTCAGTAAAAAATAGTTCTAGATTTATTAACTCTTGTTTTGGTTAAGACTATGCTTGACATTTTTATCTTTTTATAATCTGATTTCTGCTAACAACCATTACCGTTGTCAATAATAGTTATTAGAAAACAAAGCATTACTTCTTCACTCATTTCTTTATATTGTACATTTCAGTCTTGGGAACATTTTAATAGAAGGTCACTGGATCTTGTGGTTTTCATAAATGTCAACATCCATCCTCAGAAATGGCTTAATGCCAAGATTCTACACACTGTACCAGAAAGAAAGTTGTCCAGCTCTGAAACCCAGCAAGACAAAATGGCCAGCCAATTCTAAATTAATTTTCCCAAATAAAATCCAATTTAATTTATATTCTCATAGATAGACAGTAGCTATACTTTTTCCACAGTTCAGATGTGAGTGCTAATTGATGTTCAGTGATTTAGAGTAGGGCATGTATTTCAAGTTCTTCTTAGTATAGATTCTAAGGTAATCTTTGATAAACAGTCATTTAAGCCTTTATTTATTTTTAAATCACTTTAAATATTTAAAGTGAATTTCATTTTGTTATTTGTTCTCATTCTTCATTAGTTTAACACAAATAAACGAAGGGTCGTTTTAATACTACTTTACACAGTTTTAGTTAGAAAAGACTGACTTCATCTCTGCTGAGTTTTATTTTCAAGGTAATTATGCATTTAGGATGTTGTCATGAAAAATGAGCTCTTGCCCTGACCGGTTTGCCTCAGTGGTTAGAGCATCGGCCCATGGATCAGAGAGTCCCAGGTTCAGTTTCCGCTAAGGGCATGTGCCTCAGCTGCAGTTTGTCCCTGGCCCCACTGGGGGTCATGTGGGTGGCAACCAATGGATGTCTTTCTCTCACGTTGATGTTTACACTCTCTTCCTCCCTCTCTCCCTTCCACTCTATCTGAAGATAAATGCAAAGATGTCCCAGGGTGAGGATAAAAAAAAAAAAAAATTAGTTCTTGATGTGAGATAAAAAAACAAACAAAACAGAAAACAGGTTTAGAGTAGAATCATAAAAGTAAAAATTTTAAATGTGTTAATAAAAATTTCAAGTTGAGTGAGTATATTTATACAGATAACAACTCCCATATAAGTTTATGGAACATGTATGTACATTGGCGTCATAAATCATATAAACCCTCCACTGAGGTAGTAGAATCAATTATTTCACCTAAATACAGAACTCTTTTTTAATAAGAGCTATAATAATACTAAAAATAATAAAGTCAGTTACAAACACTTTTACTCTTCACTCATTAATCTGTGTATGTGTATATTATCTCTAATCATTATAATAACTATTGAAGGTGTGTACTTTTAGTTGTGGTTTATAGGTGAGCAAATTTAGATAAGACATCATTAAAGAAACTTCCCAGAGTCACACAGGTAAGATGTGAGTTTGCCAAGCTTAACACACAACGCTATTCATCTCCAAAACCAATCATTTTTTACTACTAGCCAACCCTTACCTATTACAGGTTATATTATAAATAATCTATAAAAACCACAAAGCATTATTATTATGATATTATTAGTGTTGCTTTAACTTCTTCATACAATCCACTCTGCCCAAATTCCCAGTAATTGGTCTGGCTGCTCCCATTATAAATGATAATTTTTTTTAAATGTTTGAATTCTCATAAATGAGACCACAGATTTAGGTTGGGCAGTCCAAAAGTGGCTTCAGATTCAAGAAACTGATAGTATCTTTGTGACTTTCATGAGCTCAGTATAGACCCTCATGTGTTATTTTTGTTTTTACTTGTAAATCTTGTGCTCTCTTAATAACTTTTGGAGTGAAAAGGAACAAAGCTGAAGTCTCCAGTAGAATCCCTAGGCTACAAGATCCCCCTGACCATATATCAGAAGACTGTGAGAATGGAAAAGCGTACAGCAGAGTTTTACAACATGTGCCCAATATTTTCCATAGAAAGAAAAGTATGCAATATTCTGGTTTCTCAGAGGTCGTATGCAATATTCTGATTTCTCAGAGTGTCTGTGACAATTGCCAGAAAGTCTCTGATTCATGTTTCTAACCTGAATAAAGTTGACAAGTAACATAAAAATCAGAAGGGTAGCCTGGCCAGTGTGGCTCAGTGGTTGAACATTGACTCATGCACCAAGAGGTCACCAGTTAGATTCCTGGTCAGGGCACATGCCCAGGTTGTGGGCCAAATCCCCAATGGGGGGCATGCAGGAGGCGGCCAATTGATGTTCTCTCTCACTGATGTTTCTATCTCTCTCTCCCTCTCCCTTTGTTTCTAAAACCAATAAAAGAAAAAAAATTAAAAAAATAAAAATCAGAAAGGCAACATGTCAAGATGCTCTTGTCCCAAACAGAAATGGAAGAAGCTGGTTATCACATAGCTCATTATGATACTGTTGATCATGTCCTCATATTTGCATTTGCATGTGGGCATCACGAACATGACAAGTGCATGTACACATGTTACATAGATCACACTCAGCAACACAGAGCACAGCTGAATGTACAATGTGAAGTGCATGATTAAAATTCAGTCTCTGTCTGGTTTGGTATAAAAGTAAATGAGTAATGGATCTCATTCCTAGCTGTGTCCCTAGCAGTCTATATCAATGTGGGCAAACTAAACATCTTCGTCGAGCCTGAACCTCCTCATCTACCAAGTGGACTTGATGGTGCCACCCATGGAATGGCTGCTGTGAAGATTATAAATGGACATCTAGAAAGAACATATAGTGTATATATAGCCCAATCCTGTGGTGAATGCACACCAGTGAACAACTTACTAAAATAAGGTAGAATTAAATTATTGAGTGCCCACTGTACCAGGGCCTACATGGGACACTGAAATTCAGAGATGAATAAACTCATTCTCTTTTGTTGAGTACCTTATGACTGATCAGAAGGTTATTTCCACAAAATGAGCATTACTAGAAATGGAACAACGTGAACATTAAAGTTCATGGTATATGGAAGGAACAAAAATGATTTAATTTAAAAAAAATTGAAGTGTAAGGTAAGACATATCAGGCAATAAATATAGAAGAAAGGCAGAGCCCCCCTCACCCCCACTCCTAAATCTCTGAGAGCATTTTAGGCCATGCTAAAATAAAATACACTTACCTGTTGTTTTCCTCTTTTGTCCCCATATGGCACCATAGCTTATGCTTTGGTTGGGAGGACAGTCGATAGATATTTCTGAGGTGAACCATCGCTGTAATGATGTGAAATGTAATGAGAAATACACTTTTAAACCAAGTGGCAACATTTCTTCCCTTAAACGTTCAATTAACTCAATTAAGAAATACATTTTGATAACCTCTACGTGCAGGGTATTCTGGTAAATCCTAAAAGAGATGATGGAGATTGAAAAAGGCAACAGAAGTTTAAGTGCTAAAGTCAGTCTTGAAAGGAAGCATGCATTGTTTGAAACACTAAACTGGCAATAAAAAAGGCAGTTTTCGTTCTGTCTTGGTCACATACAGGGTGTGAACAAGTAACCTTGCATTTTGAGCTTCCTTCCTCTTCTTACAAAAATAATAAAAATTTTTGATTTATCAGATGCACAGGGTTATTTTAATTAGTAACTGGGACAAAGAATGTGAAAGTCCTCAGTGCATGGCAAAGCTCATACACTTGGAAAACATGGCAGGTGTTTTTTAAAGTAGATTTTTAAAAAATTTACCCTGAGCTCCCCATGTGTTTTACCCACCATATCCCATGTAATTCCCACAACAACCCTAGGAGGTAGATACTATTGTTATCTGCATTTTACCGATATGAGAAACAGAGCTTCCAAAAATTTAAACAACATCCTCAAATTCACACAGCTAACAAGTGTCGAAATTCAATTCAAACCCAGGAGATAATGTGACGCCTGATTTCATGGTCCATATCTCTACTTTCTACAAAGTGAAAATGCTCCGAGCCTACTTACAGAACCAGGCCCTGGTGGGAACAAACAAGATGACATGACCAGCGTGGAAGTGTGGCAGGAGCTAGGAATCAGAACAGGTCAGAATTTTGTTCATGCTTGAGAACATCAGAGAATGTGCACATACCAGTGTCCCAGACCTTCACAGAGAACTGACGTGATGAGAAAAGAAACAAAAGAGCAGGCACCTGGTCCACAGGCAGCAAGAACGAGGCGGGCCACGGAGAGAACTCCGCCCCACAAGCAAAGCTTCACCTGGTGGGAGGAAGCGAGGCAAAGACCCTGGAGACAACCAACAATAGGACCGAAACTGAAGGCCAAAAAGCCCTGCGGAGGGCTGAGGGATGAAGATGACTTTGATTATCTGGTAAAAGGTCATTGAAAATGTCACTGTCTCTCTGTTAAAGAGAGCTCGGCCTGCAGTACATGACTGTGAAGAATCGTGATGTGTTCAGACTCTGAGTCTCAGAAAGGATGTTTTGTTCTCTGCAGGGCTTTGGACTGTAGGGACCATGAAAACATATTTTATCAAAATAGGTTTGTAGGACATATTTGGTTTACTCTGTGACAGCTTCAAAATAAATCGTTAGGGTCAAAATGGAAAATAAATAAATAAATAAATAAATAAATAAATGGGGATAAATGCAAGACAAAATAATGCGACAGGCCAACAAAAGATCCTCACGACAGAAAATAACTAAAACTGAAAAAAAAAAAAAATGAATTCAGGAAAACGATGTAAAAGTAAAGCCTGTAGGGATGAGGCTGGATAATGAGGTCAGATCAGGGTTGTGATATGAGTTGGTGTTGATGCCTAGAACCCACACCCCTCATTTCCTGGCCTCCTCCTGTTCTAGGTCCTAACCCCTCAGAAACTCAACCTTCGGCAACAAGACTTTCATTTATGGATATGTAACAATATGATGAGTCCCTCAAATCCTGGGCTGCCTTGTCTTTCCTCTTCAAAGCCACTAGAGACATCCAGAAATAAATGACTTGTGGAATTTAGCAAAAGTGTTAAAACAGAAGTGTTTAAAGTGTCAAGCTCAGATAGAGCAAGAGAGAAAAAGGGGAATTGAGAGTATGGACTATGGACTATGCAGTGTAACCTGAGTTCAAATCCTGGCTCTGTGATTTTCTAGTTTTATGAAAGATGGATAGATTAATCATCCTCTTTGAATCTCAGTTTCTTTGCCTGTGATAATAATGTCATCCTATGTTAGTGTGAAGATTAAGTTAAATTTTATGAGCCGTTTTTTATTCAGTAAATGGCACAATAGGTATTCAAGTATTGTTCGTTCTCTGTCTAGTGTTAGATAAAAATTAAACTTCTGAGTCCTATTTAAGGCTATAATAACCACTTTATAAATAGAAATCATAACCATGCCAGCTGTAACTATAAAGCAATTAAAACTGATTCCATTTTAACTTGCTTAAATCCACTGTCTCCAGGAAAGGCTGCCCTTCCGTATCTTTGCATTATATTGCAATGCTGTTTCTGCCCCAAATTCTTCCTGGTTCCCCTCTGAGGAATTGTTCTCAAACTCCTTTTTAAAAAATAATTTTTAAGACTTTTTAAAATTTTTATCATTCATGACACTGCAGCCCAAGGCATATTTTAGAAGTGCAATTATCATCATTTTCCTACTTCAACTCCTTCAGTGGTTTCTCGGTTGTTCACCAAAGATAAAAAGTACAAGATTCTTCCTGAAACCGTAAGCTGTGCACGATCTTGCTCCTCCTGCCTCTCTGAGTCTCCTTCCTCACTGGTCTCCAGCACACCATTCTCCTTTCTCATTAAGAGCAGAAAGATCTAATCATTTTAAGGCCTTTCTTTTTTAAACCTGCCTTTAGAAGCAGATTTTGTTTCACCACAAAACTAAGAGGAAGGTATAGAGATTTCCCAGGGACTCACAGAGAGCATCTGGATTAGCAACATCACCACCACAGTGGTACATTTGTTACAATGGGTAAACCCACATTAACGTAATAACCCAAAGTTCACACTTTGTATTAGAGTTCAGAATCCATTTTTGGTGAACATACATTTATGAAATAAATACAAAATATTACTTAATGTTGAAAAATGACCTTTAATTGTCCAGTTTTCTGTCATTTTGACTCTTTTTTCACTACAGCACCACAAAAATGGGATATTTTATTAACAGTGAGCCTCAGGAAGTACCTGATTTGAGTAATAAAAGAACTCAAGGTCAATAGCCACATGTTTAAAGAGGTATGATGTGGAGAATAAACATTTTAATGGAGAAAAAAATGAAGTTAAATTTATTTTGCTACTCAATTTTAATTTGCTACTTAAATTTAATTTGCTATTCAATTTCTTAGCAGTCTAGTTAAGGTTTCAAAGATTTTGCATAAGGACTAATCCTGTTTCTTTAACTCCATCTAATTAGTAATTGAAAATAATCCATAGTGATGTCTTTGTCATATGTTCAACATTTAATTTATTCAAGAGCAGACATTTTTATGAGGATACATTGACTTTGTCGGAGTTCTTTAAACCTTTTTATAGTCCTTTAGAATTAATTTTGGTATATGAACCCATGGAGCATCTGTACACCCCTGATATAATTTGCAAAATATTCTGTGAAAATCTGTTTGCACATTCTTAGGAAAGGACCTGGGAGTTTCAGGAGAATCTTTAATGGGTGAGTTAGGAAATACATTGATTAATTCAATTGTCAACTATATTTGAAGTTTGGTGTTCAAGATATTTGTGTACCTACTATGAGTTAAGTACAATGTTTTATTGTAGGTTTGTTGGTTTGTTTATTTCTTGTTAACACACATATTAAGTAGAATATTGACCAAAACATGACCTATTTAGAAAATATCACAACATAAAATGAGGGAAAAATTGGATTGACAATATTATCTTTCTACTAATATAAGCTTTGACTTCAACTCATAACAATGAATTGCTACAAAGTAGTTTGATTTGTCACTTGTAGTGGCATCAAATTAGGTTGCATCTGGTGTATTACCACTTTTAGTATAATATTAAGAAAATGAAGGAACAAAAAATATTGAGTCTTCCTATATACTCTTAGTAAATACATGTCTAGCAAGGGTACCTAACTTAGACAATAGAGACCAAAACCATTACACTAAATCTCGCAGCATAAGGAAATCAAACATCTAGACATGAGAATCATGTAAAATCCATAAAGGACAAACCGATATCCTAAAATATGCCTTTGCAAATTCTGCCAATTCAATCAACCCAGGGGAAAATTATAGTCCTTCTTTTTAAGTTATTCAAATCCAGTTGATGTCACCATATGCAAGTTAGTTGACATCTAGCAGCAAATTAATTGGCTATATTCTTTGTTTCTAAAGGGCAATTTTGTGTGCAATATGTAGGTGTTCTCTGTTTGCTATTGCGTTGACCTTTACAAATTCTTAGAAGCTGTCTTTGAGGTTTCATTTCACTTTTCCCCAGACTGAAAACAGAGTATTAAATGGTTTCATCTGAGATAATAGCATCACAGTTATAGAGAGGTAGATACTAAGACTGTGTCAATGATATCCAAAGCACATACTATTGTTATTAATCTGTCACAGACTTTTTAGTATGTTTGTTGACTTAGTTTTAGCTTTCCACTTTTCTTTTATAAGTATAGGGTGATCAATTACCATCAAAATATTTAATTGGCAGACAGAGTATAAAATATTTAATGTATTAAACTTATCTTTGTAAAGAAAATAAAAATGGATGTTTGTTTAGAATCTATGCTGTACCAGGTCTTTATTTTATTTTCAACATTAAAAAAATCATTCATGATTGGAGAAAATTGCCATTTAAAGAGTTCAAGTAATTTGGAAAAATCACACAAGTATTTAATAATGGATCACATTTAAGTCAAGAAACATAGGATCCGGTCTGGCCAGTGTGGCTCAGTGGTTGAACATCAACCCATGCACCAAGACGTCGCTGGTTCTATTCCTGTTCAGGACACATGCCCAGATTGTGGGCCCAATCCCCAGTGGGGGGCATGCAGGAGGCAGCCCAATCGATGTTCTCTCTCACTGATGTTTCTGTCTTTCTCTCTCTCTCCCTTCCTCTCTGTAAAGGAAAACAATTTTTTTTTAATGAATCGTAAAATCCAAAAGAAGTGTTTTTATTTTCTATATTTAATAATATCACCTTAGGAAAATTATCACTGTGACTATAATTACTATTATGTATTCATCCTAATCTATATAGTAGGATTGTCTTATGATGAAGTGCATTTTATGCATTATTTTGTTAGTAAATTTTAGGCAAAAGTAATTGACTCAAAGAACCTTTAAAGATTAAGTCTTGGGCCCTGGCCGGTTTTGCTCAGTGGTTAGAGCGCCGGCCTGCGGTCCAGAGAGATCCAGGTTTGGTTCCCGCTAAGGGAACGTACCTCTGTTGCAGTTTGTCCCTGGCCCTGGATGGTTGTGTGGGTAGCAGCCACTCGATGTGTCCCTTTCACATGGATGTTTCTCTTTCTCTCTCTGTTCCTTTCTCTCCCTCCCACTCTACCTGAAATAAAAATGGAAAAATGTCCTCAGATGAGGTTTTAAAAAAAAGATTAAGTCTTGTCCTTCAAAGGGGCAGTGTATTTCTTCCTGAATTGTCTCAGATGCTAAAAGGTAGTTGAGACTTTATGACACATGAAGATTAGGAGTGTGTAGTCAGTTTGCATTGCTGAAAAGATGTTTGAAAACAGGCTTCAGTCAGATAAAAAGATTTCAAATTACTGGTTTCCATGGTAATAATTGTATGACCTTGGGCTATTCATTTAGCTTCTTTCATCTAAATTTTCTCATTCACAAATTCAAGATAATATAATATAAATTGTGGGGTTTTTTTGTATGCGTGTGTGTGTGAGGATTAAATTTGTTAATATACAAAGGGCTTGCACTATAGGTCAGAATATGATGATCACTCAGCAATACTAATTGAATCAGGTTGCATTTCTTTAAAAGTACAGAAACTCAAACTATGTTAAGGTAGTTTGTGACCTATATAATAAGGAAGACCAAAGAATGAAATACGCTTCAGGCATAGAGGGATACAGGGGCTCAAAGGATACAATCAAAATTCCATTTCTCTCTCTCAGGTCTGTGTGCCTCTGCTTGTCCTTGTTTGCAGAAAGTCTCCTTCTATGACCCCTTCATGGTGCTACCATCAAAGCTAGTAGGGTCATGTTACTAGAAAGAAGATAGGGTGCTTGGTACCCACACATGAAAAACACACAACAAAAATCCACCATAGTTAGCAATTATTATTACTATTATTTCTTAATGTAAAACACACATTTTCCTGGAAGCGCACAGAGTGATAGTAGGCAGTTCCTTCCACCTCTTAACAGTTTAATTTTAGTTATCCACTGAATTTATTATTTTCAGTAGTTTAGAGAAATAACATATGCCATTTCATTGAATTATAACCTTATACCGTATATGACAGATGGACTAAAGGGACATTCAAATTATCTGATGCTTTTGTAATAAAAATACAATGTTTTCAGATGGGAAATTAGGCCACCGATTAGTCATTCACTTGGATTATAGGGCTGGATTTATTATCTCAAAGCCTTAACAAATCACAAAAGCTTAAACCGTTTCTTTCTTCTGTAAAATGAGATTGGTGAAACTCATAAATTCCTATATGCTATGATTATAAGTCACAATCTTCTATTTGACTGTTACTTTTTCCTAGGAAGATGGCTTTCTCCACTCATTTATTCATTCATTCATTCACCAACCAACAATTTACAGTCTTGCTAAGATTAGAAGCTATGTTAAGAAACAAGGATATAGAGAGGAATTACAGCAGTACAATGAACACTAGACTAATTTCCCTTTTCCATGCACAGTATCTGGATATACAACTTGGTATGCTCTAAAAAAAATGGCGCTTGTTATTTAAATAATAAGATCCAGCTGATGAGATTGTTTAAATTTACAAGTATAGAAAAGTGGGAGAGAAACCTTCCTTAAGGCAAGGCTACTTAAGGAGTTTATCCTGTTACATCTGCTGTCTTACTCATACAATCCACAGCTCTCTAGCTAATGCTGCTTAGCTGAACTGCACAGGCAGCCGCTCACAGAGTCCAAACAGGGTGTGGTTAGCTGTTCCCAGGCTCATCTCTACAAGCAGGAGGCAGCTGTACCTGGCATGTGCACCAGCTTTTCTGCAATGCTCCCTTTGGCAGCTAATTGCTCATGTTTTCTCTTTCTTATGCTGGCTCACTACTCTACTTGAACTGGACTTGTAAAATGAACAAGGGCTATTTCTTTCTGAGCCTAAATTTTCTCATCTGTAAAGTTGGGATTGTAGTAATATTCCCATTTTTTGCCTAAGATTGATAAGAAAATAAAACCTACTCTGTCATTTTTTTGTTTTCCTTTTTATAAAACTCTAGAAAACATTTAGCCAGGCAAAGCCTCAATTTTCACATGTGGATGGTGGAATAACAATAAATTGTTCTTATATTTAGTGAAAAAAAATACAGAGTCTATAAAATCAAATGGAAAATTATTAAATATTATTCTGTGTGTATAATATAGAGGTATCCCTAAAACATAGTGGCCATTATCTCTGCCCTTCTAAAGACCAGTCTGGGAAAATAACAAGTATATTTATTTCATAATTAAATAGCACTATAAACCAATATGAGTGATGTAGATGAGGACTTGCTGGCAAAGGGGGATACCCATCTGAGTTGGAACATAAGGGGCAGTTTCCGGGATAAAGGTAGATGGATTTGAATAGGGGAAAGCAGGCACAATAATGAAAGCTCTACGTACTTGATACTAATAGTAGATGTAGTTTAGCTCAGTGGGGCCATCAGCAGCTGGTTCTTTCTCTCTCTCTCTTTTTTTTAAATTAATTTTTTTGTCTTTATTGACTTTAGAGAGAGAGAAACATCGATGAGAGAGAACATCAATTGGCCACCTCCTACATGTCCCCCACTGGGGATTTGGCCCACAACCTGGGCATGTACCCTGCCCAGGAATCGAACTGGCGACCTCTTGGTGCATGGGTCAATGCTCAGCCACTGAGCCACACTGGCTGGGCTGGTCCTTTCTCTTTTTCTACCATCCCTAATTCTTTGACACAGAATGTGACCTTGATAGACTGAGTTATTTAACTAGAACTTCCCCTTTGCTGAATTAGCAGAATACCCTACTTTTTATCCATAATCTCTTGAGAATTGTTTAATTAATGTTTGTATATTGGGTAATTAGCATTGCCAGTTTTTCCTTCCCCCTCAAAGGCTTTATAAAATATAAAGTAATTTTTGAGTTAAAACACATCAGCCTCACTAGGTAAGGATGGGGGTACACATGACCCCCTAAGAACTTGTACTTGAGATGGGCAAAGTTTTTCCCCTCAGTAAGGTACAGCATGAAGAACCTCGAAGAGGCTAGGTTAATGAAAAACATCTTTGTTCTCATATGGGACAACTACAGTCAGTTTTTCCTAGCGGAAAGTATGTTCTCAATGACCGTTTATGCCTGTGTGTTAGGAAAAAAAACCTGCAATGGACAAATTCTAATAGAAGCCGGAAGGGCTTCAATTACGGGTTGCTGAGAATAAAGCTTTATGCAAGAAGACGTGCTCTCTCGGTGTCATCGTTTATTTCAAAGAACACCATGTAAGCAGGCCTAGAGCTTAAGTCTACTTCTTGTTGCAGGGTGTTCTGGTTACACATGGAAGTGAAGGTTGTAATACTCCATCAACTAAAACATGGACTATTTATATTAATACCAAAAAATGCAGTCACTGTAAGTAATTAGTTTCTCACTAATGTCATCATTGAGTGGATGCCCTACTTTCTAGCTGAAAACCACCTTTAATCTTAAATTGAACCTCCGTGCTTTTGCTTGGAAAACGGGGTCAACGATATATACCTCTCGATGTGTGATGAGGATAAAATAACTGAAAATGCACCAAGGGTCTGACACAAAAAAGATACACAAGTCTGTGTCTGTCACTCTCCTTTTCCTTGCAGCTAGCAGCATCCGATACTCGGTACTCGGCGACTGCTTATTGAGCGGATGCCTGATCTGCCCATCACAGAGGTACCTTCAGAGGAGAAGAATGGTTCAAACTTGAGCAATGATACATTTGAATCCATTTCTGTAAAAGGAATTGCTGGAATGTGTTTAGCTGTTTGCAGAAGACTGATTTTTGAGTATATAATTATATTGGAGGAAAGGTAACGTTTCTACAGTCAGGTTTCAGAATCCCAATACACAACATTCATTAATTACTTTTTATTTTCAGGACAGAGTACACAGAGTTTTTTGTGTTTTTCTGTTTTGTTTTAATGTTGCTCTTTTCTCTAAGAACTCAAAGTATAAAAGAGAGGTGTATATATATCACATTTATTTTATAGTTGGAAGAGCAAAGGTACTATAGGACTACAGGGTCAGATATTTTAGTAGGCAAAGAAGCAAGAGAAAGAAAACAAACTGGCTCAGCTGTGCTCACTGATTTACTTCATATTCAGAGAAACTCAACCCCTTTATACCAGCGTCCAGGCTGCTTACACTGTTAATAGTGCCCAGTGCAAAATGAAAATGTGGAAAGCGACCTTTGTTCAGAAATAGGAAACTTTTTCTTTCTTCCACAGACTCTTTCTTGACCAGTCATGGTGTTCTGCATTTGCCTGTAATGTCACACTCCTTCAGGACTCATGGGACATGTGCAGATCCTCACAGTCTCCACCGTGCAAATCGGCGTGTGTGCACAACCCACCAGCTAGCACACTCCTCCTCCCACCAGCCATGGCTTGTCAGTGAGATGTGGAGCCAGGCACCTCCCAAGTCCATTGGTCTGCTGGTTACCCACACATGGGGGATGGGCCACCAACAAGTGATTATTACCTCTTCCCTAATATACACACTTGGCAGAGGGATGGGCAGATAGTCATTTGCTGAACTGTGTGGCCAGTTAAAGGCAGGAAGGCTGCTGCCATGCCCAGCCTGAGACACTGAGAATAGAAAATATCAGGTGGCAGAGAAGCAGGCACTGGAAAACCTATCTCTGGAGGTCACAGATAGGGAGGCTACAAGGCAGGGGATGCCCTTGAGTCAAGTCCCAGACCCTCAGATCTGACTCCATTGCCCCGCTGAAATTCACTTCCAAAACCCAAATTTAAAGATAACATTAATGATTTCAAGACAGTGACTGTAGGACCCTTCTGGGCATAGAGCCCTATGTGACCACTCTGGTTGTATACCCATGAGGTCAACCCTGGCCAGTGTGCTGCTCAGGCAAAATATAAGAGAGAACAGGTATTGCATCATGCTGACAGTGAGGTTTATTCCCAGTATTAAATGGTCTTCAGGAAAGTGGGAAGCAAGGGGGTGGGGTGGAACATGAGGCAGAGCTAATCAACATTTCAGAGCTCAAGGTTATGACGTAACCATTCCAAGGCAGAAGAGTCCACTCAGAAGTTGAAATGGAAAGGTGGGGAGGCTGGGAGCTGGTTTGGTGACTGCTCTGTTGCACACAGGTCTCAACATCAGTTGGGTTTGGACAAAAAGAGATACATCTAAGTCACATAATGGTTAGCCTCAGCTGGGTCCCAACACTGATTTGTGACTGGCGGACCAAGTGGAAGTTTATCTGTATTTCTGAGCTTTAGTTTCCTTGTTTGTAAAATGGAAATAGTGCCTCCCTTGCAGAGGTTTTGGAAAGTTAAATGGACTAAAAATTGTGGAATATGTCTTATAAATTCAGAAACTAATGTTTATTTGCCAGTAGTTGTTTCCTTCCTTCCTTCCTTCCTTCCTTCCTTCCTTCCTTCCTTCCTTCCTTCCTTCCTTCCTTCCTTCCTTCCTTTTATTTTACCTTTTTGCTTATAACATCTCTCAGTCTTAGGATATAATTTAATTGTTTAGAAAACTGACAGGAAATTTCAGATAACAAAAATATCCATCAAAGCATGTAGCTGCCAAGTTAGAGATACTTAAAGAGAATCTATAGCAACATACCATATTGAATCAATACTGGGTCAATACTACCCTCAAAACGAAAAAACTATAGTGCATGAGAAATGTTGCCTTAAGCAGAAAACAATTCTTACATGCATTATTTAAACCTGGAAACTCATTCTCCAGTACAGAATAAGCAGATGTACACAGAGGAATGTTGTTTGCTAAGGAGCAAAAGCTCTGCAGGAGCTGACTTGATCAGCATCTGATGTGGTGACCATCAGAAGTTTGGGGTAATAGAAAAGTGCCAGAGATCAGGTACCTATCTGGAAAGTTGTACTTGACTTTGAGCAAATCCCTTCACACATCCGAATCTCCATGGTTCACCTAGGAATAGCAGGGGTGAACTTGGCAGAGAGCAGTGATGAATGTGTGTCTAATAAAATGACCCTTTTGGTTTTCAAAGAAGTGGCAGCAACTTGGAAACTGTCACATAGAGAAGTGGGATAAATGTGATGTTTTAACATCTAGTGTGGAAACATAATTGTGACATTGAAATGAATACTCTCTCTATTTCTGTGTATCCAATTCAATTTTTAGGGCAAAATACATATAGATCAACCAAAAGATTGCTTCCAGATTTCAAACTACCCTGTTATGGACTGGATATGTGTGTCCTCTCCAAATTTGTATGTTGAAGCCCTAATACTCAATAAGGTGGAACTTGGAGGTGGGGCCCCGTGTTGGGATTAGTATCCTCATTAGAAAAGGAAGAGAGACCAGCGCTCTCGCTCATTTCACCATGTGAGAACTGCCTAAAGGGGGCACCTGTAAGCCAAGAAGTTGTCCTTCTCCAGAACTGTTATCTTTTGGCACCTAGATCATGAAGTCTGCAGCCCCCAGAACGAGGAGAAATAAATCTCTTGTTTAAGCCACACAGTCTATGGTATTTTACTACAGCAGCCCAGGCTGACTAAGACAATCCCCTAGAACTTTTTGAGAAAAGTATGGGCTTTGATTTATAAAGTTTCTAAACTTAGCTTCATTTCTCAGATAAATTCTGATGACGTGATCATTTATTGTTCTAGACTCAAGGAGAGTTTTTATATTCTGATGAGCTATCTGTTGTTATGTAATTGTCTTCTTTATTAAATATAAAACACACGCAAAGCTACAAAGTTTATTTCTTTTAAAACCTACATTAAAAAAATCTGTTGACTAAATAAATTATTTTTATAAGATTAAGCAGCTTGAATTATTTTCACAGTTTGCCCTTTCATTAACACATGCTGTGTACTTATATCTGTAAATTAGTTGATTGAGCTTTTGTTGCAACCCTGTTCAAAGCTTGATTATCTGTAGAATGAAGGTTTATATAAGAGTACAGAAGCAGGAACATCCAGTAACTAACATATTAAATATTGATAAAATGTAACCACAGAATGAAGAGGAACTTTAAGATGGATACTTTTGCACATATAATCTAAAAGCCAGCTGTTGGTTTAACAAAGAGAATCTGTCATATCTAGACAGATCTTTAATCATTGATTATATTTTTGGGTGTGTATTTCTATTTGGCTTTTCTATTTGATGCCAGGAAGTGATTTGCCAAATACGTGGGTGGAAAAAAGGAGGTTACAGCTGTTTGCATGGAAAGATAATATAATAATTAATAAATAATAACATAAGTATAAACTCTGTTTTGGGTACTCAAAACTGTAAACCTACTTTTGCCCACCCCTGTATATTCTTCAGATAAGCAGTTCTAATCAAAGAGGTAGAACTTCACTTTTTAACAGTATACCTGAGAATAAAATATTATTCAAAAGTACAAATCATGAAGTTAATAATATTTTAACACAAATGTGGACATTACTTGCCAATTACTCTTTAATCTCCTTGTGCGTGATATAGGAGAGCACATGGCTAATTTAGACACTATACTAACTTGGTAAAAAGTCATGTAGGCACCCCAAGAGCAATACGTGAGGGACACTGTGCTTATCATACTGGTATGAACACAGGATTGAGTCATTCTGGAAATTAAAAAATAACCACCAGACAGACCATTTAATTAAGATAATGTATCACATAGTACATGATCTTGAAAGAAGAGAAAGAAATATCATTTATTTGACTTTTAAACATATTGAAATGCATTATATTGAATTTACATCAAGGGCCAGGAACTGAAAGTGCAGGTTCCTAAAGATGCTTCTTGAGATTAGGCAATAATCTGGCAAGGCAGTTTACAGATGTTTCTTTAATGGATGTTTATTATACCTCATTGGGCATATTTTTCTCTGCTTATGCCAAAAAATCAAGACTTGTTACTCAGAAAGCATCTGTTGTAGCACTCTAGCTTGTATATTTAAGATCCAATGTAGATCATTTTTAACACATTTATTTCTAGGGATAATCATATAATGAAGTAAATAACAGTAATGGGCAGGAGAGAAACTTGGACAGTGAAAATTTCTTTTATTAAAGTATTATATTAAAGTATATATACTATAATCCTGCCAGTATAACCAACAAACAAAATATTACAGGTTTTTAGAAATATATATATATATATTTTATTGATTTTAGAAAGAGAGAAAGGGAGAGGGGGAGAGAGAGAGAGAGAGAAACATCGATGAGAGAGAACATCGATTGGCTGCCTCCTGCATGCCCCACACTGGGGATTGGGCCCACAACCTGGGCATTTGCCCTGACCAGGAATCGAACTGGTGACCTCCTGGTGCATGGGTTGATGCTCAACCACTGAGCCACACCAGCTGGGCAAAACATTGCGGTTTTTAAAAGAGGAAAATTGAATTGTACTTTTTAATTAAAATATCTTTTTTTAAAAAAGGGGGAAAATTTTTATAACTTCATATCACTAACATAGTAATGAATAAAATCACTATGTCTGTCTTCAAGCCCTAATTTTTGCAAATTTGACAAGTGCATCAAAATTGATTTTTTTCAATATTCATTATTAATACCTATCCTCACTAGATTTGGTCTGTTAATCTACCTCTGCTTATAATCAGAAAATACTTTTTGCTAATTTCTAAAAATTTTGTCTTACATAATATATATATTATACACAGACACACACACACTGAGAGAGAGAGAGAGGAATCTAGAAGAAATTCCAACAAATAGCAATTTAAAATAAATCTAGAAATGTCTGTACTCTCTGCTATAAGTGTACTTCTTCACAATAGCTTCCAGAAATTTCAAATGTCTTTACCACTGAAAGAATTTAAACATAAATATAAAATCCAATTGGTCACATGGAATGGTAGAACTAAAGTATCTCAGGTTGCATTTCTGCACCTCTATATAAAATATTTGTGTTGTTTATTTTGAGTCAATGGTTTAATGTAGGAATATGTAGTACTAGTAGTGATCCTAGGACTCTCACTTTTTTTTTTTCTTTGAATATGTAGTAAATCCATAAAAATAATGAGGCTAATCATCAGGCACAAATTCTTGGAAGATAGATAAAAGGTGAGATGCTAAAATTCTTTTATAAAATTATTTGGCCTAACCCACGTTAAGTATATTATGTCTGTTGTTAATGCTCTTTCATGATAACTACTAGTGAGATATAAAAACAAATTGCATCATTAGCTATTATGGGTAATAATGAAAACACATACAAATGCTACCTTCTTAAGAAAAAATAAATTTGCTGATTTAATAAAATATTTGACCTATCAAAAATAGTGTTTATATTTTTACAGAAGAAATGCATTTACTATGGATTAAAATATAGATGGGTATGTTGTAATAGAGAATTTTTAAAAAAGAGTCATCCATGATTTTTTTCTTCTTCCCTTCCCAGAGAAAACTGTTGTTAACATTTGGATGTAAGGGAAGTTCTTCTGAAAGATATTAAACTCAAACAGACAAACAAAGCACAGACACAGGGCAATTCTTTTCTTAGAAAGGACTATATTTTTTGATTGTATATATTCTCATCTGAAGTTGAGAGTACCATGCCGATTTTGCAGGATGTACAAAATGCCAATGCAATGGAGTGAATAAAATTTGTCCACCAAACAATAAGCATGGGAAACAATGCCTTTTGTATTCTCTGCAAATCGTGTTAAAAAAATCTCACCACGAGACCCTCTCGGAAGTGCCTCTGCTGGAAGACAGCATTGTTCCGTGGAAAGGGCAGCAGAAGAAAATTCCAGGGAACAGAGTTCTGTCTGTGAGATAAGCCATGGCACTGGAGAATGGCAAAGTTAGTAAAGATCTATTTGACAGAACCTATCTTCCTAAATACATAGATGAGAAAACTAAGGCTCAGAGATGAGAACAGGCATCCTCAGCTCTTACAGGGCGAGACTGTAGCAGCTAGACAACACAGTTACCTGGTTTGCTTGGTTCTTTCTGTTTAAAGAGCTGGGAATGAAGGTGGGTAGAAAAAAGTAGGAAACAGGTAGACTGTGGTCAGCAGAGCCTGGATCATGGAGAAGAGAGCAAGCAGGAGCTTTTCTGAGTAGATACAAAGTGAAAATTGATCCAATCTCCAGGAACTCTGAATAAATTCATAGAATTTATGGTAAAACTGGGATGCTGATCAGAGCTATTATAAATACCATATTAATTATAGCAATTTTTTACATAATATCCAAAGAAAACGTCTTTTGCTTTCCGGTCTGAGACTATTGTGAGGGTTTCTCTTTTTATTTAAAATATATACCTTGATATCTAGGTCTAGCATATTTACAATTTATATTTCCATTATCTAGAAGTCTTCATGTTAATTTTTGGTCACTTACTGTTGGACACTAACTATATACATTTAACATCTCTTTTTAAAATTTTTTTTTCTAAATGGACAACTATTGAAGAATGCTAGATTATATACCTCACCCTTGACTGTATTTTTTTATCTTCAGGAGGAACTGGAAAACCAAAAATTTACAAAGAAAAGTTTCAATTTAAATATTGGAAACATTCATAGTATATTTTTAGAATCTAAACCATACTGAAAAATTGACTGTAACACTTTTATTTTAAAGTGATTTTAATTACTTGCTTTTAAAAAATGGTAATGGGCATGAACTAAATTTTTAAATACATAGACATATTCTAAAAGGGATTAGAAATAGACAAAAGTGAATGAAAGAAAAATCAGGGCTTAGAAATTTAAATAGATATCGTTTTAAAAGTTAACATTCTAGGGAACTAAGATATAGAACAAGAAATAATCACAAAACTAGCAAAATGTATAAAATAAGCCTTGACTATATTCAGCAGATATTATACATATCATATATATTATAGTAAATGTGAGGATTACTAGAACAGAGTTTGCTATCACCATTGTGCATATTTATAGGCCAGCAATTTTCAACCTTTTTCATCTCATGGCACACATAAACTAATTACTAAAATTCTGAGGCATATAAAAATATATATTTTTCACTGATATGACCCAAAAAAATAGGTATAATGTTGATTCATTCACACCGAACAGCTATCGTTGTGTTGGCTGTTGTCATTTTGTATTTGACAGTTTAAGGAAAAAGAGGTCAGTGCCCCTGATTAAATAGATAGGTATTGCATATTTTAAAAAAATTTTGCAGCACACCAGTTGAAATTTCTGTTATAGACTATATTAAAAAAAGATTTATGTTTTTGCTTCACAACCTTAAGTCTCACAAATATAAACTTTTATTTTTTAATACTTGACATTGATCTGAGTTTTAATTTCCTCTAACATACCGTTCTAAAGTCAGCAATGTAATAGATGTGGTATTCATTCTTATGATTCGTCATACCCAGTAATACTAACGACTTCTTGTTGAGTTCAGACCTAAAGAGTTCTAATGATGAAAATATATTTCCTAAAATCATTCTACATGTATGTTTGCTACTGTTATTTTTACAAGATTGTATGTTGTTGAAACTATAACATTAAATATTGCATTTACTCATTACAGATCTCAAAATATTGATTGTTCAAGTTTCCTGTAATAAAATATAAAAACCTCAAGTAAGTATTTACACACTATGAGATGAGGCTGATTTTCCCCACTTCACAGATGCAGGAGATGAAGCTCACACACCCATTCATTCATTTGACAGGTGTTTAATCTCCATCATGTGCCGAGAACAGTGCTCAGTGCTGCCTGAGTGGTAAACAAGTAGACAGGACCCCTTCTTTCCTCATGGAGTGTACAATACAATATTTAAAAATGGACAAATAAATGAACACATAGGTTTATGATTTTTAATTGAGAAAGGAGCTGTGAAATTAACATTGCTGTTATAAAAAAAAAAGTGGACCTTGGGTAGGATATCATGTGTGAGTATCTAGAAAGGGTGATCAGGAAACGGCAGACTTTAAGCTGATATCTGAAGCATGAGAAGAAGTATCCCTTTCCAAGCGCTGGTGACAAGGCCATCTAAGCCAGAGGACAGTAAGGACAAATGTTCTGATATAGAAGATATTCTGGTATCTTCAGAAGTTGAATATATCCAGGGTGACTAGTTCAGTTTAAACAAAAAGTGAGTGATGGAAAAAGATGGCATTTAGAACAGGTAAGTTGAAGAAGAATAGAGAAGACATATGGGAAGGGGGCTAATAGTGTCTGAAAGCTAGTAGAGGAACCATAATTGGAAACCAAGTCCCTCTGAACTCAAACCTGTATGCTTCATCTCTTCACTCCTACACTCTGACTCATAGCAGGACAGAAGTCAATAGTCTAGCTCAGCGATTTTCAATGGTTTTCATCTCATGGCACACAATCAAATTACTAAAATTCTGAGGCACACCAAAAATATATATTATTGTTTTTACTGATCTGACCAAAAAAATGGTATAATTTTGATTCTTTCACACCAGAGGGCTACTGTGTTGGCTTTTGTCATTTATTTATTTATTTGATAATCTAAGGGAAAAGAGGTTCGTGCCCCCTGACTAAATAGTCAGGTATTGTATGTTTTAAAAATCCTTGTAGCACACCGGTTGAAAATCTCCAGTCTAGCTTCATGATTACATGGTGTTCAGCCACCATGGAGAAAATGAAGTTCAGAGAGGTAAAGTTCCAGAGTCATAAATTAGTCCAGGTCTTAGGAAGTGTAATGCGAAGGAAAGGGCTGGAGAGACAGAGAGACAGAGAGAGAGAGCAGGAGAAGGGAGAAAAGACAATAAGAGTAGATCAAATCATACCATTTTAGGGCTAGAACAGACCCTTGACTCCAGTGTGACCAAGACCATCTCAAGAACTTACAAGTAACTTGAGCATGACTAGATGAAAATCCAGTTGCCCTTAATCTTTGGGATAAATGTAAGCATGAAACAAATAAGAAAATACAGCAATTTTTGGAGATGCATAATGGGTTTTGTAATAATTTCTATTAAAAATGTGATTGTAGGTGAAGTGGGAATCCAGAGACTGACTCTGTTTGGAAATAAGGTGGGGATAGATTTAATTATCTCCACTGTGAAATGATTTGTAGGTGATTAGCAAGTGCTTGAAGCACCAAGCAGTCACATTTCTCCCAGTGCAGGTGAATGTTGTTCCATATGGAAGATTTTCATTTTTCTTTATAAAACAATTTGGATTTAAGAGAGGAGTTTTGTTTTTTTAAAATAATTATTCTAATGTTAATAAATTCATGAGGATGGAGAAAAGCCATTTTCATTCTCATCTTAACTTTTGTTCTGAAAAATGACTGTTGCTATTATGCAATAGTTGTTTTGTTTGATCAGGTCAATTCCTTCTACCATTTAGTGGGCCATCAATCTCCTTCCCATTCTCTGTCTCTTTGGGAGAGATTTATACCCCTTCTAAAACTATGGGAAAAGCAGAGGCATCTTTAAAAGGAGAGGTAATAGAGACCTCTAAGGATTGATGGAGAGATTAAAAATATACTTAAAGATGGTAAAAAACTGGGGGAAGACACCCAGCAAAGTACCTGAAAGACTGCAGATTCCTTCCTGTGTGTAAACTCCTCTCCCTATATTTTTATGTGTAATTCAACTCAGCTCCAATTTTTCCTGCACGCAGTCTATTCCAAATCAGTGTGTTTCTGTAGTAAATCCAACTATCCAGTAATCTACAACTACTTATAATTAGCAGTCAAAGTTAAATGGCAGATTTGATTGAAGACAAAGCCAGTAATTACCTCTTTAATGAAGTTCAAGTTAATAATGATTCCAAGTTGGTACTAGAGCTGCTTCCCAGGATTGTTTATGCCCAATACAACCTATATGTAAAACACCATAGGCTGTGTGTCTACAGAAAAGCAACTCATTTAGAAGATTTATCGTACTTACAATTTTTTCTGATTATTTTTGATATTATTCAGGGCAGTGGATATATGTTATAACATGGTCTCTTTATTCAAGAAAAGCCTCTGGCCACCTATTGGTCCACCCTCGATTTTCAGGGTACAGAAAGAAGGAAATGTTGCTGCCTTTTAGTTGCTCTTACTTTTTGTTTTATTGGGGATTTTATTGGGGTAGATTATGTGGATTATTGTTTTTATGCACACTCAAATATAGCGCCACCAAAAATATAAAGCAAAATTCAAGGTTGATATTTTCTCTCTCTCTCCATATATACACATACACATATGTGTGTGTGTGTGTGTGTGTGTGTATATATATATATATATTAATGACAGTTATATATCAACCTCATATTCATTTTGTGTCATTTTATTTCTACTTATCAAGATAATTCAGCAAATATTTATCAAGTGCTCATAACTTTCAAATATGCTATAAAAATGAATAAGAATAAGTGAGTAAATGCCTATTATGAGCCAGGTGATAAATATGGCATTTCATCCATATAACTCTGCAAGAATCAAGGGAAGCTAAATGATGAAGACAGTAACAGCTGATTCTTGAATATACAGTAGTCTTAATATCACTTGATATCACAAGGAATACTTTATAATATTTTTTATATAATTTGTAGTTCATAAGCCATCCTATGAGGAAAATAAAAATAAGGTCACGGTAAGAGTCACAAACAGCATTTCCTGAATTCCCACTTATTTCATGGCGGTTTAAGACCTTCCTGTTTCTTTTACATATTTATTATAGCCAGTGGGCTAAGGTCTCACATTTGCTCTAGAATTAATTTGTTTATCACTATTTAATACATCACCAAAATTATCTTCCTTGTTGTCCATTACAGAAAAGTAACTACATAAATAAGCTCTATGTGGCTAAATAGTACAAGTTTGGAAATTACTGTTGAAGCTCAGGGTTGAGAGCCCTGGTATTTATAGGAAGGGCTCTGGCCTAAGGCCCTGTCTTCCTCTTGCTCCCCAGCGGATGCAGTGGGCACTAATCCTACCAGGTCCTTATACTCCAAATGTCCACAGGGATTCTCGTGAAACAGCTCCATCATGTTCAGTGTTACTTTTATTTCAGGTTTCCGATGTCAGTTCTTGGGGCTGGGCTGGGAGAACCATCTGGGTGGCAAACATTGGACTCTAGCTTAGGTCTCCTTCTGCTCAGTTTCATCTTTTAACATGTGGGACCACACAGCTCCTCTTTCAAATGAGCCTGAGATCATATTAAACTCCCTAACATTTGGGATAAACATGCCTAGAATAATAAATATATCTAGTCATTTATAAAGAACCTAAAGGGGGAGGGGGGGCTCCAGCAATAATGTCAACATTAAAAAATTTTTTTTTCAAGAACCTAATAGTAGCAAGTTTCTGTTTAATGCTTTGCAGATGTGGAGACAAAGAACAGGAATAACCCCAGGTATTCTGAATCTTACAGTTTAGTGAGAGAGAAAAACATTAATGAACTTATTGCATAAACAACTGAAATTTATACTACAACCACAGCAGTAGAAGTACATAATGTGTAATTAAATTAGGATAAGTGCTTTGAAGCAAATGGATGGGGGAGTTAACCTAGTCTTTTAGAATAAGGGGTAAAATGGGAGAAGGTCAGGTGGAGCTTATCTAAGTGGGGACATAGTTGAAGTAAAATATCCTAAGTCCATTAAAATGAAGCTAGCAAAGCATGAGAGCAAAGATGAGAAAACAATGCTCAGTGCAGTGGAGGTGGGGGCAGAGTGGGGCAGAGGGGGTAAGTAGGGGAAAAGGGGGGACATCTGTAATACTTTCAACAATAAAGATAAATTTTTTAAAAAAGAAAGAAAGCCCGGCCCTGGCCTCTTGGGCTCAGCGGTTAGAGCGTTGTCCTGCGGTCCAGAGAGACCCGGGTTCAGTTCCCGCTAAGGGCATGTACCTCGGTTGCAGTTTGTCCCTGGCCCTGGTTGGTCGCGCAGGTGCAGCCACTCGATGTGTCCCTTTCACATCGGTGTTTCTCTCTTTTCTCTCTCCCTCCCACTCTATCTGAACAAAAAATGGAAAAATGTCCTCGGGTGAGGATAAAAAAAAAAAAGAAAGCCCGGCCAGTGTGGTTCAGTGGTTGAGCTTCGACCCATGCTCCAAGAGGTCACCCATTCGATTCCTGGTCAGGGCACATGCCCAGGCTGTGGGCCTGATCCCCAGTGGGGGGCATGCAGGAGGCAGCCAATTGATATTCTCTCTCATTGATGTTTCTATCTCTTTCCCTCTCTCTCTCTAAAATCAATTTTAAAAAAATAGTTTTATGTCTAAATGTATAATATTTAAAACGGAAAACCTTAGAAACAGGAAACAACCTGGACTACTTTGAAAATGAGGAATAGTGTTTTTCAACTGTATATAGTACTTCATTATCTACACTATTTCATTTAGGAAAACAAGCTTAATAAGCAAGCAATCATCTTAGATTAAAATCTCCTTTAAGAAATTCCCAATGCAATATTATGACTACTGTATATGTGGGTGCACACAAATATCATCCATATTTAAACATAGTCATTTTCAGTGTGTTGGAATACAGCCTCAATTAATTCATGTATCTGGTGACCATTACATATGAATGTGGAATTGATACTGGAAAATACACGAAAATTATCTTGATATTATGACTAAAACTTTAATTCTTGGAAATAAAGGCAGAAGTCAGCTGGACAGTAACAAATGGTGGCACTTAAAAGGTTTTAATATATGCCAGCAACTACTCAATATTTGTTCATATACTTTCTTTTATTTACTTTTCACCCAACTCCTAAGAATTAAGTTTTAGTATTATAATTTACTACATAAGATCAAACTGAGGCATAGAGAAGAGAATAATTAGTTCAACCTCATAAATCAGTGGTACTAAAGCTGTCAGGTCTCCAGCATCTTAAACATTAAAATTAGTATTGTGTTTCTTCTCATATATATTTTTAAATAACAGTATATGAAATCATACTATATAAGAAAGTCCACCAATATTCTGACTTTTCTCATGACCAATCTGGCTGCATTTTCTGAAATAAGTTATAATTTCCTAAAAGAAGAATATTGTTGCTGGTGCCTAAGCCTGTCCCTAGCATGCCTATTTAGTAATAAGTACCTAAAGTCAAAGCTAGACTGCCTATTCAACATATCATTCTTGCATTGTGAGAACGGCTTGGAGTTTGGAGCAATGATGTCACAGGGCTGTGGGGAAGCACTCTTAAATCAAAATTTAGAAGCGATGAGTGGCTTTCTATGATAGAGAGTCTTCACATTGGGTGAGTGAGAGTATCTGTCCTTTGAACATCTCCTGTGAGCAAGTTACTGTGACAGGGCTCCAGGCACAGAGAGATGAATTCCACATCGAAATCACACAGTCCTAAAAAAGGGTTATAAGAGACAAGGACAAGGCAATGTTATGCACTGTGACAGAAATCAGGAGAGATAAGTGTACCTAATTCAGGTAAATGTCATCAAAGGATGCTTCCAATAGGCAATGATGCATGAGCAAGCCTTACAAAAAGGCAGAGCTCAAAGGGGAACATGCACTTTGGGTTCAGAAGCAAGAGACCATGGCCTTGTGAGAAATGTAAGCCCCTCCCTCTGGTTGCAGCATGGTTGGTCCTGGACTGTATCTAGACCTGAAAGACAACCAAACCCATACCACAGAGAAATGGATAAACCCTAAAGATCTTGGGCTTCCTACAGAATACAATAGTGTGTCATTAGAGGATTTTAGTGAGAGTCACATGGTCCAATTTATATTGTAAAAATTTCACTTTGAGTCCACACCAGCTTGTTCTGCACTCTAAAAGCACTCAGAAGTTTCCACAGCAATTGTATTTTTCTTACACGGTGACATTATTCCTCTGTCTTATTCTATGCTGTTTAGTCTCGAAACATTTTAGGAATGAATAGGCACATAATCTTTCAGAATTAGTCAGGGAGCACTGTTCAGAGGGAGAGTGTGGATGTGTAATGAGGCCCAGTTGCCAACAAAGATGTCCTGATTTTGGAGTTGAGTAGCTATGTGAGCAGGACACAGACATCAAACAGGTGTGTACTAGAGCTCTGGAACACCCAGGAACTGAGGCGTAGAGTCAAGATCCCATCCTTTGTAAAGAAGGTGAACAATTTGTAATAAACCTGTATGAAACAAAATCAGTCCATCAATGCTGCTTGATCCTATTTTCCATCTATATTCTTAAAATTAACTGGAGAAGAACAAAAGAGGCAAGAGAGAAACAGAGTGAATAGATATTAAGAAACATCTTACCTAAACTGTGGTTTTTAAAAATGTTATATAATCCAATAAACATAGCAAATTCTATAACAGTGTTCCATATTTTCTTTTGATCTAACATATTTTATATTTGTTAGATTGCCTATTTAACAGTGGGAACAACCCAAAATCTAGAAGGAGAAAATAAAAGTACATTTAAGTGACCTGAAATTATGATAGAATAGACTGTACTTTCCTAATCTGTGACATAGCCAGCTTTTGGTTAATTTTCAGACTCAAACACACACACACACACACACACACACACACACACACACACACACACACAGAGTCAGCTTTTGGTTAATTTTCAGACACACACACACACACACACACACACACACACACACACACAGAAGAAGAAGCCATGCAATGATACTTTTTAAAGCATAAAGCAAAGGATTCATTAGCATTTGAGTGTGTTTATCCACACACAATAAAAATAAAGTTGAAGGATAAAGTATCTTAGTATCCATTCTTTGCTTTGCTCAGTTTTAGGAGTACCCAACACAATCAAAAACAGATGCCTCCTGCATTCACAGGAGTTATTGTTACTATAATCTAGCAAAAAAAAAAAAAAAATGTTATTCACACCCTTATTTACAGATGAGGAAACTAAGATTCCGAGAGATTAAATAATTTCCTGTAGGTCATAGGCAAATAAATTTGAAAACATTATTCATGCATTGGTCTGTCTGCCTGAGAAGCTGCATGCTGTCTATTATCCAACTCAGCCTGCACAAACATTTCAGAAATGTTTCCCTCTGGCTTGACCAAATCTTTCTTTTTCTCATTCTACCTCAGGGAATGGAGAGCTATTTGCCTTCTTCTCATACATATTCTAACCGAAGTGCTGTGTCTTCAGAATCACGTACCATTGGTTTTCTTTTCTGGCTTACAGCAAGAGCGAGTTCACTAAAGGACAAATAGTAGTAAACACTTGTCCTACTATAACCCTGCCTCTGTTCAAATCATCCTATCTTTTGGCATGACATTCTAATCACATTTCAGTCCTTTCATTGATATGCATGTATTTGAATGAAGGTATTAAGGCCTAGACACAGAAAATCTTAAAACACCAACAAGACAAAACTAATTCCTAATCTGATTTTCCTTGTGCCAAGTGAAGCCCTCCTGCGGACAATGAATTTCATACATTCACCAGACATGAGAACCCTTGGACGCCAATATGTACTAGTGTGCTGAGAATCGAGTATTCCCAGTTAGAAACTGATCGGCTTCCGCAGGCAGTGTTTATGCCTTTAACCATGACAGGGAAATTCTGGTAAGAAAAAAAGGGCCATTAAAGTCAATTTGGAAGTTCGGACACCAATGGAATGAATTATAAAGCAGATAAAGTAAAAGAAATTGTAAAAAGTAGCAATGAAAGGCTTAGTAGATAGATGTTTTATCAATCATAATATTTAGAAGAAACTGGTATTCTGGTCAAATGTTATTGCAAGCAAAGTAAATAACTGTTATTTAAGGGAATGTGTACTTCCTATCTGCAATAAGTAATATTCTGCAGATTGTACTATCCAGAAACATTGATTTAATGGAAGAGAACACTGGACTGGGCATTGTGTCATAACGATATTTTGGACCTCATTTGGTACTAACTTGCTGTGTAAATCTGGACCACTACTAACCATCCCTAATAAGGGAGTTGACCTAGAAAAGCGGTTCTTTAAGTGCGGTCCCAGATCCTAACCACCAGCAGCACCATCATTATTTGAGAACTTGTTAAAATGAAAATTATTGCATCCCACCTAGACCCACAAAATAAAAAAATTTTGGAATGGGGTCAGCAATTTATATTTAAAAAAGACTTCTAGGTAATACTTATAAATACTTCTAGGAAATACAATAAAACTTGAGAACCACTGGATGGGATTATCTGCTATCTGCAAAGTGTTCTTAACATCTTTTTTTTTTTTCTTTTAATTTATTTATTTTTTATTAATTAATTTTTGTTACAGATGTTTCTCCTTTTCCCCCCACTGATTCCCCCCTCCCCCTCCCTCCCTGCCCTTTCCCCAGTTTGTTGTCCATGTCCACTGTTCATGCATACATGCATATAAATTCTGTGGTTTATCTCTTCCCCACCACCCCCCTATTTAGGGGATTGTCAGTCTGTATCCCACTTCCGCGTCTCTGGGACTACCCCCTTCCTCAGACTGTTATGTTCATTATATTCCACAAGTAAGTGAGATCATATGAAACTTGTCTTTCTCTGTTTGGCTTGTTCCACTTAGGATGATACTTTCCAGGTCCCTCCATGTAGTCTCAAAGGATAAGAGGTCTTTCTTTCTTACAGCTGCATAGTACTCCATTGTGTATATGTACCACTGCTTTTTTATCCATTCGTCTACTGATGAACACTTGGGCTGTTTCCAGATCTTAGCTATTGTAAATAGTACTGCTACAAACATGGGGGTACATATATTCTTTCTGGTTGGTGTTTCAGGATTCTTGGGATATATTCCTAGAAGTGGGATCACTGGGTCAAATGGAAGTTCAATTTTTAATTTTTTGAGGTAACACCATATTGTTTTCAATAGTGGCTGCACCAGTTTGCATTCCCACCAGCAGTGTCCTAGCGTCCCCTTTTCTCCACACTCTCATCAACACTTGTTGTTTGATGATTTATTGATGGCGGCCATTCTGACAGGTGTGAGGTGATACCTCATTGTTGTTTTAATTTGCATCTCTCTGATGATTAGTGATGATGAGCATTTTTCATATGTTTCTTAGCCATTTGTATGTCCTGTTTAGAGAGGTGTCTATTCAGTTCCTCTGCCCATTTTTTAATTGGATTCTTTGTCTTAACATCTTAATATTCTTTGGTAACATAACCTATTTTATAAAACAGCTTAGCTAGTGGTCAACTAGCTTCAGGTTCTCTTCTAGTACCCAGGTAACTCACAAAGATTATAACCAGGATAATGAGCTGTGAGGCAGGATCAGACACTAGGTATTAAGAAATTGTATATCAGATTAACAAACTTCAGAGGAGGGGGGCGAGATGGGAGGGAAGAGATAAACCACAGTACGTATGCATATAAGCATAACCAATGGACATAGACAACAATGCTGGGGGGAGCGGGAACAGGAGGAAGGTGTCAATGGGGTGAAAAGGTGAAACATCTGTAACAAAAATAAGTTAATCAAATTAAAAAATAAAATAAGCCCTGGCCGGTTTGGCTCAGCGGTTAGAGCGTCCGCCTGCCGTCCGGAGAGACCCAGGTTTGGTTCCCGCTAAGGGCATGTACCTTGGTTGCAGTTTGTCCCCGGCCCTGGTTGGTTGTGCGGGTGGCAGCCACTCGATGTGTCCCTTTCACATCGATGTTTCCCTCTTTCTCTCTTCCCCTCTCTCCCTCCCACTCTATCTGTACAAAAAATGGGAAAATGTCCTCGGGTGAGGATAAAAAAAATAAAAAATAAAAAATAAAATAATATTTAAATGTAGAAAAAAAAGCAATTGTATATTAGAGAAGGCTAGTAAGGCTTTAGGCTTTCGACATAGACTCAGATTCACACTGATTAGGTTGCATAAAAATGAGAGTCATTGTTTCGCAAAAAAGTCAAAGGTTAGAAAAAAATTTAAACAATAAAAATACCAATATCAAAGTAAGGGGGTCAATCCCACACTGAAGATACTGGAACATTCGAGCTGGGAAACATTCAAATAATTTATTTATCCCAACTTTTGCATTTTGTTGATAAGAAATCTAAACTCAGGTAAAACATTAAAATGTCTCATGAGTCAGCTTGTGAGAAAATAAAAACAGGGTATATATTCATGTAGTAGGTGACTTAAAAACACTTGGTGCACTGTACTCAACAGATTTTTTTCAGTGTAGGTAAGACAAATTAGTTTCCTTTTGTGCACTTCATCAAGCAACTTGAATATAGCTTTAAACATTCATGTAAAATCCATTTACTATGTCATTGACCCAGACATTTTTGGAACTTCTAGGATTATCCTTCAATTTAAAATTATCTGGAAATGACTCATGTTCTATCTATTCCATCAGATCTTGATTTTTCATTATTCCATGAATCAGAGAGTCAGTCTCAGATCTCTATACAGGGCTGACTCTTATGTCATCTTAGCATGATAGGCTGTCTGGTTTCCTGTCTGAAAACAATACAAAGCAAAGCAAAACAATAGCAACAAAAATAAAAACATAGTTTTCCAATGATTAATAAAGTGTTTGTATGTGTAGCTCCATTTAATTTCTCACACACAAAAAAAAATGTTATTAAAAGAAATAACACAGTTAACCTATATCATTTTGGTATAGTGTTAAAATATTATTAAAAAATAAATCATTTTTATGTTCAATCATTGAGGTGAATAGTGTATTTAGATGCTATATGCTTTAATTAAGCCAAAAACATATATTAATAATGTCAATTAAAAAAAAATCACTCAACATACATTTTGCCCTTAACTATATATCTGATCAAGGTACTACAGTTAAAGATTTAAGAATAAGACAATATGTTTGTTTCAAGGAATTCATGGTTCAAGATATCAGGAAAATATAACCTAATTATTGTGATAAAATAACAGTAATTTTAACCCAAGCATATACAAAATTCATTAATTCATTTTAGTGACCAAGTCTATAAATGTTTAAGTCAGAATTTTCAAGGTAACCTAAAAAATGAACAGTTGTAACAATTTGGATACTGAAGGAAACCATAATTAGGATATAGGGTAAAATAATGTTTGAATATTTTTGATATTTCAGATAGATAATTACTTATATTAACATACTACTTCATTTTTTGAGCAAACTTATGACATAAAGATTACCTAATTTTGTGGGTAAGAAAATGGATACCAGGAACCTTTAGTGACGTTTCAAAGTCACACATCAACTCAAGGAGGGATCCAGGATTCACAATCAGGTTAAATTCTGAGTGTAAAGTTTTTTCTAGTCAATTAACACATTTTTCTTTTTAGGAAAAAGAAAGATAGAAATAAAGGAATGGTCAGATGGCAAGAGAGAGAGAGAGAGAGAGAGAGAGAGAGAGAGAGGAGAGAGAGAGAGAATGTACACATGAAATACTTCATAAATAAAGGCAAGCAAGTTATTTAGTCAATTTGATAACCTGATACATAGGTGTCAAATAGACAGCACCAAGTTTCTGAGGAATAGAAAGTTTTAGCCAATCTAGAAAAGTGAAAACTAAAATTGTCTTTTAGTCTCTTCTTTTAATTTTTCAGCCTCAAGTCATCTAGGTCTTCTAAAAAATATTACATTTCATATTTTATGTTATTTTGTGTTACTTGATTTTAATTTTAATAATATTTGTTGGGGAGGAACTCAAGCCACAGAAGCAGGATAGCCACGGATGCAGTGTGTACCACTATCCACAGAACCAATCGCTAGAACCTCAGTAAGGTTGGAATGTTATTAGTATAATTCACTATTGAGAAAAGATAGAATAATTTATCATTTTCACATACAGATTCTGAGTAACCATAATGATGAATTTTGCAACACCTCCTTGGAGGAGTCTTATTCTTTGTCAGTTCACAATTATTTTTTCCTTGCTGTCCCTGTCCCCATAGAGAAACCCTAGGAGCATGTACAGAGAATCAGAACTTTATCCATATACAGAAGGAATAACATTTTCTTCTTTCCAGCAAGAAGAAATCCAATTATTTTTCATTGCAGGAAGATGATACTTTTTTGGAAGACTGGCATCTCTGCCATCCCTGCAATTAACATTGCCACAGTCCATTATTGCTTCGAGCAGCATGTCCCTCTCTGGCTGAAAATTTTACGGAAGGTTCTTAGTACAAGATAGAATTTCTCTACATTTTGACAGTTGCCCATCTCTTGCAATATCACATCTTTTCTCTCCTCCATATTTGCCCTTCATTCATCCTCTGCCTATTCTTTAAAAAAAAAAAAGTTATTTGTTCTCATATCTCTATATAAATGTTGCATTTTTTTTTTCAAGTATACTCTCACTTGCCCAAGTTACTGAGCTCAGGAATCAAGCTGTAGTTTTTTCTATAACCTTGGGATTCCCCACAGAAGTAGAAAACACATGTCAATGCCCTGTGCTCTACAGAATAAGAGATTATATAAAACACACCAGGAAACGAGGAACAACAAATGCTGGCTACTATGAGATTTATTTTTTTCAAATATTAAGATGGAAACAGAGGAAAATTATAGCTAACACTTAGAAAGTGCTCCCCATGTGTCAAACACTATTCTAAGTGCTTTATATGCATGAGAACATATTTAATCCTCACTCCAACTTCATGGGAAAGACACGGTTGTCCCATTTTACACAGCAGGAAACGGACACACAGAGGTTGAGTTACTTACCATCACCCCATTGCTCCATGGAAACACGAGAGGAAAGGGTGTTTGAGTTCAAACGCCATGCCCTACTACCTCTCTCTCATAGGCCCTCGGATAAAGGTTGACAAATTCAGAAGTATGCATTCACTTAACTGCTTTTGCTGCAGTACGAGCTTCAGTTCAGTAACTAGGAAATGTTTCTGGGCACAGATCAAAAGACAAAGACATATCTACCCTCTGGTCCTAGATCGTTACTAATTACTATTGGAGCTAAGGTCTTCTCCTTAGAATGTTTGTGACGTTGTTGAACTTCCCAGGACGTCAATTTCCTCATCACTAAAAGGAAACTGATTATAGACTGGTCTGATGGGATTGTCTGAAGATGAAAAGAGAGAACACTCACAAAATGCTAAGTAGAATCTGCCACATAAAGTTAAAGTTGAAAACAATCAACCAAAAACACTGGCCCTCCCTGATGGTGGTTTTCTGTCAGCACTGCCACATTTGGCTGGAGTTCACATGGCAACGGTGATGAGAAAGGAGAGACCCAGTGAACTGGAAAAAAAGGGGATGTGAAGCAATGCACCCTATGCATATAAGCAGGTGTTTTAAATATATCCAAGTAGTAACTTGAATAGCAAGTTTGTGTGAGACGTTCATATGAGTTACTTGTAGGTGCTCTACAACACCTCTCCATGAGGCTGTCTTTTAGATGTCATATTAGCTCAATACGTCACGTCAGGTGTCTCAGAATGTGGTGTGAATGTGCTATTCTGACCATGCATACTCTGTGTGAATTCTGACCCCAATCTCATTTTCCTCTGTTCCTGATGAGAGACAACTGAGGTACTGAGCTCTTTCAAAAAAATTTTTTTTTCCTGTATTGATTTTGGAGAGAGAGAGAACATGAGAAGGAGAGAGAGATCCAAACACCCATGAGAGAAGAACATCTATTGGCTACCTCCTGCATGCCCTCCACTGGGGATCAAGCCCACAACCTAGGCATGTGTCCTGACTGGGAATCGAACCAACAACCTCTTGGTGCATGAGCTGATGCTCAACCACTGAGCCACACTGGCCAGACAAGGTACTGAGCTTTTCAATCTTCATCTTAAATTCATTCTCTAAGCTTCTGCATTTTTTTTTTTAACTCTCACCTAGTTTAGTCAATATTTTTGGCTACAAATGCTTAGCAAAGCAAAAGATTTAAATTATGCACAACCTAGAGACATAAAGATTAAAGGAAGTGAGAGACATTTCCCTCCTCATGTGCTCGCCCCTGCTCCCAGGAAATAAGCCTTATGTTGGAATCATACAGAACCTTTTGTGGCCTTTCTCTTTCCTTTCCTTAAATAAAGGCTTTTAATTGGGGTTCTTTTCGGGGGTGAGGGGAGAGAAATGTCTGAGGCCACAAAAGTCAGGACATTGGTGGCATTTCAACTTTCCTAAAGAGCATGTCTAATGTAAAACAAATTCACCAAGTACTTTCCACAGCTTAGGAGAAAAATTGAAGCTCATAATTTCACTATGTTGCTTTGACTTGTCAAAAAAAAAAAAATAGTGAAACTAAGAAACAGATTTAATGAAAAATGTTTGTTTTTACATAGGTCATATAGTAGTCAGTCAATAAGTTTATGTAATAGTTACTCAAACTCCCTTGATACATTCCTAAGGCATATTCTGAGACTTCCTCCCGACAGCAAACTGAACATACAACCAAAAACAAATAAAATATTCATCAACCTGAAAAGATCTCCTCACTTTTCCCTGGGGAACAGCCACAAGGAGAAATGCAGTAATATTACATTTTTTTTCCAGAAACAATCCAGTATACCAATATTGACTATTAAATCCTCTTGTTGTATGCTACCTTTATTTTTCGAGAATCCTATAATACATAACTAGTTATTCTAGGTTGCTTTAAAAAAAAAATGAATCTAAATACCAGCTACCTCTCACTCAGATGATTTTACTTAAAAAAACAATTCACAAAATGGAACTTTTTTCTTTTAGTAAAAACTGGAAATTTTATTTTTGTGTGGATGAATATGATTTATTTCATCTTTCAATGCTTTTTCCCCTGACTAATTCTGTCTCAAGTTCTCTTCTGAAATACACTCTCAATGAAAAATTTCAGAAACAATGAGTCAAGTTGTGAACTATTTCAATAGTGATATAATACCCTAAATATGCATAAAGTAACATTATATTAATCAAACATAGCATTTATATGAAGAGTTTCTAAGGCTATTTGTTCTTCTTGACTATGTGACAGGTACAATGCTCGAAGGACGTACTTTGGATTGTGTAAGCTCAATTATTAGTGCTCATGCAGTTTGGGCATAAAAAGATTTAAATAGATCAAATTACCTACATATTTTTTTCATTAAGGTGAAAGTTTAAACTGAGCTGAGATCCCTAATAAAGCTACAAATAATACAAGAAGATAATATAGGCATATTTGCAATAAAAACAAATATAGAAGAGATGGATTAACTGCCTTGGGTCAATGATATGTTTTTTTAAATATGCTTTTCTTGAATTTTTAAAGAAAGAGGAAGGGAGAGAGAGATAGAAACATCCATGTGAGAGAGAAACATTAATCAGTGGCCTCCTGAATACCTCTCCACTGGGGATTGAGTTTGCAACCCGGGCTTGTGCCCTGACCAGGAATTGAACCAGGACCTCTTAGTCCATTGGACAATACTCAGTCCACTAAGCCACACTGGTTAGGTGATATATGTTTTAATAAAAATTGAGAAAAGTCAAATTACCTTTTTGCTTTCAAGGAAAATAAATATCCTTTCATAGTGTAAGTGGCAACATACATGTAGGCCAGCCAGGATTTAAACCAATAAGAAATAGGAACATAATTACAGAACACACACCTGAGCAAAGGTTTGTCAGTAAAACTTCTCTTGGTAATTATTAAAACAACCCAGAGAAAAGAAAAGACTCCTGAAAACTGATGATGAGAAAAAGTAAATTTGTAAGTTTATCCTCCACCCAAACAAATTATATTAATGGATCATGATGAATACAGTCTGTAAAGATTCCAAAAAAGAAGTAGTGATTATTAGAAGCCTACATGGGTTTAGAAGAAATCATACCTATATATATTTTTTTAGTTGGATTGATTCACTAGGGAGTTATTTTAAGAGCAATTTCAGTAAAGATTTGACATAGTCTCAATTGAGATAGATCCTTACCAACAGTGAAAGCATGTAGGAGTAGAAAAAAAAAAAGAGATGTATAATTAGATGAATTTGTAGTTCAAACCCCGATGGCAATAAATAAGAATTATTTCTTCAGCGCCAAACTAGAGGGGAACTTCCTGCAGGCTGTTGAGTTCAATTCTATTCAAAGTCATGGATACAAACTCAGAAGACATAGAAGCCACACTTGTTACATTCATTGATGACTCAGGATTGAGTGGCTAAATTAATTGGGTCAAATCACAGAGACAGGGTTTTAAAATGTCTCAGTAAATAGGGTCTAATAAGATGAAATCTGATTCTATTTAAAAAATCAAGTGCCTATTATGGGCAAGTCACAGTGGAACACATAAAGAGATATCTCAATGGCTGTCAAGCTTCTGTGATTGTGATTATATAAATTATTAGCTATAAACACTAACTCCTATTTACCATCCCGGAAACCCTAAAGCCTATCAGATAATTTTTATTATCGTGAAGGTTTTGGTACTACTGGTCTACATGAAATAGCCCTTAACCTTGAGAAGTTTGCAGAGGGGACATGCAAAATGCCTACAAAAGTTGTATATACAGTGAACGGCTGTATGCATGAGAAAGTTATTCTTATTTACCTCTAAATTATAAGGCAGACAATATAAAAAGGATTTTAAATTTTGGAAAGTTGTGTTTCTCAGTGATGTTAACAAAAGCAAAATTGCAATATTTGCTTAAATGTTTTTTGTTTATCCTCCATATCTTTGCAAAAGGTAAATAAGAGTGGTTGATGTGTCTCTTTAGGAGGGAGAGTTTGTCCTTTTAATGCTCTTCTCAGTTTTTCTTTTTTGCCTAAAGCTGTGGTTGAAGGATGTACTCAATAAATTGAAAAATACTAAAATAAGGGGAGACCAGAAGATCTGAGACACATCGGTCACACTTAGCTACCACATGAAAGCTGTGGTGAGCATAAGAAAACATGGACAAAGCAGCCACGGTGGCTGGTGAAATTAGAAAGAATGCCATGTGAGATTCTCATCCCTGTAAGCAAGATGACACTCCTGGAGTTTTAAAATGGATACACACACACACACATCGTGTGTATGTAACCGATAGGCATTTCCGGGTTCTTCTTAGCCAAATAACTTTATTTCTCAAGTCATGTGCTAAAGACTTGGTATTTCCTTATATATCTTACAACAGATCCGATGAATTATCAAAAAATATGTACATGCACTTGGTTTACCATTCAGTAAGCATGCTTGAGCCTGCTAAAAAAGTTATTAATACAAAATCCTCTCAAGTCAAGACTGTAATTTGGCCTTACCACACAACTATTGTATAGCCAACCACTTTAATGCAAAATCCCTAGACTGTGAAGTGGCATTGTACATGTTATTTACCTTTCTGTATTGGGAATATTGTTTCTTCATTGTTGTTACATTTAAGGAGAAGAGTAAGGGATTCAAAAAATGATCATTGAAAGTCAAAAAACTTGGTTATTAGAAACAAATAATAAATAGGAAAGTGTTAGTGTAAGTGAGAAAACAATGATTACATGCTATAGTCACTATTGCTGGGTATTTGAAATGTTAATATGAAAAATGGTCAGACATGCCCTGGCAAAAATGACTCAGTGGGTTGGGCTTCATCTCATGCACCAAGGGGTTGCTGATTTGATTCCAGGTCAGAGCACATGCCAGGGGTGCTGGCTCAATGCCCTGTGCGGGGAGTGCAGGAGGCAGCCAATTGCTGTCCTACCTTCCCATTGATGTTTCTCTCTCTCGCTCCCTCTCCCTTTCTCTCTTTCTAAAAATCAATAAAAATACATATTTTAAAAACGGTTAGATGACCTTTGTTGCCACACTATGTAAACCAACTGAGATATTCTAAATGACATATTTTATTTGGAATAATTAAGCACTATCCTGTTACTTGAATATTAATAAGACAATTTACAATCACATTAAGAATGCTTTATTTTGATTTACTGAATTGAGGGAAGAGTGGAATAATTTTCTAAATTATTTATTTTAATTAAATAATAATGATAATAAATATTATTATTAAAGGATATACACAAATGTATTCACACACACAAGAAAGCCTTAGAAAACCAGCTTAAAAAGGAGAGTTTGTGTTGCCATAACTGTTCATTCACAGCTTCAACTGACACATGGTAGTCACATCATGTTTTCTGTAAAACTAGGAACACACTGAGGACTATGTCTTCTGAGAAGTGTGTGGGCTGCCTGCCCCGAAGGCAAATAGTACTTGAAGGCAGCCGCACGGGGATGTCTTCAGAATCTGAAGCAAATGAGGACGGTCCAAAAATATCCTGCTCCTTAAACAGGTGGTTTTTTCTTTTTCTTTTTTTTTTTTTAACCTGGTGATTTATGCAGAGACTCTGTAAAATATTCCAGTTCATCAAAATTCTAATTTACATACATTCAAAGGATACTGTGAAAAATAATTAACTGAATGCATCACAATTCAGAGTGAATACTGACTGGGGATTTTCAACTTGTAGATGGAAAACTAGGAGATTAAATAAGTATATTAGATTAGTAGGGAAAAAAGGAAAAGGAAACAAGATGAGAAGAAAGGGAGGGAACAAAAGAGAGAGAAAGGGTAAGTTGCTCTTTTCACAATGTTTCATATTCTAAAGTCATGTGAATGAAGGGCTTTGTCCCCCCCTCCCCTTTTTTAATGAGGAAATAATTGCATTACTTACTAGCCATCAAGTTGAAATATATTAAAATGACCTGTGTGTATCTGGTAACCCGTCTCACTGAGTTCTAGCTTAGAGACTTACAGAGAGAGGAACATTTGCTTGTTAAAATTAAACTAAATTCGGATCAAGATTGTATTTCCTGCTACTGGCACGTACAAGCAGATATTCGTAGATGAATAATGCACTTTTTAAAAATTTTCAGTAACATCTAACAGTGTAAATTTTTTAAAGGTTTGAATATTCAAGATTATAACCTGCTATATTAAAACTGTTTAATATGCTTTTGATATTCCTCTCAGTGACACGGGAGCTGGCCTTTGATGAATAGGACATTTTTGTTATACCTGATTCTACTTCAAGGACAATAAATGGAATAAGACATATGAAATTCTTTTCACCACATAGGTCTCAAATAAGTAGAGCATTGCATGATAACTTTGTGAGATTAAATCAGGCATTATTAATTTCTGTTTGTATTCATACTTCAAGCTACAGATAATTTACCTGGAAGAAAAACGTTCAACACAATGTACATCTGCTATTTCTTAGAAGGATGCTCACAAAGAGCTATTACTTTAGACTAGTGGTGTGACCACAGAAATGAGTGCAGTTGAAGAACAGCATAGGTAAGATGGGGGCTGCCTGGAAGGAGACTGAATTCAAGACCAACAAAGCAAACATGTAAACTTGATCCTGGTCAGTATGTTCTCTAAATAGTGCCATTGTATTTTTTAAATATGTTTTTATTGATTTTTTTTAGAGAGAAAGGGAGAGGGAGAGAGAGACATCAACATTGATTGGATGCTCTTGCCCGCCCCCTGCTGGGGATCAAACCCGAAACCTGGCATGTCCCCTGACTGGGAATTGAACCTGGACCTCTCAGTCCATGGGCTGATGCTGAATCCACTGAGCCACACTAGCCAGGCAATAGTGCCATTATTAAATGGTGAATTAAAAATTAACCAAATTACCTGTCATTTGATTTTTCAAATTTGTTTTTCTTTTTGATCAAAGTAAAATGCAATTAAGACAGATCTTGGTTTAATTGGATCTCTCCCATGTGCATCTAATTATTCTAGGTTGAAAATAACTACCCGGAATAATTGTGTCCTTTATTGTACAATACCTTCACATTTGCTATATATATTTAGAAAACTCCATATCCCAAAGACATAACTTCAGCCACAACCCTTCCAAACAGTTCTTACCAGCCGAGAGATATGCCTCCTATAATAATGTCATTGCTGACCCGAAGTCTAGAGAGAGAGAGCTATACTGAAAAAGAATAGAAAATGAGGCCTGGCTTTGGTAGCTCTTGTAATTGATTAGCGAGATTAGAGTATTAAAAACACATAGGAAATAATACCTAATGGCTCTATTTTGATATAGAACAAAGACATACATTTATATGATATATATTTTTATTCTTCTCATATATTTATATTTATAGATATATAAATATTTTCTCAAGCATAAACATGTATCTATATCAAACTATTTTTATATATAAACTATTCAATAAGCAGTATAAATACCTCGAGGAAATACCATTTTATTTTTTCTTTATGATTTTTTACTTTATTGAAGTATCTTGATACTTTAATTTTAATATGCACAACATATGTAAAATATGTTTTAAATATTTTATTCATGAAAAATAACAAAGTAATTTTAAAACTATATGCACACAAGAGACAAAAATTTGAGGTAAAAGTGATATGTTATATCAGGTTAGAAAAAATAAGTCATATAGTAAATAAATTTGTACTTATAACTAGAGAGTTGATTTTCAAAGCAGAAAATATTATTACAGGAAGCTCTCACAAAGCCACAGCCCTCTGTAATATAACAAAAATTAGTAATGCCCTGTCCATCAACTTAGAAGGCTTAGCTAAAAATATCAAAATTACTCTTTGTTACCACAAGGTGGCTCACTCTCTATATCTATGCCTGAGCAGAGATGCCACCGTGGCCCCAGAGGTTGGAGGCAAGGAGAGTCTCTACAGGGTACAGAAAGGAGAACAGTTATGCCTTCAAAGCAAACCTAAAGTCTGGAACAATGAAAATTCTGAGTTTCTCTCCATCAGTTTTCATCAGAATTGTCTTTACAGAGACCGGATAATTAGAAAAGTTGGTCTTAGACTAGAGACATTTAGAATGCCAGATGGAAACCTAATAACCATTCTGCATCCATGTCCAAACAGTCTTGTATACTTTTTTCATAATGTGAGAAAAATACGCAGGTGAGAGAGAGAAAATAAAGCACCATCTAAAACTAAAACGACAACAACAAACCACATTTTCTACTTTTGATTGCATATGGGAGTAGAGTAGAATAAAGTTAAGGATTGGGGAAATAAAAATAAGCCAGCAAAGATGGAAAATTTAACATGGAGAGGATGTTCATTTTCCTAGGTTTGCAGAATGGCTCTTAGCAATCAGTTCCTCCACCAAACTGCATTTTAGCAGGGAGAATATAATAGGGCAGTAGCCATAGAAGCTTGTAACACCGTCCAATGTATTGCTATAAAAAGCTTTACCATCTGGATCCTAATTCTCCTCAATATTGAAACTGTAGAGAACTTCCTTCTAATTTTCAGCTATCACTCAGTGCAGCCCCAAAGAGTGCATACAACGTGCCATTGTTAGGGCTAGTGTATAATCCAACGCAATTTGGGAAAATCAGCTTGTGAGTACAACTACATGGTTTTCTCAGTATTCAGCCCCTATTTGCATTTTTTGAATGCTTATACATTCTGCCTGTACTTTATTTTTTCTCCTCTTCCTTTTGCCTTGGTCAGAATAGGTCTGTGTAGTTACCACAGATGTGTAGAAATGTCTGTGGACTGAACCATCCACTGTACCCCGCTCATGAGGAATGAAATGTGTGCGATCTAACAGTACTGAACATTAACCCATTAACCAGCTTCTTTGATTCAATCCACAGTATTCATCCCTTGCATATATATATATTTTTTAAAAATCCCCAAAGCACCAATTCACCAAGCTACTCAGAAAGGGTTATCAGAGGGAGAGGAGAGAAAAAAAAAAAGTGTTTCAAAATTAAGGAGGCTGGTGACCAGGAGCCAGCATAGTGACAGAAGAGTATTCACCTCTGGCTCCAAATAAAGTGAAATTGATTCCTCTCAGCAGAGACAGCTCTGAATGGCAATCCATAGGTATAAGCCACTGGCTAACCCTTTACCTGCCTCACAAATCTGCACTAGGGAGAAGGAGTGAGAAAGAACAGGAATGAGAAAGTCCCCAACTGAACTAAATGACCATTCGCCTCCACAGAAGGCCGGGTTAAGACCACATCTCTGTATCTCATGTTGCTTGCAGAATGGTTTTCATGGGCAAAACCGAAACAAAAAGAGTTTTCTTTCTTTTTCCAAGATTCCATTCCAAGAACACACCACCCACCCAACATGGAAAAGTAAAAAGGAATTATGTACCTTCCATCTCCCTTGATGCTTGTGTTATCCTGATTTTACCAGGAGCAATATCAATACCTTGGGCTGAGCCAGGAGCTGCCATGCCTCCATGGAGAAAGTAATATGAACAGGTTTTATTCTAAGTATGGATATGACTTGAAGTGTGCAGGAGCAGAAAAGTAAAGTTTGCTTTCTTGGTGTGTTTGTTACTGCATGGCACACTGTAGAGTCTGTTTTGCCAAATTACTTTAACAGTGGCCATTGTAGAAGCCATAGGTATTATGGGAGCTGAAAGCAAAGACAGGGAAGAGATATTAAATATTTGTCATGACTGACAGTCCCTATGGAGCACTGCAGAAGGACCGGTTCAGGACATGTTAATGATGAGTGAGAAGGCACTCTGCTGTCTTTCCTCTACCTTCAAAGGGGCAGCTCACAGCCTCACCTGCAGGGTCTTTTTGCTCAAGGGCTCCTTCCTCAGAGTTATCCCAGGTGGAGGTACCCGGCTGGATGACCTCAAAAATTCCTGACCCCAGATGATGCGTTGATAGACTTTCTTCTTCTTCTTCTTCTTCTTCTTCTTCTTCTTCTTCTTCTTCTTTTTTAATCAACATAAATTAATTTTATTTTATGAACCAGCAACAGGCATTAACATTTAAAATAAAGATACAATTCACAATCATAAGCAAATCAAGTACCTAGGAACAAGTGTAATAATGTGTAAGACCTCTAAGGGGAAATTGTATGACTTTGTAAAGAATCATTAAGCTGACTTACTTTAAGGAAGAAATATATGATGCTCATGAATTAGAAGCATACATCTAGATCTGCCTGAAGTTGTGTGTCATGGTCCCATATCAAAACTGAGGCCATCGCATCAAGACAGACCTGCCATCAAGACACGCTGTGATTTAGAGGCACCTCCCAAAAGGGCAAGGAAAAGAGACACTAAGTTTTACAAGTGTAGCACACATACAAACTATGGCCTGTAAAACCAGTCACAAAGACTTGCATCCTCTGATAAATTCACTGCTTACCACGCCTTGAAAACCTCGCTTTTGAACTCAGTGATAACTCAGGAGCACCGTGAGCCGGACTTGGACACAGGATGCATGTCTTCTAACTAACATTTTCCTTATGATCATTTCAATTCCATTGGCTAACTTTTGGCTATTTATTAGTCTCTCATAAAAATTCTTGTGAGGTGGTGTGCATAAAATAGTTTAAAAAGTAATAAGAATGGGGAGATCAAAGATTGAAAAGTTGCTGACATTTTTCTCTATTAACTTTTCTTCGCCTAAAAACACATGCAGAGGGGCAATAACATATGCAGATGAACATCACTGAGGCAAGGAGACCCACATCAACAAAGCGTAGTTCTGTTTGGAGTTTCAAGAAGAGAAATCTGTTAGCCAAAAAACTACAAAGAATCCTGGAACCTGGCTCACTGTAGCAGAAAATGTCCCCTCCAGCTAATTCTTTAATCATTCTAATGATCAGTTTACCCACCTGACCACAACAGACAGACTTATCTCCACCAAAAACTTTCCCTCTTCAAAGCCACATTATCCAGAGATAGGGAAGAGCTCAAAAAGATGGAAAGACGTTTGCTTCCCGGCTCTCCCTGACAAATACAGCAATTTGCATGAATATTAAACTTCTGTGATTCAGCAACTTTCACTCCACTCTCTATCACTGAATATTAAATGCCAAGAAAGAGTTTGAACCCCTTGGCTTTCATTTGCACAGCTTAAGGAGAGAGAGAAATAAATAAATAAAAGGTCTTCAAATTACACACGCAGAGTTGTCTAACAATTATCAACTAACTCACAAGGCTAGGAAACACAAACACTGAATGTGAGTTGGCCAGGATCCGCGGACTGAGGCTGAGTTGCGTGCAGAGTGTCAGGAAGAGTGAGGAGAGAGAAGTCGAGTGATCATCAGCATCAAAACTTTAATCAGAGAAATAATTGCCAAGCTATCCAACCCTTATTGTCTGCTTCCTAGAGTGGAAAAAGACTTTGTCAGTTAAAGAAGGGCTGTGATGGAGAGGTTTTCCCATAGCAGAACAAGAAACTGCAAGCGCCTACCTGAAAGTGGATTGTGAGGGAGCTGCCACTTGGGCAAAGAGGGCGACCGGGAAGCAGTCTTACCTGAAGCAGGAGCACCTCCTCCCCAGGCGCCCTGGCTTTTGGAAGAGGGTGCCCTCTTGCTGGGGCTGAGAAGCAGCGGGGAAGCGGTAGCTGTCTGCCCCCAGCTGTGACAGCCGTGTGTGACCGGGTCCCTCGGAACCGGGCTCCAGCGCTCCTCCAGTAAAGCAGGCAGTGGCCGCTGGATCCTCAGCCAAAGAAGCTGGGACTGCAGTTGCTAACGCCGCCTCACTTGAGGGGAAAGCGCTGCTGTGAGTGTGTGTGTGTGTGTGTGTGTGTGTGTGTGTGTGTGTGTACTAACTGCCAGCTCCAGGCTGAGAGGATGTGTTCTGCATACTCAAAACACTCAGGCAGGGAGGAGGTTCCTCCACAAAGACCTCAGAATCAGTCCACTGACCTTGCTGCTGGGGAGTCTGGCCGAATGGCTCACTCATCGATAGATTTAACAATCGATCACATAGGAGAGATGGGATCAGTCTTAGAGACAAGTGCTTTCCTCGGAATCACTGGAATTTTTTAAAAAGATATCTCCACTTAACATTTTATATCTAGAATTGATTTTCTTTCCCCTCTAAGCCCCTATGACTTGAGCACAGAATCTAATGGATGAGTCCTTAAGTTGAAACTTTTCAGGTGGTTTCCCCAGGCAGGACAGGATCTCACCTGGAAGACAATTCAAAGCATGTACTCCACAGAGATCTGTCAGATGCAAGCTTGGATTTATAACAATCAAGCATGAAGGTTTTAACTAATACACTAGTTTTAAAATCAGGGATTTAATGCACAGTGGGCATATCTGGGATTAGAGGCAGAATCTGAGTTCAGATCCAACCTAAATTTTCTTTAAACATTAATCCAGTGCCAAGTGTGAGAAAGCCCTGGGCTATGAGTGAGTCATTTGAAGTGACCTGAAAATGCTTTGTGAAGGATCAAGAGTTAACCCTGAAGTACAGATGTTTTAAAAATCACCACAATGAATGAGCGAGGCTCTATCAGAGACAAAGAAGCTTTTTCTGGGTGTATAACATAAATGCGATTAGAAAGTTTCATTGCTGAGCTCTGAGCTATTGACAGTGATTTTCAAGCCCAGAACCAATCCACATGAAAAGCCAGAAGAGAACTTGTCATTAAAAGATTGTATTTTCCTTCCACAGGGGGTTCCGCCTGTGTGGAGGGCTGATTTAAGTTACATGTCGAATTTTGAGGCACTCCTAACCACCCCAACCTCACCACTCTGGTGTTGTTCAAGCATCAACTGGACTGCTTATCACAGCTTGTCTCTGCAAGAAGGCTGGAAAACTAAGGTTGAAATTTACCTTCCCTCAAATTAGGGTCTGCCACTAAGCAATATTAGGTCAAACTCAAATTAAGAAATAAAAGAGAGTGGAAAAGAGCAGAAGTGGGGGGACTGCAGACACTTCCTCAGTCTGAGATTTGTCATGAAGTCCTTTACCCCCAGGCTTTCGTCTATAATACCGACGGCGGTAATGACCACCTCTGTGACCTCCGCCACCACCACAAGCACTCAGTGGAAGCTAATATCTCTTGAGTGCTTACTACTTGCCGGGCATTTTCCAGGTTATCTTGAATTTATAATATTATCAATCCTCACTATAACATCATGAGGACAGCAAGACAACAGGAAAGCCAACGGCTAACAATATTTTTAGGGCTAATTTTTATTAATTTAGGCAACTAAAATATGAATAATATTTCATTTAAAATCTACTTGGCCCTGGCCGGTTTGGATCAGTGGTTAGAGTGTCGGCCCACAGACCAAAGAGTCACGGGTTCAATTTCAACCAAGGGCACTTGCCTCTGTTGCGGGTTCGTCCCTGGCCCAGGGAGGGGTCATGTGGGAAGCAATCAATCCATGTGTCTCTCTCACATCAATGTTTCTCTCTCTCCTCCCCCTCCCCCTCCCTTCCACTCTATCTAAAGATAAATGGGGAAAAATAAATAAATAAACACTATTTATTTGGAAAAAAATTTTAAAATATAGGAGACTTGCAAGAAAAATACAAAAACAAAACAAAACAAAAACCCATATGCCCTTTACCTAGATTTGTTTATTAACATTCAGTCCATCCACTTTATAATTTAAGATTTGTGCCACTGGAAAAATATATAGATATTCAGATATATATCTATATCTTGAAAAATATATACACACACACACACACACACACACTCACATATATATATTATACAGATATAAATCTATATATCTATCTGTATCATCTCTATCTCTATCTATCTATCTATCTATCTATCTATATATCTATCTATATATCTATCTAGATCATCTATATCCATATCCATATCCATATCTATATCCATATCTATGTCTATCTCTATCTGTCATCTCCCTTTACTAGTTATTTCAGTATACATTTTATAAGACTAGTGATATTGCCCTGGCTGGTGCGGCTCAGTTGGTTGGGTGTCAACCCAGGCTGTAAAAGTTTACTGGTTTGATTCCCAGTCAGAGCACATGCCCAGGTTGTGGGTTTGATTTCCAGTAGGGGGTGTGCAGAAGGCAGTTGACCTATGTTTTCTTTCTCCCTCTTCCCTCCTCTTTCTAAAAAAAAAAAACTTTTTTAAAGAGAGTAGTGATATTTCTGTATATAATTAAGTACTTTTATCAGCTTCAGTAAATATAACACTAATAAGCTGAATCCAATTTATTGTCCATTGTTCAATTTGTTATTTGAACCAATATCCTTTATAGCATATTTTCCTCTAGGACAGTATCCAAACCAGGGTCAGTTATTGCATTTAGTCATCATGTCTTTTGATCTTTAATTTGTAAATTCCACTGCTATTCTTTTACTTTTATGACCTTTTTGAAGACTTTATTTCCCTTTTTTCTTAATAGAACATTTTCAATTGTGCATTTGTCTTATGTTTTCTAATGATTAGATTCAGGTTATGCATATCAGCTGAAACACTGCATAATTGATGGGCTCTTCTCAGAGTGTCATGGGATATCATATCCAAAGGCATAGGATTTGCTTCTATAACTTTTGATCATCCAATTATGCTTTATTTCTGTCTCTACACTTTCTAATTACTGTTTTCGCCCCTTGTAACTATTAAAACAACCTGTGGAAAGGCTATGCACATATCTTACATTTATTAAAATTTTCCTATGTATTAATATCCGTTTATAATATGATGATTGCAAAATGATAGTTTTCTGACTCCAGTACTCTCCCCATTCTAGATACTAAGTATTCTGTTATTAGCAGGAGCCCTCCTTCACCATTTCTTTCTCTATATATATTTTATTTCCTTGATCAGAAGGATTCATAGATTTCTATATTTCCCATGATTTATAATTCAGTAATGTTCTTTATTTTAATGTTCCCGGATCTTTCATACTTCTATACCTGGTCCCTATGTCTTTATAACATGCCACATTTATTATTTATTATTTATTTATTTATTTTAGCACTTTTTACGTTTTAGAAATTTTTATTTTAGTTTTCTGGAAAGATATGATGTTCCACAATCATCTTAAGTGGCCATCAGTAGATGAGTGGATAAAAATGCTATGATACATTTACACACTGGAATACTACTTGGCCATAAGAAAGAAGAAAATCTTACCCTTTGTGACAGCATGCATAGACCTAGAGAGTATTCTGCTAAGCCATTCAGAGAAAGACAAATACCATATGATTTCACCCATATATGGAATATAATGAACAAAATAAACTAACAAACAAAATAGAAACAGAGTCATAGATAGAGAACAGACTGACAGTTGTCAGAGGGGAGGGGATTTGCAGGGCTGCGTGGAAAAGGTGAAGGGATTAAGCAAAATGAAAAAATATATATAAAAAAATCCTCATAGACACAGACAAGAGTATGGTGATTGCTAGAGGAAAGAGGGGTGGGGGGAGGAGTAGAGGGTAAAGGGGGGATAAATGGTAATGGAATGAGATGACTTGGGATGGTGAGCACACAATATATAAATTATGTATTATGTATTATAGGATTATACACCTGAAACCTATATAATTTTATTAACCAATGTCACCTCAATAAATTCATTAAAAAAAAAAAGTCTTAATCTAGTCCTGAAAACAGCCATTCCTTTATGGAGTATCGATTTTTATTTGCTCTTTTGTTTTTGTGTTTGTATTTTTTAAGTGAGGAATGATGTTAGAGGCAACAGTCTGGACATTAAATGTGTTTATGCCTATAGGGGGTGGTCAGTGCTTTTTGCTTCTTGTTTTTTGTAGCAAGCAAAGCTAGAAAATATATGCACATATATATACATGTACATAAACATAAACAAGGAACACAATGTACCTATATACATATCATGTGCACAAAGACATGCATTAGCATATATGTAGCAATATGTAATCTATTTTCATATGTATGTATAGATATAGATACAGATACAGCTACAGTCATCAGCAGACTGCTGCTTTAGTAAATTGCAAATAATGTTTAAATATACCCCGCCGGTGTGGCTCAATGGATTGAGTGTTGTTCCATGGACTGAGAGGTCCTGGTTCAATTTCTGGTCAGGACACATGCCAGAGTTGCAGACTCGATCCCCAGTAGGGGGCGTGCAGGATGCAGCCAATCAATATTTCTCTCTCACATCGACATTTCTCTCTCTCTCTAAAATATCAATAAAAATGTATTTTTAAAAAATATATATATACATAAACAGAGCATACACATTTTTGTATTTTACTGAAGTAGCAGTATGCCAATGGCTGAATTTTTAATGGTATTCAGAGAAAGATGTAGTAGAACAGATAACAGTAAAATTCTCCGCCAATACCCCAAGACATCCCAAATGTAAAATCAAAGCACTGCCATGACTGGTGATGTACCGAAGGGGCCCAGGTTTGGCACTGGTCAGGGCATATACCCAAGCTGTGGGTTCAATCCCTAGCCTGGGCACAGGTGGGAAGCACCTAACTGATGTTTCTCTCTCTCTCCTCTCTCTCACCCCTTTTTCTCTCTCGAAAATCAATTAAAAATTATTTTAAAAATATATTTTTTATAAAAGACAAGCCACAGGATGGAAGATGTTTGCAGCATATTAATTACAAAGAGAGTTTTATGTTAAGAAACTATAAATATTTGTAAATAAATCAAATCAGCCTGAAAAATGGGGGGGGGGTGGGGAAACTTAAATAGATTCTGTAGGATTTCTAATGCCTGATTACATGTTAGAATTGCTCAACCTTATCATCACCAGGAAATTAATATTAAAACCACAAAGAAGTTACAAATCAGCAGATCAGCAACCATTAAAAAGTCTCACAATCCTAAGTGCTATTAAAGAAGCAGACCTGTAGCAGAGAAAGCTTTTGGGCAGGAGCTACTGAAGCTAAACACATGACATGAGCAACATGTCCATTCCTGTTCCCAGGAACCAACAGAAATGCTCACGCAGGACCCAAATGAAGGGGGTGGCATTCATAGTGGCGTAGCTTGTGATGACTGCACAGGAAAAACACACAAAATGCCTACCACCAGCTGGCTGCAGAAATGAATGTTGGTCTATTCTCACTGTGGGAGAGGAAGTAGCGGTCAAGACCCACTGTGCACAGCTTCAACACCGACAGGATGCTTGTAAGCACAGACTCTCCTATCAATTCAGTAAAATCCTGGGGCTAGAATTTTGCTCATCCGCAAAGCCTTCCTTCTCTTGGTACACAGAATTTTGGGGGAGATGAGCTCCCTGAAGGGGTTTGGGGTAAGAGGAACCCTGTGAAGTCAAGGAATAAAACAGGGTCTGGCAAGAAGTCTGAGGTACCGGCGTCCAGGGACTGACTGTGGCTGGGTGCGCTGCACACGAGCTCCTCAGTCCTGGCCTGGCCAGAGACGGTAGTTTCGGTTGCTATGAAAATCCCCAATGAGCAAAGAAGGGGTGGGGGATTCAGAAACAGGTCCCCTCTTGCCCCTGTCTTCCAGCAGGGTCCAGCAGAGGCAGAGACTCCGGGGCACAGGGCTGGTGCACTCTGGCTCCCCAGCCTGCTTTGCTGACCCAGCAGTGGCCGAAGTTGCTGCTGTAGCTGCTGCCTAGAGAATCTGCAATAGTGATCCTTGAACCACACCTGCTCTTGGTAGTCTCCTAGGGTTGAACCTGGTGGCCAGGGTGTCCTGATTATCGTAGGTAAGTATTAGCTCTTCTCAAAGAGTTTCTCTAGCTCCGGTTGGCACCTCCTGTGGCGTAGGGACGGTGAGGGCCCTGAAATACTTAGGTGTTTGCATCTTCCACCCCGCTCTGTTCCTTGTATGTCCACAAATGATTTTGACACAAGGGCAAAAGCAATTAAATGGAGGAAAGACAGCTTTCTCAAAAAATTATGTATACATAGGAGTGAATATAAACTTTGACCTACATCTCAACATTCACCTAAAAATTAACTCTAACTTAAATTAACACACACTTAAATATGAAATAGAAAACCTTAGAAAAAATAGGCGAAATTTTTCAGAATCTAGGGCTAGACAGAGTTCTTATACTTGACATATAATTCATAAAAGAAAAAAAAATTATAAGTAGGTTTTTATCTACATAAAATAAAACCTTGTGTTCTGTGAAAGACCTTCCTAAGAGGATAAGAAGGAAAAGATAAATTACCCAGTGGTAGAAAATATTTGCAAAACACATATCTGGCAAAAGGTTTAGTATGTAGAATATATAAAGAACTTTCATAACTCAACAATAAATAGGCAGACAATATGCTTAGAAAAGGAGAAAAATTACATGAACAGATATTTCTTCTAAGATGATACATAAGTGGCAAAAAAAAAAAGCACATGGAATGATGTCAACATCATTAGCCACTAGAGAAATGTAAATTAAAATCACAATGAGACATCACTAACCACTTATCAAAATGGGTAAAGTAAAAAAATAGCAACAACACCCCATGCTGGTGAGAATTCACAGAAACAGTGTCAATCATATATTACTGGTGGGAATATAAAACTTTGCAACCACTTTAAAAACTAGTTTGGCAGTTTCAAAAAAAAAAAAAAATGAAACTACCATATGACACAGTAATTTAACTGGATATTATCTCAAAACAACAAAGACATATACGCACAAAATTATATGTGAATATTTATAACAATTTTATTCATAAGAGTCAAAAGTTGAAAATGACTCAGATGTGCTTTACCAGAAGAGTTAAACAAGATTTGGTCTATTTCACAGTGTATTACTCAGCAATAAAAATGAATAAACTATTGATACATGCAACAACTTAGATGAATACCCAGAGAATTATAATCCATTTGGAACGTATACTTGTATATGGTGTAAGGAATGTGTCTAATTGTATATTTTTCCAAATGGTTATCCAGTTGTCCAACAATTACTAAAATTATATTCTTTACCCAGTGATTGAGATAACAGATTTGTCAGATACTGTACTTCTAAATATGGTTGTATCTATTTCTGGACTTGCCGTGATACTTCATTAGCCCGTCTTTCTGTGTAAACAAGCAACAGTACTACGCTGTTATAATTAGAAAGGCATTGTGATGTGTTTTAACATTATGCATTTTTCTTTTTGTACCCAAGAGTGTTTTTAGTGGAAGAATTTTAATTTCCAGGTGGTTTACTTTTTTAAACATTTGTATAGCTTCAGTAATTTAAAATGCACTTATAATAAATTATACTTAAAGTGTAAAATTGAAAATTTTTGACATCACTAGTGGAAACCATCATCACAATGAAGAAATTGGACATATCACACCTCACCCTGCAAAGTTTCTTGTGCCCCTTTGTAATCTGTGTGTCTGTACTCTCCTATCAGTGGCTCCTTCCATCACCAGGCAAACACCAATCTGCTTTCTTTTACTATAGGTGAGTTTGCATTTTCTAGAATGTTATATAAATTAATTCATACAGTATGCATTTTACTGACTTCTTTCACTGACCAAAATATTTTTGAGACTTAAGAACATTGCTGAAAATACACTCAAAATGGATAAAAGACGTAAATGTAAGTTGTGAAACCATAAAAACCCTGGCAGAAAATGTAAACCCGGCCAGTGTGGCTCAGTGGTTGAGTGTCGACCCATGCAATGACAGGTCACCAGTTCGATTCCCAGTTGGGGCACGTGCCCAGATTGTGGGCCTGATTGCCAGTGTGGGGCATGCAGGAAGCAGCCAATTGATGTTCTCTCTCATCGATGTTTCTATCTCTTGCTCCCTCTCTCTTCCTCTTTTTCTCTAATGGCAAAAAAAGAAAAAAAAATTTTTAAGAAAATGTAGGCAGTAAAATCTCAGACATTACACATAGCAGAATGCTCACTAATACATCACCTACAGCAAGAGAAACAAAGAAAAATAAATAAATGGAACTACATCAAACTGAAAAGCTTTTGCATGGCAAAAGAAACCAGAATCAAAATGAAAAGGGAACCTACAGTATGGGAGAACATATTTCCAATGATACATTGAATAAGAGGTTAATTTCCAAAATATATAGGGTACTCATACAACTTAACAGAAGAAAGACTAACAATCCAGTTAAAAAATGAGCAGAGGACCTGAATAGACATTTCTCCAAAGAGGACATACAAATGGCCAAGAAACATATGAAAAAGTGTTCAGTCTCTAATCCTCAGAGAGATGTAAATTAAAACAACTATGAGGTTTCACCTCACACCTGTCAGAATGGCCTCCATCAACAAATCATCAAACAACAAGTGCTGTTAAGGGTGTAGAGAAAAGGGGACTCTAGTACACTGCTGGTGGGAATGCAGACTGGTGCAGACACTATGGAAAACAATATGATGTTTCCTCAAAAAATTAAACATGGAACTGCTATTTGACCCAGTGATCCCACTTCTAGGAATATATCTTAAGAAGCCTGGAACACCAATCAGAAAGAATATATGTATCCCTATGTTCATAGAAGCACTATTTACAATAGTTAATATCTGGAAACAGCCCAAGTGTCCATCAGTAGATGCGTGAAAAAAAAAGCTGTGGTATATGTACACAATGGAATACTATGCAGTTGTGAGAAAGAAAGATCTCTTACCCTTTGAGAAGGCATGGAGGGACCTGGAGAATATTATGCTAAGTGAAAGAAGCCAGTCTGCAAAAGACAAATATCACATGATCTCACTTATTTGTGAAATCTAATGAACAAAATAAACTGGTGAACAAAATAGATCCTGAGACATGGAAGTGAGGGACAGACCGACAAATTTCAGAGGAAAGCCAGTGGGGGCAAGAAGAGATAAACCAAAGAACTTATATGCATATATGCATAACCAAAGGATACAGACAACAGTGTGGTGAAGGCAGGAAGGGAGGGAGAGGGGAGAAGCATGTCCAGGGGGGAAGAAAGGAGAGATATCTGTAATACTTTCAACAATAAAAATAAATTTAAAATAATAATAATAATAATAAACTTTTAAAAAAGGAAATTTTGCATGTATCAACAGTTTGTTTATTTTTGTTGCTGAGTAGCATTCCCTTTTATAAATGTACAATTATTTTTTTATCCACCTATTGAAGGGTGTTTGGAATGTTTTGGTCCTCTGTCACCTTTCTGTTTAAAATTGTAATGGAGGGTAAATAAAACAGAAAAAGTCATTAAAAGTTTAAAGATTAAGAAGAATGTATTAAGATAGTGATTGTTATTATATACAATCCTCAGGGAATAATAAAGAAAGTCCTAAGATTAATAAACAAAGTTACAAAGTTTCACAATAAAAGTTCACTTTAAAAAGATCAATTGTAATTCTATATACCAGAAACAACAAATAGTTGAGAATATATTTTTATCCATTTAATATAACTTTAAATATATACATATATATATATACACACACACATACACACATATATATACTCATACATGTGTATGCTATATATGTGTGTGTGTGTGTGTGTGTGTGTGTGTGTGTGTATAGTACAGCCCTGGCCAGTTTGGCTCAGTGGTAGAACATTGGCCCACGAACCAATGAGTCGTGGCTTCGGTTCCAGCCAAGGGCATGTACCTCAGTTGTGGTTCTTCCCAGACCATGGTCAGGTCATGAGGGAGGCAACCAGTCGATGTGTCCCCCTCATGTCTCTCTCTCTCCTTTTCTCTCCCTCCCCTCTATCTAAAGATGAAAAATGGAAAAATATATTCAGGTGAGGATTAAATATATATATATATATATATATATATATATAATTATATATAGTACAATGAAATAAATTAACAAAAGTTGGGTAAAATCATTACACTAACAAACACAAAATATTGCTTAGTGAAATTAGACCTAAAAGAGAGAAAGAACATGTTCGTGGATTAGAAAGCTAAATACTGTTAATACTATAAACATTCTTCCCTAATTAAGCTACAGATTTGATATTCTCAATAATAATCATTGCTGGGTTTTTAACATAAATTAATGAGCTAAATCTAAAATAAATAAAAATGTAAATGACTTAGAATAGACAAAATACATAAAAAGGATGAAGTTGTAGTACACACAGTAGGTGGCTTAGCTCTTTTTATAAAACTGCAGTAATCAAGATAGTTTTGTATTTGTGTAAAAATTAGACAACAGATAAAAATGGAATCAAATACAGAATCCAGAAATATACACAAATTTAAAATATCCACACAGCCACCAACCTATTCAATACCAAAAATAAAATATTTTCAATAATTGATGTTAACACAACTGATTATTGGTATGAGAAGATTAAAAAATCTCCATGGTTTTCTCACACATACACAAATTTAACTCAAGATAAATCAATCAGATGCCTAAATGGAAAAGGTAGAATTATAAAATTTTAGGAGAAAACAGAGGAGAATGTCTTCGTGACATGGAGATGGGCAAAGAGGTACCTCGGGAGAACCACAAAAGTAACAACAAACAGAAAGCAAATGGCATTATGGTCACTTCAAGTACAGTCATTTTTATTAAGACAGATCCTTGGAAGTGGAATACGGTTGCAAACATGATGCGTGTTTTAAAGGAGTCTGATATTTCAGTACCTTAGAAACTCTCCCCTTCTCAAGAAAGTGTGTACTATGTAGGGATGTATAAATTACAGCTTCCATTGAGACATGACAATTACACGACCTCTTCTCTGTGCTGCAGTGACTTAGGGGGTCACACATGTAACACACATGGTCAGTTCTACCCTGCAGCTATTTTTCCTGCCTCCCATTCTAGCACAGTTCATATTTCGCCTGAGTATCCATTTCTCCACATGACTACCTCATGCCAATAACGATTCTTCTCATTCCCTTTTTCAGTGACTGGTCTCAGGTTGGCAGAGATACAATTCCTGTCAATGAGCTGTGAGGAACAGTGCTGAGATGTTCTTAGGGAAGACTTTACCCCTGTGTAAAATGACTGCATTTTTTTCAGGTAAAGGAAGAGGGAAATACATTTTAGAGAGAGAAAAAATGTTATGATAAGCAGGTGTATAAATAGTGTATTTGGAGTAGTAAATTTGTAGATGAATTTGCTGAAGGAAAATACTCAATATATAAAGGTTTTGAGCAATGCTAAAACAAGTTTGAAATCTTATTCTCTCAAATATATTTATTAAACATTAGCCATATGCCAAGCTTCCCCCCACCCTCACACTGGAGAGACAAATATAAAACTAAAAGCAAACAATAAAATCGTGTATGCTATTGAGAGTTATGAAGACACTACAGCAGGATAACATGAGAAAGACTGACAAGAGGGTGGTGGCTGACATGTGTTTTAGGTTGGGTGGTCAAATTGATCATCTTTAAGATATTTCGGTAAATACTTCATCAACAGAAAAAGTTGTCCATGAGAAATTATGACAAATGGAAATTGACGTGAAAAGAAAAAAAGTTTTGCCCTGGCCAGAGTTGCTCAGTGATTGGAGTGCCCACGCACAGAAGGGTCATGGGTTCGATTCCCAGTCAAGTGCATGTACCTAGGTTGCAGGTTTGATCTCTGGCCCTTTAGGACACATGCGGGAGGCACCAATCAATGTGTCTCTCACATCTTACATTGGTGTCTCTTTCTCTTTCTCTCTCTGTCCATCCCTCCCTCCCTTCCTCTCTCTCTCTAAAAAAAAAAAAAAAAAAAATCAATGGAAAAATAATCTCAGGTGAGGATTAATAAATAATTAATAAATGTGACCAAAAAAAGTGTTATTCAAAAGTAGAGAGTACCTCATATACAGAGGCCATAACATTTAGGACTCAGTATTCATGATGAGAAGTTTATGTAATTCAAAGTAAAGTAAAAATAAATGAAATTTTTTAAACAGGGGAGTGGTATTGTCTAATTAAAAAAAAAAAAAAAGGCACACACCTCTGTTTGTTGAGTGGAGATTAAATTGTAGAATAGAATAAAAAGCTGGGAGACCAAGGTTAAATAACAGTTGCATTATGCAGATTAGAGAGATTCGTATCATGGGCTACAATGTACAGTGAATAAATAGTTAAACTGAAGTCACCTTATGAAGGACAATTGACAAGACTTGCTTGTGTTTTTAGTACAGGGTGAAGTAAAGGGAAAAATGAGTCAGGATTTTTTGTCTAAGTGTGTGGGCTGTGATACACTGAGACATAAGAAGATTGGGGAAAAAACTATATGAGATGGACAGTAAATCAATAATAATTTTAGATAAAAATATTGAGATACATTTTTCTAGTTTTCGGTGGCTGCCAGCTGAATCAGTCTAACCCTAACCCTGTGGCCATTGCCTTCTTTTCTGTTTGTGTGTGTCTACCCTCCATTAGCCTTTCTCTTATAAAAACATATATCATTGTATTTATGATTCACTTAGATAACCCAATATATCATTTCAATATTCTTTACACAATCACATCTAAAAAAAACTTTTTTTTCCACATAAGGAAATATTCATTTACAGGTCCTAGGGTTTAGGATGCGGATATCTTCAGGTGGAAATTTTCAGCCTACCACAAACAGGAATTGAAAATTAGATAGACACATAGAAAAATAAAAATTTAAACTTTTTTTAAATGTGTGAAATGCAACAAAAAGATAAAAGTAGTATCTGAGAGGCAAGTAGAAACCTGTAAGTTACTTATTTGTTTGTGTGTTTGTTTATTACAATGACAGATGCTAGAACATGTTTGTATGCAGATGGAAAGAGCCAGTCAAGAAAGAGAAATGGTAATGCAGGAGAAAATATTGTAGCTCATACGTAATAAGTCTGTTTTGAAGTTTTAAGCAGGGGTATAAAGTAGACCAGTTAGAGTTTTGCATAGATTGTGTTGGGAGCAGGGAGGACAGATCAAATGATGTAAGAAATTGGCATATAGAGGCTACTGGAACAGGCCAGGTTAGAGTTGATAAATCCTATAGATAAGAGAAGTATAATGAGTGATATAAATATGATATGATATCCAGACATTCAAAGCAACTAGGCTTGAAAATTTTGAATGTCTATTTTAAATCTAATCACTCTATTCATAGCAACCTATTTGAACTTCTTAAGCACTAGCTTCAAGTTGTTTTGTCAGCATAGGTAGCTAGTTATTGATAGGAGGAAAATAGCTAGTTATTAATATAAGAAAGAAAGCAAAAGGGAAATAAATAATCTTAAATTGGGAAGCAGAAGCAGGCAACAGAGCAGAATTCCATCTAATCTGCTGGTAAACAGATGTAGTCACACACTCCAGGGAACAGCCACCCAGGAGACTTAAAGCTGGGGACTGGGCAGGACATCTCCTTGGGGTTGCTGAAATTCCTCTGATGTGTGCATGAGCAACGGGAACTAGATGATGTGATGAAACTTTTGGACAAGGGCAGTCGAAGTCAGGGTGATGACACAAGGTGCAGGGCCTCGCCTGGGAACAATTGGAAAGGTAACTAAACTGGATAGAGGACATGAAACCTAAGTAGAATTTACTGGGAGGAGGGCCCAATCCAGGCCCTGGGAAAAGTTAGAAATTTGGGTGGGATAGTTCGAATGGTACTTTGTTTTTTTGTTTGTTTGTTCGTTTTGCCTGAACCAAGAAGATATATGGAGGATTAACAGGAGCCTCATGGTAGTGATTCGGAGCCTGCCCACCCTCTCTGTCCCTGAGGGTGTATTAACTCCCCTTAACTCACAATAAAATCTCACCATCACATTTAACTTCTCCATGCATGCCTTTGAGATTCTTTTCTCACATCACTACAGAAGAACCTGTTACTTTCACTGGCAACAGTTTCAGTGATTGAAAACACCTACTAACTCTTTGCAATCTATTTAATTATTTTTGCTTAGTTTAAAGTCTTGCCCAATTCAATTCTTCTCTTTCTCGACTTTCCCATGTCTTACTGTTCCCCAGTGCTGCCCATTAGTTCCATCCCCATTGATTTGTTCCTCTATACATTGAATCTTTGTGGCAGCCTTTAAGAAAATCTATTGAACACCTGGCCATTGTGGCTCAGTGGATTGAGCATCACCCCATGGACTGAGAGGTCCTGGTTCAATTCCCAGTCAGGGCACATACCCAGGTTGCAGGCTTGATCCCCAGTATGGGGCATGCTGGAGGTAGCCAATTGGTGTTTCTTGCATCAACGTTCATATCTCTCTCTCTCCCTTCCTCTCTCTCTCTAAAAAAATCAATAAAACATATTTTAAAAAAAGAAAACCTATTGACCATAAATGTAAGCATTTATTTCTCCATCCTATATTATAGTCATTGATCACTTGTTTTGTCAATATCATGTATGATTTGCTTATGGTAGCTTTGTAGAAAGTATTGAAATTGGGAACTGCGAGTTCTCCAAATTATTATTATTTTTTTTTTAACTCAAGAGTTCTTGCCTACTCTGGGTCCCTTTCACTTCCATATGATTTTTAGTATCAGCCTGTCAATTTTGCACACACACAAAAAAGAGCTACTATTTAATAAGGATTGTGTTAAATCTATAGATCAATTTAGGGAGTATTGGAATCTTAATAATATTAAATCTTCCAATCCTTGAACATGAGGTTTCTTTCCATTTATTTAAGCCTCTCTTAATTTCTTTCAACAATGTTTTGTAGTTTTCTGAGTGAACATTTTTGTACCTCTATAGTGAAATGCGGTTGTAATTATTTCAGTCTTTTGTGCTGCTACCTTAACTTCTGGATAGTTGATATTTCCTTCTCCTATTTCTTTGATTATTATTACTTTCTTTCTCATTTTGATACTGTCACAATAACCTGGTTTATTAACAATTCTGTTAACAAGAAAGGAGTAAAGGGAAGATTAGCTAATTTAACATTCCAGGTCTATTCCCCAGGTGAGAGGAAGGTCTGGACAGAGGTAATTTAGACACATGCCCCAAAGAATCTGAATGACATGGATGGCACCTACCTGCTTTAGAAAGTGCCTACCTGTTCATCACACCTGGGAGCAAGTCAGTGGCAAAACCTGAATATTCAATCTCCTAGACAAGGAAAGCTCTCTCTGGCTCTCTCTCATGCTGCTGCACTGGACTCTCAGCTTACAGGGCTCCTATGCCCTGCCTTTTCCAGGTGGCCTGCAGCCATGTGGGACCTGTACAATGCACTGAAGGACTGAATCTAACCTGGCCTGATCCGGACCCAGCTGCACCATGGAGCAGATGCTCTGGACTTTGGCTTTATTTTTAGCCTTGCTGAATGGAAAACTTCCCCTCTTCCAGAACTGGATGGAAGGATATGGGAGTTTACAACCCCAGAAGTGTAATTCCACACCGATAAAAACCTTCCATTCTCCTGTGTGAGTCTTAGAAAACTCTTTTTCTAAAGATGTGGAAAGAGCCTCACTCTCTCTTCCCTTCTTCCCTCTGGTAACAATTTGACCTTAAATTACTTACAAGAACACTTGCACATAGCATAGCACTCTTTATTTCTTAATTTGCCCCTGTACACTGGTTTTATTTCCACAACTAGAATATAAACTTCTTGAAGGCAGGATCCACACATTTAATTTCTTTTGTTGTTGTTGTTAATCCTATCCCGAGGATACCTTTTCATAGATATTTTATATATATATATAGATTGGAAAGGAGGGAGAGAGAGAGAGAAACATTAATATGAAAGAGACACACCAATTGATTGCCTCCTGCACGATTCCAACAGGGGCCAAGGATTGAACCTGCGACCCAGGTACTCGCCCTTGATTGGAATCAAACTTGTGACCCTTCGGTCATTGGACCAATGCTCTAATCACTGAGCGAAACTGGCCAGGGTCATACATTTAATTTCTAATGAAGAGAGTGTAATTGGCCATCCAGTGTGGCTCACTGACTGAGCTTTGACCCATGCACCAAGAGGTTGCCTTTTTGATCCTCGGTCAGGGCACATGCCCAGGTCGTGGGACCAATCCCCAGTGGGGTACATGCAAGGTAGCCAATCAATGTTCTCGCTCATCAATTTTTCTATCTCTCTCTCCCTCTCCCTTCCTCTCTCTCTAAAATCAATAAAGAAAATATATTTTTTAAAAAGTGACTGGAATAGAATTTTTTCTTTTTATATTCTGTAATATTTCTGTGTTATATTGTTATCTATATTGATTTTCTCTTATAATTTCTTATGTAAATTTTCTAAAATCATATCCCAAAAACTGTAGGATAAGCTATAAGGCATCAGGATCTAGTAATCACTGATCTCTCCAACTCCTTCACCTACCAACTCCATACATATCTCTCCAAATAAAATAACAGTACGTTGCTTAGAACACCTAAACTCACTAAGCTATTTTACATTGTATAAAATTATATGTGTTTTTCCATCTGTGTAAGAATTCTTCTTATTTACAACTCCCCTACTTCTCTGGCAAATTAATGTTCATCAAATCCCACCACAATCATCATCAATTCCATGCTGTCTACTCTGTATACCTTCATTTCATGTGTTTTATCCATTCCCTTTAGTGTATTATCTCTAAGCATTTTGCATTATTTTATTGTTGTATTTGTAAAAATATGCTATGACAAATTTCTTAGTAAATTTTAAGTCCAATGAAAACAAGGTCAATATCGTGCTCTTCTGCATATCCTGTAGCCTTATATGGAGCCAAGCTCACAGTGAGTGCTCAATAAACATTTGATTATATGTTTGAAAAAATAAACGTGTTCATTTGTTTCAGCTTAAGTATCCTATTTTATGAGGATGCAGATAATCTTTACTATTGCATTAATTATTTAATTACCTTCTCCCCTACCAATCTAAATTGGGCAAATTTATTTGTATTTTGAATATTCTTCTATGTGGATAATTTTTACAATTTTATAGTTACCTTACCCCTTCCAAGCGCTGGACACAGTCTTTCCTGGGAGAAGACATCAGTTCTGGAGAAGGGCTGAGAGTCTGGCTTGTCCTAAAAGAAGCACTATTTTGGGGAAAAAAGAAACCAGAGGAACTTTTGATAATCACGAAGGCTTGCAGGAAATATTAGAATCTGGAGAGCCCCCAAATTCATAGCCATATGTCTAAATGGGAAATATGCTGAGATCTGAAGCTTCAATTAGGAGATGGAGAGAGTGAGACCTCCGGAAGCCTCACGGTGTTGAAGAGCTAAAGCTCAATGAGAATAGAGCACCTCTCTCCAACACAAGACCCATTTGCCTCTTAAGACATTTGACAGATTTTGAGTCTCAGTGGGGTGAGACTAAAGATTGAAATGCCAAAACACTGAAAGAACAGACCTAAACCTCGCTCAGCCTCTCAGGCCCGAGAAAAAAAAAAAGCTATGCTCTCAAACAAAAGATTGAGAGTTTCACATGTGAAACTCTTTATGAAATTGTAACCCAGCTCTGATGCAACAATATTCTCCACGGCAATCCGCTGCTCACTCTAATTGACAGAAAGAGCAAAATGGAATTCATCCCTGATGAGAAACCATCCCAGCAGCTTCGACAGTCCTGTCATACAAAATATCAGGCATATAATAATTCTTAAAAATAAGCTCTATTCACAAAGGCAAGAAATGTAACCAATTCCAAAGAGAAAAGTAAAGAACAGAACAAGAATAATATCACCAATTTGTCAGATAATGCAAATATCATAAAAGCATTTTGGAATAAGTAAGCTAAGAAAGTTTCAAAATTAGAGAATGTTATAGACAAAAATGTATAAAAAGAGGAAAATGTCAAAGAAAACTTAATGTATAAAATATTCTAATGGACTATGTAGAAGTGAAAAATACAATATCTAAATTCATTAGATAGAATTTTACAATGCTGCATTAGAGAATTCAAAGATTATTATTAGAAATTGTCCAAAATGAAGCACAAAGAAAGAAAATGAGATAACATAAAAGATTGTGAGAAACATATTACACAGTCTAAAAGTCTAGCATAAATAAAATTTCATTTTCAGAAAAGAAGTTAAACATACAGAATGTTTGAAATCAATGATGGCTAAGAATTTATAAAACTGAAGGAAAATATTACCTACCAGATTAAAGATATTAAGGAAACTACACAGATTAAAAATACAAATGTGATAATGTAAATAACTTGAAATGGTCTGGATTCTATGTTGAAAATGGATAAATCTGATAAACTTACAACACCAAATTTTAAAAGGCAATGTAAAGCTACAGTAGTTAAGACAGTGGGGTAACAAGAAAAGAATAAACAAATGAACCAATTAAACTAAATAGAGTATAAAAACACCCATAATTAGACATTCACTTGATTAATGGTAAAGACTGCAATTTATTGGGAGAATGTATCGTTTTTCTAATGAATGTACTGGAAAAGTTGGATATATTTCTGATAAATAGTGAACCACGACCTCTACCTCATACACATACATAAATTAAGTTGATTTAGACCACAGATCAAAATGTGAAAGGTAAAACGCTAAAAGATCTAAAGAAAATATAAATAATATTTTCTGAACATTGAGTACACATACATTTTCAAAACAGGACACATTTACTAAACATAAAACAATATATAAGATGGCTTTCATTAAAACTAAGAATATCTGTTTATCATATGGCATCAGTTAGTACTTCAAAAGTCAAGCCAAAGACTGGAAGATAGGGTCAATGCAAATATCGCATAAAGACTAAAACTGATAATATACAAAGAATGATTAAACATCACAAAAATACAAATTAATAAAAACTGCAAAATATGTGAAGAAAAAATTTTCTATAAGAGGCTATGTAGGAGATGCTGTATAAAAAAGTGTACAACACAATTCATCTAGGAAATGCACATTAAAACCAAAAGCATTCAAATACACCACTTTTATTTTATTTTTATTTTTGTTCAGATAGAGTGGGAGGGAGAGAGAGGAAGAGAGAGAGAGAGAGAAACATCGACATGAAAGGGACACATCGAGTGGCTGCCACCCGCACAACCGACCAGGGCCAGGGACAAACTGCAACCAAGGTACATGCCCTTAGCGGGAACCGAACCCGGGTCTCTCTGGACCACTGGCCGATGCTCTAACCACTGAGAAAAACCGGCCAGGGCCAAATACACCACTTTTAGAATAGCTATGATTAAAAGAACTCACAATATCCAGTGTGGGTAACAATAGGAAGCAAATGGAACTATCACCCATCAAGTGCACATTGATACCATATTTTTAATGCTGTTTCACAGTACCCATTCAATCGTAGCATGTGCCTACTTATAATTCTACATTTCCAATATCTAACAATATATTTAAGGAAAATGAGATTTTAAGTTCATAGTCCAAAAAATAATGTTCAGAGAAGATGTATTCATAAAAGCTCCCAAATGGAAACAACTTAAATGCCCATCAACAGTAGAAAAGTTAAAGTGTAGTATAGTTATAAAGTGGAATATTATGCATTAACCAAAAGAACCACTAGTATATTTAATAAAATGTATGAACATCACAAATAAAATGTTAAAAGAAAGAAGTCAGACACAGAAGTATACATATTGTTTGTGTGTGTATATTCAAGCAAAACAAATTTATTGTCAGAGAAGTAGAGCAATGGTTATCTCTGAGCAGAGAGAGTATATTGACTAAGAAGGGACACCTGAGCATTGCGTATGTTTGAAAATGTTGTCCTAAGTTGTAGTTAATTGGTGACAGAAATATAAAAAAGTCATGTCTTTACACTTAAGACTTAGGCAGTATAATATATGTTATATACCAGTACAAAGGTTACAGAAGGAGAAAAAAATTGAAATTTTCAGAGGTTATAAAATCAGTCTAAATCCACACTGCTTATTCTTTGTGGAGCTTTGCTGCCAAACCAGGTTGGTCTGTCTCCAAAACTTGCGTTTTTGTGTTAATTCTTCCCATATAGACTCTTCAAGACCAATGAGCTCCTTTTCCTTTTTCTTCTTTCCAAACCTAACACAACTTAATAATTTCAGGCTTCCACTGAAAGGTATGGCCATTGAAATGATAGTGAATATGATTTATATATTTAATAGCTTCCATTTTATAAGCTATTAAGAGTTTTCCATGAAGGGATTGCGTGCATTGCCTAGTACCTGAAAATACATAATTACAACAATGACATTGAGAAGACTAACCTAGTTAAATAAAAAGTAGAAGCAGGATCTTTTGTCCTTATTTTTTATTTTGGCCATCCCCATGGGAGGAGGGGTGGATAAAATTCAACTTAAATATATGACAGCCTTTCACAAATTAACTAATTATCAGAGGCACAGTAACTTAATGCCAAACTTCAAACACACACAAACGCGTGCACACACACACACACACATCTTGATATTACAAAGGAGTTACAGTTAGTAATAACAAATATCTATGAATGGGGATGCATATAAAACATATACAAAAGTAGAAAGTCTTAGTCCAATAGAAGTAAATGTCAACATGTGTAACCATAAGGATCAACATAATTTCAGTGATTGACCTTTATATTTATTTTAGAGCTTCCTCATAGTCAAAGCAAAATGGTAAATGAATCAGAGGGTAAATTTCTCCATTAGTCAAAGACCTTTATATGACTGAAATCCAAAAGATTTCTTATGTGTGACTTTATGGAGAGAAGCTAACTCATGGAATATCTGCAATAATTTGCTTATTGCTCTTGAATTAGGGCATTTATAGTGCTCATTCTGTTAGTGACTTTGAACAAAGTCCAAGGGAATAACTTTAAAATGCAATTTAATGAAGGTAAACTATTTTAGTTTAAAAGTAAATCACTTGACAAATCACAATGATGTATAGTTAGAATTCCTGGAGAGTTACATGACATATTGCTATTAAATATATATTTTGCCTAATTAACATTTCTAACAGTAAAGAAAACAGGCATGCCCCTTATAATGGTTTCTTCAGTAGCCCAGGTCCCTAGTGAGAGACATATGGAGCAGAGATACAACCTTGAGTAAGCTGGAGCCTGGAACAGAGTCACCACTGATCAGCCACCTAGATATAACCTGAGAAACAAGCCTTTTATTGATATAAACCCCTGAAATTTTGAGGTTGCTTCTACTTGTAAAAAACTGACACACATAAAAATCATGTTGACAAGATGCTTTAGAAAAATAAAGAGGACATCAGGATTGCTATTTTATTAAAATCTGGAGATATAGTTTTTCTCATCTAGATGAAGTACTATCTTATATCCATAAAAGATGAGGAACACATACACACAAAAAGAAAGAAAACAAGTTTATTGCTAATTATAAGCACAAATTGCCCTACATGTTTTAAAAACACTCTTTAATTATAGTTTTAAAGACTTTTGAAGGAGTGATTTCTTTTTACAAAAACAGGATACTGGTAAATTTTCAGATGGTTCACACAGTCAGGAAAGTAGCAGAGCTAAGATATGATAAGATATGATCCCAAGCCTTCCTATCTAAAATATGCAAGTTTTATTTATTATTTTGTGCCATGTCTTAAAGGCATGCTTTTCATCAGTAAACAATAGTGGGTTGATGTCAATATGTAATAAGTGACAAACTAAGTTTGACAATTTCTACTTAATAAAACTTGGCCACATAAATTTACCAAAAAAAAAAAAAAAAAAAAATGTCTAGTACAAAAGATATGAGGGGTGGCCAAAAGTGGGTTTACAATTGTGAGTATGTAAAACACATATTTTTTTCTTGTATTATTATTTATTTATTTTACATTTTTCCTGTATAAATATTTTAATTCAGCTCCTGTGAAGCCATCAGCTGTTTGAAAAAGTTTTTGCACATGAATCAAGGAGTCTAGTTTAAAGAACTTAGCTGTGAATGGATGAGATCATTACCCATTTAACCTAGTCCCCAAAAGAGTAACGAATGTGCAAAAGGAAAGAAGATCCCTTAGAGTTTGAAATTCCTCTGTTGCACAATCCTGTCTGTCTTCTTTGTTTGAGAACTTGTAATCATTTTTAGAATCCAGTCCAGGAGCCAACTTTTCAACGTAGATAGCAGGCTATCCATCATGGCCACAGGGACACGAGCAGGAGCAGCACCAGGTACATTAGCACGAACAGCCAGAGGTCCAGTCAGTACCAGTGCTTGGGCAGCAGATCCGCAGGAGCCTGAGGCCATACCTGGTGTTTCTGCTATGGCCTCATGGTGTCACCCAGGCATCACTGTTCCCCTGGCACGACCTGGCCGCCTCCCCGCTCCACACCCTTGTCCATCGCGTACCACCTCCAGCTGCTGGAGACCCAGCAGGTTGTCTATTATATTATTTTGTATGTGTTGCAATTGTAACCCTACTTTTGCCACCCCTGAAAGCAGATTAGTGGAGTCACTATGAAAATTATTATGAAGGTTTCTCAAAAAATTAAAAATGGTTCTCCTCTATGACCCACCAATTCCACTACTAGGCAATTACCCCCCAAAAAACCAAAACACTAATTTGCACTAATTTGAAAGGATATGTTCACCCCTATTTTCATTGCAGCGTTATTTACAATCGCCAAGATATGGAAACAACACAAGTGCCCATCAACAGATGAGTGGATACAAAAACTGTGAGAGATATATATATATTACATATATATATATATTACTCAGCCATAAAAAATGAAATCTTCCCATTTCAGACGGTATGGATAGATCTGGAGAGTGTTATACTAAGTGAGACAAGTCAGTCTGAGAAAGGCAAAATGCCATATGATTTTCACTTATATGTATAATCTAAATAACAGAATAAACAAAACTAAAATATATTCATAGATACAGAAAACAGACTGATGGCAGCCGGAGGGGAAGGCAAAAAAGGCAGAGGGATTCAAAGTACAAATGTGTAGTTACAAAATAGACACAGGTGGGGAGTGCAGTCAATATTGTAGTGACTATGTACAGAGCCACAGGTGCTTGGCTAACAGGGGGAGCACTTTGTAGGGTATATAATTGTCTGACTGCCAAGTTGTACACCTGAAACTGGTGCAATATAGCATTGAATGTAAACTAGAATTGAAAAAGAATTAAAAAGATATAACTACCTGCCATAAATTTACATATCCTCATTGAACTGTCAGAACCTGGGATGACTGTAAAAAGATTATGATAAATACATGCAACCTGATTGACCATATTGGCATCTTTGCAATTAAATTGGTCTACTTGTCCAACAGAAAAACAGGAAGACAGAAAGGACTCCAAGTTTGGTATTCAGAATGCACAAGCAAAAGTGTTTACAATCTTTTTTTTTTTTTTTTTTATCCTCATTCGAGGACATTTTTCCATTTTTTGTACAGACAGAGTGGGAGGGAGAGAGAGGAAGAGAGAAAGAGGGAAACATCGATGTGAAAGGGACACATCGAGTGGCTGGCTGCCACCCACACGACCAACCAGGGCCAGGGACAAACTGCAACCGAGGTACACGCCCTTAGTGGGAAATAGAAAATATCTTTTATCAAATGAGAAAAGTTTCTCTTTTTATATGTTGCTGAACTAAGATATTCCATTAAAGTATATTCTTTTTTTTTGGTACGTGCCCCTAGCGGGAACTGAACCTGGGACTCTCTGGTCTGCAGGCCAACGCTCCAACCGCTGAGCCAAACCGGCCAGGGCAAAGTGTATTCTTAATTTGCATTACTACTTAATTTTTACCTAAAATTCAAATTGTAATATATATGATAAATTATAAGATGAGCCTTTTGTATGATTGAGAAAAATTTGCTCATTCCATTTTGAAAATTTAAAGTTAATATATGGAATGACATTCATTTGTGGAATGAATGTCATCTAGTATAACACATTAATAACATTGAAAAATTGTTCCTGGAAAATAGTGTTTATTTTTGGGGATCACAAATTTCAGAAAATTAAGGTTTACTATTTTTAGGGGGTCAGAGAATCAAGGTTCTTTAAAGGTTTCCACCTAATATCAGTACCAGCATATTGCTCTATTTTAATCTACTCTCCACATGGAAGTCAAAGGGATTTTTCAAATGTTACCTTATTTAGAAATCTTTAAGTAAGTCACCATTGTAATTATAGTAAAGTCAAAGCACCTGACCATGTCACTAGGGAGATTCACTGTCTGTCTTCTGGATACCTGAGCTTTATCCTGTCTCCGATTCCCTCTGCCCTATTCTACACTGCATTCATGGTGAACAAATGCCATTGAACCACTGTTTTAATAAACACATACAGGCATGAAAAAATAACCTTGAGGAAGGCGTTGGTCAAATACGCTGTCTCTCCTATTAGATAACCTTATCTTAGAGAGCAAGTGTCAAAAGTATTGGGTTTCAGCAAAAACAATGTTTAGAGGGAAATTTGTACTATAAAATTGATACATTTAAAAGAAGAAAAATCTAAAATTGATCCCTGAAATTTTCTGGTTAGGAAACTAGAAAAATAAAAGCAATTTAAGCCTGAAGCAAGCAGAAAAGAAAAAATAATGACAATTAGAATATAAATAAATGATACTTAAAGGAGAAAAATTAAACAATCAACAAAAATTGTTAAAAACACTAGGTGGTCTAACCAAGAAAAAAGAAGACACATATTAGAGATAACAGAAATGAAAGAGGAATCATTTTTATTGACTAATGGATGTCAAAATATTAATAAGAGACTGCCACAAACAACTTTATGCCATGTATTTGATAACTTATACAAAATGAAGCAATCTACCTAAACAAATGCAAGGAAAAATAGATCTTCAAAATTGACCTATATCTATCATATAAATTGAAATTATAATGAAAAATAAAACTATCAAAATGGAAGTGCTATCCAAAATGGTAACACTAGTGAAGTCCAGCAAATATTTAAGAAAATAATATACCACATCTCTACAATCTCTTTCATAATATGGAAGCAGAGAAAATACTTCCTACTTAATTATTTGAGACAAACATTAGCCTAATACCAAAAGCAGATAGGCATAACAAGAACTGGTTTAACAGACCAATGTCTCTCATAAATAAAGATGAAAAAATTTTCAACAAAATATTAGCCAATCAAAACTAACAAAGTATAAAAATAATTATACACCACACAAACATGAGATTTTCCTGATGTGCAAAATGGTTTCAACATTTGCAAATCAATTAATAAAATCCACCATGTCAACAGGCTAACGCAGAAAAATCATATGAATATATCAGTTGATGGAGGTAAAAACATTCGACAAAATCCAACACTCATTTATAAAAAGCTCTCAAAAAAGGAATAGAGGGGAAATTTCTCAAATTGATAACATCTATAAAACACCTATAGCTGATATTACATTTAATAATAAAAAATTGGACATTTTCACCCTAAAGTAGTTAACACAACAAAGTCCTCTTTCTTCTTTCCTATTCAACATTGTACTATAATTCCTAACAAAATGACAAAGAAAGGACAAAGATAATATACAGATTGGAAAGAACAAATAAAACTGTTTTTATTTGCAGATGATATAATTGTTTATGTAGAAAATATCAAAGAATATGGGGCGTGGGAAGCTATCCTGGAACTAATAAGCAAGTATCCAGATTCATAGAATATAAGATTAATATACAAAAATCAACTTTTTAAAATTAATTTATTATTGTTAAAGATGTTTCTCCTTTTTTTCCCCATTGATAAGCAATAAACAATTAGAATTTGAAATATAAAAAACATACCATTTGAAATAGCATTAACAAATGTAATGTTTAGGTATAAATCTAACAACATAAGGACAAGATCTGTACATAGAAAACAAATAGACACTGATGAAAGATATAAAAGATGATTTAAATAAATGAAGATATATTCTGTGTTTGTGGATTGTAAGATTCAGCTTTGTTCAAGTGTCATTTTCCCTCCTAACTTTATAGATTCAAGAAATCTCTATCAAAATTCTAGCAAGTTACTTTATAGATACTAAAAGATTGAATCTAAAATTTATATGGAAAAGTAAAGAACATAAAATATTCAGCACAGTACTGAAAAGAATAAAGTTGAAGTACTTGTGTTACCAAAGTTAGCTAAATATTAATAAGAAGGAAGCAAAAGGAATTGGACATTGTTGAGTCTAATGTGCTGGGGCACTGAGACAGTTTATTTCGGCAGGAAGTTACAGTTCTACCCCCTTCCCTGCCTTTCATGTGCAATAGAAATCAAATTGGCCCACCCAGGGAGGTGATTGACCATAGAGGCCTATCAGTCTAACCTGGGAAAGGGATCATTGGTCAGAGAGTGGACCTATCAGAAGCCAGCAAAAGCTTGGGAAGTTGACTGGTTATTTTGAAAACTCCTAGTTATAATACTAGGTGAACAAAGAATCTCTCCTCCTCCCCGTTCCCCCTCCTTTCTCCCCCTCCCCCTCGAACCCCCACTCCCTCCTTGCTTTTGTACTTTCTCAACTTCATCCAGGAGGGTATGGTCATGTGTGTCTAGCAGCTACCTGGGCCCACCACAGACCACATGGGTTTTGAAGGACTAAGTTTTAAAATGAAGCAGACACTCGACACTGGCCTTTGTTTTGGCCTTGATGAAGACAAGGTTGGACTTTTTCCATGGTAGGACTGACAGAGATGGGACATGGGGAACCCAGAAGGGGAACTCCTTTGATTTTGCATCAGGAATAAACCTTGCCACACCACAATCTCCTGTGCATGGGGCCTTGAAATGCTTTTCTCACAATCCCATCAAAGAGCCCAATTTCAACCAACAATACTCACATTACCCAATTTTGAGACTGATTTGTAGAAATCAGAAAAGTTTAGTACAGTGATACCTCGGTTCTCGAACATAATTCGTTCCAGGAGGACGGTCGAGAACCAAATTGTTCGAGAACCGAAGCAATGAAACCCAATAGGAAATAATGGAAACTGGATTAATTCGTTCCAAGCCCCAGAAAATGCCTATTTACTGGCCTAATTTGTATATAATATGTAGAAAAACATAAGTCTCAACAAGAAATAAAAGTGTACAGTATGTCTAAGGGTTAAATTCAGTGTAAAGCGTGACTCTCTCCACAAAGCGTGACTCTCTCTCTGCACTCACACTGATGACGCAAGCAAGGCGCGCTGGGCCGAATGAACGCCATTCGGCTCAACTCGGCTCATCTCGGAAGTTCGAGTTCCAAATATTCGTTCGGATTCCAAGACAAAAGTTTCTCGAATCTCCTGGTCAAATACCGATTTGGTCGAAATCCGAGGCGTTCGAGAACCGAGGTATCACTATTTGTGAAAGAAACACACAGATCAAGAGAGAAGTCAGAAACAAGTCAGAATGAAACAAGAGAGAAGTCAGAAATAGACACACAAATATAGTCAACTTACCTTTGACAAAGTAAAAAAGACAATTCAATAGAGAAAGGACAGTCTTTTCAACAACAAATATATATTGTTATAATGTGTCAGCGAGATAACTAGAGACACCGCACAGCCAAATCATAAAGGAGTGCTTTATTCTCGTCAGCGGGCTGTGGAGGGCATAGTCTCCCCTTGGATCAGCAGCCACGATTCTTCTTGCTCATCTGATTTTAAAGACAGAAGCCCCATCCTCCTTTTTTCCCCTCTCCTCTGAGGACTGGTACAATAGTAGGCATGACAGTGATTACAGAAGTCAAAATTAGCATTATTCACAGGGCTCAGGAATACCTGCCAATGCCTGCAGTTACCCATACTGGAAACTACAAATGCCTCCCAACATGAGGGGCAACTATACTCTTAGGTAAAATTCCTTTACTTCTAGGGGTAATTAACTTATTATTGGAAAAATATTGAGGAAGGTCTTTTGATGATAAAAATAGCATCATTTAGTCACCTTAGCCAAGAGGCCTACATAAGAGTGGAATCTAGTCACCTTAGCCTCGGGGCCCAGGTCAATACATATATTATACACACACACACATATATGCTTAGGCCTCAGCCTTATATATTTTTATTAATATTTTCTCAAAATGGATCACAGTACTAAATGTGAAATGAAAAGATATAAAAGTTCTAGCAGAAAATTTATTTGATCTTGAGTTTGGTAATAACCTTTCAGATACAATATCTAAAGCACGATCCCTGAAAGAAAGCTGAGATATTTGAAGTTTATTAAAATATATTAAAATTTATTTAACACTTCTGTTCTATGAGACACTGTTTAAATAATGAAAAGACAAAGCACACACTTGAAAGTATATTTGTAAAACACATATCTGATAAAGAACTTGTTATCTAGAATATACAAAAAACTAAAAATGTAACAATAAGAAAATGAACAATGCAATTAAAAATGGGCAAAAGATTTGGACAGATACCTCACCCGAGAAAATAAATGTATGGTAAATAAGCTTATAAAAATATATTAAACATAATTTCTCATTAAGAAAATAAAAATTAAAACAATGATATACCTATGAGAATGGCTAATTATTATTTTCTTTTTAGGTAGGATATTCGTGGAATAAATGATGAAACTGGTTTAGGAATCTTAGAATTTGTATTTAGTATTGAATTACTTTACTATTCTTGTTTGGAATAGCTTTAACTCTTCTTTATTGATTGATTCTAGTACTTTTTAAAATTATATTATTATGTTATATATATGGAAATATAAATTATCTTTTCTAACACTTATAGTTGTAATTTAGTTTCTTTGCTGATTTAAGTTGAATAGTGAATCTGGAATAATATTTATTAAGAGTAATGAGTAACCGTGTCTTATTTACAAATTAGTGGAGTTACTTCTGTTTATTTATTGTTATTTTGTTATATGACTTGAGATATACGTACATGCTCCTATAATCCTCAATATATACACTTAATCAAGTTGCAATATTATCCATATATTCATATTTTACTAAAATGTTTATTCATAAAATAGGTGCATTATGATAATGCATGTATAGTAATATGTTTTATAATATAGAATTGTCCTCAATTACTGGACTAAACTCTCCTAATTTTAGCTATATTTTTCTTTTACAGTAACACTGTATTTTACTCATAATTTTTAGGATTTTTGTCGGCTCACTTCAGATCTTTTTCTCAGCACTTTTCTACTTTCTCCATTATATCCACATCTTTCCCTCAATAATACTTGTTTATTCCTAGCCACCCCAGCTTGCAAAATACATATTTTCTCTGTACAGAAATATCTCCTTTAGCAGGGCAACAATAAGGCACAGTTTCTCATGTCTTGGACTTTTCAAATATGAGACAGTAATCCCTGAACTACAGAAGACGTAACTCAAGGTCTCCAAATGTGCCGTTGAGCCCTTTGCCTGGGTTTGCAGTAAGGGAAATTTTCTTCGTGAATCCACATGTACAAAAACAGGGCACATTTTATTTATAGATATATGTAACCAGTTTATATTTACATATAAAAAACAAATAATTTTTAAAAGAAAGGAATATAATGGAAAATGAATAACAAACAAATAAGCAGTTAATACTAATGGAAATGCTGTGTGATACATACATATGTAAAATTGCTCAAGCTCACTAGAAACTATAGAAATGCAAATTAAATAGTAATTTATTATTTTCCACACAGTGTGGGAAGAATGTGAAGAGCCAAACATTTACATGCATTGTTGATGGAAGTGTAAATTAAAGCAACTTCTTTGGTATTCAAGTTTTATCAAAATAAGAAAACATCTTCTGGCCCTTGACATTCCATTTTTGCAAATTGATCACCACATAAACTTACTAAGCTGAAAGGAAATAAGTTGTTCATTACTGCATTGTTTATATCAGTCAGAGAATGGAGGCAGTATATGCATGCATCAGTAAAACTGGTTTAATAAAACTGTTATATCCATACAGGAACAATATTCAGTTTGATAAGTTGTATCATTTGTTTACAAATGTTTCTTCATATCCTGTTCTCCCAATGATACCCCTTGGTCATATCCTTTGCTTTCACCAGTGAGCTCCAAATGTGCACCTGTGGCTGGGGAAACTCTGGCGTTCCTGCCAACCATAGTAAGAATATTCCCCAAGAAAACACTCTTTCAGACTAGGTCACAGAGTAAGAAACACTGAAGCTACCTGAACTCAAAACCAGTGGATCTGTAAACTGAAGAATGAGAATAAATGCTTGAAATGATAAACTACTAAATACTTTTGATGTTGTTCTGGGGCAGCACCAGTGTTTGCTTTGATTAATCAGGTAGCCAGCCATTCTGATTAGACAATGTTTGCACTAATTATTATTTTTAATAGAACCTTGCATATCTACAATGAAATACAATTGAATATTATGGGAAAGGTGGTTTATATGTGCTTAATAAAACATTTTCTGAATTTATATTAATTGATAAAGTGTGATGTAGAAATGTGTATGGTTTTATTTGTGAATGTGAATTTGTATATAAGTATATGTGTACATGTCTTTGCAAACAAAAATTCTGGAAATGTATAAAAATAATGCTTGCAACTATTTCTTTTAAGTGTTTCAATTGAGTACTAGTGTTGAAAGAGATGTTTATTATTTATACCTTTCAAAAATTTTAAATATGCATATATTATTTCTTCAATAATATATTGTAGCATTTATCAGTATTTTACTTTTTATTGCTGAATATATATATGTGTATATATATATATATATATATATATATACACACATATATATATATATATTTAATCTTCACCCAAGGATATGTTTTTTTTTTTGTTTGTTTGTTTGTTTTTATTGACCTTTGGAAAGAGAGGAAGGAGAGAAAAAGAGAGAAACATCAATGTGAAAGAGAAACATGGATCCACTGCCTCCCTTACATGCCCCCACTGGGGATTTGAACCTGCAATCTAGGTATGTGGCCAACTAGAAATTAAACTCACACCTTTTGGTTCATGGGGACAATGCTCCAATAAATCATGCCACCTGGCCAGGGCTGTAATATTTTAAATCTAAAAATAAAGATATGAAAAGTAATATAGAATTCAGTAGGACTAAGAACACTGGGAGGTAATTTACAGCTTTAATTAGATAATTAAAAACAATCTATTGTCTTACCTGCATGATCTAAATTTTAGTATATAAAATACTTTGTTCTGAAAAAACTCAGTTAAGATTCTGTCCTGATTTTCTTTCATTATTATGTAATCATAGGTGACATATATTGAGTAATTAATATAAGTAAGGAAATTTGCAGTGTTCTTAGCATGCATTATTTTATTTAGTATAATATCTTTTGAAGTAGGTATACCAATAATCATGGTTTAGAGATAAATTTTAATATCAAACTATTTTTTTTTTCAGATATGTTCACTAACTGCAAAGTAACCCTTTTCTTCCTGAATCAGAGCTACTATGCCTTGTCTTTATGATTGAATTAACTGGTAGTTGGATTTTTAAAATTTATATTTTGAAACGACTTCAAATATTCAGAAAGACACACAAAGAACATAAAGAACACCTGTATACCATTTGCCCAGAAATTTCATTAAGTTTTGCCCACTGTCCTAAAAAATCTTTAAGATCAAAAGGATCCAATCTTGTATCACATATTCTAGCCAGTTTTTATGTATTTCTGTTTTGTTATCATTAGACTGAAGTCATGCATTTTGGGCCTGCATATTACAGAAATGATGTTGAGTCCTCAATGCATCCTGTTGAACAGCAGACCTGTGTAAGTGTCCTTTTAATAGAGCTTTCATTTTGTTGCGATTTCATCACGGAGATGCTGTGAGATACTCCAATGTAAAAATACAGGTGAACTTTTGGTGCATGGGATGATGCCCAAGCAACTGAGTCACACCAGCCAAGGCTAAAAATACTTTTTATCCCTTTTAAAATTAATGCATATTTTGTGGGAATATACTTTGAGACTATGTAAAATCTTGTTTCTTGTTCAATATTCACTTAACAGTTTTAGCATCATTTACCATTGTTTTGTTATCATTGTTTTGGACATTATTGAGTAGGAGATTTTTTTAAATAAGGAAAAATTCACTGAAAAAAATTAATCATTTTAAAGGAAACAATTTAGTGGCATTTAAAACATTTACAATATGGTGAAACTAATACCTCTATCTGGTTCCAAAACATTTTCATCCTCCAATATAGAACTCCATACCCATTAGGCAGTTAATCTCCATCTTTTTCCTCCCTCCTCCCAGCTGTTGGCAACCACTGTTCTCTTTTCTGTCTGTATTAATTTTCCAATTCTGAATATTTCCCATAAATAAAATCATGCAATATGCAATCTTTTGTGTCTGAATTCTTTCAGTTAACATAATATTTTCAAGTTTTATTGCCATTGTAGCATTTACCAGTATTTTACCTTTTATTGCTGAATAATATTTTATTTTTATATATTTATCCATTTTCCTGTTGATAAAAGTTTACGTTGTTTCCTCCTTGTGGCTATTGAGAATGGTCCTGCTATGCTCATTCACGGAAAAGTGCCCATTTTAGTCTCTGTGTTAGATTTTTTTGGGCATATACATAGGAGTAGACTTGCTGCACCATTTATGTAAATCTATGTTTTACTTTTTAAAGAACCATTTTATTTTTCATAGCAGCAGTGCCATTTTACATTTCCTACACCAATATGTGATGTTTTCGATTTTTCCACATCATTTAAACACTTATTATCTGCCTCTTTTATTTTAGTCATCTTATCAAGTGTGTAGTGGCATCTCACTGAGGTTTTAATTTGCATTTCCTGAATGACTGATAATATTGAATATCTCTTGATGTACTTGATAGTCACTTCTATATCTTCTTTGAGAAATGTTCATTCAAGTCCTGTGCATTAAACAAATTAATTGTGTTATTTGTCTTTTTGTTCTTGACTAGTAAGGCTTTTATGTATTCTGGATGCTAGACCCTCATCAAATATATGATTGGCAAATATTTTCTCTAATTCTGTAGGCTGTCCTATAACTTTCTGATAATATCATTTGATGCACATAAGTTTTTAACTTTAATGAAGTCCAATTTACATGTTTCTTTCTTTCTTTTTTTTTTTTTTTGATGCCTGTGGTGGTGTTGCCGATGAAAACAGGGTTCCTCCAAGGATGCACATGAAAAGCATTGTGGGGATCCACACATAGGAGGATGAGGTATAGTGTCAAGATTTATTAGAGCAAAAATAAAGGACTGTCCCCAGGTGCCCAGTGTTTCATCCACAACCACACGGCTTAGCTTCATTTTGCTGCAGCACAAGTCTTAGGCCTGGTGAGCACAAGTGCCCACCAGGAGGGTCAGGATCCAGAACTGTAATGGCAACACCCTGGGTTCCGGTAGTTCAGCACAGTCTCAGCTTGTGGCTCTGCTCCCACTGTGCTGCCACACCCAGGCCCGTGCGTGGACCCCGGCTTGGACCTGTGGTATCCATGCTTGGAAATATGCTTGCACCTGTGATTGTACCCACGCATGGAGCCAAGATTGGGCCCGTGGTTACAGCCACGCATGGAGCCAAGATTGGGCCCGCGGTTGCACCCATGCATGGAACCACACGGCTGCTGTGGCGGGAGAACGAGCGCGGGGCGCAAATAAATTGGTGAACACAAACAAATAATGCAACCTAGACTTGCCTTTGTTAAACTTTGATTATATTTTTCAAACTAACCAATCTCTTTCCTGGCTCTTTGTGGGCTTGTGTTGGGCCCTCCCCTAACCAATCCCCTTTCTGGATCTTCTGGGGTTTGTGCCCCTCCTCCAATCAGATTCTTTTCGCAGGTTTCCCAGGGCTAGACTCTGCCTCTTTATGTAGCCATTGTGGCTCCTACTGCGCATGCCTCAGAGTTTTGCCTGGTTTCTGTCCACATGTGCTTACCCCTACCTGCACCATCCTGATTTCTACTGCACAGGTGCCTAGCAAAGGAATTTCCATTGTGTTTTACCCTTCCCTGGGTACTCCTGGATGATGGCTGGTTGTTTTCCCTGGGAGACTGGCAAGCGAATTCTTCCTGCCCACCTCGGGATTAAGTCCTTAGTGGAGGGTGTGGCTGTCCCCTGAGGAGCTCCTGAATGCCATGGCTTCCTAGTAAATCAAGCTTAAAGTCCAATTCCACTTGCTCTCTCCAGTAACTAGCCAGCTACCCATGTTGACAGTATTATATGTAAAATTTATTGCCAAATCTAACGTCATTAATTTATCCCCATTTTTTTTTCAAAGTAAATTTTATGAATTTAGTGTTTATATTTAGGTCATTATTCCATCTTGAATTAATTATTATATATGCTGTGAGGTAGAGGTCTATTTTGAGTTAATTATTTTATATGGTGTGCAGTAGGAGTCTGTTTTAATTATTTTGCATGTGGGTATCTTCTTTTTTTCCTCCTTTTCTCCCATTTTCTTTCATTTTCTCTGTCTTTCTTCTAATATTGCTTGGCCAACAGGTATCTCAGTTATGATTAAAGTTGTCCAATGATTCCCCGACATAAGAAATTTTAAAATTCTACTTACTAAGCAATTGACCAAAAGCATTTTGAATCTTATTTAGGTTTGTGTGATATTGCATAAGGATCTACAATAGGTTGTTATATACAATGGTTTATGCATTTGTTCTTCCTTTGAATAAATTCTGCATTATAAATACAATATTGTGGGAGAGAAGTCAGTTTTTTAATTTAGTAAAGAAACTGTTTCTAGTGCTTCAGTTATTAATTAAGTATCCAGTGAAGATCTGTGGGTTAGATACCTTGCCATTGTTTTAACAGGAAGCAACAATCAAATGTAGAAACACACAAAGGAATATTGACTTGAAAATACATAGTGATAAGCAATTTGATAAAATGCACAAGAGGAAAAGCACTCAGAAGCAGCATTAAAACAAATTTACAAAGAAAACAGTAAATAATTATATTGATCTTTCAGGAGAAGGTATGTGTGAAGTGCCAGGAAGAATTAGATGGATGCTGGAGAAAGAACAATCTAGACAGAGAAAGGCAATAAGAAGCACATGGCACTCTCAGAGAATTATTTATAGTGTGGAATTATTATAGTGAAGGGAATGCATACAAGATGGAAGAGAAGAACAAAACCTGGCAGGCACTAACACTGGTAGACTGTATGTGACCTATGAAGTAATTTGGGTTTATCTTCAAGAACGTGGAGAAACACTGAATAAGTTGAAGGAGAAGAGTGAAATCATCCAATTTACATTTTAAAAGATTGCGCACAGACAGTGTGGAGGATAAATTGGAAAGGCATGAAATTAAAGACAAGAAGTTAATGCAGTTCCACAGATATAATAGAGTCAATCACACTAATATCAAAGTGTCATATTTTTTAACCTTATATGTACATTTTATAGAAATGTATGGCATGTGAAAAAAGTGATTAATATAGAAAAATGTGACATTTTAAACAAAAAAATAACATACATTCAAATAAATACATCCTTGCCAGTAGTATGTACTTATTTTAACACCACTATCACTATTCGAAATAAATTTGTATCTGCCTTCAAAGATAGTTTATAACTAATACCAAAAATATATCCATTGCTTTATATATTATCTTTAAATTGTTACTATCACATACTTGAACAAAAACAAAATTGCCTTACTTAATCTGACATCTTGTCTACAAATATCCTTGCCTTTTCTCAATATTGAATAAAGGAATTTGGGTGCTTTAAAAAATACCTGGGGAGGAAGATGGCGGTAGGCAGGAACATAGGGAGGGTGAGTGTTTGAGAGAGTTAGCGAGTATGTGAGAGTATGAGTGGACTTGAAGGTGGGCAATCAAACTCCAGCAGTGCAGAGCCACAGAGCAGAAAGTTCCTGTGCTGTGGACGGGAGCAGCCAGCTACCATGGTAAGCAGCCCTTCAGGGTTCTTCTCCCTGTGCCAAGAGGAGGTCCCACCATTTTGGAAGATTCTGGGCTTTCCCTGGGAGGCGTAGTGGGAGTTGCTAGGGCCCAGCAACCCGAGCCCACCAGTGCACCTCTCACCATCGGACCAGTGGACACTTTGTGTTAACACAGACCAGTGCACAGTAGTGGAGCTCCCAAGGTGCCAGTCATAGAAGCCGCAGACAGCTGGGATCCCAGCTCCATTCCCCATAGTAGCAGCCCCATCAGAGTCAAGATGTACCCCCAGCAACAGAGGTTAGGGAACAGACATCCATCCCCAGGCAACAGAAGCACAGACCAGCAGTTGAGACCCATCCCAAAAAACTACATAAAAAGCTGAGCAGGAGTTGAGCTCCACTGGGCAGCAGCACTCCCTAGCTGCCAGCGGTGGGACCTGGGGGACCTGGGGCTCCACAGAGACCTGTGTGGTCCAGTAGCTCACAAGTGCAGTGGGAAGCCAGAGCCCAAGAGAGACTGGTGCCATCCAGCTGCCTGCCCACAGGAACTGGAGGGTGGAGGGGCACCAAAGAGGCCTGTGCAACCCAGCAGGGACTGTGCGATCCAGTTACCCACAAGACCTGTGGGGTGCTGAAGCATGAGAGAGGCCTGTGTGACCCAGCAGGGGCTGTGCGATCTAGTGCCCCTTGGGACCTTTGGGGTGCTGAAACACCAGAGAGGCCTGTGGGACCCAGCAGTGACTATGACATCCAACTACCCTCAAGACTGGCAGGGTGTGGAGCACCAGAGAGGACTGTGCTAACCAGCAGGGACTGTGCCATCCAGTTACTCATGGGGCCTGTGAGGTGCTAAAGCACCAGAGAGTCCTGTGTGACCCAGAGCCCATAACATACTCATAGAGCTGGGTCCCCAAAGGGACTGTGCCATCCAGTCACCAATGGGACCTGCAGGGTACGGGGGCACCACAAAGGCCTGTGCAACCCAGCTGTGCAAAAGATAGAGTTAGAGGATGTGAAAATGGAGGTGGAGTGAAAAGAAGCTACAAAGACTATCTCCCAGGACCAAATGGAACTTACAACTAAAATAGAGACAAATCCTCAGGGGGGGAAAAAAAGGCAACAGAAAAGCAGCAGGACAGGACCATATAACCAGGGACACTGGTAGGATCTGTGGAGGCAGGAGAGGGTGGTGTACTTGGAGCCCATGGACAGCAGCACCATTGGGTAATAAAGACCAGGCTAGCTCCAGAGTGCACAGAGCCAGGACAGAGCGCTAAAATAGCCACAGACACCTGAGGGCTACAGCAGAAGGAGAGAAAGCTGGGTTGGAACTCTGTGGACATCCCCGGGATTTGGAGGGCACTCAGAGTTTTTGCTGAGTTGCGGCCACCAAGGACGGTGGCCAGTGTGCTCCTTCCCAGAGCTGTGGGGAAAGCAGCAGTACCCCCCACCCTTGTAGATTCACCCTTTCCCAGGTGAGGCAAAGAAATGCAAATTGAGGCTCATTAACCACCAGCAGCTATCCCACCCTCTGGAAATTCTCTTATGCAGAACATCAGGGCTACATTCCAAGGCCCTGAGTAACTGAGAATACTAGCCTCCAGGAAAAAGCTAGAGGATAACTGAACCATTCCTGGGCTTGCAAATCTACCCAGGAAAGTAAAACTTGACAGTGGTGTTTAACGTGGGCCCACCCAGGCTCATCCAAACCCAGTAGAGGGAGCCACAAACAGCAGAACACCAGTACCCACAGGGACATTTGGCAGGCTTCAAAACCCACTGAGATCACCAAAATGGTGAAACAAAGAAACCAATCCCAAATGAAAGAACAAGAGAACTTTATCGAAGATGAGATCATTGAAATGCAGCTAAGCAAATTATCAGAGGTAGAGTTCAGAGCCATGATCTTGAGGAAGCTCAACAGCATGGGTAAGGACATCAGCACCATGAGTAAAGACACAGAAACATTGAAAACCAACCAAGTGGAAAGAAAGAATGACATAGCAGAAATTAAGAAGACATTGGACGGACTAAACAGCAGAATAGAGGAAGCTGAAGACCAGATCAGTGAATTAGAAGACAGGGTAGAAAAAAATGAAACAATCAGAACACCAAAAAGAAAAAAAAAACAATTAAAAAACAAGAAGATAGCTTAAGAGAACTGTGGGACAACTGCAAAAGTAATAATGTTCGCATCATAGAAGTCCCCGAAGAGGAAAAAAATGGACAAGGGTTAGAGAATATATTTGAAGAAATAGTGACAGAAAATTTTCCTAACTTGGTGAAGGAAGAAGACATTCAAGTTCAAAAAGCACAGAGAGCCCCAAGTAAGAAGAACTCAAATAGGCCCACACCAAGACACATAGTAATTAAAATGCCAAAAATTAAAGACAGAGAGAATATCCTAAAGGCAGCAAGAGATAAGCAACAGATTACTTACAAAGAAAACCCCATAAGGCTATTAGCTGAATTCTCAACAGAAACACTATAGGCCAGAAGGAATGGCATAAAGTAATCAAGGTCATGAAAAACAAGCATCTGAATCCAAGACTACTCTATCCAGCAAGGCTATCATTCAAAATAAAAGGTCAAATAAAAAACTTCCCAGACAAAAAAAGACTAAGGGAATGTATTAAAACCAACACAGCACTGCAAGATATGCTAAAAAGACTGCTGTAATTAGTAGAAAAACTAGGAAGAAAAATAGAACCACAGTAAACAACAATGGCAATAAATAAGTGCATATCAATTATCACCATAAATGTGAATGGTTTTAATGATCCGATAAAAAGACACAGAGTGGCTGACTGGATAAGAAAGCATGACTCACATATATGTTGTTTACAAGAAGCCAACCTCACAACAAAAGACTCACATAGGTTGAAAGTGAAGGGGTGGAAAAAAATCTTTCAAGCAAACAGAAAGGAAAGAAAAGCTAGGGTAGCAATACTCATATCTGACAAAGTACATTTCACAATGAAGGCCATAACTAGAGACAAAGAAGGCCACCACATAATATTGAAAGGATCTATCCATCCAACAGGAAGATATAACCTTGGTAAACATATATGCACCCAATATAGAAGCACCAACATATATTAAATATCTTCTGGAGGACTTCAAACCAAAATCAACAGCAATACAATCAAAGCAGAGGACTTCAACACACCACTGACATCACTGGATAGAACTTCTAGACAAAAAATTAACAAGGAAACACAAACAATAAGTGAAGTGTTAGATCAAATGGATTTCATAAATATCTAAAGAGAAGGACACCTCAAAACTGCAGAATTCACATTCTCTCAAGTGCACATGGGACATTCTCAAAGACAGACCACATGTTAGGGCACCAACTAAGTCTCTACAAGTTCAAGAAGATTGAAATCATATCAAGCAACTTCTCAGATCACAATGGCATGAAATTAAAAATCAATTGCAATAAGAACAAGCAAACACATTTGAAACCATGGAGGCTAAATATCATGTTATTGAACAATGAATGGGTTACTGAGGAGATGAAGGAAGAAATTAAAAACTTTCTGGAAATTAATGAAACTGAAAACACAAAAACACAAAGCCTATGGGATGCAGCAAAAGCAGTTCTGAGAGGGAAGTTCATAGCACTACAGGCCTAAATCAAGAACCAAGAAAAATTTCTAATAGATTGTCTAACTTCACAACTTAAAGTAGTAGAACCAAATGAAAAGAAAACCTCAGAGCAAGTAGAAGGAAGGAAATAGCAAAGATCAGAGCAGAAATAAATGACATGGAGACCAAAAAACAATTCAAAGAATCGATGAAACAAAGAGCTGGTTCTTTGAAAAGATAAACAAGATTGATGGACACTTAGCTAGACTCACCAAGAAACAAAGAGATAACCCAAATACACAAAATCAGAGAGGAAAGAAGAGAAATAATAACTGACACCAGAGAAATACAAAGGATTGTTGACAAATATTATAAACAATTATAGGGCAACAAATTTGACAATCTCAGCAAAATGGATAAATTTATAGAAACACATAGTCCACCAAAACTGGACTGGAAAGAGATAGAAAACTTGAACAAACCAATAACAACAAAAGAAATTGAAGATGTAATCAAAACTCTCCCAGCAAATAAAAGCCCAGGCCTGGATAGCTTCACAGGGGAATTTTACCAAACATTCAAAGAAGAACTAATAACTATTCTGCTCAAACTATTTCAAAAAGTTCAAGAAAAAGAAAGACTTCCAAACTTGTTTCATGAGACCAGCATAATTCTAATTCCAATACCAGAAAAAGACACTACAAAGAAAGAAAACTGCAGGCCAATATCCCTGATGAACATAGACGCAAAAATCCTGAACAAAATACTAGCAAATAGAACCCAGCAATACATCAAAAAATTAATCACCACAACCAAGTGGGATTCATCCCAGGGATGCAAGGCTGGTACTATATTCACAAATCAATAAATGTGATACACCACATAAAGAAGCGAAGAAACAAAAATTATATAATCATATCAATAAACACTGAAACAGCATTTGACAAAATCCAGCATCCATTTCTGATAAAAACACTCAGCAATCTGGGAATAGTGTGATCATATCTAGACATAATAAAGGCCATATATGAAAGACCTACAGCCAACATCATACTCAATGGGCAAAAACTAAAAGCATTTTTCTTAAGAACAGAAACAAGACAAGGATGCCCACTTTTGCCACTCTTATTTAACATAGTACTGGAAGTCTTAGCCACAGCCATCAGACAGGAAGAAAAAATAAAAGGGATCCAAATTGGAAAGGAGGAAGTGAAACTGTCATTATTTGCAGATGACATGATACTATACATAGAAAACCCCAAAGACTCCATAAAAAATTTACTAGACTTAATAAATAAATTTGGCAAAGTAGCAGGACACAAAATTAACATCAAGAAATTGATGGCATTCTTATACACCATGATGAACTAACAGAAAGAGAAACTAAAAAAAAAAAAAAATTCCCATTACCATCACAGCAAAAAATTAAGATACCTAGGAATAAACTTAACCAAAGAAATAAAGGACCTATTCGCAGTAAACTACAGGTCATTGAAAAAAGGAATAGAGGAAGATATAAAAAAGTTGAAGCACATACCTTGTTCGTGGATTGGAAGAATTAACATCATTAAAATGTCCATACTACCCAAAGCAATCTATAGATTCAATGAAATCCCCATCAAAATACCAACCACATACTTCACAGAACTAGAACAAATACTTCAAACATTCATATGGAACCATAAAAGACCTCAAATAGCCACAGCAATTGTGAAAAAGAAGAACAAAGTTGGAGAGACCACATTACCAGATTTCAGGTTATACTACAAAGCCACTGTAATCAAACGAGCCTGGTACTGGCACAAGAACAGGCAGATAGACCAATGGAACAGAATAGAGAACCCAGAAATGGACCCAAGACAACATGCTCAATTAATATTTGACAAAGGAGGCAAGAGCATACAGTGGAGTAAAGACAGCCTCTTTAATGAATGGTGTTGGGAAAATTGGACAGCTACATGCAAAAAAAAAATGAAACTAGACTATCAACTTACACCATACACAAGAATACACTCAAAATGGATGAAAGACTTCAATGTGACTCATGAATCCATAAAAATTCTAGAAGAAACTGTAGGCAACAAAACTTCAGACATCATATGCAGCAGAATTTTCACTGATACATCAACTAAGGCAACAGAAACAAAGGAGAAAATGAACACATGAGACTACATCAAACTCAAAAGCTTCTGCACAGCAAAAGATACAATCATCAAAATGGAAAGGCAACCCACTGTATGGGAGAGCATAATTGCCAATGATATATCAGATAAGGGGTTAGTTTTTAATATATATAGAGTGCTCATACAGCTCAACAAATGGAAGACAAAGAACCCAATTAAAAAATGGGCTGAGGAACTAAATAGACAACTCTCCAAACATGACATACTAATGGCTAAGAGACGTATGAAGAAATACTCAACATCACTAATCATCAGACAGATGCAAATTAAAACAATAATGAGGTATCACCTCACACCTGTCAGAATCGCCGCCATCAACAAATCATCATACAAGAAGTGTTGGTGAGGGTGTGGAGAAAAGTGGACTCTAGTACACTGCTGATGGGAATGCAAACTGCTGCAACCCTATGGGAAAAAATATGGTGTTACCTCAAAAAATTAAAAATTGAACTGTCATTTGACCCAGTGATCCACTTCTAGGAATATACACTAAGAAGCCTGAAACATCAATCAGAAAGAATATATGTACCCCCATGTTCATAGCAGCACTCTTTACAATAGCTAAGATCTGGAAACAGTCCAAATGTCCTTCAGTAGACAAATGGATAAAAAAGCTGTGGTACATATACACAATGGGTACTATGCAGCTGTAAGAAAGAAAGATCTCTTATCCTTTGAGACAACATGGAGTAACCTGGAAAGCATCATCCTAAGTGAAACAAGCCAAACAGAGAAAGACAAGTATTATATGATCTCAGTTATTTGTGGAATATAATGAACATAACAGTCTGAGGAATGGGGTAGTCCCAGAGACATGAAGTGGGGTACAGACTGACAATCCCCAGAGGAGGGGGTGCTGGGGGAGAGATAAACCACAGAACTTATATACAGGTATGCATGAACAATGGACATGGACAACAAAGCTGGGGACAGGGTGGGGAGGGAGGAGGAGGGGGAATCAATGGGGGGAAAGGAGAAACGTCTGTAATAAAAATAAAGAAATTAATTATTAAAATAAAAAACAATAAAGCTTGGAGATCATTTCTTAGCATTGAAAAAAAAAATACCTGGGGACAGGAGGGTTGTTGGGCTGGGTGAACAGTTTAAGCAAAACAAAAAATTTATAGAACAATCTCAAAAATACAGACAACATTATAGTGATTATCAGAGGAAAAGATGCATGAGTTAGGTGGAAGAGGGTAAAGGGAGATAAATGGTGATGAAAGGAGACTTGACTTTGTGAATTGAACATGAACACACAATGCAATATACCCATGATGTATTATAGACTTGTACACTTGAAATATACATAGTTTTATTAACCAATGTTACCCCAAGAAATTTAATAAAAAATACATAGGACCTAAAATGTCATAATTCCCCTCAGGTGCTTTTTAAAGTCTGCATATATATAAAGAATAGGCATTCTTTCTCTGGTTCTGCATTTTTTATATTACTCCCTCTACTCATTCACCTCATTAGAACAAAAGATACTATTATCTTCTAGGAAATTACAAAAGACTTAGTAGTTCTGTGTAAGATGCTCCTATCACCCCCATCATTTAAGAAATCAGAAGAGTTTTAGGAACTCTGTGCCAGGAACCAGGGACAGAAATCAAACACATATATTCCTTAAGTCACATATATATAAATTTGAACTGATCTGAAGATATGTATGTGTGTGTGTGTGTGTATGTATGTATGTGTGTATATATATATATGTATATGTATATATATACATATATAACACTATGCAAGATTTTTTCTATCATTTATTTATACATATAGTTAATTATAGTGTGTGTATGTTTGTGTATTCTCTTGTGCATATCAAAACCATTGCAAAGACTGGGCAAGATAATATGCTTTGGTGCCCCCCCATAGCAGATAGTACATTGTCTGAACTAAAATAACTTTAAAACTAAGCGATGTAAGAGTATAACATAGTTGAAAGATTTAGATGAGAATAAAATACTGGATTCAAATTTGAATTGCATTTACTAGCTGTGCAATAGTAAATGATTTACTTAAACTATCTGAGACTCCATTTCTCATATATAATTTTGGAAAATTATTAATAGTATATATTGTAAATTCCTGGGACTATTGATTTGTGAAAATGCACACAAAAACACCCAAGCTTGCATATCATAAACATTCACAATAGTCTATATTTTTTTATGACCTCTACTGCTATAGTCAAATGGTTAAGTGTTCATGGAAAAAAGTTATAGATTATATTTTGGTGATTCAACCATAAGTTAGGTTGCTTGATCTCCTGCTGGTTAAGCAACTCAAGTAAAAATGTATTGCTAACAAAATATAGGTATTAGCAGCATTCTAAATTCTCCATCTACTCTCCAAAACCAAATAAAATTGATTTTTTTAAAAGGGTAGCAGCAAGATACACAGTAAAATAGATTCAAAACTTTCAGTAGTTTGTTCAGATGATATTTTTTGAAGAAGGCAGAACAGACAAGAACATATCCTACAACCAAATTTCAACCAAATGCCTTTTCTGAAGCTGTGTAAAATATTTTATGCAGAAAACAAAAGAACTCCAGAAGTGTTTACTTGGCTTAAAGATTCCTTACAGTTCAATGTTTTATTATTTTCTATATTTTGACAAAAATAATTTTATATTAATTTTGGGCTGGCATTTTTCTGATATTGGAGATTTTGAAAAACTATAATAACCATGGAAAATTTTTAACCCATGATTCTATCAGCCCATCTGTAATATTTTATAAGACTCTGGTAGAAGATTCTTTGCCTTGACCAATGGGTTCCTTGTCTTTCACTGAGGACAGTAATTGTGTCCTAGCACAAAGTCAGCCCTGAAAAAAAGTCAGGTCAGAATAAATATTGTTGGTACAAGAAAAATAAATAAATAGATAAATAAATGAGGTAACAAATAAGTGAATAATGATAGGTCCTTGATATTTAGAAAAAATCACTATTTAGTAAGTAAATGTTGGATTTTTTGGACTTGTGAATTAATTTAAAAGAAAAATACATTAACAAAGTATGTGCAATCCCTTATGTACTAAAAAAGGTATCTCCACCAATTATATAATGTAAACCTCTAAGCAAATATGTGAGATAGATATTGCTATAACTTAGACTAATATGCAGATGAGAAAATTGTAGCAAAATTGCAGGGAGGATAGGGACTGGGCAGAGGAGGGAAAAATGGGGAAATGGAGGACATCTATAATACTGTCGACAATAAAATATATAGTTTTTTTTTTTTTTTAGAGAAAAGATATTTAACTAATATGGTTAAGTTTTTAGGTGGTAGAGGGATTGGCACAAAATATTCAAAGTGATGAAAAGCAAGGCCTATAATCAAGACTATTCTTCACAGCAAATCTATCATTTTAGAGTGAAAGAAGAGACAAAGAACTTCCCAGATAAAAAAAAGTTCAAGGAGTTCATCACCACCAAACCAGCATTACAAAAAAGGTTAAAGAGTCTTCTTTAAGAAGAAGAGAAGCAAATTATGAATAATAAAATGACACTAAATACATATCTATTAACAATTATTTAAATGCAAAAGGATTAAATGTTTCAAACAAAAGACGGTGATTGGCCTTGACTGGTTTGGCTCAGCAGTTAGAGCGTCAGCCTGCAGTCCAGAGAGTCACAGGTTTGGTTCCCGCTAAGGGCACATACCTAGGTTGCAGTTTGTCCCCAGCCCTGGTTGGGTCGTGCGGGTGGCAGCTACTTGATGTGTCTCTTTCACGTCGATGTTTCTCTCTTTCTCTCTTCCTCTCTCTCCCTCCCACTCTATCTGAACAAAAAATAGAAAAATGTCCTCGGGAGAGGATAAAAAAAAAAAAAAAGATGATGATTGAATGGATAACAAAACAAGACCTTTCCATATGCTGTCTACAAGAGACTCACTTCAGACTGAAAGACACACAGACTGAAAATAAAGGGATGGAAAACAATATTTCATGAAAACAAAACAACAATAAAAGCTTGGGTAGCAATACTCACACCAAACCACATAGACTTTAAAACAAAGGCTATAACAATAGACATAAAGACAGCAATTTTTACTCCTGGGTATTTATCTGAAGAAACCGAAAACACTAAATCATAAAGACATATACATCCATATGTTCATTGCAGCATTATTTACAGCAGCCACAATATGGAAGCAATCTAAGTGTCCATCCTTAGATGAATGAATAAAGAAGTGGTGCATATATATAATGGAATATGATTCTGCCATAAAAAATAATTAAATCTTACCATCTGCAACAACATGGATGGACATAGAAGGTATTATGCTAAGTAAAATAATTCAGACAGAGAAAGACAAATGCCAGATGATTTTAAATGCATGTGGAATCTAAAAACCAAAATAAATGAACAAGCAGAATAGAAGCAGACTCATATATACAAATAATATTTTTATGGTTTCCAGATGGTTGGGAGGATGGATAAAAAAAGTGAAGAGATATAGAAGTACAAATTGTAGTTACAGAATAGTTGTGAGAGATGTAAAATACAGCTTGGGAAAAATAGGTCAATATTATTATAATAACTATATGTGGTGTCAGTTGGGTACTAGATTTATTGGGGCAATCACTTTGTAAGTTATACAAATATCTTGTCACTGGGTTGTACACCTAAAACTAGTAATATTGTATGTCAACTGTATTTAAAATATATATATATATATATATATATATATATATAAGCATTTAATCAAATTAGTGAAGAAGACTTGACAGTATAATAAGCATTCATGATTTTTGAGGTAGAAATGCTACTGAATAAACAAATCTGCTCATTTTTGAGATACCTATTTATGAAATCTTTAAAATAATGCAGTGCCAAAGGATTTTGAGCCTTTTCTGTGTTTTTAAATGTTATCATGCAAGTGATTTTTGACTACCTATGAAGTACATATCTGCCATAAAACTAAAGGGGAAGATATGTAAAATATATCTCTAACAGTTTGTGTTGTTTCCCAATAAATAGTTCATTTTCAAATAAAGAAAATAAAGAAACTAAGAAAGAAATGGTGATCAAAATACAAAAATCTATGCTGAGTACACTTCTGTGCTCATGGATTAAATATTTATCATTTGGTAGAGAAAATAATAATTTTCAGGGTTTTCATGTGTTATACACTAGTCAGTAATTCTACTTATTCATCTAGTGTTTTTTCATTTTCTCCCTCTCTAAAAAGACCTTTAAAATTTTTCTTTTCTTTTCCAGTATACATTTCTCCAACCAGACAATAATTTTGCCTCATATTTAATTGAAAATAAAGAGAAATGATCAAAGGGGATTTTTTTTTCCCAATTCTTACCCAATGATATGTTTATTGATTTTAGAAAGAGAGGAAGGGAAAAAGAAAGAGAAACAACAATGTGAGAGAAGAAATATTGATCCGTTGCCTCATGACTGTGGCCCTACTGAGGATCGAACTTGAAACCTTGATTATGTGCCCTGACTAGGAAACAAACCCACAGCGTTTTTGGTATCTTAGACAACACTTCAACCAGCTGATCCACCTGACCAGGGCTCAAAGGGGATTTCTTTATCTTCCTTCAATCAACTGTCTCCACTGTCAATCTACTAGTTTCTGTAGACTATCCATACTACTTGCTTTTCTTCTTGTCAACCGAGATTTGGCCTTTGCACACCAGCTGGGCTCCATAATCTATCCAGAAATGTCTACTTCTCACCATTGCCTCTATATACATCCCAGCCCTAGCCACCCTTATCTCATTTTGGGCCACTACAGAAGATAATATGATACATCTGCTCCTTAAAATCCACTTCCACAAGTAATCCAAAGTATGCTAATTTAATGCACCCATCCATTTATTTATTGATCCACTCAACATATATAAACAAAACAGACCAAAAGATGTTACTATGATGGAAGTTATGTTTTATAGAATGAGAAATACCTTCATTAAATTAAATGGGACATATAGCATATGATATATATGGATAGATGTGTTATCTATCCCTATAGCTATATATACTTGTATACCATAGAATAAAAACTAAAGAAGAGGAAGGGAATATTAAATACTTTGAATATAAGTTTAGTTCAGGTGTCCAGGGAAAGCTATATAGGGACGGTGACCTTTGAGTAAGGATCTGAGAAAAATGGTGAAGAGTTTTCTATGAATACTATGGCTGCTGTGTTGAGACTTCAGGGAGAGAGGCAGGAAGACCAACTTGGTGGCTATGGCAAAAATAGGGTCCAGACAGTGGTGATGAGGGTAGTGTGATGTGGTCAAATTCTGGAGATATTCTGGCAGAACTGGTATGAGGTATGAGAGAAAGAGAAATAACTAACTAACTAACTAACTAACTAACTAAATAAATAAATAAATAAATAATAAAATATCACAATTTTTAACCTGGTCATCAGGAAGTATGGAGTTGCCTTTACTAAAGTGAGAAAAACTGAAAAAACAATTGTTTTTTTGGAAAATATCAGGAGCTCAGTTTTGAAGAGATTTAAAATATACTAGGGGTTCAGGCAGATATAGATTCGGAATTTAAGGGAGAAATATGGACTTGTTATAAACTAAGTATTTGTGCCCTCCAATTTATAGAGTGAACTAAAAAAAGGTGCACAGATTATTTTCTTGATATATTAAAGAAAGAAAATATGAATAAATTTAATTGGAAAAAAAACACATTTACCCACTGAGTTACCTTTAAACAATAAATGTACCCCTTGCTTCTAAGACTTTTTGAACAATTCTTAGAATTATAAGAATTCAAGAAAAATCAAAGAGATTAAGTATATTGATTTTTATGTCCTTATACTTTATCTAGTTTGACAGACTATATTTATGTCTGTCAGTTTTAAATTATGAGGTCTTACCCTGGCCGGTTTGGCTCAGGAGTTAGAGCGTCAGCCTGGAGACCAGAGAGTTCCAGGTTCAGTTCCCACTAAGGGCATGTACCTTGGTTGCAGTTTGTCCCCACCCTAGTTGGGGTTGTGTGAGTGGCAACCACCCAATGTGTCTCTCTCACATCAATGTTTCTCTCTCTCTCTTTCCCTCCTCTCTCCCTCCCACTCTATCTGAAGATAAATGCAATAAATAAATTGGTCTTTTTCCTAAGGGCATAAAATACACATCTGCTTATTCCCCTCTAGTGGTTAGAATGCTTTATACAAGAATGCCATTATATCTTTTTTTAGCTATCTAGAAAACTTTATCATTAGGTCTTAGAAGCTATCACTTATCTAAAATCAGTATTTACATTTTGAAAAAAATATTGAATTAAAAATGCAAGTCCTTAGTCAAAGTCAGATATATAAATATCAACTTTAGGTACCAAAAACCAAACCAAAAAATAAAAATATTTAAATTCAATTTTTAAAATATCTTATTACCTATTTTCAAATTCTTCAATAATTGAATAAAATCAAGATGTAATTTTTCTATATCATTCTCTTATCTAGTAATGTATCATTCTGTAAATATAAGGCAAAATTAATCTTGGTTGTACTTTTTTTAATTGCAGTCCTCATTCTAGTCGACATTTAGCTCCATAGTATTATGGTTCAGTGGCATGTCATCCAAGAGGATGGCTATTGAGGGAGCACAAGATTGTACCCTGCCTAGATCAATGGCATCTTCTCTGTTCCCCACCCAAAAAAGCCACCATACAGCAAAATGAATACCTAACAATGGCAACAGGCTCACTAAAACAAAACATCCATATAAACACTGGTTCATGGGGACAGGTGTAAAGCTGATCAACTTAGATTTTTGTTTGTTTTTTCCTCAGTATCACTACTAGACTGAACATTTGATTTTATAATGAGTACTAATATAAATTAAAATTTTGCCCCATTTCAGTGCATTTTTTTCTTTACAAATGTAATATTCCTTGGTAATGACATGAAAACTTCTTTGATGAAGTACAAGCTCTTTGTATACCCCCTTTACATATCTGTTGCCTTTTAAAATCCCGTTTCTTTATTGATTTTAGAGAGAGAGGAAGGGAGAGGGAGAGAGATAGAAACATCGACTGGCTGCATCATGCATGACCCCCACTGGGGATTTAGTCCACAACCTGGGCATGTGTCCTGAATGGGAATTGAACTGGTGACCTCTTGATGCATGGGTCGACGCTCAACCACTGAGCCACACCGGCAGAGCCATATCTATTGTCTTAAGATGACATTTTTTTTTCATTACATCAATAATTTGGTAACTTACCTTGAGCAGTAACTTAGTGGGTCTGAGTCCAAGTCTCTTTTGTGGCATCATTTTGAGAACAAAAAAAAAAGTAAATACATACACGTGTGCATTTGTGAGTGTGTGTATATTTGATAATGCTTACCATTATCATTGATAGTGAACATGGTGTCTAGTACCTACTACAGGTTAATAAATGTTCATCTCCATAAAGGCTCTCTTTAGCAGCTGAGACAGATTGAATTCATTTCCAAAAATTTCTATCTGAACCCAGACATTATCATATTTTGTAACATCTGAATCGATGCTTAAGACAATTTATATTCCTTAAAGTAAATTTTCTAAATCTATTTAAATTTATTATCAGGACCTTGCTGAGGGTCATAAAATAAGATATTGAATATTTTGTGCATATAACTCAGAATAATTGAAAATTATATTCTTTTTGTAAGAGAATTCTGGTCAATGCTGACTCTTAGATTCCTGTGCTCTACGTTTCACTGTAAATCATGTTGCTGAAGCACAGAAGCAGTTCCTGAGCCAGATTACAACCTTTCCATGGAACTCATTAAAGATATCTGATGTTCAGTTAAAACACGTGATGAGATTGAATTTGCTAAAAGATGACTGCACACTCTCTAAATTGTCTTAGGAAATTGCTTGACAGAAATTAATTCAAACACTTATCCCCAGATATGCAGAACTAACACTGAACTAGTAGGTTTAGGTTGAGCAAAGAGAAAGATTAGCACAAATACCTAGATGTAAAGTGTAAAGCAAGAGAAATCAGACTACACTGAAAAGATCATTAATAATGATTTCACGTGTAAAATTCAAATTCTGTGTCCATGAATTCCACTTTGTTGAGCCATTATATGTGTGTTCCTTAAATTTACACATTGATTCCACAAATAATTTATTTCACTTGTGTGATGACTTCATATCATATCATATAAGGAATTGGTAGAAGAAAGTGAGTATTAGCCTAGGGAAAAAAATCTCCAACATGACATCAGCAGCAACATTAAAATTGATCAATGTGGATGAGATTCTAAAAGATCAGAAGAAAATTTGGAAAATACTATATGTTAAATAAGTTCTACATAAGGAAAGCATGAATAACCTAGGGAAATATTGTGTTTTCTATTTCTAGAAGGATTCAAGAATAGGTTACAAACCTGTGCTAGTTTCTACCAATCTAGTAGTCTGTGATTTTATGTGCAATTTTCCAGAAAATGGTAGATTATTAATAGTGATATTATATAGGCAGTCATATACTGACCCAAATATAAAGCTATTATAAAAAAATAATCTCTTGATGGGTACTAGCATTTTTAGCCTGCTGTATGAGCCACAGAGAGATTAGACAGAATTTGGCAGAATGTATTTTCTTTAAAAATAATAACATACTATATAGTTATCCCTCCTGTCCGAGAGCCTGGGAACTGGCACCAGGCAAACTGCTCAGCCATTACCTCGCTTACCCAACCTAAACTCCCACCCTGTTTCAGGAACTGTTTGCCCCGAACTCATAGATCAACTCCTGTCCCATTCTCCTGTCCTAGTCCAGGAACTCTTTGCTCCGGGACAATAGACTCACATTCCAGGGGCCCCCATGCGTAGCCCCTCAGGACCTAACCCTAACAACAAGTTCCCTCTGCCACAGGCGCAGATATAAAAATCACAAACCCCAGCATCGGGCGCGGCTTCTCGGACTCGACCCCCGGAGTCTGTGAACCCGCCCGGAGTGTACCCAATAAAGCCTGATTTCTGCTTATTCGGCTGTTTGGCTCTCTGGTTTCTTCCCACCTCCCACCGGCGGCGCCTGGCTACCTTACACCTCCTAAGGATTTAAAGAATGTGCATGTCAGAAGAAAACATTATAAAGCTTCAAAGGCTTAGAAGATTTGCAGACGGTTGCCTAACCCTTCATAAGAAATATAAATAATGATTTTCTGGATATATTTAAAATAAGACAATTCTATAAAATATGATCATTGTATCTAATTGACAAAGTGCTTAAAACTAGAGGGAAACAAAAAATGCAAAGAAAACACCAATCATCTCTTGTAGTGCCTTTACCCAAGGGCTGCATTTAAACAAGATTCACTTGAGTGAGGTTAGGTTCAATTATGTTCAAGGAGTGATCAGAGCTTCCTGGAATGGTTTATCAAAGTAGCTCAGGTGGGGTTACCATATTAAGGTGGACAGCTACCTAGTCGTGCCACAATACTGACAAGCACTTTATATTATATAAACATATGATATTTAAGAGTAACACATCATCCACAGTCTATACAAAAACCATTGCTCATTTAACATAAAATGTAATTCATTACACTTTTTCAGTCTAATTTCAGCTTTTCTGTATTTTTTCCAACTAAATCTTGGTACGTATGTTGTTGTTGTTTTAACTTTTGTTTTCCACCTCAAATTTATTTCCTGAAGGTATTCAAGCAGTGGCCTCTAAGCAGAGTCTTATTGCTATTATTATTACCTTACATTGTACTAAAAGTGTTTGACTTTTGTGGCTAAAACCAGTTTCCACTGGTCTTGTGAGTAAAATAAGAAAAATATTGGCTAATATGTATCAGCCTTTGTGAAAATAATTATACATATTCTTCAAATTAAAGAAGGCATTTAAGAATAATCATACTTGACTTTGTTATGGGGGTAGACCATTATGTGGATCTCTTTATTTAAAAATAAATCACCAAAGAAACCACACAGAAAGAAAATTAAAAATAGATTTATGAGTGGTAAAATTGATGTCATAATTAATTCACTGAACCTCATGAACTTAACTTAAAAGCTCATTTAAAGCCTATTTATTCTTGTTATATATGTAATTCTAACCAGCCTTGCTATTTCATTGCTCTCAAAGGGGTGAAGGAGACACAAAGACAAGAAGAAATAGGACATAGTGATGGGGAAAAAGGACAAGAGTTCAAAATGTACAAGTTTGGAGGTATTTAATATTTCTGCTTAAAATCCTTTACAAGTTACCCATTGCACTCAAGAATGAAATACAAATATTGCTTTTATACCTTTAACATAATCTACCTTTGGCTCATACCTCTGAGTTCATTCATATTTTTCTTTTCTTTCTCTTCATCATGTCCCTTGTCCACCTCTCCTCTCTCTCTTTCTCTGTCTTTCCCATTTTTTTTTCCATCCACACTGCCCTTGTTACTCCTTTCCAAATATGCTCATTCTCACCCAGGGATCCATGTAGTATCTATTGTTACTGCCTGAAATCGCTCCTCACTATATTTTTGCATGACTCACTTTTTAAAATATTTCAGGTATTAGTTCATTGTGTCTCAGAGAGAACTTTCATAATTACTTCATCAAGAATAGACTCTCAGTCACAATCTATCATCTTACTAAATTTTAATTTCAACATAGTTTTTGTATTTACATATTTTACCTAAGTATATGTTACTGTTATTTACAATGTTTTTCTCTTTGATCCCCTTTTCTTAATATCCTCCACCAAATAAAATGCTGTCTTCATAGGAGCATCACCACCTTCATCTGGTTTTACTCTTACTCTTCAGAGCCAAGGGTAATTTTTAAATAAATTATTTAAACAAGGAAAATGAATCCTAAAGAAACAAAACTCATAACATCCTACAAACAAAGACTGCAGAATATTTCATATTATGATAATGTTTAAGTAGTTTCGCTTTTTAAAATAAATCGCTTATTTTATAATAGTTTTAAATTTATTTTTAAAGGCTACCCATAAGAACAGAATTCCCATGTAATCCCATCCAGCTTCCGCAATAGTAAACATTTTATATTAGGATGGTAAATTTGTCAAAACTGAATAACCACTATTAATACATTACTATTAAATAAAGTCTCTATATTACCCACACTTTTTTAACCTAATGTCCTTTTTTTTCTATTCCAAGGAATCATATTGCATTTAGTCATCATGTCTTCTTTGGCTCTCTGAAAGAGTTCTCAGACTTTCCTTGTTTTTGATGACCTCAATAATTTTGAAGATTACTGGTTATGTATTTTATAGAACATCCAGTGTGATTTTTCTGATAGTGTTCTCATGATTAGACTGGCATCTGAGTTTAAGTGAAGAAGACCACAGAGGTAAAATGCCATTTTCATAAAATCACATCAAAGGCATATACTATCAACATGACTTTTTGTTGATATTAACTTTAAATGACTGACTGAAGTTTTTTTTGTTTTGTTTTTTTTTCCCACTATACTGTTACATCTTTTTCCCTATTGATGCAGTATTTCTTGGGGAAAAAAGTCACTATTCACAGTTATTACTTTTAAAGTAAGAGTTCTGCTTCACCTCCTTGAGGGGGAAGAGTATACACACGTTATTTGGAAATATTTGTATGGTGGGTTTGTCTATTCTTCCCTATTTATATATTTATTCATTAATTTATTTATATCAGTATGGGTTCATGGGCAATTATTTTATATTTTGTGATATAATTCATATATTATTTATTTTGTTGCTCAAATGTTCCATCTTTGGCCTTTGGAAGTTCATTCAGTAGTCATGCTATTTACTTTTCCTATTAGAATTTTCAACCTGATAATTATAGTTATTGTAAGTACTCGAACTAATAATTTTAAAATCTTCACCATATTGTGGTCAGTTCCATCCCTGTTTTTAGCTTTTAAGACTGCTTTCCTTTTTTTTTTTTTATGGTATTGCATATTTTAATTTATTATCAAAAGCTGGACATGATATTTTAGGTAATAGAAACTGAAGTAAATAGAATTTTATTGTGAGGTTTGATATTAATCTGGCTAGGGCTGGACTGTGTTTAGTTTTGTTGTAGCTGTAGATGCCAGAGGCTCCAAATTCCTCCAATATCTTCATTTTCTGTCATCCCTGTTGGCTTCAGATTTTCACAAGTACTCCTGAAAGGTGAAGGGATTAAACAAAACAAACAAACAAACAACAACAGCAGCAGCAAATTATAAATATATATACACACAATTTGAAGAGAATGATTTTCCCAAGGTGATAACTTTTATCCTACTCCTTCCATAAGATCAGAAAAATTTTCCTAGCTTTTTACCATGAGAACCTGGTACACAAATTCTTGAACACAAAGCCTATATTATATACACATTACATAGACACAGGCAACAGTGTGGTGACAGCCAGAAGGAAAGGGGATGGAAATAGGTGGAGGGGGGCAAAGGGGGGAAATGGAGATAAGAGACTATGCTTAGGGCAATGGTTACATAGCACAGTGTGCAGATGATGTTTTGTTGAGTTGTACATGTGAAATCTGGATGGTTTTGTCAACCCATATCACCCCAATAAATTAAACCAAAAATACATAAACTGCTTGGCAACTCTTTTGACTATAATCACTGTTATATCAGTACGGTCCTGTTGATGTGGTAGTAAATGTGGGAAATGGAAAGAATTCTATAATTTTATGATTAAATCTGAGTCTTTTAGTGGGCCTCTGTCATTTTCCCAAGTGTTTCTTCTCTTTTTCTTCCACCTAAAATGAGTTAGAAAGGCTAAGTAGACTGGAGTTGGGTAATTGGGTTTCTTTTTAGGTGAGGTGATTTCTGGCAATATAGTTCCAAAGAAGAGTAGGCTTCTGTTATGGTAAATGCTCTGTGAGTATTTCAAGGTGATTACTTTTCTCCAACCCCTGTCATAGATCAGAAAATTTCCCCTAGCTCTTTATCATGAGAACCTCGTACACAAATCTTTGGACACAGAGCCTATAAAATTCTGAGGCCATTCCAAAGACTGACATAGTTTCTCATTCACAAGCTAGTGCGGTCCACACTCAGCGCCAGCAATTTATCAAAATTACCTCTTATCTCTCCTGTTTGTTTTAACTCCAAGGATATATGCCCCACATAAGTTCTAGACTGTGATTCTCTTCATTCACTAGTCTTTCCAGATTTTGAGGTGGTAACTTACCCTGTGACCTCAATTCTCTGATGAGTTAAAAAGACATTGATTTTCAGTTTGTTTTGCTTTATCCTTGATGTAAGCACATGAGTGATGACTTCCAAGCTCTTTATTTGTTGGAGTTCAAATTGGAAATAGCAATACACTTTATTTAACATGGCTTGCTACCACTGAGGGGTTCTCTTTCATAATGGTTAGCCAGGGGAGTCTTGTTACTTGGTTTACCCTAGTCTCAATTTATCAGAGAGAGTTTAGAATGGAATTATGCTATAGTCATAGATAGATTTCCTCTCTCTCAAACTGAGTAAAATAATCTTTAGTCAATCTGTTTAAAGAGAATCCAGATGAAAAAGCAGTACATTTAGCGAAATTATTCAAGGACAAAAAATATTTTGAAGAACAGATTGCAAAGGCTATAACAGCCCTTTCTGTTCTCATGAAGGCAGACTTTCAATCCATATTTTAAATAGCTAAGGTAAAGATAAAAAAAGAGAAGACTAATCTAGGAAGCATTGTCCATATTTCCAGAGAATTCCACAGAAGGAAACAGCAGTTGCAGCTACTCTATCACAGAAATAGATATTCCTTTGGATTCTGTTGAAAACAAAGAGACAAAGAAAAATTTATGAAGGTGGTTTTGAAACAGATGGAACACACAATTTTTTTGTGTGTGTGTGAAGAGTCCTTGGATCCTTGGAAGAGGGATTGGTCTCTGTCTGTTACTGGAAATGCTAACTCAAAATAATATATATAACCCTATGTTCATGTCAGCATTGTTTACAATAGTCAAGATTTTTAAGAAACCCAAGTGGCCATCAGTAAATGAGTAAGACATGTTTTAAAAAGCCATGGTACATTTACAAAATAAAATATTATTTGGCCATGAAAAATAAGGAACTCTTATCCTTTGCAACAGCATGGATGGACCTGGAGAATATTATGCACATTCAATCTAGCTCTGAATTTTAAAGATCACAAGTGTCGGAAGAACATGGAAATTACTGCATAAGGCATAAGAAGAAATAGAGTAAACACATGGTCTTATTCAACACATCATTCTAGCAATTAAATGTGATCAGAAATATGAAGAGCAAATGGTTTGTTTGGAAAACCATGAAATTAACCATGGCTTAATTTTTTATATCAGAAAAGGAAAAATGAGGATGTTAATTGGGAATAAGAACAATTTGTGAATACCAAATGGATTAAGATAAACTTGCTTAATAATGTTAAGACAATACAGCATTTGAGAAGGCCATGGTTATTGTGCCCCATGCACTAAGGAACATGTCCAGACATTGATGAAGATAAAAGATTCCAAAAAAAAAAAAAGACAGGAAAGATTGTACACTTAATAAGAATATATGAAGGAAGTTCATAGTAGGATAAAGACTTGATCATATAAGAAACTAATATATATATATATATATATATATATATATATATATATATATATATATATATAAATGGATGCCCTGGAGAAACAATCAACTTGGTAACTTTATATTTTTCATTTAGAGTGAAACCAACTATAGTATACTATATCATTTAAAATGAATATCTATAATGAAAAGTAAAGCACAATTCCAAGAAAAGAAAACCTGTGGTCTGGCAAACGTGGTAACCTTTCAGGTGCTTGTGAATGGAAGAATTCAACTTAGCAATAAAAGCAACTTACAAATGTAAAGTCTCACCTGGGCCCTACTAAACATAGTAGGGAAAGAGAAAACTAAGGAAACCTACTGTTATGTCCCCATTGCTCTAGAAAAGAAAGTTACACAAAACACTTTCCTACTGCCATTAAATTAGCATAAGCCTTTCAAAAATGGAAAAGTTCAAAAAGATGAATAAAGGCAAGATTTTAAAGATCCCATCATGAAAAAGATAGCAGTTCTTTTTGTGCTTAATATGACCTCCCTGGGCCCCAACCTCTGCATACATTATGTTTTATCCAAGTTTTGGAGACACTTTAGCATGTGTTTCTACATCTGAAATACTTTTGAGAGCTGAGGGAAGACAGGATGCAGCATCATAAGAAATTCCAAAGAAGGAGTAGCAATTACAATCTCTCAATCATAGTGCTAAAGATCTTTTGGGATCCTAATCAGAGGTGAAGAAAACATCATGGGTGAGAAGTCCATGATATGCACTCTAATGATCTGGCTACATGAGACAATCCAGGATAGTTAAAAGAGCAGAACTACATAATCATGCCATTTGAAGGACTGGGGGCAGGGGCAAACCTAGGATTCTTGAACCTCCTTTATTTCCTATATGGCAGATACCAGTTTCAAAGCCTGTGACCTATGAAGATATTCCATGTGGGAGTAAGTAAAGGGATGACAAAACAAATTGGATTGATCTTCCAGGACTACATTCAAAAGAAGACACAATAACACAGCAACATGTATAGTACCTATGAAAAAAGATCTGGGTTCCAAAGAGCATGGGAGCTGTCCTCAAGTTCTCAATAAAACAAACATGATCTGACAGCACAGACATTTCCAATGTTAGCAGAATATGCTAAAGAACCTCCAGGGTGGGACTCAGTCATGTCTTAGACGTCACCACCCTGTGTACACCCAAGGTACTGTGAAGGGGCAGGCATGTCATACCACAGTATGTGATTTCACATTATTTGTTACAGTTAATTATTTTAAAAGAGTTATTAAAGACTGTATTACAATCAGAGTATTAGGACAAGCAGAATTTACCAATGAAGGTATTTTTAAAGCAAAAAAAAACATGATTTAAGACTGAGAAATTTTGCTAGATTTTGAATTAGAGATTGATTGTAAATGCCTCTTTGAGAGCAATATACTCTTCAAGATTTTCCCATCTGCAAAAATCAACTCACCTAAGTCAATTCCATTTTTAGATTACTCTGTACAAATCTCAAAAGGCAAATAGCCTAGGACCTATTGAACCAGAACCACTGAATTATAAATAGTTCCCCTTTCCATTGCACCTTACATTTTTTTCTTTGTAAAAAAACAACAACTATTCCTGTAAGCAGAGTCTGGATAAATTTGGAGCTGTGAGCTAAAAGAGTTGCCTAGAAGTAATTAGGAAGGAGATGGTTAGTGTCGACATGACCACTCCTGATTCTTAAATGGGAACGAAAGATAGCCACACCATGATGATTGAAAAATGGACTGTTGTGAGGACAGTATAAGTTTTATTATAAGAGTATTTCCCATACTATCTCTCTCTGACCCATTCTATTCATACAATTTGTTAGTGTTTTCAATATGTCTATCTCTACTTATGTTACATTAAGAAAGATTTAGGTGTAGTGACCATCAAGTTAATTTGTCAAGAAGACTGGTTCACAAAGTGTGTGAGATTTCAAAAAGTACATAGAGCTCAAGATGGTCAGTGTTTGCAGGTGGATAAGTTGGCCAAGAACATGTCCCTCAGAAAACATGAGTCCTGAGTATAGCGGGTGATTTTCATGGAAAAGTAGATGATTAAAGAACTATTTCTTTAGTGAACAATGTTGAAACCTCAAACTAACTTCTAAGGGAATCTTGCTTTCTTAAAGAAATAGTTTAGGGAATAGAGTTTTGAGGGTAAAGAGTGACAGCATTCTTTATGGGTATTTCTCTCCTTCAGATGGTTTCTCAAATTCTCCACTTAGATAAAAATGTCCATGTTCACCTCTTAGATGAGAGATGGTCCTCTCCTTTCCTACATAGATAGCAAAGTAGGAATCAAAATCCTGTTCAGAAAGTTAGAGCTATGAGTGCAGCCACTTAAATCTCTTTGGAGTGTATACCAAAGAACCTAACCACTCGAGGATTTTTAACCCAGCAGATCCAGAAAGTGTACATGAAGGAGAGAATCCAAAACCTGAATGGTAATGAACTGGGTTTTTTTCATAGTCTCTTGGTGGTGCAAGAGTTAGGGTTTTGACCTTCTAGCTAAATATCGTTCAGCTAAAAATATATATTTAACAGAAAAAAGTATGAAAATGACTTGAAAGTCAAGAGAAGTACCTTAGTGGAACAAAAAGTCAGAGAGAGAGTACTTTAATGTCAGGTATTTTGTGGCATAGGATTGTGCCCACTTTAATCCACTGGATAAAATCAAGTTTTAAAATGCTTTCCAGATTTGAAAAAATGGCGGCAGAGTGGATGGAGCTACACAGACCATCTCCCAGGACCAAACTGGATTCACAACGAAAATAAAGGCAAATCTTCAGGAAGGGGCAACCGAAAGACACCTTGGAGGACCACATAACCAGGGACACCTACTCAATCCTGGTAGGCTTGTGAGGACGTGAGAGGGGGCCAGGAGCCCACGGTCTGCAGTGGCCTGGGCGAGGACGGGGGGGGGGGGGAATCAGCTGCGGGAAGTTGATGCTAATGCCTCTGCTGAGAACCCGGCTGAGTCCTGCAAACTCTGCTGCCTGCCAAGCCCTCAGCTGGAGCCGCATGGACTCGCTGGGGCCAGGAAACTATGCGGAGGAAGTTGCTGCTAAAGCCTCTGCTGCGACCCCACCTGAGTCCTGCAAACTCTGCTGCCTGCTAAGTCCTCGGCTAGTGCCATACGGGCTGGCACGGACTGGCTCTGACCAGGGGACTCGGTGGGACGCTGCTACCCAGGCTGACTCCTGCGAAATCTGCGTGCTAAGCCCTCGGCTGGTGCCGCACAGACTCGCGGGGACCTGGGGACTCTGCTGAAAGGTGCTGCCACCACGGCAGTGTCCCACTACCGCGGCTCAGTCCTGGGGCTTCTCCTAAGTGCAAAACCCTCTTCTGGTGCCACAGCTGTGGCCGCCCTTGGCTGGAAGCAGCACTCTAGGGTTAAAAGTCCCAGGCGGCTCCACGATGCAAAGTCTAGACAGAGGCTAAATTGGCAGCAGCCACTCACCTTGGGATCTGTCAGAGGGAAGGCAGACTGGACTGGAACTGTGTAGGGACACTTGGGTGTTGGAGGGTGCTAAGAGCTTTCCCTGAGTGCGGCCAAGCAGGACTTTGCTCATTCTACTCCTTCCCGGGGCCCTGGGGAGAGGCAAGGCGGAGGTCCCTCCCTCAGAGATTCAATCCCACCTGGTGGCCATTGAAATGCTAATTGAGGCCCATTAACAACCAGCAGCTGCCCCAACCTCTGGAAATCCTCTTACACTGAGCACCTGAGGGAGTTTTTCAGGCAACTCAGAAACCAAGGGTCTTCAGGTAACCTCTACTAATAGCATCCAGGGGAAAAAAAAGAAAAAAAAAAAGCTACAGGATAACTACCATTCCCTGGGCTAGCAACACTAACCAGAAGAGCTAAGACTTGAAGGTGGTACTTAAAGTGGGTCCTCCCTGGCTCATCCAAACCTAGGAGAGGGAACCACAAACAGCAGAACACCATCAACCACAGGGAAAATTTAGCAGACTCCAAAGCCCACTGTGATAGCCAAAATGGTGAAAAACAGAAACAAAAGCCAAATGAAAGAACACGAGACCTCTACAGAAGATGAGATAAATGAGGTGCAGTTAAGCAAGTTAACAGAACTAGAATTTGAGCCATGATGTTGAGGAAGCTCAACAGCATGTGTAAGGATATGAGCACCATGAGTAAAGACATAGAAATGTTGAAAATCAACCAGTTGGAAATTAAAAACCAACAGGACGAAATGAAGAATGACATATCAGAAATAAAAAACACATTGGAAGGTCTAAAAAGCAGAGTAGGGGAAGCTGAGGACCGGATCAGTGAATTAGAAAACAGGCTAGAAAAAATCAACCAATCAGAAAACCAAAAGGAAAAAACGATTAAAAAACAGGAAGACAGCTTAAGAGAACTGTGGGACAACTGGAAACAGAATAATATTCGCATCATAGGAGTCCCTGAAGAAGAAGAAAATAAGCAAGGGTTAGAGAATATATTCAAAGAAATAGTGACAGAAAACTTTCCTAATTTGGTGAAGGAAGGAGGCATTCAAGTTCAAGAAGCACAGAGAGTGCCAAGTAAGAAGAACCCAAACAGGCCCACACCAAGACACATAGCAATCAAACTGCCAAAAATTAAAGACAAAGAGAGAATCCTAAAAGCAGCAAGAGATAAGCAACAGGTTACCTACTAAGGAAACCCCATAAAGCTCTGAGCTGACTTCTCACAAGAAACACTACAGGCCAGAAGGGAATGGCATGAAGTAATCAAGGTCATGAAAAACAAGGATCTGAATCCAAGACTACTCTACCCAGCAAGGCTATCATTCAAAATAGAAGGTCAAATAAAGAGCTTCCCAGACCAAAAAAAAAAAAAAAAAAAAGGCTAAGGGAATACATTAGCACCAAACCAGCACTGCAAGAAATGTTAAAAGGACTGCTGTAATTACCAGAAGAAATAGGAAGAAAAATAAAACCACACTAAACAAAAATGGCAATAAATAACTACAGATCAATAATCACCTTAAACGTAAATGGACTGAATGCTCCCATAAAAAGACACAGAGTAGCTGATTGGATAAGAAAGCATGACTTATTTATATGTTGTTTACAAGAGACCCACCTCACAACAAAAGACTCACTTAGATTGAAAATGAAGGGATAGAAAAAAATCTTCCAAGCAAACGGAAAGTAAATAAAAGCTGGGGTACTAATACTCATATCTGATAAAATAGATTTCAGAATGAAGGCCATAATTAGAGACAAAGAAGGCCACTACATAATATTGAAAGGATCTATCCAGCACGAAGATATAACCTTGATAAACATATACGCACCCAATATAGGAGCACCAAAATATATTTAAAAACTTCTGGAGGACTTCAAAGGAGAAATCGATAGCAGTATAATCATAGCAGGTGACTACAACACCTCGCTGACATCGCTGGATAGATCCTCTAGACAAAAAATTAGCAAGGAAACAGAGACTCTAAATGAAGCACTAGACCAAAAGATTTAATAGATAGCTACAGGGAACTACACCACTAAACTACAGAATTCACATTCTTCTCAAGTGCACATGGGACATTCTCAAAGATAGACCACATGTTAGGGCACAGAATAAGTCTCTACAAGTTCAAGAAGACTGAAATCATATCAAGCATCTTCTCAGATCACAATGGCATGAAACTAGATATCAACTGCAAGAAGAACATACAAAGACATTTGAAAACATGGAAGCTAAATAGTATGTTATTAAACAATGAATGGGTCACCGAGGAGATCAAGGAAGAAATCAAAAACTTCCTGGAAACCAATGAAAATGAAGACACAACAACACAAAATCTATGGGATGCAGCGAAAGCAGTTCTGAGAGGGAAGTTCATAGCACTACAGGCCTACCTCAAAAAAGAAGAAAAATCTCTAATAGACTATCTAACCTCACAACTTAAAGAACTAGAGAGCAAACAAAAAGAAAACCTCAGAGCAAGTAGAAGGAAGGAAATAGTAAAGATCAGAGCAGAAATAAATGACATAGAGACCAAAAAAACAATTCAAACAATCAATAAAACAAAGAGCTGGTTTTTCAAAAAGATAAACAAGATTGATGGACCCTTAGCTAGACTCACCAAGAAACAAGGGAGAGAACCCAAATACACAGAATCAGAAATGAAAGAGGAGAGATAACAACTGACACCAGAGAAATACAAAAGATCATTAACAACTACTATGAACAATTATATGGCAACAAATTTGACAATCTAAGTGAAATGGACAAATTTCTAGAAACACATAGTCTCCCAAAATTAGATCAGGAAGAGATAGAAAACTTGACAGACCAATAACAACAGAAGAAATTGAAGATGTAATCAAGACTCTCCCAGGAAACAAAAGCCCAGGCCCTGATGGCTTCATGGGGGAGTTTTACCGAACATTCAAAGAACTAATACCCATTCTTCTCAAACTATTTCAAAAAATTCAAGAAGAAGGAAGACTTCCAAACTTGTTTTATGAAGCCAGCATAATTCTAATTCCAAAACCAGAAAAAGACACAACAAAGAAAGAAAACTACAGGCCAATATCCCTGATGAATATAGATGCCAAAATCCTGAACAAAATACTAGCAAATCGAATCCAGCAATACACCAAAAAAATCATCCACCATGACCAGGTGGGATTCATCCCAGAGATGCAAGGCTGGTACAATATTTGCAAATCCATAAATGTAATACACCACATAAATAAAATGAAGAATAAAAACCACATGATAATATCAATAGATGCTGAAAAAGCCTTCGACAAAATCCAGCATCAATTTCTGATAAAAACGCTCAGCAGTGTGGGAATAGAGGGATCATATCAAGCCATAATAAAGGCCATATATGAAAGACCTACAGCCAACATCATACTCAATGGGCAAAAACTAAAAGCATTTCCCTTAAGAACAGGAACAAGGCAAGGATGCCCACTTTTGCCACTCCTATTTAACATAGCACTGGAAGTCTTAGCCACAGCAACCAGACAGGAAGAAAAAATGAAAGAGATCCAAATTGGAAAGGAGGAAGTGAAATTGTCATTATTTGCAGATGACATGATACTATACATAGAAAATTCCAAAGACTTCATCAAAAGTTTACCAGACTTAATAAATGAATTTGGCAAAGTAGCAGGACACAAAATTAATGTCAAGAAATCGATGGCATTCTTTTTTTTTTTTTAATCCTCATCCGAGGACATTTTTCCATTTTTTGTACAGACAGAGTGGGAGGGAGAGAGAGGAAGAGAGAGAGAGAGAAACATCAATGTGAAAGGGACACATCGAGTGGCTGCCACCCGCATGACCAACCAGGGCCGGGGACAAACTGCAACCGAGGTACCTGCCCTTAGCGGGAACCGAACCCGGGTCTCTCCGGACTGCAGGCGGATGCTCTAACCGCTGAGCAAAACCGGCCAGGGCTCGATGGCATTCTTATACACCAATGGTGAACTCATAGAAAGAGAAACCAAGCAAAAAATCCCATTTACCATTGCGGCAAAAAAATTAAGATACCTAGGAATAAACTTAACCAAAGAAATAAAGGACTTATTCGCAGAAAACTACAGGTCATTGAAAAAAGAAATAGAGGAAGATATAAAAAAGTGGAAACACATACCCTGTTCATGGATTGGGAGAATTAACATCATTAAAATGTCCATACTACCCAAAGCAATCTATAGATTCAATGCAATCCCCATCAAAATACCAATGGCATACTTCACAGAATTAGAACAATTATTTCAAAAGTTCATATGGAACCAAAAAAGGCCTCGAATAGCCACAACAATCTTGAAAAGGAAGAACAGAGTTGGAGGGATCACAATACCAGATTTCAGGTTATACTACAAAGCCACTGTAATCAAAACAGCCTGGTACTGGCACAAGAATAGGCTTATAGACCAGTGGAACAGAACAGAGAACCCAGAAATGGACCCAAGGCAATATGCTCAATTATGACTTGACAAAGGTGGCAAGCGTATACATGGTGCTGGGAAAATTGGACAGCTAGTTGGAGAAAAATGAAACTAGACCATCAACTTACACCCTACACAAGAATAAACTCAAAATGGATAAAAGACTTAAATGTAACTCATGAATCCATAAAAATCCTAGAAGAGACTGTAGGCAACAAAATTTCAGACATCATACGCAGCAGAATTTTATTTTTACTGACACATCACCTAAGGCAATAGAAACAAAGGAGAAAATGAACACATGGGACTACATCAAACTCAAATCTTCTGCACAGGAAAAGATACAATCATCAAAACGGAAAGGCTACCCACTGTATGGGAGAGCATAATTGCCAATGATATATCAGATAAGGGGTTAATTTCCAATACATATAGAGTGCTCATACAACTCCACAAAAGGAAGACAAAGAACCCAATTAAAAAGTGGGCAGAGGAACTAAATAGACACCTCTCCAAACAAGACATACAAATGGCTAAGAAACATGAAGAAATGCTCATCATCACTAATCATCAGAGAGATGCAAATTAAAACAACAATGAGGTATCACCTTGCACCTGTCAGAATGGCCGCCATCAACAAGTCATCAAACAACAAGTGTTGGCAAGGGTGTGGAGAAAAGGGGACTCTAATGCACTGCTGGTGGGAATGCAGACTGGTGCAGCCACTATGGAAAACAATATGGTGTTACCTCAAAAAATTAAAAATCAAACTTCCATTTGACCCAGTGATCCCACTTCTAGGAATATACCCTAAGAAGCCTGAAACACCAATCAGAAAGAATATATGTACCCCCATGTTTGTAGCAGTACTATTTACAATAGCTAAGATCTGGAAACAGCCCAAGTGTCCATCAGTAGACGAGTGGATAAAAAAGCAGTGATACATATACACAATGAAGTACTACGCAGCTGTAAGAAAGAAAGACCTCTTATCCTTTGAGACTACATGGAGGGACCTGGAAAGTATCATCCTAAGTGAAACAAGCCAAACAGAGAAAGAGACAAGTATTATATGATCTCAGTTATTTGTGGCATATAATGAACATAACAGTCTGAGGAAGGGGGTAGTCCCAGAGATGAGGAAGTGGGATACAGACTGACAATCCCCTAAATAGGGGGGTGGTAGGGAAGAGATAAACCACAGAACTTATATGCATGTACACATGAACAGTGGACATGGACAACAAACTGGGGAAAGGGCAGGGAGGGAGGGGGAAGGGGAAATCAGTGGGGGAAAAAGGAGAAACATATGTAACAAAAATTAATTAATAAAAAATAAATAAAATAAAAAATAAAAATAAAATGCTTTCCAATAACATGTTCTACTTTCTGAGAAAACTAGTCTCTAGAGAATCTAGAGAGGCCATTTGCCTTAAAAAATTTTTTTAAGTAACTCAGCATTAAAAGGGAAAGGGGGGGGTGACCCCTAATTGCCTAGGAGTTTTTTTATAGATTGGGAAAAATATTTATCAGGGTCTCAAATATAAATGTCACACATACTATCTGCCTTATTTTATCATATTATCCACTTTTCCCAGAGAATCTCTGGGGCTTGCACAGTGGCACACAGATACACTACCAGAGGCCAGATTTAAATACACAAACTCTCGCCCTGGGCAGTTTGGCTCAGCGGTTAGAGCATCGGCCTGCAGTCCAGAGAGACCCAGGTTCAGTTCCCACTAAGGATGTGTACCTCGGTTGCAGTTTGTCCCCGGCCTCTGGTTGGATTGTGCAGGTGGCAGCCACTCGATGTGTCCCTTTCACGTCGATGTTTCTCTCTCTCTCCCTCCCACTCTTTCTGAACAAAAAATGGAAAAATGTCCTCAGGTGAGGATAAAAATAAATAAATAAATGCGCAGACTCTCTCTGATATTTTAAAGCTCTCCTCAATCCTTCCTCATAGAAGATAGCTGGGAGAAACTAGCCCAGTCTTAGACATTGCCCCTTCCATTATTCCAGATCATCTCATTTCACAGTTCATATAGAAAGCATGAAAAACTTAACCTCACTCCTTTTATGTTGCCTCACCTCAGGATATTTATTATATATAAAATAGATTACTTCTTACAATATATTAAGAAGTATATTGGGTAGGAGAGGATATTCATTCATGCTCCCTAATTAAAGAATTTCTGGCTCCTAGTTCTTTTTTTATATTCCAGTCCTTAAAATGAACACACACATGACCCTGGGTCACTGAGCTATGCCCTCCTGAAACTTTTCTGCCTAAAGTCAAAGTTTATTTAAAAACAAACAAACAAACAAAAAAAACCCTACACTAAACATAAAACAGAGACTGGATAAAAAAATGCAAAAGAACATTTTCTGAATAAACATCGGTAGGGGAGAATATGAGCAAGTACCCTTCTCCAGAGTGTTTACTTGATATACTCAATCTTGCTAAAATCTTCAAGTAATAAAACACAGTTATTTTGGAACTTTGGAAACATTAGTTATATGGAAGGAAGGTTAAGTTATAGCTCAGAATCTATATCAGAGAAGCTAAGATGGATATAGAGTAGCCTCAAGATTAATGTGGCTTTGAAAGCAGTTTTCACATCAAGAGACTATTCGTACACCCTACAGATTCCATTAGAAAAACTTGCTACAACACTGATCCATAATACCACTTACAAAGAAAAAGGAAATTTAGATACAGGGTCATGGGTTACTTCCTTGTAAAAATCTCTAGATGTCTTGTTGTTTGGAGCACACTGGAAAGAGAAATCTATCTTACAAAAGAAATATTTTTCCTGTTTTGTATTATCTTATTAACAATCTTAAGATCTTTCTCAACAACAAAATTGTTCATTTAGAAAATTAGAGTAACATTCCTATATACTGTAAAAATACTCTTACTCTAACCAAGTAGATCTTCTCTGTATGCATACTACAATTTTAGGGGTCTATATTTTACTTTTTTTTTTTTTTTTAATTTAAGAAATCTTGTTCTTGTAATGTTATAGATGATAAGAAACTAAAGATTTTTTAAAATTCTACTACCAAATCTCTAGTGCTGGGCCTCTCATTTTAGTGATCTAGTGCTGTAATTTTCTGTTTTAAAAATGATAGAAAATGAAGAAATAAATAAAATGGAATATTGATGCATACACACTGCTAGTATCTGATGAGGGACATAAGATATAGAATGGTGATCTCTGCATCCTGATTGGTCTTACTACTATGCTCTGAGTTTATATACAAAGAAGAATATAACTTATCCCAAAAGATTAGTGGTGATAGTATATAATATGCTTATGAAGTTATAAAGAGAGAGTTTTTTTTTAAGTTTTTTTATTTCCTTTATTGATTTTAGAGAGAAAGGAAGGGAGAAGGAGAGAGAGGTAGAGAGAGAAACATTGATTGGCCGCCTCCTGCATGCACCCAACTGGGGATTTGGCCCACAACCTGGGCATATGCCCTGACCAGGAATCAAACCAGCAACCTCTTGGTGCATGGGTCAATATTCAACCACTGAACCACACCAGCCGGGCATAAAGAGAGAGTTTCAAGTTGCAATATGTACATTCATTCTTATAATTTTATCCTTATCACAATCCAAATCAGATAAACAAAGAGCAATATCGACATTTATAAATAAGGTAATTTAAATATTAACAAGGCTTAAAAGAAAGGGAACGGGGAATCGAGCACCAGAGCTACAGGCCAACCTCACCATCTCCCTTACCAATCTGTGTAGATTGTAATCTCAGATCCATCCTGGGGCACAACCACATCTGCTTGTTTAAGTATTGGGTATGGCTGCTGTTTCACTACAGCAGAATTAAGTAGTTGTGACCTCATTGTCTGCAAAGACTACAGTATTTACTCTTTGGTCCTGTGTGGAAAAGAACTGCTGATCCCAGCTCTAGTTCATCGGTAGTTTAGGAACTCGATTTTTTTATTTTTATTTTTTTTTACTCTCAACACTTGCTTAGGATTAGTTGGTTTTCAGTACATGCTTCTTGAATAAAGGATTGAAGAAAGAAAGTATGGAGGAAGGAGAATAATAACAGAAAGTGTCTGGATTTGACCATATCTAATCTCTTTAACAGGCTTTCTTATCAACGAATTAACTAACCACAGTTTTACAGACAGGGAGTCAGGCACACAAATGAATGAATGAGCAAATTATATTATTCTTTAGCTAGTGCTCTGATTTTTTAAAAAATATTCAAGGTCATGTGGAAAGTGACCTTAGCTAGGAACGAATGACAAATCCTTGGATACATTCCCCACTTCTGTGTAAAGAAGCACCACTGCCTGGCTTCTACAATGGCAAATGTGTGCAGATAAATCTTCCCAGTTCCTATGGACAGCTTTGATTATTAAGCTGCACTCACATCATTTCTGCTGATTGTTTTACAAAGCAAAGTTTTATTTTTGGTAAAATTGAGTCACATACAAAAAGCACTTTAAAAACAGACAGGTTCAATTTAGATTTCAAATGATATGGATGAATAATTTCACCAAAGAAGATATTTGAGGACTTTTGTTAACTACCTGTATTCAATTCTAAGCTTCCTTCTCTGATTAGACTTACTTTTCAGCCCCAAACACATGATGTTATCTTTCAAATTATGCTGTGTACTCAAAAACTGCAACAATGTCCCTGATCACTCTAGTGTTGGAATATGAGAATCTAAATTCAAAGCTGAGACAATGAATGTGTTAAGAGGGCAATTTAACACCTTCCAACTTCCTTTTTCCCTCAGCTGCACATCTTGGAAAATCAGCAGCATTTGTACAAACATATGTTTCACTTGTCAAGCTTTGGTCCATGGGGTCTTGCTTTGACCTTCAATTAACTTTGAGCCTCGATGTCCAAAAACCATTCTTTAAAGGAAAATTTGGGCCGGAGGCCCGTCAGAACTGTTTTAGTTATTTGACAGTGTTTTTTTGTTTGTTTGTTTTAGTTTTAGTTTTTTAATAAAATAGGAGATAAAATCCAATGTCAATAAATAGTTAAAGGTTTTGATTAATTATTTTGGGGGGTAAAGAATCTGTACTGTAGCATCCAAGTTGTGACTCATATTATTAGACTAAAGAGTGTGAGAAATTTATCAAGACAGTGAAGGTAATCAGTTAAGAACTCAGATTTTTAAACAGATTGACTAATGGTACCAACTCACATCTGTGAGTCTTGTCTGAGGACATATTTCAGTCTGTCCCACTCCTTGTATAGAGACGGCACATGCCACCACTCTGCTTTAGGCGTTCCCTCCCTGCCAGGATTAAAACCAAACTATTGGACAAGGCAATCAAGTCCTCTTGGGTCTACCCCTTGCCCACCTGCTAAGGCTCAGTACATCTCTTCCTGCATTCCAGCTACAGAAACACTGCTACCTTTCACGTGTGTGCATTCCTCTCTACCTCTATTTCTTTAAACAACCCACTCTCATCCTTAAAAGTGGGGAAATCAAATTGGGTTATTTTTAAATCCTCTTCTAGCTCTGAAATTCTCAGAATTGTTCTCAGAATCTAAAATCTAATGAGGAAGAATATAGAATGGACATTCAATTCTCTTCTAACCCTCTACAGCCGTATTTTCTTTAGTCTTCATTCCAGCAAGGCCAGGTTCGGTGTCCAAAATCAAGAAACTGGAAAATTTTCTCAATCTGTTTCACTTTCTTGTTCTATATTATATCCCCTCTCTATTTATCCAAATTACTTCCTTTCTTCCTTTTATATCCAGCTATTAGCACACAATAGAGGGTCCATTTGTTTTACACTGAACTCAATTGTAACTTCACCAATGCAGAAAGCACTTTATTTATATTTGCATTCTGTCCATTCCAGAGTTTACCCACAGCTCCAATGATATCACTGCATTATACTCTGGAGTCACACAATAATTTAAATATTTCTTTAACTTTGTCTTGCTTCAAATGCTCACTCAGCTTCTGTTCAAATATTTACAGCTGGACAACTCTTAAGGACGGTTCATCTTTTAGTCTGTTTGCCAAATTCTGTACTCTCCTGCTAGAAACACTCTTTCCTTCCAAAATGGTTCCAGTGTTTCTTATATATTTAATTACATTATGTATGTGTATCTAAATAGATGTATACATGAAAAATGTTCATTGTTAATTTTTATATCCCTACTAAGTGCTGGTAAAGGTCTTAGCACTGTTAAGGGTTAAATTCAAATTGAATGATTTGTTAATTTTTGACTTTTATCAGAAACTAACAGTGAAATCTAGTGTTGGGGTGCATCTTGGAAAGAAGAAATAAAACATTTTTTAGGAGACACAATATAGGAGTCTTTAATCAACTTATCCCTAAGTTCATTTGTTGACCATAGCTCCCTGTTCATAACAACCAGTAAGCAACAAGTTTATAATACACCAGGAACAATACCAGAGTTCTTTCTTATACTTCTCATAGGCTGTTAAGTTAAAGCAGCTGACAAAAATATCTGCAGATTATGGATTTGCATAAAACTGTTAAATTCAAATTCAACAAACAAAAATTTAACTGATGAATTTGTTCAATTTAACTGAAGATTTTGGTCTTCCTTAATGTTTATGTCTTTACTCTCCAAAGCCTTGACACTTGTATTTTCTTTGAAAAATAAAAAATAAATAAATAAAAGAAAAAAAGTCTCACTGCGGGTATGAGGACCTTCAGGAGATGCCACCATCAGGAAAAACCTGCAAGCTTCACTCATCTTCATTGGCTTACCATCCACAACATAATTGTGCTCTTTAGCCTGGATCTCATTCTTTAAAGATGGAATTCTCTACAATGTAGGAACACACAGCCACCTTAAGTCAGTATTTCCAGTTATAATATGGATATACTTTAATATATATTTAATTATGTATTTTTTAAAATGGTCTATCAAATCTAATCTTACTATATGAAATTCTTAAATGCTATAAATAATCCTTTATTTGCCTGGCTGGTGTGGCTCAGTGGTCAAGCATCGACCCATGCACCAAGAGGTCAGGACACATGCCCAGGTGGTGGGCCAAATCCCCAGTGGGGGCCATGCAGGAGGCGGCCAATTGATGTTCTCTCTCATAGATGTTTCTATCTCTCTCTCTCCCTCCCTCTCCCTCTCTCTCTAAAATCAATAAAGAAATAAAAATAATAATAACCTGTCATTTGATATATACACATACACACACATGTCTCACAAAAACAGCGAACCGAAGAGCAGGAGGAAGGCAGGATGGAGGGAAGAAGGCAGGAAGGAAGGAAGGGAGGAAGAAAGGGAAAAAAGGAGAAGATGGGAGTAAGACAAAGATTATAAGGCACAAAGAGGATTTGCTAAAATGTAATGCCATAGTTATTAAAGCATCCATTTCTAAAGTGATATTTTCTCACTAAAGTAAGAGATATTAACAAGCAAAATTTATAGAGTCCTTATATGTTCAAGGTACTATATCAATTTTTGTTTTTCAAATACAGAAGGCTTAAGTAAATACATTTTTTTGTTTTATTTTTAGTTTCATTGCACATACTAGAATTGCTTTCTTTTTTTTTTATGAATTTTTATTTATTTTTTTGTTACAGATAGTTTACCTTTTTACCCATTGGCACCCCCCACCCCACCCCCCCTCCGCCCCGTCCCTGGCTTAGTTGTCCATGTCCATTGGTCATGCATACATGCATATAAGTTCTGTGGTTTATCTCTTCCCACCCCCCCACCCCCCATCCCCTCTTCTGAGGGATGTCAGTCTGTGCCCTACTTCCATGTGTCTGGGTCTACTGTATTCCTCAGACTGTTAGGTTCATTATATAGAATTGCTTTCTTATTGTCAACCTATTTGTATATATACACAAAGTCTGGCACTTGGTGACGGTGACTTTAAAAGGTTGATAGTTACACTCAAGAAAATTTTTATATTTGAGAGAAGAACCCATATTATGAATTTTATGTGCTAATTGCAAAGAAGACTGAGTTTCAGTAGTTATAAGAAGAGTGGAACTATACCCACGGTGTAATTTATGATGATGAAGTTGAGATGAGGGTAGTGCTTCACCTCCCCCAGGTGAAACGCCTGGAAGTTGAGTTGATTTCAGAGCCACACTTTCAACACCATGGAAAGTACAGGCAAATGCAGTGCGGGCTGTCCAGAAAAGATGAAGCAGAGAGGGCAAGAAGTCCTTGTACCGTGCCATTAAAGGAGCAGTTGGCAGCTCTGGATTTATTTAGCTGAAAATAAATGTTGGGGCTCATGAAAGTAGTTTTTCTTGCTGGTTTTTTTTTTTTTTTGAAACCCTAAGGGAAACAGAAAAAGCAAGAATAAAGGGGGGAGGTTACTATATTCTTTTTTCAATTAAATTTATTGGGGTGACTGGTTAATAAAATTATATAGGTTTCAAGTGTACAATTCTATGATAACATCATCTGTACATTGCATTATGTGTCCACCACCCAAAGTCAAATCTTCTGTCACCATGTATTTTACCACCTTTATCCTTTTCCACCCCCAAACTCCTTCCCTCTGGTAACCACCATACTGTTGTCTGTGTCTATGAGTTATTGTTTGTTTTTCTTGTTTGTTCATTTGTCACTTTTAGTTTTATATTACACTTATAAGTAAAACCATATGATTTTTAACTTTTTCTATATGACTTAGTTCACTTGGCATGGTATTCTCATGATGTGTCCATGTTGTTACAAATGGCAGTATTTCATCTTTTCTTATGGCTGAGTAATATTCCACTGTATATATGTACCACATCTTCTTTATCCAATCACCTATCAAAGGACACTTTGGTAGTTTCCACGTCTTGGTCACCATGAATAATGCTGTAATAGGGGTGCACATATCTTTGTAAAGATATATTTTCAAATTTCTCAGGTAGATATCCAGAAGAAAGGTTGCAATGTGGTAACTCTATTCTTAATTTTTTGAGGAACCTCCATACTGTATTCCATAGCGGCTCTACCATTTTCCATCATTCCTACCAGCCATGAACCAGGGTTCTTTTTTTCCCACAACCTCTCCAACACTTGTTATTACTTGTCTGGTTGATAATAGCCTTTTTAACAGGTGTGAGGTGATATCTCATTGTATTTTTTATTTGTATTTCTGTTTTAGCTAGTGATGCTGAGCATCTTTTCATATATCTGTTGTCTATTTATATGTCTTCTTGGGAGAAGTATCTTTTAACTCATATTTCATATTATCCTCAAATTGAATGAACTACCATGGAAGCTAGCAATCATCCCTCAGATGACTGCTGTATGGGAAACAGCATAGAGTAGAATCAGAATGGACTAGGGAATCTTTATATTCTTTCAGTTGCAAGGAACCTGAGAGGTAATCTCATTAACACCGTCCTTTTCTTGCCCTTGCACCTGCTTAAAGCTCAAATTTGTCTTAAGGAATATATTTGGAGATGGGAGAGAAAAATGGTTCAAAAATTCAGGAACAACAAAATGAACTGGTCAGGTCTAACAAACTGTAAGTTCTTATAGTTAAGAATCTGTCCTAATATGTCTTCATTATCCAGTACCTAAAACACAGCCTGGTAAATATTGATTGTAACAAGTTAAGCTCATTTTACTGCTCTTTCAGGTTTCTGCTCATATAGGCAATATTCTCCATGAGAGTAGAAACCACACTCAAAACAATTGCAATAGATTATTTGTGTGTTTTTTTTCACAATATCAATCAATTTTAGCATTAGAACTCTCTGGTGCTGTTGAGCACAAAGGATCTTTTTATTTTTATTTTTTCCTTTATTGATTGTAGAGAGAGAGGAAAGGAGAGGAAAAGAGAGATAAAAACATCAATGAGAGAGAACATCGATTGGCCACCTCCTGCATGTCCACTCTGGGGATCCAGTTCACAACCTGGGCATGTGCCCTGACTGGGAATCAAACCAGCAACCTCTTGGTGCATGGGTTGATGATCAGCCATTGAGCCACACTGACTCAGAATCTTTCTTGAATCTGAATCCAGTGACCTGAATCTTTCTACCTCCCCTTCTTCACCATTTTTTCCTTTCATGATTAATCGTCATCTACCTAGACAAAGACAGCAAATCTCCAGCTGGTTTCTCAGTCTTCAATCTTTCCAGGTTAACTCCATCAGCTCATACTAGGTCATGCCCCTATGTAAAAGTTACCATTGGCTCCCGTACTGTCTACAGGTAAAATCCAATCTCCTTAGCACCACAAAGGAAGACATCTCAGACCTCTGAGCTTTTGCTACTCTAGTTACCTTTGCTATAATATTTATCTTCAAGTTGTCTTTCTATAAACTAGTTGTATTTCAAGGCACAGATTATGATTATATGTCCTGATTCTGTACAATCTACCCTAACTTTTTCCTCAAAGGTAGAATTTATATCTCCCTCCATTGTTCTATAGAATTTTTACAACATTTTCTCTCTTTACATTTTTAACTCTGTGAAGGTTGTCTTTGTGTTTCCCTGAGTGCTTGAAACACATATATACCCAATTTATGTTTATTGAATTAATAAATATTTGAGAGTTCAAAATGAACAAACATGGTCACCAAAAATGAAAGCTAAGAATAATGTAAATCTCCCTCATCCCCTTCCAACAATTTGCACCCAGACCTAGAAACAGAGTGGTTATTTATTAAAATTACATTTTTAAAAAGTCCACACATTTCTCTTTTCATATTTTAGGTGAGAATAAAATATAGAACAGATTTTCAGAGCTTTTTTTTCAATCCTCACCTGAGGATATATTTTTCATGTACAAGCCAAGGGGAGGAGCCTCAGAGGCAGCCAACCTGGTCTCAGACTTCTAGCATTCAGAAATGTGAGAAAATAAATTTCTGTTGTTGAAGCCACTCAGTCTATGCTACTTCATCATAATAGCCCTAGCAAACTAATATAGGAATAAATAGGTGATTTTGTTGTTGTTAATTAAATACCTTTTAAAAATTGTTATTGCAACAGGATTTGGCTAATTTGATCTGGTTTCTTCTTGGTACAATTGGCATGATTTTACACTTTCTCTTCTATCTGTTTTAAATTTTTCAAAATGTGCTGCTAATAAGTTGTTGGGTGCAAAGTAAGAACAAAAACAAGTTCTTCAATCAGCAAATGTCAAGTGCCTACTTAGAATAGAGAAAGTACAAAGCAAAGAGATAATACTTTCTGTCAGGGTCAACATTTAGAAGAGGAGGGGTAAAAGCAGAAATATATCATAAGGTTAAAATTATGATATGGACCTTGGCCAGTGTGGCTCAGTGGACTGAGCATCGTCTCATGCCCTGAGAAGTTGCTGGTAGATTCCTGGTCATAGCACATGCCCTGGTTGTAGACTCAAACCCCGGTAGGGGGCAGGCAGAAGGCAGCTGATAGATGCTCCCCACTCCATGCCTCTCTCCTCCTCCTCCCTCCCTTCTACTCTGTCTAAAAATCAATGGAAAAAATCCTCAGGTGAGGATTAACAAATATATATAAAAACATATTTTTAAAATAATATGATATGGTTCCTGTCCTGCTTTAGGGGACTTGCAATACAAAAGAGAAATGGGAACACATACTACTAAATTTTATGCAACCGATGCCCTCCCAAATTTATTATTGTACAGTAGAAACAGTTATTTGAAAAACAGCTTAAGCCCTGGCTGGTTTTCTCAGTGGTTAGAGGGTTAGCCCACAGAAAGAGTCATGGGTTTGATTCCGGTCAAGGGCATGTACCTTGGTTAAGTTTTGTCCCAGGCCTTGGTCAGGTCGTGCAGGACGATGTGTCTCTCTCACATAGATGTTTTTTCTCTCTCTCTCCCTCTCTCCCACTCTGTCTGAAGATAAATAGAAAAATATCCTTGGCTAAGGATTTAGAGAGAGAGAGAGAGAGAGAATAAGGAAGAGGGGGGAGAGCAAGAGAGGAAGAACATGTCTCCACATTCCATATAAGAAAATTATAAAATTAGCAAGAAATTCAAATGATTCACAATATCCTCATGCTGTTTTCCCTTAATACCGTTTTGAAATGGGTTCCTGAATGAAATGAATTTTCTGTCAGTTTTCATTTGTCAAAATACTTCTTATTCGATAACAAGGGACTGTTTACATGGCTTCTCCTCTATGAAGCTTTCATGAATATATCAGAAAATGACTTGTCTCATCATCTCCTTTCCACAGTACTTTGGACATAACTATCCTAGCATCTACTAAACTACATTACAATTACCGGTTTACATGCCTTTCTCTTCCATAAATGACTAGAATGACAAATAAGGAATACAGAAAGTGTATATCCTTTGAGCTCAGACAAGAGGGAAAGATAATTTCTGGACTCTTTTGAACACAGTACATTTGAAATAATATGAATAGACTGAGTGACACTTTGGGGCACTCATTCATTCAACAAATATTCAACGAGGACCTATTGTGTTGGTGAAGCATGGAATTATTTGGAAGTACAATTATAAAAGGCTAGTAACATTTTTTTTTTAATAAAAAGAAAAAATAGTAGGGAGAAAAATACATAAAACTGAATGAAAAGGGAAATTTTATTATCATCATTTCTTTCAGTAAATACTTACTATTTTATTGTTTTCATCTTACATTTCCCAAAGTGGAAAGTATTAAATCAATGTACAACCTAATACTTCAGTAAATTTAGGGGAAGCTGTACAGAATTGGGTTTAAATTAAGATATTTAAGATCCTTAATACTATTAAATGAGTGTCTTTTAAGATTTTTTTAAACCAAAAATATTCATAGGCACATTAAAATTTCATGATATGTGCACATCTATCTATAAATGTTTTATGGCTTAGTAGAAAGCATGATTATAATGAACCTTGGCTTAACAGATTTTCTAGGGAAATGTCATATTATAATTGCAGTCTTGTTTTTACATTATAAGTATTATGTTATATTAAAATAAATAAAATGCTGGAATAAGTGCAGAGTATTAAGAGTGTGCCCTTTTGAGGAGAAGAAGGACCTAAACTGAGCCTTACACAGTCCCCTTCAAGTGCATACTGTCATTTAAATTGTGCAGCTGGAGAAACTAGACAAAAGTTTGGTGACTTTCACATATCACCATTGCATCTGTCAGGATGTGGTGTCCTGACCTTACTATCCAGTCAATGGCCTTAAAATCATTCATCTTCTTTGACCCTCCCCATCTGCAAAATGAGTTATTCTCAAATCTAATCAGCATTGAACACACAAATCTTCCTAAATCTGATACTATGGTGTATTTACAAATATATATATTATATATTATACATATGCAATACAAAGTTGAAGATATTTTTAGGTGCCTAAATTTATGGTGTAAGAGTTATAGTATACTTTACTTTCTATTAAAATTAGGCCAAAAAATTAGGCCATAATCTCAGAGCTTTGAGGTAATAATTTAAAAAAAACATACTGTAAATGACATTTAAAAATAATATATAATGTAATTTTTATATATATATATATATATATATATACACACACAACACAATGATATTGTTGGTCTCTTCTGGTTGTAAATAGTATATTTGTGTGCCTTTCCTTATAAGAAAAAAATGGTAACTATCAGTGTGTTTTTATTTCATTTTTCATTAGTTTTTAGAGTAAAAATAAAAACTTTGTCTTTCATCTATATAAGACATTATAGTCCTGAAATTGCTTTCTCATATCTGTTTTTCTTGATCCTGACATCTTGATTCCAGTTAGACAGGGAAAAATTTTTTTTGTCCCATTGTGATTTATAGCTAGACAAAGCTCAGTGAGTGTAAATAAATACAAGAGCATTTAAATACATCTTCTGTTTCAATGACCATTTCTTCATGCATCTCTGCTGTCTTAGATTGCTGCAGAAAATTAGAATTAATGTGGAAATTATTTTTTCAGAAATTATGTGCATCTTCCATAGTATATTTTTCTACTTGTGTCGGTACAATAGCTGTTCAAAATTATAAAATGCATATGCTTCTTTTCACAGTGCATGTAAAGTCTCTGGCACAGAATGCAAAGTGGCAATCATAGAATGCTACACAAAAACAGGAAAAAGCAAAGCTTGCTGTCGGAGCCCCTTAGCCAACCTTTGAGGGGTCAGCAGCAAAGAGATATCGAGACATACATTCACAGTAGTAAATTTATGCTTACTAAGTTCAGGTAGGGGTACAATTTAAATAATTAGGGTCCAAGAAATGTCAGATCATAAATCAGGGGTGGCTCCCTGGTGCCTTCTTTGCCCTTCAAGAAGACTCACCCTCGGTGAGGTCAGAAGCTAAAGCTGCCAGAGCAGAATCAAGTTGGGTCAAGTTGAAGGGGCACTAACTCTCTTCATTCTGGAACATTTCACCCCTTGTCAATCAAAAAGGCCCCTCCTGAGACATCTTAACCATTGAGCCTGCATTATAACTGCCATGCAGCTAGAATCTAAAGCCCAGATTCTGGGGGTCATTAAATAGCCCAAAGGATTTCCAATCCCAGGATTTCAGATACTTCAAGTTCTACCTAAAATTCATCCCGATTTTCAGCTGTTTCTAACACAATGAAGTAGATAAAGTAACTGGAAGAGGGGCACCGTTTTTATCTCAGACCCAAAGCCGTTTTTGTGACAACTCTAATGAAAATCAATGGTATGTGGCCATTATATGCCAAATTAAGCAATGATACAAAACATAAGTCTGTCTTTCTGATATAATAGAAACAAAGAAATGACCTCTTTTCTTCATTATTACCATGGCAGGTGCCCTATTTTTTCCTTTATACAAGTCAAGATTAGGTTATAGTAAAGAATTATAAAAAAAAAACTATATAATAAGAACAACAATGAATGACAGCAAAAACTAACCCTTATTCAGTGTTTATTACATGGCAGCTGTTGTTCCAAGATATGTGTATGTGTGTGTGCGCGCGTGTGTGTGTGTATGTGTGTATATTCTCCCCAACTACTCTATGTGACAGTTATTCAGGGACTCCATTTACAAGTGAGGTAAGTTAGGAATACAAGGATTAAGTAATGAGCAATGTTACTTAAGTAACAGTTATTTAAGTAATGCACCTAATGTGGAGCAGAAATTTAAACTCAAATCTCAGGCCCTCTGCCTTCAGTCTATTTGGTACTCTATATTGGCATAAATAATTCTACTTCATTGATTTTTATGTTCAATAATGTTTAAATATGCCAGGCACCATTCTAAACCCCATAACAGAATCAGGTAATGCCAGGTTCTATAGGGGAAAAAAGACCTAATTCCACCTTCAAAGATTTACAGTCTGATAAGTGCGAGGGCACTATCACGAACAGTTTTTTTTAATGAAATATGATTATAGGTAACTATATAATTAAATTAAGTAATTTGATGATTAGTCGCACAAATGGTTAATCACTAAAAAAATACTTCTTGTGGTCACAATGCTCAATAGGAAAAGACAATGGTGCTGGGATTGAGGAGCTACACCAGAACAATGGCTGGGTATCTCTTTTTCCCATAAACAATGGTTGCTAAGAGTTCATTAAGACTAAAAGATTCATTAAAACTAGTGAGACAACAACATGCAATGTACACTGTTCACCTTGACTCTGAAATTTAAGCTCACTATTTAATTCAAGGAGGGTTATGTGTGTAAGTAAAGAACATTCATACATTCAAAATTGGGCATTGCTCTGTGTCTTAGCTAGGGTTATAGCTAATTTCTGCATGAGGGGTTTCCAATCTAGTTGAGGGACTTAGACAATAAATAATAAATAAATAAACAAATAAATAAATAAATAAATAAATAAATGCAAATTAAAACAACAATGAGGTATCACCTCACACCTGTCAGAATGGCCGCCATCAACAAATCATCAAACAACAAGTGTTGGCGAGGGTGTGGAGAAGAGGGAACTCTAGTACACTGCTGGTGGGAATGCAGACTGGTGCAGCCACTATGGAAAACAATATCGTGTTACCTCAAAAAAAATTAAAAATTGAACTTCCATTTGACCCAGTGATCCTGCTTCTAGGAATATACCCTAAGAATCCTGAAACACCAATCAGAAAGAATATATGTACCCCCATGTTCATAGCAGCACTATTTACAATAGCTAAGGTCTGAAAACAGCCCAAGTGTCCATCAGTAGACGAATGGATAAAAAAGCAGTGGTACATATACACAATGGAGTATTATGCAGCGGTAAGAAAGAAAGATCTCTTATCCTTTGAGACGACATGGAGGGACCTGGAAAGTATTATCCTAAGTGAAATAAGGCAAGCAGAAAAAGACAAATACCACATGGTCTCACTTATATACGGAATATAATGAACATAACAGTCTGAGGAATATGGTGGACCCAAAAACATGGAAGTAGGGCACAGATTGACATCCCTCAGAAGAGGGGTTGGGGGTGGGTGGGTGGGAAGAGATAAACCACAGAACTTATATGCATGTATGCATGACCAATGGACATGGACAACTAATCCAGGGACAGGGTGGGGGTAGGGTGGGGAGGGGGGTGCCAATGGGGTAAAAAAGGAGAAATATCTGTAACAAAAAAGTAAATAAAAATTAAAAACAAAGAAACAAATAAACAAGCAAAAATAATATGAGAGATGTTGATAACTGCTTTGTAGCAAAAAAGTGGAAAAGACAAAAGGGAGTGTGAGTGTTGGAGTGACTATTTTAAACAGAAAAGCCTGGGCTAGAAAAGAACATGCATTCATTACTGAAAATATACAAAATAGAAAAAATAAAATAAAATAATTTATAATCTTACTAACAAGATGACCATCACATGCATTTTGGTGAGTATCTTTTCTGATTTTTAAATATAGGTAGGAAGATGTCTTATCTTTTATTTTATAAAAATAAAATATTTTATAAGCTACATTTTCATCTTAATAGTATATGTATCTTTCTGTCATTAGCATATTCTTCCAGAACAGTGGTTCTTTAAGAGCAACAAATAAAGAATATTTACCAGAATAGCTTCAAGCACATGTCTGGGAAGAATCAGTATGTAATGAACAAGATTTTGGTGGACAGTTTAGGGAGGAAAGTATATTTTTAAAAATCCCACTAGTAGATTCTAATGTTTGTCATCTCCTGAACCCTCTTTTTCTCATTAGAACATACCTATTCTATAATATGTTTAGATATTTCATTGAATGGATATGTGATAATCATTTTTCTACTGTACCTTCATTTTTTTCAGGCAGTTATTTACTATATGATCACTGTTAATATCTTTGAAATTATATTTTAAAAGTAGTGCCCTGGTCGGTTTGGCTCAGCGGTAGAGCATCAGCCTGTGGTCCAGAGAGACCCGGGTTAGGTTCCCGCTAAGGGCATGTACCTTGGTTGTAGTTTGTCCCTGGCCCTGGTTGGGTTGTGCGGGTGGCAATCACTCGATGTCTCCCTTTCACGTCGATGTTTCTCTCTCTCTCTCTCTTTCTCTCCCTCCCACTCTATCTGAACAAAAAATGAAAAAAATGTCTTTGAGTGAGGATTTAAAAAAAAAAAAGTAGTCATAGTTATTAGTATTCTTAGTATGAGAATCAGAAAATAAGTGTGAAAAGTTCTAAGCTTCTGACACATACTTTCCAGTGTGTTCCTGCATTTATAGGTTATTTATTTACTTATTTATTTTGTCAGTGGCTCTCACACACCAGGATTAGTTTTATTTTTAACCATTTTGAATTATTCTTTTTTAAAAAGCATGTCTCAGCATCTAATTTTAATGTATTTGACTATTAAATATTTTCAAGTTTATCAACTCTCTGTTTGTTTGTTCTTTTCCTTTAAATGATTTATTTGCATATGTGATTTGGAAATTCTCTTAGTGTATTTAGCTTTATAAAATTTTTAGATGTTTTATATATTAAAGACAACAATCCTCTGTCATATAGGTTATCTAAATGATTATTTTAATAAAAATTATATGAAGCCTTTTCATGATACCTTTGGGTAATATGTATTAGCTAAATCCCTCCTAATTCTCTGCAATTTTAAAAAACATTGCTAAAATTTAGGTATATTAAAATAAACAACATAATAATGGAATGGTACTATTAGATATTAATTCCTTTATCCTTCTCATTCTAAAAATTAATTTAAGTAAAATCCATATTAAAACTAAAATTATTTAATATTATTACTTGCCCACATTGCTTTGTTTTTCCTTATATTGGTAGGATTCTGCATTTTGAAAAATTCTTATCATAGATTATTTTTTGACATTTCTTACAACTCAAGCACATCCTTTGGGCTGACTTTTTCCTACATGGGCTTGACAGTATAGTCTCCAAAGTTCTCACTTAGTAAAGTTAAAAAAAAGGTAACAAGTGTTAGAAATTTTAAATAGAGAAAGTGCAAAAGTTCAAGGTCTTTCTTATAATTTTCTCTGTCCCAAGTGCAAGTCTTCCTTATCATTATCTCTGCATGTTGTATATTATTTATCCAGTCATTCATATTTTTTTTTAATCCTCACCACCCAAGGATATGTTGAAGGAGAGAGAGAGAGAGAGAGAGAAAGAGAGAGAGAGAGAGATTGATGTGAGAGAGAAACATCAATCAGTTGCTTTCCATATGTGCCCCAACCAGAAATAGAACCCACAACCTAGGTATATATCCTGACCAGGAATTGAAAAGGTCACTCATCGAGCACAGGTAGATGTTCAGCCAGCTGAGCCACCCTGGCTGGGTTAGCCAATCATTTTATTATTCAGCAAATGCCCATTGAACACAATAGAGTATACACTTCCCTTATTCATCTCTTAAATAGGGCTAACACAGGATGGTCATGAAAAGTATATGATTTAGTATAAAACGAGGCCAACAAAGCTCTTAAGATGGAATGCTTGGCTTTTGGTAGTCTTCACCAACCAGCAGATACCCTCCTGCATTATAGCTTAGAAGCTCACAGTACATTTTCCTGGCCAGAATTCTAATGAGCTTTCTAAAATGCATTTAGAAGAAACTAAATACTGTGTCCTAACATGCCAAGATTCAACAGAGCTCTAACTCAAGAGAATAAATGAAAATATGCATAATATTTTTTACATTACAAATATATGTAATGTTCTAAAGTATTTTTTACATTATTACAAATATATGTAAGTTCTAAAGTAAAATAAAAAAAAATAATTGTGTACTCATGAAACTAATATAATATTGCAAGTCAACAATAATTTAAAAATACATTTAAAAAAACAAATTGATCTCTAACTATATGTGGTGACAGTTCCCCAAGCTTTTACAAATTGCAGAATACAAAACTGGTTTGTTTGTTTCTTTTTTTTTTTGAGGTTTTTTTTTTTTTAGATCTTTCTGTTTCTGACACAATACAAACCCATTTTTATATATGGAAACCAAAGGTGCCTTTAGCTACATGAGAGATTCATTAATTGCTGAAATTTAGTGTTTGTCGTTGTCTTTCCAAGAATTTAACAATTTTATTTATTTAATTTTATTTTTAAAACTTTTTATTAATTTATTTTTGTTACAGACGTTTCTTCTTTTTTCCCCATTAACACCCTCCTCCCCATCCCCCCACCCCACCCCAGCTTTGTTGTCCATGTTCATCGCTTATGCGTATACGCATATATTTTCTGTGGTTTATCTCTTCCTTTCCCCCACCCCCTCTTCTGAGGGTTGTCAGTCTGTACCCTACTTCCACTCTCTGGGTCTACCCTATTCCTCAGACTGCTATGTTCATTATGTTCCACAAATAAGTGAGATCATGTGATATTTGTCTTTCTCTGCTTGGCTTGTATTGCTTAGGATAATGCTCTCCTGGTCCCTCCATGTCATCTCAAAGGATAAGAGATCTTTCTTTCTTACTGCTGCATAGTACTCCATTGTGTATATGTACCACTGCTTTTTTATCCATTTGTCTGCTGATGGACACTTGGGCTGTTTCCAGATCTTAGCTATTGTAAATAGTGCTGCTATGAACATGGGGGTACCTATATTCTTTCTGATTGGTGTTTCAGGCTTCTTAGGGTACATTCCTAGAAGTGGGATCACTGGGTCAGATGGCAATTTAATTTTTAAATTTTTTGAGGTAACACCATAGTGTTTTCCATAGTGGCTACACCAGTCTGTATTCCCACCAGCAGTGTACTAGAGTTCCCTTTTCTCCACACCCTTGCCAACACTTCTTTTTTGATGATTTGGTAATGGCGACCATTTAGACAGGTGTGAGAGGTGATGCTACCTCATTGTTGTTTTAATTTGCAACTCTCTGACGATTAGTGATGTTGAGCATTTCTTCATATGTCTCTTGGCCATTTGTATGTCCTCTTTGGAGAGGTGTCTATTTAGCTCTTCTGCCCATTTTTTAAGTGGGTTCTTTGTCTTCCTTTTGTGGAGTTGTATGAGCACTATATATATTTTGAAAATTAACCCCTTGTCTAATGTATCATTGGCAATGATGCTCTCCCATTGAGTGGGTTCCCTTTCCATTTTGATGGTTGCTTATTTTGCTGTGCAGAAGCTTTTGGGTTTGATGTAGTGCCATGTGTTCATTTTTCCCATTATTTCTGTTGCCTTAGGTGATGTATCAGTGAAAATTCTGCTGTGTATGATGTTTGAAATTTTGTTGCCTACAATTTCTTTTAGGATTTTTATGAATTCATGAGTCACATTTAAGTCTCTTATCCATTTTGAGTTTATTCTTGTGTATGGTATAAGTTGATGGTCTAGTTTCATTTTTTTGCATGTAGCTATTCAATTTTCCCAACACCATTTATTCAAGAGTCTGTCTTTACTCAATTGCATGCTCTTGCCACCTTTGTCAAATATTAATTGAGCATAATGTCTTGGATCAATTTCCAGGTTCTCTTTTCTGTTCCACTGGTCTATATGCCTGTTCTTATGCCAGTACCAGGCTGTTTTGATTATAGTAGCTTTGTAGTATAACCTGATATTCGGTACTGTGATCTCGCCCAGTTTGTCCTTTTTCAAGATTGCTGTGGCTATTCAAGATCTTTTTTTGGTTCCATATGAACTTTTGAAGTATTTGTTCTAGTTCTCTGAAATATGTCATTGGTGTTTCGATGAAATTGCATTGAATCTATAGATTACATTGGGTTATATAGACATTTTAATGATGTTAATTCTTCCAATACATGAACAAGGTATGTGCTTCCACTTTTTTATATCTTTCTCTAATTCTTTTTTCAATGTCCTGTAGTTTTCTGCAAATAGATTCTTTACTTCTTTGGCTAAGTTTATCCCTAGGTATCTTAATTGTTTTGCTGTGATGGTAATTGGGATTGTTTTCTTAGTTTCCTTTTCTGTGAGTTCATCATTGGTGTATAAGAATGCCATCAATTTCTTAACCTTAATTTTGTATCCTGCTACTTTGCCAAATTCATTTATTAAGTCTAGTAGATTTTGGGGTTTTCTATGTATAATATCATGTCATCTGTGAACAATGACAGTTTTACTTCCTCCTTTCCAATTTGGATCCCTTCTATTTTTTCTTCATGTCTGATTGCTGTGGTTAAGACTTCCAGTACTATGCTAAATAAGAGTGGTGAAAGTTGGCATCCCTGTCTTTTTTCTGTTCTTTAGGGAAATGGTTTTAGTTTTTCCCATTGAGTATGATGTTGGCTATAGGTCTTTCATACATGGTCTGTATTAGTTTGAGATACAATCCCTCTATTCCCACACTGCTGAGTGTTTTTATCAGAAATGTGTGCTGGATTTTGTCGAATGCTTTTTCTGCATCTATTGATATGATCATGTGGTTTTTATCTTTCATTTTTTTTAATGTGGTGTATCACACATATTGATTTGTGAATATTGTACCAGCCTTGTATCCCTGGGATGAATCCCATTTGGTCATGGTGAATAATTTTTTTGATGTTTTGCTGGATCTGATTTGTGAGTATTTTGTTCAGAGTTTTGGCATCTATGTTCATCAGGAATATTGGCATGTAGTTTTCTTTCTGTGTAGTGTCTTTGCTGGTTTTGGAATTATAATTATGCTGGCCTCATAAAATGAGTTTGTAAGTTTTCCTTCTTCTTGAATTTTTTGAAATAGTTTGAGGAGAATGGGTGTTAGTTCTTCTTTGAATTTTTGGTAAAACTCCCCATGAAGCCCTCTGGCTTGGGTTTTTGTTTGCTGGGAGAGTCTTGATTACATCTTCAATTTCCTTAGCAGTTATTGGTCTGTTCAAGTTTTCTATCTATTCCCGGTCCAGTTTTGGGAGACTACGTGTTTCTAGAAATTTGTCCATTTGGCTTAGATTTTTGAATTTGTTGCCATATAATTGTTATAGTATTTGCCAACAATCCTTTGTATTTTTGTGGTGTCAGTTGTTACTTCTCTTTCATTTCTAATTTTGGGTATTTGGGTTTTCTTTCTTTGTTTCTTGGTGAGTCTAGCTAGGGGCTCATCAATCTTGTTTATCTTTCAAAAAAACAGCTCTTTGTTTCATTGATCCTTTGAATATCTATATCTATACCTATACCTATACCTATACCTATACCTATACCTATACCTATATATATATATATAAGTAATTTATTTCTGCTCTGATCTCTACTATTTCCTTTTTTCTAATTGCTCTGGGTTTTTTGTTTGTTTGTTTGTTTGCTTTCTAGTTCTTTAAATTGTGAGGTTAGATGGTCTATTAGAAATTTTTCTTGCTTCTTGAGGTAGGCCTGTAGTGCTATGCACTCCCCTCTCAGAACTGCTTTCGCTGCATCCCATAGATTTTGTGTTGTTGTGTGTTCACTTTCATTGATTTTCAGAAAGTTTTTAATCTCTTTCTTGATCTCCCCCATAACCCATTCATTGTTCAATAACATGCTATTTAGCCTCCATGTGTTCAAATGTCTTTGCATGTTCTTGTTACAATTGATTTCTGGTTTCATGCCATTGTGATCTGAGAAGATGCTTGATATGATTTCAGTCTTCTTGAACTTGTTGAGACTTAGTCTGTGCCCTAACATGTGGTCTATCTTTGAGAATGTCCCATGTGCACTTGAGAAGAATGTGAATTCTGTAGTTTTGGGGTCTACTTCTCTGGAGAGATCTATTAAATCTATTTGGTCTAGTGTTTCATTTATAGCCTTTGTTTCCTTATTAATTATTTGTCTAGAGGATCTATCCAGTGATATTTGCATGGTGTTGAAGTCCCCTGCTATGATTGTATTGCTGTTCATTTCTCTTTTGAAATTCTCCTGAAGATTTTTAATATATTTTGGTACTCCTATATTGGGTGCAAATATGTTTACCAAGGTTATATCTTCCTGTTGGATAGATCCTTTCAATATTATGTAGTGACTTTCTTTGTCTCTGGTTATGGCCTCCATTTTGAAATCTATTTTACCAGATGTGAGTATTGCTACCACAGCTTTTTTTCCCTTTCCATTTGCATGGACGATTTTCTCCCATTTCTTTACTTTTAACCTATGTGAGTCTTTTGTTGTGAGCTGGGCCTCTTCTAAACAACATATATGTGAGTCATGCTTTCTTATCCAATTAGCTACTTTGTGTCTTTTGATTGGAGTATTTAGACCATTTACATTTAAGGTGATTATTGATCTGTACTTATTTATTACCATTTTTATTTAGTGTGGTTATATTTTTCTTTCTACTTCTACTAATAACAGCAGTCCTTCTAACATTTCTTGCAGTGCTGGTTTAGTGCTAATGTATTCCCTTAGCTTTTTTTTTTTTTTTTTCTGGGAAGTTCTTTATGTGACCTTCTATTTTGAATGATAACCTTGCTGCATAGAGTATTCCTGGATTCAGATCCTTGTTTTTCATGAACTTGATTACCTCATGCCATTCCCTTCTGGTCTGTAGTATTTCTGTTGAGAAGTCAACTGAGAGCCTTATGGGGTTTTCTTTGTAGGTAACCTGCTGCTTATCTCTTGCTGCCTTTAGGATTCTTTCTTTGTCTTTAATTTTTGGCATTTTAATTACTATGTGTTTTAGTGTGGGCCTGTTTGGGTTCTTCTTTCTTGGGGTTCTGTGTGCTTCTTCAACTTGAATGCCTTCTTCCTTCAGCAAATTAAGGAAGTTTTCTGTCACTATTTTTTCAAATATATTCTTTAACCCTTTTCCTCTTCTTTGGGGACTCCTATGATGTAAATATTATTACATTTCCATTTGTCCCACAGTTCTCTTAAGGTTTCTTCCTGTTTTTTAATTGTTTTTTCTTTTGGTTTTCTGATTGGTTGATTTTTTTTCTACTCTGTCTTCTAATTCACTGATCCAGTTCTCAGCTTCTAGTCTGCTGTTTAGTCCTTTCAATGTGTTCTTTATTTCTGCTATGTCATTCTTCATTTCTTCTTGGTGGTTTTTCATTTTCAATTTGTTCATTTTCAATGTTTCTATGTTTTTACTCATGGTGCTGATGTTCTTACACTTGCTGTTGAATTGTGTTAATTGAAGTAAACAGTAGCATCTTGCCTAGGATTCTCTGCTCAATATCATGGCTCTGAATTCTACCTCAGATAACTTGCTTAACTGCATTTCATTTATCTCATCTTCAGTAGAGGTTTCTTGTTCTTTCATTTGGGATTTGTTTATTTTTTTCACCATTTTGGCTATCTCAGTGGGTTTTGGAGCCTGCCCCATTTTCCCTGTGGCTGTTGGTGTTCTGCTGTTTGTGGCTCCCTCTACTGGGTTTGGATGAGTGAGGGAGGACCCATGTTAAACACCTTTGTCAAGTTTTACTTTCCAGGATAGATTTGCAAGCCCAGGAATGCTTCGGTTATTCTCTAGTGTTTTTCCTGGAGGCTATTAGTTGGGGTTAGTTGAAGAGCATTGGAGCTCTCAGTTGAATGAAAAACTCCCACAGGTGCTCATCCTAAGAGGATTCCCTGAGGGTGGGGCAGATGCTGGCTCTTAAGTAGCCTCAATTTGTATTTCAATGGCCCACCTTGGTGGGGTTGAATCTCTAAGGGAGGGGTTGCCCCTGAGCCCTGGAAAGGAGTAAGATGGCCACTGTCCTGCGTGGCTGCAGCTCAGCAAAAGCTCTGAACGCTCTCCAAATCCCAAATGTCCCCACACAGTTCCAGTCCAGTCTGCCCTTCCTCTGCTGGAGCCCAAGGTGAGTGGCTGTGGCTATTTTAGCACTCAGTCCTGGCCCTCTGTGCTTTTCAGTGGGCTTGGGATTTTAACCCTGAGGGCACTGCTCACAGCTAAAGCTGAAGCTCTTCCTGGGTTCCCAGCCCCCCTCACATGCTTCCACAATCTTACCAGGATTGATTCAGTGTCTTTGGTTATATAGTCCTCGCAAGTTGCTTTTCTGTTGCTTTTTCATGACGATTTGTCTTTATTTTAGTTGTTATTCCAGTTTGGTCCTGAGAGATGGTCTGTGTAGCTTCTATTCACTCCACTGCCATTTTGAAATCTGATTTAAAAATTTTAGAAAAGCCATCCTTAATTGAAGTAAACAGTAGCATCTTGCATAGGATTCTGTGCTCAGCAAGGCCACTGAAACTGAATGGCATCAGCCTAAAGGTGAAAACTACATGATTGTGCATAATATGAGTCCATGTTCAAAGACAACTAGACCAATAAAGAAAGCCATCTTTATTGGTGTTAGGCTGGGGCATTGCAGTGTTAGTTCCTATTCTCTCCTCAATGCTCCCAGTATCCTTGGAGATGACAAAAACCACATAATTCAGCTTCCTGACTTCAGTGTAGATCTGTGCTACCAGGTCACATCTAGATTCTTGGTGCTCATCCCAATACTTTTCATCTTCTCAGATTGTTTCCATTTACAGTTCCAAGAGCCTTAAGTTCTGTGGACCTTTTCATATTTCACAAGCTCTACTCTAACCTCTTCTTGCTCACATGTCAAATCAGCTTGAAATTTTTCCTCAGAAAACAGAATTCTGTCAACCTTTATTGAGACATAAGGCACACTAAGCATTGTACTAGACATTAGGATGGGTGGAAAAAAGGAAATGTCATATACACAGATTGTGAATTATGTACAAGACACTATGCTCAGTGCTTCATGTAAACAATTTTATTATTGAAACATATCTGTTAAGGCCAACTCCTCTGTTCTCCTATTTCCCAGTCCATCTATTTATAAAATTTAAACCACTTGTTATACCCACATGCCCATTTATTCCTTTAAAAATGATGAGTGAGGAATGATTTCCTTGAGCTGTTGGGACTGGTTTTAACAAATTGGCTTATGATTTGAACAACAGCAACAATAAGAAAAGAAAAAGAAGGAAGAAAGAAAGGGATAAAAGAAAAGAGAGACACAACCCAACTAGAAATATTTAATGTGGTCGAGGGTGTGAACCAGTTAGTCAGGGTACCTCACCCTGATTTTTAGCATGGCCTTGAGCAATTAAATATTTATTGAACAATTCTGTATCAGTCAAATTATGTGCATTATAAACATCTTACAGAAACTTTATAATCAACCTATACATCCTAGATAATATTACTATTGTACTGATAAGAACACGATGCTACAGAAGCACTTAAGTTCCTTGTCTAATAACACACAACTAGGAAATACAGGCCTGTGTCTACCAACTCCAGATCTAAGATTATTTAGTCCTTTTTTAAATGGAGCATTTATAAACCCTGAGACCGTAAGAGGCACCAAAATACCAAAGGACAGCAAAAGCTAAGAGGAACTAATAAATCCCAAGAAGAACCTTAGAGTGTTTGAGAATGTCATCTAGAGCATAAACATGCAGATCCACAACCCTGCAGGTCTTTTTTTTGTACTAATGTGTTTGGGCATAGTCGTGCTTAAGCAGTTTTACAATATTATATATAACTGTTATACATATATAATATATGTATCATATATATACATCTAACATATATATGTCTAACATATATATATCATATATAGCAATATAATGTTAGGCAAATAATGTTCTTTGAGACATTTTTACATAAAAATCTTTGTCTTTCTCCTTTTCTCCTTTCAAGAAAGTTTGGATTTAGGGTATGATCCCTAAATCTAATATTGTAGTTTTAAGATCATCATAATTAATCCTTTAGGAATAGCAATAATTAGCCTGTCCTCCTTTGGTAGAGCTTAATAGCCCACAACATGCTGCTGCATACATTATCTCCACCTAGAGATGCTGGTATATATAATTTAACTTCATCATTCAGAATCTTCAGATAGAGGAGACTTGAAAAATGGATGGTAAGTCATAAATAGTGGCTTTTTAAAAATTTCTTTCAAAACCTTAGCATTTATCTTTTCTAAAATCTGATACCTCTAGGTTGTTTGAATTTTCTGATACACTTTATCACTTAAACCTACCATTTCCTCTTTGTTTTGATCAATTCAGAGCTTTTTCCAAGCTGTTAAACAAAGACACTGTAAAGCGTCTAAGGGGAAAAAATTACATATTTTAAAAGGCACTAAAAATCCAAACCATAAATATTGGAGACTAAGAAACCTTTTAGGTCATTTATTCTGCAATCTTCCAAAGGTGGAGCAATAACTGAGCCGACCAAAGCAGTCACTCAAGAATAGAATGCCTATTAATATCAATTTAATATCTTTGCTCTAAGAACACAATTCGCTTTTGAGTGGCTGTTGTGATTGCTTCCACTGAAAGGTAAATAGTCTCTCTTCGTTGGTAACATGCTTTAATGAAGAAGAGTCCCTCCTATGGCTGAACTAATGTGCCTCCCCACACATCCATAGTTCCATGGCAAATAAAAAGGATTATCAGGCAAAATAAAAATGTAGTTTACAGTTGCAGTAGCTCACACCATTACTTTTTACCTCAATAAGTAAATCAAGCATTTATGTCTGAAAACTACTTAAAAGGCACCTTTTCTGATTCTGTATTCCTCTGACTGCATATAATGAATATATTGTCATAGAAAATAACAAATTTTATTATAGCTCTAATGCTTAAAATTCCATCTGTTTCCATAAACTGAACATGAATACAAAAAAGCAGCCTTTAATCTTAAAATGCACTAAAAACATCTCCTAATAAAGGGCTTCTAAAAGACATTTAAAAATATTCAACACATTAATGATGGGATGCTGTCTGTCTGACACATCAGTTACTACTCACCAGTTGCTGAGAGCCTATCCGTGTTTATGCTATCAACCAATATCTGTAAAAGAAAGACACTATTTTCTTAAAATGGGAAACTAAGCCTATAGGGAAGTAGAATAGACAAGTTTCATTTGCTGTTTCATCTATGGTCTTGCAATTTCAGAGCAGTTAACAAAGGATTGGGCTACAGAATGACAGAATATTTTTAATCAAAATGGCCATTCACTCATATAGCCTTCGAACATTTACTGAATACCTACTAGGTGTCAACTACTCTTCCCTGAAAATCCAGAAATGAAAGACACTGCCTCTGGGTTCCAGTAGCTCACAGTTAAGTAGATATTGACAATGCAATAATCAGGGTACAAGGCAGAAGGAGATGTGCACTCTCCAATCAGAGGGAAATGGAGGACATTTTTTCAAGGAGGTAGGATACGGGGGGGGGGGGGGGTGCTGAATGAAGATGAGCAATTAACTAGGTGAAAAAGAAGACAGGCATTATATTCAGGATTACCTGGCCTCATTCATATTATTCCCCACCATTTAAAAAAATGAGAATACGAAATTCTCAGAAAAGTTAAGTGACTTTTAAGGGTCATTCTGTGAATTTCCCTGCCACCGAATAAAATCATCCCATTGATAACAACAACAACAAAAAGTATGGTACATATGTACAATGGAATATTATTTGGCCATATGCAGCCTTGCCACTGTGACAACATGGATGGAACTAGAGGGTATTATGCATACTGAAATCAGTCAGTGAGAGAAAGACAGATACTATGATTTTACTTATATGTAGAATATAAAAAACAAAGTAAGCAGAATCATAGATACAGAGTACAAACTGACAGTTGCCAGATGAGAGAGTGGGGTTGAGGGGCTGGGAGGAAAAGGTAAAGGATTAAGAAGTACAGATTAGGCCTGGCCAGTGTGGCTCAATGGTTCGGCATCGATTGATGCACCAAGAAGTCACTGGTTTGATTCCTGGTCAGAGCACATGCCCAGGTTGTGGGCCAGATCCCCAGTAGGGGCATGCAGGAGGCAGCCAACCTATGTTCTCTCTCATCAACGTTTCTCTCTCTCTCCCCCTCCTTCCCTCTCTCTCTACAAAAGTCAATAGAGAAAAAAAAGAAGTACAAATTGGTAGTTTCAAAATAGTCATGGGGATATAAAGTACAGCATAGGGAAAATAGTCAAAAATATTGTAGTAACTATATACGGTGCCAGGCAGGTACTAGACATATTAGTGAAACACTTCGTAAAGTATTAGATCATCTAACTACTATGCTGTACAACTGAAATTAATAAAAATAATATTGAATATAAACTAATTAAAAATAACATTTTAAAAAATTACAGAGGAAAAAATAAAATAGACATCAGAAAAATAAATAAAATAATTATTCCATTGGTAGCACTTTTTGTGTTTCTCACATACATATACGAGTGCATAGATTACTGATCAATAATAATAAAGTATTACTTATAATTACACTTTCAAAATTATTTGTTTACAAGTTTCTTTAATCAAATAAATTGTTAGAATTATAATTCTTTATTTGGGGAATTATTTTTATTTTATTTTTAATTCTAAACCACTTGGCTGAGGCATCATCTCTGGAAACGTCTCTATTTTTATTTATTTCATAAAGAAACAAATAATTTGCCTATTAAATGAGAGGGTATGAAGTTTTTTTAAGGACAGTGTCCATGAGTACTGGTTAAATATTAAAGGCATGAAGAGATAAATGCAACTGAAGGGTCTGAGTTTTCCCAGGTCACAGCAGACAAATCCCTGAACTGCTGATATGATGTGAATGATGAAGATGTAAGATATATTAAAGATGTATACAAAGCATGCAGGTATATCTTTGACAACCTGTTTTCTAGGGGCAAAATGCTCTGATTTGTAGCATTTCTCAGTTTTGTGATATAAATACTCCTAATGACTGATTTTAAGCTGCCAAATGATATCACTGAAGAGAATTCAGAATTGGAAAAAGATACATGCTTTGGCTTTTTAAAGTCAGTATGACTCAAACTTAGCATAGCAATGGAAGCATCCAAAGGATATTATCCAGATTACTTAAACAAAAGAAGTGTCAAATGTAAAATCATAGTATATCACACTCCTGAAAGGTTTAATTAAAGTAACAGTTCTCAAAGTATGTTCCATCAAGGCTTTAGGGTTCCCCAACTCACTTTCAATGGATAAATGAAACTTCAACAATAATTTTGCAAGGCTATTTGCTTTTATACTGTGTAGATAGATATTTGTGGTAATAATATAATAGTATTTTTTTGTCAACATCTTTTAAAATAAATTACAAACATCGCCTCATATAAATAATAAAACTTTCCATTTGGAAATGGAATTCTACTTGAATAAAGGAAGAATTAGCATTATACATCCCACAGGCACATTTATTTTTTCATGGATTATTTAATTCAAAGAACTATCCCTCAAGATGTGAATTAGCTTCATGAGCCCTTTCAAGGACATAAATCTTACCAACAGATTTGAAGTGTCCAAACAATAGATCTCCTATTCAGGATCAAGTCTTAGGCCAGACTTAAATTGTTTTGTTATTTTCAACTTAACTCTACTTTCCCTGCCTCAGTTATATGAAAGTTCCCAAAACACTAGGTTGATTGAGGTTGAAGACATCTGCACCACAGTCTGCTGAAAGGACTACGTTGGACTGAAATTAACCTAGAGGTTCTGAAACCAGGGAAATGCGACTGATAGTACAGCCTCTGACAAACTTCACAAAGGACCCAGTTTGTTCCTTCAGATTTTTCACTCTGCATTGCATGTGGAGGGTGCACTGACTGGTCCCATGCTTTTCTGGGGACCCTATTAGATGACAGTATAGCAGCATTCATAAACATTTTTATGACAAATCTTAAATATTTCTGAGTTTGGATTATTATACCCAACAGCTTCATCACTGCCCGATCCTTTATGGAGGGAAACTATTTGTGTTCTAACACAGCTCAAGGCAGTGGCACCAAATTGAACCATCAGTCTCTGTGTTCTCGATGCCACTTTTATTCACAGAAACCCTCTTCACTTGAAAGAAAAACAGACAAATTGCAGTTTTTCACAGTGCCAACAACATTCTCAAAATCTATAATGTGGGCCTGCCATTTCGGTTAAGCAAATACCATTATTTGTTGCCAATGACAAATATTTGAGCTTCCAAGAATGATTAACATTTTCAAAAATGTGTTTACACCACATAAATTTGACAGCTTCTCAATACTTAAGACTTTTCTGGTTCCAGATAAGATAGCTGAATGGATAAATGTGGTACTTGCACCCTCCTACAACCACATCAAAATTACAACTAAACTACAAAACAACTATCATTCAGAACTGCTTGAAATCTAGCTCAACAGAGGGACAGCTCACCAACCAAGGATAGAAAGGAGAAGCCACATCAAGAATGGTAGGAGAGGTGCAGATGAAAAACAAGCTGGTCTCACGCTCACCTGTGGTAGTTAAAATCAGGAGGAATATCTTGACTGCAAAGGTCCCCCCTGAGGAGCTAGGGGTCCAAGCCCCACACCAGGACTCCAAGCCCAGGGTTCCAGTTCTTGGAAGAGAAGTCCTACAACTTCTAGTTGTAAAAATCAGCAGGGATTGTGGTGGCTGGATTCCCAGGTGTTCCTCTTAAGGGTCCCATGCACAAACATACTCAGACTCAGTTGTTCTGAGATCCAGCACTGGAGCAGCAGCTCAACAGGCACTAGGGACATATGAACAGAAAATGAATTGTCTGGCATAAGAGTGAGAGCTGGAGGGTGGTTTTCTCCCACACAGAAGTGGTAACAGAGGCCACGTCAGACAGACACCATAGCTGAGTCTCCATCAACCTGGCTAACACTGCTCACCATGCATTTGTGATTCCCTGAGATCCCGCCCCACCCATTTTAAGCTCATCTAAGCAGTCTCTTTCCAGTAATCTTTCTATACAAACATCCTGTCTTGACTCATGCTTCAGACCTTCCTAGAATCTCTCAAACAAGCAGCATACAGCCTGGCATTACCCTTGCCTCTCGCTAGTGACCCCAGGTCTGGCACTAATGGCAGCTGGCCTTGGTTCCTAAATTGACCTCTCCTGGGAACGTCCAAGCCAAGCATAAATAGCAACCATCTGCAGATCATTTTGTACCTCATACCAGGTAGCCCTGGGCAGGGCACAAGTGGCAACTGACCTTTGCCTGCACCTCCCAAGAAGCCCCAAAGCCAGTGCAGCAAGTAGAAAGCTTCAAATCACACTGAGGCATCACCCCACCACTTCACCAGCAGCACACTCAAGGTGTGGGCTCAGCAAGTACCTGAGCCCCACTGGGTAAGTCCTGCTTCCTGGGATTGTTTCCTCCACAGCTGATCATCCACAGTGGTAGCAGCTAGTCCTCACAGCTCAATCTGGGGTAAATTTCTACCATTGAGGTCCAACAGGAATTAAGGTACAAGTACAACAGAATGGTGTACAAAGCTCAACGGGGTCACACCTTGAGTTTCCAGCTCATATGATAGAGAAAGCTGTGCCGCTGGGTCCTACAGAACACTTACTACATAAGGCTACTTTATAAAGCCAGAGGATGTATCCACTTTACCAAATACATAGAAACAAACACAGGGAGGCAGCTAAAATGAGGCGACAAAGAAACATGTCCTAAATAAACAGAACAGAACTAAACAAAATGGAGACAAGAAATCTACCAGATGCAGAGTTCAAAATACTGGTTATAAGAATATTCAGTGAACTTAGGGGAAGATTAGAAGAGTTTAGTGAGAACTTCAACAAAGACAAGGAACATAAAAATGAAGATAGAAATCAAAAAACAGTCATAAATGAAGAGTACACTAACTGAAATGAAAAATATATCACAGGGAATCAACAGTGGAATAGATGAAGTGGAGAATTATATCAGCAATTTGGAAGCTAAGGAAGCAGCAAACACCCATCTGAACACCAAAAACGAAAATAAAAATAAAATCTGAACAAATAAGGAGGCTCTGGGACAACCTCAAGTGTACCAATAGTCACATTGTGGAGCTTCTGGAAGGAGAAAATGGAAAGCAAGACATTGAAAATATATGCAAAAAATAATAATAATGGAAAACTTCCCTAACCTGGTGAAGAAATCAGACATACAAGTCCAGGAAGCACAGAGAATACCAAACAAGATGAACCCAAAGAGGCCCACACCAAGACACATCATAATTAAAATGCCAAAGTTTAAAGACAAAGAGATGATCTTATAAGTAGCAGAAGAAGAGCACTAAGTTATGTACAAGGCAGCTCCCATAAGACTATCAGCTGATTTCTTAACAGAAACTTTGCAGGCCAGAAGAGATTGACACACAATATTCAAAGTGATGAAGAGCAAAGACCTACAACCAAGATTACTCTACCCAGCAAAGCTATCATTTAGAATTGAAGGACAGATAAAGAGCTCCTCAGACAAGAAAAAGCTAAAGGAGTTCATCACCACCAAACCAGTATTACAAGAAATGTTAGAGGGTTTTCTTTACGAAGATTTTGTTTTAAAAGAAGAAGAAAGATCAAGGTATGAATAATAAAATGTTGATAAATGCATATCTATCAACAATTACTTTAAAAGAAAATATATTAAGCCCTGGCCAGTTTGCTCAGTGGTTAGAGCGTTGGCCCACAGACCTAAGAATTGCTGGTTCTATTCCTGTCCAAAGCACATACCTCAGTTGTGGTTCGGTCCACAGCCCTGGGGTCGTGCAGGAGGCAACCGATCAATGTCTGTCTGTCTGTCTGTCTGTCTGTCTCTTTCTCCCTTCCTCCCACTCTATCTGAAGATAAATGGAAATATATCCTGGGGTGAGGATTTTTAAAAAAGGAAATAAAATAAAAGCAAATGGATTAAATACTCCAATCAAAAGACATATGGTGGTTGAATAGATAACAAAACATGACCCTTACATATACTGTCTACAGGAAACTCACTTTAGATCAAAAGGCACACACAGTAAAAATTAAAAAATGGAAAAAGGTATTTTATGAAAATAGAAACAAGTGAACAAAAAAATTATAAGTCACAATACTTATACCAGACCATATTGACCTTAAAACAAAAGCTATGTAACGAAAGTCAAAGAAAAGTCCAGCAACTTTATTTCTGGGTATATATTTTAAGAAACCCAAAACACTAAATAAAAAAGACATATATATTCATATGTACATTGACGCATTACATACAATAGCCAAGATATGGAAGCAACAAATGTGTACAATAAACGAATGGATAAAGAAGTGGTACATATATACAATGGCATATGACTCAGCCAAAAAAGGAATGTAATCTTGCACCTGCAACAACATGGATGGATCTAGAGGGTATTGTGCTGAAAGAAAGAAGTCACACAGAGAAAGACAAATGTCAGATGATTTCACTTATATGTGGAATCCATAAAACACAGTAAACAAAGCAGAACAGAAACTGACTCATAGATATAGAGAACATTTGGATGGTTGCTGAGGGGAGGCGTGGGATAGGTAAAAAATAAATAGATTAAGAAGTAAAAATTGGTAGTTATTGAATAGTCATGGGGATGTAAAATACAGGCTATGAAATAATAGTCAATAATATTGTAATAACTATGTATAGTGTTAAATGGGTACTAGATTAATTGGAGTGAACTTTAGAAAGTTATATAATGTCTAATCACTGGGTTGTACACCTGAAACCAATATAATACTGTATGTCACCTGTAATTTAAAAAAAATAATAAAAAAATGATTTAATGTAAAAAAAAGAATGTTCTGATAAGATTGGTAGTTAAATTAATAAATGCAATTTGTTGATATATTATAATGAAATCTATCATTATTTGGAAGTTTAGTATAACTAGGAAACAATTATTTTCCAAATGAGAAATGTGTATTGTTATAAAATAATACATGGGTAAAAGATCTATTTAAAATTCAAGGTAGATTGATTAATTTTATTTAACAGAAAACAAAATGTTTACTGATAGGGAATCAAATTCCACATTGGAAGTAACCATAAAAATTTTTACTGGTTAAGTTTTGGTGTAGTATCTAAGAATACACACAGTATCAATACTGGGAGAAATCCTTCATTCATTTTGCATTGCGTCATTTGCTGCTCCACAAATTATGCTAATGCATAGTTTCCATGTTTCCTTGCTTTTCTTAGTGATTGCTTTGACCATCCACTATATCCTCCTGATATTCTTGCCATCAATCACCTTTATTGTGCAAAAAGTATGACTAACAGAAGAATCCTCTACTCTATGGGAGAACGTGCTTCATGAAGAAGCAGATTTTCTTTCTTGCTGAATTGTGCAGGTCAAAGACATTGCAGCTAGAGGTGCCAATTGTCTTTCATTAGACATGCAAGCAATCAATCCAAAGACAATTTTTAAATCCTAATTCTATCCCCAAGAGTTTGCTGCTGCTGGCATAAACTGATACACAATGGCTTTAAAGAGGTAATTAACAGATAATTAAATATTTATACTACATATAAGCAAGAGTTTAAGTGCTTTGGTGGAAGGATGGATTCAGACTTACTGGCTTATTTGCATGGAGAAGCAATGCCATGACGGGAGTAGAGAGTAGCTAAAAGGATCCTGTCTCCAAATTTTGGCTATATGATCCCAGTGAACTAGAACCATGCTTCTTTCCTGTTCTGCATTCAAGAAACAAAATGTGTTGTGTGTTGTTCTACGCCAGTTTGTGGGACATAAAGATGAGTTAATAAGAGCTTTTAAGAGCTTGCACTCCAGTCAGATAACACAAACTATTTCTTGACACAAAAAAATTATATAAACTTCAAATTGAAGTAGCCCTATTTATTTATGTATTGTCTAAGGCTGCTTTACACTATAGCCACTGAGCTGAATGGTTGTGATAGTGATTACATGAACTACAAATACTAAAATAGTTAGTATCTGGACCTTTACAGGAAAAGTTTGTTGACCTCTGCTTTAAGTAGATTTTGCAAATATTAATTTATTTTTCGTAAAACATGGAGATAAGAATTGTGATAAGGAGGAGAAAGAGGAGTAACATGGGTATATTACTTTTATTTTTTTTCTGGCTCAGGGCTTGGACAATTTCTTGGGTGGACTGCTTTCACAAAAGATTTCTTCAATCAATTATACATGATTTCTATTCATTTTATTTCTAGAAAAGCAACCTTTTATCATTTATGGTCATTTTTAAATTTATTTATTTATTTATTTATTTATTTATTTATTTATTTATTTATTTATTTTTGAGAGAGAGAGAGAGATCCATCCATTTGTTGTTCCAATTACTTATGCATTTATTGGTTGCTTCTTATATGTGCCCTGACCGGGGATTGAACCTGCAACCTTGCTGTATCTAACCAACTGAGCTACCTGCCAGGGCCCATTTATAATCATTTTCTCTTCATGCACAAAAATCAGCATGGTATTTAAAGTAGTTGTACGTGAAAGCTGAAGATCATTGTGTAATACTAAACAATTGATATATTACTCCAAAATGTGAATATATGCAGGGTCTATTCATAATATGCCTGAAACATATCATTTACATTGGCAAATAGATGTTAATTGGATGCTAGAAGTGTGAAGAGTTTTATTTTAATAAATATTAACAGATGTTAATTCATTTTCTAAAAATTAAATAAAAATTCAGCAGTATTATGATCATTTATATTTTAATTTTTTTTTTTAATTTATTTTTTTATCCTCACCCGAGGACATTTTTCCATTTTTTACTCAGAGCGGGAAGGAGAGAGAGGAAGAGAGAAAAACATCGATGTGAAAGGGACACATTGAGTGGCCGCCACCCACACGACCCAACCAGGGCCGGGGACAAACTGCAGCCAAGGTACATGCCCTTAGCGGGAACCGAACCCGGGTCTCTGTGGACTGCAGGCTGACGCTCTAACCTCTGAGCCAAACCAGCCAGGGCTATTTAAAATTTTTAAATGTAGTTTTTATTTGGCCTTTTAATTTCCCTAGGTATTTTTAAAAGTTTAGAAATAATAATTTCATAAAATATATATAAAAAGTAATTTAATATCTTCTATTTATTATAATTTCTATTTTATGACCTATTTTTAAATGTGTATATGTTGAGTATAGTTTCATTTTTTTTTTTTACATTTTTAGTTTACTATGGAGATACAAATATATTATGTACAGACTGACAATCCCCAGAAGAGGGGGTGGTGGGGGAGAGATAAACCATGCAGAACTTATATGCATGTGTGCATGAACAATGGACATGGACAACAAAGCTGGGGACAGGGCAGGGAGGGTGAGGAGGTATCAGTGGGGGGAAAAGGAGAAACATCTGTAACAAAATAAATAAATTAAATTAAAAAAAACACAAAAAACAAATGTATTATGACTCCCATGTATTCTACATGCGACCTTTACAATCCTTCCCTGTCAACCATCATCCACTCCCCCATATTACTTTGAAGCAAATCCAAACTATCTCCTTTCTTCTATTAATATTTCTGTTTGTAACATTAAAAGGTAAAAACTATTTTCAACATTCTTTCTTTTTTTTTTTTTTTTTTTAATCCTCACCCGAGGATATTTTTCTATTTATCACTAGATAGAGTGGAAGGGATGGAGAGAGTAAGAGAGAGAGGGAGAGAGAAAAACATCAACGTGAAAGAGACACATCAACTGATTGCCTCTTGCACGACCCCAACCAGGGCCGGGGATGAACTGCAACAGAGGTACGAGCCTTTGACTGGAATTGAACCTGGGACTCATTGGTCCATGGGCTGATACTCTAACCATTGAGCCAAACCAGCCCAGCCTCAACATTATTTCATCTAAAATATATTAATGTCATAAAATATCAATTGATCCCTACCATTTTTTATAAATATTATTTTATATAAACTCATGCATTTATTAACATTTTAATATGTTTTCAGTTAGTGCAGCTATTATTCATAAAGATGTTTATAATTTACAATATTTGGTGAGTGGGTATCTTTTCTAGTTGGCTCTTCAGTTCTTTCGAGATGACCTTAGTACTATTTAAAAGATTACATTTTATTTTAAAAATCTTTTTATCATTATTCTCAGTAAAATACAAATTAAGAAAAGATTTTATTATAGCAACATTATCATGTCTACTTTATTACAATATAAATATTATTAGCCCTTAAAGATTATCTAGGCATATTCAATAATTAGTACATTCAGATTTCCCTCAAATTGAGTATATGTGTATGTGTGTGTATTTAATATAATACCCAGTAGCCCCATTATAAGCTTAAATATTTAGACTACTAGCCTCCATTTGTACTTTTATTCCAAAAGTCAAGAAATATTTGTGATTGAACCTCTTAATGGCATAATTTGAAACATAGCAAATAAATTCACATTTGCGACATTGAGGAAAATGTATATGATCCTCACCAGCACTCTTGATATAAATAAAATTTATAATTCTGGTTTTGGAAGTAAACTGAGTCTCAGAGGTTAAAAGTCTTTTCTAAGAAAAATAACTAGGAAATGGTCAAACAAGAGTAGAATTCAGGCTTTAAATTAATAATCTTTCCGTCACACCAAGAATAGAGATTTGGCAATATTTTAAGTCATCTCTACTGAAAATTACTTAAGTGAAAGATGAAATTCCTTTGAGGATATCTTTAATTCTGAATAAGATATTTAAAAAATAAAGACACAACTATATAACTTTTAAGTAAAATCCTTCTTCCCAAAACTATACATGAACCACTCTCTATCTTATTTTCTCTGAACTGTGACTACCCTCAGATTTTTTGAAAGTTTTCAATTCCTTTTCTTGATGAATGTGTGGTGCTACATTATCTTTTCCGAATAAAGAAAAGAACTTGCGTATGGCATTGACAGAAGCAATAAATACTGAATTTCCCCTTTATGGATTCTGTGAAGGCAGTACACCGTACTTCCTCATTTCCTTTCTAAGTCAGAGAACTCTTTTATCATCTCAGGAAGAAGTAAAACTCAGGAAGCTGAAGCCATCTCAGAAAGTGTATACATTTTCCCAGATGGAGTATTTGCATCACTCAGTGTCCATTGTGGTAGATGACATAAAAAGTTCAGTTTGGAAACATATCCCCTTGGAATTTCCTCCAAAAATCCAGTACTTGCTCCTGGCAGGGCATTGATCGGACTGGAGTCGGGCCCATCCTCATAATAATGAAGGGACAGCAGTCATTTCCCACACATCTTCTTTGTCAGGCTCTCTCCATAGAGGGAAAGACAATTCAATTAGGGGATTGGTGCATGTCTGGCTTTGTTGATACCAGAATAAGAAAAAAAAAAATGAATGAGCGGTCAAGATGACACAGGTAAGCAGCACTCAGAAGCTCCCACAACCACGTCACAATTACGATTAAACGACAGAACAACCATCCTTTGGAACCATCGTAAATCTAGCTGAATTACAGCTCTGTAACTAAGGATACAAAAAAGAAGCCACATTTGATTGCTAGGAGGGGTGCAGATGCAGAATGGGCTGGTTCTCCATCCACATGTGGTGACAAAAATCAGAAGGGATATTTCAGTTGTGGAGGTTTCCCCTAGAAGTGAGGGGTCTCAGCCCCAATCCAGGCTGCTCAGGAAAGGAAGGACCCACAACTTCTGGCTGTGAAAATCAGCAGGGATTGTGGTTGAGTAAGATAGAGATCTTCTGGGGCCCCAGGCATTCCTCTTAAAGGTCCAGCATACATGCCCTGGTTGGTTTGGCTTAGCGGTTAGAGCATCAGCCTGTGGACCAGAGTCAGGTTCAGTTCCTGCTAAGGGCACGTACGTCGGTTGCAGTTTGTCCCCAGCCCCGGCTGGGGTCGTGAGGGTGTTGATGTTTCTCTCTCTCTCTTCCTCCCTTTCTCCCTCCTGTTCTGTCTGAATAAAAAAAAAAAAAAAAGTCCAGCATACAGACTTATTCAAACTCACTTGCTCTGAGCTCCAGTGCTGGGACAGCAGTTCAAAAGTCCTCCTAAATGTAGGGGGAGGGACTGAATTGTCAGGTCAAGAGCTAGAGGGGCAGCCTTCTACCAAGCAGAAGTGTTGAGAGGCCATTTTCCCTTTTCTGAGCCTTCTCCTTCATAGAGCCAGCAGGCTGGTATCATATTTGAGTCTCCATCAACCCAGGTAACACTATTTGGCCTGCCCAGGTGATTCTCTGAGACCCACCCCCTACCCACTTGCTGGCCAGCCCAAGCCCTTTCCCGTGGTTTCCATACAAACAGCTGGTCTCGGATCATGCTGCTCATTCTCCTAAAATCTCTCAAATAAGCAGCATCTGGCCTCGGCATGCTTCGTAACTCCTGCTAAGTGGCCCCAAGCCCAGCACTAACAGCAGCTGGCCTTACTTTCCAGCTTGGCCTTTCCCAGGCACCTGCAGGCCAGGAACCAGTAGCAACCATCTGCAGATCACTTTATAGCTCATGCCAGGTAGCCCTGGGCAGGGCAGAGTCATGTGCTGACCTTGGCCTGCATCTCCCAGGATACCCTGGGCTCAGCACAGCAAGTGGTAAGCTTTAGATCACCCTGAAGAACCACTCCACCACCTCCACCAGAAACATACTCGAGGTTTGGACTCAGCAAGCCCCACTGAACTAAGCTCTTGTCCATAGGGTCTGGTCTTGCACAGCAGATACTCCACAGTTGTCATGGCCAGTTCTTACAGTGGGCAGCACTGGGGATAAATCTCTCACATTGGTATGCCAACAGCAGTCAAGGCTCAACTGAAACAGGAGGGTGAAGAGAGCCCACACATAGGGTTAAGAGCGTTCACTTAAAGTACCAACTCAGAAGACTTTGGAGGCTGCACCACTGGTTCCTACATGATATCTACAACATAAGGCCACTCCACCAAGCACAGGAGATGTATCAGCTTTATCTAATACACAGAAACAAACACAGGGAGGCAGCCAAAATGAGGAGACAAAGAAACATGTCCCAAATGAAATAACAGAACAAAACTCCAGAAAAAGAACTAAACAAAATGAAGAAAAGCAATCTACCAGATACAGAGCTCACGATACTAGTTATAAGGCCAGGTTGGTGTGGTTCAGTGGATAGAGTGTTGTACCATGGACTAAGAGGTCCCAGTTTAGTTCCCGGTCAGGGCACATGCCTGGGATATGGGCTTGATCCTCAGTAGAGAGTGTGCAGGAGGCAGCCGATAGATGTTTCTCTCTCATCAATGTTTCTCTCTCTCCCTCCCTCCATTTCTCAAAAAAAAATTATATTTTAAAAAATACTTGCTATAAGGACACCCAATGAACTATGGGAAGAATAAAAAAACTTAGTGAGATCAAAAAAGAGATAGCAACCATAAAAACAAAGATAGAAAACATAAAATAGAAGCAGTCAGAAATGAAGAATACATTACAGGGAATCAACAGTGCAGTAGATGAACCAGAGGATAAAATCAGCAGTTTGGAATATAAGAAAGCAGAAAACACTCAATCAGAACAGCACAAAGAAAAAGGAATCTAAGAAAATGAGGATAGTATAAGGAGCCTCTGAGACATCTTCAAGCATACTAACATTCGCATCTTGGGGATGGTGGAATGACAAAGAGAAAGGGCAAGGCAGTGAAAATCTATTTGGAAAAATAATTACAGAAAACTTTCCTAACCTGGTGAAAGAAATCTACATACAAGCCCAGGAATAACAGAGAGTCCGAAACAAGATGAACCCAAAGAGAACCACACCAAGTCTCATGATAGTTAAAGACAAAGAGAAAAATCCTAAAAGCAGCAAGAGAAAAGCAGTTAGTTATCTACATTGGAGCTCCTTCCCATACACTAATCAGCTGATTTCTAAACAGAAACTTTGCAGGCCAGAAGGGATTGGCATAAAATGTTCAAAATGATGAAAAGCAAGGACTTACAACCAAGATTACTCTACCCAGAAAAGCTATCATTTAGAATTGAAGGATAAATAAAGAGCTTATCAGACAAGAAAAAGCTAAAAGAGTTCATCATCACTAAACCAGTATTACAAGAAATGTTAAAGGGTTTTCATTAAGAAGAAGATCAAAAAAAAAGAAAGAAAGAAAGATCAAAATATGAATAACAAAATGGCAATAAACACATATATATCAACAATTACTTTAAATACAAATAGATTAAATTCTCCAATCAGAAGATATTTGGTGGATGTATAAATAACAAAACATAACTCTTAAATATGTTGTGTACAAGAGACTCACTTCAGATTGAAAGACACACCCAGACTGGAAGTAAAGGGATGGAAAAAGATATTGTATGAAAATGGAAATGAAAAAAAGTCTGATGTTATTAATACCTATACCAGACAAAATAGACTTGAATACAAAGGCCCTAACAACAGACAAAGACGGACCCAGCAATTCTACTTCCGGGTATTTATTTGAAGAAACTCAAAACACTAAATTGAAAAGACATATACATGCAATTGTTCATTGCACCATTATTTACAATAGCCAAGATATGAAAACAACCTAAGTGTCCTTCAGTAGATGAATAAACCAAGAAGAAGTGGTGCATATACACAATGGAATATTATTCAGCCATCAAAAACATAAAATCTTGCAATATGCAATCATATGGGTAAATTTAGAGGGTATTGTGCTGAGTGAAATGAGTCTGTCAGAAAAAGACAAATGCCAGAAGATTTCACTTATATGTGGAATCCAGAAAGTAGAATAAATGAACACACAGAGAACAGAAACTCACTCACAGATACAGAGAAGATTTTGATGGTTGTCAGATGGGAGGGAGGTTGGGAAGAATGGGTACAAAAAATCAAGGTATTAAGAGGTGTAAATCAGCCCGGGCTGGTTTAGCTCAGTGTTAGAGCATTGGCCTGGGGACCAGAGAGTCTTGGGTTTGGTTCCTGCTAAGGGCATGAACCTCAGTTGCGGTTTGTCTCCAGCCCTGGTTGGGTCGTGTGGGTGCCAACCACTCAATGTGTCTCTCTCACATTGATGTTTCTCTCTCTCTCTCTTACTTCCTCTCTCCCTCTCACTCTGTCTGAAGATAAATGCAAACAAGAAAATGTCCTCGAGGGAGGATGAAAAAAAAAAGTGTAAATCGGTAGTTACAAAATAGTCATGGGGATGTAAATTACAGCATAGATAATATAGTTGAGGATATTGTAATAACTATGAATGGTCCCAGGTGGGTGCTAGATTTATTGGGGTGATTACTTCCTAAATTATATAAATATTTAATCACATTATTGTTCACTAGAAATTAACATAATATTGTATGAACTGTAACTGAAAAGTAAATTATATATATATGAAGTAATGAATGAAGAAATACATTCCTTTGTCTTTTCTTGCTAGTCTGCCTCCTATTCAGAAATGTTTGGGTTCTTTAGTATCAGGTTTATCTTTATCTCAGTGCAGAATAAAACTAATATACTGAAATTTGTAACATCGGAAGACCAGGTGTTTTTGTCGGAGTGATGGAGAATGTGGATGAGAAGCAGCATCTCAGACATTGTGAGTGGAGATACAGAAATAACTGAGATAGAGCTATCTTATATGTAAAAAAAAACACATTTTTGAGGAAAATCTCAGAAAATATTATTGGTCTGTATTTCACTTTTACTACATTATAAACAGAGAATAGACCCTTTGCTTGTGGCAGGTGCAGCGGAAGAATTCTGTCCCTCTAGTGATGCCCCTGGGAGCTACAGCAACTGATTCCCGTGCTCAACCTTGTCACTGCTGGGCAATAACAACATTCTTTACAACTGTGAAGAGAAACTATCCTAAGCACACACCCACTGAAGAGGCTAAACTCTCTCATTCTCCCTTTACGGGGGAAGCGAACTGACCTTAGAGAAGGTTTTGCTGACTCTCAGGTGCTCTTTGTTGCTATGCAGAAGACTTCCTCATTCGGGAGTGCCCTGACCTAAAGCCAGGTCTTCCAACTTGGTGTCTATCTAGTAATAAAGTCAATGTTACATTTTCATCTTTCATATTTCTAATGTTACTGCTAAAACTGTGCAGGAATCCTGGCAGAGAAGAGGCATGTGGTCCCTTATCCTCCCTGAGACCACCAGCAGCACTCATTCACTTATATAACACTGTATTTAAGTTACGCTATGTGCAAGGAATCGCCCTAAGTGCTAATTAAGTGCTAATATTAATTTATGACTCAGACATGAACCTTTAAAAGGACTGTGTGGGCTTCTTTCCATGATGACTGAGCCAGACTGAAGGAAGAGGGGCTGAAATTACTGCCTTGAAGATTTTCCCTCACTCATTACTTTAATGATTGCATGTTTCTTTGTTGCCATTAACTGAAGGAGGTATTATACTAAATATAAGTTGAATGAGTAAATAACAAAGGTCTGGGGTGGAAGACAAATGTAAGTAGTGCAGTTCTTTAGTAGAAAGGACCTGATTCCTCACTGTGGAGCAGAGACAACATTCAAAGCCTCATCTCTGTCACTAGCAGGCACTGGACCTTCTTTACACAGGTATTTAACTTCAGTAGGACTCGGTTTCAATATCCGTAAAATGGGATAGCTTACACCATTGTTGTAGCTTACACCATTGTTGTGATATTTCTAAACAACATGAAGCTCTTGGCATAGAGTGAGAAATTAGGCACTGAAACAGAGCTATTGCTAGAAAGAGTGATTTTGAGTTAAACGCAAACCTAACACATTTAGTTAGTTCCATGCAGCGTGCCTCTATGTGAAACCTCATGCTGTGAAGACACAAGGGAAAGAAACAGAAACTGTAATATTTATCACTCCCATCAGTCGTCCTGGCTGATCAAGAAAATAACATTTACCAGTCAAGTAAGAAGCAGTTTCATCTTGGTTGCTTGAATATGCAACCTGAAAGGGGGAAACCATCGAAGCCTGGATCCAATAAGAGCTCATTAATTTGGGGACCACAGAGCTGTTTACTTTGAAGCCAGTGAAAATGCAAATATTAACACCAGGAGACAAATAGGTATTGGTGAAAGAATTAATTTAACTTCGAAAAGAATAGGCCTTTATGAAAGTTGAACAGTCTTTATTCAATGACTAGAATGAACCTTTTGTGTTACTTCTATAGTATAACAGTTTCCCAGTTTAATCGCCATAAGCCAAAAAAAAAAAAAAAACCAAAAAGAAAGAAAGAAAAATGTGGGAGAGGGGGTTCCAGAAAGACCTTTTAGTTGATGACCCAATGCATCAGAAAACATTTAACTTTCCTCATTGGGCCCCATTTCCTCGGTTATCTGATGTAGCTTTCCAGGATGGATTCAGTGAAGGTGGGACTGAAATGCATCAATTAACCCTATTTACAGAGAGGGATCCCAAAGACCTACTTCTGTCTGGGAATCAGAGGCAAGATTTTCTAGAAGGTGGAGAAAAGTCATCGTCAATCAAGTAAGCAAGGGGAGTAGAGGGCCCGGAGAGATGTGGAATTTATCCAATTAGGTAGTAGAACAGTTAGGGAATTAGATAAATGAGGCAACACTTGGATATAAGGAATCAAGGGGGATATGGAAGTATGGTTAAATAATTCTCAAGACTAATATTTCTCACTCATCCTATATTTCTCTTTTCTTTCCTCTGATCTGAATGTTGGCAGAGTTGACTGAGCCGGCACAAATCTCTAAAGCAGCAGAATCACTCCCAGAACATGGAATCTAAGAAGCTGCTGTGATTTCAAAGGGTCTATTGGAGAAGGGATGGCTGGCCCAAATTGCCATCTGCTGTTTGTTTTGTACCCTCCCATTTTTTGGCTCTTTCCCTGTGCTTCAGAGACTGATTCATTCCTAGTCAACACCAAATGTTGTTTGAAAAAAAAAAAATTATGTCTACACAATGTATTGGATTTAAAATTTTACCATTTAATCTCTTTTTGATGACATATCTGTTTTTTGTTTGTTAGATTTTTTTCCACCAGGGGTTGTGCAAATAGTCTATACTCCTAATTCAACTCAATCAATATATATTGAACTTATTTTATATAGCAGTTTAGTATTATTTCTGGTTGTAATGTTAGACTCCAGTTCTCTTAAAGTCCATTAGGAAGGTTGCCACTAATATGTGTAGCCATTAAGATCTGTGAGGGATGTGTAAGAGGGGATTAACGTATCAGATACATGAGTCTAGGTCAGTGGTCTCAAACTGGACACGTGCATCTCAGTGCTATACTCATGTATTCCAAGGGCATTGCATTCCAGACCCTGAGTTGCTCGGCCTATTCTTACTGGTAATTCTATTTTCTACCTCCTTTTTTTGCAATTACCCTTCTCTCACAGTACAAAAAAAATAAAAGCATATAAAACTGAAACATCTACAATTACCATAGTACACTGCCTAGAACTGACAAAAAATAAACCAAACCAAAACAAACAAACAAAAACTCTAGAGTGTCATATACATAGAAAATTAAAAATATTACTACCAGTGAAGTCTCCTTTAATCAAAGCTCTAAAATTTACCCACATCACACATCAACACAATTTTTCAATAAAATGTAAATTACTGTCAATAATTTGATTACATATTTCTGTTGTAAAAGTATAATAGGGTGACTCATAAAAGTAAAAATATTTAAGTATAAAATGTATTTTATTGGTTATAATTCTGAGGGAGAAGTGGAGTGTTGATCTAGTATCAAGGAGAAAAAGAATTAAAGAATCTGTTTATATATTTTGAAAATGGATTTGGATGGTTACCAATTTATTGCCATATATGGATTTCATTAGAGATAATGAAAACATCACATGAGTATACTTTTTCAGTAGTCCTACTTATCTTTTGTAGAGTTATTCTCTCAAAGTCTACTTTATTCAAAAATGATAGGACTACACTCTTTCTTTTGGTTGGTATTAGTTTGGTGTATATTTCTCTGTCCTTCTACTTTCAAACCATATGTACTTTTTTTTATATGTGTTTTTTTTTAAATAACATATAGTTGTTTTTTTAAATTAACTTGGCAATTATTATTCTTTAAAATATGTAAGTTGGTATTCATATTTAATGTGATTATTAATGTGCAAATACGTGAAACAGACTGGCCTTTGCCCAAGGGGAGGGCTGAGACTGCCTGGATAAAGAAGGTGAAATAGCTAAAGAGCATACATGCATAGCCCATGGGCTGGGACAATAATTCGATAAAAGCTAAGAAGGGGCTGCAGGGGAGAGTGGAGGTAGGGAAAGGGAGGGAGGACTTCAGCAATAATGTCCACATTAAAAAAATGTTTAATAAAAAAAGAAAAGAAAAGAAAACAAACAAAAAACTATATTTTAGAATACCTTTTGTATTTATTTTGCCTAGCATTCTTTAAATCTTTTTCCTTGCCTTCTCTCAGATTATCATTTTTGATTATACCATTTCACTTTGCTTAGAAGATTAACACTCCCTTATTAATCTTTTAGTGGTTATCTGATAATTTCAACACACTTATTTTATTATTAAAATAGTTACTTTTACTTTCTCTGTGGGCAATGTGAACGAACGATTGGCTGGAAACCTCCACTTACCTGGGATCCATCAAGGTGCTAGCTTTAGTTTTTAGTGTTAACAGAACAGCCTCTCCTAATACACTCTCCTTCCACATTAAAACCAGTAATTTTAAAAAATCTCTCTATTTACTTACAATTGCACTATCTATTTTCTTCAACTATCTTTTCAGAAATTAGTAATACAGTAATACAGATGATATATTCTGCAGGTGATATATTCTAAGACCTTTAGTGGATGCTTTAAACTGCAGGTAGTACCAAACTCTCTATATATTATGCATTTTCCTAAACATATATACCTATAATAAAGTTTAGTTTATGAATTGGTCACAGGAAAATATTAAAAACTGTAACTAATAATAAAATAGAACAATTAGAGTCATGTACTGCTTAAAAGTGGGGATGTGTTTTCACCGTTAGGTGATTTCCTCATGGTGTGAACAACACACTACGTGATGGAACAGCCTACCACAATCCTAGGCTCTGAGGCTACACGCCTATACAACATTCTACTATACTGAATACTGCAGGCAATTGTAACATAATGGTAAGTACAGAACTTTTATAAGACTGGCACACAGTAAGTCTGTTTACACCACCCACACTACAACCATGTGAGTAATGCTTTGAGCTCTGGTGACTAGTTTCCCAAGAAGGAGCCTGATGAGGCCTTGGGGTTAGCAGTGTGTGCCTTCCTGCCTGATGGCCAATGAGCCTGTTTTCAGAGGTTAAGGGATGGATCTATGGAGAAGGAAGAAGAGGACCGAGGAGAAGGAGGAGGAGGGAGGGAAGAAAAGAGGTAGTGGTGAGTCCCACTGGGGGGTCAAGTAGGATGAGGCTGTCACTTGGCAACCACACTTTGGGTCTTGTCTGGGCTAAGGTCAGAAGGCAGCCATGTCAGTAGGTGATAGAAAATTTTGAGCTTCATTAAAATCTGATGGAACCATCGCCATACACGTGATCCAGTGTTGACTGAAATGTTATGCAGCATGACTGTGTAATAATATACTGTAATAAAAGTTCTGTGAATGTGGTTTCTCTCAAACTGTCTTATACTGTACTTACCTTTTCACTTAAAGGGAGCACTTTAGGGCATCTCTTGGGCTTTGTAAATTGCCAGCAGCATCCCTCTTGTGCTTTGAGGTCATTATTAAGTAAAATGAGGGTGACTTGAACACAAGCACGGTGATACTGCAACAGCAGGTCTGATAACCATGATGGCTACCACATGGATAACAGACACTGTCCATACAGGCACTGGACAAAGGGATGAGTCACATCGCGGCTGGGGCAGGGCCAGACAGCATGAGATTTCATTATGCCACTTAGAATGGCACACAACTTGAAAGTTATTGTTTACTTCTGGATTTTTTTATTAAATATTTCTGGGGCCCCAGTGTAACCATGCGTCACAAACTGTATGAACAAAACCATAGATAAGGGGGTTGGATTACTGTATATTTCATTTGGATGACTTATTTCAGGCCTAGTGTCTATACCAGAAGATAATTTTCATGGGATTACGGATATTTTAATCTTGTATACTGTGTTGCATCTCTGAATCTGCATCTTTGTAGACAATAAAATATAAAGGCTCCTACCAGGACTGATTTCAAAGTATCAACTAGATATCACTAAGTGTACATTTGGGAAGATACGTATATAATTGGTTTCAGCATGTAACTGAAAGTAAACTTTTTGTCACTTGCATTACACATTGTTAGAAACCTATTAAACTAGATCCAAAATTATCCTTTTTATTATGGCATAAATGAATATATATTTTTAAATGTCCTTGACCCATGGAATATTTTAAGAGAAATTATCCTGGAGTAATTTTTTTGTTATTATTGTATATTTATTTTCCTCCAAACCATTTGTCCTTTCTGTTGCATTAGCATCTCTGCTTCTACCAAATCTAGGTATATCAAATAATAAGATTGTTATTTTCATGATCCATTTGAATGAAAGTTGATTTACCTATAACCTTAGCATATTTGGGTTTATCAAATGATATGTATATATATTTTCATACGTGTGTGTGTGTGTGTTCACCTTTGGTGAGAAGAGTGGACTGGCTACAATCAGTTAACAATATTGCGTATCCTCCACCCCCAACACTCTAGATAGGTCAAGTTTACCTAGTATATTTCTGTACGTGCAACTCACTGCAAATCTCCCATTTAAAATAAGACAAAGAGAAATGGAAAATAAACAGATCACTGATATGTTATTAAGCTAAAGGATTTCCTGCTAAGAAAGTCAAGGACTGATCTACACTAAAAATGTGATTTACTCCAGAAAGAAAATAATTATTAGTCAATAGCTAAGGCATTTTAATAGTATCTTTCTAACAGCTGAAACTGCATTAAAAGACTAAAATCTGGACCTCAGAAAAGCTTCATTAATTAAACAAAAATTCCTTTTCTTCATACTGGGAGACTGTCAAAATGTTTTCTAAAGTAGATATCAGATAAAATAGATACAGTTACACATTAAAATACTTTGAGGTTATATGGGTCCTAGAATCTGGAAGCATCAACTGTTTGATCAATTAAAACTGGGACAAGAATTCAAATTATATCAATGCTTATATATCATCAAAATCAATGTATTAAGCATAGCTAGACTTAGGAATGAAACAAAGACAGATGAAATAATAAAAACATAACACCATCCAGTTTAGGTAGTACTATGTAACTAGCATTTAAGGACAAATGAGTGCGGGCTACCGTAGTCATAGAATGCTCCTTGAAAAAACTGTGTGTTGAGCATAAGTAAACACTATTTTTCAAGCTTTTTAACCTGGATAGAACTGGGAAAGATGGGAGGAGAATAGTTCTTTTAGAGGGAAATAGCCTAAACAAGGATCAGGAAAAATATTAATCTGATGCCTGCTAGGACAAGTAAGGTATTTAGAATCCAATCTGATTTCCTTGACATGTGGGCTAATGGGGTTGAAAAGATACATAAGTGCCTAATGGCCGTAATAGAAAAGTAATAATGATAGAAATGATAATAGTTGAGGCACAATCAGGACGTGTTCCTTTCTGCTTTGTTTTATAGTTTTACATGCATATGTTGCTTTCATCAAGGGACCTGAGTCTCAGAGAACAAAACTATGGTTTATGTACTTGCATAACCCCTCTCCCACCTGTGATATAGGACGTATTTGAATTTCTCAGACACAGGCAGTGCCTTCTTTAAATATTGATAAAGGCATATCTAGGGGATACAGACAGTAAATGCCCACAGATATTGGTAATTATTATCCCTATTTTATAGATATAGACACTGAGGTACAAAGAGATTACTGGTCAATTTTCATAACTCTAGCAGATAGAGTTGGAGTTTAAAACAAATAGTGCAGTTCCAGGGTTTAAACTCAATAGTTTTACTGTAACAAATGTATTGGATTTAAATTTCAGCTCACCCTCCTACTGCATACCCCCTACACACACACACACACACACTTTTCATTGATACATTAAAAAATCTGTCACTTAATCTAAGTCAGATCAACTATTGGAAAAGGGGAAACAAAGATATATTACACATGGTCATAATAATAAATGGAAATCAATAAGTGTCATACATTGTTATAGAATCTACAGTCAAATAACATTCCAGGTGGACTAGGAGTGCAGGAGGGAGCGTTCTGCTCCACCATGCGTGTCAGCAGAAGTTTCAGCTCATATTCTGAAGGTGAGGCTCTTAATTCTGAAAGATGACCAACCAGGCATTGAAAACAGGTATTGTCAGCTACTTGTAAATGATAATTTTATGTGAGATTAAACTATCAATGTAAAGTTTTGTAAAATGTGCTTTTTAGAACATTCATTTTGTGGGACATTAAAAAGAGGCCCTGTCTATGCCCAGCCAATGTGACTCAGTGGATTGAGCATTACCCCAGAGACAGAAGTCCCAATTCGATTCCAGGTTGGGGCACCTGCCCGGGTTTCTGGCTCAATCTCTAGTAGGGGGCATGCAGGAGGCAGTCGATTGATGTTTCTAGCTCTCTCTCTAAAAAAAAAAAAAAAATCAATAAAAGTGTGTATATTTTAAGAAGAGGCCCTGTCTAAAGAGGAAAAAAAAAAAACACTTAACACTTAATAGGTTAAACAAAATCAGCCTTGATGGGACTTGTGATTTTCCAAGCTGGTGACAGACTAGAGAGTTCGTTCTGAAAATTATTGCAATACCCTCCTCTAGACAGCACTTCTTTGGGCAAAGCTTTTCAAGGACCTCATTGGGGTGATGTTGATTTAGGGCCTTTGCCACCATTTGGGGTGGCGAGGCTCAGCATGTGCACCATTTGCACAGTGGTCACTTCAGTATGTTTGCTACATTTCATTGCAATCCGCTTCCTCTCTTGTTAGCTTTCTAACTCAGATGGCCACACTGTTCTGCACATTTCAACTTTTTAGAGGTTCTTGTAAGGCCTGCCTAATTTCAGCTAATTATGCACCTGGCTAACCAGCCACTCTCTATTCTCCAAACAAATCCATTTCAGGGAATCTGTGCTCTTTCTAGTCAAGTAAGCATCCCTTCATTAATGGAGATGCGGTATTAGTTTTCAGTAGGCTCCTGTCATTAGTTGGAAGTTAAATATAGGAAAGTAAGAAAGAAGTTGACCTCTCTCATGGTTCTCAAAGTTTTTTTGGCTGAATCAGTAGCTGTAGCTATGGGAGAAAGGGCTCTGGTGACCAAAATAAAAATAGCACATGAAGATACAAAGGAATTAATATTAGTAACAAGAATAAAAATATCATTTACTCTTTCCTACCTACCCACATAGAATCTCAGCCTTTTCAGAATCCTAGCTTTTCTAGTTCTCAGTAGATTTTTCCTAGGAGCTCATGGACCATCTTCTCTTTAAGAGGGTGCTGTTGCTCTGTCAGTAGGCATCCACTGGGTGCCACTTCACTGAGGGTCACCGTATAGGGCCCTACAGCACCAAATGCATTCAGACTGCACAGCTGTAGAGAGTGCAGTTGTGCTGTATGGGAGAATACCCCAAACCATTAGCACTATATCCCATGAGAGGGATTCCAAAGGAGCAATATGGTTGTCCCAGTCTCCCCAGTTTTTTTGTTGGTTTGTTTATTTGTTTTAATAAAAAGAAACAAAACCTCTGTTAGTTTATAATGCTTTCTCACATATGTTATCACAGTTGATCCTTACAACAAGGAGGTCCAAGAACTACTATTCTCAATTTACCTACGAGGAATCTGGGCCAAAGTGAGTGTCAAAGCAACAATTCTTTTCTTCTGTTTTGCGAAATCTCTGAAGCATCATTTTTTATAATGGGAAACAATCCCAAGTGGGCATGGGATAGATTTTGGAAAAATAAAAAATGCTCATCTCTATGTTCAGGAAAAATAGCCACTTGTCAAGCTGTTAGCAAATAAGTAAAATCATGTATTACTCTGTGACGTTAACATAACAATTCTGCTGACTTTTTGCTGGGACTTCCCTTTGTTTCTACTGTGGTTCTTCTTCACAGTCACGGATTCCCTCCATCTCCGGCCAATCGGTCTCTGTAATCTTAAAACACTCTTTTACAGTCTTCATATCTTCCACATCTGAATAGATCTAGACATGTTTGTAAATCTTAAACTAGACTTTAAATATAATTTTTAAAAGAATATTTGCTATGCCTCTTTGAATCAGACACAACAAAGACGGATGCAGGTTTAAAAATAGATATAGACACACAAATTGTAGATATTGAGGTGTTAACAATATATTTACAAGCAAAAATTTAGAAATATATCTATATAGGTAGAACACAGACTCAGATTTTCCATCTACATAGAATTATACAGTATTTTTTTAAAAATAAGCCAGTACTAGTTGACATGGATTCATATTTATTATATTGAGTATAAGAATGTTGTTTTAATTTTACAAATATGGAAATGAGGTTCAGATAGATAGGTAGATAGATAGATGATAGATAGATGATAGATAGATAGATAGATAGATAGATAGATAGATAGATAGATAGATAGATGATAGAGAGAAGCCAGAATTACAGTTCAGGCCTTCGCTTTCCATAGTTCATGGTTATGTTACAGCACTGAATGATCCCTAAGGCTTTTTAAGACCTCTCACTCTATAAGTTTATTTTTTTTAATCAGTAAATATTTGTGGAGCATCATGCTCCAGTCATTATACTAGTTGTTGGGATAGAATTGCTTGCTCTCAAGGAATTTAATTTAAAATTGAGAAAGGATAAAGAAGCCAAAAAATAATAATAATAATAAAGCAGTAAGTATATAAATAAATTCAGAGACATGATAATTTTATTTATTTATGAAACGATCATTTTTTTATTATTTCTGTTACAGATGTTTCTCCTTTTTTCTCCAATGACACCCTCCTCCCCATCAACCCTATCCTGTCCCCAGCTTTGTTGTCCATGTCGATCTGTTATGCGTACATGCATATAAGTTCTGTGGTTTATCTCTTCCCTCCCCCCACACCCTCTCTTCTGGGGGTTGTCAGTCTGTACCCTACTTCCACGTCTCTGGGTCTACCCTGTTCCTCAGACTGTTATGTTCATTATATTCCACAAATAAGCGAGATTATGTGATATTTGTCTTTCTCTGCTTGGCTTGTTTCCCTTAAGATAATACTCTCCAGGTGCCTCCATGCCGTCTCAAAGGATAAGAGATCTTTCTTTCCTATAGCTGCATAGTACTCTATTGTGTATATGTACCACTGCTTTATTATCCATTTGTCTACTGATGGACATTTGGGCTGTTTCCAGACCTTCGCTATTGTAAATAGTGCTGCTATGAACATGGGGGTACATATGTTCTTTCTGATTGGTGTTTCAGGCTTCTTAGGGTATATTCCTAGAAGTAGGATCACTGGGTCAATTGGCAATTCAATTTTTAATTTTTTGAGGTAACACCATAGTGTTTTTCATACTGGCTACACCAGTCTGTATTCTCCACACCATCGCCAACACTTGTTGTTTGATGATTTCTTGATGGAGGCCATTCTGACAGGTGTGAGGTGATTCCTCACTGTTGTTTTAATTTGCATCTCTCTGATAATTAGTGATCTTGAGCATTTGTTCATATGTCCCTTAGCCATTTGTATATCTTCTTTGGAGAGGTGCCTATTTAGCTCCTCTGCCCATTTTTTAATTGGGTTCTTTGTCTTCCTTTTCTTGAGTTGTGTAAGCTCTCTATATATTTTGAAAATTAACCCCTTATCTGATGTATCATTGGCAATGATACTCTCCCATAGAGTGGGTTCTCTTTTCGTTTTGATGGTTGTATCTTTTGCTGTGCAGAAGCTTTTGAGTTTGATATAGTCCCATGTGTTCATTTTTCTCTTTGTTTATGTTGACTTAGGTGATGTATCAGTGAAAATTCTACTGCGTATGATGTCTGAAATTTTGTTATCTACATTTTCTTCTAGAATGTTTATAGATTCACAAGTCACATTTAAGTCTTTTATCCATTTTGAGTTCATTTTTATGTATGGTGTAACTTGATGGTCTGGTTTCATTTTTTTGCATGTAGCTGTATAATTTTCCCAACACCATTTATTAAAGAGGCTGTCTTTACTCCATTATGTGCTCTTGCCACCTTTGTCAAATATTAATTGAGCATATTGCCTTGGGTCCATTTCTGGGTTCTCTGTTCTCTTCTACTAGTCTACATGCCTGTACTTGTGCCAGTACCAGGCTGTTTTGACTACAGTAGCCTTGTAGTATAACCTAATATCCGGTATTGTGTTCCCATCTACTTTGTCCTTCATTTTCAAGATTGCTGTGGCTATTAGGAATTTTTTTTGGTTCCATATGAACTTTTGAAGTATTTATTCTAGTTCTGTGCTATATGTCATTGGTATTTTGATGGGGATTGCATTTAATCTATAAATAGCTTTGGGTAATATGGACATTTTAATGATGTTAATTCTTCCAATCCATGAACAGGGTACGTGCTTCCACTTTTTTATATCTTCCTCTATTTCTTTTTTCAATGTCCTGTAGTTTTCTGTGGATAGGTCCTTTACTTCTTTGGGTAAGTTTATTCCTAGGTATCTTAATTTTTTGCTGTGACAGTAAATGGGATTTTTTTTTTTAGTTTCTATTTCTGTGAGGTCATCATTGGTGTATAAGAATGCCATCGATTTCTTGACGTTAATTTTGTATCCTGCTACTTTGCCAAATTCATTTATTAAGTCTAGTAGATTTTTGATAGGGTCTTTAGGATTTTCTATGTATAATATCATGTCATCTGTGGTAAATGACAGTTTCATTTCCTCCTTTCCAATTTGAATCCCTTTAATTTTTTCTGTCTGTCTGATTGCTGTGGCTAAGACTTCCAGTACTATGTTAAATAAGAGTGGCAAAAGTGGACATCCCTGTCTTGTTTCTGTTCTTAAGAGAAATGCTTTTAGTTTTTGCCCATTGAGTATGATGTTGGCTGTAGGTCTTTCATATATGACCGTTACTAAGTGGAGATATGATTCCTCTATTCCCACATTGCTGAGCATTTTTATCAGAAATGGGTGCTAGATTTTGTTGAATGCTTTTTCAGTGTCTATTGATAGAATCATGTGGTTTTTATCTTTCATTTTGTTTATGTGGTGTATCAGTATCACATTTATTGATTTTCAAATAGTGTACCAGAGTTCAATTCCTGGGATGAATCCTACTTGGTCATGGTGAAGAATTTTTTTGATGTATTGCTGGATCCGATTTGCTAGTATTTTGTTCAGGATTTTGGCATCTATATTCATCAGGGATATTGGCCTGTAGTTTTCTTTCTGTGAAGTGTCTTTTTCTGGTTTGGGGAAAAAAGAATTATGCTGGCCTCATGAAAGGAGTTTGGAAGTCTTCCTTCTTCTTGAATCTTTCAAAATAGTTCGAGGAGAATGGATGTTAGTTCTTCTTTAAATGTTTGGTAAAACTCCCCAGTGAAACCTTCCAGGCCTGGGCTAGTGTTTGCTGAGAGAGTCTTGATTACATCTTCAATTTCCTTGCTTGTTATTGGTCTGTTCAAGTTTTCTACCTTTTCCTGGTCCAGTTTTGGGGGACTATATGTTTCTTGAAATTTGTGCATTTGGCTTAGATTGTCAAATTTGTTACCATATAATTGTTCATAGTATTTGTCAACGATCCTTTGTATTTCTGTGGTGTCTGTGTTACTTCTCCTCTTTCATTTCTGATTTTCTGTATTTGGGTTCTCTCTGTTTCTTGGTGAGTCTAGCTAAGGGTCCATCAATCTTGTTTATCTTTTTGAAAAAAAAAACAAAACAGCTTTTTGTTTCATTGATCCATTGAATTGTTTTTTTGGTCTCTATGTCATTTATTTCTGCTCTGATCTTTACTATTTCCCTCCTTCTACTTGATCTGGGATTTCTTTCTAGTTATTTAAGATGTGAGGTTAGATAATTTATTAGAAATTTTTCTTGTTTCTTGAGGTAGGCCTGACCTGTAGGCCCTCTCAGAACTGCTTTCGCTTAATCCCATATATTTTGTGTTGTTGTGTGTTCATTTTCATTGGTTTCCAGGAAGGTTTTAATTTCTTCCTTGATCTCCATGGTAACCCATTCATTGCCTAATAACATGCTATTTAGCATCCATGTTTTCAAATGTCTTTGTATGTTCTTGTTGCAATTGATTTCTAGTTTCATGCCATTGTGATCTGAGAAGATGCTTGATATGATTTCAGTCTTTTTGAATTTGTAGAGACTTAGTTTGTGTCCTAACATGTGGTCTATCTGTGAGAATGTCCCATGTGCACTTGAGAAGAATGTGAATTCTGTAGTTTTGGGGTGTAATTCCCTGTAGATATCTATTAAATCCATTTGGTCTTGTGCTTCATTTAGAGTCTCTGTTTCATTGTTAATTTTTTGTCTAGAGAATCTATCCAGTGATGTCAGGAGGGTGTTGAAGTCCCCTGCTATGATTGTATTGCTGTTGATTTCTCCTTTGAAGTCCTCCAGAAGATTTTTAATATATTTTTGTGCTCCTATTTTAGGTGCATATATGTTCACCAAGGTGATATCTTCCTGTTGGATAGATATTTTCAATATTATATAGTGACCTTCTTTGTTTGTAGTTATGGCCTTTATTTTGAAATCTATTTTATCAGATATGAGAATTGCTGCCCCAGCATTTTTTTCTTTCCATTTCCTTGGAAGATTTTTTTTCATCCCTTCACTTTCAACCTATGCGACTCTTTTGTTGTGAAGTGAGTCTCTTGTAAACAACATATATATGAGTCATGCTTTCTTATCCAATCAGCTACTCTGTGTCTTTTATCAGAGCATTCAATCCATTTACATCTAAGATGATTATTGATATGTACTTATTCATTGCCATTTTTGTTTAGTGTGGTTGTATATATTTTTCTATTTGTTCTACTACGTACAGCAGTCTTTTTAACATTTCTTGCAGTGCTGGTTTGGTGCTAATGTATGCCCTAAACATTTTTTGGTCTGGGAAGCTCTTTATTTGACCTTCTATTTTGAATGATAGCCTTGCTAGATAGAGTAGTCTTGGATTCAGATCCTTGATTTTCATGACCTTGATTAGTTCATGTCATTCCCTTCTGGCCTGTAGTGTTTCTGTATTGAAATCAGCTGAGTGCCTTATGGGGTTTCTTTGTAGGTAACCTGTTGCTTATCTCTTGTTGGCTTTAGGATTCTCTTTTTGTCTTTAATTTTGGGCATTTTAATAAGTATATGTCTTGGTGTGGGCCTGTTTGGGTTATTCTTTCTTTGAGCTCTTTGTGCTTTTTGAACTTGAATGCCCTCTTTCTTCACCAAATTAAGGAAGTTTTCTGTCACTCTTTCTTGAAATATATTCTCTAACTGTTGATCATTTTCTTGTTGTTTGGGGACGCCTGTTTTTTAATTGTTTTTTTCTTTTGGTTTTCTGATTGGTTGGTTTTTTCTACCCTATCTTTAAATTCACTGATCTCATCCTCAGCTTCTTCTACTCTGCTGTTTAGTCCTTCCAATGTGTTCTTTATTTCTGCTATGCCATTCTTCATTTCCACTTGGTTGGTTTTCAATGCTTCTATATCTTTACTCATGGTGTTGAAGTCCTTACTCATGCTGTTAAGCTTCCTCAAGATCATGGCTCTGAATTCTACCTCTGATAACTTGCTTACCTGCATTTCATTTATCTCATCTTTAGTAGAGGTCTCTTGTTCTTTCACTGGGGATTTGTTTGTTTGACCATTTTGGCTATCTCAGTGGGTTTTGGAGCCTGCCCAATTTTCCCAGTGGGTGTTGGTGTTCTGCTGTTTGTGACTCCTTCTACTGGGTTTAGATGAGCATGGGAGGTTCCACAGTAAAAACCACTGTCAAATCTTAGTTTCTTGGGTAGTTTTGCAAGCCCAGGAATGGTTCAGTTATCCTCTAGCTTTTTGCCTGAAGGCTATTAGTCAGTTTTTTGAAGACGCTGGGTTCTCAGTTGAATAAAAAACTCCCTCAGGTGTTCAGTACAAGAGGATTTCCCAAGAATGGAGTACATTCTGGTTGTTAATTCACCTCAATTTGCATTTCTTTGGCCCACCTTGGTGGGGTTGAATCCCCGAGGGAGGGTCCACTACCTCTCCCCAGAGCCCTGGGAAGAAGTAATTGGCCATTATCCTGTGTGGCTGCAACTCAGCAAAAGCTCTGAGCACCCTCCAAATCCCAAGTGTCTCCACACAGTTCTAGTCCCATCCACCCACCCTCTCCCAGAGCCCAAGATGAATGACTGTAGCCAGTCTAGTATTCTGTCCCAGCCCTGTGTGCTGTGGATCCAGCTTGGGATTTTAACCCTGAGGGCGCTGCTCACAGCTAAAACCGCTGCTGTCCATGGGCTCCTAGCCCCACTCTCATGCCTCCACAGACCTACCAGGATTGACTCAGTGTCACTAGTTATATGGTCTTCGCAAACTGCTTTTCTGTTAATTTTTCCTGACAATTTGTCTTTATTTTAGTTGTAATTCCAGTTTGGTCCTGTGAGATGGTCTGTGTAGCTTCCATTCACTCTGCCGCCATTTTCTGATCATTTGTTTTTAAGTGTGATTTAATTTATGAGTTTAGAGACAAAAAAAATACTAAGAGATGAAGACTGAGCATTAACCCGGCACCAATCATACAGGGTTTTATAGGTCAAAGTCAAAAGTTTTATTTTATTTTTTTTCTGATTGCAATTGATGATTTTTTAGGGAAATGGCATTATCTGATTTGGATTTCAATAGACTACTTTGACTACCGTGTAGAAACAAGTTGGAGGGGCAGAAGTAAAGTAGATATATCATCCCGGAAACTATTATGTCATTCAGACAACAAAAGATAATGGTTTGGACTAAGATAATAACAGTGGCAATAAATTCCTTACATTCCCAAAAGTTCCTGTATTATTCTTTTTCCCCCCTAGGACATTCAAGTGTAGAGAAATTGGTCACTTTCTAGCTCTGACAAAGTCATTCCATCGAAATATGTTGCCAACTTCCAATTCGTTAGCTGAACATAACAAGACACCTGAGAGCCCCTGGGCAGCCTTTGTTCTGTCTGCTGCCCCCTGACAGCCCTCATGAACTCCCCTCACGTACAGGGAAGTTGAGTTTCTCTGTGTCCCCCAAGGAAGATTTTTGCTTTTTATAACTTTACCTGCCCTAATTTCTGAGGAATTTACTTTTAAACTCTTGACAGATTCACAGAGGGAAAGAAATATTAGAACCACGTGTTATAATCATAAAAACGAGAGGGAGTTGAAAATATATAACCCAGTCATAGATCAGAGAAGAGTGTGGCAGAGTGGTGAAAATTACTCGAGCATTCTATTAACATTTTCTTGCTATGATTTAAATACACTTTTTTGGCATTCATTTTTAGCTGACCAAGACACAGGGGGACATGCCATGCACAGGAAATTCCAACAGGCATCAGTATTTGACCATGGGATCAATAACAGAACAGAACTGCATAATCGAAAATGACTCATGGAAACAAAGCATGGCCACAGGCCTGGAGGAGCTGGAGTGCTGGTAAGCTATTAGGACAAACGCTGAACTTGACATGTAGTTGATCTCAGACACAATTTAAAAACCCAGTGTTTGGAGATATCATCATGGACCCACCAACTTGTTTCAGATCTGCTTCTATATTTCATTTATCTATTCTTCATATAGTACTTTGTGTTAATCCTTATATTCAAGTCCTCTTCAAGAACTCTGACTTAACTTATCACTGGATTTTCCTACTTGGAAGAATCTGTCTGGATCAAATGCCTCTTATTAATAACTGATCGGCATCCTGTGTGCCCACCTAATATCTTACTCACGGAGAAAGTGGGAATTCAGATACTGGAACATAGGCACACACACACAAAAGAAACACACTTTGTTTTTTGAACCGACTTCAGGAAAGGTACTTCTCAAGATTGACATAATCGCATAATGACTAAAGTTGCATAAGTCAGAAAATGACTCTTCTTCAGGTCAACCTCATTCTAAGTTATTTTGTTTCATGAACAGAGTGAGGAACTGGTCAAAAATTGGAACTAGGGCTAACATGGTAGCAGCTGTGGAGAGCTGGACAATTTAGAAGACTGGACACAAACAAGCTCACCCATGTCTGTGTATAGCAGCCTTACATTTCTCCACAGGAGGGCTTGTAGTCTTGAGAAAACAACACACAGGCCCATCAAAGGTACTGGTTTAGAAAAAACATTTCTATGTATATTTTCATTATCCATATTTTGTACTACTCTTTAAATATATAATAAAGAAACAGCCCAACCAAAATTAATTAGTAATTGTAAATAATAACTTTAAGTATCCCAATTTTAGAACGTAAACATGGTTTTCTATATTTTATCTACTTAAAGAATGGTTTTTGTATAGCTTTGAGTATTGTTTTGTTTTGCTTTTTTGTGTGTGCATTGAAAAAGAGAGACAGTATTCTGTTCTTTTATGAAGTATATTGACATGGATACTTTATTATTATTTTTTTTTTACATAATCTCCACATGTATTTTAGTTTTCTATTTCTTCCATAACACGTTACCATGGATTTAGGGTTTCACACCTCGTAACTGTATTATATCACATTTCTGTAGGTCAGAAGTCCAAGGCTGGGTTGATTCTTCAGCTCTAGGTCTTATAGGTTCTAAATCAATGTGATTGCAGGACTGTATTCCTTTCTGGAACCTGTGGAAGAATCTGCTTCCAAACTCATTCAGATTGTTGGCTCAATTCAGTACCCAGTACTTGTAGGACTCATACCTGCCTGTCTTTGTTGACTGCCTGTGGTGGGGCCATCCTTACTTCCTACAGACTTTTATGTGGACCTTGCCTGGAACACCCTATATTTAAGAACAAGCAATCCCATGTCACATCCTTCTCAAACTTGGACTCTCTCCGATTTCCTCTTCTGCCATATATCGTCTCCTTCTGCTGCTGCTGTCATCTCTCTTGATTTAGCTGGAGAGTGTTCTCTGATTTTAAAGCCACATGTGATTATAGTGGGTCCACCAAGGTAATGCAGCATGATTGACACACTATCTATGGCTTGTGATCTTATTTACATATGCAAAATCCATTTTGCCATGTAAAGTAATATCTTCACAGGTTCCTCTGATTAGGGTGTAGACATCTTTGGGGAAGGGCCATTATTTTTCTAATCACAGCATGTATCATCTTTAGCAGTGTCATACCTTTGACAAACCATAATATTAAAGAACACTTACTGAGGATATCTATTTGTTTTAATTTTTGTATTCTACAATTATAAATGATGTCTTTTTACCTAGCACTCTTGAATTATTTTCTTTAATCAAATATTAAGAAATGCTATCACCATGTTGTGGGAAGAAACATGGGCTTCACAGCTTACTGCTGTATTGAGTTACATAATGGGTTTATACCAGTTTAGGAAGCTCTGCACTAGAAGATTGCTTAATTTCATAACTTCATCACTAGCATTGAGTGTAAACATTTATATTTATATATATTTCAAGCCAAAAATCCTGAAGAATATGTCAAATATATTGTAGTTTCAATGACATCCAACATTCCAACATTATTTTCTTAATTACTTTTTGGCATCTTGAGGCTGTATATAAACTACTTAAAATTATAGAAATTATTTATTCCTCTGTGATATATAGAGAAAGTATTTTTCTGTAAAGGTTGTTACTCTATTTTAGCTTAGTATTTTTCAGTGCAGATAGTTTTATATTTTAAAACTATTTGTCATTTTTTTTCCCTTTGATATTGTCTTTTTTTATTCAAATCTTAGCAAGGTATCATTTCTTCACAGATCCTGTCAATTGTTTTAGTGCTATAAAATATGTCATACTGGTGTAGGTGTGCTATTTTGATCTACCCTTCAAGGATTGATTTGCATACTGGGCATTTTTCAACAGAGGGCAGCATTTTGGCATTTGTTCTGCTTTGTGGGTGTATATTTCAAACACAGACTCCAAATGTTCTGGAATCTTGCTCAAGCACACACACTGAACATCACATACACGAGTATTTCTATGGAAACAAAGGATATATGTTCTTATCACGGAGCTTCTGGGAGATTCTTAAATCTTCTTTGAAATGTAATAAAGGTTCTTTAAATTAATGATGTGGTGAAAACAATAAGGAGTTCAAGTTTGAAAAAAGAGGTGACTCAGCTTTAGAAGAAGGCAGCACCGACAGAGGTTTTATCCAAAACTATAGTACAATCGAATATGACTAAACAATGAACCCAATAAGGCTTGAATTTGCTGCAGATAATGCGACTACTTTTGGCCAAGTATTGTAACTAAAGTTTTATGCTCTATATGATTTAACTTAAAAAGTCTACATTATGCTTTTAATTGTCTTCATGATAAATTCTAAATCTTTTGCATGGGTCACAGGGCCTTTTATTTCTTAGCCCAAGGCCTCAAATAACAAGCAAGTTTCTCTATTCTAGTTCCACTCAGAGTCAGTGTTTCCCACTCTCTGTCTTTACTATCTCTCTACACCACAATTTGAGCATACCAGAGAGCACATAATAGACACTCATTAAACAAAGTAGAATATGATATTGAGATTTAGAATGTTCCACTAATTAACTTTGTACTACTTTTCTCTAACATTTCTAATATTTGCCACACACACACACACACACACACACACACACACACGTCTTATTAAAGAAAAATCTTTTCAGTAAATAATGTGTCTTTTTCCTTTCAGGGATTTCTTTGAAACTTAATTAGATGTTTTTGTAAGCTGCGTTGAAATGGAAATATATCAAGGAAACTATAAACTATAATTCTATGAGAGACCTAAGGTTTTTTTTTTTTTATCCTCACCCAAGGATATTTTTCCATTTTTTGTACAGATAGAGTAGGAGGGAGAGAGAGGAAGGGAGAGAGAGTGAGAAACATTGACGTGAAGGGACACATCGAGTGGCTGCCACCCGCACGACCAACCAGGGCCGGGGACAAACTGCAACCGAAGTACGTGCCCTTAGCGGGACCCGAACCCGGGTCTCTCTGGACCGCAGGCCTACGCTCTAACCGCTGAGCCAAACTGGCCAGGGCGAGACCTAAGGTTTAATGTATATCCACTCCTGATTTCTAAATCCATCACAATGTTAGGGCTGCTGAGTAGGGACACCATGAAAGAGGTTAGACATTTTATATTGTAACAGGGGTGAATGATCTGGATTGAGGTGGCAGGAAAGGCTGTGTTGTATACCACACTGTCTTGCAAGATGGCATAAGTAAGCAGAAACTCATCCATTTGAAATGGCCACGAAGCCACAAAATGTCTGTCATTGGTTCAGGCTCTATAAAGTACAGATAAGAAAAGTATAGAATCTGTCTTGTCTTGAAGCTCCTATACAGGGTAAATATTCTAATGGTGGTTGCTCAGTGCTGAAACAGTTCTGGAGTGAACAGAGTGCTGGCACTCAGCTGATTGAATATTTGCTGAACACTTCTGTGAGTCAAGCGTTCTACCAGGCACATGGGATGCAATAACAGATAAGATACTATATCTGTATGGTGGGCCAGGGTCCTAGGATAAAATTGTGCATCAAAAAGTTCCTTTCTTTGAGATAATTAGAGACATAACCAAATGTGGGTGTAAAGGCTCTTCCCTCATCATTGTTTATCAAAATTCTTCAAACCTCATCTCCAGGATCACCTTCCTTATCTAAATTATTTCCAGTAAATCACATACATTAAATATTTCTTGGGACTCCAGTGCAAACTTGCAACTTGATGATGCTGTGAGCCACCTAGAGGAGATGGCCTGGAAGGGAGACAATGTCTCTTTTTCATCATTTGTTCCTGGCATCAGGCCTGGCGCAAGGGGTAGAATTAATTGTATATGAAAAATGAGTGGGTACATGAATAAATAAATGAATAAAAAAAGAAGGGTAATTTGTGAACATGTATTCATTTTTTATTATAAACCATTTAAAACATTTGGAGAACAAAATGTGTTCCCACCCACCAAGACTAAAAAATGTAAATATTTTCCTCACCTTTATTTTTAAAAATAAAAATAAATTTTTAAATACACAACCTCCCTAGTATCTCTGCTGAACCTAATTTCCCTTTTTTGTCCTCAAAGGCATGAATATTCTTGAAGTTTGTGTTTAATCTTCTCTTCCATGTTTTCATATTTTAACTTGGAATGTATCATTTCATAAGTAATATATAATATTATTTTTAGCTTATTAAACATAAAGGGTAAAACAGTCTCCAAATTTTTGCAACCTAATTATTTTACTTTATACTACACTTTCAAAATTTATGTTAATAACTAGATAAATTATATTCTAAGTGCTTTTATAATATTTATGAATAAAACTACTAATGGGCATTTTGGAAGAATGCAATCTAATTGGTCTTTTCATGTGTCTTCTGTGCTCAAGTTCCAGGATGCCTTTAGGACTTGCACCCAGAACTTTAATTTTTGGTTATTTCAAAATGCACATCTTCAACTTTCATCCATTCCTACCTTACTCAACCAAGCAAACATTTGTAAAAATTTGCATTCTCCTAAGCAGTGTATGACTTTTCCAGTTTACTTACATTCTCATCAAACTTCAATTCTATTCCATTCACCAATTTTAATCCTTGAGTCAATTCTACACTTTTTTAATTACTTAAGATTTATACCACATTAATGTCATGCTAGTACAACTCTCACTTCTTAAAAGGTCTCTCAAAATTATCTTTGTTATTCCTGCTCTCAATTTTTCAATATTAATTTGAGGATCAATTTATCAAATTCTATGAGAAGTTCTATGGGGAACTGTGTCTACAATTGCATTGAATTTGTAGATTAATTTAGGGACAATTGGTATCTTTATGATATTGACTCAGAATCCACTGACATTATTTATAATGCTTTATAATTATGTCTACAAAAGCCTTGCAAATATTTGATAAATTTACTCCTAGATGTGTTCATTTTTTTCTTACAAGTGTAAATGTTATTTTTATTTCTGATGTTGTTTTTGTCTGGTTTAACTATTAAATTGCACTAGCAGTTACCAGGGTAGTAGTTCTGTTTTCTATTTTCTAAAACCATATTAAAAAAACACACACACAGAGAGAATTTCTATTGTTAGCAGCAGACTCATTACTTATCTCATTAAAGGATCATCGAGTCAGTTTCATTTTGTAACTGTTATGATATTTTTATAAAAACTATGAAACTTAACAGATTAAAATGTATTGTTTTATAATTTTAAATCACTTTTAACTATACATTTATATTTAAACTTAAATAGACTGATATTTTCCTTTTAATTTTGATACTATTGACTTTTCTTACTTTTTTGTAAGCTCAGTCTATATATTTTAGAAATAAAAAATATTAGTTAATTTTATTTTATTTACATTACATTCTCTTATTTTGTATTTATCTATTTGATTTGTTTATTAAAATTTATAATTTTATTAACTTCTTTTCTTTATCTCTTTATATGTCCAGTGACATTTACTGCCCAACATTTTACTTTTAATTGATATTTTTTCTTTTTTTTAGAGAGAAAAGAAGAGAGAGATTTGTTGTTCCACTTATTTATGCATTCAGTGGTTGATTCTTGTATGTGCCCTGACCAGGGATGGAACCCTTAACCTTGGCATATCTGGATGACACTCTAACTAACCGAGCTTCCCACGAAGGCCAACATTTTGCTTTTGAAAAAACTTGCTCCTATCAGGGGATGCATATTCAACAGAGAATGACAAGTGGGAAAGAAGGGAGAGCAGCTTTTATGTCAAATATTGGTATTACTTCTCTTTTTAAAAAGCAGGTGCTGTTATTCTGCTCAGGGAAACTGGAGCTACTCCCTCGCAAGGAAATTCATGGAGTACCACCTGCCTTAACAAACCCACCTCCTACCCAACAAGGGCACCACAGACCATCCCAGCACAGGCTCCAGGTCCACAGTTCCTACACTAGGGGGCGATGTTCTCTGTGCCCCTGTCTGAGAGGGCATTTTCCTCCTTTCAAACCCAGCCTGGATTCCAGGAAACTGGTTATTCCACCTCATCCTTCTGCGCAACTAACTGATTTGTGGTCTTCCCCGGGGGCTGCTCCTGAGACTCTGAATGGGTTGGTTCTCAAGTCCTTTTCCAGAACAGCATATGGGTGTCATTCCCTTGAGCAGAGTTAGCCCTGGGAAGTTCTGCACTTTACCAAAGTGCAAAATAACCCTAGAGATATAGGGGCAAATTGACTCTTTCAAAGCTTCTTTTTTTTCAGAGTCAGATGCTTCTCTAGTCTGATGGCTAGTCTTCCTATTAACCTAACCCAACTTCGACATCCCTGAGGACTCAGCCTCTGGCATAATTTAGGAAGCACGCTGGATAGTACATGTCTCTTAATGACCATAGGTACAGAAACCGCATCAGAAGGTGCCTGCAAGGGCTGGGCCAAACCCACCCATTCATCTAGGTTTTCTTTCTTCCCAGAGAGCAGAGAAACCCACAGATCTCCAGTTTCAGGTTCACCTTCCTCCTCATACAGGCCCTAAGCTTGGAGCTTAGGGACAAGTATTGCTAATGACCCAACCAGACCTATTTCCCCCCAAAGCACTTCTTCAACTCAGCAAATCATCCCTAGCTCCTATCTCCACCGCCTTTTTCATTTTTACTTTTTCTAGTTTTATTGAGATAATATATTTTCTTTTCTATACTGGCTGAAAGGTACATAGATAGATTTTTGTTATTTTTCTTGATATTCTTAAATCTTAAAGACATTAAATCTTAAAGATATCAACTGACCTATAAACTTTTTAAAACAAATTTAATGGAAGTCAGTGTTTCTATCAAATTACCAAGTATGTGAGATATTTACATGTTTAAATTACACATTTAACACACCCTCTTCTGCTATCATTATTGTGATATAAAGTTTCAGTTTTTATCTTGCCCATTAAAAACTCCTATTTTTACTTTAATGTGTATCCAATAGTTGACTTTACCAGCATATTATCAACTTCTGTGCTCGTCATCCCCCTACCCCATAACTTATTTCTGCTTTTCCTTTTCTTGTCCATGTCTACTTTAGTGACTTCTTTAGTAAGAAACTCTGGGTGGTAAAATACTAGTCTTGGCACATTAGTAAACATATTCATTTACTTCTCACTTCTATTTGGCAGGTTGTAGAATTCCAAGTTGAGTTTGATCTTCAAACTCAGCATTTTGGATATTACTCTGTGCTTCTATCTTGGAAATTTTCTCACCTGTGTTGTGTGCATTTTTGCTTCACTGTCCTCCTCTAGTATCCCTTCCATCCCATGACCAACTCTATCATTTTGCAAGAAGCCACAGAGAATACAAAAAGGTGTTGAGAAGCAGAAAAAAACTAAGCAAGATGTTGATGACACTGCAAATCATCAATTTATAGTGGGGAGAGAGAGGGACAGAGAGAGAAGATAGCTTCATATCTGGATGCTTTCAGGATGGCGTGGCAGCAAGACAAGGCAATCAGTGAAGTGAGCACTCTGCTGTCAGCATTAGATGAACAGATTCTGGTAAACAGGGGAAAACCAGAAAAGGAGTGATTTTACAGACATATATTTTACTTATAGCTTCTTTGGTTGACCTCGCATTAAGAAAATCCAATGCAAAGAAGTATGAATCCTCTCAATCACCTGGAAACTTTTGTGTTCGTCTTTAGCCCTAGCTCAGCACTCTTTTTCCTGGGAGACAGCTCACTGCAGCGGTGGCCTGAACATTTTTTATGGGCTATCTTCGTTCCCATCCATTGGTCCAGGTTGGAAATGCAGGCCTTTTAACGTATTTCCTCAGCATCGTGCTGCCACTTCTCCCACTGTGAAATAGATTTGACTGGATTTGAGAAAGATAGGGAGTCTCTTTCTGAACAATAAAAACTTAGCTTTGAATATTAGATATCTATATCCCTATTTTAAAAATAAAAAAGCATATAAAACATTTTTGAAAGTAATTTCTTAACCAGTTGTTCACCTCTACCTCCAAAATCCTGGGATTTAGTCACTTTTTCTCTCTCCCTGTCTCTCTGGTTCTTTCAATCAAACCCTCACTTCTTTCTCTCTTCTCTGTTATTCCTTATTCTCTGATCCCTGTGCTTTAGAACAAAAGGGATAATTCCTCCTATATTATTTTACAATGGAATTGTGTTATCTCCAGACCCTCCCACCAACTAATTAAAGCCATCTTTTTGGTTAGCCAAGAATGTGGCCAAAGCTTTGCAATCACAGATTGTGAGGTACCACCAAATACTGTATCCAAAGGAGTCTCCTCCCCCAGATTTTTGTTTACTTGCTAGAGCAGAGAGAAAGATTTATAGTAGTAGTTGTTAATTTGTCTACCAGAATTATGTTTTTCTTTACAACACAATTAATAAAAATGTTGAGAATTTTCATATATAAAATGGATAAACATGCCCTGGCCGGTTTGGCTCAGCGGTTGGAGCGTCGGCCTGCGGTTCAGAGAGACCCGGGTTCGGTTCCGGCTAAGGGCATGTACCTCGGTTGCGGTTTGTCCCCAGCCCTGACTGGGTCGTGCGGGTGGCAGCCACTCAATGTGTCCCTTTCACATCGATGTTTCTCTCTCTCTCTCTCTTCCTTCCACTCTATCTGAACAACAACAACAAAAAAAATAGATAAACAAACACTAGCCAGAGAAACTGCAATGCCATGGAATCAACCAAGTTTACAATCAAAATACTTATTGATAAGTAACTATGAGAAAGAAAATTTATATCTGAAACACACCTTAAACCATAGAGTCAGTTTGCACAAATATTGAACTACAAAGAATTTATGGAGAGAAAGCAATGAGATACATCTATATCATATACTAATTACATAGAATAGACATACACTCTACCCTATACTACTAAATTTAGAGAAATTTAATTTCTTGATGTATCTGTAATAAGAACATACAGATACCTGTTGTCTTACAAGTTTGCTTTGGGCCAAATGAAAGAATTCAGATTATATCATTTAATTCCTATGACAATAAAGGACCAAAACTATTCTGAATCTCGTATTCTTCTATAAAATGGGAATACTAATATCTAATTTATAAGACAATTAGGAAAATACAGAAAAATTATATTTTTATGGTGTTTCTACAAATATAGAAAAACTATTCAATCAATTCTAGTCCTTAAATCCTCTTCTAATTTTGAAAAGACTAAGTGCTTATAAAATGTAATTTGTAAATTTGAAAACAAAAAGTTAAAACACAACTACAAATTGCATATTTAAAGAAAGTAGACCCAAAGGTTAGAATTTATTTTCCCTTAAGACATTGTTTGTTTCTTTTTTTTTTTTCCTCCCTGAAATTTTCACTGGTTTAATACAACTGTTTTTGACTCTAAACTAACACCTTTCAAATGATGTAAGGCGAAGTGACATGGAAATAACCAGAAAGCAAAGGGAATCAAGCACAAAGGGACAAGTTTTATTCCTTTGAGAAAAGCAATTGCATAACTAGGGATGGAAATTGCAAGAAGCCTTATTTACCAAGACATTTCCCCTGTTCTTTCAATATTGGAAATGAAATCACTGTAAAGAGAGCTGTCAAACCACATATATATTTCAAATGACCCAATCACTCTCGTTCGGTCTTCCTGCCCAAACATAATGCATTTCTCGCTGTTTTTAATTCCATTAATGAGAGAAAAAGACATTCAGGTAAATTCCTGTTACACAATATAATACACCTATTCAGGACACAAGTGGGCTATACATAGAATATGACTCAGAACATTGCATTTTAAGAAGACTTGAAGGACGTCATCTGTCACATGGATGAACAGTAACAATAACTGCTGTAATTCTGTGGTGAGGATTAACTGAAATAAAATGCATACATATATCATAAGGGAGTAGTTCAACTTATATTGCATATTGTAATGCTCTTTATGTTAAGTTATATAATTATAGAGGACTCAGGCAGGCATGAAATTTAGTTCTTCCTGAGAAAAACAGATACTGCCTTCCATGTTAGTGACTCAGAAATGTTTTAGGAGTCGCTCAGATTATCTCCCCAGCTGGTGAGACACACAGAGAGAGAGAGAGAGACAGAGAAACCCTGAAATGAAGAGCTCAGACTCTAGAGCCACACCGCCTGTACTCAATCTATGTGACTCTGGGCGGGTCATTTTTATTCTTGTTCTTTAGTTTCCTTGTCTGTATAACATGGAATAAAATCAAGGCCCCTATCTATAGGGCTTTAGTACATATTAAATGATATACATATGTCCATGTCTGACATAAATATGCACTTTAAATTTTTTGTTATTCTTACCCGAGGACATTTTTGCATTTATCTTCAGATAAAGCGGGAGGGATGAGGGAGGAAGAGAGAGAGAGAGAGTAACATCGACGTGAGAGAGACACATTATCGAGTGGTTGCCACCCACACAATCCCAACCCGGGCCGGGTACATACTGCAACTGAGGTACATGCCCTTAGCAGGAACCCAACCCAGGCCTCTCTGGTCCACGGGGCGACGCTCTAACCGCTGAGCCAAACCGGCCAGGGCCAAATATGCACTTTAAAACATTAACAACGGTTATCCCTGACACACTTAAACTTTAAGATCTCCAATTTACAGTTTACACCTGGCTGTGCCAGATAAGCAGGCAGTGTTAATAGACATACTGGCTCTATGTCTCCCAGAAAAGTTGAGAATGGCTGTGGGGGTATAAAACTACCCACTGTTACATTGAAAAGGGCCCTGTTTGAGCTTTTGGGCCCTTGGGTAGGAACTGACAACAGTTTCCTCCACTCAGCAGCTGGTTGCCATTTATATTCCTCTCTTCACACAATTAAGTTGATGTAACCTTTACAGACAAAAGGGACCTGCATCACTGATATCCTTTTTAATCAGTGTTACCTTTTCACTAATCACAAAGAACCTAGGGACTCTCTCATGGGGAATATAAACTTCTGCTAGGGAATAGATGGATTAGAACATGGTTATAGGATTGATGGTGTAAAGTGTCCAAAATAACCCTGAATCCCATAAGGTTTCCAGTGGTAGAAACATCCATTTTGGACCTTAGTTTATCAAGAAAAGCAGTTCATCTTACCATGTTGTTCTTCTTCATATAACCGCACTATATTCTCCAATGCTCTTAAGATAAAGACCAACATTATTTAACACGTCCATCTGCCTAGCTCCTGCCTCATTGTGTACTAGTGTCTCTTATCTGTATCCACATTGCTCTTTTTTAGATCCTTGAATGTGCCACACTATGTATATGTCCCTCATTTTACAGATGACAAAACAAGGTTTTCAGAAATTGAAATTAATAACATGCCCAGGTTGACACATTTAGTAAGGTATTGACTCTGGATTTGAATCCAGATATGGTTGCCAACAAAGACTTTTCTTTGTCCAGAAAGCATGTTACTCTTTACTTCTAATATGTGAAACAGTCTGTTTTTCTGTGAAGACAGTGAGATGTCAAAAAAAAAAAAAAAAGTTTTGAAGAGAAGTCGAGGGAAATGAAGAATAGAAAAGAACAATATGATAACCAGGTATTCCTTCTAAAATTACTGGCTTGATATTCAATAGACAATAACATGTACAAATGCCTACATACTTATAGTTGATTATTTTGGTTGACTTCAGTACAAATTAAAATAAATTATGTTCTTCATATAACCGCACTATATTCTCCAATGCTCTTAAGATAAAGACCAACATTATTTAACACGTCCATCTGCCTAGCTCCTGCCTCATTGTGTACTAGTGTCTCTTATCTGTATCCACATTGCTCTTTTTCAGATCCTTGAATGTGCCATGAATTTATGTAACCTCAATGTTTTAAAATATTAAATACGAACATCACCTTGTGTTTTTCTTTTAATCCTCAGCTGAGGATATTTTTTCATATTTTCTTTAGATAGACTGGGAGGGAGAGAGAGAGAGAAACATGACGTGAAAGGGACACATCGAGTGGCTGCCAACCGCACGACCCAACCAGGGCCGGAGACAAACTGCAACCGAAGTACATGCCCTTATCGGGAACCGAACCCGGGTATCTCTGAACTGCAGGCCAACGCTCTAGCCGCTGAACCAAACCGGCCAGGGCATGTGCGACCTTTTATTTCCTGGACACTAGTCTTATAATTAAGGACCCCACACTTTCTACCAAAATGAATTAAATTTCAATAGGTGAAATTGAAACTAAAAGTGATAACTTGAGAATACCATGCTTTTACTATTATATAATTTATAAACATCAGATTAATGGCTACATTCTTCATAAACTAAAAGTTACAGATATTCTCTGCAAGTGGAAGTTTTACATAGAATACCAATTTGCTTTCACAGTTTACGACAAGATCATGCCTACTTTTTTGTCTTCTATGTCTGGGAAGCTGTTCTCTTCTGGCCTCTGTATTTTCCTTCTATACAATTTGGAAACACAGAATCATGGACAGCAACTAGAAGTTTACCTCTCAAGACTCAGTTTGGGTCGAGGCCCCGCCCCTTACTAATTATGTAAACTTAAAAATTTGCATGGTTTATCTCAATATTTATAACATACTTATAAAAATATTACTACAATATGATAATTATCTTGAAGACTTTCCCTTCCATCCATCCTATCTGTTGCCTGTGGATTTTTCCCTGAATAACTCTCTCTCTCTCTCTTTCTCTTTCTCTCTGTATGTTTTTAGTACTTTCATTATAAATGAGCTACCAAAAGTTTAGCGATTACTCTACTTAAACAGGCATCACTTTTGCCTCAACACTTTTGTATCATCAGCTGTCACGTGCACACTATTTTATTAATTAAAATATTTTTTTCTCGAGTAAGGTCATGTTACTTTGACCTGGCAAACTTGGAAATCCAAATACACGGCTTCCCTCCCCACCCCACCCCCATCTCATGGGGTATTGACATACTTTAATTCCTGTGGACAGGGGATGTTAAGGGGAAACATGACCCTACTTCAGCTGTGCTGCTACTACAGTGTTTAGTGAGAGGTAGAAAAAAATATATAGGAAAAAAACAAAAACGAATATTTATTGTGTGACTGCTTTGCTCCAGGAAAGTTCTAGGTACTTCACAGCTCAATTTCATAAAGTCCATTTTCTAGTGAGGTTCTTGAGTCAGGGTTGGTGAGGCTTTGCCACTTGCCCACGGGTCAAGGGCATAAGCAGAAACAGAGCACAGTCCGTTTTCAACATACTTTCTATTATTCTTAGCTGTTCCCTTCCTTCTGGGGAGGAAGGTAATGCTGTAGACCTTTAAAGTCAGGTTCTTATCATTCAAGGCAATTCTCTGCTGTTTTGGGCCATTTGAGACACAGTTCTTTTTCTTGGGACATGAGTGCCCTGCCATTTAGAATAACAAAAAGATTATTAAATTGTATCTTAGCTCTCTGAAAGTTAATATATCTTTAAATGTTTTTCTGTGTTTTAATCAAAAAATAATTTTAACCCCTTAGAAAATCTGACTCGATAATAACAGTCAAAATAGGTAATTTTACTATCTTCATATGAAAGACATTAATGGAACTATTTGATAGATCTAGGTCTTTTCTCAAAATTTGGGTTCTGTGAAAACACCCCTTAAATCAATGCAATCATTTATTTCCTGGTGTTCTCATCTTTTCCTTATACTTGATGAGTCTGCCTCTCTTGAATAACTGCAGATTGCAAATCATTTTAATGTTTGTTTCTCCAATTGACTTTCCTCTCAGATGTAAATAATTCATCTATCCTTCCTTCTGTGAGTCTCAAGTGCCATATCCTATTGTATGAAATGCTAATGTCACCTGGATGATTTTTGTGGGGAAAAGAAGAGAGTAAAGTCAATTTATCTTTTAAAAAATATATGGCTTCCATCAAATTTTATATGAAAAAGAGAAAAAGAAATTAGTTGAAAAGACAACAGTTTTTTTACTCATTAAATATTACCTATTAAAATTCTGTGGCCTGGTGTTTGGAATTTATGTTGTGGTATGGGCCATAACTGTAAACTAAAATTACTTTTACACTACAGACAAAAATGGTACCTTTATAAAATATTAGAGTGATTATATCATAAAATAAAATAGTTTGAGTTAGAAGGAATTCGAAGACATAAGGATAATAATGAAATATGGCTTGGCTAAATAAGAGTTGACATCATGGATAGATCACTAATTTTTCCCGTGAAATGGGGCCCAAAATTCTGGTACTTCCACATATTTTGAAAGGAATCTGATTTATAGATACCAACATTTTTGGACTGTCAGCAGGGGAGAATATAATTAGAGGGCAAGACATTAACAAAGATAAGGTATTTCTAAATGGCTCCATATCATGAGTTACAAAGATGGCAGATCCTCTTCCCAAGGCCAAATGTGTTCTTTCTTTATAAGTGGTGAAGCAGAGGCAGGTAGGCAGGGACCACAGAGTAGCTGGACGTCAACAAGACCACTGAAGGAGCCTCTTTTGATCACCCTGTAAAAGAGATAAAGAAATATATATAACAGAATCTAGAATGATTAATGTGGTCAGAAGCTGACTGAATAATTAAGGTAAGTTTTGATATGCTAACATATCTCTAGGGTGAGTTTTCCAGTGCATTAGCCTAGAACTTTGCCTATAGATCACTCTCTGCCCATTTTAAAAATTACATTGATGGCTTAGTAAGGATACCAAAAAACAAAACAAAACAAAATTGGTTTTTGTTATGAAGCTGGGGCATGTGTAGAATAGGTATATACTAAAAAGAACCAACATGTATTGAACACTGTGCTTTGAATTTTATATCATCTCTCCTAATCTTCACAAAATCCTTACAAAATAGGTGACACTACTAACTTTATTTTATACTAAGGAAATTGAGTATTAGATAAAGGCACACTTCACCAATCAATACCTAATCAAAAAGGATGAGGATTCAAATCGTGGGCCTACATTCTTCACATCACACTATTCTTATGCCTGACTGTAGTGCATCTTAACATCATGGTGGAGTAAAAAATAATAATTAGAGAGAGAAAGACAAAGGTCAAGTATAGCAAGTTTCAATTATTAAAAATAAATTTCCTCTATATGTATTTAAAAGTGTTTTCTTTAACTAGAATGGCCTTCCTTTCTATGATCTACTGTTGAAATTTCTACTCTCTGGCTCAAGAATCGCCTTGTCTTTAAACCTTCCATGCAAATCTTCCCCATAGATAATCATTTTGTTCTCTTATTTTACATAAGGACTTGGGCTTTCATATATTTCATGACTTCCTTGCTTTAATTATTATAATTATTTTAAAGTATTTATTTATAAGCGTCCCGTTTTATGTTAATGAACCTTCAGCTCCTTGAGGAAAATTACCAAGACTAATTTATATATATATATATATATATATATATATATATATATATATATATATTTTTATTCTCACCTGAGGACATTTTTCCATGTTTTGTTCAGCTAGAGTGGGTTGGGGGGGGGAGAGAGAGAGAGAGAGAGAGAGAGAAACATGACGTGAAAGGGACACATCGAGTGGCTGCCACCCACACAACCCAACCAGGGCTGTGGACAAACTGCAACCAAGATACGTGCCCTTGAGTTGGAACCAAACCCATGGCCCTTTGGTGAGGGGGTGGATGCTTTATACATTGAGCTATACCAGCCAGGGCAAAGCTCAACAGCTTGATGAAATATTTCCTCCCTCCTCTGAGCCCCTCAGTGCTGGTTGCTAGACACTTCTACTAAAGTGTAACCATAGTGATTGTGTTTTTGTTTAATTTCCTAATGTTAGTTCTGAAGGATTAGGCATTTCTCTTAGATTTCAAGGTATACCTGGCTCTTACCACAGTGTTCAGATTTTAGTAATTTTTTGTTAAATGGTTGTCAACAACAACAAACTAATTGAATGTAAAAGAAGGAATAGAATTGCTCCTTTATGCCAACTCTAAAGACAACAACTTAAGTTTTTTAGAATATTTTCAGATATTGTATTACAATTTTCTAGTGCGGAACTTTGCATTTTAAAATGTAATACATTTCTCCCAGACAGTTTTATTAAAGGTTTATTCTGGATATTAAGCAGAGAATGTCCAACTCAGGATACCTTGATGTAAATCTCATAAAAGTCTTACTCTAGAAGCTTAATGCACATATTAGAGTGCATTTGCTCAGTCATTTGCATTGCAACCTGCTGATAATTAAACAGAAATGCTTATATGGGCCCAGTCATAGAGACAGAAATACTTATGGGAATGGGAAACCAAGGCAGATTAGGATGGGATTCAGTCTTGGGGAAACAGGTTTGTGCCTCCAGTGCCATCAGTTGGGCCGAGAACAGCCGCTTTTAGTCTGATGGAATGGTTCATGGAAGGTCATAAACAAGTACCGCTTTTTTCATATATCTGAGCCTTAAGAAAGAATTCCCAGAATACAAAGCATATGTACATAAATATCTAAAGTCAGAGTTTTATTTTAAACTAAACTAAAGGCAAAACAACTCTAACCAGACACATGTTTCCCTTTGGTGGTTTAAATATAGTGTTAGAATTGTCATGTTAATCACTTAAAAGCTAGACTTGAAAACCAAGACCCATTTAAAGGGATGAAAAACCTCAGAGAATGCTGTGAAAGGGAAAATGAAGAGAGAGATGAAAGGAGCTAGAGAGAAAAACAGATAGAATTAATATAATTTATTCAATAGCTATTACTGCCAAACATTGTAATCGGTTTTGGAAACCTGAACAGACAGTTTGGACTAGTGAGAAGAGCCTTGGCTGATATCATGACTTTGTCCCTTTGTAGCTACATGACTTTAAGTGAATTACATAGTTGCCTTAACCTCCAATGACTCATGCATAAAATTAGATTGGTAGGAATATCACTTTTGGGATGGTTTTGAGGATCACATACAATAATATATGTAAAGTGCTTAGGGAGTATATACCAATCTATATCTGATTTGTAAGAATTACTATTTTAAAGAAAACCTGATCCCATTATTCACTTGCTGAAATAAAATGCCTTCTGTGGTTTTGCACTGTGATCAAAAACACATCGACATGCACACGCGGCGCCCCGGTCTCCGCCTGCTCCACCTCTCTGTGCTGTCTCCAGCGTCACTCTACATCTCCTTGCTCTCGCCCTCTGTACTTCACACTGACTGGCCCAACTTCAGTCCTCCAAACAGGTAATTTCAGAAGCTTCCAGTTTCCTTCAGTCAGCGACATCCCTCTTCCAGTAAATTCCATGCATAGCTCACTTCTCTTAGCCTTCAAGTCCCTTATTAAATGTTACCTCCACAGTCTTCCCTGGTCACCCGGCTTAAGTAGGATCTGAGTGCTTAAATACACAGCACCCATAATTCAGATTGCACTGATTCTTTTCATCACTGTTCTTTCAAAACTTTAAGTACATGTGTTCATTTACCTCTGTAACCACATTTTAATCATCTTGGTGACAGAAACCATGCATGTTTGCTTAGGTGCCCAAGAAACGTTTGTGCATGAAGTAGAAGAGAGAAAGAGACATGAAGGAGGGGTGTAGCAATATTTTCCTAAGTGCTCAGTGTAGAAGCAGAACACGTTTAGGTAGCAAGTCTGTCATAGGAGTAGGATATAAGTAACCAGGAAAGACTCTCTTCTTGTAGGATGAATTTTAAGCAGTTAGAGCAAAATAACTTAGAATACTTTTCTCTTACTACAGAGGAGTGAAAATTAAATGAAGAATTCTGTGGCACATATAAAAAAATAAGATACATCATGGACACCAAATAGCACCAAAGCAAGAAAAACATTTTTGCAGAAACTTCGAGAAGACGTTCACAGATTTTATAGTAGATAGGAATGAAATATGCAGCAGAACTTCCGTTCCATGCTATTTGCTGGTTTGGGCAGTTTAAAGAGATCTGAATAACTTGGGTGGGCATGTAATTACTTTAGGCAAGATCTCAGTTGCCATGTAAGCATTACTGTTGAGAGTACAAAGATTGCTGTCCTTTCAAAACTGTTATTTATTGAGAGTCACAAAATGCACATGCCATTTAACCTAACAATTCCACCTCTGGGACTCTGTCCTTAAATACTAGTACAAAATAAGTCATATGTTCAAAGGTGTTTATAATATTATTCACAGCAATAAAACAGAATCATTATCTTAAATGCATTCACATAGGAACTATTATATAGAAACTAAATTTTGTTTCCAGAGAGTTTGTAATGTTGTGGAGAAAATGCATTCATAGTTTTAGTAAAAAGAGATGAATTTAAATATTTACAATAATAATTTCTCTCTACCATTTAGAATTTTAACAAATTTTTGAAAATTAGCAAATATTACTATAACAGAGTTTAAGCACATAAGTAAAACCAGGAAAATACACGTATGGAGTAAGCCAAGTGTATTAAATATAGAGTCCTGTATTTAAAGCCTAAAGTTTTTAGGACAGACAACAAGAAGGGAGGACCCTGAGCAGGCTGCACCCCCTGGCATGAGCTGGAGCTTGTCCCCAGGCAGGCAGACCCAGCTGCTGTGTGTGTGCAAGCGCTCAGGAAAGGCTGGAGTAAGTACTCTTTTAAAGGGCTTCCAAATGATTAAATCAGGTCCGCCCCAAATAGGTTCCCTTTTGATTAACTTAAAGTGTATTGATTAAGGGCTTTAATTATATCTGTAGATCCCTCCACAGCAGTCGCAGTGAGTGTTTGATTGAATGGCTGGGGGAGGTGTGTGCTACAAAATGGTAGCTGCCTACCTTTCATCTTGAGAAATAGCCCTGCAGCCGACTCCAATGGGCAATATTCTGGAAAAGGGATTCTAGGGACTGTAGTTCAGAACAGCCAAGCGGACACATCACAGAGCCATCCTATTTCTTTTATAAACAGAAGTATAAGCCAATTACAATCTTAATACCTCTAATCATAATAGAAATAAAAAGAAAGATACTATTTATTGAGACCTACCATGTGACAGTGACTTGACACGTACAATGCCATGTATCTAATGTTATAAAATATGTATAACTATTCTGTCTGAGTCATCATTTTGAAAGGAAGTTATATAAGAAAGGATCTTGGTCTGTCTTGTTCAGTATGACTTTTTCTGAAGAGGGTCTGGCACTTAAATACTAGCAAAATAAATATATAAATAAGCACACCAACCAACCGACCGACAAATAAATATTCATGTTAAGGCTATGAAGTAAATATTATATACATTTAACAAATAAGTCCATAAAAATTTAAATATGCAAATAAATGGCACAAACAGATGACAAATCCCTAGCTTGGTTCCAAAGTCTGAGTTCTTTGCATAATACTTCTCCACCCACCAAAAGTATTATTTCATAAAGGCCCTTTAAATAAACTACATCATTCAGATTAAGGAAATGTCATCACTCATTTTATTATCTCAGACAAGGACAGGCGAGGAGGCAGGAAAGCCCGAGGAGGTACACGGGCAATGGTGGCGGAAGCACTGCAAAATCTGAGATCCTGAGCTGTAGCAGATGAGGTCAGTGGAAGGCCGTTCGGTCTGGAAAGAGCCCCCGTGGAGTAAGCCCATCTCTAAGACAGCCAAGGTCAACATGAAAATCAAATGCATTATCTTTGCTCACACGCCAGGTACTGGAGTGTGAGAGTCTTCGGCAATGGAACGAGCCAGCTGTAAGTGATGGATGTCCCACTTAAATGACACTTTGCAAAGCCTTCATCGTGTACTGGCAGAAGAGTCACAGGAGAATAAATGACTTTCCTCTCGGTTCCAAGAGCAGGACAGAGGAGACAGACAGAATGTCACAGTCCCCATTCGATTGATTTCTCAGCCCCTAATGCTAAAGAGCGGTCTCTGAGGGGAGAGAAGGCTGGGAAACACACAGACCAAAGGTAGTGTGTGTCGTCCAAAATGAAATCCAGAGCACTTTATTTCATTTATTTGTAAAGAAAATATCTTACCAATGATACAGAACCATAACAAAATAACAAAACAAAACAAAAAAGAAAAATAAAGAAGAGAAAATGGTCATTTTATATTCCACCACTTGTATATGTATATTTTTCTAGCTCTCCCTCTTAACATTAGCAGACACATGTTTCAGGCTTAATTTTAGACTATAGCAAACATACTTGCAAATCACTTAGTTAAGCTTCACATCAATAAAATCAAATGTGTTAAAAGGCAAAACATAGTAAGAAGTTACTTTGAATTCACAAATATTTCACACTTGCTCATCCTGTACTTTCCCTAAAAGTGTGTTTTCCTTAGGCATAGGTTTTACTGACTATAAAGTTTAGAGAATGTAAGGAGTATGGAAGAGGAGCAGCAACAATTCAACTAAACTATAATAAGTAATTGATGTTTGAACAATCTGAAATTAAAATAGTTATATCATACATCTAGGTGAAACTAGAATTCAAGTCATGAAAACAAAAACATTAAAATAAACCTCATCAAGAATGCATCCAGTCTAGAAATGCATCATATGTGCTATGAGAATCAACCATCTGTTATGAAGAGGGTGAACCCCTTGGTAGGGAGCGGAAGACGTAATTACAGTAAGGAGGGAAAGACAGGTGCTTGAAATAGGAGGGTTTTTTTCTGGGTTATATTTCTCAATTACTTCAATATTTATTGAGCATCTATGCTGATCCTGCTACTATCCTATAACGATTTATTGGTTAAAAAAATCTAAACTTTCTGGCTTTAAGTACTTGGGAGACTGAAGAGGTGATGGAAATAAGGAATCTCAATTTCACGCAAATAACTGATGTTATAAAATTACTGATAAGGTAGTGCTGTGGACCCATAGGAGAGACACCTCAACTCTTCTCAAGGTTTTATATGTTTTGTAGAAGTGATGCTTAAGGCGAGACATGAACAAAAGAGCAGGAGTGAGCAACATGAAGAGGGCAGAGGCAGAGATGGCACAGAGGGAAAGAAACACAAAGGCACAGGTAGGAGGGATCATGGCTCAGTGCGGAGAATTAAAGTAGTTCACTGCATGAGTTCTTCAGAAGATGTGGTACATCCATCCAAAAAATGGAATGCTAATCAGCCATAAGAAACAAATGAAACACTGCCATGGGCAGCAACATGGATGGATCTTGAGAATACCATGCATGCTAAGCAAAATAGTTAAATAGAAAAAGACAAGAACATTATGATTTCACCCCTATGTAGGATATAAAACTGAGAGAAACAAATGAAAACCCATAGACAGGGGCAAGGAGGATAGGGGGAGGTTAACAAGGTTAAAGAGGGTAAAATATATGGTGATGAAGGAGACCTGACTTTGGATGGTGAACACACAATGCGATATATGGATAATGTATTATAGAATGTACACTTGATACCTATACAATTGTATTGACCAATGTCACTCCAATAAATTTAATAAAAAAATTTTAAAAAAACATTAAAAAATGGCCCTGGCCGGTTTGGTTCAGCGGTTAGAGCGTCGGCCTGCGGTCCTGAGAGACCCGGGTTCGGTTCCCGCTAAGGGCGCGTACCTCGGTTGCAGTTTGTCCCCGGCCCTGGTCGGTTGTGCGGGTGGCAGCCACTCGATGTGTTCCTTTCACACCGATGTTTCTCTCTCTCTCTCTGTTCCTCTCTCTCTCTTTCACTCTACCTGAACAAAAAATGGAAAAATGTCCTCGGGTGAGGATAAAAAAAAAAAAAACATTAAAAAATGAAATAGAGTCCTATGATTGGAGCCTGTAATTAGGGAGAAATTGGTTATAGGTGATGTTAAAGAGATAAGTAAGAACTAGGTCCTGAAGAAATTTGTAATTCAAGATAAGACATTTTGCCCAGCCAGTGTGGCTCAGTGGTTAAGCATCGACCCATGCACTGAGAAGTCACTGGTTCAATTCTTGGTCAGGGTACATGCATGGGTTGTTGGCCCGATCCCCAGTGGGGGGCACGCAGGAGGTGGCCCGATGTTCTCTCTCATCCATGTTTCTATCTCTCTCTCCTTCTCTAAAATCAATAAAGAAAAAATATATTTAAAAAAATATAAGCCATTTTATTTTAATTTCAAGAGTGTGGGGAAGTCATTGAATTATTTTAATCAGGAGAATTGGGTCTCTCAATTCCAAAGGGGTGTTGTAGTTTCTCGGTCAGGCTATCAGGTCAGATTTCATCAGGACATGGGAGGCTTTCCTAAGTAAACTCATTTCTCTCCCTAACTCTGAGACTTTATAAAGTTGGTGTGAACTCTGAGTCACCGTTTGGAGAAGGCCACAGTAATGACAGCCGAGAAACCTCCAGAACATATTCTCACATTAAGAGTACACAAATACAGATCTATTACCAACCTGGCAAAATAAAATTATAGTCATATATCATTGCTTTAAAAATTCAGTGAAGCTAGTTGCAACACCTTTCCCCACTTGGCTTTGAAATTCTAGTTCAACATACTCCAATTTTTAAACTGTGTACTAACAGATTGAACAAAACGATCAGGATGCTTTTCTGTTATTTATACCGTATTAAGCCCAGGAAGCCACATTTTCCTGACAGCTTCTCTGTCAGTGATTCCTGTATCCAGGTGGGTGTGAAAGGTCTAAGTAGTCTATCATCAATGGTTCCTTGAGCAGCACTCTAAATAAAATGATCCTTAGCTCTGAATATTCTTAGCTCTTACAACAGTTAACCCGGTCTACGTATCTGTTTCTGCAGCTAGTGCTGCCTAAACCTCCTTCCTCTTTATGATCAATCCAGACCTCTATAGGAAATCATTCCAAATTGCATTAAAATCACTTCTTTTGATATATGGACCATGAGGTCCTGCAGGGCAAGGCCTGCATCTCATTTAGAGTAGAGACACAGTAAACGACAGTTGAGTGTCTCATCCGCGAGTAGGAGGAGTGGTGAGTCAGGCTGTCTGACTAAGGTAAGACCCGTTAGCAATCGACGGCCTCTGTACCTGACATAGCCCCCACAATGGTGTGCTCTCCCACCTCTGGTACCCCACATTTATTTATTTCCTGTCCATTGCTCTCTGCAGGCAACTTATGACACCACTCACCACTACCACCACCGCCCCTAAACCCCGGACTGGCCTCTGTCCTCAGCCCACCCGCCTCTCCTCTCTTTTGGCTTCATGATTCAAGAAACCAAGTAAAGCCTCAGCAACTTTCAGAGAGTTTTCTCTTATCCTATAATCTAACAGTTGCAGATGATACAAACATCTGGAAAATCACAGTGAGGGAGAAAAGATTTGAAAACAAATGTCTGACACGGCGAGTTTTTTTCTAATCTATATGTATAATTAAAGGCAAACCACCCATAAAAAGGGAAAGAAGTTAATGACTAAAAGGAAGTATGACTTCTGGGCGCTGGTAATTCCCCACTCTTCAGTTGGCTGCTTATTATATGGGTTTGTTTCCTTAGTGAAAATTCATTTAGTCATTCATATATAATTTCTGCTTTGGGAGTTTTGACAGAAATGTATGAAATGAAATGAATTAAAAATATTTTCAAACAGAAAATTGCCTTACGAGTTCCTGGCCTACATTACATATTTGAAAACTATTTTTGGATTAAAAGAAAAGGTAGATAATTAATCATAAGTACTTTATAAATAAATCCTCTCCAAGTTCCAAAAATATACCTGGGAAAGTCATACCTGTTTTACTGAGACTTGCACTTAGGTTACTTCTTCCGAGGAATTAGCACACAAAAATACAAAAGAACTTTATTTCGTTCTGTTTCCACAAGCACTGTCTCAGACGATTTCTTGTGTTTGTTTTTAAGTTGACAATTGCATTGACTGATTTTATATAGTTGCTGGGCTTACTCTTCAAAATTAGCAAACAATTTTGAACAGCAATTAATGAACTAGAGCTTTTTCTGTTTGAACCTTCCATTCTATTTAGTTCTAATGGCACATTTTAAAGGTATCATTTATAGTTTTTCAACAAGAAAATGGAGGCTAGTGGTACCTAAGAAACTCACTAGTAGATTCAGTTTGCCCGATTCCATTAACAATAGCCTTGTTGCTACTTCAAAAAATGGTGGTAGGAGGAGGAATAGAGGATTCTTGTTTATCCACTGCAGTTAGTTTCTATCTCAATCTGTGTTTTTTTCAGCCCCCCCCCCCCCACCCCCAAAAGGCTCATGACCTCTTACAGTGTGTGGACATGGCATGTGTGGCCTGATGACCTCTAAAGATGCTGACTCAAATTGCTGGAAGAGTTTGAGACTTTGGGGGAATTCAGGAATAAAACTATAAAGTTCTCTTAAAAACAACCCAGCATTGATCTTCAGTGTCCTTTGAGTCTGTAAAATCTGTGCTCTATAAAATAACTAAGAAGATTCTTTATGGCCTAACCTCAATTTTTTTTCTCTATTCCTAACTCTCACATGAAACATTATTAGGGTATCTGTAGGTCTATTTGTTGACTTGTAGGAGATTGGTAGAAAGGTTTGTCAGGTCAACTTATAGGCACAGAGTTTGTGTAAGTAGTGAGCACAGTGAATTAGAAAAAAGCATAGATCTAGAAGAAAAGTATAATTAAAGAAGCATTCTTAATGGAGATTTTACCATGCATCACGTAGTTTAAACATATTATCTTATTCTTACAATATGTTGAATATCTCTACCTTCCACTCTGGCAACTAATCTTGAGGCAAATGTCTCATCAATTCATGGAATTAAGCCATTTACAAGTCAAACCATCAGAAAGATTCTCCTGACACTTCACCTATAATATGAAATCAACCCCAGTAACAAACTTCCTTCACTTCATTTTTCTTGCATATCTCTTCTCTCTCAAGGGACCCTGTAAAGAGCTTAAGCCTGGGAAAGACTCAGTGACTAAGAGAAAATTCTGCCTTATATGCAAAGAATATTTTCTTCCTTTATTCCAACCCCTCTCCGTCCCTTCTTCTTGAACCAGAGCCAACTCTATTTTCCTCCTCAAATAGGGGTCACAGATTGTCTTGCTTTGATTTACTTTGTTTGTGATACTTTATTATTACCTTGCTTTAATTTAGTAGGACCATGTAAAATATTTATCTTTTGGGAAACAGGAGATGTAATATATGATCAGATCTTCCTCATACCTGCTTAGTCCAACTCCTGTTGTGACTTCTACCTGTCACTAGTGACTCTGATGGGCCCTTCTTGTTCTTGTTAGAATCTTTACTCTTTTTAGTCTTATTAAGAGTTCTCTACGTTCACCCCTTCTATTTAACAGCGACACACAAAATACATATCGATACTTGTAGTAAAACTATACTTAACTATGAGAACTGAACGATAATGAACCTTGACAGAAAACAACAAACTAAATTTAGTATTTTCCACTTAACATGCATGGTAATTGAATACAGGAAAGATAAGAAAACTGAATAAAGTCACACAATTGAAAATGGAACTCAGAGTTCAAAATAACTTCTCTATAGAGAACCCAAATCCTGGGCTTTTATCTCTATTGCTTGACTGAAAAATAGGCCTTAACATTGTATGTGGACTTGACCTTATTAGTTCTGCTGGGTTTCAAGTACTTCAATGTTAAAATGAAGATCTTAACATTTATTTTACATAGTCTTTTATGATTGTGAAAATTAAAGTCATGGATGTTTTATAATAGCAAACAGGTAAAATCAATATCTAGATATTATCTACTATTGTTAGTGAACTCTCTTTTAAACTGATCTTAACATTTCATTGCATGGTTTAATTATTGTTTATGCCAGGTTCCCCCCATCCCCCCACCTCTAGTAATCTATAAACTGAAATATTAAAGAAATCCCTAGGGACAAAAATTCAAGACATATGAAAAAGATCTTTAACTGAAATTAGTCCCTGGGGATTTTATAATTCTTTTTCTCCTAAAGAAGTTTTCATCAGTTCTGTCATGTTAAAAAACAAATGATGTCTGATTAGTTAATGTGCTTTTCTCTTAAAAACTTCTTTAAAAATTATAGCCTAAAAAAATCAATGCCTTTAATCACTCTGTCAGTTATGTATAATATCAAGCAATAGGTAGTCAGAGTAATTGAAGAAAATATGCATAGCTTTCTGTGTCTGCGGGTAAGCCATACTGAATGTCTAAAAGTTGAAAGAGCCTTTATCTAAGGTGATCAGCAGTGGGCCATTATAAATAAAAGAAAATGTTCTTTCTCTATATTGTGTTTAGTATTCTTTCTAACTCATGCCTGACAGAATAATTCATTATATTTTAATATCCTATTGAAGTAAAAACGCACACAAAACTACATGACATAAATATGAGACAACTATTTAAAAACAGCATTTGTAGTTATTATTTTTAAAAAGTTAAGATTAGCCCTGGCCAGTTTGGCTCAGCTGTTAGAGCATTATTCCATGGACTGAAGGGTCATGGGTTTGATTCCTGGTCAAGGGAACGTTCCTGGGTTTCAGGTTCAATACCTGGCCCTAGTTAGGGTCATGTGGGAAGCAACTGATTGATGTGTCTCTCTCACATCTCTCTCTCTCTCTCTCTCTCTCTCTCTCTCTCTCTCTCTCTCTCTCCCTCCCTTCTACTCTATCTGAAAATCAATGGAAAAATATCCTCAGGTGAAGATTAGCAAAAAATAATAATAATGATAATAAGTAAAAATAAAAAGTTAAGATTACTCTCAAATTCAGTTTTAAAAGTCACTTGATCAATACTATGTTATAAAATTAAAATAAATATCTATGTATATTTCTCTCTGCCTCTGATTTCTACAATTATTTGATTTTTGACTCCAGTTTCTGAAACAGAACTCCTAAAACTCTTGTAATTTGCTGAGTGCTAGGAGTGTCTGACACAGAGGTCCTAAACCCCTTGAGGTTTCTTTGGTGATAGAAGCATCTATTTTTCTAATGAGTTGATTATTCTTGGTGGGCTCAGGGATAGGGGCTGGTCACTAGAAAGACTAAGCCATGATTAGAAACTTGGAACTTCAGCCTCACTCTCCATTCTTCAGAGAGGGAAAGGGTCTAGAAATAGAGTTAATAATAAAACATTTCTATGTGATGAAGCCTTGATAAAATTCCCCAAAGATTGAGGTTCAGAGACTGTCCAGCTTGATGAACACGATCATGTGCCAAAAGGTTGGTGTACTCCAACTCCATATAAACAGAAACTCTTGGAATTAAAGTCCTTCCAAACCTGGCCTATGTATCTCTTCATGTGGCTGTTTGTTTGAATCTTTTAAAACATCCTGTGTATTAAATTGACAGGAGTAGGTAAACTCTTTTCTATATTCTGTAAGCCTATCTAGCACATTATCGAACCTGAGCAGGAGGTCATGGAAACCTCCAGTTTATATCCAAGTTGGACAGAAGTTGTGGGTAACTTGGGAATCCAGTATTTACAATTGGCATCTGAAGTGGGGGCAGTCTTGTGGGACTAAGCTGTTAACCTATGGGGTCTTCACTAACTCCATAAAGATGGTGTCAGAATTATTTGGTGTGGAAAACCCACACGCATATTATCCAAAGTGTTTAGAGTGTGAATAGAGAGAAAAATGGTGAGTTTCCTCCAAGCATACACAAAAAGAGCTGAGATATTTGCTTCATAAGATATGCAGTTTCCATACTTCTCATACTCATATTGTATGTGCCCATCAATATCTAGAATAGGCGTCACTTTATCCACGAAGTTTCCTGGATTCTACCAAATGGAAACAACTTCTTGTAGCATTTGTTCTTTACTCTCTTTCTTCTCTTTCATTCTCTTTATATGAAGATTAAACAACCTGCTTTAAACAACATATGAGTCAAAGAAGAAATACAATAGAAAGTTTTTTTTAAAACTTAGAACCAAATGAAAATGAAACAACTTCTCAATATATGTGGGATGCAGATGTATTTACAAAGAAATGTATAGCACTGAATGATTATATTTAAAAAGAAGAAAGATTTCAGTCAATAACCATAGTTTCCAGCTTAGGAAACTAGAAAAAGAAGAGCAAATTAAATCCAAAAGAAACAGAAGAAAGAAAATAATAACGATTACAGTAGAAATTAATGAAGCTAAAAATAGGAAATCAATAGAGAAAATCACTAAAACCAAAAGCTATTTCTTTGAAAAGTTGTTTTTAGATTTAAAGAAATCAATAAATTGATAAGCCTCTAACTAAGATAATAAGACAAATAGAGAGAGGACACAAATAGAAATGAAAGAGGGGATATCACTACACATCCCATAGATATTAAAAGACTAATAAAAATACTATGCCTATAAATTTAATAGCCAAATGACAATGATCAATTTCTTGAAACATATAAGCTGCCAAAACTAACACAAGAAAAATAGACAATAAATAAGCCTATATCAATTAAATAAATTATATCAATAATTAATAACCTCCCCAAATTGTAAGCACCAAGTCCAGATTGGTTTACTGGTGAATTCCACCAACCATTTAAGGAATAAATTATACCAGTTTTCTACAATCTTTTTCAGAATACAGAAACAGAAGATATACTATTTAACCCATTTTATGAGACCAGCATTATCCTAATACAAAAACTAGACAGAGGATTAGAAGAAAGAAAAAGTACAAACCAATATCTCTCATGACCATAGATAGAAAATTCTCAACCAAATAGTAGCAAGTCCAATCCTACAATGGATAAAATTAATTATACACTATGACCAAGTAGATTCATCCTTAATATGCAAGACTGGTTCAACATTTGAAAAGCAATAAATGCAATCCATTACCTCAATAGGCTAAAAAAGAAAAATCACATAATTATATCAATAGGACTTAGAAGCTATGGACAATAGACTATGAGAATTTAATGTATAACTCCTTGAAGTTTTAGGAATGAAGAGTGATATGTGTTCCAAAATATATCAAGAAAGTATTATTGAATATATTCTATATTTAATAATACATTATTATTGAATCCAGTAATATAAAGATTTCAAGAAGGATAAATTAAAATACATCCTTATAAAAACATATTTTAGAAAAACTTCAGAACACAAAAGACAAAAGAAGATCTGAAATAGGCAGGGTATTAAGACAGATCACCTACAAAAGAATATACAAATAGTCTGACAATAGAAAATGCAACATCAATATTATAACCTAGAAGATTATGGAACAAAATCTTCATTGTGATGAAAGAAAATAATTGCGAGTTAGAAATCCATATTCAGTAAAAGTACCAAAAATAAATACCAGCAAAATAAAATAAAACAAAGAATTTAACATCAATAGATTTCACTAAAGATATTTCTAAGTATATTCCCTTGTAGCAAGAAAAATGGTTCCAGAGGAATGTAGAAAAGTAGAAGGAAGAAGAGAAATTGAGAACATTGTAAGTAAAAACTAAACAACTCAGGGTTTAAAATATTAAGAAAAATGTCTAGGTGATTTGGTAAATAATCATAATAGAACTAAAATACTGATAAGTAGAGGTGACAATCAAATTTTCATAAAAATTTTCACTTTTAGAATTGACTAATTTTAGACTTTAATAAATTCAAAAAGCATGTTAAATATTAAAGGTAACTATTAATTTTTTAAAATAGGTTATAAAATTTCTAAATTGGTAGAAGTAAAATACCTAACAACAACAAAAATAATAATATAAAATAAACGTAACCAAACCAAAACAAAGGAAAGAAAAAGCTGGGAGGATACAAACAAAATAGGTAGAACAAATAACATAAAAAAAAAAAAAAACTGAGAAATTGATCAAAATATAACATTAATCACAATAAATGTAAATAGAGCAACCTTATCAGTGAAGAGGCTAATATATTCTAACATATTTAAAAAACTATGACTCTGGTGCCCTGGCAGTGTTGCCGAGTTGGTTAGAGGGTCATCCAGAGGGTTCCATTCCTTATCAGGGCACATACCTAGGTTGAGGGTTTGATTCCTGGTCGGGGCATATACTGGAGACAATTGATTGATGTTTCTCTCACATCCCCCCCTCTCTCTCCTCTCTCTAAAATCAATAAACATATCCTCAGGTAAGGATAAAAAAAAAACTCTGGCATTTAAAAGGAACACACCTAAAAATATGAAGACAGATTTTTTAATGAAAAAGACTGAAAAAATATAATAAAAATAAACTTGATGTAACTGTATTAATATCAGACAAAATGAAGTTCAATACAGAAAGAAATAATGGATATGTATGAACTTTTAATTTACATAATATATAGAACAATACAAATGTGAATGAACTAATAATATAACTTCAAAATATATAAATAAAAACTGACTAAAAAACTAGGTAAGATGAGTAAATCGACCATCATAGTGGAAAAATAAAGCATACCTCAAAACCTAAAAGACTATTCATTTTTTTAAAAAGCAATTTGATTTTAAATACATAATCAGTAAGTTTGATGTACCAGAATTATTTAGAAAGCTCCAACAAAAACAAAACACTCATATTTTTTCAATTATATACACAGAATATTCATGAAAATATTTCTGTTGCACATGTCTTTATCAAATCACACCGAATTTTGTTCCTAGACATTGTGCAGCGTTGCTGATACTTGCCAATTTGCTCACCAATTGTGTTTCCTTCCTTCACGAAAACTACCTGAACAAGTCACCGTTTCCATACAGCTCTTTTCTGCTTAGAGACTATTCTTCTTCTTTTTTTTTTTCTTTATTGATTTTAGAGAGAGAGATAGAAACATCGATAAGAGAGAACATGGACTGGCTGCCTCCTGCATGCCCCTCACTGGGGATTTGGCCCACAACCTGGGCATGTGCCCCAACCAGGAATCACTGGCAACCTGAGCCACACCGGCTGGGCTAGAGACTCTTCTTGACCACTTTCTTTCAAGCAACATCTACCTTGCCTTCACAAAAACGGTGATGACGCCGATGATGATGATAACCACTACTGTCAAAATCACTATCATTTTCATTTAAAATTAATCATTTTAGGGCAGGATCGAGAGGAGGGTGTTGGGGAGGGGGGGGGAACATCTATAACAAAATTAAATTAATAAAAATTGCAAAAAATAAAAATGAAATTAACCATTTTAAAGCAAAGTATGCCAAATATTATATTAACCCTGGAAGCATAATATGAATAGATGTAGCATTTGTCACAAAAGAACTCAGAGGAAAGCTGTGCTTCTGTGACCTATACAGGACTCATTTTATCATTACAGAAGATCTTTTAAGGTAGGTATTCCCATCTCTCTCTTTTTTTTTCTTTTTCTTTTTGAATAGGGAAACAGGGCACAGAAAATTAAGTCACTTATCCAGGTTCACACAGGGAGAAGGGGCAAGAGCCAGAATTCAAATTTCCTTCTCTCATGTTAATAGAAATAAAAATAAACAAACAAATAAGCAATCTCGTGTTTTACCACGTTATTATACATTTCCTTCTACATCTCAAGCATTATTCTCGACTGTTCAATGGAACTAGAGCTTGAAGTAAAATAATACACCTGGGAAATAAAGAAGGAAGAGGACATTCCAGAGAGTAGGAAAAAAATCTTACAGAAAGATATGAAGTTATGATACAGCAAGACACATAGCCCCAGGAAAACATTAAGTGTTCACAATGATTGAAATAAAGGGACCTATTAGACTTGTGACCAAGAAGATAAGTGAGGAACACATTACAGGTGTGATTTTTTAATGCTAAGCTGAAAAATCTGTTGGATATTTTTAAGTAGGAGAGAAGTATGCTTTAATTTTTATTTAGGAAATACATTCTATCCTGCCTATTAACAATAATACTGGAAAGAAAATTTAGTAGTTTTGTCTTTGATCTGAAGCTAAACAAAATTTTATGTTCCTATCAATTGGTACAGTACTGTCAACATCAGTAAATTTCCCAGTGGAAAAATAAATGTTAATAAAATTTGACGTCTGCCTTCCAGCAAAACCTAGCTTGATATTTAAGAAACTTGTCATGTTCTAAAACTGAAATGATTTTTATCAATATATGTTTGCTTTAGGCATTTCATCATTAGTTGGCATTTCTGACTTTGAACAGACATGTCTTATTAGTACGACCCATAGCTCTATTTTATGGTTACTTCTAGTGCCACTATAAATTAATAGTGTTTGGTGCCTGCAGCATGGATTCCATATCCAGAAGAGCAAATTGAAGACAATGGATGACTTCTCTGAGGACAAGGTTTCCCAAAGTTTATTCTCTGTTACAGAGATATTAATAAGTTTTAAGTAAATTTACCAAAGAATATGTTAATTCCTTTAATTTGTTTATATCCCTCATATACCAAGGAAGGGTTGCCAAAACACACTAGCCAAGGGACACTTACTTTCATCCTAAGCAACCTGAGACCGTACATGAAGAGAACTATGTTGCAACGATGATAAAGTCACAATGTGTGAGACATATACTCATTACTGACTTCTGGTAGCAAATTCACTTACATAATTTCATTGAATAATAAACTCTATATAGTAGACATGTAACTATGTAAACTCAAAGAAGTTAAATACATACAGTTATTGGCAGAGCTGGTATTTGGAATTTAATATGTGTAACTAAATCTATGTTGTCACTATGCTTCAGAGAAAAAGATGTGGGACCAAATAGACTGACTGTTGAAGGCAGGGGTAATACCAAGGACTCAGGCCTGGATAATATTCATTAAGAACAAAATGCCTATCTACAAGGTTCTAACATAACAGTAAGATCCTATAAGGCAGGATGTCTGAATAGGTGGTATGTTTCAAACATTTGGGTTACGTTTGCAGGCAAAAGGCCCATCTCTAAGAGAAAAAAAGAGATGGAATAAAACAAAAACCTTCAGGATCTGGGTGGGAAGTTAAGGGAAGAAGGAAGTAGTCTAGGAAGAAATCAGGTTCTAGTCACCAGAATGCAAGGAATGAATGAAGCCTTGTTAGGATTACCATCTGGAACCATGGCAATACTGAGGGATGGAAGAAGAACTGTAAAGAGTAGAGTTCTCACTTTGAAGACCTGGATTCAATCCTAGATCTATTGTTTACCAGCTTTAGTTAACTATCTTGAAACTCAGTTTATAAATCACAATAATAATAGTATCTTCCTATGTCCTGTGGTGGTTGTTAAGAAGAAGACAAGTTTATAAAGGTGTTGACTGGCAATCAAAAATGTAAAAAAAAAAAAAAGATAGAACTAGCATTATATTAAAGAATTATTATATGCATTCATATGACCAAAATTGTTACATGGAGAAAAAAGTACTTAGTAGTAACACATTAATCTTTATGCTGGAATTGATCATTTTTCTTCATGCAAACTATTAAAAATGTGTTTTATATCATTACAGACTATGACATTTATTTTTCACAATTAACATAGCTGATTTATTGTATCTGCACAGTAGAATTTTTTATACCACCTTCTGCTGTATTTTTAATCTATGTATTTTGGCCTGACCTTTTGGGTAGATATTTGAAATGTTGTAGAGGAAATAGGTTGTAAATGTGTTGGTAGATATATAGCCCCACGTTGCACAATCAGTTCTGTTATTATTTTTTGTTCTTTAAAAATTTTTTCTGTGTTGTGAAATTCAGAGATTTTAAGCACACGGCTTGGTTAGATCCAACAAATGTATACACGCCTATCGATATGTTGATCCTTCCATCATCCTAAAGCTTTCCTGTACCCATTTCCAGGCAGACTCTCTCAGACACAATAACTGAATTGCATTTATCTATTCTAGAACAATATGTAAATGATTCATACATTAGATAATTTTTCCTGTAAGATTTCTTTCACTCTGCATGGTGAGTTGGTTGTGACAATTTTTCTCTTCCTCCAGCAATGTGTAGGAATTTTGATTCCTCTACATCTTTATAAAAATTTAATATTTTTAGTATTTTTATGTAAATATGCTTACATGGTATCTCATATGGTTTTAATTTTCACCTTCCTAATAATCACTGATATTCAATATTTTTCTGTGTTTAATGGTTATTTATATATCTTTCTTTGTGACTTGTTCAAACATACTGCCTATTTGTTTTAAATATTGGGATGTTTTACTTTGTAATAGTGAGTTATGGTTTTTTTGATATTTGTGATATAATTTTTGTCAGATATATAATTTCTGATGGTTTTCTAGTATATAGTTGTTTCATTCTTTTCTGTATAATATTTTAAGTCTAACTTTTAATTCTGAATGTTATAGCATTTGCATTTGATGTGATTTTTTTTTACATAGTTCCATTTAAGTTTATGTCTTCTTATTTATTTTTCATTTCTTTTTGTTTATCTTCTATTTCTTTGTATATCTGTTGCCTTCCCCTACTCCTTTCTGCTTTATTTTAGGCTAAATACATTTGTTTTATGATAATTTTTATCTTCTTTGCTTGCTTATTAGCTACAACTGTTTAACTATTTTAAAAATTGCTTGAGAGTGTATTTTATATATCTTTAACTTAGTCTATATTCAATTAATATTATAACACTTCACATAAAGGACAACAATATAAGGACGGAGGGGGAAGAAAGTGGGTATAAGTAAACAGGATATAGGGGGGATAAAGGGTGGTGGAAAAAAATATAAGAAAATAAAGAGAAAAAGAATCAGGAAGCATAAAATAATATGCTTTCTTTGTTTTTCCTTGAGACTTTTCACATTTGTTGTAGTACATTTTACTTCTACATATACATTTTTTTAATTCTTACAGTGCATTAACATGTCCTCAATACATATTGCATAATAATCACTTGAAAAGTCCCTGGCCTCCATGAAAGCAAGGTACCCTTCATATATATTAAAGGCTTTAGTTGAGGTGAAACACATATTTCACAACTAACACTAGTGGATACATTTAAATATACTACCTTATTTCTTCTACTGCCACAGAAAGGTATATTTTTGTCCAACTGGAGATTAACAAAGAGAAAGAGGGGACTAGACTCCGTATTTCCTGCCCCTGGTCCTGTGTTCTTCTATTTTGTTGGAGGCACTGGCTTTATCCCTCTAAATTTTTATCGTAATTTCAGTATCCCTGTGTCAAAGAGATAATTTATTTTGTCATATTAGCTTCCAAATACAATTATTTCCAGATACAGCTGACCATCACCCTAGAAATCAAATCCATAGCTAATGTGTATAATTGGCATTGTTTTATATCATCGTTTCAAATGCATATGAGACAGCTAGGAATATTCAAAACCAGCGGGGATGTTCACTATTATGCCTGTTAATCATAACAACAGGATATAACATATTTTAGGAAAAAGAAACAAAGGGTTGAAAAAAAAGTCTGCAAACCATAACTTTCCTGATAATAAATTAAGGAACCCTAACTGCCAAGCTATGAAACTCAGTCGATGGGCGGTAGCCCTGAAACAACAACAACAAAAAAAGCACAACAGTCTTAGAAACCATTAAAACTGATGTGATCATAAATCCATTCCATAAACCCAGGGACTTGGATTATACTGTATTCAAAAGACCAACTTTGTGAAAGTGACTGCTAAAGTTATTTACAATAAACACTGGGAGGAGGAGGAACATATTCCCGTTAGGCCAGAGGAATAGGCAAACTGAGTTAGCCTTTATCAAACAATATGAATGAAGAGTATTCCTTCTATACAACCTAAAACTGTACCAGAATCTACTGAAGGGCATATGTCTCTATAGAAATTAAAGAGGCAGAATTTCTCCTGTGATGAGAAGGAGCCCAAACACTTCTGTTTCCGCATTTGAGAGGTGGGGTATTTGGGAGGATGACAGGGGAGTGGAGGAAAATCTCTGACTCTCTGGACTCAAATGCCAGATCGGCCTTTGTTTATAGATGTCAGAGGTAGCTTGTTTTAGACCCAACACAAAGATGTTTATTCTATATGTTTGTGTATATTTTATAGAAAATAAAAAGCACAAAGGTGTTAATTTCCATGAGTTTTGGCTACCACATACAGAAGATATAGACCATTTACATCACTACAGAATAATTGCTTATGTCCTTTCAGTCATTCCTCACCCACAGGCAGCCTTGTCCTAATTTATATCAGATTGATTAGTTTTGTCATCCATATGTTTCACAGACTTCTGCTTCTGGTCAAAAAAAAGTAACGAGGGCCTGGCCAGTGTGGCTCACTGGTTGAGCATTGACCCATGCACCAACAGGTTGTCGGTTCGATTCCCAGTCAGGGCACATGCCCAGGTTGTGGGCCAAATCCCCAGTAGGGGGCATGCAGGAGGTGGCCAATTGATATTCTCTCTCATCGATGTTCTTCTCTCTCTCCCCTCTCCCTTCCTCTCTCTCTAAATCAATAAAGAAAAAATAAATAAAAGAAGTAACTAGAATTAGATTTATTCTTCTAATTAAAATTAATAAAAAATCAGAGAAAATATATGAATTAAAAGGGGTTTTACGACAGTGGCCATCAGGCAGTGAAAATCAGTGATCCCTGAGACATAGGAAACAAATGAGCTGAGCCCAACAATTGTCCCCATTCACCGTCCTAAGTGACATTCCCGGTGGCTGCTTAGAGCTGAGGAACCCAGCGGAGCTGGAAAGACTCCCTGAGTGAAAGACACCTTGCTGAGTCCCGGGAGAGGAAAGTGCCTAGAGTTTGGAGGACATAGTACCAAACACAGGATTTGGGTGATCCACACAGTGATCCCCGCATTTATTCAGCAAAATACTAATCAAGTCATAGGCCTGAGTGAAAAATGTCCAAGTGAAAGTGAACAGCCACTATGGATAATTAGAAGGAAGAGCACTTAGCACTCACACAGACCGGAAATAGTGCTAGGCATTAGCCAGAGAGGACCACCAAGTAGTTTACCACATAGTATTCTGGGTAGAGTACTCAGAAAGGTCTTGCGTTACTAGAAAGAGATAATTATTCCTAGCCTAATGACTGCCCTTGTCCCACATCACATTCATTAAAGCAAGACCTGAAAGGATCAAATTGCTTCCAAGTAACATAACTGCACCCTGGGGAGAAAAAAATATATATTTTAGAAACACAAAAATATCAGGCAATGACAATGTAAAATCTACAGTCTACCATCCAATAAACAAATCTATTAGGCATACAAAGAAACAGATAAATGTGATGTGAAATCAAGAAGAGATCAATCAATAAAACTCCACTAAAAACTAGCACACGTTAGAAATTTAGATCAGGACATTAAAATAGTAATGCATTACTGTATTAGCTATGCTTTAAAAGGTTAAGAAGGATTTAATGTGTAAAAACATGAAATATATAAAAAGTAGAGATGAGAACTATAATGTATCAGGAGAAAATACCTACATCTCTGTTAAAATTCTCCATATTGTTATAGATGTTATCTACCTTCTTTTCCATTACCTTCCTTAGGATTTTTGCCATAGAATTTTTTATTTGTTTATTTGGTTGGTTGGTTGGTTGGTTTTAACCCTTTATTCATTATAATATTGGGGGGTAATTTTCTTGTGTATTACTGTTAACTGTTTTCTTTCATGACTGTGGTCACATTTTATTTTATTTTTTTAATAATTTTTAGTTGAGTGCTGGGTATGTTTATAAAAACTCAATGGGATTGAAGTAAATCATATCTATCTTCAGAAAGTGCTAGTTGTCTCCTGACAGTTTGCTAGAGTAGAGGGTGAGTTGTGGCAAGATCTTGATATGTGGCAAGATCTTATTGTTTTGGGCTTGTTGCAGATTTAGCTTGATTCAGGTTCAAAAGTAGGATCAAATTTTTCTTATGACTGTTAGCCAAACTGTGAGAACGGTTTTTTACTTTCTGACAGGTAATTAAGATGTAATGGATGTTTTGGCAAAACAAACTCTATACCCAAATTTGAAAGCATGCTCTCATAAGCAATAAAACTTTAACCTCCGAAGTCTCAGTTACCTAATCCATAATAGATTTAATAATACCTCCATCATAGAGTGGGTGTAAAACATCAAGGAAGTAGCAGCTTTACTTATTTTTTATTTTTAATTGATTTTTAGAGAGGAAGAGAGAGAGAGAGACAGAAACACCAATGAGAGAGACATCAATTGGCCAACTCCTGCACACCCTCAGTGGGGATCGGGCCCACAACCTGGGCATGTGCCTTGCCTGGGAATTGAACTGGTGACCTCTTTGTCCATGGGTTGGTGCTCAACCACTGAGCAACACCAGGAAGGCCAATGAGGTAACAGTTTTAAAGTGCCTAACAAGCCCTGACCGGTTTGGCTCAGTGGTTAGAGCATTGGCCTGTGGTCCAGAGAGACCTGGGTTCGGCTCCCGCTAAGGGCACGTACCTCGGTTGCAGTTTGTCCCCAGCCCTGGTTGGGTTGTGTGGGTGGCAACCACTCCATGTGTCCCTTTCACATCCATGTTTCTCTCTCTTTCTCTCTTCCTCTCTCTCCCTCCCACTCTCTCTGAACAATATATGGAAAAATGTCCTCTGGTGAGGATAAAAAAACAAAACAAAAAAAACAAAAATAAAGTGCCTCACAAAGTATCTGACCCTTAAAATTTGGCAAGTAAAGAAATAAAACTCTAAACCTAGGCTGTCAGACACCAGTGCCTCCCTCTTACAGTGTTGGAGAAATACAGAGATAGACCATGGAGAAATACTCAGATACTGACATACATGGGGACTGTGGAACTTTATTGACCCCTTGGTGAGAATTCAAGCCTACAAAGCTAGTAAGTTTTATTAGTAAGTTTTATATTCATGCATTTAAATACAGACCTACTTGAAAATGATTAATTTGAATATACTGATGGTGAAAGAATGTATAGGAGGCATGCCATGTGATAGCCATGAGAAAGCCATTGCATCAGGCACAGCTTGCTTCATGAAGGGAATGCGGAAATTGGATCAGATGGGCAACACTGTACAAGCTGCTGAAAATAATTTTTTCCAGCTTTGTGAGATTTTGAATTTTGATAAATTATTTCACAACTAAAAGGACTATCAACACTTGAATGCCACTCTTAAAGAATTAACTACCTGTAAATCTGGCTTAAAAGGTGGTTTTATAAATAATAGGGTTAGTCAAAATTAAACTTTTGGAATCAAACTTTCCTAGATTGCAATCCCCAGTTCTAACACACACTATCTACATAATGTTAGATACAAGAATGCACATCTCTAAGTCTCAATTTCCTTATTTGTAGAATGAGGATAATGGCAATAATAATGCACAGGCAAATCAGATAGTGCCTTGGTAAATAAAATAATTCACATAAAATGTGATGTATGAGAATATCCACTGTAAATGCTTAATAAATGTTAGATTTTTCTTATCTAAGTAAAAAGCACCATCTATAATTTGAGATGAGATATGTATCTGGAAAGTGTGTGCACGTGCGTGTGTGTGTGTAATACACACAGAATTTGATTTAAAAGCTAGGTTTTGATTATTAAACATACAGTATAAGAAATATTTGTAATCACCTTTGTATAAATGGATCGACTTAATATTAAAAGATTAAATGATTTAGTTTTCATGGTAATTTTCAAATTAATTAGCTATGTATCTTGATTTAGCATTGGCCTCCCTCTATGGATATAAACATAGCTAGAACCTAAGTCTACATTTTTGCCAGTGGTTATTTATCCAATATTATTATTATTGTAAACATGTATCCTTTTCATAGAACTTACCTAACCTGTTTTTTATACCCAACCCTACATTTGCTTGAGTTTCCCAGGCTCTAAAAGTACATAGTGATTGTGGACGAGTAGAATCCAATCATCCTGAGGTCTAATTTGGGTGCTTTAGAGAAATGAAATTGACATTTTTATATTTTCATGGACTTAAAGAATTGCTTCACAGAAATAAAACGTATACTGTAATTTATCCCAAAAAATGAAAGGTATTATAAGATAGTTATATATTGATTACCACAGAGTATGACAAAGGGCAAATTCATATTTAATATTAGTTTTCATTTTCAAGTTAATTTAAACTTTTAAGTGTATTTTAAACTTCTTGTAATCAACAGAAAGGATTTGAAGTAACGTAGAAACTATAGACATGAGAATGTTATCTAATTTCATAGGTTGTTGAATGTGTCTCCTATTGCATCCAGTGCTCATGGACTGATTTTTATCTTTGATTTCCAAAAAGAGTACAGTACAAGAGTAAACAGCAAATGTTATAATCATGAGTTATCTTGTTAGGAAAGTAGATTTGGGAGTTAAATAACAGGAATGTAGACAAGAATTATATCTATAAATCATATAACAAAAATTTGTATATACTATTCTAGCCCTTGATAGGAAGAATTTTTAAAGTTCAGTAATTACATAAACAATTTTAATCTACTCTTACTCTTTAAAAGATTTCAGCTTTTAAAAGTGTTTTCTTCATCTTAAAGTTTCTGTTTTGGCTGCTTGATTGCAAACACCTGAAGCCTACTTTCACTAAGAAGGAAAACTGCAGGCTGATTTAAATGATTATATATATATATATATATATATATATATATATATATATATATATAACCTGAATGTCGGGATCTCTTATTTATCACTTTCACTATTACTCAATAGCAAAGATATATTTTGTACCTAAACTATATCTTACATGAAGAATTATAATTTTCTAATTTTTTGAAAAGCTTACATAGGATGGAAGAATCTTTGTGTAGAACTTTCACTCTGTAATCATTCATAGCTCCTAATATTATACTAAGTGCTGAGAAAGAAACATTACATTTTAGATTTGAGAAGCACCATAATAATTGAATGCATTTTACAAATGGGAATCCTTAAGCCCAGATTATTTGCATAACTTGCCTCAGGTCATACAACAATTTAGTGTCAGAACCAGGTCTAAAATCAGAACCAATTGGTTTTCTACTGTATTTCTGGAACATAGTAAGAGATACAACTGGAAAAAGACAATAGGAGTTTAAAGGGTTTCAACTTGTCTCACACTGATTGAAAGTTGGCTTTGAATAAACATGTTCCATTTCAGAAGGTCCTCATACACCTTAGAATAAGGCTGCATTCTCAAGTTCTCATGGTTTTCACTACTCTCTATGGCCCCATACAGGAAACACTTTATCTGACTGCCAGGTGCTTGGAAATATTTTATTTAAAAATTTAAAGTTTCTTTTCTTTTAAGAAATGAAATGAACTAATCAAAGGCATTTTGGGGAACTATTCTACAAGGCTCTATTTTTAGCTTTCAAAATTTTATCCATTTAACGTGACACATCTAAGTTTATATGATTCTCCCAGTTGGATAGCATCATTTCAACCCCTGAATGGCCATATAGCTTGTTTTTAACATAAAGATGAAATAATAATATAATACCTGTCAAAACACTTTCTAAATTATAAAGCACTACATCATTAGGTGATGTCATTATAATGATCCCCTACTGTTTCTCCCTGAGGCACTAGTTCCAATTGCCCTGGTAGCAGTATCCTTGTATTACCATTTGTCTCAATGTTTTCTTTCCTGCTCACCACATCACCATAAGATGGTGAAATTCATGAAGACAAAATTATGCATTATCTATTTCTTTTTATCTTATTGGATTTTCTTTCTCATGTACAATAAGGAATCAAATAAATATAATTTTGCTGAGTGTTCAATATAGATTTATTTTCAAACCCAAAATAACAAAAGAAGGAAGACAACGAAGATGAAGACTGGAAAGAGAGGAAGGAGGAGGAGGAAGAATAAGAAGAAAGAGAAGGAGAAGAAGCTGCTGCTGCTATATTAGCCCTGGCTGGGTTGTTCCATTGGTTGTAGCATTGTCCCTACACCAAAAGGTTGTGGATTTGATTCCGGGTCAGGGCACATACAGTAGTCCCTCACCACTTCGCGCTTTGGACTTTCCCAGCGGCTTCACTCAACCACGATAGAGTGAAGCCGGGAAAGTTGAAGTGCGAAGTGGCAAGGGATGACTGTATTAATAAAGAATCCTACTTCATGGAAATTCATTTATTGAGGTAGAGTCTGGAACTGATTAACCACAATAAACGAGGGCCGACTGTACCAAGGTTGTGGGTTTGATGTTCAATCAAGGCATATAAGGGAGGCAACCAATCAATGTTTCTCTCTCACATGAATATTTCTCTCTCTTTCTCACTTCCTCTCTCTCTCTAAAAATCAACAAAAACATATCCTTGGGTGAGGATTTTTAAAAAAGAAGATGCTATATTAAATCTATGTAAATAATTAGTTCTTACATTTTCCCAATAAAGCCATCTCTCAATAAGGTCCTTACTGCAGTAAAATGAACAAAAATTAAGGATATTTTTGGAGGTGGCACACACAGTACAAAGGGCACTTACTGGATCTGTAGTTAGAAAATCGATTTCTAGTCCTTTTTAACTTATACTTAATTCATTTAGTACAATATTGTCCTTAATCTTGTTAATAGTGACATACCTTACTGACCCACTTATTATTAACCTTAGTTGTTGTTTTTTTTTTTTAATATTTGTTGAACAGTGTCACCCAAATAGGACCTTGATATTGTTGCTCATAAATATTTATTAGCAAATCTGATGTTTTATTGTAAACAACCTGACTTGTCTCCTACTTGCCTTTAGTATTCTGCAGTTTCACTTTGATTGCATAGATGTCATTGTTTTTTTGTTTATTCTGCTTGGGGTTTATTGAGATTTCCATATCTTTGGAATAGTGATTTACACAATTTCTGGAAAGCTCTTACCTGTTTCCTTCTCAAACACTACCTCAGCTCCATCTAGTCCACTTTCCCATTATAATTCAAATTAAATATATTTTAGCTTTCTTATTTCCTCTCCCATCTGTCTTAACATTCATTTATTTCTTAGTAGCTTAAATACTTCATTAATTCTCTCTTTAGCTTACTCTACAGTACTGTTTAGCTCAACCATTCTGTTGTTACATATATATGTACTTATCTGTATATGCATGTGTGTGTTTTGTGTGCATAAGCTATGTTTCTAAAAATACCTATTTTGTTTTTTATTAATCTTCCAGTTTCTTATTATTTTTGAGATATTTATTTTATTAATGTAAACATGTTATGTACAATTATTCTATTTTTGTAACTTACAAAGTCTTTAGAGGTCAGATTCTACGTGTTTTGTTTTTGCCCCACTTTGCTCCCACTCAGACGCCTGGTTTGCTTCTGGTTTTGTAATTTTAGATTCCTCAGAACTTTACCTGTGAGAGGTGTTAAGGTCTGGATTTCAAGAGAGAATTTGTGTTTGTTTCTGCAATATGTTTGGGGCATTAGCAATTTGAAGCCACCTAAAAGAGATCCTTTTTTCCCCAAAAAATGTATTTATACCTTGCATTGTTCTTAAAAGGGTTTAAGATACCTTAAAATTGTGTAATATTCAACAGAAGAAAATGAGTCACAAAATCATGGCAAAGGAAAAAAAGAGGGAGAAAAATAAAATAAAACCAAGAGGTAAAGTCATGGGGGTCCATGCATTTGTTAGTTTCTCACAAATTTGGTGTAACAAGAGTTTTTTGACTATACAGGATGATTCTAAATTTATCTGCAAATATTTTTGAAAACTGGCTGGGGATTATAAAATCTCAGGAGAGATTTTTTTTTTTTTTTTGTCTAGCATTAAAAATAATATATGGAAATTTTCTTGATTTATTCTTCTGAATGATGGGGCTACTTCCTGTGTGCCATTTTTTCTCACGGTAGAATCCTATAATGATGGGGTCTAGCTTTACAGAGGTCTTTATATAAGATAATCTTGGTTAGGCACTTCAGCTATAAAAATATATATTTCTGATGAATGTAAATAGTACTAAAATTAAATACAATTCTCTTCAATTTTTATATTGGAGACAGAGCATTACTGTCCCCATAACAATATATATCAAACCTACTCTTTGACCTTGAATTCTTAATTTGTAGAATTTATCATACAGATATGCTTCCATATATACAAAATGACAAATGTATATTTCTATTCCTTGAAAAAATTTGCTAAAATAATAAAATAGTAAATGACTGCAGGACTGTTTAATAATCTATGATATGAATGAAAATATGCTGCTGGAAAAAGAATGGAGAAGTTTTACATAGTACTGTAGAAAGTTTCCAGAATTTATTAGAGAGCAAAATAAAGTTCAGAACAATGTATATAGAACGATATAGTTTGTGTAAAATGAATAGAAAAATAAATATGTAAATTTCAATTCATTTATATTTACATACTAGAAGGATACATAAGAAAATATTCTAAAAGTTAGGTATGGAAATAAGGATGAAGATTGTCAATGCAGTCAAAGGTAGAAGTGAATGTTTCTCAGGTACATATTTTGATAAAATTTAATTTTAAAACTTGTTAATATACAAAATAATTTAAATAATTAGAAATAGACACATTTAAATTTCAAATATTTACTTATTTTCCATGAGTACCTAAGGTACTTGACTGCTAGAAACAATAATCACCTGATAAAATGTTTAAACAATGTATACTAATTGTAAAACTTGAAACCTATCTGTGATAAAAGAATGTAGATTTAAATGTAATTATATTTACATGAAGAAATAACTAGAAGAATAGCGAAAATATAACAATATAATTAAGTATTGGGATTACAATTATGTCTATTGATCCTCCCTGAATCAAAAATGTTAAGGAGCCCTGGCCGGTTTGGCTCAGCAGTTAGAGAGTGGGCCTGCGGTCCCAAGAGACCAGGGTTCGGTTCCCGCTAAGGGCATGTACCTCAGTTGTAGTTTGTCCCTGGCCCTGATTGGGTCGTGCAGGTGGCAGCCACTCGATGAGTTCCTTTCACGTCGATGTTTCTCTCTCTCTTCTCTCTCCCTCCCACTCCATCTGAACAAAAAAATGGAAAAATGTCCTCGAGTGAGGATAAAAAAAAAAGTTACCCAAGGAAATAGCATTGCTGCTTTTCTCATATATACATACACATACACATGTATAATTGTGTATATGCACACATTTAGAGAGGCATTTAAAATACACATACACAATCTAATAATTATATATATACAATTTTTTTATGAAATATACTTATATTAGTTATAGTGTTTTCCTCTTAATTTCACTATGGAATTATTTCCATGACAGTTCAGAGTATCCTAATATCTGGATGTATTTTTTTGTCATTTATTTAAAGTGATTATATTTTTGCTACACTTTCAAATTGCTGACCTTTTTTCATTACTGAAAATTTGTAATAAACAAAATTGCTTGTTTGATCTATTTTCAAATGATGTTATCCTTTTATGGTTTCCTTAAATTCTATCTAGAACAATGTAAGATGTAAGTAAAATATTGGAAATTATAGCTTTCCTAACAAAAAATATACTATGATTAAGTGTTTCTATATGTGTTTTATTAGTCCATAAGCTCATTGACAAAAGAGGTTATGAAATAACTTCATTTCTATATTCTGTATTTCTAGAATAGTGTCTGCGGTATAGAGTGTTCAGTAAAGGCTTAATACATACATGAGCACATTCAAACGTTTTCTAAGTGAAATGAACAACCCATTGTGCTCTCTGCCCTAGGAACACACACACATACTCACACACACTTGCGAGTGTACTAGTGTGTACACAAGTGAATATACATAAATGGCTCTTACTTTTGTATAAAACAGGTATAATGCTACTTTCTGTTTTACTGGATTTTATTGAGATTGGACCCTTTAAACTAAAATACTTTTGGTGTTTTGGGTGTAAAGTCAAACTCTTACGTAGTCGTAATTTCAAATATTATAGAGCATGGCATGTTTCGCTTTAACTTCCTGTACCAAAAGTTATTTCCTTAATATACTTTATACTTATAATGAAAATGGTACTAGCTTTTTGCATATACATTTTACTACCTCTTTTTCCTCAGATATCTTTGCTTAACTTTCAAAGAATTATATTAATGAAATTTCTTTCAGTACAACTACAAAGTCTAAGTAGCCTGGGCAAGCCAGTATTACATGCATAATGATCAATATCTGAGCAAAAACAGCCATACATCATTAAAAGTCTGAAATTAGAACTTCTTTTTCAACAAAATGAGAATTCGCTTTTACCTTAAACCAAATTACTCTTTGTTGGAAGAAATTTATTGCATTTTGAAGCACCACAAGATAAAAATAATTCTGATACAGGCTGCAATTTTTTTTTTGCAAGCCAGTATTTATTTAAGACTATTTTATTTTCACTGTGCATATTTCTGGCTTTTTCCTCCCAAGCTGTTTGCTCTTTTATAGCAAATGAAAATATGTTTGCGGAAATTGCATATAAAACTGTTTATTGAGACTTAAATCTTCTGTGACTGTTTTGTTTTCAAACCTCACAGTTGCTATTCTCTCTTTCTCTCCTTCCCTGCTCGCCTCCCCACAACCTCTTACTCTCTCTCCAAAAAGCCTTAGTATAATTAAAATCTTATATCTTGTATACTCTTGGTCTGTCATTCATTCCAATAATTAGGCTAAGACACTGTGAGGTAAATTTCAGCTATTTAATGTTGCTGAGTAGATGGGTAAAGAAACAACAGTTGCATGCCCAGGATCTAAGAACATTTACTTATATTTTACATATAATATAAGAGAGTAATTTTTGCATATTATATTAGTTAGAATTTAGGTATGGCTTCATCTAGAGATTCAATAGTGGTTTAACCAGCCCAGCTGATGAGGCTTAGTGGTTGAGTGTTGACCCATGCATCAAGAGGTTGCTGGTTCGATTCCTGGTCAGGACACATACCCAGATTGTGGGGCCAACTCCCAGTGACGGGTGTGCAGGAGGTGGTCAATCGATGTTCTCTATCATTGATGTTTCTTTCTCTCCCTCCCTCTCCCTTTCTCTCCCTTCCTCTCTCTAAAAATAAATAAAGAAAAACAATTTTTAAAAAATTAGTGGCTTAACCAAAACAGAGTGTTATTCTTTTCTGTAGGTAAGTCCAAGAGTGAGCAGGTTAGAATCCCAGTGATTCAGAAGTGAGCTGCTTCCAGAGGGCTGCTGTGCCATTCCCAAAATGCAGTCAAAGGAGCAGGATGTGGGGAAAGGGAAGAAGAACCTTGACCCCAGCAAATAAACACTGTCTCGAAAAGAGGCACTGCTCTCTCTTCTCTGTGATATTACTTTGATGGGAATTAGTTAAAGAAGCTTATCTGGCTGCAAGGCAGTTATGAAAAAGTGATATCTATATTAGGTGGTCACAAGCCTACCTAAAATTTAGAGACTCCATTGCTGAAGGAGAGACACAGCCCTGGCCAGTGTGGCTCAGTTGGTTGGAGGGTCAACCCATACACCGAAAGACAGAGGTTTTGATCCGGTTGGGGCACAGGCAGGAGGCAACCAACAGATGTTTATCTCTCACATAAACGTCTCTCTCTCTCTCTCTCTCTCTCTCTCTGTCTGTCTCTCCCACTCCCTCTCCCTCTCCCTCTCTCTCAAAATCAATAAAATTTAAAAAAGAGGAGAGGACATAAATTAGCAGTCTCTGGAGATTCATTTAATTATTTTAAGTAGAGAGTAGAAAGACAGTTTCTATAAAGGGCAGATAAATAGTGTAAAAAAAGAAGATGTGTAATGAAAAATTACTTTTTAGCTGGGGCTATTATTCAATATGTTTATGTTGATTGGACTGATCTATTAGAGCAGGAAAATTTGTTGATATAAGATAGAAAGAGGATAGTCACAGAAGTAGAGCTCTTGAATGTGTCATGTGTGGTGAACTGATATCAGAGAAACAGAGAAACCCAAATACTCTATGATCTCACTAATGTGTGGAATCTATAAAAAACTGAACTCATAGAAATAGAGAATAGTTTAGTGGTGCCAATGGGCAGGGTGGGAGAGGTGGAAAAAATGAATGAAATTTGTCAAAGAGTTCAAACTTTCAATTATAAGATAAATAAATTCTGGGAGTATAATGTACTCCATGGTGACTATGGTTGACAATATGGTACTGTATATTTGAAAGTTACTAATAAAGAAGATTTTTGGGGGGGGGGGGTATGTGCTCCTAGTGGGAACCGAACCCGGGACTCTCTGCTCTGCAAGCCGATGCTCCAACCTCTGAGCCAAACCGGCCAGGGCTTTTTTTTTTTTTTTTTTTTAAAGAGATCTTAAAAGTTCTTTCCACACACACACACACAAAAAAAAAATACCTGAGATATGACATGACAGATGTGTTAACTAACATTATTGTGGTCATTTGGCAATATACACATATATCAAATAATTATGTTGTATACCTTAAACTTATATGATGTTAAGTGTCCATTATATCCCAATAAAGCTGGGGTGGGGGGAATGGTATGGACCTTAAATAAGAACAGAGGTAATTTACTATTTAGAGTAGGAGAGAAGTAAGCTACAAAATTTTAGTTCTTTTGGTAGTTGAGGGACATGGCAGTTCTCTTAACGTCACTTCTATTTCTTTAGCCAAATAAAAAAGCTAGAATATTAGATAACATAGAAAAAATGCAGAGGATGTGTGGTGTTGGAAGTTTAAGGTGGAGGAGAAGATGTCATTGCAGTTTTTCAGCTAACTGGAGGACCAACTTAACTTAAGCACCTACAGGATAACTGGTAACATTTCCCAGCAATGTGAGCTCATACATTTCAAGTAGCATGTCAATAGTATTCGTATTTCCTTGAAACATATTCCGATGCTCAGTGATAGAGATGGAACAGCCACAGATTTGAAAATTATGACGATTGGCATTTTGCCACACACATTCTTCAAAGGGAAGAAAGAAACAGTAAAAGGGTGGTAATGTTTATTATCAATACCATGTGATACTTTTTGGATATGAAAGAAAGTAAATCTGTGAGGGGAGTGATAGGAAAAGTGTCAATGCATTAAAGTTTAGGACAGGGTTTAAAGCATTGGAGCAAGGGAATAGCTGTTGGGAGATGGAAAGTTAGAAGCTGGTGATCAAATTGAGATGTGGACCTTGAGCACAGCCATGAAAATGAATTGCTGACATGAGTAATGTCATTAAAAACAAGGAGGGCAAGGTTATTACAAGTCAGATGTTCTTGAATAGTCTACTTGATTGTTTACCATGAAGGGTGAGAGAGTAAAGTAAAAACAAGCAAGATAATATCTTTGTGCTAAAATCTTTGATGACCATGGGAAGGTGGCTGGGATGACAATAGATGACAGCAATAAGAAAGAGGAGACATTGGTATCATTGGATGGCATTTGCTTCATAGGCTCTGTGGAGTTTTATGGGGGAGGAAGTAGAAGCCATCAGGAAGTGGCAGTGAGCATCTCACTCAACCTCCAGGGCTCATGACATTAGAAAAACTTATGGAAAACCACCTCCATAGAGAACAATTGTCTTTCTATTGGAACGATACATTGAAGAAAAAGGACAAGAAAAAGTGGTCCTAGAAAATGTTGCTGATGGAAGACCATGAGTTTTAGAGAGCAGATGGGAATGAGTTGGCACCTTGGATATCTGAGTCAAATTAAGGGATATATAAAGACCTGAAAGGCTTATAGTCTTTGAAGTAATAGAATAAACATGATTGTAGGGTGTTAGGAAATGGTCACTCAAGGCAAGATGGTAATACATTTTAGTTATAATCATTGGGGGTAGGAGATTGCACTCCTAAACAGTTCGCTGTAATGTCACAGGGATCATGCATATACGAAGTGTGCAATGTCAACAGAAGCAAATATAATACTATAGACACCCATTCAAATTTCTTTTTTAAGTAATTTTAATTAATTTTAGAGAGAGAGGAGGGGGAAGAGAGAGAGACCCATCAATTAGGGATAGAACCTGCAACCTAGGTATGTGCCCTGACAGGGAATCAAATCTGTGACTTTCTGGTGCACAGAGCTGGTCCAACCAACTGAGCCATATCAACCATGCTGTTCATTTTTTTTTTTTAAATTCTCACCTGAGGATATTTTTGTATTTATCTTCAGATAGAGCAGGAGGGAGACAGGGAGGAAGAGAGAGAGAGAAACATGGATGTGAGAGAGACACATTGTGTGGTTGCCACCCACATGACCCCAACTGGGGCCGGGGACAAACTGCAACTGAGGTATGTGCCCTTAGAGGGAACCAAACCCCAGACTCTCCGGTCTGCGGATGATACTCTAACCACTAAGCCACACCAGCCAAGGCCAAATTTCTTGATATAAAGCAAAGGCCAGGTAAGTGGTGGGCTGAGGAGAACATACATGACCTTACACTTTTTAAGATGTAAAACTGTCTACTATATATTAAGACCTTGGCCAGGTGATCCCGGAGATACAGATGAATCTCAACGATCCTCTAAGATGTACATTCTTAGAGCTCTGTGTCAATTTGCTCACTGTATGCTCTCTGCCTGGTGCAGGGTTTCTCACTTAATAGGGTCTGACTATATACATTGCTGAAAGCCACCACTAACTCTTCCCTAGGCTACACCTCATTTAATTCTCACAATAAGTTAATGAAGGAGTAATGTAATTAGCTTTATCCATATTTTATACATGAAGGGACTGACATTTAAAAATAAAAAATAAATTGTTCTCAGGTCATATAGCTGATAAGTGTCAAAGCCTGATTTAAAGTCTGAGTTCTTATAATAAAAAGAGGAAAATGACAACCCAAAACACTATGGAGACCTCATGTTCTGTCTAGAAGAAAGGGAGATAACTTGCCAAACAGAGCAAAGAATCACAGAAGAGATATTATATGAAGTGAATCTTGAAGAATCAGTAAAATGTTCAGATGAGAGGAGGGAGAGGGAGCAGTCATCCCAATCAGGGACAGTAACATAGGGAAAGTTCAAAGGAATAGATGAATTCAATGAGGTTTTTGGACAATAAGCTGGCTTTAGAACAAGTAATAAAATGTAGGAGTGTGTGTGTGTGTGTGTGTGTGTGTCTGTGTTTGTGTCTTCTGGAAGGGCTGGATGTAAATAGTAATGAGTCTTGTATTCAACTCTAGGTAATATGGCCTTTATCCTGAATACCTTAAGGAAGTATTAAATACTTTTTTAAAGGTAAGAGATGTGTTTAAATTTGTGTTTTAGAATTAACCCTTTGAAAGACTGTGGATGATAGAATGAGAAAGGTTAAGATTCAAGGCACGGAACTATTGCAATATGTAAAATTGCCTGTTTTGTGTGTTATTGCTCAGTAAATATTAATTAAGTCTGAAACAAAAACAATTATTATTGCTTTATTTCCTGTACAACTGATTTGATTAACTCTTTTTATATCTCAATGTACCAGCTAAAATTAACTTATAGTAGGGTATCATAGTAACATGACTGTATATAGATAAAGGTAATTCTAAAATAAGACTCAATAGGACATAATTGGCACAAGATGTTAGAAATACTGCATAATAAAACTGGCATTTAACCTGTGTGCATGCATATTGGTACATGAGAGAGAGGTATTGATGGGCTCAGCAGAATGAGTGAGGGATATATGGTGGTCTGAGAAAAGGAAGGTGTATGCCACACTGCAGATTTGCAGTTAATCTGTGGAGTGCAGGGAAACTTCAGTGGGAGACTTATGCCATATATCACCAAATACTACAGCTCAAATGGCAAGACATGTGAAACAATGTCTCTCACTTCTTTCTTAACTCACACTGCCATTTATGCACAAGAGCCATAGTGATTTGAAATGAAAAGGAGTTCAATGTTACATGAAGAGGGATACAAAATCCAGGGGAATAAGAAACATCTTCTTATGCTGCTCTGAGGTGATCATATAATATCTAGTACTAGAAGTGACATTTTTAATCACATTCATTTATTCAACAAATATTAAAAGCTTGCTGTGTACCAGGCACTATGGACACAAAGATAAATATTGTAAAGCTCTACACTCAAAATTCTGTAGTAGAATATACCAAGTATAAAGATCCATGTAAAAGAAAATAATTGCTCCAATATTGTGAAGTTGTATCTCTAACAGAGATAAGAACAGAAAACCATAAGAACTTGGTAAAAAAAAAGTATTTAGTTGTGCTTTGGGACAAAAATAAATATCATGGTGATTATGTTCCAGACAGAGAAGTTGTAATTTGCATGTGCTAAACATCAAGCTTTAGGTCAAATAGCTATTATTTAGATCTGAAGTTCAAATACAGCCTCAAAGCCTGTGCTACATCATTATACCATTTTGCTTTCAATACTTATGGTGTGCTGATTTATAGGATTCTACATGAGAAGATATTAACCCTGGATCAGTAAAACACCAGAAGTACATGACTTCCAGGTTCTCCTAGTCTATGTAGAGCCTTCTTGTAGGTAGAGTAGGTTAGGACCCATGGTTGCAATTATCCTTGGCTCCCTATGAAAAAATACTTTCAAATAGTCAGATCTATCAGCAAACTGAAACATATCTTTCACATGGAAATAAGCATTTCTGCTACTGAAAATATTCAAAGATATGATGACTAGTGAGTCAATGATGCAAATGACTTCTAAACATCCCTCAAATTCTACTGTTATTAATGACACTGTTAGTTCACAAAAAATGAAAAGGTATATGTGAGGAACAATTAAAGCAAGCTCCAAAGTGGTATTTTAGAAGAACAGCAATCTCTAAATGTAATAAACCTTAGAAATCACCAAATTCAACTCCATCTTTTATTGTGCATATAAAAGAGCAAGAAGTAAACAGGCTAAATGATGTACCAGTGGCCAACTCTGTTAGCACTATCACAAGCAAGGTCTGAATATATGAGATATAGTCTGTCAGGAAATAATTTTTTAAAAAATCCAGAGTAACAGTCTCTACTGTGGGAAGGCCAGGGATGGAATGCGGGTGTCACAGTAACAGTGAGGAATTCTGGCCAGACTGAGGCACTTGGTACCTGAGAATTAATTTTAAAAGAGAAGGAAAGGACAAAAGGATATTGTAGTCTAACTTCAACATCTTTAATAATGATCTAATCCTCACTAAGGCATCCTGACCAAGGAGTGTTTGTGTGTAAAAAATTGATACCTTAATTTACATGCCATGGAGTATTCTCTATTAAAGTGGCCATGGGGTATTCATATATTAAACAAATGCATGAGCAACTCTGCCAAAGACTAATGTATTTCATGGATTTTCTTTAATGTGATAATGTTCCTGGTCCAAAGCCAGAGATAGCCATAGATATAATAGATCATGTGTAGCATTTTATGTAATCTCAAGATATTCATTCAGAAGCAAAATTAAGGACTAGAATGTTTCCATATATTTTTATTTCATTCAGTAACTGGATTATTTGTTGGTTAGGAGAATCTTGCTATAATTGAAAAAGCAAAGCAAATCAAAAAAAGTAAACAATATCTTAGCACACAATTTTATTAGATTGAGTTAACATAATACACACTGTATCATTAACTGTTATCTCTTTAACCCTGAGCACATTGTTTAACCTCTCTGAATTTTGGGTTTTTTCTCAGTAGCATAGATACATTAGTCTCCTAACAGTAACTGAAATCAATCATAAGACATATTTTTAATATATTTGTTTACAATTTATACAGCAGCTGAATAAGCACCACATTCTGGAACAGACATTTGGTACATAAAAAATGAGTAATACACATGGTACCTAAATAAATGACCCCAGCCCAGTGCCAAAGAACTACTGAATCCTCAAAACAGTCTAGCTATATGGTTCATGTCATAGGTTTTGAGGAAATAGTTGCTACTTGACTTTTGAACTTACAATGACAATTATAGAATGACCTCACAATTGTTATAAAATATTAGAGATCAGGAAAGTAAGATGCCAATAGCCAAAGATTAAAATGTATATGCTATTTTACCATTCACTGAGTACCTTCACTGTCACTGTTACTCAGAGCCATCTGTTGGGGTCAATTATTGGGTATTATTATATATCCTGTTGTTTACACAAAGAAACTCAAGCTATGAGAAGTAAAGTGAGTGTTTCAATACCATTAAGCCAATAAGATACAAACTTTAGGTTATCTGAATTCAAAATCCATCTGCTTCCTTCTAAGCCAGGCTGGCTCCATGTGTGCTGTGCTTGGATCAAAGACGGCTTCATGCAGGAAGTGGGACTTAAGTGTTGTCTGTGACTTGGTAGGGGATAATTTCATAAAGAGATTATTTTAGGTCATTGAATAACTAGAGATAACTAAATAGCACCTATTTCTGACTCCATGCTATTTTGCTTGCAAGTTGTCCATTAGCCTTGAGAACTAAGTCAAATCTCCTCATGAGTTGTCTTCTGCCCATTTGTCTTAGTTATCCTCAAGGGATTAACTATGTAATTGAGATGATAAAATGTTTGCTTTAATTTCACTCATTTGAGGTAATCAAATCTGGCACCAAATGCATTTGCATGTTTGTCTTGAATTATTCCCACCACAGAAGATCTCCATTTCACTCCATCTCTTTTCCTTAAGACCATTAAGGTGTTAAGTGCAAAGTTACCGCTTGATGGAACAAGGCTCCAGACAGTCTGAGCTGAGAAAAACCAGTGCTGTGACTTAGTTGTCACAAGATACTGTTGATCAAACATTAGGTAACTTGGGAAGATGTTAGAAAAAGAAAAAAGTCAGTCAAGGAAAAATACTGAGTACTTCAAAAAGGATATTTCAGGACAAAGTTTCAAAGCTGTTGATAATTTCTTCAAATCTTAGAATGCCATAAGTTTGGAAAAGGTTATAGTTTATGGAGGCAGGGAGACAAAAAATATTTCTTAGGTAACATGGATGAAACAATTTAAGTTATTTGTATTTGCTTTCAGATGTTTCACCTAAATGTGCACATGTGAAAAGAAAAGTTTGTAGATTTTAACATGTCCAATTGATAGTAAAAATTTAATCTGTTACAAAAATTCTCCAAAATAATGGGAAAATGTTAGAAAAAGTATTTAACATTAAGTATCTATTTATATTAGTTTTTCAAAAGTTTTTATTTGATAAATTTTATTTTCTGTAGTTTCCTTTTTAAACTCAGAGGTCTTTATGTTTTCAATAGAAAACCCTTTTTACTTAATTTGTAGTTTTTTTTAGAAAACAAATTAGTTTTTTCTGTTCCCTTGTTATCTGCAATTCAGAGGAAATACTCTCATCCTTACCTGGAAAGTGGTTTTAGGTCTATTTGGGTACTTTTCTTGGGCAGATAAAAAGCTTTCATTTTTTCACACATTTACACTTTTCACCCAAGAGAAAATACATTCTAGACAAGAACTCTGAAGAGAATTTTGAGACTTTTATATTTCCTCTCAAAGGCTTTGCTTTCATAACAAAATCCTATAATTTAAAAAAACAAGACTTTTACCATTATATCCTTGTGGCTAGAAACAATATTGGTATCAATAACTTATTACAAAAAGACTAAATGATTTGAGGGTAAATCAACTGTTGTGATGAAGTTCAGGTTTTGGAGGGTGGGCTTAGGTCTAAAAATGAGTTATAACAATGAAGATGGGTATAGGCTAGATCAAGGTTCACTAAGATTGATCTGATTCCACAATCTATAAAATTTCAGAACTCTGTAAATTCTTAAAATGTCTCATATTTATTTTCTCATGGCTCTTCTTTAGGACTCTTTGTTTGCAAGTGTTAATCATGTTCCTCCACAACAACCCTTGCACAGGATTAAGCCTATTACCCAATTTGTAGCACAGATTATTCTAGCCCATGCACATCGTGAGAATTCTACTGCATAGAAATTAGAAAGAATGATGGGAAGACCAAATCAACATTGTACAGCCTCAGTGATCTTGCTGGTGTCCCCTCTCTTTTCACAGTTCTCCATTTCCTTCTTTGGTTTATCCTCAAATAAAAAACAAACAAACAAACAAAAAAACTCTTCTTTTTCTATTTAATCAAGAAATTTGGTCCTTTCCAATTTAAGACCCAAACTAGCAATGCATACTGAAGAACAAAGATTTCCAATTAAATAGTCTTTATTAGTGCTCCCCAAATGTCTGCTCATTTTGGACCACATAGAAAATCGTGATATTTATTCAGTATTATGAGATCAAACAAAAAGGCTCTGAGGGCCTAAAATGAATGAATTGAAGTCACCTGAGCTCTGAGAAGATCAGCATTAAAGCATGACAGTAAGTCTGCTTTAGGGTCAGCAGTGAGCTCAGGCATGTTTGATATAGGAGGGGATGAGGGGTCCTCTTCTCCACTTGGTGCTGCTGGGGGTGAACTTACGATACCCTCATAAAAATGATTTTCTGAGACTTGCACAGGAGAATGAGTGACTTTTACTTGTGTGATATTAAATTTTTCTGTTTCTAAAAATCTCATTTTCCTTAGTCCAGTCATAGAAGAAGTATAGCTGAGGTTTCAGTAGAGCTAGAAGCACAGTTTCTTTGCCATGTTGGAGATAGGTCCAATATAGCATCAGGCTAGTTGCAGTCCATTAGTCCATCATGTGTGGAGTCTGTATGGTCATGGGCCACACAGAAGAATGACAGGAAGCCAAGCATGAGCCATGAGCCAAGCATGCCAAGGGAAACCAAGAGCACCAAGAGAGCAAAAGAAAGCAAGTTTCTTTGTTCAGAAAATTAAGTATCTCTGTCCCCAGGTGTGAATGACAGCAAGCACCTTTTCTAGTCATCCCAGATTTACTGGGCATGGGTATATCTTCCCTGTGTTGGAACCCTGTGGAGTGTAAAGTTGTAGCATCGTCATAAAGCTGTTTAAATGACGTGCCTTTAATATCTGGCCTTCCCTTTGCTCCTTTCCCATTTTTAATAACTAGCTAATTGCAACAATAGCATGTTGACTCTTTAGATTTGGATTACAGCCTCCACAGAAGACAGGTTAGATTATAAAGGAAGAAGAAAGAGGACAATGCCTCATCTGCATGTTTGAAGAACATGTTAGTAATTAACAGGGTGTATCTCTAGATATCATTTATCCAGGAAAAATAAAAAACAAGGATTATAGAATTAAAGAGCTGAAATAAGGATATATTACAAATATTTTGATATATTGTAAATTTGTACCTCCAATTCAGCCTTCTCTCTTGGAGAGCTATCTACCGAATGGCTCTGCTTGAATTTTCCTAATATGTTTCCATCCCAACCTATACTAACCTGATACCATAATCTTTCTCACAAAAGTACTTTTCCTACAGTGTTTCTTGATGTCCAAGAATTGTGAAATCAATGATCCAGACACACAGGCCAGGAACCAGGGCTGCTCTTTGTCACTCGTCATTCTAGAATATCCAGTAAGCATTAAACTTGTTCTATTTTTCTATAGGTTTCCTTAATTCCTCCATGTATATCCACCCCTTTTCCATAAACCAGTTTAAGCTATAACTGGTTCTCACTGCAACTACTACCACAGACCTGATTTGGTCTCTCCTCATCTACTCTCTTCATACCATTTTTCACAAAACAGCCAGAGTCATCATTAGAAGAGAAAATTATGATTATGCATCCACAGATTAAACATTTTCAGTGACTTCCCAGTGACTTTTCTAAGATAAAGTCCAAAGCCATTTTCATGGCTTACAAAGCTTTCCAGAACCTTGTTGCTGACTAAGCCCTCAGCCAATTTACCCTACATGTACCACCATCAAGTTTCTCAAAGACACCACACATTTTCACTGCTGACAAAGGACACTAGGCCAATATTCAATATTTAAGGGAATTTTGAAAAATGTTATGTTTGATTTCTCTAGTAAGGGAAAGCTGTGTTACTTAGGCATAGTTTCTTTGAGCAAAGCCGATCACTGATATTATATAGGGTGATAGAAATGTGTCGAGTTCAGGGATTGGTAGATCTTCAGGGACCTATATTGACCTAATTGGTTGATTGCATTTTTAGACTTATTTGTAAATAAATACTTCAGTGGAGGTATTTTTTAAGTGTTTGGCACTTTGGAAAGTTTTACTGGAGTATTTTTATTCCTGATTGGCTGATTATTAAATGTGAGAAACTGTCACTGACTCATCAACTTGCAAGAACGTGTTCACTGATTGAAAGTGTTTATAACATGTTTGTGGTGGCTACTTGTTACTATGGCTATTAAAAAATTAGGTTTGTTTTTCCTAGGAGTGTGGGGACTTGTTTCATTATTATCTGTTCACTACTTAACCTTATTTGCTTAGCATCTGTTTATGTTTGGGATTCAGATGACTGGTCATTTCTGTAAGGATGCTTTTCCTGACATACTGATTAAGTTTCCCTGCTCAGCATCACCATTTCATGCTGTCCTTCCTATTCCTAACACACATCAGATTGGTAACTAGTAGTCCTCTTTCCATCTTCTCTGTAGGACTATGCTCTCCATAGTGAGAGGACCTGTGTGTTTCTTGCTTACCAATATATTTCTTCTTACCACAGGAAACTGAGGTTGGGAGAAGACTACAGTTAGCCTACAGCTGTGCTCCAGGCCACACAGACTGTAAGAGACAGAGCCCTCTTTCAACCCTGCATATTCTGACCTAAAACCGATGGTCCTTCAACCATACTCCTGTAAGTGATATTAAGAAGAAAATGACAGGAGTCTCTCAAACCTTGTTTTAAAAGTCATCCTAATTTTTCTTTTGAACTTTGGGTAATTTTTTTAATACTATAAAAAAACCTCTTTAGAGCAGAAGAAAAACATCCTTTTCAAAACTGTCAGTAGGAAGTAGCCACTATATCTCTCTAGTAAACTGTGCTATTAAATTATTATCACATTATTATAGCAACAATGAGATATGCCAGGAAATGATGGAATGCCAACCAGCTTCTAAAAACAAGAAATATGTACTTATATTTGGTGAAGAGAGTCAGTCAAGCAAAGACATTTTCAAATAACCAACAGTGTACCAACTCTCACTGAACGCTCACTGATAGCCTTGTGATATAATTCATAGGGTACTCTATATATTTTCACCTTCATTATTTTCATTCCTGGTAGAGGAATTTAGTTTAATAGATGCAAACCGATCATGTGTTATTTGAACATCTACAAAGCATCTTTATCTACTAATACTGATAACTAAGTAAAGGCTCTGTTCAAGGTAGCCCTATCCTTTATCAAATATAACTTTATCTTTTTTTTTTTAATCCTCACCCGAGGACATTTTTCCATTTTTTGTACAGATAGAGTGGGAGGGAGAGAGAGGAAGAGAGAGAAAGGGAAACATCGATGTGAAAGGGACACATCGAGTGGCTGCCACCCGCACGACCAACCAGGGCCGGGGACAAACTGCAACCGAGGTACATGCCCTTAGCGGGAACCGAACCCGGGTCTCTCCAGACCGCAGGCCGATACTCTAACCGCTGAGCCAAACTGGCCAGGGCTATCTTTTTTTTTTTTTAATACAGAGCTCCATTTTATTTTATGTATTAGGAATAGTCATGATTAAATACTTTATCCAGAACTGCTCAAAAATATTATATCTGAATATTTCTGGTCTCAGGCTGAAAGCTTTTATTTCTATACTGTGATACAGGTTTTGATATATTAAGGCTCAAGTCGATGTAGAAATAAACTTGCAAAATAGCCCAAGAAGTTTCATAAAAAGAAATCAATCCTTAAAGAACAGAGAACCAAGAAGATAGGCTTAGAATAAAAGCAAGACTTTATATTGAAGGGAAACATATTATTTCAGATAGTCTTTTGGTGACAGTGTGCAAAAACGGCAAAATTATATGATAAAAATCATTTGTGTTCCCAAAGCCCCAATCTCATCCAATGGTAGAAATTTTGAGGAAATCATTTTCACATTAAAACAGTACAGACTGATAGCTGTCAAAGGGGAGGAGAGAGGGAGACTGGATGAAAGAAGGTGAAGGGATTAGCTAAAGAACATGTATGCATAACCCATAGACACAGACAAGGTGGTGGCCAGAGGGAAAGGGGGAGTGGATCTGGGTGAAGGTGAGCAAAGGTGGGGGAAATAGGGACATCTGTAATAATCTCAACAATAAAAATGAAGTAAAGAAAATATATGTGTTTAAGAACATAAATACATTAAATGTTTGCTTAAAGATGGACTTTCACCCTTCTCTGCTGTGCTACCTGGCCAGGGCACTTTAAGGAGCACTGGAGTATGGCTTACAGTTTGCTATAATGTTTTCTTCATCCCACCTTCTCTATGATTTTGAGTATAAATGGAAATATTTGTATTTCTGAGGTCTTGAAGAAACCAGGGATACATGATAATATTTTGTCAGAATAGGAATGGGAATGGGCAGGATTTTTGCCAAGAACTCTTAGAATCTGTTGGAACCCATCTTGAAAATATTTGGTACTGATCAATAAAAAATACAATACCACAAACACTGAAAATAAAAGAAAGTAGTTCACGAATGCTTGCTAAAAGAATAACAGATGTCAGTAATAGCCAGATACATTTTTATTTTTGTCCACTGTAAATTAGACACCCCATAAAGGTTTCCTATACTGATTATAGAGAGAGGTTGAGCTTCCACACACCTGTAGTTGAGGGTAAAGTGAGAGAAGAACTTCTCTTTTTTTCAGTTTTATTGAGGTGTAAATGACATATAAAATTGTAAGATATTTAACATGTACATTGTGGTGATATGAAGTATACACACACACACACACAGGAGTGGATAAAAGTAGGTTCACAGTTGTAACTACACAAAATACAGTTTATTCTTGTATTACTATTTATTTATATATTATATTATTTTGTATGATTTGTGTTCTTATCATTATTGTTATTATTATATATTCTTATAATTTATCTTTCAGGTAACGATGGCTGGTAATTTAACCTACTTTTGCCCACCCCTCTGTGTGTGTGTGTGTGTGTGTGTGTGCACGCGTGTGTGTGTATTCCCCCAATTATTTAAATGTATACATGCTTTGAATAATTATAAATTCCAAAAGCTAAATCTGAAAAGCGAGAAACATCAATTGAGCTATCAGCTGTTAAGTATGTATATATTTTTTGGGAATACACGTACACACACATACTCATTTTAAAGTGATTCCTCCATCTAGTTAATTTAATACATCCATCACCTTATATACTTAATTTTTTGGGGGGGTGGAAGAACATTTAAGTTCGACTCTTTTAGAAAATTTCTACTACACAGCACGGTGTTAGCAACAGTATAGTCACCATGCTTTACATTAGATCCCTGGAATGTGATCATCTTACAACTGAATGTCTGTCCCCTTTAACCAACCTCCCCCTGTTCACTAAATCCTCCAGCCCTTGGCAACCACTTTTCTACTCTTTTATTTCTGAGTTTTAGGTTGATTTTTCTAGAGCAAAACTTGTTTGTTAAAGTTTTCTTAGGATAGTACATCCACATGTGTGAAGGGTGTTATACACATACATTGAAGAATATGAAATTTTATTTTTATAGGAAACTATGAATGCAACAGTGTGATTAGTGATAAGGTAGACAGAGCATCTGTTTCTGTGGAAACACGAATGATGATGGGTGTCTAATCCAGATTGTGAAATAATTGAATTCTCTAAAAAGGACATCAGTTGAGTTTGAAAGAGAAATTGTGTCAGATTAATGAAAGAGCAAGTTTTCTTAACTTTCATATCTCAAATTCACATCTATTTTATAATAAGAACAGAATAATTTCATAATAAGAATTAATAAAACAATAGGGAAAATAAGCCATTTTCTTCAATGTTATTTAATGGAACTGTGACAAATCACTTTTATTTCTACAGAAACATAAAGCTTAAATGGCCAATCACTTCATAGTAGATGGGGAAACCAAAGTCCATGTGTGAACTGGTGTCTCTAAGGTGTCACAACTTATTAACCAGCTGTGTTGAGGATAAAATCCCATATTATCTGCACCCTATTATTCTTCTGCTGCCTCTTACTCTTTTTAATAGTTATACATTGCAGGATTGCCTAGTTGAATCTGCATATTTCTCATGATCTATCGGGGTACTCTTCAATATGGTAGCCACTGTTTACATGTGATTATTTTAATATATATTTAAATAAAATACTGTTAAATAAAAAATTTAAATATCCAAAAGTCAATTTCTTAGTTGTATCAGCTACATTTCAAGTGTTCAATAGCCTTATGACTAGACGTGACCGTATGAAACAGCAAATACAGTGTTATTAAAAAGCACTGGTCTATAGTGTATCTCAAATTGCCTTTTACCTTTGTGTTGTTGTTATTTTTTTAATGAAATGATAAATATAGACTAGATATTATGACTCACCAAATCCAAACATTATTTTTCCCTCTTATATCTAAATATCTGTGATATAGGTTAGTCTGTGGCATTCAATGGTTAATTAATTTTGAAAGACCACAATGAAACTTTAATTGGTTGTTCCACATCCTTCACAAAGAAAGCTACAACTATTTAATTGAATATCTTTCAGAGAACAATGAATGACTTAGTTTACCACCTAGGAAACTATCTCATCAGTCACAAAGCTCTATTCCTTTCCTTGTTCTTTTTTTTTTTTTTTTTTCTTTTCAGGTAAGAAAACTAATTACTAGGATAAATAAAATACCACATTTTCCTTATCCCAGATGCTTATATTAGTCACCTCCGTTTTTATAGAAGCCATCTATTTGGTGTCCCCACTTTCATTCCATCTCACAACCATTCACCACCGCCTCTTCTTGCTAAACACTAATCTAACCAAGTCCCTTCTCTTCTTAAAGACTTTTTTAATCCTTGATAAATTCCAACTCCCTGACATGCTATACTAAGGCCTGCATGATTTAGAACCAATCTACCTCTCTTTGTCTCCTACCACACCCTCAAACTCATTATCTTTAGTTTGTGTTTGTTTCTTACCATCATAAAGCAATGTCCTTATAGTCTTTGCATATGTTATTTTTTTCTCCCTTCTTTATTTTTGAAACTCCTATAGATCTCTAAGGCTCAGCTCAAATATTACCCTAGATAGACTTTATTGGTAAAAGTTAAGCATTCCTGTGTACTCCCATAGCTCTAAAACTTCTACCAAGAATTCATTACATCCCTTTCTAACTTGTATCAAAATGTTCATGTCCCTTTCCAGTCTGTAAGCTTCTAAATGACTGGGTTATATCTTAGTGATTATAGGTAGCATTCATGACAGTGTCAGCTATCTTATAGAGTTTGAGAGTAAATGAATGAATGGATAGATGGTTAGATGGATGGATGAATTAATGAGTGAATAGATACATTAATGTTTATAAAACAGCAACCACCCAAGAGAAATTATCTGGAGTTTTCATGCCTCTTTCTGGGTCTGTCAGTAAATATCAATTGGAATTTCTTCCTTCCACACTTTTTTTGTGAATAGCACCTACCTCAAATGTCATGTTTAGGGCTATGAATTCTTAGGAGAAATGTTCTAAAGACATGATTGAACCTCAATGGTCCAGGTAAATGAGTGCAGCTGGACATCTAGTTTTTGTTGGCCAAATTGGGTCTTATCAATAAATTTGAATATGGAATTAAGGTATTCCATCGTGTTTGTTTGATTTTTGCAAAAGAAGATAGATACATTATCAAATGAAGCTAAAACTGCTTTTTATTACAAGTAATCAAAATAGTCCCAAATAATATGACATCCATTTAAATAGATTCATTTTAAGAGACAAACACTGCCATAAAAAGCTTATATTGGTGACTTAATTAAAAGGTCCCAAAAACAGTTTATAAAATATCCTCTGTGTTATTTTACATCAGTAGTCTAAAAATTCAACCTATATTTCTTTTTCTTATTTTAGAGCTACATTATTTTTGTCTAATTATTTTCCTACATTATTTCTGCCTAATCTTTCATCTCTTGGTGCATTCTTTATCTTCGGGCTTCTCTGTAAGAGGTCTATAGTTCTCTTCAAGAAACTTATCTACTCATTTCTGTATTAATGTAAAATGCACACTATTTATTTATATCTCTGCAGGTATCTGGCATACTATTATAAGATTAATCACCCAAAAGTGATGAGTTATTATAATGTCATATATTTAACAATAATCATATATTATCTGCTTGAACATACTTTGCAAGTAATATTCTTTTAACCTGATACAACACTGGTCAAGATTCTGTTTATAAAATAATACTGAATTGATTTTTTGTGAGCTTATATTGGCCTTTCACTATCCCCCCCCCCCTCCAAATATCACAGTATAGCTCATTTTAGTTTAATGTGCATTTAGTGAGGGGTCCTTATTTGCTAGTCATTCTGTTAGGTGGTTTTCCTCAAGTAGGCCAAAATATAGATAGAGAGATGCCTATACAAATAGGCAATTCCATTAAATCTTTCATAGAGGTATGCAGTAAAGGCAGCCCAAGCAGCATGAACAAAATCATCAAGTTTTCCAATATGATTAAAGAGAATGATGAACTTTCTCTATAACATGAGAATATGTTGAAAGAAGAATAATGGACAAAAATGTTGGATAAGTACACAAATGTGCATTCATTGAAGGTCCTGGGCTTTATTTTGTAGGTAATAAATATTAATTAAAGAGGTATCAGTAATACAGACAAAATATTGCTTCTGCCTGAAACTTCTGTTAAATCCTAACATTGAACATGTTGGTATTTTGATGTAGGGAATTTGTGAGATAATTAGGTTAGGAAGGTGGGCCTTCATGAATGGGATTATTACTGTTATAAAAGAAACTCCAGAGAGATGCCTTACCCCTTTCACTATGTACGAGTTAGGTAGAAGGGCCTCACCGGACACTAACTCTGCCATCACCTTGAAATTTCTCAGCCTCCAGAAGTCTGAGAAATAAATGTCTATTGTTGACAAGCCACCTAGTCTATGGTATTTTGTAATAGGGGCCTGAATAGACTAAAAGGAGTAAATATACTATGTCATCAGATATGTAGTTATTGATATTTTTGCTATGCAACATTTTTTGTTTATAAAATTACAGAAAAGTGATACCTAGAAAGTGAAACAGTTTGTAATCCCACTCTTTAGACATAACCACTGGTTAATAGTTTAGTATTGGGATTCCACATTTTCCTATCTACTTAATATAAAATAAAAACACTGACTCTTGCTACATGTAGACTTCTGCAATTTGTTTTTGTCAATTAACATGTTCTGGAATGTTGGCATGCACCATTCTGCATGCTTGTGTAACAGCTGCAGAGTATGTATTTCATTGTTTAAGCAGTTCTCTTTCAGTAAATATTTAAGTTGTTCCTGTTCATTTATTTAAATGATACCGAGGCACACGATCCTCTACATAAATCTGTTCAGTTTTACTTTTTCCTTTGGGATAAATTCTTGAAATTCTGATTCAAAGGCAGCGCTCCCACCCTTAATGATTCCAGAAAACACCACACTCATCATGGTCTATGGGAAGGATGCCCCCGAAATTGCATATGCATAGCCTCCTGTTTCACAAACCACTCTCTTGAATGCTCTATTACACTGCCCCTTGGTATGTGCCAGCTGTTTCACATGCAAAAACTCGTTTATTCCTACAACCAACCCCATAAATTAGGTAGTTATCCCCCTGAGAAAATGGATGCTTACAGAGTTAAATAATGTGTATATGGTCATATAAACCTTCAGTGAATGACATGTGAACTTGGGTAGATAAATATAGTGAAATGTCAATTTTGGAAACTCAGGAGCCACAATATGGCCCTGAAAACCTAAGGTTAGAGCACTTCTATAAAGGCAAAGAAGTGAACACTGAGTCTACAAACATTTATTTGCAAAGAGAAAAAGAAAAAAGCCTCTGATGAAATCCCCTTCTGTAACTCCCGTGAATTCACTGTATCAGAGAAGTGGAATGGAACTCTCGGGCCAACAGTGGAAGCTGTAAATCTGGGGTTTGTGTCATGGCATTAAATTATAGTGTCAGAAATAAAGATCTAAAGCCCGTCAGTGGTATAAATAACTGAAAAGAGATTACAGTCTAAAACAGGCTGCATACATATTTAAAAAGTGCTGTGTATACCACTTGGGAAAATATATGATGCTAAATCTAATAGCCCCATCTTGCTTCCTAACTCTTGAGCAGTAATTTAAAGCCCCAGCATTTTGAAAGAGGAAGAAAAGGACTATGAATATTATGAACACATGTAAAGTTAAAATGCACTAACGCCTATTATTGTATAAATAAAAGGCCACATCTTGGAGCCATGTTATTCTTTATTCTGTAATAAATTATATTTGTTTAATTAAATAAACAAAATGGTCCTACAGTTCTTATGTTTTAAGAATGTTCTGGTGTGTGTTTCTACCCCCTTCTTATCTTTTTGGGGGGAGAAGGAGAATGAAAGATGGAGGAGACCCTTAAAGTTTATTTCAAGCTCAAATGGGTTCTATAAATACATATGCACATAGAAATTTAAAAAATAATTACAGTACACAACAATAGATCAATCTTACTGGTGGAACATTTTCCCACAATATCACCATATTTAATTATGAAGGAAAAATACAAGTTTTAATCAATTGTTTTGGTATAAAAATGATAAAGGTGCCCTTTTCAATATTTTTTTAATTGTCAAAGTCATGAACTGTTAATTACATCTTGCTTATTAGTAGTAAGTAAACATCTCTGAAAGCACGTTTTTAAGAAAATTGACAGAGACCTGATCAGTAAAGTAGATTCATTTTAAAGTTTATTTTTCATGTGAAATATGACATTTTTTATCAGCAGTTGAATTGCAAATGTTCTTAGTTGACAAGTTCTAAGTTCTAAATGTCACCTTTAAATATCCAAAAATTATTTTATTATTTTATCATAAATAGGCTTATTGCTGAATACTTGGGGGAAACTTAGGTGGGAGAACTCAAAATCTTCCTCAAACAGAACTTCCCTAGTATCATTTCTTTGTTAAAAATTAAAAATGGGATCCATGTGTTTACCAAACTAGGCTCAGGATCCTCACCGCACCATTGGAAGACTCTCACCCAACTATGCAAACCTTATCAAGAGGCTAGAAGAAATTTAAATGTGGGCATATGTTGGATTGTACAAGTAGCAGGAAGTGAATAATTTGTGTCAGTGAGGCCAGAGGACAGGTATAGGTGTAGAATCCTATTCACCTAAAAGGCAATATAAGTGGTAAAGAGGGGATAACATACTGAAAATTAGAATCTTAACCCAGGTATTTTCCTCCATGGTACCACACCTGCCTTCCCTACTGTGGTTCTGCTTGTATTATAGCAACAGGTCTATTCTTGGTATTTATCTAAAAATAGACCTCTATTGAATTAGTTGGTCTACTGGAAAAAAACATATGGCGCATTCAAAAAGTTAACTGTGAACATTAAAGATGGAACTGTTTGCACAGATGTGGAGAGAAATAAGGCAGTAAACAGAAAGCAGTTAAGCATCTAGGCACGAGTTTTATTAGGGAGCCACTATCACCCAATTGGATGACCCAAAGGACAATGAAAAGGAACAGAGTTCAAGCATCTTAATAGCTGTAACCATGACAGTATAAACATTTGATAGGAACTGTGGTCATAGAAGAAAACAGCCACAGTCCTTGTAAAGTTATTGCTTTTCTATGGTCAAGCAGGTAGGGAGTAGGGGTATTGGCATCCCAATCTCTCTTTGCTCCCAACCTCTGACTATCTGCTCTTGCCTCCCCTGAGCCAAACCAAAGTAAGACCTTTGTGAAGCTCTTTAGATAGTGAAGAATGCACAATGAGCTATCACCTCAAATGGGTTAGAATGGCTATCATCAAACAGACAAGTGATAACAAGTGCTGGTGAGGATGTTGATGTAAGGGAACACTGAGCTCTGTGGGTGGGAATGTAAATTGACATAGCCACTATGGAAAACAGTAGGTGGAGGTCCCCCGAAAATGAAAAATAGAATTACTTATGATTCAGCAATTCCATTTTATGCTATAAAGCTAAGAAAATTATGTCACTATCACAAACAGATATCTGCACCTCTATGCTCACAGCAGCATTATTTACAATAGCCAGAACACCTAAGTGTTCCTCAAGTGACGAATATACATATAAAATATTTGGCATTGAAAGAAAGAAAGAAAGAAAGAAAGAAAGAAAGAAAGAAAGAAAGAAAGAAAGAAAGAAAGAAAGAAAGAAATTCCAAAATGGCAGCAGAGTGAATGGAAGCTACTCAGACAGCCTCCCAGGACCAAAATGGAATTACAATGAAAATAACAAAAAATCGTCAGGAAAAGCAACAGAAAAGCAGCTTGGAGGACCACATAACCAGGGACACAGACTCAACCCTGGTAGGATTGCGAAGGCACGAGATGGGGGCTGGGAGTCCACAGAAAGCAATGGCCTTAGCTGTGAGCAGTGTCCTCGGGTTAAATGCCCAAGTGGCTTCACAACACAGAGCCAGGACAGACACTAAAATAGCCACACCCACTGACCTTAGGCTCAGGCAGAGGGAAGGCGGAGTGGACTGGAACTGTATAGGGACACTCAGGATTTGGAGAGGGCTCAGCTTTTGCAAAATTGCAGCCACACAGGACTGTGGTCATCTTACTCCTTCCCAGAGCTCTGGGGAGAGGCAGCAGCCCCTCCTTCAGAGATTCAACCCCACCTGGTGGCCATTGAAATGCAAATTGAGGCCCATTACCAATCAGCATCTGCCCTAACCTCGGGAAATCCACTTAAACTGAGCACCTGAGAGGGTTTTTCTTTCAACTGAGTACCCAGGCTCTTCAAGTAACCCTTACTGATAGGCTCCAGGCAAAAACCTAGAGGAAAACTGTACCATGCCTGGGCTAGCAACTCTAACAAGGAAAGTAAGACTTGACAGCAGTGTTTAACGTGGGTCCTCCCTGGCTCATCCAAACCCAGGAGAGGGAGCCACAAACAGCAGAACACCAACACCCAAAGGAAAAATTTGGCAGGCTCCAAAGCCACTGTGATAGCCAAAATGGTGAAAAACAGAAACAAAGCCAAATAAAAGAACAAGGGACCTCTACCAAAGAGGAGATAAATGAGGTGAAGTTAAGAAGTTAACAGAACTAGAATTCAGAGCCATGATCTTGAGAAGGCTCAACAGCATGTGTAAGGACATGAACACCATGAGTAAAGACATAGAAATGTAGAAAATCAACCAGTTGGAAATTAAAATCCACCAACAAGAAATGAAGAGTGACATATCAGGAATAAAGAACACATTGGAAGGTCTAAACAGCAAAGTACAGGAAGCTGAGGATTGGATCAGTAAAGTAGAAGACAGGATAGAAAAAAATCAACCAATCAGAAAACCAAAAGGAAAAAAAAATAAAAAAACAGGAAGACAGCTTATGAGAACAGTGGGACAACTGGAAACATAATAATATTCACATCATAGGAGTCCGCGAAGAAGAAGAAAATGAGCGAGGGTTAGAGAATATATTTGAAGAAATCATGACAGAAAAATTTCCATAATTTGGTGAACGAAGAAGGCATTCAAGCTCAAGAAGCACAGAGAGCCCCAAGTAAGAACACAAACAGGCCCACACCAAGACACATAGTAATCAAAATGCGTAAAATTAAAGACAAAGAGAATCCTAAGAGCAGTGAGAGATAAACAACAGGTTAGCTACAAAGGAAACCCCATAAGGCTCTCAGCTGACTTCTCAACATAAACACTACAGGCCAGAAGGGAATGGCATGAGGTATTCAAGGTCATGAAAAACAAGGATCTGAATTCAAGACTCCTCTATCCAGCAAGGCTATAATTCAAAATAGGTCAAATAAAGAGCTTCCCAGACGAAAAAAGGCTAAGGGAATACATTAGCACCAAACCAGTACTGCAAGATATGCTAAAAGGACTGCTAATTAGAAGGAGAAATAAGAAAAAAAATAGAAGCACATTAAACAAAAATGGCAATAAATAAGTACATATCAATAATCACCTTAAATGTAAATAGATTAAATGCTCCGATAAAAAGACACAAAGTAGCTGATTGGATAAGAAAGCATGACTAACATATATGTTGTTCACAAGAGACCCACCTCACAACAAAAGACACATATATGTTGAAAGTGAAGGGATGGAAAAAAATCTTCCAAGCAAAAGGAAAGGAAAAAAAAGCTGGGGTAGCAATACTCATATCTGATAAAACAGATTTCAAAAGGAAGGTCATAACTAGAAACAAAGAAGTCTACTACATAATATTGAAAGGATCTATGCAACAGGAAGATATAACCTTGATAAACATATATGCACCCAATATAGGAGCACCAACATATATGAAAAATCTTCTGGAAGACTTCAAAGGAGATATCTATTGCAATACAATCATAGCAGGAAATTTCAACACCCCGCTGACATCACTGGATAGATCCTCTAGACAAAAAAATTAGCAAGGAAACAGAGACTCTCAATGAAGTACTAGACCAAATGGATTTAATAGATATCTACACAAAATTACATCCCAAAACTACAGAATTCACATTCTTCTCAAGTGCACATGGGACATTCTCAAAGATAGACCACATGTTAGGGCACAAACTAAGTCTCTACAAATTCAGGAAGACTGAAATCATATCACACATATCTCAGATAACTATGGAATGAAACTGGAAATCAATTGCAACAAGAACATGCAAAGACATTTGAACACATGGAGGCTAAATAGCATGTTATTAAATAACGAATGGGTTACCGAGGAGATCAAGGAAGAAATTAAAAACTTCCTGGAAACCAATAATAATGAAGAAACAACAAAACAAAATTTATGGGATGAAGCGAAAGTAATTCTGAGAGGGAAGTTCATAGCACTACAGGCCTACCTGAAGAAATAAGAAAAATCTCTAATAGATCATCTAACTTCACAACTTAAGAAATAGAAAGAAAACAAAAAGAAAACCCCAGAGCAAGTAGAAGGAAGGAAATAGTAAAGATCAGAGAAGAAATAGATGACATAGAGTCCAAAAAAAACAATTCAAAGGATCAATGAAACAAAGAGCTGGTTTTTCGAGAAGATAAACAAGATTAATGGACCCTTAACTAGACTCACCAAGAAATAAAGAGAGAGAACCTAAATACACAAAATCAGCAATGAAAGAGGACAAGTAACAACCTACACCACAGTAATACAAAAGATAGTTAACAATTACTATGAACAATTAATGGCGACAAATTTGACAACCTAAGTGAAATGGACAAATTTCTAGAAACACATAGTCTCCCAAAACTAAACCAGGAAGAGATAGCAAACTTGAACGCACCAATAACAACAAAGGAAACTGAAGATGTAATCAAGACTCTCCCAGCAAACAAAAGCCCAGTCCTGGATGGCTTCATGGGGGAGTTTACCAAACATTCAAAAAAGAACGAACACCCATTCTCCTCAAACTATTTCAAAAAATTCAAGAAAAAGGAAGATGTCCAAAATCGTTTTATGAGGCCAGCATAATTCTAATTCTAAAACCAGAAAAAGACATTACAAAGAAAGAAAACTACAGGCCAATATCCCTGATGAACATAGACGCCAAAATCCTGAACAAAATACTAGGAAATCGGATCCACCAACACATCAAAAAAATTATTCACCATGACCAAGTGGGATTCATCCCAGGTATGCAAGGCTGGTACAATATTCACAAATCAATAAATGTGATACACCATATAAATAATATGAAGAAGAAAAACCACATGATCATATCAATAGATGCTGAAAAAGCCTTCGACAAAATCAGCATCCATTTCTGATAAAAATGCTCAGCAGTCTGGAAATAGAGGGATTATATCTAGACATAATAAAGGCCATATATGAAAGACCTACAGCCAACATCATACTCAATGGGCAAAAACTAAAAGCATTTCCCTTAAGAACAGGAAAAAGACAAGGATGCTCACTTTTGCCACTCTTATTTAACATAGTACTGGAAGTCTTAGCCATAGCAATCAGACAGGAAGAAAAAATAAAAGTGATTCAAATTGGAAAGGAGGAAGTGAAACTGTCATTATTCGCAGATGACATAATACTATATGTAGAAAACCCCAAAGACTCCATCAAAAATTTACCTGACTTACTAAATGAATTTGGCAAAGTAAACGGATACAAAATTAATGTCAAGAAATTGATGGCATTCTTATACACCAATGATGAACTCACAGAATGAGAATCTAAGAAAACAATCACATTTACCATTGCGACAGAAAAATTAAGATACCCAGGAATAAACTTAACCAAAGAAATATAGGACCTATTCTCAGAAAACTACAGGTCATTGAAAAAAGAAATAAAGGAGAATATAAAAAAGTGAAAGCACATACCTTGTTCATAGATTGAAAGAATCAACATCATTAAAATATCCATACTACCCAAAGCAATCTAGAGATTCAATGCAATCCTCATCAAAATACCAATGACATACTTTACAGAACTACAACAAATACTTCAAAAGTTCATATGCAACCAAAAAAGACCTCATATAGCCACAGCAATCTTGAAAAAGAAGAACAAAGTAGGATGGATCAGATTACGAGATTTCAGGTTATACTACAAAGCCACTGTAATCAAAACAGCCAGGTACTGGCACAAGAACAGGCTTATAGTCCAGTGCAACAGAACAGAGAACTCAGAAATGGACCTAAGGCAATATGCTCAATTAATATTTGACAAAGGTGGCAAGAGCATACAATGGAGTAAAGACAGCCTCTTTAATAAATAGTGTTGGGAAAATTGGACAGCTACATGCAAAAAAATGAAACTAGACCATCAACTTACACCCTACACAAGAATGAACTCAAAATGGATAAAAGACTAAATGTGACCCATGCATCCATAAAAATCCTAGAAGAAAATGTAGGCAACAAAATTTCAGACATCATATGCTTCAGAATTTTCACTGATATATCACCTAAGGCAACAGAAACAAAAGAGAAAATGAACACATGGGACTACATCTAACTCAAAAGCTTCTGCACAGCAAAAGATACAATCATCAAAATGGAAAAGCAACCACTGTATGGAGAGCATAATTGTCAATGATATATCAGATAATGGGTTAATTTCCAATATATAGAGAATACTCATACAACTCAACAAAAGGAAGACAAAGAACCCAACTTAAAAATGGTCAGAGGACCTAAATAGACACCTCTCTAAACAGGACATTCAAATTGCTAAGAGAAAAATGAAAAAATGCTCAACATCACTAATCATCAGAGAGATGCAAATTAAAACAACAATGAGTGTCACCTCACACCTGTCAGAATGGCCAACATCAACAAATCATCAAACAACAAGTGTTGGCGAGGGTGTGGAGAAAAGGGTACTCTAGTACACTGCTGTTGGGAATGTAGACTGGTGCAGCCACTATGGAAAACAATATGGTGTTACCTCAAAAAATTAAAAATTGAACTTCCATTTGACCCAGTGATCCCACTTCTAGGAATATACCCTAAGAAACTTGAAACACCAATCAGAAAGAATATATGTACCCCCATGTTTGTAGCAGCACTATTTACAATAGCTAAGATCTGGAAACAGCCCATATGTTCATTAGTAGACGAATGGATAAAAAAACTGTGGTACATACACACAATGGAGTACTATGCAGCTATAAGAATGAAAGATCTCTTATTCTTTGAGACAACATGGAGGGACCTGGAAAGTATCATCCTAAGCGAAACAAGCCAAACAGAGAAAGACAAGTATCATATGATCTCACTTATTTGTGGAATATAATGAACATAAGAGTCTGAGGAATGGGGTAGTCCCAGAGATGTGGAAGTGGGTACAGACTAACAATCCCCAGAAGAGGGGGTGGTGGGGGGAGAGATAAACCACAGAACTTATATGCAAGTGTGCGTGAACAATGGCCATGGACAACAAAGCTGGGGACAGGGCAGGGAGGGAGTAGGAGATGGGAATCAGTGGGGGGGGGAAACGGGGAAACATTTGTAACAAAAATAAATTAATTAATTTTAAAAAAAGGAAGGAAGGAAAGAAAAAAGGAAGTAAGAAGAGAGAGGGAGAGAGGAAGGAAGGAAGGAAGGAAGGAAGGAAGGAAGGAAGGAAGGAAGGAAGGAAGGAAGGAAGGAAGGAAGGGAGGAGGGAGGGAGGGAGGGAGGGAGGGAGGGAGGGAGGGAGGGAGGGAGGGAGGAAAGGAAGGGAGGGAGGAAGGAAGGGAGGGAGGGAGGGAGGGAGAGAAATCTTGGCATTTGTGAACAACATGGATATACCTTGAAAGCCTTATGTTAAATGTAGTCAGATGAAGATAAATGCTATCTAAGTTCACTTATATGTAGAGTTATAAAAGAAAAAAATAAAGAAAGCTAATAGAAAAAAGATCTGATTGTTAGTTGCCAGAAGCAGGAGGTGGGGGGAGGGGAGTAATTGGGTGAAAATGATCAAAATGCACAAACTTGCAGTTATATAATAAGTTGCGGGAATGGAAAGTAGAGCCTAATAATTATAGTTGATAATACTATAGTGCATATTTGGAAGTTCCTAAGACAGTAAATCTTATAAGTTCTCATCAAAAGAAAAAATAATTTGTAACTATATGAGGTGATGGATGTTAACTAAACTTATTAATCATTTTACAGTGTACCATAGGTACCCCCATTACCTGCAGTTTCACTCTCTGTGGTTTCAATTGACCATAGCCCATCGAAGTCTGAAAATATTAAGTGGAAAATTCTAGAAATAATTTATAAGCTTTAAAGTATGGGCCATTTTGCATACGATGAAATATTGCACTGTCCATCTCTGTCCTACCCAGGGCGTGAATTATCCCTTTGTCCAGCATAGCCACAGACTACTATCTATACATATCAAATCATTAGGTTGTGTACTGTATACCTATACAATATTTATTATATTTCAATTATATCTCAATAAATTTTGGGTAGAAAAAAATGCTGAAGAATGAATGAAGTAGCAAATTCATGTGGCCACTCATCCACTCTGGTTGTTCTTTCAGAAAGAAAGAAAAAAAAAACAAAAAACTACGTCACCACCAAGAAGAAACAGAGTCCTAACAGCCACTATTCTGTAGTAGGGGAATTAGTTTAATTATATCACTATTGTATTTTGAATTTGCAAAGCTAGCCATCACCTCGATGTGCTAAGAAGGAAGTAAGAGAGAAGACTGTGTGTGGAGACGGGGTGGGAGTGGGGTCTATAAACCTGGCTATGGTCTCTGCTTTTGTAGCTGTTGCAAAAACTAGGCTGATAATCATAGATCCTTATTCCACTTACTTTTCTCTGTTCCTCTTACATTTTGCTGGAACTGAGCCAGTAGAGGTATTTAGCCTGCTGGGATAATTATTCTTTTGTCAGGCTCAAAGTCCTTCGTGGTGGTCTCTTTATTGAACTACGGTTTTTCATGCACTATTATTTTAGGATCTGGGACGACTAATATGTGAACTGATGAGCTGTGGATTCAAGGCACAGCTCTCATTCCTTTATTGTGGAACAGCCATAAACTTCTGTCAAGCAATAGGACACATCCCTCCTTTGGGCACTAGAACCTACAGAGTCACCAAATCTAAGATTTTAAGAACAGGAAGCAAAACTTCCTTACGTTAGTCTTAACAAAAAATACTATTAGATGTATTGAAATGTCTCTGGTCTCACTGGTTCTGGGTAGGAGTCCAATACTGAGCCTGACTACCTGGGTGGCACTGACCAGTTGTAATGCATCTCTGGATCTCAACTTTTACATTCATAAACCAGAAAATAATTCTGAAGATTTTTTTCTATCTCTAAGGCTCTTTCAGTCTGTAATTACAAAACTAATTAATTTTAATCAAAGACATTAAATTTATGAGGCCTTTAAGAGGAAAGGTAAGAAAGCATGAAATAGTAATAATAATAATTATGATATCAGCTAACAATCCTAGAGCATTTGCTTTGTGCATAGCACCATGATAAATCATTTTCATGTTATCTTAATCCTCAAACAACCCTTTTGAATAAGTACAATTTTATCATATTTCACTTGTGTAAATCAGCCCAAGGTACTCAGTTAATAATTTAAATTTAGATGTAGAAATTAGTAATCAACCACACAATGTTTTGGAACTGAAATAAATTGACTGCTCTAGGCCAGAGAGAATTGATGATTCAGCAGTGTTTGTGTCAATTAAGATATTCAAAATGTTATTACAAATAGAAGACTGTTGAACAACATTAAAATAATCAAATGAGAAATGCCTCTGGCTTTTTAAAAAACTGATCAGGCCTCCTATTTTCTATGTATCTGTTAAAAAACATATAATATAGGCCAGGAAATTTCCCTGTAGTGTATTTCATATCACATACAGCAATTTTATAGAATAATCATCATTATTAGTTCCATTTTATATACAAACAATTGAGGATTAAAGAAAGTTAATAACTTGCATTAGTTTCTTTCTTTTTTTTTTTTTTTTTTATCCTCACCCGAGGACATTTTTCCATTTTTTGTTCAGATAGAGCGGGAGGGAGAGAGAGGAAGAGAGAGAGAGAGAAACATCAATGTGAAAGGACACATCGAGTGGCTGCCACCCGCATGACCAACCAGGGCCGGGGACAAACTGCAACCGAGGTACATGCCCTTAGCGGGAACCGAACCCGGGTCTCTCTGTACCGCAGGCCGACGCTCTAACCGCTGAGCCAAACCGGCCAGGGCAGTTTCTATATTTAGTAAAGACTGCATTCAGAGTTCTCCCTGAAGTCTAATCTAACCTTAAAGCTGATATTCATCCATAGAGGACTTTCCTCCACTCTGGGACAATATCTATAAAAGGTCTGTCACTGAAGGAAGGTAAGCTATGCCTTTGTAAATTTAGGGCTTATCCCAGCAGGGTTAGAGTGACTTCTGCAAACAACTCCATGCTGGGTTTATAATCTCAGACACCTTCCTTATGCACATCTACGTTTAAGTAGTCCACACACTTGTGGTGGTGACTGGACCACTACTTCTAAAATATCCCCAGATGCCATTATTCTCCAGTTATCTAAAAATATGACAATCCAAACTGGAAGCTGAACAAATACGCATTACACATCCTTGCCCATAGAAATATTCCCATGCTTTTGAAGTAAACGTGATTACTGTCTTTTCAGTGGAATGACATTTACAAATCTTGTAAATTTTGGCATACTAGATTAATACTTGTGTGCAAGGTCTGGGGCTATAGGCTTGGCCATTCATTGATTACATGATTAATCAAGGCACTTGAGCTCTCTGAACCACATTTTCTTCTCTTCATATGTAAGATGTGGGTGTTAACTGTACCCATCTATTAAGATATTATAGTAGTAAATACATCCATTTATGTAAATTGCTTAGTACAGTTCCCGGCATGTAGTAGATGCTATACAAATGATTATTTTTCCTATGGGTGAGTGGTTTATCTTGCCTTTGGAGACCAGTTTGCTCTTTTCTTGGCAAAGTTAACATGTATAACCTCATTGAGTCAAAACAGCCCTACGAAGCATGTCTATGTTCATGTGTGAAAACTGAGACACAAAGAGATTACATAACTTTTTCAAGATCACAACTCTAAATATCAGTGCTTCACTAAACACCAGGTCTTCTGACTTGGTTGAGTGTAATGCCGTGCCTCCAGATTTACAAATATGTTTTATTGACCTTTTAGAGAGAGAGGGATGGAGGGATAGAAACATCAATGTGAGAAACAAAAAATCATTGACCAGCTGCCTCCTGTGTGCCCCCTACTGGGTATCAAGCCTGCAACCCAGGCATGTGCCCCAACCAGGAATCGAACTGGGACCTCTAAGTCTGTGGGACGACACTCAATTCACTGAGCCACACGGGCCAGGCAAATTGATGAAACTATCAAAAATTCTGTGTAGACACAGCTTCAGAGTGCAAGCACAGTTAACATTTTACTCAGAAAACAGCATCTTGTAGATTCACAGGATCACCAGACTCACAGATCACAAACACTTCTCAGCTCTCAGCGCGTAAGGGGAACCTCAGATAATGAGCAGTCCATATATCTCTGTTTCCTAGTTAAAATTTAACCAATTTCTTATCCCCACACATTTTGGTATGGGAACACCACAGGGTAGACTTCCACATGAATTTTCATAGATATAATTAACTGCAAAAAGCAAGTGACACATTTTTCACTTGCTCACTTAATTTATAAATCACAGCTTCAGCTCAACGTGGACATCAACGATGTAAGTTGACCCTAATAAACAATGGTGAATATTAAGTGGGTAATATATTAATTTTTACTATGCAGCATTCACATTTCTGCAGAGTTTATACAAGTCAAGTGCCTATTAAAGTGGCTTTCGCCCTGGCCGGTTTGGCTCAGCGGTTAGAGCGTTTGCCTGCGGTCTGAAGAGACCCGGGTTCGGTTCCCGCTAAGGGCACGTACCTCGGTTGCAGTTTGTCCCCGGCCCTGGTTGGGTCGTGTGGGTGGCAGCCACTCGGTGTGTCCCTTTCACGTCGATGTTTCTCTCTCTCTCTCTCCCCCTCCCACTCTATCTGAACAAAATATCGAAAAATGTCCTCGGGTGAGGATAAAAAAATAAAATAAAATAAAGTGGCTTTCTACTACCAGAGCAAGGTTGTGCTGACTCAGGATTCAAGCCTTTGACCTGAGTGTGGACCCTGTGTCCAGCTTCCTTAATACCTTGGTTAATGCTCACAGCTGAAAGGGGCCACCAAACACTAAGCTGGAGGTAGATTGGTTGTGTGAGCCTCTCAGCTATAACAGGCTGGCTCCTAGGGTTCTTGTTAATGCTTTTGTATTCTTCAGCCTTTAGTTTGCATATTTGTTTTCCTGATAAAATAGAAATTATTTATAAATAGACTTGGCCCCTAATGAAATGATCTTCCCTAAAGGACAGCAAGCACACACCTATCCATACGTATTTATTGTTCTCAAGCAGTTAGCATTATTTTATACTAAATTGCTAATTGTTATTAATTACCTTGACATTTTGGGGAAGAGCATCAATCTTGGCAGAGTCATTTTGTATTTCGATAGAAACATCATTTGCCGCCTATCAGAAGGCATTTCTTTCTTGAGGGCTATTCATAAATGTGTCATTTATTGCAAATCACCACTTATGGGAATGAAATCCAACATCTGGAGGAACATTGGTAAGGTCAAAGATGTCAGGGCTAATTTCAGTCCCCTTATATTTAGATCAATCATTCTGTTCCCATACAGCACCATTATAAGAAGGAGAGTTGTTAGAAGAAGGAAGGAAGTATTTCAAGACTAGAGAAATAAATAGGAATGAGCATTATCGTTAATAATAGTAATAACACTCATTAAAGGGATTTTTAAAAATATATGCCTGACATGATTAGTGCTTTACATGCACAACCATTTTTAATCTTTACAATATCTTAATAAGTTAATTCATTAATATTATTTTATAGATGAGAAAATTAAGGTTTAGAGTAAAAAAACTTGTTCAGGATAGAACAACTGTTAAATAAGAAAACTGGGACTTGCAAACAGATCAATTTTGATGACAAATCTGTTAGTAACCACAAATAAGACATGATCTCTCTGCCTTTGAAAAGTTAGAGTTTCAATAAAGAAGGTGATGAGGCATATGGTAAAGTATAAGGCTAATTGTGAAGTTGATATAGTATTCAAAGATAAGGGACAACTGAAATCAGAAAAGAAAGAAGAACTGATTACATGGAGAAAACCAGGATGTGAGCAGAGGCAGTTAGTTGGGTGTTTTCACATCACATGCTTTGTCACAAACAGTGTTTCATGGTCTTTCGGATTTAAGTTTTCTTACTTGCTAATTGCTATAAAAGTGGTACTTAATTTTGCTTTGATGTCATTGTCTAAAAGTGAACATGGATGACATTATATTGTATACTGTGTGGTGAGGAGTAAATGATATCTCATAAATTAATGTTTTTAGAACAGTGGCTGATGTATTATAAGAGTTGTGTAAACAGTAGCTATGATTTGAACAGTATTACAGGTTATGGACCAGATTTGATAGATAGATGGCAGTATGTGGGAGGATGCATGTTAAAAAAAAACAGTGACCAGCGTGGAAGGTACCTGGATGCCAAGTAAGACAACTTGTATTGTATTCTATATTTAAAAGAGAACTATTAGGAATGCTGTTTTATGATTAGAGCTATACTATAAAACCGAGGGCACCAATGTAATGCAAAGATTGGTACAGAGAAAACTCAGAGAGAGAAATTAGTTAGGCTACGAATGCAGTAATATATAGAAAAGAGAGTCATCAATGCTGTAGGAGCAGAAAGCCTGGAAGATGTGTGAGAATATTTGGTGAACTGGTTGGATGTGAAACACTGGGGACAGGACAGAGTAAAAGATGACTAAGACTTGGCACCTGAGCTTTTATTAGAGAAGAACATATTCCTTCAGTATAAAACTGTATCCACATGGCGTCCTTAATGGAATAGTGATAACATTGCAGAAAAACTTCTATTGAATGCTTATAATGCACTGATTATTCATTGCTTTATTATATCTTCTCCTTACAAAAACCTGGCAAAGAGAATACTACCTTTCTCATTTTAGATATTAGAAAACCGCCTGGTGCAAAAATTTTCTCGAGAAGACACAATCGCAAATTCTGAGTGTAGTCTAGATTTACTTGATGTTAGAGCCCAATACTCCATCACGCCATTGAATATCTCAAAGAGTAAAGTGTAGTATTTCATATGTAAGTGATTTCTTACAGGTCTGAGTGAATATGTTGAGATAATCTTGAGGATAAAAATGAGAGCTATAATTTGTATGGTCCTTCAAATTTAAGTTTCCCAAAAGCATAGGTGGCATAATTGTAATACTAACTCCACTATTGATATAATGCTTTATAATTAGAAAGTCTTGTAAGGTGAACAAGGCAGGAGCTGTTCTCAACATTTCATTGGTGATAACAATGGGGCCTGTAGACAGATGACAAATGACATCCAAAGTCATACATTTAGAAAGTGGTAATGCTGGATCTCGACACCAGTCTACAAATTAGTCACAGTACTGTTTTCTGTACTTTAAATAGTTGTAAGTAAAATACAGTAACTTCTTCTGCCATAAAAAATGTGGCTATAAAAGGTAGAATTGATATCAGAAAGAATAGATATTTTTATAAATAGCATTTTAAAAGTGGGTTGAAGGAGTGGGGTATGCTTTGAGACCTTTTCCCTTACTGCATTGTAGTAGTCAGACTCTCACATAAATGTTCTTGGTATCACTGGTGCCTACCCTTACAGAAATACCACTTTGGGATGATTTATGCTTCCAATTAAGATGGAGTAACAAGATTAGATTTATACTTCTGCTTGAAACAACTGAAATATTTTCAAAACATTGGACTTAAGAAAAACAAGAATAATTATATCTGAAAAACAAAAACAAATACTATGAGCCCCATGACTGTCCCAGCTTAATTACTTCAGATATTTTTTTAAGGCTGCAGTGTAGAGAACAGGAACTCAAGTACAGCCCAGAACATTCCCCTAGTAGAGGAGATGGGAATAGGATTAAAACAAGAGTACAATAAAACTATCCAAAATAAAGAACAGAGAAAAGAAAATAATTAAAGCCAATGAACAGAGTGTAACTTAACTGTGAAACATCAAGTAGCCTAAAGTATGTGTGATTAGGATAATGGCAGGGAGTGTAAAGAAATATATTAAGATATTATGGCAAAAATTATAAACTCGTACATGCAAAAGACTCAATGCATACCAACTACAAGAAATGTTGAGAAAAATGACACCAGACACCAATTACATTATAATCAAATAGATTAAAATCAGCGTGTAAAGAAAAATCTTAAATACAGCAAGTAAAAAGGGAAAAATACACACATACAAACAGATACAAGATGAGGATAACAGCATATTTTATTGTCAGAAACAGTGGAAGTGAGAGACAGAAGAACATCTTTATTTTTTTTAATTAATTTGTTTTTGTTACAGATGTTTCTCCTTTTTCCCCCCATGACACCCTCCTCCTCATCGCCCCCTACCCCATCCCTAGCTTTGTTGTCTATGTCCCATTGGTAATGCATACATGCATATAAGTTCTGTGGTTTATCTCCCCCCCCCCCCAAGCTCCCTCTCATTTGAGATTTTTCAGTCTGTACCCCACCTCCATGTCTCTGGGTCTATTTTGTTCATCAGTTTGCTTAGTTCATTATATTCCACAAATAAGTGAGATAATGTGATATTTGTCTTTTGTTGCTTGGCTTGCTTCACTTAGAATAATACTCTCCAGGTTCCTCCATGTCATCTCAAAGCATAAGAGATCTTTCTTTCTTACAGTTGCTTAGTATTTCATTGTATACATGTACCACAGCTTTTTTATCGACTCATCTACTGATGGACACTTGGGTTGTTCCCAGATCTTAGCTATTGTAAATAGTGCTGCTATGAACATAGGGGTATATATGTTCTTTCTGATTGGTGTTTAAGACTTCTTAAGATATATTGCTAGAAGTGGAATCACTGGGTCAAATGGCAGTTCAATTTTTAATTTGTTGAGGTAACACCTTAGTGTTTTTCAAAGTGGCTGCACCAGTCTGCATTTCCACCTGCAGTGTACTAGACTTCTCTTTTTTGGTGTTTCAGGATTCTTAGGGTATATTCCTAGAAGTGGGATCACTAGGTCAAATATAAGGTCAATTTTTAATTTTTTGAGGTAACACCATATTGTTTTCCATAGTGGCTGCACCAGTCTGCATTTCCACCAGCAGTGTACTAGAGTCCCCTTTTCTCCACACCCTCGCCAACACTTGTTGTTTGATGATTTGTTGATGGTGGCCATTCTGACAGGTGTGAGGTGATATCTCATTGTTGTTTAAATTTGCATCTCTCTGATAATTAGTGATGTTGAGCATTTCTTCATATGTCTCTTAGCCATTTGTATGTCCTGTTTGGATAGGTGTCTATTGAGCTCCTCTTTCCATTTTTTAATTGGGTTCTTTGTCTTCCTTTTGTTGAGTTGTATGAGCACTCTATATGTATTGGAAATTAACCTCTTATCTGATGTATCATTGGCAATTATGCTCTTCCATAGAGTGGGTTCCCTTTTCATTTTGGTGGTTGTCTCCTTTGTTGTGCAGAAGCTTTTGAGTTTGATGTAGTCCCATGTGTTCATTTTCTCCTTTGTTTCTCTTGCCTTAGGTGTTGTATAAGTGAAATTTGGCTGCATACGATGTCTGAAATTTTGTTGCCTGCATTTTCTTCTAGAATTTTTATGGATCCACGAGTTATATTGAAGTCTTTTATCCATTTTGAGTTTATTCTTGTGTACGGTGTAAGTTGATGGTCTAGTTTAATTTTTTTTCTTTTTCTTTTTGCAAGTAGCTGTCCAATTTTCCCAACACCATTTATTAAAGAGGCTGTCTTTACTCGACTGTATGCTCTTGCCACCTTTGTCGAATATTAATTGAGCATATTGTCTTGGGTCCATTTCTGGGTTCTCTATTTTGTTCCATTGATCTATCTGCCTGTTTGTGTGCCAGTAACATGCTGTTTTGATTACAGTGGCTTTGTAGCATAACCTGATATCGGTAATGTGATTTCTCCTACTTTGTTCTTCCTTTTCAAGATTGCTGTGGCTATTCGAGGTCATTTTTGGTTCCATATAAACTTTTGGTGTGTTTGTTCTAGTTCTGAGAAATATATCATTGGTATTTTGATGGTGATTGCATTGAATCTATAGATTACTTTGGGTACTATGGACATTTTAATGATGTTAATTCTTTAAATCCATGAACAATGTATATGCTTCCACTTTTTTATAACTTCCTCTATTTCCTTTTTCAATGACCTGTAGTTTTCTGCAAATAGGACCTTTACTTCTTTGATTAAGTTTATTCGTAGGTATCTTAATTTTTTTGCTGCGATGGTAAATGAAAATTTTTTTTTTTAGTTTTTCTTACTGTGTATAAGAATGCCATTGATTGCTTGATGTTAATTTTGTATCTTGCTACTTTGCCAAATCCATTTATTAAGTTTAGTAGATTTTAGATGGAGTCTATAGGGTTTTCTATGTACAATGTCATGTCATTTGCAAATAATGACAGTTTCAGTTCCTCCTTTCCAATTTGGATCTATTTTATTTTATTTTATTTTATTTTATTTTATTTTATTTTATTTTATTTTCATGTCTGATTGCTGTGGCTAAGACTTCCAGTACTATGTTAAATAAGAGGAATGGCAAAAGTGGACATTCCTGCCTTATTCCTGTTCTTAAGGGGAATGCTTTTAGTTTTTGCCCATTGAGTATGATGTTGGCTGTAGGATTTTTTATATATGGCCTTTAACATGTTGAGATGTGATCCCTCTATCCCCATGTTGCTGAGCATTTTTATCAAAAATGGATGCTGGATATTGTCGAATGTTTTTCAGCATCTATTGATATGATAATATAGTTTTTCTTTTATTTGTTTATGTGGTGTATCACATTTATTGATTTGCGAATATTGTACTATTGTTGCATTCCTGGAATGAATCCCACTTGGTCATGATGAATAATTTTTTTGATGTATTGCTGGATTTGATTTGCTAATATTTTGTTAAGGATTTTGGCATCTGTATGCATTAGGGATATTGGCCTGCAATTTTCTTTCTTTTTTTTGTGTCTTTATCCGGTTTTGAAATTAGGATTATGCTGGCCTCATAAAATGAGTTTAAATGAGTATAAAATGAGTTTAAATGAGTATAAAATGAGTTTGGAAGTGTTCTGTCTTCTTGGATTTTTTGGAATAGTTTGAAGAGAATGGCTATTAGATCTTCTTTGAATGATTGGTAAAACTCACCGGTGAGGCCACTTGGGCCTGGGCTTTTGTTTGCTGGGAGTTTTTTAGTTACATCTTCAATTTCCTTTGTTGTCATTGGTCTATTCAAGTTTTCTATCTCTTCCTGGTTCAGTTTTGGGAGGTTGTGTGCTTCTAGAAATTTGTCCATTTCTCCTAGATTGTCCAATTTGTTGATGTATAATTATTCATAATATGTTTTCATGATCCTTTGTATTTCTGTGGTGTCAGTTATTATTTCTCCTCTTTTGTTTCTGATTTTGTTTATTTGGTTTCTCTCTTTATATTTCTTGGTGAGTCTGGCTGAAGGTCCATCGATCTTGTTTATTTTTTCAAAGAACCTGCTTTTTGTTTCATTGATTTTTTTGAATTGTTTTTTTAGCCTCTATGTCATTTATTTCTGCTCTGACCTTTACTATTTCCTTCCTCCTACTAACTCTGGGTTTTTCCTTTGGTTTATTTTCTAGTTCTTCAAGTTGTAGGGTTACAAAGTCAATTAGGAACTTTTCTAGTTTCTTGAGGTAGGCCTGTAGTGCTATGAACTTCCCTCTCAGGACTGCTTTCACTGTGTCTCATAGATTTTGTGTTGTTTTGTGTTCATTTTCATTTGTTTCCAGGAAGTTTTTAATTTATTCCTTGATCTCGATAATAACTCATTTGTTGTTTAATAACATGCTATTTAGCCTCCAAGTGTTTGAATGTTTTTGTGTGTTTTATTGTAATTGGGTTTTAGTTTCATGCCACTGTGATCTAAGAAAATGCTTGATATGATTTCAATCTTCTTGAATTTGTGGAGACTTGCTTTGTGTTCTAACATGTGGTCTGTCTCTGAGAATGACCCATGTGCACTTGAGAAGAATGTATATTTTGTAGCTTTGGGGTGAAATGTTTTGTAAATATCAGTGAAATCCAGCTGATCTAGTTCATCTTGTAAGGACTCTATGTCATTGTTAATTTTTTGTCTAGAAGATCTATCCAGTGGTGTCAATGGTGTGTTAAAGTCACCCACTATGACCATGTTGCTATTGATCTCTCCCTTGAAGTCCTCCAGAATTTTTTAAAATATATTTTGGTGCTTCCATATTTGATGCATATATGTTTATCAGGGTTATATCCTCTTATTGGATTGATCCTTTTAATAATATGTAGTGACCTTCTCTGCTCTTATTATGGCCCTTGTTTTGAAGTCCATCTTTTAGATATGAGTATTGCTACACCAGCTTTTGTTTGTTTGTTTCCATTTGCTTGGAAATTTTTTTTCATCCATTCACTTTCATTCTGTGTGAGTCTTTTGTTGTGAGGTGGGTCTCTTGTAGAGAGCATATATATGGGTCATGTTTTCTTATCCAATCAGCTACTCTTTGTCTTTTGATTGGAACATTTAAGTCATTTACATTTAAGAAAATTGATAGTTATTAGTTGCCATTTTAATTTTATGCCTGTGTTCTTCTCTTTCTCTCTCTCTCTTTCTCTCTCTCTCTTTTTGTTTCTTCTTATCCTTAAAACAGTCCCTTCAGCATTTCTTGCAGTGCTGGTTTGGTGGCGGTAAATTCATTTAGCTTTTTTGAATCTGTGAAGCTCTTTATCTCTCCTTCAATTTTGAATGATAGCCTTGCTGGATAGAGTAGTCTTGGATTCAGACCCTTGCCTTTTATTATTTTGTACACATCATACCACTTGCTTTTAGCCTGCAGCATTTCTATTGATAAATCAACTGACAGTCTAATTGGAGCTCCCTTGTAGGTAAATTTCTGTCTCTCTCTTTCTTCCTTTAAGATTCTTTATTTGTCTTTAATGTTTGCCATTTTTATTATAATATGTGTAGCTCTGGGTCTTCTGGGGTTCATCTTGCTTGGGACTCTCTGTGTTTCCTAGACTTGTGTAATTTTTTCTTCATCAGTTTAAGAAAGTTCTCTGTCATGATTTCTTCAAACAGGATCTCTATTTCTTTCTCTGATTCTTCTCCTTTCAGTATCCCTATAATGTGAATGTTGTCATGTTTTGTATTGTCCCACAGCTCCCTTAAACTCTCACCCTGCTTTTTAAACTTGTTTTCCATTTGTTGCTCTATTTGGGTGTTTTCCTCTACCTTGTCTTCTAAGTTGCTAATTCAGTCTTCAGCTTCTAATCTACTATTGAAAACTTCTAAGTTATTTTCCTAACAGCTATACTATTTTTTATTTCCTCTTGATTTTAATGCATAGCTTCTACCTGTTTATGAATAGCTTCTACCTCTTTTTTTTAAACTCAAGTAGTTCCCAGCGAGCTGTTTGTAATTCTTATTAAGTTGCTTGTAGTTCTCACCAAATTGCTTGTGCACCCTTAAAATTATTGCTTTGAATTCTTTATCTGACAAGTTGCTGTCTTCTATTTCCTGTAGTTTCTTTTCTAGTGATTCCTCTTTTTCTTTGCATTGGGTATTGTTTTTTGTCTCCCCATTTTAGCTGTCTGGTAGCTCTAGACCTGGTGAGGGATGTTTGAATGTGTAGACAGCTCACTGTATATTTAAAAAGGCTACTGTGCCACCCACACTGTTTTGTTGTGTGTCACCTCTTGCCTGCTGTGGATCCTTGAGGATTTACTACTGGGGGCTGGTATTGGTGTGTCCTGGTAGGTGCTGCTGCTGGATCACGTGGGCCCCTCTGGAGTGGTGTTCCCTGCTGGTCGCTGGTGCCACCTGTAGCTGTATAGCTCAGGCATTGCTGGAGTTGCACTCCCTGCCCGCACCCTGGGCAACTGTGTCACACAGGTCTCACTGGAGCCCTGGCTCCCCATCAATCTTGTGGGAAGCTGGGTTGTACAGGTCCCATTGGAGCCCCTGCCTCCCGCTGATCCCATGGGGGGCTGTCCCTTTTGAGATCCATCTCCACGCCTATCTTGTGGGCAGCTGGGTCACACAGGCCTCTCTGGTGCCCCAGCTCCCCATAGGTCTTGTGGGCAGCTGGATTGTACCAGTCTCTCTCCAGCCCAGGCTCCCCATGGCTCTTGTGGGCCACTGGGTCACACGGGTCTGTCTGTTTCCCAAGCTTCCTACTGCTCTTGTGGGCATCTATGTTGCCCAGGCCCCTGTGGAGGCCCAGGTCCTGCTGTTGGTGGGTTGGGGAGTGCTGCTGCCCAGTGGGGCTCAGCTCCTGCTCAGCCTTTGCTGTAGTTTTGGGAGATGGATCTCAGCTGCTGATTTGTGCTTCTGTTGCCTAGCAATGGATGTCTGCTTCCCAGCCTTTGTTGCTGGGGGTATATCTCAACTCTGATTAGACTGCTACTGTTGGGGATGGTGCTGGGCTCCCAGCCATTTGCAGCTTCTGCAGCAGGCACCTTGACAGTTCCACTACTGTGCACTGGTCTGTGTTGACACAGCATGTCCACTGGTCCAGTGATGTCAGGTGCACAGGTGGGCTCAAGTTGCTGGGCCCTAGCCACTCCTACTGCTTCCTCCCAGGGAAGACCTGGGGTCTTCCAAAATGGTGGGACTTCCCCTCCCCATGGCACAGGGAGAAGTGCCCTGAAGAGCCGCTTATTGAGGTAGCTGGCTGCTCCTTGTCCACAGCACAGGAATCTTCTGCTCCGCGTTTCTGCACTACATGAGTTTGGTCGTCCACCTTCACATCCACTCACACTCTATCACTCGCTAGTTCACTTTCTCACACACTCACCTTCCCTCTGGTCCTGCCCGCCGCCATCTTTTTTTCCGGACAACATGTTTTTAAAGAGGAAAAAAATTTCCAAAATACAAAGAGATAGTAAACCTAGAAATCTATACCCAGCAAAAATACATTTCCGAACTGAAGGTAAAATAAAATATACCTCTGCTATACAAGACCTGAAATAATTCATCACCAGGAAATCTTTATTATAAGAAATATTAAAGCATGTTCTTCACATACACACACATACGCACACCTCAAAGATACCACATGGGAAAATAAACTACACAAAAGAAAATAGTAGACTGTTGATAGCAACTACATGGGTAAGCTGAGAAGATTTATTTCTTATTTAAATTTTTTAAATGATAAAAATCTTATTAAACAAAAAAAATAATAAGGCAGTATGAGGTTTGTAATACATGTAAAAGGCAAATGTAAAACAATAATAAAACAAGGATCAGTAGGTCAGAAGTCAAAATTCAATTGTAAGGCCCTTCTACTGTGATATAGTGTTATAATTTCACTTGAAGGTAGATTGAAAATTAAATGTGTATACTGTAAACCCTAAAGCAACCATTAAAACAATAAATAAGTAAACTAATAAGCCAAGATCATAAACATTAATATAATTGGTAAGAGAACTTCAAAATGAATAAATCAATAACTGATACAATTGCAAAGCAGTACAGAGAAATCCACAATTTTAGCCAGAATTTTAAATAACTCCTTCAATAGAACAAACAGAAAACCAGTAAGGATATTAAAGATTAGAACATTATCAACCAACTGACCTGACATTTACAGAACAGAACATTAAAAAATACAAAAAATACATTTTTTATGTACATAGTGGCACACAGAACATTTATAAAGATAGATCATATTCCAGGCTACAAAACAGTTTCAATTTTATTCAAATTTATTTTATTCAATTATTTCAAATTTAAAATAATATATGTCGGGTGAAAAAATCACATTATCTGTTCAAGATAGAATTAAACCAGTACTCAATAATGTACAGATCTTTGAAAAATCTTCTAGTATTTAGAAATTAAATAACATTTGTTCATGTAATGCATGGATTAAAGAAGAAATAAGAAGGGAAATAGAAAGGCATTTTAAACTAAACAAAATCATATCACACAATACCACTAGAATAGTTTTGAGAGTACATACCTACACCAGTAAAGAAGAACAAATAAATGACCCCAGACTCAAGGAACTAGAAAAGAAGACCAACTAAACCCAAAGTAAGTAGATAAATAAATAAACAACTGAAAAGCAGAGCATAGTCAATGAAATAGAAAACAAATAGTTTACTAAATACAAAGATGATTATTTTAGATTTCTAAAAGTATTTTAAACTTTACCCAGACTAATTAAAAAAAGAGAGATGAAACAAATAATTAAAATCAAGAAAGAAGAGACACCATGAAATATACCTATATAAATACATTTAAAACTAATATAGAAAATTATATGAATCTTTATATTAAATTTTTTGAGAAATACAATCTATTAAATCTTACTAAAAAACATGAAAAGTTGAACATCTATTAAAGAAACTGAATTTATAATTAAATTTCTTCCTACAAAGAGAATTTTGGACCCAAATAGCTTCTCTGGTGAATATTACTAAAGATTTTTAAAAAGTCATCATACCAAGTCTACACAAACTCTTAGAGAAAATTGGAAAGAAGTAAAATCTCAAAATACTCTGTGACATCTGCATTACTCCATTACCAAAAATGACCCGAAAATGTACAAGAAAAGGAAAACTACAGATTGTAGACAAAATCTCAGAAAATTGATTTTAACAATATAAAGAAGAATTTTACAACATGACAAAGTGGTTCTCTTCCTGAAAATCAGGGTTGCTTAGCATTTGAAAATCAAGTAATATAATTCATCACATTAATATAAAAAACAAGTTATATATTCAACACACTAGATGCAGAAAATCATTTGACAGGCTCTAACATCCATTCCTTTTAAAACTCTGACCTACCTAGAAATTAAAAGGCAATACCTCAACCTGATTAAAGGTCAATTTCAAAAACCTATCACTGACAGCATACTTCCTGAATGAAGAAAAACGGAATGTTTTCCCCCTAAAATCGGAAAAGACAAGGATCTCTGCTTGCACCACCATTAGTCAACATTTTACTGAAAATTCTAGCCATTATAAGAACTATATTTTTCAAATGAAAATGGAGACAGTAAAAACTTTCATTATTCACAGATGACATGATTGTCTATGTAGAAAATAAGTATAATCTACAAAAATCTACTAGACTTAAAAAGTGAGTTTAGCAAGATTGTAGAATACAAAATTAAAACCTTGGGTGTATTTCAGAATGGCAGCAAAAAAAAAAAAAATCAGAAATTGAAAAATGTATAATAGCATTGAAAATAGAAAATACAGATAAATGAGACAAAAGATATGGATGACTTGTTTGTTGTACTCTATAAAAGTTTGCTAAGAGAAGTTGAGTAAGATATAAGTTAAAGGAGAGCTATATCATTTACATGAGTTTAAAGATTCACCATTGTTAAAATATTGATTCCCTCCCAAAATATCTAGAGTCTATCTCAGTCAAAACTCATATATTTTAGAAGTTTATAAATTAATTCTAAAATTCACATGGACATGCAGAGGACCTAAAATAACTCAAAACAACTTTTAAAAAGTACTAATACTACCTGATTTCTAAATTTATTTTAGGCTACAATACATTGTTATTGGTCCACATATAGATATATAGAGCAAAGTATAGTCCAGAAATAGACCCTCACCTATATGGACAACTTATTTTTATGTATTTATGTACTTATTTTTAATATTTTTATTTTTCAATTACAATTGACATACAATATTATGTTAGTTCCAGGAGTATAGCCTAGTAATTAGACACTTACATAACTTACAAAGTGATTACCTGGGTAAAACTAGTACCCATCTGTAACTATACATAGTTATTACAATATTATAATTGACTATATTTCTTATGCAGTACTTTAACATCCCCATGATTTGTACTTCTTAATCCCTTCACCTTCTGCATCCATCACCCCAGCCTTCTTCCATCTGACAATCATCAAAAGATTCTTTGTTTTTATCACTCTGTCTCTGTTCTGTTTTTTTCATGTATTTTGTCTTTTAGATTCCACATATAAGTGACATACTTGGCTTTTTTTTTCCTATCTGACTTATTTCACTCAGCACAGTACCCTCTAGATTTATCCATATTATTGCAGATGGCAAGATTTTATTTTTTATGCCTGAGTAATATTTCATTGTATGTATGCACCATGTCTTCTTTTGTTTACTCATCTATTGAACAACACTTAGGTTGCTTCTATATCTTGACTATTGTAAATAATGTTGCATAAATACCCAGAAGTGGAATTCCTGAGACCTTCTTTGTTTCTTGCTATAACCTTTGTTTTAAAGTCAAGTTGTCTAGAATAAGTATTGCTGCCTCATCTTTTTTTCCCCTCTATTTTTATGAAATATCTTTTTTCTATCCCTTTAATTTCAATCTATTTATGAACTCCAATATAAGTGAGTCTCTTGTAGACAGCATATGTAAGAGCATTGTTTTAGGGGAAACTTATTTTTGAGAAAATTTTTGGTGGTAGAGATATATTCATCATACCGATTGTGATGATGTTTTCCTTTGTCAAATTGATCAAATTAGACATATTAATTATGTACAACTTACTTTAAATTAAGTATACCTTAATAAAGCTGTTAAAAGTATATCTACTTGTGTGCATAAGGGAACTAACATATGTGTTAGTTCCATTTCTGCACCTTCACTTTTTCTTTGCTCTTTATGCCTCCTCCATTCCCATGTTCTCTTCCATCTTTCATTCTACACATATTTCTTCCTTTCTACCTGAACTTTCTTTTCTTAATTCTGTAAAATATCTCTGAAATGTTAAAGAAAAGTTATATTTTCATTAATTTCTATCTGTTGTTAATGCAAATATTTGTACGCATAGCCAGCATGGCCAAATGTAATGAGCACAGGCTCTGGGGTTTGATGGCAATAAGTTCAAGTCCCTGCTTTATCTCTTTCTACCTGTGTGATTTGATATAAGTCCTTTACCCTCAGTTAACCTCAATTTCCTTATCATTGAAATAAGAATAATTATAGCTACTCTGTAAGCATAATATATGGATTAAACTTAGATAATATTTTATTTTAAGCAAGACAGTTTATCTCTTTGGGTCTCAATTTCCTAATACAAAAATATATATATAGAGAAAAAAAATGTAGCTATTCTCTTAAAAACAATACAGGGATTAAATTTAGATAATGCACTCTAATGTTTCTGGCCCTTAGTCCTAAACATGATGATTTATCTTCCTCTTTTAAAAAAGAGTCTTGAGAGAAAAAAAAAAAAATGGCGGCACAGGGAATGGAAGCTACACAGACCATCTCCCAGGACCAAACTGGAATTACAATGAAAATAAAGACAAATCCTCAGGAAGGAGCAACCGAAAGGCAGCTTGGAGGACCACATAACCAGGAACACTGACTCAATCCTGGTAGGCTTGCAAGGATGCAAAAGGGGGCCGGGAGCTCACGGTCCCCAGTGGCCTGGGCTGGGACCTGCTGCAGCCTCAGCTGGAACCAGCGTCCTCAGCTAGAAGCTGCACCCTTGGCTGGGTCCTGTGGCCTCAGCTGGGACCAGCAGCTGCCTCTGCTGGAACCTGTGGCCGCCTAGGCTGGGTGCTACGCCCTCCGCTGGGAGCTACACCCTCGGCTGGGAGATGCTGCAGCTTCAGCCACCCTTAGCTGGGAGCAGTGCCCTAAGGTTAAAATTCCAGGCGGCTCCACAGCACAGAGCCAGGACAGAGGCTACATTAGCAGCAGACACTCACCTTGGGCTCCAGCAGAAGGAGGGCAGACTGGACTGGAACTGTGTGGGGACACTCGGGATTTGGAGGGTGCTCAGAGCTTTTGCCCAGTGCAGCCACACAGGACTGTGGTCAATTTACTCCTTCCCAGGGCCCTGGGGAGAGGCAGAGGCCCCTCCCTTGGAGATTCAACCCTACCTGGTGGCCATTGAAATGCTAATTGAGGCCCATTAACAACCAGCATCTGACCCACCCTAGGGAAATCCTCTTATACTGAGCACCTGAGGGAGTTTTTCAGTCAACTCAGAAACCAGGGTTCTTTAAGGGACCACTACTAAGAGCCTCCAAGCAAAAAAGCTAGAGAATAACTATGATTCCCTGGGCTAGCAACTCTAACCAAGAAGGTTAAAACTTAACAGTGGTGTTTAAAGTGGGTCCTCCCTGCCTCATCCAAACCCAGGAGAGGGAGCCACAAACAGCTGAACACCAACAACCACAGGGACAATTTGGCAGACACCAAAGCCCACTGTGATAGCCAAAATGGTGAAAAACAGAAACAAAAGCCAAATAAAAGAATAAGGGACCTCTACTGAAGATGAGATAAATGAGGTGCAGTTAAGCAAGTTAACAGAACTAGAATTCAGAGCCATGATCTTGAGGAAGCTCAAAAGCATGTGTAAGGACATAAGCACCATGAGTAAAGACATAGAAATGTTGAAAATCAACCAGTTTGGAAATTAAAAACCACCAAGAAAAATGAAGAATGACATATCAGATATAAAAAAAAACATTGGAAAGTCTAAATAGCAGAGTAGAGGAAGCTGAGGACTGGATCAGGGAATTAGAAGATAGAGTAGAAAAAATCAACCAATCAGAAAACCAAAAGGAGAAAATAATTAAAAAACAGGAAGACAGCTTAAGAGAACTGTGAGACAACTGAAAATGTAATAACATTCACATCATAGGAGTCCCCAAAGAAGAAGAAAATGAGCAAGGGTTAGAGAATATATTTCAAAAAAATAGTGACAGAAAACTTCCCTAATTTAGTGAAGGAAGATGGCATTCAAGTTCAAGAAGCACAGAGAGCCCCAAGTAAGAAGAACTCAAACAAGTCCACACCAAGACACATAGTAATCAGAGTGCCAAAAATTCAAGACAAAGGGATAATCCTAAAAGCAGCAAGAGAGAAACAACAGGTTACATACAAAGGAAACCCCATAAAGCTCACAGCTGACTTCTCAACAGAAACACTACAGGCCAGAAAGGAAAGGCCTGAGATAATCAAGGTCATGAAAAACAAAAATCTGAATCCAAGACTATTCTACCCAGCAAGGCTATCATTCAAAATGGAAGGTCAAATAAAGAGTTTCTCAGACAAAAAAAAAAAAGGTTAAGGGAATACATTAGTACCAAACAAACACTGCAAGAAATGTTAAAAGGACTGCTACAATTAGCAGGAGAAATGAGAAGAAAAATAGAACCACACTAAACATGAATGAAAATAAATAAGTACATATAAATAATCACCTTAAATGGAAATGGATTGAATGCTCCCATAAAAAGACACAGAGTAGCTGATAGGATTAGAAAGCATGACTTATCTATATGTTGTGTACAAGAGACCGAACTCACAACAAAAGACACACATAGGTTGAAAGTGAAGGGATGGAAAAAAATCTTCCAAGCAAACGAAAAGGAAAAAAAAGCTGGGGTAGCAATACTCATATCTGATAAAACAGATTTCAAAAGGAAGGCCATAACTAGAGACAAAGAAGGCTACTACATATTATTGAAAGTATCTATGCAACAGGAAGATATAACCTTGATAAACATATATGCAATCAATATAGGAGCACCAAAATATATCAAAAATCCTCTGGAGGACTTAAAAGATAAATTGATAGCAATATAATCATAGCAGTTGACTTCAACACCCCACTGACATCACTGGATAGATCCTCTAGACAAAAAAATAGCAAGGAAACAGAGACTCTAAATGAAGTACTATGCCAAATGGATTTAATAGATATCTACAGAGAATTACACCCCAAAACTACAGAATTCACATTCTTCTCAAGTGCACATGGGACATTCTCAAAGTTAGACCATATGTTAGGGCATAGACTAGTCTCTATAAGTTCAAGAAGACTGAAATCATATCAAGCATCTTCTCAGATCACAATGGAATGAAACTAGAAATCAATTGCAACAAGAACATGCAAAGAAATTTGAACACATGGAAGCTAAATAACATGTTATTAAACAATGAATGGGTTACCGAGGCGACCAAGGAAGAAATAAAAATCTTCCTGGAAAACAATGAAAATGAAGACACAACAAACAAAATCTATGGGATGCAGCAAAAGTAGTTCTGAGAGGGAAGTTCATAGCACTATGGGCCTACCTCAAAAAACAAGAAAAATCTCTAATAGACTATCTAACCTCACAACTTAAAGAACTGGAGAGCAAACAAAAAGAAAACCCCAGAGCAAGTAGAAGGAAGGAAATAGTAAAGATCAGAGCAGAAATAAATGACATGGAGACCAAAAAAGCAATTCAAAGGATCAATGAAACAAAGAGCTGGTTCTTTGAAAAGATAAACAACATTGATGGACCCTTAGCTAGACTCACCACGAAACAAAGTGAGATAATCCAAATACACAAAATCAGAAATGAAAGAGGAGAAGTAATAACTGACACCTCAGAAGTACAAAAGATCATTAACAACTACTATGAACATTTATATGGCAATAAATTCGACAATCTAAGTGAAATGGACAAATTTCTAGAAACACATAGTCTTCCCAAAATTGACCAGGAAGAGATAGAAAACTTGAACAGACCAATAACAACAGAAGAAATTGAAGTTGTAATCAAGACTCCCCCAGCAAACAAAAGCCCAGACCTGGAGGGCTTCATGGGGGAGTTTTACCGAACATTCAAAGAAGAACTAACTCCCATTCTCCTCAAAATATTTCAAAACTTTCAAGAAGAAGGAAGACTTCCAAACTCGTTTTATGAAGCTAGCATAATTCTAATTCCAAAACCAGAAAAAGACACAACAAAGAAAGAAAACTACAGGCCAATATCCCTGATGAACACAGATGCCAAAATCCTGAAAAAAATACTAGCAAATAGGATCCAGCAATACACCAAAAAAATTATCCACCATGACCAAGTGGGATTAATCCCAGGGATGCAAGGCTGGTATAATATTCGCAAATCAATAAACGTGATACAACACATAAATTAAATGAAGAATAAAAACCACATGATCATATCAATAGATGCCGAAAAAGCCTTCAACAAAATTCAGCATCCATTTCTGATAAAAACGTTCAGCAATGTGGGAATAAAGGGATTATATCTAGACATAATAAAGGACTTATATGAAAGACCTACAGCCAACAACATACTCAATGGGCAAAAACTAAAAGCATTTTTATGAAGAACAGGAACAAGGCAAGGATGCCCACTTTTGCTACTCTTATTTAACATAGTACTGGAAGTCTTAGCCACAGCAATCAGACAGGAAGAAAAGATCAAAGGGATCCAAATTGGAAAGGAGGAAGTGAAACTGTCATTATTTGCAGATGATATGATACTATATGTATAAAACCCCAAAGACTCCATCAAAAATTTACTAGACTTAATAAATGAATTTGGCAAAGTAGCAGGATACAAAATTAATGTCAAGAAATCAATGGCATTCTTGTACACCAATGATGAACTCACAAAAAGAGAAACTAAGAAAACAATCCCATTTACCATTGCAGCAAAAAAATTAAGATACCTAGGAATAAACTTAACCAAAGAAATAAAGTATTTATTCGCAGAAAACTACAGGTCATTGAAAAAGAAATAGATGAAGATATAAAAAAGTGGAAGCACATACCCTCTTGATGGATTGGAAGAATTAACATCATTAAAATGTCCATATTGCCCAAAGCAATCTATTGATTCAATGAAATCCCCATCAAAATACCAATGGCATACTTCACAGAATTAGAACAAGTACTTCAAATGGTCATATGGAACAAAAAAAGACCCTGAATAGCCACAGCAATCTTGAAAAAGAAGAACAAAGTAGGAGGGATCAGATTACCAGATTTCAGGTTACACTACAAAGCCACTGTAATCAAAACAGCCTGGTACTTGCACAAGAACAAGCATATAGACAAGTGGAACAGAACAGAGAACTCAGAAATGGACCCAAGGCAATATGCTCAATTAATATTGAACAAAGTTGGCAAGAGCATACAGTGGAGTAAAGACAGGCTCTTTAATAAATGGTGTTGGGAAAATTGAACAGCTACATGCAGAAAAATGAAACTAGACCATTAACTTCCACCCTACACAAGAATAAACTCAAAATGGATAAAAGACTTAAATGTGACTCATGAATCCATAAAAATCCTAGAAGAAAATGTAGGTAACAAAATTTCAGACATCATACGCAGTAGAATTTTCACTGATACATCACCTAAGGCAATAGAAACAAAGGAAAAATGAACACATGGGACTACATCAAACTCAAAAACTTCTGCGCAGCAAAAGATACAATCATCAAAATGGAAAGGCTTCCCAGTGTATGGGAGAGCATAATTGCCAATGATATATCAGATAAGGGGTTAATTTCCAAAATGTATAGAGTACTCATACAACTCAACAAAAGGAAGACAAAGAACCCAATTAAAAAATGGGCAGAGGAACTAAATAGACACCTCTCCAAACAGGACATACAAATGGCTAAGAGACATATGAAGAAATGCTCAACATCCCTAATCATCAGAGAGATGCAAATTAAAACAACAATGAGATATCACCTAACACCTGTCAGAATGGCTGCCATCAACAAGTCATCAAACAACAAGTGTTGGTGAGGGTGTGGAGAAAAGGGGACTCTAGTACACTGCTGGTGGGAATGCAGACTGGTGCAGCCACTATGGAAAACAATATGGAATTACCTCAACAAATTAAAAATTGAACTTCCATTTGACCCAGTGATCCCACTTCTCCGAATATACCCTAAGATGCCTGAAATACCAATCAGAAAAAATATATGTACCCCCATGTTTGTAGCAGCACTATTTACAATAGCTAAGATCTGAAAACAGCCCAAATGTCCATCAGTAGACGAGTGGATAAAAAGCTGTGGCACATATACACAATGGAGTACTACACAGCTGTAAGAAAGAAAGATCTCTTATATTTTGAGACTACATGAAGGGATCTGAAAGTATCATCCTAAGTGAAACAAGTCAAACAGAGAAAGACAAGTATCATATGATCTCACTTATTTGTGGAATATAATGAACATAACAGTCTGAGGAATGGGGTAGTCCCAGAGACATGGAAGTGGGGTACAGACTGACATTCCCCAGAAGAGGGGGTGGTGGGGGAGAGAAAACCACAGAACTTATATGCATGTATGCATGAACAGTGGACATGGACAACAGGCCTGGGACAGGGTGGGGAGAGAGGGAAAGGGAGGAATCAGTGGGGGGAAAAGGAGAAACATCTGTAACAAAAATTAATTAATAAAAAATAATGATATAAAAAATAATAATAAAGAGTCTCATCATTGTCTCCCTCCAAGAAGATAAAGCACTAGTGTTCTCCCTTGTGCAAAAAAAGAATTGTACTTCTAATAATGTTAGAGTTGAAAGACACCTTAAAGATTTGGTCTCAAAGGTCTTGTTTCCACAATGGTAGAATGCTGAGGTCCAAAAACCCAAAAAGAAAATGGGATAATTGAAACCTGCCTAGCAACTTGTGAGACTCAAAAACAGTATTCTGTGTGCCATGAAATGTATAAGATTGCCTAGAAACCTCCTTAGGCCTCTCATAGTTCAACCGTCTTGTTTCTTAGAGAAGCCAGTTCTGTCTCCTTTGTTTCTCTTTTCCAGTCTGACTGCTCCAAGTAATGAGGACTAACTGGAAGACCAAGTTTTTTTGTCAATCATTGGGACTTTTATTTTTGTCTTTGCCTAAGCTGCCTCTGTCAATAGAAATCAAGTTAAGAGCGAATCGTTTCCAAGCAGCCCAGCTAAGCTCTGCATTTTTAACATCATTTTACCAGACATTGAACAGATCTCTGATTGGGCTGAGTAAATTGTCAGAATAGAGTTGAAATGTGTCACATGCTGATAAAAACAGCTGGCACTCACAGGGGGAGAACAGGGAATCTGCTTCCTGTAAGGATCGAGAGTGGAGCTGTAGAAGGGCAGGCATTGGTCTCCTTTCTCCTTGGGGTAGAATCTGCACAACCCACCAGGACATCTCACCAGTTAGAGTCACCCAGGTATCTTCAGCTCTGCATAGCCCCAAGGAAGCACATTATTGCCCCCCTCACGTCTGTTCTTCTAGGACATCTCATCACTACTATCTCAAGCCCTGTAACAGGAAAAGGAGAGATGTCAAAGTCTGACTAGGAAAATGTGAAGGGAAGGAACCATGAAGGGAAAAGTTAAAATGTCTTCTCAGAAATAAAATGTGATCTCCTTTAACTGTGACACAGCCTCTGAGATATCCACAGATAAGGAAACTGAGGCTTAGAGAATTGTGGTGAGTTGCTGAAGACATAGATGAAGTAAAAGAAAAAAATGGACTTTTTATCTCACGAATGGCAATATAAATAAATATGTTAGAAAAAATATTAAATATTGTCAAGGACAAATATTAGCATAACTATATTTTATATTTAAATTATGTCTTTCTAGACATAATCATTGTAATATATTTAACACATTACCAACTCGATTAACTGATTTTAATCAACTAAATGTTTCACTAACTCTGTTTAAGGTTTTTCATGTGCCTTCATTCTCCAAGCTTGACATTTCTGGTTGCTTAAAAAGAGCAAAACATCAAATAAGCTAAGCAAGGGATTCCAGGGAGGACTATACAAGGTGGGCAAAAATAGTCTTACAGTTGTGAGTATATGAAATACAGTTTGTTCCTGTATTATTATTTAACAATTATTGTATCAATTTCCATATGAACAACTGTTCACCTGTTTTTGCCCTACCCCTGTAATGTGTGATTCAGAATGAAAATTTCTATTAATTGAAATAACTAACATTGATATAATGCTTTACAGATTATCAAGCTGATTTTTCTAGATGACTTAATTTATCCTTACCAAAAAAATACTATGAAAGTACATTTCATAGCTGAAACAGAAGTATTAAACAACAAAAAAAGGAAATGTGCTTTGTAATATAGATGCTACCTTTTTCTTTTAACAAGTTGAGAATGAAGGCTTACAAAGCTTAAGCAATCTGTCACTAGGCCACTGGGGGTTGGGGATGAGACACCTACCTGGCTTTGTTTGTCAATCCATGTCCTTTCTGCTAAAACAGTTTGCTTCCCTCAAAGCAATAAATTGATTTATCTACCATCATTACTCTTGAAGCCTTGACTTCAAAGTGGGGTATAAATAAAGTATATTCATATAGCCATATAAATAAATCTCTCTTTATGTATCATGTGAAAATATATGAACATGTTTTGTGAGGTTTGTTTGAGACATTATTGCTTAAAGTGTTTTTGTCTATAATCTATTTATTTGCATGGGCAATTGAGGGGGTACCTCAAACAAACAGGAAGTCAACTCTTGGAAAAGTTATTAAGCTACTTCTTAGGCAACTCTATATAGCTTGCTCCCAGATGAGTTTCAGCAGTTATTTATGTTTTCCTCAGCCACATAGGGCAGGTTAGCTAATATGTTCTGCACTACATTCAACTCCAGACTAAGGTCTTCATTCTGAAAACACCAAAAGTTGAGCATGAAACATGCCACTGGTATCACAACACTGAGTTTAAATGTCAGGTGGCTTTTGAGTCTGCCAGGATCAAGTTTGTACCAACATCTCTCTGGAGATTTACTTAATATCTCATAAGTTGACATGAGTGGTAAAAAGACAATAAGGTACTTAGTATGTACCTAGCATATAGTCTATTCTCAGTGATACATTAGTTGAATTTCTTTATTTATTCTAGGTGAAGATGGTGGAAGAAAGTCAGTCAGTGGAAATGATGATTTGACACCCTTGTTATCAACAATCTCAATTCCCTTTTATCTTACCTATCAGATGAAACGCCAGTTTGGGCTTACTTTTTAGTTTGTACTCTTTGTCAGTATCTAGCTCTTGATGGTTATTGGGACTGATCATTACAGGGTACATATTGACACCATAGGTTCCGATACAGACAACTTGGATTTGAATACTGACTTAAGCACTTATTTTTTATGCAACTGTAAGACAATTAATTAAAATATATGTGACAATTTTTATACATAAAATGATGGTGATAATAGTATTTTCTTCATGCTACTATTATAACAATTAAAAAACATAAAGTTAAGTGCTAAAAATTAGTGCTTAACACATAGTAAACACTGATAACTTGCTATGAATATGTTTACACCCAGGTTACAGAATGCTGTTGATAAAATTGGTTAAAATATACATTGAAACTACTGCAATGAATGTTTCTAAATTCAGCTGGATTGCATAGTTCTTCTAATTTTCCTTAACTCTTTCTTTAATCTTCCAAAGATTAATCCAAACAGCACTGTGAAAAGATGTGGATTTAATGAGACATATAGGATCACTCTAAAATCTCTCATTTGCTGTATGTATCAATGTGAACAATATAGTATCCTTGTGTTTTAGTTTGTCTGTAAAACTGATATATTTAATATAACTCCCAACGACTAAATGAAAAAGCATACATAAAATGTCTGGTCAGATATGATGTATTCAATTATATATTTTTGATACTCAATTAAAAAATTAAGAAAGTGGTAGAAAACTGATGAAGCTTTATGTTAATTAATAATGCTATTCTTTTAAAAAATATTTATATTTAATTTATTTATTTTTGTTATAGATGTTTCTCCTTTTTCCCTCACTGACACCTTCCTCCCACCTCCCCACCCCCCACCTCCCACCCCCCAGCATTGTTGTCTATGTCCATTATTTTGCTTATATGCATAAGTTCTTTGGTTTATCTCTTTCCTTGCCCCAACCCTCTTCTACAGTTTGACAATCTGAACCCTACTTATGACTCTGTGTCTATTTTTTAAATCACCTTATTTTGTTCAATATATCCCACAAATAAGTGAGATTATGTGGTACTAGTCTTTCCTGACTGGCTTATTTCACTTAGCATAATACTCTCCAAGTCCCTCCATGTCATTTCACAGGATAAGAGATCTTTCTTTCTTACAAATGCATAGTACTCTATTGTGTATATGTACCACAGCTTTTTTATCCACTCATCTACTAATAGACACTTGGCCTATGTCCAGATCTTCGCAATTGTTAACAGCACTGCTAAGAACATAGGGATACACATATTCTTCTTACTGGTGTTTTAGGCTTCTTAAGATATATTCCTTGAAGTGGGACCACTGGGTCAAATGACAGTTCAATTTTTAACTTTTTGAGGTAACACCATATTGTTTTCCATAGTGGCTGCACCAGTCTGCATTTCCACCAGCAAAGTACTAGACTTCCCTTTTCTCCACACCCTCACCAACACTTGTTTGATGTTTCTTGATGGCAGCCATTCTGACAGGTGTGAGGTAATACCTCACTGCTGTTTTAATTAGCCTCTCTCTGATAATTAGTGATGTTGAGCATTTATTCATATGTGTCTTGGCTATTTGTATGTCCTTTTTGGAGAGGTGTCTATTTAGCTCCTCTGCCCATTTTTTAAATTGGGTTCTTTGTCTTCCTTTTGTTGAGTTGTATGAGTACTCTATATATTTTGAAAATTAACCCCTTATCTGATGTATCATTGGTAATGATGTTCTCCCATACAGTGGGTTGCCTTTCCATTTTGATGGTTGTTACTTTTGCTGTGCAGAAGCTTTTCAGTTTGATATAGTCCCATGTGTTCATTTTCTCCTTTGTTTCTATTGCCTTAGGTGATGTATCAGTAAAAATTCTGCTGTGTATGATGTCTGAAATTTTGTTGCCTACAGTTTCCTCTAGAATTTTTATGGATTCATGGGTCACATTTAAGTCTTTTATCCATTTTTAGTTTATTTTTGTGTATGATGTAAGTTGATGGTCTATTTTCATTTTTTGCATATAGCTGTCCAATTTTCCCAGAGGCTGTCTTTACTCCACTGTATGCTCTTGCCTCCTTTGTCAAATATTAATTGAGCATATTGCCTTGGGTCCATTTCTGGGTTCTCTGTTCTGTTCCACTGGTCTGTATGCCTGTTCTTGTGCCAGTACCAGGCTGTTTTGATTACAGTTGCTTTGTAGTATAACCTGATATCTAGTGTTGTGATCCCATCTACTTTGTCCTTCTTTTTCAAAATTGCTGTGGCTATTCAAGGTCTTTTTTGGTTTCATATGAACTTTTGAAGTATTTGTCCTAGTTCTGTGAAATATGTTGTTGATATTTTGATGGAGATTGTATTGAATCTATAGATTGCTTTGGGTAGTATGGACATTTTAATGATGTTAATTCTTCCAATCCATGAACAAGGTATGTGCTTCTACTTTTTTATATCTTCCTCTATTTATTTTTTCAATGTCCTGTAGTTTTCTGCAAATAGGTCCTTTACTTCTTTGGTTAAGTTTAGTCTTAGGTATCTTAAATTTTTCCCGCGATGGTAAATGGGATTGTTTTTTCAGTTTCTCTTCCTGTGAGTTCATCATTGGTGTATAAGAATACCGTCAATTTCTTGATGTTAATTTTGTATCCTGATACTTTGCCAAATTTATTTATTAAGTCTAGTATATTTTTTATGAAGTCTTTAGGGTTTTCTATGTATAATATGTCATCTGAAAATAATGACAGTTTCACTTCCTCCTTTCCAATTTGGGTCCCTTTTATTTTTTATTCCTTTCTGATTGCTGTGGCTAAGACTTCCAGTATTATGTTAAAGAGTGGCAAAAGTGAGCATACCTGTCTTGTTCCTGTTCTTATGGAAAATTCTTTTAATTTTTGCCCATTGAGTATGATGTTGGCTGTAGATCTTACATATATGGCCTTCATTATGTCAAGATATGATCCCAATATTCCCAGATTGCTGAGCATTTTTATCAGAAATGGGTGCTGGATTTTGTCAAATCTCTTTTCAGTGTCCATTGATATGATCATGTGGTTTTTATTCTTCATTTTGTTTATGTGGTGTATCACATTTATTGATTTTCAAATAGTGTACCAGACTTGAATTCCTGGGATGAATCCTACTTGGTCATGGTGAATAATTTTTTTGACGTATTGCTGGATTTGATTTGCTAGTATTTTATTCAGGATTTTGGCATCTGTGTTCATCAGGGATATTGGCCTGTAGTTTTCTTTCTTTGTAGTGTTTTTTTCTGGTTTTGGAATTAGAACTATGCTGGCCTCATAAAGCAAGATTGGAAGTCTTCCTTCTTCTTGAATTTTTGAAATAGTTTGAGGAGAATGGGTATTAGTTCTTCTTTGAATGTTTGGTAAAATTCTCCCGTGAAACCATCTGGGCCTTTGCTTTTGTTTGCTGGGAGAGTCTTCATTACATCATCTATTTCTGTAGTTGTTATTGGTCTGTTCAAGTTTTCTATCTCTTTCCAGTTTAGTTTTGAGAGACTATGTCTTTCTAAAAATTTGTCCATTTCGCTTAGATTGTCAAATTGGTTGCCGTGCAATTGTTCATGATATGTGTTAACGATCCTTTGTATTTCTGTGGTGTCACTTATTATTTCTCCTCTTTCATTTCTGATTTTGTGTATTTGGGTTCTCTCTCTTTGTTTCTTGGTGAGTCTAGCTAAGGGTCCACCACTCTTGTTTATCTTTTCAAAGAACCAGCTCTTTGTTTCATTGATCCTTTGAATTGCTTTTTTGGTCTCCATGTCATTTATTTCTGCTCTGATCTTTACTATTTTCTTCCTTCTACTTGCTCTGGGGTTTTCTTCTTGTTTGCTTTCTAGTTCTTTAAGTTGTGAAGTTAGATAGTCTATTAAAAATGTTTCTTATTTCTTGAGGTAGGCCTGTAGCGCTATGAACTTCCCTCTCAGAACTGCCTTCACTGCATCCCATAGAATTTGTATTGCTTTGTGTTCATTTGCATTGGTTTCCAGGAATTTTTAAATTTTTTCCTTGATCTCCATAGTAACCCTTTCATTGTTCAATATCAGGCTATTTAGTCTCCATGATTTCAAATGTCTTTGCATGTTCCGTCGCATTGATTTCTAGTGTTACGCCATAGTGATCCGAGAAGATGCTTGATATGATTTCATTCTTCTTGAACTTACAGAGACTTAGTTTATTCACTAACCTGTGGTCTATCTTTGAAAATGTCCCATGTGCACTTGAGAAGAATGTGAATTCTGTAGTTTTGGGGTGTAATTCTCTGTAGATATCTATTGAATCCATTTGATCTAGCTCCTCATTTAGAGTCTGTGTTTTCTTGTTATTTTTTGTCTAGATGATCTATCCAGTGATCTCAGTGGGGTGCTGAAGTCTCCTGCTATGATTGTATTGCTGTTGATTTCTCCTTTGAAGTCCTCCAGAAGATTTTTAATGTATGTTGGTGCTCTTATATTGAGAGCTTATATGTTGACCAAGGTTATATCTTCCTGTTGAATAGATCCTTTCAACATTATATAGTGGCCTACTTTGTCTCTAGATATGGTCTTCATTTTGAAATCTGTTTTATCAGATATGAGTATTGCTACCCCAGCTTTTTTTTTTTTGCTTTCTGTTTGCTTGAAAGATTTTTTTTTCCATCCTTTCACTTTCAACCTATGTGAGTCTTTTGTTGTGAGGTGGGTCTCTTGTAAACAACATATATGTGAGTCATGCTTTCTTATCCAGTCAGCTACACTGTGTCTTTTTATTGGAGCATTCAAACCATCACATTTAAGATGATAATTGATATGTACTTATTTATTGCCATTTTTGTTCAGTGTGGTTCTATTTTTTTTCTCATTTCACCTGCTAATTACAGCAGGGTTTTTTTCGCATATCTTGCAGAGCTGGTTTGGTGCTAATGTACTCCCTCAGCCTTTTTTTTTTTTGTCTGGGAAGCTCTTTATTTGACCTTCTATTTTGAATGATAGCCTTGCTGGGTAGAGTAGTCTTGGATTCAGATCCATGTTTTTCATGACCTTTATTACTTCATGCCACTCCCTTCTGGCCTGTAGTGTTTCTGTTGAGGTTTCCTTTGTAGGTAACCTGATGCTTCTCTCTTGCTGCTTTTAGTATTGTCTCTTTGTCTTTAATTTTTTGCATTTAATTACTATATTTCTTGGTTTGGGCCTGTTTGGGTTCTTCTCACTTGGGGCTCTCTGTGCTTCTTGAACTTGAATGCCTTCTTCCTTCACCAAGTTAGGTAAGTTTTCTGTCACTATTTCTTCTAATATATTTTCTAACTCTTTCCCATTTTCTTCCTTTTTGGGGACTCCTATGATGCAAATGCTATTACGTTTCCAGCTGTACCACAGTTCTCTTAAGCTCTCTTCCTGTTTTTTAATTGTCTTTTTCATTTTGGTTTTCTGATTTTTTTTTTCCTACCCTCTCTTCTAATTCACTGATCCAGTCCTCAGCTTCCTCTACTCTGCTGGCTAGTCCTTCCAATGTGTTCTTAATTTCTGCTATGTAATTCTTTATTTCCACTTGGTTGGTTTTCAATATTTCTATACCTTTACTTATGGTGCTGATGTCCTTACTCATGCCGTTGAGCTTCCTCAAGATCATGGCTCTGAACTCTACCTCTGATAATTGGCTTAACTGCTATTCATTGATCTCATCTTCGATAGAGTTCTCTTGTTCTTTCATTTGGGATTTGTTTCTTTGTTTCACCATTTTTGCTATCTCAGTGGGTTTTGGAGACTACCAAATTTTCCCAGTGTGTGTTTGTGTTCTTCTCTTTGTGTCTCTCTCTACTGGGATTGGATGAGCATGGGAGGGCCCACATTAAACACCACTGTCAAGTCTTACTTTCCTGGGTAGATTTTCAAGGCCAGGAAAGGTTCAGTTATCCTCTATCTTTTTTCTGAGTCTAGTAGTCTCAGTTACTCAGTGCCTTGGAATGTAACCCTGGTGTTCTGCATAAGAGGATTTTCAGAGGGTGGGATAGATGCTGGTTGTTAATGAGCCTCAATTTGCATTTCTTTGCCTCACCTGGGAGAGGCTGAATCTCTGAGGTGGGGGCTGCTGCTTTTCCTAACAGCTCTGGGAAGGAGCACACTGGTCACCATCCTTTGTGGTGGAAACTCCACAAAAACTCTGAGTACCCTCCAAACTCCAGGTGTCCCCACAGAGTTCCAGCCCAGTCTGCTCTCCTTCTGCAGTAGCCCCCAGGTAAGTGGCTGTGGCTATTTTAGTGCTCTGTCCAGGCTCTCTGTGCTGTGGAGCTGGCTTAGTCTTTATTCCTTAAGTGCGCTGCTCACAGCTGAGACTGCTGCTGTAATTTGGCTCCCAGCACACCATCCTCTTGTGCCTCCGCAGATCCTACCAGTGTCCCTGGTTATATGGTCCTGTCCTGCTGCTTTTCGGTTGCTTTTTTTCCCAGTATTTGTCTTTATGTTATTTGTAATTCCTGTTTGGTCCTGGGAGATGGTCTGTGTAGCTTCCATTCACTTCTCCTCCATTTTCATATCCTCTATGCCTATCTTGTGTGCTGCTGGATCGCACAGGCCTCTTTGGTGGCCCATACCCTGCAGGTGCTGTGGGTAACTAGATGGCACAGTCCCTGCTGGGTCTTATAGACCTCTTTGGTGCTTCATCACCCTGCAGGACGTGCTGGTAACTGGATGGCGCAGCTCTGCTGGGTCACACAGGCCTCTCTGGTGCTTCAGCACCCCCAGTTTCCACAAGTAACTAGATGGCACAGTCCCTGCTGGGTGGCACAGGACTCTCTGGTGCTTCAGCACCCTGCCAGTCCCATGGGTAGCTAGATTGCACAGTTCCTGCTGGGTCGCACAGGCCTCTCTGGTGTTCAACACCACGCAGGACCCATGGGTATCTGGATAGCACAGTCCCTGCGGGTTTCACAGGCCTCTCTGGTGTCCCTGTACCCTGCACGTTCTGCAGGCAGGCAGCTGTATGACACCAGTCCCTCTTGGGCTCAGGCTTCCCACTGCTCTTGTGAGCTGCTGGACTGCACAGGCCTCTGTGGAGCCCGAGGTCCCGCTACTGGTGACTGGGGAGTGCTGCTGCTCTGTGGCACTCAACTCCTGCTTACCTTTTGCTGTAGATTTTGTGGATACTCAACTCCTGCTTACCTTTTGCTGTAGATTTTGTGGATGGGTCTCAGCTGCTGGTCTGTGGTGCTCCTGTTGCCTGAGGATGCATGTCTGCTCCCCAACCTCTGTTACTGGGGGTATATCTCGACTCTGATTGGGCTGCTGCTATTGGGGATGGTGCTGGGCTCACAGCTGTCCATGGCTTCTACGACTGGCACCTTGGGAGCTCCACTACTGTGTACTGGTCTGTGTTGACAAGAGTGTCCACTGGTCTCATAGTGCCAGGTGTGCTGGTGGGCTCAGGTTGCTGGGCCCTAGCAGCTCCCACTGCATCCTCCCAGGGAAGACCTGGGATCTTCCAAAATGGTGGGATCTTCTAGAGGTGCAGGAAAAACAGCCCTGAAGAGCTGCTTACTATGGTAGCCAGCTGCTCCCCTTCATAGCACAGGAGCTTTCTGCTCAGTGTCTCTGCACTACAGGAGTTTGGTTGTCCACCTTTGAGTCCACTCACACTCTCTCACACACTAGCTCACTTTCTCACACACTCACCCTCCCTCCTGTCCTGCCCGCCACCATCTTTAATCTCCTGCAGAAGCTTTTTAGCTTGATGTAGTCCCATGTGTTCATTTTCTCCTTTGTTTCTCTTGCCTTGCGTGTTGTATCAGTGAAAATTCTGCTGCATATGATGTCTGAAATTTTGTTGCCTACATTTTCTTCTCGGATTTTTATGGATTCATGAGTTACATTTAAATATTTTATCCATTTTGAGTTTATTCTTGTGTATGGTGTAAGTTGGTGGTCTAGTTTTATTTTTTTGCAAGTAGCTGTTCAATTTTCCCAACACCATTTATTAAAGAGGCTGTCTTTACTCTATTGTATGCTCTTGCCACCTTTGTCAAATATTAATTGAGAATAATGTTTTGGGCCAATTTATGGGTTTTCTGTTCTGTTTCATTGATCTACTTGCTTGTTCTTGTGCCAGTACCAGGCTGTTTTGATAACAATGGCTTTGTAGTATAACCTGATATCGGTAATGCGATCCCTCCTACTTTGTTCTTCTTTTTCAAGATTGCTGTAGCTATTCAGGGTTTTTTTGTTTCATTCCATATTAACTTCTGGAGTGTTTCTTCTAGTTCTGTGAAATATGTCATTGTTATTTTAATGGGGATTGCATTGAATCTACAGATTGCTTTGGGTAGTATGGACATTTTAATGATGTTAATTCTTCCAATCCATGAACAAGGTATATGCTTCTGCTTTTTTATATCTTTCTCTATTTCTTTTTACAATGTCTTGTAGTTTTCTGCGAATAGGTCCTTTACTTCTTTGGTTAAGTTTATTCCTAGGTGTCTTACTTTTTTTGTTGCAGTGGTAAATGGGATTGTTTTTTGTGGTTTCTCTTTCTCTGTGTTTATTACTGGTGTATAAAAATGACAATGATTTCTGGTTGTTGATTTTGTATCCTGCTACTATGCCAAATTCATTTATTAAATCTAGTAGTTCTTTGATGGAGTCTGTAAGCTTTTCTATGTACAATATCTAGTCATCCACAACTAATGACAGTTTTACTTCTTTCTTTCCAATTTGGATCCCTTTTACTTTTTTTTTTTTTTTTAAGACCCATTTATTCAGCATCATGATCAGACTATTACATTTAGCAATCAACAGCATGGGTGCAAAAAAAAAAAAGTCTATATTAAAACCATTTGTTGGAATACTTTACACTTTCCACAGAACAGAAACTAAAATAACCTGTTATACAATTAGTCACAAATACAGTCCTTGAGTTTTTTGCCCATTCACATGAGTATTGTCTAAAACATGTCTTCTTTGTAGCAGTTAGGTCCTACCACCTCTGTGCTTGGCTGAGTTCACAAACCTGTTGTAACCTTTAGCTTCCCTGTCACTTCTCTGGCTCTCCTCTCCTGCTAAGTTTGTTTCCTGGCAATAATTAAAACCTTGTGCCACTGCCATAGCTGCTGCTGCTGCTGCTGCTGCTGCAGCTGGAACCACCATAGCCACCCTGGTTTCATGGTTTGGCAAAGTATCGGCCTCCACCACGATAGCAGCCAGAGCTTCTGCCTCCAAAGTTCCCTCCTTTCATAGGTCCAAAATTTGAAGATTGAATGTTGTAATTGCCAAAATCATTGTAGCTTCCGCCACCTCCAAAATTGCTTCCATCATTACCAAATTCATCATAGCCATCCCCACTGCCACCATATCCACCACCACCACGGCTGCCACCAAAGCCACCTCGCCCACTGAAGTTTCCTCCACGACCAAAGTTGTCATTTCCACCAAAACCACCTCCATGACCACCTCCAAAGTTTCCAGAAGCACTTCGACCTTGTTGGCTGGATGAAGCACTAGCCATCTCTTGCTTAGATAGGGCTTTCCTTACTTCACAGTTGTGTCCATTCACAGTATCGTATTTCTGAATGACAATCTTGTCTACAGAGTCATGGTCATCAAAGGTCACCAAAGCAAAGCCTTGCTTTTTGCCACTGCCTCAGTCAGTCATGATTTCAATCACTTCGATTTTCCCATACTGTTCAAAATAATCTCTTAGGTGATGTTCTTCAGTGTCTTCTTTAATACTACCAACAAAAATCTTTTTCACAGTTAAGTGGGCACCAAGTCTTTGAGAATCTTCTCTTGAGACAGCACTCTTTGGTTCCACAACTCTTCCATCCTCCTTGTATGGCCTTGCATTCATGGCTGCATCCACCTCTTCCACAGTGGCATACGTGACAAACCCAAACCCTCTGGAGCGCTTGGTGTTTGGATTTCTCATAACCACACAGTCTGTGAGCGTTCCCCATTGCTCAAAAGGCTCCTCAGACTCTCATCAGTTGTTTCAAAGCTCAAACCTCTGATAAAGAGTCTCTGCAGTTGTTCCAGCTCTTTGGGAGACTCTGACTTAGACATGACGACTGTGGGAGGGGAGATTTCAAAGATGCTCACTTGGTGATGTCCACTGACAGAAAGGAGTGATCTAATGAATGTATCTCCCTTTTAATTTTTCCTTCTTGTCTGATTGCTGTGGTTAAGACTTCCAGTACTATGTTAAATAAGAACATCCTTGTCTTGTTCCTGTTCTTAAGGGAAAAGCTTTTAGTTTTTGCTGATTGCATACGATGTAGGCTGTCGGTTTCTTGAAAATGGTCTTTATTATGTTGAGATATGATCCTTCCATTCCCACTTCACTGAGAGTTTTTATCAAAAATAGAGGCTGGATTTTGTCAAATCCTTTTTCAGCATTGATTGATATAATCAGATAATTTTTATCTTTCATTTTGTTTATGTGATGTATCACATTTATCAATTTGCAAATATTTTACCACCCTCCATCCCTGGGATAAATTCCACTTGGTCATGGTGTATAATTTTTTTTAAAATATATTGCTGGATTTGATTTGCTAAGATTTTGTTGAGGATTTTGGCATCTATGTTCATCAGGAATATTGGCCTATAATTTTCTTTCTTTGTAGTGTCTTTATCTGGTTTTTGGATTAGGATTATGCTGGCTTCATAAAAGAGCACAGAAGTCTTTTCTCCTCTTGAATTTATTGAAATAGTTTGAGGAGACTAGGTGATAGTTCTTCTTTGAATGTTTGGTAAAAGTCCCCTGTGTAGCCGACCAGACCAGGGCTTTTGTTTCCTGGAATTTTATTAATTACTTCTTCTATTTCCTTAATTGTTTTTGGTCTGTTTAGGTTTTTTAATTCTTCCCAGTTGAGTTTTGAAATAGTATATTATTCTAAGAATTTCACCCAAGTTGTCAAATTTGTTGCCACATAATTGTTCATAGTATTTTCTTTCAATTCTTTGTATTTCTGTGGTGTCCATTGTTACTTCACCTCTTTCATTTCTGATTTCAGTAATTTGGGTTCTCTCTCTTTGTTTCTTGGTGAGTCTGGCTAAAGGTTGATCAATCTTGTTTATCTTTTCAAAGAACCAGCTCTTGGTTTCATTGATCTTTTGTATTGTTTTTTAGTCTTTTTGTCATTTATTTCTGCTCTGATTTTTATTATTTCCTTCCTTTTACTAACTCTGGGTTTTTCTTTTTGTTCTCTTTATAAATTTTTAAGTTGTTGGGTTAGATAGTTTTTAAGAAAATTTTTTTTTTCTTGAGGTAGGCCTGTATTGCTATGAACTTCCCTCCCAGGACTGCTTTTGTTGTGTCCCACAGATTTTTTATTGTTGTGTGTTCATTTTCATTAATTTCCAGGACATTTTTTTATTTCTTTCTTGATGCCATTGGTAACCCATTTGTTGTTTAATAACATGCTATTTAGCCTCCACGAGTTTGAATGTTTTTGAGTGTTTTCATTAATAATGACATTCTTTACAAGTTTGTGAAAATCCCTCCTATTAGTAGCAATCAAATTTGCAGTATTAATGATTGTTGTCATAGTAACCACAACTGAGCAATAAGAAAAAGATGAACATATCTGTTATGCCATCATGATACTGCTACATTTACCTTTTCACCTAGTAATATTTCAAGAGCTCTACTTATTGATTAGATCCAAGTGATGACTGTAAATAAAACAACACTGCATATTGGTCGTATTGAATTGCTCATTGATTATAACCCCCTCTCGTTGCCCTGACTTTATTTTAGTAATGGCTGTGTTATAGTACTTTTATACTACAATTACTTAATATCCCCTTTCCAGAGACAACTAAATATTTTATGTCAAATTAAAATTGCTGATCTCTGGGGACAAATAGCAATTTCTTTAAATGTAAGTAAATATAAGAACAGTGAGGGCCAGATGTAACTGAAAAGTCTCGAGGTCTTTTGATCAGTCAGGGAAGAAGAGGATGTTACTATCTAAAGATTTTAAGAGACATAAAAGACATACTCTTTCTTCTTGGAATATATTCATTTTAATTCTTGTCACCCTTAGTTACATGAACTCTAGTATTACACAGTCTGATCTTAGGCATTCATTTTTTTTTTTTTTTTTTTTTATTCTTTGCAAAATTTAGTTTCTTAAACAGTGATTGAAAAAATATTCAAGTTTTAATCTGTCATTTTTCAAAACAAATAATCAAGAAACACTGAAAAATACTGTTTCAATTATTAAAAAAAGTATCACTATAAAATTAAAATACATACACGTTACCCCCATCTATAATAGTTAATATATATTGAGTATGTACACATGAAAAGTATTCTTCTAAGCATCTTATTAACTTATTAATATTCCTGAAAACAATATGAGATTGATATTGATTAGCTACACTTTATAGAATATTAGTATTCCAACTACCAACATCTTATAAGTGAGGAAACAAAAAGATAGATTAGATAACATGCTTAGTCACACATCTAGTAAAGTAGTATAAATGGAGTAGGCACCCAGGTTGTCTGATCACAGGGCTCATATTCTTCTTGAGAGTCAATGAAGTTTATAATATGGAGCCCATAGCATAGGTGATATTTAATGAGCGGCCCTCTCCATTGGTCCATGCCCAGTGATTCATTGTTGAATACAAATAGTCACAAAGGAGTATTTGGTATTTAGATTGGAAAAAGTCCAGAGAACACCTAGTCCAACCTTTTTATTTTACAAATAAAACAACTAAGATACTAATAACTGTGATTTGTTTAGTCACAACATGGTGGCAAAAGCTATAACTCAAACTCTGGACTCCACACCTCCACACTGCACTGTTTCTATTATATGATCCCCCACTACTACTCTCAAGCATACATGTTGATTTTGTATGTCAAATTCAGCAAAAATTATGAGCCCTGAAGAAGGGACAAAATCAGCTTTCTTATTTTACCCATACATTAATCTTCACAAAGGTATGAAATAATACATCTCAACTGCCAGGTACTTTGATTTTGAGTGGTGCCAATTTCAATATGGATTAAAATTAAATTACATTATTTTCAATCCAAGAAAATGAATTATAAAAAAAGAAATAACCACTACATCCTTAACTACCACACAGTCTCCAAGCACCCCTGAACGACAGCCTCTGAGTACACCCTCAATTTAAGTTTTCCATCAGTGGAGAGCAAATTAAGCACAAATGCCATCCTTATACCTCTTTGCCACACCATTGCTTACTCGTTTTTGTTTGTTTTCATTTAAAGATGACAAGGTGGTTCACTCCTTTTCTCATTCTACCTTTACAAGACCCTTACCTTCTGTGCACCCAGCTCACAACTGGAAATCCCTATAAACTTTATTTATTTGCCTTCCATCCTAGGATACCAATAAAATCTACATCTGTGTTAAGACAAAAATAACAACAAAAAAAGCCCTTAATATTGGTGTGCAGATTGCGTATAAAATGTTCCTAGGCAACTTTCAAATAAGTCTTGGTAATTCCATTAAATCTTTTTAATAGTCCCTGCCAAGCCAAATACCATGTTCTCAGAGAATATGATTTATGTTTTCCAAATAAGTATTTACTTTTTAAAAAAAATTTTAGGAAACAGCCTAAAGCTGAAACAATAGACTATTAATTTGCTTGAAATCAAATTAATTAAAACTCACTGGCTAAGTTTCTTTCTGTAGCATTTAATAGATGTGAATGTTTTAACACAGAACAAGAAATCTAATTTTGGAGACTTGTTAAGCAAATTATTGGGCCACAAGAGAATTCTGTGTTTCTTGGCTCAAGAGTGATTTTTTAAGTTGCAAATGTGGAAAGAAGTGACAGTCTAAATTCGCAACTCTGCTGTCCTGTGATTAAAATCAAAATCCTCTAAAAATTGTCAACAATCTAGACATATGTGAATGGCTAAGAATGTTCATGGATTATTTATGGTTTGCCCACAATGGGTGTACCTAATTAGTGGATAAATTCAGTCTTAATTTATTTTGTTGAATTTATAGGGGTGACACTGATTCATAAAATTGCATAGGTTTCCAGTGCACAATTCTATAATACATCAACTGTATATTGTATTGTATGTTCACCACCAAGTTTTATATGCTTGCAGAAAGATTATCAATAGTAATTCAACCCAGTGAGGTTAGGCAGTAAGCTGGTTCTGCCAGTGGATGTTTTAGACTAATATGTGAAGATGGACCAAAAGAAAAGATATGATCACTGGAAACTACTTAAAATACACTTTAAGAATTTCTGGCTCTCTTTCCAGGAAGATACAAAAGATTTTTTAAAAATAGAAGCAAATCATTGAAATAATGCATGTGAAATATGAGAAAATAATAAATACAACCTATAATGGAGAAGGTTGAGTGTAGATTAATTCAAGAAACATTTGCGTGGCATTTATTTTGCATCAGGCTAGGCACAGGGAGTGTACAGGTAGCAAGGAAAACAAATAGGTGAATAATTACTTACACTCTAGTGTGCTAAGACCTACAATAAAAAGATGTATATAAAGTGCAGTGGAAACACAAAGAAAGGAACTCTCTCTGCCATAATAGGGCTCATGAGAAGAGGTGATATTTTAGCTCCTCTTTAAAAATACATTTTTACTTTGAGCAAAGTTCCTCAGTTACCATCCCTGTTTTGAAGTCCTATTTCCTAGGGGCTTTCAAATCTTTCAAGTGTTCCTCTGTAACTGATTTTATAGTTCCAAATTCTGTTAATAATATCTTTTGGTAGTTTTGATTTTTGACATTATTAATTGAAAGCTTCTGGTTACTACCTCTTTATGATTTCTCCCAAGATAGTTAAACCATATTATTATGACACTGTAAGTGCTTGGATGATACTGAAGAACTAAGCTAAAAACTGTAATTCTGTTTCTTTTTATCCTTTTTTGGGTTATTTTCCATCAAAAATATTATTCTACATTTTACATTTCTTGTTTGTTTTGTCAAGTTATTTTGTTAAATTAAATTAATTATGTTAAATTCTTTGAAACACCCATAAGAATGATTAAAAAATATATTGATATTATTTTCTAAATGCTTGAATTATTCAGATAAACTATCAGTGTATTTTTTTGGTGGTTGTTTTGTTGTGTTGTGTTTGTCTGTTTTTTGTTGTTGTTGTTGCCTGGAGCCGATTTTCCCGGAATTCTCCATCTTCCTGTTCCTTTGTAGACTCGCTACCTTGTAGGCCTAGGTCCCATACTTCTGATGGTTTCTTTGTGTTCACCCTAGGACTTTCTGTTCTGTTTTCTAAAGTTGGTTCCCATGCATCGTGGACATTTGTGATTGTTTGGTGCCCAGTACCTAAACTCTTTTGATGTAGGTGAAATCTTATACTTTATGAGCCAGTCTCACATTTATGAAAAGCTAAAATTTTCAGATAAAGAATTGTCTAGTTTCCCTTGCAACACGAATATGAACATCTGACCTGGTTTCCCTGAACCAGATCCATTTACTCTGGACTTTGACTCAGAAGCAGCTGGCACACGTGAACAGGAGCAGGCAGCTTAATTCAACTGTGGCTGTGGCTGTGATGGGAGGAGTTGTAGCTAGAACAAACCACGTCTGTTGCCGATGGTCCTGAAGGTGCAGTCTGGAGAGTTCATGAGCAACTAGGAGTAGCAACTGTGTCTTCAGAGATCAGCTTCAAGGACTGATCATGTGTTAGATGCGGCTGGTGCTTATATTTTGGAACTTCTATTAATATACTGGTGAATCAACTAATTTTCTTCTTTCTCTCTTATTTTTAAAGTCCCTTTTTTAATGTTGGAGGAGAGCACTATTTCTACTTCCGGAGAGATTCTCTCCACTTCATCTTCCAACCTTTCTATGATTTCTTCTTTTTAATTTCATCATTTATATTTTTATTTTCAAATAATGCTTTCTTGGTATTCGATTGTTCCTTTATTACCATAGTATTATACCATGGTATTAGTTCATGGATATGGCATCTTTCTTTAATTCTCTAAGCATCTTGTTTACAGATTTTTTTCTGCTCTCCCTTACATTTTCTTTCTTTCCCCTTAGAGTCTATTTTCTGTGTTTCTTCTTTTTTTGTGGTGGTGGTTCTCTTTATATAATAGATTTATTCCTGTATTCTCCTCCATAGTTGAGAGTGAGGTGCTGATGTAGATTGTGTAGGCAGGGCTGTTGACTGATATGATTGTTAAAGAGTGACTGAGTGATAAATCACATCCTCCCCTGCCACCCCCCACTGGTTGAAAATAAATATTGTATTTTGATGTCTTTTTAGAGTTATTCAGTACTCCAAAATTAATCTTCCTAATATCCTACCTGGAGATGTTTTCCTGACCACTGATGTATCAGGCCCAGAAGAGAGATAAAGCTGCAGAGCCTGATTTCATGTGTGACCCTTCTCCCATTTTTGTTCCCATGGCTGTTCCAGATTCTGCTGTGCCTTCTGCTTGGAGTTGAGAGATTGTATGATTTAGTTACCTAGACAATAAATATTGCTCCTGATTCTTTCAGGAGAGGGAGAGAGAGAGACATAGGGCTCCTTTTCCTGAAGGAAGGGCACTGTCAAATCACTTTCTATTAAAGTTTTGACCAATCTCCAACCCCCTGTTATCAACTCCAAACATTTTACAGTTTTCAACACTTCAGCTCTGCAGGCATTACACTGCGATTTCCTCTGTTCCTCCAAGTACCACTTTTCCATACACACTCCATTTTCAAATATGCATGGAAACGTCCTTCGCTGTTTTCTCTTCTACCCCCCCCCCTTTTTTTTATTCTTTGGGTATACACCTTTTCTCCACGTTGTTATTGTTATTTTATATAGTCTTGAAAATGACATCGGATAAATGCGTGTGGATAATCTGCCATATTTAATGGGATCATTTATCTGAATCTTAATAGATGGTTAAGATTTTAGTAAGTGGGCAAGACTGGGAGTATAAAAGGAAGGACAGTCCATATTGTTAAAACAGCAGAAAGTGAACAGCCGAGTCAGAAAACTAGTAGTTCAATATAGTTAGAATGGAATAAATCTAATTGTAGGATTGAAGGGGAAGTGGAAGGCAGGGTTATAAATATAGGCAGAGATGAAAATAGAGCCAGATAGTGAAGGATCTTGCTCCTCATACTAACTTATTTGAACTTCAGGCTATAGGCAATCAGAAGAGAAATTTGCAGAATCTTCTTGAAGAGTTTAGCTAGGGATTAATTAACTGACCTAGAATTCAGGCTCTGTAACCACATGGGTGATTATATGAACCTTCCTAGCAATAAAACATGTGAACCCAGGGTCATCCCAAGGTAAGTTAGTGAGAACCTCTGTATTTGTATATGAATCTATAAGAAGAGGCTTAGAACACAAATTAAATATTTTTATGAAGACTAGATGGTAGTATACATAAATGGTATTTTTAATACAGTGTCTTGGCCAAAGTGGATACATAATTAATCGCACGTAGTACTTGATCACTGGGTAGAAAGTGGAAGAGGGATTGGCATAGTATGAAGCTGCAAGAAAAATGAGCAGGTATAATTATCTCAAGAGTCCAGGAAAAAGAAAGGCATATTAGGATGTATGAAGGAAGAAAAAAAGTCTGGAAAGATCTTCAAATCTTCAGCTTAAAGATAGGACTGAACAATCGTCACACATTGTAAATAAGTGAGGTATAGGGGTTTGAAGAAATGTCAACCTATGAATATTAATCAAACCTCAGGGAACATTAAAAATAGTAGAGGTAAATATTTCAGAGTAAGGGGAATTTTCATTGTAGCAATCTACCCATGAATGATTGAAATAATTAAATATATGAAGAAGAATGGGAAATTATAATCTATGACCAGTGAAATATTTAATCTCACTGAGAATGCCAATTAATTTCCCTTTTAGTTTCCATCAGTCACTTCTTTTACTTTCTTTAAATAATTACATTTTCCTTACCTCTTTTCTAATTCCATGATATCAGACTGAAAAGGCTTATTCTTGAATCCAGCCATGGAACTTTTATGGGTTTGCACAAAAGAGACTAAAGTTAAGAGAAAGTTATACCAATCAGGAAGGTAGATTTTATTTTCAATTATGATTAGAAACCAAATGGTCCTTCAGTACTCCCTGGAAATCCTTATTCTTTCTTCCCTCCTTCCTTCATTCCTTCTTTCCTTTCTTTTTTTGACATGCAGAAAGCTATACAGATCATAAACCATAATCAATTAGGATTTATTCCAGGAGTTCGAGGATGCTTCAATATCTACAAATCAATCAATGTCATACATCACATTAACAAAATGAATGATTGAAATCATATGATCACCACAATAGATGCAGAAAAACATTTTACAAAATTCAACATCCAAATTTATTTATTTTTAATTGATTTTTAGAGAGAGAGGGAGAGGAAAAGAGAAAGAGAAACATCTATGTGAGATTTAAACATGGATTGGCTGCCTCCTGCACACCGCCTGCTGGGGGTTGAGCCCGCTATCCAGGAATGTGACCTGATCAGGAATTGAACCAGAAACCTTCACATGCACAGGACAGTGCTCAACCAACCATGTCACACCAGTCAGGGCTCAACATCTATTTATGATAAAAACTCTAAACAAACTGGGCAGAGAGGAAACATAAGTAAACATAATAAAGGCTATATTTGACAAACCCAAAATCAATAGTCATAATCAATGGTCAAAAACTAAAAGCTTTCTTTCTAATGTCAGGAACAAGATGATATGTCCAATCTCGTCACTTTTATTCAACACAGTACTGGAAGTTCTAGCTAAAGCAATTAGTCGAGAAAGAACTAAAAGGCATCTAAACCAGAAGGAAGAAGTGACACTACCATTGTTTGCAGATGACCTGATATTATATATAGAAAACTCTTAAAAATCCACCAAAAATGTTATAACTAATAAATTAAGTAAATTTTCAGAATACAAAAATAAATATACTAAAATAAATTGTATTTTTATAAACTAATAACAAACTATCAGAAAGATAAATTAAGAACACATTTTTTCTACAATTACATCAAAATAATAAAATATTTAAGGATAAATTAAATAAACAATGTGAAAGATCTGTATACTAAAAATTATGAGATTGTAAATTTGAAAAAGATAAAAACCTATTCCATGTTCATGGATTAGAAGAATTAATATTGTTAAAATGTCCATACATCCTATCCAATCTACAGATTAATGCAATCCTCATAAAAATTATAATGGCACCTTTCACAGAAATCAAATGAACAATTCTAAATTGTGTATAGAACCACAGAGGATCCTAAATAGCCAAAGCAATCTTAATAAAAAACAAAGCAGCCAGAGTCATCACACTTTCTGATTTCAAACTACATTACAAAGGTGTAATAATCAAAACAGTATGGTTTTGCATAAAATAAGATCAATGGACCATAAAAGAGAGCTCAGAACAAAATTAATGCATATGTGGTCAATTAATTTACAAACAAACAAACAAACAAAAAGAATATGTAGTGGAGAAAGACAGTCTCTTCAATAAATAGTTTTGACAGCCACATGCAAAGAATAAAACCGGATCACCATCTAACACCATACCAAAAAAGTACCTTAAAGTGAATTAAGATTTGAACATAACACCTGGCCATAAAACTCTGAGAAGTAAACAAGGGGAAAGTTCCTTAACATCAGTCTTGGCAAAGTTGATTTGGATTTGACACCAAAAACAAAGGCAACAAGAGCAAAAATGAACAAGTGGACAACATCAAACTGGAAAACTTTGGCATAGCAAAGGAAACCATAAATAAAACAAAAAGGTAACTTAATAAATGGGAGAAAATATTTACAAAGTGCATATCTTTTAAAGTGTTAATATCAAAAATATATAACCCAATAGAAAAAAAAAAAAAGAAGAAGAAGAAGAAGAAACAATCATTTAAAGAAGGATTGAATAGACATTTTTTTTTTCTAAAGAAGATATACAAATGGCCAAAGGGTACCCGAGAAGCATTTAATATCAGCAGTCATTAGGAAAATGCAAAACAAAACCACATGAGATATTATCTCACATGTTAGGATGGTTGTCATCAAAAAGACAAGTTTAACACCTTTAGAGTCATCGTATAACTGACTTTATGCAGGCCCTTTGTCTAGCTTGTCACTTAACATAATGTCCTTCAGGTTCATCCATGTTGTTGTAAATGGCAGAATTTCCTTCTTTTTAAAATTGCACCCTGGCAGGTTTGCTCAGTGGTTAGAGCATCGGCCTGTAGACCAATGAGACCTGGGTTTGATTCCCGCAAAGGGCATGTACCTCAGCTGTGGTTCATCCACGGCCCTGGTCAGGGTCGCATGGGAGGCAACCAGTTGATGACTCTCTTGCATAGATGTTTCTCTCTCTCCCTCTCTCCCTCTCTCTCCCTCTCTCCCTCTCTCCCTCTCTCTCCCTCTCTCCCTCTCTCCCTCTCTCCCTCTCTCCCTCTCCCTCTCTCCCTCTCCCCCTCTCTCTTAATCTGTCTAAAGATAAATGGAAAAATATCCTCAGTTGAGGATTTAAAAAATTAATTAAAATTGAATGATATTCCACTGTATGTATACAGTTGTCCCTTGTCTATCGCAATTACTCCATTCCAGACTCTAGCGGTTGCACCTGGCATTGAAAAATTCCTGGGGTGTCTACAGTCCAAACCTACAGCAATTTTAATTTTAATTGTAATGCAGATGTGTATAATTGACTCAGACAACTGAGCATGTGCTGTATCATTTTCACTGTCTCGATCAAGTTTTTAATGAATATATTTGAAAAAACTGTGATAGAGTGAAACCGCGAAAGTTGAAGTGCGAAGTGGTGAGGGATGACTGTATATCACATTTTTCCTGAGTCTTTTTCTTCTGTAACATACACTTATATGTCCACCTTGTTTTCTGTTCTCTTTTTATCTAATATTCCCAAGTGAACTTTATTAATGTGGAAATGAAACAGATGTTAAAAGCTATCCAGGATTTTGTTTTTGTTTTTAATTCTGTGATTCCTTCCCTTTCCTTTTTGCTCCTATGCCTTTCCTGTAATCCCTGTTAAATTTGATACAAAACCACCCACCAGTGGTATCAGAAATATAAACAACATTGTTTCTTAGTACAAAACCCCCCACAGTATACAAGTGTTTCTTTTCCTCTCCACATCCTTGCCAACATTTATCTTTTTCTTTCATTTTGTTTTTCTAATATCTATCCACACAGAACAGAAAGGATATGTCATTGTAGATTTCATTTGCATTTCCTTGAGGACCAGTTGTATTTGTCTTTGGCTTTGGATGTGTCCTGTTTCCCTGCTTCTTTGTGATTCTTGCAGTGTGGCTTTGGTGTTTGTGCTTGGGAAGAGTAGGCATCTCTTCCAGTATCTACAGACTGGCTTAGTCAAGGAAAGCCCTTCAGTAGTCAGCCCATGCAGAGATTCTGGGCAAACTGGCTGGCAGGGTGCCCAGGCAGGTGTTCCAGGGTCTGTGGACAAGTGGACCTGGTGTTAGGGTCCACGGGTAGGCACAGTGCTGGGTTCCAGCAGCTGGCAGGCCAGGGGGGTGGGTGAATGGAACATGCGTCCATGGGGACAGGCCTGAAGCCTGGGTCCACAGTGGCGGTCCTGGTACCAGGGTCCACAGTGAAGTCTGGAAGTCACTTGATTTTCTTTCCTCCATGGGAGAAGCTGAGGCTGAGGAGATCTCTGTTGCTGCTGCACTGCACAGGCTAGGAGGGGGGACAATGCAGGGTAAGTGAAACTTTCCTTCCTACTCTCTTTAGAGTGTCTTTTCTCATTGTAGTGTGCCTCTCAGATTCTGTCATCTCTCACCTGGACTCCAGCTCTCTCATGAAAGGCATTTTCCTCTATGGATGATTGTCATATAGGTGTTTTGAGGTGCAACGAGGGTTGAAACATCCTAGTCTACCACTGTTGACATCACCAATACATTTCAATATTGCTATTTTATTTTAGTAAAACGTTTCATACCTTCTCTTCTTTTAAAACATTCTTCCCATCTTTCTCATTTTCAGATACCTCATCTCACTATTTATATAGAAATACTATATAAACAAAACAAAATACATGTGTATAAAAATTTTATTCAAATATATTTTTTGACTATGCCATCCTTTCTCTACACTGATCCTTCTCCCTCTTTTCTTTCTTACTCTATCTAGATCTCCTCTGTTCAGGATAGTATCCATTAGCCACAGGTGGTTATTTAAATTTTAATTTAAAAAATTAAATATTAAGTTCCTTGGTAACATTAATTGTATTTCAAGGGCTCAACAACCTCATGTGGCCAGGGGCTATTGTATTAAAGAGCCCAGATCTAGAAATTAGAGAATTATACTCAAAAGCACTAATCTAGATTAATGAATCTCATTTATTCACATAACTTTAAATTTTATATGCTGAAGCCTCCCAAATCTATTTCTTTATCTATGGCATACCCTGTGGGCAGATTCACTCAACTTAAATTCCATTTCCCTTTCTGTCTTGCTTATCTCTGTTTTAGAGGCTGTAAAAGCAAATACTTCCCAACTTCCCATGTGACTAGATGATGAGGAAGGATCATGTCATGGTTTTGGAAATGAGAAAAAATCTAACATGTACTTTCTCCCTTTCCTTTTTTCTTACTGCTTCATCAGTACATCATGGCTAAAGCTGGGGCCACTATTTTGTATTCTTGAAGAAAGTCAATAAATCACACAGATGCAGACCCTGAGCCAAAGCCAAGAATTACCTACTTACAGACTTTTGTGATATAAAAAATAAGGCAGTTATTTTGCTATTCTGTTGCTTGTAGCCAAAGAATATTTCCAATGCATACTCCAGCCAAATTCACTGTAGAGTAAAATATTTTTTCTATAAAAATATACTGCCTCCCTCAAACCTACTACCTAAAAAAATTATCCTGTACCACCTCAGTGATCACCAAACACAGAACCTATTCATGGTCTCTGTCCTCTCTAGAATGTACGCTTCATGAGGTCATAAACCTGGCTGTTTTCTCCATCACATATATTTAATATCTAGAATAATGCCTGCCATACATTTAATGAAAACTAAGTAGTATGCACATTCCACTTAGGGGACAGAATAAATACAAACATGAAGACCCCGAGGAATAGCGACTATGAAATAAACTCAGATGATGAGTCACTCAGTTAAAAACCATTTTAAAGAAAATAGGAATGTCCTATCTCCTTGGGACTGAAGAGGGGCTGTGTCTATGAAGGAGAATGATAAGACAGAGGCTTCTTTAAGACCTTTGTAAATTCTAACAGATAAGTTTGTTTTTGTTTTTATTTTATGTGTTTTTTAAAATATTTTACTTTATTTGCAGTGGAAATAAGGCTATTTCATAATGACAATATCTAATAGACTCACTGGCATATAAACCCCTAATCTATCTGCCATAACATTTTAACCATGATTAAAATATCAATTTTTCTTATTTCATGAACAAATGGAAGTATTGAGAATTTGCACTATTTATTCACAGCCCTTTAGAGGTTGTGCCGATCCTGGGACAAATCATTGCCCATAGGATGCAGTTTCATTAGTCTCGTGACATCAAAATATGCATTACAAATAGTTTTTTATGACTACAGTAAATTCACATCTTTCCTCAAATGCCAGAGTTTTCTGAAAATCTGTGTTATAGATATATAAAGTTGAAAATGTTTGTCCTGTTTTGCTGTGATTTATAGAATTTTATTACAGTTTGCTAGGTAGTCATAATTTTGCAATTTATATGATATAGTGAAACTATTTAGTTCTCTGTGATAGAGAAAGATCTATTGCTAAATGTTAGCTGTCACCTGAGTTCCCCAGTTTAATCAGTCATTATTAGTCATCCCCTCTGTGTTGGAACATGGCTCAAAGTAATCTAGTACACACGGAAATTCAAAATATTTCTTAGACAGTAATCTTATCATGTACAGCATCCAAATGTATTATGTGTACCTTTTTATCTATCTACCTATCTATCAAAATAAAAAGAAATATAATTCAATGGAAGCACAGTTAATTCAGCTCTTACCTTGTGCAAGACACGTTGCTAAGTGTTGTAGAGAGAAAAAAGATGAACAAGGTGCTCCTGGTTGGTGTGTCTCAGTGGTTGAGCATTGACCCATGCACCAAGAGGACACTAGTTCAATTCCCAGTCAGGGCACATGCCCAGGTTGTGCCCGGGGGGGCATGCAGGAGGCGGCCAATCAGTGTTCTCTCTCATCAATGTTTCTATTTCTCTCTCTCTCCCCCTTCTCTCTTTCTAAAATTAATAAAGAAAAAAAAAATAAAGATGAACAAGGTACTCTCTACCCTCAAAATCTTCTTATTCCAGCAGGAGGAATTTACTATGTAGCAACAATGTAAAATCCCATACCCAAATAAATATAACAATGTATTTGTATTGTATTGTGGTCATTAATATGGTTTATCTTCCATGGATCCATCTGGGAAGCATTTTTCAAAGGTTTCATGCAAGAGAAACCATAAAATTAGGCATTAGAAGAAATGAAGTTGTGACAGGTAGAAATAACAGCTTAGGGAAGCTCCCTTGTAGGTAAACATCTCTGGCTTTAAATATAAGTTTTACTTTTTTACTGGTTGGGTGATCATGGGTACAATAAAATTGGCTCTCCATATCCCTGGATTCTGCATCTGCAAATTCAAACAACCACGATTGAAAATATTTGAGAAAAAGAAGTTACACTGTTGCTGATGTACTACATACTTAGTCTTGTGACAGTTTTGTTTGTACTGAAAATGTGCAGACATTTTTTTGTCTTTTTTCCCAAAACACTACAACTATTTACATAACATTTACATTGTATTAGGTATAGTAAGCAATCTGTAGATTATTAAAAGTACACAGGAGGATCTGCATTGGTTATATGTAAATATGACACCATTTCATATAAGGACTTGAGAATTGGTGGATTTTGGTGTCCACAAAAGGTACTAGAGCTAATCTCCTGTGGATACTAGAGATAACTGTGCTTGATCCCTGTAATGCTCTTCATTTTGCAAAATGGAGATAGTATTTATCCATCATAGTAGTAGATATGTTCAATTATGAAAAACACATAATACATCTCATAGTACAATTTAGGTTTTCAGCATGGTAAAAGGGTTATATCCAGAGAAAATATTAGGCAGAGATGTAGAAGTCAGCAAAACACAATGTCCTCTTATTCAAATTTGTTGAATCTAAAAGTATGTGAATTAGATACACTAAGAAAGGTGAACACCATTAGTTACTATCCTTGGGAACGAGAAAAGAGGGTTTATACTTATTTTGGTGAGCAATAGGAAGTCTTTAATATTTTATAGCAACAGAATTAAAATGGAGAAAAAGTGGTTCTGGAGAAGGCACAGAGGGAAGCCAGAAGAAGATTTTGAAGATATTACATCGTTCCAGACATGGAAAAAGGGTACATACAATGTATGTACAGTGGTGCTAGGGAAAAAAAGGATAGGAGAGGCTCAGATGTGTTCAGAGCCTAAGGACTTAGGAAGGGCTGAGTGCAGTTTGGGTGTATGGAGAGAAAAGTGATGAGTCAAGGTGAATGAAGGTTTAAGGAGCATATTAGCAAAAATAGAAGATGATGCAATTTCTTAAAAACATACACATTTGACTATTTCTTAATTGAATTTCCATCACCATGTATTGCCCCTTTATCCTCTTCTACCTCCCCCATCACCATTTCACTCTGGTAATCACTACAAGGTTGTCTATGTCTATGAGGTTTTATTTTCTTTGCTTAATCCTTTCCTCATTTTCACCCAGTCTCCTAGCACCCCTTTGCTCTGACACTGTCAGTATGTTCTGTGTATCTGTGAGTCTGTTTCTAAACTATTTGTTAGGTTTTTTGTTTTGTCCGTAAGATTCCACATATTAGTGAAATCATATGGTATTTGTCTTTCTCTGTTACCTAAAAAAATTAAAAATGGAACTGCCTTATAACCCAGTGATTCCACTTCTGATAATATCTCCAAAGAAACCCAACGCAATGATTTGAAAGAATATATGCACCCCTAGGTTCATTGCAGTATTATTTACAATAGCCAAGATTTGGAAGTAGTCCAAGTGTCCACCAGTAGATGAGTGGATAAAAAAAAAAGCTGTGGTACATTTACACAATGGAATACTACTCAGCCATAAAAAAGAAGGAAGCCTTCCCCTTTTTGACTGTGTGGGTGGACGTGGAGAGTGTTATGTTAGGTGAAATAAATGTTTGAGTATTTTTTAATTTACAAATAAAGCACAAGTAAATTGGAAGTGATGCTATCAAGTAAGGATGATCCAATTGATATCATAATATATAAAAATTTATATATAATATATAAAGGAAAATAAATCCTTGATCTGGGATTTCTCAGCCTCTGGAGCTTTGGGAAATAAATTTATGTTGTTTATAAGCCAGCAGTCTATGGTATTTTGTTATAACAACTCAAATAGACTAAGACATGAGAACTGCAAAATTTAAAGAGAAAGTAAACTCTATAAAGACAAAAAGTATCTTTGTTTTATATGCTGATGTATCCCTAGCCTCTAGCAGTGTCAGGCATATCAAGTGCTCAATAAAAGAAATGTGTTGAATTAATATAAAGAAATTTTATATTTAATGCCTCTCTTTATGGGTTGCACATTTAAAATCTTGCAGTGAGAAGTCTTTCATTACCCTAAGGTCATATAAACATTTTCCTACATTCTCTGCTATAAGGTTTAGTTTTTCTCTTTGCATGTAAGTTTCTTTCTTTTTTTTTTTTTAATTTAACCCACCTAGAACTGAATCTTTCATATGATGTGATAATTAATTGTCCAAGGAGAATTAATTAATAAGCCTATGTTTCCCTAGTAATTGCCAAAATATAATTTTTATATATCAAATTTCCATATAATAGTGAAAATAGTCCTGTGTTCTCTACTGCTTATTTATGACTTTTCTGTTCCCATGCCAATTATTCTTAATAACCGAGTAAATGTTTTAGTTTCTGTACTTTTAAAATAATACTCTTGATACCATGCAGGGTATATTCTTCCTCTTTTCTCTTATCTCCTTCAGAAATAGTTGGGTGTTTCTTGTCTCATTGCTATCATAAGCCTCAAGTTTTTAGAAAAGAAACTATTGGGGGTTTAATGGTATTTTTATTGACAATAATGATCCTAAAGGTAAAGAAAAATATGTCTAAAATATTGAGATTTTTTTATCCAAGAGTAAAGTATATTTCCTCACCTTTTGTTGGCCTTCATAAATATACTTCAATATTTGTGTGTGTGTTTGTTTGTTTTTCTTTTTTATCCTCACCCGAGGACATTTTTCCATTTTTTGTTCAGGTAGAGTGGGAGGGAGAGAGAGGAAGAGAGAGAGAGAGAGAGAGAAACATCGATGTGAAAGGAACACATCGAGTGGCTGCCACCCGCACGACTGACCAGAGCCGGGGACAAACTGCAACCGAGGTACGTGCCCTTAGTGGGAACCGAACCCGGGTCTCTCAGGACCGCAGACCGACGCTCTAACCGCTGAGCCAAACGGGCCAGGGCTGTGCGTGTGTGTGTGTGTGTGTGTGTGTGTGTTTTTTTATTTTGCAGTAAGATATAGTGCTTCTTTGATTAGTTATATTACTATGGATCTTACATTTTGCTACTACTTAGTAAGTTGTATTGCTGCAACCTGCGAGGCTAGTCGAACCAGACCTGAGGAGGGGCGATGGGAGACTAAGAAAGACACAGAGACATTATAGAGAGAAAAGCGGGGCCAGGTGGGACACTGCTCTCTGATGGAGAAACAGTGACCCCCAGCTAGCTCAGCACGTTTATTATATAGCCAATTGAAGCTGGGGAAGTTCAAAAACTGCATTGTTCTCAAACACCAAATGTTTCTATCAGCCTCTGAGCTCGGGCCCAGACTATGGATACATTCTTGCCAGCAGCTCAGGAGGCTCCTGTGTGGGCTTTGCCAGCACACAGAAACAAGAGATCTTGGGCAGAATGGTCCTGCGTGGGCTTTGCCAGCACACAGGATCAACAAGTGGCCTTGGGACTAAAGGCTCCTGGGTGAGACCGTGCAAACACCACAGGAACAAGAAACCTTGGCTCAGCCGCCCTCCACATTGTATTATTTTACAACCCACAATTTGAATTTGTGGCTGCTTTGTAAAATTCCCATTGATTTTTTATATATTAGTTATATATTGAGACATCTTGATAAACATCCTTCTTCATTCTAGTAACTTATAGATTCTTTGAAGCAATTCTTATTTTAGACAATTTGGTCTACAAATATTAGTGTTTGTTTCTTACCTTAATACCTTGTAAACATTTAATTTTTTTTTTCCCACCCTCTGTGCTTATTTCCATTACAAGAATTTCTGGTTAACTGTTAAACAGAAAAAAGTTTGTAAGCAACTTAATCTTTATTAATTGTAGTCACCAACTTTGCTTTAGGTTTTTGGTAGATAATCTTTATAAGACTAAGGAAGATCTTTCTATTCTACATGAATATATTATACTTCTGTTTGTTCATGTATTTTTATAGTCTGTGAACTTATTCACCAGTGGCCAGAAGAGTATATGAACAATATTAGGCAGTAAATATTTGAAGATTTGAATGAATGTATGAACAAATGTCTATATGTTCAAACATTGACCATATCTCCCTCTTGTAGTCCTGAAGAAGTTCAGGGTAAAACCAATACAGTTAATGTTTGATTGAACTGGACAAATTCTGAGTAACATCAAGTACCTAGTACCAAATAGCATTAGTAGCTGAGTACCCAATGAGGTTTGAGTGACAATAGAGAATAACCTGTATTCAGGAGACCAAAGCCAAAGTCTCAAAAGTTTAAATTATTGCAACTGTGGAAAGAAACTAATGTCCTAGAACTAGGAAAACAGATTACAGTGATACCTCGGTTCTCGAACGCCTCGGATTTCGACCAAATCGGTATTCGACCAGGAGATTCGAGAAACTTTTGTCTTGGAATCTGAACAAATATTTGGAACTCGAACTTCCGAGATGAGCCGAGTTGAGCCGAATGGCGTTCATTCGGCCCAGCGCGCCTTGCTTGCGTCATCAGTGTGAGTGCAGAGAGAGAGTCACGCTTTGTGGAGAGAGTCACGCTTTGTGGAGAGAGTCACGCTTTACACTGAATTTAACCCTTAGACATACTGTACACTTTTATTTCTTGTTGAGACTTATGTTTTTCTACATATTATATACAAATTAGGCCAGTAAATAGGCATTTTCTGGGGCTTGGAATGAATTAATCCAGTTTCCATTATTTCCTATTGGGTTTCATTGCTTCGGTTCTCGAACAATTTGGTTCTCGACCGTCCTCCTGGAACGAATTATGTTCGAGAACCGAGGTATCACTGTATTCAGTAACACTTAGAGTCATAAGGAGCAAATGTTTGTTGGTTTAGCAATTTTGGTGGAGACCGTTTATCTGACTAAGAAGTACTTTCAAAGGGTTGTGCTTTTTCAATAGTTTGAGTTGCATTTCATCTTAAGGGTTCCACACAATGCCTGACATAACCTGATTGACAAAGTTTCCCCTGTAGTAAGATTAAAACTTAACTTCTCCCAAAGGATAAGTTTCTTAATTAATATTTAATTTTTGCTCTACAAATGTAGAATTACATTAAATATTTCTTGAGCAGCCAGCATTAATGGATAAATCTAGACTATAAAGCATTTAAAAAACAAGCAAACAAACAGACAAAATCTCCTTTGTTGCTTACATGAGTTATTATAACATTTACTTGAATAAAAGTAAAACATAGTATGATGATAAGTGAAATAAGTCAGGCAGAACAAGTTAAGAAACATATGATTTCACTTATATGTGGGATATAAAACTGAAAGCAACAAATGAACCAACAAGAAAAGCAAACAAACAAAAACTCAACTTGTAGACACAGACAACAGTTTGGCAAGTACCAGAAGGAAGGGGGTGATGGGATGGTAAAGAGTAAAGGGGTCAAATATATGGTGATGAAAGATGATTTGACTTTGGGTGTTGAGCACAAATTTAGTGTACAGATTATGCATCATAAAAATATACAATTTAAACTTATATAATCATATCAACCAAAGTTACTCCAATAATTTTAACCAAAAGAAAACAAGTAAAGCATGGTGTTTAACTTACTAACAGATCAAGGTATATTGAGATGCTGTTACCCTGCACAAGTCTGTCCTGGCAAATGTATCCAACAGATTCAATTCTTAACACAACACTACAAAATATTTATTAATAACCTTTTGTTGTTGATGTTTTGTTTTGCTACTAGAAAGAAAGTATCAGACAGTATAGGTAACATGACCAAGGATAAACATCTTACAAGTACCTTAAATAAGAATAAATTCTGGGCCTTTGTCCAAAGCCCACCATCATTCTTGTAGATGTTATAAGAGCTAGTTACTGCTGAAAGATAAAGATGAGAAATATATATATATATATATATATATATATATATATATATATATAGTGATCAGAAGTCCTTTAGTTACTTTCGAAAGCCTAGTGAAAGACAGCTCTCTTGGTACACAATACACAAGGAAAAAGTATTATAGTATATTTTTCTGACTTCTATATATTCTATAATATATATCAGTCTGCTGGAGACTGGCATACTAGGTCATCCTGAAAATTCAGTACATAGTTTGAAATTTGAAGAAAGCCCCCTGCCTCAAGATAACAGAAAAACAAATGAATGTAGGAAAAAGAAGGGTTACTTTTAAAACAGGGAATCTTGGTTCTCATTATTTTAATAATTATGGAGTAAATAGGCTAATTTTTTGCATATAACAATTATACATTTCAAAATATGATTAAAAAACAACAATATGTAGTCATTGAAATGTTGCCAAAATCAGGCAGAAGATGGGAGAGTCTGCCTTGAAAGACAATGTACAGCATGTATGCTTTTTTATTTTGTCATCTGTTGATCAAAGGCACTTTATATTCCTCAAAATTGGTGTGGCAGAGAGATATACTTTATCTTGAGATGTCAGATACCAGAAGAGTACAGAGATGGTAGAATGGCCATATAATTAATGACATGGGGCATAGGTGCTCCTGGAAAGAGGTAGGTGCCAACATTTGTGTATGAAATTCATCCAAATATTTGGTTCGTCACTATATGATACTCATTCAAACCTAATCTTAGATGTCCCAGAAAGAATGCATCACCTGGAATCTGAGAGAAGTGGATATCTCAAACTCGGCCTTCTGCTAAGAAGACTAAGTTTAGTTTAGTTCAGTTAACTGCTCACTATAATATAAAACTTTTCAGAAACCATGAGAGAATCAAAATATTCTGCATCATATTACTCAGCATCCATTACCACATCAAAATTACTGTGAAAAACATAAAAAATGTGATGTATACACAAGAAAAAAATCAGCCCAATAGTAATCAAACCCAAACAGTAATCAAGATAACCCAGATATTACCAGAATAGATAAGAATTTTAAAATAGGTATCATAACGACCATGTTTGGCTCTGGCCAGTTTGGGTCAGCAATTAGAGTGTCGGCCTGCGGTCCAGAAAGTCCCGGGTTCGGTTACCCTAAGGGCACGTACCTCAGTTGCAGTTTGCCCATGGCCCTTGTTGGGTTATGCAGGTGGCAGCCACTCGATGTGTCCCTTTCAAGTCGATGTTTCTCTCTTTCTCTCTTCCTTCCACTCTATCTGAACAAAAAATAGAAAAATGTCCTCAGGTGAGGATTAAAAATCAATTAATCAATACCATGTTTGTAAACTTAAAGAAAAAATATGTATAAGGAGTGAACTGATAGTGAATCTCACCATAGTAACTATAAAGAGAACAAATGGAAACTGAAAGATACATCAACTGAAAAATTCATCACTGGATAAGAATTAATAGAAGACAGGAAGACTGAAAAAAATTCATATTCTTAAAGATATACCTATCGAAATCAATGAATCTGAGGAACATACAAAGAGAACGCAAAACTAAAAAATACAGTTAAGAGAATTTCCTACCTGGAGGATGATATCAAGTAGATTAACATAGATTTAGAGTCCCTCAAAAAAGAGGAGAAAGATAATAGAAAAGAAGAAAAATAGAAAAAATAATGTCCCTAAATTTCCTGTATTTTGAGAAGACCTGAACTTCCAGAGCTAAAAAAGTAAAAAACCTAAGCAGGAGAAATAGAGAAACAAAGGAAAAACACACTTAGGCATATTATATTCAAATGGTGGTTTAGATGGACTTTTGTGATCTGATATCTGGGCAAGGTCATTAAAGGGATCAGGAGGAGGGTGCCTAGGTGGCAAAAAGAAGAAACATTTGTAACAGAAATAAATTAATAAAAATTGCAAAAAAGAAAGAAAACTACAAATATATAAAAAAGTTAAAAAAAAAAAAGAACTCTAATACAATAGAATGGTTCTTAAAAATGTGTTATGCCCAGGTAACGTGAACATAAATTCAGTGGTAGAATTCAAATATAAGTATAAAAAGAGAGAGAGAAGTGAGAGCAGGATATATCAGAAACCACTATCTTAAGAAGAAAGTAATATAATGGCAAATTAGCCTAACCCTTAACCAATGGACACAAACAATAGTGTGGGGAAGGCAGAAGGGGACTGGGATTGGGGAGGAGGGGGTCAATGGGGGAAGAAAAGGAGGACATCTGTAATACACTCAACAATAAAGATAAGTAAAAAAAAACACTTAGAGGCAGACAGGAGCAAATACAACTCCAGCGGACACTGTGAAGCATCGGAAGAGTTAACATATGTTGGAAACCAACTTCTTCGGTCATCTCTACAGAGAACCCAGGTTACAGATTACATAAACCTAACAAATGACAGCCAGATATTCCCTATGTTAGGGAACTAATTTACTTTTAGAACAGATTATCATTCTCACAACAGTAATGAATAAATAAATTCAACTTCATTAATCAGTATGGTGATTGCTACCTATATTAACAACAACCTGATTTTTGGAGGCAATATAGCATTGGGTTAAAATGCAAATTTTGGTTACAGATATAAAATTACACCTCAGCAACATGACTTTTCAGACCAGAAATATAGTACAACAAAAAAACTATAATATTATAGAAAATTATAATTATCACTGCTCTCAGTAAATAAATATACTAGTTTATTTTGTTCTCATAAAAACCCTATGAGAATTGATTTTGTTCTCATAGTATTCTTGTTATTCTTATTTATCCATTTTTACATGCTAAATTTAGGGTCCCTTAATATTAACCCCAAGGTTAATATTAAGAAAACATGAGGCGTTATTACCAATATGCCAATATTACTATCACCATACTATTTCTTTGCTAATATCCATTTACTACTATCTTTTTAGTAACACTAGAACAACTTCTACAACTATTACTATGCTTACTATGTCTTAGACAGTGAAATACATATTTGTATAACAATTTTAGAAATGTAATCTGTATAAAACCTCATGAGATATAATCTATTGTTATTCCCATTTTATAATTGAGGGCCTGACTTTGTAACTCATTAGGGCAATGTAGATAAGAAGTAGAGTCAGGGTTAAAATCTAGATGTAAGTTCACCTAAAACTTATTAAAAAGAGCATCTATGGTGATGATGATGATGAAGGTGATAAAGATGGTGAAGATTCTGACAGTAGTGATAACATTTTCCTACAACCATCACCTACTGACCTTAAAGTCTGGAGCCTAACAATCTCGCCTATTCAGTACAGAATTAATAACTGAGATATAAATTTAAAAAGTGTGCCATGAAGTTTATGTCATCACTTTTAAGCACACTTCTCAAAATGTATTCAATGCTTATTCAGTACATATTCTTCTAACAAACTAGACTGCAAAATTACCCTATACACATAATAGATTAAATTAGTGCTTTGTTGTAAAAGTTTTGAAATGGAACAATTATTCTACCAGCAACAGAAAATGAACATGACAACTTTCCAGATAGAAAAAACATAGTTGTAATATTTTATAAAGCATCACAATGTATAAAGCAAATATCTCCAATTAATTCAGCCATCAATGAGGTTCTCACAGTAAACTAATGAACCAGTATCACCATGAGTCTTCCAAGAATAATCTAAAATATGTTTTAAATACTTTTTTTTTAAAAAGATAGGGTTTATGTAAAACAGTCAAATATTTATCTTTAACCCACTTCATTGTGTTAACATTGAATATTAACACAGTATGTATTAACACAGACAGCATGTTATATTGGGAAAAGAGTGAAAAATTGAATCTTTGATTACATTCCCATCTATGCCAACAACTGTTACTATAACTTTGGTCAAAAATACCTAAATAACAAGCATAGATAAGACTAGTTTGTGTGTCTTCCTAGCAAGTTTGATTATTATAGTATAATATTGTCATCTACATTCATTATACTTGTGCATTAGAAATCTGTGGCTTATTTCCTACTTGTCACAATTTTTAGCCCTAAAGGACATCTAGAACTTAATTATTCCAACCTCTAAAAAGAAAAGATAATTATGAAATGCAATAAAGGTGCTAAATATCTCTACACTGGCAATTATATTATAATATATAAATGTATCAAATTAACATGTACCCTATAAATTTACATAATGTTACATGTCAAATATATCTTTTAAAAAAATGGAAAAAAGTGTCTTCCATCTCGAATATTCTATACTCATATTGTACTTTTTGGAAAATTGTGCTGATATAGGGGCCTTTATTCAAAGCATGTCAGATAAATCAGGAATTAATGTCATGGACAGAGAGATAATGGGTGTACTCTAATGCATTTCCACTGTGGATACAATGAACAACCCTGCATATTTCCAATTACTCATCCATAGAAATTTACAGATATAGCAAATACCAGTCTGCTAATCACTCCCAGAAGAAAATGTTTAAAAATGCTTTCCTTCAATCTTAATTGTCTTGTAACATTACATCTTAATCTCCAGGTTATTATGATTATCTATCTATCTGTCATGTATCTATTTATCTATTTACTTATTTATCTGCTGTTTTCTTTGTAAATAGGGGTCTGCAGCATAGCCTCCACAGTCATTTATAGAAAAGATTAAAACCATAAATCATCAGAACTCATAAGCTGCCTACTTGGAGTTAAACAGCCAGTGCAGTACGAGGCTGATGGAGATTTATGATGCTCAAACAGCACCTCTCACCCAACTTCAAGAAGACAAAGGGAAAGAAACGCTATCCAATTAACTTGGTGTCTATAGACAATACTCATGTAAACAGATGGGAACAGCTACCTGGAGGACAAAACCTCTGGGCACAAAAGAGGGTGTATGAGAAGAGGTGAGTGTGTATTTACCTCATCCTTTTACATGTTGAAATCCTAGCTTATAGGAGGCCTAATTAAAGACATCTGCTTTCTGAAACTTTATCCAGCCAATGATGATTCATAATTTCCAACTCTTCTAATCTCTAGTAGGTGTCATGCCTTACACTACAAGTAGCTATATAGAACTGCTGTTGTAGTCAAATCATGCACACAGTATCTTGTTTCTCCATTTTGTAGTCTTGTTCAGTTTTGCAGAGATGAGATAACTGTAAACACAACCTTTTTATCCCTGAGTTCAGTGAGGCTACATTTCTCTCACAGGTGTAGGTGTGTGACTGAATTCTGCCAATGGAATAAAGGAGGAAGTAACTGGGCTTCGGGTCCTCACTGTATTATACTGTCTCTAATCTGTACTACACAGTGATTTTCTCATTTTTTCTACTTCCCAGACACTGAATAAATTTTGTTTTCAATTTTTTTTAATCCTCAACTGAGTGTATTCTTCCATTGATTTTCAGATAGAGTTGGAAGGAGGGAGGGAGGGGGGAGGGAGGGAGGGAGGGAGGGAAAAAGGGAAGGGTGGGGAGAGAGAGAGAGAAAGAGAGAGAAATATCGATGTGAGAGAGACACATTAATTGGTTGCCTCTTACATGACCTTGACTGGGCCAGGGAATCAAACAGCAACTGATGTATGTGCCCTGGACTGGAATCCAACCTGTGACTCTCTGGTCCCCGGGCCCTACACACTGAGCCAAACTGGCCAGGGCAATTTTTTTTTTTTTTTAATAATTATTTCTCTGTCTCCTTTCCTCTGTCCCTGCCTCTATTTCAACAATATCTGACTCGAACACTCACAATATTTCTTTATATAGTGATTATCTAATTAGGAATATGTGTTGTTAGAAAATGACTAGGTCAAATCCCTTTACTACAGGAATGTTGGAGAGATGAACCAAGGCGGAGTGGCCAGGAGGAGAAATCTGTACTTTGGTGCAGCTAAACATGAATCTTATAAAGTTGTCCCTGATGAACACAAGATCCAGGTCGAGAACATTTTGATGGTATTCATGTCTTCTTTAACTTCCTTATAAATACAGGTGTTTTCCCAGCATGCCTTTCTCAGTTTTCTCACACTGTTAGCTGTTGTGAGCAGTCTGATCCACGTACATGGCTTTGACATTTATATCTTTTGATCAGACCTCTTTCCTTAAATCCAGAATTTCATTTTAAATTGCATACCAGTAATGTCCAATTGCATGTTATTTTAACACCACAAACTCACATTTCTCAAAATGGAGCCCACTGCCCTTCCCTGAAAATATAAATTTCTATTTAATTCTCAGTCTTATATAAAGGCATCACATGCGAACTTTAAAAGGAAAACCTTAGAGTCATCCTAGATTCCTTTGTCTTACTTTCCACACATCTTGCTTGTGACCAACAAAAGTAAAGTTCACCTCCTTAACACCTATTTAGCGATGCTTTCCTCTCTAACTCTACTACATCTACCCTAATTGATAACCTTAGCGTCTCTTCTTGGGTTATTGTTATACCTTCAAAATGAGGTCCATACTTAGAGGAGAGACACAGCTGATATACACACAGCCAACCATAAAATCATCTTTTTATAATGCAAATCCACAATGTCTTGCCACTTTGAAACTATTTATTTAATAATTTTCCACTGTCATTGCTCTAAAAAAAATACCCAAGAAAACACCCATTATGTGCATCTGATAAAATGTTACTAAGATAAATGGACTTTTAGTTTTAAAATACTCACTACCCACAATTTGTTTTCATGTATGTTGTAAGGAGACTTAGCAAAGATAGGATAGTCTCCATCAGAAACTGATCGAAACTCGTTTAGGTGAAACAAAGAATTTAGCTTAAGTCAGAGAAGGAAAAAGGAAAAGATATAACAAGATGATTTAAGTTCAAGTACATGTTAAGTAATAAAACTGGAATAAACTATGAGCTATTGCTATTTATCCCATTTATTACATTTATTCTCCATAATTGCCTAAAACATATCTTTTAAATCTGAGTGTTTATGTCAACATATAGTTTCAAATTTTAAAATGGAAAATAGGTGTTCAGTTTGATAATAACTTGACAACAGGTGAGTTATTATCATTTTTAATAGATATCATAAAAAATAAAGCACATTAATTATTCTAGAATAAATTTGTTATAATTTAATCATCTTGTTTCAACTTGAAGTATCCTAGAGGATTTTAAACACTGTGCATTCTTTGAACATAGTTAATACCCTAGAGAACAAAAGTATAAGAAAATATTTAAATAAAGTACAGGGTTTGGCAAAAGTAGGATTACAGTTGTGAGTATGCAAAACATAGATTATTTCTGTATTATTATTTATTTATTATTGTGCTATTTTACAGATGAACAACTGGAAACCTACTTTTGCCCCACCTGTATTTCTAATATCATAGATCTTATAGATGGGATTACATTTTTTAGAAAAAAATGTATGACATCTGATCACACTAAGAAAAAAAGTGGCAAGTTAACTTGCTTATTATCTTAAAAGGTGCATAAAAACTGCTTCCCTATTGAAAATAACATTTAAAAGCTGCTATATTTTATCAAAAGCATGATTAGGAAAGCAAAGTTTCTTCCCAGGAAAGCGTAAGAAAATGCCACAGACTACTACCAGCATGCATTCTCAAGTGACAAAATGAATTATGAGATAAACCTTCATGGAAGAACCTTGGACTAATATGATATAAAATGTAACACTCTAAAGTGTGGTCTTTAGAAAGAAAAATGTTAGTCCATATTACAGGGTTTGTCTCACATCATAGTGTCTCCTGATATGATGTAATAAGAAGTACAGACACCTTTGTAGCTTTCTTGCCAAAATATTTATCCTGAATCTATTCAGGAATAAAAATCAGACAAATCCAGAATATAAGACATGTTCATATAACTTTTTCAAAAGTTAGGTTTGTTAGTCTGGCTGGTGTGGCTCAGTGGTTGAGTGTTAACCCACGCACCAAGAAGTTGCCAGTTTGATGCCTGGTCAGGGCACACACCCAGGTTGTGGGCCAAATACCCAGTGAGGGGCATGCAGGAGGCGACCAGTCAATGTTCTCTCCCATTAATGGTTCTATCTCTCTCTCCGTCTCCCTTCTTCTCTCTCTAAAATCAATATAAAAAAAATTATTGTTAAAAAAGTTAGGTTCGTAGAACTTAGAGACACTAATAACCAAATGTAATGTGTAAACATTGATTAGATCCTAGGTTGGCCAGGGGTGGCAGAGGCTACAGAATTCTTCTTTGGGACAATGAGGGGATGGAAAACAAGTAGGGGAAAGGGAGAGGACAGGTTGCAAGTGTGGAATTCCACACTTAATCTAAGTAAAGGTAAAGCATATATCAATGTTCATTTAACTTTTTCCTCTAAATTTTTCTAGGCTTAAAAAATTTGTCAAATAAAAGTTAAAGAAAATAATAAAATGAGACATTTTTTTCCCTTAGTTTACTCTATCCCTAACAAAAGATGGGGTAAATGTGATATGAAAGTGTGAAATTATCCATTCCCTAATCAAAAAGGGGAGATCATTGTTTATGAGTGAACTTCTCTGTTCAGTGGTAGCATAGGTGTTTAAAACTAAAGTGATAATTTCTATAAAATCTTTGCATAATACATATTGATTCTAATATTAATGAATATTAAGGCACTTAGATATTGTAAATATGTGCATTTTATATATTTTATCTGTTTAATTTCCTATTATGAATTTATTGTTTTATTTATTAACATTTACTTCACAAATGTTGATGTTTCATATTTAATGCACAAGGATTTAATATCATGTGGTTTATACCATTGAGGACCTGTTTTAAAATTACAAAATTATTCTATTCAACTTAACTATTATACTTTTCTTTAAATTCTTTCTTGTTTGCTAGTAGTATTTCCATTCTTGACTGCTTTCTGATTTTCCATGCATGATAAAGTTTTACCTATCCTTTTATTTGAAATATTTCTTTGTCATTTTCTTTGGGTGTTTAAAACTTGATTTAGTTTTGTCATTCTTCCTGAGAATGTTTCCTTCCTCACAACTGAACAGTTTAAAGCAATTTCCTATACTGTTATCTCTGTTATGTGTAGCCTTAATTCTGTCACTTTGTTTTATGTTTTCAGTTTTGTTTTTTATATTTCTTTTTCGTTGCCTTTGCTTCTTGTCATTTGCCATGCAGTATCTATATGCTTGCTTCTTATCTTCTATAGTGATGTGAAAGGTAATTATTCTTTTTAATTCTACCAATGGGTTCTTATACTTTTCAAAATAATGTTTAACTTCTTTTCTAAAATAAAATAAAGGCCTATAATACTTTTTTGTTTGTTTGTTCCAAGCCCAACCAATGTGCCTTTGTAAAATGAATTCTTGTTTGGTGAATGCACTTTCTTATAGCATTAACATTGTATTTCATGTTATTTATTATAGTTATATTCAATTTTATGATTATTATTTACAGTATTGATTTTCATTTGGTATTTATGTTTAACACGTTCATAATTTTATACTCTTTCATACAGAGATACTGCCCCATTTTATTTGTTAATTTTGATTTATATTTTATTAGGCTTAAATATGTATTCAAAGTGTTTTTCCTCAGGAGTTCATAACCACCAATATTCACATTTTTGGAAACTTTATATATTTGAAAGTATCTTTTGTTGTCATATAGGAAATAATTTTAGTTCTACACAGAATTTTTGAGAAACCACATTTTTCTTCCAAAATTGACTAGAAACTGTTACCAATTTTTCATATTCTACATTTAATTATATTTTTATCTCACAAGATGCCATAATTTTATTAATAAGAGAAATAGTAAAAGTTCAAAACCAAGATGCAGTTTCTCTTTTGAAACCAAAAACAGGTTTTCCTTTTTAGACAGTTCCATCGTTAATGTCATAGTAGCATTTACAGTGTCATTACTGCTGTTCTTCAGGGCTTAGACTGCCTTCACTCTCAGCACCTTTCCTCGTGAAAGGATTAATTATATGTTCTTAACTTCCACAACTGTTTCATCAGCCTTTTCCTCTTCATTCTCCTCTTACAGTGGAGTCTATGCATTTTCTTGACTATTTAATTTCACAGAACTTTGAATTTCTCTGCAGCTTCTGGCTGTACTTGCTGCGATAAATACTTGATCTTGGCTTCCACCAAAACTGTGCAGGTATCTGAAGCTGGGCTCTTGTAGACATCTGGTTTTGTGATGACAAAAAAGATATTCTTAGATTTCTGGATAGTAACCCAAGTGACCCCTAGTAACCTGTTGGATAGTGACCCTAATAACCTCTGTAACTGGCAAGACCAGTTTGGCCATAGCCTTCCATGCCTTCTTTTCACTCGGCTCTGTTTTGCTTTACTGACTGGTTCTTCATTGAGTTCAGCTGCTGCCGCCAGCCGGACTTGTGTGGTTGCCTGTGTGTAATTGTTTTCCTCTGGTACGCTCATCACTGTCAGATTCTGTTCCAGACCCTGTCTCAGCCTAGGGCTGTGGCAACTCCTGCTTGTAGCAGAGACGGTTTCTTTGGCTTCACCAGGCATTTTGTGTAGGAACACAGAACCAAGATGGCAGCAGAGAGTAGTTACTTATTTATTGGTGGTAAGAACACTGAACATGAATATATCTCCCAACAAATTTTGAATTACACAGTACTGTATTGATAAAGAAACTATATTATAGCCCGGGCCAGTTTGGCTCAGCAGTTGGAGCATCGGTCTGCGGACCAGAGTCCCGGGTTTGGTTCCCGCTAGGGGCATGTACCAAAAAAAAAAAAAAAAAGAAACTATGTTATATAGTACATCTATGTATTCATTTAGCACGACAGAAACTACACGCATTAAACAACAAATTCCCTGTCCCCCCCATCCACCAGTCCCTGGGAATCACCGTTCTACCTCGGATTCTATGAATTTGATCTCATATAGGTGGACTCATGCAGTATTTGTCCTGTGATGGACTTATTTCACTTAGCATTAGGTCTTTCAGTTTATTCGTGTTGTTAAAAATGGCATTTTTAAGGCATTTAATGGCATTATATATGTATGTATATGTAATCTCACACATGTCCATCTATTCATTCGTTGATGAATGAATATTTGGGTAATTTCCATATCTTGCCTATTGTGAATAATGCTGCAATGAACATGAAAGTGCAAATATTTCCTTGAGATTCTGATTTTAGTTACATGAAATATATACACAGAAGTGAGATTGTGGGTTTGCATCATATGGCAGATTTATGTTTAATTTCTTTTGGGAACCTCCACAATACTCTCCGTAGTTGTTGCATTGTTTTACACTTGCACCAAGAGTGTACATGGGCATTAATTTCACTACATCCTCTCCAACACTTATCTTTTGGGGTTTTCTATGTATTATTTATGTATTTTTCTTTGTTTAGTTTAATAATAAGTGTTCTACCAACTTTGAAATGATATGTCATTGTTGTTATGATTTGCACATCTCTGATAATTGGTGATGTTGAACCACTTTTCATATACCTGTTGATCATTTGTATGTCTTCTTGGGAGAATATCTATTCAAGCCCTTAGCCATTAAATAACCATTTTCTAACATAGTTATTTTTGTTTGTTTGTTTCTATTGAGTTATAATTCAATCTACAAAATAAAAAGAAAATACAGAATGGGAAAAAACATTTGCAAACCCTGTGTTTGATGAGGGGTTAATAGCCTTCAATGCTGTTAAAATATTTCCTTCCTCTACTTTCACCCACTGGAGGTATTCACTGCATTTTCATGCCAGAGAGACACAGGGATGATAAGGTTATCATGACTTAAACTCCTGGACATGACTTTCAATGTCATTATTTCCTCCTATACCAGCTGCTACTAATTCCTCATCTCTGGTGTTACTCTAAGCATTTGCTATTATGGCAACTTTTCTCTAGCTATCCCCTTCCTGATACTGTATTCCCAAATCTAATACTACTTCAAACAGAACTGTTTTCATCAAAGGCAACAGCTTCCTCTCACATGATAGCCTAAGGGTGTTCCTTTTCTGAGCATTTTCTGTCGGGAAGCGTGCACCATCTGTTCAGCCTTTTAGGAACAAATATAAAGAACAACCCAACTGCTGAAATGCTATCCTATTTCAGGTGAGCTTAAGGGGTTGTATTTTTCTTCAAAAGATGGATGAGTGTGAATAGCAGGGACCAATTTTTACTCATTTGTAGGTATGGGAGAATAAATGAGAGGATGTATTGAGAGAGACCTAATGTTAGAGTTGGGGTGGGTATAAGCCTAAGGGCTTGAAGAAAGCGGCTTTGCTATTTAAATGTCTAAGACCCTCTCCTGATAATGATTCCATTTTTAGTATTGGAAGTACAAATGATAATGGAGATAAAATCTACAGCATAAACAGTTGTTCTGGTGCTCCCAAAGAAAACCAAATACAGCCCAGCTGGTGTAGTTCAGTTGGTTGAGGATGGTCCAGTACACTGAGAGATCATTGGTTCAATTCCTGGTCAGGGCATGTGTCTGGGTTTCAGGCTCAATCCCCAGTAGGGGGCATGCAGGAGGCAGCTGATTGATGTTTCACTCTCATTAATGTTTTTCTCTCTCTCTCTCCTTCTGCCTTCCTTTTTCTGAAATCAATAAAAACATATTAACAAAAAAGAAAACCAAACATAATATGCTAACTTACAGGAGGTACTAAGTGTGTGTATGCATGTGTGTGTGTGTGTGTGTGTGTGTGTGTGTGTCAATTTTTTTAACTGGTCATAAGTTACAAGTTGCATGGAGCAATTTAGCTTACCTCCGGTATGGTTCTGACTTGTTAGCTATTCTCTTAATGATAATATTGAACAATAATGATCTATAAACTATGCATTGTGTGCTTGTTTGTATTTTTTGTGCATGTGTTATTTTGCAAGAAGATACTAATCAGAAACTAGCTGAGACACAAATGTAGAAGCTATTACTTCTAATTAGTAGATCATCACAAATGGTCATCAGAAATGAGAAACTATAAAAGTCCTGTCTGGTTTTTATATTTCTGATGGGGTTCCTGACAGAATAGGGGCACCATTAATTATAATGACTCAGGAATAAAGCAGGTTTACTGCAAATGAGTGTCTAGACTTGTAGCATTACTAGTCACCATTTGTTTTTGGTTTTTTAAATATTTTATATTTTTAACCTTTTATTATAAATTAAAATACAAATGTAAAAAGAACTACAAAATGAATGCATGTTTCCACGCATTATTATTAAGTGAACATCCTGACAGCACCACTCGGGTCAAGATACAGACCTTCGCCACCCACCCAAGAAGTCCCTCTTTGTATCACACCCAATCACAAGTGCTTTCCTTCCCCCAAACTAACTACTATCTGACTTCTATTGTAATCACTTCCTTATGTAGCTTTATATTTTTATCACTCAAGGTGTCCACCCTAATACCATTGTTTGGTCTTGTTCAGTTTTTAAAATTTGATGTCTGTAAGCTATTTTCTTTTTTTATTATCAGTTAATTAATTTATTTTTGTTACAGATGTTTCTCCTTTTGCCCCCACTGATTCCCCCCTCTCCCTCCCTCCCTGACCTATCCCCAGCTTTGTTGTCCATGTCCATTGTTCATGCATACATGAATATAAGTTCTGTGGTTTATCTCTCCCCCACCACCCCCTCTTCTGGGGACTGTCAATCTGTTACTTCAAAAGAAGTTCTCTTAATTAACCTCCTTTTAACAAATCTATCAACATTACTGTTCTCTCCATATAACATTTTAACAGATGCCCAAATTACCACTGAATATGCATAACTAATAGGTTGCTCTTCAGAATAAAAACACCTTCAGACTGCTCCCACCAAGTAAGCCAAGTAAACTTTCAGGTGAGAATAAATTGTATTCATTCCCAACCCCACTCCTGCCATTTGTACTCACTGTTTAATAATACCTTAAAATATGAGTGCAGAAATAGAAGTATTATCTTTATATAAGTGAGCGATTTAGAGAGAATCAATGAAGTAAGCAATTAAAAATGATGGGGAATATGTTGTGAATATTTATTTTAAAATCTTGGAATATTATACATTTAGATTTATTTTATATTATAATGTTATTTTTAAAAATTAAAATAAAACTATACAAGATCTACAGAAGAAAAATAGATCAAACTCCAATGTGTGAATTATGTTCAATGATAAGTCCTAGCCTTAAAGAAAAAGTTATATGGAAAAAAATACGTGCCTGTAAATACGTATTTTAAGTTAAAATGTTTGTGTTATGTATCATACTATATTATTCCTCATTTATTCAAGTTTGTTCAATTAATGAGCCAAGTACTGTACTTGATTATAGTGAATAAGAGGACTTCCATGTAATTAATCAGCTTTGTTTGAGAAAATTGCTGCCCAGAATCATTGTGCCTCAGAAAAGAATCTCTTCTTGCCAGTTCCAAATGTGTTATTCATGGGAGAAAGTCTCTAACCTATTAATAGTCTTTCTCTAAGTCATATTCCACTATGGAAAATTTTTGCCAAAAGAAAGCTGTATCCCTTTCTCCAAACTACCCCTGGTGCCCTAACTTGTCACCAGTCTGCTCTGTTGTTTCCAACAGCTTTGAAACAGGATTACAGGAAATAACATTAAAATTAAAAACAACTCACTGAATCACATCAGTGTTGATATTGGCTAGCAGTATTGAAAGCTGTTGGTCAATTATCATCTGTGGATAAAATTTAATTTCTTGATCTAAACTGTTTTTGATACTAAATATTCCATATTGAAATGAGTATTTTTGTCCCTAAAACATTTACTAATTATCAGCCTGGTTACAAAAAGGACAGAATTAAAGAAGAAAAGCTCAAAAATTATTGTTTATGTCGCTGGGACATGAAATTAAAAGTTTGCTAGTTGTCATGTTTCAAAAAGATAATGTCTAAACATCTAAGAAAATTAAAAACTGAATATATTTTATTTTAAGATCTCTATTTTATTTCTAAATAGGACAAGTGAAAGAAAATGTATTATTTGTAGAATCAGAGCATCTTAAAGTTTGAAGATCTTCTTTTTGAGATATATTTTACATATACTGAATGCTCAGATTTATAATGTATAATTTAATTAGTTTTAATAATGATATGAGGACATATCAATTTTACTTGGATGAATAATATGAAAACACATAACATTTCTTATACTTCTTCCTCGAAAATCCTAATCCTAGAAATACTAATGATATAATTTCCTTCACCATAGGCTAATTTTGTTTATTCTTTTAATTCTTATTAATAGGCAAATACAGTATGCATTTTTGTATTTTACTTCACTCAGTACATTTTGAAGTATCATCATTTTTGTCATTTATTATAAGTCTATTTATTTTCATGAACGATTCATCTTTCTTTTTTTTTTCATTTTCATCTTGATGGACATCTTTCAACTTTAGGGCCAGTATAAATAATGTTCTGTGACATTTTGTATAAGATTTCTTGTGGAGATGTGTTTTTCTTTCTCTGGTTATATGTTTAGAAGCATAATTTCTAATAATAAGAAAAATGTATATCTAATTTTTTGATAAATTACTATGTGTTTTCTCAAGTGATTGGACCTTTTGTAGGCAGAAAAAAGCTCACTCTAGAACCTAATCCCTAGAGCCTAATCCCTGGAATTTGTGAATAAGTACCTTAGATGACAAATATGACTTTGCCAATGTGATTAAATTAAGCATCTTCAGATAGGGAGTGTACTCAGTATTATTCCAGGTAGTCCCAACATAATCATATGAATTCTATAATGGAAGAGGAAGGCAGAGAGTGAGTGGGTCAGAAATGGGACAATGGAAGGAAAGGCAGTAGAGATTACAAATAAGGGGAATTTGACCTCCTGTTGCTGGATTTGAGATGGAGGAAGGGGCTCAAATGGCAAGGAATATAGGCAGCTTCTAGGAGCTGAGAACAGTATGCAGCTTATAGCCAGCAAGGAAGTGGTGATCTCAGTCATAAATCACAAAGAATTGAATTCTTCCAACAACTTAAATAACAAATGAAATGAATTCTCACCTTGGTCCTTTAAAAAGTAACACAGTCTCTCTAACAATATCTGACCGACAAAACTGTAAGATAAGAAATGTGTGATGTCTTAAGCCATCAACTGTGTAGTATAATAATTTCTTACAGCAGCAATAGAAAAATAACAGTCCGTTTTCAAAATCCCACTGGTAATGTACGAGATGTCATACTGTTACAGAATTGTTCCAATATTTGCTAGTGTTTTTCTATCATTTTAGCTATTCTGGATATATATTGGTATCTCATTTGATTTTAATTTGCATTTCCCCAATGTTTAGTAGTGTTGAAAATATTTTCATGTGCTTATTTGCCATTTATCAATCATGTAGTCTCAAATAAAAACAAATTTGGGTTTAGATAAAGACAAACTTTATTCAGAAGAAAGACGGCTGCAATGGGGAAAGCACTTTGATTTCAGAAATCTGCTTAGGATCTCATAATCAAACAGAAAAAAAAGGCTTTTCTTTCAGAGAGAGGGGAAAACAGTAAGTGAGGCAAATGAGGGAAAATGACCAGCAGTATTTGACAGGAACTGTCTTGCTGTGATTGGCAAACTCTTGGGATAAGAGTTTCTCACAGTCCTGCTTTATCCTCACATTTCAACAGGCCTTATCTATCTGTGCCAGAGAAGGAACCTCTTAGTGCTGAGATACCTTCCCTTTTGGGTGTCATCTCTTGCCTGGTACTTGATGCAAGGATGTGAAGTCTTAAGTAACTGAGGTTTGGGTGGGGTTAACTTCTTGCTCTGGTCTTATATCTAAGTAGGTTCTATTTATCTTTACCTCTGGAGTAGGGCTCTCTTCAAATTCTTGCCTATTCTCCAATAGCAGATGATCCCTGACTCATATTCAGTTGAGGGTTCAGGGAGCAGGCAATTGTTTCGCTCCTCTTCCAGAAGCAAACACCCTCTGTCTTCTACTCAGGGCAGGGTCAAGATTGGGAATAATTTTTGGCTGTTTCCACAGAGGCAGATGATCAATATATTGTATATAATCAGTGGTCTGACCATAGTCAAGTTTCTACAGATTTTCCTGCTTTACATTCAAACTTTGAAAGGACTGTAATGCCTGCAACAAAGAAGGGGCCCTCAAGTTTGATGATCTGACCCAATCTTTCTCATGGCAGATAATATAAATTTCTATTGCGTATAGGCATCCAAAGAATTCCAAATTGTTATACCAGCTGCCCTTGCTCTTTCAGAACTTGCTGAAAATTTAACTCTCTTTTTCTTATCCACTTGTAGAAAAATTTAGTAAACAGAAACCATGTTTAAAATGATTTAGGGAGTCCAGAAGGGGGAGTTCTCACAAAACACAACAGGAACTCTGTGCAAACTGTTTTTCCTCCTTTGTTTTTGAGACTTATACACAAATCACAATGATTACATCTCCCAGATTGCAATTTTTTGTGGTTCCCAAATAAATCCATTTTGCTAAAGAAATATCTAGCTGATGTTTTGCTTAAAGTCAACATACTTCTATGTTGACTACCACATCCTCTCACTATCCAGTCAAAGATGAATCTATTCATGTATAGCACTCTCTGTTGGAGGGACTTAAAATTCTTAGGATATATATCATTAGATTACTATACCATCTTGGGCCTCTGGTAGATCTAAAATATATAATTTATTATTTTTAGATAAATAAATATTGCAAAAATTGATATGGAACCAAAAAACAAACAAACAAAAAAAAAAACCATACAGCCATAGCAATCTTGAGAAAGAACAAAGTTGGAGGTATGACACTACCTGATATCAAACTATACTACAAGGCCATAGTAATCAAAACAGCATAGCACTGGCATAAAAAAGACACAGATTAATGGAAAAGAATGAAGAGCCCAGAAAAAATAAAAATCTTAATGGTTGATTGATATTTGACAAAGGAAGAAAGAATATACAATGAAGTAAAGACATTCTCTTCAATTAGTGGTGCTGAGAAATTGAACAGACACACACAAAAAGTGAAACTATACCCTTTTCTTACACCAAACACAAGAATAAACTCAAAATGGATTAAAAACTTAAATGTAAAAAACAAAATCATAAATATCCTAGAAGAAAACATAAGAAGTAAAATATCAGACATCTCTCATACCAATATTTTGGCTGATATATGTCTGTAAGCAAAGGAAACAAAGAAAAATATAAACAAATGGGGCTATATCAAACTAAAAACTTTTGCACAGCAAACGCTATCATCAACGAAATGAAAAAGCAACCCACTGAATGGAAAAACATATTTAACAATGATACATCTGATAAAGAGTTATTATCCAAAATATATAAAGAACTCATAACAACTCTATACCAAAAAGAAAAAGAAAATCCAGTTTAAAAAATGGGCAAAGGATCTGAATAGACACTTTTCCAAAGAGGACATAAAGATGGCCAATATACATATGAAAAGATGCTCAATGTCACTAATCATCAAAGAGATGCAAATTAAAACCACTCTGAGATACTACTTCATGACTGTCGGTGTGGCTATCACTAATTAATTAACAAAAAACAAGTGCTGGAGAGGATGTGGAGAAAAGGGAACCCTCATGCACTGTTGGTGGGAATGTAGACTGGTGCAGCCACTGTGGAAAACATCATGGAATTTCCTAAAAAAAATTTAAATGGAACTGCCTTTTTACCCAGAGATTTCACTTCTGGGAATATATCAAAGCAACCTGAAACACTACTTCAAAAGAATACATGCACTCCTATGTTCATTGCAGTGTTATTTACAATAGCCAAGACCTTAAAATAACCTGTGTCCATCAATATATAAGTGGATAAAAAGTTGTGGTACATTTACAAAATGGAATACTATACAGCTGTGAAAAAGAAAAAAATAGCTTGCCCTTTGAGACAGCATGGAGGGACCTGGAGAGTATTATGCTAATCAAATAAGCCAGTTAGAGAGAGATGAGTATCGCATGATATCACTTGTTTGTGGAATCCAATGAACAAAATAAACTAATGAACAAAAAAGACCGAGAGAATTGGAAGTAGGGAAAAGACTGACAAACCTCGAAAGGTAGGGCTGCAGAGAGGGATGGAAGAGGTAAACCAAAGAACTTATATGCATATATGCATAACCAACAGACACAGACAACAGTGTGGTGAAAGTGGGGTGCCGGTGGGAGTGGGAAGAAAGATGTCAATGGGGGAGAAAATGAAGGATCATCTGTAATTCTTTCAGCAATAAAGATAATTTTTTTTAAAAAGCTGGTAAACATTTATACAATGGAACACTATTCAGCTGTAAAAAAGAAATCACCTTTTCCGATCACACGAATGGACCTGGAGAATATCACGCTCAGTGAAGTAAGCCCTTCAGAGACAGAGAAATACCATATGATTTCAGTTATCTGTTGAATCTAATAAACAAAATAATTTATCAAACAAAACAGAAACAGAAGTATAGATACATAGAACATACTGACAGCTGTTGGAGAGGAGGAGTGTTGGGGGGCTGGGTGAAAACTAGAATGAAGGAATTAAGCAAAATAAAATAAAACAAATAAAAGATGATTTAGTAGACCATTTGCCATTTTCTTATTAGAAAGAATAAAATGATTTTTCCTGAGATTCTTTATATTTTAAGCTGAAGCCTTTTGTGGATCATAAACTTTTCTATAGTTCGAATATATTTTATAGTAGAGAATAAAAAGGCAAGAGAGAATAGGACCTGCTCCTGGTCACACAGGATTTGCATAAGAGCTTATTTCATAACCCAAATCTACAAATTTCAACTTGTATTATTTTTCCTAAGTAAGACTTCCCTAATGGTACTGTATTTTTCCTGTTTTTTGTTTGTTTCTTTGTTTGCTTTTTGTTGTTTTCTCTAAACCCTTTGCTTTTATATGCAAAATCCACTTCACTTCCTGAGCATTCAGAGCTACAAAAAAAATCATGGTACAGAAACTCCTCACTTCCCACCAAGTTACCTAGTGTCCATATAGGAAAAAAGTTCAAGTAATAAGGACTCAGGAAAGTTTTGATTTTTAAAATCATTTTTCCTCCATTAATAGAGAAAGTATTTGCATTTTTAAAAGAATTATGCTTTAAATCTAAAATATATGATAATGAATTGCTTATATGATCATGATCTTTCAGGGATATTGTGGATATTTCTTTTATTAAATATAATTGAACTAGTTTAAAAGATGTTAGTGTCATTTATTTACTTCTCTAGGAAGCTATTTAAGTTTTCATTTTAATAAATATTGCCTTAGAATTAGAAATATAATATGTAAAAGCAGTACTAATCTCCTATAAAAGACAATTTTTATTTGAGACAAAGACACATACACACAGGTAATATTTAACTTGTAAGATGGAATAACATTTATTTACACCTTATAGATTTAGTTTATTTTCTAAATCTTGTGTAACCTTCCCCATGGGTTTACAACTCATTGAGTAGCAGAGATAGCATAGACTTGCCAAATTAAAACATTTGTTTCCACTTTAAACATTGTCTTTTTTATGTTATCACTTCAAATTTCATCTGCCTATTACTCTTGGCTTAAATTTTTATATGACTTCGTCTCTTAATTAAAGTATAAGACTTTCATATTGTCCTCATCTTGTCTTTTCCTTCCTCAACTTTACTTCAGTATATAAGAAGCAGAATTGTTGTGTCTCTAAAACAGTGCAGAAGAAGAATTCCTCAGATTTAACTGGTAGAGAAAGCAAGAGCTACCTGGTGGAGAATGAATGTAAGACAAGAAAAAATGCATACATAGAAAGCAAAACCTTGTTCATAGATTGGAAGAATTAACATCATTAAAATGTCCATACTACCGAAAGCAATCTATAGATTCAATGTAATCCACATTAAAATAACAATGATATATTTCACAGAACTAGAACAAACACTCCAAAAGTTTATATAGAAACAAAAAAACATGAATAGCCACAGCAATCTTCAAAAAAGAACAAAGTAGGAGGGATCACATTCCAGATATCAGGTTATACTACAAAGCCACTGTAATCAAAAAGATCCTGGTACTGGCACAAGAACAGGCAAATAGATCAATGAAACAGAACAGAGAACCCAGAAATTGACCCAAGACAATATGCTCAATTAATATTTGACAAAGGTGGCAAGAGCATACAGTGGAGTATAAACAGCCTCTTTAATAAGTGGTGTTAGAAAAACTGGACAGCTACTTGCCCAAAAAAATGAAGCTAGACCACCAACTTACACCATGCATGAGAATAAACTCAAAATGGATAAAAACTTAAATGTAACTTGTGAACCAATAAAAATTCTAGAAGAAAATGTAGGCAACAAAATTTCAGACATGATACACAGCAGTTTTCACTGATACAACACCTAAGGCAAGAGAAACAAAGGAAAAAATGAACACATGGGACTACATCAAACTCAAAAGCTTCTGCACAAGAAAAGAAACAATCATCAAAATGGAAAGAGAACCCACTATATGGGAGACCATAATTGCCAATGATGCATCAGATAAGGGATTAATTTCCAAAATATATAGAGTACTCATACAATTCAACAAAAATAAGACAAAGAACCCAATTAAAAAATGGGCTGAGGACCTAAATAGACACCTCACCAAACAGGACATACAAATGACCAAGAGACATATGGAAAAAATGCTCAAGGTCACTAATCATCAGAGAGATGGAAATTAAAACAACAATGAGGTATCACCTCACACCTGTCAGAATGGCCACCATCAACAAATCATCAATCAACAGTGTTGGTGAGGTTGTGGATAAAAGGGTACTCTTGTACACTGCTGGTGGGAATGCAGACTGGTGCAGCCACTATCGCAAACAATATGGTGTTACCTCAAAAAATTAAAAATTGAACTTCTATTTGACCCAGTGATCTCACTTCTACGAATATACCCTAAGAAGCCTGAAACACCAATCAGAAAGAATATATGTACCCCCATGTCCATAGCAGCACTATTTACAATAGGTAAGATCTGAAAACAGCCCAAGTGTCCATCAGTAGACGAATGGATAAAAAAGCAGTGGTACATATACACAATGGAGTACTATGCAGCGGTAAGAAAGAAAGATCCTTTGAGATGACATGGAGGGACCTGGAAAGTATTATCGTAAGTGAAACAAGCCAAGCAGAAAATGACAAATACCACATGATCTCACTTATTTATGGATATAATGCACATAACAGTCTGAGAAATAGGGTAGACCCAGAAACATGGAAGTAGGGTGGTAGGGGGAAGGGTGGTAGGGGGAAGGGAAGAGATAAACCACAGAATTTATATGCATGTATGCATAACCAATGGACATGGACAACAAAGCTGGGGACGAGGCGGGGGGAATGGGGAGGAGGGTGTCAATGGGGTAAAAAAGAAGAAACATCTGTAACAAAAATAAAATTAAAAAAAAATAAATAAAATAATCAATAAAAACATTAAATAAATAAATAAGAAAAAGAAAGAAAGATCTCTAATCCTTTGAGATGACATGGAGAAAGAAAAATCTCTAATCCTTTGCGATGACATGGAGGGACCTGGAGAGTATTATGCTAAGCAAAACAAGCCGAGCAGAGAAAGACAAATATCACATGATCTCACTTATCTGTGAAATATAATGAGTTAAACAAACTGATGAACAAAACTGACCCAGAGACATAGAGGTAGGGTACAGAATGACAAACCTTGGAAGAAGAGGTATTGGGGGTGGGGGAAGAGATAAACCACAGAACTTATATGCATGTATACATAACCAATGGACATAGACAACAAAGCTGGGGATAGGGCTGGGGGATGGGGAGGAGTGTGTCAATGGGGGAAAAAGGAGAAACATCTGTAACAAAAACAAATTAACAAAAATAACTTTAAAAAAAGAAAGCAAAATATAGAAAGAGCATTGTAAAAGAACAGAGACATATATTCATTAACTTGAAATCATGCAGAAAGCCATTAACACAATGTCTTGTCCTTAAATGTTGATGCTAAAATTACCAAAGAGAATGTTCATTAATTTGGCACCATCAAACAGACAAAAATACAGATGATCCCCTACTTGCACTGGTTTGAATTATGATTTTTAAACTTTATGATGGTGCTAAAGCAATACACATTCAGTAAATACCATACTTCAAATTTTGTATTTTTCTATTTTCCTAGGCTAGTACTATTGGGGGGAGACACCTAAACTATACAGATATAAGCATAAGAATTACAGAGGACTCCTCATCACAAAGTGCATTGCACAAGAGAGTAGAGTGATGTATTGAAATCGTTTAAACTAAAAAGTCATCATTTTTAAATTTAACATCCAGTAAAATTGTCTTTCAAAGTGAAGGATCAATAAAGACTTTCTCAGACAAACAGTAACAGAATTCATCAGCACTAGGTTTACTACAAGAAATTCAGTGTAAATATAAAGACTCATAAGTTAAAAGTAAAATGATGGAGAAAAATATACTAAGTTAAAAATAATAGAAAGCTGTAGTAGCTATATTAAATTAAAAGTTGACTTCAAAGTAAAGAAATCATCAAGGGAAAAATAAACAAAGCATTACATAGTGATAAGGGGGTTAATTTTACATAAAAGCATAACCGTTTTAAATGCTTATACACCTAAGAATAGATGCTAAAAATATATGAGGTAAGAACAGGTAGAACTGAAGGAAGGAATAGCCATATTCACTATCATTGTCACAAACTTTAACACTCCTTTTTTGTTAACTGATAGATCAGGCTAGCTGAAAATCACTAAGGACATACTTGATTTGAATAGCATTATTAATCAATTTGACTAACGGGCATTTATTGAAAAATCTATTCAAAAGGCAAACTATACATTTTTCTTAAGCTCCCAAGAAAAGACACATTCTGGGTCTTAAAAACTTCTTAACAATTCATAAGAATAGAAATTATACAAATTATATTCTCATACCACAATAAAATTAAAGTAAAAATCATAGAGAAAGAGGTAGAAATCTTCAATACTTGGAGATTAAACAACATACTTATAAGTAACACAAAGACAAAAATTGTCAAGAGAACTTAAAATATTTTAAATAAGTTAAAATAAAATACAACATCAAAATTTGAGGATTGCAACCTAAATAATGCCTGGGGAAAATGTATAGGTTTAAATGTATATATCTTGGAGAACAAAAACTATCTAAATCAGTAATATAAGATTTCACCATAACAAACTACAGAAAGAACTTTTTTTTTTTTTTTTTTATCCTCACCCGAGGACATTTTTCCATTTTTGTTCAGGTAGAGTGGGAGGGAGAGAGAGGAACCGAGAGAGAGAGAAACATCGATGTGAAAGGAACACATCGAGTGGCTGCCACCCGCACAACCAACCAGGGCCGGGGACAAACCGCAACCGAGGTACGCGCCCTTAGCGGGAACCGAACCCCGGTCTCTCAGGACCGCAGGCCGACGCTCTAACCGCTGAGCCAAACCGGACAGGGCCAGAAAGAAGAACTTTTTAAACTTAAAGAATGCAGAAAAAAGCCCTGGCCGGTTTTCTCAGTGGTTAGAGCATTGGCCTGTGGTCCAGAGAGAGACCCTGGTTTAGTTCCCACTAAAGGCGCGTAACTTGGTTGCAGTTTGTCCCCGGCCCTGGTTGGTCGTGAGGGGTGGCAGTCACTGGATGTGTCCCTTTCACGTCGATATTTCTCTCTCTCTCTCTCTTCCTCTCTCTTCCTCCCACTCTACCTGAACATAAAATGGATAAATGGCCTCAGGCGAGGATAAAAAAAGAATGCAGAAAAAAAGGAAAAAGGAAAAATATAGCCGATAGTGATTTTGAAAATAAAAAATAATAATTTAAAAATTCACAAATTAAAAACTGCATCTTTGAAAATTGATACATTTTATAAACATCTAGTCAAACTCATCAAGAAAGAAAAGATTAGCAACATCAGAAATTAAATTGGGGTCATTAGTGATCACATAGACCTTAAAAGGATAATAGATGAATACAATGAACAATGCTGTATTCATAAATAAACAACTTAAAAGAAATGGACCAATCCATTGAATGACACAAACTATGAAATAAATAAATAGATCTATGTCTATTAAATCAAATGAATCAATAATTTATCTGAAAGAGAAAGCATCAGAACCAGATGGTTTCATTGGTAAGTTCTATCAAATACTTAGGAAGAAATTATATCAATTCTACATAATCTCTTCTAGAAAAAAAGCAGCATTGCAATATTTTCTAGCTCACTCTATGAGATCTGTAATAGCCCAATACCAAAATCATATAAGCACATTTATAAAAGGAGAACTGCAAACCAATTTTTCCCATAAACATTGATGCAAAATGCTCAGGAAAATAATAGCATATTATCTCCAAACAGGTATAAAAAGAATTATGCACCAACAGTAAGTGGGATTTATTACAGGTAGGTAAAGCTTATTCAATATTTGAAAACCATGAGGTAAATTCATAACATCAACAGGATAGAGAAGAAAAATCATATGACCATATCAATTTATACAAAAAAGTACTGGACAAAATCTAATACAATTAATGATTTAAAAACAAAACCCTCAGAAACTGGAAATAGAGGTAAATTTACTCAGTTTGATAAAGAGCATCTGCAAAAGCCTACTGTTAACATATTTAATAGAAAAACATGGGTATTTTCTCCCTAGGATCAAGAAAAAGATAGTGTCTTCTCTTATCATTCTGATTCAGCATCATATTGATAATTCTAGTTAGTGCAATAAGACAATAAAAGAAAGTCAAACATATATAGACTGTAAAGGAAGAAATAAAACTGTCTCTATTCATAGATGTCATTATTGTCTATGTAGAAAAGCCCAAAGAAACAAAGTTAAAAGTTTCTGGAATTAACAAGTATGTATAGCAAGGTCAAATGATACAAGGTTAATTACTTGCCCTACATACTAACAATTAACAATGAGAAACTGAAATTAAATTAAATACAATTTTAATAGCATAAAAATCAAATGCATAGTTATAAATTTAACAAAATACACATGAGTTTTATATGAAGAAAACTATGATGAAATGATTAAAGGATCTAAATAAATGGGGAGATATATTCCAGGTTTATGTGTTGGAAGACTCGGTATTGTTAAGATGAAAATTCTTCACCTCTTGATTCACAGATTTAACGTAATCCTAAATATCCCAGATAGCTATTTTATAAATATCAGTGATCAAGTTTAACGTTTATATGAAAAGGAAAAATCTTTTTTTCTTTTGTTTTCTGTTGCTATTAGAATATCCAAAACAAAGACAGAAAAGAAATTGGAAGAATCACATTACCAGATTTCAAGATTTATTATAAACTACAATAATCAACACAGTGTGGTAGTAGTAAAAGAATGCAGGAACAGAGCCATGCAAATATAGGAACTACTTTACAAAATATAAAAATAAAAGATAATTCAATGAAGAAAGCATAGTATTTTTTTTCCCAACAAATTGTGCTGGAAGAAGAGTAATTCTGCATACCAAAAGGAGAATAAAATAATGCCATCAGAAAAAACTTAATGGAAAATGCATCATCGGCCTAAATATAAAATGAGAAATTAGACTTTTTGAAGAAAACATAGAGAAACATCTAGATGGTTACAAGTTTTTAGATACAACACTAAAAGCATGATGTATGAAAAGCAAACATTAAGTTGGACTTTGAAAAAAAAAAAACAAAAAAAAAACCCTTGTGTTCAGTAAAAGACACTGAAGAAAATCAAAGGACAAGCCACAGACTGGGAAAACAATTTGTACGACACATATATGCTAAAGGACTGTATCCAAAATATATAAAGAACTAAAAATGCAATTGTAGGAAAACTCAGAATACAATTTAAAAAATGGGCAAGATATATAAGTAGTCATCAAACCAAAGATACACAAATGGCAAGTAAACATATTGAAAAAATGCTCCAAATAATTTGATAAATTGATGTATTTTGATGTCTTTATCTATTAGAACCACTATTTTTCTAACAATGATAAACCATTATTTATTTATTAGAATGACTAACAGGCAGAACCTGACACCACCAAATGCTGGTGATAACGCAGAAAAACAGGAGCTCTCCTTCACTGCTGGTGAGAATGGAAAATGTCACAGCCACTTTGAAAAACAGTTTGGCAGTTTCTTGTTTGTTTGTTTACAAAATTAATCATAGTCTTACCATCTGATTCACAAATCATGATCCTAGGTATTTACCCAAATACACTAAAAACTACACCCACGTATTGTTTATAGCAGTTTTACTCAGAATTGCCAAAAACTGGAGGCAAGCAAAACATACTTCACAGGTGAATGGATTAACAAACTGTGCCACGTATTTACAATGGGATTCTATTCAGTGAGTTTTTAAAAATGACCTAACAAGCCACAGAAAGACATGGAGGAGACTTGAGTGCACATTACTAAGTGAAAGAAGCCAGCCAGAAAGAGCTACTGAGTGCAAGGCTGGAGCACAGCATGCACAACACCGTCCATCTCTAATACCCCTGAACTCTACAGCACAAATGGTAGGCCTTGCCTATGCAGATTTTAAAACATCATTTTAGGAGGTAAATATGCCAGAATGAAATATACAATATGAAAAACATCTAAATGAATTTTTTTAAATTATGAAAAAACTATATTGAAGGGCATGGGATAAAAATTGCTATTCCAACTACCTTTGGAAATGAGAAGAATCTGTTAAGACTGAAGGAAAAATGTACTGTTGATAATGAACTGGGGTTGATGAAGTTATTTTCTATGTGGTTATTGGTTAGTAATAGCTAGCAAGTATACAGGAATTGGACAACTACCTAAATTGATAGCAGATGTTTGGAGTCTGGATTTTCATTGTTAAAAAGGAAACTTACAGAGAGAGAAAGGATGGAGACTATAACAAACCATGTGGTAATGGATTAGAGTTGGAGGTTCAGTATGATATACTGAATAGGTATTGATACAGATAACTACATGTAAAATATTTATAGGTAAGTGAAGATACATACATTAATATACACACAGATAATCCCTTTCTTCCCTTGCTCTGGTAGATAAGAGCCTGAAACAAGGACACACCCAGTAGTAGTGAGTGCATACAGTGTTCGGAGCTTAGCTTCTAGCAGCAGTTTGCACTAGGAGGAATTCTTGGAGAGATGGCTGATTTTAGGACTATAGCAGGAAACATACAAAATGGGCATAGAGCATTTTGTAGTGGAGAAAAGTTAGAAAGTGCTCAAACACACACACACGAGTAGTGGAGGTATTTCAAAGACACAGAAGAACTATCTGAAGAATTCTGAGTGGTCAAAGTTGGGACAACTAAATAAAGTGGTGTCAGACTATAACCAAAGTATAAAGTATCCACGTGTCCATACCAATAGAATAGATGCTTCAATAAATAAACAAATAGAAGATAGACAAATCCATCAAGAAGAATTACAAATCATTTAGGAACATGCTCCATCCTTAAGGAAGTAGAGCATTAATTACTCCCCACTTCTTCAGTGTGGGCAACGTATTGTGATCTCCTTCAAAGTGTGGAAAATAGAGATGGATAAATAATTCTACAGTAAAGAAATATAACAAACACTATCTCTACTAGGGATTCCGGTCAATATCAACAGTGATAAGTCAGATGGATAGTATGTACCCTTGATATGATGTGATTAAAATAGAACTTTACCTTCGTGATTTTCCTGAAACCCATAACCCTACTTTTTTCTGATGGAAAAGACATCAGAAAACCTCAATTGAGGGGTATTTTGCAAAATGTCTAACTAGTACTCCTTAAAACTGTCAAGGTAATAAAATAAAAAATAAAAAAAGAAAATCTAACAAATGGCCACAGCTAAGAAGACCCTAAGGAGACATGACGACTAAATGTAATGTAATGTGGTAACTTGGATAAAATCCTAAAAGAGAAAAAGAAAATTGGGCTAAATTTAATAAACTATGGATTCCAATTAAAAATAGTGAATCAATGTTGGTTAGCAAATAGACTGATATACGACATTAACAAGAGAAACAGTATAACAGGTACTCCCTTTACTATCTTTGAAATTTTTTTCTATAAATCTAAAACACTTGTAAAATAAATTTTAAAAATAATAAAGTGATGAGGTAAGTTTTATTATACAAATGCAATGTGATGAAGTGGCAATATCACTGAACTAGGAATCAGGAAAGTTGTGGAGTGATCTCTACCATGCAGTAATTTCTCCATGTAATCTTGAACATATCACTGAACCTCTCTGGGCCTTTAATTTCTCACCTGTAAAACTATGAATTTTGAAACAAAAGGTTTCCTCTTGTTTTTAAACTATATTTCTAATCTAACAACTCAGTTCAATAAATCTTTACAGAACTTGTTTTGATTTTTGCAAGAGGATTTGTGTCAGGAAGAAAATTCCATTACCTTTGTTTCATATGCGGGGACCTTTTTCTACTTGTATCCAATGTATAAATAATATACAATGACAGGGCAATTTCAACCCAATTTCACTATTTCTGACAGTGTTCATAGGAATCCACAATGTGAAGCTTGTTACCAACTGGACATGTTTCAAAATAATATATAATTCTTTAATACCTTTAATACTCTTTTTATTCTTATTGTTAGTAAGGTTGTGATAATGTAACATGAGCAGATCGTGAGACCTCAAATTACACTGAAAAATAGCTTTCCAAATATGTTATTATATTTCCAAATTAAGAGATGTTTAACAAACTTTTTTATAGTTACATGTCTCCTTTTATATTTACAACAAAGTTACCAGAGTTTTATAGAGAAAATGGGAGCACTGAATGGCTCTGTAACTAAGACTCATTACACAGCAAGTAAGATTTGTAAGCAGTCCTCGAACTTCTTATTCCAAGTGGAGAATTGATTTTATTCAGACTACAAAATTTCACTTCGTGTTGGACTTGGAATATGATAGGAGCTCAAAGATATCTGTGGCATTGCCCTACCTAGTTGTCTTAGTCTGTTGAAGTGTTGTTCTTGCACCAGAGGGTTGCAGGTTCAACTTCCCATCAGGGCACTTACCTAGGCTGTGGGTTCCATCCTCAGTCAGGGTGCATGTGGGAGGCAACTGATCAATGTTTCTTTCTCCCATTGATGTTTTTTTCTCTCTCTTTCTTTCTTCCTTCCTTTCTCTCTAAAAATCAATTAAAACATATCTTCAGGTGAAGATTGAATATATATATGTGTATGGCATAAATAATGGATGCCAGTTCTCTTTCCATTTAGAATAAGGCCACCTTTAAAAGAATACTACTCCCAAAGTAGCAATCATGAAAAATCAGGTAATCTAAAAAATCATTGCCTTTTTTTTTTTTTTTTTTAAAGATCATCAGAGATCTGAGATTATAAGACAACCAGGAGAATTGAATTCCAAAATGTGACAAGCCTCTTTAAGAGTCCAGACACACAACCTGCTTTTGTCTTTGGTAGAACTTGAGATGTAAAGGTGGCAGCCATAAAAGAATTAAGAAGAAAATTGAAATTTAAACAAATTCTTAAAGAGCAATTGTGAGCCAGTCTGACAGTTGAGAAGCCCTAGAGGTCCAGAAAATAATGGTAGTCTGTATCCTCTCAACATTTCCTTTTCATGGGTCTCCATAAGTGCTCACTTAAAACAGCTAACAGTGGGGTCAGAGAACTGAGCAACTCCCCATGGGGTGACAAAAACAAAACACTGCCTATTCTGTGATCCTTCTCTCATATGGAGCACAAGCTTCCTCAACCAAAAGAAATCTCCAAAACTCTGACATCACACCAAATGGGGAAGACGGAATGCTTCCTCCTAAGGGTAGGCATAAGGCAAAGATATCCACTCTCCAATCTTTGTTCAGCATTGTACTGACGTTCCTAGCAAGAAAAACAAATCTAGCACGTACAGACAGGAAAGAAATAAGTAAAACTGTTTTTATTTGCAGACTACATAGTGATCTACTTAGAAAACACCAAAAATTACTCAAAGATAGACTAGAACACACTTTTATCAATGTAGAAGAACAACATTCTGTTTCTAAACTAATAAAACAGTAAATTGAAAAATATTTAAATACTGTTTACCTGAGTGCAGGTAAAGTCTTTCTAACTAAAACTGAGAATCCAGAAATAATAAAATTATGTATTGATACATTTCAAATAATAAAAATTTAAAAATAAAAATTTTTGTGGTTAAAATAAAATTAAAAACATAAGACAATTAAAAGGCAGGAGAGAAATATATCTAACATATACCACATGTAAAGGCGTAGTATCACCAGTATATAAATTGAGGGGAAATTATAGAAATTATGAGAAAATTGGCAAAAAATACATTATCATACATTCAAAAAAAGAACTATAAATGTAGATTTTAACATTTTTCAGTTCAGTCTCTGTCAATTATGCAAATGTAAGTAAAATTACTCAAAGATATAAGTTCTCACTTACGAGATTGGCAAAACTTAAAAAATATAACACCAACTTCTGTTGAAGAGGCAGTAGTGAAATGGGTACTCACACATTGTTAAAAATAATGCCAATTGCACAATGGAAGCTTTGTGTCCCAAATATATATAGTTCAATGTACTATAGGGTAATTTCCAATATACACTATTAAGCAAAAACAGTAACTTATAAAAGAGCATCTAATAAATCGTAACTACTTTTGTTAGAAAAAAGGGAGAGAAATAAATACCCTTGCATCTTTCTCAATTGTGCAATAAGAAAGCAATAATATTTTGCTTTATTATAGATGAGTAAGACAAAAGCAGAGAGAATTGACACAGAAGCAGTGGAGGAGAGAGTGTTACCTTTCTGAATAGATGTTATTATACAGTTCTAATTTTTAAAGCATTTTTAATGTGTCATATAATTAATCAATAAATTGATTGATTGCTTGGTTGATACATAATGTGAGAAATAAACTCTAAAATATAATATAAATAAGAACCACTACAACAAACTGTGTTATAAATGACAAATGCAAACACCATGAAGTATATGGAAAGATTTAATTCTAGTAACTTTGAACATAGAGAATATCCTATTAAAACTACCCTCAAGCTAAAGACAATAAGTATGGGCAATACTGATCTCTACTTATTAGGTTTCTTTCAGAATAGCAGTATGGGTTAGTACCTCTGAGACTAATTTCTCTGAGTATATAATTGAACAAGAAAATATGTGGGGAGTAATGTGGGTCAGCTGCCTCATTGTCAGCAAAGGGAAAACAGAATAAACCCTGCCTTAGTGGACTGCAATGTAAAATATCTGAATGAACTCTTGGTAGATAATCATAGATAGATAGATGATAGATAGATAGATAGATAGATAGATAGATAGATAGATAGATAGATGACAGACAGATAGATATAGATGAACAGATAAACAGATTGTGGAATATAGACAATATAGACACACCCATATAATACTTTTATATCCTACCTTATCTCTGAGAGAGTTTATATGCAATGATATTCTATACGGAGCAAAAGTAATGGTTATATATCTGTTTCTAAATACTGTTTTCTACTTGTAGAAATCAAGGCACTTAGGACCAGAAGTAGAAGAGTTAAAGATGATCCTAAATTATCATTCTGTGGCAGAAAAAAAAGAAAGTGCTCAAAGTGCCCTGGCTGGGTAGCTCAGTTTGTTACAGCATCGTCCACATAAGCCAAGGTTTTGGGTTTGAACTCTGGTTAGAGCACATACCAGAATCAGCCAATAAATGCACAAATAAATAGAACAAGTCAATCTCTATCATTTGTCTGTCTGTCTATCTATCTATCTATCTATCTATCTATCTATCTATCTATCTATCATCTATCTATCTATCCATATCTCTCCCTTCTTCTCTCTAAAAATGAATAAAACATTTTTTTTCTTTAAAAGAAAGTGAGTGCTCAAAGCATGATGGGAATGTGTCAAGAGAACACAGTAGAAACTTGAAAGGGCTCCGATTGGCCAATTACAGTAAATTTGAGCATCACAATAAACAATGGTAGTAATGGACTATAATCCAGAGAATAAAAAAAAAAAAAAAAATCTACAAGACAATACTGATAAATCGAGAATCAAGGCTATTTATTATAGTAGAAGCTAACAAAATGATGGAATTAGAAATTTACTATTTGGCAAAGCATCAAATAATAATTAACTCAGGCAAAAACCATCATTGCATGTTAATTCTAATGAATAAATGTTTGAAGAATAATAGGATACTTGTATAGTTTCAAACTATCTCTCACAAGGTAACTTTTAACCACAAAGTGAAAAATAGTAATCTGGCAATCATGTCTTTAAGCAAGTGACCCAAGTAAGCATCAATGGTTATGAAAAAATTGATATCATGTCATTATCTTCCTGCTATGATGCACTGAGAAAAAGTAAAGTGTTAATGCTAATATAATGCTAAATAAAGTGTTAATGCTAAAAAATCCATTACCTGAGCACAATAATGAGAGACTGTGAGATAAACCCAAGTTGAGGGAGTTCTACAATACAACTGATTTCTACTCTTCAAAATTTACATGTCAAGAAAAATAAAGTGTGAGAAACCTTTTCAAATTAAAAGAGATAAAGAAGCACAACAAGCAGTACTTTATTTGGAAAAGAATAGTGGCTTCTGGACTAGGTTTGTGGATTAGATAACAATGTTAAATTTTCAATTAAAATAATTATGTGTTTATTTAGAAAAAGTGAATTATTTGTTGTGTTTTAGCAAATGGAGTGTAGTATTTAGGGGTAAGGAAGCATCATGTCTGCAAGTAAAATGGCTCAGAAACTACATGTCTGCACACATGTATGGGCAAATATGTTATCTGTCTATCTACCAATATGAAATATAGTAAAGACTAAGTAGAAATTATACTATTCTTGAAACTTGTCTTTAAGTCTATAAAAATTTTCAAAACAAACACTTAAAAGACAAAATATAATTCACACATAAAATTAAATGTTAATTGCTATCAATAAGTTTTCAATAACACTTCTGTGTGTGTGTGTGTGTGTGTGTGTGTGTACGCGCGCACACGCAGATGGCATCCAATGCTCATGCCATTCAAAAAAATGGGGTTTACATAAATACAGACACATTCTTCTGAAGTTCAGAACAATAATAACAACTATATTATACTGAGCACATATGCCTGGTACTAGATCAGATGATTTACATATAAAATTTTGTCTAATCTCCCAAATAACCCCTTTAGGTGATTATTATCCACCTTTTATGAGTGTAGACATTGTACTTGAAATATTACCTCTGCCAGGCCACAAAGGCAGTGATTACAGAACTAGTATGTAAATATAGTTCTAATGTTTGTAAAGGTACTCCTTGTAAATTTTTCCTAATGAAGTATTTAAATTTATAGTAATCACTTAATCTGGTGCACAAGTTTATCATCCATAAGAGTTTCCACTACCTGGAATACAGAATAAAAGTCTTATTTATATCCTTCAAGGAAAGGCACTTTTAAAATATAATCAATTTAATTACTTTCAGGAAACAAAGGCTAATCAAGATTTTAATTTCTGTAAATATCTCTGGATATGTTTTAGGCAGCAAGTTGTAGTGAAAATGATTATCTGTCAAAATATCAGGTTCTATTCTGTATCGCATTTACTAATTGGGCATGTTATTAAAATGATCTCAACCTTAGTTTTATATTTGAAAAATGTAATGACACTACCAACTTCCCAGTGCTATTGAGAATATCAAATAATGCATGAATTTAGAAAGGTGTAAATTGTAAAGAACTCTACACAGTTTTTTAGCCATTTTACTTGAAGATATGATGCTTCTTTATCCCTAAATAGTACGGTCTATTTTCTAAAAAACAAACAAAGATTGTTATTTTTTTCCTATTTTAGCATTTCCAAGTGACATATACATTTTGCTGACATTTAAAAATGCTATCCTAATTTTCATTGTAGAAGCGTTTGGTTTCAGGGCTATGAGATTTTTTAGGAAAAATTGGCAAAGCTTTTATTTCAGAACATGAAGAAGTAAGTCACAAAATGAATTAAATTTGACAATTTGAGATATGCATCTCAATGATGAATAATATTAACAAAAAAAAAAAACCTTTTTAATCCATCTAAAATTTTCTCTGACTCTCTCTCTTTCATTTTTACTTTTTTGTTATTTGTGGGGAAAAATGAAAACACCACCATGGAGTGAAATGATTCTGATTAAATGAGGAATGGATAGGACAGGTTTGAGGGATAGTAGGGAAGGACATTTCAACAGAACTTCATCGGCTTCGTACATATTCAACAAATCAGAGTGTCAAGCCCAAGATAATTTTATATTTTTAATCTAACGTGAGATAATGATAGTGCCCTAACAAGAAAAAAAAACAACAAATTAGAATTACTATAGAAAGGAAGAGGTTTTTCTTTATGTTATAGGCATTGAAATCAAAGTACTTTTATTTGATAACTTTAGTTTTTTTTCTATTTGGGCTTTGTTTGAGGCATTTATTCAGTGCTTCCTGACATAATGGAAAATAGCAGCATCTTTGAATAATACAAATATATGAGTCAAGGTCAATGAGTATATCAGTACCCTGTAATAGGCAGTGTTTTAAGCGTTGCATGTTTTGCTTTTTTTTTTTTTTTTCCTCTCATTTAATGCTCAGAGAATGCCAAATTTAACAGAAGAGAAAAATAAAGGATAAGTCAGTGAAAATTTTTTTTGAAGATCTAGTATATAATGAATGAAAAAGCTTGGGTTCTAATGCATAATTTTCTGCTTTAAAATTCTTTTCCTCTCTGATGGCTTTCTAAAGATGTTGTAATCAATTAAAAGAGAAATAAAAGACCAAAAGTTATTGTACTTATGGCAATATGAATGCACATAAGGTACTGATAATACTCAAAGTTGGTTCTCAAGAAGGAGAGATCAAACTCTATTGAAAGCTTTTGGGGTGGGGGAGGTGTTTATGGAGATAATGAGAATATATTTTGACACAATGTATTTAACAAGGACATGTGGAAAGAGTGGCAACCCAGGAAGTAAAAATAACTGAATTTCAGAATCAGAATTTCAGTATCAGAAATAAGGCATGAATTGTCAATGATGGTTAAATCAAGAGTCATATCATAAGAGAGGAAGAAAAAAGGTAATATGTACATACTCTCCATTGAAATATGGTTGGCCTATGAAATATCTTACATCAGGCTCTCAAGACCCAGTCTCCTGTTTCCTTGATTGTCCTCTACTTCAAGTTCCACTGCCTTCCATCTACATTTATCTAAGCACATGAATTTATATAACTTTCTTTCTAGATATTGATACTAATGCCTTTAGGCCTAGAGTTGGTAAATTCCTTGCACTATAATATCTTTGCAGTTCGCCAACATCCAACGTCTGTAAATAACCCCCTTTTAAATAACTCTCCTGAAATAATTCAATTTTAAGTGGGCCATCTGTTTCATATTGGAACCCTTCTTGATGCAGATGGCTTCACGAAAAAGGTATCCAAATTGAAGAAAGTACAGAATTTAATGAATTGGGGTAGGGAAAGGAAAGCCCATGCACAACCAGGGTCCAGAATATATGTGACTTTGGTGAAAGCATAAAATAAAATTATTATGCAAACAATGGATAATAAAGATGATCATGACAATATTGATGGCAAGAACTGTCTTGAGTTACAACTTGTTGCCTAAAACATATCCAGAGCTATTTATAAAAATTATAATCTTATTTACCTTTTTGTTTCATGAAAGTAATAAATGGATTATATTTTAAAATTGCCTTTCCTTAAAGGATATAAACATGTAAATGTTGCTCTCCTGTAGTCCAGGTATTGTAGACTCTTATTTATTTATTTATTTATTTATTTATTTATTTATTTATTTATTTATTATGTTTTTATTGATTATTTAGAGACAGAGGAAAGAAGAGAGAGATAGAAACATCAATGTGAGAGAGAAACATCAATTAGTTGCCTCCTGCATGCTCCCTACTGGAGATTGAGCCTGCAACCCAGGCATGTGCCCTGACTGAGAATCAAACCAGGACCTCTCAGTTCATTGGACAATGCTCAATCCACTGAGCCACACCAGCTGGGCTAGAGACTTTTATAGATGATAAACCTGTGAACAAGCTTAAGTAACTATAAATTTAAATATTTTATAAGAAAAATTAGTATAATATTTACACGTAGTGCCTTTACAAACATTGAGAACTATGTTCAAATGCTAGAGGAAGCGATTGGAGAAGGAAATGGTAAAATTAAAAGTTTGGAACCAGGGAAGGGGCAAGAGGTAAATCAGGAAATCAGGGACCTTAACAAGGTAAAGATACAGAGTTACTGATAAGAAAGGTGGCCTAGAACCTAGAATGAATGTCATTTAGTGGATGATACAGGGAAAACATTCTGGGTAGGAGGTCACCACTTCACACTGGCTTTTCACAAATACAGCCTGGAACTGAGCTTCCTATTAGCCCAGGCCTCCTGTCACATTATTTATACTCCTATTTGTATGGTGCCAGGTGGTGATGGCAAAAAGCTGAAGGTAGGGCATAAATGTGATATAGTGGTGGTGATGAGGTGACAGTGATGGTTCAATTCAGAGTGATGGTGATGAAAGTAGTTGTTTGGGGAATATGATATGACAAGATTGAACTGAAACTTCAATGAGGAAGAATCAGGAGAGGTGTTCAGATAATGGATATGGAACCAGGTTATAGAACCAAAGAAAGTGCTGAGTAATTCTTTTGTCTCTATAGTTATAGAGTGATAGAAGTAGAGATTGAGCATTCATTTAAGAATGTGCAACTGATGAGCACAGTGACACGAAACTAAGATTACAGCCATCCCTAAAGTGAATAAGTGAATTTGATAAAATTTCCAACACTTCACCATTTTATCTGGGCTGTAATTTCCTGCCTCTTCACTCAGTAGAGATAAGACACATTGCATACTGCATTAATGCTACTGAATGTGCTCTCTTTTTGCTGACTTAGTAGCTCAAAAAAGTATTACTCGCTCTAGCTGTGACTTGTTCAGAGAAACTAAGTTTTCTTTGGGAAAAAAAATTGCTTTGAATAAGAAATTCGCAATCTTATATAAGAATACCCAGAGTTACAAATAGGTTTAATATGTAGTATTTTATAAGGTGATGTTTAAAGATTGAAACACAAATTTCCCCTAGAAAGAGAAATAAAATTAGCCTTGATCGAGTGTCTTTAATACACCTTGGTCTAGGCTTTGTGCACTACATGTACTATTTTAATCTTTTTAATATTCTAATCATTTAATATTAATCAATGGGGCACCCATTCAGATTGGATGATAGCCATACTATATTGGCTGTTAAATAACTTATCTATTAACTTAGTTTATAAAAGCCTTTGGGGATAGATAGAAGATTCATCTGATTCTGCTAATGGTGAAAAAAGAGAAGTTTAAAAATATGTGCTGGTCACACAGAAAGAAATAAATAATTGAAGAAATTATTAAACCTCTGTGCCAGCCTAGAAAAGTTTACATACGCCACAGTGAGGCTAAAAAGCTTTCTTTAGTGGAGACATTTATTAAGCATGTACTCTGTTTGGGACACAATGCGAGGTGGAATAAACCTAAATAAGAGATCAGCTCTGACGACAGAAAAATATGACATCATAAAAACCAAAAGCAAGATTAAACTCAAAATGGATGAAAGACTTAAACATAAGTCGTGAAACTATAAAAATCCTAGAAGAAATTGTAGGCAGTAAAATTGCAGACAATACATGAAGCAGAATTCTCACTGATATATCACCTAGATCAAGAGAAACAGAAGGAAAAAATAAAATAAATGGGACTACATCAAGCTGAAAATCATCTGCACAGCAAAAGAAACCAGAATCAAAATGAAAAGGAAACTCACTGTATTGGAAAACATATTTGGCAATGAGACATCAGATAATGGGTTGATTTCCAAAATATATAAAGTACTCATACAACTCAACAAAAGGAAGACAAACAACCCAGTTAAAAAAGGTCAGAGCAACTAATTAGATATTTCTCCAAAGAGGACATACAAATGGCCAAGGTATATATGAAAAAATGCTCAACATCACTAATCATCAGAGAGATGCAAATTAAAATGACTCTGAGGTATCCCCTCACACCTGCCAGAATGGCTACCATCAACAAATCATCAAACCACAAGTGCTGGTGAGGATGTGGAGAAAAGGGGACTCTAGTACACTGCTGGTGGAAGTGCAGACTGGTGTAGCCACTATGGAAAACAATATATTGTTCCTCAAATTAAAAATTGAACTGCCATTTGACCCAGTGCTTCCACTTCTAGAAATATATCATAACCAATCAGAAAAAATATATGCACCGCTATGTTCATAGCAGCACTATTTACAATAGCTAATATCTGGAAACAGCCCAAGTGTCCACCAGTAGATGAGTGGATAAAAAAGCTGTGGTACATTTACACAATGGAATACTATGCAGCTGTAAGAAAGAAAGATCTCTTACCCTTTGAGAGGACTTGGAAGGACCTGGAGAGTATCATGCTAAGTGAAATAAGCCAATCAAAGAAAGACAGGTATGACATAATCTCTCTTATTTGTGGAATATAATGAATAAAATAAGCTGATGAACAAAATATATCCAGAGACATGGAAGTAGGGGACGGACTGACAAACTTCAGAGGGAAAGTGGGGGAGGGAGTGGGAAGAGATAAACCAGAGAACTTATATACATATATGCAATGAGTCAGAGATTCTTTTACCTTTAACCCCACATCAAGTCAGTTTACTTGCCTAATGGCTTATTTTTGAGCAATAACATCTGCATTAGCAAGAAATGTGCTTTATGCAGATGGGTTTTTCCTCCCTGGGCAAGTTAAGCTGACTGATAAATCTTGTTGATTCTATGTTGAATTGAATTGATCAATCCTTTGAAGCATATAGGGCAGGGAGGAGAAAAAATACATATATATATATTACTTTCTTTACTAAAAATATAAATGCTTACAAAGACAAAAGTATTGTCTAAATAAATAGTAAATTATCAACTAAACTGAGAGGCAGCAAGACACACATTGGTGGTTTGCACCAAAATTACCTGGGGAGCTTGAGAAAAATGCACATACCAGATGCCATAGGAGTTGATAATAACTGCTGCATTGAGGTTAGACTTTGGGTTCAGTTCGGTCTGAATTCTAACCTTGCCTCTGATTAACTGTATAACTTTGAAACAACTTCTTAAATATCTATATGCAATGTCTATTTGTCAAAAGATTGAAGTCCTTGGACAGCTATAAGAGTTAAACAAAAAACATAAATATATAACACAGTACCTAGCACTTAATAAATGCTATTAAAGTTTGTTGTTTTCACCCTGGCCGGTTTGGCTCAGCGGTTAGAGTGTCGGCCCCCAGACCAGAGAGTCCCGGGTTCGGTTTCCAATAAGGGCATGTACTTTGGTTGCAGTCCCTGGCCCTGGTTGGGGTTGTGTGGGTGGCAACCACTCAATGTGTCTCTCTCATGTCGATGATTCTCTCTCTGTCTTCCCCCCTCTCTCCCTCCCACTCTATCTGAAGATAAATGTAAAAATGTCCTCGGGTAAGGATTAAAAAAAAAAAGGTTGTTATTTTATACTTACTTACTCTTCCATGGACTAGAACACATTTCCAGTCTGTGATTATGTTGGTGAATCGAAGCAGAAGTCTTAAATTAGTCAAGTCTTTGAAAAAAAAACCCAGCTCCTGGCAACCACTAATCTACTTCCTATCTTTATGGATTCACCTAGTTTTGGTATTTCATATAAATGAAATCATACTACATGTGGACTTTTGTGACTTAATCTGCTTTATTAAATGAAATCAACCACTTCCTGTTTGAATCACTACCCTGGTTATTAGGCAATATGGATATCATCACTAATAATAGCAACATAATAAAGTAATATCTACAATAAATCCCTGCAATGACAGAGTATGTATTCTAGTAAACTTTGTATCCTCAGAGTTTAGCCCTGTTCTCAAAACACATTGATTAATCACTGTTTTGTTGACTACTAAATGAGTATTAATAATAACAATAAAAAAACAGAGATCACATATTTGCACAATGCTTTTAGTTTCCAAAGCTTATTTGTATTTAAGGCTCACAGAATACTTTGTAGAATGATTAGTATTATTTTATCAAGTCAGCAGAGTCCAGAAATGTTAAATGACTTACATAAAAACAGAAGTCATTCAGTAGTAGAGACATAATTTATAGATATTCATGTCTCAAGGCTTTGTCTTAGAGACCACAAATTCTAAATGTGACTGATTTGGAGACCTGTGAGAGTAACATTCCCTAAAAAGTTCATCCAGATTGTTTTTCAAAAAAATATGTCATTCATACCATATGTAATCACTCATTATAGACATGAGTTTTACCACATATGGATCTCCTATTGCTGTTGAATCCTTGAACCCTGGGTTGCAATGGACTCGGACAGAGGCTACATCTGGATTTGTCAGAAATTAATGTCAGGAATAGTGTTGTTGTTTGTAGTACAAGTGTAAGAACCTGAGTGCAGGCTCTGACATGTACTTGCCACGCATATGATAAGGCATTGTCCTTTGGAAAACATTCATAAAAAGGATACTTTAGTTTTAACTTTACTATATAGTATGTTATCACCCATGTCAATATGATTGTGCATTTGATGGATGATTAAAAGATCACAGCACAATATTTGTTGGTTTCTTAGGGAGACTTAGAGCACACACTATAAAAAATCCACAGGGAGAAATTTTCTATATTATAAAACCTACTCATTGAAAAAATACTGATTGAGCATAGATTATCCAGTAACATTCTTCCGATTTCAATGATTATAAATAACATTTTATTGAACTCTATTGTACATAAAGCTTCTAGTTGGCATTTTAGAATTTTTCCTTTAGGATAGATTATTGTGTAACAGCAACTTGATACATAGCAAAATGCTTTTCAAAAAGCTTTTATGTTGAAGTACAGACATCATTAGAACATGATATAAATGAAAAAACTAAATTAACAGAATAAGCTAAAAAGCATAGTGTTTTTGTGGCAGAAATATGAAAATGTTTCTGTATAGCGAGGGCTGTACAAAGTAGAAAGCAGTGAAATATGCTCTTGGATTGAGGTCTATGTTTTCTATATGCTCTAAACTGAAGGTTTGTGTCTCCCAAAATGGATAGGTTGAAACCTAACCCACAATGTGATGATATTTGGAGGTTGGTGTCTTTGTAAGGTGATTAGTCGTGAAAGCTTCACCCTCATAAATGGGATTAGTGTCCTTATAAAAGAGACTCCAGAAAATTCTTTTATTTTCTTGTAATTTATTTTTTATTTGAATTTATTGGGGTGACATTGATTAAAAATTATATAGGTTTCAGGGGTACAATTCTGTAATCCACCATCTATATATTGTATTGTGTGTTCTAAGTAAATAACAAACACCCTTAGACTTAAAAAAGAGAGAGAAAGAGAGAGAGACTCCAGAGGGCCCCCTCTCCCCTTCCGCCATCTGAGGACACATTGTAAATATGACCATTTATGAACCAGAAAATTGGCTCTCACCAGACGTTGAATTAAACTCTGGCCTATCTCTTTTCTTGGTCACTGGTTAGCAACCTTTCACACCTTCTAATTATCTCCTATATTTTGATTACTGTAATGATAATCAAATGCATCTGAAATAAATAAATAATTGCACTCTGTAGCAAATGAGACTTATCCAGAACAGGTCTATTTTTATTCTTCCTGGATAGCTAAAGTTTGGTGACATGCATTCAGCCAAATATTATAAATGTGTGATTTTTAAGATTCCATTCATATGTGTGCCAGAAGCAGAAGCTTTCTTCTTGATGATATAATTGATATTGCAAACTCACTTAAGGATTTTTTTTTAATATTTGGCTTAAGTTCTGAGATAGGAATGTTTCTTGTGTTGGTGCTAGGTTGTAGAAGAAATGTTGAATCACATTTTTGCCTTCCTGTTTGTCTACTTTTTTGAGTTATACTTTCTTTATTATCATCATTATTATTATTTTGCAAAATTCTCGTTATTGACTCAAGCTTATGTAAGTACATCTTGGCTATCGACTCTCAAAACCTTCTGCTGATTTTGGAAGTTCGCATTGTAGAGCTGTCCAAGAAATTGTAGTCTATGTTCATGCACTTATCTATGGTAGTTCTATTGGCAAGATCAACTCTGCTTTGGGTATAGATTCTTGAATATGTGCCAACCTGAAAGATTTGTCTAATATAAGTAACTATGCTTATTTTGATTCCATGCTCACCAAGCAGTCTTCTGGTTTTAGCAGTCTTTCATTCTTATGTTGGGTTACATGGGAGAGTGTCCTAGCCCTGAAAATGTGAATAGTATGATCCATCTGATTTCTCTCTTTTGATTTTTATATTTGAATTATGAGCTTAGTGACAGGGACTTAGTCCCAGTGAGATGGCTTTGCTCACAGTGTGCTGGCAAAAGTAGAGTTCTGAGCCCAGAAGATATGGGGAAAATAGGGTGAATTTTCACCTAAGATTGTTGAAGAAGATGTGTGTATTCATATTAAAGTAAGGTTTTTTTTTAATAATACAAATTTTGTGGTTAAACTGGAATATCAATATAAACTAATGACCTTAATGGTCAATTTTTCTAAATCTCTCACTAACGTCTGAAAAAATAGAAATTCTAGCCACAAAAATCTTAATGTAGAACAGTATGGTAAGTTTTGTAACACCCTGAAAATGGTCTTTGAAATACTTTTGCATTCAAAAGAATCGAGCCTTTCTGAATATGATCCCATGCATTGAAATGGGGGGGCGGGGGCAAGATAAGACTATAATATCTGTTGTTCCTAAAATAAAACATGCTTTTAAAATTTTCTGAGTGAATCCCAAAAGACAAAGAATTTAGTTAAACACTGATCCAACAGATAAATTACAATAATTTATATATCAAAAGATAATTTTAACTATCATTAATAAAATTGAGGAATGTGTGAAAAAACATGTATCTGTAATTATATCAAGTGTGTAAAATATAAAATAATATTTAGATCATAAAAATGTAACACAAAAGTAGAGTAAGTACATTAAGTCATGATAAGTATTTCATTAATTTTAATAGGAACTGCTGATATAATTTAAATACATGTAATTTTAAAAATTATGGTATGCATTTTTCTATGTTTTAGCAAAGAAATATGATTTCAAAAAACAACAAGTCATATAGAATCCAATAACCTGCAACAAAATGAAAATTTCTTAGCATAATCTTAACAGAAAGTTTTCTGTATAAATTTAGTTCCTAATCTCCTGAGGTATAAAACTTCAGGATTTACCTGTTAATTCCAAAATGATAATAAAACATAGTCAAGTAAATTGTGAACTGCAATGTAACACTCTCTAATATTTTATTGACTTGGGGGCAAATCTGGATCAGCATCTGACTCTAAAGCATATAGACTTGGAAAATACCACTTATTTAACAGGTAAACATTCATTTGCAAAGAATCCCAACCCAATAAACACTGACTCAAGTGTCAATCTACTTAGAAGATGTAGCCCAGATCCCTTGACAGAATGAGGAATGCATAGGTCAATGAAATAGAATATGTAATATCAATTAGTTTGAGATTATGTTGTTTGATTTGGGGATTGATAAAATTACTATGCATAAATGAATAAAACCATAACCTCCAGAAGACATAAAATTATATTAGTATAAAGATACTGATGAAACAAAATAAACTCATAGGATTGATATTTTGAAGTAGGTATGCTAACAATTTTTATAATAACTATAATATTTTATGTTATAAGGCATTTGGAGTCATTTAAAATAATATGATTCATTAGATTTATGACTATTGAAGTCTTTTGAGATCTGGCTAATTCTGTATTAAGTATCTAAATGTTTAAGAAATTTTGACTTACACAGTTGATATTTAAATTTATTAACAGTGTTAACATTGTTCACTAGATGCATATATAATCTTTACAAATGATTCATTAAACAAAGGATGCAGAGAAGAAAGTGTCCTTAGGCTTCTTAGAGTCTACCTTGAGACCAATGACCCTGATACACAAAAGCAAGAAAAAGCTCTTCACTTGGAGCTGATTCTGGACCACCCAGCCTCTCTGGCTGGTGAGGTAGCCTGGGATGAGAAATTATAATTTAGTCTGACTTTTAAAATAAATGAAATTTACTTCTTGGACATAAAGATTTGCCTTACACTGTCCTTTCGAGGAAATTTGGATTTTTATCCAACTCAAAGTGATTATCATTTACTGCATAACCAAAAGGAGACTAGCAAATTATGAAATTGTATTCTTTTTTACTCAGTGACATAGACAAAATATACAACAAAATTTCAAATCCTCTAAATCTGAATTCCTTGTGCTACATGACATGTTATTCCCAGAGAATAGCAAATACAGCCCTTTGTCCAGCCTTTGGACAATTTCCATGATCCCATGTTCACTTGAAACAAAGTTAATTAGTCAAGTTTCATCAATCCAGTAGCAATAAGCCATGCAAGTTGACTAGAACAAGCCTATTCCCTCTTTGACATCTCTTTATGTTTCATGGACACAGGATGTGAAGGGTATTAGAGTTTCCAACCCTTCCCTAGTTCATTCCTGCTCAGTCCACTCCATCTCATTTCAGTGAGCTCCATCTCTTTTTTCCCATCCCCACTGCATCATACTCATGCCCAGTCCCACGTCTTTGCTATACTTATCCTTTCACTTGCTTACCCATGTCTCTCTCTTCATCTTTTAAGTTTTCCTATTTGAAGGTCTTCCTCCATTGGAAAGCTCCCATGCCTACTTCAGTTCTTGCTGTTATTTAACTTTCTAAAAAAGTACCACAAGAATTTTCACCAAAACAAATCGATTGATGATAAGTACTACATCCCCTTCCTCTGTGTATCACCAGTACATTTTATACCTCATTCACCTGCTACATTATGCTGGCCAGTAAGCTACTACCTCTACTTCCCTCTACATTTCTGTATTCTTCTTGGCCATATTAGAGCAAGGACTTTACAAATCACAATTTTTTGCCTGCTGCCTCCATTTCTGTTAGGCTCTGCAGGTAGGTGTGATAGAGTGAAAATGAAAGCCTTGAGAAGAAAAAAGAAACATGCACCTTCTGTCTTTATTTTCTATTCCTGTCAGTCACTCAGAGACACATCTTTACTCTGACCAGAGGAATTTGTTCTATTTTGTTTTTTCCCCTCAGACTCCATGGACCAGCTTCATTATATGACCTCAGAGGTGCCAATTGCAGCTATCCGTGACCTCCCAATGTGGAGGCCCTAGAATCAGCCAGGAAAAGCTTGTTCGCAGAATTCTGTAGGGCCCTCTTCAGATCCCTAGAGACCAATAGCTAGGAAGCACTCCCTCCTCTGAAATCTGTGTCATAAACTTTTAGGTCCCAATAATGTCAACCTTTCCTTAGTTGCCTCTGCAGTTATTACTTCTATGTTATCTTCATGAAGAGGCATTTAAAAAATAGAAAAATGGAAGCTGATTCAAAGAGATAATGGCTATAGGCTGTGTTTTTATGACCAGTGCAAAGTAAGAGATATTCATGTGTGAACTCCCTTGAGCATAAATACAGGTTTCAGAGACTTAGTACACAGGAAGCCAGTGAGCAATGACTGGGCATTCCCATCATGGGCACAGTGGCTATTAATATTTTCTTTTCAAAGATGAGAAAACTAGGGCTTTTATAGACCTCAGCTCCCACAAAGAGTATTCCATTTCTGCCTTTTCAGTTTTCCATTCCTGTTTACCAAATTGCCTATATTAAATTATTTCTGCCGAAATAACCACTGTGGTTCCTATCACCTGTCTTGACCCTACTTGATATGTACATTATTTGAAATATTGGATGAAACAAGTATACATACACATTGCCCCAATCTTGTCAACTTCCAGGGGCCTCATAATTTGTGGAATCATCTTTTAACTTAATTCTGGAAATTGGCCATACAAAGTCCTGAGAAAGAATGCAAGCTTACCAGGAATTGTTTTCATATAGAACAACGTCTATGTAAGAAAGATGTTTTTAAAGTTTTAGACTGTAAGCTTACATCTTCAGCACAAGACCGAAATACATGTCAAATGCATATTTAGTACTATGAGTGACAAGGATATAGCCATGCTCATCCTGTCAACGAGACAAGCAACCTTCTTTTATGTAGCCATTTTGGGCATGTTCTTACCACCACTAATATGTATTTTTACATGCATGTGCGATTTAGACAATTTACATATATTATCTCTTGAAATATTGGTAAAAATCTATAGCCAGCTAAGTACTGTCAGCAGTTTATAGATAATAAAATTGCAAATAAGATTGATTGAGCAAAGTGACACAAACATTCAGTTAGTCATTGCTAGAACCAGAAATCCAACAGAACCAGAAGTCTGTCTTATTTGCAGTATTTTACATTGCACCATTCTGATGAAACACAGACGTGAGAGTAGGAATACTAAAGAAATGTCTCACTCAGCTATAGAGACAATATGAGCAGTTTGATGAACTCTACCCTGAGGAAAGAATACAATGAAACAGTACAGAAAGATGCTAAATAAACATTATATCTCTTCTGATTTATAAACACCTTTATAATTACTATTTTCTTCCTTTGTATCCTTTAGCGACTAAAAATAAAATCAATATCTCTAAAATTAAATAAACTTATCTAAATAAAACAAAGAACATACTTTGTAACACTCTCTAAAAAATTATGAGTAAAGAAATACTCAGACGGATAGAAAATTAGAAGCAGATTCAAAATCATAATAGCTGTAGCCTGAATATATAGGTCTATCCAAAGGAAGAGGTGCTCTTAGCCTCCCTTAAGCCTCAACACTGGTTTTGGAGTTTTTAAACCTAAGAATAAATGAATAATGATCTAGCAACCTTGTATTGGGTACACTGTGGCTATCACTATCCCCCACCCTCTTAGATGAGAAAACAGGTGTAGGCAGACCTGAGCTTCACATAGCTAATAAAGATTAGGAAGTTAATTTGAACCTAGTTTTTCTAATTCAAAGTCAAATATTGTTTTCAAGATGGGGCCACTTTATAAATCAATTTTATTCCCTTTCTTTCCACTCATGCATGTGGAGTTGTAAGTTTCCCCATTTTAATAAGAGGGAAATAGCTGTCCTTTATTACAGAAATTAAGAAGCAATAAAGAGACATGTACATTACCACTATATTTCTTCCACATAATCTCTCCAAGAGGTTTACCAGTTAGAATCAAATGGTCACAGCATCATTGCTTGCCTAAAACGCAAGTGATCTCCAAATGCAAACTTCATCTAATAGGCATTTTGGATGCTCTTTGTCAAGCAATCTTATCTTCTGAACATAATTGTTTTATTCAATCAAAGTGTCTCAAACTGCTGTAGATTGGAGAACTCATGATTAAGTTTCCATCAAAGCAATTCTGCCCCAAGTGGAAAAACTTGCCTGATTTAAATGAATATCAACAAAAATGATGATTTTACACTTTTCAGGAAAACAACAGCCCCAAAAGCTCTTGTGTGTTTCCAGGGACCTTAACAGAAGCTAACAGATTTATGGTCTCATTATTGCCTGAAGCAATAACTCTTCCAATAAAGCATATGGGAATAAATGTTTTTGAATAAAGGAACTGGCTGTCAGGGTTTTAAAATACAGCTGCTACTAAAACAATAGATTTTCACAAAGAAAAGAGCTTCTTTTCTTCTTAGCTTCTCATCCATGTTCTACCAATAACCTCATCAGAAATGTTTGTTTCTTTAAGTAGTGAAAAATATCATATGAGGAACTGGGAAACATGAATACAAACCTGTAATACCATATCTAATTAATATTATTATAAAATATTTTAATATTCATAATATTTTATACAATTTTATCTTACTTCAATTAATGATAATCCTCATCCTTTTCATGTATCTTCTATTCCCATCTCAAACAGACTCAGCGGACCAGTGACTTAAAGAGAAGTTATAAAAATGCTTGCTTGTTTTTTTTTTGTTTTTTTTTAATTACTGGATGGATTAAAAAAGATTGAATGGCCATAAGTGAGCATGGTTTTAGAATTAAAATACATTGAAGAGTTTTAGAATTGATTCATGTAGTAGATAGACAATAATATATACTTTAGAATGTTAGGGACTCATGAAAAATAAGTAAGAAGTAAAAATATTTTAGGGACCTATGAAAAATTAAGGACATATAACATACACATTTCACCAGTTACTTAAACTTTTCTCCAATGTATAAATTATATATATATATATATATATAAAATTTCAGTGAGAATAAAGGAGCACTTTATTCACCACCAGGCTGTGGGAGATAGTCTCCATAGATCAACAGCCCTGAGCCTTCTTTGTCCCTTGCTTATATAGGCACAAACTACAGAAGAGAAAAACAAAAAACTACATTCTCTTGGCATCACTTTTGACTCTGTTAAGTGGGGGCTGATACAGAAGGGGCGATAGAGGAGCTGTTACAGAGGTCAGGGCAACAATTAATCTCTTTTTCTTCATGGTTTCTCTGAGTTTCCTAAGGTCATCCTTAACCCCCTTATCATTATAATTTTCTCTGGGTTTTTCAAGGCCCTCATGTTTACAAAAAACTGCTAGGGTATGTACATGTAGTAACTGAGGGTCAGGATGGAGTTACTTCAGCATAACAAATTTTTTAAATGGACAACCAAAAAACCCTTACACTTTGCCTACATTTGATTTTAATAAGAAAAAGAGAATGGAAGATTGAGTTGACAATAACAAACAGATATCCATAGATTCACTTTAGGTTACACTACACAATTGTCAATATCTAAGTGTAGTTTGCCGCTTCCTTCCAGTCCTTTTCCATCATATCACATATTTCACTGACCTTATAGCACCTACCACTATGTGAAATTTTGCTACATATTCACTGTTGCTCCAAAAGAAGTGTTAAAGACAAGATAACAGGCCCAGAGTGGAGTAGTTTATACTGAGCCTCACATCATCAAACCAAGACTCAATTACAATTTTAGCTCTCCCAGAAATGGAACCTTAAACCAAACAATTAGGAATCCTCTGGTGAGTATTAGTTAAGTAATCTGTCTGATAAACCCTTGCCATCCCCTATAAAGGAAACTAACCTTGTAATAGCCTAGTATAACTTCTTGTTCCTGTTTTGTTTGTTTTTTTCCTTTTAAGATTTTGTATGATTTTTATAGAGAGAGGAAGGGAGAGGGGAAGAGATAGAGAAACATTGATGGGTTGCCTCCTGCATGCCCCCTACTGGCAATCGAGCTCACAACTTGGGCATGTGTCATGACCAGGAATCGAACCAGTGACCTCTCAGTGCACTGGATGACACTCAACCAACTGAGCTATACCAGCCAGGGAGCCATTAAGGTCTTCAAAATTTACTCACTGAATTTTTTTTTTTTTTTTTAACAGAAGCAAACCTCTGTGTTTTTTCACTACTCTATCTCTAACACCTAAAATAGTATCTGGCACAGAGTGAAACTCCAATGAATATTTGCTAAATCAAAGGTAGTTTTACCATACAGTGATAATATAGTCTTCCCCTGTGAAAATGTGATATCTACAAAGGAGGCAGTACCCCATAGTGGAAAAAAGGCACGTTTAAGTTAGATGGTTCATCAGAATGGCTAATCCATCACTTAATTTAATCTTCACTACTTTAATGTGAGGTAGATAGTGTTATATTTGGAGTATATGGATGATAAGATACCTATAGAATTAGAGTGGATTTTACAAAAATGCATAAGGAGCAGAGGTGAAACTAAGAACCTTATCATGAGTTTAAGAGACAGGACAGCCATTTTATTTTATTGTTTTCCTATACTGAACCAAACAAAATTGCATGGGGAGGGGACTAAAAATATATTAGGCAGACAGACAAACAACTGAGTTCCCAAACCTTCAGTAACTTTCTGGAAGCAAAATTCATATTGCAATGCTGATGAGGAAGCTAATTGCTAAAAAATTAATTCCAAAACACACACATTTGAAATTGCATCACTGTAATCTAATTATTTTAATAGATGCTAAACCAATTACACATAATTACTTACAACCTTGAGGTTAAAAATATTGATGCAAAAAATCTGTAGCTATGTAAATGAACTAGTATGATGTTTTAATTATATTCACACATCTATTTAAACTAGATAATTCCATTTTATCCATACAGCAGTTACTTTTGTATTTGAGCCAAAATCACATGATCCCATTTATTAAAAATTTTAAGAACAACATTATCTATTGAAAAAATAAGGTTGTAATTGAAAACCACTCTGATGGATTCAAATTTATTTAAATTTAATTTATTAAATTCAATGGTGGGAATAGTCAAGTTGGTTATTTGATATCATAGAGAAATACAGAAACAAAATCCTATTGATTGACAGAATGATATTTGAGATAAAAATAGCTGTATTTTGGTGAAAACAGAGAAACATTTTGATTTCCATATTTAATGGCTACCTTAGCATACGGAAAGGGCATGACTATATTAAGCCTCTGGTTCAAGGCAACCTGACAAATATCCTAGTCTTTTCTGAAAATATGAATATCTGATAATTCCAGCACTGGACAAATTAATAAAAAATGGATGTTACTACATTTTAGGTATGATTCTAGGTAAATGACATGCTATAGAACTCATACTCCAAATTCATATGGTTATAAATATATCCTTCTCTATTTGTAGAGCACTCAGACTATATTGTTACAGTAATTTATTATTGCCATATGTCAGTCTCTGGAGTGGGGCATACCACCTCCAAATTATTCTGCCCAAATGTGCTGAGCCTCGATTTCCTCACCTAATTGGTCAGACATTCCACCTATTTGGTTCACCTGTTCCAGGAAGACTGGGCCAGGGGAGTCCAGGAAATTCCAGGGTGTACCCTTTGCCTTTCAGTTTCAAGCTCTTATTCTTGTCAAACAGGGTCTCAAAAGTCCTTTTTTCTCCCCAAGTTAGGAATGACTCCAAACATTTGAAAGCAGGGTTGAAGAGAAGACGGGAGCCAATTGCCAAAATCAATACATCCAAATTATCATTCCTGTGCAAGGGCATATTATTGTACTAGTATGTTATTTTTTGGAATATAATGCTCATTGTTCCTGCCCCATTGGTTTCTATTAACAAGCATAAGATTAGAAGACAGATTCCATATGAAATAATAATTCTAGGTTGATTCTGTAGTGGACCCACCCTAGATTAACTAAATTGTGAGAACAACAACAAATTAGTGAGAAGTGTAGAAAATTTCTATGAAATATAAGTGAAAGAGAAAAAAAAACAAAAAACAAAACAAAAAAAAAACAACGTATTGTGACCTCAGCTAAAAGCTCCCAAATGTTTAGCAAGTGTGACATTTTTACCTCAAAAACACATAAAATATACCAGAATATGCTGAAACATTCTTTGTTTCTAAAGCACCTCATTTATATATTCCAAACTTTAGTTACAAAAGTATCATTTTTAACTTATAATTGTTCAATAATTAGTTCAAGTTATTCTCTTCCCCTCTTGCTTTGTGCACAGCCTTTCTCCCTTAGCAAACTTTATTTTCAATAAACGCAAACTCGCCAAAAGCTTGAAAGGCTGAAGCTTTCGGGTCTTCATTCATTGGATACTGTGATTCAAGACCTCCAACTGATAGTTTTCAAAATAAAAACAAAATTAAGATCTATTTTTAAAAAATATTTGGATTGATATAAAATAGCACTGAGATACTATGCACATCACAATGTTAAAGTCTATTTTTTTCTAGTCGACATTAATTTTGTCATTAAAATGTTGAAATTGCTGTTTATATGAAAACATTTTTAAGTTTTGACATCCCTAGGTTTGACATCCATACGTTTATAAATATGACAACTTGATTGGATAAATTAATGAATTATTTGTGCACTAACACCAATTAAGAGTACATATCTCCTCCATAAAGTTTCTTAATTAATGATTTAGCGACTTGTAGAATCTAGTCCCCAGGTTTTCTAATTTAGTTTAGTGATGTGCAAATGAGTTTCTTTATAAAAATATCACTGTAAAACAAAGACTTTAACCTCCATGTTTGACTTTGTAATTGAATTTACAGAAAAATTTAAAATATATCAGATGTTTCACTTTAATAGACTGCATTTCCAAAACTTTATGTTAATTCTATAATCGGATGAAAATTTAAAACATTATTAGAAACAACATAATTGATTTTCTATTTTGAGCCTCAGACACTACTGATATAAACCTGATCTCATTTTTAACTCTGTATGAGGTTTTTCTTCTGCAAATAGAACCAGCACATTATCAGCTAATACTGCATTTTATGTATATCCACAAGAATGTTGGAAACAAAAGTGAGCAAAATTAATTTAGAAAAACAATTATCCAAGGTCATTGAAAGTCATGCTTCCCAAAGTGATGTATAAAGACATCTACTGCCACTAGCTATATTAAACGGACATCTTTAAGCTTAATCTTCTAAAATAAAAACAAACTGCTAAAGTAGATGTTATTGATTCTTCAGCAGTGACATACTTCTGGCTTTCATGTGGTTGTGAATATGACTTCAACCCCCAGAGCAGATATTCAGGGCCCAAAAATATGTTGTTCAAAGTATACTTCATTATCTGCTTTCTTGAGAAATTAAGAGCTGTATAAATTCGTACACAAATTATTTTGCCCTTTTTTTGAAAGCTCCTTACTGCTAAAATGAATTATTTTAAATTGGAGTAGTGGCATCAAATAAAAAAATTGTCATACCTGTGTGTAATTTAGTAAATGACAAAACCACTATAACAAGAACATCTAGATAAACTTCTATTCTCTCTATAGCAGCATTGCCCGGCCTGAATTTTCTGCACATATTTAACATTTGTTAACCTGAATTTCCCCATATTTCTCACTTAAGTTACCAACTGGCAGCCTGGCAGTGTTGTGACATTCACGATCCATGGTCCAGGCCTCTATGTATCCATCAGGCAACACCATCAAATACCACTAACTGAGACCAGAAGGAGTTAGCTGTCTCTGGTGGCTGCTTTTTAGTGCATCATTTCATCAGCTCTAGCTCTACACATTGCTCTTTAAAGTTACCCTGTGTCTGGGAAGGCTCAGGAAAGGACAGGCTATATTGGTCATCTTTCTAATTTAATCATGTGTTGTAGTGAAAACTCTCTATGTTGCCCATGTATCTCATATACCATTATATGAGTTCACTGGCAGGATACTGAACTATCAAGTGCAACACTACTGAACCCATCCTGGGTTATTTTGATGCAATCATTATGGTGCTACTTTATCAGGAAAAAAGGGAATCTGAGAAAAATGCTAAGATGAACAGGCATAAGACAGGGCTGTCCTATGTTACTAAGACTTTCATCACTTTTTCAGTCCTAATTGTTTTATAAAGATTTAATGCATGCTAGGTCTTTATCAGCCTGGGTTTGTTTTTATTAAGGAGTCCTAAGGCAGGTTGGCATAGAACTAGTAGAGTATGTTTCAGAATCAGACATTCTGCATCCAAATTCCAGCTCCACCACCTTCCAGCTGGGTAACCCTGGACAGCTTACTATAATTATTCTCTGTTCCACTGCCCACATTTACATCCTGGGAAGAAAAATAATATTGACCTTAAAACTTTGTCAATATGATTGAGTAAATATGATCAAAGTGCTTTGACCAGTACCTAACAAGTAGTAAGCATTCAAAAAAACGTTAGCTATTATCATTACCATGCTACATTGAAAGGATCAGTTTATACTGGCCTCCCCAATTAAATCATAAGCACATCAAGAATAGACTTTACCTGACTCATCATGTTACAGCAACATCTATCTAGGGCAAATGCATAGAGGGTATTTAATAAAGAGGTTGTGAACAAATTTGAATAAGCATGTACTTCTTCTACAGCATTTAGCCTATTGTGTCACCTGTGACAGTTTAAGTATTTGAAAACCACCACATAGTGAACATCATGAAGAAAGCCCTCATGTTCAGTTGATCTTATATACATACCTAGTGTTTTGCATATACCAGGGGCTCAATTAATGTTTAATGAAAGAGTTCTAGCTTCCCATTTTCCAGGTGAATGATGTTTGGAAAAGTCCTTTCCTTTGCATCTTGGTTTCTTCACTTTGAAAACATTAGCTCTGTGAGGGATTGTTGAGAATAGAGAGAGGAGAGGGGGAAAAGGACTGCTCTAGTCCACAATTCACAGAGTAGGACAGCATGCTCCTAAGTGCCCTCCACAGAACAGTAATTCTTCTGCGTGAAAGAGCCAGGGGCTTGCTAGACTGATGAAAAGCTAAAGGTAGGAATATTGTTCAGAGACGCTTGTCCTTGACATTGCCTTTTGCCCCTGGAGGAGAATGTGATTTTTTTGATACCTAGAATATTTCTAAACCAGAACAGCCTAAGGTTTGTATACATTCCCAGAAACTGAAGCTCATAAATTAATTGGTCAAATGTGGCCCAGAAACAAGTCCTGAGACCTGAGAAGTCCTTCCCTACTTGAGCAATGTCACAGGCAGTAGCTCTATCATCCTACACACTGCCTTTTCCTCCCCTCAACTTCTTAAGGACAAAGAGAAGTTATGCTGAGATATGTAAATTGCCTTATGTTGTGTGTGCATGGCATACTTCTGATAAATTTCTGTATTCTTGGTAAAATTCAGGAAGTTAAGAGTGCAGGATGTTTGTATATAATATATATTTTTAAAAGTTTCCTTTGTTATATACAGGCTTCAGCAAGGGTAAAAATGAATGTGTATATTTAACTAAAGAAACATGCAAAACCTTTATAATGCTAATATGTGTTGTACATCTCCAATAACAAAAAAGAATTTGCAGCATTTGCCAAAGTTATCTGATCACAGAAAATGTTTTGGGCTTAGTGTACTATGAAATACACTCTGACAAAAACTGAGCTAATCAAGAGATAATCAGAGCTTGAACAATGGTGTTTGCAGCATTTAAATTAAGTTAAAATTTAGAACTAAATTGCCTCCACATATTATAGGATTTTATTTTGTCCAAAGAGTTAAATCTTTTTAAATTCATTTAGATACTTTATATGCAGTTTCTTTTTATACAGTTATCCATAGAAACAAACATGTTCATATGCATATACATATAAATGAGTATAACAAACTTGGAAAAATAATAAAATTAATTGGTAAAAAAAGTCCTATTTTTCCTTTTAAATATAACTCCTGTTAGACGTCTTTGCACCTAATTGTAGTACTTTAAAATTTTGTTTTACATATTTGAGATTTTAAATACTTAATTTTAATGATCATATAATATTCCAGACCTGCTCCTAGATATGTCAGCTTACTCCCTTGGTAATATACAATGGAATTGCTGAAACAAAATATTAGAAAATATTATGGCCTTTGTCATATATAATAACAACTTTACCTGAGACTAGAGTGGGGAGAGGACAGAATGGTGTGAACACTGAGGTATCTGCAAAGCAAATCAATACGTACCATTCATAGCTGCAAAGCCTGTCATGGATGAAGAATGGTTTATTATGTGAAATAATAAAAAACAATTCATGTTGTGTTACTACATTAATTAGTATTATCATGAGTGTGGTAACACTTACTGAGTTTTTACCATGCATCAGATATTATTTTAAGCACCTCACACTCATTGTCTCTTTAATCTTCACAAAACTCTGAGGTACTTACTATCATTATGTTCATTTTCAAAAATAGAATTTGAGGCACAGAGATGTTAAGTAATTTACCCAAAGTTCTACTAGCAAAGAGCAGAGTCCAGATAGAAATCCAAGAGTCAAACGTCATGGCTCTCTTTCTTTTTTTTAAAATTTCAAGACATTGGATAATAAAATTATGTAGGTTTGAAGAGTACGATTCTATGATACATCATCTGTATATTGCATTGTGTATTTACTAACCAAAGTCAAATCTCCTTTAAGCACCATATATTTGACCCTTTCTTAATCATTACTTTTTAGCAATTAATAGAATAAAATATAAATGTTATATGCCACTAGATCAACATACAGGTACTTGTAATATAGTTATGAACTTAATCATCCATCTTGCTTTACTAGACTATTGATGAGACTCAGAATTGTTGGAGATAATTCTAATGTGCTTTTGTCTGCTTCATATACTATTGTATTTATTCCAATCATCTAGTCTTCTTTCTGCATCACTAACTTCAACATTATGTTCTTTGCCAAATAGGTATTGTTCTTCATTGATGTGTGTGTTAATATTGTCAAATTAAAAGTCAATATTATTTCTATAACTACGAGATTTCAAGGTACATGTCTTAGATCAAATATGAACTATGAGAGAATTATACTTTCAATGGACATATTAATTATGAAGTACACATAGAGTGACATGCACAGCTGTGTATGCATTCCTATTCATAGCTGCCATAAGCCAATCAACGTGGCAAGTAACATTTCCAGGGAAGCAGGCACTTTCATGGTTGTTTGGATGGAAAAATTTCTCAAACATTCCAATTCTGTGTCTCTTCTATACAACATCCTAGCATCTTGTCAGGCTGACAATTTTGTTTCCTGGACTTAGATAATCCACTTTCCCAATGTTTGGCTAGGACCTGGATATATTTCTTCTTAGTGAGAGGAAGCCGCTTTGAAATTGTAATTTGAACGTATTCAAATATCTTTGGTCTTAATTCCATCAGATGTATTTTCTTTCTTTTTTTTAATATTTTTTTCTTTCTTGATTTTAGAGACATAGAAACATCAATGAGAGAGAACATCAATTGGCTACCTCCTGCATGCCCCCCACTGGGGATCAGGCACACAACCTGGGCATGTGCCCTGCCCGGGAATCAAACTGGTGACCTCTTGGTGCATGGGTTGCATTCAACCAGTGAGCCACACCAGTTAGGCAAGACTTGGCTTCCATAAAGAAAATAGTACAAAGCTCTCAACAGAGGGACCTATAATAAGTGAGACATTCTGGGTTATTGATGATTCATGAATCAATTGATTTCCGTCCTAGTTATAATGCTGGTTCATCACCTAATCTGTTGCCATCTTGAGCAAGTGACTTGTCTGAACCCATTTCAGCAACTGTTAATAAAGAGATTAGAGTGGATTATTCCGAAAATATTTTCTAGCCTGATATTCAAGAGAGATTCAAAGAGCAATATAAAATGGCTTTTCCATAAATATGGTCTGTTTGGATTAAGGTTTAACCAATCAAATCTGATATTATCAAGTACTATAGGAACAGCAACCACCAGATGTATTTTCTACTAAATATATACAAAAGTAGATTTGCCTATACTCCTCATATAAAACATTCATTCCCTATTTTAAAATTTCTGGATATATTAGAATTTGGATATATTAAAATGGGTTCAGGATTCCATTAAGCACCAAATATGTATACCTATTTTTTTTCTGGCAAATATACAAAGTGTAGTTATTATCACTTTTGCTTTAAGAAAGGACCAGTGCAACTAACCTCAACAATTATTTTTTAATGTTATTTATTTATGAAGATTTAAGCAAAATAAAAAACTCAAAGCAAGCAAAAGGGAAGTTTTGCATAGCTGAGAAGGAAGTATTTCAGGAAGTGTGAGCCTTTTCTCTGGTTCATAAATTATGAAGTGATTATGGGTACAAGTGTAATTTATATAGTTTTATATTTTATTAATTATTTTATTCCATAACGAAAAAAGAATACCTACAACAAACCAGGTAAACTGAATTAAAAATCCAAAATAAAAAATAAAAAAATTATGTATGGGCATGAAAAGTACATCAACTGTTGCCTTTTTTTGTCATACTTGATATATCCATAAGTTTGTTCCTCCTGGAGCTCAGGGTGGCCACCCGTGTGGCCACTTGGGCAGGGGCTGTGCCTGGTGTGGGGCTTCTCCCGTCCTCACTCACTGCTGCTGAGCCACAGGAGACAAGTGCCTTAAAGCCTGGTCTCTGCCCACAGATGCCTCGGAAGCCAGGCAGCCAGGGTTAGGCAGGCAGTGCCGCTGGGCATTGGCAGTAGCGTGTGAGTCTTACAAAGCAAACAGAAATGCTACTTTCATTTCTCTGATGCTTCCTGGAAGCCATAAAACGTAGGGGGCTTTTTAAAAACAACAATAATAATAATAATAAACAACAACAAAATTCACTTCTGGTCAGTCACCGGAGTCACAACTCTACAAATAATATGACCCCTTCACTTTTAGTTGGTGACTGAATTCAAAGTGCTAAAAAGCAAGGCTCATTTGCAGTGATGTAACTTGCCCGAGATTTAGAACACTCACATTTTGGAACCACTTTACCATCTACTTTAGAAAATTTATTTAGAGTCTTGGATTCCTCATGTATTCTATTGGAAGGACAGTAAGATCTATTTTTGATGAAAGATTGCTTTGCAATATCCAATGAAAAAAGTTAAGGAAAAGTATTTTTAAAATTTTCAGTTGCTAGAAAATGTAAATAAGTATGGCAAAAAGCAGAAACTAAATTTTCTGTAATTTGCCTGGGTCTTTCCTAATTTACCCTGCAATCCAGCTGGGTTTGTTTGCTCATTGGTCTGTAGCATTTAGAACTAATAATACAAATTTCTATAAACCATATAATGACAACAATAGTAACTAATATAGAGTGTTAACATCAATAAGAATTGGTTTAAATGCTTGCATTTAATTTTTACTATCTACATAATACATATAGAAAAACTAAAGCTTAGCAAGGCTCAACAACTTATCTAAAGGCAAACAGTCATTATGTGTAGGAGCCCATATCCAAAACTAAGAATGACTGACCCCGAAGCCCATTTGATTAACCAGCTGGCCACTATGCCCCCTTGCAGCACATGTGAAAGCCCCTTTCTTTCCCCTTCTCTCTGCATCTGCAAATATGAAAGTGTCAGGTGTAAAAGCCCCTGAGAACTCTTTATCTGACAAAATGAAATTCCAGAGAGAAATGAAAATTAGGCCACATATTTAATGTAAAACAGAGGTCAGGCTTGAAAGGCCTTATCTATTGAGTAGCAGCAGTTTAAATAGCCGAAAGTCCCTTCTCACACAGAATAATCTCAGCAAATTCAATTCAGTTACATCAATGAGATTATGAACTATGTAATGACTTATGAAAATTTAAACTTAGAAGCAAACAGATTGATTTGTGCTCTGCTGACCAGAGCCTTTCTGTAGAGATGGGCACAATTTTATGTAAATCACCTCAAATGCAGTTCTTTCTCCTAAATTATGTGAAACTGGCATTTGCCCATGTGTATTTATTTTTCTGGGCAACAGAAACCTTGCCTGGCACCTGAAAACCCAATACAATTCCAAATGCGGACATGAGGGGAAATTCATTAGGGACAGAGGGGGTTTCCATTTTCAATATCAGAAACTGAAAAATGCATGGAGGTTTGATGTCTATTTACTGTGATTTAAAAGGGAAGATTGAAATTAGAATCAGAAAGATCTGGGTTCAAATTTTATACAGATGATTTTTGCCCTTGTGGAAATTGGGATCTCTTACTACCTCTTTTTCATTCTTTCAACAAACATTAATTGAGAACCTCCTAAATGGCAGTAACCTGGATAAGATTTCAGGAAATGAGCAACAAAGAGTCCCTTGCTAAAGTCAGTTATAGTATAAACACAGGGTTGAAATAAACCCAAATAAGGTCATAAGCTCTGCAATAATGGGGTAAGATAATGATGGAAGTAAAGGATGACGGATCATTACAGAGAGAGTTATACATTTCACTTCAGTGGTGTAGGCTTCTGAATAAAAACAATGTTTGAAACATATACATTTATGGGTGGTAAATAAAGATAATTATATGCATTTAGAGTGGCCATTGTTGGGAATAAATACAATAATATATGTGTGAGGTGATCCGAATAATTTACATCTAAATGTTAGTTTTTATATCATTCTACAAGTGTAAAACAAGGAATTCATTTTTACATGGATAGATCTTGAGAATATCATGCTAAGCAAAATAAGTCAGACAGAAAAAGCTAAGAACCATAAGATTTCACTCATATGTGGGCTATAAAACTGAAAGCAACAAATGAACAAACAAGAAAACCAAGCAAACAAAAACTTATACACACAGAAAACATGTACAGTGATTACCGGAGGAAAAGGGTTGGGGGCAGGGTAATAAATGGTAAAGAGGGGGCAGGTATATGGTGATGGAAGATGATTTGACTTTGGGTAGTGGGCACACAATGCAATATGAAGATCATGTATCATAGAAATGTGCACTTAAAACCTATATAATCTTATTAACCAATGTTACCCTAATACATTTAATAAACAGAAAGGAAAAAATCTATTGTACTGTTGTGCTTAAACAAATATTTTGTTAATATCATGGTCAGTCTTATTTTGTGTTCATAAGTGAATTGAATTCCCATAAATGGCACAGACCATTCAGGACACTGTATCCCAATTCAAAATGTGCCTTTTATTTCCAACAATATAAATGCAGTTGAGCCACTTATATTCCATCTGCCACACACATACAAAAACATATACTCTTGGCTTATCTGTGCCCCCCACTGCGACCCCGTCACAATCCAAAGGTTTTTGCCACTGCAATAAATTTTTTATAGTCTTTTTGTTTTGCAAAATATCTGGATCATTGCATCTAAAGATGTTTATCCTGGACTTCACTGAACATGAAGAATTTATGAGAAGTGTTTTCATTTTAAAAGAGATCTGAATACTACTTAAGTTCAAGAGAAATGGCTTGAGGCTGTGTTTCTGATTTTAGACATTGTCTTCCCACCCATTTCCCAGGGATGGAAGCCCTTCAATCTTTTAAAAATGTAATTTAATACTCAAAAGGCAAAAAAAAAAAATCATAAATGTAGAGCTTGATGAATTTTTACAAAGTAAACATACTTATATAAACTTGATACACATCAAAACTAGAGTATTGACAGCATCTCAGAAGTACCCCATCTTTCTTCCCAAAAGTTATTGCTACTCTAATATCTAATACCATAAATAAACTGTGCTGGTATTTAAATATATATAAATAAGATTATACTATATAAATATATTCTTATATCTGATATGTTGTCTCAATATTATGACTCATCCATTTTGTTAAATGAAGCAATTTACTTGTTCTCGTTATTGTACATTATTCCATTATGAAAGTGCGCCAATATTTTATGTATGCATTCTACCATTAGTGGATATGAGTTATTTCCAGATTTTATGTATTACAAATAATGCTATCATGAATATTTAGTACATATATTTGGTGCACATATGTGCACTATTATAAATGTGCCTTGCTTTTGAATACATGAGCTCTTGGAGATTATATATTTCAACTTTAGTAGATATAGACAAATAGTGTTCCAATATGGTTCTACAACTTTTCAGACTCACAAAGAGTAGATAAGAGTTTTAATTGTTCCTTATTCTCACCAACATGGTGTTTTTGGTCTTCTTAATATTAGCCATTCTGGTTGGTGTAGAGTAGCATTGACTTCTGACTTTGGGTTTTAATTTGTATTTTCCTTATCACTAATAAGAATGGTTCAGCCCTGGTCAGTTTGGCTCAGCAGTTGGAGCATTGGCCTGTGGACCAGAGAGTCACAGGTTTGGTTCCCACTAGGGGCACGTACCCCCTCCCCCCCAAAAAAATGAATGCTTTATATTTCTTATGTTAAGTAGCCACTGGGATATTCTCATGTGTGATATTCCTATTCAAGTCACTTACTCATTTTTCTAACTTGGTTGATTGCTGTGATTGGCAGAAATCCCCATACCTTGATCCTAGAACCTGTAAATATGCAAATGTTACTTTATATGGCAAAAAGAGCTTTGTAAGTGTGCTTAAGGTTAAGGATCTTGAAATGGGAAAAATATTCTGGAATAACTAGATGGTTCCAGTTTAAGATCTCACATGAGATCTTTAAAGTGGAAGTCAGATAAATAGGTTAGAATGATGGCAGTGTGAGAAAGATTTGACAGCCTGTTGCTGATTCTGAGACATATCCCTAAAAGAACTGGAGAGATGCCTCTAGGAGCTAAGGGTAGTCCCTAGTTGATAGTCAGAATGGTATGAAGACTCAGTGAATCTCATAAAAACCAGAGGACAGGAAGATAAAGTGATGCAATTCCAGAGATCAGTACCTCCACACACACAATAGGGAAGACAAGGACAGAAAGGACAAAGGATAAACCTGGGGGTTTTAAATGGAGGTTAATATGTATAATTCCTTTCTTCTTTTTTAGGAAAAAAAAAAAAAAGCTGGTGCTTTTGGGTGCCAAGGATTCTTAGCTTCCGATGTCTTCAATCCACCTGATTCTGTGGAAGTTCAGTATTCTTCAAGAATTTGGCCATGTCTGTTAGACAAATGAGGCTGCAACCTCACTTACTGATACCAGTGGTATCTAACCACCTATAATGAATACTCATTTTTCAGTGTTTGACATTAAAGTAATTAAACTACTATAGAGTAACAAGATCTGCCCTATTTTTCTCATTTATTATAAAACATTATTGGACAAAAGCAAGTAGCTCATCAATACAGACAAGTGGTTTAATGTAAAATTCCAGATGATTTCCCACCTTATAAAAAAACTTTTTCTCTTAGGGGTACCCTTAATACTTCTTTTACATTTTCTATCTTATCAGTAACTCCGTCCCATCAATAATATTTCTTTATTTTATGAATCCTTTCCTTCTCCATTCCTGTTCCTTCCCTCTGTTTGGCCTTAACTCCTGCCAATACACATTCTTTGCCCCGGACTCTGCAATATAGTCTTAAAGGGTCTCGATCTCTTCATTCACACCTATTTCTCAACAGCAAAATGACTTTACTAAAAAGAACAACAAAAAAAAATTTGATCCTAAATCTTTGCTGCTTCAAATGCTTTAATTATTTCTCATTCTCATCAAGATATATTTGATTAGAATGAGAATCAAAGCCTTTCAGATGTTATCCCCTAAATTCCCAGCCTCATCTTCTACCACTTCCCAGAAGATCTTGAGCTTGACTATTTAAGCTACAGTGTCTATTTTCCTCAAGTGGTCTCATTCTTTTATAGCCTCATGTCGTGAAATCCCAGGCCAGAATAGCCACAGCAATCTTGAAAAAGAAGGACAAAGTAGGTGGGATCACAACACTAGATATCAGGTTATACTACAAAGCTGCTGTGATCAAAACAGCCTGGTACTGGCTCAAGAACAGGCATATAGACCAGTGGAACAGAACAGAGAACCCAGAAACTGACCAAAGACATTATGCTCAATTAATATTTGACAAAGGTGGCAAGAACATACAATAGAGTAAAAACAGCCTCTTTAATAAACGGTGTTGGGAAAATTGAACAGCTACATGCAAAAAAATAAATAAATAAAACTAGACTATCAACTTACACCATACACAAGACTAAATTTAAAATGGATAAAAGACTTAAATGTGACTCGTGAATCCATAAAAATCCTAGAAGAAAATGTAGGCAACAAAATTTTGGACATCATACACAGCTGAATGTTCACTGATACATCACCTAAGGCAACAGAAACAAAGGAGAAAATGAACACATGGGACTACATCAAACTCAAAAGCTTCTGCACAGCAAAAGAAACAACCATCAAAATAGAAAGGGAACCCAGTGTATGGGAGACCATAATTACCAGTGATACATCAGATAAGGGGTTAATTTCCAAAATATATTGAGTGCTCGTACAACTCAACAAAAGAAAGACAAAGAACCCAATTAAAAAATTGGCAGTGGAACTAAATAGACACCTTTCCAAACAGGACAAATGGCTAAGAGATATATGAAGAAATACTCAACATCACTAATCATCAGAGAGATGTGAATTAAAACAACAATGAGGTATCACCTCATACCTGTCAAAATGGCTGCCATCAACAAATCATCAAACATCAAGTGTTGGCGAGGGTGTGGAGAAAAGGGGACTCTAGTACACTGCTGGTGGAAATGCAGACTGGTGCAGCCACTATGGAAAACACTATGGTGTTACTTCAAAAAGTTAAAAATTAAAATGCCTTTTGACCTAGTGATCCCACTTCTAGGAATATACCCTAAGAAATCTGAAACACCAATCAGAAAAAATATATGTACCCCCATGTTCATAGCAGCACTATTTACAATAGCTAAGATCTGGAAACAGCCCAAGTGTCCATCAGTAGACAAATGGATAAAAAAGCCATGGTACATATACACAATGAAGTATTGTGCAGCTGTAAGAAAGAAAGATGTCTTATCCTTTGAGATGACATGGAGGAACCTGGAGAGTATTATCCTAAGTGAAACAAGCCAAGCAGAGAAAGACAAATATTACATGATCTCACTTATTTGTGGAATATAATGAACATAACAGTCTGAGGAACAGGGTAGACCCAGAGACGTGGAAGTAGGGTACATACTGACAACCCTCAGAAGAGGGGTGGGGGAGAGAAACCACAGAACTTGTATACATGTATGCATAACTGATGTACATGGTCAACAAAGCTGGGGATAGGGTGGGGGGATGGGGAGGAGGATGTCAATGGGAAAAAAGGAGAAACCTCTGTAACAAAAATAAATTAATAAAAAAAAGAAATCCCAGCCCAAGCCACTGAAACATCCAGATTGTTATCCTGACCAATTCCTTTGCATCCTTCTGGACCATTTCAAATGTTTTCTACTTCATGAATCTTGAGTGCTCCTTTCCACACTCCATATTTTCCCAATCTGTATATAATTTAAGCATATTATTTCCCATCCTCAATTATAGAAAGCTGCTAGCCACTGAATTCCTCAATGGTCAGTACTGTGTTCTGTTCTCTATATCCATAGCACACATCATGTTGCCTGGCACATAGAGATAATAAATGTGTACTGGGAAAAAAATGGAATTCTAACTGAACTGTATTTGCTCTTTAAACTTTGTGTATTAAATGTTAATTCTCTAAAAATGATATTATTTGGTTTTACAATCATATCTTCAGTGGCTTAACTTGTTGCCTGTTATAATCTACGAGCATTAAAAAATTAAGTTTGTAACAATTCTTCTGGTCAGTTGGCACGTCTATACAACAAATGTGGTACTTTTATTATACAACAGTACTTCTACCAGTGATATTTTATCTTGCTGAATCATCTAATCATTTATTTTGGCCCATCGGTTTAGTCCCAAAATTACTATGTGAGGGCACTAGGGATAGCCTGAGTTGCCTGAGACTAACTCATGCAAGTAATATTTGTTGTTTGCCTCCCGACCTTCTGTGTGCCCACAGGGCACCTGGTTAAATAATTACGATATAATACTAAACGAGGCAGACAAAGTTCATAGCCTCAAGGGTACAGATGAAGAAAAACATAATATTACAAGAAAACAAAACATTATTTTATACTGCAATATGTCTGTGGAGAAAATAAAATAAGGTGGTATTAGAGAAAATAACAGAAGACTACTATAGTGGGCTTATAAAAATAGTTGGTGACATATTCAACTAACAGTAAAAAATGACAAAGGGCTGCATGAAATTAACGCAGCATTCTGTTGAAATGTTTTATTGATAAACTCATATTGTCTTGAATAATGTGCAAAAATGATTAAATCAATTGTAAGATGGAATTAAATATGGAATTTTTTTATTTATTCAAAAATTTTAAATATGTACTAAGTAATACAGGTATGGTTTTCCTCTCATGGAACTTACCTACTGGAAGGGATAAGATAAAAATAATTTCACAAATAATCATTATATGCAATTGAAACTTTATCATACTACCATGTTTAAAATCGACAAGATCTTTATTAATGTATCTAATTGGAAAATTGTGAATAAACTAAAAGGTCTAAATCCTAGCCATACTGTAAAACAGTGAAGCAAAGTGCATGATAAATAAAATTGTATGTATCTGACACTCTGTGTAGGTGCTTTATAACATGCTACTTCATTTGTCTTCACAATGATGCCCTGTAATTGGCAGTGTTACCCACACAACTTTTCTTTAAAGAAAACTTTGCTCAAGAGAGGGTAAGCACACTGTCCTGAATTATCAGAGGCAGGATTCAGACTCAACTAATTCAAGACCTGTCCTATTCACCTTATATATTTTACATCAAATAGCAAAGAAAGCAACAATAAAAAAAACATAACTTATTTATGTGAATAAATGAGACATTTAGAATTTAAAATATTCATTTTAGCTTCATCTAGCTTCCATGGAGAGCTTCAAATATAATATAATTTATAGTTATTTATACAAAAAAACTATAAACATTACTTAGATGTAACCTAAACTTCTTTTTAATAATCAAGAAAAATAGATATTATTGTTATCATCCTATTTAATTGAAAAAGAAACAATCCCAGGAAAGATGAAATGACTTGCCCAGGGTCACAGTGCCAGTATTTGGCACAAGGATCTAGACCCTAACAGCACTGTTCTTTCTCCAATATGTTCTATTACAGTTTTTTATTGTGTAACATATAAATCCCCATCCTTTTAAATTCATATTTTCTTCAAAATGTATCTTTAAATACATTTTAAGTTATATACTTTGGCATAAATTTTTGTTTTGTTTTTATTAATACTTTAAAGCAAGAGATCTTCAAGCGCATAACAGTTGCTAGCCTTAAAATATGCAATGACTTCCAAATTATCTCGCCAAATGAGTTCAGCAACAAACGCCCTGATGGTCATAACATTAATATAATCATAAAAGTACCATTACATTAATTAGAACTTTGTAAATGCTGTAATTAAGATATTCCGTGACAGCTGTCTTTCCTGTCCCTGAGCGTTCCCAAGAAATCTCCTAACACCACTTATTTCTGAACCATCATCTGCCTAGAGCTGGGAGAAGCCATCTGTTAGGATATTTGAAATGTTAAGTGACAAAGCAATTTCAAAGCGTTATATCCCTTAGAATATTTTTGAGGGGAGGAAAAAGAGAAGTACTCAGTGACCAATTCTAAGTGATCTTTAGCTAACCCTGAAAGGGGGAATAACTAGATTTATGTAATCTTTTATCGGCATAAAATAGTAGAAAGTCTGGAATTTGGAGTCAGGTAGAACTGACTTAATTGTTAGCCATGTGACTAACGGCAAGTTACTTCAGCTCTCTGAGACTCATCTTCCTCATCTTTACAATGAGAAACATCATAAATGAGGTAGTCATGCCTACTTTACATTACTGTTGAGAAAATTAAAGGGAAAATATTATGTATAATGCCTTACACAATTTCCACTGAAGGCTAACTTTAAAGTGTCATGAGAATGACTCTAATAATGATATGCTACTTGTCTTTTCCCAGTTATTTTATGCAGCTTTGGAAAATGTGTTCATTTCAGTCCTCAAAACTACTTATCAGGTTAGACTATACTTATTTTTATTAAATTTAAGAGGAGGCAGAGAGAGTCTTAAAATATAATAAAGAGGTGTTTAATTTCTACTATAATCCACATTTTTTAAAACTTTATTTTAAGCAAATCACTTCAATGGACCTCATGTAGAAAACGATTAAAAATTAGAGATACCTTATATTTTACTGTTAGAAAAATAAAAGAGATAATAATACATTACATGGTTCTTTTAAATCATTCTTGATGTTGATTTTATCATGACTCTAGTTATTATGAGTTTCAATGGGTCTGCACTGCCCACACCAGGTTAATTTTGTTGTGTACTCTAATTTTCACAGCAATTATTTGAAGTGAGTACTGTCATTAAGACCATTTTTGGAGATAGGGAGATTAAGTCAGGTTAAGTGATTACTTAACATCATAACGTTTGGTAAGTGAAAGACCCCAGAAAAAATTACAAAAATAACCATTTCTGCTACTGCTTTCCAACTTGAAAAATACTGCCTAATAGAAAACATTAGCTTTACAGGGTAAACAATCAATGAACTAACTGACTGGCACTTTTTATATCTGCCTGGTATAAAACGTCAATTCTCAGTGTTAGAAAGCAGTAATAAACATGTAATACTTACTATGTGTTTTACACAAATTAACACACTCAATCTACCAAACACAATGAGGTAGTCATTGTTATTTTCCATATTGTACAAATGAGATAACTGAGGCAGAAAGATTGAGTATGTTGCCCAAGTTCAGGCTATTAAGTGGGAAAACGGGATTCTTATTCCAGTGCTCTGAACTGCTACACTATGTTGGCTTGAGAATTACAGAGGACCATCTTTCTCTACTGCTTTGAAAGATTAATAATTGCTCTGGCAAAATAAGAGCCTAACGTGTGTCGTTCTCTTTACACATATTTCCAATGTCCACTATCCTCAATTTGAAGACCTTCTTTCTCCCTGTCTCCCCCTCCTCCTCTTCCTCATCTTCTTTGTTCTCCTTTTTCCTGCCCTCTTTTCCTACTTTTATTCCTTCCCTTCTATAAGCAGAGTAACGGAGTCTCAGAGACATTTCATAATATGACCAAGACTTCAGAGCAATAAAGAGCACAAGTATTATTGGAAGCTACTTTCGCAGTCTCGCTATTTCTAAAGTCTGAATTCTTTCTGCTGTATCATGTTGATGATGATTTCGAGATTTCCTAGACTTTTTTTTTTCTATAAAATAATGAAAGATTTTCAGCTATATATAAAGTCAAGTATTTTAAAGATTAATCATGAAAAGCAAGCTTTCTCTTTTTTTTAAGTAGCTAAAAAATATAAACAATTCTCAAGATTGTGATTAAACTCTAACTGACAAAATGATAAGTATTGTATTATAATGACCAAGATATTGAAACTGTTGAAAGCTGCCTTTAAGAGGATTTTTTAAATCCTGTATCTGCATCTTCTTTTGCATAAGAGAGCATTAGGGATTGGAAAAGTAGTTTATAAATATAGGTTTGATATCAAGAGTTTCTTGTCAAGCATCTCTCTTAAGAGTATTAAAGGAATAGACACTAGTTTAAGGTACACTAATTATATGATCGTAAGCATAACCAAGAGCTATATCTTATGTGTGTGTATGCAACTGAACCATGAGGGCAAAGCCATAGTCAATTAACTTGTGTACATTTCAACTGCTATCATCTCTGAAACCTATGGTACAGTGTTCTACTTGAGGGGAAACAACTTTAAAAGGTAAGTCTCATCAGCATTATTTACATTACTTTTGAAGGATAATCTACTTAAAAATAATCACAGAACAAAAAAATTTTAAAACTAACAAAAGTAGAAATTAAAATCTAATTATTACTGTTTATAGAGAGTGGAGCAAAAACTAGGTTTACAGTTGTATGTAAAACAAAGTTTATTGGTACATGAGTATTTATTATTGTATTATTTTCCATAAGAACAACTGTAAATCTACTTTTGCCTTATTCTTTATATTCATAAAACAGTTACTATTGTAGACCTGCCTTTCTACAAAATAACTGATTGTGACATCTTTTCCACATCTCAGCCTTCAAGTTAGCATAGAGATCACAGGTAAATAGTAAATGCCAGTGGTATTACACTAGATGTTATTGTTAGGTATTAATTTCAACTCATACTACTTTACTACTGAAAGCTCTTCTATATAAAAGACATTGAACTTAGGCCAGAAGGTCTGTATCTTAACCTATCATTCATCTGTATACTAATAATGGGATCGGAACAACACAAAGCAGGAGGCAAGGGCAACCTACAAGGTTAACGTTTTGCTAAACCTAGGTCCATAGGGATGTCTACTTGGGTCTGTACCTGCTTGCACACTCTTCATTAATATGTAACTAGTGGGGAATAAAGAGAAAGCAGCTATTATCCTACAAGCTCAGAGGAAAAACAGTTCATTGAAAAGTATTTACTACAACAACCTTAAATGTAGAATTCAAAAGCAAATAAGACATTAAGGATAAAAGTTTAGCACTTAAAGGGAAAGGGAAAATGAGGAAGAGATGAAAAGAATGAATGGAAGAGTTTTTAAAATTCACACTCAAATATCAAAATCAAAATTTGTATTAAAGGTAATAAATATCAAAAGTAATTCAGTTGGAAATTAAATCAGAATATAGAAGACATTTCATTTTTCTGGGTTTATTATAAATGTTAAAATATAAAAATATTAAGAGAATAAAAATTGAAAATGAAAAGCCAATATAAGATTTTTTTTCTGTGATATAAACTAGAATAACAGAAACAATAGTTTAAAACATAATAAAATGTGACTTTCCTTAACAGACGCATGCACATAAAATAAAATGGCTCGCCAAGTTCTAAATAAATCTAATTGCTCTTTTTCTTAAAAAAACATAGCAGCTAAAGTGTCCAAGTTTAAGAGGGCTTAAATACTTCAGAACTATATTGAAATAATTTCTAATCTAAAATGAGTGAATGTACAATAAGAAGAGAGAAAATATAAGATCCACACAATTAGACCACTACTTACCTCCAAACAAAGCTGTGAAGACAACTGTTTTTTTTTAGCTTTGAAAAAATATGTATCTACCCTGAAACACACTCAAAGAGATTCTGAGTCTGTCAATCGGGCTATCATCCAGGCAACTGCTTCATTGGTACAGGTGACTTTTTCATACATACTCCTGGGTGGGAACTAACAACTGACTATGATCACAATACCGTAACTGGAGGCCTCTTCTGTATTAGATGTTCTATATTCATTATCAATTTTAATTTTTGCAATTTCCCATTGCAAAGTTGTCACTCTTATTTTATAAGTGAAAAAGCTGAAACTCAGTTAGTTTAAATATTTTAGAAGGTATATCCAAAGACTTTACCTTTGTGAATGCACCCAATACCCATTTTAATGGAGATATTTTTCCTAGAATTTACAGATAAGAGATTAAGAGATATATCCAAGATCTTCAAGTCTGTAGGCATTTAGTACTGTCTCAAAGATTTCTAACACTTATTACATGACTTTTTCAGTAAACTATATGAGAACTGAGAAGGATATCTTTGGATAACCCAAAGAATTGTGGTTAATTTTTCCATATGCAAAAGAGTTAGGTTACAGGCTAATTTTTTTATGGGTTTTAGATTTTTTCTAGATATAGGAACTGTATTTTGTATATTAGTCCTCAAAGTTTAAATCATTTTCTATAATTTTTTCTGATTTATTTGTTATCTCCACTGAATATCAATCACAGAAATAAATATGGTAAATGTTCTTTTATTAAGCTTCTCCTTAGATTACAAAGTAGCTATAAGGAATTACTTTATTTATTATATATTTTGGTCAAATAATAACTTTTTTTTAATTCTGAAAGTGTTTAGAGTATGCCAGAAGTTCTTTTAATATTTAGAAGATAATAGAAATAGTAGATAAAAGAAAGCACTGGACTTAGTTTCAGAAGACAGAGTCTATCTCAAGACTTACAAGCTGCCAATCTCTCTCTCTCTCTCTCTCTCTCTCTCTCTCTCTGAACTTCTCTGACCATTGGCTTCCTCTTTTATATGGAGTAATAAAATCTACCTCACATGATTAAGAGTGAAGTATGGAGACTTCTAATTGTTTCTCTCATTCAGTTGATTATTTTGGGAGTATCCAGTCTAAGTAAGTGTCATATAATTTACTGACTTCATTCACTATTAATTTATTCAGTTCAATTTTCAATCATTATTTCTCTTCTGCTATAAAGAGGATCTCTCACTGTGTACAACAGGTTTGGCTAAACAACATATGTGCAAGTTGTCCCTAAGTTTTCTTAAAGTGTTCCTATTAAGATTTACTTAACACTGAGCCCAATTCTATCCCAGACACTACAGAACGTGTATTTTCTGGAAACAAGAGGTTGAAGTTCCTCTCCAGCATTCCTACTGGAGTTAATAAAATTCTATATCTTGCTACTAAAAACATGTTTTTAAGATGACCCAAACAATGTTCTCATTTTCCAGAAAGATCTGTGGTATCTAGAAAAGTAAAATCACTTGCCCAAGGTCATGTACCAATTAGTATATCCTAAAAATTAAACTGATAGCTCCTCTCTCTTAGTCTAGCGAGCGTTGTGTTTATTCATGCTGCTAGAGCTGAATTTCATCAGTGAAAAGTGACAAGCCATGATGCAACTTCTTTGAAAGTCCTGTTCTTCTTAGATTCCATAGTTTCTGAATTAATTGCAAAAATGCAAATTTCTCGAATCTCCTCCAGAAAGTTTCTGAGAACCCTCAAACCCTCATGCTTGCAAACTTTACAGGCTTACCCTTTTCCTACACCATGTCCTTTAATCATCCTCCCAGGGACTTAGGGAATTGTGTGGAGTCAATAAAATTGCACTTATAATTCAGATATCTTGAGTACAAATTATATTTGCTCTTGCTGCCACCAATCATTGCTCAATTTTTAATAACTCATTGAACACTGATCAATTTCAAGGTCATCCACCTTGAATAATCAGGGACATGTCATCAGATTTCTGAATGCTGTAAACAGAAATAGCTTATGTATTAGCATGTAAAATGTGGTTGAAATTAAAGGCAAAATATCCAAACATGTATAGTCCCAAACTGATGAACTATAAATCTTAATACAAGGTATTTTCTGCTTTGAGATTTTGCTTTTTGAGTCAATGAACTTGCCAAAGATTCAGGTATTTTGGGTAGATTCAATCTAAAACCATATAACCTCTGATTTCAGTTCATTGCTTTATAATGATATTACTCTTCATCTATAAATTTTACCAAATGATGACAAAGTTTCATTTAAGATGGTGGATTTTGACTTAAAAGTCATAAGTAGTGGCTTATGGCTAATGAGAAAGTCAGATGGTACCAATTTCTTGATTAGAAGTTGTAAATGTATAATACTAACATTTATCATAACTTATTGAGAGTATACAATATAGTTTATCCATATGAGATGTTGGTCAGGCCCATTGATTGTGAAGTCACACAGCTCTAAGCTCTCATTCCGACTCTGCCTCTCACTTGCTATTCACATCTGGGTAAGCCTTTTTAACTATTCTGAATCTGTTTATTTAACATCACATTCATGGGGCTGCTGTGAAGACTACATTAAATCATATATGTAAGAAACACTGCCCAGGGTCTGATAGGAGCATAATAAATATTATATTTTATATTCCATACTGTTATTTATTCATATCTACAAACTGGCCTGAAGACTATCATCACTATTCCCTCAGAGAGATTAATTTATTGGCCCCAGATTGCACAGCTAGTGAGTGGATGGACCATGATTCGAAACGAGGTGTCCCATTTTATAAGCTACAGTTTAGATCTGTGAGACTGTATCCCATGCTCTAATACATGGTAGTATCTCCCTACTTTCTGTATTAAATTAGTGGATTGAAATGTTTTCTAACTTTCTTCCATGCTTTAATTCTGTTTACAGAAAAATCCAGTGGTAGCATGGGAACTCATTATATAGTTAAAGAAAAGTTTGTGTTTTTGCCTATTGATAGTGTATTGACAGTAAAAGTAATATACCACAAAATGTAAATATCTTCTTAAAAGTATAAGCATCAACTTGGAAAGATAATTAACCCTGGATTGAGTCAATTTTCATAACCTATGCATCATTTATCCATGACATAATATTGACATGAAGTAGACAACGCGCTTTGTTCTTTTTTGATTTTCTAGCATTCCTCTAATGATAATCTGATTTTTTATCACTTCCCATTACCAAATCTCACAATGATTTTCACTGTACAACATACACATTTATTATTCATGGATAAAGAAAATTGAAAAACAAAGATACTTTGTCTACCCTCAAGAAACTGACATTCTAGTGATAAAGCCTGGCAACCGAATAAATAATTTCAGCAAATGCAGCAAGTTTTATGGTAATAAAATTCACAGGATAAATGAAAGGACAGAGAAAGTCTCCTAAGCCAGTCTCATGAAGCAAGGCTAAAAGGAAGGTGCAGCTACCAAGAAAAACCCTAAGAGGTACGTACTTTAAAGCATAGAAAAAGGAAAGGAGAACACTAAACAGCTCCTATATTTACTGCCCTTGGGGCAAAAGGAATATTTAAACATTTGGAGTGATTTAAAACTTACTGAGTGCTGGAAAGTTTTGGACGTCAAAAAGCTGCAGCTCATTTAATGCCAGAAAAATAATAGTTTAGTATTGTTGTTCTTGTATATTTCAACAGTTTAATCATTTTGCTCAGTTTTCTTAACTTGATCTTTATTGGTGTAGGGCAGCTGGCTTAGCATGTGGCAGCAGGTGCTATTAATTTGTAAAATACATTACACAGCAACAACTTAAAAGACTCAGTGAAGTTATTGCATGTCCTGACTCATCATGTCCTTGTTTAAAATAGCAATGCATATTTTTACATATGTTAGAAGACTATCAGGGAACTCACAGTCATCAGAACAAGGAGAACTTATTGACAAATAGTGGTGTAAAATCAACAGAAATAACTAGATGAACAAACTCTCTGGGTGGCATTTAGTCATATGTCTAACATATATCACATGAGTGAAGTATACAATAATAATTAATAGTAATTTCAACAGTGCCTAAACATTTCGCAACACTTGAATTTTAATTATGTCACAAATTAATCTTCTTTAACCTCCCTACTACCATGTGAGATTATGTAAAACATATAAAGCATAGCGGCTTTTCTATTGGTTTGATAGCAATATACAGATTATGAATCTGAAAGTATCAGGTGATTTAAAATAGCACCTTGCTGAATTATGTTACTCTTTTCCCAGATTGAATCCCAATCACTAGCAGAGATAGAAAAAAAGTGGCAGCAGCCTAGGAAATCACTTTAATTCAACACACCTTGCAACGAGGATTTATTAAGTACCTACCACAGAACAAAAACCAGGCTAGTTGCTAGGTATGCAATAATAAAAGGTACAGACAGGATCCCCCAGAGAGTATTCTTACTATTTAGGGGATAGAGCAATGAAAATAGATAAGGGAATACTGGCTGCTTTGACTGAAGATAGAAAACAGATATGAAAAAGATTTCAATCCCTGTTTCTCAATTTAGATTTTATTCTAAGAACATTAAAAACTCTTTAATAATCAAGGTAGAAGATAGCACCAGTGGAATAGGATTGAGATGGAAATAAATAAATGCATTTTTATTAATTTTTAAAAATATTTATTTTACTGATTTTAGAGAGAAAGGAAGGGAGAGAGAGAAAGAAAGAAACATTGATTGGCTGCCTCCCATATACCCCCCACTAAGGATCGGGCTCACAAGTCAGGCATATGCCCTGACAGGGTATTGAACCAGCAACCTCTTGGTGCATGAGTTGATGCTCAACCACTGAGCCACACCTGCTGGGCCCAACAGGCCTTCTTTACTTGATGGTATGAATGGTTATAAAGAAGGAGGAGAATCAGGTGACTCCCAAGTTTCCACCTTGTAGGACTAAATGAATGGTGTTTTTTATTTATTTTTTTCCTAAGAGGAGGAAAAAACCTTGTATTTCCTTGTCAGTTATACTAATAGAATGCCAGTTGTCCAGACTGTTATTTCATTACTATAACTTGACATTTTTCTCCTCCACTTGAAATTTTTTAATAAATTTTAGTAGATCTAGGACTTAGCAGATGCTCAATAAACAAATGAAATGAATGAGTGAGTGAATAAATTGCTTAATATTACTTCATTTGAAATTTACATTATCCCTAATGGGGAGAAAAAGTAAATAATTTTATATTCATTGTAGAGGTGAGAAATGTGACATAGAATAGATTATAGCTTTTGGCTAAGATTACCCAGCAGGTAAGCAGAAAGTCAGAGGATGGAATCCAGTTCCTTTCACTCACACTCTAGGGCTCTGTTCACTGCATCAATCTACTTCATACTTATTAACTACTTTTTCATTATCTCCATCCTAATGAACAAGTCCACATGAGTTATGTGGTCTTCATATCCAAATTAACCAAGAGGATGTGCAGAGAATTTTCCCTTAATAAATTACTTGATATCATGGGGCATCTCATAATCTACAAAATTACCATAATTAACGAGGGCATGTGGTTGTTGAGTGGATCCTTCAAGCTGTTCCTAAGTTTTGCAAAACAGGTAAAAGATCAGAGGCAAAGAGTGATTATCCACATCCCTCAATCAGTGTAAGAACACACACACACTCACACACACACACACACACTGCAGAGGGTAAGAAATGTTCTCCTTCAATCTAAAAAAATAAAGCACTTTTTATTGTTACCTTTGGTAAATGTGGTTTGCAGAGAGAATAAAGGTATTGTTCCCCCCAAAAGCAAAAACAGGATGCAAATTCAGTCATATATGGACATTGTATAGAGTCCCTAAAAATCTCCATAAGCAGTTTTCACATGATATTTGGAGAAAGTAACCAAAAAAAGCATGTGTATCTAATGTGGAAATGACATAATAAATAAGAAAGCAATGGTTTCTAAAACAAACTCAGTTAGTAGTTCTTGCACACATTAGTATATCAAGAGTTCCAGAGACACTTTCACTTAAAAAGTTATTAAACACAAACAAGATTTTTATTATCTATGAGCTCACAGAATAATATAGGTGATGAAAGTAAAATCACATAATTAAAATGCAATATGATCCAGGCAAAAATAGAGGTGTCCCGATTGGTGTGATATAGTCAGAAAGTGGAGTCGGAAAGGTGACTGTGTTAAGGCTAGGCAAGCCAATATATAGTTTTGTAGACAAAAGAAGTTATAAACCTTAGGAAATGTATTCAATCTCAGCTTTGTTCTGCTCCTACATTGCTTAGGAAACTGGACTAAATGACCTAGGAGGAAATCAAAAATGGTTGTGCTCTCCCTGTTTCTTATTTTTCGCCTCACCATTTCACATTATTCATGCAGTCCAAAGTTAAGGGAAACTGGAAGCCAAAGTCAAACATCACAGAAAAAAGTTCCCTCCTCTCTGAGCCTCATTTTACTCATTTTAAAAGTCCACATAAGCTTTAAAATGTTCTTGGGACACAAACTCTGGTCCAAAACCTAAAGTTCCATCAGTTGTCAGTTCATTCTCTCTCCATTTTATTTTATTTTATTTTATTTCATTTTATTTTATTTTATTTCATTTTATTTTTTTAATCCTCACTCAAGGACATTTTTCTGTTTATCTTCAGATAGAGTGGGAGGGAGGGAGAGAGAGAGAGAAACCTTGACGTGAGGACCCATGGACTGGTTGCCTCCCATACGACTCCAGCGAGGCCAGGGACAAACTGCAACCAAGGTATGTGCCCTTGGCCAGAATCTAACCTATGACTCATTCCTCCACAGGCTGATGCTCTAACCACTGAGCACCAGCCAGGGCTCTCCCTCCATTCTAATCTGCCTCAAAATAGTAGGAATTTTGCAAAAAGCCAGACAACAGGGTAATTTCCAAAGAGTAGCCATTCCTAAGTTTTGTGCATTTTCTAGTTTAGTACAATTCCAAGTGAAAACATAAATAAGTGCAATAGAAATACCAGTCTCTTTGATTGAGATAGATATCATCTAAACTTTAAAACAAGGTTAAAAAAAAATTCAATAGCTCAGTAAGTCTAGGAACACTCTACAATTAATATATACAAACTCTAATGTCAATCACATGGGAAGTAAAAGCAAACAAAGATTTTTAAAATGAGAAGCGAAAGCTCTTTTTTTTTTTTTTTCTGTATTAGAATGTCAAGTGAGGAAAGAAGGGTGAAATTAGAAAGTGACCACTTCACAACCATCATAATATTAACAATGTCCATCATAGATCATCAGAGTGCTAACACTACTGAAGTAGGGGTTGAGGAGTAACAGGATATAAATAGTACAAAAGTATCTCCTCATAAGCACCCATTATTTTCAAAGAGAAAAGTATAAAGTTACAATGGAGGAATCTGACAGATATGACATTAAATAAGTGATCAAATGTTAATAGCATCAGAAATCATACAAATGAACATGATGATATACCTGGTATTACAATGCATTGAGAAGAACAAAATATCATTTCTGTGGTATTCCTGCCAGAAATTTAAAAGACAGAGTTAATCATGAGGAAACATCAGATAAACACAAACTAAGGGCCAGACTGAAAAATAAATTCCCTGTACTCTTTAAAAATTTTAAGGTCATAAAAGACAAAGAAGGACTAAAAAAAAAAAAAAAAAAAAAAGACTATTCCATATATTAAAGAACACTAAAAATATATGACAACTAATTAAAATGTGTGATCCCAGATTAGATCTGAAACAAGAGCAAAAAATGTACCCACATGCACACACACACACACAAATATATACACATATATAGAAGACATTATTCGAGTAAGTACTAAAATTTGAATAAGATCTATGACAGTAATTTTAATTTCTTGATTTGACAATGTACTATGGCTATATAAGAATATTATTGTTTTGAAGAAATAGATAAAGGGGTATTTTGTATATAAGTTGCTCTAAAAAGTTTAGAAAAATATTATATACATTATTATATACATGTGCAAATGTAAATATTTGTGAATATGTATATAGTGAGAGAGAAAATATGATAAAGTACATGAAGTAAAATGTTTTTTTGCAAAATGTCTATTATGTGTTTACAAATTATGTTTGTCTAAAATGATTCCAAAATAAAAAGTTAAAGATCAGGAAAAGATGCTCAACAGCCTTAGTCATTAGGAAATCGCAAAATGAAACCACAATCAGATACCACCTAACGTATATGAAAACAACTAAAGTTTTGAAAAAAAGTGACACTATCTAAAGGTAGTGAGCACTCGAGCATCTAGAACTGTAACACATTGCTGGTGAGAAGGCAGAATGGCACCACCACTTGGGAAGACAATGTGGCAGTTTCTCATCAAATTAAACAGGCACTTACCATATGTCCCAACAATTCCACTCCTAGAAATTTCCCCAAGTGAAATGAAACCTGTTTTCACACAAAATCCTCTATGTGAGTGTTAAAACTGCTTTATTTATAATGGTCAAACTGGAAACATCTCAAATGTCACTAAAGTGGGAAATGAATAAACAGACTGTGGTAAAAACATATAACAGAAAACTACTCACTAATAAAAATGAATGAATTACTGATGTGGGCAACATGGATGAATCTCAAATAAATATGCAAAAGAAGTCAGGTCCAAAATGCAACATTCTGTATACTACCATTTTTATTACATTTTTTTCAAAGTCAACACGGTAGGGGCTTGGGAAAATAGATCCACGTTTGCCAGAGTCTGGTAGAGAAAGGAGCTGGCTGCAAAGGGGCGTCTGGGAATTTGGGGGATAAATGGAGCGGTGCTGCATCTTGACTGTGGTGGTGGCTAAACAACTGAATACCATTATTCAAAACTAGAGAATTCAATAAAAAGTAGGTAAATGTTTCCATATATAAATTACATCTTACTAAAAAGTAAAGAAGAAAAGCACTGAAATTCTAAAAATATAAATCATTGACTCAAATTTGCACAGCTGGCATTGCTTCTCTAAGGGCCTGTTACTCATCTCTTAACTTCTGAGACAAGGGAGTGTATTTCCACTTTCTAGTACTCATTTGTCACCTACAATGTTGGATGTCCCTATCCAGTGCAGTGGGCTTCTTGAGAGACTGAAGCTTGGGCAGTGCTACTTGCCAGCAGTCCTGAAATAACACAGGATGAGGCGCCAAATAGAAACAGCTGGATTTTGAAGATAATGCCCTGACCATTTTAACTATCCTACAGGATACTTCAAGCAGCCTCCTTTCTCAGTAATGACAGCTCAAGGACCTACAGCTGCAACGAAACATCTGCATGTAATGACAATGCTTCCCCATGTGAGGTGGAGTTACAATTGCAGCCACCAACCCAAGAGGAATAGACAAGGAAAGATGCAGAAACTTGGAGGTAGAAAAATTATTTCCTATTTTCTCTCCCAGACAAACAGAGGTAAGGTGAGAGACCCTGTCTGTTTAGGTTGTGGACCCGTTATAAATTCTATGTAAATGAGAGTCAGTGGCAGCTTTTTCGTTGGGTTCTGTGGCCTCAGGTATTGGCAAGCAAGGAGAGATGGCATAGAATTGTACCATCAACACTTGACAATTTTCTGCCTTGTTGGTTTTATGTCAAGTCCTGATCCTTCTCTCCATGAAGACTTGATTTTTTTATAATATACTGCCTGTTTATTAAATAGGACAGAATAAAAGATCAGTCACCCTGCCAAAGAGAAGATTGCAGGGCAATAAATGCAAACTTTCCGAAATTTAGCAATTCTGATGTGGCATTTATTCCTTGAGTCTTTCATAAGTAAAAAATTCAATAAATATTATTACTAGGCCATTAATTGTCATAAAAGGATGTAAATTTTTATGTATGAGATAAAATTTTTGGATAAAAATTTATTGAAAATATGCAATTCTTAAAATTATCTAGAAAGCAGTAAATATTATTTTTCTCTAACTGTGATACGTTTTCATTACTGAAATAGAATAGTGCACTAAAATGAACATGAATACTTCTTCCAATTCTCAGTTTTCCTAGCAGAATAAAAATAGGAAAAAAGAACAAAATAAAGATGAAAATGTCTTGATATGCATAGCGACACCCTCTGAGACCAAAGAGGTAAAGCAGCTGACAACTTGTTTATGATCATACAAGTTAGTGATGTGGCTAAGAAGAGAACATTTGTGTAATCTAAAACATGCTGCCTTACCCTCTATTAATAAAACAAGTAATTCAGTATTACTATAAATAATAGGTTTGAGTTCTACAAGAAGCATTCTTTATCACTTTTATTCTTCAAGCATAAAATCAGGAAAACAACAAAGGATCTTAACCATTCCCAAAGAGGCTTATAAGAGGATACTCTTGTGTAAGTTTTCTGATGGACATGTATGTGAGTTTCAGAAGAGGTATAGAATTAATTAAATAAATATTTACAAAGGATTAAGGTATGCAAATCATGTCTCTTCCTTAGAAAGGCTATTCATAGGTTTGGGCTTCATGGATTGGTGCATGTCTATAATTCTTTGGACTTGCGAGTCTGCTCATACGGAATCAAAGACATAAATATCATAACAAAAAGTACCCATTCTATATCAACTCTCATTTACTAATCATATTTATTGAGCAACTGTTCTGAGTCTTTTATGCATATTACCTGATAAAATCTTCGTAGCACCTCTGTGTGTAACTAGCTCATTCATTCAAGCAATTATTCAGAAATAATTGATTAAACACTATTTTGATCACTGTTTAAGGTACTGGATCCAGAGATTTTTTTTCCCAGCTCTCAAGAAAGCATAGTCTTCAGGAGGAGGAAAACAAGTAAACAAGTCATTTTAAAACAACAAGATACTATTCCCCAGGAAAAGAAAGCACAGAATTCTTCAGAGGCAAAGAGGAGTAGTACTTAAGCCAGGTGCAGGAAGATTCAGGGGCTGCCAAGGTTGGCTGAACTAAGTGATAAGATATAAGAAATGGTTATCAGGCAGGTAGAAAGGAGGAGTAGGGAGATGGTGAGATTACTAATGTCAATGAGTCCAAGTAGATATTTTTTTAAGTTTTTATTTTATTTCACTTTTTAATGATTGATTTTAGAGAGAGAGAGTAATATGAGAAAGAGAGGAGAGAAACTTAATTCTGTTCCACTTAATTCTGTATTCATTGGTTGACTTTTGTATGTGCCCAGACTGGGGATCAAACCTGAGGACCTTGGTATATTGGGGGCAATTCTCTTACCAACTGAGCTACCTAGACAAGGATCAAGAAGATCGCTTTATACTCATATTTTACTTGAGTAAGCTGAATCTTAAGGGGGAGTGAGTAACTTCCTCAAGGTCACACAGTGCTTATGGTCATATATCTTAACTGCTAATGAATTTATATAGCTTTATATTCTATCACAAAATATGCATTTGCTACATATTAACTAAAAATAATTTTTGTTGTCATTAATCATTAACCAAGGGTGTTTTGTTTAAGCATGTTACTTTTATATTTACTCAGTTTTGAGTGGAGTGGGCATTCTTCAACATTCTCCTGATAATGTGTCTTCATTCATACTGTTGCATTAGTCAGCGTTCTTCAGAGAGACAGAACCAATGTACATATCCATCCTATGTATAAAAGTAACATAGAGGATGTATAGATCTCTATATATATATCTATATATTTCCATCTATGTGTGTGTGTGTGTGTGTGTGTGTGTATTATTTACTTAAAAGTTACATTCTTATTATAGGAGTTGACTCATTTAGTTATGGAGGCCAAAAAGTCCCACAATCTGCAATCTCCAAGTAGAAAAACCAGTGGTATAATTCAAGTTGCATCTAAAAACCTGAGAACCATGGGAGATGATTATGTAAGTTGCTGTCTGAGGCCACAGGCCTGAGAACCAGGGGGCCACTGGTTTAAGTCCTGGAGTTCAAAGGACTGAGGACCAGGAGCTCCAACGACCAAGAGCAAGGAAAGATGGATGACTCAGCTCTAGAAGATAAAGAGGGAATGAATTTGCCCCCTTTTCACCTATTGGTCTATTCAAACCCTCAATAAATTGCCTGTCCATGTTGGTGAGGGCTGATCTCTACTTACTCTACTGAATCAAATGCTGAATCTCTTCCAGAAACACCTTCAAAGACACACCTCGAAACAATGTTTTACCAGCTAGCTAGGCATCTCTTAGTTCAGTCAAACTTATAAAATTAATCAACGCATATTACAACTATCTAATTTCTTTCTGAATTCTATGGGTATCATGAGAAATAAAGATTAGACTAGTATATAATTCCAGTGACTGGTTTGGAAATAAAGAGGTAGAACATCCCCTTCCTGCTGATACAGTGCATATAGCCAAGAGAAAAAGCTATGGTTAAGAGTCCCAGGAAAAAAATTAAACCACACATGTTTTTAGTAGTGAATAACCAAAAATGTTGGCTCAAATAATTCATTTCAAAGCAGAAATCTCATACTGTCTTCCCAAGCAACTCCTCTACTTTTCTGAATTATCTTTTATAAAGAACAGTAACATCTTTTTCCTGGTCTTTCTTATCCAGTTATGTCCATACTCAAAACAGTATTAGGGAGTCACTAAAAATCGTCCATTCCTCATATTAATGCATGCACACATGTGCACATGTACACACTTTGTCTAGTTTCTCAACTCTGCATGGCGTAACACACGAAATCTGTGCTTTGGACTACAAAGCTCTGTGTGATCTGGTCCCTACCTTTCTCCAAATTTATCTCAGACTCACTTGTAAGTTTCCTTAGAAGTGTCAAGCTTTTATCTACCTCAGGGCTTTTAAATTTTGTGTGTGTGTGTGTGTGTGTGTTTTAGCTGCTAACAAAACCGACTCCTACTTATTCTTCAAGTGTCAGCTCATGTCCTGAAAGAAGCCTTTCTAATTGTCCCAGTCTTAATTAGCTTCACCCTCTTATTCTACTTCAAATAATACTCTCCCCCTTTTAAAACTTTATATATTATCCATTTCTTACTTGTTATTTTAAATGAATGTATACCTTGTAAGTTCACTGAGGGTAGAGTGTGTAATTTTTAGGTTCAACACTCAAGAGCAGCCACATAATTTGTGGTGCCCAGTGCAAAATGAAAATATGGGTTGCTTATTCAAAAGTTATTAAGCATTTCAAAATGAGGACAGCAGAGCACTGAACCAAGCATGGCACCCCTTTTAGAACAGGACCTGTGTGATGACACAGGTTACACACACTATGAATCTGGCCCTTTTGTCACTTTATATCCAGTATCTACCATAATATCTGATAGAGAATTAATATGTATTAAATGTAATGCATAAATTGTTAGTAGTGGAAATATAATGACACATCTTCATACTAGCATGTGAATAATTTATTCAGAATCAATTCAAGGAACATGTTTGGAGATGAATGGAGAGAGACAAAAGGCATAGTAGACTAATAGGAAAAGGGAATAAAATAGAGGAAGCCTGGAGCACAAAAATTCTCTTCAAAATTTTGCTTGAGGTCATTTTTCCTCTATCAAAAAATAAATAAATAAATAAACCTTCAAAAAAAGAAAAACCATTCAAAAAGTGAAGTAGAAATTTGACTCTTTAAGAAGAAATAACTTTTTCAATACATAAAATATTCTAGGCACAGAATGTTTACATATATTATTTCATTTTACCCTTATCAACATGTGTTTTTTTCTTCCCTACCTGTACTTAAGAAAGCTATAGTTCAGAGAGGTCAGACAAGTTATTTACCTAATTTCACAAAATGAGTTATTGTAGGCCCAGAATTAATTTTCATACATAGGACAGTGTTGTCTTTCCAATGCCTCAGGGGACCCCACATTCCGGAGTGCCTTTCTTGAAGTTTTCTAGGTCCTAGTTTGGTACCTGGGACTCGATGAAACACCCTGAGCTTGGGACCAACTTGGTCGAAGGTTTTTCTTCATAATCTTTTATGCCCACCTTTGACTGTAAAGTCAACCAGTTCTGAGAAGTCAAAAACTTAAGAGAGAATCAACATATTGCCTAAGGCTTCTGATCCCAGCAATCCCTTTCCTTGGGATGTAGCCAAAGAAAATTACTCAACAATGGAAAATACAGCCAGATTTCTGTTTCATTATAGCCTTTTCTATGCATGTAAGAGAAAATATTTTATCAATTTCACTCTTTGCCATAACTGTGCAGGACTTTTCATATGAATTGATTGATTTAGTGACAAATTCAGTACAATGGAAATTATGGAAAGGAGATCAATACATTATAATTCAATGAGCACTCAAAAACAAACAAAAAAAGTTCTGCCCAAAGAATGGTCTAAAGACTTTCTATTTCAGAAGCCCTTACTTTCTATTTCAGAAGCCCTTGCTTGTTCAATATGCAGATTCCTGGGCTCCATCCAGTGGCCCACCCTTGCCCTTGAACTTGATTGAGCTCAGACTGTGTTGTCAAAGATTCCTTCTCACCAGTCTGTGTTCTTGCTACAGTGTTACCTCTTGTCTACAGTGAACAATGGTGGCAGTAATGGTGGCCAGGATTCCTTTACCCTGTGCATTCCTAGACATGTGCATCTAGAGTGATCACCCCAACCCTTCTGTAGGCTCTGGGCCATATATCTTTGACTATTCTGGGAGTAGATCCACCTATCTTTTCTGCAAATCCAGGTGGCTTTTCTGATCAATGCTCCTATTGCTTGTAATTGTTTGTTAGAGGATTGTTCTCCCAGGTTGGTCTTATGCTTTATCAAATGAGAAAGAGTCATCCCTTGCTCAATTAGGACCACTTTTCTTACCTTTCCACAGGACTCTTGCCTATTCTCCCCACTGGGGTGGGAGGCAGGGATATGGTCAACATTGAAAGAGACAGACCACCTTTTATATATGAATACTATAAATGCAGAGTTCAAGAGGAGATGCAATTGTATCTATATGTATACTATATACATATAGTATGTATATACTATATGTATACTATAAAACACTTAATATCTTTAACACGATCAGAAAACTAATTATTATTTATATATACTGCATAGTTTGGGTAAGACTTGCACTTGTGGTCATCATCAATGAGACACAGTAGTGCTTTTTGAGAGTCATTGGAAGACAGTATTCACAGTTGGTGCTGTGAATAATGATTGCAATAGAAGATGTTGCGTCATGAATAATGATGTAACCCGCATTAAGTAAGAGAAAATACAGAAATAAATAGCCAAGTAGACCTATGTTATTTAAAGCAAATAGGTCCTTAAGGCCCATAGAATTTTAAGTAATAACAGAATGTCTACCTTTTTCTCTTATCAGGAGACATGAAATTAGCCAGGGATGGTACATTTGACAATGAGGAACACAAAGATCTGAACAGGTTTCTTGATCTGAACGGGAAGAGATATTACCTGAACACTCTGAAGAATATTCAAATAAATTTACTAGGCAAACAAATCTGAGCACCTCTTCTCCACACATTTGTTGTATAACCTTCATCGATAAATTACCATCTCCTACATGGACCCATAAATTTTGTATTATATATATATATTTTTTTTTTAAAACTTAATTTATTATTTTTAAAAATTATAGATGTCCCTCCTTTTTCCCCTTTTGACACCCTCCTCCTCATTCCCGCCCCACCCCCTGCCTTCACAGTACTGTTGTGTGTGTCCATTGGTTGTACATACATGCACATAAGTTCTTTGGTTTATCTCCTCCTGCCCCAGCCACTCCCCTTCCCTCTGAAGTTTATCAGTCTGTTCTCTACTTCCATGTCTCTGGATCTATTTTGTTCATTTGTTTATTTTATTATTTTTCACAAATAAGTGAGATCATGTGATGTTTGTCTTTCTCTGATTGATTTATTTCACTTAGCATAATGCTTCCCAGGTCCCTCCAAGTCATACCAAAGGGTAAGAGATCTTTCTTTCTTATAGCTGCATAGTGTTCCAAAATATATAGAGTACTCATACAACTCAACAAAAGGAAGACAAACAATAATTTTAAAATGGGCTGAGGACCTGAATAGACACTTCTCCAAACAAGACATACAAATGGCCAAGAGACATATTAAAAAATGCTCAACATCACTCATCATCAGAGAGATACAAATTAAAATGACTCTGAGGTATCACCTCACACCTGCCAGAATGGCTGCCATCAACAAGTCATCAAACAACAAGTGCTGGCGAGGGTATGGAGAAAAGGGAACTCTAGTACACTGCTGGTGGGAATGCAGACTGGTGCAGCCACTATGGAAAACTCTATGGTGTTTCCTCAAAAAATTAAAAATTGAGTTGCCATTTGACCCAGTGTTTTCACTTCTAGGAATATACCCTAAGAAGCCTGAAATACCAATCAGAAAGAATATATGCACCCCTATGTTCATAGCAGCACTATTTACTATAACTAAGAGCAGGAAACAGTCCAAGTGCCCATCAGTAAAGAGGGAATAAAAAAAACTGTGGTACATGTATTATATTTTTTAGTGAAGTTATTTATATTGACAGAAAGAGGTCTGAAAAAAAAATACTTTCCTGGTACCATGCATCCCTGAGGTATAAACCCACAGTCTTTACAGTCTGCAAAAGAATCAGAAAAAGTAATGCACACAGCAAAGGACAAGATAATGTGTTAGACATTTTCATGCCTGAGGAAACATGTGCTCTCCAATGTGAAAAAAGAAAATTAAGCTGAACATTTATTGAACAATAAAAGTAAGCTTATTTGTGAGGAAAACTGAATTACCTTTAACCAGCAAACTACATTTAATATCACAGAAGATAAATCTTAGGCTTAAAAATAGGAGGCAGTTTCCTATAGATGCACCCAACTGTGTGGATAATTACAACAGAGTTATAGTTGTTAACCTGGTAGTTTGGATGGATGCTCTGCAGAATCAAAGTCAAAAGGAAGCACAGTTTCTGTTTGGAGGTTTGTTCCCTGGGTCAAGTGGTATTTGATTATTAGTCCCAATTGGCTTTTGAGTAGCATTTCAGAAGCCATTATGTAGTGACTTGGCATTAAATTTATTCTTCCATACCAGCATGTGGCCATGCACAAGTCTAACACTTTTGAGCCTCACTTGGCTTATTTGCCAAAAGCAGATAATAATGGAGGTAGGAGGGCTGAATCATTGCACACAGGCTTATGCTGGTACTTAGTGGGCGTTAACAGCTTTTATATCTGGATATTTTTTTTATCCCTCAAAGTCACACTTCTTAAGTACTCTTAAAACCTGGATATGGAAAAGTTTAGGTGATAAAATGTTTGATCACATTTATTGTTTTGGATTCTTTCCCCACCCTAAAATCCCAGAGAAATCAAGAGGCTTATATGATGCCTGGGGGGGAAAAAAGGTCCAGAATGTATCAAAATCACTTGTGAAAGTTTCATTTTCTATTCCAGAGGTATCTGTTTATTGCTTGGTGCCAAATACATCCTGGATACCTTTCAGAGAGACAACCAAATTATCCAAACTTCACTCCATCTAAGATCCTATGGGATAGGAACTGATCAAATCATGCTCCCATCCATTTAACACCTATCTTGTTCCCCCTTGAAGAGAAAACTATTTTCCTCCTCAGGTGGCTTAGGCTTCCCTATTATCCATGTTTAAGAACTCGCACACTTGCACACACACACACACACACACACACACACTGATACTTTTTTCAAAAGAAGATTGTAAAATTATCTACGAGATTTAAAACTCAGTTTTCTCTCAAAGGTGAGAGGTGGTAGGGCAGAGAGATTTCCTTCATCTCTCTTGCCTTTCTAAAGTAGGAATAATAAGCACAAATTAATACCTACCTTTGAAGAACTGAAAGTCTAGCATGTAATTTGTATTTCCATCTTAATCAACTCCAACATTTATTCAAACATCAAAGCATGCAGATCCCACTCCCCTAATAAGTCCCAAGTTCTCCCACTTCTCTCCAGCCTCTTTAGTAGCATCCAAGGTCAGGACGCACCAGCCCTCATCTGGGTGACTGCTACAGATGGGTAATGGTCTCTTACTTCACTGTTGTTCTGCTCAGATCTTGTCTCCACAAAACAGTAAAAACAATCTCTTCAAAATATGAATCGACACATGTTGACACTCCTGTTTAAGAATCCTTGCCTCTTGTCCTTTAGATGAAGTTCAAACCCATTGACATGGCCTTGCTTGATCAAACCCTACTATTCTGTTCAGTGTTCCTTTTTCTACTCAGTCAAGAACCTTCAATTAAATGGAAATGTATTCAATGCTTTAGCTAGAGCAGACACTTTCTACTCTTAGACTCTTGAAAAGTTGTGCTCCAGGCCATCTGTACCTTCACACTCTCTGTTTAGATAATTTCTCTATTTCCTTGGGCATCAGCTCACCCATGACTTTATCTGAAAGAATGTTCTGGACTGTTTAGTGAAGTGCTTGCCAGAAGATATTGTGTGACATCATATATTCTCTTCACACATTGTAATTACTTGTTTAGTGTTAATCTTATTTATTAGATTGTGTTAAGAAAGAAGGAACCATTCTGTCTTGTTTGTCTAGTCTAGCACCTAACACTGTGAGTGTTAAATAAATATCCACTAGATGAATGCATGACACAACAAGTAGTAGAATGCATAGTATCTTAATTATGGCTGTGCAGGTATTATGAGCAATATTCAACTTGCAATTTATTGTAACATGTCCATTTATTTCAATTATTTCAATATCAGAATTAAACTAGCAACCCTCCAAAAACCATAAGAGTTTTTGGTCAAATATATGGTAACAGTAGACTGACTAGACTTTGAGGGGTGAGCACACAATGTAATATACAGATAATGTATAATAGAATTGTACACTTAAACCCTAGATACTGTTATTAACTACTGTCACTCAATATAGTTAATAAAAATGAAAAAGACACATATTCTGTAGTCCTTTTATAAATTTATTTTTGAGCCAGTTTTTGGATTAAGTAAACATTTCAGGGTCCAACAGTCCTAGTAATAGACAACCATCCATGTGGAAGAAGAGGCTGTAAAAATTAAAACCTATAAAGAACCTACTTGTATGAAAATGATGCCACTGACCAGACAGTGGAATGTATCTGGAATAAATTTGGTATAAGATGCCCGAGAAACCAAAAAATGAAAAAGTGAATTAAATGATCAGTAGTCAACACAATATCTGAGTCTTTGCTTTTGCAATCTCATTCCTTGGCATGACGCCTAAGGTATTTTTCAGCAGTGGAAAACAAAGCAAGATTTTCTGTACATTGTAACATTTATCAATTGTCCACCATGATTGTGCAAAATTTTAATATAATTGACCAATTCAGTGAGATAATCAGGTGAATGGAAATTCTGAAATGAAATCAATATATTACAATACAGTGAACACTAAAATACCAGTGCTTCCCAAAGTTTCATCAGCAGAACTCTTATTTCAGAAGCACAAGCTTATAGAATATGCCAAATTGTGGGCCTCATTCCACAACTACTGAGACAGAATCTCTCCAGAAGTTCTAGAAATATGTTTTCTTTATGTGCAACACATTTTTCTTAATGTATAATTTTTATGGGAAAATACTTGAAACAACAATTTTAGAATAATATGAACAACAATACTATAGAAACTATGTTAACTAAAGTAATGACTTTATTCTGGTCTTCACAGATGTATGAATAGAATTAACAATTCTTAACCTTTTTTAATATGACCTGGAGAAAAGCTACCTAGATATATAATGAAATTTGAAACCAAATGACATGATTTTTAATCAACACTAAATCACTTACCTTGAATGTGACCTTAAAGCTTTTACTTAATCTCTGAGCCCCAGGAGCCACAGGTATAAAATAAAGGAAATAAATTAACCTCACCTGTCATTAATCATGTACAAGAAATGTATAGATAGCAATGAGGAAGGAAGAACTACAGGCTCTGGGATCACATGGAACTGTGCCTGAGTACTAGGTCCATCATCTAATAGGTAGGAGACCTTGGACAAACTACTGCTCACAGGTTTCAGTCCAATTAGCTATAGCATACACCCAATAATATCTAATTTATAAACCTATCTGAGTAATTATACAAGATTATGTTAGTAAGGCTGTTTGGTGTACATTACTTATCATCTCTCTGAAAACAGAAGGAACTTCCTTATCTTCAGCCTTGCACACATAAGATTCAAGGATAGGAAGCTCAGGTTCAGTTTATAATAAGAATATGAGGCTTTCCAATTACATCATACTCAGCATGCATCGTTACACCCTATCCTCCAAATTTCAGAATTTTAAAAGAAGAATATAATTTCTGTTTTTCCCTGATACCCACTTATTTTCATTTTTTACAGTGTTTTTCTCTTTGAAAAGTCTGCATTATGCCTTTTTTTATTACAAAGTAAGCCATGAAAAAACAAACAAACAACCAAAAAAAAAAAAACATAAATCTGTCATAGGATTTTCTTAAGCTAAACTGCTTCAAACTAGTCTATTAAAGGGAAGTTGTATTCCACTATAAATCAGCTGATAAAAACATGACTGAAACACCTGTGGGCATAGCTTTCAAAGAATAATTGTGAACCCTAATTGATTAAGATCAAAGCAACAGAGTATGGTCACACCACCACCTACTCACACTTGCCTTTCTTCAAATAAAAGTTCTTGCTCTGTCTACTGTTCAGGTGAAGCTTGAATACAACTCAAATTATACAATTAAAAAGAGATTCATTGTAGAGCTCTTTTGTATGCTGCTACTTAAGCCCATCATTCTTAAATGAACCATATAAGCAAAGACACCACCTTTGCAAGGTGATCCCTGAGAACCTACAAAAAGCAGGAGGGCCACCTTATATTTAGAAGGATTCTGTAATGTCACCTAGAAACTGAGGATATCTGGAGAGGGGGACAAAATTTGCCCAAGATCAAACAAATCTGTTTATTAATGTATACTTCTTTCTGTGTGTGTTCTAGTTCTTCAATAAGATAATTTAAAAATATTTATTGAGTGTTCGCATGTCTATCATTGAGCTAAAGAGACAGACTCCCTATTATATAATATCCATTGTAGGAGGCTTTATTTTCATGCATTGATAACTTCTTTTTTTTTTTTTATCCTCACCCGAGGACATTTTTCCACTCTTTGTTCAGGTAGAGTGGGAGGGAGAGAGAGGAACAGAGAGAGAGAGAGAAACATCGATGTGAAAGGGACACATCGAGTGGCTGCCACCCGCACAACCGACCAGGGCCGGGGACAAACTGCAACCGAGGTACGCGCCCTTAGCGGGAACCGAACCCGGGTCTCTCAGGACCGCAGGCCGACGCTCTAACCGCTGAGCCAAACTGGCCAGGGCCATTGATAACTTCTTTAAAGATGATGTATAGGGTGACATCATAGAGAGTAGAAGGGACCGGAAGGGCGAGCTCTCATGGAAGATTGGTCAGGAAACACCTCTTGGAAAGGAGTGTGTTTCAGCTGAAACCGAAATTGGAGAAGGAAACTGCCATATAAGGAACTAGAGGAAAGAACATTCCAGGCAGCAGTGAACTCATGTGCAAAAGGTCTGAGACACAGACACAAGGGAAACTAATGTAAAGGGGAAGAGAAGTACCAGATGAAGTCAGAAAAATATCACTTAAATAAAACAAACAAACAATAACAACAACAACAACAAAAAGCGACCTCTTATTCAGAATCAGTGGGAACGCAAAATGGTACAATCATTTTTTTAAGACAGTTCGATAGTTTTTACAAAACTGAACATAATCTTACCATAGGATCCAGCAATCACATTCCTTGCTATTAACTCAAAAGAATTGATAATTTATCTGCACAAAAACCTACATGTGCATGTTTATAGCAACTTCATTCATAATTCCTAAATCTTGGAAGCAATAAAGATGTCCTTCAATAAGTGAATAGATAAATTGTTGTGGTTAAGATGTTATTTAGCGCTAATAAGAAATGAGCTGTCAAACCATGAGAAGGAAAATTTAAATGCATATTGCAAAGTGAAAGAAGCCAATATGAAAAGACTACATGAGTTCCATATTATGGAGAAGGCAAAACTATGGAGAGAGTAAACAGATTAGGAGTTACAGGGGAGAGAAAGATAAATAGGCAGAACACAGGGGATTTTTAGTGCAGTGAAATTATTCTCTATGATACTACAATGATGGATATAGGTCATTAAACATTTATCAAAACCCACAGAACTACAGCACCAAGAGTGAACCCTAATGAAAATTATGGACTCTAGGTGATTATGATGTGTCAGTGTAGGTTCATCTATTATAAAAAATGTCCCACTCTGGTGGGATATATTGATAGTGGGGGAGGCTATGTGTGTACAGGGTGTGCCAGGAGATATATGGGAACTCATTGTACTTCCCTCTCAATTTTTTGTGAACCTAAAACTATTCTAAAAATAAAGTAAGCTAAAAGTAAAAAAAAAAAAAAAAAAATTACCAAACCATCACTTGGAAGAGTATAATCTGATTGAATCACAGAGCTAGCAGTGGATATAGCTGGAATTAGTTAAATGACTGTGACTTCTGAGACACTACTCTTTCTTCACACAAAAAGTGTATGCCAAAATAATTTAATATATGTCTTTTCCTATCTAGTGGAAGATCTCCTCTCCCTGTTGAACTATATACAAAATGTCATGAGTAGTAACAGATTATTAACCTAATACTCTGTTGTCACAAAAACATGGGAAACATGGGAGCTAGAATTAATTTTTATAAGTGGACAAAGGGATAATGACAGAGACATAAAATTCTGTCTAATTTTCTCTTGATAAAAAGAGATGCCTACATTACTTTAGATCAAAAGGCACACAGACTGAAAGAGATGAAAAAAGACAGTTCATGAAAATGGACACAAACAACAAACCCAAAACAGTGTGATCGAAATATTTATACCCGGCAAAATATAATTTAAAACAAAGGCTATAACAAGAGACAAAAAAGCACCCAGTAACTCCACCTCTGGGTATTAATCTGAAGAAACCCGAAACACCAAATTTAAAAAGACATTTACATTCATATATTCATTCAGCATTATTTACAATAGCCAAGATACGAAAGCAACCTAAGTGTCCATCAATAGATAATGGATAAGGAAGTGCTGCATATATACAATGGAATATGACCAGCAGTTAATGACGTTCCCCTTTTCTCCAAAATCTCTGCAGCACTTATTATTACTCATCTGTTGATAGTAGCCATTCTAACAGGTGTAAGGTGGTATCTCATTGTAGTTTTGATTTGCATTTTCCTAATAGCTCTTAAAGTTTTCATATATCTGTTGACCATCTGCAACAACATAAATGGACCTAAAGGGTATTATGCTGAGTGAAATAAGTCAGAGAAAGACAAAGGCCAGATGATTTAATTTATATGTGGAATCTTAAAAAGAAATCAATAAACAGGCAGAACAGAAAGACTCATAGACACAGAGAACATTTTGAGGGTTGCCAAATGGGGGAGGGCTTAGGGAAGTGGGTGAAAAAAGTGAAGGGATTTAGAAGTACAAATTGGTAGTTACAGAATAGTCATAGGTATGTAAAGTACAATATAGGGAATATAGTCAATAATATTATAATAACTGTGTCTGGTGTAAGACAGGTACTGGATTTATCAGAGTGATTACTTCATAAGTTATATAAATGTCTAATCACAGCTTATACACCTGAAACTAATAATGTTGTATGCCAACTGTAATTTAAAAATAAAAAGGGGGGAAAAATAAAAAAGAAAGGCCTACATTTCCCATCTTGCTTTGTGTTTAAGTGAGACCATAGGACCAAATACAGGCCTGTGGATTGTGGAAGGAAATGAGATATGCTAGTTACAGATCATGTTTCTTTAAAACCTTTTTGGTGACTCTCTAGTTCATTATCTGCCATTATACGTAATTGACATTTAATCTCCCTGTAGATTAGCAAAGCCACTATATGAAAGATACTTGGGCCTGTAAGTCACCATGAGCAAAGCTACCCACCAAACCCCTTATTGAACTGTGACATGGCTGAGTATTAATGGTTTAAACCATAGACATCTGGGTTTTTCTTACAACTGTTTACCGACCATACAGAAACTGTGGAGTAATCACATGTGTTGCTGACTTCAAATTCAAAGATATTGATATTGATTCTTTGCTGGGTGGTTAGGCATCTATTTTGTTTTCCACTTCAATCTCTAAATACTAAAAGTAGCAAAGGAATTTCTTTTCATGGATCATGAATCATTACTTACTACAGTGCTTTTGCATGAGCACTCAATACATGAAACTGAATAAAATAACATTTGTTGGATTAAATATTTAAAAAATTTACCCAAGCAACTGGCCCTGGAGGACCATTCATGTGGAAAAGGAAAACACAGACTTGGTCTATAGCTTCAATATGCCCCATTTGACTTTGGTTGAATTAGAGACTTCACTGGATGGGGTTGGACTAAAACATCTAGGAAAACACTTCTAGCTCTAAAACAAATATATCATTGAAATCCAAGGATTTTTTTTTTTTTGTTCTGCTCTGAAAGCCTTCAGCGTGTCAACACTTCTAAAAATATTTTGCCTTCAAAATTTTAAAGTTCTCTGAGCACCTGTTCTTTTTATCCTGTATGTGAGCCAAATAATATGCCATAGACATCATTTTGCTTCGTCAGGTCATGGTGAATTCATTATCATGGTGAATGCAGAAAGCTCTGGCTTTCTCTCATGAGCTTCTCTTGAGACTTATTACAGAAGGTTTTTTATAGAATAAATCCCTTAACATCTGCCTAAATTTAGTACATCTGATCATTAACAGTCATTATAGCTAATCAACATCTAAGCCTCATTAAAATAATACATTAATGAGATGAAATGAGAGTAAAAACCCAATAATGTTAAATGTTCATTTTAAATTGTCAGCCTTTTGAAACATGGCTGTAAAAGAATGTGGCCTGTCAGCTTAAAGCCCTGTCTTAAGCTTTTCTTAAGTAGCCTGGACTTTCCATAATAAATGTGTGCATTGAGTCCCAACTAAAATATAATTACACAGTACTCACCCAGCTGTTAATGTGTGGAATTAAACAATATTAAACTGTCCATTTTCAGTCAAGCAAATTAATAATTTATAAAAAATAAACTTGAATTATTTCAGTCTTTCAAAGCAATATTTATACATGATATTTTATTTCTTTTATGTGGAAAGATTAGCTAATTAATTTCAGTTCAGTCACCATTTTAAAGGGTGTAACTTACTCCTGTTCCTGGGAGATTTTATATATATTAGGATTGCATAATGTTATACATGAATAACAACTTTCAATATCTCAACAAGTACAATACCCTGAAATTTTCAGGAGACACAGAGACTATCTTAACAATAATTACAGCACTTATTTAAGTTCTGTCTCATAAATAATCTGTTTAGAATGTCCTAATGACATAAAAATGTGTAGAAATAATCACTTCCTCCCCATTTCTTGCCAATATTATACATAAAATCTGAATTTTTTGGTTCAAAAAGGTAGATCTCTTTCTTACCACCTTTATAAATGTGATGTCATATCCCAGTTATTTCTCATGATCTTTCTTCAGGCTTCCTGCTACACAGCCTTTATTCTAGTTATATCTTCTTTCACAAACTCTAATCCATATATTATAGGTTTTCTCAGCTGTTTTCCCACAGATGCCTAAGCCTCTCACTTTTATAAAAGAAAACTATCCTCTATAGTAGTTTCCCACTTATTGAGAGGTTAAGAATAAATTGGACCCCTATAAGGTAAGGAAATGAAGATTCTGCTACATACAATTTTCAGCAAAATGTATGTAAATTACAAGGACAAGTGGTCTTATTATTTTGTTATTGATGTTAATCCTCACTTGAAGATATTTTTTCCACTGATTTTTAGAGAGTAGAAGGGAGAGAGGGAGGGAGGGAGAGACAGAGAGAGACAGAGAGAGAAACATCAATGTGAGAGAAACACATCAATTGGTTGCCTACTGCACATGCCCAGACTGAGGCCAGGAATAGAATCTGCAACACCAAAGTGTTATGGGTTTGATATCAAGGGCATGTGCTTGGGTTGCAGTTTCAATCCCATGGGCAGGAATCAACCAATCAATATGTCTCTCACATTGATATTTCTCTCTCTCATTGTCTTTGTCTCTGTTTAGCTCAAACCATCATCTGGCCACAAATCGTTCACATTCCTCTCACATGCAAAATATATTATCTCCTGTTGAAGGACCTTAAAAAGTCATTTCCATTACTGCATCAGGATTGAAATCTAGGATACAATCCTCTAAACTGATTCCAGATGTAGAAAGGACTTCATTATTACTATTCTGTAGGTGTAGTTCCTCTGACCCAGAGACCTTGCACTAAAAAGGTAAGTTAATGTCATTATTCATAGATGACATGATACTGTTCATAGAAAACCCTAAAGACTACACACACACACACACACACACACACACACACACACAAGCTTACTAGAATTGATAAATGAATTCAATAAAGTAGCCGGATAAAAAACTTATATTCATAAATCAGTAGCAATTTTATATGCCAATAATAAACTATCAGAAAAATAAATTAAGGTAGCAATCCCATTTACTATTGCAGGAAAAAATAATCTAGAAATAAGTTTAACCAAGAAAGTAAAAATCTTGTATAGTATAGGATACTAAAAAAAAAAAAAAAATTGAGGAAGATACAAATAAATAAACATATACCATGTTCAAAGATAGAATTAATATCATCAAAATACTACCTAAAGCAATCTATAGATTCAATGCAATTTCTAATAAAATACCAATGAAATATTTCAGATGTAGAACAAATATTTCAAAAATTGATATGAAACAAAAATAGTTTCCAAACAGCCTCAGCAATCTTGAGAAGGAAGGAAAAAGTTGGAGATATCACACAACCTGATACCAAACTATGGTACAAGGTCATTATAATCAAAACAGTCTGGTTCTGGCATAAAAACAGGCATATGGATCAATGGAACAGAAAAGAGAGCCCAGAAATAAACCTGCATCTTTATTGTCAATTAGTATATGACAAAAGAGACAAGAACATGTAATGGAGTAAAGACAGTCTGTTCAATAAATGGTGTTGGGAAAATTGAACAAGTACATGCAAGAAAGTGAAATTAAACCATCAACGTACAAGAGTAAACTCAAAATGGATGAAAGACTTAAATGTAAGTCACAAAACTATAAAAATTTCCAAATAAAACATAGGCAATAAAATCTCAGACATTTATTATAGCAATATTTTTGCCAATACATTTCCTTGGGCATGGGAAACAAAAAATAAATAAATAAACAAGTGAAAATACATCAAACTAGAAAGTTTTTGCACAGCAAAAGAAACCATCAACAAAATAAAAAGGCAACCCATTGAATGGAGAACATATTAGCCAATGATAAATCTGATAAAGGGTTAATTCCCAAAATATATGAACACTATATAACTCAAAACTAAGAATACAAATAACCCAATTTTTAAAAATGGGCAAAGAATATGAATGAAGACTTCTCTAAAGAAGACATTCAGATGGCCAACAGACATATGAAAAAATGCTCAATTTCACTAGTCATCAGAGAGATGCAAATTAAAACCACAATAAGATATCTCCTCATGCCTGTCAGAATGTCTATCATCAATAAATCAACAAACAACCAGTGTTGGCAAGGAAGTGGAACAAAGGAAACCCTCATGCACTATTGGTGGGAGTGCAGACTAGTACAGACACTATAGAAAACAATATGGAGTTTCCTCAAAAATTAAAAATGAAACTACCTTTTGACCCAGCAATCCTACTTCTGGAAATAGATATGAAGAAACATGAAACACTAATTTGGAAGAATATATGCATCTCTATGTTCACTGAGCATTATTTACAATAGCCAAGATCTGGATATAGCTCAAGTACCCATCAGTAGATGAGTGGATAAAAGCATTTACACAGTAGAGTACTAGTTGGCCACAAGAAAGAAGATAATCTTACCTTTTGTGACAGCATGGAGGCACCTGGGAGTTATTATCCTAAGTAAAATAAGCCAGTCAAAGAAATGCAAATACCATATTATCTCACTTATATGTAGAATCTAATGAACAAAATAATTGAACAAACAAAATAGAAACAGAAGCATAGATGTATAGAACAGATTTAAAGCAGTTAGAAGGGATGGTGGTAAGGGGGCTGTGTGAAAAAAAAGGCAAAGGATTAAGCAAAATAGATAGATAGGTAGGTAGGTAGGTAGGTAGATAGATAGATAGATAGATAGATAGATAGATAGATAGATAGATAGATGGCACATAGACACAGACAACAGTATTGTGATAGCAAGTGGGAAGGGGGTGTGGGGATGTGGAAGTGGTCAAAAGGGGGGGATAAATGGGGATGAAAAGATACTTTACTTTAGGCAATGAGTGCATGGTGTAGTATGAAGATGATGATTTATTGAATTGCATACTCGAAACCTGTATGGTTTTATTAACCAGTCACCACAATAAATTAAATTTAAAATAATAACAAAAATAAAAAAGCAAGCCATATGCTATGCACACAAACAGCATTCTATGGTGAGATAGTGGAAGACAGATAATGATATATATGCTCATTTAAAAGTAGAGGAATAACAAGCATATAGCAATCACTGGAATATGTAATTTCTGAAATCTACCTAGATATGCATTACCAAATCACTCTGCTACATAAGCACGGAATGTTACTTGATTAGGGCCCAGTTTGCTCCCTAGCAGTATCTCCTCATCCCTTGCTCTTCAAGGTTCCTGGCTTCACCCTGTTATTTATTCTTTCTTTACTATAAGAAATGTCCTCTATGTAGCTTTCTGAATCTTTTTCATTCCACAGGAAATTAAGAATCCAGAGACCTCCTTGTCCTTTGAGCTATCTCAACACCTTTCAGTCTGTGTCAACAGAACACCATTAACCCTTTGTGGGTTTTCTATTAGACTATATCCCATCCCATTAAACAAAAGCTAGGCCTATGTGAGCCAAGCATCTCTCTCTGCATTTATTTCCACTTATTTTAGGAATTAGGCTTCTGGGACTATGCCCTTAAAATCTTTAGAATCCCTTCTGTTTCACTGAATAGTTTTCCCAAATTCCATTGTAAAGGCTCCAAAAGTCTTACAGACTTGATCTTGATTTGATCTTTACCTCGAGATTATATTACATTCAAAAGGATGAGGAAGCCACCAAAGAAAAATACTAGAGAAAAAAGAGGTGCCATTTTTCTGATGGACTTAAGTATAAGAGAAGCGGAGATATCACTTACTGGGAAAAGCAATGAATCTGAAACTGACAAATTCTCTAAGAGAGAGGAATAATTATGCAGATCATGTAAAATACGCAGTTTCTTCAATTCATATAACCAAAAAGAGAAATTTTTATATGTCATTAATGTTAAGTAGACCTTGGTTTGTGTTAGAGAATTGGTAGAAATTACTAAATTAGTTTATCATTCATAAAAAATTACCTTGGCAAATAACTACTTCCCATCTTGAAGAACTCCTTTAAATACAATAAAGAAATGTTGCACTTTGAGATCTGAGAACACAAGGAAGACAAAGTTGTACTTGTCTTCTCTGCACACACCTCAATACATGTTTTCTCATTCTTTTTAAATATTTAATTGTTTTACCAAGGATTCAACTTATCTATTTAAATTTAAGTAATATATCATAAAATATAATAGTGGGATGAGTGGTAATCTGGCAAGGGAAAGAATAATATTTCCCTATAATTATTTATAAAATACAATTTGATCCTTATGTCTCAAATTGTAGAAGCATCAGTATCACCTAATTACATGTAAGAAAAACATATAATCTGTTATCTGGCCCAAACCCTGACCTTCTGAGTCAGATTCTGCATTTTAACAATATCCTAGGTGATTTGAAGTATATTAAAATTTGAGAGGTACTGTCCTGGACACTGAAAATGGTAATACAAGGTAACTAATATGTTAACACCTGCCGCAAAGAAATTCATTTTTCAAAGGAGATAATACGCAAGTAAGCCAATAGTTATTTTACTGTGTCATTATTGAAGGGTCAGAAAGAGTTCCTTTTTTGAACCTAGATTTTGACTGAAATAAAGTGAAAAATGGGAAAGAAGAGAATTATTACTTGAAATGTCATTCAAGCTGTCACAATGCTTATTAACTAATGGTAGAGAGAGTAAAAAAAGAAGGAATATAGACATAGGTGTATTGATAGAGGGAGGCAGAAAGCTGTAGAATTATCCAGTGATTTCCATTAACAAGAAAAGAGGGAGGTTTGATTTTTGAGAGCATATTTATGGATAAAAAATCCTAACAAACAAATGATAAGAGTTACCTGGAGATATATGAAGAAAAAAGTGCTTATTTTTAAAATTCACTGAAGTTTATGATTCTGTCTTATCAGTAACTGTTGACAGATAAACACATAGGTAGGACAATACTAAGAAGCCTGATCCAAAAGGATGACATTCCCAAGTTTATTTAACCAAACAAGAACTGCATGAAGTAACCAGAAAATAATATAGAATGCATTCTCTCAGAGACTATCTACTCACCAATAATTAAGAATTCTTATTTCTTCATGGTGAGAAAAATGGAGACCCATTTCTGAACCCACCATATATCCTATATTTCATTGTATGAACACATGTATAATAAATTGTACTTATTTTTTTATTCACATGGAAGGTTCACCTACTCTTACTATATGCACTGGTTATCTTCATAAAACCCTAATTTAGGAACTTCTTCAAGATTTATTTATGCAGCTATACACTGAATGAACCCTTCCTCAATATTAGAGGCCAGATTCTGGTATACAGAGATCATTTATCTTTCAAGCATCAAAGATAGGCATTTACTCAGGATCATCTCATGTTACATCAACCCTGTTTGAATTTTCTGGAAAATGTTCTCTTGATTGTGTCTGAACCTAGTACTACTCTCATGGATATTGTAATCACAATTCAAAAATGATTGTTTATCATTTACAAAAATTATGTTCTTCACAATTCTCAGCTCATGTTTGCCAACATTACATATCTCTTCCTGAAACTTCTTGCTTTTCTTCTCCCTATATATCCCCGCATTAGCAGGTGTATGAAATACATGCATATGCTTGGAATGCATAATTAAGTATATCACCTATCAACATTGGTTTTCTAAAGAGGAAAAACTTAGTGTATTAAGAAATTTGTGTTTGTTTGTTGCCTGAGAAGCATTTTTCTTGCTGTACAAATCCTTCCAGTCACTGGCTATACGTCAGAATGGATATCTGTGGCTCAGTTCAAAACACAGTGTGTGTGTGTGTGTGTGTGTGTGTGTGTGTGTGTGCATATAAACTAGATATCCTTTATTTTTCTGCTTGACCTAGCATACATTTCAGTATAAGAGAATCATCTTGACTACTATGTAGAAAGTCTTATTTCATGTAGGAATTACATCAACATTTCTCTCCTTTTTTTAAATAATAGACTCAAAATAATGTATGAAAATTATGCATTAATTAATCCCATGGGGGGGGGGGACAGATACAGTAATGGAGAACTACTCTTTTGTCAATTTGTGTTTCTGGGATTCAGTTCATCTTTATAATAGAAGCTAGAATTTTTACCTTAAATAATGATTCTAAAAATAAGTAAAATAATCTATAAAAAGGGTGGAGCACAGTGTTTTTTCTCAACCTATGCATGGGAAAAGATGTTGCTTTTTTCCATTTCCCTTTCCTTGACCAAGCAAGGAGGCATTTAAGAAGTAAAGGGAAGTTGAAAAAAGATCTAATATTCTTTATGCTCTTACAAACATGGTTTCCCATGAAATGTGGGGGATCCAAGTTCCATCTGGTCATTTAAAAATTCTATGTGCCATCTATCACTCTAGGCACTAAAGATACAATATTTAGAATGAGTGTGAAACAGTTCCTTCTCTTTTAGTATATGGAGAAGTATTCCTATAAGCCTCACTGTGTTGATCTAGTCAGTGTGATGCACACCCTTACACATGCCCCATCAAGCATGCCACACACAAGTTTCCTGCTAGAACTAAACTCTGTTCCACTCATCAGTATACTTAGTAGAAATCATGATGCTGTAACCTGATTTTTGAAAGTCACTTCTTTTGATATCTGCACACACCCTACTATGTATTACATTGTCAGTGATGATTATGATAAAGTTAAAATGAATACAACAGAATTTGAAACAACTCTAGGAAGATTATTTTAAGTATATCACTCTTCTTTCAATTCTTTCCTGATCTACTCAAGGAAAGATGGTTTTGAATGACCAGATACCTCCACAATGATATTCCTCTGATATTTCTGTCCTAACTGATTGTGTTAAAATATCTCAGTTAAATAAGCAAATATTCAGACCAATGATTTATGATAGTTAATAACATCATTGATGTGGAAATAAGGAAGTGTATTTTGTCCTTTCTGAAATATATATGATTTGTGGATGTTTGAGGTTAGCATTAGAAATCAATTACCTAAATTCTTATTTTAAACATTAGAGAAAAAAAACGATATGTCTCAGGAAAAGTAATAAAGGATGCAATACTAGCCTTACCTCAAACAACATATAACTATGAAGGATTATGGTTATATTGGAAAGTAAATGGTTTTGGTGGGAAGAGACAAGAATATATTATAATTTGAGGTTACACCCATTAGGATGCTTTCAGCCATGTAGCAAATAGTATTGTTGGTGCCCCATACTATTTATACTTTTGCAAGTGAAGAAGTAGCAGCTTATACTTGCATGTTCTCCAGAGTTCCACCCGTGTGCTGCAGGTGAATTCTTGCTGAAGGTGCCAGGAAGGTTACACCTTTCAAACCACCTTAATCCCATGGCCAATGATGAAACAGACTAAGAAAACAAAACAAAACAAAACAAAAAAGCCCTTCTTTTCTACTAGTAAAAAATAAATGAAAGATTCTGAAAATGGCGGTGGAGTGAATGGAAGCTAAACAGACCATCTCCCAGGACCAAACTGGAATTACAATGAAAATAAAGACAAATCGTCAAGAAAAGGCAACCAAAAAGCAGCTTGGAGGACCACATAACCAGCGACACAGACTCAATCCTGGTAGGATTGGAAGACGTGAGAGGGGGCCGGGAGTCCACGGTCCGCAGAGGCCTGGGCTGGGACCTGCGGCTTGGGCTGGGGCCTGCTGGCTCAGCTGGGACCAATGGCGGCCTCCTCCGGGACCTACAGGCTCCGCTGGGAGCTGCGCCCAAGCTAGGTGCTACCCCCACAGCTGGGTGCTACGCCCTTGGTCGGAGGCTACCACTGCCTCGGCCTGGAGCAGAACCCTTAGCTGGGAGCTAAAACCCCAAGCAGCTCCACAACACAGAGCCGGGACAGAGGCTACATTAGCAGCAGCCACTCAACTTGGGCTCCAGCAGAGAGAGGGCAGACTGGACTGGAAATGTGTGGGGACACTTGGAATTTGGAGGGCACTCAGAGCTTTTGGTGAGTTGCAGCCAGGCAGGACTGGGGTCATCTTACTCATTCCCAAAGCCCTGGGGAGAGGTGGAAGCTCCTCCCTCGGAGATTCAACCCCACCTGGTGGCCATTCAAATGCCAATTGAGGCCCATTAACAACCAGCATCTGCCCCACCCTTGGGAAATCCTTTTACACTGAGCACCTGAGGGAGTTTTTCATTCAACTCAGAAACCAAAGTTCTTTAGGTGACTGCTACTAATAGCCTCCAGGCAAAAAAACTAGAGGATAACTACCATTCCCTGGGCTAGCAACTCTACCCAGGAGAGTAAGACTTGACAGTGGTGTTTAAAGTGGGTCCTCTCTGTTTCATCCAAACCCAGGAGAGGGAGCCACAAACAACAGAACACCAACACACAGGGAAAATTTGGCAGGCTCCAAAGCTCACTGTGGTAGCCAAAATAGTGAAACAAAGAAACAAAAGCCAAATAAAAAACCAGGAGACCTCTACCAAAGATGAGATAAATGAGGTGCAGTAAAGCAAGTTAACGGAACTAGAATACAGAACAATGATCTTGAGGAAGCTCAACAGCATGTGTAAGGACATGAGCACCATGAGTAAAGACATAGAAATGTTGAAAATCAACCAGTTGGAAATTAAAAACCACCAAGAAGAAATGAAGAATGACATATCAGAAATAAAAAACACATTGAAAAGTCTAACTAGCAGAGTAGAACAAGCTGAGGACCGGATCAGTGAATTAGAAGATAGAGTAGAAAAAAATCAACCAATCAAAAAACCAAAAGGAAAAAATAATTATAAAGCAGGAAGACAGCTTAAGAGACAACCGGGACAACTGGAAATCTAATAACATTCACATCATAGCAGTCCCCGGAGAAGAAGAAAATGAGCAAGGGTTAGAGAATATATTTAAAGAAATAGTGATAGAAAACTTCCCTAATTTGGTGAAAAAATAAGGCATTCAAGTTCAAGAAGCACAGAGAGCCACAAGCAAGAAGAACACAAACAAGCCCACACCAAGACACATAGTAATCAAAGTGCCAAAAATTCAAGACAAACAGAGAATCCTAACATAGCAAGAGAGAAGCAACAGGTTACCTACAAAGAAAACCCCATAAGCTTCTCAGCTGACTTCTCAATAGAAACACTACAGGACAGAAGGGAATGGCATGAGGTAATCAAGGTCATGAAAAACAAGGATCTGAATCCAAGACTACTCTACCCAGCAAGGCTATCATTCAAAATAGAAGGTCAAAAAAAGAGCTTCCCAGACAAAAAAAAAAAAAAAAAAAAGGCGAAGGGAATACATTAGCACCAAACCAGCACTGCAAGAAATGTTAAAAGGACTGCTGTAATTAGCAGAAGAATAGGAAGAAAATAGAACCACACGAAACAAAAATGGCAATAAATAAGTACATATCAATAATCACTTTAAATGTAAATGGATTGAATGCTCCCATAAAAAGACACGGAGTAGCTGATTGGATAAGAAAGCATGAATCATCTATATGTTGTTTACAAGAGACCAACCTCACAACAAAAGACTCACATAGGTCGAAAGTGAAGGGATGGAAAAAAAATCTTCCAAGCAAATGGAAAGCAAAAAAAAGCTGAGATAGCAATACTCAAATCTGATAAAATAGATTTCAAAATGAAGGCTATAAGTAGAGACAAAGAAGGCCACTACATAATATTGAAAGGATCTATCCAACAGGAAGATATCACCTTGATAAACATATATGCACCCAATACAGGAGCACCAAAATATATTAAAAAACTATTGGAGGACTTCAAAGGAGAAATCGATAGCAATACAATCATAGCAGGGGACTTCAACACACCGCTGACATCACTGGATAGATCCTCTAGACAAAAAATTAGCAAGGTAACAGAGACTCTAAATGAAGCACTGGACCAAATGGATTTAATAGATATCTACAGAGAATTACACCCCAAAACTATAGAATTCATATTCCTCTCAAGTGTACATGGGACATTCTCTAAATTAGACCACATGTTAGGACACAAACTAAGTCTCTACAAGTTCAAGAAGATTGAAATCATACCAAGCATCTTGTCAGATCACAATGGCATGCAACTAGAAATCAATTGCAACAAAAACATGCAAAGACATTTGAACACATGGAAGCTAAATAGCATGTTATTAAACAATGAATGGGTTACCGAGGAGATCAAGGAAGAAATTAAAAACTTCCTGGAAACCAATTAAAATGAACATGCAACAACACAAAATTTATGGGATGCAGCAAAAGCAGTTCTCAGAGGCAAGTTCATAGCACTACAGGCCTACCTCAAAAAAACAAGAAAAATCTCTAATAAACTATCTAACCACAGAACTTAAAGAACTAGAGAGCAAACAAAAATAAATCCCCAGGACAAGTAGAAGGAAGGAAATAGTAAAGATCAGAGCAGAAATAAATGACATAGTGACAAAAAAAACAATTCAAAGGATCAATGAAACAAAGAGCTGCTTTTCGAAAAGATAAACAAGATTGATGGATCCTTAGCTAGACTCACCAAGAAACAAAGGGAGAGAACACAAATACACAAAATCAGAAATGAAAGAGGAGAAGTAACAACTGACACCACAGAAATACAAAAAATCACTAACAACTACTATGAACAATTATATGGCAACAAATTCGACAATCTAAGTGAAATAGACAAATTTCTAAAAACACATAGTTTCCCAAAACTGGACCAGGAAGAGAGAGAAAACTTGAACAGGCCAATATCAACAGAAAAAATTGAAGATATAATCAAGACTCTCTCAGCAAACAAAAGCCCAGGCCTGGATGGCTTCACGGGGGAGTTTTACCGAACATTCAAAGAAGAACTAATACCCATTATCCTCAAACTATTTCAAAAAATTCAAGAAGAAGGAAGCCTTGCAAACTCGTTTTATGAAGCCAGGATAATTCTAATTCCAAAACCAGAAAAAGACACTACAAAGAAAGAAAACTACAGGCCAATATCCCTGATGAATATAGATGCCAAAATCCTGAACAAAATACTAGCAAATAGGCTCCAGCAATACACCATAAAAATTATCCACCATAACCAAATGGGATTCATCCAAGGGATGCAAGGCTGGTACAATATTTGCAAATCAATAAACGTGATACACCACATAAATAAAATGAAGAATAAAACCACATGATCATATCAATAGATGCCGAAAAAGCCTCCGACAAATTCCAGCATCCATTTCTGATAAAAATGCTCAGCAATGTGGGAATAGGGGGATCATATCTGGACATAATAAAGGCCATATATGAAAGACCTACAGCCAACATCATACTCAATGGGCAAAAACTAAAAGCATTTCCCTTAAGAACAGGAACAAGGCAAGGATGCCCACTTTTGCCACTCTTATTTAACATAGTACTGGAAGTCTTAGCCACAGCAATCAGACAGGAAGAAAAAATAAAAGGGATCCAAATTGGAAAGGAGGAAGTGAAACTGTCATTATTTGCAGGTGACATGATATTATACGTAGAAAACCCCAAAGACTCCATCAAAAATTTACTAGACTTAATAAATGAATTTGGCAACGTAGCAGGATACAAAATTAATGTCAAGAAATCGATGGCATTCTTATACACCAAGGATGAACTCACAAAAAGAGAAACTAAGAAAACAATCCCATTTACCATCGCGGCAAAAAAATTAAGATACCTAGGAATAAACGTAACCAAAGAAATAAAGGACCTATTTGGAGAAAACTACAGGTCATTGAAAAAAGAAATAGAGGAAGATATAAAAAAGTGAAAGCACATTCCCTGTTCATGGATTGGAAGAATTAATATCATTAAAATGTCCATACTACCCAAAGAAATCTAAAGATTCAATGCAATACCCATCAAAATACCAACGGCATACTTAACAGATTTAGAACAAATAATTCAAAAGTTCATATGGAACCAAAAAAAGACCACGAATAGCCACTGCAATCTTGAAAAAGAAGAACAAAGTTGGAGGGATCACATTACCAGATTTCAGGTTATATTACAAAGTCACTTTACTCAAAACTACCTGGTACTGGCATAAGAACAGGCAGATAGACCAGTGAAACAGAACAGAGAACCCAGAAATGGACCCAAGGCAATATGCTCAATTAATATTTGACAAAGGTGGCAAGAGCATACAGTGGAGTAAGAATAGCCTCTTTAATAAGTGGTGTTGGGAAAATTGGACAGCTATATGGAAAAAAATAAAACTAGACCATCAACTTATACCCTACACAAGAATAAACTCAAAATGGATAAAAAACTTAAATGTGACTCATGAATTCATAAAAATCCTAGACGAAAATGTAGGCAACAAAATTTCAGACATCATATGCAGCAGAATTTTCACTGATACATCACCTAAGGCAATAGAAACAAATGAGAAAATGAACACATGAAACTACATCAAACTAAAAAGCTTCTGCACAGCGAAAGATACAATCATCAAAACAGAAAGGCTACCCACTGTATGGGAGAGCATAATTGTCAATGATATATCAGATAAGGGGTTAATTTCCAATATATATAGAGTGCTCATACAACTCCACAAAAGGAAGACAGAGAACCCAATTAAAAAGTGGGCAGAGGAACTAAATAGACACCTTTCCAAAGAGGACATACAAATGGCTAAGAGACATATGAAGAAATGCTCAACATCACTAATCATCAGAGAGAGGCAAATTAAAACAAGAATGAGGTATCACCTCACACCTGTCAGAATGGCCACCATGAACAAATCATCAAACTACAAGTGTTGGCGAGGGTGTGGAGAAAAGGGGACTCTAGTACACTGCTGGTGAGAATGCAGACTGGTGCAGCCACTATGGAAAACAATATGGTGTTACCTCAAAAATTTAATAATTGAACTTCCATTTGACCCAGTGTTTCCACTTCTAGGAATATACCCTAAGAAGCCTGAAATACCAATCAGAAAGAATATATGTACCCCCATGTTTATAGTAGCACTATTTACAATAGCTAAGATCTGGGAACAGCCCAAGTGTCCATCAGTAGACAAATGGATAAAAAAGCGGTGGTACATATACACAATGGAATACTATGCATCTGTAAGAAAGAAAGATCTCTTATCCTTTGATACGACATGGAGGGACCTGGAAAGTATTATCCTAAGTGAAACAAGCCAAACAGAGAAAGACAAGTATCATATGATCTCACTTATTTGTGGAATATAATGAACAAAGCAGTCTGAGGAATGGGGTAGTCCCAGAGACGTGGAAGTGGAGTATAGGCTGACAATCCCCTGAAGAGGGGGTGTTGGGGAAGAGATAAACCACAGAACTTATATGCGTGTATGCATGAACAATGGACATAGACAACAAAACCGGGGACGGGGCAGGGAGGAAGGGGGTGGAGGAAAAAGGAGAAACATCTGTAACAAAAATAAATTAATTAATAATTAAATAAATCAATAAACCAACATAAACCTCTACTGTGTAATACATGTTTCAGACCTCACTGATTTTGCTTCTTTGCCTCTCTGTCTTAACTTCCTCACTTCTTTTACAACTGCTACTGAGAACACTAAAAATTTACTTGAATAAGAAAATCCTCTCAGATTCTACTACTGAAGACCCAGTCTAGGTGTCTTTATTCCCAGGAAGCAGATTCTGAGGAAGAGAACATAGAATCCGACCACTCGTTGGCTGTATGGCAAAAAGGCCCCATTGTTGGGAGCAGGGAGAGTATTGATCAGCCCTGGCAAGTATAGAAGTGCCACTACTGAGATTTTCACATCAGGTGAACTGGAATGAAATACTAGTAAAAAGCGTGATGTGGTTTTTGAAATACAATTGGCATTTAACAGTGAAGGAAATTAACATTTATAGCATTATTGACTCATTAAGAAGATTATAGCATAGGCTAAGATAAAATATTTATCAATTTTAATGAAAAATTCCACAGGATAGAGAAAGGAATCATGAAGAATTTTTCTGAGGCCTTGTAGCCTACTGAAGGAACTTGCAAAACTTTTTGGCTGTATTTTAGAATTGTTCTGAACCAGTGGCTCTTTTGTGTTTTTCCCTTTTGAGCACCTTTTCTACCATTATATGGTGAGGGATATAGATAATATGTCTCTTTACTTTTACACCTTCTCCAAAACCAACTCCTAATCCTGTATTTCTGATCTCAACTAACGCCACACAGTATATTCCATTCTACAAACCTTGGAGTAATCGTAGACTTCTGAATCATTATTACAATTCAGTTCTAATGGAAAACTATATCATATGGAGTCTACTATAACTGTATTTCTTAGAACATTCTGTTCTGTAGGGCCCACATTTCACCACAACCATAACACCTATAAAGTTGAGTTGTAGAGTGAAACACAAGTTGTTTTGTTGGCAATTGCCTTGTCTTTTTTTGCATTGCTTGTCTTATCAACATTTATTTGTACTCGCTTTCTCTTTGCCCATTGAAGACACAATTTCACTTTTCCTTGTGCCAGACTTCCTAGATGTTTCTCCTAGCAGCTTCTCTTGCTGTAACAGAAACATCTTGTAGAGTTGTTTTGTCCGTCAAGATAGATAAGCCTATAGGGTTACAGTAACAAGTAACTTCACAATTTCAGAGGCTTATTGCAACAAAATTTAATCTCTCATTCCTGCCAGCAGTTCAACATGAGCCATTGTAGTTACTCATGAAATGAAAATGACAGGAGCTTAAATTTAACCTTTGCTTCTGAGAACGCCGTAAAATCAAAAAGAGTGTGCCACCAAGAACACACCAATTTTAGGTTTCCACTCTGAAGTGACTCATGCCACACCTGCTTACATTTCCTTGGCTAAAGCAAGTCATATGGTTAGGCCTAATTAAAATAAATTAGGAGAAAAGCAATTCTATATCCTAGGAAAGGAATTAAATTACTTGTAAATGGCTAATGACAATCACCGTGATTAAATTTTTAAAAAATGTGGTCTTAAAACTTAACTGCAGTTTCTAGTTTTGCAGTTGTAAGCATATTGCCCAAAACTCCCATGCCTCAATTTTTCAATCTGCAAAAAGGGCTAAATAAGAATGTTTATCTAAAAGGTAATTGTGAGAATTGAGATATGTAACAGTATAGAGTGTCTGACTTAAAATGGGCTTAATGAAAGAAGCCAAGCAGAAAAAGACAAATACCACATGATCTCACTTATATATGGAATATAATGAACATAACAGTCTGAGGAATACAGTAGACCCAGACACATGGAAGTAGGGCACAGACTGACATCCCTCAGAAGAGGGGATGGGGGGGGTGGGGGAGTGAGAAGAGATAAACCACAGAACTTATATGCATGTATGCATGTCCAATGGACATGGACAACTAAGCCGGGGATGGGGCGGAGGTGGGGTGGGGTGGGGGGTGCCAATGGGGTAAAAAGGTAAAATATCTGTAACAAAAAAATAAATAAAAATTCATTAAGAAAATAAATAAATAAATAAAATGGGCTTAATAGTTATTAGCCATTCCTGTTGCTAATGCATTCCTGCACCACAGCCACGAAATACTTAATACCTTAACTTGTAATCTAGCACCAAAGAGAAGAAATAGGTCTCAATTTAAAAATATCTTGAAATATTTCCTAACGTATAACATACCACTTTTCTAATAAACTCAGGTGGGGTAATTTTGTTCTTCAGTAACATGTAAGTATAAAATTAATAAAAGACGTTTGTCTTATAACCTGGTCACAGGTTCCTCTAATTAGACTAAGATTTAAAGGCAGGTAACACATTTAAGAATTTCTTTTGTTTGTTTTCACCAGAGCTCAAATTTGCAATTGCATAGATAATATACACCCTTTGTCTTTGAAAGTATATTTCTTAGGGAAGAAAATACTGAAAGGAATGTTATCATTTTAAACTCAAGTTAACCTTGGCTTCCATCATAACATTTAAATTTGTTGCCATTAAAATTTATATTTGAGCCGGGCCTGTGTGGTTCAGTGGTCGAACGTTAACCCATGCACCAAGAGGTTGCTGGTTCAATTACCAGTCAGGGCAGGTTGTGGGCCCGATCCCCAGTGGGCGGCATGCAGGAGGCTGCCAGTTGATGTTCTCTCTCATTGATGTCTTTGTCAAATCAATTAAAAAAATTTAATTGTTAAAAAATTTTTATATTTGATAGGAAAGTATAAAAGCCCTGTTTTAATCCAAAGTATAGGTGCTGTCAATATTATTGACTTGGGACTGAGGGCAGGAGGCCTTAACAAAATTCTCTTCTAATTAAATATTTCTCACTTTTGAGCACTAGAACAATATGCACAGTCCGAGGTCTGAGCCCACTGTCAGTGGCTATGTCTCCATTCTAATAGCAATAGTGTTCTCTCTTGCATTTCTACAAACAGCTGTAAATCTTGGCAAAACATCAGCTCTTTCCCTCCAACAGCTCCAGGGTACACTGGGAATAAAGATTGCAGTTACTTGAGTTGGTTGACTATCTTATACATAAAGTTTTTGAACTGGAGTTCATGTCTATTACAGAAACACATAAACAAACAAACAAAAATATTTATTAAACATAGCCACACCGGAAACTCTAAGTCACCTTATACTCTACCTCTTCAAGTCGGTCATCAACAATCCTGATCAAATAAGGGTCCATTTACCACCCTTTGTGCCTTCCTGGATATCTACATTCTGGACATTAATATACTACAAAGTCCTGTTTTAATTTTTTATTTTCTAAAATTTCTCAGATCCATCTCCTACTACTATTAATCTGAAGCTTCTTGCTCACACTGGCACATTTATCACAGAGTGGTCTCAATGAATGGATAAAGGAAGTAAATTCCTCAGTGAACATAGATGAGGTGCAGAGCATGGTTGACAGATGAATTAGAAGATGGAGCGTGTAAGTCTGAGAATTTCTGTTTTATCAGATTTAAAGATTGGTTTAATGGGATACAACATAAAGACACTTGGAGAGATGAAAGGCGGACTTCTGTTGCTTACAGCTCCAAACAAGTGAATGCTGCCAGGCAGGGACAGGGTAATAGCGCACAGGAGCTGTAGTGGGCAGCTTATGAATGGCAAATGGGATGGGACCGGCTAGGTTTTACACACTCTTTGTGTATCGGCTAATTTGAATAATTTCCCAGTATCAGGGCCATGGAACTGTCCCTAGTTGTCTGACACTAGCCCTGGGATAACTAGGACTGGTGCATAGTGTTCCCTGATTGTGAGTGCCCCTAGCCCTGATAAGGAAAGTCCTGGAGTGTGGATTTAATCAGCTGCTCAAGAAAAGGAATTAACCAGCACCTAACTAGGGCCTTGAAACTAGAAAAAAGAGAATTAAAAAAAAAAAAAAAAAAGTTTACAATTAATTACTGTAGCCATACTAACAAAGAATTTCACCCATTCCTTAGTGAGAAAAGAAATGAATTTAAACTAGAACCATGCTATGTTTATTTCCTTGTATATAATACATAATCTGATGTACACTTGACCTCCACAGGTTTACAATCAAGTTTGGCATTGCTTCTTTACTTCAAATCATAACTTCCTTAAAAATGTATTTTTTATACCATTATAATTTATTCTTTACAGGTATCCAGTAAATCTTCATTTGCATTTTCTTTTATTTTAGCCTCACCCTAGGACACTTTTGCATTCATCTTCAGATAGAGAGGGGGGGAGAGAGAGAGGAAGAGAGAAACACCGATATGAGAGAGACACATTGACTGGTTGCCACCCACACAATCCCAACCAGGGCCAGGGGCAAACTGAAACCAAGGTATGTATCCTTAGCGGGAACCAAACCCAGGTCTCTGGTCCACGGGGTGACACTCTAACGGATGAGCCTGGCCTGTTTTTTTTGTGTGTGTTTTTTTTTTAAGTTCTAAGAAAGAAATCACCTCGATGTGATTAATGATATACTTTTGAAAAAGGTTTACCTCAAATGGAAGTTACAGTTAGAATTTTGTTGCCAGGGTGGAATGTCAGTAACCTAATCTGATTTTGTTATATATCAAAAGAAAATAATAATAGCTAATAATGCCTAGGTTTAAGGGTTTTCTTGGTGTCCTTTTGTATGTTAATGTTGTTATTTTCATTGGAATTATTACATATATTTTCCTTTAATAAACCTATGATAGATAGGAGAAATAAAGAAATAAATTCCTGTTGCGTATTTTACAACAGGACTAGACAGATCATAAATAAGCATCAGATGTAAATTTCTAAAGTACAAAATGGAAAATCAAGAGAAAAAATATGAATACCTGGATATGTAATTATTAATCAATCATGGCATGTATAACACTTCTTAAAATAGAATGATGCTTATTGGTTTGCCATTCCAAAGGTAAAGAGGTTAGTAGTCTCCACTTTTTCCTAACTTTAAACACGTATAAAGCTACACTGAGTGAAAAGTCAACACTTCTTGGATCCATAAGAGAGGGGAGAACAAAGCGCAAACTGCTACTCCCAAGACTAAAGAGACAGGCAGGTGAAATATGGAAAATTCTCACTTACTGGAGCTGAGTCTCAGGAGCAGAACCGGTCTCAGGAACCAATGCTGGGGTAGAAAAACATGAACTCTAAATGACAAATTATTGGAGACTAAGTGCAGAAAATTCTGATAAGAAATATTCCAGGGGGGATGTAGTCATAGGATGACCCCCATATTTTGTGAGATTTACCTCCAGGAGCTCAAGCAGATTCCCACAGTATATAGCAGAGGAAAGTCTCTTCCAGCTTCCAGCAGGGAGTGGGGCAAAGGAATCATTTTGAAATACACCAGATAATTCTTCTTCTTAACAAGGCCTTCCTTCAGCAGAAACTAATTACTAATTAACCAGAGTCTAACCTACTGGAGTATCATCAGAGCTCAACTGATCTCTTGGGAAAGAGAAATACCCAACTCCAGTCTGCTCTCATCACCTTGTCCCATCTAAGACAGGACAGAAAAACAGAGAAACACATGTGAATTTCATAGTCCGGAGGCATTTTTTCTTGCTAGCTAGACAAGAAGGCTGAGGCTTAATCATGAGAGTATAAAATGTTTCCCCTTTCCCTACACCTCACCACCACATTATTAAAGGACTATTTAAGGCAGTTTCCTTGACCCAGCACATCATGTCCCCGTATCAAGAAAACTATTACAAGGCATACCAAAAGGAAAATAAATTGAGAAGACAGAGCAAGCATAGAATTAGATATATCAAGAATGTTGGGAGTTATCACACAGGAATTTAAAACAACTGTGATTAATATACTAAAGACTCTAATGGATAATACACAGCATGCAAGAACAGGTGGGCAATGTAAACAGAGATAAAAAGAAGAATGAACCAAAAAGAAATGCTAGAGATAGAAAATAAAAACATAACCAACATAACAGAAATTAAGAACATTGTAGATAGACTGGACATAGCTGAAGAATGACTCTCTGAGCTAGCTAGGGGATATAGAAATAGAATCCTCGAAAACCAAAACGCAAATATAAAACAACAACAAGTGCACATACACGCGCGCCAAAAAAAAAAAAATTCAGACTATCTAAGGACTATAGGACAACTATAAAGGTGTACTATATGTGTAGTGGGAATCCAGAAGGATAAAAAGAGAGACTAAGAAACAGAATAAATATTTGAAAGATAATGATTGAGAATTCCTCAAATTAATGTCAGACAGCATCCACAATTCAGGAAAGGTTTCTTTCACTCAGTAATATGGCTTCTGCAGTTTCCCATTGACACCAATTGCAATCTCTACCTTGACACTAAGAGAAGAGAGAAAAGAAAGAGAACAAAGGCGATAGATTCCAAACTCCTTCTGAGCACTGGGTGTTCCCTTGCTCACTCACTGAGCCAGAAATCAAGTGAGTCTCTTGGAACACTCTGTGCTCCGGCACTTCCAGGTTTCCAGTGCATTGAACTCTTCCGGGAAATACTGGAGGGGAACAATGTGGTAAACTCACTGCTAATCTGGTGTTATATTTAATTCATGTCTTCCCTTATTTGACTGCTACTATTTACTTTTCACAGTTTTTTTCAAATAGCTGCTCCTTGCATTTTGGTTGTTTTTAGGATTTATAGCCATATTCAATGGGAAACACAGGGTACTTGCGCTTATAACATCTTACCAAGAACTCTGAACCCAGACCATTTTTATTTACTGTAATAATGAATATGCTCAGATCTAGGTTGATCATTTATTTTATTATTCACTGGTTTGTTTGTTTTTTCTAGTCAGTTTCTGTTCCTCTGTTATTCCTTCCCTGCCTTCTTTTGGATTATGTGAATGTATTCTAGCATTCCATCTTAATTTAATTTAAAGGCAATTTAATTACCTTTTTGGCTATATCTTTTTGTATTATAGTGCTTGCACTAGGGATTAAAATATACGTGTCCAATTTTTTCACAGTGTACTTAGAATTAATATATTACCACTCCAGCTAAAATGGAGAAACTTTACAAATATCTTGATGTGAAGTGATTTCTTCTCACTTTATGGTATAATTTTTAGATATATTACGTATACATTTATTAAAAGCCCCACAAGATTATTATTATTATTATTATTTTTGCTTTCAACAGTTACACTATTTTTTTAAATATAAATGTAGGAAAAGTAGCGTATTATATTTACTTAGATATTTGCCATCTGCTGTTTCTTCATTTCTCTAGTTTCTAATCCTACATCATAAAATCCTCCAATCTATCCTAAACCCCAAATCTAATATGTTTGGAAGATTTTGTTTTTATTGTTCCTCCATTATATATATATATATATATATATATATATATATATATATATATATATCATGCATCTCTTGTTTTTCATATGTCTAAGCTTGCCATAGAAAAAAACGCTTAGTGTTTGCATGAATGGACCAAACTTACTATCCTTCCCTAAATAGTTTTTTCATCTTAAGAAATTCAGAAACAGAAAAAAAAATTTTTTTTTTGACAAGAAAAACTACTAGAAGTAAAAGGGCTAGGCCTACCACCTGGTGTTCTGATTCTGAGTTTAATAATTTTCTTGTGACATACCAAGGCATTTCTAAGAATGAGTGAGAATCCTGAGATTGTCTAGAAAAATGTGCCCTGGATATAAGTCAAGATATTTCTGTTGATGCTATTACTTGGTCTTTTCATAAATTAATGTAATATATGTAAAAAAGCTTAAAATTCCTTAGTTTTTCTAAAAAATAATAAGAAAAGACCACTATATTTTTGTTGTTTTTTTTAAATAATATATTGAAGTCCTTAAAGTCCCTCATTTATTTCTGAAAGATCATCTAATCTGTAATTATAACCCTCTTTTTCATAAAAATGTGGATTATACAGAATTGTGTTAGTGAAGAATAATAAACATTGGCTAAGAAGTGACCAAGCTCTTCATTGGAAGGAACATAGTCATCCCTGGAAAAATGATTATAATCATAAACACCATGTGTTCACTTAAAACACTAGTTAAATGAATCATCTATTCTTACAATAAGGTTTATCATCTTGTTTACTGTAAGGAAGGTAATGTGGGTAGTAGAAGACCTTGGCTTTGAATATATTTTAACTTGAATCCCCCAGCTATTGATAAATTTTGTGGCTTTGGGCAAGTTACCTAATTCATTGAGGCTTAGTTTTTTTCATCTGTAATCTGAGATGACCTATCTTCTAAACTCCAATGAGATAGCCTCTGAAAACCCTTGAATAAAAGTTCTTGTGCTAGTCTCTGTGACATACCTGTAAATCATATTAGAGAATGAGTCTATTATTGTATAATACAGCTGTATAATGCATACACACTAAAAGCCACTGCATTATAAATTATTAAACAACTAGTTTCCTTAACCATTCCCTATATCTGTTCCATGATCTCTTTCCTTTCATACTTTGACTTTGATAGGCTCCTATTTTGCTGTTTTCTGAAGTCACGATACAGCTGAAACTTTCTTGTCATCATGGCCACATCTAAATCCTACCCTGGAAAGATTAAATGTAGATTCACTAGGCTGCCACGTGACTTGATGCATCCCTTATCACTAGAAAACTTTTCATTATTTAAAAAATCTACTAATGGTTAATAATCATTATTTTGAAAGAACACACACATATGTTGAAATTTAATTAAGCTGAGAAAATAAGTCAGATTTTAAATAAAGAAAAATGATCAATTTCTTTATTAATTTATTTAGCAGAAAAGAACTTTTGCAAAAGAGCCCTTTAAATTGTGAGTGTATATATATTAATTAACCTGAACAGCCAACTGAATGTGATAAAAGATATGAATATGAAAAGTGTACAGCATCACTTTGTATATGTACCTACTCCTCCATTGGGTGGGTTACAGATAAGGCACTATAGTTCATCATTGATGGTATGCATTTTGAATAACAAGTATAACAGGATAAATACTAATCCTTTATCTTTTACTAAACTTTATAATTTTAAGAACTTTTTACTGAGTCATTACACTGAATAGCATAACAACTGTAAGGAAACTAATATTAACCCTCATTTAACAGATGAGGAAATGAGTATCAGAGCTAATTGACCAGCCAAATTCACAATGTGACAGAGCTAATAAGGAAGTGAATTAAGTTTCAAGTTTGTGTTTCTGACTCCACAATTGTAGAGTAAAAACATCACACAGTTCTTTGTAAACATCTCTTTACATTTTCCCCTGCCTGAGAAGTTGAGCTTCAAGGGACACAACACAGTTCTATATTCAATTCCATAAACCCTGGTGCCTAGTACGATGCCTGATACATGGTAAACATTCAATAATTTATTCTGAAGTTCTTGTTGTAGCTCTAGTTCTCACCTATTAGTTACTCCAGTCACTTAGCCTCTTCAAGCCTCAGTTTCTTTATTTATAAAACAAAGAGGTTAGACAGAATGATCTCTGAGACACTTGCCAGCTAAAATATCTCATTTATCTCTATATTAGAGGTAAAACAACAATGTTTTTAGTCTCAGAGCAGGAGAGAAAATTCCTGCAGTATAATCAGCAAGGTCCAGCATGCACTGCTTTTATAATCCACTGGAAAATGAGTCTATTAGCTTTTGATATGGTAGAGGCATGTACTCTCATCAAGGTTCTGCTACCACCTCACTTCCATATACATCATGCGACAAGTTTTACAAATTAGAGACAAAAATAATAACAGGAGAGACTGAATTAAGTCAATTTTTTTATTTAAAAAGTAAATATTTAATTCAAAAAGAAGTGGCTTTGTTAGAAGGGGTATGACATGTGAGACTGTCAGCTAATAAATAAAAAATCATGTATTCAAATCTAATGTGTTCAGTCATGCCAAAGTTTGTCATTAAAAATAATTTATCATACCATTTACATCTTGTTGTCCCTACTGTGATATTAATTATTGTTCTATAAAGACAGCCTCATCAGAAGCGTTTAGGTCTCTTGAGATCAAATAGAATGTCTTTAGGGAGGGCGTTGATGGATACATAACATAGTGGTTTTTATTAGGAAATTCAAAAGACAAAAATCTCATATCAAGTTTTCGCAGGGTCATTTGGCATTATCTGAGTTGGCAGATGGAGTCCTGAGAAGAAATGTGTGTGACCCTGGACAAGTCCCGTACTCTTTCTGAGTTTATGTGAGAGAGAGCAAACTCACTCATGATTAGCATATGCTGAGCTCCCATTTTAAATAATCTATGTTTGCTTATCTCCCTAAATTATCATTAAGAGCAAATGATATCTTCACAGTAATAAAAAATGCTCACAAACTCTATAGTAACATCACAAGAACAGAAGTCTCAGGGCTAACTCCCACACCAAAATGGGTAGAGAAAGACACATCCAGAAAAATGCAGCGTTTGAGACCTGCTTACCTGGAGACGCAGCAGGTAGAGTCATGAACTGTCAGGAAGAAAAGAAAAGTACTCATTTTAAAACCCAACCAGAACTCTCTCTAAAACAAAAGCATATTCTCCAAGGAAAAGAACTTTGTAAAAGTAAGGCTCCAAACCTTATCCGAGCCAGAAAACGGGTATTTCTCCTCATTCCAGTCCTGACGTTCTTCTTATCTCACATAAAATAAAAACAAAATAGAGGACAAGCCTAAAAAATGTAAAAAAAAACTGGAAATGCTGGGGCCAGAGAAGAAGTTAGGGGGAAGTAAAGAAGCTGTACCACTGTAGGGCAGATAGAAACACTCCTGAAACCCAAGACTCCAAGTTAAAGATCAACTAGAAAGTTAAGAGTTAATTAGAATATTACAGCATGTTCTCCCCTCCCCCACCCACCACTACACCAACAAACCTAAAAGTTAACAGTAGATTACACCTGAAGGAGCTTCAAGAGATAAACCCTTTCTGAGGAGCAGCATGTAATAAAGTCCCAAAGCCAAGCAAAAAAAAACAAAATATAAAGGAATTTTAAGATTCTGGTACTATAGCTACAACAAATATTAACACAGATCAACTCCTAACAAGATTTATATTAAAGCTTATTTATCTCAATTCCTATTACTCAATTTAACATGTCTGTCTGTCAACAAAAAATTACAAGGCATGTATAAAGGACAGAAAAATGTAGTCGCAAAAAGTAAAACATGCACCAGGCACAGACTCAGGTATGATACATATGTTGGAATCATCAAATAATCTAAAATAACTAAGATTTAATAAATTAAGTGTTGTAATAGAAAAAGTAAACAGTATAATAAAACACATGGTTAGCCCTGGACCATGTGGCTCAGTTGGTTGGGCATAGTCCCATGTACTGAAGTTTGTCAGTTCAATTCCTGATCAGGGCCTATGCCTGGTTGCTGGCTCAATCCCCAGGTAGGGGGCATGTGGAAGGCAGTCAATCAATGTTTTGCTCTCACATCAGTGTTTCTCTCTTCCTCTTCTTTCCTCTCTCTCTAAAAATCAAAAATCTTAAAAAAGGGGAAAAAAAAAAAGCAGATGGGTAATATAAGCAGAAAGAAAAAAAAATTATAGAAAGAATCAAAATGGAAAAATACAGCTAGCAAAACTTTTTTGACAGGCTCATTCAGTACACGACCTGGCCAAGGAAAGAATCAGTGAGCTTGAAGATAGGGCAATAAAAACTAAACTAATATGCAAATAGAAAAAAAGAACTTTTATAAATTAACATCTAGAACTATGGGATAATATCGAATTATATCATACATATAATTGAAATACCAGAAGAAGAGGTAAGAAAAAATAATGCAAAATAAATATTTGACTTAATAATGCCCAAAAACTTTCTAATAATTATCGGCAACAAATCACAGATCCAGAAAATTCAGAAAACACCCAGCAGAATAATTATCAAGCAAAATAATAAAGGAAAGAACAATTAGAAATATTATAGTCAACATTCAGAAAACCAAAGAAAAATTTTAAAGGAAGTCAGAGAAAAAAAATCTTAATCTATAGAGAAAAATGGAAGGGAATCACAGTAGACTTTTCATTAGAGAAATATGCAAACAAGAGAAAAGTGGAATACAATCTTTAAGTTAAGAGAAAAAAACAACTCTAAGAATTCTGTATCTGGTGAAATTCTCTTTCAATAGTGAAACAAGCAAAATAAATAAAATTTAAAAGTAAAGAAAAGAATGAGGATATTCTCGCAGAAACTAAAATGGAAGGAATTCATTGTCAGCAGACATTCTCTACAAGAAATACTAAAAAAAATAAATAAATAAAAGTTCTTTAGGCAAAAATTATATAGGTTAGAAACTTGGATCTACATTTGTAGTTAAGGAAATGCATTGAAGAAAGAATAAATGAAGCTTAAAATAACATTTTACTATTTTTATTCTTAATGAAGCAGTAAGAGTAACAATACATTGATTTATTATGACAAAAAATAAAATGTAAGATAACTATGATTAGGTATTCTCTTTTATAAGGTACCTACATTATATATGACACAATATAGTGTTATTTAAAAGTGTACTTGGACTAGGTAAAAATACATATGGTGAATTCTAAGAAAACAACAAAAAAGCGCTAAGTGAGGGTTTAAAATAGAATCATAAAAATACTCAATTAAAACCAGAGAAAGAAGAAAAGAACAATGAAGAGAAAATAATTACATAGATGATAGATATTAATTCAATACTACCATTAATCATTTTAAAAGTGAACATAAATTATATGATTATCTAACAACTATGCTATTTGCCGAAAACTAATACAAAATAATATTGCATGCAAACTGCAACTGAAAAGATAAGTACAGTGTGGTTCACTGGTTGAGCATCAACTCAGTGGGGGCACATGCCCAGGTTGTGGGTCAAATTCCCAGTGGGGAGCATGCAGGAAGGGGCCAATCAATGTTCTTGCTCATCGATGTTTCTATCTCTCTCTCTCCCTTTCCCTTCTTCTCTCTCAAAAATCAATAAAGAAAAAATAAGTAAATATATATATACACACATATATGTGTGTGTGTGTGTATATATATATGTGTGTGTGTGTGTGTGTATATATATATATATATATGATTGGGAAAATGTGAATACTGACTGAATGTTTGATACTAGAAAGGGCTCATTTCCTTTAGATGGGATAATAGTAGTGTGGTTATTTTAAAGTAAAAAGTCATATTTTAGAGGTATATTCTGAAATATTTATAGTTTAAATTATATGAGGTCTGGAATTTACTTGAAAATAAACTCTGGCAGACAATGAGTGGGAAGTATATATAAGTCATGATTGACAATAAACTGGTAATTGTTGAAGTTGGCTGATAGGTACATTTAAGTCCATTGTACTGTCTACTTTTATCTATGTTTGAAATTTTCTGTAATAAAAAGCTTTCCAAAATGAAAAAAAAAATGTGAATGTTAAAAAACATACCAATTAAAAGACAGAGATTGTCAGAGTAAGTGCAAAATAGGAAAAAATGTCAAGATCCAACTAGATGTTGTCTATAAAAGCTCATTTTACGTACAAGTTAAAGTAAAGGTATGAAGAAAGATACAGCATTCTAACACATCAAAAAAAGCCAGAGTAGCTATATTTATTTCTGACAAAGCAGACTTCAGAACAAGGAAGATTATTTAAAAGTGAACATAAATTATATGATTATTAGGAATAAAAAGGGGCATTACACAATGATAAAGAAGTCGATTTTCCTAAAAGACCTAACAATCCTAAATGTATTGTATTTATCTAATAACAAAGAATCAAAATACTTGAGGCAAATACTGATAAAACTGAGAAGAGAAATAGAAAAATATGAGTTGCATTGAAACTATGCTCAATAAAGGCAGAAATTTTCTCCTGTGTTATTCACTACCATGCCTCCTTGCCTATAAAAGCACTTCACACATTCTAGGTTCATAACAAACACTTTCAGTTGGTGAGTATTGTAAGTATCCTCTAGTACACTGCCCCATTTGGACAGGCATGAATTATATCCAAGATTTGAGTGATGAGGTATTAAACTTGGAAAGAGTAAAATTTAGCCCTGCCTCACTGAAAATTGGGTGAAAATAATTCTTATACCAAGAAGTGTATTAGAGAAAAAAGATTGAAAAATGCAAAACACTGTTCTCTTAACATCTAAGCTTTGAGCCCAATTGAGTAAAAATGCTATATTTTTCTACCATTAGCAATAATAATGCATAGAAGACTTCAGTAAGAAACTGGACTATGCTAAGTTGGCTCCTTGTCTCTAGGTATAGTTTGTAGTACTTTTTAAAGAAATGAAAACTTTAATAGTTATTTAAGAACAACAATTTGTAAATCTCATCATGGCAGGTTTTGATTTTTTCTAAGTTTTTAAATGAAAATTTCTGGTTGCTCACAGTAATTTGCAGTAAAGGGATTTTTTTAAATAAAAAAAAAAAAAAACTTTGAAAACTAGTGATAAAGAGGCAACAAATTGCAACAAACGTCTACATTCTTCAGACATGTCTGTCTAAGAAATGACACTTATTTAAGAAGATTAATTATCTTTTGCTTATTTATCAATCATAACATCTTAAAGGAAACCAAGCTTTTCATTGAATTAGCAAGTTTAATTCAATGTTATCTTCTCAAGAGTGCTATTCACAGAGTAAATGTAGCTATAATGATATACTTGATGAAGTTGGAGCCACATCTAAAACTTATTTTCAAAAGTATTCTAAATTGCAGTTGCATATGAAGAAAAATTAGACTGTATAATCTCATTATAATCTTGCATTACAATATGCGATTGGAGACTCTGAGAATAAGTTAATCATATGTACCATCTTAGTCTTAAGATAAAAAATAACCAGTACTTCTCATAAAAATATTTCCTAAAAACATATAAATATGTTATTTTATTAATCAACCTAACAGTTCCATTTGGCAATTTCAAAATGACTATAGAGTTTTTTTATTTAAAATATATTTTTCCTAGGCATATATATTTTAGAAGTCCTAAAAGCCAGCATAGTTTGGGACAGAGAACTAAACACTTTATGAGTACGTTATGTTTGTTTGTTTGTTTGTTTGTTTGTTTGTTTGTTTTTATTGATTTGAGAGAGAGAGAGGAAGGGACAATGCTCTAACCAACTGAGTTACCTGACAAGGGCTATGAGTACATTGTTTTTTAGAAATAAGATTGAATAGTATTAACTAGATACTTGAATAACATTAGCTACATCAAGGAGATATTTAGTAGGTTGAAATGTTCCCAACTGACAGAAACTGATACTTATTTTAGAAATATATAAATCCATTTATTCCTTCCATATGCAAGACAATATAATTTTTCTTATTTCTCTAATATATTGGTTAAGCTCAACTTACAAAGACATATGCCTCTGTTGTGCCTAGGCACCATGAATTGTATAAAGAGAGCCATAATAATATATCTATCTGTCCCTAAGTGGGACAAAGACTATCAGTATACAAAATACAAAAATAAAACTAAATAAAAGATGTTTCTTAAGGAAAGCAGATACAAGTTTCACTGGGCACTAAGGGGTGGTAGTGATTCTCTCTAACTGTCTATGTTTTTAAGTAATTTAAAGTGAAACATCTGCATATTTAAAAATATTAAATACCATTTTAAAAATTAAAGGGGCATTAAAACTAGAGCATAATACTATATGTTCAGATTGGCACAATTCCGTAATTTTTACATGGACTTGGTCTTAAATAGATATGTAGATTATATCTAACCCTATCAAAATTCCAGTGGCATTTTTGTTGAAAGTGATCGACTCTTTCTAAAATTTGAATGGAAAAGGAATTTAAAAAGGCTAAAACAGTTTCTAAAGGAAGAATATAATTAGAGGAATCACACTATCCAATTTTAAAACTTCATATCTTCAATTAAAAGCCTTACAATTTATACAAAAAATAACTCAATTAGATCTTAGATCTAAATGTAAATGTAAAACATTTAATCTTTTACAAGAAAACAGCAGAATATCTCTAATACCTAGAGTTGGATAAAGAATTTTAGATATGATAACAAAAGCAAAAAATACATAAAAGGAAATAGCAATAAAATAGGACTTCCTCAAAATTAAAATATATGCTGGATAAAAAATAGTTTTTGAGAAAGAAAGAACAAGCCACGGTCTGGGAGAAAATATATGCAAATCCACATAACCAACAAAGGAATTGTATCCAGAGTATACAAAGAAACCTGTCGTCTCAACAGTAATTCAATTAGAAAATGGGAAAAATACTTGAATAGACATTTCACTAACAAATCACATATGGATAGCAAATAAACATATGAAAATATGATCAAAACCATTAGGCACTAGAGAAATGCAAATCAAAAGCTCAATGAGCTACCACTACATCCCTATTAAAATGTCTGCAAACATCCTTGCCAGATTGGCTCAGTGGTTGGAGCATTGCCCTGCGAACCAGAGTCCCGAGTTCAGTTCCCACTAGGGGCACGTACTAAAATAAAATAAAATGTCTGCAATAACAATTCTTACTTATTAAATACTGATAAAATGTGAAACAATTGATAGACTGCTGATGGAAATACAAAGTGTAACAGCCACTCTGGAAAATAGTTTGGTTGTTTCTTATAAAATCAAATAGGTACTTACCACATAATCCACCAATGCATTCTCAGGTGTTCACTCCTGAGCAGAGGTTGGCAAAATTTTTCTGTAAAGCACCAGACAGTAAACATTTCATTTTGTGAGCCAAAAACCATTTTTGTTGCATATTCTTCATTTTATTTTTTTAAACCTGTAAAAATGTAAAGAGCATGTTTTACATTTGTGTGAGCATATGTTTTTATTTAATGTGGATAAATAGCTAGAAGTCAGGTTGGTAAATCACATGGTAAATGTATATATATTTAAGAAACTGTCAAATTAATTCCAAAGTACTCTCATTTTACTTTCCCATCAGTAAGTATCATATACATTGCATGAGAACTCTAGCTTCTAACTATCTCCAATACTTGGCATTCTTATTCTTTTTTATTACAGATATTCTATATACATCACATTTGTGAAGTGCAAAATTATAGTGATGGAGACTAGAGCATTAGTTTTCAAGGGTGAGGGCTATATGGAGATATAATGGGGTAGCACAGTGGAGTTTTATTGAGGTGATGGAATATTTCTGTATTCTGATTGTTGAAATGGTTACACTACTCTCCAGTTGTGATAAAATTGTATAGAACCGCTGCCCTCCCCCCAAAAAATATAAAACTGGTGAAATACAAATAAGATATGTAGATTAGTTAATAATATTGTACAGATGTCAATTCCACGACTTTAATGATTGGGCTACATGTTATGTATGTTATACTTGAGGAGAATGGGTTTAGGGTAGAGGAAATGTCTATACTATTTTTTCAAGTTCCATGCTATCCTAAAATTATTTCTAAATAAAAAAAAAATTTTATTTTCTAATTTTGTTGCTTTTTAGAGAGAGAAAAACATTGCTGTGAGAGAAAATTCAAGTGGCCACCCCTGCACGTGCCCCAACCTGGGATCAAACCTGCTACCTTTTAGTGCATGGGATGATGCTCCAACTAATGTGGCCACACTGGCTGAAAAACCATTTAATAGTGAAAAATAATTATATTCCATCATGCACTCATTAGAATGTCTATGAAAATAAAAGAGAACTAAAAGAAACTAAAACACTCCTACTTTACATATAATTCTCAGGAGAATGTAAAATGGGATGACTACTTTGGAATCTAGTTGTCATTGTCTTAAATAAATTCACATGTACCATGTGACTAATTCCAATTCTAGGTATTTACCCACATTTAATGAAGAGATAGTTTACATAAAGAATGTGCATAAATATATATGAATATATATATAGCAGCCAAAACCTGAAAACAATCCAAATAGGAAAAAATTGATGAATGGATAAACAATATCACATATATCTATATAATGGAATACTATTCAGCAATATAAAGAAACATACAAAGCATACAATTCTGTAATGTCAAATCATTATGCTCAATGAAAGACACCAGATACACTTATTATGATTCCTTACAAATAAAATTTCTAAAAAAGCAAAATCTATAAGACAGAATGTAGGTAGGGGTTTGGCAGGGAAGAGAAGATTAGCTACAAATAGAATTGAGGAAAATTTTGGTAATACTGATAATATTCTAAAACTCAAATGTAGTAATGGTTACACAGATGTATAAATTCATAAAACCTCAACAAACTGTACACTTTCAATAGGTGCATTTGGGCTTGTACATTATGTAACAATCAATCTGTATTTTTTTAAATGTGGAACTCATAGACACAAAACAAACTGATGGTTTACCAGAGGCGGAGTGGGACAGGGGGTGGAGTTGGAGTGTGTGGAAAATGGATGAAGGGTTCCAAAAGGTTCAAACTTCCATTTATAAAATAAATTAGTCATGGTGATGTAATGTACAGCATGGTGACTACAGTTAATAATACTGTACTGTGTATTTTAAAGTTGTTAAGATATTAGATCTTAACAGTTCTCATAACAAGAAAAAAAAATAGTAACTGTGATGATGGATGTTTACTATACATATATAAATATGGAATCATGTTGTAGATTTGAAACTAGTATAATGTTATATGTCAATTATATCTTAATTAACTAAATAAAACAGACACAAATCTGTTAATATAATTTGCCATTTTAACCAATTGTAAAAAAAGGAGTATGTCAATAGATGCAGAAAATATAATTTATACTATTCCACATTATTCATAGTTTTAATAAACTAGGAACAGAAGAGAACTTCCTTAATATACTTGACTTATATTCAAGCTATTATGAAATAATATTAGAGTAATTATCTTTAAAATAAAGACACACTACTACCTCTATAAACATCATGCTTAAGTTCTTAAGCAAATATATATATGAATAAGACAGCAGTAGATCTCTAAAAATCCATAAACCCAGTTTTCCATGCATTATCCATTTGGTCACCTTTCTTTAGCTTTTCTTTGTTCTTGTTGTCAATATTTCTGTCTACATTAGAATCTTTGGTAGCAAGTGACAAAAATTCAACTTTAATTAAATTAGGCCAGAATCAATCAAACAAAAAATAATATATAAGCATTTATATTATGTGCATATATATCTATACATACACATAGAGTACATATAATAGCATATATACAGTGCTTTACTTCCAATATATGTTTGAAACTCAGTTCTATGAACCAATCAGGTCCCTGGTGTTTACCTTTTTGTTAGTAATTACCCAGCAAGAAGCTCTTGCAACCACCTCAACTGGAAAATGTCAATGTGAAATGTAGGCTCTTAAATGAGTGTTTTAATCCCCATTTTACATGTAAGGAAACTAAGGCTAGAAATCAATATTAAATAATTTGCCAAGACTACTTGCTGTATTTTCAAGGTTGCCCAAGCAGAAGTCATAGACAGGATGAGGCCCAGGACAGCCTAACTCCAACAACTGTGTTCTTCCCAGTAGGACCAGGCAGGCCTTGGAAGTACCCAATTAGAATCAAAGCTTGTTTTAAGCCATCAGTTTAGATCTGACCTGTCTACATCAATACTAGACATAAAAAGATACATTAAACAACATTATTTTCATGAAGTTTTCTGCCTTTTGGGACATTATATACCTACCCTTGGAAGTACTAGGGAGTCAAGCAACATTTCTACTGCCTAGAAGTCAGCATAAATCATGACAATATAAAACTCCAGGATTTAAATTTACAAACAGGAAATGGCCAGATTTGCAATTTCTTCATCTCAGATATCAGGATGCATCAGAACATTCAGTAATTGGTTTGACATTGAATTTCATAACAGAAAGCATCTGGGCTCACTTCCATGGTGACCAATGAGAGCAATTTCTGAAGCTGGGACAAATTATCCTCTTTAATAATAACAGCTGTCTCGATGATCTATAAATGTGCCTTCCCCTTTAGCCTGGAAGAATATTTGTGTCACAGAAAAGCAGGAACAAGGGCATTATGGGAGGTATGACTCTGGTGGAAAACCAACTGTTCCCCATTTATCTTTTTGGTAGTCAATGAGCCTTTATTCACCATGCAGCTGTTCTTTCCCATCCTCCTGATTAGAGACACCTGCCTGCTGTATACACACCTGCTCATTAAATACATTCATCAGTATGAGAAGTTTCCTTTTCATATTATTTCTCCATAATCTCAAGGGTAAAGCTTTTCAGAGACTCAGTATATGACAAAACACATTGGTAACTGAACCGAGTCAAGAAGAAAATCCCTAAACCTGTACCTACTAGTACGTTATATATTCTAGGACAAAAAAGCTTAAAATTAGAGGGATTATCTGAATGATCTTACCCCTCTAAAAGTCTCACTCTTTTTTTTGTTGTTGTTGTTGTTTTTTTTTTTTTGGTCCCTCTTAATTTTACATTGATAGAAGCAAAGACAATAATAAGCCACAATTATTAAAAACATCCCTATTCAATTTAATCAAAAATTATAAAGAAAACAAACAAACTTCACCATGTACATGTCTCTGAAATAGGACTCTAGCTCAGATCTTTCAGGGGAAATTTCTAACAGTTCTCTAAATTACTTCTGAGAGTTATGACACTATGCCCTGCAACCTCACACATATATTATGAAATATCTTTCCCACAAATATTGAGCTTTTCAGGCCAGTGCACGTTCCACATGCTTTTGCTAAATTGAACAAATCAATGAATATTAATTAAACCACTGCTATTCTTCCAGCATTAAGATGGTTGTTTAGGAGGATGAAGAATAATTGGTAATCACTTTGTGCCCTCTTCCTGAACTTACCTGTGAAAAACTGAGCTTCTGAATACTAACAAATAACAATGAAAATCCCTCCTCCCTCAAATTCCTCCATAAATTCTGTAGCTCTAATCAGCCAGAATAAATAAGAATAAGATTCCTGTCTTTTCTCACCCTCGCATCCAACAAATTTTTGAAGAATTTAGATATATTTAAAAAGTCAAAATTTAACCTAAAAGATTGTAGAGTAGGAACTATACATTTGACCATCAAGAGACTATTTTATAATCAGCTTATTGAGGTAAATTTGCATACAACAAATTCTCATTAAAACTTACAATTTTGTGTATGATTTGATGAATTTGGACAAATGTATACAGTAATGTAATTATCACCGTAAAAAGATATGGACATGTCCATCATCCCAAATGATTTCCTTGTTACCCTTTGTAGTCAATGCCCACCCTCTACCATCTATCTCTGGAAATCACCAATCCTTCTTTTACTATAGTTTTGACTTCTCTAGAACTTCATATAAAGGAAGTTTTGATATCTAGCATTAAACTTTTGAGAATCATTTATGCCTTTGTGTATGTCAATAGTTCATGCAACGTTATTGCTAAGTAATATACTATCTATGGATATACTATATTTGATTTATCCACTCATCATTTGATGAATATTTGGATTTAAAAGACAACATGATATCTAGATTCATGCAGTCAATTAAATTTTTATTTCTACCCTCCCTCATTTCTATTTCACAGTGGAAGGATATGAGACATGAAAGTGTTGATTAACTTATTATGTTGCTGCTGAGTAAGTGGCAGAGCCAGAATCAGAATTAAAACCCTCACAGCTCAGACTATGCCCTCATACTACTTGGGTTTTTCACTTCTATGAGCAGTCATTCACCAGATGTGACCAACTTCTGCAAGTGGAAATTTCCACATGTCAGCTTAGAATCTGTTTTGACTTCAAGCCCTGTCCTTCCTTTCAAAACTAACACTTCTTTAGCTTCATCTAGAATTTATGCTGTGCATATGTACAGGCAAAGACCTTTTACTATAGGACTGTAGATAGGAATTGAACTCCTGCCTTTCTTGTAATTATGAGTACATCTTTCACAGAGTCATCTCCTTTGAGAAGTCACTTCTGAAAGGAAGTATTCCAAGTAACCATTTAGCACAATACTATGGTTATTACTTGCCATTGTAAGTAAATTCTCTGACTGCCTTTAGATAGAAAGTGATAGCTTCACTGAAGTCAATTTCAATACTTAGGACCCAAATGAATCACGGAGAACTACTAAGAAACTTGTTTCAATTTTGTACCCTCTAATTATTTTTCACTACTTAACTTCCTCCGAAATGTGTTTCTGCTTGGACAATGGAGATATTATCTGCATTGGCTCACTGTTAACCAGTCAAAGCTTGGGGGAAAGTCCATATTGCACAGTGCATGGTGACAATGCTTTGCAGAGGCAGCTGGACTACCATTAGTCCAGGTGTGCAGAAATATCTGAAGCATTATCACTATGATGTGAATATTTTGAGAGTGAAAAGTTCCCTTCTCTATCTGGGTTTGATTTGTCTCCAAATTAAGTTATTCTTTCTTAGGTGTATAGGTTGATAAGTTCCATATTTTGGGATTACTCAGTCAACAAATATGGAAGTTAAGCTAGCGGCAAGGACAGAGGACTGCACAAATAGTACTGGTAAGAGCAAATGTACCTGAACCAAAGCAGTACAGAGAAAGTGAAAAAGGTGGAAACAGGGTATGCAAATAGAAATAAAGTTAAATTCTTTGGGGTCACTACTATGAGTAAAGTATTCTATCAGGGGGATGTCAAAAATAATCTTATTTTGTGGATGAGAAAACTGGAGATCAGTCAGATGTTTTGTTGTTTTGTTTTTACTCAATATTGCAATTTTCTTTTTCTAAGGAGTAAGATTTTTGCCTCCATATTTTGCACTTTTTATCTATAGGACCTCGATTTCTGATACCATTTCCATTCACCCTACACACAATTACAAAAACACAGATACTTATTCCAGTGATCCTTAGAAGCTCTGTGGTCTTCCAGTGAAACACTTAACCCTCACAAAGAGGAGTAAAGAGTTAGGAATAATACAAACTGACTTCAAACAGACCTGTATTTTATCTCAGGTCCTCTACTTTTTTACAGAGGTGGGCAATTCACTTAGCATCTCTAAGCCTCAGTTTAATCAACTGGAAAAGAAAAAGTTATAACACTCATAGGCATATTCCAAGGGTGAAGATCATAAATACATAGAAATCACCTGGCCCTTATCTCACACAAAGTTTTGATGTGCCATGCCATATTGAAATGTTTTATCTGAATATTGTGACGTAGTGTTCTCACTGAAAAGGAGTTTGATCTTTGGTAAAAATGAGGTCTATTTTAGAAGTCCATGTTCCCTGTTTAACAAAGCAAGCAATGTGCTACCTCCTCACACAGGGATGATCACCATGTCTTTGGGGAGAAACTAACAACCAACCCTGTCTGTTTCTTGGGTCCTTCTCAGGATGCAAGTTGTAACTCTCTATAACTCAGATGGTCCCAAGTATAGCCCAGGCAGCAGAGATACATGGAATATAGAAGTACATTACCCAGAAAGGCAAGAACTGTTTATGAATTTGGAGGCAGACTGAATCTGCCGCAGAGGATACTAAGAACAGATGCAGAGATACAGTGAGATAGCAAAACAACTTCCCTCTTTTATTGGTGTGGTGGGTTCCAGAAAGGAAAAGGGGAAATGTAATTTTAGAGCACATACATACAGGCCAAGTGCTAAATACTTGACACGTGTTCTTATTTAACCCTTTCAACAGCTCAGTGAGAAAGAAATGGTAATCACCATTTCTCAGGAAAAATTAAATTGAATCTCTTAAATAAATCAGCTTTGTTATTTAGGAAGGAAGTGGCAAAACACATACTTAAAACAATATGTTTTTCTCTAAAGCCTGTACTCTTTATATTTCATACTAGGCCATAGGGAGCTTCTACCTCGTATTTTCTGTAAGATGAAGGCATGTATCCATAGACAGTGAATTAAAATGAACAGGAGGTGTATCAGCAAAGGTCCCAGCAGGAAACACATGGCCTACTCAAATGGGGTAATTTTAGGAGAATGTAATAAAGGGATTATGTACAAGATATTGGCAGGATTAAGGGAAACCAATAAGGAGCATGAAAGCATCGTCAGACTAGTAGCAAAGGGAGCAACTAGCATTCTGTGTCTGAAGGGACAAAGGGAAGAAGCAGATACCAGAATTTGTAGAGAGAAATGGAGCTGGAAGAAAGAAAAAAATCTAGAGGAGGTAAGACCTTCAGTGGAGGGAGAAAACCACTGACACCCCATGGGTCAGGGTAATAAAGTACACCAACCTTACTCCACTCCCATCTTCTAGTGCTTCCCATTAGTCAGGCCACCTGGAAGCAGGATTCAAGAGAGCCTTTTGATTCCATGCAAAATTATCTATATTCAGACAATGCGTAGCTCAGTGGTAGAGCACGTGTTTTCATGGCTGAGGCCCAGATTTAGTCCCAACTTTAGCTAAACTTTGGAGTAGAAATTTCAATTTATTCCTTCTTGTTTAATCCTTGGCAGGCCTTTCTTCCAATATTAAAATACTTAAATAAATAGGTTCTTGGTTACAAAATGACCTATCAGAGAGGATAATGGAAAGTAGTGGATCCTAATGGGATAATATGAAATATGAACTCAAAATGAATATGGGACATGAAAGTATTTTGACGTACCCAGCCCAATGGCATGTTAAACAAGCAGCACCTGAGGTCTGGTTTCAAGGAAACTCTAGTGACCAAGAACAAAAAGTAACCAAATCAAATGTGGCTGAACTGTTATTAACATCAGTGGAGTCATCATTAGAAAAGTGAAAAAAAGTTTCTAAAAGAGATAGACTCTAAAATTCAGGTGAAGGATCAATTTAGTATCAGGGAGTTCTAATAGTGGTCATGTGAGCAATACTATAGGTAAGCACAGACCAGTCACTTAAGTTAGCCCCTTCATCCAGATTTTATTATCTCTTCGGAGAAAATGAATATTTCCCTTTATTGTGCACTCATCATATTTTGTTTTGCTTTTATATTTAAACTGCTTGGCTTTTTTTATTTTTCCATTTTAAAGTAATAAGTGACTACAAAAATTTGAAAAATAAAGAAGAGAACTAGAAGTTGTGATCCCATCTCCCCAAAATTACCACTGTTAACACTGTATTCTCAACATTTTCTTGACATACTTTTACTTGTTCAACACTTTTTTAGATATAATTTTATTTTCTTATTTTACATACTTGTAATCATCTTTTAGATCAGTAATTTTCAAAATATGGTCGTGAGACCACTAGCATGGGCATCACCTGGGAACTTACATATGCCGAATTTTAAGAATCATTGTTGCAGACACGACTTTATATTTTCTGTTTTCACTCAACATTATCATATTCACATTTTCCATATCATGATTAACACAATTATTTCAATAACAGTGTAAGATTTATACTCCTGGAATTATTATTTATATTTATCATTTATAATTTATAATCCTGGGATTTATAATCTGGGAGTAGATAATTCATTTAAATAGTTGTTCATGCATTCATTTACTTTGTAATATGCACTGCCTTCTGTGTAACACATACTAGTGTTCTAGGTACTATAAATGTAGTATCAGAAAGGAGAATATTCTAATTGATAATTACTCTCGTTGTTTCCAATTTTTTACCATTATAATTAATGATAAAGCTAAATACCATTTTAGTAAATGCTTCCCCCCTTATATTTTAAAAGAAAGGAAGTAATATTTAAACAGATATGAATTTAAGCATCCCATTATGCCATGAGAAGAGTATTTTTTATTTTTCCCATGATTTTCTTCTTGTTATTAAGGTTAAAAAAAAAAATGGGGAAGCTGAATTAGCACAATAGGCAATCCAGGTTTTCCTTGCTTCAAAGAGAGAAGCATTAGAAATTCTCAAAAAGAATTCATTCTCTGCTATTAGGGCGAAAAATATATGGTCCTGACGATTTGTTGCAATTCTTGTCCAGTTCAGTGGTGGTTAAAGCATTTCCATCACTGCTAGTCAGCAATAATCTTTATTTTTAATTAAAAGGGAGAAATGTGTCATCTCTTTCTCTAGTGCTATTCTCTGCTGTGATCCCCAGCATGTGCCTTGACTCCCAATGTATCCATTAGTTTCTATGTCATCACACGATTATGGTTATGGGCTACAGTGGCTGGATATGAAGAGATTATATTTTAAACCACAACATGTACGTACCTGGAGAATAATGTTTCTCTCAGACCCTGCAAACATGGGGTTGAGGAGTCTGGCTTCTCCCTTCCTTTTTGTGAACTTCTATCCATGGTCATCCAGCCAATTGACCTAAGACAGGACTAACTTGACCCATCAAAAATATCTCATAATGTTAAGCCCAAAAGAGAAGAGACATGATCCAGTTTCTTCCCTTCCCAAAAGGTTTGTTTGATCTTTTGACATGAAACAAAGAAAGGTGTATCTGTTAAGTATCGTCAAATAAATGTGTGTTTACTTCTCAAATACAAAGGTTTCATTCAATTACAAATACATAATTAAAAAGAAACATTACTGAATGAACAGTATATTATCCAGGATGACTGTATATCTGTTCCAATAGATATAACAGAGACTGAAAGCGTTTAAGTATGTTTACTTTATTAACAAATATTTATTGAGCATCTACTATATTACAGACATGATTCCAGTCACTTTGGGATGCAATAAAGCAAAACAGGAAAAATCCCTGCCTTCATAGAGCTCACCATCTAATAGAAGACATGAACAATAAACAACAAAACAATTGAAGTAAATTATTGGAGTACGGAAAGTAGAGTGATTTAGAGAAAAAGAAGGTAGGGAAGATGAGGGAGCAGCTGTAATTTCAAATATTATCTCCTGGGTATGCTTTCCTGAGCGTTATCTTGTAATCTAAGTACTAGAGGAGTTGAGGGAGTGAACCCTGTGGTTATTGGGAGAAAGAATGTTCAGGGATCACCTTCTGCATATACCTGGGCTCTACTGAGACAAGCACTGAGGCTGAAGCAGGAGTGACAGTAAGCAGGCATAGGGAGGACTTCCCATGGAGGAGTAATGGGGACCTTGGTTTGTGCATCTCATGACCTGCTCTCCCATGTATTCCTGTGACTTCATGAAGTCCTTGAGATTGGGAGAAAGTAAAGGGCCCGGAGTGTGGAGAAAGGTTGGAAAAGGAGGAAGCAGAGCTAGGAATCCCTCCCCCAACTCTGTCTCTGCATTCTTTCTCTCCTGCATTCAGAGTTTGAGGTGTAAGTACTTTTGATGTATTTAGTAAATTCTAGATTCCTTGGATCTTAAGGAAATTTATACTTGGCAGGACATTAAATTAAGAAAGTTCTAACTCTCTGGAGGCTCCAAAATTTTTCAAATATATATTAAAAAAAAACTTTAAATGTCTTATCAATCATCTTTTTATTGATTATATGCTAAACTTATAACATTTTGAATGTTTTGGTTAAATAAAACATCAAAATTATTTTGCCCATTATTTTTTACTGTTTTTAATATGGCTATACTAGAAAATTTTTAATTATACCTATGGATAGGGATGTTAGCTAAAATTAAGGCAATCATGTTGCAATATATAAGTGTGTCAAATAAACACATATTATACCTTAAACTTATATGGTGTAATTATATATAGCACAATAAAAATCAATTTTAAAAATAAGTAGTTTAAATTACAATTTTATTAGATAGCATTGTTTTCAATGATTAATAATATATACAGGATGTCCCCAAAAAATGTATACATAATTTGAATGAGTATAAAGTCAGTGCTTATTAACACGCCATTCAATTTCAAAATTTAAAAGAACCTACAAAAATGAAAAAACTTTTCTGTCAATGCCTGTTTTCAAACTGATGGCCATTCTGATCCAGGCCCTGATGATAACGTGAAGCAATGGAAGCAAACATCAGGAATCATTTTGTTTGGTATTTGTGTGCATTCTCTTTCAATAGCTGCCCTCAATTTGTCAACTGTTGCCAGTTTTGTACATAAACTTTATCTTTTATGTATCTCCATAAAAAAGTCTAGTGGATAAATATTCTTTGTTCAAAGCTTAGTCTGGCTTCACCCAATATTTCAAATAGGTTAAACCTGAAAAGGAGTAAATATTAAGTGAGTCAGCAACTGTTAAAGTGTGTATACATTTTTTGGGACACCCTGTGTATTTTTTCCCAATTTTCTTTCATTTTACTTTATTTGTTTCCATCACCATTTATCTCCCCATACCCCCTTCCACCTCCACCCACTCCCCTCCCCACCACAATCACCACACTGTTGTCCGTGTCCATGAGTTCTTTCTCCTTTTTTTACTTTTTCGCTCAATACCTCCACTTGCCCTAAATCCCATCTGCCCCCCAACCTGTCCCAGCACCGTCAGCCTGCTCTCTTTCTATGAGTCTGTCGATGTTTTGCTTATTAGCTTCACTTTGTTCCTTAGATTCCACATATGAATGAAATGATATGGTACTTGTCTTTCTCTGACTGGCTTATTTCAGTTAGCATAATATTCTCCAGGTCTATCCATGCAGTCAAAAAGGGGAAAATTTTCTTCTTTTTATGGCTGAGTAGCATTCCATTATGTAAATACCCATAGCTGTTTTATCCCCTCATCTCCTGATGGACAGTTGGCTGTTTCCAAATCTTGGCTATTGTAAATAATACTACAGTGATCATAGGAGTGCATATATTCTTTTAAATTAATGTTTTGGGTTTATTAGGATATATTCCCAGAAGTGGAATTGCTGGGTCATAAGGCAGTACAATTTTTAGTTTTTTGAGGTATCTCTATACTGCTTTCCACAGTGTCTGCACCAATCCGCATTCCCACCAACAGTGCACAAGGGTCCCCTTTTCTCAACATCTTTGCCAACACTTGCTTGTTGATTAATTGATGGTAGCCATTCTGATAGTTGTGAGGTGATATATCTCATTGTGGTTCAAATTTGCATTTCTGTGGTGATTAGTGACATGGAGCATCTTTTTATAAGTCTATTGGCCATCTGTATGTCTTCTTTGGAGAAGTGTCTGTTCAGATCCTTTGTCTATTTTTATTGGCTTGTTTGTGGAGTCTTTTTGGTATTGAGTTTTATAACTTCTTTATAAATTTTGGATAGGAAGACCTTATCAGATGTATCAGCAAATATGTTCTCCCATTCATGGTTTGTCTTTTCTTTTTGTTGATGTTTCCCTTTGTTGTGTATAAACTTTTAAATATTTACTACTTTAAAATTGTTTTTATTTTGAAATAAAATACCCATCTTCTCCTCTCATTCCTAACCCTGGAAATCACTAATCTCTTCTCCATCTCTATAACTGTGTCATTTTGAGAATGTTACACAGATGGAATCACACAGCATGTAACCTTTTGAGATTGCCATACTTCCCTCAGTATGACATTATTTTGTATTTCTCTTTTATTTTTCATTATGTGTTTGCTTGAATTTTCTTTTGTTGATATACAGTAGACTTTAATTTCGTATTGATTTTTGTTGTTATTGTTTGAGAATTCTGCGGCGGCTTTAAAGATTAGAAAGTTCGAGACAGAGAGAAGATGGCGGCAGGCAGAAACAGAGGGATGGTGAGTGTGTGAGAGAGTGTGAGTGGACATGAAGATGGACGACCAAACCTGAGCAGTGCAGAGACACGGAGCAGAAGTTTCCTGTGCTGTGGAAGGGAGCAGCCTGCTACTCCGGTAAGCAGCCCTTCAGAGCTCTTCTCCCTGCACCACGGGGAGGTCCCACCATTTTGGAAGACCCCGGGTCTTCCCTGGGAGGAGGCAGTGGGAGCCGCTAGGGCCCAGCAACCTGAGCCACCAGCGCACCTGGCACCATCGAACCAGTGGACACTGTGACAACACAGACCAGTGCACAGTAGTGGAGCTCCCAAGGTGCCTGCTGCTGAAGCCATGGACAGCCAGGAGCCCAGAACCATCCCCCATGGTAACAGCCCTATCAGAGTCCAGATATACCCCCAGCAACCGAGGTTGGGAAGCAGACATCCATCTCCAAATCAGAAGCACAAACCAGCAGCTGAGACCCATCCCCAAAAACTACAGCAAAAGCTGAGAAGGAGTTGAGCCCCATGGGGCAGCAGCACTCCCCAGCCACCAGCTGTGGGACCTGGGGCTCCACAGAGGCCTGTGCAGTCTAGTAGCACGCAAGAGCAGTGGGAAGCCAGAGCCCAAGAGAGACTGGTGCGATCCAGCTGCCCACTTGCAGCGTGTGGGGACACCAGAGAAGCCTGTGCCACCCAGCAGGGACTGTGCAATCCAGTTACCAGCAGGACCTTCAGGGAGCTGAAGCACCAGAGAGGCCTGTGCCACCCAGCAGACACTGTGCTATCTAGTTACCCCCAGGACCTGCAGGGTGCTGAAACACCAGAGTGGCCTGTGCAACCCAGCAGGGACTGTGTGATCTAGTTACCTTTGGGACTTGTGGGGTGCTGAAGCACCAGAGAGGCCTGTGCAACCCAGCAGGGACGGTGCCATCCAATTACCTGTGGGACCTTTGGGGTGCTTAAGCACCAGAGAGGCCTGTGCAAACCAGCAGCTCATAACATATGCGTAGAGCCCGGTCCCCATAGGGACTGTGCGATCCAGTTATCCACGGACCTGCAGGGTGCAGGAGCACCAGAAAAGCATCTGTGACCAAGCTGCGCACAAGATAGGAATAGAGGATGTGAAAATGGAGGAGGAGTGAAGCTACTCAGACAATCTCCCAAGACCAAACGGGAATTACAACTAAAATAAAGACAAAGACTCCAAAAACAAAAAACAAAAAATAAAACAGAAAAGCAGCAGGACAGGACCATATAACCAGGCACACTGGTAGGATCTGTGGAGGCATTAGAGGGTGGAGGGCTGGGAACCCATAAACAGGATCAGTCTTAGCTGTGAGCAGTGCCTTTGGGAATAAAGACCAAGCCCGATTCACAGCTCAGAGAGCCTGGACAGAGCACTAAAATAGCCAGAGCCAGTAACCTAGGGCTATGGCAGAAGGAGGGCAGCCTGGGCTGGAACTCTGTGGGGACACAAGAGATTTGGAGGACACTCAGAGTCTTTGGTGAGTTGCGGCCACAAAAGACTGTGGCCAGTGTGCTCCTTCCCAGAGCTGTGGGGAAAAGCAACAGCCCACTTCCCCACCAAAGATTCAGCCTCTCCCATGTGAGGCAAAGAAATGCAAATTGAGGCTCATTAACAACCAGCATCTATCCCACCCTCCGGAAATCCTTTTATGCAGAACACCAGGGCTACATTCCAAAGCACTGAGTAACTGAGAATACCAGCCACCAGCAAAAAGCTAGAGGATAACTGACCCATTCCTGGGCTTATAAATCGACCCAGGAAAGTAAGACTTGACAGTGGTGTTTAACAAGGGCCAACCCAGGTTCATCCAAACCCAGTAGAGGGAGACCCAAAGGGAAAAACAGCAACACACAGAGGGAGAATTTGGAAAGCTCCAAAACTGACTGAGATAACAAAAATGAAACAAAGAAACAAATCCCAAATAAAAGAAAAAGAGAACTCTATCAAAGATGAGATAAATGAAATGCAGTTAAGCAAATTATCAGAGGTAGAATTCAGAGCCATGATCTTGAGGAAGGTCAACAGCATGAGTGAGGACATCAGCACCATGAGTAAAGATATACAAACATTGAAAACAACCAAGTGGAAATGAAGAATGACATAGCAGAAATTAAGAAAACATTGGAAGGGCCATCCAGTAGAGTAGAGGAAGCTAAGAACCGGATCAGTTAATTAGAAGACAGGGTATAAAAAACCAAACAATCAGAAAACCAAACGGTAAAAACAATGAAAACAACAGGAAGACAGCTTAAGAGAACTGTGGGACAACTGGAAACGTAATAACATTCGCATCATAGGAGTCCCTGAAGAAGAAGAAAATGAGCAAGGGTTAGAGAATATATTTGAAGAAATAGTGACAAAAAAATTCCCTAATTTGGTGAGGGAATGGACATTCAAGTTCAAGAAGCACAGAGAGCCACAAGTAAGAAGAACCCAAACAAAACAGGCTCACACCAAGACACATAGTAATTAAAATGCCAAAAATTAAAGACAGAGAGAGAACCCTAAAGGCAGCAAGAGGTAAGCAACAGGTGACCTACAAAGGAAACCCCATAAGGCTCTCAGCTGACTTCTCAACAGAAACACTACAGACCAGAAGGAAATGGCATTAAGTAATCAAGATCATGAAAAACAAATATCTGAATACAAGACTACTCTATCCAGCAAGGCTATCATTCAAAATAAAAGGTCAAATAGAGAGCTTCTCAGACCAAAAAGGCTAAGGGAATATATTAACACCAAACCAACTCTGCAAGATATGCTAAAAGGACTGCTGTAATTAGTAGAAGAAATAGGAAGAAAAATATAACAACACTAAACAAAAATGGCAATAAATAAGTACATATCAATTATCACCTTAAATGTAAGTGGTTTGAATGCTCCAATTAAAAGGCACAGAGTAGCTGACTAAATAAGAAAGCATGACTCACATATATATTGTTTACAAGAGACCCACCTCACAACAAAAGACTCATATAGGTTGAAAGTGGAGGAATGGAAAAAAATCTTCCAAGCAAACAGAAAGAATAAAAAGCTGGGGTACCAATACTCATATCTGATAAATTAGATTCAAAATGAAGGCCATAACTAGAGACAAAGAAGGCCACTACCTAATATTGAAAAGATCTATCCAACAGGAAGATATAAATAACCTTGGTAAAACATATATGCACCCAATATAGAAACACCAAAATATATTAAAAATCTTCTGGAGGACTTCAAAGGAGAAATTGACAGCAATACAATCATAGTGAGGGACTTCAACACCCCACTGACATCACTGGATAGATCATCTAGACAAAAAAAAAATAACAAGGAAACACAGACTCTAAATGAAGTGCTAGATCAAATGAATTTAATAGATATCTACAGAGAATTACACTCAAAAACTACTGAATTTACATTCTTCTCAAGTGCACATGGGACATTCTTAGAGATAGACCACACAGTAGGGCACAAACTAAGTCTCTATAAGTTTAAGAAGATTGAAATCATATCAAGCATCTTCTCAGATCACAATACCCATTCTCCTCAAACCATGACTTGGTGAATAATTTCTTTGATGTATTGATGGATTCCATTTGCTAGTCTTTTGTTCAGGATTTTGGCATCTATATTCATCAGGAATATTGGCTTGTAGTTTTCTTTCTTTGTAGTGTCTTTTTCAGGTTTTGGAATTAAAATTATGCTGGCCTCACAAAATGAGTTTGCAAGATTTTCTTCTTGAATTTTTTTAAATAGTTTGAGGAGAATGGGTATTAGTTCTTCTTTGAATGTTTGGTAAAATTCCCCTGTGAAGTCATCCTGGCCTGGACTTTTGTTTGCTGGGAGAGTCTTGATTACATCTTCAATTTCCTTTATTGTTATTGGTCTGTGCAAGTTTTCTATCTCTTCCCAGTTCAATTTTGGAGAATATGTGTTTTCAGAAATTTGTTCATTTCACTTAGATTGTCAGATTTGTTGCTTTATAATTGTTCATAATATCTGTTAACAATCCTTTGTATTTCTGTGGTGTCAGTTATTATTTCTCCTCTTTCATTTCTGATTTTGTGTATTTGTGTTCTCTCTCTTTGTTTCTTGGTGGGTCAAGCTAAGGGTCCATCAATCTTGTTTATCTTTTCAAAGAACCAGCTCTTTTTTCATTGATCCTTTGTATTGTTTTTTTTTTTTGGTCTACATGTCATTTATTTCTTCTCCGATCTTTACTATTTCCTTCCTGTTATTTGCTCTGGGATTTCTTTCTGTTTGTTTTCTAGTTCTTTAAGTTGTAAGGTTGGATAGTCTATTAGAAATTTTTCTTGCATCTTGAGGTAGGCCTGTAGTGCTATGAACTTCCCTCTCAGAAATGCTTTTGCTGCATTCCATAGATTTTGTGTTGTTGTGTGTTCATTTTCATTCGTTTCCAGGAAGTTTTTAATTTCTTCCTTGATCTTCATGGTAACCCATTCATTGTTCAATAACATGCTATTCAGCCCGCATGTTTTCAAATGTCTTTCCATGTTCTTGTTGCAATTCACTTCTAGTTTCATGCCATTGTGATCTGAGAAGATGCTTGATATGATTTCAGTTTTTTTGAAATTATAGAGACTTAGTTTGTGCCCTACTGTGTGGTCTATCTCTGAGAATGTCCCATGTGCACTTGAGAAGAATGTAAATTCAGTAGTTTTTGAGTGTAGTTCTCTGTAGATATCTATTAAATTCATTTGATCTAGCACTTCATTTTGAGTCTGTGTTTCCTTGTTATTTTTTTTTTTTGTCTAGATGATCTATCCAGTGATGTCAGTGGGGTGTTGAAGTCCCTCACTATGATTGTATTGCTGTCAATTTCTCCTTTGAAGTCCTCCAGAAGATTTTTAATATATTTTGGTGTTTCTATATTGGGTGCATATATGTTTTACCAAGGTTATTTATATCTTCCTGTTGGATAGATCTTTTCAATATTAGGTAGTGGCCTTCTTTGTCTCTAGTTATGGCCTTCATTTTGAATCTAATTTATCAGATATGAGTATTGGTACCCCAGCTTTTTATTCTTTCTGTTTGCTTGGAAGATTTTTTTCCATTCCTCCACTTTCAACCTATATGAGTCTTTTGTTGTGAGGTGGGTCTCTTGTAAACAATATATATGTGAGTCATGCTTTCTTATTTAGTCAGCTACTCTGTGCCTTTTAATTGGAGCATTCAAACCACTTACATTTAAGGTGATAATTGATATGTACTTATTTATTGCCATTTTTGTTTAGTGTTGTTATATTTTTCTTCCTATTTCTTCTACTAATTACAGCAGTCCTTTTAGCATATCTTGCAGAGTTGGTTTGGTGTTAATATATTCCCTTAGCCTTTTTGGTCTGAGAAGCTCTCTATTTGACCTTTTATTTTGAATGATAGCCTTGCTGGATAGAGCAGTCTTGGATTCAGATCCTTGATTTTCATGATCTTGATTACTAATGCCATTTCCTTCTGGTCTGTAGTGTTTCTGTTGAGAAGTCAGCTGAGAGCCTTATGGGGTTTCCTTTGTAGGTCACCTGTTGCTTACCTCTTGCTGCCTTTAGGGTTCTCTCTCTGTCTTTAATTTTTGGCATTTTAATTACTATGTGTCTTGGTGTGGGCCTGTTTGGGTTCTTCTTACTTGTGGCTCTCTGTGCTTCTTGAACTTGAATGTCTTCTTCCTCCAGCAAATTAGGGAATTTTTTTGTCACTATTTCTTCAAATATATTCTCTAACCCTTGCTCATTTTCTTCTTCTTCAGGGACTCCTATGATGCAAATGTCATTACGTTTCAAGTTGTCCCACAGTTCTCTTCAGCTGTCTTTCTGTTTTTTAATTGTTTTTTTGTTTGTTTGTTTGTTTGTTTGTTTTCTGATTGTTTGATTTTTTATACCCTGTCTTCTAATTCACTGATCAGGTCCTTAGCTTCCTCTACTCTGCTGGATGGTCCTTCCAATGTTTCCTTAATTTCTGCTTGGTGGTTTTCAATGTTTCTATATCTTTACTCATGCTGTTGATGTCTTGACTCATGCTGTTAAGCTTCCTCAAGATCATGGCTCTAAATTCTACCTTGGATAACTTGCTTAACTGCATTTCTTTTATCTTATCTTTATTAGAGTTCTCTTTTTTTAGGGGGGGATTTGTTTTTTTGTTTCACCAGTTTTGTTGTCTCAGTGGGTTTTGGAGCTTTCCAAATCCTCCTTGTGTGTGTTTCTGTTCTGCCCTTTGGGTCTCCCTCTACTGGGTTTGGATGAGCATGGAGGGCCCTCATTAAACACCACGGTCAAGTCTTACTTTCCTGGGTAGATTTGGAAGCCCAGAAATGGTTCAGTATCCTCTAGCTTTTTGCCTGAAGTCTATTAGTCTCAGTTACTTATGACCTTGGAATGTAACCCTCTGGTGTTCTTCATAATAGGATTTCCAGAGGGTGAAACAGATGCTAGTTATTAATGAGCCTTAATTTGCATTTTTTGGCTCACCTGGAAGGGGCTGAATCTCCAAGGGGGGGCTGCTGGTTTTCCCCTCAGCTCTGGGTAGAAGCCAATTTGCCACTGTTCTTTGTGGCTGCTACTCAGCCAAAACTCTGAGCACCCTCCAAATCCCGGGTGTCCCCACAGAGTTCCTGTCCAGTCTGCCCTCCCTTTACTGGAGCTCAAGGTGAGTGGCTATAGTCAATTCAGTGCTCTGCTCCAGCCCTCTTGGGATTTTAACCCGGGGCACACCGCTCACAGCTAAGGCCACTGTTGTCTGTGGGCTCCCAGCCCACCACCCTTTCATGCCTTTGCAGATCTTACCATTGTCCTTGGTTATATGGTCTTTCCCACTGCTTCTCTGTTGCTTTTTTTCTAATGATTTGTCTTTATGTTAGTTGTAATTCCCATTTGGTCTGGGAGATCATCTGTGTACCTTCCATTCACTCCACTGTCATTTTTTCTCCTTCTAATATGTTGTTTTTAAAAATATATCCTTTGCTATTCATTTGTTTTTTATGCTTCCTGAAATACTAAAGGTGGTCCGAAAATTCCTTCACCAAATATGAACTTAGTTTTGGAAACAGAAAGGTTACCATGTAAATCATGGGCCATTGAAAGACATTGTCCTGTGCCTTCCATTATACCTCAATTTCCATCACTAGGTTCACCTCTTTTTGTAACATGGCTAGCCAAGCACCCAGGGCACTAAATGCAAGATAGCAATCCTGGCTCACAATCTGGACAGCAACAGAAATAAACACACATAATATCTAGGGGTGAGTCAGAGATATTGTCAAAAGCCTTGCAAATTCAGGAGGAATCTTCTTGTTGACCACTATTGGAAAAAATAAGTAACCCATGACATTATAAATGTGAGAAATAGTTTATACCTAGTGGAACTAAATATTTTGGGTTTTTAATTATGGAAATAAAACTAAATAGTTATAGAAAAATAAATAAATAAACTGTTCTTCCTATAAGACCCAATTCAAATAATAATTTTGTGCATTGTCAGGTCAGTCTTTTCTCTCTCTTAAAATCTTTGATCAGCTACTTACGTGATCAGACAAGAGAAAAATATCAGTGCCTGATACAGGGAAAGTTAATACAGGAAAGGGGCAAGTTCAGATTACACCAGGGATAGGATATCTGAGGAAAGAAAGAGTTAGCTCTTGGCATAGTCTTTGCCTTATGCAGAAACTGCTCTGATCTAGCAACTCTGTAATTATACAAATACTTTGTCCCAAAGGAAAGAAAGAGAAGGATGTGTGGATGTAAGCAGAGTTGAGCAAAATACTGCAGAGCTATGAATGTGTGGGGTCTGTGTATGAACTAGATAATCCCTGAGTTCATTCCCAGTTTCCAGTTCTATACACACAATTATTTTCCTCTGGTGCGTGACCTGGCCACCTAAAAAATATATGTATTCTATATTTGGTTCTTTAGACTAACAACCGGTAAATTGGTCTATGGGTAAAATGAAGAGGTGAAAGTTCTTTCACAGAGTACTTCCCTTACTTGCCTGGTTGAACAATTATGAGACAGACATACTTCACAGTGGTGCAGTAGAACTAACCCATTAAGACAACAATAACTACAAATTCCACCTCTTTCAATAAGCTGTTATCAGCAACTCCACTAAGAGCCCAGTGAAATTTATCTTTTTCATGTTTCAAAGTGATTAATGGATATTTCTATAGTAATATTGCTCACAGTATTTTTTTAAAAATTTTATTCATATATCTCTCCCTCCTTTCTATAACTAAACAATGCTCCTAAGGGTAGGAGCAATAATTTACTTTTTTGTACCTTCAATGTCTATCACAATATCAAAAAATCATAGGCTTCAAAAATATTGAATGTTAATTATATTAAATTACAAATATAAAGTATTATCAGGAAATATACATATTGTTATGTAAATATTGTCAGATACAATAATTAAGAACAAGGGCTTTGGAACCGCAAAAATATTGGTTTTTAGTCCTTGATATCTACTGCTTATCTGTAATAAGCTGAAAATTTTTCTAAACTCATATTAGCTTCAATTTTCTAAATTGTATAAAAGGGTATACTAATAGTACTTATACAATAGGGATGTTAGAAGTATTTATCAATATAATTCATAACATGTTTAAACATAGTGTCTAGTATATAGTATGTATTCAATAAATATTAGTAATTCTTTTTGAATTTACCACTTTAACCATTTTTTTATTTATTGATTGATTTTAGAGAGAGAGAAATATCAATTTTGTTGTTCCACTTATTTATGCATTCATTGGTTGATTCTTGTATGTGATCTAACTGGGAATCAAATTCACAACCTTTGTGTATCAGGACAATGCTCTAACCAACTGAGCTATCTTAAGTTTAGGTAAAGAAAAAATAAGATAGAAAGTGTTAGTAAGTACCATTCCTTTTTTTTTTTTTTTAAGGTATTATTTATTATTGCTTTTTGATTGATTTGATTTGAGAGAGAAGAAGAGAAAGAGAGACATTGATATGTTTTTTCACTTATTTATACATTCATTGATTGCTTTTTTTATGTGCCCTGACCAGGGATCTGACCCACAATCTTAGCATATCAGGATAGCACGCTAACCAACTAAGCTTCCTTGTCAGGGCAGTAAGTACTATTCTTAAGTGGAGATTGAATTTAATTACAGAAAGTAGACAATTATTTCTGCAATCTTAATCAAACACAGGAAACAACTGAGCAGTTATTCACTTGGAGACTGGAAAGCAGTATTTAAGTGAATTCTAAAGTCAACCTCTGGAGAATTGATTGTGAACTTCACTCTTGACATGATGGCTAAATAAACAATTCCTTATTAACTGCTGCCTGGAGGTTTACTTTTTAATCTCCTGAACTAGTGATAAAATGAAGATTTGATTTGGAGATTTAAGATCACACCATAGACAATTTGCAGCTAAGGTGGAAAAGGATCGGAAAACAGGGAGGCTTAGGTCAAACAATAAAAACACAATTTAATTGTTGACCAAGAAGATGGGCTGAGGGAACACTTTTGCAGCTCAGGATGTTTGGGACAATTTACCCTTCACGGATGGATGATGGGGACACTCCTCAGTATCTTTAATGGTTTTACCCTGAAGGGCACCAGAGCAATGCCTCACCCTGATTTCTTCATTTCTTATCACTGTGAGAACAGCACCTCAATTACTAGTGTCTTTAATGTTGACAATGTGCTACTTACATGATGGATACTTTTCTGGGGGTTGTGGAAAAGGAGAATGTTTTAATGACCACAACCACAGACATGTTGAAGAGAAAATCCTGAGGATAAAACCATCTCAAGCATCGGGTCAGAGCTGGATATTGGTCATAGGGTAAAGCCACTGGTCTTGGGTGTGTATTCTGGGCTTGCCACCAACTTGTAGTGTGATCTTGGACAAATATCTTTACCTTTATTACTCCCAATTTCTTTATTTGTAAAATGGGAATAAGAGTCTCAACCTCAAGAGGGTATAGGTATGAATGGCCTGTCTTAATTCATGCTTCAGACTTTCCTAAAATCTCTCAAACAAGCAGCGTTCGGCCTCAAAATGCCCTGAACCTCTCACTAAGTGGTCCAGGACCAGCACTAGCAGCAGCCAGCAGTAGTTTTCAGCTTGCCCTCACCTGGGCACCTCCAAACCTAGCACAAATAACAGCTATCTGCATACCTCACAAAATAGTCGCCTTCCTTTCAAACTCTACTCCCCTTGTCTGGTGCTAGGACATTACTGAGGTAAACACACATGGTTAACGTCAGCTCCCATGCCCGTCTGCATGTGCACTACACAGCATGCCCCTATGGGATGTATTACTGTGCTGAATACATGCTGGAGGAAGGCCTCAACTGTTCCCCAACTTGTCAGAGCCAGTAAGCAGATAACTCTCGGGAAGAATTGGATTGGGTCCTAAGTTAAGCATCTATTTCTGTTAGCCACGTGCATTTTGCAACTCATAAGGCTGACTGCAATACCTAGGACACACTCTTTTACTTTTACCTCTGGGAATTCCAGCATTAACATAAAGTTTTCCTATTATATTAGCTTACTTAACTTAGGTTTCAGAGAACTGAAGCAGATCATAGCATGAATAAATAATCATTCATTTAGGTTTATATTGGAATCATTCTAATATAATCACAAAGTAAGAATTATTTATCTTCTTTCTGCTACACAATCAAAAACCTATTTTCAGCATTTTGTAACCTTATATAACTCATATTTAAAAAACAAAACAAAAACAAACAAAACAACACCAGGACTTACTCATTCTGTGCTTTCCATATAAGCTATTCAAAACCTGACTTATATTTCAGCTTCTCAAACGTTGCCCTTTTATCACATTTTTTCCCTTCACATTCCACCCATAATTCAATAATTCTTATCTTTCAGTAACTAATAATATTTAAAATGTGAAAGCGTGTTTTTTCACCTAACCTTTACCAGGACATCATACAAGGCGTTAGATTTAAACATCTCCAAAGAGCATGTCCACTTGGGCTCTTCTATTAACAAATCCATATTGCTTATGAATCTATCTTCCATCGTCGAAGCAACACACATTTCTTTTAAAATTATCTGTGTGGTCACCATCCATAGGCCAATTAACATTTATGTCTTATGAGAAGTCGTATACCAAAGCTGACAGCAAGCCACATGGTCTCTTTCAAATAGTACCCACCCGAAGGCCATGTACAACCTTTGGCTCACATCCTCCACCTTCAAAGCCAGCAGTAGAGCCTCTTCAAATTTCTTTATGTCCCTCTGATTTCATCTTCATCACTACACCATCTTCTGTCTGGCTCTGACTATGCCCAAAACCCTCTTGCAGGATATCCTTGTGATGACATTATGCCCATTGGGATAATCCATGATAATCTTTCCATCTCAATATCCTTAACTTGATTACATCTCAAAAGTCCTTTTCAAGCAAAAGAACATTCATAGGTTCTGGTAATTAGGAGGTAGTCATCTCTGGCGCCACTATTCAGTCTACAATAGACATCTAAATCCTTTCCATGGTTATTTCTTTTAGGTATAAGGATATAATTAGGAGAGGTATCCACAAGTTTTAGTTTCACCATTTGGACTCTTTATCCCTTCCTGCCAAATTGGAAAAACAAAGTTACTGTACCAGGAGGGAGAAGAGCATTAAATAAATCACCAGTATTATTAAAATCAACCAAAACAAAACAAAACAAAAAACCCTGAGAGGTGCAGGGGGTTACTGATTTCTATCATTAACTCATATAACTTTCTTGTTGGACCAATACAGAAAAAAAAATATTCTGAGAAAATGGTAGTAGATGTTTATATGCTTAGTCAAGGAGAAACCCAAATTCTTGTAACAGTTGAGGTGTGATCTTCTTAGTTGAGCAAATATATTCAGCCCCTAATAAATGGCATAGAGCATTAAATCTGAAAATTAAATAGGTTTTATTATATGTTTTTTTCTTCCTTCATTATTTTCTTCCTTCCATTCTTAAAAATGAAAGCAGTATGTATTCTTATTTTTTTTTCTGTATTGATTTTACAGAGAGAGGAAGGGAGAGGGAGAGAGAGATGGAAACATCCATGAGAGACAACATTGATTGGCTGCCTCCTGCATGCCCCCCGCTGGGGATTTGGCCCACAACCTGGGCATGTGCTCTGACCTGGAATCTTGGTGCATGGGTCAACGCTCAACCACTGACCCACATCAGCCGGGCAGCAGTATGTATTCTTGATTGAGTAACCAAAGTAATAGATGTGGTGAGCATTTACCAACTTTTGACCATTCTGCACCAACATATTAGTTGGCCTTGGGGAAAGTAGCCATGTGTCATATCAGAGAGGTACAGTGGCCTTCCTATCCAATTATGACAATTATAATAGGGGACCGATATTATAATTTAGTCTCCACCAGGATGCTTTCCCCTGAGACATTACAAATGGACATAAGACAGGGTACAGAGGAGCTACAATCAATAAAAGCAACAGGAGCTGTCAAGAAGAAGGAAGACCACCCTCACCGTATATATGGATATCACCAGCAGAGACCAGCTAGATCCAACATGGCAACTAACTTCACCTAGGTAACCCCTAGCCTCATTATACACTCATTGTAATGCATTAGCATGCTAAACAACACACTCTGAGCCACCATGGTTGGAAATGGAAAGCCCATATAAGAACACAACATAGCTGATGGAGCATCTCTGAGAAATCTCTATGGCTTTCCCAGGATGATCCTGAATATTCCTCCCCTTATTGAATACCCTACCCCCAATTAAATGAACCTCATTAAAGGAAGCCAATTCCACTAAAGGGGGGGTGCTTCTCTCTCTGTGCAGTAGCCTATTCTCTGTTTACTAATAAACTCACTGTTATTTAAACTCTGTGCTGGCTTACGTTTGAATTCTTTTCTGCATGAAACCAAGAACCCACAGTGGGTCACAGACCCTCAGATTTCTGGACTCTCAGAACTCTTACATCAGAAGATAGTAATAAACTTATTTATGACTGAAAACTAAAGTCAGATAACACAAAGGAGATGGCAAAATTATATGAGCAAATGTGAAATGAATATTAGTGGGATATCCCCCCAAAATTAGTAATGTATGTGGGAGTTCAGCAAGGAGATAAGGAATGGAAGCTAGAGCATGTAATTGACAGGGCAGGCAAAATATTTGCTGCCCGTGGATCCTTTTATATACTTTTAAATTTTTTTCCACACCCATTTTCCTGCACCCAATGCCTTCTGGCTGTTCTGCAAGCCCCTTTCCTTAGCAACATGACACAATAATCATCTCAGTCATTTTAATTGAAAAGACCTTTTAAAGTTTAACAGCTTTGCAGAGAATGGACATTTTTACAATCTGCGTATTTTGTGGCATTTTATTTAATTTACAGCTCAATGAACTTGCCTCTGACTGTCTGAAACTGACACTTTATATTTACTTCTTTTACTTTTCTGCTTCCTGTTAATGATCTTGAACACTAATAAAGTTTTACAAGAGTTGTGACTTCCTGACCAAGCATAATGTTATTTATCAGTGATAAAGCAGAAGGGCAGAGCTCTCTATCTCAAGACCACACTGCATTTTGCAGAAGCAAAATGTATTTTAGTTTCAACTTCTTTTCATTATCCTCAATTTATTATTAATATTTTAACAAGTACTAATAAATAATTTTATCTACATATTTTTAACAGTCTAAATGTACATTTCCATCACAGCCTAAATGCAGATTTCAAGTTGCAAAATCAAGTTATCACTCTTAGATGAACCAGGGTACATAACCAACTCTGATTCAAATAGCAACGGAAGAACAGAGGCAGAGCAAAAATATTTCATGGATAAAATTTAGGTCATAGATTTAGAAGGAAAAGAGGGATAGAGAGAAATGCAGAGAAAGTGAAAGAGAGACTGAGGGGGGGGGGGCGAAACATTAGATCACTAAATTTCATTCCATTAGACCTCTTGACAAGTTCTCTGGATAAATAATACACAGACTACACTGGGCTTAGAGGTGTGCTTTTTTATGCACTTTAACATCTTGCTGTGGGTGCAGCTTCAAATGCCAATGTAATTTTCAAGTGAGTTGGTCTAAGCCAGAGATTTTCAACCCTTTTCCTCACATGGCACACATAAAACTAATTACTGAAATTCTGCGGCACACCAAAAAATGTATTTTTTGCCAATATGACAAAAAATATAGATATAATTCTGATTCATTCACACTGGACATCTATTGTAGTGTTAGCTGTAAACATTTTTCTAATTTACTAAGGGAAAAGAGGTCAGTGCCCCTGACTAAATAGTCAGGTATTGCGTGTTTTTAAAAATTCTTGCAACACACCAGTTGAAAATCACTGATCTAAGCCACTGATGACCTACAAAGGAGTGAATGAGAAAAATAAACACACTATTAAGGGCATGCAAGAGAGGGCCAATTCTAAGATAGGAGTCTACTGTTTAAACTCAAAATCCCTTAATCTTTTCCAGAGCTTCAGTTCTAGCACTAGGTATAGAGGAATTTGTCCTTGGATCTTACCCATCCTTGTAGAAAAGAGGCATTGTGTGCATATGTATGGATGTGTGTGCATGTGTATGTTCTTAAGATTTACAGAACTGTACTATTTTTAATTTCCTTAAAATTATAAATAAAAAATTTTATTTATATTAAGTCACTGAGCTACATGTCTTGCTATCTGTGTAGACATACATTGCTTAATGACAGGGGCTTGTGCTGAGAAATACATTGTTAGGCAATTTCTTTGTTATGCAAACATTATGGAGTGCACTTGCACAAACCTAGATGGTATAGCCTACTACTATTACACAGCTAGGCATTATGGTATAGCCTATTGTTCCTAGGCTATACCCCTATACATGGTGTTACTGAATCCTGTAGGCCATTAACACAATGGTAAGTATTTGTGTATATAAACATATCTGAACACAAAATCATTACAGTCAAAATACAGTATAAAAGATAAAACAATGACACACCTGGCCCGGCCAGTGTGGCTCATTGGCTGAGCGTCGACCCGTGCACCAAGAGGTCACCAATTAGATTCCCGGTCAGGGCACATACCCAGGTTGTGGGGCCCATTCCGAGTGGGGGGCATGCAGGAGGCAGCCAATTGATGCCCTCTCTCATCATTGTTTCTCTCTCTCTCGCCCTCTCCCTTCCTCTCTCTCTAAAAATTAATAAAGAAAAAAGTGATACACCTGTATAGGGCACTTGCCACGAATGGAGTTTACAGGACTGAAAGTTGCTCTGAGTGAATTAGTGAGTAACTGGTGCGTGCATGTGAAGGCCTAGGACACTACTGTACACTACTATTGACTTTACAATTAGACTACCCTGAATTTGCACAAAACCATTTTTATTTCTTCAATAGTAACTTTGGCTTGCTCTAACTTTTTTACTTCACAAACTTGTTAATTTTCTTAAACATTTTACATTTTTGTTATAATACTTAGCTTAAAACACAAACATATTGCACTGTTGTAAAAATATTGTCTTTCTTTATATCCTTATTCTGTAAGCTTTTTTTCTATTTTTGAACTTTATTTATTTATGTATTGATTTTTACTTTTTAAACTTATTTTGTTAAAAAAGTAAGACATAAACATACACATTTGCCTAGACCTGCACCAGTGTCAGGATCACCAATATCACTGCCTTCCACCTCTACATTTTGTCCCCCTGGAAGGTCTTCAAGGGCAATAAAATGCATGGAGCTGTTGTCTCCTATGATAACAATGCCTTTTTTCTGGAATAACTCCTGAAGAATCTTTCCAGAGGTTTTTTCTAAGGTGGTGTCACTCTTTTCAGAAATATGTCCACGGTAGTTTGCTTGGTTTGTTTCTTCATTTCATCACAGATTTGATTGTAAGCAGATAATGCACCATAACCATTCCTCTTTACCAATAAGAAAGAACTTTTTGTGTTGGGGTCCATGCTTTCAAATGTTTTAAGGAACTTATTGAAGTCTGCAAAAGCATCTGCTAAACCATTCACTGTAAATTTTCTTGGGTGTTCTGTTTCTTTTGCATTTCCTTTTCTCTTGCCCTTCTTCAGCTATCTGTTCCATTTCCAGTTCCAACAACTCCTCATCAGTTATTTCCTCAGGAACCATCTCTAGGAGCTTCTCAACTCAATGTCAAACCCAGGCTTAAATTGTTTGCTATCTCTATCACAGCCTTGTTAGTTTTTGCAAACTCTTCATTCTTGGTAAATTCTTTGAAGTTGTGGACAAACCCCTTGAGTGTCTTCTTTCAGATACCACTCATACACTTCTTGGTGACATTACTCCAAGCCCAAGAAAGTTCTTGATGTTTAATCCTTCCAGAATTGTATTAGTGTTTTCTGTAACTGCAGCAATAGCCTAGGCAAAGGTCTTCTTCACATAGTAGGCCTTAAAAGTTTCTAAATTCCTTGACATGTCAAATGTGAGTATTATAATCCTAGATCAAGATTTAATATATTTTTTTAAATATGCCAGTGGTTGAGATAAATAGAATAGTAAAAAAATATTTAATTGGATTTAAAGCATTCAGAAAAAGAGGAAAACAGGACCAGGTAATTTTTTTTAAGAATATGTTCTTTTTAATTGATATTTTTAGGGAGAGAGAGATAGAAACATTGAAGTAAGAAACATCAGTCAGCTGCCTCCCTCATGCCCCCTACTGGGGATTGAGCCCACAATCCAGGCATGTGCCCTGACCAGGACTCAAACAGGGACCTCTCAGTCCCTGGGATGACTCTCAACCCACTGAGCCACACCAGGTCAGGACTAAGTAATTATTAAATAAACAATAGAACAAATAGAAAACTAATAGAAAGGTGGTATATCTAAATAGAACAATTTGATTATTATTTAAATGTAAATAATCTAAATACTACAATTAAAAAATAGAGATTATCAATCTGGATGAACAAGTAAAACCCAAGTATATGCTTTATATAATAAAATCACTTTCAATATAGAGACACAGATACTATAATAGTAAAAAATGTGTCAACTTTAAAAATAAGATAGTTATTTTACCAGAAAAAATCAATTTACTCAGGAATGACAGTGGAATCACAATTTCAGACATGCAAGCTATGGCAAACCATCGGTGAGTCTTGAGAATAAAGGAGAGAAACATTATTTTATAGAGAAAAAGGAAGGAATTGGAAGAGGATTTTATAGACAAAATATATATTAAAAGAAAGCAAGAGCTTGACCCTGGCCGGTTTGGCTCAGCGATTGGAGCCACGGCCTGCGGTCCAGAGAGACCCGGGTTCGGTTCCCGCTAGGGGTGTGTACCTCCGTTGCGGTTTGTCCCCGGCCCCCGTTGGGTCGTGCGGGTGGCGGCCACTAGATGTGTCCCTTTCACGTCGATGTTTCTCTCTCTCTCTCCCTCCCACTCTATCTGAACAAAATATGGAAAGAATGTCCTCGGGTAAGGATTTAAAAAAAAAAGGAAAAAAAAAAAAAGAAAGCTAGAGCTTGAAGTGTAGTGGATTCCTATTGGCTGAGTAATGGCAGTTTCTCGTTGGCTGAATCAGTTGCTAAGCAAGAAGAAAATCTTCCTTCCTCCTGCTGGTGTAGTAGTAAAGAGATGTGCCAGGCAATCACTTAGACACCGGTCTGTTTTCCTTTACTGTATGATTCAATATTAAGATCTTAATTTCCCACAAATTGATTTATGGATCTAATGTAATTACATTTAAAATTAGTGTGACTTTTGATAGAACTCAAAAAATTTAATCTAAAATTTATATGAAAAAGCAAAAAACCTACAATATCCAAAATTATTCTGAAAATTATCAAAGTTCTTCAACTTGGACTGTCTATTATTAAAAATGTCTTAATTAAGGGAATGTGGTTGGTTAAATGGATAGGAAAATAGATAAATAGAGGAGACTAGGGTACAGAAATAAACTCACATACACATGGTGAACTGATTTCAACAAAAATGCCAAGGTAGTTCAATAAGTAGAAGATAGCTTTTTCAGTGAACAGTTCAGGAACAACTAGGTATTTGTATGGGAGAGAGAAAGAGAGAGAGAAAAGAACCTCAGCTATGACCTTGAATCATACCAAAAACAAAACAAAACAAAAAAAAAACTTAAAATGGATTATAGACCTACATAAAAGTTTAACCACAACATATATATAAGCAAACATAAGAAAAATCTTTAAGCCCAGCCAGTGTGGCTCATCGATTGAGCATCAACCCATGCACCAAGAGGTTCCTGGCACATGCCCAGGTTGTGGGCTAAATCCCCAGTGGGGGGCATGCAGGAGGTAGCCAATTGATGTTCTCTCTCATCGATGTTTCTATCGCCCTTTCCCTCTCCCTTCTTCTCTCTAAAACCAATAAAGAAAACAAATTTTTAAGAAATATCTTAAAAATTTCCTCGGAAGACAGAAATCACAAACCATAAAAGATAAACTAAATTATTTAATATATAAAAACTAAAATATTTTATCAACATTTAAATCTTTTAGCTTTAATTTAATTAAAAACAGCATTTTTTCACCTTTTGAGAAACATCATTTAAAAATTAAAAGGCAAGCCTTACACTGGGAGAAAATATTCGCTATGCATATAACTGACAATAAAATACATGATTAAGAACTGTTCAAATTTAATAAGAAGAAAGCAAATTTAAAAATCAAATAAATAAAATGACCAATAAATATATTTTTTTAAATATCAAGATCTTTAGTCTTTAAGAAAAGGCAAATTGAATTCACAATGAGACACAACGTAGACCCACTGGAGTTGGTGAAAATTTAAAAAGACTGAAATATCAAGATCGTGCAAAGACATGGAGTAACTAAAAATCTCATACATTGCTGATGGGGGATACAATTGTGCAACCACTTTGGAAAACAGCTGGGCACTATTTAATAAAGTAAAACATAAATGTACCTTAAACACAAATTCTATTTCTATGCAGATGTTTACAAAAAGGCTGGGATATGAATATTCATAACAGTTTTATTCCTAATAACCAAAATCTTTAAATAACTCAAATGCCCATCATCTAGTGAAAAAAAATTTAATGTTGATGGGTTCATATAGCTACTTGGCAATATAAAGAAGGATTCATCTCCTGATACACATGACATAGATGAATCTCAAAAACATTATGCTAAAGAAAATAAAAGCCAGACACAAGAGAAATTTATGCTACATGAGTTCTTTTATATTAAATTCTACAAATCTTTAGTGACAGAAAGCATGTAAGTGGCTTTCTGGAGCCGTGGTGGTTGTTAATAAATGGAGAGGAGAAAAGTGGAAATTGGGGGTCTGATGAAAATGTTCTACTTTGATTGTTTTGTTGGTTACACATACTATTTATAAATTTACACTCATTAAAATGTACACTAAAGATAGATGCATCTATTGTTTGCATATTAGACCTTTAAGATATAAACTGCAACCTCAATCTTATGCCATACACAAAAATTAATTTGAGATACATTATTGCTATAAACAACAAGTTAGAACTATACAGTTTCTAGAAGAAAATATCAGAGAAAATCATTTTGGTCTTTAGACAGGACTAGATTTTTACAATACAAAAAGCACTAATCATAAAAGAAAAAATATTAAAAGTTGGATTTTAATATCTTTTTTAATCAAAAGGCATCATTCATAAATATATATTCTATAGATTGGGACAAAACATTTTAAACCATATATCTGACAAAGAACTTGATCCAGACTTTGCTTTTTTTAAAACCTTACATCTCAATAATACAAGGACAACAAATTGAGCAAAATAACTTAATAGATACTTCGCACATGTGCACGCACAATATACACACATACAATAATCACAGGAATTGCTGGTATGACTGTAAAATGGTGCAAACATTTTGGAATAGTGTTGACATTTTTCTTATAAAGTTAAAGACATGCCCTTTGGCCCTGCAATTCCACTCCTGGGTACTTATTACATTAACTTAAAACGTATATTCACACAAAGATATGAACATGAATGTTCAGAGAAGATTTATTTATAAAAGCTCAATATGAAAATTACCTAATGTTTATCAACAGGAAATAGTATAGAAGGGAATGAAGAAAGAAAGGGAGGGAGGAAAGGAAGGAGAGGAACATTTTAAATATACATGAAATATTTATTCAGCAGGATTTTCTAATGCCAGACTTTATACTATATATCAAGAATATAATGGTGAACAAGATGCAGTCCTTGTTTTTTTCTCTAAAAAATAAATATATATATATATATGTATATGTGTGTGTGTATATATGTATGTGTGTGTGTGTATATATATATATATATTTAGAGAGAGAGAGAGAACCTGTTCTCCATAAAGTATTTATTTAACTCAGTTTTCTCATCTGGTTATAGAAGCTAAAATAAAAAGTCCTTGCTTATTTTAAGAGTGCCTATAACCAGATGAGAAAACTGAGTCTCAGGAAAAACAACTTGTTCAAATCAAATATATCGATGGCTAGTGGCAAGCAGGGATTTGCATCTAATATCTAAGTCCGTCTGACTCTCAACGTTTTTTCCATTATCCTATTAAACACCCCCTCACATGTTGATGGTGTCAGAGATAGTTTGTTTATATATAGATAGATGTTCATAATTCAACTACTGATAATAATAATTGTATTAATAATACTATCTAGTAATTGCTAACATTTGTATAGTGATTGTTAAGTACTGGACACTGTTCTAAGCACTTTACGTATATTAACTCATGTAATCTTGATAATAACCCTATGAGGAAGATAATATTATTATATTTATTTTATAAAAATGATAACTGAGACATAAAGAGGTTAAGTATCAAGATAGTAAGTGGCAGAACCCGGATTTGATATGTGAGTGTGTGTCTTTATTCCATCATCTTAAACAAATGTCAGTGAAGGTCTGTGAACCAATGTGTGGACCTATATTTAGTTACTGGTGGTAAATTGATTACATTTGCAGTTCCATTCCTCCCACCGAACCCACGCCTACTTCCATGGAAGCTTGTAGCAAGAGCTCTGCTAGCCTGACAAGCCACGTGCCTTACTTTGGCCATTGAGCTTTAGGCTTGAAAAGTGCTGTGTGACTGGCTTTGTTAGAGCATTTTGCATTAGTGTTCCAGATTTGCGAACAGGGTTTTCTGGCAAATATGTCATAAATTGATATATGATAGATATAGATAGGTGATGATGATGATAGATAGATAGATAGATAGATAGATAGATAGATAGATAGATAGATAGATAGATAGATAGCAGGTCACTATTCTCGCTTAATTCTATTATTTCTCTGATAGCTCAGAGTTCAGGTTGCAGGGAAGGAAAATCATATTTATTGAGCACCTATGTTATATTGTTATATGCTGGTCATTATTAATGAATTATCCCTTTTAACTCCGCAGCTCTAGGTGATTCAAGCTATTCATCTACTTTTGTTGTTTTTGTTGTTTTACTTCAAGAACTTAAGTTCACACAGCTAATTGAAGATAGAATCAGAATTATTCACATTTTTTTTCTAACAACTCTACCACACCAAAAAGAAGTAATTTGCTTCAGTTTTCACAAATTAAATACAAGAACCAGAGGTAAGGAACTGAAGTCCCATAGAGATTACTCTGTGTCTTACAAAGAAATACCCAAAGTAATCATGAAATGCATGTCCACCTTGCTAACACACCAAAACAGATAATAAAAAATAAAAATAAATTAAAAAAAAACTGGAAACCTACTAAAAGCATTAATCTCAAAACACCTCTTAATGAAAAGGCAGATAAATAGCACCATGAATACTGATATATTGCCACCCCTATTTGGTAGCTAGCCATAACTGCTTGTGAATTACACTCAGTAAGATTTTACAACCATTAATTCAACCACTCACTTGCCCTAAATCACAATGAGGAGTAGTAGTGCTGTTATAATCTGGGCTAGCCTCAACTGGGTACATAAACATAGATGCAGAAACACGATATAAATAATAACTGCAAAATAGCTTGAATATGTACCATATGCCAGGCACTAGATTGCTGGGTTTTGTTTTTTTTTTGTTTGTTTGTTTTTAATCCTCACCCGAGGACATTTTTTCCATTTTTTGTTCAGATAGAGTGGGAGGGAGAGAGAGGAAGAGAGAGAGAGAGAGAGAAACATCGATTTGAAGGGAACACATTGAGTCGTTGCCACCTGCACAACCCAACCAGGGCCGGGGACAAACTGCAACAGAGAGGTACCTGCCCTTAGCGGGTCTCTCTGGACCACAGGTCAAAGCTCTAACCGCTGAGCTAAACCATCAAGGGCTAGAATGCTATTTTTATTCATATTTTTATTTAACTTTTACCACAACCCCTTAAGGCAGCGGTTCTCAACCTGTGGGTCACAACCCCTTTGGGGGTCAAATGACCTTTTCACAGGGGTCGCCTAAGACCATTGGAAAACACATATTTCCGATGGTGATTCATAACAGTAGCAAAATTTCAGTTATGAAGTAGCAACAAAAATAATTTTATGTTTGGGGGTCATCACAACATGAGGAACTGTATTAAAGGGTTGCAACATTAGAAAGGTTGAGAACCACTGCCTTAAGGTAAGGTTATTAGCTTTATTTTGTGTACATGAGGAAATATGACCAAGGAGCAAAGCTCTTCAGTGTGAATTCATGATTTTGCTTCTATGAGCTCTAAAATTGGTCAAATCCCTTCAGTTCTCTGAGCTAAATTCCATCTTTTAAAAAAAATGCATATTATTTACCTCAAGTGGTTCTTTGAAGGATTAAATGACACATGTCAAGTGTATATTCTAGTGTACAACAAATAAGAGGAATACAAAATAATAGTAAATAATTATTAATATTCTTATTTTTGTAAATAATGAAATCATTTGAATCCTTGAATAATCTTTATAATTCCTCTGGTTTCTCTTTATCTACTTAATATTACTTATTTACCTGCTACCTTTGCTTCCATCTCTGCACTAGTTCTGAGTTCCTGCCTCACTCCTCCTGTGGGGCACGTTCCCATTCTGCCCCTACCTTTCCCACTCCTAGGCCCTTACGTTCCATTCACACAGTGTTCCATGACCAAGGGTGTCTGTCAAGACTGTATTTGTAATCAGAAATCAAGGTCACAACTAGAGAGCTGAGGTTTAGGGAGCCCTAGAATCTGACGAGCAAGCACACGAGCAGAACTCCAGTTCTCAAGGGGATCTAGGAGAGACTGACAACAAAGAATATGAATCAAACACTAAAACTAATCTACAAACCAGGAACTAGAATATCAGTGACTAGGTAAGAGGGGCCTGATTAGCAGAACTAGTATACAAATTTGAGCCAGGCTAAGACAGAGGCCCTTTGATATTCACCCCAAGAATGCTTTCTTAGAGATATTTATTTATTTTAAATTTTATATTAATTTAGCTTTTAATTATAACTGACATAAGGTGTACAATGTAGTGAGTCATCATTTATATACATTACAAGGTGACCACCACAATAAGTTTATTAATCATCTGTCACCATACATAGTTATTATGATGTTATTGACTCTATTCCCTATCCTATATAGTACATCCAAGGAAAATATCAACAAGACAAAAGGCAACCTACTAAATGAAAGAAGATATTTGCAAATGATATACTGATAAAGGATTACTATTTAAAATATATAAAGAACTCATACAACTCAACATATAAAAATAAACAATCCAATTTCAAAATGGACAGAGGACATGAATAAACATTTTCCAAAGAAGAAATACGGATAGCCAACAGAAACATAAAAAGATGCTCAACATGGAAATACAAATCAAAACCACAATGAGAAATCATCTCACACCTGTCAAAATGACTATTATCATAGAACTGACCCTAGGTTTTGAGTTAAATGTAAACTAACAGTGTTTCAAATACTTCCAGGAAAGGAAGAACTCAGGATCAGGCAGAGTCTGACATCATATTGCCTTTTGCCCCAATTTTCTCACCTATAAAATAGAAACTACATCCCTTGCCTACCTCAAGGTATGTAAAAAAATCAGATGATATTATGTATGTGAAAGGGCTATGTAAAGTATACAAATCTGCATCTTAATTGGCTCTATTTTTTCATAGCACTTATTACCTTCAAATATTCTTTGCATTTTGTTTGTATATTCATTCATTCATTTTTGTGACTCCTTACCAAATTGGGAGGTCCTGGAGGGCAGACATCTGTATTTGTTTTGTTCACTGATCTATCCCAAACATGAATCAATACAAGAGCATTTAGTGCATGTTATATAGGAAAGAAATATTTGTTAAATGAATAAATATGTTAATGTTTCTTATAATCTTAACTGTATTGGTTAAGATACTATCCATTTCAGTTGACAAGGTTATTTTTCTACAGCAACTTTGAAAGATAAAATTTTAACTCAAGGATTGGCTAAAATAAGAATATCAGCTCCTACCTCAGGCTAGAGAGAGATCTGTTTCTAGAAAGGTAATAAGCCCCATTGAATTTTTCAAATTACATAAAGTGGACAATAACTTTCCTGTTTAAGAGGTTTGCTGGTCCAACCTATAGCAAAATACACAGAATTTGCAGTGGCCAAATGCCTTTATCTTTATTCCTAACTCCAGTGACAACATATACACACAATTCCACCTAACTAAAATCATTTTAAACATGATTAGATTCAGCCAAACAAATGTCCACATTGGACCAATAACACCAATTTCCTGAATCAGCTCTTTCCAGCTGGTCGATTTGGCTGTACCTAATCACAGACTGAAGATTTGGATGAGAAAGTAGCATGTGATTGTTCCAATCTCATTCTCTAGAACTGGGCTTTCAATGTCCTCCCTTGAGGGCTACAATCTGCATTTGAAATAAGAACAAATAGATGTGGTTTCAAGAAGACAATAAAGCATGTAATTTAACTGTTTCAGGATTCATTAAGTTAAAGTAGTAGAGATGGCATACATGAGGACCTCATCCATCCATCCAATATTAGAGGTGAGTACACAGAGGGGTATGGCAATACATTGACTGCAGGTAATCAAGGATGGCTTCCAGGAAGAAGTGTTTGAAATGATGAAGAGTTAATAAAGAGAGAGCAAAGACTTTCCTAGAAGAGGGAACGTCATATACAAAGACCCAGAGGTACCAGGAGGCATGTTACAAATGCAGGGAAATATAGGTATTCAACATGGCTGGGGTATACAGTGAGTGTCAATTAAAATAGCACTTGAACATCTTTGAAGGGCATGACCTAGAGATCTTTGGCAGCCTCTGAGTTCCAGACCACATGACAAACTCTAAAGTGCTGTCTAAAAATAAAAATAGCTGACATTCACTAAGGATAGACTCAGTGCTAGTCACAGAGAAGTTAAGTAACCTGCCCCAAGGACACATAGTAAGGTGATGCAACCAGGATGAGAATCCAGTCAGTCTGGCTATAGGGGCCATGTTCACATCAAGTATTTTCCAAACATATTGCCAGGGCCCCCAAACCTGAAAGACTGAAGGATCACAGCCATAGTGGAAAGGCCACCCTTTGGGTTACTCTCACTGTCTTCTCTTGCACAGGTAGAAATGCAACGCATTTGCCTTCCCTAAGGGCAGAGTGTGATGTCTTCTCTGTGGGCATGTTGCTTCATCCAAAGCCCTCCCAGTGGCAGAGCAGATGTCCTGCCAGATGGCAGCCACTTGGAGCTGGGCCCCACTATGGCAGGCAGCCAGGACAGTTGCCTTGTACTTGTAATGGTTGTAAATGTCACCATCTCTCACAAACTGGACAGCTGGACAGAATACCCAGAGAAAAGCAGGTGCTGACCATGCAGCACATGGTTTTGCTGCCCAAAGGGAAGAAAATTACAGTGTTCCAGGGCACATCCAGGACTGTGCCATTGGAATAGTTCTCCTTTCTACACTAAACAACAGCCTCCATTATACTGGGAAGTAGAAGAAACATTGAGGGAAAATGTTACTCACAATTATCTCTGGTTACATCAGCCTCCTGGTAACCCAGGCTTTCCTGATCTACCTCCTGACTGTTTGTTTTCCTTCATCCTTCTATGCTCACATTAGGTAAGGCTTCCCTGATCATTCCTAAAGTTAACTAATAAACAGCCCTATCATCTGGGTACTCGGGCCTATGGAGGAAAAAAGGCATGTGATAAACTGCAAATACAGATTAATATATGATCTCACTTATTTGTGGAATATAATGAACATAACAGTCTGAGGAATGGGGTAGTCCCAGAGACATGGAAGTGGGGTACAGACTGCCAATCCCCAGAAGAGTGGGTGGTGGTGGAGAGATACACCACAGAACTTATATGCATGTATGCATGAACAATGGACATGGACAACAAAGCTGGGGACAGGGCTGGGAGGGAGAGGGAGGGGGAAATCAGTGGGGGGCAAAGGAGAAATATCTGTAACAAAAATTAATTAATAAAAAAAAAATATGAAAAGTGCTATGTTGCCCAAAGGAGAAAATGACATTTTTTTTGATAGATTCACGGAGAGCTTCACCAGGGAAGAAATACGTTATTTGGGTGTCACAATATAAGAATTCACTAGGCAGATGAGAATCTAAAGAGAATCAAAGTAAAGAATTCTAAGAGTAGAGATTTGTGGCTTTGATAACACTGAGCAGTGGCATAGGGCCAGTGTGCAGAAAACTTTATGGAAAAATGTATCAGTTTGCCTTTGCTGTGTAATAGACTGCACCAAAACTCAGAGGCATAGGACAATAAGCTGTAGGACACTGGTTCTCTTACCTCAGCTGGCTCATCCCTTTGCAGAGGACTCTGCTCTAGAAAGTGCTTGACTGGAGCAATTCAATGGCAGCAATTCTGTCCCATTTGTTCATCATCATCCTATAGGACCAGCAGAATAGACTAGGCAAGTTCTTCTTATGGTGATGGTAGAAATTCAAGAGCAAATAAGGCCAGTCATCCAAGTAGTTTTCAAGATACCTCTTGCATTGCATATGTTCATTCTGTAGTCAAAACATGTCATGTGGTTGGACACAGTGTCAAGAAGTAAAGAAGTGAGCCTATGTTCAGTGGGAAGGCACTTTCCTGTATTAGTACAGAAAATATTAAAGCTCTGGAACATCAAAATATGTGAGAAGTAACAAAGAGATAAGCCTGAGAAGGCAGGTATGAACAAGATGATGGGATGCACTGTGGATCCCAACAGAATTTCCTAGTCATACCATCTCATAGAAGACAGATAGTCAGGAGGTAGATCAGGCAAGAGATGAATTAAAGCATTTTAAATAAAGAAGTGACATAATTATATATGCTTTTGAGAATCATCTCTGTGGACTAAATGTGAAAGATACTTTGGAGCGCATCAAAAATAGAGACAGACAGCCCTGGCCAGTGTGGCTCAGTGGTCAGAGTGTTGGCCCATGAACTGAAGGGTCATGGGTTCAATTTCAAGTCAAGGGCATGTACGTAGGTTTCAGGTTCAATCCCCAGCTCTTCCTGCGGAAGGCAACCAGTCAATGTAATGCATTTCTCTCACATCGATGTTTCTCTCTCTCTCTCCCCCTCTCTCCCTCCCTTCCACTCTCTCTCTAAAAATAAAAATAAAAAAGAAATGGAAAAAATATTCTTGAACAAGGATTAACAAAACCAAAAAAAAAAAAAAAATAGGAACAGACAGAGTTAAGAGTTTAAAGTTTTTCAGTAAGGCAGTAGCATTGCAGACGACACAGGAATAAGGAGATTTGAGTGATATAAGAAAAATTGGTATAATGTGTGGAATCTACACACTTGTATAAAGGCAGTGGTGAGGGGAAATGGGGTGCTTACGATTTCTGTCTTATCCAAAACAATCAGAGGAAGCAAGAGGCAAAAGGACTATAAGAGGAAAACAATGGGGCAGTAGGTCAGGTTAGCATAGAGTAGCCTGTGAGACTCCCAGCAAGAAGAGTTCCTGTACGTAGTTGAAGGTGAGTAGAAGAGAATTCTAATCTGGAAATCTAATTTGAGAGTGATTGTTACTTACATTGTAATAAATGTATAAGCATGATGGTAACTGTTTAGAGGCAGACAAAAGTATATAGTGAAAACTATAGAGGTTCAAATTTGTTATAACAGGGAGCTATGGATTTCATGAACTCTATTTCCAAAGACCCTTTAAATATTGTAGAAGCCAGATTCACAAACCCCTGATTTAAATGATGAGCAGAGAGAAAATAAAATAAAAGAGATTAAAAAGAAGAGAAGATTTCATCAGAGATTAGACAGGACCTGGATTCCTGACTTTTGGTTAAAAAAAAAAAAAAAAAAGCAAAAACAGAGTGGGGGGGGGGGCAAGAATTGAGACAAAAGCAACAAGTGAGTGAAAAACAATATGACTTAGTCAGCACCCAATTCTCAAGGCCACCCAAGGCAGACAAGCCATGATTAGTTCTCTCTTTACTAGTGTGTGAGTAGGAGGAAAACTGTACCATCTGATTTGGTGGCACAGGACCCAGCTGTGAAATTAACCAGGAGAAGTTAGTCACATGTCAATAACTAAGGGCCAACATAAGGGACTGGGGAAAGTAGAAGCTAAACACAGTATCCACAGTTACCAGGAGTCCCATGAGATTACCATCACTTTGAACTGAGAAGCTTGCAAAACAATCCTATATATTAGCACTAAAAGAGTAAAGCAATCCCTTGATTTTTTTAGAGGGCAAGGAGTAAGTAGTTCTTGTTCACTAGTACCCAGCACCTAGGACAGTCTCTGACAAATAGTATTAATAAATATGTGTCACATTAATGAATAAAGGCAACTCTGTGAAGTACCTAAGAACTCTCTCTCTTTAGGCTTATCAATGCCTCCCTTCTCTAAAATATGTCAGCTACTCGAATGATAACCGATTGTCTTTCTAGGAAAATACTGAGTCCTCTTTTGTAATGAATTCATTTTATTTTCGGTAGTTCACCCCAAATGTGAGACATTTAGAAACTCAGATACAATATAAAGTGTTTTATTATTATTTTTCAGTTCTCTTTGGAGCCAAGAAAATCTGGCCATAAACAAAAGCTAATAAACCCTGATTTAAAAGCTATAATGTTTCTAGTGTATGAACTAGAGGTATAACAAGATGATGCAATACCACAAGGCCCTGTTTTAGTTAAAAGTCACGTTAATGATTTCATCCTTCATAGTTGCCCAAAGAACCCTGAGAAAGAAACCTTCAACTCTTACATCGTTTTCTGTCTTAAGGGTAATGAACCATATGTGTAGACAGCTGCACTGTCTGTAAACTATGGTCATTAATTAGACAGGAGACAGGACACATCCAGGGAGAGGCGGGTGGAGGGAGAAGGGTGAGACTTTGAAAAGTCACAGCGATTATTAATAACAGAAAGGGCAGGGAAAAGGGTAAAATGCTTGTCCTCCATATTTCAAATATATTACATTGCCCATAGCAATGAAGTAGTGGAAAGGTCTGGAAAGCACAGTGAGTGTTTTAGACCTGAGAATGAGGCCAGTATTACCCAAAACAGGCAAGGATACACATAGATTCATATATAATAGAATTCCAGGGACTATGCCAAATTGGTGAACTATTTTCCCAAAGAAAATTATATCAATTAGTTTGAAGGAGATATTTATAATGCAGAAAGTAAATCAATTTTTTATTAATTCATTTTTGTTACAAATGTTCTTCTTTTTCCCCCATTGACACCCTCCTCCCAATCCTCACCTCCCCGCATTGTTGTATTTGTCCATTGGTTATGCATACATGCATATAAGTTCTGTGGTTTATCTCTTCCTCCCCCGCCCCCACCCCTTCTTCTGAGGTTTGTCAGTCTGTACCCTACTTCTATGTCTCTGGCTCTATTTTGTTCATCAGCTTGTTTTCTTCATTATACTCCACAAATAAGTGAGATCATGTGATATTTGTCTTTCTTCGATTCGCTTAGGATAATACTCTCCAGGTCCCTCCATGTTGTCTCAAAGGATAAGAGATCTTCCTTTCTTACAGCTACACAGTATTCCATTGTGTATATGTACCATGGCTTTTTTTTAAGTTTTTTTTTTTTTCTTTATTGATTTTAGAGAGAGAGGAAGTGAGGAGAGAGAGACAGAAACATCGATGAGAGAGATCATCAAATGGCCACCTCCTGGATGCTCCACACTGGGGATTTGGCCCACAATCTGGGCATGTGTCCTGACCAGGAATGAAACTGGTGACCTCTTGGTGCATGGGTCAATGCTCAACCACTGAGCCACACCAGCCAGACTGTACCACAGTTTTGTTTTTTTTTTATCCACTCATCTATTGATGGACACTTGGGCTGTTTCCGGATCTTAGCAATTGTGAATAGTGCTGCTATAAACATAGGGGTACATATATTCTCTTTGATTGGTGTTTCAGGCTTCTTAGAATATATTTCTAGAGGTGGAATCACTAGGTCAAACGACAGTTTAATTTTTAACTTTTTGAGGTAACACCATAGTGTTTTCCATACTGGCTGCACTAGTCTACATTCCCACCATCAATGTACTAGAGTCTCCTTTTCTCCACACCCTCGCCAGCTCTTGATGTTTGATGATTTGTTGATGGCAGCCATTCTGACAGGTGTGAGGTGATACCTCACTGTTCTTTTAATTTGCATCTCTCTGATGATTAGGAACATTGAGCATTTTTTCATATGTCTCTTGGTCATTTGTATGTCCTGTTTGGTGAGGTGTCTATTTAGGTCCTCAGCCCGTTTTTTAATTGGGTTATTTATCTTCTTTTTGTTGAGTTGTATGAGTACACACTCTCTCTATAGATATAGATATAGATATAGATATAGATATAGATATAGATATAGATATAGATATAGATATAGATATAGATACACATATATATATCACGTCTGACCTTTCCTTCAAGAATCAGGTATGAACTTCTAAGATATCAGAAACATAGATGATTGGGAATAGGTGATGAAGTATGACACAAGAATTCAAGTATGATCAGGGAGAGAAAGGACAAAACCACACACACAGATCTTATAGCTTCATGGGCCAGATCCAACTAGAGAAGCGAGTCCAGCCCAAGGAAGAGCAATCTTGTAAAATTAGTAATTTTATGGAACACATTAGAAATCACTGAAAACATAAGTCAAAATAGAGAGAATAGTGGGAACATGTGTAAGAATTTTTATTTATTGAACTTTTTGTAATCATCACCAATTATTCAGTACACTAATTCTGATAGAGGCCAGTGTCTGTGATCAGAGACTAGCTCATAAAGCACCCAAGACCTGGGACTGTATGTGTCTATACAACACTTTATTCCCAGTGCCTCACATACTGACCAGAAAAAGCTCAATCAGGATTTTTTTAAATGAATTAAAGCATATATTTAATGGAAAATGGAATAACCTGTCTAAAAAAGAACCCAGACATATATTGAAGAGAGAACAATAAACTAAAAAGTTTAGAATCTTTGAATGATAACGATGTACCAATATAGGTTCATCAACTGTAACAAATACACCACTCTGGTGAAAGACATTGATGACCGGGAGCCTATGCATGTTTGGAGGAGAAGGGAAATCTCTGTACTTTCTGCTCAATTTTGCTGTGAATTTAAAATCACTCTAAAAAATAAAGTTTATTAAAAAAAGGCAAAGATGTGAGAGTGAGAATGATAAAATCATAAACTTTCTGCTGTATATATAGTGAGCTGAGAAGAACACTAGGAATGAAGGGCCAGACACACTGACAAAAGGAAGGGTGATATAAAGAACTGATGAAGAGGTATGTACAGGAAAATGGCATCATTAGATTTACATGGGATGAAGATCCCTCTGGCAGTTATATGACAGATGGTTTAGCCAGTAGAGTAAGAGTCAAAGTAGGCAGACCATTAAGGCATTGTTGAGCTCACCCAGCCATAAAATAATAAGTACATGAATTAGAGCAGTAGGAATAAGGGGATGAGACATAAACTTTGGGTAGAACATATGTGACTTTGTAACACTTTGGTTTTTAGGAAGAGAAAAGAAGAAAAAATAATCTAGGGTAGATTCCAAGTCACTAACATCAGAGCCACAAACTTTATTAGGCACTCAATAAATGATTCATGAATGAATAAATAAAACATACACACTCTTCAAATTCTTATTATTGTAAAAACCATGGTGATAACATTTATATGCTCATTTTTTAGATTCCGGCAGCATTTGTTGAGCACCACATAACTACTGAGCTAATTGTTGAACAAGGTTGAAAAACAAATAAAAGAGGAAAGAGAAAGCACCATGTGGTTACAAGCATGTGCTGCTTTAGTGGGGATGCCCTATTCTAAATTGTCTTGCCACAGTGTTCCCAGGAGAAGATTAGGACTTGTCAGACACAATGCTGATTTTGGTTCATGAAACACTTACACTGTGACGGTGGCCAGCAGCTCTCAATTGTGTGATTGAAAAGCTCTGCACAGGTTCTTCTGCCAACAAATCTGGACCACTGCCCCTTCGAAGTACCAAGGCATCAGGTTGGCTACTGGATTATCAGCATCAGAAATTCCCTGCACAAACACATGGCACACTGCCCCTTAGACTTTCCTCCAGCAAACCTCCTTCTGAATACCAATAGCATATTGTTTTTTCTCTTTTATGTTATTTACTATTATCTATTATTTTATTTAGTTGGGGGTTATTGTTTGTTTATTTATGACTATGTTAATATGTACTAACAGAATGCAAGCTCTTGGGAGACCTTCAAAATTATCAAATACACTCTTCTTTTACCCCTTTCAGTGCATGAATTCCTTATTTCTCATTTCTGAATTTTAAAATAATCTCAGCCCTCAGAGATAATTTTGCATTCATGAAAATAGATGAATCACCATAGTATTAAAATTATCCAGTAAATGTTTTCAAAAATTCTGATCTTCAATAGAATTTTTTGTTGTATTTATTGGGGTGACATTGGTTAATAAAATTATATAGGTTTCAGGTGTACAACTGTAAATACATCATCTATATATTGTATTGTGTGTTCACCACCTCAAGTCAAGATTCTTCCATCACTGTTTATCTGCTCTTTACCTTCTTTTACCTCTCCCCACCTCCATTTCCCTCAGGTAATCATCATACTGTTGTCTGTACTCATGAGTTCTTTTTCTTTTGCTTAATCCCTTTAACTTTTTCACCCAGCCCACCAGCCCTCCTCCTCTCTGACAGCTGTCAGTCTGTTCTCTGTATCTATGAGTCTGTTTCCATCTTGTTTCTTTGTTTATTTTGTTCATTAGATTCCACATATAAGTGAAATCACATGCTACTTGTCTTTCTCTGGCTGGTTTATTTCACTTAGCGTAATACTCTCCAGGTTCATCCATGCTGTCACAAAGGGTAATATTTCCTTCTTTTTATGTCCAAGTAGTATTCCATTGTGTAAATATGCCACAGCTTTTTTATCCACTCATCTACTGATAGGCACTTGGGTTGCTTCCATAGCTTGGCTATTATAAATAACAATGAACATAGGGGTGCATATGTTCTTTTGAATTAGTGTTTCATGTTTATTTAGGTATATTCTCAGAAATGGAATCAATGAGTCATAAAGCAGTCCATTTTTTTATTTTTTGAGGTAACTCCATGCTGCTTTTTACAGTGGCTGCACCAATCTGTATTCCCGCCAATAGTGCATGAGGGTTACCCTTTCTCCACATCTCTGTCAATACTTGTTGAATTAAATTTTAATTAAAGAGCTTGCACATTAAAAACCTTCCTTATGATTAATAAAATCTATTCTTGAAAATCCAGTTTAATCAATAAGAATTTATTGAGTATGTATGTGTGTGCCCATGCACTGTGCACTGTGGAAATAGGAATGATTCAAGCATGGGCTATCAAATTCTGACTGAGAAAACAGACATGTAAATAAACACTGCATAGATACTGACAATGCAATAAATTAAACATGTGCAATTTGCATGCAATTTATAGGTAAAGTACAAAAGTGAAGGGCTGTTCCTGATAGACTAGAGAAAACGTCATCTGACTTAGATTTTGACAATAAAACAGGAATCTGTGGCAGGTCATCCCAGGAAGAGAGAAACACTCATGCAAGGAATCAATAGTGTTTAAAAAATACAGGGCCTGTGTAAAGGAGAAATACTAAAGAAAACATAATCCATATTGATCAGATCAGGATGCAAAGTATCGAATACTTTGGGTGTCCTCTGCTATACCAAGATTCCAACAGCTGGATTGGCAGGAGAACTGATTGCTCCTTAAGATGGTCTTCCCTGTTGGAATGATGAGAAGTTATAAAATGTAATAATCACACTTTAAACCAGTACCTATCTGAGTGCAAAACCCACATATAAGCAGCTAAGACTTGAATCAGGCTTAGGAGAATAGATTAGACTTCAACAATTATAAGAACAAGAATAATATTAGATCAGACTTCCTGAGGATTTATGGGTGGTAAGCTTTGTTTTGTTGTTTTTTTCTGTCACCCAAGGGTATTTCTTTCCATTTTTTTTCAGATAGGTTGGGAGCAAGAGAGAGGAAGAGAGAGAGAGAAACATCGACGTGAAAGGGACACATTGAGGGGCTGCCACCCGCACAACCAACCAGGGACGGGGACAAACAAGCCTGGTTTTAAGCACCTTGTTACATGAACAGATTCACTAAATATAGGAACCATAGAAAATTGAGAAGATTCCCACTGGTATCTTCATTTTACAGACAAAGAAATGGAGGCACAGAGGGATTAAGTGATGTCCCCAACATTAAAGAAAAGGTAGCAAGCTCAAAATTTTATAAACAATAACAGTTTTGGGTGGGGGGATGGTGTTTGTACTTTTTATGTTATTAAATAAGATAGAAACTCTAGGAGATGGTGTAAGGTAGTCTTTGGAATGGATGATTTATGAGCAAGTCATAAGTATGTACAGAAAGTTTCCTGAGTGGCTCTTGAAAGGGAACAGTCGGATGCCAAAAGGGAGGGGTCTGTATATGGGTGGCAATGGGGATGAGTGTAATAGCCAGGACACTTTTTTGGAGAGTTATTTAAGCAACAGGGAGGCATACTCATTTAAAATACACGTATTTTCTCAAAAAATTAAGGCTAGACTTACTTAAGTGACCAGCAAACCCTCTTCTGGGTATCTACCCGAAAAATTTGAAAACATTTATGCACAAAGACATCTGCACCCCCATGTTCGCTGCAGTATTATTCATGATGGCCAAGACATGGAGACAACCAAAGTGCCCTTCAATAGAGGACTGGATAAAGTAGATATGGTACATCTATATTATGGAATACTACTCTGCCATATGAAAAGATGAAATACTGCCACTCGTGACAACATGGATGGACCTTGAGAATATTATGCTAAGCAAAATAAGTCAGTCCAGAAAACCTAAGAACCATAGGACTTTACTCAGATGTGGGATATAAAACTGAAACTCATAAGCACAAACAACAGTTAGGTGGATGCCAGAGGGAAGGATGTAGGTGGTGGTAAAGGGTAAAGGGGACCAAATATATGGTGAGAGAAAATAATTTGATTTTGGGTACTGGGCACACAATGCAATATACAGATCATGTATCATACAAATGTACACTTTAAACCTATATGACTCTATTAACCAGTGTCACCCCTATAAAATTTAATAAAATTTAAAAAAAAATACACGTGTTTTAACAGTTAATATGTGCCAGCCCCACAGTTCAGTTTGGGTAAATAAGAGTGAATGACACAGAGACATTGGAAGCCATAAACAAATCCATCCAGGACAGAAAGTGTTATAAAAAAATGATGAGTCGAATTCTGGGTAAGTGAAATTATTACAGTAGTGAACAATCCCACCATACTCATGATGCAGCCTGCATTGCCCTAAATGCTTTGCCAAATATTGCCTCCTTAATCCTCTCAACCCTATCACATAGAAACAAGTATAACCAGCCACATTTTACAGGTAAGGAAATGGAGGCTACAGATGGAGAAACATGCCTGTGGTCATACAATTTGTAAGTAGCAGGCTTGCAAGACAGGCTGGCACTGAAGCACTACCTTAGGTTCTCTCCCTTCCTAGGAGAGGTAAAGAGTAGGAGAGAACGTGGACATTGTAAGTGGAGGCTTTTTATCTATTTTCTTCATTCTTTTAACAAAACATTTATTGAATACCCATTATGTGACAGACACTGTTCTAGGCAGTGTAGGTATAGCGGTGAAAAACGAACAGGGTTCTTCCTTCCGCTCAAGGCACTAACATTGATGAAGAATTGCTGTGGTCAATTAAGGAAAGGAGGGCGTAAGTGTGACAGGCACTGTACCTAGCCCTTTATATGCCATGTCTAATTTAACCCTCACAGCCCTCTGAAGAATGCACTATCATCATCCTTATTTTATAAATATGGAAACTAAGTCTTAGGGGCATTAAATAAAGTCACACAGATAATTAGTGTGGATATAGAGCTCAAACCTAGGTCTGCCAAACTCCAAACTTCATACTTAAACCAGTTTACTCTTGCAATGAAAGAAAAAATAGAATTAAAAGAAGTGTTTTTATGATGTGATAGCAGAATCGTTTTTGCCTTAAGAATGGATGAGGAGCAATAATTTAAATGGAAGATAGGAGAGAGAAAAAATGATGATATAGATGACATTTAACTGAAGGGCAAAAAAAGTATAAAAGAATATTATCTGCATGTTTTTAGCTGGACTCTCTCAAATATTTGATCATAAAGGATTCAGTGGAGAAAATGAAAACCTCTGACATGTGTATTTTTTTCTTCAAACAAAAGTTTAAAAATACCAACATTGTCCCAGAATCCCCACAGTCTCATAGCCAAGAATTGCAATGATACAAAATGCATTTTACCAATGAAACAACAGTAAACCTCGAGTGATTGAACGTATGAAAGATAAACGTTTTTCTTTTCTCTTTTTGTTTGAAAGCAATGGAAGCAGGGTTTAGGCTATGCTGAGCTATCTTTGAAGGCATCTGCCTTTTTTCCTTCTCAGGTTGCTTTCTATCTCCCCACCCCTCCCCATAGGAAGGATGCCTTTGTATCATCTGTTATCAAGGAAGACCATGCTGTTCCAAAGGCACGTGATATGTCAGAAATACCTGCTGAATGCCCTCACTGGGCTCTGAATTCCAGCCACTTCATAGTCTGTGTCCCGGCAGAGAGAATGCTCAGTACTAGATTAATTGGAACATGTAATAATTTAAAAATATGATTCATCCTGTGATACTGCCTCTTGGGCTGTCACCACGTTAAAGTGATAGATCACTGCTATTTCGATCACTACTGGTGCCCCCACCCAAAAGGGGTTTAGAACTTGGCATTTCAGAAAAAGCAGATAAGGACTGTGAGTCTACAGTCTATTGCAATTATGTGCCTCTTTCTTTATGAATATCTTAACATCTTTATGGTTATCTCTTCATACCCAGCAAGGGTACAATTGTTTTTAGTCAGTCAGATCTTAATTACGACAGCATAGTTAACTACCACATATCCAAGGAATAGTGTTTTCTGACAAACTGAAAAAAAATAAAATAAAATCTTATGTTTTTCAAGCTTCTTAGACACATTCAAATTTTGAAATACTCTTTATCTATGTCCCATTTGATCATCAAAGCAATCCTATATGAAAGGCAGGGAGAATGCTATTATCCACATTTGAAAATATGAAAACTGAGGCTTAGAGCAAGGATAAGAGTCAGCCTAACCATAAATAATAAGAAAGTGACAGAGCTGAGGTTTAAATATTTTTTTTTCTTTTTTAAAGCCAAATTTATTTCTATATTGACACTGTGGAAAAATTATAATAAAGCATGAAAACTTAGGGAGAAAATTTTAAGACAATTTACCAACAGTTGCAACTTACACATATATATTATATACATTTTATATAACATGCAGTTACATAAAATCCTAACTGCTTGCAGCACCTTACTCTTCAGTACATTTCATATATGAGAGTTTCATCTTAAATGTAATAAGTCTTCAGAGAGCAGTAGCCGCTTACCTGGACCAGCTGAAGGTTGAGGACTGCAGGACAGGACAGTTTCATGTCCATCCTGGGCAAACTCAAATAGATCTTTTCCATTGACTCTTTTATGAAATCATTCTTACCCATTTGTTTGGTATTTGTTCCCATTTATTTCTAGAAAATTCAGTGGTCCTGTGTACATGGATTCTTATCACATCCTGGACCTGAGGCTTTCTTTCCTCTCATGAACTCTCATGACAGCACAGTCTTCAGGAGGACAGTTTGGCTTTCAGACAAGCTCAGTAGCCCTTTTCATTTCACCATGGTAAAATGAAAATGGAAAGGGCTAAGGCACACACAGAAGACCTCTCCAATATTACTTTACAATTTAAGTCTTTATAAATGGAACACAGATTATATTCTAAAACCCATCCATTTATCCATATTCATATAATTCATTGTAAAACACCAAGTTACAGATTATTTTATGACCAAAACATAACAAAATATTTCACTTGTAGTCAAAATAATGTACATTCAAAAAATGATGTACTGTTTTAATCTACTCAATTATCAATTTAAAAAAATTAATTTCACCAATTGTGACATAAAACTGGCATCATTAACTGTTGGAGAGAGTGTAAATCTTTACAACCTATGAAAACGTATTTTGGAATATGTATGTATACTCTTCAACAAGTTCATCTAATGAGATTGCAATTCCTCCACTCAAAATAATTCCACAGTAATAAAATAGATAAAAAGTGGACAAAGATTTATGTGTCAATATATTTATTTAACAGATATTTATGGTAAAAGTAAATTGTAAATACTTTAAATTTCCCTCAATAGAAGAATGATTAAAGTAAACTATGGTACAACTGTGTCAGAGGATATGATGCAGAACTCATTTTTTAAATTATATTTCATGACATTATAAAAGCTCATAATAAATGTTAGATGAAAACAGCAGGACATACAGTTTCATGTGCAGAATGATCTCCATTATATAAAAACATAAATGCAAGTGAGAACGTGAGCTTAGATAGGAAAATAATGGAAGGGCCTTAGTTCTGTAACTGGATGGACATTGTAGAGAACATGTCCAATGTGAAGAGATGATGGGTAAAGTGAGCTGGGTCAAAGGAGGAAGAAACTCAGCTCTAGAGTTTGATTATCTAAGAACTTCTGGAATTTCTCAGACATTTTACGGTGACCTTTCAACAGTGTATAAAATCAGAGGTTGAGACCATTATATCTAGATAAAAAGGAAAAGATATTTGGTATCCAAATGTATTGATGTTAGTTTGTTTACTGTTTGGTTATTTTTTTCTTTATAATAAAAGCAGATGTAGAATAATTTTACTACCTGAACTACTCTAGTTTTTTAGATTGTTGGATGGTGAGATTTCATAACTTAATTATGACTAGTGGATTAATTTACCAATTTATCGTTCGTTCAGTTCATTTATTAAACATCTACTACTTTCTGGGCCAATCATGCAAGTTATTAAGAAATCTTCAAATAATGAGAGACATATACTTTAGTTGAAGACGGAAAATTTAAATTACCAAAAAAAAAAAGAAAGAAAGAAAAATTGCCTGCAAAGTTTTGTTTTGTACTATTCCTAAATATCAAAGGAAGTTTTGAACATTTTCTAATGGAAAGAAAATTAAGGCCTCTGCTTCAGATAATTACAGGGTATGTAATTTGGAACAACCATTCCACTCAAGGTACTGTTCAGAGGTAAATGAAATAAAAATTGTGTCTCCCATAAAAGCATCAAGAAGCTAACAAATATGGAGCAGTTAGTCAAGATCCAGGAGATGTCAGGATCCCAAAGAGAGGAGCAGAGCACTAAGGACTGTTTTCATCTTAGGAGCATTTGTTCTCCACTGAGAAGGATCAGCAAATGCGGGGAGAAGGGCAGTTTTGTGCTTTGGGGCTACTTGGTGGCTGGAGAGACTGGGAGACAAATATTGGAATCTCTGCCCTGAAAAACTCCCTCCCCACACTACTTTACCCTCCACCACCTGGCTCCCCTCAACTCCAGGCCTTCACCTGTCTATTGTCTGTGTCCATGGGTTATGCATATATGCATATAAGTTATTTGATTCATCTTTGATTTTTAAAGGAACCAGAAAACATCTGTGCCTGGGAAGTAAGGATAAACAAAACATCCTCCCTCCCACCCCCTAAAACACCCACTCTGTTCTATTCCTTGGTTCACATTGTTTGAATAGTGAAAAACTTAAGCCTGGAACCTGGAAACATTGTTTCCACAATGTCATTTGTCTTTGGGCACCCTACAAACATAAATATGATATCTCCCTTTTCTAGGGGAGGAGGACATCATCCTATGCTTCATGTTAATTTTTTATTTAATTTTTTTTTTCTTAACTGTTTTTAGAGAGGAAAAGAAAGGGACAGAGAGACAGAAACATCGATGAGAGAGAACATCGATTGGTGGCCTCCTGCACGTCCTGCCTGGGGATCAGGCCGACAACCTGGGTACGTGCCCTGACCTGGACTCAAACTGGGACCTCTCAGTCCATGGGAGGATGCTCAATCCACTGAGCCACCAGCCAGGGAATGATAATTTTTAAAACAAAGTTTCAAATACAAGATCAAAGTAAATTGGCATACCAGATAACAGGCAACCTGAGGTAAACCAAGGGAAATTTAACCAAATAGCAGAAATAAACCCAGATATTGCAATTAGAAGACATAGTTTGTAAAACTATTGCACTGTGCATGGTATGCTCAGAGAGGCAAAGACAGGCATAAAAACTTCAGAAGGTAACTAGAAACTATAAAAAATGACAATATATTTGAAGAAGAGCACATTTGAAATATGACAATTGAAAAATATGATAACCAAAGCAAAGAACTCAGTGGGTAGATTTAAAAGCAGATTAAACACAGTAGAGACAGAATTATTATACTGATCTATATCTCTTCACATAGTTTTCCCTCTATGCATATCTGTCTCCGTCCAAATTTTCTCTTTATAAGAAAGTTTGTGATATTAAATTAGTGCCCACCCTAATGACCTCATTATCTTAACTAATTACATCTGCAACAATATTATTTCCTAATAAAGCAACATTCATGGACATTTGGCGGTTGAACGTCAACATATGCATTTTTGGAGGACACAATTCAACCTGTAATAATGACCCTAACCGCTTACTTCTCTATATCTGACTAATAAAATTTAGAAAACCACTGCTCCTAAGTGTCTTCTACATTAAACATGATTCTTCTATACAGCTGTCAGTCAACCCTAGTCTAAATGCTTAAAAAAGTCATGCTTAGGAAAACTTGTTCTTTGTTCTTTAAGAACTACATAGCAGAACATTTTACTAATGTTTGACTCCTTTTTTATTTCCTCATCATAGCCCTCAGTTACCATTTTATACCTTAATGTTACAGTAGCTAATTCAACTTCTTTAGTATTTTCATCCTGAAGAGATATGTCAATTATCATACACTAGATAATTAAGTCCATTTCTGCGTAAGCATTCCTATAATCATTCTTTGGTGGACATGTTTATGGATTTCTTTTCATCTCTGTTTTACCATTCTTACAGCAAAGACTAAACTTTCATTGCTTTTCAAGATGATGAAGAATAGCTGTTTTGGAAAGATAAGCCTGACGGACAAAAAGATGCCCATTTGATGATAGTGTTCCACAATCCCAGATAAAATAGTTCTGAAGATGAGTGTGGACCTGGAAACCCATACTGCCATACTGTACAGTAAAAAGGGTTTAGGTTTTGGAGTCAGACACCGCTGAGTTTAAGCCCCACAGTCCTTTACTCGCCCTTGGAAATGGTGCTTATCTCCTTTCTTACCCACGAAATGAGAGCAGTAAGATCTACTTCACAAGATTTTTTATGCATTAAAATGGAATAGCATGAGTGAAGGATCTGGTAGATAATAGATGCTCAGTAGGTGATCTTTCCTTATTTCCTGATCCAATTTCTAACTTGAGGAAAACTCAAAGTCCATGAGAAATAAAACTGCACTGGCAGCACCTGATTTCATCTACTTTGGCATGTTGCCTTGATCACAGAAACTTGCAATCCTCCTCAAAAACAGACTGAACACAACCCATTCTGTCATACCCACTTTCTTAATTGCTAACTCCTAAAGTAAGTTGTACACGTATCCACATTCCTCCCTTACATAAACTATAAAATAGAATGATACAAAAATTATAATAGATTACTCCTCAAAAGTGTGGGTTGATTTAAATTACATACGTAACTGGCCCTATTCAACACATCTGGCTCCATCTCTTACTAGTTCTCATATATCTCCTTTTCTCCACCTACAGTGGGACATTCCTCTGTATTTTTATAGCTTATAGTGCTAACTCCAGAGCACTTATCACTAATATAGAATTGCTGACTTACAGCCTTTTCTTGACAACCAGACAGTCATCTCTTTGACGATGAGGGGTGTACTTTTTTCACATGTGTCTGTTAAGGTGTACCACAATGCCTAGCACAAAATGAACTATGTTTGTTGCTGGAAGGACAAGTAATTTAAAGAATAATAAGGCCAATATAATGCATCATTACAGCTGGCTATATTTTATCTCTGCTCAACTCTAAATCTACCAACACAATGTCTTGTACATTGTAGGGTGCTAAAACTGTGAAACCTTGAGATAACGTGCTCAGAATAATTACAAATTAGGATGTTATATGATTGGCAATTTGACTCATCTTTCCAGCTCCCATTCTCACGTAGTGATGGGCTAATATTTTCATCTTCAGTGGTTGGGATAGAAAAATAGATTGGAGGGCAAGGCCAAGAAGGGAAAAGAGTCTCCATATGCCGCATTTTTCTTTTGCCTCCAATTTCCTACTCCAGAATTAAGAAAGAGGTGCCAACTACCTTTTTTTCCTGTATTTTGCTCTCTCCATTCTAAAACACCAGTAGCCACAAGAATCAGAATCTTTCCCCCAAAAAATCAATATTTAAGCTTGAATGAACAACTATCACCAGGCTGCATCATATTATAGAAAGAACGGGATGAATTTGGATTACACAAAGACATCACCAAACTCCTGAGCTAGTTAACAGCATAGACCCAGCTTAGTCAACTCATTAACCTTGCAATACTACGAGTTCACATTTTATGCAATTCAATTATTTTGGCCTTGATTATCATGTTACAGTGGGCTTATATATTAATTAAACTAAAAAGATGAATATAAAACAGAATTAGAAAGTTACATTATTAATTAAACCCACAGATCCAAGACTGCTCTGAAAATGTACTTAGAGTTCTTGATATAGTTAGAACCATGTAAACAAGTTCAGAAATAGCAGAAATTCTGCTCACAGGACTAGATCTTAGAAGACAAATATCTCATTTTCTACCACCGGAAAAATAAAAACATCTACCTGATGTAGGAAATATAATGTTTTCTACCTATTTGCTCAATAATGTGCTTCCTGAATACACAATTATAATTGTCCATTATAACATATTTTTAAAGTTGAACAATGGGGGACTGGGAACAGTGCCAACTAACCAGCCATTAAATTATAGCCCATGCATTTTAATAAATCTATCTGTATTCAAAATATCAGGATTATTCAATGAATTATAAATTAATTGTGTGTTGAAGTTAATTTTGCATACTATAAATCTGGAACATTTTTAAAAATGTCCTCTAGTTTTAAATACAAAAATATTAACCTTTTCTAATTTAACATTATTATAAATTTCATAATGACAAAGAGAAGAAGATAGATACTGCACATTTCAGTTTCCATAAAGGATGAAAGATAAAGTATATTTAAATTATCCCTACAAAAATGCACCTGAATAAAATAGGAAATTTGATGACTCTATATAAAATGCAAACCAACACATAAATGTAACTCAAATATAATATAGTAAAAACTGGTCATATATACATCTAGAACATAAATAGATTATAATACCATGGTTTTATTACTGCAAAACTAATGATACTCAATGTAAAACTTTTTTTAGAATCCCCCAAAATATAAGGACTCTGAAGAAAAAAACATTTGTAGTCTTCAAAAACAGTTACTATTACATTTTAGTGTATTCTTTTAATTTTTCACTATGTATTTTTCAGATAGTTGAAAATATTTTAAAACTATTTTATCCTACCTTTTCTTTTAATAATGTATTATTGTCCATGCTAATGAACTCTTCTTCAACTAATTCAATTTGCAATATATTTCATTAAAATGTAAGATACTTGACACCAAAGACTACATATTATCTACATATTCTCACATTCCAACAGTGTCTTACCCATGTTAAGAATTCACTATATGTGTGTCAATTAACAGACCAGACTTATTTTCTATCAAAATATTAATTTGATAAAAATTGTCACAGATTAGATTCTTTACCCTAATGATAATCACAACTAATATCATCTACTGATCTCTTACCTGTTACAGATATGTATTTATCCATGTATGCATTCAACAAAAATTTGTGGGGCTTCCAGTCAAGATGGTGGTGTAGGTAAACATGGTCCTCACTTCCTCCCACAACCACATCAAAAATTACAGCAAAACTACAGAACAACCACCATTTCAGAACTGACTGAAATATGCTGAAGAAGGGACCTATTACTAAAGATATAAAGAAGAAGCTACCTCTTTACTGGTAGGAGAGGCAAAGACTCTGAACAGGCTGGCCCCTCAACCATGTTTGGGAGAAGTATCGCAGCTGCGGAGGTCCCCCCTTAGGATCCAGGTGTCCCAGCCCTCCACCAGGCTCCCCTACCCAGGATTCCAGTACTGAGAAGTCACCATAACTTCTGGCTATGAAGACAAGCAGAGATTTTGACTAATACAGATGGTGGCTGTAGTCCCAGGTATTCCTCTTTAAGAATACATTCCTCTTAAAGGGCCCGCACATAAACTTACTCAGACTCCCTTACTCTGAGATCTAGCTAGCACTGGGGCAGCCCCAAACACATTATGGACATATGGGGAGGAACTGAATGGTCCAGCATCAGGGCGAGGGTTCAAGGGGCAGTTTTCTCCAGGACAGAAGTGATGACAGGTACCACTGTTCTTGGGCTGAGCTTTCCCCCCACAGAGCCAGCAGGTAAGCACCATGTCTGAGTCTCCATGAACCAGATTAACACTGTTCATCCCACTCTGGTGATTCCCTGAGACTTTGCCTCACCCAACTTGTGGGTTCACTCAAGCCATTTCCAGTGACTTTTCTGTACAAATTGCCTGACTTGGCTCATGCTTTGAACTTTTTAAAATCTGTCAAACAAACAGCATCTGGCCTCAGTATTCTCCTTTAACTCGTGCAAAGTGGTCCCAGGCCAGGCACTAGAAGAACCAGCCTTGGTTCACAAGTTGGTCTCTCCTGGGCACCCCAAGCCCAGCACAAGTATCAGCCATCTGAAGATCACTTTATAACTCATGCCAGGTGGCCCTGGACAGGGCACAGTCAGCTACTGACTTGGCCTGTACCTCCTAAGAGGCCCCAGAGCCAACACATTCAGTGAACAACTTCAGACTATCTAGAAGTGAGATACTAGAGGGTAAGATTCAGCAGGTACCAGAACCCCATAAAGTGACTCCTGATCTCTGGAGTTGGCCCCTGGACAGCAGATTTTTCACATTAGTCCCAACCATTCCTCGCAGTCAACCAGCCTGGGTGTAAATCCTTCCTATTAATGTGCCAAAAGCAATATAGGCTCAACTTCAACAGGTGGGTGCACACAACCCACACAGTAGGCACACTTGGAGCACCAAGTTTGTGTGACCAGGGAGGTTGAGCCACTAGACCCTATAGGACACCTACTATATAGGCCACTCTACACAGAATGGGAAATGTAGTAACTCTACCTAATGCATAGAAACAAACACCAGGGAGGCTGCCAAAATGAGGAGACAAACAAACCTGGACCAAATGAAAGAACAGAACAGAACTCCAGAAAAAGAACTAAACAAAATAGAGACAAGCAAATTACCAGATGCAGAGTTCAAAACACTGATTATAAGTATGTTCAGTGAACTTAGGGGGAGAGTAAAGGAACTTAGTGAGAACTTCAAAAAGAAAAAAAAATGTACCTACTATGCATAAAAAAAGAACCAGTCAGAAATTAAGAATATGTTAACTGAGCCCTGGCCAGTTTGGCTCAGCGGTTAGAGCGTCAGCCTGCGGTCCAGAGAGACCCGGGTTCGGTTCCCGCTAAGGGCACGTACCTCGGTTGCAGTTTGTCCCTGGCCCTGGTTGGTCGTGCGGGTGGCAGCCACTCGATGTGTCCCTTCACGTCGATGTTTCTCTCTCTCTCTCCCTTCCTCTCTCTCCTTCCCACTCTATCTGTACAAAAAATGGAAAAATATCCTCGGGTGAGGATAAAAAAAAAGAATATGTTAACTGAAATAAAGAATACATTACAGGGAATCAATAGTAGAGTTGATGAAGCAGATGATCAAATCAACAATATCAAAGATAATAAAGCAGAAAACACCCAATCAGAACAAAACAAAAATCCAAAAAAGTGAGGATAGTTTAAGAAGCCTCTGAGACGAGCTCAAGTGTATCAACATTTGTATCATGAGGGTGCACACAGGAAAAGAGAGGGAGCAAGTGATTGAGAACCTATGTGAAAAAGTGATGAAAAACTTCCTTAACCTGGTGAACAAAATAGACATACAAGTTCAAGAAGGGCTGAGAGTCCCAAACAAGAAGAACCCAAAGAGGTTTACACCAAGATGCACCATAATAAAAATGCCCAAGGTTAAAGACAAAAAGAGAATCTTAAAAGCAGCAAGAGAAAAGCAGTTAGTTACTTATAGGGGAGTTTCCATAAGACTGTCAGCTGATTTCTCAACAGAAATTTTTCAGGCCAAAAGGAAGTGGCATGAAATATTCAAAGTGATAAAAAATAGCCAAGATTACTTTACCTTGCAAAGCTACCATTTAGCATTGAAAGACAGATAAAGAGCTTCCCAGACAAGAAAAGGCTAAAGAAATTTATCATCACCAAATCAGCATTACAAAAAAAAAGTTAAAAGGTCTTCTTTAAGAAGAAGGAAAAAGAAGATTAAAATATTAATAATAAAATGGCAATAAATACATATCTATCAACAATTACTTTAATTGCAAATGGATTAAATGCTCCAATCAAAAGACATCCAATGGCTGAAAGGATAACAAAACAAGACCATTCCATACACCGTCTACAACAGACTTCAGATTGAAAGACAGACTGAAAGTAAAGGGAGGGAAAACAATATTACATGAAAATGAAAACAACAAAAAGCTGGGCTAGCAATATTAATACCAGACCAAATATACTTTAAAACAAAGGCTATAACAACAACAAAGAGGTACCCAGCAACTTCACTTCTGGGTGTTATTACTCTGAAAAAACTCAAAACATTAAATCAAAAATACATATACATCCCTATGTTTATTACAGCATTATTTACAATAGCCACATATGGAAGCTACTTAAGTGTCCATCAATAGTTGAATGAATAAAGAAGTGATGTGTATATAAAATGGAGTATGACTCAGCCATAAAAAAGAATTAAATCTTGCCATCTGCAACAACATGAATGAACCTATGTCAGACTAAGTTAGACAGAAAGGCAAAAGCCAGATGATTTAACTTATATGTGGAATCTAAAAAACAAAATAAACAGACAAGCAGAACAGAAACAGAGTAATATACAGAGAACACTTTAATGGTTGCCATTTGGGAGGGGGTTTGGGGAGATGTGTGAAAAAGGTAAAGAGATGAAAAACTAAAATTGGTAGTTAAATAATAGCAATGGAGATGTAAAGAACAGAATCAGGTATATAGTCAATAATATTGTAATGATTATATGTGGTGTCAGATGGGTACTAGATTTATCAGGGTGATCATAAGTTATATAAATGTCTAATTACAGGGTTGTACATCTGAAACTAATACAATATTTCAAAGCAACTGTAATTGAAAAATAAAAATTATAAAATATATATTTGTTTACCAACTACTCCCAAGAGATATTTGTGAAGTAAAACTAACACTGTTGTTGGCCAGATGGAGCTTCTAATTCAGTTACAGATGCAGGTGAGTTTTATATATATTTCTTATAATCATAAATCAATAGTGTAAATTGTGACCTATTTTTTAGTATTGATATATACAAAATAGGTTTCTCAAGAAACAGACTGAGAGAAATTAGCATGTAGGAATTTTATTGGGATGAATCCTTGAGATCAACATCTTTGGAGAGTAAAGTGAGTAGGATTGGGCAGAAGGAGAAGCTAAACTACAACAGTTACAGTAAAGGTCTCAGCTGATGCTATAAAGAAATCTGGAGCTAGCCTGACCCTCAATGTGGTCTATTCTTGAGCAGAAATGACCAGGACCTTAAACCCCCATGTCAACCAGTCACTGGATGTAGACTGCTCTTGGAGAGCAGCTGGGCAAAACTGCTTCATTCAGCCAAGATCAATTCATGCAAAGGGACTCAGCTAAAAGCTAGCAGCCATTATACTCCCTGCAGCAAGAGGAAATGAGTATCTCTGCCCTGCAGGGGAGATCTGGGTGGCACAACATAACACCTACAGTCTACCCTTTGTGCCATTTGAACACACTTACTTTATATAAAAAATTCTGGGAATAATTTTTCCAGGATTCTGGTTTGCCTCTTTTCCTAGAGAAATGGTTAAGAAGAACATTAGTGAGAAAAACTGTAACTACTAAAGCTAGTCTTGAGGCTGCAACAGATACTCATCATCTCCTCCCTCTATTATTCATACTAGACTTCTCTCACCCTCATCTTATACCTCTGCTGGTCTAGGTGACTTGCGTGGTGCAGAGACTCTTCCTCCTTGAGGAGTCTTAACCACTGATTACCATGCCCTTCATAATGCTACCCTTGAATAAAATCGTGAAAGCGTTTTACAAAAGATGTCTCACTGGAGTATCTGGATGCCGAATATATTATTCCTTGTTCTCATTGTATAACAACAGCCCTAACTATTACCAAAATGGAAGAGTTGTTTCCAGGTACATATAAGAGACTGTGCCTCTTCTGCAGTCAGGGACACCCAAGTCTGAAAACTAGTTCAGACCTAAGCAAGAATTTATGGCTTGTTATTGATGAACCTGCCTTTAGATCATTTAGTCTTTATTTTTATCACATAATTTGAACATAGCTGTTGCAATTTTCAGTCTATCTTGCCCTTAGGGGTGCTGAGTTCTGTTAGCAATTTTCATATCACTCCTACAGTCAGTATTCTAACACCTCCAGCTGCCACTACAACCTTAGCAACCATTACAAAAATCATACCCACTTTGCTTCTCTCAGTTAGACCTGCTGAGTCTCTATTATTTCAGGATCCTGTCTTTGTCATTCTTATCAAGGATTCCAGTGCTGTCAAGTCCTGCTGTTAGCCCTGGCCTACAGTGGACAGCCACCTGACTTCTGAGCGTTGCTGGTATTCCTCTCACTTGTACATTTGCTTTAGTGAGCAGAGTGTCTGTAAGGGTTCCCAGAGATCAGAGAGCACTCATGGGTTACACTTGTTCTTACCCACTCGATTCTCTTCAGCTTTTGATCTCTTTTCCTATCATCTGATATAACAGTTGTTGTTGGCACTTCTGTTTCTCTTCTTTGGCCATGGCTTTCTCTAAACTTCCAAGAGCCACCCTAACAGTGGGTAAACATCACCTTCCTAGGTTTTATCCAGTGTTAAATCATGCATCATGGAAAAATGTTCTCATGAATAAATTTTTTATAACTTTCCCTTATTCAAATTTCTTATTCCACCCTCTTAACCCAGAACTGTCAGAATACAATTTTCCACAGACTCCTGGATCCTACTTGTATAAATTAACTATGCTCTACAACAACTTCAACATACGCTTTTCTCCTTTTGTGGACCCAGTACTCTACTGCTCTTGGTTATGTTGTGCCATACCCTAGTCTTGTAGTCTTGCAGTCAAGAGGGGAGTGCATGCTAATTTGTCAGGTCAAGGCACTCGTGTTGTCTTTAAGTAAGGGGAAGCTGGGAAGCACTAGTCTCTAACAGGAAGTAATGGTTACTTCTGCAGAGTTTAAGGTGATGTGGAGTTTAAAGATTTTCAAGGTCGTCAACCCTCATAATCTCATTCTCAATTTCAGAGCACCTCATCTTGTTATCCAGGGCTGTAACCTTGGCAGAGTAAACTTGGGGGAACTAAATATTCAACACCCTTGGAGTTTTCTTACTCTCTTAATTAATTCTCTAACATGATCCGGACTTGTTAGGCTCTTTTATGTTGCTTAAGAAGCCCGCTGGCTTTCATCCTTTGCCTTCAGTTGAAGATAATCACCCATACTTTCTCATTTACTTTCACCAATGCATCAATGTCACTCAGCAGGAACCATATAAATTCCATTCCAAGTCTTCTTTCAGCTTTCCAGAACAATTACACACCTTCCACCAGAAGGAACTTTGGTGTAAATTCTTGCTACTGAGTTTCACTCTTACTGAAGACTATGTCAGGAGTTTCGAACCAACATGCCAAAAGAAAGAAGCCTTTTTTAAAAAATTTAATTAAATTAATTTATTTTTGTTACAGGTATTTCTCCTTTTTCCCCCATTGACACCCTCCTCCCTTTCTGCCCCCGCCCCTCGCACTGCTGTCTATGTCCATTACTTATGCATATGTTCTTTGGTTTATCTCTTTCCTACCCCCCCCATCTCCTCCTCTGAAGTTTGTCAGTCTGAACCCTTCTTCTACATCTCTGGGTATATTTTGTTCATCATCTTATTTTGTTCATTATATTCCACAAATAAGTGAGGTCATGTGATACTTGTATTTCTCTGATTGGCTTATTTCACTTAGCATAATACTCTCCAGGTCCTTCCATGTCATCTCAAAGGTAAGAGATCTTTCTTTCTTACAGCTACACAGTATTCCACTGTGCACATGTATCACAGATTTTTTGTCTACCCCTCCACTGATGAAAATTTGGGCTGTTTCCAGATCTTAGCAATTATAAACAGTGCTGCTATGAACATAGGGGTACATATATTCCTTCTGATTGGTGTTTCAGGCTTCTTAGGATATATTCCTAGAAGTGGGATCACTGGGTCAAATGGCAGTTCAATTTTTAATTATTTGAGGAAACACCATATTGTTTTTTATAGTGGCTGCACCAGACTGCATTCCCTCCAGCAGCATACTAGAGTCCCTTTTCTCCACACCCTTGCCAGCACTTGTTGTTTGATGGTTTGTTGATGGCAGGTGTGAGGTGATACCTCATAGTTGTTTTAAGTTGTATCTCTCTGATGATTAGTGAGGTTGAGCATTTTTTCTTATGTCTCTTGGTCATTTCTATGTCCTATTTGGAGAGGTGTCTATTTAGGTCCTCTGTCCATTTTTTAATTGTATTCTTTGTCTTTCTTTTGTTGAATTGTATGAGTACTCTGTGTATTTTGGAAACTAACCCCTTATCTGATGTAGCCCTGGTCCTGACAGCTACACAGGGGAGTTTTACCAAACATTCAAAGAAGAACTATTACTTATTCTCCTCAAACTATTCCAAAAAATTCAAGAGGAAGGAAGACTTTCAAGCTCTTTTTATGAGGCCAGCATAACCCTAATCCCAAAACCAGATAAAGACACTGCAAAGAAAGAAAATTACAGGCCAATATCCCTGATGAACATAGATGCCAAAATCCTCAACAAAACCTTAGCAAATTATATCCAGAAATATATTTTAAAAACTTATATGCCACAACAAAGTGGGATTTATCCCAGGGATGCAAGGTTGGTAAAATATTCATAAATTAAAAATGTGATACACCACATAAACAAAATGAAAGATAAAAATCATGTGATAGTATCAATAGACACTGAAAAAGCATTTGACAAAATCCAGCATCCACCTTTGATAAAAACTCTCAGCAAAGTGGGAATAGAAGGATCACATCTCAGCATAATAAAAGCCGTTTATGACAAACCTATAGCCAACATCATACTCAACGGGCAAAAACTAAAAGCATTTCCCTTAAGAACAGGAACAAGATAGGTATGTCCACTTTGAGCACTCTTATTTAACATAGTATGGGAAATCTTTTTTTTTTTTTCTTACCCAAGGACATTTTTCCCATTTTTTGTTCAGATAGAGTGGGAGGGAGAGAAAGACAGAGAAACATCGATGTGAAAGGGATACATCCAGTGGTTGCTACCCACACGACCCAACCAGGGCCAGGGTCAAACTGCAACCGAGGTACATGCCCTTAGTGGGAACCAAACCCAGCTCTCTCTGGACCACAGGCCGATGCTCTAACTGCTGAGCCAAACTGGCCAGGGCAGTATGGGAAGTCTTAGTGATGGCAATCAGACAAGAAGAAAAATAAAAGGTATCTTAATTGGAAAGGAAGAAGTGAAACTGTCATTATTTGTAGATGACATGATATTGTACATAGAAAACTCTAAAGAATCCATCAAAAAACTACTGTATTTAATAAATGAATTTGGCAACGCAGAAGGATACAAAATTAACATCCAGAAATCATTTGCATTTTTAAACACCAATAATAAACACACAGAAAGAGAAACTAAAAAAGCAATCCTATTTACCATTGCAACAAAAAAATTAAGATACCTAGTAATAAACTTAACAAAGAAGTAAAGGACCTGTTTGCAGAAAACTACAGGACATTGAAAAAAGAAATAGAGGAAGATATAAAAAAGTGGAAGCATATACCTTGTTCATGGATTTTAAGAATCAACAGCATTAAAATGTCCATACTACCCAAAGCAATCTATAGATCCAATGCAATTCCCATTAAAATACCAATGACATATTTCACAGAACTAGAACACTCCAAAAGCTTATATAGAACCAAAAAAGACCTCGACTAGTCACAGCAATCTCGAAAAAGAAGAACAAACTAGGAGGGATCACAATACTGGATATCAGGTTTAAACTACAAAGTCATTGTAATCAAAACAGCACAAGAACAGGCATATAGATCAATGGAACAGAACAGAGAACCCAGAAATTGACCCAAGACATTATGCTCAATTAATATTTGACAAAGGTGGCAAGAGCATACAGTGGAGTAAAGATAGCCTCTTTAATAAATGGTGTTGAAATATCTTGACAGCTACCTGCAAAAAAAAAAAAAAGAAAGAAAGAAACTAGGCCACCAACTTACACCATATACAAGAATAAACTCAAAATGGATAAAAGACTTAAAGGTGACTCATGAGTCCAGAAAAATCCAAGAAGAGAATGTAAGCAACAAAATTTCAGATACCACACCCAGCAGAATTTTCACTGATACAACTCCTAACACAAGAGAAACAAAGGAAAAAATAAATACATAGTACTACATCAAACTAAAAAGCTTCTGCACAGCAAAAGAAACAACCATGAAAATGGATAGGGAACCCAGTATATGGGAAAGAAGTCTTTATATTTTTACTTTCTGTTTCCCTTCCAGGATCTCCCACCTTTCCCTATTCCAAGGCTACATTTCCGTTTGACCAGTGTGGCTCAGTGGTTGAGCGTAGACCCATGCACTAAGAGGTTGCCAGTTCAATTCCCAGTCAGGACACATGCCCAGATTATGGGCCCAATTCCCAATGTGGGGCATGCAGGAGGCGGTCAACTGATGTTCTCGCTTATCAATGTTTCTCTCTCTCTCCCTCTGACTTCCTTTCTCTCTAAAAATCAATAAAGAAAAAAAAAATTTTTTAAATAAAGAAAGAATTTCCATTCTCAAGAAGGTTTTTACTTACCCAATTGTGAATAATATGTGGTGATGGTTAGTGTTGAGCAGAGAGAGTTTGGGGGTTTATAGCTATTAATACCAAACACTTCCTCCCTCCAAGTTCAGCTTTCCCTATATCTATAACCACCTCCTAGTCTAAGACTTTTGCAGATATTTTTACTCAACAAGCCAAAGTTATTTATTGATAATGCCTGAGGTCATGACTCCTTTACAGATAAGACTTTCTTGATTAGAGATCAAGATATAATCATTTAGACAGAGAATAATGAAATATTAATGGTAGAGTTCACAAACAAAAAGTAAAAGCCTCATAGTGGTGGTGTTTGTTTCTTTCTGTGAAAAATCTTTATACATTTTTTACTTAGTAGTAGTTGTCAGCAAAACCAACATAGGACTTGGTATAAGCTTCTGTCCTGGTGTGTGCTTTTTTATTCTGAGCAAAGCTATATCAAAGATAACTTTCTAGCAGACAATTTTCTTATCTCACAAACAAAGGAAGGATAAGCTAAGATTTTTACATATGATCTCTTCAATATCCATTATACCAAAGGTACACTTTTAACTTTTTTTTAACATATTCACAATTATTTCATTTGACTATAGAAGAACTAAGGCAGATGGTATTATCTTCATTTTATAAATAAAAAAAAACTAAATTTCACCAAGCTTGATTTTGACTACTCATTTAATATGTCTTTAAAATATATATATATATATATATATATATATATATATATATATATATATATATATTTAGAGAGGAAGGGAGAGGGAGAGAGAGATAGAAACATCAATGAAAGAGAAACATGGATCAGCTGCCTCCTGCACACCCCCCACTTGGGATCAAGCCTGCAACTCTGGCATGTGCCCCCACTGGGAATTCAACCGGCGACTTCTTTGTGCATGGGTAACATTCAACCACTGAGCCACACCTGCCAGGCTAATATGTCTTCTTATTAGATTATTTACTTCATCATGGCAAGAATTGTGTCTGTCTTGTAAACATTATACCTGACACATGGAGGTATTCAATAAATACTTCTCAAATAAAAAAATGCATGAAGACATCTGGATAGTCCCTGGAAAAGGAGAATCAAGCATAAAATGTATGGGTAACAATATTTTTGAAAGTGCATTGGTGATCATAATTATAAAGCTTCATGCAAATTATTATTTTTAACCATTCCTTGCAGATATTAGCTTTGGTTGTGCTTTATTTTCTTTTCTTTATTGATTTTTAGAGAAAGGGAGAAGGAGAGATAGATAGAAACATTGATGAGAGAGAACATTGATTGGCCACCTCCTGCATGTCCCACACGGGATTAGGCCCACAACCTGGGCTTGTGTCCTGACAGGGAATCGAACCTGTGACCTCTTGGTGCATGGGTCGATGCTCAGCCACTGAGCCACACCAGCCAGGCTCTCATTGTGCTTTATATTAAAATAAATATACACATATATAAAACATATATATAACCTTTTATTATAAACTGATATGTTAACATAGAAACCTTCCTGTTTATATTATCTTTCATTTTAAATCTAAAGAAAGACATATGCACAACAACAACAAAAAAGTGTCTTTAAAGTACCGAGAGAAAGGAAGAATGAACCTGGCTTTATTTGGCCAAAATTTGTGTAGGTAATTTTACAGAAGCCTTCATTTCTGAATTTAAAAAGAAAAATACAAGCTAACACTTCAAAGCTCTTGATATTTATACATCTGACTTCAAAAGCTGAGTGTGTGTGAGCTCAGCTATAAACCTGCTCCTTAATTATGTTCCTTTTTGTATTCAAAGCCATACTTGTGTCCCTTTATTTCACTTCTTTTCACCCTTTCAGGAGTGTTATTCTTCAGCTTATTTTCAGGCTTGTTATGACCGATAACATTTTTTGATCAATGAAAAGGTTGGTATTGTTTCTAAAAGTTATAGTATGTAATAAAGCTGTTCTACTCCAACAATTAAAAACATTTTATTATGTAATAAAGTAAGCTCTGTTTTTCTAGCTCTAGCCACACAACATTAATTTAGACACTAATTTGCACATGATATATTGTTGCTTAGAGCTATCTGGGCATTTATTAGTAATATATATACATACACATACACACATACATATTAGATTACATATTTTATTTAGATCACAAGTATATCTAGTCTCAGCAGATTTTTATTTTATTTCAATATGAGAATTATTTCTTTTGTAGGAATAAATCTGCAAATATAAATCCAAAGAAGAAAAAAATTTTTTAAGTAATGTTATAGGTAAAAGTACTTGGAAAAATACATAAATCAAAATTAAATGAGACAATTTGAATAGCATCTAACCCAGAATACTTAGTACTCAAACTGGCTATGAGGAACTGTTCAGTCTGCGACCAAAGGGAGTGGGAGAGGAATAGAGCCATTGCTCCAGGAAAGGTAAATGTTCTATTAGTTCCTGGAGTCTTTTCCATAGTTGTTTATTCACTCAGTTTGATAAATTCAGCTGATGTGTGCCAGACTCCATGCTGAATGCCAGAGATACAGAAAAGAATAACATCAACTCAGTCCTGGCTCTTGTTGGGGACTGTTCTACCAGGTAAAAGAGACATCACAAATTAGTTATATAATTATCCATTTACCTACAGTTTATCATTAATATCATGAGGGACTTCGAGAGTGACTATTGATGAACTTGACTTAGAATCCTGGGTTAGAAAAAGTTTCCTTAGAAACACGACATAAAATAGCGCATTGATGCACAGGGGTGAAATAGCCAAGAGGGATATAAAAAGAGAGACATATTTAAGGCTTGGTAAAGAAAATTAAGTTGGCAAAGGAGTCAGAGTGGCCCAAGATGATGATAATTGTGCAATCACTTCAACTCTCGTATAATTGCTATCTACATCGATATTTTACCACCCTTTTATTTTCAACTGTCCATAACTGGAATCTAAAGTGTGTCTTCTGTAAATAGCATATAATTCGAATTTTTAAATCTAGTGTGACAATCTCTGTAATTGTATTGGGTTGTTTAAGCCATTCACATTAAAGGCTATCAATGATATGTTTGAATTTACATCTGCCATTGTGGTTTTTGTTTTCAATATGACTCATGACTGTTTTGTAATTCTGTTCCTTCGTTTTTACTGAGTAAAAATTTTCTAGAATACTAAATTATTTTAATAAATATAAGCTAATTTTTTTAGTTTTTTTATTATTTATTGTAGGACTTTGAATATATATCATAACTCCAGAATCTCCTTCAAATTTATACTAACTTTATTCTTTTACCATTTTCTGTGCTATTTTGTTATAGATATTAAGCTTATATGTGTTAAAAATCTCAAAATAAATATATTGTTAAAATTATTGCTTGATATACTTACATATTTTAAAAAGGCAAAGAGTTAGGTTTAATAACATTTATAAGGTTCTTTAAAAAAAAAAATGGTAACCTTCTTCTATATCATTTGTGGTTCTCTTTGTTTACCTCTGTAGATTTGAGTGACCATCTGGTGCTATTTCCTTACTCCATTATAGCTTTGTCCCTTTTGTGTTGTTATTGTAAAAAATATTAACATTTCTGCCCTGGCCGGATTGGCTCAGCGGTTAGAGGGTTGGCCTGCAGTCTACAGAGACCCGGGTTCGGTTCCCGCTAAGGGCATGTACTTCAGCTGCAGTTTGTCCCCAGCCCTGGTCAGGTCGTGCGGGTGGCGGCCACTCGATGTGTCCCTTTCACGTCGATGTTTCTCTCTCTCTCTTCCTCTCTCTCCCTCCCACTCTATCTGAACAAAATATTGAAAAATGTCCTAGGGTGAGGATAAAAAAAAATTTTTTTTTAATTAAAAATATTAACATTTCTATATGTTAAAGGCCCAATGATATAATTTTATAGGTATTGTTTTATGTAATTGCTTTTTAAAGCAGTTAAGAGATGAAAGGAAAATAAATACGTAATTATAATTTTTTTTATCATTACCTAACTGGATCTCTTTGATTTTTCATGTAGATTTGAATAGCTTCTGGTGTCAGTTCAGGCATTTACCCTTTGAATTTACCTTTAGCATGGCTTCCTAGGGGTTACCCCTGAGTCAGCATAAGCCATTTGGGTTTATGCAACAAGATTGTGCTTAAGCCACCAAAGTCATTAAGATTTTTGTCCTTTACCATTGGATCTCTCTGTGACTTGAAAGTGGCTTTCCTGCATTCAGCCAGGAACTAAGAGCTCAGAAGTTCCCTCTCTGGTTTCTCAGAGAGGACACACCTTTGGTTGTACACATGGCCTGCCAGATGACCAGCAATGAAATGCAGTTTTAGTTTTGATTCGGGCTTTCTTGGACTAACCCTTGGGTCAGAATACATTATTATTCAGCCAGCATTTGGTCAAAGGTTGTGCTAAGATCCCTTGAGCCAAGTAAGACTTTCTCCCTTTGCTCATGAATTTCTGTATGGCATGGAGAATGCTTTCAACTCTTCCTGCTATGATTGCCCCAGCCTTCCACACCCCCAGGAATGAGTGTAAGTCCTTCTCTGGTGTTTCTTTTCCTGGTTTAGACATAAACGTTCCCACACCTTGTTTCAAGTGAAGCCTATGCCCTCAAGCATTACTGTGGATTATTAGCCCTCCAAACCTGCCTACTATCCTTGGTCAGAACCTCGGACCACTGCATTGGACCTATGGAAGGGGTCAGTCACCTGCTTCTGATGAAATGATACCTCTGCTCTACGGCTAAACATTGAAGTAAATGGTAGCCTCTGGTCTCCTCAGCTTGCCCCTCTAAACTACCCTAAAAGCAACTAGGGGAGGAAAATCGGGACTGCAGTGTTCCTGGCCTGTTGTACCTAAGGTAGAGCCCTTACCCTATGACTGGGAGCTGGCGGGGGGAGGGAATTCCAGTTATCTCTGCTCCTCTCTTTTAGACCAGAGCATCTACAACACAGAGATGGGGGTGTACAGAATGAGAAAGGAAAAAGAAATTACATTTGAAAACATAGTATGAGCCTCCCCAGGCTTAAAGATTCATAAATACAGGCATAAAAGTCCTTGACTAGCTAATCTGATTGTATATTTAGGCAACTCCTGACTTTCAGTTGAGAAACTGGGTCAACTCACTTAGAGGCAAAACTCAAGTCTCCAGACTACTAGTCCAGTAACCGTAACCGTACTGCTCAAAGGCACAGTCTTATTGCTGCTACTTCAGTCGGCCCGGAGTGGCTCTCCTTTTCATCACCCTTCCTCCACAAGCTCCCATCTTCTCTCTCCGGATGTGTTCGACTACTTTTTCCATCAGCTCAGGGATCACGTCTTGCGTTTAAATACCCACAAGATATTTAGGTTTGGACAGTCACCCTTTTGGACTCCTATAGCACCCTATGGTCCCTAGAAGGTGGTACCTCTATCTTAATACATAACCTCTTCATAATTATCTGTGTATGACTCCTTGTCCTCACTAGGTCAGATACCATAATTCATCTCAGCATCCATCAAAAGATATGGCTGCATGTATTAGGCTCTAGCTAACGGTTCATTAAACTAAATGGCAATGAGCACAGAGTTCAAAACTCAGGACTAGGGAAAAGAAACGAAGCAGAGAGGATGTCAGAATATGTTAGTCCTAATCTTCACTCTGTAACTAACCATTTAAGTGACTCTGGGAAGTCATGTTCTCATTGAGATTCACTTTCTCATGTGGAAAATTAAGAAATTTACTAGACCTAAATTCTCTCAAGTGTCACAATGTGTTGTTCATCAATGGTGCTCAGGAGATATATAAAACAATAAATTGATGGATATTTCTCTAAGTTCTCCAAAACCATTCTAGCTATGAAATTATGTTGTCGATGATTCCATCAGAAACAGCATTATACCGAAGTGGGTCTTAACTGTCTATGGGTGGTTACAACTCTAGGGAAGAGTCAGAGGGGATTTTTCGTTCCCATTGGTTTTAGTGACCACATAATCTTTTACAGTGGCTTATTCTAAACCAAGATAAACTAACCACAAAGCAGCCCACTCTCAAATTAGCCCACTGGCGACCTCTAGAGGCCTTTTGAGTTTTTACAACAATATAAGAAATGAAGAAAACATTTAAAATGGGAAGAGAGAAATCAAAGAACTTTTATGCATATATGCATAACCAATAGACACAGAAAATAGTGTGGGGAAGGCAGGAGGCAGATGGGAGTGGGAAGGGGGGTTAATGGGGGAAAAAGGAGGGACAGCTCTAATACTTTCAACAATAAAGATTAAAAAATAATTTAAAAAATAAGATAAATAAAATGTATACATTCATTCCAGTATGTGTCTAATTAAGCTTTTTATATTTAGACAAGGTGAAACTGTTACTCTATACCTATAGAAACTCCAGGTTTAGGGTAAAAATAGTTTGTTGTTTGTTTTTTTTAGGTGAGTTTTTTAAGCCCTGTCTGGGTTTAAAACAATAATTAATGTACAACTTTGCTCCACTGGCACAGTAGAATCCTAAGTAGTTCAGGCAGACTTTCTTCAGCAATTTTCTAGAACCACTCAGCTATCACCTCCAACCGCACCAACTCCAGGGCTCTCCTTGTACCATCACTCGGTTTTGTAAGTCTGTGCTTATCATCCCTTTTAGACTTTTTAGAACAATAGATATTACCTTCATATTCCCAGTGCCTATCACAGTGCTTATCTCAGAGGAGGTTTATAAAAAGGAGTGTCAATAATCCCTGTTTCAGAAATCTGCCATGAGAATGAGGCCGAGGCAATCCGAGGAACCAGCTCTGCAAGGTGCAATGCCGATGCCACTGTCTGTCACCCTCTCTCCAGCTTGGTACACTCTGGGACAGAGAGGCTCCTTATCCACAGCACCTGTGGCTGTGGCAGCAGCTGCTTGCATACTGCAGAACGGAGAACAGCTCTGTGTGATAACAGCAATCTCTTTGGGGATCTAAATGTGTCCCTGGCTGTAATCAGAGTTTGGGTCAGGCAGATAGGACACCAGTTGTGATAGAAGAGAAAAAGTAGAAAAGTCATCAGGTGAGAAAAACACATAAAGGTGTAAAGGAATGTCAGACAGAGAGGTAGATATGGCTGGAGTGGAGGGAGAATGGGAGGAGTGGTAAGCAATGGTTGTGGATGTGTGATACTAATGAAAAGCCTCACCTTAATTCATAAATCCTGGATAGGGGCTAGACCACACCAGGCCAAACTAGGGGTTTGAATTGAACCCTCAGCTTATTAATACTGAGAGTCTAAATGCTGGCTTACAATTCTACCACATTTTTTCTTTTCTGATAGCTCCAAAATCACCTGCTTCTCAAGCTTCCTTCTCCTTTTCTTTTCAATGGGGTCCCAAGAGGACAATCGAATGGATTCACTGGATTCACTTTGCTATGATCACCTCTAGCTCACATGCCCAACTGCAGTGGCACTTGACGTACTCCTTGTGGGATAGATGGACAGAAAGGTAGTTAAAAGGAATGATGTTGTTTGCTTAGGTGGTGCCTAAGAAAAACATGCTCCTTGACTCTATAAACATACTGTACTTGTATCTTGATTGGCATTTTCATACTTTTCCTTTTCAAAAGAAGAATTTAAAAAATCAGCAGGCTCTAAAGATTCCTATCTAGCTATTGGGCATCTCAAGGGCCCATCACCTGGGTATATTTTTCTCTTTCTACCAGTTTTCTTTTTCTATCCTTAATGTAGTTTCACCCTTTATAAATTAATAGGACTTGCTTTGCTATTGATCACCTGCTGTTTTTAGAGTTCTGTAGACCCCGTCCTGTTTTTGTATGGTTGTATCAGCAGTATAAAAGTTAGAAATGGAGTTCAGTATCACCACTGCCCACAAGTACACATACACACACACACACACACACACACACACACTTTCACGCACATCCAGAATCTATTGTTAGTTTGAAATATTGATCTTAGAGAAAAGTTGGAAATGGCTTGAAATAAAGCATTAGAGAATCCAGCCCACGCGAAGAGTACATGAAGGAGCTATGAAAAATGAATTGTCTTTTTCCCATTTTTTATACACTGGACCATGTGGAGGATGACAAAGAACCATGTCATGATCTCGCCTGCCTCTGTTGCTGGGACATGCCAAGTCAGCTCCTTTTTCAGAGTGGTTTGAACCATTTAGAAAAATAGAAAGTTATTTTTTCAGTACTAAAAGCATGAAATTCCCATGTGTCCAAAAAAACATACTTTTCTAATCCCCATTACTCTAGACTCCAATTTATAAAAATGTTAGCATCTAACATTTTTCACTCTATATAGGTTTTGTATATTTGTATTGTACGTCTCTCTACTACCTCAGACTGTGAATTCTTTGCAGATAAAACAAGTTGATTCTATTACTATTTTTTCAATTTATCAAATAATTGCATTGTGTGTATGATGAGGCAGACACTACACCAAGTGCTTTCTAAACATTATAACCCATGTAATCCTCCTAACAGCCCTATGATTCAGAGACTATGAGTATCTCTATTTTTCAGATTAGGAACCTGAGGCTCACAGAGATGAAGTAATTTGTCCAGGGTCATGAGCTAATAAATAGAGAGGATGGGAATGGAAACCAGACTATGAAGCTTCAGGGTCTCTGCTTTGAAGGACTTTGTTTTTCTGCCTGTAATGATTATCAGTTATACACTAAAGCTAGCAAAGTTCTGCTAATATTAGGGTTCAATGAATTTTTATGAAATAAATAATAGATTTGTCCTGATTTTTAATTTTCTACTAAATAGATGTTTGTATATTTATTGTTGGTCTTTAACTAACCTATGGGCTCTCAGATGACAGGAATCGTGTCTGACTTCGAGCTATATCTCAGTTTCTACAATGGTGCCTAACAAGTACTCAACAACTATTTGTTCAGTGAAGGATGAATGAATGAGCCAGTGATCTTTATGTCAAACATACAAACTTCCACAGATAGAAACTATGCCATCACACCCTTTTGTGTTGGTTATCTATAGCTGCTGTAACAAATTACAAAACAATTAATGATTATATATAAATATATATATATAAATAAATAAAATCTTACAGTTCTGAATGTTAGAAGTACAACATGAATCTCACTGGTCTAAACTCAAGGAGCTGGCAGGACTGTGCAATTTTTGATAAACATTTTTATTACCCCAAAAGAAACTCAGTACTCATTAGCAATCATTCCCCATTCCCTGCCCAAACTATCACCTTCCCTGATTCCATCCAATCCCCAGGCAACCATTAATCTAATGTCCCTCTAGATATGCCTATTCTGAATATTTCTAATAAATGGAATCATTGGCCATTTCTGACTGACTTTTTTCATGCATAATAATGTTTTCAAAGTCCATCCATGTTGTCACAGTAGCAATACTTCATTAGTTTTTATGGCCAAAAATATTTTATGAATATTTCATTATGTGAAGAAGGGAGGGTAAAAGAAGATAGAAAGGAGAAAGGAAGCTGAGAGAAAGAGGTAAGTGAGGATAGAGAAGGTAAGAAAAGGTGAGGAGACAGAAAGATAGGGAAGGAAGGAGAGAAGGAAGGGAAGGAGGGAGAGAGGGAGGGAGGGAGGGAGGGAGGGAGGGAAGAAATGGGAAAGAGGCAACATAAGATGTGGTTACAGATAAGTATACATGAGGAAAGTGACTGAAATACGAGAGGTTAGCCTTGCACAGGTGCGGAGAGAGAGAGAGCTCATCCAACTACAGGAAAGTAGTTAAATGCTGTAGAAGACAAGTTGGCAGCTGAGGGAATTTAGTGAAACATCAACTGCCTGGTTCTTAATTCTCTTAATGAGACACATATAAAAGAATTGAAACACTCAATTCATCAAGTGTGTATTGTTGATTTTTTGAAACACAGTGGAGGATCCAGAATAAGTGAAAACTACATCCCATGAGATTCAACAGCATGCAGATTCTCTAAGCTTTTTTTTAATATATATAAAATATTCATATTTTAGGAATTTTATGGAATTAGAAATTCAGGCTTGAATAATTATACAAGCATCTGTGCCCTTCTACAACATGCCTAGCAAGTGGGATTTCAACTTCTTTATTTATTTTTTTATTGTTTATTTCTAATTTTTTAATTACAGTTTATATTTGATATTTTTTGTATTAGTTTCAGGTGTATAGTACAGTGGTTAGACAACCAAATACTTGACAGTTTTCCCCCTGATATTTCCAGTACCCTACTGGCAACCATGCATAGTTATTACAATATTATTGCCTGTATTCTCTATACTATACTTTATATCCCCGTGATTATTTTCTAACTACTAATGTACTTCTCAATCCCTTCACCGTTTTTACCCAGTCCCCTAATTTCCATCCCATCTGTCAATCATCAGTCTGTTCTCTAAATCTATAAGTCTATTTCTGTTTTGTTTGTTCATTTATGTTGTTCTTTAGATTCCACATAAAAGTGAAATCATGTGGTATTTGTCTTTCTCTGACTGACTCAATTCACTTTGCATTATTGCTTCTAGGTCCATTTATGCAAATAACAAGATTTTATTTTTTTTAAAGGCCAAGTAATATTCCATTGTATATATGCACCATAGGTTTTGTTGTTGTTGTTGTTGTTGTTTTTTGTCTACTCATCTATTGATGGACACTTGGGTTGCTTCCATAGCTTGGCTATAGTAAATAATGCTGCAATGAATACATAAGGGTGCATGTATTCTTTTGAATTAGTTTTTTGGGTTCCTTCAGATATACACCCAAAAGGTAGAATCACTGGTTCACAAGGCAGTTGCATTTTTAAATTTTTGAGGAACCTCATACTGTTTTGCACAGTGGCTGTACCAGTCTGCATTTCTACCAATAGTGTACAAGGGTTCCCTTTTCTGCACATCCTCACCAACACTTGTTTATTTATTGATGATAACCATTCTAGGGTTTTCAATTTCTGCCTGAATACCATGGGGTGGGTGGAAAGAGACTTTGTTTGGGGCAATGGGTACATGATGCAGTGTGAATATGCTTTATTAAGTTGTACACTTGAAATCTGTAGGGTTTTGCAAACCAATGTCACCCCAATAAATTCAATTTAAATAAAAAAAAGAAATAAAAAAATTTTTTAAAGAATATGTAACTCTTATTCTATTATTACCAGGTGTTGAGGGAACAGGTTTTGAAGCCATGCTACTATCTAGGTTCAAATCCTGTGTCTACTACATAAAAGATAATCTAACCTTGAAAACCTCGCTATGCTTAGTTTTCTCAACTAGCAAACAGAAATAAAGAGTGTACTTAACTCAGAGGACTGCTGTAAGGACTAAATAAGTTAATATATGTAAAGAATTTAGAACAGCCTGCTATATACTGTGTGTTTGGTAAATGATAGCTCTAGCTATAAGATCACATAATCTATTTTTAAGTTCTTTCTTATATAGGGCAAAATTATTATCTATGTGACTTCTATCCATAGGTTCCAGTTGTACCTCTTCCTTCCTAGACCCTTTAAATTAAATTCTTGCTTTAGTGCATGTTTGAAATCAAGAATCATGTTCTTTCCTCTATCCTAGAATACCCTATTACCCAATATGGACTTGATTAAATAAGTTCATACTAAATTTTCATTTTTACATCCTGTGAGTAACATTATAGCATTCTTAAACAAGCTATTTTAATAGCTACAGAGCATTTATCATGGAGCCGTATTCTGATTTATGTATTAGTTGTCATTGTTGGAAACTTCCATTTTCTCACTTTTATTACAGACAAACTCATTATTTAACAGTTTGACTACATTTCTGATCATTTTATCAAACCCAATTGCTATAAATAAAATTATTGTCTATAAAGTATACAAAATGATTTTCTGTTCTGCTATCACATTCTCACACAACATGAGTTTTGTTACTCTTTGCTTATTTGAAGAAAAAAAAAGTTAAATGACACTTTTATGTCTTTAAATAATGGATTTTAAAAGTGACCAGATTTCTTAGTAGTGTTCTCAGAGCTTCAGTATGCACATTAGAAATATTAAAAGGGAGGAATCATTCAGTGTGTCCCAACATAGTTGCCCTTAAAACTTTCTTGTCTATACATGGACCCATGTTGAGGAGTTCAGTGTTGGAGCCTTGGAATAATTCTCTGGTTACAAACAGCAGAAAAATCCTAATAAAGGATTCCCTTTCTTTGTCCCTATTTCTACTGTTATATGTGGCATCACTTCCTGGGGTGGCGGCAGAGGGGTGGGGCAGATAAACATTAGATTGAAGACCAAAAGATGCTGCTTTCTGTGAGGTAATGAAGGCAAGACCATTTAACACATAAAATTTAGAAAAAACAGTCAGGGAGAATTCAGTAGAGGATCTGCACTAATAAACACTTAAAAAAGCCAAAATTAACACACACTGGAACAATTACCTCTTAATTAAATGTTTTCAGCAGGTCCCATGGAACTCAGCAGCCTAAGAACTGATAGAAAATATCCACACATTTTGACTAGAATGCAACGCATTTTTTAAAAAATTATCTTTCCTGTTGAAAGTAGAATGTAACTAGTTTTTAATGAAGGCATTATGATTGCTACAATTAAATGGTCACTTATTGTAATCATCTCTCTAGAGTTGAGGAAGAAATTCCACATATGCGGCTAAATTCTGAATATTCACAAATAGAATGACATTTATTAAAGAATGAGGAGGGAGAGAAGGAGGAAGAGGAGAGACCTGGTTGACCTTTCAGTTTAGCCACTATTATTGCCGCTATGCCTTTGGGCAAGCCCTTGTAGGCCCTTGGTTTCCTCTTTTACAAAATGGGGATAATAATGCCATCTGCTTTAGATGCAACATGAGAAAAGAGATTGTTTCATACCAACGACTGAAAATTTGAAAAATTGCTCTTATTTTCTGATCATGCATGAGCAAAATTGAAGAAAAGTAAAGATTTTTATTCTGCATATTCAAAAAGGGTAGAACTGGAAAGGAAACAATTCCTTCAGACTTGTGATTTATTCTCTCCTTATTGAACCAAAGCAGTATTTGCTCATCTGTACAAATTCAATTATGGAAGTGTTTGTTGAACACTTTCTATGTGCTCAAATCTGGATTAATAACTATCAAATAATATAAAAATCTGTGTGACTAGCATGAAAGATACAGATTTGACTCTCAGCCTTGATTTTTTTTTTATAGCTATATGAAATTGGATAAATCACTTTACCTCTCTAATTCTCTATTTCTGGGGTATGCCGGGGGCGGGGGGTGCATCCTGACTGCAGACCATATAAGGCCCATGAAATCAATACCAGCTAGCATCACATGCCTCACCAAATTAGCCTGACCAAATACAGCAGGGTAATTTTTAAGTTGATAATTTTGTATGGCCCAAATATCTAAATAAATTATATAAATATCTAAATGGCCCTTGATAGAAAAAGGTTCCCCACCCCCACCGCAGCTCTATTTGCTCATCCATCTATAAACCAGTTTTGGTAATAAATGCTACTTTTTAAGGTTCTTAAAGGGGTAAGTCAGATAACCTACATGAAAACATTTTATTAACTGTAAGAAACTTGCAAATGTTAGTGATTATTCCAGGGACACTGGGAAAAAGATGAGCTTTAGTTTGGAGCTTTAGTTTGGACACTTTCACCAAGGTCCCTTTATGTCTAGACACTGAAGTGGCTGAAAATCTAGTTGGGCAACATTGCTCCTCTTGCTCTTAGAAAATGCTCAGCCAAGCATGTTGTCCTTGGACAAACACTCACAGCCCCTTTTCAGTTCTGACCCAAATCTTTCTTTTTTCTTGTCTCACATCCAATCAAAACTGTGCCGTCTTCTATCCTATTTCTTCACTAAATAATCATGTAAAAGTTGCTAATGTCATAACATAATATATCACCTGTGATAAATATAATTTTCCACACTGTCCTTGGATTTAAATTAATATCTACAGAGTTTGCCATGTGTTTGAAGTACCACTCATAATATAGCCTATTAATTAATGGTGATTTAGCTTAGGCCAATGAAATGAAGATGGAAATTTCAATGTGCCAATTTCAGCCAAGGCCTCAAAAGATTGCACACTGTTTGGGGGACAGGGGATAAAATTCTGTGGTCTTCCATGAGGAGAACATGTCTCACGTAGCCTCTGTTTCAAAGAAGATATGTAGACATATGCAGCATGTTAGGAGTATATTTAATTATTTTTATTGTTGATACTATTACAAATGACCCCATTTTCTCTCTTTGCCCACTCAGCATATGTTTAAATTTTAAGAAATAAGCCAGTTAGAGAAACAAATATCACGTGATCTCACTTGTGGAATCTAATGAACAAAATAGGTCCAGAGGCATGGCTACATGGAACAGACTGATAGATCGTAGTGGGGGTGTGAAGTGGGAGGGGAAAGAAGAGATTAACCAAAGATCACATATGCATATATGCATAACCCATGGGCACAGACAACAGTGTGGGGAAGGCCTGGGGTGAGGGGGCAAAAAAGGGGCAAAATAGGGGATATCTGTAATACTGACAACAATAAAAGCATTTTTAAAAAACTGCCAAACTTTATCATTTTGATTCCCATCAGCAATGTATGAACATTTCAGTTGCTGTACATTCTAGACTTAATTTTCTCTTATAGTATTTTAGCCATTCTAATGGTATGTAGTGGTAGCTCATTTTTTGTTTTATTTTGCATTTTTCTCATGACTAAAGATGTTGAGCAGTTTTTAATATACTTATTGGTTTTCTGTATATTTATTTCATAAAGTATCTGTCCAAATCTTTTTTCTGTTTTTTTAAGTTCATCGTCTTATTTATTGAATTATGTTTTTCATATATTTTAGATATAAGCTCTTTTTCAGATAAAATGTATATGTAAAGATACATGTAACATATAAATCAGAACTATTTATTGTCACAGATCTCTGAAACTGTTCTCCCTCAATTTGCTTTCTTGCTTTTCATCAGATTTCTTAATTTCAATAGATTTATTTTCATGTTCACTAACACTTCTCCCATCTTCAAAGTTTTTTGAACCATCTGACTTACTCTTTTTTATTTTAGTTACTGTATTTTTCATATCTAGGGTTTCTTTTTTTAATAGTCTCCATTTATCTGTTGAAATTTCCTATCTGCTCATTTATTAAAAGCATTTTTAATTTGTTTATTTATATTTATAATAAATGCCTGAAGTCTGTCTGCTAATACATCTGTGGTCCTGTGAAGTCATTGTAGAATGTAGCAAACTCAAAAGTCTCAACATACGTAGCTCTGTCTTTCAAAATTAGAGTTCTCTCTGATCTTTCTTTATGTTTAATTCTGGGCCCTACTGTTTCCCCCTCATTTACATATGATAGTACACAGCCAGAGATTGAGGCAACATTTGTGAACAGATATGGGGTTTCTTTCCCTCTCTGTGTTTGTCACTTCAAACTGATCAGACCGTGCTTTTCTGCTACCGTTACCGGGAGATTGGATAATATACTCTGGCCACAAAAAAAAAAAAATGGACACAAACTCATAATTCTTATCTGTTCCAGTTGAAGTTTTTTAAGAGTAAACTCTTTTCCTGGTTTATGATGTTCCAATGCCTTTAAATCACTTTTTTTGTCCTGATATTATGCTACCAGGAACACTTATGATCACTTACTCCACTATCAATAGTAGAATTTAGCTCAATATTTCATTCTAACTAAAAACATTTAAAATATATTTATGTAGGAACACAGCCTTTTATTTTTACTGGCTTACTGATTAGATTCTAGTGAATATTTCTGCATAGCCCATACACATAACTGATCTTTGTTAATATCTAGTTGTTTTTATTTTGAAATGAATTGATAATTTTAAATATTTGTGAAGTTGAGTAACAAAATCCTAGATATTTTTATTTCCAACAATTTACTCACACAAAGTTGCATAATTGTTATGCTTGATCTTTATAGTCTTTCCAAAACAATTAAAACTATTTTCAGGTTCATATCTTATCAATTTACTTAAATATAATTAAGTCATATAAATACAATACTAAATACAACCACATATATTGTTTCTTGAGGGGAAAAAATAACATGAACCTTAGTATGCAAGCATTATTTTTGCAGGAAAAGTACACAGGTATGCTAGAGGGTAGTCTGCCAGTACCAAGAATTCATAGGGTTTGGTCATCAATTAGAATGTTTTGCAGAGGATGTGGATAGAGGTAGATTACTGAATGCTTTAGTTAGGTGCAAGTTCATTAAGAGAGACTATCCACCTTATTACACTTTCCATTTTATATATAAAAAATAGGAGCTTCAGCCCTGGCCAGTTTGGCTCAGCGGTTAGAGCGTCGGCCTGCGGTCCGGAGAGACCCGGGTTCGGTTCCCGCTAAGGGCACGTACTTCAGCTGCAGTTTGTCCCCAGCCCTGGTTGGTCGTGCGGGTGGCAGCCACTCGATGTGTCCCTTTCACATCGATGTTTCTCACTCTCTCTCTCTCTCTCTCTCTCTCTCCCTCTCTCTCTCTTCCTCTCTCTCCCTCCCACTCTATCTGTACAAAAAATGGAAAAATGTCCTCGGGTGAGGATTAAAAAAAAAAAAATAGGAGGTTCAGAAAGAATAATAATTTTCCCACGTTCATACAATTGGTGTATGCCAACAAGGCACTGGAATGCATATTCTCTTTATGACCCTAAGCTTTTTCTATATATTACATTTTCCTGAAAGCCTATTTTATGCATTGCCTCTTTTAAGGTACAAAATACTTTTTCTAAGTCACCATAGAAAAACATACCTGAGAAAAACTCAAGAGGAATTTTTTTTTTTTTTTTTAATCTCTGGTGTTTGATTAGTCAGCAAGTTATTGAAGTTCAATCTATTGTAGATTAGATAAAAAATGCACCAGGGACCCTTGTAATGCACTTGAAAATTGCATCTACCTACATGAAATAATTGACTGAATGACAAAGTTTTTAACATAATCTAGTTAAACCAAAATTAAACCTTACAGATATTGGCCTTTCTACTTTTTTTTTTTATATTGAAAGCCAGCCAACTAACTCATTTCCTTTCGCCTACTTACTTGAAAGTGTTTCGAAATTGCTAAACATACACTGCATTTTGCTGAATAATTGTCCCAATTTTACTTTGGAAAATGCAAAATCATTCTGAATTATAAACTTCTCTTTGCATTTATCCCTAAGATCTACAATACTAAAAGAGTGTCTACATTGTAATCTATCTATCTATACATCTGTATATTAAAACCTTTATCTTACTTTTGTATGATGACTATCACAAGTAATGACATAAATAATTTATAGTTCTCTTCAGTTAAAACTGGTAATCTGCAAATTATCACTCATGGTATAGACACAAGATTCACAAATTTTTTTAATTAAAAGTTATTTTAGTAACCCATTAGTCCATTGGTTTCCAGTCTTGTATTTTCATATTTCTAGTGATCCTTTAGTTAGAATCAGTATTATGGAAACTATTTTTGAATTGTCCAAAAATATCATGAAAAACATACATTTACTTTAGTTAAGGTCCATAAATAGAAAAAAATATGAAAGAAAATTTATAGCAACTTAGATTACCAATATGTAAAAATTTATGCTATGATTGATATAAAGTTAAATAATTACTAATTAATAAGTTCAATTTTATGGGCATATATATTCTTTCAAAATATAGAGTTGAAAAAAATAATAAAAATTTTAGGAGATATTGATCTAATTCCTTCATATCACCATTAATCTTTTTAGGGAAACACTCTAGTTTATTCTTACTGATAATCAAATTATATTAACAGCTTTAGAGTTAAAAGGTAATCATAACATCTCACCATTAATTTGATAGGTACAAAAACTAAGACAAGACAAAGTTGATGACTGCATTCATCTAAGATAACCAAAAAAGTCAGTTCAAAAACTGAAGCTGTTTATATCTGATTTTTGCTTGCAGTTGTAATTGAGTATCAAAAATTATTCTGCATATGTGCACAGTAACTCATAAGTGAACAGTGTGCATTTTAGGGGTCATGTACATGAGAAGACTGGCAAGATTTCTGAGACACATATGTCACAGAAAGTGAAGTGGTGTCCTACTATTATCCAGTTCACACTAATATTTCTTTGATATTGTACAAATTCAGCTAGATTTAAGGAACATATTAAGGCAAGTAATGCATGCTTTAAAAATCTCAAAACATCATTCCTGGAGGAGATAATTATCCACTTGCTAATTTACCTGGAAAGACTATCCCCTACTTGTTTATTTTGACTTCAGATACAGAGGATAGAGTTAATCACACTCCATAATTAATGACATTTTATTATCACCACTCTCAGTAAACCCTTAAATTATTTGTTTTCTAATTCCAGGTTTCCAAATGCATCCCCTCTCTCATCAATGGATACCAAATCTAAAATGTTGACTATGTTTTTAGATTTTAATGTATCTATATACACTATTAATATGCATACTTACATTCTTTCCATAAACTTATTTATTGAAGTACAAATTACATGAAGGAAATTATCATCATAAATGATTTATCACAAAATTATGAATGAGTTATCACAAAGTAACACAGCCATGTAATTTCTATCCAATTCAGGAGATAGAACATTACCAACAGTCTGGATGACCCTTAATTCTCCCTTCCAATTTCTGTCTCTTATTTTTCTCCAAAAAACAGCCACTATTCTGAGTTATAACATCATCATTTCCTGAATTCATGTAATTTTCATATTTTTCTACTGAAAATTTTTCTATTGGAATAATTCATTTAATATTTACAGAACTACACAGACTTATTTTGTAACCCAATGTCAATTTTTAAAAGTATATTATTTTCTCAAACTTTATCCATTCATATAATTTTTTTTAAAATTTAATTATTTTATTTATTTTTGTTACAGATGTTTCTCCTTTTTGCCCCACTGATTCCTCCCTTCACCTCCCTCCCCTCCCTGTCCCCAGCTTTGTTGTCCATGTCCATTGTTCATGCATACATGCATATAAGTTCTGTGGTTTATCTCTCCCCCACCACCCTCTCTTCTGGGGATTGTCAGTCTGTACCCAACTTCCAGGTCTCTGGGACTACCCCATTCCTCACACTGTTATGTTCATTATATTCCACAAATAAGTAAGATCATGATAGTTTCCTTTCTCTATTTGGCCTGTTTTGCTTAGGATGACACTGTAATGTCTATTCATTTTTTTTAGAGAAAGAAAGGCAAAGATTTATTGTATAATGACATTTGTCTTATGGCAATGTGATGTTACCTAACATATTTTATTAGAAAATTATGAGCCATTGGTAAATGTGTGGATTTCAGCTGCCTTTTTTTTTATTAATTGATTAATTTATTTATTTTTGTTACAGATGTTTCTCCTTTTCCCCCACTGATTCCCCCCTCCCTGCCCTGTCCCCAGTTTGTTGTCCATGACCATTGTTCATGCATACATGCATATAAGTTCTGTGGTTTATCTCTCCCCCACCACCCCCTCTTCTGGGGATTGTCAGTCTATACCCCATTTCCACGTCTCTGGGACAACCCCATTCATCAAACTGTTATGTTCATTATATTCCACAAATAAGTGAGACCACTTGATACTTGTCTTTCTCTGTTGACTTATTTGGCTTAGGATAATAGTTTTCACGTCCCTACATGTAGTCTCAAAGGATAAGAGATCTTTCTTTCTTACAGTTGCGTAGTACTCCATTGTGTATATGTACCACACTTTTCTATCCATTCGTCTACTGATGGACACTTGGGCTGTTTCCAGATCTTAGCTATTGTAAATAATGCTGCTACAACCATGGGATAAATATATTCTTTCTAATTAGTATTTCAGGCTTCTTAGGATATATTCCTAGTAGTGGAATCACTGAGTTAAATGGAAGTTCAATTTTTAATTTTTTGAGATAACACGATATTGTTTTCCATAGTGGCTGCACCAGTCTCCATTCCCACCAGCAGTGTACTAGAGTCCCCTTTTCTCCACACCCCCACCAACACTTGTAGTTTGATGATTTCTTGATGGCGGCCATTCTGACAGGTGTGAGGTGATAACTCATTGTTGTTTTAATTTGCATCTCTCTGATGATTAGTGATGTTGAGCATTTCTTCATATGTCTCTTAACCATTTGTATCTCCTGTTTGCAGAGGTGTCTATTTAGTTCTTCTGTACATTTTTTAATTGGGTTCTTTTCCTTTGGTTGAGTTGTATGAGCACTCTATATATATTGGAAATTAAACCTTATCTGATATATCATTGGCAATTATGCTCTCCCATACAGTGAGGAGCCTTTCCGTTTTGATGATTGTATCTTTCGCTGTGCAGAAGCTTTTTAGTTTGATGTTGTCCCATGTGTTCATTTTCTCCTTTGTTTCTATTGCCTTAGGTGATGTATCAGTGAAAATTCTGCTGCGTATGATGTCTAAAATTTTGTTGCCTACATTTTCTTCTAGAATTTTTATGGATTCATGAGTCACATTTAAGTCTTTTATCCATTTTGAGTTTATTTTTGTGCAGGGGGTAAGTTGATGGTCTAGTTTCATTTTTCTGCATGTAGCTGTCCAATTTTCTCAACACCATTTATTAAAGAGGCTGTCCTTACTCCACTGTATGCTCCTGCCACCTTTGTCAAATATTAATTGAGCATATTGCCTTGGGTCCATTTCTGGGTTCTCTGTTTTGTTCCACTGGTCTATGTGCCTGTTCTTGTGCCAGTACGAGGCTGTTGTGGTTACAGAGGCTTTGCAGTATAACCTGAAATCTGGTAATGTGATCCCTCCAACTTTGTTCTTCTTTTTCAAGATTGCTGTGGCTATTCGGGGTCTTTTTTGGTTCCATATGAACTTTTGAAGTACTTGTTCAAATTCTGTTAAGTATGTCGTTGGTATTTTGATGGGGATTGCATTGAATCTATAGATTGCTTTGGGTAGTATGGACATTTTAATGATGTTAATTCTTCCAATCCATGAACAGGGTATGTGCTTCCACTTTTTTATATCTTGCTCTATTTCTTTTTCCAATGATGTGTAGTTGTCTGTGAAAAGGTCCTTTATTTCATTGGTTAAGTTTATTCCTAGGTATCCTAATTTTTTTGCCGCAATGGTAAATGGGATTGTTTTCTTAGTTTCTGTTTCTGTGAGATCATCATTGGTGTATAAGAATGTCATCAATTTCTTGACGTTGATTTTGTATCCTGCTACTTTGCCAAATTCATTTATTAAGTCTAGTAAATTATTGATGGAGTTTTTGGGGTTTTCTACGTAGAGTATCATGTCATCTGCGAATAATGACAGTCTCACTTCCTCTTTACCAATTTTGATACCTTTTATTTTTTCTTCCTGTCTGATTGCTGTGGCTAAGACTTCTAGTACTATGTTAAATAAGAGTGGTGAAAGTGGGCATCCTAGCCTTGTTCCTGTTCTTAAGGCAAAAGCTTTTAATTTTTCCCCATTCAGTATGATGTTGGCTGTAGGTCTTTCATATATGACCTTTATTAGGTCAAGATATGATCTCTCTATTCCCAGCTTGCGGAGTGTTTTTATCAGAAATGGATGCTGGATTTTGTCAAAGGCTTTTTTGGCATATATTGATATGATCATGTGCTTTTTATTCTTCATTTTATTTATGTGGTGTATTATGTTTATTGATTTGCAAATATTGTACCAGCCTTGCATCCCTGGGATGAATCCTAGTTGGTCATGTTGAATAATTTTTTTGGTGTATTGCTGGATCCTATTTGCTAGTATTTTGTTCAGGATTTTGGCGTCTATATTCATTAGGGATATTGGCCTGTAGTTTGCTTTCTTTGTAGTGTCTTTTTCTGGTTTTGGAATTAGAATTATGCTGGCTTCATAAAACGAGTTTGGAAGTCTTCCTTCTTCTTGAATTTTTTGAAATATTTTGAGGAGAATGTGTGTTAGTTCTTCTTTGAATGTTCGGTAAAACTCCCCCGTGAAGCCATCTGGGCCTGGGTTTTTGTTTGTTGGGAGAGTCTTGATTATATCTTCAATTTCTTCTGTTGATATTGGTCTGTTCAAGTTTTCTATCTCTTCCCAGTCCAGTTTTGGGAGACTATGTGTTTCTAGAAATGTGTCCATTTCACTTAGATTTTTGAATTGGTTGCCATATAATAGTTCATAGTAGTTGTTAATGATCTTTTGTATTTCTGTGGTGTCAGTTGTTACTTCTCTTTCATTTCTGATTTTGTGTATTTGGGTTCTCTCTCTTTGTTTCTTGGTGAATCTAGCTAAGGGCCCATCAATCTTGTTTATCTTTTCGAAAAACCAGCTCTTTGTTTCATCGATCCTTTGAATTGTTTTTTTTTTTTTTTTTTGGACTCTATGTCATTTATTTCTGCTCTGATCTTTACTATTTCCTTCCTTCTATTTGCTCTAGCGTTTTCTTTTTGTTTGCTCTCTAGTTCGTTAAGTTGTGAGGTTAGATAGTCTATTAGGGTTTTTTCTTGTTTTTTGAGGTAGGCCTATAGTGCTATGAACTTCCCTCTAAGAACTGCTTTCGTTGCATCCCATAGATTTTGTGTTGTTGTGTGTTCACTTTCATTGGTTTCCAGGAACTTTTTTATTTCATCCTTGATCTCCTTGGTAACCCATTCATTGTTTAATAATTGCTATTTAGCTTCCATGAGTTCAAATGTCTTTGCATGTTCTTGTTGCAATTGATTTCTAGTTTCATGCCATTGTGATCTGAGAATATGCTTGATATGATTTCAGTCTTTTTGAATTTGTAGAGTTTTAGTTTGCGTCCTAAAATGTGGTCTAATTTTGAGAATGTCCCATGTGCACTTGAGAAGAATGTGAATTCTGTAGTTTTGGGGTGTAATTCTCTGTAGATATCTATTAAATCCATTTGGTCTAGTGCTTCTTTTAGAGTCTCTGTTTCCTTGCTAATTCTTTGTCTAGAGGATATATCCAGTGATGTCAGCAGCGTGTTGGTCTCCTGTTATGAATGTACTGCTTTGGATTTCTCCTTTCAAGTCTTCCAGAAGATTTTTAATATATTTTGGTGCTCCTATATTGGGTGCATATATGTTTATCAAGGTTATATCTTTGTGTTGGATAGATCCTTTCAATATTATGTAGTGGCCTTCTTTGTCTATAATTATGGCCTTCATTCTGAAATCTATTTTATCAGATATGAGTATTGTACTCCAGCTTTTTTTTACTTTCCGTTTGCTTGGAAGATTTTTTTCCATCCCTTCACTTTCAACCTATGTGAGTCTTTTGTTGTTAGGTGGATCTCTTGTAAACAACATACAGATGAGTCATGCTTTCTTATCCAGTCAGCTACTCTGTGTCTTTTTATGGGAGCATTCAATCCATTTACATTTAAGGTGATAATTGATATGTACTTATTTATTGCCATTTTTGTTTAGTATGGTTCTATTTTTCTTCCTATTTCTCTTGCTAATTACAGCAGTCCTTTTATCATTTGTTGCAGTTCTGCTTTGGTGCCAATGTACTCCCTTAGTCTTTCTTTTTTTTTTTTTTTTTTTTTGGTCTGGGAAGCTCTTAATTTGACCTTCTATTTTGAATGATAGCTTTGCTGGGTAGAGTAGTCTTGGATTCAGATTCTTGTTTTTTATGACCCTGATTACTTCATGCCATTCCCTTCTGGCCTGTAGTGTTTCTGTTGAGAAGTCAGCTGAGAGCTGAGAGCCTTATGGGTTTTCCTTGGTAGGTAACCTGTTGTTTATCTCTTGCTGCTTTTAGGATTCTCTCTTTGTCTTTAATTTTTGGCACTTTGATTACTATGTGTATTGATGTGTACCTGTTTGGGTTCTTCTTACTTGGGGCTCTCTGTGCTTCTTGAACTTGAATGCCTTCTTCCTTCACCAAATTAGGAAATTTTTCTGTCACTGTTTCTTCAAATATATTCTCTAACACTTGGTCATTTTCTTCTTCTTCGGGGACTCCTATGATGCGAATGTTATTACGTTTCCAGTTGTCCCACAGTTCTCTTAAGATGTCCTCCTGCTTTATAATTGTTGTTTTCTTTTGGTTTTCTGATTGGTTGATTTTTTCTACCCTAATTCACTGATCGGTCTTCAGCTTCCTCTACTCTGCTATTTAGACTTTCTAATGTGGTTTTTATTTCTAATATGTCATTCATCATTTCTTCTTGGTGGTTTTTAATTTCCAACTGGCTGATTTTCAACATTTCTATGTCTTTACTCATGGTGCTCATGTCCTTACATATGCTGTTGAGCCTCCTAAAGATCATGGCTCGGAATTCTAGTTCTGATAACTTGCTTAACTGCATCTCATTTATCTCATCTTCGGTAGAGGTCTCTTGTGCTTTCATTTGGCTTTTGTTTCTGGATATCCCCATTTTGGCTATCACAGGGGGCTTTGGAGCCTGCCAAATTTTTCCTATAGGTGTTGGTGTTCTGCTATTTGTGGCTCCCTCTCCTGGGTTTGGATGAGGCAGGGAGGATCCACTTTAAACAACCCTGTCAAGTCTTACTTTCCTTGTTAGAGTTGCTAGCCCAGGGAATGGTAGTTATCCTCTAGCTTTTTTGCCTGGAGTCTATTGGTAGCAGTCACCTGAAGAACCTTGGTTTTTGAGTTGAATGAAAAACTCCCTCAGGTGCTCAGTGTAAGAGGATTTCCTGAGGGTGGGGCAGATGCTGGTTGTTAATGGGCCTCAATTAGCATTTCAATGGCCACCGGGTCGGGTTGAATCTCAAAGGAGGGGCTGCTGCCTCTCCCCAGGGCCCTGGGAAGGAGTAAGTTGACCACAGTCCTCCATGGCTGCAACTCAGCAAAAGCTCTGAGCGCCCTCCAAATCCCAAGTGTCCCCACACCGTTCCATTCCAGTCTGCCCTCCCTCTGCCGGAGCCCAAGGTGAGTGGCTGCTGCTAATTTAGCCTCTGTCATGGCTCTGCACTGTGGAGCCCCTTGGGACTTACTGGAGGGTGCCGCTCCCAGCTAAGTCCTTCGCTCCCGGCCCAGGCTGTGGGTGCTCCCAGCTCAGGGCGCAGCTCCCAGGACAGAATTTCCTTCTTTTTGGAGGATGCATTATATCCCATTGCAATATACCATGAGTTTTTAATCCATTTACCCACTGATGGACCTTTACGTTGTTTCCATAACTTGGCAATTGTAAATAATACTCTAGTGAACATGGTAGTACAGCTATCTCTTTGAGATCCATATTTCAATTCCTTTAGATATGTACCTGGAAGTGGGGTTGCTGGATCATATGGAATTTTATTCTTAACATTCTGAGGAGCCTTCATATTGATTTTCATAGTACCTGCACCATAATATTTCCAACGGTGGGACCAATGGGAAAACTGAACAACCAATTAAACACATCTTAAAAGTTGAGAAATGGAAACTTAGAAGAAATTACACAAATTGAAGTACAGAAAGAGCAAGAAAGGGAAACTACAAAACTTAAGAAACAGAAGACATTTACTCTTTCTGTTAATTTGACAGTCCAGGTAATTAAAAATTTTTTCTATTGATGTTAGAGAGAAAAAGGGAGAGAGAGGGGGGGAGAGAGAGAGAGAGAGAGAGAGAGAGAGAGAAACATCAATGCCAGGGAACATCGACTGGCCACCAGCTACATGCTTCTCACTCGGAATTTGGCCCACAACCTGGGCAGGTGCCCTGACTGGGAATCAAACTGGTGACCTCTTAGTGCATGAGTCAATGCTCAACCAGTGAGCCACACCAGCCGGGCAGGCCAGATAATTTTTAAAATCAAATTTGAAAACTGACTTATAGAGGAGCCATGAAATAATTAGATATAAAAACCTGTGTCGATAGAGAAGCTATTTTTGATAGCAACATTCAAGGAGAGTAATGGAAACAGTGACTATACCCAGCTTGGAATCCTTTTCTTCTTTGGTGTTAATCTGGAAGTCATTTTTCCTGACAAAATGATCATGGCTATAAAACTTGTCTTGGCATCATAGCATATTACAGAAATACAGAAACTTTCCAAAAAAATAGAGCTATACATCTATTTCTGGAGTATATCAGAAAAGATATTTGTGGAACATTTGGAAAAAGCAAGTATTCTTTATAATGATGTGGGCCAAATGGAGAAGCAAAGGCTGAGAATTATCAGCAAATGAAAATACGACCTGATCAGGAATAGCTGATGATAAAGGGGACATACTTATCTTGGATAAAAGGTACTTCTGAGAGTTTGCCAATTCTTTAAGATGAAGAATTAATTATTAATAGTGTATAGTTTTAAATAAAATAATGTAATAATATATGATAATAATAACTATAATAGTAATAGCTAACATTTTAATAATTTTCTAAGTACTTTATGTAAAATATCTGACTTAGTACCTATAAAGTAGTTGCTCAGATAGTAAATGGCAGGGTTAGGCTTTGACCAGTACAGCTCGAGAGCCCATACTCATAATGCTCAGGGTACAGTTCTAAACTTTACAGTTAATTTTCCATAAAAGTGAATGGCATGAAGTTATCATTCCACAAAGTGAGTGTGGACTCTAGAAAATACCTTGTTTTTCCTTTTTGCCTCATATTTTCACTGTAGCCCATAAACAAGAAAATTTATACCAAACTTCAAGGTTATGGAGAAAATGTAGGAAGACATTCTCTATTTCTATGTTTTCTTACTCCTCCTCTTGATGTAGAATAATTTACCCTAAGTTTTTATTTGTTTAAAGATGATGGCTTATTTGTAGCATTCTCCTAAATGTCTCTCTCTCTCTTTCTCTCTCTCTCCCTGGTTAAATGAGGGCTTGTATTGTTTCCACTCTCTGTAAAGTAAGTGAGAAAACTGAGCTTCAATCTAATAGACCCAAGCAGATTTTAACTCTGTCTGCTACATATTCTCCCCTGATCCTAAAGTTGATATTGTAAGCTTATCCCACAGGAACATGTGTGGTTTTTCAGTGGACTGGAATTTGTGGGAGATTGTTCACAAATTATTTAGTGTCTCTCATTATAACACATGGTTCACTAGGTGGGTATGTTTTAGAATAAGAATAGGATTAACATCTCAGGAAAAAATTATTCCATGGGAAGATGGGGTAGACTTCTTTTGACTGTGGTGGCTGGTGCTCACTGCTCAGAAATTGGGTTTAAGAGGTGCATTCTTGTTGTAAATGTTGGGATCCTGGGCTACAGGGTACAGTTTTTATTTTTAATTTTTTTTCTTTATTGATTTAGAGATTTAGAGAGAGGAAAGGAGAATGAGAGACAGATAGAAACATCGATGACAGAACATTGAATGGCTGCCTCCTGCATGTCCCTCACTGGGGATTTGGCCCACAACCTGGGCATGTGCCCTGACCGGAAATCAAACTGGTGACCTCTTGGTGCATGGGTCGATGCTCAACCACTGTGATACACTGGCGGGGCCAGGGTACAGTTTTTAATGTGACCCCCAGACACAAGGTCAAGGGTGCATTTAGCAAAACTCTTTTCAAAGATTAAGGTGTTTGTCAAAGTACTTGAATAGCAAAAACTTGGTTTGAAGTAGAGAGAGACCGAGTACTTTCCTCAGATTAGGAGTCAGTCTTAGCAAGCATAGTATAACAGTAGCTTCATTTCTCCAAGGATTTTCTAAAGCCAGCCCTGGTCATGAAAACTAGAGAGAAATAATGGACAAGCTCTGCTTTGACATCAAGTCTTCTAATTCATCATGTTTTCTGTTATTCCTTCTGCATCCTGTTTATAAGCCAAGGTGAAGATAATTATTATCTTCAGAAGACAGACTTTGGGATGACCACAAGACTCGCAGTTATGCAAGCTTAAAAGAATTAACTATTGAGAAGGAAAATCGTTTTGAGGAGAAAACACGTAGTAAAGGTTTTTCTGGTCTCTGAATATATAGGCTCATTGAATACCAACATCAAACTAGGACCAAAGAAATAAACAGGACCTTGGAGAGACTACCTCCTAAGATATTAATTGTCAGTGGCCTTATGAGAAGCTCTATGATGATAGAAAATGTATAATTGTACTAAAATTAAAAAATAACTTTTGATCTTTTTTGTTGTTGTTGCTTTTTAAAAAAATCCTCACCTGAGGATATTTCTCCATTTATTTTCAAACAGAGTGGGAGGGAGAGAGAAAGAGAGAGAGATCAATGTGAGAGAGACATGTTGATTGGTTGCCTCTTGCACATCCCAGGGCTGGGGACTAAATCACAACTGAGGTATGTTCCCTTGACTGGAATCAAACCTGTGACTCCAGTCTGCAGGCCGTCACTTTAACCACTGAGCAAAACTGGCCAGGGCAATAACATGTGATCTTAATGGGAGTAGAATACATGATACATGGCAGCAATAGAACTTAAGGCATTTAGCTTTATCATTATTATTATTTTTTTAAAAAATTCTATTATAATCATGGAGTGCTTACCTTCTAGATGAAGTTCAGGATCATTCAACTTGGAGGGTTGGAAATGCAAGACATTTATATATGGCAATAATGTTGTTTTGCATGTATGGGGAGACAGCAAGACAGGAAAAGAACCTCAAGTAAGTCTTAGAGAGTAGGGGTGCCACCATTGCGAATGTCTACATTTTTCAAAAGGATAGTACAGGGCCAAATGTTACTGTCTAAAATATGGGTCAATGCATGGTTGGTATTCTGTTCTGAACATGTGAAGTATAATGTCACAAAAATATTTCCAAATGTGGTTAAATTTCCGGATTGTATATTACAAACATGTAGCTGAAATAAAGATTTTCTCTTTCTTTAAAAAAAAAAAAAAAAAGTCAAATTTGGGACTGGCACAGGGTTGGGTGAGTTTATTCAGGTCATTTGTGCCTGAGTGAATTGCCTTTAGGGACACATTGCATTGCTCCTAAGCTTGTATCACTCTACTCTAAGCCCTGGGAGACCATGAACATCTAAATTTCTCACAGGTGGCAGAAGTTCTCAGAACTAAAGTGGTTTTAGTTCTCTACTCACCTCCTTGGATTCCTGCTTTTGCTTAGATTTTGGTGTAATAATTCAGAAGTGTCTTGTCAGACTTATTTTAGAAAGATTTAAAAAGTATGTTAATCTCAATCTTTAATTATTTGTTAGCAGAAGTTGATATGTGGCCTATCAAATTAACAAGAGAGAAAATGTCTGTCTCTAAACTGTCTTTTGTAGTGTCCCCTTCTTGCTCTGTCTGTGCTTCACGTTGTATAATTTCTTCTGATCAAGATTCATTTCTCAAGCTTTTAAAAATATATATTTAATCAATTGTTCAGCTTCCCCATAATTGTTATTAGAGTTTTTGGTGGGGAGATGGTACATATAAGTACCTTACCGTATAATGTAAAGAGGTTGTGCATGGTTTGATGAGTTTAGACAGGTGTATACCCTCATGTACGCACCACTCTGATTAGGGTTTTAAATGTTTGCATATCTCAGTAAATTCTAAATTCTGTTGTGCTTCTTTCCAGTCAGTAGTCCATTCACCAGGCCACAAAATTATCTACAGTGAAAACTTACTTTTGTCTGAGCTACTCTAAATTTTATTGAAGTGGTATCATATGGAGTCTATTGTTTTATAACCATCTACTTAAACTCAGCATCATATTTTTCAGATTCATGCATATTGCTGTGTTTATCAGTACTTAATTCCTTTTTATTTTGAATAGCATTCCATGGTTTGAATATACAACAGTGTGTTCATTCATTCATCTGATAACGAACATCTGGATTATTTGCAGATCTTTGTTATTATAATGCTAGTGTGTGTGTGTGTGTGTGTGTGTGTGTGTGTGTGTGTGTATGGTGGGGTTATGTTATCACTTCTTTGGAGTTATTACAAGAGTAGACTTGCTAGGGCAACTTATTTGAAAAATTATTCACCTAACATTTTTCAAATTTGATTTAAATAAACAAAGCCAGACCCGGCTCCAGGAAAGTCAGTGAAAACAAAACAGTAAATAAAACCATAAAATAATCAAACAGTTTAAAAACAAAGATAAAGAACTCGTCTCAGAGACAACCAGAGAAAAAAGAAACTACACCCAAGGGGACATCTAAATGACATTTTATTTCTCATAAGAAAAATTGAATGACAGAAGACAGTGAACTGTTATCATTACAATGCTGAAAAAATATTTTTTTAACTTAAAATTCTATATTCATGAAAATATTTTTGAAAAATGAAAATGACATGTAGTCATTTTCAAATACACAAAAGCTGGAAGAATGTATCAGTGGACTATCTGCACTGCAATACATGCTAAAGGCTACTGGACTTGCTGAGGTATCTGTGGTCATCCCTCCTTCCTTGCCACCTGCTCAGCTACCTCAGCCATGGGCATGCCATGGCCTCTGTGGGCATGTCCTCCCCCATCACCTTCCTGACCTTCCAGTACCAGCTCTGCTGCTACTGCTCTTCTTCCTTTGGAGTATATTAGTTTTACTGCCTAGGTTCTTAATTCCAATTTACCCTTTTTTTCTTTAAATGTTGAATATACCTTTTTTTATATTGTTAAATTTCATATGTGAGATCTTTGATCACCTACAGAAACTTATAATTTGTTATTTCTGCTGACTCATATGGTGGTTTGTTTCCTTTTGTGTTAGTTAATATTTTATTGGTTCAATTTAATCTGAGTACACACCTGAGGGTAGAAATTGATCATGCCTCCAGAGGGTTTCATTTGTTTCTATTGGAACCTTGGGCACTGCTGATTTAGTACCCCATTAGTCCTCTTAGACTGGGGCACTTCCAGATTCATCTTCTCCAAATGTACATGTGCTGAAGAGAGCACAACCCTGATGTAGGTGCTTATCCTGAAGTAACCTGGCTTCCACATTTTCTTATAGCCCACTACTCTCAAATCTTGTTTTAGTTTTCTATTGCTGTGGTTATGGGTTTTCTTTCCTTCCTTCCTCCCTCCCCCCCCCCTTCCTTCCTTCCCTCATTTTCTCCCTTCCTTCCTTTCCCCAATTTATTATAGGTTTTCAATTTATTATGAAGTTAAAGAGAAATTTTTTTCCTTTGTTGATTTTTAGAGAGGAAGGGGGAGGGAGAGAGAGGTAGAAACATCGATGACAGAGAGAGAGAGAGAGAGAGAGAGAGAGAGAGAGAGAGAAACATCAATGAGAAAGAACATTGATTGGCCACCTCCTATATGCCCCCCACTGGGGATTGGGCCCACTACCTGGGCATGTGCCCTGACCTGGAATCGAATCAGCGACTTCTTGGTGCATGGGTTGATGCTCAACCCTTGAGCCACACCGGCCAGGCATATTTTAATACATCAAAGAATTAGTTATAGCCCTGTCTGGGAAGCCCAGTTGGTTAGAGCTTTGTCCTGATACACCAAGGTTGTGGGTTCAGTCTCTACCCAGGACACATATAGGAAGCAACCAATAATACATAAATAAGTGAAACAACAAATTGATGTTTCTCTCTCTCTTTCTCTCTTTCTTTCTCTTCCTTCCTCTCTGTCTCTCCAAAATCAACAACGCTCAAGAAGCATGGAGGGATTGAGCAAAAAATAAATAAAAGAGAGAGAGAGAACTCATGGATGCAGACAACAGTGTTGTGACTGCAGGGGGAATGGAGGTGGAAGAGGGAATAGAGGGGATAAATGGTGATGAAAAAAATAAAAATAAAAAATAAAAATCAAATCAAATCAATAAAAAAGAAATTAGTTATACTGTCATGAGAGTGCTTTTTTAGACTGCCATACTGCAGAAAATGGCAGATGAGAGAGTCTAATCTCTAGGCTGGGAATGTTACCTTATCATTTAGTCTCAGTTAGTTTTTCCAATGTGAAATGAGGACACTAATAAGACCACCTCAAGATGATGCTGAGGATTGTTGAGATAGCATTTGTGAACTCACTTTGCAATCAATTGGCTACAGAGCAGTTAGCACATAGAAGATGTGCAGTTATTCTTTGTCAAATGAGACAGTAGGTGAACATAAAGGCTTTACCTCCTGTGGACATAGAGTGAAAACTGAAACATGCTTGGCAGTTTTCCTCACTCAGGCTGGAAAAAGTCTTGGCAATGCTCATCCCTTCCCTGTGAAGACATGCTGGTAGCAAGCTAGAAACAAAAGGAAAATGTGAAGAGAATTTTGCATGTGTATATGGATTCTATGGGGAATGCTTGAGAAGGATAGATGGAAGAGGATGGTAGAAACATGTTGACAGGATAAAAGACAACAAGATGGCTAGTGAACTTGAGAACAGCTGTGAAAGGAATGAACACAGAACAATAACAATCAGAAATTGCCAGAGGGAGAAAATACTGTAACAGTTGTATGTTGTTTTTCATCTGAAGCTCCTATTATCTGAAAAGCAGTTGTATGTGGTATGCACACTCTGTTAGACTTTGTCCTCATTAATAAGCCATCAACCATCATGTTCTTAGACACTATTTGTATAATTTAATTTTCACTAACGTTTTTTTAAACACCAAGACTAACTGGCTTTTCTACATGCATTATTTTAATTAATACCTAAAACAACACAGTGAAATAGGCATTTTTTTAACCTTTATTTCCAGTTAATAAAATTGAAGTTACTTTTTATATTTTTTTCCTTTGATTTGTAAGACAAGGTTCTGATTCTTCCCAGTAGCATTATCTCCTTAGATGGTCTCCCCTTGACCCAAAGCTCAGATTTCTCAGCAACATTTGTGGTGTAAAACAGATTCTACTTTTTGCATCTTACATGTACTAAGAGGGATTGAACTTTAGCATTTGAATTTTAATTATTGGTCTGGTTGTTTTTAGAGTATTTCCCTTTGGTTGACTGATGTTTTCAGGAATTTGTTTTTTACTTAACTTTCTTTACTCTTTCTGCAATAATAAATCAATGCCAACACAGGAGACTTTAAGCTCAACGAGGAAAAATAAGAGAACTAAATAGTTGTGTTATTATAAGATTGCATTCCATAAAACCTATAGGTTTCAGAGCTCTGATTTTGGAAGAAGTAACTTGAGGGAGGGAAACATGACTCTATATTTGATTTAGTGTGAAAACAAATGCGTTGTTTGCAAATAGCTCACATATTACTGAAATTTCTCTTGTTTATCCTCATAGAAAGAATATTATATAACATGGTAAACAACTCACTCAAGCATCCCTCCAGAAAATACAGCTCTGTTGGTGAGGCTATTTTGCATTATATTTTTGGGGGGCTTTATGAGAACACATAAAATTATAGAATAATTCAATGAAAACAGTTCGATGAGAGCAAATATGATACAGTTTAATGTGTAGCTCTCACCTCTACTTTAGGAATGTGTGTGTGTGTGTGTGTGTGTGTGTATCTATGTGTATATATGTATATTTAATTTTATATAAAATTTGTAAACAGCAATTTAAAGTGTATATTTTAACAATTTTTTTCATCCTCACCCTAGGACATTTTTGCATTTATCTTCAGACAGAGTGGAAGGGAGATGGGGGAAAGAGAGAGAGAGAAACATCAACATGAGAGAGACACATCGAGTGGTTGCCACCCACACAACCCCAACTGAGGCCGGGTACAAACTGTAACTGAGGTATGTGCCCTCAGCAGGAACTGAACCCGGGACTCTCTGGTCCACGAGCCGACGTCTAACCGCTGAGCCAAACTGGCCAGGGCTATTTTAACAATTTTTGACAGAATTATATACCCACATATCCATATATTCACAAAAGCATTTCTGTCACTGCCAAAATTCTTGCCCCACTTTGGTGAAACCCCCACAGACCCTCTAAACCATCAATGATATTCTCTCTGTCACTAAAGATTTAGATTTGTCTTTTCTAAAGTTTCATGCAAATGCAAACATAAATACATACTATTTTATGCCTGCCTTTCTATGCTTAGTGTTGTGTTTTTGACATTCATCCATCTTATTGTATGTATTTCTCTAGTTCATTCATTTTTTTCTTGCTGATTCGTATTTTATTGTATAACTAGGCCATTTTTTACTTTAAATAATTTTTAATTTTCAATTACAGTTGACATACAATATTACATTAGTTTCAGGTGTATAACCCGGTGATTAGATATTATATAACTTATTGAGTTATCACCCTGATAAATCTAGTACCCATATGACACCATACATAGTTATTACAGTATTATTGACTATATTTCCTATGTTGTATGTTATATCCATGTGACTATTCTGTACCTCCTAATATGCACTTCTTAATCCCTTTACCTTTTTCACCCATCCCTACATCTCCCCTCCCATCTTACAGAAAACTCTTTAATATTTCTTGTAATACTGGTTTGGTGGTACTGAACTCCTTTAAATTGTTCTTGTCTGGGAAACTATTTATATGTCCTTTTATTTTAACTGATAGGTCTGCTGCGTAGAGTAATTTGGTTGTAAATCCTTGCTTTCATCACTTTGAATATTTCTTATCAATCCCTTCTGGCCTTCAAATTGTCTATTTAAAAATCAACTGACAGTCTTATGGGAGCTCCCTTGGCATATAACTAACTGCTTTTCTCTTACTGCTTCTAAGGTTTTTTCTTTATCTTGAACCTCTGGCATTTTAATTATGATGTATTTTGATGTGGACCTCTTTGGGTTTTTCTTGTTTGGTACTCTCTGTACTTCCTAGACTTGTACACCTATTTCCTTCACCAGGCTTAGAAAATTTTTCCATCATTTTTTTATATAGGGTTTTTTTTTTATTTTATTTTTTTATTAATTAATTAATTTATTTTTGTTACAGATGTTTCTCCTTTTCCCCCCACTGATTCCCCCCTCCCTCCCTCCCTGCCCAGTCCCCAGCTTTGTTGTCCATGTCCATTGTTCATGCATACATGCATATAAGTTCTGTGGTTTATCTCTCCCCCACCACCCCCTCTTTTGGGTATTGCAGTCTGTACTTCACTTCTACGTCTCTGAAACTACCCCATTCCTCAGACTGTTATGTTCATTATATTCCACAAATAAGTGAGATCATATGATACTTGTCTTTCTCTGTTTGGCTTGTTTTGCTTAGGATAATACTTTCCAGGTCCCTCCATGTTGTCTCAAAGGATAAGAGATCTTTCTTCTTACAACTTCATAGTACGCCATTGTGTATATGTACCACAGCTTTTGTATCCATTCATCTACTGATGGACATTTCAGCTGTTTCCAGATCTTAGCTATTCTAAATAGTGCTGCTACAAACATGAGAGTGCATATATTCTTTCTGATTGGTGTTTCAGGCTTCTTAGGGTATATTCCTAGAAGTGGGATCACTGAGTCAAATGGCAGTTCAATTTTTGCAGCAGAATTTTCACTGATACATCACCTAAGGCAACAGAAACAAAGGATAAAATGAACACATGGGACTACATCAAACTCAAAAGCTTCTGCACAGCAAAAGATAAAATCATTAAAATGGAAAGGCTACCCAGTATATGGGAGAGCATAAATGCCAATGATATATCAGATAAGGATTTAATTTCCAATATATAAAAAGTGCTCATACAATTCAACAAAAGGAAGACAAAGAACCCAATTAAAAAATGGGCAGAGGAACTAAATAGACACCTCTCCAAACAGGACATACAAATGGCCAAGAGACATATGAAGAAATACTCAACATAGACTAATCATCAAAGAGATGCAAATTAAAACAACAATGAGGTATCACCTCACAACTGTCAGAATCGCCGCCATCAACAAATCATCAAACAACAAGTGTTGGCGAGGGTGTGGAGAAAAGGGGACTCTAGTACACTGCTGGTGGGAATGCAGACTGGTGCAGCCACTATGGAAAACGATATGGTGTTACATTTTTTTATATAGGTTTTTAATTCCTTGCTCTCTTCTGGCACCCCCATGATGCTGAATAATGGTACACTTGAAGTTGTTCCAGAGGCTCCTTAAACTATCTTCATTTTTTAAAATTATATTTTCTTTTTTCTGCTCTGATTGGGTGTTTTTGTTTCCTTATCTTCCAAATTGTTAAATTGATCCTCTGTTTCATCTATTCCACTGTTGATTTCCTGTAATAAAGCCTTCATTCAGTTAGTGTATTCTTCATTTCTGACTGGTTCTTTTTAATGTTTTCTAGTTCTGTATTTATACTTCCTATCTCTTTGTTGATGTTCTAAGTTTATCTATTCTTCCACTAAGTTCATTGAGCATCCTTAAAACCAGTATTTTGAAGTCTGTATCTAGTAGATTGCTCCATTTTGTTTAGTTCTTTTTCTGTAGTTTTCTTCTGATCTCTTATATGGGACGTGTTTCTTTGTCTCCTCATTTTAGCAGCTTCCCAGGCTTTGTAGAGTGGCATTATGTAGCAGGTATTCTATAGGGTCCAGTGGCACAGCCTCCCCAATCACCCAAGCTGGGTACTGCAGGTATACCCCCCATACTATGTGGGTTGTGGACATCTTTCTGTTATAGTTGAGCCTTGATTGCTGTTGGCACATCAATGTGAGGGATTTCACTCCAGGCCAATCGGCTCCCAGGACTGACTCTGACCACTGTGGAGGATCAGCTGTGCAGGGGCCTACTGCACAGAGCAGGAATTATTTAAGTGGGGCCCTGGTGCCCACTGAATCCACCACTTGAGTTTATCTCTTGTGTAAGTGCCTCTGGGACTGCCCAGGAGGTGCAGGCCAAGGTCAGCTATCACCTGTGCCCTTCCTGGGGCCACCCAACATGAACTACAAAGCAATCTGAAGATGGTTGCTACTTGTGCTGGACTTGGTGGTGCCCAGGAGAGGGAAGCTGGTGAACCAAGGCCAGCTGCCATGAATTCTGTGCCTGGGGCCACTTAGTGAGAGGTATGGGGCACATGGAGGCCAGATTCTGCTTGTTTGAGAGATTTTAGGAATGTCTAAAGCATGAGCCAAGACCAGCTATTTGTATGTGTATACCTTGTCCTGTACATTATATCCCTATGATTTATTTATTTTATCACTGAAAGTTTATATCTTTTATTTCCCTTCATCTTGTTGTGCTGCAATTTTAAAAGTGTTGTTAATGCCATGAGTCTTATGGACTTATGGGGCAGTGGTGTCAGTCGTTATCACTTCTCTTTTGTTTCTTAAATATGGTTTTATTAATTTTAGAAAGAGAGAGAGAGAATGAGGGAGAGAGAGAAAGAGAGAGAGGGAGAGAGAAAGAGAGACATTGATGAGAGAATTGTCAATGGGCTGCCTCCTGCACTCCCCCTACTGGGGAGCAAGCTTGCAACCTTGGTATGTGCACCAACTTGTAATCGAACCGGCAACCTTTTGGTGCACATGGCTATGTTCAACCAACTGGGCCACACTAGCCAAGGCTATCTCTTCTCTTTATACCAAGTGAAATGGGTTTCAAGGAGGCCACTTGGAGAAGTTGATCCTGTGTCCCTGTAGTCTGTCAAAGATGCAAAGTTTGGTACTGAACATATGCCTGGGAGCAATAATAGTGAAAGTGTGTGGCTGAATCTGCTTGTCTGATGGTAGAGTGCAGGGAAGTAGCTGCATTTTAGAAGTAACTGTACTGTGCTCCTACCAATGATGATGCATTCAGGTGTGCTTTCTGAAGAATAAAGGTGTGTTTATGTGCAGGGGAGAGAGGAATAAAGGGAGAAAGAGAGAGACAGAGACAGAGAGAGACAGAGACAGAGAGAGAATCTGAGGTCATGCTGAAGGACATTGGGATGATGAAATCACAACCAACAATAAAAGATATTATATGTTGAAATAGCCACAAACAAAAAGTGGTTGAAAGGGGTGTATTATCAATGTTAGGAAACTGTAGGAAGAGACTGCAGCAACTGATTGCAGGGGCTTCTCCAAAGAACCCATGAAAGTGTCCTATGAGAGAAAGAGTCAGCTTACATTATCTCTTAAATTCAGAGAGCCCAGACATGTGCAGATGGTATACCAGTAAACTAAGTTATTTTCTGTCTCCAAAATTCTTCTACCTTCCCTGCATTCAATTCTGGACATACTGGAAGCAACCAGGTAAATAGTGAAAAATAAAAGTATAGAAGATGTAGAAAATGAACCAAACATACATTTTTAGCAAGTCTACACTGGAAGGAGGTAGACATTTTGCCTTTAAATGAAGTCTAGATTTTTATTTTTATCTTATACCTGGTTAACATATAACCAGAGTGATAACTATTTTGTGATTTAGAAACAGCACTGAAGTGCCAGCTATGAAATAGACCTACAGAGGATGTCTGAATGGGCAGTGGGGAAGAAAAGGATAACACTTTTCTTTTCTGATTGCATTCCATAAGCCCCGTTTGTTCAAAATTCATATAATTTGTGCATACTTGCACGATTGAAATTTATTTTCTAAAATAGATTTTACTGGCTGGGACACAAAATGGCTAATAATAGTCAGAATTAATGTGTTATCAGTGAGAAATCATTGCTGTGATATTCATGTAATAAATAACCACCATGGCATTATCAATGGGTTATTCATAGCCTAGTGGCAAATAATGCTTTCTTTATTTTTTTTAATGACTTCATTTATAAAACGGGTGATTGTGAAGATAAGATGTCTTTTGGAAAAAAATTGCAGTTTGAATTATTTCAGTGGGTAGCCTCCTAGATATGTAGTAGTCTATTGTATCAGGAGTTATTTTTTGGCTGCATGACCTGTAGTAATTCTTGAGATATACAGCTCGCCTAATGATACATATTGGCTGGCAGAGAGTTTAAAATGACAACAGGAATTCTAGGCAGGCAGCTGGGATTCTTGGTCTGAGGAGGTGAAATAATTGTAGTTTGGGTGGCTAATATGATTTAGAGGAGGACCCCAAGCAGCAGCTGTGTTCATCTCATGGCAAGGATAAGGTGGCAAGAGGTAGGTGAGATATCAGGTCTCTAATGAAGTAGAGGAACCTAATCACAAAGGAGTCAGAAGACAGTGGGTCCAGGTAGACATGCAGATAATTGCTGTCTACTCCACATGCTCTAGATGCCAGGAGTAACATAGCAGAATTAATTGCAGAAACCACCTGTTATATGTGGGGAATTAAGATTTCATCTCTACCGTGTCACCAAGATTGCTTTTGTCAAAGTCATTAATTACCTTCCGGTGGAAAAAGCCAGTGGTCTACTCTCAGTCCTCACTTGTACTTTTCATTTTCAAACTTTGATACCTTTGATCCTTCTCTCCTTCTTGAAAGGTTTTGTTCACAATGCTTCTTAGGTGCATATTCTCTGGGTCCTCCTTCTGCCTCAGTGGTCACTTCTTTTCCATCTCCTTTATTGTAGCACTTTCCTATCTTAGAATGGCTTAGGTCTGCATACTTATTTTATTCTCTTTCCGAACATACTCTGGGGGCAATTTTAACCATCCATGTTTTAAATACTATGTATTTTCTGACATACATCTCAAGGTATATCTTTGTCCTTGACATTTCCTTAAATTTGTTATCATATCCAACTGCCTCCTCAACACGCCCCCTAGGTGATTTTTACCTTCAAACCTGCTGTTTCCTGGTCCCTCTTTCTCAGTAAATGGCAACTCCATAGTGCTCAGGTTAGAAAACATGTAAGTCTGTTCTGGTATCCTCTTCTCTCTGACATTCTACATCTGTTATGGGCTGAACTATGTTTCCATAAAATGTATGTGTGGAAGCCCTAACTCCCAGGTCCTCAGAATGTAACTATATTTTTAGTTAAAGAGGTAATTAAGGTAAAATGAGGTAATTGAATTAGGGCCTACCCACAACCAGAAACACTGATGTTGTTAAAAGAAGAGGAGATCAGGATATAGATACACACAGACTAAAGACCGTGTGAGCGCACAGGGAGAAGATGGTCATCTACAAGCCAAAGGGACAGGCCTCAGAAGAACCAGCCCTGCCAACATTTTAATCTTGGACCTTCACCCGCCAATATCTATGAGAAAATAAATTTCTGTTGTTTAAGCTACCCAGTCTGTGGTATTTCGTTATGGCAGCCTAGGAAAACTAATATGAAATCCAATCCAGCAGCAAATTCTTTTGTTTCTGGATTAAAAGATATATCCCAAATCTGATGATTTCCCAACACCTATCATGGTCCAGATCACCACGACTTTGATTTGACTATGCTAATGTCTTCTCAGCTGAAATTCTTACTTTTATTCTTTATCATTTCAATTATTTCTATCCCTCAGGCAGAATGGTTCTCCTAGGCTCAAACCCTTGCCATGGCTTCCCCGAATAAAATATAAAATTCTTACTCAGGATTACAGGCCTTATGTGATTTATCTCCACTACTGCTAGGTAGAAGTCTCTATCTTGCACCACTCTTCCCTTGGCTTACCCCTTTCTCCTTCCTCATTCTTCTTTCCCGTTCCTCCTTCCTCCCTCCTCCCTCCTCCTTCCTCATTCCTGTTTCTGGAGTACTCCAAGCTTGTTCCTACCTCAGTATATTATCATTTTCTTTTCCTGGAGCAACACAGAACTGTCTCTCTTTCTTCCTGCAAGTCTTTTCTCAAACGTTGACTCGTCAAAGGAAAGTTTCTACTATATCCTGTAAAATGTCATCCCCATCCTAATCACTTTTGACCTCTTTGCATACTTTATTTTTCTTTGTAGCACTTATCAAATATTTATTGCCCTGGCCGGTTTGGCTCAGTGGTTAGAGTGTCGGCCTGTGGAACAAAAAGTGTCCCGTTTGATTCTGGTCAAGGACACATACTTCAGTTGCAGTTCAGTCCCTGGCCCTGGTCAGAGTCATGTGGGAGGCAACCAATTGATGTGTCTGATGTGTCTCTCTCACATACATGTCTCTCTCTCTCTCTCTCTCTCTCTCTCTCTCCCCCTCCTTCTCACTCTATCTGAAGATTTATGGAAAAGTATCCTCAGGTGAGAAGTTTTAAAAAAACAAAAACAAATTAAATATTTATTATTTATTGTTAGTCTACCCTATCTGAATGTAAATTCTAACAATGGTAGAAATTTTTTAATTGTTTCCTTACCAGTACCTGGCACATGATTAACACAATAAATATTTGCTGATAACTGAATTAATATACTGATGTGCTCACTACAAGATTATCTCAGGAAGGGGGCGCATTTGAAATATTGGGGACATTAGTGCTTGTACTTGGGAAGAAATGCAAAAAAAAAAAAAAAACCAGGCAATGACATTGAATTGCAGATTCAGTTTTGACCAGTTTAATGTCTTTAAAGTGGAATGATTGAAAATGGTTGTCCAAATAACTATTTGCTTGCTCCAGCAAATGCATACAGAAGGCCACTAAAAGTGTAGTACTCGTGGTTGATTTGTAAAAGGTAGTAATTTTATAGGGATTGCTCTAGTTTCTGAACCTGTATGTTTCTTTTCCTCTTCTTTCCATTTCAGTACAGTGAGATTTGACCTGTGAATCTGAGAAAATAGAACAGGGATTAATGGTTGGAGGTATAGGGAAAGACTGTCCTAACTTTATAAAATGCTTTCTGGAAGTCAGAGCTTTCTAGCACTAGGTAGCCTGCATCAGTGGGTGGCATGTTCTCTGTCAGTGATAATGTTATCATTGGGGGACACTGGTTGGAGTATTGCTCTGGGAGACAAAAGCTCTAGATTTTTACTTTAGATGGCCTTAGGTTAACTGATTCTCTTACCTCCCTTTATACGGTTAGGAGGACAGAAAAGATACCAAAACAATATATCATTAATATTGACAAAAGAGCCCTGGCCCATTTGGCTCAGTGGTTAGAGCACTAAATTAAGTGTGTTTCATTCCTGGTCAAGGGCACATACCTGGATTACAGGTTCAATAGCTGGCCCTGGTTGGCGTTGTGCTAGATGCAACCAATCGATGTGTCTCTCTCACATCAATGTCTCTCTCTCCACTTCTCCCCCTCTCTCTGCTCCCCTCCCTCCCTCTCTTCCACTCTATCTAAAAATTAATGGAAGAATGTCCTCAGGTGAGGATTAACAAGCAAACAAAACTATTAATGAAAGACAAGATAGTCATATAGTCACTTATTTATACCCATGCTTTTTCTTTCTTAGTAGATCACAAACCAATAAAGGGTAATGACTACATTGTTATCTCTGAACAATAATGACAGTTATGACACAGATACTGATGGTATAAGTGATGAAAAGTGTTTCTAAAAATAGTTTTTGTTGGTTGTTAAAAAGTTATGAATATACAGTTAATGTCTATTACTGAAAATTAGAAAATGTAAATTAAGGTTTAAATGACTCATAGATTGCTAGAATTAGCCTTTGGGTGCCCTGGATGTTTCTTTCCCATAAAGAAAATAATTTATTTTTATTGTAGTTAAGAGCAAGGGCTCTGAAATTAGAAAGATGCTGGTTCAAACTGTGGCTCCAACACTTGCCAGTCATATGAGAAATTTCAAGTTATTTAATTCCTATGAACTTAAGATTCTTTATTTATAAAAAGGGCTAATGAGCATACATATTCAAACATATTTTATAGAATTGTACTGAGAATTTTGTGGCAAAATATGTAAAGCATTTATCACAAAGCCTAACGTGTAGCAAGTGTTCAGTACAACAACATAAGCAATACATGTTTTAATGAGAGTGATAGGAACTAATTAAATATAATAATTATTGTGTTTTTGTAGTTATTGTCCTCAGCAGTGGCAGATAGAAAAGGTATGCATCTGTGATTTATGTTGCAGACAGGTTGCCTACCTGGCCAGTGAAAGAAGACCAGGCTTAGCAGGCCCTGTGTCCCTATGTCAGACCCGACTTTCATCCACCATATATATGACAGGACAGCACAGAGTGAGAACAGACCTGGTATCATAAACCAGGAAATCTTCACAGTCCTCATTAATGGGGAAGGAAATGTATTCAGTATCATCCAGGCTCTTTTGTGCTTACAGTTTCATATTGATTAAACCTCACCATTCCTGACTTCTTCAAATTGCTCTCTCATGCCTCATCTCCTTGTTGCCTTGTTATCTGGTTAATGTGTCTCTTGCTGGCCCGATGATCTAGTCTTCATTTTTCTTTGCATGTTTTCCGCAATCAATCAAGTAAGAATAAAAATGATAAATGAGCATCTATGGAGTGTCTATTATATTTCTGAGATTTGCATCATATTATCTAATTCACAGTAACCCTATCAAATGGGTGTTACAGCTATTTCTATTTGACAAATGAAGAAACAGTCCCTTGATCTTGAAACTACCAAGGGGAAGAACTGGGATTTGAACTCCATGTCCATTGCTCTTACTAAAGTTTACTCTTTTTTTTAAATCTTCATCCAAGGATATTTTTCTATTTATCTTCAGGTGGAGGGAAAGGGAGAGAGAGAGAAACATCAATGTAAGAGAGATACATCTACTGGTTGCCTCCCACACAACCTCTGCCAAAGCTGGGGACGAACCACAACTGAGGTTCATGCCCTTGACCAGAATCGAACCTGCACCTGTGACTCTTTGTTCCACGGGCCGACACTCCACCGCTGAGCCAAACTGGCCAGGGCCCTACGTCTACTCTTTCCAATACTTACAGGTAGCACCACATGTTAGTTGACGTGGAAAAGTCAAACTAAGTAAGGGAAGGCCCCTGCCCATAAGGAAGTTACAATTTAGATCAAGATTCAAAAAGGCAAAGGCTTATATCTTCCTGGGAGGTAAAGGAAATGAATGCAGCTGTCCGGAGAGATGTACTAGTGAGTGGTGGGAAATGGGTAAATTACAGAATGCATTTTTTAAAAAATGTACAGTTGTAGCCATGGGCAAAGCTGAGTCCACTGTTGCCTTCTGGATTTTTAAGAGAAACAGAAAATATGATTTTGTTTCTTCTTATTTTTAGATATTAAAAACTAAAAAGACAATAATAATACTAGCAACAACAAAGTAATATATGGACATACACAATAAATAGAGCCTATTATCATTCCCCAGAGATGTCTGGCAAACCAATTTTTTTCCTAGTTCCATGACACTGAGTTTGGAATGTTATCAGACCAGTCCTGATTTAGCCAGGAGAGTATGAGCATGATGGTGAGACTTGGCTATATAGTGTATAGCTCATGTTTAGATTGTGAGTTGTAGAGCTTTGAGATTGGTAGGTACTCCAGACCAAGATGGGGTGGTCCTTGGCACAAATACTGATTAGTTTATGTACCAATGGAGATTGCTATACTCTCAAGAGTATGTTATGATGAACTGCAAACCCACTTCCTGCCCTGCGTATGTTAACAGTTTAATGGATGAGATCCACTATGGGTCACAGAGAATGCGAATAAACACAGCTTAAAGTGGTGTTAAATATCCTGAGGGCATGTTTTCTGCAAATGGAGGACCTGAGAGTGTATGGAAACACATACATTCTTGGAGGATGATTTTTAGATATTTGAGAGAGAATTTGAAAGGTGAAAAAGTGAACCAGGAGAAGGGGCTGACAAACAGTATGTATGAAGGCTCTGTGGAAAAAGAAGCCTGGCTCTTGAGGTAAGAAAGATTAGTGTGGTTGGAGCACAGAGAGAGAGCAGCATTGGCCCAGAATGAGGCTTGGCCCAGGCAGGAATCAAGGGTTCTGGTCTTTATTCCCAGAGAAATGGAAATCTATTAAATTGTTTAACTGGGGAGATGACATGATTACGTCTGAATTTCCAAAGGTAACTAGCCAGAGGACCGAGGAATACTTGAATCCTTTAGTCTAACCAGCCATTCTCCTCAGGAAGAATGGTAGAAATCATAAGCACAAAAAAGACAAAGAAAAGCAAAGTGAAATTTACTTAGCTTTAGGAGCCTATTAGGCATCTCTTTTGTGGCACTTCAGTATCCTCTCAGCCACACCTCTTACCCTAGAGTGTTTTGGCAACTGATATCTTGAGGGTTTTGACCAGACTTTTGCAGGTGCAATGAGGCAGTACCTTGGCTCATGCCTGGACCTTGTATTTTTCAATTCCTTCTCTGACAACCTAAGATCTCTTTTGCATACATGCATGTTCAAACTGGAAGTGTAGGAGCTAATGTCATTGGGCTATCCTTGACCAAGGTGGGCATGGGAAATAGATAAGTACTCCTTCATTAGACAATTCTAAAACAATTTTCCAATGCAGGTTTTTTTTATGTATTTATTTTCTTTTCCTAACTTTATTGAAGTAAGATCGACAAATAAACATTATATAAATTTGGTTGTACAATGTAATTTTAACACTATACAACATGATGATTTAATATATCTACACATTGTGAAATGATTACCACAATTGAGTTAATTAACAAATCCATTTCCTCAAATAATTAGCACTTTTTTTGTGTGATGAAAGCACTTAAATCTATTCTCTTAGCAAATTTCAAGTATACAATACAATATTATTAACAATTTTCAACAATCTCTGTATTAAATTTCCCAGAACTTATTCATCTTATAACAGTGTTTACCCTTTGTCCAACATCTCTCTATTTTGCAGCCCTTGGCAACAACCATTCTACTCTCTGGTACTGTGTGTTTGACTTTTTTAGATTCAACATATAAGTGAGAATGCACAATATTTATCTTTGTGTCTGGCTTATTCTACTTAGTATAATTTCCTATAGGTTCATCTATGTTGTCACAAGTGGGAAGATTTCCTTCAGTTTTAAGGATGAATAATATTTCATTCTATATCTATCTATATCTATATCATCTATATCTATATCTATATCTCTCTATCTCTATCTCATCTATATCTATATCTATCTATATCATCTATATCTATATCTATATCTCTCTATCTCTATCTCATCTATATCTATCTATATCATCATCTATATCTATTGCTATAGGTCACCTGTTTTATATATGTATACAAATATATATATCACATTTTCTTTATCCACGCATATGTCAATGGACACTTGGGTTGTTTCCATATCTTGGCTCTTAGGAATAATGCTGTAATGATCATGGTTGTACAGATATCTCTTTGAGATCCTGATTTCTTTTCCTTTGGATATATACCCAGAAGTGGGATTGCTGGATATGGTAGTTTAATTTTTTGGTAAACCTCCATACAGTTATCCACAGGGACTGTATCAATTTATTTTCCCACCAACAATGTACATGGGTTCTGAGAAATCTTATGAAAATCCCTACAGCATGCTTATAAATGTCCTTGGGTTAGCCAAACTGGTACACGTTTCAGTATTGCCTTTTATTTCTTCTATTTTTTTACTCTCCTTGTCCTGTATTCTTGCTCCTTGGGATCACATTCCCCAATAAACTAAAAGGATGTGTTTTTTGGTCTTGTGCCCTGCTTTTTAAGAGAATTCCAGCTAAGACTGCAGCTCTGTCCTGGCTTCTAATTCAGTAATTGGCTAATTTAGCAAACAACTTCTGGGGCTTCTGCCCAGCTTAACACCTTCGTTTTTGGTATTCATTGATGATCATTCTTTCTTTCTGATACCAACCAGTCAAAGGTAGTCACTGACATTAATTTTTTTACTGCTTCAGTATCAGATTTTTCCATTTAGACTGTATTCTTTGACCACAATGAAATGAAATTAAAAATCAATAACAATTTAAATGAAAATACACCTTGAACAGTTGGAGGTTTAAAACCACACTTTTACATTAATCTGAAGTCGAAGAAGCAATCCTAAATAAATTAGAAAACACTTAGAATTGAATACTAACAAAAATAGTGTAAATCAAAACTGAGGAATATAATCAAAATGTTACTTTGAGAAAAAATATTAGCCATAAATGCTTATATTAACTAGGAAGAAAAACTGAAAATTTTTGCAAACATTCAACTTAAGTGTTTATAAAAGCATAACAGATTGAACACAAAGAAATGAAAAGAAAAGTAATAAACACAAAAGCAGAAGTTAATATAATAAAAAACAAAAGAGAAACTACAGAGAAATAGCAAAACCAAAAATTGGTTCTTTGTAAAGGTTTAAAAAATAGAAAAAACTAAAGTAATGTTGATGGTGAAAAATACAAAATGCAATTTTTGGGTCATAGAGTATGGATATGCTCAGTTTGAATAAATTTTGACCATCAGTTTCCTACTTTGAACTCTCCGCAGTAGTGTAGAAGTATTTTATTTGTCAACAACAACATCTTCTACATTTTATTAACAAAATCAACATGACTAAGAGAATTAATGTAAGTTTTGGAGGCAGGTAGATATGAGTTCAGATACTGAATCTAGCACTTATAAGCTCTGTGATTTGCTTGAGTCTTTTCACCTTTTTGAGACTCAGTTTCTTCATTTGGAAAATGAGATAATGACATGGGCCCCTTGGCTAAGGTGACTAAATAACTCCATTTTTATCATCAATGGACCTTCCTTGATATTTTTTCAACAATAGGTTAATTACCCCTAGAAGCAAAGAAATTTTGCCCAAGATTATAGTTGCCCCAAGTGTTGGGAGGCATTTGCATGTACTTGTGAGCCCGGTGAATAATGAATAATGCTAATTTTGACTTCTGTCATACCCACTATTATACCGGTCCCCTGAGGGGGTGTGGGTGCAAAAGGGGATGGGGCTTCTGTCTTTAAAATTGGATGAGCAAGAAGAATCACTGCTGAGGATCTGAGGAAGCTGTACCTGCCCAGCCCGCTGGTGTAATGAAGTGCTCCTTTACAATTCAGCTGTGTGTCTCTGGTTATCTTGCTGACACATTATAACATTTGGAGGCCCCAGTGAGATTTCTGGTGTTTTGTGACACCAAGGACTAGATGCCCAGGACAGGCAGCCTCTCCTGATCCGGCCGCCGGACCTCTATAGATCTGAGGGGAGGCTCCCTGAGTTCCAGGGTCCTGAAGATCCTACTTGGGTTTCCGATGAGTGGCAGGGAGATGCCAAGCTGTCCCCAAAAAGATTGAAGAAGACCTGGTAGAAGCCTCCAGAGGTGAGTTCTGGGTGACCGGTCTATCTGAATGAGAGTGAGAAGGCCGGATGCGGTGCAGCCTCTCCTATCCTGGGAATCCCCCTAAGACGTTAGGTGGGGTTCAAATCTGGCAAATTCTGGTTCAGATCTGGCAAATTATGTTCATTCAGACCTGTCACTGGGGTGGAAGGGGAGACTGATCATCTCCCAAGAGGCATAGGCACCACTCAGGATAGGGAATTTCTGGAAGGAAATTCAAACGGTGTGTGAGTGTAATTGTGTGTGAGTGACCATGCTCCATGACACTTGTTACAGAGTCTGTGTGAGTCCTCACCTGTGCGGGGAGTGGCCAGGCGAACAAAGCAAAAGTTTCTGTCTTGTGTGTCTTCCCTTGTTTTTGTCCTCATCTGCCTCCCTACTGTGTCTCCCTCAACTTTGTTACGGTTAGTCTAATCATGGATAGCAGCCCTAGTGCCCAGAAGACCTCATTGGGTTGCATAGTAAACATTCTTAGAGAAGGATTTAAGGAAAGTTCTGATTAGGGCACAAATACTGGTGGTGGGCCCCAAACTGGGCCCTAAGAGAAAATTGGGAAAAGGTAGGGAAGTGCCTGCAAGACAGAGATACAGCAAAAGGCCCGAACAAGTTTCTGGCACAAACATTTACTCTTTGGGCCCTAATTAGAGATTGCCTTGATCCTGTGCAGGAGGCTAATAAGATGGGAAAGCAAGGCATAGTAAAAGACTTGAGGAAAGCTGAGAAAGGCTATGAGTCTTTAAAGACTCCCCCACCATCTTCCGCTACAACTGTGATTAATATGTGTGCTTTGAAGGCCTGGAAAGAGCTCCCAACAAAAAGGGAAAATTTGCTAGATCTTACATCCATCAGACAAGGACTTGAAGAGCCATATCAAGATTTTGTGGCTCGGTTGCTACAGGCAGTTAACAAAGTAATAAGTGATTCAGGAACCATCCCTGCCGGTGGGCTGCCCTGTGTGTCCCTCATGGTGCTGTGCATTGGGACTGGGGTCCAGTGTGGATAGTCCCTTGTCCTGGGAAATGGGGACAGCAGGCAGGTGCACAGGTACTTACCCAGAGGCTGCAGGAGCCACAGGGTTCCCCAGGGAGGGTGGTCTGACCATGGAAGGGGCATGTTCCTTTGGTGCCAGCCTGGAAGGCCTGGACACCCCAGGTTTGGCAGCAGCAAGTTCCCAACAGGCTTCTCTGAACTTTGGGGAGTGGAAAATAGAGATCCCAGGTGTGGACGCGAAATGCTCTTGGAGAGAGTAGAAAAACACTCTGCCCTGCGTAAACTATTGTGCTAAGATGATGCTCCCCTTTCCTGCATCCTTTTGAAAACCTGGGGTCAGAGAAAATTTTTCCATCCTTCTGCCTGCAGTGAGACCCAAATACTGCCAGGGGAGGGCTTCCTTGGACACTTTTCATTGTGTTCTCCTGTTAGGCCTAAAGGCCCAATTGGTTTAAATAGCAAAGGTGGCAGTAGCAGCCTTAAGGGAAACAGGGCCCATGGAGAAGGATCATGGCAGGCCTAGGTCCCGATTAGGGATGGAAAAGATGAGGGCAAAGTCAGGTGTAGAGAAACAAAGCAAAATCTTTAACTTGGAAAAATGACAGGGCCAGGGCTCCTTCCAACTGAGCCCTCAAGAGCCAAGAATAACAAGAAAATAGGGGACAAACTAGTTAGTTTCCTGGTAGATACTGGTGCAGCAGACTCAGTCCTGACATGGGCCACTAACCTACCCCTGGACTTCAAAGAAGACTATAAAATACTGCGGAAAAATACTGGGAAAAATACTGCGACTCATTTGATTCTGGTCATGCTGGAGTGCCCATCCCCCCTACTCGGATGTGATCTTCTCCAGTGATTGTTCAATTACTGGCCACTGCCACTCCAGGCCATTGGCCATCAATCCTGCCAGCCTGCCTCCAGATGATGACCTGGAGAAACCTCTACAGGTCTGCCTGGAGGTAACTGACATACTGCAGGTGGCCCACTCATACCTCAAGGTTGTTCCACTGCCATCATCGGATGAAGTATTATTCATGGACAAGAGCAGCTGTGTCCAGGAAGAAATAAGGTACGCTGGATCAGCAGTCGTAACTCAGGACCGTGTTATCTGATCACAGTCCTTGAATAAGGGAACTTCAGCCCAACGGGCTGAACTCATAGCCCTAATCCAGGCTCTCTGATGGGGCAATGGAAAGTCGGTAACCATCTACAGTGACAGCAGATATGCCTTTGCCACAGCGCATGTGCATAACACCATCTCCAGGGAATGAGGGTTATTAACCTTGGCCGGGAAGGACATCAAAGAGGGAACTTTGTAGAGGCACAGTGAAATCTGCTGCACCAAGAAGCTTGAGAAGTAGATCTAAAATCAGTGGGGCCTCTCCAGATATGCTAGGTCAGAAAATAACCTAGCCAAGCAGAAACAAGCCATAAAAGAAATCAATGGACACTGCCTGATGGGAGGTTGTTAGTCCCAGAGGCTCTAGGTCAGACTTTAGTCAATAGCTGTACCAGACTACCCATTAGGTTACACCAAGCTTACTGAACTCCTTAGAGGCAGGTAATGTCCAGTAAGGTCAGAGGGAAAGGAAGAAGGCAGAGGCAAGCAGACATGTGTGGGTCTGAGTAGGGAGAAGAAGGAAAGCTGGGGAATGTGCAGACTGCAGATAGATTGAGCAAGCTCTCAGGTTAATGTCAGGGGAAGGACTTGGAAAGTCACAGAGGGTCTATTCAAGTTAAAGAAGGATTGTGAAGAGGGAAGAAATAAAAAAGAGAAGGATATGCAGAGGAAATAAAAAGATAAGAAAGGATAAAAATAAGACACTGAGAGAGGGAGAGCTTGCCCCTGGTAATGGAATAACAGTCTGGGATGTAGTTAAGGGAGTAACAGGTTTAGGCTACTCCTGACTCTTGGATCAGACAATGGCCCTGACTTTATAGCAAAGAGATCACAAGATATCTTTAAAGGGTTAGATATAGATTGGAAGCTCAATTGTGCTTACTATCCACAGAATTCTGAGCAGGTAGGGTGCATGAACAGGACCTTAAAGAAAACCTTAACCAAATTTCCTTTAAAAACTGGTGAAAACTGGACCACTCTGCTCCCCCTCACCCTCTTATAGTTCTTGCAGGCCCTGCAGTCCATCCAGAAAGCTGTCCATAAACACATCTGTGACATCCTTCCTGTGCCCACCTCGGACCCTGTGCACCCTTTCCAGCCCGGGGACTTGGTATGGGTAAAGAAGTTCACTACCCAGGGACTAACTCCAGCCTGGAAGGGACTTTACGCTGTCATCCTGCCTGCACCAATAGCTATCAAGGTCAATGGCATCCCAATCTGGCAGCACCATTCCCAGCTGAGGGGAAATAAGCAAAATGGATGGTTCAGGCTTCTCCAGGTGAAACTCCTGCATTTATCAGGACTTTGAATTTTCTGGTTATGACTGTTCAGGGGAATTCTTACAGACCTGGGCCCCAAAGGAACTGGCAACTAAGAAATGGTCGTACCGAACAGGAGAGGATTAGTCCTCTTATTTCTTAAGGAAGGAGGATTATGTGTTGCACTGGGAGAAAAATGCTGTTTTTATGTGAATAATTCAGGGATTATTCAAGAAAGTTTACCACTAGTTAGGAAAAATATCTAGGAACAAGAAAGAAAAAGATGACAATTTAAAAATTGGTTTACAGCTCTATTATCCACCATTGCCGGCCCTCTTGCTATATTATGTTTACTCTTAGCCATGTCTAATAAATGGCCTCATGAAAACTAAGTTGAGTCAATGATTTGACTTGTCAGGAAAACCAGTGAGGAATGACCTGGGCCCTGAGCCTAAGGCGACTAGATGACTCCATTTTTATCATCAGTGGACCTTCCTGGATATGTTTTCAATAATAGGTTAATTACTCCTAGAAGTAAAGGAATTTTACCTTAGATTATAGTCGCCCCACCTGTTAGTAGGCATTTGCAGTTTCCAAGCATCGGTATTTGCAGGCAGTTGCAGGTACTTGTGAGCCCGGTGAATAATGCTAATTTTGACTTCTGAAATCGCTGTCACACCCACTATTGTACCGGTCCCATGGTCCCATAAAGGGAGGAGGCAAAAGGGGGATGGGGCTTCTGTCTTTAAAATTGGATGAGCAAGAAGAATCGCTGCTGAGGATCTGGGGAAGCTGTAACCCCCTAGCCCGCCTGTGCAATGAAGTGCACCTTTACAATTCAGCTGTACGTCTCTGGTTATCTCCCTGACATGTTACAACAATAATATTCATCTAACCTGAAGACTATTAGAGAGTTAAAATTAGATATCCATGTAAAGATATAATATAGTTCCTCTTACATTTTGATTAATGAAGAGGAGCTATTGTTTTATGATGATAATGCCCATATTTTGTCCTAATAACTGGATTAATATTCTTCAGCACAGGGTTCATAGCTTTATTATCTTTATAATTCTGTAAACATGAAACTCAATGCTTTATATATAAAATGCTCAATAAATATTTACTAAATTTATAAATAAATGAATAAATGTTACTTTTTAAGTTTGAAAAATCTGAATTTTTTAAAAATATGTTTTTATTGTGTTTTTAGAGAGAAAGGAAAGGCAAGGGGAAGAGGGGAGAGAAACATTGATGAAAGAGAAACATCAATTGGCTGCCTCCTGCATGCCCCCTACTGGTGATCGAGCCCACAACCCAGGCATGTGCCCTGATCCACAATTGACCTGGGGACCTCTCAGTGCATGGGACCATGCTCAACCAACTGAGCCACACAGGCCAGGGCTAAATGCTACTTTTATTTTATTTTATTTTTAAAATATATTTTTGTTGATTTTTTTTAGAGAGAGAGAGAGGAAGGGAGGGAGAGATAGACACATTGATGTGAAAAACATCAATTGGCTGTCTCCTGCATGCCCCCTACTGCGGATCAAACCTGCAACCTGGGCATGTGCCCTGACCTGGAATCCCAGGACCTCTCAATCTATGGGATGGCACTCAAACCCCTGAACCACACTGGCTGGGCTCAATGCTCTTTTTAATACATATGTAAAAGTTCATGCAGTTGGTACCATTTTAATATGCAGAGCAATATGATAGGCAGGTTTCATTACATTATTCTATTAACTCAATTGCCAGATTCTCCTTGGTTAAACCACATGAAATTACCATTTTTGCAGAGTAAAAGTTTAAAATCAACAACTTCATATGGCTCAACCTAATGCTCTGGAGTATTTTTCTACAGCTGTTCTTTCTTGTTATATATTAATTATTATTTTCTTGCTCTTTAGGTAACATATGCTTAGAGGTTTTCTTGAACTTTTAAAAATATTGTAATTCTTATGACAATTTGCTTCATAAGTCTTCTGCCATAGATAACAGAGTTATTTTTTTTCAGTACTGCAGTCTATAAACTAGCATACTGCTAAAGGAAGAAACAAAGATCTAGAATCAGAATTGCCAAAAGGGGTGGCTCAGTTGGTTGGAGTGTCATCCTGTACACCAAAAGGTTGTGGGTTTGATTCTCATTCAGGGCACATACCTAGGTTGCAGGTTCGATCCTATGTCGGGATACATACGGGAGGCAACCAATCGATGTTTCTCTCTCATCAATATTTCTCTCTCTCTCTCTCTCTCTCTCTCTCTCTCTCTTTCACTCTCTCCCTTCCTCTCTTTCCAAAATCAATAAACATATTCTTGGGGGAGAATGAAATAAATAAATAAATTAATTAATTAATTAAATAGAACCATAACTGGATTTGAGTTCTGGTTCAGATACCAACTAGTTGTGCAACTAGCTCAGGCAAATTAGTATACTCTTCTGAGTTTTATTTTCTTTATCTCAAAATGGAAAGGCTTGAGCTTGAAAGATTATCTCTGAGTCTTCTTCCAGTTATAAATTTTTTAAACCTAAACATAAGGCATTTATTACTGAACAGCTTCTTTATTGAGTCTGTTACTGATCAGACCCTGTGTAAGGTACTGGTGATACATGTACGAATATATCAATGTTTTGGTGTGAAGACAAGTGTGTAACACAGTGGTGTAATCAAAGATGAGTGAGTAGAGAGTAAGACATTTATCTTTATGACTTCCTGGCTAAATGCCGTAAGAAAAGCAGAATATCTCATGGCTTTATTTTCTCAGTCTATACAATGAGAATAATAACAATAGCTATTTTAGGTATGCCAGAGAATTATAATGAGTATCAAATTAGGCAGCTCTTATAACAGGTTCTCAAAAAGTCTAAATCAGGAGTTTCAGGTTTGGTTATATCATAGATCAAAAATATATAAACAAAAATTTAGGAAATTATATGGTATAAATGGTTTATTTAATTATCTTTTAAAATGTAACTTTAGCCCTGGCCAGTTTGGCTCAGCAGTTAGAGAGTCGGCCTGCGGTCCAGAGAGACCCGGGTTCGGTTCCCGCTAAGGGCACGTACCTTGGTTGCAGTTTGTCCCTGGCCCTGGTTGGTCGTGCGGGTGGCCACTCGATGTGTCCCTTTCACGTCGATGTTTCTCTCTCTCTCTCTTCCTCTCTCTCCTTCCCACTCTATCTGAACACCAAAAAAAAAAAAATGGAAAAATGTCCTTGGGTAAGAATAAAAAATAAATAAATAAAATTAAATGTAACTTTATAAGCTTTTGACTTATAGAAAAATTGTGAATATAGTACAGAAAGTTCCCGTAATACTCCACAACCAATTTCCCCTATTATTAATAACTTACATTAGTATGGCACATTGGTTATAATTAATAAACCAATATTTATATATTATTCCTAAATAAAAAGTTTATACTTTATTCAGATTTCCTTAGTTTTTATCTAATGTCCTTTCTTTGATCCTAGATCCCAACCAGGATAACACGTTACATTTTCTCCTTTCTTGACTGTGACAGTTTCTCAGACATTCCTTGCTATTTTTTTTTTTTATCCTCACCCAAGGATATTTTTGCATTTATCTTCAGATAGAGCAGGAGGGGGAGAGGGAGGGAGAAACATTCATGTGAGAGAGAAACATCGATGTGAGAGACCCTTCGAGTGGTTGCCACCCACACGACCCCAACCAAGGCCGGGGACAAACTGCAACTGAAGTACCTGCCCTTAGCGGGAACCGAACCCAGCTTCTCCGATCTGTGGGCCAACGATCTAACTGCTGAGCGAAACCGGCCAGGGCCCTTGTTTTTGATGGCATTGATCATTTTGAGGTGTACTTCCATTTTGTAGAATATCCACCAATTTAAATTGGTCTAATTTATTTCATGGTTAGATTAGGCAGCTCTTTTAGTTGATTCCTGTGTTCCTTTGACATACCCATATATTCATGGAAGTATTTTTTTTGGAGCATTTACTAACTTCCTGGCACTACAAGATGCTTTAGGTTTATCTTGTGTATTTTCGGTTCCAGGTCTAGAATCAGTAGCTGGTCTTATTGGATTATAAAACCAAGATTCCGGGAGCTAGGTGTGCTTCTGCTACTGAGGTGTCATTGCTTCTAGCTCTCTTAGCTGACATAGCAAGGAAATGTATGTGGGTCTAGTAATATGTATATATGTATATGTATGTTATAAGTTATATATCTATAAATATGTATAGAATCATGAGTACTTATATAAATTTAAGCATGAGTTTGTACTCATGTCTCCAATTCTTATCTATTACCACATGGATTATCTTGCCTCTTTTCTTGTTTATCTGTAAATTGCCACTCCAGCAGTAAGGCACCTGGTGACTTAATATTATTTTATTGTTCAATTCAGTATTCATCTGTAGTGGTATTAGAATCATTGATCTATACTCCTGTGGAAATACTTTATCATCTACTGCACAATTCTTATGTATAGTTTTTTTACTGTAGTCTTACAGACTCCATTAATGTCCAAAGCACTTAGGTCAGAACATTTTCTCCCCAACCCCTTCAGTGATGTTATTTCATACATTTCATATATATAGTGAAGCTCTTTTATCACAGTTTTTTATTTCATTTTGGGATCCCCTAATCTCCTAACTACATTTTTAAAAATTTGCTTACATTAAGGTTTATCTTTGTGCTGTAATGTTCAATAAATATAAATGCACCAATGCATAGTGTCCTGTATCCTATAGTACAGTATCATACAAAATGTGTTCACCACTGTAAAAATTCACTGTGGTTCTCCAAGTCAACCCTCCTTTCCCTTTTCCAGAATTCCTGGCACTTTGGATCTTTAGGGTTTTGTCTTTTCTGGATTGCCATACAAGTGGGATAGTCCTGTATGTAGCTATTTTATACTGGTTTCTTTGATTTAGTAATATGCACTTAAGTTTCCTCCATGCCTTTTGTGGCTGGTAGCTCATTCCTTTTGTTGGTGAATGAAATTCAATTGTATAGATGTACAACAGTTTTATTATGCATTCACCAATTAACAGACATATTGATTGCTTCCATGTCTTGGCTATTATAGGTAAACTTGATGTAATGATTTGCATTTGCATGCTAGATTTTTTGTGGACATAGTTTTCAAATCAGTTGGATAAATACTTAAGGGCATGATGGCTGTATCATAGGGTAAGACTATGTTTAACTTTGTAAGATTCTAGAAAAATGTCTTCCAAAGAGGCTGAACTATTTTGAATTCCCATTAACAAGGAATGAGAGATCTAGGTGCTCTGCATACTCACCAGTAATTTGTATTGTTAGATTCTTTTTTAAACTTTAGCTACTCTAGTAGGTGCATAGTGGTATATAACTGTTGTTTTAATTTGCAATTCCCTAATAACAACTGATATTTTTAAGTGTTCATATTTCATCTATATAGCTTCTTTATTGAGGTGTTCTCCTCAGGCATTTGTCCATTAAAGAAATTGTTTTGTCCTTTTATTGATTAAAAAAATTTTTTTTTCCCTTTATTGGTTTTAGAGAGAAAAGAAAGGAGACGGAGAGAGAGATGAAAACATCCATGAGAGAGAACATCGATTGGCCATCTTCTCCATGCCCCCCACAGGGATCAGGTCCACAACCTGGCAACATCTTGGTGCATGGGTTGATGCTCAACCACTGAGCCATACTGGCTGGACCAATTTGTCCATTTTAAAATGCATTGCTTACTTATTACTGAGTTTTAAAGGTGTTTTTATATATATTTTGGATACAAGTTCTTTAAAAGATATGCATTTTGCAAATATTTTCTTCTTATATGTGCCTTATTTTTTGTTTTAACAGTATATTTTTCAGAGAATTTTAAAATTTTAACAAATTGCAACTTGTAATTTTTTCCATGGATTGTGCACTTAATGCTATACCTAAAAGTTCACCGCTACACCCAGTTCATCTCGAAAGTTTTCTCCTATAAACTTTAAAGTTTTGAGTTTTACGTATAAGTCTATGATTCATTCTGTGTTATTTTTTGTAAAAGGTGTAAGGGTTGTGTATAGATGTGTGTAGTTTTTTTTGTTTGTTGTTCTTGTGAGGCTTTGTTTGTTTGTTGGACCTCCACTATTTCAGAACAATTTGTTGAAAAAATTATCTCCATTGAATTATCTTGCTCCTTTGTAAAAAATCAGTTGATTATATTTATGTGTCTGTCTCTGGTCTTTCTATTCTGTTCCATTGATCTGTATCTATTCTTTGAACAATATCATTCTGTCCTGATTACTATAGCTTTATAATAAGTCTTGAAATCAAGGAGTGTTAGTATTTCAAATTTTTTATTGTTTTAATTTACCTTTATTGTTGAATGTATTATAGATATCCCTCCTTTTCCCCCCACTGACCCCCCCTTCCTGACTCCCCCCTTCACCATGCTACTATCTGTATTTCTTGGTTATGCATATATGCATATAAGTTCTTTGGTTTATCTCTTCCTGTCTCCTTCATTCTACTTCTTTAGTATTTGCTTGGCTATTCTAGGTCTCTTGCTTTTACATATAAACTTTATAATTCATTTATTGATATAATCAAAATAGTTTCCTTAGATCTCATCTTTTTTTTTTCTTTTTAATCTTCACCTGAGGATATTTCTTCATTTATCTTCAGATAGAGTGGGAGGGTGAGAACCATTGATATGAGAGAGGCACATCGATTGGCTGCCTCCTGCATTACCCTGACCAGGGCCAAGGACCAAACTGCAACTGAGGTACATGCCCGTGACTGGAATCAAACCCACGACTCCTTGGTCCACAGGCTGACACTCTAACCATTGAGCCAAACTGGCCAGGGAAGTTTTCTGAGATTTTGATTGGGATTACATTGCCTCTGAGATCATGTTGGGAAGAATCAACATTTAAAAATATTGAATTCCAATCTATGAACATAGAATATTTCTCCATTTATGTAGATCTTTGATTTTTTTCATCAGAGTTTTAGAGTTGTTTACATATAAGTGTGTGCATATTTTATTAGATATATAGCTATATATTTAACTTTTTTGGTGATATTGTAAATAGTATTACCTTTAAAATTTCAAATTCCATTTGTTCATTACTGACATATAGAAAGGCAATTGACTTATGTATATTATTAGCCTTGTATCCTGCAAACTTATCAAACTTGTGTAGTTTCAAGAATTATTTTTGACACTTCTTTGGGTTTTCTACATAGGAAATTATGACGTCTTTGAACAAAAGCAGTTTCATTTCTTCTTTCCCCATTTTAAATATATTTAGTTCCCTTCTTGTCTTCTTGTCTTATTGTACTAGTTAGTACTTCCAGCACAATATTGAATAGGAATGGTGAGAGAGTACAACTTTGTCTTATTCTTGTTCTTAGTGGGAAATCTCCAGTTTCTTGCCATTAAATATAATGTTAGCTACAAGATTTTTGTGGATATTCCTTATCGAGTGAAAAATTGCCTCTATTCCTAGTTTAAAAGTTTTTACTAAGAATGGGTGTTAGATTTTTGTTGGCTATTTTAGACCTCATGGGATCTTCGAAGCCATTCCAGGCCTGACCAGGGCTACCTGGAGTGGGAGACACCTGGAATGCATGACTGCCAGACAGGCCACAAGTCCCATAAAGAGTGCAAGGACTTCTGGCATCTGGTTGTTAACACCATTCAATCCTTCTCAACAATGGTGCAGTAAAGTTCATGATGCTTTCTGTGCATTAGAATATTAAGGCTAGTTTATTTTTCATATCCTTGGATGATAAGATCTGGGGGTATTGTGTCAGAAGGTGGGAAAAATCACAATGGTGCAGGACCTTTAATTCCAAACTGCCATGGACTACAGCCAATTTCTAAAATAAGAAGATGTCATGAGAGTTGCAATAGGATTGGGAAAATCTAATTTCATCATTTTTATTAGATCTTAAAAATACAGTTATTAGCCCTGGCTGGTTTTTCTCAGTGGTTAGAGCATCGGCCTGCAGTCCAGAGAGACCTGGGTTCGGTTCCCGCTAAGGGCACGTACCTCGGTTGCAGTTTGTCCCCGGCTCTGGTTGGTCATGCAGGTGGCAGCCACTCGATGTGTCCCTTTCACATCGATGTTTCTCTCTCTCTCTCTCTTCCTCTCTCTCCCTCCCACTATATCTGAATAAAAACTGGAAAAAAGTATCCTCGAGTGAAGAAAAAAATACAGTTATTAGTTGTGAAGCATGTTTTTGAAATTATTACAAAAAACCTTTTTGGTAATAGATTTATATAGTTTGCATTTCAAGATTTCATGCTTGTTCTTGGTCCCTTAGTTTCCTGTATATCAGTGTTGAAGTAACAGCGGCCTTCTACATGTGCTCTCATTTCTATGACAGCTGATGGGGAAAAAACAATCCCCAACCAGGGTCCCATTTAGTTACAATTCTTGAGTTTGGGACTGAATATTCTCTTCTCTTATTTATGTCCATGCAGTCATCTCATACATCAAAACTCAGCACTAGAGGGAAATAAGAGAGGTGAAATGATGAGACCTTAATAAAGTTATTTTAGTCTTGACACAAATCAACTATTAGTGATAGTAATAAAAATAATTATTGTGAATTGCATACTTTTTTATTAAAATGTCCTGTTTAACAATTTATTTGACCTTGGCATTTTCCTGATTTATCCTTTGGATCAGTGATTTTCAACAGGTGTGCCAAAATTTTAAAACATGCAATACCTGACTATTTAGTCAGGGCCACTGACTTATTTTCCCTTAGACTGTCAAATAAAAAATGACAACAGCCAACACAGCAGTAGCCATCTGGTGTGACTTCCCTGTCTTGAACTATAAATATATAGGTCATATACTGGAGTTGCCTCTTATTGGTTACATCACATAAGGTTGCATCTGGCTGATTAATTCTTGGTATCAGAAATCCCTATATACAAGTATAAGTAGCTGATTTTTTTTTTTAATCCTCACCCGAGGACATTTTTTGATATTTTGTTCAGATAGAGTGGAAGGGAGAGAAAGAGAGAGAAACATTGACGTGAAAGGGACACATCGAGTGGTTGCCACTTGCACGACCCAACCAGGGCCGGGAACAAACTGCAACTGAGGTACATGCCCTTAGCGGGAACCGAACCCAGGTCTCTCCAGACCGCAGACCGATGCTCTAACGGCTGAGCCAAACCTGATTTTTTTTAAAGTTATTTTGAAGCTAAAAGGATATGCAATTACTTTGTGTATGTATGTATGTATGCGCTTTATGTAAATCAATCAAAATTATTCCTATTTTGTCATATCAACAAAAATATATTTTTTGTTGTGCCACAGAATTTTAGTAATTAGTTTATGTGTGCCATGAGATGAAAACGGTTGAAAATTGCTGCTTTAGATTTACATTTAACTAACTAGTTTTTTCATTTCTTAGAGCTTTGCTAGAGGATTAACAAGAGTTTGGTAAAAAAACAGTAGGTATTAACTCTTCAATTTACAGTCATAAATGATATAAATAAATGAAACAACTAGTAATATAATTTGGTTTAGAATATAATATAACCTATTTCACCCCCTAAGGGAAGAATCTGAAGTTTTATATTATCCTTAGATAGGCCCACAGAAGGATTGTATGAACCAGGATAAGAAAACCAAGGTTTGGAAAGAAGTTAAATGACTTCTTCGATATCACATGACTCCAAGCAGAAAGCCAGTAATATCTTTGAGCTTCAGCACACTATTATTTGCACCATGCAATAATGCTGCATTGTCTTTTATACATGCATGCTATGAGAAATGCTGAGGATCGTTTTTAATGGATCGTATATATTAATGGACAGAAAAGTTACCAAATAGAAGACTTGGAGCCTATATTCATAAAGGCGGCATCATAAGTATATTCGCCAGGTAGGATGTTCAGTCCTGTTCAGTAGACTAAATAGTTTTTCACAACCCTGCTCTCTGCCAATTCTATGTTTTTTTTTAATTTATTTTTTTTTATCCTCACCCAAGGACATTTTTGCATTTATCTTTAGATAGAGCAGGAGGGAGGGGAGAGAGAGAAAAAAGGTTGATGAGCGAGAGACTCATCGACTGATTGCCACCCACACAACCTCAACCGGGGCTGGAGGCGAACTGCAACCAAAGTACATGCCCTTAGCAGGAACCAAACCTGGACTCTGTGGTCTGCGGGCCGTTGCTCTAACCACTGAGAAAACCGGCCAGGGCTATTCTATGGTTTGTATCACACCATGTCATGATTTACAAGCTAATGCTCATATGCACTGTCTAAGCAGAGCAAAAGTGAACAAATACTCTGTTAAACTGAGCAGAATCAGCATTGAGAAAATGTCCCCAAAGAAATACTGTCAATATTTGCAGATAAAACATATTATGGCAAACACCCATATAGCCTGAAATATGGTTAAACCTATTAAGCAACTTTAAAAAACCCTGCCACAATAATTTACATAATAACACATTTGAAAACACATTGATTTTTTAAAAAATGATCTGATTAATTGACTGCTTTTAACTGTGATTTATTTCTTCCACCTGTAAATGCCCTATTGCTGTTAATTTTTGTGCTGTCAGTTGGATAGGAAACACATTATAAATAATTAAAAGAGAACTGGTATTGACTCCTTTTATCCACATGGAGTCTTTACGACTTGAATATGGCAAACTATGATAGTAGTAGCAACAATAATTATATTAAAATATTTATGTTGTTTATATTTGGTAACATATAAAAATATTTATAACTAATTTTAATCAAATGACTATTGTATTCAAGCCATTTTGTTTTTCTTGCATGGCTTCATTTTGATCCTACTGTGTAAGTACCATTATCTTTATTTTAGGTGATTGTACAAATTCAGGAAGATTAAGTACTTTGCTAAAGGACAAAAAGCGTTTATGTAAGGAAGAAAGCTGGGTGTTGGACATAGGTCTGTGTGTGACTGACTCCCAAATCATGTTCTTTAATTTGCTAATACATATTAAACATACATAACAGACTGGCTGGTGCCCAAGGGGGGGGCTGGCAGGTGATTGGATAAAGATGGTGAAGGAAATAGCTAAAGAACATATATGCATGCCCCATGGACATGGACAATAATTTGGTAAAGGCCAAGGAAGAGGGAGGTGGGGGAGCATGAAGTTGGGCAAAGGGGGGAGAGGGACTCCTGCAATAATGTTGAACTTAACAAAAATTTTTAGTAAAAAATGTGCTAATATATTTTAGCCTCACAATAACCCTTAGTGGTAACTGGACCAGGTATTATTATTTTCATTATATATATATATATAATGTCATGGCCCTCCAGAGAGACAGAACCAATAGGACATATATGTATATATCTCTATCTCTCTCAGTCTTAGAGAAAGAGAGAGAGAGAGAGAGAGAATCTGGCTCACGTGATTGTCAGGATGGTAACTGAAATCTGTATGGCAAACCAACAGGCTGAAGGTTCAGGTGAGAGTTGATGTTGTAGTCTTGAGTCTGAAGACTAGAAATTCAGGCAGGGTTTCTATGCTGCAGTCTGAGAGCAGAATTCCTTCTTTCTTGGAAAACCTCAATCTTTGCTCTTTAAGGCCTTCAGCTGATTAGATGAGGTTTACCCATATTAAGGAGGGTAATCTGCTATACTTAAAGTCAACTGATTGTAAATGCTAATCACATTGAAAAAGTACCTTTGCAGCAACATCTAGACTAGTGTTTTGTTTTGTTTTGTTTCTCTCCTATTACATTTATTGGGATGACATTGGTTAATAGGATGATATAGGTTTCAGGTGTGAATATCTATGTTACAAGATCTGTATATTGCACTGTGTGCCCACCACCCAAAGTCAAATAATCTTCCATCACCATATATTAGGCCCCTTTCACCCCAGCCCCACTCCCTTCCCTCTGGCAACCACCACACTGCTATTGTGGTAATGAGTTTCAGTTTTACATCCCACAGATAAGTGAAATCATATGGTTCTTAGCTTTTTCTGTCTGACTTATTTCACTTAGCACAATAATCCCAAGGTCTATCCATGACACATAAAATTAACCCTCATGATATGAGAATTTCAAATCTCTGAGTAGAGAGTTATGGTAGGCAGCCTCTAAGGTTCTATCCAATAATTCCTGCTTCCTTTTACTTATGCCTTGTGTAATCCACTTTGAATGTGTACTAGATCTAGTGGTTTACTTCTGATAAATAGAATAATGCAAAATGATTGGATGCCCACTCAGACATGAGGTTACAGAAAAACTATGGTTTTCATCTTGGGTTCTTTCTCTTTTTTGTGTGTATGTTAACTTTGAGGGAAACGCTTGTGTGGATGTTGTGAGCTGCCTAATAGAGAAAGTATTGTGGCATGGAATTGATGTCTCCTGTCAAAAGTCATTGAGGAACTTATACTTACCAATATGATTGAGCTTGAGAGCTGGTCTTAATCTAGTCAAGTTTGGGGGAGATTGAAACCATGGTGAACAACTTGACTATAGCCTTATAAGAGATCTTGAGGCAAAGACACTCATTGAAGTCAGACCTGAATCCCTGAACCACAGAAACAATGAGATAACAGATGTTTATAGTTTTAGCTGCTAAATGTTGGGGTAATTTGTCACATAGCCATGGATAACTAATACAAGATCCACCACTTACTTGATCGTAAATCAGAGATGTGTTTAGAGAAATTCCTTTTTTCTTTCTTCTTAGTGAGAATTTCTTGCTGAATGTAGAGATACCACAGAGAACAGAGGATAAAGCCATCTTGCATTGTTAAGTTTTAAGCAGGTATGCTAAGTCTAGGACACTTAGTAGGTACTCAGTGAGAACTTTTTAGAGACTAGAAACAAGAACCACCAGAATTAATAATGAAACACCTAAAAAGGCTAGTACATCACATTTCTAAATGCCTACACATGTTTATTTCTATTTTTTAAAGCAATCTGAGTGACCCAAATGACAACCAGAAATAAAAATCAACTCCCTGTTAAAATTCAGCTTTTCTTCATGTACATGGAAAATTCTTCCATGCATGGTATAAATTAATTGGAGGATATTCAGTTAGATTAATTTTCACAAGTAAATAATTTCTAAAGGGATGAACACACTATTTGATACTTTTCTCTTGTCTCAGGTGTACTTTGAGCAAAATGTATGGAAAAAAAGCACAGTTGTTGGGCCTGGTTTTGGCGATTAGCAGGGGTTATTTGAATGCATAAAACTATAGCAGCAGATTTTAGCAATGGCCCACAGATGAAACTACCAGATTAAACAAACAAACAAACAACTAAAACTAAAACAAACTGGATTTGGGAGACCCCTTTTTACTTTAATTTGGGTGGTAGTAGGCAGTTTTAAAATAATCTGACTTCCAGATTATTTCTGGGTTCCTCATAATGGGACACACCAGCCTTTAAACATTCCTATGATAAAACCGCAACAAAAACAACAGCTTACTAGCGCATGGCTTCAGAATCTTTGGGCAAACCCAAAGAGTTATCTCAAATACCACTAACGATTCCAGAAATCCCATGGCTTTTGACATTATCCCAGAGGTGAGGTCACTAAAATTTGGTGGTATGACATGTCGATGTATAAAGGTCATCGTGAGGAATAACATTAAACATTTGCCTTTTATCATGATTAAATATTAGCACCTGCATATGACTTCTCTTAAATTATTTAGAATTATTTTATATGTACTTTTATGTTAATTGTACATTTTGCTATACTCTTTAGAGATGAAGAGAAATGCTTAGAATTAGACCTGGGAATTGCATGGAACTCTAAGTCTGTTGATCTATTTCCATAGTTGTACTATTAATATATGTCATACTTTTTATACAGTAATTTATTTGACAGATATCTTCTGAATATATAAATATATTGAACATTGTTTTAGGTGCTACAGATATAGTACTGGGTAATATAAGCCAGGTCTTTGATTCTCATGGAAATTACTTTCTAAAAGCAAGAATCTAACACTGAAAAAAATAAATGAATAAAATAATTTCAGTTATTGGTATGGTATTAGGTTCTTGTTGCTGCTGCTATAAATTACCAAAAACTTTTGGTTCACAGTTTTACTCTGTGTATGGTGGTTTTTCTCTCTGGGCTTGTGGTTCTGCCTTCTGAGTAATTTTCCCTTTTTCATTAGGGGTAGCCAGTGTTTGCAGGTCAGTATTTTTATCAACCTGTCTCATACCTGTCGAATAAAACCTTATTTTATTTCACTCTTCTCTGTACCTTTTAATCCAAGATGGTAGAATTTCTGTGGGTGTAACATGCTCAGGAAACTTGTATGTCCCTCATGCATGTCTCGGGGATTCTCTCCATTAGACAAGAGTCTCCTTCACAAGAATTTCCTGGATAGGAAAATGTTTACGTATTTAAAAAATATATCAACCTCGTTTCCTGTTTCTTTTCTTCTGGTTTAATAAAAATTATGGGAGAAATTCTAGCTAGACTAACACCTCACAATTATTTCCTACCAAAAACACCTAGTCTCTGCTGAATCCTATATGGTACTTTCATATATTTCATGTACTCTCCTTAACACTGGTATAAGATATTTATCACTATACCTATGTTACAGATAAAGAAAATGAGACTTATCAAGGCATTGTCTAAATTCTACTTTTCAATCAAGAATTGAGGTGTCTGAATTAACTAAAAATCTGTTTGAATATTAGTGGACATTCTCTTTCCTGCTGTCCTAATTCCCCATTATTGACCTTTTATTAAAATTTAGTCAAGTTTTAGTGAATATTGAGTATTTGTTTTGTACTAGGCAATGCAGTAGAAATGGTATGAATATGAAAAAGAAAAAAATCTCTATTTTTAATGAGTTCACAGTCTAGTGCAAGAAATGTGATGATTATATTAGCAGTATGAGACTATAATCACAATAAATTGTGTTGTATCCTGTAATAGAAATATGCACAGGATGTTAATGAAGTGCAATAGTGAGACACCTAATACATTCTCTAGACGTAGGAAAAGTTTTGAATGCTTCTTTAGATGTTACACCTTATCTAAATTTTTAACGATGAATAGTTTGGGCTAGGTAAAGAAAAAGGAAGAAAGGGCATTCTAAATATATAGAGAGGACCATAAATAAAATAATGGTGGTCTGAAACTAGGTGTTATGGGCAAGAATCTCCAAGACATCCAGTTTCTTTATTTGGAATTTTACATAAATTCAGCATCCTTTTTTTTATTTCAGCTGGAGTGTCCCAGATAAAAGCACTAACATAGTTGGTGTATATTTCCATCTAAGGCAAAACATGAATTGTGGGTAAGAAGAAGGATGGCTGAATGTAGTTGGGGAAATAATGCTGAATGTAAGGAGGACAAACAGACTGAAAGCTTGGAGAAGGGGAACAGAATAAAGTGGCTGGAACAAGTCTGACAAAACGGTTCCTAAGTGAGGCTGTGATGAGGTGCCTGTCCTGAGTGCCTGGCACAGGGTTGAGGGCTGCTTAACATCCCAAGGACTGTGCAGAAACGAAGCTAGTTTGGTAACTTCTGTCAAATTATCCTCCTAGGCAAATTAGAATTTTGCATGGAGCTTTGTTCTATGACAAGTATAATCAGACTGAGGAGGAATACCTGTTCTTGAAGCTCCCCTAAACCCCTCCTTTTAGAAAATAAAACAAGGAAATGATTTAAAAATCAAAACTAGGACAGCAGGCCTGACATCAATTAGTGTATCACGCATTAAGGAATTCTCCTGATAAACACCAAGATGTTTCAAAGGACAATCTTGGATAATAAGATAAAGGTAATGACAGGAACATACGTCTTTCCAGATGCAAAAGATATTAAGCGGGGATCAGGAGAGAATAAGCAGCGGGCTCAAGGCCTCCCTCTTTCTCCCTTTAGGAATTATCAGGAGGCAACAGTGCTAAATCTCATATAGTTGAACGACCTGAGTTTTGAAGGGAAAATAATAAAGTATTAATTCAGTTCCAGTCAGATGCTAGTCATATAGTCAGCATTTGTATACATTAGATGAAGTCTCATGATCATCCCATGGAATGAGTATGTCCTGATGAGAAGAGAGACGTCTAGAAATGCTGGATGCCTACTCCAGAGCATAGAGTGACATCCAAATGCAAGTCTGCTTACCTCTGAAGAGCACATTCTTTCTCCCATGCTACACTGTCCATTATTCAGTAAAATCCAGAAGAATGGCAGGAAAATCCACATTGAAAGTTGGGAAAGCAGGTACAGGAATTTAGAATTTAGAAGAGGCCTGGGAAGTCACTACAGCTGTGTTCTGGTCCATGTTCTGTCACTGACCCAGCTGTCAGTGATAAATTATCTCCCCTCTCTGGGTCTCAGTTTAAATGAGTTTTCGACGAAAAATTGCCAAGACTTCTTTTAGCTGAGAGTCCAGCCTTTGTTTGCAGGTTTGTTAGGCTGGTAAAACGTTAACTTTTGCTGAGAAGAGAAGCTATTTTCATTTGTTCCGCCTTCTCTCAGTGAGGTGTCAGATTCCTGGGTATGACCCAGGGCTCCTCATGGTCTGCCCCTTTCCTGCTCTGTTTTCTTCGGGCTTCATTGTGGGTCATAATAAAATTTAATTCATAATGTTTTGTGATTAGATATGTTGATATGTTAAATGCTGATACCACAATCTAACACAGATAAATAATTCAGTAAATGGTGCATTATGGTTATTATTATGATTATACTCTGACCATAACCAGTCATTCTCAATAGTCTCTTTCCTTGACCATCTTGTATAATTCAGTCGACTAGGGCATGCTATTTACCTGCCAATTTGTAATAAAATATTAGTCACTGATAATGGTAAGATTATTCTATACTCTAATGGTTAAGCAACAAACAATTCCAATGTATGTGTGTGTGTGTTGTATGTGTGTGTGCTTCTGTGTAGGGGGATCTCCCATACCAACCAGTAATTCTCCGACATGAACTGGGTATCCTCCAATTCAACTTAATTCAGACATTATCTACCTAGAAATAGCATCAAGTTACATAGGCTAAGTGCTAATTCCCACAAGACTGCTCTCCACTTTTGATGTCAATCACAGCTTGTCACCTGTGCTTCTGACCAACTGGCTATAAATCAGAGCTTCCCATGACCCCTTGCTTGGGTTTGATTAATTTCCTCACGTGGTTCACAGATATCAGGTAACCTGTTTACTCACTAGACACCAGTTTAGTACAAAGGACATTGAAGAGTCAACAGCCAGATGAAGAGATACATAAGACAAGTTCCTTAACAAAAACACTTCTGTCCTTGTAGTATTTGGGGCCCTGTGTGAAGGCACATGGAAATATTTCGTTTACCAACGTGGAATCTCTCTAAACTCCATCCTTTTGGGTTATTCTGGAGTCTTCATCACATAGGCATAATTAATTAAATTATTGAACATTGGTGATTGATTCAACCGTTAGTTCTTTTCCTCTCCCAGGATATCATGGCAAGTAGGGGACTGAAAGTTCCACTCTTCTATTCATGGTTGGTTCCCCTGGCAACCAGCCCCTTCCTTAGGTGCTTTTCAAAAGCACCTAACATAAACCCACTGTGGTGAAAAAGTGCTATTATAAATAACAAGACATTTGTTTCACCTTTATGACTCTGAAGCAATTTCAGGAACTGAAGACAAGAGACTAAATATTATTATGAAGGATGTTCCTATTGCTCTTATCTCTCAGAAAAGTCCAAGGATTTGGGGATCTGTGAGCCAGGAGCTGGGGACAAAGACCAAATACACATAAGAAATTATTTTGGTCATCTGAATGACAAGATAAATCTTTTTATAAATCATAATATGTCACTCTCCCTCTGAGGGAACATATTCACATTTTGGTAGGACCTTCTAATGACTGAACCTAGAGAGATCAGTGGACGAGATCACATTATGAGCAAACAGACACAGAGAGGGGGGTTGTGAGTTTATGGGTTTGACAATGCAGTGAGGGTCCTTTGATTGTTGTTTTTATCTTTCAACAGAAGCATTGCTCTTTGAATTGGGAGACTAGAAAGGCTATGTAAGTGGCCCAGGTTCTTCCCACTTAGCCGTCCTAGCCGTTTATAGCTGGTCCCTTTCTAATAGAGTTAGAAACTGTTTCTGATAGAATGTAGAGCAACTTCAGTTGTTTTCTGTACCCAGTCCTTGATTCATATGAGCAGATAAACTTGTGCTTTAAACATATTTTTATCCCTGTCTGGAAGTACAATGTGGTAAATTTATTCCTTGGTTTATAATCCCAGGCATGACCCTCTCTGAATCCCTGGAGGAAAACCATGAGGAATCTTGGATGCCTCAGAGAAGAAGGAAGCAGCCCTGAGAAAAGTCATACATAATGCTGGCCCATGTAACCCAAAGAGGAATGACCCTGAGGTTCTCCTAGAAAAAAGCAGTATAATATGTATGATGTACCCATTTTTTTTTTTTTAGTCCTCACCCGAGGACATTTTTTGACATTTTGTTCAGATAGAGTGGGAGGGAGAGAGAGAGAGAGAAACATCGACGTGAAAGGGACACATCGAGTGGTTGCCACCCACACCACCCAACCAGGGCCGGGGACAAACTGCAACCAAGGTACATGCCCTTAGCGGGAACTGAACCTGGGTCTCTCCGGACCGCAGGCCAACGCTCTAACCGCTGAGCCAAACTGGCCAGGGCTGATGTACCCATTGTTATGGTATAACATGAGCTGTGTGAACTTTATAAACATATATCTGGATATACTCATTCCAAAAAAGAAATCAATTTAAAAAAAAAAAAAAGAAAAACGAAAAGAAAAAGGCAGTCTTCAATGGCAGCCTCTGTATTTTGGAGGCTCATAAAAAGTCATCCATGGACCAGGCTGAGTGAGTGAGTGAGTGTGTGTGTGTGTGTGTGTGTGTGTGTGTGTGTATGTGTGAATCTGTGCATTGTTATGTTAAGGACCTGAAGCAGATGTCAATATGTTGGCAGGAATAGATCTGTGCTAAAAGGTATAGAAAAGATTGTGGAATTTTGTTTCACTCATCCAATTTATTCTGGTAATTTCATTCATACAGTTTATCTCACCATCCTAGGCACCTCCAGGCTCTGTTGAAAAGAAATGACCTATTAGAAGTCATGTTTCAGTTGGGTGAAGACACAGAAGGAGCAGAAATGCAGGCAGTGAATTCTGGTGACCAGTTTTGATGAATTGTGTAATAAACAGTTTGTCAAGTGCCTGGAGTATTTCAGGGTCAAGGAGTATCATTTGTTGTTGGAACTGATATGAACACCTTTGTAAGCAGAGAGAAAGAACAGGGTATAGTTTTAAAGGGGAGAATTCCTATGAAGAAAAGACTAAAAATGTAGCAATAGAAGACAATAAAAGCAGAGCTCTAAAGAAAAACAATAGTTAGTGGATTTTGTTTGAAAAGAAACACCTCAATGACTGGAGAAAAGGAAATGAGGATTGTGATGGATGTAGACATCAAAACAGGTAAATACATAATTAAAATAAAAGTGAATTAGAAAAAAATCTAAAGCAATTCTCAAAGCTGAAATTTTTTTTCTTTCTTTTTTTTCATCCTCACCTGAGGACATTTTTGCATTTATCTTCAGATAGAGCAGGAGGGAGAGAGAGAGAAATTTCGACATGAGAGAGACACATTGACTGGTTGCCACCCACACAACCCCAACCGGGGCCAAGAACAAACTGTAACTGAGGTACGTGCCCTTAGCGGGAATCGAATCCGGGTCTCTCTGGTCTGCAGGCCGACGCTCTAACTGCTGAGCCAAACCGGCCAGGGCAAAGCTTAAATTTTGAATAAACTTATCAGGTTGGTTGCCTAATCATATACAGAAAGATAATTTTAAATAATTATAAAACATACTTTTGATATATGCTAAGGATAAAAATAATTACTTTAAGTTTAAGAAATATTTTTTTTGCAGTGTTATTATTGGTAATAAATCAATAAGTTGTAAGTGATTTTGTTAATAACTTAGCAATCAAGGTTTTCAAATTAAGACTAAAGAAATACAAATCTAAAAAAAGAAATATGAACATTTCCTATAATCTTACTTTTGAGTTAGAAATATCAACACAAATTCTTTATTTTTCTCCTATGGCTGCTTTTTTCTTAGCTTTGTCTGCTTAAAAAACAGCTTACAAGTAGTAATAGAAAACCACTTAGCAATGATCACTTTTAGCACTTGTTTGTAATCTCTAAACGCTATTTCCCATGTAAGAAGCAGAAACTAGGATTTGGGTCTTGGGAAGAAAATGTGTACAATGAGTCTGGCATATTTTATTGTTCCAGAAAATAAAGAAGCTCTCAGAAAATCCTAGGGATGTTTAAAAAAAAAATCCAAGATTTAGTTAAAGAGGCCCCACTGGCTAAAGGTGGGATACATTAAATATCCAAAAGAATAATTACTTCAATTAATTAAAATATATCAAACCTAGAAAAATTTTTGCATAATAAAACTCACAAAGAAAAAAAAAAAGATTATATCTGGAGGTTATTTTAGCACCAACTTCACATGAAAATTGGTAAAAATCAATCAATCAATCAAGCAAGCAAGCAAGCAATTGTCCTATTCATCTACATGAATGTTATTTTATGGCAATGTAACGGTGAGGAGGAAATGTATTTTATTTGTAGAAAAATCATAACTAATCAATGCAGAAGAAATGATTTATTTCGAAAATTACCACTTGAAACTCCTAATGGGTAAAACAATTCTATGCAAAGATTATCAATGAGTATTAAAACCAGTATGTAAATAATATTTTATAATGGATGGATCACATTGACAACATCTGATCCTAAAAATAAATCTTAACACTTCTAAAAAAAATAATCTTTCTTAATGTTATAAAAAGATGTATAGTATATCTGTCAGGCATGAGATATTCTTATAATGCCCCCTGCCCCAAATCCAATCAAGCTTATAGATTTAACTACTAATGATATATAAGAGATAATGGAAAAAGTTAAACATCATGGGGAAACAATAAACTAAATTAGAACTATGAGACATTTTACAAGACAAATGACCTACTTGCTTTAAAAAGTAAAGGGCAGCACAAAGATTGAAGGATTGAAGGCTTTTGGATGACAGAAGGCTAGGGGTGTAAGAACATATAGGCATTGTTGACCTCAAGAAAGAATATACCTGCTAAGAAGGACTCCTTGTGGTTAATTGGGCTCAAGTGTATAATCTGAATTTAGCAGCCAGAGCTGATGGGCTTCTCATGTGTACTGCATAGCAAGAAAAGTCAGTGAATGAGCTGCCAAGTTTTCTGCACTGTGTTTCTGCTGTCTGAGCTGATGTTTATAAAGGAATTCCTGGAATCATTACTTGACCAATGGAGCTGAGACCTGCCAGGTCCAATAATAATTGCACAGTATATCCTTATTGGCATCTTTACTGACCAATCAGAGCAGCTCTACAACAACCAATCAGAATGTGCAATTCTGACCAATTAGGACAGTGTTATTTGGACCAATCAGACTATGCAAATTAAGATTTCTTATTTGCATAAAATGGACTAATCACAGACTAGGGAAGGGACTCTTTCTATAAAAAGCAGTCTCCACTTTGTCTTGTCTGAGTGTACTTTAACTTTTCTCTGGAGGCTGCATTTTCCTGTTTTGCAAACTCTTCATCTGAATGAAGTTTGTCCTTTTACTATACCCCAGATTGGGAACTCCTCTTGGTATTGGATTGGTGGCAGTGACCTTTTTGTTGACAGTATATACAAAGATAATTGAAATAAAACCTTATGGAGTCTAGGCTCAACAGAAAAGAAAAGAGATCTGGGAGAAGACCAATAGGTAGAAAAGGGAGGAGTCGGTAGACTGGAAATATCTATGAATTTAAAGAATGGGGAATACTATCTCTTATGAGGACATAAGAGATAAGAGGCTAGGAATTCATGCTCAGGAAAGAATATTGAAGCAGGTGACTTCTAAGGTGGAACAGCTCTGTGGATGATATTATTTATTGTATGCCTCTCTGCATTAGGGGCTGAAGTTCAAAAGGGGTAAAGGTATTGGACTGAAGGAGGCTTCAAGCTAAGGCTGTGGTTCTTATAATCCAGTTACATGAATTTTGAAATCTCCAAGGATAAAAGTAGGAGCTATGGTAGAAATGAAAACTGTATCTGAGATCTAGAGACTTCATTGAATAAAGGAGAATTCTGAACATGTAAGTTGATAGTGGTGAGTAAAGGCTGGGGTAAAATGTTATTAGTTTCAAAAGATGATGAGTTTTGACTGAAAGGTGGAGCAGCAATGATCTGAAAATGGCAATGGGAAATCAGGAGACTACCAAGATACTCTTGAAGCCAAGTGTGTTTGATAAGTAAGTGACTGAGTAGTTTCCTCGAGGCAAGACAAAGGAGTCCTTTGGTGAAGCAAGGCCTTTATTTAAAAATGAGATAGATACAGTGTCTGTTAAATAAGATGAACTCAGAACCTCCTTTTTTTTTTTTTAAGGGATACGTGGTGTGAAAAGAAATGAGTAGTAATGTGGGGAGAGAATTTATCAGCAAAAGGCATGGAGAGGCATAAAAGGTAGAGATAATTAAGTGAATTTCAACATTAAGAGGCACATTTGGAATAAAACCTGTACCACATTTACCTTTTCTCTATGGTGATATATATGTGTATTACTACCACACCTACTCACCTACTTCCTGATTCAACACATTGTGGCATTCTCCACATGTGTTAGTCTAGGCATGGTTTCCCATTTCTCCTCTATTCCTTAGAGTGCAAAAGGTAGTGGTAGAATTTACTCAATAAATACAAATAACTCTTCACATTTGCACCAGATACATTCTTAAACTTTTGTAAATTTTTCAATACCAGTTTAGAGTATGGTTACATTGATAAAGAATCTACATATTCTGATATGGAAAGCATCAAAGGTGATTTTAGATGAGGGTGGAGTTAAACATACTTTCTACCTAAGTAACTTGCTCTAACAGTTGGGTGAGCATATGCATGATACAAATTCATGATTTGGCAAAATTAAATATTTCTAAAGAATTTACAATTGCTTTGGATAAGTCTTAAAATTATATGGTTAATTCTGAATTACAAGATTTAATTACATTTTTGACTGATTCATAGTAATATATACTACTGTACGTATGAATACAGTAAATACGAACTGACTTTAGAATTTGAAATTCCTCAGAATTCCAGAATAGAACTCAATTGCTTTGTTGACTTGCCTAAAATTTTTCCTAGTTTTTCAGAAAGTATTTCAAACATTATGTCTTTCAAGCATCTATTGACATGCCATTTTAAGATATTCAGAGAATAATAAAATTTTGGATTGAAAATGAACCTTAAAATTCCTATAGCCTGAACACCTCTTACCTCTTAGCAATACTCCCCTTTTAAAAGTAACTTATATGCATGAGAAACTCACAATAAATCTGTAAAGTAAGTAGACTGAGGATTAGCTTTACTGATGGGAAAACCAAAGATCAGATGGGGTAAGCAACTTCCCAGCTAGGGGTTGAGACTTAAAATCAGATTTTTGACTCCAGATGCCTTAATCTTTCTATGACACATTTTTACTATTAAAGGACTTCATGGATGGAAGAAAAAAAATAATTTCTTGTGCAATATAGAGAAGAACTGGTGAGGTTAATTGGTTATAAGCCTGCCATTTAGTTTAACATACAAACAGTGAATGATGCTGGGATGAGCACTGAAACTTAGAGTCAGGAGATTTAGATTTAAGTCCCAGATCAACTTTTTGACTCTGGGAAAGATATTTAAACTCTGCTTCTCATGGTGAATGGAAATAATAATACCTGCTTTAAGAAACTCTTGTCAGATAAAGACATATACCATAGGATTTTATTTATAGGTTGAGTTTAAAAACAAATAAATATTCAAAACAGAAACAAACTCATAGATACAGAGAACAAACTGAAGGTTCCCAACTGGAAAGGGGTTTAGGAGGCTGGGTGAAAAAGGTGAAGGAATTAGAAGTAAAAATTGGCAGTTACAAAATAGTCATGGTGGTGTAAAGTGCAGCATAGGGAATTTAGTCAATAATATTGTAATATAACTATGTATGGTGTCAGGTGGGTACTAGACTTATGGGGGTGATCACTTAGTAAATTATATGAATGTCTAACCACTCTATACCTGAAACTAATATAATATTAAATGTCAACTGTAATTGAAAAAGAAAACAAAAAAGTAAACAGCAAATGAATTGCTGTATGTTAATGTGTTTGAGAATAACAATGCATAATTGGAATGCTTGATATTGTTGCTCTTGTCATTGTTAGCTATAGCAGGAAGCACATGATCCTCTCAATTCCCCCAGTACTCTTTCCTGTGTGACCAAGGGACCAGGAGCTTAACTCTGGAAGAGCTGTCTGAGAGGAATGTAGAATGAGTTCCGGAAAGCCTGTTGGAATTTAATAATGCATGAAAAATACACTGAGGGGAGGAAGGAACCAATTAGGAAGCAATTAAAGAGATTGCAATTATAATGAATCTTAATAAAGTCCAAAAATTATTAGCCTACAAATAGAAGACAGGCTAGTTACCTGTAGAAGGAAAAAATAAATAAATGGAAATAAAGTTTACAAGGCAAATACTGTGAAAACAAAGAACAGGAAAGGAAAGAATAAAACTATATTCTACTATTTCCTCTTTATGTCCAGATCCCCAGCATCATTCAAGAAGCTATTCTTATGACACTACTCTAAGCATGTCTGTTCAGCACTGTTATTAAATTCTTGGTCTTCCTTCACAGTTAAAAAAGTAACCCTGATAATTCCCCAAATAGGAAGTACAAATGGTTACTGAATTCTTGAAAAATGATCAATTATCTTATAAACCAAATCACAGCAAATTAAAACAATTTTATATCCCACTTTTTGAGTGTCCTATGCCTGCTCCCTGTTTACATTTGCATTTGGGGATCCTGCCTAATATTGAATATCTGTTGGAGGAACTGTCTGCCTGCCTGTACATGACTGTCCAACAAGAGTGCTGTAGAGAAAGGAGCTCTGGGAAAATAGTCAGGAGACTGAGCCAATTAAGACCTCAGCTCCAACAATGGAGTCATAAGAATCTTGATTGAGCCCTGTCCGGTTTTGCTCAGTGGTTAGAGCACTGGCCTGCAGATCGGAGAATCTCGGGTTTGGTTCCTGCTAAGGGCACATACCTTGGTTGCAATTTGTCCCCAGCCCCTGTTGGGGTTGTGTGGGTGGCAACCAGTCGATGTGTTTCTCTCACATCGATGTTTCTCTCTCCCTCCTGCTCTATCTGAAGATAAATGCAAATAAAATAAAATATAATAAAATAAATTTTAAAAAATCTTGATTTTGAGTCAACTACTAGCTATTAACTTTAATCTATATTACATAGTTAACCTTCAGAATAATCTCTGCCTTTGTTGTATCTCCATTTCTCCAGAGAGGGGAGGAGGACATATGATTCAAGGATTAGGTAATTTTTCCAAGTTCAGGGTTTTAGTAAAAAGCATCAGGTTCATATGTGAAAGGGTTTTGAAACTGATTGTTATTATCATCCTTATAAAAAAGAGGAACCTATGTGAGACACGTTAGATGCTAATGGTTGCAAAACAAATGGTGGGTGCACCTAAAGTTTATTAATAGTGACAAATATTGAGAAAATTTGAATTTTATTTTAAAATATGTTTCTATTGATTTGTTAGAGAGAGAGAGATAGAAACATCAATGTGAGAGAGAAATATCAATGAGCTGCTTCGTGCACGCCTCCTACTGGAGATTGAGCCCAAAACCTGGAATGTGCCTTGACTAGGAATCAAACCGGGACCTGTCAGTCCATGGATGACACTCAATCCACTGAGCCTCACCAGCGGGCTTGAATTTTATTTTAAAGGTTTACATTTTTTTTCTATTTTACAATGGAATTCTACATCAAAGCCAAAAATGTGGTCATGATATCTGAAGTCAGCTTTAAACAAGTAGCATAATTTTTTTGTTAGATTTGTTTTCCTTATTTGGAATTTTAGTGTGATTTCCTCAATCAATGATTTAAAGCATTTAGATGTGTCCAAGCCCAGAGAGATATAGTTGGTTCTTGATCTGGCTCCCTGAAGTCTTAAGACTCTGGTACCATATTATCTCTGCTCTAGTTAAATAAAATATACATGATATTTTATTGTTTACATCTTTTAATTTTTGCTAATTATAAAAATGATTGCAGAAGTATGTTTTTCATGTCTGATTGTTTCGTATGTGTGAGTTATTTTCTCACAGTGGGTTTGTACATTCCTTGGAGCAGAGGCTATATTTTATTATACATATATGTCTTATGGTTTTGTTATCGGTGAAAGTGAGGTTCTTGGGACACAATGGAATAAGAATTTTTGAACCCCCATTGGAGGATGAGGTATTATAGAAAGGTTTATTTTTGTGGACTTGAACCCCGGAGTTTTCATGGTCCCATTTCCCCTTGTCCCGCCAAGGAAGAATAGCTGTGGCTTCAATAGGCCTAGAATCAGAGCCAGTGTCCAGAGTTTTCAGTCCATATTGGAGTAGTGTCCAGTCCAGCATCAGTGTGTTTTCCCAGTTGCAGTCCATCAGTCCATTGTGTATGGGGTTCACATGGCCATGGGCCACAAGGGCAAATACAGAAGAGCCAAGAGAGTGAACTCCTTTGTTTGGGGGGTTATGTATTCCCAAATTTTTATGGACTTGCAATGGCCCTGCTTACTCTAGCCAATCCATGGTTGCACAGGCTTGAATGACAGGCACTTTCCCTGATCACCTCGACTCGTTGCACGTGCTTTCATCTCCCCTTTTTTGGACCCCTTCCCACAGTGATCTATAGGGAATCGTCCGGTGGTTCCCTGAGGAGTGTGAAGTTGCAGCTTTCTGGTAAAGCTGCCCAACTGGTTTGCTTATTACGTCTGGCCTCCCCCTTTGTTCTTTTCCTGTTACTAATAACTAGCTAATTACATCAGTATCAGTTTTATTCTACATATTTCCTCACCACCATTTGACACAGTGTTTGTATATTGCAGGCTACTCCCCCAGTGCATGAGGAATCTGAAACAACAAAATTTTGGAATTACAGAATTAGAGCATATTATGAGGCAACATATGACCTGGCTATCCTTTGATATAGCAGTTTGCCTTTCCACCCACCAACAGTCATTTGACCTGTATCTCAACCTCCATTCACAGTTCTACCAAGGTACTAGGGACAATTCTAGCATTAGTTAGAGAGGAGTTTTGGGCAACTATCACTTTAAACAATCAGGTGACTCAGAATTCATGTTTCTGGATTAGTTCTGATTTGTTGACCCAGTTAAAACTCTCTTATTTTCAAATAAATTTCTACATTGTAGGATCTTTCCTGGTTTCTCACCTTGATAGTCTTCTATTATTTCATTCTCTCTGTACAAGATATCATTTTCTCTCTTGATGCAGCACTGTAGATTGGGAATAAAACTGGATTTGCAATCACGCACATGCAGGTGAATTCTTATTTTGTCATTCCCTGCTATGTGATTATAGATAATCCTTCATAAAAATGAGTTATCTAATCTGTAAACTAAGATCAATTGTACCCTATTAAAAGAGCTGTAGTGAAGATTAAATAAAAGTAAAGAAATTAACTAGTGTTTAGCATTTTATAGTTAAAGAAATATTGGTTTCTTTCCACCTTCTTTTCTGTTTCTTTTGTCCATTCAACTTGGAAATTAGAGCCTTCTCCTAAACTTTGAGTTTATATCTCATCCTTGTTATATGCTTGTAGATCTCTATATTATCAAGCCTATCATCATTGCTAGTCTGCCTTTTTTTTTTTTTCCTAGTTTAGGCTTTCTCCTGGAACCTAGTATGGAAGTCACAGATGCAAAAGAAAGTAGAGTAATAGATTAAAATATTGTAAGAGATCCATTCTAAGACATTATATAGGTATTCCCCAAATTATGATTTTAATGTTCTAGTTTTACTGCTAAGTATAATATAATGTATATATGTAATCTCTTAAAGCATAGGTTAAAATATCAAGTATAAACAAGAAACATAGTTTAAAATTTTTTTCTTCAAATTGTTTTACTCAGTTTTTTTGAAAAGGCAATGAAAAATACTGATTTAATGTTGGAAGCAAGGGAAGATAGTTTATATTTTGCAAGGTATTTTGTAACTTTGGGAAATTTTTGTGAAGATATCTTGGACCACCAGCTTTTTTATTTTTATAAAGAAATCTATTTTACTCTAGGAAGAGATGAGCTTCTTGTGCATATAAATTATTGGGATGCTTTTATAATGCTTACTATCACATTATAATTTCATATGTCATGGTAACTTTTTCTTAGAGAGGCTGCTGACATCCCTTCCCTCTATATTGCTCATTCCTCAAAACAGGTGTTCTAAAGTTGACTTGTACTAAAGAGAAAACATATTGTCTACATCTCTTCTGAACTTTGTTTCTATGATGTCATGTTGGCAGGAAGTGATGGGAACATTTGCATCATGGAAATTGATAAATGCCATAAATCAGGAAAATATTTTTGAGAGCTGATTGTTAAAGTTTTACCAGCACCTTACCACCTCAACTCTGGACACAGAGTCATCAGATTACACCTGATATTATTCATTCTACAAAGAATCTCTTAAATGTTCACCTGCAGTTAGGTAGGTTTAGAGGGCACCCATTAACATTGAGAAAAGAGTACAAAAAGCTGTTTACCTTCTTTGAGTTGATGAACAAAAGCTTAAGCAACACTTGGTTCAAAGAGCTGGTTATTGGGTAGAAAGCAGATTTCTGTATGAGACTTTCTAGAGAGAGAAGAGATCAAGACTAAGCAACTACTACCCAAATTTTCAAAAGGGAAATTAGTTAGTGTGATTCAAGGTGTTTGCATTTAAGATCCAGTGAGAAGAAAGGCAAATAAGCCCAGTGTAATACATTATAGTGAATTGAGAGGGAGTCTGAGCAGATGAACTGGGCTTCCTACATGAATCTAAGGTACTTGGGGTAGCAGTAGTTTGTGTACCTCCTGCTGGTGGTATTTGTAGCAGCTCCCATTTTTACCATTGTTGTGATTAGAAAGTGCCAAGTGGTTGCAGTTAGGGATCAAGAGCTAAAAGTGGGAATTTGAACAGAGTGCATTTGGAAGCCCATTTGTGGGCAGGGAGTTGGATTCCAAGAATTTGACAGTCTTAGAGGATTGACATGAGTCCTTGAGTTCTCATCTACATGACACAAGAGGCAAGGACTAGATGGGACCAACCACACTGTTTTTTCTCCAATTGACCTTTGGAATCAGGTCTGCCTTCCTGACTTCCTGGGCAACTTGTAGGAACATGCCCTGGGAGTGAACTACTGGACTTTCTGACACTCAGCCAGGGAGAAAGCAGTAATTCATTTGGAAAACAAAAGAGCTAAGGCTATATTAATTAATGCATTTATCCAACAATTATTTATTAAACTCCCACTACATTGAAGGCACTATTTTGGGCATTCGGGATACATCAGTAAACAAAGCCAACAACCCCTGCCTTCGTCGACTGTGTTTGCCATGTTTGTACCATGAGTATATGGAGCAAATCACACAGTGTATTTCCCCTCGTCTTTATTGCACCTTTTAGAAGACTTCTTCAGAAATGAATTTACATTTAGCATATGCTTTAAATTCTTTTCTTTCATAATTTAACATACTCAGTTTGCATTCAAAGACCATTTAATTATGACTAAGCATATACATTTCTGACATGACAATTTATTTCTACCTTTGCACAATTATCACTACTAATGTCTATATTTTAATTTTTCTATTTTTTACTCACCTGGTAAAATAGGTATTTAAATTGATTTGACCATTATCTTTTGCTCGTTGTACTTTCTGGAGGTTCTGAATAATTACTTGCTGAATAGTTGATCATTTACTATTGATTATTTCCTGGTTCTAGAGGAAATGTGGGGATAGGAATGGTGTGACAGTGTCTTGGACATAGATAATCCAATAAATCAGACTAAAAAGATTTCACTTTGATCCTATTAACTTTAAGTTCTAAGCGGAAAATTAGATCTAAGTTTTCTAAATATTATAATTCTGTGCTTTGGATTAGGTACAAACAGGATTTAGAGAACCAAATTTATATCCTGTTCTCCCTTTCACTAATTAGGTAAGTTTGTGCAAATAATTTAAACTTGCTGAGAATCTATTATTAATTACTTAAACAGGGAAAATAGTATTTAATAGATTAAGACAAAGAGATCATGTATATGAAATAATTTTAATAACTAATGCTGGTGTATGATAATTATGTGCTGACATTTTATAAGTGGTATCATTTCTCACTACAACCTTTCAGATAGATATTGTCATTATTTTCATTTTACAGGTAATTGAACCACAGAAATAAATAACTTGCCCAAAGGTACATAGCTAGTTAGTAGAAAATTTGGGTTATGGCTCAGGCAGTCTGGCTATAGAATTAGCTTGTCGTCACTGCTTTCCTGCAGAGTTTCACAACAGCAGTACTACTGGCATTTGGGGCTGAATAATTGTTGTGATTGACTGTCCTGTGCATTGTGCAAGGTTTATCAGTATGTCTAGCCTCTACCTACTAGATGCTTGTAACAGCTCCACTACCAAACATGACAGCCCAAAACATGTGCTGGGGGTTAGGGGAGGGGCAAAAACCATACCTAATTGTGAACCCTCCCTCTACTGTATATTGTCTCATAAGAATGTATGGTATAGAACCTCCCCAAAGGCAGGAATTAGCATTAATGAGAAAGCACTTTGGACAATATTGTTTGTTTTCCTGCTTTGAACACCAGAGCCATAACCAAAATTAATGTTCATAAATACCTCAAGGTTTATTAACAGAAAAGTTAACTAAGGAATTTTTAAGTTAAAACTATGATATAAAATAGTTTTAGTTCTCTCTATGTATCTATGCACATTAACGTATCTTTGGTCGTAATAACAGTGATGATGATGACATTGGTGATAACGATGATATTGATAGTGGTAGAATTTGCCAGACTTTGTAAAAATAACTTTTTTTGTATTATTACACTTAATCTAAGATAGATGTGATTGCTGTCATTATTATCTGAGTTTTAAAGAGGATGCAACTGAGTTCCATAAAGGTAAAAGTAAAAGATCTTTCCCAAGAATGACCAGCTAGGAATTATGGCCTAGCTGATGGTTGAAATCAGGTTGACTCTGCTCTTCTACTTCCTCTACACCTGATTTTGTTTAGCTATAACCCTGGTTTTGGGTTTCAGAGCATTCAGTGGAGAGTATTTTAAACCTCTCTGGTGATAATATTCACTTCTGCCTTATATTCTGAATACACTCCATGGGCCTATTTTCTGCTTTTTACCACTGACTATTATCTGGCAGCTGTAAGTTGGTGCATTATTTAATCTCTTTATGTTTCCTATCATTGACAGTGTACAGAACCTAGGAAAAAAGGGAAGTAGAATTGTATGGCAATTCAGATTGGTTTTCTCTGAACATCTATAGCACACATGTAATTCACTATTCTAAGAACCTTACCATGACTATCAGCTAATACCAATTCTCTTATCTTGGTCATTTGCATCCAGATCATGGGGGTGTGGGTCTGAGTGGTAGAAAATAAATTATATGCGGCACTGTAGTTGCAACAGCCTGAGAAATGTATGTTTTGCCTTTCTCATCTCCATAGTAAAAGAGGTTGAAATGACTGCAGAATAAGCCAATTCACAGAACTTATTGCAGCTTTGTATATGGAATTATAGAAACGTGATATCTTTGTCTTAGTGTAAAAATATTGAAGGCATAGCAGTTTAATCCTTATAACCTGAAAAGCACCAGATACAGTGACTTGCACATAATAGTGGTCAGATAAATATTTGTTGAAGTAGGTTAAATGCACAACAAACTTTAGGGCTCTTTAGAGAAAAGACAGTTATTTATTGAGCAATTACTATGTGATAGCAACTGAATATGCCAATTATATTTATTTTTTCTCACAAACATAAAAAGAAGTTATTCCCATGTTATAGATTAGAAAACTGGAAGTTAGTAGTTAAGTAATTTATGTGAGAATCCACAACTAGTAAATAGGAGAAAAAAAATTAATTCCATTCTCTGAAAATATATGCTTTTTCATTCAATTGATCTACTTCCCAATTGGTTGGATTACTGGATATGCCCCCCCCACACACACACACATACATATTTACATATCTGTGTATGTACTTGTTGACTTGATTGGTTGATTTTGTCTCTTGTTCAACACAGTCCAGTTTGGATATTCTGATTATTAAGTTGTCTGAGTCTATAGATCATAAAAGTGAGCTGTGAAGAGGCTTATTTTACCTTATTATTTTTGAACTTCTGAAAGATCTGTTCCTGAAAACAACATCCTCCAGGGAAAACAAAACAAAAGTACACTTCACTGTCCAAAGTCTCCTGGAAGAATTGATAACCTATTTAAATAAAATCTTTCCTAAGAATTTGATTTTGAAAATGTAAAGGGAAATGTCATGGATAACTTGGTAATACCTCACAAATAACCATCATTTATTTAGGTATTTACACAGAGATTCTTCCTCTTGTGATAATTCCACTCACAGTGTATTCTGGAGTAAATTTTGAAAAACTATGCTCTCTCAGTGCCTATATAATATTTACTTCTTTTTTTTTTTTAAGGAGGATCATTTATATAAAAATACCATATCGATGAGAATTAAAGTTTTTCTATGTCATCAGCAGAGAAATTAAAAAATGTGACACATGCCCTGGCCGGTTTGGCTCAGCGGTTGGAGCGTCGGCCTGCGGTACAGAGAGACCCGGGTTCGGTTCCCGCTAAGGGCATGTACCTCGGTTGCAGTTTGTCCCGGGCCCTGGTTGGTCGTGCGGGTGGCGGCCACTCGATGTGTCCCTTCACATCGATGTTTCCCTCTCTCTCTCTACCTCTCTCTCCCTCCCACTCTATCTGAACAAAAAATGGAAAAATGTCCTCGGGTGAGGATAAAAAAAAAAAAAAAAAAAATGTGACACATCACAGAACCAAATCCTTGGGACTCATGCAACAAGCTGACATTATTTTGATGAGTAATGCAAACAAATAAATGAAAAGACAGTCAGAAACAAGGACTCCATATAAGATTTTAAAAGGTATGAGTAAAGCTGAAGCAGTAAATACAGAAGAGATACAGGGACAGGAAAAAGCAACATTTTGTTGCCTTAAAATTTTTCCTATGCTGTGTAATTTATCTATACAAATTCCCTTCTTTAACAAGATTAATTTCCTACATTGATTGATATAATTCTCCTTGTAGGTTTCCAGATTATTTCCTTTTTCAAGGGATAGATCAAATCCTATGTCTCACTGAAGGCTTCCCTAACTATCTCTCTTCTTTCTCTGGACTCATGTAGCACTTAACCAGGGGAGAAACAAATCAAAGGGCCTAAGGTTGCTGAAGGGAAGATGAACTGTGGTTTAAGAAGAGGAAGGAAGAGTGAAAGCAATGGGAAGTGAGAAGTCTTAAAGGAGCCAATTTGGGGAGATACAAAGTTTCCTATAGAGGCCATTAAAATTCCAAATTATCCTCAGCAAAATCTGCCAACAAAGAAAGGGTCACAGTTAGTAGAGCATTTAGTCACCAGAAGTTTGAAAGAGGGGGAGCGTGTTTATAGTGAGTCTTGAACTCTGGTAGTATCAGTTTGTTAATTTTGTTCTTCCCCTTCAATATTGCATTTGCTATTATGTTATTTTTTCCTGTCTTTACAAACTTTAGAATCAGTTTGTCAATAGTCACAAAATAGATAAAAGACTTAAACGTAATTTGTGAATCCATAAACATCCTAGAAGAAAATGTAGGCAACAAAATTTCAGACATTATATGCAGCAGATTTTTCACTGAAACAATGTCTAAGGCATGAGAAACAAAGGGAAAAAATGAATACATGGGACTATATCAAACTAAAAAGTTTCTGCACAGCAAAAGAAACAAACATCAAAATAAAAAGGGAACGTACTATATGGGAGAGCATAATTGCCAACAATACATCAAATAAGGCTTTAATTTTCAAAATATATAAAGTGCTCATACGACTCAAGAAAAGGAAGACAGGAGACCGAAAAATGGCGGCGGAGTGAACGGAGCTACACAGACCGTCTCCCAGAACCAAACTGGAATTACAACTATAACACAGACAAATCTACAGGAAAAAGCAACAGAAAAGCAGCTTGCGAGGACCATACAACGAGGGACACTGACTCCATCCCGGTAGGCTTGCGAAGGCGCGAGACGGGGCTGGGAGCGCATGGTCGGCAGCTCGGCAGCAGCCTTAGCTGTAAGCGGCGCCCACGGGTTACACTCCCAGGCGGCCCCGCAGCGCAGCCGGGACAGAGGCTGAAACAGCCACAACCACTCACCTTGGGCTCTGGCAGAGGGAGGGCGGACTGGACTGGAACTGTGTCGGGACACTCGGGGTTTGGAGGGCCCTCAGAGCTTTGGCTGAGTGCAGCCACTCAGGACGGTGGCCACATTGCTCCTTCCCAGGGCTCTGGGGAGAGGCAGCAGCCCCTCCCTCGGAGATCCAACCCCACCCTGTGGCCATTGAAGTGCTAATTGAGGCTCACTAACAACCAGCATCTGCCCCACCCTTGTGAAAGCCCCTTGGCTGAGCACCAGAGGGAGTTTTTCAATCAACTGACAACCCAAAACTGATCAATTAACCTAGACTGCTAGCCTCCAGGCAAAAAGCTAGAGGATAACAGTACGTTTCCTGGGCTGACAACTTTAACCAGGAAAGTAAGACTTGACAGTGGTGTTCAACGTGGGTCCTCCCTCGCTCATCTAAACACAGGAGAGGGGGCCACAAACAGCAGAACACCAACACCCACAGGGAGAACTTGACAGGCTCCAAAGCCCACAGTGATAGCTAAAATGGTGAAACACAGAAACAGAAGCCAAATGAAAGAGCAAGCCAACTCCACCGAAGATGAGATCAATGTGGAGCAATTAGGCATGTTAACAGAGCTAGAATTCAGAGCCATGATCTTGAGGAAGCTGAACAGCATGAGTAAGGACATAGAGACACTGAAAATAAGCCAAATGGAAATTAAAAACCAACAAGAAGAGATAAAAAATGACATATCCGAAATGAAAAACACATTGGAAGGTTTAAAAAGCAGAGTAAGGGAAGCTGAGGACCGGATCAGTGAATTAGAAGACAGGGTAGAAAAAATCAACCAATCAGAAAAACAAAAGGAAAAAACTATTAAAAAACAGGAAGACAGCTTAAGAGAACTATGGGACAACTGGAAACGTAATAATATTCGCATCATAGGAGTCCCCGAAGAAGAAGAAAAGGAGCAAGGGATAGAGACTATATTCAAAAAAATAGTGAGAGAAAACTTCCCTAATTTGGTGAAGGAAGAAGGCATTCAAGTTCAAGAAGCACAGAGAGTCCCAAGTAAGAAGAACCCAAACAGGCCCACAACAAGACACATAGTAATTAAAATGCCACAAATTAAAGACAAAGAGAGAATCCTAAAAGCAGCAAGAGATAAGCAACAGGTTACCTACAAAGGGAACCCCATAAGGCTCTCAGCTGACTTCTCACAAGAAACACTACAGGCCAGAAGAGAATGGCATGAAGTAATCAAAGTCATGAAAAATAAGAATCTGAATCCAAGACTACTCTACCCAGCAAGGCTATCATTCAAAATAGAAGATCAAATAAAGAGCTTCCCAGACAAAAAAAAAAGCTAAGGGAATACATTAGCACCAAACCAGCACTGCAAGAAATGTTAAAAGGACTGCTGTAATTAGCAGTAGAAATGGGAAGAAAAATAGAACCACACTAAACAAAAATGGCAATAAATAAGTACATATCAATAATCACCTTAAACGTAAATGGATTGAATGCTCCCATAAAGAGACACAGAGTAGCTGATTGGATAAGAAAGCATGACTCATCTATATGTTGTTTACAAGAGACCCACCTCTCAACAAAAGACTCACATCGGTTGAAAGTGAAGGGATGGAAAAAAATTTTCCAAGCAAATGGAAAGCAAAAAAAAGCTGGGGTAGCAATTCTCATATCTGATAAAATAGATTTCAAAATGAAGACCATAACTAGAGACAAAGACGGCCACTACATAATATTGAAAGGATCTATCCAACAGGAAGATATAACCTTGATAAACATATATGCACCCAATATAGGAGCACAAAAATATATTAAAAATCTTCTGGAGGACTTCCAAGGAGAAATCGACAACAACCCAATCATAGCAGGGGACTTCAACACCCCGTTGACAGCACTGGATAGATCCTCTAGGCAAAAAATTAGCAAGGAAACAGAGACTCTAAATGAAGCACTAGACCAAATGGATTTAATAGATATCTACAGAGAATTACACCCCAAAACTACAGAATACACATTCTTCTCAAGTGCACATGGAACATTCTCAAAGATAGACCACATGATAGGACACAAACTAAATCTCTACAAGTTCAAGAAGATTGAAATCATATCAAGCATCTTCTCAGATCACAATGGCATGAAACTAGAAATCAATTGCAACAAGAACATGCAAAGACATTTCAACACATGGAGGCTAAATAGCATGTTATTAAACAATGAATGGGTCACCAAGGAGATCAAGGAAGAAATTAAAAACTTTCTGGAAACCAATGAAAATGAACACACAACAACACAAAATCTATGGGATGCAGCGAAAGCAGTTCTGAGAGGGAAGTTCATAGCACTACAGGCCTACCTCAAAAAACAAGAAAAATTTCTAATTGACTGTCTAACCTCACAGCTTAAAGAATTAAAAAGCAAACAAAAAGAAAACCCCAGAGCAAGTAGAAGGAAGGAAATAGTAAAGATCAGAGCAGAAATAAATGACATAGAGACCAAAAAAACAATTCAAAGGATCAATGAAACAAAGAGCTGGTTTTTCGAAAAGATAAACAAGATTGATGGACCCTTAGCTAGACTCACCAAGAAACAAAGAGAGAGAACCCAAATACACAAAATCAGAAATGAAAGAGGAGAAGTAACAACCAACACCACGGAAATACAAAAGATCGTTAACAAGTACTATGAACAACTATATGGCAACAAATTCGACAATCTCAGCGAAATGGACAAATTTCTAGAAACACACAGTCTCCGAAAACTATTCCCGGAAGAGATAGAAAACTTGAACAGACCAATAACAACTAAGGAAATTGAAGAGGTAATCAAGACTCTCCCAGCAAACAAAAGCCCAGGCCCAGATGGTTTCACAGGGGAGTTTTACCAAACATTCAAAAAAGAACTAACACCCATTCTCCTCAAACTATTTCAAAAAATTCAAGAAGAAGGAAGACTTCCAACCACATTCTATGAGGCCAGCATAATTCTAATTCCAAAACCAGAAAAAGACACTACGAAGAAAGAAAACTACAGGCCAATATCCCTGATGAACATAGACGCCAAAATCCTGAACAAAATACTAGCAAATCGGATCCAGAAATACATCAAAAAAATTATTCACCATGACCAAGTGGGATTCATTCCAGGGATGCAAGGCTGGTACAATATTTGCAAATCAATAAACATGATACACCACATAAACAAAATGAAGAATAAAAACCACATGATCATATCAATAGATGCTGAAAAAGCATTCGACAAAATCCAGCATCCATTTCTGATAAAAACACTCAGCAATGTAGGAATAGAGGGATCATATCTCAACATAATAAAGGCCATATATGAAAGACCTACAGCCAACATCATACTCAATGGACAGAAACTAAAAACATTTCCATTAAGAACAGGAACAAGACAGGGATGTCCACTTTCGCCACTCTTATTTAACATTGTACTGGAAGTCTTGGCCACAGCAATCAGACATGAAGAAAAAATAAAAGGGATCCAAATTGGAAAGGAGGAAGTGAAACTGTCATTATTTGCAGATGACATGATATTGTACATAGAAAACCCTAAAGACTCCATCAAAAATCTATTAGACTTAATAAATGAATTTGGCAAAGTAGCAGGATACAAAATTAATGTCAAGAAATCGACGGCATTCTTGTACATCAATGATGAACTCACAGAAAGAGAAACTGAAAAAACAATCCCATTTACCATCGCTCCAAAAAAATTACGATACCTAGGAATAAACTTAACCAAAGAAGTAAAGGACCTATTTGCAGAAAACTACAGGTCATTGAAAAAAGAAATAGAGGAAGATATAAAAAAGTGGAAGCACATACCCTGTTCATGGATTGGAAGAATTAACATAATTAAAATGTCCATACTACCCAAAGCAATCTATAGATTCAATGCAATCCCCATCAAAATACCAACAACATATTTCATAGAACTAGAACAAATACTTCAAAAGTTCATATGGAACCAAAAAAGACCCCGAATAGCCACAGCAATCTTGAAAAAGAAGAACAAAGTTGGAGGGATCACAATACCAGATATCAGGTTATACTACAAAGCGACTGTAACCAAAACAGCCTGGTACTGGCACAAGAACAGGCATATAGACCAGTGGAACAGAACTGAAAACCCAGAAATGGACCCAAGGCAATACGCTCAATTAATATTTGACAAAGGTGGCAAGAGCATACAGTGGAGTAAAGACAGCCTCTTTAATAAATGGTGTTGGGAAAATTGGACAGCTACATGCAAAAAAATGAAACTAGACCATCAACTTACACCATACACAAAAATAAACTCAAAATGGATAAAAGACTTAAATGTGACCCGTGAATCCATAAAAATTCTAGAAGAAAGTGTAGGCAACAAAATTTCGGACATCATACGGAGCAGAATTTTCACTGATACATCACCTAAGGCAACAGAAATAAAGGAGAAAATGAACACATGGGACTCCATCAAACTAAAAAGCTTCTGCACAGCAAAAGAAACAATCATCAAAATGGAAAGACAACCCACTGTATGGGAGAACATCATTGCCAATGATGTATCAGATAAGGGGTTAATTTCCAATATATACAGAGTGCTCATACAACTCCACAAAAGGAAGACAAAGAACCCAATTAAAAAATGGGCAGAGGAGCTGAATAGACACCTCTCCAAACAGGACATACAAATGGCCAAGAGACATATGAAGAAATGCTCAACATCACTAATCATCAGAGAGATGCAAATTAAAACAACAATGAGGTATCACCTCACACCTGTCAGAATGGCTGCCATCAACAAATCATCAAACAACAAGTGTTGGCGAGGGTGTGGAGAAAAGGGGACTCTAGTACACTGCTGGTGGGAATGCAGACTGGTGCAGCCGCTATGGAAAACAATATGGTGCTACCTCAAAAAATTAAAAATTGAACTTCCATTTGACCCAGTGATCCCACTGCTGGGAATATACCCTAGGAAGCCTGAAACACCAATCAGGAAGAATATATGTACCCCCATGTTCATAGCAGCACTATTTACAATAGCTAAGATCTGGAAACAGCCCAAGTGTCCACCAGTAGACGAATGGATCAAAAAGCTGTGGTACATATACACAATGGAATACTATGCAGCGGTAAGAAAGAAAGATCTCTTATCCTTTGAGACGACATGGAGGGACCTGGAAAGTATTATCCTAAGTGAAAGAAGCCAAGCAGAGAAGGACAAATACCACATGATCTCACTTATATACGGAATATAATGAACATAACAGTCTGAGGAATACAGTAGACCCAGACACATGGAAGTGGGGCACAGACTGACATCCCTCAGAAGAGGGGATGGGGGGGGGGGGGGGGGGGGAAGAGATAAACCACAGAACTTATATGCATGTATGCATGACCAATGGACATGGACAACTATGCTGGGGACAGGGTGGAGGGGGGGTGGGGTGGGGGGTGCCAATGGGGTAAAAAGGTAAAATATCTGTAACAAAAAAGTAAATAAATAAAAAAAAATTTTCCAAAAAAAAAAAAAAAAAAGAAAAGGAAGACAAAGAACCCAATTAAAAAATGGGCAGAGGACCTAAATAGACACCTCTCCAAAAAAGGACATACAATTGGCCAAAAGACATATGAGAAAATTCTCAATGTCATGAATCATCAGAGAGATACAAATGAAAACAACTATGAGGTATCTATCTCACACCTGCCAGAATGGCTGCCATCAACAAATCTTTAAACAAGTGCTGGCAAGGGTGTGGAGAAAAGGGGACTCTAGTACACTGCTGGTGGGAATGCAGACTGGTGCAGCCACTATAGAAAACAATATGGTGTTCCATCAAATAATTAAAAATTGAACTGCTATTTGACCCAGTGATCTAGGAATATATCCTAAGAAGCCTGAAACACCAATCAGAAGGAACATATATACTCCCATGTTCATAGCAGCACTATTTATAATTGCTAAGATCTGGAAACAGCCCAAGTGTACCTCAATGGATGAGTGGATAAGAAAGCTGTGGTACATGTACACAGTGAAATACTATGCAGCTGTAAGAAGAAAGGATCTCTTTAGAGAAGACATGGAGGGACCTGGAAAGTATTACATTAAGTGGAATAAACCAATCAGAGAAAAACAAACACCACATGATCTCACTTATTTGTGGAATTTAATGAATAAAATAAGCTGATGAACAAAATAGACCCAGAGATATAGAAAGGAGTATGGTTCAGACTGACAAACCACAGAGGAGGGGGCTGAGGGGGAGGGATGAGATAAACCACAAAACTTACATGCATATATGCATAACCAATGGACAAAGACAACAATCCTGGGGGAGCAGGCAGGATGGGGAGGAGGGTGTCTAGGGGGAAAAAAGGAGAAACAACTGTAACAAAAATAATTTAATTAATAAAAAAAGTAATAAACTATAAAATTATACCATAAAAAATAGTCACAAAATAACTTGCTGGGATTTTAATGGGGATTATATGAAATCTTAAATTAAGTTGGGATGCCACACTATATATATATATATATATATATATTTTTCTTGAGTGTGGTCTACTTTCCACTTCATATAAATATATATCTATGTCCCTCATAACTCCTTGCTCAGATAATGCCTACAGTAGTAGGCCCTCAATGAAAAACCTGTTTTTTTGGTAAAACATTAATTCAGGTAGTCGGTGATTTTGATGTTTTGCTTGGGCAGTGCTTAGAGGCAAGAACTCTGAACGTGGAGCAATAAATGTAGCAATAGATGCCTACATATGGCTCTCTGATCTGTGGTAAAGCATGCTTTTTATTGTGTCTCTTGTGCATAAATACAAGTAGTCTCTTGTTTTTCTTTTATATTCTATTAATGGCAGTGAAAATAAGTATTTTGACAGATCATATTCTTCACCTTTGATTAGTTTGGTATGCTCTGACCTTCTAATTTAAGAAGTCCACTCATTTTCTTGATTAAACTCTATTTCCTTTATCAATGACCTGACATATTTTATAGAATTGAATTTTGTTCGATTCCGATTCAATAACCCTTTTGGATTCAACATTGTAATAGATACTAAAGTTGGCACTTTCATACATGTTATATTTTTTATTCACAAAAACATTGTATTTTTACTTTACCTTGGTAAGGAAATCAAAGTCCAAAGAAGTTGTGTGACTTTCAGAGGTGTCCCATCTGGAAAGCATCAGAACAGCGTAGGGAGTATGTAAGTGTTTATGGCATGGCTATCAAGCAACAAGGGAAGATACCCAAGCAGTATATACAAGATATTCTGGAGCAGTTTTTATTGAAAAATTCATGCAGACAGAGCAGTGGAACATGTGCCAGGTCCATGTCTCCCATTACGCCGTAGGCAGTGCAGAGCCATCTGGCAGGACCAGACGTCAGATTGCTGGAGAGAGACCCTGACCCTTGGCTATTGTGCTTTGAAGCTGCATTATCAGGAAAGTCCTTGTCCTTCCGCTGGTATAAACAGACGCGGAGATATAATAAATAAAGAATAACATATCTTATCCTATTCTATCTGTGCAATGTTAAATTAAAAAGTATTATTTAAAATAAATGTTAACATTAAATTTGAGACTGGGTCTTCGGACTTCACTTTCTATAATCATTTTATTTCACTATAGCAGCTGAGGAAAACCCAGAGCAAAATAATACTAAAACTTGCAGTTTGGGAAATTTTTGTCTGTAGGACATGAGACGCTAACGAACATGTTTAAAGAGAGGAGAGGTATAAAGTTTGATGTCCTTAATGATGTACATTGATGGCACTGTGGAGGATGAATTGGAACTAGATTTAGGAAAATTTAGTAAATGTAATTGTTTCATTGCTACACAGGACTTTAAATTTGATTATTTGAAGTAGAAAAGGAAGACGAAGGGCAGTTGCCAGAGGCAGAAGTGAGATTACTTAGTGACCAGTGAGTAGTGGCCAGGAAAGAAGACAGAGGATTCTTGCTGTTTGACTCTGTGTTTTCTGTGTTCTTGGGAAGTTAGAAGTATGGATGGCAGAAGTGAGTGAGTCAAAAGGGAAGTAGTTTTGACAGGATATTAAGGATAAGAATTTGAAATGCGCTGGGTAAGGCTGATTGGGGTTGTGAGATGGGAACTTAGGTTAGACCTGGCTCATGGAATATATATGGCAAATCATAATTGACTTTCCCAAAGCAATTTCACGACTGTAGTGGGAGCTGGAGTTGAATTGCAAAGGTTTATGTGGGAAAAGTTGATGAAAAATTAGGAAAAAGTGGAAAATATAGGCTACATTTAAATTTAGCAAGTAAAGGAGAGAGAATAGGAGTATGAAGGTCTTTTATTGCTTTTGCTTTCATCATAGAAAATATAAAATTTGGTGTGTTTCAATCAAGGAATAATCACGCAGAGAAGTGATGCTTAAATTGTAAGAGGGCAATTTGCAGAAAGTAGTTGTAAAGGTCCTGGGAAGAAATGAGAATTTATATTACACATATAGAACTTAAGGTTAGAAAGAAAGAGGGATGCATGCTTTTTAAAAAAAAAAAAAATAGAGAAAGCAATGGAGAAAAGGAAAAGACATTCTGAAGTGAAAGGGATTGATATGATTTACATTACCCATTTACTCATTTAACACATATTTATTGCAAGCCAACCTGAGAATGAAGCCAGCACAGAGGAAAGCAGAGCAAAGAAAGACAGGATGCCTGAGTTTAACGACATTTTGAGGACAATTCCTGGGTATTAGATGCACTTATGGGTAGTTGTGAGGTAATGGCGTGCCTATATTTTGCTTAACATACTTTGTTTCTGCTTATGATAGATATCTGTCACTTGCAATACGACCTCATTAGCTGCAACCATAGCTTCCTCCTTCCCAAATAATTCAAGTTTGCCCATGGCCGTGGCTATCTCATGCAACTCCATCTCCAATAACACTTCTTGAACAAACATCTTAGAATCGTATTTCCTACCATAACCTGTCTTTTAAGCTCAAGTATTCTAAAACCCCAATTCTAGGATGCTTTTACTGCTCAGAGATTTCTATATTCCATTTTCTGTATGTATCACCCTCTCTCATTTTGAGGAATTTTATTTCCATGGTCCACACAGTAAATGCTCCCTTACACATATCCTTGACCCCCTGACTCTTCTTCCCAACACACCTGACAAAATACCGATCATAGCTAAACCTAGTTATCTGTCTGCTCCTTGTTATTCATTGGAACAGTGACAACAGGAAAATAAGTGATTAAAGATTCTGTGTAAAGGGGGGTGCTTGGCTACTCTGGGCATCATAGCACAGTGACCTGTGTACTCTCACTAGAAACTCAGATGTTAGTAGCTCCAGGTGATGTTCCATGGGCTAGTCGGTCTTATTATTACCCACAGAACATAATCTTGGCTGCCAGAACTCTGGGAGCTGAATGAAGGAAGAGAGCATAGGTATCAAAATCTAGTGTGGGAATTTTTACTTCAGGGCCATTTCCTGAAATCAAGCCTCAGTTGTGCTGGGTTTTGCCTGTGTGGCCTTTTGTATTCCATCTTCAGAAAAATCCTAAGTCCTCTTGGGATAGGAATAGATGGTTGCCCATCTGTAGAGAACAAAAGAGAGGATCTACAGTTGAATTTATTAAACATATTTTCAGAAAATTCTGCTGATTTTAGCTATGTTTTGTCTCCTTTTCTTTTCCGTTTTTAAGCCTCACCCAAGGATATTTTTTTCATTTATCTTGAGATAGAGTGGGAAGGAGGGGGGAGAGAGAGAAAAAGAGAGAGAGAGAGAACAAGAGAGAGAGGGCAAGAGAGAGAAACATCGAGTGGCTGCCTCCCACACGACCCAACCAGGGCCAGGGACAAACTGCAATTGAGGTACATGCCCTTGATCGGAATCAAACCTGCGACTCTGGTCCATGGGCCGACAGACACTCTAACCACTGAGCCAAACTGGCTAGGGCTGTTTTGTCTCCTTTTCTAGAGATAATAGGGCCACCAAGTTTTGAGCCTTCTGGGAGTCCTGAAAAGAAAATTAGATTGCTTTTAAGTTTAGCCTCCTTTTACCTCAGGATCCACCTTTCCAGGTTTGCTATCAATACTACCTGGTTCATTTGCTTTTCAGATTCCAATGTTTCATTGCTCTTGTGTTCCCTCATATCTTCTTTATCCTCGGGGACTGATTACTTAAAACACATTCTTGACTCTTATTTTAGTAGTGTTTTAGGAGGGAGTAGGGTTAATGCAGGCTTTAACTGGCAATTGTTATCCAGAAATGACTCCATTCCTGAAGTACCAGGCAGCTTTATTCTTCCTTCTACTTGTGCTCTTTAATTGGTTAATAAATTGTCCTTATTCATAACTGATGAAATTTTCTCCAAGTCCTACAAAAATGACAGTTTCTGGTCATTTCAAATAAGAAAATTATTCAGAGTATTCTTAGCTAATTCAATGAAAATGTATTACATATCAACTTTGACAGGTAGCGTGTTTGGCAAATTTACGTACTTTATTTCATTTGTTTCTCGGAAGTAACCCTATACGCCACTTTATAATGTGGACACTGAAGCTCTGAGAGGTTAAGTGACTTTTTCCAAACCACAAAGCTAGCAGGTAGCTGAGCTAAAATGCAGACCTGGTCTCCTCCATGCTGTCTTGCCATTCAGCTTCATTTTTATTTCATCCAGGAGCTATTAACAAGAGGTCCTTATGCTTTGTTCTGAAGGAACACATTTCCTGTCTCTCTTAGCCCAGTAAAGATCAGTGAAAGATCAATAAACAAAAACAAACAAACAAATAAATGAATAAATACCTAGTTGTTCTCCTGGTTTAGTTTGTTGTTTTGCAAGTAACTGGTACTCATTCACCATAGATAACGATTTCTCTCTCTCTCTTCATGAATTTTTACTTTTTCAACTTGTTAGGAAGCTTTTCAGTCAATATTTTTTTCAGTACCACACTTTCTTTCTTCTCCTTTAGGAACTTCAGTGCACAAATATTAGATCCTTTGTTATTAGCTTTAAAGTTTGTGTTTTTAAAGCCCTTGTCTCCTCTCTGTTGATAAGATTAGATGATTTAGATTATTTTCAAGCTCACTGAGTCTTTTTACTATCATTTTTATTTGACTATTGAATCCATCCAGTGAGTTTTAAAATTTTGTTATTGTAATTTTTAGTTCTTAAATTTCCATTTTTTTAAATAAAATTTTCTATTTTAAAATGTTGAAAGAATGTTTGCAATGCCCATTGGATGGTTTTTACGAGATGCTTTAAACTCTTTTAATAATATTGCAATATTTGGGTCACCTTGAGGTTGTCCTCAATTGATTGTCTTTTCCCAGAGCTCTTCCAAAGCTGAATAATTTTAAATTTAATTCTGGACATCTAAAACATTATATGATGAGACTTTGGGTCTTGTTTAAATCCTATAAAAATGTTGATGTTTTTATTTTAGTAGGCTCTTTACCCAGTTAGGTTCATGCTGCACTTTCCAAACCTCCTCCTGTGGGCAGGGATTCCAAACTCAGTCCAGATTTCAAAGACTTGGCTGCGCTATGCATCTGTTTCTAGTGTGCGCCACCCAGTGGAAAGTCTGGGACCTGGGCAGCAGTTGTATCATTAGTTCTAAATGTCTTTGCTAATTAATATCAAATTCATGCATTTGTGGCATGGGTTTGGGCTCTGAATTCATAAATAACCTCATCAGGTTACCTCCCCAAGCTCTTCTGGTTTCTGTAAACTTCCCAACAGTTTTTGGTTCCCTGGAGCCTTCCTTCATAAGTGGGTCCCATCCTGTTGGAATTGCAGGCCTACTAAAGAGACAGAAAAATTATCCTCATTTAGAATTTTGACTCTTGTGAGTTTCTCTTGTAGGCTGCTTGTCCTCTGCTTCCATCCCCAACCCCACAGGACTGCTTGGGAATTAGGGTTTAAGAAAATGGAGAAAAAAAAGAAACATTGGAGATTTCTGCATTATTTATCTGTGTTAGGATTTCCCCTCCATGCTCCTCTTCCTAGGGCTGGAGGAATTTTCCTGGTGCTCTCTTCATAGGGAAGTGCTAAGTTCAGGATTAGAGATATCTTAGCTGTGGCTTTTGTTTTTTGAGGCTCTTAGTGTGATTTTATGAAAATTCAAGAAAAGTTTACAAACTGTAGATTTTATTTAATTTTTTAAAAATTATCTTTATTGTTGAAAGTATTACAGATGTTCCTCTTTTTATCCCCCACTTGATAGCCCCCTCCACCTTCACCACACTTTTGTCTGTATCCATTGATTGCGCATATATGCATATAAGTTCTTTGGTTTGTCTCTTCCCGCCTCCCCTTCCCTCTGAGGTTTATCACTCTGTTCCCTGTTTCCATGTCTCTGAGTCTATTTTGTTCACCAGCTTATCTTGTTCATTATATTCCACAAATAAGTGAGATCATGTGGTACTTGTCTTTCTCTAACTAGTTTATTTCACTTAGCATAATACTCTCCAGGTCTCTCTATGTCGTCTCAAAGAGTAAGAGATCTTTCTTTCTCACAGCTGCATAGTATTCTATTGTGTATATGTAGCATAGCTTTTGTATCTATTCGTCTGCTGATTGATAGAAACTTGGGCTGTTTCCAGATCTCAGCAATTGTAAATAGTGCTGCTATGAATATAGGGGTGCATATATTCTTTCTGATTGGTATTTCAGGCTTCTTATGGTATATTCCTAGAAGTAGGATCACTGGGTCAAATGGAAATTCCATTTTTAATTTTTTGAGGAAACACCATATTGTTTTCTGTAGTGGCTGTAGGAGTCTGCATTCCCACCAGCAGTGTACTAGAGTTCCCTTTTCTCCACAACTATTTAAATTTTTTATACTTACAATCTTATGATAGAAACACAACTAGGCATAATCTCATTTGGTGATTAAAAATAATATGAGAATTTATATGAATAAGCACAGTGGGCCAAATGGCTCCATTATCTGGGCTCCCTCTTGCTGTGTTGGCTCACTGAGAGTACTGAGTGCTTTATCTGGAGATTGGAAGGCAGCTAATGAAGATTTTAAAGCAAGGAGTTTGCACTGTGAAAGAGTATTTTGGTGGCATGTAGGGTCGGTTAGGACACTGTTTGAGTAATCTAGGCTATGGTAGGCGGAGTAATAATCCCCAAGATATCCCAAGTCCTTACACCCAGAAGCTGTGACTATGTTACCTTATATAGAAAAAGAGACTTTGCAGATGTTATTAAAGACCTTGATAGGTGAAGAGAAACCTAGATCATCCGGGTGACCCAATATAATCACGTGGGTCCTTCAAAGGGTAGAATCTTTCTTGGTTTGTTGTTAGAGAAAGATATTGGAGGAGAGATGCAGAGAGATGGAGATTGCTAGCTCTGAAGATGGAAGAAGTAAGCCTTGGAATGTGGGTGGCCTCTAGGAAGTGAAAGAGGAAAAGAGATGGATTTTTTTTCTAGAACCTTCAGAAAGAAACAGTTCTTCCAATCCCTGTGGTTTAGCCCAATGAGACCCATGTCAGACTTACCTACAAAATTGCAAGAAAATAGATTTGTGCAATTTAAACCACTAAGTTTGTGGTGATTTGTCATGGCAGCTGTAGGAAACGAATACACAGGCATAAATTGATGGCGACCTAAGGCTACTAGCACTCAAATGGGGAAGAGTGGACTGATTTGAAAGCTATTTAGTAGGTAGAATGGATACAACTTGGTAATTGATGGCAGCTGTGTGAGTGCTGGAGACAAGGCAGGGTTTGAGAGGACTGACTTTAATTTTGAAAGAAGTTCTATTGTGGGTAAAATGCTATCAAACAACATTGCTATCAAGAAACAATGCTATCAAGAAAAATTATATGTGAAATGAAGTCAGTCGATATGGCAACTACATTGTTGTCTATAATTAGAAATTGCCACAGCTACCTCAACCTTCAGCAGCCCCAGTCTTTAGTTAGGAGCTATCAAAACCGAGGCAATACCCTTCACCAGCTAAAAAGATTATAACTCGCTGAAGGCTCACATGAGGGCTAGCATTTTATTTTAGCTGTAAAATATTTTTAATTAACCTATGTACATTGTTTTCAGACATAATGCTATTGCACAGTAATAAACTACAGTATAATGTAAACATAACATATATACACTGGGAAACCAAAAATCTGTGTCACTCACTCTATTGTGATATTTGCTTTTTTTGTGTGGTGGTCAGTAAACAAACCTGCAACATCTCCGAGGTATGCCTTTACAACAGTACAGGAACACATTTCTTCCTTGCTTTCCCCACATAGTTATCTCATATTTTTTACCTTTGATGCATATGATTATGCAAAATTCTGACCAGCTCTTTCTTTGGGCTTTGATACATACTTTATTTTGATATGATTATATTGCTATATATTATTTATTAGGCTCCAATATGCTCCTTCATGCTGAATGAAAAGGAGATGTGGGTAAAATATCTACTCAATTACCCTGAAATGAGAGGGCAAATAAAACTGAGAGGTATAAATAGGCAGCTCAGAAAATTATTTCTATGGTAAAGTTTTGTATTTTTTTTATTGTTTAACTAGTTTGTTCATTTAATAAATGTTTTCAGGAAACTTTGTTTTCTTACCTTGATAGAAATAGAGGAGGGTATAATTATTTAAATATTTTAATTACTACTACATTGGTAAAATGATTTAAATTGTTAAGTGCTGAGCAGTTTATACTACTCTTTACAACTAGTATTGCATTTAATACATATTACAATGCAATGAGATAGGGAGGGGCAGCCTCAGGAGAGTATTTTGAACCTAGTAAACATCTAATAAATGTTTGCTAAAGACTAGTCTTATACAGATTTTATTGTTCCTTAAAGTATGAGATTCAAGGATATAATTATTCTAATCTGGAATTTGTTATCAGCTATGTGACAGTTGGTTCTTAGGTCTCAGCTCTCTCTTCTCTAAGTTACCAGTAAACTTTAAGATTTGCTTTGTCAATAACATTCTCTGATGTGGACCTTGCTTTCTAAAGAACTACATTTATAAGTTTTTTACTGGCTTTTTTTGGGTATTTTTTGGTACATGCCCCTAGCAGGAACCGAACCCAGGACTCTCTGGTCCTCAGGCTGACGCTCCAACCACTGAGCCAAACCGGCCAGGGCCTTATTAGTTTTTTTTTTACTTGAAAATTTTAGATTGTCCTGACTTTGCAAGTTGACCATTTTATCTGAACAGATTCTGTCATTTAACTCTCCTCATGACTCTTACTACCCAATAGATGGTCAATAAAAGTATTTTGAAAGACTGAGCTGGTGATTGGGGCAGTCCTAGTGTTGTCTGCAGCATTCGTCTTTGGACAATCTATCTGGGACAACTTGGGTTGAAGTTGGATAGATATGAAACCATTGCACTTGACACATGGATGTGAAGAATGCTGATGGAGTCCAGTTCACATGGTGATTTTAATTCTCTAAGAAAGTCTGAAATGCTGACAGGTTTCATATATCCCTTTTATGACTTGGAGTGAGAAAGCGGCAAGAAGAGTGGTTTTGGAATTTGAGCACAAAATCCAATATAGAAAGTGGACTAAAATGTAGAGATGATCTCAGTGTCCCTGAGGTATGGGAAAGGGGATCCTCAGACACTTGCTGAGTGACTGGCTATCTTTGTTTGACCTCAGGATCACCCTTGATTTTCTGCACTTCAACATAGATGAGAATTTGGATCAATCAATATCTTTCTCTAGTCTCCAATCATCCGTCTTGGGTAGGCAGTTCTTATAGATCAGTATGTAGCTACGTAGCTGTGGACAAGCCTCTGTTTAACTGTGACTTTTCTTACAACTGCCCATTTATTTATTTATCTCCACCACTAATATTTAAGACCCTTTGTGGCAGCAAACACATCTCTCTAATTTGTTGCTTTATATCTGGTACCTTCCTCCTACTTGTTGATAGAGGTCACTCAGTAGGCAAATGTTGAGTGAATGTGAAATAAGAAAACAGGAGTGGGCAAAAGTAGTTGTGAGTATGCAACACAGAGTTTATTCTTGTATTATTAATTATTAATCACTGTATCATTTTCCATATATCAACTGTAAACCTACTTTTGCCCACCTGCATAGGTAATAACCCTAGTCAGGGGTCCAAGAGATTTCAGCATTGAAGGAAGCCTTTATTTATGGGGAGTGAGGTGGGGACTCAGAGTTGTGATGATGTTAATCACAAAAAGAGTACTCCCAGTGTCTCTTTTAATAAAGAAATAAAAAAACCATATTCTCTTTACAAATACCAAGAACATACAAAAGTGGGTTATTGGATTTGAATTTCATGTTTTTAAAGATTTGTACAAGAAAAACCAAACAGACACATGTTTGAACCGGCATACTATCAGACAACTTAAATGGTAGTTGAGAAAGTGTGTGAGGAGCCTTGTAGAAGAGGGAAGGCAGGTGGTGCTGGGAGAGGATTAGCAGAGGCAGCCAAGGGCATTCCCAGTATGATTTTGGCTGACACAGCAGACACAGCATGAACCAAAGTCAAGGACAGGGGCCGGAGGCAGGGGCTTAGAGATATTGCTGTACAAACCTCCAGGCGGCTACTGATAAGGAGATCAAGACATGTTTTTACTGATAAGCAGGGCCAATGCAAAGGTCAGAACTTTGATCATGAGAAATTTTAATTACTCTGATATTGATCAGAACACCTAGGAACCAACTACAAAGGGGAGAGTTCGAGAACAGGGCTGGATTTCTTAGTTATACTGGGACCTGACTGCTCTTCCTAGGCTGTGGTCAGTTGCTATTCTAACCGCATCCCAGGAAAAAAGCCAACTCTGATAATGGGTTAGACTTTGGGGAATGACAGTGACCACAATATTATTAGACTTTAAATGCTAAGTGGAAGACACATTAAAGGAAGTTGATTTTGAAAGAACATGTGGAAAGCCCTAAGGACCTTTGATGGACATTTTATAATGTAAAAGGAAAGAAGGGAAGAATATTTAAAGGTGAATTGAAATGCTTCTTATAAATCAATAAAGAAAATTAAACCTCCTTAATGATCTCAGACCAATAATACAGTTTCAGAGTCAGTAATACAGTCTGTCCCTGTATATCAGGTATCTCTCTCTGGCCTTTGAAAAACTGCTTTTTGTGACTTTACACATGTCTGGCTGAGTGAATAGGCTTTTATTTGGATCGCAGTGGGTAGTGCCATATCAATGGAGACCCTAATTTAGTTCTTGAAATCTTTCACCAGGATTTGGAATGCTTCTGCACCTATTTTCTCTTTTCTAAGCCTTGCTTCCCCTTAAATATATTTTCTGCAAAGACAGCAGAATGCTGTTTCTAAAAGATAGGTTTGATAGTTTCACTCCTTTGTCAAAAGACAATTCTCCGAAATTTGGTCTTCACTTACTTCTTTGATCTCAGTGCTTGTTGTCCCGCCCTAATATGGATCCCGCACTTAGGCATACCTAAATCCTTTTGTCTTTGGAATAATTTTCTTTTTTATTTAACATTTTTGAAGAATCTTAGAAAATTTGCAAAGATAAACCAGAGTTTACATAAGTCCTCATTCATTTTTCCCCATACTTAGCATCTTACCTTAACACGGTATATCCATCAAAACTAAAAAACAGCCCTGGCCGGTTTGGCTCAGCGGTTAGAGCGTCGGCCTGCGGTCCGGAGAGACCCGGGTTCGGTTCCCGCTAGGGGCATGTACCTCGGTTGCAGTTTGTCCCCGGCCCTGGTTGGGTCGTGTGGGTGGCAACCACTCGACGTGTCCCTTTCACGTCGATGTTTCTCGCTCTCTCTCTCCCTCCCACACTCTATCTGAACAAAAAATAGAAAAAATGTCCTCAGGTGAGGATAAAAAATAAATAAATAAATAAATAAAACTAAAAAACAAATATTGATACCTTACTAGTAATTAAAATCTATGATTCATGTAGATTTTCCCAGTTTCTCCACTAACATATTTTTTGTTCCAGGATTCCATTCAGGATATCACACTGCATTTCATCATCATGTCTCCTTAGTCATCTTGGGCATTTAACATTTTCTCAGATTTTCCTTGTTTTTCTTTTTTATCTTGAGAATTTTGAGAAGTACTGGCCAGGTTTTTTTGTTTTTGTTTTTTTTAATCCTCACCCGAGGACACTTTTCCATTTTTGTTCAGACAGAGTGGGAGGGAGAGAGAAGAAGAGAAAGAGAGAGAAACATCGATGTGAAAGGGACGCATCCAGTGGCTGCCACCCACACCACCAACCAGGGCCAGGGACAAACTGCAACCGAGATATGCGCCCTTAGTGGGATCAGAACCCTGGTCTCTCTGGACCACAGGTCAATGCTCTAACCGCTGAGCCAAACTGGCCAGGGCCTGGTCAGGTATTTTGTAGAATGTTTTATAATTGGGTTTGTTTAATACTTTTCCTCATGAATAGTCTAGAGTTATGGGTTTTATTCATTCATTTATTTTGGTGTGAGAAGAATACCACAGAGGTAAAATATTCTTGTCATTAGATTATATCAAGGGCAACACCATCAACATGAATTATCCCTCTGATGCTAACTTTGACCTATTGGTATAGGTACTTTTTGCCAGGTTTCTCTATCGCAAAAATACTGGTTTTCCTTTCTATATTATATTCTTTGGAAGTGAGTCACTGCATTAGCCTATACTCAAGGGTGAGGGGAGGATTGAGTTCCACTCCTGGAGGGAACATAATTAATATATATTATTTGGAATTCCTCTTAAAGAGGATTTTTTTCATTTGCCACATTTATGTATGTATGTACGTATGTATATATGCATAAATATTCATTTTATACTTTGTATTATAATGTAATACTACTTTATCTATTTTGTTGCTCTATGTATTCCAGCTTTGGCCATTGAGAGGTTAAAATGGTTGGCTCAAACCTTTTTATTTCTGGATTAGTAAGGACAGCTTAGCTACCAGTAATGAAATCAGTTTAGACCTGTTTTAGCTAAAATCGGGAAATTTCTTACAAGGACATAGTAACACTTCCCAGAATCTCTAAGCTAGGTCATATCTGGGCCCAAAAAGGACTGAGCTGGATATTTACAAGGCGATCAGGACCCTTACTTCTCTCTTCTGCTTTACTTTCTGTGTCTAGTTCTTTTTTCTCAGGCTGCATCATGGGACATTGCTTTTATTTCAGAGTTACTGATTTCTTGTGTTAAAGATACAGCCACATAAGAAAACTGATATGACTTTCTTAAGGTTCCACATTAAAATTATTTAAAAGATAAATTGTTTTTGCCTAATTTAGTTTAAATGTGTATTACTGGTCCAAGATGTTATGGTTAGGAGTGCTGTGTGGGTTCTGAAGTACAAACTTGGCTCTAGAGTTCACACCTGTGTCAATATCATAGAGTAATGAGACATTTCCCAGAGAAAGATGGGTTATTTTGAGTCTTCCAGACACCCCTAAAGGATCCACTTTAAACATATGTGGCCTGAATAATGTTGCTCCTCAACCTGAAATGCACTTTTATCTTTGGTCTGCACAGACAGCACTACATCAAGCACTCCTTCTTCTTGGATATCATCTCTGCCTAACTACTCCTCTTAGTTATAATCTCATGTGATATTCCTATATAATTTCATTATTAATAAATACATTTATTATTTATCACATATTATATTCACATTTTTCCCCCAACATGCCAAGCTTCTTGAGGAAGTTTTCATGTGTAGCTCATCTTGACATCTCTAAGATCTATACTGTCTCTAGCAATAGATGGTTTTTGAATGAACTAATAAACAAGTATGCTAACATGTATTTAATTATGGTAAGGCTGAAGGCACTGATATTAAAGTGCAAAATTAATGAACTTTAGTTAAAAACAGTAATGCTTGCTGATAAAATAGTTAAAGAGAGATTCTTTTCTCTGCTACTCTCCACAAAGAAGTCTTAGAAAATAGAATGCCTTAAAAAAAAAAAAAAAAAACATAGCTCTTCAGTGATGAAAAGAACTGGGAAAATTCAAACGCAAATATGCTGAAAAATTTTTTATGAAATTTGTATAATTGAAAGAAAATCCAGTGTTAATTTGCAGGGCTTGATTCAATTAGCAAGAATGGATTTCTCAAATGTATTTGTAGAAGACAGACGGTAAAGAGAAAATTGGTTTGCTGAAAAATGAGAACAGGGAATTAGAGACACAGGCTAAGCAAAGGGAAATTTGTTCAACAGCTGTAGTTTGATGTAAGGGAAGATAAGGAATCACTTCAAGCAGAAACCATAGTTCTATCTTAAAGTAGATAAGCCATAGCTAAGGATGGATAGATGACTAAGAAGAGGCAGGTGAAGGAAACACAGATGTAAACTCTTCCAACTCTGTCTAGACTCATTGAATGAGTGATGGAGGCCCTTATCTCATACTTGGTCTTACCTGGTTTCTGACTTTTCCATCACTGAACAATAGACCACTGAGGATTTAGGAACCTCAGTTGGAATTCTCAACCTGCTGTTAGTGTCTCGAACCAGAATGTTGCACTGGAAAGAGCACAGCATGATGAGTCAGGGAGAGGAGCTGGAATTCAAGCCTTGGGTTGATGTGACTTTGGATCACAATAGTGTGTCATTTGAAGTTAAGACTATGGCAATAGAAAAAGTTAACTACAAAATCATACTTGGTAAATAAGCAAAAGACCAAGAGAGAATTAAGAATTCCTGCACTTACGGAATAGAAAGAGGCAGAGGGGATCCAAATAAGAAGATTAAAAACAAATGATCCAGAAATAAGAAGAGAATAAGGATGTAGTGTCACAAAGAGAGGGGAGGAGTTTTCAAGTAGGAGAAACTGGTTCATGGAGTGAAATGCTGCAGAGATTAGGTTTTAAAGTAAGAAGGTTCTAGATGATTATTGTTATCTCCATTTATAGGATATTATTTTGATTATCTTTCCAGGAGGTCCATGGCTTTGCTTTCATTTTTTTTCTTTCTTTCTTATTATTTTTATTGAAATAGATTATTTACTTTTCATCTTCACCCAAGAATACATTTTTATTGATTTTATTTTATTTTTTTTATTACCCATATTTTATTTATTTATTTATTTGGTTTATTTATTTTTGTTACAGATGTTTCTCTTTTTTCCCCCACTGATTCCCCACTCCTTCCCTCTCCCCACCCTGTCCCCAGCTTTGTTGTCCATGTCCATTGTTCATGCATACATGCATATAAGTTCTATGATTTCTCTCTCCCACCCCACACCCTCTTCTGGGGATTGTCAGTCTGTACCCCACTTCCACGTCTCTGGGACTACCCCATTCCTCAGACTGTTATGTTCATTATATTCCACAAATAAGTGAGATCATGTGATATATGTTTATATCTAAGGCCCAAACAACATATTTTTGGTATGGAGTTGCTCTGATAACATTATCTTGTATTTTTAAATCTTGTAACATATTTTTGCTACGTTAAGTTTCCTTAATATCACTGCTAACCACTTCTTAAGGTAAGATAAGCTGGTGATATTTTATATTATTATTTTACTTTGGATCCCTGCTCCAAAAACATTACTGGGGGTGACTTTGTTCTTTAGGAGAATGATTTTTGAATTAGGGAGGCAATTTGGATTTTGGATAGGAAAAAGTATCTTAGACAAGTCATTTAGTCTATCAGAGACTTATTTGTCTCATTTGTACTTCTACCAAATGGGTCTAAAGATATTTACATCACAGAATGGCTCTGAAGATTTATGTAAAAATGAGTGTACAAATGAAATATTAGTTTCTTTGTTACAGTGTACATTTATACTTAATGGTGTTTAGTTTAAATGAGATGACTTTTGAACAGATTATTTTCTCTGGGTTAAAAGTTAAGGTTTAGCCTGTGGCTCTACAAGTTAATGTCATTCTGTATTCTTTCATTATCCCAGAGTAGTCTCTGTACTGAAACATTTGTCTTGGACAAATACTAACTTAAGGTCATCTTCTCATTTTGCTTGTGGTCATTAGGGAAATATCACAGATAAAATTTTGTATTACTCATTACATTTAAATGAATACCTCGGACTCTCCCAAATTAAGCAGTCTCTTGTTCTACTGAAAACATTGAACACCAGAAATTAAAATGTCCTTGAATAATCATTTCTCCAAGGTTCAGGAGAAACAGTGGAAAGAGGGGATTGTTCATGCAAGTAAATATGATTTGACTTCCATTGCCACAGGCTTCGCTCTCTCTCTGTTTGTCATATTTGGCACTATCAGAATAAACTTGTGGATCATGTTTTTCAAGAGAGGGACCATCAAAAGACACTTGCTTTGGAGTCTTGATTGTTTTCCTCCCTACCTGGGCCTTGATCACTGGCTTACTGACTCCATATTCAGATATGAAAGTATTGAATGTAGTAAATAATGGATTTCTTTTACAACCTCATACTTGGTGACCTCTCCTACAGAAAACTTTCTCTGACCTAATTGCCCAACTCTGCTTCTCTCCTCTCCAGAAAACTTCATTAAGGTCCCCCAAGTCTCCTGCATACACCATCACAGCACTATTCATCCCATTGCACTTTGTGATTCCAATGACTCTCTCCCGGACCAGCTGTGATAGCTTTGACAGATGGTCTTACTTTTTTAGCCTCTGTGTTTTTATCCCGATGTCCAAAATACCTGTGATGCACTAGGCATGCATTAAATATCAGTTAAATGGTTCAGCAAATGGACTGACTGCTGATACTATCATATTTATGTTTCTGTAGTTCCACAAATTCACATTTTTGACCCAGACATCACAGAAATACTTCAGTACTCACTCTATTGGTTCAACAGTGGCCTTGGCTGTGTTCTGTTTTCAGCATACTTTGAAAACACATGCTCATTTTCAAACTACTCTGAAACTATTTTAGGTACTTGTGTATTAGAAATATTCAGGACTTTGCCTAGCTTTCTAAAATAATCCAGTTGGAAGCAGGACATCTGAAGGGTGAAGGGCTAGATCGAATATTATCATCTTCTATAAAACTTTTTGTGATTTTCTAGAGTGTTAGAGCCCTAGAATTTTATTCCTTCTCTCTTATAGAACTCAATGTGTCATGGTTTAATTCATCCATTTATGGAGGAGATAAGACTGGGAGTTCCTCAAGGACAGTATCTTTGTTTCTTATTCATTTAAAAAAAAAACTTTTTTTATGCTTGGCAGAGTATCACCTTCAAAGACTTTGCACATTTTGTTCACTCTGAATAGAACTATATTCAAAATCCTCTACCATTACTACCTCCCACCCTATTCTAATACCAGTACAAACACATATACTTCACTGGGTAACACCTAAACATCCTTTCAGTGCCGTCTTTTACTTACCTTCAGAAATGTCCTATGACTGCTTCCACCCTCACCCACACACTTATATTTATCACATTATATTTAAATTGTTCACTTTATTTTTCATACTAGCCTGTGCGCTCTTTAAGCTCGAGAATTTCATCTTGTTCTCTTATGTCTAGTCTTAGCCTGAACATGGTAGGTGATGGATACAAATATTAAAAAATATATACCACTTCTGTCATTCTTCTGAGCATGTACTTAGTGAATTCTTAGCAAAGGAGTGAATCCTTCCAGCCTATTTTGCATACTGGTGTTCTTCATATCAACACCTAAACTTTCTTGAGTTCATTGCTATGGAGATTTCTGGAGAAACTTTAAGATATTATGTGGGGTTAGGGTTCAGTGAGTAATGATAGGAACATAACATTTACATGTTATATGACTGCTCTTGATTGAATTTTAAGAGTAAGTCTATTAATTCTAGCATAATCTGTTGGGGAGGGGGCTGCTTTGTAGATTGGTCTCTCTGTGGGGGAAAGAATTGACTCACAGAAATTCAGTTCTGAGAGAAGTGGAAAAGGTGCAATAGGAAAATGTCTTGCAGATTGTGTCTATCTTGTCAATGATTTTTCTGGTGACAGCCTGACTGAGGGCCTCCTGAGAAGTATCAGATGTTACCTGTGTGTGAGTGGAAGCTTTTAAAGAGCAATGATTATTATTTTTTTTTTATTTCTGTTGATGACTTGTTTCCTTATAATCAAGCTCTCCACCAAACAACCTAAACCAAGGAAGCATTATATTCAGTTGTCTACTGAAAATGATTATTTAGATGAGACTTCCAGGGAAAATATGTTCAAAAGTGGGAACTTGATTAGCAATGTTTGTTCAGTTTAGTTGTGAATGAATGCACACTGTTCAGAGTCACCTCCTCCATGACACATGTTCTATGCTAGCTTACGTAAAGGTCACACCTTTGCTTTCTCCCTCCCCCCTTCACTCTATTCCTACCTTATACCTATATTTGTTGATTTTCTATTATATATAGGCCTTTCTCTGGTACCGTAGATAGAAAAAATTAAACTCACACCCTATCTTCAAATAATTTTAATGAGGATTTATATAAGTAAACAAATAATTTTAACCCAGTTTAAGAAATTTTGATAGAGACATTTACAAAATATTACCTGAGGATGAAAAAATAGTTCAGTCTGTGTTAGGAGAGAGATGAACATTGTCTCCCCACCAAAAATAAAATAACAACACAAAAATCCACCTACAATAAACAAACAAAAACCCAGGCTTTTTAGTGGAAGTGATCAAACAGTAGTTCACTAAAGTTGGGGAAATACAGCATCTCAGGAAAGAATGCCATTTCTCTATAGGGAATCAGGTAGATTTTCAAGGAAAGCACAAATCTGTGCTTTAACCAATACAGACATGTGGCTATTTATGTTTAAATGAATTAAAGTAAAATAATATTACATTTCGCTTTCTCTGTTACACAAGCCATGTTCTAAATGCTGAATAGCCACATGTTGTTAATGGCTATCATATTAGATAACAGATATAGAGCATGTCTGACATCACAGAAAATTCTGTCAGCACTGGTCTAAATTTTAATAATTGTGCTAGGGGTAGAGGGCACAGTTTTGAGGAATGGCTCATAATTCAGATTGCTTTGTGAAAAAAGTTAAATACATTATATTAAATAAATTGTATTTATAGACAATAATGATTGCCTACCATGTTTTATAGTGTGTATATTTGATACCCATAGATGTCAGTGTCCCTTTATGAAACTTGAGACTGAAATTCAGAGAAGAAAAGCACCTTTTCTAAGGTTACTCAGATGGTGAATGGCTTGAAGTAGAAGACTTGGACCCCAAAAGAATGAATATTTAGGAAGGTTGAATTATATATGTGAGACAATGTGAAAAAATAAACATTCCAAATAAAAAAGTGTATGATGAGAGCTGCACTTGAGGAAAAATAGCTTGTAGTGGTAGATTGGTGAATGGCTTGTCCTTGGTCAGGGGACTAGTTTTCATCAGGTGTCAGAGATTAGATCTCAGAGTATTTTCGAGGTTAATAAATTCTCTGTAAAATCCATAGATTACCACAAAGGCAGAAGTGGTTTTTAGACTACAAGCAACTCATGTCTCAGAAAATGTAGTAATCTAAAACATTTGTGGCTTGTAAAATTACTCATATGCTTGTATATGTTTGGGATTATCGTATCATACCCCCACACTCACACACATACACACCTGCCCACCCACCTTCCAAGATGTATCTGGTCTCATAACAATCACTGGTGTCAGAAAGGAGTTTTATTATGACATGTAAATTCAGTGGAACTTTAGTATTCTTAGTTTTACTTTTTATTAATTCACTCAACAAATATTAACAAAAGTTTACTGTGCTTGGTACTAGAGATGCAATGACAGTTTAGTTTGTGATCTAGCAGAAGATACAGAGAAAAAATCATGCCATTACAATACTCAATACATGCTACAGTGACAATTTGTTCCCTTGCTAAAGCACAAACCTGAATGCTGAGCTGTGAATTACTAAGATAGTGAATGATGATAGTCTATCACATCTCAATGCAGCTGGATTGTTTTCGCCTTCTCCTTATATACTTATAAATTCTCCTAAGGTTATAAAAATGTTTTATTTATGAAATATTTCTGACAGGGGAGAGATAAAACTTTAGTAAATGTTGAAAACTGTGGTTAAAATTTGAAGCTATGCCAGGAAACTCATTACTCTCAACATAAATATAATTTGAGGCAAAGGAGAAAGCCTGAAAAATAATATATTTATAAATTTAGGAGTTCACAAAGGTTTCAGAATAGAAGCATGTATGCCTCTAGAGAAATGTCAACTGTAAAAAAGGAAAATAAAAAGTCACTCTTCTGGGTCTTCTAAAAACAAGTTGCACATGAGATCACAGTAGACATATCATAATGATGATGATGGATTTTATTCTTGAGGGTGTCTAGGCTATTGGCCTAAATGTACTACATGAGAAGTTCTTCTCTGAGTCTTGACAGCTATTTGGTTATTTAGCCCCAAAAAGTGGGTATAGGTCTCTTCTTATATTAGTCACAGAGTTTAGATGATTTTGTTACAAAGCAATAATAAATTGAAATACATTTTTAAAGCAGAAATAATAGTTCCTGCTCTGATTATGCTGTTCAGAAATTATGCAGCATCCTAGTACAGCCAGTTCGTACTATTAAATCAATCCTTCCACTGATAACAAGTAGTAATTGTGAAAAAATGTTTAAAAATATAGAAACAGTTGAAGGAACCTGAGAACAGCTAAATGCAGAGACAACCAGAGGCATGTCTGCCATCAGAAGAATAGAACAGGATTGGGTAAACTTCACATTTTTATGGCTCTCGGGCTGAGAACATGTCTCATTCTGTGCATGTGGGGTCCCAATCTTCTACTTTAACCCATTCACAAGCTGAGTGACCTTAAAAAAGGTGCTTTCCTTCTCTGGTTCAAAAACCAGAGGGCAGGTTTTAGGGAAACCACAGGTATTAGAAATTGAGGGGAATTCTGGAAAGGAGAGAACCAGAAAGGGAAGAACACGGTTTGGTGTATAAATTCTGCACAAATCTCGGACTGATCACTGAAACAGATGTATGTGGAACAGATTCCGAAAACCCTAGTTAAGGCTAAAAGACCAATTGCCCACGTGGAGAAACAGAATGACAGTTGACACTCAGAAATGACCTGGCTATTGTGATTATCAGACAAAGATTTCAAACCAGCTATTTGGGTTTAATTGCATTTTCTCCCCAAAATATATTGAAGTCCTAACCCCCAGAACCTCAAAATGTGACCTCATTTGGAAATAAAGTCTTTACAGAGATAATCAAGTTAAAATGAGGTCATTAGAATGAACCCTAATCTAACATGAGTGGTACCCTGACTGGGAATCAAACCGGTGACCTCTTGGTACATGGGACAACGCTCAATCCACTGAGCCACACTGACTGAGCTTTAGAGGGAATTTAAAATCTTAAATGCTTATGTTAGAAATTTGGAGAGAAATCTATAGTTTTAAATGCTTTTCTGACAAAAACCTAAAATAAATGACCAAAGTATCACCTTAAGAAGATAGAAACAAACATACAAATGGCAAAGTAAATGCAAAATAGGTATAGGTAGGAGGAAGAAAATAATAAAGAGAAAAAGATCAATAAAGTATAAAAAAAACACAATAGATAAAATTAACAAAGTTGAATCTTCTGCATTTGCTTTCCATTGTTAGCATTTAGCCATACAATCCTGCTCCGGCTAGAATCTGGGAATAGAAGTTTTCCAGGCTCCCAGAAGCAGTGCATAAGAAAAAGCTTAGAAATGAGGCTGAGTACAAATAAGTACATGTTTCCAAAGGACAGCCATTTCAGCCACAAACTCTAGTCTGGTACAAAATCCAGCACCAAAGGGACTCTGTTTTGAAATTTATGACTTCTTCAGCCTCTAGTGCATTGTTAGGCACGTACACTGACTACTTAATGAATGGCAAGGTAATAATAATAATAATAATAATAAAAATAAATAGAGTTGTTTACCTCACATTCTCCTGTGGAACATGTCATCCTGGGTGAAAGGAACATGGCAAAGTCACAGCCTGGGAAACTATCTCTGAGTGTGTGTGTGTGTGTGTGTGTGTGTGTGTGTGTGTGAGAGAGAGAGAGAGAGAGAGAGAGAATGTGTGTGTGTGTATAACTTTAATTGATTGTGGGTTTCAATCTTTGGTCTTAAGTTCTGTCCTAAAGTTCTTACATAACAATGTTTGATATAATTTAACAGGGGATGTGATATTTCTATTATTACCAAAAAATGTTGAGTGGAAAAAATATTCTGGGAAATAGGCTCTGCATAGGTAATCAAAATTATATGAATGCAAGATGTCCAAGTCACTAATTATAAAAAGAATATAATTTGATTCTAATACATTACTTTGTAATTAGAAAATACAGACTTTTGCATGTTTCAGACAGTAACATCTTTCTGCTTTTTAAGATGATGTATCCATGAAACAGTCATTTGTAACAACTTTCATTATGACTTTCATTTTCCAGAAAGCTACTCACCACAAAATGATAGGTTTCAGTTTCATCAAGGAAAGATTTTAATTATAATACGACGTGTTATATTGTAGAAATTGGGGACATTTAGAGAAAGCAAAGTGACATGTGATTTCAGGCTTAAAAAATGATTGGTAAGAACACTTAACATTGTGAGCTACCCTCTCAAAAAATCTTTAAGTGTATAATGTGGTATTGTAAATTATAGGTACGATGTTCTACCACAGATCATCTTGCATACATAATTGAGATTTATGCCTGTTGATTAGCAAGTTCCAATTTCCCCACTCCCCCCTTGACATTGGTCTTGGCAATGATTTCATTGCCTATGACACCATAAGCACAGGTAACAAAAGCAAAAATAGACAAGTGAGACTACTTCACACTGAAATGCTTCTGCACAGTTTAGGAAACAGCAGGGTGAAAAGGCAGCCTATGGGATAGGAGAAAATATTTACAAGCTATGTATTAGATAAGGGGTTAATTTTCAAAATGTACAAGAAAATATTACAATTCATTAGCAATAAACAAAAAACTAATAACATAATTATAATATGGACTAGATACTTAAGTATACATTTATCCAAAGAAGACATACAAATGGCCAACAGGTATTTGGAAAGATGCTCAAAGTCACTAATAATCAGGAAAATGCAAATCAAAACCACAATGAGATATCACTTCATGCCTATTAAGACAGCCTATATACAGATATATAGATATTCAAAAATAAAACAACTGTTGGAGATAATGAAACCCTTGTACATTTTTTGTGAAAAAGTGAAATGGTCTCCTGGTGAAAAACAATTAGGAGGTTCCTGAAACAATTAAAAGTAGTACTAGCATAGTATTCAGACTTTTTAAAATTAAACTTTTAAAGTAATTATACATTCATATGCAGTTCTATTAAAAAATACATAGAGTTCTTATATTCCCTTTTATCAGTTTCTCCTAATGGTAACAACTTGCAAAATTACACTATTGTTATATAGTCAGGAAATAGAATATTTTCATCACCCAGAGGATTTCTCATATTGCTTTTTAATAGCCATATTTTTTTCTCTAGTCCCCACCCCTTTAAGCACTGGTAAACACTATTGATAATTTATATAATTTTGTCACTTCAAGAATTATATAAATAAAGTAATATAGTATGAAAACTTTGGGGATTGGCTTTTTGTCACTTAGCATAATTCACTGGAAATTCTTCCAGGTTGTGAATCTATTGTTCATTTCAATTTATTATGAAGAAGTATGCTATGGTATGGATAAATCGCTGTTTATTTACTTCACTCACTCATTGAAGGACATATGAATATGAATTTCCAGTTTTGGGCTACTATAAATAACACTACTATAAATATTTCTGTGCAGGTTTTTGTGTGAAGATAATTCTTTTTTAATATTCCATTAAAATTTTATTTTATTTTTCAATTACATTTGATGTATAATATTAGTCTCAGGGTGATCACTTCACAGAGCCTCTGCTCCATCTACTTCACTGGTGAGTCCCTGCAATGTATTCTTCATTTCAGTTAGGGTATTTCTTATTGCTGGGTAGTTCTTATGATTTCTACATCCTTTATTATACTGTTGAAATTCTCATTAAGTTCATTGAGCATCCTTATAACCATTGTTTTGGACTCTGTATCTGGTTGTTTGTTTGCCTCTATTTAATTTAATTCTTTTTCTGGAGATTTTTGTTGTTGTTTCATTTGAGACCTCTTTCTTTGTCTCCTCACTTTGGCTGCTTCCCTGTATTTATATCTACGTACTAGGTAGAACTGCTGTGTCTCCCAGTCTTGGTAGAGTGGTCTTATGTAGTAGGTGTTCTGTAGGGCCCAGTTGGGTAGCCTTCCCAATCACCTGAGTTCAGCACTCCAGATGCACACCCCATGTTTGCTGTGTGCACCCTCCTATTGTAGTTGAGCCTTGATTGTTGTTGGCATGTTAATGGGAGGGGTTAACCACCAGGCCAATCAGCTATGAGGACCATCTTTGACTATGCATAAGGCTAGAACTGCTTCTTGTAGGTGATATCAAGACCCTGAAGATCATCATTAATAGTGACATGTATAGTGGTTATTTGTCATTGAACAGAAAATACCCTTGTTGAGAAAATACTCTTGTTGAATTCTGCACCTTCCTCTTAGTAAAATATTCATACAAAAGAAGGAGCCCTGGCTGATATGGCTCAGTTGTTTGAGCATCATCACATGCCCCAAGGGTCACTGGTTTGATTCCTGGTCAGGGCATATACCTAGGTTGCGGGTTTGATCTCTGGTTGGGGCATATATGGGAGGCAACTGATTGATGTTTCTTTCTCACATTGATATTTCTCTAAAATCATAAAAAGAGTCTGGCCAGTGTGGCTCACTGGTTGAATGTCATCCCATGAACCAAGAAGTCACCAGTTCGATCTCTGGTCAGAGCACATGCCCAGGTTTTGGGCCCAATCCCCAGTAGGGGCATGCAAGAGGTGACCAACGAATTGATGTTCTCTCTCATCGATGTTTCTATCTCTCTCTCTCTCTCTCTCTCTCTCTCTCTCTCTAAAATCAATTAAAAAATATTTAAAGTCATCAAAACATATTTTTTAAAAGATAAATGGAAGATAAGCAGATATTATTGAGCAATTACCAAATGTCATACTTATTACATGCTTTACTCATTCAATTTTTTCAGAAATCTTTCACAGAATTTAATAGCTAAAGAGGTTAAGTTTCCCCAATTCACACAGTTTTAATGGTAGCTTTGAGCATAAATTCTAGGCAATGCCAAAGTCCATGTTATTTTTACCATGGCATGATGCCTACTGCTTTTTAAATAAACAAAATCTAAAATTCAAAAACACAATCTCCTTATATACACATAGTATTGCAGAACCTGCTTATAGGGCAGTTTGATTTTTGGCAAAAATAAAGCCAAATATTGTTCAAGGAAACAAATGGCTTCCTAGGGAATACTGCATGTAAGTATTGTTGTTTTAATCCAAAAGAGGAAGAGAAAGATTTCAACAATGATAGATTTCCAGCTGGGCCTTGGAGAAAGGATAAGGATTTGGATAGATGAAAAGGTGAGGCAGGGCCCTCTGGGTGGAGTAGTGACTCAGGCAAATTGACTCAGGGAAAAAATTATTAAAACCATCATATTATAATGGTTCCAGGTAAGGACAATAAAGCTCTGAAGCTAGTGTTAACTAAAGACAGTCATGGATAGAAAGATCATTGTTTTTTGTTGTTTTTCCCTCAGGCATATGAAATATGTTGTGTGCTCAAATATATAGGGCTAGTCTTTACCTACTTCTCAGAAGAAGTTTCCAGATGGTGATATTAAATATTATAAGTGGAGAGGGCATTATGAGTACAATAAATAGTATTTCACACAGTACCCAAAAGGATAAAGGGATGTAAAGATTTGCTCTACTGCTTTTAAAAACTATATACCTACATGAAGGACAAAACTAAGGTTTTAGCAAAAAAAAATGATAGGGAAAAAAAAAAAAGAAAAATTACTCAAAAGCAAATTGAGGACATTGAACCAAAGTTGCTTTATGTAGTCATTAGAGGTTGTATATAGAAAACACTATTTCACAGAGATAAGGAAATGGCATTAGTGTTTTCTGATTTAGAGTCATCAAAATCTATTTAGTTTTTACGTCTAGATAAAGTTTCTGACCTTACAGGAGACTTCAAAGACAGATAAGTGGGTAGATAAAACACCCCAATGGAATTTAATTAAAGCTATAATGAACACTGGTATTGTGTTATCTAGATGAATTTTCAATCTCTTGCAATACCTGTAATGTTGGTAGATTTCACTATAGTCACGTTCATGCATTTGGCTGTGAGATATTTGCTGATGGTGTGTTCAAGGAACAAAGAACCATTTGGGGCTGTTTAGAAGTCAAGGCCTTTATATTCTTTGAGACCATAATGGAAGACAATAAATTAAAGATAAGGTTGAAAGAGTTATAAAGGCTAAAATTTGTAAGATAGTAGTATTTTCAATATAGTTATAATTATTGAGTGCTTATTATGTGCCAGAGATATTATATTCATTAATTCATTTATCCTTCATAATAATCCTATGAGGTAAGTAGGGACTATTATTAACTCCATTTTATAAATAGAGAAACTGACATCTAGACCAGTAAAAAGCTTGTCTAAGTTCACTCAACTACTGAGTGGCAATGCTGCGATTCTAATCCAAGACTGGGTAACATGGTAATATGAGTGCCCAGCTACTCTGCTATACTGGTCTTAAACTCTATGTTATACATCATCTAGTTCCATTTGGTAAGCAGCAGTGGAAAAGACAGAGCACTTGATATAGAGCCAGAAGACCTGTATTTAAGTTCTAGTTTTGCTTCTTACCAGTTGTGTAACCATCAGCTCGACTGGACTGCATGTCTAGGATAGTTCAAACACATCCCTGGTGGTGGATGCTGACTCTTAGCTGGGAGCTCAACTGGGGCTTATTCACATGCTTTTTACTTCAAAAACTGTAATTTGTTCCTAAATGTCAATTCCTTCAGTTCTGCTCGTCAAACTTCTATTTATTCCTTAAAACCTATGTCTAAGCCATCATTCTGGAACCATCAGGTTGACTTGCTCTCACCATCCTTGATCTCCTTGAATAAGTTGTTCATCTCTCTGTTAGAGCTTTCATTCTCTGACATGGTCGGTATTGAATGAGAGGTCAGTCTACCCCAATAGGCGGTAATCTCAGGTGTTGCAACCAAAACTTTGCATATTTTTCTTTAGAAACTAGAATTGTCTCCATAGTTGGCATGTAATAAATGCTGATGAATAAATGGTATTAGGTCAGCTTTCCACTATAGCAATTTAAATAGCCCAGAGTTTACACCCTGGCCAGTTTTGCTCAGTGGTTAGAGCATCAACCCACAGACCAGAGAGTCCCGGGTTCAGTTCCCGCTAAGGGCACATACCTCGGTTGCAGTTTGTCCCCAGCCCCAGTTGAGATCGTGTGGGTGGCAACCAGTCAGTGTGTCTCTCTGACATCAATGTTTCTCTCTCTCTTCCCCCCTCTCTCCCTCCTACTCTGTCTGAAGATAAATGCAAAAATGTCCTTGGGCAAGGATAAATAAATAAATAAATGGCCCAGAGCTTTCTTGTACAGCAGTTAAGTTACTTATTCAAGTAAAATCACTGAGTGAAGTCAGAGGGTGAGTCTATGAAATTGACTCAGTAAAGCAGGATAAAACTTTGTAAGTCTCTTTGTATTTTAATTTCTTCCCCAGTGTGTGGCATATTGACAATGCCATTTATTTGTTTGCATAAATCAATGAAGTCTTAAGAATTATTCTGATGCACATTATTTTTTTTATTAGAGAGAAGGAGCTGTATGAATGATAAGATAGTAAAGCATTTCCTATATCCAATATCAAAGAGGAGTTGCAAAAATTATTATATTCCCCAACTAAAAGTTTTAGAAGCAAAGTGTTTTCCTTTACCCCCCAAATTTTTCTTAAATATACACCTAATAATTGAGTCACCATTCATTTATTACAAAAACATTTATTGGGCACCTATTGATGTACTAAATCCTGGGGATAGAGAAAATTAAACAACACCAATTATTTTCAAAAACACGTGCTGAGAGTGATTAGGGACCAAATTTGTCAATTTTTAAAAAATAGGAGATAAATGAAATGAACAGAAGTAGCTAGTACAAATGAAATTTGACACAAATAAGAAAATGATTCTGTTTGCTTATTTAAGGGGATGCCTAAAATAGGATGAAATAATTGAGATGCATTTTGAAAAATAAGTAGCAAGCTACTAGAAAGAATGCGGTTAAGAGGGAAAAGAGCATCCCAAGCAGACTGGACAGCAAGGAGAGACACAGAGTCACTGAAACCTGCTCTTGACACCACATCTTTCACTGGGACGCTATAGAAAGTTTGGGAGGAGAGTGTCATGATCAGAAGGTGATTTACAAGGGCAAATGTATATGTCTAATGGAAAAATGATTACAAGGAAGAAAAACCAGAGGAAGAGACACCAATTAGGAGGTTATCGAAATATTTTAGGCTGACAGGGATGAGGAATATGAATTCAGGTAGGGGCCTTGGGAATGGTGAAGTAAGCTTAGGTAACAGAAATATAGCAAAGTGAAATCTATGGGATTTGGTTGTAGAATGTCCCCAGAGGCAGTGGGAAAAAAAGCATACTCTGTGTTAAGCTATGAATTTTGGTAACTGGAGAGAATGGTAATGGTGTTAGCATAGATTCAATGGGAAAGACAGAGAGAAAGTCAAGTTCCCTTTTAGAAAATACATTTGGAATACATATGGGTAGGCTGTTCCACAGTCACCCTGAGAGGCCAAGGCTTCCTACCTCATGCATCGAAGCAGGCACCATCTTTGGAAATGGTCCATGAATTTTAGGAAAACCCAGATGTTATGCCAGTGGAAGCATATTGCTGTAGGAATTCACATTTTATCTTTAATTGACTCACAATGGCAGCAAACAACACAATTTGCATTGTGGCAGTGAAGCCACGCTAGTACTGATTTAGAGACAATTGTTGGGGATCTCTATCTGGACACAGTTTTTGCCCATACAAATTAGCACAAACAAGCAGGCAACCTTTAGTGACTAATATTGCCTCCTTTCAGACTTGGAGTAGGGTTTGTTTGCTTGTTCATTTTGTTTCTTTTTTCCTGATTTTGGCATATTATGTAGAATCACAATGCTCATTCCAGATGCAGAAGAATCAAAAGCTCAGTTAATCGCGTAGAAAATATACACACAGATTTACAACATACATTCACACAGACAGACAAACAAACAGAACAATGCAATACATATACCGGGATTGGAAGAAAATATTTTTCTCCTAGGCTGGAATGAACTGATGGAGTCCTCCCCTATATTATTCTATTAAAAACAAAATAGCAACAACAGCAGACAAAACTAAAACAAACAAAAAAGCCCAACCCTATAGTAATATTTCCCAGTATTATAATAACTTAAGGCATATGTATTATTTGTTGAGACTGATACTAGCCATTATAATTAAAAATATATAAAACCATCCTTATGCCACATTAGGAAAAACTATTGCTTTCCCCCATGGTTATCATCTGGAGTCCTTGGTAAGTTTCCCTGCAGATCCAGTTTATCCTGCTCTTGAACTAATGCTTATCAGGGTAGAAGGTAGCCTTTCAATTGCTCAGCAGCCTCAGGTCCTTCCTATGATAAAATATGCAATTATAATGTTGCCCAGGTTTTTGATAACATGTTTAACGGCATAAGATCAGAGTGCCCAGGAAAGTTGATTTACCTGAACTACTAACAACAGTGCCCTTCCCCCACCCCTGCCCAGGCCCTTCCCATGCAAATTACCTTCTGCTTTAGTTTCTCTGCTAAGCCTTCTTCAGGAGTGTCTCCTGCCTTCCCTGTTCAGTATGATTGTATCTGTGGAAACCAGAGCTTAGTCTCTGAAGCTGCCTGTACTTCACTTCTAGAATCAGCCATGACTGTCCCCATCATTTACTTTGAACCTCCTCTCATGTGCCATTGGGTCATTACTGCTACTGTCTGTTGCCCTATTTAGAATGAAGACTCACTTTCAATTATTAGAAGTGGCGAGTGTCTCCTGACTGTACACTGCTGTTTGGGACAGGGCTCTGTCCTAGACACCACTGGCCTGGTCTAGTGAGCTTCCCTGGTTCCCTGTACAGTGTCCTTTCCCCTGAGTCTAAGGTGCCACCTTCTTCTGGAGGTCTCTCTCTTCCAGAACCTCGGACCCTGCTCTTAAATCACTTTCCATTTCTTACTAGTTCGTGTTATAAATGTTCAATATCCTATAAACAGGTTAGTGTTGCACATTTGGCTTCCTTTATCAATACTGAAGTAATAGAATCCCAGAACCTCAGAATTGGAAAGACCTTTAAAAAACATTGCAACTCAAAAGCAATTGTGTGCTAATCCTAATGGCAGCATCTCTACTAAGTGTCCATTAGCCACCCTGGAAACATTTTCATAATCAGAAAACTCATTAGTGTTACAATTTGGAACTTTTTTTTTTATAATGACTCAAAATCTGCTTCCTGATAGTAAAGTTTTCTTTTGTACTGTTTATTAGTTTACTTTAAAAACTCCTTTCTATTTAGCTTTCCACTTCTTTTTGCGCATTATGTGTGCGTATGCAGTTCTAGTTTGGAAATAGAATTCCTTCTATAAATCACTCTTGATTGCCTATTGAATTTCCTAATTTTAGATATTATTTTAATAACTATGTGTGCCATTCTCAAGGGAGTAGAAAAAAAATCACCAAGAGCTATGTTTTAAACATTTAATATTCAAAGCCATTTGCTAACCCCAGAAGAGATAGGATTGGTGGACAGGAAATGGGGTATTATTATTTCATAAATGAATCCCAAAAGAATAAAATTCCAATGAGCAAATCACTTTTTCTGCTGGGACCTAGCAAGTTTTTTTTTTTTTTTTCCCATGACTATGAGAGTGGAGGAATCTGTTAGGTGGTCTCTGAACTTGCCAATTAAAATCTAACATAAATGGATGACTTTATAGAGAAGCAAAAGGAAAGAGGATAACAGTAGAATCTTAAAACTTATTATATTAAGTAGTAATTATTTGGGTCCAAGTTTAATTAACATATACATAAGCTCTAAAAATGAATCTTGGTCTCTGCTCTTCAATACTTACCCTGGTGAAAAGCTCAGTCTCACATATGTAGGCAGATTCACTGATGAATAATAACTCTGATTATACTAAAGCTTTTCTTTTGTTGAAATGTCATATGGCTTTTTCTACTACCCGTCTTTTAGATATTCTTATTTATACTAAGTCATTCATTCATCCATTCATTTATACATTATGTGTCTTTTTCTCTGAAAATGTATTTGTTGAATGACTGTACAAAGCCTTGTCCTAAATCCTAAGGAGGCAATAATAAACAAAATAATACTGTTTTAAGCTGTAGTGGGGCTTAGATTAATGGAGTAAAATCAATAGTAATTGGACAAATCCCGTAATAAGTGCTCTGAAGCAAAACTACAGAGGTTGTATGAGATCATATAATCGTGCAAACTGACCGATTCTGATGGCAGTAGTAGTCATAGAGGTGATGGTGATGGACAAGACACTTTCTGAGGAAGTCATATTTAAATTGAGGTCTGAAGAGCTGTTAACAGAGAGGAGAGGTCCTTATCTCCCCTGGTTGCCAGTGGGAGTGGAGTTCTTGTGATATCTGGAGAAGAAGAATTTTCTGAGACTTGTCCAGGAGAATGAGTGATTTTTTTTTTCCCTGTGGAAATTAATCTTTGAGTTTTCAAAATCTCATTTTCCTTTATGCAGGCATAGAAGTATACCAGGGGTTCCAGCAGAGCCAAAATTAGAGTCAGTGTCCAGTTTCTTTTCCATGTTGGAGCAGAGTCCAGTCCAGCATCAGGCTAGCTTAGCTTGTGTTTTCTGCTGCAGCCCATCAATCCATTGCACGTGGGGTTTGCAGGGCCACATGGCTATGGAGGGAACATGGGCAGATGCAAAGAAACCAAGAGCCAAGAGTCAAGCACATGAGCAACAAGAGTGATGAACCAAGCATGCCGAGAGGGAGAGAAAACTTCTTTATTTAGGAGATTATGTATTCCTGAATTTTCATGAGTTTGCAGTGGCCACACCCACTCTGGCCAATGATCTTTATTCCCAGGTGTGACTGAGAGGAAAGTACCTTCCCTATGTCACCCCAAATGGTTCCCTTGGGCGTGCAAAGTTGCAGCTTCCCAGTGATGCTGCCCAAACAACATGCCTATAATGTCTGGCTCCCCCCTTTGCTTCTCTCCTATTATAAATAACTAGGTAATGACAACAGCATCAGAATGGGTTGTTAATTTTTGCAAAAATTTGCAATAGGAACAAAGAGGTGCCATTCTGGACAGGAAATGAGCTGTGAAAAGAGTTTTAATTGGGTAAGATAAGGGCAAGATTAGGACTGGTTTAACTACCCTCCCCCACAACAGTGCACTGCTACTCTCCCTTAAATCTCAGTCTACACATGTTTGTTTCCTTCAGTTGTTTCCCACACAAGATAAGCTCCAGCGTTCTTACCCCTGTTTCTGTTCTCCTTTGGACATGTTCTATCTTGTCTTTGTTTCCTTTACACAGGTTTCTGGCAACATGACAGCACAGTGGGAGTGGAGTCCTTGTGATATCTGGAGAAGAAGAATTTTCTGAGACTTGTCCAGGAGAATGACAGCACAGAAGTCATGTAGGTGTGTCTGGAGAAAAACCAAGGCCCCCAAAACTCTGCTGGGCTGGTGAGGTGGGTGCTATCCCCTAAGCTTCTCTATTTCCCCTCCATATCCATACTAATTTAAAAGGGGAAGAGAAGCAATCCTAGTGGATTTGAAATCAGGCATCAAGTGACTTTGGCCAACATGAATAGCATTTTGATGACAAAAGAGACAGAACAAAAGAACTCTTTATTCTATTTCTATAAGCTCCACATTATAACAGTATCTATTTGTATTTCATCTCTTTTCTCTCAACCTGAAGTTCCATGGGGCCTGTTTCTCTTCATAAATAGTTCTCACTCTAGACTGGAAAATGTCACCGTTAGTGATGGATGATCCCAGAAGGATGAAGTGCCAAGCGGTTCCCAAAGAGCTCTGGAGGATTCAGCCTAAAGGATAAAAGACAAAATAGCTGAAGGGGAGAGAGTTGATCCTGTAAATAAATTTGACTGGCATTAAGTATTTAACTTGGCAGTTGGCTTCATGAGGGCAGTACATTAAATGCATAATGGCATAGTATCCATTCGGGTTTTACTATAAGTCTGTCAAGTCCCAACCAGGCTGTGTGGCGTTAAATTGAAAGTGACAAGTTCTGATAGACCTGTCAGCTTGAAAAGGTTTACTTTAAAGCAAACAGAAAAGGCTTCGGATTCTTTTATTAATAAGGTAATGTTCAGTTGAAAAGAGGGAAGGTAGTGTGATAATACCAAGGCATATGACTTTGGAATCACACTTACTTGGGTTTGAATTACTGACCCTGTTACTTATTGCTGTATAATCCTTGAGCAAATAACTTCATTTCTCTGAGTCTCAGTTCACTAATGAGTAAAATGGCAATAACCTGTATTTCAGGGCTCTCTCAGGTTAAGTTCTCCAGGAAACAAACTCTGGGATGGAAATGTACTTTCAATTCATTTATTTTGGAATATCCTAAGAAACAGTTGCTACAGTGGACTGAGGAAAAAGGTCTGGGGTATAGCACCTGTGAAGGGGTACGGAAAGCAGGATTGGTCAGAGCAAGAGTTTGATCTACACTGTGGTCATAACAAAGGTGTCAGCCGATTCCCATGGAGTGCTGTGACAGGGATGGCATTTTAAAGGTGTCTCACATTGAAGCAAGCGAGCTAGGTCTTTTTTCAACTGAATCAGCACAACACTGGATGGGGACTGCCACTGAGGGTGCAACTTTGGGCAAGCCAGCTCCTTTGGGACAAGTGCAATTTCCAGGGAGGGACTCAGCTGTGAGTTGCAAGCAGACAATGTGCTTGGCAGCCAGGACAAATGCCTTGGTTCTGAATAGTCTACAGCTGCACCACTTAGATCCACATGCTTCACACCAGCTAGAAAAAGATTTTCTAGATTCTGGTTGGTCACTTCCTTAAATGTCCACAGTCTTACTGAAGGAAGGTTGGAAGGATAAAAATAGAACCTGCTGCTGCAGACACACTCCAGGCTATAAGAAATAATAATCATTTTCTTCCATTTCTATCATTCTAGATTTCCCTACCTCTCCATTTGCATCCCATCTGGTGGCATCTTCCAGACCTTTATATCTGAGGGGTTTGAAGCTCCTGGTTATCATGTCTTATTCAGATCATAGCTTCTTTACTTGTTGACTTGCTATCAAAATTGGGCAGAAAAGTACCAAGAACAACTCTGCTTGATCATTTTGGTGTCAAATCCAGTATTTTCTCCCACATTTTTTAACAGCTGCCTCACCCCCTTCTGAATATCAGTGTTAATTACTCTGCCAGGATGGTGATTTCCATTCCTTGACCCCTGACTTTTGGCACAAGGAGTCCAAAGTGACTGTGTCGGACCTGTAGATAAAGTTTAATGAGATGTATTCCCCGCTTGGATCCAGGACCTATAGATCCACAGAAACTAGAAATAATGGGACAGTCAGTATTCATTCACCAATAGGTTATTGGGAATGATAGTAAGTGGTACCACTTTTTATTCTACCCTTTTGTTCTTAGACATGTATATTCTACCTGCTAGGAATATTACACTGTATAATAAGTATTAGTTTAGTGTACATTCTGAATTCTAAAGGATGGATCCTGTTACTTTAAAACTGCAACCTCAAATATACCCTCAAAAACCTATTATCTTTCTTGATTAGGCTAGCAGCTTCTGAGTACATAGCATCTGATAGAACCAGTGGGTCCATTAGAACTCAGTGGAGCGCACTGCCATGCCTGCCACAGTAGGATGTGATGTGATGCAGAATCCTACTGTTGGCACATCGGTTACATTTGAGCCCTCGAACAGACATGCTGGATGAAACACAGAAGGCAAGAAAGTCAAACTCGTATCTCTAATATGTTTGATTCAGTTATAGTGAATTTCTTTCTTGTCCAAATTTGAAGAGCCCAATGTAATCAATTTGTGATTAAGTGGCTGGTTGGTCTCCTTGAGAAATGTAGCATATTGGAGACCCAGCATTAGTGTCAGTTGTGGCAGCTTGGATGTTTAGCAAGTTCAGTAGCAAGATAAGCCTTGGTGAGTGAGAGCCATATTCTTGGGTCTATGTGTTGCCTTTGCCCCTGACACTATGCCTGCCTACTGTAATCTTGACTCCATTAGGTATAGACTGGCCTAGCTGATGTCCACTGTCCATAGTCATTCTGTCATGTTGAATGAGACTTAATTTCTTTAATGACCTTTCTGGTCATTGGTTTACTTTAAAATAGGAACTAACATTTATTGAGCACCTGATTCATGCCTGACCTTTTGTTGAGCACTTTATTTATTTTTAAATACTTTTTAATTGATTTTTAGAGAGAGAGAGGAAGGGAAAGGGGGAGAGAGAAACACCAGTGTGAGTGGAACATGGATCAGCTGCCTCCTGCGCACCCACTACTGGGGATCAAGCCCATAATCTGGGCATGTGTCCTGACTGGGATCTGAGCCAGCAACCTTTTGTTACATGGGACAATGCCCAACCAACTGACCAGGGCAAAGGGTCAGTGGATTTAATGATGGTCAAATAGAAAGGATTCATTTTGAAGAATAAAGAAAACGAAATTGAAAAAACAAATATAAACTAATTAGCCTCAAGACCAAGTAGTCTATTATGCATACAGTTAAAGTTGTGGAAGAAGAGCAGAGAATGGGACAGAGAATTATTTGAAGAAATAGAAAATAAAAATTACCAAATCTGGTGAAAAACACAAAACAAAGAAATTCAGCAAAATAAAAGCAGAATAAATAAAAACAAATTAAACCTAGGCACATCATACTTAAACTTCTAAAATTCAGCAATAAAAAAAAAGTATTATCCACAAACAAACAAATATCATAGACACAGACAACAGTATGGAGGTTACCAGAGGGAAAGGAGAGTGGAGGGAGGTAGAAGAAGGTAAAAGGGGTCAAATATATGTCAGAAAGAAACTAGACTTTGGGTGGTGAACACACAATGCAATATACAGATGATGCATTATATTTCTACACTTGAAATTCATATCATTTCATTAACCAATGCCACTCCATTGCATTTAACAAAATTAAAAGAAAACATTTTTAAGAAGCATTCTCGGTAACAGTCTTTCAGATTTGACCTTCACTTTACATTTATTTTATTACTACATATTGATATGGGTAAAACATTAAAGAAAATAAAGAATGGGGTAGGAGGAGTCTTGAAAGCACCCTTAAAACAATGTCATGTCATATATCAGAAACTGATAGAAACGATACTTAACTCTCATCAGGAACGGTGGTTGGGGAATGGAGTCAGAAGAAAATGGATGGAATTTTTCTTAGTACTGAAAGAAAACATTATAAACCAATAGTTCCATATTCAGTGAAAACATTCTTCACAAATGAGACCTACATAAAGACATTTTCAGATTTAAAAAACTGACTGCTGCCAGACTATTTCACTGCAAAAAATACTAAAGAATATTTCAGGATGAAGAGTAATACCACCAAATGGAAGCTTCTCTTTACCTGAAGTTTTTAAGAATCATATGGATAAATATAAAATAATATATTTATTTCTTTTCTTAATTATTTAAAAGCCATATCACTGTTTAAATAAAAAATTGAGAATTCATAATGTATGTAGATGTATTATGTGTGTGTGTGTGTGTGTGTGTATTTGTGTATATATGTATTCACAGCAACATGTAAGTATTATGTGAAGTAGACATACATTAAGTAGTTCATGATAGGTTTATGATGCATGAGGCTAAAAAGCCAATAGAGAAACTAGGGGAAAAAATACCCTATTACCACACAAGTAAGCCAGAAATGAAGAACAGATGAACAGATAGGACCAAAATAAAAAAAAAAAAAAAAGGAGAAACATCTGTAACAAAAATTAATTAATTAAAAAAAATAAATCATATGAAAAATTATCTTAAATGTAAGTGGACTAAATCAGGTGTTGGCCCACGGGTTACTGATTTTTGTATGGTCCATGAACTAGGAATGGATGTTGAATTTTTTAATGGTCAAAAAATTCAAAAGAGAAGAATATTTTGTGACAAAAGAAAATTATATAAAATTTAAACTTTAAAATTTTAGTGTTCATAACTAAAGTTTTACTGGAACACAGCTATTCTTATTGATTCACATGTTGTCTGAGACTACTTTCATGTTAAAGTGGTAGAATTAAATAATCATGATACAGTGATTGTATGGCATGAAATATTTACCATCTAGCCAGTAACATTTTCTATAGAAATAATTTGCTAAGCCCTGGACCAAACAGTCAAACTAAAGGGGAGAGATTATAAAACTAGATAAAACAAACAAACAAAGAAATAAAATCAAAACAAACCAGAACAAAAAACAACAACAACAACAACAACAAAAATAACATAAACCCAATCATGTTGTCTGCAAAAGAGAGAGAGAGAGAGATCAATTGGTCACATCTACAGGCATCCCAACTCTGTATCACACCTGCAACCTAGGTATGTGCCCTGACCAGGAATTTAACCTACAACCCTTTGGTGCATAGGATGATTCTCCAACCAAGTGAGCTCTCTGGCCAGAACAAAAGACACATATTTAATGCAAAGAAATACACTGAAATCAAGAAGATGGAAAAAAAATCATTTGAAAAGTAACCATAAGAAAGCTGGAGTAGCCATATTCAAATCAAACACAATAGACTTCAAGACAAGGAGTACTTTTAAAGAGTAATGTTTCATAATCATACTCATAATCATAAGTGAGGTATTCAATCAAGAAGACCTATCATAATAAAATTATTTACACCTAATAACAGAGTTTCAAAATAACCCTAAGTAAAAACTTACAAAATTAAAATAGAGAAATAAACACATCTATGTTCATAGTTATTCTATGAGTAATTGGTAAAACAACAGCATCCTACATAATTGACAGAACAACTAGTCAAATGTATAGTAAAGAAATAGGAAATCTAAATAACCTTTTCAAAAAAACATGATCTAATCAGTAACAATAAGATACATTAAAACAACAAGATACCTATAAAAATATCTAAATATTTAAAATTAGCAACACAGTCATAAGTAACAAATGGGTTACTTTAAAAAATAAAAAGTAAAAGATATTTTGAGTGAATGGGAAAGAAAATGTAAATTTATGGGGAACAATCTAATTTGTGCTGAGGAAAATTATAGCTTCAAATGCTATGTTATACAATAAGAAGTGCTTAAAGAAGCAATGATATAATTTTCCATCCCTTTACAAGTGATCAGGAATGAAAGGGAAACATATTAAATTATAAATATCAAGAATTAAAGAAGGAGCTAAATTAGAGAGCCTATCAACTTTAAAAGATGACAGCTTAGTCAATGTCAATGAAAACTTGCCTGAGTTTATACAACATAAAACATAAAATGTGAATGGTGATCTATACCTATTAAATAAATTATTTATCAACACCCTTGACAAAGAAAATTCCAGGTGCAAATATCTTCACTGAAAAATTCTAATTTTTGAAGACACTCCCCAAAATAAATCCTAATAATGTCAATATTCTTTTAGAAATACAGTAGGAAGGAAAACTTGTCAAACTGTTTTATAAGATCACCATAACCCTGAAATATAAACCTGAAAAATACATGAAAATAAAAAGTATTTTTATAGAAAAAAATCCCTGTTATGAACATAAATGAGAAAAAAAAAAACCCATAGTAAAATATTAAGAATTTGCATTCAATAGTCTATAATAGCTAAGGGGAATTTATCTCGAGAATGTAAGTCTAATTTATTATTTGGAAATCTGTCAATGTAACATACTGTATTAACTAAACAAGAGAGAAAATAATATGGTATTTCAATAGATTTAGAAAGATTTAACAAAATTCAATGCCCATAATGATGAAAACTCATCTAGTACTTTCTAAATTTGGTAAGGAACATCTTCAAACAAAACAATTAGTTATATTTAATGGTGAAATATTGAACACTTTTTCCTGGAGATCTTTTCAAGGTAAGAATGTTTACATTAACCATATTTATTTAACATTGTACTTGAAGGCCTAACCATTAGAGTAAGGCAAAATAAAGAAGGCATAAATATTGAAAAGGAAAAAGAAAAACTATGTCTATTCATAAGTGATATAATTTTTGTGCAGAAAATCCTGAAAGGATACAAAATCAGTACTAAAAAGTAAATTTAGCAAGTTTTCAAGAGATAAGGTTAATATAAAAATGTGATTTCTATATACTTATAACAATAACTTGGAAAATAAAAATGTAAAAATCCAACTAATATAGAATCAAAAATGAAAGTAAAATTGACACATATGATTGATTTATTTTAAATGAAACGTTCACAGCAATTCAGTAGGGAAAAATGTCAACTGTTGGTACAAAAACAACTAGATAGCCATATGGGTAAAGTTGTCAACCTTAAAGCCCTACCTCTCATGAAATGAACAATTCATTAAAGACCAAACTACATAAAAGCTAAAACTATTTAACTTCCAGAATAACACATATATGCATATCTTTGAGACCTAACATAACAGAGATAATAACCATTCAAATGATGAATTAGATTTTTTTCAAATATAAATCTGCTTATCCAATATACTATTAAGAAAATAAATAGAAAAGCAACAGACTGGGATACAATAATTACAAAACATAAATCTCACAGAATACTTTGATTGAGGTTATATAACAAACTCCTATAATTTAGTGCTAGAACAGTAAACAATGTAATTACAAAAAACATGGGCTAATGACTTCACATTTCACAAAGGATGATGTATAAACACCAATAATCTCATAATAGGTGCTTAATATTTTTAGTCATCCAAGAAATGCAAACTGAAAGAACAAAGAAATACCTCTACATAACCAACAGAGTGGCTAAAATTATAAAAACTTGCAACAGCAACTACTGTTGAAGAACAATGGAAACTCTCTTTCCTGTTGCTAGGAGTGTAAAATCATATAACCATTTGGTATAAATATTTGGTGCTTAAAAATAAACATAAACATCTACTCTTTGACTTAGTACTTCTATTTCTAAGTGCTAACCAAGAAAAAGGAAAAAGAATATACAAAATATTTTTACAACAATATTAATTGCAACTTTATTAATAATAACTTCAAACTAGAAACATATCCATCAACAGGAAGAAAAAAGAAAAAAAAACAGCACATTGTAGTATATTGATATCATGGAACAATACTGAGCAATTAAAAAGAAAAAAAAATGCACAAGAAAATTTCACAGGCATTATGCTGAGGGAATCACATCACACAGAAAAAAGAACATACTTTATGATTTTATTTACATAGAACTAAGATAAGGTGGAAGAAAATTAGAAAAGTTGTGGCATCTATGGCAGTAATGAATTCCTATTCCTTGCTGTACTGCTTGTATAGAATTGATAAGAAGGCTGTAGAAGGTAAGGTGCTGCCAGTTTGCTGAAGCTGTTATAAGTCGGAACCATGTCTTACTTTTTGCCTGAATGATATTTGTGTTTACAGTAGGTTTTTTAGATAATAGTGAAAATATTAATAAGTGTCCACTTCTTTCAATTATAGATGTTTGGAATGATAATTTTTCCTTCTGATAATCTAAAGCCACATTATCTCTAGGAGTGATAGAGAAATTTGAATGGGCAAATGTATTATTTCAATTTGATTATTCTCACTAAGTCACTCTGCCTCCTAGATAGGATAGGCATCTTTGATTATATCTTCTTTATTGTTGAAGTTATGCTTGTAATTAAGTGAATTAAATTATGTGTTACAGGCAGAAACTCTTTCACTTAGAAGAACAATACTTACTATGAAATAGGATCGAATGAGGGAGGAAAGCAATGAGCATCTCTTATTCCTACTGTGTGCCAGGTTTTCTCAGATATTCTCAAATTACCTTGTCCAGTCTAATCATCATAACTGCCTAGTAAAAAGAAAATTTTTACATTTAATTTAATTAATTTAAACACAAGAGCCTTTGAACTTTTATATAACCTCAAGGATGTTTTATTCACATTTAGTTCTGTCTGTATCTAAAATCTTCTCTCCCTTTCTCCTGCACTTCTTCCAAATTTTATTTTGTGCAGAAAGTGTTTATAAACTGTGATATTTCTTTTTCTCTTCATTATTAGAAAACATGGCGCCACAGCCCAGATGCAATGCTTAGTTGGCCATATTTGCAAATTGGCCTAATCTCATAAATTGGTTGAGTGGGCATGAATTACAAGACATAGATAGGTGGTGTTTTTTCCTTGGTTACTCTGCTGTAGTTTAAGAACACATTTTACTTAGATAAACTGTGACACATACCTCTTTCTCTTGCCGTGCCCCACCCCCATCTTTCTCTCTCCTTATTTTACTCTCTGTTTATTTAACAAACTTGTTTGAGTGCATAATTGGTGGCAGGCCCTGGGACTTTGGTGATGCAGAAAACAGACAAGGTTTAGGTTTTCATATAGCTTAAATTCTAACGAGGAGAGACAGAAAACAAATAAATAAATGATATTTTAACTTCTGATAACTTTTAAGAAAAAACTAGAGATGACAACACAGAGAAGAAATGGGAGTGGAGGCAAGTTTCTTAGACTGGGTAAACAGGCTTTTCTGGGGAGGTGGAACTTGAATTGGGACTTAAATGATGGGACTAGCGATGCAAAAATCTGGCAAAGAACATTCTAGACTCTGGGAACAACAAGTGCAAAAGTCTTGTGGTAGGAGTGAATGTATTGGGGAATTCTTTGAAGTCAAATGTGACTGGAGAATGTTGAAAGGGAAAAAATAGGTGAGATCAGGAATTTAGCAAACATAAATCATTGCTTGAAAGCACTGAAATGTTTTAAGCAGGTGGGTAACATCATCTGACTTATTTAAGAACATTCCTCTAGTTGTTGAAGAGTTTTAAATAGGGAGGTTAGGGGGTTATTGTCCTGATCTGGATAAAATACAATGATGGCTTTAGCAAATGTTGTTGAAATGCAGCATAGGGCAATTCCAATGCATTTTAGAGAAAACACTGATAGCACTTAATGATTAGAACAAAGATAGGTATGTTTTCTACATCATGGATGAAATTAACTTAATATGATTTAGTTCGGCATACAGTGAATGAAGGTCTAGTTAGTGCTAGATATTTTCAGTTTGCATTGGTGATCTAGGTGTAATAATGACACAATCCCTGCCCTACAATAGATTGTTGGACTTTGTCCTCAGACTTATTGATTTTAGGAGTGAGCCTGGGGATCTGAATTCCAACTAGTTTGAGAAACACTGGTGTGCCAAATATGCACCTGTTTTCCCCAGGTATAAATAGAAAGGGGAGATTATCCTCCCAAGAGAGAGATGAGCCCGGAGAAGATAGTTATTTAATAGAATATTGAGCATTTAGATTGAGACTGATTACTTGTGGAGACAGTATTAGATTGAAGGCCTGGTACTATCTGAAAATAAAATTAAGAAAATAATACCATTTACAGTACCATCAAAACAAATGAAATACATAGGAATACATTTAACTGAGGAGTTGAAATATCTATACACTGAAGACTATGAAGTATTGATAAAAGATATCAAAGATGACAGAGAAATGGAAAGAACACTCTTATTCATGGATTGAAAGAATTAATATTGTTTAAATGGCCATATGGCTGAAAGTGATATGCAGATTCTTTGCAATATCTATGAAAATTCCAATGGCATTTTTCACAGAGATTAAGAAAAAATTCTAAAATGTATATGGAACTACAAAATATCCTGAAGAGCTTTACCAATTTTCAGCAAGAAGAACAAAGCTGAAGACATCACACTGACTGATTTCAAAATATTCTGCAAAGCTACCCTAATTAAAACAGTATGATGCTGGCATAAAAACAACATAGACCAAAGAGAATAGACAGCCCAGAAATAAATTTGCACATGTACAATCAACTGATCTTCAATAATGTTTCTAAGAAGAAACAATGAGAACATGTAGACTCTTCCATAAATAGTGCTGGAAAAACTGGATATGCAAATGTAGAAAAATGAAATTGGAACCTTAACTCATATCATATGTAAAAGTCAACTCAAAATGAATTCATGACTTAAACATAAAACTTGGAACTAGTAGAAATAAACATAGTAAAAGGATTTTTAACATTGGTTTCAGCAATGATTTTTGGATATGACCCCAAAATCACAGGCAACAAAATGAAAAGAGACAAATGGGATTGTAATAAAGTAAAAAGCTATAGCAAAAGAAACAATGAACAGTGAAGAGAAGAGAGGATAGAATGGGAGAATGGGAGCAAATATTTGGGAGGTTAATATCCCAAATAAGTAAGCGACTTATAGCAAGTAAGCAAATAACCTAATTTTAAAATGTGCAAATGACATTTCTCCAAAGAAGACATAAAAATGGCTAACAGGTATATAAAAGTTTTTCAGTATCAATATTCATCAGGGAAATGCAGGTCAACACCACAATGAGATTTCACCTCACATCTGTTAGATTGGTTATTATCAGAAAGACCAAATAATCACAAGTATTAGTGACAATACGAAAAAAAGAGGACCCTTGGTGGGAATGTAAATTGGTACGGTCATTATGGAAACAGCAAGGAGATTCTTCAAAAAATTAAAAATAGAACTACTATACGATCTAGAAACCCCTCTTCTGGGTATATACTACCCAAGGAAAACTAAGTCTGTATCTTGAAGAGATTTCTGCACTCTAATATTCATTGCAGGATTATTCATAAGAGCCAAGATACCGAAACAATGTAAGCATTTGCCATTGGATGAATGAATTTGAATATAGCTATATATAGATATATGTATATATAGATATATATGTATATATAGATATATTCAATGTATTATTATTATTTTTATTTTTTAATCCTCATCTGAGGATATTTTTCTATTCATCTTCCGATAGAGTGGGAGGGAGGGAGGGAGGGAGGGAGGGAGAGAGAAAGAAAGAAACATTCATGTGAGAGAGACACATTGACTAGTTGCCTCCCTCACAACTCTGACCAGGGTCGGGGACTACCCACAACAGAGGTACATGCCCTTGACCAGAATCGAACCTGCAACTCATTGGTCCACAGACCAACGCTCTCACTGCTAAGCCAAAGAGGCCTGGGCTATTCAGTGTATTGTTCACTCATAAGAAGAAAGAAATCCTCCTGCTTGTGATAACATGGATGAACTTAGAGGATATTATACTAAGTGAAATAAGCCACACACAGACAAGCAAATACTTCATGATCTCATTTATATGAGTTCAGCTCAGATAATTCAAGAGTAGAATGCTGGTTATAAGAAGCTTTGGGGTGAGGAAAAATGAGGAAATGTTGATCAAAGGGTCTCAGTTATGCATGATGAGTACATTCTGGAGACCTAAGGTACTGAATAGTAACTATAGTTAATAATACCACACAGTACACTTGAAAGTTGCTAAATGAGTAGACCTTAATTGTTCTCACAAAAACAGTAACTATATGAGGTGATAAATGTGGTGAGGTGGTGAGTATGATATATGTTAATATACCTTGATTGTAGTAATTATTTTACAATGTAGAGATTTATCAAAACACTGTACTGTATACCTTAAACATAAGCAATTTTTATTTTTTAATTATAAGTTAATAAAGCTTGGGGGCAGAATTGGAAGCCTAAAAGCCAGAAATATAAGGCTTTTAGGGAAAAATAGAGGAAAATAACTTTGCAATATGGGGGTATAGATTTCTTATAAATTAGTGAAGCTCCAACAATAATAAAAGAAGAAATTTATAAAGTGGACTTAATCGAAATTAAAAATTTCTGTTCAACAAATATACCATTGAAAATGGATACATAAGTCACAAACTAGAATAAGATGTTCATAAATAATATACCTGGCAAAGGTCTTATAATCAGAATATATAAAGAATTTACGTAATTCAGTAATAAAAATCTCCAATTGAAAAATGAGTATAAAACTGAAAGGACACCTTATACACTACAGCAGAAGCTATTTTAACAGCCAATAATCCTTTGAAAGTTTTCATTATTAGTCCTTAGGGCAATGCAAATTAAAATCACAGTGTGGTACCACTTTACCCATTTGAATGGCTAAAATTAAAAGCAAAACACCTGTCGGTACTAAACATTGTTGAGACTGTGGAGCAATTGAAACTGAAAAATTGCTCATAAAAGTGCAAAATGGTACCACCACTTTGGAAAAAGTTTCAGCTTTTTTTTTTTTTTCAATGAAGCAAAACCCACAGAATGCTCCCCCAAGATTCCTAGTTTCAGGTGTACAGATCCTGTGAATTTCCTTCCCCCTGAGTGTGGTTGGGATCTGTGAATATGATGAATGATTACATTATGTATGATTCTAGCCTAGCTGACTAGAGATTTTTCTGCTTCTTTGAAGATTTTAGCTGCCATGTTGTGAGTTGGTCCAGGGTTAGGACCTGAGGTCATCCTCTAGGAGTTAAGAGTAATACCTGCCCAACACCCAGTAAGAAAATGGGGAGTTTAGTCTTACAACTGCCCACATTCTACCCACATCCTCATGAGCTTGAAAGAGGACTTTTAAGCTTCAATTTTGAGTGCAACCTTAGCTTGATTTCAGTCTGATAAGACCCTAAGCAGAGAATTCCATGTGCTGTGCAGACTTCAGTCTTACAGAGCACTAAGATTATGAATGGGTATTGGTTTATGCTGCAATATTTATAGCAGTTTGTTACACAGCAATAGAAAATGGATGCATACTTATTTATCTCTCTTTTGCTACACTTCATTCAATAGGTTCCACTTGCTGATCATTGAAACTCTTTTTATTTCATCTTTATCTCTCTGACAATGTGATCTCCAAATTGTAAAAACCCTGTTGGGTATATCTGCAGAGAAGGAGAAATTGAAGTGGCCCATTATGTTGTGATCAATCCCTGTCACCACAGAGTAGGAATACCAGGCTTACAAATCAAAGTGTCCTTGTCCTGAGGGACTCTTTACTTCATACACATGTCTAATTTGATTCACATTCCCAGCAAGACTTTGTGATTAATTCCTCTGGGTTCTCAACTCCACCAAATATATGTCATTTTAGATTATGTTTTCCCATCTCTATTAGTTCATATTTTCTCCCAACTTTGAAGCTCATTTACTCATTACCAGCACAGAGTTATAATCGTTCAGACCTCTCTCTTTTATTTCTCTGTTCTTAATGGTGCATTACAAAAAAAAAAAAAATGTAGGGCAAATTCAGAAATGTTTCAAAGACCTTGCACTTATGAAAATGACCAAGCATTTTATTCATGAAAATTGAGATAGGAATAAAGTGATTTCAAGTAAATAACCAAAATGCTATCCTCAAGTATACAGATTAAATTAATATGCTTTTAACTTCCTCCTCAGCTTTCACTTTTCTATCCAGGATGCAGCGGAAAACTGAATATCAATTTCCAACAGGAACAAAAGGTTATCAATGAAAACCTTTTAGAGAAGAGTTATTATCACTACTTTGCCACTTTTAATCAAGACTTTTGCTCAGGCTCATCATTAAACAATACTTCCTATTGAGCTAGATTTCAGCCAGATTAATGCCATTCTGTTCATTTGCCATCTAATTTGGAGCACTATTTAACTATGGATTTTTGAGGGACTGCATAATTCAGTGAGAATTCAGTGGAAAGGGTGCTAGAATAGAAGGCAGGAGTCTGGACTCTTGCTTTGACTATTTCTCTTTTGCAAACATATTTTTTCTTTTGGTAGCATTGATCACAATTGTATTTTATTGGGTTTTTTTTTATGATTTTATATCTAACAAAACGGAGTTCCATGAGGTCACAGATATGAATGTCCTGCTCCCAAGTGTGGCATACTGCCAGTCATAGAAGGGACACATTCTGATATTTGCTGAAATGAGTTACATAGCTCTTCAATTAAAGCAATTCAGGCACCAAATTGGTGTTATTGTATTATCTCATTTATTTCTCACGACACCTTATAGAATAGATAATAAATATCCCTTTTATGGGGTCTTTCTTCCTCATGTTGTTTCTAAGCAAAATTATCAAAATTCAAAATTAGATCTCTGGAGCCAGCTTGCCAAGTTAAGACTGGGAACACAGGCACTAAATCTGTTGGAGAATCAAGGATCTAGGTGCGGTTGTTATATATTTTCAGTGAGGTCAGATTAGAGGATGGGAAGTGGAATTTTAAGATGGTGCCACCATCTTAAAATTCTTCTGGTGCACACACCTTCTCCCAGTTATTTAATTAAACACAAACATAGGTAATACTGTGAAGGGATTTTGCAGAAATAATGAAGTCCCCAAATCAATTGACTTTAAATAGGGAGATAAATCAAGTGGGCCTATCCTAATCTCATGAATCCTTTGAAAGCAGAGAGTGTCCTCTGTCTATGTGCAGAAGTGGAAGTCCAACAGATGCATGCCAGCTGGCCTGGGAGAAAATGAATGTTCATGTTGCAAACAGCCTATGGGAGCCTCATGACAGGGAACTGTGGGTAGCCTTAAGGAGTCAAGAGTGGTCTAGCCGACTACTAGGATGAAAATGGGGACCCCAGACCTACAGCTGCAAGGAAATGAGTTCTACCAACAACCAGTGTGCCTGAGAAGATGACCCATGTCTATGTGAGGACTACAATTCTGGCTAATATCTTGATTTCAGCCTCATTAGACCATGAACATAGGTGGGGTCATTCTGTGCCTAGACTTCTGATAAATAAAAATGAGAACCAGTACATGGGTATTATTTTAAGCAAATAACATGTGTGGTAATGTATCATGCAACAACAGAAAAGCAATACGTAGAAAATGCCTGCAACTTACTGGAAGTTGTCCTGGGGATTATGAGCACTGATTTGGCTTTGTGCCATGTTAGAGAAAGAGACAGTGAATGGAGCCAATGATAAATGACTATCAGATTATGACAATATGCCCAATTGTGGTCCCATCTATAAATGAAAGACATAAGTTGTGGGGTGCTTAACAAAGGCTTGAACTTCTTATAACCTTCCTGAAAGGTTATTTTAAAAGTGTATGCCTCTCTGTTTGCATATCTTTGACCTTTCTCAATTATTATCTTTGTCATTTAATTGGGTGTAACAGGGATACTACCCTTCTCATAGGATTGTTTTGAGGATCAACTAAATAAATACCTTCACAATTAGTTATTACAAACAACTTAAAGATTTGAAAGGGTTGTTGAATTGGCACTCAGTCCTTCTAACACCTTTTGTGTTTGAGGTCTCTCTTACCTTAAAACACATGACTCTCTGTACTTCCTACTCAATTCTGCTATAAACCTAAAACTGCACCTGGAATTGCCTTTGGACCGAGTGATCTCACTTCTGTAAATATATCCCAAGAACCCCAGAACACCATTTCGAAAGAATAGATGCACCCTTATATTCATAACCAGCATTATTTACAATAGCCACATTCTGGAAACAGCCCAAGTGCCCATCAGTAGAAGAGTAGATGAAAAAGCAGTGGTACATTTACACAACAGAATACCATGCAGTCATAAGAAAGAAAGAACTCTTACCTGTTACAACAGCTTGGATGGACCTGGAAGCTATTATGCTAAATGAAATATGCCCATCAATGAAAACCAAATACCATATGATCTCACTTGTCTCTGGAATCAAATAAAAATAAACTGATGAACAAAAAAGAACCAGAGGCATGGATACATGGAACAGAGTGATGGTTGGCAGAGGGGAGTTGGGGGGGGGGGGGCACTGGATGAAAGAAGTTGAAGGGACTAGCCAAGGAACATATATGCATAACCCATAGACACAGACAACAGCGTGGTGATGGCCAGAAGGAATGGGGAGCAAGGGCAGGGTGGGGTGGAGGTGGGCAAAGAGGGGGAAAATGAGGACATCAGTAATAGTGTCAACAATAAAAATTTATTAAACTCAAATTACCAAAAGAACAAAGGAATATGATAAAAGCCTGTAAAAGAGTGAAAGTGTATTGGATTTCTGATTGTGAGTTTTAATAATGTCAATTACAGAGGGAGGAAGGGAGACAGGGAGATATTAAGAAGAAGGGTCCAGAGTGGAGGGAAGAGACAGAGAAGGGGTCAGGGTAAAAGAATGAGATAACAGTGGGAAGTATAAAGAGAATGTCTAACATTGGGGAAAGTATACAGCCTTTCTTAGATTTGTATTCCCCTTCTATAAAATAGAAATAAAGTCACATTCCATAGAGTTGTGAGAATTATAGTAATGCATATAGCTTGTGCTCAGTCCATGAAAATGGATTAGTAAATGATATTTCTTCCTTGTACCATTATTAGAATTCAGTACACTTCACATGGGAAGAACATTGCAAAACCAATTATAAGTGGAGGATGTACTCTTTCACAAAACTACTCACACAGGGTATTTATTTCTTAGTTTTGGAATTAGGCTTAAACCCAGATATGCAATAGGTACAGAACAGTTGTTACAGTTAGAGTTCATATTAAATACATACCATTCCAGGCTTAAAATTTTTTTAAAGGACATATATATTGGGACAGGTAACAAAAGTGCCTGAATGAATTTGGCACAAAGAATAAATAAATGTATCTCATATAATGGTGAAAGCAGAGTAGTTTGAGAGAGATCATGTCAGGACTCTGACTCCACTTTTCTATTCCTTTTTAATTTGTATGTGTGGTAGGTAACAAGTTGGCTCCAGATGTTTGGTCATAAAATTCAGAATCATTTTGGTTTTTTTTCCAGAGAAACAGAAAGATTCTCTCTTTCTAAGTCTCAAGATAAATGCAAATATAAATGCACAAAGTAATAAACACAGTGTCCTTCCATGTTTGGCCTTCTACATATGCTTAAAGGCAGAGTAGACACAAAATATCATCTAGGTTATTTTGAACAACTCTATTAATTTTTCTTAAAGTAACATTCATTTATGAAAGAATGATGAGACAGATAGAATGTGGTAGGAAATGAGTATCCTTTAGTAAGTTGTCTCAAATTTAATTTACTCCAGTGAAAAAAGTAGCAGTGGAGTACGCTGGAAAAACTTTATCATCAGTAGTGGCTTATCATCTAAATGGCTGCACCTATTTTTAGTTATGTTCACCTTTATAAGCCTTAGTAGTATGTATGTAAAACGGGAAACTTATAATAACTACTACCTAGTGTTGCTGGGGTGAACTAAGACATAATTGAAATGAAGGCATTTTACAATACAAATGTAAGAGCAACCATTGCTGAAAATAAGACTGTTTTCTTTTCCTATTTTGCCTTTATTGAATCAACACTGTATCCCTCAGAATAATTGTCAGGACATTTTATCCTGAAATACTTGTGTAAATAAAAGGTATAAATTTTCATACCCAGGTTAAAGGGATAATGTGCTTTCTGATTACACTGTTCTAGTACTTTTCACTTTAAATGACTACTTTTGTTTTTACTCATTTTATCTAATAATCAGTAAGAATCAATACATTCTTGAATTACCTTGAACATACAGAATGTTGGACATTCTAAGTTAATAAATGTCTCACAAAGTAATGCAACTTGCTTCTTTTGTGTAATTTATATGAAAAATTATTCCTTACAATTTATAAGAATAAAATAAACTCATTAATAGTTGGTAGGCAAATCTAGTGAGTAATAAAGAAACAAAAACAGTTTTAATAATTCTTGTTCTTGTTAGGGAGGAAACATTTGAATGTAACTAGTATCATTTGACCTCTGGATGATTTCTCTTGAGACTTTTAAAAAATGTTGTCTTAGAATTTAAAACCAGTTGCTTAACAGATTCAGTATTTTTGAGAATGGAATACATAACTATCAAATGTCTTTTTCTAGTCCTAATTCTAAAGTCTTGTCAGATTTCCCAGCCATCCCATACATGTTTACATTATTTTTCTTTTCCCGCAAGTCTGCCATTGAGGTTCCCAGGAGCTAAGACCACAGGAAGATGACCTGGCATGTTTACAATGAGTCAAAATGAGGAAATCAGCAGAGGTATGAGCCAGCATTACTCGTTCCTTTGGGTAAAACCATCCTTTAGAAAGGCCCTTTCAGATCCCTTTTGCCTATTTCAAATACCTATTTTCTAAGAGAAGTGTATTTGCACTAAGCAGCATCTATTGTTATCAGTGATAACGGACATGGAGTAGATAACTGAAGTGCCATGGGATACATTCAGGAGGAAAGAAAATGAGATAAGCTCTTTTATTATCTACAGACAAAATAGTGAGAGATTATTAGATGTTTCCCTTCATGCGGTGCAGAGAGGATCAGGGAACACAGAGCCAGGCTCCTCTAATTACACTGGAAGGGCAATTGCTTGGGCATGAGTACAAGTAGAAATTTTAATGGCCTGCGTGGCAAGGACAAGAAAAAAAGAAAGAAAGACAAATCAGGGAGGTTTGCACATGTAAAAAGATACTTGGAGAACTTAAGGAAGAGAGAGAGAGAGAGAGAGAGAGTTGGGAAGAATTTTAACCTTCTCTATGTTCATTTTACTTTGAAATGAGAGAAAAATTTAAAAAAGCAGTCTTGTTAGTCAACCTTACCTTACAAGGTCTTCAGGCCCACTTTCCTGATTATTTTTTGTCCTCTGAACTTACTTTAACTTTCTTTATAGCCTTGACAAGTTATAAATTTATTGCTAGGTTGTTTCCATATTTTGGTTACGGTGAATAGTGCTACAAGAAACAACAGAAGTTTTATAGATGGATTAAGGAGAGGAAGGTTAGGAATGTAAGGTGAATGAAACAAGAAGTGTAAAGGCTCAGAGATGTGATTAAGCATGAAGTGCTCAGTAGCCACAACTGTTTTTATAAAAGCAAAGCATGAAATTCAAGATGATGGAGTGGAGTGTGCATGTGCGTGTGCGTGTGCGTGTGCGTGTACGTGTGTGTGTGTGTGTGTGTGTACATGAAGGAGGAGGGGTGAGTAGTTTATTTAATCTCATGCTAAATATTGGCATATTTCCTATTTTTTGCTATTATAAACAATGATGAAATATAAAACATTATGCTTATATTTTGTTTATGAGCAGGTGTGTCTTTAGAATACATTTCAAAAGGAGAAGTTGCCAGTCAAAGGGTAAATGTAAATGTTATTTTGAAAGCTACTATCAATTTGCCACACATATAATTTGTTCATTTTTATATTTCTGAAAGCAAGTAAGATCTCATCTACTTTATTCCACAGTCTTGCTAACAATGTTGGCACATTTTAATTTTTGTTAATTTGAGGGCAAAAAATAATATCTGTGACCCATGGCTCTTATTTTGAGTGGAGCTGAACACCTTTTCATATATTAAGTGGTCATTAGTATTTATTTTTCTATGAACTCTATTCATGTCTTTTGAACTCTTTTTCATTAGACTGTTTTTTTCTTCTACATTTTAGGAAGCTGTTTATTCATGAGAATAACTTTTTTCCTATGATATGAATTTTAGGTATTTTTCCCAGTCTATGAGTTGTCTTTTGATTTTTGTTATGGTATTTTTGTCCATGTAATTAAAAAGAAAATGAGGTAGTTTAATTATCAGTCTTTTGTAGTTTCTTCACTTAGAGATTTATCTAAAGAGGCTCCCTCCATTGCAAAAATTTTACAGTTTGTCCATATTTTCTTCTAATGCTTGGACAGTTTTATTGTTTTAATATTAAAAATGATAACCAGCCCTGGCCAGTTTGCTCAGCGGTTAGAGCGTCGGCCTGCGGTCCGGAGAGACCCGGGTTCGGTTCCCGCTAAGGGCACGTACTTCAGTTGCAGTTTGTCCCCGGCCCTGGTTGGTCGTGCAGGTGGCAGCCACTCGATGTGTCCCTTCACATCGATGTTTCTCTCTCTCTCTCCCTTCCTCTTTCTCCCTCCCACTCTATCTGTACAAAAGTGGAAAAATATCCTCAGGTGAGGATAAAAAAAAAAAAAATGATAACCAGTGAACTTCTATGAATATATGCATAGCCCATGGACACAAACAATAGTGCAATGAAGGCCTGGGGTGGGGCAGGAACCGGATTGAGGGGGGCAAAATGGGGGAATGAGGGACATCTGTAATACTCTCAATAATAAAAAAAAATAATACATTTTAAGTAAATCCTGCTGTATACATTGACTTTTATAGTGGATATTTCCTTGTGTGCCTTCATCATCCCTTCTGTCCTTTCTTTCTGTAACCCCAGGAAACTACTCATTTGCTTTATTTGTGTGTGTGCTAAAATCATATATCATAACACTTACCATTTTATCTATTTTTAAGTGTACAGTACAATAGTGTTAACTATATCTACAGTGTTGAATAGTGTTAACTATATCTACATTGAATGAGATTCTAGAACTTTTTCATCTTCCAATTCTGAAACTCTATACTTATTGAACAAAAAAACTCTCCTTTTCCTCTTCACCTAAGGCCCTGGTAACCACCATACTAATTCCTGATTCTGTATATTGTTCACATGAAACATTTATCAAAATATACCATATCCTGGGCTACAAAGCAAGTTTAAACACATATCACATATGGAAATCACATAGAGTATTTATTAATCACAACATAAATAAGTTACAAATCAACAACAAGAAAGTAAATTAAAATTTCCTATATATTTGTAAATTAAGTGCCTAAATAACTTATAGGTCAAAAACACATTTAAATTAGAAATAAGAGAATACTTTTAATGGAAAGAATGATGTTAAAACACTCATATTAAACCTTAAAGACTCCACCAAAGAACTGCTAGACTTGCCCTGGCCGGTTTGGCTCAGCGGTTAGAGCATCGGCCTGTGGTCCAGAGAGACCCGGGTTTGGTTCCCGCTAAGGGCACGTACTTCAGTTGCAGTTTGTCCCCGGCCCTGGTTGGTCCTGTGGGTGGCAGCCACTCGATGTGTTCCTTCACGTCGATGTTTCTCTCTCTCTCTCCCCCTTCCTTTCTCTCCCTCCCACTCTATCTGTACAAAAAATGGAAAAATATCCTCGGGTGAGGAAAAAAAAAAAGAACTGCTAGACTTAATAAATTAATTCAGCAAAGTAGTAGGATGCAAAACTGACATCAAGAAATTGATGGCATTTTTATACATCAATAATGAACAGTCAGAAAAAGAAACTAAAAAAAAAAATTACATTGACCATTGCAACAAAAAAATTAAGATACCTAGGAATAAACTTACCCAAGGAGATAAAAGACCTTTTCTCAGAAAATTACAGGACATTGAAAAAAGAAATAAAGGAAGATATAAAAAAAAGTAGAAGCATATATCCTGTTCATGGATTGGAAGAATCAACATCATTAAAATGTCCATACCCAAAGAAATCTATAGATTCAATGCAATCCCCATTAAAATACCAATAGAACTAGAAACAATAGTCCAAAAGTTTATATGGAACCAGAAAAGACCCCTAATAGCCACAGCAATCTTGAAAAAGAAGAACAAAGTTAGAGAAATCACAATACTCTATATCAGGTTATATTACAAAGCCATTGTAATCAAAAGAGCCAGGTACAGATCAGTAAACAGAACAGAGCACCCAGAAATCAACCCAAGACATTATGCTTAATGATTAATATTTGACAAAGGTGGCAAGAGCATACAATAGACTCAAGACAGTCTCTTCAATAAATGGTGTTGGGAAATTAAATGGTGTTGGAAAATTGGACAGATACCGGCAAAAAAATTAAACTAATTTACACCATACACAAGAATAAACTCGAAATGGACAAAATACTTAAATGTAACTCATGAAACCATAAAAATCATAGAATAAAAAGTAGGCAGCCAAATCTTAGATATCATAAGTAGAAGAATTTTCACCGGTACATCACCAAGGGCAAGAGAAACAAAGGAAAACATTAATACATTGCACTACATCAAACTAAAAACTTTCTACACAACAAAAGTAATCAGCATCAATATAAAGAGGGAACCCACTGTATGGCAGAACATATTTGCCAATGATACATCGGGTAAGGGATTAATTTCCAAAATATATAAAATACTCATACAACTCAACAGAGGGAAGACAAACAATCCAATTAAAAAATAAGTAGAGGACTTGAATAGACATTTCTCCAAAGAGGACATACAAATAGCCAAGAGAAAAAAAAAAAATGTTTAATGTTCATCATCACTAATCATCAGAGAGATGCAAATTAAAATGACTATGAGGTAGCACCTCACATCTGCCAGAATGGCTACCATCAACAAATCATCAAACAAGTACTGGCAAGGGTGTGGAGAAAAGGGGACTCTAGTATACTGCTGGTGGGAATGCAGACTGGTGCAGGCACTATGGAAAACAATATGGTGTTCCCTCAAATAATTAAAAATGGAACTGCCATTTGACTCACTAATCCCACTACTAGGAATATAACTATCCTAAGAAGCCTGAAACACCAATCAGAAAGAGTATATGCACCTCTATGTTCATAGCAGCACTATTTACAATAGCTAAATCTGGAAACAGCCCAAATGTCCATCAGTAGATGAGTGGATAAAAAAATCTGTGGTACATTTACACAATGAAATACTATGAAGCTGTAAGAAAGAGAGATATTTTATAATTTGTGATAACATGGAGGAACCTGGAGAACATTATGCTAAGCGAAATAAGCCAGTCAGAGAAAGACAAGTATCACATGATCTCACTGATTAGTGAAATATAATGAACAAAATAAACTGGTGGAAAAAAAGGACCCAGAAACATAGAAGTAGGAACAGACTGACAAACCTGAGAGAGGGTGAGTGAGACACAGAGATAAACCAAAGAACTTGTATGCATATATACATAACCAATGGACACAGACAACAGTGTCATGAAGGCAGAAAGGGAGGGAGTGGGGAGGAGGGTGTCATTGGGGGTAAAAAGGAGGGACATTTGTAATACTTTCAACAATAAAGATAAAAAATATTATAATAGTCATGGGGATGTAAAGTACAGCACAAGAAATATAGTCAATTATATTGTAATAACTATGATGGTACAAAGTGAGTACTGAAAATATTAGAGGAACACTTTGAAAATTGTATGATTGTTTAACCACTATGCTGACACCTGAAACTAATACAAAATAATTTTGAATATAAACTGTAATTTAAAAAGCCTCATAGAGTGAAAGTGAAATAGAGCTTAGAGGGAATTTTTTAAAATGCATATATAATGAGAGAAAAAAATTGAGACTCATTTATGTCATGTACCTCTTATAATTTAATTATCAATAAGATAATAAAGTAAAGCCAAATAAAATAAAAAGAGAAAAGCCTTAAATAAAATTGATTATTAACCTCTTCTCTGATGTATCATAGGCAATTATGTTCTCTCATCAAGTGGGTTCCCTTTTCATTAAAAAAAAAAATTTTTTTGTATTGATTTTGAGAGAGAAAGAGAGAGGGAGAGAGGTAGAAACATCCATGAGAGAGAACATTGATTGGCCACCTCCTACATGCCCCCAATGGGGATTAGGCCAACAACCTGAGCATGTGTCCTGACCAGGAATTAAACTGGCAACCTCTTCGGTTCCTTTTTCATTTTGATGCTGGTTTCTTTTGCTGTGCAGAAGCTTTTTAGTTTGATGTAGACCCATTCATGGATTTTTTTTTTTCCCTTTGTTTCTTTTGCCCTAGGCAATGTTCAGTGAAAAGTCTGCTACTTGTGAAGTCTGAAATTTTTGCTTACATTTTCTTCTACAACTTAAATGGTTTCATGGGTAACATTTAAATCTTTTATCCATTTTTATTTTAATCTTGTGTATCAGGGAGGAGGGAGTCAATGAGGGAAAAAAAGGAGGGACATCTGTAATACTTCCAAGAATAAAAAAAATTAAAAAATGAAACTGAAAAAATTTTAGTACAGAAGATTAGTTAAACCTAAAGATGATGGTTTTTTTTTATAAGAAGCCATTTAGTTTATTTATTTTTTTATATTTAATTAATTAATTTATTTTTGTTAAAGATGTTTCTCTTTTTCCCCACACTGATTCCCCCCTCCCCCCTCTCCCTGCCCTCTCCGCAGCTTTGATGTCCATGTCCACTGTTCATGCATACATGCATATAAGTTCTGTGCTTTATCTCTCCCCCACACCTCCTCTTCTGGGGATAGTCAGTCTGTACCCCCCTTTCACCTCTCTGGGACTACCCCGTTCCTCAGACTGTTATGTTCATTATATTCCACAAATAAGTGACATCATATGATACTTGTCTTTCTCTGTTTGGCTTGTTTCGCTTAGGATGACACTTTCCAGGTCCCTCGATGTCATCTCAAAGGATAAGAGATCTTTCTTTCTTACAGCTGCGTAGTACTCCATTGTGTATATGTACCATTGTTTTTTTACCCATTCATCTACTGATGGACACTTGGGCTGTTTCCAGATCTTAGCTATTGTAAATAGTGCTGCTATGAACATGGGTGTACATATATTCTTTCTGATTGGTGTTTCAGGCTTTTTAGGGTATATTCCTAGAAGTGGGATCACTGGGTCAAATGGAAGTTCAATTTTTAATTTTTTGAGGTACCACCATACTGTTTTCCATAGTGACTGTACCAGTCTGTATTCCCACCAGCAGTGTACTAGAGTCCCCTTTTCTCCACACCCTCGCCAACACTTGTTGTTTAATGATTTGTTGATGGTGGCCATTCTGACAGGTGAAGATAATGTTTTTGAGGAAACATATCTATCTATCTATCTATCTATCTATCTATCTATACCTCTGGCACAGAAGAATTCATGAAGAAAGGAGAGAGGATATAAATAATATCAGGAATAAAAAGTGGATATCACTAAAGAACTTATAGACATTAAAATAATAGTTGGATATTATAAAAACTATATGAATGAGACATTAAAGGACTGAAAAATGGTGGCGGAGTGAATGGAAGCTACACAGACCATCTCCCAGGACCAAACAGGAATTACAACAAAAATAAAGACAAATCATCAGGAAAGGGCAACCGAAAAGCAGCTTTGAGGACCACATAACCAGGGACACTGACTCAACCCTGTTAGGCTTGCGAAGACGCGAGAGGGGACAGGGAGTGCACGGTCTGCAGCGGCCTGGGCTGGGACCTGCAGCCTCAGCTGGGACCTGAGACCTCTGCTGGGACCTGCGCCCTCAGCTGGGACATGCACCCTGGGCTGGACCTGAAACCACTGCTGGGAGCTGCACCCTTGGCTAGGGGCTACGCCCTGGGCTGGGAGCAGCCACAACCTGAGCTGGGAGCGAAGACCTTACCTAGGAGCGGAACCCTTAGTTGGGAGCAGCGCCCTCGGGTTGAAGTGCCAAGAGACTCCACAGCGCAGAGCTGGACAGAGGCTAAATTAGCAGCAGCCACTCACCTTGGGCTCTGGCAGAGAGAGGGCAGACTGGACTGGAACAGTATGGGGACACTTGGGATTTGGAAGGTGCTCAGAACTTTTGCAGCCATGCAGGACTGTGGTCATCTTACTCCTTCCCAGGGCCCTGGGGAGAGACAGCTGCATATCCCTCAGAGATGCAACCCCACTAGGTGGCCATTGAAATGCTAATTGAGGCCCATTGCCAACCAGCATCTGCCCCACCCTTGGGAAATCCTCTTACACTGAGCACCTGAGGGAGTTTTTCATTCAACTCAGAAACCAAGATTCTTCAGGTGACTGCTACTAAAAGCCTCCAGGAAAAAAGCTAGAGGATAACTACCACTCCCTGGACTAGCAACTCTACCCAGGAAAGTAAGACTTGACAGGGGTGTTTAAAGTGGGTCCTCCCTGCCTCATCCAAACCCAGGAGAGGGAGCCACAAAAAGCAGAAAACCAACACCCACAGGGAAAATTTGGCAGATTCCAAAGCCCACTGTGATAGCCAAAATGGTGAGACACAAACAAAAACCAAATGAAAGAAAAAGAGACCTCTACCGAAGATGAGATAAATGAGGTGCAGTTAAGCAAGTTAACAGAACTAGAATTCAGAGCCATGATCTTGAGGAAGCTAAACAGCATGTGTAAGGACATGAACACCATGAGTAAAGACACAGAAATATTGAAAATAAACCAGTTGGAAATTAAAAACCACCAAGAAGAAATGAAGAATGACATATCAGAAATAAAAAACACATTGCAAAGTCTAAATAGCAGAGTAGCTGAGGACCGGATCAGTAAACTAGAAGATAGGATGGAAAATTCAAACAATTAGAAAAACGAAAGGGTAAACAATTAAAAAGCAAGAAGACAACTTAAGAGAACTGTGGGACAACTGGAAATGTAATAACATTCGCATCATAGGATCCCCAAAGAAAAAGAAAATGAGCAAGGGTTAGAGAATATATTTGAAGAAATAGTTACAGAAAATTTTCCTAATTTGGTGAAGGAAGAAGGCATTCAATTTCAAAAAGCACAGAGAACCCCAAGTAAGAAGAACCCAAACAGGCACACACCAAGACACATAGTAATTAAAATGGCAAAAATTAAAGACAAAGAGAGAATCCTAAAAGCAGCAAGAGATAAGCAACAGGTTACCTACAAAGGAAACCCCATAAGGCTCTCAGCTGACTTCTCAACAGAAATACTACAGGACAGAAGGGAATGCCATGAGGTAATCAAGTTCATGAAAAACAAGGATCTGAATCCAAGACTACTCTACTCAGCAAAGCTATCATTCAAAATAGAAGGTCAAATTAAGAGCTTCCCAGACAAAAAAGGCAAAGGGAATACATTAGCACCAAACCAGCACTGCAAGAAATGTTAAAAGGACTGCTGTAATTAGCAGGAGAAATAGGAAGAAAAATAGAACCACTCAAAACAAAAATGGCAATAAATAAGTAATATCCATTATCACCTTAAATGTAAATGGATTAAATGTTCCCATAAAAAGACACAGGGTAGCTGATTGGATAAGAAAGCATGAATCATCTATATGTTGTTGACAAGAGACCCAACTCACAACAAAAGACTCACATAGGTTGAAAGTGAAGGGATGGAAAAAAAAACTTCAAAGCAAATGAAAAGGATTTAAAAGCAGGGGTAGCAATACTGATATCTGATAAAATAGATTTCAAAATGGAGGCCATAACTAGAGACAAAGAAGGCCACTATATAATATTAAAAGGATCTATCCAACAGGAAGATATAACCTTGATAAACATATATACACCCAATATAGGAGCACCAAAATATATTAAAAATCTTCTGGAAGACTACAACGGAGAAATCAAAAGCACTACAATCATAGCAAGAGACTTCAACACCCCACAGACATCACTGGATAGATCCTCTAGACAAAAAATTAGCAAGGTAACAGACACTCTAAGTGAAGCACTAGACCAAATGGATTTAACAGATATCTACAGAGAATTACACCCCAAAACTGCAGAATTCACATTCTTCTCAAGTGCACAGGGGACATTCTCAAAGATGACCATGCAAAGACATTTGAAATCATGGAAGCTAAATAGCACATTATTAAATGATGAATGGGTTACCGAGATCAAGGAAGAAATAAAAAACTTCCTGGAAACCAATAAAAATGAAGACACAACAACACAAAATCTGTGGGATGCAGCAAAAGCAGTTCTGAGAGGGAAGTTCATAGCACTACAGGCCTACCTCAAAAAAAGAAAAGAAAAAGAAAAATCTCTAATAGACTATTTAACCTCACAACTTAAAGAACTAGAGAGCAAACAAAAAGAAAACACCAGAGCATGTAGAAGAAAGGAAATAGTAAAGATCAGAGCAGAAATAAACAACATAGAGTCCAAAAAAATTCAAAGGATCAATGAAACAAAGAGTTGATTTTTTGAAAAGATCAACAAGATTGATGGACCCTTAGCTAGACTCACCAAGAAACAGAGAGAACCCAAATACACAAAATCAGAAGTGAAAGAGAAGTAACAACTGACACCACAGAAATACAAAAGATCATTAACAACTACTATTAACAATTATATGGCAATAAATTCAACAATCTAAGTGAAATGGACACTTTTCTAGAAACACATAGTCTCGCAAAACTGGACCAGGAAGAGACAGAAAACTTGAACAGACTAAAAACAACAAAAGATATTGAAGATGTAATCAAGACTCTCCCAGTAAGCAAAAGCCCAGGCCCGGATGGCTTCACGGGGGAGTTTTACTGAACATTCAAAGAAAAACTAAAACCCATTCTCCTCAAACTATTTCAAAAAATTCAAGAAGAAGAAAGACTTCCAAACTCGTTTTATGTAGCCAGCATAATTCTAATTCCAAAACCAGAAAAATACACAACAAAGAAAGAACACTACAGACCAATATCCCTGATGAACATAGACACCAAAATCCTGAACAAAATACTAGCAAATCGGATCCAGCAATACACCAAAAAAATTATCCACCATGACCAAGCGGGATTCATCCCAGGAATGCAAGTCTGGTACAATATTCACAAATCAATAAACGTGACTCACCACATAAATAAAATGAAGAATTAAAAACTACATGATCATATCAATAGATGCTGAAAAAGCCTTCAACAAGATCCAGCATCCATTTCTGGTAAAAACACTCAGCAATGTGGGAATAGAGGGGTCATATCTTGACACAATAAAGGCCATATATGAAAGAACTACAGCCCACATCATACTCAATGGGGAAAAATTAAAAGCATTTCCCTTAAGAACAGGAACAAAGCAAGGATGCCCAGTTTTGACACTATATTTAATATAGTACTGGAAGTCTTAGCTACAGCAATCAAACAGGAAGAAAAAATAAAAGGGATCCAAACTGTAAAGGAGGAAGTGAAACTGTCATTATTCGCAGATGACATAATACTATACATAGAAAACCCCCAAAGACCCCATCAAAAATTTACTAGACTTAATAAATGAATTTTGAAAAGTAGCGGGATACAAAATTAATGTAACAAAATCAATGGCATTCCTATACACCAATGATGAACTCAGAGAAAGAGAAACTAAGAAAACAATCCCATTTACCATTGCAGCAAAAAAAATTAAGATACCTAGGAACAAACTTAACCAAAGAAATAAAGAACCTATTCGCAGAAAATTACACGTCATTGGAAAAAGAAATAGAGCAAGATATAAAATAGTGGAAGCACATACCCTGTTCATGGATTGGAAGAAGTAACATCATTAAAATGTCCATACTACCAAAAGCAATCTATAGATTCAATGCAATCCCCATCAAAATACCAATGACATACTTCACAGAATTAGAACAAGTACTCAAAAGTTCATATAGAACCAAAAAAGACCTCGAATAGCCACAGCAATCTTGAAAAGAAAGAAAAAAGTTGGAAGGATCACATTACCAGATTTCAGGTTATACTACAAAGCCATTGTAATTAAAACAGCCTGGTACTGGCACAAGAACAGGCATATGGACCAGTGAAACAGAACAGAGAATCCAAAAATGGACCCAAGGCAATATGCTCAATTAATATTTGACAAAGGTGGCAAGAGCATACAGTGGAGTAAGGACAGCCTCTTTAATAACTTGTGTTGGAAAAATTGGACAGCTACATGCAAAAAAATAAAACTAGACCATCAACTTACACCCTACACAAGAATAAACTCAAACTGGATAAAAGACGTAAATGTGACCCATGAATCCATAAAAATCCTAGAAGAAACTGTAGGCAACAAAATTTCTGACATCATACGCAGTAGAATTTTCACTGATACATCACCTAAGGCAATAAAAACAAAGGAGAAAATTAACACATGGGACTAGATCAAACTCAAAAGCGGACAGCAGAAGATACAATCATCAAAATAGAAAGGCTACCCACTGTATGGGAGAGCATAATTGCCAATGATATATCAGATAAGGGGTTAATTTCCAATATATATAGAGTGCTCATACAATTCAACAAAAGGAAGACAAAGAACCCAATTAAAAAATGGGCAGAGGAACTAAATACACACTTCTTCAAACAGGATATACAAATGGCTAAGAGACATATAAAGAAATGCTCAACATCACTAATCATCAGGGAGATGCAAATTAAAACAACAATGAGGTATCACCTCACACCTGTCAGAATGGCCGCCATCAACAAATCATCAAACAACAAGTGCTGGCGAGGGTGTGGAGAAAAGGGGACTCTAGTACACTGCTGCTGGGAATGCAGACTGGTGCAGCCACTGTGGAAAACACTATGGTGTTACCTCAAAAATTTAAAAATTGAACTTTGATTTGATGCAGTGATCCCACTTCTAGGAATGTACCCTAAGAAGCCTGAAATACCAATCACAATAATATATGTACCCCCATGTTTGTAGCAGCACTATTTACAATAGCTAAGATCTGAAAACAGCCCAAGTGTTCATCAGTAGACAAATGGATAAAAAAGCTGTGGTACATATTCACAATGAAGTACTACACAGATGTAAGAAAGAAAGATCTCTTATCCTTTGAAACTACATGGAGGGACCTGGAAAGTATTATCCTATGTGAAACAAGACGAACAGAGAAAGACAAGTATCATATGATCTCACTTATTTGTGGAATATAATGAACATAACAGTCTGAGGAATGGGGTAATTCCAGTGATGTGGAAGTGGGGTACAGACTGACAATCCCCAGAAGAGGGTGTGGTGGGGGAGAGATAAAGCACAGAACTTATATGCATGTATGCATGAAAAATGGACATGGATAACAAAGCTGGGGACAGGGCAGGGAGGGAGGGGGAGAAGGGAATCAGTGGGAGAAAAAGGAGGGAAAAAAAAAAGAAGGAAATTCTGCCATTTGCAATGTTAATGGACCTGGAGGACATCATGCTAAGTGAAATAAGCCAGACACAGAAAAACAAATACTGCATGATTTCACTTACATGTGAAATCTAAAATAGTTTCTTCAATATTAATTGCAGTGCTTAATTAATTTTATCACAAGAATGTTGCTTAGCAATGTAGTTGACATTCTACCCTTATCATATTACTGGGAGAAGGAAGAAAGTTTAAGAAAGATCAAATTCTCTTTATCTACTATATTAAGTTATTTTATAAGTCTAGAATGATCAAATATTAGAAAAAAATTAAATGGTTTAACATAATAGTATGTGTTTTATTAACAAATATATCACTATCAAATTTCATTAAACTCAATTGAACTTACAAACTCAAGGTTGGGATACTTAGATATCAAAAAAATCACATAAATGTAGGAAAGAGAATATGATACAAATGTCAACTTTACCAGAGACACGGCAGGAAGATCAGGCCTATGGATCTATCTCAGCCAGCAGCATACTGAACTTCTCACACACTGAAGATAGTTTGAAGAAACTTGCTGCAGGGGAAGACAGGTATCCAACTCAGAAAAATATTATTATGTAATATACATGTATTACTATGGAAGATCCCAGGTTAGTTCAGATTATTTATTTATTCATTCATTCATTTACTTATTTTTTTAATTAATTAATTTTTTTTGTTACAGATGTTTCTCCTTTTCCCCCACTGATTCCCCCCTCCCAGTCTCTCCCTGCCCTCTCCCCAGCTTTGTTGTCCATGTCCATTGTTCATGCATACATGCATATAAGTTCTGTGGTTTATTTCTTTACCCCCCCCACCCCCTCTTCTAAGGATTGTCAGTCTGTACCCTACTTCTATGTCTCTGTGACTATCCCATTCCTCAGACTGTTTTGTTCATTATAAGTGAGATTATGTGGTATTTGTCTTTCTCTGTTTGGCTTGTTTTGCTTAAGTTAATATTTTCCAGTTCCCTCCATGTCTTCTCAAAGAAATGTTTCTTTCTTACAACTGCATAGTACTCCATTGTGTATATATACCACTGCTTTTTTATCCATTTGTCTACTGATGGACATTTGGGCTGTTTCCGGATCTTAGCTATTGTAAATAGTGGTGCTATGAACATGGGGGTACATATACTTGTTCTTATTGGTGGTGTTTTACATCTCTTAGGGTATATTCCTAGAAGTGGGATCACTGGGTCAAATGTAAGTTCCATTTTTAATTTTTTGAGGTAACACCATATTGTTTTCCATTGTGGCTGCACCAGTCTGCATTCCCACCAGCAGTGTATTAGAGTCCCCTTTTCTCCACACCCTCGCCAACACTTGTTTGATGATTTGTTGATGGTGGCCATTCTGACAGGTGTGAGGTGATACCTCATTGTTGTTTTAATTTACATCTCTCTGATGATTAGTGATGTTGAGCATTTCTTCATGTCTCTCTTGGTCATTTGTCCTGTTTGTAGAGGTGTCTATTTAGTTCCTCTGCCCATTTTTTAATTGGATTCTTGGTCTTCCTTTTTTGAGTTCATCATATATTTTGGAAATTAACCGCTTACGTGATGTATTGTTGGCAATTATGTTCTCCCATAGAGTGGGTTGCCTTTCCATTTCAGTGGTTGTTTCTTTTGCTGTGCAGAAGCTTTTGAGTTTGATATAATCCCATGTGTTCATTTTTTCCTTTGTTTCTGTTGCCTTAGGTGATGTTTCAGTGAAAATTTTGCTGGGTATGATGTCTGAAATTTTGTTGCATACATTTTCTTCTAGGATTTTTATGAATTAATGAGTCACATTTAAGTCTTTTATCCATTTTGAGTTTATTGTTGTATATGGTGTAAGTTGATGGTCTACTTTCATTGTTTTGCATGTAGCTGTCCAATTTTCCCAACACCATTTATTAAAGAGGCTGTCTTTGCTCCACTGTATGCTCTTCAATTCTTTGTCAAATATTAATTGAGCATAATGTCTTGGGTTCATTTCTGCATTCTCTGTTCTGTTCCACTGGTCTATATGCCTGTTCTTGTGCCAGTACCAGGCTGCTTTGATTATAGTAGCTGTGTAGTATAACCTGATGTCCGATATTGTGATCTTACATACTTTGTCTTTTTTCAAGATTGCTGTGCCTATTCAGGGTCTTTTTTGGTTCCATATGAACTTTTGAAGTATTTGTTCCAGTTCTGTGAAGTATGTCGTTGGTATTTTGATGGGGATTGCATTGAATCTGTAGATTGCTTTGGATAGTATAGATATTTTAATGATGTTAATTCTTCCAATCCTTGAACAAGGTATGTGCTTCCACTTTTTTATATCTTCCTCTATTTCTTTTTTAATGACCTGTAGTTTTCTGTGACTAGGTTCTTTATTTCTCTAGTTAAGTTTATTCCTAGGTATATTAATTTTTTTGCTGCAATGGTGAATGGGTTTGTTTTTTTAGTTTCTCTTTATGTGGGTTCATCATTGGTGTATAAGAATACTGTCAATTTCTTGACTTTCATTTTGTATCCTGCTACTTTACCAAATTCATTTATTAAGTCTAATAAATTTTTGATGGGGTCTTTGGGGTTTTCTATGTATAGTATGTCATCTGCAAACAATGACAGTTTCACTTCCTCCTTTCCCATTCGGATCTTTTCTATTTTTTCTTCCTGTCTGATTGCTGTGGTTAAGATTTCCAATACAGCTCTGGCCAGTTTGGTTCAGCGGTTAGAGCATTGGCCTGCGGTCCTGAGAGACCCGGGTTCAGTTCCCGCTAAGGGCATGTACCTCGGTTGCAGTTTGTCCCCGACCCTGGTCAGTTGTGCTGGTGGCAGCCACTCGATGTGTTCCTTTCACATCTATGTTTCTCTCTCTCTCTCTGTTCCTCTCTCTCCCTCCCACTCTGCCTGAAGAAAAAATGGAAAAATGTCCTCGGGTGAGGATTAAAAATAAAAAAAAAAAAAGATTTCCAATACAATGTTAAGTAAAAGTGGCGAAAGTTGGCATCCTTGTCTTGTTCCTGTTCTTAAGGGAAATGCTTTTAGTTTTTGTCCATTGAGTATGATGTTGGCTGTAGGTCTTTTATATATGGCCTTTATTGTGTCAAGACATGATTCCTCTATGCCCAGATTGCTGAGTGTTTTTCTCTGAAATGGGTGCTGAATTTTGCCAAATGCTTTTTCAGTTTCTATTGCTATGATCATATGATTTTTGTCTTTTATTTTGTTTATGTGGTATATTACATTTATTTATTTGCGAATATTGTACCAGCCTTGCCTCCCTGGAATGAATCCCACTCAGTCATGGTGAATAATTTTTTTGATCTATTGCTGAATTCGATTTGCTAGTATTTTGTTCAGGATTTTCGCATCTATGTTCATCAGGGATATTGGTCTGTAGTTTTCTTTCTTTTTAGTGTAATTTTCTGGTTATGAAATTAGAATTATGCTGGCCTCGTAAAACGAGTTTAAAAGTTTTCCTTCTTTTTGAATTTTTTGGAATAGTTCAAAAAGAATGGGTATTAGTTCTTTGAATGTTCAGTAAAATGCCCGTATGAAGCCGTGCGGGCCTGGGCTTTTGTTTGCTGGGAGAGTCTTGATTACATCTGCAATTTCTTTTGTTGTTATTGGTCTGTACAAGTTTTCTATCTCTTCTCAGTTCAGTTTTGGGAGACTATGTGCTTCCAGAAATTTGTCCATTTCACTTGGATTGTTGAATTTGTTGCCATATAATTGTTCATAATATCTGTTAACCATCCTTTGTATTTCTGTGGTGTCAGTTATTATTTCTCCTCTTTCATTTCTGATTTTGTGTATTTGGTTTCTCTCTCTTTGTTTCTTGGTGAGTCCAGCTAAGGGTCCATCAATCTTGTTTATCTTTTAAAGAACCAGCTCTTTGTTTCATTGATCCTTTGAATTGTTTTTTTTTGGTCTCCATGTCATTTATTTCTGCTCTGATCTTTACTATTTCTTTCCTTCTACTTTCTTTGGGGTTTTCTTTTTGTTCGGTTTTTAGTTCTATAAGTTGAGAGGTTAGTCTATTAGAAAGTAGTTTTCTTGTTTCTTGAAGTAGGTCTGTAGTGCTATGAACTTCCCTCTCAGAACTGCTTTCGCTGCATCCCATAGGTTTTGTATTATTTTGTGTTCATTTTCATTGGTTTCCAGGAATTTTTTAATTTCTTCCTTGATCTCTATGGTAACCCATTCATTGTTCAATAACATGCTATTTAGCCTCCATGTTTTCAAATATCTTTGCATGTTCTTGTTGCAATTGATTTCTAGCTTCATGCCATTGTGATCTGAGAATATGCTTGATATGTTTTCAATCTTTTTGAACTTGTAGAGACGTAGTTTGTGCCCTAACGTGTGATCTAATTTTGAGAATGTCCCATGTACACTTGAGAAGAATGTGAATTCTGCAGTTTTGGGGTGTAATTCTGTGTAGAAATCTATTAAATCCATTTGGTCTAGTGTTTCATTTAGAGTATCTGTTTTCTTGCTAATTTTTTCTCTAGAAGATTTATCCAGTGATGTCAGCAGGATGTTGAAGTCCCCTGCTATGATTGTATTGCTGTTGATTTCTCCTTTGATATCCTCCAGAAAATTTTTAATATATGTTGGTGCTCCTATAGTTGGTGCATATATGTTTACCAAGGTTATAGCTTTATGTTGGAAAGATCCTTTCAATATTATGTAGTGGCCTTCTTTGTCTCTAGTTATGGCCTTCATTTTGAAATCTATTTTATCAGATATAAGTATTGCTACCCCAGTTTTGTTGTTTGTTTGATTTTGCTTTTTGTTTGCTTGAAAGTTTTTTTCCATGTCTTCACTTTCAGCCTGTATGAGTCTTTTGTTGTGAGGTGCATCTCTTGTAAACAACATATATGTGAGGCATGCTTTCTTACCCAGTCAGTTACTCTGTGTCTTTTTATGGGAGCGTTCAAACCATTCACATTTAAGGTGATAATTAATATGTACTTATTTATTGCCATTTTTGTTTAGTGTGGTTATATTTCTCTTCCTATATCTTCTACTAATTACACCAGTCCTTTTAGCATATCTTGCAGTGCTGGTTTGGTGTTAATATATTCCCTTAGCCTTTTTTTTTTTTTTTTTTTGGTCTGGAAAGCTCTTAATTTGACCTTCTGTTTTGAATGATAGCCTTGCCAGATAGAGTAGTCTTGGATTCAGATCCTTGTTTTTCATCACCTTGATTACTTCATGCCACTCCCTTCTTGCCTGTTTCTGTTAAGAAGTCAGCTGAGAGCCTTTTGGGATTTCCTTTGTAGGTGACCTGTTGCTTACCTCTTGCTGCCTTAGGATTCTCTCTTTGTCTTTAATTTTTGACATTTTAATAACTATGTATCTTAGTGTGTGTCTGTTTGGATTCTTCTTACTTGGGGCTCTCTGTGCTTCTTGAACTTGAATGCCTTCTTCCTTCACCAAGTTAGGAAAGTTTTCTGGCACTATTTCTTCAAATATATATTCTCTAACCCTTGCCCATTTTCTTCCTCTTCCTCTGCAAGATATGCTAAAAGGATTGGTGTAATTAGTAGAAGAAATAGGAAGAGAAATAGAACCACACTAAACAAATGTTATTATCTTACCAGTTGTCCCACAGTTCTCTTAAGCTATCTTCCTGGAATTTCATTGTTTTTTCCTTTTGGTTTTCTGATTGGTTGATTTTTTTTCTACCCTGTCTTCTAATTCACTGATCCGGTCCCTCAGCTTCCAGGCTGGTTAGTCCTTTCAATGTGTTCTTTATTTCTGCTATGTCATTCTTCATTTCCACTTGGTTAGTTTTCAATGTTTCTATATCTTTTCTCATTGTATTGAGGTTCTTACTCATGCTGTTGAGCTTTCTCAAGATCATGGCTCTGAACTCTACCTCTGATAATTTGCTTAACTGCATTTCATTTATCTCATCTTTGATAGAGTTCTCTTGTTCTTTCATTTGGGATTTGTTTCTTTGTTTCACCATTTTGGCTATGTCAGTGGGTCTTGTACCTGACCAATTTTCCCTGCAGGTGTTGGTGTTCTGCTGTTTGTGGCTCCCTCTACTGTGTTTGGATCAGCCTTGGTGGTCTCATGTTAAACACCACTGTCAAGTCTTAATTTCCTGGGTAGATTTGCAAGCCCAGGAAAGGTTCAGTTATCCTCTAGCTTTTTCCTGGAGGCTAGTATTCTCAGTTACTCAGGGCCTTGGAATGTAGCCCTGATGTTCTGCATAAGAGGTTTTCCAGAGGGTGGGATAGCTACTGATTGTTAATGAGCCTCAGTTTGCATTTCTTTGCCTCACATGGGAGAGGCTGAATCTTTGGTGGGGAGGGGGGCTGCTGCTTTTCCCCACAGCTCTGGGAAGGAGTACACTGGCCACTGTCCTTGGTGGCCGCAACTCAGCAAAAACTCTGAGTGCCCTCCAAATCCCGGGGATCTCCACAGAGTTCCATCCCAGTCTTTCCTCCCTCTGCTGTAGCCCTCAGGTGGCTGTGCTATGTTAGCTCTCTGTCCTGGCTCTGTGTGCTGTGGAGCTAGCCTGGTCTTTATTCCCCAACAGTGCTGCTCATAGCTCATACTGCTGCTGTCTGTGGGCTCCCAGCCTGCCACCCTCTCATGCCTCCACAGATCCTACCAGTGTCCCTTGTTATATGGTCCTGTCTTGGTGCTTTTCTGTTGTTTTTTTCTGAGGATTTGTCTTTATTTTAGTTGTAATTGCCATTTAGTCCTGGGAGATCATCTGTGTAGCTTCCATTTACTCCACCTCCATTTTCACATCTTATTTTTTTACTTATTTCGTTTTTTATTGTTGAAAGTATTACAGATGTCCCCACATTTTCCCCATTGACCCCCTCCTTCCTCTTCCTTTTCTCCTCCTACCTTTCCCACCCTTGTGTCCATGTGGATTGGTTGTGCCTATATGCATATGAGTTCTTTGGTTTATCTCTTCCCACCCCACTCACCCCCTATTCCTCTGAGTTTGTCAGTCTGTTCCCTACTTCCATAATTCTGGATCTCTTTTGGTCGATAGCTTATTTTGTTCACTATGTTCACTATGTATTCTCACAAATAAGTGAGATCATGTGGTACTTGTCTCCTTCTTACTAGCTTATTTAGCTTAGCATAATACTCTCCAGGTACCTTCATGTCATCTCTTTCTTACAGCTGCATGTAATTTCATTGTGTAAATATACCACAGCTTTTTTATCTACTCATCTACTGATGGGCACTTGGACTATTTCCAGATCTTAGCTATTGTAAATTGCACTGCTATGAACATAGGGGTGCATATATTCCTCCTGATTGGTGTTTCAGGCTTCTTAGGATATATTCCAAGAAGTGGGATCACTGAATCAAATAGTAGTTTCATGTTTAATGTTTTGAGGAAACACCATATTCTTTTCCATACTGGCTGCAGCAGTCTGCATTCCCACCAGTAGTGTTCTAGAGTCTCCTTTTCTCTACATCCTTGCCAGTTGTTTGAGGATTTGTTGATGGTAACCATTCTATCAGGTGTGAGGTGATATCTAAAAGTCATTTTAATTTGCATCTCTCTGAAGATTAGAGATGTTGAGCATTTTTTCATATGTCTCCTGGCCATTTCATTTATTTACTTAAATATATTTTTATTGATTTTATAGAGAAAGGAAAGGAGAGAGAGATAGAAGCATTGATGTGAGCAAGAAACATAGATTGGCTGCCTCCTATATATCCCCCACAGCGGATTGAGCTTGAAACCTGGGCTTGTGCCTTGACCAGGAATCCAACCAGAACCTCTCAGTCCATGGGATGACATTCAATCCACTAAGTCAAACCAGCCAGTCCAGTTCAAGTTATTTAAACAAAATTGTTTTCACACTAAAACATACTAGGAAATGTGGTAAAAATGAGAAATAGAAATGTATAAGTCATGGCACCTGACCTCAATAAGCCTCAATGTGCTTAAAATTTATTGAACTTCTAATATGTGCCAGGCAATATGCTTATAGCTAAGGAAAAAGAGATACGTGAAATACAACCTCTGCATTTAAGCTATTTATAAACAAATGTAAAAAGACCAAAGTTACCATTTAATATACAAGGCAGAGAATAGTAGAGATGAGGCTGAAGAGACAAGAAAAAGCCAAATAGCCCTGGCCAGTTTGACTCAGCAATTGGAGCATCAGCTCAAGGACTGAAGGGTCATGGGTTTGATTTCTGGTCAAGGGCATGTCTCTGGGTTGCAGGTTTGATCCCTGGCCCTAATTGGGGTCATGTGGGAGGCAATCAATCGATGTATCTCTCTCACATCAATGTTTCCATCTCTTTCCCCCTCTCCCCCTTCCACTCTGTCTAAAAATTTTAAAAAGTAACCAAATAATAGAGAACCTTGAAAGTCATGCTAAGGAAGTCAATGGAAGTCATTGAAAGTTTTCATCAGGGCAGTAGTGTGATCAGAAATATAATCCTTGCTGCTATGTAAAATATGGTATAAGGGAAGTAAATGTAGAGATAGAAAGATAAGTCTTTGAGGACAGGAAGAGAATGAATTAAGGTTATGGCAAGAGAATGAGTACTTTTGCCTTGGCCTGTTTGACTCAGCGGTTGAGTGTTGGCCTGTGGACCACAAACATCCAGGTTCGTTCCCACTAGGGACACGTACCACACACACACACACAAAAGAATGAGTACTTTCTTTACTTCAGCTTTCGCTCACAGAGATACCAAATCAATCCAGGACCACCATACCCCAATCATTCACTATAAACAAGCATTGCTACTCATCACTGCTTCCCCCATTAATGGCAAAGTCCCCTCACCTAATTCATTCAGGTAGGTGTTTTGCCCAGTGCCTGGAAACAGCAGATACTGAAGACATTTGTGTTTGCTTGACCACATGAATCAGGGAAGCAGTTACATAGTGGACACATGCCTTGCCTCCTGTTTTGTTGGCTTCCTTCTAACTTGGCAAAAGACTGTGGCCTTGCAAAGAAGGGACTTGGGCTAAACAATGCTGAGGAGCATCTGTGCTCTGTGTGTACAGCACTGTTTTGAAACCTCCTGTCCCTGCTTCAAAGAGCTTGACAGCAGCCAGAGCCAACTGTTTGGTTAATGAAAATACAAAGGCTAAAGAAAAAATAAACCAAACAACCTGCAACTTCCTTTCAAAAACTCAGTGTTCAGAACTCACTTTATTGCTCAGAAATCCTATTATTATTCAGTTATTTCAATACCTACTATATATAAGATACAGTAGGGTAAGAAGATGAATCAAATATAGTTTCCACCTTATATTAACTCACATTTCAATAAGTAAGACAGAGATGATAAATAGGTGATAGATGAAGACAGATAGATGATGATGATGATGAATATAGATGATAGATGATAGATAGATAGATAGATAGATAGATGATAGATAGATAGATAGATAGATAGATAGATAGATAGATAGATAGATAGATAACAGAGAGATAGACAGACAGATGGTAGATCACCATAATTGGTTCTAAAACAAAAGAATAAAAATAGTTTTGTCAGAGAAGAACAAGAGACTAGATCATCAACCTCTGCCTGGGACACAGGGGTGGGCTTCACAAGTGAGGGGCTATCAGATCTGGGTATTGGAAAATGAAGAGGAGTGTTACAGAGAAGAGAATAAGAGAAAATTCTAAATTTGATAAATAAGAGGCAAAACAGTATGCAAGCATACAAGAACATACAATTGGAATTAAGGAAACTGCAGACCAGATTGTGGGCAATGATGAATGTACCAAGATAATGCCTTTCCTTCTGAAAGTGGTTTTTATGAGGAAGTGATATTTCAGATGTGTGTCTTTTATTTATAACCAGGCTGTATCTAAATGTAAAGCACAACTTTCTTAGTTGTTCCTGTATTTTCATCCCACTTCTGGATCTTCCTATTTTTGGCTACTCAGAGTTTTCAAGGATGAAGAATATACGAAGTTTTACCTTCTCACATGCTATCAGATGGTTCTGGGAAGCAGTACCTCTTTTTTTGGAGAAAATACAATGTTTTTATAGGTTAATAGTGCATTAAATATGGAGGTAATACAAGAAGTTTTCATCACAAACTTATTAAAACCTTTTGTTATTTTTCTACTTGCAGTAATCAACATCTCCAATGTAGAAGTTGTGATAAAATCTAGGGCACAAATTGGCAAACATAGCAAGGCCCCTACTATATGGGTGGTACGGGCTCTGCCACATAGGTCTCCAAACAGGACTTCAAGTCAAGCTGCAGATGGCGTGACAGCTCCAGGGCCGTCTCCAGGCCAGACATGTGCTAAACTTAAGATGTAAACACTGTCTCTGGGATGACCAGAGAGTCCTTCCTTGGTATTCAAATGTACCGCAGCCCACTTATCAATATGGTCATCCAGCTCTTCACGAATATAACATAAAAGTTTTTTTATTTAAAATTTCTAAATCAGCACTCATTGTTTTATCACTAAGAAAATAACAGAGAATTGTACCAGTCACTTGGAAAGTAGAAAAAAGTTTAAGGATGCCATATGCTAAAGTGAGATGATAGGATACACTGAGACATTATAAAATCAGCCTGCCAGCATTTGCCCCTCACCCACATATAAAACACATGAGGGAAATTTAAGGGAATTGTTCCAGAGACTTTGAAAGCACTTTGGGTATTTTCCACAATGGTGGCTGAGGGAAATTTGCCTAGGCCAGCTGGCAGAAGGTACCCTGATCATGTTCTCTGATGTACCTGTGTTTATCACCCATTGGAAGAAGCAAATGCATGGTAACTGATTTCTTCAAGGGAAAGTTTAAGGGGGGAAAAAAAACCCTGAGATTTTGGCACCTAAACTTAAGAAGTAGACAAAGTACAGTCACTCCTAAAATCAGGGAAATCTACAGGTATTAGAATTGACAGAGCAATGGGCCCCATCTGGAGATTTGTGAGAAGAAAATAAAAATGGGTGCTTTCAACTAGAGACATGAAGGTGAGAACAGTGTCAGTGGGGATGCATGGAGATAATATCCTTTTATCAAGTTGTTAAAATGTGACTTTTCCTTCGCTGAAATATAGCTTACAACCTCAAAGGTGAAGAAATGTCAAGGCCCAGCACCTGCACACAGCTCTGAGGAAGATGGCAGACCCCACAGGCAGGACATGCTATGAGATTATGAAATTTGTTCTGCTAGCATTCAGTCATCGTGCACACCAAAGCTGCATCATGAAAACATTAAAGAGAATGACAACAAGTGAATAAATGTCTAGAAGGAGCTGTCAGTACATTGTCTGTGTGTGCATGCACACGCATGCAGGGGAAGGGGAGATATAAGGATGAAAAGGAGGATGTGTCTCCAAATTGATGGGGGCTTCATGACAGAAGGCTTGACAGGCATTCTGGAATTTGAAGGACCTTTGAATTAGTACCTAACTCAGGCCTAGAAAGTCTGAAGATGAGAGGTGGTGGCACTGAAGGGGTTCGCATTCCCCATGAAAGTGGGGCAAAAGAATGAGATGACAGCCAGGCTTGGCCGTCCCCACTGAAGCTGGAGGTGAGAAGTGACACAGTAGAGTGGTAAAATGCTGAGAAGCAGAGGGCCAACAGGGGGTCATAAACCACCAACATGAAGAAGCAAGAGACTGCAGGTGTGGCCCTCCAAAGAATAAACAAAACACATCATGAGAAAAAATAGACAGGATTTAGCATGTTCCACATCTCACAGTCACTGTCAGTTTTCATTGTATTGTCTCTTATGCTTGAATGCACCCTTCAATATATGGCCTGTGATGAACAACAAAATTCCTTTAAGCATCTCTCCTTTAAAGTGAGAAGGATGTTAAACTTTCTCAGTACAGGGTGCCAAAAGGGATACTGCAGGAGGAAGAGGCTGTCCTGTGGTTTCCACCAAGAGTCAGGGATGGGAGGTATGGGTGTGATGTCATGAAGTAGAGCATTGCCCCAAACATGGGCCCAGATAACAGTCCCTCTGAGATCATGCAGCCTTACCGGGCTAGAACCATGCTACAGTCCACTCAACTGCAAACCAGAGCCCCACTCAGTCCACATGCTCCAAAGACCTCTTGCCTACACCAGCAATGGGACCCCCCACTCCAAGCTCATACCTCCCCCTGATCTCCTGCCATCCTGCTTGTGCTCCAGAAGGTTGCCTGTTGCTTGCCAGCATCTCTCACCAGCTCCATATTGGCCAAACAGAAAACGTTGCTATCCAGTGAGCTAACCATTCCTTCTCCTGCAAGATGACCTGAACCCCTTCCAAGTTGTCCTTCTTTAGGTACTGTCCTTCAATGTTAGGGTACCATATAGTGTTTTTTTTTTTGTCTTACAATTGTTCTTTTATCATACTTAATAATCCTTTACAGTTAACTTCCTCTGTTTAACCTACTATGTAATTTCTATCTCCTGATTAGACCCAGATGGCTAGTCATTGATAAATTCTATAATTACATAAATCAGGTTAAACCTTTGAGCCCTGACTCATCTCCCCTTCTTAGTCCCCTCCAACTCTGAAGGAGCCAGATCAGCCCAATAAGGGGAAATGAGAAAGGTGGTAGGAAGCAGTAAAGATGATGAAATAAAGAAAGCACAAGCTTCATGACCTACTTTAGTCTTCTTGAAGCACGGTGGGCCTGATTCGATATCTTACCTGTTTAATTATCTTACTGTGAGATGGGGATTTCACAGAACTATTAGAATTGTATCCTGCTAACCTGTCAACCACATGACATGAGTCATTTTTCCAACTACGAGCAAAGAAGATTGTTGACTCTCAATAACTTATTTTTTAAATAAATTTTAAGAGAATTGTTATGGTCAAGGACCAAAGAAGGTAGGAAGAAAGATAACCATATTCAGCCAAAGAAGAGCAACCTTATTCAGAAGTAGGAGTCTTAAAATGAACCAGATTCAAAAGTAAAAAGTTTATTAAGCAAAGGGCATTTCCTGACAAAGAATTTTATTTTATTAGACTTAGGCTATCCTTTGGTCTTTAACCCCTTTTCTAAAATTTTAATACCCTCTGAAGCATCCCTATAGGTTCTTTTCAAGCAAGAACCCATCTCCTCCCAAAAGGAGTTCACCCCAATTTCAGAGAGTACAAATGCTCAGAAAGGTTTCTTTTGAGTCAGGAAAAGCAATAAAAGGCAAAGTCCCTTTTCCTTGTGACAGCCCTTCAACTGCTTGAAGGTGGTTATAATACCCCTGGAGACTTTCTTTTCTCTAAGCTTAAGAGCCTCGTTTTATTTCTCATATGGCTTGGTTTCATGTTTTCTCACCATTCCAGTCACTCTCCTCTGAACTAAAACCAGTTATAACTGTCTGTTTCTATTCCCTTTACATGGCTTCCTCTACCTGTAATGAGAACCTTACACTACAGCTGGCACATTATAGGAGCTCCCTGGCAGAACGGAGCCAGACTATCATCTCCGAGGCTCAAAATAATCTACTTCCATGAGAATAACCGAATCACCTTACCCTCTACTCATCTCTCTGTGCAAGCTCATTAGTTTTGGGAGGTTTTAGCCACCACAAATATGAGCTCTTAATGCCTAGTCTGCGTCATCAGCTCAGGACTCTGCCCAATTCCTGATGCAATTGCCCTGCTATCTGCACATCATCACTCCAGGGTAGCCCAAAGATGCCTCAACTTCAACAGGCTGACCACTAAAAATCATCATATTTCCCTAAAATGTGTTCTTCTTTCAGTATTCTCCATCGCAATTAAGAGTTCTACCATTACCCCAGCCATGCCAGCCAGAAGGCATCATGCAGAGGCAAATAGTAAACACATGCTTTCTCTAATAAGTATTTTTTTCCTTTCCATGCTATTTCTTAATCAATATTCTTCACATTGTTTCCTCTACCTCTCCTATTGACCTCATTGTTATTTCCTGCTCCTCATCCAATACTTCACCCAGGCATCATCTCTTCCTATAAGCTCAGAGGGAACAAAGTAAAGACCTTGGTTGAATCCAAAATACACATACAGACATTGTATGGTTTATATCTACCACATCCCTCTCCAAACTACCCACCCCCCCTTGACAAATACACAGCACCAACTCCTCTCACTTCACACTAAAATGCATTCGATTATTTTTATTTTGGACCAATTCTTTTTTTTCCTTCAAGTATTTTCTAAGTCTTCTCTTAATCCCTTGTTACTTCCCTCATCCAAAATGAGATCCCCATCCCTACTCACTTCATAAAACTTGTCTCCTACCTATTTTCTTGACAAAAAAAAAAAAAAACTAGCATCCCTTGACAACTATGTTGTCATCAAATCTCAGGCAGAAAGGGTCCTGAATTGCAGAGATTCCATAAGTCCTAGTATATGTATCAACTCACCTGGGCATCAAGGAAAGATTTAAAAATAATTCATAGACACACAGCAAGTAGGTAGAGGACCCTTAGAAATCAGTGATTCTAACTCAGGCCCTCTCTTAACTCAGGGAATGATATTAACCGTATTAGAGCCCTGGGTCCATTATTTATAACTGTATTTCTAAGCAAGTGCCTTCACTCCTCTAACATTCCATTTCTTCATCTGCAAAATTGGTATAATAATAGTACATACTGCATAAGATTTTAACAAGTATTATATGTGATATAAAGTACCAGCGCAAAACTCAAAAATTTTAACTACCAGAAATACTCAAGATCAGGAAACTAGTTGGAACTTGGTCTCAAATTTCCTTGTTAATAGCCATACTGCCTTTAGAAATGTGTGCTCTATTTTGAAAAATAAGATATATGGCAAAAACGGCACTGGGCTTTTTGGAATTTTCTTTTGCATGATTGCTTCAGTTGCATTTAAAAGACTTGTCAAAATCTCTCAAGAAAATTGCCCAGCCAGAAACATGATCTTGGACCATAAAACATGGCACATACAGTCCACAGTCCATCAAACTGTGAAATGGAATAAATATTTAATGAGCAGAAACACTCTTCATAGAACTTCATGAGCCTTCCCTCCTTCACCTTGGTCTTTTTGAGATGTAATTGTTATAAGTCAGACCCTGCTGATTTATATCTTCCTTTATGTTTTTTTCATATGCTTTGTCTCATTAAAGAATCAGGGTTTGTATAACAGCAGTATTCCTTAAACTTCTCTGGTCTTTCAACATTTTTATTTTTCTTATTTTTTCACAGTTTGATGGTTTATGAAATATTTATTTAACACCTACTATAAGCTAAGTACGGTGGTAAGTAATGGTTTAGACATAACCACTGATCCAGAAGAATCACAGCTAAGTGAGGTTAGATGGTAATGGCAAAAAAAATAGTGCAGAATTTACTTATTTCACTAATTTTAGCCATTTTCACCAAATTAGCTACATTACCAGTAAGAAAATGGTTATCTTTTTATTTGGAATTATCTTTAACAAACCTGAAATAAAAATGTTATACTCTAAAAGAGACTACTATACTATGTCATAGTTATAGTTTAAAAACTGCATATAAGTTTTGAAATGTGTCATGTGATGTATCTCAATTCCACAAACATTTGAACCCCAATTATGTGAAGGCACTGTGCTAGGCACTAGACTTCTTCCTCTAGGCTGTCCATTGTTTGAAACAAAGATGTTCTGAAAGTATTTTTGTTGATATGATTAACACATTGTAAACCCCAACAGGTTTAAATAATATTGGAAAGATTTGCTCTTTGCACTCAAGAATTTTTCAATCTCATAATGGAGATGAAGATACATTAGTAGTGGTAAAATAAGACTAACTTATACACATGCTAAATTATGTCATATACAAGTACCTATGGGAAACGAAACAGGTGAGTTTTATTTAGATAACTAAGAAAGTCTTTCCAAATTGAGGGATATTTGAAATGGGTCTCAAAGATGGAAAGAAATAGGTCAGTGGAAGTAAAAAGCTTTCATGCAAGAGGTATAAAATAAATATAAGTTCATGATCTTAAAAGTGTATGGAAGTAGTGAATGGACTAGTGGGAGGAGACACCCTTATAGGAAGCCAGACTCCAGAGCTTTCCATAATAGACCTTTTTTCTGTTCATTTTTGGGTAACTGAAACTTTTCATATGTTTGGCACCTGTCCCATAGTTGGTGGTGAAGGGAAGGCAGAAAGGTTAGCTAGAAAGGGATGGAGGGAAGGAGGGAGAGGAGGAAGTAGAGAGAGGGCAGGGATCCAGAGTAAGCACCAAACAGAAAATATGTCCCAAATGTGTGCTTTGAATCATGGTTCAAACAAATAAACTTGAAAAAGAAAAGAAAAGAAATGTAAGTATCGGAAAAACATGAACACTGACTACACAGTTAACCCCCTGAACAACATAGAGTTAGGGGGTGCCAGCCCCAGAGCAGTCAAAAATCCACATGTAACTATATTCAGCTTTTCCCATCTGCAGATTCCCCACCATGGAGGGAAAATACTCTATAACAAGAAGAAATTGTTCACTCCATGTGGGATAATAGTATTGTGGCTATGTTTTAAAAGTCCTTATAGAGATTAATGCTGACCTATCTATAGCTAAAATAACATAATGTTGGGTAGTACTTCAAAATAATCTAATGGTGGAAGGCAAAAAGGAAATGGGGGAGAATAAATGAAACTATATGGTCTATGTATTAATAACTGTTCAAACAACTGATGGATACATAGAGGTTCACAATATATTTCCTCAGGTATAAGTTTGAAATATATAACAAGTGTTAACAAAAGGAATAAATGCCTTTAGAAGACTTTCGATTGTTTTAAAGTTCTACAATAGGTTCCATAATAAAATATGAATTTCTACAATAGTTTTCACCATGAAAACCTATCTCAATTATAAATGATAACAGCAGACTTTATCCTTACCTGTAGTGTTTTATATTTAGAAAAACAATTCCATGGCTTCTATGTATTATTATTATTTTTTTATCCTCACCCAAGGACATTTTCTTTTTTCTTTTTGCATTTATCTTCAGACAGAGTGGGAGGGAGAGAGGGAGGAAGAGAGAGAGAGAGAGAAACATCGAGGTGAGAGAGACATATCAACTGGCTGCCATCCGCACAACCCCACCCGGGCCTGGGAACGAGCCACAACCAAGGTACGTGCCCTTAGTGGGAACCCAACCTTGGGACTCTCTGGTCCACGGGCCGACGCTCTAACCGCTGAGCCAAACTGGCCAGGACTATGTATTATTTTTTATATAAGAAACATTTAATTTTAGAAAATGTAGTACTCAATTTGAAATTGTCACATCACCTTTTCTCCAAAATATTACTCTACCTCCTTTACATATATTTAAAAATGGATGGGTAATTAAATTATATTAGCCTCAGCCAATATCATTCCCTCAATAAATATTTATTCAACACTTTCCACATGCCGAGTACCTGCAGAATTTATTAATAAGACATAGCTCCTATCCTTAAGGAATTCATCACATCATGGAAGAGCTTGGTGTCTATTGGTCAATTATAGTTTTATATATTTTAATGGCTAAATTGAGAATGCCCCTAGATTCTTATAGCTGTAACCACAAAAGATAGTATTAGTAGAGGTTAGTTATCAGAATCAAATAAATGTCATCTTTTAGTGAAACTTCTGAATCGGATAGAAACTTCTGAAAGCATATAGGTGAATATTTCAGTCTATACCATACAGCAACATATGACCATTCACAGATATTTTTAGAAATGTTCAGGATATTTTTCAGATTGCTTTTATGTGAAAGGTGGTATGTTAGGTCTGACAAACTCAAATACACATCCATACAACAACCAAAAATTAAACATTGAATAACATTACTTTCCTAATTTAATTTTGACCGTTTTAGGAAAGTTTATGATTTCAGCTCATGTATATTGAGGGGAAATTACTCTTTGTAAAAGCCAGAATAAAAATAAAGCCTATCAAAACCCAAATGTCCCAGCTGTTCCAAATCCTATACAGAATTACAGAATTTAATAGTGTGTCCCTAGCTCCAAGGCTGTCTTTTATTTTTCTCCCTTAGGAAAAAAAACCTGCAATAGTTTAGGTTAAAGAAAAAAAAAGAAATGTCCTTCAGCTTGTTAATTTGGAGGCACCATTATTCAGAGTGATTCACTGCAGCTGTGAATAAGGAATGTCACCAAAATAGTGAGATGGCCTGAACCACTTTAGAAATTAATGGACTGACTGTGATATACTGGTGCCTCTTTCATGCATCTGTAATTGGAGTGCCAATTTATTTCCAATCATTTTAAGCACTGTAATTATAGAGCATCATCGTTGCCTGTTTAACATTCATGTGGGAAACTGTCACAAGAATGCTGGCCAGGGACCAATATTTTGCAACTGAGATACATGAACTATATAAGAAAATATAAAAAGGTCTGGTTTGTTTTTCAAGGCCTGAGCCTTGGCCAAGGTGGGGAGAATTGAATAAGGCAGATGATCTGCTGATGGATGATTTTTTTTTACTTTTTTTTTAAATTAAATTTATTGGAGTGACACTGGAAAGTTTCTTTTAAACATATTATCATTCAATATGGGGAGAGAAGAAAAACAAAGAATGACAGGCAATTATTGTTGCACTGATTCAACAATGACATTTCAATAGGCATTCCTTGGGCATCTACTATGTGCCAGGCATTCTGCTAGACATTGGAGATACTGGGATAAAGTGAAGCAACACCCCACACATGATGTTAACATCTGGAAAGGGATAAGGGTACCTTTCAAGTGGTATCTGCTGGATACTATTGCTTTCATTTCAAATCCACTGATGAAAAGGCACAGACTGCATAAAAGGAGTATTTACCAATTTTTTTTATAATTCTGGATGCCAAAAATAGTTTGAAACTTCAGGTTCAAACAAAGTTTTAACAAAAGAAATATTTAGACCACTCTGTGAGCACTGCTACAGGCTTAGGGGTCCCTCATTTGTTCCCATAATATTATGCAGCCTGTCTAAGCCTCTAAGACACATCATATCACCTCCACTTCACCAACTCTAGAGCAGTGACTTTCAACCTTCTCCATCTCATGGCACACATCAACTAACTACTAAAATTCTGCGGCACACCAAAATATATATCTGTGGCCCATCTGACCAAAAAAAAAAAAAAAGTATAATTTTGATTCATTCACACCAGAAGGCTATTGTGTTGGCCATTGTTATTGTTTTTTATGTGACAACCTAAGGGAAAAGAGGTCAGTGCCTAAATAGTCAAGTATCGCATGTTTTAAAATTTCTTGTGGCATACCAGTTGAAAACCCCTGCTCTAAAGCAAGGCAAGGAATATGTCTTAATCATTGGAATAACTTCAATGCCAATCATAGCACCAGGGTCAATAATTGTTTTTCTGAAAACTGAATCAATAAGTGCATGAATCAAATTCCTTTTGTAACACCATGCACATTTTTCAATTTCTTTCCATCCCAATTCCACCACTTGGATAAGATCTTTGGCCTAATTGCCCTCCTGAAAGATTAAATCTTCCCAAAACACCTTAATGCATGCCACACAACTTTCTCTAAAACTTTTGATTATTCTCCATTATATGGAAAATAAAATAGCTCCCTAGCCTGGTATTCAGAGCCCTTCATCATTTATTTGTGATCTACCTCTGTAACCTTATTTCTATTATTATGAAATAAATGTTGTTCTTTAAAAAATCAATTAATAATAAGTGTTTGTTTTTTTAATTACAGCATTTGCAAAATTTTAGTTCCAATTAATCACATAGTTAGTACTACTTTAAGTGCTATTTTTATATTCATTGTGAAAGATAATTATGGGAGCTTTATTGGTACAAAAAATTATACTAACTGCTTTGACAGTGAATTAGAAAATAATTATATGTTATTAAATCAATAAGAAAAGAGAAAGCTTATATGAGAACGTATGAAATAGAAAAGGGTGCCAGAGGATCTGCAGAAGTGAGAGCAAAGTATTTTAACCAAACTGCATAGACAAAGCTGTCATTTCTCCCTAGGAACAGTAAGACGGGCTAAACACTCCCAACACAATCATGGCAACAGAGAAGACATTACAATCTTTCTTTTGAATTTGGCTCATAATCATCAATCTGTGTGAGCATTTCAGAGCTGAGCCGTTAACAGGGACTAGGTAGTGGTGGATTTATATGGGTAATTGCAACAGTGACTGTTGATATCATTTATACGAGGAATTTTATTATAAGTAAAGCACAGTGGCAATTATGAAGTATGATTAATATGAGTAAATCTGTAAAGGAATTTGTACTGGTGGTGTATTTAGAAAAGAAAATCTGAAGTTATGAATTTGCTGTGAGAGGGGAAGAGAGAGGAAACAAACAACTATTTAGCCCTTGTTTTGTGCCCCCGCAACTCTGCTACATACTCGCATGTCGTTTTACTTTATCTCCATAAAATTCCTAAAATCAGTATTATTATCAGAGATGAGTAAAAAAGCTCAGAAAAGTTAATTTGCCCAAAGTCAATCAGCTAAAAGAATCAAAACTGGTATCTGAACCCAAGTCTCTCATAATCAAAACTTACATGTCTTTCATTTCACTAAAATTTGAAAGAGAAAAAAAAAAAAACTGAGGAGAAACAGATATACTGTGTAATTTGGAAATCTCACATTTTGTGCAGTAGTAAGTATGATGAGTAAAGGATTTTATAAAGAGCCTTGAACACAGGGGTACACACATTTACAATAGCTAAGATCTGGAAGCAATCCAAGTGTCCATCAGTAGATGAGTGGATAAAAAAAAAAACTGTGGTATTTACACAATGAAATACTATGCAGTTGTAAGAAAGAAAAATGTCCTACTTCCTTTGAGATGACATGGAGGGACCTAGAGAGTATCACGCTAAGCAAAATAAGCCAGATAGAAAAAGACAAATGTAACATGATCTCTCTTATATGTGGAATATAATGAACAAAATAGACTACTGAGCAAAATAGGTCCAGAGGCATGGATGCATGGAACAGAATAACAGATCTCAGGGCAGGGGGGACAGGAAGAGATTAACCAAAAAACATATATGCATGTATGTATAGCCCATGGACACAAACAATAGTATGGGGAAGGCCTGGGGTGGGGCGGGAGTTGAATAGAGGGGGGGCAAAAAGGGAGAAAATGGGAGACATCTATAATACTGTCGACAATAAAAAAGAAGAACCTTGAAAGGAACCCCTTATTTGGACCCTGCATCCATTGACACTACCACTGAAGCTTCTACTATCCCACTGAGAAAACAACTGGCCACTCCAAATGAATTTTGGTAAAACCAAGCTATCAGTGCAAAGGAGGTAGTTTTGTAACTAAATGTGGATGTGAGTGTGAATGCACCTATAGGTAAAAACAAAACAACAACTGTTGAAAATCAGAATTCTAAATTGTTCTATCTCCTAATCTAAGTTGTCTTCTTCAAGGTATTGCATTCCTTAATTTTTTTTTTTTACTTGATATGTATGTATTATATATTCTAATTTTCCAAAGCAGAGAACTAATAGACCATAGAGTATCTTTGGGCACAGACATAGACTCTGTAAGACAAAAAGAATTTAGTAGTTACTTGCATTAAAAAACATATTAAAAAGTAGAGTTCCCATGTTCACTAGAAAAAAATCTTATTTTAAAAGATACTTATTTTGAAAATCCAATAAGACTAGGAGAAAGAGAATACCCTTAACTGATATTCCACCAGGATGTCTATTATGTCTCTCATGTTATATTGTTAACATGATATAATAATATGAGAAGATGAATAAATAAATGACCATATTTAAAGGGTTAACTGATATACTTATATTCAATTGCATTACAAATATATCATTTCTGGTTCTTTGCTGGTCAATTTTTTAATCAACTACTGGAAAAAAAAATTCAGGAGACAAAATTATCAAACCAATTAGGAGGGTGCTACCGAGGACAATAGAATCAAACATCTCAGCAGTCTTGTAAGACAGGCCAAATTACCATGATCAAATTTAATGAAGATAAATGTAAACAACCCACTGAGATTAAAAATCAAATAAAAAAGTACATGATGATTAAGATATTAAGTAACTGCCTTTTATGTTAAAGAAAAAAAAGGCACCAAGACAAAAGCTGACAGTAAGCTCGATATGAGTCGATACTGTGACATTGAAACACTTAATTTGTTCTTAGACTACAGTACTAGAAGTGTAGTACACAAATAAAAGAGATGACAGCCCCACTGTGCTTTCAGCTCATCACATACAAAGTATTATTTCCACTTATGGACAAAAGATTAATTGAGGCACATCAAAAGCAATACCTAGAAACAAGATCAAAGGACAAATAATGAAAGAATGCCTAAGAAAACGCTAACGCTATTCTCACATCTTAGGAAGAATGCAGCATGGAATCCAGGCTAGAGGAGACCTAAGACTAAAGAAGACATGAAAGAAAATTTGGACACCTGACAATGCCACGAAATAGTAAGTCTGAGGAGTAAAGATTTATAGAGAAAAACGTTGAAATAAACCCTTTCATGTGGGCCATGCATCCATTGACACTACCAAGAGATTCAAGGAACTCTTTCGAGAGGCAGTGACTTTCCAGGCATTGGCACAGCTGCACAACCCCAGGTTTCCCTCACCTGGGCAGGGCCTGCCCTAAAGATGACCCCACTGTGGAGAGCAATTCAGAATAATTCCTGTTTGCAGGCAGGTGGGAGGTTCATGTATTCTACATTTTCCTTACCCCATTCCTAGGACAGCTCAAAAATCCCAGCTTTTTAGTACTATTTCTTGGGGGGCAAAGAAGTCTCAGCTGCTTTTCTTATACCTCAAAGGAGCTTGTGGGATTCTGTTATCCTGTTCTCAGGTTCACTCATAGGTATATTTCCCTCAGCCATGTTTTTCTCAAACTCTCCTAGATTTTATTGGACCCAAACCTTCCCTTAGAGGCTTTCATTTCAACCAGGATTCCATCCAAGAATGCAGAATACCAGTCCCTGTGTTTTAAACTCCCTGAAAACCTATCACAGAGTTTTTACCCACCTTCCCTAACCTCTTGCCAACATTGTGACACTGAACCCCCTAAATTCTACCTTTCTCTCTCCACTCCAGCATTGGTTCCACTCTCCTCCACACATCAGAAAAAATGTTCTATTTCCTGTGAAACAATCAAAGCCCACTGAATGGACAACACCAAAAGTGAATCCTAGTGTTAACTGTGGACTTTGGGTGATAGTAACATGCCAGCAAATGTTCATTGATTGTAACAAACGCATTGCTAATTCAGGATGTTGATGTGCTTGGGGGGGGGGGGGGGGGGCGGGGCTCTCTGTACTATATGCTCAGTTTTGCTATAAAATTAAAGCTACTATAAAAAGTAAAGTTTATTTATTTTTTAAATGAAGCTGAGAGTACTTACTCTTTAGGTTGCTGTGAGAATTAGATCTAACTTATATAAATATCGGGTCAAAGGTCTTGCTGGCACATATGACTGTCTATCAAATGTGGGCATAAAAGATAGATATTCAGTGTTAAATCAACCTTTAATATACCTTACTTTTCCTTTGATTGATATTTTATAAATAAAGTAAATCCCCTTGAAAATTTTTCTATGGACTCCAGATTTCTCTATAGGTAAGGAGAATTCCATGGAAATTTTTTCATCAAAATATGATATGAGTTCTTTTCCATATTTATTAATGTATCATAATAGTTATAAAAGCCCATAGCTTGACACTTAACTATGAAGCTGCTCTTATCCATAATCCCTGCTTGAGAATTTAAAAAGTTATTTTTTTAAAATGCCTGGATCCTTGCTTGGCATTGATTGAAGCAATTAGATGCATTTTCCAGCAGTTTCACTATGACGTGGATGAGTTATTAAATCTTTCTGTACTTTCATTTTTAAATGATGTCATATTAATTACTCTCAGGAGTAAACGAAAATAACAGTAGGGCTTTACCTGCCTTTGGGAACTCCGGAAAAGAGACTGAGTAACTTTCAGCCAGGCATGGTAACCCTAAGAGTTTAGCGATCTCTAGGTCACAATTCTACCTATACGTAACTTTCTTAACTGCCTACCTCCCTGCAATGTTTGCCAAAGCAGTCCAGTGAAAAATATTGTGCTTCCAAGTTTGACAGACCAGTCCCTTCCTGTGTAACCTTGGGTACATAACTTCTCTGAGCCTATTTGCAAGCTGGTGATAATAATATCTATTCCATTAGGTGTGCATGAACATTAAAGAAGAAATAAGGTGGCTGAGTTATATTTAATATTCATTATTTTTTCTTGTATAAATACTTTCAGGTATTTTTTGGGTTTTCTTTTTTCTTTTTTTTTTTTTTTTCCAGATAGATAAACAAGGAGGGAGCTGAATGATTATCCCAAAGACTGTAGTCAACAGAAGACAGTTTTCAGAAAAAGATGATCAGGTTGAATTCCTGAGGTCATAAGGTCAGAAGAACAGGATACAGATAAAGAAATGTTCATCTCGTGTGTGTGGTTTTCCAACACGGTGATAGCAATGATCTCTAAGCAATTCCCAATTCAAGAACTTGGTGATTCTGGGTCACTTTCTATAATAATACTTGTACAATACTCTCAAATATATCCAGGCTCTAATCCCTGAAACCTGTGAATGTTATGGTATATGGCAAGAGAGACTTTGTGGATGTGATTAAAATAAGGATCTTGAGATGAGGAAATTGACCAAGATTATTCAAGTGGGCCCTAAATGCAGTCTTAATAAGAGGAGGCTGTGACGTGATGATAGAAGCAGAGTGGAGTGATGTCCTTTGAAAGTGGAGGAAGAAACCACAAGTCAAAGAATAAAGACTAGAAGCTAAAGAAGGCAAGGAAACAGTTTCCCCTCAGATCCTCCAGAAGGGAACAGTCCTGCTTACATCTTCCATTTTGGAACAAGTTTCTAACACCATGAAACATAAAGTCCAACAAGCAAAATAATGAAATGACGAATGGAGAAATTTATTTAGAGTTTAAGAAATTATTAAATCTGGCTTCATCATGCAAATTTCTCAAAACAGAAGGAATGTTCCCTACTGCTAGTTCATTGCTGAGTGGGAGGCCCTGGTTGTTCCTGCATTACCTAAAGAAAAGAGGAGTTTCTCTGTAAAGTTAGCCTGTGATACATAATTGATTTTATTTGTTTTTAGCTAAAGCTAATTTGAATTGTCTACATCAACAGAGGAGATCATATTGATTTCTTTAAAATTAAAATGCACTTCCTGTGTACCCTGTAGGTTTCTTAAAATCTAAGATGAATATTGTTCTTTTATCTGTTTGCAATGAAAGGGGTAAATAATGATTTGGGGATTTTATGGTTTGAAGTAAAACAGGGCTTGCATGTGCAAATATTAAAAGCCATTTAATTCTGTTTACTTTACAACAATGGAATGCTTGTCTTGTAAATACCAGTTGCTTTGCACCAGCATTTAAGGTCTGCCATGATCTGAAACGTGTCTCATCTCATCCTGCTTGATATTCTATACCCTAAGCTTTCCAAAGAGTTGCAGTTCCTCAAATGTAGCCTGTACTTCTTGCTTCCATGGTTTTGCATATACTATGCTTCTTTCTTAAAGTTTTCTCTTTCTTCCCTCAAGCTCCCATTAGTAGAATAGAGGATGCCTGGTCATTCTCTAGGGACCAAACAAAGTGTCAACAACTCTACAAGCTTCTCTGAACTGGACTTCAATATTCCTTTTTTGTGTCTCACTGTATACCACACATATTAGGGTTTTTTTTTATTATTTGATTTCAATTATAATTTATACTCAATATTATTTTGTGTTAGTTTCAGGTATACAGCATAGTGGTTAGATAATCATATACTTTACAAAGTGTTCCCCCTAATATTTCCAGTGCCCACCTGGCACCAAACATAGTTATTACAATAGTATTAACTGTATTCCCTTTTCTACTTTATATCTCCATGACTACTCTGTAATGATCTATTTGTACTTCTTACTTCCTCCACCTTTTTCACCCTGTGCCCAGTCTCCCTCCCTTCTGGCAATCAACCATCAGTCTACTCTCTGTATCTATGAGTCTGTTTCAATGTTGTCTGTTTATTTGTTCATTAGATTTCACATATAAGTGAAATCATAGGGTATTTGTCTTTGACTGGCTTAGGTTGACTTATGATTTTTCTCCACTTAGTGCTATGGGCTGTCTGAACATTGGCCAATAGGAAGGGGCAGAGAGAGAAGTCAAAAAAGAAGGTTGCCACCTGCAGAAGTGAGACATGTACATGTTTGGTTTGATACAAAAATGTCATTAATGAAGGATAATGCTGCTTGGTCCTGCTGTGTATGTTCTTGACCCTTTCATTTGTGTAATCTACTGTTCTATCAGTATCCTCATTTGATTTCCCTCCGTGAAGTTTCAATAACGTCTATATTCCTTTTATTCCAGGTTTATAAACAATGGATTTTATTTTTGTAAACTTAACACTGACAGGTACTCCCTCCTCCAATAAAATAGATTTTCCCACTAAATTTCTCCTCTGATCAAAAATGCACACTAAACATTCTTCTAGCTTTTTTATATATGTGTCTCAAATTGTTTTACTCTTCTCTAACAAAAATCCTACCCTGATCACTTTTTGTACCCATATGTTCGGATCAAAACTCCTCTCATTTTTTATTGGCCCATTATTTGTGGTTGATAATCTAATTGTTGTTCTGAACTCTAGTTTATTACTCACAGGATTTAGGTTTCTCCATATATAGCATATTTATGAAAATATTGGAAAACTCAGTTTTAACCCATCTTGTGTTACCTTTCCTATTTTGTTTTATCATGAATTCATGAATCATTCAAAAGATTCCATTTAACCCAATTGAGTGTAATCATTGCTTCTTTTTCTTACATTATGATTGTCCACCAGGAGGTCCTCTTTTCAGGCTGACTTTTTTCCCCAAAAAAGATGACTTAGACTCATTGTGATATTTTCTGCTTCAAGATGTGAAATTGATTCATAAAATATAGGAGTTTTTTTAGTGTAAAATGATATAACTGGCCCAAGTCTATGGACCAGAGGTGTACATGACACTTATACACCATTACTGGCAGGCAGCTAGAATAACAGGAGAGTTTGCTGAAACCTCTAAGTGACAGAGGAGAGATTCCTTAAAAAGAGAGAAGTTCATAAGTCTATGTTGATGTTTTAAATTATGTTGATATTTTAATTAACTTTATTCTAGAATAAGAGTATGTTAAATCCATTTTATTCTTTTGATAACTAACCTCCAGGTTTGCCCACATTCTATAGAGCAGAGTGATATCACAGGTATATTCTTATTATCAAAGTCATTGAGTTGTATAAATTACATATATATAGCTTTTCATGTGTTAACCATACATCAATAAAGTTTTAAAAAAATTTTCTATGATGATGGAAAAAGAGTTTTTAAAAAAGCTTCTGTGATGATAGTATAGAAGACTATAATCCAAGACAGTAGCCATTGACCACATGTGACTATTAAGCATGTGAAATATGACTAGTGTGAATAAAATGAGGAAGTGAATTTCATATTTTATTTAACTTCTATTTAAATAGTTACTTGTAGTTAGGGGGCTACTGTATTGAACAAGAAAGCCACAGAGGATCATCAAATAAAATTATGAGGTTGAAAAGTCTTTCTTGTTTTACTTCTTCCTTCTTGACACCCAGCCTATCTCCACAGCAGATAGGTCCAGCTTTGCCTAAGGACAACATCAACCATCTGGATACCGAGAAAATTCCAATTTTAATACGACTCTCTCCCAGAGAACTACCAGGTGATATAAGCACATGGCTCATTTAGCACCTCAAATAATGTTGCTATACAAATAATAAAGAAAAATAATAAACCTTACATTTTAAGATTTAATCTAAATTTATCCTCTAGATCCTATTTATAAGAAATACACAGGGAACTCCTTGCAGGTTTCTTTATGCACATAGAAAACCTACATGCATTTCCAAAAACAGATATGTATTAAATCAGACATATATATGGCTTCATTCTTGAATGGGTTCAGATCGATTTATTCCTGAAGTATTTGCATTCAATGCAACAGCATCTGCAGCAGCTTGGGTTAGTTGAGCTGGGGTAACAGTCTCTCCTTGATGATCAATTCACACTTCACTCAAACACTGAGTCATTTATCCCATGATCTAATCATCCATTCCTATCCAGATATCAGCCTTTCAGGACCAAAGTAAGGGATAAAAGAATCAATATACAAAATCAGTGCCTAAAATCAATGATTTCCCAGAACTGTTCAGACCTTCTGTACACTCAAATCCATTCCAGATACCAACCACAATGGGGAGAACAGGCAAGAGCACATAAATATACATGTTGTCTGACTAACTGACCTCCATGTACCAAATCAGCAGAAGAAATAACAAGGAGACAGGATTCTTAAAAGACATCTAGTGGTTAATTAAAATTTAACTTTTAATATATCATTCAAATTCTTCCCTGTTAATAGTTCTTTTCAAGCTTATCCTAAATCTTTCTCAGACTTCCCCCAAAGGAGAACTATTCTCTTGTAGTCTTCATTTTGTATTCTTGCATTCTTCATTTGCATCTCATTTTTTCTATGTTAATATTATTATATGTTAATATTATTTCTATGTTAATATTATAAGTGGCAGGGCCCAAGGCCAGGACAATCACAAAAGACGTATGGCAATTCAGGAATTATAGAACTCTTAACTCCAGAGAGTAAAACTTTGCTCTTGTTCCTTTCATTCCATAGAGTTTAAAAAATGCATGCTAGCCAGTTTGGATTAGCAGTTAGAGCATTGGCCCATGGACCATAGAGGCCTGGGTTCAGTTCCTGTTAAGGGCAGATAGCTCAGTTGCGGTTTGTCCCCGGCCACGGTTGGGGTCTGGCAGGTGGCAGTCAGTCAGTGTGTTTCTCTCACATCAATGTTTCTCTCTCTTCCCCCCTCCCTCCCTCCCACTCTATCTGAAGATAAATGAAAACATGTCCTTGGGTGAGGATAAAAAAAAAAAAAGAAGAATACAAGACATCCTTTCGGCTTTGTTTTTATCTGTTCTCCTACTGTCTTGTCAACCTGTTCATTTTTTTAACCTACTAACTTAATTCATTTATTTCTACTAGATAAATTTAATGTCCTTACTTCAATACTACAAAAGAGATTCTCTCTCTGAATTTCCTCACTAATTAATACAGTAGAGTCAACTTCTGTCCCTAACTGAACATTTGTTAGAATATGTTTTTGTGGGTTACTGATCTAGAAACAACTTGATAAGAAGGATCATGCCTTATCCTTTTCATATAAATGATATTCAAAATTGATGTTTAAATTTTCAAATGCATTAATTAGTTAAATGACTAATTTTCTAGAACTGTATAGTAGTAGTGAAAGATTCTAATGTATAATTTATAGAAGGTACAATATTTTCACAGTTCACAAGCTCAGGGATGCAAAAAATCACACTTTACTTTCCCAGTTCTAAAATTGATTTTTATCTCAAGTCCCCATTTGACTGAATGTGATGAATGAATCTTACTTAGTCCAGTCCTTGTTGTTTTTCCCAATGAATTCAGGATTTGAATGACAATTCTAGATTACCTCTACCAAGTTTGCTCTGAATTGCATTTAAGTTGTGGGAGGAATGGGTTAGAGACATTCAAATATCAAGGCATTGGAGGTGGACAGTGTCTGACCTGGATGTATTCTGTCCACATGAATATTCACTGAGACGTAGATCATCTCATCTGGTGTATGGCTATTGTCATCTACTCACTCCGGCATCTGCAGAGATGCCTGCATTTGTATCTGGTCAGTGTTCATTAAGTTTGCCCCGACGTTTAACTCTTCCCCTTTGCTGACCAAGAACTCTCTTAGGACCCAGGAAATCTTAGCAGCCTATGTCTATTCTACTCAAGACTGGCTGCAAAAGGTGAGGAAAGGGTGGTGCAGGGCCCCTTCATGGAGACAGAGGCTGGCACTCAATGGTATTCCTTGTTTCTGGGTGCAAGAGAAAGAACTAGTCAGGGGACAATAATAGATGATTCAAGGAGAAAAAAATACACACTTTCTCTGCACAAATAAATTTGTCAGTTTAAACTTGAAGCACAATTAAACAAATTCTCTTTGTCATGACATTGCTGAGGAACTTTAAAATGCTGGTGCACATCATGAATCTCCAAGAGGAGCTGTATGGATGCAGCAAGTAGCTATTTCACTGGAGCAGCTCCCCTAGGACAAGTGGTCCCTGGAATTCTATCTGGGAAGCATTGTTCAATATGCCAGGCAATTATTGGCCTGTTGTTGTTACCTAATCACCATACAACTCAGGATACAGACCAGGTGTGAGGATAGCTTGACTCTGCCTCTGAAAATTTGGCATTTCATTTCAGTTTAGTCTTAAATTCTCCTTTATACCACCTCAAACAATACGCAAATGTAAATTTCCAGGGATAAATGAAAACAGGGCAGGTTGAACAAACTTCCAGTCTCTTCCTGCTCCTCCTTTTCTCACTGCTCATGTCAAGCTGCAGTACTGCTATTTATTTAACAAGCTTCTAGCAGGGTGTTTGAGAAAGAATGCTGGACAGGAAGTAGACTATCCAGAACAGGTTCTGTCTCTAACTAGCTCTGTGGTTTTGGTTAATGTACTCCACCTCGCTGGGCCTTAGCTTCCTCGTTTCATATTGGGGATTTCTGAGTAAGGAAGGCAGCGGTTGGGTTTTCCTTTCCATTCTAATGACATTCTGTCTAGTGATCAATCTAGCAAACAGGCAGGTAAGAATTCATTTCTCACAGTGCACAAGCAGCAGGAGGCATTGATATTGACAGCCCCAGATTGCATTTGCAGTTATTCAACTTTTTCACAACTATTACTTTGTTTGATACTTAGAACAGCTGATACACAGCAGGGATTGTTATTCTTTTTTCAGACAAGGAAACCAAGTTTCAGATATGTGTCCAAAATCATCCAGCTGTTAAGTAACAGAACTGGGCATGAACTCTGGTCGTCTTACTTAGAGTCCCATGTGAATTTAATGATACAGTGCTTCCTCTCTGAAACCCCAGCAGGGAGGAATTCTGCTCCAGCCTCCATTGCCGCCAGACAATAACTCTAGGGAAAGCGGTACTCATTATTTTTCTAAAGGAAAACAGTGTTAACTCAGACAACATAATAATTTTATATTCTGAATGAAAAAAAAATTTTTGCTCTTGTCAAATTCAATTTATATCACAAGACTAAATAAAAATTTTATGTACTGGGTGTAGGAAAAATAGAGAGAAAATGTCCTGAGTGGACGAGCTTAAATTATCATTTGAATGAGTTCATTTCCCAGAGAGAATTTCATCAGGCTTTTTAATTATGAGCAAATTGTTCATCTAGAGTCAGTAATTTGCCAGTGACCTCTTCTTAACACTCCCATCTAAAGTGACAGAAATGACAATGGGACTTTCACATTAAAACTATCAAGCACTCACAGTTCCTGGGCCCTTCAGTCCAGTTACTGAGTCAGGGAAAAGGGTGACTTGGGGAAACAATGACATTCTATCTAAATGTCTTCCCTAAAATAAAGGTTAGAGATGTTTAAGAGGTCTTAAGTTTGGCAAAATAATAATAATAATAATAATAATAACAACAACAACAACATTGGAAACTGGTGACATCCAATAGCATGTATAAACAAGTATATATATGGAAATATATAAATGTGTGTGTGTGTTTATATAACATTATATGATCATGGAAAGGATTGAAAAAATACTTCCTATGTTATTAATGTAATGTTATTACAGTGGTAGATGGTTGTGGGGTTGAGGGATGGGAAGGTAGAAAAAGGGAGAGGGAAGCAAAAGGAAAGAAGAAAAATTGAAGTAAAAATAGCACAAATGATATAATAATACCTTTTATCTTTATGTATGCTCTTATATACATGTGTACAAATCAAAAATTTAAGGAAAATAATATCACAGGAGGTTTGCAAAGCTGTTTTTTGCCAAATTAAAGCATTTGATGATCTGAAGACCAAATACTGGTAGGGAGCTGTAGGAGATGATGCTGGACATCTGAGCAGAGGCTGAGAAGAAAGCCTAACTGAAGATGTTAAGAAGCCTAGACTTTCTCCCAAGGTCAAGGGAGAGCCGCTGAGGGGAGGTGGGGGCAGGCATGTAAAATACAAGAGTGGCTGGCTCAAACTCGGGTTTTAGGCATGTCATTCTTTCAGTGGTGTTGTGGGTGGATAGGGCAGGAGAGGAGGGAACTAACGATCTAAGAGGTGATGAGCTCCTACACCAGGACAGTGGTAATGGGGTTGGTTGGAAGCATGAATTTAGAAAATTTAGGGGCTACAACCATCATGATCTCTATGAGTACTACTTTACACATACACTATTATTATACTGTTACTTAACTGTTACAATTTAACAGTTAAATTGGACCAGGCACAGTGTCAAGAACTAGAGCTATGACAGTAACTGTAAAAAATAGGCACCTGGCTGCTCATTACTGTACAGAGCATCAGGTGAGGCATGTGAAAGTAACCCTGGCAAATAGACTCAAACAGAAACCACAATTTACAAAACAAATAAGACTTGCAGACCAAACTATCTAAACTCATATTATTTTAACACTAACTCATTCAAACCCATGTCTCAAGAAAAGACCACAAACTGTTTTGACAGTAAACCCCACAGACTCATGTATTCCCAAGGTAAGATCTCTAACTCTTCCAGCAACTCACCTAGCTTACAAATTCTACTGCTGCCCAAACATACTTATTAATTTATACCATAAAACCATTTCTTAGTTCCAGCCTCTAAAACCTTTAAACCCATCACTAATCAGTGGAGATAGTCAAATCAAAACAACTATGAGATGTCACTTCATATCCATTAGGATAGCTACTATAAAAAACAAACAAACAAACAAAAAAATAGCCAGTGTTCACAAAGCTATGGAGAACTTGGAACACCTGTGCTCTGTTGGTGGGAATGTAAATTGGTGCAAGCACTACGTGGTATATACATACAATGAATATTATTCAGCCTTAAAAAGGTAGAAAATTCTGAAACATGCTACACCATACATGAACTTTGTGCACCTTATGCAAGTGAAATAAACCAGTCATAAAAAGACAAATACTGTATGTTTCTACTTCTATGAGTGTCTATAGTAGTCTAATTCATAAAAACAGAAAGGAGAATGGTCATTACCAGGGACCTTGAGGGTAAGGACTGGAGGATTGTTGTTCATGGATACAGAGTTTCAGTTTTTCAAGATGAAAATGTTCTGGATATCTGCTGTACACCAATGTGTACATACTAAACACTACTCAACTGTATGCAGTATTCTAAAGTGATTAAACTGGTGAAACTTATGTTATGTTATGTGTTCTTTGCCGCAATTAAAAAATTTTAAACAACAATAACTCTCTAAGCTCCTTTCTATAACCTCCCACTTCAGAGCCACTACTGAGACTCTGTCAATATGGTGCTCTCCCGTGTTCATCAGGCTACTAAACCCAGCTCAGGATGATCAGCAGGCTTCCCTAATGGTCTCTGAGGGACTTAGACACTGGACCAAGACACTTAGACACTGCAGGTCACAGGTCCGCAAGTGCAGTGGTCAAGAATATGGGCTTTCAAGTCAAACATACTAAAAACATTTGGAGCCCTGGCTCTGCACTCGCTAGCTGTAAAGTTTGGGGAAATGTATAAAAACTCTCTGAACCTCAATTCTTCACCTAGGGGCCTGGAATAAGATTGCTTATTTCATAGGGCAATCATGATACTAGCAGTAAAATAAATGAAAATATCTGGCATAGTATCGGATACACAATAAATAGATACTTAACAAATGCAGTTGTCGATGTTGCTCCGTGCCTATAAATACCATTCCCCCCACCACCTCCACCCTGGCAGATCCTTTCCGTTTCTTTCCTTAACTACCATTTATTAAGTTCCTACTAAATGCCAGGCTTTGGACGAGGCATTGGGAGTGAGATACAGAGATTCTGCATAGTAAAGGAGTTTCATTTGTGGTTAGAAGACTCAAGCATGCACCCGAATCACACAAAGAATAAATTGGAAGTGTGGGGTGGCAAAGTACTGTTCCCAGTGGAGTGAGCACAAAACTATTTACCTATAGGGTTCCAAATTAAAGCTCCAGTCTTCTAGAGGTGTTTTGTTCTTGTTTTTTGTTTTTTTGTGGTTAATTTTTTTTTTTAATGAAAAGGGTGGACTTTAATCTTTATTTATAGGACACTGCAAGACATGAAAATTCACATAGAAATAAGAAACTACTAAGAGGAGAAGCTGCATACAGTATGTACAGTTTGGAACTCTTCAAGTATAGTTTTGTTCTCAAAAGTGCTACAATAACAAACCACATTTAAAAAGAGTTCTTTGGGATTCCAAAATGGCGGCACACTGAATGGGAGCTACACAGACCATCTCCCAGGACCAAACTGGAATTACAACTAAAATAAAGACAAATTGTCAGGACAAAGCAACAAAAAAGCAGCTTGGGGGACCATGTAACCAGAAACACTGACCCGATCCTGGTAGGATTGTGGAGGCGCTGGAGAGGGGCTGGGAGCCCACGGACAGTCTGAGCTGTGAGCAGCACCGTCAGGGTTAGAGTCCCAAGCGGCTCCACAGCGCAGAGCCAGGACAGAGCACTAAAATAGCCACAACCACTCACCTTAGGCTCCAGCACAGAAAGGGAAAACTGCACTGGAACTGTGTGGGGACACTCAGAATTTGAAGGGTGCTCAGAGATTTGCTGAGTTGTGGCCATACAATACTGTAGTCATCTTACTTCTTCCCAGGGCTCTAGGGAGAGGCAGTGGCCCCATTCTCAGAGATTCAACCACACTAGTGGGCCATTAAAATGCAAACTAAGGCTCATTAACAACCAGCATCAGCCCCACCCTCGGGAAATACCCTTACTCTAAACACCTGAGGGAGGTTTTCATTCAACTGAGAAACCAATGGTCTTCAATTAACCACTACTAATAGCCTCCAAGCAAAAAGTTAGACTATAGCTGAACTATTTCTGGGCTTGCAACTCTACCCAGGAAAGTAAGATTTGACAGTGGTGTTTAATGCAGGTCCTCCCACACTCATCCAAACCCAGTAGAGGGAGCCACAAACAGCAGAACATCAACATGCACAGGAAAAATTTGTCAGGCTCCAAAACCCACTGAGGAAGCAAAAATGATGAAACAATAAAACAAATCCCAAATGAAAGAACAAGAGAATTCTACTGAAGATGAGACAAATGAAATGCAGTTCAGCAAATTAACAGAGATAGAATTCAGAGCCATGATCTTGAGGAAGCTAAACGGCATGTGTAAGGACATTAGCACCATGAGTAAAGTCATAGAAACATTGAAAATCAACCAATTGGAAATGAAACACCACCAAGAAGAAATGAAGAATGACATAGCAGAAATAAAGAACACATTGGAAGGACGAAACAACAGAGTAGAGGAAGCTGAGAACCGTATCACTGAATTAGAAGACAGGGTAGAAAAAAATCTACCAATCAGAAAACCAAAAGGAAAAAAACAATTAAAAAACAGGAAGACAGCTTAAGAGAACTGTGGGACAACTGGAAACGTAATAATATTCACATCATAGGAGTCCCCAAAGAAGAAGAAAATGAACAAGATTAGAGAATATATTTGAAGAAATAGTGACAAAAAACTTCCCTAATTTGGTGAAGGAAGAAGGCATTCAAGGTCAAGAAGCACAGAGAGCCCCAAGTAAGAAGTACCCAAACAGGCACACACCAAGACACATAGTAATTAAAATGTCAAAAATTAAAGACAAAGAGAGAATCCTAAAGGCAGCAAGATATAAGCAACAGGTTACCTACAAAGGAAACACCATAAGGCTCTCAGCTGACTTCTCAACAGAAACACTACAGACCAGAAGGGAATGGCATGAAGTAATCAAGGTCATGAAAAACAAGGAACTGAATCCAAGACTACTCTATCCAGCAAGGCTATCATTCAAAATAGAAGGTCAATTAAAAAGCTTTCCAGACCAAAAGAAAAAAGAAAAGAAAAGAAAAGAAAAGGCTAAGGGAATACATTAGCACCAAACCAGCACCGCAAGAAATGTTTAAAGGACTGCTGTAAATAGTAGAAGAAATAGGAAAAAATAATATGGCCACACTAAACAAAAAAGGCAATAAATAAGTACATATCAATAATCACCTTAAATGTATTCAATTGAATACTCCTATAAAAAGACACAGAGTAGCTGATTGGATAAGAAAGCATGACTCACATGTATGTTGTTTACAAGAGACCCACCTAACAACAAAAGACTCACATAGGTTGAAAGTGAAGGAATGAAAAAAAATCTTCCAAGCAAATGAAAAGGAAGAAAAAGCTGGAGTAGCAATACTCATATCTGATAAAATAGATTTCAAAATGAAGACCCTAACTAGAGACAAAGAAGGCCACTACATAATATTAAAAGGATCGATCCAACAGGAAGATATAACCTTGGTAAACATATATGCACCCAATATAGGAGCACCAACATATATTAAAAAATCTTCTGGAGGACTTCAAAGGAGAAATTGACAGCAATACAATCATAGTAGGGGACTTCAACACCCCACTGACATTGCTGGATAGATCCTCTAGACAAAAAAATAAGCAAGGAAACAGAGACTCTATATGAAGCAATAAACCAAATGGATTTAATAGATGTCTACAGAGAATTACACTCCAAAACTACAGAATTCACATTCTTCTCAAGTGCACATGGAACATTCTCAAAGATAGACCACATGTTAGGACACAAACGAAGTCTCTACAAGATCAAAAAGATTGAAATCATATCAAGTATCTTCTCAAATCACAATGGCATGCAACTAGAAATCAATTGCAATAAGAACATGCAAAGACATTGGAACACATGGAGGCTAAATAGCATGTTATTAAACAATGAGTGGGTTACCGAGGAGATCAAGGAAGAATTTAAAAATTTCCTGGAAACCAATGAAAATGAACACACACAACACAAAATCTATTGGATACAGCAAAACCAGTTGTGAGAAGGAAGTTCATAGCACTACAGGCCTACCTCAAGAAACAAGAAAATTTTCTGATAGACTATCTAACCTCACAACTTAAAGAACTATATAGAAAGCAAATGAAAAGAAAACCCCAGAGCAAGTACAAGGAAGAATAGAGTAAAGTTCAGAGCAGAAATAAATGACATAGAGACCAAAAAACAATTCAAAGGATCAATGAAACAAAGAGCTGTTTTTCGAAAAAATAAACAAGATTGATGGACCCTTAGCTAGACTCACCAAGAAACAGAGAGAGAGAACCCAAATACACAAAATCAGAAATGAAAGAGGAAAAGTAACAGCTGACACCACAGAAATACAAAGGATCATTAACAAATGCTAAGAACAATTATATGCCAATAAATTCGACAATCTAAGTGAAATGAACAGATTTCTAGAAACACACAGTCTCCCAACATTGGACCTGCAAGAGATAGAAAACTTAAACATACCAATAACAACTAAGAAAATTGAAGAGGTAATCAAGACTCTCCCAGCAAACAAAAGCCCAGGTCAGGACAGCTTCACGGGGGAGTTTTACCAAACATTCAAAGAAGAACTAACACCCATTCTTCTCAAACTATTTCAAAAAATTCAAGAGGAAGTAAGACTTCTAAACTTGTTTTATGAAGCTAGCATAATTCTAATTCCAAAACCCAACAAAGACATTAAGAAAAAAAGAAAACTAGAGGCCAATATCCCTGATGAACATAGACGCCAAAATCCTGAACAAAATACTAGCAAATCAAATCCAGCAATACATAAAAAAAAAAAAAAATTTATTCACCATGACCAAGTGGGATTCATTCCAGGGATGCAAGGTTGGTACAATATTTGCAAATCAATAAATGTGATACACCATATAAACAAAATGAAGAATAAAATCCACATGATCATATCCTTAGATGCTGAAAAAGCATTTGACAAAATCCAGCACCCATTTCTGATTAAAAGTCTCAGCAATGTGGGAATACAGTGATCATATCTAGACAAAGGCCATATATGAAAAGCCTACAGCCAATATCATATTCAATGGGCAAAAACTAAAAGTATTTCCCTTAAGAACAGAAACTAGACAGGGATGCCCAATTTCACCACTCTTATTTAACATAGTACTGGAAGTCTTAACCACAGCAATCAGACAGGAAGAAAAAATAACAGAGATCCAAATTGGAAAGGAGGAAGTGAAATTGTCATTATTTGCAGATGACATGATATTATACATAGGAAACCCTAAAGACTCCATCAAAAATCTACTAGACTAGCCCTGGCCGGTTTGGCTCAGCGGTTAGAGCGTTGGCCTGCGGTACAGAGAGACGCGGGTGCGGTTCCCGCTAAGGGCATATACCTCGATTGCAGTTTGTCCCCGGCCCTGGTTGGTCGAGCGGGTAGCAGCCACTCAATGTGTCCCTTTCACATCGATGTTTCTCTCTCTCTCTCTCTCTTCCTCTCTCTCCCTCCCACTCTATCTGAACCAAAAAATGGAAAAATGCCCTCGAGTGAGGATAAAAAAAAAAAAATCTACTAGACTTAATACATGAATTTGTCAAAGTAGTAAGATACAAAATTAATGTGAAGAAATCACCGCATTCTTATACACCAATGATGAACTCACAGAAAGAGAAACTAAAGAAACAATCCCATTTACCATCACAGCAAAAAAATTAACATACCTAGTAATAAACTTAACCAAAGAAGTAAAGGACCTATTTGCAGAAAACTACAGGACATTGAAAAAAATAAATAGAGGAAGATATAAAAAAGTGGAAGCACATACCTTGTTCATCGATTGGAAGAATTAACATCATTAAAATGTCTATATTACCCAAAGTAATCTATAGATTCAATGCAATCCCCATCAAAATACTAATGACATATTTCACAGAACTAGAACAAATACTTCAAGAGTTCATATGGAACCAAAAAGACCCTGAATAGGCACAGCAATCTTGAAAAAGGACAAAGAAGGTAGGATCACAATACCAGACATCAGGTTATACTACAAAGCTACTGTAATCAAAACAGCCTGGTACTGGCACAAGAACAGGCATATAGACCAGTGGAACAGAACAGAGAACCCAGAAATGGACCCAAGACATTATGCTCAATTAATATTTGATAAAGGAGGCAAGAGCATACAATGGAGTAAAGACAGACTCTTTAATAAATGGTGTTGGAAAAATTGGACAGCCACATGCAAAAAAATGAAACTAGACCATCAACTTACACCATACATAAGAATAAACTCAAAATGGATTAAAGACTTAAATGTGACCCATGAATCCATAAAAATCCTAGAAGAAAATATAGGCAACAAAATTTCAGACATCATATGCAGCAGAATTTTCACTGATACATCACCTAAGGCAACAGAAACAAAGGAGAAAATGAACACATGGGACTACATCAAACTCAAGAGCTTCTGCACAGCAAAAGAAACAATCATCAAAATGGAAAGGCAACCCACTCTATGGGAGAGCATAATCGCCAATGATATATCAGATAAGGGGTTAATATCCAAAATATATAAAGTCCTCATACAACTCAACAAAAGGAAGACAAAAATCCCAATTAAAAAATGGGCAGAGGACCTAAATAGACACCTCTCCAAACAGGACATACAAATGGCTAAGAGACATATGAGAAATGCTCAACATCACTAATTATCAGAGAGATGCAAATTAAAACAACAATCAGGTATCACCTCACACCTGTCAGAAGGGCCGCCATCAAAAAATCATCAAACAACAAGTGTTGGCGAGGGTGTGGAGAAAAGGGCACTCTAGTATACTGCTGGTGGGAATGCAGACTGGTGCAGCCACTGTGGAAAACACTATGGTGTTACCTCAAAAAATTAAAAATTGAGCTTCCATTTGACCCAGTGATCCCACTTCTAGCAATATACCCTAAGAAGCCTGAAACACCAATCAGAAAGAATATATGTACCCCCATGTTTGTAGCAGCACCATTTACAATAGCTAAGATCTGGAAACAACCCAAGTGTCCATCAGCAGACGAATGGATAAAAAAGTGTGGTACATATACACAATGGAGTACTTTCAGCTATAAGAAAGAAAGATCTCTAATCCTTTGAGACGACATGGAGGGACCTAGAAAGTATTATCCTAAGGGAAATAAGCCAAACAGAGAAATACAAGTATCATGTGATTTCACTTATTTGTGGAATATAATGAACATAACAGTCTGAGGAATGAGGTAGTCCCAGAGACGTGGAAGTGGGGTACAGACTGACAATCCCCAGTACAGGGGGTGGTGGGGGAGAGATAAACCACAGAACTTATATGCATGTATGCATGAACAATGGACATGGACAACAAAGCTGGGAACAGGACAGGGAGTGAGGGGGAGGGGTGAATCAGGCAGGGAGTGAGGGGGAGGGCTGAATCAGTGGTGGGAAAAGAAGAAACATCTGTAACAAAAATAAATTAATTAATTAATAAAAATTTTTTTTAAAAAAAACAAAAAGAGTGGTATATATACACAATGGAGTACTATGCAGCTATAAGAAAGAAAGATCGCTTAACCTTTGAGATGACTTGGAGGGACCTGGAAAGTATTATCCTAAGCGAAACAAGCCAAGCAGAGAAAGACAAATATCACATGACCTCATTTATTTGTGGAATATTATGAAAATAACAGTCTGAGGAATGGGGTAGACCCAGAGATGTGGAAGTGGGGTACAGACTGACGACCCTCAGAAGAGGGGTTGTTGGGGTGAGGGAAGAGATAAACCACAGAACTTATATGCATGTATGCATAACCGATAGGGACCACAAAGTCGGGTATGGGGTGGGGGGGATGCGGAGGAGGCTGTCAATAGGGGAAAAAAAGGAGAAACATCTATAACATAAATAAATTAATGAAAACTTTAAAAAAAAAAAAAAAAAGTTCTTCAGCCCTGGCCAGTTGGGCAATATGGTTAGAGCATTGGCCCATGTTCCATAGAGGCCCAGGTTTGGTTCCCGCTAAGGGCGAGTACCTAAATTGCAATTTGTCCCCAGTCCTTGTTGGGGTTGTGTGGGAGGCAACCACTCGATGTGTCTCGTGCATTCAATGTTTCTTTCTCTCTTTTCCTTCCTATCTCCCTCCCACTCTATCTGAAGTTAAATGCAAAAATGTCCTCGGGTGAGGATAAAAAAAAAAGAGTTCTGCATAGTGAAACAGTAGGAAAAACTTTAGTCCGTCTCCTCAATCATGATGATGGAGAAGTATTAGCTGATCACTGCTGGGCCATTTCCTGCCTTATTGATGGTCTCAATGACTGTATTGAAATGGTCGCAAATTCAGGAGTTGTCCCCTAATTTGTGAAGCTCCTAGGAGCTACTGAATTGCCCATTGTGACACCTGTACTAAGAGCCATAGAAAATATTGTCACTGGGACAGATGAACCTGCTCAGGTTGTTCTAGAGGTGTTTTTAAATCCCATCTGCAGAAATTTAATAATACACAGTAATAATGATGAATTGATTTATTCTGGGAGCCTGGAAATAGGCTGAATAAAGGGGCAAAAGACGGAACTCATCAGCTGTTTCTTCTTCACACCTTTGTTCTTTTAAAAAATAATTCAGTCCCACCAGTTCAAATCTCTGTTGACAAAAGGATCCCAAAACAGAGTATGATTGTCCTTGAGACGTTTCCTCTCTCTTCTTTCAAAAGAGAGAAGAAGAAAAATTAAACCAACTAATTGTATGCACAGTGCTAAGTACTTTTACATATGATATCTCATTTCTCCTCATAGCATCTCTGCAAAATGCAATCAGGGTTCTTATTTTCCAGATGATGGAAATGAGACTCAGAGATGATCTACAACCCGTCCCCTTTCTCACAGCTGCAAATTGTGAAAGTTCAGATCTCTGTGGCCTGGAATCCTATGATAGTTCCAATCTCCTAACCCAGCAGGAGCTGTAGTGTCGTCTTATTCTCAAATGCCTCCGAAAGAAACTAGATCCAAGGATAACTTTTTCTGGAGACACTTTTTAAAACTGGAAAGCTGGGATGCTCAATGACCTACAGAATGTCGAGTACGCAAGCTGCTCAAGTTCTTATAACTAAACAGATCACAAAAGAAAATCTGTTGTAAACATGGAAATAGGGCACAGACTGACATCCCTCAGAAGAGGGGGTGGGGGTGGGGGGTGGGAAGAGATAAACCACAGAACTTATATGCATGTATGCATGACCAATGGACATGGACAACTAAGCCGGGGAAGGGGCGGAGGTAGGGTGGGGTGGGGGGTGCCAATGGGGTAAAAAAGATAAAATATCTGTAACAAAAAAATAAATTAAAAATTTATAAAAAAAAGAAAATCTGTTGTAAATATTGCAGCAAGTTCAACTTTCTTTCACGAATGTTTCTGAATTCCATACCCATGAATATAGAAGGGAAACTGCAAACGGGTATCTACACAATGCTGCGTTAACATTCACTGCTTATTCTCTCTCCTGCTTCAGTGGTGGGAAAGATTAATATATCATTTGGTTAATACAAAGTGTAATTTATTTCCAGAGTAGTGTGTTTCCTTTACAGCATCAAATCTGGCAGCTCTAAGCAAGTCCTGTTCTGTCGACTGGAATAACGCTTTTAATGAACTCGTCTCTGGAATATCAAATGGGTAATCTGTTCCACAACTTGCAAACCCTACTGCTGAGACCCTCATCTGACCTACTGGTTTCCACATTTTTTTAAAAAAGAAGAAGAAGAAGATTGCATTCCAGGGCCTTGACCTCAATAAAGTGCAAACCAGCCACCAGAATCTGCAACATTAGTTTCAGTTTGTTCATGTCCCACCTGCAATTCTGCTACTCTAACCCCTTGAGCATGCAGAAGGCAGACACATTTCACCAACCCTGAACTGGTGATGTGGCAGAAGCGCCTGGACAAACAATGTTCTCCAGAATCATGTAACTCAAATTGTCTCCCCCAAAAAGAAGAACACAGTCTCACAGAATCCTAACACCCTCTCCTGGGGCCCTCACTGGGTAATGTTTAAATGCTCCAAAGCCAACACCTTGGCCAGAAACTAGGCTTTGTCATCCTGCCATATTGCCCCAGTCCTTTAAGAGAATTTTGTCCACCTAGCCCTAATGCTTTAGAAAACCAACAAAGACAAGCCAAAAAATATTTGCTCTGTCAATAGCAATAAACCCAGGCCTTCTGCTAACATGGAATTCTTTCCTGAGCTGCTCTTGTTCTGAACCTTTTCCCACTTGGCTATCACTAGACCTCAAGATTTGCCTGTGGCTCCTGGATTGTGAACTTTGTGTTGCTGTCTGAGCTCTCCCAGTGGACCCTCAGGTTCAGCTAAGGACTAGATCAACTCAGGTTATCCAATTCATTTAACAAAATACTTATTGAATACTTATATATGCCAGCATTATTTAGGTGCAAAGAATGACAAAGAACGGAGCAGGAAAAAAATACGAATTTATTTTGTGGAACTTACATTTTATGGGGTGTAGCAGATAATAAATCAAATGAATAAGTTATATAAAGTGATGCTAACAAGAAAACCTAAAGCAAGAAAGTGGATGGGGTGAAGAACTCAACTGCAAACTGGGTCCTCAAAAAAAAAAAAACCTCCCCTTGGCAGTTGGATTTCAGCAAAGACACAAGTGAAGTGAAGGAGAAGGCCTCTAGTTGAGCTGCCTTGGGTAAGAATAACCTGCCAGGTGGAAGAGTCATGGAGAACATGTGTGCTAGAGTTGAGTGGCTCTACCACTTGCTAGTTTAGAGAAGACCAGCGTATTACTTACCTTCCATGAGCCTCAATGCTCTCAACTGTAAATCAGAGGCAACAATACTTTCTCAAAAGATTTTTGAAGAGATTTCAGTGATATAATACATATAAAAGGCCTGTCATTTTGTATCAGCTCAATGTTAAATAGATTATATATATATATATATAATGAGATATATATATAATAGATATATTTATATATATATATATATATACACACACTATGAGAAATTGGGATAAGATAAGATAGGGTAAGATGACATAGAAGAGGACCAAACAGTACAGATGGGCACAAGCATAGATAGAGAGATAAGAGATACCTAGGACTACAGACACAATCCTTATTACTCATTCACCCCTTAGCTGGAACGTAGGTACTGCGTCCATAAGTTAGGTACATTTGGGTTTGTGTGCTAGACTTAGCTCTAACACTAAAAATTTGTGTGATCTTAGGCAAGTCACTCACCATTTCTGGGTTTATTTCCTCATCATTTAAAGTGAGTAAGGTATACCAAATAATTTCTGTGCCTTCTCCAGCTCCATCACTATATGTTCCAATAAGATCCAAAATTTATTTTCATGGGCTTTACCACATCTAAATAAAGGAGTGATAGTTACTTATCGAAGGGATAATGGTTTGTCATTACTTAAAAACAATGAGCTATTTAACATTTACCAAGCACCAACCATATCCATAACCTCTTTGTGGCATAAGAGTCAAAACAAAGAAACATGCAATAGTAAAAACAGAAATATATATATATATATGATCCAAGGCCTGAAAACATTAGGCATTTAAAATCTATGGAAATCGTAACTTCTTGTATGTGTAAAATTCAGCATTTGAAAAATATCTTCTATATCAATTTTTATTACTCTTACAAGTATAAAATTACCTTAATTTCAAGTTTTAAAAATTTATTTCAAGCAATAAACATTAATTCCATTTGACTCTAATTTTATCCAATAAGCACAAAAACATTTTGAATGAATACATAAAATATGAAATGAACAAAAAAAATGCAAGCCCATTTCCCTGACAGCCATGAGATGGAATACTGTAATTTATAAACTGATGAACATTATGAACATTTATTCATTCACACATTTGGGAGCAATTATTGAGAGATTAACTTGTACCAGGTACTGCATCTACATGCAGGGAACACAAATATATCCAGTCTATATCTTGGAAGAACACAATTTAGTGGAAAAGACAGAGAGAAAAAATTGCTCGAGTACTGAATGATAAATGCATAAGCAATGTGAAAGCATGATATAGGTATACCATAATAGAGAGGTAGATTAATCACCCCATGGGTAATCAAAGACTTCAAAGAAGAAATACATTCAAGGAGTTTTAAAGAACGAATTTGTCAGGAAGACAATTTTCAACAATGTGTATCACACTCATCATCAGAAAAAAATGATAGTCATTATTTCAAGGTGATGGGGTTAGAGGTAATTATTTTCTCTTTGTCCTCCTTTTGAGATTGTGTCCAAATTATGTTTTATATCTATAATAAAAAATTATGCAATATTCATATCACAAAATGAACTATGTGTTGCTTATGGTTCAGGTTCTTAAGTTTTATAAAGCTAGAGCTAACTTTTCTCTATTGATGAAAAGTGACAGCAATCTGGTGATTAAAAAGTTTTTAAAAAATGTAGTCTTAGTTTCTTTGTAGAGATAATATAGTCAACATTTACCTCCTAGAAAGCTGCCCTGAAATAATTGCAAGTTCTAATAAGCAACACCACTTGAAGAGTGGTCAAACTATGCACCGGTCTAAGTCACTCCTGCCTCTACAGCTCTCTCTTCCATCTCACACAGCTCGTGCCACTTACACCACAGGTCATCTCTGAGTGTACCAGACCTGTTGGTGCTATCTCTTGCACCCTTCCTTGACCATTTGCCAAACTTTACACAATTCAAAACCTATCTTCTGACATTTCTTCATTGATGCCTTCTTATAGAAAAAGAGAAATAGGAAGTTGTATCAGCTATTTTTCTTTCCAAAAAGACAATCAAAGGGTCTGAAGAAAGGCCATATTTAATTTTAAGGCCTCCTCAGCTTAGGCCCTCATTGCCTTAGTGAGCCCTTTGGGCATGTTATTTCTGCAATTATGCCACTCAATGATCTCTCCTAAATATATTGTTATTCACCTCTTGTCTTCCTCATTTTCAATTATAAGTAAGATATTCCCATCCACTTGACTGGCTTCATGGACCCCTTATATACCAGAACTATCCATGAAAACAGAGGCACTGGGCAACTTTAATACAAGAATATTGGTTCTGTGCAGTGATATTGATTCTATCATACTGACTAATCTTTATTTAATTAGAAAATAATTTAGAGTAACTTTAATTGATGCTTTGTTATAGAGGTTCTTAATAAAAGTGGGGGGGAACCTGTAGTTATTTAATAAATACAATATGTGAAACAAAATGTTTTGGAGATGTATTCAACAAATGTTATTGCATTCTTACTATATGCCAGGTGTTATACTTCATGGAGCTTGTGTTCTAATATAGGGGAAACAGAATGAGTACTTCTAAATAAATAAGGTGATAAACTGCTAGATAAAAAATGCCTCTGGCATGAAAAATGAATACTCTGTGTATTCTGAAGAAACTCTTCAGGGTTTAATTCATAAATGCCATCTTGACAATACCAGTCACTATGCTACCAAGGTTCCCTTGGGAGCACATTTCTTATTACTTTGAAATTATCTATTTATATTTCTATCTTTTCTATTACTGTGAACTTCTGAAGGACAGGAGTCATAGCTCATATCATATTTTGAATTTAATATAAATTAATTATCCAGAAATATGTCATAAAAGCAAATATACAATGACTATAAGCCATCAAAATCATTTACAATAGTAGAATTATGTTCCAGGCTCTACAAAATGTCCATAAACCTCTACAAATATTGGTTAAACATGCAGCCTCAAAGACTGTGAAAAAAGCATACAACACAAAAGAATTAACAAACACTGACCTAAATTATCAGACCTGAGTACAAAGAGGAGCTTGCTAGTCAATTCTCTTTGGGCTTCCTCTCCCACACCATCTTTCAAACAGGAATATAGCTGCCTACAAAAATCTACTTGAATATGGACAAGGAATAAAATTTTTAAAAATGATAAGCAGGGTAATTCTTCCTGGAACTAAAAATTCACATTAATTTCAAATTAGAGTAGAATTTGAAGTTTGCATACATTTTGAGGATAAACTGGAGATTTCAAAAGAGTCATGTTTTCATGGGATCGCATTGAATGAATAACCCCCTCCAAAAGAGAGGATGTGGAGGTCTGGAGTCAAGAAATAGGGAAGAGCCACACTACACTCTGTCATTGAGGGAACTCAAGTGAAAAAGCTTAAGAAAGATCCTCTGGTCAAAACTCATGGGGAGTCTAGAAAAGGACCAAATTTAGAGGAGAATTGTGAGTTTGGTTTTGGACATGTTGACTTTGAGGTACTTTGGGGATAAGTTAAAAGGAAATTAATAATGGATTATAAGGATTTGGAATTCAAATAGATGTTCTTAACTATAAATATAAATTAATCCAGTACCTCAAAGCAGACAGCCATTGAAACTGTAGCTATAAGTGAAATAACTTGTAGAAAGTGTATGGAATAATAAAAGCAACAAGCCTAGGGCTTAACATGAGAGACTCATCATGCTGGACAGAGAGGATTAGAATGTAGCAAGTGAGTAATCAACGATGTAGGAAGAAAACAAAGAGATTTCCATATCAAAGTAAAAATTGTAAGAGAGAGGGCATTCCAGGGAAGAAGCAGCAGCCAACAGTTCTAAGACTGCTGGGAATGTAAGATGAGAATTGGAAAATAGACAATGAGATATTTGAGAATATCTGAAATGCAACATAACATGGTGGGTATCAATCTAAGCTCTACCACTTACCACATATGTGACCTTATGCAAAGCCATTAACCTCAGTATATCTCAATTTTTTAGCAATAAAATGGGAACAATAATAATACTCCAGAGGACGGCAATAAAGATAAAACGAGTTGATTACGCAAATTAACTAAGACCATGTCTCGAGTCTGTCACACAGTAAGAACTATGTGTTAGTTATTGTTATTTCTAATAACACAAGATAGAATGAGGTAAAATATAAATGGAAGAGAAGAAATAAGAATATACAATTTTGAGAGGTAGAAGGGATGGATGCAAACCATAAGTAAAGGGATTGGCCTAAACTGGGAGCACTATTAATGTCTCTATTAAAAAAGAAAGAAAGAAGGATAAGATACATGCAGATATACAAAGGTCTAGACCTTATATTGGCAGATAAAATAGCTCCACTCTGTAACTTAAATATGTTTTTTATCATAAATGGAAGGTAAGATCATCTGCTGAAAGTGTGGAGAGAGGAGTGTTTAAAATAGTTACTATGGGGAGTAGAGGGTGAGTTGACCAGAAAAACATAATTGTCCTGAAATGCCAAAGGCCCATTTGATGAGACTGATGAACTTAGCTTTATCAATAAGTAAATCTGTGTCTAGTGGTAATTTCTCTAGGACCATTAGCTGCTCAGATGTAGGCATGGAAAAAACAAATTACAGGGTTTGTGGGACACTTAGAAAAAGCATACAGAGCAGAAATATAAAGTTCCTTCTAAATTTGACGTTCCATCATCTGAATGACTTAACATGTCTTTTGAGATGAATGAGTTTAATAAACTTGACCATTCTCCATGGTCCTAGAAAAATCTAAGCCCAGACATCTCCTGAGGCCCTTAATAACACAATTGATAATGCTTCAATGAAACATCCTCAGAAACAGACTAAGTGTCATAGAAACTTGTATGCCACTTAATTTTCTGGTTATCCTTTGTCATCACACACTACAGAGTTTAATTCTTCATTGGACTATTTTCAAAGCCATAAGTTGAAAGAGAAGAAATTTGATCTTGGTCCACTGAAGAAAATGATCTGTACCCAGAATTAGGTTCCTTACTTTGCATAAATCCTATTTTGTAAGAGTGAATTAATTATCCATAAAAAGAAATGAGTAGCTTCAGTCCTGTTTTAAAGTTTGATATACCCTCACCAGCTCTGGAAATTGAAAAGATTAATCTTGCAACAAATGAGAAGTTGTCTTCAAGCCATAAAAGATGTTTTTAGAATGACTGAGTATCTCAAGGAGACACAAGAGGGGAAAAGAAAAAGGAGGTGAGTGGAATGTCACAGAAAACTGGCTGTTGCCCCTGGGTTATGATCCTATAGAAGGAAAGAATTTTTTAATTGTTTTTATCAATCTCTAGATTCTAGAGGCTTGATCGTTATCATGGTTCATTTCATTCAACAATCTTCATACTCAGAGACTATAATAGATATTGCTTGTGTTTTGGCCTCCAAAAATCCATTCTCCCTGACTCATATTTGGGGATTCCAATCTCTGTCAGTAGACCACATGCTTCAGGTGGAGCCTCTTGTAATTTACCTCCTGTGAGACTTTGGGCAAGTTATATAATTTCATTTTCCTCATTGTAATAAAATAATATGAATAATCCTTACCCTGTAATAATTTTGAGGTGATTAAATGAAATAATGTAAGTGAAAGAGTGCCCTGAAAACTCTTTAATATTGTGTCAGTAATTATAATTAATGCCTTGGATCAATGAGGAAAGGATGCTTTCTCTTCTTTTACCTTTGATACAATGCATCAAAATCTTTAACTTTCAAGTTTATTATTTATTTTCAACAGTTAAAAAATGGCATGACTATGCTTTAGATTTTAGTAAGAGAGTGTTATTATAAAGTAGGAGGAAAATAGGAGAAAAAACGAGGAATGCATTTTACAGTGCTGTTCCCTTACCTTGGATTTTTCTTCTTTTCAATCCACCAACCCCACGCATTCCCCTAGGTACATTTGATGATTTCTTGCACACAAGTTAAGGCTCAGGTCCCTATCATTCATCTAAGAAATATGTATTCCCTAAGAAGAACTAATCACCAATTCTTCTAGATCCCATCGTATATGGTGTTCTATGTCTACTTTTGTACCCGTCATAGAGAATGGCACTCATCTATTTATATCTTTATCTTCCAACTAAGCTATAATATCCTTGAATATATTATTCATCTTTATATATATTACTTATCTTTTGTCACAAACAATTAGCATGGACATTGACAAATATAAAGTAATATAGGATACATGTTTGTTGAATTGAATGGAAGTGAGCATGTATTAATCACAAATTGTATTTTAGAAAATACTAAATGCTTTATATAAATTGTCTTCCATCCTCAAAATATCCTCCAACTGAAATAAATATTATTGTTGCCATTTTAAAATTCAAAACACTGGGGCTTAAAATAACTCAAATTTCATTTCATAATCTTCTGGATGAGCTAAATTTCAAAGATGTGCTCATTAATAAGAATATGAATGATAGAAATGTAAGAGCTATACATTTCTCCTTTTATCACTATTACCTGCAAATAACCATTGAGATTAATAAAAACCATTCTCAATTCTGTGAGCACGTCTAGACCTGTTGATTAGACAAGAAAGAACTGTCATTTATCAGATTGTATGCCATTGAAAGTCTGATCATTCCAAACTGCACTGGAGGAGCTGTTTCTGAGACAGTAGAGCAAATAAATGTAAGTGTAGAAGTTCTATCTAAAAAATGTAAAAGCTAGTCATGTCTTTTATCTATAGGAGAAGAGTAGTAGTTAATCAATTTTAGCTAGAAGCTACAAGACCAAGGCTCACCAATAAAATAATAGTACCCATGGCAATAGAGCCAAGAATGAAGCATAGAATAGTAAAAGATAAGAAGACATATTCAGATAACAGAACTGTAATTAAAATGACTTTTAGCCTCAGCAAAATTAATTGAGATGCTCTTGATAGAAGGTTAAGACTGAACCTAAATGACACTAACGTAAGTTACGGCTTTCTGGTACAAACTCCGAGAGAATTTCCCTGAAGTCAGTCAAAGCTAGATCTATTCCAATGATAATGCAAGAGCTAAATAGGAACTGTGTAAAATGATTGATCAGATGCTTGACCACAGGGTTGCTGACTATAATTTTAAAAAATTGAAAAGCAGTATTTACAAGAAATTTGGCTCTAAACTAAATTATCTAGGAAGGACAAAGGAAGGTCACAGAGAATAGATAGTCTCAGTGGGAAGTGATTAATCAGTCTCTGAATTATTTTTTTAATTTCTCCATTATGGTTGATCATCACCACCTTCTGATCATCCAATCCAACCTCCACATTGCCACTAGCATTATCATTTTCAAACATAGAGCTACTTAAAATATTTTCGAGTTCTCAGTTTCCCACTGGATAAAGTTCATCCTTCCATGTATGTCATGTATTGTCATCCATGATGTGGACCAGATTTACATTTGTAGTGCTAGCTTCATCATTCCTAAAACATTCTATACTCTTTTTTTAAAATATAGCATCTTTTGCACATTATTTCTGAGATTCTTTTCCTCTTCATGCTTTTTGGTGAATCCTAGTACCCCTCAAGATCTACCTCAAGCGTTGCCTCCTCTGAGAATTCCTCTCCAGTTTTCCTAGATAGGACAGTGATGTCATCTGAACACTCATCTCTATAGCATTATCCCCCTCAAAATGGCAAGCAGAGACCATGATTTATTAACCTTTGCCTATACTCCAGGGTCTAATAGATTATGTTGTGAGAAACATTATGTTCTCTAGACCCTAGAATACAATACTAAGCAAAATATATCTTTGCTTAATTTCATGGCAGCAAGAAAGAAAAAAAGTATAAAATAAACAAATGTGTGCCAGATGAAGATAACTACCATAAAGGAAAATAACAAAGGAAAAGAAGATAAAAGTGACAGGAGGAGGATGTTACTTTAACCTACATAGTTAAGAAAGATCTGAAAAGCTGATATTTGGTATTTATGCAGAGATATTTTAACAGAGACATTGGGGAAATAAGTTAGAGCTTGCCAACATCTGCCTGGTATCCAAACAGGGGAGTCCCTTAGGAGAGTTATTTAGTGTCCAGGAAAAAGAAAAACTGGGTGGAGAAAATAAAATACATCCTAGGAAGAACTAAAGGTCAAAGCTGGAAAATTAGCACAGGATAGAAAGATTTGACTCTGGTGTCCAACCAACCCAAGTTGGTATCCTAGCAACACCATCTATCAGCTGTGTGTGTGTGTGTGTGTGTGTGTGTTGCAGATACCCCCAGAATTCTGAACTTCTGCTAGTCAGACTCAGGGTACAGATAGATTTGAATAACAGTGTACACTTGAATTTTAATTTTCTGTGTCCAGTACCACAGTCAATTCCACATGGAGGGCTCAAGGCTAGGAATAAGCTAGAAGATCAGAATCCCTCTAGTCTAGGGTTTCTCAATAGTGCTACTAATGACATTTGGAACAAGATAATTCTTTTTCTGTGGGAGGCTGTCCTGCGCACTGGGAGATGTTTAGTGGAATAGCTGGCCTATACCCAGACTCCAAGTATTGCCAAATGTACCCTGGGGGAGAGGGGCAAACTGCCCCAACTTATGTAACAATGCTGTAGACAGAGGGAGGAGGGTGGAGAGAGACGCAATAGTAACCATGAAGGCACAACTATATACAAGTATAGAAAATAGGCTTCTGGAGTTTAAACCAAATTTTTATTTGAGTTTTTATTTGTGCGATAGGTAGAGATAACCAGAAATGTTTTCATAATCATGCTTTGAACCCTTGAAAATCTTTAATCTAAGAGTCAGCCATGACTATTTCACCAAACCAAACAAAGAAAAATAATTATTTATTTTAGGATTTAGAAGGATTTTGAACAACCAGTTCTGAAAAGATAACAGGCACTCATCAAATCCGTCTTTCTCACATATTACAATTAATCAACATTGCATTTACTTGTTTTTGTATTCCCTAAGGATTGGAATTTTTTAAGGTGTTACACTTAATTCCTTCATCAGATAGCCTATTGAGTGATTACATTGTGTTCATGTATGAGTGCTGATATAGTTTCTGGCCTTCAGGATACATAATAAAAAATATTTGGTGATATTTTATTTCTGATTGGTTCATACCTTGGGGTGAACTGGAATAAACTTCTGACTTCCTTTCCTGAATCCTAAATTAGAGATGCCATAGATATGATGAGGAAGTTAGTAGATCCCTGATATGAACCTAAAATCTATGAACATTCCTGGCAGACAATGTCTAGATTGTTTTGGAGTGTGTGTATGTGTGTGTGTGTGTGTGTGTGTGTGTGTGTGTGTGTGTGTGTGTTTAGGAAGGACAGGTTCAGAGCAATAACAGTCTAGAGCAAAAGCAGGTTGGGTTCCATATTATTTCATTCCTCTTTGCAGATATAAATTACCTATCAAAGTAGCTGATATCTTCAGCAAACCATTCACTCACAAAAATAGGTCATTAAACATTTACAGAATACAAACATTATTTTTAAAAAACTGAACTTCCTACATTATTGAAACCACCTACTAATGAGCCAATCAAAATGATTCAAAGACAGCATAATAAATATTTTCATGTATATAAAGGAAGATACTGAGGGACAAGAGCAGAACAAGAACAATGAGCATTAGGAGAACTGTAGTAGTTAAAATAGAGTTCAAAGGATGGATTCAATAGTTGAATGGATACAGATAAAAATTAATTACTGGGCTTGAATATCAAGATGAAGAACTCTCCCAGAGGGCATGAGAAATAACAGAGACAAATCAATATTTTAAAATTAGTCTCAGAAGGAAAGGAAAACATAATAAAGGGAAAACTTGTTAAATCACAACTGAGAATTTCACAGAATAAAAAACAAAACAGTTTACAATTTTATACTAATTACAGTGATATGAGTTAAACTTACATCGAATAGCAGAGACTCTCTGATTGGGTAAACATGCAAAATCCAGAAATATATGAACAGCATAAGAATATTTTATTTTATTTTATTAAATTTATTTATTTATTTATTTTAGATACAGATGTTTCTCCTTTTTCCCCCACTGGTTCTCCCCTCCCGCTTCCTCCCTGCCCTGTCCCCAGCTTTGTTGTCCATGTCCATTGTTCATGTATACATGCATATAAGTTCTGTGGTTTATCTCTCCCCCACCATCCCCTCTTCTGGAGATTATCAGTCTGTACCCCACTTCCACATCTCTGGGACTACCCTGTTCTTCAGACTGTTATGTTCATTATTGTCCACAAATAAGTGAGATCATATGATACTTGTCTTTCTTTGTTTGGCTTGTTTCCCTTAGGATATTACTTTCCAGGTCCCTCCATGTCGTCTCACAGGATAAGAGATCTTTCTTTCTTACAGCTGCATAGTACTCCATTGTGTATATGTACCACTGCTTATTTATTCATTCATCTGCTGATGGACATTTGGGCTGTTTCCAGATCTTAGTTATTGTAAATAGTGCTGCTATGAACATGGAGGTACATATATTCTTTCTGATTGGTGTTTCAGGCTTCTTAGGGTATATTCCTAGAAGTGGGATAACTGGGTCAAATGGAAGTTCAATTTTTAATTTTTTGAGGTAACACCATATTGTTTTCCATAGTGGCTGCATCAGTCTGCATTCCCACTGCATAGAGTAGTCTTGGATTCAGATCCTTGTTTTTCATGACCTTCATTACTTCATGTCACTCTCTTGTGGCCTTTAGTGTTTCTGTTGAGAAGTCAGCTGAGAGCCTTATGGGTTTCCTTGGTAGGTAACCTGTTGCTTATCTCTTGGTGCCTTTAGGGTTCTCTCTCTGTCTTTAATTTTTGGCATTTTAATTACTATGTGTCTTGGTGTGGGCCTATTTGGATTCTTCTTACTTGGGGCTCTCTGTGCTTCTTGAACTTGAAAGCCTTCTTCATTCACCAAATTAGGAAAGTTTTCTGTCACTATTTCTTCACATATATTCTCTAACCCTTGCCCATTTTCTTCTTCTTTGGCGACTCCTATGATGTGAATATTATTACGTTTCCAGTTGTCCCACAGTTCTCTTAAGCTGTCCTCCTGTTTTTGAATGTTTTTTTTTTTTTTTCCTTTTGGTTTTCTGATTGGTTTATTTTTTCTACCATGTCTTGAAATTCACTGATCCGGTCCTCAGCTTCCTCTACTCTGTTGGTTAGTCCTTCCAATGTGTTCTTTATTTCTGCTATGTCATTCTTCATTTTCACTTGGTTGGTTTTCAGGGTTTCTATATCCTTACTCATGGTGTTGATATCCTTACTCATGCTGTTGAGCTTCCTCAAGATCATGGCTCTGAACTCTACCTCTGATAATTTGCTTAACTGCATTTTATTTATCTCATCTTTGATAGAGTTCTCTTGTTCTTTCATATGGGATTTGTTTCTTTGTTTCACCATTTTGGCTATCTCAGTGGGTTTTGGAGCCTGCCAAATTTTCCCTGTGGGTGTTGGTGTCCTGCTGTTTGTGGCTCCCTATACTGGGTTTGGATGAGCCTGTGTGGGCCCACTTTAAACACCACTGTCAAGTTTTACTTTCCTGGGTAGATTTGCAAGCCCAGGAAAGGTTCAGTTATCCTCTGGCTTTTTCCTGGAGGCTAGAAGTCTCACTTACTCAGTGCATTGGAATGTAGCCCTGGTGTTCTGCATAAAAGGATTTCCAGAGTGTGGGATAGATGCTGGTTGTTAATGAGCCTCAATATGCATTTCTTTGCCTCACCTGGGAAAGGCTGACTCTCTGAGGGGGGTGGGGGCTCGTGCTTTTCCCCACAGCTCTGAGAAGTAGCACACTGGCCATCATTCTTTGTGGCCACAACTCAGCAAAACTCAGAGTGCCCTACAAATCCCAGGGGTTCCCACAGAGTTCCAGGTCAGTCTGCCTGCCCTCTGCCATAGCCCCCAGGCGAGTAGCTGTGGCTATTTTAGTGCTCTGTCCTGGCTCTCTGGGCTGTGGGGAGGGCTTGGTCTTTATTCCCCAACGGCGCTGCTCACAGCTCAGATTGCTGCTTTCTATGGGCTCCCAGCCCGCCACACTCTTGCGCCTCCGCAGATCCTTCCAGTGTCCCTGGTTATATGGTCTTGTCCTGCTGCTTTCCATTGCTTTTTTCTGAGGATTTGTCTTTATTTTAGTTGTAATTCCTGTTTGGTCCTGGGAGATCGTCTGTGTAGCTGCCATTCACTCCACCTCCATTTTCACATCCTCTATGCCTATATTGTGCACAGCTGGGTCACACAGACCTCTCTGGTGCTCCTGCACCCTGCAGGTCCTGTGGGTAACTGTATCTGCGTAAGATCATTTTACAACAGAGTAAGATACAAAGCTAGAAAACAGAACAATCCAAAAATATACAAAATGCAGATTATCTAAACTAAATGTCATGGTAATAAATTCATATCAGGCAAAGTATAATTTGATGTGGAAAACATAAAAGTCAAAAAAAGAGATGTCACAGACCAATAAAATGAGCAATAAGTTGCTAGTAATCACTTTTTATATAAATCTAACACTATTATTTTAATTTATATTAAAAAAAACTACTGACAGAAATAAGAAAAGATAAGATAAAATTGTAGTTGGAGATTTTAACACAGAGTCACTTAGAATTTGATAGAGTAGTTGGGCCAAAAAATATATATTTGCAGCATCTAAAGTTAACCATAGATTGATGTCTTGAATATATAAGAAATTTCAACATAGCAGAATAAGGCAGGAAACTTAATAGAAAATGAAACATGATGTAGGTAGTTAATAGTCATCTGAGGAGAAACTTAAATGACTTTATGTATAAGAAGAAATGCCAAAACATACTAGTAATCAGAGAAATGCTAATGTTTTATCTGTATTTCTCTATATTTCTTTGTAAAGCAATGAACTATGTGCATACCACAATAGGCATAGATATTGAAACCTAATTGTACAGTGAAAATATAAAGAAGCCTGGCCAGTGTGGCTCAGTGGTTGAGCGTCAACCCATGCACCAAGAGGTCGCCGGTTTTATTCCCAGTCAGGACACATGCCCAGGTTGTGGGCCAAATCCCCAGTGGGGGGGGGGGCATGCAAGAGGGGACCGATTAATGTTCTCTCTCATTGATATTTCTATCCCTCTCTCTTTCTCTCTCTCTGAAATCAATAAAAAAAATTTTTAAGAAAAATAGATTTTAGTATATTATGACATATAAGTTCAAACATCTATGTAAACAGGATATATATAATCTTCAAAAATTCGAGCATAACTAAGCAGACAAATTCACCAGAGTAACTTCCCATGTTGGATAGAAATTAGGAGTAAAGAATGGGATGAGAATAGACTAATAAAGTAAAAGAAAAAGGGCTCTTGCATAAACCAATGATTATTGTAACCCCATGAATGAATGAATATGACCTAATCATTCAATGAACCTGATAAAAAATAAATTGCATTGTTTTGGAAGAACAGATTTAGAAGGAACCAGTGTAGGGGAAGTAGGAGGTAAATGTTTCACAGACACCAGAACAACTAAACTGAATCTTCACAAAGAATTGGATTATACTGGGTGAAGAATGCAGGGCGGAAATCCTTACAAGATTGTGAAACCTCACACCTAAGTAACATGGTCAAGAAAGAGATTATCATGTTCAGGGAGCAGCAGTAGTCTAATGGGTATAGAGCATAAGTTTCAGTGGATTGGGGAAGATAGGTGGAGGAATGGAAGATGCATGGCTGGTGTCAAGGCCAGAGTGATAGATTGGGTCCAGATTATAAAGCCCCTCATATGTCCTACTAGGACACCACTGGAAATCTAGAGTTGGGAATAGGGGATAGATTGACCCTTGGTAGCTTGTGAAAGCCACACAAAGAATCTGCAAGCTGTCACAAACTAGCCACGCTGTCAAGATTCCAGAGTTGGAGCAGAGTAAAGCAGTTAGCTAAAATGAGGCTCCCGTGAAGAATGTCCCTGTCACTCCGTCTGGGTGGCATCTGCTGTAACTAGAGACTAGCAAGTCAACAGACACTTTGATCGTCAAGTGATTTATGTCAGCCGTCATGTGTCGGAGTGGCAGCCACACATCTGTCATCAGGACAATGTTGTATAAAAGTGATTTTAATTGCCTCTGGATTATAAATAAAATGAGAAGAACATCACAGAGATAAATTATGGGATCACAGCTAATTTGCAGATTGTATTGTGAAGGACAAAGTAAACCCCCAATGGGCTGGTAGGGAAAAAAAGTTTTTTCACTGATAGAAGGTGTAGGCAGGAGTGTTTTAATAACAAATGGCAACATTCATCCTATGACAAGAAACTCGACTCAGAAAAATGTCAAGGTGATGTATTCTGTTTTCTGTCCTGTATTTAATCAACTGCAGAAGGTATTGATGGAAAAAGCAGACTGTGAGAAAAGGACTTGTGAATGTCAAATGTTGAAAGAAATTTAGAGTTTTAGGTAATCTCTTCCAATTCGCACTGCATACTAGCCACAATTTAATGTCTTCATACTGGTTTTCAACTGCCTCTCTCTGACATTTTCCTCCCGCCTTTTCCTTGTTGCTTCTGCCCTCACGTTAACCCTTATTTTTCTCTTCCTCACTTGTGTCTTTCTCCTGCCACTGCAGAATGATTCCATCTGAAGCAAAACTCAGATTATGAGGTCCTTGCCCAGAAACTCCTTTAGGCTGACCACTGAATCCAGTTGCTATTTCTCTTCTTGAGGTCAAGGCCCTTCATGATACCCATTCATTTATTCATTCAATTCATTCAATACATATTTGTTGAATACCTACCACATTGCAGCACTGTTCTGTACATGTGGGGCATATCGGTGAACAAAACCTGATGAATACCCCTGCTGTCATGGGGCTTACAGTCTGCAGGGAAACTAATTCCCCAAAAGACCACGAAGAAAATACAAACTAGGTTACTCAGAAACCCTCAAACACTCTCCTCACTTTCTACTTTTGCTTGATTTTTATCCTTGCGAGGTAAGTACTATTATATACAATAAAGAATTCTTTTCTATTAAATATGTCTTTGACATCTGTGCAATTTCTTGGGTTCTGGGTTCCTCAACTTTTTCTTCAAAGATCCCTTCCTCCTCTCTACCTCAGCCAACCCTTCCCCATGGTTATTCTTCTTTTTTTTTTTTTTTAATTTTTTACTTTTTTTTTTAATCCTCACCCAAGAATATCTTTCCACCTATCTTCAGATAGAGTACAAAGGGGAGAGGGAAGAGAGAGAAACACCAATGTGAGAGAGAAACATTGATCGGCTGCCTCCTACATAATCCCTACTGGAGATCAAGCCTGAAATTTAAGCATGTGCCCTGACCAGGACCTCTCAGTCCATGGGAGGATGCTCAGTCTACTGAGCCACACTGGCTGGGCCCCGTGGTCATTCTTATTAAAGACTTGCTTGATAAGTCCTCCCCCTGCCCCAACTCAATTAGAAGGGATGTGAACCTCTGCTAGTTGCCTCATAAAAATTGTTTCATTGAAACCTTGAAAAAAACTCTATTAGGTGAATATTATGTTTACTTTACAGATAATAATAGCAATAATGGTAACAACAAGCATTTTTGAGCTCCTACTATATTCTAACACTTAATAAAGAGCTTTATATCTACAGACTCATTTAATATTCACAATATCCTCATGAGATAAGTACTATTACTATCTTCATTTAAAAATTTTTTAAATATGTTTTTATTGATTTTTTTAGAGAGAAAAGGGAAGGAGAGAGAGAGAAACATCAATATAAGAGAGAATATTAATCTGCTGCTTCCTGCATGCCCCATACTAGGGATCAAGACCACAACCCAGGCATGTGCCTTGATCTGAAAATGAACTGGGACCTCCCAATCCCTGGGACAATGCTCAATTCACTGAGCCACACCAACTGGGCACTATCCCCATTTTATACATAAAGAAACTGAGAATTGAATGTTTTAAGAACATAGCGATAGCCCAGCCAGTATGGCTCAGTGGTTGAGCATCGACACATGTACCAGGAGGTCGTTAGTTTGATTCTAGGTCAGGGCACATGCTCAGGTTATGGGTCCAATCCCTAGAGGGGGACATACAGGAGGTGGCCAATTGTTGTTCTCTCTCATCTGTTTCTGTCTCTCTCTCCCTGCCTCTCTCTCTTAATCAATAAAGAAGAAAATTGTTTTTAAATAAGAACATAGTGATAAATAAACACGTAACTTCTAAATAAAATTGTAGCTACTCAGTGAATGTATGACAAATATAATTCAATTCCAATGTAATTGGAAACCACATTCATTTGTGAGCAATCTTACCCACTCAAAGCATTTTAGTGTTAAGAAATATGTCTTTTGTCTACACCATGATCTTTCTTGACTTCTGCATATTTATAACAGTGTTGGCACCAAAACCATCATGAGAAAAAATTACCCAGGCTCTCTTAAACTTATCCTGGTTCTGGGTCTAGCCCATATTCCAGTCCTATTGACCTAGATGTGATTACATCATATCTCAGATATCAAAACGCATAGCCCAACACTGATCGGCCCATTCTTCTTTGGATGCATAGGAATGACAAATACTATATTGACTTTAAGAATGGACCTGAACTTCTCCCAGAATTCTTAGGTTCCTGCAGATTGATATACTAGACAGAATAGTGAACATGAAATCAGAAACCTAGAATTCAAGTTCTGGCTCTGCTATGTTTCTTCAGATAAATTCAGTAGTATCACTTTCTTTCCTCATCTGCAAAATGAGATCAATTATATCTACCAAACAGATTTATTGTCAGAGTTATTTGAGCTGAACATTATACATGGCAGTACTTTGTAACCTATGAAATACTTTGACCATTTAAGAGAATACTTGATATTGGTGTCAAAATTCCAGCCCATCCAAAAAGGTGCCTAGCCACTAATCCACCAAGACATAAAAACTCCTTCCTTGCCCTGGCCAGTTTGGCTCAGCGGTTGAGCGTTGGTCTGCGGACCAGAGAGTCCCAGTTTTGGTTCCTGCTAGGGGCAAGTACCACATAAAAAAAAATTTTTTTAAAAACCTCCTTCCTTGAGTCTATAGAGTTATCAAGGAACCAGACTTCTCTCCTTCTGCTCTGCCATCTTTTCCAAATGGATTCTATCCTCAAGGTCATAGTAAGGCTGCTAAAGATACTGCAATTATGTCTGCATTACAGACAAAAAGAAAAATGTCAAAGGAAAGAAGGAAGGACATTTCTTACAGCTAAAACAATCTGATTTTGAGTATTCTAAAACATTTTTTACTGATTTTTTTTATATTGTTGAAAATATTACAGATGTCCTTCTTTTTTTCCCCCACTGACCCCTCTTCCCTGCTCCCACCCCTCTCCTGCTTTCCCCAATCTAAGGTCTGTGTTCATTAGCTGTGTATCTATGCATATGAGTTCTTTGCTCTATCTCTTCCCAGTTCCCTCACCCCCCATCCCTCTGAGGTTTGTCAGTCTGTTCCTTACTTCCATGACTCTGGATCTATTTTGATCAATAGCTTATTTTATTCATGATATTCCATAAATAAATGAGATCATGACTTCTTAATATGTGCACTATATAACTATAAGAAGTAGTTATTATTATTACTATAATAAAATCATATAGTATAAACTCTTTTGTGTCCAGATTCTTTTACTTCACATTAAGTATAAGAAATTCATTCATGTTGCTATATGTAGCAATAGCTTGTTTATTCTCACTGTTGTCTAGTACCTTACTAGAGAAATACATTACAATTTATTTAGTCATTCTACTTTTGATGGACAGGAGTTATTTCCAGTTTTTGGTTATTACAAAATGTTATAAACACTCCTGGTTAAGTCTTTTGATGAACATGTGTACAAATTTTTGTTGGGAATATATGCAAGAATGGTAATTCTTTTTCTAATTTCTGAAAACAGGCGCTAAAATCATTTATTTTTAACTTTCCTTTCTACTCTGTGTATTTAGAGTGAATGCCAATAATTTATTTCACTCATGGCTTTGGCTGTAGTCTATAAGTCTACAAGGATATAAATGTCGATGTCATATTTAATAATTACCTAATTCAGAATATTTTTTCATTACGACTTCCTCTTTGACCATGGGTTATTTTGAAAACTATTCCTTGATTTCCACAACATATAGTTATTTTGTACATAACTTTTCATTACTGGTTTCTAGTTTTCTCTACCATGAAGATAAAATATGCTATATATATATATAAGAGAAAATTATAGCTATATGCTATAAAAATATCTTTAAAATAGTTTTATAGTCCAGCAGAAGTCAATTTTTGTCAAGTTCTATGGTTACTTAAAAAATAACACATTCTTCAGTGTGTAATATGTGTAAACTAGGTCACATTGGCTGAAGTGTGGCTCAAAACTTCCCGATTTGTCTGTCGCTCTATCAATTAAAGAATAATTTTAGGGGATTCCAAAATGGGGACAGAGTGAATGGAAGCTACACAGACCATCTCCCAGGACCAAACTTGAATGACAACAAAAATAAAGACAAATCGTCAGAACAAAGCAACAGAAAAGCAGCTTGGAGAACATTATAACCAGGGACACTGACTCAATCGGATTGTAGAGGTGTGAGAGGGGGACTAGGAGTCCACACACAGCAACGGTCTTAGCTATAAGCAGCGCCCTCAGTGTTACACCCCCAAGAGGCGCCACAGCACAGAGCCAGATGCTTAAATAGCCACAGCCACTCACGTTGGGCTCTGGCAGAGGGAGGGCAAACTGGACTGGAACTGTGTGGACACTTGGGATTTGGAGGGTGATCAGAGCTTTTGCTGAGTTGCGGCCAAGCAGGACATTGGTCATCTTACTCCTTCCCAGGGCTCTGGGGAGAGGCAGTGGCCCCTCCCTTAGAGATTCCACCACACCCAGTGGCAATTAAAATGCAAATGGAGGCTCATTATCAACCAGCATTACCCCACCCTCGGGAAATCCCCTTAAGCTGAACACCTGAGGGAGTTTTTCATTCAACTGAGAAACCAAGGCTCTTCAAGTACTGCCACTAATAGCCTCCAGGCAAAAGCTAGAGAATAATTAAACCATCCCTGGGCTTGCAACTCTGCCCAGGAAAGTAAGACTTGACAGCCAAAACTGAGATAGCCAAAATTGTGAAACAAAGAAACAAATGCCAAAAAAAAAAAAAAAAAAAAAAGACTTCTACCAAAGATAAGATAAATGAAATGCAGCTAGGAAAATTAACAGAACTAGAATTCAGAGCCATGATCTTGAGGAAGCTCAACAGCATGTGTAAGGACATGAACACCATGAGTAAAGACATAGAAATATTGAAAATCAAACAGTTGGAAATTAAAAACCACCAAGAAGAAAGGAAGAATGACATACCAGAGACAAAGAACACATTGGAAGGTCTAAACAGCAGAGTAGAGGAAGCTGAGGATCGGATCAGTGAATTAGAAGACAGGATAGATAAAATCAACCAATCAGAAAAGCAAAAGGAAAAAACAATTAAAAAACAGGAAGACAGCTGCAGAGAACTGTGGGACAACTGGAAACGTAATAATATTCACATCATAGGAGTCCCCAAAGAAGAAGAAAATGAACAAGGGTTAAAGAATATATTTGAAGAAATAGTGACAGAAAACTTCCCTAATTTGGTGAGGAAGAAGGCATTCAAGTTCAAGAAGCACAGAGAGCCCCAAGTAAGAAGAACACAAACAGGCCCACACCAAGACACATAGTAATTAAAATGCCAAAAATTAAACACAAAGAGAACATTCAAAAGGTAGCAAGAGATAAGCAACAGGTTACCTACAAAGGAAACCCCATAAGGCTCTCAGCTGACTTCTCAACAGAAACACTACAGGCCAGAAGGGAATGGCATGAGGTAATCAAGGTCATGAAAACAAGGATCTGAATCCAAGACTACTCTACCCAGCAAGGCTATCATTCAAAATAGATGGTCAAATAAAGAGCTTCCCAGACAAAAAAAAAAAAAAAAAAAAAAGGCTAAGGGAACACATTAGCACTGAACCAGCACTGCAAGAAATGTTTAAAAAACTGCTATGAATAGTAGAAGAAATAGGAAAAAATAATATAGCCACACTAAACAAAAATGGCAATAAATAAGTACATATCAATAATCACCTTAAATGTAAATGGATTGAATGCTCCCATAAAAAGACATGGAGTAGCTGATTGGATAAGAAAGCATGAGTCATCTATGTTGTTGACAAGAGACCCACCTCACAACAAAAGACTCAATTAGGTTGAAAGCGAAGGGATAGGAAAAAACCTTCCAAGCAAACAAAAAGGAAAAAAAATCTGGGGTAGTAATACTCATATCTGATAAAATAGATTTCAAAATGAAGGCCATAACTAGAGACAAAGAAGGCTACTGCATAATATTGAAAGGATCTATCCAACAGGAAGATATAACCTTGGTAAACATATATGCACCCAATACAGGAGCACCAAAATATATTAAAAATCTTCTGGAGGACTTCCAAGGAGAAATCGACAACAATACAATCATAGCAGGGGACCTCAACACCTCGTTGACAGCACTGGATAGATCCTCTAGGCAAAAAATTAGCAAGGAAACAGAGACTCTAAATGAAGCACTAGACCAAATGGATTGAATAGACATCTACAGAGAATTACACCCCAAAACTACAGAATACACATTCTTCTCAAGTGCACATGGGACATTCTCAAAGATAGATCACATGTTAGGAAACAAACTAAGTCTCTACAATTCAAGAAGATTGAAATCATATCAAGCATCTTCTCAGATCACAATGGCATGAAACTAGAATTCAATTGCAACAAGAACATGCAAAGACATTTGAACATATGGAGGCTAAATAGCATGTTGTTAAACACTTAATGGGTTACTGAGAAAATCAAGGATAAAATTTAAAACTTTTTTGAAACCAATGAAAATGAAGACACAACAACACAAAATCTATGGGATGCAATGAAAGCAGTTCTGAGAGGGAAGTTCATAGCACTACAGGCCTACCTCAAAAAAACAAGAAAAATCTCTAATAGACTACCAACTTCACAACTTAAAGAACTAGAGAGCAAACAAAAAGAAAACCCCAGAGCAAATAGAAGGAAGGAAATAGTAAAGATCAGAGCAGAAATAAATGACATAAAGGTAAAAAAAAAATTTCAAAAGATTAATGAAACAAAGAGTTGGTTTTTCAAAGAGATATACAAGATTGATGGAAGTCTTAGCCACAGTAATCAGACATGAAGAAAAAATAAAAGGGGTCCAAATTTGAAAGGAGGAAGTGAAACTGTCGTTATTTTCAGATGACATGATACTATAAGTAGAAAACCCCAAAGACTCCATCAAAAATTTACTAGACTTAATAAATAAATTTTGCAAAATAGCAGGATATAAAATTAATGGCAAGAAATCAATGGCATTCTTATAAACCAATGATGAACTCAGAAAGAGAAACTAAGAAAACAATCCGAGCCCGGGCCGGTTTGGCTCAGCGGTTAGAGCGTCGGCCTGCGGTCCGGAGAGACCCAGGTTCGGTTCCCGCTAAGGGCACGTACTTCGGTTGCAGTTTGTCCCCGGCCCTGGTTGGTCCTGCGGGTGGCAGCCACTCGATATGTCCCTTCACGTCGATGTTTCTCTCTCTCTCTCCCTTCCTCTCTCTCCCTCCCACTCTATCTGTACAAAAAATTGAAAAGTGTCCTCGTAATAAACTTAACCAAAGAAATAAAGGACCTATTTGCAGAAAACTACAGGTCATTGTAAAAATAAATAAAGGAAGATATAAAAAAGTGGAAGCACATACCTTGTTCATGGATTGGAAGAATTAACATCATTAAAATGTCCATACTACCCAAAGCAATCTATAGATTCAATGCAATCTCCATCAAAATTCCAATGACATACTTCACAGAACTAGAACAAATACTTCAAAAGTTCATATGGAACAAAAAAAAAGACCTCAAATACCCACAACAATCTTGAAAAAGAACAACGTAGGGGAATCACATTATCAGATTTCAGGTTATACTACAATGCTACTGTAATTAAAACAGCCTGGTACTGGCACAAGAACAGGCATATGGACCAGTGGAACAGAATAGAGAACCCAGAAATGGACCCAAGGCAATATGCTCAATTAATATTTGACAAAGGTGGCAAGAGCATACAGTGGAGTAAAGACAGACTCTTTAATAAATGGTGCTGGGAAAATTGGACAGCTACATGCACAAAAATGAAACTAGACCATCAACTTACACCCTACACAAGAATAAACTCAAAATGGATACAAGACTTAAATGTGACTCATGAATCCATAAAAATCCTTGAAGAAACTGTAGGCAACAAAATTTCAGACATCATACGCAGCAGAATTTTCACTGATACATCACCTCAGGCAACAGAAACAAAGAATAAAATGAACACATGAGACTACATCAAACTCAAAAGCTTCTGCACAGCAAAAGATACAATCATCAAAATGGAAAGGCCACCCATTGTATGGGAGAGCATAATTGCCAATGCTCAGATAAGGGATTAATTTCTAATATATATAGTGTGCTCATACAATTCAACAAAATGAAGACAGAGAACCCAATTAAAAAATGGGCAGAGGATCTAAATAAAAACCTCTCCAAACTGGGCATACAACTGGCTAAGAGACATATGAAGAAATGCTCAACATCACTAATCATCAGAGAGATGTCAATTAAAACAACAATGTGGTATCACCTCACACCTATCAGAATGGCCGCCATCAACAAATCATTAAACAACAAGTGTTGGCAAGGGTGTATAGAAAAGGGGACTCTAGTACACTGCTGCTGGGAATGCAGACTGGTGCAGCCACTATGGAAAAAATATGGTGTTACCTCAAAAATTAAACTGCCATTTGACCCAGTGATCCCATTTCTAGGAATATACCCTAAGAAGCCTGAAACACCAATCAGAAAGAATATATGTACCCCCATGTTTGTGGCAGCACTGTTTACAATAGTTAATATCTAGAATCAGCCCAAATGTTTATCGGTAGACGAACTAATAAAAAAGCAGTGGTACATATACACAATGGAGTACTATGCAGCTGTAAGAAAGAAAGATCTATTATCCTTTGAGACTACATGGAGGGTCCTGAAAAGTATTATCCTAAGTGAAACAAGCCAAACAGAGAAAGACAAGTATCATATGGTTTCACTTATTTGTGGAATATAATGAACATAACAGTCTGAGGAATGGGGTAGTCCCAGAGACGTGGAAGTGGGGTACAGACTGACAATCTCCAGAAGAAGCAGTGGTGAGGGAGAGATAAACCACAGAACTTATATGCATGTGTGCATGAACAATGGACATGGACAACAAATGGGGACAGGGTGGGGAGGGACTGGAAAGGAGAAATCAGTGGGGGGAAAAGCAGTAACATCTGCCACATAAATTAATTAATTAAAATAAGAATGATTTTAAAATCTCCCCCAAATTTATGGATTTTTTTATTTTTATTTTTTAGATTTGTTAGATTTCACATTAAATATTGAGGTTATTTCATTGGATGCATACAAATTTAGAATTATCATATCATAATGATGAATTAAACTTGTTTCTCATTATAGAACATTTGTATTTACCCCTTATAATTTTTCCCTAAGTCTTTTTTTGATATTCATATAGTTACAAAAAGACACTCCTTCACTTAGTGTTTATATAGTACACATTTTTCCATCATTTGATTTTCTAAGTTTTTGCCTCCTTGTGTTTCTTATAAAACTGCTAAATTTGAGTTGTTGAATCTGTTTTTAATTCAATCTAAAAATTTTTATATTTTTTTGAAAAATTTACACCATTTATATTAAAAATAATTACTGATGTATAGGGACCTAATTGCTAAATAGTTTATATTTGTTTTGCTAACACCATATTTCTACTTATCACTTTTTCTTTATTCTTTTGAATTAGTAATTTCATTATTATATCCTCCCTTACAGGTTTACAAGTTTGAATTATTTTAGAGTTATACAAATTATAATGTGCATTCTTAATGTAAAAGCATAATACTAATTATTGTACTATCTTTAAACTAGAAATGTCAGTGTGGGTAAATCATTTGGATAACCTTTACCCAGTCTTTGGTTATAGCTTTGAGTTGATTAACTTACATTTTCCTTATGTTGCTTTGTAATAATTAAATTGAAAGGGGGAAAAAAATGCATTTAATATATTAGGCACCTTACCAAGAATTTTCACAAATATTGAATCAATTAAAATGCCCCAACATTCTGTATTATATATTCTATTATTCTGACTTTAAAGATGAGAAAAATAAATAAAAAAAAATTGTGTGCAGGGGAGTCAAGATTTTAGTCTGTTTTCCAAAGCCAAGCTTGGGCTTCCTCCCACTGCTCTCTAGTCACTGCCCAGAAACAGGAGCATGAGACCTCTAAGTCCCTAAACAGTGTTTAGTGACGGAGAATAAAAAATTCAGAGGACTGATGCTACCTGATTTCAAGACTTACTATAAAGCTACAGTAATCAATACAGTGTGGTATTGGTAAAATAATAGACAAATAAATCAATGGAACAGAATAGAGAGCCCAAAAATAGACCTCCATAAATATAATCCATTGACCTTTGGCAAAGGAGAAAAGGCAATGCAATGGAGCAAAGATAGCCTCTTCAACGAATGGTACTGAAACAAATGGATATTCACATGCAAAAAAAAAAAGCGAATCTAGACACAGAACCTACATTCTTTACAAAAATAAACTCAAATAGTTCTCAGACCTAAGCGTAAAATGCAAAACTATCAAACATCTAGGAGATAATATAAAGGAATCTAAATAACCTTGGGTTTGGTGATGCCTGTTTAGATACAATATCAAAAAACATAATCCATGAAAGAAATAATTGATAAGCTGTACTTCATTAAAAATTTTTAAATCTTCTCTCCAAAAGACAATAGCAAGAGAATTAGAAGACAAGCAACAGACTGGCAGAAAATATTTACAGAAGACACACCTGATAAAGGACTTTTATGCAAAATATACAAATAAACCATAAAACTCTGCAACGAGAAAACAAATAACTTGATTAAAAAATGGCTAAAGACTTTAACAGATACATCATCTAAGAATATATACAGATGGCAAATAATAATATGATCAACAGCTTAAGTAATCAGGTACCAAATGCAAATCAAAACAACAAGATACCACTAATCACCTATTGACATGGTCAAACTCCAGAACACTGACAACACTAAATGCTGGTGAGGATAGTGAAGTAACAAGAACTCTCATCCATTGCTAGTGGAAATGCAAAATGGTACAGATACTTTGAAAGACAGTTTGGCAATGTCTTAAAAAGCTAAACACACTCTTATCATATGATACAGCTATTACACTCTTGGGATTTACCCCAAATAGTGGAAAATTCATGTCACACAAAAAGCTGCGTACAAATATTTATAGAAGCTTTATTCACAATTGCCAACATTTGGAAGCAACCAAGATGTCCTTTAGTAGCTGAATGGATAAATAAACTGTGGTACATCCATACAATGAAATATTATTCTGTGTTGCCCTGGTCAGTTTTGCTCAGTGCTTAGAGCATTGGACCGCAGACCAGAGAGTCCCAGGTTCGGTCCCTGCTAAGGGCATGTACCTTTGTTGCAGTTTGTCCCCGGCCCCAGTTGGGGTCATGTGGGTGGCAACCACTCGATATGTCTCTTTCATGTTGATGTTTCTCTCTCTCTCTTCCCCTCTCTCTCCCTCCTGCTCTATCTGAAGGTAAATGCAAAAAAAAGTCCTCGGGTGAGGATAAAATATGTGTGTGTGTGTGTGTGTGTGTGTGTGTATATATATATAATATATATTATATATATTACATATTATTATTTCTATATATAATATTATATATATTATAAATTATATATATATTGTTCTATGTTTATTAAAAAAATCTACCAAGCCATAAAAAGACATGGAAGAATCTTAAATGTATACTATTAAGTGAGAGGAGCCACTCTGAAAGGCTACAAACATAATAGTGGGCTATACAGCATTCTGGCAAAACTATGGAGACAATAAAAAGATCAGTGGATGCTGTTGGGTTGGGGATGGTGGGTGGCAGGTGATATATAGTCAGAACACAGAGGATTTTTATGGCAGTGAAAATATTCTATATATTATATTTGTGGATATATGTCATTATATATTTTTTCAAACCCATAGACTCTACAACACCAAGAGTGAACCCTAAGGTCACTGAAGGATTTGGGGTGAATATGATGTGTCAATATAGGTTCATCTTTGGGGAAAAAATGCACCATTCTAGTGAGGAGACAATGCCTATGTTGGGAGGTAGGGGCTATATAAAAAATCTCTGTACCTTCCTCTCAATCTTGTTGTGAACCTAAAACTGCTTTTTTTAAACTCTTTGTTGCAGTGCCCTTGGTGGTCCCCCAGATCTGTTTCTTGCTTCCAAGGTGTTTGGATGGAACAGACCCAGGGATGACCCTTCTTCTAGCCTCTGATCACCTCCAACCTCTTTTCCAGTCACCACCCTCAGAACCACCTCATCCATCCTCAGCCTCCAAGACCAGCCAACACTGTTATTTTGTTTGTTTGTTTGTTTTTACTTTAACTCCTTATTGCCAAACAACCATGAACTCCCAAATTTATCAAAATTATTCCACTAACGTGGAAGCTGCTGTCAACCAACTGTCTGGTCAACCTGCATCTGTGGGCCTCCTGCAGCTGCCTCTCTCCAGGCTTCTATTTCAATCACGATGATGTGGCTCTGGAGGGTGTGGGCCACTTCTTCTGCAAGTTGGCTGAGAAGTTCCCAATGTTTCTTAAAGATGCAAAACCAGCCCAGTGGCTGCACACTCGTCCAGGACATGCAGAAACCTTCCCAAGATGAGCAGGATAAAACTCAGGATGCCATGGAAGCTGCCATGGTCATGGAGAAGAACCTGAACCAGGCCCTTTGGAATCTGCACACCCTAAGATCTGCCCACACAGACCTCATCTGTGACCTCTATGAGAACCACTTCCTAGGTGAGGAGGTGAAACTCATCAAGAAGGTGGGTGATCACCTAACTAACCTCCACAGGCTGGCCAGCCCCCAAGCTGATCTGGGAGGGTACCTCTTAAAAAGGCTTATCCTCAAGCATGACTAGGAGCCTTTAGAGCCCAGAGGCTTTTGAGGGACCCCTCTGCATTATCCTGGTATCTGGCTTTTTCCTGAGCCTCTCCCCGAAACCACTAGCAATCCTTTTAACCTTCCTGGAGCCCTCTTCCATTCATTGGATCAAATGGAAACAATAAAGGTTTTTGCAGGAAAAAAAATCTTTGTTTAAGGTCTAGCCTGGCTGGTGTGGCTCAGTAGTTGAGCGTCAACCCATGCACCAAGAGGTTGCCAGTTCAATTCCTGGTCAGGGCATATGCCCAGGTTGTGGGCCAAATCCTCAGTGGGAAGCATGCAGGAGGCGACCAGTTGATGTTCTTTCTCATCAGTGTTTCCATCTCTCCCTACCTCTCCCTTTCTCTCTCTGTAAAATTTTTTTTCAAATAAAAAAAGTAAAAATAAATAAAAATAAAAAATTATGTTTGGCTGATCTTGGTCTTAACACCTTCCTGGGAAAAGCAAACTCCCCCAGGGAAAAGTGGTCCTAAATGATAGGCTCAAATTTCTGGGCTTCACTTTTCTGCAGTTCCTAGTTATTAGTTTTACACTGTGTTGTTCATTCTCCAATATCTGTAAACAGATTTATTTTTGTATTTTGTCTATATTTTCAAGATTGTAAAATTAGACCAAATTACCCACTCTGCTATTACTGGGAACTAACGTCACAAACGTGCCCAGCCAATGTGGCTCAGTGGATTGAGCACCAGCCCACAGAATGAGAGGTTCCAGTTTGATTCCCAGGTTGCAGGCTTGATCCCCAGTAGAAAGTAGGCAGGAGGCAGTCAATGGATGTTGTTGTTGTTGTTTTAAATATATATTTTTTTACTTTATTGATTTTTAGAGAGGGAGGAAGGGAGAGGGAGAGAGAGATAGAAAAATAAATGAGAGAGAACATCGATTGGCTACCTCCTGCATGCCCCACCCTGGGAATTTTTCCCACAACCTGGGCATGTGTCCTGACCGGGAATCGAACTGGTGACCTCTTGGTGCATTGGTTGACGGTCAACCACTGAGCCACACCGGCCGGGCAATGGATGTTTCTTTTTAACATCAATGTTTCTATCTCTCTCTTCATTCCTTTATCTTAAAAAATAATAATAATAATAACATATTTTAATAAAATAAAGTCATAAACTTTTTTGTTATTCAAATATATTCTCATATCAGTAGGCTGGAGTTTAACTAATATCCCTTTGTTGCATATTTATACTGTTTTCCAATTTTTACTATTCCAAATCCTCCAAATAATAACATTAATAATAATAATGATAATTACAAATATACTGATGATTAAAATAAGCCATGCCTTATGCTAAATAATTCATATCTATTATTTTATTTATCTCAAAACAACCTTATTCTACAGGTGAAATATTTAGGCTCAGTGAAGGTTGAATGACTTCCCTAAAATCACACAACTAGAGGTTATGGGGCCAGATTATTTAATTCCATTAGATGAAATACTTGCTAGAGGGAAGTGGAGGTCTCTGGTACCCAGAATACACACTGGTCCTCTGGCACCTGATTAAGGGGAGATTGCTATACAGAATGATGAAGGAGAAATAGAAAGACCCTCTAATAGAGGTTATAGGTCAAAAGAAATGAAATTATAAGACTAGATATTAACTTAGATATAGATGTAGACGTAGATATAGATAAATCTATAAATAGCTAGAGAGAGTGATAGATGATATAAATAATGATATATATAAATATATAGACCAACTGTCTTTCAGAAAATTTGTGTCAAATTGTCTCTCCACTAGAGCATATATAGTGTTTTAACATCTTTTATCAATTGAATTATCTTTCCTTTGCTTATTCCTTTTCAGTAGATGTGTTGCTGTTTTCACGTATCTTCATATACACAGTAACTTCTGAAGTAATAAAAACTGCTTCTTACATAAATTGGCCTTTAAAAAGAGAACCACCTGGCAGGAGTGATGACAGAAATAAAGAAATCTAAGAAGTGGTGGACCTTAGCCAGAAAACAGAAGTTTAATAGCAGATATTCTAATTTGATGGCAGACAGAGGTGCATGGCTTTGGAGGAGGGGAGATTATATCTGGAAACAGAAAAGTGATGGAATGAGTGAGAGGGGTTACCAAGTCATTCAAAAATGAAGAAAGGAAAGAGGTCTGTAAGTAAGTAGATCCAACTCCAGTTCCATTTTAAGGATTAGGAATGACTATTATTACCCAGTTATTTGATTTTCTCTCAATTTTTTTTAGCAGCTTGAAAGACCAAGGGTTTGACCACTCCCTCTTTGTCATCTTTCCGGCACTAGAAGTTGCAACACATAGACATGGAGCAAAAAGAAGAAAACATTGCCTGGAGGACTAGGAACTCACATCTTCCTAATCAAAGGGACCTGAAGGTAAAAAAAAAAAAAAAAAAAAAAAATTCAGGTAAGAGAGAAATTATACTTTATAATGTATATTTTAAATAATTAAATTGTACTACCTGTAAAATATTCCTTAATAAAGCTGATTTTAAAAACTAAAATTTTACTTGGCTTGTCATCTCATCTAAATTTTTTACAGGTTTCTAGAAGGTGCTGTCCTAGCCCTTGCCTTTTACCTTCCTGGCAGTATCCCCTACAGTGCTCCCCTCCATCCGTTCTTGTCACGCCAGGCTTCTTGCTAGTTGTGGAAAACGTAAACGGTGCCCTGTGTGGGATCTTTTCACTGCAGCCTGGAAATTTCCCCCCAACATCCAGACAGCTCACTTTCTCACCTACTCAGGCCGTCCCTCAACGTGCGCCTCAGTGAGGCCTCTCCCAGTTATGAGATAAAATTACCGCCTCCTTCCCTGACACCTAAAACATGCTTTTTTTCTTTTTCCAGTTGTAATTTCTTCCTTTAACCTTAATTTTCATTGACATTCTATGTGTATTTTCATTATTTATCTTGTTTTTTTGTCTGTATTTCCCCCTAGAATGTAGGGTTTTGAGAAGTAGATTTTTTTTTTAATCCTCACCCGAGGTGAGAGAAACACATCAACTGGCTGCCCCCCTCACAACCCTGACCAGGGCTGGAGACTGAACCACAACTCAGGTAAGTGCCCTGGACCAGAGTGCCTACAACTCTCTGGTCCTCAGGCCGACACTCTACCACTGAGCCAAACCACCCAGGGCTGAGAGCAGATTTTTTATTTGATGCTGTGTCTCCAGTGCCTGGAATAATACTTGGTTCACATAGGTGACAAATAAAATTAACATTCCTTTTTAAAATTTTTTCTCTTGGATTTTCCATCCATTCAAATCTCCCCAAAGCATGCAAGATGCACTATCAACTTCTATTAAGGTGTCCAGATTCTTCCCACAAGTCCTCTGACTGCCTTTCTGGGACTAATTCTCAGAGCAAAGGATCTTAATTCTAAAACCAGAGCTCATGTTTGGTGTCTCATAGTCTCAACTTTTGCTCTAATTGTATCTGAGCTCAGACTTGGAACTTGGTCTTTGAATGAGCCCATAAGCCTAAGGTATGTTCAAATTCTTCTCAGCAGCAACCAACTCCCCTCAGCCTTTATACTCCTGTTTCTAAGATGCTTATTCCTTACCCTCTAGCCAACAATGGCATCTGGACAGACTCTGCCCTATAAAATGCCGGGCTCAGGTCCTTCTCATCCTTCGTGTAGGATTGTGAGGGAGTCCTTTAAGACAATTCACAGCTTCAGAAGGAAGCAACTCTTTACATATATACCGCATAGTACCTGCCAAAACTAAGGCATATTAGTGGTTTCCTAGGGCAGGAGTATGTATGTAATTGGGGGAAGGGGCACACCGAGTGACTCCTAGTGGGTATGGGGTGTTTTTTGGAGGGGAGAGGGGGTGATGAAAATGTTCTAAACTTAGTTTGTGGTAGTAATTGCATGACCTTGTGATTACATTAAAAAATCATTGAATTGTCCTGGCTGGTGTAGCTCAGTGGTTGATCATGGACCCATGTGCCATGAGGTCGCCGGTTCGACTCCTGGTCAGGGCACATGCCAGGTTGTGGGGCAAATCCCAGTGTGGGGCATGCAGGAAGCAGCCAATCAGTGTCCTCGCTCATCAATGTTTCTATCTCTCCCTCTTTCTTCCTCTCTCTCTAAAATTAATATGGAAAAAAATTGTTTTAATTATTGAATTGTATGGGTGAAAATTATACTATGTGAATTATATCTCAATAAAGATATTTTTAAGGACTCACTTATGCACACTCTATTTTTTCTTCCTTGAGTATTCATCTACTACTATTCTGATCTTTAGATCTCAAGCACATTTTTCATTCATTCAATAAGTATTTACTGAATGCCTGCTACTTGTCAGATATCATGCTAGTCACTAGGGATATAAAGAGAACAAGGAAGCTGTGGGCCCCATCTCTATAGCTTAAAATCTCATAAAAAGTAAATTAAACAGATGATAATAAAGAGAATAAAATAGGTGTCCTCAGAGACAGTGTACAGAGGGTTATGCCTAACCCAACAGTAGTCTCTGTAGTAACCATGGTGATCACCACAGCACTTACTCAATAAATGCAGAGAGAATGTTATCACTCTTATCCACAATCAATTCTAACTCTGTTTGTTGTCTGTGTGTTTTTTCTCTCTCTCCTCAGGTTTTGGCAATCTCCATACAGACACCTGGACATCTTTATCACTGCCAGAGATCTGATGTGTCTCTGTGTGTCAAAAAAAAAAAAATCTCAGGAACAGTTTTTTCTATGGCTGATACATAATTCCAGGCATCTCACAAAGTCTTAGGTTTTTCCACTTAAATTCTTATTGTTTGGGAAGAATATCTTTTCAGAAGATAATTCCCTTTCAAAATTACTGCCCAAAATCAAGCTCAGTATATCCTATATTGTTGTACAAGTCAAATCCCAGTGATTTGGCCTGAGCTATTTCCTCCTGACACTGTTTCAAAGCACAGCATTGACTTCTTGTTAAAGGAATGAAAATATATGTTCTCAACACAATCATCTTGAAACACAACCTTTCACTTCACAGAGGATTGAGAGACCAGAGGATTCAGGAATAGAGTTCTCCAGAAGAAATGCTATACTTAGGAGATTTGAAGCGGTTTCAAACAGCAGCATCAAGGTGCCCCTAAGTCATTTCATTCAATTCCAATTTGTGAAGCAAACCATACTGAAGTCTCGTGTTGCCTTTCTAGTTGTATTCAGCTGTGTGCCCTTATTTATGAAGCTTTCTAGGTGTAGTCTGAGGCATGTTTTTTTCTTTGTTTGTTTTTTGTTATTTGTTTTCTCTTTATTAGCTTCTCCTCAACTGGAGAAAATCAATAAAGAGATGCTTAGCAAAGTCCTTAAGAAATTAACGACAATTCGTCTAAGCTACCCTTGTAGTCTGATTTACTCAACGAGAGCATATGATTGTTTAGACATTGAACATGGTAAAGGAGGCAGCCATGTTGCAGTGGGGAGACCCCTGGAATTGAGATCAAACAGCTATGGTTGAATCTGGCCTTAGCAAAGCACTGCTCCTCTCTGGGCCTCGATGGAAAGGTGTGGGGTCTGTAAGCACTGTGCAAATTAAAAGGTTTTCTCCTGAAGCTATTTTAGTAACGCAGGGCGTTTTGATATTTCACACTGATTTTCCAGACACAATTTATATACATAGAATTATCGGTAAATGTGCACACTTAAATTTATGTTATTAGATTATAAAGCCAAGACTGCCCCCTTTGTGACCCCAAAACTTGACTCTGGCTCATCCTTTATTCTTGTCAGTGCAGTTTCTCCCCTGCCACTGCCTCTCCGCCTCTCTTCTACACCTCATCCTTGTGCCGGTGCATAAGCTGTTCTCCCTACCTTCCCTCCTCTTCGTCACCCCCCTTTTCCCCGTGTATTCCTCCGAGTCCAAACAGATCCTGCCTTATTCATGATACCGCCTTTATCTTTTTTAATAGGTGGAGTTCTTTACTTTTCCTAATTTCTTTTGACAAAAAAAAAAAAAAATGCCACATACACACCCCTTCTCTATGCCTCCTATTTGTGTTGTCCTGCATATAGATTAGGCTGCTGCTTGGAGGGAGTGGTAGAGAGCAAGCCTGAAGAGGTCGGCTGAGATGAGACTATGGAAGGCCTTGGATTCCAGGTTTCTCTCAGCCTGGAGATATTAAAAGATATTCAGCGTTAGAGTGGCATGACAGGGCTGTGTTCAATGAGCTCAAGGAGTTTAGACGGCAGCCAGGAGGCTGCTGCTGTAGACCAGACAGGAGGAAATGAGGACAATAACTAGGACCTGGACAGTGGAATATGGAGAGGCTAAGGGTGAAAAGGCCCAGCATGGGATTTGGTGACAATGTCCTGTGTGGTCCTCATCATCCCATGAAACCTGCTCCTACTGAGTACTGTCTGTCTCAGGAACTGAGGAGTCATCATCCTCTCAATCACAAGAGGATAGAAAACCAGGCCTATTGTATACCTCCTGGTCTCTCACGCCACATACCACCACATCACTAAGTTACACCATGTCAGCCTCCTAGATTGCATCCTCTACTTCTCTCCCACCACTTACCACCACCTGGGACCAGGTCTTTGGCATCTTCAAGCTAGATTACCTCTACCTGGTATCCCTCTGCCAGGCCTATCCTTCCAATCTATCCTCCAATTCTCTGTCAGACAGGTCTATCTGAACTGCTACTCTAACCCATTCATTTTTATGCTTAAAACATGTCAATGATGTCTTCTTGCCTGCAACATTAATCCCAATTACTTTAACATAACTGACAACGTCCACTGTGATCTGGGTCTCTATCAATCCCCCAGCTTCTTCCTTTGCCTCTCTATGTCCCACTCCCCCACCCCACACTTTTCTCAATCTGATTAGGATCCAATGTTGAACATCTCCAAGGCTTTGTGCACCCATTTTCTTTCCCTTTCCCTCTTTTCTCCCTCTCAAAATGACTTCATTCCTCGAGTATTCAAGGAAATACTTGTCCTTGGTTGGAAATCTTCCATAGCCATCAGGATGCCTGCTGACTTCACAAAACACTGTAAATTGTAATTATCCCTATGTGACTCTCCTGGACTGAGAGTTCCATGAGGAAAAAGACTGAGACTTTTACCCTATTGTCCTCAGCACCTATTACAATTTCAAGGCACATAGCTGGCATGACATAAATGTTAAACAAATCAACATGATTGTGTAAGGTGGTGCTCCCAAAATGGAAAGGTAGAAAACAAGCCAAACGTATAAAGGCCCAGATGTTCATAATCTGACCCAGGTCCAGACTCATGCCTGAGACAGGGCTGGGTCTTAATCAAAGGTAAGGACTCCCACTAAGATCAGAGCTGGTGTTTGCCAAGCTAAATTTATGAACTCGACAGTGCTGTTGGTTTTGAAGGAGGAGCCAAAGTGCTGGAGTGAGCTTGGCCTATTGTCTCTGTAGTGAAACAGAAAAATCATGGGTTTACTATCAGAAACCTCAGTTCATTCCTGATCCTGCCCCTTACTAGTCTATAAATGAAACATCATTTCTGTGACTAAGTTTCATCATTTTTAAATGAAGAGAATAACCATGCCCACCTTACAGTATAACTGACATGAAATTTAAACAAGGCATACAAAGGGCCCATTTCAGGGGCTCCAAGGGATACATGGAAACTACAATAATTATTACTATCAGGCAGAGTAAACATTTGGCATGTGTTTGTTTTTAAGGAGTATGGACAGCTCCAGGGGTATTAAATTCTAATGAGCCCAGTTCTACAGAGGATCCTAGTCAGGTTTAATCCATATTAGAGACTATCTTGATTGGTTGGTGATCAGTCAACAGGATATAACACATGCATAGAGGATTTCAAAAAGTAAATGCTACTCTCACCTATATTAGCCACCAGTTACAGAAAAATTTCTGTATCTCAAATGTCACAAATGCATCAATGCCTTTAATCTTCACAAATGCAGAAGGTAGATGTTATTATCCCCATGTTACAAATGAAGAAGGTAATGTCCCAAGATGTTCAGTAATATGCCTAAAGTCACACAAAAATGGCAAAACCATGATTTGAAACTGGTCTGTTGGCTCCTAAACCTATCCATGCTGCCTTTTTTACTGAACTTTGTCTTGCAGTTTGTGGGACACAAAGTACTTTCATATACGTGATGTCCTTTGATAGACCCAATGTCTTATGAAGTAATCAAATTTAAAAGAACCTGAGACTCGGGACATTTAAGTTGCTTGTGCAAGGTCACAAAACCAGTACACAGTGGACCTAGAGCTCCGTCTCCTATCTTCTGTTATCCACTGCACTTTCCTACAGCGAAGTAACTGCCATCTGGTCAGACTAAAGAGTGTAGGAATAATAAGGAGAGAACTGCTTCTTCCCAAACCTAGTGTCATAAATTTACATAAAACTTCCTCCTGGTGGAGTAGTTATGCAAGCTACACTCATGTGAAAAAAAAAAGATTATAACACATTATACATGAATTTCTTCCCAACTTCCTCCTAGTACCACAAGAAATTAACTAATATATGCAAAACCATGCATTTAACAAAGAGCACACCTGGGATTGAAGGAATCTGCTCATAGATCATGAGGCTATAATCTTTTAAAATGAGGTTTTATTTATTCAGAAGATGAAACTTTATTTTTAAAAAAACTACAGCAATTTGGATCAAAATGTAAACATGTGTTAAATGCAGTTTCAGTGATCGTGTTGTATTAAGTGAATTGGAAAATCTAGTATTCAAAAACAGCTTCCATTTCATTTGTTTGAAAAGCTTATCAAGCATTTATTAAGCAACATATTGTCCTACACAGTGGAAAACAGAGATGAATAAGACGTGGCTGCCCCCTCAAGGAGTTTCTGATCCAACAGGGAAAAGTGATCTATAAACAAATGAATGTAATAAATTGTTTTATTTGCCTCCATTATCATGCTACAAAGAAGTACACAGTGCATAGAATAGCTAGTTTTATGCAAAGATACAAATAGATTTCAGAAAATAAGTGACACTTAAGCTGCCTCTTGGAAAGAAATAGTTATTATCAGAGGGACAAGGACCTACAGATGGCTATATGTGGGTCAAATTATTAGCCTCTTTTGTCCTGGGAACTTTATATAGTGCCATGAAATTGAAGTTTAGGGGAAAAGAGAAGAAGACATGGTTACTACTCTTTTTTTCTTTTAATTGATTGAATTTTTAAGAGAGAAAAAGAAACACCAATTTGTTGTTCCACTTATTTAGTCATTCATTGGTTACTTCTTGTGTGTGTCCTGACCAGCGATCAAACTGGCATCCTTGGTGTATAAGGACAATGCTTTAACCGACTGAGCTACCCACCCAGGGCAGACATGGTAAGACTTACTATAAAGTCATATTAAGAGGCTGGACTATGACACTAGCAGTTAAGATTGAACAGATATCTCACAGATGACAAGGATGTTTAGGGCTGTCAACATGTTGAAGAGTAAAAGAGAGAGAGTTTTCTGCTTTGGTGGCATCATGCAGTCAGTAACTGAGAAAAAGAGTAAAAGATAAATATACTATGGAAAAAAATCAAGTTTATGCTTTGATAACTGGCTTGAGAGTCTATATAATGTTCATATGGAGAAGAGAAGTAAGTAAGCAGACAGACATGAAATAAGATTAAAAAAATAAATAAATAAAAGTCTAACCTAGAGATACAAAGTAAAAATCAATCATATTTGGGTGATTGATAAAAATCACACGCATGAATGACTTTGCCCACAGAGGGAAGATATGGGGGGGGGGGGGGATATGAGGACAGAGTCCTAAGAAACAATGTTTAATATATGGCATAATGGTCAGAAAAAGGAAAAGATAAAGATGAAGATGAAAGGTGATCTCAGTAAAGGAATCCAAGAGAAAGTGATTTCTTAAAATACAAGAGAAGAAAGATTTTAAAAATAAAGAGGGAATAGTCAGCAGCTCCAAATGCCACACAAAGCTCAAGGAAGAAAAGAGTAGGAAGATAAAGCAGGTCTTCTACACTAGAGAATAATTTAAAATATTATTTCATAGACAAAAGATCATGAGAATGTGCACTAAGACATGAATAAAGGGATGATGAAAATGCAAGGAGTGGAAGATACATTAAGAAATTATAAGGCTTCCAACCCTGGCTGGTTTGGCTCAGCAGTTAGAGTGTCAGCCTACAGACCAAAGGGTCTTGGGTTCCTGGTCAAGGGCACATACCTAGGTTGCAGGTTTGATCCCTGACCCCAGTCAGGGTCATGCAGGAGGCAACCAATCAAAGTGTCTCTCTCACATTGATGTCTCTCTCTCTCTCTCTCTCTCTCTCTCTCTCTCTCTCTCTCTCTCTCCCCCTCCCTCCCTCCTTTCCTTCCCTCCCTCCCACTCTGTCTAAAAATCAATGGAAAAAATATCATCCAGCGAGGATTAACAAAACAAAAAAAGAAGAAGAAGAAGAAAGAAAGAAATCATAAGGCTTCCAGTCAAGATGGTGGCATAGAAAAGCAGTTAGTTACCTACAAGGGAGCCTCAATATGACTGTCATATGTTTTCTCAACAGAAACTTTGCAGGCCAGAAAGGAGTGGCAAGACATATTCAAACTAATAAAATGCAAGGACCTACAACCAAGATTACTCTACCCAGATAAAGAGCTTCCTGGACAAGAAAATGCTAAAGGAGTTCATCACCACCAAACCACTGATATGACATGTTAAATGGTCTTCTTTAAGAAAAAGAAAAGGGAAAAAAGATTTTAAAACTATGAATAATAACATGGAAATAACTACATATCTATCAAAAATTGAATCTAAAAAATAAAATAAACCAACAAGCAGACCAGAAACAGACTCATAGAAACAGAGGACATTTTGAAGGTTGCCAGATGAGAGGAAAGTTGGGAAGATGGATGAAAAAGGTGAAGGGATTTAGACATAGAAATTGGTTCTTACAGAATATTCATGGGTGTGTAAAGTAGTGTGGTGAATATAGACAATAATATTGTGATAACTATGTATGGTGTCAGATGGGTACAAGATTTATAGGGATGATCACTTAATATTATATATTGTTTAATCACTGGGTTGTACACTTGAAATTAATATAATATTGTATGTCAACTACAACTGAAAAATAAAAATTATTTAAAGTAAAAAAAAAACATGTTTAATAAAATAACTCACAATTTTAAAAAAGAACGTATGAGATGTCTCAAATATGTATTGGATATGAGGGTTATGAAAAGTAATGTCAAAAATCACCTCACCAAAGTTTCTTGTTTGTGTGATACAGATCACCAACATAAAGAACATGAGTGAATTTGGTAACAAAAATTAAATTAAAGAACATGAGTGAGTTTAGTGGCAAAAATTAAGAGTTAAGTTTTGGAGATATTGTGTTCTAAGAGCCTGTGGTATACCCAAGGTAGATTCCATAGAAATAAATAGAGGAAAAGGCATAAATCATGTTGAAAGTGAGTGACTGGATTGATGCACTACTGGTCTAAGGTGAATGAAAGTAAAGTCATGAAGGGGAAAATACTGAAAGAAAAGGCAAAGGAAAGAAACTGCCCCCTCAAAGAAGGAATGAAGAGCTGAAAGGGTAAGAAAGCACAATTGTCATTTAACATTTCAAGAGTTGAAGTGGTACCTGCAATAACTACCATGTGACTTTGGGTGTGAAATAGCTAAAATAAAGGAGAAAATTATTGGAGGTCGGGAAGATTTGAGACTAATACAGATCATCCAGTTGGGTGTGAAAATCATCTGTTAAAATAACAGGCATTGGAAGAGAAGTGAAAATATGGTCAGGTGCAGGGATGAATATGAGGGACTAACCAGTAGTTCAGAACCACACAGAGCTACCTAGATGATATAACTAAATACTATGAGCCTCATGTAGAAGTGTTTTATAAAAGTCAGGATGACAAAATGTTTGTGTGTGACAATGGAAAAAGAGAATAATGTTGACAAAATCTCCAGGAATTTTTAGGCATACGGTGGAAGAAAACAGACAGTCTCTGCCTAAGGGTACTGCAAAAAAAAATGGTATCCATGCAGAAAGGCCAGAGTTTTGGTAAGAGTTTGAAAGTGGAGATCCCACAGAAAGAATGGGGAGATAAAACCACAAAAAAAAAAAGCACCATATAGAATGAGGATGGCATATTTAAAAAGTAAGCTGTGGTACTTCCGGTCAAGATGGTGGCCTAGGTAAACGCAGTATCGCGTCCTCCCACAACCACATCAAAGTTACAACTAAACTACAGAACAACCATCATTCAAAACCGCCTGAAATCAAGCTGATGGAAGTCCTGCAACTACGGAATTAAAGCAGCAGCCACATCCAGACTGGTAGGAGGGGAGGAGGCTGACGGGCTGGTCCCACACCCATGTGTGGCAGATAAAAATCAGGAGGATACCTCAGCTGGGAAGGTCCTTCCTGAGGACTGAGGGGTCCCCGTCCCACACCAGGAGCCCTGCTCAGGGTTGCAGTGCCAGGAAGAGAAGTCCCCATAACTTTTGGCTGGAAAAACCAGCAGGAACTGAGGCTCAGGGAAGCTGAGACAGCTGGAGCCCCAGGCAGCTCCTCTTAAAGGGTCCGTGCACAGACTTATCGGACTCTCTCCCTCTCAGCTTGGAGGGGAGGCAGCTCGAGGGGCACCAGAAACATACAGGGAAGAACTGAGCTGTTTGGCACTGGAGCGAGGGCTGGAGAGGCGGCTTTCTCTGGGACAAACGTGCTGTCAGAGGCCTTTGTTCCTTTGGTGAGCCCTTCCCGGGGGCGACAGAGAGTCGCCATATCTGGGACTCCAGCAACCTGGCTCACACTGGTAGCCCCGCCCTGGTGACTCCCTGAGGCCCCGCCCCACCCAACTTTCAGGCCCACCCAAGCTGTTGCCACTTGCTTACCCATAGGATTGGCCTGTCTTGGATCCTGCTTCAGGTTTTTCCTAAATTCTTTCAAACGAGCAGCATCTGGTCTCAACTAGCCCCATACCGCTCGTTAAGTAATACACAGAAACAAACACAGGGAGGCAGCTAAAATGAGGAGACAAAGAAACAGGTCCCAAATGAAAGAACAGAACAAAACCCCAAGAAAAGAACTAAGCGAAATGGAGATAAGCAACCTAACAGATGCTGAGTTCAAAATACTGCTTATAAGGATGCTCAATGAACTCAGTGAGAACCTCAGTGAACTTAGTGAGGGCCTCAAGGGCATAAAAGAGGGCCATCAGAATGATGGTTGCACAGTCAGAATTGAAGAAGGCATTAACTGAAATAAAGAATAATTTACACAGCTTCAATAGTAGAGTACATAAATCTGAGAAGCAAACCATCGATTTGGAATATAAGGAAGCAAAAAATCCCCAATTAGAACAGCAAAAAGAAAAAAAAATGAGGATAGTGTAAGGAGCTTCTGGGACAACTTCAAGCATGCCAACATTCACATCTTGGGGGTGCCAGAAGGAGAAGAGAGAGAACAAGAAATCGAAAACCTGTTTGAAACAATAATGGCAGAAAACTTTTCTAACTTGGTGAAGGAAACAGACATACAAGTCCAGGAAGCACAGAGTCCCAAATAAGATGAACCCCAAGAGGCCCCAAGACACATCATCATCAAAATGCAAAAGGTTCAAGACAAAGAGACAATCTTAAAAGCAGTAAGAGAAAGGCAGCTAGTTACCTACAAGGGAGTTCTCATAAGGCTGTCAGCTGATTTCTCAAAAGAAACTTTGCAGGCCAGAAAAGGGTGGCAAGAAATATTCAGAGTGATGAAAAGCAAGAACCTACAACCAAGATTACTCTATCCTGCAAAGCTGTCATTTAGAATCGATGGCCATCTAAAGAGTTTCCCAGACAAGAAAAAGTTAGAGGAGTTCATCACCACCAAACCGTTATTATATGAAATGATGAAAGGTCTTTTGGAAGAAAAAGATAAAATATATGAACAAACAAGATGGCAATGAATACATATCTATCAACAATGGAATCTACAAACAAAATGAACAGGTAGAACATAGATACAGAGAACATTTTGTTGGTTGCCAGTTGGGAGGGGGGTTGGGGGAATGAGTGAAAAAGGTGAAGGGATTAAGAAGCACAAATTCATTGCTAGACTGACAAACCTCAAAGGGAAAGGGGTTGGGGGGGGGAGAAATAAACCAAAGAACTTATATGTATAACCAATGGACACAGACAATAGTGTGGGAAAAGGCAGGAGGGGGGTGGGAGTGGGGAGGAGGGAGTCAATGGGGGAAAATGAGGAACATCTGTAATACATTCTACATTCAATAATAAAGATTTTAAAAATAAATAATTAATTAAAAATAAAATGTAAGCTGTGGATAGAGGCTCTTGCCTTTTACTCATGTGTCTACAGTGGTAAAATGAGAGTTGCCTTAGACATTATTGGTGTCAAGCTGATAAGGTTGTTGTCTTCGTCATACATGAATTAGTTGCTGAGCACTATTTTGGTACTCTAAAAAGGAGTTTGTGGTGACAAAGAGTACACATTCTCTGCTCCCTGCCTGTCTCTGCAGAGCCCACAGGGAAGGAGATCAGTCTCAGAAATAAATACCTACTTACACAGTAAAATGATGTAATTTCTCTAATAGATTTAGGTATCCCATCCTCACCTGGTTTTGGCTACATTTACTCTGGACTGGGAAATTTTCTCTATTGCAGATTTATAGTCCTCTCTTTTTTAAAGATAATATTCTCCTTGAACTGCAGTGAGGTTGTGTGCCAATAAACCCAACATAAATTTAAAATATCAAAAATGCATACTAAACATCAAAGCTCAGCCTCGCCTACCTTAATATGCTCAGAACATTTACATTAGCCTACAGTTGGGCAATTATCTTGAATTTCATCTCAACAGTAATTTTCTTCCTCCTCTTCTTCTCACCAGATGCAGAAAGCACAGATGGGCATTTTGCAGACATAACTGTATGCAAAAACACAAAACACAATGGCCAATAAACATTGTTTACCCTCATGACTATGTGGCAATCTAGAAACTGCAGCTCACTGCTGCTGCCCAGCATCACCATAGAGTATCATAGCACCTATCACTAGCCCAGGAATAAACCAGAGTTCAAAATGCAGTTTCAACTGAGTGGGTGTCACTTTCACACCATCATAAGTCAAAAAAATTATAAGTTGAACCATCATAAGGTGGGAACCTCTAGAGTTGTTCATGCACTTCCTGCCTTGCTTGAGCAATGAGGTAGAAGCAGGGAGGATGGAGTAACAGGTGACAGTAGCCAGTGACTGGTCATAAAATACAATTGCTCACATACTGGCAAACACTCATCATCTTGGGTCTGAAATTATCCAGAACAGCAGCAGTAAGTGGGACAGAGGTAAAAGTTATGACCAGGTGCAAAAGTCCTTAAGGATTTGAAGTTCAAGACTACAATTTATCTCCCTTCCTTAGAAAAGTGATTGACACTTATTGAGGGTTACTTTTATGACAGTGGAGATTGGGTGGCAGCATCTATTACAGATTCAGAGGCTCAGTTTTCTTATTGGCAAATGGAAAGTATAACATGTATATTGCAGGGCTGTTCTGAGGATTAGATGAGATAATATATAGAAAAATTGTTAGCAAAATGCTGAATACTTTGTAGATTCCTGAATCTGATAATGCAGAACATGTATTTTTATATAACTGTGCTCTCTATTCTTCATTTCAGTCTCACAGATGGCCAATAACTTGAAATGGGTTTTGTGGAGCCTGATATTCCAAAATAATTGCCCATTCAGTTGTCTTTTAAACATTTCTAATTAATTATCATCTCTCTATATATTAATTCTGAATCTTTAGTTCTCTCTAGCTAACAGTTGCATCATTCATTCTCCAAATTAGCATATAAATGCTAGCATATATAACATAATCCATATGTATATGTTAAAATATGTATACATATCATTGTAGGAAATTAATTTTCCCTCTGTTACCCTAAACTCATTCTGTTGCTTGTTTTTAATTTGCTTTGTCCGTGGATTTTTAAACCAGTTTACTGAGGTGTCACCATCATTCTAGAAAGTAAAAGCTTAAAAAAAACTTTACCTACAATAAGACAATAAGAATAAAACTTGCATCAAGAGTTCTTGTGAAGATTCAAAGGAATCATGTAACTGCCTAATTCAATGCCTATCACATGGTTGGAGCTCAATTTTATTATTATTATTATTATTATTATTATTATTATTTTAATCCTCACCCAAGGACAATTTTTTCCATTTATTTTCAGATAGAGTGAAAGGGAGGGAGGAAGAGAGAGAAAGAGAGAAACATCGATGTAAGAGAGACAACGTTGACTGGTTGCTTCCCATACCACCCCAACCAGGGCCAGGGACCGAACTGCAACAGATGTACGTGCCCTTGACCAAAATAGAACCTGGGACTTTTTGGTCTGTGAGCCAACGCTCTAACCACTGAGCCAAGCTGGCCAGAGCTCAATTTTATTATTAAAATAATTGTTTTCTCTTGACATAGAGGCAGCTAGGGCAAAAGGCAGAGTATGCGTTTTGATCTCTGAAAAACGAATTAAAATCAGGGCTTCACCCTTTACCAATCTTATGATCCTGGCCCAGTTATTCAAATTCTGTAAGCTTCATTTCTTCATCCATAACATGCAGATAATAATATTGACTACATAGGGTCACTGTGGAAATAAAATTTAGACAACATCTGAAAAAAGTCTGGAACAGTTCATAATACATTATATTTGCTCAATAAAGATTTTTAAATAAGACTGTACATAGTTTTCTAACAACATATTTTTTCAAACATTTTAGAGATTTTTATTTTCCATTTGAATCCCATAGAACAGCACGTAAGTCTTTTTTTGTTAGGAGAAACTTGCATTTTTGAGTAGTCTTTCCCCAATGTGATAGAAATGACAACTTTGTCAAGGTCCATATTGCTTTAGGGACTTAAACCATCTCTCAAAAAGCATCCCGAAAGGCTTTATTATTCCTTTGCTTTGCCCCTTTTAATCCACAGTGATACTTTATATTAGCATAGTAATTTTTACTTCTACAAGTGTTTTTAAAAATTCATCTTATAATATTTACATAGCACTTTCACATTATGAAGTAGAATATATGTTATCATCTTCATTCTAGAGATAAGAAACTAAGAATCAGAAATGAATTAATCAAGGTCAAATAGTTGGTAAGAGTCAGAGCTGGGATTTGAATTTGGTCTTTCCAACACTAAGGCGTGTTCTTTGCTCACAGGAGTTAGAATGGCAGAGTCCAAATTAAATTATATCTCCAGATTCTAATTCCATGGATTGTTCTATTAGATCATACTGCCTCTCACATCAGTTAATAGTATTTTTAGAATGCTAACTTTTCCTATGTGACATCACTAAATTCAAAAAAGTAATGCATTTCTATTACATAGTCATAAAGTCTAAGAACGTCAAAAATAGAAGAACCCATAAAAAGGATCTAGTTCAATCTTAGGGCAAGAAATCAAGACCAAGAAATGTTAGAAAACTTTTTCAAGCTATACCAACTAATGTCAAGTCAGAACAAATATGGGTTTCTAATTTCTAATTCAGTGTCCCTTTCAATTGTTCTATACTGATCTTCCAGGCAAGGACAAAACAGCATTGAATTAGAAATTAATTTCTTTTGTTTCTTTATTGAAACTTGTTTGCTCGGGATTCCTGAAATAATTTTGTCTGCTATTATTAACTTGAGATTGTCAGTAGGGAAACCAGATATTTTATTTAAATGTGTTCAGTATTATCTTTAAGGATTGTTCAATATGTAAGAAGGAGTATTGTTCATTTAAACATGTCACTTTTATTGTGTAAGTCCAGACTTAAGCGAATACCCCATTTTAATTAGAAAAAGAAAAATGAGAGGAATTCCCTATCATTCCTGAGGTTTAAAATTATTTGCTTGAAGCAAATTTCAATTTAGAAGTAAAATCTAGGACACTCTGCCTTGATTCCACAAGTAATATTAAACTTTTCCAATTATTCTGCCATTACAAACGTATTAACAAGACACATTTGACACCCATGATATATGATTGTAACTAGAATTCTGTGTAACATACATCAGAATTCGTTGCAACATTCCCACCTTAGCAGTTATTTTTCTTTTTTTTCACCTTTCTATCAAGACAATAGAAGATCAACCCAGACATAAAAATTCGTTCTGTTTTACCTGCATATTTGAAACACTAGTTCATACAACTGTCCTTTCTTGTAACAGTTACTTTCTTGTGCTTGGAGAGAGCTTCTGGGACCTGAAATATACCATCTCTCTTCCTTTTGGGTAAACTTTAGAATTGGCTTAACACAAAACTAAAGTTACAACTTATAATGGTACTACTAGCTTAGGAGGTAGGATACACAAAGGATACTTGGTTTTCAAGTCAGATACATAGGGGTTTAAGTCCCAATTCCTTCACATATAAATTTTGTGACCTTGAATAAGCCTTAATTTCCAATTTTTAGATTATACATAATAAAATCTACCTTACAGAGAAGTTGCAATTATTAAAGAAGATTAGGTTTATAAATAACCTAATACAATATTTAGTATATATTATAATGTACCTCCAAGAAATGTTGAAATAAAATAATAGTAATGAAAAACTAAAGTACTTAAGAAGCCATTCACTAAATTTAAAACATTGAAGTCAGACTACGCTGCCAGTTTTTATTACCTTTTTCTAAGTTGGAAGCAAATAATTCAAAAGAAGGGAATGAAAAAAATGAGGGGGGGGGGTGTTCCTATTCTTTACTCATTCAATAGTGATTAATGAGAGTATCCTATGAGCCACGCACTGTGGAAGACAGAAGATATAGCTGTGAGTTCAAAAACATTGTCCTCGTGAACTTCATAAGTGCATAATATGTAGAAAAAATAAGTAATAAAAATGATAAGTGAGGGTGTCTACTTGGGTTTTCACCAAAAGGAGACCCTAAGATAAGGATTTGGCTACAAGTAATTTACTTGGTGTATGGTCCCAGGAAACAAGGTGAGGGAGTGGGAAAATGAGAAAAGCCAATAAAGAATGCCTTAAATAATACTGTATTGAGCCCTGGCCGGTTTGGCTCAGCGGTTGGAGCGTCGGCCTGCGGTACAGAGAGACCCGGGTTCGGTTCCCGCTAAGGGCATGTACCTCGGTTGCAGTTTGTCCCCGGACCTGGTTGGTTGTGTGGGTGGCAGCCCCTCGATGCATCCCTTCACATCGATGTTTCTCTCTCTCTCTCCCGCTCTCTCTCCCTCCCGCTCTATCTGAACAAAAAATGTCCTCGGGTGAGGATTAAAAAATAATAATAATAATAATACTGTATTGTATGCTTGAAATTTGATAAAAAAGTAGATCTTAAGTATTCCCAATATACATGTAACTATGTGAGGTGATGGGTATATTAATTAGCTTGATTATGGTAATGATCTCACAATGGATATGTATTTCAAAGCATCACATTATATACCTTAAATATGTATGATTTTTATTTGTCAATTAGATTTCAATAAAGTTGGGTTTGGGTAGATTCAAACTGTGCCCCCCAAAATAATGCCTGCATGAATAAGTTACCATGTGGGCTACTGAGAATAAATCCCACTGTAGATCCTCAGAGGACAGTGTAGTACATACCTTGGAATTTTCTACCAAGAGGAGAAAAGGCTGGGTTGTATACTCACTGAATACTGTCCCTAACTGGTTGAAAGTTGCTCCTCCGGGTAGTAATTCTAGTCCTTCCAGTCCTTGCCACCCATAAGCCAAGCAAACACTTGTGGCCTAAGCAAAAATGTTTCAGACAGCAAGCTGGCTGCATGTATAGGAAATTATGCACCAAAGTTGCATAAGTCTTCCCAGGTAGCTCAGAAGATATGGGTGGGATCCAATAGCGTTTTCTATGGATGGATTGCCATTCAAGATAGGGCAGTGGACAAACTCCTTTCTAAGAATTAGAAATGTGGTTAAGAGACACAAAGTAAGAAAGTGAGCCATACACAGATCTAAGTATGGAGCATTCTAAGCAAAGGGAAAACAAATTAAAAGACCCTGAAGCAGAAGCAAGGTTCACCTATTCAAGAAAGCTTGGGTGGTTGGAGTAAAATGAGCAAAGAGAGACAGCTAGGAGGTAGAGGTCAGAGATGATCTGACAAGAGCCAGATCGTACAGGGCCTTGTGAGCCATAGTAAAGAGTTTGCACTTTTCTAGATGAAATGAAGACCCACTGAAAGGGGATGCTGAGCAAAAGAGGGATGTAAATCAACTTACATTTTAAATTTAAATTCCAGCTACTACCTGGAAAATGGACTATGAGGAGGTAAGAGTATAGAGGGAGAACAGTTAGGAGGTTAACACTATATTCAAGAAGGATGAGTTAGTATCAGTAAAAATGGTGAATAGGAAATAGATTTGGGATATATTTTATATAGTACAACAGATCTTTCTAACAAAAAGGAAGAGTCAGAGTTCTGTGACTCAAAATAGTCATAAAAATAAAAGCCAAAACAAGAACTGTTAGGTCATTGAGAATTTGAAAAGGTAGCTCCCGTTTTTTATGAAAGTCCCATAACTGGCTATATCAAGCACTGTTTGGAAAACAAGGGAGGAAATACAAAGTGGCAGAGATGCATCACAGGGAGGTCGCCATCTCTCCAGATTCATGCCTAAAGCATGACCCGGAGATTAACCAGATTGGGACAGCACCTATTCCAATAGGTCCCAAGGAGGAAACAGGAATAGAAGTGCTCGGTCTTTAAGTAGGGGAGTATGTTATCACTGGCAGTAATTAGAATTACAGACCCATAGTCTTGATAAAAGGCAGATAATTTTTAGTCGGTTTTATTATGGGTATCAATTCTTCATAGTGTGTACCAGCAGTGAAACTTGGCAGCTACTGCTAACACCCAGAAAATGGAAAGAGTGTAAGATAATAGTAACAAATAACCTTTATTAAATGCTAACTAGATGTCAGAAGCTGTAAGTGTTTACGTTTTTATAAACAGTGTCTAATACATTATTTAATTAATCCTTATAACACTACATAGTAGATCCAGTTACTACCTTCATTTCATAAATGAGAAGATCTAAGGTTAGAAGAGTTTAAGAAACTTGACCAAGGCAAGTGATGCTTGAGCTAAGGAACGGACAGAGGCCTGGGGCTTCAGAGAGGTCGAGGGTGCTTCACAGGACAGAAGAAGAGCAAATATGTGTCCTGCTCTACAGCAGGAACCAAACCCGGGACTCTCTGGTCCATAGACCAACGCTCAACCACTGAGCCAAACTGGCCAGGAACAAACTGCTCTCATTGCTGAGCTGCTGACTTTTTACTGCCGCCACGAATACTATATGGCTGTGACTCACTTCTTCAAGGAAAAAGAGAAAAAGGGCGGCGGAGTGAACGGAGCTACACAGACCGTCTCCCAGAACCAAACTGGAATTACAACTATAACACAGACAAATCGACGGGAAAAACCAACAAAAAAGAAGCTTGAGAGGACCATACAACAAGGGACACTGACTCAATCCTGGTAGGCTTGCGAAGGCGCGAGATGGGGCTGGGAGCCCACGGTCGGCAGCTCGGCAGCGGCCTCAGCTGGGAGCAGCACCCTTGGGTCACACTCCCAGGTGGCTCCACAGCACAGCCAGGACAGAGGCTGAAACAGCCACAGCCACTCACCTTGGGCTCTGGCAGAGGGAGGGCAGACTGGACTGGAACTATGTCGGGACACTCGGGGTTTGGAGGGCGCTCAGAGCTTTGGCTGGGTGCAGCCACTCAGGATGGTGGCCATATTGCTCCTTCCCAGGGCTCTGAGGAGAGGCAGCAGCCCCTCCCTTGGAGATCCAACCCCACCCTGTGGGCCATTGAAGTGCTAATTGAGGCTCACTAACTACCAGCATCTCCCCACCCTCCTGAAAGACCCTTGGCTGAGCACCAGAGGGAGTTTTTCAATCAACTGACAACCCAAAACTCATCAAGTAACCTAGACTGCTAGCCTCCAGGCAAAAAGCTAGAGGATAACAGTACCTTTCCTGGGCTGGCAACTTTAACCAGGAAAGTAAAACTTGACAGTGGTGTTCAATGTGGGTCCTCCCTCGCTCATCTAAACACAGGAGAGGGATCCACAAACAGCAGAATACCAACACCCACAGGGAGAACTTGACAGGCTCCAAAGCCCATAGTGATAGCCAAAATGGTGAAACAGAAACAGAAGCCAAATGAAAGAGCAAGAGACCTCCACCGAAGATGACATCAATGTGGAGCAATTAGGCATGTTAACAGAGCTAGAATTCAGAGCCATGATCTTGAGGAAGCTGAACAGCATGAGTAAGGACATAGAGACACTGAAAATAAGCCAATTGGAAATTAAAAACCAACAAGAAGAGATAAAAAATGACATATCAGAAATGAAAAACACATTGAAAGGTTTAAAAAGCAGAGTAGGGGAAGCTGAGGACTGGATCAGTGAATTAGAAGACAGGGTAGAAAAAATCAACCAATCAGAAAAACAAAAGGAAAAAACTATTAAAAAACAGGAAGACAGCTTAAGAGAACTATGGGACAACTGGAAACGTAATAATATTCGCATCATAGGAGTCCCCAAAGAAGAAGAAAATGAGCAAGGGATAGAGAATATATTCAAAAAAATAGTGACAGAAAAATTCCCTAATTTGGTGAAGGAAGAAGGCATTCAAGTTCAAGAAGCACAGAGAGTCCCAAGTAAGAAGAACCCAAACAGACCCACACCAAGACAAATAGTAATTAAAATGCCACAAATTAAAGACAAAGAGAGAATCCTAAAAGCAGCAAGAGATAAGCAACAGGTTGCCTACAAAGGGAACCCCATAAGGCTCTCAGCTGACTTCTCACAAGAAACACTACAGGCCAGAAGAGAATGGCATGAAGTAATCAAAGTCATGAAAAACAAGAATCTGAATCCAAGACTACTCTACCCAGCAAGGCTATCATTCAAAATAGAAGATCAAATAAAGAGCTTCCCAGACAAAAAAAGGCTAGGGGAATACATTAGCACCAAACCAGCACTGCAAGAAATGTTAAAAGGACTGCTGTAACTAGCAGTAGAAATGGGAAGAAAAATAGAATCACACTAAACAAAAAAGGCAATAAATAAGTACATATCAATAATCACCTTAAACGTAAATGGATTGAATGCTCCCATAAAAAGACACAGAGTAGCTGATTGGATAAGAAAGCATGACTCATCTATATGTGTTTACAAGAGACCCACCTCTCAACAAAAGACTCACATAGGTTGAAAGTGAAGGGATGGAAAAAAATTTTCCAAGCAAATAGAAAGCAAAAAAAAAGCTGGGGTAGCAATACTCATATCTGATAAAATAGATTTCAAAATGAAGACCATAACTAGAGACAAAGAAGGCCACTATATAATACTGAAAGGATCTATCCAACAGGAAGATATAACCTTGATAAACATATATGCACCCAATATAGGAGCACAAAAATATATTAAAAATCTTCTGGAGGACTTCCAAGGAGAAATCGACAACAATACAATCATAGCAGGGGACTTCAATACCCCGTTGACAGCTCTGGATAGATCCTCCAGGAAAAAAATTAGCAAGGAAACAGAGACTCTAAATGAAGCACTAGACCAAATGGATTTAATAGGTAGCTACAGAGAATTAAACCCCAAAACTACAGAATACACATTCTTCTCAAGTGCACATGGGACATTCTCAAAGATAGACCACATGATAGGACACAAACTAAATCTCTACAAGTTCAAGAAGATTGAAATCATATCAAGCATCTTCTCAGATCACAATGGCATGAAACTAGAAATCAATTGTAACAAGAACATGCAAATACATTTCAACACATGGAGGCTAAATAGCATGTTATTAAACAATGAATGGGTCACCCAGGAGATCAAGGAAGAAATTAAAAACTTCCTGGAAACCAATGAAAATGAACACACAACAACACAAAATCTATGGGATGCAGCGAAAGCAGTTCTGAGAGAGAAGTTCATAGCACTACAGGCCTACCTCAAAAAACAAGAAAAATTTCTAATTGACTGTCTAACCTCACAACTTAAAGAATTAGAAAGTAAACAAAAAGAAAACCCCAGAGCAAGTAGAAGAAAGGAAATAGTAAAGATCAGAGCAGAAATAAATGACATAGAGACCAAAAAAACAATTCAAAGAATCAATGAAACAAAGAGCTGGTTTTTCGAAAAGATAAACAAGATTGATGGACCCTTAGCTAGACTCACCAAGAAACAAAGAGACAGAACCCAAATACACAAAATCAGAAATGAAAGAGGAGAAGTAACAACCAACACCACGGAAATACAAAAGATCGTTAACAACTACTATGAACAACTATATGGTAACAAATTCGACAATCTAAGCGAAATGGACAAATTTCTAGAAACACACAGTCTCCCAAAACTACTCCCGGAAGAGATACAAAACTTGAACAGACCAATAACAACTAAGGAAATTGAAGAGGTAATCAAGACTCTCCCAGCAAACAAAAGCCCAGGCCCAGATGGCTTCACGGGGGAGTTTTACCAAACATTTAAAAAAGAACTAACACCCATTCTCCTCAAACTATTTCAAAAAATTCAAGAAGAAGGAAGACTTCCAAACACGTTCTATGAAGCCAGCATAATTCTAATTCCAAAACCATAAAAAGACACTACAAAGAAAGAAAACTACAGGCCAATATCCTTGATGAACATAGACGCCAAAATCCTGAACAAAATATTAGCAAATCGGATCCAGAAATACATCAAAAAAATTATTCACCATGACCAAGTGGGATTCATTTCATGGATGCAAGGCTGGTACAATATTCGCAAATCAATAAACGTGATACACCACATAAACAAAATGAAGAATAAAAACCACATGATCATATCAATAGATGCTGAAAAAGCATTCGACAAAATCCAGCATCCATTTCTGATAAAAACGCTCAGCAATGTGGGAATAGAGGGATCATATCTCGACATAATAAAGGCCATATATGAAAGACCTACAGCCAACATCATACTCAATGGACAGAAACTAAAAACATTTCCATTAAGAACAGGAACAAGACAGGGATGTCCACTTTCGCCACTCTTATTTAACATTGTACTGGAAGTCTTGGCCACAGCAATCAGACATGAAGAAAAAATAAAAGGGATCCAAATTGGAAAGGAGGAAGTGAAACTGTCATTATTTGCAGATGACATGATATTGTACATAGAAAACCCTAAAGACTCCATTAAAAATCTACTAGACTTAATAAATGAATTTGGCAAAGTAGCAGGATACAAAATTAACGTCAAGAAATCGACGGCATTCTTGTACACCAATGATGAACTCACAGAAAGAGAAACTGAAAAAACAATCCCATTTACCATCACGCCAAAAAAATTACGATACCTAGGAATAAACTTAACCAAAGAAGTAAAGGACCTATTTGCAGAAAACTACAGGTCATTGAAAAAAGAAATAGAGGAAGATATAAAAAAGTGGAAGCACATACCCTGTTCATGGATTGGAAGAATTAACATAATTAAAATGTCCATACTACCCAAAGCAATCTATAGATTCAATGCAATCGCCATCAAAATACCAACGACATATTTCATAGAACTAGAACAAATACTTCAAAAGTTCATATGGAACCAAAAAAGACCCCGAATAGCCACAGCAATCTTGAAAAAGAAGAACAAAGTAGGTGGGATCACAATACCAGATATCAGGTTATACTACAAAGCGACTGTAACCAAAACAGCCTGGTACTGGCACAACAGGCATATAGACCAGTGGAACAGAACTGAAAACCCAGAAATGGACCCAAGGCAATACACTCAATTAATATTTGACAAAGGTGGCAGGAGCATACAGTGGAGTAAAGACAGCTTCTTTAATAAATGGTGTTGGGAAAATTGGACAGCTACATGCAAAAAAATGAAACTAGACCATCAACTTACACCATACACAAAAATAAACTCGAAATGGATAAAAGACTTAAATGTGACCCGTGAATCCATAAAAATTCTAGAAGAAAATGTAGGCAACAAAATTTTAGACATCATACGGAGCAGAATTTTCACTGATACATCACCTAAGGCAACAGAAATAAAGGAGAAAATGAACACATGGGACTACATCAAACTGAAAAGCTTCTGCACAGCAAAGGAAACAATCATCAAAATGGAAAGGCAACCCACTGTATGGGAGAACATCATTGCCAATGATGTATCAGATAAGGGGTTAATTTCCAATATATAGAGAGTGCTCATACAACTCCACACAAGGAAGACAAAGAACCCAATTAAAAAATGGGCAGAGGAGCCGAATAGACACCTCTCCAAACAGGACATACAAATGGCCAAAAAACATATGAAGAAATGCTCAACATCACTAATGATCAGAGAGATGCAAATTAAAACAGCAATGAGGTATCACCTCACACCTGTCAGAATGGCCGCCATCAACAAATCATCAAACAACAAGTGTTGGCGAGGGTGTGGAGAAAAGGGGACTCTAATACACTGCTGGTGGGAATGCAGACTGGTGCAGCCGCTATGGAAAACAATATGGTGCTACCTCAAAAAATTAAAAATTGAACTCCCATTTGACCCAGTGATCCCACTGCTTGGAATATACCCTAAGAAGCCTGAAACACCAATCAGGAAGAATATATGTACCCCCATGTTCATAGCAGCACTATTTACAATAGCTAAGATCTGGAAACAGCCCAAGTGTCCACCAGTAGACGAATGGATAAAAAAGTTGTGGTACATATACACAATGGAGTACTGTGCAGCGGCAAGAAAGAAAGATCTCTTATCCTTTGAGACAACATGGAGGGACCTGGAAAGTATTATCCTAAGTGAAAGAAGCCAAGCAGAAAAAGACAAATACCACATGATCTCACTTATAAACGGAATATAATGAACATAACAGTCTGAGGAATACAGTAGACCCAGACACATGGAAGTAGGGCACAGACTGACATCCCTCAGTAGAGGGGATGGGGGGGTGGGGGGGTAGGAAGAGATAAACCACAGAACTTATATGCATGTATGCATGACCAATAGATATGGACAACTAAGCCGGGGACGAGGTGGAGGTGGTGTGGGGTGGGGGTTGCCAATGGGGTAAAAAGTTAAAATATCTGTAACAAAAAAATAAATAAAAATTCATAAAAAAATAAATTAAATTAAATTAAATATTATCATTATCACAGTAAAAAAAAAAAAAAGAAACTTGACCAAGGTCACACAATTGCTAAATTGCAGGGTCAGGGATTCAAACCCAGGTCTGACTAACTCTAACAAGCTCTTAACCAGTATTTATTTTATTTAGAACAATACAGCATGGTTTGACATGATTTATAGATTGAAAATAGACAATTTCAATGTTCCACTAGCGAGCCCAATACTGTGGTTATGTTTAACTTTGCTAAAGCATGAATTTAATCACATGTGCTGAGGGTTGTGTAGGTGAGACAACCTGACCTCACTCAGGAGTGAGCCTGGTCTCCCCCAAGTCCAAGTCAAGGAGAGGATGGCCATCATCACTAATTGTGGTTAATAAATAAGTTGTGTGAAGTAATGCCAATTTTGCTTCTCTGTGGAAAAAAAGAAGATGAACTCTCAAAGAAGACAACTGCTTTTGTTGTCAACAAAATTAAAAAGGAATTGAAAATATATAAGTAATACTTTACCAGAAAATTGAAGTTTTGTATAGCATAAAGAATGTACAATGCTGTATCCAGCCATGTTCACAACTGAGGCAGGAACAACTGTAGCTGGCCCCTCTAAAACTTAGAGACATAAAGTAACTCATCCAAGGTTAAGGAGCTATAAAGAAACAGAGCAATCACAGAATAATGTATTTTTCCAAAAAAAAATGATGAATAGAATTAAATTGGTATGTTGGCTGCACACCTTCCTCAGACTGTAGATGTATCTTCCCTTCCCCAGCCATATCCCTGTCCTTCCCTTTCCATGGGTAAAGTAGCTAATATAATTGTTCAAAGTCCCCGAAACTATCATGTACCACTGTATGTTAACAGTAACAGAGTAGCAACCTGGCACTGGGCTGTTTCTACATCTATCTGATAAACAGCACAGACCCTGCCTGTGTTCTGGTTCTCTCACCGCCTCCACACATTCAGTAGGGTGCAGTTTAGCTGAAGTCTGCACCGTTCACATGCCCCCACAGTCAGCAGAAGAGGTGGTAAGAGCCTCACCCAAGGCCTCAGGCCCATGCTAAAAGTTCCTGCCTAATCTTCACCCGAGGTTTGTATTAGAGAAGTGGGTACTTGTAAAGCTAATGACAAAGTGGTACTTTGTGTCCCATTCTGCTTTGTCCCCTGTGTATACAGCCCCCTTGGAAGCCTCACCAGAGAAGGACCAATTGGTAGTACAAGATTTATGACATAATGCTATCAACATCTACCCCAAATTATAAAGCCAATGTGACAGACTGTTTACCAAGTTACAACCAAATGCCAAGTGTTAGTTAGTGATAATTACTGCTTATGATACCACTAAGGAAACAATAATAATTACATGGTGAGGCAACATGGTGTTATCTCTCCTGCACACAGATATAATACTTGTCATCACAGTGGCAACAAGAGGGATTAGGCTACTCTCTGCTCCAATGCTCTCACGGTGATGTTTTCATCTACTGGATAAAAAGGTTCCCTGTCATTTTAATAATATAGCTTTATAGGCTTTAAGAGTTCTGAAGGATGATGCTGTGCATTTTTATGTTATCTTTTTTTTTTTTTTTTTCTGGTTTACTTTTTTTATTTTTTTTTATTTTTGTTACAGATGTTTCTCTTTTTTCCCCCATTGACACCCTCCCCTACCTCCCTCCCTACCCTGTCCCCAGCTTTGTTGTCCATGTCCATTGGTTATGCATACATGCATATAAGTTCTGTGGTCTATCTCCCCATATACACACCCTCTTCTGAGGGTTGTCAGTCTGTACTCTACTTCCACATCTCTGGGACTACCCTGTTCTTCAGGCTATTATGCTCATTATATTCCACAAATAAGTGAGATCATATGATATTTGTCTGTCTCTGCTTGGCTTGTTTCACTTAGAATAATACTCTCCAGATCCCTCCATGTTGTCTCAAAGGATAAGAGATCGTTCTTTCTTACAGCTGCATAGTACTCCATTGTGTATATGTACCACAGCTTTTTTATCCATTCATCTACTGATGGACATTTGGGCTGTTTCCAGATCTTAGCTATTGTAAATAGTGCTGCTATGAACATGGGGGTACATATATTCTTTCTGATTGGTGGTTTATATCATCTTTTGATTTCAATAAGGTTGGAGGTGTTTCTCCCAGGGCAACCATGGAAACACAACACTGATGACACAGGAGACCCATTCTGTACAGCCTCAGAAAGTAAATAGACTTCAGGGACTGACTCCAAATCTAGGCTCTGTCACCTGTGAGCTGAAAGACCTTGGACAGACAGGTAGTGAGCCTTGTCACCTAGCCTCTCCAAGACTCATTCCTCCGTTATAATAGCTACTTTATAGGATCACTGTAAAGATGAAATGAGATTATGCACTATACGAAACTTCACATCAAGTGGGTGCTCACAATACTAGCTGTAACAACTTTGCTCCAGACCTTAGGAGAGACCCCCACCCCGCATTCTCCTTCTTTTCCTTGGTGTATTTTTCTTAAATTTATACAAAATCTAAGCAATCAAGAAAGTCAGTCTCTGGGTTAAGGAAAAAGAGAACTTAGCCATGCTCCTGGAAAAGACCTATGATCTGCCTCAGCTGAAATAAAAGGATTCCTCATGGTTCTGTGTGGGTCAGCTCGGCTCACCAGGAGAAATGTATATATTGGACTTGATACCACACTCCAGCTAGTGATTAAAATCATTACTGCCACCAAGCATTTATTTGACCTTGTCTACCCTGTGGCACCTCATAGCCCATGAAGGAGATTTGGGATCTTTGGCAATTAACATTTTGAATCACCATTTACCAACAAAGTCCCTTCATTTAAATCATATTACAAGACTCAGATTAAACACTATGATCTTCCTTTTACAGGGATGAGAAACTTGAGACTGAGAGAAGTTATAACAAACCAAAGGTCACATTATCAGCAAGTTGAGATTTAACCCAGTCTTCTGTTTACAGACCCAAGTCCTTCCCTGGTTGTTCATCTGTACTAAGGCTCACATCAAAGAGACTGATGCACTGACTAAGCCAAAGGCTTAGGTCATTTCCAGCGAAAGGAATCCCATTGTCCTGAGAAAGCCACTCTAATGCAGAATGTTTGTTTTTAATGATCATAAGCAAACAAACAAAAGCTGAGATTACATTTAAGTTTAAATAAAGCAGGTTTTTAACACCTTTGAGTTAAAACATAAAACAGCATTTAGTTCAAATATTTATATCCACACTGGTTCTAGTGAGTCTTTTTGTGAGCCAAATCAGAGCAGCAGGGCTCCGTGACAGAGTAGCATAACTGACCTCCTGTTCCCTTTTTATGGGTTTCCACTTCCCCATCATCCAGCCAGAGTCCATTTCTCCTCCTCCCCAAAGAAGTGAATGATGAGCGTTTCATCAAAGAAAGACCTTTCACACTGTGCTGTTTCTCTGGGCATTTTCTGCCAGTTTTATAGGTTGTGCACCACAGGAATCAGCAGCCCCACAGGTCATAGAAATCTGGTTGAGGGAATATGATGTTTGCTCAGAAGTGGACCTGATTTATTAAGCTGATAGGTATAGATAGAATTATGCAATTCTGAAAAATGCCTTTTGGTATAATCTGAATGGTTTTAGAAAGCAATGCCATTTTCATTTCCAATTCTTTCCTAAGCCTACCTCCTTCAAGATCTCTTAACACCTGCTTTTAAAGCCCCTGCTCAGCACCTGATCAAAGGGGCCACTTCCCTTCTGGTAGGAAGTCTTCCTGCTTCTTTGTCTTACCTGAAGCCAGGCCTCCCATAATTTGCCTGCAATAGTAAGTTTATAATTGTTCATATGGAAAAATAATTAATAAATTGCAATATCAGAATAAACTCCACGTATTCACAACTGTAAACCTTCTTTTGCCCCACCCTGTATATACAGGAATAAACAGACTCTCTAGAACCAGTAAGAAGGACAAAATTCAGATTGGTGAATGTGTGTCTGGCAAATTTGACAAAATGCTAAGACTAGATAACTGGGGTCCAAGCTCTGACTTTGTACTTATTAGGATCTTAGAATTTTGTAAGTTTAAATGTTTTGTTTTGTTTTATCCTCACCCGAAGACAATTTTTCCATTTTTTTGTTCAGACAGAGTGGGAGGGAGAGAGAGGAAGAGAGAGAGAGAGAAACATCGACATGGAAGGGGCACATCGAGTGGCTGCCACTTGCATGACAAACCAGGGCTGGGGACAAACTGCAACCGAGGCACGCGCCCTTAGCAGGAACCGAACCAGAGTCTCTCTGGACTGCAGGCCGACGCTCTAACTGCTGAGCCAAACCGGCCAGGGCAGAATTTCGTAAGTTTAGATAACGTTTTATTCACCCACTATTTCAGCAAACATGTATTGAGTATGCAGTTTTTACAAGACCCTATGGCAAGGCTCAAGAATTTTTTTAAAAACTGAAGAAGTAAAGGAACAAAGTTTCTGGTGTTTACAGTTTGAGGATGGTGATAGGTAGGGAGCAGAAAGGGTAAAAAAGAGATGTAGATAAACATGGCACTGTGGTAAATACTATACAGAATGAGCTGTAAGATGTTATGGGATTTCAAAGAGAGACGCATTTCACACTCTCTGGGGAGGCCGAGAAAGCCTGCACAAGGAAGTGAACTAAGCCCGAAAAGATGAATAGTGTTTTTAAGGCAGACAAGGAGAGGAAAAGCACTCCAGGCATAGGGTCCTCCATCTGCAGAGGAGTGGTACTTTAGAGAGACAAAAATATTATTCCCAGGACCAAGAAAAATGCTTGGCACAAGGAAAGTACAGAATGAATAGGTAATTAATTAATTAAGAGTCCAGAAACACCTCATTCTGCAGTAATGCTTCAGAGGCAAGGGCGCATGAAGATCAGACTCACAGACACCATGAACCCCAGGCCTGGCCAGTGCCCGTGCATAGGTACCAGTCATTATTGTCCGTTGATAAATGAATGAAAAGGAATCTAGTTAAAAGACCTGGAAATCACTCTGGCCTGTTTGGCTCAGCAGTTAGAGCGTCGTCAGCCCAGAGACCAGTGAGTCACAGTTTCGATTCTGGTCAAGGGCACATAGTTCGGTTGTGGTTCGTCCCTGGCCCTGGTCAGATCGTGCAGGGGTCAACCAGTCAATGGGGCTCTATCACATTGATGTTTCTCTCTCTCTGTTTCTCTTCCTCCCTCCCTCCCTCTCACTCTATATGATGATAAATAGAAAAATATCCTCAGGTAAGAAATTAAAAAAAGAAAAGAAAAAAAAACCTGGAAATCACCCAGCCAGTGTTGCTCACTGGTTGAGTGTTGACCCATGCACCAAGAGGTCGCCAGTTTGATTTCTGTTCAGGGCACAAGCCCAGGTTGTGGGCCCAGTCCCAAGTGGGAGACGTGCAGGAGGCAGCCAATCAATGTTCTCTCTCACCGATGTTTCTATCTCTCCCTCCCTCTCCCTTCTTCTCTCTCAAAATCAATAAAGAAAAAATATTTTTAAAATTAAAAAAAAAAAAGACCTGGAAATCAAATTCCACTCTTTTCTGTGACTCTGACATTTGACAAATTATTTAACTTCAGTTTTCTTAATAAGTTACTTAGAATACATTCATTGGTTGATTCTTGCATGTGCAATGCCCAGGGATCGAAGCCTTGGCATATGGGGACCACACTCTAACCAACTGAGCTACAGTAGAGTTTCTCAAACTTAAATGTTTATGTGGATCACCTGGGGATCCTGTTACTTCAGATTCTGACTCGGTAAGTCTGAGGCAGCGGTTCTCAACCTGTGGGTCGCGACCCCTTTGCCAGTCAAACAACCCTTTCACAGGTGTTGCCTAAAACCATCGGAAAACACATATTTCCGATGGTCTTAGGAACCGAGACACGGCCCCTCTATCCATCTCCAGGCAGGTCTGCCCACATGCAGATACTCCCACATACAACATGAGGAACTGTATTAAAGGGTCGCGGCATGAGGAAGGTTGAGAACCACTGGTCTGAGGTCAGGCTTGGAATTCTGTATTTCTAATAAACTCCAGGTGATGTCAACACTACTGGACTGAGGACCAGTATCAAGTAGGCAGGTTTTAAAAGATCTGACAAAGTACATAAAAACTTGGTAAGCTGTTAAGCAGGTAGAAGTTAATCGCTGCTGTTACCAGTGGCAGTGGGATTCTTGGGGTACTGCTGGAATTAGAATTTCCAGAGGTCCCCATGGAAGGATGAAGATTTATAAAATCTTTATTTCTGTGGAATTAAATCCCTGAGTTTCCAAAGTCCCATTTCTCTTAGTCCAGTCATAAAAGAAATGTAGCTGTGACTTCAATAGGGATAAAATCAAAGCCGGTGTCCAGGGTTTTCTTTCCATGTTGGAGCCAAGTCCAGCCCAGCATCAGGCTAGCTTAGCTTGTGTTTCCTACTGCAGTCCATTAGTCCTTTGTGTGTGAGGTCCACATGGCTATGGGCCATATGGCAAATGCAAGAAAGCCAAGAGTAACAAGAACCAAGTGCAACAAGAAAGAGCAAAAAGAGCAACAAAAGCAATAAGAGCAACAAAAGAGAGAAATCCTTTGTTTAGGGGATTATGTATTCTCAAACTCTCAGGAGCTTGCAATGGCCATGCCCATTCTGGCCATTGATCTCTGTTTCCAGGTTAACTGACAGGCACCTTCCCTAGTCACCCCAGCTTCACTGCACTTGTATCTATCTTCTCTTTGTTGGACCCCTTTCCCCAGTGACCTGCAGGGAATGGGCAGGTGGTTCCCTGGGGAATGTGAAGTTGCAGTTTCCTGGCGAAACTGCCCAAATGACATGCCTACAATGTCTGGCCTTCTCCTTTGCTCCTTTCCCATTAATAATAACTAGCTTATTACAGTAATATCACTGCTGTATAATTAATTATAGTTCTTACTTATGATTGCCATATATCCAGTTTTTTATCTTCTAGTTTCTTTTTGATATTTTTTCTAAAAATAAAAACCTTTATTTTTACTGTTGACTCTGTTACAGATGTCCCCATTCCCCCACCCCTGCGTTTGCTCACCTCCTCCCAGCCCCCGCTCCCCTGCCCTCTGGCCATCACCACACTGTAGTCTGTATCTATAGGTTATGCATATATGTTCTTTGGCTAATACCTTCACCTTCTTTCATCTAGTTCCTCCCCAACTCCTCTTCCCCCTGACAGCTATCAGTCTGTCCCTTGCATCCATGCCTCTGTCTCTGTTTTGTTTGTCAGCTTATTTTGTTCATTAAATTCCACACATAAGTGAGATCATATGGTGTTTGTCTTTCTCTGACTGGCTTATTCCAATTAGCATAATAATCTCCAGGTCCATCCATGCTGTTGCAAAAGGTAAGATTTCCTTCTTTTTTGACTTACAAAAATATATCTTCTATTCAAAACCGACATAAATATACTATTCCACTTCCTTCCAGAGTTTTGCAGGCTTTAAAAAATATATTTAACTCTTTGATCCCACTGAAAATTATCTTGGTGTATAGAATAAGGTGACAATTTGAGTTAATATATTTTATACTAGTATTCAACTACCCAATAGGACATTCAGTAATAATGTCTTTTCTCAATATTATAATACTTTTATTAAATCTTGGGGCACTAGATGTATTTAGTCTCTCTTTAACAAATATTAAATCTACTAAAGTAATTTCAATCTATTTCAGAATTTATCAAATTTTCAACTCCATATCACGTGGTTTCATAATTCTCATTTTCTAAAATGTCTTAAAATCTTACATAGCAATAACGTTGTTATTGCCTTAAAAATTAAATAAAAAGCTTTTGGTGTTGCCCACTCTTAAATAAGGGTTACATATAAAAATTTTCAAGGTCTATGGAATATTCTATAAAGGTTCTAATATTGCATAGGTGTAAATATGAACAAGAGGATATTACTATCTTTATGATAATTAGTATACCTGCCTGGAACAGGGCAAAGCTCTCCAGTTATTTATTTATTTATTTATTTTTGCTTTTCCCATTTAGGCTATATAATTTGTTTCCATTTTTAAAAAAACCCTATTGTGTTTTAGAAGAAAATGTAAGTATAAATATAGAAGTAATAGGCAATGTGGGAGGTGGGGGCATTGGCTAGTTTCATGTATTTTTTCAGTAACTTCCAAGCTGTATATTAATAGACTATAAGTAGAAATGCAATTGATTGTTGCAGGTTTGTTGTATATCCTGCACCTCCTGTCTTGCTGTTTTCAATAATTTTGGTTAAATATTTAGGTCTACTACCAAGGTACTTGCAAAAATGAATCATTTGTTTCCTATGGTCATTTTTTTTTTTTTTTATCACTGAAAACACTTTATGGACTGCCAAGTATGTGCTGGACACATTGGACACATGCTATTCTCTGCTAGACACAAAAGATTCAGAAACAAATCACAACAACAATAAAAAGCAGCCCTTAGAATTGTTCAGCACCTGGAAAGAAAAAAGCAAGAAATATAAGCAAGCCAGTAACTGAAAGCACACGATGGTAAGAAGAGTTCATTGTTAAGTATAAGATGTAATTTTTTTCTGCAGGAAAGAAGCTACCAACATCTTGGACCAGCATCTGCAGGGAAAAGATTACCAGCTGTTTTAATACCAGTTAGCTTATCGTACAAAGTAAATGGGTTCTGCGGGGCACCAAAAGTGAACTGCAGTGGATGGCCTGGTGGCTCACCATGGAGTCCCTCCACAGGAATTGCCCTCCACTAAAATGAGCTGCCTCACCCAAGGTTATATGCCTCCCTGGGTACCCACCTGCTCACATCAATGACTGAATGATGCAAGGTACAGAAGCCCCTATGTGAGACATCTCTGAAGGACCCCGCCCATTCTAGAGTAGCAGGTAGGATTGACCAGGCCTCTATTGTAATTGGTCTCAATGCAATTTCTCCCTCTACCCACTCCTGCTTCCTCACTCCCTTACCTGTACGTGATCTTACAGGCAAATCTCTACCCCAGAGTCTCTTTCCCAGGATTCTGTCCTATCTTATATATTTGTTGTTCTATTTTCCCCTTTGTTTTCATTTCCGTTTTGTTTTGTCTCTCCTCTCAGGCACAGAAGAAAGACTCTTCACTGTCATCACACCTCTATATCTCCAAGACCTAAAATAGTACTCAGCACACACGTGGGGCACAATAAACATTTCCTGAGTGAAAGAATAGAATTGGGAGCCTCCCTTGCTTTTTCTAGTTACACCAAAGACTGGAGCCCCACCCCCAATTCTCAGAAGGTACCTGTGAGCTGCAACCTAACATATCCTGGAGTCTGACTACCTACCCCTCTCTGCAAGTCTCTGAACAATGCCTGTTCCTAGACTCCCCTTGCTTGAGAAACCTTTATCACTTCCTGTTTGATCTGCCTGCTGCTGACACTTGCCAGAACCTGAAGTTGGTGCCCGTCTCTCTATTTACCATCTTTTTCCTTCTTGCTCATATTCTGCTCCATCACCTAGAGTTAACTTCCTGCCTACTTACACCCACCTTCAGTTAGTAGCTGAGGCAAGAGTTGGACCCAAAGACATCTGATTTTATAATTACATTCTGTCCACTTTACCATGCTGCCACTCAAGACACAGCAATTACAGTACAGCCATGCTCATAACAAGCATTTGCATGCCACTCACAGTTTACAGAGCACTGGTATCTCACAGCGAGGCTAGTGCAGAGTGACATTAATTGCGTGTCATATGACCTTTGTTGTCAATATCGCCTCATCTACCCCTCCTAGAAATATCTGACAAGTTGAAAATCTCTTCTAACTACAAACTTCCCTCAAAACAACTATAATGAAAATTCAGAAATCATAAATGACAGTAATCAAGTTGGTAGGGTCTCACAGACCCCAAGATTCCCCATTCTGGCTAAATTTCAATCTCTAGCTGCCCTTCTCTGCACTCAGAGGGCTGAGGAGAGAGCAGTCTCCTGGGTTATTTTTCCAGAGCCTCAGTTTAGGCACCAACTAGACTCCTCTTCCCGCAGGTCCCCTTGCTTACTCTCTGTAACACGACCTCAGCCGAACACATGGTTCCAGGGGTCATTTTGGAGTCTGCTGCTGACCCTTCATATTCACCTCAAGAAAGAAACAGGGAGTGATTGCAGTCCTTTGTCCCTCTGAGGCCACCCTGCTGTTCTTAGCTCCCCACCTTCTTCCACAGCAGCTCCTCTTCTCTAGACAGTCACCTCCGCTTCACTTGGCATGGCTTTTCCTAAAAAGATGTTCACCCTTTCTATCCACATCTCTGAATGACAGCGGTGTTATATTATACAAATAGAAAAATCCTCCAAGGAGGCTGGTGCAGGGATTATTGCCATGCTAATCAGCATTTCTCAAGGAGAAAACTCGGTGATTTACCCAAATTCACACTGTTATTAAGTGACAGAAAAAGAACCTGATCCTACATTTTCTAGCTCAAGATCTTTCAGCCCAACCACCACAGTATCCTGACATGTAAGAGCAACAGCAACATCAACAGCCATGTCCACTGCTTAACACTGACACAAGCTGCTATCATACATTAACTCATTTAACGCTCGAGACAGTCTATTCTCATGGAATAGGTAATTGACAGCACCCACATTTTATTCATAGGGAAACTGAGGTTCAGAGAGGTACATGCAATCTGCAGCCTAGTCACATAATCAGGAGCTGAGAACTGACCTAATTCCAGGTGACCACCACAGCACAAAATTTAGCTGTTATTCTAACAGGAGTGACGCCCCATTGTTGTTTCATTTGTGATATTATGTCCCCAGAATGCACTGCCCAGAGCCACCATGACTCATATGGCTCTTGTCTTCTGTTCTCAGATGCCACTTTATAAAAATGCAGTTACTGCCCTGGCCAGTTTGGCTCAGCGGTTAGAGCATCGACCTGCAGTACAGAGAGACCCGGGTTCACTTCCTGCTAAGGGCGCGTACCTTGGTTGCAGTTTGTCCCTGGCCCTGGTTGGGTTGTGCAGGTGGCAGCCACTTGATGTGTCCCTTTCACATTGATGTTTCTCTCTCTCTCTCCCCCCCTCTCTTTCCCTCCCACTCTATCTGCAAAAATAATTAATTAATTAATTTTAAAAATGCAGTTACTTCTCTCTTCATTCTTGTTTTCTCAAGTAATACAGAAACATTTATTACAGGGAAATTCTCTCACGCGGGAATTCTCTCACAGACACCACAGGTAATCTGCCATTATCTTCAATCCAGCAATATGTTAAAAGGAGGAATGGAACCAGCAGTTAGTGAATGTTCACCTTGCATCAACTACCGCATATGATTTGCATGGTATAAACAACAATTCTATACAACAGGCATCGGAAACCCATTTTACAGATGGAGTGATAAGGTTCAGGGAATGTAACTTAGCCAGAATCACACAACTTCCAAATGGCAAATAATTCAGATTCGGATCCTCCATTTGACTCCAGAGTAGAATGCTTTTCCCACCACACATGAGTCCAATACAACTGTACTGTGAACTACCTTTTAAGCAACAACACAAAATTTCCAGACTACCCTGTGCATTTTATCAAGATGGCACTTTTCCCCCCAAGACCTCACAGGATTACCTGGACATTCTTCTCTGTAAAGCAGAGGCATTTTGAATATTAATAATTTTTAAAAGCCAAATACACATAAAGACAAAGTACCAGAAAGCAGACATCAGAATTCATCTAATTTGTTAGAAAGACTTTTTGTTACCTTGTACTGAGAAATCATGTTTACTGCAGATATTGCTGGGGGCAAACTAAGAGGATTTCAAAGTTAATTTCCCCTCATAAATAATCTATGACCAAACCCCCCCCACACACACACGCACGCGCACACACGCACGCACACACACGCTCGAGCGCGCGCGCACACACACACACACACAGAGGCCTTTGCCTCGGGATTTCATTTCTGGACTACTGGCGCCATCTATCGGGCCCTGTGCTGCCTGCAGCAGCTCCTGGTGTCAGGCCTTACTTAGCCTGGTGTGCCTGTGGCTCTCTGGACCAGAAAAAATGAAACTTTAACGTCACACCAGATGTCCTTTACAGGAATTCATCTCAAAAGACTGCTCTTGTTCTTCTTCAAAAAAAGATGGCTTGTTGCTGATAGAGGGGCCATAAGGCAGGAGGATCTTCCCACACAGGACAAGAACAGTAAAGATATGATTTTACCACAAAAATGTAGGCAGGAAAAAAACAGGAGCCAGGAAAGAATGCTGCAGCCGAGACCACCTATGAAATTAGGAAGAGAAGCATGGGAATGCAGTGTTCTGCGATGTAGCCAGTGCAAACTCGGTAGATCCTGCTGGAAAGCCTGCTACCCACCAGGCAAGGCATTTTTACATCTTCAGGGCTCTCAGCCTTGTCCCTAGATGGACTTCTGGAACCCCATGGACTCTGAAATTTTATGCAAAATGGCTTTCATGTGTGGGTTTTTTTTTTTTTAATTTTTCAATGCATATTTATACAGTTCACCAGTTTATCAAGGTGCCAACACACTAAAGGGTTATGAACCCCTGCCACGGTTACTTCCGAAGACAAAATCATGTAGGCAAAGAGCATGGATTTTGGAGTTATACAGGCTAGCTGTGAATCTCCTTTGCCACTTTTTCGCTACATGACCTTGAACATGCACACACAGACTCACTTAAATTCTCTCCCTCTCAGCTTCTCCCTTTTAGCGATGCAGAGGGGAAGTGACTTGTCAGATACCAGTGCATATGCTATGGGAGCCAGAGCTCTAAGCACATGCCTCCTCGAGCCCAGCCCGTGTTTCACTAGTGTCCATTCTCTTCACTGAGAACCCTACTATGCTTGGTTTGTGGGCAACACTAAAAGATAGTTCCTTAAACAGGGCCAGATTCATGGGCTTGCCACCTGTGCATGTTGTGTGAGGCTCCATGCTCAGATGGGCTCCTGCCCTTGATGATGACTTAATGCTCTGCAAGTCATCATCCTGAAATTCTTAATAATTTTGTCTGAATGTGTGTTTTAGAAGCAATGTCTGATGGGACAACTCACACATGGTCCTGCCACTTGCTACCTCCCCAGCTCCCGTAACAGGCTCTTAGCTCCCCTTCCCAGTTCCCATGTGGCAGACCTCTACCCAGGGTATCACCCACCAAATCTCAAGGCCTGTTTTCTGTCCCTTCTCTTCACCTCATTCTTAGGGCCTGGAAGGAGGGGAGGGGTCGGTACAAGTAGTGGATGATCTGGAGATGAGGCAAAATAGCACCCATTCCTACCAAGGGCTAAGAGCACCACAGTGAGTTTTGTGGGCAATTCAAAAGGAGCCTCTTGTCCATCCCCAGACCCAGCACCAGGCATGTCCCTGCACCGAGGTTGCAAACCCTTGCATCTTGCTCTTTGCTGTGAAGGATTAGGGCAGAGGATCCGTGGGAAGAAGAGATTGACCACTTAGCCCTGCCAGGGCCTCACATTTTCATTTTGCATTGAGCCTCACAAATTATGTAGCTGGCCTCGTCCTTAATGGGAAAAGTATGTATAGTTTAATATTGAGGAATAAATGCTAATAAGTTGCTATTACTTGAACTCATGCTTTAAACTTCTCTTTGCTAAATCCTCTGTCTGCTGGCATTAGCACTCTGGCCTCACATTTTTACATCATCAATTATTTGGGGTTGAAAGTGCAAACAAATAAAAATTCAATTTAACAAAAAGGAGATATATACAACACTCCACTGAAGATATCCTATCATATGAAACCATATGGTATGTCTATTTTAAAAAGTGAAGGGGAGAAATAAGCCAGTGGGGATCATTCTAATATTTTTCTTGTCTGGATGTCTCTCCTAGCTACAGTTTGTTCTGGTAGTTAGCACCGACAGGAAGGCCTACTGGGGATTAGTTCACTTTACAGACAAAACAGCTAAAAAGCTTTCTTCTTTCCACATATTTTTTCTTGAGGAAATAGGCTGCAAGCTGTATTTTCTGGTCTCAGCCAGAGTGCTCATTCCATGGCATTTAATAAATAATATGCAATCATTCGTATCTCAGGGGAAACTGAAAGATTTGCCCAGTTTCTCCATCTTTTCCTCCTTTTACCTAAAGCGCATATAAGTGACTTGTTCAAGCAAAAGTAGAAGTAGAATTTGTCTTGATGACCCCATTCTCCCAGTTCCAAATCGGTCTTTGTTGCCTTAGATCTCCATCCATATTACTACCTGGGTGAGTGAGCACCTTAAAAATAAATATAATCATCTCACTCCTGTGATTACAAACCTAGTGCTTAAGGAATCTATGACCGCTAACAGAACCCAAATGCCTCTGCATTTAGGGCCCAGAACAACTTACTGCAAGGCAAGCAGAACACAGATTTTATTAATTGCATTATCTGATAGATACATACATACATACCTATGTGCGCTAGGCAAGGTCATAGTCCAAACCTAATTCAAAGAGAAAGGCTTTCACAAAAACATCACAGATCATCTGCCAGTTTTGTACTCCTCCCAAACCCATGGAATGAAAGGGGAAAGAGGAGATATTGCTGATCCTATCCTTTTGTATCAGAAACATTTAACACTGTGGCTTTACTTTCGAAAGACAAGTAAACACTTAGTGTCTACTTCAGTGAGACCTAGTCCTTCAGTAGGAACAGTAGAGATAACACAAGCTAATTAAAGCAATTAGCTGAGACAGGAGGCAGGGCAAAGAGACACTTCTGTGTAGAAGTCTGGCAAGTTAGCTCTCCAGGCTGGAGTGAGACAAAGAAGGCTGATAAGAAGAGGACAGCAAAGGCGTCAGCAGTAATTACAACCTGCTCGGGGCGCCCCAAGGGAAATCTCCTTAGTGGTTCCATTATAACACTCATCATCATTGTACTCTAGTATACTGCAGGTTTGATTGTCTGTCGCTCCGACTAGACTGTGAATTCCTTCAGGGCACAGACTCTGCTTACTTCTTTCTGCCCTTGTCTCTGATAAGTGTGAAGTCTCTACTTCCAACTGTCAATGGGGGTGGAAAGGACTTGAGAATACACATCTTTCATTAAAATGTGGGCCACTGCATTTTCTTAAGGCCGGTTTCCTCTGGAGAATTAAGATCGTATTCACATGATCATATCATGTTCTTTCCCTTCCATACAGTTTCCCAACCACCAGTCCTCAGAGCAGCAGTTTGTTCCTCGCACCTAGAAGAGAGCCCGGTCCACACATGCCTTCCCCTTCCCAATATTAATTCTTATCATCAGGACTAGCCCCAAATTACCCAATTCTAGCACCCTCTGATTAAGAGAGAGAAAGGCTCAAAACCTCTAGAAGCTTTAACCTATTCTACAGACCCACCCAAGTGCGTCCTCTGTCATCAGGAGCCTGGTCAATCCTGATGAACAAGCTGGCTCATTTCATCGCCAGTCTGTCTCCACCAGCCTCCCTACACCTGACACAGCGATTCTGAAGAACAGGACGAATCAGGCTTCAGAGTATAGCTCCCTCTTCCCCATGATATCTGCTGGAAATACCAGTCAATATAGACCAACTGTCCAATTTTCCATGATCCACACTACAATCGGGGAACATCCTCCCTGCCATCTGTCACTTTTTTTTTCTGTCTGATTTCTCTCAAGGCGAAGGAAACTGATTGTGGCTTTTACATATGCATTAAATTGATGCAGGTAATAAAACACCTGACTGAGTTGGGGGACTAGATAGAGGCAGCCTGTGCAGGTTGCCCGTGTCTGCACAGGATGAAGTGGCAGTCATCCATCAGGAGCCGCAGGCCCACTGCCCGCCTGCACCCAACCTGGAGCTGATGTCAGTGGCCCTTGAATGTCTACTTTTCTCTCTGTCCTACACATCTGTTTCCTCTGGAGCATGACTGTTGTGGGGATGCCAAACCTTGTAGAGAGCCTGCCCTCAGCCGAGCAGTGAAGTGTGATGGGAAGAGCTAAGTCTCAGCTTCCTCAGCATGTAATACAAGTTTTGCAATACCTGCCTTTGAAGATTCTCGTGGGGTTAAAAATAGGGTGTATAAAGCACCTGGCTTGTGTTTGGCTATCCATAGTCATCAGTAGCAGGACATAAATCATTTGTATCAACCTCCACTAAAAAATGACATCTGTATTATTATTGTTCTTGCCATTATTTTTAATCATTTTAGTAGACTGTTTGGGGAGTATAGGAGGTTTTTCTAGAACGAGATGAGCAGGATTAGAATGGAAGGACAATATTCTCTTGGAGGCATAAAATCAAACTAAGAATCATCACTCAATTAATATTCAAGCAGCCTTTCTCCTATGTTAGCTAAGTCCCCTTACTTTCATTCATTCTAATGACCTACCTCCAAGAGGAAAAAGGGAATATGGGAATCTCAGCAGTAGAATCAGACCTGCTAAAAGCCGGGAAGATCATTTAAGATTCAACAGAACCCTGACAACCCAGGTTTCCTGTTACTCCCTCAGCAACCAGGTCAATTGACTCCAATATTGTGCAGTTGGTGACTCAACACTCTCCTTATCTTCTGCTCCTGCTTTTCTGTTTGACATTATATCCTCTTCCATGCTTGCATGTGGCTTCTACTTATGCATGGCTCCTTGTTCATCACTTCTACTGTTTCATGAAGCCTGTTTGCATGCCTCATGATGTCCTCTTTGTGTTCTCTTCTTCCACGGCAACTGCTGACTCTGTTCCACATTCAACTCTTCAGTGGAGAAGAACTTTATAGTTCAGTTCATCATTGTCAAGGATAATCACCATCACTCGAGTGGAGATGGCTCTTACACTAGGCTACCACAATTCAGATACCTACCCCTGTCCACTCATTATGACCAGGACCTCGGAATCAAAATTCTACCTGTGCATGGGAACCCCCTAAGACTGCTTCCGTCTGCATGCAGAAGGCTGTGCGCTTGGCAGGCAGTCAGCACCACAGACTCCCCTCCAAAACACCTCTTTCCTCAGGCATCGTTATTCCAGAAAGGGCGTGTTACATGAAACAGAACTGATTACTGCACCAGAGGTGGCACTTATTACACAGGACTGTTCTTTTCAGAAATCTCAGAGTAATCAGGACAACAAAGCACCACACCAAAACCATGGCCTTTGAAACAGAAAGCTGTGAGTCACAGAAGATTTGGTATTTATTTTGCAAATGCAGCCAAGTTAATACAGAATCCATTTTCAGAGTTTGAATAGAATACTCATAATATTATCAGGATACTCCCTGAAATAACAGTTGTGTCATATCTGACTTACTTCTTTTTTTTTAACTATAATAAGTGATTTATTTCTCTTCCAAAGAACATATTTATATTTAATTAAAATACATTAACTACATAGTATTTATTGTTTTTTGTTTTAATTATTTTTTATTAATTTGTTTTTGTTACAGATGTTTCTCCTTTTTCCCCCCATTGACACCCTCCTCCCCATTCCCCCCGCCCCATCCCCAGCATTGTTGTCTATGTCCATTGGTCATGCACACAGGCATATAAGTTCTGTGGTTTATCTCTTCCCCACCCCAACACCCCCTCCTCTGAGGTTTGTCAGTCTGTACTCCACCTCTATGTCTCTGAGTCAATTGTGTTCATCAGTTTATTTAGTTCATTATATTCCACAAATAAGTGAGATCATGTGATATTTGTCTTTCTCTGCTTGACTTGTTTTGTTTAGCATAATACTCTCCAGGTCCCTCCATGTCATCTCAAAGGATAAGAGATCTTTCTTTCTTACAGCTACATAGTACTCCATTGTGTATATGTACCACACTTTTTTATCCATTCGTCTACTGATGGACACTTGGGTTGTTTCCAGATCTTAGCTATTGTAAATAGTGCTGCTATGAACATGGGAGTACATATATTCTTTCTGATTGGTGTTTCAGGCTTCTTAGGGTATATCCCTAGAAGTGGGGGTCACTGTGTCAAATGGAAGTTCAATTTTTAATTTTTTGAGGTAACACCATAGTATTTTCCATAGTGGCTGCACCAGTCTGCATTCCCACCAGCAATGTACTAGAGTCCCCTTTCCTTCACATCCTCACCAACACTTGTTTGATGATTTATTGATGGCAGCCATTCTGACAGGTGTGAGTTGATACCTCAGAGTTGTTTTCATTTGCATCTCTCTGATGATTAGTGACATTGAGCATTTTTTCATGTCTCTTGGCCATTTGTATGTTCTATTTGGAGAAGTGTCTACTTAGGTCCTCTGCTCATTTTTTAATTGGGTTCTTTGTCTTCCTTTTGTTTAGTTGTATGAGCACTCTATATATTTTGGAAATTAACTTTTTATCCGATGCATCATTGGCAATTATGGTCTCCCATATAGTGTGTTCCCTGTTCATTTTGATAGTTGCTTCTTTTGCTGTGCAGAAGCTTTTGAGTTTGATGTAGTCCCATGTGTTCATTTTCTCCTTTGTTTTTGTTGCCTTAGGTGTTTATCAGTGAAAATTCTGCTGCATATGATGTCTGAAATTTTGTTACCTGCATTTTCTTCTAGAATTTTTATGGATTCATGAGTTACATTTAAGTCTTTTAGCCATTTTGAGTTTATTCTTGTGTATGGTGTAAATTGGTGGTCTAGCTTCTTTTTTTTTTTTTTTTTTTTTGCAAGTAGCTGTCCAATTTTCCCAACACCATTTATTGAAGAGATTCTCTTGACTCCATTGTATACTCTTGCTAACTTTGTCAAATATTAATTTAGAATATTGTCTTGGGTCAATTTCTGGGTTCTCCGTTCTGTTCCATTGATCTATCTTCCTGTTCTTCTGCCAGTACCAGGCTGTTTTGGTTACAGTGGCTTTGTAATATAACTTGATATCTGATAATGTGATCAGTCCTGCTTTGTTTTTCTTTTTCAGAATTGCTGTCCCTATTCAGGGTCTTTTTTGGTTCCATACAAACTTTTGGAGGGTTTGTTTTAGTTTCTGTGAAATATATCATTGGTATTTCAATGGATATTGCATTGAATCTATCTATTGCTTTAGGTAGTGTGGACATTTTAATGATGTTAATTCTTCCAATCCATGAAAAGTGGAAGTATATGCTTCCACTTTTTTATATCTTCCTCTATTTCTTTTTTCAATGACTTGTTGTTTTCTCTGAAGACATTGTTATTTCTTTGGTTAAGTTTATTCCTAGGTATCTTCAATTTTTTGCTGCAATGGTAAATGGAATTGTTTTTTTAGTTTCTCTTTCTGTGAGTTCATCATTGGTGTATAAGAATGCTGTTGATTTCTTGACGTTAATTTTGTATCTTGCTACTTTGCGAAATTCATTTATTAAGTCTAGTAGATTTTTGGTGGAGTCTTTGGGGTTTTCTATGTACAATATCATGTCATCTGCGAATAATGACAGTTTATTTCCTTCTTTCCAATTTGGATTCCTTTTATTTTTTCTTCCTGTCTGATTGCTGTGGCTAAGACTTCCAGTCATATGTTAAATAAGAGTGGCAAAAGTGGGCATCTCTGTCTTGTTCCCGTTCTTAAGGGGAATGCTTTTAGTTTTGAGTATGATGCTGCTATTGGTTTTTCATATATGGCCTTCATTATGTTGAGATTTGATTCCTCTATTCTTATATTGTCGAGTGTTTTTATCAGAAATGGTGCTAAATTTTGTCAAATGCTTTTTCAACATCTATTATATGATCATATGGTTTTTATCTTTTATTTTGTTTATGTGGTGTATCATATTTATTGATTTGCAAATATTTTACCATCTTTGCATGCCTGAATAGGATTCCACTTGGTCATGATGAATAATTTTTTGATGTATTGTTGGATCCAATTTGCTAGTATTTTGTTCAGAATTTTGGCATCTGTGTTCATCAGGGATATTCGCCTGTAGTTTTCTTTCTTTGTAGTATCTTTATCCAGTTTTGAAATTAGGAATATACTGGCCTCATAAAATGAGTTTGGAAGTATTTCGCCTTCTTGGATTTTTTGCAATAGTTTGAGAAGAATGGGTATTAGATCTTCTTTGAATGTTCGGTAATACTCACCCATGAAGCCATCTGGGTCTGGGCTTTTGTTTGCTGGGAGTTCCTTAATTACATCTTCAATTTCCTTAGTTGTTATTGGTCTGTTCAAGTTGTCTACCTCTTCCTGGTTCAGTTTGGGGAGGCTGTGTGTTTCTAGAAATTTGTTCATTTCTCCTAGATTGTCCAATTTGTTGACATATAATTGTCCCTAGTATGTTTCGATGATTCTTTGTATTTCTGTGGTGTCAGTAGTTGCTTCTCCTCTTTCATTTCTGATTTTTTTATTTGGTTTCTCTCTTTTTGTTTCTTGGTGAGTCTGACTGAAGGTCCATCAATCTTGTTTATCTTTTTAAAGACCCAGCTTTTTGTTTCATTGATCTTTTGGATTGTTTTTTTAGCCTCCATGTCATTTATTTCTGCTCTGACCTTTACTATTTTATTCCTCCTACTAGATCTGGGTTTTTCTTTTTGTTTATTTTCTAGTCCTTTAAGTTGTAGGGTTGGAAAGTCAATTAGAAACTATTCTTGTTTCTTGAGGTAGGCCTGTAGTGCTATAAATGTCTCTCTCAGGACTGCTTTCGCTGTGTCCCATAGATTTTGTGTTGCTGTGTGTTCATTTTCATTGGTTTCCAGGAAGTTTTTAATTTTCTCCTTGATCTCGTTAGTAACCCATTTGTTGTTTAATAACATGCTACTTAGCCTCCAAGTGTTTGAATGTTTTGTGTGTTTTTATTGTAATTTAGTTCTAGTTTCATGCCATTGTGATCTGAGAAGATGCTTGATATGATTTCAATCTTCCTGAATTTGTAGAGACTTGATTTGTGTCCTAACATGTGGTCTGTCTCTGAGAATGACCCATGTGCACTTGAGATGTATATTCTGCAACTTTGGAGTGAAATGTTCTATAAATATCAGTGAAGTCCAACTGATCTAGTTCGTCTTGTAAGGACTCTATGTCCTTGTTAATTTTTTGTCTAGAAGATCTATCCAGTGGTGTCAGTGGCGTGTTAAAGTCACCCACTGTGATCATGTTGCTATTGATCTCTCCCTGGAAGCCCTCCAGAAGTTTTTAATATATTTTGGTGCTCCCGTATTTGATGCATATATCTTTACCAGTGTTATATTCTCTTGTTGGATTGATCCTTTTAATATCATGTAGTGACCTTCTCTGTCTTTTATTATGGCCCTTGTTTTGAAGTCTATCTTGTCAGATGTGAGTATTGCTACACCAGCTTTTTTTCATTTCCATTTGCTTGGAAAATTTTCTTTCATCCCTTCACTTTCATCCTGTGTGAGTCTTTTGTTGTAAGGTGGGTCTCTTGTAGACAGCATATATATGGGTCTTGGTTTCTTATCCAATCAGCTACCCTATGTCTTTTGACTGGAGCACTGAAGCCATTTACATTTAAGGTAATTATTGATAAATAGTTATTAGTTGCCATTTTAATTTTATGCCTGTGTTTCTCATTTCTCTCTCTCTCTCTCTCTCTCTCTCTCTCTCTCTTTCTCTCTCTTTCTCTCTCCCCCTTCTCTGTTTCTTCATCTTACAACAGTCTCTTCAGCATTTCTTGCAGTGCTGGTGTGGTCGTGGTAAATTCCTTTAGCGTTTTTTTATCTGTGAAGCTCTTTATTTCTCCTTCAATTTTGAATGATAGCCTTGCTGGATAGAGTAGTCTTGGATTCAGGTCTATGCCTTGCATTACTTTGTACACTTCATGCCACTGCCTTCTAGCCTGTAGCATTTCTACTGAGAAATCAGCTGACAGTCTAATGGGAGCTCCCTTATAGGTAACTTTCTGTCTCTCTCTTGCTTCCTTTAAGATTCCTTCTTTGTCTTTAATGTCTGCTATTTTTATTATGATGTGTCTACCTGTGGGGCTTCTGGGGTTCATCTTGTTTGGGACTCTGTGTTTCCTGGATTGTATGACTTTTTCCTTCACCAGTTTAGCAAAGTTTTCTGTCATTATTTCTTCAAATAGATTCTCTATTCTTCTCTCTGATTCTTCTCCTTCTGGTATCCCTATAATGCAAATGTTGTTACATTTTGTATTGTATCACAGCTCCCTTAAACTCTCCTCCTGCTTTTTAAACTTTTTTTTCATTTGCTACTCTATTTGGGTGCTTTTCTCTACCTTGTCTTCTAAGTCACTGATTCGTTCTTCAGCTTCTTCTAATCTACTATCAAACCCTTCTAAGGTATTTTTCATAACAGCTATGCCATTCTTTATTTCCTCTTGATTTTTATGCACAGTTTCTACCTCTTTTTTTTAAGCTGAAGTAGTTCCTAGTGAGCTCATCATAATTCTTGTTAAGTTGCTTATAGTTCTCACCAAATTGTTTGAGCACCCTTAAAATCATTACTTTGAATTCTTTATCTGACAAGTTGCTGTCTTCCATTTCTTGTAGTTCCTTTTCTGATGATTTCTCTTTTTCTTTCCTTTGGGTGTTGTTTCTTTGTCTCCCATTTTAGCTGTCTGGTTGCTCTAGACCTGGTGAGGGATGTTTGGATGTGTAGGTAGCTCACTGTATATCAAATAAGTCTACTGTGCCTCCCAGACTGTTCTGTTGCATGTCTCCTCTTGCCTGCTGTGGATCTTGGAGGACTGACTACTGGGGGGCTGGTATTGGTGTGTTCTGGTAGGTGCTGCTGCTGGGTTGTGTGGGCCCCTCTAGAGCTGTGTTACCAGCTGGTTGCTGGTACCACCTGTAGCTGTATAGCTCAGGCCCTGCTGGAGTCTCACTCCCTGCCTGCACTGTGGGCAGCTGTGTTGCACAGGCCTCACTGGAGCCCTGGCTCCCCACCAATCTTGTGGGCAGCTGGCTTGTACAGGCCCAGTTGAATCCCCCACTTCCTGCTGATTCCATGGGGAGCTGGATTACACAGTCACTTCTGGAGACCCAGCTCCATGCCCATCTTGTGGGCAGCTGGGTCACACAGGCCTCTGTGGTGCCCTGGCTCTCCACCACTCTTGTGGGCCACTGTGCTGCACAGGCCCCTGTGGAGCCCCAGGTCCCGCCACTAGCAGCTGAGGAGTGCTGCTGCCCAATGGAGCTCAGCTTTTGTTCAGGCTTTGCTGTATTTGGGGGGTATGGGTCTCAGCTGCTGGTCTGTGCTTCTGTTGCCTGGGGATGAATGTCTGCTCCCCAGCCTCTGTTACCCAGGGTATATCTTGACTCTGATTGGGCTGCTCCTATGGGGGATGGTGCCAGGCTCCTGGCCATCTGCAATTTCCGCAGCAGGCACCTTGACAGCTCCACTACTGGGCACTGGTCTGTGTTGACACAGGGTGTCCACTGAACCGATGGTGCCAGGTGCACTGGTGGGCTCAGGTTGCTGGGCTGTAGCTGCTTCCACTGCCTCCTCCCAGGGAAGATCCAGGATCTTCCAAAATGGTGAGACCTCCCCACAGCGCAGGGAGAAGCGTCCTGAAGAGCCGCTTACTGCGATAGCCGGCTGCTCTCCATCCACAGCACAGAAACTTTCTGCTCCGAATCCCTGCACCGCACGAGTTTGGTCGTCCACCTTCACCTCCACTCACACTCTCTCACACACCAGCTCACTCTCTCACACACTCACCCTCCCTCCAGTCCTACCAGCCACCATCTTCCTCCTATAAGAAAATCCTGGCTTACTTCTTAATCCTGTATTTAGTATCTCCTTTATTCAATAAGCGCTTATGGGTCACATACTAACAAAAAGCAACTGCTTGCTGATTGTTTTAATACCTATGGGTGGCGAGGGACAGTCTCAGAATAGCTTTGGTGAATGCCAGTTGGTGAGCCTTGTAAAAATAGGTAAAACAATTCTCTTTCATGCCTGAAAGTCACACCTCTCATTGTGATGTTCCACTATTTTATTTCTTGGCAACACATCCTTAACTCATTCTCTTGCAGCATTAAAGACTAACAATTCAATAAAGCCAACTCTCTTTGCTTATCATCTAGATGAATTTGTTTTATTGATTTAAAAAGATAGAGAGTGGTGGGGGTGAGGGGGGCGGGGGACACCTTGGCCAAACCAGAAACTTCTTTTTTAATGTTTGGGAACATCATACTGTACTTTATGGCAGTTTCAGGCAATTTGCATGACTTTTTTAAATGATGAAAAGTAAAGTAACATTGTTTTATGAATGAGCATGAGGTCAGAGGACTCAAGGGTGGTATATAGCAGCAGGAACAATCTCGCCTGTGAAATGCTGCTGAACGCAGTTACCCAGCTGTCATTCCTGCAATAGAATCAGTTCAACAATTTCATGTCTCACACCAGCTGCACTGACCATATCTGAGCAGCCCCGGTGTGGTGCTTTGCAATATAGAATTCGTTGAAGTAAAGGAGTGAAGACGCTTAGCAGGCACCTCCATGATTCCCCAGGCAACAAGATCTTTTGTTTAGAAGAATACATTGAAATGATCTATTTAAGGGGCTTTCTCTCCAGTTAGAAGGAGAGACATCTCTCTACCTCAGTACCCAGCATGGAGTAAACAGTCAGTGAAGGCTTGTTGAAATAAATGGGGTGGGTCTTACCCAGCTCAGACACCTTTTCGAGGGATTGCTGATGACACTTTGAAACAAAAGGGCTAAGGATGACTTACTGGGATGAGCATGTATAGTTTCTTATCATTCATGTGTACATGTGTGTGTAATATATATGTTATATATCATGTGTGTACATGTATCATATGTATATAAACATACATATATCAGAAAGACTATACAGTAAGTTTTGATATCACCAGAATGATTAACAGTCTATTTAGGAGTCAGCTCTGTCTCTCTGCTCAGTTATTGCTGATCTTCCTCTTATTAAAGATTGCTCTATATCAGAATTGCCCCCAATTTGCTTAAAATTTCCTTCCTTAGCATTGCTCAGGATTGTACCACCCAAATCCAAATTCTCCCTGCAAAAGGATACTTTTCAACCTAACTTGTTACCTCAGGAAGAGTTGCCCTGGGCTGCGCCCCACCAGTGTTTCTGCATTGGGTGGCTGTGTAGCAGGTTGGACAGAATAGAGCCTTGGAGGACATCAGTCAAGGACCTGTGTCCAACATATCCCTAGTTACTGTACTTCTTTAACTCTCAATTACTTCTTCTCTAAAACAAGCATAACAACCATAGCTACCTAGCAGGATATTGTGCAGGTTAAATAGATAATGTAGCCCAGCAGGTGTGGTTCAGTGGATTGAGCATCATCCCATGGACTGAGAGGTCCCTGTTTGATTCCCAGTCAGGGCACATGCCCGGGTTGCAGGCTCCATCCCCAGTAGGGGGCTTGCAGGAAGCAGCCAATAGATGTTTTTTTTCTCACGTCAATGTTTCTATCTCTCTCTAAAAAAATCAATAAAAACATATTTTTAAACAAAAAATTAGATAATGTATGTAAAGTACTTAATTCAGTTTGGGACCTATAATAAATTCTTTAAAAGCAGTGGTTTTTTGTTTAAAAAAAAAAACACTTTTGCACATTATTTTCTTCTCTGAACATCCTGAGTTACATGCTATGGTGCTGAATCCCTTTCTGCTCTTGGACCGATAGGGTGAAGTGAGCAGAGAGGCTAACTTTTTCATTAGCTTGTGAGCTAAAACCAGGGTCTGTCTCAGGACAGATCACCTGATGTTTCTTTCTTCTTTGATATGGTTAAACATCACCCCATTCCTAATCATCTAACTACTTCTTTTTTTTTTTTCTTTCTTTTTTTTTTTTGGTATGTGCCCCTAGTGGGAACTAAACCCAAGACTCTCTGGTCTGCAGGCTGATGCTCCAAGCCAAACTGGCCAGGGCTCATCTAACTATTTCAAACTCAACATGGCATGGACTACATTTTTACAGTCTTAGCAAATGGGATTTTTGCCATATAATCACTTACAGAAGAAAAAGTCTTGAACTCTGTGTGAATCTTGGGAAGAGTGCCTCAGATTCCCTCTCTGAATCAACCTAAACCCTAAATCCTAAGGACTGTCATTGTCTAATATTTCCTTGGCAGATATAAAACGAATGCTGTGTTGGGTCTTTCCCTGATGCTCCAAGTTGTGTCAGCTGCCCATCTTGTGTCCCATAGAAACCAGCATATATTTCCCTGGCCGGTTTGGCTTGGAGCATCAGCCTGCAAACCAGAGAGTCCCGGGTTCAGTTCCTGCTAAGGGCAGGTACCCAAAAAGAAAAGAAAGAAAGAAACCAGTATATACCTACACTGGCCTGTCACACACACTTACCAAAACTGCCTATTTACTTGTCTGACACTTTGTTTATGTAACACCAACTCTTATAACCAATCTCTACTTAGTCAACACTCTGAATAGAGCCTTCACCCCCACAGCCTGCTGAACTGAGGAACACTGAAGCTAACTTCTGAGGACTGGTTGGTTGTTTGAAATGTGTTCACACATTTTCTGTTTCCAACAGCTAAGTTGTGAATTTGCCAAGAGCCAATGGTGTTTGTTTCCAAATCTTTTTGTGCTTTAGTTGATATTGTAATCATGTCATTTAACTGACTATGATGTAAACCCATTAAATGTAAGGGCAAAAAGAGAGCTGTTACACCAGTAACACTAAAGAGAAAGTGAGTCATTGTAGAAATGCCATTAAATTAGCAATGAGAGAAAGGGTCTCAAAAAATTGGAAGGCAACGCCAGTTAAAATTTGGAAAGATTTTGGGTTTGGTTTGCTTTCAAGTACTTAAGTTTTAGCTTCACTTTAAAGAAATGAATCTGGACACTATAAGCAATGCTTACACTGGATGGGGTTCATGTAAGTAAAACGACCGGACCTCCTATCACCAGACTCATAATCAAAGAGAAAAATGTGACCCTACATTAAAAGATTGATGATTACATATTCTCGTGACTGGTATAAGCTAAAATAAAATTTATAAGGTATATATACATCATTTTAATGATATTTGGAGCAATTTTTTCAGTTAACCAAACAGTAACTAACATGAATCACATTATCTTACATTATCTTGGTTATTCAATGTATCTCAGGACTAACATAGCTGGAACATAGCTGACCATTAGTAAAAGCTGGAAGGAAGGAAGAACGAAAGGAAGGGAGGAAGGGAGGAAGGAAGGAATCATATGAGTGGCTTTGAGTGATTAAGTGAAAGTCAGTTCTTAGGCTACCAAAGTGGCAGGTCAGGAAGGTGCAACACCTGAAAAGTGCATCACAAGGTGAGAAGAGTTTAGTTTGCCCCAACCTCCTCCCTCCAAAAAACCTTTCAAGCCAAAACTTTGTTTTTCCTACTAGCAGTAGATTTGTTATCTAAACCAAGCTCCCAAGAAATTTAAGATCTCTCAGATGACTGCTTCTCCTGCATTTTATATGTATGCCCTTCCTCCAAACGTTTGCAAATTAGTCTATTGAGTATGCAGGAAGATATATTTTACACATCTCCACAGCCAGTGGAATGTAAGGGGACAGTCTAAAATTAGCAGTAGGGGTAATTCTGATTTGACAGTTTTCAGCTCCGGATGTGTCTAAGGTTAAGAAGTTTCTATTTTATGCATAATTGTTGGGAAGACTGCTCTACAAGACTGCTCTACAAGAGAATAGCAAACTAAAGGAAAATAGTATTGGTTAAGCCCTACCAAGCCCTGTGCTGGTCCTTTACCTATTTAATCATGCAGTGATTCTGTAAGGGAGGTATTGTTACTCTCATTTTACAGAGGGGAAACAGGCTCATAGAAGTCAAGCCATTTGCTCAAGATCATAGCTGGTAAAGGGCCCTGGCCAGTTTGGCTCAGCGGTAGAGCGTCGGCCTGCGGTCCAGAGAGACCCGGGTTCGGTTCCCGCTAAGGGCATGTACCTCGGTTGCAGTTTGTCCCCGGCCCTGGTTGGTCGTGCGGGTGGCAGCCACTCTATGTGTCCCTTTCACGTCGATGTTTCTCTCTCTCTCTTCCTCTCTCTCTCTCTCCCTCCCCACTCTATCTGAACAAAAAATAGAAAAATGTCCTCGGGTGAGGATTTAAAAAAAAAAAAAAAGTATTTTATGTCGGCCTGCGGTCCAGAGAGACCCGGGTTCGGTTCCCGCTAAGGGCACGTACCTCGGTTGCAGTTTGTCCCCGGCCCTGGTTGTGTCGTGTGGGTGGCGACCACTCGATGTGTCCCAGAGCTGGTAAAGGGAAGAAATTCTCACTGCCCTTCCCAGCTCCACCTTGCCCTCCAGCATTGTTTCCACAATACTTGTGCTATTTGAAATTGGTTTGCATTAACAGCTAAACCCACAGGAAAGTCTAGAGGTTCAAAATTTTATCTAGTCATAACTGAGGGCAGAAACCTACAAAAAGAGACCCCGTGTCTCCGTTCTCATCACAATGCAAGCTGCATACTGTCTGCCACTCCAAATTATGCGAGGCGTGGAGTAGCACTTGAGTACACTGGAGGGTCCTTGTACACATTTGGGTAATTAGGACTCGGATTCTTCTAACCACTCATTGACCAAAGCAATTTCTCTCACAGAAGCTTCTGCTAACATATTTTTTTTTCTTCTTCTTAGACTGCATGAAACTATTTCCCAGGATAAGAGTTCCACCTGGAGGATGAGAGAGAATCTGGACCACCCTCTACAAAATTATAAACTATACAAGGCTGAATACAGAATAAATGCTCAAGAAATTGCACTAAGTATGACCATTATGGCATGATCATATGTAACCTTCAATAACAACTCTGAGAGCGATCCTATTAGTATTCCCATTTTGTTGATAAGGTAACTGAGGGTTTAAAGCCAATCATTTTCTGAATTCATTCAGTTATTAAGTAACAAAGAGGTAATAAAAACTCAGGTTTCCATAAACAAATTTTGGACCTATTTGGGACTATTACATACTGAATCTTTATGCAATGGAAACACTAAAAGATTTACTAATGGATTCAGAAGTCAAAACATTATCCTTTGCCTCTAATCCCAACCCCAAGGAACTACCCGGCCTGAATGCCTCCCACAGCCCTTGAGCTACAATGCTCTGAAACACTATAAAGTTCCTGTCACAAGCAAGCTCGTTTAAGCCCATTCACACCCAAGTGTAAATAAAGCTTAATCAATAAGGCTTACGTTTTAGTTATTTATTTATTCAAATTGATTGTTTAAGCTTAACAAATAAAACTTAAGCAAAAATTCATTATTTCTTTGCCATGCAATTAATTATTCACATCTAAATTAAGATAAACAAGGTTTAATATATTAACCCTTGATAGAAAACCCCAGTCAGGTCTGGGCTGCCCCTGAGTTCATTTCCTTCTTTCTGCTCAGCTTCTGTACTTTTCCCTTCCTAGAGGCTATAACTACCCATCCCATCCCTCAGGAGTCTTCTCCCCCAAGTCCATCTCCAAAATGAGCACAGTTTCCATAGCAACCCTAATTTGTACAAGTTTTGAGACAAATTCACAGACCCTTTGTGTTTTAAGGGTTTCCTTAAGGAGTATAAGGGCAAGTAAACAGAAGATAACATGGGGTTATGTGGTAGTTTTTATTTTCTGAGATAGCCATAACGTGTCCAGCCCACCTGCTCTTTGGCACTCTTTGTATTAAGTGGCAAGATCTGTGTTCCCTTCTTTGAACCTGGGCGGATCTTTGTGACTGCCTGACAACAGAAAACAGTGGAAATGATGCTATGTGACCTCCCAATAAAAAAAAAGAAAATATGCCATAACCTTTCTCCTCACCTTTAGAATTCAGACACCATACTATAAATAATCCCAAACTAGCCCATGGGGGAAAACCAGACTGAAGAAATCATAGGTAGGTGTTCTCGACAGATCAGCTAGACTGGTTTTCCAATCTCCACACTCTCATAACACTTCATCTTATCTCCCAATGACACTGAGCTTATTGAAAGTAATCAGGACCCCTGGCTCAATACCTGATACATACTAGCACTATAAAAATGTTTTGGTTTTTTTAATGCAATAACTAAGTGGAATATTAATTCTTAGTTGTTGATCAAGGAAGGCTACCTGAGAAAGGTAATATTTGAGCTGGGTATAAAAATAAATGGGTTGAACTGGAGCATTCCAAGCAGGGAATTCTGTTTAAGTAAAAACTCACAGACAGCAAAGTGATGGGCACTTACAGGGGTAGCAAAAAATGTAGAGAAGTAGGAGCACAAATCATATAAGAAGAAACAGTGGGAGAAGAGTTTGGTTAGGTAGGGTGTGGTGGGTCATTTAGTGATTCAAATGAGAGTCTTAACAATTTCAACTTTACTTGGTGACCATTGGGAGATACTGAAAAGTTCTAAGGAAAGGAGTATTGATATCATGTTTTTTCTAAGTCCCTGTTTCAAATTACATGTCACTTGTTCACAACATATGTGTTGATCTAATTAATCATACTTTACATAAATGTTTGCACATGTTTCCATACCTACTAGTCAATGGTGTTAGGATTCCTGGTCAAAATCATGCCCCTGGGTACAACAAATGTTAATTCCTTGACCTACTCTGAGAACCTGGGGATGTGCTTAGAGATAATTGGCACCTTGTGACAAGTTTTCCAGGTCCCAGTGCAATGAGCTCCAGATGGAATAATCAAGCAGCACTCTTGTACCTCCCTCAGCAAAACTGATGTGATAAAAGGATCATTATATAAAGAGAAGCAACAGAATTAATAACTCCAGCAGCCCCTCAGACAGTGCTTTGCAAAGAATCATTACCAAATAGCCTGAGGCTGATGTTTCTTTGACAAGCGCAAGCTGGGACCAGCTTTCTTTATTTGTGGCTCTAAAGGAAAAAAATTTGTAACTTTTCACATGATTTTTAAAGTGTATACCAGAATGATCACTAAAAACAGATTCTTCTATTAGGGTAATTCATGTGTATTCATCAAACACATAGTGAATATCTACAATGTGCTAGCCATTTATACGCACTACTTCATTTAATCCTGTCTTAATGTTCATGAGAAATGGGTCAAGTAATCAGGCCAAGGTCCCACAGTAAAAGCTAATTTCAAACACTGGCTGGCTCTAACTCTTTTATTCTTCCATCACCCAATTTTGTCTCTCTCTGTATGACAGGAGGCAGATTGGTTTTGGGAGCACAAAAGTAAGATGTCATTCTTACTATCAAGGGCCTCACAAACTATGTGGCAGATGATAGGTTAACAAAGAAGAAATAATTAAGGGCTAAGTAAACATGCCAATGAATTAAAGGATAAGTATGTCTCGCCAAAAGAACGTGGATGGCCTTACAAAGAAGAAAAATTCAACATGGGTTTTCATGAATGAACTGGTTAGACTGATGGTAGACTAGAGAAGACCACTAAGTGACTCCCACTACTGATATTATGAGCTGAGACGGGTTGTCGGAAGAAACCTGACAGAAACCTGAGTCTAACAGAAACCTCAGAATCAATTCTAAATATTGGATCTGTCATATAAATATCTAAAGAAACATTTATGTGTATATAAAATATAAAACAATGTCTTGAAAGTAAAACTAAGAAAAAGAAAACATTACTTGTAAATCAGAACCACAATAATCTTGGCCAGGTTGCTCAGTTGGTTGAAGCATCATCCTTTGCACCAAAAGATTGTGGGTTTGATTCCCAGTCAGGGCACATACCTAGGTTATGGGTTTGATCCCCATTTGGGGCATGTATGGGAGGCAACTGATTGATAATTCTCTCTCACGTTGATCGATCTCTCTCTCTCTCTCTCTCTCTCTCTCTCTCTCTCTTTCTCTCCCTCCCTCCCATCATCCCTTGCTCTCTCTCTAAAAATCAATAGAAACATATCCTCAGGTAAGGATTCAAAAAAAACCCCACAAGATATTATCTCACACCTGTTATGTCTTATTTATTATCAAAAAGGTAAGAAATAACAAGTGTTGATGAGAATGTGAAAACAGGGAACCCTTGTGCACTGCTGGTGGGAATGCAGATTGCTGCAGCCACTATGGAAAACAGTATGAAGGTTTCTCAAAAAATAAAAAATAGAACTACCTTATGATCCAGCAATTCCACATCTGGGTATATATTCAAAGAAAACAAAACATTAATTTGAATAGATATATGCACCCCTAGGTTCACTGAAGCATTATTTACAATAGCCAAGACATGGGAACAACTTAAGTGTCTACCAACAAAGAAAATGTGGTGCTATATCCTATACCAGAGGACGCAGGAGGGGTCTCAGCCACCTGTGCATTAAGTAATAGGTAGATAGACCTCAGTTCCAGCTTTGACCCTGATGTGATCTGTGAACCAGCACTAGGCCCTCTCTACTGAGGCCCAGAAACCCTGGAGAACACTGCCTGAGACCCATGGATGAGAGAGCCTTTGTGGAAGTGCAGGTTTTCAGAGAAGAAGATCCACCACTAAGTTGGAGCAAAATATATCAGTATAGTAGCATTAGAATGGGCTGCATAGCTTAGGGCCGTGAGAGAGCTTCACAGCCACAGTTGTGAGGCAAAAGGAGAGCATGTGAGTAAGCATCCAGCTTCCCCAGGTTCAGGGACACTGCCAAAGAGGCTCATTTCTCTCGCCATCCAAAGTATTAAACCAGGTGCTTCATGACTGAAGAAAGGGATGGGGAAAGTGCATAGATACCCAGAGGCCATTAAAAGGACTCAGCTTATACTAACTGTGTGATGGAATCCACCAACCAGCCTGCCCACAAACTGCTGAGAGAACCCCATCTGATCCACATACTCCCATCACCCCACATGCCTTAATTACACACACCCACTCTGCCACCGGTTACCTGTGTGCCTTCTTGAAGGTGGCATCCAGGGAGGGTGGAAGACTAGTGAGCATGGTGTGAAGCATGCTTAAATCTGTGGGCCAGGGAGAGACCACAAACTTGAGCTGTAGCTCCACCTTTGAGAAAACAAAAGACAGGTTATCAGCATTCCAAGTGCCTAGTTCATTGTGGGATCCAGTGAAGACACCCAAGCTTTAAAAATTCTGCCACAAGAGGGTGCGAGAAGCCTGGAGCAGGTGTGTCTCACAGAAGGTCTGAGAAAGCCTTAGAATGGAGCAGGGCAGTCAAGATGAAAGAGTAGGTAAAAATGGTACGCACTTCCTAACCACATCAAAATTACAACTAAGCGACATCATTGACAACCTCCTGCCATCTAGCTGAACAGAAGTCCTATAACTAAGCACATAAATAAGAAGCCACCTCAAGACTGGTAGGAGAGGTGAAGACACTGGCCTGGCTGGTCCCACACCCACATGTGGCAGTTAAAAATCAGGAGAAATGTATCCTCTGCAGAGGCCTTCACTGAATAGCAAGAGGTCCCAGCCTCCCAGCCCAAGGTTCTAGTGAAAACCAGTGGAGATTGTGGCTGAGTGAGACAGAGGGCTTTTGGAGTCCCAGGTAATTCCTCTTAAAGGGCTCGTGCACACAGACTTAATGATGAACTCACTTGCTCTGAGCTCCAGCACTGGAGCAGCAGCTGGAAAGGTGCTAGGGACATAGGTGGAGGAACCAAATTGTCTGGCTTTAGAACAAGGGCTGGAGGGGACAGCTTTCTCCCAGACAGAAGTGCTGGCAGAAGTCATTGTTCCTCTCCTGAGCCCTCCCCCAACAGAGCTGGAAGGCAGGAGCCATATCTGAGTCTCCATCAACCTGGCAAACATTGTTCACCCCACCCTGGTGATCCCTTGAGACTCCACCCTACCCAACTTGAGGGCCCACCCAAGCCACTTTCAGTGGCTTTTCCATACAATTGGCATGTCTTGGCTCATGCTGAAGATTTTTCTAAAATCTCTCAAAGATTCCCAAACCCCAAACAAGCAGCATCTGGCCTCAGCATGCCCATACCTCTTGCTAAATAGCCCCAAGTCCAGCACTATTTTGCAACTGAGCCACTCCCCGGCATCTCCAAGCCCAGTACAAAGTAGCAACCAATGCAAATCACTTTGTGGCTCATACCAATAGCTCTGGGCAGGGCACTGGCAGCGTCTGATCTTGGCCTGCACCAGAGTCCCTGCCAAGAGACCCCAGAACCAACACACATAGTGGCCAGCTTTAGACCACACCAGAAGACCATCCACAAATGACACACCCAAAGATCAGACTTGGCAGGCATGAAATATTCGAAGTGATGAAAAGCAATGACCTACAATCAAGATTACTCCACCTAGGAAAGCTATCATTAGATTCCAAGGACAGATAAAGAACTTTCTGGACAAGAAAAAGCTAAAGATCATCACCACCAAACTAGTATTGTAATATAAATATTAAAGGGGCAAGAGGAAGAAGAAGAAGAAGAAGAAGAAGAAGAAGAAGAAGAAGAAGAAGAAGAAGAAGGAGGAGGAGGAGGAGGAGGAGGAGGAGGAGGGGGAGGGGGAGGGGGAGGGGAACAACAACAAGAAGAACAAGAAGAATCAAAATTGTGAATAATAAAATAGCAATAAATAAATATCTATCAAGTATTACTTTAAATATAAATAGATCAAGTTCTCCAATCAAAAACATAGAGTGGCTGAATGGATAAGAAAACAATACCTTTACATATGCTGTCTACAAGAGACTCACTTCAGATAGAAATATACACAGAGTAAAAGTATGGAAAGGGATATTTTATGAAAATGGAAACAAAAACAAAAAGCAGGAATAGCAACACTTAAACTAGACAAAATGGACTTTAAAACAAAGGCTATGATATGACAAAGGACCCAGCAATTCCACTTCTGGTTATTAATCCCAAGAAACCCAAACACTAATTTGAAAGAACATATGCATCTATCTATATGTTCATTGCAACATTATTTATAATAGCTAAACTAAGCAGCTTAAGTGTCCATCAATAGAAGAATAAAGAAGTGGTGAATATATACAATGGAATGTTACTCAGCTATAAAAAAGAAGGAAACCTTGCCATCTGTAACAACATGGGTGGACCTAGATGCTATTGTGCTGAGTGAAACAAGTCAAACAGGGAAAGACAAATGCCAAATGATTTCACTTATATGTGGAATCTAAAAACCAAAATAAAGGGTCCAACAAAACAGAAACAAACTCAGATACAGAGAACATTTTGATGGTTGCCAGATGGGATGGAGGTTGGGCGGATGGGTAAAAAGGGGGAAAGGATTAAAAAGTACAAATTGGTAGTTACAAAATAGTCATGAGGATGTAAAGTATAGCATACGAAATATATCAATAATATTGTTTAAACTATGTATGGTTTCAGATGAGTACTAGATTTATTGCAGCAATCACTTCATAAATGATATAAACGTCTAATCACTATGTTGTACACCTGAAATTAATATAATATTGTATGTCAATTGTAATTTAATTCTTTTATTTTAAATAACTGAGCAACAATAAAATAAAATTGGTCAAAAAAAAAAGAATCTAGCAGAACAGATAAAAGATATTGCTGCCCAGAAGTCAGTATAAACTGGAAGAGGTGTCTACTACTTCAGATGTGAAGACAGCAACATGAGAAATCAAGGAAATATGACAACATTCTAGCAACTGAACTCAAAGACAAGAAGACCTACAATTTACCTAATAAAGAATTCATACTAGCTGTTTTGAGGAAGCTCAAAGAGCTACAAGAAAACAGAAAGACAATTCAGGTATATATGTGAGATATAAACAGCAGACAAATACAGACATAGAGAGAGATAGAGATAGAGACAGAGACAGAGACAGAGACAGAGACAGAGATAGATACACACACACAGGGTGGGGAAAAAGTCTATTTACAGTTGTATGTGAAACAGAGTTTATTCTTGTATTATTATTTATTAATTATTGTATTATTTTTTTATATGAACAACTGTAAACCTACTTTTTCCCTATCCTGTGTATATATATAAATATTCTTTTTTTTTTTTTAACATCACCCGAGGACATTTTTTTTGTTTTTTGTTCAGATAGAGTGAGAGGGAGAGGGAGGGAGAGAGAGAGAGAGAGAAACATCAACGTGAAAGAGACATATCGAGTGGTTGCCACCTGCACGACCCAACCAGGGCCGGGGACAAACTGCAACCAAGGTACATGCCCTTAGCGGGAACCGAACCCAGGTTTCTCTGAACCACAGTCCGACGCTCTAACCGCTGAGGCAAACCGGCCAGGGCTATAAATATTATTCTTATTCAGCCATGCTAAGTGAAAAAAGTCAGACAGAGAAAGAAAAATTGTGTATGTTATCACTTATATGTGGAATCTAAAAAAAAGCCAAACTCACGGAAACAGAGAGTAGAATGGTGGTTCCAGGAGATGTGGGCTGGAGAAATAAGGAAATTGGCCAAAGGGTACAACCTTCCAGCTCTAAGATAAAAAAAAGTTCTGGGAGCCCTGGATGGTTTGGCTCAGCAGTTAGAGCATTGGCCTGAGGACTGGAAAGTCCCGGGTTTAGTTCCAGGTAAAGGCACATACCACGGTTGCAGTTTGTCCCTGGCCCCAGTTGGGGTTGTATGGGTGGCAGCCACTTGATGTGTCTCTCTCACATCAATGTTTCTCTCTCTCTCTTCCTCCCTCCTGCTCTATCTGAAGATAAAAAATGCAAAAAAAAAAGTCATGGATCAAAAAGCTGTGGTACATATACACAATGGAGTACTACGCAGCGGTAAGAAAGAAAGATCTCTTATCCTTTGAGACTACATGGAGGGACCTTGAAAGTATCATCCTAGGTGAAACAAGCCAAACAGAGAAAGACAAGTTTCATATGATCTCACTTATTTGTGGAATATAATGAACATGAACAGTTTGAGGAATGGGGTAGTCCCAGAGACGCGGAAGCAGGGTACAGACTGACAATCCCCTAAAGAGGGGGGAGGTGGGGGAGGGATGAACCACAGAACTTATATGCATGTATGCATGAACAGTGGACATGGACAACAATCTGAGGAAAGGGCAGGGAGGGAGGGGAAGGGGGAATCAGTGGGGGGAAAAGGAGAAACATCTGTAACAAAAATTAATCAATAAATAAAAAAAAAAGTCTTCGGGTGAGGATAAAAAAAAAAATTTCTGGCAATCGAATGCCTGGTATAATGATCATGTTTACTAGCAGTGCGTTACATGCTTCAAAGCTTTTCAGAGAGCAGATACCAAATGTCCTCAGCACAAAGGAGAAACAGCAATTCCGTGATGTGACAGACGTGTCAGCTAACACAATGGTGGCACTCATTTTCAACATATAAGTGTATCAAATCAACGCATTGCATACCTCAAACTTACACCATGTTATATGTCAATTATATCTTAATAAAGTTGAAAAAGGGAAAAAGCTAGCCCAGCCAGTGTGGCTCAGTGGACTGAGCATTGTCCCATGGACTGAAAGGTCCCAGTTCAATTCCCCATCAGGGCACTGCTGGGGTTGCAGGCTTGATCCTCAGTAGGGAGCATGCAGATTTTTTTTAAAAATCAATAAAAACTTATTTTTTAAAAAGAAAAGAAAAAGCTAAGTAGACTTTTAGAAAAATGACTAACAGACATAACCAGCATTTCAAAGAAGTACAAACAAGTGGTCAATCTACAATTGAAGAGACAATAAACATTAAAATTAGGAAAATGTAAATTAGACTCAGAAATATATACAACCTCACATCCATTAAATTTTCTTGACAATGCCAAGAAAGCCAGGGTGGTCCAAGCATTGCTGAAGAAATAGAACAAGAAAGCTATCCGGTGCTGGTTTTCCATCTTGGAGTCAACCATCATTACTGCTCCTCGCCCTCTCAACCCCATCTCTCTCCAGGACAACAGCAAGAACAGGGGGCATGCTTGGGCATTATACTAGAGAGCTGGATGTCAGCAACCTGTGCCATATTCAGATTTATTTGGAGATAACAAAATAATAGAAACAAAATTATTGAATTCTAGTTTAATAGGAAGCCTATAGTTTTAGGCAGTGATTCTCAAACTTCATCACATACCACCATCACCTGGAGAAGTTCACAGATTATCTGGCTTCACCATCACAGTTTCTGATACAGGCGTCTGTGATGAGGCCAAAAAATTTGCATTTCTAACAAGTCCCCATGTGATGCTGATGCTGGTGGTCCAGTGAACACACTTTGAAAACTCTTGCTCAAGAGAATAAATGTTAATCTATTATGTTCTGCGAAGAAAGGAATGATGTAATGGAAGTTAATAGGACATTTATTTGGGGCCCACAATGTGCCAGGCTTTTAAATAAATTAATAGTTACAGAAAATCCATAAAGCAGGTGTTATTAATCCCATTTCACAGATAGGAAACTAAGGCTCTTGTAGGTTAAGTAATTTGTCTAGTATCCCACAGGTAATACATGGTAGAGGAGAGGTTAAAATAAAAATCCATGTGACTAAATTCTGATACACTTTGCTCCATACCCCATGACTCTCAATGAGACAAAACATCCTCTATTACTGATATCATTGCATAAGATGTGAGCATGACAGTTGCCTGACATGTGCAACTACATTGTGTGTGGGTGTTGGAAATGTAAAACCAATATACCAGTGAAGCAAATACTAGTCCACCCCTAACGGCCTTGCTAACACCATAATGAAGTGAGAAAGAACACTGTAGATTCTTCTTTATATTTTTCCCTGTTTTATAGAGAACTATGAACATACAATATGCTTATTAAAGCTATAAACCTATTGAGCACAACTCATTTCAGTTATGTTAACTTCTTAGCAAATACTTAGGCTCTTTGTATAATGCCCCAAAATAAAGGATTCCAACTGAGATCATAAGAAAACATCACTTGCCCGGCCAGTGTGGCTCAGTGGTTGAGTGTCGACCCACACACCAAGAGGTCACTGGTTTGATTCCCAATCAGGGCACATGCCCAGGTTGTGGGCCCCATCCCCAGTGGGGGGCATGCAGTAGGCCGCCAACTGCTGTTCTCTCTCACTGATATCTCTCTCTCTCTCTCTCTCTCTCTCTCTCTCTCTCTCTCTCCCCTTCCTCTCTCTAAAAATCATTAAAAAAAAAAAAAAAAAAAAAAAATTAAAAAAAAAAAAAGACATCATTCCATGTAACGCATTCAACATTTTTAACCAGTCCCTCTCAAGTTGGAGCATTAACCAAATCAGAAAATTAAAACAATCACGCAAACAAAATCAACTCTTACTTTTATATTTTTATTTTTATTTTTATTTTTTTCTTATCCTCACCCGAGGACATTTTTCCATTTTTTGTTCAGATAGAGCGGGAGGGAGAGAGAGGAAGAGAGAGAAACATTGACGCGAAGGGACACATCGAGTGGCTGCCACCCGCACGACCAACCAGGGCCGGGGACAAACTGCAACCGAGGTACGTGCCCTTAGCGGGAACCGAACCTGGGTCTCTCTGTACCACAGGTCGACGCTCCAACCGCTGAGCCAAACCGGCCAGGGCTCAACTCTTACTTTTTATGTCCAATGTTTTCATGACCCTAGGAGCTATGGAACACAAAATGAAGTGGCTGTTTATGTCAGATTCCTCAGACTCTTCTTAAAGTTGAACTAGAAAACACTTCTTGGGGATTTTTAAAGTTGGAACTGACAGCCAGAGCTCTTTAAGGTGCCCATGGTTTCTGAACAGGATTACACTACTAATACTGTGTGTGTGACTAGCAGTTCAGAAGAGACAAGGCATTAAACAATGCAAACATTTATTACTATTTAAGCTTCATGTTAACATCCCTTACATCTTACAACTCGTCAAAAATTCAAAAGGATCAAAAAGCTCACTTGCATTTGTGTAGTGCTTACTAGCATGAATAACTCTCTACTTCTACATTATCTCTTTAAAGCAGAAAAAAAAAAAAAAAAAAAATCCCATGCCTTCGCATGTGGACAAAACCCAGACTTACGATGAAGTGCAAAATAGCAAATTGCTACTCAGCAGAATTAGTCTAGGCTGTCATAGGAGTACAGGAACAAATGTTAAAGTAATCAGCTAACTACACTATAAATTGGGGCTCTGGTCTCCAATTCCAGTGGAGGGTATGGCTCCTCACACCAACAAGCAATGCTCAGGACACCCACTAGGTGTCCTATAATTGAATTCTTCTGACACTATCTCCCAGGACATAGCTTCAGATTCCACGGGTTAAGGGTGGAGTCCCACAAGACTGCCTGGACCCCACATCAGACACTGTCAAAATCCCAGGATGTTACTTGTATTTCTGACTGACTGGCTATAGATCAGAGGTTCCCACGTCTCCTTCCTTGGGTTTGATTAATTTTATAAAGTCTCCCACAAAACTCCGGAAACCTGTTTACTCATGAGATTACCAGTATATTAAAAAAGGATATAATTCAGGAACAGCCAGATGGAAGAGGTGCACAGGGCAAGGAATAATAAAAGAAATCAGAGCTTCCACACTCTCTGGGAGTACCACTCTCCCCTAATTTACAGGAGTTCATCAACCCAGAAGCTCTCTGAACCCTGTCCTTTGGGGTTTTTATGGAAGCGTCATGACCTAGGCATGATTGATTAAATCATTGCCCAGTGGTAATTAATTTAACCTCCAGTCTTCCTGTCTTCCCAAAGGTCAAGGACTTAAAATCTCAACCCTCTAATCACATGGTTCATTCCTCTGGTGACTAGCTCCCATCCCTAGGTGGTAGAAGGGCATCCAAAAGTCACCTCATTAACATCACAGAAGACACCTTTATCACTCTCATCACTTGAATTTCCAAGGGATGTGAATTTCTGATCAGAATGGCAAAGTAGGTTGTGAGTGCAAGATTAAAGAAACGGGAGGAGGAGAGAAGGCAGCACCTCCTGTAGACCTACTGAGTGCTGAGTCCAGGCATGGATGCTCTCCCTGCCTCTGCTCCCTGCAGGCTGAGGAGGGAGTGTACACTTACGGCTCTGAAGATGAGGTTCAAAGCAGCCATCAGAGGTAAGAAGTTTTTGGTTGTTGTTTTTTTTTAATGTATGCACAAAACCATAATGGGATACTACCTCACTCCAGTTAGGATGTCCACTATCAAAAACAAAATAACAAGTGTTGGTAAGGATGTGGAGAAACTGAAATCTTGACCATTGTGGTGGGAATAGAAAATGGTGCAGCCACTGTGGAAATCCATATGGAGGTTTCTCAAAAAATTAAATAGAGGACTAATATGATACAGCAGTTCAATTTCCGGATATGCTCAAAAGAACTGAAAGCAGGATTTCAAAGACATATTTGTATATTCATATTTATATCAACATTATTCGCAGTAGCAAAAGATGGAGCAGCCCAAGTGTCCATAGATGGATGAATGGATAAGCAAAATGTGGCCTACATGCACAATGGGATATTATTCAGCCTTAAAAAGGAAGTAAATTCTATCACGTGCTACAACTTGGATAAATCTTGAGTAAAATAAGCCAATCATAAAATATCAAATACTGCATGATTTCACTTATATGAGGTAGCTAGACAAGTCAGATTCATAAAGACAAAAATAGAATGGTGGTTACCTAGGGCTAGAGGGAGGGAGATTGGGGAGTTATTGTTCAATAGGTACAGAGTTTTCAGTTTTGCAAGATGAAAATACTTCTGGAAATTGGTTGCACAACAATGTAAATCTATTTAACACTACTAAACTGTACACCAAAAAATGGCTAAGATGGTGACTTTTGTTATGTGTATTTTACCAAAATATTTTAAGTGTGAAAAATGTGTGTTCTACTTCATAATATATCCATCTAATTTTAATTTTTTTTTAGAAAAAGAACATTTTAAGGGCTTTTTGGAGCTCTGTGGCAGAAAGGACCATACTAGGTGGATTCTAACATGTTGCCCATGTCATAAGCCACACCACTTTATTACAGCTTTGAGGTCAGTGGAAGAATTATATAGATATTCACTTTTTTATATTTAACAATAATTCGTATTTATCCATACTTTTTTCTTCAGTGTCTGAATGAAATCTGAAGCCTAAATTTTCTCCTCTGCATAAAATATGCTCATGATAGTGGCCTTTACATCCCATTAACATTAACAATGTAATTTTCAGGCAAACAGAGGAATATTGGTGTTTCATTTGCATCACCTTCAGAAGTTATTATTTTTCTTAACTGAAGAAAGTATCCTGAGTTAGGGAACTTTAGAGGCAGAGAGAGCTGTTTGGCACCTTAATGACAGTACTTTAAATACATAACTTGGTCATTCCAACCTCCCACTTTAAGATTTTCATGATCTACTTTGAGAAATTTGGCAGTTTCTATTCATTGTAGCACCTGGCGTGTGTCAGTCATTCTTCTGCAAACAAAATATTTTTTTTATTTTAGTGCCGCATAATGCAGTATTTTATGGCATTTAAATAAATAATTACAGATCCAAAATTAGCTAACATGCACCCCCTTGTAATCATATTGATCAAAATATTTCAACTGAGTTAGCAATCAAGTGATTAAATAACCTGCATGTATGGGACAAGTTCATAAATCTCAGGCAATATAATAGTTCAGTGACGAACTCTTCTGTTTGACAGTTGTTTACCTTAAGTGTGAGATGCCTCTCCATCCCAGAAACATTAACATGTAGGAGCAAGTATCTTATTGTTAAGGGAATAACATAATAACATAATATAATGGCTGCCTTTTATTGAGTGCTTACTATATGAAAGACATTTTGTAAAGGTTTCATACCTTTATTACCACTGATAAAATTAAGGTCCAGAAAGGTTAGAAAATTTTTCTGAAATCAACAAATAACAGGGCTTTGAATTCCGGTGTGACCAAAAAGTTTATATGATTTTCTTTCCACCACCACTGTTTCCCTATCGGAGATGCACATGAGGATGACCTGTGAGTGTGGGTTTTATCCAGATGGGCAGGCCTGGTGATCTTTCCTATTCAGCCAGCAGTCAGCAGATCGGGCTTTAGGTTCCACCAGGTTGTACCATTATGGTTCTAGTTTCCTATACTCACACATTCACAGTAATCCACGAGTCTCATTCTTCCAGTTTTGAAAGACTGGTTATTTAAAACATAGGGTAGTTCAATTTTTAAATTTTGAGGTAACACCATAGTGTTTTTCATAGTGGTTGAATGACTCCGCATTCCCACCAGCAGTGTACTAGAGTCCCCTTTTCTCCACACCCTCACCAGCACTTGTTGTTCAATGATTTGTTGATGGCAGCCATTCTGACAGGTGTGAAGTGATACCTCATAGTTGTTTTAATTTGTATCTCTCTGATGATTAGTTGTGCATTTTTTCATATGTCTCTTGGCCATTTGTATGTCCTGTTTGGAGAGGTATCTATTTAGATCTATTAATTGGATTCTTTGTCTTCCTTTTGTTGAGTTGTATGAGTACTCTATATATCAATAAAAAGTTAAAAATTGAACTGCCATTTGACCCAGTGATCCCACTTCTGGGAATATACCCTAAGAAGCCTGAAACACAAATCAGAAAGAATATATGTACCCCTATGTTCATAGTAGCACTATTTAAAATAGCTAAGATCTGGAAACAGCCCAAGTGTCCATCACTAGATGAGTGGATAAAAAAAAAAACTGTGGTACATGTACACAATGGAATACTATGCAGCTGTAAGAAAGAAAGACCTCTTAACCTTTGAGGTGATATGGCAGGACCTGGAGAGTATTATGCTAAATGAAACAAGTCAAGCAGAGAAAGACAAATATCTCATGATCTTACTTATTTTTGGAATATAATGTACCAAACAAACTGATAAACAAGATTGACCCAGAGACATAGAGGTTGGGTACAGACTGACAAACCTCAGAAGAGGGAGTAATGGGGGGGGGGGGAGCGATAAAACACAGAACTTATATGCATGTATGCATAACCAATGGACATAGACAACAAACTGGGGACGGGGCGGGGGTGATGGGGAGGAGGGTGTCAATGGGGAAAAAAGGAGAAACATCTGTAATAAAAACAAATTAATAAAAATAAAATAAAATCTAAAGGAAAAAACATAGAGTAACAAAGAAAAACATTGTCCCAATCTTTTTCCCCCCCTGAATATATTTTTATTTCACATCAGTCTAGAAAATCAATCAACCAACCAACAATCACAATTCCATCCAAAATTACTTTTGCCATTACAGAGTTTAGTGCCCATTGTTGGAAGCTGTAGGTTGCAGCAGCTAAAAGGTCAAAGAGATCCCAGAAGCACTGAACACTAGGTCTGGAATGAATCTTGTGTGTGTTACATGTCATTGAATCAGCTCCAACTTCTGGGGACCCTATGAATGACTCATGTCCACACTGTCCTATCTTCAACAGCCTTGCTCAGCTCCTGTAGATTCATGTCTATGACTTCTTTTATGAGGTCAATCCGTCTCATGTATGGTATTCCTCTTTTCCTACTGCCTTCTATTTTTCCGAGAATTATTGTCTTTTCCAAAGAACCCCACCTTCTCATAATGTGCTGGAAGTAGGACAGCAATGTGATGTTTCAAGCTTAATCTTCTCTAGGACCCACTTGAACATCTTTCTGGCAGTCCAGGGTATCCATAGAGCTCTCTTCCAACATCTTATTTCAAATAAATCAATTTTTTTTTCCTATCAGCCTTCTTCCATGTCCAATTTTCACATCTGTATAAAGTAATTGGGAATATGTGACAGTGTGGATGATCTGAGGTTTGGGTGATCTTTCTTAATACTTCCATTGCTGCTCTTCCAAGTCTCAGAATTCTCTTGACTTCTTAGCCTCAGTTTCCATTTCAATTGATGATCTGACTCACTCCTCTGAGCTCCAGCACTGGGACAGCAGCTTAAAAAGAACCAGAGACAGACAGGGAGGAACTAACTTGTCTGGCATCAGGGTGAGAGCTGAGGGGGTGGGCAAATTTTTGCCATTCTTAAATATGGTGTCGGTCTCTCTGAATTTTCAATAACTTTGACCTGTGCAATGCCATAACTTTCAAGTTACCTTTCAGAACAAAGTGCTTAGGCATGGGTAAGCATCATATCCCTTGAGTACACAAACAAATGAAAAATAAAAAATGTATAAACATAAAGGCTAAGTAATTTGTTTAAATTCATAACAGTAAGAAATGGATGACCCAAACCCAGATCTGACACGGGAGCCATGAGTTTTCAAGGAGAACAGGCTTCCTTGATGTTTCTGCTTAAATCAATCATATTTATGAATGTGGATATAAAAATCCCAAATGGGATTGTGTCAAATGGAATTCAGAATGCATCATAATAAAATAAAATCTATATCAAGAATTCAAGGATGGCTAAAAATCAGGAAATTCATTTAATATAATTAATTATATTAATTGATTAAAAGAGATATGCCAGTACAAGAGGTGTTGAAGTTCTAATAAAATATAATATCTTTCATTGTAACAGCCTAAATGTTCAATGGTAGTAAAAAAAAAAAAAAAAAAAAAAAAAGTATATTATGCTCTATCTACTCAGTAAATATAAGGAACCATTTTTTTTTAATCCTCACCCAAGTACATTTTTCCATTGATATTTAGAGAAAATGGAAGGGAGGAGAGAGAGAGACAGAGAGAAAAACATTGATGTGTAAGAGATACATTGATTGGTGACTGGGCCTGGCATCAAACCTGCTATTGACTAGGAACCGAGCCTACAATCCTTCCATGTTCAGGCCAACACTCTAATCACTGAGCCAAACTAACCCAAGCAGTAACACCTTTTTGAAGCTATATAATAACATTATAAAAATGCTTAAGATATTTTCATTGGAAAAAGCCAGTGAATGACATCCTATACAAGATTACAATAATACAAGAAGACCAGCATAGAAATAAAGAAAACTGGAAACGCAAAACCAGAATGTTAAAAGTGATATAATGATGGGCAAGTATTTGGGGTGTTTTTACTTCTTTTCCAGGTATTGATTCTAATATTTCAAAATGAAAAATATAATCTAATGTAAATAAAAGACTTTTGATCATAACTATAAAAAATGTGTTCAAGCCCTGGCCAGTTTGGCTCAGCGGTTAGAGCATCGGCCTGCGGTCCGGAGAGACCCAGGTTCAGTTCCCGCTAAGGGCATGTACCTCGGTTGCAGTTTGTCCCCGGCCCTTGTTGGGTCGTGTGGGTGGCGACCACTCGATGTGTCCCTTTCACGTCGATGTTTCTCTCTCTCTCTCTCCCTCCCACTCTATCTGAACAAAATATCAAAAAATGTCCTCGGGTGAGGACTAAAAAAAAAAAAAACATGTGTTCGAGCCCCCTTCACCTTTCTTCTGAATGCTTGTATCCATTTTCCTCCTCATCCTCAGGGCAGTTTGGTGTTTCAAGGATTCATGTTTCCCAAGAACTGCAAATACTTTATTCTGCACATCACCAGTTCCACACCTCATCAGGGGACTGCAGGGGACACAGGCACTTTTTCTGCATACTGGTCTTTTAATAGTGGTCACAGGGATTAAAGCATTTTGTCTGCTGTCATACTTAGTTATTTCTGGAAATAAAATTACATTCTGAATATAAGACTTGCCAGCTTTCTTTTGGATAGGAAACAAGCTTTTTAGTTAGAAGAGATTAAATTGATTTTCTTTTCTCATTCCAAAGCTCAAAACTCCCATGGCCTCGTGATTTGTAAGAATATAAGCCAATGTATTATATATTTCCCATGTGTCACTCAGCCTGTCTTTTCTCTTGTAGAAACTGTAGGCAAATTTTTTTTTTATGTTTTATAAATATACTTTAAACCCGAAACAAAGGATGTTGCCCGTGGATCATACATTCAAGCCATCATTCTTAGGAATCCCACTGACATATTTATTCAGCTGACAAAGGCCACCTTCAGCCAATACTTTCTCAACTACTTTATTCCAGCCTCCTCCTATCTAGCCCTACTGAGTTCCCCTCCTTTCTCCCAAATTTCTAACAATAATCTTAGTAGATCCCAGAAGCCAATCCTCATAGGTAGCATTATATCTTGAAAGGTGTGGGGGATTTGCTAATCAGAGAGACAGATGTTTGGCCACACACAAACTGTGTGACCCCGGACAAGTTGTGTTATCTCTCACAATATCATCAAGAGTAACCATGCCAGCTCATAAGATTGTCTGTGCGAGGCTGGCACACAGCGGGGGCTGAAATTATGTGTGCTGACAGTTAAAGTAGTACTTACACAAATATCAGCACAGCAGGAGAAGTAAAAGGAAAGCAGTAACCAAGTAGAAGGGTGTTGCCCATTTGTCTAGATTTCGATTCCACACCCTTCTCTGACACCAGCTGTGTGACTCTGGGGCAAAAAGTTTTCCTCTGTGGGCACCTGTTCCTTTGTAAAGGACTGAATTAGATTGCATGATCTCCTGGGCTCTTTTCTGCCTTCCTGAGCTCTATTCTTTTGTTTTCTTCTTTTTTTCATCATGTCAAGTGCACGGCTCTCAAACCCTGCTCACTTCCCCGAGAGAAATCCTGGGCTCCCTTCTTTTCACCTGATGTTTTTTTATCAGCTGTCACTTCCTACACAGGGCTAAGAATGAAAGCGCTTGTCATAGCCCCAAGCAAGATATGTTGCTGAGTGAATAGGGCAAATTCTCTAACCTTCCCACCTTGAGCAGGGCAGCAATGCACAGTGTTTGATCAGACGAAGCTTTTTCCAGCCCTTCCGTCCAGAGCTCTCTCTGTGTTCAACCAGTCACTCACATTCTTGTTACAATTTCCCCGTGAGCCAACAGCAAATTGGAGCCAGAGGGTCTGAGCACTGTATGCACGTGAGAGCCTTGCACCTGGCAATCAATCCCCAGCTGGCCTGCCACAGTTCATCCACAGCAATAGATGTGTCTGGTCGATGCTCACTCGGGAAGATGCAGCAGGCGCTTAATCTGGGAATGAGAGAAGAGAGATCCCTGCTCTCTGAAACAAAGGCTATTTCCACAAATGGCTCAAAGAGGCCTTTCCTTAAGCAGAGGACCTGCCAGAGAGAGACCAGAGGCACAACCCCAGGGGCAGGGCAAAGGCAGGTGGTGGAATCACATAACAGACAAGGAGAGCTGGATCCTGGAATTGTAAAGAATTATTCAGCTGCATAGAGAGCTGTACCTCAATACCAGGTTGAACTCATGTGGGCTATCCTCATATCTCATAAAAGAAAAGGTTACCCTTTCACTGGCTACTTGCTGAAGTCCTCAAAAATGTCCTTAGAAATACCTGCTATCATTGACTGAATAACCCCTACGATTCAATAGCCATGTGTGGTAGATGTTCCCATCTTCCTTTTCCAAAAGAGGAAAATGAGTAAGTGGCTTTACCTAAAATTGGACATTAGCACATTGTCCTAGATCAAGTTCCCTCTCCTTGAGATGAGAATCATGTACAGGTAATTTATGAAGGAGGAGCTCCCAGGGGAAACCAGTAATTGAGTGGGGTGGGGGCAGGGGGAGGGGAGAGGGAAGAAGGTGAAGACAGCAATGGTGCGGTTTTAGGCCGAGTGCTGATGCAAGAGAAGAGCACTGTACGGCCGATTATGTCTCAATCATACCACCCGGGGCAAAAAAAGCCAGGCTGATGGTTGTACTCCCAGCACTTGGCGAAGTGGCAGTCCTCTGAAGAAGAGTCACGGGTGCAGGCTTCCGGTCACAAAAGCAGACCTACCCTGTGAGAGAACAGGGAAGTTCAGAAAGGATGTGTCCAGGAGAGCCTGGGCAGGGCACCGACAGACACAGGAGGCCTCCAACTCAGTCTGTCTTCATCCTAAGCCCTTTCACCTCAGTGCCATTTGTTCTCGACAGCCACTTTGGGGAAAAGACAGGACAGTATGCACTTCCATCATTAACAGATAGGAAAAATGATGCTCAGATTAAGTAACCAACCCAAGGTCACGGAGCTGGTAAGGGGCCAACTAGCACACACACACCCCAATTCTCTGACTCCAAATCCCCTTCTTTTTTTTTTACACCAGGCTGTTTTCTAGAGCAAAGCAGAGGAATGGCTTTGTGACACCACATAAGGGGTACTTGAAGGCATCCTTGCCACCCAATATCCCCCTCAGGGTGCTTATAAGGGCACAGTTAAGAATATATTCCTTTGGGGATGCACTGCCTCCCCACAGGGCCTCTTGAAATGCCACTGTTGCACTGCAGACATTTTCTGACTACACACGTTGTGCCCAGCAGAATGCAGACAGGACTTCAACTTGTGCGGAAGGACCGCACATCCCCGAGGGAGGACACTGCGTGTGTGTAGAGTGCTCAGATCCTCACAGTAACCATATGCAATCGTGGATGAGGAGATTTATCCTCATTTTACAGTTGGAAAAACTGAGTCTGACAAAGGCAACGACTCCAAGTGACATAATACAGAGTAGAAGGGCTAGAGTGGAAAGTCCTTGATTGCCTTACCCGTCTAGAAGACTGTCTTATCTTTGGAATTTCTGAGCACAGTGTAATATCTCTGGGTTTTCCCTGTGTAGAATTGTCTATTTGTTTCCTGTCTCTTAATAGCAGCATCTACTCTCTCTCAAAGAACAATGTTCTCCCATCCCACACGTCTTGATGAGCATGGGAAATTAGAGGTGGAAGCACTTCCACCATCACAGCACTGGGCTCCTGGTCCCAGCTGCCAAATCAGATTACCCTGTTCACACTAGACTGGCTTATAAGAGAGCACATGACTCAACCCAGACAAAGCAGACTTTTGATAGGAATGCTAGGAGAGAGGGTTTCTTTATTGCTGAGAATGTAAATACTAAGAGGCCTGTAAATTTCAACCTTCCAAAACTATATTTCAAACCATTGAAATCAATGTGAAGAAAAGAGAGATAAAGAACTGAGAGATGGAAGGAGGCAAGGATGAAGGGATGATACGAGAAAGGGAAGGAAAGGAGAAAGAGAGATAAAGAGAATTATTGGGGTCTCTTGGATCTAGCCAAGGTTGAAGGGACCCTAGCCACCTTAGACTTTCTAATTACATGAAACATTGCATTCCCTTCTTTTTAAACAAGTTTAAGTTCAGTTCCTGTCACTTCCAACCAAAAAAGGTATTACAAACACTAGGCTACATAACTTTCAGTCATATGTAGATATATCCACATATTTATCTGTGGATATAACATCAACATGGTAATAGATTCCAATCCATTGTAAAGAAATGTTTTTAAAAGAATAATTTCTTTGAACTACCTGGTAAATAACAGACTGAGAAACTATCGACACTTTGCAATAGTAAAAAATGCTAGACATGGCTTCCCAAGATGTGATTCCAACTACGGGTGCATAGATGCACAGAGAACGTGGTGCAAGAGCCAGCTCCATCACGCACCAGCTCTGCCGCCTTGGACAAATCTTTCAGTCTGCTAAGGGTTCATCTTCTCATCTGCTAAATAGGACATCTGCCTGTCTCTCTCACACACTAAATGTGAGAATTTTTAGGGAAAGATGTAAAGGTGCCATATCAACTTCAAAATACTGTATAGATATGAAGGATTGATTACTGAGGCTACCGTGCTGAATAACTGACCTTTTTCCAAAGTGTGTGTGTGTATGTCTGTGCCTGTGCATATGTGTGTACACATAGATGAATGTGCTGTAGGTATAAATATAGAATGAAACAGCATTTCAATGATTGCTTCTCTTGTCACTCTTTACCTTTGATGGAGTAAGTACTCGAGGTGATTTTTGGTTTGCACGGTGCTTCTTGAGTGATTTCCTCCATCAAACATCATAGCAGAAAAACAATAATGGACTTTGACAGATGCTGAGTTAAAGCTGTCTGGATTGTTCAATACAAAACTCAATTCTATATGTACTATTTCATCCTCAAATGCAAATGCTCCTGACAACATGTCCTAGTGGCTTTTAAAGGTTCTGCAAAATGCATGAAGTCTGTTAGACTCTGCCTCTTTAAAATCTAGGTTACTGAGATCATCCTCCCTCCTTCATCCTCATATCTCATCAATCTGTCCTCCCTGACAGACCTACTTTATTGTTCCTGCCCCATCAGCATTGCCAGATCCTGAATTCAGTCCTTCATCATTTCAGGGCTCCAACACCAGAATGATTTGTTTCTAAAACAACTATCTGGCCCTGGACAGTTTGGCTTGGCAGTTAGAGCATCAGACCAGAGGGCCACAGGTTCAATTCCTGGTCAAGGACACATATTTGGGTTGCAGGTTCAATCCCTGGCCCCAGTTGGGGTCATGCAGGAGGCAACCAGTTGATGTGTCTCTCTCACATTGATGTTATGCATTGAGTACTCTCTATTTTCAGGAGTTCTATTCACTGTGTAGGCAAAAATCGGAGACAGACACAGACAAGTCCTGTATCTTAAAACATAATGGGAAAGACAAGCATTTAACAAACAACATGAAAGGAAATGAAGTGTTTTCATAAGGGATTCAAGGTACCTTGGAGTATTTGGCAGAAAAACTTGACTTCTTCCAGGGAGTCAGAGAAATCCTCTTTGATTAAGCAGAGTTAAGCCGAAGCCTGAAGGATGAGAAGATCAGCCAAGTAAAGGTGGGCATGGGAAGAGCATTCAGAAGAAATAAATAGCACATACAAACCCACATCTGGGGAAGGCAAATGTAGCGTAGTCTTCTCAAGGAAGTAAATAAACAGCCCAGTACAACTGAAGTTCCGAGCACGAGAAGGCCAGTAGCATGTGTGAGGCTGGAAGGGGTGACAGGGATGAGACGAGAAGGCTTGTAGACCCAGTTGAGGAATTGGGCTTCAATATTACTTAGTGAGACTTTGTGCCCTCACTTTGCTTCTTTTTTTTTTCAAACTTCCTACCATCACAGTGACCTGACCATATGGCTGCTTTAACCAGATGCCTTCAGTCATCAAGGGCTCAGTATCTCTCTTTTCTCCAGGGATTAATGTAATTCACATTAGAAAAAGAATTGTCTTTGATTCCATTTATTTAAACAATAAAGTAGAAGCTCCCAAATTAAATTTATAGAGACAGACACATACCTAATACCCCTTATAGAAGGCAGACTGGGTTATATGCCCTGACAGAAATATAAACAAACCTCATATAGAGTATGAGTGAAAATATTAGTTGCAACTTGGAAAGTGGCACTGAACTAGATGTGGGATGGTGGTGAGGACTATGGCATTGTAAGCATAGTTATAAATTAAACAAAGCCACTGAGAAAGGACCATCAGGAGTTTTCAAGGCCAGGCAGTAGTTGTCTATGCCCAGAGCTCAGTACACAAAGTGAGTAAAGGTCAAGACAGTGCCTGGATGATAAGGTGAGGCTATATCTTGAACAAAGTCAGAACACTTGGCAACTGATGAAGCATAATAGTCAAGAGCATGAACTAAGTTTACCATGCAAAAATCTGGGTTCCAATTCTGGTTCTACCATTTTTTATTCTTGTGACCTTGAAAACATAAATTAACATTTCTAAGTTATATCCCAAATAGAAATAATGGTGTCTAACCTGCCTCAGAGAGCCACTGCAAGGGTTAAATGAGATAATAAATGTAAATCTTCTGGAACATGTGATGTCTTTTAAAAAGTTAGATATTTTTAATATTATCATAGTCCAGAAAAATTGCTTTTTCCTGATGTTAAATTTGTTTCATACCCTTAAGAGTATAAAAATAAAATTCTTTTTGTAGTCTATTTAATAAACTACCTTTAGTGAAAGTATAAAATGAGATTAAATTCAGATTTATGTAAAAAATACAGCATTTTGTGTGCAAGAAAAGAGAATGAAGTACATTGAAAAGTGAAAGTGATAAAAAGCTAACAACAACCAAACTTTTCTGAGCACTTATGATGCCTTATATGCCAAACACAGGTAACTACTCCTTCTTAATTGCCCTGTATATCCTATGTCAAGAACTGTGCTGAATCAATGCAAATTACAGAGGGCTTTTTCCATAATAAAGAAAATATCACTTCCACTTACAATAGCTAGAGAAAGAGGAAACCTGAACCTCCCAGGAGGCAGTAAATGGACTGTGAGGAGTTAGGCCCTTTTTACCTGCTGCAACAGGTGACATCAGCCCCAATATCACAAACTTAGAGAACATCTTAGAGAAGCACAAGCAGGAGGCTGGATTTAAAGGAGAAACCCTACCGCCCAGCTGGTGTGGCTCAGTGGTTGAGTGTCGACCCCATGCACCAAGAGGTTGCCCATTCGATTTCCGGTTAGGGCACATGCCCAGGGTGTGGGCCAAATCCCCAGTGGGAGGCATGCAGGAGGCAGCCAATCAATATTCTCTCTCATTGATGTTTCTATCTCTCTCTCCCTCTCCCTTCCTCTCTCTCTAAAATTAATAAAGAAAAAAAAACATTAAAAAATAAATAAAGGAGGAGCATTACCCAAAAAACTAAATCCTTCAAAGTCATCATTTAAACTGAAGAGGACTGAGAGATCAGTAATTAGAAATGTTGGGCCCCCTTCACACACACACACACACACACACACACACACACACACTTCTTTCCAACTTCCCAATAACATAGGGCTTTTGAGGAAGATTAAATAGGTTATAAAAATGAAGTCTATATTCTCTGAGTAATAGTAAGAATAAAATGGTGATCCTAAACACATGCATCATTTTTTCATTACAACAGCTCTGTGAAATAGACACTATACTATTCCTATTTTAGAGACGAGTAAGTGAAGCTTCATGAGGTTTAGTAAGTTGCCCAATGTAAACAACAACCTGGACTCCATCCCATAGCTGACTGATGCCAAAGCTATCTTCCTAACTGCTATGCCAAACTAAAGGTTGAACTCCAACTGTGAAAGATATTGAGTATCAGTCTATGAACGTGGAGCTTCTCTTTATAGAAAGAGAGAGAAATAAGAAATTTTGCCACAGGGAGGGAGATTATATTTGAGCTTTAGAGAAATCATTCTCAAGGCAATGTATGGAAGAGATTAAACAAGCAGAGACGAATGCATGGAGTCCAGTTAAGAGGTTTACAAAAACTAGAATAAGAATTAAATTCAAGCCTGTTTGATGTAAACATCAGTGGGTTTTCCTCTGAGCCAATCTGCCTCAGAAAGATGACCGCCAAATTTGGAGACAGAAGGAAAGTAAGTATGGTGGTACCATCTACGGAGTGATAGGAGGTGTGTCAGTTTAGAAAGATATTAAAATTGATTTCAGATACATGCTTTCCCTAAATATCAATTTCTTTGAAAATAAATAGAATTCCATAAATTTCAAGAAACTGCTTCCAAACTTCTTGATACTTGAAAAGAGCCCTGTCATTATTATGATACTATGTCTCAATTAATATTTTCTCAGCATGACTCTTTATTGTATTGTTTCAATTACTTTTAAACTTTAAAACATAAACGTCCTATTTTATACAGCTCATGAGCTTAGTTGAAAGGTTTTGTAAAATTCTTGTAAAGTTCAAAAAGTTCGAAAAATGTCTTTAACAGATAGATGATCTGACTTTAGATAAGTCCCAGAAAATTGGCCTTTGTAGTTATTAATAAAGTTAATACATACACAGCTAAAATTATCAACAAGAAAGCAAAGGAGAGGGCATTCTGTTAGGTAATGGGATTACAAGAAGCCTTGAGATAAAGTTTCTGTCCCTTAGGACTCATAAATCTATCTTGCTATAGAAAGAACATGGCTTTTACAGCCACACTGTTCTGGCTTTGAATCCTGGCTCTGGAGCCCCACTTCCCCTTTAAAGCAGTCAAAGTAATATACTACACCTAACTTTCACAGCTACCATGAAAATGCTAACAAAACCGCTAATGCCCAATAAATGTAAGCTGTTAGCCTTAGTAAATAAGACTAGTTTATAAACAACTAAAACAAATGGCCCTGTAATAGAAAAGTTGTATTTTTTTAAAGAAGCAGAGATATGATGCTTTTATTTTAAAAGAGACATTTTTGCCCTGGCTGGTGTGGCTCAGTTGGTTGAGCATGGCCCCATGCACCCAGAGGTCACCTGTTAGACTCCCAGTCAGGGCACATACCCAGGTTGCCTGCTCGATCCCCAGGAGGGGGTGTGCAGGACCCAGCCAATCAATGTTTTTCTCTCTCTCCTTCTCCATTCTTCTCTCTCTAAAATCAATTTTAAAAAACATATTTTTATAAAGAGGCATTTCTAAGAGAAGAAATTGGGTAGAAATTGAAAGGTTGTTTGTTTTGTTTTGTTTTGTTTTGTAGTCCAATAAATGTTGCTAGATAGCAGACAGCCCAACTAAAAAAAAGGAAAGTAGACATTTATCAAGCCAACTACATTCTCATATGGTGTATTATTTCATCCTAACCACAACCCCATGAGAATGTATTATTTTGTCTATTTTACATATAAGGAAACCGACTCGGAGAAATTAGATGACCTCTGAGATCACACAGCTAACAAGTAGAAGAGCTAGAACCTAAACCGCAATGTACTCAGTGCCTTGAATCCCTGTACCTCCTCCCAGCCTAGCTGGAGATGCCTAGACAGAGAAACTTGTAGACAGTGTTCCATAGCATTTGTTGATCAGAGTAGAGTTGAAGGAGCAAACTGGATGTAAAAGGAGTATAGAGAGGCTGTCCAGCTAGAGAGGTAGGAGAATTCAGCAGGATTTGGAGATCTTTGGGATAAAGAAGGCAGGAAGTTACAAGGGACTGAGATGGATATGAATGGAACCCACCATCTCCAAGTTCCAAGTTTGGAATGTTGGTGAATTGATGCATTTATAAACCTCTTGGAAAAGTAGAAGAGAGTAAGATTATATTTTAGTATACAAGTCTTATTTCTTCAAATGTTCCCAGGTGGCCACCTTCTGAGCCCTCTGAACATGTTCCTTCAGGAAGATGCCATTTCCTTCTTAAAATCACAACTCGCAGAGATAAATGCAATGATCAAAGTTGTGGTCAGTTTTAAGTAAGTTGAAAAGCATCATAGTAACTTTCACAGTTACTATGGAAATGCTAACAAAACATAATATCAAAATTAATGTGGCCTAAGATGATAGAGGTGTTTTGTTTTATTTTGTTTTGTTTTTAGCAGCCATGTACCATTGACTGACCCTGATAGTCTGTGCAAGTTTTATTTAGTAAATACATTTTTAATTGACAAAAATACAACCCAAGAATCTTCCAAAGTCTTTCAGGGATACTTACAGAGAAAACTTCATGTTTCAGACTGTGACTGAAGTTAAGAGATTTCAGAATCACAGCATTGTTTCCTAAACAAGGATGACAAGTAAAATGTTTTCTCTTCGGTGATTCGAAAGGAATCAAGCAACTGTCTAAAGAACAAATTCATCCTCAGTGCGGCAGCTCCTTTCTTCCCCATTTGTTTTCATTCTGTCTGCATCACAAATTGGATACAACTTTCAGAGGCAGGGTCTCTAGAAGGAAAACTGATTAAAATGGAAAGGTTTCCCAGGAAAGAAATGCTAGTATTGGGATCACAATTTCTTTTTAAAAAATGAATGAATAAATCACTTCACGGATCCGCATTGCTAGTTTAATATTTCTGAACGGAGATTTTCTGAGATTTTGTCAAGATTTATTAACAAGCTTTAACATATGAGAAACGTCTAACCTGCATGGACTGTGACTTCTTCTTAGGATAGTGCCTTAGTAACAGAATGAAGACGATACTCTTTCTCCCCAACTGAGTTTCCTGCAGAAACACACTATGAACTAGAACTACACAGGACATTAGTCTCAACGTCTATAAAGACAAGGACAGAGGAAGCATCTAAATGGTTGTGTAAGAGAATTAACTCTAAACCCTTAAAAGTAGGCAGGGGTATGAATAACTAGGGAAAGAATAAAGTTATTAAATTAAAATAAAACACTTAAAATCAAAATAAAAACTTTTCTCTTTACATTCAGAATTAAAATAAATATAATTAATATTCTTTAGCTAAACCAATTATGCACTAAATTTTCCTAAGATACTATTTTCTTTTTTTTATTATTTATTTATTTTTGTTACAGATGTTTCTCCTTTTTCCTTCAATGACAACTTCCTCCCCAACCCTCCCCGACCTGTCCCAAGCTTTGTTGTCCATGTCCATTGGTTATGCGTACATACATATAAGATCTGTGGATTATCTCTTTCCACCCCCAAGCCCTCTTCTGGAGATTGTCAATCTGGACCCTACTTCCACATCTCTGGGACTACCCTGTTCTTCAGACGGTTATGTTCATTACATTCTACAAATAAGTAAGATCGTATGACACTTGTCTTTTTCTGTTTGGCTTGTTTCGCTTAGGATACTTTCCAGGTCCCTCCATGTTCTCTCAAAGGATAAGAGATCTTTCTTTCTTACAGCTGCATAGTACTCCATTGTGTAAATGTACCACAGCTTTTTTTATCTATTCATCTACTGTTGGACATTTGGGCTGTTTCCAAATCTTAGCTATTGTAAATAGTGCTGCTACAAACTTGGGAGTACATATATTCTTTCTTATTGGTGTTTCAGGCTTCTTAGGGTATATTCCTAGAAGGGGGATCACTGGGTCAAATGGAAGTTGAATCTTTAATTTTTGAAGTAATACCATATTGTTTTCCATAGTGGCTGCACCAATCTGCATTCCCACCAGCAGTGTACTAAAGTCCCCTTTTCTCCACACCCTTGCCAACACTTGTTTGAGGATTTGTTGATGGTGGCCCTTCTGACAAGTGTGAGGTGATACATTATTGTTATTTTAATTTGCATCTCTCTGATGATTAGTGATGTTGAGCATTTCTTCATATGTCTCTTGGTCATTGGTATGTCCTGTTTGGAGAAGTGTCTATTTAGTTCCTCTGCCCATTTTTTAATTGGGTTCTTTGTCTTTCTTTTCTTGAGTCATATGAGCACTTTATATATTTTGGAAATTAAACCCTTATCTGATATATCATTGGCAATTATGCTCTCCCATACAGTGGGCTCCCTTTCTATTTTGATGATTGTATCTTTTGCTGTGCAGAAGCTTTGAAGTTTGATGTAGTCCCATGTGTTCATTTTCTCCTTTGTTTCTATTGCCTTCGGTGATGTATCAGTGAAAATTCTGCTACATATAATGTCTGAAATTTTGTTGCCTACATTTTCTTCTAGGATTTTTATGGATTTGCGAGTCATATTTAAGTCTTTTATTCATTTTGAATTTATTCCTGTTCAGTAAGTTGTAAGTTGATGATTTAGTTTCATTTTTTTGCATGTAGCTGTCCAATTTTCCCAACACCATCTATTAGAGAGGCTCTCTTTACTCCACTGTATGTTCTTACCACCTCTGTCAAATATTCATTGAGCATATTGCCTTGGGTCCATTTCTGGGTTCTCTATTCTGTTCCACTGGTCTATGTGCCTGTTTTTGTGCCAGTACCAGGCTGTTTTGATTACAGTGGCTTTGTAGTATAACCTGAAATCTGGTAATGTGATCCCTCCTACTTTGTTCCTCTTTTTCAAGATTGCTGTGGCTATTGAAGGTCTTTTTTTGGTTCCATATGAACTTTTCAAGTATTTGTTCTAGTTCTGTGACGTATGTTGTTGGTATTTTGATGGGGATTGCATTGAATCTATAGATTGCTTTGGGTAGTATGGACATTTTAATGATGTTAATTCTTCCAATCCATGAACAAGGTATGTGCTTCCACTTTTTTATATCCTCCTCTATTTCTTTTTTTAATGTCCTGTAGTTTTCTGCCAATAGGTCCTTTATTTCTTTGGTTAAGTTTATTCCTAGGTATCTTAATTATTTTGCTGTGATGATAAATAGGATTGTTTTCTTAGTTTCTCTTTCTATGAGTTCATCATTGGTGTATAAGAATGCCATCGATTTCTTGACGTTAATTTTGTATCATGCTATTTTGCCAAATTCATTTAGTAGGTCTAGAAAATTTTTGATGGAGTCTTTGGGTTTTTTATGTATAATATCATGTCATCTGCGAATAATGATGGTTTCACTTCCTCCTTTGCAATTTGGAACACTTTCATTTATTCTTCATGTCTAATTGCTGTGGCTAAGACTTCCAGTACTATGTTCAATAAGAGTGGCAAAAGTGGGAATCCTTGTCTTGTTCCTGTTCTTAAGGTAAATATTTCTAGCTTTTGCCCATTGAATATGATGTTGGCTGTAGATCTTTTATATATCGCCTTTATTATATTGAGATATGATCTCTCTATTCCCACATTGCTGAGCATTTTTATCAGAAATGGGTGCTGAATTTTGTTGAATGCTTTTTCAGCATCTATTGATATGATCATGTGGTTTTTATTTTCATTTTGTTTATTTGGTGTATCACAATTATTGATTTGCAAATATTGTACCAGCCTTCTATCCCTGGGATGAATCTCACTTGGTCATGGTGAATAATTTTTTTGATGTATTGCTGGATCTGCTTTGCTAGTATTTTACTCAGGATTTTGGCATCTATGTTCATCAGGGATATTGGCTTGTAGTTTTCTTTCTTTGTTGTGTCTTTTTCTGGTTTTGGAATTAGAATTATGCGGGCCACATAAAACAAGTTTGGAAGTCTTCATTCTTAAATTTTTAGGAATAGTTTGAGGAGAATGGGTGTTAGTTTTTCTTTGAATGTTCCGTAAAATTCTCCTGTGAAGCTCTCCAGGCCTGGGCTTTTGCTTTCTGGGAGAGTCTTGATTATATTCTCAGTTTCCTTAGTTGTTATTGGTGTGTTCAAGTCTTCTATCTCTTTCCGGTTCAGTTTTGGGAGACTATGTATTTCTAGGAAGTTGTCTTTTTCACTTAGATTGTCCAATTTTTAGTCGTATACTTGTTCATGGTATTTGTTAACAATCCATTGTATTTCTGGGGTGTCAGTTATTGTTTCTCCTCTTTAATTTCTGATTTTGGTATTTAGGTTCTCTCTCTTTGTTTGTTGGTGAGTCTAGCTAAGGGTCCATCAATCTTTTCAAAGAACCAGCTCTTTGTTTTCTTGATTCTTTGAATTGCTTTTTTGGTCTTTGTGTCATTTATTTCTGCTCTAATCTTTACTATTTCCTTCCTTCTACTTGCTCTGGGGTTTTCTTTTTGTTTGCTTTCTAGTTCTTTAAGTTGTGAGGTTAGGTAGTCAATTAGAAATTTTTCTTGTTTCTTGAGGTAGGCCTGTAGTGCTATGAACTTCCCTCTCAGAACTGCTTTCACTGTATCCCATAGATTTTTTGTTGTTGTGCGTTCGTTTTCATTGGTTTTCAGGAAGTTTTTCATTTCTTCTTGATCTCCATGATAACCCATTTATTGTTCAACAACATGCTATTTAGTCTCCATGTTTTCAAATGTCTTCGTATGTTCTTGTTGCAATTAATTTCTAGTTTCATGCCATTGTGATCTGACAAGATGCTTAATATCATTTCAGTCTTCTTGAACTTGTAGAGACTTAGTTTGTGCCCTAACATGTGGTCTATCTTTGAGAATGTCCCATGTGCCCTTGAGAAAAATGTGAATTCTGCAGTTTTGGGTTATAAAATTCTGTAGATATCTATCAAATTCATTTGATCTACCACTTCATTTAGAGTCTGTGTTTCCTTGTTAATTTTTTTGTCTAGATGATTTATTCAGTGATGTCTGCGAGGTGTTGAAGTCCCCTGCTATGATTGTATTGCTGTCAATTTCTCCTTTGAAGTCCTCCAGAAGACTTTTAATATATTTTGGTGCTCTTATATTGGGTGCATATATGTTTAACAAGCTGATATCTTCCTGTTGGATAGATTCTTTCAATATTATGTAGTGGCCTTCTTTGTCTCTAGTTATGGCCTTCATTTTGAAATCCATTTTATCAGATATGAGTATTGCTACTCAAGCTTTTTTTTTCTTTCTGTTTGCTTGGAAGATTTTTTTTCCATTTCTTCACTTTCAACCTATGTGAGTCTTTTGTTGTAAGGTGGGTCTCTTGTAAACAACACATATGTGAGTCATGCTTTCTTATCCAGTCAGCTACTCTGTGACATTTTATCGGAGCATTCAAAGCATTTACATTTAAGGTGATATTGATATGTACTTATTTATTGCCATTTTTGTTTAGTGTGGTTATATTTTTCTTCCTATTTCTTCTACTAATTACAACAGTCCTTTAAACATTTCTTGCAGTGCTGGTTTGGTGCTAGTATGTTCCCTTATCCTTTTTTTTTTTTTATCCTCACCCGAGGATATTTTTGCATTTTTTGTACAGATAGACTGGGAGGGAGAGAGAGGAAGGAGAGAGAGAGAGAAACATCGACATGAAGGGACACATCGAGTGGCTGCCACCCGCACGACCAACCAGGGCCAGGGACAAACTGCAACCGAAGTACGTGCCCTTAGAGGGAACCAAACCTGGGTCTCTCCGGACCACAGGCCGACGCTCTAACTGCTGAGCCAAACTGGCCAGGGCTGGTCTGGGAAGCTCTTTATTTGACCTTCTATTTTGAATGATAGCCTTGCTGGATAGAGTGGTCTTGGATTCAGTTCCCTGTTTTTAATGACCTTGATTACTTCATGCCATTCCCTTCTGGCTTGTGGTGGTTTCTGTTGAGAAGTCAGCTGAGAGCCTTGTGGGGTTTCCTTTGTAGGTAACCTGTTGCTTATCTATTTCTGCCTATAGGATTCTCTCTTTGTCTTTAATTTTTTGCATTTTAATTGTTATGTGTCTTGGTGTAGGCCTGTTTTGGTTCTTCTCACTTGGGGCTCTCTGTGCTCTTTGAACTTGAATGCCTTCTTCCTTCACCAAGTTAGGAAAGTTTTCTGTCACTATTTCTTCAAATATATTCTCTAACCCTTTCTAATTTTATTTTTCAGAGACTTTTATGATGCAAATTTTATTACATTTCCTGTTGTCCCACAGTTCTCTTCAGCTATCTTCCTGTTTTTTAATTGTTTTTTCCTTTTGGTTTTTTGTTTTTTCCTTTTGGTTTTTTGATTGGTTGATTTTTTCTACCCTGTCTTCTAATTCACTGATCCAATCCTCAGCTTCCTCTATTCTGCTGGTTAGTCCTTCCAATGTGTTCTTAACTTCTGCTATGTCATTCTTCATTTCCACTTGGTTGGTTTTCAGTGTTTTTATATCTTTACTCATGGTGCTGATATCCTTACTTATGCTGTTGAGTTTCCTCAAGATCATGGCTCTGAACTCTACCTCTGATAACTTGTTTAACTGCATTTTATTTATCTCATCTTTGTAGAGTTCTCTTGTTCTTTTATTTGGGATTTGTTTCATTGTTTCACGATTTTGGCTATCTCAGTGAGTTTTGGAGGCTTCCCAATTTTCTCTGTGGGTGTTGGTGTTCTGATGTTTTTGGCTTCCTCTACTGGATTTGGATGAGCATAGAAGGACTCATGTTAAACACCACTATCAAGTCTTACTTTCCTGGGTAGATTTTCAAGCCCAGGAAAGGTTCAATTATCCTCTATCTTTTTGCCTGGAGGCTATTAGTCTCAATAAGTAGCTATTAGCTTTTGAAAATCTTGGTACGCCCTTGGCTGCAAGATTAATGTGAAGGCTGACTATATCAACCTGAGTATTCCAATAGATGACAAGTGAGTGGAAACCTACATCAAGGTGTGTTTTAAGTTTTGTTATAACTCATCAGAGTTGTGGTAGAGACAGTGTTTATTTCAACTAATGGGACATTTTAACAAAAAATTCCATGGTTGACTTCCAGTCAAGATGGCGAAGTAGGTAAACGCGGTATCACATCCTCCCACAACCACATCAAAGTTACAACTAAACTACAGAACAACCATCATTCAAAACTGCCTGAAATCAAGCTGAATGGAAGTCCTACAACTACGAAATTAAATCAGCAGCCACATCCAAACTGGTAGGGGAGGGGCGGCAGCGCGAGGGGCTAGTCCCACACCCACATGTGGCGGATAAAAATCAGGAGGCTCCCAAGGCTGGGAAGGTCCTTCCTGAGGACTGAGGGGGTCCCCATCTCACACCAGGTGCCCCGCTCAGGGTTCCAGTGCCAGGAAGCGAAGTCCCCATAACTTCTGGCTGAAAAAAAACAGTGGAAACTGAGGCTCAGGGAAGCTGAAGTGGCTGGAGCCCCAGGCAGCTCCCTAAAGGGCCCGCACATGGACTTATCAGATTCTCTCCCTCTAAGCTTGGAGGGGTGGCAGCTCCCTAAAGGGTCCGCGCACGTACTTGTCGGACTCTCTCCCTCTGAGCTTGGAGGGGAGGCAGCTCAAGGGGCACCAGAGACATACAGGAGAGAACTGAGCTGTTTGGCACTGGAGCGAGGGCTGGAGAGGGGGCTTTCTCGGAGACAAACGTGCTGTCAGAGGCCTTTGTTCCTTTGGTGAGCCCTTCCTGGGGGCGGCAGTCATTCTCTATATCTGGGACTCCAGCAACCTGGCTCACACTGGTAGCCCTGCCCTGCTGACTCCCTGAGGCCCCGCCCAACCCCACCCAACATTCAAGCCCACCCAAGCTGTTGCCACTTGCTTAACCAGAGGATTGGCCGGTCTTGGATCCTGCTTCAGGTTTTTCCTAAATTCTTTCAAACGAGCAGCATCTGGTCTCAGCGAGCCCCATACCTCTCATTAAGTAATACACTGAAACAAACACAGGGAGGCGGCCAAAATGAGGAGACAAAGAAACAGGTCCCAAATGAAAGAACAGAACAAAACCCCAATAAAAGAACTAAGCAAAATGAAGATAAGCAACCTAACAGATGCTGAGTTCAAAATACTGCTTATAAGGATGCTCAATGAACTTAGTGAGAACCTCAGTGAACTTAGGGAGGGCCTCAAGAACATTAAAAAGGACCAGTTAGAAATCATGGATACACAGTTAGAATTGAAGGAGGCATTAACTGAAATAAAGAATAATTTACACAGATTCAATAATAGAGTATGTAAATACAAGGAGCAAACCATCGATTTGAATATAAGGAAGCAAAAAACACCCAATCAGAACAGCAAAAAGAAAAAAGAATCCAAAAAAAATGAGGATAGTGTAAGGAGCCTCTGGGACAACTTCAAGCGTGCCAACATTCGCATCTTGGGGGTGCCAGAAGGAGAAGAGTGAGAACAAGAAATCGAAAACCTTTTTGAAACAATAATGGCAGAAAACTTCCCTAACTTGGTGAAGGAAACAGACATACAAGTCCAGGAAGCACAGAGAGTCCCAGACAAGATGAACCCCAAGAGGCCCACACCAAGACACATCATCATCAAAATGCAAAATGTTCAAGACAAAGAGAGAATCTTAAAAGCAGCAAGAGAAAGGCAGCTAGTTACCTACAAGGGAGTTCCCATTAGGCTGTCAGCTGATTTCTCAAAAGAAACTCTGCAGGCCAGAAGGGAGTGGCAAAAAATATTCAGTGATAAAAACCAAGAACCTACAACCAAAATTACTCTATCCCGCAAAGCTGTCATTTAGAATCGATGGACATATAAAAACTTTCCCAGACAAGAAAAAGTTAAAGGAGTTCATCACTACCAAACCATTATTATATGAAATGATGAAGGGTCTCTTTGAAGAAAAAGATAAAATGTATGAACAAACAAAATGGCATTGAATACATATCTATCAACAACGGAATCTACAAACAAAATGAATAGGTAGAACAGAAACATTCTCATAGATACAGAGAACATTTTGTTGGTTGCCAGTTGGGAGGGGGCTTGGGGGAATGGGTGAAAAAGGTGAAGGGATTAAGAAGCACAAATTCATTGCTAGACTTACAAACCTCAAAGGGAAAGGGGTTGGGGGAGGTGGGAAGAAATAAACCAAAGATCTTATATGCATAACCAATGGACACAGACAATAGTGTGGGAAAAGGTGGGAGGGGGGCTGGAGGGGGGAGGAGGGGGTCAGTGGGGGAAAAATGTGGAACATCTGTAATACATTTTACATCCAACAATAAAGATTTGAAAAAGAAAAAAGAAAAAAAATAATAATAAGTAGCTATTAGGCTCAATATGTAGTCCTCTGGTATTCTGCATAAGAAGATTTCCAGAGGGTGGGATAGATGCTGGTTGTTAATGAGCCTAAATTTGCATTTCTTTGGCTCACCTGGAAGGGGCTGAATCTCCGAGGGAGGGGTTGCTAGTTTTCCCTACAGCTCTGGGAAGGAGCAAGCTGGCCACCGTCCTTTGTGGCCACAACTCAGCAAAAACTCTGAGCACCCTCCAAATCCTGGGTGTTTCCACAGAGTTCCAGTTTAGTCCACCCTCCCTCTGCTGAAGCCCAAGGTGAGTGGCTGTAACCAATTCAGTGCTCTGTTCCAGCCCTCTGCGCTGTGAAGCGGGCTTGGAATTTTAACCCGGAGGGTGCTGCTCAAAGCTAATTCCACTGCTGTCCATGGGCTCCTAGTCCATCAACCAGTCACACCTCTGCAATTCTACTAGTGTCCCTTATTATATGGGCCATTCCCACTGCTTTTCTGTTGCTTTTTTCCAATTTGTCTTTATTTTAGTTGTAATTCCCATTTGGTCCTGGGAGATCATCTGTGTAGCTTCCATTTACTCTGCCACCATTTTTTCTCTCCTCAGATACTATTTTTAAAAAGTCATCATTAATTGAGCACCTACTCATGGTAAGAAAATGACTAAGTATTGGGAATACAAATAATAATAGTAAGACAAGTTCGTGACTCTTGTAGCTCTAGTTTGAGAGTGATATAAATCAACCAATTATAACATGATATATTTGCCAGTAGGTGTGTCTGGCTCCAAAGGCTCTTTTCATAAAAACCTATACAGTTAGTCTTCAAGCTTCTCTACTTTTTATTTTGTGTATTATTTTCATCTTCTCAACCATCACCCTACCACAAACTCCCAGAACTCTTATTGCTAGCATGGGAGAATTGTACCACCTTGTGATGAGCAGATCTCTAATTTTCAGTCACAATTCCCAAATTCTAAACCTGGATTAATTGCTAATAAGCCGTGTAGTTCTGGGTCAGTCGTTTTTCTCTCTGGACCTTTATTTCCTCCCTTGTGAAATAAAGAGGTCTGAAGAGTCTTCATGGGCACTTCCAGGTCTCACATTTCATGATAGGCTGTATACCCACCAAGAGCATTTGAAGAGAAACAGCAATCTTGACTTTAAAGCAGTAACTCTCTAATAATGGAATTTTAGATACTGCTGCCCCTTAGGAAAATAGATTTGAGACTGAGGGTACTAGATTTATCTGATACAAATAAATTTAATAGGCATTTGAAGAAGGTCTACTATGGACCAGATGAAGAAAACAGCTTCTGGCTTCAAGGAACTTTGATTTCTGTAGCAGAAGTAGACTGTAAATAGACAATGGCTTTATAGAAGATTAAGTACTATGAGAGAGGGAAGCACAATGCATGGGGTGAATTCAGAGAGTAGCTAAAACAATCTAGAGTTTCAGGAAAGGCTTTCTGAAGGCCATGACAATTAAGCTGAGAAAGGAAGAAAGAGGGAAGATCTTCTTGGAGGAAAAGGGTGAGTGGGGATGTCTTCCAGGCAGAAGCAGTAGATGAAGGCTTAGAAGTTCAAATCAGCAGGATGCCTCTAGAAATTGCAAGTTAACTCAGAGTGGCTACAGCCCAAGGTCCACATTGCAAAGAAGTAGTACATAAGTTGAATACTGAAAAGTAGGCAAGAACCAGAAAACGGAGGGCCTTGTAGCTCATGCTAAGGAGTTTAGACATCATCCTGTGGATCTTAAGGGACAATTAAAAGGTTGAAGCAGAGATGGTTTTCCATAAGTAACTGTTCCCTCATTCACATCTTGGAGCAGTTTGTCTCTCTTAGATACACCCACAATTTGGGATCAGTGTGCATGCCCTTCCCAATCTGTTCTTGAAAATCTTCTAAGCTGCACCTTCCATAACCATATCCCTGAGATTCTGTCATGCAGACCCCAGGAGAATTTATTCTGTACGAGCTAAGCATTTCTGCACGGGCTGCTTCCCAAGCAAGACAACCAAAGCGGCAGCAAAGCTCCAAGCAAACTCCTCAGCTCCTGAATTATTCAGGGCACTATTAAAATGAGACTCACGACTCACAGAGCAAATTAATTTTAATTTTTAAACAGGCAACATTTTAAACTGTTCATTTCCTTGAAATGTATCCACCCTGGCATTTTTATCATCAGAAGAGTAAGTAAAGCTCATAGCGGAAAGAGAAAAGAGAGCTGGCATGCCTATACTGGGACTCTCAAATGTCCAGGAAGGAGCCCTCAGAATGAGCAAGTTGCATCATCTATTCTCAGAGGATGTGTGTCTTGAAAAATCCAGTGCCAGTCTAAGAAATTCAGTACTAGAAAATTCATTTGGGGCGACGTGCAAATGATGTTTTGTTGAGTTGAACACTTGAGACTTGTATAGTATTGTGAACCAATGTTGCCCCAATAAATTAAATTTAAAACAAAAAGAAAACGCATTTTTCTCTCTGCTTTTGTCATAATAACATGTGGTCAGTAGCCTGAAACTCCAGGACCTTCCGCCAGAGAACTTTAACTCTGCAGCTATTTCTACACCAAACCAAAAGAAAAATTAGTCCATGGCCTAGATATTGAGGCCTACAAACATTCATCTGAACCATAAACTTCTCTCTAGGACAAGGACTATGTGTTCCCATCCTTCGTTAGGTTCTCAGCACCTTAAAAGCAGTTGCTCAGTTAAGCTCTACTCTATGGTACTGAATTTCTCATGGAAAACCCTTGTCAAATAGGGATATCTTCTACGTTTTTTCTTTTCTTCTGTAATATCTCTGCTCTCTATGACTAGTAATGTAACTGTCCTTGGGCTGTCCAGTGGCCCCAAGAAAAAAATTAAATGTCACCACTGCTACCTAAACTTTGCCACAAAAATGGCCAGATTCTGACCCTCTTGTCTTTTTTTATTATTTATTTATTTATTTTCTTATTAATTAATAATTGTTACAGATGTTTCCCCTTTTTCCCCCACTGATTACCCCCTCCCCCTCCATCCCTGCCCTGTCCCGAGCTTTGTTGTCCATGTCCATTGTTCATACATACATGCATATAAGTTCTGTGGTTTATCTCTCCCCCACCACCCCCTCTTTTGGGGATTGTCAGTCTGTACCCCACTTCCACATCTCTGGGACTACTACATTCCTGAGACTGTTATGTTCATTATATTCCACAAATAAGTGAAATCAAATGATACTTGTCTTTCTCTGTTTGGCTTGTTTCACTTAGGATAATACTTTCCAGGTTCCTCCATGTAGTCTCAAAGGATAAGAGATTTTTCTTTCTTACAGCTGCATAGTACTCCATTGTGTATATGTACCAAAGTTTTTTTATCCATTCGTCTACTGATAGACACTTGGCCTGTTTCCAGATCTTAGCTATTGTAAATAGTGCTGCTACAAACATGGGGGTACATATATTCTTTCTGATTGGTGTTTCAGGATTCTTAGAATATATTCCTAGAAGTGAGATCACTAGGTCAAATGGAAGTGCAATTTTTAATTTTTTGAGGTAACACCTTAGTGTTTTCCATAGTGGCGGCACCAGTCTGCATTTCCACCAGCAGTGTACTAGAGTTCCCTTTTCTCCACACCCTCGCCAATACTTGTTGTTTGATGATTTGTTGATGGCGGCCATACTGACAGGTGTGAGGAGATACCTCATTGTTGTTTTAGTTTGCATCTCTCTGATGATTAGTGATGTTGAGCATTTCTTCATATGTCTCTTAGCCATTTGTATGTCCTGTTTGAAGAGGTGTCTATTTAGTTCCTCTGCCCATTTTTTAATTGGGTTCTTTGTCTTGCTTTTGTTGAGTTGTATAAGCATTCTATATATATTGGAAATTAACCCCTTATCTGATATATCATTGGCAATTATGCTCTCCCATACAGTGGGTAGCCTTTCCGTTTTGATGATTGTATGCTTTGCTGTGCAGAAGCCTTTGAGTTTGACGTAGTCCCATGTATTCATTTTCTCCTTTGTTTCTATTGCCTTAGGTGATGTATGAGTGAAAATTCTGCTGCGTATGATGTCTGAAATTGTGTTGCCTAGAGTTTCTTCTAGGATTTTTATGGATTCATGAGCTACATTTAAGTCTTTTATCCATTTTGAGTTTATTCTTGTGTAGGGTGTAAGCTGATGGTCTAGTTTCATTTTTCTGCATGTAGCTGTCCAATTTTCCCAGCACCATTTATTAAAGAGGCTGTCCTTACTCCACTGTACGCTCTTGCCACCTCTGTCAAATATTAATTGAGCACATTGCCTTGGGTCCATTTCGGGGTTCTCTGTTCTGTTCCACTGGTCTATATGCCTATTCTTGTGCCAGTACCAGGGTGTTTTGATTACAGTGGCTTTGTAGTATAACCTGAAATCTGATAATGTAATCCCTCCAACGTTGTTCTTCTTTTTCAAGATAGCTATGGCTATTTGAGGTCTTTTTTGGTTCCATTTAAACTTTTGAAGTACTTGTTCTAATTCTGTGAAGTATGTCGTTGGTATTTTGATGGGGATTGCATTGAATCTATAGATTGCTTTGGGTAGTATGGACATTTTAATGATGTTAATTCTTCCAATCCATGAAAAAGGTATGTGTTCCACTTTTTTAAATCTTCCTCTATTTCTTATTTTAATGACCTGTAGTTTTCTGCAAATAGGTCCTATATTTCTTTGGTTAAGTTTATTCCTAGGTATCTTAAATTTTTTGCCACAATGGTAAATGGGATTGTTTTCTTAATTTCTCTTTCTGTGAGTTCATCATTGGTGTATAAGAATGCCATCGATTTCTTGACGTTAATTTTGTATCCTGCTACTTTTCCAAATTTATTTATTAAATCTAGTAAATTTTTGATGGAGTCTTTGGGGTTTTCTATGTATAGTATCATGTCATCTGCGAATAATGACAGTTTCACTTCCTCCTTTCCAATTTGGATCCCTTTTATTTCTTTTTCCTGTCTGATTGCTGTGGCTAAGACTTCCAGTACTATATTAAATATGAGTGGTGAATGTGGGCATCCTTGCCTTGTTCCTGTTCTTAAGGGAAATGCTTTTAGTTTTTGCCCATTGAGTATGATGTTGGCTGTAGGTCTTTCAAATATGGCCTTTATTATGTCTAGATATGATCCCTCTATTCCCACATTGCTGAGCATTTTTATCAGAAATGGATGCTGGATTTTGTCGAAGGCTTTTTCGGCATCTATTGATATGATCATGTGGTTTTTATTCTTCATTTTATTTATGTGGTGTATCACATTTATGGATTTGCGAATATTGTACCAGCCTTGCATCCCTGGGATGAATCCCTCTTGGTCGTGGTGAATAATTTTTTTGGTGTATTGCTGGAACCTATTTGATTGTATTTTGTTCAGATTTTGGCATCTATGTTCATCAGGTATATTGGCCTGTAGTTTTATTTCTTTGTTGTGTCTTTTTCTGGTTTGGGAATTAGAATTATGCTGCCTTCATAAAACAAGTTGAAAGTTTTCCTTCTTGAATTTTTTGAAATAGTTTGACGAGAATGGGTGTTAGTTCTTCTTTGAATGTTCGGTAAAACTCCCCTGTGAAGACATCCGGGCCGGGGCTTTTGGTTGCTTGAAGAGTCTTGATTACATCTTCAATTTCTTCTGTTGTTATTGGTCTGTTCAAGTTTTTCTATCTCTTCCTGGTCCAGTTTTGAGAGACTATGTGTTTCTAGAAATTTGTCCATTTCACTTAGATTGTCCAACATGTTGCTGTGTAAGTGTTCATAATATTTGTTAATGATCCTTTATATTTCTGTGGTGTCAGTTGTTACTTCTCCTCTTTCATTTCTGATTTTGTGTATTTGGGTTCTCTCTCTTTGTTTCTTGGTGAGTCTAGCTAAGGGTCCATCAATCTTGTTTATCTTTTCAAAAAAATAGCTCTTTGTTTCATTGATCATTTGAATTTTTTTTGTTTTTTTGTTTTTTGGACACTATGTCATTTATTTCTGCTCTGATCTTTACTATTTCTTTCCTTCTACTTGCTCTGGGGTTTTCTTTTTGTTTGCTCTCTAGTTCTTTAAGTTGTGAGGTTAGATAGTCTATTAGAAATTTTTCTTGTTTTTTGAGGTAGACCTGTAGTGCTATGAACTTCCCTCTCAGAACTGCTTTCGCTGCATCCCATAAATTTTGTGTTGTAGTCTTCATTTTCATTGGTTTCCAGGAAGTTTATTATTTCTTCTTTGATCTCCTCGGTAACCCATTCCTTGTCTAATAACATGCTCTTTTGCTTCCATGTGTTCAAATGTCTTTGTATGTTCTTCTTGCAATTGATTTCAGTTTCATGCCATTGTGATCTGACAAGATGCTTGATATCATTTCAGTCTTCTTGAACTTGTAGAGACTTAGTTTGTGCCCTAACATGTGGTCTATCTTTGAGTATGTCCCATGTGCACTTGAGAAGAATGTGAATTCTGTAGTTTTGGGGGTGTAATTTTCTGTAGATATCTATTAAATCCATTTGATCTAGTGCTACATTTAGAGTCTCTGTTTCCTTCCTAATTTTTTGTCTAGAGGATCTATCCAGTGATGTCAGTGGGGTTTTGAAGTCCCCTGCTATGATTGTATTGCTGTTGATTTCTCCTTTGAAGTCCTCCAGAAGATTTTAATATATTTTGGTGCTCCTATATTGGGTGCATATATGTTTAACAAGCTGATATCTTCCTGTTGGATAGATCCTTTCAATATTATGTAGTGGCCTTCTTTGTCTCTAGTTATGACCTTCATTTTGAAATCTATTTTATCAGATATGAGTATTGCTATCTCAGCTTTTTTTCCTTTCCATTGGCTTGGAGGATTTTTTTCCATCCCTTCACTTTCACTCTAAGTGAGTCTTTTGTTGTGAGGTGGGTCTCTTGTAAACAACATATAGATGAGTCATGCTCTCTTATCCAGTCAGCTACTCTGTGTCTTTTTATGGGAGCATTCAATCCATTTATATTTAAGGTGATTATTGATGTGTACTTATTTATTGCCATTTTTGTTTAGTGTGGTTATATTTTTCTTCCCATTTCTTCTACTGATTACAGCAGTCCTTTTAACATTTCTTGCAGTGTTGGTTTGGTGCTAATGTATTCCCTTAGCCTTTTTTGTCTGATAAGCTCTTTATTTGACCTTCTATTTTTAATGATAGCCTTGCTGGGTAGAGTAGTCTTGGATTTAGATTGTTGTTTTTTATGACCTTGATTACCTCATGCCATTCTTTTCTGGCCTGTAGTGTTTCTTGTGAGAAGTCAGCTGAGAGCCTTATGGGATTTCCTTTGTAGGTAACATGTTGCTTCTCTCTTGCTGCTTTTAGGATTCCCTCTTTGTCCTGAATTTTTGATATTTTGATTACCATGTGTCTTGGTTGGGCCTGTTTGGGTTCTTCTTACTTGGGTCTCTCTGTGCTTCTTGAACTTGAATACCTTCTTCCTTCACCAAATTAGAGTAGTTTTCTGTCACTATTTCTTCAAATATATTCTCTAACCCTTGTTCATTTTCTTCTACTTCGGGGACTCCTATGGTGTAAATGTTAATACGTTTCCAGTTGTCCCACAGTTCTCTTAAGCTGTTTTCCTATTCTTTAATTACTTTTTTCCTTTTGGTTTTCTGATTGGTTGATTTTTTTCTACCCTATCTTCTAATTCACTGATACGGTCCTCAGCTTCCTCTACTCTACTATGTAGACTTTCCAATGTGTTTTTATTTCTGATATGTCATTCTTCATTTCTTCTTGGTGGTTTTCAATTTCCAACTGGTTGATTTTCAATATTTCTATGTCTTTACTCATGGTGCTCATGTCCTTACACATGCTGTTGAGCTTCCTCAAGATCATGGCTCTGAATTCTAGTTCTGTTAACTTGCTTAACTGCACCTCATTTATCTCATCTTTGGTAGAGGTCTCTTGTTCTTTCACTTGGATTTTGTTTCTGTGTTTCACCATTTTGGCTATCACAGTGGGCTTTGGAGTCTGCCAAATTTTCCCTGTGGGTGTTGGTGTTCTGCTGTTTGTGGCTCCTTCTCCCGGGTTTGGATGAGGCAGGGAGAACCCACTTTAAACACCACTGTCAAGTCTTAACTTTCCTGGTTAGAGTTGCTAGCCCAGGGAATGGTAGTTATCCTCTAGCTTTTTTGCCTAGAGGCTATTAGTAGGAGTCACCTGAAGAACCATGGTTTCCGTGTTGACTAAAAAATTCCTCAGGTGCTCAGTGTAAGAGGATTTCCAGAGGGTGGGCAGATCCTGGTTGTTATTGGGCCTCAATTAGCATTTCAATGGCCACTGGGTGGAGTTGAATCTCTGAGGGAGGGGCCGCCACCTCTCCCCAGGGCCCTGGGAAGGAGTAAGATGACACAGTCCTGTGTGGCTGCACTTAGCAAAAGCTCTGAGCACCCTCCAAATCCTGAGTGTCCCCACACAGTTCCAGTCCAGTCTGCCCTCCCTCTGCTGGAGCCCAAGGTGAGTGGCTGCTGCCAATGTAGCCTTTGTCTGGGCTCTGCACCGTGGAACCGCCTGGGACTTTAACCCGAGGGCGATTCTCCCAGCTAAGGGCGGCCGAGGCTGTGGCACCTCCCAGCTGAGGGCGTAGCACCCAGCCAAGGTCGCAGGACCCAGCAGAGGTGGCCGCAGGTCCCAGCCGAGGACACAGGACCCATCCAAGGGCGCAGCTTCCAGCAGAGGCTGCAGCAGGTCCCATCCCAGGCCACTGCGGACCGTGGTCTCCAGGCCCCCTCTCACGTCCTCACAAGCCTACCAGGATTGAGTCAGTGTCCCTGGTTATGTGGTCCTCCAAGCTGCCTTTTAGTTGCCCCTTTCTGATGATCTGTCTTTATTTTCATTGTAATTCCAGTTTTGTACTGGGAGATGGTCTGTGCTTCCATTTACTCCCCCGCCATTTTTTCTCCCTCTCTTATCTTTTAGACATTCAAAATCAGTGTGGCTGCCTAAACTGTCTAAACTGAAACTGAGGAGTCCAAGTTAGGTGTAGGATAAGACATCCTCAAGGTTTCTTCCTCCCAGTCCAGGCTTTTACCACCACACTCCGTGGCCTGATGGAACCAGGAAGTCTATCAGACACTCACTGTGCTTCTTTCCTTACCCTTTTCTTTCCTGGTTGCTAGGAATCACAGAATAAAGAAAATAATGAATGTTTTTGAAACCTCTCATTAATGTCCCACCACTCTGATAGACAACTCATTATATACAATATAATATATCCTTTCAATAAGTCTGTGAGGAATAACTTTTTTAATTTTTTTTTCTTTATTGATTTTACAGAGAGAGGAAGTGAGAAGGAGAGATAAAAACATCAATGAGAGAGAACATCGATTGGCCTCCTCCTGCATGCCCCCCATGCAGGATCAGGCCCACAACCTGGGCATGTGTCCTGACCAGGAATCGAACCAGCAACCTCTTGGTGTATGAGTCAATGCTCAACCACTGAGCAGTACCAGCCAGACCATGAGAAATAATTTTTAATGGACACACAATGACATAAAGTATTATATTAGTTTAAGGTGAATGACATAAGGATTTGATACATGTATATATTATGAAATGATCACCACAGTAAGTTACATAATTACTAATTTTTTTCTTGTGATGAGAAATTTTAAGATCTACTCTCTTAGCAATTTTAAAATATAGAATACAGTATTATTAACTATAATCACCACATTGTACATTATATCACCAGAATTTATTTTATAACTGAAAATTTGTATATTTTTGTTTCCTTCACTCATTTTGCCCACTCCCTAGCCTCACATGGGCAACTACCAATCTATTCCTTGTTAAAATAAGTTTGATTTTATTTCATTTTTTTAGATTCTATGTATAAGTGAGATCACACAGTGTTTTTCTTTCTCTCTGACACATTTCACTTGGCATGATACCAGGAAGAAATTTTTATACCTATTTTGTATGAGAAAAAATGAGACTGAACAGGATTAATTAGTAAACCTAAGACCATTCAGGAAACCAGTGGTACTACTAAGATTTTCATCCTTATACATCTAACTCCACAGTTCTTAGTCTTTCTACTCTACTGACGAGGTTTGGGAAGGTTGAGGTGAACTCTCTAAAAGAGTAGGGAGTCTTTCATTTCACAGTCCCTACTCAGGATTACACTCTGTGTGGTATTCTTGACAGTGGTGTTCCTCGCCTCTAAGCACAAAATGTTTCTCACTCTCTGCCCATATGTGTCTCATCCCAATTTCTCAGACTCACCAATGCTCTTCCCTATGGCACCACAGGATTGACATCCACCAGCATTTTGGAAAGAATCCCAGTGTCCAGAAAGGCAGCTCTCTTCTACCCACTCTTATATATTCTACCCATTCTTAGCTATTCTCTCCTTTCCAGACACGTGACACTGTCTTAACTTAAGGGGCTCATCATCTCTCATACTTGACAGCTTCCTAACTGGTCTCTCTGCCTCCTGTCTTCCCCTCTTCCAATTCATACTCCACACTAAGTTTAAAGATGGGTCTCCAAAATGTAAATATGTACATGTGACTCACCCTCCATGTTCTAGTCTCTGACTCCTCTATTATCCCTTGCCTCTTTCCCTACCCCCATTCGTAAACCTTATGCTCCACCCACATCAAAATACCACAATTTCCCATTATGCAGCATACCTGTAAATTTTCCACACACTGCAACATGCACACACACATGTCTCCAACTAGTAAACTCCAAATCATCCCTCAAAACCTACATTAAGTGTAGTTATTTTATGAAGTTTCCCTTGAGCATTGCAGGAGGAGTTTATCACTCACTTTTGGGCACCCACTGTTCTTCATACATTCTTTTTTTTTTTTTTTTTGTAAATTCTATTTCACCTTCCTTTTTACATAAATAGTCACATGCTTTATTTTGTTTCTTTTTATTATTATTAATTTATTTTTGTTACAGGTGTTTCTCCTTTTTCCCCCTTGACACTCTCTTCCCCCTTCCTCTCCGCCCTGTCCCCAGCTTTGTTGTCTATGTCCATCTGTTATTCATACATGCATATAAGTTCTGTGGTTTATCCCTTCCCTCCCCCCACTTCTGAGGAATGTCAGTCTGTACCCTACTTCTATGTCTCTGGATCTATTTTGTTCATCAGTTTGTTTAGTTCATTATATTCCAGAAATAAGTGAGATCATGTGCTATTTGACTTTCTCTGTTTGGCTTGTTTTGCTTAGTATAATACTTTCCAGGTCCCTCCATGTCATCTCAAAGGATAAGAGATCTTTCTTTCTTACAGGTGCATAGTATTCCATTGTGTATATGTACCACTGGTTTTTTTATCCATTTGTCTACTGAAGAACACTTGGGCTGTTTCCAGATCTTAGCTATTGTAAATAGTACTGCTATGAACATGGGGGTACATATATTCTTTCTGATTGGTGTTTCAGGCTTATTAGGGTATATTCTTAAAAGTGGGATCACTAGGCCAAATGGAAGTTCAATTTTTAATTTTTTGAAGTAACATCATAGTGTTTTCCATAGTGGCTGCACCAGTCTGCATTCCCACCAGCAGTGTACTAGAGTTCCCTTTTCTCCACATCCTCGCCAGCACTTGTTGTTTGATGAATACATTCTTAAATTATAAAACCTATCCAATATCAATCTGTCATTTCAGAACTCTTTTTGTGCCCTGGCCAAGTAGCTCAATTGGTTAGAGCATTATCCCGATATGCCAAGGTTATGGGTTTAATTTCTGGTCAGGGCACATACAAGAGGCAACCAATGAATACATAAATAAGTGGAACAACAAACCAATGTTTCTCTCTTTCTCTCTCTCTCATTCTTTCTCGCTCCCTTCCTCTGTCTTTCTAAAATCAATCAATAAAAAATAAATAATTTTTAATTTTAAAAACCTCTATTTTTCCTCATGAGACTGTATGTTCCTTAAGGAAAGAGAGAGACTGTGTCTTATTCATTTTTTAATTCAGTTTGAACATACAAGCATTCAATAATCATTTGATAAGTGAATGGGTTGAATAAATAGTTTAATAATAGAACAAGTAATAGCGTCAGGGTAACTGAATTCTACTCTCAGTTCTCTTAGTAACTTTTTGTGTTAAAATCGATCAGTCTTCCCCTGGCCAGTTTTACTCAGCGTTTAGAGGGTTAGCCTGTGGACCAATGAGTCACGGGTTGCATTCCAGTCAAGGTCATGTACCTTGGTTACGCTTTGTCCCAGGCCCTGGTTGGATTGTGCGGGAGGCAGCCATTCGATTGTTCCTCTCACATGGATGTTTCTCTTTCCCTCTCTCTGTCTCTCCCTCCTCCCACTATATCTGAAGAAAAATGGAAAAATATCCTCAGGTGAGGATTAAAAAAAGTTATAAAATTAATCAGTCTCCTAAATATTTTTATTTCCCATCTAAATAATTTTCTATATGAAAAACAGCTCCTCATTTCTCCCATTTTCCAGGCCATTCTATTCTCTGTTTCTATAAGTTCAGTTTTTACAGAGTCCACATGTAAGTGATATCATATATTTGTCTTGGTCTTTGATTTACTTCATTTAGCATATTGCTCTCAGGGTTCATCCATGATGGAGGTGTTAGCTAACACTACAGTGCTAATCACATTGCAATATATACATGTAGCAAATCAACACAATGTACACCTTCAACTTACACAATATTATATGTCAATTATATCTCAGTCAAGCTGGAGAAAATAAAGTATAATAAAAGTTTTTTAAATAAAAACAGTAAGTATTACAGACACTGAAGTAGGGACTGGCAATACTGGTGTCAATAACTGTGACCCTGCCTTCAATAGATACTAGAGTCTGTTGGTAGAAATGGACTTTTAATTAATTAAAAATATTAAGTTGGGTCAAAGGGGGTTGACAGAGAGCAGTGGACACACAAGAAGACATACTGAATGTGCACAGACAGTTGCCCTGGGAAGGTCAGAAAGGCTTCACAGAGGGCGTGTGATATGGGAGCTGGATCTAGATGGGTAAATAAGAGTTTTCCAGTCAGGGAAGAGTATTCCAGGGCAGGTGAACAGCATGGGCAAATGCACTAAAATATGAAAGAGTTCAGAGTGGAGAACATAAATGCTCAGTTATGTCTCTTCATCCAAAAACTTTAGAGATGAGGGAGCATAAAGGAATGAAAAATATATTCTGCAGTTCCCCTGAGGCTGGTCACCAGCCTCTTAAAGGACAGTAATCTCTCACCACAAGTACCAGCCATTTCTTATCTGCACTGTTGTCTTAGCCCAGGTTTTTTGGTCAATGAAGTGGTGAGACACCTCTCATTCCTGACACACTGCATTCGTGCTGCACCTTCTTTCCATGGGAAGCTGTGCAGCCCAGCACACAGGACCCTCCTCCTCAGAGGGCCCAGTGCTCCAGGGGGGGCTCTTCACAGAAAAGCAATTTTGTCCATATTTATTCTTTGCAGTGATAGATACTAAACAGTGGGTTTAACATAGTCTTTAAATTACTTCTAAACAAAGTGAAGGAAATAAACACTACATTCATTGTTAAACTTTTTATTAACATTTATAACTTTCTGTACCCTCATGTTGAAGACTGCAAGTAGGAAGCTGAGAAAGGAATTAAAAATAAGATTTACTGCTTATATAGCACTTACTGTGTTCTGGTTATGCCTGCAACTGCCTCACAAACATTAATTCGCTTAGCACTGTAGCCCAATGAGGCAAGTCCTATTATTGTCTTATTTTACAGGAGAAGACATTGAGACTCAGAGAGCTGGTTCCTCACCTACTTGCTCATAAGTGGTAAAAACTGGCATTTGAACTCAGGCAGCAGATTCTGAAGACTTTGCTGTTAAGAACATGATAGACTGCTTCATGATACAATAGTCACAATTGTTCTGTTGTATTATGTGCCCAATGCTATGACAAAATTGTTTTGTTTTGAGATAGGATATGTGGTGAAATGGCTGTAACCAATAAGAGCTACAGGGACTATTAAGGAGATAGTAAGGACAACCCTCAATGGATTTGTGGCTCAGAACCAGCTCAATCCTACATGGGACTAATGCACCTAACAGTAACTTCTAGTCTCATTATATACTCAATGTAACACATTAGCATGTTAATTGACACACCCTGAGCTGCCACAATCGAAACAAAAAGCCCATAAAAGGATGCAAAATGTCCAGTAGGACTCCTCCAAGAAGTGTACACCCCTTTCCTGGAAAGATCTTGTATATTTCTCCCCCTCGTTGATTGCCCTACCCTACAATTAAATAAGCCTCAATAAAAATAAATAAATTAGCCTAGCTAGTGTGACTCAGTGATTGAGCATCAACCCACACACCAAGAGGTAGCCAATTCGATTCCCAGTCAGGGCACATGCCCAGGTTGTGGGCCCAATCCCCATTGGTGGGTATGCAGGAGGCAGCTAATCGATGTTCTCTCTCTCCCTCTCCCTAAAAAGGAAGACATCTGTAATACTTTCATCAACAACAACAAAAAGTAAATCCCACTGTGGAGGGGTTACTCTGCCTATGGAGTAACCATTCTCTGTTCCACTGCTTTATTAATAAACTCATTTTTATTTTAAACTCTGTGCTGGCTCCCGTTTGAATTCTTTCTTGTGCAATACCAAGAACCCACAATGGGTGGTGGACACTTGGGTCCCCAGACCCTCAAACACCTGCATCAATTTAATCTTTGTGATAGCCTATATTATGAATTAAAAGATGAGGCTTTGAGAGGACAGCTGACCTAATGTTGCACAGCTGGTAAGTGAAAGACTTAGAATTTGATTTCAAGGTTAACTGACTTAAAATTCATGCCACAGTGTCTGTCTCTATAAATGCTAGGAGTTTACCCAGAAGGAAGAGAACTGGTTAACAAGACAGAAGACCTGACTCCTGTGAATGACACTATCTGATAGAATTGAAAAAAACCTGAAACTGAGACTTCATTAAACAGTGAGTAGTTTTGCCTGGATCAGTGGCTGTCAAACAGCGCTCCTTGAAGCCCCAGGGTCTTCTTCAGTTCGAGAACTTCAAGTCCTTCACAAATCCCCTATATTAATCAGCTTTTGTGGCAGTGACAATTCTAAATCCCTGGGCTTCACAACAACAAAATTTTAGATCTCACTCACCTTACATACAGTCTAGACCATAAAATTGCCAAAAACTATATCACCTCTAATTCAGTAAATTATATCTCCTACTAACCAACCACAAACTCTTTCAGTTCATTTTTAATTATTACCCTCATGTCAATTACTATTCATCCTCTTCGAGAGCACCAATCCACTGACTCCTCCATTTTTTATCTAACCACCAGCCTTCTATCATGTACACCACAACCCAGATCCATAATTATTATAAAGTTTATTGGTGTCCCTAATTCCATGGTCTCCATCTCCCTAAACTGTACTCATTCCCCCCAAACCTGAATGAACCTAACCCTCTGCCTTCTCATTGCCTCATTTATGCAGCTAAATTTTCTCAAGAACATCACATAACTGCGAAAATTGCTTTCACCATATATTTAAGATCATTCAACACTGCCTGGCAATGTTACTGCATTCTAATAAATTCAGTCTCCTACTCTACACAAAATTCTCCAGTTTCTTCAAAGACCCCATACTTCACCCATATTTATATTAGTTGATCTTACCTTGTTTTATTAAGAAAAAAAGACGCCACCTTTCTACTCTCAAATCTACAAGAATACCTCATCGTCGGCCATTGCTCCTTCCTTCCTGTTTAACCATGAAATATTCCTTCTGCTAGCAACAGTCACTCCCTCTACCCTTTATATATGTTTTGGACATTATTCTCTCTCATGTACCCAGTTATTCTTTTCTCTCTTGCATCGTTTATCCCCCATTCTCTAATATATTTCTACATCATCATTAAATCTGTTATCATATCTCCCAAACTTATAAAAAAGAAACCTCTCTAGCTCCAAAATCCTTTTCTAGCTACTACCTTACCTTTCTGCCTAACAAAACGTCTCAAAAAAAGTTAGCCCTGGCCAGTTTTGCTCAGCAGTTAGAGCATCGGCCTGTGGACCAGAGAGTCCCGGGTTCAGTTCCCACTAAGGGCATGTACCTCGGTTGCAGTTTGTCCCCAGCACTGATTGGGGTTGTGTGGGTGGCAACCACTCCATGTGTCTCTCTCACATGGATGTTTCTCTCTTTCTCTCTCTCTCCCTCCCTCCTCCCTTCCTCTCCCCCTCCCGCTCAATCTGAAGATAAATTCAAAAAAATGTCCTCGGATGAGGATTAAAAATAAAAAGTTAAAAATGGTATCTACTATAATTCAATGAGGAGACATAAACCAACATATATAAAGCACCTTTCACTAGGTCTGATCTATGGCAGATATTCAATAAACAATTATTAAAACAGTAGTAAAAACCCTAATAAAAATAATAATTGCAATGGACATAAACATTTTCTTATATGCCAGCACAGCCCTTAGCATTTTAAGTAGATCATCTCACTTTGTTCCTACAATGACCTATGGAGTAGATATTAATTTTATCCCAACTTTATAGATGATGTATCTGAAGCTTAGAAAAGTTAATTTGCCCAAGGTCACAAAGCTAAAAAAACATAAGCCAAGATTTCTTTCCAAATCTGACTCATAACCAGAGATTATTGACCCTCTAAATCACCCCTGCCTTCTGTTCCTCTAACACTTTCTACATATCTCTACTTCATATGAATAGAAACAATTTTTCCCAAGAGCAGAGGATTACAGTCAGGAAGCACCTCTGTGAGTTTGGATGATGCTGGCATTATGTACCTCCAAATCTTTAGGGTTTTAGTACATGAGCAGATCCGCTAGTAAAATTCCAAGGAAAGAGTTTTTATGTGAAAACACCAGGTTTAACTAACAAAAATGATGGAGAAAACATTCTGTGGCTAAAGATGTTAACAAAATTCTAATGGGAAGAATATAAAGTTTGGGAGGGAGATGGGCTCTGTAAGTTGGGGCTGGATAGAGATAGCAAAAGAATGGACAGATGATGACCTTTTGGTAGATATACCAAATATGTATTAAACATAGATGCACTTTTGGGTGGAGATTAAGTGTTAGCTACAATGGGAATGATGGACTACAAATTTCTAAAAGGACCTTAGACCTTGAGCTATTTGTACACAGCTAATCATGACTTTCATTCAGGGTTTTAAACAGCTCACATGAGTTCATTTTGGTGAAGCACCTAGTGTAATCAGTGAGGTGCTCTCTGTGTCCCTACCTGTTGCTGGTGGAAGTGGGTTTCTTGAGGTGCCATGGGAACAAGCATTTCCTGAGGCCCCATGGAAGGATGAGGTATCACGGAAAGCTTTATTGATGATTAACATTAAGGGAGTTTCCCTCCAAGATCCCATCTCCCTTCATCTGGCCATGGAAGAAGTCTCATTTTATCTTCAGTAGGGCCAGAATTAAAGCCACTGTCCAGAGTCTTTGATCCATATTTAAGCACAGTTTGGTCCAGCATTTGACTGGCTTTTTTTGTGTTCCCAGCTGTAGTCCACCGTGTGTGAAGTCTGCATGGCCATGGGCCATGTGGCTTCTAGAGCCACATGGCAGGCTAGTACAGGTCACAGAGCAAGCAAGCACAAGGAAGCAAGAGTGAACCAAGATGAACAAGAGAGAGAAAACCCTTTGTCTCAGGGTTATAACTACAAGTTTAAACAATGAACACTTCAGGATTTTGCACACTTGCAGTGGGTCCACCCCTTTGGCCAATTATCTTTTTCCCAAGTTAGACCCAGAGGCAGAGACCTTCCCAACATCACCCTGAATTCACTGCACATGTGTCCATTTCTCCCTTTGTTTGGTCCCTTCCCTAGTGATTTGCAGGGAATGGAGTGGTGGTCCCCTGGGAAGTGCAAAGTTGCAACTTCCTGGTGAAGATCCCAAGATGGCCATGCTTATAATGTCTGGCCTCACCTTTGCTCTCTTTCTATTTTAATATTAGCTACCTAATTACAATAGCACTAATACAACCTGTGATATTTTGTAGATCAGCAATAGTGGCTATTACTATTATTTTTAAGGACCTTCATGTAGTAGTTATTGAACAAATTATAACTCCTATTTTTATAATTAAAGTTTAAAAATTGCATATTAGTAGAATTCCCCATGCATAAGAGATGCATAATAATAGCTAACACTTTTTAAGCACTTCCTTTCCAAGTTAACTCACTCAATCTCAATAACCCTTTAAGAAAGGTGCTATTATTCTGATTTTACAAAAAAGCTAAATAGCTTGTATAAGGTCAGTGAGTAGATAGATGTTAGAGGCAAAATTAAACTCATTCCCTTAACTACCATACCCATAATACTATAGGTATTATAAAAATCTATTTCTCTAATTTATATAATACAAGGTTAGAAACATGAAGTATGTGTATGTATATGTTGTGTGTGTATGTGTGTGTGTGTGTGTGTGTATCAATAACTAATGATCTGGTATTAATTCCAACCAACAAAATTTTTGGTTGACATGCAAAAAAATGGAAACAAACAAAAGTCTGCATTAAATCCAGCTCAATACAAATAGAAGGAATTATGAATAAGAAGAAAGTATTCAGTGAATGAAGTGATAACTCTCTCTACATATTAAACATGAGCAGATGACTGTCAGAGTTGGGATGTCCTCAGAGATGTTCTCAATCAATAGGAAAATGTCAAAACCAAAGTGAAAAGCTAAATGTAAATGTATCCATCAGAAGTGACCACAATTAGATAACAAAAAGCCAAGTGGGAAACATGGGGGTTTAGGACACATTGATTGAAAAATCAGTAACAATATGAAAAATGTAGCTTTGAATGCTTCACAGTCCAGACCAAAATACTGAGGAAAGAAAGAATAGGGTATTAAATATAACTAGAGAAGAAAAATAAGTTGTAAAGGTTTATGTGTTGGGAGGCACAGGGATACCTAACCTACTATGTATTAAGCATTTATTTTTTATATCTATCCTTTGAGATATATTTAATATTCCCATTTCACATGAAAACACTGAGGCTTAGAGAGAAAAAATAAATTTTCTAAAGTCATTCAACTATTATTGTGAATTTCAAGCACAACTCTTAAGAATCAGAATTGAGCTCTCTTGACTTAGAAACTCAAGATCTTTTCATTTCTGAGGATTGTGTGTAGGTATGGAGAGCATTTCCAAGAGGTTTAACTAAAAGAAGAAACTGCTTTGGAATCTTAAGACTTTTCTTTCCTGCCAGCTAGATGATGCTTCAGAATCACCATTACATTCTGAGAACACCAATTAATGGGAACTTCAGCCTAGTATAATTTTGTATTAATTACTTGTGTATCCTTGTCATGTCCCCTGTGCCGTTTTTTTATATTTATCTTTATTTTTGAATGTATTACAGATGTCCCCCCCATTTTTCCCCCTTGACCCACTTCTGCCCCCTCCTGCCTTCCCACACTATTTTCTGTGTCCATTGGTTATGCATATGTGCAAATAAATTCTTTGGTTTCTCTTTCCTCCCTCCCCCCTTCCCTGTAAGGTTTGTCTGTCTAACAACCAATTTGTACTTCTTAATCCCTTCACCTTTTTACCCAGCTGGCAACCTTCAAAAAGTTCTCTGTATTTATGAGTTTTTCTGTATTGCTTGTTCATTTTGTTTGTAGATATGTATTTATTGTCATTTTATTGTTCATATTTTTGTTCTTCAACTTTAAGAAGAGCCTTCAACATTTCATAAAACTGGTTTGGTGGTGATGAACTCCTTTAGCTTTTTCTTGTCTGGGAAACTCTTTATATGATCATCAATTCTAAATAATAGTTTCTCAGGATAGAGTAATCTTAGTTGTAGGTCCCTGCTTTTCATCACTTTAAATATTTCTTGCCACTTCCTTCTGGCCTGCAAAGTTTCTTTTGAGAAATCGACTGACAGTCTTATGGGAGCTCCTTTGTAGGTAACTAACAGCTTTTCTCTTGCTGTTTTTAAGATTCTCTCTTTGTCTTTAACCTTTTGCATTTTATGATGTGTCTTGGTGCAAGCCTCTTTGGGTTGATCTTGTTTGGAACTCTCTGTGCTTCCTGGACTTGTATGTCTGTTTCCTTCACCAAGTTAGAGAAGTTTTCTGTCATTTTTTATTCAAATAGGTTTTCAATTTCTTGGTCTCTCTCTTCTCCTTCTGGTACCCCTATGATGTGAATGTTAGTGTGCATGAACTTGTCCCACAGGCTCCTTACACTATCCTCATTGTTTTGGATTCTTTTTTCTTTTTGTTGTTCTGATTGGGTGTGTTTTGCTTCCTTATATTCCAAATCGATGGTTTGCATCTTGGTTTACCCTACTCTATTATTGATTCCCTGTAAATTATTTTTTATTTTGGTTAGTGCATCCTTCATTTCTGACTTGTCCTTTTTTATGCTCCTGCGGTCCACACTAAGTACCTTGATGTTCTCAGTAAGTTCATTGAGCATCCTTATTTTTCTGTTGTTGTTTTGTCTTTGTCTTTTCCTACTTTCTTTTTTATTATTATTAATTTTTGTTACACATGTTTCTCCTTTTTCCCCCACTGATTACCCCCTCCCCCTCCCTCCCTGCCCAGTCCCCAGCTTTGTTGTCCATGTCCATTGTTCATGCATACATGCATATAAGTTCTGTGGTTTATCTCTCCCCCACTACCCCCTCTTCTGGGGATTGTCAGTCTGTACCCCACTTCCACATACCTGGGACTACCCCATTCTTGAGACTGTTATGTTCATTATAATCCACAAATAAGTGAGATCATATGATAGTTGTCTTTCTCTGTTGGGCTTGTTTCACTTAGGATGATACTTTCCAGGTCCCTCCATGTAGTCTCAAAGGATAAGAGATCTTTCTTTCTTACAGCTGATTAGTACTCCATTGTGTATATGTACCAAAGCCTTTTTACCCATTTGTCTACTGATGGATACTTGGGCTGTTTCCAGATCTTAGCTATTGTAAATAGTGCTGCTACAAACATAGGGGTACATATATTCTTTCTGATTGGTGTTTCAGGCTTCTTATATTCCTAGAAGTGGGATCACTGGGTCAAATGGCAGTTCAATTTTTAATTTTTTGAGGTAACACCATAGTGTTTTCCATAGTGGCTGCACCAGTCTGCATTCCCACCAGCAGTGTACTAGAGTCCCCTTTTCTCCACACCCTTGCCAACACTTGTTGCTTGATGATTTGATGATGGCGGCCATTCTGACAGGTGTGAGGTGATACCTGATTGTTGTTTTAATTTGCATCTCTCTGATGATTAGTGGTGTTGAGCATTTCTTTATATGTCTCTTAGCCATTTGTATTTCCTATTTGGAGAGGTGTCTATTTAGTTCCACTGCCAAATTTTTAATTGGATTCTTTGTCTTCCTTTTGTGGAGTTGTATGAGCACTCTATATGTATTGGAAATTAACCCCTTAACTGATATATCATTGGCAATTATGCTCTCCCATACAGTGGGTAGCCTTTCTGTTTTGATGATTGTATCTTTCACTGTGCAGAAGATTTTGAGTTTGATGTAGTCCCATGTGTTCATTTTCTCCTTTGTTTCTATTGCCTTAGGTGATGTATCAGTGAAAATTCTGCTGTGTATGATGTCTGAAATTTTGTTGCCTACAGTTTCTTCTAGGATTTTTAGGATTCATGAGACACATTTAACTCTTTTATCCATTTTGAGTTTATTCTTGTGTAGGGTGTAAGCTGATGGTCTAGTTTCATTTTTCTGCATGTAGCTGTCCAATTTTCCCAACACCATTTATTAAAGAGGCTGTCCTTACTCCACTGTATGCTCTTGCCACCTTTGTCAAATATTAATTGAGCATATTGCCTTGGGTCCATTTCTGGGTTCTGTTCCACTGGTCTATATGCCTGTTCTTGTGCCAGTACCAGGCTGTTTTGAGTACAGTGGCTTTGTAGTATAACCTGAAATCTGGTAATGTGATCCCTCCAACTTTGTTTTTCTTTTTCAAGATTGCTGTGGCTATTTGAGGTCTTTTTTGGTTCCATATGAACTTTTGAAGTACTTGTTCTAATTCTGTGAATTATGCCGTTGGTGTTTTGATGGGGATTGCATTGAATCTATAGATTGCTTTGGGTAGTATGGACATTTTAATGATGTTAATTCTCCCAATCCATGACCAGGGTATGTGCTTTCACCTTTTTATATCTTCCTCTATTTCTTTTTTCAATGACCTGTAGTTTTCTGAGAATAGGTCCTTTATTTTTTTGGTTAAGTTTATTCCTAGGTATCTTAATTTTTTTGCCGCAATGGTAAAGGTGATTGTTTTCTTAGTTTCTCTTTCTGTGAGTTCATCATTGGTGTATAAGAATGCCATCGGTTTCTTGACATTATATTTTGTATCCTGCTACATTTCCAAATTTATTTATTAAGTCTAGTAAATTTTTGATGGAGTCTTTGAGGTGTTCTATGTATAGTATCATGTCATCTGCGAATAATGACAGTTTCTTTTCCTCCTTTCCAATTTGGATCTCTTTTATTTTTTCTTCCTGTCTGATTGCTGTGGCTAAGAATTCCAGTACAATGTTAAATAAGAGTGGTGAAAGTGGGCATCCTTGCCTTGTTCCTGTTCTTAAGGAAAATGCTTTTTGTTTTTGCCCATTGAGTATGATGCAGGCTCTAGGTCTTTCATATATGGTCTTTATTATGTCTAGATATGATCCCTCTATTCCCACATTGCTGAGCGTTTTTATCAGAAATGGATGCTGGATTTTGTTGAAGGCTTTTTCGGCATCTATTGATATGATCATGTGGTTTTTATTCTTCATTTTATTTATGTGGTGTATCACGTTTATTGATCTGCAAATATTGTACCAGCCTTGTGTCCCTTGGATGAATCCTACTTGGTCATGGTGGATAATTTTTTTGGTGTATTGCTGGATCCGATTTGCTAGTATTTTGTTCAGGATTTTGGCATCTATGTTTATCAGGGATATTGGCCTGTAGTTTTCTTTCTTTGTAGTGTTTTTTTTTTTTCGGGTTTTGGAATTAGAATTAAATTCATAAAACAAGTTTGGAAGTTTTCCTTCTTCTTGAATTTTTTGAAATAGTTTGAGGAGAATGGGTGTTAGTTCTTCTTTGAATGTTCGGTAAAACTCCCCTGTGAAGCCATCTGGGCCTGGGCTTTTGTTTTCTTGGAGAGTCTTGATTACATCTTCAATTTCTTCTGTTGTTATTGGTCTGTTCAAGTTTTCTATCTTTTCCTGTTCCGGTTTTGGGAGACTATGTGTTTCTAGAAATGTGTCCATTTTGCTTAAATTGTCGAATTTGTTACCATATAATTGTTCATAGTAGTTGTTAACAATCTTTTGTATTTCTGTGGTGTCAGTTGTTACTTCTCCTCTTTTCATTTCTGATCTTGTGTATTTGGGTTCTCTCCCTTTGTTTCTTGGTGAGTCTAGCTAAGGGTCCATCAATCTTGTTTATCTTTTCAAAAAACCAGCTGTTTGTTTCATTGATCCTTTGAATTGTTTTTTTGGGGGGGACTCTATGTCGTTTATTTCTGCATTGAGCATCCTTATAAGCAATGTTTTGGGATTTATTTCTGTTAAATTGCTTATCTCCATTCTGTTTTGTTCTTTTCCTGGAGTTTTGTTCTGTTCTTTCATTTGGAACATGTTTCTTTGTCTCCTCATTTTGGCTGTCTTCCTGTGTTTGTTTCTTTGTATTAGGTAGAGTTGCTATGCCTCCTAGGCTTTGTAGGGTGATCTATTGTAGTAGGTGTGCTATAAGGTCCAGTGGCACAGCTTTCCTGTTTACCCCCCTGAGCCCATGAGGTGCACCCCTTGTGTGGACTGTCCACCCTTCTGTTGTAATAGAGTTTTGATAGCTATTGGCACATCAATGAGAGGGATTTACTCAGGCTGATCAGCTGCAAGGACTGGCTGTGTCCACTGACTACCAACCTCTGACTACCTTGGAGGGTCAACTGTGTAGGAGCCCACCACACAGAGCAAGACTTACTTCATCAGGGCTCTGGTACCCACTGAGTCCACTTGGTGGTTGGGTGGTGGTGTTTCATTGTGGTCTGAAGCTGGCCACGGAGCATGCTGACTCTGAGGCAAGGTCAGCCACTGCCTGTGTTCTACCTGGGGCCATAAGCACAAACTACAAAACTCGCTGAAGATGGCTGCTTCTTGTGATGAGCTTGGAGGTGCCCAGGCAAAGCCAAGCTGAGAACCAAGGCTGGGTGCTTCTATTACAGGCCTGGGGCCACTTAGCGAGAGGTTTGGGGCTCTCTGAGGTCAGATGCTGCTTGTTTGAGAGAATTTAGGAAAATCTGAAGCAGGAACCAAGACAAGCCAATCCTATGGTAAAGCCACTGGAAACAGCTTAGGTGGTACCAGAAGTTGGGAGGGGCAAGGCCTCAGGGAATTACCAGGGTGGAGCAAACAGTATGAACCAGGTTGCTGGAGTCCCAGATATGGCAGGACATGTAGGGGAAGGGCTCACCAAAGGAACAACAGCCTCCACCAACATGTTTGTTCAGGAGAAAGCTGCCTCTCCAGCTCTCGCCCTGAGGCCAAACAACTCTGTTCTTCCCCATATGTCTCTGGTGCCTTTCAAGCTGCTCCTTCCACACTGGAGACAGTCTCGATGTGGCTTCTTTGTTAATTTCCTCATTGTAAGACTTCCATTCAGCTCAATTTCAGGCTGTTCTGAATGATGGTTGTTCTACAGCTTAGTTGTAATTTTGATGTGGTTGTGGAAGAAGGCAAGTGACCAGAACTCTGTTATTCTCTTTTTTCATTTTTGTAATTTTTAATGGCACCAAGTAGAAGGTGAGCTAGTGATTGGTAAAAAAATGAATATAGGAACACACACATATACACATTTATTTAGCAAAGGGTGCTAAAGGAAGGCTGCACAGAGTAGGATCAGAATTTGTCTCACCACAGTTTTTTTTTAATTATTTTTCTATTTATTAATTTGTTTTTGTTACAGATGTTTCTCATTTTTCCTCATTGACACCCTCCTCCCCTTCTCAGCCCCCCACCCTCCGCCCCGTCTCCAGCTTTGTTGTCTATGTTTATTGGTCCTGCATACATGCATATACTTTCTGTGGTTTATCTCGTCCCCCTCTAAACCCCCTCCTCTGAGGCTTGTCAGTTCACCACCGCTTTTCTAACAGGTATCTATGGTTGCCAGTTATATTATTCATGCAAAGTAGGATTTTCTATATACAATAAGCTTAAGTTAATGCTATACCACATCCTCTTATACTTGCAGTAGTAAACATTATTTCTGGGTGTGTCTATGCAGGTATTTCTGGAAGAGATTAGCATTTGAATCCATAGACTAAGTAAAGAAGATCACCCTCACCAACATGGGTGGGCATCATGCAATCTGTTGACCTAAATAGAAGAAAAAAGTGACAGAATTAGAAATTTTCTCTTTTTTTGAGCTGGGACATCCATCTTCTCCTGCCCTTAGTGATTAGCACTCCTTGTTCTTAGACCTTTAGATTCAGAATGGGACTTATTCCCCTCACTTTTTTAGTTCTCAGACCTTCAGGTTCACACAGAAATTTCACCACTGGCCTTCCTGGGCCTCTAGTTTATGGATTACAGATCATGGAAATTCTCAGTCTCCACAATCACATGAGCCAAACCCTCATAATAAATGTCTTTCTAAATATATCCTATTGGTTATGTTTCTCTGCAAAGCCCTAATACACTACTTAAGAAATTGTTTTGAGGAATTATTGAGTTAATACATGTAGAATGATTCAAATACTACCTGATACATAGTGAATACACTTAAAGTGTTACCTTTTATTATTACATGGAACTTGCTATGTGTCAAGCACTATAATACAGTCTCATTTAATCTTACAAAATTCCATGAGATATTAATGTTATTATTATCCCCACTTTACAATTAAGCAAGTTGAAGCTTAGAAAGTTTAAATAATTGATCAAGACCATAGAGCTAGAAGATGATAGTAATAGCATTGTACTTAGCTAGTTATTAATAATAGAAAAGGAGCAAAGGGGGAAGCCCAGACATTATAAGCATGTCATTTGGGCAGCTTCACTGAGAGGCTGCAATTTCACACCTTCCCAGGGAACATGGCCTATTCTCTGCAAAACATTGGAGGAAGGAATCCAACACAGTAAAGATAAGTTTATGCCCAGTAAAGTTGGGGCGACATAGGAAAGGTACTTTCCTGTCATTCACACCTGGGAACAGAATGGTTGGCCAGAATGGGTGGAGCCAATGCAAGCCTGGGGAAATTGGGAGATACATAATCCCCTAAACAAAGAAGCTTGCTCTCTTGTTGCTCACATGGATCTTGGCTCTTGGCTCTCTTGTGTTTGCCCATATGGTCCATGGCCATGTGGACCCCCACATTCAGTGGACTAATGGACTGCAGCAGGAAACACAAGTTAAGCTAGCCTAATGCTGAACTGGACCTGGCTTCAACACGGAAAAGCAATTCTGGACACTGGCTATGATTTTAGCTCTGCTGAAGCCCCAGCTACACTTCTATGACTGGATGAGTGAAATTGGACTTTGCAAACCCAAGGGTATAATTCCATGAAAAAAAAGTTTCTAGTATATCACACCCTCCCGTGGGGACCTCCAGAAATACTTATTCCAGCAGTACCCCAATAACCCCACTCCCTCTAGCAACCAGGGGAGAGGAGCCCTTCTCCTATCCTGTAACAATAGGTCTAGATTGTATTCCTAATCTCTGAAACAGAGTCTCTGTTTTTAACCACTCTATAATACTTCCTCTTTTTACATTATGAAGTTGAAACACTCTTGTGACTATGCAACATGAAAAGACAATTGAAAATAACATTTGAATACTATAGTCATTACATATTTGCAAAACATTGTTTCTACCTGCAAAAGAGTTATTATAATTCAGAATGATCAACATAATGTATGTAGCATAATAACTAGCACATAATATGTGGTTAATAAATGTTAGTTATTATTATTTCTTAATATCTCACCAATCCCATGTGACAGATCTACCATTTTATCAATGAAAAAGTGAAGCTACAAGGGGTAAGTAACTTGCCCAAGGTTATATGTTACAAAGTAGTTATAAAACTCTAAGCCTGTCTCATTATAAATTCTGAAAAAAAAAAAATTCTGTATCTTACTATAAAAGAAAGGCTGAATTTCTCCAGTCCAAAAGGTAAAGATTACATAACCTAACGAAGGAAATGTGAATATGGACATCTGTTATTATTAAGAAATGGCCGAATAATAATAGAAAAAATTTAATTCTAATTTTAGGCAAATAAATCTATTTAGAATATTTTATTATAAATGTTTACTCTTACTTAAGAACCAGATCACTGTTTCATGATGCAAAGTAGAGGAAACTAACATATATTTGGGGCACTTTACTAAATATATGTAAACTATAGTGACTATGATAAATATTAAGAGTGGGAAATACAGTGTTAGAATACCAAATCCTAAGGCATAAAATTCATTTTTGTTAAATGATCTACTTTATCCTTGTTATCTCTCCCTGGTTAAATAATGTGGTAATCATCTTCAAATATTTGAACTGCTTTGTGGTGAAAGATGAATTATATTTGTTAGCAGCAAACAGCACCAAATGTTGGACCTCAGCTCAGCAACCTCAGTTCTTGAGTTTTGACTAGGAAAGAATTCAGAGCCAAGGAACTCAAACTATAAGAGAATGTTTATTTAGAAAGTCAGAGGTAGAGACAATGAGCCAACTGGGCTGCATGGGCTCAGGAAAAAAGTTACAGAGGCAAAAGAAGGGTCGTTGGAGCTTAGGAAAAAGAAAGGCAGAGAGAACACACCTGAGGAAAGAAGAGGGTGGGGGAAAGAAAGGCACAAGTGTGCTCCAGAGACACAAAGAGCATGTGCTAGGTCCTTTGAACTAGGGGTTTTTATCCCCTCTCTAAAAGTGGGTGTCTTAGGGGAGGTCCCAGGGAACAATCTCAATAGAATATTCATCAGCTTTCCAAGTGTGTTCTTTCAGGACCCTGGTCTCCACTGATTAGTCACTACCAGGGCAGTGGGTCATTAGTCATCACAGCTAGTCCTGGTGTCAGCCAGAGCATGCCTTGCCTGATCTTACTGCTTTTCTAGGCCTGGAACTGAAACAGGACTGAGGCCTAGATATTATCTCTAGGGCTTAATGCTTAAGGGAGTGGAAGAGTTTGTATGGGAGTCATATGACGTTATTCTCTGGCCCCCTTGTTCCTCCTCTGTGGGGGTCTCCCATATGACTAGCAACATGAAAGGGGAGGAAAGGGCAGGGCAGGGTCCAAACCACATGACCAGCAATATGAAAGGTCAAGAGAGGGTCCTAGCTCCAAGACTAGCAATATGAAAGTCAGGGGGTTTAAACCGCATGCTCGAGGGGAAAAGGTCACCCTGAGTCGAGGTCCTTGTTTTCCCAGTTTTGCCTGTCACTAGGCACCCAGGGCTTTCCTTCCTGGTGACCTTCTGTACCTGGCCCGTCGTCTTTGCTGGGCTCATGCCTGTCTCACTGCTTACCAGAACATTATTTTGCAAGCTAAAGATTAAATAAAAGATTGTTCCAAGAAAGTGGATTTAAGCATGCAGTAGAAAACTGAACTGAAAGATTTTTTAGTTTCTCTAGCCATGTAATTCTATACCTCAATTTCCCTTATTCCGAATAATGCCAGCAGTTTCTAAAGTAATTAAAACAGAAGGAACTGTGACTTCAGCTACCTGATTTTTTTTTCTCAATATCTTTATTCCCTCCCCTATTCAATATGCTGATTTGAATTAGCTTTGATGCCACTCAAAATTGAGAAGTGAAACTCAGGCATTCCTACAGAGCCCTTTACAGCTGATGCTGAATCTTCAAGCTGTGATATAGCATGAATAGCCCATCTACCAAGTATTTCATATGCTCTCACTACCATTTCATCAGGGAAGGGAGATTATCTATTTTTCTGCTTGAAATCATCATTTCATTTCCTGTCTTCAGGCTAGATAGCTTATCTATTTTGATAACAAAAGATAGAGATACTGCTTTTGTTTGCTCTATCTACCAAACATTAGGAGACATTTCTGCCACTAATCACTTAGCAAATTAAAAGGAAGGAGTAAGACAGGTGCCAACTCAAAATATAGGAGGGGGATAAATCTTATTATTATTATTATTATTGTGGTAAAAACACTTAAAATGAGAGCTACCTGATTAACAAATTTTTAAGTGCATAATACAGTATTGTTAACCAGAAGCACAATGCTGTATAACAGAGCTCTAGAATTTATTCATCTTTCAGACGAGATCGGGCGTGTTATTCATCTTTCATAACTGAGAGTTTATACATTTTGAACAGCAACTCCCATTTCCCCTCTCTCCAGCCCCTGGCAACCATCATTTTACTTTCTGCTTCTATGAGTCTGTCTATGTTAGAAACTTCATAAGTGGAATCGCACAGTATTTGTCCTGTGACTGACTTATTTCACTTAGTATAATGCATTACAGGTCTATCCGGTATGTCACAAATGACAGGATTTCCTTCTTTTTTATACAGGGTGGGGCAAAAGTAGATTTACAGTTGTGGGTATTCAAAAAACAGTGTATTCTTGTATTATTATGTATTAATTATAGTATTATTTTTCATTTGAACAACTGTAAACATGCTTTCGCCCCACCCTGTATATGTTATGTAATTGTGGGGGGGGGGATTATCTCACAGCTAAACTTTGTGATGAAGTTTATAAATTTCTTTAAAAATCCACATACTTTTTTCTTTTATCCTCACCCAAGAACACTTTTTTTTTTTTTTCGATTTTTTGTTCAGATAGAGTGGAAGGGAGAGAATGGAAGAGAGAGAGAGAAACATCGATGTGAAAGGAACACATCGAGTGGCTGCCACCCGCATGACCAACCAGGGCCGGGGACAAACTGCAACGGAGGTACATGCTCTTAGAGGGAACCAAACCCGGGTCTCTCTGGACCGCAGGCCGACGCTCTAACCGCTGAGCCAAACCAGCCAGGGCAAAAATCCACATATTTTAATGTTATTGCTTAGTTTTGGCAAATTAATTTGTCACATTCAAAAGCACTACAATCCAAGGCATTTTTTTAAAAAACCATTACATTATTGTCAGCATTTATTAATTGTAAATTGTTCTAACTCAATTTCTTTGATATTTCAGAAATGGCTACTGGACATTCTTCTAAAATTCTGTGTACCAGTTTTTTCTCTACTGTGCTATTTTCTTCACTTTCCATGTATGACATTATACAATACTACTTAAATTCTAGTCGACTGTATATATTACCTTGAGTTTTTTAAGACTTCAGAAAAAAAGGAATAATTGCAGTTCCTATTCTTAAAAAAGATAATGTTTTTGTGATGAAGTTTTTACGAGCTCTTTCAAAACTGCAATTTGCCATTAACTTTTTTCTCATTCTAAATAAATATTGACTTGACTTCTGTGTCTTAAAATAAAAAGACAAGTACCAACCTTCAGTACCTGATTCTCTCATAAAAATCTACTGGATGTTCCGTTATATACTTTGGGGAAGATTTTTATAACTAAAGTGATTTGGAAGAAAATTATTAACAGTCATTTTCATATTATAGAGATTCTGGTAAGGCTACATTCACAAAGAAGGCTGATTCCATAGTCATCAGATTTTATTTATTCTGTTGTTTGACTGGAAAATGGCAACCGATTAATACAAGGTTAGCCAATAAGCATTATGATCCAATTTGTGTTTAATTAGTCACGACACAATAATAAAAAATAAAAATTAAAAAAAACAAGAGAACACTTTTTGTGGCAATGAAAAAGGCTTAAACTTTCAAGAATTCCACCATCCCCTAAAGTGGATTTTCATAATATTGGTCCACAAACTTTTAAAAATGACATACACTGGAGACCCATCTGTGGGCTTTCTAATTCAGATCTAGGGTAAGCCCTGGTATCAGAAATGGATTTAAAGTCTTCATATGAGTCTGATGTGCACCCCTAGTAGAGAACCACTAATTTGCCTGGTAAAACCCAAAGTTCTTAGCATGGTTACTAGAGTAATGTTGACTAGTTTCTGCACACATACTGACCATATGTCCAAACTACCTCAATACTTATGCCTAAGTAATACCTGTGGTTTCTTAAAACATTGTACATTAGCTCATGATGTTCTCTTCCCTGGAATAAACTTTTCCCCTCATATAGTTAGAGTATTCTATTGCTATTTCAAGACCAAACCCAAGAATTAGCACCTTTTGCACACCTTCCTAGTGACCCCCAAGAAATATTAATCACATTCTGTTCTAAGTCCCCAGCCTACCCTATCTTATAACTAAAAATAGATATACATTACTATAATTAACACACCATATTGTCATTATTTTTCTAGATTCTATCTTCCACTCTATGCTATGAGCTCTTAGAAGGGCCATAACTTTTTAATCTTTTTACCAATAGTGCTTAAAACAGTGTTCTGGCCAATGGCAGTTGCTAAATCAATATTTGTTGAATAAATTTTTTAAGAATAAATGAGTGAATGGCATCACCAGTCACCTAATCTTTCAGAATCAAAATTTGAACCCTGGATTGTTCATAGTCCAGATTCCACTGCTATAACATTTGTTCTAATGGTATTTACTTCTCTTCTTCTCCCCTGAAAATGTATAAGTTTTCTTCCAGAGACCAGGGCCACCATAGTGCCCTCCTATGATACCTCACAATCTTCAGCAAAAAGTTTTAACACCTTATCATGCCACACAAGACCATTTCTGCTCTGTGTTTACCTGCGCCTAAACCCCAATTTCTACTGTTCCCACAAACACAATCTAGAGTTCACTCACATGAAACTACTCAGTCCTCCAAAATGGGCCACAAATATGTCTTACCTTTATGTTTTTGTATATATGTCTTTCCTTCTTAGAAACTCCTTTCTTCTCTGTCTGGGTAGATTCTACCTACCACAACCCAGTTCATCTTTCTAGGTTCAAGTCATTGCATTCGCTGACTCATCTGTTTTTCCCGGTAGACTAAGAAATTTTCCAAGAAAGAGACTTTGACACCTAGTGCAAGCATTTTTGCTGTGATTCTGAAAATCTGTATCTGAAAGCTGTATCTGGAATGTAACTCAAGACTTACCTCACATAAATTTGTTTAAAATGTATTTAGTCTAAAGGATGGAAATACAGTATGGTTTTTCTTAAATTAATATCACATAGAAAGCATTGTAATGAGGGATGCTTACACTATAATGAGAGATGAAGTTTGAGAATTAAAAATGAAAAGTTTTCTAAGGGGACTTTTGCAGAATGCACCTAGAAAATTGAAGGCCTTTTACCATCTAAGCAGCATGCTAGATACAGGGGGGTCCAAAGAAGACTGAGACATGACGCCTGCCCTGAGGACTTGGGAAGCTGAATTTAGTAATGAACTAAACAAGAAATAAAATCATCAGTGTTGATCAACACTCTTCAGAAATGTGTGATCAGAAGCAGTTTTTGTGCTGAGCCATGGAAGTCCTTGTTTCTTCTTTTCTTTTCTTCTCTTTTTCTTTTTTATGATTGTGAATCCCACTTGATTAGAGAGATGCCTCTGCAAGATACTTTATATCACTTGTTCATTCTTCCATTTAATAAATATTTTCTGACATATCCCATATTAGGCATTTTGCCAAGCACAGATGGTACAAAAGAACCATAAGATAAATACTTTTCCTTAGAGGCATTTTTAATGAAAACAGATAAATACCATAAACATAGTAAACCTAAAAACAAAGCAAACTTAACACTGCATGGGGATGATGAAAGCCCTCTCCATGAGGATAAAATTTAACTTGGGTCTGGAGAAAAGAGTTAAAGTTTGCCAGACATTTTATCTTAGAAGCAACCATAAAGTTGAATATGGAATTTGTTTTTACCGTGCACACTAACCAATATGAGCCTCTAGCCGTGCACACATAATTAAAAACCCATGAAGGGGACTGCTTTCCTAGAGACAGGTGTGCTGCCATTTTCCTGACTAAAAACCCTTACATTATGTTCCCAGGCACTTGAATATGAAGAAAAGTTCTCCCAATGTAGATTCATTAGAAATGCTAAGTGTCAAATTGTTTGTTTTCTATATTTTATACATATTGATTAAAGGATTTTCAACAAACTTTTGTATGAGAATGTGTGTGGGAAACTTACAACAAATTATTTTTCTATGCCATAAAAAGTTTGACTTGAGAATAAGTTCATCAATTGCAAACATGGGTTTTTGGGTGCCTTCCAAACAGTGAAATGTGAGGATTCATGGGGTAGCAAAAGTTGCACAATACTTCCAAAAAGCAGAAGACATTTCACCAAACAGTCAACGTATTTTAAATTCCCAGATAGGACAATTAAGGAGGAATTCTCATGCAATCTACCAATTTTGTTTATTTTTTCCTTTTAAATTTTATTTTTTAAATCATAAATGAATAGATTCACATTATAGAATATTGGGAAAACACAGAGAAAAATAATGATCATAATTGCTGTCATTTACTGAACACTTTCTCTGTGCCCTCTTAAAATTATCTCATATAACCCTTATCATAGCCCTATGAGGTAAGTATTAAATTAAGCTTCATCTACAGTAAGGGAAAAGAGTCTCAAAAAGACCTAGAGTCCCATGTGTTCATTTTCTCCTTTGTTTCTGTAGCATGAGGTGATGCATCCATGAAAATTCTGCTGCGTATGATGTCTGAAATTTTGTTGCCTACAGTTTCTTCAAGGATTTTTATGGATTCAAGAGTCACATATAACTCTTTTATCCATTTTGAGTTTATTCTTGTGTAGGGTGTAAGTTGATGGTCTAGTTTCATTTTTTTGCATATAGCGGTCCAATTTTCCCAACACCATTTACTAAAGAGGCTGTCTTTACTCCACTGTATGCTCTTGCCACCCTTGTCAAATATTAATTGAGCATATTGCCTTGGGTCCATTTCTGGGTTCTCTGTTCTGTTCCACTGGTCTATATGCCTGTTCTTGTACCAGTACCAGGCTGTTTTGATTACAGTAGCATTGCAGTATACTGGAAATCTGGTAATGTGATCCCTCCTATGTTGTTCTTCTTTTTCAAGATTGCTGTGGCTATTCGGGGTCTTTTTTGGTTCCATATGAATTTTTGAAGTATTTGTTTTAGTTCTGTGAAGTATGTCGTTGGTATTTTGATGGGGATTGCATTGAATCTATAGATTGCTTTGGGTAGTATGGACATTTTAATAATGTTGATTCTTCCAATCCATGAACAAGGTATGTGTTCCACTTTTTTATATATTCCTCTATTTCTTTTTTCAATGACCTGTAGTTTTCTGCAAATAGGTTCTTTATTTCAGTTAAGTTTATTCCTAGGTATCTTAATTTTTTTCCCGCAAAGGTAAATGGGATTGTTTTCTTAGTTTCTCTTTCTGTGAGTTCATCATTGGTATATAAGAATGCCATCAGTTTCTTGACATTAATTTTGTATCCTGCTACTTTTCCAAATTCATTTATTAAGTCTAGTAAATTTTTGATGGAGTCTTTGGGGTTTTCTACGTATAGTATCATGTCATCTGCTATATTTCAGATAATGACAGTTTCACTTCCTCCTTTCCAATTTGGATCCCTTTTATTTTTTCTTCCTGTCTAATTGCTGTGGCTAAGACTTCCAGTACTATGTTAAATAAGAGTGGCAAAACTGGGCATCCTTGGCTTGTTCCTGCACAGCAAAAGATACAATCATCAAAATGGAAAGGCAATCCACTGTATGGGAAAGCATAATTGCCAATGATCTATCAGATAAGGGGTTATTTTCCAATATATATAGAGTGCTCATACAACTCAACAAAAGGAAGACAATGAACCCAATTAAAAAATGGGCAGAGGAACTCAATAGACACCTCTCCTGACAGGACATACAAATGACTAAGAGACATATAAACAAATGTTCAACATCACTAATCATCAGAGAGATGCAAATTAAAACAACAATCAGGTATCACCTCACACCTGTCAGAATGGCCGCCATCAACAAATCATCAAACAAAAGTGTTGGCGAGGGTGTGGAGAAAAGGGGACTCTAGTACACTGCTGGTGGGAATGCAGATAGGTGCAGACACTATAAAAAACACTATAGTGTTACCTCAGAAAATTAAAAATTGAACTTCCATTTGACCCAGAGATCCCACTTCTAGGAATATACCCTAAGAATCCTGAAACACCAATCAGAAAGAATATATGTACCCCCATGTTTGTAGCAGCACTATTTACAATAGCTAAGATCTGGAAACAGCCCAAGTGTCCATCAGTAGACGAATGGATTAAAAAGCTGTGGTACATATGCACGATGGAGTCCTATGTAGCTGTAAGAAAGAAAGATCTCTTATCCTTTGAGACGACATGGAGAGACCTGGAAAGTATTATCCTAAGCGAAGCAAGCTAACAGAGAAATACAAGTATTATATGATCTCACTTATTTGTAGAATATAATAATGAACATAACAGTCTGAGGAATGGGGTAGTCCCAGAGATGTAGAAGTGGGGTACAGACTGACAATCCCCGGAAGAGGGTGTGGTGGGGGAGAGATAAACCACAGAACTTATATGCATGTGTGCATGAACAATTGACATGGACAACAAAGCTGGGGACAGGGCGGGGAGGAAAGGGGAGAGGGGAATCAGTGGCGGGGAAAGGAGAAACATCTGTAACAAAATTAAATTAATTAATTAAATTTAAAAGAAAAAAAAATGTGGGGGGAACAGAGTGAGGGACGAGAGCTAAAGGCACAAGTTTCTTCCTGAGATCCACCACATAGAATAGGAATATTAAAAAGCACAAATGTGGGGTAACCCTTATTCAGGATTATACTTGTTATAATTCCAGTAAAGAATAACTAGATATTAATCCAGTCTTGGAAACCAAGAAAAAGGGGGGTGGAGAATCCATCAGAGGTTTTAGAAACAACTTTTCAATGACTTCAGTCAACATTCGGTATAGATCCACAGGCAGAAGCTTCTGCTACACTCTTCTCATTTTTTATGAATAGCCTTAAGCTAAAAATTCCATACTTGGTACAAAAACAAATACCAGAATGGGAACTAGTTCTCTTAATAAACCTTTAGCAATTTTCCGAACATATTAAGAAGGTCTTAGAATAAAAACAGATTAAGGCCCCAAAGCAAGTTAATGACCTTGAAAAATAAAACAATTGTATGTCTCTATGCCATCTTGGATTCTCCGAGTGAAAATACCCATACACAGGCAGCATGATAGGTGTTTGGGATTATCCATGATTTAGGATGCTTTGAAAAGAGTAAGTCTTTCTAAACACAAGATGAATCCCTATCAAAAATGATTAAGTAGTCAAGGAACTTCTAAATGTCCTAATGCTGACAAAGGAAGTAGCTAATCTAAAGGCAAAAATTATCTCTAAAATAAATGATCTAGAAACTATCAGACTCTGGCTCATCACTATGTCAAATGGATAGTCTTTATAGAGCTTTCCCCCCCTGTGGTGCCTCCCAAATACCTAGGTTTTGAAAAGGTTCAAACAAACCATCATAGAATGTCAAAACTCAGCCCCAACATCAAAGAAAAAAATACTAGAAATTATATGCATGTACACTATATAAAGACAATCTCTGGATAGCTGACTGATAGCACCGGATATCCTCAAGTGGATCCTTGCTAAGATCCTTCATGAAATCCACACTACAGTCATCACTCACCACTTTGCGCTTCGACTTTTGCGGCTTCACTCTATCACAGTTTTTTCAAATATATTCATTAAAAAGTTGATCGAGACAGTGAAAATGATACAGCATGTGCTTGGTTGTCTGCGTCAATTCTACACCCCTGCATTACAATTAAAATTAAAATTACTGTACATATGAGCTGTAGGCCTATGTATTCGAGCACCCCAAGAATCCTTCAAAGCCAGGTGCACCGCTAGAGACTAGAATGGATTAACCGTAATAAACGAGGGATAACTGTATAGAACAACTTGGTCCCCGTTATACACCAACACTGTTGGAGGAATTTTAGGACAATCACTAAAGGTGTTTCTACTGTATGCCTTATCTGTGAAAACATAATCCTAGCAAAACTGTAAAGGTCAGGCATGAATGGCATAAAACTCTAAGGTCTATTTGACTCTTATGATGGAGTTTTATTTATATATTCTGGTTGTTGGATGCTTTCTTTCAGGGTTATTAAAGATTTTCCCTGTCAAAGAGCATCAAAAAGTTACTTCATTTGTATTTCTTACTTGGGGAATCTCAACTACCTTTCAAGTAATAACTGCACTTACTATACTAGGACAATCATCAAAATGCTCTGCAAGGCATTACACTTACTTTGAGGCATCCATAGATTTTAGGAAAAATAGAAAAGGCAAATGAAATTATTAAGTTAAAGTTAGTCAAATTTTCAAGAACACTTGAATTTTATGCTGCCCTTAACCTAAAGACAACGATCTCAACTCCCTTTGAAGTTCATTACTCTCTTGTGGTTTAGTAACAAGCCAACCATGCACTAGAAATATAATTTGTAATCTTAGTCTCTGTCCTGATGCAAGTAAATACAGTTGAAATACTGCAAGGGATTCATGCAGTACACTCAGTTTTATCCACAGATATGGTCATCCCTCCTCAAATTTTATCCAGCAATCACTGTATAGCCTAAAACCTGAAGAAGTCATCTTCTGAAAGAGATAACAGATAAAGACATCCTTCGAACCCTAATGTAAAGGACATTATCAAGTTCTGTCAATTACCAAAGCAGTAAAATTCCAATGGGCGGATCCTTGGCTCCATGTCTAATAGTTAATAGACACAAGTTATTCTTAAGACAACGGTAGAGCATCCTAGCTGGTGACCTCAAGAATTTTCACCCATCCAATGTGGCTCAGTGGATTGAGCATTGTTCCATGGACTGAGAGGTTCTGTTTGGATTCCCAGTCAGGGCACATGCCCAGGTTTCAGGCTCAATCCCCAGTAGGGAGTATGTAGGAGGCTGCCGATCGATGTTTCTCACATTGATGTTCTATCTTTCTCTCTTAAAAGAATAAATAAATATATAAGAATTCTTAAGAATTCTCCAGAAGCATACAATCTTCAAGAGAATGTTAACCCAAGATATTTAGGTCAAGCTCTCAACAGCATAATATAGACAGCTTCCACCCAAGATCTTTGGAAGTAGACCAACCAGATGCCCAGAGGCAAAGGGTAACATACTACCCTTTGTCCAACACTGTTACTTTAGTATTTGACTATTTCTTGTCACTTGGCTTATCTTCAATCACAAATTACTGACAAAAGAATTTCTGGATATTACTATATTGTTTCTGAAATCTTGTTCTTTTAAATAATGCTGTACTGAATATTGTTTATAAATGGGCTTTTACAAATTCCTTAAGGGCAGAGTCCTCTAAAGGGAACTGTTGCATTAAAATGTATGAAAAATTTACTGTGATTCTTAGCTCTGGTAGAATATTTCCATAAAGGTTTTAGTAAAACTCCTGCCAGTGGTAGGTTTAAATGTTTGCTTCATCATCATCTTGAACATTATCATTTAAAATGCTTTCTAGAGAGTGCCAATTTGGTAATTAACTTACATTTTCATAATAACTAGTGATATGAACATGCTTTCATTTGCTTACTGGCCATTTTTATTTCTTTAAAATTTTTATTTTGTGTGAATTATTTTTTTATGTACTACAATCATGGTTCTATTGGAGTTTTAGTTTTCTTGTTGTTTATTTGTATAAATTTTTATATACCAAGATTATTAATATTTGTTTATAGTATATATTTCAAATATTTTTAGTGTATTATATACCTTTTCCTTATTTTGGTTTGTTACATTAACCTGTGATATTCAAAAGTCTAAAAATTTGTATGTGGCTAAGGCTATGTATTATTAACATCATTATTTCTTCTTTTCTGCTTTACTGTTCTTTTTTAAAATAAGATCAGGTACATTATAAATTATATGTTTTAAATTTTTAAGGATTTATTTATCATTTGGCTTTATAATTCACCAAGAATTGATGTTGGTACATGGTGGTAAAAAGCTAACTTCATTAGGCTTTAAATTGGTTGTCTTGTTTCTATTTATTAAATAGTCTTTAATTTCTGCATTTACTTAGGATATCTCCTTTGCAATGTAAATGATATGAGCTATTTTTAGGCTATCCTTTTTAAAAATGGCTTATACGTTGATTAATTATGGGTATAATTATTATAAAGATTAAATTAAAAAATAATCTTTACATTAAAAGAGTAACTTTTAGCAGATTATTTAGCTCTCCTTAGCTTTGATTTAATAATAAAATGTAATGGGTCAAATGCTCATTAAATTCAACATAGTAGGTACTCAAATACCTGATATTCTTTCCTTCTCTCCCATTGCTCACCTAAGTCAAAGTTCTTCAGTTGGCTGAGTGCCTTCTAATAAAAGTGTTTCATGAAATATTCTGGTTACTTATATAGGGAGCAATAAATTTGAATGAATAAGAGCTGTTATGAGAATTCAAGAAGATTAGAAAGAAGAAAATGGGCCAATGTTAGAGTTAATGCTAAATGGTCTCAATTATTCCAAAGTAATTCAATGTGTAATCAGATTATCTAGAGCCTGATGTTTGGATAAACCTAACTGGATTAAGCTGTTTCCTTCAAAGCTGCTCTTCTTCCCCATCATTACCACCCTGGAAACACTGAGTAGCCCCAACAATTGAGTTTGCTATGAGATTGATTTCCCATACCTATTGCAGCCTATCTTGATGCTCATTTTCCACTTCAAGTCTCTCAGGAGTGCACGATCACATGCCTCCATACTATTACAGGGAGTTTAAAGATGTTAGTTTCCTACTTCTTCATTAGGAGATAGAAATTCTAATGAGAAAAAAAAAATGCCAACATTTAGAAATCTGTTTTAAAAAGTTGTTATCCTTTTGATTATCCATTTTTTTATCTACTTTGGTTCCACACATTCTGAAGATGCCTAAGAAAGTCACCTCATTAAAAAGCACCCAGCCCTTGTCTGGCTGGTGTGGCTCAGTGGTTGAGCATGGATCCATGCACCAAGAGTTTGCCGGTTCTATTCCTGGTCAGGGCACGTGCCCAGGTTGTGGGCCAAATCCCCAGTTGGGGCATGCAAGAGACAGCCAATTGATGTTCTCTCTCATTGATGTTTCTCTCTCTCTCTCTCTCTCTCTCTCTCTCTCTCTCTCTCTCTCTCTCTCCCTCTCTCCCTCCCTCCCTCCCTCTCTTTATAAAATCAATAAAGTAAAACATTTTTTTAAGTACACAGCCCTGGCCGATTTGGCTCAGCAATTCAAGTGTCGGCCCGCAGACCAAAGAGTTGCAGGTTTGATTCCAGTCAAGGGCACATACCTTGGTTGCTGTTTGATCCCTGGCCCTGGTCAGAGTCATGTGGGAGGCAACCAGTCAATGGGTCATGATGTGATGTGTCTCTCTCACATCAATGTCTGTCTGTCTCTCTCACATCAATGTCTCTCTCTCTCTCCCTCTCTCCTTCTCCCTCTCCCTCTTTCTCCCTCTCTCTCTCTCTCTGCCTCCCTCCCTCCCACTTTATCTGAAGATAAATGGAAAAATATTCTCAGGTGAGGATTAAAAATAAAATAAAATAAAATAAAATAAAATAAAATAAAATAAAATAAAATAAAATAAAAAGTACACAGACAGAAAAGAGAGGACAAAAAGAGCTGTGAAGGACCCCCTTGCTCAGCCAGTGGAAACAGGCTTTTCCATGTCTTTGGTTGACCCAAAACAGTTTCTTCCCCCTCCTTAGTGCATTACCTCACATTTCCCAGCACTAATGTCCAAACATTAAGCCAGATTCTTCAGTAGACCCTGTAACCACAGCCCCTGCTGATATGTAAAAATCCTGAGATCATGAGTTAGGAGCTTGAGTTGACATGTGGATTGAAGCTTTTATTGATAACTAATTGAAGGTTAAAAGATGAAAAGCGACATTAGCACTTAATTCAATTTACTGCAATGTGAAAAGTCAATTAGAAAATACAGTAGATGGAATCCTTACCCCTCCAGGAAAGAGAGTGAAAGCCACAACAAGCCAATCTTGCAGGCCCCAAAGAAGCAATGAATTTCAAGAGTCCATGGATTTTTTCCCTATCTGTTCAAAGACATATCTTTGGGGTATTTTTTATTTTTCAGGTTTCTTTCCTAAGCATCAAGATTTTTCTATCTACTCTAGGGAAGGATTGTGTGGGGGTTATTTTTTTTCCTGTTATATTTATTTAAATTCAGTTTCTTCCTGCCACAATATTTTCTATGGGCTTCCATGTTTTTGTGTGTGTGTGTTTTTTAAGAGGGGAGGATTTCAGATGAGTTACCACATCCTTCAGGGTTATATAATGCAATTCCTCCAAACAAAAGAGTAGACCTTAAATGTTCTCATCACACACACACACACACACACACACACACACACACACACAAAGGAAATGGTTATTATGTGATAGGATGAAGGTGTTAGCTAATGTTATGGTGGTAATTATTTTTATTATATAAATGCATTAAATCACACATTGAACACCTTATTCTTACCCAATGCTATATGTCAATTGTATCTCAATAAAGCTGGAAAAAATGCTTTCAAACCCTGTTCAAAGTGGAGGTCAAATATTAACTGAACAAAGAAAGATACAAACTATCCTACAGATTTTGATTATAATAATACAAAACATAAACATATGAACATTTTCTGAAATGACATACGCCAAGTAATACCAGTAATGACAATAATAGCAACATAAAAATCAAGCTAAGCACATAAATATCTATTCCACTCAAATTAACACAAGCCAACATCCAAAGAGTCATTAAAATATTAGGCCCTCAAAATGAGTAAGATAAACAAGCAAATAAATGTACCTTTAAATATGTAAGTATTTAAAACCATAATGAAAAGATGGCTCAATATTTCCACAGGCCACAGACAATTTCTGTGGTAAATGAAAAGGAATAAGAGACATCTATGAAGAAGTTGATTTATGACAAGAAAAAGTGTAACATAGGCTGCCTTTTAAAAGTTTGCAAAAATGATATTTTATTACAAATTACCTAGAGTCTGGCTCAGTAAAGCACCCAGGTTTCAGCAAGCCCCAGTCTCTCATAACAAAGTGAAATTCATCTTTCTACAGTCTGTTAATCTTTTATTACTGGTTCTCAGTAAAGATAAAGTTATAGTCCCTCATAAAGCCATAAATGCTATATCAATAATATAGTGTGATATCATAGCAGAATATTTTATATTATTTAAAACCAAACCTGATTGTAGATACTTCTGCCTTCTAAAAGTTTGGATAAGGTGTGTAAATCATATTAATGGAGAAAAATACCTGTACCCTGGTTCCTTCCACTTACCATGAATAAGAATAAACCTAAGATTTGCTATTTTTCACTCATTATTCTGTATTGTTAAAGAGTAAGACCCAGGGCAAATGACACTTTTTCAGCAGAGTTCCTCAATTAGTTTTTGATTCTGGAAATTATGCCTGGAAATGAATAAGAAAATGGAAAATTAGATTGTTCTGAGAAACTATTATGAGAAATTAAAGTGTAGTTGTGTCTTGAAGAAGCAAAGAAAGGAATTAGCCTAGCAGAAGGCTGGAACTCACTGAGAAATTTGGTCAATTTCTAGTGGTGGAGGGATAAAAGAAATTTTAAGAAAGGAGTGGTCTAATATTAAATTTTATGGTATTTTCACTTCCAGCAATGTAAAAATTTTTCTATAAATAAAGTCTACCTCAAGATAAATGTTGTTGTGAATGTTCTGAGGGGAAATTAAGAAAAAGAGGACTATGTTCCCCATCTGAGTTGACAGCAAGAAACTGGTAAGGAGATAGAAGAATGTGGAGCATTTATAGGGCTATAAGCTCTGCAAAGGCAGGGACACATCTGTCTTACTCATCCATGCCTAGAGATTGAGCCCATGACTGAGCAGATCTCCAGTAAACATGTGCTGAATGAATTCACAAATTATGCCATCAATATATAAACATTAAACACAGTAGTGTGAGAACATATGGAAGAAAGTACTTACCTCTTCCCGGAGATTTTAGCACAAAATTTCTGGAGGAGTTTAATTTGAGCAATTTGAGCAAAATCTTGAGTTTGTCAGAAAATAGCAGGGTGAGGGAATACTAGCCAATGGGGACAGCTTGTACAGGAGCATGGAGGCATGAAATGGTCTGGTGGGTCTGGGGATCTGCAGATTGTGAGGTGTGGCTTAATATTAATGTGCATGTGAGAGAGTGCTGGACGAAAAATAAAAAAGGAAGCAGGGGCCAAAGCCTGCAGACACCATGTGGTATGCCATGATGCAGAGTTCAGACGATTTAATGCAGGGAGATGACTCTGTGTATGCAAAGAGTAGACTTGTTACCCCTTTTGTTCAGGACAACACACTCTTAGGAAGACAATTTACTAAAACAATCTGTGTAGTAATTTGGAGATGCACTCTTTTGTCCATATTAATTGAGGAAGTCAGCAGTGTGCACCACAGATGCGTTCATTTAGAGACCTCACGGTGTAGCGTCCCAGCTCACATAACTTCAGAGATAATACAACACACTGAACGCTGAGGCCAGAAGACACTCCCTGCCTGCCATTGCTGAACCGACAGAGCTCAAATGATCTATGAGATGAGATGGCATTCCTTTCTATTCAAAAATTGATACACATACAATCATAATTGAAATCCTAACACATGTGGGAGAAAAACCTAATTAGGATAATCAGAATGTGCTTTGGAACTAGCACTTGAGTATAAGAAGATTGGGAAAAGGACCTCCAGGTCTTTTGATTATCATCTGCCTGAAATCTGCATATTCATGCTCATCTGGAAAGCGAGCAGGAGCTATGTAGTCCTTATGCTCCATCTGCGATTGCCAGCTTTCTTTTCCACCCACTTGATTCTCCCACTAAATCACTGGGGTTTTTTTGAGGCAAGAAATGGCAAGGGTAGAAAAGCAAAATTTTATCACTCTATTTTGTAGCCACAAACCAAATTAACAGCTCAAGCTTCCTTGTTTTTATAGTTGCTGCTAATTTATCCTGATATTAGTGACATTCCAAGATATTTAGACAAAACTATATGACCATGAGGAAGGCCCAGAGGGCAGGTCACTGTGGTCTAGTAACGAGGACAGGGAGAGCCTACAGCTAACAGGAAGTCCTCAGACAGCATCTTCATTTGGGTCCCATGGACCACCCATAGGACTATAAACAGATTTCTGGGGTCCATAAATCTAGGTATAAACATATATTGCATATTATTTTTGCTTATTTTGACTAAAATTTAGCATTTTCTTAAACTATGAATGTAAGAATAATGCCCAGTAGTATTAGCAGTACCCACGACTTGGTTTCCAAGAGAAATGACATTTTCATATAACATTTCAGTTTTTGCAAATATCACTCATATACATTACTAACTTGAAATTACAGTAGTATTTACACTCGGCCCTAATCACATCTAATCACAATCTTCCAGTCTACAGTTATTTGCCCAACTACAGGACAATTGTGCCCTGAGTAGTCAGTTAACCCCTAATGATGAAGCTGTATGTTTTCACATTGGTAACAAAGATATGGCATTGCTTTCCAGTGTACTCTGTCTAAAATATTTTATTAGTTAATATACTGAAAAGTGTAAATCATAGATGTTTTGATCCCTTTATTTTATTATAATTGTTATCCTCTGTAAGTTTCTATATTGTATTATATACATAAAAAATTATTCTGAGCCCTGACTGGTTTGGCTCAGCAGTTAGAGCATCAGCCCATGGTCTGAAGAATCATGGATTCGAGTCCCAGTCAAGGGCATGTACCTGAGTTGCAGGTTTGATCCCTGGTCCTGGTCAGGGTCATGCAGGAGGCAACCAGTCGATGTGTCTCTCTCATATCGATGTTTCTCTTTCTTTCTCTTTCTCTCTCTCTCCCCCTCCCTCTCTTCCTCCCTTACACTCTATCTAAAATTAAATGGAAAATGTCCTCAGGTCAGGATTAACCAAAAAATAAAATAAAAGTGAAAATAAAATTATTTTGAGAATTGGTCTATACGCTTCACTAGACTGCCAAAACCAAACAGTAAACAAAAATAAAAGAATTTTGATCCCCTGGCCTACATCATATTGTCTTCTGGAAATGAAGAAAGATCAAAACTTATCTTCCTTACTTCTATAATTCAACGTGGTGTCATTAAAAGGTGGATTCTGGGTGATGGGGGACGTTTGGTGGCCTCTACTATTTGAAATAAAGGAGTAGGACTTCTGGCTTTCATGTCAGGAAGGAGTCAAGTCTAAAAGGCAGACTCTGGGAACTTTCCAAGGTGCTGAAACTTGTTCATTTGCTTAAATTCATTACTCAAAGTTATTTGCATTCCGTAGTTGTCAGCAACACCTTGAAGCCTGAAGAGCCTGTGGATTTCCCTTTAGAGGCTAATACGAAGGAAAGCATTAAACTAGAAGAGACTCAATCAACAGAGTAGGTGACGTGTGTGGTGGAGGAGGTAGCTTCCAAGAGATGAGTGCACTGAGATCCTGGGCCTGCCATAAGAAGAGAAGAGGGCACACACCAGGAGCCACTCTGTGACTGGAGAAAGGGACACTAGGGCTGAGGGTCATGTGCTATTCTCTCAACCTTTCTTAGGAAATTTTAAGGACATAGAAAAATTGCTGAGGAGCTACTGAGCATAATTATTAGAGATACTTCCCTATTCTGATGCAAAGATCTGTTAAAGACCCCTGCACGAGATGGACACTGTGGTTCCCGACTAATTCTGGAATATGATCACTGATTTTAGAGGTCAAACACCTTGCACTGCCCACCACCATGTGACCCAGCTCCCACTAAGTACTGTAATAGGGACAAAGCATTTCCATTCTGTATAAAAATGTTGATTTCCCAGGAAACAGGACTTAGTAGGTCCATTTTCAAGAATAGTGGGTCTCTAAAGAGAGAAGTAGAAGGGGGTCAAGATTTCTTCAGGGCCAGACATTGTGCTGGATATTAATTTCATTTAATCTTCAAGGCACTAATTTAAAGTAAATATTACTAACCAATTTTCCAGCAAACTAAAACTCAAAGGGATTAATTAAAATACTGAAGTTCATATAAAACTGTCAAGGTTATTTGACTCTAAACCTCTTCTATATTTACCACACTGTGCTATGCAGAATCATAAACAAGAGCTCTCATTATGGAACCAAATCCAAGCTTCTTCAACGTAATAGTGTTGTGATTTTTATCCGATTTCTTCACCTCTCTGTGCCTCAATTTCTTCACCTGTAAAATGTGGATAATAGTATCTACCTCACTTAGAACCACACACAGGTGCATAAGTAGGTGATAAAAGTTATTTTCATTATGGCACAGGAAAAAGAACACACGTGGGAAAGAGTCTTGGGAAACCACAGTTCGAATGTACCTTTCCTGTCCTTAGACTGTTCCTCAGACAAAGAAAGATAAAATCACGTCTTTCAATGTCTCCTACTAACATTTTTATCCCCAAACTAATTTTGCTAGTTCGTCTTCTGAAAAACATAAACTAGAGAAACCTTTATTCTATGGTAGATGGTGGATAATCCATATTTTTATAACTCTATGCTACCCTCTGACTCCATGTAGATAGTTCTCAAAACTGGGGATGTAAGATTTCTAAACTCCACCACTTTTTACAACATCTGAGACTCGTAAAATATGTTAAACCACAGAAATGTATCTAATGCCTTTTAAATGACACATTTTTATGTCTCAGAAAACTAGGAAGGCCTGTACCTTAAAAACCAAGAGGCTGACAATTACATGAACAAATTTCTTTGATATCTTTTCTAAACTAGCAGCTTCGATGTTTTGCCTCATTAAGTAAAATTACTTTCCACTTCTTGTACTATTGAAGCAATAGGTCATAATACCTTTGAACTGAATAATATTTAGAGCTCGCTTGCGCGCTCTCTCTCTCTCTCTCTCTCTCTCTCTCTCTCTCTCTCTCTCTCACCTATGGCCTTTTAGTCCCAACAGAGATAGTGAGCAGGGAGAGAGGGAAAGATAAAATAAGAAGGAAGCTATTTAAACACATCCCTAATAGAACATGGTAATCATTGAACAAATTGTAAGATTCCCTGGGAGGAAGGGAGGAAGAAATTAAGGTAGAGAAGAAAAGATGGAAAATAATATGGTAGGCAACATATTGCAATTTTTGAATAGGGGATATTTACATCTATTGAGAAGTATTCTGTGTGAAACACTGTGCCAGGCATTCCAGATACCGAGAGAATGAGGCACAATCCCTGTCACTGAGCACCTCACAATTGAATGTGAAGACAGATGTCATCAATGTAACACAAGGGCCATATTAGAGACATATTCACCATATGCCAGGACCCTCTTGGACCTTAGTATGCAACAACATGAAGAGCAGAAGTCATGTGAATTCCAGCGCTGCTTCTTACTGCCTGTGTTATTTTTGAATACATTAAATCGTTTCACTTAGGTTCAGCTTCTTATTTAATAGGAGTTAGTACATACCTCTAAGAATTGTTGAGTATGTTAAATGAAATAACATATATAGAAGTTTTTTCTCAGTGCATGGGCCATAGAAGTTGTAATGTGTGTTTGATCTACTATTTAAGAATATTTAATTCTGCTCTAAAAGACAAGAAAAATAAATGGGATGGATAAATCTCATTAGAAGTGTTAAGTATAGACAGGAAGTAAGAAAGTAGTGTGAAAAATGAATGCAGAATTCACAGGTAGCTAAATATCAATAGTATATAAGTTTGTAACCCAAAAGATGTGTTAAAGATTAATAGAATAAATGGAAGGTATGAAAGAATAAGCAAGAGTACAACCAATAATCCCCATGTTCATAGCAGCACTATTTACAATAGCTAAGATCTGGAAACAGCCCAAGTGTCCATCAGCAGACGAATGGATAAAAAAGCTGTGGTACATATACACAATGGAGTACTCTGCAGCGGTAAGAAAGAAAGATCTCTTATCCTTTGAGATGACATGGAGGGACCTGGAAAGTATTATCCTAAGTGAAACAAGCCAAGCAGAAAAAGAAAAATACCACATGATCTCACTTATATATGAAATATAATGAATATAACAGTCTGAGGAATAGTGTAGACCCAGAAACACAGAAGTAGGGTACAGACTGACAACCCTCAGAAGAGGGTGTGGTGGGGAGTGGGAAGAGATAAACCACAGAACATATATGCATGTATGCATAACCAATGGACATGGACAACAAAGCCAGGGACAGGGCGGGGGGGATGGGGAGGAGGGTGTCAATGGGGTAAAAAAGGAGAAACATCTGTAACAAAAATAAAATTTAAAAAAATAAATAAATAAAATAAAAATAATTTTTTTAAAAGAGTACAATTAATAAATACAAATGGATAAAAAGACAAATTCATAAGATATAATTATGCCACTTCTGGACTGACTGCTAAGTTATTAAAAAATAAGCTAGCCCTGGCCAGTGTTGTTCAGTGGTCAGAGTGTTGGCTCATGCACCAAAGGGTCATGGGTATGATTTCCAGTCAAGGGTACATACTTGAGTTGGAGGGTTGAAACCTGGGTCCGGTGTAGGCACGTGTGGGAGGCAACCAATTGATGTGTTTCTCTCTCTCCCCCACCCCTAACCATTCTCTCTCTCAAAATCAATGGAAAGGTATTCTTGGGTGAGGATTAACAAAAAAAAAAAATTAAAAAATCAGCTACCCAGTATGGGCTCATTATGACCTGGTGTATTCTCTGCCCAAGAAACACAAATAAAAGCCACAACAGCCCTGGCCGGTTTGGCTCAGCAGTTAGAGCGTCAGCCTGTGGTTCAGAGAGACCTGGATTCAGTTCCCGCTAAAGGCATGTACTTCGGTTGCGGTTTGTCCACGGCCCTGGTTGGATCTTGCGGGAGGCAGCCCCTTGATGTGTCTCTTTCACATCGACATTTCTCTCTCTCTCTCTCTCTCTCTCTCTCTCTCTCTCTCTCTCTCTCTCTCTCTCTCCTTCCCACTCTATCTGAACAAAAAATGGAAAAATGTCCTCGGGTGAGGATTAAAAAAAAAGAAGAAAAAGCCATAACAGCTAGTCAGACTAATTTGTGAGCTACAGGATATGCTGTGTGTATTCATTTCCATATCTCTGTGAAAGACTATGCATTTGTGCCCAAGTGTCTTCTGTTTATTGGGCCAATTTGTTCAAACCTCAATTTTGGTCCTTGTATACCCAGCATCAGTGAGTAATGATGCAACAAAGAGAGACAAAATATACAACATAGTGTATTTTGGGTATTATGGTCCATACATCTCTCCTGCATCTTAGATCATGTTGAGTATGTCAACATGATCTCTTTTCCTTTTAAATTGATTTGATAAGCTAGGCAATTAAAGCATCTTAATTTGGGCTATGAAACCTTCTGTCACATGACCTCTGAGATAGCTAGCCTGGTTGTATAACTGGAGGCTGTAGTCATTGCTTCGAGGTGATTTCCTACATGTCAGAAGCTTGTGTATATTAGCTCCTTTCTCTTTTTCATCTTACTTAAAGATAACAAAATAATGAAATACAGTGCATTTTGGAATGGGTATGACTTAATTATATTTTTCTAGTGACTGTACTTATACAAAATATGTGTATCATTGAAAGTTTCATTCATACTCCTGCTGTGTCAGCCTCAGCCCACACAATGCCACCTCTCTGGCAATAGTGCATTAGACCAGGGGTGGATTGATCCACCACCAGATAACCATTGGCTGGGCAGAGATCTGAGACCTGTGCGACGTGATTCAGAAAGATCTGCTCGGTCAGTCAGATAATGAATGATGTTGAGAATTTGGACCTGAGACACTGAAACTATATCGGTTATAAAGAGAGAGCTAAGATGGGAAGGCCATGCTGTGCCCAGGGGCTGGTATGGAAAGTGGGTGAAGAGATGAGTAGGGCTCTAGTAGCCCCATTCAGGCTGATGAGAGAGAAAGAGAATGCTAGTCTATGAAAAGAGGGACCAACGCAGTTGGACATTTGGAAGAAGCAGAGAGATCACTCAAGAGTGACCACACATTTCTCCAGAAAAAATAGGAACGGGAAAATGTCTTAGTTGAAACTTTCCATTTCCAGATTTAGTGGGGCCCAGCAATTTAGAAGTTCCCATCTTTGCCCCCGCACCAGTACAGTCTACAAGAAACTTCCATTTACATTGTAGTAGTTATTTACCGTTTCTCTTTCTCACAGCCAAATAAATAACAGCTTCCATTAGAATGCTACTTGTTTATTTTAATGTTCCCAACTAACCTCATGTAGAAGACACTTACACATCTTATTTTAAAAGTGTATATTGATGGTAAAACTTTATGATTCAATTAATATGGTATCAGTCATATACTGAGGTGCCACACTCAATTAGTATGTCATAAAGACACCAGCTGGGCAGATCCTAGTATGTTAGAGTACTTATTGATGACATTGAAGCAGCCAACAGAATGCTGGCTCCCTGACACCTAAACCATCTAAAAGAATTAATCCCAAAAAGCTTCAGAGTCTTATGCTACAAGACAAGCTAATGACAGAGATAAAAAAAAAAAAGTAGCATGTCCCCAAACTCACCCAATTTATAGAAATGCTGACAAAAAATTGTCATCAATTAGCAAACTGAGTATGAGAGAGCAGTAATGTTGCTTCTCCAGAAAATGTATTCCATTTGATAGTTGGATCACATTTGGCCTACATGTAATTATTTCTTGGTGAAAAAATAATTAGCAAAAAAAGAAAGAAAAAAACTAATCTGCTTGTCTTTTGATTCTATGGGAGATGAACTGTCAGAGCTTGACAAGGTCACATAAAAATGTGTAAGCATATCACAATTGGAGAACCTAAAAGTTAATTTCTCAGCCAAAGTTTTATTATACATGGATTAACCATTGAACTGATTTCCAGCTCTAAAAATTATTTCTAACTAAAAAAAAAATTATATTAAATGGGAGTTTTAATGTTGCCTTAATTCCATTTCCCTTCTATTATATTCTAAGCACTGTGTCAAAGATATTTGACAAATAGATTATCTCCATGTACAAAAGAGTAAACTGAGATTCAGAGCAATAATATTACTTGCCCAGGGATACGCAGCAAGTAAATTACAGAGCTCATATTCTAATTAAACTGTGTCTAGCTCCAGACCTAGCATTTTCATTTCATCATGCTACTTCAACTCAATAAAAATGTGTTAAATTGATGCTATTTAAGCAATAAAGTGTGTTTTACTTCCATCATTTTTATGGACACGTGTTTGAAGAGCTCTGGCTTTATTTAAACACAATAAACAGTTTAAACTTTTTTGCTGACTTGGAGAGATCATCAGGATCACTGTCACTATAAAAACAGGTGCCAGTCTGGGGCTCTCCAAGAAGGCAGAATTTGTTATCCCTAAAAGAAATGGCTTTCAGTCATCATAGAGGCTGCCCACCATACATCTGTTAAATGAATACATGAAAAAGTCCCTCAGGCACCTGAAACTCAGCATCTCTAAAACTAAATTAATTTTCTGTAAGTTTCCCTTTTTAAAAAATATAATAAGAAATGAATCTGTCTTATACTTCCCCTACATCAGTGAATGAGATCACCATCCACACTTTTCCATACCAGAATTCTAGAAGTTATCCTGATTCCCCTTTCTGATCCCCTGTATTCAATGTGTTACCATGCTAGATGCCTTCCAGATACTCTCTTCAGATCCTCTACCTTCTTATCTCTTCCTTAAGTCAGCTCAGTCTGGAGGGCATCAAGGAAATGACACTCGGCCCATGCAGAGCCCCAGGAAAACATCAGACAGGGAAGAGAGCGAGGTCTGGATAGATATGTCCATGGCTCCATCTCTACTAGGATACTGTGAGATGAGATAGCTGTGACCTTTCACCAAAGGTCACAAACCCTGTCAGCCTTTCTGTAGGGTTTTTCCCACCAGGTTCTGGTAACTACTCTCTCCTCTTGCAATTTAAGCCTATGGGTGGAAATAACTTCTATTGAATCAATTTTTCTTATGGCATACCTACATTCTCCCCTCACCTTTGTAAATAGTTACTTCACTAAAATTCACCTCGACATAACTAGTTTGTGCCTCTGTTTCCTGCATTCTGACTAATATAGTAATATAATCCTGTTTCTTCTAGATGTTTCTTGAATCTGTCCACTTCTTTTCCCCAATGCCTTTGCCTTAACTTGGAACTTCATCTTTTATTTCCTGGATTTCTGCAATGTCCACTTGACCAATCTCCAGTTCATCCTCCGTATTCTAATTAGTGACAGCTTTTTTAAAAATTCAGGTTGCAAAATCATGGCCTTTTAAAAATCCTTCAGTGACTCCTTGTTGTACCATGGTAACTCCAAACCCTCAAGATGTGCTACCCGTTCCTTTATTATCTGAACCATGTTCACCTCATCAGACTCACTGCACATCACTCTCTGTCACCTTGAGTGCTATGTGTTAGCCATGCTTGTTAGTAGTTCAGCAGGCCTACATAATGCATTATTTTTGATCCCCTAGACCCAATCTGGTCGTGCACAATTCACTTCCTCCATCCAAATCAACCTTCCCACTCAACGTCCATTGTCTGTCTAACTTCTACTCCCCCTGCAGAAAAAGCTTTGTCTTCACAGTCTCTGGGAAGCCTTTGCTGAGATTTCTTCCTGTTCTAGGTTAGTGTTCTTTCTCTGTGTCCTCATATGCCTCCCTTTGTCTTAATACTAACCACACTACCTGCCCGCACTAGACAAGAGTTTCCTTGAAGGCAATGACCAAGTCTATTATCTCTGTATCCATAGCCCCAAGAAAGTGCATGACATAGTATAGGTACTCAATAAAAGATTGTTGAATGAATTAAGTATGCCCTATGAACATTTCTCCCAGAAAATACAAACCTTACAAAGCATAGTTTTCCTATATTCTCTTTATCAAGGTGTCTTTGGTACAGAAGTATCTGTGATGTGCATGTGTATCTGAAATATGAGATGATATTGATTTGTATGTATATTTATATTCCAGACAGTCACATTATGCCATGCTTTGGTAATAGCTGCATAATTCTCCCACTGGGACAGCAGTTTCTATAATCGCAGCTGATGATTTCTTTTTATAGACTTTATATTTTATGCACTGCCTTTTATTGTCAGAAATCAAATTAAGGAAGAGATTTCTTCTGAAATGAGATTTCTGGTCCTGAAAACTATAAATTCGAAGGTAGGAACTTATCTATCCCAGTGAAATGCCAGGTAAATTACCACCAGACATTGCAAACTGCTTGAGAAAATAGTTTTCAATGCACCAACAGAGAGCAGGATTTAAAATCAGAAAAAAATATGATTTGGAGAGAAAGACTCACAGAACCTAGGATCTTGAATTTTGTGAATCTAATGTCTAAGATACTATAAAGAAGTCACACCTCCATTTATTATGGATATCAGCGTTACAGCTAATTTTTTCCTTTCTGCTCTTTTTGTTGGTTGTTGATAGGCAGACTCCATAGATGTAGATTGCAGGAAACAGGTATGATTGTTTAGTCTTTCTTCATGTATAATAAAATACTCCTTGTTACAGAATCTCTGACACACTTCCATTGCCCTTTGCCATAGAGACCAAAAACTTCCCATTTTGTGAGACTGCATTCTTCCCCATTTGTCAGTTATCTGCTGCTGTATGACGTACCACTGTACTTTAGTAATAGTTTCATTTATTCTATCACAGTTCTATGGGATGGCAATGTGGTCTGGGTTCAGCTAGGCGATACTTCTGCTGGACTCCCCTATGTGCTAAGTGGTGAGCTGTTGGGTCATTTGGGCCTGACTGGATTATGAGGGCCACCCCTGGCACAGCTGGGATGAATGGAGCCTTTCCCCATATACTGCCTCACTCTCATCAAGACACCTGCACTTGTCCACATAAACTAGAGCACTTTTCAAGCTCTAGTTTAGGTTGTGCTTTCTACTTTCCCATTAACCAAAACAAGGCACATAGCCAAACCCAGAGTCAATATGAGAGGAGAGTAATGACTGTTGTAGATACAGGAAGGCATAAATAAATTGGAGGCCATGACTACAATATTCAACCATATCATTTCTGATATTTGCTTCTTTGTGGTAGAGGCTCATTTATGTAGTACCCTTGGCCTCTTTCTGCTGCTTTACTCCCTCATCCCCAGGAGAGCACGAGTCATTTTTTTCTTGGAAATTTGTGTGAGAATAAAGCAAGCATGCTTAGTGAATTCTTCTTTTTTTTCCATTTGGAGTGGGCCTACCCACACAGAGAGCACGCATTCTCCCTGTACCCTAAGAGTTGCCTGTGTTTATTAAATTTAGGGGCTCAGTAATAGAAAATCCATTTTTCTACACATAAAAGTCATATTCTCAAGTACCTATATTTTGCCAATTAAGAAATTTTGAGCTCTGTCTATTTAATTGTCTGTCTTACTTCTCAATTAGGTCAGAACTCGGTCAAAGAAGACTCTGCTACTTCCATCCTAATCCTCTCCAAGGTCACACACACACACACACACACACACACACACGACACACAAATCATTTGAATAAGAAACTTTAGTTATTGTGCCAGAATGACAGATTTCTAAACTGAAGAAGAAGAAGAAGAAGAAGAAGAAGAAGAAGAAGAAGAAGAAGAAGAAGGAGGAGGAGGAGGAGGAGGAGGAGGAGGAGGAGGAGGAGGAGGAGGAGGAGGAGGAGGAGGAGGAGGAGAAGGAGAAGGAGAAGGAGAAGGAGAAGGAGAAGGAGAAGGAGAAGGAGAAGGAGAAGGAGAAGGAGAAGAAGACTGAAACTCCATCACTGAACAATGGGAAATTTGAGAAAAGTCTTTAAGAAAAGACTTCAGCTTCAAGCATAGGGACAATAGAACAAAACTTGAAAAGACCTAATGCATTACAGAACCCAAATAAAGATAATAAACCAGTGTGCTGAGGCAGAAGAAAAGCCAAACCCAAGGACTCCCAGTGAGGGTGACCAAGGTTGTGCTTATCAAAATAATTGAAGATGGGAACAAAGACAAAATTAACAGGAGTGGACTGGAAGCACCTGCATCTATATGAATGAAGAGAGTGTAAACTAAAGAAGATGAGCAGCACATTTTCCACTTTCTACTTCTAAAATCTAAGTAGTTTATATACTTCAGCATTAATCAAAATAAGAATCTTAACAATTACATATGATTAGTCTCATTCTACAAGTGAATAGCGATTAAAAAAAAAATCATGGGACTTCCTAAATATGTTGTAAAAAATTTAAGCTTGACCCCAAAGAAGTCTGGCCTTAGTCCTGGCCTACTGGGAGGTAAAGTGTCTGTGTCTGCTTGAGAGCCCTGGGATAGCCAAACAGAAATAATGTGAGTTAAAGCAGGGATTTGACCCACACTAACCATGTGATTTAGGATAGGAGCTTTAGAGTTCACCTGGACAGGCTGGAGACTAAGATTATCTATTTGGATAATCAACCAATCAATCACTCATACCTATGTAATGGAGCCCCAATATGAACACCAAAGCTTGTGTGCGCTTCTGTGGTTGACAATACTCTATGCATAATGTCACACATCATTGCCAGGAAAGTAACACAATTTCCAGGATAGTAATGATGAAGGCTTCACGTATGGAACACTGGTGGACTCTACACTAGGAATTTCTTCCTTTAGCAGATCTTAATCCCTGTTATAAACCATCACTGTAAGTGTAACAGCTTCCGATGTGTTCTGTGAGTCTTTCTAGCAAATGATCAAATCTGAGGGTAGCTTTCAGAACTACCTCTCACTCTTGAATTTGCATTTGGTGTCAGAAATGAGGGCAGTCTTCTGGAGGACTATGTGACTATAACTTTTTATTTTTTTTATTTTCTTTTTATTGATTAATTTTTGTTACAGATGTTTCTCCTTTTCCCCCACTGATTTCCCCCTCCCCCTCCCTCCCTGCTCCTTCCCCAGATTGTTGTCCATGTCCACTGTTCATGCATATAAGTTCTGTGGTTCATCCCTCGCCCACCTCCCCACTTTTTAGGGGATTGTCAGTCTGTACCCCGCTTCCGTGTTCTGGGACTACCCCATTCCTCAAACTGTTATGTTCATTATATCCCACAAATAAGTGAGATCATATGAAATTTGTCTTTCTCTGTTTGGCTTGTTTCACTTAGTTGACCTTAACCTCTCACACTAAGATAACCCACAAGCCACCATGTGTGACTCTGCAATTTTCACACTGACAACCCTAGAATTTGCCATTTTAGAGTGCAACTAATACCACCAAGTGAAATAGATGAAAATACTACACAATAGATTGTTTAAATAACAGATACCTTCACTCTTCTTATTAGAGCTGAAGACTATATGGATCATGAAAAACACAATATTAATTGTTTAGACTACAGAAGAGCCTTATTAGTAATAAGCTGTAAGCCAAATAAAATCCAAGTCTAGATAACCAAAATTTTGCATGACAAGATGAAATGTCTCAGGGCCACTGTGCAATACTCAATGATTCCAAGGTGAAAATAAGTCTATATGAGGGAACTAAACAAAATAAAATAAGTGTGGGGATAGTTCATGTTCAGAAGCTTAGAACTTTGTAGGTCTTAACACAAAATTATGAAAGACTACTGTTCCCAAAATGGATTGATAATCTATTATGGTGTCTATGACAGAAAATTTCTTGGAGCACCTCAATTTACTGCCTGAGAAAATACCTGGAGTGTATCTACCCATTGCACAGATAAGTTAGTGAAAGTCAGTAAGTTAAACATATTACAAATAAAAAATAAATAAATGTTAATGTATTTTGTTATTGGTACCTAGGGAATAAAAAAAAAAAGTAAATTGCTCTGCCAAGAAAATTTTAAATACAATTTCTAAAAGTCAGCACCTGTGTCCCATTCTTTATTGTTTGTGCAACTTCTAGCACAGGGATAGGACATAGCACTCAATAAAGAATTGCTAGATTTGTTAAATTAATAAAATCAAATGGAAAGGAGTGCTCTAATCGGAGCCCTTCTGAGATAGGGTATGTGGCAAAACAACTGCAATCCATAAAAGCTACAGGAGCTGTCAAGCAGGAAGACCACCCCCCACCAGATTTATGGCTTAAAACTAGCAGAGACTAGCTCAATCCAACACCGTGACTAATTTCACTTTACTGTAACCCCTAGCCTCATTAAACTCTCATTGTAATACATCAGCATGCTAAAGGACAAACCACAATCACCATGATTGGAAATGGAAAGCCCATATAAGGACACAAAATGGCCAACAAGGCTCTTCCAAGAAGTCTCCACCCCCTTTCCTTTAAGATCCTGAATATTCTTCCCCCTCATTTAATGCCCTACTCTCTGATTAAATAAACCTCAATAAAGGGAGCAAATTCCTCTAAAAGGAAGCTGCTCTATGTGTGGAGTAGCTCATTCTCTGTCTTACAGCTTCACTAATAAACTCACTTTTACTTTAAACTCTATGCTGGTTTACATTTGAATTCTTTCCTACCCAAAGCCATGAACCCACAATGAGTCTGGACCCTCAGTCCCCAACCCAGAACACTTGCATCACTACTGCCTGAAAGACTCTTCTGCCTCTGCGGTCTCTATCTTTTAGTGACCAACTCCCTCTCAGTTAGGGAGTGGGACAAGAGGGGATGGGATGGGACAGAATGGAATGGAATGAAAAATAATAGTAATCTCTAATATTTCTTCACACAGTGATTCTGATACTCTGTCTTCTGTTGTTAATATTATCAGGTGAAAAGGATAGAAAAATCTGTAAAATAGAACTTCTTAAGATAATTTAGATTCTCATTATTGTTATTATAGATGATGATGAATAATAGCAATTATGGGATATTGGTTAAAAATCACCTTGACCTGTTCAACATTAAAATATAATATTAGTTGTTTCAATCATATAATTGTCTTACTGGTAATAAGCACTAAGTCAAATACAATCTAGGGCAGGGCAAAGCGGAACTTTGCACCCATGATCAAGTCTCTTGAGGCAGCTGTGCAAAACTTGACATTTAATTTAAAAAGCATGAAGGCATGATGGAAAAGCATCTCTGTGTGGAGAGTGGAGAGCAGTGGTGCATTTTATTTGACATGGTGGATTTGCTTTCCTTTATTTTCATATTTTAATAAGTTCAACTCATGAAAGCATAATGAAAATAGAAAGATCAGCTATAATCAGGATGCATGGACATTTGGGGATCTTGATTTAAAAAGCAGTTGCCTTTCTAAGTCTTTCAACAAAATGTAAATTAAACAGATGAAATTGCCTAAAACATCACTGATTCCCAAGGGAATGTAATCATGCTTAAATGCCAATACTAAATTAATCAGAGGAACAGAATGCGAAGATGAGAAATTTCATTTTAAGCAGCTTCATGTTTCATTAAAGTAAGTGGACATGGCAGGTCAGGTTAAGACTTTGCAGAGTGATTTGAAAAGCAAAAGGCAAAGGTTTCTATCTCAAAACTATGCAGCAGAAAGCCTATTCAAATAGAAATGAATGTTAATTCATGTGCATTGTATGCTCCATAGTTGATCGTTTTCCTAAGATATGTCTTTTTCCTCGGTGCAGAATTCTGGAAAAAAATATTAATATTTGTGTAATTGTTATATTCTTAAAATAGCTTAGTTATAGTTTCATGTATTATACTTGCATTGTTAATAAATAATCATGGTCTTCTATATTGAACTGATTTACAAAAATAAATTGAGCTGCCAATCAAAACATGGAATATATTTAACTTAGAAGAAGCAGAGAAAGGGATTTGTATGAGATGGTAAATGGACAAAAATTGTTTCAGAATTCATTTATTTATTCAATAAATATTTACTGAGTGCCTATTCTATACCAGGCACTGTTTTAGATGCTTGGCAGGTACAGCACACATACACACTCTCTCTTTCTCTAAACTTAAAAAAGTAAATTTTGTGGTATAGTAGAATATAACTAGAATACAAAATGTAGGTTGAGGTAAAGAGAAAAGGAAGTACTTGGTTGAGGAAAGGAGGCAAAATGTAGTATTAAAGAGAATTATGAGGGTAGACCTCATTATAAAAGGAATTTAAAAGAGGTGAGAGAGTCATCCATGGAGATATTTATGTGAGATCATCTCAGACACAGGGTATAGTCAGTTCGAAGGCCCTGAGGCTGAGATGTGCTTTTGAATTGAATTAAATATGGGATGTAAAAAAGAGTCAAGTCAAAGATGACTTCAAGATTTTTGGCATGAGCTATTAGGGAGAAGAAGTTGTAATCAACAGATAAAAAATATATATATATGAAAAGCTTATCATTGGAGTAAGATATGTTCAACTTTGGACATGCTGAGTTTGAGATGTCTGGTAGAAATCCAAATAGAGATATGGAAAAAGTGATTAGACATGCTAATTTATAATCTAAGAGAGAGAGATCTCAGCTGGAGATATAAAGCTGGTAAATTTGTATAGATAATAAAGCCATAATAATGAAGATCTCAAAGCTTAGGACTCATGTATTCACACTTGCCAAGAAATATAAACTTTCCCAATTTTTAGTCTTTGTCTTTTTCCCTTTCTCTTTTGATGTTTTCCCTCAACATCACATCCCACCTGTTAAACTCAACTCATTTAGTTCAAATAAAATCTCTTCTAAAATGCTTTACACTATATTAATATTAATATCTATGGTCATATTTTCATAGCTCTTTGTTGGGTTCTCTATTTCAATTGGATCATAGTCTACCTTATAGTACAGCCCTTATTCTCATATCTCCTCTGCCTGACTGTGAGGAGGTTTGAAACAGAGATTTATGTTAGTCATTATTATGTTTCCACCCCAATACCTAGCCTAGTGCCTAACACAGTGCCTAATGCAGTAGGTGTTAATTTAATATGTTGGATCAAATTTAATTACTAAGTCTTCAGGCTAAAATAGAAAATCATTTGAGTGAAAAAAGAAGAGAAAATTCATGTTTTTCTTTCATTTATGTGCTGCTTGAACTGGAATTAGAGAATTATAGAAAGAAATTTCTATCATAATGAGTGCATTTTTCAAGTAGGGAACATACAATATTATTTAGCACTTACTCTGTATGAAGAAGTTTAAATATGTTGGCTCATTTTATTTATTCAATAAGCTTATATAGCTGGTAAAATTACTCCTGTTTTACAAGTAAGCAGACTGATTGGTAAGTAGAAAAAAAAATGTAGGCCTAGATGTGTCTGACTCAAGTGACTTCCCTCCACTGTCTCACTGCTGTGCTCGGGGTTATCAGAGCTCTGAGCATTACATCAAGAGCCCATGGGCACCAGGTGGCATTTTTAAACTTCTGTCAATATGGGACTGAGGCAGTGCCCTCAACTGTTTTCAAATTGAGACATCATCATCCTCCCCTGGACTTTCAACCCGCATCTGAAGTCCAAGGAGAAGGTCTTAGGAACCTCCAATCTGTAGCTGGTTGACCAGAAGCACAGGTAACAGCCTGGGCTCATGACTGACATCTGAAGTATGTGTGGGAAGGCTGGTCTTGGAGAACTGAACTCTTAACCTTTGGAATGTGATGCCTCTCAGATAGTATCACAATTGAGTTGAATTGTAGGACACCCAGCTAGTGCCCCAAGAATTGCTTGCTGGATCGCTGTTAAGTCATAGGTTGCTGGTTACAAAGGTGATGTGTCAGCACAGGTGGCTCATCTCGCCCTGGGAAAACCATCATGATCCCAGTCACTGCTTCCTGCTTGTTCCAGAGGTGTAGTCAGAGGTAGCCCAGAATCCATCTACATGGGAACTCAGAGGTTAATAACCCGAATCTGTCTTTTAACCTACTTCATATGGTTGCTGTGAGACTAAATACATATAATGTGCCAAATTTAGTCTCTGGCACATAGTAAGTTCTCAATAAGTCTTAGTTGTAAACGTGATAAAACAGGTGTTTCAAGGGAAATTGGGGAAATCGCTCTGTTCCTCAACTTGAGATATATGAAGAGAAGTCTCAGCAAGTTCAAAGAATATGGATGAATTGTTTTCTTAGACCTAGTATTCTTAACTCCCTACTGGACAGATGCCCAACCAGTGTTGCTATTGGCAACATCAGTTCTTCCTTCTCTGTACTGCCTGAAGTCTAGCCAGTAGCTGACTTTACCATCCCATCCATGGCTGCTTACAATTAAAGGGACATTTGTATACCTGCTTGGGCTGACCAATGAGTTAGGGACTGATGCTTTGGGGGAAGTGGCCTCATAGTTATTCAGACATTCTAAACTGAAGCCACTGGAGGAACCAAGGAAGGATCTAGAGAACTCCCTTTAGGTGCGGGCAAGAGGAGCCTTTGCTCTGAGCCGCAGGTGTTGAAAGGCCCCAAGTTATCACACACATAATCACAAATTATTTTTATTTTTAATCCATAATTTAATTCATTAAATTTTAGAAATCCATTAAGCTAACAAGAATTGTAGGAGAGGATTCTACAAACCAAATCTTTTCTCCCTAACCCTCACCAAAACCAGAAGATGTAAGGTTGGGGGGGAGGGGGACGAGAAAATCTCCACCTTTTGCCTAGAAAACCAAATAAAGAGAAGCTGATTTTGTTTAGGTTTGACCATCCCAAATTCATCTAACGTAGGTAAAGTAGGCCAGTCACCTTATGACTGCTCTCCATCCATTCTGCTCAGATGGTATACTTTGAGAATGCTTAGAGTGGCCTATTATTCCTCAGTTGGAAAAGTGATGCGTTGAGAGACAAATTGTAAATGTTTAGGCATATAGTATGTGGGTCTCCATTTTTACCCTTGCCCTGGACCTTGCAAATGTTGGGGGAGGGTCTGTTCACATGGCACCTCCGAGTCACAGCACGCACCTCTGAGTTCCCATGCAGATGGATTCTGGGCCACCTGACTACACTCTGGAACAAACAGGAAGCAGTGACTGGGATCATGATGGTTTTCCCAGGGCAACATGAGCCACCTGTGCTGACACATCACCTTTGTAACCAGCAGCCTATGACTTTTTCTTTTAATTTTTTATTCTTTTTTTTGTTGTTGTTACAGATGTTTCTCCTTTTTTACCCCATTGACACCCTCCTCACCACCCCACCCTCGCTCCGTCCCCAGCTTTGTTGTCCATGTCCATTGGTTATGCATACATGCATATAAGTTCTGTAGCAGCCTATGACTTAACAGCAATACATGCCCTCTTGGTTAAATGACAGATTAGCGCTCTTGGTTAATGACAGTTAATAACTTTGCTTTTAGTAAACCTATAAGAGGAATTACAAATTCACATCATCTAGAGAGTCCGATACTAAGAGTATAATCTAATTTGATACAACCAGACCACAAACATGCACTGAAAAAATATGAACAGCTGAATTTCTATGATCAAAAATGTGTTACTTTCTTCCTGAATCCAGAAGTGAGTTTTTAAAAAGTACTAAAAGATACCCATAGACAAGCATAAAATACACTGAAGGTGGGCAGTAGGGGGAAAAAAAAGAACAAAAATCAATGTTTAAACTAAAACACTGCTTTGTACTTTCAGGTATGTTCTTAGTTATCAATTAATTGATCAATGCAGCAAGATTCCGAAAGTATAACTGAAGAAAATTATCCCTTAAGAAGTTAGTCTTTGCAAAAGGATTCTCCTGACAGGTTAACACTCCCAGCTGCAGCTACCTCCGCGGGTTCAGGAAGGGAGTCAGAGTGGGACCACATGTAAGGATGTTCCAGAAAGTTGACATCCAGAAAACCCAGACAGAGATTAAAACAATTCACTTCTTGGTCCTAATAGTGGGTCTGCCAAGAGAGGTAGAGCACTTTTAGAAGGGAGTGAACATTTGAGAAACTTTTTCAAAATATTTTCACACTATTGAGATGAATTAGAGAGCCCTGTTAGAGAGTTTTTTTAAAAGATTATTTTGAGTTATGCAGTCTCTTTTGCTTTGGTTTTGTTCTATTTAGCAAGCACTTTGCTTTTCAAATATGAGTAACGTAAGCCCTTGCCTGCAAGGAATTCATAATCTAATAGAAAGTGAAACTGACAAGTCCATTGGTAATACCCCAAATTAAGGTCATCTAACCTAGTTTCAGTTCTTGTGCTTGTCATATGAATGGAAACCAATCTAGGGTTGAGCTCAATATTGTTTGTGTGGCAGGATAAACTGACCAGCCTTCCTCTATACCTCCCATCCACCAGCTTTTATGACAAAGAGATTTAGACTCCTGTTTAAGGTAGCAAAGAGAATGTCCATTAGAAGTAAGAACGGGCAGGAACAGCCAAGAGATTCTCAGCCCAGTAATTAGACAGTGTTTATTTCATAAGATCAAGGGCAAAATCCTGCTGACAGGAGAAATATATTTTATTTTATAAGGAATTATACTACATAATTTCTAGGAAAGGATAAGGTTTATATTTACAAGACCTGCTTACATCACAGGTGATAGCATCAAGAGAATTAGGTCAAAGTTTCTCAATGGTTCATAGACTAAGTGAGACCTATATTACCCTTATTCTGGAGCCAGATCTAACCTCTTGTGGCTGAGTAGTATTCCACTATATGTATGTACCACATTTTCTGTATCCAATTATCCATCAAAGGATACTTAGGTTGTTTTCATGTCTTGGCTACCATGTGTAATGCTGCAACTAATATAGGGTATATATATCTTTGCAAATAAATGTTTTCAAATTTTTCAGGTAGAAACCAAGATGACAGATTGCTAAGTCATATGGTAGCTGTGTTCTTAATTTTTTGAGGAATCTCCATACTGTTTGCCAGAGTGGTTGTACCAATTTACATTCCCACCAGCAGTGTGTGAGGGTTTATTCTTCTCCACATCCTCTCTAACATTTGTTATTTCTTGTCTTAATGATAATAGCCAACAGGTATGAGTTGGTATCTCATTGTGATTTGATTTCCATTTCCCTTATAGCTAGTGAAGTTTAGCATAATTTAATATATCAGTAGGTCATTTGTATATCTTCTTGGAAAAAGTGTCTATTCAGGTTCTCTGCCCGTTTTTAATAGGACTTTTGTTTTGTTGTTGTTGTTGAGTTGTGTAGTTTCTTTATATATTTTGGATAGTAATCACTTTTCTGAAGTATTGTTTGCAAATATCTTTGAATGTTTGATAGAATTCACTAAGGAAGACATCTGGTCCTGGACTTTTACTTTTTGGGACTTTTGTGATGACTGTTTCAATTTTCTTACTATTGATCAGTCTATTTAGATTTTCTAAGTGTGTTGAGGCTAGTTTTGTGCCCCAACATATGCTCTATCCTTGAGAATGTTCCATGTGCACTACAGAAGAATATATATTCTTACGTTCTGGGATGAAAAGCTCTGTGAATATCATTTATGTCCATTTGGTCTAATATATCATTAAATACAGATATTTCCTTATTGATTTTATGTTCAGATGATCTATCCATTGCCATCAATAGGGTATTTAGGTCCCCTAATATAATTGTATTTTGTCAGTTTCTCCTTTTAGTTCTGTTAGTTGTTGCTGGGTATATGTTGGTGCTTCTAGGTTGGGTGCACATATATGAATGTGTTACATCTTCTTAATGTATTGTTCCATTTATCATTATAAAATGTCCAACTTTTTCTCTTGTTACTTTTTTTTACCTTGCATCTGTTTTGTCTGATATAAGTATGGCTACACTTGCTTTTCTCTAGATGCCATTTGCTTGAAGTATGGTTTTTCACCCCTTCACTTTGAGTCTATGTCTTTGAAGCTGAGATGTGTCTTCTGAAGAAGGCATATACTAGTGTTTTCTTTTTTATCTATTCTCCATTCACCTGTGAAAGTTCAGCCTTTTTCTGCTTTTCCCTTTATGTGTTTGTTGTCACAAATTACCCCTCTTTACACCGTGTTCATTCTCAAATTGCAGTAGCTATAGTCTTCTTTTTTAAATGTGTTTATCTTCTTTAATCTTTATGTTATATATAAATTTTTAATATAAGAGGTATAATTTCTTGTTCTGTCTGTCTGTTAGTGACCTTACTCATGGTTGCATATCCTTTTGCCTATTTGTTTTGGGTAGAAAATCACCTTTCAGCTTTTCCTTTTTTTAAATAATTTTATTAATTTGTTTTTGTTACAGATGTTTCTCCTTTTTCCCCCATAGACACCCTCTGCCCCATCCACCGCACTCCTTCCCCAGCATTGTTGTCTATGTCCATTGGTAATGCATACATGCATATGAGTGATGTGGTTTATCTCTTTGCCCCCAATACCCTCTCTTCTGGTGTTTGTTAGTCTGTACCCTACCTCTATGTCTCTGGGTCAATTTTGTTCATTAGTTTGTTTAGTTCATTATATTCCACAAATACATGAGATCATGTGATATTTGCCTTTCTCTGCTTGGTTTGTTTCACTTAGCATAATACTCTCCAGGTCCCTCCATGTCATCTCAAATGATACGAGATCTTTTTTTTTTACAGCTGCATAATACTCCATTGTGTACATGTACTACAGCTTTTTTATCCACTCATCTACTGTTGGACACTTGGGTTGTTTCCATATCTTAGCTATTGTAAATAGTACTGCTATGAACATAAGGGTACATATATTCTTTCTGATTGGTGTTTTAGGCTTCTTAGGGTATATCCCTAGAAGTGGGATCACTGGGTCAAACAACAGTTTCACTGTTAACTTTTGGAGGTAACCCCATCATGTTTTCCATAATGGCTGCACCAGTCTGCATTCCCACCAGCAGTGTACTAGATTCCTCTTTTCTCCACACCCTCAACAACACTTGTTGTTTGATGATTTGTTCATGGCAGCCATTCATGTTGATGACAGGTGTGAAGTGATACCTCATAGTTGTTTTAATTTGCATCTATCTGATAATTAGTGATGTTGAGCATGTTTTCATATGGCTCTTGGCCATTTGTATGTCCTGTTTGGAGAGGTGTCTATTTAGGTCCTCTGTCCATTTTTTAATTGGGTTCTTTGTCTTCCTTTTGTTGAGTTGTATGAGTACTCTATTTTGTAAATAGAGTATTTGGGAAATTAATCCCTTATCTGATGCACCATTGGCAAATATGGTATCTTATATGGTGGGTTGCCTTTCCATTTTGATGATTGTTTCTTTTGCTGTGCAGAAGCTTTTTAGTTTGATGTAGTCCCATGTGTTCATTTTTTTCCTTTGTTTCTCTTACCTTAGGTGTGGTATCATTGAAAATCCTGCTGTGTATGATGTCTGAAATTTTATTGCCTGCATTTTCTTCTAGAATTTTTATGGATTCACAAGATACATTTATTAAGTCTTTTATCTATTTTGAGTTTATTCTTCTGTATGGTATAAGTTGGTGGTCTAGCTTCATTTTTTTTTCAAGTAGCTGTCCAATTTTCCCAACACCATTTATTAAAGGGATTGTCTTTACTCCACTATGCTCTTGCCACCTTTCTCAAATATTAATTGAGCATATTGTCTTGTGTTCATTTCTGGGTTCTCTGTTCTGTTCCATTGATCTATCTCCCTGTTCTTATGCCAGTACCAGGCTGTTTTGATTACAGTGGCTTTGTAGTATAATCTGAAATCTGGTAATGTGATCCCTCCTACTTTCTTTTTTCTTTTCAAGATTGATGTGGCTATTTGGGGTCTTTTTGGGTTCCATATAAACTTTTGGAGTGTTTGTTTTAGTTCTGTGAAAAATGTCATTAGTATTTTGATGGGAATTGCATTGAATCTATAGATTGCTTTGGGTAGTATGGACATTTTAATAATGTTAATTCTTTCAATCCATGAACAGGTATATGCTTCCACTTTTTTATATCTTCCTTTCTTTCTTCTTTCAATGACCTGTAGTTTTCTATGAAGAGGTTGTTACTTCTTTGGTTAAGTTTATTCCTAGATATCTTAATTTTTTTTTTTGCTGCGATGGTAAATGGAATTGTTTTTTTAGTTTCTCTTTCTGTGAGTTCATCATTGGTGTATAAGAATGCCATCAATTTCTTGACGTTAATTTTGAATCCTACTACTTTGCTAAATTCATTATTAAGTCTAGTAGATTTTAGATGGAGTCTTTATGTTTTTTTATGTACAATATCATGTCATCTGTAGATAATGACAGTATCACTTCCTCCTTCCAATTTGGATTCCTTTTTTCTTTACATCTATTGCTGTGGCTAAGATTTCCAGTTCTATGTTGAATAATAGTGGTGAAAGTGAGCATCCCTGTCTTGTTCCTGTTTTTAAGGGAAATGATTTTAGTTTTTGCCCATTGAGTATGATGTTGGCTGTAGGTTTTTCATATATGGTTTTTATTATCTTGAGATATGATCCCTCTATTCCCACATTGCTGAGTGTTTTTATCAGAAATAGGTGCTGGATTTGGTTGAATGCTTCTTCAGCATCTATTGATATGATCACAATTTTTATCTTTCATTTTGTTTATATGGTGTATCACATTTATTGATTTGCAAATATTGTACCATCCTTGCATCCCTAGAATGAATCCCACTTGGTCATGATGAATAATTTTTTGATGTATTGCTGGATCCGGTTTGCTAATATTTTGTTAAGGATTTTGGCATCTGTGTTCATCAGGGATATTGGCATGTAGTTTTCTTTCTTTGTAGTGTCTTTATCTGGTTTTGGAATTAGGATTATGCTGGTCTTATAAAATGAGTTTGGAAGTGTTCCGTCTTCTTGGATTTTTTTGGAATAGTTTGAAGAGAATAGGTATTAGATCTTTGAATGTTTGGTAAAACTCCCCCATGAAGCCATCTGGGCCTGGGTTTTGTTTGCTGGAAGTTTCTTAATTGCATCTTCAATTTCCTTTGTTGCTACTGGTCTGTTCAAGTTGTCTATCTCTTCCTGGTTAGGTTTTGGGAGGCGGTGTGTTTCTAAAAATGTGTTCATATCTCCTAGATTGTCCAACTTGTTGGCATATAATTGTTTGTAGTATGTTTCTATGATCCTTTGTATTTCTGTGGTGTGAGTTTTTATTTCTCCTCTTTCGTTTCTGATTTTGTTCATCTGGTTTCTCTCTTTTTGTTTCTTGGTGAGTCTGACTGAAGGTCCATCGATCTTGTTTATCTTTTCAAAGAACCAGATTTTTGCTTAGAGCTAGCTGCCAAGGAAAACATGGAGGAAAAAATGGTGGTGGAGTGAACAGAGCTACACAGACCGTCTCCCAGAACCAAACTGGAATTACAACTATAACACAGACAAATCGACGAGAAAAGCAACAGAAAAGCAGCTTGCGAGGACTATACAATGAGGGACACTGACTCCATCCCGGTAGGCTTGCGAAAGTGCGAGACGGGGGCTGGGAGCCCACGATTGGCAGCTCCGCAGCAGCCTTAGCTGGGAGCGGCACCCTCGGGTTACACTGCAAGGCGGCTCCACAGCACAGAACCGGGACAGAGGCTAAAACAGCCACAGCCACTCACCTTGGGCTCTGGTGGAGGGAGGGCAGACTGGACTGGAACTGTGTCGGGACACTCGGGGTTTGGAGGGCGATCAGAGCTTTGGCTGAGTGCAGCCACTCTGGATGGTGGCCTTATTGCTCTTTCCCAGGGCTCTGAGGAGAGGCAGCAGCCCCTCCCTCGGAGATCCAACCCGACCCTGTGGGCCATTGAAGTGCTAATTGAGGCTCACTAACAACCATCATCTGCCCCACCCTCGTGAAGGCCCTTGGCTAAGCACCAGAGGGAGTTTTTCAATCAACTGACAACCCAAAACTCATCAAGTAACCTACACTGCTAGCCTCCAGGCAAAAAGCTAGAGGACAACAGTACCTTTCCTGAGCTGGCAACTTTAACCAGGAAAGTAAGACTTGACAGTGGTGTTCAACGTGGGTCCTCCCTCGCTCATCTAAACACAGGAGAGGGAGCCACAAACAGCAGAACACCAACACCCACAGGGAGAACTTGACAGGCTCCAAAGCCCACAGTGATAGCCAAAATGGTGAAACACAGAATCAGAAGCCAAATGAAAGAGCAAGACACCTCCACTGAAGATGAGATCAATGTGGAGCAATTAGGTATGTTAACAGAGCTAGAATTCAGAGCCATGATCTTGAGGAAGCTGAACAGCATGAGTAAGGGCATAGAGACACTGAAAATAAGCCAATTGGAAATTAAAAACCAACAAGAAGAGATAAAAAATGACATATCAGAAATGAAAAACACATTGGAAGGTTTAAAAAGCAGAGTAGAGGAAGCTGAGGACCGGATCAGTGAATTAGAAGACAGGGTAGAATAAAATCAACCAATCAGAAAAACAAAAGGAAAAAACTATTCAAAAACAGGAAGACAGCTTAAGAGAACTATGGGACAACTGGAAACGTAATAATATTCGCATAATAGGACTCCCCAAAGAAGAAGAAAATGAGCAAGGGATAGAGAATATATTCAAAAAAATAGTGACAGAAAACTTCCCTAATTTGGTGAAGGAAGAAGGCATTCAAGTTCAAGAAGCACAGAGAGTCCCAAGTAAGAAGAACCCAAACAGGCCCACACCAAGACACATAGTAATTAAAATGCCACAAATTAAAGACAAAGAGAGAATCCTAAAAGCAGCAAGAGATAAGCAACAGGTTACCTACAAAGGGAACCCCATAAGGCTCTCAGCTGACTCCTCACAAGAAACACTACAGGCCACAGGAGAATGGCATGAAGTAATCAAAGTCATGAAAAACAAGAATCTGAATCCAAGACTACTCTACCCAGCAAGACTATCATTCAAAATAGAAGATCAAATAAAGAGCTTCCCAGACAAAAAAAGGCTAGGGGAATACATTAGCACCAAACCAGCACTGCAAGAAATGTTAAAAACTGCTGTAATTAGCAGTAGAAATGGGAAGAAAAATAGAACCACACTAAACAAAAATGGCAATAAATAAGTACATATCAATAATCACCTTAAACGTAAATGGATTGAATGCTCCCATAAAGAGACACAGAGTAGCTGATTGGATAAGAAAGCAAGACTCATCTATATGTTGTTTACAAGAGACCCACCTCTCAACAAAAGACTTACATAGGTTAAAAGTGAAGGGATGGAAAAAAATTTTCCAAGCAAAAAAAAGCTGGGGTAGCAATTCTTATATCTGATAAAATAGATTTCAAAATGAAGACCATAACTAGAGACAAAGAAGGCCACTATATAATATTGAAAGGATCTATCCAACAGGAAGATATAACCTTGATAAACATATATGCACCCAATATAGGAGCACCAAAATATATTAAAAATCTTCTGGAGGACTTCCAAGGAGAAATCGACAACAATACAATCATAGCAGGGGACTTCAACACCCCGTTGACAGCACTGGATAGATCCTCTAGGCAAAAAATTAGCAAGGAAACAAAGACTTTAAATGAAGCACTAGACCAAATGGATTTAATAGATATCTACAGAGAATTACACCCCAAAACGACAGAATACACATTCTTCTCAAGTGCACATGGGACATTCTCAAAGATAGACCACATGATAGGACACAAACTAAATCTCTACAAGTTCAAGAAGATTGAAATCATATCAAGCATCTTCTCAGATCACAATGGCATGAAACTAGAAATCAATTGTAACAAGAACATGCAAAGACATTTCAACACATGGAGGCTAAATAGCATGTTATTAAACAATGAATGGGTCACTGAGGAGATCAAGGAAGAAATTAAAAACTTCCTGGAAACCAATGAAAATGAACACACAACAACACAAAATCTATGGGATGCAGCAAAAGCAGTTCTGAGAGGGAAGTTCATAGCACTACAGGCCTACCTCAAAAAAACAAGAAAAATTTCTAATTGACTGTCTAACCTCACAACTTAAAGAATTAGAAAGCAAACAAAAAGAAAACCCCAGAGCAAGTAGAAGGAAGGAAATAGTAAAGATCAGAGCAGAAATAAATGACATAGAGACCAAAAAAAACAATTCAAAGGATCAATGAAACAAAGAGCTGGTTTTTCGAAAAGATAAACAAGATAGATGGACCCTTAGCTAGACTCACCAAGAAACAAAGAGAGAGAACCCAAATACACAAAATCAGAAATGAAAGAGGAGAAGTAACAACCAACACCACGGAAATACAAAAGATCGTCAACAACTTCTATGAACAACTATATGGCAACAAATTCGACAATCTAAGCGAAATGGACAAATTTCTAGAAACACACAGTCTCCCAAAACTATCCCCGGAAGAGATAGAAAACTTGAACAGACCAATAACAACTAAGGAAATTGAAGAGGTAATCAAGACTCTCCCAGCAAACAAAAGCCCAGGCCCAGATGGCTTCACGGGGGAGTTTTACCAAACATTCAAAAAAGAACTAACACCCATTCTGCTCAAACTATTTCAAAAAATTCAAGAAGAAGGAAGACATCCAAACACGTTCTATGAGGCCAGCATAATTCTAATTCCAAAACCAGAAAAAGACACTACGAAGAAAGAAAACTACAGGCCAATACCCTGATGAACATAGACGCCAAAATCCTGAACAAAATATTAGCAAATCGGATCCAGAAATACATCAAAAAAATTATTCACCATGACCAAGTGGGATTCATTCCAGGGATGCAAGGATGGTACAATATTCGCAAATCAATAAACGTGATACACCACATAAACAAAATGAAGAATAAAAACCACATGACCATATCAATAGATGCTGAAAAAGCATTCGACAAAATCCAGCATCCATTTCTGATAAAAATGCTCAGCAATGTAGGAATAGAGGGATCATATCTCGACATAATAAAGGCCATATATGAAAGACCTACAGCCAACATCATACTCAATGGACAGAAACTAAAAACATTTCCATTAAGAACAGGAACAAGACAGGGATGTCCACTTTCGCCACTCTTATTGAACATTGTACTGGAAGTTTTAGCCACAGCAATCAGACATGAAGAAAAAATAAAAGGGATCCAAATTGGAAAGGAGGAAGTGAAACTGTCATTATTTGCAGATGACATGATATTGTACATAGAAAACCCTAAAGACTCCATCAAAAATCTATTAGACTTAATAAATGAATTTGGCAAAGTAGCAGGATACAAAATTAACATCAAGAAATCGACGGCATTCTTGTACATCAATGATGAACTCACAGAAAGTGAAACTGAAAAAACAATCCCATTTACCATCGCGCCAAAAAAATTACGATACCTAGGAATAAACTTAACCAAAGACGTAACGGACCTATTTGCAGAAAACTACAGGTCATTGAAAAAAGAAATAGAGAAAGATATAAAAAAGTGGAAGCACATACCTTGTTCATGGATTGGAAGAATTAACATAATTAAAATGTCCGTACTACCCAAAGCAATCTATGGATTCAATACAATCCCCATCAAAATACCAACAACATATTTCATAGAACTAGAACAAATACTTCAAAAGTTCATATGGAACCAAAAAAGACCCCAAATAGCCACAGCAATCTTGAAAAAGAAGAACAAAGTAGGTGGGATCACAATACCAGATATCAGGTTATACTACAAAGCGACTGTAACCAAAACAGCCTGGTACTGGCACAAGAACAGGCATATAGACCAGTGGAACAGAACTGAAAACCCAGAAATGGACCCAAGGCAATACGCTCAATTAATATTTGACAAAGGTGGCAAGAGAATACAGTGGAGTAAAGACAGCCTCTTTAATAAATGGTGTTGGGAAAATTGGACAGCTACATGCAAAAAAATGAAACTAGACCATCAACTCACACCATACACAAAAATAAACTCAAAATGGATAAAAGACTTAAATGTGACCCGTGAATCCATAAAAATTCTAGAAGAAAATGTAGGCAGAAAAATTTCGGACATCATACGGAGCAGAATTTTCACTGATACATCACCTAAGGCAACAGAAATAAAGGAGAAAATGAACACATGGGACTACATCAAACTAAAAAGCTTCTGCACAGCAAAAGATACAATCATCAAAATGGAAAGGCAACCCACTGTATGGGAGAACATCATTGCCAATGATGTATCAGATAAGGGGTTAATTTCCAATATATATAGAGTGCTCATACAACTCCACAAAAGGAAGACAAAGAACCCAATTAAAAAATGGGCAGAGGAGCTGAATGGACACCTCTCCAAACAGGACATACAAATGGCCAAAAGACATATGAAGAAATGCTCAACATCACTAATCATCAGAGAGATGCAAATTAAAACAACAATGAGGTATCACCTCACAACTGTCAGAATGGCCGCCATCAACAAATCATCAAACAACAAGTGTTGGCGAGGGTGTGGAGAAAAGGGGACTCTAATACACTGCTGGTGGGAATGCAGACTGGTGCAACCGCTATGGAAAACAATATGGTGCTACCTCAAAAAATTAAAAATTGAACTTCCATTTGACCCAGTGATCCCACTGCTGGGAATATACCCTAAGAAGCCTGAAACACCAATCAGGAAGAATATATGTACCCCCATGTTCATAGCAGCACTATTTACAATAGTTAAGGTCTGGAAACAGCCCAAGTGTCCACCAGTAGACGAATGGATAAAAAAGCCGTGGTACATAAACACAATGGAGTACTATGCAGCGGTAAGAAAGGAAGATCTCTTATCCTTTGAGGTGACATGGTGGGACCAGGAATGTATTATCCTAAGTGAAAGAAGCCAAGCAGAAAAAGACAAATACCACATGATCTCACTTATATACGGAATATAATGAACATAACAGTCTGAGGAATACAGTACACCCAGAAACATGGAAGTAGGGCACAGGCTGACATCCCTCAGAAGAGGGGATGGGGGGGTGGGGGGGTGGGAAGAGATAAACCACAGAATTTATATGCATGTATGCATGACCAATGGACATGGACAACTAAGCCAGGGATGGGGTGGAGGGGGGGGTAAGGTGGGGGGTGCCAATGGGGTAAAAAGGTAAAATATCTGTAACAAAAAAATAAATAAAAATTCATTTAAAAAAAAGAACCAGCTTTTTGTTTCATTGATCTTTGAATTGTTTTTTTAGTCTCTATATCATTTATTTCTGCTCTGACCTTTACTATTTTATTTCTCTTACTAGCTCTGGGTTTTTCTTTTTGTTTACTTTCTAGTTTTTTAAGTTGTAGGATAAAAAGTCAATTAGGAATTTTTTGTTTCTTGAGGTAGGCCTGTAGTGCTATAAATGTCTCTCTCAGGCCTGCTTTCGCTGTGTTCTATAGATTTTGTGTTGTGCGTTTGTTTTCACTGGTTTCCAGGAAGCTTTAAATTTCTTCCTTGATCTCATTAGTAACCCATTTGTTGTTTAATAACATGCTATTTAGCCTCCAAGTGTTTGAATGTTTTTGTGTGTTTTTATTGTCATTGAGTTCAAGTTTCATGCCATTGTGATCTGAGAAGATGCTTCATATGATTTCAATATTCCTGAATTTGTAGAGAATTGCTTTGTGTCCTAACATGTGGTCTGTCTCTAAGAATGACCCATGTGCACTTGAGAAGAATGTATATTCTGCAGCTTTGGGGTGAAATGTTAGGTAAATATCAGTGAAGTCCAAGTGATCTAGTTCATCTTGTAAGGACTCTATATCCTTGTTAATTTTTTGTCTAGATCTATCCAGTGGTGTCAGTGGCATGTTAAAGTCACCCACTATGATCATGTTGCTATTGATCTCTCCCTTGAAGTCCTCCAGAAGTTTTTTAATATATTTTGGTGCTCCCGTATTTGGTGCGTGTATGTTTACCAGTGTTATATCCTCTTGTTAAATTGATCCTTTTAATATTATGTAGTGACCTTGCTTCTCTTTTATTATGGCCTCATGTTGAAGTCTATATTGTCAGATATGAGTATTGCTACACCAGCTTTTTTTTATGTTCACTTGCTTGGAAAAATTTTTTTCATCCTTTCACTTTCATCCTGTGTGAGTTTTTTGTTGTGAGATGGGTCTCTTGTAGACAGCATATATATGGGTTGTGCTTTCTTATCCAATCAGCTACTCTATGTCTTTTGATTGGGACATTGAAGCCATTTACATTTAAGGTAATTATTGATAGATAGTTATTAATTGCCATTTTAATCTTATGCCTGTGTTCCCTACCCCCCCCCCCCCTCTGTTTCTTCTTCTTCTTACAACAGTCCCTTCAGCATTTCTTGCAGTGCTGGTTTGGTGGTGGTAAATTTCTTTAGCTTTTTTTTTTAATCCAAGACACTCTTTATTTCTCCTTCAATTTTGAATGATAGTCTTGCTGGATAGTCTTGGATTCAGACCCTTGCCTTGCATTACTTTGTACACTTCATGCCACTCCTTTCTGGCCTGCAGTGTTTCTATTGAGAAATCAGCTGACAGTCTAATGGGAGCTCCCTTGTAGGTAACTTTCTGTCTCTTTCTTGCTTCCTTTAAGATCTTTCTTTGTCTTTAATGTTTGCCATTTTTTTATGATGTGTCTAGCTGTGGGTCTTCTGGAGTTCATCTTTTTTGGAATTTTCTGTGTTTCCTGGACTTGTGTGACTTTTTCCTTTACCAATTTAGGAAAGTTTTCTGTCATTATTTCTTCAAATAGGTTCTCTCTTCCTTTCTTTGATTCTTCTCCTTCCGATACCCTATAATGCAAATGTTATGTTTTATATTGACCCACAGCTCCCTTAAACTCTCCTCCTGCTTTTTAAACTGTTTTTTCCATTTGTTGCTCTATTTGGGTGTTTTTCTCTACCTTGTCTTCTAAGTCACTGATTCGGTCTTCAGCTTCTTCTAATCTACTATTGAACCCTTCTAAGGTATTTTTCATAACAGCTATGTCATTCTTTATTTCCTCTTGATTTTTATGCATAGTTTCTACCTCCTTTTTTAAGCTGTACTAATTCCCAGTGAGCTCTTCATAATTCTTATTAAATTGCTTGTAGTTCTCACCAAATTGTTTGAGCACCCTTAAAATCATTGCTTTGAATTCTTTATCTGAGAGGTTGGTTTCTTTCATTTCATGTAGTTCCTTTTCTAGTGATTCCTGTTTTATTTTTCCTTTGGGTGTTGTTTCTTTGTCTCCCCATTTAGCCATCTGGTAGCTCTAGACGTGGTGGGGGATGTTTGGATCTGTAGGCAGCTCACTGTATATCAAATAAGGCTAGTGTGCCTCCCAGACTGTTTTGTTGCATGTTGCCTCTTGCCTGCTGTGGATCCTAGAGGATTGACTACTGGGGGCTGGTATTGGTGTGTCCTGGTAGGTGCTGCTGCTGGCTTGCATGGGCCCCTCTGAAGCTGTGTTCCCCTGCTGGTCGCTGGTGCCACCTATAACTGTATTGCTCAGGCCCTGCTGGAGCTGCACTCTCTGCCTGCACCTTGGGCACTGGGTCACTCAGGCCCATCTGGGGCCCCGGCTCTGCACCGCTCTTGTGGGCCACTGGGTCACATAGGCCCCTATGGATCCTCGGCATTCCGCTGCTCTTGTGGGCAGCTGTGTTGCACAGGCCCATAGAGCCCCAGGTCCTCTGCTGCTGGTCGCTGGGGAGTGCTGCTGCCCAGTGGGGCTCAGCTTCTGCTCATCCTTTGCTGTAGTTTTTGGGGATGGTTCTCTGCTGCTGGTCTGTGTTTCTGTTGTCTGGGGATGGATGTCTGCTCCCCAGCCTCTGTTGGCAGGGTTATATCTTGACTCTGATGGGCTGCTACTGTGGGGGATGGTGCTGGCTCCTGGCTGTTTGTGGTTTCTGCAACCGGCACCTTGACAGCTCTGCTACTGTGCACTAGTCTGTGATGACACAGGGTGTCCACTGGTCTGATGGTGCCAGGTGCATTGGTGGGCTCAGGTTGCTGGGCCCTAGCCACTCCCACTGCCTCCTCCCAGGGAAGACCCGGGATCTTCCAAAATGGTGCGACTTTCCCATGGTGCAGAGAGAAGTGCCCTAAAGAGCTGCTTACCGTGGTGGCTGCCTGCTCCTTGTCCACAGCACAGGAACCTTCTGCTCCATGTCTCTGCACTGCACGAGTTTGGTTGTCCACCTTCATGTCTACTCACAGTCTCTCACACACTAGCTCACTCTCTCATGCACTCACCCTCCCTCAGGTCCTGCCTGCTGCCATCTTCAGCAAAAATCCCTTTCAGTGTTTCTTGTAATACAGGGTCTTGTGGTTGTAAATAATCTAATGGGGTTTCTTTTGTAGGTTAGCATCTTTTTTTCTCTGGTTGCCTTGAGAATTTGTCACTAATTTTTGACAGCTTTCATATACTGTGCCTTGGAGAAGGGCTTTTTGTATTGAGATAATTAAGTATTCTGTTAGCTTCTTAGATTTGCAGATGCAGTTCTTTCCATAGGTTTAGGAAGTTCTCATTGATTATCTGTTTGAATAGGCTCTCTGTTCCCTTCTCCCTCTCTTTTTTTTTTTTTTTTTTTTTTCCTTATATATCCATTATTCTTATATTACTCTTTTGAATGAAGTTACATAGTTCTCATAGAGTTCTTTTATTTTATTATTTTGACATGGCATCTTCAAATTTAATTTACTTTTCTATGAGCAATACATGAACATTCCCATTGGAGACCTTGAATAATAGTGAAGAAAGATACGTTTAAACATCTTTTCTGGTGTAAAGTGAAAAATATGATCTCACTTAAATTTGAATTTTTATACTAATGATATTAAATATATTTTACCAAGTTGTTAAATAATCTATCTCTCTATCTCTCTGCTTTAGTATTTTTTATCTTGATTCTCTCTCTTTTTATACCTGAGTCACTCTATATTTCTATCTTTTGTCGTTGTTCTGTTTTCATTTTATTTTTTTTTTAATTTTTGTTATAGATGTTTCTTTTTTCCCCATTGACTCCCTTCTCCCAATCCCACTCCCCCACCCAAAGCACTGTTGTCTATGTCCGTGGTTACACATACATATATATAAGTTCTGTAGTTTATCTCTTCCCTACCTTCCACCCCCTCTTCTAAGGTAGATTTCTATCTTTAATATCACTAATTTTTTTCCTCCAACTGGCCTGCTCTATTTTCTAAGACCACTAGGTCATTCTTCATGTTATTTATTGAGTTCTTCAGCTCTAGAATTTGTTTGTTTCTTTTTCGTAGTTTCAGACTCTTTGGTGAAGTACTCCTTTGCTCATTGACTTTATTTCTGAGTTTGTCAAATTGCTTTCTGACTTTTTGTATCTTGTTGTTTTCATAGCTGCAATCTTGAATTCTCTATCATTTAAATCACAGTTTTCCATGCCTTTGTGTTTATTTTGGGGGATTTTTTTTATTTTCTGAATGCTCTATAACCTTGGTTATTCATTGTGCTTGATGGGTATTTCTCTGCCTGGGCATCTGTGGAAATAAAAACATTTTCTTATTTTTAAATGTATTTTTATTGTTAAAAGTATTACAGATGCCCCCCCCCCTTTTCCCTCCATTGAGACCCTCCTCCCCTTCCCCTACCCCCACCACCACCTTCAATGCAGTTTTCCATGTCCACTGCTTATGCATATACGCATATAAGTTCTTTGGTTTACCTCTTCCTGTTCCCCCAAACTTTCCCTCTGTGGTTTAGCAGGTTGATGAGTAGAGGTCTTTCCTTTGATTTCCAGTATGTGGTGCTGAAGCACAAGTTTTATTTTCTCTTACCTGCACTACTGGGACTTCTGAGATCTTGGTGGGGCAGTGTTCCCTCTGCTGTGGAAAATGTCCCATATTCCCTGAGGAGGTGGCATCCCCTTTACAACTCCATCACATCAGTTTAGGGCATCACCCCCATGGTGGGAGTGGTGGGCCATGGGTCTCCTGGCCTGTGTGTTCCCAACACTGCCTTCCTGTAGCCAGAAGCTGCCAGCAGAGCCCCTCTGAGCTGACCCAGCTGCTTCTACCAGGCTCCACTGATGAGTCGGGAAGGTTTGATGAAGGGGGAGTGGTTCATGTGTGTGAACTTCTGGGTTTTTTTTTTGTTTTTTTGTTGTTGTTTTTTTGGTGGGTTTAGCTACAATGACTACATACCACTTGGGCTAAAAATAAATTTTTGGCTTTTTTACCACCTGCCAAGTGAGGATTTTACTGCCACAGGAGGATGGAGTGATGGCAGGTTGTGAAACGCTGCTGCCTTTTACACCACTTCTCTGCTCCGTGCCCTGTTCTCTGCCGGCATGTGTGCCAGCCTCCCAGGCCCAACTGCTGTCCCTGCCCCTCCAGTTTTCCCAGAGGAGGTTGCACCTCAACCCTTCACTGCTGTCACATCTGCCATGGTGAGTGCTGAATTGTATCCGCAGCTCCCAACTCTGATTCCCAAGTCCCCTCCTCCCTGTGTACTTGGATATGACCACTCTGAGATGTCTCAATGTGCAGATCTGTCAGAGAGTTTGTGTGCTGAGCAGAGAGTTTTGTGTTGCATTATAGCTGTCCAACTTGTAACTTCAAGGGGGAGACGTGGAGGTCCTTTCACACCAACATGTTGCCAACATTACTCCATGTGCTCCTAAGTTTTATTTTGGTGTGTTTGTTTCCTGTGGGGCTCAATAAAGTACCGGACCCTGTATATAGATCCCTCTTGCCCCAGTTTAAGGGTGATACTCTTCATAAAATGTTAGTCTGAAACCAAAGATGTTATTTCCTTTAACTATATTCCTGGAGAAAATACCATTATCAAGGTTAGATAGGCATCTGTGCAACAATACACATAGAAATTTAAATTTGTGTTCCTTAAGGCACACATGCATACTTACACTTGCACACACACATGCACCCACACACATTCTTATACATATTCTGAAACCTATAATAGGTACTCTCATAACAGTAAGGTGTGTTCATTAGCTTTCTCCTAATTTAATCAAAGTTTGCATGATTTTGTGAGGTTGAAAGGTGGATGCTATATTGATCAATGAAAGCCAATTGATATATTATTTCTAGTGTCACCGCTATGTCATTAGAATTGTCCTAATTATAAATAGAAGTTGAAAGCATTACACAGCTAAAAAAATCTTAAGTTCACAACAGAAACATAACACTTGAATAAAAGAACCATTAGAAAAATGTGCCTTCAGACTGATGATAAATGTTTCACACATCACTTTTATTGCCAGATTCAAATGATTACCAGATGGTTTTAGCAATTAATTTGCATTCAGCACACAAGTATTGAGCAGTTAACATGCATTCAGTGCTTTTTTTCTTCAATACTTTCTCAATAAAACAAATACGGGTTTAAATAATCTATGCTGTTTTATTCCCAAAAATTATAGCCCCCAAAGACCTACTCTTTAAGTTACTCTTTCTCTTCATCATACTGTTCTTGTCCTTTTTCATCTTATTCTTTTCTTCTGTCTATTTTGAAATGAATGTTTTAGATAAAGATTTTCATTCAAAATCCCTTTGGCCTGTCTTCTAATGCAGAGGAGTGCTAAGTGTGAATAATTATACTACAGTATTTCTACATGACATGTACACATATATAATAGGTTTTTTATACATGTTTTCCAATGCACACTCAAGTTCAAATAAGAAGAAACACAGTAATATGGAAAGAGCATGAACTCTAGAACCAGGCAGCCTTGGGATTGAACCCTAGTTCTTCCATTTGGTAGTTATGTGACACTGAGGAGTTTAATTAAATTCTCTGAAACATAGGACTTTATTGGTAAGATATGGAAACTTAACACATGTATTTTAAGCTATTTTAAGGATTTTAAAAAGACAAAGGATATAAATCACATAGCACAATGACTTATCAGTGGTGGATACTTAAAAAACATTGGATCCTTTCCCTAAAAGTTATTAAAGTGCTATCACATATCACACTCTTCTATACACTTTCATGTGTGTATTTCACTGCATGCACATTTCATACATGCTGTGGGCACAAGGATCCAGAGGGAGCCTGCTGTAGGTATTCATTTCATTCGTGGAAATCTGGTATGGAGGGTAGAGGTCAGCTAGGAGTTCTGCTTGCTGCATATTGGTATATATTTGAATTTAGCCTTGGGGCTGAAATTCGTAATCTAATCTAAGAAACAAAAGCTTTCCTCAACCTCTCAGAGAGAATCTCAGATAGACAACAGATTTGTCCTGAAATAGGAAATAGCTAAAGTGGTTAGAGTCAGTACAGGGATATTAACTAAGTAAAGATGAGAAGGGACAATTTAGAGTAAGAGGCCATGTGTCACTAATTATCTTACCAGCAGTCACAGGGAGAATTTGTTTCAGCCCTGATTTTCTTAGACCATGTGGGCAGCTATAACAAAAACCCCATAGACTAGGTAGCTTATAAATGACAAAAAATTTTTCTCACAGTTCTAAAGATTGAGAAGTATAAAATCAAGTTGCAGGCAGACTCAGTATCTGGCGAAGACCCACTTCCTGACTCCCAGACAACTGTCTTCTCACTGTAACTTCACATGGTGGAAGGGGCTAGGGAACTCTCCGTGGCCTCTGTCATAATGGTGTCAATCCCATTCATGAGGGCTCCACCTTCATGATTTAATTACCCTCCAAAGGCCCCAGCTCCTTATACCATCGCATTGGACATTAGGATTTAACATATGAATATTGTGGGACATAAACATTCACACCATAGCACTGATCTATGAAACTATTTTAAAAATACAAAAGCAATACAAACTTGATCAAATAAAAGTTGAAACAGTAGAGACATTGTAGAAAACAGAGAGCAAAGCTTCTCTGTTTAGAAACCAAAGAAAGAGCCAGCACAGAGAGGGCCATTTCTTGGTCTCCGTTAAAGAAATTATTAGAACAAGAGTGTGGAAAAGATCACACAGACCCCAGTGCAATGATGACAGGTTGGCAATTACAGGAGTGGGGGAACAGCCCAAGCCCCACAGGGACTGCAGAAGCAACACTATCTTGACTACCATTTGAGGAACCAAGAAGCAGCAAAGGGAGCCCCAGGCAAGATCAGGAGGTGACCTTAGAAGTAAGGTCACCAAGGTGAGGACACAAGCCACTCCAAAACACTGCTAGGAGAAGTAAAGAACTTCAGTTCAGCTGAAGCTCCAGGGAACTCATTAACAGAGACCTCACCATACCCCACTCTCTCCCACCAATTATCGCCACCAAGTTGTTTGGCTGCAGGATGAACAGACAGCATCAGTTTCAGAAGAATACATGAGTTAGATAATACATTTATTACTATAGCAGACAATTCCTATTTAACAAAATAAACCTTCTTTGGGCAACTGCTATGTATTGAGTACTCTGCTAGGTAGAAAAGATGCAAAAATGAATAGATATATAGACAATAAGCTAAGATAATATAAAGCAATAAATAAAATTAGCAGGTGGAAGAGAGGAAATGGTGAATAGTGAGTTTTAAGTTGCCTGGTAGAACTGTTGTTATTCACTGCACATACATTAGTAGAATAAAATATTTACACTACCATTCAATAATTTTTTAATATTTTTCTTCACCTGTGAACTCCATACATATACTAAATTTTGAGACTGTATTGCCTATTTCCCTCCCTTAGTATCCAGAACTCTAGAAGCCAGGCTTACACCATTGTATTGGACAAGGTGGTACCCCATTTAAATCCTCCTTCAGGACTGTAATAGTCAAAGTTCTTGAGAGAAATGGGCGGGGATGGGGGAAGATTAGAAATTGGTTCACACTATTATGGAGATCAAGAAGTCCTGTGATTTGCCATCTGTAAGCTGGAGAACCAGGAATGCTGGTAGCATAATTTAGTCTGAGTTCAAAGGCCCGAGAACCAGGGGAGCCAATGGTGAACATTCCTGTCCAAATCTGAAGGCCTGAGAAGCAGGGGCACTGATGTCGAGGGGCCGAAAAAGATGGATGCTCCAGCTGAAGCAAAGTGCAAATTCTCCCTTTCTCTACAATTTTGTTCTATTTAGGCCCTCAACAGATTGGATGATGCCCACCAGCATTGGTGACAGCAGTCTTATTTATTCTATCTACCCAATTCCAACGATCCTCTCTTCTAGAAACACCCTCACAGACATACCCGCAAATGATGTTTTACCATTTACCTGGGCATTCCTTAGCCCAGTCAAGTTGACACATGAAGTTAACCATCTCAAGAACTAAAGACTTTCTCTACCACGTGCCAGAAGTTCTGATAGCAGACAACTCTCAGCTGTCACCCCTATTCAGGAAATGTCTCAGCTGAAGAATTCCCAAAGCCATAGGCCTCGTCAGGGGCAACGACATCCAAGGACTGATCAACAGGAGGATATAAAGATCCACCTTCCCTCATACCAATGCAGACAAGTGAAAAGGGCCACCAATTTCAGAGCTCACTTAGGATGAACTGAGGCCTTCACTGAGAATGCATCCTAGCTCAAACTCTCTTTGTTTAAACCTACTTTTTTTGTTCTCTTCACTTCTGTAAGTATTAATCCCAAGGATATTCTCTAATAAACTCATTGCATGCTAATCTCTGCTTCCCAGGGAAGTCAACTATAACACCTTTCATGCAATATATGAGGAGATATTGAGGTGGGGGGCAATCTGACCAGCCTAAGGTAAAAAACCTAATGAGAGTGATATCAAGAGCTCCCCAGTCAAACTGCTCAGCCAGATGTCTCTATAGTAAAGCTCACTGGTTGAAGAAATCCAACTCACAATTTTAAGAAAAAAAAAAAAAAAAACAGAAAGAAAGAAAGGAAAGGAAAAACCTTACCCTTGTACACAGAGCACATAATAAGTTTTTTATGTCCCACTCTTAAATGTGAATGGTCAACAATGATCACCAGCTATTTGAGAAAAGCATTTAAAAATGATACACAGAGGCTAAAATAAACATAAATTAGCAACTTAATAAGGAAACAGACTATGTAGGGAGATGTAGCCAGGAGAAAAACAAGTTTTAGAGAGATCAGAGAAGGTATTTCATTCATAAAACAAATTTTAAAAGGTTTACTTTTTAGAAAGGAATATTCAGAGGACATAAAAATTAAAAATTTTAAATATGGTAACAAGAATTAAATGGAAGAAGGAGGGTTAGAACATAAACTTGAGAAACTAACCCAGAAAGTGGAATAAAAAGAAAAATATAAACAAGGAAGAACCCTGGCTGGTTTGGCTCAGGGGTTAAAGCATCAGCCTGCGGTCGAGAGAGAGCCGGGTTCAATTCCCACTAACAGCATGTACCTCGGCTGCAGTTGTCCCCAGCCCTGGTTGGGTCCTGCGGGTGGCAACCACTCGATGTGTCCCTTTCACGTCCATGTTTCTCTTTCTCTCTCTCTTCCTCTCTCTCCCTCCCACTCTATCTGAACAAAAATGGAAAAATGTCCTCGGGTGAGGATTAAAAAAAAAAAAAAAAAAAACAGGGAATAAAAAAAAGAAATAAAATTAAAACACTTGCTCCATTTGTTTGACATAGTAGTAGTTCTAAAAAGAGAGAACACTGAAAACAAAAAATAATTCAACTTAGAAATAAATTGAGAATTTTTTCCAGAAAAATAGAAATTGTTAAGGGCTCACTGAGGGCTCAGAATGATGGATAAAATAGACCTATACAAGAGCATGTCAACAAGATATTTTAGAGCTACAGGAATAAAGAGATCTTAGAATTTCTATAAAAGTTTCATACAAGAAGATCCGAAGGGGTCTTTACATGTTTCATACAAAAAAGAATCAAAGTGGCATTAGACCTCTCAATGAAATCTGCAACATAGCAATGTCTTCAAAATGTAAAGGAAAATTTATTTCAAAGCAATAATTTTATACTCAACCAACCTACCCATTAAGTGTGAGAATAAAGATATTATTTGACATGCAAGATTTCAAAATATTTACTGCTGATATTTAAGCTCTCCTTATGAAGTTTTTGGGGGACATGTGAATTTTAACAATAAAAGAACAGGAAATTGAATCACAAAATAAAGAATCCTTCATTAGGGAGAAGCAAAGGGAATACCTATGATGATGTGATGACAAAGAAAGGAGATACCAGGATGACAACTCACAAGCATAGACTTTATAACAGAAGATTATGAGCTGAACTTCTTCAAAAGGATAAAATTAATCAAATATTTGATGTGTTTTAATGTGTTTACTCAACTTGAGGTGAGTTGAGAGATAAATTAGTTATAAATACCTGGAAAAGTGACCAAATAAAAATCAAGACCTTTATGCCCAGCCAGTGTGGCTCAGTGGATTGAACGTCATCCCATGGACTGAGAGGTCCCAGTCTGATTCCCAGGTCAGGGCACATGCCTGATTGTAGGCTCAATCCCCAGTAGGGGGCACGCAGGAGGCAGCTAATCAATGTGTCTCTCACATCAATGTTTCTCTCTCTCTCCCTTTCCCTCGCTCTAAAAAATCAATTAAAACATATAAAAATATCAAGATCTTTATTAACAGAAAACAATCGACTGAGGAAGAAAAGTTTATCTTATTTCTCAACTCTGAATACAACTGACATAGTCATAATAATGTAAACTTTGAATATGTACCTAACTAAAAGTATATTTCAGGAAATTGAGGGATGGTAAGTAAAAGAGTTAAATTCTCATCTCCTTTGGTGAAAAGTTAACAAATAAATGCCTAAAACTAAAAAAATCAGGGTAGCAGTATAGGCATGTGATTTAAAAATTTGAGGTAGATCATCTAAAATCAATTAAAACGCGCTGGCCAGTTTGGCTCAGCGGTTAGAGCATCGGCCTGCAGTCCGGAGAGACCCGGGTTCAGTTCCCGCTAAGGGCACGTACATCGGTTGCAGTTTGTCGCCGGCCCTGGTTGGCCGTGCAGGTGGCAACCACTCGATGTGTCCCTTTCACATCGATGTTTCTCTCTCTCTCTCTTCCTCTCTCTCCCTCCCACTCTACCTGAACAAAAAATGGAAAAATGTCCTCTGGTGAAGATGATAAAAAAATAAATAAAAATAAAATCAATTAAAACTATCAAAAGTGGTTACTATTTCCAAAGTAGAAAAAAAGAAGGGTTAGGGAACAGAACTGGGACTGCCCTTCTTTTTTACAAAAGCATTGTAGAATAAATTGACCCTTTAAATCATGTGCATATAAAACTTGATACAGCTTTGGAAATCTTTTAATGACTCTCCATTTCTCTTACATTAGTCTAAATATGTCAAAAATTGTTTACAAAATTCTCTCTAGTCCAAATTCCAATACACTCATCTCTTTTTCTCTCTACCCTCACATTTTATGTTCCAACTAAATTAAAAAACTTGCAGTTCTTTTCAGATGAAGAAATGGTTCATATGCCTTGAAATGACCTTTGACTTCATTCTTTTAGTCAAAAAATGGAAGTTACTGAAGGTTTGTAAACAGAGTGGTATATCAGTGTGGAGAATAGATTAAAAGAAAGCCAGTCTGTGGGATTGTAAATTGGTACAGCTGCTATGGAAAACAGTATAGATATTCCTCAAAATATTAAAAATAGAACTACCATGTGATCCAGTAATATTTTTTCTGGGTATTTATGTAAAGAATCCCAAAACACAAATTCAAAAAGAGATATTGCACTCCTATATTCATTGCAGCATTATTTACAACAGCCAAGACATGGAAATAACCAAAGTGTCTACTGATGGACAAAGGGATAAAAATGATGTGGTACATATATATATAATAGAATACTACTCAACCATTAATAAAAGAATGAAATCTTAACATTTGTGACAATATGGATGGATCTAGAGGGTATTGTGCTAAATGAAATAAGTCCGACAGAGAAAGACAAATACTGTATGATTTTACTTACATGTGGAATCTAAAAATATATAAAAATTAAAAGAAAGGAATGAGCAAAACAGAAACAAACTCATAAATACAGAAAACATTTTGATGGTTCCCAGATGGGAGGGAGAGTGTAAGGATGGGTGAAAAAGAGCAAGAAATTAAGATGTACAAATTGACAGTTATAAAAACAGTCACTGGGAGGTAAAGTACAGCATAGGGAATATAGTCAATAATATTGTAATAACCATGTGTGGTGTTAGGTGGTTACTAGATTTATTGGTGTGATCACTTCATAGTTATATAAATGTCTAATCACTGTTATACACCTAAACATATAAATTGTATGTCAACTGTAATTGAAATTTTTTTTAATTTAATTTAAAATTTTAAATAAAAAAGAGAGAGAGAGAGAGAGAGAGAGAGAGAGAGACCAGACTATAAACCTGGAAATCACTCAGAAAGCAATGGCCAGGACAGTGAAGACTAGGAAGAGACACTGAGCAATGAGGAGTTCAGAAATCTAAACTTTGGTCACCATAAATTTGCTATACAACTTTAAGCAACTCACTTAACTCTTCTAATTCTTGGGATAATTAGGTGAAATATATAAATATAAGATGGTTTTCACCAAAATCTGGTCCTTTTTCAGAGTCTTCATCTCATGGAATATAACCCAACAGTTCAAGTCAGAAATCTGTGACTCATTCTTGACACCCCTTTTTCTTCTCTACCCATATCTTACCAGTTACCAAGTCCTTTTACTTTAACCACTAGCATTACTTAAGTCTATTTATTTTCATCCCTATTAGTATGATCCTAATTCAAGCCACTTGCATCTCACAGTTAAACTATAAGAAGTAGTTTCTTACATCCACTTTTTCCCTCCTCCAATCTACTGTGTAGCGTATCTGAAGTGGTTTTCAAAAAGCAAGTCTGGTCATAATATCAGCCCTTAATACCTGTCCATGGCTTTCTTTTGTTCTTAAGGATCAAAATCCCACACACAGATTTCCATCCATGCTTAATATGACTCCTGTGAAGCTCTCGGCAATATTTTATGCCATTCTCCTTTTCTGGTCTCCATCATAGTAGTCTTCCAAAGTGAGATGCTCCTTCACACAGGGTTTTTGCACATTCTCCTTGGAATGCTCTTCTCCCTCTGTTCCCCTTGCTTATTCCTAATCATCTTTCAAAACCAAGCCCATTCAACATTTCTACAAGAAAGGATTCTTTGATCTATTCCAGGCTGAATTAGTTCCCTCATTATTCACTTTCAGAATATCCTGAATTTTTTATTATAGCATTTTCTAACACTGCGATTAAATAATTAATCATTGTGTGATTAGCTATTTAATAACCAACTCCCAAACGAACATGAGCCTTCTAATGACATAAATCATATATTTTACTTAACACTACAGATACATTGCCTAGCAAAATAAATGTTTGTTAAATGAACAAGTAAATGAATAAAGTAGAAATATGGAGTTTTCAGTTCTTTTCACCCAATTTCATAAGTTTTTATCTCTGCCCTGTAGGGAACAATCCTTTTAGCATAATACAACAAATCTAGTTATGAAAGGTTGCCAATATTAGCAAGTAAAAGGTGAGTTTGTCATTTGTATGTCTTCTTGAGAGAAATGTCTGTTCACGTCCTCTACCCTTTTTTTTCCCCTCACAAATAGCATTTTTTATTTGTCACCATTAAATGCCTGATTTTTTAAACAGATTCTTAGACTGGTGGTTCAAATCCATTAGCTCATTCAACTTTAGCACCTGTCTCATCCCCATTGACTTTTCCAGAATTGCTACCTTCATCACAAAGCTCCATGATTTTTCCCAATTCAAACTTAGTTTTCTTCAGCATTTTGACTTTTCTAACAAAGACACTGTGGAGCAAATACATAGATTGGCAAGCCTTTTTAATGTCTTTTTCAATGTGATCTGGAATCAATTTATAGACCACTTCTTTCAAGTCATGTGTCTGCACCTCTCAGGTCATGATTTCAATCATCTTCTTCTGGATTTGGTGGACCTGTTGATGTTCAGCATAAAAGGTCTTCCAAATTTTGATTGTTAAATTTTTAGTGAAATCAACATAGAATAGATGAAGCAAATAACTATCTTTAGTCTTATTAACATGAGCTCCAATCATGGTCTGCCATTTTTTTTTTTTTATCACGGAGCACATTTTATCATGGGTAAGATCCATGACATAGAAGTTAGTCAGGTGGTTTTTGCCTTGAACATGCTCAGTAATTAGCTTGAATATTCTAAATGCAACTCCATTCTTCAGCTCAGCTAGGCTCACTTCAAAATCACAACCCTTGAGACTACTAGATGCAATTTTGGTTCCTTGAGTTCTCGTGACTAGTATTTTTTCAATATTTTTTCCCATTTTATTTTCCTTTTTCATCACCATTTTCCCCCCTTATAACCTACTCCACCCCCATCCACCCCACTTCGCCTCACAATTACCATGCTATTATCTATGTCCAGTAGTTCTTTCTCTTTAATTTTTCTTTTTTGCTCAATCCCAATACTCCCCAACATCTTCACCCCCTCTTCCCTACCAGTTGTCTGCCTACTCTCTATCTATGAGTCTGTCTCTATTTTGCTTGTTAGTTCAGTTTGTTCATTAAGTTCCACATATGAGTGAAATCATAGGGTATTTGTCTTTCTCTGATTAGCTTATTTCACTTAGCATAATGTTCTCAGCACACAGCACTTTTTCAGTATTTCTTATATTGAACATAGCTTGGTGCTTTTGAAGGTTCTAAGAAACCTGAGAATCCAAACAGGATTGAATCCAGATGATATTTTTTTTATTCCTCCCCCAAGGATATATTTTTATTGATTTTTACAGAGAGAAAACCATCAATGTGAGAGAGAAACATTGATCAGTTGCCTCCCATGTGCATCCTAACTGGGGATGGAACCTGCCACCTAAGTATGTGCCCTGACCGGGAATCAGACCTGTAGCCTTTTGGTACACAGCATGACACTCCAACCAACTGAGCCACCGGGCCAGAGCCAGATGCTATTTTCTTGATACTTTTATTTTATTGCCATAGGAAAACTGCCTCCAAAGCCATTGTGAACATCCAGCAAATTGGTGAAATTGCAGGGCTTCAAGTACATTAGGCCTCTGGACACACTTTTAGTGTTGTTCATCAAAGGCAATGAGAAAAGTTAAGCTATTACTTCAGGAAGAAGGAGAGAAGCTTTTAATATGACAGATTCTTATTAATAAACAATTATCTAGTTATTTCCATTTAAAGATTAATTAATTAGCCATAAGCATGCATTAAGCTCTGTATTAGTCAGCAACTGTTGTGTAACAAATTACTCTTAATGTAGAGACTTAAAACAGTTCCAATGGGTCAGAAATTTGGACATGGCTTAGTGTGGTGCTGTTGACTTAGAGTTCCTCATAAAGCTGCAAGTAAGTTCTTGGTGAGGGCTACACTCACCCCAAGACTCAAATGAGGCAAGATTTGCTTCCAAGCTCACTATGTGGCTACTGGAAGTCCTTAGGAGCTCACACCTGTTACCCAAAGATATCAGTTCCTTGCTAGGGGGGGTCACTCCATGGAGCTACGCACAGCTTGCTTCTCCCAGAATAAGAACTGAGACAGCAAAATGGAAGTCACAGTATTTTTATAACCTAATCTTAACAGTGACAACCCATCGCTTTTGCCATATTCTGTTCAGTAGAATCAAGTCACTAGGTCCAGTTCACACTCAAGAGGAAGGGATTATACAGACAAATACAAAGCAGGGATCATTAGGCTGCCTGCCATAGACCCTGAACTAAGTACTACATTACCTCATTTACCTTCACAACTGTACTAACAATCTATGTATGATAATCTCAGCTTTACAGTTGAGGAAATTAATGCTTAGAGAGAATAAATACAGTAGTCCCTCCTTATCCATGAGGGATTCATTCCAAGACCCCCAGTAGATACCTGAAACCATGGATAGGGTCTATTATAGGGTCTTTTTTTCCCTATACATACATTCCTATAATAAAGTTTAATGTGTAAATTAGGCACAATAAGAGATTAACAGCAATAACTAATAATGAAATAGAACAATGATAATAATATACAGTAATAAAAATTATGTGAATATGGCATATTAGTAAAATATGGGTGACTTGAACACAGTACTGCAATACCACAACAGTCAACCTGCTAACCAAGACCAAGTGCCTAACAGGAGAGGAGCATATACAGAGTAGATATACTAGACAAAGAGATGATTCATGTCCCAGGAGAGATGGAGCAGGAAGGCATGATGTTTTATCACACTGCTCAGAACGAAGTGCAATTTAAAACTTCTGAATTATTTCTAGAATTTTCCATGTAATGTCTTCAGACCCTGATGACCACAGGTAACTGAAATAGTAGAAAGTGAAACTGTGGCTAAGGGAGGAGTACTGTAACTTATTGAGAGCCACAGAGCTCATAAGAATAAAGTAGAAATTTAAATCCAAAACTGATCCAAAGCCAGTTAGTTATAGATAGAGTGATCGAAGTGTCCCTGTTCACCTGGGACCATTTCAGTTTATACCTATTATCACAGTGTAATTATTACAGCACATAATTTTACCTTAAGAAAAGCCACATTTTGAGGATAAATTTTAGTCATTTTAGTTGTAGATGTTCCTAGAAGACTCATTTCAAAAGACTTCTCCTTCTGGATCTTTCTCTGATCCTCCAAGGTGGGGTCTTACATAGAATGTGTGTTCAATCCTGGCTAATTAAATGGAATCAAAATGATTCTTAATTCAAGTAAACTTAAAACACTTAGAAAATTTCAGTAGACATAGTAATTAATAGGTGATTCTAGTAGAGAGGAAAAGGAAAGACAGCATAACATTCATTCGTTCTACAAATACTTATTGAACAGATATCAACATTGAGCAAGGTGTCGTGTAGAAGTTAATATGTGTTTCTTCTCTTAAGGACAAGGTTTCTAGCAGAAACCTAGGATTCTATAATGCACGAAATTTCTGTAATGATATCCTACATGATTTTATACTTCCTTGCCTTCCACCTCTGTCTGTCTAGAATTCTCTTACTCCAACTATTCATCACCTGATAGATTCTTAATTATCTTTTAAATTAATTGAAGTAGCACCTTTGAGTCTTCCTGTTTTCCCATCTCTCCCATAGAGTGGATCATTTCCTACTCTGTTTCCCTGCATGTTTTATCCTGATCTCTATTATACTTATTAACTCCACGCTGCAAGAACTGGCTGACATAGCTACCTCCCCTATCACTGGACTTTAAGCTCCTCAACAGCAGGGACCATAACTTATGCCAAAACATAATATGTGCTCAAATTTTTTCTACATTGAACTGAACTAAGCAGGAGGCTAAACATTTATCACTGTCATCATCAGCCAGTATAGACTGCCTCCCACATCCACAGCAGACCCCGATGAACTACCCTTTTTTTCCCACCAAATTTAAAACTATACAGAGTAAATGACCTAGAGCTTCCATCTGACAAGTCAGTTCTGATTAGCAGAAAGTAGCTACACGGAGTGCTTTAGTGAGAAAGATTCCGAGACTGGATACAGATTCGATAAAACACAAAGTCATAGTTAATGAACTATGTCTGAGAAAGGAACACATGAACCTATATTTCCCATCCCTGACATACAGTTACTTCTGTTACAACAGCACAGAAGTATCCACATATTTCCACTAACAAACACACACACACACACACACACACACACACACACTGCATGCACACATACACAGAGAGTAATTGAAAAGGGAGTTGCTTTTCCAGCATCTTCAAATTAAAACTCTCAGAAATGTTATAACTAGCATTCAGAAGCCCTTAAGCACAATGAGAGAAGGGATTTTTGTCAGTTTTATTTATTGCTGTGTCACTGACTATTCTAAAGCTAGAACAGTGGCAGGTGCTCAAGAAATATTGTTGAATGTGAGACTACAGTTAATATTGTACTGTTAATTATTTTAGATACATTATTACTAACATAGAACTTCTAGCTACTCTGGAAACCAAAGCAACATTTCTTAAACTGAGTCTAAGAGAAAAAGCAGTCTGAATGCTTACCAAAAAAAATGTTATGAAGAGATTTGGGGAATGCTTTTGTGCCTTTGCATATGCTTTTCCCCTTGGGGTGTTCTTTCTCCTTTCCACTGAGAAAACTTCTATACATCCTTCAAGGGAAAGTGAGCCCTATGTGAAACCTTCCCAGATTCTCCCAAGCAGATCACACTAACTCTTCTATGTTCCTTTAGCACAGTGTTGACTTTTATACTTCCAAAGTAGCCCATATCTCCAACTCTAGGGAGACAAAAATCTTATAAAATGAAGGCAATTCTTTAAATGCTGCTTCTCTTTCCTTTCAAAAGCACAAAATGCATTAGACACAATCCTGAACATGATTAGGAGTAAAGAAAACCAACTAAAAGCTTTTACAGAATGCCTTTTCATCACTGCATGGCAGAGAATGAAATCAGTTCCTGTCATTCCTTAGATAGACAGCCCCTTTTTGCCTCCCGGGTTCTATAGCTTTCAGTTCTCCCCATTGTTATAAACCATGACACAGCATGTTACTCACAAAAATATATATATATTATTTTTTCAAAAGAAGCACTCAAGCTGCCCTTGTAAAGGTGATGCCTCCGGTTTGTGAAGGTCAGTTTTCTGAGGGCAAAGGCATAAGGCAATCTTCTCAGGCATTTTGGGGACCATCTATCACCTGCATGTACAGACTGTGCACAAAAACCTGTGTTACGACTTATGGCTGGAGAAATGGCATCTGACCAAACCCCCATCAATGACAAGTAAAGAGGAAAGGAAATGGCTACAGTCTGATTAAAGCAGCCCATTGAGCCAGTTCTCAGAGTTCTAAAATTCCCCTTCCATGGCATGACCCTGCAGCTGTCCAAAAGAAGAATGAGAATAGCTGACTTATTCAAAAATACTGTGTATCTCAATTTCCCAAATGGTTCTATTCCTTCTTCACCGTTATGTTGACATATCTATCTCCCTAAAGTGCAGAAAGCATTACACTTACAATCAGAATTTTTCTTTGTTTTGGTTTTAACCAGATGGAGCTGTTCAAACCTTAAAGACTTATAGAAGGTCTCTCCTATCATTCCCGTTCCTCTGCCATAACCCAGAAGTTGGTCACAAAACATGCTAGACATTAATATGAACTTTAAAAAAAAAAAAGAATGAAGTAAGCCATTCTTAATGTTTAAAGGGTCTTGAAAAACTCAGGTCTGATCCAAGCTTGTATCAGTAGGATAAGGGTCCAATTTTATAGGATGGGATATAGCAGCTGGAGTCTATGGTCATTATGATATTTATTGTCTCTATTTATCTGGTTATATCCGGTTGCAGCTTGACAACAGATTTATGAGTGGAGAATTTGGATCCAAGCCCCAGGCCATTGGAGCTGTCCAGGGTTAGCTATCTAGAGATTTATTTTCTTGAGGATTCAAGAGACCTCATGAGAAATAACTATCCTTAAGGTGAGAAATGTTCATGGTATGGTCAGTCATAATGCCAGAGTGTGCATACACATGTAAGGAAGAGGCAAACCCACAACAGCCATGTCCACTCTCCAAGCACAACATATAAAAGATGAAGACAACAAAACTAAGTCCAAACTGCACTTGCGTTTAGTAAGGAAATTTTTAGCACAGCTCTATACTTGGAACTCATCATCTCACATTCAAAACTTGCTGAGCCCAGGGGCTGACTATCTTCAGTATCTGTATCCTAGCTATGCTAGAGCATTAGTAACAAGCCTGGACTTCTGAGCCCCTACCCTTGTGGCAGGTAAACCTATTAATCCCACCAATTGGGCCTCTCAAAATGGATTCATAAATGAATATGTCTCAGTATCTTCTGTGATGGTTAACTTTGTGTGTCAATTTGACTAAGCTAAGGGATGCCCAGATAGTTGATAAACCATTATTTCTGGGGGTGTCTGCAAGGAAGTTTCTGGAAGAGATTAGAATTTGATTCAGTAGACTGAGTAAACAGACTGGCCCTGACCAATGTAGCTATAATCCAGTCCAACTGAGGGCCCAAATGGAACAAAAAGATGAAGGAAAAGTGAATGCTCTCTCTCTCTTATGCTGAGAGAGCCATCTTTTCCTACCCTTCAACTTCAAAGCTTCAGAACTTAAGCCTTTGGACTGTAACTGAATTATACCCCAGGATTTCCTGATTCTCCAGCTTGCAGATGGCAGATGGTGGGACTTCTTGGCCTCCACAGTCATGTGAACCAATTCCTTTAACAAATCTCCATATATATAATATATGTATGTGTATATGTATATGTATATGTATATGTACGTGTATATGTATATACCATATTTATTCTATGGAGAACCATGACTGATACACTTTCATTCAGCAAAAATATTCTAAATACCTACAAGGTAACAGACACTTTTCTAAACTCTCAGTTACAAAGGCATGATTCTTCCTTCAAAATTTACAGATTAGCTGGAAACAAAGAGCAAAGAAATAATTATAATACAATGTGGTCAATGAAATATTGGGATTTGCAGAATATTATAGCTATGTATTAAAGAAGTCCCTAACTCATCTTGGAGAGTTGAAGGAAGTCTACATAAATACAGTTGTTAAAAAATACCTTTTTTAATTTAAATATTTTATTTGAGTGCATTGGCTGAGTACTTAGCAGTGCGTAGGAGTTAGCGAGGAGAAGTGTGGAGAATGGGCATTCTAGACAGAGAGAATGACATAAAAAAAAGCAAAGGCAAGAAAAGAGCTATGTGCAGGAGGAATTACAGCAGTTCCATGTTCCTGGAACACAATGTATGAGGCAGGAAGAGAAGGACATGAATCCAGAGGTAAATGAAGCCAGAACATGGGTGACCTTGCATATCATGCCTGTAATCTTGGACTTACCCTGGTAGGAAATGGGAAGCCAAGCCAATGATCCCTAATTATTAGCATAACTAGTCAGACTGATACGCAAAACAAATAAGAATGTTTATTCTTATTTCTCTGGAATCAGTATTTGATCCTAAATGACTCCACAATTTACTGTGTGATTTTAGAAAACTCAATTAACTTTTCTAAAACATTTTCTCCATCTCTTAAATGGGAGTCACAATTTTTACAAAGATTACATGACATAAAACCTTTCAATGTGATGGAGTCAGAACTCAAACCCAGTACAAAATCAAGACCCTTGCCAATTATGAGCACTGCCTACTCGATAAGTTTTATTAGAAAATAAAACATTCTTCATAGCCCTGGCCGGTTTGGCTCACTGGTTAGAGCATTGGCCTGCAGTCTGGAGAGACCCGGGTTCGGTTCCCGGTAAGGGCACGTACCTCAGTTGCAGTTTGTCCCCGGCCGTGGTTGGGTTGTGTGGGTGGCAGCCACTCGATGTGTCCCTTTCATGTTGATGTTTCTCTCTCCCTCTCTCCCTCCCATTCTGTCTGAACAAAATATCAAAAAATGTCCTTGGGTGAGGATTGAAAAAAAAAAAAAAAAAAACAGTCTTCATAAAAAACATTACTAATGGAAAACTTCCTCTTCACCACCTTGTTATACTGAATACAAAAATAAAGTGAGATCATCCTCCCCTACAGTTTCATCTGTAGGTCATCCTTACCACCTGCAGCAGGATATCAATAGCTTGCAGTATATGGAAACTGACTGAACAAAAAGTTATATTTAATTGGGAAATCAATGAAGAGGAAGAGGGCACCAAGGTCACAAAGACTGTATCATCCTGACCAATCTCGCTCCTTTGCCCTTTCTCTGGGTCTTCTATCATCATATCACACTTGCCAATTCCTCAGCAGTCTTATTTATGGACACAGCCATTTGTCTTCAAATATCACAGGTCTGTGAAATCTATGCATCGATAAATACAGATCAAAAGCTTTTTTCCACACTGCTGGAGAGTTAATTGCTTCTGTGGTTAAAGCAAATATGGTCATTCTTTACCTCTGAGGGAAATGTTCAAGGTCTTCAAGTAGCTGGATGCTTCCCATAAAGTCAGAATAAAGAACACCATAATTTTAGGACCTGAAGTTGCTTCACACTTTTCAGATTAGCCCTCTGTGGCCAAAAAGTAGCAAACCAGTCTTCCAGGGTTAAACAAGCCAGATAATCAAGTCTATGTTTCAAAATAGACATCTTCTTTATACCACTATTCCTATATTCATTTTCCCTTTCAGAAAACATTTACTGGGTTATGAGAGCTGTGTCAGATATTTGGAGCGGGAATAGAGAAAAATAAAAAATGTATCTATCCTCAAGATTAGTGGAGGAGGCAAATAGGCTAAAAAAAATAAAATAAAATTGCAAAGCAAGCATAAGGGCATTATGACAAAAATCGCCCTCCAAGAATAGAGGATTGATTCTACTACAAGATGGGGTCAGGAAAAGCACCATCAAGGAGGTGAAATTTGAACTGAATCTCACGATGAATGTGTATTTGTGTGACAATCAAGAATAAGAATTAAGAACCAAAAGGCTTGTCACAAAAATAGAGCAGAATAAATAAAGAGACAGACTCATGTTCAAAGCATAAGACCAATCAGGGGACCATAATTCATTTTTTTTCCTTTATTGATTTTGGAAAAGAAGAGAGAGAGGGAGGAAGGGAGGGAGGGAGGGAGGGAGGGTGGGAGGGAGGGAGGGAGGGAGGGAAACATGGATGAAAGAGAACATTGATTGGTCGCCTCCAGCATGCCCACCACCGGGGATTTGGCCTACAACCTGGGCGTGTGCCCTGACCAGGAATCGAACCAGTGGCCTCTTGGTGCATGGGTTGATGCTCAACCACTGAGCCACACTGGCCAGGCGGGAACATAAGTCATTTGGCATAGATAGCACATGGGGTAGGAACAGAGGCAGAGAGAGAAGGAAGGCTAGAAAGGTAGGAAGGACCCAGATCAGAGAGTATCTTATATAATTTAAGAAAGTTATAGGGGCCACTGATGGACTTTAATCAGAAAAATAGCATAACATATTTTAGAAAAATCATCCTGTCAGTGTGGATAATGAATTACAGGGGAGATGAGAGGAAGAAAGACCAATCAGGGGGAGATTGCAATGGCTGATGAAACAGACCATGAGAACTAACCTGAGGCAGTAGCAGTAAAGATGCAGATGAGGAGACAGGCACAAAATGAGGATAACAGTTCCAAAGGCATGGCTGTGGACAGACAGAGAATGAAGTTCTTGGTTACTTCTTTTCATGAACACTTGAGTACAGTCTTGGAAATTAATAAGATGGAGACTAACCAGAGCAAAAAGACAGTGAAATAAGATTCATCTAATTTTTACTGAACAGCCAGGTACATCAGAACTATGACACCTCGTGCCTGCTGCTTTGCAGAAAAACAAGACCAGATCTCTGCCTCAAGGCAGCAGAGATCGCATGAGCTGATTGGCTGGACAGGTACCAGGTGACCATAAGGTAAGTACAATTCTCCCATCGCCCTGCTTTATTTTCCTTGTCTATTGTGCTTATTGTCCATTTCTCCCCACCCTCTGCTAGAATATAAGTTCTGTGAGGTAAAAGTTTTTGTCCAGCAGTTGGTTCAGCATCTCCAAGAGTATGTGTCTAATAGGTGCTCATTAACTATTTACTGAATTAATACATTAATTTATCTTGATCAGAACCTGTGTGCTCTTTTAGATTATAGATTCATGTATTTAATTCTGAAAATTATGTCATTATTTCTTTCAATGTTACCTCTATTCTATTGTCTTCATCTCTTATTTCTATTATGTTGGCATCTCTGGCTTCTGTGTCTTGATTGTTTATATTTTCTATATATATTTTCTCAGATTTATCTTCAAAACCATTGTTTCTCTCTTCATCTATCAACTGAGTACTTTATTTAATAATCTTTTCTTCACTTGGATTATACTTTTGGTTCTGTTTCAAATCTACCATTGATTTTTCATGTTATCCTGTTGTGCCTCAATTTTTACTCCTCTTTGACCTTTTATCTCTTTGATCAATTTAAATCTGTTTAAAATGTTTCGTGCAGACTGTTCAATTATTTCTATTTCTTGAGTTGATATTTTGTTCAACTGCTATTTGTTCCACCTGCTAATTTCTCTCGTGGCAATTTATTCCATTGTGTGATTTTTAATATTTGATTGTGTGTTCATCTTCAACAGCACTTTGAGAGTCTTGGTGCTTAAGAAGTGACCTTAAAGGATGTGTTCCATCTGCCTCTGTTAATTTTTGTGGTCATCCCTGTTACTAAACTAGTTTTATATTATCTTTAGGGTTTGGTATTCATACTACCTCAGTACTACTTTGAGTCATATCCCACACTCATGTGTGCTGCAGATCTGGGGTTATCTCTCATTGGTGATTTGTTTACCAGACAGCCTCAGATGAATTACAAACTTCTTTTTCACCTCCCAGAAGAAGCAGTCCAGGTTTACCTGGTCCTTATTCCAGAAGTTGATAGATCTTCATGGCTCTTGCCTTTAGACAAGTAGCTCATCTATACCACGAGTTTAAAATCTGAGACTTTAAATATGCTCCTGGTGCCATTATCAAAGAACCCTAGTACCCAGTGCCCCCTGACATTTAATTCTGTATGGTATTACAGTAACATATAAGCTTTTTCAGCTTTACTGCTCTGACCTTGAGCTTCCTCTTTGTTGTCATACCTGGGTATTTTCTATTCTTGGTTTATTCTTCAGCTATGTGTGCTAAAACTCTTGAATTATTTTATCCAACATTTTTTTAACCTTGAAGTATGAAGAGCAGTCATTCCATTTCAACTCAATTTGCCATATTTTCATGACTCCATAATCCTGAATCCAACAATTATAACTTTGATCTTAATTGTGCAGTTGCACCTACTTGTTACTTATATAACCTAAGGTAATGTATTCATTTCTGGGTACCAAAGTTTGGGAGGCAAATTGACAACATGACACACTTTTGGAAAAGATCAAACTGTGAGGAAGAACCTGGAAATCCTTTTATGATGGAAATGTTTGACCAATGAAAGGCTACTTAGCCTGAAGAGGAGGAGACTTGGGGGCATGGAGCACTGTCACCAAATATTTAAAGGGCTGTCATGTGGAAGGAGAATTAGTCTTTTCTCAAGCAGTTCCAGAGACCAAATCCAAGACTGTGCTGCCGAGAGCCAGGACTATGGCGAACAAGCTCTGACACGGATTCATCACATTACAGCCTTGGACAAATCACTTCCCCCTTGTGAACTCCAAGGTACTCATCTGTAAAATGAGAAGGCTGAATCACATGAATGCCAGGTTCCTTCAGCTCTAACAGATTTTGGTTCATTTCTCACCAAAGGTAATGATCAGGATATTTCCAGCCATGAATCAGTGGGCACACTTGATGAATGATCTTGACCTTCCTTATTTCATCCTCACTCAGAATAATGTATTGCTTTTTTTGCTCCATCAAGACTATACACCACAAACCAAGTCTTCACAACCTCTTTTGTGCCAGAAATTATAGTTTAGAAATGCCTGAATGACCAAGTAGTATGGGTGAAAAACTGTGAATTTTTGGTGTACATACAGACCTGAGTACCAAGACACACTTTTACCTTATTTTTGTCCTTGAGCACCATGTAACTTCTTCAAATATTACTTTCCTCTTCCATAAAGTGAAATAATAATATTTACCTTAATGGTGTTCATGATTATTGACATTTTCAAAGCCAATATAAAAGTATCTGACATATAGTATGCATTAAATAAATGTTGGTAAAATCAAAAATCAGAACCAAATGTTCTATATTGATAAGGGATGAAATGGTGCCTATGATAACAGGATATATTTTTATCTTTCCAACATATTACACCATGATGCCTTCACATAGCAAAATATCTTCTATCCTCATCATGATTTGCATGCATTTCAAATTCTAGTGATTAATTATTTTTATACAAGAAACAGTTATCTGAATTAGTCCAGCACCTTGGGCATTTTAGAAAATTATCTTTCCCTTGAATTGTAAACCATGGGTAATCAAATCCCAGTCTCATAAATATTTGATTTAGCAAAAAACAATTGCTATCCCCTCTTGGTAACCAGTGTTTCTTCCAGCTTATCTCTGGCCTCCTTCATTATCTCTTAGCATGGAGGGATTCCAGCTTCTTGTATTTCTGCCATCACACCGGAGCTATACTTTATGAGCTGACATCTACACATCTATCTCCTGACATCTGAGAGGACCTTAACTTGGTAAACAATACAACTGGATTCATTAAAAGTTTCTGACTCAGAGCGACTCCATGAAAACTTCTTTTATCTCTCTGATGAGATTTCTTTCCTGGGCTTCTTTGTCTTGAGGGTTTCAATCTGGTGAAGTTGTTTTTGTCTCTGAAAAAGGGAAGAATTAAAATAATCTATATACCCTAGATATATAGGAGTGACTATTACTGAGTCATGAGAAATGGAATAAAACTGATGAAGAGAAAAACAAATTAAGCTAACACAGTATAATGATTAAAAAATGGATTCGAACTTCGCTTCTGAAATCAGACCCAGTTCAGCTTCAGACTCTACCACTCACTAGTTGCATGACTTTGAACAAGTTGAGGACGTACCTAGGCTTCAATGTTCACGTCTACATAATGGACACAAAACTCTGTCCTCAAATACGCAGCAGAGCAGGAAAATATGCTAGACTTCCTTCAGTAGTGGAAAGTACATGAAAATCTGCCCCTGGTAACATGAGGAACAAACTGGAGAAAAAAAAAAAGAGGTAAAACTGGAAGTTCCTCAATCATAGAGGATCCAAAGAAATCTATTTTACTTCATTTTTTTACCCCTACCCAAAATGGCCTGAAAAAACTCCCTTCCCAGGCAGCTGCCGAAGATGGCAGAGGTGCAAGTCCTGGTCTTCAATGGCCAAGGGCTTCTCTAGGGGGTCTAGTGACCATGGTGGCCAAGCAGGTACTGCTGGGCCGGAAGGTGGTGGTTGTGGGCTGTGAGGACATCAACATTTCTGGCAATTTCTACAGAAACAAGTTGAAGTACCTGGCCTTTCTCTGCAAGTGGATGAACACCAACCCAGCCACGAGCCTTACTATTTCCACACCCTCAACTGCAACTTTTGGCAGACTGTGCAAGGCACGAGCCCCACAAGACCAACTGAGGCCAGGCTGCCTTATATGCTTCAGGGCATTTGACAGGATCCTGCCACCCTATGACAAGAAAAGGAGAATGGTGGTTCCTGTGCCCTCAAGGTGGTACATCTGAAGCCTACACAGAAGTTTGTCCACCTAAGGTGCCTGGCTCATGAGGTTGGCCAGAAATCCAGACAGTCACTACTCTGGTGGAGAAGAGGAGGGAGACGGCCACGATCATTACCAGAAGAAAAAGCTACTTATGAGGTTATGGAAACAGGTGGAAAAGAGCATAGAGAAGAAAACTGACAGATGCACAGAGGTCCTCAAGACTCATGGACTCCTGGTGTGTGAGCCCAATAAAATTGACTGTTAATTCCTCAGAATGAATAAATAAATAGAAATAAAATGGCCTGAAAAACAAGTCTCATTACTATATTAAAACTCAGCCAATAATTTTGCAAATATGATGTGTGAAATAGACAACAGAATTGATGTAAGCCCGTGAACAAAAGTAGCAGCCATATCATAATACGTAATGTTTCTTGAGCACTTACTCTCTACTAAGAACCATGCTATGTATTTTACATGCACATTTATACACATTTCTCATTTAATCTTTACAATGGTATATGCATAACTCATTTAACAACTCACAAAAAAGGTATATTATGACCCCCACTTAGACAATGTCATAGCCTGGCTTCCACCAGAAAGCAGAGCCTTAGACAAGGGCTTGTTAGCAGGTAGTTTGAGAAGTGGTGCCACACAGTGGAGGTGTAGGATAGAGGAAGGCGGACGCTCAATACAATGAGACACTGTCCAATCATCCTCATTGTGATGCTCATCCCTGCTCCCCCACCCCTTTCTGAAGAGACCATTCTTTCCTTCCCCATTGGTTGAAAAATGCTCCATGGGGCACCAACTTTCTCCTACATCCAGGTTATACATGTGTGAGTGTTGAGCATGCTCTTGTATGCATACTGGGCCAGAAAGCACCACACGCTCTACTGAGGTGCTATAAAGCTAGTAAAAGCTTGAGCAGAACTATTTACAATGGCTATAGCTAGTGAAGAACCCTAGAGAATTTGAGGCAGTGGGTACACAAGAGGATCCCATAAAGGTGAAGTAACTAAGATTTATAGAGATTGTCTTGCCCGAGTTGATACAATTGAAAACACAAATCTGGTTTTCTATTCTAGATCTTCTTCTATTTCTATTCCCCATATGGAAAAAAAAAAAAAAGAAGAAGATACAGAAGAATAACTATCCAGACACAATATTCATGAATAAAAACACCTCCATGATATATTAGTTTCCAGTGTACAGTATAGTTGTTAGACAATCATATACTTTACAAAGCGATCTCCCTGATATTTCAAGTACCCACCTGGCACTGTACAAAGTTATTATAATATTATTGACTATTGCCCAGCCGATGTGGCTCACTGGTTGAGCATTGACCCATTCACCAGGAGGTTACCAGTTCAATTCCCGGTCAGGGCACATGCCCAGGTTGTGGGCCAAATCCCCAGTGTGGGGCATGCAGGAGGTGGCCCGTCGATGTTCTCTCTCATCAATGTTTCTATTTCTCTCTCCCTCTCCCTTCCTCTCTCTCTAAAATCAATGAAGAAATAATAATAATATTGACTATATTCCTTATGCTGTACTTTATAACCCAGTGACAATTTTATAACTACCAATTTATACTTTTTACTCCTTTCACCTTTTTCACACTGTCCCTCATCCCTTTCCCCTCTGGCAACCATCGATCTATTCTCTATGTCAATGAATCTGTTTCAATTTTGTTTGTTCATTTATTTTTTTGTTTAGATCCCACATGAAGTAAAATCATGTGGTATTTATCTTTCTCTGAATGACTTATTTCACTTATCATAGTACCCTCTAGGTCCATCCATGCTGTTACAAATGGAAAGATGTCTTCTTTTTTTTATGACCGAGTAATATTCCATTGTATATATGTACCACCACTTTTTTATCCAGTTGTCTGTTGATGGGCACTTAGGTTGCTTCCATATCTTGGCCATTGTAGATAATGCTGCGATGAACATAAGGGTGCATATGTTCTTTCAATTTAGTGTTTTGGGTTTCTTCAGATAGTGTCATAAGGCAGTTCCATTTTTAATTTTTTAAGGACCCTTTATACTGTTTTCCACAGTGGTTGCACCAATCACCATTCCCACCAACAATGCACACTATATTTCTGCTGCTTCCATTAAAGCAATCTAAGATTGCATCAGTCAACCCACAGCTCCATGGCTAGCAAAAATCTAAAAATATGCACTGCTCCAAGTTCCCAGTCATTGGTACTAAAGGTGCTAGCCTGGGATCCAGGAGTCCTGACTTCTAGTCCTGACTGCCTCTACCTCACTGAGAGCTTGGGCCTTTCTGCATTCCCCTGCTCTGGGTTTCAGTTTTCTCGTATATTAATTATTGAGTTGAAACAAATCCTTTCCTTCCAACACTAATGATTTATACATCTGAAAATATAAATCATATCAGAATTCTTCTATTTTGTTCTTCTCATTGTTATTTTTATAACGAGGAAAAGTCTTCTGTGTTAAACAGGGAGGCAGGATCAGATCAAATTTCTGGTCTGCCTTCTGTCTGGAGCATTGAAAGTCAAGACTGCTGAGATAGGCCTATAGAGTCAAGTGACCAGATCATTCCAAACCTGAAGTTCACCTCATAAACTTCTTTCCAAATATGGACATCTGTCCAATGAAAGCACATCCTCTGAATATTCCCATAGTAGTGTATCCCATAGGCAACTGAATTGCTAGGGCAGAAAAAGACTAAAGAGATCACTATGTCTATGCTCCTCATTTCATAAGTAAGGTCTTGAGGCCCAGAGAAAGGACGTGACTCCCTTAGGGTTCCACCATGAGCTATTCATTGAAATGAGAGCCCCAGCATTCTGAATGAAGCTGGTCATCTTCCTCCAGTATTACATAGTCAACTTGAGGAGCAAGATTGTTGAAAAGAAGAAAAAGTGCTGGACTGGGAGTCCAAGATCTGGGTTTGAGTCCTGGTTACTCTGCTTTCCAATTACCTATCGTTCATTAAGTGTTGAAAGTGCAAACCACATGAGAAAGTTATGTTTAAGTACCTAAGTGCCTAGTAACCAAACCTAACATATGGTGGGTTTAATAAATAATGCCTTTAAAATCTGAGTGCCTCAAGGTTGTATAGTAAGATCTGATTGAGGTAAGTCATGTGAACACATTATATAAAATACCGAGTGGCATACAAATGGAAATAACTGTTGTATTTTTCTATAGCAAAACAAATACTTTTTAGATAGGATTGCAATGGATGAGAGAAGTCATTACTTTCCATCATGGATATCTTAAACTACCAATGCTTGCAATTCTGCAACCAAACTCTGAGTCCTGGACATAAGTATTCATCTTGACTTGAAAACAAAACCATTCTGTGTGTAGCAACAGGAAAGACGTAGTACATAGCAAATATAATGAAATAGCTTAAGTGTTCGCTCTCACTTGCTGAATATAGCCAACTGAGTCAGCCTATTTCCAGAAATAATTCAAGATAACCTTGAAATAAGAAAACATTACTTAAAATATTCCCAAATATCCTATGGATACCAAAATAAAATACACTGATGCTATAGTAAAATCATATTCTCTTAATGCTTTTTTTTTTTTTAAGTCTGTGAAAATACCTGTTAACCTCTCATGGGGTACCACAGTTGGGAGACAGAAGTAACACTACAGATACCAGAATGTCAAGAATTCTGATAGAGCCCTGGCCAGTTTGGCTCAGCGGTTAGAACATTGGCCTGCGATCCAGAGAGACCTGGGTTCGGTTCCCGCTAAGGGCACGTACCTCGGTTGCAGTTTGTCCCCGGCCCTGGTTGGGTTGTGCGGGTGGCAGCCATTCGATGTGTACCTTTCATGTCGATGTTTCTCTCTCTCTCTCTCACTCTCTCTCTCTCTCTCTTCCTCTCTCTCCCTCCCGCTCTATCTGAACAAAAAAATGGAAAAAAAAAAAAATGCCCTTGGGTGAGGATTAAAAAAAAAAAAGAATCCTGATACAAATTTGACTTACACTGTCTCATTTAATTCTCTCTTTGGCCCTATTATTATTCCCACTTTATTTTATTTTATTTTATTTTTTTAATCCTCACCCGAGGACATTTTTGCATTTATCTTCAGATACAGCGGGAGGGAGAGAGGGAGGAAGAGAGAAAGAGAAACATCAACGTGAGAGAGACATATCGAGTGGCTGCGACCCACATGACCCCAACCAGTACCAGGGACAAACTGCAACCGGGGTACATGCCCTTAGCGGGAACCGAACCCGGGACTCTCTGGTCTGCAGGCCAATGCTCTAACTGCTGAGCCAAACTGGCCAGGGCTATTACCCCCATTTTAGAGAGGTTCTCAAATTTCCCTGAACTCAAATCTAGGTCTATCTTTCTACTACATACAGTCAACCACTAGAACACACATACTCTCACAGGTACCACAGGAAACACCTTTCTAATTGGTCAGCTCTAAAGGCCAAAGCTAAGATCTAAATCCTCAAAACACTCTTTGGGACTTAAGAAGTCATCCATTTGAACAACTAGTTGTTTATTTGGGTTTTTTCCCCTAAATAAAAAGATAATACCTTGCCATGTAAAGAACTTCACAACGAATTTTTTATAAATGGCATAGCTAAAATTTAAATCCAACTTTTCTGACTCTAAGTCAGCCCTCTGCCCACCAGAACCTGTCTTAAGGGAATTTAAATCAGTACTTGAAGGATGACAACAGTCTCCAAATAGTGAAACCTCCTTATTTACTGAGTAAATTTCCTGGGAATCAATCAATTCCAATAGTATCATCTCCAGAATGGGGCCATGATAGAAGCTGTGCCTTGATGGGAAAATTAACAAGCTAAGAAAATGATCTATTGTTTTCTAATTTCCTGACTATACAACATATATTAGCCACTTGATGAAACTGTCCCAAGCCATAAACAGGAGCAAAAAACTGGAACCATATTTAATGAGTTATGAAAGATTGTTTTAATCCAGAAACACTCTTGGGAACTGACATGAGGCTGGGGTCCGGGGATATCCCTGAATAAAAATCTACATGTGCAAAGACATTTATTGTGATGCCATTTAAAATGTAAAACATTCAAAATAACATACAAATCCCAAAGTAGGAGAATTGTTTAATGAACTGTAGTAAACCAACTAGGTGGTATTTTATATAACTGTTAAATATAATATTTGTAAACACTAGATGGTTAAAGCTAAAAATTGTAGCATATATTATACTTTAAAAAAATTGCTATGCCTTGCAAAAACAGTGTGCATATAAGAAAAGAGCAGGAGAACATTAATATGACAGCTATTGATTTGCAAGGGTGACAGGATTTTAGATGTTTTTGGTCTTCATTTTTTAATGTCCAGTACATTTATTATAATGTAACTTATTTCAAGTAGAGCTTAACATTATTCAAAACTGACTTTATTTTAGCCAAGGAACATAAAAATACATCTACAGTCTCTTTGAGGAATCAGTGATGTTTTCTTATCCACCATGTGAAAGTTCTTGTAATTGATCTTTGTCATTTAACTCAATGTCATCCAAATTTACAGATCTTTTTTTCAAGGTAATGTAGATAAATGAGGCTCATGTTAGACTATTGACATTATCTTGGCACCTGTGCACATCAGCACTTTGGGTATTTGATTAACACGTAATCCAGGGTTGCAAAAGCTAAGAACTTGGTGTAAGATGTTATCTCTCATTTTTTTTAGTTTGCATAGCAGCATGGAAGAACACTGGATTTAGAATTGAGAGACTTAGAACCTATTCAGCCCTGGTTCTATGTAACACACGAGTTACATAAATCAATCCATCCCTGGGTACCTAGGTGCTCATCTGTGACACATGAGGGTGAAAATCCCCACCCACTCACTGCCTAGTGCTAAAATGAGGCATAGATTCTCTGCCTCATCAGAGAATGTTCTGCAGAGCTCTAGGGAGGGGCACTCAAATCAGGAAGAGATTTTCAGGTATTTCACAAATAATAGAAACTACCATTTACTCAATGCTGTCTACATGTCAGGCACTGTGATCAGGACTTCACATGCACCATTCATCTATTTTATTTTATTTATTTTTTTGACATTTTCTTTTTTTTATAAATTTTTATTTATTTTTTTGTTACAGATATTTTAACTTTTTACCACATTGGCACCCCCCACCCCACCCCACCTCCACCCCGTCCCCGGCTTAGTTGTCCATGTCCATTGGTCATGCATACATGCATATAAGTTCTGTGGTTTATTTCTTCCCACGCCCCCACCCCCATCCCCTCTTCTGAGGGATGTCAGTCTGTGCCCTACTTCCATGTGTCTGGGTCTACTGTATTCCTCAGACTGTTATGTTCATTATATTCCGTATATAAGTGAGATCATGTGGTATTTGTCTTTTTCTGCTTGGCTTCTTTCACTTAGGATAATACTTTCCAGGTCCCTCCATGTCGTCTCAAAGGATAAGAGATCTTTCTTTCTTACCGCTGCATAGTACTCCATTGTGTATATGTACCACAGCTTTTTTATCCATTCGTCTACTGGTGGACACTTGGGCTGTTTCCAGATCTTAGCTATTGTAAATAGTGCTGCTATGAACATGGGGGTACATATATTCTTCCTGATTGGTGTTTCAGACTTCTTAGGGTATATTCCCAGCAGTGGGATCACTGGGTCAAATGGCAGTTCAATTTTTAATTTTTTGAGGTAGCACCATATTGTTTTCCATAGCGGCTGCACCAGTCTGCATTCCCACCAGCAGTGTACTAGAGTCCCCTTTTCTCCACACCCTCGCCAACACTTGTTGTTTGATGATTTGTTGATGGCGGCCATTCTGACAGGTGTGAGGTGATACCTCATTGTTGTTTTAATTTGCATCTCTCTGATGATTAGTGATGTTGAGCATTTCTTCATATGTCTTTTGGCCATTTGTATGTCCTGTATAGAGAGGTGTCTATTCAGCTCCTCTGCCAATTTTTTATTTGGGTTCTTTGTCTTCCTTTTGTGGAGTTGTATGAGCACTCTATATATATTGGAAATTAACCCCTTATCTCATACATCATTGGCAATGATGTTCTCCCATACAGTGGGTTGCCTTTCCATTTTGATGATTGTTTCTTTTGCTGTGCAGAAGCTTTTTAGTTTGATGTAGTCCCATGTGTTCATTTTCTCCTTTATTTCTGTTGCCTTAGTTGATGTATCAGTGAAAATTCTGCTCCGTATGATGTCCGAAATTTTGTTGCCTACATTTTCTTCTAGAATTTTTATGGATTCCCGGGTCACATTTAAGTCTTTTATCCATTTTGAGTTTATTTTTGTGTATGGTGTAAGTTGATGGTCTAGTTTCATTTTTTTGCATGTAGCTGTTCAGTTTTCCCAACACCATTTATTAAAGAGGCTGTCTTTACTCCACTGTATTGTAACCAAAACAGCCTGGTACAGGCATTCATCTATTTTAAAAATATGTATAATGCACCCACTATGCCATGGATGCTGGTACAAGCTAGTATATGAAAGAAATCAATTCCCTACACCCATGGAGCTGACATTCCTGTGGGAAAGACAATGAAGAGCAAACATAATTTAAACAGTAAATTATATGGTGTGTTAGAGGGTGATTTGGGGGAGGGGAATAAAGGTAGGATTGAGTAACAGAGGTCTGGAGTGCAGGCCCGGAGGAAGAGGAGATTTTAAATGGGTGGTCCGGGATAGGCATTACTGTGACATTTGAGCAAAAATTTAAAGCAGGAGCAGTTGGTCATGAAAATATTAGAAGAGCACTTCAGGCAGAGGGCATTCCAGGGCAAAGAAACGAAGGTTGGAGCTTGTTTGAGATGTTTGCCAAAAATTAAGGGGGCTTCTGTGGTTGGAGTAGAGTGTGGAGGAGAGAGAGTAATAGGAAATGAGGTCAGAGAGAGAACAGGGAGTCTGATCATATAGGGCTTTGTAGAAGACCATTGGTTTTTATTCTGAGAGAAATGGGCAGCCATTGGAGGGTTTGATCAGAGAAGTGACATGAATGATTTGCATTTTAATTTATTGAGGATAAACTATGGTGAGCAAGAGTAGAGCCAGAAGAACCAATTGGAAAGCTCTTACAAAAATGGTGAGCTACCACTACAGAGTCATGAACACTATGGATGGCATGAAGCAGGAGAGCAGTAGAGGAGTTGGTGAGGAGTGGTTGGATTCTGTATTTATTTTTGAAGGTGAGGCAAACAGAATTTGCCATTGCACTGAATACAGGGTGTAAGAGAGAAGTCAAGAATAGCTGTATGGCTTCTGGCCTGAGAAGTCTGAAAGATCAAGCTGCCATCACCTAATGTGGGAAAGACTGACGATGATATTGTTGGGCTTGATAATCCTCACCATAAATTTATGATTTGGCTTATGTCTGCATTCTACAGAAACAAAAACCATTGTTTTTATGTTAAGTGACTTACCTATAGTCATACAACTTTCTAGCTGTAGAACCAGGATCTCTCTGATCCCAAAGTCAAACCACTTAAACACTGAATGTTGCTGCCTTGCAAAGTGAACACTAGGAGCATCCATTTCCCCATCAGTGGCCACATGATCAGACTCCCACCAGTGTGTAGACATAGGAATATTTTATTGATAATAGTGGTAAATGGAGAGGGGTTTCTAATACCGGGCATGATGTAAATCAAGTGTCCAAAGACACTTGACTGACTCCTGTTTATCCTTTTGTTAGGGAGCCTCTATGGTGCCCATGACGTGGCACTCAGAACTATACATGGATCCTATTCAGTTTCAATTATAACTAACGGATTTCAACATGCTGGCCCAACACCTGGAGTATTTACATGGCTGATCGCCATAAGGGCCATCTAGGATGCCTTTTTAAAATAAAGATTTTAAGCCCCCATCTCCTCACTCCAGACATAGAATTTTCTGGATGGATTCAAGAATCTTTATCTCACAGTGGATTCTCTTGCAGTCATACAATGGATTCTCCTGCCGTCATACAGGCATCCATTGGTGACATGGTGCTGGAGAAGTTCTGAGTGACACAAGGCCAGTAGAGAACAGGTGGTTGGGCCTTAATGGCTTACCAGGTTAGATGTACTAGATAAGGGTAAAAGTGTCACTTCTCAAAATAGGGCCCCTGAGGAGTAGCAGCAGCAGCATCTGGGAGATAGTTAAAAATGCTTACTCTCCAGCCCCACTCTATACCTACTGAATCTGAACTTACATTGTAGCAAGGTTACTGGCTGCTTTGTAGGCACAGTGAAGCTTGGAAATCACTGTTCACATACTAAACAACAAACCTTCAGTGGACTCTACCGTGGCGTAGGTGGGTTCACTGGCTATTTATTAGACCATTGACATTTATATACAGCTCAGTTGGTACTAGACTGGGAGCTTTATGTATTTTATATTACTCCCCACAACAGCCCTACAAAATGGATATTAATATCCCCACTTCACAGGTGAGAAAACCAAGGCTAAATGAGTTATAGTAACTCACCAAAAGCCATTACGTTTCCAAGAAGCAGAGCTGGGATTTGAACCCTAGTCTAACTATGTCTAAAGCACATGTTCCCTCCACTGTACCATAGTGCTTAAAATGAACAGCAACCTGAAGGCTCAGCCGAAGTTAGGAAAACTCATATGGGCAATTAGGTGAAAAATGGAGACTGCCGTCCAAGAATGTCTGTAGTGAGATTCGGAACAACATGTCATTGAATCAGGCTTGTTCACCCAAGCCTTAATCACATTAGATAACTGCCATTACGTTTTCATAAGACAGCAGGCCAGGCTACTCTCTATTGCACACACAGTGTGGCATCTGGCGTCTGGCTGGCTCTTGGGATGGTGTAGGCTGTGTTCTACATTAAGTGGGAGGCACGCTGTGCTATTTGTAATGAGTGCACTATTCCCTTGGAGTAAACTGTTCACCCACGTGTGGTAAACAGAACCGGGACAGCTGCTTCAGGGAGGCCAAGCAGTGCCATTTGCGTGACATCGGGTTCCCTAGAATTCTGCAGGTAGCAGTAACAATCATAGCAAATTCTGGGAGGGTTCTTTGGAGCCTGAAAAGAGAATTGACATTTATTGCTTTATTTGACTCTTAGAGAAGCTCCAAAAGTTAGATATTTTACTGACAAGAAAACAGATTCTGAAAAATTGATGACTTTTTTAAGGCCACACAGCTAGCAAATGGCTAAGCATGTACTCAAACCCTTGCCTTCTGATTTTAAGTATTTTGTTGTTAACCCAAGATGGTGAGATTAAAATAGCTTAAGAGTTGAGCCCTGGAGCTACAGGAAGCAGGGAGGATTTGCAATATGGGTATACTAGAAGTTGTCACCCAATGGGAGAAATGTATTACTGCTGAACCAGAATCTAAACATGACTTTTTTTAGGAAAGATAAACCTTTGGTTTCCAATGGCCATGGAACATGGATTTGCTCTTCATTTCCTGAGGTCTTCACAATGAGCTAGATCGAATGAACAGAGGTAAGGCTTCCACTGAGAGCAATGTTTGTTCTCAAACTCCCTAGCTAAACTCAGGAGGCTTACCAGGATTATTTCCTTTGTTACATAAAAAACTAAGTGCCCCCTACTCCTTCCTGGCCTTCTCTATAAATGTGTAAAGCAATTAGCACATCCTTCTACCAGTTCTGTAGGTCAAGCACACTTCATTTGGGGGGACCCATGGGGTCCTAGGCACTCTGCTGCTCCTCTACTTGTAGGTCATTCTCAGATCTTCTCATAGTTAACACCATGAGTTATTAGTGGTGTGAGTTACTAAACACCACGCATAGAGGGGAATCCAATGTGGTGAGGGAGGTCATTCATTCCAGTGTTAGGGGCTTTGGGAAGTAGGGAAAGAATTTAACCAGGTGACTTCAATTGGAAAACCTCACCACTGGGGGCAGCAGCAGGTCACCGGGCAATTGAGATGGTCACTGACAGAGTTAGGCAAGTCATATCTTCAAATGTGGAAGCTGTAAAGCAGTGGATCTAAAAAAAGATAAGAATGCTCAAAACAGGTGCATTTGTTGTTAGCTTAGAAGTCTTTTTGAACCATAAGGAGAAACAGAAATAATAGATTATCCTGGAGGCAGAGAGGTGGGCATCTCACCCACTTTAGGACTTTGATAGAGCTAACATGGCAGTTGACTCTCTTGGAAGCACGAAAAGCCGATCCAGAGAGAAAGCAGAACAAGCTCCCTTTATGGTTTTATGAGAGCCATAGCAAGATGTGAAATAGTTATTGTGTGGCATATCTAACAGGGGCCTGAGGAAAACAGCAGCAGAGGCAAAAGTGTTCATGCACAAAACTAGAATTAAACTGTCTCCAAGGTGGCTATCATAAGTCTCCAAGCCAGAGAGATCTTTAAAGGTTTGAATGGTTCATTTGCATGAAGAAGTATGCCATCGGCCTTGTTAAATGAAGCTGAATGGCCTGCTATGAGGACTCTCATATAACTCCCACTGCAGAACAAGTTCTCTGGGTTGACTGAGAATAATAGGAAAAGCGTTCCCATCTTGAACTGAGTACTTGGTGGAATTGTGTATACTTACCCCATCGAGGAGATTTCCCAGAAGCAGTGGCAGTAATTAAGGGACGCAGTGCTATACTACTCTGGGATAGCTTGTTCTCCTCGCGTGGTGCTAACAAGACCTGAGGGCATGGGGGGAACCCCAGGCAATATAGCTTTGACTCAGAGAATGCTGGGTGATTTGATATGGGCAGGCTCCCCAGATTGGACCAATGGACCGTGGCCTTGAATTTGCTACTACAGTCTGGAGTAAAGGGGTAGTAAAGAGTCTGGTTGCATCCTCAAAGAGCAACCTACCTCTATTGGCAATCCAGAGGGTGAATAACTTTCAACATTGTTATTATGGATATGGTCAAAGAGCCCTAAAGAGCTCCTCCTGAGTATCCCAGACACTGGATTAGAATGCAAACTCTTCACTATGTGGAATGTATAACTCCTTATCAAAGGCACTGCAGGGCACTTTATTAGCATTCCTCTCTTATACATTACATAGAAACAGCTGGAGCCAATAGAGAAAATTTCATAAGCTCCCACAGTCAGGTTATGGAATAAGAAAACACAGATCCTGATGACTTAGAGGTTGACTTCCTCCCCTCTGTGGGTAACTTAACAGAGCACTGGCTGGAAAGGTGTGGGTTAGCTCAAAAAACCAACATGCTATCACCAGTTTCTGAACTTTTCTGAATGCTTCTTTTTCTAACAAGGCTACATGCTCAACCATTCCAGTTTGCATGAGACCAAGAGATTTCCCATGATACAGGACTTGGAGTACTAAAACTTCAACAGCTGTCCCATGCAAACCAGGATGGCTGGTCATTGTAGCAACCAGGGACCTTCTATTCTAACTGTAATACAGCTGTCTCCTGCCTCTATAGTCTCTAAGCATATAGGGCATTTTGGAGGTAGAGACAGCACCCCTGTCTCCTGGAACTCTAAGCATGGAGCCCAGCCTGAGTACACATCCCTGTGGGGTAATGAGATTATGGGGTATGTGCTCTTCCACACCTCTGCTTGTAAACTTTTCCTTTAAAAATATTTTATATCTGGCCCTGGCCGGATTGGCTCAGCAATTGGAGCATTGGCCTGCAGACCAGAGAGTCCCAGTTTCGGTTCCTGCTAGAGGCACGTACCAAAAAAAAAAAAATTTATATCTGGATGGTAAGATGGCAGTGGAATGAATGGAAACTACACAGACAATCTTCCAGGACCAAATGAGAATTACAAGTAAAATAAAGATAAACCTGTGGAAAAAAGAAATAGAAAAGCAGTGGAACAGGACCATATGACCAGGGACACTGGTAGGAACTGCAGAGGTGCAAGAGGGTGGTGGGCTGGGAGCCCACGGACAGCAGCGGTCTGAGCAGCACCCTCAGGATTAAACCCCCAAGCCCGCTCCACAGCACAGAGAGCTCAGACAGAGGGCTAGAATAGCCACAGCCACTCACCTGGGGCTATAGCAGAGGGAGGGCAGACTGGACTGGAACTCTGGGGGACACACAGTATTTGGAGGGCACTCAGAGTTTTTGCTGAGTCCCAGCCACAAAGGATGGTAGCCAGTTTGCTCCTTCCAAGAGCAGTGGGGAAAAGCAGCAGACCCTCACTCGAAGATTCAGCTTTTTCCAGGTGAAACAAAGAAATGCAAATTGAGGCTCATTAACAACCAGCATCTATCTCACCCCCTGAAAATTCTCTTACACAGAACGCCAGGGCTACATTCCAAAGCCCTGAGTAACTGAGACTACTAGCCTCCAGGCAAAAAGCTAGAGGATAACTGAACCTTTCATGGGCTTCAAATCTACTCAGGAAAGTAAGACTTGACGGTAGTGTTTAATGTAAACCCACCCAGGCTCATCTCAACCCAGTAGAGGGAACTACAAACACCAGAACACCAACACCAACAGGGAAAATCTGGCAGGCTCCAAAACCCACTGAGATAGACAAAATGGTGAAACAACTAAATAAATCCCAAATGAAACAACAAGAGAACTCTATCAAAGATGAGATAAATAAAATTCAGTTAAGCAAATTATCAGAGGTAGAGTTCAGAGCCATGACCTTGCGGAAGCTCAACAACATGAGTAAGGATATCAACACCATGAGTAAAGATATAGAAACATTGAAAACCAACCAAGTGGAAATGAAGATGATATACCAGAAATAAAGAACACATTGGAAGGAATAACCAGCAAAGTAGAGAAAGCTGAGGACCAGATCAGTGAATTAAAAGACAGGGTAGAAAAAAATCAACCAATCAGAAAAAGAAAAGGAAAAAAAAAAAAAAACAATTCAAAAACAGGAAGACAGCTTAAGAGAACTGTGGGACAACTGGAAACATAACAACATTCGCATCATAGTATTCCCTGAAGAGGAAGAAAATGGGCAAGGGTTAGAGAATATATTTGAAGAAAGAGTGACAGAAAACTTTCCTAACTTGGTGAAGGAAGAGGCATTCAAGTTCAAGAATCACAGAGTCCCAAGTAAGAAGAACCCAAACAGGCCCACACCAAGACACATAATAATTAAAATGCCAAAGACAAAGGAAGAATAATTAAAATTAAAGACAAAGAGAGAATCCTACAGGGAACAAGAGATAAGCAACAGGTTACCTACAAAGGAAACCCCATAAGGCTCTCAGCTGTCTTCTCACAAGAAACACTACAGGCCAGAAGGGAATGGCATGAAGTAATCAAGGTCATGAAAAACAGGGAACTAAATCCAAGACTACTCTATACAGCAAGGCTATCATTCAAAATAGAAGGTCAAATAAAGAGCTTTCCAGAAAAAAAAAAGGCTAAGGGAATATACTAGCACCAAACCAGCACTGCAAGAAATATTTAAAGGACTGTTGTAATTAGGAGAAGAAATAGGAAGAAAAATATAACCACACCAAACAAAAATGACAATAAATAAGTACATATCAATATTTACTTTATGTGTAAATGGTTTGAATGCTCCGATAAAAAGATACTGAGTAGCTGACTGGATAAGAGAACATGAATCACATACATGTTGTTTATAAGAGACCCACCTCACAACAAAAGACTCACACAGGTAGAAGGTAAAGGAATGGAAAAAAAATCTTCCAAGCAAATGGAAAGTAAAAAAAAAGCTGGGGTAGCAATACTCATATCTGATAAAGTAGATTTCAAAATGAAGGCCATAATTAGAGACAAAGAAAGCCACTACATAATATTGAAACGAACTATCCATCAGGAAGATATAACTTTGGTAAATATATATGCACCCAATATAGGAGCACCAACATATATTAAAAATCTTCTAGAGGACTTCAAAGGAGAAATTGACAGCAATACAATCATAGCAGGGGACTTCAACACCCCACTGACATCACTGGATAGATCATCCAGAAAAATAATTAACAAGAAAACACAGACTCTAAATGAAGCATTAGATCAAATGGATTTAGTAGATATCTACAGAAAATTACACCCCAAAACTACAGAATTCACATTATTCTCAAGTGCACATGGGACATTCTCAAAGATAGACCACATGTTAGGGCACAAACTAAGTCTCTACAAGTTCATGAAGATTGATATCATATCAAACAACTTCTCAGATCACAATGGCATGAAACTAGAAATCAATTGCAACAAGAACATACAAAGAAATTTGAAAACATAGAGGCTAAATAGCATGTTTTTGAACAATGAACGGGTTACCATGGAGATCAAGGAAAAAATTGAAAATTTCCTGGAAACCAATGAAAATGAACACACAACACAAAATCTATGGGATGCAGCGAAAGCAGTTCTGAGAGGGAAGTTCATAGCACTACAGGCTTACCTCAGAAAAAAACAAGAAAAATTTCTAATAGACTATCTAACCTCACAACTTAAAGAACTAGAAATCAAACAAAAAGTAAACCCCAGAGCAAGTAGAAGGAAGAAAATATTAAAGATCAGAGCAGAAATAAGTGACATGGAGACAAAAAAAACAATTCAAAGGATCGATGAAACAAAGAGTTGATTCTTTGAAAAGATAAACAAGATTGATGAACCCTTAGGTAGACTCACCAAGAAACAAAAAAAGGCCCTGGCCGATTTGGCTCAGCGGTTAGAGCATCAGCCTGCGGTCCGGAGAGACCCGGGTTCGGTTCCCGCTAAGGGCATGTACCTCGGTTGCAGTTTGTCCCCGGCCCTGGTTGGTCGTGCGGGTGGCAGCCACTCGATGTGTCCCTTTCACGTCGATGTTTCTCTCTCTCTCTCCCCCTCTCCCTCCCACTCTATCTGTACAAAAAATGGTAAAGTGTCCTCGGGTGAGGATTAAAAAAAAAAAAAAAAAAAAAAAAAAAAGAAACAAAAAAAGAAAACCCAAATACACAAAATCAGAAATGAAAGAGAAGTAACAACTGACAACACGAAAATACAAAGGATTGTTAACAAATATTATGAACAATTATACGGCAACAAATTGGACAATCTAAGCGAAATGGGCAAATTTCTAGAAACACATAGTCTCCAAAAACTGGACCGGGTAGAGATAGAAAACATGAACAGATCAATAACAACTAAGGAAATAAATGTAATCAAGACTCTCCCAGCAAACAAAAGCCCAGGCCCAGACAGCTTCACAGGGGAATTTTACCAAACATTCAAAAAAGAACTAATACCCATTCTCCTCAAACTATTTAAAAAATTCAAGAAGAAGGAAGACTTCCAAACTCATTTTATGAGGCCAGCATAATTCTAATTCCAAAACCAGAAAAAGACACTACAAAGAAAGAAAACTACAGGCCAATATCTCTGATGAACATAGACACCAAAATCCTGAACAAAATACTAGCAAATCAAATCCAGCAATACATCAAAAATATTATTCACCATTACCAAGTGGGATTCATCCCAGGAATGCAAGGCTGGTACAATATTCGCAAATCAATAAATGTGATACACCACATAAACAAAATGAAAGATAAAAATCATATGATCATATCAATAGACGCTGAAAAAGCATTCAACAAAATCCAGCACCCATTTCTGATAAAAATGCTCAGCTATGTAGGAATAGAGGGATTATATCTCAACATAATAAAGACCATATATGAAAGACCTACAGCCAACATCATACTCAATGGGCAAAAACTAGAAGCATTTACCTAACAGGAAAAAGACAAGAATGCCCACTTTCACCACTCTTATTTAACATACTGCTGGAAGTCTTAGCCACAGCAATCAGACATAAAGAAAAAATAAAAGGGATCCAAATTGGAAAGGAGGAAGTGAAACTGTCATTATTCACAGATGACATGATACTATAAGTAGAAAACCCCAAAGACTCCAACAAAAATCTACTAGATTTAATAAATAAATTTGGTAAAGTAGCAGGAAACAAAATTAACATCAAGAAATCGACAGCAGCCCTAGCCAGTTTGGCTCAGCAGTTGGAGCATTGCCCTGGAGTCTGGAGAAACCCAGGTTCAGTTCCCGCTAGGGGTACATACCTCGGTTGCAGTTTGTCCCCAGCCCTGGTTGGGGTTGTGAGGGAGGCAGCCACTTGATGTGTCCCTTTCATGTCGATGTTTCTCACTCTCACTCTCTCTCTCTCTCCCCCTCCCTCCCTCTCTATCTGAACAAAAATGGAAAAATGTCCTCCAGTGAGGATTAAAAAAAAGAAAGAAAGAAGGAAATCAACAGCATTTTTATACACCAATGATGAACTCAAAGAAAGAGAAACTAAAAAAAAAAAAAAACTATGCTATATACCATCGCGGAAAAAAAATTAAGATACCTAGGAATAAACTTAACCAAAGAAGTAAAGGACCTAATTGCAGAAAACTACAGGACATTGAATAAAGAAATAGAGGAAGATATAAAAAAGTGGAAGAACATACCTTTGTCATGGATTGGAAGAATTAACATCATTAAAACGTCCATACTACCCAAAGCAATCCATAGATTCAATGCAATCCCCATCAAAATACCAACGACATACTTCACAGAACTAGAACAAATACTTCAAAAGTTCATATAGAACGGAAAAAGACTCCGAATAGCCACACCAATATTAAAAAAGAAGAACAAAGTTGGAGGGATCACATTACCAGATTTCAGGTTATACTACAAAGCCACTGTAATCAAAACAGCCTGGTACTGGCACAAGAACAGGCAAATAAATAAATGGAACAGAATAGAGAACCCAGAAATGGACCCAAGACAATATGCTCAATTAATATTTGACAAAGGTGGCAAGAGCATACAATGGAGTAAAGACAGCCTCTTTAATAAATGGTGTTGGGAAAATTGGACAGGTACATGCAAAAAAAAAAGAAAAAAATGATACTAGACCATCAACTTACATCATACACAAGAAAAACTCAAAATGGATAAAAGACTTAAATGTGACTCATGAATCCATAAAAATCCTACAAGAAAATGTAGGCAACAAAATTTCAGACATCATACGCAGCAGAATTTTTACTGATACATCACCTAAGGCAACAGAAACAAATGAACACATGGGACTACATCAAACTGAAAAGCTTCTGCACAGCAAAAGATACAATCATCAAAATGGAAAGGGAACCCACCATATGGGAGACCATAATTTCCAATGGTGCATCAGATAAAGAATTAATTTCCAAAATACATAGAGTACTTATACAACTCAAAAATGGAAGACAAAGAACCCAATTAAAAAATGGGCAGAGGAACTAAATAGACACCTCTCCAAACAGGACATACAAATATTTGGCCAAGAGACATATGAAGAAAAGCTCAACATCACTAATCATCAGAGAGATGCAAATTAAAACAACAATGAAGTATCACCTCACACCTGTCAGAATGGCCACCATCAAAAGATCATCAAACAACAAGTGTTGGCGAGGGTGTGGAGAAAAGGGGACTCTAGTACACTGCTGGTGGGAATGCAGACTGGTGCAGCCGCTATGGAAAACACTATGGTGTTACCTCAAAAATTTAAAAATTGAACTGCCATTTGACCCAGTGATCCCACTTCTAAAAATTATACCCTAAGAAGCCTGAAACACCAATCAGAAAGAATATATGTGCCCCATGTTCATAACAGCACTATATACAATAGCTAAGATCTGGAAACAGCCCAAATGTCTATCAGTAGACGAATGGATAAAAAAGTGTGGTACATATACACAATGGAGTACTATACAGCTGTAAGAAAGAATGATCTCTTATCCTTTGAGATGACATGGAGGGACCTGGAAAGTATTATCCTAAGCGAAACAAGCCTAATAGAGAAAGACAAGTATCATATAATCTCACTTATTTGTGAAATATAATGAACATAACAGTCTGAAGAACAGGGTAGTACCAGAGATGTGGAAGTAGGGTACAGACTGACAATCCCAAGAAGCGGGGATGGTGGGGAGAGATAAACCATAGAACTTATATGCACGAATCCATGACCAGTGGACATGGACCACAAAGCCGGGGACGGGATGGTGGGGAGAGAAGGAGGGTGTCAATGGGGGAAAATGAAGAAACATCTATAACAAAAATAAATAAGTTAATTAATTAAAATAATAAATAAATAAATTTTTTTTATATCTGCCCAATATGACATTAGTGTGAGCACATCCCATTGTTCCTGCCAAAGGAGTGAGCTTCTAAGACTCTGACACTAACTATTGCATGGGCAACAAGCAAGACATGAAGTCAACAGTTGAGGACAGTCAAGAAAGAGGCAGAAAGCTGCGGGTCTATACCAACCCAGAGAAATGCCATGTGCTATATGGGCATGGATCTCAACAACTGAGCAAAGATATGCAGCAGGGAGCCGGCTCACAGGACCACCCATGGTTTGATTTCTCACTAACTGACTCTGAATGTCTGAATGGCTTAGTGAGATCTCTGCAGGTCATCATGACGCTCAAGCCCCCACTGCCTCCCTTTGGCCACTGGGCTCATTCACTCACCGCCCCTGTAGACACAGCAGTGTGTGGCTGGAACTACTAACCTGTAGTCATAGGCTCTTCCAAAGAACAGATGAATTACTTAGCTGGGGTTTAGTTATCAGAGGGAAATTTAGCACAAAGTCATTGCATCAGTCCAGAAGATGTGGAGAAAAAAGCTTTAAAAGCTACTCAGTTGTGGTTGTTCCAAATGTTACCACTTTGTGTCAGGATGACCAAAATCTGTTAGTAGCAATATTTCAGAAGATGGCAGAGGGCAGGACCAGAGGGAGGGTGAGTGTGTGAGAGAGTGTGAGTGGACTTGAAGGTGGACGACCAAACCCCAGCAGTGCAGAGCCATGGAGCAGAAGGTTCCTGTGCTGTGGATGAGGAGCTGCCTGCTACCGTGGCGGTAAGAGGCTCTTCAGGGTGCTTCTCCCTGCGCAACAGGGAGGTCCCACCATTTTGGAAGACCCTGGGTCTTCCCTGGGAGGAGGCAGTGGAAGCAACTAGGGCCCAGCAACCTGAGCCCACCAGCGCACCTGGCACCATCGGACCAGTGGACACCCTGTGTTAACACAGACCAGTGCACAGTAGTGGAGCTGCCAAGGTGCCAGTCCCCGAAGCCGCAGACAGCCCAGAACCCAGCACCATCCCCCATAGTAGCAGCACCATCAGAGTCCAGATATACCCCCAGTAACAGAGGCTGGGGAGCAGACATCCATCCCCAGGCAACAGAAGCACAGACCAGCAGCTGAGACCCATCCCCAAAAACTACAGCAAAAGCTGAGCAGGAGTTGAGCCCCATGGGGCAGCAGCACTCCCCAGCCACCAGCGGCGGGACCTGGGGCTCCACAGAGGCCTGTAGGTCCAGCAGCTCACAAAAGCAGTAGGAAGCTGGAGCCCCAGAGGCACTGGTGTGACCCAGCTGCCCACCTGCAGGACCAGCAGGGTGTGGGGGCACCAGAGAAGCCTCTGGGACCCAGTAGCCCACAAGAGCGATGGGAAGCCAGAGCCCTAGAGGAACTGGTGCGATCCAGCTGCCTGCCCACGGGACCTGCAGGATGCGGGGGCACCAGAGAGGCCTGTGGGACCCAGCTGCGCACAAGACAGGCATAGAGGATGTGAAAATGGAGGCAGAGTGAATGGAAGCTACACAGACGATTTCCCAGGACCAAACGGGAATTATAACTAGAATAAAGACAAATCCTCGGGAAAAAGCAAGAGTAAAGCAGCAGGACAGTCGGCCCTGCACGCCCCACGTACCACCGCACAGCTCCGGGCCTCCCCGGGCGCACATCGCCACCACCCAGCACTGGGCAGTGGGAGCAATGATAACCATGTATAACTTATGCATTCATGCACTGATTTGAAGCGTTAACGACTCCCTCATCACTACTACTGTGATGTTCCATCTTATTTCCCCTGCAGAAACCCTTGTTAAACGCATTTGGGGGCAGAAACCTAAAGTGCAAAGAAGTCCGGTGGAGCTGCGCTGGTTGAAGCAGCGAGGCCTGGGATCCCTCCTCCTTGTTCCTCCGGCTTTAGCCTTGGAAGAGCGTAGGACACCTCATGGAAAATGCCTTGAAAACCATGTACTTACAGGAGTAAAGCTGGATTCAAAGGCTCTTCCTAGTGGTTCCAGGAAGCTTCGCCCTCCCTGAATATCTTTGCTGCTGGTATTTTCTGGGTGACTCCTTGGCTGTAAACTATTGAGTAACCCCTGCAGGAACTGGCTTCCCTTTCCCATATCACACCCCCTCACCTTCCACGTTCCTCCCGTCTTCCAATGAATGGGTGGTCTTTGAATCCTTGGCTCACGGTCTGATTCTAGGCAACTCAGACCAAAACATTCAAGTCAACCACTTAGAGATAGGAGTCATCAGAGGGCCTGTGTCAACACGAATGCCCTGAGACAATGTGGCCAAACACACACGTGCAGACCTCCTTCCCTGTCAAAGAAAGCACACCAGGAAGTATGTTTAAAGCATCATCCCTGATACCACAGAGCTACAGTGCCTGTGGAGCAACAGCTCACGTGTCCAGACTTCACCTCAGAAGGTGCGGGTCCCTCTTGCTCCCACCAGGTGAGAAGAGAAGAGCGTGGCAGAAGAGACAAACCACCTGTGCCATCCGCCAGTCACAGTGACTCTTCCCTGCCTCTTCTCCGGGACATCTTCTGCTCACACTGACGTGCCCAGCTTACCACAGCACACATCTCCCGAAAGCTCCTCTTACCCCTTCCTTCCTCTCCCTCCTGCGCCCACACGCCCTGGACCTCCGCTGTCCTACCGCCAACAGCTACTGTGTTTGTCACTGTCGCTCTCTCCACTGGGCTGTGAGTTCAGTGGAGACAGAGACTGTGTTTTATCTTTGTTCCCCCTCAAAATGGAACACGGGCCTGGCACAGAACCAGTGCTCAAAAAACAATGTTTGCACGAGTGAGTGAATGAATGTGCCTTCCCAAATACCTGTCTTAACCCTGGTTGTTTCTGAACTGGGGTCCCAGTCTCCCCACTTACTGCAGTGACTGACCTAAACACAGAGGAGATTTGAGATACAAGGACCCCAGCAGTCCCTTGGGAGGTCGTTTTCACAGACAGGAGAAGTCAGACCCAGCACATCACAAGGCCAGGATTCGGAAAACCTGGCTTCTACCACTTTTAGATGAGTGGTCTTAAACAAACCTCAAATCAATTACCTCACTTAACAACCCACCTGAATCTGTCTTCCCATCTTTAAAGCTGCAATTATTGAATTTGCCTTACATACTTCAAAGAATGACTTTTCTTCTTTCAATATTTATTGAGCACTCATAGGAGCCAGGCCCTCTACCGAGGACTGAATGTGTAACCCTCAGCACTCAGTCCTGCTCTCAAGGAGCTGATACTGGTCACGACCCAGCCAGCCAACGAGTGCACCCTGCAAAGGTAGACATGGATATTCAGAAAGGTATGTTACCTGCCCAAGTTCACACAGCTAGTTAACAGAATAACCACACTTCCAATACAACTTTATTCTAAACAAAATTTGTTCCTACCACTTCCCGTTCCCCTCTTCCACCTCCCTCCAGTATGAGGCTCCTATGCTGCTGCTTTGCAGGATTTAGACTTTGTGTCCCTTTGTATCTCAGTGTACACTCTACTTTTAGCAGCAGGCTGGGTGATATGGCCAAAGTGAGCTAAACAGCAAAGGAATGAAATATCAGGCACTCAACAAGTACTGGCCACATTGTATCAAAATGAATCATTTCAATAACTCGGTTTCATGAGACTTGGAACATCCGAAGCTCTGGACCACTTCAAGCACTCCAAGTGTATATAATCATTTCAGTTCCATTCTGTTCCATTCAATACATTTTTACTGACTGCCTGTGATGGCAGGATACTGCATTAAATGGATGATTCAAGGATGAGCCTGGAGGACTAAAGAATATTTATTAAGACTGTTCTTAAATAAAAAGCAGCTGCTGCCACGCCTGGTGCTTAAATGCTGCCTGGTCAGTGCTGATTGAGTGTGAGTGAGTGAATGAGTTCTCCTCTTCCAATTACATTTGCCTGTTTATTTATTTTATTTGATTTTAATCCTCACCTGAGGATATTTTTCCATTTGTCTTCAGATAGAGTGGGAGGGAGAGAGAGAAAAACTTCAATGTGAGAGAGACACACTGATTGGCTGCCTCCCGCACGACCCCGAACAGAGCCAGGGACAAACTGCAACCAAGGTACATGTCGCTGTCTGGAATTGAACCCACGACTCTTTGGTCTGTGGGCCAATGCTCTAACCACTGAGCCAAACCAGCCAGGGCTATATTTGCCTTTTTTTAATTAATTAATTTATTTATTTTTGTTACAGATGTTTCTCCTTTTTCCCCCACTGATTTCCACCTCCCTCTCCCTCTCCCCATCTTGTCCCCAGCTTTGTTGTCCATGATCTTTGTTCATGCATACATGCATATAAGTTCTGTGGTTTATCTCTCCCCCAATGTCCCCACTTCTGGGGATTGTCAGTCTGTCCCCCACTTCCTTGTCTCTGGAACTACCCCATTCCTCATACTGTTATGTTCATTATATTCCATGATACTTCTTTCTCTGTTTGGCATGTTTCACTTAGGATAATACTTTCTAGGTCCCTCCATGTTGTCTCAAATGATAAGAGATTTTTTTCTTTCTTACAGCTACATAGTGCTCCATTGTGTATATGTACCACAGCTTTTTTATCCATTCGTCTACTGATGGACACTTGGGCTGTTTCCAGATCTTAGCTATTGTAAATAGTGTTGCTATGAACATGGGGTACATATATTCTTTCTGATTGGTGTTTCAGGCTTCTTAGGGTATATTCCTAGAAGTGGGATCACTGGGTCAAATGGCAATTCAATTTTTAAATTTTTGAGGTAACACCTTAGTGTTTTCCATAGTGGCTGCACCTTTTTTAAAGAGTAGATGCTCTGAGTCACACAGATGTTTATTTGAATCCTAGCTGTGCTGCTTAGTACTGGCTGGAATCTGGAGCAAGTCGTAGCTCCTCTGAATCTCAGTTTCCTCTTCCATAAAATGATAATAATATTGCATGCACCACCACCACCACCCTTTTCTTTAATAGTCTCTTGAACATTTATTTACAGGAAACAAAGTTTTGAGAAAGTAAGAGAGAGCTTGGTGCCAGCTGTACCACTGACAGACTTTAAAGCTCTCTTTGCAGGTCTTTGAGATTGGTCCTCGGAGCATGAACTGTGACAGGATTCTGTCTGAAAGGCTGAACTTCTCTGTGACTTTTGTCAAGTTCCTTCATCTTTACATGGTTTACTTTCTTCATCTATAAAGTGGGACAATAATTGCAGCTAACTCAGGATTATTGTGAGGACTAAATGAGAGGATGTGGGGAGCCCTCCCCTCTCCGTGCCTGGCGTACAGTAGGTGTTTAATGAATATTAGTTCCCTTCCCCATGCTGCTTCCTCCTTGCTGCCTGAACCCTAGCACACCAGGGTCTTGTGGTTTATAACTCACTTCTCGCCTTTCCTGTGGGACCTTCCAGTCCACATTTAGTAAAAGCTCCAGCCTGCACCACAGCAAAAGCAGCAGCATAAAGATCTCCCCACACCTGAAATCTTATAACTAGGGGTGCAATCACCCAACAGCACAGGAGCCTCATTCCGGATCAACTAATTGCCAAGGAGACAGACCCTGTACCAGCTCCAGGTCATGAAAAGGAATGGAATCACCCCAGGCCCTCTTTAACTCCAAAGAAAACCAACACAACTGTTTCATAGCTGGCAGAGTTCAGAGTAAATCTAAAGGAAAATCCCATCTCATGGGGAATGATGAATCTTGTGCCCAGGTCCCCAGAGGTGCCTGTAGGCTCAAAGTGGATGCTGCAGAAAGTCAGATTTCACTGGTGAGCTCACAGTGCCATCTGGTGGAAATTCTGTGCCACCACAACTACTTTAATCCCAAGGTCAAAGCCATCGGGTTCTGAAGCCTGACAGTTCCATCAGCGACTTTTATAGGGTTATACCATGACTGTCTACCAAAGACAATAAATCTATTACCCCTTTGTTCTAACTAGTCAGGAACTTACTTAACTACCAATCAGGTCTTCCCCACTAGGGAAAGTAGTGTGGGAAGTTCAAGAGAAAAGCTTTGTTGTTATGTGGACCCGAGTCAAATCTTTGAGTTCAAAAGCTACTGACTCGCAGGTGGTCTAAGGAAATTTACTGATTAGCTTCCATGTCTTCAAAATTGGATAATTGAGCAGCACTATTTACAATAGCTAAGATCTAGAAACAGCCCAAGTGTCCATCAGTAGACGAATGGATAAAAAAGCTGTGGTATATATACACAATGGAGTACTACGCAGCTGTAAGAAAGAAGGACCTCTTATCCTTTGAGACTACATGGAGGGACCTGGAAAGTATCATCCTAAGTGAAACAAGCCAAACAGAGAAAGACAAGTTTTATATGATCTCACTTATTTGTGGAATATAATGAACATAACAGTCTGAGGAAGGGGGTAGTCCCAGAGATGCGGAAATGGGATACAGACTGACAATCCCCTAAATAGAGGGATGGTGGGGAAGAGATAAACCACAGAACTTATATGCATGTATGCATGAACAGTGGACATGGACAACAAACTGGGGAAAGGGCAAGGAGGGAGGGGGAGGGGGGAATCAGTGGTGGGGAAAGGAGAAACATCTGTAACAAAAATTAATTAATAAAAAAAAAAAAGAACAAAATTGGATAATTGTACTGATCTGTCAGGTTTGGGGGGAAATTAATCAGTGACTGTATGTAGAACACCTGAATTTAGTAAATATTTGTTCTCTTCCTATCACTAGCATAAAACAGTGTGAACACATAGTGTGGATACCAAGGAAAGTTAATGCCAAATTAGTCTGTGGGTCCTGATTTTTACACAGTTTTTTGAGTGTTTAAATAACATCTTCCCATCACTGTTTTCATAACCCTCTGTTCCCTGAGAGGTCCCAGAGACCCAAATTAAGAAGCTCTTAGTAAGACCCTTTTATTTTCTGTTTCACTAGGATAGACCACCCAGGAATTTACATATGAGAGGGCTTATGTTTTCAAAGATTGAAACATGATGATCTCTTGAAGAAAAAGTGACAATAAAAGTGACACAAGCACAGCCTGGGCAACAGACCCCAGGTACTGGGTGCAAGGTAAGCGTGTCCCAACAGTGGGTTGAAAGAGACCCAAGAGGGAGGAGGATCAGATATCACAATGGAATTGTGGCATCAAAGTACAGTAATAAGGCTAGATGAGAATTCATCTCTCCCAACCCTTCATTACACGGGAGTAAACTAAGGTCCATGATGTTGGAGCTTTGCAAAGCTTACATAGAAATTAGTGATAGAGCTGGAACAAATCCTGGATCTTCCAGGTGGAGAGCACACAACCCTTCAATATATTAAATAGGGGGCATTTCAAAGCAGCAGGGGAAAGATTAGCCCCTAAATGGCATTGGGATAACTGGCTGTCTGTTTTAGAAAAGAGATAAAGCTAGAGTCTACATCACGCCCTATACTAAAATAGATTGCAGAGAAATTTTTAAATTACATGAAAAGTGAAAGAAATAAAATTATAGAAGTAAAAGAAAAAAATGGGTTAAAAACAGGTTGTCTAAAATGGCAGTGGAGTGAATGAAACCTACACAGACACTCTCTCGGGACCAAACTGGAATTACAACTAAAATAAAGACAAATCGTTGGGGAAAAGCAGCTTGAGAGGACCATATAACCAGGAACATTGAACCGAGCCTGGTAGGATTGCAGAGGCGTGGCAGGGGGGCTGGGAGCCCATGGACAGCAGCAGTTTTAGCTGTGAGCAGAGCCCTCAGGGTTAAAATCCCAAGCCAGCTCCACAGTGCAGGGGGCCGAGACAGAGCACTAAACTAGCTACAGCCACTCACCTTGGGCTCTGGCAGAGGGAGTGTGGACTGGACTGGAACTGTGTGGGGACACTCGGGATTTGGAGAGCACTAAGAGTTTTTGCTGAGTTGTGACCACACAGGATGATGGCCATCTTGCTCCTTCCCAGAGCTCTGGAGAGAAGCAGCAGCCACTCCCTTGGAGATTCAACCCCACCCAGTGGGGCCATATAAATGTAAATTGAGGCTCACTAATAACCAGCATCTGCCCCCCCCCTCAGGAAATCCTCTTATGCTGAATACCTGAGGGAGTTTTTTATTCAACTGACAACCCAAGGCTCTTCAAGTAATTGAGACTAATAGCCTCCAGGCAGAAAGCTAGAAGATAACTGAACCTTTCCTGGGCTTGCAAATCTACCCAGGAAAATTAGACTTGACAGTGGTGTTTAATGTGGGTCTTCCCATGCTCATCCAAATCCAGTAGAGGGAACCACAAACAGCAGAACACCAACACCCACAGGAAAAATTTGGCAGCCTCCAAAACCCACTGAGTTACCCAAAATGGTGAAACAAATCCCAAATGAAAGAACAACAGACCTCTATTAAAGATGAGATAAATAAAATGCAGTTAAGCAAGTTATCAAAGGTAGAGTTCAGAACCATGATCTTGAGGAAGGTCAAAAGCAGGATTAAGAACATTAACACCATGAGTAAAGATATAGAAACACTGAAATTCAACCAATTGGAAATGAAGAATGACATGCAAAAATAAAGAACACATTGGAAGGATTAAAGAGCAGAGTAAAGGAAACTGAGGAACAGATCAGTGAATTAGAAGATAGGGTAAAAAAAATCAACCAATCAGAAAACCAAAAAGAAAAAACAATTTTAAAAAAGGAAGACAGTGTAAGAGAACTGTGGGACAACTGGAAACATAATAATATTTGCATCATAGGAGACCCAGAAGAAAAAAATGAGCAAGGATTAGAGAATGTATTTGAAGAAATAGTAACAGACACCTTCCCTAAATTGGTGAAGGAAGAAGGCATTCAAGTTCAAGAAGCACAGAGAGCCCCAAGCAAGAAAAACCCAAACAGACCCACACCAAGACACATAGTAATTAAAATGCCAAAATTTAAAGACAAAGAGAAAATCCTAAAGGCACCAAGAGATAAGCAACAGGTTATCTACAGAGGAAACCCATAAGGCTATCACCTGTCTTCTCAACAGACACACTACAGGCCAGAGGGAAATGGCATGAAGTAATCAAGATCATGAAAAACAAGGATCTGAATCCAAGACTACTCTTTCCAGCAAGGCTATCATTCAAAATAGAAGATTAAGTAAAGAGCTTCCCAAACCAAAAAAAAAAAAAGCTTAAGGAAATATATTAGCACAAAACCAGCATTGCAAGAAATGTTAAAAGAACTGCTGTAATTAGAAGAAATAGGAAGAAAAATATAACCACACTAAACAGAAATGGCAATAAATAAATACATTTCAATAATCATCTTAAATGTAAATAAATTGAATGCTCTGATAAAAAGACACAAAGTAGCTGATTGGATAAGAAAGCATGATTCACATTTATGTTGTTTACAAGAGACCCACCTCACAACAAAAGATTCACATAGGTTGAAAGTGAAGGGATGGCCCTGGCCGGTTTGGCTCAGCGGTTAGAGCATCGGCCTGCGGTCCGGAGAGACCTGCGTTCAGTTCCCGCTAAGGGCACACACTTCGGTTGCAGTTTGTCCCCGACCCTGGTTGATCGTGCGGGTGGCAGCCACTCGATGTGTCCCTTCACGTTGATGTCTCTCTCTCTCTCTCCCTTCCTCTCTCTCCCCCCCACTCTATCGGTACAAAAAATGGAAAAATATCCTCGGGTGAGGATAAAAAAAAAAAAGAAGAAAGTGAAGGGATGGAAAAAAATCTTCCAAGAAAAATGAAAAGAAATTAAAAGCTGGGGTAGCAATACTCATATCTGATACAATAGCTTTCAAAATGAAGGCCATAACTAGAGCAAAGAAGGCCACTACTTAATGTTGAAAGGATCTATCCAACAGGAAGATATAACTTTGGTAAACAAGTATGCACCCAATATAGGAGCACCAAAATATATTTAAAATCTTCTGCAGGACATCAAAGGAGAAATCGAAGGCAATACATTCATAACAGGAGACTTCAATACCCCGCTGACATCACTGGATAGATCCTCTAGACAAAAAATTAACAAAGAAACAGAGACTCTAAATGAAGCACTAGACCAAATGGATTTAATAGATAACTACAGAGAATTACACCCCAAAACTACAGAATTCACATTCTTCTCAAGTGCACATGGGACATTCTCAAAAACAGACCACATGTTAGGACACAAACTAAGTCTCTACAAGTTCAAGAAGATTGAAATCATATCAAGCATCTTCTCAGATCACAATGGCATGAAACGAGAAATCAATTGCAGCAAGAACATTCAAAGACATTGGAACACGTGGAGGCTAAACAGCATGTTATTAAACAATGACTTGATTACCGAGGAGATCAAGGAGAAAATTAAAACCTTCTTGGAAACCAGTGAAAATGAACACACTACAACACAAAATCTATGGGATGCAGCGAAAGCAGTACTGAGAGGGAAGTTAATAGCACTACAGATCTACCTCAAAAAAAAACAAGAAAAATTTCTAATAGACTATCCAACATCACAACTTAAAGAACTAGAAAGCAAACAAAAAGAAAACCCCAGAGCAAGTAGAAGGAAGGAAATAGTTATGATCAGAGCAGAAATAAATGACATAGAGACCAAAAACACAATTCAAAGGATCAATGAAACAAAGAGCTGGTTTTTCAAAAAGATAAACAAGATTGATGGACCCTTAGCTAGACTCATAAAGAAATGAAAGAGAGAGAATCCAAATACACAAATCAGACATGAAAGAGGAAAAGTAACAACTGACACCACAGAAATACAAAAGATCATTAACAACTACTATGAACAATTATATGGCAACAAATTCGACAATCTAAGTGAAATGGACAAATTTCTAGAAACACACAGTCTCCCAAAACTTGACAGGGAAGAGATAGAAAACTATAACAGACCAATAACAACTAAGGAAATTGAAGATGTAATTAAGAAACTCCCAGCAAACAAAAGCCCAGGCCCGGATGGCTTCACGAGGGAGTTTTACCAAACATCCAAAGAAGAACTAACACCCATTCTCCTCAAACTGTTTCAAAAAATTCAAGAAGAAGAAAGACTTCCAAACTCTTTCTATGAGGCCAGCATAATTCTAATTCCAAAACCAGAAAAAGACACTACAAAGAAAGAAAACTACAGGCCAATATCCCTGATAAACATAGACACCAAAATCCTGAACAAAATACTAGCAAATCAAATCCAGCAATACACCAAAAAAATTATTCACCATGACCAAGTTGGATTCATTCCAGGGATGCAAGGCTGGTACAATATTCACAAATCAATAACTGTGATACACCACATAAACAAAATGAAAGATAAAAACCACAGGAGCATATCAATAGATGCTGAAAAAGCATTCGACAAAATCCAGCACCCATTTCTGATTAAAACACTCAGCAATCTAGGAATAGTGTGATCATATCGTGACATAATAAAGGCCATATATGAAAGATCTACAGCCAACATCATACTCAGTGGGCAGAAACTAAAAAGCATTTCCCTTAAAAACAGAAACAAGACAGCAATGCCTACTTTCTCCACTCTTATTTAACATAGTACTGGAAGTCTTAGCCACAGCAATCAGACAGGGAGAAAAAATAAAAGGGATCCAAATTGGAAAGGAAGAAGTGAAACTGTCATTATTCACAAATGACATGATATTATACATAGAAAACCTCAAAGACTCCATCAAAAATCTACTAGACTTAACAAATGAATTTGGCAAAGTAGCAGGATACAAAATTAACGTCAAGAAATCAATGGCATTTTTATACACAAATGATGAACTCACAGAAAGAGAAACTAAAAAAACAATCCCATTTACCATCGTGGCAAAAAAATTAAGATACCTAAGAATAAACTTAACCAAAGAAGTAAAGGACCAATTTGCAGAAATCTACAGGACATTGAATAAAGAAATAAAGGAAGATATAAAAGAGTGGAAGCACATACCTTGTTCATGGATTGGAAGAATTAACATCATTAAAATGTCCATACTACCCAAAGCAATTTATAGATTCAATGCAATCCTCATCAAAATACCAATGACCTATTTTACAGAACTAGAACAAATACTTCGAAAGTTTATATAGAACCAAAAAAGACCTCGAATAGCCACAGCAATCTTAAAAGAGAAGGACAAATTAGGTGGGATCACAATACGAGATATCAGGTTATACTACAAAGCCACTGTAATCAAAATAGCCTGGTACTGGCACAAGAACAGGCATATGGACCAGTGGAACAAAACAGAGAACCCAGAAATGGACCTAAGACACTGTGCTCAATTAATATTTGACAAAGGTGGTAAGAACATACAATGGAGTAAAGACAGCCTCTTTAATAAATGGTGTTTGGAAAATTGGACAGCGACATGCAAAAAAAAAAAAAAAATGAACTAGACCATCAACTTACACCATACACATAAATAAACTCAAAATGAATAAAAGACTTAAATGTGACTTGTGAATCCATAACAACCCTAGAGGAAAATGTAGGCAACAAAATTTCAGACATCATACGCAGCAGAATTTTCACTAATACATCACCTAAAGCAACAGAAACAAAGGAGAAAATGAACACATGGGACTACATCAAACTCAAAAGCTTCTGCACAGCAAAATATACAATCATCAAAACGGAAAGGCAACCCACTGTATGGGAGAGCATAATTGCCAATGACACATCAGATAAGGGGTTAATTTCCAAAATATATAAAGTGCTCATACAACTCAACAAAAGGAAGACAAAGAACCCAATAAAAAATGGGCAGAGGAACTAAATAGACACCTCTCCAGACAGGACATATAAGGAAATGCTCAACATCACTAATCATCAAAGAGATTCAAATTAAAACAACAATGAGGGCCCTGGCCGGTTTGGCTCAGTGGTTAGAGTGTTGGCCTGCGGTCCTGAGAGACCCGGGTTTGGTTCCCGCTAAGGGCGCGTACCTCGGTTGCAGTTTGTCCCCGGCCCTGGTCAGTTGTGTGGGTGGCAGCCACTCGATGTGTTCCTTTCACATCGATGTTTCTCTCTCTCTCTCTGTTCCTCTCTCTCCCTCCCACTCTACCTGAACAAAAAATGGAAAAATGTCCTCGGGTGAGGATAAAAAAAAAAAAGTAAAAAAATAAAATAAAACAACAATGAGGTATCACCTCACACCTGTCAAAAGGGCCGCCATCAGCAAATCATCAAACAACAAGTGTTGGCGAGGGTGTGGAGAAAAGGTGACTCTAATACACTGCTGGTGGGAATGCAGACTGGTACAGCCACTATGGAAAACACTATGGTGTTACCTCAAAAAATTAAAAATTGAATTGCCATTGACCCAGTGATCCCACTTCTAGGAATATACCCTAAGAAGCCTGAAATGCCATTCAGAAAAAATATATGTACCCGAAGTTTATATCAGCACTATTTACAATAGCTAAGATCTGGAAGCAGCCCAAGTGTCCATCAGTAAATAAATGGATAAAAAAGTGTGGTACATATACACAATGGAGTATTATGTAGCTGTAAGAAAGAAAGATCTCTTATCCTTTGAGATGACATGGAGGCACCTGGAGAGTATTATTTTAAGCAGAGCAAGCCAAGCAGAGAAAGACAAATACCACATGCTCTCACTTATTTGTGCAATATAATGAACATAACAGTCTGAGGAACAGGGTAGACCCAGAGACATGGAAGTAGGGCACAGACTGACAAACCTCAGAAGAGGGTTTGGGTGGAGGAGGGAAGAGATAAACCACAGAACTCACATACATGTACGCATAATCGATGGACATGGACAACAAAGCTGGGGACGGGGTAGAGGGGGGATGGAAGGAGGGTGTCAATGCAGAAAAAAGAAAAAATATCTGTAACAAAAATAAATTAATAAAAGAAATTAATCAACCATAAAAAAAAAAAATTTAAAAATAACACCTTTCTGAGCATGACATAAATCCCAGGAGCCCTGAAAGAAAAGATTTCTAATCTGACAAAATAAAATGTTTATACTGCTGTACAAGACAACAAAGCAAAAAGAAACATAGAATTTAGGAGAATATTGACCATTCATAGGCTAGACAAAGAGTCAATTTCCTTACTATAAAATGAGCTTTTACAAATCAATGAGGAAAAGCCACACAACCCAATAGGTAGATGTTAATATGCTCAATTACACCCATCTAAGAAAATACAAATTAAATCATCATTGGGATATCATTTTACATCCCTATCAGTTTGGCAAAATAATTAAAGTTTAACAATACTGTTGTCAAGGATGAGAGAAAATTGGCACTCTTACACACTGTGGGAATATACATTGGTCCTAGTTTTTTAGAAGTACAATATGGGTAAGTCTATTCCCCCAATGCAAGGTACACATACCAGCATCTTCTTTTTTTATATACACATATGCTCTCATGTCCAGAACTTTCTTCCTGAGGGCCTGCTCCAATTTTCTAGAAATCCAAGGGCTTCTCGGTCAGAAAAAGAGGGTGACTGTGAGCCCCACTCACAAAGTCCAGCAAAGGGAGATCTGAAAAATTGGATGTGTCTGCTGCTATGGTTGCTTCTCATTTGCCACAGCTCTGACTCACTGTGGAAGGCTTGTTCTGGCCCCAGCAGCCCGTGTGGTCCCTGCCTCAGTCACTGGGATTCCTCGGGTGCCCACCTGCCAGTGTCAGCGCAGTGACAGGCTCCTCGTCCCTCTGGGGCCCTGAAGGTCAGAGCTCCGAGGTTCTCTCACACAGCTGTTCCTCTTCCACAGGCTGGAGGATGCCTCACAGCGGCAACGGTGCAGGTCCAGGGTCTGTCCTTCACAGGCTGGGAGTGGCAGAGCTAGTACTAGTGGAAAGATGCCCCAGGGGCGTTTGGACTGGGGGAGGTAGTGCCCCAAGGGTGACGACAGATCTGGACTCTACCACCATGGCTGGCATGGGACCCTCTTCTAGACCCCAGTGGTTCTTTAAAAATGTGTCAGCACCTGTGTTCCAGCCAGACCAGAGGGTCCCACCCAAGTACCTCAGGCTCAGCTGTTTTCAGAGAGCACAGGAGCTCAGGAGAGCGGGCACTGCACATTCATTACTCTTCCCCATAACCAGGCCACACACAGGGCCACCAACATCCACCCCAAAAGCTCTCCCGAATGAACTCTGAATCTCAGTGAGATGAGTGCAAGAGAAACAAGGGAGAGAAAGAGAACCCCCTTCCTCCCAGAGGGACTTTTGCCCTCCACTGGCCTAAGCCCTCCCCAGGGCTTCCCACTGCCTCCATTATACCTGTCATTCAGGGCAGAGGCCCAACTTGGTGCACATCTGCAGATGTAAGACAGGTCCCTCCAGATGTGCTTCAGGGTGAGTGCAGCTGGCGACTGCTGTCACTGGAAACAAAGAAAACAGTTCACCTATGGTAGGGCTGGCTCTCCCTTGTACCAGAAACGTGATTTGTCGGCATCTGCCTTACAGAACTACTTGAACGAGCATAGCCATGTGGCAGTGTTTGTGAGAGTGAAAAACTGGAAACCACCACAATGTCCGTAAATCTGGGAGTGGTTAAATAAATCGTAGTAGACCCATACCATGCAGCATCACAGCAGTGAGGTAGATTTGTGTCTACTGACGTGGACACATGTGACAGTCTCTCTAGTACATGAGAAAAAGCATACTGCAAAGCAGTATTAGAATATCTTCATCATTTTTCAGAGATTCACTGTAAGAATAACAGACACGATATGCCAGGCATTCCGAGTGCTCTACATAAAGCAACTCACGTGGCCCTCCTGACAGTCCTGTGGGACGGGGTCTGTTTCCCACACAGGAAAACTGAGGCCTGGGAGGGCACGTAACAAGGGAAAGCTCACAAAGCCAGCAGGGACTGGGACTTCCCCCTGGAGCCCCGGCAGGCTGGCTGCAGTCTAGCATGGAGCTCCGCACTGCATTTTTCTCCGCCGGTGAGTATGCTTGCACTGGTTTACAAAGAAGCCCAAGAAAACTCACTACTTAGCTCAGAGAATCAGGATTAGGAAACAAGGAATGGAAGGAGAATTTTTACCTTTTCACTATATGGTTTTCTGTACCACTTGACTATTTTCATAATGAGTATGGATTGTCTTTGCAATATGCATACATATACATGTACATATACACATACATATACATACACATAAATACACACATGCATGTATATACATACATATATACAGAAATACATACTTAAACACACACAGACATATACATATTTGATTAGAATGAATCTCTAGACTTGGACTGATACCATCATCCATCTTAGCCCTAATCCCACTGTAACTCCCTGCACTGACTTGCTAAAATCCTACTCAGCTTATATTCATTCATCCATCAACATTGAGCCCCCTCCAGCTGCCAGGTCTGATCACTGGATTCACTGTCCTGCTCAACACCCTAAGACTTTTACCAGCCAGGACAAAGTCTGTGATCCAGGCCCTCCCCATCCTAAACCCTTGGCACCTCATACTCAAACTGTATACATGGGCAACCATTAGTCATTTCCTGCTCACAAATCCGTCACTTGCTTCCCTTCTGATCCCTCTTCCCGGATTGCCATCCAGTCCCACCCCCACTTGTTGAACTCAAACTCAGCTCTTAATGATTCAGTCCAAGAAGTCCTAAGGCTGGAAGCTGTCCCGAGCTCCTCACCGGCACCCTCCCAGCAAGAATGAGTTTTGTGGCCCTGTCCTGCACCCTGTGTGTCTCTCAGTGCTAGGATTTCACACCCTGATTTTAACTGCCTGACATGTATGTGCACCTGTCTCTTGTGAGCTCCATGAGGGTTCTGTGCTCATCTTGCTTCCCAGATGGCTAGCAGAAGACCTGGCGTATATGTGCTCAAGAACGTTTGGAAACTAGTAGAGAATATTAAAAATAATAGTTAGCCTTGCCCTATGCCAGACACTATCCTTAACCCTTTATATGTATTAGCTCTCACTTAATCCTCACGGAAGCCATATGATGGAAGAACTAGAATTATAGTTTCAGCCAGGAGGCCTTTTGAAGGCACGAAGTGATTACATCATTTGCCTAAATTCACACATAGATCCAGGCATGTGACCCCAGGACCATGGGCTTAACCCCTGTGCTACAGCTACCTCTTTTTTTTTTTTTATTTCTTTTCTTTTCTTTTTCTTTTAATAAGAACATATTACAGATGTCTCCTTATTTCCCTCATTGCCCCCCTCCTTCCCACTCCCACACCCCTTCTGCTTTCCCCAACTTAATGTCTGTGTTGATTGGTTGTGCATCTATGCGTATAAGTTCTTTGGTTTATCTCTTCCCACCCCCTCGGACGCCCCATCCCTCTGAGGTTTGTCAGTCTGTTCCCGACTTCCGTGACTCTGGATCTCTTTTGGTTGACAGCTTAGTTTGTTCATGATGTTCCATAAATAAGTGAGATCATGTGCTACTTGACTTTCTCTGACTTGCTTATTTCACTTAGCATAATACACTCCATGGCCCCTCCATGTCATCTCAAAGGGTCAGAGATCTTTCTTTCTTTCACCTGCATAGTGTTCCATTGGGCAAATGTACCACAGCTTTCTATCCGACAGCTACCTCTTGCAAGGAGAGCTAAATGCTCTCATTCCTGGCTTAGTTCTCACTCCTCTCCAGCTCCACCCCTCCCCACCCCCAAGGCAACTTACACTCGACCTAGGAATGTAGCACCTGTGAGTACATACAGATGCTGTTTCCTGGGCCCATCAAAGCTCCAAAAGGAGAAGCCAGATATTGTTTGTGCTACCCTGGTGATCAACCAGAGCCTAGAACTTGGGAGCTGGCTCTAAGGTGAGTATTTCCGGAAGGAAGGAATGAAGGAAGGAAGGAAGGAAGGAAGGAAGGAAGGAAGGAAGGAAGGAAGGAAGGAAGGAAGGAAGGAGGGAGGGAGGGAGGGAGGGAGGGAGGGAGGGAGGAGAAGAGATGGCTCTGCCATCCCCCCAGTTAATGTACACGTCCACACACACTTCAGATCTCACCTCTTCTGAGTATTTCGGTTTTCGGGGTGGGGGGAACAATTTTAACACAGCACCTCAGGCTCCTTCCTATGGTTTTCCTTTATAGAAAGAGAACAGGATGGTTCTCCTTTCTCTCTTCCGAATTCCTGGCCGCTTCTGAGCTCTTGAGTACTGACGCTGCAGCGCCACCTTGTGTCCAACGGCCATATGTCACCCAGTGGAACTATGTCAACCCCATGGAAGTCTTTTACCAGTCTGATAAAGGTTAAAGATCACACAGTCATATACACCTCGTCCCTTTACAAAACACCATTGTATGGTGGACACGGTGTTCTTCAATAAAGACCTTGTCACCCAGCTGCTGAGTGTGTACAGCTGTGGCCAGCCTTCAGTTATCAGCCCCAGGAATTGCCTCTGCTGCAGAGAGCTACCTTGCCCAAGGTCACACCCTTCCTAAGGGTGACCCACATATAATGACACATAACAACAAAGTGCTGTAAAGGCCCAACACCTCTAAAGGACCATTCTAGCTCCAGTGCTCCCTGTGGGTTGGCTAAGGCTGTCTTTGAGCCCCCTCTGCCCTGTCCTGCATCCTGCCCCTCTCTTTTATAGGTGTCCATCAGAAAGCACACCTTAATAACACCCTTCATAGTAACGTTCACCACAGAATCTGCTTCTGAAACACGGTGCCTCTGAAATGTGGAGGTATGCCTGTTTATCTACTCAAGAAGCATTACTGAGCCTGCTTGTATTGTGGAATAAAATAGAAGACCTAATTCCCTATTTCTGTAATCTGGAGCTCAAACTACAGTAGTCCCCCTTATCCATGGGATTCATTCCAAGACCTCTGTGGATGCCTGAAACCACAGATAGTACTGAACCCTAAATACACTATGTTGTTTCCTACATATACAGGAAGTCCTCACTTAACATCTTCGGTAGGTTCTTGGAAATTGCAACTAAATGAAATGACATATAACAAAACCAATTTTACAGTAGGCTAATCGATACAAATAAGAGGTAAGTTCCTAAACCAATTTCTGGTCACAAAAACATCACCAAACTTCTCAATAAAGTCCCAAAACATTCCTAATATTAAACATTAAAGTAAATGTGAGCTGTACATACACTTAAGAAAGATAATAGAAACAAGGAAGAATATTTTCCAACTCCTCGTTCCAGTTTAGGGTCATGTGGGTGGCCAGAGCCTATCCCAGCAGCTCAGGGGCAAGGTGGGACCCGGTCCTGGACAGGACGCCGCGTCATCATCACCAGGTGTGCTCACACATGCTCACTCAGATTGGGACAATGTAGACACGCCAATTCACCTCAGGTGCTCATCTTTGAGATGTGGGAGGAAACAGAAGCACCTGGAGAAAACTCACGCAGACATGGGCAGAACGGTCAAACTACACCGACAGTGGCCCTGGCTTGGAGTTGATTTTTTTCTCATCATTGTTATAATGAAACAACATTACTCAAGGACCTGATGTGCATACCTATGATAACATTTCGTTTATAAATGAGGCGCAGTCACAGGTTAACAGCAATAATAAAGTAGAACACGTATAGCAATATACTATAATAAAAGTTGTGTATGTGGTCTCTCTCTCTGTCCCAAAATATCTTATTGTCCTGTACTCCCCCTTCGTCTTCTTGTGATGATGAGACGAGAAAATGCATAGTTGATGAGATAAAACGAGGTAAATAAAGGACACCATGACTAGCATCAGGCTATTGACCTTCTGACGATATGTAGGTAACAAGCACGTTTTTGGCTTCTCTGTGGCATATCCCAATTGCTAGCATCACTACTCTTGTCTTTGGGGCCTTTGTCAAGTAAAATGAGGGTTACTTGAACACAAGCACTGAGATACCGCAACAGCCGATCTGCAAACCGGTACCTAAAAGCGGGACGGGAAGCGTCACAGGTGATTATGCTGCACAGAGGGGTGGGTTATGCCCTGGGCAGGGCGGAGCTTGATGGTGAGAGATTTCATCACACTACTCACAGAATGTGCAATTTAAAATTTATGAATTGTGTGATTCTGGAATTCCCCATTTAATATTTTCGACCCCGGTTGACCATGGGTAACTGAAACCATGGAAAGCAAGACCTCAGATAAGAGGGGCCCACTGGAGTCTAAATTCAGCTCCTGGTCTGTCAGCCGGTCTATAGGCAGGTGAGACTACAAATAAAGCAGGTAAATCAGGTACTAGCATCAAAGCCGTCTCTGAGGTCCTGGAGTAATTAAAAGAATAGAACCTCAGGACCGCATGATCTCCTGTTTATCGGTGTCAGGTGATCTGCCATTCATGAGAAAAGGGATGGATATTTCCCATAAGGACTCAAAGAGCACAGCTTAAACATGTTTATTTAAGTTAGAGGGAGAAAGAGGCCTTTCCTGAGGCAGCATTTTGTAACCCCTTCAGGCTTTGGCCCCTTTCCATAACCTCAGCTAAGGGCATTCTTTGGGAGGGATCAGCTGCCACCACTACCCTGACCCTAACGCAGAGACACAGGTGCTAGGAGCTCCTGCCCATCTTCTACACGTGAGCTCTCGCATCTTGCATCATGCATTTCAACGGTAGAGCACCCAGTCATCTTCACTCACGGCCAACCTCACAAATACCGATATGGTATATAGACTCCACGTGTCACCTAGTGGGAGGAGAAAGCCAGGTGTTCTGAGGACATGCATTTTGTCACCAGTATCTCTGAATAGCTAACAAAGTGCAAAACTACAAGACTTCTAACACCACTGAGTGGGCACCCCTTCCACATCAGAGGTACATCAGCCTCTTCCTCTGGGAAATATTCTCCCCCTGCTCTATCCACGTGGTTTTCACACAAGTTATGTCTGCACAGGATTCTGATTCCTCCTTCAGCACCACCACAGGGAGGAGACTCCACCTAAAAAAACACGTGTGGCTTTGCCAGGCCGAGGGAGAGAACCATAGCAGCGTGCACCTTACTAAAATGTAACTTTGTGAAGTAGTAGGGGCCGGTTTGTTACACTCTAAACAAGTCACTCACCTCTCTGGGCCTTCTTCACTTGCAACAAGAGGTAAAATAGTAGCCATCTGATGGCCTACTACGCGTCAGGTGCTAGTGCTATGCTTGGGCTTTTACACTGCTGCACGTACTTTTCTCATCTACTCATTGAGGCAGTTATTATTTATTCCCATTCTACAAATGAGGAAGTGGAGGCTCAGAGAGGTTAAGTAACTTGCCCAAGGTCACACAGCTGGAAATTGGCAGGGCCTATACTGGAACCTAGATTTGTGTAATTCAAAAGCCCAGCTTCTTTACCCTACACAATGGGATGTCTTAGTAGCACCGCACAAGTTCTGGAAAGAGTACGCGTGAAAGGCCCCTCCTAGCACGGGGCGTGCACATCACGGGCACTGAAGAAACAGAAGAGAATGAAGCTGAGTGGAACGGTAGCTGTCCAGTGAAAACGTCACGACACACTGCGCAGCACAGCCCACCACCCTCACGTCTTCGAATCCGTCAGTAAGTATGGTTTAACCCACAATGACTGTGGAAGAGGCAGTGCGTGCTGCCTTAACCAGATCCACTCTCACCGACGGGTTCTGGCCAAGGGGCAGTTTCCGGTGCTACCCAGACCCAAGCCCCTGAGGGTTGTTCCCTGTCACTCCAGCTCTTCCATTCAGTGAACACACTGCTTCCCCTGCCTCCGGCCAGAAGTGTAGAGGCCCTCAAGCACTTTCACCACACCCCTCTGCTCCGAGATTTATGCTTTTAGAACAAGCGATCTGTTCCTCAGTCACTAATTGCCTGAGTTTCAGGAATTTCTTCTGTGGTCACAGGAAAGTCAACTTCCTTCCAAGGCGAAATGCAGGCAGCATGTCTGGAACAACAGTATCTCCTCCACAGGTTTACACAACCAAAATCAACGAAGCTCCTCTCAACTGACCCAGGAAATAAGAACAGGGAAGAGAAACGTATTGACAGTCCACACCAGCATATTTTACACCTGGCGGGGATCATTTTACGGCAATCCCCTTCTCCATAAAATAAATTTATTTTCAGTAATAAGCATGAAATTAAACAAATAAGCAAGACGATTCGGCAAGGAATGCAAGCAGTGAAACTTGTCCTTTCTGGCACTGTGTACCTGACAGTAAAAGTAAAAACTGAATTTAATATTAAGGTAAAAAGGGGGGTGAGTATGGGGTTAACTCTTTAATTTACACTGGCTACTTTGGCTTTAAAGGAGAGGATGGTTAACACTGGAAGAAATGCTCCCAAGAGTGAACTCCACAGTGTTACAAGAATGATTTACACAAGGAAGGATAGAGTTGAAGTCACTCGAGTTCTGTTTGTCTTTGAATCGCTGTGCTACCCATTTGTATTGGGAATCTTCTGCTTCAGTGTGGAACTAGGTAGGCTCACGGGGAACTGCACCCCAAACAGGCTGGATCCATTCCACACTTATGAATTTACGTGTCGCTGAGTCCACTTGAGGTGCGAGCTGACTGCATAATTGAAAGGTCTGAGAATTAGCTTCCATGTAAATTATAATTTTTAATAAAGGATAAGTAACCAAAATGTACTAGATGACACATATAAGTGTGTGTATATTAAAATATTTCAGACACCACAATACCCACAGCAAGGCCTCCCCAATTCCTCAGGGACAGATATTTTGTAACCGACATTGTTTAGAATTGCCAGTTTATGGTAATGATGAAAAGTAAACCAATTTCCAGATAGCTTTATTACCATTTGCAAATTCTTCACAGAAAAATGCACTCTTTATTGCTTATGCATGCAATAGACACACCAACAGCCCACCCCAGTCACACCACGATTATGGGCTACTGTTTTTAGATGACTGCTTTGTACCAACAAGTGTGCTACACACTTTATATCAGCTCATTTAATCCTCACTACAGTAAAGTGAGTTCATATACTCAAGATGGTACAAAGCACAGTGAGGCCTCAATAAATGTTCCTTCTCATCCTTATCATCTTTCTTAATTTCACTTAATCACTGAAAAGTGGGGCTCAGAGAGGCTAAGTAAGTCACCCAAGGTGACCCAGCTAGTAAAGAGCAGAACCAGCATTTAAATTGCAATACACCTGACTTCAAAAGTGAGTTCCGTCCCAAATGCCACTTGGTAAACATGTGCAGGCTATATGTCGCCGAGTAGAAAGAGGAGCTGCCTACCCGGGAGTGATTCGTCAATTCCAAAGACTTCTGTCTGCAGTGAACTCCCTCTCACGCTAACCTTTCGTGACACCTGACGGTGATCGTGGGATTTACAATGAGAAATAGATTTTTGGTCTTTGTCCTACTTCTGGCACAGAGCTTCTGAAACCACTGAAGTTTCTTAAGTGATGAGAGATTAGAAAGGTGTCTTTTGTTATGTGAATGAGGTGACTTTTGGAAAGCACCTGGGATAGGAAGAGTTCATCAGGGGAACCCAACCAGGCAATGGCAGGGTTAGCACTCAGGCCCACACCCTGACCTCCAGGGAGGTGAAAGGAGCTGGAGCTTGAGTCAGTTGCCACTGGGCGCTGGTTTGATCAAGCCTGCCTGTGTCAGGGAGCCTCCAAAAGAATCCTGGAGGGCTGGGTCCGGGGAGTGTGCGGTTGGTGAGCAGGTGGAGATGCGGGGAGAAAGGTCATGTGGAGGAGGCACGGGAGCTCTCAGCCCTTTCCCACGCCCCGCCCTGCGTCTCTTCCACCTGGCTGTTCCTGAATTATGTACTTGCGCAGTAAACTGCGAATCTAGTGAGTTCAGTGTTCTCTGAGTTCTGTGAACCACTCTAGCAAATTAACTGAACCCTGGGGGGGTGGTCATGGAAAGCTCCCATTCGGCCAGAAGGACAGGTAACAACCTGAGCTTGTGACTGGCAGGAAGTAGGGTCTGTAGAACTGAGACCCTACCCTGTGGGATCTGATGCTATCACCCAAGTAGATAACATCAGAATTGAGTTGAATTGTAAGACATCCACCTGGTCCAAACCATTACTGGTTGATGTGGGGAAACCCACCCCCCACACTGGAAATGGCCCCAGAACCTATTTACTGACATTCAGCCATTCATCTCTTTTCAGTTTTAAGAAACATGCATTTATTAGAGTGTGAAGTAAAATATGTCTGTGGTAACTGGACAAATATGTCCCCATAGGCTGCCAGCTGCCAGAGGGCAGGTGGGACCACACCTGCTTTGCTCCCAGAGTGTCCCCAGCACTTACCATAGGTCCTAGAACACCACAGGCACCGAAGATGCTTGAGCTGCATGAATAGAGACGGAGTGACTGACGAGTTCTTTCAGGTGTAGTTTCAGATTGAATTAGGTCCTCACAACAGGACCGCAGATAACACTTTTACAGGAAAAATTTTTAAAACAAGGTTGAAAAAATTAGAAGACCCCATCCCAAGTTTCTTCACTTCACTACTTTCTTGACATTGCCCTCCATGCCAGACCCGGGACCTTCCTTCAGACCTGTCTGGCACCTGCGCTAATCCACCGCCTGCCCCTTGGCCCCTGTGCTTAGCTGCTGTTTCCTTGTCTGTAGCCCCATCTAGGCTGTGAGCTTCCTAAGGGCAGGGATGGTGTCCTCTTGACTGTCTAACTTGATATAATATTTTATGTATGTATTATATGTAATACATAGGATATGTAATATAAATATCTGTATAATAAGTACAAGCATATATATAATCAATAATAAAATAGTCTAAATTTGAGTCTCAAATCTGCCTCCTGTTAGCTTTGTGTCCTTGGAAATGTTAAACACTCTAAGCCCAGTGTATGCATCTATGCAGTGGGAATAATAATGCCTTATTCAGTCCGACTGGTGTAGCTTGGTGGTTGAGCGTCACCCCATGCACCAGGAGGTCACCGGTTCAATTCCCGGTCAGGGCACATGCCCCGGTTGTGGGCCAAATCCCCAGTGGGGGGCATGCAGGAGGCAGCCAATTGATATTCTGTCTCATCTATGTTTCTATCTCTCTCTCCCTCTCACTTCCTCTTTCTCTAAAATCAATGAATGAAAAACAAATTTTAGATAAATAATGCCTTATTCGTCAAGTGGCCATTGAAAATGAACAATGCTAGAATGTCTGACACCTGGTGAGAACCCGACAGCCATCAATGCTCGTTTCCCTTGCCCTGTCCAGCCGCAGGCACAGACGACCTTCTGAGGATGGGGTCAGAAGCTCCAGTTCCTGAGCTGGAGCTGAGAAGCCTGGCCGTGTGCTGACCCTCCAGCCTCCTGCGGGAAAGCTCTGGGGTTGGTCTTCCTTCCCCCAGTCTGGAACCCAGGCTCAGGGGTGAGTCCTAGACTCGGGTTACTAAAGTGACAGCCACCCTGCGTCACGCCCTCCGATGCCCTGTTTCATAGCCCCTGCTGACTTCAGTCTGCCGATTAGCACTCTGCTTTCTGCTTTCTGCTTTCTGCTTTCTGCTTTCTGCTTTCTGCTTTCTGCTTTCTGCTTTCTGCTCCGCGGCGGTCTCTGTGTGTCTCCGGACACACCCACCAAAGTGGGAATCCTCTTGGCAAACGTGCTGGCAGATCCGCCTGTGCAAGCTGCCAGGGACGGGGGAAAGACGGACAAAGCCCAGGCCTGTCTCTGAGAGCTCAGAACCCAGTGGTGGAGGCAGCCGTGCTCGCACAGAGACGCGCAATTCACAGGCTGAGCGCTGAAACTGGTGCAGAGGCTCCCTGGGGCCCTGCGGCGCGACCACAGCCGCCTCCTCAGAGCCCCTGTGGGAAGGGCGCTGAAGCCTCGGAGGAGCAGCCAGCTTTGCTCTTTATAATGGAAAGAGAGATTTTCTGATGGGGTCCCAGCTGAAGAGAGGATGCTCAGCCCCACTGGAAACATGCACAACTGTTAACATGTCGACACAGCAGCTCCAGGCTTTCACCCTCAACCCAGTCTGCCACCCTCCCCAGGAGGAGGTAGAGCCCCCAAAGGGGACAAAAGCCAGATGGAGGCTCCAGGAGGCTCCAGGACAAAAATAGGACACCAGGATAAAAAAGATGGTGTCTGAGGGGACTGGACAAGTCCTTTCTTGGCTCATCCGTATCTCTCACCCTCAATCTCATTCTCTCTCTCTCTCTCTCTCTCTCTCTCTCTCTCTAATCCTCAATTCCCCTGGTAGCTGGGATGATATGAAGGCCCAATGCCTGATACAGCTTAGGTCCTACAAAGATGGCAACATGGGAGAGGCTAGAAGGAGGGCCACCAGGGCAGGCTGCTCAGACCTGCCTCTGGTGTGGGCAAAGGGAGGCCCACACTGCTAGTTAGTTTGACCCAAGCAGGGAAGATTCACAAAGGAATTTAGGGACCACAGCTCAAGAAATAACCAGATTATTAGAAGCAAAAAATCAGCATCTATTGTGTTGAATCATTATGTGTGTGGGTCTTTTTGTTACCAGAACCTAGCCTATACTCACTAATTTTATTTTATGTTTTTTTATTAATTTATTTTTGTTATAGATGTTTCTCCTTTTTCCCCCACTGATTCCCCCTCCCTCCCCGCCCTGTCCCCAGCTTTGTTGTCCATGTCCATTGTTCATGCATACATGCATATAAGTTCTGTGGTTTATTTCTCCCCCACAACCCCTTCTTCTGGGGATTATCAGTCCGTACCCCACTTCCACGTCCCTGGGACTACCCCATTCCTCAGACTGTTATGTTCATTACATTCCACAAGTAAGTGAGATCATATGATTCTTGTCTTTCTCTGTTTATGCTCAGTCATTTTAAAACTGACTATAATACAAGGCAGAATGAAGCAAATGCCAGGTAGAGAAACGAGTCTTGTGCTTAGACGAGAACATAAAGAAATGATGTTTTCTACTTAATGGGTATTGTCTAGCATGGCAGATTGTGCCCTCGCCATAACACTGCTTTATAAAGCTCGGGAGGCTGCGGTTAGAAAGTTAAATAACTTGCACACTATCATGAAACGATTAGTGGAAGGGAATACACATTAAGTGCCACTTCAAAATCTGTAGTCTCTCCATGACACCATGTTACCTCTAGTAGTGGAGGCAAAGATGCTTTGACAGGGGCTGGTCCTTGACTGGACCTGAGACAATGAGAAGGGTACACAAACCAAGCATTGAAAGTAGCCTAAGGTCGTCTACAGATATCACACTCATACAAATTAAGCCATGCAAAAGTGAACCGGAGTTATCTCACAGTGGCTGCAATATTGGAAATAAAATGTGTTTAGTTTATAAAGTGACTTTCTGGCGAGCTAATGAATATTCTCGATTTGAGCGTGCATTTTCCTCTTTCTGCAGGTACACATCACTGCAGTGATGGGCCCATCTACCATCTGTCTGAGTAAATAACTGCCCAAAATCAGGGGCTGAAGCTCTCAGCAGAGTGAGGACACTCTGGTCTTGGCAACTGGCTTAAGCCTCCTCATGGAGAGCACACCAATTAAGGGCACTATTAGGCTTCCATTAGATCCCAGTGGGATTCATTAGAAGAAAATCTTGTAGACTATTTCATCCTAGAACATGTATTTGGATAACCCAGAAGAGTGACTTAATTAAAGGATTACAAACTCATTGAAGTAAAGCTCATTGCCCTGGCCCATTTGACTCAGTGGTGAGAGCATCAGCCTGCGGTCCAGAGAGACCCGGGTTCAGTTCCCGCTAAGGGCATGTACCTCAGTTGTGGTTTGTCCCTGGCCCTGGTTGGGTCGTGCAAGTGGCAGCCACTCGATGTGTACCTTTCTCATTGAAATTTCTCTCTCTCTCTCTCTTTCTCTCTCTCTCTCTCTCTCTCTCTCTCTCTCTCTCTTTTCCTCCCCCTCTGTCTGAACAAAAAATAGAGAAATGTCCTTGGGTGAGGATTAAAAAAAAGAAGAAGAAGAAGTAAAGCTTATTGAAGTAGCCCTGGCCACTTTTGCTCAGTGGTTAGAGCGTTGGCCCATGGACCAATGAGTCGCAGGTTCAACTCCAGTCAAGGGCACATACCATGATTGTGGTTCATCCCCAGCCCTAGTCGGGGTTATGTGGAAGGCAGCCAGTTGATGCCTCTCTCTCTCTCTCTCTCCCCACCCCTCTCTCTCCCCCTCCCACTCTATCTAAAGATAAATAGGAAAATATCCTTGGGTGAGGATTTAAAAAAATTTTAAAAAGCTCATTGAAGTAGTTTCCAGAATGAAATTGTTTCTGCCAAAACTACATGGAAATTACTGTCCCAGGGCAAAAAAAAAAAAAACAATGCCAAGAATCCTTTGCCCTCCTTTTTAATGGGTAGATGGCTACAGTGATCTATAGCTTAATTACTTTAGGTCCAAGCATATAAGACTAATTTTCTTTTCTTTTTTTCATAATAAACTTTTTAAATTAACTTATTTTTGTTACAGATGTTTCTCCTTTCCCCCCGTAGGCACCCTCCTCCTCATCCTGACACCCCCCCCACCACCACCAAACAGTGTTGTCTATGAACACTGAAGACTAATTTTCATCGAGTCTTTCTTGCCATGACAAAACCATATTCATATTGTAGATCTCAGGTCCCCTTCCCAGTGTTGCAAAACTGTAAGATCACTGGGGGCCTGGATCCCAAAACAAAATCCATATTCAGTGAGGCAGCCAGCAGCAGCGGAGAGTCAAGACAAGCTTCAGTTCTGTGACAAGGAATGTACAGACCCGTTGCTGGGTGGGCAGGGGCGGTGGTGACACAGAGCAAAGTCACAGTCCCTGCTCTCAAGCAATCCAGAGGCAGCCATGGGAACCCACAGGTGCAATACAGTGTGGCCAGTGAGGACAGGCGGCGGTTCACACACTCCAGGTGCACCTAGCAGGTGTGTGAAGACAGACTGCTCACCCCCCTGGCTGTTAAGTCTCTTTATTGCTGCTGTAACAGACCACCTGTTCAGTGGCTTAAAGGTGCCTTGGGTATGATCCGAAAGAATGTTTCCTTCAACTCACTTCTTGAGTTCAGAATAATTTTTATTATTTTCCTCATCGTATTTATTACTTTTACTTGAAATTCTATTACCTTGACCTATATTTCCTCTCAGTTCTTTGAAAGTAACTCAATTTAAATTTGTTAAAATGAGGCTAAATCAGAAGTCTGTCGTTTCCCCTTTATTAAAATGTTCCAAAAGATCTTTTGGAAGTGCAGTTTGACTACTATATTAAAATTTTATCCATTAAGCTATTCCCATCAGAACAACTGGGGGAAATGTAGGGTGTGTTTAGAACTATATAGACTTGAAAAAAATTAGGTGTATTTCTGACAGGAGAGAAATGAAATTCGAGTTTTGACAAAGCGTCAATAAGAACTAAATACTCTGCTAATATTGGTATGCATCTAAGGAATTACAAGAAATTTCTACAGACCACCTCCCGACGACATGCATTTCAAACCTTGTCTCCCTCCGCTGCTCACAGTGCTCCCGGACCAGTCGCTTTGGGACAGGTTCTAGAGCCGTACAACCTCTCGCCCTGCACCTTCGCTTAACAAGACAGCAAGTGTACGAGGATTCCTGGAGACCGCTCCTATGCTGCACAGCTAGCAATAACATCTCTCCATGGAAGAGATATAACACCCCATAAATACATCCACTGAACTCAAACTAAATGTATCCCCACTTAATGTCCCATTATCGGGATATGAGAAATTCTCATGGCCTCTCCAATAGCATCCAACACAAAGTAAAGTGTGATGGTGGGCAGCTGAAAAACAAGGAGATGAATTCTAACCAGTTGCAGGGAGCTACAAGTATCTTACTTTTTACAGACAACAGAAGGGTGGTTACCAGAGGGAAGGGGGTGGGGAAGGGCAAACTGGGTAAAGGGTCAAATGGCAGGAAACTAGATTTTTGGTACTGAAGATGCAAGAGTGTAGAGATATCAAATTATAATGTTGCACAACTGAAGTTTATATAGCATTATTAACCAATGTTACTTCAATAAATGTAATTCAATAATAATAATGAAAACCCTGGCAGGTTTGGCTCAGCAGTAGAGCATCGGCCTGCAGACCAATGAGTCTCAGGTTCGATTCCGGCAAAGGGCACATACCTCACTTGTGGTTCATCCCTGGCCCTGGTCCGGTTGTGCGGGAGGCAACCAGTCGATGTGTTCCTCTCATATCAATGTTTCTCTCTCTCTCCCTTTCTCCCTCCCACTCTATCTGCAGATAAAGAGAAAAAAAATATCCTTGAGTGAGGATTAATAATAATAATAATAATAATGAAAGAATATTACTTTTGCAAATTTTATAAAACATAACCAGGGAACCGACCACACACTCACACACACGTGCACGATGTGGGCTTTGGAAAGGGGCCTGTACAAGCAAGGAGACCTAAAGATAGAGCTTCACTGGCTTCATGGTAAATCTGTCTCCAATTCACATTGTTGACCTGATTACCCATGCCCACACCAGTATTGGTTAAGGTAACTCTAACTTCTGTAACAAACACAAAGATGTGTAATGGCTCAAGCATGATAGAGATTTATTTCTTACATAAATTCCAGACGAAGTTTTCTTACTTGGCAGGTTCTCTCCTCTAAATGAGGACTTGAAGACTCAGACTCCTTCCATCTTCAACACGTGAATCCCAAGACTGCTGGGTCCATCTGTATCAAACCACCAAAGGAAAAAAAGCATGGAGGACCACATGAGAGAAGTTTCATGGGCCCAACCCACAAGCAAAGCATATCACTTCCATTCACATTCCATCACCTAAAACCGAGTCCCATGGACATTTCTAACTGCAAGCAAGGAGCTAAGAGTGAAAATTGGCTTTGTTTTAGTTCAGGTCTGCAGAGGTTCCAGGTTTTCACCCTACAGCACTTTGAAGTCCAGTTTACAATCAGACAAGATAGTTACATTAATCTCCGTTTGGTGGTTGCTAGGACAAGCACAAATTTAAGCGAGAAAAAAAACAAATCCACTCCTGTTACCTCTGTGCCAATGAAGTGACCAGCAAAAGACGATGGAGTCATTCTCACATTTCACCACTAGGTGGCTCTTCGGGTCTTTGTATTCCTCGAGTTCTGCTCTAAATTGCTTTTCAGTGGAGCAGGATAAAAGGATTTTCCAGTCATCTGAGCAGCAATATAAATGGCCCTATTCTTCCTGGCCTCACCCAAAGAACGGGTCTGGGCCTGCCTCCACCTCGGGCACATTAGCAACCGAGAGAAAAGAGAAGTCAGCGCTGTTAAACAGAGCATGAGGGATGTCCACTGGAGACAGACACTGAGCACACAGAGCCTGGCCAGAGCCCCAGCTCTGCCCGAATGCCCAGCAGGACATAGCCTCACACAGACTTCATTTCACCATATGTGAAATGGAGACTATAGTACCACTGTAATTTAATACAGTCTTCCTGCTTTTTCAAGTTCTTTCACAAACAGCCTCTACTTTTGTCCTGTGGCATCCCAATGCAGCCAGCATTAGGCATTATTGATCCTACTTTGCAGGTGGCAAAACTAAGGGACTAACATGAAAACTAATTTGTCTGATGTCACAAGCAAGATAGGGGTAGATGCAGGACTCGAGATTCTTCACATTGTTCCCTGCTTTCTATAAAACACAGATAATGCTTTGCCCTCCTTGTACCTCACTAGGGCGTAATGAAGTAAGCCGGATAAATAATCTCATCAGTATACTCATTTTATATAGAGGGATAAACGGAGATTTGGGGAGGTGTAAGCAACCTGCCCATTTTGGCAGGGCTAAGGCTATAATGTACATTTTCAGAGTTCCTCTTTTCAACATTAAACACTTTTATGGGCCCAAAGCACTGATTTTCTCCACTTGCTGCCACATAGAGTATAAATATTTAAATTCTTTTTTAAATGTGTACAAAAGACCTTATTCCTCTCTCCCATCAAATATGATCCTATGATTTTGGCCCATGTCAAGATGAGCCCCACCTTTTACCTGCTGTAGTTGTACATTTGACAACTTTGTCGGGGGTCAGGAGGGGACAAAAAGGAGAAAGACAAAACAGGTGGTAATGAGGAGCAAGCAGCTGGTCCTCCCATGCCCGTGGGAAGCACGTGGCACAAAGCAGTGGTTTTCAAACTGTGCTCCAACCCGCCCAGCTGCACCAGCCACTTCAATGGGTGTTGGTGGAACTGGGGCTGTTTTTCAAGCCCTACCCTCACCTAAGGTGATACTGAAAAACATCCAGGACTGAGGACCATTCTTCTCTCCAAGGTAAAATCAGTCCTAAACGTATGATTTGCTCTTACGTTTGAAACGTTTACCCTAGCCAACAGGAAATGAAAATCTCACTCAGAAGCAATTATATCAAACAGATTTAAAAGGTAGCTACCAGTATTCACTTAGAACTGGAAACCATTAACCAACCAACAGGACTGCTCTTCCACAGACTCTAGGTGAGATGGAAAGAAAGTCACAGCTAAAGAGGGATTCTGTTCTCCAACCGTGTGATTTTCAGATTTACTAATATTTGCTAATGATTTGCACGTGGCAGACACTGTGCTGCAGGCTGTTTAAATTTCAGCTCCTCTCACCAACACGAAGAGACCCGGGCCCTCATTTTTCAGATAACATTAATACTCGAAAATGGTCACGTGACTGAGTGACCCATTGCTTGTAAATAGCGGAGCTGGTTACATCCAACTCTTAGAAATCAGGACACGGAGCGTTGCCTGGGAGTGGCTATGTGTGTGGCCCACTGCCAGCAGTGTATACCTGATTTCTAATCCTCATGCCAACCCTGACACTCAGGGAATGTTCTTACTCCCACTCCCCAGATGAGAAAAGCGACCCTTAGAAAAGGTCGATGACTCTACCAAGAGTCACTGGAGAAAGCAGAGCAGTGCGGCAATGCCAGGTCCAGGGTGTGGCGGTGTCGCTCTGCGCGGCTCCCCATTGCGAGCTTTGGTGTGTGATAACGTGCAGGAGCCAGGGTAAGGCCCTCCCAGCTGAGCGGCGGCCCTGCTCAGAGAGGACAGTCATTGAAGTCATGCTGCAGCGCTTCCTGTTTCCTCAGGCCATTGTGTGCACTGGCTTTGTGGAGAATGGCTTCTTACAACCTTCTGGCAGCAACCCATGACCCGGGCCTGTGCCAAGGTGATTCAGATGCCGCCCGAGTTCTGGGCTATCGTTCAAAGTTTCTCTGGGCCACTTTATACCCTGCCTTGCACGGAAATCCCGTTGTTATGGGCAGAATTGATTAAGAGATCGGATCCGGGCAGCACTCCGCACCGGCCTCGGCGGCCTGGGGCTCCCCCAAACCTGCGGGCAGAGGACCAGGCGCAGCCGCGCTGGGAGCCGCTCCGCGCCCGCGGCCAGCCCGCCTTTGCGCAGGGTTTTGTTTGTTCTGCGGAACAGGCCCCCTGCGTCAGTGCTCCTCGCGAACAGCCGGGTGAAGGGGCCGGTTAGTCACGGATTCCGAGTCATTGTGGAGGGATGGGGCATTTTCAGTGCCAGAGCTTCCAGTGACCTTTTAAATCCTGGGGCATCCAGAGACCTTCCTCCCTGGGCTTGGGGAAGGGAGGGACCAGGCAGTTCCAGACTCTCTTCCTGTTCTCTGCTGAAGCCTCTTTGGGCAGTGATGGCAACTGGGTCTTTATATAATGCCGGCTCTCCATACGTGTCGTCTAACGCAGTCACAATGCTATGTGACGTCACTAAGGCCAAAACAGGCTCTGGTGTAGTCATCTGCAACGTTCAGACCACCTGGCTAGAGTAGGCAGGACCCACCTGGGCGGCCTCTACCAGGAAGCAGGGAGTTCTTGTCCAGTAACAAAAGCGGCTGCCTAAACTGGGTTAGTTAGGAATAGGAAATGAACTGGGGTCACTGAGGGAGACTCTCTGGAAAGGAGCCCCATTTCCTTAGCCAGCTAAGGCTGCTACAATTACTATAACTGGGGGGACTTAAACAACACACTTTATTTCCCACAGTTCTGCGGGCTGAAAGTCTGAGATCAGGGTGCCGAGTAGCTGGGTTCTCAGTGGAGGCCCTCTTCCTGGTTTACAGAGGGCTTTCTTCTCTCTGTGTGCTCACCTGGCAGAAAGTCTGAGCTAGGTCTCTGGCCTCTTCTTATAAAGGCACTAATCCCATTCATGAGAGCTCCACCCTCATGACCCAATCTTCTCCCAAAGGCTTTGCCTCCAAATACCATCACATTGGAGATTAGGGTTTTAACATAGGAATTTGGGGGGGGACACAAGCATTTAGCCCATAATACCCATAGTTCAGGGACAAGGTTTAAAAGAAAAAGCTGATAACTCAGGTGGATCCCAGAAAGAGAGGAAGGGGAGCATTGGTGAGCTGGGTCCCTGAGGTGACAGATGCCAGAACCAGTCCTGACCCAGTGCTCCTGGGCCCCAGTCCTGAGAGAGGAGACCACCTCCCTACAATGTACATGGGGCCTTCTCAGCAAATGGGAGCAGCTGAACCAGCATGTCTGTTCTTCTGAGTAGGACCAGTTTTCAGTGGTGACCCTCAGGGCCACAGCTACCTATACCATGCCTTTGTACAAATTCTAAAATCAAGATTTTCCCTTCTTTATGTGCACTGCTTGGCACAAGGAAACTTGGGTTGGATTTCAGTTTGCACTCATCTTCTTAGCTATGCAGGCTCCACAGTGCATACAATCTGTACAACTCTGTGACCTTGAGTCGCATGACTAGCAATGACAGTAGCAGATTTATCAGACCCCGTGCTAGACTCACTTGAATGGCAAAGCCAGCCCGAGTCCCCTTTTTCAGCTACATGTCTTTTGGACTATAGGGTTCTGACAAGCTCTGGGAAGAGGGGAAGACTCTAGGGGGAAAGATACTTTATGCAAATAAGGCAGTAGGCACCTGAGCAATTAAGTGAACATAAAAGAAGCCTAGCCATCGTTGTCCCCAAATTGCTGAGTTGTTCCCGCAACTTTTACTGCTTCTGTTCACTGCATGCTGTTCTGATTTTTACGTCTTTTGTGTAGGTAGATACTGGGGATTCTCCTGTTCAGGCATAATTGACTTAGGTTTATGTTTTCTTGCTGCTTATTAGCAAGAGGACTAATAGTTTATACTTGTGAACTTGAACAGTGTGAGTCAGTCTTCCAGCATTGGATCAGTTCTGGGGCAATGATCAAATAAATACCAAATGGTAAACATGTTTTCACCTGGGCAAATGGTAGTAAATAGAGATAAATTCAGGTTCAGAGAGCAAGAGTCTCCTGTTGAGTTAGCAATGCTTTCCATGACTGCAGAAGTGGGGCCCTGCCACAACTTTGCCAGCCCTAGCCCACATCAAATTTCTGCAATTGCCTGTTATGACCTACCCTCCCTTTCCCACAGGGTATATGGCCACTCTCTTGCACTTTCCTCACACACTGTTGCTGTTGCTTGACGCTAACCAGAAGCTCTGTTGGGGCAGGGACCGTGCATGTTTTCATGTCCATCTTTCCCATCATAGATCCCACCACTTGGCACAGTACCTGTCCTCAGGAGGGACTTAATAAAAATGCATGACTTGTGCCCTGGCGAGTGTGGCTCAGTGAGGTGAGCTTTGTCCAAGCACAGAGAGATCACTGGTTTGATGGTCTGATTCCCAGTCAGGGCACATGCTGGGGTTGAACACTGGATCCCCAGTAGAGGGCATGCAAGAGGCAGCCAATCTATCAATCAATGTTACCATCTCACATGGATCTCTCTCTCTCTCTCTCTCTCTCTCTCTCTCTCTCTCCCCCCCCTTCCTCTCTTTATAAAATAATTATTTTTTTAAAACACACACATTTTTAAATTTGTAACTAACTGTCCCAGTTTGCCTGGGACTGAGGGATATTTCTTGGTATGTGGAACTTTCAGTGGTAAAACTGAGATAGTCCTAGGCACATAGTTGGTCACCCTAAGACTCAAAATAGATAAGGTTTAAATAGACAGAGGCAAAATGTGAATTCTTTTCCCAAGAGACTTGACTATGAAGAGAAAATAGAGTACTATCTAGAAAGGGGATACAGGGTTGAGAGTTTTTCAGTTCTCTGTTCCCCCTTTCTTATTTTTAAACCATTCTAAAGGCTTATTTCTGGAATGAAAGGAAAAGTGAGGGTGAGCCCGGAGGTAGAGGAGACTTAGGATAACTGACGGAGCGGCATCCTGTCCTCATGAAGTGGAGGGGCGGGATGATGAGCTGTGAGGGCAGCTGAAGGTCCTGCCTGTGGAGAGAAAAACTCATGTGTGAAGGTGGGGCTGGGAAATGGAGGGGAATTACAACAGATGTTCTCCATATTGTCAGGACGTGGGGTGAGGAGAGGGGAAGGGTGGAGGCTTGAATGGAAATGAGAAAAGGCTTAGGGCAACCATTAGGGGATGCAAGAAGACACTAAAACACATTCCTGGTGCCAAGGGATGCGCAGCTGAGCTGGGGAACCATGAATATGCAGCCTGCAGTGTAATTACTGACGAGGTTAAGAGTCCAGCCTGTGGAAAGTGATGCCATTACAAGCCTATTACAATGCATTTCCGGTCCAGAAAAATATCTACCATTGCGCTTAAAAAGAATAGTCAGTGGGCAAGTGTGTGGCTAAACAAGAGAAAAAAAGTACTTTCTAACAGGCTGCAGTAGAAAATGACATAGGAGAGGAAGCAGCAGTAGGTTGAACCGTTGCAGGACTATTATTCATGGGCACTACTTACTGTACTATGGTAGGTGGCGTGATCAGACACACATGTGCTCAGACTGGAAAGCAATCTGGGAAGAAGAGGAATCAGAGATGGGACAATTGGGAGGCTACATGGGGCTGAACACATATTCTTGCCATCCTGGATAACAGAGTGGTTTGGAACTTTGACATAAAGGCAAACCTTGGCTGCCTGGGACTGAGAACTACTCTGCCTCTTGGTGGAAATTTATACATACCCTATTCCAATTCCCCATGATAACCATTTGTGATAGTTATCCAATTTTACCAATGGAAAGACTGCATTTTAATACAGTTAAATCATTGGCCCATGGCTGGTAAATCAACAGAAATGAGATATAGCTCAGTGGATTGATTTAGCCTCTCCCCTTATCCTTCTTACTTTTCACCTCTATAATAAGGGTAATAACAATACCTAAGCACAAGCCTTAGTAAGAATCAAATGAGATCATGTATGCACATGTTCCATGCACCCCACTGAAGCTGCTTACATATTCTTGAGCATAATGGTTCTCAACTGGCAGCATTTTTGCTCTCTGGGGAACATGTGGTAATGGACATATTTTTTATTATCACAACTAGGGGAACGCTATTGGTATCTAGTGGATAAAGGCCAGGGATGCTGCTAAACATTTTACTATGCACTGGACAGCCCCCATGGGGAAGAATTATCCTGCCCCAAATGTCAATACTGGTGAGGTTAAGAAGCCCTATGGTAGTATGATGCAGGGGACTGGGCACCACACACACTAACAAAGCACAACAAAGCCTAGCAAGTAACAGGCAGTTCTTGGTGTTAGGAAACCTGTAGATCTGGATCTTGGACCCACAACTTGCTTTAGCAATTTAGTTAACCTGTCTGAGCTCCTTTCCAAATGGGAATAATAATAGTACCTACCTCATGGGATTGTCAAGGGACTCAGTGAGGTAGTGCTTAGCTCAGTTCTGGCTCATGGGAACAGAGTGTTGGCACCATCATTGATGAAAGGCATGACAAGCAAGATGCTGGGAGAGAAATGCCTTATTTTACTAAACCAGGAAAGAAGAAGAAATTTAAAAACATTGAAGTGACACTATAGCCTTCATAATTGTCACAGGATTACTGTTTTCCTACTGCACAGTTCTATCCTGCAAGGTACTCATCACCAAATCGTTTTGATACATTAAATGATTGTTGAATAATATTCTGCAATACAATGGAATGAATCAGTTTACCACTTTGAAAGGAATTCTATAGACACCAATTTTCTAGAGTTGCAAAAGTTCTTTTATCATTTATAAGACTCATTGCTATATTTACTTGCGGTGCTTTCTTAAGAAATGTTTTATTCAAAAGTAAGCAATTTAGTGATAGCATTTTCATTTGTACGCCATGGCTTGATACCCATTTGCTTTTTTGTCCCCACAAATTCCTTTCTGAAAATATTGCCATATTTTTTATTTGTGCAAACATTGACCTGGATTTTAGAATTTTCTGCAATATCACTTAAGTTTTGACTTTCTCCTATGTAGATATCATTATAATCTATCTTGACTGCCTTGAACAGAGGCAGCTCTCCTTTGCAATATAATCGACAGGCAACAATTTCTATTTTCTGGGTCTCTTTTTGCATTTTCATCATCAGGTCTGAAAAACTAAAAGCAGCCCACCCCACTTTTCCTCTCCTGCTGCTCACTTCCCAGCCAGTCTTTCCTCCTCCGCCTCTCAACCATCTTGACCATGCTGTGTGTCCTCTCTGCCACTTCATGGCTGGGAAAACATTTCTCTGACTTTTTCCAAATCTCTCTCAGATAACAAATCAGCCTCCTCTCTCAGGGGACACTTCAGATTCCATTCAAAAACCTGTTCTTCTGGGAACTTCACACCCTTCACCATTCCTTCCCTGGGGGAGAGTGTGGGTAGAGGGAGTGAGGAAGCACAGAGAGGCAGAAATGAACAGAGGAAAGGAAGAGGAGGAGAGAGGGGAGGGAAGGCGCACAGCTCACAAAAGAAAGGGCAATCATCAGGCTAATAGATGGGACAAAAAAGCACGAAACTCTCAATTCTAATGGCTTCCACATAGGAAAACTGTGTGTGTGTGTGTGTGTGTGTGTGTGTGTGTGTGTGCGCGCGCGCGCTGCTGCAGCTTCAAGGCATTTTATACATTTTCTGAGTTACCCAACAAACTGTGAAGTGAGAAATGGAGGCATATTGTCATCCTCACCCTCTCCCATAAGGAAACTTGAATGCACAGAGATTATAACTTGCCCAGTCTGCCCCACCCAAACTGGGTGAAGAATGGGAGGAGGAAAGGAGAGAAATGGATCCCAGGCTGCCAAACTTAAGCGCTTATAGAAGAAATTTGCCAGAAAAGCTGACAAACAAAAATATCAAAGAGAGCAAGGAGAAGCCAGTGAAAGAAAGGGAAGGAAGGTAAGCAAAGGCACTGATCTGAGTGGAAAGGAAAGGAAGACGGATAAAGAGACAGAAGAGGGAGCCAAAAAAAGCTTAAGAGGAAGAGTGACAGAGAAGAGACTCACACTCAAGGACCAGAACAAGGGAGGTCAGCGGAGGACCACTGGCCTTGGGTCCTCAATAACTCTCACCCACGAAGGTAAAGAGACCACTCCGGAAGCTGTGCTCTAAAAAACAAAACAAAAAAACAACAAAACAAAGAAATCCGGAATCAATAACAACATACCTCCACTACAATCTTTTCAATATAGGCTTTAATTAATGATGCACTCAAAGGGGAGGGAGGAGGAGGGACCAGGGCACGGTTTGGAAGGGGCAGTTACTCTAATATACACTGACCTTTTGCTGAAAACTGCAGAGGGAACAGGTGGCTACCGACGCCACCTCTTGCCCCTTGCCATCCCCACCCCATTACCCAAACCCCATCTTATTTTCTTGGCTCGTCTGTTCCAGTTAGAACCTACCACAGGCTTTTTTTAAAAAAAAAAAACAAAAAAAACACTTGAGGCTGTGATTAAAACAACCCCGAAGTCCTCATCTCACTTTCTTAAGTTTCTTTTATTAATTGAAACTTTTAATCCCGTTTCACCTCCACGTGCAGTTCCCAGTCGTTCTTTAGTCTCAGGAGAGACTCGGAGTCCCCACAGCAGTCCCCAACGGGAGGGTGGTACCTCGCGTCAGTCCCGGCGCGCTCCCTCCTCCCCCGGAGCCCCTTCCCAAACTCCGTCGGGTCTCCAAACGCTGGAGTAAGCGGTGCGGCCGTAGCCCGCGCTGTAATCGTAGGACACCTGGTGGGGCGGCGGGGGCAGGGCACAGTCTGAGAAAAAGGGAGCGAAAGAGGCCAAGGGGCCCGGCCCGTCCTCCCCGCCCGGAGAGTCCACAGCAGCCGGGTACAGTCGGCGCAAGGGCTCGTTCAAGGTCGAGCCTCCGTGGGGGGCAGCCAGGGATGACTTCTTGGTCGGGACACAGGCCGGGGCGCTCCAGGGCTCGGGGTACACTAGGCTTCCCACCGCAGGCGGCGGCTCAAAGAGGCCAGGCTCCAGCTCCGGGGGTCCTCGCAGGACCGTGGCTCCGGTGGGGAACACATCCAGAGGCTCCGCAGCGAGCAAGACGCCTGCCTCGGTGCTGGCCCCGTAGTCGGGCCCCAGCAGCTCAAAGAACTCCAGGGTCTCGGAGCCCTTCTCCAGGTCGCACAAGCTCACACAGGACCCCGACGAGCCGCACCCGCCGCTGCTTGCCCGGGACGGCTCGGTGAAGAAGGACGGGGGCAGGTTGCGGGCACGCAGCGGCACCTTCCTGGCACCGGGGACCGCCGTACCCCCAGCAGGGCCGGCCGCGTCCCCTCCCACGCCCCCAGAGCCCGCTCCGCCGAGCCCGGCCGTGGGCGCTGCCACGGAACCCCCGGGAATGTGGCGCAGCGAGTCGAAGAGGGCGGCTAGGCTCTGGCTCTGCAGGCTAGCGGCCGCCGAGGCCTGCGACGCATCCCTCCGGGGGGCGGCCTTGCCCTGAGCCGGGACCGCGACGGTCTGAGCACTGGAGGTGCCGAGCGCCCGCTTGGCGGGAGTGTCGGCGGCGCCCGGGGAGGGCGGGCCCGGGGGTGCGGCGCCCATAAGACCGCTGCAGCGCTTGATCTGCTTCTGCAGGTACTTGCGGTGGTTCACCTTCCGCTTCGACTTGCCCGGTTTGTCCAGTGCCAGCTTGATGTTGCTGGACGCCGAGTCGATGAAGCTGAGCAGGTCGCGGGTGGCCTCGCGCACGTCCCCGCCCTCGGTGCCCGCCAGCAGTGCGCCGGCTGGCGTCCCAGCCTCATCGTCCTCGAAACAGCAGCCCTTGTCCAGGGCTCCGAAGGCGCCCCCCAGCCCGTCCGGGGAGCCCCCGAAGCCGAAGGAGACGAAGGGGTGCGTGCTGAGGAGCGCCGCCTGCACCGCCATCGCCGCGTCTCCCCCGCGGCCCGCAGCGCGGTCGGTGCGCCCCCGCCCGGTTCCCGCCGGCTGCCCAGGCCCGGATCCTGCCCTGGCGCGGAGCGTGCGGCACAGCCTCCTTGCTCCTGGCCGGGCTCGATGCTCGGCCTCCCGGGGGAGCTCATTAGATCTTGTAAGGGAGGGGCGGAGGGAGGGAGCGCGCAGCGACCGCCCCGGGGGCGGAGGGGTGGGGCTTACTTAGCCTGTCTGATGGGGGGGGGGGGTCCGCTTCCCTAGTTTTCTGGGCTTTCTCAAGCTCATCGTCTTAACCCCTTTGTTTCCCTTCGCCCGGCGCATTTCTCTTGGCTAGCTCCAACCGCAAGAGGTGAGGATGGGGTGGTCCGTCCTCAAACTCCCGCTCTTGTACCACAAATACTTTCCCTGAGGCTGAGAAGATAAGAATCTGGAGAACTGGGTTTCACTCCCAGCCCTGGCAACAAGAGCCCCAAGCTACTGGGCGCTTGCTTATACCCTGCGCTGTCCATACATTGCCTCATTTAATCTTTGAACAAATACCCCTGTGAATTACATGTTATTATCACCGTGTAACAAAAGATGAATCTGAGCCTTGGGTAGTTACGGTGAGTTGGTCAAAGTCTGATTCTATAGCCATTCTAAGCCCTTGACAAAATTTGTGTTCTCTCTTGGCCTTGGTTTTTCCATCTATATATTGGGGGAGGATACTTGTGTCTCTTCAAGCTCTAGCCTTGGTGCTAAGATTCTAACTTTAGTTTCCACAGGACTCTGCTGCTCTTTCTTCTACCCATCGATTGTCAAAAGTAACAATTAGCTTATAGTAAATTGAGGGCAACACTTGGCTCATTTTTTTTATTAGTAGTGGATAGCAGGAGGCAAAGGAGAAAGGTGTGGCTCCCACTAACTCAGCTGGTGCTTGACAGAGAGCCCTGTGTGTGTATAAAACTCTCAGCATCTTAGGACAAAGTATGAATTGAACTCTATAAGTCATACCATTTAGGTTGTCCTTCTGAAACTTCTGTTACATTTCAAGAATCACCTTGAAGTTCACTTAGGCCCCATTTCACCTGGGCAATCCTCTTGGGATAGAGAAAATGAACATTATGGTAAAACGTGGAAGATGATCCAGAAAAGGCTTGGGTTCTGGTCTTAGACCCACCACTCAATAGCTCTGACTTGGGTTGAAATCCTTGCTCTGATGAGGATGGATTTGGGCAACCTCTCTCTGCCTTAGCTTACTCGTGTTAAATACAGGTAAGGTTGCCCACCTTACAGGGCTCTTGTGATATTTAAAGGAAACATCCTGTGAAAAATTCTCATCTGTTGACTGTCCCATAGCCTGTGACGAGTATTTGCCTTTATTTCTCTATAACACAATAAGTTGACTCTCTTTCCTTACGTGTCTTCTCTATCACATGTTCTTCATGGGGATTAAATGAGATCACATGTATGAAGACATGTGTGATAAAGTGTTCTCTAAATAAGTTTTTATAGTTTAGGTGCAGTCTGCATGGGGGAGATATAAACCATCTCTTTCAAAACTCTTTTCTTTAAGCCCCATTTTCAGGATGTAGTAAAACCATTAGCGAGCACCCTGAAGGCACAACCTTACCAAAGAAAAAAAGTGAGATGAACACTCCTCAGTTAGGAGAGGAAGTAGACATTTCCCAAGTCAACATAGCTGAAACAAACTCTTTATTTTTAAAATTCAAGTTGGTTCCATTATAATATAGCTTTCATTTGAATTACACACACCGGATTTTGTCCTCCATGATTGGACTGTCTGTTCCATTCTTGGTGACATCTGCACTCAGAAAAATTGTGTCGGCCTATCCTTGAACTGTATTTCTCACCCCTCAGATGTGGATGTCTGCTCTTTCCTCTCCCTTCCAGACAGGGTCTGGCAGCCAAGAGCACTAACTTTTTTTTTTTTTTTACCTTATTTCAACTGAGCTGCTCTTACAAATCCCCAGACACAGATTTCATGGGACAATACGTTTAACTGACATCTTTAGTCTGAAGTATCTCTCGTACTCCCCAGAGAATTATCTAAGCCGTAATATAATCATATTCAAAAATCAATCGAATATGAAAAGATTCTTATGTAAAAGTCTACATTTCCAGATCATTTGTGTCCTAAGCATCAACGTTGATTTGGAGTTAGATGAGGGGAGGCTCAAGTTCTGGCCTGCCACTTGTTAGAGGAGTGCCCTTGGGTAAGTCAGTTCATCTTCCTAAGGCTCAGTTTCTTCATCTGAAAAATGGAATGGTCATAACTGTTCTTGGAGTCTTTGTGAGAATTACACGACACAACAGGCAAATAGTGCCTCCAAATCTTACTTTTTCTATCTGTACAATGGAGATCATCTCAACTGCTCAAAATTGTTTTGAAATAGTATATAGGAAAGCTCCTGGCACAAATAGGGGCTCCACAAATGTCCTTGCTTTTGATTCCTTCGGCTCCACCCATCCCTTACCAACACATGCCCCTATAAAATCAGCACCCATTGTTCTTTCCCCCAACAAAGTGAGTGAGTATTTTCAAATGCAAGAAGGCAACTATACTTGCCAATTGTAAACATTCAGAAAAAGGCAGTGTACTACAGTAGAGAGAGTGATGAAATTAGAGCCAGAGATTGAGACTGGAATCTACCTCTTTATTATCCAACTGACTATAGAAAAGTTACTTAATCCTCTACACCTCAATGTTCTCATCTAGAAAATGGGAATACTAGTCAGTATGAGTCTATTTGACCAGGCTATTGTGAAAATCAATGAAATAAGGAAGTGGAAGTTCTTTGTCAACCATAAAGCTCCATATACAAATATCAGTTCTTCATGGATTAGAAGTTCTGTAGCCTGATTTACAAAATTGATTCTTACATGTAAAATATCCATCCAGTCACTCATTCATTCAACTGAAAGATACTGGCACCAAGACTGTGCTCAGCACTATGCTAGTATGATGGATTCAGAGATAAGAAGCCATGATTTCTACCCTTTCTGGTAGAAAGACAGATATGCAAACAAGCCTCTATAATGCAGGGTGATACTTCTCAATGGAAGTATATAGTTGATGGAATAAAAGGACTGTCAGTTCAGCCCAGAGAATTTAGGAAAGGCTCCACAGACAGGAAGAATTTGAGCTAAGACTTTGTGCCAAGCAAACAAGCAATATCTCTGAGAACAGCCTGGGCAGAGGCATGGTCATATCAAAGCAATGGTGTTTATAGAAACCATAGATAATAAGGCAACAAGAAAAGTGCTTGAAATAGCTTTTTGCCTAATACCCAAATAAATCCTTAAAGTTTCCAATATCTAACTAAATTATACATGTCAACCCCCAGTTTATGGTCTCAGTTGCTTGTCTCCTTGATCTTTCCTTTAGGGAAGAGCTCTATCTGGGACGAAATTAGTTTCAACAAAGTCAGTGGCCAGCTCCTGCCAGGCCCACCAGCCCCTCTTCCTGTACCCAGAGTGAGCACACTCACTTGAGTGGCTTTGACATCAATACATTTCACTTCCTATGAGGCAGAAGGACCCAGCTCCAGACTGCACTGAGGCCTCTCCATAGAGCTCCAAACTAGAGCTCTTTTGCTCCAGCAATACCTAATGCTGAGCAAGTGGGATTAGTCTCCTTGGGAACCAAGCCCCCCAGGGGCTCAAGCCCTGAACTCTCCCCAAACCGTTTGGGAGAATTGAGATTTCACATTGTTCTTTTACACTTGGATTTCAGGACATTACCTAAACAAAAGCCCACCTGAGAGCTGCCTCCTTTCTTGTGGGTAAATATAGCAGCAGGATCAAAAGCTGACTTATTTATTTTGTTTTTCTCTTTGTAACTTTAATCATATTCCCTGCAGGACAATCTTAGTCCTCAGAGATGTCAGGAATGCACATGCTTAAAGGAGAAATAATTAGGCATCTTTTTTTCCCCCTCCCTCTCTCTCCCCACACCAATTTCCTGTCACTCACTAGTTTGAAGCCTCAAACAAATCAATTCCTCGGTTTCACCACAAAATTTATAAAGTATCAATTTCATCAAAAATGTTACCTTACAAATTGTACATCCCCCAAAATTTTTCTCTCGTTTTGTTTTGTTTTTCTCATCCTTTCCTCCTGAAAACCACATTCTACTAACACTAGATATTATTTTCTATCTAAAAATATTAGATGTTATTCTGGTCACCTATAGTTATATAACAAACTATTCCTAAATAGAGTAGCTTAAAACAATGTTATGTGTTAGCTGTTTGAGCAACTCTTGGCTGGGTGGAGAAAATACTATCAGAGAAATAAAAATTTTAAAAATATGTAGAACTGAAGAAGTCTACAAACTGAAGAATTCATGGCTCAATACACGAGAAATCTATTAATTCCAGAAATCTATTAATTCCATTTCTTTTTCTTTTTTTTTTTTTAATGTTTTCGTTTTAATTGATTTTTTAGAGAGAGGGGAAGGGAGAGAGAAATAAACATTGATGTGAGAGAGAAACATCGACGTGCTGTCTCCTACACGCCCCCACTGTGGATCAAGCCTGCAACCCAGACATGTGCCTGGACCAGGAATTGAACCAGGACCACTCAGTCGATGGGACAACACTCAGTCCACTGAGCCACAATGGCTGGGTCCATTTACTTTCCTTGGAGACATCTTCTCCATCTCCAGGGATTCTCCATTCTCCTGTTCAGTAAATGTGGACTGTCACTGGGCCTGCTATGTACTGTTGTTGTAATACTTCTCTTGGTTATTATCCAAGGACTTCTCTTTGCTTCTCTTCCATGATGTACCCGCTGTTTTTTGTATACCACCTTTTTTTCCTTTCTATTTTCTTCATTATTCAGTGGGTCTGAAAGCATTTCCAGATTAAAAGAACCCATGAATGTCTAGCAAACTTAATGGGAAAAAATCCACACCAAAGCACATTATCAGGAATTTTTGGAATATCAAGAAAGAAATAAGAGATTCCAAGGAGAAAAAAAAAAAAATCAGAATACCATCAGACCTCTCATTAACACTAGAACTTGGAAAACAATGGAATAGTGTCCTTAAAAATCTGAAAGAAAATTATTTCCTACTTTGAATTCTACCGGATCAATCAAACTTGAGGGTAGAATACCAATATTTTTAGACATATATCTTATAAAATTTCCTCTCAAGAAACTTTTTTCAGGGAACCACTGAGCAATGTGCATCACGACACTGGGAGGCCTGGGAAGGAGGAGCAGAGAGTACCCCCCAGGTGAAAAGTTCTGAGTGCCGTGTAAGTAACAGAGAGTTCAAGACAAGTGGCTTTTGAGGGGTGGCCTTTATGAAAGATACAAGGGAGAGAAAGCGGAACTGGACATGGAAAGCGTCAGAGTGCAATGCAAATCTGAGACCCGTGAAAGGAAAAAGGAAGCCAAATCCAGCATAAAAGTCCTCAGTTTTGTAGATCTGACCAAAATTTCTGCAAGGCTCGAGGGGACATGGAAAGCAAAGGTGACTTCTTCAAGGAATACTACACTAGGCAGAACCGGTTAGGCCTTTGCATCACTACCTTGCCTATTCACAGATGGTGGGGCCTCAAGAAGGGTGTGGCCTCAGCTGAGAGGAGGAGGGAAAACAACAACTCGACCTGAAGGCTGCCAGCCACCCTCACAGCAGCTGGGTAAAGGGTTCCCTCTTGAAGAGGGTTCGGAGCAGTGCATTCCATGTCTGCCACATAAGATTATTTTCAGACATGTAGGTAAAAAGAGAAAGAAGAGATCGTTTTCAAATTTTTAAAGTGAGAGTCAGAAATCGGGAGAATATGGAAGAAAATGGTAATACACCACTCTTTTCCTTTCTAAACTGTACAAGTATTTATTTTAATAACACATTTAAATTTAGCAAGTCATTCCATAGGAGCTTTTTCACTTACTTCACAATTACTCTCTCCCTAGTAGAAATAATGACACTAGAATGCTAATAAGGCTATTGTAACAATGTCAAGGGTATTTCTCAAGTGCCTTATCTTAGCAACACATTCAGTATTCTGAATAGCCAGGACTAATCACTTTAGAGATGAAATATCAAGACTGTTTTATGTTGAGGGTAAGATAACAGGATTTTAGGAACAGAACTGTGGTGAAAGCAACTTGATTATGAAAGGTTTAAATTTTTTTTTTCCTTTCAGGTGAGGATTCACACCTATCCAAGAAAGAAATGAAATATCAACATGCTGCAATGGAGCACTGAAAAGTACTTCCCAGTACCAAATGTAGCCAAAAGCGGAATTGGAAGTGCATTCACCGCCATCAACCAAATTAAAATATTCAAGGGTGTTGTGCTTGTAAAATTAATATCTGGTGGGATATGACTTAGAAATCCATATAATTGGGCCCTTGGTCATAAAAAACCAGAGAGAGAAAGAGACAGAGACAGAGATCCTAACATGAGCAGTTTCTTGGTTCAGCTGTTTGTTGTTACCACAATGAGCCCAGACTCTATTTTTATGTCATCTTCCTTGATGTGTTAGTTATCCTTAGTGGAGTGCCTCATGGTTGCAAGATGGTGTTCAATTTGCAGGAAGAAGGGGGACGGGATGCATGGCTGTTGGGTGTACAAAGGACAAGATGCCCTGTTGGATTCAAATATCCAAAACTGTCTAATGAAACCACCAAGCATTTGCTGTCGTTCCCAACAACCTATAATTACAAGTTAGAACTTCTAACTTAGTATCCAACAACCTATAATTGCAAGTTAGAACTAATTTAGTATGAAGAGACAATAAGAAAGAATGTGTAGTTATAGAATATGACCTACAGCTGAAGCAATCTGATACTGATCTGGATAGCTGCAGATAATCTGAAAAAGTGCGTATAATTTTTTCAGTCTAAGATGAAATATTTTTATTACTGTTTAAAACTGTGTTCTCTTGCTGTAACCTATGGTTAATTCTTTTTAATTTAATTTTATTTGCCCAAAATTAGTGATCTGTATAAAGGGTGTGGTGTTTCTTTTTGAGGTGGTAAAAATATTCTAGAAATAGATAATGGTGATGGGTATACAACTTTGTGAATATACTAAAAACCACTGAACCCCACACTTTAAAGGGTGAATTTTTATGGTATATGAATTATATCTCAAAAAAAAAAAAAAATTGGTGGCATGCATGTGTGCTGAGTTCTCATTAAAAGGTTCTCATATGTCAAAAGTTGGAGAAAGAGCCCCTTGGGCAATGTAGGGATGAGCACTAGATCTCTGAAGACACGGAGTCAGCAGTGAGGCAATAGGTCTCGATTGCCTGCTTCCTTTGAGACAATTTTTGGACAGTGAAGAGACAGACCCTGATTCGTGCAGGATGTTAAAGCTGTTCTGCGTAATGCTGAACAACCAGATTTGTTAAGCAAAACAATGAAATGATCAATTAGCTTTCTTAAAATTCTCTCTTCACAGAGCACAGCACTGTTCTGATCCTACAACTCCAAAAGAGGCCATGCACTCTCCCATTCCCAAGGACCTCAACATCCCATCTATAATTGAGGAAAGAACAGGGGTTGAGGCAACACAGAGGACAGAGGAATAACTGGCTAGGAGATGCGGGAAGGCTTCCCACAGGCTTGAAGCCTGGGGAGGAACCTATCATGGATGTATAAACAAGAGGAGCAAAGAACATTCCAGGTGAGGACCCAGCCAGGTCAGAGTCCTCAGAAGTAGGAGACAGATGTGCTAGCAGAAGAGTGAGATGTTCACACGGAAGGTGGTTTGCATGGATGGGAGTGGCTGGAGATGAGGTCATAACCAGAGAAGGTACTTGAATGTCATATCAAAATTTTTGGCATTATTATATAAGCAATGGGAACTATAAAGGATTTTAAGCACAGACAATGGTCAGTTCTTTATTTTCGCAATATTATTCTGTGATCTTATGGAACGGAATACAGTATATTTAGTAATTAAAATGGTACAAACTACCATGCAACAACATTGCTGAATCTCATAAACATTATGTCGGGCCAAATAAGCCAGATGGAAAGGAGTGCATACTGAAGATTTCATTTATATAAAATCCTAGAACAGGAAAACGAATTTATGGTGCTGGAAATTAGAATAGTGGTTGCCTATGGGGGAAGGGGTTGACTGAAAGGGGCCCATGTCGGTTACAGGGGTGTATGCATTTGTCAAAACTCAAGGAACTGTACACTTAAGATCTGTCACATCTGTTTTTGTACATTATGCATAAAACACAAAAAGAAAGAGATCTCACTCTGGCATTAGTATGCAGGATGGATTGGCAGAGAGCAAGGTTGAAGGAGATGAACCTGCCTTTCAATTCTTTTCTCTCCTGTTATAATTCAGTCAGGCCCTGCTCAGTCATGTGGTCAGTCTGCTGCAGGCCAGAGCAGATGAGTCCAGGATGGAGCCAAAAGACCTGATTTCCAAATATTATTGCACCCCTTCCTTTTCCTAGAAATGGGAAAATTACATAAAACATTCCACATGGAATCTTTTTTGTTCAAATACCTGGTATCTTACTCCCCTTAGAAACACTAGACTTAAGTTGAATCACTGTGGAACGATTTCATCAGAACACAGTTTAAGGCAGCTCTGAGCCCACATAGGTTGACACCAAAATGGGACAAGTGCAGACACCAGAGAGACCCAGGGCCTCAGCAAGGCAGGGTAATCTGAGCAGCCCTCAGCCCAATATCCGGTGTGGCAGACAGAAATGCTTAAAGACCTAGATCCTATTATATGAGGTTGAATTCATTCAATTAAACAGCTAAGTAGCTGGGCTCAGCCCTGGAACACTTCTCTGCAGAGCGCTAAAACAATGGCCTGAGGGCCAGCTGAAGTTTGCTTTCTCCGGTGTGAGGCCAGCTGGAGTTGCCTAGCACAGGGCCAAGCTGAGAAGGGCCAACATCGCATAATTGCATTAAACCTGCCTGTTCTTTCCGGAAAGCACTTCCTGACCGCTTCATGGAGGAAATGAGTTAAAAGGGAACTTTCAAATCTTAGGATACCACACCTCTCTTTCAATCCCCTGGCCCCAACCCCTCAGAAATACCTTGATGAATTTAGACTCCCATGGCTAGGGCTAGTTTTGCTATATTATACTTGGTCTTTCCTCATTATTGTTAAAGTGACTTTTGTCGGGCACAGCATTTGGGGCAGCAGGAAATAGATCATATTTCTATAAGGTAGAACCAGGGAATCACTAATTCCATTGTACTTCCTGAGGATCATATTCTGCTTTCAAAATCCACATTAAATTGTAAGAGCTCTCAAAAGCCCTCCCGAATCTTTGTTACCAACTCAGGCTGCCGTGCCTCCCTCCCTCATGCTTCCCAGATACTCTACCTTTTTTTTTTAATCCTCACCCGAGGACATTTTTCCATTTTTTGTTCAGATAGAGTGGGAGGGAGAGAGAGAAAGAGAGAGAAAGAGAGAGAGAGAGAGAGAGAGAGAGAAACATCGACGTGAAAGGGTCACATCCAGTGACTGCCACCCGCACGACCAACCAGGGCAGGGGACAAACTGCAACCGAGGTACGTGCCCTTAGTGGGAACCGAACCCAGGTCTCTCTGGACCGCAGGCCGACGCTCTAACCGCTGAGCCAAACCGCCAGGGCACTTTTTCTTTTTTACGACACTTCTTCATTCATCTGTTCATTCACCCAACAAGCATTTACTGAGTTCCCACCTTATAATTGAAGCAGTATGGGACACTTTCACATATTATTCATTTAGTCCTCACAATAACCCTTTCAGGTAGTTCGTACCATCCCCGTTTTACTGAAGACTCCTAAACTCACAGAGCTGAGGAGCTTGCTGAAGGTCAAACAGCTGGTACTGACCGTGCTTGGCTTCAGATCTAAATCCTGTGCCCAGTCTGCCTTGAATCAGCTAGTACTTGTCTATTACCATCACTTAGTAAATACCTTTTGGGGCCTACTTTGTGCTAGGCACCATCTTAAGCATCAGGGATGCACACATAAATCCTGGTCCTAAGAAGATGGACACATTCCTAATGAGTCCAACAGTCATGTCATGTATTTATTCATTTAGCAGACATTTGCTGAGCACCTGCTACATCCTTCGGACACCATGCTCCAGGTATGGAGAAATGGCATAGTCATGCTTCCTGTCGGGACAGTGTTTGAATAGAGGCATCAGCAGACTGTCACTGGAGCACATAGAGCAGAGTAAATTGTTGTATATGGGAAGTTTGGAGAAGGCTTCATTAAGGAGCGCCGGCCTGCGGTCCGGAGAGACCCGGGTTCGGTTCCCGCTAAGGGCACGTACCTGGGTTGCAGTTTGTCCCCGGCCCTGGTTGGTCGTGCGGGTGGCAGTCACTGGATGTGACCCTTTCACGTCGATGTTTCTCTCTCTCTCTCTCTCTCTCTCTCTCTCTCTCTCTCTTTCTCTTTCTTTCTCTCCCTCCCACTCTATCTGAACAAAAAATGGAAAAATTACATAAAACATTACACATGGAATCTTTTTTGTTGGGCCATAAAAGATGAGGAGAGTTTTTGATAGATTTAAAAGGGGGGGAGGGTCAGGCGTCAGAAAGGGAATGCTAGAGAGAGTCCTTTGAGCCAGGACATGGAGGTATAAAGCTGCAAGGTAGTGTCAGGATATTTTAAATTGTGCCATGTGGTTGAAATACAGAGTGAGGCAGGGAGTAGAGGAAGATAACATTGGAAAGGGTATTTCGAATCTCTACAAAGAGCTCAGGCTTCGTCTTATGGAAATGGAGAGAACCATGAGAGATTTCTGAGCAGAGGAGCTTATTTATCCTGTGTTTCATGGTGTATGGCACACTGCCTTATTCTTGGTAACAGGTTTAGCATTTGTCACTTTCCTGGCACCAGAAAAGACTCTGGCCCCCAATCTGATGCCATTCTCTGTTTACACAGGCAAAATAATGCCCATGCTCTTGCATACAGCAATTTTCTCGCCAGCCCCTCTGCCAAGGCATCCAAGATCTGAGAGCAGTCTTTCTCTTTTATCCAAGGCCACATTGCTGCCTCCACGTTGTCACTGCTACAGATTCTGCTCATTTCTCCTTGGAGATCAGAAGTTGGGCCCATGGAAGAGACACTAAACTAGGAGGAGGCTTAAGGAACAGGGTCCTAGTCTCTACAAGTACCTAGAATGTAACCTTGACCTAGCTCTCATCTATAGATAGTATAGATGATTTCTAAATTCCCTTTCAAATTTAAAAGAGTCTCTGATTTTCATTTCAGAGTCAACATGCTTTACGTTAGGCAAGACAGTGTCTATAGACAGTGTCTATATCTGCAAAGTTCTGCTTTAACATGTGGCAAAATAATTTCCTATGGTTGTAATCTGTTTTATTCTCTCTGTTACTTTTCCTCACACCTCCACACTCTGCCTCCTTCTTGCCCATTCTAGGAAGGCTTCCAGGGATGTTTGCATCTATGCCTCAAGAGAGTTTTGTTTTGAAAAGCTAGAAACAGAGCATGCTAAAGAAAACCCTCTCCGCCAAAGAGGATCTTCTTTGAAATCCTAAATGCAGTGAGGATACCAGGCCACTTGTCCCAAATAGGGTCCAGAGAGAAGGGAGCACTCTTCAGAAGAGAGAGGCAGGAATAGCAAGATTGAGAAAACCTTCTTCCTTAGTATGACCATAAAATTAATCATTCATGGGAGGACATTTTGTAGGTAAAAGGTAACATTACTAATTAATAATTACCCTGGAAGCACAGGCATAAACCAGGATGGCCCAAGGCAAACTGTGTGGTGTAGTCACCCTTTTCAACATAGTGCTCCTGACACTACTAATCCATTAATGTTGGCCCTTGAGTTGAAATGCTTTTATTACATTTGTAATAAAAATAAGACACAGTGGATACTGTGGTGTTATGCCCAGATCCCCTGTGGGAGCTGATGAACTTATTCCTCGGCAGCTGAATCTGCTGTCTGCAGGTAGCTAACATCTTGACCCCCTCACCAAGCACTGCCCACAGCTGGAGCAAACTGCCTTGCCCAAGGTCATATCCTCTCCTAAGTGCACCAGAGACCAGTGACTGGCTGGGTGATGCAGGGATACAAAGGCCAGCCCCACCTTGCTTCAATTTGAGTCAAGTCTGAAAGGCCATTCCAGCTCCAGCACTTTCCATGAAATCAGTGGAGGCTAATGGCAGGTCATCCTCTCCTTCTGCACAATCTTGACTTCCTCACTTCCCTACAGATGTATCTCCCGATAGTCCTTCTCAATCAACCTTCTGCACGCAACTGTCCACCTCAAAGTCTGTTTCCAGGGATCCCTATCTCAGGAAACTCTGTATTCTTAGTAAGAAGTAAACCCCTGGACACACAGATGGCCAATAGGCATATGAAAAGATGCTCAACATCACTAATCATCAAAGAAATGCAATTAAAACCACAATTAGATACCACCTCACACCTGTCAGAATAGCTATCATCAATAAATGAAAAAAAACAGGTGTTGGCAAGGTTGTGGAGATAGGGAACCCTCAGGCACAGTTGGTGGGATTGTAAATTGGTGTAGCCACTATGGAAAACAGTATGGAGGTCCTTCAAAAAATTTAAAAACAGACTACTATATGACCCAGGAATTTAATTTCTGGGTATTTATCCAAATAAATTCAAAACACTATTTTGAAGAGATATATGTACCCCTATGTTCACAGCAGTGTTATTTACAATAGCCAAGATACGGAAGCAACCTACGTGTCCATCAATAGATGAAAGGCTAAAGAAGATGTGGTCCATTTATACAATAGAATGTTACTTGACCATAAAAAAAAGAACGAAATCTTGCCATTTGTGACAACATGGATGGACCTAGAGGGCATTATGTTAAGTGAAATAAGTCAGACAGAGAAGGAATAATACCATATGATTTTATTTATATGTGGGGTCTGAAAAACAAAGTAAATGAAGAAACAAAACAGAAACAAACTCACAGATACAGAGAACAAATTGATGGTTGCCAGATGGGAAGAGGTTTGGGAGGATGGGTGAAAAAGATGATGGGATTAAGAAGTATGATTTCCTAGTCCAGCTGGTGTGGCTCAGTGGTTAAGCATCGACCCATGCACCAAGAGGTTGCTGGTTCGATTCCCGGTCAGGATACATGTCAGGATACATGCCCAGGTTGTGGGCCCAATCCCCATTGAGGGGCATGCAGGAGGCAGCCAATTGATGTTCTTGCTCATGGATGTTTCTACCTCTCTCTCCTTCTTACTTCTTGGCTCTCTAAAATTAATAAAGAAAATTTAAAAAATTTTAAAGAAGTATAAATTTCCAGTTATAAAAAGAATCACAGGGATGTAAGATACAGCATAGGGAATATAGTCAATAATATTTGAATAACTATGTATGGTATCAAATGGGTACTAGACTTATTGGGGTGATCACTTTGCAGCTTATACAAATGTCTAATCACTATGTTATACATCTAAAAATACATACAGTGTATGTCAACTGTTACTGGAAAAATAAATTTAAAAAGAAGTAAACCCCAAGGTTAACTTTTTAATTTTTATCTTAATTGAATGGGTCAATTAGCATATTTTCTTGTTCCCCCATTTAATTGATCTTAATATAAAAGCTGTCCTGTAAAGTACATGTTTCTTCCATCTTTGCAATCAGAAAAGTGCAAGTCTCCTCCTCCTCTGGCCTCTAGTGGAAGAAACAGCATTGCTCTGTGGTTCCACAGTAATAAAGTGGAAAAAACATTCTTAGGGAGACAGGAGACCTGGGCTTTAGTTCTGGCTTTGCCAGCAACTCACTATGATGTGCACACATCACTTCCTTTCTCTAGGTGGGTCCAAAATACAGGACTTAATCAGAAAAAATACCCAAAACATGAAAAGAAGGCAGAAGGTGGATCCCACATTCTTTCAATGTTATGCAGAACAAAGACCAGATATTGTCCAGAGGAATGTATTTAATCTCTCTCACCATTGCTATTGATTGAAGGTGCCAGGTTTAGTAAAGTTACTTATGACCTGGTGGAGTTTTGTCCAGTAGACAATAATTTCTGTCTGTGAAACAGATAACCACAAAGATTTATAGCCCAATTTTTTGTTTTTATTTTATATGTAATTCAATAAACTTATCCTTTCAATGCTTAATATATATACTTGGCTTCTTAAATATTATTTGAACCAATCATCATCTTAGTGATTCCCTTGCTCATTCATTAGTTACATAGAATCGCTTATGTGCGGTTCATTTTATATTTGTCTGAGAGTCGTGATTTTACCTTTTTAAATATTATGCTTCATCAGGCTTGATCTGTTCCAAAATACTGGAAGAAAACCCATCCACACACCCATCTTGAGAACTCAAAGATCTTACAATTTTAATGTAGCATAAAGACGTCTAGTATACCTTTCTGTAGAAATCCTCTGGATCGTGACCCTCTGAGAGCAGTCAGCAATACCTGAGTTACCAGACCCAGCATCCCTGATCACTGTGTGGCTGGGGTGGAGGCTGGGAAAAAGGCAGCATAGCCAAGGCTTAGTGAGAGCAACTTTCCCAAGTTCTGAAAGTTATATATTGTTAGAGCTGGGACTCACAGCAGGCTTGTCTTGCACTAAAGGCAGGCTCATAGCTACACTCCTCACATATTCACACCTTGTCTCATCTGCCCATATCCCCAATGTATAGTACATATGCCTAGTACATAGCAGGCACTCAATATATACTCCATGCAATTAAAAATTTTTAAGTATTCCTAGTGACTGGAGCTTGGATGTTTCCAAAGGACCACTTCTATCAATTAGCCTCACTTCAGAACACTAGAAAGGACAGACACCAGGAGCCAGACAGGCCTACGTTCTGTGTCATCATTGCCATTCCGTGGCCAATTTAGCAGTGTAACCCTGAACCAACAATGAAATCATAGGAGCCTCAGTTTCCTCTCCTGTCACATGTGAATAATCCTCATATTATTAATTCTTGATCCCTGTTCTGAGGATTAAAATAGAAAAAGGAGTGAAAAGCACTTAGGACAACACCTGGCCCAAAGGTGCCCCCACCCAGAATTGTCTCTTGGTCTTTCTTTCCCCCCTCAGAAGACCCTGGAAGCCTTTGAGGCCTTCGCTGGGTTGCTGCTTCTACCAGCCCCCTCCCCAGCCACACAGTGATCAAGGGATGGGAAAATCTCTCTGTTCAAACAGGTGTCACTATTCTAAACCTACGGTCTCATTTCCTGATCTTGTCTTAATCTGCTCGTCAGTGGGGAAAGTTGATTTCTTGCACATTCTTATATCAGTGGGAATTTCTGCCCTTGGCTGACAGGCATTATGGGCTGGCTTTGACATACAGCCCTACAGGGCCCAAACAGCCCCTTTTCTTTCCCGGTCCTGAAAGGGAGCTTTGTGCCAAGGATTCATTAAACTGCACTGCACAGCCCCTTCGTAAATGGGGCTCAATAATGAACAGTCGATTTAACTGGAAAAGCTGCTGGAGCTGTTAAATTAAAGGGAAATAAAGTGCACTTTAGACTCAGTCTGCCAGAAGAAATGGTGACCTAAAAGGAAAATCTTCGTTTTTATTGAATTGAAGTTTTTAAGAAGTTTAATATGTCCAGGAAGCTTCTCCTGACGGGCAATGAGACAGACTCAGAACGCAGGCTTGGGATAGTGTGCTTTATATTTACCATCATGGTCCCAAAGTGAGTCTCAGGCTTATAGAGGGTGCAAAGGAATGATCTAACGTTGAGAAGGAAATATCAGGGGGTGCTGCAACATGCCACACAAAAAGTGGATTTTTAAACAAGGTTTAAGCGTTTTAAAACCAGGCTTTCTCTTTCATTCTTTGAACATTAGAAGGACCAAGAGCCATTCTTTTCCAGTTTTCTGCTTTCTTTCAGGGAGGAGTCCTGGTTGTTTCTCCTCATACGCCGGCTTGGTTATATTTGATCTGAGCAACGTGTTCTGACATCTGACTCAGTAGCCTCTCTTTTAGGTTTGAGATTTTCGGAAGTATGCCTAAGTGCTCCAGAGAACTTTCTCTTCAACTTCGTCTTCTAAGTTACAGAACGTCTTAGCATGGCAAGATACAGCTTCTACTCACAGATGCTGGCATGTTGTAGGTGTCAATAACCCTCACGTGCAAGAAGCAAAAGCCACTGTTCTTTGGCAGGTAAAATAACCATACGGTCATCTTACCTTTTCTCTGCTAAGCTGCTGTGAGCGTGGAATTCTTAACATGTTCCTCCAACCTCCTTGTTTTTAGATCTTTATATAGAATCTGCTCCAGGGTTTGTTATAGACATCACAGTCCCAGTCAAGGCCTTTTCTGGTTTTCATCTGAAGCATCATTTTATTACCAAAAACAACAAAGTCAGTAATCTCAGGTTTTAAAGAGAAATCTGAAAGGCAATGTGAAATAAAGAAAGGCCCATTTCCACCCTCATTGTTCAGGGTCACTGGAATCCAAACATAGATTTCAGTTGCAAAGCTGTATAGAAAAGGCAAAACTTCCTAAGAAGTTTTATGTTCTCCTTCTGAAACCTACTTTATCTCTTATTTTGAATTCTGAGCCATCAATTAAACTTTTTAGGATTCTGCATTAGGCAATTCAAAGCCACCTTGAAAATATCCTGAAGGTGATAAATATAAATCTGTGCATGTATTCATTTTTAACAGTAACTATGGTGACCCACTAAATAGTATTGTTTTATTCTTTGTCCATCTACCACTAATGAGTCACGGTCAGCCAAAATAAATCACGGGCTCTCCACACCATAAAATTCTGGGTTCATAATAAAACTGTAGCCTGTGACTACTTCTGAGATGGTCTTTGCCCACTGTGAGCCCCCGTAATTATTAGAGTCAACACCTACAGCAAAGCAAACAAACTTTCATTCACCTTCCATTAAAGATTTGCCAGAGTTGCCCAACCAGTCTGGCTCAATTGGTTGAGCTTTGCCCCAGGCACCAAGAGGTCACCAGTTTGATTCCGGTCAGACACATGCCCAGGCTGCAGGCTCGATCCCCAGTGGGGGATGTGCAGGAGGCAGCCCATCAATGTTTCTCTCTCATCAATATTTCTATCTCTTTCTCCCTCTCCCTTCCTCTCTCTCAAAAATCAATAAAAACATATTTTTTTAAAAAAGATTTGCCAGAGTCCAAATTGGCTATGCCATCCTGTGTGGATTATGTGGGCCTGATTACACTTTGACATTTAGCAGTGGGGTAAATATTCATTAAGAAATACATATTAGCCCTGGCCGGTTTGGCTCAGCAGTTAGAGCATTGGCCTGCGGTCCAGGGGGACCCGGGTTCGGTTCCTGCTAAGGGCATGTACCTTGGTTGCAGTTTGTCCCCAGCCCTGGTTGGGTTGTGTGGGTGGCAACCACTCGATGTGTTCCTTTCACATTGATGTTTCTCTCTCCCTCCCTCCCACTCTACCTGAACAAAATATCTAAAAATGTCCTCAGTGAGGATTAAAAAAAAAAAAGAAATACATATTAGCCCGGCCAGTGTGGCTTAGTGGCCAGGCATTGACCCATGCACCAAGAGGTTGCTGGTTCAATTCCTGGTCAGAGCACACGCCCAGGTTGTGGGCCCAATCCCCACTAGGGGGCATGAAGGAGGCGGCCAATTGATGTTCTCTCTTATCGATGTTTCTATTTTTCTCTTTCCTTTCCTCTCTCTCTAAAATCAATAAAGAAAAAATATTTAAAAAAAATAGAAGAGCCCTAGCCAGTTTGGCTCAGCAGTCAGAGCGTCGACCTGCAGTCCAGAGAGACCTGGGTTTGGTTTCCACTAAGGGCACGTACCTCGGTCGCAGTTTGTCCCCGGCTCTGGTTGGGTCGTGCAGGTGGCAACCACTCAATGGGTCCCTTTCACGTTGACGCTTCTCTCTCCCTCCCACTCTATCTGAACCAAAAAATGGAAGGATGTCCTTGAGTGAGGATAAAAAAAAAAAAGAAGAAGAAGAAAAAATACATTAGACCAGACCAAATTTTACCATGGCGTCAGCCATTCAAATGTACTCTTCTAGTCATGAGTTATCCATACATGAACAATTATAACCTATTCAAAAACTATTTAGCCTTAAAGATGGGAGATAAGACTTTCTGGATCTGCATAGATTCAAACACAGGCAGACTACAAGTGAAGAAGAATGTAAATATATTACAGCTTATCTAAAGGGAAATGACCAGGAAAGTGATGGAGATCAAAATCAAAGTGCAGAAGGAAGTACGTTTCTTTTCTTTTTTTTTTTTTCTTTATTGATTTTAGAAACACAGGAAGGGAGAGAGAGAAAGAGATAGAAACATTGATGAGAGAGAACATCAATTGGCCACCTCCTGCATGCCCCCCACTGGGGATTTAGCCCACAATCTGGGCATGTGCCCTGACCAGGAATCTAACTGGCGACCTCTTGTTGCATGGGTTGATGCTCAACCACTGAGCCACACATACCACACTGGAGGTATGTTTCTATATGACTCAGAACATTCCTTAATTCTTCTATTGGTTTTAATGACTAAAATTTTATGTGCCTTTTTTTTTTTACCAGTGTGTAATCTTTCTGAGGACAGAAAAGAAGTTATTCTTAGTGCCTGTGGGACAATTACAAAAGGTGTGAACATATGTGTAATGGGAAACACCAGAAAAAGAAGAAAGGAATAGAAGAAATATTTGAAACAATAACATCTTAGAATTTCTCTCAAATTGATGTCAACATCAAATCACAGATCCAGGAAAATCAGGAACACCAAGCAGGATAAATACCAAAACAACAAAATACTAAGACCTATCATTTTGAAACTACAGAAGATGAAAGATAAATAAAAATGCCTGAAAAGACCCAGAAGAATAAACGCCTTCTTATGCTAACACTAATCAAAAGGAAGTGGAGTAGCTATATTAATTTCACACAGAGTAGACTGACAGAAATTTTATCAGGGATAAATAGTGGCATTGCAGCCCTGGCCAGTTTGGCTCAGCGGTTAGGGCGTCTGCCCATGGGCAGAGGGACCCGGGTTCGGTTACCACTAAGGGCACGCACCTTGGTTGCAGATTGTCCCCGGCCCTGGTTGGGGTTGTGTGGGTGGCAACCACTCGATGTGTCTCTCTCGTATCAATGTTTTTTTTTCTCTCTTTCTCCTCCTCCCACTCTATCTCAAGATAAATGAAAAAAAAGAAAAAGAAAAAAAATGTCCTTGGGTGAGGATAAAAAAAAAAATAGTGGCATTGTGTACTAATAAAGGGGTCAATTCTCTAAGAAGGCACAACAGTCCTTAACATGTCTGCATCTAACAACAGAGTGCCAATATATGTGAGGCAAAAACTAATAGTACTGCAAAGAGAAATGAATAAATCCACTATTATACTTTGAGGGCTCAACATCCCTGTATCAGTAATGTATAGATTCACCAGGCCGAAAATCAGTAAGAACACAGTTGAACTCAACATCATCAATCAACTGGATATAATGAACATCTATAGAGTACTTCATTCAACAGCAGCAGAATGCATATTTTCCCTCAAGCTTACATGGAGCATTCACCAAGATAAACTATATTATGGGCCATAAAATATACCTTAACAAAATTTTTTAATTTATTTTTTTGCTGTTGAATGTATAACAGATGTCCCCCCTTGTTCCCCGATCGATCCCCTCCACCCTACTCCCCCCACCCCTCATGCTGTCTACTCTACTGCCAGTGTCCATGGGTAATGCATATATGCATATCAGTTCTTTGGTTAATCTCTCTCCATCCCCCGCCCCTTCCCTCTGATTCCTCAGTCTCTGCCATGCTTCCATGTCTCTGGATCTATTTTGTTCAACAGATTATTTTGTTCATTAGATTCCACATATAAGTGAGATCATGTGATACTTGTCTTTCTCTGACTGGCTTATCTTGTTTAGTGTAATACTCTCCAGGTCCCTCCATGCTGTCTCAAGGGTAAGAGAGCCTTCTTTTTTAGTATTCTGCATGGTACTCCATTGTGTAAATGAACCACAATTTTTTTATCCACTCATCTACTGATGGGCATTAAAGTCATATAATGTCTGCTCTCAGACCTAATGGAATTAAACTAAAAATCAATAACAGAAGGATAGCTGGAAAATCCCCAAATACTGAAGATTAAACAATGCATTTTAAATAACATATGGGCCAAAAGAGAAATCGCAAGAAAAATTAAAGAATATTTTGAACTGAAAATTAAAACACAATCTTTCAAAATCTGTAGTATACAGCAAAAGCAGTGCTTAGAAGGAAATCAATAGCATTGAATGCATTTATTAGAAAATTTGAATGATCTAAAATCAATCATCTAATCTCTCACCTTAGGAAACTAGAAAAAGAAGAGAACATTAAATCCAAAGTAAGAACAAGAAGGAAAAAGTAAAAATTAGATATATCCAAAGAAACCCGAAACACTGATTTGAAAAATATGCACCCCTATGTTCATTGCAGTGTTATTTACAATGCCAAGATATGGAAGCAGCCCAAGTGCCCATCAGTAGGTGAGTGGATAAAAAGCTGTGGTACATTCACACCATGGAATACTGCTCAGCTATAAAAGAGAAGGAAATCTTACCCTTCGTGACAGCATGGAGAGACCTAGATGGTATTATGCTAAGTGAAATAAGCCAGTCAGAAAGAAAATACCATATGATTTCACTTATATATGGAATCTAATGAACAAAATAAACAACAAACAAAATAGAAACAGACTCGTAGATACAGAGAACAGACTGACAGCTTTCAGGGGTTGAGTGATTAGGGGACTAGGTGAAAAAGGTGAAGGGATTAAGAATTTTAAAAAATCACAAAGAAACAACAGTATAATGATTACCAGACAGAAGAGGGGTGGGGGCAGAAAAAAGAGGGTAAATAGGGAATAAATTGTGACAGGAGGAGACTAGACTATGGGTGGTGAACGCACAATACAATATACAGATGATGTATTCTAGAATTGTATACCTGAAACCTATTTAATTAACCAATTCAATAAAATATATATTTTTTAAATAGAGCAGAAATCAATGAAATTGAAAACAGTAATCAATGGAGAAATACAATGAAAATTATAGCAGATTCTTTGGAAAGATTAATAAAATTGGTAAGCCTCTAATGAGGTTAACTAAGAAAAAAAGAGACAAGACATACATTACTAATATCAAAAGTAAAACAGGAGATATCACTGCAAATCCCATTGATATTAAAAGGATAATAAAAAAAGATGATGAACAGCTCTATGACCAAAAGTTGATTATCTAGATGAAAATGCGTCAATTCCTTAAGCCCTGGCCGGTTTGGCTCAGCGGTTAGAGCGTCTGCCTGCGGTACAGAGAGACCTGGGTTCGGTTCCCGCTAAGGGCATGTACCTCGGTTGCAGTTTGTCCCCGGCCCTGGATGGTCGTGTGGGTGGCAGCCACTCGATGTGTCCCTTTCGCATCGATGTTTCTCTCTCTCTCTCTTCCTCTCTCTCCCTCCCACTCTATCTGTACAAAAAATGGAAAAATGTCCTCGGGTGAAGATAAAAAAAAAAAAAAAAAAAAAAAGATACAACCCACCAGATTCAGACAAGAAGACATAGACAATCTAAATAGGCCTATATCTGTTAAAGAGATTGAATCAATAATTAATAACCTTTCTAAACAAGAACCACCAGTCTGATATAAAGCTTGACCCTGAATAAGGGTGAACGATGCAGGCAGGTCCAAGTAGAACACAAGGGGGAAACAAAAGTTTCTATCTAGACAAGCTGTCAACTATGGTTTTGACAGCTTGGGAATACTATTACCAATGCTGTTGTCACAGTATCACCTACTTTAATGACTCTCTTCATCACTTAAATCATTGCTGGTCTCAATGAACTTAGAATCGTCAAAGATCTAACTGCTGTTGCTATTGCTTACAGCTTAAACAAACAGGTCGGTGCTGAAAGAAATGAGCTGATTTTTGCCTAAGGAGGTGGCATTTTTTTATTTTCAAACCTCACTATTGAAGATAGAGTCTCATCTAAAAGGTTAAATCTACAGCTGGAGACAGCCACTTGGGTGGAAAAGACTTGGACAACTGAATAGTCAACCATTTATTGCAGAGTTCAAGTGCAGGCATAAGAAGAATATCAGTGAAAACAAGAGGGCTGTCCATCGCCTCTGTACTGCTTGTGGACGTGCAGAGTGGACTCTCTCTTCCAGCATCCAGGCCAGTATTGAGGTTGAGTCACTCTATGAAGGAATACCCATATCCAATACCCATGCCCAGTTTGAAACACTGAATGCTCATTTATTCTGTGGCACACTGGACACTGTAAAGAAAGCCCTTCAGGAAGCCAAGCTAGACAAGTGCCACATTCATGATATTGTGCTGGTGGGTAGATCTACTTGTATTCTTTCTGGACCACAGGCCGACACTCTATTCATTGAACCAAACTGGCTAGGGCTCTACTTGTATTCTCAAGATTCAAAAACTTCTACAGGACTTCTTCAGTGGAAAGGAACTAAGTAAGAGCACTAAGTCCAGTGAAGCTGTTGCTTAACATGCAGCTGTCCGGGCAGCCGTCCTATCTGGGGACAAATCTGAAAACAGAAGATTTGTTGATATGGGATATTATTCCTTTTTCTCTTGGCATTGAAACTGCCAGCAGAGCCATGACTGTCCTCTTCAAGCACACTACCCATCCCACCAAGCACCACACCTCACTACCTATTCTGACCACCAGCCAGGTGTGCTTCTTCAGGTTTATGAAGACGAGTGCCCCATAACCAAGGCTAACAACCAACTTGGCAAGTTTGAACTGACAGACATACCACCTGCACTCTGTGGTGTTCCTCAGATTGAACTTACTTGTGATGTTGATGCCAGTGGCACCTTCAATGTCTTTAATGTGGATAAGACTACAGAAAAAGAGAACAAGATTACCATCACTAACCACAAGAACCGTTTGAGCAAAGAAGACAGGGAACATATGGTCCAAGAAGCTGAGTACAAAGCTGAAGATGAGAAGCAGTGGACAAGTATCTTCCAAAAGTTCACTTAATGCTTTGCAAGCAACATAACAACAACTGCCAAAGATGAAAAACTTCAAGGTAAGCTCAGTGATGAGGATAAACAGAAGATTCTTGACAAATGTAATCATTAGCTGGTATGATAAGAATCAGACTGCAGAGAAGGAAGAACATGAGCATAGCAGAAAGAGTGGGACAAAGTCTGCAACCCTATCATTCCCAGGCTGTACCAGAGTGCACGAGGTAAGCCAGGAGGAATGCCTGGGGACTTCCCTGGTGATGGAACTCCTCCATCTGGGAGCTCCTCTTCTGTCCCCATCGATGAACAGCTTGATCAAGGCCACCTGAACATACATTTAGTTTTGTTCCATACAAAATATTGAAAGACCCAAATTTGTAGCACATTCCATGGGAGTTTTCAGGCCGAGCTGCTGTAGTAAGTAACTGGCTGAGCTGCTGTAGTAAATAACTGGCATTCTCAATTCTTCAGTATAGAATATGTGCACAGGAAAAGGAAATAACCTAGCCCTTCTTAGGCATTGCATTTTAAGTGGAAAGTGAAATGTGTTAAACCAAACTGTATTGAAAATTGGCACTAAAAAAAAAAAACTACAACACAAACCACATATTTTACTGCATTCAGATACAGTTTTGCTATAAGGATATGGGTTCAAAAACATAGAGGTGTCTTTCCCTGGGATCTAAATGGTATAAATTATGAGAGTGGATGTTTGAGCACCAACTACCAAGTGACAGTGCTATCTACATTTTCTTTAATAAATACATTTTGTGTATATTTATGACATGTGAGGCCTCTGAAGTGCAGGACTCAACAAAGGACTCATCTTTCCCAGATGTTGTAGGTATTATTCTTAAACCCATTTAACAGATGAGTAAACTGGGGCTTTAGTCTATCAGTCAGCATAAAATAGGAAATAGAAACATCTCTCGATACTTCAAGCAGAATAGGACATAATACACAAATTATGAGTTTACAAAATGATAGGAAGGCCCAGTCATAGAGATAGAAAGCTACTTTCTCCATTACAACAGAAAAGGAGAAATTACATACAGATGAACTTGGGCTTTGTTTTAGGGAGAGTGGGTATAGATGTGTACAGGAGATGAAAATGCTTCCATCCAGTGGCTTCTTTTGGTCAATAAAATGAGGCAGCTGAGAAGACTAGCAGAGTGAGGTTGGAGGTTTGAGAAGTAATTAAAGGTATAAAAGTGGATGTGTGGAACATGTTAAAAAAAAAATAGAAAATGTTCAAGGAAATACTGATGGCCAGACAGTACTTCAGATTCAGTGAATGATGTTAATCTTTCATTTTAGGCAATCTAGTTATGTGCTCTTTATGTCCAGGACCTTTGCCAAGTTACATTCTGATTTTTAGTTTCATAGTCTGAAGTATGTAGATAAGAAGTCTTTATACTTTTCCTTTATGAAACATAATACTTGTTTCAACCCTAGATGTGTCATTGATATAGGCCCAAGCCAAATCCAAAGTCCAAAAGAGAATATAAAGTCTTATAAAGCTCTCTTTTAAGACATATGGACATTCTACAGCGCAGAACCTCCAAGTCCCAGCTCCACAACAGAGGCAAAGGTAAGTGTGGACCCCTGCCTATGGGGGGAGTCAGTCCCAAAGCGGGAGGAGGAGACATTTTGAAGAAAAGACCAAGTTAGTGTCTGTGAAATGTGCTACTGTACCAAGGAGGTAGGGGTGAGAGAGTTGTGCTTTTAGACAGGAAAGTGGGATAAAAGAAGACAGAAGGAGGGTAAAACTGTAGAGGTTGGGGTGAAATAATTATAGTAATTAAAAACCTTTGGGCCCTGTTTGCCAGGATTCTGAGATGGGAAGTCTCTTCCTAGGTGTTTGCATTTATTACTTAATATGAGGCGCCTAGATTGGTGGTCTTCGAAAAGAGTGAACATGTACCTAAGGGTGTGAAAAGCCTCTTCAAAACTACTCAGACAGGAGAAGTGTTAGCAAGATGAATGCGCATACCCTACATTGGTTCTCAACCTGTGGTCGCAACCCCTTTGGGGGTCAAGCGTCCCTTTCACAGGGGTTGCCTAAGACATAACAGTAGCAAAATTACAGTTATGAAGTAGCAACAAAAATAATTTTATGGTTGGGAGTCACCACAACATGAGGAACAGTATTAAAGGGTCACAGCATTAGGAAGGTTGAGAACCACAGTCTAACCCTATGTGTTCTCTTCCCTAAAATTGTTTACAGAGGCTTATTTCCCAATCCATCTCTCACAATTGTCCTTTTACTTTAAAAAGCAGGGGATAGCCTTTCAATCCTCTCCCTTCCTTTTGCTCTTTCCCTTTCTTTTTCCTTTCCTTCCCTCCCTGAACAACCCAGTCTTAACATGTTTGGTGAGGTAGGGCAAAGCTGACATCTATTTGGCAGTCAGAGGGGCAGGGTGCAGAAGGGTAACTGAGGTGGCCAATGGCAAGAGGTCAGAGCCCAAGCAATGAAGGGATACCACCAACCCAGGGGGACAGCCTGACATGGGGGAAGTAAAACTTCAATGAGTGTCACAGCCAAAGCACTGTGAGGAATGGGGTAGGATATGCCAGAACCCAAACAAGGTAAGGACACATCCATGTGGAGGGAGTGTCCAGCATAGTGTTGGAGAGGGTTGAGGGGGCATTCATGTAGGAGAATGGGTAGAAACAGAGGTGAGAAATAAGCGTCACACAGAGAGATTGATAAATATATATATGATCAAGAGCCAGGATTCTTACTTTCAGAAAAGAAAGTTAGAAATACTGAAGGTGTAGCTGGTGATTTCAGTGTTGCCCAAGGAAGTAGCCGTGGTGGACCAGGCGAAGTCCCTGAAGGAATCTACAGTGAACATAAGACTGGTCCAGCAAAGTCTGACTGACAGCTGGCAAAGTACTCTAAATCCCTGCTCTTAGGATGTAAGAGCCCTAACTACAGCTAGTGTTGCTATCACTTTAGAGTTGCCCGAGAGAACCCCAAACTGCCCATCATCCTCTACCTCCTTCTGAGTCTTTATAAAACAGCAAGTCTTATTCCTTCTTTCAAAATCAATTCCTTTAGGTTCCACCATAAAAACATCATGTGTGGAGGAGGAAAAATGGCGGCAGAGTGAATGGAAGCTACACAGACCATCTCCCAGGACCAAACTGGAATTACAATGAAAATAAAGACAAATCATCAGGAAGGGGCAAACGAAAGGCAGCTTGGAGGACCACATAACCAGGGACACTGACTCAATCCTGGTATGCTTGCAAGGACGCGAGAGGGGGCCGGGAGCCCACGGTCCACAGTGGCCTGGGCTGGGACCAGGGGACTCGGCTAGAAGCTGCGCCCTTGGCTGGGTCCTGCGACCTCAGCTGGGTGCTATGCCCTCAGGTTAAAGTCCCAGGCGGCTCCACTAGGCAGAGCCCAGACAGAGGCTAAATTGGCATCAGCCCCTCACCTTGGGCTCCGGCAGAGGGAGGGCAGACTGGACTGGAACTGTGTGGGGACACCCAGGATTTGGAGGGTGCTCGGAGCTTTTGCTGAGTGCAGCCATGAAGGACTGTGGTCATCTTACTCCTTCCCAGGGCCCTGGGGAGAGGTGGCGGCCCCTCCCTCAGAGATTCAACCCCACCTGGTGGCCACTGGAATGCTAATTGAGGCCCATTAACAAACAGCATCTGCCCCACCCTCAGGAAATCCTCTTACACTGAGCACCTGAGGGAGTTTTTCAGTCAACTCAGAAACCAAGGTCCTTCAGGTGACCACTACTAATAGCCTCCAGGCAAAAAAGCTAGAGGATAACTACCATTCCCTGGGCTACTGACTCTAACCAGGAAAGTTAAGACTTGACAGTGGTGTTTAAAGCGGGCCCTCCCTGCCTCATCCAAACCCAGGTGAGGGAGCCACAAACAGCAAAACACCAACACGCACAGGAAAATTTTGGCAGACTCCAAAGCCCACTGTGATAGCCAAAATGGTGAAACAAAGAAACAAAAGCCAAATGAAAGAAGAGACCTCTAACGAATATGAGATAAATTAGGTGCAGTTAAGCAAGTTAACAGAACTATAATTCAGAGCCATGATCTTGAGGAAGCTCAACAGCATGTGCAAGGACATGAGCACCATGAGTAAAGACATAGAAATGTTGAAAATCAACCAGTTCGAAATTAAAAACCACCAAGAAGAAATGAAGAATGACATATCAGAAATAAAAACACATTGGAAGGTCTAAAAACCAGAGTAGAGGAAGCTGAGGACCAGATCAATGAATTAGAAGACAGGGTAGAAAAAATCAACCAATCAGAAAACCAAAAGGAAAAAAATGATTAAAAAACAGGAAGACAGCTTAAGAGAACTGTGGGACAACTGGAAACGTAATACTATTCACATCATAGGAGTCCCCGAAGAAGAAGAAAATGGGCAAGGGTTAGAGAATATATTCAAAGAAATAGTGACAGAAAACTTCCCTAATTTGGTGAAGGAAGAAGGCATTCAAGTTCAAGAAGCACAGACAGCCCCAAGTAAGAAGAACCCAAACAAGCCCACACCAAGACACATAGTAATCTAACTGCCAAAAATTAAAGACAAAGAGAGAATCATAAAAGCAGCAAGAGATAAGCAACAGGTTACCTACAAAGGAAACCCCATAAGGCTCTGAGCTGACTTCTCACAAGAAACACTACAGGCCAGAAAGGAATGGCAGGAAGTAATCAAGGTCATGAAAAACAAGGATCTGAATCCAAGACTACTCTACACAGCAAGGCTATCATTCAAAATAGAAGGTCAAATAAAGAGCTTCTCAAAAAAAAAGGCTAAGGGAATATATAAGCACCATACCAGCACTGCAAGAAATGTTAAAAGGACTGCTGTAATTAGCAGAAGAAATGGGACGAAAAATAAAACCACACTAAACAAAAATGGCAATAAATAAGTACATATCAATAATCACCTTAAATGTAAATGGATTGAATACTCCCATAAAAAGACACAGAATAGCTGATTGGATAAGAAAGCATGACTCATCTATATGCTGTTTACAAGAGACTCACCTCACAACAACACTCACATAGGTAGAAAGTGAAGGGATGGAAAAAAATCATCCATGCAACCTGGGGTAGCAATACTCATATCTGATAAAATAGATTTCAAAATGAAGGCCATAACTAGAGACAAAGAAGGTCCCTACATAATATTGAAAGGATCTATCCAACAGGAAGATACAACCTTGATAAACCTATATGCACCCAATATAGGAGCACCAAGATATATAAAAAATCTTCTGGAGGACTTCAAAGGAGAAATCAATAGCAATACAATCATAGCAGGGGATTTCAACACCCTGCTAACATCACTGGATAGATCTTCTAGACCAAAAAATTAGCAAAGAAACAGAAACTCTAAATGAAGCACCAGACCAAATGGATTTAATAGATATCTACAGAGTGTGCCATCAGCATGTAGAAGGTAGCTGGAGCCATGGCATTACAAGGAATCACAAAGGGAGTATATGGAACATGAGTTGAAGAGGGGATCCAGGACAGGGGCCTGGGGAGGAGCAGTTGAGCTGTGGGGTGAGGAAGAGGAGCCAGTGCAGGCTGAGTGGCAGCAGACATTGTGCATAAGGACCATTGAGACTCGAAGTGTGAGTGCCCTGAGTTGTCCTGAAAATCAAGGGTCTCAAAACTTATAGAAAAGGGAGAAGAATCTTACTCTGCCCCTCACCTTAGTTCTGTAGATAAGATGTGCCCCTTACGTGCCCAGGAGGGAGAGTTCTACATTCCCTTGTTTCTCTGCCCCTTGGCTTAAGTTCCAGAGTTCTCTTTTTATCTCTGTCCTCATTACAGTGTTTTCCTCAATTTTCAATGAGTCATCAGCACAAAGCCTGGAGATCACCCTGCCAGAGTCACCTGAGGAGTCAGCGAGTCTCTATGATTCATCGTGGCTGCCTCATCTCACTCTACCTCTGCTTCCAGACGGTTACAGGTAGGACTCCCCATATAAGCCTGATTCTCTGATTTGTAAGGGGAAGGAAAAAGGAAAAGAGAAGAAAGCTGGAAGAAAATTTTTGACAAAATACAAATGCTATGAGATCCTGGGGAAAATAAAGAAGTTAACTTTATTTCACTTACTCATTATGAAGCACAATACTAGGCATTTTTATTCGTATCTACCTGTCCAGGCCTGGTGTGTGTGTGTGTGTGTGTGTGTGTGTGTGCGCGCGCGCGCGCAAGTGTACGCACATGAGCAGATATGTGCATGTGTGATGGAAAAGACTGAGAGAAAGTAAAGGAGCCCCAGATGGTAATAAATAAGCATAAGTTCCTAGAGCCTCAGTATAATGTATAAGTCCTGGCCGGTTTGGTTCAGTGGCCAAAGGGTCTTGGGTTCAATTCCAGTCAAGCCCACAGACCAAAGGTTCTTGGGTTGAATTCTGGTCAAGGGCATGTACCTGGGTTGCAAGTCTGATCCCCAGCCCTGGTCCGGGTTGTGTGGAGGGCAACCAGTAGATGTGTCTCTCTCACATCAATAGTTCTCTCTCTCTTTCCCTTCCTCCCTTCCACTCTATATGAAAATCAAGGAAAAATATCCTTGGGTGAGGATTAACAAAACAAAACAACACAAAATTAATTTAAAATATTTTCAAAAAATATATATATGTGTGTGTGTGTATGTATATAAATATGTGTGTGTGTGTGTCTGTGTGTAAAGTACAATAAGACTGGCAAAAAAATAGCTTCTTTGCCCCCATTTTCTCATCCCATGCTCATGGCAAACAGTATCATTATTCTCGAACACCTTTACCACTGAGCTGCTTCAGATTCTTTCTCAACACAGTCGCTCACTGTCCACACAGAGCCATCAGAGTTCCTGTGTGCCCTCCCTACAGACAAGGACAGGGCCTGACCTGAAGGGCTAGCATGTCTGTTCCCCATCTACTGCAGTCATATGCCTCAGGGCCCTCCCCACAGGGTGAGTTAAGTGAGGAGCCTAGGGCCCCCACACACAAAATTCCTTTATAATCCTCACCCAAGGATATATTTTTCATTGAAAAGAGAGGGAGGGGGGAGGGGAGACACTTCAATGTGAGAGAGAAACATCGATCTGTTGCCTCCCATACACACCCCAATGGGGGACTGATTATCAAGCCCCAAACTGGGTATGTGCCCTGACAGAATCGAACCTGCCACCTTTCGGTGTACCCAACAAAGCTCCAACCAACTGAGCCATACAGGCCAGGGCTAGGGCCCAAAATTTAAAGAGGCACTTCTTCTTAGGATTTGGCTGACACTACACGTATACCCTGAAAGTGAGTGCAACCTCAAAATTTGTGCCCTAAGTCTTTTGCTTGCATTATGTTAGCCATGCCTACACCTCCTTCTTCCAACATCCACAGCTTCTTTCTAGATCTGTGTGTATGTCCGGGTCAGAAAAGAGAACCCCTAGATCCAGCAACTATCCCCTTAAAGACTTTGTCCCTGGGTCTTGGTCGGGATGAAAGTAGCCAATCATGTGTTTAATCAACCTCCTTTCATCTGCCCAAATTCTGCCCCCAGCCCACACTGACTCCATCACTATTATATTTTCAGGAGAATTTCATGTCAAAGGACCTAATAAACCCTTGGTGGCCACACTGGGGGATGAAGCAAAGCTCTACTGCTTCCTCTTGCCTCCTCAAAATGTTAAAAATATGAAAATATGCTGGACCCGATCCCTACCATCCCAGGTGGTGCACCTGTATGAGGACGGGAGAGACAAGCCTGAGGAAGCCATGGATGAGTATTTCAGGAGAACAGTGCTTGTTACAGATTATATGGATAAGGGGGTTGTGATCTTGAGAATCTTCAATGTCCAACACTCTGACGGTGGGCAGTATCGCTGTGCGTTCCAGCATGGCTCCTTCTACGGTGATGCAGTGATTGAGCTGAAAGTGGCAGGTAATGGCCCACATGTATCCCCTTGACGCAACACAGATGTGAGTCTATTCTGGGAGGGGCTCCTTCCTCTGATCCAGTTTTCCTCAGAAATATAAAGAAGGCATAGGAGAAAAGAAGATGACCACTACTTCTACTCACCCTATTATTCCATATATCACTCCTGGAGGATAAATAAAAGATAATATAGAGACTGATAGTGGGAATCAAGAAATAGGCTGGAGCCATTTGTGTTGGGCTCCTTTCTAGCCCAGGGGTCTAGGTTCCCATCCTTTGTTGCCAAGACCTCTTCAGAGCCTCAATTCCTTGTACATTGAGGTCTAGTCAGCAGCCAAAACTCTTCATAAGCAGGGGAGGGATATGTGAGCAGGAGGATGATCTTAGTAACTGGCTTCTCCCTCTTTTGCTTCCCAGTTCTCGGCTCAAATCCTCACTTCCACGTGCAAGTCACTGACTCTGGAAAAACAGAAGTAGTGTGCAAGTCAGAGGGCTGGTTCCCTCAGCCACAGGTCCAGTGGTTGGACTCTGAGGGAGAAGAGATTCCAGCTGAGTCGTCTCACATCCAGCACAAACGTGGCATGTTCCATGTGACAACATCACTGTCCTTCAGAGCACCTTTTCAGCAGAGTGTGCTGTGTTCTGTCTGGAATCCACTACTGAAAGAGAAAAAGGAACAACTATTGTTCATAGCAGGTCAGTTTTCTCTCTCCCCTCACTGTGTCCTACCTAATGCTCACATCCATGGCAGTGGCAGCTCTAAGCACATAGGCTTGGTCCTGCTCTCTTCATCACACCCTCACAAGTCTTGCAGCCAGGACCCAACTTCCCTCCTCTTCTTTCTACCTTCTCCCATCCTTTTCTGACCAAATTTTCCAGTCTTCACCTACTTAACTTCTCTTTGAAATTGGACCCTCTTGTCTTACTCCACTCAGGCTGGTGTGACGTAATACCACACACGAAATGGCTTGTAAACAACAACATTTTTTCTGTCTGGAGTCTGAAAGTTCAAGGTCAGATTGTCAGCATAGTCAGGTTTTGATAAAAGCCCTCTTCCAGGTTGCAGACAACCAACCTCTCCTTGAGTCCTCACATGACAGCAGGATCTAGGGAGCTCGAGATTGTTGGGTGGTGGTCACTTTTATAAGGTCACTAATTCTACTCATGTGATAAGGACCTCACATTGGGCACTGTGACTTCACCATATGAATTTCTAGGGGACACAAACATTCAAACCATAACACTCTTCACCAAAAGGCACTTTCAGATTTTCTCCTTACTAGCCCTGCAATGGCCCAGTCTCTCCTGTAACTCATTTTAATACTTTTTTCCACAGCATTTTTATGCTAGATTTTCCTCTACCTATATGAACATGACCTGCTGCAAAAGTACTATGAGCCTAAACACAGCTGTTCTTTATTTTATATATATAGCGAGCGAGCGAGCTAGAGAGAGAAAGAGAGAGAGAGAGGTATTGCACAACCTTCTTGAATTCTGCCAGGTTCTATTGTCTTTCCACAGTCCACTTAAATTTTTGTACTTATGCTTTATGTTATTCCTTCATAGGCTATTAATTATTAATAGTTTTTAAATTCATAGCTAAATTTTTGGCTATACTATTCATCTATTCTATAGCAGCATTTTTGTAATAAATCTTGATGACCATTTGTCTCCTTTTTCATGTATAATCTTTGCACTGTTGCTATGCCAGTCTTACTGTCTTATCTGTTATTGCATCCATTGAATTTTCCTAGTCCACCAATTTCTACAAGTTCTTGTGAGGCAGGGGCTAGTGTAGTGTTCCAGAACAGCTGATTCTCAGTCAACCTGCTGCCACAGAGACAGGCTTCTTCCTACCAACATGGCTCATGTGTGTCAATATTTGCATATCTCATGCCCTCTGCTTCTCTAAAGAAAAGTAGGTCTAGGATGCACACCTCAGTTCCTGAATCATTTGTTACATGCAAGCATGTAGCTTTTGAATTTCAAGGTATGTCTCTCTCTTCACTAAGAATATGATTGCTTGTGCTCTCTAATGTTTCCATTGCATGGCCCTCTTACCGTTCTCCACAGCTCTCTGCACGTTCTGCCACATGCCTTCCGTGTGACCACAGCTGCTTTTATAAGACTTGACACCAATTTTAATGTCTGGTGTTCACAATTTTTTCAAATTTGGTTCTTTTTCTGCTGGTATTTTACACCTAAGAGGAGAAGGGGAACACACTGACTTGTGCAGCCATAGTCATATAGGAAATCTAAGCGTTCGCATTTAAGTCAGATGTCGGGCAATTCTTGGCAATGGCATGACCAGAACTGGCCATGAGAGTAAGTGGTGAACAGTGGAGTCAAATGAAGATTTATGTCATTAGCCCTCTGTCTAACTCTCAGACATGACCCCAGTTTATGTCTCCTTCTCTCACTGAGCTCTGGACACACTGGCTTTGACCAGTTCCTCAAGGCACCAAGCTTCTTCTTACATCAGGCCTTCACACTTGCTCCCTCTTGAGTGGAACACTTTAGTTGGCTTCCTTCCTGTTAGATGTGATTACAGTTTGAGGGAGTGACATGGTGTGATCACACCAAAGCCCTGCTCCATGCCGAGCTTGCATCTCACTCTTCTCCTTCTATGCTCTTCACTGCTTCATCCCTTTCTTACCGAACTGTGCCCCCCCCCCCGACACACACACACACACACACACACACACTGAATTATTTACTTCTTTTATAGAGGAAAACAACTTTCTTTAACTCCTACCTTCAAATTTACCTACCCAGACACATCAAAACTTCAGCTAACCTAAGGGCCTTTCATCTAGTAACTATAGCCCTTAGTTGGCGGTTAAAATAAAAGTGCAATGAAAAATTTGCGTACCTGCCAGTACAATATCCTCAGACGTTCCTAAGAGAAAATCAAAGGAAACTGACTTGTAGAAAGGGAATAAGGCTCTTCAAAGGCTATTTGTCCATCCAAACCAGTTCAGCAGAGCACCAAACTCAGGTTCTCAGCCTCCCAGCACAGAACTATTGTAACAGGAAGCGAAATGAACAGCAATCAAGTTGGAGATCTAGAGAGAAGGCAAATTACATAGGTCTTCACTTTGACTCCCCTTTTCTCCACTTGCTCTCACAGCCCTTCTGGGCCTGTCACCACCTAGAATTGCCCCACATCTGACTTAAATTCAAACATTTGGATTTCCAATATGAATATGGCTGCATAATTAAGTGTGTTCCCAGAACATTGTACCCCATGTCTGTGTGGTAGTTTTTCAGTTTTCTCTCTATTCTTCATCAGGATAACTACTACCTACTCTCTAGTAGTGGATACAATATTACTTCCTCAGAGAGTCTTTCCTTTACTGCCCCTCCAGCTAAATTAGGCGGCAGCATTATTCCCTTTTCTAGTACCCTGTTGTTTTCACATCATTGTACTAAGACAAATGCAATTGTCCATATATTTCCATGTGCATTTATATGTATTATCAAGTTTCTTGAACATGGGAGGCATGCTTTTTAAAATATCATTCTAAAGTCACTGCCTAATATAGAATAGGGAACAAAGAAAGCATTCAATAAGCATTTGTTGTTAAAGACTTCAATAAAGAGAAATACAGGCTTTTGAATGGCTTATCCATGTAGACACTGAAGTCACTAAGGATAATGACAGACCTTGGCTTGGAGGGTGGCATGGAAGACAGGGCCTGGTGTCATCGATAAATGGGGAGAATTACCATGAGAACAGGCAGGGGGAGATAAAGGTAGTGCTACGACACAAAGCTGAAAAAGACCATTTTTATGTCATCAAGTTTTAAGTTGTTGTACCGGTTACTCACTCCCCATTCATCTCTAATTTGAAGCAATCTACTACTGTTCCCAATACCCTCAACCCAAACTTTTCCTCTGGGCCCTCTAGAAATTTATGCCACTGAAAATAACTCCTAAGACATCTTCCCTCTCTTTCCTCAAATTCCATCTACCATCTTGCCTTAAATACATCCTAAATTTCCTACTTTCCTGGCATTGCATTAAATTCCCAGGGCTTTCTCTTTTTTCAAGCATGTAAATACTTCCTGTTTTTAAGGGTTTGTTGTAAGCCAGTCACTCCTCTCCCTTTACTTACAACTGGGTTATAGTCTGTCTCACCACCCCAATACCTGCCATAACCTTAGATTACTTCCAGGCCAAAGAGACAGTCCATCTAACACACTAGCATTTCATGTCTATGGATGCATTTCCACTATTACACACTCATCCACACATTTATCCAACAAATATTTATTGAGCAACTTTTGGGGGACAGCACAATACTTAACACTGATAATGGGTAAGATATGGTCTGTACTTATAAAACTTACACTCTAGTAAGAGGAAAAGGCTGGGCAAAAGAAAAACCTTTGAGGGCTAGACCACGTCTGCCTTGTACACCACCGTATAACCAACACCTATCACAGTACGTGACACCTAAGAGGAATTCAATACATATTCTTTGAATGAATTAAACTCAGTTATAACACAATGTATGGAGCAAGAACAGGATGCTGTGAAAATTCAAAGGAGAGATAAAATAGAAAAAGGGGGAAGAAAAGAAATAAAACTGCCATTTTCAACATGTTAAAAACACAACTCTCATAATCACACATAGAAATCAGGCACCATAATTTTATTAACTCATAAGTGAGAGAAAGAGGAAATAATAAAGGTGATTCAAATCAGGGGGGGAAAAATCAATCCTTAAATAAGACTGCTAAGTTAATGTTCGATAGGTCAATAAAACCATAATAAAGTTTCATTTTCCTAAGTCAGGTGTCAGGTGATCCTTAGATAACTTTATTAGATCATATGTTAGCATGATATTTAAAAGACATAGAATTTGTTTTTGCCTTATTTCCGTATTTTAGAGACTTTTCTCTACAGGGGCTTCTTTGAGATATTATTGCACCTGATGATGAAGAGTGAGTAGAATTGGCCAGAAAGAATGGTAAAGGGAAAGGCAGCAAGTGTTCCAGGAGTAGGGGAAGTGCTTAGACCCACTTCACTTCAATCACCCACAACCATTATCAGACTTTGGTCTTGATCAATAAGTGACTATGTTTCAGTTCTAAAACATTAAATACCAATGTCTCTCTATTTCATCACAACTTCCAATTCTTCCAAGTTTATACTTGACCTCTTTTTAGGTAGGCTTTTTAGCCTCATGGAGACCTCTAATCCCTTGATCTGTGTTTTTCATTTTTGTTTTGTTTTTTTTCATCACCAGTTATTCCCTCTATGCCCTCTTCCTCCACTTCCAACCTCATTCCTTGCTACAATCACTACCCTGTTGACCATGTCCATGAAATCTTAGTCAATCCCTCCACACACCTTTAATACCAGCCTTCCTTTCTGCCTCCCCCCCACCCCCCAGAGCTGTCTGCCTGCTCTATATGAGTCCGTCTCTATTTCTCTTGGTAATTCAGTTTGTTCATTAAATTCCACATAAGAGTGAAGTCATATGGTTCTTGTCTTTCCCTGACTGGCTCATATCACGTACCATAATGTTCTCCAGGTCCATCCATGCTGTCACAAAGAGTAAAATGTTCTTCCTTTTTACGGCAGAGTAGTATTTCTTTGTGTAAATGTACAACAGGTTTTATATCAACTCATCTACTGATGAACACTTGGGCTGCTTCGAAAACTTGGCTATTATAAATAACGCTGCAAGGAACATAGGGGTGCATATATTCTTTCATTGAGTGTGTCAGATTTCTTCAGATAAAGTCCCATAAGTGGAATCGCTATGGTCCTTGTTTCTTTCATGCTATCCCAGGCTACCAGCTTCACCCCACCCAAACTCCATGAGTTGATTCGCTGACCTACTCTTTTGTCAATGCTCTCAATTCCGTTACAACCTGTTACGTTGCTATTCTTTTGTGGAAGAAATGCATTTATTTGCTTAAATTTATTTCCTGAGCAAGTTAGCTGAGGAAGATAATGGAGGCTTGAAGTTACTATTTCACCATAATTTGAGAGGGAAATGGAGGCAGATGGAGGGTCCACAATGTATTACTGTTACAGGGAACAGGATTGGGGGTTCACTGAGCAAGAAATGAAATTGGGAACAACTCTCTTCAGCAAAACTGATGGAGCACATTTGTATTTCAGCTGCTGAGCATGACAGAAAAACAGTAATCGCAATGGGTATAACTCTTGACGCTTCTGGTACTGCTGGCTTCCATCGCCAATGAACTTTTTGTAAAAAAGTGGCTCAAGAACCGGCACAAAAACAGGTAAAGGTATTCTCTTTTTTTCAACATAGAACCATCTCTTCTCAGAGTACCTGTCCTTCACCTTTCTCCTTAGGAACAAAGTCAAACTCAGCAAAGGCTCTGCTCAGAGGAACTCATACCAACGAGACTCTAATACCTCATCCATAGAGTATGGAAATAATGCTTTATTTATAGAACTTTTGTGTGGATTAAAAGTAATTTACATAAATCATCCTTGCCTTGCACCAACACAAAGGCATTCAATGAAAAGCTATTATTTTTATTACTGTTATTTTAATGTTGTGGGAGAAAAAGTTTGAAAAGGCTGGAAAGGTGATGGAAGGACCAAATATTCATGATACACTAAATATACATGAGGTATATGAAATACTCATCTATGGGATCTTAAATTGACCACCCATGGGTAATACTCATTTTTGAAGGCAACTATGCTCACCACTATACCACCAACGCAGGTAATACTCATTTTGGTATCATAAATCTTTTGCCTAAGAAATAAGGGTAAAATTTATGGCTGCTCATTAGACCACCAAAGAGCTACAACTATTCTCAGTATACTTGCCCCACTAGTATGCATATTGGCCCCAGATAACACATTACTGAGACCACCTGTTTAAGGTCACTTTAGTCTTTAACACCATGCAATGAGCAAAGAAGATCAACGAGGTAGAGGTAACAGGACAATGAACACTGCTCAATACAGGATTTGCATAGTGTGCTTGCAAACTGTCCGCATGTGGTCATCTAAACCATCTTTTTCCCTTTGCTTCTTGCTATACCTTAAATCGATTCAATAAACGCTGTATTTTGAACTTCTTAATTTGGTATAGATTTTTATAGGCCATTTTTTTATTACTCTTTTACTGGCTGAAGGGTCTGTAGTAATGTCCTCTCACTCCCAATATTGGAATTTTCTTCCTTGACCAATCCACCTAGAAATTTATCAATTTTATTAATCTTTTCAAAACACTGTATTTTGATTTTCTTGAAGTTTTCATTGTTTGCTAATAATTATTTCTTGACTTTTGCTGTAATTTAATTATATCCTTCCTTCCTTTGGTTTAATTTGAATTTCTTTTGCCAGTTTCTTGATGTAGAAGCTCTTTCCTTTCCTAACATAAGCATTTATACTTTTAAAACTATAAATTTCTTCTAGAAGGGTATGATGCTAAGTGAAATAAGTCAGAGAACAAATAATATCATATGATTTCACCTATATATAGAATCTAAAGAACTAAATAAATGAACAAGCAAAACAGAAACAGATTCATAGATGTGGAAAACAAACTGATGGTTGCCACATGGGAAGAGGGTTGGATGGGTGAAAAATTGAAGGGATTAAGAAGTACAAATGTGGCCCTCGCTGGTTTGGCTCAGCAGTTGGAGTGTCAGTCCATGGAACAATGAGTCTCGGGTTTGATTCTGGTCAAGGGCACATATCTCAGTTGCGATTCGTCCTAGCCATGGTTGGGCTCGTGAGGGAGGCAGCCACTCCATGTGTCTCTTTAACGTTGATGTTGTTTTCTCTCTCTTTCCCTTTCTCTCTTCCCCCCACTCCATCTGAACAAAAATGGAAAAATGTCCTCGAGTGAGGATAAAAAATAAAATAAAATTTTAAAATAGTAGTACAGCTCTGGCCAGTTTGGCTCAGCGGTTAAAGCGTCGGCCTGCGGTCCGGAGAGACCCGGGTTCGGTTTCCGCTAAGGGCACGTACTTCGGTTGCAGTTTGTCCCCGGCCCTGGTTGGTCGTGCGGGTGACAGCCATTCGATGTGTCCCTTCACGTCGATGATTCTCTCTCTCTCTCCCTCCCACTTTATCTGTACAAAAAATGGAAAAATATCCTAGGGTGAGAATAAAAAAATAAAAAATAATAAAATAGTATAAATTGGTAGTTACAAAATAGTCACAAGAATGTAAAGTAGAGCGTAGGGAATACAGTCATTAATATTCTAGCCCTGGGCGGTTTGGCTCAGTGATTAGAACATTGGCCCACAGACCAAAGAGTCACAGGTTGGATTCTGGTCAAGGGCATGTACCTCGGTTGCAGTTCAGTCCCCGGCCGGGTCCCCGGCTCTCGTTGGGGTCATATGGAAGGCAGCCATTTGCTGTGTCTCTCCCATATCAGTGTTTCTCTTTATCTCTCTCTCTTTCTTCCTCCCTCCTACTCTATCTGAAAATAAATGGAAAAATATCCTCGGGTGAGGATTAAAAAATATATTGTAATAACTATATACGGTGGCAGATGGGTACTAGATTTAGTGGGGTTATCACTTAGTAAGTTATATATGTCTAACCACTATGCTGTACACCTGAAACGAATATAAAATAATACTGAACATCACAAAAATAATTTAACATTGGGACTATCAGAAATTTCCCTTTTAGATGAGCTTGTGAACAAAATAAACTATTCCGCGATAGTTGACCAATTCTTCTCTCCAATATCAACAACTATCATTTAAAAATCTATCATTAAAATATCTTCAAACTAGCCCTGGCCGGTGTGGCTCAGCAGATAGAGCGTTGGCCCTTGGACCAAAGAGTCATGGGTTCCATTCTGTTTAATGGCACATACCTTGGTTATAGTTCGGTCCCTGGCCCAGGTCCAGGTCATGCAGGAGGCAACCAGTCAATGTGTCTCTCTCACATCGATGTTTCTCTGTCTCTGTCTCTCTCTCTTTCTCTCTCTCTGTCTCTCTCTCTTTCTCCCCCTCCCCCCCACTCTATTTGAAAATAAATAAATAAATATCCTTGGGTGAGGATTTAAAAAAAATCTTCAAACTCAATTTTAAATAAAGGGAATAAAATGGACTATTTGTACATTTTAGCCTATCATTAAAAAATCTTTGAACCCAATTCAAAATAATGTGAATAAAATGCAAATCTAAAATTTCTTCTAGAGACAGCTTTAGCTGTCTCTCATGGATGTTAATTATTCAGTTCAAACATTTCGTAATGTTCCTTGTTATTTCTTCTTTCATTCTTAGGGTATTTAAATGTGGTATTTAATTCCTAGGTATTTGGGGATATTCCTAGTTTAATTACATTGTGGTCAAAGAATATGACTATCTATCATTTTAATCCATTGAAGTCTATTGAGCCTTGCTTCCTTGCCCAGCACAAGGTCTATCTCAGTAAATGTATTATGTGCACTTATAAAAATGTGTATCCTAACATTGTTGGGTAGAATGTTCTATAATATCAATTAGGTCAGATTGGTTGTTGATATTATTGAGGCCTTCAAAATCCTTTCTGATTTTCTGTCTACTTGTTTTAGCTATTACTAAGAAAGGAGTTTGAAATTTTAAAGTATAATTGTGCATTAGTCTATTTCTCCTTTTCAGTTTTGTCAGTGTCCTCTATTATGTATAAGACACATACATGTATTGGAATTTTATGTCTTCTTGTGGAACTGACCCTTTATGTCAATATAAAATGTTCCTCTTTATCCCTGGAGATATTTCTTGTCCTCAATTCTTCTTTCTCTAATAGCAATATAGTCACTTTAGCTTTCTTATGACTAATGTGTACCTAGCATATCTTCTTTCACTTTTAATCTCTATATAAAATCAAGTGGATTTCTTACAGAAAGTTTAAATGGGTCTTACTTTTTATTTAGTTGAGTGATTTCCATCTTTTAACTAGATGGTTTGGGTCAATACTGTCCAATTAAAATAAAATGTAAGGCACATATGTAATTTTAAACTATATAGTATCTACATTTAAAAATAAAAATAAAAATACTGCTCTGGCCTGTGTTGCTCAATAGGTTGAGCATTGTCCTATGCACCAAGAGGTCGCTGGTTCGATCCGCAGCCAAGGCACATGCCCAGGTTGTGAACCCGATCCCTGACAGGGGACATGCCAGAGGAAGATGATAGATGTCTCTCTCTCGTCAATGTTTCTCTCTCTTTCCCTCTCCCTTCCCCTCTCTTTAAAAAAATCAATAAAAAACATATTTCAAATTTTTTAAAATAAAAATGAACATTGGAAGTTAATATTAATAATGTATGTCTTATAATTAATCAAAATATTATTGCCAAGTTTATTAACAAGATCATTTACATCATTTTATATCAAGTCTTCAAAATCTAGGATGCATTTGTACTTAAAGCATATCTCAATTTAGACACTAAATATATATTTTTTTATCCTCACCGAAGGACGTTTTTCCACCTTTTGTTCAGACAGAATGGGAGGGAGAGAGAGGACGACAGAGAGACATCGACGTGAAAGGAACACATCGAGTGGCTGCCTCCCGCACAACCCAGCCATGGCCGGGGACAAACTGCAACCAAGAAACGTGTCCTTAGCAGGAACTGAAACTGGGACTCTCCGGTCCACGGGCCGATACTCTAACCACTGAGCCAAACTGACCAGGGCTGAAGTATCTGTTTTTAAATTTAAATTACTTAAAAGTAAAAAAGAAAATTTAATTTAGTTTCTCAGCTGCACTAACAATATTCCAGATGCTTACATGTGTTGGACAGCACAGGTTTAGGCCACTGATATGATTAGGGTTAAACTTACCATTGTGCTCTTTACTGACAATTAATTTCACTTTTTTTTAAAAGGTTATTTCCACTGGATATAGAGCAAGTCTAGAGTAGCTTTTACTGTGAAAACTAGCTCAGTCCCATTCCTGTCATAATCTTTCTGGACTCTATACTGTGTGAGCCCTGAGAATTGTCCAGCTTACAGCTCCCTTTAGTGCTTTGCCTGACCTCAGATACAGCGCAGCATTTAGCAAGCAGTTCAAGAGAATCCCTATGCAGATTTCTGGAGCTCTCTTTGCCTGGCTTCCTTTTCCCTGGTATTCTCCTCCAAAAATTCTAACCACTTCAGCCTTCCTGACTTTGATCTCTGTCTCTTCATCTTAATAAGGCAGCTCTGCCCATGGGGTTCTCCTCTCTGCTCCGCAATCTAGAAATAGTCTCAACTCAGTAGGTTAGGGAAATGGTGTTGTTGCTCTTTGCTGCAGGATCATAACCCTGTGCTGCTATTATTTAATGCCTAACACTGTTTTTTAAAGAAATTTTGCCTGACTTTATTTATTTATTTTTTTGTTCCAGGAGGACACATCTAGTTCCATATGCTTTATTATAGCTGGAAGTATGGCTATTATTCTCTATGTACAGATGAAAACATTCCTCTGCCTTCTACCACCCCATTGAAGATCATCCCAGCCCTGAGAGCCCTGTGCTGTGAGAGGGAGTCTGTCACGGGTCCTGAGTATCCAGGCACTAGACCCAGGACTATGATGAAGTGAGTTTCTAAGACACAGTGCAATATATAGATGATGTGTTCTACAATTGTACACCTGAAAACTATATAATTTTATTAACCAATGTCCCCCAGTGAATTCAAAATGAATAAAAATAAAGGGAAGTAAGATGGCTACAAAATAACTGGAGGCTATATGCCCTTGCTCCCAGCCAGGGACTGGATTTACAGCTAAAATACGGTGCAATGAACTCGAAAAAAAAAAAAGTGCAGTTACTTGGACATATATCTAAGGAGTACTGAAGAAACAAAGTAGGTACTGGTAAAAGGAGTAGAGTTGCAGAAAGGGGGATCCCCTCCCCCTGGAGCAGGTGCTGGCCTGAGGAGCCAAGTGGTATCAGCTGCAATGCTCCCTACCCTTGGGAGTGAGGGGTCTCAACCCCACACTGGGTACAAAACCCAGAGCAGCAGACACTAGATGAAGAACCTGCATAGCACTGGGCAGAGGGAACCAGGAAAATTCTGTCTGCCTGAGAGACTGGGACCGCACCTTCTCAGGGACCAAGGGCTCTTATTGTTAGCAGCCCCAGCCAGAGAAGTTTTCTCTGGGCTCTGACTACTGGAAAGGTTGCACTATGGTGTTTGGGTCTAGCACAAGGGCCCCTGGGCAGTACCAGGCAGTGATTTTGAGGGACCGCCCTCTTTCTCAAAGGCATTGTACAGAGCCCCAGTTAGTGACTAATCTGTTTGTCTGGGGAAAAGGGAAAAGGATTCTCCCACCTGGAGTGTGAGGTTAGAACCCCTCCCACCACCTGTGGAGCCTCCCAGACTGGTCACCCTGTGAGGTTAGCAGAATAGAGGAACAAGGCAGATGGGAGATTTTTGGCCCACAGTGTGGAGAGTTGAGAGCATGAGGGGAGCTGGGAATCTTGGTTCCCCTTTGCTGAGTCCAGCTGTGTGGAGAGATCAGAGTCCTGCGTAGGGCTGGTTTCCTAACACCTCCTGCTGGGACCTGTGGCTTGAGGTGCCAGTTCCATGCACAGCTCAGATTTTTGGAATGTGCTCCCCGGGAGGCTTCCTTCGAGGAGACAGATGAGCGAGTGCTGGGCTGTGTGGCTGCATTATGGGGAGGCTGATCTGAGCACCCTATGAGTTCAGCCAGTCAGTCCTGAGAAGGAGAGGTAGAGCTTGCACCCTCTCCTACAAGCTGGAAACACCACCTCCCAACAGGAGACTGTTTGCTTCAGCTCTGTGAAGTCCTGGTGGATATACTCGCTGGGCACAGTTCTGTGGCTCTGAGCAGGACAATCTAAATGTCAGACTCTCATAGGCTATTGTATGGCACCAGGAGGAAGTGCTTAGCCTCCTCCTATGGGCTGTGCCGGCAAGATTCCCAATCTGAAACTCTTTTGACCAATCCCACTGAGCCCAGGGCAACTGAAACTGCTCCCACAGAGAAGACTGCAGGTTGTACCCAATCTGAACCTGCAGCAGGCCACCTTAGAAAGAACTTGATTTGGAGTATCTAATAGAGACTGACAAATTTGACTTTGAAGCAGAGACTAATTTCCCCTCATCAAGTGCCTGACTGTGTAATCTCTAAGCAGGTGGCCCAGGTAATCTAAGCAGGTAATCTCTAAGCTAGGCTAGCCTGGGTCCACCCTAAAGACTCTCTTCAGAAGGCACTGGATGAAGACCAGGCAACCTCAGGAAGGAGGTGGAGTAGCTGATAGGAAGTAGAGTAGCTGACAGGAAAGAAATGAACCTCAGGGAGCCTCGTACTGACCACAGATCTGCCCTAGCTCTAATCTAAAAGAAGCCAACCCATTTATACAGATTGGTCCCTCCTATGAAGACACAGATCTAGTAGACACAGACACAAACTGTGAATACATGGTAATAAAGGCTTACTTCTTTAGAAACCCAGCCTGAAGGGTTAATGGTTTTGCCACTGAGCCCATAAAGATACCTCAAGACTGTACCTGCACAATAGATTGTACACCATGGTCCAGGTTGAGCCTCATAGTCAACACGCCTGAGGGTCGAACAAACACTAAAGAGCCATCAGCAAGGAAGACCCAATTACATTAGGAGGGTCCAAACAACCCACACAAGAGATATCCCTAGAGTGCCCAGCTCAGGCGATCAAGGAGACTATACCACTAGAGTGTACAGGACATCCAACAGAAGGTCACCCCACCAAGACTGGTAGTCATAGCAGTTTTTTCTAAAACATAGGAAAAATCACAAGGAGACAGCCAAAACAGGGAGACAAAGAAACAAACCCCAAATGAAAAAACAGGACGAAACTCCGGAAAAAATGCTAAATGAAATGGAGACAAGTAATTTATCAGCTAGAAAGTTCAAAGTAATGGTTATAAGGATATAGTCAAGGAATTTAGTGAGAGCAACACCACCATGAAGAAGGTTATAGAGACTATAAAATCATTCAGGCAGGCCATGCCAGTGACTCAGTGCATTGAGTGCCATCTCTTGGACTGAGATGTCCTGGTTCGATTCCCAGTCAGGGCACATCCTCCAGTTGCAGGCTTGATGCCCAATGGGGGGCCATGGAGGAGGCAGCAAATTGATGTTTCCCTCTCACATTGATGTCTCTCTCTCTCTCTCTCTCTCTCTCTCTACATTAAACAATAAAAACATTTCTTGTTGATTAAAAAAAATTTTTTTTATTTCTTTATATTTATTTTATTTTTGTTACAGATGTTTCTCCTTTTTTACCTCATTGACACCCTCCTCCCCATCCCACCTACCCTGTCCCCTGCTTTGTTGCCCATGTGCATTGGTTACGCATACATGCATAGAAGTTCTGTGGTTTATGTCTTCCCTCCTCCCACCACCCGCTCTTCTGATGGTTGTCAGTCTGTACACTAATTCCACATCTCTGCGTCTACCTTATTCCTCAGACTGTTATGATCATTATATTCCACAAATAAATTAGATAATATGGTATTTGCTTTTTCTGCTTGGTTTGTTTCGCTTAGGTTAATACTTTCCAGTCCCTCCATGTCATCTCAAAGGATAAGAGATCTTTCTTTCTTACAGCTGCATAGTACTCCATTATGTATATGTACCAAAGTTTTTTATCCATTTGTCTATTGATGGACACTTGGGCTGTTTCCAGATCTTAGCTATTGTAAATAAAGCTGCTATGAACATGGGGGTACATATATTCTTTCTGATTGGTGTTTCAGGCTTCTTGGGGTATATTCCTAGAAGTGGAATCACTGGGTCAAATGGAAGTTCAATTTTTAATTTTTTGAGGTAACACCATAGTGATTTCCATAGTGGCTGCACCAGTCTGCATTCCCACCAGCAGTGTACTAGTGTTCCCTTTTCTCCACACCCTCGCCAACACTTGTTGTTTGATGATTTGTTGATGGTGGCCATTCTGACAGGTGTGAGGTGATAGATACCTCATTGTTGTTTTAATTTGCCTCTCTGTGATGATTAGTGATGTTGAGCATTTCTTCATATGTCTCTTGGCCATTTGTATGTCCTGTTTGGAGAGGTGTCTATTTAGTTCCTCTGCCCATTTTTTAATTGGGTTCTTTGTCTTCCTTTTGTTGAGTTCTATGAGCACTCTATATATTTTGGAAATGAACCCCTTATCTGATGTATCATTGGCAATTATGCTCTCTTATACAGTGGGCTGCCTTTCCATTTTCATGGTTGTATCTTTTGCTGTGCAGAAGCTTTTCAGTTTGATGTAGTCCCATGTGTTCATTTTTTCCTTTCTTTCTGTTACTTTAGGTGATATATCAGTGAAAATTCTGCTCCGTATGATGTCCGATTTTGTTGCCTACATTTTCTTCTAGGATTTTTATGGATTCATGAGTCACATTTAAGTCTTTTATCCATTTTGAGTTTATTCTTGTGCATGCTGTAAGTTGATGGTCTAGTTTCATTTTTTTGCATGTAGTTGTCCAATTTTCCTAACACCATTAATTAAAGAGGCTATCTTTACTCCATTATATGCTCTTGCCTCCTTTGTCAAATATTAATTGAGCATAATGTCCTGGGTTCGTTATTGGGTTCTCTGTTTTGTTCCACTGGTCTATATGCCTGTTTTTGTGCCAGTACCAGGCTGTTTTGATTACAGTGGCTTTGTAGTATAACCTGAAATCTGGTAATGTGATCCCTCCAACTTTCTTTTTCTTTCTCAAGATTGCGTAGCTATTTGGGGTCTTTTTTGGTTTCATATGAACTTTTTAAATTATTTGTTCTAGTTCTGTGAAGTATGTCTTTGGTATTTTGATGGAAATAGCATTGAATCTATAAATTGCTTTGGGTAATATGGACATTTTAATGACGTTAATTCTTCCAATTCATGAACAAGGTATGTACTTCCACTTTTTAATATCTTCCTCTATTTCTTTTTTCAATGACCTGTAGTTTTCTGCGAATAGGTCATTTATTTCTTTGGTTAAGTTTATTCCTAAGTATCTTAGTTTTTTTGCTGTGATGGTAAATGGGATTGTTTTTTTTAGTTTCTCTTCTGTGAGTTCATCATTGGTGTATAAGAATGCCATCGATTTCTTGATGTTAATTTTATCCTGCTACTTTGCCAAAATTGTTTATTAAACCTAGTAGATTTTTGATGGAGTCTATAGGGTTTTCTACATACAATATCATGTCATGTGCAAATTTCAGATATCACACACAGCAGAAATTTCATTGATACGCCTAAGGGAACAAAAACAAATAAAAAATTAATACACGAGACTACATTAAACTAATAAGCTTCTGCACAGCAAAAGAAACCAACTTCCAAATGGCAAGGGAACCCACTATATGGGAGAGCATAATTGTCAACAATACATCAGAAAAGGGATTAATTTCCAAAATATATAGAGTATTCATACAACTCAACGAAAGAAACACAAAGAACCCAATTTAAAAATGGGCAAAGCACCTAAGGAGACACCTCTTCAAAAAGGACATACAAATGACCAAAAGACGTATGAAAAAATGTTCAGTGTCACTAATCACCAGAGAAATACAAACTAAAATGACTATGAGGTGTCACCTCACACCTGTCAGAATGGCTGCGATCGTCAAATCATCAAACAACAAGTGCTGACAAGGATGTGGAGAAAAGGGAACTCTAGTACGCTGCTGGTGGGAACGTGGACTGTTGCAGCCCCTATGGAAAACACTATGATGTTACCTCAACAAATTAAAAATTGAACTTCCATTTGACCCAGTGATCCCACTTCTAGGAATATACCCCAAGAAGCCTGAAACACCAATCGGGAAAAAATATATGTTCCCCCATGTTCATAGCAGCACTATTTACAATAGCTAAGATCTGGAAACAGCCCAAGTGTCCATCAGTATATGAATGGATAAAAAAGCTTTGGTACATATACACAATGGAGTACTATGCAGCTACAAGAAAGAAAAATCTCTTATCCTTTGAGACGACATGGAGGGACCTGGAAAGTATTATCCTAAGTGAAACAAGCCAAGCAGAAAAGGACAAATACCAATTGATCTCACTTATTTGTGGAATATAATGAACATAACAGTGTGAGGAATAGGGTAGACTCAGAAACATGAAAGTAGGGTATAGACTGACAACCCTCAGAAGAGGGGGTGGGGGGGGCCGGGAAGAGAAAAACCACAGAACTTATATGCATGTATGCATAACCAATGGACATGGACAACAAAGCCGGGGTGGGGAGGGATCTGGAGGAGGGTGTCAATGGGGTAATAAAGGAGAAACATCTATAACAAAAATAAAATTAAAAATAAATAATGATCTAGTGATTCTACTTCTGGCAATTTATCCCAAGAAACCCAAACCACTAATTTTCAAGACTATATGCACCCCTGTGTTCATTGCAGCATTATTTACAGTAGCCAAGATTTGGAAGTAGCCCAAGCGTCCACTAAGCAAACGAGTGAATAAAAAATTGTGGTACATTTACACAATGAAATAGTACTCTGCCATAAAACAGAATAAAATTTAATCCTTTGCGACAGCATGAATGGACCTGGAGAACATGATGCTATGTGAAATAAGTCAGTCAGAGAAAGACAGGTACCATATGATTTCACTCATACTGCTTTCCACAGTGGCTGCACCAATCTGCATTTGCACCAGCAGTGAATAATGGTTCCGTTTTCTCCAACTGAACTCCCAAGCAAAATACAGACAGACTCACAGATAGAGAGCAGGTAGACAGCTCTGGTAGAGGGGGTGGGGGTGTTGGGTGGGTGTGGAGAGATTGAACATGGACAACAGTGTGGTGATTGCGGGGGGTGTGGGGGGTGGAGGTGGAAGAGAACATAAAGAGGGTAAATGGTAATGGAAAAATAAAATAAAATTCAAAACAGAAAAAAAAAAAAGTACAAACTGGTAGTTACAGACTAATCCTGGGGATGTGAAGTACAGATTAGAGAATATAGTCCAGAATATTGTAATAACCATGTATGGTGTCAGATAGGTACGATTTATCAGGATGATCACTTCATAAGTTATATAAATGTCTAGTCATCATGCTGTACGCATGAAACTAATATAAAATAATACTGAATGTAAAAAAAAATACTATGACATTGGGGCTATCAGAACCTTCCCTTTTAGATGAGTTTGTGAACAAATTAGACTATTTACAATGGTTGACCAATTCTTCTCTCCAATATCCACAACTATCATTTAAGTATAATTTTAAAATCTTCAAACCTAATTCAAAATAAAGTGAATCATATGTAGTATTTATAATTTTTAATCTATCATGAATAATTTTTGAACCCAACTCAAAATAAGATGAATATAATGTAAAAACAAAATTTCTTCTGGAGACTGCTTTAGCTGTATCTCATGAATTTTAATGTATTATATTTTTATTATTCAGTTCAAACATTTCCTTACCTTCCTTTTTATTTCTTCTTTGATCCATGGGTTATTTATAAATATGTTATTTTATTTCCAGATACTGAAAATATTCAAGATATTTCTAGTTTAATTCCATGTGGTCAAAGAATGTAATTTTCTATCACCTTAATCCTTTTAGGTATATTGAGCCTTGTTTCCTTACCCAGCATATGGTCTATCTCAGTAAATGTATTATGTGCACTCATAAAGAATTTTATTCTACTATTCTTGAGTGGAATGTTCTATAATATAGGTTAGGTCAAATTGGTTGATGGCATTATTGAGGCCTTCAAAATCCTTTCTGGTTGTCTACTTTTTGCAGCAATTGCAAAGAAAGGAGTTTGAAATTTTAAAGGATAATTGTGCATTTGTCTATTTCTCCTTTTCAGTTTTGTCAGTGTGCTCTATTTATTTTGTTTTCTGTTATAAGACACATACATATATTGGAATTTTATGTCTTCTTGATGAACTGGCCCTTTTGTCATTATAAAATGTCTCTCTTTATCCCTGGTGATATTTCTTGTCCTCAATTCTTCTTTCTCTAATAGCAATATAACCACTTTAACTTTCTTATGACTAATGTGTACATAGCGTATCTTCCCCTATTCTTTTACTTTTAATCTCTATATAAAACCAAGTGGATTTCTTACAGAAAGTTTGTTTATATGGGTCTTACTTTTATATATATATCATTATTATTTTATATATATATTATTATTTATTTTAGTTCTGTTACAAATGTTTCTCCTTTTTAACCCCATTGACACCCTCCTCCTCATCCCCCCCACCCCATCCCTGGCTTTGTTTCCATTGGTTATGCATACATGCAAATAAGTTCTGTGGTTTATCTCTTCCCTCCCCCCACTACTCCCTCTTCTGAGGGTTGTCAGTCTGAACCCTACTTCCACGTCTGTGTCTACCCTACTCCTCAGACTGTTATGATCACTATATTCCACAAATAAGTGAGATCATGTGGTATTTGTCTTTCTCTGATTGTCTTGTTTCGCTTAAGATAATATTTTCCAGGTCCCTACATGTCGTCTCAAAGGATAAAAGATCTTTCTGTCTTACAGCTACATAGTACTCCATTGTGTATATGTACCACAGGTTTTTATTAATTCGTCAACTGATGGACACTTGGGCTGTTTCCAGATTTAGCTATTGTAAATAGTGCTGCTATGAACATGGGAGGTTCATATATTCTTTCTGATTGGTGTTTCAGGCTTCTTAGGGTATGTTGCTAGAAGTGGATCACTGGGTCAAATGGCAATTCAATTTTTAATTTGTTGAGGTAACACCATAGTGTTTTCCATAGTGGCTGCACCAGTCTGCATTCTCACCAGCAGTGTACTAGAGTCCCCTTTTCTCCACACCCTCGCCAACACTTGTTGTTTGATGATTTGTTGATGGTGGCCATTCTGACAGGTGTGAGGTGATACCGCATTGTTGTTTAAATTTGCCTCTCTCTGATGATTAGTGATGTTGAGCATTTCTTCATATGTCTCTTAGCCATTTGTATGTCCTGTTTGGAGAGGTGTCTATTCAGCTTCTCTGCCCGTTTTTTAATTGGGTTCTTTGTCTTCCTTTTGTTGAGTTCTATGAGCCCTCTATATATATTTTGGAAATGAACCCCTTATCTGATGTATCATTGGCAACGATGCTCTCCCATACAGTGGGTTTGCGTTCCATTTTGATGGTTGTTTCTTTTGCTGTGCAGAAGCTTGTTACTTTGGTGTAGTCCCATGTGTTCATTTTTTCCTTTGTTTCTGTTCCATTAGGGGATGTATCAGTGAAAATTCTGCTGCGTGTGATGTCCGAAATGTTGTTGACTAGATTTTCTGGTAGGATTTTGATGGATTCATGAGTCACATTTAAGTCTTTTATCCATTTTGAGTTATTTTTTGTGTATAGTGTAAGTTGATTGTCTAGTTTCATTTTTTTGCATGTAGCTGTCCAATTTTTCCAGCACCGTTTATTAAAGAGGCTGTCTTTACTCCATTGTATACTATTGCCTCCTTTGTCAAATATTAATTGAGCACAATGTCTTGGGTCCATTTCTGGGTTCTCTGTTCTGTTCCACTGGTTTATATGCCTGTTCTTGTGCCAGTACCAGGCTGTTTTGATTACAGTGTCTTTGTAGTATAACCTGATATCCGGGATTGTGATCCCACCTACTTTTTACTTTTTTTTTCCCAAGATTGCTGTGACTATTCGAGTTGTTTTTTGGTTCCATATAAACTTTTGAAGTGTTTGTCCAGTTCTGTGAAACATGCTGTTGGTATTTTGATGGGGATCGCATTGAATCTATAGATTGCTTTGGGTAGCATGGACATTTTAAAGATGTTAATTCTTCCTATCCATGAACAAGGTATGTGCTTCCACTTTTTTATATCTTCCTCTATTTCTTTAGTCAATCTTCTGTCTTTTTCTGCAAATAGGTCCTTGACTTCTTTGGTTAAGTTTATTTCTAGGTATTTTAATTTTTTTTGCCAAAATGGTAAATGGGATTGTTTTTTCAGTTTCTCTTTCTGTGAGTTCATCATTGGTGTATAAGAACGCCGTTGATTTCTTGATGTTAATTTTGTACTCTGCTATTTTGCCAAATTCATTTGTTAAGTCTTGTAGATTTGTGATGGAGTCTTTAGGGTTTCTATGTATAATATGTCATCTACGAATAATGACAGTTTCACTTCTTTCTTTCCAATTTGGATCCCTTGTATTTTTTCTTCATGTCTGACTGCTGTGGCTAAGAGTTCCAGTACTATGTTAAATAAGAGTGGCAAAAGTGGAAATCCCTATCTTGTTCCCGTTCTTAAGGGAAATGCTTTTAGTTTCAGCCCATTGAGTATGATGTTGGCTGTAGGTCTTTCATATATGGCCTTTATTATGTCAAGATATGATCCCTCTATTCCCACATTGCTGAGTGTTTTTATCAGAAATGGCTGCTGGATTTTGTTGAAAGCTTTTTCAGCATCTATTGATATGATCATGTGGGTTTTATTCCTCATTTTGTTTATGTGGCGTATCACATTTATTGGTTTGCAAATATTGTATCAGCCTTGCATCCCTGGGATGAATCCCACTTGGTCATGGTGAATAATGTTTTTGATGTATTGCTGGATCCGATTTGCTAGTATTTTGTTCAGGATTTTGGCATCTAGGTTCATCAGGGATATTGGCCAGTAGTTTTCTTTCTTTGTAGTGTATTTTTCTGGTTTAGGAGTTAGAATTATGCTGGCCTCATAAAACATGTTTGGAAGTCTTCCTTCTTTTCGAATTTTTTGAAGTAGTTTGAGGATAATGGGTGTTAGTTCTTTTCTGGATGTTCGGTAAAACTGCCCCATGAAGCCATCCGGGCCTGGGCTTTTGTTTGCTGGGAGAGTCTTGTTTACCGCATCAATTTCCTTAGTTGTTATTGGTCTGTTCAAGTTTTCTATCTCTCCCCGGTGCAGTTTTTGGAGACTGTGTGTTTCTAGAAATTTGTCCATTTCGCTTAGATTGTCGAATTTGTTGCCATATAATTCTTCATAGTAGCTGTTAACGATCTTTTGTATTTCTATAGTGTCAGTTGTTACTTCTCTTTCATTTCTGATTTTGTGCATTTGGGTTCTCTCTCTTTGTTTCTTGGTGAGTCTAGCTAAGGATCCATCAATCTTGTTTATCTTTTTGAAAAACCAGCTCTTTGTTTCATTGATCCTTTGAATTGTTTTTTTGGTCACTATGTCACTTATTTCTGCTCTGATCGTTACTATTTCCTTCCTTCTACTTGCTTTGGGGTTTTCTTTTCTTTTTTCTTTTTTTTCTTTCTAATTCTTTAAGTTGTGAGGTTAGACTGTCAATTAGAAATTTTTCTTATTTCTTGAGGTAGGCCTGTAGTGCTAAGAACTTCCCTCTCAGAACTGCTTTCACCGCATCCCATAGATTTTGTGTTGTTGTGTGTTCATTTTCTTTGGTTTCCAGGAAGTTTTTAATTTCTTCCTTGATCTCCTCGGTAACCCATTCATTGTTTAATAACATGCTATTTAGCCTCCATGCGTTCAAATGTCTTTGCATGTTTTTGTTGCAGTTGATTTCTAGTTTCATGCCATTGTGATCTGAGAAGATGCTTGATATGATTTCAATCTTCTTGAACTTGTAAAGATTTAGTTTGTGTCCTATCATGTGGTCTATCTTTGAGAATGCCCCATGTACACTTGAGAAGAATGTGAATTCTGGCTCTGGCTGGTTTGGCTCAGCAGTTAGAGTGTCAGACTGTGGTGCAGAGAGACCTGGGTTTGTTTCCTGACAAGGGCATGTACCTCGGTTGCAGTTTGTCCACTGTAATCAAAACAGCCTGGTACTGGCACAAGAACAGGCGTATAGACCAGTGGAACAGAACAGAGAACCCAGAAATGGACCCAAGGCAATATGCTCAATTAATATTTGACAATGGTGGCAAGAGCATACAGTGCAGTAAGGACAGCTCCTTTAATAAATGGTGTTGGGAAAATTGGACAGCTACATGCAGAAAAATGAAACTAGACCATCAACTTACACCCTATACAAGAATAAACTCAAAATGGATAAAAGACTTAAATGTGACTCATGAATCCATAAAAATCCTAGAAGAAACTGTAGGCAACAAAATTTCAGACATCATAAGCAGCAGAATTTTCACTGATACATCACCTAAGGCAATAGAAACAAAGGAGACAATGAACACAAGGGACTACATCAAAGTAAAAATCTTTTACATAGCGAAAGATACAATCATCAAAACAGAAAGGTTACCCACTGTATGGGAGAGCATAATTGCCAATGATATATCAGATAAGAGGTTAATTTCCAAAATATATAGAGTGCTCATACAACTCCACAAAAGGAAGACAAATAACCCAATTAAAAAATGGGCAGAGTAACTAAACAGACACATTTTCCAAACAGGACATACAAATGTCTAAGAGACATATGAAGAGATGTTCAACATCACTAATCATCAGAGAGAGGCAAATTAAAACAACAATGAGGTATCACCTCACACCTGTCAGAATGGCCACCATCAACAAATCCTCAAACAACAAGTGTTGGTGATGGTGTGGAGAAAAGGGGACTCTAATACACTGCTGGTGGGAATGCAGACTGGTGCAGCCACTATGGAAAACACTATGGTGTTACCTCAAAAAATTAAAAATTGAACTTCCATTTGACCCAGTGTTCCCACTTCTAGGAATATACCCTAAGAAGCCTGAAACACCAATCAGAAAGAATATATGTTCCCCCATGTTTGTAGCAGCACTATTTACAATATCTAAAATCTTGAAACAGTCCAATGCCCATCAGTAGACGAATAGATAAAAAAGCTTGATACATATACACAATGGAGTACTACGCAGCTGTAAGAAAGAAAGATCTCTTATTCTTTGAGACTACATGGAGGGTCCTGGAAACTATTATCCTAAGTGAAACAAGCCAGAGATAGACAAGTATCTTATAATCTCGCTTATTTGTGGAATATAATGAAAATAACAATCTGAGGAATGGAATAGTCCCAGAGACGTGGGAGTGGGGTACAGACTGACAATCCACAGTAGAGGCGGTGGTGGGGGAGAGATAAACCACAGAACTTATATGCATGTACGCATGAACAGTGAACATGGACAACAAAACTGGGGACAGGGCAGGGAGAGAGGGGGGGGGAGGAATCAGTGGGGGAAAAAAAAGAAACATCTGTAACTAAAATAAATTAATTAATTTTTTAAAAAAAACTCCCTCAGGTGTTCAGTGTAAGGGGATTTCCCGAGGGTGGGGCAGATGCTGGTTGTTAATGAGCCTCAATTTGCATTTCAATGGCCTACCTGGGTGGGGTTGAAAATACGAGGGAGGGGCTGCCACCTCTCCCCAGATTCCTGTGTGGCTGCAACTCAGCTAAAGTTCTGAGCGCCCTCCAAGTTCCGCGTGTCCCCACACAGTTCCTATCCAGTCTGCCCTCCCTCTGCCGGAGCCCAAGGTGAGTGGCTGTGGCAATTTCAGCGTCTGTCCTGGCTCTGCAATGTAGAGCGGCTTGGGAGTTTAAACCCTTGGGCACTGCTCACAGCTAAGACCCCTGCCAACTGTGGGCTCCCAGCCCCCCTCTCACGCCTCTGCAATCCTACCAGGATCTATTCAGTGTCCCTGGTTATATCGTCCATGAAAGCTGATTTTCAGTTGTTTTCTCTTGATGATTCATCTTTATTTTAGTTGTAATTCCAGTTTGGTCCTGGGAGACAGTCTGTGTAGCTTCCATTCACTCCGCCGCCATTTTGGAATTGGGTTTTACTTTTTATCTAGTCGAGTGATTTCCATCTTTTAACTAGATGGTTTAGGTCAGAACTTTCCATTGAAATAAAATATAAGGCATATATGTAATTTTAAACAATATAGCATCTACATTTCAAGATAAAAATAAACATTGAAAATTAATATTAGCATTGTATTTTTGTACAATACTTAAAAATATTATTTCAATATTTATTAATAAGATCATTTGCATAATTTTTGTAGCAAGTCTTCAAAATCCAGTATACATTTATACTTACAGCACATCTCAATGTTGATTTTTTATAGAGCAGGACTGAGAGGTAGAAACATCAATGAGAGAGAACATTGACTGGCTGCTTCGTGCATGCCCCACTCTGGGGATTGGGCCCACAACCTGGGCATGTACACTGACCGGAACATCTTGGTGAATGAGTCAACACTCAACCACTGAGCCACACTGGCCAGGCAGCACATCTTAATTTAGACACTAAATATTTTTCAGAAATAATTGACTTGTATTTAGATTTCATTAAATTTTTAGTTGAAAAAGTACATTCACATATCCAACTTGTTCTAAGCATACTGGAAAGATCGCCAATACTTGGAGTAGTAGTTTTTACATTTAAGTTAATTAGAAGTAAATAATATTTTGGAATTTAGTTCCTCAGTTGCACTAACCATACTCCAGATGCTCAGTAGCCACATGTGGCAAGTAGCTACTGCATTGGACAGCACAGGTTTAGGCCACTGATGCGATTAGGGTTAAACTTACTATTGTGCTCTTTAGTGACAATTAATTATTTGTTCCATGTTTCTTCTCTGCCTCCCTTCTTTTGGTTTACTTAATTATTTTTATTATTTTATCTTTAATATTAGCCATTAATTATGCCTTTTTGTTTCATTTCTTTGGTGGTTGCTCTGGGGTTTACAATATGCATCTCTAACTTGTCACATTCTACCTTGAACCAGTATTATAATACTTTATCACTAGCATAAGAATGGTATAATGAGATGCTTTAATTCCTGTTCTTTGTGCTACTTTCATCATACATTTTACTTCTATGTTATATATATATATTGTTGTTACTTTTCCGTTAAAAAGCCAATTTTTAAAAAAAAAATTTTTTTTTAATCCTCACCCAAGGATATTTTTCTGTTTATTTTCAGATAGAGTGCGAGGAAGTGGGAGAGAGAGAGACAGAGACAGAGAGAAACATCAATATGAGAGAAACACATTGATTGGTTGCCTCCACACAACTCCAACCAGGGTCAGTGACTGAACCACGACTGAGTTACATGACATTGACCGGAATCAAACCCAAGACTCTTTAGTCCAAGGGCCAACGATCTAACCACTGAGTAAAATTGGCCAGGGCAAGAGCCAATTATCTTTTACAGACATTCAAAAATAAAAGGGGGTAAAAGTCTTTTTAAAATGTACCCACAGAGATCTGAACTCTAAAACTGGTTCTTCCAATTTCACCTTTGGGCTGGGAACCTTAATATCTTTTGTTCTTGTTTTTTCTCATTTGTTGCTTCTGTTGGTTATTATTTCTTAGAGTCTCTTGTTATCTTTTAGAGTACTTATTAAAATTTATAATTATGTATTAGAATGATGATTTGTTGCCCTGGCCGGTTTGGCTCAGCAGTTAGAGCGTCAGCCCGCGGACCAGAGAGACCCGGGTTCTGTTCCCGCCAAGGACACGTACCTCGGTTGCGGTTCATCCGCGGACCTGGTTGGGATCGTGTGGGGGGCAGTTGGTCGATGTTTCTCTCTCTCTCTTCCACCCTCTCTCCCTCCCAATCTATCTGAAGATAAATGAGAAAATGTCCTCGGGTAAGGATTAAAAAAAAGGAAGAATGATGATTTTATTTTCAAATCTTCATTTTAATGACTGATAGTATTATATGTTATGCTGTGAACTGTGGTAATAAGAGAAAAACACAAATCAGGAAGAACCCATTCTACATTTAAGAGGAGATGGAAAAAAGCGAAAACGATCACAAGTGCTTTACACAGAGTTGGAGAAGTGAGACAAGTTTAGATAAAAATTGTTGAAAGGGGAGTTCAATATCTGTCATACCCTCCCCCAAAGACTTTGATTTTATGAAAAGAGGTGTGGGTGTCTAGCAAACAGTCTATCCCACTGTAAGTGCATGTTACATTCACTGAATGAATGAATGAATGAATGAATGGATCATTTACAGAACACTTTTTGAATATCTGCAAATTGTACTAAATTGAGTTCTTTGTGTACATTATCTCACTTTATCCTCATAACAACCCTAAGCCATCCATATTTTGTAAGTATCTTGCCTAAAATCAGAGAATTTGTCACATGCTGGGCCATCTGATTCCAAAATGGATATGTGTGACCAATTTAATCAATCATTAGAGATAACGGTTCTTTAAAATTAGACTTATTCAGTACATAGAAATTTTTCTGTTATATTTCCTCTGTGCACTGGCTTCTGTTCATTTAAATTTTACATTTGAATGCATACAAAGAGTTGTCTTTATGCATGTATAATTACCCCAGAATAAACATGTAAAAAACAAACAAAAAAAATGTACCCACACTGCCATTTCCAGTGCTCTTTATTCCTTTGTGTAGATCCACATTTCCAGCTGGTATCATTGCCCTGCACCTGAAAAAAACTTGAACATTTCCTGTTGTGTATGTCTGCTGGTAACAAATTCTCTTGTCCTTTTTTCTTTTTCTTTATTGATTTTTAGAGAGAGAGGAAGGGAGAGAGAGAGAGAGAAACATCACTGAGAGAGAACATCGATTGGCCACCTCCCGCATGCTACTCAGTGAGAATTGGGCCCACAATTTGGGCATGTGTCCTGACCAGAAATCGTACTGAAGACCTCTTGGTACATGTGTCAGAGCTCAACTACTGAGCCACACAGACCGGGCACTTGTCTTTTTTTTTGCCAAAATTCACTTTTTTCACTTTCTTTTTTGAAGGCTATAGCCACTGGATATAGAGCAAGTCTAGAGTAGCCTTTACTGTGAAAGCTAGCTCAGTCCCATTCCTGTCATAAGCTTTCTGGACTCTCTACTGAAAAACAAAGTATCTCCATTCACTGTTTACAACTCTAATATCTTTCAGTCCTGTGTGAGCCCTGAGAATTGTCCAGCTTACAGCTCCCTTTAGTGCTTTGCCTGACCTCAGATACAGCGCAGCATTTAGCAAGCAGTTCAAGAGAATGCAGATTTCTGGAGCTATCTTTGCCTAGCTTCCTTTTCCCTGGTATTCTCCTCCAAAAATTCTAACCACTTCAGCCTTCCTGAACTCTGATCTCTGTCTCTTCATCTTAATAAGGCAGCTCTGCCCATGGGGTTCTCCTCTCTGCTCCGCAATCTAGAAATAGTCTCAACTCAGTAGTTTGGGGAAATGGTGTTGTTGCTCTTTGCTGCAGGATCATAACCCTGTGCTACTATTATTTAATGCCTAAAACTCTTTTTTAAAGAAATTTTGGCTGACTTTATTTTTTTATTATTTTGTTCCAGGAGGACACATCTAGTCCCATACACTTTATTATAGCTGGAAGTATGGCTATTATTCTCTATGTACAGATGAAAACATTCCTCTGCCTTCTACCCCCCATTGAAGATCATCCCTGCCCTGAGAGCCCTGTGCTGTGAGAGGGAGTCTGTCACGGGTCCTGAGTATCCAGGCACTAGACCAGGACTATGATGAAGTGAGGCATCTAAGATACAAAATTTAGGGAGGCAGTAACTCCCAAGTGTATAAAAATGCTGCCCTTCTTCTTACATGACACTGAGAGTAAATGCCCCCTTAAATTTTGCATCCCAGGTCTTCACTTGCCTACACTAGTGCCAGCTCTGCCCTGCACATTCTTGCTAGTATGCCAAGAAGGCAATGCCCTAAATTTCTTTACTTGGATTATTACTCAAGGTTGAGTTTACAGTGAGCAACCTTGAGAAATAAAATAATTTCTTTTCTGGATAAAGCGCAAACTTGTTTGTTCTTTTTTTTAAACCTGTGAATCCCGGCATGGCTTCTGCCAAAACATCTGCCCTGTGAACTCTCCGGCCTTAGCTGACAATGCCTATGTCAAAAGCACGCAGGACCCTGTGTAGTTTCCAAGTGAAGGCAGATGGGAAGATTGTCACTTTCTTCAATGGTGACATGAAGTATGTCATGCCAGATGAGTCATCTATTACTATGCAGCCTCCCGGATCGCTCACACCACTCATCCTTAAGTACTAAATATCTTGCGTTTGTTTATTTTTTTCTTTCTTCACCCGAGGACATTTTTTCATTTTTTGTTCAGATAGAGTGAGAGGGAGAGAGAGAGAGAGAGAGAGAGAGAGAAGCATCGACATGAAAGGAACACATCGAGTGGTTGCCACCCACACGACCCAACCAGGGCTGGGGACAAACTGCAACCGATATATGTGGCCTTTAGTGGGAACCGAACCCAGGTCTCTCTGGACTGCAGGCCGATGCTCTAACCACTGAGCAAAACCGGCCAGGGCAATGTCTTGCATTTCTAAAGTGGCCTGATACTAAAACACAAGGCTAAGCGTCCTATCCCCAGTCAGACCACATACAAGAAGAAACCAATTAATACATGAAGAAGGAACACAACAAATTGATTTTTCTCTCTCTTCCTCTTACCCTTCCTCTCCTACTCTAAAATGAATGAATGAATTAATTAATTAATTTTAAAGTTATTTGCTGATGGGAAAAAAAAAAAACATTTTCCCAGATGATACAATTCTCAGAGTATAATGAAATGACAACAAATCGTAAAGTTTAATAATGGCCAGAAAGAATTACACACTGCCCAATTCAAGAGAGGGAAGTATCCAGATGGCACTTTTAAAACTGCCTAAGGACAAGGGGAAGAGAGTGGAGGGAGGTAAAAGAGAGCAAAGCAGGGAAAAGTGGCGATGGAAGGAGACTTGACTTGCGGTGGTGAACATACAACACAATATACAAACGATGTATTCTAGAATTGTACACCTGAAAACTACATAATTTTATTAACCAATGTCACCCCAATAAATTCAATAAAAGTAAATAAATAAAAATAAAAACCCAAAAATAACAATAAAGTAAAAAAAATCTACAATAAAATACACATCTGGCATAAAGTCCAGAGCCACTGTCCTACACGCAGGTAATCTCTGGGCACCCCTTCCCCCCGAGTTACCTGGCATCTGACCTCTAAGCCTGCTTCCCAGGATGGTGATACACTCCCCTGAGGTTCAGCAGCCACAGTGCAGTCCAGGGAGCTTCAATGGAGGAACCATAGTCAGCCCTCTTTATGGAGCACCATCTGAGTCAAGAGACATTTTCAGACTTGTGGAAACTAGTTGGTGAAAACAATGTTCTGATCCCCAAAGTATCCCTGGCAGTGGATGAACTGCTGCTGTCCCCAGACCTTGTAAACTCTCTGGACAAAGGTCCAAATGAAGCCCCAGGACGCCAGCATCTCTTGGACCAGCAGTTGTAATCCCAGCCCCAGCCACTGCCTAGCCCTTGTCATTCTTTGTCCCTTCCAGAAGACTGACTGTGGCAGCTATGGTTTCTGTTTAGAATTCCTGAATTCTGAAACAGCAAGTCTAAAAACTGCAGGTACTCTCCTACGCTCAACAAGCTGTTTTGCCATCTGGCAAAGACCTGCCCCCTGCAGTTATGGGTCAGCTCTCCACCCCCGTTTAGTGCCCATGCCTGTGCCATTTATAAGAGGTCTGAGTATGACAGGTGCAGCCATTATGGAAAACACTATGGTGTTACCTCAGAAAGTTAAAAATTGAACTGCCATTTGACCCAATGATTGCACTTCTAGGAATATACCCTAAGAAGCCTGAAACACCAATCAGAAAGAATATATATACGCCCATGTTTGTAGCAGCACCATTTACAATAGCTAAGATCTGGAAACAGCCCAAGTGTCCATCAGTAGATGAGTGGATAAAAAAGTGGTAGTACATGTACACAATGGAGTACTATGCAGCTGTAAGAAAGAAAGATCTCTTATCCTTTGAGATGGCATGGAGGGACCTGGAGAGTATTATGCTAAGCAAAACAAGCCAAGCAGAGAAAGACAAATATCACATGATCTCACTTATTTGTGGAATATAATGAACTAAACAAAGTGCTGAACAAAATTAACCCAGAGACATAGAGGTAGGGTACAGACTGACAAACCTCAGAAGAGGGGGGAGGTGTTGGGGGGAGAGATAAACCACAGATCTTATATGCATGTATGTATGACCGATAGACAACAAAGCTGGGGATGGGTTGGGGGGGGGATGGGGAAGAAGATGTCAATGGGGGAAAAGAAGAAACATCTGTATCAAAAACAAATTAACAATAATAATAAAATAAAATAAAAAAGAAGTCTGACTACATGATGAAGGTCGTGAGGCACTGTTCCCACCATGAGCGCTGCTCTGACGATAGCGATGGTCTGGCCCTTCCTCAGCACCTTATCCAGGTGGAAGGAATTTGCGTGCCCAGTCTTTGAAGGACAAAACCACTTTTCCACATAGTGTCGTGGTGCCCGATGAGCCGCCCGCCCAAGGCGGGCTCTGACTGCACCACCACCCACTACAACCTCATGCGTAACCGCTCCTGCATAGGGGGCGTGAACCGGCAGCCCATCCTCACCATCATCACACTGGAAGACTCCAGTGGTAATCTGCTGGGAGGCAGCAGCTTTGAGGTGTGTGCTTGCGCCTGTCCTGGGAGAGACCCGAGCCAAGAGGAAGAAAATCTCCGCAAGAAGGCGGAGCCTTGTCAAGCAGCACCCTGTGAGCACAAAGCAAGTGCTGCCCACCAACAGAGATCTCTCTCCCCCACCAAGGATGCCACTGGACGGAGAATATTTTACCCTTCAGATCTGTGGGCGTGAATGCTTCCAGATGTTCCGAGAACTGAATGAAGCCTTAGAGCTAAAGGATGCCCAGGCTGAAAAGGACCCAGGGGGAAGCAAGACCCTCCAGCCGCCTGAAGTCTGTAAGAGGGCACTCTACCTCCCGCCATAAAAAACAAACAAACTCATGTGCAAGAGAGAGGGACCTGACTCAGACTGACATCCTCTGCTTCCTGTCCCCCACTGATGCCCCACCATTGTCCCCCTTTCCTGGCATTTTTGGGGGCTTAGGAGCTTAAACCTCTGCTTGTACAGGTGTGCCTCAGAAACACCCCAGAATTCCTATTTCCTTGGTCTATGACTCTGCTAAAGAAGTTGGCCTGCACTGGTGGTTTTGGGGGCGGGGCACTGCTTGGATGTTTTAGTTTAGCTTCTAAGATTTTTACTGTGAAAACCATTTGGAAGAGGTAGGAAAATGTTCTTGCATGTAAGGGTTAGGTTTTAAATCAGCCATACACTGGGTTGGAAGCTAGACAGGGAAGCTATCTCAAGTTGTTTAATTTCTCCTAACTTCATTGCCCACATTGACTAATGCCAATAATCATACCTAGCTCACGGGTTAACCCATTGTGAGGGTTAATGAAAGTATGTACATTTGGGGCTAGGCTCCCTCAGGAGCGCTTGTTTCCTCTCCCTGTTGGTGGGTGGGCTAATGATTTCTGTGACTGGGCATCTGGTTGAGAGGAGGGAATTTCTAAGTCCCTTCTCTGCCGACCCAGCCAAATTCTGTCTAACCTCCTAGTGAACCTCAGCACCTAAGAGGAAATTTCACCCTCTCACACACCCTGGAAGATCCCATCCCTAGTGCAGGATCTGTATCCTCCAGTCCCAGAAGGCAGCATCCAAAGACCCTGAACTCGCCTCCTCCCATGAACACATTGAATTCACACCTGCAGACAGTGCAGCTCCTACACAACAAACAAAGAGAGAAACCACATAGAAACAGGCAAGAGAAATGGAGAAACGACAGTATAGAAATTCCATCCCTACAGCACCAACGTGCAGTAGAAACGGATCCCGGTAGGGCCCTCACTAAGACTTGCCCATTCTGAGTCCAAAAAAAGTGATTTAGCCCTGGCCAGTTTGGCTCAGCAATTAGAGCATCGGCCTGCAGACCAAAGAGTCACAGGTTTGATTCCAGTCAAGGGCACATACCTCAGTTGCAGTTTGGTCACAGCCCCAGTTGGGGTTATGCAGGAGGCAACCAATCGATGTGTCTCTCTCATTGATGCTTCTCATTGATGCTTCTCTCTCTCTCTCTCTCTCTCTCTCTCTCTCTCTCTCTCTCTCCCTCTCTCCCTCCCTCCCCACCACCACTACACTCTACCTGAAGATAAATGGAAAAATATCCTCAGGCGAGGATTTTTTTTAATGTGATTTAAAGAGCACCTAGATTATAAGAGAAGAAAATCCATGTACTAACCCTGGAGCATTTGCCAATGGGAGAGGAACTGTGGGAAGACCCTCAGGCATCAGAGGCACCAGAGAGCATCATTTGTTGCACTCCCTGTCCACCCGATTGCACAGGCAGGAGCACAATTCAGGTACTCTAGCTGGCCCATTAGTACACCCCAAGTCCCATGCCCACAACGGCACTATAGCTTGCCCCCAAGATTCTCTGTAGCCCATGCCCTCTCTAGGCACAGCTCTGGGCCCCAGGGACTTCCTATGGCCCTTGCTCTCCCCTAGGACTCTGGGTGGCTCATAGCCACTCCAGCTTCAGCTCCGGAACCCAGTATGGCTTTGGCCTGCTACTGCCAGCAGTCCATGCCAGCCCCAACTACTGCTCCTGTCCTGTGCAGCTTATCTCCTGAACTTCCCACAGACCATGCCCACTTCAGCTTCAGGCCCAGGCTCTGGCATGGCTTGCCCTTAGCACTCCCACCAGCTCCAGCTGCAGCTTCAACCAGCTTGCCAAGGTGGCTCTGTACAACATGCCCCAAAGTCTCCATATGACCCATGCCAGCTCCAGCTCCAGTGGTCCAAAGACTACTGGTACATGCAGTCTACAAAGGGGAAGCTATTACACAAGGCTACTCTAAGACCAGGAGTGGTTGCTGTTTTGCCTAATTCATAGACACATACACAGAGAAACAGCCAAAATGAGGAAACAGAGAAATATGTTCCAAGCAAAAGAACAAGACAAAAATCCAGAAAAGAACTAAATGAAACAGAGACAAGCAATGTAACAGATAAAGAATTCAAAACACTAGTTATAAAAATGCTCTTTGAACTTGTAAAAAGAATTGATAAACACAATGAGAACTTCAACAAAGACATAAAGATACATACATACATACACAGAAATTATTTATTTATTAACTTTTTCATTTAAAAATTTTGTGCCATAGTTGACCATGTATAACTGAAATTACCTAAAGTGAAACCATGGACAAGGGGGACTACTATAGTTCTCATTTGTTGCACACTATGTGATAGGTACAATTTATTTTTACAATGGGGAAAAGATATTAATGAAGATAAAGTATCTTCATTAAATAGTATTGGGAAAGCTTTTGTGCACTGAAGAAAACCATCAACAAGACAAAAAAGCAACGTATGAATAGGAAAAGATATTTAAAAATGACATATCCAATAGGGGTTAATATCCAAAATACTTAAACTCAACATAAAAAAAAAAAATCTAATTTAAAATGGGCAGAGGACCTGCACAGACATTTCTCCAAAGGAAACATACAGATGGCCAACAGACACATTAAAAGATGCTCACCCTCACTAATCATTAAGGAAATGCAAATCAAAACTACAATGAGATATCACCTCACATATGTCAGAATGCTATTATCAAAAAGACAACAAATGGGCAGAGGACCTAAATAGACACCTCTCCAAACAGGACATACAAATGGCTAAGAGACATGAAAAAATGCTCAGCATCACTAATCATCAGAGAGATGCAAATTAAAACAACTATAAGGTATCACCTCACACCTGTCAGAAAGGCCACCATCAACAAATCATCAAACAACAAGTGCTGGCGAGGGTGTGGAGAAAAGGGGACTCTATGTCGGCCTGCGGTCCGGAGAGACCCGGGTTCGGTTCCCGCTGAGGGCACGTACTTCGGTTGCAGTTTGTCCCCGGCCCTGGTTGGTCGTGCGGGTGGCAGCCACTCGATGTGTCCCTTCACGTCGATGTTTCTCACTCTCTCTCCCTTCCTCTCTATCTGTACAAAAAATGGAAAAATATTCTCGGGTGAGGATAAAAAAAAAAAAAAAAGGGGGACTCTAGTACACTGTTGGTGGGAATGCAGACTGGTGCAGCCACTATGGAAAACACTATGGTGTTACCTCAAAAAATTAAAAATTGAATTGCCATTTGACCCAGTGATCTCACTTCTAGGAATACACAGAAACCTGATGCACCAATCAGAAAGAATATACGTACCCCTATGGTCATAGCAGCACTACTTACAATCACTAAGATCTGGAAACAGCCTGTGTCCATCAATAGATGAATGGATAAAAAATCTGTGGTACATATACACAATGGAACAGTATGCAGCTATAAGAAAGAGAGATCTCTTATCCTTTGAGATGACATGGAGGGACCTGGAGAATATTATCCTAAGAAAAACAAGCCAATCAGAGAAAGACAAATACCACATGATCTCACTTATTTGTGGAATATAATGAACAAAATAAGCTGAGGAACAAAATAGACCCAGAGACGTGGAAGTAGGGTTCAGACTGACAAACCTCAGAAGAGGGGATTGGTGGGGGAGGAGGGAAGAGATAAACCACAGAGCTTATATGCATGTATGCATAACCATGGACATGGACAACAAAGTTGGGGATGGGATGGGGCGGGATCAGGAGGAGGGTGTCAATGGGGGGAAAAGGAGCAACATCTGTAACAAAAAAATTAATAAAAAAATTTAAAAATTAAATTAAATTTTAAAAAGACAACAAATAACAAGTGCTAGTGAGGATGGGAGAAAAGGAACCCTCATGTACTGTTGCTGAGATTATAAATTGGTGTAGCCACTATGGAAAATAGTATGATGATTACTAAATAAATAAAAATAAAAGTACTATATGATCCAGCAATTCCATTTGTGGATATGCATTTGAAGAAAAGAAAAACAATAATTTAAAAAGACATATGCCCCCTATGTTCATTGCAGTATTGTTTATAATAGCCAAGACATGGAAGCAATTAGGTGTCCTTCAATAGATGAATGGATAAGGATGTGGTGTGTGTGTATATATAATGGAATATTACTCAGCCAAAAAAAGAATGAAATCATGCCTTTTGTGACAACATGAATGGACCTAGAGAGTATTACATTATGTGAAATAAGTTGGACAGAGAAAGGTAAATACCATATGATTATACTTATATGTAGAACCTAAAAAACAAAACAAATGAACAAACAAAATGAAACAAAAACAAACTCATAGAAAGAAAATAATTGATGTTTGACAGAGGAGAGTGAGGGTGGAAGGATAAATAGAAAAAAGGGAGGGGATTAAAAAGTACAAGCTTTCAAGTATAAAATAAGTCACAGGCCCTGGGCAGGTAGTTAACTTTGTTCAAGTGTCGTTCTGATACACCAGGGTTGTGATTTTAATCCCCAGTCAAGTTACATAGAACAATCAACCAATGAATATATAAATAAACACTAAACAAATCTATGCTTCTCTCTCTCTCAAATCGATAAACTTAAAAAAAGTCACAATGATGTAATGTACAGCATAGGGAATACAGTCAATAATATTATAATAACTGTGTATAATGACAGATGATTACTAGACTTATAGTGATCACTTCATAAAGCAAATAAATGTTGAATTACTATGTTTTACACCTGAAACCAATATTTTATTTAAACTATAATTTAAAATAAATTTATAAAAACATTAAAAAATATATTTTATAAAGGGAAATAACTCAGATGTGAGGCTTAACATAGCTTCATAATTAACGTCTATGATAATTTATCTGCAACTATACCAATTTACATTCCACCAATCACCTACCAGGGTTCCCTTTTCTCCACACCATCACCAATACTTGTTATCTCTTGCCTTTTTTGTTGTTGTTGTTGTTAATCCTCACCTGAGGGTATTTTCTCCATTGATTTTTTAGAGAGAGGAAGGGGGGTGAGAGAAACATCGATGTGAGAGAGGCACATTGATTGCCTCCCCTACATGCCCTGACCAGGGCCAGGGATTAAACATGCAACCCAAGTGCATGCCCTTGACCAGGAATCAAACCCTGTGTGTGGGACAATGCTCTAACCACTGAGAACACTGGCCAGGGCTCTTGTTTTTTTTATTATAGCAATCCTTACAGATACGAGGTGATATCTCATTGTGGTTTTTATCTGCATTTTCTTGATGATTAATGATGTTGTGCACCCTTTCATATACCTGTTGGCTATTTGTATGTCTGAAAAAATGTATATTCATATCCTTTGCCCATTTTTTTTTTAATCTTTATTGTTGGATGTAAAATGTATTACAGATGTTCCACATTTTTCCCCAATTGACCCCCCCCACTCCTTCCCCCCCCCCACCTTTTCCCACACTATTGTCTGTGTCCATTGGTTATGCATATAAGTTCTTTGGTTTATTTCTTCCCACCCCCCAACCCCTTTCCCTTTGAGGTTTGTCAGTCTAGCAATGAATTTGTACTTCTTAATCTCTTCACCTTTTTCACCCATTAACCCAACCCCCCTCCTAACTGGCAACCAACAAAATGTTCTCTGTATCTATGAGAATGTTTCTGTTCTACCTGTTTATTTTGTTTGTAGATTCCATTGTTGATAGATATGTATTCATTGCCATTTTGTTTGTTCATATATTTTATCTTTTTCTTATATGTAGAACCTAAAAAACAAACCCTTCATCATTTCATATAATAACAGTTTGGTAGTGATGAAATCCTTTAACTTTTTCTTGTTTGGGAAAGTTTTTATATGGCCATCAATTCTAAATGACAGCTTTGCAGGATAGAGTAATCTTGGTTGTAGGTTCTTCCTTTTCATCACTCTGAATATTTCTTGCCACTCCCTCTGGCCTGCAAAGTTTCTTTTGAGAAATCAGCTGACAGCCTAATGGGAACTCCCTTGTAGGTAACTAGCTGCCTTTCGCTTGCTGCTTTTAAGATTCTCTCTTTGTCTTGAACCTTTTGCATTTTGATGATGATGTGTCTTGGTGTGGGCCTCTTGGGGTTCATCTTATTTGGGACTCTCTGTGCTTCCTGTACTTGTATGTCTGTTTCCTTCACCAAGTCAGGAAAGTTTTCTACCATTATTGTTTCAAACAGGTTTTCGATTTCTTGTTGTCTCTCTTCTCCTTCTGGCACCCCCAAGATGCGAATGTTGGCACACTTGAAGTTGTCCCAAAGGCTCCTTACACTTTCCTCATTTTTTTGGATCCTTTTTTCTTTTTGCTGTTCTGATTGGGCATTTTTTGCTTCCTTATATTCCAAATTGATGGTTTGCTCCTTGGATTTACATACTCTATTATTGAAGCTGTGTAGATTATTCTTTATTTTAGTTAATGCCTCCTTCAATTCTAACTGTGCATCCATGATTTCTAACTGGTACTTTTTTATGCTCTTGATGCCCTCCCTAAGTTCACAGAGGTTCTCACTAAATTCATTGAGCATCCTTATAAGCAGTATTTTGAACTCAGCATCTGTTAAGTTGCTTATCTCCATTTTGCTTAGTTCTTTTCTTGGGGTTTTGTTCTGTTTTTTAATTTGGGACCTGTTTCTTTGTCTCCTCATTTTGGCTGCCTCCCTGTGTTTTTTTCAGTGTAGTACTTAACGAGAGGTATGGGGCTCGCTGAGACCAGATGCTGCTAGTTTGAAAGAATTTAGGAAAAATCTGAAGCAGGATCCAAGACAGGCCAATCCTATGGTTAAACAAGTGGCAACAGCTTGGGTGGGCTTGAAAGTTGGGTGGGGCGGGGCAGGGCCTCAGGGAGTCACAAGGGCGGGGCTACCAGTGTGAGCCAGGTTGCTGGAGTCCCAGATATGGCGACTGTCTGCCACCCCAGGGAAGGGCTCACCAAAGGAACAAAGGCCTCTTACAGCACGTTTGTCCCTGAGAAAGCCCCCTCTCCAGCCCTCGCTCCAGTGCCAAACAGCTCAGTTCTTCCCTGTGTGTCTCTGGTGCCCCTAAACTGCCTCCCCTCCAAGTTTAGAGGGAAAGAGTCCGATAAGTCAGTGTGCGGGCCCTTTAAGGAGCTGCCTGGGGCTCCAGCCAGGTCAGCTTCCCTGAGCCTCAGTTCCCGCTGGTTTTTCCAGCCAGAAGTTATGGGGACTTCTCTTCCTGGCACTGGAACCCTGAACAGGGCACCTCGTGTGGGACGGGGACCCCTCAGTCCTCAGGAAGTACCTTCCCAGCCGGGGTATCCTCCTGATTTTTATCCGCCACACTTGGGTGTGGGACCAGCCCGTCGCGCTGCCACCTCCTCAGCCTTATGGCCGCTGCTGACCCTCGCGCCCCCCCCCCTCCTACCAGTCTGGATGTGGCTGCTGCTTTAATTCCGTAGTTGTAGGACTTCCTTTCAGAATGATTTCAGGTGGTTTTGAATGATGGTTGTTCTGTAGTTTAGTTGTAACTTTGATGTGGTTGTGGGAGGACACGATATCGCGTTTACCTACTCCACCATCTTGACCGGAAGTCCTTTGCCCATTTTTAATGAATTATTTGGTGTTTTGCTATTAAGTTGTATGACTTTCTTATATTTTTTGGATATTAACCCCTTTTCAGACATATACTTTATAAATAGTTTTCTCCCACTTAGTAGGTTGTCTTTTCATTTTGTTGATTGTTTCCTTTGCTGTGCAGAATCTTTTTAGTTTGATACAATCCCATTTGTCTATTTTACTTTTGTTGTCACATCATAAAGAATCATTGCCAATGATTCTTTCCCCCTATCTTTTTTCCTAGGAGTTTTATAGTTTCAGATTTTACATTTAAGTCTTTAATACATTTTCAATTGATTTTTGTGTACAGGATAAGATAGAGATCCAATTTCAACTTTTACATGTGAATATGCAGTTTCCCAACACAATTTATTAAAAAAGACTATTCTTTTCCCATTGTGTACTCATGGCACCTTTGTCAACAATTAGTTGACCATATGTTCGTGGGTTCTGGGCTCTATATTCCATTCCATTGGTCTATGTGTCTATTTTCATGCAAGTACCATACTCTTTTGAATACCATAGCTTTGTAATATAGTTTAAAATCAGAATGTGTGATGCTTTCAGCTTTGTACTTCTTTCTCAAGATTGCTTTCGCTATTAAGAATTTTTTTGTGATTCTGTAGGAATTTTAGGATTTTTTTTTCTATTTCTAAAATTAAAATAATGTCACTTGATTCATAATACAAACTACAGTAAATCTATAAATCACTTTGGGTAGTGTGGACACTTTGACAATATTAATTCTTCCAATCCATGAACTCAGGGATATCTTTTTATTTATTTGTAGCTTCTGCTATTCCTTACATCAATGTTTTATAGTTTTCAGTCTACAGAAATTTCACCTCCTTGGTTAAATGTATTCTTAAGTAGCTATTTTTGATGCAATTGAAAATGGTTTTTTTTTTTTTTTTTTTTTACTTCGGGAGACAAAGAGGATGAGTAAATTCATCAAGGTCAAACCACTAATAAATGGAGGAACTATTATTTAACACTGGTTCTAACAGACACCTAAATCCATGCTTTCTATTAAAATGCCATTGCTTTATAGCAAATCAATGACAAACATGTACATCTTCCTCCAAAACTTCATTCTGGCAAACTCTTTACTGTTTTTACTAGGTCTAAGTCTTTGATAACCCCTAAGAAGAGGGAAGACTTACAAAAACATATATAATTTTATTAACATCAGAACCAATTTCACTACAAAATACAGGCATCCTAAAAGTTTCTCTTGAATAGCTGTAGCCTAATGAATCCCAATGAAGATCCTCTCACCAGGGTAAGTTTTCAAAAGGACAGGGAAGTGGATGTGTTGGCTGAACACCTGAGTCTTGTAGGCCCAATTAAAGCAGGCTAACTCACGTGGCAACTTGAGACTTTTTCCAAAGCCCTTTTGTGTATAGGACTCCCCAGCTTACATCCCAGTACAAAATTAAGCCTTTTTAAAAGGGAAAAGAGTATTACCCACTTCTATTTTTCTAAAAATGGTCCCAACAGAATAAAAGGGGGACAGTAGCCCTCACCAATTTGGCTCAGTGGTTAGAGTGCTGGCCCTCAGACCAAAGAGTCACGGGTTCGATTCTGGTCAAGGGCACATACCTCAGTTGCAGTTCGGTCCTTGACCCTGATCAGGGTTGTACAGGAGGCAGCCAATCGATGTCTCTCTCTTACATTGATGTCTCTCTCTCTCTCTCTCCTTCTCTCTCTCTCTCTCTCTCCTTCTCTCTCTCTCCCTCTCACTTACTCTCTCTCCCTCCCTCCCTTCCTCTCTCCCACTGTGTCTGAAAATAAATGGAAAAATATCCTCAGGTGAGGATTTTAAAATAAATTAACAAAAGGGGGGACCATGAAAGTGATTACACTGATCTAATTACTTGCGGGCCAGTATCACCAAGTACCTGAAGGAGCCCACAGAATGGCCTGACATAGACACATAAAATACAGCCAGGAAACAATTGGGACCTAAGCCACAAGGCAAAAACTGACTCCTCTCCACATAAAGAGCTGTTTGATGAGCATTTGTGGTTACTTTCAGTTAGGTCCCACCACCTCCCCAAAGGAAGTTGCAGCCCTTTTTTTCCTAGCTTTACTGATATGTAATTGATATTAAAACACCTGTGTAAGTTTAAGGTGTATAATGTGTCTAATTGATATGCTTACATCTAACAAAATAATTGCCACCATAGTATTAGCCAAAACCTCTATTCTGTCATGTTATTACCATTTCTTTTTTATAGTGAGAACTTTCAGGATCTACTCTTTTAGTAATGTTCAATTATAATCACTATGCTGTACATTAGATTCCCAGGACTTTTTCATTTTTTTAAATATGTTTCATTGATTTTAGAGAGAGAAGGAGGCAGGGAGAGAGAGTGAGAGCAAGAGAGAGAGAGAAACATTGATGTGAGGAAGAAACTGGGGATCTAGCCCACAACCCAGGCATCTGCCCTGACCAGTCATGTGCCCTGATCATGGATCAAACCGGCAACCCTTCAGTGTATGGGACCATAGTCAACCAACTGAGCCACACTGGCCAAGGCAGAACTGGTTAATCATACAACTAGAATAGAGGTGTATACTTTTTTTAAACCCTCATCCAAGGATATTTTTTCCACTTATGTTTAGATAGAAGGGAAGGAGGGAGAAAGAGAGAGAAATATCAATGTGAGAGAGACACATTGACTGGTTGCCACCGGCATGACCCCGACTAGGGCCAGAGACAAACTGCAACTGAGGTACATGCCCTTAGCCAAAATTGAACCTACGACTCTCTGGTCCGCGGGCCAATGCTCTAACAGCTGAGCCAAACTGGCCAGGGCTAGAAGTTTATACTTTTTGATCACTATCTCCCCATGTCCCAAGTACCCAGTCCCTGGTAACCACCACTCTATTCTCTGTTTCAATGAGTCCAACTTTTTACGTTTCCACATGTACATGATGTCATACAGTATTTCTCTTTCTCTCTGTCTTGGTTCACTCAGCATAATGCCCTCAAGGTTTACAAGTTATTGCAAATGGCAGGACTTTCTTCTTTCTCATGGCTAAATAATATTCCACTGTATGTATATAGTTGTTTTGTTTTGTTTTTTATCCATTCATCCATAGACATCCACTAAGGTTGTTTTCAGGTCTTAGCTATTGCAAAGAATGGTATAATGAACATGGGGGTGCTAATATACTGTCAAGATCTTGTTTTCCTTTCTTTTGAATATTTACATGGTAGTAGGACTGTTGAATTGTTAACAGTAGACATTACACATATGAATAATATTTCAGGGGCTACAGAGCATCAGCATCCAAACAATGTACGTCATAAACTTTCACCTGATCTTTATAACCACAGACTAAGGCAAATGTTAAAATTCCCACGGTAGCAGAAGATGGTTTGACTTTGGATAGTGGGCACACAGTGCAATATATGGCTCTTGTATTGTAGAAATGTACACAGAAACCTATACGACCCTATTAACCAATGTCACTCTAATAAATTTTTTAAAACCTCCCACATTAAATATGAGGGAAATGAAATTCAGAGAGATGAGTCCACCTGACCAAACATTCAAAATAGCACGTAGGAAGAAAGGAGTCACAAATCTGAAGATTCTTTACACTATACCACACGACAGCTATGTTGTTAATATAGCAGCAAAAGGATGAAATGAAAGATGAGCTCTAAAAAGCAACATTCAGTGAGGTTCAGCAAACAATTTAGTTTCCTGAATCCAGACCATTTGGCCTGGGTTTCAAAATCCAGACCATGAAGTTTCCTCTCCCAGTGGGCAAGTCCTACCCTGTGTTCCTCACCACTACCTTCCCGACCTGGAAAGCTCTAGTCCTACTTCAATTCCTGTTGCTGCCTTATCCCAGGATCATCACTGCCTGTTTTCCAGATAAAAATCTCTGCCCCCTGATATCAAGTAGGATCAAATCCGACTTCCTAGGTTTTTGGCCGTGTCCGTCAGGCACCAGGCTGACAGCTTAACTTCCTCTAGCTCCAGACCTGGCTAAGTCCAACTCCCTCCACTTCTCCAGAGCCTGGCATTAAGGTTCTGCACCTTCTAGCAGAGGCAGAGTGGGGTAGGCAATGATCATAGGCTTAGGAGTCAGGTAGACAGACCTGGGTTTGAATCCCATTATATAAACTGGGCAAGTTATTTCAGTGCTATAAACTTCTATTTTCTTTTCTGCCAGTGATGAATGATACTATGTACCTTGAGAGGAATCAGCAGAGTGTGTTCAAGGTCATCACTCTCATTTATATTTAATCAAAATTCTTCCTAATGTTATTTAAGGATGCCTTGGGTGGTTTGGCTCACTGGTTGGAGCGTCAGTCTGCGGACCAAAGAGTCTCGGGTTCAATTCCGGTCAAGGGAGCAAGGAATGGTGGATTGGAGTAAGCCCATGGTGATGTCCAAATTGATTGTGGAGACCAGGGACCAATCCTTTTGTATCCTCATATCACGTATTTGAGTAAGTAGACTCAGATTAAAGGAACAGAACTACGTAGACACTGTTACCTTCCCCAGGGTCCAAACAAAATTTGGACCAGTTTACTGAGTAAACTTGAGAGTGGCCACCCATTCCCGGACAGGAATATTATTAGCTCTGGATGAACTTGACTAAGAAAATGAATTCAATCAGTTTTCGGACACCTGTACAAGCAGGATGTGCCAGGGTGTCTTCACTTTATTTTTCTGATGCCACCGTTGGGGGAAAGACAGATAATAAGAACTAACAATAATTTGCACTTACGAGGGATGGAGAACAGGAAGTTTAGATGCAACTGCCTCACCTGTCAGAGCGTGTAGCTGAAGATGATGAACACCTGAGAGCATGTGGATTTCAACTGTTTCACAGAGGAACCCGTCAGAGTAAATGGACTTAGTAGGTTGTTTCATGAAGCAGACAGTAGCAGAGCTCGTGTGGCTGGAGTGAGGATATGAGGTCTGAAAGGCTACCTGCTCAACCTCTCCTTGTCCCCTGCAGTTGGTAGGGGTGGGAGAAAGGGAGCAGGCAGGGAGAAAGATGGGAAAAAGATGAGGAGTTTGTGGTTCATAAAGAAAAACCACAATGCTGCAGAGCACTGGGGATTTGATATTCTTTCAGGGTTTTATATGTCAAAACAATGGAGAACGAGAATGATCAGGAATGAACAATAGCTGGCTGCCAGGATCCTCGTTAACCATGGTGATTATCTCCCGGCCAAAGTCAACAGGCAGCATACTGATAAGAGACACATCAGTTCTCCTGTTCAATTCATTTAGAGCTTTTTTTTTTTTTTTTTTAATGTGGAAGCCAATTTATTCAGACTTGCAGGTTTCTAGTCAGCAAAGGGGCATTTGTTCCTCATCCCTCATCCTCTCTGACTTCTCTGAACCAGAGGAAAAGGTGCCAAACCAGCTGGTCAGAAAGGTCTGAGTTCACGCAGAGCCTTCTTTCAAAAGCTTTGGAAGCGGGAGCCTGTGTAAGTGCATTCACCTGTGGCCAAGCATCCTCAGGGGCCCCCTGGCACCACACCCAGTTCTGGGCAGCTGCTTCCCAGCTACAGTGGCTGCCAACCCTCACACTAGAGAGAGAAAAATACACCACTGCTATTTAACACGTGTCAAAAAATTCAGACTCCACTTGTCCTGAACACAGCCAGACTCAAAAAAATCAACCACCAGTCGGAGGACAAGAGGACGTGAATGAGAGCCAAGGTGCCTGTGACCCGCTTGTGGGGAAGAGGACAGGAATGTAACAGAATGTTTCGCCACTCCTTTCCTGTCCTAGAACTACATAGGAAGGCCGAGTCTTCCATGTGTGTCTCTCTGAGAAAGAAAAGCTGGCTGAGGGTCTCCATTCCACCCCACAATGGTATGTATGCCTTCTGAAACTTACTTGATTCTTCTAAAACCTGGTTCCTTCATCTGTAGAAGGAGGATAGTATGAACACCGGCTTTGGGGTTTTGGTGAAGGTCAACTAAGATATGGGATGAGCTTTTTGAACTATAAAGCACTATATATGTATGTAATTATTAAGAGTATCTAAAGGCTTTCTGGAGATGATCTGGTTCTGAGTGTGTTAATCATTTTACCATCTTGTTTCTGCTCCTTCTGTGTATGACTCTGTTTACCCAGCCTGACTGGAGTCAGTGACTTCAGCACTGCCTGGGGCGACAGCTTCATTAGATCCCCACACAAGGTACAGCACAAGGCTTTACAGGTCGATAGGCTGGGGTCCAGTGCTGCCTGCCTCTTACCAGCTTAGTGACTCTGATTCAATATGTACCTCAAACTTTCTGTGCCCTTCGTTTCTGTGTAACATAGCGCTAATGGCACACTTTCAAGTAGTTCAATTGACTCACTCTCATAGTATTAAGTAAAGAGAAGTATAATCTTGCTTACCAAAGTTCCTAAAACAAAACATCTAGAAATTAGTATACCTGTAATAGGGATGCATATTTAACATCTACATTTTATATATTTTTTTAATCCTCACCCGAGGACATTTTTTGCACTTATCTTCAGATAGAGCAGGAGGGAGAGAGGGAGGAAGAGAGAGAGAGAGAGCAACATCGATGTGAGAGAGACACATCGAGTGGCTGCCACCTACACAACCCCAACTGGTGCCGGGGGAAAACTGCAACCGCGGTACGTGCCCTTAACAGGAACCAAACCCAGGACTCTGGTCCTTGGGCTGATGCTCCAGCCGCTGAGCCAAACCGGCCAGGGCTCATATTTTTTTAATTGCTCCAATCTTCCCCAAAATTCACCTAGTACATAGAAGGAAACCAATAAATAGTCGTTGAATTTTCATTGCACGTGACCGCAGTGGGTCCTCCTAAAGACCCAATTTTTCTTGAAGAAAAGTCCCAGGTACATTCCCAACTGGACTCTAAGCTCCACGAGGGGTAGAGATTGCCTGCCTCAGTCACAGTTCTGTCTTCAGTTCCAAGCACGATGCCTACTGCCTTTGGGTGCCAGGTAAACAGCAGCTGAATGGATACATGAATAAATGAGTAGTGAGTGATGAAATAAAGATCCCACAGCGCAGGCCCAAAACGCCACTGTCATCTCCAGAACACCTCCCTGTACTTTTCTGAGGAAGGCTTAGAGCTGTTCATTTCTTTTCCCAGTGCCGAGTTGGCAGACAGAAACTGCTAGCTACATTCCCCGGGCCCAGCTGGCTGGACTTGGGTTTGGGGAGAAGGAGAAGGGCAACTGTAGATTACTGTTCCAGCAAAGTGAGCAACACTTGCTTCCGCGAAGAAAATATCTTCTTTATTCACCTTCACTTCAACTCAGAAGAGCTCCCCACCAGCCAGCTTTGTCCCCGGACTCTTTCTCTTCAATCTCAGGAAGCCAGGAGCCAGACCCCACTCCCTCTTTTCTGGTGTGTGGTCTGAGTTTCAATTCTGTCTGGCAGACAGTATGGAGGACTCCAGGTCAGCAGGGTCATCAGAATGCTAAGAGGAAATCTGATTGATGAGCAAGTGTCAGAAGGAATGAATGGGAGCCTTAATTAATGACTTCTGCCCTGTTTCAAAGAAAGGTTCCCTAACACCCAGTTCTCGCTTTTCTCTGAAATTTAAAAAAAAAAAAATTGGGGTGGGGTGAGGAACTGAGGAAGAAAAGGAGGGAAAAACACCCCTATAATCCAAAGTTTTCTAAACAACATAAAGGAGACTTCAAAGACAGACATGGTCAGTTTTTTATGTGAGACCGGTTCAGTGATTCTCTCCTCTCTTTGTTTCCATGGACAGCTAGGCTCCATTCCAAAGCTAAAAAATAAAAGGCCACATTGTTCTGAGGGGAGCTCGCTTTTACAAGAAATTTCCTCCTCACCACTGGGACAAATTAACTGCCTCGGCCCTGGGTGCTCGGCGAGTGTTCTTGGTAGCGCCGGCCGGCAGGCAGGCCAGCCGCCCACTAGTGCTCTGCTCGCTCTCGCCAGAAAACAAGCCCACCCAGCAGGCGTGGAAAATGGACAGGTGTGTTGAGAGAGCCCAAGGTAGCGTAACACGTATGTTAACAGAAGTCTGATCAGGTTCATGTGCAACAAAGAGGCAGCAGTAGGTTACAGAAGCATCCCTGGAAGAGGAGGTGCCACACTGAGGCTTACATCCAGTAGTATTAGTGTGTAAGTCAGCATTTTATATGGCACGTGTCTGGCTATGGAGCTGGACCGTACCCCAGAATAGGAAGAGGAAAGGTTCCAATCACAGCTCAGGGGATCCCGGAAACTCTGCTCCTGGAATCCGCTCCTACACAGTGGATCTCACACTATCTATGTCCAGGGATTGCTGAGGCAGCGATACAATGAGGTAACAGGTACAATTCTCATACAGGACTTGGCACTCAGAAGTTAATCAATGACAGTTTAGAAAGGGGGTAGGGAACTTGACTCTTCCTGGAGGCCCTTCCAGCCTAGTGAGAACAACAAACATGAAAAACAAGTAATTACATTGTCTTAGTAAGTTCTAGCTATAACAAATTAGCATAGAATGAGTGTTTTATAAACAACAGAAATTGACTTCCCACAGTTCTGGGGGCTGAAAGTCCAAGATCAGCAAGCCAGCAGTCAGAATCCAGTGAGGGTGCCACACTTACGAAATAATTACCTCCCAAAAGCCCCTCCTAATACCAGCACATTGAGGCTGAGGACTCCAACATATGAACTGGGGTAGTAGGACACAGACATTAAGTTGATTGCACAGCCCTGGACAGTTTGGCTCCGCAGTTAGAGCATCGGCACGCAGAACAAAGGGTCTCAGGTTCGATTCCTGGTCAGGGGCACGTACCTGGGTTGAAGGTTCTCCAGCATGGTTGGCGTCGTGTGGGAGGCAACCAATCCATGTGTCTCTCTCACACCCATATTTCTCTTTCTCTCACACTCTTTCTCCCTCCCTTCCACTCTAGAAATCAATGGAAAAATATCCTTGGGTGAGGATTAACAACAACAAAAATTGATGGCACATTGTACTATTCCAAATATTACAAAGGGTGTGCATGAAATCTTGGGTACAAAATATAAGTATAAAGTATAGCCTAGAAAATAGAGTAACACTCAAGGAGAAGTTTCAGCTCAGGTTTAACAGAGGCCACATTTAATCTGAGTGTTGAAAATTGAAAGAAGCGGGAGGATGATCCAAGGAGAGGGCAGTGAAATCCCAACTGCTACTAGGGGCAGTATGAGTAGAGATTCAGTAGCAGGTGAGAGAGACATCAGGATGACAAAAGCAGCAAAAGTTGGCAATAGATTGGACATGGGTTGAGGGCAGAGGAAGAAGTCAAAGATGACTGAGGGTGGGCTTGGTGGCAGGAAGATGGCAATGCTCCAAATCAATCTCCCAGGGACCAAGGCAGGGTTGTTCATTCAAAGCACAGGTGAAAAAGCAGATTGAGTGGCTCTATAAAGCCAATCCCATAGGGTACATAGATGCCCACATGCTTCTGGAAGTGATGAGCCAGAGGGAGGACACCTGACTGGCTTTGGCCTGCCAGCCTCAAATTATAGCAGACCCCCTCTGCAGTTCCATCACTTTTAAGAATTACTCTTGAAACTCTCATCAGATGTTCCTCTAGCAACCGTGTCAAGCAGGTGAGCACACTTGCTGTCAGTTTAAAGATCAGAAAGCTGGAACAATGAGTAGCCTTTTACTGAAAAATTACAGGTTTATTTTAATTAACTTAATTGACCTAACTGATTGTGTTTGCATTCGGTTCCAGGAATTCAAGTTGCTGAATTTTGTGAAAACACCGGAAACAAGTAAGTCAAATTGTCTTCCGCCCTGGTCAGGTTCAGTTGGTTAGAGTGTCATCCCCATACACCAAGGTTGTGGGTTCAATATCCAGTCAGGGCACATACAAGAAACAACCAATCACTCTGGCCAGTTTGGCTCAGCGGTTAGAGCGTCGGCCTGCGGTCTGGAGAGACCCGGGTTCGGTTCCCGCTAGGGGCATGTACCTCAGTTGCAGTTTGTCCCCGGCCCTGGTTGGTCGTGCGGGTGGCAGCCACTCGATGTGTCCCTTTCACGTCGATGTTTCTCTCTCTCTCTCTCTCCCTCCTGCTCTATCTGGACAAAGAATGAAAAAGTGTCCTCAGGTGAGGATAAAAAAAAAAAAAAGAAACAACCAATGAATGCATAACTAAGTGGAACAACAAATAGATATTCTCTCTCTCTTCCACTCTTTCTCTAAAAATCAACCAATCGATCAATAAACAAATAAGTAAATTTGCATTATTACAAAAGAATCATTGTTCAATGACAAATCTACATAAAGTTAATATACAAAATTACTTTTTACAAATAGCTTTTCTTTACCTTTTGTACTTATTTTTTTAACTAGTAAATACATGCACATAGTAAAAAGAAAAAGTTCTAAAGCAAATCTACCTGTCCCCTAGCCACCCCCATTTAACCCCTCTAGAGGTCACTACCAATTTCTTGTGTATCCTTAAAAAGAATATATTGTCTTAAAAATATATATTCTACACACAAAAGCTTGTTTATATTTACATAAGTGATATTATACTACACGCACAATTCTGGTCCTATTTTTTCCCCACTTAGAAATTTATCTTGGACATCATTCCAGATCAGTAGAGACAGAGTTATTTCTTTTTCACCATTTTACCTTTACCAAAAAAAAAAAAAAAAAAGCTTTATTAAATATTCTGCTATATGGATCACTGTATAGGTTATAAAATAAAGTCCAAGAAGTGGGATTTCATGAAAAGATGATATGTACATTTTTACTTTTTATAATTATTGCTAAATTGCTCTCTGGTTAACATTTCTATTAGCAATATATGAAAGTGGTTCATTTCCCTGACCCTCACCAATGCAATGGCTTCTCAAACATTTTCATCTTTGCCGGTCTGGTAGGTAAAAATTATATCTTATGAGTGAGGCTGATAATTTTTTTATATAATGAATATTCACTTATATTTCCTTATCTATAAATTATCTATCCTGATTATATATCTTTTTCTTAGTGAATTATAGATATTTTTATACACTTATTATGTGCCAAGCACTGTTCTAAGTGTTACATAAATTAACTCTTTTTGTCATAATAACACCGTAAGGCAAGTCCTAGCATCCTCATTTTCTTAAATGAGGAAGCAAGCTCAGAAAGGAATAGTAATTTGCCAGTGTCACACAACCACAGGGTCAGAGTGTCTTTTTGAACACTGGCGGTCTGGCTCCAGACCGCAAGTGTTAGCTACCATCATGCAGTACAGCTTCTTAGCAGCATACCCTTCTTTATGTCGCCCATGAACGATGTAGCACTAGAGGAAAGAGGCACAAATGAACATTTAACCCAGTGGGGAGACTAAAAGAGGAAGAATAGTCCTGGCCCAGTGGTTTAGAAGGTTGGAGCATCATCCCATACAACAAAAGATTGTGGGTTTGGTTCCAGATCAGGGCACATATGAAGGTTGTGGGTTTGATCCTGGGTTGGGGCTTTACAGGAGGCAACTTATTGAGGTTTCTCACATCGATGCTTCTATCTGTGCCTTCTTCTCTCTCTAAAAAAAAAAAAAAAAAAAAAAATCTATAAAAATATACCCTCGGGTGAGGATTAAAAAATAAATAAATAATTTTAAAAGAAGAAGAATAGAACTACTTAGAACAAAAACGGTGCTTCCCTTTGTGCTCTGTCAAAAAAAAAAAGTGAGAAATTGGTAAATCGGTTTAGAGATCAGCCTGTTGCCACCTCACAGCCAGTGGGTCCTCAGGCCCAGGGTGGCTTGCTGTGTCTTACAGTCCCTTGGGGAATGCCGATGAAAGGACTTGTTTGTGCAGCTATGTCAGCAGGGGTCTGGGGCCACTGGAGCCTCTGTCTTTTGGAGGATGTACTCCTGTAAGCTGCTCTCACTCTGCCTTTCTCATCCCTCCATTCTCCCCAATCCACTATCGCCAGTGCATGTTCATTTAAAGAAGAAAAGAAAGAATTGAGAGCTTTAATTTCCATAGGACGTAGAATGGTGAGATGTGAGGGTGATCTGGCTGCGACATCTGTCACCCCATTGATCACCAGGGTTGATTCAGCTGATCTGGCTGGATAGGCGGGTGTCCCCTCTTCCCTCACCGATCTGTCGCTCCCCAAGCTGCGTGCTGGGTGGAAGAGGACGACCTTCCCCCCAGAGAAGAAGACCGGTCTTAGGTCAAGGGTATAGGAGTAGCTGTGCTCCCCTGCTAGAACCTCCAAACAAGCTCTCAAGGATGTAGAATTTTGAAGAAATCACTGAATCCCGACCAAGAACAATCTTTCACTTGCCCAAGACTGGGAAATCAAGGCCCCAAAGATGAAGTGACTCAGAGAGCCATTTGAACCCAAGGCTGCATCCTCCTACACCTCCCCCAGATGCCAGTCTTTACCCCTGAACTCTTAAGGGCGAGAAGGAACCACAGAGCCTAGGCCCTCCACATCCACCATGGACCCACACCCCGGAGCCACAAGCCAGAAACCCCACGGAGGCTCACCGGGAGCCCAGCCCCCGACACCCGCCAGTAGGGGAGTCTCCTTAGTTGCTGAAGATAACTGCAGTGAATAAAATAGACAAAAATCCCTGTTTTTGTGTATCCTATTAGGGTCGAGCAATTTGACGGTGTGAGGCACCACCAGGGCACCTCACCTGTATTACTCAATACTTTTGCTCAGTTACTTCCTTTGGTTGATCTGGTCACCAGGGACATCTGGTTCTGAAGAACATCTGAAGTCTTCAAAGAGCACACACCTGTAGTTAAGGAAGAACTTCTTCAGCCGCCTGGCAAGAGAAATGGGTGTTAAATTCACTCGTGCCTGGGACCCTGTCAACTCTACAAGAGGCAGCAGAAGCAGGTATCTCTTTGAGGACATCTGTCTCCTCTCCCCACATGCTGGCCCTGTAAATCTCTTTCCCAAGGATGTGCAGCTGGCCAGATGGATCCCAGGCATCCAGGAAGGGCTCAGCTGAGATGCCACCTGTCCCTGGATGATATCAGTGACTCTCTCTGGAGCGGGGACCAGACCCATGGAGCCTGAGGTGCTGCTTGGACTTGATGTCTCTGAGTCGGGTGTGCGTGTTGTTTTGTATTTGGTTGTGTTGTTTTTTAAGAGGCAGAGCATGGCTTTCCTCTGCGGCAGAGGTGATATATGAGAAAATCAACATGTTCCAGAGGCTGAGAATTATTTTCAGATAAAGAAACTCCAAGGCCGACTGCAGTTTGTAAATTGTTCATACAACTGCTTATTATTTTTTCTCTATCTGTACCATTTACATTTTTACGATATGTATATTTATATCTATTTAAAACATAAGGGAAAAAATAAGAGATGAGCACTTCAGTCAGTTGCATGGGAGATCCTGGCATGTCTAGCGTACAAATCTCTGTCCTTCAATTAACTTCATTAGTGGCAGCAGCAAGTGACGATGTAGACTGTGCCTGCCAATGAATTACAGCTTTTCAAAAACTCAATTGGGGTGAAAATGGAAAATCTTAAAGGTTTGATGTTCTGGTTCTTCTTAGTAAATTTCTATCAAAATCATTTAGAAATTCTAACTTGTAGTATTGTATTGTTTGTAAACCACAGAAGATGTACCTAGTTTATACTTTAGAATTTTTCATTCCAGGATTTTAAAGTCTTTTCGATGTATTTACAGCTATCTTTATAGCTTCTTTGTGGAGAGATAATAAAAATAAAAGTAATTCTTTGATGAGAAAAAAGAAAAGAAAAGAAAACAAGAAGTAATTCACGCAGCTCCTTTCCACATGAGCCAGACCTCAAATCTTTGCCCTTAGCTCCTACCTTGGTACTTTTTATACTGTTGGGGAAATATAATTAAAACAAAATCTCTTCCCAACCCAAACACTTCTCTATAAAGGTTGAAGAGAAAGAAAACCATTTTAGTATTGAATAAGCATGAAATCGGACTGTGATGCACATCATAAGCAATCCCTAAGACATAACAAAGACAGAAGGAAATCTCATATAGCTGCTATGAGCTGAATATTTTCCCTTCAAAATTCTTAATTGAGGTTGTACTTCAGCACCTCAGAATGTGACTGTATTTGGAGCTAGGGCCTTTACAAAGGCGATTAAGCTCAAATACAGCCATTAGGGAGGGCCCCAATTCCTCTGACTGGAAGCCTTACAAGAAGAGGAAATGTGGACACAAACAGCTACTAGGGATGCCTGTGCACAGAGGGAAAGGCATATGAAGTCAGGGGCGACCTCAGAAGAAACCAAACCTGTTTATACCTTGATCTTGAATTTCTAGCCTCCAAAACTGTTAAAAACTAAATTTCCATTGCTTAAGCCACCAAATCTGTGTTATTTTGTTATTGGTTTGTTTAGCAAACCGATAGCCAAGCAGATGTACTCCATTTCATACCTGTTCTCACAATAACTAGTCCTCAGGTAAGAAGACCTGAGGGTACCATTTGACACAAATAGTTCATCCTAGATTCATCTAATAATTCTTAGTATCTAGAGCAACATAATACAGACCCTTAGAGATGTCTCAACATTGGGCCAAGCACCAGGATCTTCTCCTCTAACCCCTTCAAGATTGGCTTCCTCTGCAATGCCTTCCACGGGGCTTGTCCTGGGCCTAGAAGCAGATGAGGAGTACAGAACTTCCACCATCTGTCCATGCCAAAATAAGAAAGGGACACAGAAGAACTTCCTTAAGCACCATGGCTGGATACTACCTGCCTCCTCACTCTCCTTCTCCTCGCAGCAGGGAGTGAGGGCCCTAGAGAGAATTCTAGGTAGTTTATGTTTGAGTCAAACTGAGATGAGTCGTGTTGACTCCAGCTCTACAGATGCTGCCAAAGGACACTGCCTCCTTAATATGCACAGTATCCAGGCAGTGAGCTGCAAGATAGGATCCTGCTTATTCAGATACAGGTGTAAGGCCTTTATTGTCTCCAGAGAGATCTTGGAAGTGAATATTAGTCTGGGTGTCAGAAGACCTAAGTTCAAGTCCAAGCTTTGGTGTTCACCAACTATGTGACAAGCTCTTTCATCTCTCGGGGCCTCGGTTTCCTTAACTGTGAGATTAGGGAATAGGATTTAGATTATAAGGGCAAATACAAATTAAAAATAAGTGACTCTCCAAAATTAAATCCACATATATATGATCAACTAATTTATGACAGAGGGACCAAGAATACATAATGGGGAAAGGACAGTATCCAAAAAAATATGTTACAAAAACTGAGCAGCTACATGCAAAAGAATAAAACTTGACCACTATTTTATAGCGTACACAAAAATTTACCTAAAATAACAAAACTTCTAGAAGAAAGCATAAGTGATCATTTCTTTGACATAGGTCTTAGCCATAATTTTTTAAACCTGACACCAAAAGCAAAAGCAACAAAAACAAACACTAAAAAGCTTCTGCAAAACAAAAGAAATCATTTAAAAAAAGAAAAATAAAAGAAGAGTGAACTTACTGAATGGGAGTAAATATTGGAAAATCATATATCTGATTAGGAATAATATCCAAAATATATGAAGAACTCAGGTAGCTTGGACAATCACAAAGGTTTGAGAGATAACTAATAGCTAGGAATCAGACTGAACAATAAGGATCAAATCCTTCACAAAATCATTTCATCAAGACTGGAAGAGGTAGCTATTTTATCTAATGAACAAAAACCAACATAGACAGCCAAGAAAACAAATGAAAATATATGACTATGTTCAAAATAAAAATAAAATAAAATAAAACTTCAAATGAAATGGAGATAGGTGATTAACCTGATAAAGATTTCAAAATAATGGTCATAAAAATTATCACCAAGTCAGGAAACAATGCATGAAAAAAGTGAGAATTCCCCAAAAAACATGAAAAATATAAGAAAGTACCATACAGAAATTACAGAGCTAAAGAATATGATAACTGAACTAAAAAATTTCATGGAGAGGTTCAATAGTAGACTAAATCAAGCAGAAGAAAGATTCCGCAAACTTAATGACAGGGCAGTGAAATTCATGCAATCAGAGGAACAAAAAGAAAAAAAAAATGAAAAACTAGCTTAAGGGACTTATGGTACATTATAAGAGAACTACACACATTGTAGAGATCCTTGAAGGAGAAGAGAGACTGAAAGGGGCAGAAAGCCTATTCAAAGAAATAATGAGGAAAGAAACATACATCCAGATCCAGAGAGTACTGAATAAAATAAATCAAGCCCTGGCAGGGTGGCTCCATTGTTGGAGTATCATCCCATGCACCAAAGGTTGTGGGTTCTATTCCCAGTCAAGATGCATACCTAGGTTGCTAGTTTGATCCCCAGTTGGGGCATGTATGGAAGGCAACTGATATTTCTCTCTCACAGTGATGTCTCTTTCTCTCCCCAACCCCTCTCTAAAATCAATAAACATTTCTTTGGGTGAGGATTAAAAAGTAATAGTATAATAAATCAATTAATTAAAAGAGACCCACACCAAGACACATTATAAATTGTCAAAAGTTAAAAACAAGAAGAGACTCTTAAAAGCAGCAAAAGAAAAGCAACTCATTACATAATAGGGAACCCTCACCTCTACCCTCAAGACCATCAGCAGATTTTTCAGCAAAAACTGCAGGCCAGGAAGGAGTGACATTCAATGTTCTGAAAGAAAAACCTGCCAACCAAAATACTCTACCTGGTAAAGCAGTCCTTCAGAATTTAGAGAAATAAGAGTTTACTGGAAAAGCAAAAACCATTGGAGTTCATCACCAGTAGACCAGACTTACAAGAAATGCTCAAGGAAATTCTTTAGGCTGAAATAAAATTTAAAAAATGCTAATTAGTACAATAAAAATGTATAAAATTTAGTAATAAAAATAAATATAAGCCCTGGCCGGGTAGCTCAGTTTGTTAGAGCATTGTCCCGATAAGCCAAGGTTGCAGATTCAGTCCCCAGTCAGGGTACATACAAGAAGCAAGCAATGAATGAATCAATAGATGGAACAACAAACTGATGTTTCTCTCTCTCTCTCAAATCAATCAATGAAAAATAAATAAATATATAGTTAAATTCAGAATACTTACATTGTAATGGTGATGGGTAAATCACTTACAACTCTCATATGAAGATTAAAACACAAAAGCATTAAAATAACGTTAAGTACAATAGTTTGTTAATGGATACACAATGTAAAACATATAACTGTGACATTGAAAATATATAAAAATGTAGGGCTTTTGTGTGCCTTTGAAGTTGTTATCAGCTTAAACTGGACTGTTATAGATATGTAATGTTTTATATAAGCCTGATGGGTACCACAAAACAAAAACCTATAAGAGATACTCAAATAATAAAGAGAAAAAAGAAATCAAAACATACCACAATAGAAAATTATCAAATTACAAAGGAAGAGAAAAAAGGAACAAAGTAATTATAAAACAGCCAAAAAACAATTAATAGTGGCAGTAGTATGCCCATGCTTATCAATAATTACTTTAAACATAAAAGGACTATGCTCTCCAATCAAAAAACCTGGAGAGTATTATGCTAAGTGAAATAAGTCAGTCAGAGAAAGACAAATATCATATGATCTCACTAATATGTGGAATCTAATTAACAAAATAAACTGATAAATAAAATGGAACCAGAAGCATGAATACATGGAACAGACTGGCCAGTGCCCAAGGGGAGGAGGGTGGCAGGTGACTGGATAAAGAAGGTGAAGGAAATAGCTAAAGAACATATATACACATCCCATGGACATGGAAGGAAAGGTGGGGGAGGGTAGAGGTGAGCAAAGGAGTGGGGGGAGGGGGACTCCTGCAATAATGTCAACATTAAAAAAGTTTCTTAAAAGGCATAAAGTGGATGAATGAATAAAACAATACCAACTTTTAATTAGGGAGCATTTTCTTTTTAGTCTGTATTTCAGTCTAGAAAAAAAAATGAGTAAAACAAACTGCATTGTTAAAAAGATGATAGTGAAATATTGTCTAAAGTTAGCATCACGTGAACTGAATTGTTTGTCTAGACTACATGTATTACGAATCTACATGGAAAGTTCACAGCAAAACCATGTGCATATCATTCCACTGTAAAGCGACTTCAAAAAATATGGGAACACAGTTATTTTTGCACAATTCTTTTTGTTTGTGAGTGTGTGTGCTGTCATTCATCAACAACAGCTTTTTTATTTCCTCAAGGAGTGTTGGTCATTTGTAAGCCTTCATTACCTCGAAGTAAAATGATTAAAAATATTTATCCTATTACAATAGGCTATATCTTTTTAACAACTCATTGAAAAAACAAAACTTGCTTTAGAGATGATTTTATACTAATTTACATTTTTTCCAAGCTGTAGTGCTTTAAGAACATTACTTAAAAATCAAAATAAACATGGTTTACATTTTTTTAAAGAAAATTTTAAAATAATCTAACTTTAACATCAAGGAACCAGAAAAAAAGGACAAACTAAGCCCAAAGTTAATAATAAAGAAAGGAAATAACCAAAGAATAGAGCAGAAAAAAATGAAACAAATTAAAAAGACAATAGAGCCCTGGCCAGTTTGGCTCAGTGGTTAGAGCATCAGCCTGTAGACCAAAGAGTCGCGGGTTCAATTCCAGTCAAGGGAACGTACATGTTGCTGTTCGGTCCCCAGCCCCAGTTGGGGTCATGTAGGAGGCAACCAATTAATATCTCTCTCTCACATCAAGGTTTCTCTCCCTCTCCCCCCCTCCTACCCTATCTGAAGATTAATGGAAAATAATGTCCTCAGGTGAGGATTAAAAAAAAAAAGGACAATAGAAAATATCAGTGAAACTAAGAGTTGGGTTTTGTTTTTTTTAGGATCAACAAAATTGACAACCCTTTAGCTTAAATTACCCAAAAAATAAAGAAAATACTGCCCAGCCAGTGTGGCTCAGTGGTTGAGTGTTGACCCCATGCACCAAGGGGTCTCCGTTTCAATTCCTGGCCAGGGCATATGCCCAGGTGGTGGGCCCAGTCCCCAGTGGGGAGCATGCAGGAGGCGGCCAATCAATGTTCTCTCTCATTGATGTTTCTGTCTCTCTCTCCTTCTCCCTTCCTCTCTCTGTAACATCAGTAAAGAAAAAAAAAAATTTTAAAGAGAGAAAAGACAAATAAATAAAATTATAAATGAAAGAGGAAACATTACATCTAATACCACAAATACAAAGTATCATAAGAGAGTATTATGAACAATTCTATACCAAAATTGTACAAATCAGAAGAAATGATTACATTACAAAAACATACAATCTACCAAGACTAAATTATAAATAAATAGAAAATATAAATGAACCAATTACTACTAAAGAGATTAAAAGATTAATCAAAAACCTCCTGACAAAGAAAAGTCTAGGACCAGATGGATTCACTGGTCCTAGACTTTTCTTTGTCAGGAGGTTTTTGACAAGCAAAGAATTAACACCAATTCTTCTCAAACTCTTCCAAAAATAGAAGAGGAGAGCACACTTTCAAATTAATTTTACAAGGCCAGTATTACCCTAATACCACAACCAAACGAGGACAATACAAGAAAAGGAAATAACAATCCAATATTGCTGATGAACTTAGGTGCAAAAATTCTCTGCAAAATATTAGCAAACCAAATTCAACAATATATTAACAGGACCATTCACCATGATCAAGTTGGATTTATCCCTGGGATGCAAGGATGGTTCAACATATGTAACTCAATCAATGTGAGATATAACATTATCAAAATGAAGGATAAAACTCATATAATTATCTCAATAGATACATAAAAAGCATTTGATAATTTTCAACATTCACTCATGATACAAATGCTCAACAAAATGGATGTGGAGGGAACAAACTTCAACATGAGAAATGTCATATATGACAAGCCCACAACTAACAGAACTCAATGGTGAAAAGCTAAAAGCATTTCCTTTAAGATCAGGAACAACTCAAGGATTCCCACTTTCACCACTTTTATTCCACAGAGTTTCTGAAGTCCTAGCCAGAGCAATTAGGCAAGAAAAAAATAAAAGACATACAAATTAGAAAGAAAAAAGCAAAACTTCCTCTGTTTGCTGATGATATGATATTATATATAGTAAAACCCTTAGAAATCCACCAAAAAACTGTTAGAACTAATCATTCATTTCATTGAAGGATATAAACTCAACCTACATAAATCAGTTTGTTTCTTTATACTAACAATGAACTACAGAAAGAGTAATTAAGAAAACTATCCCATTTACAATAGCATATTAAAAATATTTAGGAATAAATTTAACCATAAAATTCAAAGACCTATACACTGATCTATATTAAAAAAGAAAAAAAAACTTTAGACACAAATATATTAAAAAGATATTCCATGCTCATGAACTGGAAGAATATTGTTTAAATGTCTGTACTGTTCAAAGCAATCTACAGGATGTAATCCCTATCAAAATTCCAATGGCATTTTTCACAGAAATAGAAAAAACAATCCTAAAATGTGCATGAAACCACAGAAGACTTTAAATAACCAAAACATTTTTTAAAAGAACAATTGAAGGTGTCACACATCCTAATTTTAAACTATATCATGAAGTTACAATAATCCAAACAGTATGGTACTCGCATAAAAACAAATATATTGACCAATAAAACAGAATAAAGAGCTCAGAAATAAACCTAAACATTGATGGTAAACTGCTCTTCAATAAAGCTGCCATGGGGCAAGGATAATTTTTTGATAAATGGTGCTGGAGAAACTGGATATCCACATGCAAAAGAATAAAATTGGATCCCTATTTTACACCATACACTAAAATAAACTTAAAATACATTAGAAACTGAAAAGTAAGTCCTGAAATGGTAGAACTTCTAGAAAAAAAACATAGGGAAAATGTTTCTTGAAATTGACCTTGGCAATAATTTCTTTGATGTGACAACAAAAGCAAAAGTGACAAAAGCAAACATAAACAAGTGGGACTACATCAAACTAAAAAGCTTCTTTCTGCACAGCAAAGGAAACAATCCACAAAATGAAAAGGCAAAGTATGGAATGAGAGAAAATATATGTAAATCATAGGACTGATAAAGGCTTAATATTGAAAAATATATAAGAAACTCCTACAACTCAACAGCAAAAAAACAAACAAAAAACAAACAAAAAAAAAACAATTTATAAATGGTCAAAAGACCTGAATAGACATTTCTATAAAGGAGAAAATATTTAAAGATCATGATATTGAGTTCAATGAAAACACAAGCCATAGAGATATGATGCTTGCACCCTTTCTCAACAACAGTTCCTACAGTAAAATCCTACAGAAAATATTTTGAATGATTAAAAAAAATTTTTTTTAACTTGGTGCAGAGCTAGGATTGTTTCTGGATGCAATGGAGGAAAGCTAATTCATTACACACAATAGGTACTTTAAGCACTGGGGCATAAATGCTTTCCTGAAATACATAAGACAAATAGCCTGAGAAGAGAGAAGGGTCAAGGGAATAAGACTCTACTTGAGTACAGCGGGGTCTTATTCCCACACCATGTCAGGCTTGGGACATGAAGAGCTGAAAGTTCCATTTACTAAAACAAACCAAAACAAAAAAACAACAGCCCACCCCCACCCCAACCCCTCCGTGTGTAGAAAGTTCTACCACATCTAGACTGCTATTTCTTGTCCTTCCTGCTCAGTCTGCTTGGATATCCCGCAGCAGAATCATTCCTCAAGTCCCAAAACCAAGTTTCCATTTTCCATTCCCCTAAATCCCTTTTCTACCCTCAGTTGATTGGACTTGATTCTGGAGATGACAGAAAGTTCGTGTTTTGTATCCATCTATTCAAGGGCAAGTCTATGTAGCTGTATCTCTGAACTCTCACACAGTGCCTACCACACTCTTACATAATGAGTGATAATTAGGAATGCATTTATGATGATGATGGCTAAACAAAATGGGACTTTTTAAAACAAGAAAATGACTTAAGATTTGTATTTTAAAAAAATTACAGTGGCTGTCGTGTGCAAAATCTCCTGTGGCAGGTTTTCTCAGCCACAGCACTCTTAATATTTGAACTAGATAATTCTTGGTTGTGGGAACTAGCCTGTGCTTTGTAGGATGTTTAGCAGGATCCTTGGCCCCTACCCACCAAGTTCCAGTAGCACTCCCCTCCCCGATTATGACATCCAAATATGTGGCTCCAGACATTAGCAACATTCTCTGGGAAGCAAAATTGCCCCCAGATGAGAACCACTATCCTAGAGGGAAAAAGAGATAATGATCTGTCAGCCCATTCACTGATAATGTTATAGAAAAAAGAAGGAAGTACACTCACATTAATGAAAATATCTACTGTGTGCTGAGACTTCACATATGGTTTCATATTTTAAAGAGGGATGTGGAATAAGAGAGCCCCATTCCCACACCAATTGCCCCTGAAATCTCTTCAGGGTTACCTGAGGTCAAGCTCCCTCCCAAATGATTAAACCCTAGAACAGACACCATTGCTTTCCCTGGCCCCACTTGAGTGCAGTGAAGTCATATTCCCACGCCATGTCAATGAGGAGTGTTTGACACTGCTCCACGGATATTAATCTAAGTTATTCTAGGGAGGCCTCAAAATCACTTTCCAGTTAGTTCCAAGGGGGGATACAGCAGAGGTTCTTTGACATAAGCTGGTCAAACTCCAGGACTTGGGTGTCTTCTTCCTTATTCCAAGCCCTCAGTCACCCTTGGGGAGCCTCTCCCTGGGGACTGTGCAACAGCTGAGCTAAAATCTGAAAGCGGGAGCTGGTTGGTTTTCCTGGTGAGGTCCAGCTCAGAGGCCCTGGCAGGTGCCTCCACATTCACCCAGCAGCCTAGGGACTTGGTTTGCTCTTCTCTGCTCCCACCAACACCCGCTGGTTGCTGCTGGTATTAATAACATAAACAGCAGGAGGCTTTGCACCAGAATCGGGGCTGTCTGGATAATTATCTAGTGGCCAAGGACCAGTCAGTAAATTACTCTGTGACCTGGGAATGCAGCAGGTTACCGCCATCACTCAGGCCTGCTCACTTTATTGCTCTCCCCTCCTGCTGCACAGACACTTATTTATCTCGTTTACATTCAGAGCATTGATTTTATGCCTTTTTGTTTTCCATCTTAGAGGTGAGAAGTAGCCCCTTTGGGGAGAACAGTTCTCAGGTCAGTAGGATGGCTGTACTGATATGTGGAGGGGAAATATTGGAGATTTTGTTTTCTGCAATCATTTCGTGTGTACTCAACACATCAGCACCTGCTCTCTGTGGCACTCCCAAATGTATTTCAATCTTTCTATACCAGTTGTCACACTTTCTAGTAAACTGCCTCTATATGTAACCTTCATATTGGGAAAAGGGAGGTCAGAGAGAAAAAATATATATGTATCATCACTCCCACCTCACACACTACACTTCAGCTAACTCAAATGGGAATAGCACATTCAAGGTGATTTTCCCAAGTGCAGTATCTGTCCTGGGGCATTTGCAGCAACTGTTCCCTTTACCTAGAGTACTCTTTGCCTGCCCCTTCATCACACTCTTAGCCATCTTTCAGATCTTATCTTCGGTGTCACTCCCCTCCCAGAAAGCTTTTTCTCACCCATCCAGAATATAGTTGAATTACTCATGTCCCTTCTGAGCTGCCATAGCATGCTATTCTTTATAACTCCAATTTATTGAAATTACCTGTTCTCTTCCCCTTCCTGTCTTTTAGATTGTGAACTCAGTGAGAACAAGAACGAACATGCTGGCCTGTTCTAGGCCCCCATTTAAAGTAGCCAATGAAAGTGAATAAATAGACATAGGAAGATATTCCCTAACTCTACCCCCAGGCAAACCTGATTCCCAGCTTCAGCTCAGCTAACTCACATATCCAACACCACTCTCCGAAGAGAGAGGTCACAGAGGTTCCCAGTGGGGATCTTACAGCTTCAGCTAAGGACTTTATTTTCAATTCCCTGGAATTACTCACTACATCTCTCCCTCTTTTGAATTCACAAATTTCCATAAGTGCACCTGAAGATAATTCTGGACCTCTCATTTAATGTTCACTTTAGCTCCAAAATTCATCTAAAAAACAAATATTCTTGGCTCCGCTGATTAAACTACTTTGTAACCTTGATTAAGACATGTATATGCATTCAGCCTTGATTTGCTCTTGCATACAATGAGTTCATTTTCTCTCAAGTGCCTTCCCTCCTGAAAGTTTTCTGATTCTAAAATTTGAAGTACATTTTGTGATTCTCCACAACAGAGATGACAATAGTTCCCACTTTGATGCAAAACCCCTTTTGACAAATGGGTAAAAACCAAATAATTAATGAAAATAAATAATTTACCTACTTTTTCCATAAAGGTGTAGTGTGAGAGATTATAATCTGGCCCCTACTTACTCCTCCAACTGCCCCACTCTGCCATGGATCACCAACTGCTTCTAGTTCCTCTCTGCACATTTTCTAGCCAATGTGCTTTCACCTCTGCGGTGCCATCTGCCTAGACTACCCTTTTTCCTCGGTATAGCTGGCAAACTTCTAATTCTGTCTTGAAACCCAGCTATAGTTTGTTCCTCTGGGAAGTCTTCCTTGACAAGATGCAGCACGGTTCAATGGCTAAGAGTTCAGACTGTAATGTCAGACAGACCTGGGACTCACCACTTACCAGCTATGGTTCTGCGGAAAAGTGACATAACTGATCAGACCGAGCCTCAGTCTTCTCACCAGTTAAATGGGTATGAAAGCTCCTACCTCATAGGGCAATAGGGATTGAATGAGGTAATGCAAGAAAAGAATTTGGCTCAGCTCGTGGCAAATGATAAGCACTGTATAAGGTTTTGCCATTATTATTAGTGACCCGAAGTTAGTATTAATCACTTCTGATACACATTGGTAAAGCTGAATTGTACATGCTTGTCTCTCCTACAAGACTGTGACCCCTCCTTCAAGTTCATACCTGTTTCCCCAAACCGTGCATGATGCTCTGCACAGTAACAAACGTTTTGTTGAGTGACGCTGAATTATATGTTTAGAAATCAATCCTTTAAATAAAGTGAGATAAAATAAAAAGTGTGCACCATGGTATCAGATGTCCTAGGTTGGCAGTTTCACATTCATGCTCCCATTTTCACTTTGGTTCTCGCGGTGAATTCATGTGGCAGATATTATCATCCCAAGTTCACAAATGAGAGAACAGACTCGGGGATTTCATTTTGGCCCAAAGTCACAGAGCCAGTTCCAGAACCCATATCAGTATCACTTTCCTCCCCTCTTCTGCTTCCCTTGCCCACTTCCTTCCCACCTCAGCTCCAAAAAAGGAGTAGCAAGGCCCCTCTCTAAAAAATGCAGGTGTAAGATTTTAAGCTTCCACACGTGATCCCTCACCCAGCACCCAGTGAAATCGGGCACAGGCACGGGGCCCTTCTCCTAGATGCCGTTCCCACTGGTGGCCTCGCCCGGCTTCTCCTCATGCTGAGAAAGCACGCATGCGCTGTGTGTTTTGCTCTCAGCATTCAGAGGAGACGCTGGTTTCTGCGAGTGCCTGGGGCTCCTCCAGGCTTTTCCTGTGCTTTTGTGCAGCTGAGAAGATGAAGCAAGGGTATCAAAATCTGCAAATAGTCCCTACCTCTGGAGACAGGCATTTACTAGAAGAAAGAATGAACCAATGGCTTCCCAGAGCATTGTTCAGCCACATTGGAGAAAGGATTAAGCAGATACATTCAGCTATTCTAACAGATTTTCTTTAAACCATGAATACGCCTCTCACACTCACTCAGATAATCACATTAGTTTTGTCATTAAAAGATCCCTTTTATAGAAAGTACCTAAACCGCTTAAACCACCCAGAGAGGTTGCATACATTATCAAACACCAAGACAAACAAAAGGGATTTTCTGTTCCACATCTCAGTTTTCCTTATTCCTTAAAAAATTGGGGAATTGAGGTAGAAATGAGCTTGCAAATGGACAGGGGCAGGACAGCAATTCTCACTCCTTCTTTCCCTGGGCTGTCCCTCCACAGTTGGAACTGGGAAGAGAGAAAAACTCCTTCAGCATGGGGGCCAACGGGAAACAAAAGACAGATGAAGAGACCGGGGCAAGGAGCTGGTAGAAAAAGTGGGCTTGCCCCTCAGCCACAGGAAATTTCGTTTAGAACCAAGGAGGAGCAGAAAAGCACAGGATTTGGGATCAGACATCTGCCACTGATTAGATCTGTGGCCATGGCTGGGGGTGAAAAAGAGTTACTCCTTTTCTCTTGGCCTCATGATCCTGCTTTATAAAATGGAGATATTACCTGCCTGGCCGCCTGCCCAGGGTTGTTGAGGAGCTGAAATGAGAAAGACAGGCAGCAGAGTTCTGAGGTCTATAAGGTATGATGTAAGCATTAGAGAGGTTTCCTTTGGCTCTTTTTATGATCCCCTCTCCCCCAATAATAGGAGCTATGTCTGTTGTTGTTTTTTTCCACAGTAACATGATTGCTGCCTAACCCTGAGTACAATGGGCACTTAATAATTTTTTTATTTTTTACTTTTTTTCTTTTCCTTTATTGATTTTAGAGAGAAAGGAAGGGAGAGGGGGAGAGAGAGAGAAACATCGATGAGAGAGAACATTGATTGGCTGCCTCCTACCTGCCCCCCACTACGGATTGGGCCCACAACCCTGGGCATGTGTCCTGACCAGGAATTAAACCAGCAACCTCTTGATGCATGGGTTGATGCTCAGCCATGAGCCACATCGGCTGGGCCATAATTTTTTTAATAAGTAGTGCTTTTATTGCCTTTCTCACTAAGCATCAGCCACCCTGAAAACTCTTTGCCCTTCAAGTCTCAGTTCAAACGTTATTTCTCCTTAAAGTCTTCCTCAGACCTTCAGGATGGGTTCATCACTTCTGCTTTTGTGCTGACATGGCATCCTGAGCGCTGCACAAATTCTTAGCCCAGTGTATTTGATCTGACATTGTGATCATCTCTCATTAAAACTGAGCTCTGACAAACTGAGCTTGTCTTTTTATTCTTATTACTTTACCCTGTACCTGCATAGAATTGCCAGTCAATAAATATTGGGGTTATTTGGCCCAAGGAAGAGAAATGCAAGAAGTCAATTAAGAGCAAGTCTCCAAAATAAAGGCTATTACATTTTAGAGAGGAGGGTGTCTGGACTACAATGTTTAGACTGCTGTTGTGTGTTTTAGACTGTAAGACTATTGGGTGAATTAAATTAATAATCAATTTTTCATCTCCTTTGCAAGGTAAACCTTGAGGAAAGGGCCTTAAGTTATGATAGAGATTTAGGTTAGATATCAACACTATCACCACTGTAGGCTACATAATTCTTTGTTGTGGGAGTTTGGCTGTCCTGTATTGTAGGATGCTTAGCAGAATCTCTGGTGTCTACTCCTTTGATGTCAGCAGCAACTACCCTCTTCCCAGAGTTGTGATAAATAATGTCTCCTGACATTGCCAAATGTCCCCAGCTGGGCAAAAGTGCTGCCAGTTGAAAACCACTGGCTTAAACTTAGAGTCAGCTCCTGCAAGTGAGGGCTTTGTGACATCAGTAAAGGAGACAAAAGAGATGGTGGAAATCTGCCCATGAGTTCCTTAAATACAAAGCAGATGGATATTTTGCTAGTTTATCGTGTACCGTGCGAGCTGAAGGTTAGGTACATGGACTCAGTGAACTAACATCATGGTAACATCTGAAATGTCTTCTGTCAGCTGTAAGGGAGATTTCTGAAACAAGAATAATTCAGTGGCCTTTGTTGATAAGAGAAGGAGACCATTTACCAAATCATCTGGCTACTTCACTGTATTGCACTCATTCTAGACTCTAGAATCTAGAGTATTGTCTGCCTTCAATGTCATAGTACTCTGCATATCACCTGAGCAAAAGGTTTCATTTAGAGTTGAATATCTTGGTGTTATTGATTCCTGGTTTTCTGTTAACCTTTCTTTGGCTATTTACCTCAGATTTCAAAAGCTATAAAACAAAGAATGGCTAACACCACTCCCCCAAAGCCACCAAGGAAGTTTGGTAACAAATGCAAACATCTTTGTGCTTGAAGCACCTGTCTCGGCTCTGCCTCCACAGAGCTGGTGAGCTATAGCTGGTCCAATAGTGCACTCGCGGGCCAAGTAGGATGATTGTAAATTCAAGTATCTGAGCTTCTTTTTTTCAAACTGGTGCTTCATTTCTGTTATAACATATTCATTCTTTGTTTCCTATTCAGCTATCTACTATAGCAAGTCAACTATCTGGAAACATTGTGGCTACCAGTATTCATCCAGACAGTAAAATCCATTTCTAGATTAAGTCAGATCAGCTTAATCTACACACACACACACCCAGTGGTATACTTCATTAGTTCATTATAGAATAATGGTTATGCTTTGGTGTGATGACTTTCTTCTCTACTGAAGGACCATATAAGGATGAATACAGTGAAATTTAGCAGTATGAGCTGAGAAGTTGAAGACCGCATTCATTATATTACACTTTTCCTCTTTCTGAGGTTCTTTCGAGAAGTTCCTGTCTGGGCTTCTCCAGGCTGACTGGTCTGGTTTTATCTTACACACAGAGTGAACTGTTTAACCGACTTCGCTTTCCTCTTTGCAGATGGCTGCTAGAAAGCTTAGAGCCAAATCTTCTTGGCCCCTATCTTCAGAAAATACATGAAACTCCACAGCAGCATTTCCAGTGGGTATTTAGCAGAGCACCAGCTCCTCAAGTGTTGCTGAAAAAAGGGTTGCAAATCAAATAAATTTGGAAAATGTCATGTTCTTGTTGATTCACAATGCACATGGCATATCTAAATTTTGAGAGGTTCTTTAATAAAGATACCTGTTTAAATTTATTTCAACCATGTTCAAACCTTTTGATCTTATACCCCCTTTTTTATGTAACACCCACTAACATCTGGCCTTCCTAGCATTCTGCGGAACCTATTTGATAAATGCTGCTTCCTGGTTTGCATTCCTAGACCCGTGTTACATCTCGACCCCTTTTAAATATCTTCTTATGCTGTGTTGAATTTATATCTTCAATTGCCTGAGATCCTTTCAGAACCAGATGTGACAAAACTTTTCAAATGAATAATAGATAAACATGTTAGCTCTATGACCTTGGGCAAGTGACTTCCACACTCCAGGCCTGTTTCTTGCTAAAGATGTTAGCCATGTTAAACACACATGTAAAACTAAGTGATCCCAGGATTGCTTTCCAGCGCTGCTGTTGTAAGCTTCTATCCTCCCAGCTCCATTACTAGACAGCAAAATCTATTGGAACCAGCCCCTTCTTTGACCCCTTGCATTGAAAAATACCTATACAGCAGTGGTTCTCAACCTTCCTATTGCCACGACCCTTTAATCCAGTTCCTCATGTTGTGGTGACCCCCAACCATAAAATTATTTTCGTTGCTACTTTGTAACTGTAATTTTGCTACTGTTATGTCTTAGGTGACCCCTGTGAAAGGGGTTGAGAACCGCTGCTCTAGAGAAACCCATTCACTTCATTGGCTATTTCCAGTCAGTGTTCTCTTCTCACCTAACCTAAAGGCAGAGTTACATTCAGCCCCCTTAGGAAAACTGCCAGGCTTACAGAGTGGGAGAGGGAGCCAGGGACATGCCGTTGAAGTGAGAGAAAATCAGTAAGTCCAAGTTCTAGAGGTTCTGAGTCCTAGGAAACTCCCTTTCCAAACTCAGGGAAGCCCAGTGGAGGTCACATGAGCAGAGAGAGCGATGGATGGAAAACTCGGCCTTTCCACCCTGAAATGCATCAGTTTGTGTAAACCTGCTGAGAACTCATTGCCAGGCCCCATGCTGGATGCTGATTAACTACAAGGAATAAGACACAGTCCCTGCTCTGAGAGAGCTTGGTCTTCCTGAGAAGAAGGTAAGAACCCTTAGCAAAACATTACAATTTGGAGTAAGTGTACTAAATCAGGAAGCATTTAAGGTACTGGAAATACAGAAATGAATAAGACAGACAATCTCTACCTTGAAGTTCACATTCTAGCTGACATGGTAGGTGTAAATCTTGTTCTGTTAGAGCATAGATAAGGAAGCCACTCCCTTTAGGGAAGCTAAGTACATCTTTTTTGTTTTTAATTTTTTTTTTCTTTATTGATTATAGAAGAGAGAGGGAGAGGGAGAGATAGAAACATCGATGAGTGAGAACATTGATTGGCCGCCCCTACATGCCCCCCACTGGGGATTTGGCCCACGACCTGGGTATGTGCCCTGACTGGGAATCGAACTGGCGACCTCTTGGTGCATGGGTAGACGCTCAACCACTGAGCTGCACCAGCTGGGCAGTAAATCGTCACAGGGGAAGTAATCAAGTTGATCTGGGCTTTGAAACACACACAGAAGTTTGCCAGTGAAAACACTGAAGGGTAGTGCTGACAGAGGGGTGGTATTTGATAGGCAGTTTGGTGTGGCTGAGCAGGATGTTAGAAAAGTGAACGGCAGCAGTAAGAGTGGGAAATGAGTGCAGAGAAGTAGATCCCAATTTAAACAATAGCTATACTGAGGAGCAGGTGGCAGGTAGTCATTGGAGTCATATGTGCTACAGTTGTAGGGGAATTAGGATGTTTGGGGATTTCTTAAAAAATGTATCATAGTAGGTACAATATCATAGCAGCTGATGAAGTATGTTTCCTGAGCACAAGATCCTTGAACTCACATTCCATGCTTTATTATCTATTTACCATGGCTTTCCAGCCTAAACTGGGTTCCAGATCTTTACATCCGACAGACCTACTTGACAGCTAGCTCCAGTTGTTTCAAAAGTGCATGAAACTCAGCAAAATAAAACTAAACCGAACTCATAATCTTCCTGCCAAACCTGGACATAATCTGGTGCTACCACCATCTATTCAAGTGCATACACCAGAAATTATCATCTTTGACACCTGCCCAACTCATATCTCATATAGGACCCATCACCAAATCCCACTGACATTCCTTACTAAATCTCCCTCAAATTCATCCACTTCACATTCTCACCTCTACTGCCCTAGCCAAAGTTGTCCCTTCTCTTACCTGGACAACTGCAACAGTGGTCTCCTACATCACATACTTGTCCCCGACACTGTACACTCCACTCTGGCCAGAGTAATTTTGTTTTGTTTTTTTTTTAGGTTATTACAACGTTGTTGACTATACTTTCTATGCTGCACATTATATCCCCATGATTTATTTTATAACTGGAAATTTATATCTTTTATTCCCCTTCACATTTTCACCCTCCTTTCCATACCCCTAAGACTGGAGACCATAAAATTCCAACACGAAAACACAGTCAATAAACTCTTTGACATAGATCTTAGAAAAATATTTTTTGGATCTATCTCTCCAGGCAAGGCCAACAAAAGTAAAAATAAACAAATAGGACTACATCAAAAAAAAGCTTTCCACAGCAAGAAAAATGATCAAAGGCAACCCAGTGAATGGGAGAAGATATTTCCAAATGATGTATCCAATTAGGGGTTAATATTCAAAATATATAAAGAACTCACATAACTCAACATTTTAAAATCCAATTAAAATGGGCAGAGGACCTGAAGAGACATTTTTCCAGAACAATCTCTTTTTAAATAAAAATCTGTTCATGTCACTCCCAATTAAGGACCATCAATTTCTTATAATGACTCCTTACCATGGTCTACTTGAATGAGCTTTTTCCTGCCACATGTCCAAATTCATATTATGTCACTTTCTCTCTGGTCATCTGCAATCCCATTATGGTGGCCTTTCAGTTCCTGGAATATGCTACACTCAGGGCTTTTGCACCTGCTGTTTTCTCCACTTTTCTTCCTAGTACAGCTCCCATTTATCATTTGAATAACAGCTAAATATCACATCTCAAAAAAAGGAATCTTATTCCCACAGACTAACTCAGATTTCCTGGCAAATGCCCTAAGAGCCCCCACTCTTCATAGCATGTATAATTATACCAACTAATTGTATAATTTGACATTTCATATCTTTTCCCAGGAGAATATAAACCTTATTAGGACAGATGCAGTCAAACCTTGGTTCACGACCAAGTTGTTTATGGTGGGGGGCGGAGGCTGTGATAATGTCTCAGTTATCAAACAAAACTTCCGTTCTCTACCCAATGACCCTTTCATGTATTATTAGTCATGTGTTTCTCAGACAACAAACGAAGGAGAGAATGTGCAAGTATGAGTCAGTTTACCACTAAAACTCCTGTTGTTACATCTCAGGAAATTGTGCTGTGAATATGTTCATGGTTTTTTCTTTTGTTGCCATTTATTATTAAATACATATAGTAAGTCACCATGGTTCCTAAGAAGGTTAGTGATAGCAGCAAAGTAAAAAGGAAAGTTATAAGAACAACGATAGAGCTTAAAAATAATAATAATTGCAAAATAAAAGAGATGTTTGTATGCCTGATCTGGCTACCAAGTATGGCATGATGAAATTGATGATTAGCACAATTTTAGAACATAAAGAGGCCATCAAGAGTACTGATCGTGCTAAGAGTGTGAACGTGTTCACAAAACGGTGATCAAAGGCGACTGAGAAAGGTTAAAACACGGAATCATTTGGTGGTCTGAAACAGATCAATTCAATTTACATTATTTCTAATGGGAAAAAGTGATTCGGTTTTTAAACAAATCGCTTCTTGAACAGTCTTCCAGAACAAATTAAGTTCAAGAATCTAGGTTCCACTGTACTGTGTTTGCTGTTTTACCATTGCATTTTCCAGGTTCTGAACAATGATATATGCTTGTAGCTCTGTAAGTAAGAGTAGGATAAACCCCTGGCAATGGGCAAGGAGACACTTGATTGTTGGTCTTATATCAGTCAGGGGCAAAGCAGACTAGTCCTCATCCTAGCTTGAGGTTTCTATTGGTGGCCAGAGCCGTTTCATGCCTGGGACACATAAAAAAAAAAAAAAGTTGGAAAAGCTGCATTCTTGATGACCATTTTAGAGTGTTACTATGCATGTTTATAGATTTAAAAAACCCAACTATTTAACTTTGCGTAACCCATTATTTTCCAAACTGGCTTTAACTATGGATCTTTCTACTACATAAGTCATTGGCATTTGTTGGATGCCTGTGTTCCCAGAAACACTGCAATACATACCGTGTTGCCTGAACTTCTCTCCTTTCATCCCAAATAGTGTCTCTGATGCCATGTTTTTATGACCTTGTCCCTTTCTAACCACCTGAGAGTTGCGGGCTTGTGAGGTGGTACAGCCTCTGGGAGCTGAGGACACCACTTGGGGAAGACATCATGGGGCCAGAAGCCGAGAAGGAGAAACTGGTCTGCAGGGAGACTGAAGCAGCAATGGGAAGAGAAACACTCGGCCTGGCGCCAGGGCTCCCATACTCAAGTGGGATCAGGCTGGACAACAGGAGAGAGGTGAACTGAAGGGACAATACCCTGTCTGAAGAAAATGAAATTCAGAATTCTTTCAACTAGGAGTTTTCAAAGTGTGATCCCTCAGGATCACCTGGAAAACTGTTAGAAATGCAACTTCCCAAGACCTACCCTAAGACTTACTTATTACAAACTGTGGGGTGGGGCTCAGCAATCAAAGTTTTAATGAGCCCGTCAGGTCATTCTGATGCACATGCACACTCCAGACTGCCAGCCAAACTATAGACACCCAAGGAACAAATCTCCCCCACAGGCTGGAAACTGGTGACCTCTGTTCAAAGCAAGAGAGAGAGATATAGTAGTCATGACTTTTCATGACTTTCAAGACCCCAGTTCCTCATGGTCCCTGATTACCTAAGTCCTAGAGCTATTCCTGCATTTCAATAAATTCCCTCTTTTGCTTAAACTGGTTCAGTGAGGTTTTGTTTCTTCAATCCAAACAAAGATTAAGCTACACCAGTAAAATAAAAATAACAACAAATCAACCAACCTGAGATCCAACTCAAGGCCTGGATCTGCCAAAAATGAGCTGTGAGGCCCTACACCACAATGCCATCACCTACAAATGATGGGCTTGGACTAGGTATCTGAGGTGCCTTCGCTAATACGCTAGAGTAGACATTGGATAATCTCCTCTGGATCATCTCTTGACTATAGAGAACCCCTAAGAAAGATCCCTAATTTTCCTTAGTTTTACCCATTGACTCTAGGTAGTTAAGAGTACCAAAAACAAAATAAAAACCACCCCAACTCTCTTTGTCTTTCTTTCCTGGTCTTTCAAAAGCATTGTCTATTAATTAGAGGGATGCTTTAAGCAAGGTTTATTTGATGTTCTAATTCTTTTTCAATTTAAAAATAAATTTCAGCATATTATAATTAGGCTAACTTTAATTAAGGTTGTCATCTGTCATGAAATGAACACAGAAAATAAACATGCACATTAGACCAAATTATGCTTGCAGAAGAAGTCTTCTTTTGGCAATTATTTTCCTTACAAAAAATATGCGATTCATCCAAAGAATACGAAACAAAGCGGCAAAGTATTTTAAATATTTTAAAGAAGTAAAAAGGTTTCAAGGAAAATGTCCTAAAATCAATAGTACCCTAAAATAAATAGTAAGAATATCCTCTATTAAGCTTCAAAACCCTGCATTATATAACTTCTTAGTTGACAAAGAAGAAAAACTAGAAACTAGTGTTGTTTTGACCCTTAAATTCCCACACCAGCAGACTTTTCTCTGATGTTGAAATGAAAATGGTGACCAAATGCTTTGATGGACAACTCATTACAATGAGAACTGAAGGCTTCTGAAACCAGACAAAGATTTTTCTGTATCTCCCAGATGCCAGGGAAAATAAGGGAAATATTTCAGTCTCTCACCTAAGAATTAACTTTACATATGCACTTTAAAAAATATAAGTACTTCAGATTATTGCGATCAAGGTACAGTTTTTTTAAAGCAAAAAATGTTCTGAAGGCAGGGTGAAGAAAACAATTTTTTGAGAGAAAACAAAAAGAAACAAGGGGGAAGAAATCCTTCAACAGAGTAGAAATTGTGTCTCTCCCTGGGTCCCTGAAAGGTTTTGATCCAACCCTATTTGTTATCCTAGAAAAGCTCTTCTGAAGAAAGGTTTCAGTGTAAGAACTGCTTGAAAGAAGCCAACCCTTTGGAAACAGGAACGGCTCGGCCATTTATTAATGTCAAATATGCTGCCCGCATGAATTAGTCAGCTTGTCTTTTGGAAGCCATACAGAAAAGTTCTCGTGCACCTGCCTCTTAGTGTCTTGACACTTCTGGCTTTGATGACAGCAGTAACCACCACCAGAAAATACGTTTTAAAAAAAATGCTGAGCATAACTACATTCTATCTTCTGAATAGTTGATTCATCCATTTTTAAAGGCTTCTTACTGAAGTATCATCAGTGACCACAGCATATAAAAGCTTGTTCTCATGTTAAAGAAAGCAAAACAGAGTCATTTTCCTAAACTGGCAAAATGGAACCAAATTACCACAAAACTGACCTTAGAAACAAAGAGAAATGAAGCAGAAAAAAGCCAGATTTCTTACTGGCAGTACCACAGTGGCAAATATCCCAGAACTAAGAAAAGCTGCCAAGTAGAAAAGAGAAAATTAAAGGACTTTCCAAAAACTTTCCAAGCCCAGTGCATACAGCATTCCCCACAGCTGGAGTAAGCTTCAGGAGCAACACACAGGTATAAGGTCCAGCCTTATTCTTTATTTACAGCACAGCTCAAAGTCTGTAAATCAAGTACAAAAGAAACGGCTCCTATATCCTGGATTGGCATCGGACATCCTTCCTATCAGCTGCAATTACATCCTTTTTATCTATCCTCTGCTTTTCCTTTGGGGAGGGAAGGGATGGGGAATGACAAATGAGCCAAAGAAACTTGTCTCAAAAGCAAGAGAAATCTCTGCTTGCAGAGAAACAAAGGAAGTGACTCTCCCTCTTGTGAAAGGCAGTCAGGAACTCTGCTCCAGTTAGGAGGGCCACTGGTGGAGAGGGAAAGCTGTCACAAACAGATTCTTCCTGGAAGTGGTGCAAAGATGGAAAGAATCTGGGGTGCAGGATGGCTGTTGTCACCACCATCATTCTCTCTTCTATCTCGACCTTCGCCCCACCAAATCTAATGATAAACAAGGAAAAGTAATTATGTGTAGAAAACCAAGTAAATGGGAATGTGGGTGGAATGAACATAAAAGACACTGAAAACGATCAGACGTTGCTCAGTGCTTCTTTGTCAGACTGGCATAGAAATCTCTGATCCACTTCTTCATGTGTCTAACTTCCATGGAGCGGGCTAACAGCACAGACATGGGATCAAAGGCATTGTTGGCTCGGAGATCTAGATGATGGGCCCCCTCTGCGATGTTGATGGCAACCAAAGTGTCGGTTATGTTCTTGGTTACTCCACCTCCTGACCAGGGATCTAGGTCACCATTGCTAAGTGAGGGGAAAATAGAAAAAATAAGATTGTTAGTTTTTCATATCTATATCCAGATAAGATAGGCGAAAGCTATTTTATGCATAACATCTAAAATTATAAGCTTATAAACTGGGGGATTTGATCTGAGACCTAATCTGTCATATAGAAATGTGATTCATAGTGGAATTTTACAATATTTCTGCAACCAAGTACAAGAAGTAGGACCCAAGTGTGAAGGTGGTACCCCATAAATCAATCCAGATTGTACTGGAAATTGTACTAAATTCCATCCCCAGCCTCATCACTAAAGAGCTATATGACCTTCCTTGTCTGTAAAAGAAAGATAAACAGGCTGACCTCATCAGGTCGTTGCATGGGTTAAACCAGATGGTGCATGTGAATGTATTTAATAAGTACAAGTGTCAGGCACATAGCAGCCCATTAATGCCGGTTTCCTTCTTTCCTAGGATCCAACTATCAAAGTGATTTAAAAAAAACAAACAAAAAAAAACTCTCATATCAGAAATGCTAATTATCGCTTAGCTCTTTTAAAAAAAAACTCATTTTTCATACAATACTTCCCTTGTAGTACTGTGGGAAATAGGGTGACAGAACCGAAAAAAATTCCTCCAAATCCAAACCATAAAATATGGTCATTACTCAAAGATTCCCCATTTTATATTAGCTTTAGAGTTAAGGAAATGCTATTAGGTTATTTTTCTTGGCTGGTTCACACAACACATTTCTGAATGATGTAAACAGGATCAGTCATTGAAACAGGCTATTTAATTTAGCTGAGTAAAATCCAATACAATCACAGACAGCATTCTTAATAATATTTAACAGCTTTTTTTTCTTTTTTCCTCTCCCGAGGACATTTTTCCATTTTTGTTTAGGTAGAGTGGGAGGGAGAGAGAGGAACAGAAAGAGAGAGAGAAACATCGACGTGAAAGGGACACATCGAGTGGCTGCCTCCCACACGACCCCAATTGGGGCCGGGGACAAACCGCATCTGAGGTACGTGCCCTTAGCGGGAACTGAACCCGGGTCTCTCTGGACTGCAGGCCGACGCTCTAACCACTGAGCAAAACCAGGCAGGGCTATTTAACAGCTTTGCTGTGATATATTTCACCACAAAACTTACCCATTTAAAATGTACAATTCAATGGTTTTTAGTAGATTCAGAGTTTTGCAACCTTAACCACAATTTTAGAGCATTTTCATCATCCCATACTCATTGGCAGCCAATAATCCCCATTCCCCTCTCCCAAACCCCCTCACCTCAGCCACAGGCAACCACTAATCTACTTTTTTGTATCTATAGATTTGCCTAATCTGGACATTTCATATAAGTGGAATTATATAATAGGTGGTCTTTTGTGATTGGCTTCTTTCACTGTGGCATAATGTTTTCAGGTTTCATCCATGTCATAGTATATATCAGTACCTTATTCCTTTTTATTGCCAAATAATATTCCATTGTATGACTATGTCACATTTTATGTATCCATTCATCAGACGTACATTTGTGTTGTTTCCACTTTTTTTCTATTATGCATATTGCTCCTAAGAACATTCATGTGCAAGTTTCTGCATGAATGCGTGTTTTCATTTCTCTTGGGTATAGAGCTAAAAATGGAATTTCTGGTATACATGGTGACATAACCTTGTGAAGAACTGCCAAGCTGTTTTCCAAAGTGGCTGCACGATTTTACATTTCCCACTAGCAACATATGAGTGTTCCAATTCTTCAATATCCTCACCAACACTTATTATCTTTTTGTTTTTACTTTTTTTAAAAAAAAATCCTCACCTGAGGATATTTTTCCATTTATCTTCAGATAGAGTGGGAGGGAGGGTGGGAGAGAGATAAAGAGAGAGAGAGAGACATGATGTGAGAGATATACATCAACTGGTTGCCTCCCTCACAACCCTGACCAGGGCCGGGGATAAACCGTAACCGAGGTACATGCCCTTGATCAGAATTGAACCCACAACTCTTTGGTCCGCGACTGCTGAGCCAAACCGGCCAGGGCTGTTTTTACATTTTTTAAATTTAAGTACAATTGGCATACAATATTATATTAGTTATATTAGTTTCAGATGTACAATATAGCAATTCAACATTTATATACCTTACAATCTAATCACCCCCCTAATTCTAGTAATCATCTGTCACTGTGCTAATTTATCTCAGTAGTACTGACTATATTTCCCTTCACCTTTTTACCCATCCCCCCATCCTCTCATTACAGCTACTTATGTGGGTTTGAAATGAATCTTATTGTGGCTTTGATTCACATTTCCCAAATGATTGATGGTATTGAGCTTTTTTGTGTGTGCTGATTGGACTGTATAGCTTCTTTGGGGAAAAAAAAAAAATTCAGATCTGTGCCCATCTTTAAACTGGGCCATCAATTAAATAATTTGATCCATTTTGAGTTAATTTTTTGGTATGGTATGAAATAGGGATCCAACTTCATTCTTTTGTATGTGAATATCCAGTATTCCCAGCATTATTTCTTTAAAAAACTATTCTGGGCATTCTTGTCTGAAAATCAATTGACCATACATATAAAAGTTGACTTCTGGACTGTCAATTCTCTTCCACTGAACTATATATGTCTATCTTTATACCAGCATCACAATGTATTAATTACAGTAGCTTTATAACAAATAGAAACCAAGAAGTATGAGTTCAAAATCAGGAAATGTGAGTTCTTCAAATGTGGTCTTCCTTTTCTAGATTGTTTTGGCTATTCTGGGTCCCCTGAATTTTTATATAAATTTTCATATGAGCTTGTCAGTTTCTGTTAAAATAAAAAAACAGCTGGGATTTTTATAAGGATTAAAATGAATCTGTAGATGAGTTCATGTAGTACTGACATCTTAACAATAATATTACCTCTTCCGAAACAAGTACATGAGATGTCTTTCCATTTATTTAAATTTTAAATTTCTTCCAACGTTTTGTAGTTTTCAATGTATATATATGTCACACTTCTTCTGTTAAGCTTAAGTTTTCATTCTTGACGTTATTGTAAATAAAATTGTCCCCTGGTATTATTAACTCCACACATGTATAGACTGGTTTAGAGCTTACAAGCCTTTCACATTTGACTATAACAATACTGTGAGGCAGGTTTAATTATAATTATTTTGTAGGTGAGAAAATTAACACCCAAATCATTCAGCTAGCAATGGCAAATATGATATAGAAACTCAGGTCTTATAGCCCTAGTCCAATGCTCGATTCTACACTACATTACATTTCATGGGCACATGACTGCTGTTGGAAATCAACAGCACATACCCTCTTGACTCCTGTGGTGCAGAGTAAAAAGAGCATGAGCTTTGGGATCAGAAACACCTGAGTTCCAATCCCAAATCAGCCTCTCATCTTCCTAATCTTATGGAAGCTTAGATTTCTCAAGATAAAATAGGGACCAAAATACCTGGATTTAAGTACCTGGCTCATGACATTATAGGTATTAGTTCACTTTCCCCATATATGACACCTCTTAGAAAATCTTTATCTACAGATCACTTGAAATAACAGAACACTTTTATGTATGTTCTTTCATCTCTGTTAATGGCAACCTTGTCCCTGTTGCTCAGGCCAAAAAGTTTGGTGTCACTCTTTAATCTTCTATTTCTTTCTCATCCAATCTGTCAACAAATCTTGTCAGCTACTTATTCACATATAACCAGAATTTGAACATCTCACCAAATTCACCGCCCCACCCTGATCACGTCACCACCATCTCTAGCCTGGAGAGCCTTTTACTGACCTTCCTCAGCTGTTCTTGTCTCCTTGCTATCAGTAGAGCAGCAATTTGATCCTATTAAAACCTGAATCAGATTATGTCACTCCTTTGCTCAAAATATTCCAAGTTTTCCCATCTCATTCAGAGTACAAATGAGCCTGGCTGATGTGACTCAGTGGATTGAGCATTGTCCCATAGACTGAGAGGTCCCAGTTAGATTCCCAGTCAGGGCACATGCCCGGGCTGTGGGTTCGATCCCGGATGGGAGAGGGGGGTGCACAGGAGGCGGCCGGTCAATGTTTCTCTCTCACATTGATGTTTCTATTTCTCTCTGCCTTCCTCTCTCTCTAAAAAAAGCAATGAAAAATATTTATAAAAAACAAAACCAAAAACCAAAATCCCTACTAGGGACCTCCAAGATCTACATGATCTGGGCCCTCTGCTGACTCCTGCTACTCTCTCTCCCTTATTAACTACACAAGCCACACTGACCTCCTTACTGTACCTAGAGAACATGCTGGGGACATTTATTTCTCAAGGCGTTTGCCCTTGCTAACTCTTCTTTGTGGAGTGTTCTTACCCCACCAAACTCATAACTATCTAGGTCCTCTCTCCAGATCAATTCCCAAAAGTCACCCCTTGGTTAAGTCTTCCTTGGTCACTCTCATTGAAAATTTCACACCTGCCTCCCCTACATCCTCCAACATTTCATAGCCCTCTTCCCTGGTTTATTTCTTCTCCTTAGCACTTATATCCTAACACATTTATAGGTACTACCTTTTTTATTATCTATCTCTCAAACCAGAACTACCCAAGGGCAGAAAATTTTGCCCACTTTGTTTATTATAGTAGCTTTAGCACCTGGCACATGGTAGGAGCCATACAAATATTTACTGAATAAATGAAATAAGAATGTAAATGTCTAGCTGTCTTTGGGCAGATACCAAATGCCCTACCCAAAAGAGATTGATAAATACATGTATGCAAGGTCAGGAACATGTAAATCATCAGATCTATACCCTTAATAGGCACATGATTTTGAATAAGTCACCTGACCTCAATTCCCACATTTATTAACCCCCCAAAATTTTTAAAGATAATACCCCTCCCTCACAATGATATTGTGGGGTCCAAGTTAAATAATATATGTGAAAGGTATAAACTGTAAAATACCACATAAATGAGCAGTATTATAATTATTATCATATTCTGTGAGCATGAGAAGTGTTAATACTTCTGAGAGGTAAATGAATCATGAAAGGGATGTGAAAGCATTTCTCATAGAAATTGGGTCAGAAAGCTACTGCAATAATGTTTTCTAGGCAAATGTACAAATTTAATGAAAAAATATGCAGTTAGGTACATTAAATTTATGTGTGTTTGAAATGCAAGTTTAAATTCCCACCACAAATTCTTATCATACTTTTCTTTAAAAGAAAAAATTCTATTGCAACTTAATAACATCAAGTTATTAAGGTCAATCCAAAAATGTACTTTTTTGGTTTTATTAAAAACAAAAGGCAAAACTCACGTGCAAAACAGGACCCTTAGTTTTCGACTACCAAATATATTTTTTAAGTAAATTACACAAGGGGTTAGATTCTCTTAAGTGAACAAATAGCCTTTATCATTATTCCAATTTCACAGGACCAACCCGATTAGGAAACTCTCCATTATTTGCAAAACAAAAAAGCCATCCTAACAGCCACATAATAAGCAAACTGCATTTGATTTAAAAGGTCATCTGAATCAGCCTAGTGACTTAGCAACAGTGTTTGGAGTTGCTGAGAGACCTAAGATGCACATGGACTTGAATTTCTTGGTCCTAGACATGTGAAAGCTAAACCAGTCACTGGGAAATTTATTTTAAAAAAAAAAGTTATAATGGCTTTCAGAGAGAATCTAGATGCCCTGATAAATTTTCCAATTGTGAGCCTCACTTAATTGCTGGCAACAATTAATTTGCCTGAAAAATGATGTTAAACTAATCAGCTTCTCAGGAATTCCCTTTCAGATTATACTTAAATAACTGAGAATGACCACTGGGGTAAGATAATTTCTTACCATTTAGGGTTGGGGGAAAAATTAATCCTAACAAAACCACTATGGAAAAAAATCTGCTGAAATGAAACTATTAATAGCTACTATTTTTTAAGTCCTCATTCATTCACCAAATGTTTACTGAGTGCCTACTCTGTGCCAGGCACTGACTGGGCACAGGGGAGTCAGCAGTGAACAGATAAAAATCTCTGCCCTCACAGTGCTCCCTTCCATAACAGTCTGTCTACTGTCTCTCTGGCTTTAAAGCCCAAGCAGCAAATCTCTAATCCAAAAATTACAGACTGAACTTTCCAAACAGAAAAGCAGTCATGCTTAGATCTGTGTGAGGCAACCTAAGGAGAGAAGCATGAATATAAAGATATTTTCACATGGTTCCTTGGATATTTTCTCACTCATCAACCAGAAATGTTTTCTAGCTGGTAGCTACTAAGTACATAGAGGCTGCTCCTTTACTTTGGGGATGTGCTTTCTTCAGAAAAACAGGAGAATTCTGAATTTTTACATTGAATTTTTCACCTTGCAACATATGGAAAAATATTTATTTTCAAAGAAAAGAAAAATATACCAGCATCTTCACACAGCCCTGCCTTTATTTTATATTTTTTATCCTCACCCAAGGACACTTTTGCATTTATCCTCAGACAGAGTGGGAGAAAGAGAGGGAAGAAGAGAAAGAGAGAAACATCTATGTGAGAGAGACACATCGAGTGGTTGCCACCCACACGACCCCAACTAGGGCCGGGGACAAACTGCAACCGAGGTACGTGCCCTTAGCAGGAACCGAACCTGGATCTCTCTGGTCTGCGGGCCGACGCCAAACCTTCCGGTGCCACACAGTCCTGCCTTTAAACTTTCACATGCCTCTGAAGCCTTCCTGAGCTTTGTATTTCATTCCTGATCCTCATCAGCACACTCACTTCCTGCACATTCATTATGTGCCAGTCACTGTAGCAGGTGCTAAAGGCACAGAGATGATTAAGACAATCTCTGCCATTAAGAAGTTCACAATCTCATGGGGGCAGAAAGTCCTTTCTTATGCTGAACTGTTAGAAAATCTTATCATATACTGAACTAAAATTTTTTAAGGCTGAACTGTAATTTCCACCTATGTGTTTCAGTTCTATTCCTCAAACTTTTCTCATAAAAATCTGTACCCCTCCCAGTGTGGTGATGACAATGATGATGATTGTTAGTTTGATGGTCTCAGGAAAATAATTTAAGAGGGCAAATAGAGCCCTAGCCAGTTTGGCTCAGTGGTTACAGCGTCGGCCTGCGGTCCAGAGAGACCCGGGTTCATTCCCACTAAGGGCACGTACCTTGGTTGCGGTTTGTCCCCAGCCCTGGTTGGGTCGTGCGGGAGGCAGCCACTCGATCTCCCCCCCCCCCCGTTTCTCTCTCTCTCTCTCTCTAAAAAATCAATAAAAACATTTTTTTTTAAGTATTTCACCTTTTATTTTCAGTAGGTACCCTGATGGGTGAGAAGCCCAGTAAGATAGATTGCAAAGTGGGCAGTGCTATGGGCCTAAACCCAGGGAGAGATCCTTCTGTCAGAACTGCATTCCTTACTCCTAATAGCTATTTGACCATGTCCCAAAAGCCAAATTTGACTCTTGTTTATAAGAGCTTATAAAAGAATGACATTTCCAATTTACACAATAGCTCCAGGTTAAGAGGTATGTATGGGTATCTCTCTACTATTTCCATATAGATTTGGGGAAATTGTTTGATTAACTGGTTACTATTCTTAATAGCTGACAACCTGATGTACAAGCCCAAACTTGAAAATTTTGAAGGCACAATCAAATATACATAGAGTCTACTCCAATAACTCCAGTGAACCAATACCAAACATGTCACGATAGGAGCAGTGTAACGTAGAAGAGCAAACAGGATTTTTGTGGTCAAACAGGCCAAGGTTGAAATCTGGCTTTATTAGTAACTAAAACAAAGCTAGATGAACTTTGGCAAGGGACTGAACACAGTGACCCTCACTTTCCTCCTCAGTAAAAAGGAACGGTAACAACTACTCCCAGGATTGTTGTGAGGGGTTAATTTTAGGTAATAAATCTAAAGGGCCTCATATGTGCCTGGAACAGAACACAATGGACATTTCAAAAGTGTTTGTTGAATAAATACTAAAAATTTTTTATTACCACTAATAACAATAGTAACAAAAGTATGAAAATTGAGAACAAATGATGCTTCATTTTGTTTTGAGTTTTTTTTTAATATTTTAATTTTGTTGCTGTGTTGTTTGTTAGTGAACACACAATATGGGAGGACATATTTTCCAATGATATATCTGATAAGGGGTTAATTTCCAAAATATATAAACAATTCATACAATTCAACAAGAGGAAAACAAACAATCCAATTAAAAATGGGCAAAGGACCTGAATAGGTACTTCTCCAAAGAGGACATACAGATGGCCAGAAGACACATGAAAAAATACTCAACATCACTAATCATCAGAGAGATGCAAATTAAAACCACAATGAAGTATCACCTCACCCCTGCCAGAATGGCTACAACAAATAAATGATGACAGGAATGTGGAGAAAAGGGAACCCTCGTACACTGCTAGTGGGAATGCAGACTGGTGCAGCCACTATGGAAAACAGTATGGAATTTCCTCAAAAAATTAAAAAAACGAAACTGCCATTTGACCCAGCAATCCCACTTCTGGGAATATATCCTAAGAATCCCAAAACACCAATCAGAAAGAATATATGCACCCCTGTGTTCATAGCAGCATTATTTACAATAGCTAAGATCTGGAAACAGCCCAAGTGTCCATCAATAGATAAGTGGATTAAAAGGCTGTGGTACATTTATACAATGGAATACTATGCAGCTGTAAGGAAGAAGGAGCTCTTACCCTGAGAGACAGTATGGAAGGACCCAGAGAGCAGAGCATTATGCTAAGCAAAATAAGCCAGTCAGAGAAAGACAAATATCACATGATCTCATATGTGAAATGTAATGAACAAAATAAACTGATGAACCAAATAGGACCATAGACATGGAAACATGGTACTCAGAGGGTACCATGACAGATCTCAGAGGGAAGATGGGAATAAGGGCAGACAGAGTTAATCACAAAACTTTCATGCATATATGCATAGCCCATGGGCACAGACAATAGACATGTGAAAACTGGGGTGGGGTGGGAGACGGGTGAAAGGGGGCAAAGGGGAGAAAATGGGGGACATCTGTAATATTCTCAACAATAAAATTAATTTTTAAAAAATCATCTCTCTAGCCCTGGCCAGTTTGGCTCAGCAGTTATAGCATCAGCCCATGGACCAATGAGTCGTGGGTTCAGTTCCGGTCAAGGGCACATACCTCGGATGCAGTTCATCCCCAGCCCTGGTCAGGTCATACAGGAAGCATCCCGTTGGATGTGTCTCTCTCACATTGATGTTTCTCTCTCTCTCCCTTCCTTCCTTTCTCTCCCTCCTTCCCTCCCACTCTATCTGAAGAAAAATAGAAAAAAATATCCTTAGGTAAGGATTTAAAAAAATAAAATAAAAATTTGAATGTGCATAAATAATAATAAATGGTGCCTATCCTTTAAAAAAAATCTCTCACTTCTGGTCAAGATGGCGGCATAGGTAAATGCGGTATCGCGTCCTCCCACAACCACATCAAAGTTACAACTAAACTACCGAACAACCATCATTCAAAACCGCCTGAAATCAAGCTAAATGGAAGTCCTAGAAGCAAGGAATTAAAGCAGCAGCCACATCCAGACTGGTAGGAGGGGCGGAGGCGCGAAGGGCAGTGGTGAAACGGCTGGTCCCACACCCATGGGTGGCAGATAAAAATCAGGAGGATACCTTAGCTGGGAAGGTCCTTCCTGAGGACTGAGGGGTCCCCGTCCCACACCAGGTGCCCCGCTCAGGGTTCCAGTGCCAGGAAGAGAAGTCCCCATAACTTCTGGCTAGAAAAACCAGCGGAAACTGAGGCTCAGGGAAGCTGATGCGGCTGGAGCCCCAGGCAGTTCCTTAAAGGGCCCGCGCACAAACTTACTGGACTCTCTCCTGCTAAGCTTGGAGGGGAGGCAGCTTAGGGGCACCAGAGACATACAGGGAAGAACTGAGCTGTTTGGCACTGGAGCGAGGGCTGGACAGGGGGCTTTCTCCGGGACAAACCTGCTGTCAGAGGCCTTTGTTCCTTTGGTGAGCCCTTCCCTGGGGCGGCAGACAGCCACCATATCTGGGACTCCAGCAACCTGGCTCACACTGGTAGCCCCGCCCTAGTGACTCGATGAGGCCCCGCCCCACCCAATTTTCAGGCCCACCCAAGCTGTTGCCAGTTGCTTAACCAGAGGATTGGCCCGTCTTGGATCCTGCTTCAGAAAAGAACTAAGCGAAATGGAGATAAGCAACCTAACAGATGCTGAGTTCAAAATACTGCTTATAAGGATGCTCAATGAATTCAGTGAGAACCTCAGTGAACTTAGTGAGGGCCTCAAGAGCATAAAAAAGGACCAGTCAGAAATGATGGATGCACAGTCAGAAAAGAAGGAGGCATTAACTGAAATAAAGAATAATTTACACAGATTCAGTAGTAGAGTACGTAAATCCAAGAAGCAAACCATCGATTTGGAATATAAGGAAGCAAAAAACGCCCAATCAGAACAGCAAAAAGAAAAAAGAATCCAAAAAAATGAGGATAGTGTAAGGAGCCTCTGGGATAACTTCAAGCGTACCAACATTCACATCTTGGGGGTGCCAGAAGGAGAAGACAAGAACAAGAAATTGAAAACCTGTTTGAAACAATAATGGCAGAAAACTTTCCTGACTGGGTGAAGGAAACAGACATACAAGTCCAGGAAGCACAGAGAGTCCCAAATAAGATGAACCCCAAGAGGCCCACACCAAGACACATCATCATCAAAATGCAAAAGGTTCAAGACAAAGAGAGAATCTTAAAAGCAGCAAGAGAAAGGCAGCTAGTTACCTACAAGGGAGTTCCCATTCGGCTGTCAGCTGATTTCTCAAAAGAAACTTTGCAGGCCAGAAGGGAGTGGCAAGAAATATTCAGAGTAATGAAAACCAAGAACCTACAACCAAGATTACTCTATCTTGCAAAGCTGTCATTTAGAATCGATGGCCATATAAAGACTTTCCCATACAAGCAAAAGTTAAAGGAGTTCATCACTACCAAACCGTTATATGAAATGTTGAAGGGTCTTTTTGAAGAAAAAGATAAAATATATGAACAAACAAAATGGCAATGAATACATATCTATCAACAATGGAATCTACAAACGAAATGAACAGGTAGAACAGAAACATTCTCATAGATACAGAGAACATTTTGTTGGTTGCCAGATGGGAGGGAGGTTGGGGCAATGGGTGAAAAAGGAGAAGGGATTAAGAAGTACAAATTCATTGCTAGACTGACAAACCTCAAAGGGAAAGGGGTTGGGGGGGTGGGAAGAAATAAACCAAAGACTTTATATGCATAACCAATGGACACAGACAATAGTGTGGGAAAAGGCGGGAGGGGGGCGGGAGTGGGGAGGAGGGGGTTAATGGGGGGAAAATGAGGAACATCTGTAATACATTCTACATTCAACAATAAAGATTTTTAAAAAAAATAAATCAATCAATAAAGAAAAAATTTAAAAAATAAATAAATAAAAAGCATCTCTCTTCTCTGCATCTTCTGTCTTTCTTTTTTATGACGTTTATTTGAGCCAAACTGATGACATGCCTGGAAGCAAGATCTCAAATCCTCCCAGCATCCTCTGTCTTTCAAGTAATAGGAAAACAGGATACCACTGATTGTAGTCTATATTATTTATTGTCAGTTATTTTTCCTGGTTCTATTTTCTCAAGCTATTCTACAAATGTCTCCATCAACCAAAGTTTTTCTTTGGACAAGCAAACACTCACCTGAAAATGATGTTCGAGTGGGAACTGATGTTTTTGCCTCCATACATAGTGGTGATCCAGGTGGGCCTTGGTTTCACACCCCACTGTCTATAACAATCATTTGAAAAATCTTTCAAGTCCCATGCGTGAGGTTCAAACATGTCATCAATACCATTGGTACAAAAGGGCATGACAATTTCTGTGCAGGCCTGAGAAAGCAAACCAGAAGAGTCTAGTAAAAAAGTAAGGCACAACGAAGTTAAAAAAAATTGTCCAAGGCTGTACAGCTAGTAAGCAGCAAAGCCAGGGTTTGAACTCAGGCAGTCTGGCTTCAGAGCTGCTGCTCTTTACCTCTGTGCCATACCACTTCTCATTGCTCCTGGAAAGGCTCAGTTGAGAAATCACAGACCTTAAGAGCTGTATAGTCCTTCTTTGTAAACTATTTTTTTTCTTTCTTTTTTTTTTTATCCTCACCTGAGGACATTTTTGCATTTATCTTCAGATAGGGTGGGAGGGAGAGAGGAAGGGAGAGAGAAACATCGATGTGAGAGAGACACATCGAGTGGTTGCCACCCACACGACCCCAACCAGGGCCGGGGACAAACCGCAACCTAGGTATATGCCCTTAGTGGAAACCGAACCCGGGTCTCTCCAGACCATAGGCTGACACTCCAACCGCTGAGCCAAACCGGCCAGGGTGTAAACTATTTTCTTTCACATTATCCGATTGAATCCTCAAAACAACTCTGGAAGGAAAGTATTCTTATTCTTGCTTATTTTCTTTGTACAGATGAAGAACAAAGTCTTAGAGAGAATCAAGTTAGACTCCCCTTCTTTTATGTGTCCATAAAATGTTTCCTTTATAGGACTTATCAAGATCTATTGTAATAGTAGTTCTTTTTCAACAAGCTACATTTGATGGTAAGATCATGTTTTATTTATCTTTGTATCTTTGGAGCCTAGCAGGGTGCCTGGCCCATGGGGAAGTACTCAGAATATATTTGGTGGTGATTAAATACATGGATGGATGGATGGATGGATGGATGGATGGATGGATGGATGGATGAAGAAATTTATCCATGGTTTCAGACCATATTGAGATCCAGGTTAAGTGACAAAATCTTGTGAACTCTCTGTTACAGCACAATCATATCAGTGAAAAGTAAGTTCCACTTGGAGAAATTATGCACACTTACCTGATAGCTCCAGCCCATGGATCCCAGACTGCTAGTTGATGTCTCTGACATATTCAAGCATTTCGCCTGGCCTGAATAATTGTAATATACATTCAGAGCACTGAAAATATTCTGCAGTAACTCTGTATCAGATACATTGGGATTTTTGAAATGCTGGCACACCACCTGTCATTTTAGAGAGATAAAAAGAAGAGTCAGAATATAAATATAAATTATAGCGTAATAAAACAAAAAAGACATATGACTTTGATTTTATCATAAAAGAATCTTAAGCATTTAACTTGCACTACTCAACAATTTCTATCTTTTGAGTATAATCCCCTTCACAAATGAATAAACCTTTTAAGTTACTCCCCAAACTATAGAAGTAAACCAAAGTCATTTGCATAGCATGCAAAGTCCTCTTCACCTACTACTCTAACTTCAACTGCTGTGGTCTGCTCCAGCTTAGCAAAACCATTTCCAGCCCACCAAGCTTTTTCCTTCCTCTTTGCCTTTGCACACCAGAAATGCCCTTCTCCCACTCTCCAACTCCACTAATGCCTGGTACACACCAACTCATCTTCCACAATACTCAGCTCAAGTAACACCTCCCCTATGAGGCCATCATTGCCTATGCCCCTAAGTCCCTTCTAATGCCTCACTACGCCCCATGCCTTTTCTGTCAGAGTCCCTGTAACGCTGTACAGCACTCATTTGATTCCAGAACGTCTCCCTCACCACTTACTTAAGCAAGATATCTAGTAACTAGATGCTTGCTGAATGAACAACTACCTTTTTACAAAAAAACAAAATGTATAAAATTTCTTATGGAAAAACTACACCAAGCTCCAATGTCTGTGGTGTGATAAGAAGATCAGGCAGCTCCCCAGCTCCCAAATACTCCCTTCACTGGACTATAATCAGTACCTGTAATTCCAGTACTAAAAATCAAAGACAATCCTCAGGGACTGACTAGACAGGGGCATGGGAAACTTTCGGGTGTATGTAAATATCCCATGTCTTCATAGGGGTCTGGTTTACACAACATACAGTGCACTTACAATTTGTACCTTTTACTGTAGGTAAATTTTACCTTTAAAAAAATATCACGCCCTGGCCGGTTTGGCTCAGCAGTTAGAGCGTCAGTCAGCCTGCGGTCCACAGAGACCCGGGTTCGATTCCCGCTCAGGGCATGTACCTTGGCTGCAGTTTGTCCCCGGCCCTGGTTGGGTCGTGTGGGTGGCGGCCACTCGATGTGTCCCTTTCACATCGATGTTTCTCTCTCTTCCTCTCTCTCCTTCCCGCTCTATCTGAGTGAAAAATGGAAAAATGTCCTCGGGTGAGGATAAAAAAAAAAAAAAAAAAAAAAAATCACAAACAAATACTGAACTCAGTTAATGATGTTAAAGCTGATTTAGGAAGTGTATTGGTATGCAACTTATTTTGAAATGCATTTAATAAGATAAAAAGAAGGATAGATAGAAAGATGGATAGGTGAATATATATATATGATATATCAAATATAGCAAAATATTATTTATAGAATTTAGATGGTTTATGGGTGTTTACTGTCCAATTATTTCAATTTTTCTGTGTTTGAAATTTTTCACAATAAAATGTTGAGGGGAAATCACAGGCAATGGACTCATAGCTGAATAACAACAATAGCTATTGACTGAACCATGGTTTACAATCATTACATCACTTAATCCTCAAACAATCCTATCAGATGTGTTATCGTCCACTATTTTATATGAAGAAACTGATTCTCAGTTTAAATAACTTTATTCAAGGTCATCCAGCTAGTAAATGGTTGGACCTAGATTCAACACCAGGTCTCTCTGGTTATGAAATGTACATCTTATCCATTATGCTACACAGCTTATGCTGTATCCCCTGTAAAACTGCAAATAGCCCCAATGGCAAGGAAAACACATTAAATGTTCATCCTCTATTAACACCTTCACATGAATTCAGCGAGGTGGTCCTTTCTCATTTCATATGGAAAAGATCTATATAACAAGCAAGTTCTAACAGAGAGAGAGAGAGAGAGAGATTAGCCCAGAAAAGAAGCCTGGGGGAAAAAAGAACTCAGTTACCCCACTTTAGAGAGGGTTTCTGGGCAGCAAGAGCAGCCAGGCCTGAGCAGGAGATATGCTCCCAGTCAGGGAAGGAGGACACCGAGAATTTTGCAAGTAAACACAGCCTCTCAGCACAGTTCTGCCTAGGGCCGGCTTCCAGCAACACTTTCCTGAAAAAAAGGGAAACTCCAAAGACAGAGAAAATGGATCATGGAAAAAATTAAATGCCTCTCCCCAAAAGTATTCAGCACAACAATATTTCTATGTAATGTTAAATGATATTTTGTGTGTGTGTGTGGGGGGGGGTTCATAGTCCATTTTAGGAAATGTATTAGCAAATATGAACAGTTTTCTTGTCTACAGGATTTCTTAGAGCCTTTAACATGCTTAACTTCAATGTGACTTTCCAAAAGGGAGATGGAGTATGCATTATTCTCAATATGCTTTTGGAAATACTGAGTGTGAGAAAAGTCAGAAATTAAGATGTCCAAATAACTGGATATACTGTACCTTAAAAAAGTAACTGTGCGTCCATATACCAGAGTTTAAGGTGCACATAAGAAAACAGGCTTGTGCTAAACTGAGAGCCTCACAAACCTACCAAGCCTAACGCAACAAGAAAATGTAAGTTGAAGGAAAAAAAGACAAAACAGTATTTTACTATTCTGACAACTCTCAATTATTCATGGCAAGTCAAAAAATACCTAAATGTATAGCACTTTTCCTAGAAAATATTCCTAAGACATACGCCAATCAGAAATAACCAAGAAAATAAGGAAATCAAGAACTTATCACAGAATTTATTAAACTACCTATTCCCAACAGTTGTTCAGCATTCTTTCCTGTACGTGGACACCGTGGATTCAGCTCTTTCAAAATGCAGTACAAAACTACAAAGTAAACACATGGAATGCAGAGAAGAGCATTATGTTCAAGCACAGCATGGTAGATGAGGCAGGGTGACAATGCAAGCTGGGCAGGGGGAACAGGGGGTACTGATGTGCAGCAAAAAGTGGTCTCAAATTCTGGAAAAGAACAGTAGCAAGTGAGTGTGACTCACATGTTGGCATCAGATCCCCTCTTCTCAGTGCTAGAACACTGGGCCTCTGTCAAGCGAAGAAAAGGAGTCCCCATGAATAGCCATCTCTGCAAACAGCAGTCACTGTCACTCCTTAAAAGACACAAGCATGGCTGGGGACCGGCACCGGTTGACAATACTTGGGTTTCGGCAGCCCCATTTACACAAATAGAGAGATCATGGTCAGAAACTTGGCCTTTGATGACAGAAATTTTATGTCCAGATTAAGGGCAATCCTGGGCTCACTGTCCTCTGTAAGGCCAGAGCACCCTTGGAGTACTGGGTTCAGTTCTGAGCACCATACTTGAAGAATGACACTGACCAATGTAAGAAAATCTAGAGGGGAGCAATCAGGATGGGGAACTATGGACTAGTTGAAGAAACCTTACAACTGGTCATATGTATCAATCCCAATCTTTCATTATTACAAATAAGGCTACAATAAATATACTTGGGGCTAAATATTTACATATATCCTTAATTGTTTTTTGGGTTTTTTGTTTTTTTTTTTTGATAAATTCTTAGAGGAAGTACTGGTTCAAAGGAAATAAACATTTGTAAGGCCTTTGCAACATCCTATCAAACTGCCCGATAGAAAGAATTTTACTAATATGCTAGGTAGAAAGCCAGAAAAATATCACTTAAATTTTTTTTGCAAGCCCTGGCCAGTTTGGCTCAGCAATTAGAGCGTTGGCCTGCGGTCAGGAGAGACCCGGGTTCAGTTCCCGCTAAGGGCATGGACCTCAGTTGCAGTTTGTCCCCGGCTCTGGATGGGTCATACAGGTGGCAACGACTCGATGTGTCCCTTTCATGTCAATGTTTTTCTCTCTCTCTCCCTCCCTCCCTCCCACTCTGTCTGAAAAAAAAAAAGGAAAAATGTCCTCGAGTGAAGATAAAAAAAAAAATTTTTTTTTTGCAAAATATTTGCAAATTTACTAATGGAATTTTGTTATTTTAGGTGGTTCAAAAGTTCCTTGCTAACTCAAAGAGACTATAAGTATCAAAAACACAATCTCTACATATCTCTATGCATGTCCTTAACAATTTTGTTAGCAAAGAATAAATAAAGCTTTCCAAAAAATACTGAAGTCATACCAGCAAAACCTCAGCACTAACCCCATACTTATTCAAAGACTGTAGTAATTCAAAAGAAAATATTCAAGCAGTTTTATTTTTTTTTAATCCTCACTTGAGGATATTTTTCCATTTATCTTCAGATAGACTGGAGGAGAGAGAGGGAGAGAGAAGGAAGAGGGGGGGAGAGGGAGAGAGGGAGAGAGAGAGAGAGAGAGAGAGAGAGAGAGAGAGAGAGAGAGAGAGAGATGGGAGAGAGACACATGGATTGGTTGCCTCCCACTCAACTCAACCAGGGCTGGGGACTGAACTGCATGCCCTTGACTGGAATCAAACCAGAGATTCTTTGGTGCACAGGCTAACGCTCTAACCACCGTGCCAAACCAGCCAGGGCTATACACTTTTATTAAAAATCTGTAGGATGCACAAAACACTTACATAAATGTTAAGTTGAATCCTATAAAATTGCCATGTTAATAAGTCAAACACAAATATTGGCATATTTCGTTCAACCTCATGTAATACTTCAGCTTAAGCATAATAATTTGCAGATATTACCCACTTGAGGAGGGTAAGCACTTAGTCTGTGGATTGTTTTACTTGGGGGCTGTGATCTAATCAGACAACAAGGAAAGAGTCCCTGCCAACCACTTCCATCCAAAATACTCAACATGAAAGTAGACTCTGTACTATATACTTTATTTTGTGGACACTAACACAGTGTCTTCTAAACACTCTCCACATGAGGCACTGCATAAGGCTATAATTCACTGATATGGGGGAAGTTCAGGCTGCTAGCACAACTACTGAATGTTCCTTAAGGTCAGGTACTTTCCCTACAATGATCCAGGGAGAAATATATAATGATAGTCCCTATTTCACAGAGGAAGAAACAAGCTCAGAATTAAAAAACTGTGAATACAGGTTCTGAACCCAGACTTTGGCCACAAAGTCCTGGTATAACAATCTGTCTCCCTGATATTATATAATAACAATAATAGTTATTGCTATTTTATTTTTTTCATTTTTTTTTGTTATTGCTATTTTATAACTAGCATTAATTTAGTGCTTACTATATACCCGGCCCTATTAAATCTTCATAATGACCCTAATAAGCATTACAATTATTATTATCCCCATTTTGCAGATGAGGAAACTAAAATACACAGTGGTTAAGAGAAGTGCCCAAAGCCACACAGTCAGGAAGTAGCAGAGCTGGGTGAGATTCAAATACAGACTCAATCTGAAGCTTCCATGTACAACTACTACAGTACACATACTCAACTTTAAAGTTATAGTGTATGAGGCAATAACAACACAAACAGTGCCTAAATATGCCTATAATCTCATGCTTATTTATTTATATTTATTTGTTAATTACAATATTATTATAGTTGACATTCAATATTATTTTATATTAGTTTCAGGTGTACAGCACAGTGGTTAAATATTTATATAATTTAGGAAATGATTACTCCCACCTGGCACCATGCACAGTTATTACAATATTATTGATTATATTCCCTATGATGTACTTTACATTCACATGACTGTTTTCATGCTTAATTTTTATACAAATTTCTTGTATTCTTAGACTGTCTTTTTATTTTTCTAGGTTTATTTGTTTTAGGTAAAAATTTAGAAGGGATTCTGTGGCACTATAAAATCATAAAACTTTTTTATTATGCTATAGTAATAAGGAAACTGTAAAACAGTAGTGTGAGACTCAAAAATCACATGAAATGGACAGACTTAATTCACTTTCTATTGCCTAGAACAAAGGTAAACATTCAGAGAAAACTTGTTTAAGCATTGGAAGTCCATTTTAATAATTGTGGTTTTTAAGAGTGTAGAAATTGGGGAGATACAGAACATTCTAAACTTAGTACCAAACTAATCAGCTCTGAACCCAAATGCCTAGGTTCTGCCCTTTGAGCCCATGAACACCAGAGAAAGTAAAGATAATGATTGGCTTAAAAGCTTTAAGTGTCCCCTACCTCTAAGGATAAGCATTTGAATAAGAGAGAGAGAGAGAAAAAAAAAAATAGGGCACAGAAAATTTTTAAAAGAGGAAGGAAAGAAGTTAGGTTTAAAAAAAAAAGACCAATCTCCTCTGAGAGTGTATGGTCCATCCACATTAGAGAAGGGATTAAGCAGATACATTCAGCTTTTCTAACAGATTTTCATTCTCTAAGGCTTCAATACCCCTCTCACACTCACTCAGATAATCACATTAGTTTTGTCATTAAAAGCTCCCTTTTCATAGAATGCACCTAAACCGCTTAAACCACCCAGAGAGGTCGAATACATTATTAAACACCAAAACAAACGGAAGAGATTTTCCATTTTATGTCTTATTATTTCACAATATTATCTGCATGCTCAGAAGGCTAAGCTAAAAGATTTGGTAAGTTATTAGCTAAAAAAAAAAAAAATGATTCCAAAATAAACAAACTCTGTAGTACCCTTTAAAACTGCTCTTTAAGCTGAAAAGAGACCCAGTAGTTTTATGCTGACAGAGCAGTCAAATGACAGAGGGGTTTTCTATTTCCCTTTTCTCTTCTTCCTTGTGTTCTATCAGCCAAATCCATGATTATTTCTGCATGAATGTTGTAGCTTCTGTTAACAGTAAACAAAGCAAATGGAGTCTAAGTGTGCAAAGTCCAAAGACAAATTAAAAAGAATGATATTTGAGTTGACACAGAGAATGGCATTCAGTTGCTGCCTATGGATCTTTCAGAACTGTACAAGGTCCAGACAGAACTGGAAATCACCTGCTTTTTCCCATAACCCAACTATTACTTATTATCTCACCATCCTAAGCCTGAGTGGGATATAAAACTGAAACATAAACACAACAGTGCGGTAGTTACAAGAGAGAAAGGAGTTGGTGGGGTAGCAAAGGATAAAGGGGCCAAATATATGATGTAAAAGATTATTTGATTTTGGGTGGTGGGCACACAATGCAATATACAGGTTATGTATCATAGAAATGTACACTTGAAACCTATATAATCTTATTAATCAATGTCACTCCAATAAATTTAATTTAAAAAATAAAATGAAAGTTTTAAAGGCAAAAAAAAAAGAAAAAGACTGCTGTTTGTCAGCCCTTTAAAAAGGAGGAAGTGTATCAGAGGGAGGAGGAGTCCTGGTTAAATGGAACTATCCAAGTGAAAGACTGGTCCCCAACTGGGTAATGTTCCAGGGATTAGTGGGTTGGGAGAACAGAGAGGGGGTCAAGAAAGGAGAAATAGAATGAACAGTGAAAGAAAGTGATCTGAAGCTAAAGGTTTGGGAGGGAGACATGTAGTGGAAAAATTCTGAAATCAGATGGGATGAAACTGAAGACAGATGTAGTCAATCAAAGTTTCTCAAGCAAGAAGCAAAGAGGTTATTTTTGGTGGGGAACAAACAAGAAACAGGATCATAAATGTTTCATAAGCAATAAAGAATTCCTTAATATGTCAAAAGGAAGGATAAAGTCAGTAAGAAATAACTGAAGAAAATGACAAGAACTAGGCCTGGATAAAAAAAAATTTTTAAAGTAAAAGGTGATTGTGGGACAAACACAAAGTTATATTGGCTTAAAAATAAACTTTTATAAAGTATCTTTACAAAGGATAAAAGAGGGATTTGCTAAATCAGAAATAGATGACAGAATATTTGAGATATACTCCAATCATTCTGCGTGATTAAGAGAGAAAACATGAAATATTTATTTACATTTAAGATTCAATAGAAAAATAACCCAAAAGGAACATTAAAGAAATAGGGGGAAAACCAAAGTTAGACTGTTCACTGTTCTAAATCATAAACAAACAAATACTAAAAAGTATATTCTAGCTTTTTTTATAAATCATGGTTGGCAAACTACAGCACCCAGGCCAAATCCAACCCACTGTTTGTTTTTTTGGGGTTTTTAAAAATGTTTTTATTGATTTTTTTTAAGGGAGAGAGAGATAGAAGCACCAATGTGAGAGAGAAATATGGATTGACTGCCTCCTGTCACGCCCCTACTGGGGATTGAGCCCATAACCTGGACATGTGCCCTGACCAGGAATCAAATCAGAACCTCTCAGTCCATGGCATGACACTCAATCCACTGAGCCACATCAGCCAGATCCATTGCCTGTTTTATAAATACAGTATTATTGGAACACAGTCATCATTTATATATCGTCTGTGGCTACTTTCTGCTACTTCTTGATACACCTGCAGACTTCAGTAACTGACAGAAACCATATGGCTGACAAAGCCTAAAATATTTACTATCTAGTGCTTTACAGGTAAAGTTTGCCAAACCCTGTTCGAAATAACAAGAGAATATCCCATGTTTTTACCATCTGACAATTCATTTGTTCTTCAGGTGGGCATGAAGATGCAGATGTAATTCTCATTTTGTATAGAGTACAGAATTAAATCTGATAGTTGTCACACTGTAGCAAGCAATCCACCCAAGGATTCTCCTAATCCAGTGCAATGTAGTAGATCATGGGCTCTGAACAACAGCAGACCTGAGTTCAAATCCCATATCCACTGCCCTCTTTGTTGAGCTTAAATTTCCTCTCCATAAAACTGGGATTATACTACTTTTTCTCACAATATTTTTGTGGGGATTAAATTAGATAGTGTATATGAAAGTGCTTTGTAAATAATAAAACAGTGTAAAAGGATAAGGTATTATTAGCATATAGACTTACATGGAAACTACTTGGTTCAGATTTAGTCTTTCTCATTATTTTGATTCATGTTTTCTTAATATGAGAGACCTGCTCTTTTAAATAACTTTGTATTATCAAAATTCAGTTTAATTCAATATATGGCCTTGTTCCATTTGGGTTACAAAGTTCTAAGCAAAGTGTACATTTAATAGTTCAAAGGGACAGTTATATTAAGAGTGCTTTTGAAACCCGGTTCTCATATTACCAATTCTATTTACATTTCCAGCACTCATTCTAGCTGTAGAGTCAGTCATATTCTCTAAACTTAATAACCATCAAGTTGGCTAGCCTTTGTTCTTAAAATTAAGAGGAATGTTCTTTACAAAGAAATGTTTTACAAAGAACACCTACAATAACAAATTTTCGTATAAAAGAACCCTAAATTTTATGGTGTAATGTGCCTTTACACTTTTCATAGTGTTTTCACATGCAATATTATCTGGTCCTCAGCACAGCCCTATGAAGAACATAAGTATCATTATCCCATTCTGCAGAGGCAGACATGGAGGCTCAGGAAGGAGAGAGCCTTGCCCAAGATCACACTGGTAAAGGGGAGTTCTGGATCAAGGATCCAGAGACACCCCTCTTTCAATTCCACCTTGCTGCATGTGGATCACTCTTTTATGATGTATGTAGCGTTAGAATACATAAACAGTTGACTGAATCCTAGTGCTATGATATCAGCTGCCACTCATTATACTCTGACCATGTATTACATAGCTCTACGTGTCTCACATACATCACAAAGGTTAAATAAGTTGAATATGGAAAGTGCACAGCACAAGACTTGACACATAGTAATTATTCCATTAACAGTCAACTATTTCTAATTCATATAACTCTATAATCTATGCATTTTATCTTTATTATTCAAATGAAGAAACTGAGGTTTGGAAAAGTTAGATAACATGTCCAAGTTTGAGTAACCAGAAAGTGACAGAAGCCAGAATTCCTGCCCAGATTTGACTAACTCCAGAGCCCCTCTGTCACTGGGATTTCCTCTGATGCTGAAAGGCAGAGAATGCACACACACACAAATGATTAAAAGTGATGAAAGAACATTTTCCTGTTACCTTGATTGGCCAAGCAGGCAAAGGCTGTAAAAAGTTAGACTCGTAAGGGTAGTCCACCATTGCAAGATTCACCCAGGTTTCGGCGATCCAATCTTTCAAATGCTGAACATCCTGAGAATTTTTTAATGATGTACATAAGTGAAGGGCTTCAGAAACCAAATTCAAGCCAGTACCTGAGTACAAAAGTACAATGTTGAAATCTAAAAAGCACTGTTCAACATAAGTTTTTATAGATCCGTCACTTGATATTTTAGAAAATGCAATTTCTGTACCATTTCTCCAAGAATACTTTTTCAACATCAGTAAGTTATTTTTCGAGCAACTGGATAATCCCATGATAAACAAGTTGCCCACGCTCATGGAATTTACCAAAACTGCGTATTCTGAATTATTCCCTGTTTTAAATATACGATTGAAATAAATAAATAAAGAAGTGGAACACTATAGAGCAATGAGAAGGCACAAACTGCAACTAAATAAAATAAATGGATGTGTGACAAACACAACATTGAGCAAAAGACAGCAGACACAAAAAACACACTATGCAATTCCAATAACTAAAAAATTCAAGAGCAAGCAAAATTTATCTATGGTTTTAAAAGTCAAGATAGTGATTAGCCAGGGAAATTCAAAGGCAGTGACTAGAAAGAACACAAGGAACTTCTGAGAGGATTTCTTGCTCTAGATGCTAATTACAGTACTTTGTGAAAACTCATCAAGCTATGTATTTTTTTTTTTTTTAGATAGAGAAGAAGGGAGAGAGATAGAAACATCAATGAGAGAGAAACATCAATCAGCTGTGTCTTGCACACCTCATACTGAGGATCAAGCCCGCAATCTGGGCATGCGCCCTGACTGGGAGTTGAAACGGCGACCTCTTGGTACAAGGGATGACACCTGATCCACTGATCCACACTGGTCAGGCATGGTATAGTCATGCTTTGTGTACTTTTCCGGATGTTATATTCAAATATGTATATTATACTTAAATAAAAAGTTTATAGAAAAAGTGGGAAATGTTAAATTTAACAAGTGAAAGGTTAAAAAAAAAAAGCATGATTCCATTCTCTGAATTAAAACTTACTGTTTCTTGTGAGTCGATGAATGGCATCCCAGGACTTGCGGATGCTCTTTGAACAATTTGGGCTACTTCTCCTAAAATCTGCAGTTACAATTTCCATAAATACACCACAAGGTACCATATCCTCAAACTGCCAGATAGGGGCAGAGGCTGCAAGAGCTCTAAATGGTAATAAAACAAGGAAAGAGAAAAGGGGGAAAAATGTAACTCATTAAATTCAAGGTTTTTGGTATGTTTTGTTTTGAGGGTTTTTTGTTTGTTTTTTTATGTTTTCTTTATTGATTTTAGAGAAAGAAGAAGGATAAGAGAGAAACATCTATAACAGAGAACACCGATTGGCTGCCTCCTGCATGCCCCCCACTGGGGACTAGACCCACAACCTGGGTTGTATCCTGATTGGGAATCAAACCAGTGACCTCTCGGTGCATGGGTCGACTCTCAACCACTGAGCCACAATGGCCTGGCTGTATGTTTTGTTTTTAATCATTACCCAAGGACATGCTGAAAGAGAGGGAGAGAGAAAGAGGAACAGGGAAACACTAATGTATGATGTTGCCTTCTGCAAGCTCCCTGACTGGGGATCAAACCCACAACCCTAACAGGGAATAGAACCGGCAACCTTTTGGTGCACAGAACAATGCTCAACCAACTGAGCCACTCCAGCTGGGCCAAATTCAAGTTTTAAAATTGAAATTGATATTGAACAAAAACAGTGAGAAAAATAACAGCTATAAATGAGATAGAAACTAGAAATCTCAGTACAATAGAATGGTATATGTTTTACCCAAAACAAATCTCTGTGTGCCTTTACAACCACTAAGAAGTGTTTATATCCAAAATAAATGCATTTACCCAACCACCATATGAGGGTATTTCATCCTGAACCAGGCTGCAAGCATGCCACCATAAGAGCCCCCCACAGCAATGAAAGGTTGATTTTTAGCTGCTGGGATTGTCTTCTTCAAGTGTTTGATTAACTCTGCAAAATCAGCCAGAGCTTGTTCTGATGTCAGAAAATTCATGTGTCTAGAATCCTAAAGAAAAATAACAAGAGAACATGGGTATAAATGTGCACATAATAGCAGCTTAGGCATAGCATAGATCCAGAAAAAAAGCCAGAGTCAGATAAGCTTTTCTCCAAATAGAATTTCTGGGCAATTGAGTGAAAACGCCTAGTCGAAGCCATAGCAATGCGATTTAAAGTGATTTTAAGTCTGTGGAAAGGACATAATGTATTTAGCATTCAAATATAATTTCTATTAAATACTATTTACCAAACATCTTGTTGAAGTTATAGAAACAACAGAAATAAACTACAAATAATATTTAACAGCAAATGTGATGGAATACAATACTAAGCTTAGCAGACCACTGCTGTCCTATAACTTTTATTTCAAATCTTCAAACATTTAAAATGGCTACCAAATAGACAAAGGTAAACTAAATCCTGTGGAAAACTGAAGTAAGAATCATTAGTAAAAATAAAATTCATTCTTCTTTATCAGAAAAATTATTATGTCTGGTATACCCACAACTGAAACAAATTAACCTGCCTATTCTAAACAACAACAAAATTAGAGTTTAACAAAAAAACAAAAACCAAACAAACAAAAAAAACATATGGAGCAACTATTTTCAGGTATTTGTGTTTCAGCAACACAAGACATTGCTACCTCAGAGAAGGATACTCAAAGTAAGTTCCATGACCACCTAGCTCTCCGCCTAGGGACAACTGTCTCACTGCAATGTAGGGAGGTGAAGCTCAAACAGAATCTTGCTAAGTCAGAGGGATCTGAGTCAGAGAAACTAATGAGGTGTCTCCCTTTAAAAGCCAAAGCCCAATTTCTGTCCCTCTGAACCTGGGTTGGACTTAGTGACTTGCTTCTAACAAACAGAATGTGACAGAAGTAATACGTGACTTCCAATGTTAGGTCATGAAAAGCACCATAGTTTCACCTTGCTCTCTTGGATTGCCAACTTTGAGGGAAGCTAGTCGCCATGTCATGAGGCCACTCAAGTAGGCCTTTGGAGAAACCTAGGGGAGACAAACTGAAGCCTCTTGCTAACTGCCAGTACCAGTTTGTCACTCATGCGGATCATCATTACTACAGCACTAGCTGACATCTTAACTTCACGAGACCCCCTGAAACAGAACCACCTAGCTGAGCCACTCTTGATTTCTTACCCACAGGAAATGTGAGATAATAAATGTTTATTGTTGTTTTAAGCCACTAAGGTTTGAGGCAAATTGGTACACAGCAATAGATAAATGATATAGCTGTCTACCTATATTAGGCTATCCTATTTGACCTTCACGCTTTGGTATCACCACTCTGTTTGACTCCTTTCATCATTTGGCACATTCAGAATTACACAGTTCCCATCTTTCTTATATATGTTACCTATTCTTTTAGCCTTCTGACTTCTTACCTCCCTTCTCATTGTCTGTCGCTATTCTTTATTTTGTTTTCATGGCACTAAATATACCTGTGTAAATTTTTTTTCCAATCCTTGCATAATATTTGTAATATCTCACAGGCAACTGATAAATTCTATGAGCACACAAAGAGAAAAAATATATCAAAGAGGGCCCTTAGCTCCAATTTGCTAACAAAGTATGAAACATAGAGACCTAAGAGAGGAGGTTATATTTCTACCTGCAACAAGCTGACTACTTCCCAATGGTTTCAGGACCCGTCAACTCCCAGTTAGATCATTATGCAAAATAATAAGCTAAAAAACAGAGTTTCCCATGCAGCCCAACAAATATCAACAAATTGTTCTGCTTTTCATTTATAACACAAAGACTTTATTTATAATACAAGATACTAAAACCTCTGAAAGCAAAAATAAAAAACTCCTTTCAAAACCAACAGCTGAGTAATATAATTGACCCTGAGTTCTTCTAACTCAAGAGTTTCCTAAAAGCATGGTATGTGTATACTGAGGGTATATATGATCTTAGGTACTACACAAACATTTTTAATTTAATACTTGTTTTAATATAACTTAGAAAAACATAACTAGTACATAAAGCTCTTGTTAAGACAGTACTACATTTGAAAAGTGAGCTGTATAAAAAATATATATTAAGTGAATAATAATACGGATGGCAAAATCATGTAGCCAGAATCACATGGATATTACAGGAATGACTCAGTTGAGGGAAAAGTATGCTGGTTTATTAGGTGTGGAGTCAATGACCAAGGCCAAAGTTCCTTGTGAGAACAGGAAAGGCCAAAAGGTAATCCAAGTGGCCAGTTGGCCTCATTGAATCATAAAGATCGTTTGTCCTTATTTTACTGAAAAACACCTTATTAAACAAACATTTTATTTCTCATTATGTTTTTTCCAGTGGTAGATCCAATTATTTAAGTGTATAATTTGCTGACATTTTTGAAACAATAAAACACAGTCTCTGCAGCCATATATAAAGGTTTGCCTGGGGAAGCCTAGCCTCACACACTGAGTTCAAGACTGGTCAACAATAGACATGATAATAATATGGTTTTTAAAAGTCTTAATCTATTTAAATTGTACATAAACGTGAAAGATTAAATACAAATTATTAAAATTTCAGGCAGTTCAAGTTAAAGTTATCATTTCTTTCTTACAGTGGTACCAAAATGAAAAACTGTTCTACAATTTTAAAAAATTTTCAAACTTAAAAGTAAAAAGTATACTTACCTTGAATGAGTTGGCACCAAAGGGTAGAGACTGTCCATAATATCTGTGTTCAGCAAATACCAACATAGCTTTCAATTCCTCAGCCACATCCCACATGAACCCCTAGAAAGAATTTACAAATTCAGAAGATAAAATCAGGATATGAAAAAAGTCATTAAACCTTTCTCCAACTCATATGAAACAGATTAAATCAGACCAAAAAGAGCTCTCTGGTCCTGGCCGGTTTGGCTCAGCAGTTAGAGCATCAGCCTGCAGACCAGAGAGCCCCAGGTTCGGTTACCGCTAAGGGCACGTACCTTGGTTGCAGTTTGTCCCCGCCCTGGTTGGGGTCATGTGGGTGGCAATCACTCGATGTGTCTTTCTCACATCGATATTTCTCTCTCTCTCTTCCCCCCTCTCTCCCTCCTGCTTTATCTGAAGATAAATGCAAAAATGTCCTCAGGTGAGGATAAAAAAAAAAAGAGCTCTCTGAGAACTGCCTAATTTTTATTTGTTCTACAGATAAATGATAGAACTGCTATTTCTCTATTGTGCATCCATCTCATACTATATTAAAGTGAAACAAAAGTCAGCCCAAGTTGCTCAACTACGACTCATTCGACTCTCCTTATTCTGACACTCTAGCCATAGAATCAACATTATGTCTAAAATAGTCTTCAAATTGTACTGTGTGTCAAACAGTTTAAGAAAGGGCTAAGGATGTCTAAGTTCACTGCCTACTCACGGACATTTAAACATAAAAGAGAAAACAGTACAAATAAGCATGGTGGACTCATTTGAAGTTTTATTTTGTTTGTGTTGTTTTGTTTTTTTTAATCCTCACCCAAGGACATTTTTTGCATTTATCTTCAGATAGAGTGGGAGGGAGAGAGTGGGGGAAGAGAGAGAGAGAAACATTGATGTGAGAGAGACACATCGACTGGTTGCCACCCACACAACCCCAGCCAGGGCCGGGGACAAATTGCAACCAAGGTAGTTTCTGCTCTTAGCGGAAACCAAACCCGGGACTTTCTGGTCGCGGGCCGATGCTCTAACCGCTGAGCAAACCAGCCAGGGCTCATTTGGGTTTTATACTCATCTTATTTACTTGAAAATAAATAGTAACCAGCAATAGCTAATATTGAGTACTTACAATGTGTCAGGCACTGTTCTAAACACTTTATATGTATCAATTCACTCAAGTTTCACAACAACCTAAGAGATATGCATTTTGATTATTCCCATTTTACAGACAAGGTCACTGAGGCACAAGAGCTTTTTTTGTTTGTTTTCTTTATTGGTTTTTTAGAGAGAGGAAGGGAGAGGGAGAGACAAATAGAAACATCGATGACAGAAAACATCGACTGGCCGCCTCCTGCATGCCCCTCACTGGGAATCAGGCCCACAATTTGGGCATGTGTCCTGACTGGGAATCAAACCAGTGACCTCTTGGTGCATGGGTTGATGCTCAATCACTGAGCCACACTGGCTGGATGAGGCACAAGAGTTTAAATAACCTGCCACAGTCACAGAGCCAGAAAGCTGCAGCACCAAATTCAATCATGGGCTGTCCGGCTCCAGAGCACAATCACCAAATATTGTAAGGCATTCTTATGTCTACACATAATGCTGGTTCCCAATCAATCACTGCATTGTTTCACTTATATCAGTGGTGTCCTCATAATCCTTCTCTTTTTTTGGGGGGTGGGGGGCACATGCTCCTAGTGGGAACCGAACCCAGGACTCTCTGGTCCACAGGACAACGCTCCAACCGCTAAGCCAAACTGGCCAGGGCTTCATAATCTTTCCAACAAAGCAGTCTAGGCAGCCAACATCAACTGATTAGATTTAAATTTAGTATACATTAAAACTATTTGTCATTCCTACTGCAGAGTTTTGCTTTTTAATGAGCTTCTGCTCCCTAACAAGGACTAAAAAATCTCTAAAAGTCTTCATTTGTTTTGATCAATAAATGACAATTGAAAGAGTTCTATGCATGTGAAGATGGAGAATTTAACCTGGTATCTGTCATGATTTCAAGAACTCCACTTCTCCTCTTAACACCCTGCTCATTCCCTGCTATTTCCTAAAGATCCTGTAACACCCAGCTCAAGTATGCCATCCTCTGCCTGCTGCACCCTGGCAGTGCTGATCTCTTCCTCCTCCCAACACTACTGCACTAGGTACAGATTTCTATTACTGTGCTGCAATATTTGCATGTGTCTTACCCTACCAGACTGAGTTTCTTAAGGGCAGGAACCATCCACCAAAACAGCCAACTTCTGTGGAGTTGACCCCAGGCTTTGAGAGAAAGCAATTTAATTAAACTGATTCACACTGTAATGAGTGATTATTTGCCTCAATGTCCAGCATATTTTTATTTTTCAAAAGCAGTCCATGTAGTATGTTAACATGAGTAAAATTATATGCTAGCATTGCTCGAGGAGCCTGATTCTTATTTAGTCCTCACAATAACTCTATAGACATTATTACTACATCCATTTAACAGATGAGAAAACTGAGGCACAGAATAAGAAACTTGCCTAAAGTCACGCAGCATAGCGGCAAATCAAAATTCAAACCTTATCAGTCCAGCTGAAGTCTTTACTCTTGACTACTATGATATACTGTCTCTCAATAGCTAAATGTCCAGAATATGTAAATATGCAACTGAAACATTTTAGTAAGTAAAGGAAGGTGTGTAGGGCTGGAAAGGGAGCAGTATCTATCTTTCCAGGATCTGGCTCTAGTCAGTTCTCTGGAACTGTACCTACACTATCTTATTCCTTTCTACCACTTCGGAGGTCAGAGATTGTCTGCCAAGCCTTCAGTTATACCGCAGCGCCAGTGAGAACAGTGGGGGCTGGGGGAGGCAGGAACAGCTGCCTGCCTATGATAAAGAAGAACAGGATCTGGGGAAATAACTGGACAGGAGAAGCTGCCTGTGGCCTTGGCATAAAAGGAAAGTTATACAAGAAAAAGAAAGGGGGACAAGGCAGACTTGGTTGTTTTACAGAAGACCAGAGCAAGAATCTGACAGAAAATAAGTTCTGACTTCATTTGTCTCTAATCTAAGAAAAATAGACATCATAAAATCTCATTTCTCAGGGAATTATTTTATTTTCAAATAACATACTTATATTCTTAAAAAAAAAATATGGAATGCTTCATGAATTTGAGTGTCATCCTTGCGCAGGGGCCATGCTAATCTCTGTATCGTTTCAATTTTAGTATATGTGCTGCCGAAGCGAGCACCATACTTATATTCTTAACATTCCTAAGGAAATAATCAGAAATGTGGCATGCAAAAACACAGTATAACTGGGTTCATATCTTTGCTTTCAATTCAGTTCAGTTCAACATTTACTGAGACCTCCTGAATACCAGGCACCATGCCAGACATTAGCAGTGGAGAAAATATGATTCAGTCCCCACTTTAAGGTAATTCACAGACTAGATTTTTGGTAGAAAGTTTATATATTTTTTTTATCAGAGCTCTGACACATTAAAAATAAAAATTTCTTCCTTTCTAAATTGTGTTAATAAATTTAAGTATTATTATAAAAGATAATAGAAAACATAGTAAGGAAAGCAAGCTAACAACTATACCATTTTCACTCTTATACATGTAAGAAAAATAGTAAAACAGTAAAGCTAAATTAAAATATAGTTACAACTTCACCTTTTCCATTCCTATTTGACAATTAAACTTCCATTTTTTTATTTGCTTTGACCAGATTTTATTCATTCATTCATTTAACAAATATTTATTGAGCATCTGCTGTATGCCTAGCAGCATAGGCTCTGAGCACATAATACTGAACAAACATACAAAATTTTACACCTTTGTATTTACATTACAGAGACCATAATAAATATTAAATAATTATATGCCATAACATTCTTATTCCCACTGTCCTCATATCCTTGTTCTCTCTAGAAAAAAGCTGGGATTTTTGAAAAGTCTTTTAAGCCTGGCCGGTGTGGCTCAGTGGTTGATCGTCGACTCATGCAGCAAGGGGTCACCGGTTCGATTCCCAGTCAGGGCACATTCCCAGGTTGTAGGCCAAATCCCCAGTGGGGGGCATGCAGGAGGCGGCCAATCAATGTTCTCTCTCATTAATGTTTCTATCTCTCTCTCCCTCTCCCTTCCTTTCTCTCTAAAATCAATAAAAGGAAAACAAAAATCTCTTTTTAATCTTTTAAAATTCAATTGTCCAAATATAATATTTCATTATTTTCATGTGTAATTCTTCAAGGAAACATTCAGGTTTACTGGATATCTGTATTTATTCTTTTGTGAAATGCCTAGTCATGTTTTTGTTGTTGTTGTTTTACTATTGAGTTTATCTTCTTATTTTTTTAAAGAACTTCTCAATTAAGTATAATTAATAACAAGCCCGGTCGGTGTGGCTCAGTGGTTGAGCATCGACCCACAAACCAAGAGGTCACAGGTTCTATTCCTGGTCAGGGCACATGCCCAGGTTGTGGGCTAATCCCCAGTGGGGGGCATGCAGGAGGCCGCTGGTTGATGTTCTCTCTCACAGATGTTTCTATCTTTCTCTCCTTTCCTCTCTCTCTAAAACAATAAAATAAAATAAAAATAAATTTTTTAAAGTATAGTAACAATTGGTCATATATACTGCAAAATATTTTTCCAGTTTTTCATGATAAAAGACAAATAGAACATAGGAACTTCACAAATCTGCACATACCGTATTATTGCAAAACCAGATAATGTCCCCTTCGTTACCAGTGTAGAAAAGTATTGATCCACCCTCTTTTTTCCAGTGTTGATCAGCTATTAGGTACCGCTGATTAAAATGTTTATCATTCTTAAATCCAAAATGATCAACCTATGCCAAAACAAAACAGACAAGATATATTTCAAAGGGAAGTAATTAAATGGGATCAACAAAATGTAATTAAATTTGTTCTTCCATTAAAATCAACCTATGCTACAAAAATCACAAAAATAAACTTCATTTGATTTTATTGTTAGTAGCAGTATTGATACCATTATTTTCTTTATATTATAAGATAAAACAAAATTATTTTCTTTATATTTCCAGATAAAGCAACGTTACTGGTAGTCAAGATTTTCAGTATAAGAGACAAGATACAATTATAAAATCATGTAGCTACTTTAAACATAATGATGATAAAATTGAATTGGAAATACTGATGTGAACACATTAATTTTTTTTAAGTTTTTATTGAATTTACTGGGGTGATATCGATTAATAAAATTATATAGGTTTCAAGTGTACAATCCTATATCTTCTGTACATCGTATTATGTGTTCACCACCCAAAGTCAAGTCTCCTTTAATCTCCACTTATTATCCCCCATTTACCCTCTTCTACCTTCCCCCTCCCCCTTTCCCTCTGAAAATCACCATACTGTTGTTTGTGTCTATAAGTTTATACCCCCACCCTGTCACCCCATTTAATCCCTTTACCTTTTACACCCAGCCCCCTTACTCCCTCCCCTCTGTTTCTATTTTGTGAACCCATTAATTTTTAAAATAGAAACCTCTCACTATATGAATTTTCATTATCCAAACTTTCAATATCAAAATTCAGAAACTAAACAGACCACTGAAAAGTTCTATAAACATTGTCACCCCAGTAATATTTGGCATTTCAAAGGCCAGTATTCTTGTGTTTAATATTATTTCCCACTAAAAGGAACTAAGGCTTATTAATGCCATGTCTGACCAATATTTGGGACAAGAAAGCCACTAGATAAAGCTATGCATCTTGCTTTTCAAGGAAATAAGAAAGTGCTCAAAAATTAATGGAGGTTTGTCTAGCAGACATAGGAAGCAGCTGTAAGACATTATCACTGAGTGAAGTTTTAATAAATTGAATATTAAACAAATTGAACATAAAAATAATTTTAATTGATTAAGATATTCAATTAGTGAAAATATTTTCCATAAGGATATCAAAAAAGAGAAAGCAAGAAAAATATTCATTTGCCACCATTTAAGGTGTCTATTAAACCAACTCCTTTGGAATTAGGAATAAAAAGAGTAAAAAACTCAACATTTAACCTGCCTTCTCTACAGAATTGTATTTTAGGATACCTAATATTCCCAGTTGATGAAAAAGAGCTGTTTAATCAAATGTCACTTATTGTAGAAGGAATGATGGAATTAGAAAAACGATAGTTTTATAAACCCTAATGAAGTTACTGATCCAGGAAAAAAATACCAAATGGTGTTAAAAGCATTAGGAGAATGGATGATAGGGAAATGAACATTCATATTAGTGCCAAAGTAATATCATAGAGAATGCTCTCTTTTCACAAAGAGAAAATATAATTTCATAATGGAAGGATCAGGCTATCATCACCATCATCTAGTGACCAAAGTTAGCATCACTAACAGGGAGGTAGGCAGGGGTTATGTATCTCTTTACATGGTACAAAACAAAGCACAAATAATCTATGATGACAAAATATTCAACTGTATCTTAGTCCAGCCTTTAGATCTAATTTCCAGTTGTCAGGAAATATACAGAGTACAAGAACAAGCTGAAGACACTCTGAAGAGGCAATCAGACAAATCCAAAGGTGGGAATTTTACAAGATAATGGCAAAGCAATGTCACTAAAAGAGGACTATTTAATTTAAAAAAAAAAATGCACCCCTGTGTTCAGTGCAACGTTATTTACAACAGCCAAATATGGAAGCAACCCAAGTGCCCATCAATAGACAACTGGATAAAAAAGTGGTAACATGAACATATAATGGAATATTACTCAGCCATAAAAAAGTAAAATTTTACTCTTTGTGCAGCATGGATGGATCTAGAGGGTAATATGCTAAGTGAAATAAGTCAGAGAGAAAGACAAATACCATATGATTTAACTTATATGTGGAATTTAAAGAACATCAAAAAAATAGACTCATAGTTACAGAGAACAGACTGATGAGAGTAGGGGGTTTGGGGTGCCAGGTGAAAAAGGTGAAGGGATTAAAAAGTACTAATTGGAAAAAAACCCTGGCCTGTGTGGCTCAGTGGATTGAGGATGGTCCCATGGACTGAGAGGTCCCAGCTTGATTCCCAGTAGGGCACATGCCCCGGTTATGGGCTTGATCCTCAGTGGCGGGCATGCAGAGGGCAGCCACTCCATGTTTCTCACATAGATGTTTCTATCTCTTAAATAAATAAATAAAAAGTACTAACTGGTAGTTACAAAACAGACACAGGGAAGTGCAGTACAGTATGTGGAATATGATCCATAATATTGTAAAAACTCTGTATGGTGCTTGGTGGGTACCTGAAATAGCAGAGGGATCATTGTGTAAAGTATGACTGTCTCACCACTATGCTATACATCTGAAACTAATACAAAATAGTGTTGAAAGTAAACTGCCACTAAAAAATAAAATTAAATTAAATTTTTTTTTTAAAAAGTCCTAACATCCACATCAAAGTTACAACTAAACTACTGAACAACCATCATTCAATACCGCCTGAAATCAAGCTGATGGAAGTCCTACAACTACGGAATTAAAACAGCAGCCACTTCGAGACTGGTAGGAGGGGCGGAGGCGGAAGGGCTGGTCCCACACCCACGTGTGGCAGATAAAAATCAGGAGGATTCCTCGGCTGGGAAGGTCCTCCCTGAACACTGAGGGGTCCCCCTCCCACCCCAGACACCCCGCTCAGGGTTCCAGTGCCAGGAAGAGAAGTCCCCATAACTTTTGACTGGAAAAACCAGTGGGAACTGAGGCTCAGGGAGGCTGAAGTGGCTGGAGTCCCAGGCAGCTCCTCTTAAAGGACCCACACACAGACTTATCGGACTCACTCCCTCTAAGCTTGGAGGGGACGCAGCTTGAGGGGCGCCAGAGACATACAGGGAAGAACTGAGCTGTTTGGCACTGGAGCGAGGGCTGGAGAGGGGGCTTTCTCCAGGACAGACGTGCCATCAGAGGCCTTTGTTCCTTTGGTGAGCCCTTCCCTGGGGTGGTAGACAGTCACCATATCTGGGACTCAGCAACCTGGCTCACACTGGTAGCCCCACCCTGGTGACTCCCTGAGGCCCCGCCCCACCCAACTTTCAGGACCACCCAAGCTGGTGCCAGTTGCTTAACCATAGGATTGGCATGTCTTGGATCCTGCTTCAGGTTTTCCTAAATTCTTTCAAACAAACAGCATTTGGTCTCAGCTAGCTCCATACCTCTTGTTAAGTAATACATAGAAACAAACACAGGGAGGCGGCCAAAATAAGGAGACAAAGAAATAGGTCCCAAATGAAAGAACAGAACAAAACCCCAAGAAAAGAACTAAGCAAAATGAAGATAAGCAACCTAACAGATGCTGAGTTCAAAATGCTGCTTATAAGGATGCTCAATGAACTTAGTGAGAACCTCAGTGAACTCAGTGAGGGCCTCAAGAGCATAAAAAAGGACCAGTCAGAAATGAAGGAGGCACTAACTGAAATAAAGAATAATTTACATAGATTCAATAGTAGAGTACATAAATCCAAGAAGCAAACCATTGATTTGGAATATAAGGAAGCAAAAAATACCCAATCAGAACAGCAAAAAGAAAAAAGAATCCAAAAAATGAGAGTGTAAGCAGCCTCTGGGACAACTTCAAGCGTGCTAACATTCGCATCTTGGAGGTGCCAGAAGGAGAAGAGCAAGAACAAGAAATCGAAAACCTGTTTGAAACAATAATGGCAGAAAACTTCCCTAACTTGGTGAAGGAAACAGACATACAAGTCCAGGAAGCACAGAGAGTCCCAAATAAGATGAACCCCAAGAGGCCCACACCAAGACACATCATCTTCAAAATGCAAAAGGTTCAAGACAAAGAGAGAATCTTAAAAGCAGCAAGAGAAAGGCAGCTAGTTACCTACAAGGGAGTTCCCATTCGGCTGTCAGCTGATTTCTCAAAAGAAACTTTGCAGGCCAGAAGGGAGTGGCAAGAAATATTCAGAGTAATGAAAACCAAGAACCTACAACCAAGATTACTCTGTCTTGCAAAGCTGTCATTTAGAATCGATGGCCATATAACGACTTTCCCAGACAAGCAAAAGTTAAAGGAGTTCATCACTACCAAACCGTTATATGAAATGTTGAAGGGTCTTTTTGAAGAAAAAGATAAAACATATGAACAAACAAAATGGCAATGAATACACATCTATCGACAATTGAATCTACAAACAAAATGAACAGGCAGAACAGAAACATTCTCACAGATACAGAGAACATTTAGTTGTTTGACAGATGGGAGGGAGGTTGGGGGAATGGGTGAAAAAGGTGAAGGGATTAAGAAGTACAAATTGGTTGCTAGACTGACAAACCTTAAAGGGAAGGGGGTTGGGGGATGGGAAAAAAATAAACCAAAGAACTTATATGCATAACCAATGGACACAGACAACAGTGTGGGAAAAGGCAGGAGGGGGGCGGAAGTGGGGAGGAGGGGGTCAATGGGGGAAAAATGAGGAACATCTGTAATACATTCAACAATAAAGATAAAAAAAAAAAAAAGTCCTGGCCAGTTTGCCTTAGTGGTTAGAGTGACGACCTTCAGACTGAAGGGTCTCAGATTCGATTCCGGTCAAGGGCATGTACCTGGGTTGCAGATTCGATTCCCACCCCAGTCAGGGTCATTGAATGGCAACCAATCAATGTGTCTCTCTCACATCCATGTTTCTCTTTCTCTCTCTCCCTCCCTTCCTTCAACTCTCTCTAAATTCAATGGAAAAATATACTCAGGTGAGGATTAACAAAAATAAATATACATACATACATACATACATAAATGAAAATAAAAATTTAAAAAGAGAATGTATGATCTACCCAAGGAAGCATATCATATTTAGCTGAGTGATCCAGAGAAACTTGAAACAAACAGCGTTATCCTAGCAAATGACTCTCTTTGTTGTCACTTAAATTGTTTTCTATAATTGCTAGAGATAAACTGCAATCAAATGATAGTATCTTCTGTTAGTTGTGCCCACAGGGAATTGTTTGATCATAGTGAAATTATCCAAAAGGTAAATTTGCTCATTTTTACTGCCTCAGTGGAAACAGGCATTAGACCACTGACCGGGGCTAGAATGATGGCAAGTATTGTTTCCAGGTGAGGGAGCTCTTCTCTAAACAGGACTGAGCAACTAACTCTAAGCCCCAGCCTCTGTGGCTAACAACGAAGCAGGAAAGGAAGAACCTGCTCTGCACACTTCCTCGTAGCATTATTCTCAGGCTTACCAGCTTCAACGTGTCGGAGTCATAATTTTGCAGTTCAGATGTCACTAATTCATATTTGATGATCATTTAGGTAGAGCTAGGCTGATATATCTATTTTTTTAGGTTTGCTGGGCAAATTATGATGTAAACAAGATTACAAGAGAAGTGTTTAAATTACTTAAGAGAACAAATTGCTTTTAAGTACTTAAAAAAAAAAAAGGATTTTTTAGAATATATAAAATTTAAGGAACATAATAACCAGAAGCAATGCATGAGATATTCCAGGTTGTAACCTGGTCCAAATAAAGAAGATATAAATAAAAATTTAGAGATAATTAGGGTACTTTCAATATGGAGCAGGTATCAGATGATAGTAAGGACTTATTAATTTTTGTTAGAAATGATCATATTTTGACTACATAAAAAAAATTTTATTTTTACAGCTGTGCATAGAAGAATTTAGAGCTAGAATGTTATGTTGTCTACAATTCACTTGAAAACATTTCAGCATAAAAAAGTAAAATGAATTTGAAGAAAAAATTTTAATGTATACTGAAAGAGGGAAAACACTGGATACTGTGACTTTACAAGACAGATAACATAAAATGTCAAAAATGATAAAAATGACAACGTTAAGTTTAAACTAAACTTTAAATATATTTTTGAGGGTTTTTTTTTCTCCTTTGCTTAATAAACTCACCATTTACAATATAATTATCAAATCTTATAACATAGTAAGATTCAAGTACAACTACCTAAATCTACAGTTACTCCACAGTACAGAGTTCCACTGAGCCTTTAGGATCATGGGGGTTGAATTCCCCAGTGTTCGTGGGGACAGGAATGAGAATGCAGTGTCTGGTCTAGAGTAGACATAAGGTGATCCAAATGATGCTCAAGCCTTCCTGAGGCAGGAGTTGGTTCTGACCTAAACCAGACCCTGGGAGATTTCCTGGGCCATTCTAAAACAGATTCCTGTACCCAGCGACATCTACACACACACACACACACACACACACACACACACACACACGTCATGTTCATATCATGGGTCTCCATATCCAAGTTTCTCAAAACTACATCTAACTGCATACTTCTCAATGTCCATGATCAATGCCATATATGGTCCTAAAATATAAGCTATTCTAATGTAAACATTGCCTAACTTCAAGAAAATAAGTAGTTTGTATTGGGCAGGTAAATAATAATTATGTCCATGTACTAAAAATCCCTTCCATTATATATGTTCATTCACTCAATCATTCATTCAACAAGCATCTATTAAATGAACCAAGTACTTGTTCTGGGCTAATAAGCTAAGCAACAGGATAAAGAGTTGGCTGAGCCACAACCATCTAACTTAAACTAATTCAACTAGACCCACTCAGCCTAAACTAAAAGAGAGCAAGAGAGACATACATACATACATAAATACATAAAATAAAATTTAAAAAAGAGAATGTATGATCTACCTAAGGAAACAAATTATCTTTAGCTGAGTAATGCAGAGAAAGTCGAAAGATAAAGGACAGAGGACAGACAGTGCTTCCACCTGCTTCCATTCAAAGAGTACAGTGGCTCTCCAGGTGAGGTCCCTGGAGTAACAGCCTCACCTGAGGACCTGTTAGAAATGCAAATCCTCTGGCTGAATCCCAGATCTACTGAATCAGAAACTGTGGGAGTAGAATTCCAGAATGTGTAGTTTAACAAGCCCTCCAGGCGATTCTGATGTACACCTAAAGTACTGAGAACCACCAAGTTAGCATAAGCCCCCACATGAGATAGGAATTCACTATTCCTTGTCTTGATCTAGGTTTGAGAATACATCTCATACTGTAAGTATCTTACCATGATGAGACTCTGATGTTTAAATTACCACAAAACATTGCCCCCAAATGCAAGCCGCCTGCATCATTTAAAGTTCAGTAGGAAAAAACATGATATTTTCAACAAGGTTTGAAAAAAGATTGGCTGTGCTGGATTTAAAGAAAGGAAGTACATGGCTGTCTAACAAGATGCCTTCCTGTGGGATTTTCAAGAATAATTTTGCCATAGTGATTTTCATCTTTCCCATTGACTTTATAAGCTAGCCTTCTTGTAAAATGAGATATGGCTGAATCCCTAAAAGCAGCCCACACATTTAAATAATCCAGATTTCAAATTCAAAAACATAGGTATGTGTTTGTATATATCATGTTAAACGTATATGGCAAAGAAATTCTTGCCAGAGGAAAAGCTTCCATTTAGAAAAACAAGGGCCACAAGAACTTCAGAACCAGAGAAAGTCACACTTCCTTTTGTGGACACTCACAAGGCACTCCTGCTCCTGGTGATCATCCCTAATAATTATTTAGGTTAAGGGGATGGGGTAGGAACCCTGGTATGGTAGAAAGAAAGCAGGTTTGAGAGTTAACAGACGTGACCTTAAGTCTCTACTGTGATGCCTCGTGTAAGTCACTTAACCTCTGAGCCCTGGTGTCCTCCTATATAAAATAAGGATAATAACACATAATTCAAAAGATTGCTGTGAAGATTAGAGAAAATGTACCTTAAGTACCAGGTATAATTCCTGTTATATAATTACTGCTGTATAACTGTTAGTTCTCTCCATCCCTTTTGAACACCAATCCTAAGCATAGAGTACTTAGATGGGATAAGAGAAGTGGAGAGATGATGATGTTCTTCATAGAATTAACAGGAAATACCCTAAAATGTCAAAATCTCCTATTTTTTAGTGCTTTGCCTAAATATTAAACTGCTAGAAGCAGGCAAAAATATCCTTTGAAAAACATTTACAAAATTTTCTTAATTCCTTCCTATCACCAAGGATAAAACTTCCAGCTACATAAATGTAGCTTTCTATCCCTATTGATTTAGCACACTAGGGGCATTGTGCCCTCTGCTGTTGAGAACTGGGAACTACATACCACTTCCAGCTTTGTACTCCTGAACAGTTTTATAAATCACAACATGAAAGGGCACAATGAACTTAGAAACTATTTGATCTGTGTTGTTCAACTGAAAAAACTGGGCTCAAAGGTCAAATGTCTTGGTCACAAGTCAGAAGCAGAGCTTAACTTAATTATTTTTGTAATTTGGTTTATGGACATAACTAAAATAAATAGATCTATAAAAGCAACACAGGCATGACCTCAAAAAGGAAACACACCACTAGTCACACTAAGAGAGGTGTCCCTCCTTCACCTTGTAGAGGAGAAAGAGATCTGTGAGATGAGTAAACAAGGTACAAAAAGAACTTTCTTTAAATAAAGTTTATTGTGATGAAAATAACTATTTGGACTTTAAAACTCAAAAATGAAGTTCACATCCAAAAAAGCATGTAAGAACATTACATCTAGTAGACACAGTTTGGGTGGCAATTTGGAAGCAGTGGAGTAGGGGAGGACAGAGTGCCTACTACGTGCCTGGCACCATGCTGGTGCTTTCCATAGAATACTTCATCCTCCCAATCACCCTCTGGGGGCACCTACATTATGCCAGTGTTACAATAAGGATGTTGAAACTCAAAGAGGTCAGATAACTTGCCCAAGGTTACATAACTAACAAATAAAAATCAAATACAATTATTTTTCATGTGCTTTTATCCTTTACCCAATCCTACCTCCAACAAAACCCAGTCTGATCTTATCAGTATAACATACTATTGCAGACTACAAAGTTCAAACTTTGTCAGGGAACACTAGGGTATCTTTCTACTAAGTCTGCAGAATGAAGAACATATCCCCCAGCCATTTATTAACAGTTACACTGAAGAATAAATAGAGGATCGCTGTTTTCACTGACCTGACTCAATAATTATTACTATACCACTATTTTTAACTCATTTAATTGGGCCACAGATTTTTTCTTTTATCCTCACCTGAGGACATTTTTCCATTTTTTGTTCAGATAAAGTGAGAGGGAGGGAGAGGAAGAGAAACATCAACGTGAAGGGGACACATCAAGTGGCTGCAACCCGCACAACCCAACCAGAGCCGGGGACAAACTGCAACCGAGGTACACACCCTTGGTGGGAACAGAACCCGGGTCTCTCTGGACCGCAGGCCGACGCTCTAAACCCTGAGCCAAACTGGTCAGGGCAAGTTTTTTATTTTTTTAATTGGGCCACAGATTTTTTTAAAAACAGAATCACACTGACTCTTACTAGCCTTTAGTTTTAGAAAATTCAGTATTAGTTTCATCTATGCACACACTGAATGATAATAGTTAACTGAAATTTTACTAAAGATATGAAAAGTAGCTCCAGCTGGTGTGGCTCAGTTGGTGGGTATCATCCTTTGTGGTGAAAAGTTGCCAGTTTGATTCCCGATCAGAGCACATGCCTAAGCTGTGGGCTCGATCCCTAGTACAGGGCATGCAGGAAGGAGGCAGCTGATTAATGTTTCACTCTCACATTGATGTTTCTCTATCTCCTTCTCCCTTCCTCTCTGTCTACAAAAAATAATTTTAAAAATCTTTTTAAAAAAGGTATTAAAAGTGCCCTGGCTGGTTTGGCTCAGCAGTTAGAGCGTTGGCCCGCGGACCAGAGAGTCCCAGTTCAGTTACTACTAAGGGCACCTACCTCGGTTGCAGTTTGTCCCCTGTCCCGGTTGGGGTCGTGTGGGTGGCAACCACTCGATGTGTCTCTCTCACATGGATGTTTCTCTCTCTCTTCCCCCCCCCCCCCGCTCTATCTGAAGATAGATGCATCTTTTTTAATCCTCGGGTGAGGATAAAAAAAAAAAAAGCTATGAAAAGTATACAGGAAAAAAAAAAAAATGGACTCACGCCTCCAATAAATCAAAGCACCATGGAGGAGGGTGTTCTGGTTTTTAATTCTAATCTACAGATGCTAAAATAAGACTTCCATTTGATATGTGTCCTATATTAATTCTGGAACTGGCATTACATTGTTAGAGTTCTTAAATGTAGAGACTGATATTGTTTCTGGGTTAGCTTGATCTCCCTGAAAGAGTGAACATTTTCATGCTGAAAGGACATAAGTTCTCAAAGAAGGAACCATAGCCTGGAAGGAGAGTGAGGTTTAGGTAGGCCCTAACCTATTGCTGGAGAGGGGTAGATGTCTAACAAGTGGAGTCCTAGTAAGTTAAGTTGTCCTTCACACCGTAGTAGCCCCAGAGCTAAGACAAGATGGGAGAGCTAGCCATATCTTATGAGCCAGATCATGGATGATTCCCATTTATTTCCACCTCATACGTCAGTGCCATTAAAAGTCCTGCTTAAATGTTTACCTTTGTTTATCTCTACTATGAAGATATCAGGAAGAACTGGAGACTAAATCTGACTTAAAGAATTAAAAGGAAAACAGTATTCCTTGAGGACAGTGTGGTGGTGAGAAGGGAAATGATCCCAAGTTCCCTAAGACAAAAGTGAATATAAAAAGAATTTTCCTTTCCTTCCCACAGGGAGGCTCTCTTCATCGCCAACCTTAGCAGGTCTAGTTTCCATTTTAACAAGAAGGGTGAGAGTTTCTACAGAGGTGCCCTTCAAATGAATTCACCGTTCTATTTAATAAAACAGTGCTCTTCTTCACACATTTCATACACACCTCTGTCCTATTAGCCAGGAGAGAGGATGATATTCCCTCCTTCTATACTTTTTTGGTAACCTGCCCCTAACCTTAAAAAGGAGACTCTTACTTAAAGAGAAATAACCAAAGGGAAAGGAAGAAAAGGAGAGACTTGGAAGGGTCCACCATGGAAAATGTTTGGCTAAGTCTAGCCTCCTACACCTATAAATGGATCATTAGAAAGGCAAGAACACAACAGCTAACACAGTGCTTCTATACAACACAGATACTTTATAAATAATTATTCAATAAATGCAGTTCAAATCTTCTAAATCAGTGGTTCCCCACATTTCTTTTGTTAAAATTTTCATAGACGTGTTCTATTTTATTAGCCAGTTCTTGAGAAAAAAATATATATGAGAAGCTATTAAAAATTCAACACTAGTATAAATTAATATCACACAATGGAATCAAATTACATTTAAAAACGTAGTTGGGCCCAGCCGGTATGGCTCAGTGGTTGAGCGTCGACCCATGCACCAAAAGGTCACTGGTTCAATTACCGGTCACGGCACATGCCCAGGTTGTGGGCCCCATCCCCAGTGGGGGACATGCAGGAGGCGGCCAATTGATGTTCTCTCTCATCAATGTTTCTATCTCTTTCTCACTCTCCCTTCTTCTCTCTCTAAAATCAATACAGAAAACTTATTAATAAAAAATTGTACTTGGCAAGAAAATGGATTCAAACACCCTCTCCTATAGCTGTGCAGTGCTCACTAACCCCTTTTCCCTGACCAAAGACTAGGGGCTCCAAAAAGGGAATCACATTCTAATTTACCAAAAGTCTATGAAATCAAGATACTCTCTGCTTTACTGCTACAGCAGAGGTGGAAATACCCTAACCTTGAGAACAGCAAAAATGTTCCAGTAAATCAAGAAATAACATTTTGTCAAATAAAAATTAAGTGTTTCATCAGATAAAGATCCTGGCATCATCTGCTGGCTAAACAACTCTGGAAAGCACCACATGATCAAAAACTCCCAATGGTTTCAGGAAGTTTGTGCCACCAGAACTACCTGGTCACAGCTTAAGCTCTCATGTTAGAGATAAAGTGCTGCTAGGATTATGAAACACATAAATTTTACATCATGTTTCACCATCAGAGGGCGCTGTAGTATAAGAAGTAAAGTGGGAGAGACTATTTAGCTTCATAACATTTTAAGACAGGAAAGGAACTTAGATCTCCAGTCTAAACTCTTAAATGAAAAAACTGAGATCCAGAAATTCCAATTATTTTAAATCTTTATTTTTTAAATAAAGATATATTCACATCATTTAAATATGGCATTCATTATCCTTTTTTTTTTCAATCCTCACCTGAGGATATTTTTTCTATTTTATCTTCAGATAGAGTGGGTGGGGGGGAAGTATTGACATGAGAGAGGCACATCGATTGGTTGCCTCCCACATGACTCCGACCAGGGCCTGGGATGAATCGCAACCAAGGTATGTGCCCTTGGCCAAAATCGAACTCGCAACTCATTGGTCTGCGGGCAGATGCTCTACCACTGAGCCAAACCAGCCAGGCTCATCATTGTTTTTAAATTTTTTTCTTTATTGATTTTTAGAGAGAGGAAGGGAGAGGGAGAGGGAGAGAGATAGAAACATCAACCACTGAGCCACACCAGCTGGACTCATCATCCTTTTTAAAGTCAGATATTAAAATTTATGCTGTTAGAAATCATGGCGGTTACCCTTGCAGGGGAAAAGTGACTCTAAAAGAGGGGGGCGGGGATTCTGGAATCAGGATACTGTAGTTTTCTATATGTATAATAAGATAATTAACAAATAGCTTGGTTAATATTTAAGATTTCCTTTAAGGTATATTTTATAAGATTTATTTTATAATGTACATGATATTTACATTTATATTTCACTATAGTTATCTGTACATTATATTACACCAAATCACATCTACATTAAATATTTCTTTTCATTTAAAATTATGTATTACGTACTCTTAAATGACAGGCATTAAGGAAAGAGAACTAAGATACCATTCCATCTCTCAAGTTTTGAATCTAACAAACATGTACAATTGCATGATGGTGTGGTTAAGGTCTATGTACAAAGTGCTACGGGAGCTTAGCAGAGGAGGTTTTCATCCTGCCTAAGGAAATCATGGAAGGCTGCACCAAGGAGGTGACATCTGAGCTGAACCTTGATGAGTAACAAGAATTTTTTCAGAGATAGAAGAGCATTTTAAGCAAAGGGAGCATGATGAATGGTGCAGAACAAACATATTCAGGATCTATTGTTGTTTTATGACAGCAGGTATATAGTTTATGAGGGTAAGATTAGATTCATCACACTGCCACTAGATGTAGTTATGAAACTCTTCCTATAAAGAGAAACCTAACTGAAATCTGAACATGCCTCTCTAAACTAGCAGTGAATAAAATCAGTCCAATAGAAATAGAGTCTTAATGAGGCTGAGACTTCAGTCTGTTTTATCCATTGCTAAACCCCCAGAGACTAGAATAATATCTGGCAAATAGAATATTAGTGAATATGCAGAGAGCAAATGAATGTATGCATATATCTTCACTCTGCAATTGGTATAAAAATAGCCCAAACCCAGCTTCAAAGAACAGCATGCCTCAAAGCAATGAGACTGGAGATCAAAGTTCCCAAGATTGAGTTTGTGCAGGTTCTTTTATTGCATGGGTCTGTTACCGACTTTGGAAGAGTTGCAGAATGCTGTAGTTGGATATGCCTTTTGCCCAGTGGCAAATCACATGCCTGAGGGAGAATCCAAGCATAAAATCTAAAAACAGTTTCTAACAGTTTGGCCTTATCCAGGCTGCTGAAGAAGCAGGAACTGCATGCCCTCTGCTAGAGGTAGAAATAAGAAGATAAATAACTACAAATTAATACAGAAAAAAGGCCAGAATCTGGGTGGAGGGTCAGGGAAGGGCTAATCAGCATTTTTACTGAAGTATATAACCTGAAATATACCTGATCTTATGACAGAATTAGTCACAGTTTTTAAGGCTAAGAAGGAATTAAAGCTGTGGCTCTCAGCCAGTGCATAGTTATTTAACTTAAATTACAGCCTCCTGTAAAATCTATCACAACAGCGCATTCAGCAGCATACTTGAGTTCAGTAAACCTAAATGTGCTACAAAATGTTGATTTGATCAATATATAAAATATATTTTTTCTTTTTTTTTTTATCCTCACCCGAGGACATTTTTTCCATTTTTTTGTTCAGGTAGAGTGGGAGGGAGAGAGAGGAAGAGAGCGAGAGAAACATCGACGTGAAAGGGACACATCGAGTGGCTGCCACCCGCACAACCAGCCAGGGCCAGGGACAAACTGCAACCAAGGTACATGCCCTTAGCGGGAACCGAACCCGGGTCTCTCAGGACCGCAGGCTGATGCTCTAACCGCTGAGCCAAACCGGCCAGGGCAAAATATATTTTTTCAACAACAGAGTTTTATGAATAAGGAAAACACATGGGAAAGGTACAATGCCCAAGGGCAATGAATGATTAGAGGGAATAGTTGAGACTACAGGTGAGATGGGGGTTTCGTGATTCAGAGATTCTGAGGCGGCAGGAGGGAATGGGGTGCACAGCACAGATGGAGGGATTTGACTTGGACAGGCTGTTCTGTGGAGACTCACGTAGAGAAAGAGATGATAAAGAAAGGGAGAAAGAGCTCTTTTCCTCCTTGGTTGCATGAAGATCAAGTTCCATCATGAATGACACAATAACTATCCAGACCAGGAGGTTCATAACCAACAGACTACTTCAGCAGAAACAAATGGTCATTGATGTCCTTCACCCTGGGAATGCAACAGTACCCAAGACAGAAATTCGGGAAAAACTAGCCAAATTGTATAAGACCACACCAGATGTCACCTTTGTGTTTGGATTCAGAACCCATTTTGGTGGTGGCAAGACAACTGGCTTTGGCACGATTTATGATTCCTTGGATCATGCAAAGAAAGATGAACCCAGCACAGACTTGCAAGACGTGGCCTCTATGAGAAGAAGGCCTCCAAGAAAGAGAGGAAGGAACGCAAGAACAGAATGAAGAAAGTCAAGGGGACTGCAAAGGCCAGTGCTGGTGATGCAAAAAGTGAGCTGGAGATTGGACCACAGAAGGATTAAAGATTCTTCAGTGACTTTATCTGTGGTGATTGAGCAGATTTTTCATGAGAAGATTAATAAACTAAACTTTTATGTGTCTGGTTATTTGAAATAAAAAAGAAAGGGAGAAAGAGTAATCAGAAGACTACTGAAAAGTTCAGGTGAGAGATGATAGCAAGACTAATAAATAAGCAGACAGTTTCAAACCCAATTCTCTCTTCAATTGCTACATGTATCACACATAAACAGTGTTCACTTTCCAAATCATCATATACCCTGGAAAGATCACAATGAAAAAGGAGGATCCAATGTGTGACATCAGCAGAATTCACATAACAGCTATCAACAAAATAAGTCTTCTGAACAGCTGTAACCACCACTACTGCCATTGTAACTGCTTCTGCACTGACACTGATTGTGGCATTTTAAGAATAAGAGCCCACTGAACTGGTGAGAGTTCCAAGACCATCAGGTCCTCCCCAGCATTTAATGGAAGTTAACAAAGTAGATTCTATTTCCACCCTTTCCTTCAAATACTATTTAAAGAAACTGTACAAAGTGAGAATATAATAGTTCTCAAACTTTAGCTCCTGCTTCCCTCTGGTGAGACAAGACATCAGGATCACAATCTTGACCTAGTTAAATTAATAAACTATTTTTTTAACACAGACAACAGTGTGGGAAAAGGCAGGAGGAGGGTGGGAGTGGGGAGGAGGGGGCCAATGGGAGAAAAATGAGGAACATCTGTAATACATTCAACAATAAAGATTTAAAAAAGGAAAATAAAATTAAATTAAATTAAAAATAAACTATTTTTTAAAGTATTACATACAAACAAGATATTACAACATAATGCTAAAATGCATCTCCTCCTTTCGCACGGAGGATCTGCTATGACTCACACTGGCAGCACCGCAGAAACAAAACTTGCAGCATTCTCTTTTTAGAGACTGCTTTTAAAGAATTATTCTTATTCTACTGATACCTGGTTTTAAAGGCTTTAAGTGTTCTGAAAAATTAAACTTGACAGAATCCCCATATGAAGAGCATCCACAAAAGGAAGCAACTGAAAAAAGGTAGCTGCCTAAGCTTTTTCCTCTTGGGGAACTCCAACATTAAATTTTCGGTTATGTTTCACTATACAAAGGCCTCTAGAGACATTTTATCATCAACTTAAAAATATACTCTAAAGACTACTCATTGTTTTCAGCATTCATCCGGTCTGAATGATAGGGCACCATAAAAAAGATAAAGGTGGGGAAAAGGATATCCTCAGCTAAAACCAAAAAGCTCAGAACAAAGACAGCAAGTTCAAACAGGACCAAGTTGCTTCTCTGATTATTTTCAGGTGCTTTTGCCACCTCATCACCATCCTGTATAGCAACTTCCCAGAGTTAATAGGATGTACAGAGAAATGACCGTCAGTGATTCAAATTATTCATTCACTTATTCAAATATTTCTTGAGTGCCTACCTTGGGATAAATGCTAGAGATACAACAGTGAACAAGCTGAATTTAGTCACTGCCCTCCCAGTGCTATAGTCTAATGAAAGAAACAGACAACAAACAAACAAATACACAAATAAAGAAACACTTATAAACTGTAACTGTGTAGGTTTGATTCTGACAGAAAATAATAGATTAAGCCTTTAATCTCCACAGCCTTCTAATTAGGTACATCAACTATGGAAAAAGGTCCAGGGCATGTCATTCAAGGACACTTGCTACATGAAGCATTCCTTGGCCTTTCTGCCTTCTTGGTGCTTTTAGTTCTATTATAGCGTTTTCTAAATGGTGGGGCAAAAGTAGGTTTACAATTGGAAGTATGCAAAGCAGTTTATTCTTGTACTATTATTATTTTCCATACAAACCACTGTAAGCCTACTTTTGCCCACCTTGTATAGCTTTGCACTAGTTATCTGTCTATCTATATGTAGATAGATATAGATATATAGACATATACATAGTATACCTACTATACTATTATAAACCCCAACACTAGCAACCCCATATAAGATGTTAGAATCTATTGGTCAAACCGTGTGTATTACTCCCATCTGCCTCTGAATAATGTAAGGGCTGCACTAAGGACTATAATGTATAGTCCCTCATTTATTTGTGCTTCACAGAACCCTATGAAGTGGAGAGGCTGCATTTTTCCCACCATGCCATACTTCCTCCCCTTTCCTGTTCATGTCTGAACCCCCACAGCACAAAGCACAATGGGCACAGGACTTGTTCCATCAAACATTTGAGGTGACCTGAGTATAAATGAGGTGTAAGATGACACCAGTGAGACTCTTACTTTTCTACCAGGTGTGTGAGCCTCAGGAAATGTGTACAAACCCTAAAATTATCAAGTTACAAGCCAACTCAACATTGAAAGGGTAAAAGAGTGTTACACCCATACGTGACTATGATTGTTATTGATTCTCCTTCACAAGGGCAAGGCCCTTTCATCTTCCCACCACTTCTCAAGTGCCTAAGGCATGTGCCGGCTACACTGGATACAAGGACAAAAGGCGCAGTCTTTGCTCTCACAGAGGCCAGTCTAGTGGAGGCAAACAAGCAAAGAAACTTTCCACACAAAGGATGCACACTGTGAATTCCGGTAAGCACAGGGTGTTTGCTATGGCAGCAAAGAGGGGATATAACCCAATTAGCTGCTGGTACAAGAGGATGCAGTGAAGGCAAAATCAGAGGAGCTAGTAATGCTATACCAGAAACCTGCCCACCTCTCTTCCAACTTCATCTTCTACCACTTGCCCCTACTTCATAATTCAGAAATGCTCTGGACATAATATGCTTTCTCAAATCTCCAGGCTGATGAATGTCCCCCTGCCTAGAATATCCTCCTCCCATGTCATTAATGAAAACTCCTGCTTCATCCTCCATCCATCCACGTGTTCACTCAAACACTGTCCCCTCAATAAAGCATTCAAAGACAAGCCCAAGCCCAGAAGGAAGTGCTCCTTCTCCAGTAGAAATACCCAGTTTTGCAGCCTGACAGTTCTAGGTTAAAATTCTGATTATGCCACTTTCAAGTTAGGTGAATTCCAGTACATTTTTTTACACCTCTAAACCTCAGTTGTGTCATCTGTAAAAAGAGGCTACTAATATTTTCCTTACAAGGTTGCCAGGATTCAAGGAAGTATGTGTACAAATCCCTGAACATAGTAAAGGCTCAAAAGTTATTGAATTATACCAAATATCCTCTGATGATTAATCAATTTTACCTTGTGGTATTAAAAACACACACTCAGCCCTGGCCGGTTTGACTCAGCAGTTAGAGTGTCAGCCTGTGGTCCAGAGAGACCCAGGTTCGGTTCCCGCTAAGGGCATGTACCTCGGTTGCAGTTTGTCCCCGGCCCTGGTTGGTCATGCAGGTGGCAGCCACTCGATGTGTCTCTTTCATGTCAATGTTTCTCTCTCTCTCTCTCCTCCTCTCTCTCCCTCCCACTCTATCTGAACAAAAAAAAAAAAAAAAAAGGAAAAATGTCCTCGGGTGAGAATTAAAACAAAAACAAAAAAAAAACACACTCACAAAAGTTTATTATAACCATATGGACATTTTCACAACACTTGGCATATGATCCTAGGGAACTTAAAAAAACAGTTTGATGATACATTTTCCCCCAGATATAATACTCTTCTCATTAAGGCAGTAAAAATAACATAAGGAAGCCTTTATGTAAAGGATCTTCTTTAAAGAAAACGAGCTGTCAAAAATAGTGAAACCAAGAAAAGTTTTGTCTCAAAGGCTCACTTCATTTAAAACTAAAAATTAAAAAAAAAAAAAACAATGGAAAATAAACAGCACACTCTGTGGAAAATTAGGAGTAGAAATAGTCTGCCTTAAGATAATATTGTATGTTTACAGTAATTGAAATTTTTTAAAATAATTTTTAAAATATATTTTGCCCACATTACTCACTATAAAACTATAAACTTTAAAACTATAATCCAGGCCCTGGCCGGTTTGGTTCAGCGGTTAGAGCGTCGGCCTGCGGTCCAGAGAGACCCGGGTTCGGTTCCCGCTAAGGGCCCGTACCTCGGTTGCAGTTTTTCCCTGGCCCTGGTTGGGTCGTGCAGGTGGCAGCCACTCAATGTGTCCCTTTCACGTCGATGTTTCTCTCTCTCTCTCTCTCTCTCTTTTTCTCTCTCTTTCTCTCTCTTCCTCTCTCTACCTCCCACTCTACCTGAACAAAAAATGGAAAATGTCCTCGGGTGAGGATAAAAAAAAATAAAAATAAAACTATAATCCAGGCAGCTTACAATGAGAGGTATTCCTAAGTGATGTTTTCATCCCATAGCCTAGTACCTCTTAGAGCTCCCCAATTTAAAATAGCCTTTTTTGTTCATCCTCAAAATAAATGAGTATTAAAGAAGAAATAAATATTCTCCTTTACAGTATCCTGTTTTGCTCGTTAGTGTTTAGAAATATAGTCCAAGTGAGGAAACCTCAATTATAAGCCCTGCTACTATTATAAGCACATAAACACCAAGAACGAAAACAAAACAGGGAATAAATAAAGAGAAAATGGATGTATATTATTCTCATTTGCCCTTGCCAAAAAAAAAACAAAAAAGCTCTCAGAAAGGAATGATTTAACTACCAAGGGGAAATCTATGACTGCTAAGAGATACCCAAGTCCATTCTCCCCAAAACAGAATCATCTTCCTACAATAGGAAGTAGTTTTACCATGCAATTCTCCCTCCTCTGAACTCTCGTGCTATGTACCTCTCTTGCAATATTTTACAACTCACCCTGCAGTAAAGATTTGTTTCCAGGACTTACTTCTCCATTACAGGAGAAACATTCATCTTTGTAAGGCCTGTACAGTCTAAATTAGTGTTATATAAATGGAGGTAGTGATCCATTAGTGAGTTATAAACTGAATTTAATGGGTCACAGTCTTCCCCTGTGGTTATATTAATTCTGGTATATATGCTTCTACTTGAGAAATAACTAACTGTTAAATCACATACCAAGATGTAATTACAGTTCAGGCAGCAAGAACCATTTCACAAAGCATAGCACAGTTAACAGCCAAATAAGAATGTACGGACAATAAATACTAGGGAACCTCAGAAAAGGATAGCTCATGCTAGGCTGGGGGGTCAGTGGGAAAGGTTTCCTGAGGAGGTGGAGTTTAAGCAGGGCTCACTAAAGCCTGGAATGGAAAAGAGGAGAGGAAAAACCATTGTGCCAGGTGGTCTAGACTGAAGCTGAAAGAACAGAGGCAGTGAATAAGTTACTGTAATAGTTTAGCTTGGAATTATATGGGCCTATATAAGGTAGTAACCGCAGGAATATAAAGGAAGGAACAGCAATTAGGAAGGAATCATGAAAAGGTCTTGGTGAATGACTGGATTTTGGTGTAGAGGTAAAGGTGAGGAAAACAGATGATTCCAAAGCACTCTATCCTGGGTAACTAAGAGGAGACAGTGCCATTAACAGTTGTCAACCAATGGTCACTGGCACCAACCCAATGCCAGTAGGAATCTCCAATTTGGGATGCAGAGAAGGAAACTTTATTCAGTGCAAACAGCTCAATTTGGTTATAGCACGGCTGTAAGAACAGCATCGCTCTGAGGACACCCTGGGGCAAGGCCTCTCTGGCTAAACAGCTCTGCTCAGCTTGCTCTGCTCCACTCTGCCCTACACCACTTTGTTCTAGTGAGCTATCTTCAGTGTTTCAACTCCAGCTGAGGAAACACAGTGGAAAGGGAAAGTACACTCCCAGGGGGGAGCTGACTTATATAAACAGTCCCCACCCCTGGTCCCTGATTGGTTCATCCTCATGCAAATAAGGACTCCATATCCCTGCAGTTTGATTGATCCAAAAGGCACTGTCCTGAGTGGTCAGAATGGAGCTGCTCTGGTTTGTCAGTGAAGATGCTGATGGGGATACAGCTGCATAGCTCTCATTAGGTTAAGAACTTAAGACTCTGGGTACTGTGGCTCAGCAGCTGGAGCATTGGCCCTCAGACCAAAGAGTCACGAGTTCAATCCAGTCGAGGGCACGTACCTTGGTTGTAGTTAGATTCCCCAGCCCTGATCGGGATCATGCGGGAGGCAGCCAATCAATGTATCTTTCTCACATTGATGTTTCTCTCTCTCTCTCCCCCTCCCACTCTATCTAAAAATAATTGGAAAAATATCCTCCTGTGGGGATTAAAAAAAAACAAAAAAAACTTCAGTACTATTGGTTGAAATACAATTCCAGGAACTCCTTTACGGGTTGGCTCAGATGGCAGGAATACAGTGCAGGCAGGCAGTTTGGTGCATGCTTCTCCCTGAAGTACGGTTTGTGTGAGAAGCCCCTGTATTAGAAATAGCTGCTAGGCTCTGCTTGTTTTGTTGTTGTTGTTGTTGTTTGTTTTTTCAAGAGAGGAAGGAAGAGAGAGAAAGAAAAACATTGATGTGAGAGAGAAAAAACCAATCGACTGCCTCCTGCATCAAGCCAGAAACCCAGGCATGTGCCCTGACCGGGAATTGAACTGGCAACCTCTTGGTAAATCTCAGCCACTCCAGCCAGGGCTAGGTTCTGCTTTTAGGTTTGAACCCAGTCAGTCGGTCACCAGGAGCTCTTCTTAGCAGGCATCTTCTTTCTCAGGGCCATAGAGTAATGTGAAAAAAAATCAGAAAAGTTTTAGAAGGGAGTATTATATAATAACAATATTTGTTATAAAAGTTTAACTTGCTTTTAACACCTATACCTCTGAGTTGCACTTAGGTATCTATATCAGGGATCCTAAGCAGTAAAAGCAGCATGCTATTCTTTTTGTTGTTGTTGATGTTTTCTCATAAGAGAACATTTACTTATAAAATCACAGAGGTAGAAGAAGTAATCATAGAAGAAATGGGCTCAGAAAACAAGTTATAGAGGCAAAGGAAGGGCCCTTGGAGCTTAGAAGTGAGAAGGTAAAGGTGACGTGCTTGGGGGAATGGAGAGGCAGAGGGAGAGGGGAAAGGTTTGGGCATGCTCCAGGGAGGGAAAGCATCCTGAGTCCTACATCCTAAGGGTTTTAAGAGTGGAGATTTTAGAAGAGGTCCTAGGGGAAGATCTTAATTAAATATTCAGCAGCTTTCCAAGTGTGTCTTTTCAGGGTAAGGTCGCCACTGATTGATTGGTTGAGTCAGGGCAGGGGGCCAGGACATTATTCAATGCAGAGGGTCCTGAGGTCAGCTATGGTGTCACTTGTCTAGTTTTGCTGCTCTTCTAGGCCAGGAGCTGAAATACTACTGAGGCCAAGATGTTATCTCTAGGGAGGAATGGTCAGGGGGTCCAAACCACATGACCAACAATATGCTAGGGGAGGAAAGGTCACCCTGGGGATGAGGACCCATACTACAATTGTCCATTGCTAGGCACCCAGGGTTTTCTACCCTGGTGACCTTAAGGCACTTACTACCTATAAGAACCAAGGCTAATACTTAAACAATTCTTAAAATAGTTACATACCAGTTGGCATATACCTACCACAGCAGTGATACCTGCCCCCTCTACATGCCCACCTGTCCTGCTGCTCCAGTCCCTTCTCCAGACCTCCAGAGCTAAAGAACCAAACTAAGGCACAGCAGGAGGCCTCAGCTCTAACACCAGCTTCTGTTCTGACTGGGTAGTACCTATGCCATATTGGTAGTACTGGGCAAAATATAATAAAAGCAAGTGCTAACGGCATTCAGAAGAGGGAGTAATCACTTCAGCATGGTCCAGTTATTCAAACAGATGGGTGTGGTCCCAGCACTCAGGCTACCCACAGTCTAATGGGCATACCAACATATAAACAAATCACTGTAATCCAGAGTAGTAGCTTAGAAGTTTCCATAAAGTGCAATGGGAAGCACAAAGGGGATAGAAGTCAATTACCCAACATGTGGGAGAGAAGCAAAGAAGACCCATAAAGTTTCACTGAGCAATAAAGGATGAACAGGAGTTTTCCAGGCAGAGAAAGGAGGAAGACAAACCATTCCAAGCAGAGAGATACCAGCACTGTATGAACCACATCCGAGTATAATGTGTATAAAACAATGAATGCCCAATGTGTAATGCCTTATATATTATAACAATATATACTAAATATTAGATTTTTTTTCTAGCAGATTCACTTCTCTGATTGTTTTCAACGGCTGATCTTAAAATTCATTTGTACTGTCTAAGCCTACACTAGCTGAGCAAGGGATGGGGCAGTCAAAATACACTGAGAGGCATGGGGTCAGTCGTTTGGAATTTAAGAATAAAGCACATGGAATCTACAAATCAACTAGACTTGCCTACACTTGTTAGATGTGTGTAAGCAAAGATGGAGGAAAGACAGTGAATGAATTAGAGTGTGAAGTAGAAGCAAAAGAAAAACAGAACCACACCACTTTTCCAGTTAATTAAAAAAAAAAAAAAAAAAAGATTCCTGAATGGGGATGTTTCTTTTTATTTTATTGAATTTATTGGGATGACATTTGTTAATAAAATTATATAGGTTTCAGGTAGAGGGGGTCATTTCTTAACAGAAAGAAAACAAGGAAGCACTAACCAGGCCACTCACCTTGAAAATCAAAGAAGTATATAAAGAATAAAACTTTACAGACAGATCCAGAGAAAAGAGTAAACAGATGTATATATTTGGCTGGGGCGTGAAGTGGAGAACCAGATCACCTGGAAACAGAGACTACAGATAAATGACTATAAATTATATATTAATAAAATGTTAATAAAAGTTATAGACTTTGACTGCAAAAAGCCCTCCTGGAAATGTTTAAAAACCATAATCCATACTTTATGGCAAGTAACCCCCCTGGCATCTCAGCCAACACCCATCTCACCATGTTACACTCACACTTCAGAGGTGGACTAAAGCACTGGAGGCATGTAAGTAACAGCAATAGGCTCTTTGCATCTAATGTCTGCGATAAGACAGGACATGACAGGCAGTGTCATTCCACCATCTCAGCTCCACATGAACAGAGGTTGGCACTGTGGCCTCCCAGATCCACACTTGAGTGAGACCCAAGGCTGCTGTCCTTGAGATCACAAAGAGGTGCTTGGCAAATATGAATTCCTTCTTTTTTAAAGTGTGGTCATTTTCTAGACATTAGACTACATAAAAAGGCAAACAGAGTGCCTGTTCTAGTTTGTTGGAGCTGCACTGGTCGTTGTCATTAACACCAACTATTCAAGGGAAAAGAAGCATCAGACAGCAAAGAGTCATCACCACTGCTTTGCAAAATTATTGTATGAGCTGCTCCTGTAAAGGAAAAGGCCATCACTGCTCAGGAAGTGACAGAGGTTTCCGACAGTTTTAACAGACAGTGTCTGCAGCATGACCCATGGTTCAAACTGTATAAAAATAAAAATTCACTGACAAATAATAACAAGTACTTCCTCACTTTCCTATCTTCTGAATCAGAGCCATTGTTTGGATTGTAGTTCCTTGTTTAAATTAGGTCATTAAATCACAGTGATGCTGGCCAAACATACTAGTTATACACCATTAGGAAAACTTATCAAAATGCAAATCGTGTCAAGACTTAAACACACACATACACTTTTGCAATAATAAAATTTAATCAGTACCAAGGGGATCTTTCAAAAACTGTTTTTCCTCCTGAAAATCACAAATGTTCTGTGATACAGTAAAAAGAGAAGGGTTTTCAAAGAGAGATCTGAGTTTGAGTGCCAATTCTGCCATCTATTAGAGCTATTTAAACTTGAACAAGTTGCTTGTTTTCTTATATGTACAATGAGAAAAGTAATAACTATCCCAGACGGGTCTTGTGATGATGACAATGGCTAATACATGCATGCAAGTGCCCGGCAAGGGCCGGGAAGTGAGAGCTTGACGTATCACTAATATATTTTTATAGCATATTATAAGCATACACCTCCTAAATGTGAAACCACTGCCAAACACACATACAAACACACAGTAATGTTATACATTTAATATTGCCACTTACAAGGAAGAAATCATGATATAAAATTTTAATAATCTGTTCCCAGGGTTCACTTGAAAAACCATGACCTCATGCCCTGGCGGTTTTGCTCAGTGATTAGAGCATGGGCCCGTGGACCAATGAGTTGTGGGTTTGATTCAGGTCAAGGGCACATACCTCGGTTGTGATTCATCCCTGGCTCTGGTTGGGGTCATGCAAGAGGCAGCCACTCGATGTGTCCCTCTCACATTGATGTTTCCCTTTCTCTCCCTCCCTCCCTCCCTCCCTCCCTCCCTCCCTCTTACTCTATCTGAACAAAAATGAAAAAATGTCCTTGAGTGAAGATAAAAAAAAGAAAAGAAAAATCATGACCTCGAAAAGTCAAATTTTTAAAAAAATTTGCCACCCTGACTGGTGTGGCTCAATGGGTTGGGCATCATCCCATGCACCAAACAGTTGCTGGTTCAATTCTTGGTCAGGGCACATGACCAGGTTGGGGCTCAATCCTTGATCAATGTCTTGATGTTTCTCTCTTTCTCTCTCTCTCTCTCCCTTCTTCTCTCTCCAAAAATCAATTTAAAAAAATAAAACTAAAAATTTAAAAATGCGCAGCTATCTTGAAACTGTTGACAGAGCAGAGACTTGGTGACAGGGAGGGCCTCTTATACACCAAATAGGACATGGCCTGGTATGTGATATGTTCTTCTTTTGACTTTCTACCCAGCTACCAGTCACCAGTGCTGTGACAGTGCCAATATACCTCTAGTACACATTCATCGCTGTTTAAATTACATAGCTCTGAGGAAAGATACATACTGAACAAATTAAAAAGTGATTGCTTTTCAGGTTATACTATAAAGCCACTGTAATCAAAACAGCCTGGTACTGGCATAAGAACAAGCATATAGACCAGTGGAACAGAACAGAGAACCCAGAAATGGACCCAAGGCAATAAGCTCAATTAATATTTGACAAAGGTGGCAAGAGCATACAGTGGAGTAAGGACAGCCTCTTTAATAAATGGTGCTGGGAAAATTGGGACAGCTACATGCAGAAAAATGAAACTAGACCATCAACTTACACCCTACACAAGAATAAACTCAAAATGGATAAAAGACTTAAATGTGACTCATGAATCCATAAAAATCCTAGAAGAAACTATAGGCAACAAAGTTTCAGACATCATACGCAGCAGAATTTTCACTGATACATCACCTAAGGCAACAGAAACACAGGAGAAAATGAACACATGGGACTATATCAAACTCAAAAGCTTCTGCACAGAGAAAGATACAATCATCAAAACAGAAAGGCAACCCACTGTATGGAGAGCATAATTGCCAATGATATATCAGATAAGCGGTTAATTTCCAATATATATATAGAGTACTCATACAACTCAACAAAAGGAAGACAAAGAACCCAATTAAAAAATGGGCAGAGGAACTAAATAGACACCTCTCTAAACAGGACATACAAATGGCCAAGAGACATATGAAGAAATGCTCATCACCACTAATCATCAGAGAGATGCAAATTAAAACAACAATGAGGTATCACCTCACACCTGTCAGAATGGCCGCCATCAACAAATCATCAAACAAGTGTTGGCGAAGGTGTGGAGAAAAGGTGGACTCTAGTACACTGCTGGTGCGAATGCAAACTGGTGCAGCCTCTATGGAAAACAATATGGTGTTACCTCAAAAAATTAAAAATTGAACTGCCATTTGACCCAGTGATCCCACTTCTAGGAATATACCCTAAGAAGCCTGAAACACCAATCAGAAAGAATATATGTACCCCCATGTTTGTAGCAGCACTATTTACAATAGCTAAGATCTGGAAACAGCCCAAATGTGCATCAGTAAACGAATGGATAAAAAAGCTGTGGTACATATACAATGGAGTACTATGCAGCTGTAAGAAAGAAAGATCTCTTATCCTTTGAGATGACATGGAGGGACCTGGAAAGTATCATCCTAAGCAAAACAAGCCAAACAGAGAAAGACAAGTATCATATGATCTCACTTCTTTGTGGAATATAATGAACATAATAGTCTGAGGAATGGGGTAGTCCCAGAGATGTGGAAGTGGGGTACAGACTGACAATCCCCAGAAGAGGGGGTGGTGGGGAAGAGATAAACCACAGAACTTATATGCATGTATGCATGAACAACGGGCATGGACAACAAAGCTGGGAACAGGGCGGGGAGGGAGGGAGTGGGGAAATCAGTGGGGGAAAAAGGAGAAACATCTGTAACAAAAATAAATTAATTAATTTAAAAAACGTAATTGTTTTGGCTATCTTATTTATAATGAATTTAAAAATAATTTGTGATAATACTGATCACTTCATATGCCGAAGATTATAAATCCACATCTCAAGGGACTACTTATTTTTCTCTTAGATGGCAGAATATCATTATAATCATGGTTCAACAACCAGGTTTATCACCAAAGAATTTAAAGAGATTAGCTTAGCCCTGACTGGTTTGGCTCAGCGGTAGAGTGTCAGCCCGTAGACCAAAGAGCCTCAGATTCGATTCCAGTCAAGGGCACATACCTTGGTTGCAGTTTGTTCCCAGCCCTGGTCAGGGTCATGCAGGAGGCAATCAGTCGATGTGTCTCTCTCACATCAATATTTCTCTCTCCCCCCCCCCCCCCCCCACTCTATCTGAAGATATTTGAGAAAATATCCTCCGGTGAAGATTAAAAATAAGTAAAAGAGATTAGCTTAAATTTTCAGTCTAATATCCTTTAAAATAACTGAAGAATAGTACTATTATTCTAAATATGCTGTTAAAAATGAGACCAATATCCAGGCTTTTAAAGAAAACAAAATACCTAGAAACAGTCCATTGGACTTGATTCCCTAATCCAGGGGCTGGCAGACTTTCAAAAACAGAGTGCCAAACAGGTGACCTCTGTCCCTTTGAATTAGTGAACAGGAGGGGGACATGTAAGGACCTCTGCAAGTAGAGTGAAAAATGAATATATGGCAGAGACTAGTCCATGCAGCACAGATTAGGGACATTTACATAAACTCTCATTTAACTTATTCCAAGTCAAATTTTGTACACAGACTGTTGGGAATGCTTACAATGAAGGACGTGCTAAAGGAATTAAGGTAAACTACACTGAGCACCAAGCTTAAGGGGACAGAGTTCTCATGTAGTAACCTCACTCCTGCCTCACCAATTTAGTCTCCTCCCTTACTCCCTTGGAGAGTGCCTTTTTGTGATCATCAATGGCGGTCCCATGCCTCCTCATCTCTGACCCACTGCCTCAGTCTTACTGACCTCCTTCCAGTTTCTCCAACATGAGCTGCTCTTTCCTAACTTAGGATCTTGTACATGATATACCCTCTACCTGGGCAGAAATGTCAATAATGTCCCTTCTCCTGGCTAACTCCTGCTCAGCCTTCTGGTTTCTGCTTTAACACCATTGCTGCCTAACAGGCTCCCTAATACCCAGAACTGAAGACTCCAATGTAGATCCCACCACAAACTACTTCCTTAAAGCACATCACACTTGTAACTACTTGTCACTATCCTCTTTCCCACTAAATTGTAATCTTCGTGAGGCTTATCTTTGTTTTCCACTTATCCCCAGCTATCAACACAGTGTATGGTACATAGGAAGAGTTTAATAAATATGTATTAAATAAATATATAACTATGTGCTTTTCTATATAAATGTATGATATAATTTCTGCTGTAATAGAGTGATATTTAATTGTATCACATAACCAAATTGCAGAACATCTCAGAGAAAGCTCCTGAAGAAATCTGACAAACAAATCTGTCTTTTACTAAACGTATATGGGTAGTTCTGACAATATGAACAGCAAGAAAGAGAGAACATCATGACTTCTCCAGTTGCAGGACCACAGGGCAACTTGGAACTGACACATACATAATAGACAGAAAGGATTTACAAATATATGTAGTTAACTGGCCTCTGCAAATGAATATCCAAAATCACAAAAACAACTGCCTTTACTTTTGCTAATATATATGGGCAATACACAATTACCACAGAAGTAGTCTTTAGGAGACATTTTCCCTAATGTGTTCATTCTTCACCATTCCCTTAGCCCTCACGCATATACAAACAAACAAACAAACAAAAACCAAAAATAAAACAGGAATAGCTGCACTCCCTCCCATGACTCTCTGTAGATATTTGTGAGAAGAGTAAGCACAGACAAGTAGCCACAGCTTCCAGATCATGAAAATAAGAGAATAAGAAAAAGCAGAACTGTTTTTATTTATGTGACATTCTTCCTTATTCCCCTAAAGGATTTTAGAGAGTAGGGAATCAAGTTTTCATATTCTTCTCCTCCCTACACACACACACACACACACACACACACACACACACCCTCTTCCTTACTTCAATGTGTAGGGAAGCAAGAAAAGGAAGAGGGGAAAAGATATAGATTTGACAAACATTCGTGAAGATGATATTCTTAAGTAAGTGTGCTGTGGAGGGGTATAGATACTTACAAAAGATTTTAACATAAGGCTAGAGTAAGACCCGTGTCAAAAGGGAAGTACAAAAAAAGAGCTTACTAACCACTTACTTTCCAGGGGATTAAGAAATGGCCCCAAGAGGGGAGCATTTGAGCTCTAGCTCCCTGAAATATGTTGTCAGTTTGGCTCAAATAAATTCATAAAAAAAAAGGAATGGCCCCAGGAAGCAGTGTCTGAGATGGGATTAATAAAGAAGGGAAGGGCATGAGACAGGCATTCCAGGCAAAGGGAACAATGGGGGCTAAAGCACAGAAAAAACAAAGAAAGGGACATGTGTGCAGAATAGATTAGCAAACTGAAAAGGTGGTTTGGGGCCACAGGTTGGAAGGTCTTGAATACTGCCAGAGTTTGTTCTTAATAAAGCAAACAATGAGGAATCGTTGCAGGTTCTGAGCGGAAGAATGGATTGGCAAGAGGAGAGCTGATTAATGTGACCCATGGAGACTGCAATGGACTGGGAACTGCAGATAGCAAGGAGGAGCAGTCAAGACTCTTCAAGTTCAGGAAGACAGTGATAGAGGCCACAACAAAGGGTAAAGGCCATACAAGTGAAAATAACAGATATACTCTGAGGCCAGAATCAATCCAACTTGGTATCTACAAGGAGAATGGCAGAAATAAGAGCCAAAAATAACTGACATTTCAAGCTTTGGGGACATTTCTTCTCCCTTTCTTCTTCTTCTTTTTTTTAATCCTCACCTGAGGACACTTTTCCATATTTTGTTCAGACAGAGTGGGAGGGAGAGAGAGAGGGAGAGAGAAACATCGACGTGAAAGGGACACATCGAGTGGCCACCACACGCATGACCCAACCAGGGCCAGAGACAAACTGCAACTGAGGTACGTGCCCTTAGCGGGAACGCTCCAACTGCCAAGCCAAACTGGCCAGGGCTCTTCTCCCTTTCTGATCCAGTGTTCCTTCCTGAGATAAAGCCTTTTCACCCACCATATCCCATTTTTACACACACACATCACCTTGCTTACTGAGGTCTTGATTAAAACACAACACAGCCCAGCCAGTGTGGCTCAGTGGTTGAGTGTCAACCCATGCACCAAGAGGTTGCCAGTTCAATTCCCAGCCAGGGCATATGCCTGGACTGTGGGCCAAATCCCCAGTGTGGGGACATGCAGGAGGTGGCCAATCAGTGTTTTCTCTCACTGATGCTTCTATCTCTGTCTCCCTCTCCCTTCCTCTCTCTCTAAAATCAATAAACAACAACAACAACAACAAAACACTTGGTGCCTCAGTGTCTCCATCTATAAATTGAGGATAGCAGTTCATAAGGTCACTGTGAGAATGAGCAAACAGGTGTAAAGAGTTTAGGACACTGCCTAGTACATAGAAGAGCTCAATAAATGATTATTATGATTACTCTTAGAGAAATGGGTCAAAGTGCATGAGAGAGAGACAAAGAGACAGAAATAGAGAGAGAAATCTGTAACTATGAATTTGGGAATGATCTGCAAAGCAGCCTTGAGATGCCCCCATGAGCCTTTATCTGTGAAAAGCAGACAGATAAGAGGGGTTGGAGACAGGAAAATACATGCTCTGGTACTATTTAGGTGACCTTAATTGCTCCCCCTCTGGAAACCTTTCTTTTACTTCCTCTCCCCTTCTTTTCCTCTTTCATCCAGTAAAACCTTAGGTTGAAATGAAGTGGAAAAGAACATTGTCCTTTTTCCCCTCTCCATCTCCACTCAAGAGTTCTTCATCCTTGCCCCCATCAGTGTATGGAAGACAACAACATAAAATAATTATGAAAAAGATGCAAAGCAGCCATGGCTGGGAAGCAAAAGAGGAACGAAAGTTGTCCAGGCATTTACCGAGAGTCATGGCACTAGGTGATGCAGTCTGGTCTGAAGGCCTACTTCTAAATGTTGCCCATACTGCCTCTGTGAGCCACAACAGGTGAACTGTTTCTTTAATAACATTTTAAAAATGGATTATAAAATGAGATAGGTTCATTATACAGAAAATTACAGAAAAGTATTAAGAATAAAATAAAACCTCACCCAGTTAATATTTTAGTATATTTTCTTCTACTGTTTCTCTGTTCAGCTATAAACATACTTGAAAACATATTTGACCCTCTCAAGTGGCAGCTAATTTTTCTCTCAAACCTTTCCCACTGCTGGGCCTAAAAGTGAGAATAGGTTATTCTCCTTGTTCTGAATTCTGCCCCCACCTCCCTGACTCACTGCACTTAAATATTATGTCATTAAACTATGCTACTTCACTATCCCTCTTGCTACAATCATCTAGTGTCCCCTGGTTCACTTTCGCTCATTCCATGTTGATTTTAGCTCCTTGTTCACTGTCACTCCAACATACTTTCAAAATTCTTGGTGAATTCAATATCCTAGCCCCTTAGTTCCCTTTTATCCTGTCCTCCATTGACCTTGTATTCCACCTACCTAAGTCACCAACCCATGGTTGAACCCAGATCTTGTCACTCCTAGTAACTGCAATTCCGCCATAAACTCAATATCAAACCTCATCTTTTCACCTCACTCTGTTACTACGATGCCTCCAATCTTTCAACCTCATATAACCCACCTTTTCCCTGTCCCTTACCTCAACCTCATGCCCCTCTTTACTTGGCTTAAATTCCATGGTCCATTAGCATAATCATTCCCTTGCATATACCCCTCTGTCCCTATGTCTCTCTCACTTTGTTTTAGTCATTTGGCAAAAAAAGAAAAAAAGAGAGCAATGAGCAATGTTGGTTAAAAACACCTCTCTGCAGCCCTGGCAGGTTTGGGTCAGTGATTAGAGTGTCGGCCCGTAGACCAATGAATCCTGGGTTTGATCCCCATCAAGGGTACATACCTCAGCTGGGGTTCATCCTGGCCCTGGTCAGGGTTGTGCAGGAGGCAGCCAATTGATGTGTCTCTCTCATATCAATGTTTCTCTCTCTCTCTCTACCCCCCTCTCTCCCTCCTACTCTGTCTGAAGATAAATGCAAAAAATGTCTTCAAATGAGGATAAAAAATTAAAAAAAAATAACTAGGACTTTTTTTTGAAATTATGAACCAGAAGATGAAAAATTTTTATAAATCCAATAATATACAGATTACCAAAGCAGATTTTTCCTTTTTGATGAACAATTAACCAATACTTACAAGGCATAGTTAAGATTTTTAAAATAAAAATCTGTGTCAATTTTGTATCCTTTATTTTAAAAGAGATAGGTAAAACAATTATTTGTAATTACTGAATGACAGTTTTATTAATAAATTCCTTTATTTATCATATGCTTCAATGTATGTATACGTCAGGTCAGTGAACTATGATGATGATAAGAGCAAGAAAACATTAAGTAAACTAGCCTCACTTCAGGAATATTTTTTTAAGCAATCTGCAAGTTGCTGCTGTATATATGCCAATACTTTATAAATCTATCAGTGCTTTTCCATATTTTTCAGATACAAGTTTGAGGATGTGTTATAGGAATGGTCAACAAACACAATGTAAGGTCCTCCCAGATGTAATCATCTCTGCCTCCCTACGATCAAGCCCCACCCAGATATATAAAAGGAATTTGATGAATTCTGTGTAGGTGGATGGGTGGGTGGATAAGTGAATAATTGAGTTTGTTGCTCCTTCTAGGCACTCCAAAGTCAATACTTTTTGTCTCCCACACTGTGATTAGATGCAGCAATATAACCTGTTCTGGACAATAAATTGTGAAAAGAAGTGATGTGTCATTTTCAGACTGGAGCATTTATACACTGGCAAAAATCCTTCCAGGTTCTTTTTCCACTGCTCAATGACTATGAGAGCATTCTCCAAAAGAATGTAATGAGATGAGCAGAATCCTCTGCTCATCCCAATGAAAACACAGTATGAGTCATACATTTTTATTGGGTTAAGTCATAAAAATTTTGGATTTTTGTTACAGCGATATATTCTGACTTAAACAAGCAAGGTAATGACATTTAGTCTATAAGCAGAATAAAAAATACAAAACAAAATTAAAAAAAACAAGATAAAATATTTACCATTTATTGTTTATAAGGGATATAAACTGTGCTAAATAAGCACTTTATACATATAAGCTCATTTCACAACAAATGGGTAGAATGGGTAGTATAATATTTCCATTCTAATTATAAAAATGGAAGCTCAGATTAATTTGTCTAAAGTTACTCAGGTAGTGGTAAAAACAGAATTTGTTCTCAAACTTGTATGGTATTCAAGCTCTATCAAATTCCTGACCCTCCATAATTTAGATAAAGGTCAAATTCTCATTTCTAAGAGGTGGACTATATGACTTCCAAGACCCCTTCTGACAATGATCCTGTGAGCAAAAATAGAACTCAGTTCAGAATTCATATAATATCTGTGATAGTGTACTCCAGGTCTAAGAAGAAGGCAATCAATAAATAAACCAATAATAAGAGGAGAAGAGGCCCTGGTCATTTTGGCTCAGCAGTTGGAGCATCAGACTGTGGACCAGAGAGTCCTGGGTTCGGTTTCCGCTAGGGGCACGTACCAAAAATAAAAAAATAAGAGAAGAGGAGGAGGAGGAGAAAGAGCAATAGGCTCTTCCAACAGGCCTGACATAGATACATTTTACTAGCCATCAGGGCCACTGTGACAAGAACAGAAAGGGAACCTACAATAGAAATTGAAAGCAGAACTGTATCAAGCCCACTGATACTGCCTCACAGCAGACAAGGAAGGAACTGTTAAGAGGCCTATAGGAGTCAGTGGCCATGCACTCAATGCTGGGCCAAGTTGCAGAGTTCTAACATAAACACTGGTCAGTGGTTAAAATAGAAAGAGCTGGGTACAGATGACTGATCATTAGGTTTATAGAAAAGGTGTTTCCACAACTGTCGTGCATTTGGACCAATCTGAAACATATAATACTATGGAGAGTGTTTTTTTAAGACAGAAAGGGGAAGGAACCAGCAGTTACTCTTTGAAGTTCCTTAAGTTCCTACCATGTTCCAGGCACTGTGTATGTGAGTTCATGTGTTAATCCTCACAACCTTGGTAGATGTAATGGTTTTACATGTCAACTTGGCTGGGCCTCGGTGTCCAGATATTTGGTGAAACATTCTGGATGTTTCTGTGAAGGTGCTTTTATGGATGGAATTAACATTTCAATCAGTGGACTTTTTGAGTAAAGCAGATTTATCTTCCATGTTGCAGGTGGGATTCATCCAATCAGGCAATTGCCCAAATATCACAAAAGGACTGTTCTATCCTGAGCAAGAAAGAATTCTGCAAGCATACCACCTTTGGACTCAAACTGCAGCTCTTCCCTGGGTCTCCAGCCTGTGGGTTTACCCTGCAAATTTTGGACTTTCCAAGCCTTCACAATCATATGAGCCAGTTCCTTAAAATAAATCAATCTCTTTTTATGGAGATACACACACATACACAATTAGTTCTGTTTCTCTAGAGAACCCTAATATAGTAGATATTGCTCTGTACTTCACCATTCAGGAAGATGACAGCCTGAAAGGACCCATTCTCTTTCCGCACAATATCACACAGTAAAATGCCCTCAGGACTCACAACCTAGCAAAGAGGTGGAGGGTAGTGAGAAACAGGGAAACCTTGTAACCACAAGCCACATATCCCAAGGAGTCCTTACAACACTAGGATCATACATGTACCCAGAGCCTTGATGTACCCAAGTGATGAACTATTCTTCGTCTGGTCTCCTCATTCAGTTATTTTGGATAAAAAAGTAAAATATTCCTATTAAATCAACAACATTTGAAGACTTTGAAAGAAGAAGCAGGGGCTACATACATGTTCAGTCTTACAAAGAATAGGGAAGGTTAAAAACTCTTAACATATGGGCTACAAAATCAACTTTGAGCTGAGCATAAGATGACAAGCTGGCGTTTTAGGTTAAATATTAGATATCATTGAATAAGACACTGAAAATTTGTATTTAAGGGCAGCTTTGGGACAAAGGATTACTGCTACAGCAGAGTAGGGGCATTAATACTTTGGATTTGTGGGGAGGTCAAGGGAATTTGAATTAGAACATCCCCTGAGAGCAGAAGGGCTGAAAGCGACTGCCTTCGTCATAGAATAGTGTGGAGTCAGGATTGATAGTAAATTGTTAGTGGGAGAAGAGATTTTAAACAGAACTAGGACTTGGGGCCACCCTCTGGAAAATGTGATCCAAAGACTGGAAAAGTCCTAGGCATTAGGGGTCTGAAATTCCAGGTGGGCTCCAGCCTGGGGTCCTGTCAGTTGGACGGGAGACCGCGAAGCCCCAGTCCTTTCCCCCCAACCCCCACACAGCCTTACCTTCTGTTTAAGGTAGTGAATCGAGTACTTCGAGTACTTTGTGACTGCAGAGGGGCGGGATGTGAACTTGGTTGACAAGTGCAGGTTGCTGAGGGCCCTGAGTGCTGGCGGTACCGGGATGGCGACCCCGGGCATCAGGAAAGCCAGGAGTAGAAGCAGGAGGACGAGGAGCCCCATAACTCAGGCTGGTGTCTGCAGTGCGGGTGGAAGGTAGACCGACAGATGCACGAAGCCAGAGCCGCGCCCACCCCGAAGCCCCGCCCACCTCAAGTTGGCTCCTCCCCGGGGGGACCAAAAGTCCACCTGCCCCTCAGCAAGCCTGCCAAAACCCAGGTCACCCAAGCCACGCCGCTCCCGCCCCCGTGCCAGAGGGCACCACCACATTTCCTTTTCCTCTTGTGCCATCTCCATTTTAGAGTCCACACTCCAAATCTGCCCTCATCATCCCAGGGCCCCATATTACCTGATCGCGGAATCCCATTCTTAGTTATATGGCCCCCTTTCCGCCCAATCACCCTTTATTCTCGCCCTAATCGTCACCTCCAAACCCTACCCTGTCCGTCTTACTTCCACTGCCACACCCCTTGCCCTCTGCAAGTCCTATATACTGTGGTAACAATAGCTACCGTGACAATTTACTGATCGTTCACTACATGTCACTACATCACTGGGCATAATGCACACACATCATCTCCAACAACCATCACAGAAATCTTGTCGTGTGTATGACTGTTGTTCCCAATTACATAAGAGGAAACAGGTTCAGACAAGTGTGGGGCTCGCCGTGGGTCAACTCAGAAGTGGAGCAGGGCTTCTCAGACAGCCCCGCCTCGCTCCCTGACTCCACCTCCATATGTAAATCAACCACCTTCTATGGTACTCAGTCCGTCGGTCAACCCGCACCTCCGTGTTACCCACACAACGCATTCCTTGATAGAGGTCGCGAGAGGCCCAGGTAGCCCCGGAATCCAGCTTGGTCCAGGTCCCTTTTTCCGTTCACGCCCCTCTCTTCCCCGCAGCACGCTTCAGCCCCGTGTCTCTCTCGGCCTCCCTCCTCCCGCTGCCACCCCCTTTCCGTCCCCGCCCCCGGGCCGTGCCGACTCCTCGGGAGATTCCCCGCCCGTCTTCACCGCTCCGCCAACCCCCTTCTTCACCCAGCTTTCACCCGCCCTCCAGTCGCCAAGCTGAAGCCCGGTCGGAGGGGCGCTCCCACCCCTTCCCGAATCCCTAGGTCCAGCTGGCTTTGTCTGCCCACAAACTTTGCAGACAGTACCACTGCTCAACTGGTCGGGGAAACACTCATCAAACCTGCATTTCCACCCAGTTTGACGAAAATGGTCGTTCCCAAACGTTCACAGCATATCCTGCTTAATCTCCGCCCTCGGCGGCGCCTTCTTCTGATTGGCTCTGAGTAACCACGGCCGGCGCGTCACTTCCGGCGGAGAGGGACGCGGAAGATTCGATCGGAGGGCGCTGGGCTTATGGCTGCGTCCTGCTTGCCTGCTTTAGAGTGTTGCCCGGGCAGGTCCCGGTCCTCTGCCTCGGGTGAGTAGCCTGGGGAAGAGGTTCTCCGGGAGGGCGAGGGCCGGAAACTCCTAACGAAGCCCTTAACGTTATTATGGATGAGGCTCAGACGTGCTTTGTTATTTTTTCAGGAGTTAGCCTGTTCTATCAAAGGTCATTTTAGTTTTAGACAGTGCTCTTGCAATCGCCGGCGTTTATTGAGCGTTTGCTGTGTTATCGAGCTAGACACGGATGAGCGTCTGGAACTGGAAATACAGAAGGGAAAAGGTACTACTCCAGTTTTTGAGGTGCTCGGAGATACATATTCAGCTGGCTGCTATACCGAAATAATATCTGCTGAGAAGGGATCTTTTCCAAACTGCTTTGATGGCCCAGAGGGAAAAGTGATTAACTGAGCGGTGTGCTCAAACCAGAAACTGGAAAGTTTTGTAGATTCCTTCCTTATCGCTCACCTCTAGCCATTCACTATGACAATAGCCTCCCAGCTGGTTCTCCTTCCAAGCCAGTTAACCACATTGCCAGACTGATAAAGCTCAAATCTAATCAGGGCACTCCCGATGTAAAACCTTTCTATCGCTCCTAGTATTTTCCCTCAGATGTAAGTCTGAACTCCTTAACATAGGTTACAGGGCCCTTCTTGCCTGGCCTTTGCTTACCTCTCCAGCTTTGTTTTTCACCACTCCGTCCCTAGGTACCAGCCATACAGAATGTCTGTATGAGTTCCTCAGATGCACCATCCTCCTTCACGTTCAGTTATTCATTTTGCAGATACTTTTTTAAGTCCTTCCCTCGTCTGTGCCAAGAACTTCTAGGTACTGGGATTACAATGGTTAACAAGGTAGATTCTTGTCCTAATGGAATTTCAACCTTTTATGGATGAATGTAAGAGGAATAACAAAGGAACCTATTTGAATTAAGTTGACCTAAGATGGTCTCTCTGAGAAGTTGGCCCTTAAATTGAGGCCTAAGAGATGAGAATGATCCAGCCATTCAACAGAGGAAAGGAAGAACATTCCAGCCTGAATGGGTTGTGCAAAGGCCCTGAGGCAGGAAAGAATTTGGCTTCTTCATGTTCAATGACCAAAGAATAGACCAGTGTTTCTGGAACATATTCAGAAAGAACAGTTGTATGAGATGGGTCTACAGGGATCAGCAGGGACCAGACCACTTACTTAGGGGGCTAATGCAGCAACATAAGCAGGAGATAATAGTCGTTTGCATTAAGGTGGTGGTGGAATATGGGGGAAGAGGGATTGATAATTTTTAGATATAGAAATAGGCTCAAGAAATAGACCTACGGGGGGTAATGTGGGACTTGAGGAAAACAGGAATGAAGAATGATTCCTAGCTATCTGGTCTGTTATTGATGGAGAATGGTGCCATTTACTGAAATGGAGAAAATTATTAGTAGATGTTTGAGAGGAAACTAAGAATTCAGGTTTTTTTATCTATTAAACCTTGAGATATCTATGAGACATCCAAATACAGTTGGCCCTTAAGTAAGTAGTTGAGATACGGAAGTCTGGAGCTTGCAAATATTGTGTGCACCTTTGTGTCACTTCATTGGCAATTATACATTGCCTTAGCCAATGGATTATACATTCCTTGAATACAATGGCCTGTTTTTTTCTGTCTGTAACCCTGTCCCTTTCCCCATCTCTAGAATAGTACTTTGCCTATCATAAATGCAGTGGGCAAACTGTGTTGTACTCACTGAGATTTTCCTGGGTAATGTTTCAAAACTATTTTTCACCAATATTTCTCCAGTTAAAAGAGGTTTTGTTTCGCCCTGGCTGGTGCTCAGTGGTTAGAGCGTCAGCCCTCGGACTGGAGAGTCCCGGGTTTGGTTCCCGCTAAGGGCACTTACCTCGGTTGCAGTTTGTCCCCAGCCCCCAGTTGGGATTGCGTGGGTGGCGGCCAGTCGATGTGTTTCTCTCACATGGATGTTTCTCGCCTCACCCCTCTCCCTCTCGCTGTATCTGAAGATAAATGCAAAAAATATCCTCGGGTAAGGATAAAAAAAAAAAAAGAGGTTTTGTTTCTTTGTTTTTTGTTTATTTAATTTTCTGTCTCCTGCCTACCTCTCTCTCCCCTCTCTAGAATTTTCATATAAGGTTAGTAAATCATTTCTCAGGGGCTTGTTATGACTGCCTTTAGAAAAATTAGACAAAGTATGTGCCCTTGAAGAAGACCATAAGGTAACACCTTAATTCCTGTTTTTATTCTATAGCTAGGTGTTTATTCTATTTTATGTGATTGCTTCCTTCTGATCCCTTTGAAAATAGTTGTAAATTATTATTTGTAAAGCTATCAGACCCCTTACTCTCTCAGGTGTGACCCCACCCCACCGTCACAGGACCCAGAGCTGATTTGATATGACTTCCAACTTTCTCAGGTAGGAACCTAATTCTACACTCAAAGGACAAAGAGCTGATGTTACAGGGCCCCCTATTCTCTCAGGGAGGGAGCACTCCCCACACTCACAGGATCCAGAGATGATGTCAAAAGACCCTATACTTTCTCAGGTGGTCCCACATTCCACACTAAATAAACCCAGAGCTGATGTGTGATCCCCAACTCTTTCATGAGGGAACTCACCCCACACTCACAGGACTCAGAGCTGATATGACAGACTCCCTACTCTCTCAGTTTGGACCCTTCCCAACACTCAGAGAACCCAGAGCTGATGTGACAGGACCATTTGTACTCTCAGAGTGGAAGACCTGCACACAGATGCACACCGCCAGGAAATACTCTTCCCTGCTGCCATCTGGTGTACTTCTTGGGACTAGCACCTATTTACTAGGCATCTGCTCTTACCATTTTGCAAGGACACTTTGAAAGCACCTTACCTCATCCCTAGCTCAGAATGTCTTATGTGCTCATGTTTCCTTTCTGTCTCTGATCCTCTCCTGCATGTGGGGGTCTCTGATTCTCTCATGTATGTGTTCCCATACATATGTGTGTTTTATTTGGTTATTTTCTGTTGCTGATCTGTTTCATATCTGTTTGGTTATTAAACCAGGAAATAGAACCTTGAGGTTAGAGGGAAGGTTGTTCTTTCCCCACATAAGCAAGTGATCAGACATTTCATAGGAGGTAAATTTTGGGAATACATCAATATCACTATTTCCTGAAATAAAGATTTAACAATTTAACTAAACTAACTTATTCTCAGGACTGATTTTATCAGTGAAATATGGAACGAACTACTAATTTAGCTTGTGGATATAAAACTTTTATTTAGTTTCAAAGGTGGGAATAAAGAGGGTCAAAGTTTTGTGCTTGGCATGTTGATTTTAAGTTGATTTTTAAGAAACGAAAGGTGAGAAAGAACCTATGATTCTCATTTCATTTCTTCCTGAGACATTTAGTTGGGAAACCCTGGTTTAGGAAGAGAACTTGATCATAATCACCTTAGCTTTAGAAATTCAGACTCCCAAGCAAGAGTTTGCTGACCTCCTTATCTTGCTCCCCACTCCATATGCTATTGTTTTAAAGATCACCTAAGAAAAAGTAACCTGCTGTGTATGCTGCACTTTTTTTTTTAAGAGAGAGAGAGAGAAAGATCAGTATGAGAGAGAAACATCGATCTGTTTTCTCCTGCATGCCCCCCACTGGGGATCAAGCCCACAACCCAGGCGTGTGCCCTGACTTGAAATTGAACCAGGACCTTTCAGTCCATGGGACGACGCTCAATCCACTGATCTACACTGGCTGGGCTATGCTGCACTTTTTTTAAAATATGATTTTATTGATTTCTTTAGAGAGAGAGGGAAAGGGAGAGAGATAGAAACATCATTGTGAGACACATTGATTGGCTGCCTCCTGCATGCCCCCCATCGGGGATGGAGCCCACAACCTGGGCATGAGCCTTTCCAGGAATCTAACCAGGACCTCTCAGTTCATGGGATAACCTCAGTCCACTGAGCGACACCAGCCAGGCTATGATGCACTTTTTTTTTTATCCTCACCTGAGGACATTTTTCCATTTTTTGTTCAGATAGAGTGGGAGGGAGAGAGAGGGAGAAACATGGACATGAAAGGGACACATCGAGTGGCTACCACCCGCACAACCCAACCAGGGCCGGGAACAAACCGCAACCGAGGTACGCGCCCTTAGCGGGGTCTCTCCGAACTTCAGGTCGACGCTCTAACCGCTGAGCCAAACTGGCCAGGGCTATGCTGCACTTTTTAAACATTACCTGCATAGTACTCATTTCACCTAAAGTCTAAGACCCTGTTCCCCCATTTTCCAAGATGCCCTATATACCCAATATTACCTCATTGTCTTTGCTATGCATTTGTATGCAAATTCCCCTTCGTTGAATTTCTTCTGTTAATCTGATTGTGTTCATTTGATTATTAGCCCAACTGTTAGAACTTACAAGATGTGAGGAAAATAATTAATGTTATTACTCCCCACAGCACTGATGAACTGGCCATGTGAAATTAATGGCAGGAACACTGCTAATTTCTGGAAACTGCTGCAGCTGAGAGATCATGAACATCTGTCAGCAAAGGTAAACATTTTTGTTCACTCTGTCAGCCTTCCTGGTCTAGTGTGAATTTAGAAGTGCTGCAAGTTCTTTTGGTAGAATTTAGAAGAGCTGCAAGTTCTTTTCTTCTCTTACATTTCTTGGACTTCGAGAGTCATGAGGTGTTTTTTGTTTGTTTGTTTGTTTGTTTGTTTGTTTGAGTCATGGGTCTGTTTACATTGTGAAGATCTGTTTCAGCTTCTGCATCTGGCAACTGGGGTTCATTGTCTGGCTCTAGCTCCAGAGCCTGGCTATGGGATCTTGGTTACAGATCTGGGTTCTGTCTCCACAGTCTGTGGTCTGGTGTCTGGAGTCTCTTTGGGTGTGGCTGTATGTCCTGGGTCCACAGATAAACAGGCAAGGAGAAACCTGGAGGCAAATTTTCTCTCCTGGCTCCAGCCATGGTGTGAAGGGCAGAGGGTGTCTTGGGATGAATGGGCCTGGAGAGTCCTTGACCTGAATTCTGCATCTCAGCTCTAGCCAGATTGTGGAGGCCAAAGGGGTTGCCTGGTGAAAGGGGCACAACCTGGAGGCAAATACTTCATCCTGACTCCAGCCCATCATGTGATGGGCAGAGGGGTGCCTGGGGTCAAGGTTGAGAAGAGACCTGGAGTCAAATTCTTCATCTCAGATTTAGCCTAGCCTGTGATAGACAGTGGAGCCAGGCTGCTTGGGGAAAAGGGCAAAGAGAGACCTAAATGCAATTGCTCCATCCAGTTCCAGCCAGCCTGTGAGGGGGAGTGGGAGTGCCTGGAGTAAGGAGCAGTGTGTGATTTGGAGGCAATTTCTCCATCCTGTCTCTGGCCTGTGTTTGAGGATCAGAGGGGATGTCTAGGGTAAGCAGTGCACTTAGCTGGCTGGAGTTCTGTGAGCACTTTCTCCACTCTGTTTTCACATGATGAGCATTTTTCTTGACCATTTTCCCCTGGGACATGTCTTCTGGGCACAGTTTAAGTGAGCACTTCTGGAGGGACCACCTGTGGTGAGCACATCCTGTGGACCAGCTCCCTAGGGACATGTTCTTTGGCCCAAATTTATTTATTTTTATCCTCACCCGAGGACATTTTTCCATTTTTTGTTCAGATAGAGTCGGGAGGGAGAGAGAAATAGAAGCATCAACGTGAAAGGGTCATATCGAGTGGTTGCCACCTGCACGACCCAACCAGGGCCAGGGACAAACTGCAAACTGCAAAAATGCCCTTAGTGGGAACCAAACCCAGGACTCTCTAGACCGCAGGATAGCGCTCTTCTGCTGAGCCAAACCGGGCAGGGCTTTGGCCCAAATATAAGTGAGAACTTCCAGTGCAGCCACTTCTTATGAGCACAGCTTCCAGGCTGGTTTCCCAGGAATACACCCCCCTGGCCCAAATAGAGCACTTCCTGTGGGACCACTTTTTGTGAGCACTGCCTCTGGACCAGATCTGGGAGTGTGCTACTTCCGGTCCCAGTTTACCTGAGTATGAAACAAGAGGAACACGTGAGCGTCCTGCTGCCACCTGTGGACATTTGGTTGCTTCTGTTCTGAGAGAACTCACTCTTCGGAAGCTGTCCCAGGAGGCGCCACCATGGGAGGAAAAGATGAGGAGATACTTCCCTTGTGCAAGGACTGTTCAGGGAGGTTTGGTCTTCAGAGGACCCAGCGAAGAAAGGGCTTGGTGTGGAAAATTGTCAGGTTTTCAGTTAATTTTAGTGTTGTTTTACATGTGGCTTCACAGCAGTGTGCAAGGTCAGGGCTGGTCCTTGGCTGAGGGTGGTGGAGAAACCTGGGTGCAAGTTCTCTATTCCAGCTTTAGCCAGTGTTTGAAATTCTGTCAGAATTTCCTCAGTGTTTAAGGCTGGATATTATTTAACTGTATAATATATATATTAACATTTTGTTTATCCATTCATCATTGGGCACTTGGTTTTCTTTTGGTTATTGTGAATCATGTTGCTGTGGATATTAGTGTACACATAACTGTTCGGGTACTATTTGAAATGTTTTGGGTATGTACCCTGAAGTAGAATTGCTGGATTATACATCATATCTGTTTCAGTTTTTGAGGACTCTCCATACTGTTTTCCACAGCAGCTGCACCATTTTGCTTTATTTTTTTATATGGAAGAATAATCAAAAGAACCCAATTAAAAAATGGGCAGAGGAACTAAATAGACACCTCTCCAAACAGGACATACAGATGGCTAAGAGACATATGAAGAAATGCTCAACATCACTAATCATCAGAGAGATGCAAATTAAAACAACAATGGGGTATCACCTCACACCTGTCAGAATGGCCGCCATCAACAAATCATCAAACAACAAGTGTTGGCGAGGGTGTGGAGAAAAGGGGACTCTAGTACGCTGCTGGTGGGAATGCAGACTGGTGCAGCCACTATGGAAAACAATATAGCGTTACCTCAAAAAATTAAAAATTGAACTGCCATTTGACCCAGTGATCCCACTTCTAGGAATATACCCTAAGAAGCCTGAAACACCAATCAGAAAGAATATATGTACCCCCATGTTCATAGCAGCACTATTTACAATAGCTAAGATCTGGAAGTAGCTCAAATGTCGATCAGTAGACAAATGGATAAAAAAGTGGTGGTACATATACACAATGGAGTACTATGCAGCTATAAGAAAGATCTATCCTTTGAGATGTCATGGAGGGACTTGGAAAGTATCATCCTAAGTGAAACAAGCCAAACAGAGAAAGACAAGTATCATATGATCTCACTTATTTGTGGAATATAATGAACATAACAGTCTGAGGAACAGGGTAGTCCCAAGACGTGGAAGTGGGGTACAGACTGACAATCCCCAGAATGGGGGGTGGGGAGAGAGATAAACCACAGAACTTATATGCATGTATGCATGAACATGGACATGGACCACCAAGCTGGGGACAGGGTGGAGAGGGAGAGGGAGAGGGGAATCAGTGGGGGGAAAAGAAACATCTGTAACAAAAATTAATTAATTAGTTAAAAATGAAAGAAAGAAAAGAAAGAGAGAGAGAAAGATCATTCATTTTATGGATTGATCACATGTATTTATTCATTCATGTGTTGATGGACACTTGAATACTTTCTTCCTTTTGGTTATTGTGAACAGTTCTGCTATGAATATTCGTGGATAAGTTTAGTTTAACACCACTTTTCAATATTTCCAGGTATATACATGCTTAGAAATGGAGTCGTTGAACTCTGTGGTAATTTTTTAAGGAAATGCCAAACTACTGTACACACAGGCTATACCATTTTACATTCACACAAGATGCTTAAGGGTTCTAATTTCTCTGTATCATTGTCAACATTTGCTATTTTTATTTTTATTGTTTTAAATATGTTTTTATTGCCCGGCTGGTGTAGCTCAGTGGTTGAACGTCTACCCATACACCAAGAGGTCGCTGGTTCGATTCCCGGTAAGGGCACATGCCCAGGTTGTGGTCCCAATCCCCAGTGGGGGGCATGCAGGAGGCAGCCAATCCATGTTTTCTCTCATCAATGTTTCTGTTTCTCCCTCTCTAAAATCAGTAAAGAAAAAAATATTTGTTAATATGTTTTTATTGATTTGAGAGAGAGAGAGAGAGAGAGAGAGAGAGAGAGAGAGAGAGAGGAAGGGAGGGGGAGAGAAATATCAATTAGATGCCTCCTGCCTGCCCCCTACTGGGGATGGAGCCTGAAACTCAGAAATGTGCCCTGATGAGGAACCAAACCAGCAACTTCTTTGTGCATGAGACTATGCCCAACTAACTGAGCCACACCGGCCAAGACAACATTTGTTCATTTTAGTTTTCTTGATTGTAGCCATTATAGTCTGTGAAGAGGGTATCACATCATGATTTTAATTTGCACTTACATCATGACTGGTGTCGAACATCTTTTCTTGTGCTTGTTTACCATTTGTATGTCTTCTCTGGAGAAGGGACTATTCAAGTTCATTTTTTAAAATTTAGTTGTTTGTCTTTTTGTTGGTGAGTTGTAAAAGTTCTTTGTATGTTCTGGATAACAGTCTTATCGGAGATCTAATGTGTAATTATTTTCTTCCATTCTGTGGGCTCTATTTTTCCTCTCTGTTTAACTTCTTTTGATACATAAAAGTTGTTAATCTTGAAAAAAAAATTACATTTATTTATTATTTATTTATTTTTCATGGCTTATGCTTGGTGATGTGAAGAAACCATTGGTAAATCCTAGGTCATGAAGGTTATCCCTGTTTTCTTTGAGAGTTTATGCCTTTATCTTCTAAATATAAGCCTTTTGTTTATTTGAGTTAATTATTGAATGTGATGTGAGGCAAAGGTCTAATTTGAATTGCAGGTGGGTAGTCAGTCGATTAGCACCGTTTGTTGAAAAGACCCTTCTTTATTTTATTTATTGTTGTCAGCCCTTGTCAAACATCAAATGATTGATTCATTGGTTTATTTCTGTGTTCTCAACTAAGTTTCATTTATCTATATGTTTAGTCATGAGTCACATACCTTCATGTTTCATCATCAAGATCAGTTTATGAGTCTGGAGTTCTCTCATATCTACAGTTGTTTTGAAAAATTGTGCAGATTCTGACTTGCTGTGATGAAGATGTTGACCAGACTGGCTCTATTCTCCAGCCATTAATGAATTGAAGCTAAAACCCTTAGGTGGCTGAGCAATGTGGTTCTCTTCTTTGAAGATCTTGTACCTGTTCTCTTTCCTACCCCCTGAACTGGAAAACCACTTACTGTCATAATTCAGGTCATTCTTGTCAATACTCTATCACCACATTTGTTGATTTAATTATCCAAAACTATAGTGTTGCCCTGTATTCCCAATAAAGGGTGAACACCAACATCCAAAAATAAATAAAAAAAAACTGCTTGCTGTTTCTATTACAGATTGTGGCATGATCAAGCTACCTTTGACCAGAATGTTAACTGATTTGAGAAGTTCATCATAAGGACCCTTTGGTTATGGAAAGTAAAGCAAATACCCACACATTTTCATGGGTGTGGGGGCTGAGAAACAAAAGTCATATTTCGGCTCTGAGAATCTAGGGTGTATTTATTTATTATTATTGTTATCATTATTATTATTTTTAATCCTCACCCAAAGAAACATTTTTTGATTTGGGGTGGGGGCATCGATGTGAAAGAGAAGCATTGATCGGCTGCCTCCTGCATGCCCCCTATTAGGGATCAAGCCCACAACCCAGGCATGTGCCCTGACCAGGAATCAAACCACAACCTCTTGTCCATGGGATGATGTTCAGTCCACTGAGCCACAGCGGCCAGGCTGATCTTATCTTTTTTTTCTGTATTGATTTCAGAGAGAGAGGAAGGGAGAGGGAGAGAGAGATAGAAACATCAATGAGAGAAAACATCGATTGGCCGCCTCCTGCGTGTCCCCCATTGGGGATTTGGCCCACAACCTGGGTATGTGCCCTGACTGGGAATCGAACCAGCAGCTTTTTGGTGCATGGGTCAATGCTCAGTCACTGAGTCACACTGGCCAGGCTCTTATCTTTATTAGTAACTGTTTTCCACTTTTGTTCTTGCTTTTCCAGTTTCTTCAGATGGAATTGTAGATCTTCTTTCCTAGTTTATGCATGTAAAATTTTCCATTTACCAATCCTTTAACTGTATCCTATAAATATTGATATGTTGTGTTTTAATTTTCATATCAGTTCAAAATATTTTGTAAATTTTCTTGTATTTGGTCTTTGACCCATGAGTTATTTTAAAAGGTATAGTTTTATTACCAGATAAATAGGGTTTAACTCAATATTTATTGTTATATAGTTCTAATTTACAGTAATTTTATTAATATGAGAGAATATACTCTGTATAAGTCACATTTTTAAAAATTAATGGCCTTGTTAATACTCCAGACTATGGTTTATCTCAGTGAATCTGTCATGTGTACTTGAGAAGACTGTATTCTTCAGTTACTAGATGGAGTGCTCTATAAACATAATTAAAGTGGTTTATACTGCTATTGAGATCTTCTGTGTCCTATTGACTTTTTGTCTAGCTGTTTGACCAATTGCTCAAAGAGAGTTGTTAAAATCTATTATCAAAAAAGTATCTTTAATTCTCTCAATTTTTGATTTATACATATTGAGGCTCTGTAATTAAGCACATAGACATTGATAATAGTAATCTCTTCCTGAATAATGCTCTTATTGTTATAAAATGTAATCTGTGCTAATACTCCTTTATTAAGACCTATTTTATCTGACATTGTTGTAGCCACTCCAGTCTTCTTATGCTTCCTATTGGCATTTCATGTTTATTCCATCCACTTACTTTAAACCAATTCTTGATATTTTAAGTGTGGTTCCTATAGCAGCATATGGTTCAGTGTTGCCTTTACCCATTTGCCAATCTCTTTTAATTTGAGTACTGAAACCAATCATGGTTCATTGATATACTTGAATTGAGTACTGCTGTTTTCTTACTTTATCTCCTCTGGGTTTTTTTTTTTTTTTTCTATTTCTATTTTCTCTCCTTTATTTTGGGGAATATTTCTAATATTCCTTCTTAATTTTATTGGCTTTTTTGATAAGTGTGTGTGTGTATATATTTTTTTGGTTCCTTTGGGGATTACAATATACATACTAACCTTTCAGTCTGCTATAATTTTGTTTAGCATTCTCTATAGTAAAGATCTGGTAGTAACATATGCTCTAATTTTGTTTTTTATTTTTAAATCCTCACCCAAGGATACGTTTTTAAATTTTTATCTTCTGATTTGCGGGGGGAGATACAATGATTACTGCTAACACATTGCCACAAACTAGGCACACAAATTTGCCATTGACTTCAACAAATAAAAGTATCATTTGTCGCCCTGGCCAGTTTGGCTCAGCGGTTAGAGCGTCGACCTGCGGTCCTGAGAGACCCGGGTTCGGTTCCCGCTAAAGGCGCGTACCTCGGTTGCAGTTTGTCCCCGGCCCTGGTCGGTCATGCGGGTGGCAGCCACTCGATGTGTTCCTTTCACATAGATGTTTCTCTCTCTCTCTCTCTGTTCCTATCTCTCCCTCCCACTCTACCTGAACAAAAAAATGGGAAAATATCCTCGGGTGAGGATAAAAAAATATATATATATCATTTGTCCATTTCTCTTGGGAAAATCAACACTCTGCAACAACTTTCCTTTGTAGTTACCATTTGTAGGATGTCACGTCACTTAAGTTTTAATAACTAGTTATTAATGTCATGAATGTAAAATTGGAACTTTGAACTTTTAGTCAGAAGCCATGGTTGGTCTTTCTAAAACAAGCTTTTTTTGTTGTTTGTTTATATTTTTCTAATCTTACCATTAAAAAGCAAGTCATGCTTTAGACACAGTCTTTATTATTTTAGTCACTGTGTCTTCATTGTGCTCCTAGAATTAGATATAGTCCATATTCTCATATAAAATGAACCATCAACTCAGTTGAATTAATTGTATGAGATTTTTAAATCTAAATTTGAGCCATTCTGACCAGACTGACCCAGTTGACTTCAGACCTTCTGAGGCCATATGAACTTATTAAATGTTACTGGTTTCTCAGGACTGCTTTGTCTTTACTTCCCAGAGTTCATTGAAGTTCATACTTTGTAAGTTTAACCATTTCAAAGACATTAAGAAAATATACTTAGTACAGAAAAATTACTTGCTCTAACAGCAGTACAGACCACAGCCTCCTGTCAGAAATGTCACTGATTAGATGCAGGCAGAGTGCACATACACTGATATTAATTTCCCTCTCAATTTTACAGAAATACAAAGACTACTGTTAAAAAAGAATCAATCTACTAAAAACATTGGATTCAAGAAATTATCTTACATTGTATTTTTATACTTTTCATGGCATAACATTGAATTTAAAAGATCTAAGTTTTTTTTTGGAACCAATGGCATATTTTGTTTGTTGAAAAGAAACTAAGAATATTATGAACTTTAATCCAAATTATGGTAGTAAGGGTTCAATTTCTCTTTTCCTACCTGATCATGTTTTAATTATGTGAGAGGAAGTCTCTACAAACTCTGCCCCCCCACCACCACCACCAAAAAAAAAAAAAAAAAGTGAATAATAGAAGTTGAGGGAAAAAATTTTTAAATGGGTATCTGACTTAAAATATCCAGATAGAACTAGATCAAATATCTAATAAATATAACAAAGTTATTATGATAGATGAACAAAGCATTCCAAATATCTAATTTAAGCAGCAAAGGGGGAAAATTGGAACCCCTAAGCATACCTTAAGAATTCTTTGAGGAGTTGGCATCAAATCAACACATATTTCATCGATGTGTCTCTTTCACATTGATGTTTTTCTCTGTCTGTCTCTCTCCCCCTCTCTCTCCCCCTCCCTCCCTTTTACTCTCTAAAATTCAATGGAAAAAAAGTATATCCTTGGATGAGGATTTTTAAAAAAAGTAGAACATTGTTGCTTTATTGTTCTAATTCTGTGATGTTTTATGTACTGATCTTAAACCATTTGGAACTCTCCTTTCACCATGTATCATTTGGTTTTTCGGTTTGCAAAACAGGAATTGTCTTTTTTTCTTTAAGCTATGTAAAAATGTGTACACACAGTAGAGTTATTTTTTTAGCTTAAAAAGGACCATTTTTCACCAATTTAGGTTCTTTATAAGAGTCATGTAAGTTCATCTAAGTTCCTTTTATTAATGGTAGAAACAAGTTCTGTGTAGCTTTTCTTATAAAGATGTGAAAAACTAAATGACTCTTTTTCTGAATTGTTGAGAATGGAATATTTCTTCACAAACAAAATGTTTGTTTGAACTATTCTTTTTAAATCTTACTTCCTTTCTATTAATACTTTCAATTGAGCATGAAAAGAAAATTATTTTTCCAGTACATTGACATTTACTAGAAGAGACATCTGTTGGCTTTGCAGTGGAGGTTAAGAGGTTTTCCTCAGAAATTATGCACCTACAATGAAAGATTTCTGTTACCTACCCCAGTGACTGTTTTGTTTTGCAGGCCACAGTGTGAGCACATGAATAGAAGAAGAAAATTCCTTCTTGCCTCTGTTCTTGCTCTCCAAAATTCAAGTTTTATATATCCTTCATGTCAAAAGTGCTTCTCTCGGATAATCTTCGTCTCCAAAAGGTAAAAGTAAAGCCTATAAACACGAGAGAGGAAATACAAGTCAGTTGCAAGCCAATTCAGGAAACAGAAACTCCCCACTTCCATTTTCCCACTGATACAACACAGCAAGTTTATGACAGAGGGATTCCATACTCAGCCCTTGCAAAAGATTTTATTTAGAGACACCAAAGAGCAAAAAGGTTACTGCCTAAAGATTTTCTTTAAACTCCAAATTCTTAGTGATAGCAACCATAATAGGTATTTAGTATTTTATGGGGTTAACTTTTTTCTTTTTATTTTAACGTCCAAGATTTAGAGCAGTGGTGGTTTGCAAATTACATTCTGCAGAGCCTTAGGGCTCTGTGCGTCTAGAGGGAGATGGGAGTTGAGCAGGAATAGTGGACAGTGCTGACAGGTGGATGGGCTCTGGGTCCCCACTTAGGTTCCAGCAAGAGCTCCATTCTCATCCTTCTATTAGGGTTACAAGATTTCATTTGAAAAGGTTCTGTGATGTAAGTAAAGATGTAGACACACAGATATACAAATATAAAAAATAGATGTATGGAAAGATTTTGATTGTTCATATAAGATTATCATATTCACATACATAAGTGTGTATATACCTATTGTACATATATGTGAATCTAATACTCTTCACATAAAGAACCAAATTAACTTTATTTTCATATATATGTATTGTGTATACTCTCCCAAAAATTATGAGCAAGGGAGGGGACTTATTTATCCAGATAAGCTATCTACCTAGCCCAAACAGATGTGAATTTCCCATCTAGGTTATTTAATGGGACCCACAGTTTCTTTAGTCTAGAAATCTGTCTCTGATACGCAGAACTTTCTTTTCCTGTCTTAAAATGTGAATCATGGCTCAGACTATCCACCTATCCTCTCTTCTATCCTTTCCACCAACCCCAACCACCCAAAAAGGTTGTATCATTTACTTAAACAAGTCAGATTGAATTTCACACACATCAATCATAGTTTTCTCCTTTTGAGGGAAAGTGGTATGTAAAGCCTTAAAGATATTTTTTTTTTAAGTTTTTTTCAATCACATTTACATTCAGTTTACATTTTATATTAGTTTACATTTTATATTAGTTTTAGAGTTTCAAGTGTACAGCATAGTGGTTAGATAATCATGAACTTTACTTCCCCTTGATATTTCCAGTACCCATCTGGCACCATACAGAGTTATTACAATATCATTGATTATATTCTTTATGCTGTACTTTATATCCCTGTGACTGTTTTGTAACTACCAATTTGTGCTTCTTAATCTCATCCCTTTTCAGGCAGTCTCCCAACCACACAGCCCCTCTAGCTACCATCAGTCTGTTATCTGTATCTATAAGTCTTACTCTGTTTTGTTGGTTCATTTATATTGTTTTAGATTCCACATGTAAGTGAAATAGTATGGTATTTGTCTTTCTCTGCCTGATTTATTTCGCTTAGCATAATAGCCTCTAGGTCTATCCTTGCTGTCACAAATGGTAAGATTTCATCATTCTTTTTTTATGGCCAAGTAGTAGTCCATTATACAGCATGGGCAAAGTAGGTTTATGGTTGTAAGTACACAAACAGTTTATTCTTGTACTATAATTTATTAATTATTGTACTACTTGTATTATAACTGTAAACCTACTTTTGTCTACCATATATATATACCACAGTTTTTTCATCCATTCATCTATTGATGGGCACTAGGGTTGCTTCCATTTTTTAAAAACATATTTTTTTATTACATTGTATACATTCAATTTAATATGGGATTATAAATTTGGAAAGGACATTGTGTAATCATTTACTGTAGGTATTCTTAACCTGGGAACTGTGACTAGGCTATTGATATACATGAATACTTCAGTCCCACATAACCACCACACATAAAGTATCATGTGTGGTGGTTATGTGTGCATTTTTCTGGGAGAGAGCACATTGCTTTCATTGGATTTTCAAAGAATTTCAAGACCAAGGCAACTAAGAGTCACTAATCTCACCACTTCTACTTCAGGGATATATATAAGTACACTAGAAAAATAAATAAGACACTATTTTAACTGGTATCCAAAAACAGTAGCAAATTTCAGGTATAATTTTAGACAAGTCTTTTCAGAGGCTTTTTGAGATCAAAACTATTTTCATTATTCTAAGGCATTATTTCCCTTTTTACTGTCATTCGCTTACAGTACATAATGGAGTTTTTAGTTTTCGAGAGACAACATGACGTGGTATCACATCAGATTGAGTGGGAAAGGAGATACAAGAATTCAACAGTCTTTATTAAACCAAACATTAAAGAGATTTGCAAAATATAACAGTGCCACTCTTCTCACTAATTTCTTTTTTGAAACATATATTTATATTCTATAAAACTATGTTCTTTTGGTTAACCATGCAATGGGTTTGTTATTTTTAATGTAATTAATAAATACTTTTTAGATTTATTTAATTTTTCTTTCATTTAATTTCTCATAGTCAGTTTAAAATATAAGTAGATATTACATAAGCAAAATCTCTGGTTTTCTGAATAATTTTTTAAGCATGTAAAGTTTGAAAACTACAATTCCATAATGAATGACATTTGGGAAATGGGGTTGGTTCTAGAAGTTAAATCTGGGGATTATAATTTGAATGTGTTGTCTCTACCCTTGCCTCCCAAACCATGGTTAGGGGAACAGCTGAATCAGTATCACCTGGGAGCTTGTTAGAAATACAGGATGTTGGCCCAGCCAGTGTGGCTCAGTGGTTGAGCATCGACTCATGTACCAAGAGGTCGCTGGTTTGATTCCTGGTCAGGGAACATGCCCAGGTTGTGGGCCAAATCCCCAGTGGAGGGCAGGCAGGAGGCAGCCAATCAATGTTCTCTCTCATCGATGTTTCTCTCTCTCTCTCTCTCTCTCTCTCTCTCCCTCTCCCTCTCTGTCTAAAAATCAATAAAATAAAATAAAAAATTTTTCAAAAGAAATACAGGATCTTGGGCATTGACCCAGACTTGTTGAATCAGAATCTTCAGTTTAACAAGATCCCCAGGTGCATATTAAAGTTCAAGCTCTGATACACATAACTCTATACCAACATTCATTTATTTCAATCCAGCCTTATTCCCAAAGGATTAAAAAATATATATTCATAATTGTCTTCATTATACATATATTGTATAAAACTACATGTAATTTAGTGTTTGTATGCATTCATGCTAATAAACCTAGTTTTTGTTAGGCTATCATTGATACTCTGTTTACAAGATAGTTCATTATTAACCATATTGTTCTTATAGTTATCATAAGACATCATGCAAGAAAAAACTGTAGGCTAGAAATCCAAAGCCTTGGATTTGGGTCATAAAAATGACCCAAACTTTGTCACCTTGGGCAAAAATTCACCCCAGTTGTCTCATATATAAATGGGAATAAATGGCCTTGTTTACCTGTCAGAGTGAAATAATGTATAATGCAAACATTTATAAACTTCAAAATGCTGATGCCTATTAACTATTCTAAGATTTGCTAAGAATTTTGCATGACTTGAATGCATTATTAATATATAACTTTTAAAGAGGTTGTATTTATGGCCAAACTACAACACAACTCCAGATTTGGGTAAGATTACATGAATGTGTTGGCACAAACCCATCTTCAGTGTAGCAGATAATAATAATAATAATAACAATAATAATAAGTAGCACAAATCTAATTATGAATCAATAACCTTTATGAAAAATTAATCTGTTGAAAGTGGTCACCTTGGTAGCTGTGGAGTTTCGGCTCCCCCTAGTGGCTCTCTGGCAGCAGGCAAAATTTTACAGTTATCTTCATTTTCTCTATGCTTTTTTAAGCTAGATCGATTTTCAACCGATATACCATAAGAATTTCTAAAACATACCTGACTATTTAGTCAGGGGCACTAACTTCTTTTTCTTTAGATTGTCAAATAAAAAAATGACAACAGCCAACACAAGAGCCATCTGGTGTGAATGAATCAAAATTATACCTTTTTTTTTTGTCAGATAGGCAAAATATATCTTTTTTGGTATGCTGCAGGATTTTAGTGATTGGTTTAAGTGTGCCATGAGATGAAAAAGGTTGACAATCATTGAGCAACACACACACAAAAAAACAAAGTCCTAAGATTAACCATTACTGTAAGATGTTTTAATTGGTCAGTTAAGAATGTAAGTTGTAAGACCTGATTGCAAAGAACTAGAAAGGAGGGAAACAGTAAAAGTGACAATAATCATCACAATTTTTAATATATAAGAAAGAAGCAGACTATTATTAATTGGCAAGATCTGCAGTAGATCTTTACTTTTTTTTCTTATACTTTGTCTCCTTTTATCCTTTTTCAGTTCTGAATTTTACAGATGAGGAAATCAAGGTTTAAGGGATTTAGTAATTCTGCCAAGACAAGATATTTAGAACATGACAATAAAGTTAACACTCAATACATAGTTTTTGACCAGAAAGACCTTGGCCGTAATTACACATTGCCTTAAAAACAAGTTAAATAAGATGTTTTGTACATACTTTTTGTAATCTGATAAATTCTTAGCATATTTCAGTGAATTAAAGAAAGTAAAGTTATTTTTATAATGGTGGAAAAAATGTAACTGGATTCTCTATATAAATTTTAATTAACTGTTTCAAGATTATTTATTATGTTTTAATAGAAAATAGACATTAATTTTCAGGTCTTCTGTTGGTGTGGTATTTACTTCATTATATTTAGTTTGCACACCTTCAACCCCAGTCTTTAATGTGCCTCACTTTGTGATGATTTAGCTACCCAGTAAGAGCATAAGAACACCCCTCCCCCCCACACACACATAGTTTCCCTTCACTTTTCTGTCAGTTCAGTGCTACTCATTCAAATCAGTGAAGGCAGCTGTTATGAGTAAAGAAATTCAAAAGAGATTGATCTGAAATAGTTTAATAAGAATGTAAGTTGTGTAGGAATTTTTTTTTTTATCCCCACCTGAGGACATTTTTTCATATTTTGTTCAGATAGCGTGGGAGGGAGAGAGAGAGAGAGAGAAACATCGACGTGAAAGGGACACATTGAGTTGGCTGCCACCCGCACGACCCAACCAGGGCCGGGGACAAACTGCAACCGAGGTACATGCCCTTAGCGGGAACCGAACCCAGGTCTCTCGGGACCGCAGGCCGACGACGCTCTAACTGCTGAGCCAAACCAGCCAGGGCCAAAATATTATTTTTAATTTTTACTTTTCCAGATTTGTTTCTCATTCTATGAAAAAAATTAGTGAGCACTTCTATACTTTTTTTCTTCCACTTTTCCAGGTCTAATTGTCCAAAATGTGGTTCTACTGGTGAATCTGAAAATGCCAGTTACAGATATAAACTTTCCATAAAAGTTGCAGAATCAAACAAATTATTTGGCATTACTGTTTTTGGAAGCTGCTTAGATGCATTTTTTGGTCTTACAGCCACTGATTTGCACAGGTAAGATTATCTAAAGCATTTTTTTCCTAGCTACTCCTTTGGTGTATTAATAGGATTTGAAGATATGTGTTCTTAAAGTAACAAGCATTTAGTAAAAAGACCGCTCAACCTCAGATCGTCAGTTTCTTTAAAAGATAATCAAGAAATAGATGTTCCGCCCTGGCCGGTTTGGCTCAGTGGTTGGAGAGCCAGCCTGTGGACCAGAGAGTCCCGGGTTTGGTCCCTGCTAGGGGCACGTACCAAAAAAAAAATAAAAAATAAGAAATAGATGTTCCTTTCCTGGATACGTATTGTGATCATATTAAACCAGGCTCCTTTTATTCAGGCCAACTAAACTGTAATTAGAATATTAATTTTTAAAACTCTAATACTAAAGTTAGAGAACACAGAATAAGAAAGTAAAATTGTTTCAAATTGAGATTTATACTCAAGTGGCTAATGTTCCTTGAGGCAGAAGCTGCCATTTGTGCGAGTATTTGTACACCAGAAGTTGAAATTTTGTTATTTCTTTCACTTGCATTACACTTCACCTGCATAGTTTGACCTATTATGATGTTGTCCTGAGAATGCAAGGGGAGAGATATATATAAACAGTCTTCTACCCTCCTCCCCTAATCCCTGAACAGAAGAAATGTCTATCTCCTCCTTGTTGAGAGCAAACTCATTTGAAGAAAGAATAGCAGAGGGATCACAGCCAGGTTTGCCAGGGAAGAGGAAAGACTTCCCTCTGCTTTGAGGAGAAGGGCTAGAGATCCCACCACTACTTCCACTGCTACTTTTAAAATAATTGCTGGGCCTGATTATGCATCTGCCTTATTCACACTTGATCAGTTGTTTTTATCTAAGCTATGGGAAACAAGAGGGAACAAAATGCCTAACTCAGAAAGTCCATGCTGCATTCTCAAACTAATTGTATCTTCTGACTTTATGGAACTTAAAATGTCAAAGTTTATCTCTTTACACTTTTTTCCCCCCATTCAAGGTACATGCAGGATCCTAAGGAAATTCCAGCAACACTAGATAGTCATGCAACTCAGAACCTATTAACTAAAGCGGTTGAAACTTGTTTTGTTGGACAGCGCTTTATTTTTGGAGTGACGGTAATTAAGACTAGCTTGCTTTCTTCTATCGGTTGTTAACATTTCCACTGTAATGAAATTATTTGAATTCTCTAAATAGTTTTTAGGAGTCATAAATGTGAGAGAACTTTAGACTGTACAAAAATAGGCTACAGGTGATCTGTTAAAACACCATGTGTGACAACTTCTTCTTTCAAAAGTCAAAAGAGCCTAGTTTAAATGCTTTCAAGAGCTTTAAAAATCTAACTTTACATAATTCAGAAGTGTTAAGTATTTGCTTATCTGCATATTGATAACTTTAAGAATAGATTAAGAAGGATGGTCTTAAATAATTATAAAAGTGACAATAGATGTTAAAAAGAATGTACTGACTTTAAAGGCATAATCGTTTTCTCTGTGCTACCTGTGCTAAAGGTAACAATTGGAAATTTTATCCACATTGGAATTGGGTTTTAAAAACAGGAAGAGAGCAATCTCTAACTGAACAGTGAAAAAGACCCAAAGGGAAGGGAAGGTCAGGAGCTACAGAGCTTTTCTTTGTTAATACCTTAGTTATTTATTTAAAAAAAAAAAAATTTGAGAACATTCCCTTAAGCACTCAAAGTTTATGGAAGCTAATGACAAATATAATAGCTCTCATTTATTGAGCAACTACTATTTGCTAAGCATTGCAGTTTTCCATGTGTTACTGTAAATACAATAATCCTGTATTTTTTTAATCTCTATTTTATCAGTGAGAAAACTGAGGCTCAGAAAGATTAAATACCTTGTTCAAAGTCACAACATTAGTAAATGTTAGAACCAGGATGTGAATACAAGTCTCTTTACTTCGAGGTTTACTTCTCTTACTTATACTACTTATTTTAAAATCTCTGTTTCACATTCTAGTCAAAGGAAGAATGTTTTATTCTCATTTAAATTCATTGACTTCTTTCACAGAATTTTGAAAACCAACACGGGCAAGGTTCAGATTCCAATAACTTCTTAGAACAGTGCCCTGGCCACAGGAGAGAAATTAAAGAGCTAGTAGCGTGCCAGATTATCCTGCCAGACCCGGATGTTGCAGGCTTCACTGTCATTGACTATTTCCGGCAGCTTCTGCGGTCATCTGATTTTAGGAAACATCATGGCAACTCCCAGACACCTAATAGCCACTTACTGGCTTTAGAACACTCAGGTGGTGATCTCAGCAGTATATGTGGCATTGACAGCAGTTCCTGTCTTTTTGAGTCCCATGGCAGGGGTAATTTTTTAATATTTTGGCAGCCATCACTTGAACTCAATTCCATTGTTTCACAACTAACAGATGATAATGATTTTTCAGCTTCAGAACAAAGCAAGGCCGTTGATACTCTTCACCCAAACAGAAAGTCCATTTCCTTGGCAGAGGCCACTGGTTCCAGTGGTTACCATGATGCCGTTCAGTGTTCATGGAGCCTTGTTTCATACATGGATAAAAAGAGCACAGCACAAAAGGTGGGTGAAGAACTTGACTTCCCAGCTAATCAGCCAAGTATAGTTCACAGCAGCCATCATGAACTTGGAGTTACTGATTCTAATTCATTCCCCTTGGAAATGGAAGAGCCCTGTGAGCCAAGTAATACAAAATCCTTCCACAGTGCAGTGGAAATTAAAAAGAGGTATTCCCAGTGTGAGCTAACATATCATCAGCATCATGATGTCAATAATCCCCTGAGCCTTCAGGAAAGATCTACGTGTTGTCCACCTACATTACTCCAACCTGAAGAAATAGCTGGTGGTCCCCAGAATTATGACCCCAACATTTGGGATGACCTGCCACTCTCTGAAAGCTTAAACGCATTTATGGCAGTTATCGAAAGTGAGATTGCTATAACCCAGACAGATGCCAGCAGTAGGAAGCGTCATCTAGGTGATGGCATCGATAAATTACATGCAGACCACAACAGTGTATCTGTGACTCCCCAGAGACCTAATGGAGCCTTGCATACACCACTTATAGCTTTAAGATCATCACAAGCAATAGTCAAAGCAAACTCTGGCAAAGGTAGCTTCCTTTCCAACCGTGAAGCAAATCCAACTCCTAGTGTTCAGAAAGAGTCAAAACCAGATAACACAGCAGAGGCTGTCTCTATAAGTAGAAATGAAAGAGATATGTTTGAATGTTTTCTATCAAATGCTTATTCATCAGCTCTGCTTCCATCTTCAAAAAGTTTAGGAACAACCCCTACTCTCAGGAGGTCTACCAGAATTCCACCACGTAGGGCTGCGATTTTACATATGCACAATACTTCAGAGAGTGACCATTCTTGTCTTAATATCAAATGTTTTAATGGATGTGGACAAAAATCGCTTTTGGAAATGAGTGAAAAGTTGACAACTTTGTGTTCCAGGAGGTATAATGATGTTTCTGGCCTTGGCAACTTAGAAAATAAACAAGATGGTAGGTGGCCAAAGAACCAAGGTGACAGTCTTACAATTTGCAGGAAACTTAACTATTCCTTAGAAGCTCTTTGCAGTAGTCCAAATAGAAGTACAAATACATTGGAAAAAATGCCTTATAGACATACCAATTTAACACAGAATAATTTTCCTGGTCATGAAGGTAGCTACAATGCTTCTGCTGATCTCTTTGATGATAGTCCTAAAGAAATGGACATGGCGACAGAAACCACCAAAAAATCACAGGATATTTTGTTACAGTGGGGAAAGCCTTTGGCAGAAAGTCATCATATAGAATCTGATTTTTCATTGAGATCACCTTCTGAAAACTCCAGGCAATCTTCACAAAAAGTATTCTTGCAAAACATGTCTGCCTCCATGTATCCAAAAACACGCTCTTCACCACATATTTCATCAGATTTAGAAAGTGATTTTGAAGACAGCCAAGACTTTGTTCCATGTTCACAGTCAACTCCTATTGCAGGATTCCACCAAACAAGAATTCATGGGATGAAAGGAGCTTTCAAGAAATTACCTGCCTTTTATTCAGCTCTTGATACTAACTATAAAAAAGCAAGGATTTCCTCTGAAAATGAGGCACAGCAAGCCACTCCTAGGTGTCTAAAAAATATAAAACCACCCAGCCAGAAAAGCCCTGTTATGCCTGCTATTACACAACCAGAGGTTTTCAACAGCTATCCTGTTGCTGAGTGCCTTGAATCTGACATTGATGAATGGGTCCCTCCTAGCACAAAAAAAGCATTTCTTTCAGATGTGCTTGGATCCCAAGCCATGGGTCTAAGAAAATGCCTTGCTGCCTGTAATTCTAATCAAAATGTGTTACGGAGAAAGAAACTGAAACATGTCAAACAAAGAACCAATAAACCTTTAATTAAGAAGGAGTTACATTTACAGAATACACTTACAGCGGTGGTTACAAACCAGAAAACTCCTAACTGTAACAGTACACGCTCAGGCTGGATTTCCAAAGACTCAGTTGGTTCTTGTCCGGAAGTCAGATGTTGCCTTTCATTTTCAGAAAATTGGCCACCTTCAGTGCCTGAAACTCAAAGTGCTTGGTCTCCTGAATTGTTTTCATAAAATGTCATCTGAAGCCAGTGGTTGAACCTTTAACAGTAAGTATGTTTGGAAACTTGCCTCCACTGGCATGGAAAGCATTCTTACCATTTTGAACACTTGAAGAGACACAAATAGAAAAGAGATGCTATTATGCCTGTTAAAATGTTTGTAAAGCAATTGTTTTTCTGTTTTATCCTGAACACTCTGATTCAGATAATTTGGCACTTGATATTTTTTATTGTACTTTAGTAATATTGTTGGTTTTGCTTGTTAAAATTATTTATTGAACTCACATGAACATTCAGAAATAAAGCCTTCATAAAACAGAACTTAAAATTCTTATTAATTTTTCAGCTCAGCTCAGAAAATGCCTGTTGTGTATTAGGCCAAACTACTGTGTCAAGTTTGTGATAACAAGCTACAGGATCACTGATGTCAACAGATTTTATTCTACTGGGTAAGACAGGCAGTTTCTTTCTTTTTTTTTTTTATCCTCACCCAAGGACATTTTTCCCTTTTTTGTTCAGGTAGAGTGGGAGGGAGAGAGAGGAACATCGATGTGAAAGGAACACATCAAGTGGCTGCCACCCGCACAACCGACCAGGGCTGGGGACAAACTGCAACCAAGGTACATGCCCTTAGCGGGAACCGAACCCGGGTCTCTTAGGACTGCAGGCCGACGCTCTAACCGCTGAGCCAAACCGGCCAGGGCGAGACAGGCAGTTTCACTACAGTGCAGCAAATGCAATGAAAGAGATTTTTAATGGGTATTACAGACATTTATGTTGCTATGGGACTGTGATGAAGAAGCAGTTAACCCCGCAGGATCTGAGCTGAGGATAAGAAGAAAGGTCAGTAAGAACTGACTAGGGTTAAAAGTGAAACTGTCACTATTTTATTTAATAAATATTCACTATATGTTTACTACGTTCAGGTGCTGGGAACACAGAGATAAAAGCCAAGGCCCTGGCCAGTTTGGCTCACTGGTCCAGAGACAAGCCAAGCCCCTTCCCTCAAGAAAGTCATGGTCTAATAGAGTAAACAAACAATTGGTATCTGATAAGTTCTGTGATTGGAGATAAGCTTGAAGTACTGATAGGAATAGGACTCAGGAGCAGTTTCTAGACACACAGGTCCTTAGCAGTGCATCCGCTAACCCGTTAGCTGTGAAGCCTTTGCTGTCTCTGTTCAGCTCCCTTTGCCACTCCCCTCAACAGCTAGACCAAATCTTCATTCTCTTCATGCCACCAACCCGCTAATACTCTTCTTGCCTCCTCCTTCATGGAGAAGATGGAGATCACCTGGTATTTCCTTAGCTTCCCATGCCCACACCTACTCACTTGTCTGTGTCTCTACTCACCTCAGCTTCTTTTCTCTATCTCAGAAAATGCTGCACACCTTCTGTTTAGTGCTGATCTTTCTAGTATTTGGCTGTTAATCAATTTTACCCATCTTTACCTTCTCACTCTATTGTTGCTCTCCCTCTCCCCAACTTTGTGTTTTGAAAATTTACAAACAAAGAAGAGATGAAAGACTAGAACAGTACATTGGTATAGCATCTACACATACCACTTAGATTCAGTTATGTTTAACGTTTTGCCTTATGCATATGTGTGTATTTGCTTTCAATATATCTGTAGATCTATTTCGGTGTGCTTTTTTTTTTCCTTTTTTCTTTTTTTTTTCTTTTATTGATTATAGAGAGAGAGGAAGTGAAAGGGGGAGAGAGAGAGAAACATCAATGAGAGAGAACATCGATTGACTGCCTCATGCATGCCCCCCACTGGGGATCAGGCCCACAACCTGGGCATGTGTCCTGACCTGAAATCAAACCTGTGACCTCTTGGTGCATGGGTCAATGCTCAATCACTGAGCCACACTGACTGGACTCTACTTCATTTTTGCTGAACCATTTGAATTTAAGCTGCATATAGGACATTTCATCCCTAAATACTTCAACATAAATTTTCTTAAAATAAAGACTTTAACTACATAACTATTACACTATTATTATCACACCAAAGAATAATAACAGTAATTCTCCATACCTAATATTCAGCTCGTATTCAGATATTTCTACTTGTTTCTAAATTGTCTTATAATTGTAGTTGATGTTTATCCAGGATTTTGTTGAGGTTTGTCCATGGTATATGGTTATGTCTCCAGTCTTTTTTTTTCTAGAATTCTTATCCTCTGCCACATTAACTTTATGAAAAATTTAGACCACTGTTTTATAGAATGTCGTACATTTTAGATTTATTTTTTTTTTTAATCTTTATTGTTGAATGTATTACAGATGTTCCTCATTTTCCCCCATTGACCCTCTTCTCCCCACTCCCACCCCCCTCCCGCCTTTTCCCACACTATTGTCTGTGTCCATTGGTTATGCATATAAGTTCTTTGGTTTATTTCTTCCCACGCCCCTACCCCTTTCCCTTTGAGGTTTGTCAGTCTAGCAATGAATTTGTACTTCTTAATCCCCTCACCTTTTTCACCCATTCCCCCAACCCCCCTCCCATCCGGCAACCAACAAAATGTTCTCTGTATCTATGAGAATGTTTCTGCTCTGCCTGTTCATTTTGTCTGTAGATTCCATTGTTGATAGATATGTATTCATTGCCATTTTGTTTCTTCATATATTTTATCTTTTTCTTCAAAAAGACCCTTCATCATTTCATACACTAACAGTTTGGTGGTGATGAACTCCTTTAACTTTTTCTTGTCTGGGAAACTCTTTATATGGCCATCGATTCTAAATGACAGCTTTGCAGGATAGAGTAATCTTGGTTGTAGGTTCTTACTTTTTCATCACTCTGAATATTTCTTGCCACTCCCTTCTGGCCTGCAAAGTTTCTTTTGAGAAATCAGCTGACAGCCTAATGGGAACTCCCTTGTAGGTAACTAGCTGCCTTTCTCTTGCTGCTTTTAAGATTCTCTCTTTGTCTTGAACCTTTTGCATTTTGAAGATGATGTATCTTGGTGTGGGCCTCTTGGGGTTCATCTTGTTTGGGACTCTCTGTGCTTCCTGGACTTGTATGTCTGTTTCCTTCACCAAGTTAGGGAAGTTTTCTGCCATTATTGTTTCAAACAGGTTTTCGATTTCTTGTTCTCTCTCTTCTCCTTCTGGCACCCCCAAGATGTGACTGTTGGCATGCTTGAAGTTGTCCCAGAGGCTCCTTACACTATCCTCATTTTTTGGGATTCTTTTTTCTTTTTGCTGTTCTGATTGGACATTTTTTGCTTCCTTATATTCAAAATTGATGGTTTGCTTCTTGGATTTACGTACTCTACTATTGAATCTGTGTAAAATATTCTTTATTTCAGTTAATGCCTCCTTCATTTCTGACTGTGCATCCATCATTTCTGACTGGTCCTTTTTTATGCTCTTGAGGCCCTCACTAAGTTCACTGAGGTTCTCACTGAGTTCATTGAGCATCCTTATAAGCAGTATTTTGAACTTAGCATCTGTTAGGTTGCTTATCTCCATTTCGCTTAGTTCTCCTCCTGGGGTTTTGTTCTGTTCTTTCATCTGGGACCTGTTACTTTGTCTCCTCATTTTGGCTGCCTCCCTGTGTTTGTTTCTGTGTATTACTTAATGAGCAGTATGGGGCTAGCTGAGACCAGATGCTGCTCGTTTGAAAGAATTTAGGAAAACCTGAAGCAGGATCCAAGACACACCAATCCTATGGTTAAGTAACTGGCACCAGCTTGGTTGGGCCTGAAAGTTGGGTGGGGCGGGGCCTCAGGGAATCACCAGGGCGGGGCTACCAGTGTGAGCCAGGTTGCTGGAGTCCCAGATATGGTGACTGCCGCCCCAGGGAAGGGCTCACCAAAGGAACAAAGGCCTCTGACAGCAGGTTTGTCTTGGAGAAAGCCCCCTGTCCAGCCCTCGCTCCAGTGCCAAACAGCTCAGTTTTTCCCTGTGTGTCTCTGGCGTCCCTCGAGCTGCCTCCCCTCCAAGCTTAGAGGGAGAGAGTTCGATAAGTCTGTGTGCGGGCCCTTTAAGGAGCTGCCTGAGGCTCCAGCTGCGTCAGCTTCCCTGAGCCTCAGTTCCCGCTGGTTTTTCCAGCCAGAAGTTATGGGGACTTCTCCTCCTGGCACTGGAACCCTGAGCGGGGCACCTGGTGTGGGACGGGGACCCCCTCAGTCCTCAGGGAGGACCTTCCCAGCCGAGGTATCCTGATTTTTATCCGCCACACATGGGTGTGGCGCCAGCCGTCATGCCTCCGCCCCTCCTACCAGTCTGGATGTGGCTGCTGCTTTAATTCTGTAGTTGTAGGACTTCCATCAGCTTGATTTCAGGCGGTTTTGAATGATGGTTGTTCTGTAGTTTAGTTGTAACTTTGATGTGGTGGTGGGAGGACGCGATACCGCTTTTACCTACACCGCCATCTTGACCGGAAGTCCTAGATTTATTTATTTGCTTCATTCTCATGTCTTTCTGTCCCCCAGTATTTCCTGTAAATACAGTGTTGCCCATCAGACCTCTCCATGGTAAAGGTACATATGTTTTTACTTTTTAAAACTCAAGAGTCAGTATTATACTTTCCTACCAGTAGTGTTGAATGAGTTTTCTTTTCCTTCTATCACTATGTACTCAATCATTTTTTTCAATGATTTACAGTCTGTTATACTTGTTTTTCTTTTTAATGCTCCGTGTAATACTCCCTGCTACCTCCCTGCTAGTACTCTTGTTCATAGCCAGTCTACTTTTAAAAATACTGTCAACTTACCCTGGCCTGTGTTCCTCAGTGGTTAGAGCATCAGCCCAAGCACTGAAGGGTCACAGGTTCAATTCCCAGTCAATGGCATGTACCTGGGTTGCCAGTTTGATCCCCAGCCCTGGTCAGGGTGTGTGGGTGAAGCAGCCAATCAATGTGTTTCTCTCACAGTGATGTCTCTCACCTCTCTTTCTCTCTCTCTCCCTCACCCCTTCTTCTCTCCCTCCCTTCCACTCTCTCTAAAACTCAATGAAAAAAATATCCTTGGGTGAGGATTAACAAAATATAAATAAATACAAAATACTGTCAACTTAAGCACCATTCACTATTCAACCTGCTGCCATGTGTTTTCTCTCCCCCACCTTTAGTGGCTACAGTATCAGTGGTTTTCTAACTCTCAAATCCAATGGATTTGCCATTGTTTTATTTCTGCGCTTCCTCTTTGTTCAAAATACCATTCTCGTGGTTTCTGGTTTCTTAATTTCTGCTCAGCGTTGATCAGGGCTGCCTACAAGGAAAATATTTTTTTGCAGGGCCCTTGTGTATGTGTAAACAATTTTATTTTAAAATCTATTATAAAATGTATAGGCCCAAGTAAGGTAAAGTGGTTTGTCAATGAAGAAATACAATAATGGATAGAGAAAATGTGCATGTTTCTTGTCCAATCAGTGCATGTGAAGATTTTTTATAGTATACAGGCACCATCTCTTCCTCAAGCCCTGGAAATAGTCTCAGGTTCTTTATTGTCAAATGTGCCATTTCAGGCTAATTTCATCTCCCCCACTGCAATTAGAGTAGTAATGCTGTTACTGCTTATAATGCCGTGAGTCTTAAGGACCTGTTTGTCTTGAACCATATAGATCTTGCGTCTATAGTTCCCTAACACCATTTTTTGTAATGCTGGTTACATCATTATTCATTATGTATTTGTTATGCCTGTGAATACTGGCTTTCAGTGACTCTCTCAAAGGTTGTTACGGTGCTTCATTGATAATTACCAAAAATGCATGTCTTACCCAGAGTGTGCAGGAAAATGTGGATAGTAATTTGTTTTCTGGTCATATAATATTTACCATTTGGGCTTTTGTAGTATAAACATGGAACACATATTCCAACCATGTCTTCTCCTGAATGTTTTAAGCTGTAATTACTGTATTCCTGGCCACACTCGGGAAGAAAGGCAAGAGGCCCTTGGGTTGAGCAAGAAGGGTGGTTTTATTTATGCAGGGAATGTCCATTTCTTCATTAGCATGTTTTAAGCCTAATCCTGGATAGAACAGTCTCTATCAATTGGAAAACAGAGAGGAGTTGGCTTTGTGGAACAACAGTCTTGAAAGGCCTCAGATAGGTCTAGCCCAACCCAAGGTGCATAATCTGCTAAGAGGGGTAGGGTGACCCTGGTGCAGATGGACAGGGTAAAGAACACTGCCACCATCCTCACAAGCCTGGGGTCTACAGACCAGAGGCAGTATCATAAATGGAACAAAGAAAAGTGGGAGCAAGTGAACACCCCCCCACACACACACGCACACACATACAATACAATCTCAAAGGTCCGTGGTGACCTCTGGTAGTCTAGAAACCTGATTTTATCTTGTGATCAATGTGATAGTCGCCTAAAAGCAAGTCAGCACCATTCTGGCAGCCTAATCTCATACTGTTGTGTGAAAGAAATCTTGCTCAGCTAGTGGGAATGGTGACTCTTCAGACCCAGGGTAATTTTATAGGCACAAGACCCAGAGCTCCCCAGGACACTTGGTTCACACCAAGCATGGGTCAAAGGAGAGAAATGACACCTATTTCAGGCACCAAAGTGAGACTTAAATCTCAAGGGACACTTCTGGCAACCAGGTCCCACATGGGAGAAAATCCAAGCTCAGGGTATCTTAGTGCCAGGACTGGAGGAGGATTTACAGAACCTTGAAGACACAAGTATCCCTGAAGTGTGGGGCAGGATCCCTGCTTACTCAGGTGTCAGGTACTCTCTATTCTCCCCCCTTGTTATCCTTGACTGCCTCCTTTTTTGCCTGCCTTTTAAAAGATAGTGGCTTAACCTAGTGTTCTATTATTGCTCCTTCTACATGTACTCTTTGGTTGGATTCATTCACTCATCTGTAGTTACCACCCATAAGCTGTCCAATTTGAAGTCTAGCTTGTATCTAGACTTTCTCCAAGACCAAGCCTTGTACTTTATTTTTTTTTTTTAATTTTTTTTTTTTTATCCTCATCCGAGGACATTTTTCCATTTTTTGTACAGACAGAGTGGGAGGGAGAGAGAGGAAGAGAGAGAGAAGGAAACATCGATGTGAAAGGGCCACATCAAGTGGCTGCCACCCGCACGACCAACCAGGGCCGGGGACAAACTGCAACCGAGGTATGCGCCCTTAGCGGGAACTGAACCCGGGTCTCTCGGGACCACAGGCGGACGCTCTAACCGCTGAGCCAAACCGGCCAGGGCTAAGTCTTGTACTTTAGTGTTTATGTTGTCATTCAATTCAAAATATCTTATAATTTCCATGTGGGTTTTTTACTTATGAGGTTTTTTTGTAAATGTGTTTAATTTCTCCAAAAAAAGAATTTTATATTATTTCAGTCCTTTGAAATTTTTTGAGACTTGTTTAGTGGCCCAGTCTATAGTCAGTTTGTGTAAATGTTCCATGTGTTTGAAAAGAAATGTGTTCTGCAGTTATTAGCCAGAGAATTTTTTTTTCATCCTCACCCAAGGATATGTTTTGTTGAATTTTTAGAGGTGGGGGAGAGAAACATTGATTGTTTGCCTCTCATATGCACCCCAACCAGAGATCAAATCCACAACCTAGGTTTTTGCTCTGATTGGGAATCGAACCCACAACCTTTTGGCATACGGAATGATGCTCCAGCCCTCTGAGCCACCTGGTCAGGGCTTGGGCAGAGAATTTCATGTGTGTACTAGATATGTTAATCATGTTGCTCAAATTATAGATGTACTGATTTTTTCCCTGTTCTTTAGTTACTGAAAGAGGGATTTTAAAATATCCCTCTTGTTTTAGTTTTGTCCATTTTTATTTTTAAAAATTTATTGATATTTTAGAGAGAAAGGGAGAGGAAGAGAGAGAGAAACATCGATGAGAGAGAACATTGATTGGCCGCCTCCTGCATGCTGCCACTGGGGATTTGGCCCACAACCTGGGCATGTGCCCCAACCTGGAACTGAACCGGCGACCTCCAGCGCTCAACCAATGAGCCACACCGACCGGGTTCAATTTTTATTTTATTTGGAGGCCATTATTAGGTACAAATTCAGTCTTGTATCTTCCTAATGGGCTGAAAATTTCATCATGAAAGTCCCATTTCATTACTATTAATGCTTTTGTCTTAAAATGTAATTATTACTACTATCGTACATTAGCTTTGCTTTGGTTAGTATTTGCAGGAGGTTTTTTATTTTGTTTTTCATTTCTTTTTCAGTGTGCTTTTTTTTTTTTTTTTTATCCTCACCTGAGGATATTTTTGCATTTATCTTCAGATAGAGCAGGAGGAAGAGAAGGAGGAAGAGAGAGAGAAACACATCAACTGGCTGCCACCAACACAACCCCATCCAGGGCCGGGGACAAACTGCAACCGAGATATGTGCCCTTAGCAGGAACCGAACCCAGGTCTCTCTGGTCCCTGGACGGACGCTCTAACCGCTGAGCCAAACCGGCCAGAGCTTAGATGTGCTTCTTATAAGCCTCATATAGTTGGGTATTGTTTTGTTGTAGTTTGACATTCTTTGTCCTCTAACTGGGACATTAGTCCATTAACAATTAATGTAATAATTAAAATGTATTTGGGTTTATCATATACTTCATACTTTCTATTTATCCTGTCTACTCAATGTTTTTTGTTTGTTTTTTTGTCATTTCTGTTTTTCTTTTTCCTAGGTTTGGAAGTTAAATGCTGTTTGTTCATTTTTACCCTAGAAATTACAACATACATGCTTAGTTTATCAAAATACATATGGTCCCTGACTTAGGATGTTTCAATTTGTGATTTTTTTACTTTATGTGTGAAAGTGACACTCATTGAGTGGAAACCATACTTGGAATTTTGAACTGTGACCTTTTCCTGGCTGGTGATATGCTGTAAGATAGATACTCTCTCGGGAGAATGGGCAGTGGCAGCGAGCCTCAGCTCCCAGTCAGCCACAAGCAAGAGAATAGACAGCCAATCCACCATCGTGCACTGAATTCAATAAATAACTGTTCAAGAACTACATGAGATATTCAATCTCTGTTACAAAATGGGCTGTGTTAGATGATTTTGCCCAACTGTAGGCTAATGTAAGTGCTATGAGCATATTTAAGGCTAGGCTAAGCTATTATGCTCAAGATTAAATGTATGAAATGCATGTTTGACTTACTAATGCATATCTCCAAAATCAGCAGTAGCTGGAAAAGCATTTTCCACTCTTTAAAGATCTAAACTTAAGGTTCCTGTGTTTAGTAAAATAACCCTAAGTTAGCAGGCCTTAACCAGATTACTTGTCTCGGCTTGCAGTTTGGCTGGTACCAGATGAAGGGATTGATGGAAAGCATTTGAACAGATATTAATTTGAACAAGCTGAATGGACATGATTAAATTAACTGGAGTCAATAAATGCTGCTGACAGTGGTTATATATAACTCCTTTTGACAGTGTGTTATATGTAACTCCTTGATCTTGGGGTATTTCTTTCATGTATAACAAAGGGGACTCTGTTATTAAATCTGTAACCCTGAGTAGCCAATCAGCCCAATTAATTAGACACCATCTGCTGTTGGCTGTATGTTTGTGTCCCCCCAAAATTCCTATGTTGAAACTTAATCCCCAATATGATGGTATGTGGAGGTGAGGTCTTCTGGAAGTGCTTAGGTCATGAGGACAAAGACCTCGTGAATGGGATTAGCACCCTTATGGAAAGGTCATAGGGAGCTCCCTCACCCCTTCTGAACATCAATAAACTGTAGAATGTTAGGCCACATACAGGTGTTAGTTCTCATGGTTTCGTCTCTTAAGATCTAAGTCAGGCTAGCCTGTGTCTTTAAGCTTATTTTTACCTAGATGTGAAAACAAAACTATTCTCTGGGAAACCTGAATAAATTACAGATATGAAAATTTCAATAGGATGTCTTATGTTACTAGCATGTGGTTTCCTGCAAGCAATAGAAATAAGATATTTCAGTTATTGAAATGTTCAGAGGTGAGCACCTGGCCAAAAAAGCACAAGCACATGATGTGGTTTAAATATAGCTCCAGTTTCCATCCTTCAGCTACAGATGTATTTGAGGGTATAAAGATAGCATATATCGGGTATAGTTTGTCAATAGCAGATGTGGAATAGTTGAGTCAACTAATGATAGTGATCCTCAAGGTTTTTCAAAATGCCAATTTCCAATTTGCCAAGGAATGGAGCATCTGAAGCATTACATCGCCCAAATGAGAAGCACAATGATCTAAACATTGAACTAATTGGGGAATAAACCACATTTACACCTCCAGTAATCTGTAATGATTTGTACATGAATAAGCATTTTAAAATTGTATTCAGGGACTATCTTTAAAGAGTCAGTGCACACTTAAGATTACATAGAGTATAGCTTCTTAAAAATAAATTCATATAGGTAGCTGTTAGATTTTGAAGGAGAGTGGGGTTGGGGTGAAACTTAGCTGATGGTATAGGAATCATTTGTTATTTATATGGAAAAAAATCATCATTTAAAATGACAATAGAATGTTTCCTTAAAAGTTTTTCTTCCCATTCTGATTATTACCACAAGAAACAGGAGGCTGCTAGAATTCCTTTAATCATAGGACGTTAGTGCTGAAAAGCACTAAAATTCTTTGTATAACCCCTCCATTTTTTATTTATTTATTTATTATTAATTAATTTTTGTTACAGATATTCCCCCACTGATTCCCTCCTCCCCCTCCCTCCCTGCCCTGTCCCCAGGTTTGTTGTCCATGTCCATTCTTCATGCATACATGCATATAAGTTCTGTGGTTTATCTCTTCCCCACCACACCCTCTTCTGGGGATTGTTCGTCTGTACGCCATTTCCACATCTCTGGGACTACCCCATTCCTCAGACTGTTATGTTCATTATATTCCACAAATAAGTGAGATCATATGATACTTGTCTTTCTCTGTTTGGCTTGTTTCACTTAGGATTTTACTTTCCAGGTCCCTCCATGTAGTCTCAAAGGATAAGAGATCTTTCTTTCTTACAGCTGTGTAGTACTCCATTGTGTATATGTACCACTGCTTTTTTATCCATTCGTCTACTGATGGACACTTGGGCTGTTTCCAGATCTTAGCTATTGTAAATAGTGCTGCTATGAACATGGGAGTACATATATTCTTTCTGATTGGTGTTTCAGGCTTCTTAGGGTATATTCCTAGAAGTGGGATCACTGGGTCAAATGGCAGTTCAATTTTTAATTTTTTGAGGTAACGCCATATTATTTTCCATAGAGGCTGCACCAGTCTGCATTCCCACCAGTAGTGTACTAGAGTCCCCTTTTCTCCACACCCTCACCAACACATGTTGTTTGATGATTTGTTGATGGTGGCCATTCTGACAGGTGTGAGGTGATACCTCATTGTTGTTTTAATTTGCATCTCTCTGATGATTAGTGATGATGAGCATTGCTTCATATGTCTCTTAGCCATTTGTATGTCCTTTTTGGAGAAGTGTCTGTTTAGTTCCTCTGCCCATTTTTTAATTGGGTTCTTTGTCTTGCTTTTGTTGAGTTGTATGAGCATTCTATATATATTGGAAATTAACCCCTTATCTGATATATCATTGGCAATTATGCTCTCCCATACAGTGGGTAGCCTTTCCGTTTTGATGATTATATCTTTCGCTGTGCAGAAGCTTTTTACTTTGATGTAGTCCCATGTGTTCATTTTCTCCTGTGTTTCTGTTGCCTTAGGTGATGTATCAGTGAAAATTCTGCTACGTATGATGTCTGAAATTTTGTTGCCTACAGTTTCTTCTAGGATTTTTATGCATTCATGAGTCACATTTAAGTCTTTTATCCATTTTGAGTTTATTCTTGTGTAAGGTGTAAGTTGATGGTCTAGTTTCATTTTTCTGCATGTAGCTGTCCCAATTTTCCCAGCACCATTTATTAAAGAGGCTGTCCTTATTCCACTCTATGCTCTTGCCACCTTTGTCAAATGTTAATTGAGCATATTGCCTTGGGTCCATTTCTGGGTTCTCTGTTCTGTTCCACTGGTCTATATGCCCGTTCTTGTGCCAGTACCAGGCTGTTTTGATTACAGTGGCTTTGTAGTATAACCTGAAATCTGGTAATGTGATCCCTCCAACTTTGTTCTTCTTTTTCAAGATTGCTGTGGCTATTCGAGGTCTTTTTTGGTTCCATATGAACTTTGAAGTACTTGTTCTAATTCTGTGAAGTGTGCCATTGGTATTTTGATGGGGATTGCATTGAATCTATAGATTGCTTTTGGTAGTATGGACATTTTAATTATGTTAATTCTTTCAATCCATGAACAGGGTATGTGCTTCCATTTTTTTATATCTTCCTCTATTTCTTTTTCCAATGACCTGTAGTTTTCTGCAAATAGGTCCTTTATTTCTTTGGTTAAGTTTATTCCTAGGTATCTTAAATTGTTTGCCGCAATGGTAAATGGGATTTTTTCTTAGTTTCTCTTTCTGTGAGTTCATCATGGGTGTATAAGAATGCCATCGATTTCTTGATGTTAATTTTGTATCCTGCTACTTTGCCAAATCATTTATTAAGTCTAGTAAATTTTTGATGGAGTCTTTGGGGTTTTCTAATGACAGTGTCACTTCCTCCTTTCCAATTTGGATCCCTTTTATTTTTTCTTCCTGTCTGATTGGTGTGGCTAAGACTTCCAGTGCTATGTTAAATAAGAGTGGTGAAGGTGGGCATCCTTGCCTTGTTCCTGTTCTTAAGGATAATGCTTTTAATTTTTGCCCATTGAGTATGACGTTGGCTGTAGGTCTTTCATATATGGCCTTTATCATGTCTAGATATGATCTCTGTATTCCCACATTGCTGAGCATTTTTATCAGAAATGGATGCTGGATTTTGTCGAAGGCATCTATTGATATGATCATGTGGTTTTTATTCTTCATTTTATTTATGTGGTGTATCACATTTATTGATTTGCGAATGTTGTACCAGCCTTGCATCCCTGGGATGAATCCCACTTGGTCATGGTGGATAATTTTTTTGGTGTATTGTTGGATCCGATTTGCTAGTATTCTGTTCAGGATTTTGGCGTCTATGCCAAAATCTATGCCAAAGTCTATTTTATCAGATATGAGTATTGCTACCCCAGCTTTTGTTTCCTTTCCGTTTGCTTGGAAGATTTTTTCCATCCCTTCACTTTCAACCTATGTGAGTCTTTTGTTGTGAGGTGGGTCTCTTGTAAACAACATATAGATGAGTAATGCTTTCTTATCCAATCAGCTACTCTGTGTCTTTTTATGGGACCATTCGATCCATTTACATTTAAGGTGATTATTGATATGTACTTATTTATTGCCATTTTTGTTTAGTGTGGTTATATTTTTCTTCCTATTTCTCCTGCTAATTACAGCAGTCCTTTTAACATTTCATGCAGTGCTGGTTTGGTGCTGATGTATTCCCTTAGCCTTTTTTTGTCTGAGAAGCTCTTTATTTGACCTTCTATTTTGAATGATAGCCTTGCTGGGTAGAGTAGTCTTGGATTCAGATTCTTGTTTTTCATGACCTTGATTACTTCATTCCATTCCCTTCTGACCTGTAGTGTTTCTGCTGAGAAGTCAGCTGAGAGCCTTATGGGGTTTCCTTTGTAGGAACCTGTTGCTTATCTCTTGCTGCTTTTAGGATACGCTCTCTGTCTTGAATTTTTGGCACTTTGATTACTATGTGTCTTGGTGTGGGCTTGTTTGTAACCCCTCCATTTTTCAAAAGATACAGGTGGCTCAGAGAACTGATTGGTAGTCCAGAGTCCCAGCTCGGCTTGTAGAGTGGCATGGAGCCCCTTCAGGGGAGTACTAGTCTGCCCTGGGCTCACTGAAGGTCCAGATGTGGGAGAAAGGGGAGGAGCCACATTTTATATGCTGACTTGGTTGCTTCCATGTAGCTCAGTTTTCATACCTAGGTTTTCTTTATTGTCTTAGAACTGTCTTAATGCCCACTTCTATCAGGGCCTGTTGTCTAAGGACATTAACTTGTTCTCCCCTCAGGGATAGGTTTACTACCAGCTGTCAGAAAGCTATTAGGTATCCTAATGTGTTAATAGCTGAAACTCATCTGTAATTTTCTCCTAAATCTGTCAGCATTTTACATTCTGTACATTGTGGGGCTTTTCCACCTTGTATTGTTATAACTGTAAGCTCCTAGGGGGTAGCGATTTGGTCTTAGGCATGTACCCTGTTCAGTGCCTGGCAGTGCCATGTGTGTATCAGGGTCCTAATCTTCCTTTCCAGTGACTGCTCCCATTCTTCATGGAAGTGAGTGATGCTCCAGCCATCCTGAACTACTTCTGGTTCCTCTGATAAGCCAGGCATTGCTGACTCCATGGCTTCAAGTGCCTCTCTCTTCCCTGAAGATAAACTTGCATCGCTTTCTCCTGTCCACATCCCTTGCCTTCGAAGTCTTTTTTTTTTTTTTTGAAGATCTAGTTCAAGATCTAATTTTTTGGGTTTTTTTTTAAGAGAGAAAAGATTTGGCCCTGGCCAGTTTGACTCAGCAGTTAGAGCATCGGCCTGTGGTCCAGAGAGACCCGGGTTCGGTTCCCGCTAAGGGCATGTACCACGATTGAAGTTTGTCCCCGGCCCTGGGTGGGTTGTGTAGGTGGCAGCCACTCGATGTGTCCCTTTCACGTCGATGTTTCTCTCTTTCTTCCTCTCTCTCCCTCCTACTCTATCTGAACAAAAAATGGAAAAATGTCCTTGGGTGAGGATAAAAAAAAAAAGAGAGACAGAAAAGATTTGCAACAGGAGTGAGGAACCTCTGTTTGGTGGTTGATCTGGCTAGAATTTGAAATGAGGAACAAATTCATTCTCATCTTCTTTCCTTCCACGTTGTCCCTCCTGTTTGACAGTCTGTCGTCCCAACTTTCATTTTAAAGAAATGTGTTCCTAGAGCACTTTACACCTTTCTTCTAGCTGAAAACTTAGGCCTTCAACCTAGAATTAGAATGACCTGTATGTTTTACCACATTATTAGACCATAAACTCCTAGAGGACAAGGACTAGGGGAGTTAATTATATTCCACAAGAAGGTACAGTGACTTACAGGAAAGAGTCCTTAAATGATGACTCATTGGGTTGATTGAATTAATGTATTTCTGTTTTCAGTTTCAGAAGGGAGCCATGCCTACAGCTATGACTTCATTGAATAAATTTGAGGCACTATGACATTTCGTAGTGGAGGTAGTTGTTGGAATATGTTGATGGGTGGGCAGAGGAAGGAGGAAGTCCTTCCTCCATTTTGAGGTACTTCCATCCCTGATCTGTGTAATTAGTCATTTCTTTCTCACTGCCCAGTATATCCCAGGCACTTGATTTATATGCAGAACTTTATGTGCCGATTATCATTTCTTTTCACAAATCAACTTCATTGTTCTTTCAGTTCATGTCATCACCCATGCCCCAGGTCTAAGTTATCTGCTTCCCTTTTTCTTACCCCCCACAGCCAGTATCCAGCTAAGTCCTGTCAGTTCTACCTCAACAGTCCTTCACATCTTTTCTCCTTACCTGGATAATTTCAGTGGCCTCTCAGCTTCCTTGACCTCTTCTTACCCCAGCCTGCTTTATATCCCCATGCTAGATTCATCTTACTGACAGTTCTGACTACGATCGACCCCATGTTTGTGTTCTATCTCCCTTGCTAGACTGTAAGCTCCTGATGGGCAGGACCTGTGTCCGAGTCATCTTTGTATCTCCCATAGCGCACATATCAATAAATATTTCTTGAATGAAAAAAAAAAATTACATTATATTCAGGTTTGCTATTTCTCCCATTTAACTAATGGAAAAAACAATGTGCACGATGAAATTACTTTTCCAAATTTTCTTAGTGGCAAAAAATAATAAAGTAAAATGAAAATTTGTTAGAGTCGAAGTTCCTTCTCCAGCTAGTGGTATTTGCCTCCCAGTATTTGCTGCATACGACTTACTGGGTCATATTAGAATCATATGCAACTGCAAATATCTAACGCGTTTTGACCTACTAAAACAATTTCATGTGGTTCAAATTCATATTAATAATAGGACACTTAAAACCGTAGCATGTGTAAATTCAGAAGAGAAATTTCTGCAGTCTTTCAGTGAAGGTGCTAAAATAGCAAAAATAAGTCTCATAACAACTGCAGAGAAGCTGTCATTAGACAACATAAAATTACAGTAAATGATTTTGCAAATCCCAGTTCTTTATAAGTGTTAAATGATGATGTCTAAGATTACAGATTACCTGTGCTTATTAGTTAGCTAAAAACACCATGCCAGCGAACCCAGTCCTATCTGTGGTGCTCCATGGCCATATACTCTTAACCCAAGACATTCATCTTGTAATGCATGTCCCAAGGCATAGGGTAAGAGACAAGGATTGGGGTGGGGTTGAATTTTTTTTTTTTTTTTTTAAAGGTGATATTCCATGACATCTGCAGTAGACATAGGGAACACCTAAAAGTGTTTCCTGCACCTGCCATATACAGTGATACCTCGGTTCTCGAACATAATTCGTTCCAGGAGGACGGTCGAGAACCGAATTGTTCGAGAACCGAAGCAATGAAACCAATAGGAAAGCGTGACTCCACAAAGCGTGACTCTCTCTCTGCACTCACACTGATGACGCAAGCAAGGCGCGCTGGGCCGAATGAACGCCATTCGGCTCAACTCGGCTCATCTCGGAAGTTCGAGTTCCAAATATTTGTTCGGATTCCGAGACAAAAGTTTCTCGAATCTCCATTTGGTCGAAAACCGAGGCGTTCGAGAACCGAGGTATCACTGTAATATATGCTCAATAAATGGTAAATAAATGAGTGGGCAAGTGAATGAATGCCTTACTAGTGATGAGTAAGTAATCTCATTCTTAATTGTGAAGGATAATATTTTAAGTGATATCTAAAAAACATAGAACTATATAATGTGTTTTAGCTTGAAAGGCCCTTAAAGATATCTAGTGTCACACAGCTCCTCAGTGTCAGAACTAAGACTGGAATTTATGACTCCTCATTCTCAGTGTAATAATAACTCCTTCGAATATGTCACCAGATAAAGCATTATTCTCACCATTAGAAATAACGCAATTTTCACATTCTGAATACAGCAGAGTAGTTTTGTTTTTTAATTATCCTTTCTTTTTTTTTTTATTTAATCATCACCCAAAGACATGACATGCTTAGAGAGAGGAAGGGAGGGAGAGAAACATCAGTTGGTTGCCTTCTATGCACTACTCAACTGGGGTTCAAACTCTCAACCCAGATATGTGCCCTGACTGGGAATCAACCTGCAACCTTTCAGTGCCCCAGACGATGCTAACCCAACTGAGCCATTCTGGATGGGCAGCAGAGTAGTCTTATTTAGTGTTCTAAGAGGACTTAAAGATTAGCCTAGCCCCTTATTTTGCAGAAGAGAAATCCATGGTGCAAAATGTTAAATGACTTGTCCAGGTTAGCCATTAGAGAATCAATAAATTCAGGTCTCCAGATGGCCAAATCCAGAGCACATTCCATGAGAGATGTTAGTGTACTTAAAGCTTATTTGCTTTTTACATACTTTGATAGCATATGATTCTCCAAAATGTGGGCAACAGGAAACATTTATTTATATACAAGTACATGGGAGAGCAATTTCCATTCATCTTTTTTTTAAATTCTGTTACAAATAAAGTTATTGATACATTCATCCTTTGCACACAAAATACATTATTTTTACTTTGACTCTCAGTATGAATTATTTCTTAATAAACACTTAAGCTACAATGGACAGGTAGTTTGGCTATTCGACAATCTTTTTTCAAAAAGGAAAATCCAAACTTTAAAAGACATTCAATATATAAAGGAAATTATATATTAAAAGTGCTTCTTCACTGAATCATAGAAGATTGACTACTCCTCTCCCACATGTTCTGTAGCTATCCTTTAAAACAATGCAGAGGACGTTAGGAATCCTCTATATGACAACTCAATTTCTACACGACTGAAGCAGTCTTCATGGAATTATCATATCTAAATGATAGGCTCATAGAAAACTTTTCACGGACATATTTAGGGGTCTAATTGAACAATTGGTTTAAGGTTATAAATTGCATTCCCTAAGTAGTTTAAGTTCTGCTTAAATGAACACACATGACTTGATTTGCTAGACTAATTGCTTTTAAGAGAGATGTCAAAACATATGCCCACACAGAAAACTTATATGCACTGTTCATAGCAGCATTATTTATAATGGCCAAAAAGTGGAAACAACCCCAGTATCCATCAACCGACGGACAAATGAAATGTGGCATGTACTTACAATGGAATATTATTTAGACATAAAAAGAATGTATTGATTCTTGCTACAGTGTGAAACTTGAAAACATATGCTAAATTTTGAGGGAAATCAGACACAAAAGACCAGATGTTATATAATTCTATTTATATGAAATGTCCAGAATAGGTGAAGCTGTAGAGACAGAGTAAATAAGTGCTTTACAGATGCTGGGGGAGATTGGTGGGGGTAATGACTGCTAATGGAGTTTCTTTTGGTTCTGGAGATGGATAGTGGTAATGGTTGTACAACTTGGTGAAAATACACTTTAAAGTGGTGAACTGTATGATTCTCAAGTACTTTCACAGTAAGCATCTTTACTCGTCACTGTAAAGACCATTATAAGGGCTAGCTAAGATTTATATATATAATACAAAAATGGGAGTAACTGAGAGAAATTTGTCAGTGGGAATATGAAACCAAACTGATGACTAGCTTAATTAACTATGTTGTCTTAAATACATTAAGGCAGTTGATTTGTCAGTGAAGAAATCAAACCAACCAAACAAAGCCAAACTGTCAAACAGTTATTTTATCTTTTTTTTTTTTTAACAGTGGTTGATTTATCAATGGAGAAATGAAACCAAACAAAACACAGAATTTATTTTTCACAGTAAAATGGCCTTGTGAACAATTAGTTATATGGAAAAAAATGTTTCCAGCAAAGATGTCTATGGCAAAAATGCCATACACAGAATTATATGGTGTGTGAATTATATCTTAATTTTTGAAAGAGAGACACAACTTCATTTAAGATATTTTATTCAGATTCTTGTTTCCTATCCCTCCTTTTTAATATTGATTTAGGTTTTCATACACAATCACCCTTCTACAGAATGTTGTTAGCTAATTGCATTCAGGTCATTATGGGCTTATATTTCTATCAGGCTTTTTATTAAGGGAAAAAAAAAAAAAAAACATGATCACATAAGACATGGTCCATTGTACTGCTAATACCTGCGTATTACAATTTAAAACCAAGTATGTTTGCATTGAAGCTGGTGGTTAGAGTTCATAAACTGGTGTATTCCAATATTACAGAGAGCCTATGCTTAAAACCAACAGCCAGATATTAATACATGAATTCATAAGATTTGATGACCAACATGTTTGTTAAACTGTAAGTTAAGATCCATGTTTTAATGAAAAGAGATAGGAATTTGGCAGGGGTGGGTGTCAAGGACTTAAGTCTTCATAAAACAACTTCTCTAAATATTTTTACTAGCTGCTGAGAAGACTTCCAGAATAATGTATTTTGCATTTTATTTCATCCCTATACTAAAAGGCATGCAGTAAAGTATATGCAAAAATATATATGGGGCACATTTTTTCTTATCTAAAACTCATAACCCTTTATCTGAAATTTTGAGCACGTATTTTTGTTTTTTGGTTTTCGTTGTTGTTGTTTTGCTGAAAACAGCAATTTTACACACTTACTTTTATGTAAGTGTATTGACAAATACATTTATGTAGCTCCCTTACATATAATCAAAGGAGCTCCCACCATCTGATATGTCTAGAGGACACTTCAGTGAGCAGAAATTAGAAGCCAGCGTTCCAGTCATTTGAAATTTTCTACAACAGGGACATGAAAGCCCCAACACACCTTAAAGGGATAAGAGGATTTTTTTTTAATTCTTCACCCAAGGATATTTTTCTGTTTATCATCAGATGAGTGGGAGGGAGGGAGAGAGAGACAGAGAGAAACATTGATGGAATAGAGCCACATCGACTGGTTGCTTCCCACATGACCCAACCAGGGCCGAGGACGAATCGCAACCAAAGCATGTGCCCTTGACCAGAATCAAACCTGTGACTCATTGGTCCATGGGCCAATGCTCTAACTGCTGAGCCAAACTGGCCAGGGTGGGATAAGAGGATTTAAAATTTTTTAATTTAAATGAATTAACATTCATTGTCAAAAAGCTTACAAGAAAGTTCCAGCATTCTACAATTGTACAGGGCAAGAGAATATTTATTCCTAATGATTACAGTTCAGAAAGCAATATGTTTAGCAGCTGTTTTTCAGAGGGCTTATCAAGTCTTGCTATTGCTATCTAATCCAGGCATAACTAACTTTAAACAAAAGCTATGTACCATTCAACCAACTAGTGACTATCTTAACAGACCAGATTCTTTTATTACTCTGTATGTGAATGAATTTTTGCTTAATTAGGCATTTGGTATTCCAATTTTTATTTCAGAATTTAGTGCACACATAAAAAGGGAAAGAAACCCAGCTAAATGTTGATGTTGGCAGTTATGTATATCAAATAATGTCATCTATGAAATTAAATTCTAAAAGCAGATGACAACTAGAATTATGACTCCATGTTTACCAAGGGGAAGAAACAAGAGCCACACAACCAGAATAATTCTTCAGAAGTACACTTTGTTATCAATTATGTTATACAAAGAAAAATACATGGGTAATTCAAGAGTTAACCAACAGTAAGATTATGATCTAAATATCATACCAATAAGAAACTAAGTTTATAAATACCTATCCTGACATTCCCTCAAGGAATAATTATTATCACCTTAATGAGCTTTTCTGTCATTTTTTTTTTTTTTAATGAGGCAAAGGGGCAATAATAAATGGCAAAAATGGCCCCTTAAAAAGATGTGATCAACCCATTTTTCTTCCCATGAAGAATAGTATCAGGAATAAAGAGGTTCAACATGCACTGAGGTATTTCAGTAATACGGTTAAGTTTCCTGATAATGAGTATACAACTTGAATTATCTATTGGGGGGTGGGTGGGGAGAGCGGGAGAGGGGGGGAGGGAGGGGAGGGGAGGGGAGGAAGAGAATGTATGTAAAGAAATGCAGTCTTCTTGGTAACAACACTAATGCCCAAAGGCAGACTGATGGATCAAATAAGTGACTTCTTTTTAAGGCCCTTTCAGAAATGGAACTCTTTTCTTTGACAGCAGAAAGGGTTCCTCATTTTGTCCTAAGGATCCATATTTGCATCAGACCATCCAAAGTCCGCTCTTAATGAAAGAGTATAAACTAATATTTGAGTGCTTACTGTTTACCAGGCACCATACTTTCAATTTATCTAATTTTCCCAATAATCCTGATAGGTATTATAAGTCTATCATAGTTCAGGAAACTGATGCTTGAGATTGTGCTTTGCATAAAGTTACAGCTAATTCATGGCAGTACTAGGACTCCTGACACCCAGCCTAGTGTCCCTTCTGTACACCTCCCATAACACTCCCTTACATGTCACACCCACTAAGGATTCCATCAGGAACTAGAATACAACATCTCCAAAAACTCTGCTTTAACTCAGTGGGAAAGTAAAATTTTGACTTACTCACCTCAGGAAGTCAGTTTAAGAAGAGATGGCTAACTTTTATACTCTGTCCTCTTAGTCAAAGGAATCAAAGGAAGTCTCACCCAAACTCAAGTGTTTTTACTGATGCAAGACCAATGACTTGTTAGTAAAGACCAATGAATCTATCAGCCTAGCAAGGATGCATGTTATTTTGCAGGTGGAATCATTTGGGTCATTTGGGATTTATTAGCAAATGTTGCTTGTTGTTATCTCTGATTTTCAAAGACCCGTGTTTTGTTACTTTCTACATGAAGTAATTTGGCCTCCTTTCTGTTAAAAATCACTTTCAGATCATGTTTTTTCAAGCGAATCAAACCAAGTAACTAAATGTCATTTGAGATTTTTCCAAAATAGATCTTGGGGATTGCTTTATGCCAGTGACCCATCAGCCCATGTCTGATGGGAGCTGCAAAACTTCACGTTGGTATATTTTGGGACCTTTAACTGAAGATTCTACTCTACTAAAAATGCCTATCCTGAAATCCTGAAGAGACACCAATTATTCATTAAACTGAGCCTGGTCTATTTTTGGCAAGTGACAAATACACAAATTTCATGAAATCATTATTATTGTAACTTCTACTAAAACAATACCTTTTTTAAAATTTTTAACTCAAGCCCGGTCTGTGTGGCTCAGTGGTTGAGCATCAACCCATGCCCCAAGAGGTTACCGGTTTGATTCCTGGTCAGGACACATGCCCAGGTTGTAGGCTAAATCCCCAGTGGAGGGCTAGCAGGAGGCAGCCAATCGATACTCTCTCATTGATGTTTCTGTCTCTCCCTCTCACTTTTCTCTCTCTCTAAAACCAATGAAGAAAAAAAATTTTTTTTAATTTAACTCAAGAACTAGTTTGTGATTTCAACAGGACATCAATGAATGGACTGACAAAACAATCACAGCCTAGGGCATAATGGCAAGTACTCTTTTGGCCTAACAACATGTAACCAACCTCCTTCCTGGAGGGTAGGATGCACTTTTGGTAGAAGAGCAAAGCTTTTTTTTTTTTTAAACCATTAGCTGTGGGTCAACAAATATTTAATTGAACGTGTTATGAGGGGCAAAGCACTGCAACATAGAATTTTAAGTTACTAGGTTATGTGGTAACTTAACGCCTAATCAGTTCTGGGATCCTCTCTACATCATCTTTGCTGAGTTCTTATCTAACCTCTGCTGGACAGACTATTGCTGAAGCTGCCTCTTACATGTTGAACCATCTTTCTGAGAGTGTTCTGATGTGGAGCCCAAATCTGTGGCCCTATGGCCTCTATTTAATGGGCTTCAGTACACCCCTTTAAACCAGAGTCTTGCTCCAATGTACTAATTGTATTCCTCTCTTTCCCAAAGCTAAATCTCCCCAAATCCTTCAAATATTCAAATATCTTAAATTTTCAATTCCTTCACCATCTTTATTATGCCTCAATTTGTTTTTAATTTCAAAGTATGGCTTCCAGGAATGATTGTAACATTCCAATGTCATGGATTTAGGAAAGGAGATGAAGTGTCAGCTCCCTTGGTCTAACGTTACTATATTAATTAGTGGTCTGACAGGATGGTAAGTTCGCAATTCAGTATGCTTTCTACCCATTGTGAAGAATGTCAAGGAAGGCAGTCTTCCTTCCGAACACAAATAGGCTCGTGTGACAGAAATGAAATCTGAGAAGAAAGAAAACGCATCCCTCTCTTATCCCAAAATGTGTGTTCAAACTAGACTGCTTACAACCAAAGGATGGAACACACACACACGTTTTTTCACTGCTTTTGATTTTCTAGTTAAGTCTTAAAAGTATTATTATACGTGGATCGAAACACATCTGCCCAGAGCATGGTTGAGGAAAGTAAGTAACCAGTTGCAGTTTAATAAATTCTAGCTGAAGAAGGCAAGCCCAGAGGAGCTCTTCTAGAGGCTGATGAGGCTTGGTTTATAAACAAGGTGTTTTTGTTTTGGTCAGAAGACCAATTCAAAATCCAACTGGTATTTATTCCAAATGGTTGATGCTGAATCTGGAAGGATTATGGGATAGCTAAAAGGGTAGAGGAGGCAAACCATTGCTCTAACCCCAGCAGCCACCAGTGTCCCCCAAGGGCACACATTCATGAACAGAAGAATCCAGTTTTCTAGTAAATGTTCCCTCCACCCTCCAAGAAGTCTAAACTGCTTAAAATAATCCTGATCCAAATATGTTGTTTTGGCCAGTGGCATTTACCAAACCCCAAATCAGAAATTGCCACATCAAATCAATCCTGACTCTCATTTTTAGTTTTCTTGCCACCTTACTCAGAAAGAGTGAACAAGAAATGACTAAAAGGGAAAAAGAAAGGCCAGGAAAAGCTACTAGGCTCCTCTAATCCATGGAAAGGGTAATTGGCCCTGTATAATCAAAATCAAATGTATGCCCTGGCTGGGCATACATTTGGCTCAGTGGTTATAGAGTCGGCCCAAGGACCAGAATGTCCCAGGTTCAATTCTGGCTGAGGGCATGTACCTTGGTTGTGGTTCATCCGAGGCTCTGGTTGGGGTCATGAAGGTGGCAACCAATCAATGTGTCTCTGTCATGTATGTTTCTCTCTCCCTTCCATTCTATCTGAAGATAAATGTAAAAATATCCTTGGGTGAGGATTAAAAAAAAAAAAAATCAAATGTTACCATAATTCAATACATCTAATAAAAGCATATAAGGAACAAAAAGCCTTGCATATGTAAAGAAAGTACAAAATCTTTTGAGGATACAGTCTACACAAAGCCATAATAAATCATTAATATCAGCAAGCTATATGATTTCACAGATTTTCCCAAACCTGACTTCATGACATGAATATGATCCATTTTTATTGCCATATATTCAGTAAGTTTATTAAAAGAAAAAGATCACACCAGAAACAGAAGTAGACATGGAGATTAAGCCAAACTGAACTGAGAGAGCAACTCTCTTTTTCGTCCACCATTAAATGAGAATTCATGTTTACTTTAGAATTCATCTTAGCAAATATTGCCACGATATTAAGAACTAGTAGGCAAACCATTAAGTTTAGGTTTTGGCCTGGGTTAAATGACCACATTTAATTATTGTCCTTTCTCAAATCCTTTTTGAGAAATTTCTATTTAACCAAAAAAAGTTCCTCTTGGCACTAAGTTATTTATTCAATTATACTTATTGAGCACCTACAATATTGTCAGGGATTATTCTCAAACTTGAGCTACCTCAATGAACAAGTGTCCATAAGGCCTAAACTGAATTCACACAACTAAGGCTGGGGGGAGGGGGAGCCCTACATTCTCATGTGTCCTGCTGATGGGTCATGGATGGGTGACTGTAAATTACAAAAAGGCTGGAGGGACTAACGGAAGAAAGGGGCCCAGAGCAGAGCTTTGTAATCCCCTTCTAAATGTGGCCACCGATAGACAGAGGAGGGTGAGTCCTAGGGAGTAAGAATTTCAGAATGCAAGAGTGACTCTAGAAGCTGTTATTTTACATAAATGTGTTCAATCTAACAAGGTCCTATCCCCTACGTTCACAAAGCAGCTTCATTTTCAACACACTTGCTGCTGTGAAACAAAGTTGGGTCATGATGTCCTAGAGTGATTGGATGTTTGCCCTAATTAAAAGATAATAAATCTAAATTTAGGCACATTTCGTCACAGCTTCAAAACAGAAGTTCTGCCCACCTTGATCAGCTTATTTTCTGAATACCTTTCATTGCCCGTTTAGTGGGGAAGACGGGGAGGGAAAGGCAACAGTTATAAATTATTTTGGTTGGTGTTTATTAAAATGACTCTTCTTTCCTATAGAGAGTGATTCAGAAATAAAAGCAATTCAAACTTCTGGGATCTCTCTTGCCCATACAATCAGGACAAACACAGTAGGGCCAAACAAAAGCAGCAGTCCCTTAAAGAATAATGTAGTCCCCATGTGCAAGAGAAGGGTCGCTCTGGAACCTGCTTGAGAGTGCTAGAAATGCTTTATCAATATCGTGTCTCTACATGACTTGTTTTTTTTAAAATTAGCTTTCAGACATCAACATATCAGGACCGAGATCGCCACCATCTACAGAAACCGTGGCAGTGCATATTATATCCTTCTCCATTACTCATCCCTCAGTGATGCTAAGCAGCACGCTACACAAACATCTGACAGCATCGACGGGTTTAATTATTTTCCCAATTTGCATTTATATCAGTGAACAAATTGGAAGGTATCAAAGTATGGCACTGAAGAAATAATACATATTCAGCAGCATGTCTTCCATTTTTTAGTCCTGGTTTAAAATTGGCTAGGTAAAGGCATATACACCTCCATCTGAATTGGAGATTCGCAGTAACACGTGCATATTAGGAAAGAAGGGAGTTAGGAAGAGGAGGGGAAGAAAGGAAAGAAGGGAGAGGCCAGGAAAGAAAGAAAGGAAAAGAAAAGAAAAAACAGGAAAGAATGTATGATCTGAGAGTAACATTGCTACACACAGGAGGTTACAGATGACCACTGAACCTGCTTCCACAAGCAGAAACTTTCTAAGGTTATCACTGAAGATACAAAAATGGTTCATAAGAAGTTTCATCTGTTGCTATTTTCACTTATACTAAAAACCTACAAAACCCTAAGCCTTGGTCTGTCCAAGAAAGATAGTACCAGAAGGTCGAAGATATGACCTGCTATCAAGGGCTGTGCTCTGCTTGGCACACTGCCCTGCATGCAGTCCATTAATCCACAGTATTTTGGTCAGATCTGGTCTGTTTTCTCATACTTACGCAGAGTGTCTTAGAGCTCATTTTTTATATTAGAATATTATCAACCATTCTTATTTTCTATTTTTCAATTGTTTTCATTTAAAGGGCAGGAAAGATGAGGAAACAGAAGAAAATTTAGAGGGGAACATGAAAGAAAGGTACAGTCTTTCCAACAAATCCACCCTGGAAAAGGTATAATGAGATTTTGAGAAAGAGTGCTGATTCATGGACTTCCCTTATTTTTTTTTTTTTTATTTCTATGAAATACATTTAAGGACATCAATGTACTAAAATGTTTGGTCTGTGGAACAGCGGAATCATTAGCACCAAGAGGAGTCATGAGCTTATATATATATATATCATTAAAACAATAATTGTTAACTGTTGGTCATGGGTAAAGGTTTCATTTCATTTTTACATCCCAAAGTTCTTGAAAGTGCCTGCGGACAAGAGAAATAACACTTCAAAATCTCCATGGGGTCATCAACACACACCACAGAGACAGTACTTGGCCTTCCCAGTTTTGGTTTATCTGGTGGACAAGAAAACCAAGGCCCCCAGAAGCCCTAAGGAACAGCCCTCACATGCACCCACTCGTGTGCAGGAGGGATTCTCCCGACTGGGTTCAGGAATGCGCTTTTGCTTGCTTTTTTAAAAAAAACAAAAGCAACATGCTTTGCAGGTCATGGAGTGCCTAGTGCAATTTTCTCCTTGCTCTGACTCCAGACTGCAAAAGGATGAAGCCGTTATAGGTTCTGCTAGTGCCGGCCTGTGGACCAGGCCCTTGGCCGGCCATGCGTTGTAAACTCAGGAGTCAGAAGGTCCAAGAGCGGGGGCCATCATCGTCGCCAGATTTCCCCAGCAATTTGTGGCCATCAGAGCAGCTGCTGATTCCTCTTGTTTCTCCTGGCCTCAGCCTTTAGTTGAAGTTACAACAAGTCAAATAGCTGATGCTTTTCCCTTCTCCAGGTAAGGGTGATGATACACTGTTCACAAGTGTGTTCTGCCTGGCTTCGCTGATGAGGCGGCACGCCAAGTCAAGGAAGAGTTTCTCCACGTTATCAGATTCCTTGGCTGAGGTCTCCAGATAATACATGTCCTGGGCTTCTGAGAATTCTTCAGCTCTCTGCTGGGAGACCTCTCTCCTTTCAGCCAAATCAATCTTGTTGCCTACAACAGTGGTAAAATCACAGAAGGAATCACCATTTGACTTTTTGCAGGCTCGGAAACATCAAAATTCAATTCCATAGCCCTGGCCGGTTTGGCTCAGTGGTTAGAATGTCGACCCATGGACCAGAGAGTCCCAGGTTCGGTTCCCACTAGGGGCACGTACCCCCCCCAAAAAAATTTCAATTCCATAGCTGAAGTCAAACCAGACTGATGGGCAAGGAAAGCCAAGCAAATGGGAGCGTAATTACTGGGATGTTTATTTTAAAATACCGGTGCCATTTGTAATGGCAATGAACTGGAAACTGCCCAAATGTCCATCAGTTGGGTGCTGACTAAATACACTGTCGTACACCCATAGTTACTTGGAGTTATCTGCCACTGCAAAAAGCAATAAGGGATATCTTTATCTGCTGCCAGGTGAGACACTAGGGTGTACTGTTAAGTGAATAAAGCAAAGCAGAAGAAAGTGTATATAATATACAACTGTCTAAGAACAAGGATGAAAAAATATACACAAAGTTTATTTGCTTATTTTTAATGGCAGAATAAACCAAAATCTTAATTTTAAAGATAATGGGTACCCATTAAAGGAATAAGGTTAAGGCATAGGGAAGGACAAAAGCTAGGCCTCTCTAAATGTACCTCGTTTTATAGATTTGACTTCAGAACCATACAAATGTTTTACATAATTAAATAATCAACCATAATTATACAATTAATATGAAATTAAATTTAAAGAGCTATTCCTAAAATTGAAGGCAAAACTAAACAAATGAACGTATTTATCATGAAGTGGTATAAATACCCAGAGAAACTATTTTACGTGAGTTTAAGACACAGTGATTTAACTATGCATCCACAGTTGCATATGCCCCAAGAATAAAAAGAGTTGAAGAAAAGAGTCTGGAACTTTTGCAGTAATCATAGTGGTAGCATTGCTACTCGGGGGCCACTATGGATGTTTTTCAGGGTAAAGCAAATGAGTGATTACACAGGTGTCACTGGGACAGGGATTTGGGGCACAGGAAAAAGGAAATACAGATATAAGATTGATGAGGTTAAGTACAATTTCTGAAGTTCTAGTTATAAATGGAAATATCACAGTGAATAATTCATGGCATATTTTATCTTTCAAAAAATTGACCTCTCTTCTCTGGGAAATCTGACAAAGGTAATATGTTAATTATGTTACTTGGCAATATTTTCTGTGGTAAAAGGGATCCTGACTGATAAATTCATATGGCCTGGGAATTCTGTGTATGAATTATAAATACCTAATGGAAAGCCATAACTTTGGGCTTCCCTGAGTGTGGTGAATCTTCACCTGAAGAGACCCTGAAAGTTAGGCCTGTGGAGTTGTTATGAGCGAGACTGGCTCCTCTGGGCCCCTGAGGCTTTTAGGCCAGGGCAGATCTTGCAGGTGCCTGAAGTGAGCCTTTTTCCTCATACCTGACTGGTCCTGGGAGGTTCTGGACAGCTGCGTGGACTGCCATGAGGACTGCTTCCACGGAAGATGGTGCCTGGTGCTGACCTCCTGCTAAGCGGGTCTCCTGTCCTATACCCTTCTAAGTGAATGTAATGCCAAGTGTGAGTCAAAATGTTTGGTAGAGCCTAATAGGACAACCCTTTTGTGGGTGCTACAGCATTTCTCTCTCTCTCTCTCTCTCTCTCTCTCTCTCTCTCTCTCTCTAGCTCTGTCTACTGAGATGCCTATAAGCAATAACCAGCCCACTCATAAGGAGGATTCCTATCACCTTGGTTGTGGCCTCTAAATACAACATCCCACTAAAAGGAAACAGTGCTTCTTGAACAAATGGTTAATTCCAGGCCTGGGCAGGAAATGTACAAGATGTGCCTGGAATACTTGTCACACCAGAAAACAAAAAATTATCAGCTTCCTGGGGTCGTGTCAAAAGGACTCAGGAGCCCATTTGAAGAAGCTCCCAGTATCAAAGTTGGAAGAGATGTAGCGCTGATAATAATTGCAAGAGACTAGAATACATCGAATATATTTAAATATGATATGTAAATAAAAACTTTAATAGTTACTTTTAGAAGATACTGGGCACCAACTTATCTTGAAAAATGGTAAATAAAAAAGAATGGAGCATTTTTCTTGACTGTCCTGTGAGAACTATACCTCAGAATACCAACTGCCAAGAATTTTTACTAAAAGGAAAAAGAAAAGCAAAAACAAAAACCCCTAAACCTGACCAGGCCTCTAGATTTACCTACAAATCTGCAAGAAATACAGGTAATGGAGGAGTGTGCCAAACGGAACCCCAAGCATGAAATAACAAAATTCAGACTTAAAACTCTGAATTTTAGACAAGCATGCTTTAACAAGTTCCAAGGGAGAAAAAATAGAGGGGTAAGCTACAGATAAAAGGATAATTTTAAAATATTTAAAAAGCAATTACAATATAGGGACTTTATTTAGATCTTGATTTGAATAGACTGAAATAATTTTGAGTCAATCAAGGAAATTTGAATATTGCCTAAATTTTTTTATATTATTAAAGAATTATTGCCCTGGCTGGTGTCACTTAGTGGTTAGAGCATTTACCCACACACCAAAGGGTCGAGGATTTAATTCCCAATCAAGGGTATGTACCTGGGTTGCAGGTTCAATGCCTGGCCCGGTCAGGGCAATGTGTCTCTCTCACATTGATGTTTCTTTCTCCCTCTCCCTCCCCGTCCCTCCCTCCCTTCCATTCTCTCTTTAAAAAAATCAATGAAAAAAATATCAGGTGAGGATTAAACAAAATTAAAACAAAAATGTTAATATTTTTTACATGTGAAGTGGCATTGTGGTTAGGTTCTCCTGAAAAAAAAAAAAACTTGCCCTGGCCAGTTTGGCTCAGCAGTTAGAACATCGACCCACGGACCAGAGAGTCCCAGGTTTGCTTCCTGCTAAGGGCACCTACCTCAGTTGCAGTTTGTCCCCAGTCCCAGTTGGGGTCGCGTGGGTGGCAACCACTCTATGTGTCTTTCTCACACCTATGTTTCTCTCTCTCCCTCCCTCTCTCCCTCTTGTTCTTGTGAAGATAAATGCAAAAATATCCTCGGGTGAGGATTAAAAAAAAACCACTTATCTTTTAGAGCTATACACTGAAATTTGAAAGATGAATTAATATATCTTTCTTTATTTAATGCTTTAAAATAATCTGAAGGGGGCCCTGACCAGGTGGTTGAGTTGGTTGAAGCACTGTCCTGTCCACTAAAAGACTGCGGATTTAATTCCCAGTCAGGACACATACCTAGGTTGCAGATTCAATCAATCCCTGGCCGGAGGCATGTGCAGGAGGCAATTGATCGCTGTTTCTCCCCCCACCCTTTCAATAGCAGTAAAATCATATCCTAGAGTGAGGATTAAAACAAATTTTGAAAATAATAATAATCAAAGGAGAAGGCAGACAGAATAGAGGGGGAACGAATGAAGTGAGATTGGCCATGAGGCGATAACTGCCAAAGCTGAGAGATGTGTGCATGGAGTTCATCATACTGTTTTCTCTTCCATTGCTTATGTTTGAAATTTCCATAATAAAGTTAAACAAAAAAGCCAGTGCCTCTTTCCTACAGAACTGACTCATTATCTCTCCTCAAATCTTCATTTAATTTCCTTAGATTCCCAAGTACTAAAGCTTTGACTCAAGTCTCAAGGGCTTTCTGTGGAACAGAAAGAAAGCCCAAGTCCAAAGCTGAGGGTTCTTAGGTGCTTCATGACAGAGGTTCTGCAGTGCGCAAGAGGGTTTTCAGGACTGGGGATGGAGCACTGGCTCATGGAGAGGCAGACACTTAACCCAGCAGCCTGAAAGAAAAGTCCAGGAATTTGCTGCAAAGCAGCATGTTCAAGTTGGACAAACACAGGGTTTGAGGTAGATTTTTTTTTTTTTTTTTATCCTCACTCGAGGACATTTTTCGATATTTTGTTCAGATAGAGTGAGAGGGAGAGAGAGAGAGAGAGAAACATTGACGTGAGAGCGACACATCGAGTGGTTGCCACCCACACGACCCAACCAGGGTCGGGGACAAACTGCAACCGAGGTACGTGCCCTTAGCGGGAACCGAACCCGGGTCTCTCCGGACCGCAGGCCAACGCTCTAACTGCTGAGCCAAACCGGCCAGGGCTTGAGGTAGATTTTATACGTTGTTTCACCTTGGTCAAAAATTTCACCTCTCGGGGCCTTGGTTTCCTCATCTGTAAATTAAGGCTCATGACACATAAAGTTCCTAGTAGGACTCCTGGCATATATATGCTAGCTATAATGCTTACCATACAGTGTTAACTTACCATTAGTCATAATTCATAACTTAATGTTTCTGAGGTTCTCTACCCAGATTTCCAATTCAGGTCTTGCTAGAATATACAGTAATATTCCTTCTTAGGAAGAAAACGTTTTGGTTTTCTCTTTCCAGACAGAGTGGGAGGGAGAGGGAGAGAGAAACATTGATGTGAAAGAAACACATCAACTGGTTGCCTCCCACATGACCCCGACCAGGGCCAGGGACCAAACTGAAACTCAGGTATGTGCCCTTGACTGGAATCGAACCCGAGACTCTTTGGTCCTCAGGCTGGCACTCTAACCACGAAGTCAAACCAGCCAGGGCTTAGGAAGAAAACATTTTAACAACCATGTATTATTAACATTTCTCCATCACCGCTAGAGGAATTTTAATGATCTGGTATTTCACTGAAATTCTATTCATAATGGGTGTATTTGTCACCATGGAAATGATGGATTGTTTTCTGTTTTCCCCCATATTAAACAGAGGTTCTACCCTTCTACAAAATGAAACAAACTGCAGAATTTCCCTTATTAGAATCTTTATGAAAATTAGAATTTCTCAAATGAGCATAAATGTAAGAAGGGAAAAAATCAGCCAAAGTCCATATTTTAGGCAAAAAGCAATTGCTTCAATAATGAATTCCATATCAACTTAAGAGATATATTTTACTTCTAGACCAGTAGTTTCATGATCTCATAATTAGATTTAAAGTAATGTTTAGCATCCCACATAACTTCATGGCAGTCTATCTTCTTCCCTAGAGCCTACATTGATAGAAAAATCAATCAGCAATATTTTCTACTTTACTTTTCTAAACCATCACCATGAGAGAGGACCTACCTCATTTTCTCTTCAATTGCAGAACTGAATGTTGACTGCTTGAATTACACAGCAATAGACTATATTCTTGGAAGGTAACAAGGCACAACCTTTATGTGATTATAAAGTCTCTGATGCCCCAAAATAAACTTCCCTCCTCAGTCCTTACTCACCAACGAGCACAGTGATGACCTTGTTGCTGGCATACTGTTCTATCTCCCGCAGCCACTCAGGAAGGCAACGGAAGGATTCCTCACAGGTGATGTCATAGGTGAGGATCAAGGCATTGGCGCTTCGGTAGTAACTCTGGGTAATGGACCGAAATCTCTCTTGACCTGCTGTGTCCCAGATCTGAAGCTGTAAAGGTACGAGAAGGCTCAAGTTGGAGACGTAGAAAAGAAAGAAAGCATTGCCTCACTTTAGAAGTAGAAACACCTTTACCCAAATGATTTCATAGTTATTTTCTACCCTAAGGAAAAAGCACTTACAATTTTTTTTAATGTATTGTGTGTGTCTGGTTAGAGACAGGAGCTTACTTAGGATTTGGGGTTTTTTTTGTTTGTTTGTTGTTGCTTTGTTAAGATTTAAGAGTTTCCCTCTTACTCTTTTTCTTTTTGTTGTTAAATTTTTAAAAAATTGTTCTTCATTGATTTTAGAAAGAGAGAAAGGGAGAGGGAGAGAGAGACAGAAACATAGATGAGAGAGAACATCGATTGGCCGCCTCCTGCATGCCCCTCTCTGGGGATTTGGCCCACACCCTGGGCCTGGGCCCTGACCGGGAATCGAACTGGCGACCTCTTGGTGCATGGGTAGACGCTCAACCACTGAGCCACACCAGCCGGGCAAGTTGTTATTGAATTTAATGGGGTGATACTGGTTCACAAAACCATACAGGTTTCAAGTACACAACTCAGCAACCATCACCTGCACACTGCATTCTGCTCCCATGGCCCCAAGCAGCCTCTTTCTGTCCCCATTTCCCCCGCTTTGCCCACCTCCACCTACCCCCACCCGACCCCTGTTCCCTCTGGCTAACACCACACTGTTGTCTGTGTCTATGAGCTTTTATTATGTGTCACTTAATCCTCACAGTAACTATGAGATAGGAACCTTTACTGTATCCAATTCTCACAAGTCACAGAGGCATTAATTAACCTGCTCACATCTCACGGCCAGGATGTTCCAGAGCCAGTTCAACCAGGCATTATGGTCCCGAGTCCCTGCTCCTAACCACAATGCAGTATTCTGAGTCGGGATACAGGGCCACCTGTCATTCTGTGGTTGTTACACTTTCAGTCAGCAACTGGAGAGGGAGAAAATCCAACTTCTCCACCTTTTCCAGGTCAAAATTCAAATGAATATATTAAAATGTTATCTTCGTTAATGAAAAGAGGAAGGGTGCCATGGCAGACAAAAATAATAATTTCCTTCCACCCTTTTAAGCTCTGTGACCTTGAGCAAGTCACTTAGTCTCTTTAGGCTCCAGCGGTTTCTTTATAAAAAGAGGTTAGTGAATATATAAACCTGCTGAAAATTCCCATTTTCTGAAGTCATCTACCAGTTCTATGATATAATAGATGGTTCTAATAACAACAAAAAAAAAACAGGGCAAAACACTTCTCACTTCTCCCAGAATTTCCCTACACAGAGCAGAAGATAATGAAAGAGAACTGTTGAGAAATAACAACAATAATCTTCCCTTCTAATTGCATACATTTCACACGTCGCAAAATGTATTCACCCCCACTAACAAAACATCATTTCCTCAAAGAAGGCCTTCTGGCACCTTCAGATTAGGCCAGGCTCCCCATTCTCACCCCCACATATTCTCCCCTGCAACCTGCCCTGTAATTCTCCTTCATGTACCTGACACATTTTAAGCGTTTACTTATCTGCAATAATTTGTGTAATAGTTGTCTTCCTCACTGACCTGAAAGCTTCACGAGGGGGAAGTCTGAGACCATTTTACTCACAATTTTCCCTGCACTAAAGAGAGTGTCTGTCAAATGGTGGGATGTTCAAATATTTGTTGACAGTCTCATCTAGTCCTTACAGCAATCCAGTGTGTTAGGCGAGTTTATGCCTTTATTCCCCGGTACCTTCCTAACACTGTACATGGTACACAGTGGACACATTTGAATAATGGCTAACTGGAAGACAAAGGATTGTGGAATCACAAAGGAAGGATTAATTCTGTGTAATAATTAGTAGGACAGTAAGGAATTTTTCATAGATAAAATGTTTAAGTTTGATGACAGTAAGTTACTTGGGAGCCAATCCAGATAGGAAACTCCATCTCCTGACCGGTTACTCACAAAGCTGGGACCCCAGGCCTTCTCATCCCCAGATGAGGACGCATTTCATGCCGCTGCACTGAGTTTGCTCCTGGAGACTGATTTAAATGCACATGGGCATCCAGAGAGGAGGAGTCAGTTGGTGTCACCCTCTGCTCTTACCAAGTTAGGAAGAAACTGAAGAGTGACCAGTAGTCCCTGCCACCAATTAGCAGCACAAAAGCTCTCTGATGTGGAGTTACAGCTGCTCTTTGATGGTGTACATGAAAGTCTGTGCATGCTGAACACGACCATACAGATGTTCTGGCTTCTGCCTGGACAAAGGTTATTTCTGCTCTGTCTCAAATGTAGGGACATGGTTCCCCTCTGCCAGGATCTTAGAACTGCAGACTGTTGTTTTAATGCCACATTGAGCCCCTAAAAACACTTGTGATGGGATTTAACCCTGTAAATCACTAGAAATTAGTATGTTCTCAAAAAAGAAAGAAAGAAAGAGAGAGAGAGAGAGAGAGAAGGGAGGGGGAGGGAGGGAGGGAGGGAGGGAGGGAGGGAGGGAGGGAGGGAGGGAGGGGAAAGAAAGAAAGAAAGAAAGAAAGAAAGAAAGAAAGAAAGAAAGAAAGAAAGAAAGAAAGAAAGAAAGAAAGAAAAGTTAGAAATTAGTATGACTGGCACATCTTGAGAATAGCTTTGAGGATTAAAGCCACTGAAATGTTTAGAAATATTTTCTTAAAAAGTGATTGCATTGCCTTACCAAGATGCTTTCTCATAGGAGGCTACCTATTTCTAGCCTTATAGTTGACTCTTGAGGCTCTCCATATTCCATTGCCTTTATCGCTCAACTCGGCCTCACCACTCTCTCCGCAGTGCATTCGCTCCTTCTCAGCATTTACAGCTCATTAATACATGCAGAGCCCTGTACTAAGTACAGGGAGGACACAAAGATGACTAAAACACAATCCATGATCTCAAAGAGCTCTGTCTATAGGGAAGATTAGCACAATATTAACCATAATAAAATATGAGACACCCTTTTAAGGAGGCGCCAGCAGGAGAAAGTGCCCCCAAGTGTTAGTCCCATGCCAGTCCATCTGTTCTCACTGCGCAGCCACGACTTTCTAACCACTCTCCCCCCAGCATGGGCTACACTGCCACTTACACCTCTGCTGCCTCACCGCCACAGTCATCTATTGCAACCACTGGTTTACTAGTGAGTCGCCTTGCTAGACTTTCTTTAAGGACAAGGACTGTCTCTTAACTTTATTCACCGGTACCTTCCTAACACTGTACATGGTACACGGTGGACACATTTGAATAATGGCTAACTGGAAGACAAAGGATTGTGGAATCACAAAGGAAGGATTAATTCTGTGTAATAATTAGTAGGACAGTAAGGAAATTTTCATAGATAAAATGTTTGAGCTTGATGACAGTAAGTTACTAGGAAGCCAAGTGCTTTACCTAACACCGTGCTGGGAAAGAGCATCTACTACAACACAGGATGGATAAATAAACGGATGGACAGATGGTCGAATGAGCAAATATATGTGCATACTTTCAAGACTTTCCTATCTACACAAAATACACCTGATTAGAGAGAAATCCAAAGAAATCTTCTATTGCTATAATCAATCTCCTAAAGTTAAAATGTTGTAAACTAGCTTAGAGTTTTCCTTATGCATTTATTTATGATAGGCTAAAATATATCAATGGATAGGAGAACATTCTATACATGTTTCCATTATGTGTTCAATTCAAGGTCACCTTCATTCATGCAGAGCACCCGGAGAAAAAGGCCTCTTCCTCAGCTGTGCCTTTACTGCTTGGCATTAACTTTAATAGCTGTAAGAATCTTTACTACTTTTGATTTTCTGTCTTCAATCCTGGGAGCCATCCAAGGAAGAATGAGACTTGTGGAGGAGGGTGGGGGAGACGAGAAGTCAGAAGACAGATTCTGGTTGTACCCTGCCACTCGCCAGGTGGGTGATCTTTTTGCCACTGCCTCTCTGGGGCGCTGAGAAAACATGCAAACTACTAGCAAAAGACACTTAAAACCTCACCAAGAAGGGGTGGGCAGTAAATGTCCATGAACAAGGACAACAATAAGACAAAGGTTTGCCCAGTGAAGCCTGGGCAGCTCTGCCCTTTTCCACTGAGAGACAGAAGGAGTTGCTCCTCGTGTGGCCAAGTGTTAACAGGGCCCTGGGATTAATGTGGTTGAAAAGGGTCATTCTGCATCTTGAATCTACATACTTGGCTAGAATCACAGGCAAATGGGTTAGGACTTCATTTGGGAGATTGGCTAACTCTCACTGTCTATGGATGAATGTCCAGAGGCCTGAACAGGTGACGGCGACAGCAACGGTTCTGTCAATTCAGAGAAATAAGACACAAACCAGGGTCTCATGATGGAGTCATATGTTATAAAAAGATGGCTTTTTAGCTGAACACTTAAAAATGAGGTTATGGTTCACACAAAGAAGAATAAATCTAACACCTAACCTGGGAACTCAGGAAAGAAAAATAAGCCTGTTCTTAAACAGTAGGGACAATTTCTTTTTTTTTTTTTATCCTCACCTGAGGACATTTTTTGATATTTTGTTCAGATAGAGTGGGAGGGAGAGAGAGAGAGAGAGAGAAACATAGATGTGAAAAGGACACATCGAGTGGTTGCTACCCATACGACCCAACCAGGGCCAGGGACACACTGCAACCGAGGTACGTGCCCTTAGCGGGAACTGAACCCGGGTCTCTCTGGACCGCAGGCCGACGCTCTAACCACTGAGCCAAACCAGCCAGGGCCAGTAGGGACAATTTCTTACTCAGCCCTGTTCATTCCCAGTGCCTGGCACATGGCAAGAGCTAACATTTCTGGTCAAAGGACTTAACTCACACATATATACATACATAAATGGAAAACCTAAACATGGAAAGTAAAACGCCCGAACAGCAGCTCTCCTTACTCAGCTCCTCGGCGGCCGCTCTGCTGGAAGCACAGCGCTCAAGTGGCTGTTCCTGCCCAGCCTGCCGGATGCACTGCTGCCTCCTTCGATCCCCCCCTGGTGCCTTCTCCCCACCCAACGCACTCTTTCTGAGCTTTCCAGTCGGCATTTCCATGGGTTTTGCACCCCGTTTTTGCTTCTCAGGGCCCCCAGGTCTCCATCACTATTATATGTGGTGTAAACACTGGCCATAGGAGTCTTCTGTGGAGTCACAGCTGGACGAGACCCTGGAGAGCTTCTGTCCCCTACGCAGGAGACGCATCCGAAACACTACTCTGTATGTGTGAGACGCTGCAGGAGCACCCTGGAGCTTCTCTGCCCTTCCCGAAGCTTTGAAGGCAGGGGCACAGGTACACACCGGAGAAGGATGTAAATGACACGGACTCAAACTTGGGGTGCTTGGGTCGGGATCTAGAAGGGACTGATGCCACTGTTTCACCGTGCAGCCGATGCCAGAGCTGGGGCTCTTCCCATGGGCCTGAGCTCTGAAAGACCTCAGCGGCCTTCACTAACTCTAAGGGCAGGTCTCTACCCTCCCTCTATGTGATTTAGTCTCATTTCACCTTTCCAAAGCCTTCTTTCTTCCCTTGCTCCAAGGTGCCAAGCTTCCTGTGCCTTCACTCCCCTCTTCTTTCATGGCAGGGGGACCCCAGGGAGGCAGTGGGTGCACTAGCTCACAAAATTGGTTCAGATCCTGCCTACCTCCTTTCCTGTGAAGCCACAGATAAGTACGTCACTCAACCTCTCTGAAACCTATAAAGTGAAGATAATTTACTAGTTAACTGACAAGAGTTATAATGAAGATTAAGTCAAATAGGACCACACACACAAACTCACCGAGCAGAGGGACTGACACATAGTAGGTACTTGCTAAGCAGCACCTCCCTTCTCCTGTTATTGATACCACAGTTCTTACTGATACCAAACTATCCAGAGGCCACAAAGGGGAAGGGAGAGATTGTGGATCCCTCTTGAACCCCTCCTCTAGTTTCTCTCTCTTGCTAGGAACAGAGATGTGATGGAGAAAGTAAATGATCCATGTGACTGAATAACCCATAACCAGTGTGGGAATCCACTGATCCTTCATGAGGCTGCTGTTCAGACAAGGTAGCACCACTTTCTAGCCCAACTCAGGAGATCCCAAAAGGAAATTTCTGCCTTGTTCTTACATCACCTCTGATGTGAATGAAGAAAGGACAAACTTGCTTTAGCCCTTCTTTCTCTGTCTTCCCATTTGTAAACCATCATCCACAATCCCTTCCTGGCCCCACAAAAGGGAATGAGCTGTGTTTGGAAATAAGCTGCCATAATATTCCATAATAAATATTATGAAAACTCTACTTCTCTCACATAGCACAATAAAAACTTATTGAACCCTCAGCATCTTACCTTTACTTTTTCACCATTAATCTCCACTGTCTTAATCATAAAATCAACTCCAATTGTGGCTCCTTGCCCTGGGGGGAAAAGACCCTAAAGGAGAAATAATAGAAAATAACAATTAAGCACATCTTTCAATTAAATTAAATTCTCCCACTTCCCCATCACTGCCCATTACCAGCCCCTTCCTTTGGCTGAGTTAACCAGTAGAGAAAAGAACTCTGGCTAGTGCCTTGGGAGCCCTGTTTAATGTAATTTTGCAGGTGTGTATGTTTTGAGGGAAGGAGAAAGGAGGGAGACAGAAATTCTGGAAAAAAAAAAAAAGGAAAGAAAGGGAAAGGGAGAAAAATAAAGGAGAGGAAGACAGGATGAAGGGAGAGAATTGGGAAAGGACGGGGGATCTGATTTCAAACAATGAAACAGAAAAAAATCAGACAGGAGGATAAGGCTGAGAAACATGGAGCTACAGGGATGAGATCAGGATTGTTAGGGTGAGGGCAAAATGGGTGGGTTCTCTGAAAGAGGTATTACCAAAGAAGATTAAAACTAATTATCAGTCTAGGGCATGGTCACCCAACACGAGAAACTCAATGCAGTGTGAGAAAAATGAACGAGACAGTGAAGCTTTTGGATTACCCTCTGCCCTGAGGGTGATAACTTTATAGTTACATGAGATCAGGGGCAATGATACTGAGAGGGTCACTGAGGAAAACAAAATCATTCGGGGAGAAAGTCTAGTAGAAGTAGCACTAAACCAGGAGATATCAGCCTTAGGAGAATTCTGTGTGACCTCAGGCAAACCAGTTCCCCCCTCGTTGGGCCTCAAATTCAGTGAGTTTAAGGGTGATATAAGCATTTCAGAACAAAAATAATTTTACCTCAAACTGGAAACTATACTTGAAACACTCTGTCAAAATGTAATTTACTGTTACATAATATTTCCTGTAAGTTTAGGGAGGGAGTTGGCAGTAGGAAGGAGTTCTATCAAGAAAGAACACTTCACCTAGTTTCTCTTCCCTCGTCACTTGTATTCCAGAATTTCCAGAAATTAAATTAAAATGGATTCTATTGGCTCTGGCAGCTAAGATCGGATCATCTTTAATTAAGTCCATTCCTTAACAAGAAAATTCTTCAATTAATGTTTAAACTTAAAAGACTGAGCTTCAAACCAACAGAAAATGTTCCATTGCATGTCTGCAAAAAATGTCAACATAAACATTCATAACTTTACTTACAAATATTGAATCAATTTTCTTCTATTTTGGTTTGGCTCAAACACAAGGCTGCCAAGCTTCAAGTTTATAGCTCCAGCTGTTTTGCAGTTAACAAATGCCACAAAATAAAACAAATCCTTCCCAATGTCTTCTCTCCTCATTTTGTTCCCCAACTCCTCATGCCTCTGAAACAGCTGAATCCAATTCATTTTAACTGTCTATTAAATAACAAAACCAAACATAATCCCGTCTATGAAATACAAACTTTTGGGGGAGCTGAGGGACTGGGAGGGGTAAAAAGCACACAGAAATGAAAAATAAGGGGTAATGTGCTTACTGGTAAAAAAATTAGTGTTCAAAAATAGAAGCATTTTTTTTTTTTTTACCTCTAACAACAAGGTTTCTGCTTTTAAGAAGAAATGCAAGATTTCTGTGGTTTCAGAGGTTAGAATATGCAAAAGATAAAAATGATCAGGCTGAGAGCTGGGAGACATGGGTTCTAATACTAGCCTTGCCACTAACATGGTATGAAATCCTACAAAGTTATTTCATCCATCTAGACCTGAGTTTTTCATCCATAAAATGAGAGCAGCAGGCTAAAGACTCTCTTTCTGTAACAAGACATGGACAAAGGAATTTCTGAAAAAGGGACTGAAAACTTCTCTACATCTCTGCAGTCTTCTCCTCCTGCCACAAGCAGAAAAGACAGCTAATGTTAGGTGGAAGTAAAACCAGTTGGAGTTTCCAATATGACGCCATGGTTTTGACTGAGCCCAGCTATGTTAGCTCATTACCCTTGATTTCGACAAGCTGAGACTTCGTAAAAAATGCAGTTCTATTGTGTTCATTATCATGGGAAAAACCCTGACATTTCCAAAGGGGCCTCTGTTCTAACGCTGTTTATCTTATCCAATCTGCCTCTCCAGTTTTCCACAGGACCACAGATGTCATTGCTTCAAGGGGCCTTGGAGCTCACCAGGCCCCTAATGTGCCTCAGGGAGGCCCAACCAGGGTAGGTCACAGATGATCAAGGGCAGAGCTGGGACTGTCCTGACTCTCAAGACAATGTCCTTTCCACGGCACCAGGCTGCCCTAGCCTCAGACAGATCTAGTCTCAATGCAAGATGCCTGCATGATAATCCTGAAAAGGATGTCATTCATATCTTTTCCAGAAAAACACAAAAGAAGGTCAACCTCAGAATGATTTCCCACAATTTCTGTATGAAAACAAGTGTATAATCTCTGGCAATAATTTTCAAAAGGGCAGCCCCAAAGGAAATTTGTACTTAGATCACAAGATAAGGACTCAACCCAGAGGGAACATTTTATTTAGTTCAAATAGTCCTTCACTGTTCTCATTTCATTTCCATTTAACACATCTAGAAAAATCAGCATATTTCGTTCTGAACCAAAATAATTCCCTCGGTTTCCTGGGAGGATTTGAGAGGGCAAAGGCAGGGAGTTTGATTTGTTTAATTTGTATCTGAGCTGTTTTTTAATTAATGTTTAGGTTTAATTTGATATCCAGATTCATTTGTTTCTCCCTTTAGATTACTATTCACTAACAATCTATTTATTAATCTAATCATCTATTTTTTAATCCTCACCTGAGGATATGTTTATTGATTATCAGATGCGTCCCGTACGTACCCCGACCGGGGATCAAACCTGAAACCTAGGAATGTGCCCTGACCAGGAATCAAATCCCAACCTTTTGGTATACAGGACGACGCTCCAACCAACTGAACCACCTGGCCAGGGACTAATCATCTAGTTTTGATGCTGCACACTGAAAACAAAATGACTTGCCCCTTTCGTGAAAGGAAGCAAGCAACAAGGGCCATGGGAGGGTGGTGGTGACACAGAAAGCCACGCTCCCTTGAGGTTTTCTTTTTGGTACGTGTCCCTAGCGGGAACCAAACCCCGGACTCTCTGGTCCACAGGCCAACGCTCCAACTGCTGAGCCAAACCGGCCAGGGCTCCCTTGAGGTGTTTTAAGAGCTCTAGCCTAGGCTACAAATCTGGAGCTCTTTCAAAGGGAGCATTAACAACCGGCAGCCAGGAGACGGGCGCGGGTCAGTCACACATCCCGTTGGTTGCTCCTATCCCCACAGGCCAGACTGAGAAAGCCAACCCTGGACTCCTGAGTTCTCTTACCTGAGTGAATCGTCGTACTAGGCACGTCTTCCCCACGCCGGCATTGCCAATCAAAACAATTTTAAACAGGAAATCATAATCTTCCATACTCATTTACACAGCTGCAAGGCAAACAAACACAGGCAAGAGTGAGATGGGGGCCTGGTGAGACCTGCCCACAGAGCTCAAGCTGCACCGGCCCTGTCTGCTCGGGAACAGTGGGTCTGACTCATTTGAGGAGCATTTTAATGCTCCCCTCTGGTGACTGCCAGCGACACAGGTGTTTGGTCACAGATGGACTTTATTCCTTCCCAGCGACTTCAGACCACAGAGAGTAAGTGACACAGATGTTCTTTCACCCAGTAACCTTTATACTTCCAAGTCGTCAGGTCGCAGGTCACTCATGTGATAGATAAGGTGTGTTTTTGCGTGGAAAGGAGATTACAAATCTACGTGAAGACAAGCTGGGGGTGTGAGGAAGCAGGGCAAAGGAGAGTCCATTCAAAGCTTCAAGGTGGTTTATGTACAGTCTGTGTGCCTCTGGGAAGAAGGGCTAGGGACTGGGAGTCTGAAGGAAGGGGAAGAAACTAGAAAGGAACCTTTTAGTTTCTTGCAAGTCCTAGGGGCTATTGGGTCTCACCAGTGGGGTTTATTGCCATCTTTCTCTTCTACCACCACTCACTGTTATCCACCTCCTGCCAGCACGCTGATGCTACAGGGCCTCCCAAAGGGCCTGTCTCCATTCCTATGGCCTTTGGTATAAATTATTTGCTCTGTCTGGGATGCCCTCCCTCCCACTCTTTCTGCATCATGAGATCAGTTCTTTCAGGCCCAATGCAACCATCTCTTTGTCTCTGAATTTCTCACGGATCTTCCCCAAATAAAGTTAAATACCTTCATTGTTCCTCTGTCCTGAAACTTTACTTGCTATATACAATTATTTGTTTAAATGTCTATCCCATCCTTGAGGGAAGGGACTACATCTTTTAGCTCTATTTTCCTAGCCCATGAAACAGAGTTAACCTAGTAAATGACTATTCCAGAATTAAAGAATTAAGTAATGGTCATTTTGCTTAAATGTAGGCCTTAGTTTCCCCAACTATGCTAAGTACTATACACTCTACTTCAGAGGACTGCTGTGAAGATTAAAAAAAAAACTATACAAAAGAGCCTTGGTATCCATAAAGCCCTATCCTAGCAAAAACAACTGCACTCTGTGGAGTACCTACGATAGTACTGTGCTAATTACCATAGGAAACACAGAGATGAGACCATCTCTGCCCTCAAGTCCAACACAAGAAAAGTCAAACAACAAAAACAAAATTCAATTCACGTCAATTAGCAACAAAGCTCATTTCATAAGGTGTAGGCATAACAAGCCCAGTGGACTCTGGAGGAGGAGGAAAAGGATGACAGCGAGCCCGTGGATGCTTGGGAGAGCTAAAGAGGCCTCAGGGCCACTCCCACTAGCCAGCTGAAGGGCAAAGGACTGCAGGGTTGCAGGGCAGAAGCAGAGCCCAGGGTACCGAGACCTGGCAGGTAGCTAGAGGAGTAGGTTCCCTGTGTGCAAAGGTGATTTCTATGTAGATTTCCATTTCAGCTGGTCCTTGGAAAGATGACAGACAGCCAGGCCACATGCAGCAGGCAGCTCGTGGGGTTCTGCATCAGTTCATGGGAACGTGAAAGAAAACATTTTTCTGTCAAGAACCTGGGTCCATAAGAAGTCATTGCTCTTGCTGTATGCCAGGCAAGTTACTTGGCACTTTATGTTGATTTCCCTTGTTTTCCTAAGCCTAAATGTAACATTTATTTATGTTACTCATTTTAAAAGTAAGTAAACTGAAGATAAAGGAAATTAAGCAGGTAGCCTGAAGTCAGAAAGCTAACAGCCAGACAGACCTCAAGTTCAGAAGGATGTGGTGTCATCATGAAAACTCGAGCTTTGGAGCCAGAGAATCCTGGGTTCAAGTTCTGACTGTACTGCCTTCTAAGTCTATGCCTTGGGGCAAGTGAAATTGTTTTACTCTTAACTTCACCACCAACAAAACACCTATATCACAGCGTTGTGGTGCTTGAAGTAACTGACAAAAAGCCTAATAACAGTATCTGGCTCTTGGTCACCCAAAATCCTCACTGTGACTCACATTTTCCGTGATCTGCTTCCTGCCTTCATTATTGCCAGTGCCATCTCTCACCATGCCTGGGCTCACTAGACTTCTTCAGTTTCTTAAACACCATGAGATTTTCTCTTCAGACCTTCACATGTACTGTTCCTTCTGCACAGAACACTGCCCCTAGCCCAGTCAACTTGTATTCCTCCTTTAGCTCTCAGCTTACACATCACTCTCTAGTGTCCTTCTCTGACCTGTGAGGGAGGCTGGGCACCCTGCTGCATGCTCCCATAATACCCTCTCCTCTCCTTTAGTAATACTCACCATGCTTCACTGTACTTAATCAATATGTCTGTCTCACACTGCAACATCAGGCCTCAGCACCTTGGCCCTACACACACACACACACACACACACACACACACACGCGCGGGCTGCATTCTTTTTCTGTGCTTAGGTTGTTTGCCACACCTTTACTTCTCCATCTTTGGCAGAGGTCAAAGAAACAAGCAGAATCCAGAGGACAGCATCCAAATACAAAGGCCTGGGAAACAGGACTCCCACGAGCAGGTTAACGGTGCCCAAATCCTGCACCTTCAGCAAAGGAAGGTGACACGTTGAGTCAGTGTTCATCATCAAGTCTCACATAGATATCACCTGGAGCGAGCCACAGACTAAAAATCAAGGCCCTTCTTCTTTCTAGAAGAAATTACTTTAATGCTCTGTCGAATGTGTTTTCAAATAAACATCTGGGGGGGAGAGTGTTGGGAATCTTTAAAAATGCAGGCTGTCTGGGGCTAAGGCCAGACTGTAAACTCCAGGGTACCTGCTGCGGTTACTGTTCTATTTCTAATAGAAACACAATGCTGAATGAAAAGCTCAGAATTCTCTGGAAACTACAGTCTGAGGAAGCCCTTTTGTTGGGTAAGTAATGTAACAGTTCGGGCAGCATGGATCACCATGAGGCAGCTTCCCAGGCAGGGAAACCCATTCAGAAGCAGTCAGCTACAACCAGCCCTAAATGGACAACAAAGTCACACCTTGTCTGGGAAGCAAACACGTGCCAGGATATGCCACTGGCCAAGCACTATTCTAGGAATTTTATATTCTATTATTGTTAATAATAATAATAGCTGACACTTATTCAGTGTTTATGATGTGTCAGGTTCTCTTCTACATGTATTCACTCATTTAATCCTCACAACAATCCTGTAAGGTAGGGACTATTATCATCCCTAGCTTTCAGAAGATGAAACTGGGGCACAGAGAGGTTATCCTAAACACGTACAGCTAGTTCATCATAGGACCAAGATTCAAACCCAGATCCAGCAAACTCCAAAGCCCAACTCCTGAAATACCATGCCACGGCCCCTTGCCTCATGGTTGACAGCACTACTCTGCCACGAGGGCTCAGCTGAATGGGCCCCAGCCCCTTTGAACTACAGTGCTCTAGAATCTCCCTGCACTGGAAGCAGCACCCCCACATTGATAGGGTCACACACTGACTACAGACCACACAAGCACTGCTCCTCACTGTGCCCTCAAGGTCAGGTTTCTATTGGGAGCTGGACCCAGACTTTTTCCTGCATACCACACCCACAATTCAGTTATCATTCATCCACACGACTAAGTACCAGGCACAAGGTTCTCGGATAAACAAGCAAAACCTCAAATAATATAATCACTACAAGAGCTCTAAATAAGTGGAGATATGCCTAAGAGTCAAAAAAGGAAAATTAGACAAAGAAAAAATTCGTTTTAAAAAGATATAGGAGCCCTGGCCGGTTTGGCTCAGCAGTTAGAGCGTTGGCCTGCGGTCCAGAGAGACCCGGGTTGCAGTTTGTCCCCAGCCCTGGTTGGGTCGTGCGGGTGGCAGCCACTCGATGTGGCCCTTTCACATCGATGTTTCTCTCTCTCTCTCTCCCTCCCACTCTATCTGAACAACAACAACAAAAAAAGATATAGGAAATATGTACTTTGCAAAGCTTAAAAAGAAAAAAAATCTAAGTAATGTGATTTGGCAACATAAATCATTTATCAAAGTGACCTTTTTATTTTTTATTTATTTATTTTTTAAACCTCACTCAGAGTGGGAGGGAGAGTGGTGAGGGGAGAGAAACATCGATGTGAGAGAGACACATCCACTGGTTGCCACCCACACAACCCTAACCAGGGCTGGGGACAAACTGCAACTAAGGTACATGCCCCTAGCGGGAACCGAACCCGGGACTCTCTGGTCTGCAGGCCGACACTCTAACCTCTAAGCCAAACCGGCCAGGGCTCAAAGTGACCTTTTTAAAAACAAAACTATATTCCACTGTTACATATCAGAACATTTTCCCCTTTGCCCTTTTGGTCTAGGATAACATAAAGTCAAGCCTTCTGGTGAAGAGATGGCCAGATCCTTACCCTGCCTTCTGGTCCCCAGACCCTGTCCAAGAAAAAAATAATTTCAGAGCACGTCCTTATTCAAAAACCATATGCCTCACACAGGTCCTTTTCCCTTTCAGGGTCTCAACCATGGTCTGTAAAATGAGGGGGCTGGGTGGACAGACACCACAACCCCTCCCCAGGACAGGGTGTGCTGCCATTCTCTTATCCCACAGAGGCAGCATGAATGTGAAACCAGGAGACCCAAGTCTGTCACAGAGCTGTGTCAAGTTTCCTCCTCCATAAAATGGGGATAATATTAGAATCTCTATCACTGAGTGGCCTGGGAGGCAAATAAAATAACACCTGGAAGAGTGACCCTTTTTAAAATAAAATAAAAATTTTTAACCCTCTGACAAGAATCACATAGTATGGATTACATAACACACAGCCAAATGAAAAGGAAAGCAAATCACCTAAAATCTTTCCCTATCCACACCCCCTACTGGAGATAATGACAGCTAACATTTTGGTATACATCCTTCTAGTTTTTATTTTTTTCCTTTGTATTGAATTTATTGAGGTGAGACTGGTTAACAAACTTATACAGGTTTCAGATGCACAATCCCACAACACATCATCTGTATACTATATTGTGTGTTCACCACCCCAAGTCTCCTTCCATCACCATTTATCCCTCCTATATCCTCACCCCCTTTCTTCTAGTTTTTTTTATTTACATATACTTACATCTATGCATGTATTTTTTAAATTTACAGCTTTTTAAAACAAAACCAGAATGACAACATTATACAAAGTTGTGTTGTTGTTTTTTCTATAGAGAGGTATTTTCCCAAAATCCAATATCAGAACTTATGGTCTACAAACAGAGACTGTCAGCATCCATTCAACACTTGCTCCTATAGCCCTAACTACTCAGGAATGGGGTAGGAGAGAACAGCGACCTACCCTTGAGAAATACTACATACCACAACCCAATGTTGCAGATTTAGAAGGTTCTGAAAATTCCCATTGTGAAGAAAACTGGTTAACTTTGTTTAATCCAGGATTTACCAAGTGGTTAACTTTGTTTAATACAGGATTTACCAAGCATGATTTTAGCTCAGAATTCTTTTCTCCTATAACACCTTTTAATGCCCTTTGCTACTAGGGCTCCATGAAGCATTAGTATGGTAAATGCTATGTTATAGCATTTGAAATCAGGACCACCCAGGTATGACTGCTAGAAGAAGGAAGGAAGAAAACAAGGAAGGAAGGGAAAGAGGGAGGGAGGGAAAAAAGGAGGAAGAGGACACCCAGTTAAATTTTAATTTCAGATAGCAATAAATAAATTTTAATATGTTTGTTCCAAATATGACATGGACATATGAATACTTTTTTAGTATAAAAGTGTGACCTTCCCTGGCCGGTTTGGCTTGACATTAGAACATTAGCCCGCAGACCAAAGGGTCTCGGGTTCAATTCCCAGTCAAGGGCACGTACCTGGGTTGCAGGTTCAATCCCTGGCCCCAGTCGAGGTCGTGCAGGAGGCAGCCAATCGATGTGTCTCCCTCACATTAATGTTTCTCTCTCTTTCTCCCCTGCCTCCCTTCCACTCTTAAAAAAAAAAAAAGGAAAAATATCCTCGGGTAAGGATTAACAAAACAAAAAGTGTAACCCAAATACTATGTGAGACATACTAACACAAAAAAATCATTAGTTATCTGAAATTCAAATTTAACTGGGCATCCTAGATTTTATTCGGCAACCCTGCCCAGGGAAAACTTGAGTCAGCAAGTCTAGTAGAAACAGAGGCCCTGAACACAACACCAGGCACACCCAGAAGCTGGGGGGGGGGGGGGGGGGCCAAAGCATAAAAAACAGGATATGCCTGAGGAATCCAAAACAACCAAACGGAATAAAAAAGGGCAACAAAAACTGAAGAAGGCATTACTGAGCTGGGGCTAGATGCTGGACCACACTTTGGGGACCAGCTCATACGGGGCTCTGCAGGTGAAGTCTCCCTCCTGGACAACCCCAGAGTGCTGTGGGCCTTCCTCCAAGTACATCTAGGCGTGTGCACCTGCCTGGTGGAGGGGGCAGTGTTCTACATGTCTAATACCCCTGCTGTCCTTAAGGACAAGAAGCACATTTCAACAAGACACTCATGTCTGCATGTCCCACTGCTGTGCTCAAGATGTATGCATTGAATTGAAAGCGTTTGATCCATCTTTCGCTCTAACAAGGTTCTGTCTCAGGAAGCTCATTATTGCTTAATTACTAGAAGGCAATTACTGAACATTACTATAATCAACTGCTGCAAGCTCACTTGCTTTCCATCAGCTGTTAATTTCATGTTATTGCAAGGTAATTATGCTCCTCAGCCAGGAACGTCAAACACCCACCTGTACTGTGGCTGCTCCTCATTCACCAGGCCGTAATCGCCAGCCTTTTTATATGGTCCCTTACAGCTTACACAATGCTTTCACAGCTGAGATCTCATCCGGACCTACCAATGATCTCATGATTGGTTCTTATTTAATATGCAGGTAAGGAAACTGAGGATTTAGGTGATAAAGTACCTCACCTTAAATCATATCCTAGTGAGCTGCAAGGTGACCTCTGTATCCTAGCCACCTAGAACTTCTCCCCTTTGCTGGAACACACTATGTAGTACCAGGTTCCTGAGTATTTGGACCATAATTTGAACACGTAATGTGTGCCAGGAACTATGCTAAATGTTTTCCATATATCATCTTACTTAACCTTTTCAACATCCTCATTAGGTAGGTATTATTATTATTATTATTCCCATTATACAAATAAGGAAATTGAAGTTCAGAGAGATTAATTAATTTGCTCAAAATCACACAGCTAGTGAGTAAAAGTGCACAATTCAAAACCCACATCTTTCTGGGAAAAAGTTAAATTGGAATTCTCTCTCATTCTTTATGCTAAAATAAATTCCAGATAAAGATCTGGATTAAAAAAAAAAAACAAAAAAAAAAAACATGAAAGTACCATAAGAAAGCATGATATACACACAAAATCTTAAAGTAGGGATGATCTTCTAAGAATTACTCAAAATCAAGACCATAAAATAAAGAGATTGACCAATGTGACTAATTAAAATTTTTTAAAATTCTGCACAGCAAAACAAAAAAGAAGAACTGATTAAAATATCTGAAATACATATAACTAAGGGCTAACCTCCTTAAATGCATAAAGAGTTCCTAGAAATCAATAAGAAAAATTGAATAATCCAACAGAAAAAATGGTCAAAGGACATGAGCAGATAGTTTACAGGACAGGAAATTAAAATGGCACTTAAATATTTTTTAAATGATCAGCCTCACTCATAGAGTAAATCAAACTCTAATAAACTTATAATTCATAATTATAAATTATAATTATATATTTTAATTTTAAATATAAATTATACTTTATAATGAAAACTATAATGAATGTTTAATAAGAAACCATTTTTCTGTGCAGACTGGCAAAGTTCATCCTGTTACTGGAGAGACTATGGAGCAATGGGGCCCTGGTACACTGGTGGTGGGAGGTAAATCAACACCACCTTTATGGAGGGCAATACTGTCTTAAAACAAAAAGGCTATTATGAACCCTCTGACCAGCAATTACACTACTAGGAATCGATCCTACACTTTACTCACACATGTGTGCAGGGACACGTGGAGTAGGATATTTATTACAACAGTGTTTGCAATAGCAAATATGAAACAACCGAAGAGTCCAGCAGGAGGAAAACGGTTGTACAGATTGTGGAAACTATACATCAGTGTACCCCACAGTCTACTATGGACATCTGCAATGCGTGTTAAGTGAAAAAAGGAAGGTGGAAAGTGACGTGTATAGTATGAAAAGGGAGGCATATCATTATATATCTGTATACACATGAAGGATCTCTGGAAGGATACAAAAGAAAACTGGCAACAGTGTTTGCCTCTGGAGAGGCTATAGTATCTAGCTCTTTCTAAGAAGGAAGATAACCTCCAACTCTTAACCAATTATACTCTAACCTTCTATTCAGTCTATAATAGTGCTGAAAAGTCAAGCCAGTTTTCTTAATACAGTGAGAGAGGGCTTTTTAAAAACAATCTGTTTGGGGTGCTCTATTTCTGTCTTTTTCTTTGCCTTCCTGCTGCACCCTTTCACATGACACGGAAGGACTGTCCCACCCAGACTCAGGTGGCTTTTTCCAGTTAATGGTGAATGTACCACTGCTTCTCTATTAAACCATATCTCAGCACAGCAAATCCCTGCATAGTAGATTCATTCTTTCATGCCAACTTCCCTCCAAACCAAGTACCCACCATATGACAGCCAAAACCAATAGGTAGAACAATAGCTTATTTGTGTCACAAATAAATATAAAACTCTCAGAAATTACTCTCACTGCACTCTGACACACAATCTTCCTAAAGAAGCAGAAGGAGCCCTTTTCTCCCCATTTTATAGAAATGAATTTGAAATCAAAAGAGTGTCTTGCCCTGGCTGGTTTGGCTCAGCGGTTAGAGCGTTGACCTGCGGTCCGGAGAGACCCGGGTTCGGTTCCCGCTAAGGGCACGTACTTCGGTTGCAGTTTGTCCCCGGCCCTGGTTGGTCATGCGGGTGGCAGCCACTCGATGTGTCCCTTCACGTCGATGTTTCTCTCTTTCCCTCCCACTCTATCTGTACAAAAAAAAAAAAAAAAAAAGGAAAAATATCCTCGGGTGAGGATAAAAAAAAAAAGAGTGTCTTGCCTCGGGCCATGCAGCGTGCCAGCAACAACCAGGAGAGCACTCAGGGGTCCCCTGACGCTACATCAGAGCTGCTGCTAGGACAAATAAGGTCTGTGGAGACAACTCCCTACTGAGCAAGGACACAGCACAACCACCAGAGAGGCTGGCATGGACCCAGAGATGACAGGGAGTTCGAAAGCAGTCCTTGGGGATATTTTTAAAGACATGTAAAATAATAATAATAATAATAATAATAATAATAATAAAGTAAGCCTAAGACTTCCACAGTATTATTTTCAAAAAGTAAAACAGCAAACTATCTTATTTTATTCTTTGTATATATTGTCTTCTCTATTTTCCTATTTCCTAGAAATACAAAATACATTTGGGATATCAGACATGTAAGGAAATAGAAAATTATTCCTTGAAACAGTGTTTCATCAGCATTATCTGAAGCAAATGTCTGATTCAGATTGTTGGAGTAATAGTACTCTGTCCTTCCATAGGGAGAAGGTGTCACTGCACTGAGCACAGATTTGGTTTCCTACCGAGAGGAGAAGGGAGGGCCCTGCACTGGACCCCCCCGCTCAGTTAACTCCCCAGGCAGAGCTCATTGGTTTTGTACCGTAGCACTAGGGCGCAGGTGCTTGACAGAGAGAAGTGGATGCTCCTGGAAATACTAGCACCTTGTTTCCCCGGGAAAAGGAAGATACCCTTCCCACTCATTAAGCCCTTTCCAAGATGGAGAGATTCTGTCTGCAAATCATGTTTGTTGAACTGATCTTTAAAAAGGCCCTTCCAGACCCAACTTGCTGTTTCCGTCTCCTGCACAAGCAGGCCAGGTCCCCTTTGTTGTCCTCCTCCAAAAATAATACCACCAGCAAAGAGGGGGGGGCAGTGTTTGTCCTGTGGCTCTCCTCGTTCTCTAAATCAGGGACTGTGTCTAATCTTTCCTCTGCAGAAGCTTTCCTGCCCCCGTCTGGCAGGCCGGAAGGACCTCCTTATCAGCATCTTCAGTCTCCTCCCCCGGGGGCTGAGCACACAGTGTAGCCTGGCCAGGCAGTCAGAGGTCAGGGCTGCCGCCTACAGTGGGCTCCAGGCTTCCCTCCTCCCCAGGGACCCAAGGCCTACCAAGGACAGAGGTATCTCCTTCCCTGCCAGGAGTCTGAACCTCTTTCAGCTGTTCACACAGATTCCTTACGCACTGGAAGCAGGAGAAAGTAAAAGGGAAGAAGGTGTCCACATGCTCTGGGACTCACATGGATGAGGATAAAATGTAGGAATTCGCCCGAGTTTGAGCAGCTTCCATGAGAATGACTATCTGTCTAGATAGGAGCTCTACACACACCTGCCCATTTAATCCTTGAGTCAGTGCTGTTGGGAGGGATTTCTCAGTTATTGTTCCTATCAATGAGCTTTCACATTTACACAGCACCTCAGGTTTGAAGTGCTTTTCTAATGGTCTAATCTGCATCTTGGCAAATTCCAATGTGAAAGACAGGTAGAAATTCTTTCTCAACATGGTCCCCCCCCCCCCCCACACACACACACACAGCATGCCAAAAGCCATCTGCCATGAAGGTCCACAGATTTTCTTTCAGAAATGTTGCTTGAATTCCCCCTCTGCTCCAGCTGGTCTCTGCCGCACCCACCTGGCCCAGGCCCTCGTCAGCCGTCACCCAGCCTGTCTCCTGTATACTTCTAATCAGGTGAAGTATAACACGGCACAGCCTTCCTCAATAGCAAGTTTTCCATTTTCATCAAAAGCCTTAACAATGTGCATACTTTTCGACCTCATAATTCTGCTTGGAAGACTTTTCCTAAGGAATGCTTCCAAGATGTGCACAGAGATTTCTTCACAAGAAAGTTCACTCCAGTATTACTTAAAATAAACCCCACAAATGGAGATAGGAGTAAACCTCCATTCATCAGAAGAGAGATTATACCTTCATAGAGCCACATGATGTAACATGATGAAATCTATACCTGGGAGGAAATACTTTTTTTTTTTATCCTCACCCAAGGACATTTTTTCATTTTTTGTTCAGATAGAGTGGGAGAGAGAGAGAGAGAGAAACATCGATGTGAAAGGTACACATCAAGTGACTACCTCCCGTTGGGGACAAACTTCAACCGAGGTACATGCCCTCATCAGGAACTGATCCCAGGGCTCTCTGGACCGCGGGCCGATTCTCTAACTGCTGAGCCAAACCGGCGCAGGCAGGAAATACATTTTTAATTTATTTTTAATATGTTTTTATTGAGTTTTTAGAGAAAGAGAAAGGGAGAGAGAGTTAGAAACATTGGTGTGAGAGAGAAGAATTGATCAGCTGCCTCCTGCACTCCCCCTACTGGGAATTGAGCCCACAACCTGGGATGTACCCTGACCAAGAATCGAACTGGGACCTCTCAGTCCAGGGGACAATGCTCAATCCACTTCACCACATTGGCTGGGCATTTTAAAAATGCTTACCTCTGGGTGGTGGGATTTATGGATAATTTATTTCCTATTTTATATATTTACGTATCTTTAAATTTTCTTCAATAAATATGGAATTTAGAAACAATATCCTTTACTGAATATCACAGGGACTCAATACTGGTAAGGGAAACATGAGACAGACACACACGTATACAGCCAGTGACCACCCACATTCAGCAGGCTCCTCCAGAAATCATGACTTTACTTGGTACAAACCAAAGCCCTTAGAGAGGTCAAAGCCTTCATGCACTGAGCTCACTGCTGGGAATTCACTTTCAGGAAAGAACCGAACAAACTCAAAATGCTAAGTGAACAAAAATGCTCATTACCTCTTATCAAGAGAACTGGAAACAGTCCAAATGTCCAACAAGGGACAGGTCAGTGTGGAACATCAGCACCCTGGAATGCAGGGCAGCTGTTAGAAATGCCAATTATGAACACTATGAACAAATATGGAATAATGTTGGCGGCAGGCTGTAAAATAAAAAGAATGCACAGAGCCGCATTTCAGGACCAGAGCTACGGAAAACAAGCACGTGAACAATGGCACTTCAAAGTAAGAACATGTGCTGTTTTAGGATTATGGGATTACAGGGAGCTTATTATTTTTTAAGTTTTGTCCTTTTTAAACAAGTTTTTAACATTTTGCATGTACCACAGACACATTATTTTAAAACGTAGAAAACACAGCAAGGGGGCCCTGGTCGGTTTGGCTCAGCAGTTACAGCATTGGCCTGTGGTTCGGAGAGACCCGGGTTCGGTTCCCGCTAAGGGCACATATCTCGGTTACAGTTTGTCCCTGGCCCTGGTTGGATTGTGCGGGTGGCAGCCACTTGATGTGTACCTTTCACATTGATGTTTCTCTCTCTCTCTTCCTCACTCTCTCTCTCCCACTCTATCGGAACAAAAAAAAAAAAATGTCCTCGGGTAAAGATAAAAAAAAAAAAAACACAGCGAGGGAGAGGATAAATTACCAAAAGGAACACGATCATTATCAGTATTTTCATGTGCCTCTCCCTGTCTCTTTTTCCTGTGCACTGGGTGGGATGGTTTGGATTTTATCACTGTAATCATGTTCAAGTTTTCTTTAAAGTAGTTACAAAATCATTTCAAAATCAGTGAGCTTAATGTAAGACCTGTAAGAGAAAACATCGTGTGGTTTTTTCAAGTTTTGTCAAGAGAACTGACCTAATATAATGTCTGTTTGCAACAACAATAAAAAAAGGCAGAAATATTGCACCACTGTGACAGAATAGACAGATTGATCAAAGTTCCTAATGCTTGCAGCAGACTCTTAAGCCTATTTCAGGAGCCATAAGCCAGGAGCATGTGTTACTAAAGTGCACGTAGTTGGAAATTAGGAGGATTTTACCAGATGGAAAACAGAGATACACTGATGAACTATGTTTTCAGATCAGAAAAAGCCTGAAGGTAACAAAGCTTGAAAAACAAATTAGTTCCTGAGTCCACAATATTTAACGTCCTTTACATCTCTTATGTCCATATTCTCCTGTGCACCTGCCCTGACCTTCACCGAGCCAGCCTGTCATACCTGGGCTGTAGCTGTCCTGCGCTGCCTGCTCTCTCTGCCTTCTTCCAACATCCCCACTCATATGCAGACCATCCACTCTGCTATCATCGTGCACAGGCCTAACTTACATCCATGCCACTCCCCCTGGGAGAGAAACTGGGACAGGAAAAATCACTATTCTAAGCAACACTTAAGCTCTGCTGCCCATTAAGTAAGTGTGGGCCATGAAGAAAGGGAAAGGGGGGCTGAGTGTAGGCCCTGGAGAAGGGGAAAGGGGGGCTGAGTGTGGGCCCTGGAGAAGGGGAAAGGGGGGCTGAGTGTGGGCCCTGGAGAAGGGGAAAGGGGGGCTGAGTGTGGGCCCTGGAGAAGGGGAAAGGGGGGCTGAGTGTGGGCCCTGGAGAAGGGGAAAGGGGGGCTGAGTGTGGGCCCTGGAGAAGGGGAAAGGGGGGCTGAGTGTGGGCCCTGGAGAAGGGGAAAGGGGGGCTGAGTGTGGGCCCTGGAGAAGGGGAAAGGGGGGCTGAGTGTGGGCCCTGAGATGGTGACAGGTATGGCTGAGCCTGCTGTCACCACTGAGGGGCTCAGTTTCCATAGGAGTGTGATGCTTTGTGCTTTTCAGACAACAGGGTCCCTCAAGACAAACCGACTATTCATCTCCCACATGCATGTGTACCAGAGCCTGCCCTCTGTTCCGGCTGCGGGAAAGCTGCTGTGTTGGGCCGAGACATGAGATGCCACCACTGACATAGCCAACCTCCCTCGGAGAGACACTCCTCACTTCAAGGACAAATGTAACTGCGCTTTTTGCCTTAGATGCTTTTAGAAAACAACCTCTGTACAAAAGGCTATGTGACTCCACGGCAACCTTTCCAAAGAACTAATCTGACCATGTCACTCCCACACTTAAATGTCTGTCAGGGCTCCCTGCTGCCTACAAAACCACCTGAGAGGAAGCACAGCACGCTGGTGTCAAGGGGCCAAGCTGCCTGAGTCTGAGTCCTGCCTCTGCCTTCGGTGACTTTGGGCAAGTTCCCTATCTTTTTGGTGCCTAAGTTTCTTCATTTGTAAAAAGGATAACAGTACCTACTCCTAAGGCGGTTGTGCAACTGAAGGAATGAATACAATGCAGCATGAAGAAGTGACCCTGCCATGGAAGAAGCGCTCAACTAATGTGACGTGCCGCTCCTATCCCTGTTGCTGGAGAAAGTTCACCTTCCCTAGCGGGGCACACGGAGCAATCCCGACTCAGCCCCTGCTCCTCTCTCTGGCTTTGTTCCTCCTGACCTTCTCGTTCCCACCACCACTGTGACCACACAGCCACTCTGGGCCCCGAGTGTGGACCCTGAGGCAGGTTCATCCCTCCAGGCCTTCACTCACACGCCCGTTCTCTCCTTGCTGTCTGGTGAGAAACCACAAATCTCTGAAACCTTCCTTGTCCCTCCATGTGAGTTAGCCACTCACACCTTTGTTCTTGCACTATGTTCTAAGGAGACTCTCTCCACGGACACTTTATTATCCTCACTGGCTCCTGTATTCTGATTTCCCCATGAGACCTTCAGGACAGGGCCCCTGTGAATTCCTGTCTGTATTCCCATTGCCTGGCACTCAGTTGAGCCTAAATACAGGGTGTCCCAAAAAAATGTATACAGGGTGTCTGCAGATTCTATGACATCTTAAAAATGAAATGTATTTTAGTGAACACTGGCTTTACAATTATCCAAAGTTGTATATATATTTTGGGGACACCCTATATTTATTAAATAAATGCAAAAGAAAAAGTGATCAGAACACACAAAAGCTGGGAATACTTTTCAGAGAACCTAAACAACAGAAGAGGAAATCAAATCCCAAAACACTGTGATCCTATGGAGAATTAATTGGCAAAGATCATATAACCAAAAAGAGAAGAAGAAAATTATAATTTCCCAAGAGAAAGCCAAACCTTGTTATAATACAATGTCTGTGTGTGTGTTGGGGGATGAGGACAGGAGAGACATTAGCAATGGTTCTGGACAAGCTTATGTTGACTCTTTACTGAATAATGCTTTTTAGCCCTGGCCGGATTGGCTCAGCGGTTGGAGCGTCGGCCTGTGGTCCAGAGAGACCCGGGTTCGGTTCCCGCTAAGGGCACGTACTTCCGTTGCAGTTTGTCCCCGGCCCTGGTTGGTCGTGCGGGTGGCAGCCACTTGATGTGTCACTTTCACGATGTTTCTCTCTCTCTCTCTCTCTCTTCCTCTCTCTCCCTCCCACTCTATCTATACAAAAACTGGAAAAATGTCCTCGGGTGAGGATAAAAAAAATAAAAATAAAAATAATGCTTTTTAAACCTCTTCTTCAGGAAAAAACAGAGTCATAGCTGACTGGAGAGTACCTTTCACTCTGTCCAGGGTGCAGGGCATGCAGACTGTAAGAAAGAAAGAAAACTAATATCTGTTAAATGTCTATGATAAGCCAGATACTTAGAAAATAATAGTTTCCGCCCTGGCCAGTTTGGCTCAGCGGTTAGAGCGTCGGCCTGTGGTCCGGAGAGACCCGGGTTCGGTTCCCGCTAAGGGCACATACTTTGGTTGCAGTTTGTCCCCGGCCCTGGATGGTCGTGCGGGTGGCAGCCACTCGATGTGTCCCTTCACGTCGATGTAAAAAAAAAAAAAAAGAAAAGAATAGTTTCCACTTATTAAACACAGTGTGCTAGACACAGAACTATTCACTTAGATGCCATCTCTCCCATTAAGTCCTCCCTGATCTCTCCTTCTCTGAACCTTTATGGCACTAAGTACTATAGCTCTTGATCATATTAAGTCTTTAAAATTATTCTCTGATTCAAATATCAGAATGAGAGTAACAGTACTTTTTAGTAGAATCATGGCTCTGTTCCACCTCTGACAAGCCAGGTCATCTTGGGCAAGTCACTTTCTGAGCCTCAGTTCCCCCACCTAAAAAAAGGAAATAAGCCTTGGCCAGTTTGGCTCAGCAGTTAGAGCGTCGGCCCGTGGACCAGAGAGGCCTGGGTTCAGTTCCCATTGAGGGAACGTACCTCAGTTGCAGTTTGTCCCTGTCCCCGGTTTGGGTTATGTGGTTGGTGACCACTCGTATCTCTCTCACATCGATGTTTCTCTCTCTCTCTTCCTCCCTTTTTCCCTCCTGCTCTATCTCAAGATAAATGCAAAAAATGTCCTCGGGTGAGGATTTAAAAAATAAAAATTGGGAATAATAATACCAAGTACCCACTACCTGGGTATGTATCCAAAATGTGTTAGCTCACTTTTCTGCTGAAACCCCTTCATTGCTTTCCATGGTTTTCAAAATAAAGTCCCAAGCTCTTCAATGTGTTCAAAACATCATCTCAATGTCTCCAGCCTCACTTCTCATTTAACTCATATTTCATACTCCAGTAACAGTCAATTCCTCAGGATGTTTCTCACCCCATGCTTTTATTTATCCAGTTAGTGAGTTAGTTACATTTATGTATGTGTGTATTTATTTGGGTCCCTTCAAACCCTGCACCCTTGTTCCTCCTTCTCGGGCACCACTCTCCTGGAAGTTTTCCTGGATGTGCCACCTTCCTCCCACGCACAGGTGAGGTCCGCCAGTGATCCCCTGACCACAGCTTAACCCACTGTGTACACTTGTTTACAGGAGTAGTCTACTCCATAAAACTAGGGTTCCTTCAGGGAAAGGCCTGATTTTATTTATCTTTGTGTCCCCAGCAGAGAGCCTGGTCTATACAGGTACTTACCCCTGTTTCACTTTTCTGATGCCCCCTTTTTCTTAAATCCTCACCTAAGGATACTTTTTTTCCATTTATCTTCAGACAGAGTAGGAGAGAAAGAAAGAGAGAGAAACAAACATCCACATGACAGACACACGTTGACTGGCTGCCTCTCACACAACCCCGACCAGGGTGGGGTATGGAACTGAAACTGAAGTACGTGCCCTTAACCGGAATTGAACCCACAACTCCTTGGTTCGGGGGCCGGCACTCTAACTGCTGAGCCAAACCGGCCAGCGCTCTGATGACCCATTTTTTCATCTATGAAATGGGAAGAATATCACCCACTTGAAAGGTGAGGATTAAGGTTAAGTATTCAAAGCTGACTACAGGATGGCTGGCATACAGCCAACCTTCAGTACATTTGATTAATATTCTCAGCATCTCCTGATTTAGCTTTCTTATTCTGTCCTTCAAGACCAGGCTCTTATGCTGGCCCTGTGCCCTGGCTGTGAGCCCTCTGTCCATCCATATCCCTCAGCAGTGAGAGGCCCAAGCTCCAGACCTGTCTTGGGCTCCCGCCTCTGCCATGCCCCCTGGACTCTGCAGGTGACTCAGCTAAGGCCCACATGCAGCACTGCAAACGTTTCTTGAGCAGCTTTGCACAAAGAAATTTCCCAGATGCAATGAAAGTGATACAAAAAAAAAAAAAAGGTTATGCATCTCTCGGGGAAGACAGGAAAGCCTTGGAGGAAGTGGCATTTGCACTCAACCTCGAAGGATGAATTAAGCTGAGAGGCTACTTCCAAAGTTGTGTGTGGTCCTCAAAACATAAAACTAAAATCACCTGCTTCTCAGATGAAAAGTAAATTTAGGAAATTCTGCCTACTACATACCCTTCTAGGAGACCCACAATGCACAGTAGCAAGGATCTGAGAAATCTTGAAAAAACCCTATTTAACTTTGTATAACCCAGCACCCCAAATTTGACGACTAATTCTCTCTTTCTCCTCCTAGGATCACAGCATCTTGAGGAACATATTTTAAGAAAAAACAGGTCAAGTGTTAGTTACCGTTGCAAATTTATATTTTGCAATACGACCTCTCATAGATAACACCTTAACACCAGATTTTTAAACAATGTAATCAGTAATTTTTAAAATTCTCCTGGCATTTTGCCCAAAGGGAAAAAGCAATGGAAGACTGTGCAGAACTAGGTAGCTCTCAAAACAACAAATATCCGCCCTGGCTGGTGTGGCTCAGTTGATTCGAGTGTCGCCCCATGCACCAAAGGGTCAAGGGTTTGATTCCTGGATGGGGAACACACCCAGGTTGTGGGTTCAAGCCCCAGTCGAGGCACAAACAGGAGACAACTGATGTTTCTCTCCCTCTCCCTTCCCCTCTCTTTAAAATCAATAAAAAGCATATCCTTAAACGAGGATAAATAAATTTCCCCATCCTTAAAACAAAAAGAAAAAAAAAACAAATACCCTCCTTCTCTAGTTGTGAAGGAGAGTGGACTTAAATCACAAGCTTTCCTCTTTTTTTTATTTAATTTAATTGTTCTTTCCATCATCATTTATCCCCCCTGCACCCTCTTCCACCTCCACCCACTCCTCTGACCACAAGCCTTTCTATCAAGCGAGGGGAACAACGCACCTCTGACCAAGTCCATTCCTTCTTTGGTAGGATGTTTACACTCCAGTAGCCACCCTCCCTCCCTCTCCAACCTGCTGACTGGGTAAAAAACACCAGACTTGAAAGCAAAGAGAATAGCATTGCATAACAGCAAGCCATGGGACAAGGCATGCTTTGCTCCTTAACATTTACCAAACAGTGGTACCAGTAAAGAGTGAGAAGGAAAGGGGCATTGTCTGCTGTCTGTCCCCACCCTGGAAGCACAGTGTTCACTGATCCAGTCTGCGAGTTAACAAATGTTCATTGGCAGCGAGGCATTGTGCTCATGATTCAGAGAAAAACAAGACACAGTCCTGCTCACAAACTATGCTTTGCAGGGAAAATAGGCAGGTAAACAAACTGCAATGCAGCATGCAAAGTGCAAGCAAACAATTCTATAATAAGAGGTGAGTATAAAATGCCAGCAAGGCACAAATGAGGGGCTCCTTTAACTCTGCCTAGACTGAAGGTCAGAAGAAAGGCGTGGTAAAATAAGAAGAGGCCCTGTAGTGCTCAGAAGATTGGAAAAGAGTTCTGAAGGCAAATACATTGAAACATATGTAAATAAATAAAATAGGGTTCTAGGGTTGGGTAGAACCAGGTAGGATAGAGCAGGACTGAAAAAGGGGGGAAAAAAAGAGCTGCCGATCTTCCTGAGATGGTCGCATGCCAAACAGCTGCATCTGATTTCACTGGTTCCTGAAACCCCACGGGAAGTCAGTGGAGTGCTTCTTTTCTTAATAACAAAATCGTATGAGGACAGGGAAAAAGACTGACTTAGCAGACTCAAGAAATCTGAATCCTAAACCAGATGCAGGGAAAGCTGAGAAATGAGCAAATTCAAACCACAGAATCCTTCCACGCCCAGACTGGCAGCCCGTGTACCTCGGGGCAAGCTGCTCAAAAGAAGTTCGGTCCCTACATCCTCTCCCCACCAGCAGAATTCTAGAAGCTTAGTCTCTGGAGAGCATAAGACAGAACTGTCTAGTATTTGCTTAAAACCATCTGGGAGAAGGGATTGGAGGAATACGGATGAGACAAAAATGTCCACGAAGAGATCACTGGTGAACCTGGGTGACGGGAGCATGGGGCTTCACTGTACGATCCTCTCTACTTTTGTAAATCTTTGACAATTTCCATAATAAAAAGTAAACGTGTCTCTGGTCTGGAAGGACCCGCACATTTGAAGGGAAACATAACAAAGGGCACAGTGTCTACTGAAGGTAGAGTGCCACACATCTTCCTACCAGAACATGTCACGTAGAACCACACTGCAAAGAGCAGTGTAAGACTCCTCCCGGTGACCCTGGCTGGTGTGGCTTAGTTGGTTGAGCCTTGTCCTGAGCACCGAAAGGTCACCGGTTTGATTCCCTATCAGGGCATATGCCTAGGTTGTGGGCCCGACCCCCAGTGCGAGGCATGCAGGAGGCAGCCAATCAATGTTCTCTCTCATCTCTCTCTCTCTCTCTCTCTCTCTCTCTCTCCTTCCCTCTCTCTCTAAACTCAATTCAAAACAAAATAACCTTAGGGGGAAAAAAACATATTAAAGAAAAAAGATCCCTCCTGGGTGAATGCAACCTACAGAAAACCTGAAGATGCTGCCTCAGGGGCTCCCCAAAACAGTCCAACCCAATCACCCTACAGGGAGGCTTAGAGTTCATAATCTCCATCCCATATTCAGTTTCCTGGCAGCTATTTTTTACAACTTTATTAAGATAGAACTCACATAATCAACTCACCTTATTGAAGTGTACGATTCAATGGTATTTAGTATACTCAGAGCTGTATAACCATCATCACTGGGATTGTTTATTAAGATATAATATTAGCCCTGGCCGGTTTGGATCAGTGGTTAGAGCATAGGCCTGTGGTCCAGAGAGACCTGGGTTCGGTTCCCACTAAGGGCACGTACCTCGGTTGCAGTTTGTCCCCAGCCCCGGTTGGGGTTGTGCGGGAGGCAGCCACTCAATGTGTTCCTTTCACATTGATGTTTCTCTCTCTCTCTCTCCTCCTCTCTCTCCCTTCCACTCTGTCTGAGCAAAAATGGAAAAATGTCCTCAAGTGAGGATAAAAAATTTTTAAAATAAAAGATATAATATTAACCTTTATTAAGATATAATTCACATACTCAATTGACCTTTTTAAAGTATACAATTCAGCAGTGCTTAGTATAGTCAAAGAGTTGTACAACCATCACCACAATCAATTTTAGAACATCATCATCACCCCCTCAAAGAAAACCCTGTACCCATTAGCAGTCACTCTGCATTTTACCTGCTCTCTAGCCCCAGACAACTACTAATTTACTTTCTGTCTCTTTAGATTTGCCTATTTTGGACATTTCATATAAATGGAATCATACACTGTGGGGTCTTTTGTGAGTGGTTTCTTTCACTTACCACAATGTCAAGGTCTTGGCAGCTTTTTTAACCCCCTGCCCTCTTAATCGGGAGCAACACAGCCAAGGATCACGTTCGGAGTGACATCTTGGGAAAGCCTCTAATAAAGATATAGACCACAGTAAACACAAAAAAAAGCAACTTGAAGGAAACAGATACTATGGGGGGGAGGGGAGGAGCAGGGGAGAAGTACCATTAATATTCTCACATAAAGGAAATAAAACTGCCTCCATGAAGTGCAAATAGGATACTATTAAAAAAAAAAAAAAAAAAACACTCAGAGCCCTGGCCAGTTTGGCTCAGCGGTTAGAGTGTCGGCCTGCGGTCCGGAGAGACCCGGGTTCGGTTCCCGCTAAGGGCATGTACTTCGGTTGCAGTTTGTCCCCGGCCCTGGTTGGTCGTGCGGGTGGCAGCCACTCGATGTGTCCCTTCACGTCGATGTTTCTCACTCTCTCTCCCTTCCTCTCTCTCCCTCCCACTCTACCTGTACAAAAAATGGAAAAATATCCTCGGGTGAGGATTAAAAAAAAAAACAAAACTCAGAGAACAAAAAAAAAAAAAAAAAAAAGAGCTTTTAGAAATTGACAACTTAATAGCCAAAATAAAAAATTCAACAAAAGGATTAAAAGATAAAGTTAAGGAAATCTCCTAGAGTGTAAAGTCAAAAGACAAACATATGGAAAACAGAAGAAAGAGGTAAATATTCTAGAGGACCATTACAGGGGGTCCACTATCTGAGTAAGAGAAATTCTCAAGAAAGAGATAACAGAAAAGAGAAAGAAAATTTCTAACAATATAATTCAACAAAACTGTGAAGAACTGAGGGGTGCAGGTTGAAAGGGCCCAGCACACCAAGCACAGTGTGAAACTGCAGAAACTGCAAAGAGAAGATTCTACAAGCTGGAGGGTGTCCTTCGCCAAGTGGTAAACAAGAGTCAGAAGATCTAGTAGAAACAAGCAACAGAGGACCCCAAGATAACTACCACATGAAGAAGCCAGTCAGCCCAGAGAAGTGTAACCCCAGGGAGAGACACACTGGAGATGTCATCACCAACATCCACTGCCATTAAACCCTCTTTATTTATTTATTTATTTATTTATTTATTTATTTTTCCCCTTTATTAATTTTACAGAGAGAGGACGGGAGAGGGAGAGAGAGATAGAAACATCAAATGAGAAAGAAACATCTATCAGCTCCTCCTCCTACACACCCTCTACTGGGAATCAAGCCCACAACCCGGGCATGTGCCCTGACCGGGAATCCAACCAGGACCCCTCAGTCCATGGGACAATGCTCAATCCACTGAGCCACACAGCTGGGCTGCATTACCCGTTTTCTAACATCACAATACTACTATCACACCTAGAAAATTAATAATAATCCCTTGATATTGGTCTATAATAAAATTTCCCCCACATCTCAAAAACACCTTTTTATAATTAGACTGTTATGAGCTAAATTGTGCCACACGCGCACACACACAAATGTTTATGTTGAAGCTCTAACCCCCAGTACCTCAGAATGTGACTGTCATTGAAGATAAGGCCTTTAAAGATGTAATTAAGTTAAAACAAGGCCTTTGGTGTGGGTCCTAATCCAACCCCCCTGATGTCCTTGTAAGAGGAGATGGGGGGGACCAGTGCTGCATGTGCACAGAGGCACAACTGTGTACAGAGGCAGGAAGAGGGTAGCCATTTGAAAGCCCAGGAGAGAAGCCTCAGAGGAAACCAACTTTGATAGCACCTTGATCTTGGGCTTCCAGCCTCCAGAACTATAAGAAAATACATTCCTGTTGTTTAAGCTACCCAGTCTGTGATATTTTGTTGTGGTAGGTAGCAAAACAATACACAGACTATCCAAATCAAAACAAGGTTCATTGGGTATCATTCTTTTTTTCTCTCTTCTCTCTCTCTCTCTCTTTTTTTAATCCTTACCAGAGGATATTTTTTCCATTTATCTCTAGATAGAATGGGGGGCGGGGGGAAACAGAGAGAAAGAAACATCAATGTGAGAGAGATACATAGATTGGTTGCCTCCCGCATGACCCCGACCAGGGCGGGGGACAAACTGCAACTGAGGTACGTGCCCTTGACTGAAGTCGAACCTGCAACTCTTTGGTTCATGGGCTGACGCTCTAACCACTGAACCAAACCAGCCAGCGCCATTGGGTATCATTCTTAAGCCACATTACTTTTTTCATTTTTTTTTTTTTCGATTTCTTGCAAAAGCCAAGTCAGTTGTTCAACACCAAATTTATTTGTTTGCTTCTTTAGTGTGTAATTTAATTTGTCATCATCCTTTGCCCTATATTTCCAATAACTCAAAGTCAGCTCCAGAGGCTTGATAAGACTTAGGGGTCAACTTTTAGGTAAGAATATTCCATAGCCCTGGTCAGTTTGGCTCAGCGGTTAGAGCGTCGGCCTGCGATCCAGAGAGACCTGGGTTCGGTTCCTGCTCAGGGCACATACCTTGGTTGCAGTTTGTCCCCAGCCCCAGTAGGGGTTGTGTGGGTGGCAACCAGTCAATGTGTCTCTCTCTTTTTTTTTATCCTCACCTGAGGACATTTTTCCATTTTTTGTTCAGATAGAGTGGGAAGGAGAGAGAAGAGAGAGAGAGAGAGAAACATCGACATGAAAGGGACACATCGAGTGGTTGCTACTCGCTCGACCCAACCAGGGCCGGGGACAAACTGCAACCGAGATACGTGCCTTAGCAGGAACCGAACCCAGGGTCTCTCTGGACCACAGGCCGACACTCTAACCGCTGAGCCAAACTGGCCAGGGCAATGTGTCTCTCTCTCATCGATGTTTCTCTTTCTCTCTTCCTCCCTCCTGCTCTATCTGAAATGCAAAAATGTCCTCGGGTGAGGATAAAAACAAACAAACAAAAAAGAATATTCCATAGGTGGTACTACATACCCTCTTTTTAATGTGACAAATTGTGATATGTAAACTCTGATTCTGTTTGCCTTGACCATGTGCTAATGAAGTATCCGCTTGTCCCCTCCTTGCTGTCTGTCTGGGTTACAGTTCATCCCACAGGTAAGTTTTGCTTTGACCTACTCTCTGAAAGCTAGAGATAGGCCATAGAGACAGAGCAGGAAAGACAGAGAGAACAGCCCAGTCTCTGTGACCATATCCCACCAGATGTCCAGTGCCTGGCCCACTCTACCGTCCCATCAGATGCCCCAGTAGTGGTGGGCCTCATATTTCCTAGGATTCACTCACCGTCTTGCCCATTGACTTCCCCATTAGGACCTTTTGGAACTCCCAGGGAAGGTAAAGCCAGACAATCAACCCAAGTAAGATCAGTTTATGTTTAGATCTAAGAGTGGCATGTTGTACTTTTCTTATAAAGCTTGCCAGATTTATTTATGTTTGCATTTTTTTAAATGTTTTTTCTTTATTTTATTGATTTTAGAGAGAAAGAGATAGGAAGTGAGAGAAACATTGATGAGAGAGCACAGTAATTGTCCACCTCCTACATGCCCCCCACTGGGGATTTGGCCCACAACCTAGGCATATACCCTGACCGGGAATTGAACCAGCAACCTCTTGGTGCATGGGTTGATGTTCAACCACTGAGCCACACCAGCTGGGCTTGCATCTTAAAAAAAAAAAAATTAAACAATATATAGTTTAGTAATATGAACATGGGTGATTAAACCATAAAGAAAAGTAAGGGAATGATAAATACAAAAGTCAAGATAATCATTGCTTCTGGTGAGGAAGGAAAGGAGACTGGATTTGGAGGCACAGGGTACAGAAGCAGCTTCTAAGGTACCAATAATATTCAGTTTGATAAATTGCATGGTGGATAGACAATTTTCATTCTATTATTCTTCTTTAGACTGTAAATGTATATTTAAAATACTCTTTGGTTGTATGTGTTCCATATTACTTATTTTACGTGAGCAGAGCACTGTAACTAGAACACAGGGCTTGAAGTATAGAGTGAAAGGAGGAATGACTGGAACTGAAGTTGACTCTGAAGGCAACTGGGAGTCTCAGTGATGCTCTCTTGGGAGTACCTACAGGGGATATTTATACCCAAGATCAGTTACAATAGCTTTCTCACCATCTATCTATCTATCAAGGAAGATGTCAAAAATCATTTTTTTTCCTACTAAGTTATCCAGAGATGAAATATCCAGCACTGTAACCCTTTCACTGAGAAACTTAATGAGGTGTTGGTATGTTTTTTCCAAAGAGAGGAGATTCAACTTGCCCTAGGGAACACGTCTGCCTCCAATTCTTAAAACAAAGCTAGGAGGGATGCCGAACAAATGTTCTAGATGGCAGAATTGGGATGTATCTTGGTGAGCTGGAGTGACAAGTCAAATCTAGCCCAATTTATATCAACATCTACCATTTACAGAGAACATATGATATGCCAAGAGCTTTACATAATGTATCTCATTTATTCCTCATAACCCCACTGGGAAGCTGAGACCCAGGAAGTAACTTGCCCAAGGTCACAAAGAAAGTCAATAGCTGAGTCATGATCTGAACCTAGGTTTTTAGATTAAAGTTTCGATCTCAAGTGAGATTTCTTTAGTTACCAGATATTAACATTTAAAAACTGGTTCTTCTTTATTCGATTCAGTCTGTCAAACTCAGAGACCTGCCACCCAATCCCAAACCCTTTGGGCATATGAGGGTATCAGTACCTCAGAAAAATGATTACATCGGACTGATTTTATTCATGAAGGTAACATTCGGGGACCCTCTGACAGCTGCCAGGAAAATTCTGTCTGCCCTCAAGAGCAAGGCTGTCATCAAGAGTCAACTGTAAGAGGATTCCCAGCTCAGCTATGTCTGCCTTCCCATCTATATTTAAGACTTTGCAAAATTCAAACCCTGCTGTTGTAGACCGTGGTTCTTTACACAAAGGGTGCTGAGCAAGTCCCCTTAGCCAGCCTGTTCCCCACCTTCAATTTTCTCTCGGCCTCAGGGCCACTGTGATTTGATGGGTGTGTGAGGCTGAAAGAACAGCACAAACAGCCATAGCCAATGGAGCAATCCCGAAAAACAGCCAGAGAATTTTAATGAAAACCAGAAAACTCCAGGCCACTAAATCCAACTGCAGTTCAGGCCCGCCAGCCCCTCCTCCTGCAGCTAAGAATCCCTGAGCCAGCATCGCCCCAAACAGCAGGGAGAAAAATCCATTTTGCATTCAGCAGCCTTCCACAGCAGCCACTTTCCAGGGTCATTTCGGTGACAGGCAGGGCACACTCTAATCACAATAGGACCTAGGGATCCTGAGAGACACAGGGTGTGGCAGCAGCAAAGATCTGAGCCAACATATTATGAAACAGGCATTTTTTTAAAAAGTGTCTCTTTCTGCCAAAGCTGTCTGAACACAGCCGCATACAAAGCTAGTTAGGAATCTTAACAAGCTTAAAGGGACCATATTTCAGATACTTAAGAACTACAGATAAAGGACATTAATATTTTGAGCACTTGCTATGTGTCAGGCCCTCTTATCTCATTCTACCTTCACCTTGAGGTGGGAATTATAAACTGCATGCAACGAATAAGAACACTGACTCAGGGGTTAGATTACTTGTCCGAGGCACACAGCTGGCAGGTGGTGAACCAAGATTCAAAGTTCAATGTGGGTGAGGCTCATCAGAAATAAATACAGACTCCTGACCTGTGCTGCCTAATAAAAAGAATCATCATTTACTGAGCATCGGCTATGGGCCTGGAACTAAGCTAAGATTTCTGCATGCTATATCATCTAATCCTCACAGCAACCAAGTAAGATAAAAAGCATTATTATCCCCATTTTCAGTGAGGAAAGGAAGTCTAGATGTTAAAGAATTTGGTCAAGGTCATGACATTGCCAGGACCTGATCCCAGGTCTATCTCATTTAGAGCCTCCGTGGTAAAACACACCTGTCAGCCTACAGAGGGGAATCACCTAGGCCATCATGCCAAGAGAGCAAATTGCATAGAGACTTCTGCCCCCCTTCCTGACAGGAAATCTACATGCCAGGGTTACCTTGTAATTCCTCTAGCATTCCTCAGTGGCAGCACAGAATCACTGGCTCTGGATAGGCCGACGGTGACATTTCCCCCTTCCCGTGGACTGTGGGTGCTGCTGACACTGTACATGTGAAGGAGAAGGCTACTTCCATGGTTCTCAGATGCTTGTGAGTACAGAAGCTGACTGCTCCCTTCTGCGGGCTGTGCTCCACAGGCCCACACACCTCACAGCAACCTCCACCCACCCCCGAAAAACAGCTCACAGGCTATTTTGTATTCTTAACAGGAGACCATGTGCCTCCTCTTAGAGCCACTGTGATTTCCCAAAGGAGACAACTGTCTAGACAGAGCATCCCAATCCATCTTGACCAGAGATGGCCACAAGGTCATGTTTGAGCATGTCCTTTTGGGGACTGTATTCAATGGCCCAGGGAAGGCTCTGGCTTGGCAGCCCTGGGTTATCAGACTGAGCATCGCTCTGCACAACAACTGATATCCAGGGTTAGAACTGCCTTCCTTCCCAGCCAGGCAGGCGTTACCTCAGGGGAGTCACAGGCATCTTACACACCCAGCTATGAGTCACACGCACACAGGCACGCTATATAAACAGTGCCATTAATCAGGCTGAAACTTCACAGAACTCTTGTACACGTGTTCAGAATTCAGCATCAGGCTTTGAAGTGCACTGGACACCTAATGTGCACCAGGCAATGTGACAGGTACATTCCCAGCTGATATCTTAATCTTCACAACATTCTGTGACATAGATAAGATTGCTGTTATACAGGTGAGGCAACAAAAGCCCAGAGAGGTAACATACTTTGCCCAAAGTTACATAGAAAATGGCAAAGCTCACCCTGGCCGGTTGGGCTTAGCAGTTAGAGCGTCGGCCCTCAGACCAGAGAGGCCCAGGTTCAGTTCCTGCTAAGGGCACGTATCTCAGTTGCAGTTTGTCCCTGGTCCCAGTTGGGGTCATGTGGGTGGCAACCACTCGATGTGTCTCTCTCATATCACTGTTTCTCTCTTCCTCCCTCTCTCCCTCCCACACTATCTGAAGACAAATGCAAAAATATCCTCAGATGAGGATTTTAAAAAAAGAAAGAAAAAAAAGAAAATGGCAAAGCTCAAATACATTAAAAAATTTTTTTATTTATTGATTTGAGAGAGAAAGAGAATGTTGATTTTTTTGTTCGACTCATTTATACATTCATTGGTTAATTCTTGTATATGCCCTAGAAGGGATCAAACCTGCAACCTTGACGAATCAGGAGATACTCTAACCAACTGAGCTGCCTGGCCAGGGCTCAACTCCACTTTTAATATGCCTCCACCCCCTTACATTCAGTATATCATGAAGCCATTCATTAGTCCTCAGACATTCATGAAGCACCTTCTGTGGACAGCTACTATGCCACTCCAGAAGATACAACTGCCAAGGTGATAGCTCAGAACCAGGGATCAATGAACTTATGTTCTCATGAAGAGAGAGAGCACGGTGATCTGAAAGATAGATACAGGATGATAAGATTAGGGCCTCAGATGGGTGATCAGGACAGGCTTCTCTAGGAAGTGGCCTTTGAGCTGAGACCTGAAAGGTGAGACTAAGCCAGCCATCTGCAAAGCTCAGAAAAGGAGAGTGTAGGCAGAAGGAACCGTGCAAGGGCCGTCTGCAGGAAAGCGCTTGGCATGTCTGCAAGCGAAAAGGCACCAGGACCAAGGCTGAGTGAGCAACAAGGAAAAAGAATGAGATGAAGCAGGCCTTCTTTACCACAGAAAAATTTGGATTTTGTCATAAAAGCAAAGGGAAATCAAAGAAGAGTTTTAACTGGGTGAGTGACAATCTGACGTGTACCTTAAAGACAGAATTCTGGTTCCTGTGTGGCAGAGGGAGTGCAGGGAGGGGCAGAGTTGGGAATGGACAGACAGGAGAGGAGTTCGGGTGGGGAAAATGAAATGAGCTGCCAGGGTACTGATGACTTTCCTGTCACACTGTTCAAGCATAAACCAAATGACCCCCTAGGCGAGATGCTTAAATAATTCAATAGTAGGCGGACAAATTCCCCTACACCTAAAATCCTAAACCCTAGAATTCTGTGGTTTTAAGATAAAATCTTCATTAATCGACTTTCAGAACTGAGTTTCCACAACTTCCTTGGTAAATCCAACCTTTCAAAAGGCAAACAAGAACAATATTAGCTTATTTCTGTCAATATAAAGTGACTCCTAGTTTACTTCTAAAAAGATTTGGTATAGGTTAAAGGCAAAAACTGAAATCAGATAGCCTAGACTAGCTCTGTAATCTCTGGCAAGTAACTTAAATCCATTGGGTCTTAGTTTCTTTCTTTGAAAAATAAGAAAAATAATGCCTAATTCAGAATAATTGTTGTACAGACCCAAGTCCAATGTCTGAAACATTATAATAAAAATAATGATGACTGACATTTATTGAGCCATTACTACATGCTTGTGTGTACTATGTGATCTATGTGCATTTTGACATCTAATCCTCACACACACAAAAAAACCCAGAAGGTAGACACTATTACTATCTCCATATTAAAAATTAGGAAACAATCCTGGCCGCTTTGGCTCAGCGGTTAGAGCGTGGGCCTGCGGTCCAGAGAGACCCAGGTTCAGTTCCCACTAAGGGCATGTACCTTGGTTGCAGTTTGTCCCTGGCCTTAGTTGGGTTGTGCGGGTGGCAGCCACTCGATGTGTCCCTTTCACATCGATGTTTCTTTCTCTCTCTCTCTTTCTCTCTCTCCCTCCCACTCTATCTGAACAAAAAATGTAAAAATGTCCTCGAGCCTTGGCCAGTTTGGCTCAGCGGTTAGAGCATCAGCCTGCAGTCCACAGAGACCCGGGTTCGGTTCCCGCTAAGGGCATGTACCTTGGCCGCAGTTTGTCCCCGGCCCTGGTTGGGTCGTGTGGGTGGCGGCCACTCGATGTGTCCCTTTCACATCGATGTTTCTCTCTCTTCCTCTCTCTCCTTCCCGCTCTATCTGAGTAAAAAATGGAAAAATGTCCTCGGGTGAGGATAAAAAAAAAAAAATTAGGAAACAGCCCTGGCTAGTTTCGCTCAGCGGTTAGAGTGTCGGCTTGTGGACCAGAAAGTCCTGGGTTCAATTCCCGCTAAGGACGCATACCTCTGTTGCAGTTTGTCCCTGGTCCTGGTTGGGGTCGTGTGGGTGGCAGCCACTCCATGTGTCTCTCTCACGTCAATGTTTCTCTCTCTCCTCCCCACTCTCTCCCTCCCACTCTGTCTGAAGATGAATGCAAAAATGTCCTCGCATGAGGATTAAAAAAAATAATTAGGAAACAGATTTCTAGAGGTTAAGTAACTCATCCAAGAGTCATGTAGCTAGTTATTGCTCACATTAGGAAAAAAAACAAGCAAATAAAAAACTTCAACAAAAGTTTACAGAAGCCCTGGCCAGTGTGGCTCCATGTTTAGGGCACTGGCCTGTGCACTGAAAGGTCACAGGTTCAGTTTCCAGTCAAGGGCATGTACCTGGGTTGCAGGTTTGATCCCTGCCCTGATCAGTGCACACACAGGAAGCAACCAATTGATGTGTCTCCTTCCCATCGCTGTTTCTCTCCTTCTCTCTCGCTCTCTCTCTCTCTCCCCTCCCCCTCTTCCTCCCTTCCACTCTCTCTAAAAAAAAAAAAAAATCAATGGAAAAAGTATCCTAGGGTAAAGATTAACAACAACAAAAAAAAAGTTGAAAGAAAAAGACAAAGAAAACCACATTTACATAATTTGAAAAAAGAAGATGTAACCTACTGTTAAATTTAACAAACAATTCAATTCACTGACTAGACATTTAGTAAATATTTACTGAACATATAAATGAATAATTGAATGGATAAATCATTCCAAAAAACATTTATTGAGTTCCTACCAGGCATAGCATCAAAATATAAGGTTAGAGAGAATTCATATCAATGTAATTCAAAGTTTGCCATTAAGACCACAATCTTTTATATTTTTTTATTTTTGTTACAGATGTTTCTCCTTTTTCCCCCCACGGACACCCTCCTCCCAATCCCACCCCCCACCCCAGCATTGTTGTCTGTGTCCATGGTTACACATACACACATATAAGTTCTAAAACCACAATCTTCGAACTGCAGATAAACTGCCAACATAATGACCCGTAGTCCACAAAAGAAGATCCTAAGAAATATCATTCTCATACAGACCAAAAGAAGCCGGAATAACTGTTGTTCTTCCTTAGGGAAGTCAAACTGTTAGAGGGGTGCTCAGAGTAGCTGGCAAAAGACAGAGCAGTCAATAAATGGAAGCCTAAGAGTAGTCTCAAAGAAAGGATGAGAAGAATTCCAAAGGAGGCGAAGTCTGACTTCATAACCAGGAGTTTGTTAATGAACTTTGTTAGAACTGTAGGAAAGGACACCAAGTCTCAAGGGCATTTGAATGAAAGGGTTAAAAAGAAAGTGAAGGCAGTCCTTTTAAACGTTTGGTGATAAAAAGGAGAGGGAGCAAATAACAGCCTGGTGGAAAGCAGAAGGACTGCGGATAAGTGTAGAAGGTGAGGAACAGGAGCCAAAAAAAGAGAAGCTGAAGACACAAGACAGGTAAAGGAGAAACAAGAAAGAACTAGGGGGACCAGACCCAAGGAAGTGAAGGGGGGCAGGACAGAACACACAGGGAACAGCTACCCTTGGAAAAAGAGAGGTCACCTTCTGCACTGTGACAAGAATGAAGGAGGAGAGACTGTAATGTATGGGCATAGTGAAAGTTACTCTGATTCAAGCTTGATGAATACAGAGAATGACTATTAGATAACATCATTTGATCTTAAAAAGATATTGATTTTCTTGGGCCACTCAAAATTGGTATTGAAAGGAGAACCATCATGTGGACATAAGTTCTATACAGTTAAAAATCAGGCTTATTGAGATATACTTATATTCTGTTTCTTACTCTGGGTGCTGGTTATACTGGTGAGTTCAGTTTGAAAACTTCACCAAGCTATGTGTTTACATGTACATTTCTCTGTATGTTCATTATATTTCAATTAAAAACGTTTTTATAGCCCTGGCCGGTTTGGCTCAGCAGTTAGAGCGTCGGCCTGCCGACCAATGAGTTGTGGGTTCAATTCCGGTCAAGAGCACGTACCTTGTTTGCGGTTCCTCCCCCGCCCTGGCCCTGGTCAGGGTCGTGCATGTCTCTCTCACATTGATGTTTCTCTCTCTCCCTCCCTCCCTCCCATTCTATCTAAAGAAAAATGGGAAAATGTCCTTGGGTGAGAATTTTTTTAAAAAAAAGTTTTCATAGCCCTGGCCGGTTTGGCTCAGCAGTTAGAGCATCAGTCCACGAACCAGAGAGTCTCAGGTTCCATTCCGGTCAAGGGCATGTACCTTGATTGCAGTCTGGTCCCCAGCCCTGGCCCTGGTTGGGGTCATGCAGGAGGCAACCAGTCGATGTCTCTCTCGCACATTGATGTCTCTCTCTGTCTCTCCCTCCCTCCCACTCTATCTGAAGATAAAAGGAAAAATATCCTCAGGTGAGGATTTATTTATTTATTTATTTTTTATCCTCACCCGAGGATATTTTTCCATTTTTTGTACAGATAGAGTGGGAGGGAGAGAGAGGAAGGGAGAGAGAGAGAGAAACATCGACGTGAAGGGACACATCGAGTGGCTGCCACCCGCACCAGGGCCAGGGACAAACTGCAATCGAAGTACGTGCCCTTAGCGGGAACCGAACCTGGGTCTCTCCGGACCGCAGGCCAACGCTTTAACCTCTGAGCCAAACTGGCCAGGGCTCAGGTGAGGATTTAAAAGAAAGTTTTTATAAACCAATCATTAACTTAGAATCACCACTGCTGCACTCTTTATTCAGTTCTGAAAAGAGTAACTCAACCTCAAGAAAATTATATATTCTTCAGACAGGCAACATTCTTTACCATTCTTTTAGATACTTCATAGTACTTAATTCAAGACTAGATAAACAGTAGGTATCTAATAAATATATGTTGACATGATTGGAAGAACTTTAGTACCAAAAAATATATTACTAATTCCAGGAAGTGACACCTTTATGATTGTGAAATCTGCCAGATCCCACCTTAGCCAAGTGAGCATCACCAGTAATGGAATAAACTAACATTATATGCTTCCCCTGGGAAGCAATGGGAAGTATACATCAGCTATTTAGAATTCTTGCCAAAAATGTTTAACCTACATATAATCATGGATAAATAGCTAGACGCATTCAGGTTGTAAGATATTATTAACAAAACAGGCCTGGAATCTTAATCTTAAAAATATCGATATCCTAAAATAAAAAAGAAGAGGGAAATTTATGGATTAAAAGAGACTAAAAAAGGAGACTAAAGATATATAACAAGTAAATTTAATGTGCAATCCTTGATTAGTTCTTAGATTCAAAATAAACCAACAACTACATTAACATTATAAAACTAACATTATTATTAATAGTCTTTGAACAATAGGAGTATGATAGATTATTTTCAAAAATGCTGCAATTGTTCATGCCCCTGTATCCAGGCCCCTGAGCAATACGAGTTTACAGTTCCTCTCATCAAGAGGAGTATGTGACTGGCTTTGGCCAAAACACAGCAATAGAAGTTATGCTGCACAAGCTCCAAGCCTAGGCCTTAGAAGGCTTTGCACACTTCCACTCTCTCGGAATCTGCCTATATGCCGTGGGAACGTGCCTGGGCTATTCTGATCCTTTGGAGCAGAGATAAGCCATCCAAACTAATACCAACTTAGACCAGCCAGCCTTTGGCAGATCCAGCAGTTGACTACAGACCTTGAGGGGCCCAGCCAAGATCAGCTGATCCTGATGCAAATTAGAAGAACTATCCAGATGACTCACAGAACCATGAGCATTAATAAATGGTGGTATTGTTACACAGCAAAAGTTAACCAATTAAACACGAGATTTAAATATAGACTGTGTTATTATGGAATCAATGTTAAATTTCTAGGACATGATAATGCTGTGATGGTTGAGATGTAGAAGAATGTCCATATACTCAGTAGATAAATACTGACATATTTAGAGATCAAATATCATGACGTCTGCCCCCCAAAAAACATAAATCTGCATATATAAAATAAAATAAGCGTGGTAAAATGTTAAGAATTAATAAATCTAAGACTTTTTTTTTATCCTTCCCGAGGACACTTGCATTTATCTTGAGATAGAGCGGGAGGGAGAAAGAGAGAGCAACATCGATGTAAGAGAGACACATTGAGTGGTTGCCACCCACACGACCCCAACCAGGGCCAGGGACAAACGGCAACTGAGGTAGTACCTTTAGCAGGAACCAAACCCAGGCCTCTCTGGTCCATGGGCCAACACTCTAACCACTGAGCCAAACCGGCCAAGGCAAAATATAAGACTTTTTGAGTGTCCTTTGTACTAATCTCTTCATTTGAGATTTTTGAAGATGAAAGTTAGAAATCTAAATGTGCACCTGTCTCTAGAACATGGTGACACTAAATGTTTATCTGATAACACAGAAGCCACCATGTAGTGAGAACAGATCCTTCTCATCCTTTCCTGCCATCCCCCACCCCCTACCCTTTATACTGAAATCAGCTACTGCTACTGAAGAGGGAGGTGGTATAAATCAGGGGTAAATCTTGGTAAAGTTAAAAGAAAGATTCATTAATGCATAAGAAATGTTTAAAAGTAGGTACTGCCCTGGCCAGGTGGCTCAGTTGGTAGGAGCGTCATTCTGTATGCCAAAAGGTTGCAGGTTTGATTCCCAGTCAGGGCACATACCTAGGTTTCAGGTTCAATCCCCAGTAGGGGCACACACAGGAGGCAACCAATCAATGTTTCTCTCTCACATTGATCTCTCCCCCACCACCCTCTCTCTTTAAAAATCAATTTAAAAAATATATATCCTCAAGTGAAGATTTAAAAAATAAATGAATGAATAAATAAAAATTTTAAAGTAGGTATTAACAGCAAGCAATCACTAAGTGAGGATTTCTCCCTGGTATAAAATCGGGAAAAAAAATTTGTGGCGGTTGGATGAAACTTGAAAAGAAAAAAGCTTTGGCAAGAAACATGGGCAGGTCTCTGAATTATTTTATGTTAGAAAACAAATATTCATGTGTTTCTCTAATTTAAGGGCTTTCTCAAACGCCTACAAATGAGAACAGTATCTCATATTACATCTCTTTCCCCATGAAAATCCCTCAAGATTCTTACCAGTAGAGCCTGAATCTGTTTTTTCACAACTACTGAAAGCCTCCTTTATTTAATTTGGATTTTCCTCCAAGTGATACACAGCAATTATTAATGCTATGTATTGACTTATATGAACCAACCCAGGGGCCTAGGTTCAAAGGATACAGCTTTCTGAGCTGAAATCCAAGAACTTTGGTTTTCTATGCCATATAGAACAACTCTGCTTAAAATGAATGGCAAACAATGCCCACTCTGTTCTTTATACAAAAAGCAGTAATCTAGGTAGAGAGGTATTTTTTCAGAACAATCTCTATAAATCTGTTAAAATGCTGCTGACTTCAAAAACTCCCTGTCAAACATGCCCATGTATTACCATTGTCAGGTGAGAAAAACATTCAACTTATAAGAAAACATCACAGGGTACTGTACATCTAATGAGCTGGCTGTTCTCATCTGTCAGAACTAAAAAAAATTAGTGCAGCAGCAAAGATATTTGTTTGGGGCATTTATTTGACTCAAAGCCAAATCCATGCCCACACTTTCTTACAGAATCCCTCAGTTCTCTAGCCCACAAACCCCAGGATACCTCAGACTATAGTTTGAAACTACAAACTTAAATTAAATGGTTGTGCAAAAGAAAAAGAATAAAGAAGAAGGTACTATGTACAGAGAGAATCTTCCAGTTGCCTCTACAAACTTCATCAGACTCAGAGAAACCAACCAGGCTGTCACATCTTCAAGGAACCTTTGATGTTCAAAGAGAATTCTACTGTGCACATTAATTCTCAGAATTGGTCAGTGACATCATAAAGATAGCTTCAGAGCAATAGGCTTTCCTGGCACACATCTGCATATTAGGATATGACATCAGCAGACCTGGGCATGGGTCTAGCTCAGCCACTGAGCTCCCATTCACTCGTCACTGAAAGTGTCAACTGCTTAAAGTATGACTTGATTGACTGCTCACTGATTCATTCATTGTACAAACATCTGTTGAGCACATTTTATGCCAATCCCAAAATGGAGAAACACACATGAAGGGGATGTGGGCCCTGCCCACAAGCACTCATAAGCTAATGGAGCACAGTCCAAACACTTAGGCAAGTTGGAGTAAAGGGCTGTGAACAGGTTAAATATTTGAGCCTGGGCTTGAATCCTGGTTCTACCACTTACTGACTGGGTGACTTCGGGCAAATTTTACTTAATCTGTTCAAGCTTAGTTTCCTCAGCTGTAAATTGGGTATGGTAATTGTACCTATTACACTGGGTTACTGTCAGAATTAAATAAGATAATATATATTACTATACATGTCAATAAACGTTAAATAAATTTTGGCTATAATTATTATCCTTTATTATTATCTGGGTAGTTATGCTAGATATCATTTAAGGTCCTTTGCAACACTGAGATTCTATGAATTAACTGTGTGACCCAGAAAGTTAACATCTCCGGGCCTCATGCTCTTTATCTGTTAAATGAAAGGGTATATAGTTACATGATTGCTAAATTCCTTCCAACTCTAGAATAGTAAAAGGGTCTATGGTTGATATTATATGATTGCAGATGTGTCTCAGTGCCATTGCTTAGATAAACTGGTACAACAAAGCAACTGCCAAATAAACCTTCTTTCTTTGGTGGGGTCTGAATCTTTTTTCACTTTATTTCCTGTAATCTCATAACCCACCCATGCACACATAGGATGTACAAGAGGTATGAGTTCCCAAAGAGAAAAACAAGAAAGTGGAGAGGAAGCCAGGCCCCTGTCTCCTTTCTTTAGGCTGGGTAGTGGCATCCAAAACACAAGTAGGGGAGGTGCAATGAATGAGTGGAATGAATAGATTCATTCATTCACCCACAGAAGCATCTCACATACTGAAGGCAGAGTGCCTTCCTGTGCCTCCCAGCACCCACTGCTTGTCTCCGTATGCCACTTTCCACACTGCCATCTTATGTGCCTGCACCAACAGCTAAGCTGGGACTTTGTCAGGCTAACTTTGCATCCTCAAGCCCAAGCACAGTGCCTAGAATGCACTAGACACCTAATAACTTAATAATTAACTAAAATCCATACCTCCCTCAGGACCAAAACCATACATTTGCAAAATGACTAGGCAGTTTGGGGATCCTTTTTTAAGGGTCACCAACCCAGCAGTGCCAAGAACTAGCTGTGTGACTATTGAGGAGGGGAGGACGGACAACAAGGAAGAGAAATCATTTCACCTCTGGCTCTCAGTTTCCCCTTTGATTTAAAAAAAAAAAATGAGGGGACTGGATTAGATCAGGGACTGGCAAACTATAAAATTATGGTTCATGGACCAAATCCACCCATGCACCACCCCCATTCCCCCGCTCAGAATAATTTTCTCATTTTTAAATGGTTGTAAAAGCAAAGAGTAATATACATCTGAAACTGTCTGTGGTTCCCTAAAATGAATATTCTTATTCTCTGGCCCTTTACAGAAAAAGCTTGCTGGCTCTGGATTAGATTATTTCTAAGGGTCCTTCAAACCCCAAAATTTTAACATTCTGATTCTGCTGGGTTTCCTTGAACAGTCCAAGTCTGGCTCTTTGTGCAAAGCATTCCTAAGTCTGAAGCAATACTCAGAGCAGAGCAGGAGCTCAATTGTTATTTGTTTAATTGAATAAATGTATTCTGCAGCAACAACCATAAGAACTAAGTTCCCCACGAAGTGAGTCAATGTGTATCAAATGACCACCTAATAAATACCTCCAGGATCAATTCCCCACAACAAGGGAACACACAGCTCTATTGGTCCTTTGGATGACAGTGGTCCCCGTACCAGCCTGGAGCTCAGATAACCAAAATTAAGACTCACCATGTTCCACCAAATACAAAATACATTTAGCCATCCCTGAACAAAGCCCTTGAGCAAATTATAAAGCTATCTAGAGGTAGCTATCAGAAACACAGATCATCTAAGTAGATCATCTTAATAGCCATGGACCCAAGGGAATAAATCCCATCCACAATAAGGCATACAGAATACTTTAGCACACAACATTGTGTTCCTCTTTCCCTCTGTTGTTAAGAATATATCATACCAAAACAAGGAATTCAAACAGTTATGTCAAGGCAGCAAGCCAAGGAAAGTCTAGAATATATGATCCTATTAACACTAATGGAAGTTGGAACAAGGTAAAACAGAAAATAAAGCTCCCTGCCTCCATTCTCACTACCCATACTTTTCCAAAATAAACAGCCAGCAATTATTCTTTTAATGTTCCTCCTGTGTACACCCATAAATCACTCCTGGGGATATATCTTTTGTTGATTTCAAAGGATGAGTTCATTCTCTCTTTCCTTCTTTATTCCCTTCCCTTTGTTCTTCCTTTTTCTGTAGTGCCTACTAGACATTTCTCCCAAAGGGGGCTGGCTGGGGGTGCTTTTCTGGCACCCTCAATCGAGCATCCCCAGTACAAGTAGAGCACACTCCAACTTCGTACTCTGTCAGACTGTCCTTAGAAATTGCCAAGTTGGTCTAGAGATTCCATCCTCTTTACTTCCCTCTAAGGAAACTACTTGGGGTTCTCACTCCTCTCAACTGACTATAAGCCTGAAGGCACCCCATACGCAATAATGAAATGGATTCACAAATCTCACTCACTCCTCACCCCCACCTGCAGGCAGCATGCTCCAGACACACTGACCTGGAAGGTTAAAAAATAAAAACCCTGTATATCTCAATGGTTATTTCCAGGCTCTTCATATACCAGAGGAGAGAAGAATAGTTCAAGTTTGGATTGTCTTCCTGACTCATTAGGTAAGCTTTTTCTAAGAGCCAGAAGAGACAGATAACACTGGCCCTCTGCTGACCTCTCTATGAACCTCAAAAAATTCTCTTTACTTCCCAGAGTCTTGTTGTTTTCATGAGCTTTTCAATGGGTTTACTCTTAGCTAAAAGATCCAGCACTTGGGTTATAGTGTTGGATTCTGGGAATCCCTGAGGAAAAGCCCAGCACTGATCCCTGGTCCAAATAGCCTCACCCACATTTTCTCCAAATCCCACCACTGTAATCCCTGCTTCAGGGACCTAGCATGGCCCCAAGTGCCTATATCAGCCCTTCTTGGCAGCTCCTGCTCTTCTCCTTCGGAGCATGTGAGCCAGAGCAGCCACTAGGGCCTGAGAAATCATCACTCGTTAAAAAGAGTCTCTGCGTTGAAGTGGGGTACAGAATGACAATCCCCAGAAGTGGGAGTGGGGGGGAGAGATAAACCACAGAACTTTTTGTTGTTGTTGTTGTTACAGATGTTTCTCCTTTTTTACCCCATTGACACCCTCCTCCCCATCCCCCACCCCCCGCCCCATCCCCGGCTTTGTTGTCCATGTCCATTGGTTATGCATACATGCATATAAGTTCTGTGATTTATCTCTTCCCACCCTCCCACCCCCTCTTCTGAGGGATGTCAGTCTGTGTCCTACTTCCATGTTTCTGGTAAACCACAGAACTTATATGCATGTATGCATGAACAATGGACATGGACAACAAAGCTGGGGACAGGGCAGGGAGGGCGGGGGAGGGGGAATCAGTGGGGGAAAAAGGAGAAACATCTGTAACAAAAATAAATTAATTAATTAAATTTTTTTAACAAAGAGTCTCTGGAAGGAGTCTAGGTAATTAATGCACAGCAACGCAGACTGCCTCCACCACAAGATAAAACTGCTATCTACTTATTGTCTCTATAAAAAGCTTTGCAGCCCTGGCCGGTTTGGCTCAATGGTTAGAGTGTCAGTCCACAAACCAGTGAATCTCGAGTTCGATTCCAGTCAAGGGCATGTACCTCGGTTATAGTTCATCCCCGGCCCTGGTCGAGGTCGTGAGGGAGGCAACCAGTCGATGTGGCTCTATCACATTGATGTTTCTCTCTCTCTCTCTCTCTCTCTCTCTCCCTCCCTCCCTCCCTCCCTCCCACTCTAATGATAAACAGAAAAATATCCTCAGATGAGGAATAAAAAAAAAGGCTTGGAAGACTATTCATTAATATTTGCACAAAGAAGAGACCACATATGCCTTTTTTTTTTTTTATCCTCACCCGAGGACATTTTCACATTTTTTGTTCAGACAGAGCGGGAGGGGGAGAGAGGAAGAGAGAGGAGAGAAACATCGATGTGAAGGAACACATTGAGTGGTTGCCACCCGCACGACCAACCAGGGCCGGGGACAAACTGCAACCGAGGTACATGCCCTTAGCGGGAACCGAACCCGGGTCTCTCTGTACCGCAGGCCGACGCTCTAACCGCTGAGCCAAACTGGCCAGGGCTCCCACACACCAAGAGGTCTCCAGTTCAAATCCCGGTGAGGGCACATGCCCAGGTTGTGGTCCCAATCCCCAGTGGGGGGCACGTAGGAGGTGGCCAATCAATGTTCTCTCTCATTGATGTTTTTCTCTCTCTCTCTCCTTCTCCTTCCTCTCTCTCTAAAATCAATAAAGAAAAAAATATTAAAAACATTTTTAAAAAAGAATCAACAAAGCTTCTGGGAGCATTTATAAGATTATAAATGAAAATATTACAAAAATACACAGGAGAATGAGGCCATGAATGCCTACTTGAGCAATGAAAAGGTTTGCCAAGAACTGGGGGCCAGTGATGACAGAGCATACATCCTGCTCAGTTTTCAGAAATGTTTGTCATTGAGCCAAAACTGTTTTATAACAGCACTGGCATCTGTGATATAGTCTACAGGCTTGTTATAAAGCATTTTTATACTATCTGTTGAGTTATTTGACTCTCAGAACAACAGTATGAAGACGAGGCTGTCATCAGTCCTTCATTTACAGCTAAGAACGCAGGCTCAAACAGATAAAGTGCTCATGGCCCCAGGATTTGTGACTTCAGGTCCAGTCTCCTAACCCCAGATCCTTTGTCCATGTCACTTTAGCCCAAACTATGGAATTTCAGGGCAGAGTAATAGCCTGGCTGGATGAGACTTTTTCCTAGTACCATAATTCTTCAACCCATGTTGGAGGTTAGTTTTCTCTGTTTCATGCAGCCATCCATGGGAACTTTCCAGGGGGTTAAAGGGCCTGGGATAGATGCCTGGCCTGCCTCTAAAACCAGCTGGGAAAATATTCCCTGACAAGACACCATAGCCTATGCCCACAGGGAAGCCTTGAGGGAGAAAGAGGGAGTCTGAGGCATGGGTTAGAAGTGCTGAGACCTCCGTGTGATTTTGTCAGAATCTCATAGTTGGAGGATTCTGAGAGCCAGACAACAAGGTCTCTCAGGACTCCAAAGATAGAATCTGGGACAAATGAGCTAAAGGTGCCCGTTGTTGGACAAAAAGAGGAGATCAGCTACATTGACTTAACTGGCCTCAATCAGCATTCTCTCAGATGATGATTTTTTTAAATTGATTTTAAAGAGAGGAAGAAAGAGAGAGAATATCATCAGTTTGTAGTTCCATTTATCTATACATTCATTGGTTGATTCTTGTATGTGCCCTGACAGGGATCAAACCTGCAACCTTGGCATATGGGGACAATGCTCTAACCAACCAGGGCTCTCAGATGATTTTTAAGAGCCACTTATAAGAGAAAAATTGTCAAAAGCAAGCATTCATATACTGCCTGGGAAAGGCAAAAAAAAAGGGAAATAATTAACATTTTAGTAAGAGTCATTCTCCCTTGGTGGCTGGTGATCTACCAACTCAAAAGTAAGACACAGGAAATTTGGGGAGCTGTCCTTCATTAAGCCTGTTGGAAAATATGAAGAGCTGGCCTCTCTGACTACTGTTACCTCCTGGGCTCCATGGATGAGAGGGAGACCCTGTACCCCAGCGAAGTTCCTCCAGAAATATAAAATCCAGGATCCTGAAGAAGCATGGCATGCATAAGGGGCAAAGGCCTTGATTTTAACAAACTATGTGTGAACCTCTGCTCAGTCTCTAGTTAGCTGTGACCTTAAGCAAGTCACAATCTCTTTGAGCTTCAGTGTCTATATCTGTAAAGGATAAGAACACCTATCTTATAAGACAGTGGGGAGGATAAAATAAAATTATGAATCTACAGGGCATAGCATAGTGCCTGATACACAGTAGCTACTCAATATATAACCATCTGTGATTTTAGTTGAACATATCAAATAACTCTGTGCCCTTGGGCCTCTTATTGGTCTACTTCATGTTTCCTAAATTCCCTTTTTAAAAAAAAACTCCGCCCAGCTGGTGTGGCTCAGCAATTGAACGTCAACCCATGCACCAAGATGTCACCAGTTCAATTTTTGGTCAGGGCACATGCCCAGGTTGTGGGCCATATCCCCAGTGGGGGGCATGCAGGAGACGACCAATCGATGTTCTCTCTCATCGATGTTTCTCTCTCTCTCTTTCCCTTTCCCTCTCTCCCTCTTCCTTCCTCACTCCTTAAAAATAAATAAAGAAAAACAATTTTTTAAAAAGGAGCTCTGACTTTACCAGTGTTTTATTGAATTAAATAAATATGGCTATAGGGACAAGAAGGATGAAGTTCTGTGGTCTTCTTTATTATCATCCTGACCTTCAGGATCATTTCCTCTTGACATCCTCTTATCCAAGAAGGGTCAGGCACCCCTCCTCTATGCTCCAGTCTTTGTATATACCTCTACCAGCACTATGACCATACTGTATAATAATCATCTATTTTATGTCTCCTTCACTAGGTTGCAATCTCCTTTCAGGAAAGAATAGTGTTCTGTGAAATCTCAATTACCAGTATCCACCAGCACAGTACCTCATATATAAAAGATACTAGATTAGTGTTGGATGGAAGGAGGGAGGGAGGGATGAATAGGATTTTTAATCTGGGAGAAACATTAGAAATAATCTGATCTAATACAGATAAGGAAGGAGCCTCAGAGCTGTAAGATAACTCAGTCAAGGTAGTCTCAAAAGCAGCACAAAGATGAAAAAGGGTGGCAGTCACATGCCCTTCTGACTGTGAGTTCAAAGACATCACTTATCACCCACCCTCAAAGGGAAGCAATGTATCTTGGAAGACACAGCATGGCAAACTCTTCTTGTTCCTGCTAACTATCAGTCATGTAACTTTGGGCAAGTTACTTCATCTCTGAGTCACAATTTCTGCATCTGTTAATTGAGACTATTAATAACTTCAGAGTTGTTGGGGGTATTAAACCTGCCAACGTACATAAAATGCCTAGCATAGAACCATGCGCTAAATAAATGTTTACTAAATGAATCATGAATGAGTCCCTGTCCAGCATACCACGACCTCATGAATCTGGTTTAGACTTTACATTTAAGTCTCTGCCCAGCTGGAAGGTGGCTGAGACATTCATAATTACAAACCATGTACTTGGGGATTTGTTCCTTTCTAGAATTAGATCTTAAAGCAGCACCAAGTAGCCTCAATAACTTGGCTCACTGTTTCCTTCATCTGGGCTGCCCTTCCCACCTTCCTCATTGCCACACAAATCTTACCCATCTTCCATGTCTAGCAATATCCACCCTATTTAGGAAGCCATCCTATGACTTCATTATAGACCTTCCTATCTCACTAATTAATTTATACCACATAGTAGAGGGGTGTAACTGTTTGAGTGTTTTAATTTATAGTAAAATACACATAATATAAAATTTACCATCTTAACCATTTTTAAGTATGGTTAAAACTTAACCATACTTTGTTATGCAACCAATCTCCAAAACTTTTTCATTTAACAAAACTGAAACTCTACATCCATTAAACAACAACTTCCCAATTGCTCCCTCTACCCTAGCCTCGGGCAACTTTCTGTTTCTGAGTTTGACTACTCTAGGTACCTTAATAAGTGGAATTATGCAATATTTGCCCATTTGTATCTGATTTATTTCACTTAACATAATGTCTTCAAGGCTCATCCATGTTGTAGCATGTGTTAGAATTTCCTTCCTTTTCAAGACTGAAGAACATTCCGCTATCTGTACATACCACATTTTGCTTATCCATTCATCTGTTGATGGACACTTGGGTTGCTCCCATCTTTTCGCTATTGTGAATAATGTTGCTATGAATATGGATGTACAGGGATGTATCTGTTTTATCTCCTCTACTTGAATGTGAACTTCATAATGACAAAGACTGAGTCTTGATCATCTCTACGGTTCTCAAGGTACCTGATAGGTGATGGGTACTCAATAAATACCTATCAAGTAAATAAGACAGGACTCTGCTCCAAACATGAAGTAAAAATGTAACCATCTTCCAAACGAATTTGCAAAAGGTCAGACTCACAGCAGAAAAGCAGAGACTTTGCAGTAAGATAATCTTGATTTCTGATCCTGGATCTTCGTCTTACTAGTCATAGGTTCTTTATGCATGTTCCTTAAGCTCTAAGAGCTTCAACTTCCTCGTGTGGTTTGGCCACAATTAAATGCTATAATTTATGTAAAGCAGCATAGCACTTGGCACATCATAAACTCAAAAACTGTTTGCCAATATTACTATTATAAAGTTATTTAATAAAAGCCACTTATTGCACATACAAACATACCATTTAGCTTCCTGAGCACAATAACTTTAAAAGCAAACAGCATGGAGTATTCTGAGACCAAACAATTTATGGCAAGTAATAGTCAAAATAGACACTACAGCAGCAGCCAATGAGTCTGGATTGGTATCACCGAACGTGGAATCTTGAGCTATTCAGTTGCAACTCTTAGTAGCTGGAAATGCTGTCACTTCAAAGGGATAGACTTAAATGTTATACTAAGGATCATCTCACTTAGCAAAACAGCCTGTCCAAGATCTCATAAATGCTTTTTAATCAGGATTCCTTGAGGTTTTTTGTTTTGTTTTGTTTTGTTTGGTGCCTTGGCTAAATCGATTTTGAATTTAATTATTCATGTTTTAAAGCTTTTAGCAAAAAGATGAAAGAAATAAATAGATCTTTATTACTATTTCAGACAGAAATATTTATTTCAATCTGTCTCAAAGAAAACTGCACTCCCCACCCTACTCCTAGTTCCTGTAGGACATGAATTCCTTTTGAGGTTGCTATCTGAATTTTCCAGACCAGAAACATTCCTTCCAAAGTAAGCTCTTAGAAAGTAGAGTTTTATGTATTAGAAGAAAAAGCTTAAAGTTTCTTTTTGTCTACTATAACAATTAACATTTGACATGGCTAATTAAAATGGCTCTCCGAGACAAAAATCGGAAACTTGGTTGTATGGTAGAGGAGAGGAAAGGGAAGGAAAAGAAAAGGTAAATGGAAGTTGCCTGAATGCTAATACTGGCCCAAATATGCCCCCAAGTAAATAAACCATAACTTTGCTAGGATAATCATGACTTCATATAAATTTAACACTATACTAAGATAATTCATTAAATGGAAAAATTAAATGAGATTTGATATATATATTTTTGTAAGACTTTGCAATGAAATGAATTTATAATTAAAAGAAAAATGTTTTTGTCAGACCATGAATTCCAATTTTGGATTCAGAACAATACTCCACCATATCCCATGTGTCAATTTTAATTTAGCTCCCAAGCCATGGCTGCCTTGTCCATCCAGGATGCTCATGTGTGCTTTGAGGCCCACCCAGTGCTTTGAGAGCACCATTCTGAGACTTGACACTCAGGGCCCTGTTTAATCCTCACAACAACCCTATGCTCTAGGTATTGGCTATCACCCCTCCCTCCTTTTTTATCCTTTTATTTTGAATTAATTTCAGGCATACCAAAAAAAAAAAAAGGAAAAAAGTTATTAAGAATTCATATATACCCTTCACCCAGATTACCTAAATGTTAATATTTAGAAAATTAATATAAATATTATTTAATAATATATTCTCAACCACCCGCCACCCATTCAAATTTCTCCAATTCACCAAATAATGTCCAAGGCAAAAGAAAAAAAATTTCTCTGGTCCAATCTAATCCAGGATCATGTGATGTATTTAGTTTCGATGTCTTTAGTCTCCTTTGATCTAGAACTATTCCTCAGTCTTTGTCTTTCATGAACTTGACATTTTTGAGAAATACAGTCCATTTATTTTGTAGAACGTTTCTCAGTTTGGGTTTATCTAATATTTCCTCATGATTAGATTCAGATTATGCATTTTCGGCAAGAATGCCACACAAGTGGTATATCCTCAAATGTTGATTTGTCTCATCACCGAAATTAGGTCATTTAGTAAAAATGGTGTCCTGCCACCTTTCTTCACTATAAAGTAACTCTCTCTCCCTTTGTAATTAACAAGTATCTTCTGAGAAGATAGTTTACACTAGGCTCCTCTATTACAGATGAGGAATCTGAGGATCAAAGAAGTTGAATCTTGTCCAAGATCACACAGCTTAAAAATGCCAGAACACAAATTCAAACTCTAGTCTGTAGGTTCCCATAGTTGGGTTTCTTCTAAAGCATTCCATACCTCCTAGACCAGTCACCAATGGCTAACGCAACCTTGTCTAATGCCCTCACCATGCATATTGGGGACACCAATGTGAAGACATCATGGTCCACACAATCCTGGTACTTCCCTGGTCTTAAGAACTAACATTGTATACGTGAAACTTGTATAATTTTATTAACTAATGACATCCCAATAAAGTTGATAAAAGAAAGAACTAACATGGTCCTAGCCAGTCTCTCTAGAGCTGGTTCTAAAGTACAAGAAATCCTTAGGCCAGTATTTTATACTCAAGCCCCCCACTCTCTGTGCAATGAACCTGGGAGAGCACTGGAGGAGGAAAAGGCAGCTGGTTCCAAAGAGCAGAAGAGGGAAATGTATATGCGTCAAGACACCAGGCCAAACAAGGCAAACCTTATTCATCCCTACCCTAAGGCCATCTCACCACACCCTGACCCTTTGGCTGGCCATCTGAAACTTCTTTCTGAGCTATCATTTCTTTCTAATTTTTTTGTTTTCATTTTATTTTATTTTTGGAATAGATATTACATTGGTAACATATTCATATGGTTTAAAACTGTGATATACCCATTAGAAGGGTTATAATATAAAAGACAGATAATAACAAGTGTTGGCTAGGATGTAGAGAAATTGCTAGAGGGAATGTAAAATAAAGCAGCTGCTTTGGAAAACAATTTGGCAGTTCCTCAAAAGTTCATACATAGAGTTCCCAGTTGGCCCAGCAATTGCACTCCTAGATACAGATGCAAAGTAAATAAAAACAAATGTCCACTTGAAAACTTGTATGCAGATGTTTATAGCAGCATTATTCATAATGGCCAAAATGTGGAAACAACCCAAACGTCCATCAATTGATAAGTGAATAAATAAAAGACAATATGTTCATACAATGAAATATTATTTGGTAATAAAACAAGAATGGAGTACTAATCTATGCTACAACAGAGGAGCCTTGAAAAGATTATGCTAATAAAAGAAACCATGTATATGTAATATCCAGAATAGGCAAATCTATAGAGACAGAAAGATAAGTAGTTGCTTGGGGCTGGGATCCTGGGGTGAGAAAGATGGCTAATAACTGCTAATGATTAAAGGCTTTCTTTGGGGGATAATGAAAATGGTCTAAAGAGGGTATGCAGGAAGCAGCCAATTGACATTTCATTTTCACATCGATGTTTCTCTCTCTCCCTCCCTCTCTCTCTAAAAGTCAATAAAAAATTCAAAAGTAAGTAAATAAATTGAATCTAGTGATAATTATGCAACTCTGTGAACAAACTAAAAACCACTAAATTGGCCCGGGCCAGTTTGGCTCAGCGGTTAGAGCGTTGGCCTGCAGTCTGGAGAGACCCGGGTTCGGTTCCCGCTAAGGGCACGTACCTCGGTTGCAGTTTGTCCCCGGCCCTGGTTGGGTCGTGTGGGTGGCGACCACTCGATGTGTCCCTTTCACATCGAAGTTTCTCTCTCTCTCTCTCTCTCTCTCTCTCTCTCCCCCTCCCACTCTATCTGAACAAAATATCGAAAAATGTCCTCGGTTGAGGATAAAACAAACTAACAAAAAAAAAACCCACTAAATTGTATGCTTTAAATGGGCAAATTGTGTGATGTGTTAATTATATCTCAATAAAACTATTTTAAAAGTAATACATAGCCCTGGCCAGTTTGGTTCAGTGGTTAGAGCATCGGCCTGCGGTCCCGAGAGACCGGGGTTCGGTTCCCGCTAAGGGCGTGTACCTCGGTTGCAGTTTGTCCCTGGCCCCGGTTGGTTGTGCGGGTGGCAGCCACTCGATGTGTCCCTTTCACATTGATGTTTCTCTCTCTCTCTCTGTTCCTCTCTCTCCCTCCCACTCTACCTGAACAAAAAATGGAAAAATGTCCTCAGGTGAGGATAAAAAATAATAATAATAAAAAATAAAAGAAATAAAAGTAATATATAAAATAGAAAATCTTAAGAAATCTCAGTACACACGCACGCACACACACACACACTCACCACTTACTCCTACTTGCCTTATACCAGTAATCACTTTGTTATTTTACATCCTTCCAGGCATTCTTCGTGCAAATTAAAATTATGTTTTCAGTCTCATTTCTTTCACAAAATATACACTGTTCTGCCACCTTCTTTCTTTCACTTAATATATCATTGGAGAACTTTCTGTACCAGTACCTAAAGAATACCCTAATTCCTGTTTGTAGTTTAATTGTTTTTCCTTGTGTTTACGTATTCATTTATTTAACCAATTTCCCACAAATGCACACTTAGGTTGTTTTCAATCATTTGCTATTACCAACAATGATGCAATGCTTTTAACTTGGTTTCATCAGATGACATTCTGCTCCTGGACTGCCAGGAAGCAGCGTGAGTAGCAGGAACAGCTTGGGAGTTAGTCAGAACTGCTCTGGACTCATCTGCTCACTAAGCTATGTGACTCTGGAAGAAGATTACCTGTGCTTTCTGAGCCTTGATTTCCTCACTTATAAAGTAGGCAAAATCCAACCTACTTTATTAGGTTATTTTTAGGATTAAGTAAGATAAGACAGATACCTTGTGGCAAAATTTGAGACAATTTATGTATCAGAAAGCATAAAGTTGAAAAAAAGAAGGCAGATGGTCGGTAATGGAATATAACACATTATATGGATAAAAGAATCCAGAAGTCCAAGTGATAACAAAAAAGAAGATGAGGAGGAGAGGGGAGGGGGGAAGAGGGAACTGAAAGCTAATCGATCAGAAAAACACCAATAGATACCAATTGACCTGGGCAAGGATTATCAATAGATGTTAAAACTATTTGGTGAACATCGCTGAGGAACAGAATATCTAAACAATCTCAAACGATGACCCCACAGATAATGTTATTAATTACAAATAGAAAGGGTACTTTTACAATGAAAGATCTTGCAATACCACCTCACCCAAATGATCAAACCTCAATCACTAGTGATGTTACAAACTTACATTGTGTGTCACCTAATATGATGCAAGGGAGGGATGCAACATTCCATGAGGGGAATTCTTATCACAAATGTTTAGCCGGAGTCTAATAGTGAGAGAAAAAAAAATCAGACAAATCCAACTTACAACAAGGCAACAGACTTGGACTTTTCAAAATTTCAATATCATAAAAGACAAAAAAGCAAAGGTACTGTGATATGTTAAAGGAAACTAAAGAGACACAACTACCTTGTATAATCCTTGTTTACATCTTGGGTCCAAAAAAAAAAAAAAAAAAAAGGACATAAACAACATTGGAACAATTGGGAAAGTCTGAAAAGACTATGTTTCAATGGTATTATAGTTACACAGGAGAATGTCCTTGTTCTTAAGAGATACATCCCCTAGTGCTTAGAGAAAAAGTGTTGTGATGTCTACGACTGTTTCCAGTGGTTTAGGGGTAAAAAAAAAAATGTGTGTGGCCCAGGCTGGTGTGACCTCAGTTGGTTGGCTTGTCGTCCTGTGCACCTAGAGCTGGTGGGTTTGATTCCTGGTCAGGGTACATACCTAGGTTGCTGGTTCAATCCCTGGTGGGGGTGTATAAAGGAGGCAATCTCTCTCTCTCTCTCTCCCTGCCCCCTTACTCTCTAAAATTAATTTTAAAATGTTTGTTTTAAAAATGTGTGTGTGTGTGTATTGTGTGTATGTAGATAAAGAAAGCAAAAGAATCTAGATGAAGAGTATATGGGAGTTCACTATATTTTTGCAATTTTTCTATATGTTTGAAAATTTTCAAAATAAGCTGGAAAAAAATCAAATAAAACACATAAACCATCTGGCACCCAGTAGATGCTATGACAGTTCACATCATGGCTTCAGCTAACTCAACAGATCTACACTTCCCCTATGCCTGCAGGTAAAATGAACCACATTCAAGTAAAGGCTACCAGCCAGTCCTTTATAAAATTTACACTTTTGATCAGAAAGCAAGGCAAAAAGAGGAAGCAGCTGGAGAAGCAGTATGGTTTTGGTTCCAGAAAAATCTACCAAAGGCCTACATCTGCAAATTTTTTAAGCTAGTAACTTTATAAAAACAAAACAAGTTACTTAATCTCACTAAGAACTGTTTCCTCGTTTATATGGAAAAACTGAGATCAAATCTATTGCCTAGAATTGAGAGAATAAGACAGCATACTTAATACACCTTAGTAAAGTATCTTTTATCGAAGACTCCTTAAAAGATATTAGTCTCCTAGAGTAAGTGGGGAAGAAGGAAAACTCCTAGATGGCTCCACCTTTGTTTCCCTATCAGAACACCCAGCACAGGACCTTGCATTTAGCTTATGCTCACAAATACTGGTTAAAGAAGTAATGAGAGATGTGAAACAGATGTCTTTTGTCCTACAAATTCCACTACAGAAAGGAAAGATTAACGTGAGCTGGCCCAGTCAGAGACAGCAGCACCTTCACAACAGCATATATTTATGTGCACATAAATTTGCCAAAATCTTTTATACATGTAATTTCATTTGAGCCTCATAATAATCCCCATTTCATAGATGAAGAAACTGCATATTAAAAAGATAAATTATCCCCTTAGCACACAACTCAAGTTTGCTCCACTCAGTCACAAAAGAATGGAAATAGCTCAGTGGTTGAGCATCAACCCATGCACCAAGAGGTTGCCAATTTGATTCCCAATCAGGGCACATGCCCAGGTTGTGGGCCAGATCCCCAGTGGGGGGCATGCAGGAGACAACCAATTGATGTATCTCTCTCATTGATATTTCTATCTCTCTCTCCCTCTCCCTTCATCTCTCTCTAAAAAAATCAATAAAAGAAAAAAAATTTTTTTTAAAGAATGGGCCATTTGACCCAGTGATCCCACTTCTAGGAATATACCCTAAGAACCCTGAAACACCAATCAGAAAGAATATATGTACCCCCATGTTCATAGCAGCACTATTTACAATAGCTAAGATCTGGAAACAGCCCAAATGTCCATCAGTAGACAAATGGATAAAAAAGTGGTGGTACATATACACAATGGAGTATTATGCAGCTGTAAGAAAGAAAGATATCGCCCTGGCCGGTTTGGCTCAGCGGTTAGAGTGTCAGCCTGCAGTCCAGAGAGACCCGGGTTCGGTTCCCGCTAAGGGCACGTACCTCGGTTGCAGTTTGTCCCCGGCCCTGGTCGGTCGTGTGGGTGGCAGCCACTCGATGTGTTCCTTTCACATCGATGTTTCTCTCTCTCTCTCTCTGTTCCTCTCTCTCCCTCGCACTCTACCTGAACAAACAATGGAAAAATGTCCTCGGGTGAGGATAAAAAAAAAAAAAAAAAAGAAAGAAAGATCTCTTATCCTTTGAGACGACATGGAGGGACCTAGAGAGGATTATCCTAAGTGAAACAAGCCAAGCAGAGAAAGACAAATATCACATGATCTCACTTATTTGTGGAATATAATGAACATAACAGTCTGAGGAATGGGGTAGTCCCAGAGACATGGAAGTGGGGTACAGACTGACAATCCCCAGAAGAGGGAGTGGGGGGAAGGGATAAACCACAGAGCTTATATGCATGTATGCATGAACAATGGACATGGACAACAAAGCTGGGTTGGGGACAGGGCGGGGAGGGTGGGGAAGGGAGGTATCAGTGGGGGGAAAAGGAGAAACATCTGTAACAAAAATAAATTGATTAATTTAAAAAAATAAAAATAAAATAAAGATTTTTCATGGAAGAAAAAAAAATTTTTTTAATTAAAAAAGAATGGAAATAATTGGCTAAAAGAATGGAAATAACTCACAGCTCAAGATCCTCACAATATCTTCCTCAGGGTCTCTGCTGGGGCAGGGTGAGTCACTGATGGCCACTCCTGAATTCACCTTTTCTACAGAAAACTGCCAAAAACCTGCCCGATTGCTTCTACTGGTGTTCAGAAAGATGAACAATCAGGCCTTTTAACCACCTGCTTCAGATATTTTAAAAAGTGAAGTGAAGCTTAAATTCCCCTTTCTAGTGTGAGAGTGTGACTGAGATGCAGAGGAAGTAAGCAGAAGAGGTTATTTTCATTTCAAGGTAGACGGTGTCCACATTTTAGTGAAGTTAACCATTACTCAAAAATAAAATTTCCTGCAGAATTTTCTGGGGAAAACTCTTGGCTGCGGTAGTCTTTCAGTTCACTTTTTAAACATCATGCTGTGCTGCCGCAGGAATAATGTATTTTACTTCTCTCTTCCAGAGGTTTCCATGTTACTTACATATCAGCCTTTATTACAGCCGTCACAGAAACCAGCAGGACCTCTGTGACTCCATTTTTGCCCACTTTCTGTCCACCCATCGTAACTTCCTTCCCTTAGATAAGAGAGTTTAGCTCAAGTGGCTAATTAACTTGGCAAAGGTCTGCAGAAATGGCACTGTCAAAGACTGTTGATAAGAAATTAATTGTCAGGGAACAATTAAAGGGGAGCTATTCATGCTATTTGACCCAGTATTTCTACCCCTAGAAATGTATTCTACAGAAATATTCCTACAAATTCATCACAAAAGGATGCATACTCAAATGCTTACTGCAGCAGTGCCCAATAGTCATTAAAATGGGTAAGTCAGAGCAACATGCAAATATGTGGGACAACTGCCCAAAATATACTAAGTTAAATGAAGCAAGCAAAATAATATGTACTGTACTAACATCATTTGTATATGTGTGGGAAAAAATGACAGAGGAATACACATCAAAATCTCAACAGTTGATTATCTTTAGGAGGTGGAATTAAGGGGCACTTTTTCTATGTAGTTCATTGCGTATTTCTGTAATACATTTTGATTAATCTTATGTCTAGAATCAAAAAACAAATTTAAAGTATATATTTATGTGCCCTTTCTCATCCTTTCCTCTTCACTTTGGAAACAGCCAGCTTGCAGCTCCACCTGCATTACTACCTCTAGTAATATGAAAGACAGAGTGCCAGCTGTAGAAGTCTGCATTCTTACAGAACAGACAGGATCGTGTTTAGAAAGGGCACAAAGATCACTTACGATATCCCCAACAAATGGTATTCCAGCACATAAGCTGATTAAATATTTGCAGAGACCAAGAAAATCACTACCTTCTGAAGCAGCCCTTGATGTCTTCTAGCTTTGCTGTAACGTTCCTAAAGACCACACTGTGGAACAGCCACTGATCTAGACACCAATACCCACAACATGTCAGGCTAAGCAGACAGTACCATTACCACATTCAAGAAAACTAACATTGTTACTGATTTTCTAACAGACAGCTCCTATTCAAACTTCCCCAACTGTCCCCAAAATGTCCTTTATAGACTTTTTTTAATGTTTCTTTTAATATTTTTACTTTATTAATTTTAGAGAGAGAGGAAGGGTGAGAGAGAGATAGAAACATCGATGAGTGAGAACATCAACTGGCTGCCTCCTGCATGCCCCAAACTGGGGATCAAGTCCACAAGCTGGGCATGTGCCCTGACCAGGAATCAAACCAGCGACCTCTTGGTGCATGGGTTGGTGCTCAACCAGTGAGCCACACCAGCCGGGCCTTTCCAGCCTTTTTAAAACATCAAGGATCCAACCAAGGGTTACATGCTGCATTTGGTTGTCATAACTCTTTAGTCTCCTCTAGTATAGATAAATTACCCATACATTTTGTTTTATTTCATTTTGTTTGTCTTTCATGACATTGACATTTTCGAAGATCACAGGCCAGCTGCTTTGCAGTATGTCCCACAATCTGGATTTGCCTGATTATTTTCTCATGATTAGATTTAGGTTAAACATCTCTGGCAAGAATTCTACATCAGTGATGCTGTGCACTTTCCACTGCATCAGGCTTTCTAGTTACACTAAGTTATTTTTTATTCATTTTGTCACTGTGGGCACTAAGCAAGCATCAGCCAATAAATAAAATATTTAAAACAATAAATACATTTAATGTTCAAAACAACTACCATAGCACCAGCTATACCAGGCATAGTGCAAGACTTTTTAAATATATTATCTCATTTAAACTTCACAATAATCTTGCAAAGAAAAAGAGGTTTAAAGAAGTTAAGTAACTTCCCAAGGACGCACATGTAGTGATAGAAAAACATGTGTATGCACATGTGAACACACACACTTTAACATATGATCTCAGGGGTTCATGGTTAAGAACTCCTACCTTAGACTAATCTTGAGGAGGCCTATGTAGTTTTAAAGGTTGGATTCCTGTGGGGAAAAAACTAAAAATAAATCATCTATGGTACATATACAATTCTTCCATACTTAGAAATGTTCTTATTTGGAGATGGGCCACATTTTCATCACAGCCAAGAACACAGGGCAATGGATCCATAAATTACTATAATATTAAGTGTTTTTATTGTTTGTCCTCTTTTAACTATTATCCAACAGAGTGAGAAAATAAAGAAAATGTAAATAATTTTTATAAAGCTAAATAATTAAAATTTTAATTTTAAAATTATGCTCTTCCTACAACTTTTGATATTAAATGTCCTTTATGAGATAAAAGTGAAAGGGACATTTAAAAAATATCTTTACTATAGAAAAATAACCATTGTCAACAGCCAACCCCTGCCCCCAATTTTCTTTATCTTTTTTTAAGTTATCTATAAAATTCAAGTCTAACACCCATTGGTTTAGAGAATTATATACAGTTAAGATTATTTTTGACAACCTAACCTGAATAAAGGAAGTGCAAATCATAAGGAAACCAGATCTGAAATATTTCTGAATTTCCCCAAACTCATCCACAAAACATCTCAAAGACTTCAGATCTCAGGAATACATGTTAATGGATTTGTTAAAAGCATTTCACATTTGACATTTGCATTACTAATTGCCCTCTTCCAATATGTTGATATTTCCTGTATTTGAATGGGCCCTTAGTGACCTAAGTTAGCTCACTCAATCAACAAATACTCAGAGTCCCTAATTTATGCAAGGTACTCTATTAGGTGCCTGGGGACACAGTCTGAAGAATTCTTTCTTACCTTGATGTCTCAGGTCAAAGGTCACCAGCCACTTTGTGGATACTATCCCTCCTCCCAGGAAAGAATGAAAGCCTCCCTTGGGGCTGTGCTCTCCTACAGAGGCCTACATACCTCTCTGTGTGTGATTATTTGTCTTTCTCTCTCACCTGAGCAAATTCTTCCAAAGCAAACACTATATTGTCTGTTCAATGCTTTCTTCCTAGCACAGTGCACTTATAGCTGGTGATCAGTATAAATTCGTGGAATAGATATATTTTACAGACGAGGAAACTTAAAGGCCAGAAAAGGAATATGACTTGTCCAACATCATACAGCTAGTAAATAAGAAGTACCCAGTTTTAGAAAGAACTCTCACCAGAGCTCTCTTCTATTCCATTGTGCCACATCATACATGCGGACAGGGCGAGAGAAAGATCTTAGATGTCCTCCTGGAACTTCAAACTCAACATGTCCCAAAGTCACTCCTTCTCCAAAAAAGCAAACAAAAATTTGGTTCCCATCCAGTCTCTGTAAATGGCATCCCCAGTGGCTCAAGGAAAAACTCAAGGCATCTTAACTCTCCTCTCTATTCCCAAATCCAATCAATCAACAATCTTATCAATTATAATCTTCAAACTCTGTCTCTCTAATCTCTTCTCTTCTCTCCAAGCCCTCTGCCACCACCCTAGATCCAAGCCACCATCATCACTTACATAGACAACAAAATGACTTACTACTTGGTCTTCACGCATTCAATTTGGCCAATTCTCTCCAATCTCCTTTCCACTTAACAGCCACAGTGATGTTTTTAGTATCTTTCTATATATGTAATTGAATCTCCCATTGCCATCCTAAAGTATTTGCACTCAAGTGTTTTGAAATGTCACTTTCTACAGTAAACTTTCCCTGACTCCTCCAAACAAGGGGAGAGCACCAGTTAGGCACTCCTATTCCACCTTGTAATACATCCCCCTTTGTCAGTGACACTCATCACACTTGCAATAGTTTGTCCAACGATGGTCTCCCCTATTTGAATATAAACTCCATGAGGGCAAGAGAAACTTCTCTTTTTACTGATGCATCCACAATCTTAGAACACACACAAAAAAAGTGTGGTTGGGAGAGGGAGCATCTCAGAAGAAGAATATTAGAAATGAGAAGATGGTGATAGAGAAGTCTAGGATGACAGCCTCTGAATCTGCCTGTCACACTAGTTGCCTCTAGACAGACATTAGACTTTCCATGCCCAGAGAAGCACTAATGTTAATCACACAAATATAACTACTACCACACCCTTCTTCTTAAGAGGGGAGTATAAAATAACAAACTTCTTTCATCCACAAAAGAGAAGAAACCACAAGAGAGAAAGATGGTTTTACTCAAGCCACACCCCACCCCCAAAAAAGGTAGTCTGCCACCTGGATACTGCCCCTCACCAATCAACAGAGAAAGAAGGGGGAAAGACAACCTTCCCTCCACTTACTGCAGCAGGGATAAGGAAAAAAGTATTCGATGAGGCAAAAGCTATTTGAAATCTATTTATTCTTTGGTAATTGTGAGAACATGTCATGTAAAAAAAACCTTGCTAATCCATTGGCAGTTCTTAATACAGGTAGCAATAGAGTTTGGCGTGAGATCTACTGCAACATTTCATTGTTCACATGTTGCCTGGGGCCAAGTTATGTCTGTCACAGAAACCACAAACCAGGCCAAGGGGTCAAGCATGTTGTTACTCATCCTGCCAAGCACCAACTGCAAGAAATGGAAAAATCAAAGCCTCTTCAAAGAGAACTCTGTGGAATATTCTCACTGTCTCCACTCAGCCTGGATTTGCTGGGTGAGGTAGAGAAGGGGTAGGGAGGGTATTCAGAGATTGAAAAGAGACTTAAAGAAATAGATGTGATATACTGGTGATAAGAGGGAGATTCTGAAACACAGAGGGAAAATGAGAATTGCAAATGGAGAAACAGGGAAAGAAACTGAAAGAACTTCATGAAAGGTAGAAGGGTAGGGAAAGGAAGGTACCAGAGAAAAGGATAAGGTGCTCAAAAAAAAGCACACAGTAAGCAACAGGGAGACATAGAAAGAGACAAAGCCACGCAGTCCATCTTTTCCCAAATCCAAAAGCTGCTCATTGCATTCCAATAAATCATTCTACTACAAAGCCCATACAATGGATTGTCCTTTGCATTCAGTAAAGCAGCATTAAACGAAGCATCACCCAGCTGTAACTTAGAAGATCTAAGGGTCTGAATTTAAAATGAACAAAATCAGTTCAGTGACAGAAGAGAACCAGTAAAGACTTTCCCTCATTGCCTGACTTGACTATAAAAAGGTTTGTCATTTTAGAGTTAAGCATAAAGTACCTGCATAAGTACTGCATTTCTCCTTCTTTTGATATTCCAAGAGGGGGGGTGTGGTTGACCCCAGGTCCATTCATTTCCAAGGTTGTAGATCTCTCAGCTAAGACTAGCCCCATCTGTTCTTGAATCAGCCAGTTGTTTATCTCAAAGTAGCATATTTATTGCACTAATCATCCTAATAACTTCCAAGAAGAGAGCCAACATCATACAAGTCAGAATGCTTTCTGTCCTGTTAAATGTATCAGATCCTAAAGGATGAAAAACCAAAAAACCACTACTATGCTCCTTGTTTTCCTTGGCCAGGATCACTCTTTTATGAGTACCTTTCAGTAATGGCAAATGAAGGTTAACAGTGCTTCTAACTTTCCCTTCCCTAACACGTTAAAATAAACCCAGGTTTCCTTAACCATCCCTTCTCCAAACCGTTATTTGTGACTAGTGACTGTGCCTCAGGAAACAGCAGCTTATTATGGTACCACTGCCAGTGGCAAGGAGCCTATTGCAATGTAATTTAAAACACACAAGCACAAATCTGTCAGCTCCACTTTCAAACAATCCTGAAATCCTGCAGTCGGGGAAAAGAACACTTAATGAAAATGCTTTTCCAGCAGCCCAAGAGAAGCTTCCCCAGACACGTGAAATATTTCTGACTGGCACGGAGTGCACCATTAAAGGACACTGTCACCTCGAATGGGCAGAAAAGGCGAGGCAAACGGCATAGACACGCATATAAAATTGAGCTCCACAAAACTTAGCCTGCTCAGAAGCACGCTCATCTTAAAAACGAAGTGTGTGCTCGCCCAAGCGACACAGAAATGTTCTAAAGTAGTGCGACCACATTAAATCACTGTCTCCATGTCTTCCCACGCATCACCCCTTCCTACTCAAACCTCAGCACTCGGGCCGTTAGTGACAGGACCGCAGTCCCCCACCTCTGCCTTCTGATTTTCCAAAAGCACTTCCCAACATCCCCCCCAGCCCAGCCCCCTCTCTCAGCTTCCAAAAGGTTGAGGGGAGTTGCGACTAGAGAATTGGCAGGAATCGGTCCTCCCGCGGGGGAAGGTGGCTGGAGTTGTTCTTTGCAGTGACCCAAATTACACAGAGCGTTTCGCTTAGCGGCGCTTGCGAGCACCTCCCCAATCCTCCCGCCCCCCATCTTCCCAAAAGAAAGCCTTGAGAATTAAGCGGGAGGAATAACTTAGTAGAACCATTGGAATAAATCACTTCAACTCACCTGGTTTGGGATTTTTCTCCCCACCCCAGGCATAAACAGAAATGATGTGCGAATGAGTCACGCACGCAACGTAAGGTGGTGCGATGTCTTAAGTCCAAGGGCTGGAGTCAGTCCCTGCCCTGATGCCGCTGCTACTCTTAGCTCAGCTGGAGCGAGCGGCAATCACAAGCCCAGCAGCAGCAGGGGGGTGGATAGACCGTAGCACAATGAATGCAGTAGGGTTTTTGCAATGACATCATCCCTCTGTCCAAAAGGCCCCAATAGCCATGCTCAGGAGCGCTGCATTCTGGAAATTGTAGTCCTCTTAAAGCTCGGCCGGGACCCTGAGGCTACTGCCGGAACTACAATGCCCAAAATGCACCGAGCTCGGACGCACCCAGAGCCAGCGAAGGGAGCGAAGGAAGCTCGGCCGCCATGTTAGGAGTACCGGGACCATTCTGCGGAGCGGGCTGTGGTTTTAGGAGGCGCGGGAGTCGAGTGGTGGTGCGTTGGGGATGGTGAGGTGGTGGACAAGCTCGTCGGAGACCCGGGGGCCCCACCCTGGGAACCGGAGGGTGGAAGCTTCATCTGGGGACAGATTGATGTAGGGCGGGTCTGGCTGGAGACGGCATCCAGAGGTAGAGGTTGAGCGGGCCTCGTCCTCACGGTCCTGCGGGTTTGCATAGGCCCCCTACGCCTCTTGCTCCATTTTCTAATAAGGTACTGAGGGAGTCAGTTCACTTCTGGGCTCGGAGCATCACTTATACCCTCTAACAGGACAGTCGGGGTTGTCGATGTCTTTGTTGGGATGCGGGGACCCGAGACGGCGACCTTCACGCCTGTGGTCGGAGAAGCTTCCACCCATGGAGTTGGGCTGCCCATCCAAACTTATTATTAACTTTTAGGTTAATTTTTCGTCCTTCCTTACCCCATCCCAGTTTTTCGGACCCTAGTTGGTTTCTCATACAGAATGATTGGCAAAGGGGTCCAAAGAAATCAAGATCGGAAGGTAGACAAGCTGCAAAGGGACGGGCGGCGCTTTGGGGCCGCAATTCGGAAAAGATAAGGAGGGGCCTAAAGGGGAAACACACCCGGGTTGAAATGACATCTTCATACCTGCCAGCAAAAGCAGGGAGATGTTGAGTTGGGGATTGATGTTATTAACGGCTGCCGATCGATCTGTTCCCGAGTAGCACGGGTTCTTCGGTAAACCGAGAGTATGCGCTAAAATACTGCAGAGATGGGGTGTTCATTACCATGGATCACCAGCTTACCGGAGTTTGTGGTACTCCGTATTTACAACAACTTTAACAGCTCATTTTTTTTTAACTAACTGAAACCAAAATCACTGGTCTTTAAGTTATTTTGTCTAGTGTCTCAAATGAACTGTATTCTCAATTGCATTACTAATGTGTGTTTATTTTTCAGAGTCTGTCTACACCATGGAAAGATGGAAAATTTCTTTTCCTCCTGAGGGTGTCTGAAGGGTTAAAAATGTTGCTATACTTTGCGCTGTTTTTCTTCCTCCTTTTTGCACCTAATTCTGAAAACAAAATTAACAAGTTATTTTGGGTCCCTTAGGTATGTGCTTCACCTGTTAGGAGTAATGAATAAGCTGATAAATGAATTCTCTTAGCAAAGAAAGGCTAGGCACAATTATTACAAGTGATCAAAGCATGGTAGAAAGAGTATTTTAAATGTATGCAGATTATGACTATAAAAACAGTTATGAAGAATGATCTTAAATGTCATGTTTCTGGGAATAAGTCACAAGATGAGTGGCTTTGTTTTATTTTTAAACAAAGGTGATATGTATGGGTCTCGTTTATCCATGAATATAACAATGGTAAGTGTTCATGCAAATAGTTCTATTATTCAGACATACCTTTGCAAATAATGATGGTAAGTATAGGAAAAGGAACAAAGTGTTTACTATTTTATTTCTGACCTTCAATATAACTATAGAAGTGTTTTAAGCTCAAAAGACATAAAATAGACAAGACAAATTTACATTTAGGTTTAGTTTCAAATTCTTAAATTACTTTTCAGAGTGTTTTTGTGTCTTATAAAAATTATAGTGAATTTGGTTCATTTTATATTTCTTTATATAAGCAATAATCTCAACATGAGTAACTGTTGAAGACAGATTTGTGTGTGTGGTGGGGGGGAAACACCAACAGATTTCTTAGAAATCCTGTGTGTGAGAAGTGAGATCTATGTAATGCACTGATTTTTGTAATTTGTCATGTTTTGGGGCAGTTTGAAGTTTTTCCAGCCTTATATACAGTGGACATGTAACCATAAAGAATTGAAGCAGATCTAGCTAATATCTACAAAAAGACTCCACGATTTAACCCTTAACTTTTAAGTGGTGGGAAATCTATAATGTGTTTTTAGAAATTTTATTTACAAAACTAATATTTAAGTTGGTGATGTTAGCTTCTGAAACGGTAACCTTAATGACCTGGAAGAAACACTGCATTAGGAAAACATTGAAAAGTGGAATTAGGAATGCTTTAAATAGATACAGAACCCCCCGCCCCGCCGCCCCCTTCTTTCAAAAGAGAATTAGGGAGGAGGGTATAGAGGGGATAAATGGTTATAGAAAAATTTTTTTAAAGAATTAGGGCGTTGATTTTATTATAATTATAGGCAGCTCATTAAAGAGTATTGTATTGACTCGGTTAAAAGTTTTTTCAACAGGCTTAAGTGTCAGGATCACCTATAGAACTCTAAAAATGAATAATTACTGCCCACCAGTAATTCGGCAGGAGCCAAATACTCCAGGATTGGAACCAGATATTGTGTATTTTTAAAACTACAGGTGACTGTACAAGGTAGGGTAGAGTAGTCCTTCACATCCGTATTTGTGTTTTTAGTAGTGTGTCATACCTAGTAAGTAATAAGTTTTGGCAAAGATTTTAGGTTTATTACTAATTATACCCATAAATGAATTGTGAAAATATGTAGATGAGGAAATCACTTAGGGGTCAATTTATACTTGATAGTTGGGGAGGGAGGGAAGAAATCAATTTTAACCTTGAGAATACCAGAATATCTTGACTTACCTGGATATTTCTTTGAGTAAGTGTGTAGTCTAATCCTAAGGAAGTGATAAGAGACACTTATCCAGCCCTGGCCTGTTTGGCTCAGCGGTTAGAGCGTCGGCCCGTGGTCCAGAGAAACCTGGGTTCAGTTCCCACTAAGGGCGTGTACCTCGGTTGCAGTTTGTCCCTGGCCCTGGTTGGTCGTGCGTGTGGCAACCACTTGATGTGTCCCTTTCACATCGATGTTTCTCTCTCTCCCTCCCACTCTATCTGAACAAAAAATAGAAAAATGTCCTCAGGTGAGGGTTTAAAAATAGGATTAAAAAATAAAAAATAGGCATTTATCCAGTAAGAACTTACTGCTATTACAAAATTATGGTAAAGCTCCAGATATTTAAAAGAAACAAGTCTCTCAACTGAGGCGACAGATACTAGAATTTTCTGAAAATAATTTTTTACTACTTTTCCTAAATCCTAAATTTTAAAAATTATTGTTGTTATCAAAATATTCTTGATGTTTGAGTACATGATATGTAATATAGTACCTTTTAAAGCTCCAAATTTGACTCAGTTACTAAATTTGAGGTTTCACATTCAAAATCCTATAGCATTTTTTTTTTTTTTTTATTTATTTTTTTTTTTATCCTCACCCGAGGATATTTTTCCATTTTTTGTACAGATAGAGTGGGAGGGAGAGAGAGGAAGGGAGAGAGAGCGAGAAACATCGATGTGAAGGGACACATCGAGTGGCTGCCACCCGCACGACCAACCAGGGCCGGGGACAAACTGCAACCGAAGTACGTGCCCTTAGCGGGAACCGAACCCGGGTCTCTCTGAACCGCAGGCTGACGCTCTAACCGCTGAGCCAAACTGGCCAGGGCCCTATAGCATTTTTTAATTCATATCTTTTATAGTATAAAAACAAGACTCGAGAACAAACATTTGAAATTTTTTAAGCAGCCCCAAGATTCAAATACTTAAGGGATCTGTCTTTGGAGGTGGTAAATGAAGACTAACTTGAGTGTTCTGGAGAATAATGACCTCTGGAGTCCTACTGATTCAATTTGAAATCTATCTTGAATGCCTTGCAGAGTCCCACAGGAATTGGTAACATTTTAACTGTGTGATAATAGCCTTAAGGGTGTGGAAGAGGATTAAACAGGATAATCTATGTAAAGCATTTAGCAGAGGGCTTTGAAACAGATATATTTGGTGTGTGTGTATTTCAAGTTTTTAGGAAGTAGCCCCAGAGTAGTTAGGACCCCAAAGACAGGACAGGGATTACCTCATATGTACTCTTTCAACAATTTATTGGTAAGTCAAACTTACATAATTAAGATCTTAACCAAAATATTTCATTTCTTCCTGTGAGAGGTCATTATAGGGTGGCTGAAATCTAAAAAATTTTTTGCAGTAACAGATTTTGCTTGTGTACTTGCATAGCTTGAAGAAGTTGATTATGAAAATCAGGCTCTATCTTAATTGAGGATCACTGTAGTTCTCTAAAAATAAATAATCTTCTAAATTATGAAAAATGTTAGAATTGTTTCATGCCTTACACAGGTCTAAAGTAATGCTTTTATATTTCAAGCTATGAAATTTGAAAGAACAGCTGTCTGTTGTTTGCCTTTATGTCTCTTCTAAAATAGAATAAATTTTCTTACCTGTCTCAGAAATGAAATGCCAGCAACCCAAAGGTGATGTATACCCAGCAGTTACATTAAAAATTATTATAACTTGATTACAGAGTTGAGACAAGCAAGCTTAACGGGGAACAAGAAAAACATTTACCAAAAGAGACCTTTTCAGGCCTTACCTTAGATGGAGTTAAAAGTCTTATATAATATATATTTCCATAAGTGGGCACACATGAGCAAGCCTGCTGCACAGGGTTCAACAGTTGGTGTTTTAACTCATTCTATAATCTTTCTAGTATTTCACATTTTAAACATTTTACTTTGAGTTAACATTCAGGAGAAGAAAACATGTTTTTTAGTCTTATTTAGTTGACCCACTGTTGTGTTTGTAACAAATTGACATGATTTTAACTTCTGGCTTTAATGTGTCACTAAAGTTAAATGCAGTAAATATCCCAAAGTCAAGATTTGAAATCCATATGTCCATTGTTGACTAGCCAGAAAAGTCTCCCCTCTATACCCTATGATTTTCTCGGTTTTTATAGGTTTGGATGATTAAGGTGGCACTAGAAAACATTTATTTGAAATAGTAAGTATATATGAATATGAGCTTAATCAAATATAAATATGTTCAGGAATATAGCAATTTAATAAATTCACTAGGTGATTCCTTTGCACCTAATTTTACTTGAAAGCACCAAGGTAAAATAATTTACCAAAATAATGTACCAACAGTATAAGCCCCTTCTCTTTTGTGTTCCTAATTCAGTCATATTTACATTGTGCTCAGTACCTCTTCTGAAATTCCAAGACACATGCCAAATATTTTTAAATGTTTGTGTATACAAATACTCAATGAAGAATATCCAACCACATGAACAAGTTATGTGATCCATGCCTTTATAAAGCATTTGATTAAAAAATATTTTTGAATAAGGAACCCTGCAGTACTCTACTGTAGACATCCAAAGTGTCAATATTTGGAGAGGGGGGCAGTTTCAACCAGTAAGTATGAAGTAATTACTAAGTACAAGGCTTTGGAGGTACAACGGTGACTATGACCCTTCAGACCATTACCCTCAACCTTTTTAGTGTCGTTTTCAAAAGAAATTTTTAATAAAATACAGTATGTCTTAGGAGCTGGTAATATTGAAATAATTATCAATTAAAATTTTTGATACAAGAAATATATATGCTTTATTAACTCAGTTAAGATCTAGCACTGGCTGTAATTATTGTAATTTCAACAATGATTAACATATTTAAAGTTTTCTACAATATTTACTAACACTTCTCTGGTCTGTTGCCCACATTCAAATTTTATTAGAAGTTATGTGATTTTTTTCCCCATAAAGTTCATGGACCCCCTGAATTCTATGAATCCCTGATTCACAACCCTGGTTAAATTTTTCAATTTTTCTCTCTTTCACAGTTGTATATAAGGCCTGATTAAGAACTTCAGAGACCTACTATGCACTGAAGAACTTGGATGACTTGCCTCATATAATTCAAAATCAAATAGCATAAAGTGGATTTAAGGAAGTTCTCGTTTCTCATGGTGAAGACACACACTTTTTTAGAACGTCCTAAATTATCTCCTTTTGTTTCATTAGGAGCAGGCAGGGAAACGCTGCTTTGCTGTTGTCTCCAAGTGTGTATTTGGCATCCAGGCTTTTCAATAGTCACTATATTTGGTACATAGTAAGAGCTAAGTAGCAGAATGAATGGATAGATCATTTCCATATAAGAGGTTCACAGTTTTGAGAACATTAAATTCATCAAGGTACAACGTGGGAAACAATACTAGAGTAGGAACTAAATGCTGTATTTGCTGTATAAATGAATAGATTAGTGGGGGAGGGGGGCTGTAATTCATGGTGCCCTAGATAGAGTTAAAAGGTAGGGTTAACATCTTCAAGCAATCCCATTGGTGGGTAAGCTCCAGAGGGGAATGTTTGTTTGTGCGTGCCTGCGTGTGCGTGTGTGTGTGTGTTTGTTTTCATTGTAGCTGATGTACTTCAAAACCCTGGACTGGTTTATCTTCACCTAATCAATCTCAAACCTGTGGTACCTCTTTTTTCCTAGACACTTCTCAAACATTTCAGCATTAACCTACCTCTAACTAGAAAGTAAGAAACCTCTTATTAGTTCAATAAGTAAATGAAGAGATGTTTTATCCTTAACAGAAAGCTAATTATTGTGTTGCTATAAGTATATTTTTAGCTACAATTTTCATTCACCAGTACTTAGGGTAAGAATCACCTCCAATTTTAAATTATGGCACAAGTCTGCTCAAGGTCACCCATTAACAAGTAGAGGAATTAAGAACAGAATCTATGCCCTGGCTGGGTAGCTCAATTAATTAGAGCATTTTCCAAATACACCAAGGTTGTGGGTTTGATCTACATCAGGACATACAAGAATCAACCACTGAATGCACAGACAGGTGGAACATGAAATTTTTCCCCCTCTAAAGTTAATAAAAACCAAAAATTTAAAAAATAACAACCCAGGTTAACTTTTAAATCTACACAAGAACTAGTATTTTAAGGGAAATGAGGAAGTAAATGTCCCAGATTTAAGTAGTTCCCATCTGGCCAAGACTACATATATATGGTCTTTTCCCCACATTTCCCAAAGGTACAACAGCCGTGTGAAACACCATATGGTGAAACAAAAGCTCCATAACTAAAGCACGTTTTTAAAAATAGCCTGAAGTTGCAATTTATTCTGCCTTCGAAGTGTACCTGGTATCTTTTCATCTTTTCTACCCTCCAAGAAAAACATTTCAAGGTTTCCCATTAGTGATTTACTGCTGAAAGGATTTAATGGCTCCTCTCCCCCTCCATCGCTTATCAATATCAATGAGTGTGTTTTCACATCGCTTGTTTAGAAGGCTGTAAAACAGTTTGGACTGAAAAAAAAATATTAAAGTGAATAGTGATTTTCAAGCCCTTTTGATCCACGTGGGGCACACTAGACCAATATCTAAAAAAGTGCATCACAATGTTTGTCAATTCACAAGTTAAATAGAACTTCGTTTTACAGACGAGGAAATTGGGCAGCTGGGAAGTATAACCAGGCCTGATCTGTGCTGGTGTGAAAATTGTAGGCTTTACCCATGCCACTAGGTGTGAACATTCACATAGTATATGGACCTAATTGCCATTCTAAATGCCAGGGATTTCTGAACTCTCTCTCACCTGGTCCCAAGAGTTTAGGGTAAGGGATTGTCTACCTATAGTTATTTCCACATAAACAGTGACAACAAGACCCAGACTTTATAGAACAATTTGCAGCATTTTTTAACTTGTAGTTCTTGTGCAGGCCACATAGCACAGTTTTATATTTTGAAAATAATTATGGACATACAGTATCATTTAGTACTTGACCTGGAAAAGGTAGAACCAGTGAGTAGTGGGCCAATGGAGAAAATTAGAAATCCACCTTTAAAATGCACAATGCTCCCCAAAAGCTGGTTACCATGTCCAGGAAAACAACTTGATTCTACTTTCTAACTCCCTTTTAGCACAAGGTTGCAAAATGACTGGCTCATAAACCATCAAGCTGCCTTGGCACGTAACATAGCAGACATGTAGCAGTAGTTTAATGGATAAAGAAGTTGTTAAATTACTGTAAAACGAATGGATTGTTTAGTCCTTTAATAACTGACTTTCATCACCCCATATCACTTCATTCTTTTGTTAACATTTTGTGCTAGTGAAGTAGATTGTTATGGACAATGAAGGAACTAGAACATTGCTTGACGAAGTCCTTCAAGGCTTGGACAGAAAATGGAATTGGAATCCTTGATTCCCAGTGCAGAGAAGACTGACATTTGATAATAAAATATTTATTGATAGCTGTGCTTTATACCATTATGTGTTTAATGCCATGGCCATAAAGCCATTACTGTAACGCTTTTTATTTTCTAAAGGAAGCCTGCAAGATGACTCCAGAATGACTGTTTTTGGTGAAATTCCTGTTTTCCTTTGGGACCAGGTTCTTTTTCTTCTTCTTTATTGATTTTAGAGAGGAAGGGAAAGGGAGGGAGAGATAGAAACATTGATGAGAGAGAACATCGGCTGTCTGCCTCCTGCATGCCCCCCACTGGGGATTGGCCCACAACCTAGACATGTGCCCTGACTGAGAATCGAACCCATGACCTCTTGATGCATGGGTCGACACTCAACCAGTGAGTCACACCAGCCGGGCGGGAGGTCCCTAACAGATTTTAAGATGATGCAGGTTGGTCAAAGGTTGGTTCATCCTCAATTTCTTTGAAAAGTACATATATACTCTACAATTAGTCAGGTAAAGCATTTTTAGATAGACTACTTCCATCTGGTCTATTTTCCTGTCACCCAGTAAGGTTTTTCATCATCAGCCACAGTTCTACTCTGGTATTAAAGGGTCTCCTGTTGCACACTGTACCGCTAATGTTTATAATAGAACATTAAGATAGGTTGAAGGCTTTCATAATCAGCCTACACTCAATCTTTCCCTACCTCTGCCCTCTTATTTCCCACCTATGTTTGCATACTGTTATCTACATTGTGAGTACATAGCCACTAAGTTTTCAGTTCTTTTCAGAGCAGGAACTATATACCATATTTATTTTCACATTTACTTCCGTGCATAAAACAGGACTTTGGTTTCAGCAGATATTCATTGAGTATCCACTAGGTGTCAGATGTACTAGGTAGATTCTGAGGACACCAAGATAACTAAACACAGGCCCTGAGTAGACTAACAGTCTTTTTTTTTAATTAACAGAAAGGGGGGAAATAGATCTGTAAGCCAAAAAAGCTGCAGTTTAATATATTGTAGTGGAGTAGGTTTCCTGGTTTAAGAGCACTAACAACCATCATTTCCAAAAGTTTCTCCCCAATAAGTTGGCTTCCATGACCAAATTTTCACCAACATAATGTCATTTTTTATAAGACCCCTATTGCCTCTGGGCAAGAAAACTAAGAGGTATTAAAGGGATATGAAATTACTTCCCCCTCTTAAAACTTTTCTGTTAATTAAAAATTTTATCCAATAAGACTTACTCTTTTGATGTATAATAATATGAGTTTAACCAATGAATAGAGTTATATAATCACCACCACAGTCAAGATATAGAACAATTACATAACCCCCCCTCCCCAGTTTTTTTTGTTTTTTTGTTTTTTTTTTATCCTCACTAGAGGACATTTTTCCATTTTTCAGATAGAAGGGGAGGAAAAGAGAGGAAGAGAAAAACATCGATGTGAAAGGGACACATCAAGTGGCTGCCCCCCCCCCCCCCACACACACACACACACACAACCCAACCAGGGCCGGGGACAAACCACAACCAAGGTATGTGCCCTTAGCGGGAACTGAACCCTGGTCTGTCTGGACCTCAGGCCAACACTCTAACCACTGAGCAACCGGCCAGGGCCTGCCCCCCCCCCCCAATATTTTGTGCTGCCCCTTTAATAATTTTTTGTGGTAAAAATTTTTATTTCTCAAAAAGTAATATTTGAGCTCTGGCTGGTTTGGCTCAGCGGTTAGAGCGTCAGCCTGCGGTCCACAGAGACCCAGGTTCGGTTCCCGCTAAGGGCATGTACCTTGGCTGCAGTTTGTCCCCGGCCCTGGTTGGGTCGTGTGGGTGGCGGCCACTCGATGTGTCCCTTTCACATCGATGTTTCTCTCTCTTCCTCTCTCTCCTTCCCGCTCTATCTGAGTGAAAAATGGAAAAATGTCCTCTGGTGAGGATTAAAAAAAATAATATTTGAATGTTTATTGTACAACTTTTCCTTATTCGAAAAAGGTATTGAGACAGAACCTTTTCTAATAAGTCTCTATAGAAATAGAGATATCCAAAGAGGGGCTAAATCATTAGACCATTGTTAGCCATCTGCACCTTAATTTGTAGAACAAGCTGTTGAAAATAAAGATTCAGAAAAGGTAGAGGGTGCATATGGTGTATGTCGTGTGTGTGTGTGTGTGTGTGTGTGTGTGTGTGTGTATTAGGCTAGAAAGAGGTTGGGGTCAGTGGATGGAGTTGGAGATTAGGGCCTGACAATGTGTTCCAAACAATGTGCATGCAATGATAGATATGGCTAGTGTGTTCTATGTTTTGAGTAGTACAAAGGGCCCTGGATTCTCAAAAGTAGGGTCACCAAAGAAAGGATATGAGCCCTGAGGAGGGCTGACCATGCAAAGTTTGACCTGGGATTCTAGTACTGACTCTGCCAGTAACTTGCCTTGAAGAGGTCAGTTTCCTTTTCTGGGCCTCAATTTCCTCATTTATAAAAAATAAGGTTGGATTAAGTATATTCCAAAGGCCAATTTAGTGTTCTCCAACTACAAGTAAGACCCTGTGTGTGTGTGTTACCTGAGTTTCTGTCCAATTTTTTTTTTTTTTTGAGAGTACATTTATTAAAGCTGGAACAGTGAAATAAGGAAGGACTTAAGATAGAAGAAGCAACAGGAAAGAGACTAGTCTGGGCTGCTTTGGTTCTCTAGAAACATGAGAAAGATGGGGTGCTTACTGGAGCTCACTGGAGAGTCAGAGAAAAGGGGCCTTGGGGACAGGTTCAGGGGATCAACCTTGGATGAGCTGCTGCTGTTCATTGCTCCCCTCCGAGTTTAGGAGATGCATGCCTATGGGGGAAGGAGAGTGGGTGTGCTCCAGGGAGGGAGAATTCGCTCTGTCCTCCAATTTTAACTGGGGAGACACATATGTAGATAACAATAACCAAACTCTAGCAAATATTACACTCTCTTAAAATGTCATGCAAGTTGCTCTGGCCGAGTAGCTCAGTTGGTTAGAGTGTCATCCTAATACACCAAAGTCATGGGTTCAATTCCCTGGTCAGGGCACATACAAGAAGCAACCAGTGAATACATAAATAAGTGGAACAACAAATCCATCAATCTCTGTGTGTGTGTGTCTTTGTCTCTCTCTTTCCTTCTTACTGCCCCCTAGAATCAATAAATACATAAAAAAATTTAATTCATGTAAGTTGATGTCAGAAGTTGCAAAGTTAAGGCTGATCTGAACTGAGCACTAGTGATATAGCTCTCTGATGTTCAGCCTTCTCATTCATAGAATGATTGTATATACTCTAATGTTCCTTGTAGTTCTCATGTTATGATTATGAAACCCATTAAAACTTACTAGTGTTACTTCCATTCTCAGTTCCTCTGGGTCTGCACCTGTTGTTCTGATTTTGAATGTTTTGTTGTTGCTGTTAATCCTCACCTGAGGATATTTTTTAGAAAGAGTGGAAGGGAGGGAGGGAGGGAGGGAAGGAGAGAGAAACATCTATGTGAAAGACACCTCAATCAGCCGCCTCCTGCATGACCCGGACAGGGCTGGGGATCAAACCTGCAACCCAGCCCTGGCTGGTTTGGCTCAGCGGTTAGAGCGTCGGCCTGCAGTCCAGAGAGACCCAAGTTTGGTTCCCGCTAAGGGCCCATACCTCGGTTGCAGTTTATCCCCGGCCCTGATTGGGTCGTGCAGGTGGCAACCACTTGATGCATCCCTTTCACGTCGATCTCTCTCTCTCTCTCTCTCTCTCTCTCTCTCTCTCTCTCCCTCTCTCTCTCTCCCTCCCCCTCTCTCTGAACAAAAAATGGAAAAATGTCCTCGGGTGAGGATAAAAAAAAAAAAACCTGCAACCCAGGTATGTGCCCTTGACCAGGAATCAAACCTGAGACCCTTTGGTCCACCGGCCAGCACTCAACCACTAAGCCAAACCAGCCAGAGCTGGTTTTTGAAGTTTTTGGTTTATTTTTATTAGCCACTATTCATTTAGTACCTTCTATGTGCCAGAACTTTTAATGTAAGGTATTTGACCTACATTATTTAATATTTAGGGACTTTTTTTTTAATCCTCACCTGAGGACATTTTTCCATATTTTGTTCAGATAGAGTGGGAGGGAGAAAGAGAGAGAAACATCAACGTGAAAGGGACACATCGAGTGGCTGCCACCCGCATGACCGACCAGGGCCGGGGACAAACTGCAACCAAGGTACGTGCCCTTAGCGGGAACCGAACCCAGGTCTCCCTGGACTGCAGGCCGACGCTCTAACCACTGAGCCAAATTGGCCAGGGCTATTTAAGGCCTTTTATAGTGCTGCCATCCTTTACAGATATACAGATATGGGGTAATCACACTATGCCACCTACTCCCATCCTGGATAAAGTATCCCTACAGCAAGATTGTTCAATGAATATTAAAAGTAGCACTAAAGAAGGGGAAAGATGTGTGTGGTTTTAAATTGATAAGTGAAGGGAAATGAACTAATGGTTGAGGGCTTACTGTGTACTAGGCACTTTATTTTTTTTATCCTCACCCAAAGACTTTTTTTTTTTTTTTTTTTTGCATTTATCTTCAGAGAGAGTGGGAGAGAGAGAGGGAGGAAGAAAGAGAGAGAAATATCGATGTGAGAGAGACACATCAAGTGGCTGCCACCCACACGACCCCAACCGGGGCTGGGGACAAACTGCAACGGAGGTATGTACCCTTAGCAGAAACTGAACCCGGGCCTCTCTGGTCCACCCGCCAAAGCTCTGACCGCTGAGCAAAACCGGCCAGGGGAACTAGGCACTTTATACATGCCTATCTTTTTCAGGTGATTAAGATAAGCAGATAGGTAGAGAGACATCACAAAGGGAGCCTGCTTGTTTTGATAACAAAAAGGAGGAAACTATTTCATACCCTAAATTATTGGAATTATTCAGAATATTTGTGTTTCATGTTATTCTTCACTATGAGGGCACTATGAGGACAGCATGGTAACTATGTAGTGTCTGGTCGATGTTTGTTGAATTAATAGGAATTTTTCCCATGCCCTAGAGTAAAAGCTATGGACCTATCTAGGATGTCATCTCCTCCACACACACAAAAAGGAACAACCAAATCCCTCTCACCTTAACCCTCTTCACATCTGTATTTGGAATTTTTTAGCCCCTCTACAATCCCTGCATGTGCCCCAGGTTAAGAACTCAGCCCAGGAGATACCGTGTATCCAGGCAGGCTAGAAGTATAGTTCCATGAATTTATAGTGCATCCTTCCTTGTTTGGTCCTTCATAGATTAGGGCAAATCATACCATGCCTCCTGAGCATTAACTAATGGTCATGTTCAGTTTTCTTTTTATGAGCAAAGATTGTATTCAGCTTGCTTTTAGGTTTATTAATATGTGCTATAACCAATGGGTCAGCATTACAAATTTTATCTTTTCAAGGTTTTTGAAGTAGGGATTATGCAGGTTTACAGATGAAGAAATTAAGGTTTGTCCCAAAGCTTACCTTATGAGAGTAACATCTCTGGCTTTCTATTTTTATCTCTCCCTTTCAGAAACCCACTTAAAACACTGTTGGGCTAGTGTCCTCATCAGTGAAATTTTATCTGGATAGAGAAAGATGATGAAAATTTTTCCTTGTCTCATAGTGGAGGAGAATGATATGTAAAACATACAGTTGATCCTTGAATATAACATCAGGGTTAAGGGCATTGACCTGTACAGTAGAAAGTTCTAGTATAAACACAGTCAGCCCTGCACACACACGGATTCCCAGCCAAGGAGTTGACCCTTGAACAGCAAGGGGTTGAACTGCACAGATCAACTTTTAAAAAAAAAAAAAAAAATCCACATATAAAGTGCACCCACATTGAAGGGTCAGTTGTATTTTAAATATGATATGAGAACTACCACATAAGTTGTGAGGGTCAGACTGGTTAGGGTCAGACTGGTTAAAGGTAAAGTAAATGCTGTGTAAACTCTACAGTTTTTCAAAGCACATATGGCTCTTGCCTTGATGTAAAATCCTCAGAACCTAATACGGTCCAACAAGATGCTTACCTAGTCTCCAATAGTGTCCCTTTACACATAACAGCAAGACCAAATCTCACCAGGCTTGTAATGGAAGAGTCTTGAGTTGTTTATTATTATTAGACTAGAAAACAGGGAGTTTTTTTAATCAGATAAATTGTTTTGAGCACTTACTCTGTGTCGGGCTTTTTAATTTACACAAAAGCTGTCTGGGTGAGAGTGAGAGTCTCCATTGTTCACTTACCAAGGCTACACAGTTATAGCTAACATTTGATCTCTTCCTGTAAGCAAAGTTTAATTCAGAAGTTTCTCAATATAACAACTCTGCAAAATACTGTTAATATTGTCATCCCTAATTTACCAATTATAAAATTAAAATGTAAAGAAATTAGATAATTTGTCCAACAATATTATAAAACTAAGACTTTGAACTCTGGCTGATTTGACTCCAAAGTCTGTACTCCATTCTAATACGCTACTGAAGCTTCCAAGCATTATTATCGTTAATCATTGTTTTTTGCATAGTAAGTGTGGCTGTCCCTGGGTAGGGTGGGGGGTAGTTAGTAAAGGAAGGATTAAGGGGGAGTTACTGGGCCATTTCTGAGAGGCAGTGCCTTCCCTGCAAACAAGTTTCTTGTGAAATAGGTTGGAAGGATAAGTAAGGCTGAGGGAGGTGGTGTGGTTGTGCCTGTTCAGGAGCTGATTACATCTGAGCCTCTGTCCCTTTTGCCTGCCAGCTGACTCAGAGCTGGCTGATGGGCCAAAGCCCAGGCAGGTTGATTTCATGAGCTGTGTACTTCAAAGGATCTGATTCCTGGCACTGCTGTGCACACTGCTTTTCAGAGGGCACAGTCTGGTGGGTGAGGCAACAGGACAGTCTCCATGTGTTTGCGAAAGGTCTAGGCAGTGTTTGCTCTAAAATCCAAATATACACAACTTTTTCCTAGCCCTGAGCAGAGCTGAAAATTAGATATTTAAACCATAAGTATTCCTGTACAGAAAACACAGGGGTTAGAATGTGGGCCCGGGAGTCAGATTCTAATCTTAGCTCTACCACTCATCTGTGGATAAATAACTAGGCCTCACTTTGCTCACATATGAAATGGGGATTAAGATAGTACCTACTTCATATGGTTGTTGTGAAGATTAAACATACATAAAGCATATAGCACAGTACCTGAAACATAGTAAACGCTCTTAAAACATTATTTATTATTTACAGAAAATTCATATTTTATAAGAGTTCAAACAAATAAATTAATTGGTTCATCATCCTTTCAGTTAATATACACTCAAAAGGTATTTATTATTTTGTTGGATAGGAGGGATGGAGAAAACAGGTGTTTTGTTGAACACCTAAAATGAGTGATACACACACACACACACACACACACACACATTTTTAAACCAAGTTCTTTTGGGAAATTGATTTTTATTCTTCAAACTCCAAACTTATATCTAGCATAGCCAGGGACTCAGGAGAACACATCTTTGTGAATAGCATTTTGCTCTGTCATTCCTAAGAACTAGCAGATAACTGGCTCAAGCTAAGGAATGTGGGTTTGGGATTGGGGCACCATAGCAGTGAGCCAGATATTTTTTAAAAATATATCATCTCATTTAAGGTTCACAGAAACCCTATGAAGTATTTTCCCACTTTATAGATGAGACCCTAGATTGAGAGAGGCATCGTTAAATGCCTTAGACCATATAGTCAGCACTAATTACAAAGCCTATGAATAAGATAGCCTTTATCCCCTACTGGAACATGTTATTCAGCAGGCAGGCAGACACATAAACAAGTATGTACATTCAAAGTGCTGTTGTTGAGGTTTATACTAGGTGCTTGGGAACACAGAGGAGGGAAGGTGAATTTGGGGCAGGGGTGGTAAAAGTAGTCCCCTCACAGGATTAATGCTAATAGTGGGACTTCAGACAGGAATGAAGTAGGGGCTTTTGGTGGTAGAGAAGAAGTTAAGAAGGGTCTTTCTGAGTTTTCTCAAGTCACAATAAAAGGGGTTAGAAGAAAGACTTTCTGTAATTTCTGAAGTCAATATGACTGCCTTTTAGATCTAGCATTATAATTGCAACAAATGTTATGGTTGCAAAAATCTGTTTCCAGAGAGACCAGATTATGTTGTGTACTTGAGGTGAAATGGTAGGGGTCGTTATATAAATGATGTCTCTCTACATCAGAATTATCTGTACCTCCTTGAGCTTTTGAACTGAACCTAATATTAATAATAGTAACTACCTCTTATTGCATGATCATTAGGTACTAGTCACTACTGTGTTCATAAGCCAGAACTCTTAACTGGAGAAAGGTGGTAAGGCTTTGTCTAAGTCAGTACAGTATTTGTGGTTTCACTTTCCAAAGTTTCAGTTACCTGCCATCAACCATGGTCTGAAAATATTAAATGGAAAATTCCAGATAAAAACAATTCATATGTCTTAAATTGCACGCCGTTCTGAGTACTCTGATGAAATCTTGCTCCTTCCTGCTCTATTCCTCCCGGATGTGAAACATTTATTTGTCCAGCGTGTCCGTACTACATACAATACCCATCCCATTAGTTGGTTAATAGCCTACTTGGTTATCAGATCTACTGTCACAGTATCACAGTGCTTGTGTTCAAATACCCTGGTAGTAGCCTAACACTTCACAATGCCTATGTCATTCATCTCACTTCATCTCATCATGTAGGCATTTTATCATTTCACATCGTCACAAGAAAGATGAGTACAGTACAATAAGATATTTTGAGCCCTGGCCGGTTTGGCTCAGCAGTTGGAGCGTCAGCCTGCAGACCAGAGAGTCCCAGGTTTGGTTCCCACTAGGGGCACATACCAGGAAAAAAAAAAGATATTTTGAGAGAAACTACATTCACATAACTATTATAGTATATTATTATAATTGTTCTATTTTATTATTGGCTATTGTTAATCTCTTACTTTATCTAATTTATAAATTAAACTTTATGAACGTATAGTGAAAAAACATAGTATATATCAGGTTCAGTACTATTTGCAGTTTCAGTCATACACTAGTGGTCTCAGAATATATCCCCCACAGATAAAGGGGGACTGCTATATCTCATATCACGTACACTTAATTTAAAAACATACCCTCAATATATGTAGATTACTAGTATATAATGCCCATTATGAAATGTAGATAAAATCAAGAATTATAAGAAATGAAATGCAGTTGAAATAAACTGTTTTGTCTCAGGGCAAAATATATACTTAGGATTCTATATTTGTTATTAATAGTGAACATGAATTAATATTTCAGATAAGCTACATAATAGTTTGGGATTCTTTGTCAGTTTGTCAGATTTGATTAGATCATCATTGCATTTACTGATGTTACTGATACTAAGTAGATTCTGCCTTTTTTTGTTGTTGTTCTTCAATTAATAGAATTTTTCTTCAGCAATTTTTTAAAACCAGTTGCTCATTTTATGAGATTTAGTTTAGTGAAAATTAGATTTTTAAAAAATTGTAAATCTTTTTTTGAACTGTCCCATGTCACTAAATGCTGAAAATGAAAGAACCATTCATCCCTCATGTGACATGTGAACATCCAATACAGGGACAGTGTGGGCATGCCAAGTTCAATCCATATTGATAGAGATTAATTTTTAAAAATGCATTACAAACATACATTAAAGTTACAAAAATTCTTACCACACCTCAGTGGATAGTCTTATATACTTCTAGAGCAGCAATTTCCAACCTTTTTTTGTCTCATGGCACATAAACTAATTACTAAAATTCTGCAGCACACAAAAAAATCTATTTTTGCTGATCTGACCAAAAAATAGGTATAATTTTGATGGCTATTGTTATGTTGGTTGTTGTTATTATTATTACTTTTATTACTTTTTTTTAATCCTTACCCGAGGACATTTTTGCATTTATCTTCAGATAGAGTGGGAGGGAAAGAGGGAGAAAGAGAAAGAGAGAAAGGTTGATGTGAGAGAGACACATCGACTGGTTGCCACCCACACAACCCCAACCAGGGCCGGAGACAAACCGCAACCAATGTACGTGCCCTTAGGGGGAACCAAACCGGGGTCTCTCTGGTCCGTGGGCCAATGCTCTAACCGCTGAGCCAAACCAGCCCAGGCTTTTGTCATTATTTTATTTGACAGTCTAAGGGGAAAGAGGTCAGTGGTCCTGACTGAATAATCAGGTATTGCATGTTTTAAAAATTCTTGCAACACAGTGGGTGAAAATCGCTATTCTAGAGTGAGCACACTCCACTTTCAAGATTAGTAGTCTAAGGAACAGAATTTGCAGCGATAAAATGGAAATAATTGGTCCTTTTTTAGCAATGATTCATCGAAATTCATTTATGGATGACAGATGGGAAGTACAAAATGACTTTCTTAGAAATCAGAAGAGGTGAGGTAAACTTTGAGAGTGTGGCCAGTCTGTAAAAAGGCATAACCTAATTTGTCAAATGCCTCCAACAAATACATTCTAGTCTTTAAGAAAACAGGCTTTGTCAGACCTACTTAGATTTACTCCCAGCTTTGCTATTTACTAGGCATGCAATTTTGGGAAACCAACAACCTGTTGGAGTCTGTTTCTCATCTCTGAAATGAGGATGATTACTAATACTATTGTACCCTCACTGTGTGCACAAAGATGCTGAGCTAAACTCTTTACAATAAATTAATTTAATACTCACAATATACTAATGTGGTAGAGGCTAACTAGTTGTTCACGAAAACATTCCTTTTCCTCCTAGGCACACAAAAGGATTACATTTCCTGACCTCCCTTGCAGCCACCTTATTGTGTTCTGGCCAATGAGATTGGGCAGAAGTGATGCACACCACATCCAGGTCTGACCCATGAACCTTTCCCTTGACATTCTTCGTGTTCTCTTCCATTATTTGTCAGAGGGTTCAGCAGAACCATTGGGTGCAAGGGCCTCTCTCTTCCTTCCCCCACTTCCAACCTGCATTGGATTGTGATGTGAGACAGAAATAAACTTATTGTGTTAAGTCATTGAGATGTGGGGGTTGTTTTTTACAGAAGTTATAAGCACCTTATACAATAAAGTTTGACAAGAACCCAGAGAAGGGAAAGATTGTTTACAGTGACTGGGACATGATGTACAATAAAAAGGGTAATTAACCTCATTGACTTAAGAAAGATAAAGATTACTTTTATTAGCTAGCTTATGTAGATATGTCTGTAAAAGTCCTTTGGCTAAAGTGTGAGAAAATGTTGGGAATCCCTGATTTACACTCTGGTTTCCAAAGCGTTTCATAGACACCACTGGGAATACCTCAAGGAATGGAGATACCACCCCTGCAGTACCTAACTCTCTATAGCCTGCTTAATCAGCTCAACACACTTCTCTAAATTTCATAAAAATACACAACAAATATGAATACATTTTTTTTGTTAATCCTCACTCAAGGATATTTTTTCCATTGATTTTTAGAAAGAGTAGAAGAGAGGAAGGGAGGGGGGAGAGAGAGAGAGAGACATTGATGTGAGAGAGACACAATCAATTGATTGCCTCCTGTACGCATCCCAGGGGATTGAACATGCAACCCAGGTACATGCCCTTGACCAAGGATCGAACCTATGACCCTTCAGTGTGCTCTATCCACTGAGCCACACAGGCCAGGGAATGAATACATTTTTTTATACTGCATTGGAAATCCTTCCTCCACCTTGATGAAAATTTTTTGCTTGTTTATTTAAATCCCAAGAGCTGAAATGTGTAGTTTAGACTTCTCTCTCAAGTTAACCTGTATATAATCAATAATTCCCTTCACTCTAACACATTTTCTGCACATTACAGTACTTAGCTATAGCCATAATTTTATTTGAGATTTAGAATTCCTGTAATTTGGATTACCCTCAGTCTCTGAAAGATCTCATCTTATTTTGATCTAGCAACTACTGCTATGTTTTCCTCTCTCTCTTTCATGTTTATTTGTAAAAATTCTTAGAATTGCATGAATAGCTACTTAGGCCCTTGGCTTCACATTTTCTCCTCAAATACAGATGAATTATTTGTTCTTGACTTTAGTGAATCAGAATATTAGCACAGCCTCCCAAGACTGTTTGCTGCTATTGCCTTTATCATGCTCCTCCCCTCAATCATATGTTTCCAAGACATTCAGGAGTTGGGTAATTGGTTTCGAGGCCTTGATAAATGTCCATTGCTTAGAAGAAACAAGCAGGCTACGTGTTCAGACAGACCTGATTTCCAGTCCTGAATAGCCACCAACTAGCTCTATGTGGCATCGGTTAGTTATTCAACTTCTTAGGAGTCACAAGTAAAATGGAGATAGATGGTAAACCACTTTGTGAGATTGTTGAGAAAACCCACTTTGCAAAGGTAAATGGGGTATATAGACTGATTTGACATGTGAATATGAATGCAAAAATCTTAGTAAAATACCAGTGAACCAAATGTAAAATAGATATCATAACCAAGTATTTATATCAGAAATATAAGATTGGGCCCTGGCCAGTTTGGCTCAGCGGTTAGAGCGTCAGCCTGCGGTCCACAGAGACCCAGGTTTGGTTCCCGCTAAGGGCATGTACCTTAGCTGCAGTTTGTCCCCGTTCCTGGTTGGGTCGTGTGGGTGGCGGCCACTTGATGTGTCCCTTTCACATCAATGTTTCTCTCTCTTCCTCTCTCTCCTTCCTGCTCTATCTGAATAAAAAATGGAAAAATGTCCTTGGGTGAGGATAAAAAACAAACAAACAAACAAACAAAAAGAAATATAAGATTGGTTTAGTGTTTCTAAAAATAAAAAAATGTAATCTGTACCTTAACTGATTGATGGGATAAATACATGTATAGTCGTTTCAAAGATGCAAAAAACATTTTATAAAGTTCAACTTCTACCCATAAAAACAAAACCCTTGCCCTGGACAGTTTGGCTCAGTGGTTGGAGCGTTGGCCTGCGGACCAGAGAGTCCTGGGTTTGGTTCCCGCTAGGGGCACATACAAAAAAAAAAAAAAAAACCCTTAGCAAATTGTGAATAAAATTTCATAAACTGATAAAGGATATCTAATAAAAACCTTATACTTGAGAAAGCAAAAGCTTTTTTTAAGTTGATAACGGATAACTTTTAAAAGTATATCATACTAAATGGTTAAAAGATGAAAATTTCTCTTTGAAATAAATAAGACTTCTTTTATTCACCACTGTCTTGGAGATCCCAGCCAGCTCAGTAAAGCAAGAAAAAATATATAAATAAAAGGTATTAAGGATTGGAAAAGAAAAAGGGAAATCCAAAAACAACTTCATATAAATTATTAGACTTAATAAGAATTTAGAAAGTTTACCAAATACAAGACTATTATATAAAAATTAATGGCATTTTTATATACCAGCCACAAATAATTTTTTTAAGTATTTGATATAGACAACTTATACTAACATTTTTTTTTTTTTAATCCTTACCTGAGGACATTTTTCCATTTTTTGTTGAAATAGAGTAGGAGGGAAAGAGAGAGAAACATCGATGTGAAAGGGACACATGAGTGGCTGCCACCTGCACAACCTAACCAGGGCCGGGGACAAACTGCAACCAAGGTACGTGCCCTTAGCGGGAACTGAACCCGGGTCTCTGAACTGCAGGTTGACACTCTAACCGCTGAGCCAAACTGGCCAGGGCTATACTAGCATTTAAAATATCAAGTACTGCCCTGGCCGGTTGGGTTCAGCGGTTAGAGTGTTGGCCCATGGACCAAAGAGTCTCAAATTTGATTTTGGTCAAGGTCACATACCTTGATTGCCTTTCTATGTGTGGGAGGCAGCCAACTGATGCGTCTCTCTCACATTGATGTTTCTATCTCAGCCTCTCTCTTTCTCCCCCTCACTCTCTTCAACTCTATCTGAAAATCAATTGAAAAATATCCTCGGGTGAGGATTTAAAAAAGAAAAATCAAGTACCTCCCTGGCCATTCTTGTTCAGTGGTTAAAGTATCGGCCTGAGCACTGAAGGTCCTCAGTTTGGATTCCTGGTCAAGGGCACATATCTGGGTTGAGTGTTTGATCCCGGCCCTGGTGGCAGTACTGTGGGAAACAACCAATCGATGTGTCTCTCTCATATTGATGTTCCTCTCTCCCCCCTCTTCACCCCCTTCTCCCTCCCTTCCACTGTCTAAAAATCAGTGGAAAAAATATCCTCAGGTGAGGATTAACCAAAAAAAATAAATAAATAATCAAGTACCTAGGAATGATGTAACAGAAGACGAGGCTATCTCTAAGGAGAAGACTAAAACTTTGTTCAGAGACATCAAAGAAGACATAAACAAGTGAAGAAATATACCATGTTCAGACTGTCTCCTTCACCCTGCTCCTCACTGCTCTGGATATAGTATTCTACCTGGATTCCCAAGTCCCAGCACCTCAGAAACCTTCCTCGCATTGTTGTATGCAATCCTAAACCCAAGCTCAGCTCTTTTGCAAGGTGCATTCTATTGGGGCTGCATAGTAGACCCTGATCTTTGGGAATTCTGGAGAAACCCAGCTTATCTCCAAACAGAAGGACAATACTTAGCATTTATAGACAGATTCACTCTATTCAAATCACATGCCTTCATTTGACCCTTAGTACAAGCCCGTCGGGAAAGGATTTGTATTATTCCCATTTCTTATTTGAGAAAGGTGAGTCTCCTCCAGGTTAACAGCAACCAAAGACCCACAGTCAGTCAGGAGCCAGCACTAAAACCCAGGGCTTTGACACTGAACAGAATGCATTCCAGAGAGATCCGGGTTAAGGTCCTGTTAAGGGCACGTACCTCTGTTGCAGTTTGTCCTTGGCCCTGGTTGGGATTGTGTGGGAGGTGGCCACTCGATTTGTCCCTTTCATGTCGTCATGCCAATGTTTCTCTCTCTCTCTCTCTCTCTCTCTCTCTCTCTCTCTGTGTGTGTGTGTGTGTTCCTCTCCTCCCTCCCACTCTATCTGAACAAAAAATGGAAAAATGTCCTCAGGTGAGGATAAAAAAAAGAGAGAGAGAAGAGATGGAGAGAAGAAAGAAGAGAGAAAAGAAGGAACTTTACAGTATTTGCCTCACAAATTGGCAGCTGATTTTTGTAGACAAGCCAAAATCTCCTTTCCCTGAACTCACTTTTGAAGATTAAATCAAGCAAAACACGAAAAGGGCTAGCACAGTGCCTAATACAGAGTATTTGCTCAATATATGCTAGCTACTGTTATTGGTAACTACTACACCACAAAAAGATAATCCTGCAGGCTTTTCAACCAGAGCATTGCCCGGGTCAGGCCAGAAAAAGCTCAACATCAGAGGACTTCCGGTCAAGATGGCGGCGTAGGTAAACGCGGTATCGCGTCCTCCCACAACCACATCAAAGTTACAACTGAACTACAGAACAACCATCATTCAAAAATGCCTGAAATTGAGCTGAATGGAAGTCCTACAACTACGGAATTAAAGCAGCAGCCACAGAGACTGGTAGGAGGGGCGGAGGCGGACACAGGCTGGTCCCACACCCATGTGTGGCGGATAAAAATCAGGAGGACACCTCGGTTGAGAAGGGGTCCCCGTCCCACACCAGATGCCCCCTCAGGGTTCCAGTGCCAGGAAGAGAAGTCCCCATAACTTCTGGCTGGAAAAACCAGCGGGAACTGAGGCTCAGGGAAGCTGAGGCAGCTGGAGCCCCAGGCAGCTCCTCTTAAAGGGCCCACGCACGGACGTGTCGGACTCACTCCCTCTAAGCTTGGAGGGGGGGCAGCTCGAGGGACACTAGGGACATACAGGGAAGAACTGAGCTGTTTGATACTGGAGCAAGGGCTTGAGAGGGGCTTTTTCCAGGACAAACCTGCTGTCAGAGGCCTTTGTTCCTTTGGTGAGCCCTTCCCTGGGGCGGCAGACAGTCACCATACCTGAGACTCCAGCAACCTGGCTCACACTAGTAGCCCCGCCTGGTGACTCCCTGAGGCCCCGCCCCACCCAACTTTCAGGCCCACCCAAGCTGTTGCCATTTGCTTAACCATAGAATTGGCCTATCTTGGATCCTGCTTCAGGTTTTCCTAAATTCTTTCAAATAAGCAGCATCTGGTCTCAGATAGCCCCATACATCTCGTTAAGTAATACACAGAAACAAACACAGGGAAGCAGCCAAAATGAGGAGACAAAGAAACAGGTCCCAAATGAAAGAACAGAACAAAACCCAGGGAAAGAACTAAGCGAAATGGAGATAAGCAACCTAACAGATGCTGAGTTCAAAATACTGCTTATATGGATGCTCAATGAACTGAGTGAGGGCCTCAAGAGCATAAAAAAGGACCAGTCAGAAATGATGGATGCAGTCAGAAATGAAGGAGGCATTAACTGAAATAAAGAATAATTTACACAGATTCAATAGTAGAGTACTTAAATCCAAGAAGCAAGCCATCGATTTGGAATATAAAGAAGCAAAAAACACCCAATCAGAACAGCAAAAAGAAAAAAGAATCCCAAAAAATGAGAGTGTAAGGAGCCTCTGGGACAACTTTAAGCGTGCCAACATTCACATCTTGGGGGTGCCAGAAGGAGAAGAGAGAGAACAAGAAATCGAAAACCTGTATGAAACAATAATGGCAGAAAAATTCCCCAACTTGGTGAAGGAAACAGACTTACAAGTCCAGGAAGCACAGAGAGTCCCAAACAAGATGAACCCCAAGTGGCCCACACCAAGACACATCATCATCAAAATGCAAAAGGTTCAAGACAAAGAGAGAATCTTAAAAGCAGCAAGAGAAAAGCAGTTTGTTACCTACAAGGGGGTTCCCATAAGGCTGTCACCTGATTTCTCAAAAGAAACTTTGCAGGCCAGAAGGGAGTGGCAAGAAATATTCAGGGTGATGAAAAGCAAGAACCTACAACCAAGATTACTCTATCCTGCAAAGCTGTCATTTAGAATCAATGGCCAAAAAAATAAAAAAATAAAATAAAAAAAACCCTGGCCGGTTTGGCTCAGCGGTTAGAGCATCGGCCTGCGGTCCGGAGAGACCCGGGTTCGGTTCCCACTAAGGGCATGTACCTCGGTTGCAGTTTGTCCCCGGCCCTGGTTGGTCGTGCGGGTGGCAGCCACTCGATGTGTCCCTTTCACGTCGATGTTTCTCTCTCTCTCTTCCTCTCCCTCCCACTCTATCTGTACAGAAAATGGAAAAGTGTCCTCGGGTGAGGATAAAAAAAAAAAAAAAATAGAATCGATGGCCATATAAAGAGTTTCCCAGACAAGAAAAAGTTAAAGGAGTTCATCGCCACCAAACCGTTATTATATGAAATGTTGAAGGGTCTTTTTGAAGAAAAAGATAAAATGTATGAACAAACAAAATGGCAATGAATAGATATCTATCGACAATGGAATCTACAAACAAAATGAACAGGCAGAGCAGAAACATTCTCATAGATACAGAGAACATTTTGTTGGTTGCCAGATGGGAGGAGGGTTAGGGGAATGGGTGAAAAAGGTGAGGAAATTAAGAAGTACAAATTCATTGCTAGACTGACAAACCTCAAACCTCAAAGGGAAAGGGGTTGGGGGGCGGGAAGAAATAAACCGAAGAACTTATATGCATAACCAATGGACACAGACAATAGTGTGGGAAAAGGTGGGGGGGGGGGAGAGTGGGGAGAGGAGGTCAATGGGAGAAAAATGAGGAACATCTGTAATACATTCAACAACAAAGATTTAAAAAAAGAAAGAAAGAAAATAAATAGCTCAACATCAGACTGACTGCAGTCTTATCCCTGGAGGACTACAGTGGGGAGGAAGACGCTCAGGAGCTAAGTGTTTTTGATTTTCAGCATGTGATTCACAAGAGAAGCTATATTGTTTAAGACATCTCCTCTGTTCTCTTTTATTTCTTATTCAGTAGACCTTTCCTGAAGAGCCAGCTATACAGCACGCACTATGCCAGTCACTGAGATTGGAGAGAAATACATCATAAGGAACATTGTACAGGCAACTCTCTGGTGATCATCTCAGGTGTCACAGCCTTGAAGGTCCAAGACTGTTTATTTGGAGGAAGATGGGGCAGACTACAGGTATGGTGGGGAAAGTATGAGCTTTGGCATCAGAGGGATTGAGGTTTCAATCTGTGTAAAATTGTTTTTATTTATTTATTTATTTTTATTTTTATCTTTTGGTACGTGCCCCTAGTGGGAACCAAACCCGGGATTCTCTGATCTGCTGGCTGACACTCCAACTGCTGAGCCAAACCGGCCAGGGCTTAATGTTTTTTGTTTGTTTTTTTATTGATTTTTTTTTAGAGAGAGAGGAAGGGAGAGAGAGAAACATCAATGTGAGAGAGAAACGTAGATTGGCTGCCTCCTGCTGACCTCCTATTGGGGATCAAGCCCGAAACCCGGGCATGTGCCCTGACCCAGGAATCGAAGCAGAATCCCTCAGTCCATGGGATGTTGCTCAATCCACTGAGCCACACCTGCTGGGCCAGTCTATGTAAACATGAAAAAACTTTCATATCACTGAACCTTCATTTCTTCCTAAATGGGAATGATATACTTACCATGAAGAGTTACTATGAAGATTCAGTGGTGTCATATATGCGAAATACCTGGCCCTCCTCATGAAAACAATTCGGCCTTCTGCCCCTCTAACTTCTCCACGCCAAGTTGCATTACTTTTTCTCTTTTGTAATTTTATTTTCCCTTTAAATCTAACCTTAATTTGCTGGAAAACCTGCTCTCAAACATATAATAATAAAATAGAGAAGTGGGTGGGACACACAGTGTACTTTGCCCCCAACCAGGAAGCCACCCTCCCACTCCTCTTCCCACACAGCCATCATTGTTTCAAGTGCAGACTACACAGTCGTCCTTAATTGTCCATAACCAAACATTTCAGGTCATCTCCGCCTAGCACATCAAAAGGAGCCCATTTGGCGCAGGTGGACTATTTTCAAGTTGGCTCTTTATCCCTCAGTAACTGGTCAGACTACAGAGAAGGAAAAACAATCTTGTAAGAAGTTGAGTAAGAATGCTGAGTATGTTACTCTTGGGCTCTTGATGCATCAAAACAAATGTCCTTTGTCCTCTTCTGGATAGTGATGGCATTGCTCCTTTGTGTCTGTTTGACTCCTGCTCTGAACACTGAGAAAGTTGTTTTTTCATGTATTTACTTAATTGTTTATTCATTTGTTCACTTAGTAAACATTTATGGACCACCAGTATGTACCAGATCTTGGGGAAATAGCAATGAGAAATATGAACAGACTAGACTCCTATCCTCATGAAGTTTACATCCTACCAGGGTAAATAGACCAAAAAAACAAATAAAAAAGGAGAGCCCTGGCCAGTTTGGCTCAGCGGTTAGAGCGTCGGCCTGCAGTCCAGAGAGATCTGGGTTTGGTTCCCATTAGGGGCGCGTACCTCGGTTGCAGTTTGTCCCCGGTCCTAGCTGGGTCGTGCGGGTGGCAGTCACTCAATGTGTCCCTTTCATGTCGATGTTTCTCTCTCTCTCTCTCTCTCTCTCTCTCTCTCTTCCTCTCTTCCTCTCTCTCCCTCCCACTCTATCTGAACAGAAAATGAAAAAATGTCCTTAGGTGAGGATAAAAAAAAAGGAGAGAATGAAACAAGGAAATGTATGAAAGAGTAATTGGGTAGGATGGGAGGCAAACAGTGGTCAGAGTGGGCCTTTCTGAGGGAATATTTAAATTGAGCCCTGAGGTGCCAATTATGTGAAGAGCCAGGAAAAATCTCAGCAGAGGGAAGAGTAAGTGCAAAGCCCTCCAAATGGAGGAGGGGGGCTTGGTAGGTTTATAGAAATTAAAGGTGTATGAAATGGGAGTGGAGAGGCTGGCAGAAGACAAGTTAAGCAGGGTTTTGTAAGCTTGGACTATGAATTTTACTTAACTGCAATTCATTAAGTATTCAGCAAGCACTGATTGAGTGCCCAGTGTATGCTGGGCACTGTTCTAGGTTCTGGGCATGTAGCAGTAACACTGGATGTAACCTTTGGAAGTTACATTCTATCAGGGAAGACAGGCAGTAAACAAAATAAGTAAAATAGCATTTTAAGATAGTGCTAAGGAGAATATTTTAACAAACTAAGAAAAGGAGTTAAGAAGTGTTGGGTTACAATTTTAGATACCAGTGGCCAGGTACGGCCTCACTGAAAAAAACTACATTTAAGTAAAGATTTGAAGTGACAGTGTGCTTTCCAGGGCTCGCCCTGGGCCACTCCAATACTTAGAGGTCAGGGAAGTTAAGAGCACCAGGAAAGGAGAATGGCAAGAAGCATTTGGAATAGTAAGAGAAAAATTAGGCAAGTGTCCTGGAAGCTAGAAAATATTTTAGGGAGGAGATAGCTCAACAGTGTAAAATGCTAGAGATATTAAATAAAGATGAGGACTGAGACACGATCATTGGATTTTGTAATGTGGAAATCATTGGTGATCTTGAAAAGAACAATTTCACTGCTATCAGGGCAGAAAAACCCTGGTAGGAATATGTCAGGAGATAGTTGGAAGAAGGGAACTGGAGACTCGGAATATAGACACTTTCAAGTTTTGCCGTAAGGTAAGGGGATAAAGTGGCCACCTGGGAAGGCAGATCAAAAGTGAGTTTTTACCCCAACTTTTAAAAAATGTTCAAACTTACAGAAAAGTTGAAAGAATAGTACAATACCCGTATACCCTTCACCTAGTTGCAGCAATTGTTGACATTTTGCCACATTTGCTTTGTCCCCAGAGAGAGGGCTTTTTTACAAATATTTTTCAAACTGTGAAAAATAATGCATGTACAGAAAAGTTCACAAAATAAAATGTAGAACTCAAGGAATGACCATAAAGCAATCACCCATGTAACCATCACCAATATCAAGAAATAGAACACTGCTGGCATCCCCAAAGCCCCTTGTGCACCCTCCCTCCCATCAAAAGATAATCACCAACTTGAATTTTTATACACAAGACATATATAAGAACATGCTTGTGTATGTCTCTTGATGCACATGTGGATACATTTCTACTGGGCATATTCCTGGGAGCAGAATTGATGTGTATATGTAATTTCCTTCCATAGCTAATACTTAGAAGAGTTTTCCCCGTTGGTTGAACCACTTTATGTTCTCATCAGCAATGCATGAGTGCTGTTGCTTCACATCCTTTTCCTTTTTTCTTTATTAATACTTACCATTTCAGTGGCTGTGTTGTAGTATATCATTGTGGGGGGGGGGGGTTCCTAAAATTTTATTTATTTATTTATTTGTTTGAGAGAAAGATAGAAACATCAATGAGAGAGAACATTGATTGGCTGCCTCCTGCATGCCCCCACTGTGGATCAGGCCCACAAACTGGGCATGTGCCCTGACCGGAAATGGAACCAGCGACCTCTTGGTGCATGGGTCGATGCCCAACCACTGAGCCATCCCAGCCTGGCATCCCTGTGGTTTTAATTAACATTTCCCTGCATACCAATGTTTATTGGTATTTAAATATCCTCTCTTGGAAAGTGCCTGTTGAAGATTTTTGCCTATTTATAAAATTGGCTTGTTTGACTTTCTGTTTTTGATATGTAGGTGTTTTTCTTATATCCTAGATATAAATCCTAGTAGATTATATGTGTTACACATATCTTCTCTCAGTCTGTGCTTTACATTTTCATTTTCTTTTTTTTAATATATGTTTTTTATTGCCCTGACCGGTTTGGCTCAGCAGTTATAGCATTGGCCCACAAACAATGAGTCTCAGGTTCAATTCCGGTCAAGGGCATGTACTTCGGTTGCAGTTTGTCCCAGCCCTGGTCAGGGGTTGTGCAGGAGGCAGCCAGTCGATGGGTCTCTTTCACATCAATGTTTCTCTCTCTGTCTCTCCTTCCCTCCTTCCCACACTATCTGAGATAAATGGAAAAATATCCTCGGGTGGGGATTGAAAAAAAAAACTTTAAAAATATATATGTTTTTATTGATTTTTTAGAGAGAGAAATAGAAACAATGCTATGAAAGACAAACATTAATCGGCTGCCTCCTGCATGCTCCCTTTTGAGGATTGAGCCTGAAACCCAGGAATGTGCCGGACTGGAAATCAAACCTGGACCTCTCTGTCCCTGGGAGGATGCTCAATCCACTGAGCCACACTGGCTGGGAAGGTTTTCACTTTCTTTTTTGTTTTGTTTTGCTTTTAATCCTCACCCAAGGATATTTTTCCATTGATTTTGTTCAGATAGAGTGGGAGGGAGAGAGAAAGAGAGAGAAACATCAATGTAAAAGATACACATTGACTGGTTGCCTCCTGCATGACCCCAACCAGGGCTGGGGATCGAACCGAAATCAGGGTATACTTCAAACCTGGTCCACGGGCTGATGCACTAATTGCTGAGCCAAACCAGCCAAGGGCTGGTTTTTCTTTTCTTTCCTTTTTTTAAAAATCCTCACCAGGGGATATTTTTCTATATATCTTCAGCTAGAGTAGGAGGGAGGGAGGGAGAGAGAAAGAAATATTGACGTGGAAGGGACACATCGACAGGTTGCATCCTGCACAACCCTGACCAAGGCTGGGGACGAACCGAACCGCAACCAAGGTACGTGCCCTTGGCCGAAATCAAACCCGAAACTCATTGGTCTGAGGGTCAACGCTCTTACTGCTGAGCCAAACTGGCCAGGGCAGTTTTCATTTTCTTAATGATATCGCTAGATAAATAGAAGTTCTTCATTTTAATGTAGTCAACTGTTCAGTCTTTTCTTGTATTGTGCTTTTCTGAGTTCTGTTTAGGAACTTTTTATCTACCTCTAGGTAGATAATCTCCTATGTAATCTCCAAGAAGTTATATTGTTTTGACTTTCATGTTTAGGGCTATAATCTACTTGGTGTTAAATTTTGTATATTATCTTTCCTTTTTATAGCATATGGACATCTAATGAACCAGCAGCGCTTAATGAAAGACTGTCCTATTTGAAGTGCCACCTTTATTATAAATCAGGTGTTCATGTGGCAGTTTGTTTCTGGGCTTTGTGTTCTAGTTCATTGGTCTATTTTCTTTCCTTGCACCATTACTAGATAGATGTTTGCAAAGATGATCGTGGCCTTTTGGGGTATATAATTCCCCTTTCCCCCCCCTGATCTGACACCAAATTCCCTCTTTAACTTTGTCCAACGTTCATTTATTTATAGTTAGATATTATTATTAATATTTTTTATTTTGGCTTAGTTTTTTTTAACTCTCTTCATTAAGAACTTAGTATATGAAATGTATAGTTAGCTTTGGGAACAAAAGACTAGACAGTCATGCAATCAGTTACCTTGCTAGGCTCAACAAACACTAGCTGGTTATAATGATGAAAGTATTTATCCAACGAAAAGACTGAGAATAAAGTAATAATGCATGTGGAAGGAAGCTAGCAAGTTGATTAGTGTTGAGTGAAATGTAAATACATGATTTTTCCAAGATAGGCAATGACAGAGTCTACTTTGGCAGATATGCTATAAGATCCAGTTCTAAATAATCAAGTGTCGTTGTATTTTTCCAACAGCCTATTACTCTTCCAAAGGAGTTACGTTAATTATGTGCTCACAACCCCAATCCAATTTAACAGCCAATATATTTAATGAAGATATCATTTCGAGGAGGCATTTTTGTGTAACATTTGAATGAGTTGCAGAGAAATGACAGGGGGGAAGGGAAGAGGGGTTTTTTTGTTGTTGTTTTCTGAAAAGGGTGACCCTGGTCAATTCAGAATGGAGACAGCTGTGAATTATAATGGGTTCCTCTGAGAATTGCCATATTTAAACTGAACTGGTGATATGGTAGCTCAGGAAATAATTCCTGGTGCTTTGCAAATGTTGTGGGTACTTTGATTTCCTGCATGACGTAAGAATTTTTTTCTCCCTGAATCATTTCTTTAATCCTAAATAACTTGGAACAGTGCAAAGAGCCTTGGTTTGCAGTCAGATATGTCTGATTTTGAATTCTTATACAAATTGGGACATCCAATGGTTTTTTATTTTGCACATGTCCCTTTTTTTTTAAAATCCTCACCTGAGGACATTTTTCCATTTTTTGTTCAGATAGAGTGAGAGAGAGAGAAAGAGAGAGAGAAAAACATCGACGTGAAAGGGACACATCAAGTGGCTGCCACTCTCACGACCCAACCAGGGCTGGGGACAAACTGCAACCAACGTACGCACCCTTAACGGGAACCAAACCCAGGTCTCTCTGGACCGCAGGCTGACGCTCTAACCGCTGAGCCAAACTGGCCAGGGCTCCTTTTTTAATTTGGCTTTTAAATATTTAAATTGGTTATAGTATTTTTCTAACAAGATTATTGTGAGCCTGAACAAACGCAATATGTGTATATTATTTTCTTTTGTTATGTAAATGTATATATAACTAATGAAAACATTTTTTAGTGGGTGTTTAGTAATGTTAGAGTCCAAATTCCCTACTATATCTTCCCTTTCTTTTTAATCTATTAACTTGCCTAAATTACTTCTTTCTTTCTTTCATATCTGACATTTATAGGTCATCAAGTTCTTTTTTTTTTTTTTTTTATCCTCACCCAAGGATATTTTTCCATTTTTTGTACAGATAGAGTGGGAGGGAGAGAGAGGAAGGGAGAGAGAGAGAAACATCGACGTGAAGGGACACATCGAGTGGCTGCCACCCGCACGACCAACCAGGGCCGGGGACAAACTGCAACCGAAGTACGTGCCCTTAGCGGGAACCGAACCCCAGTCTCTCCAGACCGCAGGCCAACGCTCTAACCGCTGAGCCAAACTGGCCAGGGCCATCAAGTTCTTTTGATTCTGCCCTGGCCAGTTTGGCTCAGCGGTTGGAGCGTTGGCCTGCGGTACAGAGAGACCCAGGTTCGGTTCCCGCTAAGGGCACGTACCTCGGTTCAGTTTGTCCCCGGCCCTGGTTGGTCGTGCGGGTGGCAGCCACTCTATGTGTCCCTTTCACGTCGATGTTTCTCTCTCTCTCTTCCTCTCCCTCCCACTCTATCTGAACAAAAAATGAAAAAATGAAAAAATGTCCTCGGGTGAGGATAAAAAAAAAAATAAAAAAAAACAAGTTCTTTTGATTCTGCTTCTGAAATGCTTTCTAAATTGATTTCATCATCTCCATTCTTTCTGGCAATGCTTCAGTTCAGGATATTACTATCTCTTTCCTAGATTATTTTAACAACTTCACTAATTTATTTCCCTCCCTCAGTCTTGCTACTTCCAAGCTATCTTCCACACTGTCCAGAGCATCTCGAAACACAGCCTGAGTATCAGTCAACTTCTCTTGCCCAAATAATTTTAGTGACCATCCTTTATTGCACAGATCTGTCTTCTTCATCTTTCATCTCTAATGTCTAACAGGGTGTTCTGTGTTAACTGCTCTTCTACCAGCTTCTTTCATTTTCTGTGATTGGATTAGGGTATGGCAAACTTTCTAAACAAGAAGATCTATAAGTAGATTTAAACATATGATAAAGATATTCAATTTGACTTAAAATAAGAAATCTGAAAAATAAAACTAAGTAAGATTTTCATCAGTTTAGCACGATCAAAAAAGTTGGCATTACATTATTTTGGCTAGGGCATGGGAAAACACTCTCATACATTATTCATGAAATGTAAATTGGTACTACCTTTTTGACAATATCTATCAAAAAAATGACCATAACTTTTACCAGCATCCCATTTATCCTACAGAAATATACATACAAAGATGTGTGTGAAGACTATTCATTGCAGTATTGTAACAGAAAAAGGTAAAGAATAGCCAAAATATCTATCAATAGGATGGTGGTTGTTAGGTAAATTGCAGCATATACATAAAATGTAATTCTATAGAACAATTAAAAAGAATGATGCCATTTATGTGTGCTGATATAGAAAGATTTCCAAAATAAAAACAAAGTGCAGAGCAGTATATGTAAAATGCTACCATTTGTATAAATTTTAAAAAGATATATATGCACATATATTAAGTATTAAAACATCTCTGGAGTGATATGTAAAGAATTGAGGGAAGTGGTTGCCCCTGAGGAGGCTAACTAGGGACAAGCGGTAGTAGGGAGGTACTTCATACTCTTCAGTACTGTTTGACTTTTTTTCACCAGGCATGTGTATTATTTTTTAAATTAACAGAGCAATGGTTAAGCAAATTATGGCAAATCACCTTGATGATATATGAGCCTGGTACTGTGCGGCATCTGAAAACAGTCCTATAAATTGCGTTGTTTATCTTTAACAGAGAGCTCAATTGGTGATTGATGAAACTTAGTATCTGGTTAAGGTCCTTGTGTCATTAAGAAGCAGAAGGGATATGAGCCAGGCCTACCTGGCACCACCTCCCCAAAGCCTGCCTTGAAAATACCTCAGTCATGAAAAGTACCCCATTGTATTCTGAATATGGCTCTGCATGTCTGTGCAGTTTCCCCACTAGGCTGGAAGCTTCTTGAAAATAAGAGCCATTGCCCTGGCCGGTTTGGCTCAAAGGCTGGAGTGTCGGCCCACGGACCAGAGAGTCCTGGGTTCAGTTCCCGCTAAGGGCATATACTTCGGTTGTGGTTTGTCCCCAGCCCCAGTTGGGGTCATGTGGGTGGCAGCCACTCAATGTGTCTCTCTCACATTGATGTTTCTCTCTCTTCCTCCTCTGCTCCCTCCTGCTCTATCTGAAGATGGATGCACACACACACACACACAAAAAAATGTCCTTGGGTGAGGATAAAAAAGAAAAGAAAACAGGAGCCATTTGTCACTTTATCATCGGCAATGATCACAATGACTGGCACATGTTAAGTCATCAATAAAAATTTAATGGCATGAAGAGTTAGATGATTTTCTTTAAGCAACCAGATATTTGTGAAATGGAAGTACTAGAACCTGCCATTTTTTTCCCTAAATGGTAGATTATTTTGATTTGTGTCTTTATCATACTAAACAATTTAAGAAAGAAAAACAGGACAGTGATGGTAAACACTGTAGCCACAGAATTCAGGAGCAAGCTGTTTTCTTTGATATTTGGTTTTCTAGTGCTAAGGAGAATAGTTCAAAACTTTCTAAAACCACTTACCTCTTCACTAGCTGATGGGACATGTGAAACTGACTCTGAGGTTTATCCTGTGAAACATTTTACTAGATGCCTCTTGTTTCTAACTCCCTCTGGATTTTCATCATGTTAGCAAAGAAGCATTTGTCCTCGCCAGCTCTAGTGACCTACCTCTGTGATGTACAATCATTGTGGTACTTAGAGACATTCTACAACAATCAGCAACCCCTAAGAAGCATTTCTTTTTTCTTTATTAATTTGAGAGAGAGAAAAAGGGAGAGGGAGAGAGATAGAAACATTGATGAAAGAGAACTTCGATTGGCTACCTCCTGCATGCCCCACACTGGGGATCGGGCCCACAACCTGGGCATGTGCCTTGACCAGGAATTGAACTGGTGACTTCTTGGAGCATGGGTCGACGCTCAACTACTGAGCCACACCGGCTGGGCTAAAAGGCATTTCTTCAAAGCCAAATTAGTGCGTAAAGCAGTGCTTAGTTTCCCGAATCTATAAGAAAGACTTAATTGTGATAATCTTGTATGGGTCTCCCCTAATTTCCCAGTCTCTCTGGAAGTATGAGTCAAACAATGGAGATCAAGGGGGTAAAGTTTCAGTCTGTCAACTGGGACTTAAACCTTGAGTTTATCAACTTAGAATCTCAGAGAATTTCTTTCTCGGCATCATCTAGGCAAAGCAGAAAGTTATAATGAAAATTGCATAGACTGGTGGGCTCTCTCTGGAGTACACACACACTTTTCTGCCCCCTTTCTCAGGCATGTATTTCTGCTGTCTATCTCCTAAACTCTGAGGGTCCTGGTGAAACTTGCAACCAGGGGAGCAGCAGGCAGCGGTGGCTCATCCCAGGCTAACCCCCTGAACCTGTCTCCCAGGCCCCTTTTTCTCTGACTTTTCAATGAGCTAACAGCAGCCCCATCTTGGCTCATTTCTGTCACTGTGAGTTTTACTTCTCAGTGCAGCCGTGTGGCTCACTTCTTTCCCATAACATTTCTAGAGAGCCGAACCAGAGCACCGCCTGGCCTCTCGTTGCTTCTTCTATCCTAAGCCTTTCCTTTGTTTCACTATCCCCAGCTTTAATAAATGTACTTTCAAAATAAAATTTAAAAATAGCCCTGGCTGATTTGGCTCAGCAGTTAGAGTGATGGCCCTCAGATCAAAGAGTTGTGGGTTTGATTGCAGTCAAACCTTGGTTGTGGTTTGATCCGTGGCCCTGGTTGGGGTCATTCAAGAGGCAACCAATCAGTGTGTCTCTCTCACATCAATGTTTCTCTCTCTCTCCCTCTCTTTCTTCCTCCCTCCCACTCTATCTGAAAATAAATGGCAAAATATTCTTGGGTGAGGATTTTAAAAAATTAAAAACAGCACAGCCCTGGCTGGTTTTGCTCAGTGGTTAGAGTGTTGGTCCATGGACCGATGGGTCATGGGTTCGATTCCTAGTCAAGGGCATGTACCTGGGTTGCAGGTTTGATCCCTGGTCCCAGTTGGGGGTCATGCAGGAGGCAACCTATTGAATAATCTCTTTCACATCAGTGTTTCTCTCTCTCCCCTTCTCTCCCTCCCTTCCATTTTATCTAAAGATCAATAGAAAAATGTCCTCAGGTGAGGATTAACAAAAATAGAAAAAATAGCAGTGACTGAAAGCAGGCCAACCAAAATTTGAAACTAGGTTTTGCCAACAACCAGTCATGTGACCTTGGGCAAATTACTTAACTTCTTTGAGACTTTGTGTCTTTGTTTCACAATGCTGTGGTAAGAATTTGATAGCTCATCATCAGCACATTTCCAGGCATGCAGTAGGTGCTCACAAATTTTTGTTGAGCACAATAAGTGAATAACATACTTAAGATGACTGACATATGGAGGAGATTAATAAATATTAATTTCTTCCCACTCTCCACCCTTCTCACTTTCAGTTCAGGCTATGTGTTGCCCTTTGGTGAGTTTTTCCCCTTCAAAGTTGCTCCCAAATTCACCAAAGCCCATTTTTAATCATAAAAAAATAAGGCAGAAAGGTAGCATGCCGTGGACATGTAGTCACTTTAGCTTTCAAGCCCTCACAGGATAACCTTGTGTTTCTATTAGTTTGGTCAAGAATAAACCTGTCTAGCCCTGGCCAGTGTGGCTCAGTGGTTGAGCATTGTCCCATGCACTGAGAGTCATTGGTTCGATTCCTGGTCAGGGCACATGCCCAGGTTGGGGGCATGCAGGAGGCAGCCAATTGATGTTTCTCTCTGCCTCTTCCTTACTCTCGCTCTAAAAATCTATTTTAAAATATTTTTTTAAACTGAAAAAAAAGAGTAAATCTATCTAATTTGATTTAGCATAAAAATTTTTAATTTTTAAAACTGTTTATATGTAGTGTTGCAAAATGGATTAGAAACAACCAACATAGGACAACCATTACCAAACAGTGCATTAAAATCTTCATCCACTTTTATTTTGACCCCACGGATTAGTAGCTGAGCACTTAGCTTTAACCTTTGACCAACCTAGATTAGAGTCCAAAGTCTGTCACTTATTTTCCTTGTGAGCTTGGCAATTTACTTAACTAGTTTGAGCCTCAATGTGCTTGTCTGTGACATATGGCTAATAAGAGTACCCACCTCACCCTGGCCAGCTTGGCTCAGTGGTTAGAGCGTCGGCCCAGGGACCAAAGAGTTGTGGGTTCAATTCTGGTCAAGGGCACATACCTTGGTTGAGGTTTGTCCCCGGCCCTGGAGTGTGTCATGCAGGAGGCAGCCAACTGATGTACCTCTCTCACATTGATGTTTCTCTCTCTCTCTCTCTCTCTCTCTCTCTCTCTCTCTCTCTCTCTCTCTCCCTCCTTCTCCCTCCCTCCCTCCTAATCTATCTACAGATAAATGAAAAAATATCCTCAGGTGAGGATAAAAAAAAATCCTTGAGTGAGGATTAAAAAAAAAAAAAGAGTACCCACCTCATGGTTTTTGTGAGGGTTCAGTGAAATACTGTGCTTACAATGGTGCCTGGCACAGGGTTCACTCTCAACACATTGTGGTCATTATCTTCCTCTCATTTAATATACACCCCCCCCCCCCAGTAGCTATAGCTATTGCCTCTATTTCACAGACTAGGAATCTGAGTCTTAGATGACTAATATAAAAATATTTAGCATACCACCAGGCAAACGGTGAAAGCTCTAAATAGGTGAGCCTAAAAATTTTTTTTAGCCCTGGCCGGTTTGGCTCAGCGGTTAGAGCGTCGGCCTGCGGTCCCGAGAGACCCGGGTTCGGTTTCCGCTAAGGGCATGTTCCTCGGTTGCAGTTTGTCCCCGGCTCTGGTCAGTCGTGCGGGTGGCAGTCACTCGATGTGTCCCTTCACGTCAATGTTTCTCTCTCTCTCTGTTCCTCTCTCCCCCTCCTACTCTGCCTGAACAAAGGATGGAAAAATGTCCTCGGGTGAGGATGGAAAAAAAAAAAAATTTTTTTTAAATCAATGGTCCCCAACCTACGGATCAGAATCAATGATTAGAACTTCAAGCTAGGCACTGACCCTTTATTTTATTTTATTTTTTATATGTTCTTATTAATTTTTTAGAGAGAGAGAGAGAGAAACATCAATGTGAGAGAGAAACACCAACTGGTTATCTCTTGCATGCCCGTCACTAGAGATCGAGCCTACAACCTGAGCATGTGTCCTGACCAGGAATCGAACCAGGACCTCTCAGTTCATAGGACAATGCTCAATCCACTGAGACACACCAGCTGGGCGGGACTGACCCTTTATACTCTGTGGGCATTTTGTGTAGGAAGAGGAAACTGGAATGACCTATTAACTTGGTCTGTCTGCTCCCACAAGCAGATTCCCTATACAGCTGGCACGGGGGCATTACAGGTGCTCAATAACTATTTGTTAATCAACTGTGTGGAGCAGGTAAGCACACTGGGGCTCTGTTCTGGATCTTCCCAGCCAGGAGCTGTGCCAGTGCCAGTGCCAGTGCCAGTGCCAGTGCCAGTGCCAGTTCCTGCCCTGCACCACCTCTCTCTCTCTCTCTTTTTTTTCTTCCATTTATCTTCAGATAGAAGGGGAGGGAGAAAGGGGGAAGACAGAGAGGGAAACATCGATGTGAGAGAGACACATCCACTGATCGCCACCCACATGACCCCAACCAGGGCTGGGGGCAAACTGTAACTGAGGTACATGCCCTTAGCAGGAACCAAACCCAAGACTCTCTGGTCTGCGGGCCGATGCTCTAACAGCTGAGCCAAACTGGCCGGGGTCTGCACCACCTTTCTTTACTAATGACTTCCTTCGTGTCACAAAGCTTTAGGAAAATCAACATAGAGCCTTCCTCACTGAGAAGTGAGAGGACATATGCCTTAAGCAAAGTGACTGAGCCTTCCCTGAGATGTCAACCCTGCAAATTTCATCCAAAGATAAAAAAACTGAGCTATTCACATTTAATTGCGAAACTGTGGTAGAGTCTTTTTTTTTTTGGTAGAGTCTTTATTAAAGGTAAGCACTAGAAAGATTGCGACATTGTTGAGGATGAGCAGTCTTCATGTTGTTTTGGAAATAAGCATGTTTAAAGCCTGAATAAATCTGTAATTAAAGCTTTGGAGACCTGAGTTTATTTTTATTTATTTCTTTTTAATCCTTACCTGAGGATATTTTTTCAATTGAATTGCAGAGAGAGTGGAAGGGAGGGAGGAAGGGAATGAAGGAGAGAGAGAGAGAGAGAGAGAGAGAGAGAGAGAGAGAAAGAAACATTGGTTGATTGCCTCCCTCATGTGCCCCACCAGGGCTGGGTATTGAACCTGCAACCCAGTTACGTGCCCTTGACTGGGAATCAAATCTGAGAGCCTTTGGTGTACAGGCAATGCTCTAACCACTGAGCCAGGGCTGTGTGTGTGTGTGTGTGTGTGTGTGTGTGTGCGCGCGCGCGCACGCTTTGACCAGAGATCAAACCTGCAACCTTGACCTATCAGGATGATGCTCCAATCAACTGAGCCACCCAGCCAGGGCTGAAGATCTTAATTTAAACAAACAGATTTTTTTACTTGCAGCAGAAATATTAACATGATCCTAAAAATGCACTCACAAAAGAATGTTCTTGGTCAACTAGTCAAATTAATTCCAAATTTGAGAGTCTTTTGGAGATCATAGTTTGTTCTCTTCTTATGTCTGTGAAGAACAAACATGTAGGAAAGAACTTTGAAATGTTTAAAATGAAAGCATAATTCAATGTCACTTTGTGCATTTCAACTATAGCAACAAAAGTCTAGAAAGAGGAATATTAAAGTAAATAATAGCAGCTTTAGAATCAGACACTCCATGGCTAGAATGCTAGAGTTCTGGCCCAATCAATTACTAGCACATGAGGCTGAGAAAGTAGCGCGCGCGCGCACACACACACACACACACACACACACACACACATGATTGTAGTGAAGATTATATAGATGGAAACTGTAAATTGCTTAGCACAGGATGTGTTAAATAAATGGTAATTTTTATTATTAGAGCAAGACGGGTTAGAGTTAGAGGCCAAATCTCTTTATAATAAGTTCTCTTATCTAAAGGCTCAAGTACTCAGAAGATGGTTGCCAGAAACCAGGTTGTTGAAATTTTTTTTTTTTTTTTTTGAGGTAGGAATTATTTATTTATTTATTTATTTTGATATTCAGTTTCGTCTGACCAGGCTTCTTTATTCTTTTTTCTTTCTTTTTTTAAATCTTTATCGTTGAATGTATTACAGATGTTCCTCATTTTCCCCTCATTAACCCCCTCCTCCTCACTCCCGCCTCCCTCCCGCCTCCCTCCCGCCTCCCTCCCGCCTTTTCCCCCACTATTGTCTGTGTCCATTGGTTATGCATATAAGTTCTTTGGTTTATTTCTTCCCACCCCCAACCCCTTTCCCTTTGAGGTTTGTCAGTCTAGCAATGAATTTGTACTTCTTAATCCCTTCACCTTTTTCACCCGTTCCCCTAACCCCCCTCCCATCTGGCAACCAACAAAATGTTCTCTGTATCTATGAGAATGTTTCTGTTCTGCATGTTCATTTTGTTTGTAGATTCCATTGTCGATAGATATCTATTCATTGCCATTTGGTTTGTTCATACATTTTATCTTTTTCTTCAAAAAGACCCTTCAACATTTCATATAATAACGGTTTGGTGGCGATGAACTCCTTTAACTTTTTCTTGTCTGGGAAACTCTTTATATGGCCATCGATTCTAAATGACAGCTTTGTAGGATAGAGTAATCTTGGTTGTAGGTTCTTGCTTTTCATCACTCTGAATATTTCTTGCCACTCCCTTCTGGCCTGCAAAGTTTCTTTTGAGAAATCAGCTGACAGCCTTATGGGAACCCCCTTATAAGTAACAAACTGCTTTTCTCTTGCTGCTTTTAAGATTCTCTCTTTGTCTTGAACCTTTTGCATTTTGATGATGATATGTCTTGATGTGGGCCTCTTAGGGTTCATCTTGTTTGGGACTCTCTGTGCTTCCTGGACTTGTAAGTCTGTTTCCTTCACCAAGTTAGGGAATTTTTCTGCCGTTATTGTTTCAAACAGGTTTTCGATTTCTTGTTCTCTCTCTTCTCCTTCTGGCACCCCCAAGATGCGAATGTTGGTACGCTTAAAGTTGTCCGAGAGGCTCCTTACACTATCCTCATTTTTTGGGATTCTTTTTTCTTTCTGCTGTTCTGGTTGGGTGTTTTTTGCTTCCTCATATTCCAAATCGATGGTTTGCTTCTTGGATTTACCTACTCTACTATTGAATCTGTGTAAATTATTCTTTATTTTAGTTAATGCCTCCTTCATTTCCGACTGCATCCTTCATTTCTGACTGGTCCTTTTTTATGCTCTTGAGGCCCTCACTACGTTCATTGAGCATTCTTATAAGCAGTATTTTGAACTCAGCATCTGTTAGGTTGCTTATCTCCATTTCGCTTAGTTCTTTTCTTGGGGTTTTGTTCTGTTCTTTCCTTTGGGACCTGTTTCTCTGTCTCCTCATTTTGGCTGCTTCCCTGTGTTTGTTTCTGTGTATTACTTAACGAGATGTATGGGGCTATCTGAGACCAGATGCTGCTTTTTTGAAAGAATTTAGGAAAACCTGAAGCAGGATCCAAGACAGGCCAATCCTATGGTTAAGCAACTGGCAACATCTTGGGTGGGCCTGAAAGTTGGGTGGGGCAGGGCCTCAGGGAATCACCAGGGCGGGGCTACAAGTGTGAGCCAGGTTGTTGGAGTCCCAGATATGGCGGCTGTCTGCCACCCCAGGGAAGGGCTCACCAAAGGAACAAAGGCCTCTGACAGCATGTTTGTCCCCGAGAAAGTCCTCTCTCCAGCCCTCGCTTCAGTGCCAAACAGCTCAGTTCTTCCCTGTATGTCTCTGGCGCCCCTCGTGCTGCCTCCCCTCCAAGCTTAGAGGGAGTGAGTTCGATAAGTCTGTGCGCGGGTCCTTTAAGAGGAGTTGCCTGGAGCTCCAGCCGCATCAGCTTCCCTGAGCCTCAGTTCCCGCTGGTTTTTCCACCCAGAAGTTATGAGGATTTCTCTTCCTGGCACTGGAACCTTGAGCGGGGCACCTGGTGTGGGACAGGGACCCCTCAGTCCTCAGTGAGGACCTTTTCAGCCGAGGTGTCCTCCTGATTTTTATCCGCCACACGTGGTTGTGGGACCAGCCCATCAGCCTCCGCCCCTCCTACCAGTCTCGATGTAGCTGCTGCTTTAATTTCGTAGTTGTACGACTTCCATTCAACTCAATTTTAGGCGGTTTTGAATGATGGTTGTTCTGTAGTTTAGTTGTAACTTTGATGTGGTTGTGGGAGGACACGATACCACGTTCACCTACGCCGCCATCTTGACCCGAGGTAGCCAGAAACCAGGTTTTATTGGTATATTTACAAGAACTGCCTGGAAGACAGGCAGCTGTGACATGAGTCCAGCATGAGATACAGGATAAGAAGAATGTAGGCCCCAAGTCCTGACCCTAACACTTCATCTCTGAGATTTGGGTCCCCCATCTGGAAATAATTCCCAGGATTTTTCTGCATAACAAGAGAAATATGTAGATTATAACCTTCTATAAATCATAATGCCTTCTTTTTTTTTTTAATCCTCACCCAAGGATATTCTTTCATTTATCTTCAGATAGAGTGGAAAGGAGAGAGAGAGGGAAACATTGATGTGAGAGAGACACATTAAGTGGTCGCATCCCACCTGGGGACCGAACCGCAACCAAGATACATGCCCTTAACTGGAATCCAACCTGCAACTCTTTGGTCTTCGGGCTGACACTCCAGCCACTGAGTCAAACCAGCCAGGGCAATCATGGAGTACTCTTAAAAAAAAAATACTAATGATTCCCTTTGTCGCTGGCCCTGTACTAGTGATGCCTTAAGAAAAGAGATATGTTGTAAGTGAGGTGCCAAGTTTCCCATCAGCTGGGTTGCAGAGGTCTCACGACCTCACAGCCAATCTTGTATCAGATGCTGCAGGGTGGAAGAAGGCATGAAGGAGAGTCCTGACACAAGGGAGTTCTAGGTTAGCTTTCCCAGGTCTGTCAAACAAGGAACCCTTCACCATCTTTCATCCTCATTGGGAAAATTCACTAGCACTCTCGACTTTCTTACAGAAAAAAAAAAAATCCCTTTTACAAAGGATCCAGGAACTTGGAGGGAAAAGGGAGGCTGGAGGAAGAAGGCTCTTGCTCAGCACTTTCTTTCAGAAAATATTCCTGCGATGAGAGCAGATTTCTTCATCCTCACATCAATGCAAGCAACTGGCATGTTTTGTGATTTCGTCTGTTACAACAGCAGTGTGGTGTCATGGAAAGAGCCCTAGAGTGACTCAGGGCTTGGTTCATTGCACCTGTCCTTTAATTAATATGTGAACTTCAGCTGATTGCTACTTCCTTTGAACTATGTCTGCTTCTCAAAGCTAACTAAGCAAAGCCATGAAGGCAGAGACATCACTTCTTAGCTCACCCTGTGGTTCTTGGAAGCCACAATTTTAGTTCCCAATTAGATTCCATCTTGAATTGGTCTCCAAAGTTCATCCCTGAGTTACTCTATTCTCCCCTACTGTTGCGAGCTCCAACATTATCTTCTTCATTTGATAATTTAGTGCCCCAAGGCTTGAACATGGCACATATTTGAGAACCCTCAATGCATGCTTGTTAAATGACCAACTACAGGAATTAATTTAAAAGTCATTGTAGCCTGGCCTGTTTGGCTCAGCAGTTGGAGTGTCGGCCTGTGGACTAGAGAGTCCCAGGTTCGGTTCCTGCTAGGGGCACGTACCAAAAAAAAAAAAAAAAAAAAAAGTCATTGTAAGCTCCTGATAAAGCCCCTAAATTATCCAGAGAAGAGCAAAGCAAGTGCTCAAGAAATATATACTGATTAATTCATCTATTCTGCATTTATCATCTCTTCCAGGATAAATGATTTGCATCTTCTCTTCTTTGGGAGATTGAAATTTCCTGGCATGTTTTCCATGTACCAGCAGTCAGTGACTGCTGGTACAAACTGCCATATTTTTGGAGACTTCTGCAATCTCCCTATAGGTAGGGTTTCTGGATTTAACAAATAAAAATACAGGACATCAAGTTTATTTGAATTTTAGATAAACAAGAATTAAATTTTTAGTATAAATATCTCCCATAAAACATTTACATCATACTATCCTAAACTTTTTTTCACTGTTTAATTCAAATGAAACTGAGATCTGTATTTCATTTGGCAACCCTCCTTGGAGTGTCTCACCCTGAGCACTAACACCAACATGCACGTTGTCATTTCTCAAAATTACTCCCTTTAGGCTCTGGCTCATTAATTAGTCAGTATTCAAAGCCTCCTAAGGAGACAGCCAGTTGCTTTGTCTTCCTTCAAACACAGGCCTTGCTTAGAGCCATGTGCTCAGAAGAGAGAATCAAGCCCTCAGTTTCCTGCTTGATTTCAAACTTCCTTCATTCCACCAATGAGCTGCTCTCTCTCATTTTAGTCATGAGATAGATGACTATTCCATCAGTGCAAGAAATTAAAACATCCTAACACTATGATTAGGTTTTACTTGCATTGCACCTGAAACCAGTTCATCCTTACAAATCTCTCTGCTGCAGTCATTGAAACAGAAACCTCACCTCCTTCTCCAAACACTGAAGACAGTTTTGTTGTTGTTAATCTTCACCAAAGGAAATTTTTTCCATTGATTTTTACACACAGTGGAAGGGAGGGAAAGAGAGAGGGGGAGAGAGAGAGAGGGCGGGGGAGAGAGAAACATTGATGTGAGAAAGACACATCGATTGGTTGCCTCCTGCATGCACCAGTGGAGGGCCAGGATCGAACCTGAAATTCAGGTGCATACCCTTGACTGGAAATCAAACCTGTGATCCTTTGGTCCTTGAGTAGACATTCTAACCACTAGACCACACTGGCCAGGGCCACTGAAGACATTTTAACCTACCTTTTGTGTATATCCTAGTGTGCCAAGTCATAAAATCCTGGACTTATTCATATTGCTGTTATTTATTTTTTGTTGTTTTTCCTACAGAAATACTTCTCGTACCTGCCAGTTTAGTATGTCATCACCAGAGGCCTGGATTGCAGCAACAGCGGCCCAACCCTCTGGCTCCCTGTATTTGCGGAACTTCTAGCAAATTCATCCTTATATAGTGTCCTTTCCCCACCCGGGATTCCCCTTTGAGAAAAGCTGGCATGAGTCTCTATTTCCTGTTTAACAAATCAATACCAGGCTGTGCAGTCCAGCCTTCAAGGCCCCAAGCCTATGTAGTCCTCTCTGTACGCTTCGTACGCTGATGCAATCCAGTTTCTATTTGCCAATCCCGGGGCCTCACCCCTGCTTCTGGCTACATCAGCCCATTATTGTGTTTACCTTGAGTCCCTAAACCCCTTTCTCCTCCTCTGAGTCAATATATGTCCCTTGCCAGCCTATTAGAAGATAACAAAGCCTATCTTGGGGTGAAGAAGGTCTTTCCAAAGGGAAGAAAGCAAACGAGAAAAATGTAAAGGAATTGTTCAATAGATTTGATTATACAAGAATGAAAAGGCTTCTCCATGTCAAAATGTACTATAAATAAAACAAGAAAAACCAGGAAAACTGTTTGCTACATATAGTAGACAAAGTTAATATTCTTAATATAATTTTACAAATCAGTAAGAAAAATAAAGAAAATATATTAATGTATGACACAGCCATACAATGTAAGAGTCCCAAAACAGGAAAAACCATAAAACCTCAGTAGTGTTAGAGAAATGCAAATTAAAATAACAATGAGCTTCCCTTTTATCAAATGGGCATTTTTTTCCTTTTTTTTTTTTTTTTCATTGAAGTGGGCATTTTTTTAAATGATAATACGCAATGTTGATTTGAATGTAAGAACAGGATCTTTCATGCATTCTTTAGCAATCAATTTCAGGATGTTCTTTCATGTACATCTTTAAAATAGTATAGATTTGAAAAATCTGATTAGTTTTTACCCTATTAGCAGTGTCTTTAAATTTTCTACAATAAATATGTATCTTTTTCACAATTAACAATATACATAAATGCATTTTTAAAAAAATCCTATCAAAATTAAACGGAAGATGAGGGAGGAGAAGGAAAGTATATTATCTTAATTCTGATTGACCCAGTTTAGGAATCCCTGATTCTCACTAACTAGCTTTGATTAAACTTTCAAGCCTAGAATTCTCACCTCAGAGAACTGTTGGTAAGACTAAAACAGAAAAAAAAGTATGGAGCCTGTTACCATTGTACCTGACATTTTGTAAACATTTAAGAAATAGTGGTACCTATTATTATTCTGTTGTATTCCCAGCATACAGTTTCAATGTTCCACATGTAATAGGTGCTAAATTAAAATATCTGACTGATGGTGTTTTTTTAATCTGTACCTTTAGTATTCTTCTCTAATGACCCCATTTTGTCTTTCTCCTTTCCTTTCCCCCTGCCTGCCCCACATCTGTCCTATCCATCCCTTTTCTCCTTCTCATTACACTCCTTGTCTTATGGAACAATCTTTCACAAGTACTCTGAACAGCATTTTTCAAACTCCATCTCTAAAAGTCAATGATTTCTCAGCCTTACCTGAAGGTCAGTAGCAATGACAATGGGCCCCAGTCTTCTCTTCACTTGCTTCTTATTTTATTAATACTCATCTGCTTCCCATGCTCCCTGCATCTGAGTCTGATCACATGGGTGCTTCCTGGAGGCCTGTGGCAGGTTTGTCTGCTGGCCTTTCCTTTCCCCCAGGCAGAAGCTAATTCTATGTTTCTAAGCATGCTTCCTGCATGTTCGTGTTCATCAGTCTTGTAAATTAAGTTTATAGCATTTACTAGTCAGCAAAATATCTTCCCTTCCTCTTGGGCCCCCTTTCCATCTCTTCTACTTCATTACCCTCCCCCTGGGAATATAATTATTATTCTTTTTTTTCTCTGACATGAATTTGTATGTACTTGGGGAAAGTAGGATGAATGCTTTTATGCGTATGATCCATAGGTACAATAGTGACTATACGTCCTTGCATTATTTTAGAAACACAGACTAGCCACTTTAGGGTGATTGATAAGAGATAACAGCAGAATGTGATCATGCAATAAGCACTGGGTTCCCCCTCCATATCCTCATAGCTACTAAAGTAGATAAGTATGGAGTTTGTCATTAGAACAGATTTTAATTCTGCCTCCAATACTGTACTCTCTGAGCTTTAGCTTCTTTGACTGTAAAAAGATAATAACATCTCTCTCAAAGGGTGGGAATTAAATGTGTGTAAAGGATATAAAACGCAATCTAACACAGAGTATGTATAGGGGCATTCCCCAACACAAGACAACATGTGAACTTCCACTTCCCTTTTCTTTTTTATTTTATTTATTTAATTAATTAATTTTTGTTACAGATGTTTCTCCTTTTCCCCCCACTGATTCCCCACCCCACCCCCCACCACTTCCCTTTTCAAGATTCATTTATTCTGTGGGGATTTATAATCCAGTGGGAAAAAAAACAAGACCTACATAGATGAAGTAAACACTAAACACAAAATGAATTTATCAAACACACTAAACTTACTATACGCACTTTGCAAACATTACCTCATTTAATCCTCATAACAGGTATATTGTAACTCCAACAACTTTATGACGAGGAAACTGACATTTCTACTGGTGTCACAGTCAGAGGGAGAGCCCAAACAATCTGGTACTGTTGTCCATGCTCAACACCACTGCATCGTACACTCACTCATGACTTGCACATAGTAGAAACTGAAGATACATAATTCTCTTTTTCTAACCCTTTGACCAAAGCCAAAAGAATCACCCCACTTTCACAGAAAGGCACCCCTTACCTATTCTTTGATCCAAATAGTTGGCTGCTTTGCATATAGGCTAAAATTCCAATCCAGTCTGATGTAGAAGAGCCAGGGGAAAACTGAGGTCTCTTTTACTCTCAAGAGTCTCATTCCCCTAGGGTTAATGACTCTGTAATAATAAATTGGGTGTGACGAGGATAGCATTTTTTAAAGGTCCTTTTGGACTCCACAGTCTTTTTCAAAGAGACATACATCATTTGGAAAGCCCCTTTTATATTTGTTTTCTCATTTAATTCTTGCAATTACTTTATGAAGTATCATTTATAGACCTAATTTATACTGATGGAAAAACTAGGGCTCCTAAATGTTCAGTTCCCCAACGTCAGCCTAGCCAGGAAGTAACTTAGGATTTGAACTTTAGACTGTCCAAGCCCACTGATTTTTCCATTATCTGACTTTTAGAGATGGTGATATCTATAAGGCTTGGCTGGGAATCTTCCCCTCATCACCACAAAGCCCAAACACCTCACCTGTGGAGTGAGGTCTGATGATTAGGGTAAACCCAGGTGTGCTGCGGAGTGTGAATCTATTTTTAGGAACATTTGGAAGCACTCTGTGTTCTCAACCAACACCAAAGGGGTAACTCTGGCAATAACATTTTTTTCTTTCTTCTTTTTTTTCTTTATTCATTTTAGAGAGAGAGAAGAAGGCAGAGGGAGAGAGATAGAAACATTGATGAGCCCTGGCCGGTTTGACTCAGCGTTTGGAGCCTGCCGACCAGAGAGTTCCGGGTTAGGTTCCCGCAAGGGCACGTCCCCTTCCCCCCCCGCCCCCCCCCAAAAAAGAAAGAAAGAAACATTAATGAGAGAGAACATTGACTAGTCGCCTCCTGCATGCCCCCCACTGGGAATTGGGGCCAAAACCTGGTCATGTGCCCTGACCAGGAATCGAACTGGTGCCCTCTTGAGTGCATGAGTTGACGCTCAACCACTGAGCCACACCGGCAGGGCAATAACATTTTTTACTTAATACAGAATATTAAGAGTAAGTCTTCCAGACACCAAGTTAGTAGCTCTGTTTTAAAGCCATGATAAGAGGCAGAAAGCATTTTGTGCCAGCCAGGCTGTGGTTCCACCCATCTTTCAAATTAATGATACCAAAATATTTTGAAGGTTCAGACTGACTATATACACTGTAGAAGCCCTGTAGATGCCCTGGACTTCAGTTGTATTTAACCCTGATTAAATAATGTTATCATCCCATCTTGCTGGGTAGGTTTTGCTGTGAATGCCTCATTAAGAATTCAAGGATGTGGCTAAGAATATGTTTGATACCTCTGATGTAATATGTCTTATTGAAATCATCTTGAACACCAATTTTTCTTGAAGTAAACAATGTAAACACTTAGAAGTTTCACAAATTTATGTTTTAAGGCAGAATCTATACTATTAAGAAAAATTCAAAATGATTCCATCTCAAGGCATATTTTTAATGAGAGAATCATTCTAGTTCCAAGGTGAGGATCAAGCTCTTAGCATAAGAACAAATGGATTCGGAACTGACATTAATCTAATTATCACCTATTTAGACTTCGTGATCATTTTGACTGGGTTTAAGGTAAATTGACCTTAGCTTAACAAGCACTTTCTTAACTCACAGTATGGGGTTCCTGGATACTTAAGGGGTTTATGACAGTGGTAATGGAGTTTCCAGAACAACTTTCAACCTTAGTGGGACCCACCAGGATAATTCACATATTAACTTTGGGGTTGTAAGGATCAACCCAGTGTGCTGTCACATTGATGGGAAGTCACAAATGATCTTAACTATTTAAAAATAGTGACACAAATTCTTATTTATTAATATAGTTTGATTAACAACATTTTTCAAAATGTGGGATCCATGATGGTAGGGGTGTGGTCTATGTGTACAAAAGAAAGTCCCTAATCGTGAAAAGTTTGGGAATTACTGTCCGAGAGTATAGATTAATAAAATCAGTATGACCACAGAGGAATGTTTAAAATAGAGTATAGTTGATGTATATCACAAAACAAATTGGATAGAAATAAAATAATGGTTGTTTTTGGTTTGTAATCTATGGACACTTAATCATTTTGTTCTTTTCTGTATTTTCCAATTGTATTTAATGAGTATGCATTAATTTATAATTTAACTACACATAATTTTTATAATTACAAAGTTAGATCATGATTCCTAAGCAAGTAATTTACACAATACTAATCTATATACATTTATATATTATTCTTATCTGTTTCATTTAACCAAGGTCCTTAACACCACTACATTTCCCCTATTTCATCAAGTTAAGACCTGCCTCCTTCATCTAATGCTTTTAGGTTAACAGCAGAATGACCATTAGGGCCTGGCTCTTTTTTTTTTTTTTTTTAATGTTTTTATTGATTTTTTTTTTTAAAGAGAGAGGAAGGGAGAGAAAGAGAGTGTGAGAGAGAAACATCAATTGGCTGCCTCCTGCACACCTGCTACTGGGGATAGAGCCTGAAACCCAGGCATGTGCCCTGACTGGAAATCTAACTGGTGACCTTTTGGTATACAGGACGATGTTCAACCAACTGAGCCACATGGCCAGGATAGGGCCTGACACTGGATATTGGCTTGCAATTTTCAGAGAATAATGTCAAGTCTGTCAATTGATTGGGAGTAATCTAAAAGGCAGTAGGATAAGTGTACCCCAAGACAGATCTGGAATGAGTCAATTAATCTTCAAACTTTATGCTGGGACATAGCCAAAAGCTATTTTTCTAGGAAATAACCTAAAAGATTTATTTAAAAAATTTAAAGTATTGGTTTTCTTTTCCCTTTTAAAAAACCAATAGAGCCCTGACCAGTTTGGCTCAGCAGTTAGAACGTCAGCCCACAGACCAGAGAGACCCGGTTTGGTTCCCGCTAAGGGCACGTACCTCGGTTGCAGTTTGTCCTGGTCTCCGGTTGAGGTTGTGTGGGTGACAACCAGTCGATGTGTCTCTCTCACATCGATGTTTCTCTCTCTCTCTTCCTCCCTCTCTCGCTCCCGCTCTATCTGAAGATAAAAAAACAAAACAAAACAAAAAACAATACAGCCCTGGCTGATGAGGCTCAGTTGGTTGAGCACCACCCTCACCGGTTGGATTCCCAGGCAGGGCACATGCCTGGGTTTCAGACTCCATCCCCAGTAGGGGATGAACAGGAGACAGCGGATGGATGTTTCTCTCTCACATTCATGTTTCCCTCTCCTTTCTCTTCTCTCTATAAAAAATCAATAAAAACATTTTTAAAAAAGCAATACACAATCAATATAGAAAAACTGCATAAAGCAAAGTTATAAGGTGAAACCTAGAAATATACAGTTTTAACCATCATGCCAGGTAAACCACATCCTAGTGAAGACTCTGGTTAGCATGAGCAAATTACCTATGGGGTGTTTAACTCAAGATAAATTGATTGCAAAATGTACACCCTAGTTCCTGATGAGTTATCTTGCTATATAAGTTTATTTAGCTTTACACCCACTTTACTGTTATTTGCATTTATTAGCTTTTTTGTTTTTCTTTTTTTTATCTTTATTGTTTAATGTATTACAGATGTTCCTTATTTTTCCCCCATTGACCCCCCCTCCCCGCTCCTGTCCCCCTCCTGCCTTTTCCCACACTATTGCCTGTGTCCATTGGTTTTGCATATATGCATATAAGTTCTTTGGTTTATTTCTTCCCTCCCCCCAACCCCCTTCCCTTTGAGGTTTGTCAGTCTAGCAATGAATTTGTACTTCTTAATCCCTTCACCTTTTTCACCTATTCCCCCAACCTCCCTCCCAACTGGCAACCAACTAAATGTTCTCTGTATCTATGAGAATGTTTCTGTTCTGCCTGTTCATTTTGTTTGTAGATTCCATTGTCGATAGATATCTATTCATTGCCATTTTGTTTGTTCATATAGTTTATCTTTTTCTTCAAAAAGACCCTTCAACATTTCATATAATAATGGTTTGGTGGCGATGAACTCCTTTAACTTTTTCTTGTCTGGGAAACTCTTTATATGGCCATCGATTCTAAATGACAGCTTTGCAGGATAGAGTAATCTTGGTTGTAGGTTCTTGCTTTTCATCACTCTGAATATTTCTTGCCACTCCCTTCTGGCTTGCAAAGTTTCTTTTGAGAAATTAGCTGACAGTCTAATGAGAACCCCTTGTAGGTAACTAACTGCTTTTCTCTTGCTGCTTTTAAGATTCTCTGTCTTGAACCTTTTGCATTTTGATGATGATGTGTCTTGGTGTGGGCCTCTTGGGGTTCATCTTATTTGGGACTCTCTTGTGCTTCCTGGATTTGTATGTCTGTTTCCTTCACCAAGTTAGGGAATTTTTCTGCCATTATTGTTTCAATAGGCTTTTGATTTCTTGTTCTCTCTCTTCTCCTTCTGGCACCCCCAAGATGTGAATGTTGGCATGCTTAAAGTTGTCCCAGAGGCTCCTTACACTATCCTCATTTTTTGGATTCTTTTTTCTTTTTGCTGTTCTGATTGGGTGTTTTTTGCTTCCTAATATTCCAAATCGATGGTTTGCTTCTTGGCTTTACCTACTCTACTATTGAATCTGTGTAAATTATTCTTTATTTCAGTTAGTGCATCCTTCATTTATGACTGGTCCTTTTTTATGCTCTTGAGGCCCTCACTGAGGTTCACCAAGGTTCTCACTCAGTTCATTGAGCATCCTTATAAGCAGTATTTTGAACTCAGCATCTGTTAGGTTGCTTATCTCCATTTCGCTTAGTTCTTTCCTTGGGGTTTTGTTCTGTTCTTTCATTTGGGACCTGTTTCTTTGTCTCCTCATTTTGGCTGCCTCCCTGTATTTGTTTCTATTTTTACTTAACGAGAAGTGTTGGGCTAGCTGAGGCCAGATGCTGCTTGTTTGAAAGATTTTAGGAAAACCTGAAGCAGAATCCAAGACAGGCCAATCCTATGGTTAAGCAACTGGCAACAGCTTGGGTGGGCCTGAAAGTTGGGTGGGGCAGGGCCTCAGGGAGTCACCAGGGTGGGGCTACCAATGTGAGCCAGGTTGCTGGAGTCCCAGATATGGTGGCTGTCTGCCACCCCAGGGAAGGGCTCACCAAAGGAACAAAGGCCTCTGGCAGCACGTCTGTCCCGGAGAAAGCCCCCTCTCCAGCCCTTGCTTCAATGCCAAACAGCTCAATTCTTCCCTGTATGTCTCTGGCGCCCCTCGAGCTGCCTCCCCTCCAAGCTTAGAGGAAGTGAGTTCGATAAGTTTGTGCGCAGGCCCTTTAAGAGGAGCTGCCTGGGGCTCCAGCCGCCTCAGCCTCCCTGAGCCTCAGTTCCCACTGGTTTTTCCAGCCAGAGTGATGGGGACTTCTCTGCCTGGCATTGCAACCCTGAGTGGGGCCCCTGGTGTGGGATGGGGACCCCTTAGTCCTCAGGGAGGATCTTCCCAGCCAACGTGTCCTCCTGATTCTTATCCGCCCCTCCTACCAGTCTCATGTGGCTGCTTCTTTAATTGTGTAGTTGTAGGACTTTCATTCAGCTTGATTTCAGGTGGTTTTAAATGATGGTTGTTCTGTGGTTTAGTTGTAACTTTGATGTGGTAGTGGGAGGATGCCATCTTGACCGGAAGTTTGCTTTTTTTTTGTTAATCCTCACCTGAGGATATTTTTTCATTGATTTTTTTAGAGGGATTAGAAGGGAGGCTGGGAAGGAGGGAGAGAGAGAGAGAGAGGGAAAGAGAGAGAGACATTGATTGGTTGCCTCCTGAATGTGTCCTGACTGGGGTCGGGCATCGAACCTGTAACCCAGGCACATCCTCTTGACTGGGAATTGAACCCACGACCCTTCGGTGTGTAGGCCCACATTCTAACCACTGAGCAAATCTGGCCAGGGCTTTATTAGCTTTTCAATAAAAATGTTGGCTCAGTATACTTATGGAAGCCATCTAAATTAAAAATCCAAGAAACATTGGTTACAGGATTCTATTATTTTTATTATTGTTAATATCATTTTGATTTGGGAATCAATGTGAAAATTCTTATAGTAGTAGAAAAATGTTTTGTTACTTTTTTGGGGCATAATCGTATGGTTGTATTAACACAAATACAATATGTACACGATCTGTCTATTCATTTTTTTCGCTGCACAGCCTGGCATTGGTATTGGTGACCCTGATGGCCAGCTGGGCTGCTCTTTCCACAGTGGCTTTGCGGCTCTTTGTGGAGACGTGAGCAACCTCAGCACAGCAAGATTTGTTGCACATCAGCAGCACTTCAAGCTCCGTGACGTTGTGGACCAGAAACTTATGGAAGCCACTGGACAGCATGTGTTCTGTTTTCTTGTTGTTCCCATAACCAGTGTTGGGCATCATGATCTGGCCCTTGAATCTTCTGTGTACCCTATATTGTCAGTGCCTCTGGGTTTCCACCAGTTCTCCTTAATTTTGACATATCGGTCTGACTGGTGCTGGATGAACTTCTTGGTCCTCTTTTTGACAACCTTGGGTTTCACGAGAGGTTTGGGGGCAGCCATGGTTCTGAGTAGGAGATTGCTGCCAGCTCCATAGGCAGCGCCGAGGAAGAGCTGTTTTGTTACTTTTATGGAAATAAAATGAAAAGAGTCCTGGAAAATTTTGGGAAAATGGTTTTCAACACTATATAATATGTTGAAGTATTCTTAGACAGGTGAAGGATAAAGCAAGTACACAAACATCACTAAAATAAAATGTAAAACAATATAAGTATCAAAAGAAAAACACAGCTCAGCCAGTGTGATTAAGTGGTTGAGCATGGACCTATGCATCAAGAGGTCGTCATTTCAATTCCCGGTCAAGGCACATGCCCAGTTTCTGGGCCCCATCACCAGTGGGGGGCATGCAGGAGGTGGCCAATCGATGTTCTCTCTCATCAATGTTTCTATCTCTCCCTCTCCCTTCTTCTCTCTCTGAAATCAATAAAGAACAAAAAAATTTTTTTAAAGAAAGAAAAACATAAAGCATATAAAAAGACACTACATCATATGTCATCAGAAAAATGCAAATTATAACAACAACGAGATTCCACTACACACCTATTGGAAGGGCCAAAATCCAGAACACTGAGAACACTAAATGCTGATGAGAATGTGGAGCAACAGAAAATCCACTGCTAGTAGGAATGCAAAATGGTACAGTTAGCAGTTTCTTTCAAAACTAAACATACTTTTTCTATAAAAGCCTGCAATTGTGCTCCTTGGTATTTACTGAAAAGAGCTGAAAATTTATATCCTCACGAAAACCTGTAGGTGAAATTTATGTTAAAAAAATGAGAGAGAAATTCAAATAACATGATATAGGGCTTCAAAAGAGCAATAATTTTGTTAATTATGAATTCATTCATTCAACGGACATTTACTGAGCATCTGTTATTGCCAGGTACTGTGCTAATAAAGGAAAGGAATGTCTGGGGGGAATTGTTTTTTATTATGAGTATAATTGAAATATAACAATGAAAAATTGAAACAATATTATTGTTTGCCAATAATTACTTTCAGGACTTTAAATTCTACCTGTCGAGACCTGCTTGGCAGTAAATGTGTTGTAATTACAGAATTTTACATCATTCATGAAGGATGGAGAGGAAAAAAACAGACATTTTTCATTGCCCACTAAATGCTAAGCAATTGTGATACCAGCTTTATAATCTTTATCTCACTTAATCCTTACAACCTCCAGGGAGGTAAGTCTTTTTATTTCTAATTTACAGATGAAAAATATGAAGCTTAGCTGTTGCAATAATTTGCCTGAAATCGTACACAAAATGGCTGGGACTGTACTGAAACTAATTCTGTTCTAAGTAAATTAATACAGAAGTTTTAATGGTGGTTTCTTTATAAAAACAATAATTATAATCTTGGGATTTGTCTAAATGTTTTTTAAATTACTTCATTGTTTTTAGGAAAAATAAATAAGTTTGGCAGAGGAAACTGAAGTTACGAAAGCATAAACTGCCCACAAAAAAATGACTACAAAAGAGGAAACTTTCAGAAATGTTAAATCCTTCCTTAAGATCCAACTGTTTTCTCCTACGATTTGTGGTTACCCATTTGCCTTGATGTTCTTCCAATAATGAGATATTGTGCCTGGATAGACTGCCCTGTTCCCAGGGTTTATTTATTGAATTGATTATCAGTATCTTCAATAGGGAACATCAAGATAGTGACTTTTATGCTTGAGGAAGTATTTATGTTTTCTATTATTAGTAGATCCCTGGAATTAAACTAGCCCAAAGAAAGAGACCAGCAGAACACTCCAGTTAGCAGATTAGGAATAAAATGGTAGGTGCAAAATAAATGACTACAATTCTGAAATTACCCATGTTTGTGGAGTGCTGATCCATAAAGTGAATTTGCATCATTATTCATGAGCTCTCTGTATTTCAGATTTTGTGACTTTCCATGAAGCTTGGACTATTCCTACTTTTGGGATAGAAATGGATTGAAATGGTAACACACCCCAAGAGGATAGTTTCTGAAAAGAGAGCAGTTAGTGTGTTAATAAACAGAATTTAACTGAATAAAATTAAAGATATAAATGGATTTATTAATCAATTCATGAATTGGGTGACATCTTACATAGCAAGTAGAGAGGTTATATACTCAGAGGGTCATAACAAGATGGAAAGCTTTAATAGAAAGAAGGTTGGGACAAGGAAGTTATCGGCAGGAGAAAAATGATAGTTCATTGGAGGAAAGAGTTCAGGTGACAAGACTTCTCATTGGCTAAGCTGCAGTGTTTCCACTGGCTGGGTTTGTTGCTGGATGAGAGAAAAATCTTTCCTCCTGCTGGAGTAGTAAGTATCAGCATGTCCTGTTTGGGAGTGCAAGGTGCCTCTCTTCAGGTTGGAATTTGTAATTGAATTAATTGATGCTGTAATTGACATGGTCTTCCTGTTTGGGTAATTGACAATGGGAGTGGTAGAGCTTGAGAGCTTCCTCTGTGGGTCTTCCTGACTCTGGTTTTAGTTGAGGTTTCTTTTATTAATTTCCACAAATTCTAGATCAAGTGATTGGAAGTGATCTAATGAAGGGTTGTCTGTTGGAAAGGTAGAACTATAATCAGGAAGAGTCAAAACGTAATGATTAGGAGCAGGGAGGGAGGAAGCCTATGGGTCATGTGAGAGAGAACAGAAAGGAAGAAGACCTGTGAGAAAGAATTAGGACTGAATGCAAAACTCAAGGTAGAAAGGGAGTTTGGTATTGCCAGACTTGCCCCTGTGGCTGAGAGTGCCACCACCTCTTGTGCTTAATGTTTCCTATTTGCCCCCTACATACACTCTTCACTCTCCTTCCCCACTCCAGGCCTAGGACTTCAATCCTGTCCAGCTTTCAGTTAGGTTAGAATAAAGGAAAGCCCTGACCTGAGAGTTGGGGGAAGGCAGGAAAAGAGGGCAGGGTGTTCATGCTCTTGACTTCCTCCCTACGGGGCCACTTCTGGCGGAGTTCCTCAACCAATGTCACAGTTCCTCTTGAGGGCACCAAATCTTCACATCCCTCTTTGGTTCTAGGTTCTGAATCTCCTCACTCCCTTTGTCCTTTGGACCTTGGGTTGGTAACGACACAGCTGCTACTGGCTCCCAGGTTACTGTACTGTGCCTTGTGGGACCCCGATCTTTGCTTTTATTTATTTAATCCTCACCTGAGGATATTTTTCCATTGATTTTCTTTTTTTTAAGATAGAATGGGAGGGAGTGAGGGAAAGAGAAGGAGAGAGAGAGAGAGAGAGAGAGAGAGAGAGAGAGAACAATGTGAGAGAGACTCATTGATTGGTTGCTTCCCACATGACCATGGGCCAGGATTGAACCCAAAACCGAGATAACATGCCCTTGAATGGGAATCAAACCTGTGACTCTTAAGTCTTTAGGCAAATACTCTAACCATTGAGCAAAACCAGCCAAGGCCTGATCTTCACTTTTATAATAGTCCCTTTAGAAATAAACCTTCCTTAGCTTTGAGAGTACAAACTGTTTCCCATTGGGGTCTTGACTATTGAACTTCCTAATATTTCCTTTTCCCTCATTTGGAAGCAGAATGTTCATTTTTACCTGAATTCATTGCTACCAAGCCAAAAATCTATTTTTTCAAGTTTCTCTTGTAGCTCAGAAGGGCCACAGCAATAGAAATTATATATTATTCTTTCTATATCTCTTTCAAAGGGTCCATCCTTCTCTATTCCTCCATCCTGCTGTCTAGATAATGTTGTGATTCCTGGAGCTCCAGCATCTGTCTTGGAACATGAGGATTAGAGCCACACCCTGGAGATGGTGGAATAGAATGTTAGAGGGACCTGGATCTCTGACAACTGAACACTTGCTATAACAGCCCTGTATTACCTATCCCTTTTGCATAAGAAATAAACTCTTATGCAATTCTCTGTTATATTGAGTTTTTCTGTTATGTGTAGCCAAACAAATCCTAAATAATGTATTTTTGGAACTGAGATTTTTGTTGTTGTTGTTAATCCTTACCTGAGAATATTTTTTCCATTGATTTTTAGAATGGTGGTGGGGAAGGGGAGAGGAGAGAGAGAGAGAGAGAGAGAGAGAGAGAGAGAGAGAGAGAGAGAGGAGAGAGAGAGAGGAGAGAGAAAGAGAGAGAGGAGAACATTGATGTGAGAGAGACACGTTGATTGGTTGTCTTCTGAATGTGCCCCAGTGGGGGCCAGGGATGGAACCTGCAATCCAGGTACATGCCCTTGACTGAGAATTGAACCTATGACCCTTTGGTGTGCAGGCGGAGGCCCTAATCACTGAACCACTCTGGCCAGGGCTGGAACTGAGATTTTATGCTGTGGTAGCTACCTGTTTACATAACCTATATCACCCTCTAACACACTGTTTTCTTATTGCCTGCTTCCTCCCATTGGAATGTAAGCTCCTTAAGGGTAGGGATTTTGCTTGTTTCTTTTTATCTCCGGCACTTAGAACAGAGTTCACCATTAGTAGGGGCTCAATAGATATTTGCTAAATGAATGGGGAAAAAAATGAATGAATGGTATCTGGTGCAAACTGCAGAGGTGGGCACTATTGATTGAAGGAACTGTACCAGGAAGTGTAATTCTGGTACTCATATGATGATTACATTGAAGTCTTACTGTTTCGCACCTCCATGCTTTTACACAAGCTGTTCATTCTGCCAGAAATCCTTTACCCCTTGTTCACAAAGTACACTACTACTTACACCTCGTTTTAACTTAATCGTCACTTTTTCTGGGACACTAGTCTCCAGTCGCTGCAAGTAGAATTGATCTTTCTTTATTCAAGTCTATTTTCAATTCTTAGTTGAATTATAGCACTTACCATACTGCAGTGCATTAATTGTTTACATGTCTGCCTCTTCGACTAGACTCGGTGGCCTTGAGAGTAAAGTCTATACTTACTTAGCTCTATATTTCCAGCATCTAGCCTTACCTGTCGCATGGTGAGACTCAGTATATGTTTTCTGAGTTATTAGCAAGATGACAGAGCTGAGGCTGTGATTTGATTTCTCTAGTGGGAGTAAAAACCATAAAGAACTTTTTTTTTTTTTCATCCTCACCCGAGGACATTTTTCCATTTTTTGTACAGATAGAGTGGGAGGGAGAGAGAGAAAGAGAGAAAGAAGGAAACATCGATGTGAAAGGGACACATCGAGTGGCTGCCACCCACACGACCAACCAGGGCCGGGGACAAACTGCAACGGAGGCACATGCCCTTAGCGGGAACCGAACCCGCGTCTCTCCGGACCGCAGGTGGACGCTCTAACCGCTGAGCAAAACCGGCCAGGGCATAAATAACTTTTGAATTACTTGTTTAGTGGGAAAAATACTGTGCAGGACCAAGCCAAGGACAACCTGGTCCCAATCCTGAAACTTCCTTCCAGGTGATCTCTTTATTTTTAGCCTCTTTGAACATCTAAACTCTCAACTCTAAACTAGGATATAATGACCTCACACGGTTATTGTGATCAAGTCAATGACTGTGGGTGAAAGCTCATTGTAAATAAATTGGTAAGCTTCAGGCAAGAACAAACTTAAATTACCCAGGTAATGAGTTTGTCCTCTTAAAAATAACTAATCCCAGATCCTTTAGGTGCAAAGATATATCTATGCTGTAGTTGAGGCCTCTTCTTATTCTAAGACCTTGAAGAGCCTCTGTGAACCGGGGCAGCTTTCACATTTTGAGGCTGCTCATCTTGCATCAGTCTTCTCCCTCTGATGTAACTAGTGTTAGGGATACACACGTGTCATTTAGGATTAATATTTATGACAAGACCTTTCTTTGCCCCTGCAAATCTAATACTAAATAGCAGCCAGAACCTGAGGCCCCTTGTGTTTGAAACTGAGGCTAAATAGTTCCAGCATGTGGAAGACCCCCTTCCCCTCAGCCTCTCAAAACTGGGCCTTTCCAGCGTGAGACAGAGTAACATTCACTTCGTTTTTCTCTTGTTCTTTGAGTCTCACCTCAAGTTGCTCTAGCAGGCTAAAGAATTTAGCAACTCAGCCAGTGAGAGGGAGTCCTTATGATCTGGGAAGGGTGGAAGAAGGGGCAGGGGGAGGCTTACAATGACAGAGAGCCTTTTATTGGCTACCCTTAGTGCTCAGAGATGTTTTCATAGGCCTCACCTAGAGTTATACTTGAATCAGACGAAAAGATGGGATCATTAACTCAGCCTTGGAATGCTGTCTAGCAACACTGGTGACATAATTGCTATAATCCGATTCCTCTGGGCTGACTGCTCACAGGAGTTCCCAGCTGTTATTGGGAGATCATGCGCATTTTGCAAGTTTCTCCAGTTCTACTGCTTCTGTTTCCATGATGGTTGTAACTACCTTTTCCCATATTCAATTATAGTGTCCATAATCTCAGGTTAGTTTTTGGACTCAAAAGTCTTCCTTTCCAGGTCATAGGTGGCCCCCTGAACATTGGAATAGCTATGGCGTTCAGTTTTTTCAAACTTCTGTTCCATTCAGACTATTTCTACCACACATGCCTTATTCAATCTTACTTCCTCCCTTTTGCCCTTCCTGCGGCCCTCACCTATAGTGCTCTTCCCTTATTAATCTTAAACCGTCCTTCCGTACACAGGTCTCAAGAACCCATCTCAATTTAATTGAACTTTTCTCAAACTCCTAGTATCTCTTATGTGGTAAGCATTGTGTTCGATTATAGGGACACAAAGGTTAATGAAATGAGAATGGGGCTCCTGACCTCACTGAGCTCACATTCTTGGAGGGAAGGAAGGAAGAAAACTCATTGAATACAATGTAATCAGAGATATCACTGAACTGCAAGGGAAATATACATGCCTGGAAGAGTTTAGGGCAATTTATGTATTTTCTACAAAACTATCTTGCTCTGGCCAGGTAGCTCAGTTGGTTAAAGCATCATTCTGATATGCCAAGGTTGTGGGTTTGATCCACATATAAGAATGTTAGAGCACATATAAGAATCAACCAAGCTTTTGAATCCATACTCAATCCATTGCAATAGATGTGTGTAATCTCATGTAATCAAAGTGCAAGGGATAGTGTTACTAATGGTTACCCTCTCAGGCTCTGAGGTCACTTACCTTGGACAAGTGACTTCATCTCCTTCCGCTTCAGTTTCCTCATCTGTAAAATGGGTACGGTGGTGGTGGGTACTAGAATTATTCGGGGGATTAAAAAAAAGAATCAACCAATAAATGCATAAATAAGTGGAACAACACATCAATGTTTCTCTCTTTCTCTCAAAAAAATTGTTTAACTGTTTTCAACCACTTAAGCCCACATTTATGCATATTTTCTGGGAACTCTTATTATACTTGGAGTCACTTAGCTTAGTTCATGTTATTCTGTTGTCACAAACAGATTTAAGCCCCTTAAATTTAAAAACCATATTCTTTTGTATTCCGCCCATGGCACATAACATATTATTGAACATAATATTCACCAATACTTATTTGGCTTAGCCTTTGGTTGCTTGACTGGGGATAGAATGTAGTTGGAGAAAGAGCTTGGGTTAGGGAATTAGGCAGCACTGGATTCTAATTTTAGCAATGGCATTTGTTAGTGGTAGACTTTGGCAAGATATTTAGCCTCTCTGAGTCTCAGTTCTTCTTAAAATGGATTTGAGAACATCTTCCTCTGAAGTTGTTATGATTTAATTAGATAATTTAAGTGAAGTGACTGGTTTTAAAATAAAATTCTCTTTCTTCTTCCTCCTTCTCGTTCTGAGAGGACTGTGGAAAGGGGTGATTCTTTGCACCTCTTCACAGCTAAAGTGATCGTATTTTTTAAAATGAAGAATATGGATACAAGCTTTGAAAACTTTTCTTCTAAATTTGTTAGTTTATTCATATAAAAAGTCTTGAAGTCCAGCCGGTATGGCTCAGCGGTTGAGTGTCGACCCATGCACCGGGAAGTCACCAGTTCGATTCCTGGTCAGGACACATGCCCAGGTTGTGGCCCAATTTCCACTGGGGGGCATGCAGGAGATGGCCAGTTGATGTTCTCTCTCATGGATGTTTCTCTCTCTCTCTCTCCCTCTTACTTCTTCTCTCTCTAAAGTCAATAAAGGAATTTTTTTTTTTTTAATTCTTGAAAAGCATAAAAATTAAACTATATCTAGTGATTCATGTAACTGTAAGATTATAAGCTCCATGAGGACAAGGATCATGTCTATCTTGTTAAATATTCTAACTTACTTATCTCATACAAGTATGCAATAATAATCTAAAGGAATGAATACACTGATAATACATTTATATAAAAAGACATACAACAATTCACAAAAATCAGTTTAGGTTATCTGGATATTTGAAATGTGGACTGTCTCAAAAATTAAGGTAAAAACTCTATGCTCTGACCCCAATCTGACTGCCTGTGGCACAAAGCCAGGGCCTACCAGAGTTTTATTTAGGATATATCTATACTGAAGCAGTTGCTCCTGAGAACTCAGTGGGCCAGCTATACGCAGAATAGGCACAGAAATGGGAGTTTCACACAGAGGGAGATCTACAGATGCCTCAAAATATTGATTTTGAGAAGAACAGGAAGAACCTGGCTGGTGAGGCCCTGTTGGTTGGGCATTATTCAGGGCACCAAAAGGTTGCCAGTTTGATTCCCAGCCAGGGCACATGCCCACGTTGCAGGCTCAATCCCTGGTAGAGGGTGTGCAGAAGGCAACTGATGGATGTTCTCACTCATCTATGTTTCTCTTTCTCTCTCTCTCTCTCTAAAAAAAAAATCAATAAACTATTCTTAAAAAAATAAAAAGAACAGGAAGCATGACACTCATCCAGTCCACTATTCTCTGGAAAAGGTGAGGCTTTGACCAGTCAAGGGTTAGGTGGTAGATTGATAGCACCACGTTTCTAGAGTATTTTCTAGTTTTCAAAGTATTTTTGCTTCTTTCTAGTTTTCTAGTGTAGTTTAGGTAATTCAATAAACATTTGAACATTTTTTAGGTCCCAGGTAGGGTGCTTAATACCATTAGACATAAACATGAATGTCATCATTCTTTTTTTTTTTTTTTTTACAGCCTTGTCAAAACAAGGCCACCAAAAATTTGGTTGCCTCCCCCACAAAAAAATGGGAGAGAGAAGCAAGATCATCATTCTTTTTTAAAAAATATTTTTCTTTATTGATTTTTTTAAACTTTTATTTATTTATTTTTATCCTCATCTGAGGACATTTTTCCATTTTTTGTTCAGATAGAGTGGGAGGGAGAGAGAGAGAGAAACATCGATGTGAAAGGGACTCATCGAGTGACTGCCTCCCGTACAACCCAACCAGGGCCAGGGACAAACTGTAACCAAGGTCCGTGCCCTTAGTGGAAACCGAACCCGGGTCTCTCAGGACCGCAGGCCGATGCTCTAATAACCACTGAGCAAAACTGGCCAGGGCTCTTTATTGATTTTAGAGATAGAGGAAGGGAGAAGGAGAGAGAGATAGGAACATAAATGAGAGAGAACATTGAGTGGCTGCCTCCTGCACGCCTCTACTGGGGATTGGCCGGAATCCTGGACATGTGCCCAACCAGGTATCAAACTGGTGATCTCTTGATTCATGGGTCAATGCTCAACCACTGAGCCACACCGGCTGGATCATCCTTTATACTAGTAATAATAATTACCATTTATTGGGCTCTTAATACTTGCCAGGCATTATATTAAACTGTGTTTTTGTAACTGTATCACCTCATTTAATCCTCAAATAATCTGTGAAATGTGTATTGTTATTATTGTTGCTTGTTTTACACATAAAGAAATTGGTGTTTAGAGATGTTAATCTGTTAAAGTCACATAGTTAACAAGTAAGATTTACAAGTAAGTTAATCAGTAAGCTATGGGACTCTAACCTGGGTTTACCTGACTCCAAAGCCCCTGTTCTACTAACAAGCTACCAGACAATTCTAGTAAATAATTTGGCAAACAGTTGCTCATTGTTAGAAATGTGTCTCAAATCCTGTAAGAGCCATTTGGCATTACAGATCAAAATTTTAAATGTTTAACTCTTAATTCTACTTTAGCAATTATCAAATGAATCTAGATAAGCAAATATATGACAGTTTTTTTGGGTTGGGTTATTCTTGAAATAGTCTATGAGATGAGGATTTGAGAGTAAGTAGTTAATTGGAATAGCAACCCCAGAATCACTGACGAGGGAATGAGGAAATGAGAGAGGGAAGGGCAGGAAACCAATACAGGGTGCAAGATTAATTAACAGATTACAACTGTGGGTAACTGGGGCTCAATCCCTCTCAGGGGACTATACAGAATTTTCCTTGGAAGGTGTTTTACCCAAGGAAATTGAGGTAGTTATTCACAAATTCCCATCCATCATTGGATGGTGGACTGCTGAGTTATTAATGCCCTGCCATGCATGGATCAAGCTCTCTCCTCCCACAGAGAAAGCCTAGGGCCAAGTCACAGGTGCTTGAAGTAGAAAGAGATCTTGAGTGTAAGGAAAGAATGAGGGCCAAGGGAATATCCATGGGGCACTGGCAGCATCTATTGTAGTATACTAATAAAGGTGTTAATTGAGTCATTGTGTATAGTAACTGAACACTATATACAACCTAAATATACTTTGGAGGATATTTAGGCCAAGGATGCCTAAGCAAAGTTATGACAAAGAGGTAAGATTTTCATTAAGCTTTTTCAAGACTAAATCCAGGAGTCCTTAACCTAGTCTGTAGGGTGAGAGAAGGCCCCTTTTGGAAGGTGACAGTAGCCATGTGTATGTTGGGAGGGAGGCTGAGAGGAATAACCCAAGCAGAGGGAATAGCACTGCAAAAACCCTAGGATAGGAGGAGGCTTGGAGCTGGGTTTATGTGGCTGGAATATAGAGAATCAGGACAGACAGGCTTCCTGAGATGCAGGGGTAGGCAAGGACCAGAGTAAGTGGGCCCTTGTAGGATTAGGGACTTGATCCTGGGGGCAATGGGCAGCCATGGTAAGGTTCAAGTTTTTGCAGCAGATGTTTAGAATGATTGTCCTGGCTGCAGAAAAGAGAGCGTAGAAACCTATACCACACTGCTGGCCTCCAAATTCTTTGGTGAAGTGAAGAATGTCAGGCTACCAAGAATACATTCAAAGGCTGATTATTATTGTATTTAAACAAGAGAATGATATATTCATTTCAAATAATCAGAGGTACTTTTAAAAATTTTAATTGAAGTTATTGGGGTGACGTTGGTTAATATAATTATATAGGTTTTAGGTGTACAATTCTATAGTACACCATCTGTGTGTTGTTTTGTGTTTTCACCACTCAAAGTCAAGTCTCCTTCTGTCACCATTTATCCCTCCTTTACCCTCTTCTACCTCCCCCACCCCCTTGCCCTCTGATAATCACCGTGCTGTTATCCGTGTCTATGAGTTTTTTATTTTCGTGTGTTTATTTTTTTTTATTCCTCACCGAGGATATTTTTCTTCTTATTGTAAGATAGAGTGGGAGGGAGGGAGAGACACACACACAAGAAACATCCATGTGGTAGAGCCACATCGACTGGTTGCCTCCTGCATGACCCCACCAGGGCAGGGGATGAACCACAACCTAGGTACCTGCCCTTGACCAGAATCGAACCTGCAACTCATTGGCCGATGGGCCGACATGCTAACCGCTGAGCCAAACCGGCCAGGGCTATGTCTATGAGTTTTTGTTGTTGTTGTTGTTGTTTTGCTTAATCCCTTCACCTTTTTCACAAAGCCCCCAAATCCCTTCCCCTCTGACAGCTCTCAGTCTGTTCTCTGTATCTATGAGTCTGAATCTAATGAACAAAATAAACTAACACACAAAACAGAATCAGAGATACTTTTAATTTTTATTACCTAAGCTGATTCAACAAAAGATTTTATTAATGTGAATTTTTTTTTGTAATCCTTACCTGAGAATATTTTTCTATTTATCTTCAGATAGAGTGGAATGGAGGGAGAAAGAGAGAAACATCGCTGCCTCTGGCACAACCTGGACCAGGGTCGGGGACAGAACCACAATCGAGGTATGTGCCCTTGACTGGAATAGAACCCGAGACACATTGATCCATGGACCAATGTTCTTACCACTGAACAAAACGAGCCAGGGCATTAATGTAAATTTTTAACTGTCCAAGGGTGGCTTTGTACAAAGAAAAGATTTTAATCAGTACTGAAATTTTTAAAAATTAATATTCAATACATTAAGATGACAATTAAAGAAACTTAGTTTTCATCATGTTTTTGAGTTAAAATAAGAAATTCAAAGATTTTATTTATATATCTAAAAAATGTTGAAAATGCCTGATTAATGTTCAATCATTACTCAACTTGAGTAAAAAACCTTCATCAAACAATCAAACCTATTTCCAATCTAGTTAATCAAATTTCTTTAACCTTTAAACTACATTTATAAATTTAACACATTCTGTTTTCTTTTAAGCACTTTAAATGCTTGACTTCGTAAGCAAAACCTTTTCAAATTCTTGAGTTTTTAAATATTGCAGTACTATTTATGAAAAGTAAAATTATTTTATGTCGAACCTTAATCACTCAATTGCACATTTTTGTTTGAAAATTCTAAGGTTATGTGTCAGATTCCCTAGAAAGCTAAATTATCTAAAATTATAAGAAATACTTTTAAAAAGTGAATTACCTAAATTGATATAATATTCAATTTATTTAAATAATATCACTCATCTTAAACAACATGAGTTCTTTGAACATACTATAAAGGTATAAAGTAGATTATATGAGGTATAGTGTTACAATTCTGGTTGAGGCAGATGTTCTTAGAGAAGTGTTTGGTTATTGAAGCCTTTGCTTTGTAGCAGGGAGAGTAAAAACACTTCAAAGATGGTAAAAATAAGATGACATAAAATGTCCTACAATCAGAATATTTCTTTGATTTAAAATAAAGTGAATAAATAGAAGCATATGAAAACTCTGGCTCCTCTAAGATCATAGGACAGTTGATTTTTCTGGATTAATCTGTAAATGTCAAAACAATGTTTAAAGTAAACATAGTTATTTGTTTGTTTGTAATAGAAGTCTTTCTGAAATGTTTTGCATGGTGAAGGTCTACCGGTCATGAGCCCAAAACAGAGTGCATTCAGAGTGCTTTTGGAAAAAGGTAAAATATTCATCAACATAAAGAAAATACAATGATCCTCTGAGGAAATTATTTTCTTAAGAGCTAGAATGTTAATATGTTGCTGATGAGATTAAGGTATTTCTCAAGTCTCTACCATACACAGTAGAAACATTAAATGGAATATTCCAGAAATAAACTAACATTTTTTTTCTTTTTTGTTAATCTTCACCCAAGGATATTTTTCCATTGATTTTTAGATAGAGTGGAAGGGAGAGAGAGAGGGAGAAAGAGAGAGAAACATTGATAACGATGACTGGGGATCAAACCTGCAACCCAGATATGTGCCCTTGAGTGGAAATTGAATCCATGACCCTTCAGTCTGTGGGTCAATGCTCTACCCGCTGAACCAAATTGGCCAGGGCTGCAATTAATAAATTTTAAACTGATGCCATTCTCAGTAGCATGATGAAATCTCATGCCATTCCACTCCATCCTGCCTAGGATGTGAATCATCCCTTTGTCCATAGTATCCATGCTGTAGATGCTCTATGCTCATTATTCACTTAGTAACCATCTTGGTTATCATATTGTCTCTCCTGGTATCACAGTGCTGGTATTCATGCTACCCTTATTTCACTTAATAGTGGTCCCAAAGCACAGGAGTAATAATGCTGGTAATCGGCTATGCCAAAGAACAGCTGTAAAGTGCTTCCTTTTAGTGAAAAAGTAAAAGGTCTTGACTTACTAAGAAAAGAATGTGAGATCTATAGTAAGAATGAATCTTCTATGAGACTTTGAAGAAGGAAAAAGAAATTCATGCTAGTTTTGCTGTTGCACCTCGAACTGTAAAAGTTATGGCCACAGTACTGTTAAGTGCTTAGTTAAGATGGAAAAGGCACTAAATTTGTGGGTAGAAAACATCAACAGAAAATATGTTTCAATTGATGACAACGTGTTGCACTAGAAAGCCTACATGAAGACTTCATCAAGGGATCCTCTGAAACATCTGACACAAAGCCAATTACTGCAAGTAAGGGATGATTACACAGATTCAGAAATAGGTTTACACTGAAAAGTATAAAAATTTCTAGAGATAGAAAGAGACCACATTCACATAACTTTTATTATAATATATTGTTGTAACTATTCTATTTTGTTATTAGTTACTGTTGTTTATCTCTCACTGTGCCTAATTTAAAAATTAAATTTTATTAGTGCTTACAGCTCTTTTTGAATTTGTCTAGCAGGTCTTCCAGTTTTCACCCTAAAAAAAATTAAATTTTATCATAGGTGTGTATGTATAAGAAAAAACTTAATATAGAGAGTTTGGTACCATCCACAGTTTTAGGTATCCACTGGGCGTTTTGGAATGTATCTTCTATAGATGAGGGGGCACTAACTACTGTATCAAAATATGTCAAATCAAGGTGACTAGGAACTAATGGCCAGATATTTACTGAGCTGCATGTTTAACTTCATGTTATTTCTGTAATTTCCATTTGGTTCTTTTCCTTTTTTTTTTAAAAGAGGTTCATATCTTTGTTAAAATTCATCTTTTTATTCATTTTGTTCATCTTTTCCTCAAAAATTTTTAACATATTGATAATAGTTATATCAAAGTCCGGTTTCAACATCTGAGTCATCTATGGATCTGCTTCTATTGACCTTTTTCTCTTGATTTTGGGTCACATTGCCCTGCTTCTTCTCAAGCCTTTTACTTTTAATTTTTTAAAATTTTTTGTTAATCCTTAGCCTAGGGTATTTTTTCCATTGATTTTTAGAGAGAGCAGAAGGGTGAGAGATCAAGAGAGACAGAGAGAGAAACATCAGTGTGAGAGAGACACATCCATTGATTGCCTCCTGAACATGCCCTGACTCAGCTTGGAATTGGGCATGAACCAGCAACCCAGGTAGTACCCTTGACCTGGAATCAAACCTGTGACCCTTCAATGTGAGGGCCAATGCTCTAATCAACTGGCCAAGGCAAGCCTTTTAAGTTAAAAAAAAATATTTATCAATTTGAGAGAGAGAGAGGAAAGGAGGGAGGAAGAGAGAGAGAGAGAGGGAGAGAGGGAGAGAAACATCGATTTGTTCCACTTATTGATTGATTCTTGTATGTGCTCTGACTGGGTATCAAACCTGCCAAAACTTTGGTGTACTAGGATGATACTCTAACCAAATGAGCTACCCAGCCAGGGCTCAAGTCTTTTAATTTTTAATTTATGTCTGCCAAAAATTAACCATAGAGACTGGAGTACATATTATTTCCCCTCCCCAGAAAACATGCTCTTTCTTCTGTTAGGCATTTAGGATAAAGAGCTGATCACTTGGATTTAATCAACAGTTGAAGGATTAGGGATGGGTTGCATCTTTAGTTTCATTTCATCTCTGGTTTCAAATGTCTTGAGGGAAAGATAGATTCTGTGTATATTAGATCTCTCTCTCTCTCTCTCTCTCTCTCTCTGTTATCCTCATGGTAGGACAGGCTTTATTGATTTTAGAAAGAGAGAGAGAGGGAGAGAAAGAGAAACAGAGAAACATCAATAATGTGAGAGAGATACATCCAGGGGTTGCCTCCCCACGCACCCCGACTGGGATCCAACCCATAACCCAGGTATATGCCCTTGACTGGGAATAGAACCCATGACCTTTCTGTGTATGGATCCATGCTCCAACCAACCCAGCCAGACTAGCCAGGGTGAACTCTCTTCTAGTAGCATGTTGAGACCAAAGAACCACAAGTCCCTGTCTTTGCCATCTAGCCCAGCCTTTAATTTTATGCTCTGCCACACACTCAGCAAAAATCCTGCTTCTGGATCTTCTGTCTTTCATGATGACCAAATGTGTGGTGGCAAAGTCACCTTAAGCTACTATAGTCAGCAAGGTTGAAAGCTGCAGAGACAGCCTGGGGCCAGAGCAAGGCGGCAGCTCATACTGACTACAAACCCCTATTGCTGCCATTATTTTACTTCCCTTTCCCCCCAAATAAATACCAAATATGTAAATTATTCCAATAAGGGTTTGGTTTACTTCCCTGTCTCTATGTTTACCAATTCAAGGAAACTTGGGTTACCAGTTTAGCCAGATGTAGTTATTTATGAAACAGATTTTGTATTTTGGCTGCATATACTCAGAATCATTATTCTTGAGCTTTAAGGAGCACATTGAGCTCTTTTAAACAATGTGACAGATTAAATCATTGTTCCCAATGCTTCATGACCTTCTTGTATTGAAAATCTACATACACGTCCTTACCATATGACTATTTCATTTCTCCCACTGGAGGAGGCAGGGGACATTTCCTCTCACCTCAAATGATGACGTGTTTGGCTTTATAACTTGTTTTTTCAATTCTGAGATGTGGGCCAAAGTGACAAATGCCAGTTCCAGGCCAAGAAGACCTCAAGAGGTATCTTATGTTTCTTATTTATTTATTGGTTAATCCTCACCCAAGGAATTTTTCACTGATTTTTAGGTAGAGTGGTAGGGAGCGAGGAGAGAGAGCTGGAGAAACATCCATGTAAGATTGACACATCAATTGGTTGTCCCCAGAGCAACCCAACAGGCCCAGGATCAACCTGCAACCCAGGCACTTGCCCTTGATGGGAATCGAACTGGTGACCCCTCCGTCTGAGGGCCAAGGCTCTAATTACTGACACAAATCGGCCAGGACTCTTTTTTATCTTATTAAATGGTTAAATATTTAATAAAACAAGTATTTGTTTCACACCAACCTAAAAAAATTGTTACCAATCTCTTGCTTCCCAAATGGTGTCTTTTGCCAACCAAGTCTCTCCTGCTGTTCCTTACTATCACTGTTTTCCTTCCATGTCATCACTGGCTCTCATCTGTGTTCTATCTCATTTTAAGTTTTTCCCAGTCATTTCTAACCAATTGACCTTTTACATGCCTCTGCGCAAGCTCCCAGCCGCTCCTGCCCGTCGCAGGCCTGTGGGGCATCAAGTGTCTGGTTTGAGGCTGGTGCCCAAGGTCCGGTTCTGGCTCCAGGGAATGGGACTGAGGGAGCAGTCATGCGCTGCCCTCTTCCCTGAGGGCAGTTTTGGTCACAACTCACTGAGGACGTTCCAGGGAAACCATCTGCCCATCTCCCACCGGGCGTTTGGGTCCACCTGCTCCAGCCCGGAGGGGCAGGGCCTGCGGCTAGAGCGCTCCCCCAGGGCACCCATCCCCCTTCCCAGGCATCCTCTGTTTCTGCTTATTCTCTTGGACTGCAGTGACCCTACAAGAGAAGAACATGTCCCAGGTTGCCACTGGTCCAAGGAGAATGAGGAAATATGTGGAGAGGTTTGAACCCAAACAACTGTCTGGAATCAGGTCTGATTCCAGTCAAGCCTAGCAGAGCTACATCCAATCTCCAGACACCCCTGAGAGAGGAAATAAATGTGTTGCTAAAAGCTCCTGAAAGTTTGAAGTTGATTGATATGTAGCAAAAGCTGTTTCAAACCAATGGTTAGCATTAAACATATTTTTTAAGTTTTTGCTGATTTAGCTCTATAAAATTTTCTAATTTGTCTTAGGTTTCTTCATTTGATTGATTGGGTAGCTCATCTGTTTGCTGACATTAAATTGGACACATTTCAGATTCTTGTTTGCCTATCTCCACATTTGTTAATGATTGCTCCCTATAATCTCTATCTCTAACCTCTATAACATCAAGTTCAAACTCTATTTTAGGTTCTCAACTAACCCAGTATTTGCCTCTTTGAGCTAGTAGAATACAATGGTGGTCAAGTAAGGTGAAACTGTAATCAGAAGGTATGGATCAGTCAAAAGATATTCACTGAATTTCTACTGTGTGCCAGTTTTAGAGCCTCCTTTAAAGGTAACACTGGAATGGCTTTATTCTTGTCTTAGCTATCTGTCCAAGCCACAGACTTTAAAAACAAACACTTTGAATTATGTAGCTTTAGGACTGTTCATTAAAGGATGTCCGTGACAAACCTGTTTAAAAAGCAAGTAATGAACTATAAATAATGATCCCATTTTTGTAAAGATCAAAAATAAAATGCTATTCCCAAATATATTGAGTACTCATAAAACTCAGCAAACATATAGAGTACTCATATTACTCAAAAAATTAGGTCCAATTAAAAAATGGGTAGAGGACCTAAATAGACACCTCTCCAAACAGGACATACAAATGGCAAGAGACATATGAAAAAATGATGAACATCACTAATCATCAGAGATGAACATTAAAACAACTATGAGGTATCACCTCACACCTGCCAGAATGGCTGCCATCAACAAATCATCAAACAACAAGTGCTGGCGAGAGTGTGGAGAAAAGGGGACTCTAGTACACCGCTGGTGGGAATGCAGACTGGTGCAGCCACTATGGAAAACACTATGATGTTTCCTCAAAAATTAAAAATTGAACTGCCATTTGACCCAGTGATCCCAGTTCTAAGAATATATCCTAAGAAGCCTGAAACACCAATCAGAAAGAACATATGTACACCTATGTTCATAGCAGCACTATTTACAATTGCTAAGATCTGGAAACAACCCAAGTGTCCATCAATAGATGAGTAGATAAAAAAAAGCTGTGGTACATGTACACAATTGAATACTATGCAGCTGTAAGAAAGAAAGATTTCTTATCCTTTGAAATGACATGGAGGGACCCTGGAGAGTATTATGCTGAGCGAAATAAGCCAGTCAGAGAAAGACAAGTATCGCATGATCTCACTAGTTTGCGGAATATAATGAACAAAATAAGATGATGAACATAATAGACCCAGAGATATAGAAGTAGGGTTCAGAATGACAAACTTCAGAGGAGAAGGTAAGGGAAGAGATAAACTGAAGAACTTATGCATATAAGCATAACCAATGGACACAGACAACAATGCTGGGGGGGTGGTGTGGGCCGCAGGGTGGGAATGGGAGGAGGGTGTCAATAGGGAAAAAAGGAGAAACATCTGTAACAAAAATAAATTAATTAGATAAAAAAAAAAATTAAGAGCAGCCCAGGCCAGTTTGGCTCAGCGGTTAGAGTGTCGGCCCACGGACCAGAGTCCGGAGTTCGGTTCCCACTAAGGGCATGTACCATGGTTGCAGTTTGTTCCCGGGCCCCAGTTGGGGTCTTGTGGGTGGCAACCAGTCGATGTGTCTCTCTCTCTCCCTCCCACTCTATCCGAAGATAAATGCAAAAGTGTCCTTGGGTGAAGATAAAAAATAAATAAAGAGAGAGCAAAAAATAAATAAATAAAATGCTATATATTTTGTGTTCATGTGTGTGGTCATTGAAAAAGACATGGAAGGCCCTGGCCGGTTTGGCTCAGCGGTTAGAGCATCGACCCGGGTTCGGTTCCCGCTAGGGGTACGTACCTCGGTTGCAGTTTGTCCCCGGCCCTGGTTGGTCGTGCAGGTGGCAGCCACTCGATATGTCCCTTTCACGTCGATGTTTCTCTCTCTCTCCCTCTGTTCCTCTCTCTCCCTCCCACTCTACCTGAACAAAAAATGGAAAAATGTCCTAGAGTGAGGATAAAAAAAAAGAAAAAGACATAGAAGGAAGGATACACATTAAATTATAAACAGTGCTTATCTTGTGACCAAGGGCTGAGAGAAGAAACTATCATTTTTTATTTTTATATGTACTTACATTTGAATTCTTTAGCATAAGCATGTATTATTTTTGTATTATAAAATATGTAAACAATGTTTAAATGAATAACATTGTTCATGTTTATAGCAAGGATATATTTTATATTATATATACCTAACATATAAAACAATATATAAATATTATATATATTACATATTGTGTAAATATTATACAAGGTGGGGCAAAAGGTTTACAGTTGTTCATATGGAAAATGATACAATAATAAATAAATAATAATACAAGAATAAACTGTTTCAAATACTCGCAACTGTAAACCTACTTTTACCCCACCCTGTATATACATATACAATATATATGGTGTAAATATTATTCTTGCATATTATTTACACACACTGGATTCACATTTTTTTTTTTTATTCCTCACCCAAGGATATTTTTCTACTTATTATAAGAGAGAGTGGGAGGGAGGGAGAGAGACACACAGAGAAACATCAATGTGATAGGGCCACATCAACATGGCCAGGAACAAGCAACCGAGGTACATGCCCCTGACAGGAATCAAACTTGCGATGCATTGGTCCACTGGCACATGCTCTAACGACTGAACCAAACTGGCCGGGGCTGGATTCACATGTTAAAGGGGAAATTCTACCTGCTGGCAGTGCTAGTTAACTATCTTCTGTTTTAAAAGGGATTGCTCTCTTTTTTTAAACAATAACTGAAGAAGTTTTTATTTTTTAATTTATGCTGTATCATTGGGGTCTGCTGTATATATTTTTAAAATAATTTTTTATTTTTCAATTGCAGTTGATGTACAATATCATATTTGTTTCAGGTATACAACACAGTGATTAGACATATATATAACTTATCAAAGGGATTGCTTTACAAAATTTTTTTAATCCTCATCTGTGGATATTTTTTACTGATTTCTAGAGAGAGAGAAAGGGAAAGAGAGATAGAAACATCAATGTGAGAGAAAAACATTGACCAATTGCCTCCTATATGTGCTCTGATAGGGGATTGAACCTGAAACCTAGCTCTGTACCCTGATCAGAAATCGGACCCGCGACCATTTAGTGTTTGGGACAACATTCCAACCAACTGAGCCACCTGGCCAGGGCCAAAGGGATTGCTTTTTAATTCTCGTTTCCTTAATATTTCTATGTTTAGTGTATACATTTCAGTCTTTCTAATGACAAACATTTACATCAGAAGGGTAATTGGTTATCTAGAACAGAGTTTATTTATTTATTTTTTTTTTAGGAGAAATTAACTTCTTTTGCAAACACTCTGTGAACCAAGGGAGGATTATAGTTATTTCCTCAAAAAAAGAAAAAAGGATAGGTTTCATATTCTTCAGAAACACAATAGTCAATAGGTTTCATTTTTGAAAATAGCTCTGGAATACTCACTGTTTCCTAGTCAGATATAATACTTTTTCATATTATCCATGAGAGCATAATTATAATTGGCCTTTAAATTTCATGCAAACTGGGCCAAGGGCCTATCAGGTTCACCACTGCAAATAACACAGAGATGGGCAGATATCTGGGGCTTAATGTTGGTGCAAACAGGCCTCATAGGGAAGGGGGTTGGAGGGGAGTTGGGAAGAGACAAACCAAAGAACTTATATGTATATATGCATAACCAATGGACACAGACAATAGTTTGGGGAAAGCAGGAGGCGTATGGGAGTGGGGAGGAGGGAATTAATGGGGGGAAAAAGGGGAGACATCTGTAATACTTTCAACAATAAAGATGGGGAAAAAAGAGGGCATTAGTTGCATACTCTGCTGAAAGAACTGGCACTGGAACTATCATGGGAGAAGTTTCATGCATTAATTTGTATATTTAAAAATACTGATTATCTAGTTTGTTATCTGACCTGAGGATACAGAGAAAATATTCTTGTTATAGTATAGCACATGATTCGAGTAAGATTGCTACCTCACTCTTGAGTTTTCTGTGTCCCTTATGAGTATATAGATTTGTTGATTTATATGCTAAGCATATATTGTTTACTCGGTGTGTAACCTAGGAGTGTTACAAATAGATGCCAAATTAGAGCTTTGAAAACTTAATTTTTTTTTGAAGCTCACTTGGTTGTTAAAAAAACATAAAAAATTACAGGCAGATATGTTCTATAACTCAAAGTCTAGTATTCACCTGTAAAATTACAAGGAAAACTATTAGAGGACTATCTTAACCCAGACATCTATCTCCCTCCAGAAAACAGGAACTCACAAAATTTCTAAATTTTAACTGTCTATTATATCTGAATACCAGCACTAACAATGGTATGAAATGACTGAGATCAAAAGAGTTTTCAGTAAAATTTTTAGCTTCCCATGAGGAAAGACAAGCTCTCCTCCTCCCGCTTTACTCTCATTCATATGCAATATCACATTAAGAAGAAATGAAAAATACATGTCAAAACAATCTTGTATACTGTAGGTGTAGTTTATTATATAGGGTGTCCCAAAATATGTATACACATCTTTGAATAATTATAAAGCCAGTGTTTATTAAAACATTTCGTTTTCAAAATGTAATAGAACTTACACCTTGTATACATTTTTTGGGGACACCCAAATTATACTTCAATAAAGCTGCTAAAAAACCCCAAACAAAACAAAAAAATAAAGTTTACTTTATATGGGACAAATAAATAGATTGCTTCATTTATTTCTTAAGAGCAGTTCCTTCAGGGGAACAAGTGTCGCTACAGAGCGTGATAGCCTAAGGAAGCAAATTTTATCTAATTTAGTACCTTTTTTTTTTTTTTTAAGCCTACATTTTTGTTTCTATCTTTCCCCAATGCAAACAAACAAAACAAAAACACACAAAAAAGTGTTTAGTTTATTGTGTTACGCTGTAGCTCCAGGCTTTGTGTTTTTAGAGTATCGTATCTCCAGCCTCCAAATAGTATTTTAACAGCTTGGGAAGAGTCGTAGAGGTGAAATATACGTATTTTTCCTGCGTGCCCCAGATAGCGTATTCTAAGGCTGTTTCGAAGTGTGTAAGATTGACAGAGAGGAGCTATCACGCTCGTGGCTGGTGTGGCTGTTGTTGAAAATCCAACCTAGAGATCTGAGGGGGTTTCCCCAAAGATCGCCAAATCCCTAGGGAAAAGCCTTTCGCACACAAACTCGCAATAAAAACATTTTCTGGGGGGATCAACTCGAGGAAACCAGCCTAGGTGTTTTTGTTTGTGGATGTGGGAAGCAGCGTGCTGGAGGTTAATGGGTCAGTTCGGCGACTCCCTCCGCTCCGAGCTCCCGGGGCGACAGGCGGCCCAGCAGCTGGACACGCCCAGGCTGTCGGGAGCACCTGAAACTCGAGTGGCGAAGGGGATGGGGAGGGCCGAGAGCCTGCGCTCCTTTGGGCCCCCACCCCCGGCCGCCGGGGCAGGCGGGAGGGAGGGTGATGGATAGAGCCGGTCTGTGGCTCGGGGATTGCAGAGGGAGGGACGAAGAGGGACGGCTGAGCTTTCCCCTGAAACCGGTTGGGTTGGGCTTCGGAAATAGCCTTCCCCGGCCTACAGGCCTCCTTGAATGGGTTGTTATGGTAACAAATGACCGAACAGTCCCTTACGAACTGGCCAATGAGAGGGGCAGTGCTTTCCACCGCACCTTTGAGCCTTCGGCGTTGCGAAAGCAAGCGTCGGGGAGCCGAGAAGACGACGGTGCCCGGACGTTCTGCGGAAGAGCCGGAGGAGGGGCTTGTGACGTCGCCGGGGGAGCCTATCACGTCTGTCTTGCCCAACGGCTCCACCCCTTTACCGCACATTTCCCCTCCCCTAGCTCATTTCGCACGACGCAGCGGTTGGGAACACAGACATTTTCGGAGCTGGAGCCGCCGCTGCCGGCGCCATTTTGTGGCTGTGGAGAAAGAGGCTACTGTGGCGGCTGAAGCGGACGGAGATCACCCGTGAGAGGGCGGCGTTTCATACCCGAGGTCCCCCCCGTGTCGTCCCCCAACCCCCCTCCGCGGTCAGCATGTGGTGAAGCCGGAGCCGCGAGAGACCCGGGGAGAGGAAGGAGTCGGAAGGGAGGCGGGGTGTCGAGAGCGGCTTCAGCTTCAGCTGCGGCGGACCTCGGAGGGGGGCCGCGGCGCAATGTCAGAGCAGACGCCGGCCGAGGCCGGTACCGCGGGGGCCCGGGAGGACGCCTGTCGGGATTATCAGTCATCACTCGAAGACCTGACCTTCAATAGCAAACCGCACATCAATATGCTGACCATTCTAGCCGAGGAGAACCTGCCCTTCGCCAAGGAGATCGTCTCTCTCATCGAGGCCCAAACCGCCAAGGTTTTTATACACCCCGCAGCCTCCTATTCTTCTAATACTCCCTGATTTTAGTGTTAGCCTCATCCCAGGTCTCGCTTCCATCCGAAGGGGGACAGTGTTCCTCCTCTCCAACCCTCCCCCTCCAACTCTGGCTCGGTCTTTGGCCCAGGCTTCGAGCGTGGGCCTCTCTCGGGGGGGAGGGCGAGGGGAGGGTAAAGGGTGGAGCCCCACTTCCGCTTACCAACTCCTATCTAGGCCACCGCATTGTATATCCCGACACACGCTTTGAAGAGAGCCCTTTGGGGAGGGGGGGACTTAAAGGCAGTTTGTGGTGTGGGGAAGTAAGAGTTAAAAGCATTTTAAGCCCCTGGGAAGGTGGGGAGTGGTTCTTCTCCCACTTTCTCCCCAGTACCCTTTTGGGTGATTGTGCTGTGTGGATTGGAAGGAGGTGAAGGGGGACCTGGGAGCGAGCTGTTGGTGGGTGGGAATAGGGAACTGGCCCCGAGTGGAGCAGCCGCTTGTTAGGAGCCCAACATGGCGCCTGCAAAGCACATGATGCAAAAGGGAAGAGAGAAGAATCCATTCCCTGCCAGCCAGGCAGCTGCTCACACCCGTCAGCCCCATTTTGGGGTGGGGGCGGCTAGATACAACTTTCATTCTCCTATCGGAGTGCTTTATTTGTCCCCTAAAATGGGAAATTGGGGTTGAGGGTGGGGTATGGGTTGGGGGGGGAGGAGATCTTATCCAACCTGTAGGTGGAGAACTGGCCCATTGGGTAACAAGTACTCGTAGTTTTTTTGAAAAGTTCAGTCCCTCCTCTTCCTTTTCTCTTTTTTTTTTCCTCCCTTCCCTGATAGTGAAGACTTGCTTTTCTTCACCCCTTGACAGAAGTGGTCCTTTGCCACCCTGTATTTCCCTGTAGTCCTCTTCTGTGGATTCATGTGGGAGTGATATGTCACTGAAGTAAAGTTTCTGTTAAACTTGGTTATCGTAATGAGTTTTACTAGCTTCCCAGCACTTACTTTTTAAGTTATTTTTCAAGCTTGTACTTATGGTTTAGTTTTTTCTAGTTGTTAGTGATTGAAATGATCAGGATGAGCCTCCTTTTAGCAGAGTGAACCCCGTTAAAAAGGCCACTTTAACAACAACCACCAAATATATTGTTTAGAGGCGGTTTCTGTCTAGTGTAAAACTGAGTGGTCTGACTAATAAATGGTTTTGAAATGTGTGACTGGTATTATAAAATTTGTGAATAAAACATATAAAATATGTATTTGTCTTTTTTATTTACCTTTGTAAGGTGTAGAATCTGCTTCCAAGACTTATTTTTATCTACGTGGTTGTGTGTTTTAAACAAAAGTCTTTAAGTGACTTGGGTTCATTCTTTAGGTTCCATCCACTCTTGGGTAAATCCGTTCACAAGATACACGGTTTCAGGTGGTCCTTTCATACCTTAATTTAAAGAGGAGAAAAAGTAAGGGTTTTTTTGTTTTTGTTTTTAAGGGCCCAACAAGTCTGTCATGCTCAGTCGGGCAGCCAAAATACAAACCTTCATTCTCCTTTTCCTGTGAATGTCGGTGTGAAACAGCTATTCTTTTTTTTTTTTAAAGTATGAGATTTAAAAAGGAAGTATTCCTCATACTCGACATCCTTTTTATTAATACCACAAACATGTTGGACATGAAAACTTAGTTTTTGCCTTGTTGAAGGCTTGACATTGAATGCCTTTTTAAAAATGAAACCACCTGCGTTTAAAAAAAAAAAAATAACATTGACTTAAAAATCTAATTGACTAGTATTTGGGGGGGGATTACTAATATTCCACAGAGCCTAATATTTAGCAGCTCAGGTTGTCACTCAGAAGTTTCTTTGCTGGGTTTTATGGATCCTGAAGATCTTCGAGAAGTGAAAAGTAAATGCTGAATATAGTGGTCACATTAAAACTTGTGTTTTTGTATGGCTACACAGAGTGGTGAAAATAGATGGACTATTTGCTGATAAAAGACAGCTAAATTTTTTTTGGCACACGTTTCCTGATTATTTTTGTAAAGCCAGATTGAGGAAAAGATGTAAAAGTCACTTTGGGGAAATACCTTAATCAGGGTTGGGATTGAGGGTGAGGGGAGGGATTTTCTGTCATTTGGTAGCAAACTGGCTTGGTTTTGTGTTTCTAGAGGTGGATGTTTGTGTCCTTATTCTCTAGCATCTCAGCATTGCTAAACTTAAGGATTCACACCTAATTTGACTCCTCCCTTGAGACAGTAGTAGCAAAAAAAAAAAAAAAAAAAAAAAAATTACATACAGGATTCACTTGTGCAATAAAAAGTAGCCTACCGAACAGAATTTGGTTTTCTAGAGAGCCTGTTATTTTCATAAGTACCACAATGACTAAAACGGTGTAAAACATGACATGGTAAGATAAAGACACAGCAATAAAGCATTTGACATGTTGATTCTTAATTTACCCACATGCAGTGGCCTTGTGAACCCTTTTATTAGAAATACCGTAAATTTTTTTCATACAAGATTATTTATTCAAAGGTTTCCTTAGCCAACTTTGGTGGTAGTAAAGGTTATCAGAAGCAAGAGCACTTCTACACACTTGTATGGGCAATTGGTTTTGTGAAATATGGAATTGTGTACTGCAGAACTGTGAGCCTACCCTAGCTACAGGTAGCTATGGGTAAGTGTTGTTCAGGGTTAAGATTCCTATACACATGGGATGGGTAAATGGGGGCGATTTTTTTTTTTTAAATCATGGTTTCTCCTGTGGAGTTGGATTTAACACTTAGTTTATATGGTATGTCTTAATGCTCCTCGGCAAATCTGTGAACCTGCTGATGCTTTCTGGAAACTTGCTGTGCCTTCTAAAAGCCAGTGATGGGTAGGCATTCCAGTCGAACTGGGGCAACATTTGTTTGCTTTGGAAAGGGCCACCTGTATCTGCATCACCACACTGGCTCTGCACAAATTTAGAACCCCTGGTTTGTGCATGTCAGAGGAAAAATATTTCGACGGAGAGTCCATGCTGTGAAGAAAATCTTCAGGACAAATCCTGGTTTCCAGAGTCAAGTTCAACCTGATTTACATGACTCAGCGGCTGCTCCATCCAGTTTTTCTTGTATCAGTAACAACTTGCACTTTCCTGCAAGTTTAAAAGTGTTTTTTGCCATTAACTTCATATGTGAAGTATACTTAATTTCTTTGTACATTGGGTTATAGAGAAGTAATCCTAATGCTTTTACAAGTAACAAAAGCTTCATAGACTTTTAACATATAAAATATGTTTATGGAAATTAGAGTTTCTGCCAAAAGTTTAAAAACTTCATTGAGTCTAGGTACATACACCATTATAACTTAATGTGGGTCACAAAACTTATACATGGATTGCAGAAAATATCCCCCTCTACTCTTTGGTCATTTATAACAGGTCTTTACCATATGAACCTGAAATTCCATTGAATACTAAATGAGTATACTAGAGATTAAGGGTTTTCTTAAATGTGATTTTGAGCTTATTTTGTATGCTCAACTAAAGATCACTGTAAGAAACGAGTACTTGATTGACCACAAATGTTTCATAAACGTTAATATAAAATTATCAACAAAAATAGAGGTCTGTATTGTATGTTTAAAAACTCACTTTTAAAAGTACTTTGATGGCAGTTCATTATACTAAACTTCTCAGTTTCTTTTTATTCAGGCTCCTTCCTCAGAGAAGCTTCCTGTCATGTACCTTATGGATTCTATCGTGAAAAACGTTGGACGAGAGTATCTCACTGCCTTTACTAAAAATCTAGTTGCAACATTTATTTGTGTGTTTGAAAAGGTATATATACATTTAGAAACATTTGAATTAAAAAATGTGTTCCTGATTAAATAAATACTTGCCTTTGTGTTGGGTTTTCTTGGGTGGTGAAATACTTTATTCTCTTTGACATTTACAAGTACCATGCTCAGGTTAGTCTTTTGTGTTAGATTTTTAGTGAAGGTTCTAGGGGTTTTACATTACCCATTCAAGACTAAGATGACTTTGCTTTTAGATGGGCAAAAAGTTCTGCAGCTATCAAGCAAGATGTTTCAGATTTCATTGTTTACATTTCTGTTAGGATGTTGGCTATTCCTGTCTGAAAAAAAAAAAGTATAATTCACCAGTGTTTCAACCTGTGATTGATGCCTGAAACTTTTGATTTTATTATTTTTCCTGGACATGTTTCCACTTATTACTTTGTTGAAGTATATTTATTTTTATGAATGTTCTAGGTATGTGTGAATAGTGAACTAATTATTTGCCTTAGGTTATATTGAAAATACTTTTTACCCTCTTAGTGTTCAGAAGAAAGGCTTGTTAGTTCTATACCTAGAGATTGTACATTGCTTTGATAACATTGTATCTGGTAGTTTGGTAAACACAGGTATTCTGTTGAGGAGGCCAAGGGATTTGCTGAAGTAATCATCTTCCTGTCAGGCTTTATCTTTCACACTTAGCAAAAGAACATTTATAAGATATTTAGGTTTAGAGATTGTTTCCTAGTCAAAAATTGGTAGTTTCTATATTTTAGATGTATTTGTTGTGTTAGGAGAAAAAACAATTGTTGGACTTGGAGAATTGGGATTATTTTGAAAGAACTATTCTGTATCAGATTTTACTTGTTGGTTAGAACAGAAAATGCAGTTGCTACTTCAGTAATTTTTTTCCTTTAAGTTCCTAGAGAAAGGACATACTGCTAAATATATGTAGAAGAAATTTGGAAAGCTGTATTTCAAATTGTATTAAGGAACTTGTTGATCATGTATTGTACACCTTTGCTAAATACTGCTTACCTGGGCCTGTAGCATTAAGGAGAGTTAACTTTGCTTTATAGAAGTTGGGAGCTAAACCAACCTCTTGGTTTCAGTTTCAGTGTGTTCAGATTCATTTGGGTGTTTGTTAGAGTACGTTTATTGAATCCAACTGGGCCTTATCACTACAGTTGATGAAAATGACCTTGTAAATAAAATTATCGAAAGACTTGAATGTAGTTAAGGCTTTATTATCCTAAAGTTAATACCCAATTCAGTTTTCCTAAGTACTAGGTTTCTCTGATGGCTAATTTTTAAAAATTGTTATTACTATGCCCATCATAAGCATGAGCAATTAAGTTATATAAAACTAAAATTCATCAGTAGGTAAGATTTTGAATTTTAATAATTTGGTTCCTTCCACACCACAAATAGCTTGTTTTTAGATATCAACCATATTGTATTGCAGAAGATTGGTTTGGTTAGTGAGAACTTTTGTCTTAATTTTAACTTTGCCATGTAAATTAAGAAATTTAGGCCATTGGGTAAACTGTTTTCTAGTTTTATGTTTTTGTCCAGAGTAAGAATAATAAACATTAGGAATGCTATATCAAGCCCTAAAATTTGGAACATTTTGTACTTCCCCCCCGCCACTGGGCCTCTTTCATTTGGTGACAAGCAAGTACAAGAAAGTCCATTTGTGATTTGTTCAGTTATCTGTCTTTTGCACATCTGCATTCTAGCCAGAAGGAACTTTTGAGGTTTTTCTGAAGCACATGAGCATCTGTGGGCTCTATTCTCTTAACAGTAGTTCTTTTTTGTTTCAGTAATCTCAAAGCCAGACTTTCCTGTAGACTTGTACTTTTAAAAGTGCAAAGACTTGCCTAGTGGTTTGCTTTCATGAAGGCTAGGTGATGATGACTAATTTTTCTAATTTTTTGAGGGAGAATTAATTTTACATTTCCAAACCAAATATATCATGAGTAAGTTCTTACTGTTGTGTGTATATATATATTTATGAATGAGCAATACGTGTGCTATATGTGAAGTAGAACAGAGATTGATGTAGCTTTATACTTAATATTTAAAACATTCTATAGTAACTTAACAAGCCATAGAATTGTTCTGTTGTTCTAGGTGGATGAAAATACTAGAAAAAGTTTATTTAAGTTACGTTCCACATGGGATGAAATATTCCCATTGAAGAAACTTTATGCCCTGGATGTCAGAGTCAATTCATTAGATCCTGCTTGGCCTATTAAACCTCTACCCCCCAATGTGAATACATCTAGCATCCATGTGAATCCTAAATTTTTAAATAAATCGGTAAGTTTTACATGAATGGTATATACCATAATTTTAACTGTCAAAATTTGACTTTTCTAAAATTTCTTGCCAGAAAGAAAATACCAAGACGATCCTGTGTTGAAACAAATTTGTCTCTTCAGGTTCACAGTGCATTTAAAAATAGATTCTGTTTAGGTGTTACATAATATACTTACTTGATTTTAAATTCCTGAAAAGCTTTTGTGTGCTTTTAAACATGATTGGCTATTAAATATTATGGATGGTATTAAGAGATAAGCTCATAATTTTTAGTTTCCTCTTAACTTCCCTTTTAGCTGTGATACATAGTTTTTTAACAAATAATTTTCTCTTATAGCCCGAAGAGCCTTCAACACCTGGTACAGTGGTCAGTTCCCCTAGCATCTCCACTCCTCCAATTGTTCCTGATATGCAAAAGAATCTTACCCAAGAACAACTAATAAGGCAGCAGTTACTGGCAAAACAAAAACAGTTGTTAGAACTTCAGCAGAAAAAGTTGGAGCTTGAACTAGAGCAAGCTAAAGCACAACTGGTAAGTAGAGGAAATTTATATTTTAAATATTTTAATCATATCTTCTGATAGAGAAGTAATTATTTTGCATTTGAATTTTATTAATGTTACTTTTATTAAGTGTATTTTCCCACTTTTATTTCACAAATTATGGTGTATTTGTTAGAGCAAATTTTTATATTCTTAATTGTAAAATTCACTTGAATATAAACTGTACACTATTTTCTTTCAAGTACTTTTCTATTAGATTGCTGTCTTCTAAGATAACACCTTAGTTGTTTTTTTTTATCCTCACCTGAGGACATTTTTCCATTTTTTATTCAGACAGAGCGGGAGGGAGAGAGAGGAAGAGAGAGAGAAACATTGAACGTGAAAGGGATACATTGAGTGGCTGCCACCCACACGACCCAACCAGGGCCGAGACAAACTGCAACCGAAGTATATGCCCTTGGTGGGAACCGAACCCTGGTCTCTCTGGACCACAGGCCGACGCTCTAACTGCTGAGCCAAACCGGCCAGGGCAACACCTTAGTTTTGTTAACAATTATATAATATGGATTTAGCATCCATCAGTTCCAATATGGTAGGTGTGTTGTAGTGAATTTTTGCAGTCTTCAGTCTTTTATGAACTTATGTTTCATGAGCAGAGCTCAGGTACCTAGAAGCCAACAAAAAAATCTCACAAAATTAAGGACTCTAGGAAGATTACATGTTTATATGTACAAATGACCTATACTAAGTTATTTTACATGGCACTTAAGTTTGTTTGAGAGAGGAGGTACAGGAAGGCAGAGTTTTATAAGTTTATTACCAGTGCCACTTCTTCCATTCTACCTAGAAATTATATTATAAAACCCCAAAGTGTAAAGGACTAGTACGAAATAATAGGGCACATAAGTATATGAACTTTCTCTTTTTACTTTAATCTCCACTTACACATTAGAAGTATACAATGTAAAAACAGTATTGAATTAATGGATTTATTGAATAAACTGTATTCTAGGTTTCAGTTTCCTGATAAGTAATTCGCATGTTTTAGAGTATTAACATGAACATTTATTTACTTTGTATTTCAGGCAGTTTCTCTTAGTGTTCAGCAAGAGACATCCAACTTAGGTCCTGGATCTGCACCATCCAAATTACATGTTTCACAAATTCCTCCTATGGCAGTTAAAACTCCTCATCAGGTTCCTTTGCAACCTGAGAAAAACCGTCCAGGTCCATCCTTGCAAATTCAGGATTTGAAAGGAACAAACCGGGATCCCCGTCTTAATAGGATGAGTCAACATTCTTCTCATGGAAAAGATCAAAGTCACAGAAAAGAATTCATAATGAACACATTAAACCAATCTGATATTAATAAGACAAGTAAAACTATACCCTCTGAAAAACCAAATTCATCAAAACAAGAAAAAAATAAATCAGGTGAAAAAATAACCAAGAAAGAACTTGACCAATTAGATTCTAAATCTAAATCTAAATCTAAATCACCATCACCTTTGAAAAACAAATTCTCCCACACAAAAGACTTGAAAAATCAAGAATCTGAGTGCCCAAGGGTGTCTGATATGAGCAAGAGAGATCCAAGATTAAAAAAACATTTTCAGGATAAGACTGATAGCAAAGATGATGATACAAAAGAGAAGAGAAAAACTGCAGAAAAGAAGGATAAAGATGAGCATATGAAATCATCTGAACATAGACTGGTTGGAAGTCGAAATAAAATCGTTAATGGCATTGTACAAAAACAGGATACAATAATGGAAGAATCAGAAAAACAGGGAACAAAACCAGGGAGATCAAGTACTAGAAAGCGATCAAGATCAAGATCACCCAAGTCTCGGTCACCAATTATACATTCTCCTAAGAGAAGAGATAGGCGGTCACCCAAACGAAGGCAAAGGAGCATGTCTCCAACCTCGACACCCAAAACTGGAAAAATGCGCCAATCGGGATGTAAGCAGTCACATATGGAAGACTTTATGCCACCTTCCAGGGAAGAAAGAAATGCTAAGAGAAGTACTAAACAGGATGTTCGAGATCCGAGGCGAATAAAAAAGACTGAAGATGAACGACCACAAGAAACTGCCAGTCAGCATTCTATAAAATCAGGCACTGAACCAAAGGAGAATATAGAAAATTGGCAAAGTTCCAAGTCTAACAAACGATGGAAATCTGGTTGGGAAGAAAATAAAAGGTAGGATGTTTACATTTTTAATCGAGTAGAATAATGTGTACATTTAAAAATATAGAGTTAAAATAATGCTTTATTTTCTCATTTAATGATAACTTTATGGGTTAAAATTCCATTATTATTACTATTTCAGAGGTAAGAAAAGTGGAGTTTAGAAAGATTAATCTACCTAAGGCTGCACATCCAGGACATGCAAGAATTAGAAATTATCTCTCATTTTCCTTACTTCAGATCATGTATTCTTTTTTTTTTTTTTTATCCTCACCCGAGGACATTTTTCAATATTTTGTTCAGATAGAGTGAGAGGGAGAGAGGGAGAGAGAGAGAGAGAGAGAGAGAGAGAGAGAGAGAGAGAGAGAAACATCCACATGAAAGGGACACATCGAGTGGTTGCCACCCACAGGACCCAACCAGGGCCGGGGACAAACCGCAACCGAGGCACACGCCCTTATGGGAACCGAACTCGGGTCTCTCTGGTCCACAGGCTGACGCTCTAACCGCTGAGCCAAACTGGCCAGGGCAGATCATGTACTCTTAATCATTTGATTAATTTTTATGATTATGTATATTTATTTTAACTAGATTTTTTGAAAAGAATTTTAAATATGGTCAGTGTTTAAAAATTTTTTATAAAGTAACATACTGCTTTTATGGTTTCAGCTTACAACAAGGTGATGACCATAGTAAATCTCCTCATCTAAGGCATAGGGAAAGCTGGTCAAGCACTAAAGGAATCTTGTCACCTCGAACCCCAAAGCAGCAGCATCGATTAAGTGTAGATGCCAATCTTCAGATTCCTAAAGAGTTAACTCTTGCAAGCAAAAGAGAATTGCTTCAAAAGGTAGTTACCATGATCCTATGTTATTAATCATTATTGTCTTTGTCGAAATATTTTTGTAAGTCCTTTTATATTTAAAATACTTGATTTTTTTTTATCATCCCATGCAGACGAGTGAACGTTTAGCATCTGGTGAAATTACACAGGATGAGTTCCTTGTTGTTGTGCATCAAATTCGACAGCTATTTCAGTATCAAGAAGGTAAACATAGATGCAATGTACGAGATAGTCCTACAGAAGAAAATAAAGGTGGATTAAAAAAGAAACCTCTCTTATCTGATGCTGAATTAACCTACTATGAACATAAAGCAAAACTGAAAAGGACACAGGTTCAGCATTCATTTCCAAGACTTGATCTCTTAGATCCTGATATTTTTGACTACCCTTTGACTGATGCCTTGTTGTCTGGAATAGAATGTGAGCCATCCAAAAGTAAACATGCAAGTAGGAATAGTGGAGCACAGTTTGACAGAAAAGAACAATTTAGTGAAAGAGCAAGACGTCTTTCTCCTATATCTGGGAGTCGTACTTATGCTGAGAATCTTTCACCCCATGAGGGCCGGAGAAGACATGACGAGCAAGTCTCTGCTAAAGGTAGAAAGTTAAATCAGATTATGCCTATTGAATCACACAACAGTGAAGGGAAAATGAACAAGCTAAGTGGGGATGGATTTTTGTGACTGTTCAGGCTACCTTTTCTGTTTCAATTTGTTTTTTCCCTCAGAGGGAAGGGAAGAGAACTAATACTTAGAAGGCCAATTGTGTGTCAGGTACTTTACTAGGTTCTATATATGTAATCTGATTTAATCCTCACAACGACCCAGTGAAATATATATTATTCTCATTTTACAGATAGGAAATAAGACTAGAGAAGTTAAATAACTTGCTTTCAAAGTCGAATAATTAGTAAATTGACAGAATGGGGATTTTTTTACTCAGGTGTGTCTGACTTTAGGGGGGCATCCTTTTACCTGCTGTTTGATGTTGTCTTTTCCCTCTCCTCTTAATAAATTGAGATAGTTATGGATATTTTTGGATAGACATTTATATGAATATAGGAAGATTTTAAAATAATTTTATATAAATTCAGATTCAGGGAAAATAATTTTTTTTCTCTTTAAAAGGTGTACGAGAAGAGCAGAGATCACCATTCAATGATCGTTTTCCACTTAAGCGTCCTAGATACGAAGATTCTGATAAACCATTTGTAGATAGTCCAGCATCACGATTTGCCGGCCTTGATACAAATCAGCGACTTACAGCATTAGCTGAAGACAGACCATTATTTGATGGACCTAGTAGGCCGTCAGTAACCAGAGATGGCCCAAACAAGATGATTTTTGACGGACCTAATAAATTAAGCCCTAGAATTGATGGACCTCCTGCACCAGGTTCTCTTCGGTTTGATGGGTCACCTGGACAGATGGGGGGAGGTGGCCCTTTGAGATTTGAAGGACCGCAAGGTCAGCTAGGAGGTGGGTGTCCTTTGAGATTTGAAGGTCCTCCAGGACCAGTAGGGACACCTCTGCGGTTTGAGGGGCCAATTGGTCAAGGAGGTGGCGGTGGTTTTCGCTTTGAAGGTTCCCCTGGTCTTAGGTTTGAGGGATCTGCAGGTGGTCTGCGATTTGAAGGACCAGGCCAGCCTGTGGGTGGTCTCAGGTTTGAGGGTCATCGGGGTCAACCTGTGGGTGGTCTAAGGTTTGAGGGACCTCATGGTCAGCCTGTGGGTGGACTTAGATTTGATAATCCTCGAGGTCAGCCTGTAGGTGGACTTAGATTTGAGGGAGGTCATGGTCCATCAGGAGCTGCAATCAGGTTTGATGGACCTCATGGTCAGCCAGCAGGTGGGATCAGATTTGAAGGTCCTTTGCTACAGCAGGGAGTTGGAATGAGGTTTGAGGGCCCCCATGGTCAGTCAGTAGCTGGTATGAGGTTTGAGGGACAACATAATCAACTTGGTGGGAACCTTAGGTTTGAGGGTCCACATGGTCAACCAGGGGTTGGGATCAGGTTTGAGGGACCTTTAGTCCAACAAGGAGGTGGAATGAGGTTTGAGGGTCCTGTACCAGCAAGTGGCCTGAGAATTGAAGGGCCTCTGGGTCAAGGTGGTCCAAGATTTGAAGGTTGTCATGCTTTAAGGTTTGATGGGCAACCAGGTCAGCCATCACTCTTACCAAGATTTGATGGATTACATGGACAGCCAGGTCCTAGATTTGAAAGAACTGGTCAGCCAGGCCCACAGAGATTTGATGGACCACCGGGACAGCAGGTTCAACCAAGATTTGATGGTGTGCCTCAAAGATTTGATGGTCCACAACACCAGCAAGCATCAAGGTTTGATATTCCCCTTGGTCTTCAAGGCGCACGATTTGACAATCATCCTTCACAAAGGCTTGAATCAGTTTCTTTCAATCAGACTGGTCCGTATAATGATCCACCTGGCAATGCTTTTAATGCCCCATCCCAAGGACTGCAGTTCCAAAGACATGAACAAATATTTGATTCACCTCAAGGACCAAATTTTAATGGACCACATGGCCCTGGAAATCAGAATTTCTCAAATCCCCTTAACAGAGCTTCTGGACACTATTTTGATGAAAAGAATCTTCAGAATTCTCAATTTGGAAACTTTGGCAATTTACCTGCTCCAATGGCCGTAGGAAATATTCAGGCATCTCAACAGGTAAGACTTATTCTAAAGTTATGTTGTGTGGAGATATGTGCCATTTTTAATGTTTCTAGGGTTTGAGGAAGGTTTTCAGGAGACAGTTTTATTTATAGATTGGGAAGTTTTTTGTTTTTTTAAAGATTTTTAAATTGCTTTTTAGAGAAGGGCGGAGAGAGGGAAACATTGATTGGCTGCCTCTTGTATACCCTGACTGGTGATGGAGCCTGCAACCTCGGCATGTGTTCTGACCGGGAATCAAACTGGCAACCCTTTGGTGCATGGGGCGATGCCCAACCAACTGAAACACTGGCCAGGGTGGAAAGTTCTTTTTTTTTTAAACTATGTTTTTATTGATTTTTTTTAATGTACTTAAAACCCCACCTGCTAGGGAAGTGGGAAGAGTCTTGGGCTGAAATTTGCAATTTCAATCCAAAATTGATTTTAGCTCTTCCAGTATCTAGAGAAATCTCTCTCTCGCACACACACTTTTTTCTTTCCTTTCTTAAGTAGACTGTACTTTATAGAGTAGTTTTAGGTACACAGCAAAATTGTGCTCTGAGGTACAAGCTATTTCCTATATACCTCTTGCCTTCACACACGCATAGCCTCCTCATTATGCTTTTGTTTGTTTTGGACTTCAAAGCTAGTAAAGTATTGTAAAATTGTGAGGATGTTTTATAGGTCTCTGCTACATTTTAGAACTGTGAGCCCTGATAAGCTTTAAAGTAACCATGCAGCTTGTTTTAGACTGCTCTTTAAGAACTTCCTTAGTCTGAGTTAAATCAGAAAATCAAATTGCCCATGCTTTTATAGTTTGAATCTTTCTCTTCCTCTCTTCCTACTTTGTAACACCTTTCCAGTCCTTCCAGTCAAATAGAATTATTTGACACTAATATCAACACAGCAAATCTGTGACTTGCCTCCCAAATGTATTCATTTTATCACCTAAACATGTATAGTTACCTGTTGGTATTCTTTTTCACTTGGTCTGCATACATTGTAAAATGCATTTTGAAATAATTTTTAAAGATTCAGTTGATATTCATTTAATGACTACCTCTTGCCAGCTGATATTCCCCTGGGCTAAATTTACTTTTTTTCCATGTGCTGACACTTTCTTACTAAGACAAAATCATATTATACTAGAAACATTGCGTGGAAGAAAATATAAAACCAAAAGAAAGATTTTTTTAAAGCACATTATAAGCATTATTGATAGAAAGGAGTCTTCTGTTTGGTAGTTAAAAAAACAATTGTCCTGCCTAGTTAGATTTACTCTATAGTATGTTCTTAAAAGCAATGCTACTGTTACTGACAGATACTCTGGAATGGGACTTGACCTAGTCTTGCTTGCTACATTATACTGAATTGGTGGGGTTCTCATTGATACTGAATAAGGCTTATGAATGGATGTTTACATAGCAAAAACATGTAGAAGTTATACCTCATTCTGGACTACGAATACAGTATTGGTATGCCTGTTACAGTACTTTTTTTGTTTTTCAACATTCCTTTGATGTCTTTTACAGTCTATTTGTAATCCAAAGTATGATGGCCAAGTAAGATGATCTCAAAGGAGCTCAGGTTGCCAATTAAAACAGGCTTTTGACATCTGTGGTCAAGTCAGGAGTTCTGGTCTCACTTTTGCTGTTAACTAGCTATTATGACATCTCCGGATGTCAGTTCTTCTATTTGTAAGTCAAGTGATTTGTGTAAGGTCACATAGCTAGTTGTTGGCTACCTTATGTTTTCATGGTATCTTCAGCTTTTCAAACAGGCTTCACATCCATTCTCAGTTCTTTATAATTTTATAAAACAGATTCGGGAAGGTATCGTTCCTTTTTGTAGAAAGCCTAGAGGTGAAGTGACCCAGTCAAGTTATACTCGTAAATATTTAATCATAGAAACCAGGCCTTAAGATGCCTGTGAATATTTTTATGTGATAAGGTATGTTAAATTTTTACTTTAAATATGGAAAGACTGTTCTTAGAACCAAAGTTTCTCTTAAAGGTTCTGACTGGTGTTGCTCAGCCAGTACCATTTGGCCAAGGACAACAATTTTTACCAGTTCATCCACAAAATCCTGGAGCATTTGTTCAGAATCCTTCAGGTATGTATGTACTTTCTGAACATTATATTTTTCAAAAGACAACTAATTATTGTCTATTCAGTTTTAGAAATTATATTTTTTGGAATGTTTTGTTCTCTTTCTGAGTTTGTTTACATTGTTGAGGTGCATTGATCCTATTTACAACAAGAGATGGTTAGCCAGGACTAGTAAGTAGACCATTAGAAAGAGGAGGAATGAAGCCTATTGGGTGGAAGCTGGAGGGTGGGGGAGAAGTGTGACACTTGTATTGAAATGAAATAATGACAGACCTCAGAAATACCAATAATTTGATAAATCTTGAGTTTTTGTTTTGTATGTATGTGTGTGATGATCCAGTAAACATAAAGTAAATACTAGGGACATTGCCTTATAAAGTTGATTCATTCATATGTCTTTATGGGCACTCAAATAATAATTATACCCAACATTGTTAAAAGAGTAGAAAAAAACTTAACGTGATTCCCTAGCCAGGTGCCTAATACATAAGCATCTTTATTACTTTGGGGTGAAGCGTAACAATATTGATAACAATAACAATATTGGATACAAGGGCTTTAAATGAATTTTAGTTTTAATATGTGAAATATAGGAAGTATGTAAATTATGGTGGTTTATAAAATAACTGCAAAGTTAATGTATTAAGAACTACTAGCCCAACCAAATTATATTTTATTTTTGAATCTTCAGAAACATGCTCTGACATGGCACTAGTTTGCAAATTTAGGGAGTTGTCCAAAACTTCTGAAGTAACTAGGGAAGTCCTAGCCAAGTTCTAGTTTATGCATTAGTTTTTAAACTGTGTCATCATAAGAAATTCGTTTGGTTAACTTGAAAGCTTTTAATTTCTAGGTAGACCATTAGGATTAATTAATATTTTTTTGGTGTCTTTGTAATGAAAGGGAAGGAAAGAATTTGTAATCTCAAGTCAGAAGACTAGGCTTAGAATCTCCACTCTGGTTTTTCACAGATGGGCAGGATATATGCAAATATCCTTTCTGGGTTCAGTTTCTTCATCTATAGACAGAATGTAAAAGTCAGTATTTGCCTAGGAAATTTTTTATAAGATAATCAAATGAGATCATATATGTAAAAGTATTTTGTAACTTGTAAAGTGCTATAATAATGTATTTTCCTTTAGAATTTAGTTTTTTTGTTGTTGAGTAGAGAATTTGTTGTATTGCAGTTGGTGTGCAAAAACTGCAAAACATTTTTTAAAACAGATATTGTATGTAGTGCCAAACACCTTAGTGTGTTATAACAATTAATGCATTTAGTCCTTATAACAACCTTAGATAGGAACAGTTATTATTACCCTTCTACAGGTAAAGGAAACTGAGGTACAGATAAGCAGAATGTGGGGTTTCTAGTTAGACTTTCAGGAGTCTGGTTCCATAGTTCATGTTTTTGATCACTAAACTTGGCCATTTGAAGACATGTAAATAGCTAGTTATGCCTCTAAGACATAAAAATAGCTAATTCTAATAAAATGTAAATGTTTAATGTGTGAAATGCTATTATAATTGATTATTGAGGTTGATTCAGACATTTCATCAGACATTAATTAGCCTACTGTATCCAAGGCATTGTGCTAAGTGTGAAGAGTATGCAGTGGTTAAGGGCAGGGATTATGTGTATTATAGATGCAAATTGAATTTCTTCTCGTGAAGAGGAATTTTTAGTGGTTCACAACTTTTTCTAGAGGTGTAGTGAGATGCATAATAGTGACACACAAATGCATTGAAATATTTTTATACTTGAAAGGATCATAATTAGATTAGTACTTAATAACATATGTAATTGAATTGATTCCTCACCAGTGAGTTTAAGGAGAAGATTACTGATCTTCTCCTTGTCTCATTTATTCAAATCATTGAAGTTTTAAGTTTATGTCTGTTTTGCAGTAGTCTGAACTGCTTTGCAAGGGCAATGATTCTGCAAAGGTCAGAGGGGCAGGTACACTCTGAGCCACATGGCTTATCACCTTGTATTAGTTCTCCTGGGTAGTCATGGGTATAGTGGGGAAGGAGTATTTCCACTTAGGCTTTGGGTATTTATTTTTCCCCAGTGTGGTTAGACGATGAGGAATAGAAAATTAGATAGTTGGAAATAGAGGTGATGTGCTGCATTGTATAGAAGGAAGTATGAGTGTGAAGTATCAGTGTTTTTAGTATTTGTCCTAGAATATATTTTTTAAGAGGTGATGATTTGCTTATCACGAAAAAAGTTCATTTTAGGAGCTTTTGAGATAATTTACACTTATCCTTAAGAGTTTGTAAAATTTATTGTTGATAGGACATCTTCAAGAAAACTTTGAAAATGCTTAGTACAATTTATATCTTTTAAGTTCTGTTATTTTTTTAAAGGAGCCCTTCCTAAGGCATATCCTGATAATCATCTCAGTCAGGTGGATGTAAATGAATTATTTTCAAAACTGCTAAAAACAGGAATTCTCAAATTATCCCAGCCTGATACAGCTACAGCACGTAAGTATCATCTGCACAAAGCTCCATTAAGTTATAAAGATGTATATGATATACTGTAAGTTAAGATAAAAGTTCTTACTAACAATACTTAAATTCTTAGGGTATACTTCTATGTTTTGAAAATCTAATAGAATTGGTTCTTTTTGTAGTGGACATTGTTTTCATTTACTAACATTCCTGCAGATAATGTGTAGACTTTTTACTAGCTATTCTGTTAATTTAGTTTTAAAAAATAATCTGAATCTTCATGAAGTAAAATTTTGTGAAGACTGACTTTTAAGTGATCAAAGCTAGTATCACTTATCAAAATAAAGACTTAATTGCATCAGGGCCCTGACTGGTTAGGCTCAGCAGTTAGAGCATCGACCTGAGGACCAAAGAGTTGCAGATTTGATTCCGATCAGGGGTACATACCTTGGGTGCTGTTTGATCCCTACCCCTGGTCAGGGTCCTACAGGAGGCAACCAATTGATGTCTCTCTCTCACATCGGTGTTTCTCTCTCTACCCTTTCCTCCCACTCTATCTGAAAATAAATGGCAAAAATATCCTTGGGTGAGAATTAAAAAAAAAAAAAGAATTGCATTAGGTTTCTTGGCCAGTAAGTAAATATAAGATTAGAAGCACTGAATAGACAAGATGGGGTTCTCTATTGCGTATAACACTATAGTATTCCCCTATAAAGAATACATGGAGAATGGTATTGAGAAATTGGTATATTTCTTTTCAATTGAAGAAGTAAATGAAGTTGCTGCTCAGCCTCCCACTGAAGAGGAGGAAGATCAAAATGAAGATCAAGATGTTCCAGATCTTACCAATTTTACAATTGAAGAATTGAAACAGTATGTATTATAATTTTCTTCTTAATTTTCTAAGATAAAAAGGACAATGGCTTGACTAACAGTGGACATTATTATTGGTGCTATTAATTTTACCCTTCTTACAGCTTTTAAAATTTAGGAAGCCTGTTTTCTTTTTCTTTTTTTTTTTAAATTTTGTAAAATATAAATTTTAGGAAGCCCGTTTTTAAATGCCCCTTTAAAATATGTCTTCACAAATATTTAGGCTGAAAGGCTACCCCCAAATTTCGATTTTTTCATATCCGTGTTTGGGTACAACAAATACAGGGAATGTAAATATTAGGTATTAATAATAACTTGCCTTCCTTTTTATCTTCATTTTCTCTTAGTTCTCATTTTTTCTTGATTGATATTCTTATGCTTTGGGGATTAAGAAAATTAGATTTTTATTTTTATTTATATTTTTTGCTTATCAATAATCACTTTATTAGTTTTTTAATTAATTAATTTTTGTTACAGATATTTCTCCCTTTTCTCCTACTGATACCCATCTCTCCCTCCCTCCCCGCCCTGTCCCCAGCTTTGTTGTCCATGTCCATTGTTCATGCATACATGCATATAAGTTCTGTGGTTTATCTTCCCCCCAACCCCCTCTTCTGGGGATTGCCAGTCTGTACACCACTTCCACGTCTCTGGGACTACCCTGTTCCTCAGACTGTTGCGTTCATTATATTCCACAAATAAGTGAGATCATGTGATATTTGTCTTTCTCTGCTTGGCTTGTTTCGCTTAGGATAATACTCTCCAGGTCCCTCCATGTCGTCTCAAAGATAAGAGATATTTCTTACAGCTACATAGTACTCCATAGTGTGTATATACCACAGCTTTTTTATCCATTCGTCTACTGATGGACATTTGGGCTGTTTTCAGATCTTAGCTATTGTAAATAGTGCTGCTGTGAACACGGGGGTGCATATATTCTTTTTGATTGGTGTTTCAGGCCTCTTAGGGTATATTCCTAGAAGTGGGATCACTGGGTCAAATGGCAGTTCAATTTTTAACTTTTTGAAGTAACACCATATTGTTTTCCATAGTGGCTGCACCAGTCTGCATTCCCACCAGCAGTGTACTAGAGTCCCCTTTTCTCCACAACCTTGCCAACACTTGTTTGATGATTTGTTGATGGCGGCTGAAAATTAGATTTTTATAATCTAGTATATTTCAAAAAGTTTTTAAAAATCTATTTTCACTTTATAAGTAATAAATTTTTATTGTGGAGAATTAGAAAGTACAAATAAAATCAAGAAAATAAAATTACCCACAATTCCACTTTACTGATTGTCACTCTTAACCTTTAATGCATATCTTTTTTATAGCTTTCTATTGCCTATACATTAAGAAAAAACATTTAAAACTATTTTATGGATTCATTATATCTTTATGATAATTGGTTTAAAAAACAGAAGAGCTGATGCTTTCCACCCTTTTAAAATAAAATTTTTTCAAAGTAATATTTTTACATAGTTAAAACTATAATGCAAGTCTTATCATAAAAGGCTTATAATAATAAAAGATGGCATCCCTTTCTCCTAGTACTACTCTTCACCCAGAGGCAACCATTTTTAACTCTTTTCTATGGTTTTTAGCATTTACTTTTCTAATTTTTGTACACAGTACATACATGGTGGGGCAAAAGTAGGTTTATAGTTGTGAGTACACGAAATAGTTCTTGTGTTATTATTTATTAGTTATTGTATTATTTTCCATAAAAACAACTGTTAAGACTGCTTTTTGTCCCACCCTGTATTTTTCCAATTTATCATGTTTCTTTTATTTTTAAAATGAATTATTTAATTTTTTTTATTGGAGTGACATTGGTTAATAAAATGATAGGTTTCAGGGGTGATTTACCACATTTCTTGTTTTATCATGTTTAGAAGTCTTGACTTTCTGAAAGTGAAGATATAGCTAGCTCTTTTACTATTCTACCAACTTTCTCCTCTGTAGTTATATAACTACTTTTCATGAAATCATTCAGTATTAATATTGTGACTCTAAATATTTATTTTGTTTGCTGGTATACAAAGTACTACTGTACTGTCCTTTGCCTTATTCTACTATTTAAAAATTTGTTTGGAGTTCCTAACTGCCCTTTTCTTGTGAATTTATTTGGTCTGTATACTGTTTCTTTCTAACTAGGGAGCCTAGAATTAAAAAACAAAAAAGATTATTGCTGACTACAGTTTCCCATTAGTCTTCTAATTTTTCCTTTTAGTAATCCATATGATTATTATTTCTTCTGTTCCTCTTTCAGTGTTCTTTAGACTAGGGTGGGTCAGTTGAGTTATTGAGAACTTAAAAAATCCGGAGAGGTGAGCTCTAATTATTCTGCCATATCCACTGTTGTGTCCACCTTGATACTGAGACTAGACAAAGAACAGGCCAGTTATTGCTTTATTACTTAGCACATGGTCATTCTATTTTTAGCCAAAAGGAACTAAGTAATTGGGCCAGGTCTGTCAATAATAGGATAGATTCCATGTTCCAAAATTCAAGTTAAGGAAAGAGGGTCAGTAATATATATATTATTAGAGAATGATACTGATTTTTACTGAAATATTATTTTGTCATATAGTAAAGGCATCACCATTATTAAAATATAGAAAACTGAAATATTTGTAACTGACTTTTTAAATCCATTGAAAACTAAAGGTTATTTCTTTTTTCCAAAATAGACGTTATGATAGTGTTATAAATCGACTGTATACTGGTATTCAGTGTTACTCTTGTGGAATGAGGTTTACAACATCACAGACAGATGTATACGCAGATCACTTGGACTGGCATTATCGGCAAAATAGAACTGAAAAAGATGTTAGCAGAAAAGTCACTCATAGACGTTGGTACTACAGTTTAACAGTACGTAATCCATATGTCTCTGAACTGTCTTAGCTTTTAAATTCTATCATTCTAAGAGCATATTAGTTTAAATAATTGCTGAGATCTAACTTGTGAATGTTTTGAATATTTGACCCCTAGAATATAAAGGGTTTTTTAAATAAAAGAAATTTGAACAGTATGTATTTGCTTTTTGTTGAAATTAGAGTAGAATACAGTTTTCTTCTAGGCCTAAAATTCCAAGTTGCCATGACTGATTAAAAAAAAGTTTGTATCTAAAATTTATCTTGTTTAAATTTTTGTAGTTGTAACTCAAGAAGTAATGGAAAATTAATGTTAAGGTCTTAATTGTAATTAGTTGGTTTATGTTCTCTATTAGTTATGGGGCTCAAAGAGAACACATACATTTTAAAGAATATTAGAATATATGTAGAAGAAAGTACCCTTACCATTAAATAGCATTATATTGAAGATAGGCAGTAAACATTTAGGAACAAATGTAAATATTCTTCTTAAATCAACTTCTTTTAAGGACTGGATAGAATTTGAGGAAATAGCTGATCTGGAAGAACGTGCAAAGAGCCAGTTTTTTGAAAAAGTGCATGAAGAAGTTGTACTCAAAACTCAGGAAGCTGCTAAAGAAAAAGAGTTCCAAAGTGTACCTGCAGGGCCAGCTGGAGCAGTTGAGGTAAGAGGAGAATGTTACATTTTCTACCTCTGGTTATGACGCTCCCTTTAAACAAATAATTGTAAACATACCACTTTACATCCCTCAATTTCAGTGATTTAAGATTTCGTATGAGTTTTACTTTTCAGTTGTACTCTATGATCTGTCTTTGGGTTTTATAACCTCTGTATTTATTTATTTATTATTTACATAGTATCTGTGACTAACAGCAGTGAAATATTAGCTATTTTTGTATGGAATAATGCAAAATTCTTAGAACTTACTTTGTATCTATATTATATGTTGAACATTGTTTAAACTTTCAGGAAACTCAAAATTTTTCCTCCATTTAATAAAATGTTTATGTTTTTATTTAATGTGTTCTCTCAGTAAATTTTATTTCATATGATTCTATTTTAGAGTTGTGAAATCTGTCAAGAACAATTTGAACAATACTGGGATGAAGAAGAGGAGGAATGGCATTTAAAGAATGCTATTAGAGTGGATGGAAAGGTAATTTTCAGTTCTTTATAAGTTGTTTTAAATTTTGTTTGTTTTTTGTAGGGGTAGCTTACCACTTTGAAAGAGAAATGTTTTTGTTAAAGGAATTTTGGAGGTACTGCAATTTAGTCAGTGTTTGAGTTGGAAGGGATTTTAGCAGTCATCTGCTTCTATACTCATTTTATGTAAGGGGTTGCATAACTAGGTAATGATGATCCCAGGACTAGATCTTCTGATCTAGTTAGGCTTCTTTCTGCCTAACCACACTTTTCAATTCTAAGTTAATATTTCATCATCAAAACTATTACTGTCTTGAAAACATACCATGCTATCTACTTAAATGTAGAAGCCAAGTTTAAAGAGCAACCAGAATGAAAATTTTTTTATTCATTTATGTGAACAAATGATTTTTGTTTCCTTTCCAGAGATAGTTATCTTTTGGTTTAAATTAGAAAAGAAAATCTTGTTAGAATAGCCATTAGAAATGAATATACATGTGATTACCTACTTATTTTCTTTTTGTTTCAGATTTATCATCCATCATGTTATGAAGATTATCAAAATGTAAGTTCTTTTTGGTTACGGTTCTCATTTACATTAATAAATTTTGTTATTTTTTGCATCAGAGCATTGTTATTTTGATCTAATTAAGATAGCGAACTGTTATTGTTTTGATGTAGCATTTAGGTTCACTAAATATTGGTGCTAGATTGACAGAATCTGATTTAAATTTTGAAATTTCTGTATTCTTTGCATTCTATTCACTTCAGTCTTGATGTCTTTTATTAGAGTGCTAGTCATAGTTAAATGTGAGGGAAACTGAACGATGAAAAGGATCATGGTGGGAATAGATTTGTAGAATTATGGGTAGCATTTACGGCTTTTTTTCTTTCATACTTCACTCAGCCTTGTAATATAGGAATCGCTTTTACATGATTGCATATGAAATCTGAAAAAGACATCAGTCTGGTTCCCTTAGATATTCAAAAAAATTTTGTAGAGTGACGATCTTTTAAAATCAGACAATGGAACACATTGCCTTACAAATATTTGTTCCATGGGTTCAAGAGGCAGTTTGGTAGATATGTATAGGTCATCGAAAGATTAGACTTTCTAGGATGTTTTGAGGGTTTGTGAGACTTCTAAAAATCCTCTGATTGTTTGAAATTAGGAGTCACAAAAACTCTAGGACATATGTACGGGTTACCATTTGTGTGGGGTAAAATATAGAAGCATGTCTAATCAACCTCTTCTGGCCTTTTTGGTTACTGCTTTTCTTAGCTTATTGCTTATTGTACATATTAAATGCTTAATAGTCTGTCTTTATGACATGTTTTCTGGGGAATCAGATTATTTCTTTTGCATTTGGTACATGTATGTTTCTTTGCCCATATAAGTATCTTAAAACTGTCATTTAATGTGATACTTTCGAAGTTTAATCAGTACTTATATATAGGGCTTTTCATTTTGTAGACATCTTCATTTGATTGTACACCATCTCCCAGCAAGACACCAGTTGAAAACCCTTTGAATATTATGTTGAACATTGTCAAAAATGAATTGCAGGAACCCTGTGAAAGTCCCAAAGTTAAGGAAGAACAAATTGATACCCCACCAGCTTGTACAGAGGAAAGCATAGCAACACCCACTGAAATTAAAACAGAAAATGATACAGTCGAGTCAGTTTAAATAAAATGAGAAAGGTATGTTTTTCTTTTTTAAAAAAGCTGCTGTTTGGATCTAGGAGGTGAAGAATTTTTTTATGTATATATAGACATATCTATATAAATTGTCTAGCTGAGGCAGGGCCTTCAGCTATCATTTGGTTAATAAATACATTTTAGTATTTGCATATCCTACTGCCTGCACAGTTTCAGGTGCTTGTTGTGTGAAAGTTCTGTAGATGTGTGCAAATTTAACAAAATGAAATTGTATGTGTAAAAATGTACGATTTTCACTTGTGAAACTGTAAATTATAAATAAAAAATATTTTTGCTATTCATGGAGTGTAATATTTATGCACACCATCAAATAAAGACAGTGTTTCTGTACTTTTTATTGGGTGAAAATGGAATTAAACAGCAACCTCAGCATAAGATTTTTTTCTGGTAGTTCCCATAATTAAAGCAAGGTCTAAGTTAGTTTTATCCTTTAAAAGGGGGTTGTGAGAGAGCGCTGCAGGACTTTTCTCAAATAGAAAAGCCAGATTTGAAAAAATGTAAAAAACAATGGGACATATTTGCACATATATACATATATATATATCTCCAGCTATAGAGAACCGTCCAGATGTCCATTTTTGAAAAGTACCTAATGAAGCAACTTTTATTATTTAACTTGGACACTGATGCCATCAAACAATTAACAATATATTTAAGTACTAAAGCTGATTTTTGTTTTTTAATGACATTTTTCAAATTTGTCATGATTTAATGTGGTGGACATATTTCTATTTTGAGTTACAGGGGAATCTGTAAGAATGTTCATTTGAAACATGGTTAACCTTTTTCATTTGTTGGTTTTGACTTAATTAGATGGATACCATGAGATGTTAATATTCATACATGTAATAAATAGAATGATGAAGAAACTTCATTTGTGTCTCTTTATTTCTTGAATGGCTTTAGATTGTGACTTCTTTCATCAGCTTTAAAATGTGAAGTGACACTTAGAGCCAGGTACTCTGAGATGCAGCATTAATCTTTTCTGCCATCTGTTGGAGGAGATAGGCATATAAAACAAAATTTAGTTTGTTGAGCACTTAGTAGGCATTGACAAACATTTCACATATATTCTCTAGTACTTAGAAATAATCCTACATGGTAGATGGTATCCCCAGTTTACAGGTGATATTGAATCACCCACTTAAGTGTAGAACAAGAATGTGAACCTGGCTTTGCTTTATTTTAGCCCACACTTTTTCTACAATTAAAAAAAAGTTCCCTAAGATAAATGCTAGGATAGAAATATGCACATTAAACTTCCTGGAGATATATAAAGCTTTGTAAAGGTGGTGATAGTTGTCTTGGAAGATAACTAGCATTGGAGACCACCACATTCATGGGAAGGGTATCTATGGAGAATGAACAACATGTAAACATGTTTTCAAAAATTTTTATATGGTTAAAACCCAGTAACTTTGAATTGATTGGTCATGCTAAGGAGTTTGTGTTACATTGATGACCATGGGAGCCACTAGAAATTTTAAACAAGTAATATTCTAGTCTGCATGTAAGGTTGGCTTTTTTTAATAAAAAAATCAAGTGAATAAAATTTTAAAGAGATTTTCAGCCCTGGCCAGTTTGGCTTAGCTGTTTAATAAGACTGTTGGCCCGCAGACCAGTGGGTCACTGGTTCGATTCTGGTCAATGGCACGTACCTCGGTTGTGGTTCATCCCCCGCCCTGGTTGGATCATGAGGGAGGCAACCAGTCGATGTGTCTCTCTCACATTGATGTTTCTTTCCCTCCCTCCCATTCTGTCTGATGGTAAATAGAAAAATATCCTTAGGTGAGGATAAAAAAAAAATTTTTTTTCAAATGCTATAGAGGTCCAGTAAGAAAACTGGACTTGCCCTGGCCAGTGCTGCTCAATAGTTAGTGCTGGCCCGCACACTGAAGGGTCACAGGCTCCATTCCTGGTGAAAGGCCCATACCTGGGTTGCAGATTCTATCCCAACCCGTCTGGGCACATGCAGGAGGCAACTAATCAATGTGTCTCTCTCCTTCTCCCCCTTGCTTCCACTCTAGAAATCAGTGGAAAAAATATCCTTGGCTGAGGAATAAAAAAAAAGACTTGAGAGCTATAAACATGTGATAGCTGGACTTTTGAATATACATGAAGTCATGGAAGAAATGCTGGTGCCTAAATGCAAAAATGTAGGAAAAGTTTTCTGTTGTGCCTTTTTCAGGGAGACCATCATAGTTTTGATCAAATGCCTAAAAGTATGTGACAATCAAAAGGAAGGTGACACCTACTACCTGTATAGAGGGAGAGGTCCCTGGGGAACAAATTATTTAGATTCACAGGTAGGAAGGTGAGAGCACTATTGCAGTAAAACAGGAAAGCCAGCCATGGGAAAAAGTTTCAAAAGAACAGACAGTAAAGAAAATAGGGGAAGCCTGGCCAGTGTGGCTCAGTGGTTGAGCATCGACCCATGCACCAGGAGGTCACCCGTTTCATTCCCAGTCAGGGCACATGCCCAGGTTGTGGGCCAAATCCCCAGTGGTGGTGGTGGGGGGGCATACGGGAGGTGGCCAATAGATGTTCTCATCGATGTTTCTCTCCCTCTTCCTTTCTCTCTCAAATCAATAAAGAAAAAAAGAAAAACGGGAAGATTGAGAAACATCCCCAACTACTGACTATCGATGAGTGCCAGTGCCAGTTGCAGTGGGTTGTGTGGGTGATAGGTGACAAAATAGTTAAGAGCTACTCTTAAGAAATTTAACTGGAGAGATTTAATTGTGGTTAGAATGAGACAAACAGGAGAGACGTTAGCACGCAAAGTTAAAAGCTCATTGGAGAGACAGGTTGAAAAGATGACTGTTCAGCTGGAGCTGGAAAGACAGTACAAGAATTAACTTCAGAATGAAGGGAGTACTAAGATGGTCTGTTAGTGGACCTGGAACTGAGAATTCAATTTCCAGTTTTCCTTTGAGGGGGAAGGCTAGATGTCAGGTAGTGATTTAGATGTGCACCAGAATGACAGTGAATGTTAAGAACAGATTCCTTATCTCTGGACAGTTTAGTAGATTCTCATTCAGAGAAACCTCTGTTATACCATATATAACTATGGTATATGTTCAAGTATGGCTACCATACTTGAAACTAATGTCAATTATATCAATAAAGAGTTCCATATTTTATTCTAATGAACAGCCAAATTTCATAACTGACCTTGAAATCCGAAATACTGAATTTTAGCCCCAAAAGAAGGAAGAGTAATTAATACATAGCACTGGGAACTAGAAATAGTAATCTATACTGGAAAACGTGGCAAGGAAAGCTGGAAATGTTAGGGAAGGTGGAACCTTGTTATTTGAAATGAGTTTGTGAGAACAAATAAAGGTGTATTTCCTGAAAACTACGAATCATTGTTTATATCCTTTACAATGCCAATATAATTTACCTACTTAAAACTTTCATGTCCTGGAAAATACTACACAGTAACCTGTTTGTCAGCTAAAAAAACAAAAGCTTTAGGGAGAAAAATAGGTCCCAATTACATGTTAAAAATGTAAGATTCTCATATAACAACTTAACCTAAAATAGAGAATTTTAGGTTGTATTTTCCTGATTGGCTTTCTTTACAGTCCATTTTAGTGCCTAAAAAAAAAAAAATACTCTGAAGGGTTTATACAAAATATTCAGGAAAATATAAGGGGGCATCTAACCATGTCTTGCAAGTGAAAAGATTAGAGGTAATCTGGACGTAAAAATGGAAAATCAGGCTATTGTTAAGGCCTGAACTTCTGTAGTAGGAAATTTTCTCCCAATCCTGTATGTGATGAGCTCCCTGAAATAACGGACACTTTATTGCTCAGATGAGGAACAGCAAATTTAAAAAGCCAAAAAACACTAGTGGGGTGCCCTAGTGAGGGTTTGGAAGTGCAAACCCAAAGGGAGAGCAAGAATGCCTGGAGAGCATGAGGGTACGAAGCAGAAAGGAGTAGAAATGGTTACTAAAACCCTCTTAGTTCACATTCTGGTCTGGAGTTGGCCCTGCTTCTCTCTCTGGAACCAGATGAAAAGAGCTGATTATTGGAATATTACGGAGACGGCCTGATTAATTACCCCACTTTGGAAAACCTAAGGTAGACAGCTGGAGGACTAGCTATTTTTACTAATTGCAATCATAATCTTCCTACTTACAAAGGGTTCCAATGATCTGGAATGCCGAGGTGCCCATCAGTGTGTGCTCTGAAACTTGTCTCACTTGAGAAACTTCCTTCAAGTCAGTCCCTTACTTACCTTGAAATCCTGTGCAATCTGGCTTTTACATCTTCACTGCTTCATTAAAATGGCTGAGTATTATCAATGACTCCTTGCTAAAACTAATGTGCTTTTCTTAGCCTCTTATTCTCTCCTGGCTCATATACTCCTTTAAAGGTATCTTTTGTTTTATGTGACAGTGCATGTCTTCCTGTGCTTTGCTATTTTTACTTAGGAAATAAACTTTAAAACAAATACAAGAAATATGGGATATAAAGTCTCGTATTCTTTCTTGTATAAAGTAACCACTGAGTTAACAATTTGGTATATATTCTTCCCAAACTTTGAAAAAATTTTTACAAAGTAATTTTTAGAAATTAAATGTCACATATGTATTGTTTTGCCTTTTTGCATTTAGCGTATCTTACAACTGTTCCCATGTTGATTAATGCATGTAGATCTGTAATTTAGCCATTCTTTCACTGATGTATATTCAAATTTCTAATTGTTTACGATCACAAAGTACTGCAATGACTATCCTAGTGCATATATCTGAACAAGTTATTTTGAAGATTTTACAACTTGATAGTTCCTGGTTCAAATGTAATGTACATTTAGAATGACAGGTAGTAGTGTGAAATTGTCCTTCATGGCCTGGCCAGTGTGGCTCATGGTTGAGTATTGACCCACGCACCAAGAGGTTGCTGGTTCCCAGGTTGTGGGTCAAATCCCCAGTTGGGGGGTATGCTGGAGGCAACCAACTGATGTTCTCTCTCACTGATGTTTCGATCTCTCTCCCTCTCCATTCCTCTCTAAAAATCAATACAGGAAAAAAAAAATTGTCCTTCATGGGTCACAACACTTTAGTCTTTCACCAGCACTGTCTTCAGAATTCTTGTTTAGACCACTGCTTCCAACATTCATTATTCATAATCTTTTTTATCATTGTGATGTTCAGTCTGAGTATCCCTTTTTTTGTTAATTACTCTTGGTATTTTTAATCATTTTTTTTTTTTTTTTGCTTATTAATTATTCTATTGAGTTATTCTTTCTCGCTGATTTAAAATTTTAGAAGCGCCCTGGCCGGTTTGGCTAAAGGTTGGCATGTCAGCCTGCGGACCAGAGTCTCGAGTTCAGTTCCTGCTAGGGGCATGTACCAAAAAAATAAATAAATTTTAGAAGAAAATAAATATTAAGTTTCCCCTGGTCTTGACTTATAGTAACAGAGCTTATAGCCTTTTAAATGTTTATTATACTAAATATTTTTCTCTGTGCTCTGGGGCTTCTCTTGCCTAGGAAAGTCTTCCTAAGATTTATAATACAAACTTTCTTTATTGTGTTCTAACACTTTATATTTGTTAATATCTTTAATTCTTCTGAAATTTTTACATATGAAAATATCAAAGCGCCTACATTTCTCTATTTGAAAAACTCCACCACTATAATATATGGGGGTAATTTCTGGATTCTAGTTTGTTTCACTAATCTATTTGTCTAGTCCTGTTCTAATACCACCCTGTTCTAAATATGCTAGTTTTATAGTTCTAGTATGTATTTGGGTTAAGTCCTCATTAATTGTTCTTTTTCAAAAAGGTTTTGGTTAATCTTGCATGCATATTTAATCTTCCAGATATACTTTAAAATCATCTTGCCAATTTCCACTAAAAATTAGATTTTTACTTAAAATGCAACAAATTTAGTCTCAGGAGAATCCTATCTTTATAATACTGAACCTCCTCACACAGGGACACAGCATCTTTCCATTTAGTAAAATCCTCTGTAACATACATAAATGAAATTTTTTTTTTCACGTAGATTTTGCTTACTTCTTGATAGGCTTATTCCTAGACTATTTCACCATTGTTGCTGCTAATGTGAATGAAACCTTTCTTTACGTTTAAAAATTGAGGTTAGTTTATAGAAAATCTAACTTCTGTATGTTGCCCAGATAGCTTACCATCTTACTGAATTCTTTATTCTAATATTTAATATTTTATAGTTGTCTTATATTTTCCAGGTAAACAATGACATCACTTGTATTAATTTCTTCCTTTCCAATTTCAGACCTTATCTTGCTTGACACTGGGTCCAAAATTCTCAGAACAATGCTAACTTGCAGGATTGACACCAGATAACCTTGGACCATAACATTAAGTGTGTGCTGTTTGTTAATTCAGTTAAGCAAGCTTCCTTTTATTACTTAACATGAATTTTATATTTTTTGAATCAGTAATAGATGCTAATTTTTCAAGTGAGTTTTCAGTATCATCTAGTTTTCCTCCTTTATTAGGAAATTCTTATTGCTATACTGTCTAATGTCAACCCATCCTTGTATTGGTAGGATAAACCCAGCTTGGTTATGACATTCTCTAAATGAACTGGCTTCATAGTTTTCTTAGGATATTTGCATGTACACTGATAAGTGAGACTGAGATATAAGTTTTTTGTTCTACTCTCTTAGAGTCTGTTAGGGTTACGGTACCTTCATAGTTGAGAAGTATTCCATTCTTCTCTATGCTTTGTTCCTGGTGACTTTTGTCAGGGATACATAGGTCATTCTTTTATGCTTATTAGTTTATTAAGGTTTTCTTACTTTGAGCCAATTTTTTGAAATTTATATTTTCCTAGAAAATTATGCAAGTCAATTTTCAGGACTATTAGAATAAGTTTACACTAAATCATTTCTGATTTTCAAAAACCTTCATATCTTTAATATGTTCCCTTTGTTTCCAATATTGTTTTCTCTCCTTTTCTTCCTCAGATTTGCTAAGTGTCTATTTATTGTTCTTTTCAAATACCAGCTATTATTGTGATCAAATTTTTTTTTGCTTTTATTTTTAAGTCTTTTGAAATTTATTTTGGGAGATTTTACTTTTTCTGCTTTTCTTCTGTTTGTTTTCTTTTCTGATCCTTTCTGCCATGTGTGTATCCTTTAATATTGCCTCGTTTCCTCAGTGAGTTTATCCATAAAACAAAGTAAAAAAAATGAAGCCTTTGTCATTATTAAATATAAGTGGCAACAAACACCATATTAATTTGGAGTCAGTCACAGTGGGTTCCAATTCCCCACCTCCTAGTTATGTGATCTTGGCCAAATTTGAGCGGTTTCTTCATCTGTGAAAATAGGAATAATAATACAGATTAAGTTTAAAACTATTTGCAAATCACTGAGCACATAAACTGTCCCATATTAATAATTCAATAGATGTCTGGTCAAAGGCCTCAGATGCCCCATTTCTAAAAACGAGGGAATTGGGATGATTAATAGCCAAATCCCTTCCAACTGTAAAAAACTTTACTTTCAGTCTATCACTTCATCCACCAATCAACCCATCAACCCACCCACTCACCCATACAACAGAAAATAAGCCCTTCCTCCTTGGACTAAGTATTCTAGATGTCAGGAACTCTAAGATGAATAATAAACAGTCCCTACCTTCCAGAAGCTCAGAATTCTTGAGGGTAGGGGTTAGGATCAACTAACTATTAAACAGGCAATTATAATACAATGTGATAAGTGGTCTAATATAAAGGTTGTGGGAATTCAGAGACTTTGAGGAGTATGTGCAGCAAAATCAAAGATCTAGGTAGAAATCCTACTTCTGGTATTTACTACTTATTAGCTGTGTATCCTCAGGCTATTTAACTTGGGCACTTTATTTGTAAAAAACAACAGTAATACTATCCTTATAGGTTATATTAAGGATTAAAAAAACAAATATAAAACACTACAGTACAGGACTCATATGAATTCAACAAATGGCAGTTATTAATATTACAAGAGGATATAGAAGTTAAAGAGAGGCAATTTACAGTTTTTCAAGAGAGGAAAAGTAGGGTCAGGGGAATTTCCCAAATGTGTTCACAACACAAAACCTGTGGCAAGGCAACGGTCAGGGGAGTTAGGGGGTTGGGTGAAAAAGGTGAAGGGATTGAGCACAGACTGGCAGTCACAAAATAGTCACTGGGATGTAAAGTATGGGAATATAGTCAATAATATTACAATAAATATGTGTGTATGGTGCCAGGTGGGTATTTGAAATATCAGGGGGATCACTTTGTAAAGTATATGATTGTCTACCACTATGCTGTACACCTGAAACTAATATAAAATAATACTTAATGTAAGGTGTAATTAAAAAATAAAATTTAAAAAGTTTTGTAACTTTTTACAAAAAATCCCCCCCCAAAAACCAAGGTAACAACAATAACAAAAAACCCCATGGCAAAGCCATAACGATGGGGGGGCGGGGGGCCGGGACAAAAAACAGGGTGAGAGGGGACTCAAGGTGGGTAATGCCCTTGGAGGGCTGAGAATTTTATCAGTGTTCTCTCAGTTGCAAGCACATTTTCATATATTTGACCCATACATTTACAATAAATAGTGAATGGAAGAATACACGTTAAAATAAGGTAGGAGAAAAAGATGTGGTCTAAGCTATTGAAAGTAAACTTTTTTTTATCCTTACTCGAGGACATTTTTCCTTTTTTTTTTTTTGTTCAGATAGAGTGAGAGGGAGAGAGAAACATCGATGCGAAAGGGACACATCGAGTGACTGCCACCCACACGACCCAACCAGGGCCAGGGACAAACTGCAACCCAGGAACATGCCCTTAGCGGGAACCGAACCCGGGTCTCTCTGGACCGCAGGCCGACGCTCTAACCGCTGCGCCAAACTGGCCAGGGTGAAAATAAACATTTCACAATGAAAGGAACCTTGGATCTGAAACGAGGAGACCTGGAATAGTCTTTTGACTAATGACCTGTGGTTTTATATGGGCTCTACAACATACCTGCTGTTTGGCCTTCGCAAAACACTGATACCTTCCATCTCCTCACCTGTAAAATAGGGATAACACCTACCTTACAAAATTATTGTGAGAATTAAGTACCAAGCGATTATCAAGGGGAGCGGCACTAGTAAGCACTCAATAATGAAACCGGCTGCGGCTGCTAACTCCTACTTTAGGCCTTTTCCCATACTTGTGAGAAGTTAGGAGTAAGAATAGCTTTTCTTCAACGTTCCAACCAGCACTGAAAAAAAGTATACTGGGTTTGCCAAGGACGAAAGGCCCCGCCCGGCACGCGCCATACAGGTCACCTACGCACTGCAGTCCCGGAGCCTCCACCTGAGCGCTGAGCCGTGGAGGGCGCGATCCACGCCAGGCCGTTACAGAGAAGGAGCCCGGATAAGGCCGGGTGTGAGACCGAGCAGAACTTCACCGAAAACCCGTCTCTATCAGCAGCCGATTCCTCTCGAGGCGAAGCCTTGAAAAAGGTGAAGGAAAGGAAGCCGGAAGTGACGCAAAGCCGTAAGGAACTGGAAATGACTATAGCACGCCGGAAGCCGGAAGTTTACTCGTTTCCAAGGCGACGGCTCCGTCACCCCTCCAACCAGGTGGCCGGAGTCGGGACACTGGAAAGCTACTCCGAGGAGAGGGTACCCGTCGACGGCGGCCGCTGCCACAGCGACTCGCGGGGAGTAGCAGCCGAAGACGGCGGCCGCCGCACCGGCCCTCGCGTGTGGAGGATAAACGGCCGACCCAGCCATCGCAGCGGCCAGTCAAAGGAAACAGGTCGCGAAGACCAGGAGTTTAGCCTCGGCGAAGACACGGAAGCAATCCGTGAAGATGACGACCCCCGATGCAGTGTCTCTACGGGAAGAGTAAGTGAGGACGTCGGCTTCTCCGGCAGTGACTCGAGAAAGGTCCGTGAAGACCTGGGCCGCCGCCGCAGTGGTTCTCAGGAGGCAGTTAAGGGAGATGGTGGCCACGGTCACAGCAGTTCTTGGGAGAGCGTGAGCGGAGACCGCGGCTTTCGCGACAGCGACGTCAGTTTCAGTCCAGTCGGCGGCCACCAGTCCATTGACTCCGGGGGCACGATCAGAGAAGACCACGGTCTCCGCCTCAGTGGTACTTGGGAGGGAGTCAGGGAAATCCGCGGCCCGGGAACCAGCGACTCCGGGGAAAGGGGCAGTGACGGCCGCCGCCGCCGCCGCCGCCTCAGTGGCTCTTGGGAAGGAGCGAGTGCCGATGGCGGCCGCAGCTTCAGTAGTTCTTGGGAGGGAGTAAGTGAAGACTGCGGCTACGCGGCCAGCGACTCCTCCGGGGTGAGCGGCAGCCAAGACTCCAGCCGCCGCCTCAGTGGCTTCTGGGAGAGAGAAAGTGAAGACGGAGGGTCCGGCTGCAGGGGCTCCTGGGAGGGAGCAAGAGAGGACGGCGGCCGTGGTCCCAGCGAAGACGAAGACGGCCGCCGCAGTGGCTCGTGGGTGACTGCAAGTGAAGACCGCCGCAGCAGCGGGGGCCTGGACGCCTCTCCTCCCGGGAGGCCGTGGGATCGCACCATGCCTGGGGTACCCCTTTCCGGCCCCTCCTCCTCCTCCACGGAGACAGCAACCCCGTGTGAGTCAGATTAATTACTTCGATGACCGTGTCTCTGCCACACTCCCTTTCTCACTTCTGCCCACATCAGCCTTACGCCTTTCTGGCAGTTCCCCTTCTCATCTGTCACTCCTCTTTTCCCTTAAGTGACCTGTTCTGAGTGGCTTCCAAAGCCGTTCACCCTTTCCCTAACCTCCCTTATTTTGGCTTTTCTCCCTTTCTTTACATCTGCACATTCCTGAGACTTCTCGCCCATTGAGACTCTTGTTAAATCTTATGAACCCTTTCAAGTTCTTATTTGACCTTGTGGAGATGAAATTAGACTTAGCTAGTTTTCTTCCTTCCATTCTATTGACTCTCTTCTTTTCTGACTTTTCTTTCAACTTCTCCTTAAATGTTGCCTTTTTCCCTGGACAGTGCCATTACTGGTGCTTTTTTTCTTATGTACTATGACTTCAATCCTACTGAGGACTCTCAAATCTATGTTATTCATTCAGCCATCCAGTAGATATTTATTGAGTGCCTAATATGTGCTGTGTCTTAAGGATATATCATTAAAGAAGACAGGCATATGCTTACCTTCTACTGGGGAAAATAAATACTGAGCAAATAAGGACTAGTGTCATGAATATTATAAAGAAGAATAGCCCTGGCCGGTTTGGCTCAGCGGTTAGAGCGTCGGCCTGCGGTCCTGAGAGACCCGGGTTCGGTTCCCGCTAGGGGCGCGTACCTCGGTTGCAGTTTGTCCCCGGCCCTGGTCGGTCGTGCGGGTGGCAGCCACTTGATGTGTTCCTTTCACGTCGATGTTTCTCTCTGTTCCTCTCTCTCCCTCCCACTCTACCTGAACAAAAAATGGAAAAATGTCCTCAGGTGAGGATAAAAAAAAACCAAAACAAAACAAAACAAAAACAAGAAGAATAGAGTGCCTTTGGTTCCAGTATGGGGTGAGGATGGGTATCAGAAAAACCACCTAATACTTAGACACATCTAACACCAGATCTCTCCTCTGAGCAGCAGACTCACATGTACAAGTCTCTTTTGGAACTCTTCTTGGGGCACCTTAAGATCAACATGTCTAAAATGTAATTTTGGCCCTGATCGGGTGGCTCAGTTGGTTGGAGCATTGTCCCATACACCAAAAGGTTTCAGGTATGTTTCCCTCCTAGGTTTCGGGTTTGATCCCAAGTCAAATGGGCACCGCAGGCAACCAGGTGATGTTTCTCTTTCATATCGATGTCTCTCTCTCTCTCTCTCTTCCTCCCTCCCTCTCTCTCTCTCCCTCCCTCCCTCCCTCTCTCTTTCTCCCTCAAATCAATAAAGACATATCCTTGGGTGAGGATTAAAAAATAATAATAATAAAATGTAATCCACATGCCCTCTCTGCCCTTCAGTGTTCACTGTCTCAGTGGCCCCACACCACTCAGGGAACTAAGCCAGACACCTTGGAATTATCCCAATACTCTTCCCTTATTTTGCTCACTATATACATCCAAATTTTGTTCAACCTGTTTTCATAGTATTTGTTGAATATTCTGTTTCTATGACATTCTTAGTTGAAGATCTCAGCCTTTCTGCTGTAGACTACCGTAGCTATTTTCTTAGTGTTCTCCCTGAATCTCTGGTGTTGCATTTTTGCTCCCCAATGAATTCCCATCACCTGCAGCCAGTCCTATAAACCCAGCGTTACAAATCTGATCATTATTAGTCTTCTGTTTAAAACCCCTCAATGACTCCCCATTTAAGTGCTTCTAGCTCTTTATGGCTCCAGTGGCTTCTGTTCTAGGTAAGCTGAACTTGACTGTGTTTCTCTATTTGCCTGTCTTTCCAGATTCAGGATGGTAGTTTGCCAAGAACTCAATTCTTTGATCAGTCTAAGAAAAGTCATTGGTTTTCAATTTGTTCAGCTTTTCTCCTGTACATAAGAGAATGATACTTCCCTGTTCTTTACACGTTAGAACTGAAATGGAAGTCTGATTAAGATGTTAATCACAAACATCTTTGTACTAAATTATTTGGAAAGTCAAAGTGATTCTTTGCTTTCTTTTGACTTATTGCTTAAAGTCTTTTTTTTTGTATTTTAATATATATTTTAAGCAATTTGATTTTTCAGTAGGCACCAGGAAGAAGGTACATTTTGGTAGTATACATGATGCAGTACGAGCTGGAGATGTAAAGCAGCTTTCAGAAATAGTAGAACGTGGAATCAGCATTAATGAAGTTGACCTTCTCCACAAATTTACCCCTTTACATTGGGCAGCACATTCTGGAAGTCTGGAGGTAAGAAGCTAAATAAAATGAGTACGTTTACAGCTGTTAGCAGTTCTATAAATTTAACAAACTGGATTGAGCCCTATATAGATAGGCACTGTGAATATTTTCCTTTTCAATTCAGTTTATTATTGGGTGTTTTGGTTGTAATGGCTTTGTAACAAACTGTGCCAAAACTTAGTGGCATAAAATAACCATTTATTTATGTGCAGGAGCGAACCAGGAATTTGGATCCCAGGGATAGCTTGTCTCTGCTCCATGATGTCTGGGGCTTCAGTTACAGATTGAAAAGCTGGGGTTAGAACCTACTTCTGAAGGCTTGTTCATGCAGATGTCTGGTGGTAGATGCTGGCTGTAGGCTGGGCATCTTAATTCCTCTCCATGTGGGCCTATTTGTGAGGACTCTCCACCTGGCTAGTTTGTGTTTCCTCACAGTGTGGTGGCTTGGCTGGGTTTCAAAGGCAAGCATAAAGGGTAGTTTATAAGAGGATAACATAATGAATACCTAGTTCTCTTAAACCCTAACATTTTTGATTTTTAGAAAACAAATGGAATATGTTTTAGAAATACTCAGAGTTTTAGAAAACAAATGGAATATTATAGATACCTTTGAAATCCCTGAGCACCCCTCCCAAGCACCATTTCTCTCCTTCAAATCCAGAGATAACTATTACCCTGACTTAGGTGTTTATTATTCCTATCTGTTTTATGCTGTTATTGGATATGATTATATCATTACTTTAAATGACAAATTTTATATAAACGACATATGTATCATTCTGCAGCTTGATATGTATGGTTAAATATATGTACTCTAGCCCTGGCCGGTTTGGCTCAGCGGTTAGAGCGTCCACCTGCGGTCCGGAGAGACCCGGGTTCGGTTCCCGCTAAGGGCATGTACCTCGGTTGCAGTTTGTCCCCGGCCCTGGTTGGTCGTGCGGGTGGCAGCCACTCGATGTGTTCCTTTCACATCGATGTTTCTCTCTCTCTCTCTTCCTCTCTCTCCCTCCTACTCTGTCTGTACAAAAAATGGAAAAATGTCCTCAGATGAGGATTAAAAAAAAATATATATATATATATATATATGTACTCTAGTTTCTTTCAGTCATGTAATAGTCTATTGTTAGACTAATATCAGAATTTTTTCATTTTTCAACTGATGCATATTTAGTTGCTTTCAATTTTTAGCTAGTATAAACAGTGCTTAGTGAATTTTTTAATGCAAAACTTCTTATTCTTGAGCTGTGTACAAAGCCAACTAAATTTTTTTCTCATTATTCAAGGTTGTGTGTGGGGAGTTTATTTTATTTATTTATTTTTAAAATATATTTTTATTGATATTTTAGAGAGAGAGGAAGGGAGAGATAGAAACATCACTCAGCTGCCTCCTGCAGGCCCCCTTCTGGGGATGTGTCGTGACTAGGAATTGAACCAGGACATCTCAATCCACTGGACACCGCTCAGTCTACTAAGCCACGCCAGCTGGGCCGGGGAGCTTATTTTATTTTTTATTAAAATAAAATTTTTTTTCTTTATTGATTTTAGAGAGAGAGGAAGGGAGAGGGAGAGAGAGAAATAGAAACATCGATGAGCGAGAACATCAATTGGCTGCCTCTTGCATGCCCCCCACTGGGGATCAGGCCCACAACCTGGGCATGTGTCCTGACTGGGCATTGAACTGGCGACTTCTTGGTGCGTGGGCCGACACTCAACCAATGAGCCACACCGACTGGATGGGGGAGCTTATTTTAGCTACTACATTTCCCCAGCCTATAGGCTGCAGTAGACGTATTCACTATGCAGTCTTTTTTCCTCCCGCTGCTATACAAACATAGGCTCTTTCCTATGATTATGGATTCTCTGTGTGATTTCTTGTTTGTCTGGGCTTCTCTGCTTCTTGGAACCAAATCTGATTTGGAGAATCTCTCTCCACCAGTTTGTGTGCCCCACTTAAAATGTTGTTAACAAGGATTTCCCTTTGGCCTTTTAGTGACTTCCCCTCAGATGAGAGAAATGTGCATTGAGGATCTTTCTGTGAGTGCAGCCTGGGGTGGGGATTTTTTTCTGCTGTTTCCTCCCACATCCCTCTTTGATCTACACTTCGGCAGCTTTCCCATCTGTTCTGAGGTTTGAATTTAAGATGTCTCCTAGTTCATCAAAGATAGGGTTTTCTTCCTGTTTATCTTTTCTTTTTTGATGATTTTGAAGAGATGAAATACTGATTTTACTGTGCTATATTTCAATAGTATTGGACTTCTTAATATATCATTCAATTCCTTTCCTGGTAACCTTTCGAGTTCTCTGCTTACTTTCACTTAGGCTTTTTTGGTTAACCTACCCTGCCTATACTATAAATATAGGTATTTTTATGCTTCTGCCTTTTCTCTTTCTCCAGGCAGTTTTTTTAGACTTCCTTGGCATTAGCATTTCTACAACATAATTCAAGGATTTGCATTCTCTCCTGAATTCTGGCTTTTGTATTGGATGCTTGATCAACTGCTTATGCATATCTGACTAGCATCTCAAATTCAATTGCTGTAAAACTCAGCTATTATTCTTTTCTATCTCTCTTAGTTTTCTAGACTAACGGTTTTTGTTTTTTTAAAAAATATTTTTTCTTTATTGATTTTAGAGAGAGGAAAGAAGAGAGAGAGAGATAGAAACATTGATGAGAGAGAACATTGATTGGCTGCCTCCTGCATGCCCCTGATTAGGGATTGGGCCCACAACCTGGGCATGTGCTCTGACTGGGAATTGAACCGGTGTCCTCTTGGTGCATGGGTCAGCACTCAACCAGTGAGTCACACCTGCCAGGCTAGGCTAATGGTCTTTGAATCATTATTGAGTTATCTCAGTTTTTTGTCATCATCTACAGTACTGGTTTAATAACAACCTCAGAAAAAAACACCACAGAACTGTAAAGCAGTATTGTCAGGAGGTGATCATTGTAAAATATAATACAAAGCAATTAGTTTCCTCAGAAATCTAAGAAGCACCAAATGTGACCTTTATTTGTTTGTTTGTTTGTTTGTTTGTTTGTTTAATCCTCACCTGAGTATATTTTTTCTGTAGATTTTTAGAGAGAATGGAAGGGAGGGAGGGAGGGGGAGAAAGAGAAGAAACAGAAACAGAGACAGACATCAGTGTGAAAGAGACACATGGATTGGTTGTCCCCTGAATGCACCCCTACTGGGGCCAGGGATCGAGCCTGCAACCCAGGTATGAGCCTTTGACCAGGGATTGAACCCACAACTCTTTGGTGAGTGGGCCAACGCTCCAACCACTGAGCCACACTGGCCAGGGCATGACCAATTTTTGAATGTCTGCTTGAGCCCTGGCTGGTTTTGCTCAGTGGTTAGAGCATTGGCCCATGGACCAAAGAATCGTGGGTTCGATTTGGGTCAAGGGCACGTACCTTGGTTGTGGTTTGGTCCCAACCCTGGTCAGGGTTGTGCAGGAGGCAACCCGTTAATATGTCCCTCTCACGTCCATGTTTCTCTCTCTCTCCCTTCTCTTCCTCCCTGTCACTCTATCTGAAGATAAATAGAAAAATGTCCTCAGGTGAGAATTAAAAAAAAAGAATTTTTCTGCTTGAGTTGTCTTAATTTTTTACAATAGCATTACACATTATCAACATTTGTCTGGATCAGTGGTTCTCAACCTTCCTAATGCTGTGACCCTTTAATACAGTTCCTCATGTTGTGGTGACCCCCAACCATAAAATTATTTTCGTTGCTACTTCATAACTATAATATTGCTACTGTTATGTCTTAGGCGACCCCTGTGAAAGGGTCATTCGACCCCCAAAGGGGTCATGACACACAGGTTGAGAACCTCTGGTCTAGATGAAGGTGCCCTTCATGGTGCACACTGATGCAGTAAGAACTTAATCACAGGTCAGTTTATTCCATTCCATCTTTATCTTTTGAATTTGTCTTCTTCATCCTCATAGCCACCGTCTTAGATCTAACTGATTTCCTTCCTTTTTTTGTCTTATCTATTCTAGTTCATATTCTGTATACAAAATTACTACTCTAAAACTAAACTCTGATATTACTTAACACCCATCCTCTTCTATAGGATAAAATTCAAGCTATTTAATATGGTAGACTTATACCTCCAATCTCATCTCCCAACATACTTGTACATTTTGAAAATTGGATATCTTAGATTACATGTTGTAGCAATTCTGGAGTATGATCCTATTCCCTCACCCCTACCCAGGGGTGGTTGTTGCTGTGTGTTTGTTTACTTACCTAGATTAATTATGTAAAATTTGTTTTCCTCACAGTGTGTGGCCACTGCTCAGTTGTTGTTTCTTTTAATTCTTGTTTTTATTTTTAAGCCTGACTTCCTGGGGTTCACCCCTAGGTTAGTATAGCTTAGTGGTCAGCCAGTGACTTATGAGAGCATGTGTTTGAATACTTCGAGCCAGTAAGGATTTCATCTTTTACTGATGGGTCTGTGTGGCCTGAGGAATGTTTTCAAAATCCAAGCAGCTTACAGCCTGACATCTTTTTCAAAACAAAATGTGTTTGCGAGGCCTCTTGTTTAGCAAGGGATGTCTACCTAATTTAATCCCTCTTTAGTTTTTTCTGGGTCTGAGCAGCCTTGTACATGCACATAGCCTTTTAGATCGCAAGGGATAAGTGGAATCTTAGGAAGGCCCACTTTGGCCATCTCATTTCTTGGATTTTTCTGTTAATTTTGTAAGTAATCTTTAGTTTTGTGCTTGCCCCAGCTAGTATCATGACTTCGGGTTAGCTCTGAGGTTGGCTTTCTCAGATTGTTCGGAGGAGTGGAATTGTTTTTGACAATGTGCCTGGGCATGGAATTTCACATGTTGAGCTCCTAATAAAGTCAGCCCCTTGAGAAGGACAATGGAACCGTCCAACCAGGTAGATTTTCTGCATCATGCAGTGGGGGAGAGGGATAGCTGTATGCTCACTCTCCCTGTTCTTACTGAGATTCAGTACATTTTCTGGAATAAATACTTCTCATTTTGTTTTATGCTTTTGGTCAGTTTCCAGAGTCATTAAATTGTTGTTTTTGACAATTTTGTCCAGTTTTATCATTGCCTCTTGGAGAGGATTTGTCAAGCTTCTTACTTAGCCATTTCTGAATTCCTGATTATTTGTCAATTGATTTTTGATAAAGTTGCAAATGTAATCTAATGGAGAACAGATATTATTTTCAATAAATGGTGCTGGCACAATTAGACATTCATATTTAAAAAAAATAAACCTTGACTCACACCTGGTATCATATGCAAAAATGTACTCAAAATAGATTATAGGCAAATTTGAAACTTAACGAAACTAGATGAAAACAGAGGAGAAAATCTTTGCAAATCATATACCTGAACTTGTAACCAGAATAAAGACTCACAACGTAGTAGTAAGAATACAAAAAATCCAATAAAAAAAATGGCAAATGACTTCAATAGATACTTTCTCAAAGATAATATGGGTGGCAATTGAACACATGAAAAGATATTATCATTAGGCATTAGGGAAAAAGGCAAATGAAAACCACAAGAGATGCCACTATACACATATTAGAATGACAAAAATCAGAAAACTCAAGAAATGACAATATAAAGTATTGGCAAGGATATGGAACAACTGAAACTCTTATACATTGCTGGTAGAAGTATAAAATGATACAGCCACTTAGGAAAACATCTTGATAGTTTCTTATAAAGTTAAACATATACTTACCTATGTTCCAGCAATCTCACTTCTACATATTTACCTAGGACAAATAAAAAACCTGTACATGAATGTACACAGTGATTTTATTTCAGTACCTTAACAGTTTTAGTATATGGTGGTCTCCACATAAATATTGGTTGAATAAATGAATCATTTATGGTGATTATTAGAGAAGATGAGCTTTTAAAAAATATATATTATTGGCTATTATTCTCTGTGACAGGCAAAAGGATACTTAAATGGTAAGCCTTTTCAACAAATGATATGGCTATGACTAATTTCAGTGTATTCCAAGGATGCAATCAATTTTAAAAGAAAGAAACTTTTTTTTTTTTTAATCCTTGCCCGAGGATATTTTTCCATTTTCTGTTCAGATAGAGTGGGGGTGCGGGGGGAGAGAAACATCGACATGAAAGGGACACATCGAGTGGCTGCCACCCGCACAACCCAACCAGGGCTGGGGACAAACTGCAACCAAGGTACATGCCCTTAGTGGGAAACGAACCCAGGTCTCTCTGGACCGCAGGCCGACGCTCTAACCGGCTGGGGCAAAAGAAACTTTTTGAAGGTAGAATCTTCAAACTTGAACATATAAAGGCAGTAATACTATATGTGGCACAGACCTCTAAGTACTGTACTATAATGAGACTTCAGGTAATTTTTATAAATCTTTTTTATTTTTTAAAAAACATTTTTTTTTTCTTTATTGATTTTAGAGAGAGAGAGGAAGGGAGAGGGAGAGAGGGATAGAAACATTGATGGAAGAGAACATCGATTGGCATGCCCCCCACCGGGGACTGGGCCCACACCCTGGGTGTGTGTCCAGACCAGGAATTGAACCGGCAGCCTTTTGGTGCATGGGTTGATGCTCAACCACTGAGCCATACCGGTCAGACCCTCTTTTTGTTCCTTTAAATCCTGACCCGAGGATATTTTTCCATTGATTATCAGATAGAGTGGGAGGGAAGGAGGAAGGGGGGGGGGAGAGAGAGACAGAGAGAGAGAGAGAGAGAGAGAGAGAGAGAGAGAGAGAGAGAGAGAAACATTGATGTGAGAGAGATACATTGATTGGTTACTTCCTGCACGACCCTGACCAGGGCCGGGGATCAAACCACAACTGACGTATGTGCCCCTGACTGAAATCGAACCTGCGACTCTGGTCGGTGGGCTGATGCTCTGATTGATGGGCCAAACTGGCCAGGGATACCACCCCTACTTTTTATATAAAACACTGTTTTTTTTGAGAGTGTAATCAGAATAACAAAGTTTACCTTGATACAAAAGCTTCTGGACCCATTCAAAATCTATGGCAGAGACTGCAAACTAGCAGTCGTTAAATGAATTTGGCTCACACATGTTTTCTTTGGCTTGTACCGTATTGGTCAAACATAAGATTTGGATCAGCATTTTACTCACAGCAATGACTGGCTGGAATTGAGTAACATCTGCCACTTATTGACAGAAATGTTGTCTCCAGTTTGTCACAGTTCTCACTGTTCCCTATTGTTTACCCAACAGTAAAGCCAGTGTTGGTTACCATGTGATTGTACTTGTGCTTTTGTTGTTGTCATACCTGGCTTCCTCATTTAGTTACAATGTGTCTCAGGCTGCAAATGTATGATCACAGACTACATTTAAAAGATATAAAAATGTTTAAAACATCTGTCTTATCACATGTTAACATGGTTATTTTATAAATTTAGTGTCTTCATTGGCTTCTCTGGCATGGAGCTGATATTACACAAGCAACTACAAGAGGCTGGACAGCAGCTCACATAGCTGCAATCAGGGGTCAGGATGCTTGTATGCAGGTAATAACTGTTTACTTTTAGAAATTTAGTAAATTTAATTTAGCATAATCTGTTAAGCTATTGCTTTTATTTAAAAAAATCTTTATTGTTGAAATTATTACAGATATTTCCCCCTTTTCCCCCCATTGACCCCCACCTCCCCACTCCCACCCCCCTCCTGCCTCCCTACATTATTATCTGTGTCCATTGGTTGTGCATATATGCATATAAGTTCTTTGGTTTATCTCTTCCCCCCCACCCCAGCCCCTTCCCTTTGCCGTTTGTCAGTCTGTTTGCTACTTCCATGTCTCTGGATCTATTTTGATCATCAGCTTATTTTGTATATGATATTCCATAAATACATGAGATCATGTGGTACTTGTCTTTCTCTGACTGGCTTATTACACTCAGCATAATCCTCTCCAGGTCCCTCCATGTGTCTCAAAGGGTAAAGCTCCATAATATTCCATTGTGTAAATGTACCACAAGTTTTTTATCCACTCATCTGCTGACAGGCACTTAACCTGTTTCCAGATCTTAGCTATTGTAAATAGTGCTTCTATGAACACAGGGGTGCATATATTCTTTCTGATTGGTGTTTCAGGCGTCTTAGGATATATTCCGAGAAGTGGGATCACTGGGTCAAATGGCAGTTTCATTTTTATTTTTTTGAGGAAACACCATATTGTTTTCCATAGTGGCTACACCAGTCTGCATTCCCACCAACACTGTACTAGAGTCCCCTTTTCTCCGTTTTCTCTCTAGCACTTGTTTGATGGTTTGTTGATGGCAGCATTCTGGTAGGTGTGAGGGGATACCTCATAGTCATTTTAATTTGCATCTCTCTGATGATTAGTGATGTTGAGATTTTTTTCATATCTCTTGGCCATTTCTATGTCTTTTTTGGAGAACTGTCTTTCAGTTCCTCTGCCCATTTTTTATTTGGATTGTCTTTCTTTTGTTGAGCTGTATGAGTACTTTATTTTGGATATTAATCCCTTATTTAACTGATGTATCATTGGCAATTACGTTTTTTCAAAGAGTGGGTTCCCTTTTCATTTTGATGCTGGTTTCTTTTGTCATGGCAGAAGCTTTTTAGTTTGATATAGTCCCATTTATTAATTATTTTTCTTTGTTTCTCTTGCCCTAGGCAATGTATTGGTGAAAGTTCTGCTATGTGTGATGTCTGAGATTTTACTGCCAGCATTTTCTTGTAGGATTTTTATGGTTTCATGCCTTACATTTAAGTCTTTTATCCATTTTGAGTTTATTCTTGTGTATGGTATAAGTTGGTGGTCTAATTTTAGTTTTTTGTATATAACTGTCCAATTTTCCCCACACTATTTACTGAAGAGACTATCTTTTCTCCATTGTATGCTCTTGCTTCTTTTGTTGAATATTAATTGTGTATAATGTCCTGGGCTGATTTCTGCTTTGTTCCATTGCTCTATATGCATGTTCTTGTGCCAGTACCAGGCTCTTTGGATTACAATGGCTTTATAGTATAACTTGATACACGGTATTGTGATCACTCCAACTGTGTTCTTCTTTTTTCAAGATTGTTGTGGCTAGTCAGGGTCTTTTATGGTTCCATCTAAAGTTTTGGAGTATTTGTTCTAGATTTGTGAAATATAATATGCCATTGGTGCTTTAATAGGGATTGCATTGAATCTATAGATTGCTTTGGGTAGTATGGACATTTTAATGATATTAATTCTTCTAGCCCATGAACATGGTATATGCTTCCACTTTTTTTTTTATCCTCACCTGAGGACATTTTTCCATTTTTTTGTTCAGATAGAGTAGGGGGGAGAGAGAGGAAGAGAGAGAGAGAAACATTGACATGAAAGGAACACATCGAGTGGCTGCCACCCACACAGCCCAACCAGGGCTGGGGACAAACTGTCACTATGGCACATGCCTTTAGGGGGAACCGAACCTGGGTCTCTCTGGACCACAGGCCGATGCTCTAACCGCTGAGCCAAATCGGCCAGGCCTATGCTTCCACTTTTTAGTATCTTTCTCTATTTCTTTTTTTTCAATGTCCTGTAGTTTTCTGAACAGGTCTTTTACTTTCTTGGTTAAGTTTATTCCTAGGTATCTTAATTTTTTTGTTGCAGTGGTAAGTGGGATTATTTTTTTGGTTTCCCTTTCTAAGTGTTCATTATTGGTGTCTAAGAATGCCATCAATTTCTGGATGTTAATTTTGTATCCTGCTACTTTGTCATATTCACTTATTAAATCCAGTAGTTTTTTGGTGGAGTCCTTAGGGTTTTCTGTGTACAATATCATGTCATCTGCGAATAATGATGACAGGTTCACTTCCTCCTTTCCAATTGGATGCCTTTTATTTTTTCTTCTTGTCTGATAGCTGTGGCTAAGACTTCCAGTACTATGTTGAATAAGAGTGGTGAAAGTGGACATCCCTGTCTTGTTCCTGCTCCTAAGGGAAATTCTTTTAGTTTTTGCCAATTGAGTATGACGTTGGCTGTAGGTTTTTTGTATATGGTCTTTATTATGTTGAGATATGATCTCTCTATTCCCACAGAGCTGAGCATTTTTATCAGAAATGGGTCCAGGATTTTGTCAGATGCTTTTTTAGCATCTATTGATGTGATCATATGATTTTTATCTTTCATTTTGTTTATGTGGTGCATCACATTTATTGATTTGCGAATATTGTACTAGCCTTGTGTCCCTGGAATAAATCCCACATGGTTGTGGTGAATAATTTTTTAATATGTTGCTGGATCCGATTTGCTAATATTTTGTTGAGGACTTTGACATCTATGTTCATCACGGATATTGCCCGGTAATTTTCTTTCTTTGTAGTGGAATTAGGATTCTGCGGGCCTCATAAAAAGAGCTTGGAAGTCTGTCTTCCTCCTGACATGTTTGGAATAGTTTGAGGATAATGGGTGTTGGTTCTTCTTTGAATGTTTGGTAAGACTCCTCTGTGCAGCCATCTGGACCAGGCTTTTGTTTGCTGAGAGTTTATTGATTGCTTCAATTTCCTCAGTTGTTATTGGTATGTTCAGGTTTTCTGAATCTACCTGGTTGAGTTTTGAAAGACTGTATATTTCTAGGTATTTGTCCATTTTGCTTAGGTTGTCCAACTGGTTGGCATATAATTGTTCACAGTATTTTTTAACAATCCTTTGACTTTGTAAGGTGTCAGTTGTTACTTCTCCTTTTTCATTTTTGATTTTGTTTATTTGGGTCCTCTCTCTTTGTTTCTTGGTGAGTCTGGCTAAAGGTCCATCAATCTTGTTTATCTTTTCAGTGAGTCAACTCTTGGTTTCATTGATCTTTTGTATTGTTTTTTGAGTCTCTGTGTAATTTATTTTCCCTCTGACCTTTGTTATTTCTTTCTTTCTACTTACTCTGGGTTTTTATATTTGTTCACTTTTTATTTCTTTAAGTTATAGGGTTAGATAGTCTATTGGAAATTGTTTTTTGTTTCTTGAGGTAAGCCTGTAATGCTATGAACTTCTCTCTCTCAGGACTGCTTTCGCTGTGCTATTGCTTTTATTCTAATAATTTGACCCTGTAGATTTACTTTTATGTTCTAAATAAGAACTTACTGGATTCCATTCATGTTGTAGATATTTTGGTATCAATATCCACTTAAACAAATGATATAAAACAAGAGACCCTTTATCTTCAAAGTAGTTGATTATGTCTGAGTTGTTTTAAGGGATGTCACAGTCATGCACAGATTATCTCCTTTATAGCTTTCCATGCCTAAAATTTCTTATTTAATGTGTTTCATGTCCAGAATAGCACATTAATATGTGGCAGGATCTAATTTATTGGAGTAATTGGATTTAATCAGTGTACTGAAATAGACTGGTATTTGGAGGAATACAAAATTGTATAAGCAAACAGTCCCTGCCTGTAAGAAGCCTGAGATTCTGTTTGGTGTGACAGGAGCTCTACTAGTGTGTCACAAATAGTAGAAAGCACAGTTTATTATTAAGGTTCTAATGAAAAGTACAGATGAGAAGAATTATAGAACATGGAGATAGAGGAATTATAAATGGAGGAAATACAATTTCACCTAAGCCTCAAACAATGGATTGATTTTAAAGAGGTAAGTAGTAAAGAAGCACTGTAGGTAGGGAATATGTCAGGCCCAAATAAAAATAATGCTTATCATCTATTGAACATTTTTAATGTGTCAATCAGTATCCTGCATCACCTCATTTAATACAACAATCTTACGAATTCCCCTTTTTATAGATTAGGAAACAGATTCAGAAAGTTAAGTACCTTGCTAAGTAAGTGACAGAGCAAGGACTTGAACCTATACTTTGTCCTCTTAACCTCTGTGCTGTAATTCTATGTGAAGTCCCTGAACTGGAAAGATGAGATGTGTTCAGGGGATATACTGTTATGTAAGTTTGATTGTTCTGTGGACTGTTATGAACTAAGTTTGGATAAGTTAGTTTGTAAAATGTCTGAGAAGTGGCAGTGGGAAAGAAAGAAAATGAATGAAGACATCTTCCAAAGCAGTCATTAACAGAGTATAATGAGAAGTTAAAATTTTGAGTCAGAATAACAGATAATTATGAAACTATAGCTAGGGATATCAGAAAGGCTGGGGAGATTTGGGAAGCAAGAGGTTAAATTCAATTTGGCACATTTTGAGTTTAAGGTGCATGTAGGTCACTCAGGTGCAGAAGTTGCAGGCAATTTAAAGGGGGGTGGAGACAAAAATTTCAGGAGTAATAAAGTATAGAGAAGAGTGTAGAGTATTGAAGCTCGAATGTCGAAGAATGTTACTAGAGGCATGGGAGGAAGCAGAGAAAAGAGTAGGGAATTTGGATGAAGAAGTCTGAGAGATAGAGCCAGGATCCATTAGGGCTGAGCAAGTAAAGGAAGAAGTTTAAGAATTAGGCAGAATATCAGTTACAGGATAAAACTAAGGGGGAATAAAGCTTAAGGAAATGCTACTGAACTTAAGAGCTCACTGTAAGGCAGTGGTCCTCAACCTTCCTAATACCGTGACCCTTTAATACAATTCCGCATGTTATGGTGACCCCCAACCATAAAATTATTTTTGTTGCTACTTCATAACTATAATTTTGCTACTGTTATGAATTGCCATCGGAAATAATGTGTTTTCCAATGGTCTCAGGAGACTTCTGTGAAAGGATTGTTCGACCTCCAAATGGGTTGCGAGCCACAGGTTGAGAACCGCTGCTGTAGGGGGAGGCTGACTGTATTTTTATGCAGTGGTAGGGGTGACACTCAGTTTGCAGGTAGATTTGAGGTTGAGATATTAATTTGAGAAGTAGAAAGTGAGAATGGTAACTTCAGAGGACATCAGGGTCAAATGAAGCTTTCCTTGATACTTTCCTCCCTCTAAGCAATAGTTTAAGCCATTCCCTCTGCCTTGATTGTCCTTCTCTTCCTCAGAGTGACTTCTTCCTTCTCAGAGCTGATGTGGTGCTTTTTCTTTGTACTATACTGTTTAGTTTTTGCTTATCAAGGACAGCTTTGTATCGTTGATTATCTTCATCTCTGCATAAGTCCTAATTCCCTAAGTTATGTCTTCATATTCTTTGTAGTGTTTAAAACATAGTAAGCACTCAATATATGGTTTGTGATGATTATTAACTAGTTTGTTAATGTGAGTCAGACAAAATCATGGAGATTATTCTTTGTACAACTTTTGATAGAAATAAACTTTTGCCAAGATACTGGTAAATATGGGCTGGTTAAATAAGAAAAAAGGCTGAGGGAGAACAAAACTAAAATAATATTAATTAATAATTTTTTTTTATCCTCACCCGAGGACCTTTTTGCATTTATCTTCAGATAGAGCGGGAGGGATAGAGGGAGGAAGAGAGAAACATCGATGTGAGAGAGATACATCAACTGGTTGCCACCCACACGACCCCAACCAGGGCCGGGGACAAACTGCAATCGAGCTACATGCCCTTAGTGGGAACCGAACACGGGTCTCTCTGGTCCGCGGGCCAACACTCTAACCACTGAGCAAAACTGGCCAGGGCTTAACTAATAATTTTGGTAAAACAATTACTCTGTACATTATATAGAGGGATGTGCTGTGTATATGATATAACCCATATACAGAAACCGGGCCAATTGTAAATTCAGATGGAATCTTCTCTAATGCAGTTAGAAGTTTGATTTGGAGCTTAAACTAGTTACTTTAATAATGAATTTTTTTATTATATTTAAAACCAAGTTAAAATATTCTGTTTTTGAAATAGTGAAAGTTTAAATTTCAGTTTTATTAGCTTAACATTAAAGTATTTAATTTAGTGGTTATTAATTAGTGCTCATGAAAAGTGTGCCTTATAAATTGTATATCCATACTCAAATGAGAATGTGAAATCAGGTATTATAAATGTCTCCTAGTCAATGTTAAAAAGGATCTTAAATATTTTCTTTGGATTAGCTAAGAACTTCTCACACTTGGCCTGTTGCACATATGTAAGAACATATATAATCATTTAGCTAAGTTAATAAATTGCTTGCCTTTAAATAACCTGCATCTGCATTTATGATTTAACATCTATGTTCATGTAAACCCATTCTTATTTCTCTATTTTTAGGCTCTTATAATCAATGGAGCAAATCTGACAGTTCAAGATGATCGTGGTTGCACTCCTTTACACCTTGCTGCAACACATGGACATTCATTTACTTTACAAATAATGCTCCGGAGTGGAGTGGTGAGGGATTCCTGTTAATATTTTAGAATGTATAATCATATAAATGAAATAGCATTGATAGTCTGTTTATCTCTTTCTGACTTTTTAAATACCCTTTAGGGAAGTAATTTGATCTCTCTCTTTAGCTTTTCCATCTTTAAACGTGGGAGCAATAATTTAGATAAATCTTCAAAAACAAAACAAAAGAAAAAACATCCAGTTTTGTAGTGTAAACTATTTCAGAGGCTATGGGTTCTTCATGTCAGCTCATAGTTTAACTGGGAAGCCTCAAACACATGTTAACCAGTGATTGTAAATCATTCTGAATTTCTGTGTGTAACTCTTATGTCATATAATTTATAAAGTGATTTGTATCCCAGACATTTCACTTACTATATTTATTTTTAATATTACCCAGAGGTTGTGAAAATGATAAACTACCTATGCCCAGGCCAGTTTGGCTCTGTGGTTTAGAGTGTTGGCCTGCGGACCAAAGAGTCGCGGGTTTGATTCAGATCAAGGGCACTGCCTCAGTTGTGGTTCAGTCCCTAGCCCCAGTCGGGGTCGTACGGGAGGCAACCAATCTATCTGAAGATTAATGGAAAAATATCCTCAGGTGAGGATTAAAAAGAAAAAAAATGAACTACTTATATTGAAGACATTATGGTAAGAGTTAGTGCTTCTATAGATAAAAAGTGAAAAATATTAATATTTTTTCATTAACTCTTTCTTTATGCTCTTAAGAATATGATTTGATCATTTTAATCCATTCCTTTCATTTTATTTGTCAGGTCCCTATGAACAGTAGAATGATTAGTAAAGTTCCTTTATTAAAAAAATATGTTTTGGCTTGGCCAGTGTGGCTCAGTGGTTGAGCATCGACCCATGCACTAAGAGGTCACTGGACTGATTCCCAGTGAGGGCACATGCCCAGGTTGTGGGCCCAATCCCCAGTGGGGGGTGTGCAGAAATCTGTCAATCGATCTTCTCTTTCATCGATGTTTCTCTCTCTCCCTCCCTTCTTCTCTCTCTAAAACCAACAAAGAAAAATAAATTTAAAAAATATATGTTTTTATTGATTTTTTAGAGAGAGAGGAAGGGAGACAGATAGAAACATTGATTGGCTGCCTCCTGCATGCCCCCTACTGGGGATCTTGGGCATGTGCCCTGACCAGGAATTGAACCAGGGCTTTTCAGTTTATGGGATGTCGCCCAATCCACTTAACCACACCAGCTGGGTTAGTAAAGTTCCTTTTTAAAAACTATTTTTATATGACTAGTTATGTTCTTTTTAAAAATACTTTTATAGCCCTGGCCGGTTTGGCTCAGCGGTTAGAGCGTCGGCCTGTGGTCTGGAGAGACCCGGGTTCGGTTCCCGCTAAGGGCACGTACCTCGGTTGCAGTTTGTCCCCGGCCCTGGTTGGTCGTGCGGGTGGCAGCCACTCGATGTGTCCCTTCACGTCGATGTTTCTCTCTCTCTCTCCTTTCCTCCCTCTCCCTCCCACTCTATCTGTACAAAAAATGGAAAAATATCCTCGGGTGAGGATAAAACAAAACAAAAATACTTTTATAAAATTTTATTAGTATGTTATTAGCTTGTGTGTTCCAATTAGTGGTTTCACTAAATTTTTCTTTTATATTTAGTGTTTGCCTTATAGTTTTAAGAACAGCCTCCAGTTGTCAGTTGTTGAGTTAAGCTGCTACACTTAGTGTTTTCCCTAGAAAACAGAAAGAAACTTAGTCCTTGTGAATGTTACCTCTAGGATCCCAGCATAACTGATGTGAGAGAATGGAAACCTGTACATTATGCAGCTTTTCATGGACGGCTTGGCTGTTTGCAACTTCTAGTTAAATGGGGATGTGGCATAGAAGATGTGGACTACAATGGAAATCTTCCAGGTATCCACAAAAGCAGATATTTTGCTTTTTCATTAACATAAGCTTTTAAAATGTTGATCATGTTTTAAGAAATTTAAACTGTCGTCATTCTGATAGTCCCTCACAAAACTTAAGTAGTAAATATGTTAACATGAACTTTTTTTCATCTTATATTACTCCTATATTGTGTACATTTCATGTGATTGATTTCCTCCCCTTGAACAATATCAGCAAAAGAGAAATTGGCAAAATTAAAAGTTGGATTTTCTTTTCCAGTCAGCTGTTTTCTTCATCTACTGTCTAGTGTTGTTATTTTTTAACTTCATACATCTCTGTCCATAGACTACTTTATTATTATTTTTAAAATGTATTTATTGCCCTGGCTGGTGTGGCTCAGTTGGATGAGCATCGTCCTGTATATCAAAAGGTCTCTGGTTTGATTTCAGGTTTCAGGTTTCAGGTTGGATCCCAGGTCAGCATGCGTGCAGGAGGCAAGTGATTGATGCCCCCTCCCCCCATTCTCTCCCTCTAAAATCAATGAAAATGTATTAAAAAAAATAAAATAAATAAAAATGTATTCCTTTGTATCACTAAGAACATTAGCTATTTATTTTTATCTCATTTTCTTCTACATGTGAGTTAGTCTTCTGCAGCTATGGAGATATTTTTGAGGATGCATTTTTAAAAAATGTGTTTATTGATTTTTAACAGAGAGAGAAAGGAAGGGGAAAGAAAAAGAGGATGGGAGGAACATCGATTTATTGTTCCACTTATTTATGCATTCGTTGGTTGCTTCTTGTATGTGCCCTGACTAGAGATGGACCCACAACCTTGGCATATGGGGACAATGGTCTAACAAACTGAGCTACCTGGTCAGAGCCTCTGTAGACTACTTAAAAAAAAATAGTACTAATAGTGGACACTAGTATATTTGAGTTAATTTGCTGTTGATTGCAATTGTCCAGCCTGCCGGTTGAGATCTATACTCTAAATGTCCTGTCTTCTTCTAAGAGGTGCTGCAGAAATTCATAGGAGGAATAGGTCATACTATGATTGGAGTAAGGGTTACTAAAAATGATACTTGAATTATGTCTTAAAGGAATCTTCAGCAAACAAATAAGTTGAAGTCCAGGCAGAATGTTCATTTAGTGAAGGTTTTTTGGTATAAACTTTTTCAATTTTTGTGTCTAGAAATGATTATTTTGCTCTCATCTTTTTTTTCCAATACATTTTTGAATAAAGTTTTTACAATAAATTTATTTATGTATATGGTGTGAGCAAATGGTCCAGATTCATTTTTTGCATGTGTCTGTCCAGTTTTTCTAACACCATTTATTGAAGAGATTGTCTTTTCTGCATATTCTTGGCTCCTTTGTCATAGATTGATTGACCACATAAGTGTGGGTTTACTTCTGGGCTCTCTATTCTGTTCTTTTCACTTTTATGTCCTTTTTTGTGTGCCAGTACCATACTGTTTTGATGATTATGGCTTTGTAGATTGCTTTGGGTAATATAGACATTTAATGATACTAATCTTTCTAATCCATGACCAAAGTGTTTATTCATGTTGTCTTCAATTTCCTCATCAAAGTCTTTTAGTTTTCAGAGCACAGGTCTTTTACCTTCTTGGTTAAATTTATTCCTAGGTTTTTTATTCTATTTGATGCAATTGTAAATGGGATTGTTTTCTTAATTTCTCTTTCTTTCTTTCTTTTTTTTTTTTTATCCTCACCCGAGGACATTTTTCCATTTTTTGTTCAGATAGAGTGGGAGGGAGAGGAAGAGAGAGAGAGAGAAACATCGACATGAAGGGACACATTGAGTGGCTGCCACCCGCACGACCAACCAGGGCCAGGGACAAACTGCAACTGAGGTACATGCCCTTAGCGGGAACTGAACTCGGGTCTCTCTGTACCGCAGGCCGACGCTCCAACCCCTGAGCCAAACTGGCCAGGGCAGTTTCTCTTTCTGATAGTTTGTTATTAGTTGATTAAAGTCTTAAATATAAGACCCGATACCATAAAACTTCCTACTAGGAAACATAGGCAGTAAACTCTTTGACAATGATCTTAGAAATATTTTTTTTGGATGTGTCTCCTCCAGAAGGGACAACAAAAGCAAAAATAAACAAATGGGAATACATCAAACTAAAAAGCTTTTGTACAGCAAAGGAAACCATCAACAAAATAAAAAGACAACTTACTGAATGGGAGAAGATATTTGCAAATGACTTGTCTGACAAGGGGTTAATATCCAAAATATATAACAAATTCATATCACTCAACATCAGAAAACCAAACAATCCAATCAAAAAATGGGCAGAAGACTGGAATAGACATTTCTTCAAAGAAGACATACAGGGAATCAAAAGACATATGAAAAGAAGCTCAGCATTGCTAATCATCAGGGAAATAAGATATCATGTCACACCTGTCAGAATGGGTTTTATCAAAAAGTCAACAAATAACATGTTCAGGGTGTGGAGAAAAGAAACCTCACGCACTGTTGGTGGAACTGTAAATTGGTACACCACTATGTAAAACAGTATGGAGGTTAAAAAAAAAGTAACTGCCTTATGACCCAGCAGTTCCACTTCTGGGTATTCACCATTGAAAACAAAAACACTGATTTCGAGATATATGCATCCATATGCTCATTGTAGTATCATTTACAATAGCCAAGTGCCCATCAATAGACAAGTGGATAAAAAAGTTGTGGTACATATATACAATGCAATATTACTTAGCCATTAAAAATGATGAAATCTTGCTATTTGCAGCAACAGGGATGAACCTAGAGGGTTTGATGCTAAGTGAGATAAGTCAGATGAAGACAAATACCATACAATTTCACTTATATGTGGGATCTAAATAAATAAAACAGAAACAGACTCATAGATACAAAGAACAAACTGATTTTGCTGGAGGGGAGAGGTTGGGAAGATGGATGAAAATGGTGTAGGAGAATAAGATGCAGATTTCTAGGTATCAAATAAGTCACCGGGATATAATGCACAGTATAGGGAATTTAGTCAATATTGTAATAACTGTACAGATGACCTGTGGTTACTAGACTTATTGTGGCAATCACGGCATAAGATATATAAATGTCAAATCGCTATGTTGAACACCTGAAATAATACTTCAATAAAAAAATAAGTTTAAAAAACTTTAGTTGGAGTAGAACATGCATATAGAAAAGTGCCCAATTTAAATGCACAAGCTTATTGAATTTTCACGAACACTTCTCTTAAGTTGAATTTTTTTTTTTTTAATCCTCTCTGGAGGACATTTTTCCATTTTTTGTTTAGATAGAGTGGGAGGGAGAGAGAAGAGAAAGAAACATCCATGTGAAAAGGACACATCGAGTGGCTGCCACCCGCACGACCCAACCAGGGCGGGGGGCCAAACTGCAACCGAGGTATGTGCCCTTAGTGGGAACTGAACCGGGGTCTCTCTGGACCGCAGACTGACGCTCTAAATGCTGAGCCAAACCGGCCAGGGCATGAACACTTCTCTATCACCATAAGCAGATAAAGAAATTGCCCTGGCCGGTTTTCTCAGTGGTTAGAGCACAGACCCACCGACCAAAGGATCCTGGAATCAATTCCCGGTCAAGGGCACATACCTGGGTTGTAGGTTCGATCCCTGGCCTCTATTAGGGTCATGTGCGAGACCACCAATCCACATTGATGTTTCTCTATTTCTGTCTCCCTTCGAATCAATGGAAAAAATATCCTTGGGTGAGGAGTAACCAAAAAAAAAAAGCCTCCTTCATATCCACTTTTTGGTTAATCACTCCAAAGTTAATCACAACCTTGACCTCTAACATAAAAATTAGTATTTTCTTTTTTCTGAACTCTATGGAGTAAAATAATATATTGGTATTCTTTTGTGTCTGGCTTCTTTTGAGTTTCCAAAGTGGTTGTATCAATTTATATACCCACAAGCACTCTTTGAGACTTCAAGTTGTTCTACTTTCTCATTGACACTTGATTTTTTTAAATTTATTTTTTTAGTTTTAGTTACTCTTTTGGGTGTATAGCGATATCTCATGGTTTTAATTTGCGTTTTTCCTGATGACTAAAGATGTAGAACACCATTTCATATGCTTAATGGTCACTTGGTTATTTTCTTTTGTGAAGTACCAGTTCAGATCCTTTGCCTATATTTTATTAAGTTAGTTGTCTTTTTAAAAATCCAATTGTAGCCCTGGCCGGTTTGGCTCAGCGGTTAGAGCGTCGGCCTGCGGTCTGGAGAGACCCGGGTTTGGTTCCCACTAAGGGCATGTACCTTGGTTGCAGTTTGTCCCCAGCCCTGGTTGGGTCGTGTGGGTGGCAACCACTCGATGTGTCGCTTTCACATCGATGTTTCTCTCTCTCTCTCCCTCTCACTCTATCTGAACCAAATATCAAAAAAAAAGGTCCTCGGGTGAGGATAAAAAAAAAAAAATCCAATTGTAGACATTCTTTCTATACTTTAGATTAGTGATTTTCAACTGATGTGCTGTGACACGCTGGTGTGCTGCAAGACTTGAAAACGTGCAGTACCTGACTATTTACTCAGGTACACTGACCTCTTGATTTTCAAATGCAAAAATACAACAACCAACACAACAGTAGCCATCCAGTGTGAACGAGTCAAAATTATACCTATTTTTTTTGTCAGATTGGCAAAATATGTATTTTTTGGTGTTCCCCAGAATTTAGTAATTAGTTTATGTGTGTGTGTGCCATGAGATGAAAAAGACTGAAAATCACTGTTTTAGATGTAATCTCTGTCATTTACATGTGTTGCAAATATCTTTTCTTTTTTCTTTCTTTCTTTTTTTTTTATCCTTACCCGAGGCCATTTTTTTCCATTTTTTGTTCAGATAGAGTGGGAGGGAGAGAGAGAGAGAGAGAGAAACATCGATATGAAAGGGATACACTGAGTGGCTGCCACTCGAACGACCAACTAGGGCCGGGGACAAACTGCAACCAAGGTACGCGCCCTTAGCGGGAACCAAACCCAGGTCTCTCTGGACCGCAGGCCGACGCTCTAACTGCTGAGCAAAACCGGCCAGGGCTCTTTTTCTTTTCTTTTTATTTTTTCCTTTCTTTTTTTCAATCCTCACCTGAGGACGTTTTTGCATTTATCTTCAGATAGAGTGGGAGGGAGAGAGGGAGGAAGAGAGAGAGAAAAACATTTATGTGAGACACATAGACTGGTTGCCACCCACACAACCCCAACCAGTGCTGGGGACAAACCACAACCGAGGTACGTGCCCTTAGTGGGAACCAAACCCAGGACTCTGGTCCATGGGCTGACGTTCTAACTGCTGAGCCAAACCAGCCAGGGCGCAAATATCTTTTTCTTTTAAATATATTTTCTGTTCTGTGGCTTATCTTTTCATTCTTTTAGGGTGTTTATTTATTTTTTGTTAATCCTCATCCAAGGATATTTTTTTCATTGATTTTTAAACAGAGTGGAAGGGAGAGAGGGAGAGGGAGAGAGAGAGAGAAAGAGAAACATTGATATAAGAGAGACACATTGATTGGCTGCTTCCCCCACAACCCCAACCAGGGCCGGGGATGGAACCTGCAACTCAGGTACATGCCCTTGACCGGGAATGGAACCTGTGACTCTTCGATCCAAGGTCAACGCTCTTAACTGCTGAGCCAAACTGGCTAGGGCCAGTCTTCTTGTTTTTAATAAAAATAAGTTTATGGAAAAGTGACGAATTATGTAGTGATAAAAAGAACATCATTCATATTTGCATAGTGACAATTTTGGCTTGTTTCTTCCCCTATTTTTCAAAATATTAAAAAAATATGTCTATCATCTATCTATGTTAAATAGCAAGCATTGTCTCATGTAATAGTAAACTGCATAACTGCGATTCACTTTCCAAGAAAATTTTCTGGTGACCCTCATTTGGCCTTTCCACACTTATATTAAGTATTGCTTTGGCAAGACTGGAAGGCTGAGTAAGGACATGTAGGCTGGAAAAAGGTCTGTTATCCTTGCTAAGAGTATGTCTCTGTTATATAGGGCAGGATAGTCATCTTCCTATGAGCATTACAGTCAATGTGTCATTTTTTTTAATGATTATTTTATTATCAACTTAAACATGAAATTATTTTTTTCTCTCACCTGTAGTTCACTTAGCAGCCATGGAAGGCCACCTTCACTGTTTTAAATTTCTGCTCAGTAGAACGAACAATGCAGCACAAGCTTTGAAAGCCTTCAATGACAATGGAGAAAATGTATTGGACCTGGCCCAGAGGTTCTATAAGCAGAACATTTTACAGTTTATCCAGGGGGCTGAGTATGAAAGAAATGATTCAAAAGATCAGGAAAGTAAGTATAAACCTGAAATGTTTTAGCATTTAATATGTAGAATAAATGGAAAAGGAAAAGAAAGAAGTTATGTTAAATGTTATATTAAAATATGTTATATATCATTATCGTTATATTCAGGTTCTTGCCTTTATTATGAAATATTTTAGGCAGAAATATACAGAGATTAATGTAATGAACAATTTTCATACCATTGAATTTAAGAATAAAATAGTATAGATACAGTTGAATCTTTTGGATCTCTCTCCCCTAATACCATCCATTCCATTTTCTTCTTCCTCAGAGATAACTATTGTTTTGGCTTTGTAATTCCATTCTATGGTTTTATATTTAGTATATACGTACTCACAAAAATATGCAGTATTGTTTAGTGTAATTTTAGAGTAAGAGACCAAACTGCTATAACTAAGAAATCCTGACATTCAATGGTTAAATGATATAGAAATTTCTTTCTTTTACATGACAGCTTTGACTGGAGAATAAATCTGTTCTATATCTTCCCAACTAAATCTCTGTAGTTGTTAATCCAGAAGAAGATGAGGAGGAAACAAGAGTATATGCCTAAGACTAGATATTTTCAAGGTCTAATTTACACTAATCACTTTGCTAACTTACCATTGACAAGAGTTTTGTTACATGGTCATACGTAGCTGCAAGGAAGCCTGGAGAATTTACCACCTAGCAGAGAAGCCTCATCTCAGCTGAAACTGTCTTACTAATGAAGAAAAGGGATTTTAGTAGACAACTGGCAGTTTTTAAATCTTCTTTTAAAACTTTATAAAAATGGCATAAAAGAGTACATATCCTTCTATGACATATTTTTTAGATTAGTTGATACATATATCCTAGTTTCTTCTTTTTTTTAAAATCCTCACCCAAGGATATGTTTATTGATTTTAGAGAGAGAAAAGGAGAGAGGGAGAGAGAAAGAAAGAAACATTGATTGGTTGCCTCTTGTACATGTCCCAAGTTGGGACTAAACCTGTGACCTAGGTATGTGCCCTGACTGGGAAGTGAACCCATGACCTTTCAGTGTACAGGATGGTGCTCCAACCAAGTGAGTCACACAGGCTAGGGTTAGTTTATTCTTTTTAAGCATTTATATAATATTACATTTTATACAAACCATTATTTATTCATTCTCCAATTTGCCATTACATTGTTTATAGTTTTTTGCTATTACAATCAATATGGTAATGAATATTGTCCATGTCTCCTTATGTACATATACAAGAGATTCCTCAGAGAAGTGCTTCCCTACCTTTTTCACACATGGCCTACACAGAAATGATATTTGTATGTCACACTGGGATCATTGAAGGAGGGTTATTGAGGTACTGCTTATCTTCTCTGAAGATTGAGAGTTAATAGCTTTGCCTTGATAAATAGTTGGGAACTACTTTAGATTTTGCTTTGTGGGATATGCCCATCTTCAGTATAAATAGGTATTGCTTAATTCTTCATTAATGTAATGTGGTTGTAGAAATTTACACTCATCAGCTATGTTTGCTAAGAATTTAGAGAAGCAGTATTCAGTAATGTCAGATTTAAATATTTTTGCCAATTGGTTGGGTATGAAAAAGTTTAATTTGTGTTTTGATTTTCATTTTCTTGACTAGTAATGAGGTTGAACATTTTCTTTTAAAGTTATTGGCTGTTTTAGTTTTCTCTTCTATGAATTGCCTGCCTATACCTATCTCCCTTTAAAAAAATTCTGTTCTTTGTCCTTTTCTAAATGTTTTGAGTTCTTTCTATGGTCTCAGTTCCAATCCTTTATTAATTTTATCGGATATAGATATTTTTTCTCACACTGTGGCTTGTTTTTTCCCTTTGATGATAGCCTTAAAAAAAAACAACTTTATTAAAGTATGGCTTATATACAATAAACTGTATTCATTTAAAGTGTGGAATTTGATGGGTTTTGACAGTTGTATATACTTATTAAACCACTACCACAATCCAGATACAAAACATTTCTATCACCTCAAGGGTTTTTTCATACCCCCATGCCCCATGGAGTTCACCCTTCCTTTGACCTTGGCCCCATACAACCAATTTGTTTTCTGTCACTATAGATCAGCGATTTTTAACCCTTTTCATCTCATGGCACACATAAAATAATTACTAAAATTCTGTGACACACCAAAAATATATTTCTTGCCGATCTGACAAAGGAAGTAGGTATAATTGTTTTATCTTTTTAACTTTTAATAATTATTTTTCTCTTAAAAATATTTTTTAAGAGAGAGAGAGGAAGGGAGATAGGGAGAGCGAAACATCAATTGGCTGCCTCCTGCATGCCCCCTACCAGGGATAGAGCCTGCAACCCAGGCATGTGCCCTGACTGGGAAGAACTGGCAACCTTTCAGTGCACTGGACATTGCCCAACCGAGTTACGCTTGCAAGGGCAAAAATAGGTATAATTTTGATTCATTCACACTGGATGGCTATTGTTGTATTGGCTGTTGTCATTTTTTTTATTTGACACTCTAAGGGACAAGAGGTCAGTGCCCCTGACTAGATAGTCAGGCATTGCATGTTTTAAAAGTTCTTGCGGCACACCAGTTGAAAATCACTGATATAGATTAGTTTGAATTTTATAATGGAACCATTTTGAGTTTCATCTGTGTTACATATATTAATAGTTTATTTCTTTTTATTGCTGAGTAGTATTTCACTGTATGGATGTGCCATATTTTGTTTATCAGTTCACCTGCTGATGAGTATTTGGATTGCTTCCAATGGGCTATTATTAATAAAGCTGCTCTGAACATTTACATGGACATATGTTTGCATTTCTCTTGATAAATACATAGGAATGGGGCATATGGTAGGTGTATATTTTACATTAAGAAGTTGTCAAACTGTTTTCCAAAGTAGTAGTATCACTTTTTTTTTTTTTTTTTTTTTTTTTAGTAGTATCACTTTAAATTCCCACCAGCTATGCATAAGAATTTTATTTGTTCCATGGAATTCCCAACATTTGATATGGTCAGTCTGTTTTATTTCAGCCATTCCAATAGATGTGTAGTGTTATATTATTGTGGTTTTAATCTACATTTCTCTGATAACTAGATACTGAGCATCTTTTCAAAACATGGACATTCATATATCTTCTTTTATGAAGTGTCAATTCAATTCTTTTGCCAATTTTTATTGGGTTGCTTGTCTTGTCTGCTAATTATTGAATTTTGATAGTTCTTTGTGTTTTGTCAGATATATATATTGCAAAAATTTTCTCCCACTCTGAAGCTTGCCTATGTTTTTTAGTAGTGTCTTTCAAAGAACAAAACTTTAAAATTTTGATAAAATACAATTGATCAATTTTTTTTACAGGCCATGTTTTTTTGTGTCCTATCTCTGATATATGATATCTATGCTATGCCCACCCCAAGGTCAGAAAGATATTCTTCTATGTTTGTTAGAAGTTTTACAGTTTTAGCTTTTTAATTCATATCTTTGATCTACATCAAGTTAAAATTTATGTGTTGAGTGAAATAAAGTGTTGATTTTAATTAAAAATGAATATGACTAAGAATAGTTCCGGTATAATACTACTCCTAGCATGTTTGAGGTCCTGAGGGGTGGAAGGGCTACACAATTGATAATGGTCTTATTTTGTGGTTCTCTTTTTATTACTTTATTATCAACTGAACTAATTCCAATATAACATTTTCATACTTCAGTTAATATTGAAATCTAAAATGTGTGACTGCTTAAGGCAGGAAAAAAGAATGAACTCATGTGTTTACTGAAATGCTGAATTTTTTATTCATAGCTTTAGCATTTCCAGGTCATGTGGCTGCCTTTAAGGGTGATTTGGAAATGCTTAAGAAATTAATAGAAGATGGAGTAATCAATATTAATGAACGTGATAATAATGGATCAACTCCTATGCATAAAGGTGAGTGAGTTATGATTCCTGCTTAATTTTGAATTCTAACACTGTTGAGTTATTTACCTTTTAAAATAGTTATCCATCACAAACACATGAAAATTATGGTATAGAGTGCTTAATTTTAATTTTATCTTTTTTTTTTTTTTTTTTAATCCTCACCCAAGGACATTCTTCCACTTTTTTTTGGTTCAGATAGAGTGGAAGAGAAAGAGAGGAAGAGAGAGTGAAACATCAATGTGAAAGGGACACATCGAGTGGCTGCCACCCACACGACCCAACCAGGGCCGGGGACAAACTGCAACCGAAGTACATGCCCTTAGCGGGAACCGAACCCGGGCCTCTCGGGACCGCAGGCTGACGCTCTAACCACTGAGCAAAACTGGCCAGGGCTGGAGTTTTGTTCTGTTGTTTCATTTGGGACCTCTTTCTTTGTCTCTTGATTTTGGCTGCCTCCCTGTGTTTGCTTCTATGTATTCCTTAACGAGAGGTATGGGGCTAGCTGAAACCAGATGCTGCTTGTTTGAAAGAATTTAGGAAAACCTGAAGCAGGATCCAAGACAGGCCAATCCTATGGTAAAGTAACTGGCAACAGCTTGGGTGGGCCTGAAAGTTGAGTGTGGCAGGGCCTCAGGGAATCACCATGGCGGGGGCAAACAGTGTGAGTCAGGTTGCTGGAGTCCCAGATATGGATGATAGCTGTCTGCTGCCCCAGGGAAGGGCTCGCCAAAGGAACAAAGGCCTCTGATAGCACATCTGTCCAGGAGAAAGCTGCTTCTCCAGCCCTCGCTTCAGTGCCAAACAACTCAGTCCATATATCTCTGGTGCCTTTCAAGCTGTCTCCCCCACGCTGGAGCCTAGAGGGAGGGAGTCCAAGTAAGTCTATGCGTGAGCCCTTTAAGAGGAGCTACCGGGGGCTACAGAAGCCTCAGCCTCCCTGAGCCTCAGTTCCCCCTGGTTTTTCCAGCCATAAGTTATGGGGACTTCTCTTCCTGGCACTGGAACCCTGAACTAGGTGCCTGGTGTGGGATGGGGCCCCTCAGTCCTCAGGGAGGATCTTCCCAGCCGAGGTATCCTCCTAATTTTTATCCACCACTCATGGGTGTGGGACCAGCCCATCGTGCCTCTCCCCCTCCTACCAGTCTTGATGTGGCTGCTTCTCTAATTTCGTAGTTGTAGGACTTCCGTTTAGCTTGATTTCAGGCGGTTTTGAATGATGGTTGTTCTGTAGTTTAGTTGCAACTTTGATGTGGTTGTGGGAGGACGCGATACCGTGTTTACCTAGGCCACCATCTTGCCTATTTTATCTTTTGTTAAGTTAAAAATTTTTTTCTTGATTTGAGAGAGAGGGAGAGAGAGAGAGAGAGAGAGAGAGAGAGAGAGAGAGAGAGAGAGAGAGAGAAAGAAACATTGATTTTTGTTGCTCCATTTTTTATGCATTCATTGGTTGTTTCTTGTATGTGCCCTGACTGGGGATTGAACCTGCAACCTTATTGTATTGGGACAATGCTCTAAGCAACTGAGCTACCCAGCCAGGGCCAGAGTGCTTAATTTATGATGTCAGACATTCACACATTATCACATTTGAGAGTAGCTCCAGTAGAAATTCTGTTTTGATGTTGTCATGTAGTTCACTGATAGAAAATTTCTTAGGACTAACATTTTCTTTGGACTAAAAAGAACCTATTGGATGCTAAAACAGAAACCATATCTCTTGAAAAAGATCTAGCAGAATTTTCTTTTTTTCTTATACTCTGCAAAAGTGTTTTAACTTTCATAGAAATATCAATTAACATGATATGAACTTATTTTCTAGATTTCTGCAACTTTTCTCTGTACTTTCCTTCCTTCTATGTGGAATTCTGAAATATTAATTTTTTTTTTTTTAAATCAGGCTTTGTCAAATTGTTAACTCAGTGTTGGGAGTATATTTCTAGGATTTATTCCAAAAGTTCATGCTCTGATTTATTTTACAGAGGCACGTACATATTCAGCACCAACCATGTGCCTGCACCATGGAGACTGCATGAGATACAGACCTTACTGTTAAGAAGCTACATACCTATGCAATGAACTACTAGAGATTTGTATAAGTCAGGATGTAATAAATGACAAAAAGTATTTGGTTGTTAAAATATATGCAATAGGAATTCAGGAGTAGAAATTGAACAGAAGAATTTGTTAAGGGTAAAATTATTGAGGAAGTGTTTATGGGAATTCAGAAATAATACCTTATGTTTATATGACATTTAACACGGTACAAAACTGTCATATTTAATCCTTATTGTAACTTTATGAAGTATAGTAATTTATACTGCTGCTTTATAAATATGACATTATCTCTGTAAAATATTAGGAAATGGAGGTCCAGAGGAACCAGGTTTTTTTGACTGAGGTTACACAGCTGGTAAAAGCTTAGCTGAGATTTCATTCATTTTTTTCTTCATTCGTTCACTCATCAGTTCTATAGACATTTGTTGCAGGTCTGTACATGCCAGCCTCTTGCTAAATTCTATTCTGTCCTGCAGTCTTATTGTTTAGTAGACTTAAATTTAGTTCTTTTAAGTCTGTTAAGTTTTTTCTCCAGTTTCCCTGAGTGTTGAGATGGACCTAGAAGGATGGGTAGAAATTAGATAAGTACACTGTTGAGTGATGGGCACTAGGTGAAAAGACACATTAGCAGAGTTGTGGAGGTAAAAATTAATATTGAGTGCATGTGTTTTGAGGACAAGATTTTGAAAAAGTTGTAAACAGTTTAGGTAATCAGTGGGAGACCTGTATGTTTTGAGTTGTGAGGGTCAGAGGAATAAGCTAATAATATCAGATGGCACAAAATTTTCAAAGTCAATGTGGATCTCTGTGGCTAGATTGCACTCCTATTCTGGTATGATAAAAGATTGGTCAGGAGCTATAAATAGCAGCAGATGAGCACTAGATAGGATTAGAAAAAACTAGGTTATAGTTTCAAATTGATTACTTACTAATTTTGTGATGTTAAATAACCTCTTTGAACCTCAGCTTTTTTATATCTGTATGTAAAGTTCTCTGTATAGGTGATGAGAACAGTACATATTTGATTTAATGTTTGTCTAATGAATAAATAAATGAAATAGAGAAAATTACATCTGCCTAACCTACTTTCATTGATTATTGCAAGGATTAGTACTTATGAAATTACTCTCTAATGGTTATTGTTCAAAATTTTGGAAAATTGCTACTAATAACAATAATTCTTTTTGTGTATTTTCTGTTTTGGTGTGTGTTTTTTTTACAGCTGCTGGACAAGGCCACATAGAATGTTTGCAGTGGATAATTAAAATGGGAGCAGACAGTAATATTACCAACAAAGCAGGGGAGAAACCCAGTGATGTGGCTAAGAGGTATCCCTATCAGCTTTGCTTTTTTTTTCTTTCTAAAGTTCTGCATATAATCTCTTATACTCAGAAATCTCTGAAGATTTATTTAATGGAATTATAGGACTCAGTCGAATGCTGATAGAATGACAATATAAGCTGAATAGACATTTGACAGTGTATCATCTCTTCTCTTTAAAGCAGTGATTCTCAACTGGGAGGTAGTATTGTCCCCTTTCCTGGTAGGAGGGACATTTGGAAATATGTAGGGGTTTGTCACAATGACTAGCGAACATCATTACTATTTGGTGAGGTCCGGTCCAATAGTGCTCAGAATAGTGGTACACAGCATAGAATCATCCCACCCAAATGCTGGCACCTGTTGAGAAATATTGTGTGATAAAAAGAGGTAATCAAAAGGAATCACATGGGTTTTGAAACAAATTTTGGTATTTACATTTGAATTAGATATAACAGCTATTATTGAACACCTCCAGCTCATTCAGGTCAGGTTCTCAAGGAATAGTCCATTCATTTATTTGGTTGGTTTTTTAAAATTCAACTTTATTATATTTATCATGTTCCAAATGCTAAGATTAGTGTTAGGATTACAAAGATGAAAAAACACAGTTCTTGCCCACAAAGGAGCTTGGAGTCTTGTGGAGAGACAGATTATAATTATTATAATCTGTAATTATAATAATAATTATAATCATTATGTGTGAGCATAATTATTAATTATAATCATTATATCATATTACATTATGTGTAAGGTACAGTAAGAACATAGGAGAAAAAGTACCCAAGTCTTCCTATTTGAAAGGGGTGGAGGAGAAATATTAATACAGATGATGGTAAGAATTACGAATGAAACTAACTGTAGGAGGACAGAATTTATATAGAGGTCAAGGAAAACTATTTTTTTGGTGAAAGCAACATTTATGCTCACTCTTGAAGGAGGAAGAACTGTAAGAAGACAATTGTGTGTCTGAGGAACTGCATGTGGTTCAGAACTGCTTGAATGTAAAGTAGGAAGGTGTGCCCTTACCTGGTGCTCAGTTGGTTAGAGTGTCATCCTTGTATGCCAAGGTTTGATCCCTGTTCAAGGCACATACAATAATCAACCAATGAATAAATAAATAAATAAGTGAAACAACAAATTGATATTTCTCTCTAAAATCAATAAACTAAAAAATAAAAAATAAAGTAGGAGTGTGGGCTAAAAGATGCAAATGAGGCTTCAAAGGATGGATACAAGGATCTAATCATTAAAATCTCATGCAATTTTTTGTTTATGAGTTCATGTTTCTTAAAATTTTGCCTGTGGGATTTCTTTGGAGCCTTGGAGTGCGATTTTATTGTACCATGTACCTAGGATTATGATCAACTGAGGCCCACTCTGTTTTTATAAAAAGCTTTATCAAGATATAATGGGCATGCAGTAAAGTGCATATACTTGTACAGTACAACTTAATGAATTCTAATATATAGATATACACCCATGCAACCATCACAATCAGGATTGTGAAAATATTCATGACCCCAAAGTCTTCTTGTGCTCCTTTGTAATCTCTCTCCCTTCCACTGCTGGCTTCCCCAAGCAAACACCGATCTGTTTTTGTTACTACAGATCAGTTTGCATTTTCAGAGTTTTATGTGAAGGGAATCCTGTAATAAGTATTCTTATATAGCTAGCTTCTTTCACTCAGCATAATTATTTTGAGAATTTATATGTATTAGAAGTTCATTTCTTATTGCTGAATAGCATTCCATCAGATGTAGAATTCCATAGTATTCCATAGATTGATTATCTACTAACCTGTTGAAGGAAACCTTGATTATATCCATTTTTGTGTGACTATAAATCAAGCTGCTATAAACATTTACATACAGGCTTTTGCGTGAATTTGAGTTTTTAGTTCACTTGGGTAAATACTTAAGGGTAGTATTGTTGGGTCATATGCTAAGGATATTTAACTTTACAAGAAACTGCCAGTGTCTTCCAAAGTGACCATAGCAACTTGTTCCCACCAACAATGGATGAAAGTTTCTGTTGCTCCTTATCTATTCAGCAGTTGATATTGTCAGGTTCTTTGAGTTTAGTAACTTTAATAGATGTGCAGTGATAGTCTCATTGTGGTTTTAATTTGTATTTTCCTAATAAAAATTATTATGATTTTGAGCATTTTTTCATATATATATTTGCCATTTGTATATTTTCCTTTGGTGAAGTGACTGTTCAGATCTTTTGTCCACTTTTAAAAACAGGGTTGTTTTCTTTCTGTTGAATTTTAAGAGCTCTTTATGTGTTCTGGATACTATTTTTTTCCTCACATTTTTGTTTTGTAAAACTTTTGTCCCAGTTTTGGCTTATTTTTTTTCATTCTCTTAACAATGTCTTTGAAGAACAGAAGTTTTTATCAATTTGTTCTTTTATGGATGATGCTTTTGATATCATATTTAAGAAATTGTTGATTAAAACAAAGTCACAGAGATTTTCTCCTGTGTTTTATTTTAGATGTTGTATAGTTTTAGGTTTTACTAACGTCTATGATCCATTTTGAGTTAATTTTTATATATATTGTGAGGTACGTATTCAAGTTTATTTTATTTTATTTCATTATTTATTTATTTATTTATTTTGGTACGTGCCCCTAGTGGTAACCGAACCCGGGACTCTCTGGTCCGCAGGCTGATGCTCCAACTGCTGAGCCAAACTGGCCAGGGCAAGTTTATTTTAAATATAGATATCCAATTGTTGTATCATCATTTGTTGAAAAGGCTGTCCTTTCTTCACTGTATTACCTTTGTGTCTTTGTCCAAGTTAGTTGTCCATATATATGTAGGCTTATTTGTAGACTCTGTATTTTGTCTATTGACCTATTTGTCTATCTTTATACCAGTATCACGTGGGTAATTTAGTACTATGGAGTTACTATTTAGTATCTGGAGTTAGTCATAATCTCTGGCCCACATGTCTTTATCACTCATGTACCAAAATGCTAGGTGTGAATGTAGTGTTACAGAAATAATCTTGAATCTGGTATAAAGCAAGTACTCAGTAAATGATAGCTGTTACATTACAACCTAGTAATAGAGTTAATGATTTCTATTAACTTTACAACTTCCTACATATGTTATTACTATATCGTTAGTGATTTTCAGTACCCGGTGAAAGGTAAGGATTTATGTATATGCATATGTGTGTGGTTATATAAGTATGTGAAAAAAAATAGAATTTGAGGTTTTTGTGTATAGAAATTCTCCATGTCCTAAGAGAAAGCATTAAACATCTCAATTAGCAAAACTGTGGAAAAACCATGTAGATTACATGCAATTACAACAACTCCAAAACCAAGAGTATATTATTGGAAGCTTCATAGAGATGTGGGAAAGATCAAAGAAAATAGAAAATATGGATGGGAAAGTCATTATTTTTTTTATTATATTTCAAAGCCATGGCAAGTGCTTTGGGTTGAGTAAGGATGAAGATTAAGGGTGCTAGAACTATAGTTAGGCCTCAAACTGGAATTAGAACTAATTCTAAATCTAAATTAGGCCATCCGAAAAAGGTAGTAAATACAGGTGATCAAATAGGGTGGTTTTGGGCTTTCTATCCAATATATCAATTTTGTTTGGGTCTCCTCTCCCAGTTGCATTTTTGTTAGTAAAAATTATGGAATCTGTCTTTAATATGACTGCTTGTCCTTAGTGACCAGTAACTAGTAACTGAGTTTCCTATGTAGCTGGATATAGTACGTCAAATTGGCACTGATCCTCAGATACAGTTTTGCTCCTTTACTGGTTGGTGGGTTGGAGGCATAATGTACAGAGTGTAATTACCTATCAGGCGTGGGGAACCTTCTGCCAAGGGCCATTTGGATATTTAGCTGGTATTGATTTTGAGGGCCTTATCGGCATGTGGGCCAGACGTTCCCACTACTGCTAAGTTCAAACTGCAGTTTCAGTTAGAAAATTGTGGTTCTTGTTAATTGTTGATTCTTTTCTACAGGTTTGCCCATTTAGCAGCAGTAAAGCTATTAGAGGGGCTACAGAAATATGATATAGATGACGAGAATGAAGTTGATGAAGATGATATGAAATATTTTATAAGACATGGTGTTGAGGGAAGCACTGATGCCAAGGCTGATTTATATCTTAATGAATCAGATAAAACAGATGCCAGAAGTAAGTGTGCCAACTCGGTTGTGATTTATTCTTTAAGAAACGCCATTGCCATTTTTTACCACAAATTTGGAAATTATCCTAAAAGACAGTTATCTACAAAGTAAAATACTTTCATTTTGGGGGGAACCAGAACTAGTATAATTTTTGTACTAGGGGTTGTTGAACATATAAAAAATGTAAGACATGATCTCTTTCCCTCAAGGAGGAAAATGTTATATAAGAGGAAACATTATTTAAGTGGATCATAGGAAACAGGAAGAGACATCTCAAGGATTTCCATGGTTAGTTGGCAAATGATTTTTACAGATAACTATAGCAGCAAGTGTTTACTGACTACTATGTGCCAGATTACTGTTGTAGATATTGGAGAAACGGTGAGCAATACAAAATCCCCGTCCTGTCACCAAGAACTTACATTCTGGTGATTTGCTGACAGATATGTGGTGGTGATATATAATTAATAAGAAAATACATACATAAGGAAAATAAAGTAGGGTAGTGCTATAGATAAGATAACCATTAGAGGAGGCCTCTCTAAGGGGGTGACATTTAAGAAGAGACCTAATGATGAGAGCGGGCCATATGAAGATCTCAGAAGAATATTCCAACCAGCGGGAGGTCATGAGGTAGGATTGAGCTCGGTGTGGCTGGTGTAGAATCACCAAGGAAGTGGTGACAGATTTGGTTGGAGACATAAGTAGGGGCGCAATGAGATCAAATAGGGCTGAATAAGGATTTTATGTTTAGATTTTTTTGGTAGATTTTGAGATGGGGATGGTGTGATCTGATTTATGTTTAAAAATAACAATACTCTGGTTGCTGGGTGGGGAATAGACTGGGAGGTGGGAGAGACCATAGCATTTCAGATGTGTTATGAATAGGTGGGAAGAACACACACTTGCTAATGCAAGGTTAGAGGAAGTTCCTGATATAATTTAAAAATTTCAAGAATACTAAATTAGAATTACACAAGAGCAGATGTAGAATGTCTGCACAGATTTCCTGGGCTCCTAGAGTTCCTGGTATAGGCCTGCAACTACCGGTGATGCTGAAAATCTCCATTGTTGTTTTGCTTCACCACTAAAGGCTTTCACCACCATTCCAGAAGAGCTTACATAAACAGTCTGTTTAGTTCCCTTTAAGGTAATATTTATGTATATCAGGCATTCTTGGTTCTTGACCCAAACTCAGTATCTGCAAGACCATATTTATCTGGAGGATGGTGAGGGAGAAAGCCAAATCAGAATCCAGTTGGTCTTGACTATTTTTGCCTCTGAATTTCCAGTGTTGTGAAAAGCCCATTTCTCTTCACAGGGCAAAAGTAGAAGCAGGGAAATCAGTTAGGGGGCTATGGCCTTAGTCCAGGAGAGAGTTGATAATGGCTTGGACTAGGGTAAGAATGATGGAGATGGTGAGAAATGATCATATTTGGGTGTATTTAGAACATAGAGCCAATAGGATTTGTTGACAGATATGAAAATGAAGTGTTAGAGAATGAGCGTAATCAAGGTTCACTCTTAGATTCTTGGCTTGGGCTATTAGACAGTGAGTTTAAAAGGACTATTCAGCCCTGGCCAGTTTGGCTCAGCGGTTAGAGCGTTGGCCTGCGGTCCGGAGAGACCCGGGTTCGGTCCCCGCTAAGGGCACGTACTTCGGTTGCAGTTTGTCCCCGGCCCTGGTTGGTCGTGCGGGTGGCAGCCACTCGATGTGTCCCTTCACATCGATGTTTCTCACTCTCTCTCCCTCCCACTCTATCTGTACAAAAAATGGAAAAATGTCCTCGGGTGAGGATAAAAACAAACAAACAAACAAAAAAAAATAAAAGGACTATTCACTCAGGACTATAGGGTCGCAGGGAAGGCTATTTAAAAGGGGAATTTGGACTTTTCCTTAAAGGGTAGCTAGGGTTTAGATTGGCAAATAGGTAAGGAAGGCATTCCATTCATCCAACATATATTTGAATATATACTGTGTGCACAGCCCTAGACTAAGGAACTATAGCAGTGCATCAGAAATAGCCCTGCTTTCTGAAATACAGAAAACATTCGGAACCTGCTTAATGTAGTATTAAAAGAAATGACTGAAATTGTGCTTTATCAACTCTTCTTTCTCACACCACTCAGCATATGCTTATTGAGTACTCAGTTATGTGTCAGACACTGTTCTAGGTGCTAGGGTTACATTGATGAACAGACACATCATTTCTCCATATTTGCTTGGTTTCTAAATTGTCTGATTTATTTTTTAAAGCTATAAAAGTCTTGATTATCTGTTCTTATTTCAGTTAAATAAAAATTTATAATTAAATAAAAATGTTTTTGTCTTTCATATAAATTGCATTATGGAGACATATGCCAAAGACTTAATTTTCATAATTACCAATGAATTATGATCTTATTAAATGGTGTCTCAGTGTGCATGGACTGCCATAACAAAATACCATTGACTGGGTGCTTTAAACAACAGAAATTTATTTTCTCACAGTTATAGAGGCTGAAAATCTCAGATCAAAGTCCAATGAGTCTGTTTCTGGTGAGGTCTTTCTTTCTGGCTTGGAGATGATCATCTTTTCTCTTCCTCATGTGGTGGAGAGTGAGCAAACTCTCTGGTGTTGCTTTAAAGGTACTAATCCCATTGGACCATGCCCCACCCTCATGACCTCATCTAACCCTAATTACCTTCCAAAGGCCCCATCTCCAAATACTGTCATATTGAGGGTTAGGGCTTCAACATATCATTTTTGAGGAGATACAAGTACTGAGTCCATAACAAATGCTAAAGCACACCAAATTAGTGAGTCAAGGCGGGATTGTTTCTATCTCTTAAATGGACACATGATTAGGTTGATGTAAATTAATATTCAGGAGCCAGGAGGACTGTGGCTTACTTCAGTGTTATATTTATTATTGAACATACTCGAATGAAATTGAAGTCTAGTAATTGGAGTGGATTTTATTTTATTTTTTATCCTCGCCCGAGGACATTTTTCCATTTTTTTGTTCAGGTAGAGTGGGGGCGGGGCGGAGAGACACACACAGACAGACAGACATCGACATGACAAGGACACATTGAGTGGTTGCCACCCGCACAACCCAACCAGGGCTGGGGACAAACTGCAACTGAGGTATGTGCCCTTAGCGGGAACCGAACCCAGGTCTCTCTGGACCGCAGGCCGACGCTCTAACCACTGAGCAAAACTGGCCAGGGCAGAGTGAATTTTAATTTCTGTAGCATTTCTACTGTGGCACAGTTACTGGCATATAACTCTGCTGCTAGAATTTTTTCCCTTCAAAATCCTAATAATAATTGTTTACACTACTGTAGTGTTTTACAAAGTTTAAAGAACATCTTCATATACATCATTCACGGTATGTCAATGAAGTATGTAATATCTCTGTTTTCTATCTCAAGAAATCCTCATATTTTCATTTGATAGGTAAAGAGCCTGAACTTCGAAAAAGCTAAGTTACTTGCCCAAAGTCACACAGTGACTAGAAGACTTGAGATTTCCCTATATGTTGCCCTTGTCACCACACACACATTGCCTCATGAAAGAGTATTTTCTTGCCACATAACCCTAATTTTAGTTCTCATGATATTTGGTCAGAGAGCCATGATTCATATGAATGGATGAGAAGAACTATTTCAATGGAGCTCTTACATAGAGGAAAGGTGAGAAGGATCTATCTGAACTGAGGCTAAACACAGGCAGCTGTAGTAAAGTGAGTGAGCTTGGGTACTGGATTCAAACATCAGAGCTTCATTAGTTTCTGGAAACTATTTTCAGTTATTCTCACAGGAAGAACTAGTTGTATCAAAACTATATTCTCTAAGGAAAACTTCTAATTTATGTCTGTATTTTTAAAAATAAAATTTTAAGAGCTCCCAGAACATTGTCAGGCAGAACATTACTCTCCAGGGGATAGCGGAAGCCTCTTTTCTGATGAATGCAACCAAGGGCAGACCTAAAGATGCTGATATGAGGGGCTCCCACAATGAGCCACCAAGATCACCTCACAGTGAGGCTCAGAGTGAATGATCCCTTCAGAATTTCCTGACAACTTTATTTTACATAGCTTTATTAAGATATAATTTACATACCATTCAGCTTACCCATGTAAGGTGTACAACTTAATGGTTTTTAGTATATTTATAGATTTGTGCAACCATTGCCACTATATATTTGATAACATTTACATCACCTTCACAACCATAAGTAGTCACTCCCTATTACCTTTGCCTTCTCCCTTCCCCCTAAATCCCATCTCTAGGCTACAACTAATCTACTTCCTGTTTCTATAGAGTTGTCTTTTCTGAGCCTTTAATATGAGTGGAATGATACCATATGTGGTATTTTGTGTCTGGCTTCTTTCACTTAGCACAAGTTTTCAAGGTTCATGCACATTGTAACATGTGCTTTATTCTTTTTATTGCCAAATAATATTCTTGTATGGATATACCCTGTTTTATATATCCATTCATCAGTTGATGGACATTTGAGTTGTTTCTTCATTTTGGCTATTATGAATAATGCTGTTATGAACAGTCATGTATATGTTTTAGTATGGACATATATTTTTATTTCTTTTGGATATATACCTAGGTTTTGGAATTGCTGGATCATTTGGTAACTCTATGTTTAACATTCTAAGGAACTCCCAAATTCTTTTCTAAAGCGACTGTATTTTTTTACATTCCCACCAGTAATGTATGAGGGTTCTAGTTTTTTCACATCCTTTTTCAAAACTTGTTATTGTTTCTCTAATTGATTATAGCTATTTCAGTGAGTGTGAAGTGGTGTCCCATAATTTTGATTGATGTTTCCCTAATGATTAATGATAAGTATCTTTTCATGTACACATTGACCACTTGTATATCTTCTTTGGAGAAATGTATATTTAAATTATTTGCCTATTTTTTAACTGAATTGTTTATCTTTTTATTATTGAGTTGTAAGAGTACTTCCAGCTATAAGTCCCTTATAAGATAGAGTAGAGGCAAAAGTAGGTTTACAGTTGTGAGTATGCAAAACAGTTTATTCTAGTGTTATTATTTATTAATTAGTGTATTATTTTCTATACGGACAACTGTAAACCTGCTTTTGCCCCACTTTGTACATGACTTGCATATATTTTCTCCTATTCTGTGGTTGTCATTAAACTTTCTTGATGATATCCTTTGCAGTGTAAAAGTTTTTAATTTTGATGAGTTCCAATTTACCTATTTCTAATTTTGTTGTTTGTGCTTATACTTCTTTTTGGTGGTTGCATTCAGAATTAGCAAGGACTTAGAACTGTAGAAACGAGCAGTTGATCTGTGGAATTTCAGTTTCTTCTGAAATTATTTTAGTAAGAGACATGAGTGAGAGGATTGTTGTCAGTGAATCATAAAATTTTAAAAAGATATTTTAGGAAAGACCAAGAACGTGGCCAGAACAGTTTCCTACTGTGGTGCGTTTGTTACAAATGTGCTCTTACACTTTGCCATACAGTACGGCTTGCTGGTGCCCCGCTGGGGTGCTTGCAGCTAGTGAAGGTACTATATAGGAGGTCATGTGCTGTTTTCTGGTCCCTATTTAGTTTTATTCCAGGGTGAAACTCAAAAAGAACTAGACGACCTCTTCCTCTAGGACACTAGGTTTTGCCAGAGCACCTACACAGGACTGGTTGGATTTCTTGTCATCCCAGACTTGCTGAAATTGAGCCTCAATTTAGACCATTGTTTAGTGAATTATGTTTAGGACCATGGTATCAGAATATCCTGTAACTATTTGAGGTTTGACTTCTGGCTCAACATTCCTGTCACATGTTATCCAGCAACCACTCAGTCACTTTCAGTGATAAGGCACTCACTATTGCCCAGGGGGCCCATTTCCATCCTTTGACAGGTTTCTTGTGAGGATTAAAATGTATAAGGTACTGCCCTGGCCAGTGTAGCTCAGTTTGTTGGGTGTTGTTCAGGACACTGAAGGGTTGCTGGTTTATTCTGGTCAGGGTACATGCCGGGGTTTCTGGCTCAATCCTCAATAGGGTACGTGTAGGAGGAGGCAGCCAGTTGATGTTTGGATCTCATGGATGTTTTTTTCTTTCTCCCTAAAAATCAAGAAAAATATGTATTTTTTAAAATCCTCACTCGAGGATACTTTTCCATTTTTTTTTTTTTTTTTAAGCTAGGGTGAGAGGGAGGACGGGGAGAGAGAAAAATATCAGTGTGAGAGAAAAACATCGATTGATTGCTTCCCACATGACCTGGACCAGGGCCAGGGTTCAAACCCGAAACCGAGATATGTGCCCTTGACCAGGAATTGAATCCATGACTCTTTGGTCGGACACTCTAACTAATCACTGAGCCAAACTGGCCAGGGCAAGAAAAATATTTTTTAAAATGTATAAAGGTACTTAGTTGTAATATTTGCATATCATAGGCACTCCACAATACATGATAGCTCTTACTGTTTTTGTTGAAAAGTTTCTCCTTTGTTGAGTTAAAATCTCTCTTATTGGAGCTTATCCCAATTAATTCTTGTTCTTACCTCTGATGACCCCATTGAACTTTTTTTTTCAAAGCATAGCCTTCAAATATTAAAGAATTATTATATAAACTAAATAGCTACAGTTCTTTTTGTATTTTCTTATGTAACATTTAAAAAATCCCCTCTACTTTGCTAGTGGTTACAGTGGTTCCCAAATCTGTCTGCCCATCAGAATTGTCTGAGGAGCTTTTACTAAGTACCAGTACCAGAATGTGTCTGGTGTTGGGCTCAAATATATACCTTTAAAAAAGACATCCAGTTGATTCTGATGTATGCACTTTGAAACCTGTATGCACTTTGAAACCTGTAGCTCTAATCTATTAAGAGATAAGTCAGAGTGGTGAGTGTTAGCAAGTAGAGGTGCTGATTTACTGACCTGGTTCTGTAAAGCAGGGTTTCTCAACTTCTGCATTATTGCCATTTTGGGCCAGATACTTATTTGTTGAGGGGTGGGGGTCAGTCCAGTATATTTTAATATGTTTAGTAGTCCTAAGCCTGTAGATGCCAATAGCCTGCTCCCTTTTATCCATCAAGTTCAAAAGGAACAATGTATACAGATAATGTCAAATGTCCCTTGGGGGAGAAAGTCACCCCAGTTTGAGAAGCACTACCACAAAGGACAAAAAATTAATAGGTTTGATAGTTGGAGAGTAGCTAAAAGCAGCTCTCAACACATTTCCTTCTCCCAGTATACTCTTGCATAGATATTACAAGAAATAAAAAAATTGGGGGATGGGTTAATTCTTGTTTGTTTTAAATAAATCCAGCATATTTCAATTTTTCTAATTTTTTGACATACTATAGATTATGCATGTACTGTAATATACCATTAGCCCTAAAATACTGCTAGTCTTTATTATTATTATTTTTTTATTCTCACCCGAGGACATTTTTCCATTTTAGTTCAGTTAGAGTGTGAGGGAGAGAGACGGAGAGAGAGAGGGAGGGAGGGAGGGAGGGAGGGAGGGAGAGAGAGAGACAGAGAGAGAGAGAGAGAGAGAGAGAGAGAGAGAGAGACAGAGAGAACCATCGACATGAAAGGGACACATCGAGTGGCTGCCTCCTGCACGACCCCAACCAGGGCTGGGGACAAACCACAACCAAGGTACATGCCCTTGACTGGAATCGAACCCACGACTTAATTGTTCTAACCCCTGAGCCAGACCGGCCAGGGCTACTGCTAGTCTTTAAACCTTGTTCATAATATTAAAAGTCATAACAGTCTGATACATCCTCCAAGAGCAGGAAAAGAATCCTCCAAATACTCTGTTACTGATATTTATCCTTCTGTGTATATGCCACCTCCCTCTACCCCCTTTCCCAAACCACACAGACACTTGCTTTAGAGGAAGAATAGACTCCAGGATGAGCATCATGTGAGCTCCTGTTTGAACGTTTCTATTCAACTTTGTGTTTCAGTGAGAGCTTATAAGAAAATTGTAGAATTGAGACACCTCCTGGAAATTGCTGAGAGCAACTATAAACACTTGGGAGGGATAACAGAAGAAGATCTAAAGCAGAAGAAAGAACGGCTAGAGTCTGAAAAGTAATGTCCTCCAAACTTTAATGGTTTGTTTTTAGTTCTCTCTCTAAATGCCATGTGAGGATTTATTGACCAACAACTTGTTTTGTTTTTTGTTTTTTAATCCCAATCAAAGGGTGTAAGATTCTATCGTTTTCTTTCCAAGTCCCCAGATGGACAAGGTGTTAAGATTTTTTTTATTGTGGTAAAATACACATAAAATGTATCATCTTACCTATTTTTAAGTACAATTCCGTAGTGTTAAATACATTCACATAGTTTGCATAATCAGTCTCCAGAACTATTTTCATCTTGCAAAATTGAAACTCTATGGAGTTAAGATTTTTTTTTTGAGACACAGCTACTTTGAGGTTTTTAACTAATGAAGTCTCTAATCATCCCTATCAAATTGGACTGCTTACTCATGCATCTTGGGCCCAGTGCTGTGTTCACTGACCGTGAGCCATTGTACCCTCTACTTCTGTACCTGAATTGGCTGTCTGCACATTTGGCTCCTCCCTAATTAGTTAATGACTGCTGGAATAGGCTGCCTCATGCTAATTTCCTCCCACTGCCTCTTTGCTTTTCTGTCTGCTTTTGAGAGTGGACTGGGAACAAAGGGAGACAGGAGAGGAGACTTTCCATGTAATCAAAACTTGGGTCTGTAAAGAGCAGTACACATGGATCTTCCTCTTTCCTGCCCTCTCCTTTCTTTTTTGATTTGTCTTAAATACAGTGCATGGATGCTTTTCACTATTACCAAAAATAATATTTCGTTCATATTGGAGATTGGTTGAAAACAAAATCTGTTTTTGACAGGACTATCCAAGAGCTGCAGGGCCAGCTGGAGTATGAACGACTACGTAGAGAAAAATTAGAATGTCAGCTGGATGAATATCGAGCAGAGGTGGATCAACTTAGAGAGACCCTGGAAAATATTCAGGTCCCCAACGTTACGGCAGTGGTTAGTGTCCTTCTTAACACATTTATCTTTCTCAGGAAGTAGTATACAACAGTAACTGAGAGTTCAAGCTTTGGACTGGGGTTGTTTGGATTTGAATCCTGGCTACAACCTTTTTTTTAGTTTGAACAAGTCATTTAATGTCTCTACGCCTTAGTTGTACACTGGAGATAGTACTGTAATTTATACTTTCTAGAGTGTTGTAAGGATTAAAGGAATATTTCTCTATATATGTATTCCTTTATATATACACATACATATATGTATATATCCACATATGTGTTGGTTAGAACAGCAGCCTGGTCTATAAATGTGCAGTGTTATGGTTCTTATTATTATACCATATAAGGATAAATATTTACAGAGTAATCAATAAGAATTCTAAGGCAGTTAGAATTTTCTATTTCAACATTCTAAATAGTCAAAATAAAGTGCCTTGAAGGGATCCATATAAGAAATCATCAGCTTCTTAAAAGACCAGTATTAAGAATGGGAAAGAGCCAGCATGGCAGTTGTCATAGTAACCCTTTGTTCAGATTACAGAATAATAAAAAAGTAACATTTGTAACACTTTACAAAGTTCTTTTACATGTTATCACGTCATTTGATCTACCCTTATATAACATCTAAGGAAACCGAGGCTCAGAGAGGTGAGTTGTCTAAATTCACACAACTAGTTATGATGGGATCAGTATTCAGTCTCTAACTTTTGATTCCATAGCCTTAGCTCTTTTCATAATTCCCAGTCAGAATTATGCATTTGGAATTCAGAATATAGCTACAGAATATAGAAGAGTGCTTAGAGTGATAAGTGAAAAGAACACATATTTAGAAGGAAGCTAAAATGATACTAATGTGGAAGCAGATACAAAGAACAAATACAGAAGAGCAGGTGGAGTATTTCTGTGACAGTGACAGCAAGAAACCCCAATGGTGCTTGTATTTCAGGCCATCTAGTCTCTGAGTAGAACAGGCAGAACGTACACTGGGGAAACTTTGACTCCTGCTCTCTTCTGTGAGTGAAGAGCCATGAAGTGGTCCTTGTGGACTGCTCATGTGACATAGTGTAGGGGTTCAGGGACATTTCACATTTTCTTTCCATAGGAACATTTTTTTCTTCAGTCATCAAGGCTGAGTTAGTTCTGTTCCAGACCAGAATCACCAAAATCTGATTTATAACGCAAATTTCCTGACACTTTAAATTTTATTTTTCACAAACTATCATTAATCTCTTTAATAACTACTTTAAAATAACAAAATAATATATGTGCTTCTTGTAAATTATTAAAAACAGGGCAGACATTTCTCTTCATACTGAGTTCCACTCTCCAGAGGAAGCTACTGTTAATGATTTGGCATGTCTCATATCAGATGATATTCTATTAATCTAGAAACACATATGAATATTTCAATGCATATACAAATTCAAACACTTTTCTGGGTTTTGGTATCTCACCAGTGCTTGATTTTCCATGGGATATAATTAATTATAAATAATTATTGTCTTCATTTTCAGAATGTTCATCTTGTACCACCCTTAGCCCCTGGGGATACATTAGTATAGAGGGACCAGCCCGTGCAGCCTGTTCTTTCCCTGGAGGACAAGAGGACACACACTTTTCTTGAACTACCACTTTTACTCCAAATATGTTCCCTCTCCACCTGCTGGCAGGAACTCTGCTGGCTTCCACAGTCTCCTCAAAGGGAGGAACTTATGTCATTCTTGTTCAGCTACCTTTTGAGTCGCTCCAAAATGATTGTCTACTTAGAACATTTTCATTTTTTAGGTATTTAAAAATATTCTCTTCTTGCCCAGAAGCATTTGTTCTCCGGGCAGGGTTTGATTTCATACCCTACAGCATAGCCTCCAAAACCTCGCTCTCTGTGAACAACGTGGAGGCTTTCAGGAGAGCTGACTCAAGGCCCCTATACTCTGGGCTCATCGTGTTTTGCAGTCCTACTCTAGGTTATCCAATTTCTCTCTCTCTCTCTCATGCCCACACCTTGACTCCTTTGCGTGTGCATTCGCTCTCTCTCCTAAGCTCCAAGGGCACTTCTTTTGCCTCTCTCTCTCTTTTTTTTAAAGATATGAATCATATCTTTTTTTCTTTTTGAAGAGAGAGAGAGAGAGAGAGACAGAGGTAAAGAAACATCGAAACATTGATTTGTTGTTCCTCTCATTTATGCATTCATTGCTTGATTTTTCTATGTGCCCTGACTGGAGATCAAACCCACAACCTTGGCATATCAGGACGATGCTCTAACCAACTGGGCTATTTGGCCAGGGCAGTAACCTGTTTCCTGAGCCCACACAGCCCAGCTGGCTCACTTTTTCTACTTCTGTGACTTTCTAAATGAACTTTTGCTTGTATTTGAAAACAAAAAAGGCTATCCAATTTTTGTAAATGAGCAAACATCACTGGCATGTAATGGCAGCTGCAACCCCGATACTGCTTATTTTCTTCTTCAAAAGCTTCTGAGTCTCACCCTGGCCGGTTTGGCTCAGCAGTTAGAGTGTCGGCCACGGTCCAGAGAGACCTGGGTTCGGTTCCCGCTAAGGGCACGTACCTTGGTTGCAGTTTGTCCCTGGCCCTGGTTGGTTCATGCAGGAGGCTGCCACTCGATGTGTCCCTTTCACGTTGATGTTTCTCTCTCTCCCTCCCACTCTATCTGAACAAAAAATGGGAAAATGTTCTCAGGATTAAAAAACAAACAAAAAAAAGCTTCTGGGTCTCGATTTCCCCATCTGTAAAATGAGGATAACATCCATCTCATGGCATTGTGTTGATGTTAAAGGAAATACTGTATTATAGTCTCCCCTCCTCGTAGCCTTTTCTCCTTTTTCCTTCCTTTCTTTCCATTTTTTGTGTTCAAGTTGAATAAACAAAGTCTGTGGATAAATAAAATGTGTAGAGCCGTATGCATTTAAAAGTAGTTTATTTTTGGGGTCTAAATAAATAAACTATAAATAAAATGAACTGTTCATGCAGTGCCCATTTATACTGATTCCTCAAGAAGCTCTGACTAAATCTTCTGCCACCTTCTGGTCAGGCCTGTGACTGACTGCAACTGTACCTTTAAAACTTTTTCACATGTGATAGAATTTGCGATAGTATAATTTTATACAGAAAAATTTTTTTAGGATAGTTTCTTAGTAATAGTTTGACCCATATTATGCTCTTTGATAACAACACCAGTAATAACTGGTTTTGATAATGATTATTTTTATAGTGCTTTGCTCACATACTGTCTTATCTTAGCCCACATTAAACCTCACCAGCCTTATTTTTTTCTCTTCTCCTACATGTAGCCTTTATTTCCTGAACTTGCCCCACCACCAGGCCTTTGTTCATTTTGTCCATGCCTTCCAGGCTATCAACTCGGCCTCCCAGAATCCTCTAAGAACCATCTCATTTATCAACCCTGAATTAATCCCCTTGACCACACACGATTTCTCCTTTTACCAAACACTTTGTACAGTTCTAATGACACCTCATCATTTGTATTTTATGTTAGTTGGGTACTTATTTTAGACATAGTACTGACATTTAAGTTCCATGATGCCGTCTAACTTACCTTAATAACATCTGCATCATCAACAAGAAGTTACTGAATACTTTGTTATGTGTTAGCCTCAGTGCCAAGAACTTCATATCTGGTAGATCTCCAAAACCAGCATCATTCAGGAAGTCATTGGTCCAGTGCTCTGGTCCATGTTTGCTAATCAAGAATGGTCAACCTGCCCTGGCCGGTATGGCTCAGTTGGGTGAAGCATTGTCCCATACACCAACAAGTTGTGGGTCATACCAAGGTTACAGGTTCGATCCCCAGTAGGGGGCGTGCTGGCGGCAGCTGATCAATGTTTCTTTCTCACATAGATGTTTCTATCTCTCCCTTCCCCTCTCTCTTAAAAAAAAAAAAAAAAATTAAGAATTTATTTATACAAAACTCTGAAAGAGCTTTAATCCAGAGTTGAAAATATTAGTATCATTAATTTTTTTTCTTTTGGGACAGATAATGTAGAAAGATGAAATGTGTCTAGGATAGAAATCTTATTTGGTTCTCTTTTTCTGCATTTGTAGGAAGATGACTCTTCTTGTGAGTCAAGCAAAGAGAAGAGGCGAGTAAAGAAAAAAGTGTCTTCTGGGGGAGTTTTTGTGAGAAGGTACTAATCAATGAAATAACTTTAAATAAACTTGCTTGATTTTTTTCTTTTATTTTAAAAAGTGACATGTTAATCTGGGTGAACTCTTCTAAAATTACTCTGATATACTATTACTCTAATTCTAAAGGCAGAAATATGGTACATAATATCAAAAGACTTGTTAAATTACATGGACTCAGTTGTACTCCCCTCCCAATATAATCTTTTTATATTTATGTAGACAAGTAAAGACTCTAGATTTATGAGTAATTCATTTAGCAAATATTCACATAAACTTTAAAATATATGGTACAGTCTAATATTTGAATGAAATTCAGTTCTAGATGTTAAAACTTATTCTAGTTGTTAAAAATTTGCCCTGGCTGGTGTGGCTTAGGGGTTAGGGTGTTGGCCTGCACATTGAAGGGTCTCAGGTTCTATTCCTGGTCAGGGCATGTACCTGGGTTGCAGGTTCGATCCCTGGCCCCAGTTGGGGCATGTTTGGGAGGCAACCAATTGATATATCTTTCTCACATCGATGTTTCTCTCTCTCTCTCTCTCTACCTCTTTCCCTTCAACTCTTTCTAAAAGAAATATATATATATATATGTATACACACACACGTGTGTGTGTGTATAATCAATGGAAAAAATATCCTTGAGGATTAACAAAAAAATTATCAAAAATTCTATTATAGCTTCATAATATAATTGTAATATTACTTTTACTTTCTAGAGAGTACCATTTCCTACTTCTAGGATAGATTTTTTTTTTTTTTTAATGTTTTAACTTTTCAAGTGACTTGACTTTTATTTATTTATTTTTTCATCCTCACCCGAGGACATTTTTCCATTTTTTGTTCAGATAGAGTGGGAGGGAGAGAGAGGAAGAGAGAGACATTGATGTGAAAGGGACACATTGAGTGACTGCCACCCCCACAACCAACCAGGGTCAGGGACAAACTGCAACCGAGGCACGCGCCCTTAGCGGGAACCGAACCCGGGTCTCTCTGGACCGCAGGCCGATGCTCTAACCGCTGAGCCAAACCGGCCAGGGCTCCAGTGGTGCGTGCTAAGGGTGCATGTCTCGGTTGCAGTTTGTCCCCGGCCCTGGTTGGGAGGCAGCCACTTGATGTGTCCCTTTCACGTCAATGTTTCTCTCTCTCTCTCTCTCTCTCCCAACTCTATCTCAACAAAAAATGGAAAAATGTCCTCGGATGAGGATGAGAAAAAAAAAAAAAAAGCATCTGGACTTGGGGAGAAAATGCAACCTAAGACCAGTCATTTTGGAAAAGGACAACTTGACAATAACCAAATATCTCAGGAAAGTTTTATAAAAAATGAAGATCAGCACTTATAAAAGGAAAAAGAAGAACATATGTGTGCTTACTAAGGATACCCATTTAAATAACCTGCTTTAAGATTCAACCCATTGTTCTGTCTTGCAAGTTCTATAAGAAAGGAATATAATGCCAAGACAAATTGGACAGAATAAGACACATGGTTTTATTATTATTTTTTTTCTTTTTTCCCCTTGATTTTGCTGACCAAGAAAACAACTATGGCAGGTCTGACTTCATTTTCCTCACTTTTCCTATTCAACCCCACTCCTCCTTGACCTGGTGAAGATTTATCACTCTCGTGGGGCAATTGTCTACATCCTGCCTCCCCTTGAACATCTGGTTGCTAGATTTTGGGCTTCACTGGCAGCAGCTTTTTGCCATACATCAGACTCTCCACCCTCCAGGTCCTGGCATGTACCTTGCATGAACACTAATGGCTATTGGGACCCAGTATCATTAGGACCAGTTTGCCCTGACATGAGTGCATGTGATTCCTAAGACCAGTACAGAGCTGGTCAAGGGTCTATAAGCAAGTATTACAACCCTTCTGATAACCAGTATAGTCATTACTGTTAGTTTTCCTGTGGTTTCCAATTGTCTTTCTCAGTCTGTAGTAATAATACTTGTCAACATTGGCCCTGGCCAGTTTGGCTCAGCGGTTAGAGCGATGGCCTGCAGTCCAGAGAGACCTGGGTTTGGTTCCTGCTAAGGGCATGTACCTCGGTTGCTGTTTGTCCTCAGCCCTGGTCGGTTGTGCGGTTGGCAGCCACTCGATGTGTTCCTTTCACATCGATGTTTCTCTCTCTCTGTTCCTCTCTCTCCCTCCCACTCTACCTGAACAAAAAATGGAAAAATGTCCTCAGGTGAGGATAAAAAAAAAAAATAGTTGTCAACATTGGGTACTTACTATGTGACAGATCTGTGCCAAGTCCTTTACAGATATTCTCTCGATTCTCACAATAGCTGTGTATGATAGATATATTTTATACATGGAGGTTAAATAATTTTCCCAGAATCAGACAGCAATATGGGGCCAAGATTCTAAATCTTAGCAGGGAAAATTCAGAGTCTGCATTCTTAACCCCTACTGTAATTCCCAAATCCAACTTTTCTCTCACTATCTGGGACACACAGCCTTATTTTTTCCTTCTAGTCTGGTGACCTTAAAGTTAAACTCAATCCTGGAAATAGTCTGTTATACTTGCTCCAGTTTTCTCAAGGCTTTGTCTCTAGTCTCTCTCTCTGTATAAGTGAGGTAGGAAATAGAAGAACAGCGTTGTATTAGAAATATGCACCCTTGTGGCAGAGGTCCCCTGGATGTCCCCCTATATCTATCCCCCCCTTTTTAAAAAATAATATTAGGACTTAACCTGATCTTGTGGCTGCTCAGGATAAGGTCTTACTTTCCAGCCTCTTTTGCATCCAAGATGTGGCCAATAGATTGTGAGCAAAAATGGTGTGTATAACTTTAGGGTCATGCCTCGGAAAGGGTTTGCCCACTTCTTGTCCATTTCTTCTTCTGGAATGTGGATGTGGTGGTGAGTCATTAGACCTTGTGAATGAGGGCAATGCAGGGATGTTAGAGGAATATGGTAAGTAGGAGCCTGGCCCCTGATACATGCAGCTGACATACTAGTCCTGGACTGCCTACACTTGGATTGTAGGTAAGACAGAGATAAACCTCTATATTATTTAAGCCACTATTATTTGGGGTTTATTATAGTAGCTAAATCTAAATTGTAATACAACCCCCAAATTATATATATTTTATTATAATCACAAAAATATATTATCATCTTATGTATGGTGTTTTCCAATCAATCATCTGATTTTTTTGGACACCAACTGGGTGTTCAACAATTCAACTCAGAAATCAGCTACCCAGAGTTACCATCAGATTCTACAAGTTAAGGGCTTAGTCTCACAAAACTGCTCTCACTTCAGACACCATTTGCAAGTCCCAGGTTATCATGGATATTTCTAATTGCTGTTCATCTGGGGGTTCCATATCACCCTCTTCAGGTTCAGTAATTTGCTAAAATGACTCACAGAACTCAGGAAAACACTTTACTTACTATTACCACTTTATTAAAAAGGATACGTCTCAGGAACAGCCAAATGGGAGATGCACAGGGCAAGGTATGGGGTGAAAGGTGCGTAGTTTCCATGCCCTCTCTGGGTGTTTCACCCTCCCAGCACCGTGATGTGTTCACTGGGTTGTGATTTAATTCAGTGTCCAGCTCCTCTCTTCCTTTTCCCTCCCTGAAGGCCGAGGTAGGGGGTAGGAGAGACTAAAAGTTCAACTCTCTAATCATGCCTTGGTCTTTCTGGCAAACCAGTCCCCACTCTGAAGCTATGTAGTGGCTCCTAGCTACCAGTCATCTCAGCATAAAAAGACACTCTATCACTCTGGAGATACCAAGGATTTTAGGAGCTGTGTGCCAGGAAAACTAAAGCTCCTTTTCTAAACCTCTATCACTCAGGAAATAATAAGGGTTTTATGAGCTCTGTGTCAGGAACTGAGGACAAAAACCAAATATATATATATATATATATATACACACACACATATATAATGCCACGTTATAGTAAAAAAGTAAAAATATATACTATAAAGTAAAAAAGATGTTACAAAGAGATATAGACAAATTTTTTCCCCCATGCCTCAGTAGATTGTCCATCTCTTGAAATAGAAGACTGTACGTGGAGATTACTAGAGTATTGAGTAAGAACTTGAGATTTGGAATTTAAGTCTGTGTCACTTATGTGCTTTGTGACCTTGGCAAGTTACTTAACTTTGCTTAGTTTGTTTCTTTAGCTGTAAAATGAGGATAATATTACCTGCCTAAGAGGATTAATGTGAAAAACAGGTGAGTTGATACATATTTTCTCTTAGCATACTCACTGTTGTAGTCACTATTCTACAAAATGACAATCACCAATTTCAGTGTTGGTGACCCACAGCCTTTTCCACTGCCGCATTTTTTCTTTACATTACAAAGTATTTAAAACTTTTGAATATTTAAAACTTTAAAATTTAAGATGTTATATATCTAAATTCTTAGAGATGGATAAAAATAGACAGTATAAGCTTTAAATTATCTTTTTCTTTATCCTCACCTGAGGACACTTTTTCATTCTTTGTTCAGATAGAGCAGGAGGGAGAGAGAGAAACATCGATGTGAAAGGGACACATCGAGTGGCTGCCATCCGCACGACCAACCAGGGCCGGGGACAAACTGCAACCGAGGTACATGCCCTTAGCGGGAACCGAACCCGGGTCTCTCCGGACCGCAGGCTGACGCTCTAACCGCTGAGCCAAACCGGCCAGGGCTAAATTGTCTTTCAAATATGATGAAGATATACTGCCACCAAATAGTATGAATGGGCAAGTCAGGATCTAGTCTATGGCCATAAACAAGGTGAAGGTAACTAATCCTCTTGGAGACTTACATGTACAGAAAATGCCAAAAAGTTTGTGTTCTCAGAAACTGTAAGTGAAACGTTCTCACCACACCCATAATAAAATATTTAAAGTATTAAAAAGTTTGGATTAAGATTGAGATCTATGCATATTATTTATTCCACAGGCATTTAAGAAGTACCTCATATATGCTTAGAGGCCTTCTGGGAATTCAGTTTAGTATAAGAAACAGACGTATACAACAATAGCTATTTTATAGTTGGTGCAAGTGCTAGAATAGAGGTGTAGTTTTGAGGTACATGGGAACACAATCTTCTTATTTTTCATTTCAGCTATTTCCGTTCCCTAAACAAAAACCTATCTAAACTTCAAAACTAAAACCAAAATGAAGTGTCCATGGAAAAATATAGGATCTAGAAGTAATGGGGATTTGGGATGGTGTATATACTTCTATTCCATTATTGGCTGCAAAACACTTCACTTGCTAAATCCCTAAAGATGGAACAGATCTATTTTACCATTAATGGCTATGAACTGAGAATATGCATCTTTATTTGTTGAGGTTTGAGGAGCTCCAATAAATGGCATCCTCTCCTTTGCATCTGGGTTGTGAACCTAATTGAGATGAAAAACAAATTGAATTGATATAGAGTCCTAAAGAGTACCTTTATTTACTAATAAAACTGATATTGGAGAATATGGTTTAGATCTTCACTAAGTTTCCTATCACTGAACCCCAGAATTGGACAAACTTATTCACCCTGCTTCAAGCATCATTGTACTGGGTGTGTGTGTGTTGTGGGTGGGTGGGTGGGTGGTGTGTGTGTGTGTGTATCTGTGTGTGTGTAGGCTTTACCCTGCAGAGGAGACTGAGCCTGATCCCACAGGAGCAGAACAGAATGAATACTCTCTGTAGACAGGCTGGTCCCAAACAAGAGTGGGGAGGAAGTGGCAACAATACAGTGCAACAACTTCAAGTCTCTATTTCCTGGTGGTTTACCGGTCACTTAGTACGATTTGATATCTAGAGCTTACCAACTAAATTATTTTCAAAGTGCACTTAGGCCCTGTTTTTCTTTTCACTTCATTTCACCTGGGGCAGGGCAGATGAGGGGAGGAAGAGTGATGACAATGTTATACTACTGAAGTTTCTTTCACGTGGAGGGAAGTATGCCCTCTCACTATTTTATTATAAATTGTAAGAAACCAGTAATTATTTACTCGCTTACTGTCTGTCTATTTACTCGCTTACTGTCCGTCTTCTCCACTAAGGCTGTCTGTTCCATGAGAATGAAACTGTGTTCATCTTTGTGCACAGTTGTCTGGCACTTAGCAGGCATTCTCACTTATTCAGTGAGTGAATGCACTGTAGTTTGTTACAATGGAACTTTTTAGTCCTTATTTATTAATCTAATAAAATTTTATCTATGGTGTGCCAAGAATTTTCTTAGGCAAGAGAATTCTGAAATGGAAATGAATAAGAACATTAACAGAATATTAAAATAGAGTTTTGTTTTGGAAACAACCCAGCAGTTAGATCTTTGAAGAAAATTTAATTGGAAAGCCTCTGATTCTCACTTACTGGACAATAAGGGCTAGTCTTCAACTGCTCTATTCTTCACATTCCTTCTTTAAAACTAAACAAATGATGGGGTTACTTATAATATAATGAATAAATAATGGATAATCAAACTTTTTTTTTTATCCTCACCCAAGGACATTTTTGCATTTATGTTCAGATAAGAGTGGGAGGGAGAGAGGGCGGAAGAGAAAGAGAGAGAGAAACATGGATGTGAGAGAGAGACATTGACTGGTTGCCACCCACACAACCCCAACCAGGGCTGGGGATAAACTGCAACCAAGGTACGTGCCCTTAGCAGGAACTGAACCCGGGACTCTCTGGTCCGCAGGCCGACGCTCTAAACGCTGAGCCAAACAGGCCAGGGATGGATTATCAAACTTTTAAAGCTATTGCCAAGGCATTATGAAATCTTCAGCACTTTCTAGCCGTGGCTTTTTAATCTGGTTAAAACTGAAGGTCTGAGTTGAAAATATTTTGTACTTTCCTTGAAATTACATGTATTCTATTAATAGATACTGTTATATAAGGAAAAATATATAGTAGACCCAATAGCAAGAAAACAAAAGTATGAGTTTCTTGAGAGTAGGGACTATATATTAATAAATGTTTGCTGAATTTAAGTGCCATAAGATAAAGCTTTGTTTTATGCAATAAATTTGAAGCAGGACAAATGAGTTTTTGTGAATACAAATCTAAAAATATATATGTAATAGCCCTGGCCGGTTTGGCTCAGCAGTAGAGTGTTGGCCCACAGACCAGAGTCACAGGTTTGATTCTGGTCGAGGGCACATACCTTAGTTGCAGTTCGTCCCAGCCCTGGTCGGGGTTGTGAGGGAGGCAACTAGTCAATGTGTCCTTCTCACATCAATGTTTCTCTCTCTCTCACTCTATCAGAAGATAAATAGAAAAATATCCTTGGGTGAGGATTATAAAAATATGTGTGTGTGTGTGTAATAATCAGGGCTCAAGATTTAGCAATTCTACAGATTTCATATTAAATGTCATACACTGACACTAGAGCACACATTGTAAAATTTTAAATTTATTGTTTTTAGTTGTTCATTACAAAAAAAAACAAATAATCTACAGCTATATGGTAAGTCACTTTAAAAATCCAAACAACTTTCTTAATATATCTTATTTTATATGAAAAGGTAATTGTGCAATAGTTGTCAAGAAAGTTGAATAACAAAATATGTAGGCAGCAGATACCAAAGAAATCTATATGATTTACACAACTGGTCAAGCAAACACAAGAAAACTCTGGTTTAGTTTCTATGGACTATCAAAAGGATAATGACAAAAGGTCCTTCTGTCTCAAATTAATCAGGTTTTCAATGGCAGCTTTTCAACATAATAAAATAAAGACATAAAAAACAAAGACAATAGACATCTTATTCTAAAACAGTTCTTTTTAGTCTATATGTACTTTGAATAACCTTGTATTAAGTTTTGCTGCAACTTTCAAGGTTCCAAGTACATCTACCCTGGTGCAGTGTTTTAAGAAGTCAATAGAAGCAGCAGCAGGAGCATAATATAGTCGTTTCACTGCTACTTCCAGATTCTGTAAAATCCCAATGCTATGGCCAGGCAAGTAAACACTGAGGCTGTGAACAGAAGAAACCATGTTAACAGGCCATGCATTTGTGATTATTTTGCAGAGAGAAACAGAATAATGTCACCTTCAATTTAAATGAAGAACACAAAACAAGGGAAATCCAATCAATTTTCTATCTTAGGTTTTCATTCCCTAGAAAACTAAGCTAAAGATAAAGGATATCCTTTAGGGCAGAATTGATAACAATTCTTACATCTTAAACCCAATAAGGATGACAATAATTTAAAAATGTAGGTCATCTGTCAGAGTCTTTAAACTGTTTAAAGTCATTATTAACATTAGTATTATTAACAGTGACTAAACAATTATGAACTCTAATTTCAATCTTGTAAGTGCAAAACTATTTCACTTATACTTAAAAATTACGCAGCTAATAATACTGACATATCATCCATGAGAAGAAAATTTTGCCTTTTCATACATTTAAAAATAATTTTTCTCATAACCATTAAAATTTATATTAAAAATATATAAATAAAAAGTTAAATTGTAATGAAATCCTTTAAAAAAAAGAAGAAAAGGCACAAGAAGCATCAGACTTCTTAAACAGTTAATATACCACCTGTCCTTTGTTACATCATTCTGAACCTTCCTGTTTTCCTTACGAAGCTGAATCTGGGCGAGGCTTTTAGGGACTCCCTGATTTCTAGTTTGTTTAAACAGTCATGACTCTTTTTTTTTTGGTCCATGCACAAAGATATTACATCATTATTTACATAGAGAAAAATTAGAGATAATCTAACTATATTATAATAGAAGAAATCTATAATACTGGATGGCCTATTGTACAGCCATTAAAAATGACAATGTACCCACAGAATAAAAGACTAAATAAAATATGTCAGTAATGATTACTTCTAATTGGGGGGATTATGGATGATTTAAATTTTCTTATAATATTTAAATAGCTCTATTAAAATAAAGAATCTGAGATGAAGGGCAACCTTCTTTGACTAAAGACACACGAAACAGACTTTCATAGTAAAGCTATCCTAATTTTAATATGTAAATTTTATTATACATTATCCCATCTGATCCCACTACTTACTGAAAATTGATTAATGACTGATCATTTCCTTAAAACAAAAAAAAGGGACGAGGTCTAAGACACATAGGGAATGAGGACATTTAAGGAGAAAAGTTTAATGCTAAGAGTTTTGTCTTGGTCAATTATACATTCTCCCACTTTGATCATGCTACTATTTACCATGCTCCAGGCATATGCTGAGCAATTACATACATTATCTTATTTAACCCTATTTAAAACCCTATGAGGTTGGTGTTATCATCCCCATTGTGCAGACAAGCCCAAAGCTGTATTGCTACAAGTGATGGAACCAGGACTCAACATTACCTGTCCCTGACTTCAAAGTTGTTTTGTTTTTAAAGAAAATCATTCTATTATCCTATTTATCGCATGTCACCTGAAGGACTCAATCTTAATTTGTCATATTTTGGACCACATAGTGCTATTTAGGTGGTATATTTTTTGCTAACCCAAATAGCTGATAAGTTGTCTTAGACTACTAATGAGCACTTTATTGTGAGGAAGGAAAATCTAACACAGTGGGAACTGTATTTAAGTTTCTCACTTCTGTTGTCAACTGTTACTTCTCATTGTTACACTATGCCAACCCCAAATTCTTTCAAATTTGTTTATCTTCTATGGCCTAAGACACTTCCTTTGGATATGTAAAATGTCCGGATGAGCATGTGCCTCGTACACCTTAAGTATTCTGTATTAGATTTTATTATGTATCTGCCCAGAACAGAATCTGCCATATTAACAGTATAGATTCAATGGAAACTGCCATTATCTTACAGCTCTTGCTTCTTCGGCAACAGTGATCTGGGTCAATCGGTGGTGGTGTCTGACCCAAGATAGGCCATTCAGATCCCTTCCTTGGGATTTTCTGAATTAGAACTAAGGAAAGGGATAGTATTTCTCGTTAGTGAAACTGGAATGGTATGAGTCTGGGAGCTCCTGGTGGTCATGATTCTAATCCATGGAGGAAGCTGGTATAAGAAAATGAGGCAAATATTCAGAGACAGGATACAGAGAAAGTAGTGATTCCAATTATCCTTGGGCTGCAGCTATACCTCTGCCTCTTTTCCATAACTCAATATGTAAGCCAACAAATTCCCCTTTATGCCTACGAAAGTTCGAGTTGGAAGTATGATACTTGAAACTAAATAGCGCCTTGGCTGATCCATGCTGGGAAAACAAAATGATTAAGATTTACAATTTTAGAAGGAGTTCTTCTCTAAGGGAAACATAAGACCTTTACTGCTGGGGCTTTATTAGTATTTTTTCTTTGTTCATGAATGAATTCAGTATGTGAATCTCAGATATTGAGTATAATTGTCTTAAGTATCTCAGGTATTCTAGGATCCAATGGATCCACTCATGACGTCAACTTCTCACCTGCTGAGAGTGTGGGATTCATATTTCCTAAAAGGCTTGCCAGTAACAGCAGCATTAAACCAATATTTGGAGAAGAACAAGGAAAGAGAAAGACAGCCTTCAGAACTATTGGCTGTAAATCCTCACTGAACAAAGGAAAGGAAGGTAACTTAGGAGAGGTATTTTTCCAAACAATGACTTGCTAATTTCATTTGCCACTGCCCTTAAGTCTATTAGAGTCAGCCTTGTATTTATCCATTACTGAATGAAAGCCTTATGGAGACCATCATCATCTTCAAACAGAGTATAAAAAATATTTTATTTTTAACTAAGATACTGATTCTTTCGGTAAATATTCTAGGAAGCTGAATGGCATTTAAAGCTCTTCCTAACCTGGGTTGCTTTAGAATTTGTTTTGAAAGTGGGAACACACACTCCATACTGGGCTGTTTGGAAATTTCCCCTGAGCTTTACTACTGAATTGATCTACAGTTCCAGAGACTGCTAGAATGGAGGTTTTCAAAACTTGTTTTCGCCTTGGACCCCTTTCTTCAAATGAATCTTCAGCAGAAGCCAATGTTTTAAAAATACAGAAGCTGAGCCATTCAAGTTGAAGAAATATAGAGGGTGTGCATCGCTGAGCGCTGGGGGCCGGGTGCTCCATCTTTACTCCTATTGCCACCTCAACATAATTAGCGGCTGCCAAGAAAACCACTGATGGTGTATATAAATCAGCAATTTTATTTTGGACAACAGTTCAATAATATGAAAATTTTGAAATGTGCACATCTCTCTGACCCAAAATATAGATGTGCAAAGCAGTTTATACAGAACTACTAGCATGAAGGCACAAAGGGGTGTGTGTCTATGTTTACTCAAACATAAATATATACATATGGCTGTTCAGTGCATTGTTTTTAATGACACACCGGTAGCAGAATGTCAAAAGATGTTTGGATAAATAAATTATGGCAGTTTCATACAATGGAATACTGTGCTTTCTAGTAAAAAGATGTCTATTGATGTGAAAAGATATTCAAGATTTTTGGTTAAATTTTAAAAAGTTGTAGTCTGTACAATATGATCTAGTTATTATTTTTAAAAAATTGCAATGTTTACATAAAGAAGAAAAAGCCTAGAAAGATATATACTACTAATAGTAAATACCTATTAGGAGGGAGTGGAAGGCTTTTACTATGTTGTTTTTGAATTATATGAAGCATTTATAATGAAAATATATTACTTTTTAGAGAAAGAAAGAAAAGTGTACTATTTGACCAGGGCATTCTTCCTACCTCCTTGGGGTCCTATAATTGGTTCAGGTCCCATGGTACTGGAGGAGCACAGTATGAGACAGATAATCTAATTTGGGGGTAGTATTTATGCTCAGTCAGTTGGATTCAAGATAGGAGGTATTTTTCCCCTTTGCTTGCTATGATTTTGAATAGCCTATATATATTTTAGTTATGTTTGCCTATAAGTCCACTCAAATACTGATGGAAGAATGCAGCAATAAAAACATTTTTTTATTGTGGAATACTCATTTTATCTATCTTTACATCATTTTGTATTTGTGTTTATATATTTCTTTGATATCCATTAGTTTTTTCCTATTAGTAAGTTGCAAAGTTGCCTGTTAAACTTTTATCTTAACCTTATTGCCTTTCAAACTTAAGATTCTTCACCCAATGCATGGACCAAGCAATAAAGGAAACTTGTTATAGCTCCTCTATTTTTTCTTCTGTGCTGGCCATGGTTACCTTGGGAGGTAGGAGCTGATAGGTCTGAAAATCAAATGACAATAATTCCTTTCTCCAACAAAGACAGCCTTACCTGCAAGATAACGAATTGTCTCAAGCTTGTTAGATTCCATTAGTGTTTTTAAAGAAGCAATTTCAGTGTCAATTTTATTACTGGTCTCTGAAATAACACTTTTGGTTTTGGTATCCTGTAGTAAATAAGAATAAAGACAAATAAGTTTTTTTTTTTTCACATATCAGAGTTTATTTTTATTTTGAAGATATTGTAAATAATGATTTTACTTTCTAAAAAATGATTTGTTAAAATGTATTAGGATTCTACTTTGAGACAGCAATCTTGGAATGTTGATTATATCTTTATAATAAATTTTTAAGTGATTCTTAAGAAAGCAAAGGTTATCTCTAAAATAATAGGTAATCAAGAAAAAGCATGATAAAGTATTATGTTATAGTCCAATCTAACTTCTTTTAAAGTTACATTTTTTTTATTTTTTATTAATTAATTTTTGTTACAGATGTTTCTCCTTTTTCCCCCACTGATTCCCCCCTCCCCCTCCCTCCCTGCCCTTTCCCCAGTTTGTTGTCCATAAGACAAATAAGTTTTGTCCTTATACATTACTGGCAAAAATATTCACATGAGAAAACTTTATTTATAGGTGAATTGTGTATTACAAAAGTCTTAATTGGGGAAACACAGTAAAAGCAGTGATATTTTAGAAATCCATTAGTGAATGTTACAAACTGATGAAAAATATTCCTTCTACTTTGATAATTGGAGATCATTTATTAGGATTATCACATTCTGTGCACATTCTACTAAAAGCCTCATAGTAAGATATTTGAGGTTTAAATATATAACAGGATAAACTAAGAAGAAAAAATTTCAGTCACTGAACTATCACTTTATGTGTAGAAAGTCCTGAGGGTAAGATAGTTAAAAATTTAAATATATTTTGCAAAAGAAAAAACCCAACCAGGTTTACAATGTAAACTGGCACTAACATGAAAGGAAATGGCAGAAATGCTTGTTCGTTAACACTGAATGCTACGTGTATAGGAGCTAAGAGATAGGAAGAGAGAGAAAATGGTACTTAGGGCTCAGAAATTAGCTGTGAGAGAATTTTAAAATTTCCTTATCTCCTTTATCTGGACAAAAAGTAAGAGACAAGAATTGGATGCTAAGAAGGACAAATGGGACCTTCCTTTCTATTAAATTAGAAGCAAGCAAGAGTGCTTGCTGTCTCTTCTGTCCAAATGACTTTTTTCAATTCTCACTCGAGGATATTTTTCCATTGATTTTTAGATAGAGTGGGAGGAAGGGAGGGAGAGAGGGAGAGAAAGAGAGAGAGAGAAACAATGATGTGAGAGACACACATAGACTGGTTGCCTCCTGCAGGACCCTGACCAGGGCCTGGGATTGAACCTGCAACCTAGGTATGTGCCCTTGACCAGAACTGAACCCGTGACCCTTTGGTCTGAGGGCTGACGCTCTAACTGCTGAGACAAACTGGCTAGGGCTAGACCAAATGGCTTTTAATTCTTAAGAAAAGGACTAGCTAAACCAGAAAGCTAGGTTTTACTCAAGCCACAGAGATTAATGATTCCAATTTAGGATTACTGAGAAGGTAACTATTAGTAACGAGTACTGTATAGGGTTTAAAATCCAGGTTCATATCCCACCTCTACCACTTACTGGCTGCATGACCTTAACATCCCTGTGCCTCATTTTATAAGTTGGTAAAATTTATAAAATTACGGAGGCTGATATAAAGATTAAATAAATTAACAGACAGAAGTAAAGCAAGTAGAACAATATCTGACATATAATAAGCACTCATTAAATATTTAATTTTTTAAAATTTAAAGATAATTAATTTAATCTAGACACTCACTTAAGTACTAATTGTGAATCCTTATCTTTTAAAGAATACTGTAGTTCTTTTTTTTTTTTCCAGCCCTGGCCAGTTTGGCTCAGCGGTTGAGCATCGGCCTGCGGACCAGAGAGTCCCAGGTTCGGTTCCCGCTAGGGGCATGTACCACAAAAAATAAAATAAAATAAAGAACAGTTCTTTTTTTTTTTCTTTATTGATTTTAGAGAGAGACGAAGGGAGAGGGAGAGAGACTGAAACATCAACAAGAGAATATCAATTGGCTACCTCCTGCATGCACCCCACTGGGGATCAGGCCCACAACCTAGGCATGTTTCTTGACCGGGAATCAAATTAGCGACCTCTTGGTGCATGGCTCAACCACTGAGCCACACTGGCCAGGCAAACAGTTCTTTTTTATGTAAAAATAATTTAGTTTAAAAAAGTATGCTACCTGGAAAGCTTGACTCTGACTCAGAGGTCACAGTTCTGGTACTATCATCCACCTGGTGGCAGTTATCCCTAGTGCTCATTAACTATAAAAGTTATGAGGAAACCATGGATTCTATAGGGCTAGCTGTTTAAAGTCCAAACTTATAAAATGATACACATAAAAGCAGTTACACAAGGCATGAGAGCTGTACACAAGGGAACTTTTTACATACTAACTTACCTTTTTGGTAAATTCTGTGGTTGCTTCCATAAGTTTCTTTTCTTGATCTGTAAACTAAAGGATATGATGCATCAGGAGGTTAATAAAACAGACTAAAAGGGATTAAAAAGCAATAAGTAACCAAGAAAGTACATTTAAAAGCACATTACCATATCTGTTACTCTGCTCCTTTCTAGGTTGATGTCCAGTTTATTATCTGCTCTGATTCGACCAGTTTCATTCTTTAAGGAAAATTGAAATATTTAAAAAGTCATCTTGTAATGAATATTTTGAAATTAATCAAACATTTTGAAATGGGAAGAAGTTTCACTTACTATCAACTGTTGCTTAACTTGTTCTAATTCAATTTTCATTTTCTAGATATAAAAAAAATAACATACATTTGGCATTAAACCAAAAGCCCATATTATGATTTTTTCATAAAATCTGAAATCCTAAATTAGCAAAAATTGGATGATGTATGGATTTCTAGTACAGAATTTGATTAAAAATAAAATTCTTAAAAATGAAAGAATAATTCATCATAATCAGAAAATCTTAGAAAAACATTAGAAAATATATTTGTTTTAGTTTTCCACTTTAAAAAAATGATGGATATCCTAAATTTAAAAATAGCTAGTGGCTAACAAAATTCTGACTGAATTACAAAAAACACATTTTTCTCTTAAATGACTAATCTGTGCAGAACCAAATAAAATGGAAAATGCCACATTAATTTCAGTTCTGAGAACATTATACTATGAGCAATGCTAAAATTATATAGTTGTGTGATTTTTAGACATACAAGATACAACTCTTATTCTTTAGTATGCAAGCAACTATGCTTTATACACAGAAAGATTAGGTGTGGTTAAACATATAGTCTGTTTTAATCTAAAAACTTGTAAATAATTATTTAATAACCACATAAAACTGTTATTTGGTCCTATTATTACCAAGCCGACTACTTGTGAAATCAGTTATTTTATTAGTAATAAACTGAAACTTGTGTCACCTCATTCTCTGCTCTTAGATTTGCAAATTCACTTTTCTCTAGGATGACCATATCTTTCCTGATGGAGTCCAAATGAGCCATTAGCTGTTGTACTGTAATTTCCTAGAAAACAAAATAACCCAGTGATCTGTGGAATGCCATCCCCTTACATGGAATTGTTTTCATGAAACTAGTAAGAGTTTCATATGCTACAAGATACAGTGTCACTTGGCTAAGTAAAAAAACAAAACAAAACAGAACATATGAAACCTACATACCTGAAATATCAAAATGAAAAGGAACAGGAGAGTCAAGGAAGAAAAAGTACTTCCCAGTGAAGAGAAATAAATACAGTATCTAGAAACATTTATGAAAGAATCCCAATAAAATGCTTATTTAACATCTAAGAGTTCCTTAACAAATACTGTTTTTTAAAAATGCCTACATGGAAAGGGTTTTGTTGTCTTTTATTACTTTAATTTTGAAGGATTTTCTATCGTTAGAAAATTCCAGGGTACTGAATAAGACTGAGAAGTCAGGCAGTAAAACAAAATAGGTATTAAGTATGGTTTAAATAACTACCCCTTGTCAGCCTAACGTAAGTAGTGGTTTTTTAATTGACATTTCAGTGCTCTCTCGGTTGAAAATAGAAAAAGCAAGACACATAAAAATGAAAAAGAAAAAAAATTAAACATTTTTAGCAATTAGGTAGATTTTTATTTTTGTTAAACCTTTAAGCCAATTTGTATTTTATCCAAGTAAGTTTTCCCATTCCTGTTGGCAACACTATGAGGAAAATAATGTAAATACACACACACACACGCACACACAAAATAAAATTAATTCCTGGGTAACTTTCCTATATTTGGCACTTCAAAGAATGTGACAAAAAAGGTGGCCCCTATCTGACAGACTTATACAATTTTACTTTGCTAGGGAGGGACAGTTCTATAGAAATTATTTAAGGCAATCTTACAAAGAAAATAAAAATTTAACACTAGCCCTGACCGGTTTGACTCAATGGTTAGTGTCGCCCTTGGACCAAAGAGTCTTGGGTTCGATTCCGGTCAAGGGCACATATCTCTGCTGCAGGTCGTCCCCAGCCCTGGCTGGGGTTGTGTAGTAGGCAACCAGTCAATGTGTCCCTCTCACATCAATGTGATATTTCTCTCTGTGTCTCTCTCTCCCTCCCACTCTATCTGAACATAGATGGCAAAATATTCTTGGGTGAGGATTAAAAAAAAAATTAACACTAAACTCCTTCTTTACAAAAAGAAAAAGCAGATGAGGATGTAGCCATGAAAAAAGGACCTTCTATGACAGGGTATATAAATAAAACAAAAAAGCCCAAATAAGAACAGGATCACTAGTGGAATTCCCATTTTTTGGTAGAATTTTGTGGCCAGCAGCACGTTGTTGGGGTTATAGTCCTCCACTGACCAATATGGGTGGAAAGACTATTTCAAAACTCACCTGACTTAGAAAACAGGCTATCATAGTTCCAGATGCGTGACCAAGATATGACTCAGTCTTCAAAGGGTCTGGAATTCACAACATTCTCCAGTAACTCCCAGATGGCACAGTCATATGGAGTAAAGGTTAAAAATGTGTTTTGGAGACAAGTTGCCTGGTTTTGACTCCAAATGCTGCCATTTACTGTGAAACTTTGGGCAAATTATTTAACATCTTTTTTTTTTTTTTTTTTATCCTCACCCGAGGACACTTTTTCATTCTTTGTTCAGATAGAGCAGGAGGGAGAGAGAGAGAGAGAAACATCGATGTGAAAGGGACACATCGAGTGGCTGCCACCCGCACGACCAACCAGGGCCGGGGACAAACTGCAACCGAGGTACATGCCCTTAGCGGGAACCGAACCCGGGTCTCTCCGGACCGCAGGCCGACGCTCTAACCGCTGAGCCAAACCGGCCAGGGCTATTTAACATCTTTGATGTCCTCATAAGTAAAATGGAAATACTAACAGTACCTATACCTTATAGAGTTGTTTGGAGAATTTAAGCACATCAAATGCTTAAAGGAATACTTGGCACACAGTTAGCACTCAATGAATGTTGACTATTATTAATATTACCAGAGAGAGGGATGTAATGGTTGAAGCAGGACAGTGTAACTCCAATGTTTTGATGTGGGGACATTTTGTCTTAAATTTTAATAAAAAATTATTATTTTTTACTATGTACAACAGACATCCCTGAGTCTTATGCCTTCCCAATCCTCATCTATATAGTTGGGGATGGGAGTTCATTTTCCTTCATGCAGTTTTGCTTGAAATAGTCATGAGAATTAGTTCAGAAATCATATAGAAGTGGCTTTATGGGCTGGGCTAGTCAGTCCTAGTCCCCCAAAATGTCATTATGAAGGAGTTCTAAAACATTAAATACAATGTTATCTTTATTTAAATCTTTAATAAAATGTTATTACTGAGACTACGTGGAGAATAGTTGAAAATGTAATTACATATTTCTTGTGGAGTCTGAATCTGAGATAAGGAATTGTACTATGACCCTAATAGCCTCTTTATATCTCCACTTCCTCCTTTAAATACAGTTTGTGACTCAAAAAGGCCTACAACAGCATGGGTGTCCATCTTCAAAAACTTTAAATGGAAAAGTATAATCCAGTAACAAGTAGTAAAATCTATTAAGTGTAATCACTGTAACTATTGTGGAGCCACCAGAGAATATGAATAGAACTCAAATTATAAATGAATTTAGAATATAACTGTATTATCACATGGAGCAGACTTGACTTACTATGGCCATTCCTAAAGTGGTAAGTACGAATCTTGTCGCCTGATGGCCTCAAGCCTCAACCCCACCTTTCATGATGTCCTTATGCATTATTCTATCCTAGAGGTGAGGTCAGCAAGGGGATTAGGCTCAAGGATGGAATGGGATTTTAATTTTATACACCAGTAATAAAAAAATCAAAAGTTTAGTAGTAATATTCCTATATCCAATCCTACATTTTGAATAAATGATTAAATGTTCCTGGCAGCATAAAAATTTCTCAAACCACAGTTTCAACTGTCTATATAACAGGTAAACTTAAAGATCTGACTTAAGAGTATATTACTTTATTAAAAATATCAGTAGCTCCATTAGCTCTTTCAGGATAGCTCAGAGGTTTGGGAGAATTAAATGATTTTTCTTTAGTGGATTTAGTAGTCTGTTATAATTTTGAATAAATTAAGCTAAAATAATGTACACACAAATTTACAGGGAAGTTAAATCCAGGGGTTGAATCCTCTTGGTTCTAAATGTCTAATTAGAAATTATTGTAAATATCTTTAAAAAGTTTTTGATTCTTCATGACCTTTAATGTAATGAAACTTTATGCAAGAGCTTCTAATTTTGCACAAGAAAGAAACCCTAATTTCTCTTTGCTGTGAAATATTTATCCAAGGAAGCCAAAATTTGAAAAATTAAAAAAATATAACCATAAGGTTCTTATAGTAAATTAATTCATGATGACAAACTATGAATTATTCCCCAATTAAGCATATTGAGCTTATTCTGTCTTTACATAAAATCATTGTTTTGTCCATAGCATCACAATGACAACTCTTACAAATTACTCGGCCTCTCTGATCATTCTCCAGTGGCAAAAGAGAAAAATTCTCCCTATATTTAAAGGTTGTTAGAGGGGTTAAATAATATGTGAGAAGTCCCCAATATTGTGTTTCTTGCATCTTAAGTTCTTAGTAAATGGCATTATTTGACTTAAAGGATTTGTGTATCCAGTCAAATTAAAGCATCTCACCAGGTGATTTATGAAGTCCTTTCCAGCCTTCTAAGTTTGTGAAAATTAAGCAGAATATACACATGACTGCAATAAAATATTTTTATTATATAGAATGGTTAGCTCTTCTACTGTGGTGGGCTTTCAACAGGGAAAAAGTTGTTTCACTAACAATCTACCACCATCTCATGATTCAAATAATGTAATTATCTCACAATGAAAGATTTAATAAAATTTCACTCTGTGTTACCATAATTCTGTTATGACTATTCTAATTCCTTAATCTGTCTAGATACTGACTTTAGATTTTGCTTGTTTGTTTTGATCCCTTTAGAGAGAATAAGGAAGATACAAGTGTGTTTGGAAGGTCAGTGGGTAGACAGAGATGCAGTTATAAAAAAGATTGTCTAATAAAACTGTTAGAAGCGATAAAAATACAAATATTACCTGTTGAGCTTGAGTGACCATCTCCTTATAGACAGTATCCAAGCTGACATTTGATAAAGTAGTTAATACTGACACAATTGTTTCTGCTTGTGTTTTGTTAAATCCTGTAGGGAGCAAAAAGATATATTTTTAAAACTGCACATTCTTATCAGAATAGACAGCTGATATAAATTTCCCTATAAATCACTCTTTTTAAAATGGTTATAATAAAAAATTTGAGATTATGCTAAATTACTCATTAAGCACTCTACCATTTTAATTCTCTCTGCTCCATTTCCCCAATCTCCTCAACACTGGATATTACTAGTTTTTAAAATTTATTTATTATTTTAATTGTACATTTTTTTTGGAGATCATTTTAGTTTTATTTACTTTTTAAATAGGAAATGCATTTACATGATATAAAGTTGGGAATGTATAGAGGGTAAACAGTGAGAGGACTCTGTTCCAGTTATATTTTGTTGCATGGCAAACCACCCCAAAATAGGGTGCAAAAAAGAAATGAATGGGTCATTGTCCTTCAAGGTGTCTCTTTAGTTTTTTGTTTGTTTTTTGAGTGTATAATTGTCATAAAAAATGGTATTGCATTATTATTTTAATTTATACTTAAAATTTCCTGGTCAAGCATCTTTACATATATTTATTGGTTATTGATATTTATTTTCCTGTAAGCTGTTTATAGCTTTTCTCCATTTTCCCATAAAATTGCTGAACTTTTTCTTATTGATTCATATAAACTCTTTGTATATTAAAGCATTAAGCTGTCAAGTTTGTTACTAACAATTTTAACTTTATGGATATCCTTTGAGATACAGATTTAAATATTTCTGTAGTCACATCTGTTAGTCTTTACTTTCATTGCTTCAGAGTTTTGATGTGTTGCTTTTTCTAAAAATCTAAAAATATTCGATATTTTATTACTCTTTTATAGTTTTTAAATTTTTTACACTTAACTTTTAGTCAATCTAGAATTTATTATTTCAGTAAGGAGATCGTACCATAACTCATTTATTAAATAGTCCTTTCTTTCCCACTTTGTAATGCTTTCTTTAATGCTTGCTCAATCCTTACGTGTGTTTGATTCCCAATCTGTAATCAACTTTTCTATGTGGTATCACATAATCTAAATAATTGTTTTGGTATCTGGTCATTTTTTATGTTTTTAATTTTATTTGTTGCTGTTCTTAAACATTGTCCTTGTACTTCCACATGGACTTCAATATCAGCCTAGAAACTCCAGTTTTTTTTCTTTTTTACATAATTGGAATCATTCACATGTAATTTTATATAATGCTTTTTTCACTTTACATACCTTGAGCATTTTTCACATTCAAGTAATACCATTTTTATAACTGTAAAATATTCAACTGTGTGGATGGCACTTATATTTAAACAGTGACTCTTAACTGTTCCTAATAGTGATATTGTCTTGACTAGGTAATATATCAGGAGTGGCGTTAATTTACTTCTTTCAAGAGATACCCATGTTTCTTACCGTGAGTTTCTAAGTCCTGAACCAATGCATGAGTATCAAAAGTTAATTTCCTTTGTTCTAAAGGAGTTATGTCCACTCGCCTTATATCATGTTCTTCCTTGGTTGTGGTGGTTAAAAAGTCTGAAAAGAGAAGACAATATTTTTATTGCTTGTAGTAACTAATGGAAGCATCACACTTTAGTTTCTAAAGCAGTTTCCTCATTTATTTTATTTAAAAAAAAAAAAAAGTTTTTTTCCTTTACTGATTTTTAGAGAGAGAAAGGGAGAGGGAGGGAGAGAGAGAAACATCGATGAGAAAGAAACATGATGAGAGAGAACATCGATTGGCCGCCTCCTGCATGCCCCCCACTGGGGATCAGGCCCACAACCTGGGCATATGCCCTGACCACGAATTAAACTGGTGACCTCTTGGTGCATGGGTCGACGCTCAATCACTGAGCCACACCAGCCAGGCTCTTTCCCCATTTATTTATAATACAGTTCCAGATCTCCTACTTAGGAATTGTGCAATTTCAGACAAGGTAATTGATTCCTCTGAGCCCCTCTTTTATCCAAAGTGTCTAACATTATTTGGTATAGCAAATATTCAATAAATGTTTCCCTTCCTTCTTTTAGTATTCAGAAATGTTTTGTTATGCATCAGTCTAAAATTGTAATATACATCAAAAGCTTTGACTATGGCTGCCACATCTCTAATTACTGGAGAACATAAACTGCCCAACTCTCCTCAGTGCTAAGTTGTTTATAGAGCTATGATAATTTTCTATATCTCATCCAAAGCAGCTTTCTGTACTCCCACTATTACATATTCAGTTTATTTCCCACATAGTTCTGTTCTAATCTTGTTTACTGTTTGTCTCTCTGAATCACACTATAAGCTCCATGAAGCCCTGTTTTTCAGTAATGCATCTTCAATACCTAGAACAGTGCTTGGCAAATAGATGGGTTACAGTATTTTATTGCTGAATCAATGACTTTGATTTTAAAAGGTGGATTATTTACTATTAAAACAAAAGCCCTAGGAAAAGTTTTGCATTTAAAAAATGTATGTCCTGTTTCAATAAATTACCAATTTTTTCTTTCTTTCTTCTTTTTGGTGCGTGTCCCTAGCCGCTAGGGCCTAGCAGAAACCGAAGGCGGGACTCTCTGGTCCGCAGGCTGATGCTCCAACTGCTGAGCTAAACCGGCCAGGGCTAAATTATCAATTTTCAAGGTACAGGGGATGATGAGCAAAACCAGACATAACATGTTTTCATTTACTTTACAGACTAAAACATTATAGTTTACTTATGGTGATGTATTATCCAGTATATATGCACCTCAAAGTTAATTCTCTAAAAATGTTTAATATTGTTCTCATTTGAATATATAAACAAAATTCACCTCTAAAAGTTTATACAGATAGGATTGAGATTGGGGTGATTTTCCAGGGTTCAAAAAAATGCTACCTTCTTTTTGTAAAGGCCACCTAATGTGTATAGCCGAAGACGTTGTGAAGGACCCTAGCAGCTAAACCACCCTCTTATGGGGGATCAACAACTGCGGTCTTCCTGTGTGAGTAAAACGAAGCAATGCGCAAAACAGCACAAAGTACCGTGGGTACTGGATGGCTCCTTTCACCTGGCACTGAAAATTCACGGTGAACAGAGACTGCTAAAATCAGCATCAAGTGCTCACTCTGTGGCAACATTAAAGAGTTTAAAAACTGGGGGAGAAATTCTGAAAATGTCTGTCAGAATAGTCAGATGTGTCTCAGGTCACACTGCTAACCCGAGTGCCAACTAGTTCAACACCTACAGGTCCCAGCATTCACGTTCCGCTACGTTGTTGAATGGCTAAGACGCGAGGATTGCAGAGCACTGAAAATTACAGCGAGAATAAAGCAGACCTGATGTACGCTGCAGTCCGCCAAAAACCTGGGCTCGAGGCCAACACCTAAGACTCTAAATCTGGACAGGCCACGAAGGAAATCAGGACTCTCCAAACACCGATTACTTTACGCTTGCACCTGACAGATCTACTAGAGGGCGGAGATTATCAGCCTCATTTCAGAGTGAAAAGAAAACGAGCTCAGAAAGAAGCCTGGCGGGGCTCTGGTGGGGCAGCCAGGCGAGAAGCCTGCCTTCCGAGGCTCGCCCGCCGGGGCGAAGCCGGCGGCAGGGTCTCCAGCGCCCGGCGTGGGCTGGGCAGGAGGGCGTGGCACCCTGGCCTCCGGCTTGCGGCGGCAGGCAAGAGCACCATTTTTCTAGAACACACGCGGGCATCGGTGACACCGGGCTTTTTCTCACCTCTCCGCAGGGCCGGAGAGAAACGCCCGCGGCCCTCGAGGCTTTCAGAGCGCAGGAGCCGCCAAACACTGCGATTCCACATATCTTCAGTTTCCCGGTGGGTGGGAAGAAGCGAAAAGCTAAATGAATCGCGCTCAGGCTTTCGGGCAAGGTAGTTCTGGCTCCGCGAGGATGCTGGGAAATGTAGTTTTCGACCTGTAGCAACAGCCCCACCCAACGCCTGCTCGAACCGCGGATCCGCAAAGCTGGGCCGCTTCACAGACGCACCCGCAGTTCACTAGCATGTTTCAGAGCAGCTCCGCTTCGCCCACCGCCCTTCCCAGCCCCTTCACGCCGTTACCGCTCTAGGAAAGCGGGATCTTGTCTTTGAACCTTCCTGCGCCCGCTTCCTGTCAGTAAGGTACAGTTCAACAGCAGAATAACCCCGGCTAGCCAGCAGCCATTGCGCGTTTGGGTCGGTGGGAGATGGAGTCACAGTCCGCCGCACAGCACCTTGGGACCCGAAGTCCTCAGCCGCTGAGCGTTCTGGGGCGGGGTCACGTAGTACGCCTTCTGGGAAATGTAGTCCAGGGACTTTCTCACTCTTACGGCGTTACATCCTGCAGCTTCGCCCTCTGCTGCACAGGAGGAGGAACTTTAGTTCCTTTAGTTCCTCTTCAGGGAAACTGAATTCCTTTGCTTCTAGTGTATACTTGATACCACTTATCCCTTGCACACCTCAGTTACTCCAGACTTTGCTCCACAGGGTAAAATGCTGAAAATAGCAACGCACAGTAGTTGCGGAGTCATACATTTTTTTTGTAGATCTTAAAATGGTACACAATCGTTAGTTTTTAGTGACTTAATTATTCTCACAGGTATCCAGTTACCACTAGATTTTCTTACCTATTTGTTTTCAAGGCTCTGGGAACATCAGCTACGTAACAAGCACGATTTTAACTACTGAGGCACATGAAAAGAACAACACGTGATTCCTACCAGCAAGGGCTTTAACAGATAATTCATGAAGAAGAAATAGAAATGGCTATTAAAAATGGAAAATAAATAAGAAAGGACAGTTTAATCTCACCAGTTAATAATAGTCATTAAAGCTTGACCTCTGTGGCTCAGTGATTGAGCGTCAACCCACGCCCCAGGAGGTTCCCGGTTAGATTCCCGGTCAGGGCACATGCCCAGGTTGTGGGCTGGATCCCCAGTGGGGGGCATGCAGTAGGTGGCCAATTGATGTGCTCTCTCATGGATGTTTCCGTCTTTTCTTCTCCCTTTCTTTCTCTAAAATCAATAATAATAAAAAAGAAGAGCCATTAAAGATTTATTAAAGTGATTATTATTAATGCTATCCAATATGCAATTAGGGCCGCTCATGCTGCTGGCAGGAGTGTAAATTAGGACAACATACTTGGGAAACAATTTAATAATATATATGAAAATTCTAAAAAGTGAATAAAGTTTCACATAAGAATCTATCCTAAGAGGAAAATAATCACATTTGTAGCTAAGACTTTTAAAATTTATAGCCCTTGCAGTGTTATTTATAATAGTAAAAAATTTGAATAATCTAAATATTCTAAGTGATTCAGTAACTTGCAGAAATGTCCCGAATTGCAATAATATGCAACCATTAAGTATTTTTTAAACAAATTTTTAATGACAGGAAAATTTACACACACACACACACACACACACACACACACAGAGTTGACCCTTGAACAATGGGGTTGGGGTTAGGAGTGCTGACCCCAGCATAGTAAAAAAATCTACAATAGATCCTTCCCATCCACAGATTCAACCAACTGGGTACCAGAAATGATATTTTCCATCTGCAATTGGGAATCACAGTTGTGAATGCAAAAATACTGTTTTCTGGCCAAGCTTGGTTGAATCTGCAGTTGTGAAACCTGCGGGTACAAGGGCTGACTGTATTTACTGAAAAAAAAAAATCTGTGTGTAAGTGGACTGGTGCAGTCCAAGTCAGTGTTGTTCAAGGGTCAACTGTATATTTCCAATATGATTATAATTTTGGTAAATGATATGATCCCTACTCTGGAGGAGTTCACAGCCCCTGGAAGATACAGACCAGTAAGTGGAACCACAGTATTTTTACTTACCTTAAATTAAGTAATGATAAAAAAAAAAAATACCTCTTTATTTATTAACACTAGCTATTATTTATATTACTGTAAAATTCTCCCCAACAGAAATACAACAGTGTTAATTAGTAATGTGACCAAGGCTGGATCAGTCACGTTCTCTTTCATGGAACTGGCAATTGGATTCAGGATTCTTAACCACTTTTCTAAGCCTGGCGAATGATAGCAAGTGAGCTCAGCAGCTGGACAGCCATATTCTGCCCAGTGGGCTGGAGAAGTACAGAGGGGCAGTGGCGGGGAGAGCAGGTGGGGTGAGACTGGAGCTAATAGATTTAGCCACTCCCTGAGACCTCCCTGATGTTTCTGTGTGTTTAAAAAATCTCCACTGTTGCTATTATTTGTATGCTGAAAGTCTTAATTTATGAAACTATTTTTTCATAAATTTGTTAATATTTTTTATAAGTGTGTTGAGGGAATAAAGGAGCTAATACATATAAAATGCTTAGCACAGTACATGGCACATATAAACACCCAGTACACAGCAGCTATTTTTATTAATAATGCCTGTTGACTTTGCTCAGTGTTGGGAGATGATTCTCCATGGGTCTCTCATACCTCGCATGCAGAGCAAAGATTTCTGCTCCTCAAGTACTTGTAACTGGGAGAACAGAACAAATGTACCCATAGTTTCCACACAAGGCAGTAATAGATTAGTGTCATATAAAGATTACAGAAAATAAATCCTTTGGTTCAGTTGAGAATAATACTTTTCAGTCATGGTTATAATTAGAGAGAAGGTTTGAGCCCTGTTTTGAAGGGGTTTTGTTGGGTCGAGATCATAGAGCAGAAGTCTAGGAGAGAGGATGGAGTGAGCAAGGAAGGGTTAGTAATCTCCAAGCTCTTTCCTACTTCAGGGCGTTTGTACATGGGTTTCTCTCAACCTGGAGGGCTTTCTCCTCCTTTTTACCTGGTTAATTCCTTCCAGTCCTTCAGATCCCGGTTTAAATGCCACTTCTTTAGGAGGTCTCCTAGCCCCCACAGGTAGATTTCGTGTTTTTGTTATGGATGCTTATAGCAACCCCACCTTCCCAGGCTCTGCAGTCCCCGTTTGTCCCCTCCGTGATGGTGGAGACCAATCTGTCGCTGTTTTCTCCCACACCTACCACAATGCCTGGCCCACTGTGAGCCTGTGGTAAGTAAATACGTGCTGAACGAATGAGTAAATGTTTAACACTTGGTCGTAGTGTAATGAGGAGACCTGATGCACGGGGACATAGGAGTTATTTGGAAGATTGGGTGGAACTGGAGGACAGAAAACTGAGAAAAAGAAGAATAGGAAAGACCAACAAAAAAAATTTGGGTTTCCTACGGGAGACTGAGGAGACTTCATTTTTGAGCCTAAAGTGGTAAAAGCCGGTTTGAGTGCCTTTCCACAAAATAACTGTTTGGCCATCACTGGTACAGACTGACGAACCCCTTCTCCTCCAGAGGTCCGTGAGGTGGCCTGGCCCTGACAGACGCCCCGGTCTGACAGCAGCCTCCTGTATCCACACCTCAGAGGCCCGCAGGGCGGAGAAGCGGGTCCTGGATTGTTCATTGGGAAGGACCACTGTTACTATGTTTTCACTCTTACGAGCCCCAAATTTAAACATATCTTAATACTCTTTATCAACCACATGTAGGAAGCCGTTGTTTATTTTACTATATTCAATTAATCCGAGACAGTTTGAGTGCTGTGAGCCGTGCTCATCCAACACCGAGCTGATCGATTGCAGCTGAAGGCGAAGGCACTGCCAATTTTTCCTTTTGGTGGTGGGGGGGTGTTTTCCAGTTTTACCTCCCCAAGTGATGGCACAATTTCTTTAGACATTTTGAAATTCTAGAACCCTTTTTTTAATAAAAATTTTCTTTTTCTTTATTGATTTTAGAGAGAGAGAAAGGGAGAGGGAGAAAGATAGAAACACCGATGAAAGAGAACATCGATTGGCCGCCTCCTGCTTGCCCCCCACTGGGGATTTGGCCCACAACCCGGGCATGCTCTCTGACCGGGAATCGAACCAGTGACCTCTTGGTGCACGGGTCGACGCTCAGCCGCTGAGCCACACTGGCCGGGCAATTCTAGAACCCGTTCAAGGACCCCAGTGCTCTTTCCTCTGAGGCCCAGAGGTTTGGGGACTCCGTTGGGACACGGTTCTGTGAGATGACAGAGGCCCTCCAGCACAGTGATCGTGACTCCAGGAGAGAAGAGGCGGCCTGGACCACTCACAGGAGGCAGGCCTCTTCGCTTGGAGGAGGTGGTGGGAAGGAACCCCAGGGGACTCTGGCCAGATGGATGAGATGCTGCGAGACAGCACAGGGCCCAGTGTTCTCCATTTCCTTTCTCAGCTTATTTGGAGTTCTTGACACCAGAGGGAGTATGAGGACTGAACACAGGACATTCCTTTGCTCTTCTTTCTGCAACTCATTTTATTCTTCAGTCAGAGGAGCCCATTATCACAAAAACTGTGTTACTTTATGTTCATGTCACATTTATCATGGCTTGAAAGTGACTACCAACCCCTCTCCCCCACAGATCTCGGGAAAATTGTTTTCCTGAAATGACACCCAATTACAAGTTTGCTGATCGCAATGAATTAAAGGAAAAGATGATTAAAAGACAAAAAAAATAAGAACTGTTAAAACATTACATACTTTGCAGTGTTACATCATATCTGACAGTGACCCTTGTTGATTATTCATTTATTCCTTCAACTAATTCTTACTGAAGACTCTTTATGGTTCCAGGCAACCTGCTAAGCCACGAGAAGACAGACACAGTCCTGCCCTCAGTTTGCTGTCTGTCGTCAATTCTATGATGAAGGGATGGAGGCCACCGAGGGAATGCGTATAGGAGGATTGCGCTCCCCGAAGCAAGGAGCCCTGGGAAGGCTTTTGTTTAGAAGGATGCCTAGAGAAGTATTTCAATTAAGTGGATTTGGTGGACAGTGGTGCAGGTATGTTGTGTGCGAAAGGCAACACCACTTGCCAAAGCCAGGAAGTGTGTGAGAGAGAGCCCAGCCTGCCCAGGACTGCGAGAATGGCTGGAGCAGTGGGTAGAGGGCAGAGGGTTTTGGATGGTGAGGTTGGCAGAGGCCGGCTGGCTCTCAAGGTCCCTTTGACTTCATCCGTGGGAAAAGCAGATTTCCCAAAGCACATTGGGCTGGGGAGTGGCATTGAAAAGAAGGTCTTTGCTTGCTCTCTGCTCACTTCTGTCTGGACTTTCAGGAATCATTGCCAAGTATTTCACCTAAGTCCCCTGTCCTAGATGCTGAGCTGGGAGACCTTCGTGACCCCCGTTTCCTGGCCAGGGATGACCCTCACCTGGCAGAGTCTACAAGGAGTCTGCAGCTTGCATCAAGGTGCCGGATCAGAGACACCTTTCTCCCTGTGCAGCTCGGCTGCCTGGGGCTCACAGGGATCTGCTGAGACATAGGCTTTCGGGGTCTCCTCACCATTGGGGCCCAGTTTCTGCAGTGGGGGTATAGGAGAGCTGTCAAATCTCACCAAAGCTGCACCATGGCCTGTGTCCTCCCCTCCCCAACTGTGGTTCTTCCCCAAAGAACTGATACTCTGGTGTTGTTTTACCTCTTTATATGAGCTCATTCATGTGCATTGGCTCATGTGAACTCCTTAGCAACTCCATGAGTTGGGTACGATTGCTTCTATTTCACAGATGGGAAAACGGAGGTTCAGAAGGCTGACATGACCTGCCCCAGATCACAGAGCAAGTAAGTGGTGGAGTTCAGAATCGAACATACTGCATGCCGTGCAGAGGTCACCCCTGTCATGCTTCCTCCTGCCTTTGATTTTCCTTGGGCACATCACAACTGTTCTGAGACATGTGACCTCTCATCCTTCAAGAGGCTGTGTTTTCTTTTTTTGTTTTTGTTTTTGTTTTTTCATGTGTTCAAGAAAACCAAACATCTAGCACAGAGGTGAAAATAGGTTTCATCTTCATGACAACTCCCTTCGATTGACTGCTTAGCACAGAGCATGTGAGGTGACATCCTGGCGCAGCAGGTAAGAATATCGTGTTGATTGGCGCTGTGTGCTGTGGATGCAGGAGTGGGAAGGGGCAGCATATGCCCTCCCAGCACACATCTCTAAGAAGACTTGGAGATGACAAAAGACATCCTCTGCAGATTATAAGGACATGAGTAGGCTAGATTTGTGAGACATGAAAAGCAGCCTGGGGTAGAGGACCTCGGGGTGGTCCAGACTCCTGACAGTGGCACTTTGGAAGTGATGCTCTTTCTTCTAGAGCCCAGGGGACACGTGGAACACTGCTCAGCTCCAAGCAGCTGCAGAAAGGCCAGCAGGATGGTGAACCTCCTTCAGTTTGAGTGTTCTGTGGATATTCATGTTGGTGTGTGAGGAATAACAGCCACTGGGACCACAAAACTATTGACAGAGTGATTCTATCAGCACTTAAGTTCCAAGGCATGAACTTGGAACTGCTTTGATTGGCTGAGAATTCTCAACACCTCCAGAGCAGGAGGTAGTCATTGAAGGCAGATGTGTGTGGGACATGGGCCCTGTGGATGTGGAAAAGGATCGTAATGCAAAATCAGGATGATACATGAAGACCACTCTGGACAGGAAGAAGGCAGAAGTATTTCTTCCTACTCGGGTGGTTATAATTAATAATATGCACAGTAATCTGTATATCACTTATTCTGGGTTTGGGTTGGGTTTGTTGATTCTCAACTTTTAGCAGCCATGATAAGGTTCCAAACATCAGATCATGCAGATAAGGTTCTGATGTCCAGAATGGGCAGACCAGTTATGTAGCTTACAGATACAAAATGGGATTTGACTGTAGTTTTTTCCTGTATTTAAGGTCTTGATAGAGACACTATTTATGTTGCCACCTCGGTCAAAGGATGCCAAGATGTCAATATGGTTTCTGACAAGACAACTCCTAAGTCGATGGGCACATGTGAAGGGTCTAGTTCTTCTGGCTTAAATACTCCAGACAGTTGCATTGGCTCATCCTGAATTCAGCAGCACAGTGAAACAGAGACATTTTAGAATTTATGTTCTTTTGGTGAGGAACGCACTGGAAGACAGTCACATCTGGGTCTGGAAAAGAAGCCGGTGGCTCGGGAACAAAAGCAGTTTCCTCACAGAAAGTTCCAACAAGGAGGAGAAGAAAATCTTGGAACCGATATTCCCTTTGCCTACAAGATGATCAAACTGTAATTATCACATTTAAAGGTAATTGTTCCAATTATACCAGAATGGGATGCTCCAACCCTCCTTCTTCTGCTGACACAAATAGAACCGCTGTGAAGATGGAACAATGTTTGCAGAACAGCTTGCTTTGAGCTTGTTCTTTTTATAGTGACTCTGGGGTCAGGGAAAGGCACTGTGTGGGCAAGTCCTATTGGGTCTGCTGGGGCGCCAGCCTCAGAAACTCTTCCCTCTTCACGGCTGGGCCCTGTGAGACAGACCCCAAAGCAGCACCCACCCTGACCTAGGGCATAACTTGAACCGTTCTTGTTAGTCCCAGGACTTGGACAGGAAGCCCGACAATTCTCAGATGTGCCACAGGGCATGTGAAGTGGGGAGTCTGTCTTGAGAGGCTTTCATGGGGACAGGTTGAGGACAATAGCACTTCAATGATAGGATTCCTAAGAGAGGCAGAGAGGAAGGAAGGACAGTGTCATATATATATATGTCATATATATATATATCCTCATCCGAGGACATTTTTCCATTTTTTGTTTAGATAGAGTAGGAGGGAGAGGGAGAGAGAGAGAAACATCGACGTGAAAGGGACACATCAAGTGGTTGCCACCCGCACGACCCAACCAGGGCCGGAGACAAACTGCAACCCAGGTACGTGCCCTTAGCGGGAATTGAACCTGGGTCTCTCCAGACAGCAGGCCAAAGCTCCAACCGCTAAGCCAAACCAGCCAGGGCCAGTGTCACATACTGAGCAACCACTGTGTTCTAGGCAGGATATGTTCTTGTGTCATTTCAGCAGGCAGCAGAAGCTCAGGGAAAAGAAATGATGGAGAACGGTGTTGGGAGTCAGCCAGGTGAGCAGTCCTGGCTGGGCTGAGCCTGCCTTCTGATCATCTGCGAGGGCCAAGGTCTTGAGCTTCTGCCTTTTGCCTTCTGCCTGAGGAAGGAAGGGTAGCAGGACCCAGAACAGACACCAATCCTGAGAACTACTTGTGAGCAATTGGGACAAACTTAGATGAAATGGGGGCAGCGTTGGGGGAGAAGAGCACACGGGAGCCCAGGAATTCATCTTCCCCTTTGAGCTGTAGATCGTTGTGGGAAGGGGGCAGGGACAGGGGGATGATGAGAAATGAAGCAGGAGCAACACGCTGAGGAATTTGTGTGTTACACAGAGAGGTCTCGACTTCCTCCTAGGACTCTTGAAGGATATGGGAGGGTTTTAGGAATATGAGTTCATGTGGAGTTGGACTCTCCCTTTGGCTGTCCAGTTGAGATGGGGTGAGTAAGGTGCAGAGTAAGAAGGTTGTCGGTGGGCACTGTGCTACATGCTGGGGAGACATGATGTTTGTCAGGAATTTTTTGGTTGTAGTGACAGAAACTCACCTTGAGAACCAACCCTGCGTTGGCTACTCAGATGTCCTCCGCTACAGACTCGGCAGGACCGTTCCTGCAGCCTGGAGCAGCTGGAGCAAGGGCTCGGACATGACCAGGCCTCTTGCCATCTCGCACCGCTGTCCCTTCTGCCTGCCAGTCCTGCAGGGCAGAGCAGGGGGTAAGATGATGGGCTGTGGAGCCAGACGCCTTAGGCTTTGTTACTGGCTGTGTGGTGCTGAGCTGGTTACTTTGCCTCAGTTTCCTCACTTGTAAACAAGGACTGTCATATTATTTACCTCCTGGGGTTGTTATGAGGACTAAATGAGTGAAAGCACATATAGGGCTCAGCGTGGTGCCTGGTTGAAGCACGTGGAAGGTGCTTAAAAAGTATTAGCTGTTAGTACTAGTATTTTTTCTTTTTAAATATTTTTTCTTTATTGATTTTAGAGAGAGAGGATGGGAGAGGGAGAGAGATAGAAACATCCATGAGAGAGAACATCAGTTGGACGCCTCCTGCAGGCCCCCTACTGGGGATCAGGCACACAACCTGGGCATGTGCTCCGACTGGGAATTGAACTGGCAACCTCTTGGTGCATGTAACTATGCTCAACCACTGAGCCACACTGGCCAGGCAGTACTGTTATTTCTATTGTTTGACTGCAGACTGACTTTTTTCATATCATAGGAAGACAGCCTCTGACAGCTGTGAAGTTTTGCATCTAACTACACCACCAGAGAGAGGCTGACCAAGTTTCCTGTGGTTCCCAGTTCATACATCCTCACGGACAAGATTCACAGGCTCAATTTCACTCCTGGACCAGTTAGCATGGTCACGTGGACAAATGCCATGATTGCTCCACTTGGATCTGTGGTCCCTTTGGTTGGCGACAAGGACCACCTGGACAAAGTCCCTGGCCAGTCCAGTGGAGGAGAAGGCGGGATCCCCAACTCCCCCAGGGGACAGCGGCTGTGATGGTGTGATGGAGGCTCTCCTCGAGAACGGTAGACTTCCACATTTCACACGTACCAAGGCCTTTGGGACCTCTGCATTTGGTGGATGCCCTTTATTCTTCACAAGATTCAGAAAAAATATAGCAGAAACACTGTGACCCTATCAGGCTCGATCAATAGGTATAACAAAGGGGTACGGAAATACGATGTTTGGCTCCTGAGTGCCTGGTCAGTGCTCTGGCCCTAAGACCTCGAACCCCTACCTGACAACTGGTGTCTGAGCCTTGCCGCCTTCTTTTCTAAAATATGTTTTTATTGATTTTTTTTTTTTTTAAGAGGGGAAGAGAGAGAGATAGAAACATCAATGTGAGAGAGAAGCATTGATTGGCTGACTCCTGCACGCCTCCTAGTGGGGATCGAGCCCACAACCTGGGCATATGCCCAGACTGGGAATTGAACTGGGACCTCTTAGTCCATGGGGCGATGCTCAGTCCACTGAGCCACAGTGGCCAGGCTGAGCCTGCCTTCTGATCAGCAGTGCTTCCGTCCTGTTCCCTGGGTCCCCGGCCAACTCCCCTACACAGCCTTCCCCTTGTCCCTTGTTAGGGAGCCTGGCCTCTCCTGATGCCCCAGAACCTTTTAATGCAATTCAGTGACTGGATTCCAGTCCCTTACCAGCTCTTCTTTTCTGACAGAGTGGGATAAAGGTGAGGGTGGAAATAGGAAGCTCCACCATTCTCTGTCCTCTTTAGCCTCCAGGGCCTCATTTATACTCCATGTTGTCACCACTCTCTTGGCACAGTGACACTTTCTTATACACCAGTCTCACACCATCTGTGCTTCAACTTCTCTCCTCAACAGTTTTACAAAAATTAGTCCATCTCCTGAATCATTAGGGTGGTTTGAGAACGTTCGAAGTGGTCCGGCCGGTGTGGCTCAGTAGATTGAGCATAGTCCCATGGATTGAGAGGTCCAGGTTCGATTCCCAGTCAGGGCACATGTCCAGGTTGTGGGCTCAATCCCCAGTAGGGGGCGTGCAGGAGGCAGCCAATTGATGTTTCTCTCTTACATTGATGTTTCTTTCTATCTTTCTCTCCCTTCCTCTCTCTCTAGAAAATCAATAAAACACATTTAAAAAAAAGAAATTGTTCAAAGTGGAGCATGTTAAAATCTGTAAATGTCAAGGGTCTAGGTACGAATGTGGAACAAACAGATCCTGCATCCTGGGAATGATGGAAGGCTTTGTGGTGCAGGTGGCATTCAGCTGAGCCCGGAGGATGGGTAGGATTTTGACAAGTGAAGTGAGCAGTATGGTGGATTGAAGGGAGACAGGGCAGGCCATGTTTTGGGGATGGTGGAAGTTAGATTTACCGGAGCCTTCGGACGAATGAAGGGATTAATAGGAGATGAGATTGGAATGGCACAAAGTCCTTGAAATTTCTAAGACAAGCAGCATCCGTTTCCCCAGCAGCCACGTGTGGGTAAGATTTCGAGTGTCCACTGCACTGTTGTAAGCAGAGGGAGTCCTTGTCAGGAAGAAACGGCAGTGTTGAGGGGACAGGTGTCCTTATGGAAGTCAGCCTGACTGTGGTGACCAGTGTGGTTTGCTCATGGGAGATTTAAAAAATCCTCATTTCATGAGACGTTTATAGACGTTTCACTTTCCAGAAGATACTCAGAGTGGTGCTCACCTGTGAATGGAGATGAGCTTTTTGGAACATTTAAAAACCTTGGATTTCCTATCTCTGATAGAATTCTTTGATCACACAGTTAGGGACTGGGTCCCGTTTATGTCACTAATGCCAGCATCTAGCCCAGGGCCCCTGAGCAGAGCTCATCCTTAATATCACTCAGGAAAATCGAGCCGCGGTGAAGAGCGTGGGAGCGGAGTTTGGAGATAAACTTCCGCTGTGGAAGCGGACGACCAGGAGCAGTCAGACAGGGCGTGAGAGCTGCAGTCAGAGAAAACGGAGTCTGTTCCACCTGGTTAAGCAGAAGGGGGTTTCTGGAAAACATTACGGCTCGCGGCATTGTTGGGAGGGCCGGAGAAACAAGGTAAATGGGGCTTCGGTCCCAGGAAGGGCTGGCTCCCTGCAGTCACGCCGGGGTTGCTGGCTCCCCCCAGACCCAGGTGGGGGGAGGGACGCTGCTGCCCCTGCTCGTTCAGCTCGGAGCGCACAGGGGACTCGGTGCCTCAGGCTTGTCCCTGTCCCCGTGCCACTCCGCTCTGAATGAAGCCTCAGCCCAGTGCATCTGATAGAGAAACTCTATCACATTCAGAACCTAGATAAGAAGCAGCTTTGGAAATTGTGTTTCTACTTTTGCAGCCTCTGTGGAGAGCACCACCGAGAGGCCTGAACAAGCCAGTTCGCAGTGTCTGCCCCAGTGGGGCTGCTGGGAAGGCTGCCGGGACAGGGATTAGGCATAGGCTGCCATGGTCCCTCATTTATTCAGCAGACATTTGCTGAGAACCTAGTGTGTTTAGGACCCCAGCCAGGGGAAGTGCCGGGGCCCAGTTCCTGTCCTTGGGGCACTGACAGTCTGACCGAACAATACAAACGTGGTCAGGATGAAATTTTTTTTTTTTTTTAGGATGAAATTCTTTTTGTCTGCTTCCAGACAGGACTAGCTCCAGAGACAGGGAGAGGATGGTGCTGCAGGTAGGAGTCTGGTAGCACCCCAGGCCCCCCACTGGAGGAGAAAGGGTACAGATCCTGGCAATGAATGAGGCTAGGCCTACCTGCAGGAGACCTACCTTCCCAGCAGAAGCCACTCACCAAGACTCTCAGAGCTGGAAGGGCCTGGGAGGTTAGCCAGCCCCACTGGGGGTTGCACACACTTCCTCCTCTCCAGCGTCTCTGCAGACTGACTGAAATTATTCTTGGTTTTTATCCAGGCTCTTGGTTTATTTTTTAGTTTTCAGGTTCTCATTTTATAGGTCAACATGTGGCAGGTTGCCTGCCAGATAAAATATGTGAACAGGTGTGAGAACACAAAAACAAAGTACCAGCGAGTTTAAAAATATTAATGAAATCAGGACACAAAGGAATGCGGAGAGCGCGGGTCCCACTGCAGCTTGGTTAAGGTGAACACAGGTGAGGCTGTGCCCGCGGTCCTTTCTGCAGGACACAGATCGGAAAAGAATCGTCACTAGAGAAGAGCTGGAGAGAACGGCGCTGGAACCAGAAGAGAATGTGTGTAAATGAGCTTCCTTTGTGCGAACAGGGCTTACATGGCTCCTATGTTGTGTGTTTTGCTGTGTAGAGAACAGAGCAGAGTCTGTGGGCCCCAGTTTGAGTCGACATCAGCCTCTGAGTGGTTCTTTCCTCCTGAGTGGAGCCCAGCGCTCAGTTACCGGTGGCTGCAGCCAAGAGGGATTTGCAAACTCGATGCCAGCTCCGTGGGCCACCAGCAGTGTGTGAGGGCTGCCCCTCCAGCCTCGTGGCCATCGAAGTGCTGTGAGAACAAGACAGAGCACTGATAGAAGAGGCATGTTGTCACAGGAAAATAGACACGTGAGCCCAGCCCTGGAAAGTGGAAAGACAAGGCCTCACCTCAGGGGAAGGGGGGATCCTTAGTAGCATGGGCATCATGGAGCCTGGAAGTACATTCAGAACCAGGGCCTCAGGAGTGGGATTCTGTAGTTCCTCACTCTGTTGCTACACCAGTGAGGTGACTTCTTTTTATTTCTCTTTGTAAGACTTGGGATCCGTTCAGGTCCCAGCAGGAAATGGCGGACATGCCTCAGCTGGGAGTTTGGAGCGATTGAGGGGCGCTCCGCAGTCCTGCTGCCGCCTCTTTCTCTCCACCTCATGGGAAGAGCCCCCCTATGGATCGCTCGTGTCTGAACACATTCTGTTGGACCAGGGAGGGGAGCCTCCACTGTTTGAACCGTTTAGAGTTTGAGCTTACATAAGGGCCTAGTGTCTTGAGATCTTTCTTCCAAAAGGGTTGAGTTCTCTTGCTCAGGGAACCCTGAAGCCGTCTCTCTTGCTCTCCTGTGCTCCTTTAGCATGTTGCTCTGTGCTGTGTAGAGGGGAGGCAGGCCAGGGGTTGCTTTTCCCGCCCCAGCCTATGAAGCCCAGACCACCTGCACTGGGGCCAGGCCCACAGAGGCCCTCTGGCCCTGGCTCTGTGCGTGCAGACTCTTGTTTGCCTGTGTGCTTTCTGCGTTGGTCTGTCCTTCCTGCCTGAGCAGTAGGGTAGGAGTCTCAGGTGGCTCCCAGGGAAGGGGCAAAGGAATGCCCAAGCCAGGCTGTCTGGACAGAGGAGTTCTGGACAATGCACGTGCACAGTCCGCACCAGCGTTCCAGCCTCTTAGTAATGAAGGGTGTTCCTCTGCCAGACCTTGTCCACGCGTGTATTTGCCTCAGGAACCTGTGGGTTGTTGGGGGAGTGGGGTTCGATGCCCAACCATCACTCTCATAATCCCTTCTGTTCCCATGGCTTTGGTAAATCCTTGAAGATAAACACTTTTTCTCATTTAGTCCTTACAGTCTGAGTCCACATTCAGGACTCATTCCAATTTTACAGAAATGAGAACTGAAGTTAAGTAACTTGCTTAAAGTCTTATAGGTCGTTACTGTCAGAATTGGGATTAGAGGGGAGACCCTCTCCACCACAGCCAGCAAAGGAAAAAGGCAAAATGTTCTCAAGGAACTGTTTGGGGTGCTATGCCTAACAAGATACTACACTGGCTGTCCTTTTACTATTTTTATCTTCTGGTAAAAACAGCACAGACTTATCATTTCAACAGCAAGATTTGGTCCCAAATGAAAATAGCCATGACATCTTTCTATACAAATATATATGCATCCCTCACAAACGAACAGGTTTTTACCAGCCTCCAGATACTGGAGGAAGGTGGATTTAGGAAAATTGGTTTTGGCAACACTGGCTTTTGAAATAAATGCATTATCATTTAAAAGATCTTTTTTGATGAAATTCCTTCATCAGAGCAAAGATTCATTTGGCTGACGTTTCCTGCAGCGTTAGTGGTTGTTTCTGCAGTTGCAGCGTCCTCGAGGGCCCCTGAGCCCCCAGAGCTGCAGCACGGAAATGTACAGATTACCCCCCATCCCAATTCAACAGTTGTTTACATCTTGGAGTGTTTATTTATGGTCTTTTTTCTTATGAGTCGTCTTCTCCTTTTCTCTCCTTCCTCCCTCCCTCCCTCCGTCCCTCCCTTCCTCCCTCCCTCCCTCCCTTCCTTCCTCTCTCTCTTTCTCTCCTTCCTTCCTTCCTTCCTTCCTTCCTTCCTTCCTTCCTTCCTTCCTTCCTTCCTTCCTTCCTTCCTTCCTTTCTTCCTTCCTTCCTTCTCCTCACCCAAGGATATTTTTCCCATTGATTTTTAGAGAGAGTGCAAGGGAGGGAAGGAGAGAGAGAGAGAGAGAGAGAGAGAGAGAGAGAGAGAAAGAGAGACATTGATGTGAGAGAGACACATTGATTGGTTGGTTACTTCCCACACGGCCCGGATTGGGGCCACGGATTGAATTTGCAACCCAGGTTCGTGCCCTTGACCAGGAATCGAACCTGTGACCCTTAGTGTTATAACCCAGTAATTCCCCATCCACTAGAAAAAGGAACCTCTCCTGGGTTCCTTGAACCCGAGTTGTTTTTGCAAAAACTCTTGAAGACGAAGGTATGCATCAGCCATGACCACAAGGGTATTGACCATGAGCTTAACTAATCAGGAGATGCCAGACGGGACAATGAGACATTCAAGGCTGGGATCTAATAAATGTTAAGAAATATAAAATAAACAACTTGTGCAGCTACTAACTGCTGATATCTGCTTCTGTACACGTAGCTTGCTTGCTCTGCTAAACTCTTGAATAACCCTTGTCCTATATAAGCAACCCTCCCCCTGAGCTCAGGGCTGCAGTTCTCCTCTGTGTAGGTTGGCTGCAGTCCCTGCGCAGGTAATAAAGCTCCTAATATTCAAAATTACTTGGTGTCCGAGTGAGGTTGACTCTCCTGGATTACAACACTTAGGTCTGCAGGCCTATGCTCTCACCGCTGAGCCAAACTGGCTAGGGCTGAGTCCTTTTCTTTAAAACATAGTTGCATAAATAATAATACATACAATTTTATAGCTTACTTTAAAAAATACTTAACATTAACTGTTTAACTATTTAATATAACTCATATATTATTGTTATTTTCTCAGAGACTTATTATTATTATTATTTTTGTTACAGATGTTTCTCCTTTTTTACCCCATTGACACCCTCCTCCCAATCCCCCCGACCCCATCCCCGGCTTTGTTGTCCATGTCCATTGGTTATGTATACATGCATATAAGTTCTGTGGTTTATCTCAGAGACTTTTAAACCATTATTTTAGACAATGTAGATTGAATTTTTTTTTTTATCCTCACCCGAGGATATTTTTCCATTTTTTGTACAGCTAGAGTGGGAGGGAGAGAGAGAGAGAGAAACATCGACGTGAAGGGACACATCGAGTGGCTGCCACCCGCATGACCAACCAGGGCCGGGGACAAACTGCAACCGAAGTACGTGCCCTTAGCGGGAACCGAACCCGGGTCTCTCTGGACCGCAGGCCGACGCTTTAACCGCTGAGCCAAACTTGCCAGGGCTAGATTGACTTTTTTAAATCAATCTTTTATTGTTGGCCAATTGAGGCTTTTTTTTTTTTTTTACAAACAATATAACATGTTTTCATGTTTAAAGATAAACTTCCAGAATTGACTTTATTGTATCAGAATAGAAACATTTATTATTCTCTTTTCTTTACATGTTCCAACATAATCACTGGTATTTATTTTCCACAACAATTTCCCCCCCCCCCCCCCGTTTTATTGAGTTTATTGGTGTGACACTGGTTAACAAAATCACACAGGTTTCAAGTGCACAGTCCCACAACACGTCACCTGTACACTGTATTATGTGTTCACCACCCAAGTCAAGACTCCTTCTATCACCATTTATCCTCCCTGTACCCTCCTGCACCTTCCCCAGCCCCTCTCCCTTATTATTGCTCTCTCTATATATTGCCAAATTGTTTTTTTAAATAAATAAGTTGTATAAGTTTATCCTGGCATCTGTATTTTTGAATGCAGCAGTTCCCTGTACCCTCATTAGCACTAGATATCATGATGACAAAACCCTTTTTTCTTTACTAATTTTACATGTAGAATGACACCCCAATCATCTTTAGTCTTTATTTCTTTATTAATGAGATCGGTGACTTCTCTAGCTGTTTGTTTGCTACCTGTAAATCCTCTCGTTTGAATTTTGGGTTTATACCTTTGGTCCAGTTATCAACTGGATTCTTAAATTTAAAAAAAATTGTGTAGTGTATGGTATAGAATTATTTTCCCATTGAAATACTACAGAGATAGTAGTAATCCTTCCTCTAATATATGCTGTGAATATTTTTTCATGAGCTATCAACTTTTTCTTTTTGACTCTTCAGTAGTTTGCTTCATTTAAAAAGAAACATTTAGAAAAGCAATTTTTCAATGAGCAGAGCTGGGTCCATGATGTATAAGAATATCCATCACAAAAAGTGGGATGGAGGAGGGACTGTGTCATTTAACCTGGATGAGACTTGGGAGTCAGGACTGTGTTCCTCACTTATGTGAAGGGCTGCCATGTAGAAGAGGAGTCAGACTTACTCTGTGCAGCCCAAGCAGACAACCAGGGTAACTGATGGGAAGTGCAGGTGGTAGATAACAAGGGGTAGTAACTGATTATGTTCCCTATGCCAGGCTGCATGTTAGGTACTCATTAACCCTTACCACATGAAGGGAAGAATCACTACATCTCTTTTTCTGGAGGCTTAAGGGGCCTGCCCAAGCTTGCATGGACAGTCAATGGCAGGGCTGGGCTTGAGCCCAGGCCTGGGGCAGACCCCACAGCCCAGGCTTTTTCGATGGACTGTGTGATGGGGCTGGTCACTCCCTTTGTCAGGGCCTCAGTTTCCTCACTGGCATGGGGGTTGGAGCAGAGGTCCTCTGGGATCCCTTTCGACTTGAATGGTGAAGGAGGAAATGCTGGGGAGGCTGCGGCTCCTCACGGGCTCTCACCAATCCTGGTGAGAAAATCAACTAGAATGAGGCCTCTGGGTCTCTAGTCAGTGTTTTTTCCTATTAAGTCATACTGCTTTTCTTTTCAAGTGTTCCCATTCAGTCCCCCAAATCCTTAAGAGAGAAAGACAGAAAATAGTCTATCTGAATGAGGGGTACTGTCTTTACATCATATGAAACATGAGAATTTCCTTTAAATATTGAGAACCCAATCCTCTACTTTTTTTTTTCTTGATCCTCACCCAAGGATATTTTTCTATTTATCTTCAGATAGAGTGGGAGGGGGAGAGAGAGAGAACATCGAAGTGAGAAAGACACATTGTCTGGTTGCCTCCAGCATGACCCCGACCAGGGCCAGGGACGAATCGCAACCGAGGTACGTGCCCTTGACAGGAATTGGACCTGTGACTCCTTGGTCCGCAGGCTGACACTGCTGAACAAAATTGACCAGGGCGAACCTCTAAATATGGTCATGGACTTTCTGGAGTCGTTCAAGTAAATTTGATGCTTCTAGTAGGGAAAGTGTGGTGTAGTTTTATGCACATGCTTAATTAAGGACAAATGAAAAAACAAAATCAGCTCTAAGTGTTGGATGAGGCTGGGAGGGGAAACACCACCCACACAGGACATTTCGAAGCCAGGGCACACAGGAGAAGTTAACAGAGGAGAAATGGCTTAAATCTCTGAATGCCTATACCATGGAGGCAATAGCATCCTTCATGGATTCTAAGACATGGTTTCTTTTAAATTTTATCAGCTCTAAAATTGGGATGTGTAGATTAAATGGTAGAGATTTCCCTTTCTCAGTCATGCTTCATATAACTGAAGGTGTCTTATACACAGTTGCATGAATTACCTAAGGTAATACATACTTGATGCATTCACACAGAGGGTGAGGTATGTCATAAGTATGGCATGTGTTTGTTTTATATGTATAAAGAATTTTGTTTCTTTTCTGCAAAATAGTATTACCAAAGAGGAAGCCAATCAGTACTTATGGAAATAAAGAGAACATAAAGAAGTGGTGATTTTTAGCTAGAAAGCACAAGTTTTATAAAGAAAATCATAAGCAAAGGGCGATATTTGTAACTTGGGGATTGAAAAGATTTTCAGTGTGTTCCTCATTCTTTCCAAATTCCATAAAAACTTCAACTGGAATTATTATTGGAAATGAATTGTGTTTATAGGATAATTTGGGAAGAACTATAGACACTTTTATAATATAAAGCCTCCCAATTCAGAATATAGTGTGTCTAGACCTTCTTCTTTGTCATTCAGTAGTTTTTTAAGATATTAGTAAGCTTATTTGTAGGTATTTTATAGCCCTTCACTGTTGCTGCATTTAACTTATTCCCTAAGGCTTTGGGACAACCCCACCCCAGCAAAACCTGCATCTCACATTTGTTGAATAGGAATATTTTAAGACCTTTTTCAGTATTTTTCCTGGTTATTGGTGGCTTATTCAGAAACTCTATCTTTTCTTGAATTATTTTAGACAATTTATATTTCCAACAGAGTAATTCCTTTCATCTAGATTTTCAAATTTATTAGAAAATGTATTATTCTCTTATATTTCAATAATCTCTGCATCTATAATGTGTCTCCCTTCATTTAGCTTAATGCTACTTTTTGGTGTCTTTTTTCCTCCTTGATTAAACTTGTTAGAGATTTGTTCTTTTATTAGTCTCCTTAAGGAATCAGCTTTGGATTGTATTATTCAGCGTTATTTTTTTCTATTGTTGCTTTTGTTTTTTGATCCTCAACCAGGGATACTTTTTTCCATTTATCTTCAGATAGAGTGGGAGGGAGGAAGGGAGAGAGAGGGAGAGAGAAAGGGAGACACATCGATGTGAGAGAGACACATGGACTGGTTGCCACCTGCACGAGCCCGACCAGGCTTAGGGACGAACCACAGCTGAGGTACGTGTCTTCAACAGGAATCGAACCCGAGACTCTTTGGTCTGTGGGCTGATGCTCTAACCGCGGAGCCAAACCAGCCAGGGCTTGTCTTTTAAATTTATTAATTTCTGTCTCCTACTTTTTGGGGGTTTGTCTTTCTCCTCAGTTTTGATATGTAGTACTTTCATTGTTGTTTACTTTTAAAATAATTTGTAGTTTTAATTTTCCCCTCTTTAACCTAAGAATAATTTAAAGGGTGTTTGAAAATTTTCAACTCAACAAATATGTATTTTTCATCCGATTGTTATTAATGTCTAATTTTGTTTATTGCCGGGTCCAGTGTTGTTTCTTTTTCCCAGGAAGGAGTATCTTCGCAGACCTCCCTGAGGAGAATAATTAACTGAATGGAAGTTTTCGCCCAGCTCTGCAGGTGTTAGTCCTTATTAACTGAATCTTGTTCTAATCTTCACGGATATTGCTTTCCTCAGGTGTTGGTGATTCTTGATTAGTGCTCATTTTGACATATGACAATTTGTGTTTGAGGGCCTCTGAATAAACGTTATACTCTCAGCTTTCGGGCTTTGGGGACTGTGGCAGGAGAGAGGCAAGACGTGTGCTGGGAGCTTGTTTCCTGGCCTTCACCCCACAGGACTCACTCCCAGTGGGCCACCCTGCTGCCTGCCTCTACAGTCTGTCTGTCTGTCTATCTGTCTGTCTATCTATCTAGTCTTACTGTGATGGGTGGAATAATGGCCCCCCCAAATATCCATATCCTAATCTCTGGAACCTGTAAATATGTTACTTTACGTGGCAAAAAGGGACTATGCAGAGGTGAGTAATGAAGGATCTTGAGACAGGAGATCACCTGGATTACCCAGCAGGGCCCCTTCCTCATACGGGAGAAGGGGGAGCAGGACGGTCAGCGTCAGACAAAGGGTGTGACAAGGGAGCAGAGGTTGACGTGATGCGATTCTGGGTTTGAACACAAACGTGGACTATGGACTGAGAAATGTGAGTGGCCTCTAGAAACTGGAAAGGGTGAGAGAACAAATATTCCCCTGGACACTCCAGGAGGAACACAGCCCTTGACTTTAGCCCGTTCTAAGCCCCTTTGAGACCCAGTTTGGACATCTGACCTCCAGGACTGTAAGGTAATAAATATGTGTTGCTTTAAGTCATTAAGTTTGTGGTAATTTGTTACAACAATGGGAAAATAATACACCTAACTATATTAACTCTTTTAATCCTCAAAACAATTCATTTAAAAAGTGAGGAAACTGGCCCTGGCCAGTTTGGCTCAGCGGTTAGAGCGTCGGCCTGCGGTCCAGAGAGACCTGGGTTCGGTTCCCGCTAAGGGCACGTACTTCAGTTGCAGTTTGTCCCCGGCCCTGGTTGGTCGTACGGGTGGCAGCCACTCGATGTGTCCCTTCACGTCGATGTTTTTCTCTCTCTCTCCCTTCCTCTCTCTCCCTCCCACTCTATCTGTACAAAAAATGGAAAAATATCCTCGGGTGAGGATAAAAAAATAAAAAAAATAAAAAATAAAAAGTGAGGAAACTGAGGCTCAGAGAGGTTAAGTGATTTTCTCAAGGCCACACAGCTGGTAGATGGTGGAAATGAGATTTGAAACTAGGTAGTCTGGCTCCAGTGGCTGTGTGCTTCACCAGAGTACTAGACTGCCTCTCATGTTAGTTGGTTTACCTTTTTTTTCTTCAAAATATCTTTCCTGAAATTTTAACAGGGAAGTAAATGTATATGCTCATTTGAATATTTTGGGTTTATCTTGGTGTATCCCGCATGAATGCCAAGATTCTACTGTACCAGCCACACTAGTACACTGGTTAAGAACGGTGATGTGAGAGTTATTTAATAGAGCATTAGTATTCTCATTTGTAAAATGGGGATAATAATAGTATTTGCTATAGGATTATTTTACAGTGCGATTATGCATATCAAGCATTTGCACAGTGCTTAACAAGTAAAAAGGTAATATTTATTATATAGCTAATAATAATAATAGCATTATTAGAACTAATAACATAGCATTACTAGGATCATTTTTATTTACCACGTATGCTTACTTCATGCCCTCCTGGCCTGCCTCGCAGTTAGGACATACCCAGCAGGAGGGAAGAAGAGGCTCATTTGCCGTAATGTCCTTTCTTAGGCTTCTGGAATATTGCTGATGTCAGACCTGGGTCCTGTCATTTAATGAGAAGAGAGCTGGCAGCAGCCTCACCCCGTGCCCTTTTCCACCTTAAAGCAGAGACAAAGGACACTCATCCAGAGAGAAAGATCAGATTAGGCAATTTACCAATTCATGACATTCATTCAACTGTTTCTGTCCTTTTCCTTCCCCAGGAGCTGTGTCCCCCATCTGCCTCCGCAGCCAGTGCCAGGGTGGGCCAGCCTCGGTGTCTGTAGAATTTCCTGCCATGGGAGACCCTGCTCAGGACCAGGGGTGCCGCTGGAAGTGAAGGTGGAGGGCTGTTTCTGCAGTTCATAGATGCACTTGCAGTTCATTCCCTGCTTATCCTGGTCTCTGCGAGACAGCCTTGATGCTAGAGAAAGGCAGAGGCAGTTTTTGATGTCACAGTTCTTCCACCTACCTGCCTTCCTCCCTACCTGTTCTGTTGCAACACCCCTCCCCCAGCATCCGCAGAAGAAGAAGGAGGTGACTGGCAGCTGGGAGGGAGCAGCAGGAAGAGCTGTGCCTCCCTCGTGCAGCACCTGCAGAGAAGCAGGTCTGGATTTTCTAGCCTTGAACCGCTCCCGGTTCATCTTCCAGAGCATCCAGTTGGGAAGCTGGGAGGGTAGGGTGGGGCTTCTGCTTTAAAAAACAAAAAAGCACATATTGTATTATAAATGAACTGCTTGTCTGGAAATAAAAGTATGAAAGTCTTTAGAGTTGAGAATGAAATTAGTCTCTTTTTACTTTTTAAATCCTCGCTCAAGGATATTTTTTCATTGATATTTGTTTTATTTTTAAGATAGAATGGAAGGGAGGGAGGGAGAGAGAGAGGAATATTGATGTATGAGAGACACATTGGCCTGGCCGGTGAGGCTCACTGGTTGAGTGTTGACCCATGCACCAAGAGGTCACCGGTTCGATTCCCAGTCAGGGCACATGCCCAGGTTGTGGGCCAAATCCCCAATGGGGGGCATGCAGGAGGCGGCCAGTCAATGTTCTCTCATTGATGTTTCTGTCTCTCTCTCCCTCTCCCTTCCTCTCTCTCTAAAGTCAATAAATAGAAAAAAATTAAAAAACAAAAAAGAGAGACACATTGACTGGTTGCCTCCTGCATCACCCAACCAGGGCTGGGGACCGAACCTCAACCCAGGTTTGTGCCCTTGACCAAGAATCCAGCCTGTGACACTTTTGTCTGTAGGCCTGATGCTCTAACCACTGGGCCAAACCGGCCAGGGCTGAAATTATTCTTTACTACCATGTCCTAAAGATGGCCACTGTTACTAGTTCGGTGCGTTGCCTTTCCATTGTGCTGCAATGTGCTTTTCTCTCACATATCTTTCCAAGTCAGCTTATCTTTGTTAGTAACTGAATATTATTACACGGGATAGGTAAAACATTTTCCTTTTAACTAGTGTTCCCTTTCATGAGTACCTAGTTCGTATCCAATTTTTTTTTTTTTTGCTATTATAAACAAATCCGCACTGAACATTCCTGTAGATATTTCTCAGTACATGTAATGTTTATAGGAAGCGTTCCTAGAAGTAGAATGGCCAAATCAAAGAGTCTAAAAATTTTAAATGTTGAAATATATTGCTAAATTACACTCATTTGCATACTTTTATGAGGGTGTTCTTTAACTTTCAGTGGCTCTATCAGCATGCAACATGTGAATTACCTGAACCAATAGCTCCTGAGTTCTCCAGAGATTTGGAGAATCCTCAGTAGCTCTTTTGGTGCAGGTCAACATACTTTTGTGTGCCTGGTACAGGTACTGGAGTAGGCATGGGGTATTCAAGGGTGTCTAAAGGTGGAATAACACTCCATACCCATCTTAGAAGAGTTTACAAGTAGGAGAAGAGTCAAGTACATGAGCATGTAAACATAATGTCCCAGGTATCAGGCTATAAATAAAATACTGAGAAATCATGGAGGAGGAAGTAACTGCCTCTTTCTGGGGCCTTTAGAGAAGACCTCCCAGAGGATGTGGGCCTTGAAAGATGAGTAGGAGTTCTGATAAAGGAGTAGGGAAGGGCATTCTAGGCAGAGGAACTAGCATGAGCAAGGGTCCAGAGGTGGGGAGGCTCACCTGTCTGGAGAATGGGTCCTCTGATCTGTAGGGTGATTGGGAGGAGTGGTGAGAAATCAACCAGAAGAGATGAAAGACCTTGAATGCCACAAGAAAGGAAGATGTTCGGATCAGGTGGAGAAAGGCTGGAGCAGAGAAAGCCTGGAGCCCCGGGGAAGGATTAAGAGACTGTGCAGAAGTTCAGGCAGAGGTGATAAAGGATGGGATTGGGGTGGTGGTGCTCAGGATGAGGGTGGAGGGTGAGGTGTGGGGCTGGAGGAATGGATAATACTGGGCACATTCCTTTTGTATCTCAGACTCAGGCTGAACTGGTAAGAACCAGGCCTAGAGGTTGTCATCTGAGGCAAATTTATGACACTGGATGGTTAATAAAACTGTATTGATTTCATTTTGTTTTGCAACAAGAAATCCCTCTGCTGGGAGAAATGTCAAATCTGATGTATCTGAGAGGAATGAGCAATAGACCTGCTTAGCTTGGTTCAACTGAAAACTGCTGTCTTCGGACCAGAGCTGTTTGCACTCTGTGCTGGGCAGAATTCCCTTCTTGATTAGGAGCCCTGACACTGACCTCGGCTGGGGAGATCAGAGAGGATACAGGGGAGAAAACTGCAGGTGAGGGCAACGACCTTGTGAAAATCAGAACCCAACAGGTGGTATGGACACAGAGTCATCCATTCATTTATTCATCAAACCTGTATGAGAATTTACTCTGCTAGCACAGTGCTGGCTATTTATTAGAGACATAAGTCCCTGTCCCCAAGAGACCTGGCCTAGGACCAGAGCCAAAAGAGCTTGCAAATGGGCTGGTTTGGCTTGGTCAGATCTCATCTTCAGTAAAACGATGGAGTTCGAGATTTTTGTCTGGGAACCCATCTCTCCTCTGCTTTCCTCCATCCGACCCCACCCTAGGCTTCCTTTTCCATGATCGTGGGTTGGTGTGCCATTCTTGTTCTCTGCTGACTGTCAGCTCATTCCCAACAAAGAATCAACTAATGATCAGAGAATTTCTAAAAACAGCTCAGGGCATGATCCATTCTGAGATTTCTTTCCCAACTGGTGTGAGAGAAACTCTGGGGAAAATATCTGGTCTTGATTCCGGCTGGTCCCAGCCTAGCTGCTCACTGGCTTTGTAACTTTGGAAAAGTCATCTAGCCTTTCTGAGCCTCATATGAGGCATCATAGTTCCTGCTCTGCCCTCTTCATAGGATGGTTGGAAGGCTCAATAGGATGTTAATGTGCTTTGAAAATTGTCAAGCGCAGTACAAAACTAGGAGCCTGTAATTACTCCCTGTATTCTCTGTTGCTTGGAGACAGAGACCTAGACTGTTACTCTAGGGTGCTCTCAATTCACAAGCCACCTCTTTCTTTACCCCAACTCTCAAGGGAGAGAACACTCTAAACTTTGATTCACCTCTTCCCATTCAAAGATGATGGACTTTAAGGCTAAAGGGGTTGAACACATTTTCCCCAGTAAGAACCTATAGGAAGGGCAAGGTGAGTGAGACTTAAAATGGAATCCCTGTAGATGGCAGGAGAAGAGCAAATAGGCTTGGACTACAGGAGGAGAGATTAGGTCAAACACTGGGAAGAATAAACCTGGTTTCAAGGGTTGGGAGACACTGACTGTGTGACCTTGGAATTTCTAAAACCTGGGTGTTATCCAATCAGATCAACTGTCCAACTTTGGGCAAGTTACCAAGGTCCCTTAATTATCATTTACAAAGTTATCAGGGGTCTCTGGACCTCAGTTTCTTCCTAGGGGTTGTATTGAGGTAATAGTGTATATATTATACCAAAATGTGAGCTGAATTAAATCTCCTTTTCTGAAACATGTTCTGATATGAGTGGTAGAGGATGCTCTTTTTGTATAATTTGTGGGGTAGGAGGATAAGTTAGGTAACTAGAATCCTGCAAAGCCCCTATAGAGAATTCATGTTGCACATAGCATGAAAACTTGGTGAAAATCTAGTTGGTAATTCTGAGCTGAATGTAGCTGTTCAACTGCTGAAATGCTATCATTTGTGCTCAGTTGGAGAAGACAAAAAAGACAATTAGTAGGCTGCAGGCAACCCTCTTGAAATTTTCCCCACAAAATGTTTGGCAAAAAGAAAATTTTACTTAATTAGTGAGGACAAAGGGAACTAGTAAGAAGTCTGGCTTAAATGTGAGAGCTGAGTTTACTTGCTACTGATAAGATTATCTTCATGAAAGGGAAACTAGGTTTCAGTTGTTATTCACGTCAAAGAGGGAGCATTTGTGCTGAGATCTTTCCAAGTCATGGTCACTGAGTGACATAATGTAGGACATGTCATGGATGATAACGAAGGTGATGATGATGGTGATGGGAGCTGACCTCTGGAAATGCACCATGTGCCAGACTCTGTGTTAAGTGCTTCACATGGATTATCTCATTGAATTCTCACCATCCCATGATGCATTATTTTTAAAATTAATTTATTTTTGTTACAGATGTTTCTTTTTTTTTTTAAGAATTTTATTTTTTTAAATCCTCACCTGAGGACATTTTTCCATTTTTTTTGTTCAGATAGAGTGAGAGGGAGAGAGAGGAAGAGAGAGAGAGAGAGCAACATTGATGTGAAAGGGACACATCCAGGACCCAACCAGGGCCAGGGACAAACTGCAACCGAGGTACATGCCCTTAGCGGGAACTGAACTCAGGTCTCTCTGGACCTCAGGCCGACGCTCTAACCACTGAGCCAGACTGGCCAGGGCTGTTTCTTTTTTTTTTTATTCTCCCATTGGTTCCCTCCTCCCCACTCCCGCCCCCCCCACCACAGTATTGCTGTCTATGTCCATTGGTTATGCATATATGCAAATAAGTTCTTTGGTTTATCTCTTCCCGCTCCCCCTCCCCTTCCTCTGAACCATGATGCATTATTATCCTGTCTTTACAGATGCAAACACTGGGGTTAATGAAGATAAATGTCTTTCTCAAGGTTGCCTCTCTAGGAAATGAGGGAACCCAGGCAGTCTCCCCCAAGAGCCAACGACCAAATATGTTGTTTCTTCATTTGAATTATTTTCTAGCTCCTGCCATAATTATTTCCATAAGTTATAAGATATTTGGATTCAACTGAGGCAGTGTATGGAGATTTCATTAATTTTAATTCTGCCAGATGGCTGAGCTTGAAAGCTCCTTGAAGAGAATCTCTGAGGTTTCCAAACAAAGCATCTTATTGCTTGCAAGATACCTTACTGTTAATTTTTGGAACGATCTCCCAAGGTGTAGGTACTGTTATTTCACTTAACAGATGAAGAAATTGAGACAGATCATTTAAGTCAGTGTTTCTCAAACTTTAATATATATATATCATCTAGGCATCTTGTTAAAATCAGATTCTGATTCAGTAGGTCTGACGTGGGGCTTGAGATTCTGCATTTCCCAGGTATCACCAAGACCTCTGGTCTGAGGACCAACCCTCGAGGAGCAAGCTAAGTAACACACTCAGGATCACATAATACAAAAGAAGGAGATCCTTAAAGTCTACTTTCTGAAGACTGTCTGGCGGCTTCCAAGGCTTTCTATTGGTGGTCTTGAAAATACATGGTTGCCCTTTGTCTGGTGGGACAGGCAGCTGGACAGGAATCCAGACTTGAGTCAGGCCCTGACAGTCTGCCTCTTGGTCATGCCCTATCCCTTCTCTGAGCCTCAGTTTTCTTTCTATAAACAAAGTTGGGGGTGAATCACATGACTTCTAAGATGTCTGAATACCAGAATAAATCATGAGGAGACGTACCCGGGATGCTGACTGGAACCCTGGATGGAAGGATGTTTCCATGAGATAGGGAGATGGAAAAGAGTCACCTTAGAATACAGATCATTTTTAAGAGAGATTCCTGCCCAGGATCAGTAGAGAAAAGTTTTTATCCCTGAGAAGAGAAATGATTAATGCCTCTCACAGTGCTGGTTTTCTAAGGGACTGTGATTTAGCACCAGAAACCTGGGGAGCTGGAAGGTCAGACTCTGCAGGCTGTGATTTAAACAGCAGGGAGGGAGCGCCATTGGATGTCTGTCACTCTGTGCGCCTGCAGACTGTCCTGGGCTTTCAACCCTATCTGGGAAAGGAAAGACTTTCTTCTCACCCAGGGAGCCTCATCTTACATTCAAGAGCCCTAAGGTAGATGGGACTGTTTGCTGAGGTTTATAGTAAGTGCTCCAGTTTTCAAAACTCTTACAGAGAGCAGGGTGGTCTTTTTAAGGAACCAACAAGACAAGTTCCTGTCTGATTTATTTCTCTCTAGAGATAACTGGGAAGGCAGGGTTGCCTCTATGGGACTAATATCAGATGGGGAAAGTCCATTTGTATATCTTCTTTGGAGAAATGCCGAAGTCTTTTCCTCATTTTTTTTTTTTTTTTAATTCTCACCAGAAGATATTTTTCCTTTTTTTTTTTTATCCTCACCCGAGGACATTTTTCCATTTTTTGCACAGATGGAGTGGGAGGGAGAGAGAGGAAGAGAGAGAGAGAGAGAGAGAAACATCGACGTGAAAGGGACACATCGAGTGGCTGCCACCCGCACGACCAACCAGGGCCGGGGACAAACTGCAACCGAGGTACATGCCCTTAGCGGGAACCGAACCCGGGTCTCTCCGGACTGCAGGCCGATGCTCTAACCGCTGAGCCAAACCGGCCAGGGCGATATTTTTCCATTTATCTTCAGATAGAGTGGGAGGGAAGGGAGGGAGAGAGAGAGAGAGAGAGAGAGAGAGAAAGAGAGAGAGAGAGAGAGAGAAACATCGATGTGAGAGAAACATATCAGCTGGTTGCCTCCCACATGACCTGACCAGGGCTGGGGACCGAACCATAACTGAGGTTCGTGCCCTTGAGCAGAATCAAACCTGTTACTCTTTAGGCCAACACTCTAACTGCTGAACCAAACCAGCCAGGGCAAGTCTTTTCCTCATTTTTTACTTTTTTTTTTTTTTTATTCTCACCCGAGGACATTTTTCCATTTTTTGCACAGATAGAGTGGGAGGGAGAGAGAGGAAGAGAGAGAGAGAGAAACATCGACGTGAAAGAGGCACATCGAGTGGCTGCCACCCGCACGACCAACCAGGGCCGGGGACAAACTGCAACCGAGGTTCGTGCCCTTAGCGGGAACCGAACCCGGGTCTCTCCGGACCGCAGGCCGATACTCTAACTGCTGAGCCAAACCGGCCAGGGCCTTTTCCTCATTTTTTAAATTAGGTTATTTGGAGTTGTAGGAGTTCATTATATATTCTAGATATTAACCACTTATTAGATATATGATTTGCAAATATTTTCTCCCATTCCATGGCTTGATTTTTTTACTCTATTGATTATGTTCTCTGATGCACAGAGTTTTTTTTTTTTTTCTTTTTATTATTTTTTGTTACAGATGTTTCTCTGCACAGAGGTTTTTAATTTAATGTAGTCCAGTTTTTTTGTTTTGTTTGTTTTTTGTTTTTACTTTTGTTGTCTATACTTTTGGTGTTATATCCAAAAAAATCATTGCCAAATCCAATGTCATGAAGTTTTTCCCCGATGTTTTCTTCTAAGAGTTTTATAGTTTTACATTTAGGTCTTCGATCATTTGGAGTTAACTTATTCTTTGCATGTAAATATCAGTTTCCTCAATACTATTTATTGAAAAGAGTGTCTTTTCCACCATTGAAGGATCTTGGCACCCTTGTCCAAATTTCTGGACTCTAATCTATTCCACTGGTCCATAAGTCTGTCTTTATGTCAATAATATGGTGTTTTGATCACAGTAACTTTGTAATAACTTTTGAAATCAGGAAGTACAAGACATTCAACTTTGTTTTCAAGATTGTTTTGGCTCTCCAGAGTCCCTTGAGATTCCATATAAATTTTAGGATGAAATCTTCTATTTATTTAAAAAATGCTGTAGGGCTTTTGGTAAAGATAACACTAATCTGTAGATTGCTTTAGGTAGTATTCATATCTTAACGATATTAAATCTTCCATTTCATGAACATGGAATATCTTTCCATTTATTTGTGTCTTCTTTGTATTGTTGCAGCAATATTTTCTTGTTTTCAATATACAACTCTTTCACCTCTCTAAAAGTGTTAAAAGTAGTATTTCATCTTTATAACAACTGTAAGAGATAGGCACTGTTATGGCCTCCATTTATAAATAAAAACACTGAAACACAGATGTTAAATCACTTGTCCATAGTCAAATGGCTAGTAAGTAAAGGGGCCAGGATTCAAACCTTGGCTGTCTGGACATAGGTCCGGTGCTCGCAAATGCTTTATTGTATTATTTAGACAATTTGTGGAATCCTGCAGAGGAGATGACAAGAGGAAGTAAGGCCAGTTAAAACCCAGAACTCCAGAAGGGCTGAGGAGTTGGAAGTACCAGCTGCCTCACAAGACAGAGGTAATGGATGGGCCTAGCAGGATTATGTGAGAAAAAGGAAAACCGCTGGATTTTTTTCTGAACCCTATTCCATCAGGCAGCCACCTCTCACTTCCTGGCAGCTAAGGGGAAGGAGTTTATTCTTTGGAAAAATTAAATCAGACAGGCTCTGCATTTAATAAACTGCGGACAGTGGAGGACAGACATCTTACTGAAAACAGTAGGATTAAGTGCAAATCTACATATTGGACAGGGAGGCACAAATTGTCTTACTCCTACTAAGCTACTAGAAACCAGAATGTCAAAGATGGAATATAGAGGAAACAAAAGATATCATTAGAGGATAAGTCAAGAGGTCCAATAGCTGATTAATTGATTTTCAGTATACTGGATATTATTTGCAAATATATTCAGAACCGAGGAGAGAGAAAAGATTATTCAAGAGAGAAAACAAAAATTCTAAAACTGAAGGATATAAATTTGCAGACATAAAGGATTCACTGAGTGCTCAGCACAATGAATAAAAACAAACAAACACCCTACTTCAAGGTATTTTATCATGAAATTTCAGATCTCCAATTGTCAGAGATCAGTTGTTGGACCCCATTTATTTTCAATTCTGTACTTGGCTGTATTCTGAATTCATTGTACTCTGGCAAATAATCAAGTTAAGCAGAATAGTTTAGGACCTTGTCTTCAGGTCACATTAATGTGTATTGTAAGATAAATGGAAAGAAATGGAGATATTCAAACTTGCATATTCGTCAGGCCGGTGTGGCTCAGTGACTGAGCATCGACCCATGCACCAAGAGGTCTCTGGCTCGATTCCTGCTCGGGACACATGCCCAGATTGTGGGCGCAATCCCCAGTGGGGGCCATGCAGGAGGCAGTCATTCGATGTTTTCTCTCATTGATGTTTCTATCTCTCTCTCCCTCTCACTTCCTCTCTCTCTGAAATCAATAAAGGAAAAAAAATTTTTTTAAACATGCATAATTCATTGGCTTGAAGGGACCTGTGGGCTGTCATTAATACCATGCACCATTGCATTAGTACTGCATACATTATTGAAAAGTGGACTTTAAAGTGTTTCTAAGGGCATGTAAAGATTTTAGGAGAGGGTAGCAATGCAGCCTATATCCTTCTCCTGTACAGAACAACAGCCAGAGCAGTTTTCCTTAGATTAACTTTTATTCTCTTGCGTTCTACCTATGGTTGCTCTGGTAGTTCCTGGAGAAGAGAACTGGAACACTCATAAATATTCTTATAAGATTGTGTGAGGCTCAACAAGCCCAGTTTCTCCCTTTGGACTTCTATTTGAGAAACGTCTTGCAATGATGTAGCTAACTCCTAAAAAACAAACACGCAAAAACTTTCAGGGGTTATTTGAGTTCTGCCTTTGACAGTCAAGACAAATGGAGCTGGGACGATTCCCTTGACAAAAGAATTGTCTGGGAACCTGTTGACAGGGGAGACAAATCAAGTTGGAAAAAGGATTCAAAAGCTGGCGGTGCTGGTTATTTAATTATTGTCACTCAGCTCCAAATCCAACTTTCTATACTCTGCATTGTGATGCTGAGGCTGGGTCTCTGCATAGTGTTTTCCTCCTTTGCCAGGTGGCATCTTACTAGGTTCTGCCACTAGGAGGTACTAGAGGGAGACTGGAAGGTGAGAGTAGGGCGGAAGTGACCTTCTTCCGGTTTGCTTTCTGTTCTGATCACTGTCATGCCAGCTGGAGCCCTTTGCCCCAGTGTTGGTGGTGGGTTCTAGCCTCCAGCTTCTTTTGGAACTTCCACCGTGGGCCGCATCTCGCCTCTGCAGTGGTATCAGCAGCAGCCAGGTTCTGCTTCCTCTAGACGTACAACGCAGCACCGTGAGGCACCTCCTTAGCCTTTCTCTTTGTCCCCTCAGCCTTAGCAGCGGTAGCGTCTAACGTGGCTACTATTGCTGGGTACCTCGAAAGTTCCCTTTTTGCTCTTTCAGCCCTCCAATGTCTGTCTAACCAATTGCCTATAGTAATTTCCCCCTATTGAAGTGCTTAGAGTGGTTTCTGGTTTCCTGACCAGACTCAGACAGGTACACAGAATAATACTAACATAAATCTGTAGACAGGATCTGATTTTCGTATCTGTTAGCTGAGCGATGTTATGTGATCCTTCTGGATAAAACTTCTTATCGTCCTCCCATTTCTGACATATAACACATCATTTAGTACACTTTAGATTATATGGTTTTTCAGAAAGGCCAGATGATACCTGACCTGAGGAGAAAACAGTGGTGAGTAGGGATTTGGGTACTTTTCTTTTTATCCTCACCGGAGGACATTTTCCCATTTTTTATTCAGGTAGAGTGGGAGGGAGAGAGAGGAACAGAGAGAGAGAGAGAGAAACATCGACGTGAAGGGACACATCGAGTGGCTGCCACCTGCACGACCAACCAGGGCCGGGGACAAACTGCAACCGAGGTACATGCCCTTAGCGGGAACCGAACCCGAGTCTCTCGGGACCGTAGGTCGACGCTCTAACCGCTGAGCCAAACCAGCCAGGGCGAGATTTGGGTACTATTCCCTTACAGCTAACCTTTGGAATCTGGTCACTGAGTCTGAGGGAATACGCTCCTTCTATATATGTACTATATACTCTGTTGCATGTGATGAAACCCCAATTCAAATTAAAATAAGCCAAAAAGAGATAATATATTGTTTATGTACTAGAAAACCTAAGAGCAGAGCTAGCTTTAGGCACTGCCCGAGTTCAAACATACTAAGACACAGTCTTCGCATATGTTGGTTTAGATTTCCTCTACTGGCTTTATCTCAGGCAAGGTTCTTGTATGTGATGGTAAAGATGGCTATACAGTTTGTTCTTAGAAACTGATGTTATTCTTAGAGCTTATGATTTCAAAGAAGAGTAAGACCTAACCTCCCTTCTTCCATTTTCAAACCTCACTGTCATTGACCTCATTTGTTATGCCTGGGGCACATACCCATTTGAGAAGTAACTACTGTGCCCTGAAGAAAAGGATAAAATAGTTGGCTGTATCTGTTGATATGACCATTTACTTGTAGGCTGGAGGAGCAACAAATGCAGATAGAGAAAGAGGGTGAATGATGGTGATAATAACTAATCTTGTTTATCTCATTTAATATACAAAACTATTTTGCTATGGTCTGAATGTTTGTGTCCCACTCCCCGATTCATATTTTGAAATCTAATGCTCAATGCGATGGTATTTAGAGGTAGAGCCTTTGGGAGGTGCTTAAGTCATAAGGGTAGAACCCTCATGAATGGGATTAGTACCCTCATAAGACTCCAGAGAGCTCCCTAGCCCTTCCACCATCTGAGGACACAGCAAGAAGACTGTGAACCAGGAAGGGGCCCTCATCAGGCACCAACTCTGCCGGTGCCTTGATCTTGAACTTCCCAGTCTCTAGAATTGTGATAAACAAATGTTTGTCGTTTATGAGACACCCAATTATGGTATTTAGTTATCACAGCCTGATCAGACTAACTAACAATGGAGTAGATATTATTAAAACTGCTTTTACCCATTAAAAAATAGAGGCTCAGGGGTGTTAAGATGTTCAAGGGGCTCAGTTGTGAGTGGGATTCAAATCCAGGTCTGATAACTCCAAAGTCCTTGCTGTTTCTATTTGGGTACATTGCTTATCCTATAAAACCATGTCTAAGAGAGGGGCCAAGAGTCATGTTAGAGAAGTCATATTTGGTTTCTGGTCCTGGAGGGTCGATCAAAACTACGCAGATGTAAAACTTGTTCTTCCTAGACCTGGAGACAGAAGATACAATAAAAAAGAATAGAGAAGTGAGGAGTCAAGACGGGAATGAGATGTGGAAGTCCAGGGCTTTTGCTGGCTGGGGCAAGGCTGGGATGTCCAGAACTCTGACCAAACACTCTTTTTTTTATTTTTTATTTTTTTAAAATCCTCACCCAAGAACACTTTTCCATTTTTTGTTCAGGTAGAACGGGAGGGAGAGGGAGGAAGAGAGAGAAACATCGATGTGAAAGGGACACATTGAGTGGCTGCTACCCGCACGACCAACCAGGGCTGGGGACAAACTGCAATCGAGGTACATGCCCTTAGCGGAAACCGAACCCGGGTCTCTCTGGACCACAGGCCGACTCTCTAACCGCTGAGCCAAACCAGCCAGGCCTGACCAAACACTCTTGCTACAAAGGCTTATCACTTCCAGGTGCTGCTTGCTCAAGAAATCCTAGCAAGTTGCCTGGCTCAGGGTGAGCTGTTGCTTTTCGGTTCTAGATGAAGCCTCAATTTCCTTTGACTTAACTCCATTAGCTCTGGCTTCTTTTTAGTCCCGAGGTACCTACACGGAGCTCTCCAGCATCAGCTTTGATTTTTCCTGCCCTCATCCTTCATCTGAATGTCATTGAGGAAATGGATGAAATATAATCATCCTGGAGAGAATGGGTGTGCACTTTCTTGAGACATGTACAGGTTAATCACAAGAGACATGCACTCCATGTCTCCTGGCCAGAGTTGACCTTGTTGATAGAGTCTCTCAGCCTTATTTTCCACAATTCACTGCAAAAGGCTCAGGGATGAGTTTTGATATGAGCAAGCTCTTACTCAGAGGAAAGAATACACAGCTGTAAAACATATTCATCCTTTAATCAACAAATATTAACCAAGTCTCTAGCATGTACCTGGTACTGTGCTATGTCTTAGGATGGGTGGGGGCAGAGAGAAAAAAGAACAATAGAAAAGTAGAAGACTAGTCCCTGACAGCAACAGCCTTTATACCTAACTGAAGAAGTCAGTACAGGAAAACCTGAGAGAATATTTGAGGTTGAGATGACTGGATTTAATGAGCACTAAAGTGCTCACTCATTTGACAAATCTTTATTAGATGTCTCCTATGTGCCAGGCACCAAGTAAACCAAGCAGACACAATTATTTTCCTTAAGGATCTTAAATCTAGAAGGTAATATTTACAAATAAGTAAAAGTCCATTGCAACCATTTTTTGGGTGTTACTGCTAAGTGATGAGCACTATACCGGCTTTTATCTTTTGAATTAAGCATACAAAGATGAATAAAGACAAAAATATAATCCTTGAACAAATCACATACTAATGTTAATGACACACATGTAAATAGATGCATTTTCACATGTACACAAATGTGACCATAGAAGTATGAACCAAGTACCAAGGGAACTCAGAAAACAATAGAATGTATGAAACGTGGGTGGCAAAGGTGGGCATGCTCAGGGAAGGAGGAACATTTGGGATGTGATGATGGAGGGGTAGGCCTTGGCCAGATAAATGAGACATTATAGTGGAGGGGGCAACATGTAAATTGTCACTGAAATATGAACAAGTCATGGGGTGATTGTCATCTGTAAGTAGCTGTTCAGGTTTGGGGTGAGTAAGGGTCAGTAGTGGGAAACAAAGCCAGAAAGGGCCTGTAGGCCATGCTTTCAGGAGACTGGATTTAATCTAAAAACAGTAAATCAGCCTGGCCAGTGTGGCTCAGTGGATTGAGCATTGTCCCATGGACTGAGAGGTCCAGGTTTGATTTCCTGTCAGGGCACATGCCTGGGTTGTGGTCTGGAGCCCCAGTAGGAGACACACAGGAGGCAACCGATCGACGTCTCTCTCACATCGATGTTTCTCTCTCTCTCTAAAAACTCAATAAAAACATATTTAAAAAAAATATAAGTAATGAAGTATTTTAAGATGGAAAATGAATTTAGTGGTTTCAAAATGTAAAATTACGATGTCATTCGAGACAAGGGGAGCTGTTAAGGGGTAATTTTATTTATTTATTTATTTAATCCTCACTCGGGGATATTTTTGCATTTATCCTCACACAGAGTGGGAGGGAGAGAGGGAGGAAGAAAGAGAGAACATCGACGTGAGAGAGACACACTGAGTGGCCGCCACCCACATGACCCCAACCAGGGCTGGGGACAAATTGCAACTGAGGCACGTGCCCTTAGCGGGAACTGAACCTGGGCCTCTCTGGTCCGTGAGCCAATGCTCTCACCGCTGAGCTAAACTGTCCAGGGCAAGGCGTCATTTTAATAAATCAGGTATGAGATGATGGTTTGGCCGTATGTATGAGGTGAAGAGGAAGGAACTAAGTCGAGAAAATTTGAGAGTTATAGTATTTTGGGACTTGGGTATGTAGGGTGAAACAAGAGAATAGATCTAAATGACTCCATGTTTCTTACTTGGACAGTTGGGTGCATGGTGCTGCTATTCACTGAGATTTGAGATGTGAGATGTGATGGACAATTTTTTTGCATCAACCTGACTAGGCTGTGATACTTAGTTGTTTGGTCAAACACCAATCTAGCTGTTGCTGTGAAGATAATATATTTTTAGATAGGATTAACATTTAAGTCAGTAAACTCTGAGTACTGAAGATTACCCTCCATATGTGGATGGGACTCATTCAATCAATTGAAGGCCTAAAGAGAAAAGACAGGTCCCAGATGGCCTTCGGACACAGGACGGCAATATCAACTCTTCCCTGTGTCTCCAGCCTCCCTGCCTGTCCTGCAGACTTCGAACTTGCCAGCCCCTACAATCATGTGAGCCAGTTCCCTGAACTAAATCTCTTTTTCTCTCCCTTCCCATTCTATTAGTTTTGTTTCTCTGGAGAACATTTACTAATACAGAAAGATGTCTTTTTATTCCAGTCTATGACTCAGAAATGCTTTGCTGAAACAATGGTTCAAGGTTTTTAAACAAGAAAGCGAAGGCTTATTTTTGTTGTTTATGCCAGGGGGCATTGTGGTTCAATATCAGTGTTGTTTATTTATTCCTTTGAGTTGCTGAACACTGTCCCTTCTAGGCTTCAGTTGTTCTATATTAGAGAAAGTGGGATATACTTGTATAATTCTCACCAGCAATAAAACCCACTACACACAATAGCTTCTCATTATTTTACCAAAGCTGGAGTTATTTTCTGGTGGTTTCTTTGAAGTTATACAGATGATTTAAACCTGTAAGAAAGTATTAGAAATGCTTCTCAAAAGTGTGCATCTCTTGATACACAAAGGGAATACAGGCAATAATACTGTAATAACCATATGGTGGCAGATGGGCACTGGAAATATCAGGGGGATACTTTGTAAAGTACATGATTGTCTAGCCACTATGCTTTATACCTGCAACTAATACAAACTAATAATGAATGTATATTGTAATTGAAAAATAAAAATAAAAATAAAAGGGACTCCTGGGAATAGTAAAGAAAAGTGCATCATTTAGGATAAATGTCTTAAAAGGATAAAAGTTCAAGACTATTACTTTACTCTTATTAAATCTATGGGAGAAGTGGGTCATGGGAGGTGGTAGAGTGAATTAGATTCTCCTGAGAAACCACAATTAGTGAGATCTGGGACAGGAAGAACTTCACATGATTTTTTAAAGATTTACCATTTTTAAAATTCATTTCATTTCCTCAAGAGCAAAGCTTTGGGATCAAACAAAACTAGGTTCTCCACTTATTAATCTCTGTGGCTTTGGGCAGGTAAATTCACTGTTCTGAGCCTCAGTTGCAATGCCTATACATATCGCTCACTGTTTTTGCAAGGATTCACTGAGATATTGTTTATAAAATGCTCTCTTCAGGGCCTCCCAAGCAATAGAATTTTTATATTATTCTTTCAAAGTATTTGTTCCCTCACAGGCTTTGAGATTCTAGATTCTCCAGGATAGTTACTACACTTGGTCTGCTGGACCTTATGGCATTTCCTCCTGTCAAAACTGGAATTTACAGCCCTGGCTGGCGTGGCTCAGTTGGTTGAGCATCATTCCATGCACTAAGGGGTCGCCAGTTTGATTCCCGGTCAGAATACATGCCGGGTTGTGAGTTTGATCCCTGGTCAGGACAGTGGTTGGGGTATGTACTGAAGTTTCTCTCTCTCTCTCAATCTTCCTTCCTCTCTCTCTAAAATAAAAAATATATATATTAAAAAAAATACAATTGGAATTTGCAGACTGTCGACACCTGAAATTTTCTCAAGAATGAAGAAAACTGACAGGAAGTAGACATAATATCTTTATGGTTAAATGATTCAAACTGAAGAATAAACCTTATTTCATGAGAAACAAAACTACCTTCAGGTATATCTCCTTTTCTCTCTTTCATGTGGCCAGTTCTTACTCATTCTTCAAAACTCAGGTTGACAGCACTTTCTAATGACACCTTCTCTGCCCTTGCCCAATCTTCCATATATTTCAGCAGCATCCCAAGTCCTTCTAACGCACATCTCCAGGAGCAGCAGTGAAACTTTATTCTAGAAATAAACAGTCTATTTATTCTATAGAGTTGTCCAGTGGGCACCCTTGTGTTCACTCCATTGCAGCACTTACTATATTGCTTGTAATAACCTAGTCTCATGTTTGTATCCCTTTCTAACAGGCACTCTTTTAAAGGGCAAAGACCATATTCCACCTTCTAACCTCTAGTGTCTGGTACAGTTTCCAGAACTTGTCTAAAGAAAGAAGGAGTTGCCTGGCCCATGTGGCTCAGTGGTTGAGCATCGACCCATACATCAAGAGGTCGCTGGTTCAATTCCCAGTCAGGGCACATGCCCAGGTTGTGGGCCTGATCCCCAGTGGGGGGCATGCAGGAGGCAGCCAATCAATGTTCTCTTTCATTGGTGTTTCTATCTTTCTTCCTCTCTAAAATCGATAAAGAAAAAAAGAAAGAAAGGAGTGGATGGGTGGATGAATGGTTATATATAGATGAATAAATGTCTTCAGGACCATGTGATAAATATTATTTTTCATCATCCACTGTTCCCAATCATGCCTCTATCTCCCCCAAATACTACTGAGGGCACTGCCATGACTGTAAAGCTTATAATATTTAGGAAGTTTGCAATTCCATTTTCAGGCTCTACCCATCATAGTCAGATCCAACAGGGTAACCTCTGAGTGCAAAAGTAGAATGAGGTAGGGGACAATAAGCAGAAATTATGATTAGTGATTAATGATGCTAACTCTTCTGAATATCAAGTTGGTTTGCACGCTCATTTGAAATTTTCATAAACTGTTTGAAACGCTCATAAAACCAGGATTGCAAACTTAGAAATGAATCACTTAAACCTTGACTCACTGTTGAGTAGAGATAATTAATGGCATCCTTTCTCATTAGAGAACCCTATACAACTGCACCCTTTATTTTTAGCCCATCCCCTATCAACAGCTCCTATCTGAACCAACTCATTTGTGTAATCAGGAAATGTGAGGTTAAATCTCAGTCAAAGAAAAAGAAAAACCTAGAAAACTGTGTCAATAGATTTTTTAGACACAGATTCCACATTACACTCTTGCAAAGAAGTCATTGTATGAGGACTATAGCAGCCCAGCCCATAACCCCATCTCCCACCCCAATTAGTAGAGCCCATAACCCCATCTCCCACCCCAACTGGCTCTTTTCTCATGCCCGTACCTGGCCTGCAGAGGCTTCAGCAGGCATTTGTGCCATAGCGTTGCCAATGCACCACCTGCTCTGTCCCTTTTAAACTGTGGACCCCTCCCCCCAAAGAGAGCCACCACTTAGAGGCTGTGTTTATGATTCCTTTGCTTTTAGTAACCATTTTAGTTGCTGGTAAAATTTGTGTGTTCCTATGCAATACAGTGTAAAGTTTATTAGAATTTGAACTTTAGGAAGCATGTATCATGCTGAATATTTTCTTCGATGACTTGTTTTCTTTCATTCAACATGCTTTTGGGATTCATCCATGTTGATATGTATAACTGTAACTCATTCATTTTTCATTGCTGGTGGAATCCCACTGTGTGAGTATACAGGTCCTCAAGGTTTTAGTAAAATTCCCTGGGGCCCATAACCTTTTTTGCTTGTTGTTATAAAGGTAATAGGAGACACACAGACACACACACACACACACACACACACACACACACATATATGTATATGTAATGTAATTCCATCAATTACATAACACTCCCCATTAGAGTCTTATAGAAGCATTTGTAATCGGACACATGGATATTTCAGGTTAAAATGTAGAAAATATTTGCTCTAAGTAAAATGACAAAAACACTAACTAGCTTCATGTTAATTCATGTGAGGCTCTCCTGCCAAAAAATTATGAAGTCACTTTCAGTTTCCAGAGTTTAGGGATTATGGGTCTACTCCATAGTCATTTTTCTATTCTCTCTTTGATGGATGGACACATTTGATTGATTTCCAGCTTTCTGTTATCACAAATAATGCTACTAAAATCATTTGAATATGGCTGCCTCCATCCACTGTTTGTTTTCAATATTTTTTTTTTTTATTGATTTTAGAGAGAGAGGAAGGGGGAGAGAGAGAGAGAGAGTTAGAAACATTGATGAGAGAGAACATTGATTGGCCGCCTCCTGCATGCCCCCCACTGAGGATTGGGTCTACAACCTGGGCATGTGCCCTGACTGGGAATCGAACCGATGACCTCTCGGTGCATGGGTCAATGCTCAACCAGTGAGCTACACTGGCCAGGCCCACGGGGTTTTATGAAGGCAGGAACTGGGGTCTTAGTCATCTTTGTGGCTTAGCACAGGGCCTCAGTTAATGTGTTTTGAATGAATAAATAAGTGCTCAGACACTTTGCTCTTCTTGAATATTATGGAGCCATATTAAAACCACAAAAATGAGTCCCAAGGTAGGAGCTCAGTTCACCGATTCCATTTAAAACGTGTGCAATAAATCAAACAAATAAAACCCCAAGCAACTCCAGGAGCGTTTTCCTTCATTAGTGGTTGGATAGAATGCCCTCGTGTGTCTTTCTGCTAAACCACTACACATCTTTCAAGGACATTCTATTACTTTTAAGTATAATCTTAGTAAAATTTATAGTAGCACCACCAACCCCCTCTTTTCTCATCCTGGCTTTGGTGCCGTATGCAAAATTAGAAGGGTCAAATACAGACCAAAGGATGGGAAAATGGGAATGGCTTCCCTGAATTTATTGGACAAAGCCGTTAACTCCATCAGTTACAATCTCTACCTGTGGTTCATGTGGCTTAAGAGCAACAGGGATGGCAGAGTAGATGCAGTCTGTGCCCAGGGATTAATTTAAAGGCTTTTGCTGATGTATTTCTATTCCCACTTGGGGGCCCAGTGAAAGAGAAGAGCCACAAGAGAAAAAGTCACATGGTCTCGGCTTTAGGGATGGGCATGACATATCTTTTCTCATCCCTGGACACAGTCTTATTTTAACTCTTCACAGTAGTTGTTCCTAACATTTTTTCCTACAGGTCAAGATTATTTATCAATTGTTAAATAAAATAGTGCCACTATTTTAAGCGGTTTTTGCAATTATACCAAGGTCAAAAATAAAATGCCTGGGTCATACTGAACTGGATGTTTCAAGTCTTCAAAAAAGTTGCTTCTTTATTTACGGACATCATTCATTCAAAAATACCCAGTATATTAAGTATTTGCTGAGTTCTGAAAATGTCAAAGACAAATGAGACAGAGTCCCTGTATAGTTAATTTTATGTGTCAACTTGTCTGGGCCACTGTGTCTAGATATATGGTCAAACATTATTCTGGATGTTTCTGTGAGAGCATTTTTGGATGAGATTTACATTTAAATTGATGGACTTTGAGTAAAGCAGATTGCCCTCCATAATGTGGGTGGGCCTCATCCAATCAGAAGAAGGCCTGAATAGAACAACAAACTGACCTCATCCCCCAAGCAAGGGGAATTTGCTAGCTGACTGCCTTCAGACTTCATCTTCAACATTGGCTCTTCCTGGTTCCATAGCAGATTACATTTGGACTGCAATTCTTTCCTGAGTCTCCAGCCTGTCAGCCTCCCTATCAGATTTTGGACTCAGCAAGCCTCCACAATCACATGAGCCAATTTCTCTAAACAAACAAATTAATAAATCCTATTGGTTCTGTTTCTCTGGAGACCCTGACTAATACAGTCCCTTTTCTCAAGTATTTCAGTGTCTCTTGAAACTGACATGCAAACAAGCAACTCTAATCCAGTGTGAAGATTGCCCTAAAGGTAAATCACATGTATCAACTATGATGAGAGCACAGACAAAGAAGCATTTGTCCACTGAGGATCCCTAGGGAAGGCTTTCCAGGAAATATTTTTTAGGAGTGTAGAGTCTTAGGTAGAGAGAGCAATATGTAAAGGTCCTAAGGTGTGGAAAAACAAAACGTATTCTGAGGACCATCTGTGCAGGAGGAAGTGGTGAAAACTTGAAATTCAAGGTGTAGAAATTAAACAAAATGCTCAAAAGTTAAGAAAAAGCAATCACATGCTTGTGTACATCTGTGGACAGGCAGACTCTCTTTGGGGCCAAGGACTGGAAAGAAGCTTATTTTGCACCAGGGTCTAGTGCCGAAAACAAGGCAAACAAATGCTGAGATAGCACTCCTGTCAAACCCAGAAAAAACCAGCCTGCCTGATGGACTTTGGGAGCCGGGGGGAGCTCCAAGTCCATGTCGAGCCTCCCCATAGGCACCTATGGTCAGAATGGCCTTCTCTGTGTGGCTCTCCAGGGCAGACACTCATGGTGAATATGTGTTAAAAGGCACTGACATTTAATACACTTTGCTCATTGTTTCAAATGCACTGGTGCATGATTTAGAGAAGCAAGGGCTTATTATTATCATTTTAAAAAAATCCTCAGCTGAGGATATTTTTCTACTTATCTTCAGACAGAGTGGGAGGGACAGAGAGAGAGAGGAAGAAAGAGAGACAGGGAAAAACATCGATGTGCGAGAGACACGTCGATTGGTTGCCTCCTGCACGACCTGACCAGGGCCGGGAACCGAACCGCAACCAAGGTGCGTGCCCTTGACCGGAACTGAATCCGTGAATCTTTGGTTTTCAGGCCAATCTTCTAACCACTGAGCCAAACTGGCCAGGGCCAAGGGCTTATTTTTATACCATGATTACATAATATAGACAAATGGGCTTAAAAAAAAGAAGAGAAATGGTAGCCATTAAGATACAGAGTCAGTTGAGAATTCTGCCCCATTTTCCCAGAGACGTTATGGAGAAAAAGCTAAAAATAGATACCAAAAGGTAAAGATAGAAATGTGAATAAAAAAAATCCACACCTCTAGGCTAGAGATTGATTAGGATCGAAACTAGATTGTACACTTAACCTAATTGCGATGAAGTCACTGTAATTAGGTTGAAGGAAATTTAGAGTGTAAACATTTCAAGGTTACCTCGACCTCGTCAGTTTTCCGGGTGGAGATGCCGAGCACAGAAGGAACGCGGCTTGGAGAGTCTTACTCACCATGAGAAGAGTCAGGAGCCTGGGATGGAGGTTGGGAGGAGTGTTTTGTCTTAGCTTGGTCCCTTTTGACCATTTTATCCACCACTCCTTTGCCAGTTAGCTCCCTCACGTTCTTATATTTATCCCGTCCAAAGGCTCTCTCTCTGCTGGGCTCTATGCTTTGCCTGGTTTCCACCCATAGCCTACAGCCATGATTGCCCATCAGCTCCAGCAAAACCCCAACAGACCTTTCTTATTTCCAAGGCCTGCACTCTCACAGAAGCAATTTTTGACGACATTTCAAAATAAGTGGACTAGTGCTTGTAACAGCAACATGATTGTGCCTTGCGTGGTTATGTTCTCAGAGCCTGTGGAAGGGCTTTGCTTAGTAAGCTGCATCCTGTGGAGAGGCTGAGGAGCAAATTCAACCATCAGTGCCAAGGGCATCTATTGTGCCTACAGCTCATAGAGGAAAGTTCAAGCTGCACAAGGCATCTATGCCGACCTTAGAGAAAGTGTGTGTGTGTGTGTGTGTGTGTGTTTGTGAGAGGTTGGAAATGACTCTGGTATATGGATACCAATCTCTCCTCACCGAGGCATCATGGGAAAAGATGAAAGTTTAGGCCATCAAATGTAACTTTATTTCACCTGCATAAAGATTCAGACTCGACAGGTTTTGTAATTAAAAGGTTCTTTGGTCTTAACTTCTTGGAACTTCTGTGTCCTCATCTGTAAAATGGGGATACAGAAATTGAGTACCTAATAGAGTTCTGTGAGCATTAAAAAGGTAACATCTGTGATGGTACCAGCCTGGCATTCAGTCCATCATAACCTGGCCATCAGTGTTCTCTCTCACCTCGCCTTGCACCACTCCCCTAAACAAACCTTTGCCTTGTCCAAACTGGTGTGCCCAGGAAACCTTACAGGTGCCATGCTGTGCTCACCTGGTTTTCTCTTCCCGCAGTGCCAGCTTCAGTTTTTTCTGCTTGTCCAGTGAATATGAAGTTTTCAAAACTCAGCTTGAATCCCATCAAATTTATTTATTTTTTATTTATTTATTTATTTTTTTTAATTCTCACCCGAGGATATTTTTCCACTTTTTTTTGTACAGATAGAGTGGGAGGGAGAGAGAGAGAGAGAAACATCGACGTGAAGGGACACATCGAGTGGCTGCCACCCGCACGACCAACCAGGGCCGGGGACAAACTGCAACCGAAGTACGTGCCCCCAGCGGGAACCGAACCCGGGTCTCTCTGGACCGCAGGCCGACGCTCTAACCGCTGAGCCAAACCAGCCAGGGCGAATCCCATCAAATTTATGAAGCCTTCCTGGATTATCTTAGCTTTGAGGATTGGTTTTCCCTTCAACTCCTTTGAACTCTTGTTGCACCTTATCAGGTGGTTAACATAACCTCCTTGGACAGCTTGATGTGTAGTGCATGTCACAGAGATAATATTTTCAAAATAATTCTGCATTTTCACTTCTTGCATAATGTTTTCTCTACTAGAACTAGACCGGAAGGTTGAAATGAGGAAAGGCAGAAGCAATGCCTTTTTCTAGAGAGACAAAGAAATTGGAAGACCTTTGGTACTGGATGGAAGAGGTGAAACAGAAGAACGGAAGCAAAGTTCAGGTGCAAATGACCTTCCCTCCCTCTCTCTGGGGTCAGATATTGAGGATGGTGATGGACCAGTGGACAGGATGATAGAAGCATAAAGACAGAAAACAAATGACCTGGTGTCCTGCTTTCCTCACACATGGCCCCAAAACATAAACCCCATAGGAAGCCCAGAATTTGTCATGGCACCCCCTGCCTGAAGGTGCCCAGGTGATAGGTAGAAATTACTAAAATAAATGCCTGAGACATGGGCCTCAGTTCTCTATTGTCTGTTATCTAGGGCATCCAGAAGGTATATGTGACCCATAAACATCAGGGCACTTGGGAGATGCTGGCTGATGAGCTCAGAAGTCCAAGGGGGATGTTCACAATAGCCATATGATGAGATACTATAGCAGAGGGCAGGGCAGGCCACCATGCTGGGCACCTCAAAGCAGTCGCAAGTGCCTTGGAGGACCAAGCCAGTCATGGACCCGTCCACAGCAGAGGCAGCAGAAACTGGAAGGAAACAAGGGGAAGACTCATAGCTTCACGTAGATTTTGAATCTTCTAACTCTCTCCCTCTCACATGCCCTACCCCTCACATTTGGGTACGTGCTTGAGAGCAAGGTGAGATAAGTTATAGGAAATGAGGCCCACAGTTTTTTTTCTCTCTCTTCCCTTCCTCCCCTTCTTCCTTTGCACATCTGATAAGTAGTGAGCAAATTCTAGCTTCTCTATCTTATCTCCCCAAGTAGATTAGAAGTTTTGAGGGGAGCCATGCCTGACACAGTGTTTGGAACACAGTGGGTGCTTATTCAATGTCTTCAGTTCTGTGGAGGTTGAACAAGTACATTGCATCTTCATCTGTAGAAGCAGTGGCGGAGGTAATAACTGCTCTTAATAATAATTGTTGTAAGGGAGCCACATAGTCTAGTAAATGGAGAGAAGGTTCTGGATCCAGACTGTCTGGATTTGACCCCTGGGCCTGCAATTGACTAGCTATGGGACCTTGGGGGAATCACTCAACCTCTCGGTACTTTGGTTTGTTTAGCTGTGAAATGATGTTAGCTCCTAGGACTGTTATAAGAATTAGACAAATCAGTACCTGTACATATAGAGAACTTAGAATGGTACTTGGCTCATACTAAGCACTTGGAAACATTTTATCTTATATGCTAGGCAATTTAAGTGCTATTTTGGTTTCCATTTTAGAGATGAAGAAACAAAGGTACATGCCCCGCCAGTGTGGCTCAGTGATTGAGTGTCGACCCTTGCACCAGGAGGTTGCTGGTTCGATTCCTGGTCAGAGCACATGCCCAGGTTGTGGGCTCAATCCCCAGTAGGGGCATGCAGGAGGCAGCCAATCCATGTTCTCTCTCATTGATGTTTCTATCTCTCTGTCTCCTTCTCCCTCTCTCTCTAAAATCAATAAGGAAAAAATATTTAAAAAAGAAAGAAAAAGAAACAAAGGTAGAGCACTCGTAAGTGACTTGGACTTGGGCAAGAACAGAGTTAGGCAGTGACAAAACCCAGATTCCCACGCAGGCAGGGAGCTGACAGGCCACACACACGCTTTACCCCCTATCTGTAGAGCAGAGGCAGGATGGAACCACTCACTTTCTAGGGGTGCTCAAGTCCCTCACTCTGTGAGCACTTTCTCCCCTCAGAGGGCCGCTCTGTTCACGCTTGCTTCTCTTCCAAGCCCACTTACATGGTGACAACCTATAGGCCCTTAAGAACCATTCTCCTCGGTGTATTGTGGTTAAGAAAAAGAGAAATATAAAGTTTCTTTTACTGTGTTTTTTCTCTCAAGTATTTAAAGGTTCTTAAAATTAAAATTTGAACTTCCCATTATTCTCCCAGGCTGGTCATAGGTTTATTAGAGTGAAATTTTATTTTGGGTTATTTAGGAAGTTTAGATATAATAGAGTTAGCTGAGATATCAGTAACATCAGATATCTTTTATTAATCACATACTGCTGACAAACATTATATTGTATCTAGTCTTCAAAATGACCTTGAAAGTATAGTATTACTCTTTAGTTTTAGAGGTGAGGAAACCAAGGGTCTTTATAACAGCCAGAGATTCCCAGAACAATTATATACATATAAAATTATGTAATAATACAAGGAATCCTCTGAAAAAATAATTATTAGAAGCTCATTTTAGGAAATTTAATAAAATTAAGTTTATAAATTATGAGAGTGGTGTTGATGGTATAAATATGCAATAACACAGCAGTAATTAAATTTTTTGGAGGCCGCAACAATGTGCTGCCTAATTCAACCTAGAAATCTGCATGAAGTTAACTTAGTTATTCCCTAGAAAGATCCTTTGCAGAATTTGATTATAAGGCAAGACAATAAAATTAGGAAGAAAAATGATATTAGAAGCTTTGAGCTTAGAGGAAGAACGGGGTCCAAACACACTGAGGAAAGGGGTGTCAGAGGTAAGGGGAAGTTCTATCTGAATTTCTTTCCTAAAGCGTCAGGTGTGAGGGTCAGTGTCAGATTTACGTATCATTTTCACAGTGTTATGTTAGAATTAGAAGCAGCTGAGTCAAAAGCTATTGGGGTTTTCTCAGGTGGGCTAGGAAAGGAGCACAGCCTTTTTGGGAGGGGGTACAGTGAACTTATTGATGGTACATGACAAGGTAGGGCTCCCTAAGCCCCTCCCCTTCTTTAAGGGGTCTGGGATGGAAACTGTGGAGGTCAGGAGATTCTCAGTGTGTTGGGGGATCGATTTGGGCAAGAACTCCCCAGCAGCTGAAGGCTTCTCCTTCCTCTTGCTGGTGGTCCAGGGGTATTTTACTCCTTGGAGGCCATGTGGACCATAAAGTCCACCACCTTGTTGCTGTAGCCAAATTCATTGTCATACCAGCAAACGAGCTTGATAAAGTGGTTGTTGAGGGCAATGCCAGCTCCAGCATTGCAGGTGGAGGAGTAGGTATCACTGTTAAAGTTTCAGGAGACAACCTGGTCCTCAGTTTAGCTAGGATGCCCTGAAGGGGCCCTCTGACACCTGCTTCACTACCTTCTTTTTTTTTTTTTATCCTCACCCAAGACATTTTCCCATTTTTTGTTCAGATAGAGTGGGAGGGAGAGAGAGGAAGAGAGAGATAGAGAAACATCGATGTGAGAGAGACACATCGAGTGGTTGCCACCCACATGACCCTAACTGGGGTCGGGGACAAACTGCAACCGAGGTACATGCTCTTAGCGGCAACCGAACCTGGGTCTCTCTGGACCGCAGGCCGATGCTCTAACCGCTGAGCCAAACCAATCAGGCCATTCACTACCTGCTTGATGTCATCATATTTGGCAGCTTTCTCCAGGCAGCAGGTCAGATTCACAACCGACACATTGGGCTTGGGGACACAGAAGCCATGCCAGGAAGCTTCCTGTTCAGCTCCGGAATGACCTTGCTCACAGCCTTGGCAGCACCAGTAGAAGCAGGGATAATGTCTGGACAGCCCCTCAGCCATCATGCCACAGCTTCCCAGAGGGGCCATCACAGTTTCTGGGTGGCAGTGATGGCATGGACTGTGGTCATGAGTCCCTCCATGATGCCAAAGTTGTCCAGGGAGTCCAAGCAGTTGGTGGTGCAGGAGGTATTGCTGACAATCTTGAGGAAGATGTCATATTTGTCATGGTTCACACCCATCACAAACATGGGGACATCACAGAAAAGGGGCAGAGATGATGACTTTTTTGGCTCCACCCTTCAAGTGAGCTCCAGCCTTCTCCGTGGTAGTGAAGATACCAGTAGACTCCACAACATATGCAGCACCAGCATCACACCATTTGATGTTGGCAAGATCTCGCTCCTGGAAGATGGAGATGAACTTTCCACTGTTGACAAGCTTCCTGTTCTCAGCCTTGACTGTGCCTTTGAACTCGCCATGAGTAGAATCACACTGGAACATGTAGACCATATTGTTGAGGTCAATGGAGGGGTCACTGATGGCAACAATATCCACCTTGCCAGAGTTAAAAGCAGCCCTGGTGACCAGGTGCCCAATATGGCCAAATCCACTCACTCCAAACTTCACCATCGTGTCTCAGGGTTGCGGCTGGCTCTGTGCAGGAAGACGTGGCTGTCCGACAAACAGGAGAAGCAGAGAGCCAAGGGGCACAGTCTTTGGGAGATAATGTTTGCAGACAGTGGTTCTCAATCTTCAACTTGTATCAGAATCACCTGGAGGACTTGGGCAAACACATTGCAGGGTCTCCACCCAGTTTCTGAGTCTGTGTCTGGGGTGGGGCCTGAGAATTTGATTTCTAACAAGTTCTCAGGTGACGTTGATGCTGACAATCCAGGGACCACACTTTGAGAACCACTGATTTAGGAGAAGCTTGATTGACTTTTATTCATTTTTGTAGGTTTCCTTTCTCTTCTCCCTACTCTCTGCCTCTTATAAATTTCAGGTTCTCCTTATTGGTCTCATTGTTGATTTCATTTTCTTCTGAGGGACTGTTGGGTGGGGGAAATTCAAAATCAGGCAGCCACCATTGTTCTCAAAACATAAAATATGCTGGGGTGGGGGGCAGAGTGCTCTGACAAAGCCAACCCAAGGAGAACTGTAACAGTGAGGAATGTAACCCACTTCACCATTCTTTTGACATTGTTTCTGTAAATGCTGACTGACTAATATGTAGCTGTAGATAAACAGTATGTTTGTATAAGAATCCTAGGAACTAACTTCAGAAGATGCAGACTCTGACCTTCAGTCATCCCAGTTCCAGGAGATTTGCTGACCTTCAACTCTACAATCAGGATGACAAAGACCAGGATGATGCACACCAGACCATCACTTAACAAGTTCTGAGATCCTTATGGGAATCAGCTGTGCTGGCTTGCATGTAGAAAACTTCTCAACCCCTCCATTTCTTTGTTCTGCTTTCCCTCCTTATAAAAACCTCTGCCTGCACTGAGGTGGAAATATGGGCTTTGGATAAGAATTCCCCATCGTCTCAAGATGCTGGTTCTCAAATAAAACTCTTACCTCTTTTCCACCAGCATCTGTCTCACGAGTTTGGCTTTCATGGCACCAGGCAGCTGACCCTGGGTTTTGGTTATAGAACTATGTATAAATATTTGCCCTATCTTCTGAGCTCTGAGCATGTCAGATTGTTCTCAGTTTATTCTGGTGGTGGACGGGTCAAGCTGTGTCAGGATAAAATGTTAGGCTTATGTCTTCAAGTGTTAAAAGCTACCTTGGTTACATTGCAACTGTGGGGGTCCAGAATGGGTCACCGCAAGATGTGCCTCTGTGATATGCAGATTGTTTTGAGCTGAAGGCAACTTTAGCCATAGGCTCAAGAGAAAGTTCTGCCTGTCTCTTTTTTTTTTTATCCTCACCTGAGGACATTTTTCCATTTTTTGTTCAGATAGAGTGGGAGGGAGAGGGAGGAAGAGAGAGAGAGAGAGAAACATCGATGTGAAGGGACACATCGAGTGGCTGCCACCCACACGACCAACCAGGGCCGGGGACAAACTGCAACCGAAGTACGTGCCCTTAGCGGGAACCGAACCCGGGTCTCTCCGGACCGCAGGTCGACGCTTTAACCGCTGAGCCAAACTGGCCAGGGCTCTGGCTGTCTCTTTAACTACCTAGGGGAACTTGAAAAAAATGGGGCTGTCCATAATAAGAGATTATCAGAGATAACTTCTTTTGAATTATCTATAGAGCAGGGCAATCTTCTATCTTTCTGCAATGACCCTTTGAAGACCCTAGGTACATTATCTCATCCCTGGCTCAGGACGTCTTAAATACCTCAGTCCCCTTTCTATCTCTGAACCTCTCCTGCCTGTGGGCTCTCTGATTCTCTCATGTATACAGGGTTACGTATTACATTTGGTTATTTTCTTTGGCTAATCTCTCTCCTGTCCATTTAATTATTAGACCAGCCAGAAGAACCTTGAGAATAAAGGAAAATTTGTTCCTTTTCCACACTACCAAGCAAATAGTTCCCGCTGTGCATTTCCTTTCGTCCGTTCATCTTTCTTTCTTTATGCCCTTGTTGTGCTCTCTTCTGATCCTTCCTGCTTCTCCCCTGATATCCCACAATTGTCAAAAGCATGCCATGATTTCAGTCACCTGTCTAAGGCTTGTTGACTCCATATCCTTTCTGAGGACTGTGATGTCAAACTGGTACAGGAACTTAAACTTATGGGCCCGGTTTGTGTTTAATTAATACCGACGTATTTGTTTGTCTGACCTGGAGATGAGTTCTGGCCATTTTTGACATTTTTCTGCGGCCAAGACAAGAAAAAAGAAAAAAATAATAATTTAGAATGACCAGTTTCCAAACACTAGAGACAAAAATGATGGCTCACAACGTTATTTGCATTTCAATACAACCGTTGCTGGATGAAGGATGCTCAGCACAATTAAGCCTCTGGGAACACATCTAGCCAGGGCATCCTTTGATTCAACAAAATTGAATCAATATACAGTGAGTTCCTGTATTAACATGCAATTTAGGAGGCATTTATGCTGAGCTCAAAATCTAATTAGTGGTTTCCTGTTTGGGCTATAGTGACTGTTTATTCTATTTTAGTTCACCTGGGTCTGTAATAAGTTCTGATGCTTGATTTCCACTCAGATGGTGACATTTTGCCTTTCATCCCCAGCTTTTCACAGAGCGACCCAGGAACTCAATGTACCAGAAACAAATAGCAAAGAGGATTAAAAATGAGGACTCTTGATTAAAATGCTTAGTTCCCAACATCATTAATAGAAAGGAGCTAATAAAGTTCATTATGTCAGTAATGAGAAAAGGACATGTGCTTTTCTAGGGGTTTCTATCTTGAAATGCCTGACTTTGTTTCTCACCAAGGGCCTGGCTTTGTCCCATTTGTGGCTCTGAGCGTCCCTCATGACTATGAGTAGTAATAAATTACTATTGTTACACTATGCTGGGGTTTACAGGAAGTTTGGAGGCCATAATACTACTTCTACCTCTACTAAGTCCTGCTGATATTTGTGGCAGTTTTCAAGCTTCTTTCTGAACCTATTTTTCTATATGAGATTATCTAAGGCTGAGCTTATACACCTAGGGGCAGAGTCAATGAGTACAGAAAGCTGCTTTTTAAATGTCTGTGGACCCCAGGTGGTCACCCAATGGACCCCAGGCGGTCATCTTATTACCTGTGAAGCACATAAAAAAAAGCACATTGAGATTTCTGCTGCACCCAGGAATATAGGACATATACAGGGTGGGGCAAAGTAGTTTACAGTTGTGAGTATTCGAAACACAGAGTTTATTCTTGTATTATTATTTATTAGTTATTGTATTATTTTCCATATGAATAACTGTAAACCTACTTTTGGCCTTTCCTGTATTTTTTTAAAAAAATTATTTATTTATTTTTTTGTTACAGATATTTCACCTTTTTTACCCCATTGGCACCACCCTCCCCACCCCACCCCCGCCCCGTCCCCGGCTTAGTTGTCCATGTCCATTGGTCATGCATACATGCATATAAGTTCTGTGGTTTATCTCCCCCCGCCCCCTTCTGAGGGATGTCAGTCTGTGCCCTCCTTCCATGTTTCTAGGTCTACCGTATTCCTCAGACTGTTATGTTTATTATATTCCATATATAAGTTAGATCATGTGGTATTTGTCTTTTTCTGCTTGGCTTATTTCACTTAGGATAATACTTTCCAGGTCCCTCCATGTCGTCTCAAAGGATAAGAGATTTTTCTTTCTTACCGCTGCATAGTACTCCATTGTGTATATGTACCACAGCTTTTTGATCCATTCGTCTACTGATGGACACTTGGGCTGTTTCCAGATCTTAGCTATTGTAAATAGTGCTGCTATGAACATGGGGGTACATATATTCTTCCTGATTGGTGTTTCAGGCTTCTTAGGGTATATTCCTAGAAGTGGGATCACTGGGTCAAATGGCAGTTCAATTTTTAAATTTTTGAGGTAACACCATATTGTTTTCCATAGTGGCTGCACCAGTCTGCATTCCCACCAGCAGTGTATTAGAGTCCCCTTTTCTCCACACCCTAGCCAACACTTGTTGTTTGATGATTTGTTGATGGCGGCGATTCTGACAGGTGTGAGGTGATACCTCATTGTTGTTTTAATTTGCATCTCTCTGATGATTAGTGATGTTGAGCATTTCTTCATATGTTTCTTGGCCATTTGTATGTCCTGTTTGGAGAGGTGTCTATTCAGCTCCTCTGCCCATTTTTTAATTGGGTTCTTTGTCTTCCTTTTGTTGAGTTGTATGAGCACTCTATATATATTGGAAATTAACCCCTGATCTGATACATCATTGGCAATGATGTTCTCCCATACAGTGGGTTGCCTTACCATTTTGATGATTGTTTCCTTTGCTGTGCAGAAGCTTTTTAGTTTAATATAGTCCCATGTGTTCATTTTTTCCTTTGTTTCTGTTGCCTTAGGTTATGTGTCAGTGAAAATTCTGCTCCGTATGATGTCTGAAATTTTGTTGCCTACATTTTCTTCTAGAATTTTTATGGATTCACGGGTCACATTTAAGTCTTTTATCCATTTTTAGTTTATTTTTGTGTATGGTGTAAGTTGATGGTCTAGTTTCATTTTTTTGCATGTAGCGGTCCAATTTTCCCAACACCATTTATTAAAGAGGCTATCTTTACGCCATTGTATGCGCTTGCCACCTTTGTCAAATATTAGTTGAGCGTATTGCCTTGGGTCCATTTCTGGGTTTTCAGTTCTGTTCCACTGGTCTATATGTCTCTTTTTGTGCCAGTACCAGGCTGTTTTGGTTACCGTCGCTTTGTAGTATAACCTGATATCTGGTATTGTGATCCCACCTACTTTGTCCTTCTTTTTCAAGATTGCTGTGGCTATTTGGGGTCTTTTTTGGTTCCATATGAACTTTTGAAGTATTTGTTCTAGTTCTACGCAATATGTCGTTGGTATTTTGATGGGGATTGCATTGAATCTATAGATTGCTTTGGGTAGTATGGACATTTTAATGAGGTTAATTCTTCCAATCCATGAACAGGGTATGTGCTTCCATTTTTTATATCTTCCTCTATTTCTTTTTTCAATGACCTGTAGTTTTCTGCAAATAGGTCCTTTACTTCTTTGGTTAAGTTTATTCCTAGGTATCTTAATTTTTTTGGCGCGATGGTAAATGGGATTGTTTTTTCAGTTTCTCTTTCTGTGAGTTCATCATTGGTGTACAAGAATGCCGTCGATTTCTTGACGTTAATTTTGTATCCTGCTACTTTGCCAAATTCATTTATTAAGTCTAGTAGAGTTTTGATGGAGTCTTTAGGGTTTTCTATGTATAATATCATGTCATCTGCAAATAATGACAGTTTCACTTCCTCCTTTCCAATTTGGATCCCTTTTATTTTTTCTTCCTGTCTGATTGCTGTGGCTTAGACTTCCAGTATTATGTTAAATAAGAGTGGCAAAAGTGGACATCACTATCTTGTTCCTGTTCTTAATGGAAATGTTTTTAGTTTCTGTCCATTGAGTATGATGTTGGCTGTAGGTCTTTCATATATGGCCTTTATGATGTCGAGATATGATCCCTCTATTCCCACATTGCTGAGCGTATTTATCAGAAATGGTCCTGGATTTTGTCAAATGCTTTTTCAGCATCTATTGATATGATCATGTGGTTTTTATTCTTCATCTTATTTATGTGGTGTATCACATTTATTGATTTGCGAATATTGTACCAGCCTTGCATCCCTGGAATGAATCCCATTGGTCATGGTGAATAATTTTTTTGATGTATTTCTGGATCCTATTTGCTAATATTTTGTTCAGGATTTTGGCATCTATGTTCATCAGGGATATTGGCCTGTAGTTTTCTTTCTTGGTAGTGTCTTTTTCTGGTTTTGGAATTAGAATTATGCTGGCCTCATAGAACGTGTTTGGAAGTCTTCCTTCTTCTTGAATTTTTTGAAATAGTTTGAGGAGAATGGGTGTTAGTTCTTTTTTGAATGTTCGGTAAAACTCCCCCTTGAAGCCATCTGGGCCTGGGCTTTTGTTTGCTGGGAGAGTCTTGATTACCTCTTCAATTTCCTTAGTTGTTATTGGTCTGTTCAAGTTTTCTATCTCTTCCCGGTCCAGTTTTGGGAGACTGTGTATTTCTAGAAATTTGTCTATTTCGCTTAGATTGTCGAATTTGTTGCCATGTAGTTGTTCATACTAGTTGTTAACAATCTTTTGTATTTCCGTGGTGTTGGTTGTTACTTCTCCTCTTTCATTTCTGATTTTGTGTATTTGGGTTCTCTCTCTTTGTTTCTTGGTGGGTCTAGCTAAGGGTCCATCAATCTTGTTTATCTTTTCAAAAAACCAGCTCTTTGTTTCAATGATCCTTTGAATTGTTTTTTTGGTCTCTATGTCATTTATTTCTGCTCTGATCTTTACTATTTCCTTCCTTCTACTTGCTCTGGGGTTTTCTTTTTGTTTGCTTTCTAATTCTTTAAGTTGTGAGGTTAGACAGTCAATCAGAAATTTTTCTTGTTTCTTGAGGTAGGCCTGTAGTGCTATGAACTTCCCTGTCAGAACTACTTTCACTGCATCCCCTAGATTTTGTGTTGTTGTGTCTTCATTTTCATTGGTTTCCAGGAAGTTTTTAATTTCTTCCTTGATCTCCTCGGTGACCCATTCATTGTTTAATAACATGCTATTTAGCTTCCATGTGTTCAAATGTCTTTGCATGTTCTTGTTGCAATTGATTTCTAGTTTCATGCCATTGTGATCTGAGAAGATGCTTGATATGATTTCAATTTTCTTGGACTTGTAGAGATTTAGTTTGTGTCCTATCATGTGGTCTATCTTTGAGAATGTCTCATGTGCACTTGAGAAGAATGTGTATTCTGTAGTTTTGGGGTGTAATTCTCTGAAGATATCTATTAAATCCATTTGGTCTAGTGCTTCATTTAGAGTCTCTGTTTCCTTGCTAATTTTTTGCCTAGAGGTTCTATCCAGTGATGTCAGCAGGGTGTTGAAGTCCCCTGCTATGATTGTATTGCCGTCAATTTCTCCTTGGAAGTCCTCCAGAAGATTTTTAATATATTTTGTTGCTCCTATATTGGGTGCATATATGCTTATCAAGGTTATATCTTCCTGTTGGATAGATCCTTTCAATATTATGTAGTGGCCATCTTTGTCTCTAGTTATGGTCTTCATTTTGAAATCTATTTTATCAGATATGAAAATTGCTACCACAGCTTTTTTTTGCTTTCCATTTGCTTGGAAAATTTTTTTCCATCCCTTCACTTTCAACCTATGTGAGTCTTTTGTTGTGAGGTGGGTCTCTTATAAACAACATATAGGTGAGTCAGGCTCTCTTATCCAATCAGCTACTCTGTGTCTTTTTATGGGAGCATTCAAGCCATTTACATTTAAGATGATTATTGATATGTACTTATTTATTGCCATTTTTGTTTAGTGTGGTTCTATTTTTCTTCCCATTTCTCCTAGTAATTACAGCAGTCCTTTTAACATTTCTTGCAGTGCCGGTTTGGTGGTAATGTATTCTCTTTTGTCTGGGAAGCTCTTTTTTTGCCCTTCTGTTTTGAATGATAGCCTTGCTGGGTAGAGTAGTCTTGGATTCAGATTCTTGTTTTTCATGACTTTGATTACTTCCTGCCATTCCCTTCTGGCCTGTAGTGTTTCTTGTGAGAAGTCAGCTGAGAGCCTTATGGGGTTTCCTTTGTAGGTAACCTGTTGCTTATCTCTTGCTGCTTTTAGGATTCTCTCTTTGTCTTTAATTTGTGGCATTTTAATTACTATGTGTCTTGGTGTGGGCCTGTTTGGGTTCTTCTTACTTGGGACTCTCTGTGCTTCTTGAACTTGAATGCCTTCTTCCTTCACCAAATTAGGGAAGTTTTCTGTCACTATTTTTTTGAATATATTCTCTATCCCTTGCTCATTTTCTTCTTCTTCGGGGACTCCTATGATGCGAATATTATTACGTTTCCAGTTGTCCCACAGTTCTCTTAAGCTGTCTTCCTGTTTCTTTAAATAGTTTTTCCCTTTTGTTTTTCTGATTGATTGATTTTTTTTACCCTGTCTTCTAATTCACTGATCCGGACCTCAGCTTCCTCGACTCTGCTTTTTAAACCTTCCAATGTGATTTTCATTTCTGATATGTCATTTTTTATCTCTTCTTGATGGTTTTTAATTTCCAATTGGCTTATTTTCAGTGTCTCTATGTCCTTACTCATGCTGTTCAGCATCCTCAAGATCACGGCTCTGAAATCTAGCTCTGTTAACATGCCTAATTGCTCCACATTGATCTCATCTTCGGTGGAGGTCTCTTGCTCTTTCATTTGGCTTCTTTTTCTGTGTTTCACCATTTTGGCTATCACAGTGGGCTTTGGAGCCTGTCAAGTTTTCCCTTGGGTGTTGGTGTTCTGCTGTTTGTGGCTCCCTCTCCTGTGTTTAGATGAGCAAGGGAGGACCCACGTTGAACACCACTGTCAAGTCTTACTTTCCTGGTTAAAGTTGCTAAAGGTACTGTTATCCTCTAGCTTTTTGCCTGGAGGCTAGCAGTTGAGGTTACTTGTTGAGTTTTGGGTTGATAGTTGATTGAAAAACTCCCTCAGGTGCTTAGCACAAGGGGTTTTCCTGAGGGTGGGGCAGATGCTGGTTGTTAATGAGCCTCAATTAGCACTTCAATGGCCCACAGGGTGGGGTTGGATATCCAAGGGAGGGGCTTCTGCCTCTCCTCAGAGCCCTGGGAAGGAGCAATATGGTCACCGTCCTGCGTGGCTGAACTCAGCAAAAGCTCTGAGCGCCCTCCAAATCCCGAGTGTCCCAACACAGCTCCAGTCCAGTCTGCCCTCCCTCTGCCGGAGCCCAAGATGAGTGGCTGTGGCTGTTTTAGCCTCTGTCCCGGCTGCGCTGTGGAGCCGCCTGGGAGTGTAACCCGAGGGCGCTGCTCCCAGCGGAGGCCCCCGTCTCGCACCTTCGCAAGCCTACCGGGATGGAGTCAGTGTCCCTCGTTGTATGGTCCTCGCAAGCTGCTTTTCTGTTGCTTTTCCCGGTCAATTTGTCTGTGTTATAGTTGTAATTCCAGTTTGGTTCTGGGAGACCGTCTGTCTGTGTGGCTTTCATTCACTCCACCGCCATTTTTCTGGTCTCTCCTGTATTTTTTAATTGTGTAGCCATATGTTACAGGAAAATGATTAACTCTCCAAGATTGCTGTTTTGTTTGTTTTGTTTTTATACTGATAACTCAATAGAAAGCAAGATTAATGGTCTACCCACATGTTTAAATGTTTAAAATCATATTCTCCCATTTAAGACATGAAACTTAGTGGCACTTAAGTTTGTATTTAAGGGTTTCAATAGTTACGATGGGATCGTGTCTTTCTATTTGAAAACACATTTTGTCTTGCTTAGAATCCCTCTTGGTGACATTAGCAGCCAGTGGTGATTGACTACACCTATTATATCACTTCAAGTTGCAAAATGGTGATTTCTTATGGCATCAGTTCTTCTTAGACTATTAGTTGAGAAAGTCTTTTATAAAAAGACAATTCTTTGGTTTACCTTTACATACAGTGTGTACAGGAAAGAGCATCTTCCAAAGGTGACTAATATAATTATTTTAATGTGTCATTACTCATGTCTTTAAACATACATGGTATATACCAATCAATTGCAAGTATCATTCTTACTGAAGTTTGAATTGTCCCATCTTTGTCCAGTGAGAGTCCTTTTGTCACACTCTCATCCCCGACCCAAAGCTATATAGGATTCTGATAGCAGGGCCTGGCTGGAGGTGAGCTTAATATCACAAATTAAGTGCAGCCGGTGTGGCTCAGTGGATTGAGTATCGTCCCATGAACTGAGAGATCCCAGTTCAATTCCCAGTCAGGGCAAATGTCTGGATTGCAGGCTCGATCCCCAGTAGGGGGCGTGCAGGAGGCAGCAGATCTATGTATTTCTCATATCAATGTTTCTAACTCTCTCCCCGTTCCTCTCTTAAGACTTAATAAAAACATTTTAAAAAAAGATCACAAGTTAAAAATCCAATAGGAAAGCAATGAGCAAGAATCAAGAGACATAACAAAGGAAAGAATTAGAGCTCCAAAAATTATGTTATTACATAACATGGAACCATCTTAGAGATTATAGATATTTTTAAAGATAGTTAAATAAATACAAAAACAAATTAAAACACCAAGTAAAAGACACTGTGTAAAAAAGAGGAGGTGGTTTAGAAAGTTCTAAGTAGGGTTTATAAAAACAAAACACAAATCATGGTTTAGACCTCTAAAGATATATAATTTAAAAAATACCTCAGGCCCTGGCCGGTTTGGCTCAGCGGTTAGAGTGTCCACCTGCGTTCCGGAGAGACCCAGGTTCGGTTCCCGCTAAGGGCATGTACCTCGGTTGCAGTTTGTCCCCGGCCCTGGTTGGTCGTGCGGGTGGCAGCCACTCGATGTGTCCTTTCACATCGATGTTTCCCTCTCTCTCTCTTCCTCTCTCTCCCTCCCACTCTGTCTGTACAAAAAAAAATGGAAAAATGTCCTCGGATGAGGATTAAAAAAAAAAAAAAATACCTTAGTAGATGGGTAAAACAGGTTCTTTAAATTACTTTAAAACTATCCACTGAGTCCAATCTATGAGTGTAAAGAAAATGAGCACCGAGAAATAAAGATGTGGAAAATATGGTGGAAATATTAATAAATGGGGAGAACAGAAGAAGTTTAATAGGTTGACTAGGAGTTCCCAACACAGAGAATAGGTAACATTCAAGAAATAAAGACTGAGAATCTCTTGGAACTTATGGAAGACATCATTCAAATTTGAGAAGCCCAATAAGCTCAGCTGGTGTGGCTCAGTGGTTGAGCACTGACTCATGGACCAAGAGGTCGCTGGTTTGATTCCTAGTCAGGGATCAAGCCGGGGTTTTGGGCTCAATCCCCAGTAGGGGGCATGCAGGAGGCAGCCAATCGATGTTTCTCTGTCATCAATGTTTCTATCTCTCTCTCCCTCTCACTTCTTCTGTTTCTAAAAAAACAACAACCAATAAAAACATATTTATAAAAGAAGGAAGCCCAATAAGTCCCAAGCAACATTAAATAATGATGATGATAACAATAATAATATTTCTTTAAAAAAATAATCAGAAAGAGTAGGAGGAGAGAGAGAGAGAGAAATATTGATGTGAGAGAGACATGTCGATTGGCTGCCTCCTGCATGACCCCGACCAGGGCTGGGGACCAAACCACAACCAAGGTACATGCCCTTGACCAGAATCAACCCATGACTCTAGTCAACAGGCCAATGCTTTAACGCTGAGCCAAACCAGCCAGGGCATAATAATAATAAATTAAATTCTATAGCCCCGGCTGGTTTAGCTCAGCAGTTAGAGTGTCAGCCTGCAGACCAGAGAGGCCTGGGTTCGGTTCCCACTAAGGGCACGTACCTTGGTTGTAGTTTGTCCCCAGCCCTGGTTGGGGTTGTGTGGGTGGCAGCCACTTGATGTGTCTCTCTCACATCGATGTTTCTCTCTCTCTCTTTCTCCCTCTCTCTCTCCCACTCTATCTAAAGATAAATGCAAAAATGTCCTCAGGTAAGAATATAAAATAAAAAAAATTAAAAAAAATTAAATGCTACAGCTAGATATTTCACAGTGAAAATGCAAACAACAAAGCCAAAACCAAAGGTAAATCTTAAATGCAAACAAAACAAAACAAAACAACAACAACAACAAAAAATATCCAGAAGGAAAAACAGGTTATTCAGACTTCTCAATGTCAACAATAAAGGCCAGGTGACATGGAAAATTATCTTCTAAGGGCTGAAAGAAAGCAACTGCCAACTTAGAATCCTATACGTAGTTCATCAGTAGATGGGCTGTTTCCACTTGTGGTTATTATGAGTGATACTGCTAGGAACATTCATATTAAAGTTTTTGTGTGGACGTGTGTTTTCATTTCTTTTGACCACACATTTAGGAATGAAATGGCTAGGTCATGTGATAACTAAATGTTTAACTTTTTGAGGAACAGCCAGACTGTTTTCCAATGAAGTATCACCATTTTATATTACCATTAGCAGTGTATGAGGGTTCCAATTTCTCTACACCCTCACTAACACTTGTTATTTTCCATATTTAAAAAAATTATTATTGCCATCCTAATGTGTGTAAAGTGGTATTTCATTGTGATTTCTATTTGCATTTCCCTAATGACTAATGATGTTGAGCATCTTTTCATGTGCTTATTAGTCATTTGTATATCTTTTTGGGGAAAAAGTCTATTCAAGGTTTTTGCCCATTTTTTTTGAAGTGTTTATTCTCTGCAAATGCTTTATAAGAATAAACATATAGAAGAACGTCACCCACAACCTTACTACCTCAATGATGTACCAAATGTTTGTGTGTTTTCAAGTTTCTTGTCTATACATACATATTTTTTTCTTTTTAAAGCATCTTTGTTGTTAAGAGTATTACAGATGTCCTCCCTTCATTTCCCCCCATTGACTCCCTCCACCCAGCTTCTGCCCTGCCCCAGTGCCCCACCGTCCTAGTGTCTGTGTCCATGGACAATGCATATATGCATATACATTCTTTGGTTAGTGTCTTCTCACCACCCCCATCCGATTTTCCTTCCCTCTGAGATTCATCAGTCTGTTCTGTGTTTCATGCCTCTAGTTCTATTTTATACATGAGCATATTTTATTTATTAGATTCCACATATAAATGAGATCATGTGATACTTGTCTTTCTCTGACTGGCTTATTTAACTTTGCATAATACTTTCCAGATCCCTCCATGCTGCCTCAAAGGGTAATAGATCCTACTTTTTCAAAGCTGCAGATTATTCCATTGTGTAAATGTACCACAGCTTTTTTATCCACTCATCTGCTGATGGGTACATGGGCTGTTTCCAAATCTTAGCTATTTTTAATAACACTGCTATAAACATAGGGGTGTATATGTTCTTTCTGGTTGGTGTTTTGGGATTCTTAGGATATATTCCTAGAAGTGGGATCATGAGGTCAAATGGTAGTTTCATTTTTAATTTCTTTGAGAAAACTCCACACTGTTTTCCATAGTGGCTCCACTGTATTTTTGAAAAATATATTTTATTTATTTATTTATTTTTTATTTTATTTATTTATTTATTTACTTTTTATCCTCACCTGAGGATATTTTTCCGTTTTTTGTACAGATAGAGTGGGCGGGAGAGAGAGGAAGGGAGAGCGAGAGAGAGAGAGAGAAACATCGACGTGAAGGGACACATCGAGTGGCTGCCACCCGTACGACCAACCAGGGCCGGGGACAAACTGCAACCGAAGTACATGCCCTTAGCGGGAACCAAACCCGGGTCTCTCCAGACCACAGGCCAACGCTCTAACCGCTGAACCAAACTGGCCAGGGCTATTTATTTTTTTATTTTATTTTATTTTATTTTAATTAATTAATTAATTTTTTTGTTACAGATGTTTCTCCTTTTTTACCCCATTGACACCCCCCTCCCCACCCCACCCCCATCCCATTCCCGGTTTTGTTGTCCATGTCTATTGGTTATGCATACATGCATATAAGTTCTGTGGTTGATATCTTCCCACCCCCCACCCCCGCCCCCTCTCCTGGGGATGGTCAGTCTGTGGCCTACTCCCATGTCTCTGGGACTACCCCATTCCTCAGACTGTTATGTTCATTATATTCCGTATATAAGTGAGGTCATGTGGTATTTGTCTTTCTCTGTTTGACTTGTTTCACTTAGGATAAGACTTTCCAGGTCCCTCCATGTCGTCTCAAAGGATAAGAGATTTTTCTTTCTTACAGCTGCGTAGTACTCCATTGTGTATATGTACCACAGCTTTGTTATCCATTCGTCTACTGATGGACACTTGGGCTGTTTCCAGATCTTAGCTATTGCAAATAGTGCTGCTATGAACATGGGGGTACATATATTCTTCCTGATTAGTGTTTCAGGCTTCTTAGGGTATATTCCTAGAAGTGGGATCACTGGGTCAAATGGCAGTTCAATATTTAATTTTTTGAGGTAACACCATACTGTTTTCCATAGTGGCTGCACCAGTCTGCATTCCCACCAGCAGTGCACTAGAGTCCCCTTTTCTCCACACCTTTGCCAACACTTGTTGTTTCATGATTTGTTGATGGTGGCCATTCTGACAGGTGTGAAGTGATACCTCAATGTTGTTTTAATTTGCATCTCTCTGATCATTAGTGATGATGAGCATTTCTTCATATGTTTCTTAGCTATTTGTATGTCCTGTTAGGAGAGGCCAACACCATTTATTAAAGAGGCTGTCTTTACTCCACTGTATGCTCTTGCCATCTTTGTCAAATATTAATTGAGCATATTGCCTTGGATCCATTTCTTGGTTTTCAGTTCTATTCCACTGGTCTATATGCCTGTTCTTGTGCCAGTACCAGGTTGTTTTGAGTACAGTTGGTTTGTAGTATAACCTGATATCTGGAATTGTGATCCCACCTACTTTGTCATTCTTTTTCAAAATATCTGTGGCTATTCTGGGACTTTTTTGGTTCCTTATGAACTTTTGAAGTATTTGTTCTAGTTCTGTGAAATATGTTGTTGGTATTTTGATGGGCATTGCATTGAATCTATAGATTGCTTTGGGTAGTATGGACATTTTAATGATGTTAATTCTTCCAATCCATGAACAAGGTATGTGCTTTCACTTTTTTATATCTTCCTCAATTTCTTTTTTCAATGTCCTGTAGTTTTCTGCAAATAGGTCCTTTACTTCTTTGGTTAAGTTTGTTCCTAGGTATCTTAATTTTTTTGCAGCCATGATAAATGGGATTGTTTTTTCAGTTTCTCTTTCTGTGAGTTCATCATTGGTGTATAAGAATGCCGTCGATTATTGTATCCTGCTACTTTGCCAAATTCATTTATTAAGTCTAGTAGAGTTTTGATGGAGTCTTTAGGGTTTTCTATGTATAATATCATGTCATCTTCAAATAATGACAGTTTCACTTCCTCCTTTCCAATTTGGATCCCTTTTATTTTTTCTTCCTGTCTGATTGCTGTGGCTAAGACTTCCAGTACTATGTTAAATAAGAGTGGTGTAAGTGGATATCCCTGTTTTGTTCCTGTTCTTAATGGAAATGTTTTTAGTTTCTGCCCATTGAGTATGATGTTGGCTGTTAGTCTTTCATATATGGCCTTTATTATGTTGAGATATGATCCCTCTATTCCCACATTGCTGAGTGTATTTATCAGCAATGGATGCTGGATTTTGTTGAATGCTTTTTCAGTATTTATTGATATGATCATGTGGTTTTTATTCTTCATCTTATTTATGTGGTGTATCACATTTATTGATTTGCGAATATTGTACCAACCTTGCATCCCTGGAATGAATCCAACTTGGTCATGGTGAATAATCTTTTTGATGTATTGCTGGAACCGATTTGCTAGTATTTTTTTTTTATCCTCACCCGAGGACATTTTTCCATTTTTTGTACAGATAGAGTGGGAGGGAGAGAGAGGAAGGGAGAGAGAGAGAGAGAAACATCAATGTGAAGGGACACATCGAGTGGCTGCCACCCGCACGACCAACCAGGGCCAGGGACAAACTGCAACCGAGGTATGTGCCCTTAGCGGGAACCGAATCCAGGTGTCTCTGTACCGCAGGCCGATGCTCTAACCGCTGAGCCAAACCGGCCAGGGCCGATTTGCTAGTATTTTGTTCAGAATTTTGGCATCTATGTTCATCAGGGATATTGGCCTGTAGTTTTCTTTCTTGGTAGTGTCTTTTTCTGGTTTTGGAATTAGAATTATGCTGGCCTCATAGAACGTGTTTGGACATCTTCCTCCTTCTTGAATTTTTTGAAATAGTTTGAGGAGAATGTGTGTTAGTTCTTCTTTGAATGTTCGGTAAAACTCCCCCTTGAAGCCATCTGGGCCTGGGCTTTTGTTTGCTGGGAGAGTCTTATTTGCCTCTTCAATTTCCTTAGGTATTGATCTGTTCAAGTTTTCTCTCTCTTCCCGGTCCAGTTTTGGGAGACTGTGTATTTCTAGAAATTTGTCTATTTCGCTTAGATTGTCGAATTTGTTGCCATATAGTTGTTCATAGTAGCTGCTAACGATCTTTTGTATTTCTGTGGTGTCAGTTGTTACTTCTCTTTCATTTCTGATTTTGTGTATTTGGGTTCTCTCTTGTTTCTTGGTGAGTCTAGCTAAGGGTCCATCAATCTTGTTTATCTTTTCAAAAAAACAGCTCTTTGTTTCATTGATTCTTTGAATCGTTTTTTTGGTCTCTATGTCATTTATTCCTGCTCTGATCTTTACTATTTCCTTCCTTTTACTTGTTCTGGGATTTTCTTTTTGTTTGCTTTCTGATTCTTTAAGTTGTGAGGTTAGACAGTCAATTAGAAATTTTTCTTGTTTCTTGAGGTAGGCCTGTGGTGCTTTGAACTTCCCTGTCAGAACTACATTCACTGCATCCCATAGATTTTGTGTTGTGTCTTCATTTTCATTGGTTTCCAGGAAGTTTTTAATTTCTTCCTTGATATCCATGGTAAACCATTCATTGTTTAATAACATGCTATTTAGCTTCCATGTGTTCAAATGTCTTTGCATGTTCTTGTTGCAATTGATTTCTAGTTTCATGCCATTGTGATCTGAGAAGATGCTTGATATGATTTCAATCTTCTTGGACTTGTAGAGACTTAGTTTGTGTCCTAACATGTGGTCTATCTTTGAGAATATCCCATGTGCACTTAAGAAGAATGTGAATTCTGTAGTTTTGGGGTGTAATTCTCTGAAGATATCTATTAAATCCATTTGGTCTAGTGCTTCATTTAGGGTCTCTGTTTCCTTGCTAATATTTTGCCTAGAGGATCTGTCCAGTGATGTCAGCAGGGTGTTGAAGTCCCCTGCTATGATTGTATTGCTGTCGATTTCTCCTTGGAAGTCCTCCAGAAGATTTTTAATATATTTTGTTGCTCCTATATTGGGTGCTTATATGATTATCAAGGTTATATCTTCCTGTTGGATAGATCCTTTCAATATTATGTAGTGGCCGTCTTTGTCTCTAGTTATGGCCTTCATTTTTAAATCTATTTTAGCAGATATGAGTATTGCTACCCCAGCTTTTTTTGCTTTCCATTTGCTTGGAAGATTTTTTCCATCCCTTCACTTTCAACCTATGTGAGCCTTTTGTTGTGAGGTGGGTCTCTTATAAACAACATATAGATAAGTCAGGCTTTCTTATCCAATCAGCTACTCTGTGTCTTTTTATGGGAGCATTCAATCCATTTACATTTAAGATGATTATTGATATGTACTTATTTATTGCCATTTTTGTTTAGTTTGGTTCCATTTTTCTTCCCATTTCTCCTACTAATTACAGCAGTCCTTTTAACATTTCTTGCAGTGCCCGTTTGGTGGTAATGTATTCTCTTAGCCTTTTTTTTGTCTGGGAAGCTCTTTTTTTGCCCTTCTATTTTGAATGATAGCCTTGCTGGGTAGAGTAGTCTTGGGTTCAGATCCTTGTTTTTCATGACCTTGAATACTTCATGCCATTCCCTTCTGGCCTGTCATGTTTCTTGTGAGAAGTCAGCTGAGAGCCTTATGGGGTTTCCTTTGTAGGTCACCTGTTGCTTATCTCTTGCTGCTTTTAGGATTCTCTCTTTGTCTTTAATTTGTGGCATTTTAATTACTATGTGTCTTGGTGTGGGCCTGTTTGGGTTCTTCTTACTTGAGATTCTCTGTGCTTCTTGAACTTGAATGCCTTCTTCCTTCACCAAATTAGGGAAGTTTTCTGTCACTATTTTTTTTGAATATATTCCCTATCCCTTGTTGATTTTCTTCTTCGGGGACTCCTATGATGCAAATATTATTACACTTCTAGTTGTCCCACAGTTCTCTTAAGCTGTCTTCCTGTTTTTTAATAGTTTTTTCCTTTTGGTTTTCTTTTCGGTTGATATTTTCTACCCTGTCTTCTGATTCACTGATCCGGTCCTCAGCTTCCTCGACTCTGCTTTTTAAACCTTCTAATGTGTTTTTCATTTTTTATCTCTTGATTGTTTTTAATTTCCAAGTGGCTAATTTTCATTGTCTCTATGTCCTTATTCATGCTGTTGAGCTTCCTCAAGATCATGCCTCTGAATTCTAGCTCTGTTAACATGCCTAACTGTTCCAAATTGATCTCATCCTCGGTGGAGGTCTCTTGCTCTTTCATTTGGCTTCTGTTTCTGTGTTTCACCATTTTGGCTATCACAGTGGGCTTTGGAGCCTGTCAAGTTTTCCCTTGGGTGTTGATGTTCTGCTGTTTGTGGCTCCCTCTCCTGGGTTTAGATGAGCGAGGGAGGCCCCACGTTAAACACCACTGTCAAGTCTTACTTTCCTGGTTAAAGTTGCTAGCCCAGGAAAGGTACTGTTATTCTAGCTCTTTTCCTGGAGGCTAGCAGTCGAGGTTACTTGATGAGTTTTGGGTTGTCAGTTGATTGAAAAACTCCCTCAGGTGCTCAGCATAAGGGGATTTCACGAGGGTGGTGCAGATGCTGGTTGTTAATGAGCTTCAATTAGCACTTCAATGGCCCACAGGGTGGAGTTGGATCTCTGATCAAGGGGCTGCTGCCTCTCCCCAGAGCCCTGAATGGCAGCAACTCAGCAAAAGCTCTGAGCGCCCTCCAAATCTCGAGTGTCCCGACACAGTTCCAGTTCCTGCCCTCCCTCTGCCAGAGCCCAAGGTGAGTGGCTGTGGCTTTTTTAGTCTCTGTCCCAGCTCTGCACTGCTTGGGAGTGTAACTCGAGGGCGCCACTCCTTGCTAAGGCCGCTGCCGAGCTGCTGTCTGTGGGCTCCCAGTCCCCGTCTCACACCTTTGCAAGCCTACGAGAATCGAGTCAGTGTCCCTGGCTACATGGTCCTTGCAAGCTGCTTTTCTGTTGGTTTTTCCCGTCGATTTTTCTGTGTTATAGTTGTAATTCCAGTTTGGTTCTGGGAGATGGTCTGTGTAGCTTCCGTTCACTCCGCTGCCATTTTGAAATCCGAAAAATATATTTTAAATTGTGGTAAAATATGCATAACGTAAAACATAATTTTAACCATTTTATTTTATTTTATTTTTTATACATTTTTAAAAATTTTTTTGTTACAGATATTTCTCCTTTTTTACCCCATTGGCACCCCCCTCCCCACCCCACCCCCATCCCTTTCCCGGCTTAGTTGTCCATGTCCGTTGGTCATGCATACATACATGTAAGTTCTGTGGTTTATCTCTTCCCACCCCACCCCCCACCCCCTCTTCTGAGGGATGTCAGTCTGTGCCCTACTTCCATGTTTCTGTGTCTACCGTATTCCTCAGACTGTTATGTTCATTATATTCCTTATATAAGTGAGATCATGTGGTATTTGTCTTTTTCTGCTTGGCTAGAAGAAAATGTAGGCAGCAAAATTTCGGACATCATACGGAGCAGAATTTTAACCATTTTTAATTGTACAGTTCAGTGGCATTATGTATATTCATATTATGGTGCAACTGTCACAACTATCCATCTACAGAGCTATTTCATCTTCTCCAATTGAAATTTTGTAACCATTAAGCAATGGTTCCCCATTTTCCTCTCCCTCTAGATCCAGGAACCACCACTTTGTTTTCTGTCTCTGTGAATTTGACTCCTAGGGTAGCTCGCATAAGTGGATATTGGTCATTTTGCGGATATTTCACGGAGCCTAACGTCTTCCAGGTTCATCATGTTGTAGCATGTCAGAATTTCCTTCCCTTTTCAGGCTAAATAATATTTCACTATATGGATATGCCACATCTTGTTCATCTACTGACATTTCTATAATTCTAATCATTTGATTTTAGATTCTCTTGGGATTTTATGTAGACACATGTCATCTGTGGATACTGACAGCTTTATTTCTTCCCACTGGAATCTCCCAGTCACTCATGGCTCTGGAATTCCTGTCCTCTGTCGCCCATGTACAGATTGTAGAGCAAATTCTGCTAACCTAACTTCCGCTTTGTTGCTCCTGGAGCTCTCTCCACAAACTCAATAACTGCTGTCCTCAGAGGAGAAGTCCTGCTGCAGCTGTGCTGCGGTAGATAGGATCCTGCCCACCAGGCCCTCCCTGTGGAGAGTTCACTCCCATTTCTACCTCCTCTCCACTACCTGCACCTCAAGCTCACGCCAAACGCCATGGCTCAAGTTCTGCAAACACTTTCCGAGCTTTTCTGCTTTTGCTCCTGCGGTCTCCTGCCATAAACTCCATTCCAACTGCCACCATTTGAAATCTCACCGATCTTTCCATGGATCCTCTTACGTAACATGTTCTAACGATTTACTGAAGTCCCCATCTGCCTCCCTAAATCTGATGTGATTTCTCAAAAAAGGGGAGGGGGGCATAATAGGAAGTAATTGGAATTAGAGAGAGCTGAGATCAAATCCTGGCTCTAAACCTTAATAGCTAGGTGACTGTGGCAAGTGACATCTTAGTGTCCTTATCTATAGAACCTGAACACCGGTGCTTACACCAGATGGCCTTGTGAGAATTATTTGTGTAACAGAGTCAGCAAGCCAGGGAGGAAGAGAGAGAGAGAAACATCGATGTGAGAGAGACACATCAACTGGTTGCCACCCACACAACCTCAGCTGGGGCCAAACTGCAACCAAGGTAAGTGCCCTTAGCGGAAACCAAACCTGGGTCTCTCTAGTCTGTAGGCCGACACTCTAACCGCTGAGCCAAACTGGCCAGGGCCAGTATTATGAGTTTAAAATAAAGTGTGTAAAAGCCTTGCTCATTGCCCAGCACATAGTAATTGGACTATACAAATTTGTTGACCTGATCTGAAATTTTAAAAAATTAAATTTTTACCTGCTCCTTTGAGATTGAAATCTATATTTTCCTACATGAGCAGTGCTGGGCAAGGAGTCCTATCACCCACCATGTCATCTGGGTCACCGCTGATGTCCTCAGTACTGTGGCAACATCTGTGATGGGACTTACAATGTCTCTAGTCCCTGGCTCGTCTCTGGTAGCTGTAGGAAGTCGGGGCACGTACAGAGTGCAGTCAGTCTCTCTGGCTGGCAAAGCACCTTCCCTCCAACAAACCCTGCCAATTGCTTTCCCAATGTGCAGACTCTACACCATGTGGGACTCATTGTGGACATTTCTGGGGTTTGGGCATCTCCCTACAGTCATGCTTACAGCTAGCATTACTAGACTTTTTTAGGGTGGGGCAAAAGTTTAGTTGTGAGCACATAAAACATAGTTTATTCTTGTATTATTATTTATTAATTATTGTATTATTTTCCAAATGAGCAACTGTAAATCTACTTTTTCCTCACTATATATTATAATATATAATTTAATATTAATATTAAATATATAATATGTTATTTAATATTTATATAAGTAATAGATATTATTTAATATTTATATAAATATTTAATATATAATATTTTTCTCCACATTTTCTTACTGGTTATTTTTCATAACCATCTTCTGTTTTAATGTCATTGAATGTTCTTTTTACAAAGTGGATGTCATTTCATTCATGTCTGAATATGCTGCACATTTATTTTAAAGTCTTAGGTTTCTGTAGAATTTCATCTTTTTAAAAGTTTCATCTGAAATGTGTGTTTCAATTATTGATTTTGTTGGCTGTCTTAGCAGTAGATTAGGCATTTTGATGCACAGGTAAGTTTAAAATGATGATGTTTTGTTTTCTTTTGTTGTTGTTGTTTACTTCTTTCTCTCTTGTATGCTCAATCTTAATTCCCTGTGTAGCAATTTAGCATTTTTTTAAATTTTTTATTGGCAACCTGGAACTCCCAGGCCAGAATCAGGCTGTGTGATGGGACTTTGGTGCTCCTCAGTGGCATTTGGACTATCACAGGTCTAGTTACTGCTGGTTCAGTTCTTGGGCTGGTCTGTGTCCTCCCTCCTTTCCAACCTCAGGGTTTCCTTTACAGCCTTAGCCCCTGGCCATGAATTAGCACCAGTTTTGTTCATCTTTTTTCACAAGCAAGGATGATGCTCCTGCCTTTAAGCCCCAGTTCTGATTTCTGGTCTCGCATGAACAATTTCAGTCCTAGTGCCTTTTAGGGGCCTAACTAGGCCACATACCTGCTTCACAGACTGGACTCTAGTGGGCCTATGGCATTGGTTCCTCTTATACACTCTTTGTATTCCTATTCTTTTCTCTTCTCTTTTTTTCTTTTCTTTCTTTCTTTTTTGGTCTACTGAAATGTATGTATAGTTTTTGAGCATAACTATGTAGTCTTTTTTCTCTGTGATTGCAATGCGTTGAAAGAAATGGGTGCATCAAAGTATGGCTGTCATGAATTAATGGAGCCAATATTATTTTCATTATTATTTGACTATTTTCCCTCCACTCCTCCAAATATTCTCTCTCTTTTTCTTCTAAGACACTTGATGATGGATATCTAGTCCATCTGAGCTTCTGTGACAAAAATACCACACACTGGGTGGCTTAAACAACAAACATTTGTTTCTCAATATTCTGGAAGCTGAGAAGTCCAAGGTCAAGGCACCAGCAGATGTGGAAGGTCTCCACTAGAGAATGAGATGTGTTAATAAGCCACATGCTATAAGAGACAGTATATGGAAGTGGTTAAGCATCTGGATTTTGGAGCCAGACTGGGTTTGAATCATAGCTCTGTTCACTACCAACATAGACAAGTTATTTCACCTCTTTGGATCTCACATTTCTTCATTTGTAAATGGAGGGGTGTGAAAAGGGAGCTATTTATCAGTCTTTGGTACTATTCTTACAGTTTTTTAAAATTTTTATTTTATTTTTGTAAGAAATACATATATTAACTTTTCTAAAGCAAATGTTACCCCAGCCCAGATTAAAGCAGGAACCACCTGCTGTGCTACCTCTCCAGATCAGGGAGCTTCATCCTCACCTACCCTTAACAAAACAGAGAATAACACAGTTACCTCTTCCAAAAAGTTTATGATGATGGTACATTTTGGTTCTTCTTTCATTGGAGATGGGGTATAGAGAGGTGTGGAGAGGCAAAGAATTGAAACAAGTGATCAGAGGCCTCTACACGTTGAGAATCAGAGAAAGTTTTAAGGCTCATAGAAATTTGTCTTTGTAGAGGACTTTTATGATTGCAAGCACATGTGTAGGAACGTCATCTTGTAGTCTTTGCACCTCAGAATAGGATGGATCTTTAGACCTTGCTCATCAGACTCTACTTGAAGCTGGACTCCTTGTTCCTATTTCCATCTTTCTCTTTGGAATGCATTGTAGGGAAGAACACAAGCTGGGCCCCAAGCGACATGATGAGATAGTTGGAAAGAATACACAGTCTTCATTCAAAGCCAGGCATACCTGACCTGGGCCTCGAGGCTCAGGTGACTAGATTCCATTTTTAGGTAGGCCTCTTGGCTAAGGCAACTAAATGACTCCATTTTTATCATCAATGGAACTTCCTCAATATTTTTCTAATAATACGTTAATTACCCCTAGAAGTAAGTGAATTTTGCCTAAGAGTATAGTTGCCCCACGTGTTGGGAGGCATTTGCAGTTTCCAGTATTGGTATTTGCCAACATTTGCAGTTTCCAAGTACCAGTAACTGCAGGCCTTTGCAGGTATTCCTGAGCCCTGTGAATAATGCTAATTTTGACTTCTGTAATCACTGTCACATCCACTATTGTACAGGTCCTCGGAGGGAGGGGGGAAAAAGGAGGATGGGGCTTCTGTCTTTATAATCAGATGAGCAAGGTTAGGAAAAAATGGTGGCGAAGTGAATGGAAGCTACACAGACCATCTCCCAGGACCAAACTGGAATTACAACGAAAATAAAGACAAATCATCAGGAAAAGGCAACCGAAAAGCAGCTTGGAAGACCAAATAACCAGGGACACTGACTCAATCTGGTAGGCTTTTGGAAACACAAGAGGGGGGCTGGGAGCCCATGGTCGGCAGCAGCCTTAGCTGGGAGCCCATAGACTGTAGCGGCCTGAGCTGTGAGCAGCGGCCTTAGCTGGGGGCAGTGGCCCTGGCGGTGGCCTTAGCTAGAAGCTCACAGACAGCAGCTGCCTTGGCTGTGAGCAGCGGCCTTAGCTGGGAGCCCACAAACAGCAGCGGCCTGAGCTGTGAGCAGTGACCTTAGCTGAGAGCAGCGCCCTCGGGTTAAAGTCCCAAGTGGCTCCACAGTGCAGAGCTGGGACAGAGGCTGAAATAGCCACAGCCACTCACCTTGGGCTCCGGCAGAGGAAGCACAGACTGGACTGGAACTGTGTGGGGACACTCGGGATCTGGGGGGCACTCAGAGCTTTTGCTGAGTTGTGGCCACTCAGGACAGTGGTCATCTTACCCCTTCCCAGGGCTCTGGGGAGAGGTGGTGGCCCCTCCCTCGGAGATTCAACCCCACCTGGTGGCCATTGAAATGCTAATTGAGGCCCACTAACAACCAGCAACTGCCCCACCCTCAGGAAATCACCTTACTCTGAGCTCCTGAGGGAATTTTTCATTCAACTCAGAAGCCAAGGCTCTTAGCCTCCAGGCAAAAAGCTAGAGGATAACTGTACCACTCCTGGGCTATCAACTCTAACTAGGAAAATAAAACTTGACAGTGGTGTTTAACGTGGGTCCCCCCTGGCTCATCCAAATCCAGGAGAGGGAGCCACAAACAGCAGAACACCAACACCCACAGGGAAAGTTTGGCAGGCTCCAAAGCCCACTATGATAGCCAAAATGGTGAAACAGAAACAAAAGCCAAATGAAAGAAAAAGAGACCTCTACCAAAGATGAGATAAATGAGGTGCAGTTAAGCTAGATAATAGTACTGGAATTCAGAGCCATGATCTTGAGGAAGCTCAACAGCATGTGTAAGGACATGAGCACCATGAGTAAAGACATAGAAATGTTGAAAATCAACCAGTTGGAAATTAAAAACCAGCAAGAAGAAATGAAGAATGACATATCAGAAATAAAGAACACATTGGAAGGTCTAAATAGCAGAGTAGAGGAAGCTGAAGACCGGATCAGTGAATTAGAAGACAGGGTAGGAAAAAATCAACCAATAAGAAAATCAAAAGGAAAAAAACGATTAAAAAACAGGAAAACAGCTTAAGAGAACTGTGGGAAACTGGAAGCGTAATAACATTCGCATCATAGGAGTCCCTGAAGAAGAATAAAATGAGCAAGGGATAGGGAATATATTTGAAGAAATAGTGACAGAAAACTTCCCTAATTTGGTGAAGGAAGAAGACATTCAAGTTTAAGAAGCACAGAGAGCCCCAAGTAAGAAGAACCCAAACAGGCCCACACCAAGACACATAGTAATTAAAATGCCACAAATTAAAGACAAAGAGAGAATCCTAAAAGCAGCAAGAGATAAGCAACAGGTTACCTACAAAGGAAACCCCATAAGGCTCTCAGCTGACTTCTCAACAGAAACACTATAGGCCAGAAGGGAATGGCATGAGGTAAACAAGGTCATGAAAAACAAGGATCTGAATCCAAGACTACTCTACCGAGCAAGGCTACCATTCAAAATAGAAGGCCAAATAAAGAGCTTCCCAGACAAAAAAAGGCTAAGGGAATACATTAGCACCAAACCGGCACTGCAAGAAATGTTAAAAGGACTGCTGTAATTAGCAGGAGAAATAGGAAGAAAAATAAAACCACACTAAATAAATATGGCAATAAATAAGTACACATCAATAATCACCTTAAATGTAAATGCTCCCATAAAAAGACACAGGGTAGCTGACTGGATAAGAAAGCCTGACTCATCTATATGTTGTTTACAAGAGACCCACCTCACAATAAAAGACTCACATAGGTTGAAAGTGAAGGGATGGAAAAAAATCTTCCAAGCAAATGGAAAGCAAAAAAAGCTGGGGTAGCAATACTCATATCTGATAAAATAGATTTAAAAATGAAGGCCATAACTAGAGACAAAGACAGCCACTACATAATATTGAAAGGATCTATCCAACAGGAAGATATAACCTTGATAAACATATATGCACCCAATATAGGAGCAACAAAATATATTTAAAATCTTCCGGAGGACTTCCAAGGAGAAATAGACAGCAATACAATCATAGCAGGGGACTTCAACACCCTGCTGACATCACTGGATAGATCCTCTAGGCAAAAAATTAGCAAGGAAACAAAGACTCTAAATGAAGCACTAGACCAAATGGATTTAATAGATATCTACAGAGAATTACACCCCAAAACTATAGAATTCACATTCTTCTCAAGTGCACATGGGACATTCTTAAAGATAGACCACATGTTAGGACACGAACTAAGTCTCTACAAGTTTAAGAAGATTGAAATCATATCAAGCATCTTCTCAGATCACAATGGCATGAAACTAGAAATCAATTGCAACAACAACATGCAAAGACATTTGAACACATGGAAACTAAATAGCATGTTATTAAACAATGAATGGTTTACCATGGAGATCAAGGAAGAAATTAAAAACTTCCTGGAAACCAATGAAAATGAAGACACAACAACACAAAATCTATGGGATGCAGTGAAAGCAGTTCCGAGAGGGAAGTTCATAGCACCACAGGTCTACCTCAAGAAACAAGAAAAATCTCTAATAGACTCTCTAACCTCACAACTTAAAGAACTAGAGGGCAAAGAAAAAGAAAACCCCAGAGCAAGTAGATGGAAGGAAATAGTAAAGATCAGAGCAGAAATAAATGACATAGAGACCAAAAAAACAATTCAAAGAATCAATGAAACAAAGAGCTGGTTTTTTTGAAAAGATAAAAAAGATTGATGGACCCTTAGCTGGACTCACCAAGAAACAAAGAGAGAGAACCCAAATACACAAAATCAGAAATGAAAGAGGAGAAGTAACAACTGACACCACAGAAATACAAAAGATTGTTAACAACTACTATGAACAATTGTATGGCAACAAATTTGACAATCTAAGCAAAAGAGACAAATTTCTAGAAACACATAGTCTCCCAAAACTGGACCAGGAAGAGATAGAAAACTTGAACAGATCAATAACAACTAAGGAAATTGAAGAGGTAATCAAGACTCTCCCAGCAAACAAAATCCCAGGCCCAGATGGCTTCACGGGGGAGTTTTACTGAACATTCAAAGAAGAACTAACACACATTCTCCTCAAACTATTTCAAAAAACTCAAGAAGAAGGATGACTTCCAAACTCGTTCTATGAGGCCAGCATAATTCTAATTCCAAAACCAGAAAAAGACACTACCAAGAAAGAAAACTACAGGCCAATATCCCTGATGAACATAGATGCCAAAATCCTGAACAAAATACTAGCAAATCGGATCCAGCAATACACCAAAAAAATTATCCACCATGACCAGGTAGGATTCATCCCAGGGATGCAAGGCTGGTACAATATTCACAAATCAATAAACTGATACAACACATAAACAAAATGACGAATAAAAACCACATTATCATATCAATAGATGCTGAAAAAGCCTTTGACAAAATCCAGGACCATTTCTGATAAATACGCTCAGCAATGTAGGAATAGAGGAATCATATCTCAACATAATAAAGGCCATATATGAAAGACCTACAGCCAACATCATATTCAATGGGCAAAAACTAAAAGCATTTCCCTTAAAAACAGGAACAAGACAGGGATGCCCACTTTGGCCACTCTTATTTAACATAGTACTGGAAGTCTTAGCCACAGCAATCAGACAGGAAGAAAAAAACACAGCAATCTAAATTGGAAAGGAGGAAATGAAGCTGTCATTATTCGCCAATGACATGATACTATACTTAGAAAACCACAAAGACTCCATCAAAAATTTACTAGACTTAATAAATAAATTTGGCAGGAATAAAGTGCTCCTTTACAGTTTGGCTGTGAGTCTCTGGTTATCTCGCTGACACATTATAACATACCCAAGTTTGTATTCTGGCTCTGTATCTTACCAGGTGTAAGACCTTGGGCAAGTTAATTTAATTTATCCAGGACTCAGTTATCACATCTCTAACATGGGAGAATAATAATATCTTTATTCCAGGGCTGTTGTGAGACTTAGAGATGAGAAACATGGCGTGTAATAGGAACCATCGTTATGATGACAACGTCTCCCCAAATAGTCATCAGGCTCTGTTTGGACCTTCAGAGATGAGAAACCACTTAAGATGTCTCACGCAGCTTCCAGAATTGGGACGTTGCTCATGTTCTGCCAAAAGATACCCTTGCAATTATTTAGATAAGTTGCCATGTTGTTTGGCCTCAGATTCTGCCATCACCATAATTCTCTGCAGTGATAGAGAAGGAAGTTTGGTGATTGGCATCTGGGCTCCCACAGAGGAGCCCCTCTTCTGTGAGCCATTTCTCTGCCTGCTCTTCTCTGCAGAAGTTTTTCAGTGTAGATGTTTCTCAGCTGGAACAGGGGCACATGGTTTGGGTAAATGAAATTAGTGCATTACTAAGGAAATATAATGAGCTATGCAGAATCCAAGTCCTTGGTATTTGTAAAGAAATGTCATAGGATATGTGCTCCAGCACTTTCATTCTAATTGGGGTGGTGGTGGTGGGGGAGGCAGATGGAGATTATGTAGAATCATTATGTAGAAAATGTAGAATCATTAAAAAAAACAAAAAAAAACCCACAAAGCAAAAAACAAACAAAAACAAGACAACCCACCAAGGATAATGGTCACGCTTTCTGGTTTTATGCTCAGTACCAAACATTTAAAATTTCTTTCAAGTACAAATATCTGCAGAAAAATCTGCAGCTCAGAGGAGCTCAGCTAAGGAAAACTACACAAACCCCGTACAGTTATAATCCCAAATATGGCCTTTTGCTGCGCTGCCCTCTGGGATGGAGGCAGCAGACAGATGGGGCTCTCTGTACTGTCTGGGAGAGTGTGGGGCCCCATGAGTGTGTGACACCTCCCCAAACATACATTTGAGAACTTGGTGAACTTGGTGAACTTGGAGAGTCATCTTAACTCTCCCAGGTCTCAGGTTTCCACTAATAAAACTGGAATAACATATATTTAAGAATTTTTGTGGTTCTGAGTTAATATGAAACTAACTTTTCTGGAATTGGGAAAAACATCAGAGGCACACTAATAACAGAGCCAGGAACTGGTCAGCCTTAGACAGCTATTAAGTGGTCAAATTAGGGTTTGAACCCAGGTCTGTCTGAATCACTAAGTTAATGCTTTTTTCACTTAAAAAGATTATGTTTCCTTGAGTCCTAAAGATTAGAGAAATGGAAATACTGGTGGTAGCCATTAGTTCTTTTGTTTAGCAGATATTTATTAAGCACCTACAATTGCTAGACCCTGTGTTAGGAGGTGGGAAGACAGCGGGAGCAAATATAAGGGCGTTACTGTTGTTGTTCTTCGTGGCTAAAAAGAAATGCAAAAATACATTTTGATCTTCCTTAAAGTTATACAGCCCTTTACACTTTCCAGGCTCTTCAGGTTCATTACCTTATTTTAATCTTTACAATGAGAGAAAGAGAGCTAGTAGTATAGATAATATTATGCCCATCTTCCAGATAAGAAAACTGAGGCTCAGAAAAGTCATGTACCGGAACTTAAGTCTTCCCAGGCCATGTCCAGTGCTTGTATGTTCTATGAGGCAGCCTCTTGCATTCAGAAAGAAAGCATACTTCCTGTTTAATGAATCCAATACTTATTTTGTTCACTTGTTTGTGTGATGCCAAGTAGCTCCAATGGCAGTTCATTTTCCTCTCGGCTTTGTAGGCACAGGCAGGGGAGCCTGAAACGTCCCTGGACGGAGGCCTGCTTTGTAGACAGAACTTCCAGGCGGGTGCCTCAACCCAGGCAGCAGTGATGGGTCACCGCCTCTCAACGGGGGCACACTGTTTTGGATAGGATGTGCCACTAGTTCAACTCAACCTGCATCCACATATACAGTGTCGAAAATAGTCCCAGCTTCAGGACTGCAATTTGGGGGCCCTCCGCTTAACCCACAGACTTCTCCAAGGCTGCACCATGTTTGAAGAGAGGCACAAATGAACAGAAATGAACAGAGTGGGAACACCCCCCTCCCCCCTCCCCCAGAGTCCATGTCAGCTGAGAAGCAACTAGGAGACCAGGGAGGTTTTGCCTGCACAAGAGAACACCTGGGTGGTTGAGGGAGGGAGAGGGGGAAAGATACTGATTTAATATTCATTGTGTGTCAGGCACTATGCAAGGGTCTGAAAATAGGTTTGTATTCTTGTCCTCGTGGAGCATATGCTAAATTATACATATAATGGCTTACGTTTTTCTTTCTTTGTCCTCACTGAGGATATATTTATTAAGAGAGAACGAGGAAGGGAGAGAGAGAAACATCGATTGATTGTCTCCCATATGCACCCTGACAGGGGTTCGAGCCTGCAACCTCGGTATGTGCCCTGACTGAGAATTGAACCTGCAACCTTTTGGTGTACGGGACGATGCTCAATCAGTTGAGCCACCCAGTTAGGGCTGGCTTACATTTTTTTGAGGGCTTGTCTTGGTCAGATACTGCCCTGAAAGCCTCATGTAAATGATCACACGTAATCCCCCAAACCCTCTGTGCGTCAGCTATTATTATTATCATATCCATTTGGCCGGTGAGAAAACAGGCACAAGAGGTAAAGAACTTGCTCAAGGTGTTAAGACCAGTGACAACGGGAAGCTGACCCTGTGCTTTCCGGCTGCAGCTCCTGTGTGCTTGACCACCAGGCTTACTGCCCTGCTGGAGTCTAAGGAGACAGCCACAGTGTGTGGAATTCTTGCATGCATGGGTTTGGATTTATGGCAGGCCCGACCCCCTGGGTCTTTCCTAGTGCCCTATGCCAGAGCAAACTGTGGCCTTGAACCATTGCCTGGCTTCTGCCTGTGGGCTGCTGGCCCCGAAGCAGGTCGCACAGTGGAAAAAACCCCACAGAACCTTGCACACGCGCTATTCCCTTTGATCCTCTCAGCAGCTCTGCGAGGGACCTGCGCTCACCACCATTTTACAAACGAGGGACCAGTGAGTTGGGGAGAGGAAGGCATTTTCCCAGCAGCCTAGTGTCCCAGAGCCTGGCCTGCAGCCCTCCACGAGACCCAGGGTGCAGGGTCTCCTTTGTGCTGTATTATAAAAGTTCCCTGCAGTGAGCATGTATTCTTTTCTAACCACAAACAGCAGTAACAAAGCAGAGAAAGTGGCCTTTTCTCCTCTCTGTTTTCTGTGGTTAGCTCTCAGCTAACTACAGGTGAGGGTGACCTGTATTTTGGAGGTGGCATCCAGGACACTGTGATCATGCCATCTGGGGGAACAAGGTGCTCTTTCGTTTTCATTTACAAGCTCATGCTTGTGGATTGTGTGCTGTGGAGAACTCGGCAGCAAGTGACTCAGAACCACCCCAGTATTTCCGGACACTTTCCCTCCTGTGTGCCAGGTGGGCGGAGGGACCTCAGAGCAGCAGGGTTTGTCTCTTCTTATCCACTTACCTTAGGGCAGGTTGCTCTACCTTGAAAACAACAATCAACTTGATCCAATCACTCACTTTTTTCTTTTTCTGCAGTTTGGTGATTACCTTCTAATGTTACCAGTGGGAGGGACGAGCTTCTGTGGTTTATAGAGCTAGGGGAGGTGAGAGGCCATTTGGACAGATTCTCCCAATTTTACAAAGAAAGAACCACAGGGTAACAACCGGAAGAGACATGACTTGCTCTCTTATGAGTAGTATCACCCCTGGCGCTTGTTCTGCTACCTACATACCTCTCAGTTCTCCTGGTCCAACTCCCTTTAAGACAGAATAAAACAGATGCCAGGAATGCACATGACTTGTCCAAGGCCAACAGCGAATAGTACATGGACTAGAAATCAGGTCTTCGAGCTCCCAGTTCCAGCAGCTGTGTACTAGCCAGGTGAGGACATTATACGCTGTGCCCAAAGCAGAGGAAACACACATGAAACAATCATGCCTACAAGACAGGGAGAGTGAGAAAGACAGAGACAGAGGAGAGAGAGAGAGAGAGAGAGAGAGAGAGAGAGAGAGAGAGAGAGAGAGATTGATTTTCTAAAAGTAGGTACAGATTTTCTTAGGGACAGAGCAACTGTTGTGGGAAAGTGAGCTCTCCAGGGGAACGGAGTCCCCGCTGCTATCAGAGAATTGGGATGAACCATCTGAGTAACAGAAAAAAAATTCTGGAGCTCCAGGAGGAGTGACTAATTTTATAGGTTTCTCCAAAAGCCACCCTAAGACAAGGGCTTGGGTGCAGGTAATGTGTCCGGGCGGTGACCCCAGGAAGCACCGGTGAAGACCAAGGGAGAATAATAGGGGAGGGAGAAAGCCACTGAAGGTGCTTTAGTGAGGAGGTTCCACTGTGGACACTCCCAAAAACAGGAGCTCAAGTGAACATATCTCAGAACTGCCTCATTGGAGTCTGGGAGGCTGGAGTCTGTTTCCAGGCGCTGTCCCTCGCTGGTTGAGGACTGTCCGTGGCTGGCACTTCCGGCCTGCCCTGGATGAAGGGAACAAGCTCTGCGTGCCTGCTGGGAAAGCCCGCAGGCGGAGGAGGAGGTACGGGCAGAGCTGCAGTGCTCTGGAAACTGTCTGTTGCACCTGTTGGTGGACTCAGAAGTAGATGAAGGGTCTGTGGGCGGGGACTGTTATAGGGCATGATTCGTACTGAAGTCATGGAGACAGTGGACGCCTGCTCTCTCTGTCACCTGTTAAATAAACAAAATATCTGGCACCAGTGGATATTCTTGGGGAGACAAGTGAAGGGACTGAGGCATCGGGGGCCATGTGGAACACAGCAGGCAGTCACACAGTCCCTGGAGCTGGATCGTGAGTGTGCGAACCTCAGGAATTGGCAAAACCCTAAGCAGAGCCTCACCCACTTCGGCAGGCTGGGGGACTAGGTCTCTAGGGGCATCTGGGTTACACACATAGCTCTTCTGTGGCCACTCCAGGCACTGAAGCAGACTATGTGGGGATGGGTGAGGTTTTCTCCCACTGGAAAGGACCCCTGTGGACTGACAGCAGCCCCCCTCCCTTCCCGCTGTGCCCAGAACAGCCGCTTGCTCTGTGAGTAGTTCTGGGTTCTTGCTGCTCACTCCTCATTCCCAGGAGGCCAGCAGGGCACTTGAGGCGTCAGGAAACTTACCAGCTGAGATGAGCCCTTCATGGATGGCAACTTCACACTGAGGGACGGCACCTCACGCAGACAGACAGATACTTGTGGTGAAGCCCAGTAGAAAGGAGGCAATGAGAGAGCTCCTCCTGGCCAAGGCACTGAGCTTGGACACCGGTTCCCTTTCTCTGGGACAAATGTCTGCTGATGTGACATGGGTGGGGTGGTGGGAAGATAAACTCAATTCTCTCTCTTTTTTAAGCGAAGGAAAGGCTGCAAAGACCTCAGAGTAAAGCCAGGCAGAGGAGCCTGACTCCTTCGTGCACCATGTGTCTGTCCCTCAGCTGCGAGGCCCCAGACAGTGACTGACACAGCTGGGCTGGGAGCGTGTGGCCTCTCTCCTCTTGGCCCAATGGATGGCAACACAGGTCCCCGTTGTCTCTTCCCCTGCTCTTTCATCATTTACTTCCCTGTCATCTGTCAGTACCAGCACCCAGAGCAACTGGACCAATACCCAGAGAGGCAGAGAGAGGCTCTGTGTGCTGAACAGAACAGTGTGCTGGGCTGGGAGGCAGAGGACCTGGGTTCACACCTTTATTCTGCCACAAACTGGCTCTCTAGGCCACATTGTCCTTGTCCACAAAGCCAGAGTCAGACCAGAGATCTCTACCTCCTCTTGCACACAAGGAGGTAATGCGACCTCATTTTATTTTTCCCTGGGAAGCTGATCTGAGGTTGAAGCTCTACTCTGATAAAAGCCTTTGTCACTCACTCTAGCTGCTACTTCGGCCTTTTTATGGGTCAGATAACCTATAGGTGGTTTTCTCATCTATAAAACCAGATGATAAAGACCGCTCTGCCTAACTCAGAGAGTCTAAGGGGAAAGATTAGGTGAGATAACGACCGTAAAAACTGCTATAAATGGTCGGGGATGTCATTCATTCATTATCAGGTGATTAGGAGCATTTATGTCTATGTTGGTTCCTGAGACTATGAAAATGAGAGTCCCTACCCACTTGGGGCTTTCAATTTGATGTGGATATTTACAAATAAGTACATCATTAAGGCATTGTGACATCCTATAAATTACCGACTCACCCTATCATAGCAATTACAGGTTATCATGCTATGAGAACGTAAAAGACTTGGTGGTGTCTAACGGCAGGCCCACACACACCTAACAAGAGAGTGATACGTTTATCAAGTCACCAAACACAGAATCCCTGCCCAGTACATGTGTATTTCTCTCCTGGTTGAGGCATATGCCTCCCTGGCTCCTACGTCACTGTTTGTTCTCTCTGTCCCCTGTAGCTCCTCCTTTCCAGGCCACTGTGACGGACCACGTCTACTGTCCTTTCTTGGGCAAACATCCCATAAAGGGAGTGGGTCATCTTCCCAGGAAGTACAGGCTGTTCTTGTGTGCGCACAGCCTCGGGAACCAGGTGTCTGCTAAGCCTAACATTGCTTCTTTGTGTCTATAGTATTTCTGAGGTCATGACACACCAAGACAAGGGAGCCCAGAGATCCCCATTCTCCATCTGCCCCCTAGAGATGCAAAACTTCCTTCTATCTGCCAGGTGTATAAAGAGCCGTGCACTGGCCCAGCCCCGTGGCCAACACCACCTCCTACCAGATGGCAGGAAGCAAGCCTGCAGGAGATCCTAGGAACTGCTTCTTTAAGAACCTTGAGCTGGTGGGAAAGGCCAGATTGATGGTAACAGGCAGTGCGACTAGTCCCAGGAGTGCCCAGAAGAGAGGAGGCCCCCGAGAAGCATGTATTTATCCAGCCCTGGTCTCTTCTGCCAGTGCTACTGTATCTACTCGACTCATCTTTCCCCACAAAGACTCCTAAGGCATCCCTGCGCCCTTAGTTTTATGGCAGAAGCTCTCTTAGCTGACCTTCACGTTACTGCCTTGCCAAGAAAGCTGGGGCTCACTATTTCCTCTGTCAGTGTTCTGACCGGCACCTGTGGAAGGTGGGTCCTTGCACCTAATAGGCTACTTTCTGGTTTGCATGTAGACTTTACCTCACACTAACTGAGTTACTAGTTATTAGTTATTGTTTACTGAGAGTCAGTTCTATTTGTTTCTAAATTGTTTAGTTCCATTGTCGTTATTGTTGTTACATGATTCAATAAGACATTGTATAAATTGATGAAATTTATTTCAAAAAAAGCTGAGTTATATTTTTCAAAGCTTCAATAAAAGTGAAGAGTTTATAAAAATTGCTGTCAAAGGGATAGGAGAAAGAACTGGACATGATGTGATAGATATTGCTCATGTCCCACAGGCCAGAATGTGGTCACATGGCCATGCCTAGCATTATGCAAGCTGGGAAATGTAGTCTTTATTCTAGGAGGTCACAGGCCCAGCTAAAATTTGGGTTTTCTTACTTCAAGAGAGATTGGGAAAAGGGGTCTTGGGGACAATCGGCAATTTCTGCCATAGTACATATGAAGTTTTTAAAAATAAGATGTGACCATTTAAAAAAAATTAACTGATGGATTCTTGCACCAGAGAGCCTCAGACAAGAAGCCTCTACTGTATAATTCACCTTCCTGGGACTCTCTTCTGCCTAGGTGCTATTCAGCCTTTGTTCGTTCATTCAGTGGCTTTTATGCATTTGTTTATTTAGTCCATAGGTGTTTATTGTTGTGCAAGGCACCAGGCTCTGAGGAAATGGTGACAGGCAAGGAAGACGGGCTGCCTTCTGTGGTTCACTGCCTAGTCGGGATCCTGCATAAGCGGTGTGACAGCCATATACAGAGTCCTGTGGGGGCACACAGGAGAGGACGAGGGTTAGAGAAGACTTCCAGGAGGTGGATTTTGAGATACTGGGTAGGTGAGTGGTGGGAATGAGGAGGCAGTGAGGTGAAGGCTTATCATGGGTGTGATCATGCTGCTCTGGACACTCACTCAGAAGTTAGCACCCACTGTCCCTTCTTGCTCTGTGGGTCTCCTCCTCCAGGTACATTTTTTGCTCCCTCTCTCTCCCTCCCTTGTCACATCCTCCTCCTGAATAGGCATGTCCTCTTAACTTGCACGCCTTTGCCTTTGCAATACCTTTGCCTTGTGCCTAACGAGCTTTCTCCATCTGTCATTCTGACACTGTTCTGTTCAGCCTGCCAGGCTCAGCTCAGATGAGCCTCACTCTGGGTCTGCTCCCCTGACTCTGCCTACAAGGGCTCACTTCCCTTGCCTTTGGGCTTTCCCCGCACTTTACAGACTCCTCAAGGATGCAGCCTATCTATTCATCTCCCCAAGCGGAATGCAGGCTCCCAGAAGGCCTGCACTACACTTCAGCCCTGTCTGACACGTGCACCTGCCTGAGCGCTTACTCTACAGTGAGGGCTCAGTAGTGTTCGAGGAAGGTGTGGGCTTTTGGAGGAGTGGAAAGAGCACTGGACTAGGGGTCAGAAGACTTGGCGTGGCTCTACCTTTTTAAAAATCCTCATCCGAGGATATTTTTCTATTTATCTTCAGACAGAGTGGGAGGGAGAGAGAGGGAGAGAGAGAGAAACATCGACGTGAGAGGGGCACATCAACTGGTTGCCTCCTGCCTGACCCCGACCAGGGCCAGGGACAAACTGCAACAGAGGTACATGCCCTTTGCTGAAATCAAACCCATGACTTATTGGTCAATGGGCAGATGCTCTACCACTGAGCCAAACCGGCCAGGGTGGCATGGCTCTACCTTTTAACATAGTGTATGACATGGGGCAGCTCACTTCCTCAGCTTGGAGTAAGTTCCCCATCTATACAGTGAGAAGATTGGATTTACTAATTGCTGTGATTGTTTTTACAAAACCATAATTCACAGTGCTCACCACTCCTATGGCCACCTTCCTAGGGCACAAGTTGCTGGGCTTTAAATTATGAGACTTTGCAACTTTGATCATGGCTAAAACTTGGATGAGAAAGAGTCTGGTGGCTTCTGAGGGGGCCTGGCCTGAGATCTGTGTGTTAGGGAAGGGGAGCCATGGCTGAGTAACTTCACCAATCATACCCTTTCTGTTGAAGAATTTGAATGCAAAATACAGAAGGTGTCAGTCAGGGACAGGCACAGAGAAGTCAGTGACAGAAGCCATGAGGCTGACAGAGAGAGAGTGGGGAGGGAGAACTTGTCAGGGGAATGTAAACAGATTCAGAGAGAAGTGAGCGGGTGCTGGTGGATCATTAGTTGTGGTGCCGTGAATGACTGTGATTGAGATGGTTTCCTCTGCTTCCTTACTTCCCACAAGGCAGTTTAGATAATGTATGAGCTCTTTATAACTTATTTAACAAAAACCTAGTGTTCTTAGCATTTTATAATCCCTGTAATATAGGCACTGTCATTATCTCCACTCCATGGAGGAGGAACAGAGAGGATAAATGCCCTTGTCAAGTACATACTAATAGATAGCAGAGCTAGGGGGTCAGCCAGGCACTCAGCCCTTATACCATGATGTTTCTTACAGATAACAAGTGATTTTGAGCATCTGCCTATATACCAAACCCCATGCTAGGTACTTTACTATTAATTCCATTTACTCCTAAATGTATTATCTCATTTAATTCTTGCAACAACTCTGTGAAACAGCTATCAAGATACCTGTTCTACAGATGGAAAATAGATGCTTGAAAATGTTAAATGCTTTATCCAGGGTCAAAAAGCTAGCCAGTGGTAGGGCCAACCACTGCCTGCAATGGTAAAGAAAGAAAGAATTCTCAGCAGTTCCCTGCTGAATGCCGGAGGCAGCTGAGCCCCTAGTCTTGGGATCTGCCATTCACAGCGACAATCTGTGCACTATCTGTCATTTCAGGAACCGTGAAATATGAGACAGAGCCTCAATATGTTAAGGATTCACAAGCTTTACTAGAGGCTGAAACTGAAGAGGGGTGTGGGTGAGGGAAAGAGATAGTACAAAGAATGTAGCTTGCATTAGTTTGAAATGAGCTATTTTTTCTCTCCCATCTTTTCTGCCTTCTGTTTAATTGCTTTATAGAGATAAATAAAGCTGGAGAAAATTCCATTTGGCAGCCTTTAATAGGTCTTGAATTTGTGGTTCTTTCTTCACTGCTCCCCAAGGTGGTGTCAACCATTTTGTTAATGGTAGATTTGTTAACGAAGATTTTCATCTTTTATACTTGGATTCTTTTCTGGATTGTATAAAAGAAATGATATGCAAGTGATAATACCCTAGACCTAGGCAAACTGAGAGATGCATAAAAACATATGCATAAAATATGCAAATTGAAAACGAACTTGGGGCTAACTAGTGTTGTTGTCTGAAACCATTTACTTAACCTGTCTGGGCCTTTGGTGTATTCTTCCTAAATGGGGAGATAAGAAATCCAGCCAAAAGCAACATGGTAGTTGAAAAGATCCAGTAAGATAATACCTCCTTGGTTTCAGTTATGCTGTTATGTTAAGATTTACCTTTTAAGTCCTCTCACTGGCTCAGTTTTATCCCCACTCTACACATAAAGGAATAAACTTTGAGAGATTAGGTGGCTGGGCTATCACCACCCAGCTAGCACATGGCAGCATCAGGACTCCAGTAACTCAGTGCCCAGGGACAAAGGGTTAAAATTATTACTACCCGCACAGGACATCACATTATTTCATTATGTTTCTCTTGTTTGGTTTTTCTGGCTACAAAATTAATATGAGCTTATTGTTTTAAATTCAAACTCATTAGAGACACAAATCTAAGAAAGCATATTTTAATCTCACCACTCAGACGTAAAGGCGGCTAACAGTTTGCTGTATATATCCAGATCTCTTTCCTATAGCATCATCACTATTAGCAATAATACAGTAAGTCACATTCCGATAGCCTGTAATAGTTGCAAAGTGCTTTTACAAAAATTATCTTAAGGTATGCATGTCTACCATAGTTTCCTTTTCCTGGGATTTGGCATGAGATTGATGTGCCTTTGAGGACACTAAAGATCCGGTGAATGAGACTGTATCTGCCTGAGGTCTTAAGGGTAAGCATTTCAACTGAACAGTGACTGCTCCTTGCAGACTGGGGTGTTGACTGCCCTCTCTTGACTGATAAGCTGTTTGACAGAGCTCAATAGTTGTTTTGACATTTCATAGACAAGCCTGAGCCACTCCAGACAGAAGGAAGTCAGCATTGAACAAACTTTCAATGGCTAGGATCCACAGGTTTATAATAGATTAATTTGCAAATGTTTGAATGTCTTGCATTGAGCTAAGAAATTGAATATCCTAAAAAAACATATTCAAGGTGGAGTCCCTGTTGGCACTAGCAGGGACCTCAGAAATCTACCTGGTCTAGTTTATATATTTTATTTTATAGTGAAGAAAACCGAGCTCCAAAGCTGGGAAGAGATTTAACCTGTATATATAGTTCAATTTGTTTGGAGAAATGTTTTCTGAGCATCAAGTATGTGCTTGATTCTTGCAAGATGCTTGGGTTAGATCTGTTTCCAGACTTCAAAGAACTAACAGTCCATACTTCATTGTCCAATATATCACTAGGGGGAATAGTCTAAACATTTTCATGAAAGAAAGAGAGATAAACTACTGACCTTTTTCTGTAGCATTGAAGTATACACTAGAATGAAAGAACCAGTTCCATAACTGCCTTCCTGAATCAACCTTCCGTAATCTCTACCATTCGCATTCACCCCTCTGGAGACCTTCCAAGCCTTTCACCTGGACCTCACCTGCATCGTTTGAACTCTCTACCTCACATCATAGTCTGTGGCCAGATCCTGAGCAAAGGCTGTGTCATGCTGATATTTTTATCCTTAGTGCCTAGCATGCACATTGAATAAATGCTTGTCAATTGATAAATGAAATTCTCCTTCCTTCCTCCCTCCCTCCCTCCCTCCCTCCCTCCCTCCCTCCCTCCCTTCCTTCCTTCCTTCCTTCCTTCCTTCCTTCCATTTTATTTTTTAATTTACTTATTCTTGTTACAGATGCTTATCCTTTCTCCCCCACTAATTCCTCCCTTCCCCCCCTCCCCGCCCTGTCCCCAGCGTTGTTGTCCATGTCCATTGTTCATGCATACATGCATATAACTTCTGTGGTTTATCTCTCCCCCACCACCCCCTCTTTTGGGGATTGTCAGTCTATACCCCACTTCCACATCTCTGGGACTACCCCATTCCTCAGACTGTTATGTTCATTATATTCCACAAATAAGTGAGATCATATGATACTTGTCTTTCTCTGTTTGGCTTGTTTTGCTTAGGATGATACTTTCCAGGTCCCTCCATGTAGTCTCAAAGGATAAGAGATCTTTGTTTCTTATAGCTGCATAGTACTCCATTGTGTATATGTGTCACAGCTTTTTTATCCATTTGTCTACTGATGGACACTTGGGCTGTTTCCAGATCTTAGCTGTTATAAATAGTGCTGCTGTGAACATGGGAGTACATATATTCTTTCTGATTGGTGTTTGAGGCTTCTTAGGGTATCTTCCTAGAAGTGGGATCACTGGGACAAATGGAAGTTCAATTTTTAATTTTTTGAGGTAACACCATAGTGTTTTCCATAGTGGCTGCACCAGTCTGCATTCCCACCAGCAGTGTACTAGAGTCCCCTTTTCTCCACACCTTCGCCAACACTTGTTTGATGATTTATTGATGGCAGCCATTCTGACAGGTGTGAGTTGATACCTCAGAGTTGTTTTCATTTGCATCTCTCTGATGATTAGTGATGTTGAGCATTTCTTCATATGTCTCTTAGCCATTTGTATGTCCTATTTGGAGAGGTGTCTATTTAGTTCCTCTGCCCATTTTTTAATTGGATTCTTTGTCTTCCTTTTGTTGAGTTGTATGAGCACTCTCTATATATTGGAGATTAACCTCTTATCTGATATGTCACTGACAATTATGCTCTCCCATACAGTGGGTTGATTTTCCGTTTTGATGGTTGTATCTTTTGCTGTGCAGAAGCTTTTGAGTTTGATGTAGTTCCATGTGATAATTTTCTCCTTTGTTTCTGTTGCCTTAGGTGATGTATCAGTGAAAATTCTGCTGTGTACAATGTCTAAAATTTTGTTGCCTACAATTTCTTCTAGAATTTTTATGGATTCATGAGTCACATTTAAGTCTTTTATCCATTTTGAGTTTATTTTTGTGTATGGTGTAAGTTGATGGTCTAGTTTCATTTTTTTTTCATGTAGCTGTCCAATTTTCCCAACACCATTTATTAAAGAGGTTGTCCTTACCCCACTGTATGCTCTTGCCACCTTTGTCAAATATTAATTGAGCATATTGCCTTGGGTCCATTTCTGGGTTTTCAGTTCTGTTCCACTGGTCTATATGCCTGTTCTTGTGCCAGTACCAGGCTCCTTTGATTACGGTGGCTTTGTATTATAACCTGAAATCTGGTAATGTGATCCCTCCAACTTTGTTCTTCTTTTTCAAGATTGCTGTGGCTATTCGAGTTCCTTTTTGGTTCCATATAAACTTTTCAAGTATTTGTTCCAGTTCTGTGAAGTATGTTGTTGGTAATTTGATGGGGATTGCATTGAATGTATAGATTGCTTTGGGTAGTATGGACATTTTAATGATGTTAATTCTTCCAATCCATGAACAAGGTATGTATTTCCACTTTTTTATATCTTCCTCTATTTCTTTTTTAAATGTCCTGTAGTTTTCTGCGAATAGGACCTTTATTTCTGTGGTTAAGTTTATTCCTAGATATCTTAATTTTTTTTTGCCACAATGCTAAATGGGATTGTTTTCTTAGTTTCTCTTTCTGTGAGTTCATCATTGGTGTATACAAATGCCGTCGATTTCTTGATATTAATTTTGTATCCTGCTACTTTGCCAAATACATTAATTAAGTCTAGTAAATTTTTGATGGAGTCTTTGTGGTTTTCTACGTATAGTATCATGTCATCTGCAAATGACAGTTTCACTTCCTCCTTTCCAATTTGGATCCCTTTTATTTTTTCTTCCTGTCTGATTGCTGTGGCTAAGACTTCCATTACTATGTTAAATAAGAGTGGCGAAAGTGGGCAACCTTGTTTTGTTCCAGTTCTTAAGGGAAATGCTTTTAATTTTTGCCTATTGAGTATGATGTTGGCTTTAGGTCTTTCATATATGGCCTTTATTATGTTGAGATATGATCCCTGTATTTCCACATTACTGAGCATTTTTATCAGAAGTGGGTGCTAGATTTTGTCGAGTGCTTTCTCAGCATCTATTTATATGATAATATGATTTTTATCTTTCATTTTGTTTATGTGGTGTATCACATTTTTTGATTTACGAATATTGTACCAGCCTTGCATTCCTGGGATGAATCCCACTTGGTTATGGTGGATAATTTTTTTGATGTATTGCTGAATCCGATTTGCTAGTATTTTATTCAGGATTTTGGCATCTATGTTTATCAGGGTTATTGGTCTGTAGTTTTCTTTCTTGGTAGTGTCTTTTTCTGGTTTTGGAATTAAAATTTTGCTGGCCTCATAAAACGAGTTTGGAAGTCTTCCTTCTTGAATTTTTTGAAATATCTCAAGGTGAATGGGTATTAGTTGTTCTTTGAATGTTAGGTAAAATTCCTCCGTGAAGCCGTCTGGGCCTGGGCTTTTGTTTGCTGGGAGAGTCTTGGTTACGTCTTCAATCTCTTTTGTTGTTATTGATTGGTTCAAGTTTTCTATCTCTTCCCGGTTCAATTTTGGGAGACTATGTGTTTCTAGAAATTTGTCCATTTCACTTAGATTGTCAAATCTGTTGCCATATAATTGTTCATAATATTTGTTCACAATCCTTTGTATTTCTGTGGTGTCAGTCATTATTTCTCCTCTTTCATATCTCATTTTGTGTATTTGGGTTCTCTCTCTTTGTTTCTTGGTGAGTCTAGCTAAGGATCCATCAATCTTGTTTATCTTTTCAATGAAACTGCTCTTTGTTTCATTGATCCTTTACATTGTTTTTTTGGTCTCCATGTCATTTATTTCTGCTCTGATCGTTACTATTTCCTTCCTTCTACTTGCTCTGGGGTTTTCTTTTTGTTTGCTTTCTAGTTTTTTTAAGTTGTGAGGTTAGATAGTCTATTGGAAATTTTTCTTGCTTCTTGAGGTAGGCCTGTAGTGCTATGAACTTCCCTCTCAGAACTGTTTTCGCTGCATCCCGTAGATTTTGTGTTGTTGTGTGTTCATTTTCATTGGTTTCCAGGAAGTTTTTTTAATTTCTTCCTTGATTTCCATGGTAACCCATTCATTGTTCAATAACATGCTATTTGGCCTCCATGTTTTTAAATGTCTTTGCATGTTCTTGTTGCAATTGATTTCTAGTTTCATGCCATTGTGATCTGAGAAGCTAGTTGATATGATTTCAATCTTCTTGAACTTGTAGAGATTTAGTTTGTTCTCTAACATGTGGTCTATCTGTGAGAATGTCCTGTGTGCACTTGAGAAGAATGTAAATTCTGCAGTTTGGGGGTATAATTCTCTGTAGATATCTATTAAATCCAAGTGATCTAGTGCTTCACCTAGAGTCTGTGTTTCTTTGTTAATTTTTTGTCTAGAAGATCTATCTAATGATGTCAGTGGGGTATTGAAGTCTCCTGCTAATATATTTTGGTGCTCCTATATTGGGTGCATAAATGTTTACCAAGGTTATATCTTCCTGTTAGATAGATCTTTTCAATATTATGTTGTGGCCTTCTTTGTCTCTAGTTATGACCTCATTTTGAACTCTACTTTATTAGATATGAGAATTGCTACCCCAGCTTTTTTTTCTTTCCATTTGCTTGAAAGATTTTTTTCTATCCCTTCACTTTTCTTGTAAACAACATATATGTGAGTCATGATTTCTTATCCAGTCAGCTACTCTGTGTCTTCTCATTGGAGCATTCAAACCATTCACATTTAAGGTGATAGTTAATATGTACCTATTTATTGCCATTTTTGTTTAGTGTGGTTCTATTTTTCTTCCTATTTTTTCTACTAATTACAGCAGTCCTTTTAGCGTATCTTGCAGTGCTGGTTTTGTGTTAATATATTCTCTTAGCTTTTTTTTTGTCTGGAAAGCTCTTTATTTGTCCTTCCATTTTGAATCATAGCCTTGCTGGATAGAGTAGTCTTGGATTCAGATCCTTGTTTTTCATGACCTTGATTACTTCATGCCACTCCTTTCTGGCCTGTAGTGTTTCTGTTGAGAAGTCAGCTGAGAGCCTTATGGGGTTTTCTTTGTAGGTAACTTGTTGCTTATCTCTTGCCTGCCTTTAGGATTCTCTTTTTGTCTTTAATTTTTGGCAGTTTGATTACTATGTGTCTTGGTGTGGGTCTGTTTGGGTTCTTCGTAGTTGGGGTTCTCTGTGCTTCTTGAACTTGAATGCCTTCTTCCTTCACCAAATTAGGGACTCCTGTGATGCGAATGTTATTACGTTTCCAGTTGTCCCACAGTTCTCTTAAGCTGTCTTCCTGTTTTTTAATGGTTTTTTCCTTTTGGTTTTCTGATTGGTTGATTTTTTTCTGCTCTGTCTTCTAATTCACCGATCCGGTCCTCAGCTTCCTCTACTCTGCTGGTTAGTCCTTCCAATGTGTTCTTAATTTCTACTATGTCATTCTTCATTTCCACTTGGTTGGTTTTCAATGTTTCTATATCTTTACTCATGGTGCTGATGTCCTTACTCATGCTGTTGAGCTTACTCAAGATTATGGCTCTGAACTCTACCTCTGATAATTTGCTTAGCTGCATTTCATTTATCTCATCTTCGATAGACTTCTCTTGTTCTTTCATTTGGGATTTGTTTCTTTGTTTCATCATTTTGGCTATCTCAGTGGGTTTTGAAGCCTGCCAAATTTTCCCTGTGGGTGTTGGTGTTCTATTGTTCATGGCTCCCTCTACTGGGTTTGTATGAGCCTGGGTGGTCCCTTGTTAAACACCACTGTCAAGTCTTACTTTCCTGGGTAGATTTGCAAGCCCAGGAAAGTTTCAGTTATCCTCTAGGTTTTTCCTGGTGGCCAGTAGTCTCAGTTACTCAGTGCCTTGGAATGTAGTCCTGGTGTTCTGCATAAGAGAACTTCCAGAGGGTGGCATAGATGCTGGTTATTAATGAGCCTCAATTTGCATTTATTTGCCTCACCTGGGAAAGGCTAAATCTCAAAGGGGGGGGGCTGCTTTTCCCACAGCTTGAAGAAGAAGCACACTGGCCACCATTCTTTGTGGCTGCAACTCAGCAAAAATTCTGAGCACCCTCCAAATCCTGGGTGTCCCCAGTGAGTTCCAGCCCAGTCTGCCCTCCCTCTGTCATAGCCCCCAGGTGAGTGGCTGTGGCTATTGTAGCTCTCTGTCAAGGCTCTCTGTGCTGTGGAGCAGGCTTGGTCTTTATTCCCCAAAGGTGCTGCTCACAGCTAAGACTGCTGCTGTCCGTGGGCTCCCAGCCCGCCACCCTCTCGCACCTCTACAGATCCTACCAGTATCTCTGGTTATATGGTCCTGTCCTGCTGCTTTTCTGTTGCTTTTTTCCGAGGATTTGTCTTTATTTTAGTTGTAATTCCTGTTTGGTCCTGGGAGATCATCTGTGTTGCTTCTATTCACTCCCCCTCCATTTTCACATCCTCTCTGCCTATCTTTTTTGCAGCTGGGTCACACAGGCCTTTCTAGTGCCCCCACACCCTGCAGGTCCCATGGGTAACTGGATCGCACAGTCCCTTTGGGGACTCGGCTCTATGCCTATGTTATGGGCTGCTGGGTTGCACAGTCCTCTCTGGTGCTTCAGCACCCAGCAGGTCCTGCAGGTAACTGGATGGCACAGTCCCTGTTGGGTCGCACAGGCCTCTCTGGTGCTTCAGCACCCCACAGGCCCCATGGGTAACTAGATCATGCAGTCCCTGCTGGGTCGCACAAGCATCACTGTTGCTTCAGCACCCGCAGGTCCCATGGGTAATTGGATGGCACAGTCCCTGTTGGGTCACACAGTCCTCTCTGGTGCTTCAGCACCTGCAGGTCCCACGGGTAATTGGATGGCACAGTCCCTGCTGGGTCGCATAGGCCTCTCTGGTCCTCTGGCACCCTGTAGTTTCCGAGGGTGGGCAGCTGGATCACACTAGTCTCTTGGGCTCTGGCTTCCTACTGCTCTTGTGAGATGCTGAACTGCACAGGCCTCTGTGGAACCCCAGGTCCCACTGCTGGTGGCTGGGGAGTGCTGCTGCCCTGTGGGGCTCAACTCCTGCTTAGCTTTTGCTGTAGTTTTTGGGGATGGGCCTCAGCTGCTGGTCTGTGCTTCTGTTGCCTGGAGATGATGTTTGCTCCCCAGCCTCTGTTGCTGGGTGTATATCTGGAGTCTGATCGGGCTGCTACCAAGGTGGATGGTGCTGGACTCCGGGCTATCTGTGGCTTCTGCATCCGTCACCTGCTCCACTACTGTGCACAGGTCTGAGTTGACACAGAGTGTCCACTGGTCCGATGGTGCCAGGTGCACTGGTTGGCTCAGGTTGCTGGGCCCTAGCCGCTCCCACTGCCTCCTCCTAGGGAAGATCCGGGATCTTCCAAAATGGTGGCACCTTCCCACTGCGCAGGGAGAACCGACCGCCCTGAAGGGCCACTTACTGAGGTAGCCGGCTTCTCCCGTCTACAGCACAGGAACTTTCTGCTCTATGGCTCTGCACTGCTCGGGTTTGGTCATCCACCTTCACATCCACTCACACTCTCTCACACAGTCACCCTCCCTCCAGTCCTGGCCGCCGCCATCTTCACAGGCACTGTATCGAAATTCTTTTTTAAGACAAATAGCACTTTTCATGGTGTTATACATGGCTTCCAAATTATACATTTCTGAAGTTATTAGATAAGACTTGGGGATATAGATTCAATATACAGGCACACTGGCCTCCACCTCACATTCTCCCCGCAGGGTTGTAGCCCACATGTTCATGCTTTGATTTTCTGCAATGTGCTTGGTGTCATCAATCAAGATCAAACGTGGCACTCTTCTTCCTTTGCCTGTACAGCAAGATTGGGTCTATGATATGTTGATCACTGCTGAAAATGTGCAGGTGAGTCGTCCCTGTGCATATTTATGACATTTATGCTGTCTTATGTGCAAACATTTCTACCTTTAATCCCTAGACTAGAAGCTAAAGTGGCAGATTCTCTGCTCCCAGTTCTCTGGCAGCCAGAGCATAGCTCCGACCTTGGGACTGTAAATCTGAAGTAACAGAAAGAGGCAGGGGAGTTCTGACTTCATCCTGGGTGGTGGGGACAGGGGCATCTGAAGTATATAGTGTTTGGCAGCTACAGTAACAGCATTGGCAGCAGGGTCCAGCACGAGAGGTGTTGGCAGTGCCCCTGGGACCAACTTGGCTGGGCATAATTTGGTTCTATTTCTGGCTGCTTAGTTTTATTTGATTCTGCCTTATTTTCTGATCCTTATTGTTTACCTTCCCCAACATGCCTGTGAGCTATCCAATATCTTTCTACTCTTTTTTTTCACAACTCAGATTGTTAATAAGCTGGGGGACAAAGTGGGCTTTTGTAAAAAGGTGGGCTTTTTAAAAAAGGTGTTTTTTATCTCAGGGTTAGGTGACTTCCTCTTCCAGCTGTGTTGCCTGGTAACTATGTCTGCACCTGTGGTGTGGGGCAAGATGGCATCACACCTGGGAAGGCTGTATGGCAGTTAAACCTTGATCAACTGCGCATGCAGATCAATAGTTTCAACAATGGCAGTGAGAAGGGAGAGAAAATTAGGTACCTCTGTGCTTTTTCTTTTTTAAATATATTTTTATTGATTATTTAGACTAGAGTCTAAATACAGTCAAAATAGACTTTAAATTTTAGAGAGGGAGAGAAAGATAGACACATTGATGTGATTGGCTGCCTCTTGTACGCCCTCTACTGGGGATCAAGCCCGCAACCTGGGCATGTGCCCTGATTAGGAATTGAACCAGGACTTCTCAGCCCATGGGATGATGCTCAATCCACTGAGCCACATGGGCCGGGCGCTACCTCTGTGCTTTTGAGTAGGGAGTGAGGAGTGATGACATTCTTGAGGTCAGTATATCTGGCATTCTTTCTGGCCACCTGGTCTTAAGTTGGCTTCCAGGCCACCTGGTATTTTCCATTCCTGGGCCCAAGTTCCTATGCTGTCTCGGTATGTTGAAGTACCTCAGAATGTGACTGTGTTCAGAGATAGGGTCTTTAAAGAGATAATTAAATTAAAGTGAGGTCACTAAGGTGGGCCTTAATCCAATATCAGTGGTGTGAAGAGAAAAAAGGACATAGCTCAGTATAGATAGAAGTCTTGTATAGAAGATACAGAGAGAAGCCCTGGCCGGTTTGGCTCAGCGGTTAGAGCGCCGGCCTGCGGTCCAGAGAGACCCGGGTTCGGTTCCCGCTAAGGGCACGTTCCTCGGTTGCAGCTTGTCCCCGGCCCTGGTTGGGTCGTGTAGGTGGCAACCACTCGATGTGTCCCTTTCTCGTCGATGTTTCTCTCTCTCTCTCTCTCCCTCCCACTCTATCTGAACAAAATATCAAAAAATGTCCTCAGGTGAGGATAAAAAACCCCCCAAAAACAAAAAGATACAAAGAGAAGACAACCACCTACACACTAAGGAGACAGGCCTACACACTAAGGAGACAGGCCTTAGGAAAATGCAACTCTGCTGCCTCCTTGATCTCTAGAACTATGAGATGATGAATTTCTGTTGTTTCAGCCACTCAGTTGGTGGTACCTGGTTATGGCAACCCTCGCAGACTAATAAGGCACAATAAGATTTATCCTATTGGGATGTTGTAAAGATTCATAGAGACAATATATGTTAAGCATTTGACAAATAATAGATGCTCCAAAAAAAAAGTCAGTTATCTTTCTTTTTTTTCATTAATGTTTTATGTTTTTTTCTTGTTAACCCCTTCCACTTCACCCAGTCTTATTTATTATTATTATCATTATTATTATTATATGAGGGTGCTTACTGAGCACTCAATAAACATGTATCAAATGAATACATGTTTTAAGCCTTTAAAACATGTTGTAGTTGTTAAGCAGACAGAGACACATTTCCAAACTGCTATGTTTTATGGTAACTCAAGAAGTCTACTTTTTATTTTATGTAGAGAAGATGTAGCTCACACATCTGCACCAGTGGCAAAGGGTCTTTAAATAAACTTAGGGTAATTTGCCTTTTCATTCAAGTTTCTCCTGCTCAGGTTTTCAGGCACTGCGTTGTAGCAGACCAGAACCTGGAGTCAGAGAGACCTGGGTTGAAGCACCCGTTCTGCTTGCTAATCCCGTATCTGAGTAGGTCATAAACTTTCTGAGCAACAGTTTCTCATTTGCAAATATACTGATTATAAGACATCAGAGAGTTCTTGGGAGAATTAGAACTAGAATGTCCCTGAGAGCAACTTAGAAATGGCAAAGTAAACTTGTAAACTGTAAGGTGATTTTCAACTCCAGAGTGCACAAAGCCCTTTTTTGATGGAGGTTTTGCAAAGAGCTTTGGCTATTAATTCTGCATCTAAACGATTTGTCTTTTTCTCTTCTTTGTACTACCTACCAAGAATAGAAATCACCTAATATAGGCTGGCTGAAATGACTGACATTAGGAAATCACAGGAGTTGATAAAGGAACAATTGAGTATTCTCTGAAAAGGTGGCACCTCATATGAAATTCTAAGTGAGGCAGAGCTGGGAATGCATAACTCTTCATGGGTTTATGAAGTTTAATTGGTGACTATATCTAAAAAGAGAAAAATGCAAGGAAAATGGAGAAAGGTTAGGTGTCACCATATGATTCAAATGGTTTAGCTGAAACATATAATTTAATGATTTAACAGTTTCCTGCCTATTTTCCCTCTTCTCCATTTTCCCACTCAACATTTTAAGAATCTGACCTTCAGGAACAGATAGAGAACTACAAAGCTGATGCTAGCAAGCCTCCCTTTAACATAAATGCGTTCCTAGAATGTAATGTATAAATTGAATTTTTATAGATCAAACACTCAAAATTAAGCCATATTTAAATACACCCGGAGAACTGACTCTGGAAAATTAAAATAGACACATTTGTGTAATAATAGATTATCATTTATCAAGTTAAGTACTGAACACCAAACCCTTTGTATATACTTTCCTAATTTCACAATAACCCCACAAGATAGGAAATATTATTTCTATTTTGTAGATTATAGAATTGAAGCAGGGAGTTTCGGCAACTTGTTCATTGTCATAGAGATAATAAATGGTAAAGCCAGTACTTAAACTGTTTCAAGTCTAGCCTACTAAACCACAACTGCCTTGAATGGGGAATGTTTCTGAAAATTTATTTTTTCCCCTCTAACTTCTTACAGAAAATAAGTAAAATTTTCGCACTACTGAGGTAACTAGGAATTTTCCATGAGCTTGCATCTCATTGACCTTCCAGTTGGTTCTCCTTAACCTCACCCCCTCTCCCACCCACCTAAGCCCACCTCTGAGTGTCAGCCAGTAGGATTTCTCAGAGACCAAGTGGAGGTACTTTCTCATTGCCTATAGGATGGTATTATTCCTTATTCTATTCAAAGCCTGTTAAAGTATTCAGATTAGGTCCAAGATGGAGTCACTCATGCTAAGCCCCAGGCCAGCAAATCAAGACTTTAAATTTCTGTGCTCAGCTTGCTCAGAAAAGGAAGGCCTAGGTCAACCAATCAACACTTGTTTGCTCAGCACAAGTTACTTAACACAGCTCCAAGACTTCCCTTTGCTTCATAAAAGGAAAATAACTTTGCTTTAATCAACCAGAAAATGCCCAGTATATTCATTGTTCCTGCTCACTTTGGTTTATAAAAATATGTTGCTTTGCACAGCTCTTCAGAGCTCCTTTCTCTCTGCTAGACTGGATGCTCCCTGACTCATGAATTGCTGAATAAAGCCAATAAAATCTTAAAAATTTACTCAGTTTAATTTGTTTTTAACAGTCTTTAGGATCTCGCTAGTCTTGCCCCTTCTGCTCCCTATAAATCCATATTTGTGGTTCTCTAGATGCTCTAGGCTTTGTTGCACTGAGACAGGCCAGTAAACCAGGACGAGTGGAATAGGAAAACTGAGACAGATAGCTGAACAAACAGCAGTTTACAGCAGATATAGGTCACCTTCCTAGAGATAACATCTGGGCCTCAGCTGTGTTTCAGCTCCAGGCCCAGTAAAGCAGTAAAACCAGGTGGGCAACGCCAGGACTAGCTGCAATGACTAGTGACCCCCTGCCCTGACACTGACCAATCAGTGAGGACCACGACTCTGAAACAGCACACCTGGAAATCTGATGAATATTCTGCAGAAACCCTCCCCTAAGACATCCCCTAAAATACCTACCTGCAAGAGAGAAATAAAAACCTCAAGACAAAGGACCCAGAGTGCACTCTCCCTCTGGGGAGCAGCGTGCCGGTCCCTTCCCCCTCTTCTTCCCTGTCCTCTTCCTCCACAGGCAAGCATCTCCTAAACTCTAAGGGTCCCCATGAGACTTGCAACCAGGGGAGCAGTGAGCAGTGGCAGCTCGTCCCATGCTAATCCCCTGAACCTGTCTCCAAGGCCCCTTTTTCTCTGACTTCTCTGACCTGGGGCAGCCCAGCCTAGGCTCTCCTGTTGCTTCTTCTATGCTAAGCCCTTCCTTGTTGTACTTCCCTAGCTTTAATAAATGTACCCTCATAGTCACCTGGACTCATGTTGTGAATCTTTTCTACACGAAGTCAAGAACCCACTCGCTACTGGCTGGCCCTAAGCAGACTTGCTCAGGGCCAGGTCCCCTGTCTGGTAATATCACCACTGCCTGGAATGATTTCTTCCTCTTGCCAGTTCAGTAAACTCCAGTTAAGCCTTACCTTAAAGATTCAGCTCTAACATTGCTTTCTCTGGGAAGCCTCTGTGACATTCCACACAGAAGCACTTCCCCCTCTGTAGCACCTCTGTTTGAGCACTCATATGCCTCCTGGAGCCACTGCTGTGTCCCCTCTGGACCATCACCAGCTTGACGAGCACAAGTAGTGCTGTCTCCAGTACTCAGCACAGTTTGGAATAAACCAGTGACTCAGAAACCCTCCAGGAGCCTACCTTGAACTCCAGCCCTATGGAGTCCATCACCTGAGCCCGGAGGGAAAACACCCTGTACCTCAAGAGCCTCATTGTAACCTCACTCTATCCCTTCATTTCTTCTACTTCTTTCCCCTTCCCTAGAGGTCTGGCAGCTCTTTTGGAAAACAGTAAATGCTCAATCAATGCTCTTTGAATGCAAGGTGAATAATACGGCTGCCAGTTGTTCCATAATCCCTGGGCCCTGATGCAGACTAATGCTTTCATTAACCTCCCCACTTATTATATAAACTCATTCCTTATCTTTCAAACAAAAATATAAGAAAATCGCCCAGCTGGTGTGGCTCAGTGGACTGAGTGTCATCCCATGGACTGAGAGGTTTTGGTTTGATCTCTGGTCAGGGCACATGCCTGGGTTTGGGTTCGGTCCCCACTAGGGAATGTGCAGGAGGCAACCGATCAATGCTTTTTTCTCATATTGATGTTTCTATCTCTCTCTCCCTTCCTCTCTCTCTCTCTCTCTAAAAAAAAAAAAAAAAAAAAAAAATCAATAAAAAAATTTAAAAATGTATAAGAAAACCAAAGTACACTTTTTGCAAGTGTTTTAAATTTGATCAGCCCCTCCTTTCCCTCTTGTTTGATGTTGCCCTGGGAAGCTCTTAACCTTAGCAGAGTCTCTTAGCCTTCTAGTGTCCTCTCCAAATAAAGGGAAAGAGCAGCTATTAGGCTGCTAGGTGTTTTACACAAAACCCTCATTTTATTGTTACCATCTTCCCCGTTTTTCAGATAAGAAATTGGAGAGCAGGAAAGTTAAGACATTTTTCCAAGTTCTCTTGACTTGTAAAGGGTTGAGCTGGAATTTGGCCTCAGGCTCTTGGACGCTCAAATCCATGCTTTACTCACTGCAGCAATGCTATGATTCCAGTGTTGGGGTTAATGGTGACAACAGAGTGAGATAATGACAGTGAAATTGCTTTGAAGTACAGAAAATGCTACACAGATGTTAGATTTTTAAAAAAACATTCATCAACGTGTCAACAATAGGCAATAGTCTGTACAGAGTACAAATCCTTACTAAGATCACCCCCTCAAAGGCCAAAAAAGAATGAAAGGGAAAATACATCTTATAAAAAGCAAATTCTGCAGACAAAACAAAATAGAATGTGACCTGTAACATTTAATATACTTTACTTAATCCTTTGCAAATGCCCAGAATTAGTACCAGATTTAGAAAACAATGTTTCAGCAAGAAGACATGCAAATGGTCAGATAGCCTAATTCCCTTGTTCTATTAAAGCTGAAATGTGCTTGCATATAAAGGCACCTACCACATAGCAATGTCAGGAACTAGAGGTTGTTTTTTTTTTCTTGAAAGAGAGAGAAAGGGAGTAAGATAGAAACATCCGTGTGAGAGAGAAACCTTGATCGACTGCCTCCTGCACGCCCCCTAGTGGGGATTGAGCCTGCAACCTGGGCATGTGCCATGACTGGGAATTGAACCGGGACCTCTCAGTCCATGGGATGATGCTCAATCCATTGAGCCACACTGGCTGGGCTGGAACTAGAGTTTTGACTTTGAATTTGTGCTTCTTCACATTAAGAAGGACTCAGCTTAGAGGACTGTGAAGGGATTCTGATCTGCTCCTGATCACAGCTTAGCTCCTAGCTGTACAAGTGCCCTCATCTTTGGTTATCACTTATAATGGACTAAACATACTTCTTTGTTTCTAGAAATGTTTGTAGGTGTACTGAATTCTACCTTGCCAAGGGCAATTATCTCTCAAAATTGAGTTATTGCTTATGAAAATACCCTGATTCTTAGTGAGAAAGAGGCTCAAATGGTTTTGTACCTGAAGCAAATGAAGTATGCATCTTGGAATGCTACATTTCATCTCCAAGGGAGAGCAGCTTGATGCTTTACTTTGATGCATCTGCTTTTTTTCATTATTCCCTTTTTAGTCAAAAAAGGCTGTCTTGAGCCATTTTCTTTCTAAATAATGTTTTTCTACTCAGATTTTCCACCCTATATGGATTTCATATGAAAATGATTCTTATCCTGAAAATTAAAAATGTTTTTTCCTGCATTTCAATGTGCCATGGAGATAACAGCCTAGAAGGTTTAAAGCAAAAGATAGAATGACAGCTGATTCATTTGAGTTGGTTACAGCAGGCAGTTATAGAGAGCCTATTATGTATTTGACATGCCAGGGGTGAAAAGAGACAGAAGATAGGCATCTTGAACTAAGAGCTCAGGATTTGAGTTCATGTCTCAGTAGTACCATTGTTAACGTTGTTACCTTGGGCAAATTTTTAACTTCTTTGAGCTTCAGTTTTAGCTTTTTAAAAGTGAAGATGATATCAATCTCATAGGGCCATTGTGAGGAATGAAAGAGAAATGAGTGGCTAATATTTATGCATGTATGTATTTATGTATTTACTTATTTTAAATCCTCACCCAAAGATATTTTTCCACTTATGTTCAGATAGAGTGGGAGGAAGGGAGAGATAGGAAGAAAGAAGGAGAGAGAAAGAAACATTGATGTAAAAGGGACACATCAACTGGTTGCCTCCTGTAAAACCTTGACCAGGGCCCTGGCCGGTTTGGCTCAGCGGTTGGAGCATCGGCCTGCGGTACAGAGAGACCCGGGTTCGGTTCCCGCTAAGGGCACGTACCTTGGTTGCAGTTTGTCCCTGGCCCTGGTTGGTCGTGAGGGTGGCAGCCACTCGATGTGTCCCTTCACATCGATGTTTCTCTCTCTCTCTCTCTTCCTCTCTCTCCCTCCCGCTCTATCTGAACAAAAAATGGAAAAATGTCCTCGGGTGAGGATTAAAAAAAAAACCTTGACCAGGGCCAGGGACAAACCGCAACCTAGGTAGTTGCTCTTGACTGGAATCGAACCCACATCTCTTTGATCCATGCGCAGATGCTGTTACCTCTGAGCCAAACTGGCCAGGGCTATTTATTTATTTTTAAATATATTTGTATTGACTTTTTAGAGAGAGAGGAAGGGAGAGAGAGATAGAAAAACATTGATGTGAGAGAGAAACATCAATCAGCTGCCTCCTTCAGGCCCCCAACTGGGGACTGAACTTGCAACCTGGGCATGTGCCCTGACAGGGAATCAAACCTGGACTTCTCAGTTCATAGGATGACACTCAATCCACTGTACCACACTGGTTGGGTGAGTGGATAACATTTAATGAGTGCTTATTATGTGCCTGGCATAGCGTTAAGTACTTTATATGCATTATGTTATTTAGCCATCATAACAAGTAAGTACAATTATGATCTTCACTTTACAGATTAGGAAATTGAGGCTAAGGTTAATTAACTTACAAATTTCCACAGATATTATGGGTGGAGATAGAGCTTGAAATTAGGATTTATTAGCTTGTGATTTATTAACTAGCTATACATTGCTTGGCCTTGTTTAGCTATCTGTCTCAGTTTCCCCATTCTACTTGCTACTGAACTTGCCTAGCTTCTTGCTGACATGCCTCAGTTTGACTCCAAAGTCTGTACTTTTTCTGAACCACTGTGCCATCCATCTGAAAGTTTACATTTATATTTTTATTTACATCTACATCTAGATCTATGAGTATTCGTACACATAGTCATTTCTGTGACCCAGATATATCTGTCCCACATCATTCCTCTTCCTGTCATACCTGGCACACAAATAATACAGAAGCTAGTAAAGCACATGCTAAAAGCCACAATAGTAAGTGTGACAAGAGTTCAGAGAAAGGAGAGATCACATGGGCTTTTGTGGGCTGTGGGCTTCAAGGAAGAGGTGAAACTAGTGCTGAGTCTTGAAAGATGGTTTGACCATCCTGTTGGTTGCCTGCTCTATCACCCAGTCTTCCCTTCCTCCCTAGTAACACAGAATGCCCTGTTGAATAATATAATAACCAGCCTCCTTTGCAGCTAAGCGTGACTAAGTTTGGCCAGGAATATAGAAGTGAATATGTTATATACTAATTCCAGGAAGTCTCTTAATGAGAGGAAGTGCACTACTCTTCATTCCTTCCTCTATCATGTTGCTTGGAACTTGCAACACAAAGGCTGGAATTCCAGCAACCACTTGGGCCTTGAGAGTGAGGGCCACACCATAAGATGGCAGAGGAGAGAGCTGGCTAGGGCCTGGGTTTCTGATCATTCTGAAATTGCCATGCCAGTCCTAAGTTACCCAGTTCTGGGAATTTCTTATGTGAAAGAAAACAGCATTCAGTCATTAAACTATTGCTCTTTTGGGTCACATGCGACAAAACGCTGAGCAGATGGGAAGGCTTAGAGTTGTTGAATTTGATAAGTGAGGGCTCACTGAGCTGAGGAATCTATCATAATGTGAGCGAGGTAAAGAGAAATTAGAATTTTGTCAGTTCTTCACAGGTCTGTTTTGTTGTTGTTGTTATAGAGCAGACTACAATCAGATATACCTGAGTTGGAATTCAACTTCTACCAGTTATTTACTGTGTGATCTTAGCTAAGTCCCTTCATAAAATGTTCTGAGCACCCGTTCCAATGTGTGTATGTATAAGGGGGAGGGGGCGAGTCCCAAACCAAGACGAAATCTCTGACGCCAGCTGGGTATTCTGTAATTTGACTTAATTCTAACACTATCTGCCTGGAGAGAGCATCAGATTCCGCTGGTTACAGGCTCAGTCCCACAAGACTTCAGACACCAGTTGAAAGCCCACGTTGTTACCTGTACTTCTGACCAACTGGTTATAAAGCAGAGGTTCTCATGACCCCCTCTTCGGGGTAGATTAATTTGCTAGAGTGGCTCACAGAATTCAGAAAACTAGTTTACTAGCTAGATTACTCATTTATTACAAAGGATATTAAAAGATACACATCAATAGCCAGATCAAGAGATCCATAACGCAAGGTATGGAGAAAAGGTGCGGAGCTTCCATTTTATCTCTGAGTTACTACTCTCATCTCCATGTGTTCACCAACCTACAAGCTCTATGAACCTGCCTGTCCTTTCGGATTTTTATGGGAGCTTCCTTACATGGGCATGGTTGATCAAATCATTGGCTATTGGTGACTGAACTCAATCTCAAGCCCCTCACTCCTTCCCAAAAGTCAGGGGATGAGACTAAAATTTCCAGCACTCCAATCACTTGGTTGACTCCCCTTGCTACCAGCCCCCATCTGTAAATTCAATCCAAAAGTTACCTCATTAGTATATAAAAGACATCTTTCTCGCTCTCATCACATAGGAAATTCCAAGAGTTTTAGGAGTTTTGTGCCAGAAATGGGTCAAAGACCAAACATACACATTTCTTGTTATAAATCACATCATCACTCTTTACCTGTCTGAGCTCAGGAATATCTACTCATGGGTTGTTGTGAGGATGGGAGAGAATATTTAACCTTAGGAGAGTACCTCAACTTTCCAGCCTCTTGGACACATAAGTCTCAATAAATAGTGTCCATTACATTATCATCTATGCTGGCTCTGCCTTCTGTGACCAGAGACAATTAAAATGTTAGTGCTCGGGGCAATAAAATTATAGGTAGAAAATCTAGAATAAGCTCTTATTCAACTGCTTACTTACCACATAGCTTTGAACAACTCACCTTTGTAAGCCTGTGTCTCTATCTGTAAAATGAGCATGATAACCTGCTTCTCATGGGTCTTTTGCAAGAAGTAAGTGAACTAAAGGTGAGAAGTAAGGTTTTGGGAGGGTGTGGCTGTCCTCATAATCCAGTGGCCTTGAATTCAGCCAGTGCCTGGCATGGCCTAAGGTTTTGTCTTATTCATTCAAACGTTCATTGACGCCAGCTCCAGACAGTCTTAAATTATCTTTCAGATTTGGAGGTCAGACTGCTGCTGAAGCCCTGATACCTAATCAGTTCCAGGAATCCTATTTTCTCCAAGCACATAAGTGCTAAGGTCTCTGGAACCTGATTTAATTATGAGGCAGAAACACTTAGTGGTTAAGAGCACAAACTTTGAAATCAGATCTAGCTTTAAATTGCTCTTTTTGCAATTAACTTTGTGACCTCAGCAAATCTTTTTAATTGCCCAAGCTAAGCTTTAGTTTCCTCATCAATGAAATAGAGACAATAACAGTAACTTCCCTTGGTTTACATGAGCATCAGATGAGCTGGTGTAAGTGAAAACTCACTACAAACGCCATATGTTATACTTAGCATTATTTCCTGCTGTCTCCCGTTGTGTCAGCTTTTATTAGGAACCTGTGCCGAATGCACCAGGGATTTGTCTGTATTTTCAGGAGTGGTCATCTCAGAGTGGGAAATGGCTTCTGGGAGGGATGCTATTTCTATAGCAACCATTTGTTAAATCTCTGGGGGCCTCAAAGCAGGCCTGGGTGAAGAAAAGACAGATCATATAATCTGCCTCTGAATGTCCCCTGGGAAAAGGGAGGGCCTCTGGACTTGTGTAGTGCCTGGTGTGTTCAGGTTGAAATTCTACGGGTGTGGGGTTGCCATAGGAACTGCTAGGTATTTAGTAGCTGGAGAAACGACTTCCTTCTACACTGTGGAATAGTGGGGGTTGAGGAAGAAACCTTGAAGATTATTGAGCACAAATGGGGAAACTAAGGCCAAAAGAGGAAAAGATCTGCCAAGGGCACTCGGTCCCTCCTGTTCTATGGTGCCTACCTAGTCTAGTGCTTCTGCATGAATTTATTCTTTCAACAAGTATTCACTGAGCACTTACTACATGGAAAGCCCTGGGTAGGTATGGACAATGCAGAGAAAAATGAAATACAGTTCTAAACATCTAGGTCAGGTGTAATGGTGAAGAGAGGCATATGTCAAATAAAAAAAAAACTCCCCTGCTTTTCCTACTCACCAACTAAAGGAAATTACTGTTTTTCCTTTACTACTTTTTTTTTAAAGGATATTTTTGTTTTTTAAATCCTCACTCGAGGATATTTTTCCATTTATCTTTAGATAGAGTGGGAGGGAGGGAGAGAGAAAGAGGAAAGAGAGAGAGAGAGAGAGAGAAACATCGATGTGAGAGGGACACATCGAGTGGCTGCCTCCCGTATGACCCCAACCAGGGCCGGGACCAAACTGCAACCAAAGTACATGCCCTTGACGGGAATCAAATCTGCAACTCTTCATTCCACAGGCCCATGCTCTAACAGCTGAGCCGAACTGGCCAGGGCAAGAATTTTTTATTTGGTTTTTAGACAGGGAAGAAATGAGCGGGAGGGAGACAGAAACATGGTTGTGAGAGCCAAACATGAATTGGCTGCCTTCTGCATGCCCCCTACTGGGGATTAAACCCTCAACTGGGCATGTACCCTGACTGGGAATTGGCAACCTTTCAGTGCAGGGGACATCACTGGGCCACACCGGCCAGGGCTTCCTCTATTACTTTTAACACTCTGCCCAGATGTGTGGACGTCCACACCAAGCTGTTTTCCAGTTCTTTGTGGATAATTACTGGGTGTCTTACAAGTGAACTCAATTCTGACAATATTCACCTTGAGTTCGGGTCGTATTCCACAGGTTAAGGGCTCAGTCCCCCCAGGCTGCTTTCTCCTCTACTTCAAATGCCAATTGCAAGTCCCAAGTTGTCATCTGTACTCCTGACTGACTGGTTATAAATTGGGGGTTACCACAACCCCACCTCAGATTTGATAATTTGCTAGAGCAGCTCTTAAAACTTAGCAAAAACAGTTGCTTACTGGATTACCAGTTTATCATAACAGGAACAGCCAGATGGAAGGATTGCAGAGGGCAAGGTATGTGGGAGGGGTGCACAGCTTCCATTTCTTTTCCAGGAACACCACCCTCCCAGCATCTCCACCTGTTCACCAACCCCAGAAGCCTCCTGAACCCCTCTAATTAGAATTTTTTCTTTTTTGGGCTGGTTTGGCTCAGCTGTTAGAGCATCAGCCTGAGGACCAAAGAGTTTCAGGTTCAATTCTGGTCAAGGGCACATAACTTGGTTGCAGTTCAATCCCGGCCATGGTTGGGGTCATGCAGGAGGCAACCAATCGATGTGTCTCTCTCATATTGATGTTTCTCTCTCTCTCTCTCTCTCTCTCTCTCTCTCTCTCTCTCTCTCTCTCTCTCCCTTTCTCCCTCCCACTCTATCTGAAAGTCAATGGAAGAATATCCTCGGGTGAGGATTAAAAAAAAAAAGAATTTTTCTTTTTATATTAGTATCCATGAAAAGCGGTGTTAAATTTGAACTTTATTTATTTATTTTTAGTTAGGGTTTTTATGGAGGCTTCATTACATAGACATGCTTGATAAAATCATTGGCCATTAGTGATTGATTCAAACTCCAGCTCCTCTTCCTATCCCCAGAGATTGGGGAATGGAGCTGAAAGGTCCCACTTTCTAATCACAGGGTTGGTTCCTGTGGCAACCAGGCCTCACCTGCAGCTATCCAGGAGCCCCTAACTACCAGTCATCACAAAGTGTCATATAAAAGGTACTTACCACTTTGGAGATTCCAGAGGTTTTAAGAATTGTTTCCAGGAAATTAGTGTCGGGGCAGCGACCACATATGTTTCTTATTATGTCACTGCCAGAGAGCTCTAATAGGAGGACTGGGGGAAGCATGTGGTGGAAGCTCCAAGGCAGCCTGAGTGTGTCAGGAATATGTGGAGTGAAGTGGGAATTAGCCAGATGAAGGCGTATGGAGGTAAAATGTATAGGCAAACAGAACAGCATGTACAAACACCCAGAGAAAGGAGACAGGAAGCTGGGCGTTGATCCTGGAATTTAAAGCAGCTCAACCTAACTGGAGAAGAATATGAAGAAGGGGCAGAAACAGATCATCTCAAAAAGAAGTTAATAAGATCCAGATCACCGAAGGCCTGGGAAAAGCTGTTCTCAGGGATCTGGTCTTCATTCCATGGGCAATGGAATGACCTTTTAATGACTTTGCTTAGAAGTTCTCTTTATAAAAACTGTTTTTTTTTTTTTTTTACTAGACATGACAGTTATTTTAAAACATATGCAAATATTTATAAGCAAATATAGCTAACTATGATAATTGTCAACATTTTGTTACTTAGCTTGTAAGTATACCAATGTTCATTATATTATTATTTGGGTAACTTTTTTTATATATTATTTTCTTATAATAAAAAAATTTAGGACCTAGCTAGTTTGGCTCAGCAGTTAGAGAGTTGGCCGGTGGACCAAAGGGTTGTGGGTTCGATTCCCAGTCAAGAGTACATGCCTGGGTTGCAGTTTCGATCTCGGCGTCGGTCGGGGTCATGTGGGAGGCAACCAATGGATGTGTATCTTTCACATAGATGTTTCTCTCTCTCTCTACCTCCCTTCCACTCTATTTAAAAATCAATGGAGCCCTGGCCAGTTTGGCTCAGCACTTAGAGTACTGACCCGCAGACCAATGAATCTTGGGTTTGATTGCTGTCAAGGGCACATACCTCGGTTTCGGTTTGTCTCCAGCCCTGGTTGGTCGTGTGGGAGGCAACCAGTCAATGTGGCTCTATCACGCAGATGTTTCTCTCTGTCGCGCGCTCTCTCTCTCTCCCACTCTATTTGATGATAAGTAGAAAAATATTCTCAGGTGAGAAAAAAAAATCAATGGAAAAATATATCCTCAGGTGAGGATCAACAAAAAATAAATAAAATAATGTTTTTAAAAGTTTAGGAAAAAATGACTGTGGTTGCTCTACTATGCCTTGAATTGCTTGAATCAGTTTGTCTAATTTCCACAAATGATATAGCCAGTTCAGTTATTTTTAGCTTGAATTAACCCTGACATTCTCGGAACCTATGCCTTCTAAATCTAGTAATTCCTCTGTTCCATATAATAGTTATTTATTGAGCACCTCCTCTATTCTAGGCAAAAAGACTACACTAAGAAATAAGATATAGTTTCCCTCTCCTGGATATTTCAGTCTAGGAGAATAGGTGGTTAAAAAACAAATCATTAGAATACAATGAGGTAGAACATAGAAAAATGTTCAAGATGCTGTAAGAACATATGCAAAGAGTACCAAGGAAGGCTATGCTTATTAAAATAAGAAAGCTTTCCTCTTCTATGATCTTTGATGTAAAAATGCTGGGTGATTGGAGGAGGGACCCTTGATCTTCAAGCCTCATGTTGGTGACTAAAGTTGAGAGTAGATAGATAACTGAAATTTCTGAGCCTAAATGAGTAGGATGTAGGTCATAAAATGAGAGTGTATGTATTTAACTGATATTCCCACCCCTCCCACCAAAACACAACAACAACAAAAGCCACAAAAACAACAACAAAAATCCTCAACCGAATAGTAAATTAGCTTCTTTTCTTTCATTTATCTAATGATTCTGATTCTTATGAGATATAAGTTGTTATGGTGATGAAGGATGGGTTCGAATTGAGAAAGGATGGCAGAAAACACTTTAATGCAGACAAGGATTCAAGTATAAAATATGTATGATGTTTTAATTTTATATAACTAACCTAAAATGGCACCCTGACTATTCCAGGGTGGCTGTTGGTTTTTGTAGGGCAAAATAAAATTTCCTAACTTACCGCCAGAGAACAGAGATGGAAACAGAGGCATAAAAGTGGATGGGGAAAAGCAATGATTTATTAAAAAAATTTTTGTTTTTACTTGCAATTAGCTCTGGTGGAAATGTTAGGTTTCTTGGGAAGTCTTCATTAATATTTAAAAGGGAAGGATTTAAAAAATATTTTTTCTTATAGCTTGAGAAATCTATTTCCTTAAATGACAAGAAAAAAAGTGAAACTTTTAAAAGCTCTCCAAGGCCATGTAAATGCAATTAATTCTGTAAGCATCCTTTGTTGAAAGAGGCCCAGAAGAAGTCAAGAAGATGGAGAGAAATGGGAAGATGGATTTCACAACATGAGAAAGGATATCTTAAGGAGAATGTCATACATGTGGCCTTGGCTTAGCTTCTTAATATATTTCTTTTTGCTGATGCCTCTATTTGGGTCAAAGGCCTTTGTTTGAAATCACAGCTGTGTTGAAAAGACAGATCCATTAATCGGAGAGAAACTGCCTTCATAGCCACTGGAGTAGAGCCTTCTCGATTCATCATTCTTCAGCAACTAGCCTAAGGTCAACAAATAAATGGTTTATTGAGGCTAATTGTGCAATGAGTGTACCAGGCAACTTGATGGTTGTTTCCCAGCCCTACCCTTCCAGGGGCTGCCTCTGACTTAGCCAGATGCTTACTCAGAAGCTTTGACTGTTTACAGTGAGATTCCACAAATCTGAAGTGGCTTCAGATGAGTAGAAGGTGTCCACAGAAAATTGACTACACTGAACAGGGATATCAAGCCTCAGGTGACCATCAGTTTAGAGCTGAATTGCCATAAGAATTGTCATATTAAAAAAATTTTTTTTAAAAATTAATTTTAAAGAGAGAGGGAGAGAAAGATAGAAACACTGATGAGAGAGAACATTGACTGGCTGCCTCCTGCATGCCCACCACTGGAGATTTGGCCCACAGCCTGGGCATGTGCCCTGACTGGGAATCGAACTGGCAACCTCTTGGTGAATGGGTCAACGCTCAACCACTGAGCCATACCAGCTGGACAGAATCATCATATTTTAACACCTCCTTTCTGTTGGTTCTGCCTACCCCATCCCAGTCTAGATATAGAGAAGAATGATATTATCTGAAGGTTCCATCATCCCAGTCTAGATATAGAGAAGAATGATATTATCTGAAGGTTCCATCATGCTCAAGGCTTGAACAATCTCAGCCCATGCTACAATACCTTAAAAGCCTCACCAAGTGGAAGCAGGTAAGGGCTAAAACTGATCCTTCTGCTCAAGCTGGTACCTATCTGAGTGGCTGGGGGTGATCCATGGGCACCTATGTGCCCACCAAATAGTTTTCTCTGTGTGGTGGCAGGGCCACACCCAGGGGTCAGATCAGTGACTACAAAACACTTAAACCACACACACACTGCCTTGCTCAAAATTCATGCGTATCAAATATTCTGGCTATGATTCAGTTCACATCCTTACACAAAGTATGAGCAAAGAGTTCCATCGTCAAATAAGTTGACCACGGAACTCTTGGCTCATAAAACCACAACAAAAAGGTTTCTTAACAGCAAAACTACTTAGAGATGTTGAAATGCTAATTGAAGTGCCAAGAAGGATATAACATAGGTAGCAAGTGTAAAAGGAAATGAAGGGAGAAGTATAATTATTGCTTTCTAGCCTGATTTTGCCCTTCCTGACCTTCAGATCAGTATGAAAGAATACAATAAAATGCAACCAGTCTAACAGGAAATATTTATGGTAACAATGACCACCACTAATAATTGCAGCCTTTGAGAGATGTAGAATGTTTTCAGGAAGTTGCAAAGAACCTGGGCCAACTTCAATATTTTCTCCATCCTTCATGGAAACAGCCACTTTTCTTGCTAATTAGAGCCTCCTTCAGCATACATTGAGATTCTGGACTTGTTGCTGAGGAAAACTCCATTTCATTACTAATTAAAATGATTTCTTCCTGCCTTCAGAATCAGGTTTTTAATGAGTCCCAATTACTTGTGGTAAGATAATGAAATCCGGGATGACTTTTCAATTTTTTGTCTCATATTAAGCAACAATCTGGTCAACTACAAAGCACAAAAATGACTGGTGTCACTGATGCCCTGGAGAGATGTTATATGTGGAGGCAGTCTGATGTGGAAGAAGAGGATCTGGAACCTGCCTGATCTGGCTTTGAATTCCTGCTTGTCTACTTACTCCTTGGGAACCCTTGGAGAACTTGTGTAAGTTCTCTGATCCTCAGTTTACTCATCTATAAAATGGGGACAAATTACCTAAATTGTGAGGTTTTTGGAGAGATTGAAGCATATATTATATGCTTACCTTTTGATCCCATCACTTATTCAACAAACATTTAGTTATTGAATACCTAGTGAGTGGCATGCAGTATATTATGTATAGAGTATATAGTATGGAAGGCAAATAAACCATGTACAAGTAAAATAATGAATAATAAATTTGCAACTAAAATTTTTGTCAACTATTATGAACTCAGGTCAGTGCCATATTAGAACAGGGTGGTGTGGTAGACAATAGTGGGAAGCAGTGTCTTATCTTAGGGTTACAAAGGAATATCTCTCTGAGTTGATGCTTATGTTGAACCATGAAGGGTGAGAAGAAGGCAGTCAAATTTATGAGTTTAACTTTAATGTGAACTGATGGGACAGCAATTTGCCTGGAGCATAAGGGAAAGGCTGGAGAGCTGGGCAAGGGAGGGCCATGTAGAATCTAGATAATGAAAAGACTTTATTCTTTTTTCAAATTTTAATTATTTTCATGTAACTCTATGTATACAACATATCATTTTTAAAAATATTTTTTCCCTTTATTAATTTTAGAGAGAGAGGAAGGGAGTGGGAGAGAGAGATAGAAACATCGATGAAAGAGAACATCGATTGGCTGCCTCCTGCATGCTCCCCACTGGGGATCTAGCCCACAACCCAGGCGTGTGTCCTGACTGGGAATCGAACCAGTGACCTCTTGGTGCATAGGTCAACGCTCAATCACTGAGCCACACCGGCCGAACCGACATTATCATTTTAACATGCAATCAACAAAAGAATTATTTATGAATATGCTTTATTCTAATTGCAATAAGAAAGCATCGTGAGATTTTGAATAGAGATAACATAATCCAACTTAAAATACTAAAAGATCACTCAGGGTTCTTCTGTACATTGGACTGAAGGGGAGAAAAGAGTGGAGAATAATAGAATGAACAATTAGAAAGACATCGTAGTAGTTTAGGAGAGAGATGATGGTAGCGTGTACTAAGCTGGTGATACTGCCAATAAAAATACATTGACAAGATATTTGTGGTTGAACTGGCAGAACTTGGTGATAGATGGGTGGTGAGAGAGACAAAGGGGTCAAAATTAGATTTTTCTTTCTGGGTTTTGGCCTGGAAACCAGATTGACAGAGATTCCATTTACTGAGAAGGGAGAAATTGGAGAAGAAGCAAGTTTGGGGTGGGAGTCAGAGGCATTTAAGACTTTTATTCTGGGCATGGTAAGTTTATGAGAGAAGTAGTGTGAGATGCTATGTAGGCAACTAAATATATGAGACTGAAGATCAAAATGAGGTCTTGGCTAGAGATAAGAATTTGGGAATCATTGAGATACAGATGTATTTAAAGCCAAGGGAGTGGATTAGATTACTTAAGAGGAGGTTGTAGAGAGAGAAGATAAAAAAGACAGGAGGAAGTCTTGAATTGAATTGAATAACATTAAATAAAGAAGAGTCAGTGAGAGAATAAGAAGTTGTAGAGGAGATCAGAGTAGTATGATGAAGAAGCTGAGAGAGGATGAATAGTGTTTCATGGAGAAATATTTGAATGCTACAGAGAAGTTGAGTATAAAAAAGAGTGATCTATCTAATGAATTTAGCAACATGTGGATAGAAACCAGATTGGTGGAAGAGTTGAAAGTAAGGAATCAGAGGTGGTATATGTTGATACCTCTTTTGAGAAATTATGTCTAGCATACTAGAAGGGGATCAAAGAAAGTACTGCAGAAATTCCTGTTTGCCGACCTCATATCCATTCTCTCCTTATTCTTTTTTTTTTTTAATCCTCACCGGAGGACACTTTTCCATTTTTTGTTCAAATAGAGTGGGAGGGAGAGAAAGAAACAACGATGTGAAAGAGACACATCGAGTGGTTGCCACCTGTGTGACCCAACCAGGGCCGGGGACAAACTGCAACTGAGGTACGTGCCCTTAGCAGGAACTGAACCCAGGTCTCTCTGGATTGCAGGCCAATGCTCTAACTGCTAAGCCAAACCGGCCAGGGCTCTCCTTATTCTTTTTCTTTTTTCTTTTTTTAATCTTTATTGTTGAATGTATTACAGATGTTCCTCATTTTTCTCCCTTTGACCCCCTCTTCCTCACTTCCGCCCCCCTCCCGCCTTTTCCCACACTATTGTCTGTGTCCATTGGTTATGCATATAAGTTCTTTGGTTTATTTCTTTCCACCCCCCCCCCCCAACCCCTTTCCCTTTGAGGTTTGTCAGTCTAGCAATGAATTTGTACTTCTTAATCCCTTTACCTTTTTCACCCATTCCCCCAACTCCCCTCCCATCTGGCAACCAACAAAATGTTCTCTGTATCTATGAGAATGTTTCTGTTCTGTCTGTTCATTTTGTTTGTAGATTTCATTGTCGATAGATATGTATTCATTGCCATTTTGTTTGTTCAGACATTTTATCTTTTTCTTCAAAAAGACCCTTCATCATTTCATATAATAACGGTTTGGTGGTGATGAACTCCTTTAGCTTTTCCTTGTCTGGGAAACTCTTTATATGGCCATCGATTCTAAATGACAGCTTTGCAGGATAGAGTAATCTTGGTTGTAGGTTCTTGCTTTTCATCACTCTGAATATTTCTTTCCACTCCCTTCTGGCCTGCAAAGTTTCTTTTGAGATATCAGCTGACAGCCTTATGGGTACTCCCTTGTAGGTAACTACCTTCTTTTCTCTTGCTGCTTTTAAGATACTCTCTTTGTCTTGAACCTTTTGCATTTTGATGATGATGTGTCTTGGTGTGGGCCTCTTGGGGTTCATCTTGTTTGGGACTCTCTGTGCTTCCTGGACTTGTATGTCTGTTTCCTTCACCAAGTTAGGAAAGTTTTCTGCCATTATTGTTTCAAACAGGTTTTCGGTTTCTTGTTCTCTCTCTTCTCCTTCTGGCACCCCCAAGATGTGAATGTTGGCACGCTTGAAGTTGTCCCAGAGGCTCCTTACACTATCCTCATTTTTTTGGATTCTTTTTTCTTTTTGCTGTTCTGATTGGGTGTTTTTTACTTCCTTATATTCCAAATCAATGGTTTGCTTCTTGGCTTTACCTACTCTACTATTGAATCTGTGTAAATTATTCTTTATTTCAGTTAATGCCTCCTTCATTTCTGACTGTGCATCCATCATTCTGACTGGTCCTCTTTTATGCTCTTGAGGCCCTCTCTAAGTTCATTGAGCATCCTTATAAGCAGTATTTTGAACTCAGCATTGGTTAGGTTGCTTATCTCCATTTCGCTTAGTTCTTTTCTTGGGGTTTTGTTCTCTTCTTTCATTTGGGACTTGTTTCTTTGTCTCCTCATTTTGGCTGCCTCCCTGTGTTTGTTTCTGTGTATTACTTAACGAGAGGTATTGGGCTATCTGAGACCAGCTGCTGCTTGTTTGAAAGAATTTAGGAAAACCTGAAGCAGGATCCAAGACAGGCCAATCCTATGGTTAAGCAACTGGCAACATCTTGGGTGGGCCTAAAAGTTGGGTGGGGCGGGGCCTCAGGGAATCACCAGGGAGGGGCTACCAGTGTGAGCCAGATTGCTGGAGTCCCAGATATGGCGACTGTCTGCCGCCCCAGGGAAGGGCTCACCAAAGGAACAAAGGCCTCTGACAGCACATTTGTCCCGGAGAAAGGCCCCTCGCTCCAGTGCCAAACAGCTCAGTTCTTCCCTGTATGTCTCTGGCGCCCCTGGAGCTGCCTCCCCTCCAAACTTAGAGGAAGTGAGTCTGATAAGTCCGAGCGCAGGCCCTTTAAGGAGCTGCCTGGGGCTCCAGCCGTCTCAGCTTCCCTGAGCCTCAGTTCCCACTGGTTTTTCCAGCCAGAAGTTATGGGGACTTCTCTTTCTGGCACTGCAACCCTGAGCAGGCGTCTGGTGTGAGACAGGGACCCCTCAGTCCTCAGGGAGGACCTTCCCAGCCATGGTGTCCTCCTGATTTTTATCTGCCACATGTGGGTGTGGGAACAGCACCTCCACCTCCGCCCCACATACCAGTCTTGATGTGGCTGCTGCTTTAATTCCGTAGTTGTAGGACTTCCATTCAGCCCGGTTTCAGGCGGTTTTGAATGATGGTTGTTCTGTAGTTTAGTTGTAACTTTGATGTGGTTGTGGGAGGATGCGATACCCCGTTTACCTACGCCGCCATCTTGACCGGAAGTGTCCTTATTCTTTATTAACCTTTTCTCGGGACACAAAAATGTTTAATTAACTAACTGTGCTTTCAATCTTTCTTGCCATTTGGGGAAGCCTATGAGATAAAAGTAGAGGCATCAGGCAGAGCTTCTACAAAAGCTTTTAAAGGGTCTGTGTCAGCTATTTTTTCCCTCTTTTTCTGCTTGGATGGCAGACAGGGTGGTTGAAACTATAGTGGCCATATTGCAACCTTGAGAAGAACCTGAGGATAGAAGCCCCTGTTAAGAAAGGGGAACATAATGGGCAGTAGTAGACTAGGACATCAAGAATATTTTCACAGATGAGAGATACCAGGATACATTTGCATGTTGGTGTGAACTACCAAGAGGAAGAGAGATTAGTGAGGAAGAGCCAGGGAGATAATGATAGAACTGTAGCCCTTGAAAAGTGAAGTGTAGAGAGACCCAGGTGATGAATTGGCCTTTGCTAGGCTGCTGCAGAAGGTTTAGGAAACTTGCCAATGCCCTTTTCTGAGAAAAATTCCTCCAACAACTCTGACATTCCATTGCCCTATTTGCCCTTTTTTGTTCTCCAGACTAGAGTCTTTGTCTCTTCCTTCCCAAATTTAATCCCCACACTGCTGCTATTATTGGTGGAAGTGGAGTTCTTGGGGTACTATGAGAAAATTAATTTCCTGACTCCCCCACAGAAGGATAGAGTTTTGTGGAAGCTTTATTGATGATGTAAAATTAAGAGGGTTCCCCCCAAGGTCCCATCTCTGTCCGTCTCATCATGGAAAAAGTCCTATCTTGTCTTCAGCAGGGCTAGAAATAAGGCCACTGCTCAGAATTTCTGCTTCATATTAAAGCATAGTCCAGTCCAGTCCAACACCTGGCTAGCTCAGCTTGGGTTCCCAGCTGCAGTCCATTGCATGTGGGGTCTGCAAGGCCATGGGCCATGAGGCTTAAGGCTACATAGTAGGCAAGTATAAGTCACGGAGCAAGAGAGTGAGGGGGAACAAGGAAGTAAGAGCAAAATGCACAAGAGAAATAGAACTTGTCTGGGGATTTTACTCTTTAAAATTTTTTTTGTGCTTGTAGTGACTCCACCCTCCTAGCCGATCCATTGTTTCCCAGGCTAGACTGACAGGCAAGCACCTTCCTTATGTCACCCCAACTTTACTGTGCATGTGGCCATCTTCCCCTTTGTTCAATCCCTTACTCCAGTGATCTACAGGGAATGGACCCATAGTTTCCTGGGGAATGTGGAGCTGTAGCTTCCTGGGGAAGCTGTCCAGATGACCAGGCTTATAATATCTGGCCTTTCCTTGGTTCTTCTTATTATAAATATTGATAACTAGCTACTATGATGATAACACTGCCAAAGTGAATATTCCAAAATGCAAATCTGATTTTAAAAGACTGAGTAGCTTTACAGTTTGAAGCAACACTCACTTGCCTTGCACTTAAGATGTTCTTTTTCCAGCCTTTCTTTCCAGCTTCCTATCTTCAACATTTCACCAAGCATTCTGTGCAAAAACTGTTAAGGAGAAAAACAGGAGCCCTCACATGGCATCACTTGTGCTAAAGCCCATGATACCAAATCTAGACTTAATACCTGACTTGACTGCAGTTTTAAACTTTCCCAGAAATGTAATCTTAATCCACTGGTCTGGAGTATTCAGGTAAACACCAATGAGGTAGTCTGTCTAGTGGGACCCCTCTGGCCCTGCCCCCTACAGGAATAAGAGATGATTTGCATTACAGAATCCTTGCTGTTCCCTCCCCTCCAAAGTGTCCTGGTTAAAAAAACTCCCGTGCAACACTCTTCTTCTTTAAAAACCTTCCATTCTGTACAACCTCTCAGAGCTCCCTTCAGGTTGCTAGATGGGATGCTACTGGATTCTTAATAAAGCCACTTAGATCTTCAAGTTTTTTTCATGCTTTTGCCTTTAAAAAAAATCTATCTATCTATCTATCTATCTATCTATCTATCTATCTATCTATCAATCATCTATCTATCTCTGTTGCCCTGGCCAGTGTGGCTCATTTGGTCAGGCATCATCCCATGCACCAGGAGTTTTCCGGTTCAATTCCTCATTAAGGGCACATGCCCCAGTTATAGCTTGATCCCCGTAGGGGGCATGAAGGAGGCAGCCGATCGATGTTGAGCTCTTACATCAGTGTTTCTCTCTTTCTCTCCCTCTTTCTTCCTTTATTTCTAAAAGATCAATAAAGTAGTCTTTAAAAGAAAAACATCCTCTTTCCTTTATTTTTCACTAATATACTTTCAAGGCACAGACCCAGTGCCAGGCTTCCCTTTCCTTTCATTCTTACAATAGCAGCTGTTCTCTGCCCATAACATTGCTCTATCCTTCAGGCAGGTAACACAGCTTTTCCTGTGGGCCCCTCCCACTGGATTGTAAACTCTTGAGGCCAGGGGCCATGACGGATTCCACCTTGTAGTCTTGCCCCTCTTCACTCAGCTCAATAGATTGTTGTTGAATGAATGAATGAATGAATGAATTAAGTTTCCTGGATGAGGCCTCCTTATTTACTAAGAGAAAGCTGTGAACATATGTTATATTTGCCTGTTCAGCATCCCTTCCCTTTTTTTTTTAGTAACAACAGCATCTTCCCTTCCTTGGGGGTTGTCTCTCTTCTATTTCCACCAGAGAGTCCTCTCCCTACCACCACCCCAGGCTTCTGCTGCAGACTCTCCTTCAACTCTGAGTCATCCAGGAGTCTTCCGTAATACTTCCTTTCTTGACTAAGTTGGTTGGAGTTTATGGATCCGAGTTGCCACTTGAAATTTAATTTTATTTTAGGACAGTCTCGAAGACCTAGTCCCTTACAATCCTTTACAGCATTCCTTTTAAATGAGGCTTAGTTTCCTTAGGTGAAAAATATGTCCCACAGGTTTCTGACTACAGTCCTGCTCCCCATCAAGGAGACTCTTGGGTGAGTGGGACAGGGTTGGGTTGTGGCTTCCTGTGTCTTCTTGGCAGTGGAAAGTGAAGGGTTCTTTGCATTTACACAATATTGGCTGACCTCTCTGGTATCCATGACAGTGTCTCTTGTTTCCATGGCAACCACGTTCCTTGTCCACTAGAGAGATGCTTGACCTGCTGGCAGTTGTGTTTAAAGTCAAAGCTGGTATTACTTGCAATCTGGTCTTTCTAGGCTTGGCAGACACTCCACTACTTCCTGCCTGCCAACCTCACCTCCTCAGTGATGGCTCTAAACCTCCACTGAACTTTTGCATGTCCTCCATTGGTTTCTGGCTGGAGGGGGATAGCATGTGGCAGAGCCCATTCTTCTCTGCTGAGTCACCCCTCACCACAGTGGAGCTCACAGTTGGAGAGCTGGCTCTCAGACTCAGCTACCTTCTGTGTCCCCTTTTCAGTGCCCAATGGAAGCTCTTTCATTTCAACACACTGGATGGAAGAAGAGGGCAGTTTGGAGAGCTGAACTCCGGTTGTCCCTTTCTGACTATGCTGTGCTATTGAGCTTTACTTTGGTGGGAACAATCTCCAAGTTCTTATGGACATGAGGTGCCTGGCCCACCAGGTAACCTCTCCCAGGATACCAAATAGGGAGCAGACCAGGACCCCTTTGCCCTAGTTGTTCTCTAGCTTGTCAGGGTTTCAGCCCAGGGAGAGGAGCACAACATAATGTCACCTCTTCATCTCTGTTTCTTCTCTTCTATCTGCCTTCAGCCCTCATTGTGTCTTTAAGAACCTTGGCTTAAAAGTGTTGGGCTTCTCTCCCTGGCTGGTTTGGCTCAGCAGTTGGAGCGTCGGCCCACAGACCAAAGAGTCGTGGGTTAAATTCTGGTCAAGGGCACGTACCTCAGTTGCGGTTCGGTCCCCAGCTCCGGTCAGGGTTGTACGGGAGGCAACCAATCAATGTTTCTCTCTCCCTCCCTCCCTCCCATTCTGTCTGAAGACAAATGAAAAAATACCCTTGGGTTAGAATAAAAAAAAGAAGTGATGGGCTTCTCTTTTACTTCTTCTATTTAAAAATTTTATTTTAACTTATAAAAATTTTTTTGAATTTCTTTGTTTTGAAATTTATTTATCTTTATTGTTGAGGGTATTACAGATGTCCCATTTTTCCCCCTTTGCTCCCCTCTACCTAATTTCCGCTCCACCCCAGGCCTTCGCCACACTATTGTCTGTGTCCATGGATTATGCATACATGCATATAAATTCTTTGGTTATTCTCTGCCTAACCCCCTTCCCTCTGAGATCCGTCAGTCTGTGCCACACTTCCACGCCTCTGGGCCTATTATTTTATATCCTTTCTTTTCAGCCTGTAGTTTTATGGCCTTCTTAATTACACCATGGGAAAAATTCTATATCCAGCTGATATGTAAAATGGAAACAAAAGAAATGTAGACTTTCAAACATAATGCCTTACTTTAAAATGTCAAAAGCTGACTATTACCCTTCTTTGCATTCCTTGTATAGGAATCCAATTTTCTCTCTGTTCACCTCTTTCCCCACCTGCTGCCAAGAAAGGTGAATAGCTCGGCTGACTATGGAGAAGTTCAGGTGATGTGCACGTAAATCTACATTAGTATTTTCCAAATATTTCTTCTTATACCTCTGACCAAGGAAGCCTAACTAATTCAAGCAGCATGATACACAATTTACAATTTGCTTGTGGATAATTTAATCTTTCCTTTTCGCTAAGGCCTTTCCAAGAATTATCCAAAAGGGAGTTGATCCAGAGTACAAACAGAAACAGATGGGGCCGACACATCGGCAGTGAGTGGGATCAGGAGACTCAGGTCAGGTTTGGTGAGCAGACGCTAACCCCTCCTTGTGGTGCCATGAAGTGATCCCAGCCACCCTGGAATACAGGTGCCACTGTGGAGACTGGGGAGCAGGAGCAAGATATTTGAGAATTCTAGATCATTGGCTAAATCACTGCCTTTGACAGAGTTAACCTAAACAGGATTAAGATACAAGGCAAGTTGAGGGCTCGGAGATTAAAACGGATAATAGATAAAGAAAGAAACAATGGGAACCCTCAAGTTTTTGACTGAAAATTATATCTCTCATATGAGGTTGGATTTGTTGTCCTTTAAGTCAGTTACTTACTGTTTTCCCATCCTTTGGGTGTGTGAAATTCTGGAAGAATTATAATAAAGATATTCATCATCAAGTTTGGAAAGAAGTAACAGGAGCCTGAGATAATCAATAGACCATTAAAAGCTGCCCTGGCCAAATGGCCCAGTTGGTTGGAGCATCCTCCCATACACCAAAAGGTTTTGGGTTCGAGGCCAGGTCAGGGCACATATCTAGGTTGCAGGTTTTATCCCCAACTAGGGATGTGTATGGGAAGCAACTGGTCTGTGTTTCTCACATCGATGTTTCTCTCTTTCTCTCTCTCTAAATATATATTCTCAAATCAAGATTTTTTTTTTAAAGAGACCATTAAAAGCCAAAATATAAGAGATTTGAAGGTTCTTCAGGACTTTGCTGAGCAGAAGGTCCCACCCTGGAACAGTTAGTCAGAATGAAACGAAGAGACAAAAAATGAGTGGCCATTGGGCTTCTCGCTGTTGGAGTGGGAGAAGGCTAGAATGATCCATGTTATAATAGATGAGTGGAGACACCATTATGAACTCATGTTTAGCTCAATATAGATACAGATGGTTACATGAAGAATATTTAGTATGTGTATATACACAAATAAATACATACACATTTATTTCCTTGTCCAGTCAGCTGAGCAATGATACCCCAGTAGCTATGAGTACATCTAGCCTCCAGATCTCAATTTCTAATACCATTTTCCAACACAAGAATCAGCTGTCTTGGAAAAACGGTTCATTCTAAGATTCAGGCAGTAAATACACAAAATGAGCCTGAGCCAGAAAGTAAGGGAGTGCTCAAAATATCCACAGTGATGGGAATATGTCAAGGGGAGCATTCAATGACCAATGCTGGAACAATTTGAGGCACAAATTGTGAATAAAATAGTGTTAGATTATAACCCAGATTATAAAGTGTCTGCAAATCCCTGCTGATATAAACAAAGTATTGAATAAATAAATGTGTGTGTGTGGGTGGGGGATAGACAAATCTCCCGTGTGACTTTGCCCTCAAGGACTTGAAGCCTAACTTCCTACTAATTAAGAGTAGGCTGTGCACAGTGACTTTCTTCCAGAGAATAAAGAGTGAAAAGGGGGATACAAGTAACTTTACGGTGGAAAAACTTGAAAAAGACAACTTCAGCCTGGTGAACATGGTTAACATCAACAGGGGTTAAGTCATGTACCTCAGTCCTGGCTGGTGTGGCTCAGTTGGTTGAGTGTCGTCCTGTGCACCAAAAGGTCACTGGTTCGATTCCTGGTTTCGGGTTTGATCCCCAGCTCAATTGCAGGAGGCAACCTATATTGATGTTTCTTTCTCACATTGATGTTTCTCTCTCTCCCAAATCAATAAAAAACATATTTAAAAAAATCTTGTACTCTTGAGATGATGTGATGAGAGAGACACCTTAGCTCTATGGTCTTCCTCTCCAAAACCCATATCCTATGTCTAATCATGAGAAAACATCCGACATATCCCAAATGAGGGACATTCTATAAAGTTCCCGACTAGTACTCCTCACATCTCTCAAGGTCACTAAACACAAGGGAAGTCTGAGAAATGGTCACAGCCAAAAAGAACCTAAGGAGACATGATGGATGACTAAATGTTATTTGTATCCTGAATGGAATCTAGAAAGAAAAAAAGGTTAAAATTAAGAAAATGTGAATAAAGTATGAACTCTGGTTAATGTGTCAACATTGGTTCATTAATTGTGATATGTAGTTAACAATAAACTGGTTGAAAGGTTTATGGGAATTCTCTGTACTAATTTTGTAATTTTCCTGTAAATCCAAAACTATTCTAAAATAGTTTGTTTATTTATTTATTAAATTTATCTTTATTGTTGAAAATATTATAGCTGCCCCCCCCCCCTACCCTCTGCCCCAGGCCTTCACTGACTGCACTGTTGTCTGTGTCCATTGGTTGTGCATATATACCTATAAATTCTTTGGTTAATCTCTTCCCATCCCTCCCCTCCTCTCTTCCCTTTGAGATTTGTCAGTCAGTTCCCTACTTCCATGTCTCTGGATATATTTTGTTCATCAGCTTATTTTGTTCATTAGATTCCACACATAAGTGAGATCATGTGATACTTGTCTTTCTCTGACTGGCTTATTTCACTCAGCAGAATCCTCTCCAGGTCCTTCCATGCTGTCTCAAAGGGTAAGAGAGCCTTCTTTTTCACAGCTGCATATGACTGGCATTGCAACCTGTGGCATGGTAGAAAAAATATCACTGATAAACTTGAATCATTGTCTCTCTCATGTGATAACTGAGTATGTTCCTTTAATTATCCAAACCTGCTTATTTATTGCATGGGGTGATAATGCCCAAGTCACAATGTTATGGCAACAGTGACCTGAGATAATACATCTGAGGTTCTGTGTTTAGCACAGGGAAAGTTCTTGATAGCTTCTCCCCCCTCCCCACCCCCCCGCCCCCTGCCACCTCCATCTCTACTCTCCTTTTCTCCTCCTCTCCTTCCTTCTCTCTCTCTTTCCTCTTGCCACATAGGGCTGTCACTTTGAGAAAGCCTAGCTACTCATAAAAACCTTCCTTTTCTTGGTCTTGGTCACTTGATAGGCTAATTCCTGCTTGCAGAGAGGTTCTTTCCCCGATAACATCTTTGCCTTTGACAGAGTGACTCATTCCTAACGAGGGACCTGGGGCCAGGTGACCCAGGTAGAAGGCAGATGGCTGTCTGCTTGTCCATCTGGCCCCTTCCTGATAATCACTGTTCCAAATCAGATTCTTAATTAGCATTCAAGGGAGCCTGTCTGCTGCAAAGGACACTGAACAAGAGAAGCTGAGGCCTGAGTTTGAGGCCCAGCTCTGTCAGCAGTCCTGCGGACCTCTGACCTTCAGGGCGTCTCCACTTCCCTAAACCCCAATTTATTCACCTCTACAATGGGGAAGAAAGGGCCTCGTCTCTTTCATAGGGTGTGAGGACCAGCGAATGAATGTAATAATGACAGCTAAGACTTGCTGAATGCTTGTGGCAAAATGAACTCAGGTCTGCTGGTCCCTAGTCCTTACTCCTACTCGTGATGTTGGCCTACCACTCTGTCATTCTTAGAAGGTCATGCTGACTGCCTCCTCAGCTGGTACAGTGGGAATCGTAAGTTCCGGATTTGAATGTCGATCAAGTGCTTTATATGACTTTTGCAATCCCCCTCCACCCTGGAGTAGTCAGACAGTCTGGGTTCCTGCCTTTAAGGATGATGCCACCAAGCCATTTGCTTACTCCGGCAGATAGCTCTAGTCTCCTCTGCAATTTGCTTTTTTTGGTTTTCACCGTCGTAGTTAGTAATTCACTTTCTTGACAATATGGAAATATTTTCCAATGCTCTTTTCTTCACAGTTGATTCAGTTTTGTAAACCAGTGTGTAAGAAATTTTAACATGCATGAAATCACTGGGGAATCTGGTCAAAATGCAGATTCTAGTTCTTTAGATCTGGGATGGAGCCTGAAATTCTGTTTTTCCAACAGAATTTGGAATGCTAGCGCCTCTGGTCCCAGAACACATTTTGAGGAGAAGGAGGAAGCCAAGCTTGGATGCACAGGACGGGCTGACCTGCTGTGGAGAGTTCTGTGAGCCTTTAACAGAGGGGAGGGGAACATGGAGCATGCCCACTGATAGCCCTCTACTCACTCCCCAGGTAAGCTGCTCCGCAGGTAAGCTGGCACCAAAGCCCAGCTCATGCCACTGCTGTGTTGCTCTTTGTCCAATAAAGCATAACAACAAAACACTGTCCCAGCACACAGAGCATGCTCTCTGTGTTCATTAAACTAGTGTGATCGGGGTCAGCCTTGGCAAACCAGTGACTGGGTACAGCATTAGAATTCTCTTCTTGTGGACTCGCTTAGATTATCGGGAGAAATATACGCTGTTGATGAGGGCAGACTCGCAGTTGTCTCGTCCTGTCTCACTTCCTCTGCAGCCTGTAGTCCGTCACTGGGCATCGGCCCCTCACTCGGGAGCAGTGCTGACACACTTCTGACAAGGTTGGCCTTTGTCTGAGGCTCTGGCCAAATCTTCAGGGATAAAGGTGATTAATTTGCGGTTTCAATATCAAGGTCATGCCTTGACATCACATAACTAAGAATTTATTCTGTAAAATATCAAGGCACAGCCTATAACATTAATTTTCTCTTTCAACTACTACTTTCTAAATCTTCTTAAAATGTCTCCTGGGCCCTGGCCGGTTTGGCTCAGCGGTTAGAGCGTCGGCCAGCGGTCCAGAGAGACCCAGGTTCGGTTCCTGCTAAGGGCGCACACCTTGGTTGCTGTTTGTCCCCGGCCTTGGTTGGTCGTGCGGGTAGTAGCCACTCCATGTGTCCCTTTCACGTCGATGTGTCTCTCTCTCTTCCTCTCTCTCCCTCCTACTCTATCTGAACAAAAAATGGAACAATGTCCTTTGGTGAGGATAAAAAAAAAAAATGTCTCCTGGGTGGAAGGTAATAGCAGAAACAGGGACATCCTTACCTTATAGGTTCAGGCTCCACATTTACTCTCTTTAAAAAAGTTGCGTTTAACTTCCCTCTTAGATCTTATCAAATGTTTTTGATTTAAGTCTCCAGGCCAGGAAACCACCATGTCCAGGGAATAAAACTCTGCATATGGTTCTAAGGAATTTGTTTTAAATGCCCCAAATTGTAATTGCAGAAAAGAAGGTCTCATTGTACCATTGTCCCCTGGAGCGATCTTTGATGCATCCAGTATTTAGTGTATTGCAAGGCAAATAGGAACTCTCGTCTCTTCACTTCTCCTCCGAGCATATGGACTGTCCTGTGTCCTGACCGACTGTCTAAGTTGTTTATTGCTTCCTGAAATTCTGGCCTCCAATTAGGCATACCAGTTCTAGAACACTAACCTTTGTATCTCATGCTGATCTTACCCCCCACTCTCTTTCGTTCGCCTGCCCAGCTAGTCTGTGCTAACTTGTCATTTTTAACCTCTTTTCCAGGTAACAAAACCAGATATAGATAGGCTAGTCAGGTAGCCAATAGGATTGGTTGGGGATATGTTTTGTGTCAATCTCAGCCTATCAGTAGTAACATTATCTGATATTATTGGCTGGAAATGCCTGGGGGCACTCACCTGGGCCCATGGAGAGAGCCTTCACCGTTTCCCTTTTTGAAACCTATGTTGTAGCTGGACTGACCCTTGTGGTTCTTACTATGATTGCAAGACACCCTCAGCAATGGCCATAAGGAAACTTTGCAGAAAAAAGGTTTCTTACTTACAGATCCTGGAGGGAATACATATACCTGGGGCCACAAAGAGAGGTTGTGAAGTGGGGGAGGGGAGAAAGCAAGCATGGGCTTAGAGTTCTGCCTTTATAGGGGTAGAGGGTGAGGTGACTAGGGTTTTGCAGGTTTATTCTTTTTTTCCCCTCTTTTTCTTTTTAATCCTTACCCAAGGACATTTTTTCATTTATCGTCAGATAGAGTGGATAGAGTGGGAGGGGGAGAGAGAGAGGGTAAGAGAGAAATATCCATGTGAGAGAGACACATCGATTGGCCACTTCCTGCATAACCTGACTAGGGTGAGACCAAACCGCAACTGAGGCACATGCCCTTGACCGGAATCGAACTTGTGATTCTTTGGTCATTGGGCCGATGTTCTAACTCCTGAGCCAAACTGTCCAGGACTACAGGTTTATTCTTTATTAGGGATATAAAACTTAAGAACAGAAATTAAAGTGGAAAAAGGGAGAAACAAGCAGCCAAAGGACAGTTAATCTAAGTATCCAGAGATCTCTAAAATGAAGGACACCCCAGGGACATGAAACCTGGCTCTATCTAGTTGTGTAGCTGGCAAAGAGTTTGTGGGAACAGCTGACTTTGAAGTGAAAGCCTGTGCAAACACAGGCTTGGTGCCAGGCACTTACACGACAACGAAGAACTCGCTGCCAGGGCCCAAAGCACAGGCTGATAACAGCGTGGCAGACTCAGGAATGCCTGAGAAGACTCTTTGCTCCCATGAAGGTCCTTCCCAGGTGTGCACAAGGGGGCAAATCAGGGACAGGTCTGTGTTTGACTCTTAGGTATCAAGGTCACACTTTCTTTCTTGCTTTTTTTAAAATCTTCATCCGAGGATATTTTTTCATTTATCTTCAGATAGAGTAAGGTCGGGGGAGAGAGAGAAACATTGATGTGAGGGAGACACATCAATTGGTTGCCTCCTGCATGACTCCAACAGGGTTGGGGATTGAACCAGCAACCTAGGTACATGCCATTGACTGGGAATCAAATCCATGACACTTTGGTCCATGGGCCAATGCTCTAACTACTGAGCCAAATCAGCCAGGGCTATTTATTTATTTATTTATTTTTTTTATCCTCACCCAAGGACATTTTTCCATTTTTTGTTCAGGTAGAGTGGGAGGGAGAGAGAGGAACAGAGAGAGAGAGAGAGAAACATTGACGCGAAAGGAACACACCGAGTGGCCGCCACCCGCATGACCCACCAGGGCGGGGACAAACTGCAACCGAGGCACGCGCCCCCAGCGGGAACCGAACCCGGGTCTCTCAGGACCGCAGGCCGACACTCCAATCGCTGAGCCAAACCGGCCAGGGCCAGGGCTATTTATTTTAATATTTTTTCTTTATTGATTTTAGAGAGAGAGGAAAGCAGAGAGAAAGAGAGAGATAGAAACATCAATGAGAGAACATGGATTGGCCACCTCCTGCATGCCCCCCATTGGGGATTGGGCCAACAACCTGGGCATGTGTGGGAATTGAACCGGCAACCTCTTGGTGCATGAGTTGATGCTCAACCGGTGAGCCACACCAGCCAGGCTATTTCTTTATCGCAGCATCTAAATCAGGCCTGGCTCCAAGCAGGTGTTTATTGTTTGCTGAGCAAATGTGTAAGGAAGAACAACTCGATAAATAAATAATAACAAATGCCAGCTTTTTGGCAAATGTTTTCTTTGTAGGGCATCTTAAATTAAACAACTGCTAACCTGTCTTTGCGTAAAGTGTTGGTTTACATTGATTGATTTCAAATTTATTTATTTTTATTTTATTTTTTGTTAATCCTCACCTGAGGATATTTTTTCCTTTGATTTCAGATAGAATGGGAGTGAGGGAAGGAGAGAGAGAGAGAGAGAGATCGATCAACTGGTTGCCTCCCTCATGACCCTGACCAGGGCCAGGGATCCAATCTGCAACCGAGGTATGTGTCCTTGATTGGGAATCAAACCTGAAGACTCTTTGGGCTGTGGGCCAATGCTCTAACTAATGAGCCAAACTGGTTAGGGCAGACCCTATATTTAAAACATGACATACATTCTTAAAACTTTATACTGTGAAGAATTTCAGATAGTCAAAAACCAAACCACCAATTGTTAAGGGAAAGGACTGTGGACTTGAAGCCAGATTTGGTGGCTGTAGTCTGTTGGTATGAGCAATACCGTAAGAAGAAACCGGTTTGGAAAGATGGAGGGGAGACATTTTCTGAAATTTCATACCAGAACTGCCAGATGAAGGAGCATAGCGGCACCCAGAATTTCTGCACTAAGATTACTGAGAATATCAAAGATGCAGGAGTAGCCGTTGAAAATCAAATAATCCAATTAAGGGAGAGAGAGAGAAACATCGATGAGAGAGAACATTGATTGGCTGCCTCCTGCATGCCCTCTACTGGGGATCGGGCCCACAACCTGGGCATGTGCCCTGACCGGGAATCGAACCGGTGACCGAACCGGTGCGTGGGTCGATACTCAACCACTGAGCCATACCAGCCAGGCATTGTTTTCATACTTTTGTTGAATAGAAATCAACTGTTCCTTCTGAGGGAGCCTGAGTCTGTTACTGAGGAATCTCATTATAATTTGGTATTTAGAGCCACAGGGAATTTAAGATCTTTAATGCTCCCCCCTGAAAATAAGGTATTTTTCTTCTCCTCTCCTCTCAGATGGAAGTAGAGTCCATCGTATTTTGCTAAAATAAAATCCATGCCTCTTTGTGCAGACATTAGCTTTGTGCTGTGCAGTTCCACACAGGTCATCTTTTTGAAGCCTGGGAGAGCAGATGTCACCTGCGTCAATGGACCAGACAAGACCGGAAACCAGAGCCAGGAAGACAGGCCTTAGACGGGAGGGCTCTGCCTCTCTCAAGCCTGGCTGTTAGAGCTGTGAGTAATTTAAACAAGTGACCTTCTACTGATGTGTTGTTGTTAGTTGTGAAGCATGTTGCAAATCATTTGTCCTTGAAGTTTTTTCTCATCTGTAAGAATATCTCTAATTAAAAACTTTTTTTTTCTTTATTTATGTTAGAGACAGGGTGGAAGGGAGAGGGAGAAAGACAGAAACATCGATGAGAGAGAACATTGACAAGCTGCCTCCTACAAGTCCCCCACTGGGGATCGGGCCCACAACCTGGGCATGTGCCTTGACCAGGAATCGAACTGGCGACCTCTTGGTGCATGAGTTGATGCTTAACCACTGAGCCACATCGGCCAGGAAACTAATTTTTTAATGCCATTTGTGGGAATTATTTTGGCTAAAGGGAAATTATTTTGGTACAGAAAAAGAACTAAGCAACATGTAATGTATACACCATGGGTCATCAGGCCATGCTAATTTGACCTAGAATATTAAAATAATCAAATAAAAGACTGTGGCAAATTAAATTCAAGATTTAGATTTCCCTTGTGAAGAAAGTGGACCAGGGCTTGGGAAACTGAAAAGAAAAGGTTTATGTTGACTTTCGGAAAAAGCCATCAGTTCTTGGGTTGCTTTACTCCAGTTGGGAACCTTGCCTTAGATATTGGTCTTTAGTAGGTTTGAGGTGGATGTTTCCGATTTTACTGGCTATCTCAGTTGGGTGAAGAGGGTCTGTGCATCGGCTTGTGTCCCTCAAACTAGGACCTGTGAGGAAAAGCTAGGAGGCAGTTCTCAGCCGCAGAGTTAGCCCCTTGGAGCTGGCTGGGTGCAGGCCCAGAAGTACATTTTACAACCAACACAAACGACATGAAACAGTATTTATCCTTACTACACGTGAGGCACTCTAATTCTGATTTCATTAACAAAAGTGCTGGTCTAGGACCTGTTGGTGGGTGGTCAGCAGCAGTTAGATTAGAGCCTGGCCCCTCCAAAGTCAACATCACCTGGGCTCTTGGGTCCTCCTCGAATCTACTGCATCAGAATCTGCATGTAAGGTGACTTAACAGAGTCATCCAAGTTAACCGCTTTGACTCACTCCCACTTGTATTTTAGCCTGTGGGAGCAAGCGGGGTGGAAACAGCAGGCACTTGGCACCTGCAGCTGATGTCACAGGATGATGGATACAGGACCTCAGGTGTGCTGCAACAGAGTAAAGGTCTAGCTGTGTTTGAGGGACTCCTGGATAGTGGGCAAAGATGGCTTTTGTCACATGGCAGTGGCCAGGAGCTGGGCATTAATCTTTTTCCTTAAATATAATGATCTGTTATTTCCCTTTTGTTATTCCCAGTCTTTTTTTAAAAAATATGTTTTTATTAATTTCAGAGGCAAGAAGGGAGAGGGAGAGAGAGATATAAACATCAATGAGAAAGAAACATTTATCAGCTGCTTCCTGCATGCCCCCTACTGGGGATTGAGCCCACAACCCAGCATGTGCCGTAATGGGGAATCGAACTGGCAACCTCCTGGTGCATGGGTCGATGTTCAACCACTGAGCCACACCAGCTGGGCATTATCCTCAGTCTTTCTTTTTTTTTTTTATCCTCATCCGAGGACATTTTTGCATTTATCTTCAGATAGAGTGGGAGGGAGAGAGGGAGGAAGAGAGAGAGAGAGAGAAATATTGATGTGAGAGAGACACATTGACTGGTTGCCACCCACACAACCCCAGCCGGGCTGAGGACAAACTGCAAGTGAGTTATGTACCCTTAGTGGGAACCAAACCTGGGTCTCTCTGGACTGCGGGCCGACACTCTAATCGCTGAGCCAAACCGGCCAGGGCTTTATCCTCAGTCTTCAGCAAAGTTTGATCAAGTATTCTAGCTTTGTCCCAACTGTGCTAAGGGGAATTAGGAACAAAGTCTGGACTTGACATGGCTATACCATTTAAAAAAGTAGAGGATCAGTTTCATCATAGCAGTGGAAAAGCTGAGTCACAGAGAACAAGGAATGGGGTCATGAGACCCAGCAGTCCTGACCCATAAGACATTGTCCCCCTGAGAACTTCAAAGACTCTGCTTCTGGTTGTGCTGAGGAAGCTGGTGGCCCCCGTACCCATATTCCTTAGCTCTGTGTCCCACCGAGGCTTTTAAATTCTGTCACTGGATATGTTTGTCTCAGAGTATCCACAAAAACCATTGATTTGTAGGTAGGCCCTCCTAGGTTCAGAGATATGCAGTCCATTTCTAGACTTTGAAACTTCTAGAGTGGCCATATTTCAAAAAGTTACATACATAGAAATGAAGCAGGACATAAAGAAAAGTCAAAGGAGCCTTGGCTGGTGTGGCTCGGTTGGCTGGAATGTCATGTAGAGGGTTTGATTCCCGGTCAGGGCACATACCCAGGTTTTGGATTCAGTCCCTAGTTGGAATGCATGTAGGAAGCAACTGATCGATGTTTCGCTCTCACATCAATGTTTTTCCCTCTCTTTCTGTATCCCTCCCTTCTTCTCGCTCTAAAAAAAAAAGTCAAAAGCTCTTCTAGTCCCCCCCCCAAACACACCCATTATTAGAGTGAATCTGGCTATTGTACAGTGTTACCATTAATATGAAACATGGTGAGACCATGTAAATGCTAAAAATGGAATAACTGTTGAAATATGAGGCCTGCATGAGGCTTGCAGCCTCAGTTAACACCTTTTCACACTGATCCTGATGACTGTCACCAAGCACCAGGGACAGCGACAGGACCGCTGGTGGAGAGGACAACAGGACCTCTGTCACCAAGCACCAGGGACAGCCACAGGACCTCCCAGTGATGGCCCAGGCAGTCTGACCAACAGGTTTGGCTTCCTGAATGGCTGATCCAATTATGTGATAGTTCATTGTGAAGAAGGAAAACATACTTCAAAGCGATCGCTTGGGGGGAGGAATCGGCTGTCAGACCTGAGCTGCCTCAATGTCATTACGACAAAGCATATCCTAACTTGGAAGGATGAATTTAGAACATTACCTGGCAGACTCAGGTTCCCAAGCCTGACCGTTTTTGGTACGTTCCGATCAGAGCTGGGATTTTGTGGCCCCAGTGTCCTAACCATATGGTGACGCCTCTCCAATGAGTGCCCTTCTTTGCATCCTAAGTAGCCAAGAAGACTAAATTATTCTTCTCCATTCTTAGTATCTTCTGGAATCTCAACACTTTTGAAACCAGGGAATTAATTTTTTCATGTAGATGTGAAGGTCTTTGGAAAAAACCTGTCTTATAACATATTGTTCGCTCTCAGCAAAATCCTGGTTAAAAGTGGGCAAGGTGGTAACGAAATATCTAGAAAGATGCGAAAGCACCACTTGCAGCTCCTCTGAGAAGCGCCAGTATGTCTCCGAGCAAGCCTCCTCTAACTGCGCTTCAGTTCTCAAATCAGAAAAATTGGACCAAAGTAGAAATGAACGATTCTATTCCTTGTGAAATAAGACAAATTACGCTTGGGGAGAAAAGAAATTGCTATAAAGTATAACATGTTTTAATATTTATGTCTTGTAATAAAACCGTGGCATGTTTATAACCACTCTATCAAGCATTTTTACAACGGGGCCCCTGCTGACAACTGAAAACGCAATAAATCTGCACGGACACACTGAGTATGAAATATACATCTTGATTTTATAATCGTGTGTGCTTTATTTTTTACACAAATGGAATGGAAGTGTGGAATATTTACACTTAACAGGAGTGTAAGCTGTGCAGTGTCTCTGTAAACTCCAGCCCAGGCCAGGAGCACTTCCTCTCCCCTCCCACCCTGCACGGCAGCTGGATGGAGGAACATCCGGTCAGAGAGAAGCACGAAACTGCCCTATGGAAAGGCTCAAACGGGTACAGCCTGGTGCACTCAGAAGTTAAGACACACTTAGGAAACACAAATTCAAAAAGGAGAGAAGAAAAGTTTGCCATCTCGTTGGGAGTCAACCTTGCCATTTTGTTGTCTGTCCTCATGAGCTGCTAGGGAGATTCTGAATTCTGTCTTTTAGATGAGCTTGGTCTAAATCGTCCGCCTGTTTCAGCTTGTCCTCAGCTGTCACAAGAAACTGCACAGCTGTACAAGACATGATTTCCAAAGCACAGTTTTCAGCGAGGAAGGATATTTACAGACTGGAGCGTGTGTGTGGGTTTCCATCCACAGTCATTCATAGCCAGTGTAGTATGTGTGTACATGATATACATACCCCATATACCATACGTACACATACATAAAATGGATAGCCACAGAATTCTCTAGGGAGTTCTCTGGCTAATCAGTTGTCACAGGAGGTACTCCACATGCTTTAAGGGAAATGTCTCCCTTTCCCCCCCCAGGAGTGAGAAATTACTACAATAAACTTAGGAACTAGCTTGAGTCCTCGACTTAAATATTTTTGTAGGCATTTAAGCAGGACCAAGACAGGAACAAAGAGATGTTATTTCACCAGCGAGTCCATTCAATCTCATCAGAGCAATCACCAGCTGAAAAGCAGAGGGCGGGGGGGAAGGAGGAGCTTCACATAAAAATGGGAAAAAGAAAGCTTGTGAATGGGAAAAAAATGTCTCTCCAAATCAAGGCGATGGCAGGGCTTCCATGAGGAGAAAGAATTTTGCTGTCAGAATAATTGTCAGGGCCGGAGTCTGCCTTTATTGAAAGGAAGTGTCCCTAGAGCCGCAGGGTGGTGCTGGAGAGGGCTCGGTTTGGACCAGCCTCCGGCGGAGGGGCACCCAGGTGCGGCCAGAGCCCAGAGCGCGTGCATCTCACTGCGGGGCAGCGGTGCTGGCTGGCTCAGCGAGGCGTGCTGGAGCTGCAGCTGCTCCAGTGCAGGACCTCACGCTCAGCTTTGCTTTCTGGGCTGCATGGGTGAAACGGTGACCCAAAGTATTTGTGTCATTAGTCCAGCCTATTGACTTGCTGTCTGAATCAGCCATGAGCCCTAATAGGACAGAAAAATTAAGAAGTGGGGTATGGGAGAGGAGATGATCAGAAACGAAACAAAGAGAAAGAACAGAAAAGGAGGGAAAAGAGGAATAAGAAGGGGGAAGAGACTGAGAATACAGGAGAGAGAGACACGGAGATGGGTAATGCAGGGAAGGGAGTAGAGTTATAGGAAAGTCAACAACTTAGAGAAGACAGGAAGGATGAAAGAAGGAGAGGTACACAAAAGAAGCTATAGAATGAGATGGAAAGAGAAGGGGGAACGCAGAGGAAGATGAGAAAGAACCAGAGGTGAGAGCCAGAGGAGTGGAGAGCTCCTCCCTGGCGTGGCGTCCAGAAGGGCCGGCAGTGGATCTAAGACAGCTCACAGGCACCTGAGTGCAGCTTTGTAAAGGGGGCTCACTAAACAGCTAGAGCCAACCCAAGAACTTGGGACTGGGAGAAAAGGCCTGCGAAGAGACGGCCAACAAATCCCATGGGAGCAGAGCAAACACAAATGCCCCTGCAATGAGCTGACAAACGGGATTTTGAATTTGGTAAAGCTGAGACCCCCGTGGTGCTACACATTGTACCAGAGCATCAAAAATAGCACCAGTGACATGATCTGGCACTTTTCCGAAAGGGCCCAGCACGTGAAGGTGACATTGCGCCCCCAGCAAGCCTTCAGATTGGAGAGAGCTCCCGACAAAGTTTGCAGTGTTAGCACCAGTCTGGCCCCAGGCTCCAAGTGCATTTGCACCAGATGTAATCTGGGTAATTCTCCTGCCATTTCCACACCAGTGTCAGGTTTGCTGCAAAATACACCGGGTTCCCTGGAGCCATGGAGACCTCAACATTGGGAAGCGCAAGACAACACAACAAATGGAGGTGTGAATTCTATAGGAAAAGACCCTCTCACCAATTTGCTTGGTGATTCTTCAAGCAAATATATATGTATATATATATTTATATAAATCTACATAAAAAAATCAGTGCAAATGCCAGTTCTAATCTGAAAGCATCTACACGAGGAAAATAAATAATTATATTACTACAAAACCAAGGGTTGGTGGTTCAATTTGATTGTACTCAGCCACAACAATACTTAAGAGTAAATGAAAAGCACATCACATGACCCGCAGGAACATCTACTCATTAATGGCAGTCCTTTAAATAAATGGTTGCATGCTCAGTTGAGAAACCAAAGAAGTTATCATGGTGGCCTAAAGATAGAGCTGGGATCAGGAATGGCATTCTGGTGGCAGAAAACTTCTGGGAGCAATATTGATGAAAGTAGAGCCCGACCTGAAACTGGCGAATGGCAAACATGGTCACATCTTTACCATTTTGAGCAATCTAAGGAAATCTCCAGAAATTTAACTTTCATCAGAGGGAAAATACATGGCCAGCCCTTTCATTGGCAAAGACAGCCTCAAGATTACAGGTAGATGCATAATTTTGCTTTTTTTGTGTTTGTTTTGGTGACTGCAGCCAGGCAGAGAGCGGTATTCAGTATAAGATGAACACCGCCTGTTTTTGGAAAGAGACCCTCATTCTGAGCTCTGATGTTCTTACTGTGAAGAAGCCCCATCACTGTTGATGGCCCTATCTCTTGCTCTCCCACCCCAGCCTGCATGCTGGTTTGCTGCACAGTGTGGCAGAATCCCTGCCAGGTCTGGATGTACCCCAGAAATAAGGCGATGGGGCTTAGTCTGGGCCTGCGTAGAACCCAGAGTTGAGTGGTTATTGAGATCACAGAAAAGTCTCTCTCTAAACATCTTGGGCACAAGCAAAGCTAATGTCACCATCAGCTCTAATGTAGGATATAGGCTTCGGGGAGGTTCCTTTTTAAAAAAATCATTATTATAATTACTAAAAAGTAAACTTGGTCCAGGTGTAGCCCCCAAGAAAGGCAGTTTAGTTGGTTGAACTCAAAGTCATTCATTGTTTTTCCTTATGGTTCTATCTCTTTGCCCTGTACATAACATAGAAACAAGCCTGCACCCCCTCACCCCCAACCAGATAATTCTCTTCTCTCTCTCTTCCTCAAATAAATAGTGCATCTCGGGACAGATCTCTCTATGACTCTATGCCACCTCTGGCTGTTATAAAGCCTCAGTGACTCATGAAACAGACACACAAAAAAGTCCTAATTACTCATGATTGGCCAAAATACTAAATGATTCTTTAAGATTGTATGTAAGTAACTAGGAACAAAGTTATTCAATTATTTGCATGGCAGGCCCAGGTTGTTTAACAAGAGAAAAGCAAAAAATTTGCCTTATGTTTGTATGAGTTTATCTCTGAAAGCCATCAGCTTAAAAATGCATGAACCAAATGTCTTTGGAAAACATCCACGAGGGCAACTCATTAAGGGATGTGCTCCATGAGAGTGTATCACTCACAGGGAAGGGAGGTCACGGGAGGCGAGCAAGGGAGAAGTCTGTGTCCGACTTTGGAAGGAACTCAGATGCTCTTAATGGATCATTGGCAACAGAAGGGAGAGTGCAATGTCCAGTTCTTGAATTTGATCCTCTGCAGGTAGTGCCTACAGTTAGTCTTTCAATTAATTAGTCTTTACAAAATATTTCACAAAACTTTTTTTAACCTATAGAAATTTGTTTCTATACATTTAATATATTTTTATTGTATAAATTACTCTTATCTTTAGTGCCTTCTTTCACTTTATAAATGGCAAAATAGACAACAAAAACAGTCATAAAGCTAACCCCAGGTGGAATCCCCTCTTCCCAGTAAGGTCAGTCCTCCATATACTTGTGAATTTTATGAAATGCTCGCCTTTCTTCGCAGGTGCCAAAGAAACTACACGCATATCCTTCCCTGATATTATGCCGTCTTCAAAGGGACTCCTTTCTTTTTGCCCCCCTTCTTTCTTTCTTTTGCTTGTTAAGAAATCAAAGGATGTGCATAGTTATAAAATTCAAAGTGGACCAATTACAGATGTGGGTAATGGGAAGGTTGGTGAAGTTCAAGTGCTGGCAACTTTTCTTTAAAGCAAAAAACACATAGAGCTCAGCAGCTAAGTCAGCTCTGGACATCTGCTGGGTGAGGAGGCTGCCCAGCTTGGGCACCGAGCCTGTCAGAGGTTCATCCCTACACCTGGCCCCTTGAGCAAACCAAAGCCTTCCTGCATACCGCAGAGTCTTTTCTGTCCCACCCTGTGGCCCCTCCGTTTCCTTCATGGCTTCACACAGTTTGTGTTGTACATTCATCAGAATTCACATTGACTGCAAAAACATAAATGCAACAAAAACATAAAAGCCTCCAAGTAGTATATTATATATATTTTGTTCTTCTAAATGCTCTTCTGTTGTTGTCAGAGGTGCAGTAGCTAATTTATAACTTCTCCTTTGAGGGAATCCAGATGAAAGGCCCAGATTGCTCCTCAATAACAAGCTTGCATTGGTTATATATATCTTCTAAGGTGTCTCCTTGGACAATTGCTAGAACAAAAGAAAATGCACCTGGAGTTAGGAATCAATCATCCATCACACAGCAGAAGCTCAAATCAGTGACAGATAAACTCATCAGGAAGCTTAATGTTACTTTTCATTAGTAAGAAAAAGCAGAAAATTCACTTAAGCAAGGTCACATCAATGATGAAAAAATATGTTTTCAAGGCATGTTCTGGATCAGCAATAAATGCACCACAGTCTTTCCACTTTCTTCACGTCTGTCTGTCATTCTGGACAATGCACCATTCATATATTTACATTTTATGGGTGTCTACTCTGGGCCAGGCCCTGAGCTAGGCATCGATCAATTTTTCAGATTGACAGCTCCCCATTTATCAAAGAAAGCTGGCCTTATATTTCTATACTGTACTTACTTTGTCAGAGACAGAAATTCATATATTTTGGATACAGAGGAAATAATATAAAGTTTTGGAAGAAAGTTTAGTTAACCTCCTCAACCCCTAAAACCTTTAAAAGAAAACCCCATTCATCCCCCAAGTAAAATGAAATTTTACCCTGCATACTCAAAGTGAGAATATTTTATGGTAACTACTTACAAGAAACAGAAATAGGAAGAAATATAAACCATTAAACTGTGTATTACCTAGATTTAAGTACATTTTATTATCTCCCTTGAACAAAAGCTATCTTGTAGCTAGATCTCTAAAACACATCCGTACTATGCTTACAAAGTGGGGCTTAGAAATAAATTGCTACTGAAACATGGTTTAGATTTTCAAAAACCCTCCTTAGACTATCTTGATTACTGTATTTTATTCCTGAATATAAGCCACTGTCAAATATACATTGTTTTGATTTGATGGTCCTGTCTGGATGCTCATTTAGGATGAAATATAACGCATATCTTTGTTATTGTTAGAAACTTTACTTAAGATTACCCAGTTCGACATATTTGCACACTGCTAAGCCACTGGTGTTTTTCTATTCTGAATAAGATAAAAAATAGTCTTTAATGTCACATAAAGTAATTTAGGAGGAAAGTCCTTGTTTTCAAACTATCAGTTGTAAGGCAAATTCCACAAATGCTGCTCCCTCTTTGGATTTGATCAATGTTTCATGAAAATATATGAGAGAACCCAGGATATCCAAGACAAGAAAATCTTCCTTTACTGCCCAAACTTCACATTTCCAAGGAAATAGTTTAAGAGGAAAAAAGAAGTTTTGCTCAACAGGAATTAACAGAGAAACAGGGAAGTATTTCAAGACTCTTGTTCACGTGTGCTGACGGGAGGCAGCCTCCAGGTCACTGAAGCAGAGGACGGAGGCCCTGAGATTGCGTCTCAGGAGCGACTGCTTTGGACACTGCACATTTTGAGCCTTAAAGTTTCCCTTTCAAGTCTTCTGATGACACCAGGGAGATACTTTAAGGAAGTTTCAATGCCTAAAATCTCCTTACTGGCAGGAGGCAGCTCACTGGCATCTGGTTCCTGGTTTTGGACAGGGCCCTTGGAAATTTGGAAGCTGGTTGCAGCTTAATCCAGAGCAGGCAGAACCCAGATTTTGAAGCAAATGGGTAAAGCAGAGGGGAATTAGGGATTCTCAGCAGGATGGCTTTAGGGCCCAGATACGCCAGGCCCTCATTTATGCCAAATGTCAGGCAATTTATCTCCTTTGTCACAGTTCAAGGGTAAATGAACTTACCTCTACTAGACCTATCACTTTGTAAGTTATAGAAATGTCTAGTCACTATGTTGGACACTTGAAACTAATATAATATTGTTCAGGGTGGGGCAAAAGCAAGTTTACAGTTGTGAGTATGCAAAACAGAGTTTATTATATTGTTATTTACTAATTGTATAATATTTTCTATACGAACAACTGTAAAACTGCTTTTGCCCCACCCTGTGCGTGAACAATAATTTTTTTTTTAAAAGAACTTACCTGTAAAATACTCTCCAAATTCTTGTTCTAGCTTAATTGCACGATCGTAGGTTTTCTTGGCCTGTTCCTCTGTTAGGCGCTTGTTCATCTCCCTGGGAAAATGAGGATTTAGTATTAGAATGCACGGGGACTATTCAAACCTTGAAAAATTAAAATGCTTGGCAAAAATGAATCCTGTAGGAAGCCTAGTGTAATCTTTTTTTTTTTTTTTTTGTTCAGGTAGAGTGGGAGGGAGAGAGAGGAACAGAGAGAGAGAGAGAGAAACATCGACGTGAAAGGGACACATCGAGTGGCTGCCACCCGCACGACTGACCAGGGCCGGGGACAAACTGCAACCGAGGTACATGCCCTTAGCGGGAACCGAACCCGGGTCTCTCTGGACCGCAGGTCGACGCTCTAACCGCTGAGCCAAACCGGCCAGGGCAAGCCTAGTGTAATCTTAGCAGCAACTTCCTAGTCTTCATCTGGGACTCCTCTTTGCTGGAATAATTTTAGCAACAAGGACTCCCTCCTAGGGAGTTCATTTCTCAGTGGGCAGTCTCTTGGTCCCACGTGGGGGTGAAGCAGAATTTGTCTCCCTTTAAAAAAATTTTTTTTATTTCTCACCTGAGGATATTTTTCTATTTATCATCAGATAGAGTGGGAGGAAGGGAGAGAGAGACAGAGAGAAAAATCGATGTGATAGAGCCCATTCGACTGGTTGCCTCCTGTATGACCGGACCAGGGCCAGGGACGAGCCACAACCTTGGTATGTGCCCTTGACCAGAATCAAACCCAGGACTCATTGGTCTGCGGGCCGATGCGCTAACTGCTGAGCCAAAGCAGGCAGGGCAGAGTCTGTCTTCTTTTGAATTCTAGTTACTGGTCCCTGTTCTGCCCTCTGCAGCCCCAGAGGATAGGGCAAAACTTCCTTCTTCCCTGGCAGGCACCAGTGTCTGGAAACCAAGCCCTCATGTCTGCACACCTTCAGTCCTGCTTCCTTCATCTGCTCTCCCTTGGACATGATTTCCGAATCCTAACCTTCTTGGTCACCCTTCCTTGGACTCTGTTCTAGTCTATCTCGACCTCTCTTAAATGTGAGCTGCAGAACTGAACAAGATGTTCCAGAGGCAGTCAGAGGGAGGAGAAGAGATGGCCAGAAGGGAAGGTTCATCACAGCATTTTGGACCTCATTACATCTGAGAAAACACAACTTGACTGTTCTCAGGTCCCGACCACACAGAAGGCTTTGATTTCTCGACTCCCCCATCCCCTCCAAGGGCTGCTGCTCATCTTCAATGCACAGCAGAAAACATGTGGAGTGGAGAAACACAGAAAGTGCTTCCAGAGAACTATAGAAGAGGTGATAGGCCCCTTAAGGGTGTGCATCTTCAATGCTTAAAGAAAGGAAGGGAGAGAGAGAGAGAGAGAGAGACAGAGAGAGAAAGAGAGAGAGAAACCTGAACCAATAACCCAGGTATGTGCCCTGACTGGGAGTTGAACCAGCAACTTTTCAGTGCACAGGATGATGCTCAACCACTGAGCCACTTTAGCTGGGCAGGTGTGTATGTGTTTCAGGTTGAAAGGCATTCTACAGCTCTTGCTGCTTAACTTTTGCAAATGGCAAGGCATGTCTGTAGCAATCCAAGTCTTGAACTTCCTCTGTTTTTATAATCTGGTAGGATCTCAAGGAGCTGATGAAGAAGGCTTGAATTAAAATGAACACAGAGGGGATGTAACAATCAAAAGTGCTGGGACCAAAATATCTTCAAATAGATTATAAGCAAGTAATATCAAATAGTGAGCCAGGGTAGAGGAGCTTGTTAAGGTCTTCCAATGGCTCACTTTGTTTATTTTTGTTCTGATAGAATGTGCTGCAAAGGAATCATGCCTCAAATTCTGTCCCTTTTTTCTGTTAGTCTGTCAACCATTGTGGAATCAATAACTGCGTATAAGTGCTGTTTAATCATTGGAAGTTTATTTAAATCCAGCCTAGTCTCAAGGGCAAATTGAGGTCAAAGAAAAATGGAAAAGAACCTAATCTTTTGATCCTTAACCAGTGGCAGCTTTATCGCCCCATGTCCTCTGGTGTTAATTTTTTTTGCCTACCAAACTGTACTTACCAAATAAAAATTATTTTACTTTTCATTAAAAAAAAAATCAAAAACATTTTATTAATCAAAGACTGTCAATCATTGCCTCTGATCACCATAAGAATACCAGTGTGACTGCACTGGGCTGACAGGCGTCCCGCCCAGAGCAGAGATAATGTAGTTGGTACGTTGGGGTGCATCACAGGTGCTGCCTTCGCATGCCACTTAGGAAGCCAGAAATCTGAGTGGGGAACAGGTCGTCTTAGTCAGTTCCTTTTTTCAGAGCAAGTAACTGAGGCCTGAAGTAGTAAAGAAACTTCCTAAGGTTGTATATTTATTTGTTTGTTTGTTTGTTTATTTAATCCTCACCCATTTATCTTCAGATAGAACGGGAGGAAGAGAGAGAAACATTGATGTGAGAGAGACACACACTTACTGGTCGTCACCCACATGACTGCAACCGGGGCTGGGGACAAACTGCAACTGAGGTATGCGCCCTTAGTGGGAATCAAACCCGGGACTCTCTGGTCTGTGGGCTGACGCTCTAACTGCTGAGCCAAACTGACCAGGGCTAAGGTTGTACATTTAATAAAGAGTAAATGTGATGCAAGAACTCAAAATTTTCTTTTTAACCATTTCTTAAACAGACTTCCCATTATACCAAGACTTTCCTTGAAAAGATACTTATTTGGAAAAAATAAAAGACTGAAGTCACATGTTAGCATGATACTGAACATGATGCTGATGGCTTTGATATAAAGAAGTGGGAGTTTCCTGTACTCTTGCTGCTGAAATAAACGTATCTCGTTCTGAGGGACGGTATCTATGATCCTTCCCCCAAATGGCAGGAGCCCTAGAGGCTGTGAGTGGCTGTCACTCTTGGGTGTAGAAGATGCTGGGCCAAGGGATCTATTTCACAGAGCTACAGTGTAAGAAATCCCACAGCCCTGAATCTTCTTTGACTTCCCTGGCCCATGCTTATCTGTCTTCTCTGAATTTCCCTTGAACTTTTTGTAGCAACGACTAAATTTAGATGTTTAATTCTCTGATATATGCATTTGTTTTGTCTTTTTGCCCAACCCAGGAGTTCCTTGAGGGCAGAGACCATGGCTTATTCATCAGCATGTGACAAGAAGCCTGTCTCAACACACAGATTGAATAAGTGAATGAATGGATGAATGAATGGACCACTAGACAAATAAATATAATTATCTTACAGTTAAAGGCAGACCTGAACACAGTCCATCATGGGAGCAAGAAGGTAAAAGCAGATTGGGGGACATAGACAACAATTCTGGGGAGGGCAGGAGTGGGAGGGGGGTGTCAATGGGGGAAAAAGGAGAAACATCTGTACCAACAACAAAAGAGAGCAGATTGGGGGTGGCAAGGTGGAGAGACACAGGAAAGCTTCTCATTGCCATGAGGTGGGGCAGGGAACAGAAGCCACAGGCAGCACACTATAAAAAGAACGCTCTTTCATACACACCCTTGATTTCATGCTTCTCTGGAGAGTCAGCTGTGTGTGTGCTAATAAGCTCTGTGCTTTGATTTGGAAGATGCACTTGAGAAATAATGTGTGTGATGATGTGTCGATGCCTGGACGTGACAGCTGCCACGCTCTTGTTCCAGCTGACCTAGCCTTCACTGCTCCCGGGGCATGAGCAACTCCTGACAGCTTCGCTCTGGAAGCAAAACCCCAGGGAATGAGTGAACTGGAAAGCAAACCTCCCGCATTTACGAATAAGGGCGCATTAGTTGGAATGTCACCACTACTGCACTGGAGACCTAAGACATGGCTGTAGCCACTTATGTCATATTCACTGTCCTCATTGAGAAATCCAGCCCCCAGTAGGTTTAATTTTCCTTGGTGATAAGTGGCTGTGACAACACCCTAAGGCAAAACTAAATAAGTCATCTCATAGTTGGGGAAGGAAGTAGACCTTCTCCTACTGAGCACCAGATGGGTGTGCAACTGCTGTTTCTCCCTCAGGCCTCACTTCCTGGGAAGCCAGTTATCCCACTGCGTGTTGATGGTGTGAAATTTATTTTTCTATTTATGAAACAGGCTTTTAAGATGCTGTTCCTGGGATGTGAGGGCCATTTTTCTATTCTTCTTATTAATGATAGCACTGCTAATAAAATTTATGAGGCTCTTTACAGATTATAAATTACTTTTACATAATGAAATTTGTGGTTGCTTAATTTACTTTGTGCAATGTGTCACACAGTATCGTACATGAGGAGACATTTAATGCATGCCATTGGACATAATATGATCAAGAACCACTATTTTATTGTTGGCATACATTTTTCCATGTGCCGATGATGGGCAAAGCTCTTTACATTAAAATTTAACACCTAAATTCATGGGGCTGAATTGTTGGCGACCTCCGTATTTTATTTTTTGCATCCTGATAAAAACTTTGTCCATCTTTTATTTATCAGACTATAGTCTGCTTTTAAGATATAGCTCTGGCAATTTCCCGAGAGATCTTCTCTGTATTTAACTTAATTCTCTTGGGCTGCAATCTTAGTTAATGCACCTCACTTCCTTTCTTCATCCTCGGAGAAGACAGAAGAACAGTTGGCTGATATCCTCTGCAAGTAACTGCTTTCACCTCTGGGTTTTTCCATGAGCACCTTGTGGTTCATTCCTGTACCCTGTCAAATACTCTGAGGCCTTGAGGTTCACATGGAGGCATATTTGAGCAAAGCTCTCATGACAGACACACTGGCATGAATTCTTGCGATCTCCTGGAAAAGGTACTGTACTGTTTATGTGTTTTTGGATGATTAAATAGCTTTATTCCATTTGTATTAAAGTAAGTTGAAATATTTCATAGCAATAATAGCTACTATTTAGTGAGTGCTTACTATATACCAAAGACCAAATAAAGAACTTTACATTCTTAATCTTGTTTAATCTTTACACTAACTCTATGAGGTAGGCGTTCTTAATGTGCCTAGTTTGGAGGTAAGGAACTAAAGGTCACAGAACTGATCAGTGGCAAAGCAAAGAACCAATCCTGCCTCGATCAATTTTCAACTCTTCGCTCTTAGCCTCTACGGCTACTGCGGCCTCCTTTCTGTACGGGAGTTGTCTATAAAGCAATGCCAACAATTTCTATTAAATTGCCAAAGAAAAGATGTTACTTTCTAGTTAGATCAGGAATATCTGCCCAATTTGTTTAGCGATTTTTGAAGGGAGATATTTTACAAGTCTCCTGAAAATTAAAAGAATAAAAAAAAAAAAATCATGCATTTCCCCCTTGTTCATAAATGTGCACTAATATGGAGCTGTTGGTTTAAGTAATAGATATTTGACTGCCACACCACAAAGAAACTCCCAATAAGGATAGGAGTCTAAATGCATGAGGTTCTAATTAAGGAATGTAAGAATTCCGTGATACAACAGAGTGAAATGCCAATGAAAACAGTCTAAAATATTGTCCACTCCTATAAAAACCCACACATTTAAAAAGATTTGCCAGTGGAACTGCTCTCAGAAGTAAGACACAATTTGAAGATGATGCTACCTGTCATTTGGAAAACCAAACCAAATTAAACCAACCTACCCTACCTTAAAAACAACACAACAACAAACAATCACACACACAAAAAACAGTTTGTGAAATGAAAATAAAAATCAAGAGACATTATTGAAGACATTTTAAGGAATTACTGACATTATGTCTGTAATGACTCAAAAATCTTTAATACAGTTTTTAAAAAAAGGGAATGCTTAAAAATCAACTAGGGCATTTCCCATTTGTAAGCATTTTGACAGAGATGTTAATGATATACTGTGTCATATGGAACAGGGGGCCGGATGAAGGCCTCCAGTGGCCTCCACTTACATCAGAGGTTCCAGAGACTTGGGCTTAATGAAGATGGCAATGGGATAGAGCTGGGCAACTTGTAACCGCTTGATAGCATTTCCTGACACGTCAAGTATACAGTGTTTGCCCTGGTAGAAAGAGAAGAAAAATATGGAGTTAATCCAGAAAAAGTGATTATAACCCAACAGCCACTAAAAATAATGTAAGTGTGGTTTAGGGGAAGATAAGGGATAATGGATTTTTAAGGGTTGAAATGGATCACTGCCAAGCATAAATAAAAGTTGATACACCGGTCATCACTGAATGCTTGCCTTGACTCATGTTTATACTCCCTTACTAAGTGTCTGCCACTGGGAACTGTTATCTCAAACTTTCTTTTTAAAAATTGAAGTTATTGGGGTGACATTGGTTTGCAAAGCTATACAGGTTTCAAGAGTACAACTCAATAAAACATTGTCTGCACACTGCATCATTCACCCATTGCCCCAATAAATATCTGATGCTTTGTACAAAGAAGATATGTGGACATGTATAATGTGACTGGGTCTATTCTCATAAAGCTCATAAACCATCTTTGAAGAGAACTGTCAAGAAGAAATCCCCAAATCTATGAGGTAGGTATTATCAACCACATTTTACAGGTGACCAAGGTTTCGAAATGTTAACTAACTTGTCCAGTCTCAGTGTAAGGAGGTCAGAAACCCAAATCTTGAGTACTAATAGAGTTGTTGGTTGGAATAAACAGACACCTCATTGTCTCACCCTGCCTGATGTTAAATTTGAAGGAATGATAATCATGTGTATTTAGAATGATTCCATAAATATTTGCTGAGTGCTTATATGTATCCTGACCTTGATATGCTCAGTCTAGCAGAGGACACACACAAGAGTTACCTTGAATATTGTATCTTAAATGCTGAGAGAGAGGCTTGCACAAGGTATGTATACTTCTTGATTGTTAACAAATAAAAAGCCCCGATTACATTATAGTACACCTCATTTAACGTGGCTTCCACTGCAATGAGTGCTCAGAGCTTTATAAAGTATTTCTGGAAAAGTAGATCTATTTGCCACACATCATATTCTACCTCCTGGAGAGAAATGGCCTCATTACCCTGCTGCTTAGAAGAAATTTACACAAGAGAAAAAACATATTATGCAGATAGAAACAGTCCTAAATCAACAAGAGGGGATAAAAACTCATCTATCATATCGAAGTGAAAATGAGCAGAGTCCATGCATACTTGAACTCTTTTAATAGGAGAAACACACTAAGATGGTTCAAACCTTTATCACTTAAGTAATAGATTCCAAGTTTGCCATCTGTGAAACATGGAATCTACTACATAATCAAATGCTATTTGATTATTCACTGGCCAGAACATTTCAAGTTAACAAAGGTGTATCTACATGTACAAAGAGGAGAAGAGGTGCAATTATCCAGGAAACTGATTACAAACAATGAAATAGCTCATAGAAACTCACTTTTGAGAGAGAGGGAAACAGATGCAACTGCATAGTGTATTCTTAGATAGAGACATTAAAGTTCTTATTTAATTTTTGTACCAGTATATCAACAGGGGGAAAAGGGATGTACCAAATGAATTCAACCCAACAAATATCAATTATATGACAAATATACTTGCTCTTAACTCTTTTTTTTCCTCCTAGGAAATCAATCCTCTGTTCACAGATCACAATGTTTCTATATGCAGATCTGAACGCTATATTCAGTTGCCTTTCTATCCTATTCTCTTTTGAATGTTCTCCTCTCTTCCAGTCACTTAAAATCATCAGCAGGAAGGCAAATAATTGCAGCATCTACATCTCCCTTAAGTTAGAATTTTTGCCAGCATCAGGCTAGGCAGTCCTATCTATCTATCTATCTATCTATCTATCTATCTATCTATCTATCTATCCATCCATCCATCCATCCATCCATCCATCCATCCCTTGATCATGAGGATGTTACGTTTTCAAGGAGGGAAGACGTAACTCCTGCTAATATAAAAAATTGGGGATGCCCATCTAAACCATCAAAAATAATGATGCTTCCTTAATACATTCAATGTTGTTTACTGGAATCAAAGTCAAGGACAAAGTGAATCTTCACACACTTCAAGTTGTTATTTAGGAGTATACTCCACCCCTTCTCCCTCAAATCAGTCAGTTTATTTTACTGAGGTTAGAACAAAGATTAACGACCATGCTCTAAAGTGATCCTTTGCTTAGAGGTCTTCAAAGGATTATTTAATTAAACCTTACAACTGCAATCAGGAAAGAGTAATGACCACAACATGCAGTTTGCCACCTGGGACCCTTCTCAGGGGAGGTGTGAGATGGTTGGTGAACATACCCTCTCTGCAACAAATCTCACAGACTGCACGCTGGTTCCATACAAGTTGTCGTTGTACTGGCCGGCTTCTATGAACTTGTGCTCTTGGATATCTTTCTCCATTTGTTCTCTGGAGATGACAAAGTGGTAGTCTCTGCCATCTACCTCGTAGTCACGCTTTGGCCTTGTAGTATCTTTATAAAACAAAACACAACATAAATACATAAGTTGTCATTACTACTAACAATTACATCTTAGAGTCACTATCTAAACAATGGCCAGACAGCTGCTTTGCAATCTTTTTTCTCCCACTGAATTGACTAAGTTCAGTCGTGGTTTTGACAGTGTGTAGTGACAACCGACGAGTAAGCAACCCCCTCCATATGCTTCCTTAAGTTGACAGACATGGCAGTTGCTTTTTCCTGTTAATAAATTCCGGAAAATAGTCACAGTCAACAAACATCAATTGAATGTTAAACATCAATTTCCCTATGCAGGGCTGTATGGGCAATTTATCCAATGAATCATGCCCTCAGCAGTTCTGACTGTGGCAGTTTTGCCTTAAGAATCCCCCTTGAACGCAGTTTTGTATATTTATACTCATAAATGTACTTTATACTTATTTACTTCATGACACCCTCAGTACAGATATATAAAAATATGTAATAAGAAGCACCATGAGATAGGCACAGGTACTAATCTTAGCCTCCTACTGGAAACAACCAGAAAGCTAGACAAAATATATGGAGCAGCTGTTTTCAGGCATCAGACAACAGGCAGTGCAGGGCTGTGATTCTTGATAAGAAAAAACACATAAGGGGAGTTATATTCTCTCCACTTTCATGTCTAAATGGAGAGTTTAAAGGTCATATAGTGGCCCCAGAAAGGTCACACTGTGGAAGGTTACTCTAGACCCATCTTCATCAAGTCATTACTAGAAGAAGTTGATCTGTCAGTAAATGACCTGCTAGAATAAAAACATAATATTTTACAAAGAAAAATAACAAAATCCAGACTCTCAGTAATGTAGCATCACTAAGTCCAGCACACAATAAAAGATATGGGACAAGCAATGAAGCAAGAAAATGTGTCATATACTCAAGAACAAAAATAAACATACATTATAAATATATTCAGGAACTTTAATAGATATAAAATTAGATCATCACAGTTAAAGTGGGACTGAAAGTCAACTCTAATTTTGGCTAGAGGTAGCGAAACTTCTTTATAAGAAGAGAAGAGCAAACAATTTATCAATATAAATAAAAATGTTGGTATGTTTCCAGTTTTGACTTAGCTATGGTTCTTCTAGAAATCCATTAAAAAATTATTGAAACATAAAATTTTATCCTTAAAAGTATTCAAGTATATTAGTTTATAAATTATAAATATGTTTAGAGAGACTTCCAGTCAAGATGGTGGCGTAGGTAAATTCAGTACTCGCATCCTCCCACAACCACATCAAAGTTACAACTAAACCACAGAACAACCATCATTCACAACCGCCTGAAATCAAGCTGATGGAAGTCCTACAACTACGGAATTAAAGCAGCAGCCACATTGAGACTGGTAGGAGGGGCAGAGGCACGATGAGCTGGCCCCACACCCACTTGTGGCAGATAAAAATCAGGAGGCTACCTCAGCTGGGAAGGTCCTCCCTGAGGACTGAGGGGTCCCTGTCCCACACCAGGGGCCCCGCTCAGGGTTCCAGTGCCAGGAAGAGAGTCCCCATAACTTCTGGCTGGAAAAACCAGTGGGAACTGAGACTCAGGGAAGCTGAGATGGCTGGAGCCCCAGGCAGCTCCTTTTAAAGGGCCCGTGCACAGACTTATCGAACTCACTCCCTCTCAGCTTGGAGAGGAGGCAGTTCGAGGGACACTAGAGACATACAGGGAAGAACTGAGCTGTTTGGCACTGGAGTGAGGGCTGGAGAGGAAGCTTTCTCTGGGATAAACGTGCTGTCAGAGGCCTTTGTTTCTTTGGTGAGCCCTTCCCTGGGACGGCAGACAGCCACCATATCTAGGACTCCAGCAACCTGGCTCACACTGTTTGCCCCACCCTCGTGATTCCCTGAGGTCCTGCCCCACCCAACTTTCAGGCCCACCCAAGCTGGTGCCAGTTGCTTAACCATAGGATTGGCCTGTCTTGGATCTGCTTCAGGTTTTCCTAAATTCTTTCAAACAAGCAGCATCTGGTCTCAGATAGCCCCATACCTCTCATTAAATAATACATAGAAACAAACACAGGGAGGCAGCCAAAATGAGGAGACAAAGAAATAGGTTCCAGATGAAAGAATAGAACAAAACCCCAGGAAAAGAACTAAGCGAAATGGAGATAAGCAACCTAACAGATACTGAGTTCAAAATACTGCTTATAAGGATGCTCAATGAACTTAGTGAGAACCTCAGTGAACTTAGTGAGGGCCTCAAGAGCATAAAAAAGGACCAGTCAGAAATGAAGGAGGCACTAACTGAAATAAAGAATAATTTACACAGATTCAATAGTAGAGTAGGTAAAGCCAAGAAGCAAACCATCGATTTGGAATCTAAGGAAGCAAAAAACACCCAATCAGAAAGAAAAAAGAAAAAAGAATCCAAAAAAGTGAGGATAGTGTAAGGAGCCTCTGGGACAATTTCAAGTGGGCCAACATTCGCATCTTGAGGGTGCCAGAAGGAGAAGAGAGAGAACAAGAAACCAAAAACCTATTTGAAACAATAATGGCAGAAAACTTCCCTAACTTGGTGAAGGAAACAGATATACAAGTCCAGGAAGCACAGAGAGTCCCAAACAAGATGAACCCCAAGAAGCCCACCAAGACACTTCATCATCAAAATGCAAACGGTTCAAGACAAAGAGAGAATCTTAAAAGCAGCAAGCGAAAAGCAGTTAGTTACCTATAAAGAAGTTCCCATAAGACTGTCAGCTGATATCTCAAAAGAAACTTTGCAGGCCAGAAGGGAGTGGCAAGAAATGATAAAAAGCTTTTTATCAGAGTGATAAAAAGCAAGAATCTACAACCAAGATTACTCTATCCTGCAAAGCTGTCATTTAGAATCGATGGCCATATAAAGAATTTCCCAGACAAGGAAAAGCTAAAGGAGTTCACCACCACCAAATTGTTATTATACGAAACGATGAAGGGTCTTTTTGAAGAAAAAGATAAAATATATGAACAAACAAAATGGCAATGAATATACATCTATCGACAATTGAATCTACAAACAAAATGAACAAGCAGAACAGAAACATTGTCATAGATACAGAGAACATTTTGTTGGTTGCCAGATGGGAGAGGAGTTGGGGGAATGGGTGAAAAAGGTGAAGGGATTAAGAAGTACAAATTTGTTGCTAGACTGACAAACCTTAAAGGGAAAGGGGTTGGGGGGTGGGCAGAAATAAACCAAAGAACTTATATGCATAACCAATGGATACAGAAAAGGCACGAGGGGGGTGGGATTGGGGAGGAGGGGGTCAATGGAGGAAAAATGAGGAACATCTGTAATACATTTAACAATAAAGATAAACAAACAAACAAAAAATTATAAATATGTTTAAACTTAATTACAATTCATAATAGTTAAAAGTAGAGAAAAATCAAGATACTCATAAAGGAAGAATGATTAATTATATCATAATAATATTTAAAATATTTATATAAAATTTTCAATAATGTTAAGTGAAAAAAAATACTGTATATATCTAATATGTATCCAACCACAGGAAAAAATGCACATATAGAAAGAATGGATAGATAGAAATCTAAGAAAATATTAACAGTGATGTTATCTCTGGGTATTGTGTGGAATTCTGTATGTTTTTTATTTTCTTATTTAACTCTATTTTTAACATTTCTAAGTTCTGTACAATGAACATATATTTATTATTATATAATGCTATTAATGAAAAAAGAGGAAGAGTGCAAGGTTGAGGAGAAAACAAAAATGTGCTTAAGAACTGTGTTGTTATTTTTCTTTTGAAATTGGAGAACAAACTGGAAGTTGCTATGAATGGACTAGGGGTTTGGCTCCATCAACTGAGTCTTTCTCGGGATAGGTTCTATGGCAGGATCACTCCCCAGAGCCCTAGCTGGGAACAGGTTCATGAGCCAATCATCCTGGTGCCCTGCACACGGACTGCACACATGTGAGCCCTGCGATTCCCATGTGTTCCAGGTGACATACGCACTACTGAAATGGAAGAGACATTTCAAAACATAGAGCTTAAAAAATGTCGAGTGAGAAAGATATGTTTATTCGGATCAGACTTAAGAGCTTAATTATCTAATAAATTAACATCTTCTGGTGGGTTTTGTCTCCATATACAGAAGGCTTCCATGCATTAATGTGACATAGTGGGAATAGAGATGAAAGTGGATGAGTAGGGAAAGTATGGTGGGTGGAAGTAGGTGAGCAGATAGAATTTTACAGGGCTGCACTCAGAAGGACCAGGAGACCTAATAGTTGTCCATACGACAAGAAAGTAGATTAAAGTCTGTAATGCCCTAGAGGGTACATTAAAGTTCTGTACACCTTCTTGTCTTTATCCTCCCAACACCTGGGACTATTAAAACACAGGGGAAAGCCAGTTTTATTTTTGGGTTGACACATGACCCTACGTGATCTTGAGATAATTTTAACATATGACTTTCTGATCTCTCTTATTCTATAAGACAAAATGCTTCAGTGGCATTTCAATCACTCTGTGAGAAAATACTGATGGCTATCAACAATCCTATACTCCTTTAAATGCTATCACAGTTACAAAGAAAGGATTCATCCTGCCTTCTTGAGGAGCACAGTTTGGAGAACTTATACTCAAACAATACGTAGCAGGATAGATGAAAAGTGTTAGGCAGAGAAAATTAAATAAGATGCTTAGATAATAGGTAACCGATAGACTGTTGGAGGAATAGAATTACATTTTACCACCGCCAAAGGAGCCAAGTTCCCCCCCCCCCCCAGAGAAAAGAGAAATGATACTTACGAGGCACACAGGAGCCAAATTTGTCAGGAAATTCGGATATCAAGTCGTCGTTGATCCGATCCTTCATGGGGCCCAGGATAATCACTGGCCGAGTATAGTTTACTGCAGAGAGGGAATGGGAGATGCAGATAAGGAGAAAGACATGGAAGAGACTGCAAAACTGCCCTTCGATGGGGATTCTTAAGGCAAAATTGCCACAGTCAGAACTGCTGAGGGCATGACTTCATTGGATAAATTGCCCATACAGCCCTGCATAGGGAAATTGATGTTTAACATTCAATTGATGTTTGTTGACTGTGACTATTTTCTAGAATTTATTAACAGGAAAAAGCAACTGCTGTGTCTGTCAACTTAAGGAAGCATTTGGTGGGGTTTGCTTACTCGTAGGTTGTCACTACACACTGTCAAAATGACGACTGAACTTAGTCAATTCAGTGGGAGAAAAAAGATTGCAAAGCAGCTGTCTGGCCATTGTTTAGATAATGACTCTAAGACGTAATTGTTAGTAGTAATGACAACTTATGTTTTTATAATTTCTCTTTCTCAGCTCAAAATGCTCTTTATACTCTGTGGGGCTTTCCCAGTTCCTTTGTATTGTGAAGTTAGAAGGAACTCTAACATTTATTTCCTACAACTCCTCACATGATGCTTACATTTTCCCTGCAATACATCAGCCATTAGCTTCTGTGTAAATGCCTCCAGGAAAAGGAAACACAGGCTCCTGGAGCAGCTCACAGATGACTGTATCTTAGGACAGGTCTGCGAGACAGCCCTTCTCAACACTGAGATATCTTCAGTCTCCTAGGAGAGTTTATCCAAAACTACAGGTAGGGGCTCGTAAGTGACTGGGATGTGGTCCTTCCCTTTAAGGACCGCTCATCTGGAGGGGCTGCTCCATCCTAGGAGCTATCACTGCCCATGGTCAGCAGTGTTAGCTGGTGATAGAGCAAATGAGAGAGCATGTGGTCTGCGGACAGCTGAGTACTAAAGGGTGTTTATTTTCCTTATTCTATCACTCTACCTCCTATAATAGTATCACCTCTTGTGGCCTGGAAATCAGGAACCAGAGCAAGCCGGGAAACTTACTTTCCTGCCTTGTGACAGGCTCATAAGAAAGAATGAAGTCTTCTTGCCCTCCTGAGAAGAGAAGAAAGGAAATTTACAGTGGACTAACAACCAGTCATACACCACAGCGACAAGCCCTGCTCTGAAATATAGGAAGCAGATATAGTCCAGGGTTAATTTTCCTTATTTTCTCTTCTTGAACCATTCCCCAAATCCTTTCATCCTCATCAAACTGTTGGTCATGCCTCTAGGTAATGCATGAAGGCCAGTTGTCTGCAGTTCATTGGGCAGTGGCCTGAGACTGAGAAACGATGCACCATGGCATCTGCACCCAGCATCACTGCCTAAGACAAAACCATCTAGTTTAAGGACAGGGTCCATCCAATAGTTTGCTACTACATTATCAGAATTTCTGGACCTCTTATTTCATCTTCTATTTTATGTCCCGAAGAAGCACATAATTCAAAAGCAAGTGTCTGCTTGCTTCACTTATAATACAAAAAATTCATCAGCATACACTACAGGACACTGAGGATTTTACTCCAATGTTAATTCGTCAGGAAAATGTGGGGTCGATTCAAGAAGATAAAAAATTAAGGAGTCCCCTAAGTCCCTGGTGATAATTGGAATTAACTCTACCCTTGAAACTTTGGGGAAAGAACTAAGAAAGACAATGTAGTGAAAGTATCAGTCCCTCCAATGTCATTTGCAACAAGCCTGTTTCACGGTGGGCCTCAAGTCAACAAATAACCATGGAGAAGAAATTGGTTTTTGGCAATTATTTTTTTCAATCGTCTATTTTACCCAATTGATGACCTGGGCATGAGATTAGGCTGATTCAGCTGCCAACCTAGAAGGGTCTACTCTTCTATTTGTTTTAGGCCTGGACTGACTATCCTTCGGTGGGAAATAGCTTAGGCTGTTGGAAAGACTCCCTGTCTGTTGTTCTATAGAGAAGGTAGTTTTTCCTGAAACCAAAGGGCAATGAATCTACTGCTTTATCTCCCCATAACCCCTGTAACTGTCAGTCTGTCAATGTCACATGCTCCTCCTTCAATAGCCACAGCTCAGACCAGGTGAGTTGATGTCATAAAAGGAGTTAATAGCACAGACAGTTGCAGACTGACAACAGATTTGGGGAAATGAAGCAGTATGTGGATAAAGCTGTGAAGTACAGACATCTTCCTTGGGGAAGGGTAGCTGGGGTTGGGTAGTGGGCTGTATATTTACAAGCATGAGAAATGGCCCCCAGCCTAAGTCACACCTTACCTCACCCTCAAGCAGGGCCTACTCTCAGAATGGCACCGCTAGGCCAAGCTACTTTCCTCAGGCACAGAGAGTGGGCCTGATGTTTCTTCTGAGTGGCATCTGCTCAGTGCTTCCCCAGAAATCTTCAGGGGACATTCCCACATCTGGGCAGAGGTTTGGTATGTGAAATATCAGATTCAAATTTTTTTAATTCAGCAAAAATGATTTATTTTAATAAATAGAACCACTGAATTTACAGAGGTGAGGCAAAAAGAAAATAATACTAATAAAGTGATTGATTGCTAAGCTCCAGTTATCTAAAGCCTGGGATATAGAGGTCATAGGAATTCAAAAGATAGGTGTAAAATGGTTGGAGAGAAAGCATAGGTTTAGGAATAGAAGCATGGCAGGCTTCGAGCCAATGTTAGACTATAATTTTACAGGGAAATCTGGGTGGAACGATTAAAACGTGAAAGGAGAAGACTAACCATGGGATGACAAAGGTTTTAAACATGAGGTGATACTTGTGTCTCTCCACTAGACTGGGAACTCCATAAAGGCAAGGACTGGGTTTCATTTATTACTGTGTCCCCAGCACTTAACATAAAGAAGGTGTTGATGAATTTGCATTTTGATTTCAGTGGTAGAAAATAGGATGAGCAAAGAGGCCAAAGGTAGATTCTACTTTGGGTCTGTGTGCTTTCACCTTGGGAGGTGTGGTCTCCTCTAAATGAAGGTAGCACCCTCTGCTCCCACAGGAATCTCTTTCCAGTGGCTTTGAAAATCATTCTGATGGAACATTCTAAAGGCAAACCTTAAGTAAGATACTTGGTGTGTATGTATAATTTCTGATTTGGAAAACTAGGTCAAAGCAACATAGCTTTGATGAACTTTGTTAGACAGTTCTGTAGTTCTTTGTTTATCCATTGCTTTTTGGTTTACTTTCTCAGGTATACAAGGCACTGCCTCTCATTCAGAGCAGTAAGACTGGCCGACAGCAGTGGCAACATCCTTATGTCAAGGCCCATCCCAATTCTAATGATCCTGCGACAGTCAGGTGCAATGTAAGGCAGCCTCCAGCGAAGCAAGCTGTGGTGGTTGGTATCACACAACAGCTGTGAATTCAGCACCTTAAACCAATTTTCACTTTCATGTTCAAGAATGAAAAACCCTATGGGCAATGGAAATAAGACTAAGAGGGGTAGGGGGAGAAAGTCACAACAACGGAGGAAAACTAATCCATGTGTGTATGGCACTTTCCAGGTCGTAAAAGGCTTTCACATTCATTGGTTTCTATTTTCCACAGCCATTTTTTTTGGTAGTAGGTGCTCTGATGATAACCCATTTTACAGATGAAGAAGCTGAGGCTCAGATATCATAATGGGCCTGTTTTCTCAGGTAATAAGTAGTGGAGTCAAGGTTTAAAACCATGTCTTTTTTGACTCCTTGTTGAGTATATGACACTATCTCAAAAAGGCAAGAAATGTAAAATTTTATGTGGGGGCGCTGGGACATAGGGGCAGACTATACAAATGAGCAAAGGATGGGTGGCAGAGAGAGGCCCCCTGTAAACATCAGCTCTTAAATGCTGCTGTGTTATCTCCATAAAACAGTCATTCTTACTAGTTTTTCTATTTTTTGTTCAGGAGGTGTTGGCACTTGGAAATAACAGTCTACAAAAGAGTACCAACTGTTACTTGGTCTTGTTTTTGCAACTGCATGGCTGAGAGTGGGCGAGCAGCAATGCTGTGTGTGAGCATCTGAAGCTGTGGGAGACTAAGCAGAGGCTTTGCCACAATCTCCAGGGAACACCTGGTGTTTGAACTGAAAGCAAGTCACAATAAGAGGGACTCAGAGTAGGACCATAATATGCCCTCATGACAGAGAAAAGCAAGTTGATGTTTTTTCATAATTTTTGGAAACTGGAAAAGAGAGAGGAGGGATTATTAAGAATAATTTACGCCCTGGCCAGTTTGGCTCAGTGGTTGGAGCGTCGGCCCGCGGACCAGAGAGACCCAGGTTCGGTTCCTGCTAAGGGCACGTACCTCAGTTGCGGTTTGTCTCCAGCCCCGGTTGGGGCTCTGCGGGTGGCAACGAGTCGATGTTTTGCTCTCACATGGATGTTTCTCTCTCTCTCTTCCACCCTCTCTCCCTCCCATTCTATCTGAAGATAAGTGGGGAAAAAAAAAAAAGAATAACTTAGGTTCTTAGAGCCACAGAATGTTAATGTTAAGAAAGGGTTTGAAGTTCATATGGTTCATAGATGGTGAGTATGTAGCACATGATGTCGCTACCCCTTCCCATGTCCTTGACAGGCATCACAGAGAGTCATCGCCTGCATTACTGTTGGGCCTTAAATTGGTCTCAATATTTTCAGAACAACTCTTTGGGCAGATATTACCAATTCGTCAGAGTTGGAATCTTGATTGAAATCTACTTGCCATCTCTGTTCTAACCGAAACTCCTCATTTTACATAAGAGAGGACTGAGGTTCAAAGACACTTGGTGACTTCTTCGAGACCACAGAGTGAATCTCCATGGACTGTTCAGAAGGTTAAATCAGTTAAAATATGTAGGACCTTAACAGCAGAGTTAAGGCTATATAAATGTTGCTGCTTGTATTAATTTGACAGGTAGATGGGATGGTTGAAATGTTCCAGATAAAACGTGAAGAGGGCTGGATTACAAGTTATAGTAAAGAGTGGAAATGTATGGGACTCATAATTCAAATATCTCGGTTGGACCTGCAGTGCCACCACGTATGTTAGGTATGTCACCTCTTGGGGCTTCAGCTTCCTCATCTGTAAATGGAGTATGACTACAAGATGTATCTCGTAGTTTTGTTGTAGAAATCAAATGAGAAAATAGATGTGATGAAAAATTGCTTTATAAAGGCTAAAGAACTAGAGGAAATATAAATGCAATAGTTAAGGAGTGAAGCAAAGGAAAAGAGTATGGGCATCATTTAGTCTGGTTCCAGTGGAAAAGTCTTGGGTCTCCTCACTGGCCCCTCAATTTCACTCAGATAATTTCTTCAAAATTCTGGTTTTGAAAATCCTACTTAGCTGATGAGTACAAATGGGTTAGAAGGATAATCATCAGTGCCCCGATATCCATAATGACACAGAAAGCTTTCTTGAGCTTTGAGGAAGGCAGGTCTTCAGTTGCAGAGATTTGCAAAGTTTCCATTGTACCTGCATGGTCTTTACTGCATCCTGATACAAGGGCAGGGGAGAGCTAAACTATGAAACAACCACAGATACAAGCCAGCGCTGTTCTACTTTGTTGAGACAGAAATCTGAAATTAGCCCATAATTAAGATAATTTTGAGGTGGCATTTTGTATAATTAGACAATGTACACTGTAATTATCTGCATTTTGGTTAGTACTTAGTATAGTTGGACTTAAAAAAATATTCTATAATGATTGAGATGGTGCAGCAAAGCTCTGAGCTATTTATTAGAATTTGAGGTTTAAGTGTGTGTGTGTGTGTGTGTGTGTATGTGTGTGTGCATGACTGTCTGTCTCAGGAAATGTATGAGGCTTTCAAGTAAGGTTGTTACAATACGTAACTCCAGGATGCAGTGTGAATGGTGCTCTCTGGAGTTGGGAAATACACAGTAGCCTATTTTTATTTCTAACCACCGATTTAAAGGCTTTTTGTCCCCAGAATGGACATACAATGATTCTAAGGGTAAACAATAACACCTGGACATCAGTGGAAAAAGGGTCTTTTAGTAGTTGTTTACTCTGCTATTTAAAAAACATAAGGTAGTCATAATTACAGCCCAAACCAGGAATTCAATAGAAAGTGCAGCCTATTTTGATTTCAAAATGGCACTTTCTGGAACTCATCTCTGACCCTAGCCTGTGTGCCTTTTGTTCTGCCACTGCCCTGCCTGGAAGGTCTCTTTCTCAACTTCTCTAGCGGGCAAGTTCCTCCTCATCTTTCCAACGATCAGCCCAATGCCACTTCTTCTTTGAAATCACCTTGGAAGAGCCCACTATCTTGGGCTAGACTTTAACCCTAGAAACCGACACACTGTGTATTTTTTATTTATTGTTCTTGCTCTCTCACTATATGTGTGCTGAGCTCCAGGGTTGGTTGAGATTCAGACTGGGTTTCATGGTGCCTATGAAGAGAGCATGACATACAATAGATGCTGAATAAATAATGAATATTCCTCATGTTTCCATCCTGGAGAAATATCATTTACTCCTCTAAGTTATGACAAAAGCTCTTACATTCATTTGTAAAGAAAGCAGTCTGAGAGGCTGACCTTCTGTAACTGCAGATGAGACCCAAATCAATATAGATTACTAGACTCCATATTTGCTCTAGTAATAGCATAGAGTCCACTTCCAAGTCTTCTCTCTTCTTGTAGATAATTCAAGCTGCTTTCAGGGGTTCCCTTTATTCACTCAATTAACATTTATGTGCACCTACTATTTGAGAGTGGAAGGGATTATGTGATGTCATCTTGGAGAATTACCACCAAAACTTGCCAAGCAGCTAAAAGCCTTGGCCCAATTGTTACAACTTAATGATTCTCGGAAGAACATCCCACCTCTGAAAGAGAACAGAGGGTCCTCTAAAATACTCTAAAAAAGATTTCCAGAGGAAAAGGCAGTTCTTGTATATAATTTCCATAAAACGGATTGAAAAAACAAGGTGTGATGCTTCTCCTTCTATACCTGTGTCTATAGGATGGACACACAGCACTTAAATATTGAAAACCCAGCAGCAAGGTAAGGAGGACCTTGAAACCTAACAAGTTACATATTTCCTTATACTAAATTGAGGGTACTTCGGGTGTCAGGACGAAAATCTTTGGTCACTTCTTCTTGGCCTGGATTCTTTGTTTTAAAATCAAATGAGGAGATGGGGGAGGCAAATGTGTCTCCAAGTTTGGAAAATTATAAAATTATAAAAATAGGAAGAATGTAAAAATGTTAAGGACCACACTGAGGACAAGGAGCCTTTGAGTCCTTCACTCAGAGGATTTGTCATTCTGTGAAGGAAGAAAATCAGGTGGTTCTGAAATTTGTCGGATCAAGGGTATCTCATCACAACACTTTGAATTTTATTCCGCGGTGTGTTTCATGTTCCTCTTCTGACCCTGATGCCCTCGGCCACCTTTCCTCTTTTGTGCTTGTTTTCTATTTGCCACCAATCTGGTTCTCCAAAGCCTTTCTCAAAAATCCAGATTAAATTTGGCATATTCCAAGACCACTATGTGGCAGTCTACTTCAAAAAAGGCATGGTTTGGCCAAGTACCATGCTGTAATGAAAAACAACAATGAACCCAGAACCAGCTGAACAAAACCTATTCTAGCTTTCAATTAATACAATATTCAAGGGAAAAATGCCCAGTTGATTTCCATCTTGGTAGCTGTGGGTCATATGTATTGCCAACTGCCTTTTGAGTAACCCATTTCAGTATGAAGTACACATAAATATTGTAGAAATCAAAAAAGTCCCAGTTAAGAATATGTGACTATATTAGTCACGAAATACTGTAATTAGGAGGCAAGAAGTCACAAGAACAGATCAAAAGGACGTGCTTGGTGTTTGGTGAACATTTTTATACACTAAGCAAATGGCTTGAAGTGACTAAACAAAGACCAGAAGTAGTTTTTAAGTAGTTACCTACCTTTTCAGCGAAGCTTTCTGATACAAGATTTGTTCACTTAAAGAAAAATGTGAGTTCCTTCAGCATTAAAGGATGAAACTTTTTTATCACTTCCCAACCATCAAAAATTAAAGTTAGATATATCATAGTATCTATCTTAAAATATTAATCAAGGCGAGAAGAGATATAAAAGGTTCATGCTTGATTTAAAAGGAACACCATCATTTATAAAGATTTCTCTTGTAAAGGGAAGCCAGGAACAGAAACGAAAAGGCAAAATCAAAAGGAAAATAAAACCGTGGCTTTTCAACTCTCCTACATGGAGTTTAAATTATTGGGGGGTGAGGGGGGTGCAGAATATCAAAATCCACCCGGTTGAACTTCCCCCCACCTTCTCTGGGAGAATTGCCTCACAGGCCAGTCAGCTGAGCCTGGAACTGCTTGCATAAATCACGAGTCCACCGGTGGCCCTAGTGTCTTTTGTATCTTTCCATATCAAATGATGATTTCATTTCAAGCCATTTGCTTTGGATGAAGATGAAAGCAACAACAGCAAAAATCTGAAATGACCACCACAGGCACTGGGGGCAACTGCAAAGGAAAAGAACCACAAACCAAAGCAGTAACTTACGGTAGCTACTTTCGCTATCGCTGGCATTAGAAGAAACATGTTCTGCAAGAACAGCACAGCAAATTAAAGAGATACCAAGCATTGGCGGGCAGCCAGGACTTAAAGGCATACACTCATGCAAGGCTTCTAGAAGTGTGAGCAAAAGGCAAGTAAAAGGCTGCGGAGGAGAACGCATTAAGAAAACACAGATAAGATAAAAAAGATGAAAACTTTATCTCCATTTTATAGGAAACTACTACTTGATTGCTGTGTCTTCTTTTTATTTATTATTATTTTTTATTCCTCACCTGAGGATATTTTTCTACTTATCATAAGACAGAGTGGGAAGGAAGGAGGGAGAGAGAGAGAGACAGAGAGAAACATTGATGTGATAGAGCCACATCGATTGGTTGCCTCCTGCACAACCCAACCAGGGCCGGGGACGAACCGCAACCCAGGCACATGCCCTTGACTGGAATTGAACCTGCGACTCACTGGTCCATGGGCTGGTGCTCTAACCACTGAGAAAACCGGCCAGGGCTGTATCTTCTTTTTAGGAAAGTATATTTAATTATAGAAAAAAAGTATGATGTCAATTTAAGCACTTTTCTTTTTACAAATACTTTGACTTGTTCCTAGGGGTCTGATTTTCCAGATTAGTGTTACTCAAGTCAATGTGTAACATCAGCTGGATGTTTCTTGACTCTTAAACTAAGGGGCTTCTACACTGGCAGTTTCTTGCAGGCTTTTTGTGTCTCTATTTTTGCCTTTAGGTATTTTGCAGGAATACTGCATTTCAAATTGCCAGTTGATCCCTGGAATCCTTTGGATTTTATTTTGTTTAAATACTTCCTAAACTCAATCTCAGGAACGAAAGGGATTGCTGGAGCTCGTTCCTGCTTCAGTGACTGAACAGAAAATCTTGGAAGGAGAAATGAGTCACTGAAAATGTTTTATGAATTAGTTCAATATTTCCTTGTTTTTATGCTAAGATTCTTCTTCGGATGGTATTAGGTTCTGGAAGAATGAAACAGGCAGGAGATAAATGAGCTAATACCAAGCAGGTCCTGGAATGAAGTATGTTTTTAATTCATGTTGAATGACTCACTTGTACAGTGGTATTTCATATTTTAAAAAATAAAACACAGTTTAGCTCACATAACAGGGATGTATGTGACAGAATTAGAGCTTTTATTTGCAAAATCATATCCTTTCATCTATACTATATTTTAAATTATAGAAGATAAATTTATCAGTTTATTGACTGCTTTCTATATTAGGTTAATTAAATGAACAATATGTGACTGTTTGATGTCTAAAGCTTATTAGCAATATCATTAGCTTTTTAAAAAGTGACAGCTACTGCACATTTTTAGAAAAAGAAAAATAATATATAACATTATTCTCTAATGGTAAAACTGTGCTTTAAAATGTATTTGATGGTATAGATTCTTGCCAATTGAATGGATTTGTTTTCTTTATTTAGCTTTAACTGAGGTATAACTGACAAATAAAACTGTAACACCTTTAAAGTGTACAATATAATGATTTGACACATGTATAAACACTGGGAAATGATCCGAATTACTTAACACATCTGGAATGGGTTAGTTTGAGTGTGAAAGGAATAAAAACCAAAGCATGGGTTAAATTCACGTGAATCCTTTCTCTTTGTATTGGTGTACGGCCAGCACTATTGCTAATTTAGGCACACACTTCACACATGCACCAGGCCACCAGGGAAAGTGTGGATAAATCAGTGCAAATTTGTTTCTGTTGCTGAAAAAAAGTCACAGCATACACCCATCAATGGTTCATCTTAATGCACATGATTATCTTAAGTACTCTGAGTTGGGAATGTCAGTGTTTTTTGTTTGTTTGCTTTTGATTTTTACTTCTAAAAATAATTTTGAATGAAGCTACACTATCTATGGAGAAATTTAGGACCATGCAATGTTTATTTGACTAACAATCACCCTCAGCATTAAGACACTGTATAACAGAATCTTTGTAGGTAAAAGGAAATTAAAAATGTGTTCCAGCTAACGTCCAAATTATGGCTAACAACAGCATTGTTACTGGCAAATGATGTCACCTAGTGAAATCTATTCAATTTTTTAGAATAAGAAAACATTAGCACATTCCAGATTTAAAAGGGCATCACTCACATTTTTGACACTCGGATAGCACCTACATTTTTAGTGTTGTTCATTTATTAGCAATATATTAAAATGCTTCCGTCTTCCTTCTCACCTGAAAATTTAGAAACTCTCTCTGGTGGTATCCAGATAATGTTAAAATCAATATTTGAACTTCAGCCACTAATTCAAGAACAATGTCATGACTTGTTCCATATAGAGACTCAAAGATAAAGTTTTCATCTTTAAGGAGATCAGTAGTTTACTCTTGATCAGATTTTGTTTTCTATATATATGTAGCTAAAAAAAAAAAAAAAGTCCAAAGTAACAATTTGAAGGATGAAGGGTATCATTATGCAGTGTTATATAAACAGCTCTTGAAAACAAAGTTCAGCTCAATGTTATTTTGTTTTATACAAATGAAATGAACAGCTTCTAAAAATATTGCCCATAGCTGTTAAATTAAAACAAAACAAAACAAACAAAAATTGAACATGTGATACAGTTGCAAAAGACACAAAACTCTGTTCTTATTTCACTGGTGCCAAATGGAGTTAGTACTAAAGAAAGAAAAATCATAGCACAGTATATTAATATACAAGGTTATTTTTTTATCGCTGAGTGTAATGAGACACAGACCAAAGGCATTAATGACTAGAAGATTTAAAGATTTACTATATTTAATTTTCCACTATACAATGAAGACCTGTTATGTAAAGTAGCTAATACATCACTAATAGAACAACATATTAACACATATCTAAAACTCGATCATACTAACATTTCAAGCAGGAGCACTGAAAGTCAGAAAAAATCAATCAAAGTTAATAACAAAGAATTAGTCATGAAAGATCAAAGAGCTTAATAGTTACATTTTGAGAATGCATGTTCCTTTTGACTATAAAATAGCTCCTTTACTAATAGCAAAGTACAACCCGATTATGAAATTTGGCAAGGTCTGGGCGAGAAGGCAGAAGGACAGAAAGTACATTTCTGCTTTCCTGTTCTAGGACATTGAGCTTGCCCTTTCATTCCACATGGCTCCTTGCTCTCTGGGAGGAATTAGGCTGCAGAGCAAGTGATGCCACGGTGGCATCAGGACCATGTTGATCATATCACACTGTCAGAAAGGGAAGGTGTGAATTGCAACAGAAGTTACAGTGCCTGACACACTTGGCTTTTAAATGCTGACATGCAGAACAAAACGGTTGGAAATTACTTTGTAGGAGCATTCACAGCTAGGTAACAAATAAAACTCGTATCTTGTGCATGCTAGGAGGAGAAGGCCCTCAAGAAAAGGAACAAAAGCCAAACTCAAAAGGAAGGGAAAAGAAAAGAAAAGTTACAGTGACCATTCCTGGGAACTTACTCAGAGTCTTTGTTCCATAACCGTCGTCACCTAATCCGGGGATGTCCTGCATGGAAGTCCCCAGAGAGAGCAATGAGAGAGGAAGAACAGCCACGGAAGAGGAAGGAAGAAGTCAGTGGAGTTGAAATGGATACTACCATGACAGACCGTGTTGCCTGAGCAATCTGGATCCCAATCTCTCCTACTTTGAAACAGCTTTCGCCCCAAACTCCCTGGACTGAGACTCAAAAATTTGTCAAGTATCTCAAAAGGTTTAAGCAGAAGACTGTCACAAAAGAGCAAGATTTGGCAGATGCCACTTTTGCCCGTTGTCCAGGTTGCCACAGAAATGTACCACTGAGAGCAGTGATCCATTCCAAGGTTCATGACCAATTCTTAGATTTAGTATCCACCAATACTCGCTCACTGCTCGGTAAGAGTTTAACGTTTGTTGGACGTGAAAGAGTGAACAAATACTATTTATCAATATAAGAAATTCAATCACTTCCAATTAGCTAGCATTCCAAAAAAAACACATGTGGCAATGGAATCCAGTATTTCTGTCCAGAATAGACTTCATCTCAAGCCCTAGAGAGTTGCATGATAGAAAAGGCAAACCAGACTCGGTCCTTGGTCACAGATAAATGCTCTTTGGAAGCGAAGTCCCAACTTCTTCAAGTTCCTCTCCAATGCATTCTGCAAAGAAGAGCCACTCCAAGGGAAGGATCCAGACTGCAGCCAAACACTGGTCACAGTAGTAGGCCCTGACCTGCCTGCCTGCCGTGTTTGTTTGCCTAGGCGTGTGGCATTGGGAGCCTACATCATGCGTGTTGCCGGTGAAGGATTTTTTTCTCTTGTGTTGCACGTGACATTCTCTTTGAGAAGCTACTTACGTTCAGGATCACTGGTTTCCTGCTCACTCTGCTCCTTGTTCTTGTAGAATGGGAATTTTCGTGAAAAGATGAAGCTCTTTTTACGCTTGTCATTGAATGACTGTGAAGGAGAAAAGGCATGGGGCAAAAACAGGGGACGTCTAATTGTTGTCACACTCATGCTGACAAAACAACTAGCTTGTAAAAGCAGAGAGAGCTGTCGTGACGCAAGTGGGTAGTCTAAGGAGGTGCCAGAGGGTCCCTAAAGGCAGATTTTATTTTCAAGGAGTGTAAATTCTGAATGATGACACCTTGGAAAAATTGTATTCTAATTTAATACTTCGTTGTAGAAAAATGATGATGGAGAAAAAGTATTAAATTGAAAACAGAAGATCTAGAGTCTCTGTCTGGCTCAATGACTTGCTAGTCCATCACCTTAGACCCGTAACTGAATCTCTCTGAACCTCAGCATCTTCTTCATTTACATAATGATGATAGAAGCTGTTAAGTTGTGAGACTCATGTAAGGTGGTAGAAATGTAAAGTGCTATACAAATGTTATCTTTATCATCATTATTATCATTAGGTAGAAAATATTTTACTAGGACATTGGACACATCAGTGTTCAGATGTCTTTTTAAATAACTTTAATTTGAGTTACTTCAACTTAGATTTAATTAAAACCACCCAGAAAAGTATAGATTTATTATATATGATATTTACAGCTGTTTCACACATAGATAAATAATTATAGCATAACTTTTATTTATAAGTGATTTTAGAGATAACTAAGCCTCAAGCCTTCATGTGTAGACAGGCGGCAGAGGCACAGAGAGGTTGAGTCCCTTGCCAATACCACAGTTAGCTGGTGACACAATTAACCAAAATCTGTTAAAACTGTTGCTAAAGAGGCATTAACTGGATATTCACTTAAGCAAGGGAGATATAATGGCTACTTATCTGTATCCTGATATGATAAAAAATCATGGAAGAAGGACTGTCCTTAAACATGTAAACCACTTCATTAGCTTAAATGAGGCTAGATTTAAAATAATACATATATACATGATATAATACATATATTAGAACTTATTCATTCAAGTGAATATCAGATGCTTGCCTAGAAGACTCCTTAAAAATTTTCATTTATTCCCATGGTTGCTGTTATGTAAATGCTTTCTGGGGTTCTTCTTTGGGAAATGTGTTCAGTCATTTTACAAGCTATAAATCACTCAAGTCTTACTAATTTCATGTTCACTTATCTTTTAAAAAATATGTTTTGCCAGCTTGATTGTCATTCTTATTTGACTGATTTGGCTCTGAGGGTCACTCTCCAAGGAACAAGACATACTACCATATAGGTATTGCAGTGAATGTAATAGACTGAGAGTAATTTGACGAGGAGTATTTGAAAAGAGTTATATCAATGGCAGCTGGTAGAAATAAATGGAAAGCCAGCAAGGTGACTACTTGGAAGAAAAGAATTTGCTTGTATGTATGTATTTGGGCCCATTGGTCTGAATCAGTTATGGGACCCTACGATTTGAAGCTTGAGAAAATGGTGTAAACATCTTATTTTCCTTGTATATTCATATGCTCCTATATCAACATCCATTTTGGTCATCATGTTCATTTAGGACACATTAAAGTACTAAAATGTTGGTGCTCTCACTTAGTGATTTATTATTTTTTCAGTTACTAGAAATTTTCATCAAAGTCAGGGGAACTTAATTTTATGTATCATTAGGAAGGCTTAAAGAAAAACATTAAGTCAAATATTTAATAATTTCTGAAATTAAGGGACATATTTTATACTCAGTATTCAAGAACTAGAAACACATTCTTGAGGGGTGGGGTGGAAGAAATATCACTTCAGAATTTATTACTCTGCCGACAGCGCTTATGCTCATTATGATTTTATTATAATTTGTAATTGAGAATTGGTGTCCAAAGACAAGGACTTCCCCCCCAATTTTTCCAGTTAAAAAATGGTAAGTTCTTAAAGGAACATTAAATATTCTTGCATCACTCCAGTTTCATGCCACTTTTACATTTTAAGCATATATAAACTTCAGTAACTGAAAATAAAAGAAAAAGAAATCATGTAAGAATTAATGACACGTGACATTGCAAGATTATGTTAGACATTTAACTTCCACATTACAGATGACTTGTCATGCAAAAAAAAAAATTTACAAATTTTCATGCAAATACAAAACAATGCCAAGATGAGTAAAGCCTGGGGTTAAAATGTAGACACAGATGGACATGTAGGAAGCCTTTGAGAAACAAAACGGGGCCACGTGCAAACTACATCATTTAAATTGTCTCACGGGGTCAAAGGAAAATGAAAATGTGTTGCCTGTGATACATTCTTTTATCTTTTCAAAGCAGGGGCTGTAATGTGTTAACATTTCCCAAGTATGAAAATGCTGTGTATCATGAGTCATCTGATTGGGACGTAATATTTAGCACCACACTTGTAAAAGAACAGAAAATACATAACAATTCCTCAAAAATAAAATCATCTAACATATCAGTCTTATTACCCAAAGCCATTTTGTACTGAAGTTAAAGAAAAGGTAATGGAACCATTGGTGTTTACATTAATGGACACAAGATCAAATCACTTTAATGCACACTCACAGATATAAAAGTCACGCATTTAGGGTCTTAGTTCAACATTTCAACTATAAGAGGGTATATGTGGTTGACAATGTTTTAACACTATTCTTTATTTTTTATTAGACATGTTTAATACTACTATATAAATTTTTTTTTTTGTTGCTGTTTATTTTTCTTTTAGTAATTTAGAAAAGGAAAATCTGTTACACCACCATTAGGTGAGAACAATAAATTAGCACTTTTACTATTTATAGAACACATGACTCTAAAATGACTGAAGGCTGGTTTATAGCTGTCAATCACACTGATCAAGGTCATTTTTTTCTTTACATTACAATATCTTAAATCCCCATCCATTACTTTCCTGGCAGGAAACTTCTCTGAATAGAGATTTTTAAAATGCCAATCACGTGACAAGTGGCAAATTCGCTTATCTAAAAATTCCATTTTGGAATGTGACCTGAATTATTGAGTTCAAATGAACAAAAGTCCTAAAAACAGCAACAACTAATGTTTATTGAGCAATTATTATGTGTTAGGGTTGGTTCTAAAAGCTCTTCATATGCTAACCTCCACAGTAACTTTACGAGGTTGGAACCATCATTATTCCCATATTATAGATGAGGAAACTGAAGTCTACAGATCTTCTGTAATTTGTCCAGAGACACATACTTGGTGAGTAGGATCTGAATTTGCCAGTATTTCTTGTTCTTATGAGCAAGATAACTTTCTGTAACCAAAGCCTATTTCAAGTTTATATTTAAAACTATTAGCATTTGACTCTCTTGAGTTATACCATAATCGGTCATCATTCCCATAGTTTCACTGCTTGGCAATTATTATTTTTTAGCCATCAGATGCTATTGGCTTCCATAATATTTTTGTGGGTTACCCTTTTTAGATACCCATTTATGTTTTTGAGGGCTCTATTCTATTGTGCTTATTCTTATAATAATGTAAAAAAAAATAAAATAAAAAGTATTTCAATGAAACAGGTTATGAACAGGATTGAAGGGAGGAGATTCAGGAAGTGGGAAGTGATAACTAATGAGTATGGTGTTAGTTTTAGGGGAGATAAATGTGTACTCCAATTAGATTGTGGGGATGGGTGCAGAACCCTATGAATATACTAAAAACAATGAACTGTACACTTTAAGTGGGTGCATTGTATACTGTGTAAATTATATCTCAATAAGCCCATTAAAAAAACAAAACAAATGGAACCCCTCTCCCAAACTCACACCATGGGATGAGAGGAAACAATCACAGCATGTTTTCAATTTTATTTGATGTAAATATTTTTATTTGCGTAAATATTTCTTATCTTTAATTGAATGAAAGGAAACCACCCTTCCCAACCCTTGCAGTCAATCAGATATACATGCCTTGTTTTATCTGATTCTGTTGTGTCTCTGTTAAATGAATACCTTTCATGTTGTGACAGACATTAGAACACCCACACCAGGAGTCAGCATATTATCACTGTCACTCAGAAGAATTTTCTAAATTGTTAGGTCAAATGGCACAAAATTGCCCAGCCTGACCCCACGATGTAATGGCATTTGTGAACTGGCTTAAAATAAAATACACACTCACAAAGAACAAAAGGAAACAAAGCAAAAAACTCAAATTGCTACTTTCCCCACTTGAATCCCATGTTCTTAAGACATGTGAGTGAATCTTGACATATTTTTATCCTTCCCATCCAGAAAGCTTTATAAGCTTGAATATATTTTAGTTTTCTTTCCGTCTTCCTGTTCTAATTTTTCAAGCCTCTAATGTTTCATGGTTCTAAAATGTCACCTTATGACATGAATGTCCTCTGGGCAGAATTTACATTTAAATTTATATTGAGCTCAGACACACCTTTTTTGTGTGGCCTCCTTATTTTTTTATAAATGCTTCTTTCCTCTTAATTCATTCTTATCTTCCCTCCTCTGAAATAATTGTGTTCTTGACATATTGTTACTACAAATTTGGGATACCACATTGTAAAGCAAGAGAGGTTCAAGAACAAGTAATAACGAGACAAATAGGTTAAGGGCAAGACAAGAATTGGCTTGAGATAAATCTGTTCCTAGAAATGTGTCTCTATAAATGTGTGTATACATATATGTAGTGTCCGTAATATTGTCCAATTCAAAAAAGGTTTCTTTTTCAATCTTAAGAATTAATGGATCTAAGCATTGAGCATCCATAGCTGGTAACATCACACACACATGAGGACAATCAGATGATATGTGCTTCCTTATGGGAGAACAAAATATTACTGTAAAGTAGTTCTGTAAACCTCTACATGCAAACAAAAAGAAAACAGAACAAATCTACCTCGCCCAATAAATCTGAATCTAATCAAACCTCTAGATGCAATTACTAGTTTACAGATAAATAAAGAGGACAGAGAAACACAATAAATTAATCTAAAAGGAAATTCTGGAGCAAATTCCCCAATAAAAAACCTGATTTCTTAAATACAAAAATTAAAGAAAACAAGAAAAAAATGGAGGGAAATGTATAGATTGGAAGAGACTTAAGATGAATCAACCAATTGTAATAGACTTCATTTCTGGTTCAAACAAATTATAAAACAAAACAAGCAGTAAAAAAGCATTTATGACATTTATGAGCCAATTTGAGACCTGAAAAAAATACTGGGTATTTTTTAACTCAGTAACTGTTCATTTTTATGTGTGATAATGGTATTGTGGTCATGTCATGTTGAAATATTAAAAGTTGAAATGATCTGACATTTTGGGTTTGCTTCAGAAAATATAGAGAAACATTGTATTCTAATTATTTACCCTCCAAATTGTACATAAAATTTAAATTTAACTCACCCAGTGTATTGTTAGTTGAATCCTGAAACCATTTGGTGTGTGAGTAATGAGCAAATGAGTAAAAACACAGATGTTGCTGGGAAACAGTGTTGTCATTGTGAAAGAAGGGTGAGGTATAAATGTGGAATAGGGGAAGGAGAGCGATAATCTTATGATGATAAATAGTAATTAGATGCATCTGATAAAAACTTAGGATTTTCTAAAAAAGTTTATTTTCTTTCTGTCCATTAAAGGAGCCTAGATGTAATGATACACCAGTAACAAAAAGCACACTGGGTGCTCAGATTTTGTCTTCTAAATACCATTTCCCACAAAAAGAAACTAGTGTTTTGTTTTTTTTTGAGAAATGACTGATTTCATGAACAGTGAAAGTATAAGGTGAGTCTGAAACCCTTTGTTAGACTGGAAAGTAAGAAGTACTAAACAGAGGAAAAAAAATGGCGGCAGAGTGAATGGAGCTACACAGACTATCTCCCAGGACCAAACTGGATTTACAACAAAAATAAAGACAAATCGTTAGGAAGGGGCAACCAGAAGGCAGCCTAGAGGACCATATAACCAGGGACACTGACTCAATCCTGGTAGGCTTGCGAGGACGTGAGAGGGGGCCAGGAGCCCACGGTCCACAGCGGCCTGGGCTGGGACCAGCGGACTCGGTTGGGACCAGGGGACTCAGCTGGAAGCTGCTGCCGCCTTGGCTGCGTCGGCGACCGCGGCTGAGTCCCGCGGACTCGGCTGAGTGCTATGCCCTCGGCTGGTGCCACAGACTTGGCTGCCCTTAGCTGGGAGCAGCGTCTTCAGGTTAAAAGTCCCAGGTGGCTCCATGATGCAGAGTCTGGACAGAGGCAAAATTGGCAGCAGCCACTCACCTTGGGCTCTGGCAGAGGGAAGGCAGACTGGACTGGAACTGTGTTGGGACACTCAGGATTTGGAGGGTGCTCAGAGCTTTTGCTGAGTACAGCCACGCAGGACTGTGGTCTTCTTACTCCTTCCCAGGGCCCTGGGAAGAGGTGGTGGCACCTCCCTTGGAGATTCGCCCCACCTGGTGGCCATTGAAATGCTAATTGAGGCCCATTACAACCAGCATCTGCCCCTCACTCGGGAAATCCTCTTACACTGAGCACCGGAGAAAGGTTTTCAGGCAACTCAGAAACCAAGGTTCTTCAGGTGACCTCTACTAATAGCCTCCAGGCAAAAAAAAAAAGCTAGAGGAAAGATAAGACTTGACAGTGGTGTTTAAAGTGGGTCCTCCCTGCCTCATCCAAACCCAGGAGAGGAAGCCACAAACAGCAGAACACCAACACCCACAGGGAAAGTTTGGCAGGCTCCAAAGCACACTGTGATAGCCAAAATGGTGAAAAACAGAAACAAAAGCCAAATGAAAGAACAAAAGACCTCGACCGAAGATGAGATAAATGAGGTGCAGTTAAGCAAGTTAACAGAACTAGAATTCAGAGCCATGATCTTGAGGAAGCTCAACAGCATGTGTAAGGACATGAGCACCATGAGTAAAGACATAAAAATGTTGGAAATCAACCAGTTGGAAATTAAAAACGACATATCAGAAATGAAAACACATTGGAAGGTCTAAACAGCAGAGTAGAGGAAGCTGAGGACGGGATCAGTGAATTAGAAGACAGGGTAGAAAAAATCAACCAATCAGAAAACCAAAAGGAAAAAACGATTAAAAAACAGGAAGACAGCTTAAGAGAACTGTGGGACAACTGGAAACATAATAATATTCGCATCATAGAAGTCCCCGAGAAGAAGAAAATGAGTAAGGGTTAGAGAATATATTTGAAGAAATAGTGACAGAGAACTTCCCTAAATTGGTGAAGGAAGAAGGCATTCAAGTTCAAGAAGTACAGAGAGCCCCAAGTAAGAAGAACCCAAACAGGCCCACACCAAGACACATAGTAATTAAAATGCCAAAAATTAAAGACAAAGAGAGAATCCTAAAAACAGCAAGAGATAAGCAACAGGTTACCTACAAAGGAAACCCCATAAGGCTCTCAGCTGACTTCTCATCAGAAACACTACAGGCCAGATGGGAATGGCATGAGGTAATCAAGGTCATGGAAAACAAGGATCTGAATCCAAGACTACTCTACCCAGCAAGGCTATCATTCAAAATGGAAGGTCAAATAAAGAGCTTCCCAGACAAAAAAAGGCTAAGGGAATAAATTAGCACCAAACAAGCACTGCAAGAAATGTTAAAAGGACTACTGTAATTGGCAGGAGAAATGGGAAGAAAAATAGAACCACATAAAACAAAAATGGCAATAAATAAGTACATATCAATAATCACCTTAAATGTAAATGGATTGAATGCTCCCCTAAAAAGACACAGAGTAGCTGATTGGATAAGAAAGCATGACTCATCTATATGTTGGTTACAAGAGACCCACCTCACAACAAAAGACTCACATAGATTGAGAGTGAAGGGATGAAAAAAATCTTCCAAGAAAACGGAAAGGAAAAAAAAGCTGGGGTAGCAATACTCATATCTGATAAAATAGATTTCAAAATGAAGGCCATAACTAGAGACAGAGAAGGCCACTACATAATATTGAAAGGATCTACCCAACAGGAAGATATAACCTTGATAAACATATATGCACCCAATATAGGAGCACCAAAATATTAAAAATCTTCTGAAGGACTTCAAAGAAGAAATTGGTAGCAATACAATCATAGCAGGGGACTTCAACACCCTGCTGACATCATTGGATAGATTCTCTAGACAAAAAATTAGCAAGGAAACAGAGACTCTAAATGAAGCACTAGACCAAATGGATTTAATAGATATCTACAGAGAATTACACCCCAAAACCACAGAATTCACATTCTTCTCAAGTGCACATGGGACATTCTCAAATATAGACCACATGTTAGGGCACAAACTAAGTCTCTACAAGTTCAAAAAGACTGAAATCCTATCAAGCATCTTCTCAGATCACAATGGCATGAAACTAGAAATCAATTGTAAGAAGAACATACAAAGACATTTGAACACATGGAAGCTAAATAGCATGCTATTAAACAATGAATGGGTCACCGAGGAGATCAAGGAAGAAATCAAAAACTTCCTGGAAACCAATGAAAATGAAGAGACAACAACACAAAATCTATGGGATGCAGCAGTTCTGAGAGGGAAGTTCATAGCACTACAGGCCTACCTCAAGAAACAAGAAAAATCTCTAATAGACTATCTAACCTCACAACTTAAAGAACTAGAGAGCAAACAAAAAGAAAACCCCAGAGCAAGTAGAAGGAAATAGTAAAGATCAGAGCAGAAATAAATGACATAGAGACCCCCCCCAAAAAAAAAAAATCAAAGGATCAATAAAACAAAGAGCTGGTTTTTTGAAAAGATAAACAAGATTGATCGACCCTTAGCTAGACTCACCAAGAAACAAAGAGAGAGAACCCAAAATCAGAAATGAAAGAGGAGAAGTAACAACAGACACCATAGAAATACAAAAGATTGTTAACAACTACTATGAACAATTATATGACAACAAATTTGACAATCTAAGCGAAATGGCCAAATTTCTAGAAACACATAGTCTCCCAAAACTGGACCAGGGAGAGATAGAAAACAAACCAATATCAACAGAAGAAATTGAAGATGCAATCAAGACTCCCCCAGCAAACAAAGGCCCAGGACCAGATGGCTTCATGGGGGAGTTTTACCGAACATTCAAACAAGAACTAACACCCATTCTCCTCACACTATTTCAAAAAATTCAATAAGAAGGAAGACTTTCAAACTTGTTTTATGAAGCCAGCATAATTCTCATTCCACAACCAGAAAAAGACACTACAAAGAAAGAAACTACAGGCCAATATCCCTGATGAATATAGACGCCAAAATCCTCAACAAAATACTAGCAAATTGGCTCCAGCAATACACCAAAAAAATTATCCACCATGACCAAGTGGGATTTATCCCAGGGATGCAAGGCTGGTACAATATTCACAAATCAATAAACGTGATACACTGCATAAATAAAATGAAGAATAAAAACTGCATGATCATATCAATAGATGTTGAAAAAGCCTTCGACAAAATTCAGCATTCAATTCTGATAAAAACACTCAACAATCTGGGAATAGAGGGATCATATCTAGACATAATAAAGGCCATATATGAAAGACCTACAGCCAACATCATACTCAATGGGCAAAAACTAAAAGCATTTCCCTATGAACAACAGGAACAAGACAAGGAGGCCCACTTTTGCCACTCTTATTTAACATAGTACTGGAAGTCTTAGCCACAGCAATCAGACAGGAAGAAAAAATAAAAGGGATCCAAATTGGAAAGGAGGAAGTGAAACTGTCATTATTCGCTGAAGACATGATACTATATGTAGAAAACCCCAAAGACTCTATCAAAAATTTACTAGACTTAATTAATGAATTTGGCAAAGTAGCAGGATACAAAATTAACGTCAAGAAATCGATGGCATTCTTATACACCAATGATGAACTCACAGAAAGAGAAACTAAGAAAACAATCCCATTTACCATTGCGGCAAAAAAATTAAGATATCTAGGAATAAAGTTAACCAAAGAAATAAAGGACCTATTTGCAGAAAACTACAGGTCATTGAAAAAAGAAATAGAGGAAGATATAAAAAAGTGGAAGCACATATCCTGTTCATGGATTGGGATAATTAACATCATTAAAATGTCCATATTACCCAAAGCAATCTATAGATTCAATGCAATCCTCATCAAAATACCAACGGCATACTTCACAGAATTAGAACAAGTACTTCAAAAGTTCATGTGGAACCTAAAAAGACCTCGAATAGCCACAGCAATTTTGAAAAGGAAGAACAAAGTTGGAGGGATCACATTACCAGATTTCAGGTTATACTACAAAGCCACCGTAATCAAAATAGCCTGTTACTGGCCCAAGAATAGGCATATAGATCAGTGGAACAGAACAGAGAACCCAGAAATGGACCCAAGGCAATACGCTCAATTAATATTTGACAAAGGTGGCAAGAGCATACAATGGAGTAAGGACAGCCTCTTTAATAAATGGTGCTGGGAAAATTGGACAGCTACATGCAGAAAAATGAAACCATCAACTTACACCCTACACAAGAATAAACTCAAAATGCATAAAAGACTTAAATGTGACTCATGAATCCATAAAAATCTAGAAGAAATTGTAGGGAACAGAATTTCAGACATCATACGTAGCAGAATTTTCATCACCTAAGGCAATAGAAACAAAGGAGAAAATGAACACATGGGACTACATCAAACTCAAAAGCTTCTGCACAGCGAAAGATACAATCATCAAAATGGAAAGACTACCCACTGTATGGGAGAGCATAATTGCCAATGATATATCAGATAAGGGGTTAATTTCCAATATATATAGAGTGGTCATACAACTCCACAAAAGGAAGACAAAGAACCCAATTAAAAAATGGGCAGAGGAGTTGAATAGACACCTCTCCAAACAGGACATACAAATGGCTAAGAGACATATGAAGAAATGCTCAACATCACTAATCATCAGAGAGATGCAAATTAAAACAACAATGAAGTATCACCTCACACCTGTCAGAATGGCCGCCATCAACAAATCATCAAACAAGTGTTGGCGATGGTGTGGAGAAAAGAGGACTCTAGTACACTGCTGGTGGGAATGCAGACTGGTGCAACCACTATGGAAAACAATATGGTGTTACCTCAAAAAATTAAAAATTGAACTTCCATTTGACCCAGTGATCCCACTTGTAGGAATATACCTTAAGAATCCTGAAACACCAATTAGAAAGAATATATGTACCCCCATGTTCATAGCAGCACTATTTACAATAGCTAAGATCTGGGAACAGCCCAAGTGTCCATCAGTAGACGAATGGATAACAAAGCTGTGGTACATATACACAATGGAGTGCTACGCAGCTCTAAGAAAGAAAGATCTCTTATCCTTTGAGACTACATGGAGGGAGCTGGAATGTAAAGTTCCTAAGTGAAACAAGCCAAACAGAGAAAGACAAGTATCATATGATCTCACTTATTTGTAGAATATAATAAACATAACAGTCTGAGGAATGGGGTAGTCCCAGTGATGTGGAAGTGGGGTACAGACTGACAATCCCCAGAAGAGGGGGTTGTGGGGGAGAGATAAACCACAGAACTTATATGCATGTATGCATGAACAGTGGACATGGACAACAAACTGGGGACAGGGCATGGAGGGAGGGGGAGGGGGAAATCAGTGGGGGCAAAAGGAGAAACATCTATAACAAAAATTAATTAATAAAAAATTAATTAATTAAAAAAAGAAGTACTAAACACAAAACAATACAAAATTTAAAAACTTAAAACCAGAACAGCCAACCTAGATAACTTGAATATTACAATAAATATGACAGAGATGGAGTATAACATATTGAATTAAACTAGAAATTCATGAGTCCAGGCAGATTATCATCAAGGCCTAAGTTAGTTAATTAAAAATGGGAAGCAAGAGAATACTTCAATACAGTAGAATGTCAACTAATAACTATAGAAGGAATTTGATAAAGTCAGGAAGTCATCATTTTCAACTACCATAATAATAATTCAGACAAGAATCATCAATGGTTACTAAAACTATTGATTGAAAGTTTGTTGGGGAACAGGACATTTATCTCCTCACAGATTCCTTAATTATTACAAAGTGGGTAAAGTTGCCTTTATAGTGGAGTAATCTGGCAGATACCACCTTAACCAAGAGACCAAATTTAGCACCACCAAATAGTGGGATAGATCAACACCATGTCCCTCTTGATGGGAAGGACTGAAAGGTACACAATGTTACTCATGTAGTGTTCCTACCAAAAATGTATTAGTTGCAGCTAACTATGAAGAAATAATCATGCAAATTAAAATTAAGAGACTATTCTTAAAATAACTCAGTGTCACTAGAAACACAAAAAGTTAAGGAACCATTCTAGATTAAAGGAGGTTAAGGAAATAGGACAGCCTGGCTGGTGTGGTTCAGTGGTTGAGCATCGACCTATGTACTAAGAGGTTACCAGTTCAATTCCTGGTCAGAACACATGCGCAGGTTGTGGGCCAAATCTCCAGTGGGGGGCATGTAGGAAAGCGGTCAATCGATGTTCTCTCTCATTGATGTTTCTTTCTCCCTCTCTCTCTAAAATCAATAAAGAAAAAAAAAAAAGGAAATAGGACAAGCAAAATGCAATGTGTGAATGTGTGGTCCTGGATTGAATTCTGGATCAGAAGAAAAAAGTCACAGTTTCTAGGACTTCCTTTAAATAAATCAAGATCGATCTATCTATCTATCTATCTATCTATCTATCTATCTATCTATCTATCTAGATGTATATCTACATATCTATATATCCCCTCATATATATTCTTATACATATGAGAATATACAAAACAAAATTGACCATGAGTAGGTAGTTGTTAAAAGTGAGAATTAGGTACAAGAGGTTTATGATTCTATTCTTTCTACATTTTTATATGTTTGAAATTTTTTCATAATAATGAACTGTGATTCATAACTTATATCATATACTAAAACTATCTAGAGATAGGTTGTAGGCCTAAGTGTAAAAGTTCAAATTATAGAATTCCTAGAAGAAAACATTGAATATATTTATAATCTGAGGTAGGCAAAGATTCCTTGGATGGAGAATAAAAGAACAAATAACAATTTTAAGAAGTGGTAAATTGGATCTAATCAAAATAAAAACCTTTTGCTCTTCAAAAGAGGTCATTAAGAAAAAAAAAGGCAAATCACAAACAGAAACAATATTTACAATACATATAGGTGACAAATGATTTTTATTTGGAGTATTTAAAAACTCTTACAACTTAACATAAAAAAAAAAAATCCAATAAAAAATGGGCAAAAAACTTAATTAAACACAACATAAGATATGTGTATGGCCAATAAACAAATGAGAAACATCATTAGTCATCAGAAAAATGCAAATTAAAGCCAATGAGAAAACCACTTCATGCCCACTAGAGCAGAGAAAATAAAAAAATTGACAATATCAGGTGTTGGTAAAGATGTGAAGCAATTACAACTCTTGTATAAACCTTAAAAATAGAATAGCCAGTTTGAAAAATGATATAGCCAGTTTGAAAAATAGTTTAGCAATTTCTTATAAAGTTAAACCTATGACCCAGAAGTTCACCTCTGAATATTTATTTATTCAAGAGAAAAAAATATGTCCACCAAAAGGTGTATATACGATGTTCATAATTACTCTGAACTGGAAACTACTCTAATGTCCATCAATAGGTAAATTGATAAACTGTGGTATGTTGATATAGTGGAAAACTACTCAGCAATAAAAAGAACTGGATTACTGAATTACAACATGGATGAATCTGAAAAGTATTATGCTAAGTGATAGAAAGCAGTCATAAAAGTGTATTTATGTATGATTCCAATTACAAGAAGATCTGGAACAGAGAAAACTGAGCTATGAGTAGAAATCAAATCATGAGGAGTTGAGAACAGAGTCATCCATTTTTATCAGGGTTAGAACCTTGACACCTCCCAAAAATATATTTCTAGCCTAGGGTACTCTCTTAAATGTATATAGATATATCTTCTATATCTTTATTTGGGTCGTGGTTATAGAAACTCTTTCCCTTTGTCTATGTTGTGGACACTGAAAGATCTTTAAGGTTATGCTCAGGTGTTCTATGTAAGGTTGTCACAGTAAATACCACTCATTTTTGCATATTTTTTTTCTACCTCATTTTGATCTCAGAGCAGGTACCACATTGCTTTCATTTCTGTATCTCCAAGATCTAGAGCATGGTAGATACTCAATAATTATTCTCCAAATAAATGCATGAACCAAAGCAATCGGAAATATTGGGAGAAGGTTGGGCAAAAAAAAAAAAAAAGAGGGAAAAGAAGGGTGGGAAGAAATGAACATCTGTAGAAAAGGGGGAGGAATAATGGAAGGATAAAAACCACAGTCAAATGAATAATATTTTTAAATTGCATTTCTCCACAGTTATCATCTCTCAGAATTTGTTTTTCTTATGAACTTTATCTCATAATTCTATGCTCAATGATCTGACTTAGTTTTAGTTGCCATTTATTGCCAATAATAAAAATGTTGTGGCTCAGCTATTTGCTATATGTATTTTTGCATAGTACCATATTTTCAGCTCCTGCGTTCATTATTTGAATAATAGAAAAGTTGAAAAGATTTTAGTAGTATTCAAAACTACAAAAAAATCTGCTATTTAACTTTCCTTTTCTAACTTTTTTACCCTAATCAATCTTTATTTCTCTTTTTAACTAAAAAGATTAGTTTGTTAAAAATGCTTTTTCTACTGACAAATGAAGCATACCTCTTTTAGGGAAAATTTGTAAGAAATAGAAGAAAATTCTATTATTGGGAAACAAATCATCTTTAGTAGTATTGTTTTTTGTGTGTGTTTAAAAAAATTTGTTCTGTTTAAATTTAGTTGTCTTATATAATCTATGGAATTTAAAATTCTGACTTTATTTACTATTATAACACATAGCAAAGTATCGTGGGAAAGGGCTTTGGAACTGAGCTGTTTGACCTTAGGAATGTTATTTAATCTCTGAAGCTCAGTTGTATTTAAATATAAGGTATCTTATCATAGGGCCCGACATTTAGTAAAGCTTAATAAAAAGGAGTCAATTATTTTAGTGGTAAGAGTACTTTCCCACATCACTAGAGAGATTTTGGAAGCAGCTTTAATAAATGCATAACAATGGAATGAAGTTAGCAATTAACAACAGAAAGAAATTTGGGAAATCCCCAAATATGTGAAAATTAAAAAACAAACAAACCACTCTCAAAATTAATCAGATCAAAGAAGAAATTGTAAAGAAAATAGTAAATACTTTTAGATGAATGAGAATAAAGACACAAGATACCAAAACTTATGGGATGCAGCTAAAGAAGTACGTAGAGGGAAATTTATAGGTGTAAAATGTCTATATCAAAAGAGATCTTAAAAAAATAAATCTCGCCCTGGCCAGTTTGGCTCAGCAGTTAGAGCATCAGCCTGCGGTCCAGAGAAACCTGGGTTTGGTTCCCGCTAAGGGCATGTACCTCGGTTGCAGTTTGTCCCTGGTCCTGGTTGGGTCATGTGGGTGGCAGCCACTCGATGTGTCCCTTTCAAGTCGATATTTCTCTCTCTCTCTCTCTCTCCCTCCCGCTCTATCTGAACAAAAAATAGAAAAATGTCCTCGGGTGAGGATTAAAAATAAATAAATAAATAAATAAATAAATAAATCTCAAATTAATAATCTAATCTTTTACCTGAAGACACTGGAAAAAAGCAGACCAAACAAAACCTAAAGCAAGCAGTAAATGGCAATAATAAAGATTAGAGTAGAAATGAATAAACTGGAGAATAGAAAAAGAAAAATCAACAAAACTAAAAGTTGATTCTTTGCAAAGATTATGAAAATTGGTAAACCATTAACTAGACTAAGAGAAAAAAAGGAAAAACTCATTAGTAAAATAAGGAATAAAATATGTTACTACTGATTTTATAGAAACAGAAAAATAATAAGAGAATACTATGAACCTTATAATTTTTTGTATATAAATAAATTAGATAATTTACATAAAATGGATAAGTTTCTAGAAAAACTCAAACCACCAAAACTGATTGAAGAAGAGCTACAACTATGAATAAACCATAATAAGAGAATACTATGAACCTTATAACAAATAAAAGAGTTTGAATTAGTAATTTAAATAACTATCCACACACAAAGACAAGTTCAGGTGGCTTCACTGGTAGATTCTAACAAACATTAAAAAAGAATAAATACAAATTCTTTGCAAACTCATCCAAAATATAGGAAAGGGAACACTTCCTAATTCATTCTATGAGGCTATCATTACCCAGATACCAAAACCAGAAAAGACACCACAAGAAAATATGGCTAAAACCTAATGTATCTTGTAAACATAATGACAACATACTCAAGTGGATTTACCACAGTTAACTGAAATATTCCTACTGTGGCCTTATAAGGGCATGTACCTGGGTTGCAGGTTTTAATCCTGGCTCAGTTAGACTAACGTGGGAGGCAACCAATCAATGTGTCTCTCTCGCATCAATGTTTTTCTCTCTCTCGCCCTTTCACTCTATCTAAAAATCAATGAAAAAATATCTTCAGGTGAGGTTAAAAAAATAAAAAATTAAATATTCCTATATGCTGCACACTTCTGTAGTTTTCCATTAGTAAGTACTCTATGTTGCAATGAATATACATTTTTTGAATTTCAAAGTATTTTCTTAGGATAGGTTTCTAGAATTTGATTTAGAGTTAAAAATTGTGGATAGTTTAAAAATTTTGACACATTGTCAAATTGCTTTCAAGATAATCTGTACTAATTGACATTTCCATCAGCAGCCATTTATTTTTAATTTATAATTGGTTTCACTGATGTGTTCTGACCACTTTTATCCTCTTCTAATATCCCCTACATTCTCCTAATTACTACATTATAATATAAGGATTCTATGAAAAACCTACATTTAAAGTCTGTTAGCTGTGAGCAAGATTTATTTAATCAAGTTATAAGGAAAGTTAAGTTCTGTTTTTTTACTATCAAATTCTCTGCTTGAAGGCTTTTTCAAGAGAGATTATTTGTCAAAAAAGTATAAACTTTACATTAAAATCTGAAGCTATAAGGCAATTAAAAATTTATGAGAATAATATGTTTAAGTTCAGGGCATCATATCTAGGGAGTGAAATTGCTGGTCAAGCCATTACTCCTGAGTAGCCCAGAGGTATTGTGCCAGCACTACTCTAATAAATGGAAAAGAAAGACGCTGATTTTAGCCATAATCTGTTACTGTTGACATGCATTCTCTAAGTGGCCTGAAGATTCTTTCAAACTTGCTCCTGGTTTTTATTTTTTATTTAATTTTTTAGGAGGCTGGGGAAGGGAGGATGCTTTCATTCTGGATATAGGGCTTGGGCAAGCAACATTTAGTATGAATCTATTTGCTAAGATTCAAACTACTTCAGCATGAATGTGGCCATGACCTCAAACTGGGGGAATGAAAGTATCAGAGAATCAAACACCAAAGATATTTGCACTGTGTAGTCTACTCCACATGTGTTTCTTCCACAGTCCGTCCTGCCTTACAAACTGGAAACTTTGTGAGGTCATTGGAGATAAATGAAAATTGAGTTCTTCAAGTTTATTGTACCTTCATGCTGTTGTCAGCTATGAGGGGAGGGGTGTCACACTTTCATTTATTTATTAATACATTTATAATTTTTCATTGCCACTTTATTAATACATTTATTTATGAATTCCTATGATGTCCTTTTATGTGCTGAGCCCTCTGCTGAGCCCTTAGCAATTTGATCTTCATTTAAATAGATAATGACACTTGTGATTAGTGCTTGTAATGCATTCTGACAACATATTATTTTCTTTGTCAATTTGTGCACCATTTTGTGTGGTAGATTCTATAGGAAATTGCCAGGGTATGTGACTTCAATGAATTGCTTCATAATTCTAGAATTGTTCAGCAGTTCATCATTAAGCCATAAAATACTATGTCTTATATAATAACCCATAGAATATGAAAACAACGACAACAAAAAAGAAGCAAAAATCCAAAAATCCTTATTTCCTACTTGCCTCACTTTCTAGGTATTCTCATCACTGGGACACATTAGAATTAGCTTTAAATTCCCATGTGTTATATAGAGAAATGGAGATCAGAAAGGTTGAGTGGATCAGATGTTGGTCACTGCCAATTTCTTGCTTTCTAAAGTTAATGGTTTTTGTGCCTTCCCTTCCCTTCCCCTTTAATTGAAATTTACTACAATTCATAGGTTCTTGTCAATGCCCGGAGGGCTAAACCTGCAAGATGTGGCTGTCAGCACATAGTAGGAACAGCAGAAGGAAAAGCTCTGGGACTCACAGCTTACAGGTGTTGGGCAAGAAGAATGCCTTTCAGGAGCCAGAAAAGTCAACAAATCTTCACAGGGGTAAGAATCAGGCTCAGGAGAATGAATAGTGTGACTTGGGCAAGTCACCTCACATCTCTGGCTTGTTTCTCTGTAAAACAAGGTGCTTAGACCAGCTGACCTCCGAGGTTTCTTTAATTTCTATCATTCTCAAATTCTGAAGCCTCTTTCAAAGTCAATTTTTAAATTCCTTTTTATTTCCTTTCTATTTTAACATTCTCTAAACGCATGGACAATTGAGAGGGTTCTTTTATTTCTATGATTTTTTTCTCCTCCAAAATCTGGAGTTTGACAAAATAGCTAATATCCTAACCTTAATAAAATCCCATCTTAATGATCTTTAATGAACCTTAACTGAGCACCCACCAGGTTAGGCTTCTTTGACTATTCTAGTCCTTTCCTGCCTCATCACCCACAGTCATCCAGTTTGAGATTGAACATTTCCTAATTGCCTTATTGATGTTAGCTGTTCGTTTGTATCATCTGCAGCCCGCCTCTGTAATACCAGCACCCTGTCTTACAACTTTCTTTTGCACTTCCCACAGTGCCCTAAAACAATGCATGGAGCAAAATCAATAACACGTCCTTGGTAATCATAATGGTATTTCTTTTTTTTACACGAACATTTGTTAAATGCTTACCCACATGGCAGGTACTTTTCTAAGTGACTAACATAGATTAACCAAGTACTTTGCACATATCCTCATCATTTAGTGGCTATAAATTGTGTCCACATTTTACACACAAGGAAACTGAAGTATAGAGTCTGGGTCATTACTCAGGGTTTACACAGCTAATAGTCATGAGTTAAGTTTCATACCCAAGCTGGACGCTCCAGAGTTGAGCTCTTAAACACTATGCAAAATTGCCTTTTCTGTGACTGCTTGCAAAGATTCCAAATATGCGTTCCCCTCTGCTGTCAGCATAGAGCCATAATAACCATGGCCAAGAATTTCTCCAGGCAAATTACTTTCTGTGGAATTTTGTACTTTGTTTCTGAAGCATAATCTCTGTTGCTTTATTCTTTTCAAATAGTTCAGACAATGAGATTTCCGTGACGGGTTCCCCAGGGGTAACAATAACACCGAGTGCTTCCCACTAGTATGAAATAATATGCTTATTTGCAGGGAGCATGTCACTCCTCCATTTCATTTCTTCATTCCCAGAAATGTCAGTTCTCCTGCAACTTTCTCAAGGTAATCCCTGTCCTTTTTGGTAATCCCTGAGGCCAGTCTTCACTGGCTGATCCTATATCCCCACCCTGAAGGTGATGTGACTTCTATGAGGCCAGCAGGGAAGCTATAAGCTGATTTACCTGTGCCAGGAAAAGACCCTCACTCAAATCCACACATTGATTCACACCAATGGAAAGTGACAGATGCTCTATCTTTCTGCCCTGTTTCCACTGCTGTCTGTCCAAGTACTTTTGGAGATAAGCACCTCTCATGAACCTTCTCCTGACAGAAGGCGTTTCTAACTATGCCAGGCCCCTCTGCCCTAGGCAGTTATATCCATTTATTCGTGCACCAAATATATAGTGAGCATAGGCACGGGCCAGGTGTTGGGCCAGGAGCTGGAGCTACAATACACTCTAAAGGACCTCACAGTTCAGTGATGGAGAGACATTCCCAAGGTATGAGGACAATTTGACAGTGTGTGCAAGGACAGCAGAATAAGTTCTGCTTTGGAGGGAGCAAGGGGTGAAACATGAACTATATATTAAAGAATAGATCATCATTCACCAAGTGAGACAGGAAGAGAGGGAGGTTATTTCACCAGCAAAAGGAGTTAGGGAGAGATCTTGAGTGTTCTGTAATAATTCAGGGTGTCTTTTCTTCAATTAGAATGTAAACTTGAATTTACGAAGCTGCTTCTCTCTACCATGGTCAGTATACATCTTGTAAATATTTTGTGCTAATTATCTCACTGGATCCTCCTCACAATTTCATCACACACACATGCGCGCACACACACACACATTCAAACACCTCTGTCTATGTTAACACACATATTCAAGTAAGGAAACTAAGGCTGAGACAGGTAACATCATTTTCCCAGGTGGTAAATGGCAGACTTAGATTCAAACTCAGCTCTCTCAGACTCAAAAGCCCAAACTTCACACTTTTTTGCTGCTGCTGTTTGCACTTTTCCAGGGCTGAGTAGAGAGCAGGCCCCTAAGCGAGTTGTCCAAGGAAAGAACTGGCTGACAGGTAGTTGTCCAGGGCAAGGGAACTATGCCATGTCCTATTGCAGGCAGGAAGGGAGGGACCAATGACTTCATTTCACTGTCTGCTTTGTTCAAACGGAAGCAGGTGATGGTACAGGTGAGGCCAGCATCACATCGCTCTATACTCCCAGGTATTTGTGAAGTGAGGAGTGTGCACAGAGAAGTGATAAGAGCCAGGCCTGGGGCCAGACAAGCCCAGGCAGGCACACTGCTTGTCTGCTACACACATTTTCTTTCTGAGCGTCTTCCTTGCAAATGTTTGATTCAAGTCACTGGCTGTGTGGAGTTAATTATGTAACCTTTTCTAGAATTTATTTTCCTTGTCTGTACCATGAATTTAATCAGGATAATCATTATTTGAAATAAAAAGTCCTTTTCGTTTCTTTCTTTTCTTTCACCCTCCCCTCCCCTGCCCTCCCCCTCCCCTCCCCTCCCCTCCCCTCCCCTCCCCTCCCCTCCCCTCCCCTCCCCTCCCCTGTCTTCCCCTCCCCTCCCCTCCTCTCCCCTCCCCTCCCCTTCCCTTTCTTTGAGGCCTACTTTCTTTTTTCTTAATCCTCACCGGAAGACATTCTTCCTTTTTTTTTTGTTCAGATAGAGTGGGAGGGAGAGAGAGGATGAGAGAGACAGAGAGAGAGAAACATCAACGTGAAAGGGACACATCAAGTGGCCGCCATCCACAGGACCCAACCAGGGCCGGGGACAAACTGCAACCAAGGTACGTGCCCTCAGCGGGAACCGAACCCGGGTCTCTCCGGACCGCAGGCCGATGCTCCAACTGCTGAGCCAAACCAGCCAGGACGAGGCCTAGTTTCTATGTACATAGTCCGGGAAGCTTTCTTTGGTTCACTTTCCACCTCCAGACTGGAAAGGGAGCCCTGTCTCCTTTTATAGCTACTGGCATTGGCACTATCTTTGGCATCCTCTTAAACCCCTGGTTTTTATTCCTTTTCTTTTTCTTTCTTTCTTTTTGGTTGGTCAGTAATGTACCATATTTATTTTGACCCCCTACATTCATTTCTCCCACTCCCTATCCCCTACCTTTGGCCATCATGGATCTGTTATTTTTATCTGTGAGGTGTGAGTGTTTTGTTTTGTTGTTTTGTTATTCCACATACTGTATAAGAAACATCATGTAGTATTTACCTTTCTCGACTTATTTCACTCAGTATAATTCCCGAGGTCCATATCTGTCACAAATGGCAAGATTTCATTCCTCTTTATTAAATAAAGAATAATATTCCATTATTCCATTCCACGTATATAGCACAATTATTTTTATCCTTTCGTCCACTGATGGACACTTAGGTTGTTTCCATAACTTGGCTATTATAAATAATACTAACATGGGGTGTATATGTCTTTTGGAGTTCATGCTTTCATTTTCTTTGAATAAATACCTAGGAGTGGAATTGCTGGATCACACAGTTCTATTTTTAATTTTTTGAGACGCTGCCATACCGTTTTTTATAGAGGCTGCACCAATTTACAATTCCACCAATGGTGCACAAGAGCTCCCTTTTCTCCACATTCTCACCAACACTTGTACATTTTTGTCTTTTTGATAATAATCATTCTAACAGGTTTGAAGTGATATCTTATTGTGGTTTTGGTTTGCATCATCAACATCATCAATCTTCACCACCACCATCGCTGGTAACACATGAGGGTCAGAGAATTAACTTGCTTTGCTTGTGGGGCTTACTGTCTAGTGGCGGACAATAGGCAAATATTCAGACGACACATGCCATGGAAACTCAGAGGAGAGACTCCTGGCCCTGGCCCTGGCCCCTCCTATCTATGTGAGCTTAGGAAAGTCTTCTTTCCTCCCTGTGCATCAGCTTCCTCTCTGTCAATCAGGGGGACAAATGGGGTGACTTCGAAAGTCCTTTAGGCTGTGGAACTGTTTCCTCTGCCTGTTCCCTCCTCACCCTCCTGCCTTCAGCTAGGAGAGGTTCTCAGCTTCACCCTCTTGGATGACGAGTCAGTTTCATGAACTGACAGTTTGAGCTTTGTCTCCCACTATCTGACGTCAACTCCATACCTAGGCACAAGAGATCACCTGTGATATTTGGAATAATTGAGGGCAAACCAGTAAGTACAATCATAAATAGTATTCTTTGTAAAGTTGTGCTTGATTGAACAATTCTCACTCACCTCATGTGTGAATGGAAGGAGGGATTACTTACAAATGCAGGCAAATCCATCACAGGGGAGACTACTGGACCCTCAGCCAATAGCCTCATTTTAGTAGGATGAGTCATGGGAATTGGGACTCCCACTGGGAGTTCAGTTACGTGGCAGGTGCGTGGAAAGGGGGTTTCTGTCTCGGGCACTTTTGTCTAGCCCACACTGCCTCCCATCTACACATGTCCTCTGAGATTCATTTCATGTACTATATGCCAGTGGACTGTGTTTTCAAAGACAAGCAGAGCCCGTCAGAGGAGTGTATCGCAGGTCTAGAGAGAACGTGAGCAGCCCAAGATTTTCTCACTGGTTCATTTCTTGAGGAGAGAAAAATCAAACATATTTGCTAAACTTCAAATAGCAGCTGATAAAAGTGCAGATTTTTACTTGGCTAGGGTTTGAATTCCTCTAAGATTTTAGAGTGCAGAGATAAAAACCATGAAAACACATCAACACAGCTCAAGGAAAGGGAAATGATTTCAAAACCTCCAACACTTAAAAAAATTTTTTTTTCTTTATTGATTTTAGAGAGAGAGGAAGGGAGAGGGAGAGATATAGAAACATCGACTGGCTGTCTCCTGCATGCCTCCCACTGGGGATTTGGCCCACAACCTGGGCATGTGCCCTGACCGGGAATCGAACCAGCGACCTCTTGGTGCGTGGGTCGATGCTCAACCGCTGAGCCACACCAGCCGGGCCCAACACTTCCTTTTAAGAACAATATCTCTCTTTCCTACTCCCACTTTCCTCCCTCCCGCACTTTTCCTATTCATGTTCATGTCACAGCCCAACAGCTTCATTGTTATTTCTGTACTAGACACCAGGGATCCCAGGGTGAGTCTGTCACTGTAACTATTTAAAACTTTCAAACCACAGAGAATGCTGCTTTTTTTTTTTATCCTCACTCGAGGACATTTTTCCATTTTTTATTCAGGTAGAGTGGGAGGGAGAGAGGAACAGAGAGAGAGAGAGAGAGAAACATTGATGTGAAAGGGACACATCGAGTGGCTGCCACCCGCACGACCAACCAGGGCTGGGGACAAACTGCAACCAAGGTACATGCCCTTAGCGGGAACCGAACCGGGGTCTCTCCAGACCGCAGGCTGATGCTCTAACTGCTGAGCCAAACTGGCCAGGGTGAGAATGCTTCTTGTGCCTGAGGAGGGATACTCTGCCCTGCAACATCCACTGGAAACTTTGCAATCATCCTTGGTCCCTTACTTGTGCATTTCTGTCACTTTTTCTCCATCCCTTCTGCTTCTGTCCTGGTTCAAGGGGAGACATTTTTACACTTTGGTTTGGCATAGAATTCGCCATAGAATTCATGTGACAACTGTTGTCCACTTGTGAGAAAATGCACTAGGATCACTAAGCACAGTGCCTAGGAAATAGCATCTAATAAAACTATAGTGCTCCTCCCTGGCCAGTTTGGCTCAGCGGTTGGAGCTTCGGTTTGCAGACCAAAGATTTGAGGGTTCGATTCTGGTCAAGGGCATGAACCTTGATTGAGGTTCGGTCCCCGGCCCTGGCTGGGGTTGTGTGGGAGGCAATCAATCAGTGTGTCTCTCTCACATTGATGCTTCTCCCTCCCTGCCTCCCCACCCCCCATCTGAAAGTAAATGGAAAAATATTCTTGGATAAAGATTAAGAAAAACATATATATACTGCTCTTTACCCATTCCCAACAATGATTTTGGTGCCAAAGAGTACGTATCCTAGTAGGAGATAGTACCTCTGACAGCAATAGCCATTACTTGAAGATTCCAAAGGAATGGGGTACTAATAACTGCATCATAGGCTACTGTAGTGCTAAATACAACCAACCCTGTAAGAGCTTAGCCACAGTAAGTGCTCAATAAATTATTATTTTTATTCCACAAACATTTATTGTTTTTTGTTTTTACCAACTATTATACTCAACAGCTCCAATGGCAAAGTGTCATTTAGAAACTGAAAATTAGAAAATGCAAATTAGGAAGGTGTAAATTAGATCAAGTCACCCTCTCTGGGAAGAGGAATTGCCAAAGCTCACTGTCTTGCGCTGGCTCTTGCTGAATGGCATGTGGGATGGGTTTCACCCCCTGTGTGACCCCTCTGCAACAACATGGCTATAGTGAATATTGGGAGCACAACGCCAGGAGCTCATAGTTTAAGCCAATCATTACCACACTGTGCAATATCTGCTACAGTGGAAGCTTGTAAACAAGATTCAGAGGCACCAAGAAGGGAGCAGGGGCCTCTGGGGAAGGTGGAGAAGGCCCAGAAGACTGCTTTGGCTGAAAATGAAGAAACGAGGAGGAGATTTTCAGGTGGAGAAATCGCAAAGCTTGGTTGGGCTAGAGGAAAGGCTCACCCAACAGGTGGCAAAAAGTCACTTCTTCCATCCGCCCTTCCCATGTCCCGTGGACGGATGACAGGACTGGGGGTGTGGGCGCAGAGGCAAGACTGAAAGCCTCTCAAGGGGCAGCACGGGCCTGCAGTGTGAGGAACCCCTCAGTTAGACGGGGTGCTACTGAGCGTTTACTTCTGTTCAGGAAATTATCAAGCAATAAATGAGCAGTATACATTTTTCTACAGAAATTACATGTAGAGTTCAAAAACATTCTTTACCATTTAATCAGCAACTTCAGGTATTTGGATTCTAAATCCTGAAGAAGGAGAATTTTGCAGTTGACAGAGAAGTCACAATATCTATCCATCAAAGTCTTCCACACTGTCACTGCAGGGAAGAGTCTACCTACTATCACATGGGAGGGTAGGGGGGCTTGTTTCTTGGGTTTCTCAGCCCACAGTAGATTAAAGACACACAATTCAATTTCAAAGAGGGCTGGACAGAGCAGCTGTGCTGTTCCAGGCAGTCATCTGTAGACAGTGCCAATAGGCTATAGCTGAGCCCTGCATAGTGGGGCAGGCAAGGAAAGCCAAGTTCGGATTCAGTTGCAGAGGTGAGCGTCTCTGTAGTGTGATAACTGAGGTCCATAATTATTCATTCAGCAGCTCTATGCTAGGGGCTGGGTAAACGGTATGGGGAGAGGGCCAGCCTGGACTGCTGCAGTGGTTTGCGGGGGGGGGGTGGTGTACTATGGAGACACGGTGGTGAGAAAATTGATTCCCCACCTAACACTCAGCAGGTACAACTCAAAGAAACTGCCACACAGCAGTTGCCGCCAGGTGTACATTGTGGGTGAATACTTAGTATCATCAAAGCATCATCAATCACGTTAACTTTGTGTCTTTGAATTTTGTGTTATAATATATAAATCTTAAATATATAGGGCATTTAATTTATAAAATTACTAACTTTATAGATGATAAGTGCTATAAGCATATATAAGAGCTTTGTACCTAATTTTATGTTTATGTATAGGGACCATCATCATAGAAAAGTTTAGTCAACACTGGAGGAGACTGGAAGGATGAACATGTTTATTGATCTTAGAGAGAGGGGAAGAGAGAGAGTGAGAGAAAAACTTTGATGTGAGAGAGAAACATCAACCAGTTTGCCTCCTGTATGCACCCTGACTAGGAATTGAACTCACAATCTAGGTATGTACCCCAGCTTGGAATCAAGCCCTTTCAGTGTATAAGATGATGCTCCAACCAACTGAGCCATATCAGCCAGGACCATTGTGAAGATTTAATGAGAAAAATCCTTATAATCTGTTTAGGAAAATTCCTGGCTTATAAATGTTAGTGATATTGTATCACATTTTAGACTTGGCTGATCAGTCAAATCTCTTATTTACCAAATGTGCATGTTCCAGGGGTACACAGAGAAGCTCAGTCAACTCTTGGGGATCAGCTGAGAAAAAAGAGAGCTCCTCACCTTTAACACAACACCACTGAGTAGCAATCTTAAATCTGTGGCTTTTCTTTACACTAATCTGGGCTTGTGCTCCTAGCACTGCACGGGGGCCTGGGGCCTGGGAGGTGTTCACAGAATACCTTCTCCATGCAGGAGGAGTGCTGAACACCCAGTCACACTGATCACATGCTCCAAACAAATTAAAATGTTAATTCTCCTTGACAGGTGAGCACAAGCCAATTACAGAGAGAAGCGTGGCTTCTTAGGGCCCTCCAGGAAAAACAAGCATTCAGATCAAAAATGCCCAAACACCAGTTTCAACAAGTGGTAATGTCCTCTTTACAAATATTTGCGAAGTTGTCAAAACATGCAAGGCAAACGGTGTATCTGTGAGCTCTTTGCTTCTTCTCCAGTAAGATAGGCTCTAACTTATACTGACCCGTGCTGGCAGCAAATGTGAGACAGCCACCGGGAAAGCGCTTACTTTGTAGTTGTGCCACCCAAATTTCCAGAACTCCATAAATAAAACTGTTTGCATTACAAGTTATCACTACTCAGAGATAAAGGCTGTTTCCCATAGCTTCCCCATTGCTACCTATGAATACCAATCACTCTTGTTGCACAGTTATTTTCTCCCTAAATGGACGTCCAGTACACAGAATGTGATAAATCATAATCCTTAGTCATCACATGCTTTTCATTGTTTCACACCTTCATGTTAGGTGGTAGGTTCATGGTGCTTATTCCGTTGTGATTGGTGGATCATGAGTGAGCTACACGTGAATGTTTTTCTTGATTCATGTAGTTTTGATTTGGCTTAATAGCTTTCATGCCATGTTTCTTTAGGTTAGTTTATCTCACATCTTAACCAAGCATGTTTACTGCATCCCCCTTACTAGTCCTATTTTACAGAGGACTTATTGGCCTTTCTCAACTGACATGGCCAACCCTGTAGCTATGATCACAGTACTGGGTCTCTTGAGTGCCAGCTTCCAAGGAAATCTAAATCTTTCCCAGATCATTCGGTGTTTGCCAAGAGCAAGGGCAAAGGCTCATGCATCTTTGTTTCCCCAAGCCCTAGCATAGTGCCGGGCATGAAAGCCACCTTGTAAACCTTTGCTAAATCAATGAAACTATATTCATGTGTCTCCAAAGGACTGCACTTGGCTGTGTGACTGTGGATAGTTACTTATTTCCTCTGACCCTGCCTCTTCACCTAGCAAATGGATAATGTGCCAAAGTGCTCTGCAAATAACTTATTATCGGTACCCACAAAGACTCTTTCAACCCATAGGACTGGATCCATCATAACCACTTTTTTTGCTTTTAACCTGGCAATCAGTCTAAAATTGGTTTATTTTAGTGACAATTTTATTGATTGTGCTCTGGATTGGGTTTCAGTTCAATCCAGGGGTTATTTCGGTATCATGCACAAATTGGTGTCAATTTCTAATAGCATATAACAATTACTTAATGCTGGAGACTTCAATTGGCAAGTAAGGCAAACATACTGAGGTGGGGTGTTGGAGAGATACCTACTTGAGGATAGACCTACAAATACACACACAATTTTAATTTTTAGTCTCGGCTCTGCCAAGTTCATTCTCCCATTGTCACCCTGGTGGGCATGGTTACTTTGCACAATTTGCCTTTAAACCCTTTGTCTACCGATTAGTACTCATTCATCATCCTCCACATGTTCATGGGTACCATTTCCCACATTCTCTATGAAATGACACTGTCATCTTCAGCCATCCTTCAAACCCTATGCTGAGGTCTCTGTGACTAGAGTCCTTGTAACGCATACCCAACTCTCCACTCCAGTCTCTGCCAGGTACCCATCAACCATCCTTCCAGCCATGAGTTAACCTCTACATTCATAACCATCACTGCTCTGTCCAAATAACCTTTAAGGGTCCCCCAGGGTCTAATGAGTAGCCTTCTCAAACTTCTTAAAGGAATACCAATACCCTCTACTAGTGGGCCTCAAGCTAAATTTCCAGGCTTTTCTTCTCCAGACGTGGGCCCCGAGGCCCCATTCTTATGTAGGCCTCTTGGCTAAGGCGACTAAATGACTCCATTTTTATCATCAATGGACCTTCCTCGATATTTTTCCAATAATAGGTTAATTACCCCAGCAGTAAAGGAATTTTGTCTAAGGTTATAGTTGTCCCACGTGTTGGGAGGTATTTGCAGTTTCCGAGTACCGGTAATTGCAGACATTTGCAGGTACTTGTGGAGCCTGGTGAATTATGCTAATTTTGACTTCTGTAATGGCTGTCACACCCAGTATTGTACCAGTCCCCTGATGGGGGAGCCAAAAAGGGGATGGGACTTCTGTCTTTAAAACTGGATGAGCAGCCCTGGCCAGTTTGGCTCAGCGGTTAGAGCGTCAGCCAGAGGTCCGGAGAGACCCGGGTTCGGTTCCCGCTAAGGGCACGTACTTCGGTTGCAGTTTGTCCCCGGCCCTGGTTGATTGTGCGAGTGGCAGCCACTCGATGTGTCCCTTCACGTCAATGTTTCTCTCTCTCTCCCTTCCTCTCTCTCCCTCCCACTCTATCTGTACAAAAAATGGAAAAAAAAAAATCCTCGGGTGAGGATAAAAAAAAAAAAAAAACTGGATGAGCAGCCCTGGTCGGTTTGGCCCAGCAGTTAGAGCATCGGCCTACGGTCCAGAGAGACCTGGGTTCAGTTCCCACTAAGGGCGCATACCTCAGTTGCAGTTTGTCTCCAGACCTTGTTGGTCGTGTGGGTGGCAGCCACTTGATGTGTCCCTTTCACGTCGATGTTTCTCTCTCTCTCTCCCTCCCACTCTATCTTAAAAAAAAAAAAAATAGGAAAGTGTCCTCGGGTGAGGATAAAAAAAAAAAAATTGGATGAGCAAGAAGAATTGCGGCTGAGCTGTACCCTGCCCCCCGCCCCCACCCACCAGTATAATAAAGTGCTCTTTTACAATTCGGCTGTGCGTCTCTGGTTATCTCGCTGACACGTTACAACAATCCCACTGGCCCCTGTGTGTGTTACATGTTCCAGTCCAATGTAATACTTGCTGGTCGCCAGACATCCTCTACTCCTTTACTTTTGCTCTACTGCTGTTTTCTAAGTGTGATATGCACTTACTCCATAGTTGTCGAGATTATAATCCACACAGACTTAGCTTAAATGCTACCTTTTCTTGGAACAATTTCTTTTTAAAAATATTTTTTTTCATTATTGATTTTAGAGAGAGGAAGGGAAAGGGAGAGAGAGATAGAAACATCAATGAGAGAGAACATTGATCGGCCACCTCCTGTATGCCCCCCACTGGGGATCAGGCCCACAACCTGGGCATGTGCCCTGACCAGGAATCGAACGAGTGATCTCTTGGTGCATGGGTCAACCACTGAGGCACATCAGCCAGGCTTGGAACCATTTCTTAATTGCTCTCACTCAGAGCAGGCCCTCTCTTCCCTTTGCATCTCCATTAAGATTCTACATCTCTCGCAAAACTTTCTGCCATATATACTGTAGTGGGATGTGTGTGTGTGTGTGTGTGTGTGTGTGTGTACATACAAGAAGGTAAGCTCTGGCATGGCAGAGGTGGGCCTGACTTATCTATCTCTGCCCACAGTGGCCAGGGCAATATCCTGTACATATGGGAAACCCAAATTCTATTGAATGAAATGAAAGGAAATAACACTCAAATCAAGAGACCCTTCCTCTAAAGGCAACAATAAGTCATAAAGTTCTCCATTTATATGCAATAGTGAAAAACATGTGGGCTGCACCTTCTAATTTACATATCTTTTCTCCAAATACATCACCTCCTTTATTCTCATATTATTTAATTCAATATTAATTGGTTGAATGCCATGAACTATGTTAGGCCCTAAATAAATCACATTCTCTGTCTTCAAGGAATTTGCAATCTATTCTTTATATATATATATATATATATATATATATTATATATATATATATTTTAATCCTCACCCAAGGATATTTTCCCATTTATTTTCAGAGTGGGAGGGAGAGCGAGAGAGGAGAGAAAGAAACATCAGTGTGAGAAGGACACATGGATTGGTCGCCTTCAGCACAACCTGACCAGGACCAGGGACCAAACCACAAGTGAGGTACATGCTTTTGACCAGAATCAAACCTACGACTCTTTAGTCTGCAGGCCAATGCTCTAACCATTGGGCCAAACTGGCCAGGGCTATTCCCTAGATTTTATTATTATAGTTGAAAAGTCAGTCTCAGAGAGAGAAGCTACTGGTTCCAGATCACATAGTTAGGAAATCTAAGAATAGAATTCAGGAGTCTAATTTCAGAGTCTATTTCTTTTTAAATGAAAAGACTAAATAATTAGGTATTTTTATGAATATTAGGAACATATTGGAAGTTATTATTGGCTTTTCAGACATTACATAATCTGTTGTTTAAAAAAAAGACTTTCTACCCACATATAAACACAGTGAACAGTAGTTAAGAGGCAAGACGTACTATTTTTGCTTGTTAAGAGTCTGGCTATAATTACGGTAGTGAGGAGGTCAGATGACTGGACAGTTGCTTATGCATCTTTATCTTTCAGTATTGATGATTTAGCTTTTAGCTAAAAGACTTGCAAAGTAAAATGTAAACTCTAAGGTGTGACCCTGGACCTTTTACCTTGAAGAGTCAGGTTAAAGGAAGCCCTGTAGTGAATCAGACTTTATTCATGAGTAACTCTCAAAGTAGAAATGGGTTTGAATCAAATTTTCTGAATAATACTTAACATTCTAAGTTAATAGCAGGAAGAAAATTTAACAAAAGCTCAGTGTTCTCATTTGATGAAACTATACTCATTATTTATATAACCACAAATTTACATCTCCTATTTATATTATTTTAGCCCTAGCATTACTAATTGAATAAATAGAATTAGTTATGCCAATAATATCTAGAATTATATATAAAAATGTCTTAAAGAATTAATTATTCTACCTGCTCACACAATAATATGTCACCATTGTGTAGGGCCCAGCTCTGCCAGTTACTAGCTCTATGAGCTTGGGTAAGTTATTCATTCTTTCTAAGCTTCAGTTTTCTCATCTGTAAAATGGGAATATTAGGAATACTTACCCTACAGGGCTATTTTAAGAGGCAAATGAGCAATGCCTATGAAAGTAACCTGTAGAAAAGAAGGCAATCTACAGGTGTTCAGAGTAACTGCCATACTAAACGAAATGCAGTGTTCTCCAATGCAGTTAAGTGCAGATCGAGTCTGCTCTGGAACTTCCAACAACTGGTTACGCAGTACGGCAGAGGACTCTGAAGTAATCCCAATGGCTAACCAAAGGCAGGGCAAGAGTTGGGGACTAAGATCAGTCCTGCTGCCAACTCCACCTTCCTGCCAACCTCAAAGTCATCAAGCATGCAGTCAAAAACACCCCTGCTGCGGGTGGATGCAGGGCCAAGTTGTAGCGACTCTCCCTTCCTCTCCCTCTGCGCAAGGGGATTTGGAACGGAGAGAAGGGAGAACTTTCAGGACCCCACTCAGTCTAGTCTTTTCAAAGGGGAAGAGTTTGAGATCTGTGTGCATGTGGGTAGGGGTGGGAAAGAGACAGACTAATATTTCTAGGTACTTTACATATGTTTTCTCTTTCAATACAGTTTCCATTTTTACACAAGGTAATTGAGGCTTAGATATTTTATTATAACTCTGATAGAAGTTGGTTATTCTGCTTGATACCAAACCTTTCAGCTATGTCTGTGTATCTCAAATTTTAGCGAGCCTAAAGACTTGTCTGGGGACATTTCCTACCAGCACCCACAGGGATCCTGATTTCACAGGACTGGGGTGAGCGGGGCATCTCCATTTTAAATAAGAGCTTCAGCTGATGTTAATGTAGGTGCTCCAGGCTATCTATCTATCTATCTATCTATCTATCTATCTATCTACCTACCTACCTACCTACCTACCTACCTACCTACCTACCTATCTATCTATCTAATCATTTTTTCCCCCTACTGAATACACCTGGTCTCTTCTCTCCTCTCTATAGCTGTTCCAGGGCTCTAGGCCCGGCCTTCTCTGTATCTCCCCTCGTCCACATTATTGAAATGGACTCCTGCTTTTTAGGGTTGCTTCCTTTTGGAAATTTAATCCACACAGCAGCAGAGCACTTTGCTAAAATGCTGCAGTGGCTCTCCTCGCCCTCATGATCTTGCCCCCAATGGACCCTCTGCCTTCTCTGCGGACACGTGCAGCTTTGCTCTGAGGCTTTTGTGCTGAAGTAACATCAAGCTTCTTTGGCTTCCTAGTGTGCACTGAACTATTTCCTGGTTTACGTGTTGTCTCCCCAACACCATTCTTTCTCTCCTTTTATGCCTGGTTAGATTTTATTTATCCTTCAAGCCTCACTTTGGATATTATCTCTTCTAGGAACTTTCCTAGGAACTCCAAGAGAGGCTTAAGTATTCCAGGTCTGAGTGTAAACAGTACCTACCGCTCCCTTCTCACTCAGCACTTTCCAGATTCTTGTTTGTTAACGTGTTTGTCTCCACAGAGCACTGTATGATTCCTGCAGGCTGGAACCATGCCTTGCTCATGGTGTTCTTCCATTGCTCCAGGCAGTACCTGGCACACAGTAAGACCTCAACAAAGGCCTGTTAAATGGAAGCCCAGACAACTGAAAACATCAGAGAGGAGGAGCGCACAACGGGCAAGTATGTTTATTGTTTCCATTTACCATTCTCCTGCCAGCATTAATGAAATAGAAGATTTAGCCTAATTAAGCAATGAAAATAACATCGGATGTCAAAGGTAATTTTTCAGTTTTAGAACTTTTGTATATTTTTAATCCTGATGATGAGGTTGACCAAACATACTCGTGTCAACATATACGAAACAAAAAAGTTGTCTTAAAAATAGAATTAAGCTACAGAAGATAAAAAAGAAAGCTTTATAAATGACATTACATCATGAAAATGAATGTTTGTATATATGTGTGTGTCTGTGGTAGACAGATTTTGTCAGTTATAAATTATACTAAATTTGGTATAAAAGGTTGGAGTTCAATTTGGTAGTTTCAACAGCAGTACTTTTGGGATCTGGGAGGGAGATGACTACCAAGAATGAGTATGCATAGAAATACATAAAGAACACAATTTATTCTCTATTCTGTTCCACAGACTAGCAGTTTCTCCATATAACTTGAAAAATAAATACCCTATGGGGATAAGTGAAATGATGTATGTTTATTTATTCAAAAATATTCATTGAGTTTAGCTGGCTTTCAGGGTTCAGTGGGGACCTTCTTACATGTATCAGGGCAAGACACTCAATTATAGACCCCTCTGAGAACCATCTGCAGAGAAGCCACTAGCATTTCTTTATCTGAGAATTCTCAGTGTGCTGCCCCCATCGTTCTCAGTGGACATGGAGCTCAAGGTCTGGACAAATGTGATGATCACATTGAAAAGAAAATATAATGAGTTAGCAGCTGTCTCCAGGCTGGGCTAGTGATACCGCAGAATCCCCTGGTCAAGCCCTGTCTCAGTTCTTGGCATAAAAATGTTAGTCTGGTTAAAATCACACTGCATGCAATATGGGGAAAGAATTAGAGAGAAAGACCACAGCCAGGAGGACCAGTGAGACACCCTTAGAGGGCCTGGGGTAGGAAGTAATAGTAACACTGAGGAGGAGCCTTTTCTGAGTTTATGAACTCCGAGGGGATATGTTGTCTTTCTGATGTCCATGGAGTGGGGCAGTATGACTTTCCTTGCACCCCTCCTCCCTGGATCTCTAGGTTATCTCTGGACATCTGAGCTCTTAGGCCATCCAAAGACAGCTCTATTAAGGGGATTTCTTTTGCGGGCCATAATGACTTTCCCTTGAAACTCCAAATGTCACTTTGGAGCTGTCACAAAAGCAATTCCTGTAACTCATCCTTGGTGAAGTAAACATAATTCTTGTCTTGCTAACAAAACACTGACTGTCAAATCACTTTGTTGATACATGACACAGTGGCAGGCTCTGTTACCAGCTCTCTGCGTAGCCCAGAGAAAGTTTCTCAGTTTCTTCATCTGTAAACAACATAGTGGGAGTCAATGGCCACAGGGACATTTTCAAGACTCTGAACTGAGATTTCTCATGCCAGCTCCAGTTTGATTCAGGGAGACTGCTGTGACCCTACCACCACAGCTTCATCTCTGCCCACGCCCTCTCTCACAGTTAGCATCTCCTCTGAAAGGGAGCTCAGGCTTTGGAAAAGAAAACATTAGGAACCATTAGGTCAAATGTCCAAGTATGACAGCCCTCTATGATTTCTTTAGCAACAGTTTTCTGTTTTCCTTTCCTCTTGCCACTAATTATAGTTCAGATTTTCAGAATCTCACACCCAGAATACTATAATAGCTTTCTCAAACATCTCCCACTGTTAGTCTCTTTTTTTTCTCCAATCTGTCCTTCCCACATTTGCCAGAATGATCTCTTGGAAACCTACTTTTGATCATTCACTTCTCTTTATTCTAAGGAGGATGAATTGAGCACGGTAGATACCCTGCTAGGTGCTGGGTGCTAGGGGCACAAAGATGAGCACAAAAATGTCCTCTGGGAGTGACGTTTGGGCAATGATACAGGTACATTCAGGTGCAAGCCCAGAGGAAATCAGTAGGTCTGGTTGGATCACAACCCTTCAAATCTTCACTGTCTACACTATAAAGTACACATTTCCAGGGAAATGTAAGGTACCAGAACCTACTTCAGTTTAACTTTCCAGTTGAGGTTTTTTATTTTCCTTCATATATTGTTGCTTGCAATGAATGTAAACCACACTTTACTTCCTCTGTATCCTGTGTCTTATTCCTATTCCACAACCCACCCCTTGCAAATTTTGCTACTCTTTCATGCCCCCACCCCCTTTCCCCCAATTCAAAATCCCTCAGCCTCCACACCAGAATCTCCTCCTCCTCTGAACTTCAGAGCAAGTCTCCTGTCCCTCTCTTCTGGTATGAATAACTTCCTATCTGCAGGGACTCATTCTTTCCCCTGGAACCCCTGCTCCTTCAGGGCAGTGGCCATTGTCTTGGCCCACATTGCCTAGCAAGCTACCTTGTATTGGCCTCTAGTAAAGATTATTAAATTACTGAATGAGCATGTTTGCCAAGACTTGTCCCCTTGTTTGCTCTGGTAGGTCATGACAGAGAAAGTGTGTAGCCCATGCTCAGTTACAAAGATACGTCATTGAAGAAACCGGCTTCCTCCTTTCAGGATTTAAGTTTATGCCTAAATTAGCTTCCCCCCCAATTTTTATTAATTTATTTTTGTTACAGATGTTTCTCCTCCCCCCACCCCAGACACTCTCCTTCCCATCCCATCCCCCACCCCCTGCCAAGTTAGCTTTTGACAAAGCTAAATCCAATTCAATTTATTTCATTGCTCTTAAAAAGCACAAATGTGACATGGGTTGAACAGGGAAGAGAGCATGCTGCAGTGAACAGATTATGAGTTTTGGAATTACACATGGGCTCAGATTTCTTCATCTCTCTAAGCCTCAGTTTCTTTTACTCTCTAAAGATGAAATAAATAATTTCCCTTTGAAATTTTTTAAAAATACGTTTTTATTGATTTTTTAGAGAGAGAGGAAGGGAGAGAGAGAAACATCAATCAGCTGCCTCCTGCATGCCCCTACTGGGGATTGAGCCTGCAACCCAGGCATGTGCCCTAACCAGGAATCGAACCCAGAATACTCAGTCCATGGGACAATGCTCTATTCACTGAGCCACACTGGCCGGGCTTCCCTTTGAGTTTTGCTGTGGTGATTAAGAGATGCATGTAAGCCCGGCCAATGAGGCTCAGTGGTTGAGCATTGACCCATGCACCAAGAGGTCACTGGTTTGATTCCCAGTCAGGGCATATGCCCAGGTTGTGGGCCCAATCCCCACTGGGGGACATGCAGGAGACGGTCAATCAATGTTCTCTCTCATCAGTGTTTCTATCTCTCTCTCCCTCTTTGTTCCCCCTCTCTAAAAATCAATAAAGTAAAAAAAAATTTAAAAGAGATGTATATAAACCGTCTGGGTGTTTGCGACAAACACCCCAACAACTTCAGATCACATCTGTCATCTTTGTTTTGTACCAGCCTGTAGATAAATAGGTTAGTTATTTACAGCTGTACCCGACTTTAGAATTTACCATGCAAAGGGACACATAGTATTGCATACTGCTGACATTTAGTAAGAATATTGATTGCTCTCTCATACTCTCTCCAACATACATTTCCCTCCCTTCAATATTAAGGATTTTTAAACAAAAGTAAACCAAAATTTAGCACAAATCACTTAATACTGATTTTTAAATGGAGAACAGCTCAATTCTGAAGATTATATAATTTCCTAAATGTCTTAATAAGTAACAGAATGACTGATTAGGACATTGATTTAAAAAGCTAGAAGAACAAAGAAGGAAATTAAGGGGGTGATTAAGTTTTCATCACAGGCTAGTTTGAATGGAGACTCATTAGGAACTTAGCAGTGAGATCTGGGGTACTGAGATGGCTCTCAGGAAGACCTATCCATACAGATGATCACCTTGACCTTAGGGGTCTGGGAAGGCTGGAATTATCTGGGTTACTGACACAAATGTTGACTTGTCTTTACAGGTGTAGACACAGACTTTGTGAAGGCACATGGAGTGGACAAAAATTCCAAACATTTCCTATGTAGCCAACGGGCACTTTCAAATGGAAAGCCTCAGACTTCCTCATGGAGACTCTAAGAATTCAATAAGCTTCAAGGCTCATAGCCAGACTTTCCAAGCGAGCTTCCTGACCTTCTAGACATTTTTATCAACCCATTTGTTAAAACTCCCACCACACTATCCACACCATCCATCTGGTGTCCCTGATCTGCTGGGCCTTACTCCAACATGCCTACAGTCTCCACCTTCGTGTTCATGCTGTTCCTATGCATGGCAGATTCCTACTCACACGTCAAGAACTTGTTCAGATGACACCTTCTCTTTGAAGCCCTCTCTCTTACCCAAGCCATAATTAGTAACTCTCTTCTCCTGTCCTCCAACGGAGTAAGGTACAGTATGAAGAAATGGAAAGAACAAATGTTCTGCTGTCAAAAAGGATCTGAATTTAAATCTGACTCTCGCTCCTACTAGCTGTGTGATCTTAGGTAAATTAGTTTATCATCCTGAGGCTCTGTCTCCTGATATAGAGAATGAGAATTGTTAATTCTCTAAATTTATTGGGATTATCTATGATATTGTATTCATTATTCATTTTCTTATATTTTTCCTTGTCAGCTCCTTGAGATGAGAGACTTTGCCTTTTTACTTATTTTGCTGCCCACACAGCACCTAGCACAATGCCTGGTATTTTGCAGCATTTAGTATATATATATATTTTTTTAATCAATGGATAGTTCAGGAAAAGCAACTCAAGCACTGATAAATCAATTAAAGTTCTTCAATGAAGTGCTCTCTGGTCATCCCAGGCCTATTAATTTGAATTCTCATAGCTCTTATCATAGCCTGCTTCACACATACTAATTGATTCTATGCGACTGCAGGATAGTAAACCATGGCTTTCCTCTGAACTTGGGCAACACTTCACAATGCTCTGTGAATGTCATCGAATGAGGAGGTTATTTAAAATACCATCTCTTTCTCATCCAAAGAGTTTTTCTCTTCAGTCTGTGCTACACTTATTCCATGGTACTAGAGACTGAAACCTCTATAACAATGACTTGTTTCTATAGTTCTTGCCCTTGGCTCAAAATGAGTGGCATCTCCTGACCCAACTTCCCCAACTCTCCACAGTTTCTTCTTTCTTTAGTGCACTTTCTCTTAACTGTCTTTTGCATTCTACTTCTGCACTCGCTTGTTCTCATTGATGTATTATTCCCATGGGGATTTGCAAAATTTTGGTTTATTATTTCTTAATTTATTGACTCATGGAAAATTACAGCTAGTGGGCAACTTAAAAATCACTGAACCCAGGCACATTAAATAGAGAACAGTTCTCAGTGTTGTGTTAGCATAACTAATGGATCATGGCATTTTTGTTTTCCTTGCCGAGGTCATATATGGCCTTAGAATTATTTTCAACACACCATTCCATGTAGAAACTATCAATCCATCAATCTATGTAGGAAGTGAAATTTGTCTGATGTACCTGGTGTAGTTCAAAACTGTTATTTCGCTAATGAGGCCCAAGGGGCAGTGGTGACTTAGTCATGAACTGAAACCAGAACCCAGGTTACTTAACCCTCCTGATTTCAGTCCAGAGTTTCCCTTTCCACATGATTACTGCTTTTCTTTCAGTGTTCATTCAAGTCCTAGAATTTATATCCTGTGTATTTGTGCATACTTAATATTATTTAAAAATATGATTAAAAAGTATAATACACAAGTTTTGGTCTTATCAAAAAGGCATCTGGACTTTTGTTGATGTTATAAGATCTTGAGGAAAAAGGGACTATGTTACACTTTGAATCTTTCATGAGTTCTAGCTCTGTATTCGGCACATGGTAGGTATTCAACAAAACATCTTTGATATATATATACAACTATATATATGAAATAAACAAGAAATATATCCTTACATTTTCACCAAGAATCATTGAAAAATCCTATCCCCTTGTATATAAGCAGTGTTTATTTAAAAGGACTTCATGCATGACGACATATACCTTCACCTTTTTTTAGAGTAACATCATATATTTAAATAAATTTACATCTGAATGCTTTAGGGGAAAGTAAATTTTTATGTTAATGAATGGACTGCACAATGACACTTCTACTTAAAAATACAAAAGGCAGTGTTATGGTTTGGGGCTCAAAAATCCTAAGAAATGATAGCTTTTTTTCTTGTTCTTCGTAGTGATATATATTGACCATACTTTGTGGTTCTTTTTAAAACTCACAAACCAGAATTGTTAGGACATAAAAATAAAGGAAAGGAGACAAACAGAAAGAGAATAGGAAGAGAGAAGGGGCCAAAGGTATTTTATAATGTAGCAACAAGATACTAGTACTATCATTTAAAATAGATTTAAAAAGCTGTAACACCCACAGCCAACATCATACTTAATGATGAAAGACTGAAAGCTTTCTCCTTAAGGTCAGAAAACTGACAAATATAACTGCTCTTGCCACTTCCATCCAACACTGCACTGGAGGTTCTAGCCCGGGCAGTCAGGCAGGACCAAGAAATAAACATCATCCAGACTGGAAAGAAAGAAGCGAAAGTGCTCTGTTTTTACATAAGACATGATCTTGCAAAAGAATGACATTGGAACCCTACCTCACATCATATATAAAAACTAACTGGAAATGGATCAAATATCTAAATGTAAGAGCTAAAATGATAAAACACTTAGAAGAAAATATTGACATAAATTGTTATGACCTTGAATTCGGCAATGTTTTTTTAGATGTGATACCCAAAACACAAGTAACAAAAGAAAAAATAGATAAACTGGACCTCATCAAAAGTAAAAGATACGTGTGCATAAATATTTTAATTTTGGTGATTAAATTTCATTTGTCAATTCTCTTCTATGTCTGTCACAACAATCCACGTATTCACTTAGGTGATCCATGTGCATATTTCCATGACCACTGTCTTAGCTTTATAATGTGTAACAGACTAGCCATATTTTATGATGAATAGGTATCTTTGATAAAATCCATCCTTTTAGAACACTTAATTTAAAAGAAAAGAAGTTAAAAAGTGAAAACACCTAAATTATATTTTTTCTTCTGCATTGTAGTCATTATATCACCTTTATTAACACATGATTTCTGCTGACCACTAGCAGCTTTATATCAGGATTCAATACATTAATCATAAATCTACTTCATCAGAAATGACATCACTGCTTTTAGCAATATATTTATAACAATGCTCTACTGTCTGGTAGCTTCAAAATTTGTTTGCTACTGAAAGACTAAGTGTTAATTATAGTTAAATCCATGGCAACAGAGAGAACTTAATGTGTTGATTATGTTGTACCTACCCCTTTTGAATCAATCACACCGGGTTTCGCATTAAACTTCACTGTCTTCAATCGGGCACGTTCCTTTCTTTCCACCCTAAAAAAAAAAAAAAGAAAGAAAATTAAGACTCTATCACATGGCCAGTCATTTATGATTAAGTTTCTCATTAAATGAAGAACACCTCTTATTCTTATCAGACAGCTAAAATAAAATGTGTTCTAAAATATTTCTGTTCTTTTGTTCAGTATAAAAAGTCTTGGTATAATGTCTTTAAGCTGCTAACACGCCCCTTGAAATTTCTGTGTTGCATGTATTGAGACTAACAGTATTTGGACCAAAGAGGTAGAAAAATCAGTATTTGTTATTTAGGTGAATAAATAAATCAAAATGTATTTCAAGAAATCACAACCTATAGAGATGAACACCTAAAGTGGAGATTAAGTAAACTTCTCTCCTCTCCTCTGACCTTCTCACTTCTTCTCTCCTTTCCTTTTTGTCCCCATTTTCTTCCCTTCCCTTTAAGAACACTCGGGAATTTACTATCTTTACTTCAAAACCAAAGACGTTTCAGGTATTCTTGACTTTTTCCTTTTCTCCAATGACCTTCTCCTATCACTCTTCTGCAGATTTTATCATTTACCTGCCATGTCACTTGTTTATCAATCATTTATTGAGTGCCTACCCTGTCTCAAGTAGAAAGCTGGGAATGAGGAAAAAACATTTTAAAAGCATGACTGTAATGAACATGAAGACTGATCATGCTGCACAGTAACACTGCTGATAGCAATGTGGAATCACACATCTCATGGAAAGCTGAAGAGGAGTTGAAAGCATTGAGGTGGGCTTCTTGGAGGAAGTGTCATTTTAAGTGAGACTTGAAGGATGAGAAAGAGCTTGTCAGTAGGAAAAGGTCAAGAATAATTTCCAAGACAGGAGACACAACATGCACCATGACCTGAGGCCATGAGCAAGCTAAAGACTTTAGGATGATTTTGATACATGGTATACACAGGATGGGGAAATGGAGCTGGCGGTGGGGCCTCCTTGTAAAGTCCATACACACTAAGGACTTGGGTTTTTTCCTTGGGAAATCCTCATGAATTATTAGAAGCTATAAAAAGGGAAAGTAGTAGAATAGATTAGCATTTTAAATAAATGATCCCGGTGAAGGAGAAAGAGCTTGGAGGAGGGAAGGCACAGCTGGAAGCAGGAGGCCTGTTTAGAAGGTGTTGCCATAATCCGGGCCAGAATGAGGAGAAATAATAACGAGGTGGAGGAGAGAGAAGGGCTTGGGAAATGTTAGTAAAATAAAATTTCTAGGACTTGTGCCTTGTTTGAAGGCTGTCATCGGAAAGACAGAAATCTAAATATCTCCCTAATTTTTTTTTCCTTTTCCAGTGAGACATGATCATTTCTTCCTCTGTGCCACAATGGCACGTATTTATATCTCTAAATCAGTATTCTCTCGTTTCCCTGTTTGTTTATTCCGCACTGCACACACAAGGCTCTGTGATCCTTCAGAATAAGCTCATGTATCACTCCATAGTGTGTTGAACTAAAATAATATTTATTGCATTGTTTTAACATGACATTTTGTTTCAATGTAACTAGCTCTTATTTCAAAAAATGGGAGAATAAAAGAGAGGAAAAACCTAAATCTACAGAAACTTAATGGTTTCCGAAATATAAACTACTCATAGATTAATAATTAACAACATAATCCTTTTTAACTGTGAGCTCTTTTGTCTTTCCAGCCGAAACACAGTGAGAATCAGGGTTTCTATAGTTACAGAAAGGAGTTTCAGAATATATTTATTTCAATGTGAGAGTAGAATATTTGAGTGGAAACAGCTGAACAAGAATTTTCAAATCTAACTTCAGACATTGAAGCAATATGTTCCAATGAGAGTTTCTACTTGCACCCAACATAGAAGAGTTGAGAGGAGAGCAGGGATGTCTTCAGATAAGGTAAGCTGCCAACTGGAAAGATGCTCACTGACAAAATGCTTTCTCTGAGCTCCTTCAGCTTTTCTCAGTTTCAATCCAAGAGCAAATGCTAATTCATATTCATTTCTTTGGATTTGTCTAAAACTGCTGTTATAGCCCTGACTTTATCCTGTTGTTTTTTTTTTTGCATCAACAAGGCTAATTATGAAAAAGACTAGTTAAATAGATGTTGCCAAAATGACTGTAGCATACAGAGAATGCATAGTTATTTGATCAGGTTGTGCAAATTCTGCATAAATCCACAGAACTCATGTGGGCCCTGAACATGCATGATATTAGTCTCAGTATTCTGTTCTGAAATTTTTTTGGCCAAAGCATTCCATCCCCCCCCCCCCCCCCCCATTGTTCCTAAATTCATTCTTTTCTAATTTCTTAAGAAGTGCCCCGTTTAGGCCATTTTTAATGGCCCATCCCTTAAATCTCTAAAGGGTCACAAAGAATGTTGTCAGATAGAACAGACAGACACACACGTGCACACTGACCTAATATTTAACATGGTGTATTATTAATTTTCAAACAGGCAATACAATAAGTAAAGAACCATTTTTAAAGCCTTACTACATAGGTGGCATGGTTTGGTTCACTCATGAAGGAAGTTGGGAAGTTTTGCTTTTTACTTGGGTTGAGAGTTTCATTAATAATAATGATGATGACATAGAAGTAGTGACTAAAGTTTTAACATATAACTATTAATGAAAAATTTCTCCATATTTACAGGATCTCATTTGCTCCCCACAATAACCAAGAGATGTAGGTATTATCAACCCTATTTTATGACTGGGCAAGCTGAGACTTGAAGTTTACCCCATTAGAATGTGGTAGAAATAGGGCCAGAACATGCTAACAGCTAAACTTTGTGACTGTCTATATCCACTCAGTTTCAGAAACAGCATTCAAGGACCTTCCATACTTCCCCTTATCCAATGGGAATTCTCAAAAAACAAAAACAAACAAAAAAACCACACACACACACACACACACACACACCAAAACCTGGTATTGTGGTTGGGTCCTACATAGTTTTTTTTTTTTTTTTTTTTATCATCCTCACCCGAGGACACTTTTCCATTCTTTGTTCAGGTAGAGTGGAAGGGAGAGAGAGGGACAGAGAGAGAACCATCGATGTGAAAGGGACACATCGAGTGTTAGCCACCCACATGACCAACCAGGGCCGGGGACAAACTGCAACCGAGGTACGTGCCCTTAGCGGGAACCAAACCCAGGTCTCTCCGGACCGCAGGCCGACGCTCTAACCGCTGAGCCAAACCGGCCAGGGCGGGTCCTACATAGTTTTAAGGCCAATACAATTTCTTATTAGTCTGGGCTGTGTTTGTCACAAATGATAAAAACCCCTTCCCTTGCACCCCATGTCCCTGATGTCCTGAATTAAGTAAACCGTCACCAAATTCAACATGCAGTCACTGAGATAATATAGTATCTTGATAGCCTTGCCTCAAAATTCAGAATTAATTTGCTCTTAACACTGAAATTCAGATTAGCTAAATGTCTATTTGCAACATTATGTCACTAGCATTTGATTGATATCTCTCTTCAGCAGTCTTTTTGTATTCACTGACCCCCCCCCACACACAAACGTCTTGCTTTCCTGACACTGAGGCCCACATTGACGGCCTCTTGGAGTTCTCTCCAGACCTTCCTCCTCGGTAGTAGTGGCTATGGCTCATCTTTTCTTCCTCACCTGCCTCAGTCCCATCCTCTCTCCTAGGGCTTCCTGGGATGCATGTGGATAGTTTATTGCTGAAATGAGAGTTAACACTGGGAAATAGGGCCCTAAATAATGCTATGTTTTTCTGATCACCACAAGCTCAAAATCTGAAGACAGGAAAATATCCATCATTTGTGAATGCACTAAAGTATTAGAAGCTATTCTAAGCACTTTACCCATATTATCTATAATCTGTACAATGATCCAGGGCTTAAAATAGAGCTGGGAACATAGTAGGTACTTAATGAATCTTTGTTGAATGAACGAACGAATGAATGAACCCCCAAGGAGACTACTAGTTCTTGACCTAAATGTGAAAACCAAGGCTCAGAGAATTTGTGACTTGCCCAAAGAGCCAGTATTTCTGGTAGAAAGTTATTCACCATTTCACGACCTTTCACTTGGTCAATTTAGCATCATCTTCTCTAATTTTACTAAGTAAGACTCCTTTGGCCGAAACAGGTGATATTAAGGTCTATAAATATTTACCTAAGGAAAAGGCAGACCAAACAGAGATGAGAAAGACCACTGTACTTCTCTCACACTCAGGAGAGGCAAGCAATTAATTAGATTGTTTAAGCAGAAATAATCCTCTCCGCCCTAGTTTGGTCACTGACCAAAATACTGAAAATATAAACTGGATGGCAAAATTTGAGCAATCAGTTGTGACACCTAGCATCTCAAGAGAGCACCAAATGGTCATGCTTTAATGAGCCCAACTGTCTCCCTCTGCCCTCTCAGCCAATTCCCATCTGGCGTTTTCAGGTTCTAGCCAACCACATAATGAAGTTAGGCGTGGAGCACTGGATGGTGGGAACATCGTTTGGTGCTGGGTGTTCCTTTGGCTGGGCTCCACCAGGCCCTGTTGCAGGGAGAACTGAAATGCCATCCATGTTACTGGCCACAGGCTTGCTGCAAAGGCGAGGTGAGTAAACCCGTATGCAGTGCCAGCTGCAAGCTGTCATCCGAGAGCCTCGGCGACCAGTCACTGTGGGGCGGCGTGTAGAGATTTGGATTGGAAGACTGTGGAACAAATCTCAGCCTTGGCCACTCACAAACTAGGTTGTCTCAGAAAACTGAGATGCTATGCTAGGAGCCCAGGTTTTGCAGTCACACAAGCCTGGGTTTGAATTCTGCCTCCACTGTTTACTAGCTCGATGACTCAGGGAAGGTCATTCAACCTCTTAGCATTTCAGATTTCATGTTGTTAAAATTAGAACATTAACACAGACTTCAAAAAAAGATGGAGAATGTTAAATGAGGTAATACAAGAAAGTTATTTAGCACAATGTCTGAAACATAGTAAGAACTCCTTCATGGCAAGGGCTGCTGGTATACTCTCGGTGTAGTGGAAAGCCATCTTACCACCAGAGAGACCTGGGTTCAGCCAGTGGCTGGCTGTGACCCTCGGTGTCTTTATAAGGCTTTTGTGAAGATTAAATGAAATCATATATTTGAAAGCACCTGGCACAATAGTCAGCGCTGTCATCAGATGGAATCCATCCCTGTCTGCTGCCCTTTCACTTCCGTGATACCTGCTATGGACGGATATCTGTGCCCTCCACCCCCACCTTGCCAATTCATCTACTGAAGTCCTAATTCCCAATGTGATGGTATTTGAAGGTGGGGCTTTTGGGAGATAATTAGGTCAGGAGGGTGGAGACATTAAAAAAATATTTTTTTCTTTATTGATATTTAGAAAGAGAGGAAGGGAGAGGGAGAGAGAGACAGAAACATTGATGAGGGAGAACATTGACTGGCCACCTCCTGCATGTCCCTCACTGGGGATTTGGCCCACAATCAGGACAAGTGCCCTGAGGAGGAATCGAACTTGGTGCATGGGTTGATGCTTAACCACTGAGCCACACCGGCAGGGCGGGAGGATGGAGACATTATAAATGGGATTAGTGCCCTAATAGAAGAAGAGACATAAAAAAAAAAAAAAAATCTCTATTTCAGCCATGTAAGGATCTAGTGAGAAGGCCTTGTGCCAACCAGGAAGAGGACACTCATGTGGAACCCAATTAACCAGCACCTTAAATTTGGACTCCCAGTCTCCAGAACTGTAAGAAATAAATGTCTATTGTCTAAGTTACTCGGTTTGTGGTGTTTTGTTATGGCAGCCTGAGCAGAGAGGGGCAGTACTTTTATTTATGATATAGCTCCCATCACAGTGTAGCTGTGCCATAGCTACATGCTGGTCCCATAAATGTTGGGGTCCAGGCAGTGGCCCAGTGACAGCCCTTGGCACCCTGATACTGCTCAAGCAATGCTTGCTGACTTAAATTTTGAGAAGTCTTACTTGTGTAACTTTGGGAGGTAGGATTGCAGATGTATCAAGACCATTAATTCAGCAGCCTGGATTCAAATCCCAGTTCTGTCACTTACCAGCTGGGCAGTTTCAGGCAAGTTAACCAGTCTCCTGATTTATAAAATGGAAATAATAATATCACTTCCTTTATAGGATTGCAATGAGGTTTAAATAAGTTCATTGTAAAAGGGCTTAGAACAGTGTCTAGCATGTTCTAGGAGTATTTTGGTAAATAAAATTCATTCACCATCTTTAAAAAAATGGAAGGGGAAGGCAATAATTTTCATCTTGGTTTTACTGGGATGATTAAATGAAATCATAATAGAGAAACATTTCTGTAAAGGGTAATGTCACACACTGATGTTATCTGTTATGAGATTTTCCCATATCAGCTCCACTAGCTGAAATATACTCATCAAAGGGGCTAGAGAGGAATCCTTAATTCTAATGGTAAATCATATTTGTACCAGCTGCCATTTCTTATGAGCTACAGTTTTAAGATGCTGAATGTGGTATGAAATGAGGGTGCCTCATTTAGAAGAATTTAAAAGCGGCTCACAACAGGCTCATGATGGATTTTAAATTGTGTTACAATATGCAAAAGAACTCTTTGTGAGATATGATTCTAAGTGATTTTTATTTCTTCGTTATCCTTTTCTAAATTTTCCATTTTTCTACAATGAAATGTGTTACTTTTATAAGCATATGAAACAATAATAGCAACATTTTTGGAAAGAATTAAAATCCTAAGGAGAAAATTTTAAGGAGATTCATTTACAGCCACACACACACATACATTCATGTTTGCACACATACCCACATACATGTACACACATGCACACATACACACACGAAGGGGAACTACTGCACTCTCATGAGATACAATACAAATAAATATCAACATTATATTCACTAGACAGACTTCTTTTCCAGGCCAGCTGTAGTATGGTTGTTAAAATGGTTTTTACCCTAAAAAGAAAGACAACTCACAATGGAAAATTACAAGAGGAACACCATGGAGACTCTTTCTTGGGGAGAAAAGTGTGTAATCCAACAGATGAAGGAGTATTGACAAGGCTGGTTAGAATCACAGAACCACAGGGTTAAAAAGGGGCTGAAAATCATACAGTTCAACTCTCATATCCAAAGTTTGAATCCCTTTTACAATTTTCCCGACACTGGATCTTCTATTATCAGAATCACCTGGAGACACTTATAAAAAATACAGATTTCCAGGACCCACCCCAGATGGACTGAATTAGAATCTGAGAGTGTGTGAGGTGTGGGGGCACTTGGAAGAGGTCAGAGAGGCAGGGGTGGGCATATCTAAGTTTTCATAATGTTCCTCTGGAGTGAAAATCATGATCAGGTTTACTATCTTCCCAGGTAATCCATACCGTCTCTAGGCAGCTCTGACGAGTAAAAGAACTTGAACATGAGCCGAAGTCTATTCCCACACAGCTTTCCTTCCTTCACCCATTTCATCCTTGGGGCTTTTTTCTACAGAGCAGCCCCTCCGACAGCTTCGATTAATTAAATCAAACCAAATAAAAATGCACGTTGCCTTGACATTTTTGTGTGCGAAGTAAATGGAAATGGAGAAACACAGAATATAAACGAGGGCTGAGAGAAATGCTCTGAATACGAAATCCTTCAGAAGACATTACAAGCCATGGTACACACTCCGAATGTCCTCTCAAAGCAATGTGAGGCAATTACTCAGGAGCCCAGAGGTTTAGAGACCCAGGGGAGTGTCTGCCGGTGCAGGATCCTTAGGCATGGGCGTGGGGGTGGGGAGATCCCCTGGAGTTTCAGTTGCTTCTGGGTGACTCAGGTCCCCACCCCCAAACGTGAGGAACAGTGGGTAAACTGCCCTCCCCCCACATTTCTTTCCAGGCTGTGTGGACACAGGCAGAGAAAGATGGGAGACCAGTGTTTTTTTGGGTGCAAATGCCCCACAGGGTTATTCTTCAGTGTAATTTACATCTTCCCACTGTGGTTCCTTCCGGGTCAGTCTCTGGATCACGCTTTGTTCAGCAGCATAGCACTTACATACTCGGCCTCACTTAGGGTTTTCACAAAGGTATTTGGGGTGTCTGGATATGAGGGAGCCCTTTGAGAAACCTGCAGCTTGAGAACAGTTGGTGACTGCTGTGAATAACATTACTCCTGACTTTGATTTCTTACCATATCTCTTTTCTAGGGTGCAGGTGATTTGTTTCTCAGACAATACCTGGGGGAAGGAGAGTTCCTTTCTGCCGGTGATGAGTAGAAGCTGCGGGGATGATGGAGGAGTTAGCTGTTCTGAAGTATATTCCAGCTTTTCCAAGCAGAGTTGAACAAATGCTCGGAAAAGAAAGAGCATGATACTCTTGACTTAGGAAACTTAGAACTATCTGTGTGGGGTGGGGAGTTGTAGGGTAGGGTGGGGAAGGAGTAACTGAAAGAGTGAAAAACAGTTGTGAACCCAGTATTTCGACCTCACCCGATGTTTGGCAGCTTGCATCCCAAGCATCGGAATTTGGAATGGAGGTTTGTAGCTTATTTCCTTCGGTATTGGGAGGTAATACATAGCCAGAGTCTTAGCTTAGTAAACAATTACTTTATTTGGCTTTTACCTAGCCTTTCTAGGAAATTGTTAAATGTTGAACCTTTGGAATAAGCCCTCCGAGAGTGTAAATCAGCATACAAGCTGATAAGCATAATCTCGAAAATGTGAATGTATGTAGAAGTTTTAGGAAGGCAGTGTGAGCAGATCCTCTTTCTTCCTTCCTGCCTTATCAGTCACCAGTTTGGGTGAAACTCTAATATGAAGAGAGTGAGAATATTTACTTCATGTCACCTGTCACCACTAACAATTTCCCTGCAGACCGACTGTCCCGCTCAACGAGATGTTTTGTGAAGAGTTTGCCACATGTCCATCTTCCCTCATCTCCACTCCCTGGAGAGCTGCAAGGCAAACGCCCTGAAATAGCAAAGGCATTCTTACCTCCGTTTGCTGGGGATGACCCCCATCTCCTCACTGTCTCCCTCCAGGGTGACTCTCCGGGCTTGCCACCACTCATCATCAGAGGCGTTGATCACATGGAGAATATCTCCGTATTTAAAACTAAGTCCTTGACTTGGCAGCCCACTGTCCTTGCTCTTGTCGTAGTCAAACATGGCTCTGGAGGAAACAACGAGAGGGGACAATGTTAGGAATCTCTGGACAACAATTTAGGATTCATTGTTTTGATTATCCCCTCTTGCCCTGAGAACCCATCCTCCAACTTCCAGGACTAGCTCCCAAATTGCAGTCCACATTCCCATTGCTTTGGTCACAAATCGAGTTTAGTTCTTGCCTCTCCTTGGCGGTTGCAGGGGGAGCCTGTACACCCCTGGAACTGGGATGCTTTTCTCGGAGGCCATCATTTGTGACAGGGGGATGATAACAGATGATAAAGACAGTTTAGTACCTAATGAAGATTTTTTTTTCCCTCCCACTACAGTCAAAATTTTAAAATCACAAAAAAAGAAGGAAATAATGAAAAGAAGAAACATGGGCATCTTTCCTGAATGAAACATTTGTGTTACGAACAAATCCTCTCAGATGGATCAGCCTATAGAACAGGGGAAAATGGTAACTCCCAGGGGACTGTGTTCCGTCCACTCCTCTGGAATATTGGACCATCGCTAAAACTGGATGGTTGCAGAGGTTAATATAAGGACATAAATGTGTGTTTAAAATGCAATAATGCAAATATATGCACCTCTGTTTATGTGTGTGTGTATGTAGAAAGATCAAAATTATATGAGCAAAATTTTTGCTTTCATAGAATGCCGAGCCTACCTCATCATTGCAGTTGTCACTCTGAATGGTAATTCTTGCTTTATGTATCATGCTTTCCCCACCAAAGAGCATTGGCTTAGCCTAGCAAAGCCCAACACATGCATGACTGATGGGGTGAGGCAGCTGAAAGCAGAATTAAAATGATGACCAAGACCTTCATAACAAGCTGTTGCCTTCAGAAGCTGACAATTTGTCTCAAGTCCTATACTATCCCCCTCCTCCTGTATCTCCACTCTCACCAACCACCACACACGCAGCATACAATTTCTCTGGAGGAGCAGACTTTGCCATCTCCCTGTTTATTCCCCTGTGATTCCATTCTAAGGATTTCCCTCGAGTGTAACCACTACGCAAAAAAAAAAAAAAAAAAAAAAAAATTAGCTAGATCTGAGAAATAGACTATTCTAATATCACGGGGGACCGAATGTGGTTCTTTGCCTTTCTTTTTTTTCCTCATGAAAGAAATGTCAAATCTGCCGTCATGACAACCAAAAAGAGCTGAAAACAGCCCTGAAACACTGCAGGAAAAGTTGAGTTACTTGCAACACAACCTCTTCTTCCACTAACACAGCCCCCTCTGTCCCCACTGGAGGAATATGGGGGGCGGTTTCTAGGTCTCAGCCCCAGAACGACTCATTTCCACCTTGACCATTTGCATGTTCCCTACCAAAAGTTTCAACAAAGCCCTGCTAGGAAAAGAAGGCTGGGAGAGAGCAGAGACCCACTCTGGACCCTGTCACTTTTCTGGTGGGGTGATGTGACAAAAATGAACATTCCTGAGCAGCAGGTGTTTTTAATGCAAAATTAGTCCAATAACTATATGCACGTGGAGCTGTTGTGAGCATTAATAAAATAACACATACAAAGCGCCCAGCCCTGGGTAGGTGCAGCGTAACAGAGTGTAACATGGGGGTTAGAAATATAGACTGAGGGGCCACACTGTTAGGGCCATGTCCTGGTCCTATGACTTCCTACTCGTCACATAGATGGTTACCCAGGCAAACTACTTAACCTCTCATATATACCAGAGTGCTGATGACAGTACCTCCATCGAGGGACTGTATGGATGAACAGTCACATAAGGCAATACATGGAAAGCATGCACAATAGTGCCTGGCGCATACTGACAGTAAGTACAAACTGTTGTTGTTGTTGTTATTTCCCTTTTGAGTGTATCTTCATAAAAATCCTTTCTGCAAGTGCTACTCTGTGTAAAAATTGGTTAACAGCAATCCCGAGGCCACTATCCTTAACAAGGCCTGCTTGCAAAGGTGGCCCTTGGCTGACTCTGGAACTTAGGTTTTGGGAAGTTTCTCACTATTTCCTATTCAGAATGGCTCACGTGCCTAACCTGTATAACCAATAACATTATCCTGAACAATTGCTTTTCTTCTGGGAGTCTGGAAATGTGCTAAGCAGAGGGTGCCTACGTGACCAGCCCCCAGGGAAAACCCTGACCCTGAGTCTCTAATGAGCTTCTCCGATAGACAATATTTTACACCTGTTGTCAAAATTTATTGCCAGAGGAACTGGGCATGTCTAGTGTGACTCCACTAGGAGGAGACTCTTGGGAGCCAGCACCCAGTTTCCTCTGGACTTTAACCCATCAGCTCCTTTCCTGTGCTGATACTGCTTTGAATCCTTTTGCTGTAATAAATCACAGTCATGAGTAGGATGAAGCTGAGGACTGGCAGTCCTCATAGTGAATCATTAACCCTGGGAATTGTCTTGGGGACCCCCAACACTCACTCTATCGATGGTAAAGCATATTCACAGACACTACCTTATTTGTGACTCAATCCAATACCACAAAGAAGGTATGATGAACATAGTGCTATCCACGTATTAGAGAGGCGCACCCACTAATCCAAGGATACATGGCTTAGTGGCAGAATCTAGGGCTGGTGCTTGGGTCTACTGATCTCGAGGCCCAGCTCAGTGCTTTTTACCTTGTCACCCTTCAATACGGGAGGTGGTAGAGGTGGCAACCAGGTGACAAGGATGATAATGTGATGGCAACCACTACTAATGCCCATGTTAGGGGGCCTGACACTTTATTCATTGTCTTATTTGACATCACAGCAACCCTAAAGGTAAAAACTCATATTTGTTTTACAGATGAGGGAAGGAAACTCAGGAAGTTAAGGGACTTGCCCCAGGGCACACGTACATGTGTGGTAGAGACGGAATCTAGAATAAATATCTGTCTGACGTCAACATCCACATTCTTGACTATTTCATTATCAGGCTGTCACCCTCTGGCCATGCTCACAATTTAGCAGCACTGGGAACTTTTAGTCTTCCCTTCAAAGTTGACCACCTCTTCCCCTCTAAACTCCTGAAGGTCCCTTGCCATTCAGTTCTTGTCCCAGTATTTTTTATCTTAAAAATCCTTGAAGCTCTGGTTTGGCTCCAGGCTCCTTCTGGGTGTAAAGTGTAGAAAGTGGAGGTAGAAAAGCCATCAGGAAAGCTGGCAGGTGGTGGCTGAGAAGGCAGGCTCTAGCATCAGACTGCCTGGGTTTGCAACTTTTTAACTGTGTGGCCTTGGACAAGTTGCTTAACCTCTCTGGGCTTCAAGTTTTATTAACGGTAAAACTGGCACAGTAATAATAGTAGCTGAGGATTAAATGAAATAATATATGGAAAATATTGCAACACCAACGTGGCCACAGTGAGTGCTCCTGAGATGTTAGTTATTATTACTATCATAATTGTTATTCTGAAAAATGTCCTGGGCTTTGAATCAGTGGACCTGAGTCCCAACTGTGCCCATTAGTATAGAAATCTTGTGGACTCTGCACAGACATCTAAAACCCTTTCTATCCTCAGGACCCATACAGCGCTGGGCACCTAGTGGATCCTCAGTACAGGTCTGTGGAAACGTTTCAGGTGACCTTCAGAAGCCTGACTTCTCTAAAGTCTCAGTGTTCCCATGTGCAAGGGGAAGGGAGTAGAGACTGTTCCCAGAGGTTCCCATCAGGTCAAACACTCACTTACTGTGCTCCATTCTATTCCCAAGAATCCCTGAGGGGAGATTTCTCCTGCTGGCCTTCAGCAATTAGCACCCTTGTGGAAGGGGCTCAGTTGACACACTCCTTCCATGAGTGCTATTTATCTTAGACAATCTTCCCCTCTAGGATCACACTGATTCTGACATGTCAGGTCCCTAAAAACAAGCAGCTGACACATTTCAGCAGTTTCTGGCTCCTTTGGATATTAATGGATCTTCACATCTGGGAAAAATACTCCAATGCCCCATCACCTAATTTAAAAAGCAATAAGCTGTTTTTAATTTGCTTTATGTGCTAATTCATCACAGCAACTTTTATAAAATGCCATTAAGACTCACACTTCCCACTCAGGGTGCTTTTAACAAGTCCATTAGGCAAGTAGAATTAGACATGAATAATGCAATGGCTCTCGCAGCCCTCCTGCCCCTCCCGCATTTCGATGTGTGGTGGTCCCTTGCCAACCAGGGAAGTCTAGTAAGGAAAGCTGGTAAGGTGGCTGTGAGACACTAGGGTACCTGGCTGAAACTGCTTGTTAAGTGCCCACAATGTGCTAAAGCCTCTATATTCATTGTCTCACTCAATTTACTGGCTAGGAAGACAGCATATGACTTATATGCCAACCTTAGGAGAGAGAACAGACCTGGGTTTAAGTCCCTACTCTGCCATTGCTAGTTGTGAGTTTCAGGAAGTATGTTACTGAACCTCTTAGATGGCCTCGTAACCATAGAAGACCACTCCCTCATCTATGAAATGCAGATGATGACATTATCTCAAAAGATTGTTATAGGCATACAGCAACAGGATGATGCACGCAAAGTGGCCAACACCAACACCGAAGGAATCTCATATTTATTATTTCTGATAGCAATCCTGTCATGTAAGCATTTTTGATCTCATAAAGGAAATGAGATTCAAAGAGCTGAAATGAAAAAAAAAAAAAGCTAGTATGTGGCGGAGCCAGGATTCAAATATAGATAGATGTGTCTGAATATAAAGCCCAGCTTGGAATTCTTAGTTAGGAATGTTGTACTTAGACCACATGTCCAAGGATTTTATGATTTGATGATCACATTTATAATGATGCCACGGACTAGGCTCTAGGAGAGAGGCATGAGTCGTTTGCTAAGTGTACATTCAGTTCTCACAACTGTCCTGCGAGGCATATATTAGCCCTGTATCACAGATGAGAAAATCTAGACTTGGGTAATCCAAGTAACATGCCCAGAGTCACACAGCTATCAAGGGGTGGGGCAGGACTCAACTAAAAATTTGTTTACCTCTGGGAGGCCTGTGAACTTTCTGTTACACCAGCGCAGGTGTTTTTACAAGCAGCCCTCTCCAACCCAAATGCCCACACTCTCTATTGGGCTTACACATTTAAAAATCATAGATCATAAAAGCGTGGTTTTTGCCATGTTAGTTAGAGGATCAATTTTGGCTGAACCACTTTGAGACTGGTATATTGGAATGCCAAAAATAGAGAGACTCACAGGGACAGTGTCCTAAGAACAGGAAAAATTACTTGATGTGTCTCATGGTTGTCCAGGATATGGCAGGAAGAATGGTCCCTCAACCTCTCTTGCCGAAGATGTCCACACCTTATTCCCAGAGCCTGTGAATACGTTACTTTATATGGCAAAAGGGATTTGCAGATGTGATTAGGGTTAAGCATTTTGAGATGGAGAAATTATTAAGGATTATCTGGGTGGGGCCAATGGAGTCCTTAACAATGGAAGAAAAGGCAGAAGAATATGTCAGAGAGATGTAACATGAGAAGGACTCGTCAACCATTGCTGGGTTCGGAGATGGAGGAAGGTCATTTGTTACAATAGTAAGAGGAAACTAATACCAGAGGACAAGAAACAATGTGATTTAATGGAGGGCAGGTAGAAGGTGAAGGCCACCAGTTTGATGATCTTCTCAAAGGTTCTTTGGAATGAAAACTAGTCAGCAACAACAATAACAACCTACTGAATATGTATTATTAGCTAGGTCATGTACAAAGTACCGTTTCTTTACATGATTTCATCTTATTGAATCCTTGTAAATAGCTTGAGACATAGGTATGATCATCTCTACTTGGCAGATAAAAAACATAAGGCTTTAATTTCTTACATTTATACTTTATCCAATTCTCACAAAAACCCTGAGATAAATATTGTTGTCCCTATTGTCTGATAAGGAAACTGACACACAAAAGACGCAGCCTTCTCCTTTTCTTAAGTTGCAAAGCAATCTGCTGGCTCCTCTCTTGGGAAGCCCATTCAAGACTGGGAATGTATCTCATCTTCTCTGCTGGATCAGAAGCCACTGAAGGCCCGAAGCTCCCAGGTCCAGCCTTTGCAAATGTATTTATAAAGGAACAAATGAACCAACAAATTACTTCTTCCTGGGCTGTGAACTTGTTTGGGCTGGAGGAGCCTTGGTTTCCATGACAACTTTAAGATCCAAGAAGCAGAACGCCTCAAGTCAATTTCCTGTCTCTTGAAGCCGAGGCTTCAGCTTGATGAGAAGAGACCTGGTTCTCACCTTTCCGTGCAGCAGGAGAAAGAACAAAGGCAGCCAGATCAAGTTATCTCTCTGCTCCATCCCACTGTGCCTGGCTAGGATGGGTATGTCCCATCATTAAGGTAAGTGGCCAAGGACAGTTCAAAATACATAGAGGTTGGAATAAAGCGACACATTCAATGGGTCCACCTCTTCCTGAGTGTCATTGGGAAAAATCAGTGGACTAATCTGAGCCTTAGTTTAGCTATAAAATGGTCTTAATCATTTCTAAATCTCGGCATATTTGCAAGGATTCAATGAGGTAATATAGGGAAAACATTTAGCACAAGAACTGTCAACCAGTTTTTTTTTTTTTTACTTCACTCCTTCCATATTTTAGAGACGAATGACAGTTATTTATACAAGTATTGGAGGGAGAATGTAATATGGTGTCTTTTAAATATGATATAAAAATGCATATACAGTAAACATTCTCAAAACATTTCCCACCAGGGGGATGTGAGACTGGGAGCAAGAGATCTGAACTTGAGTTACTCTTACTTTATAAATGATCAATTTTCGATTGTTTTCTCTTCTTAAAAGCATTCATTCATCCACTTATAAATCTGATAAGTAAGTGCTTCAAAAATGGAGACAGCAGTCTGGAACTAGGAGGAGCCTTGGATGGAGCTAGGAGGGCAGGGTTCTAGTGCTGGTGCCAACATCATCGTACCGTGTGATCCTGCACAGCTTACTTAACCTCTCTGTGCTTCAGCTTGTATATAATTAACAGGCCAGCAACATTCTCTAAGGTGTGTTTTTCAGCTGACATGCTCTGTGCCTTTGTCCCGCAAGATGCTTTGGGGAAATGAGGGAACTTTCCATGTGGCTGATATTCATATGTGGCTCATAGGACTGTGTTTGCATTGTGAAATCACTTTCAACCCTCTCCTCCACCAGTTCCGGAACGACTCCTTCTCCCTTCCCCACCCCTTGCTGGTAGCTAACTGCCCCTCTCATATACTCTTATATCAACCTGTACTGTGATTTTTAACATTTGCAAATTCTAGTTGGTATAAGCACGGAGGACGGGGAGAGTTTATATTCTTCCTAGCTCCAGAGGTTACCACATAACAGATGTCCAATACAAGTTATTTTCTATTGTTTATTCTATCACTGTACTTGCCATAGGGCAACAACAGTTTATTTTCTTCCCTGTAAAGGCCTGGGCAGTTGGAAATAATAGGTAGGGAAGGCCTGAGCTGCATGCAGCACAGGCTTTCCTGACTTTCTTAGGAAAGATGAACAGGTGTGCAAGAGTCCAGACAGTCCAGTCTCCCAAGTCAGAACACACTCCTCCGGGGTAGAGGGACCTGCTGCTCTATACTGATTTCATATATCTCCTTCGGGAAACATAACATCCACACCCTGTGGATGAGTCATCATGTCCAAGCTCATTGAGATCTAGCAAGGCCACTTATTACACCATTTATTTCAATAATGAACTGTCCCCAGTGCAAAGGGTGCCTAAAGCCAAGGGCAAATCAGTCTTAGTGGGTCCGAGCACATTAGTTTCTGTCATTCTCTGCTAGGAGGCCATGTGCCAACATGCCACTGTTTATTGAGTGGCTACTGAGCACAGAGTACACCTTACACGTCAGGCACTGTTCTAGGAATTCATTTTCTGAGATTCAAAAGATACTCCTTATAAAGCAGGCATTGTTTCCATTTTATAGAAGGGTAAATGCACTATGTGTATTTGACTGTGGTATCACATGGGTTATGTCATTTAATCACCAATAACCTTATAAGGTAGGTTTGTGCTCTTTAAAGATACTCTTCTCATCACTCCAGACTATGACCTTCTGTGTTAGGAGGGAGTTGGGAAAATGTCGATTTCCATTGTACCCAAGGAATCAGGCAGTCACGGTAATGACCGAAGATGGAACTAATTGGGCACCAACCAGAGTCCTCATGGCCTGGGCCTTCATGCAGCTGCAGCATTTTGATTCTAATTGGGGAAGAAGCCTCTCTGCTAGTGGCAGCAACTCTCTCTCTGTCTCTCCTGTGGCTCCAGTGCTCCAGATTCCCCGAGGGACATGGTGTGAGCTGACTTTGCTTGTCCGGAGGCCTGTGTGTTGATCATTTCAGACAACTCATCATCCAAGCCTCCAGGAACGGGCCTACTGCAGCCTGCCTTCTCTCTCAGGGTGTCCTAGCAATCTGTCAGGCTGGTTGACACTGAAGTCCGACTGACAGGCCCCCGGTCTGAGGGAAGCAGAGGCAAATCTGAACCTGCCCAGGCAGGGTTTATCAGACCATGTGGAATAATGCTTCAGGTTTCAGGGTTGGCCGAGGCTGAAAAGATCAATCATCTTAAAATCACTGTCTTCTCCTCTGAAATGCCATCAACTGGATACTCAGAAAATGAGACATGGGAAAGAGGAGCATGTCCAGGATGAACAGCCCAGGTTTTATGACAGTTATAAAAGCCCTTGCGTGCCAGCCTTGTTGATCAGGCAACCAGGTGTGTTCATCAGGATATGTCAGAAAGGCTGACACAGCCCTGAATGCAGCCTTTATTTCTGAACTGAGCCAAAGATGTAGAGCAAGCTTTGCAGTTCACTCATGGTCTTACTGCTGCAAATTAGTAAGCATGCCATGGAGCAAATGAAGAAATATCCTGATATAAAATTTCACTGTTGCTGTGAACGGTTATCATTGAAACCTTTAAATGTATATATAGAAGCTTTCTGATAGAAGATTATGAGACCTGACATCAGAAAGTCCTGGGTTCGAACAATGGCTCTTCCATTGAATATGATTTTCATTTCTGTACCTGGGTCTCCAAAGCTGCAGAATGAGGGCAAGAACGTGTGTCCAACAACCTCCTTATGACAATTACATATACAAGAGCTTTTAGAACCCAGTAGGTACTCAATATACATCAAATCTGAATTTCCTCCCTGTTAATCCCATCCCTTTTTTATTTTCTTTTTTTTGTTTATTTATTTTATTGTTGAAAGTATTACAGATGTCCACCCTTTCCCCTCCACAGACTCCATCCTTCCCACTCCCACCCACCTCTGCTTTCCCCAACCTAATGTCTGTGTCGATTGCTTGTGCATATATGCATATAAATTCTTTGGTTTATCTATTCCCACCCCTCCCAACCCCACCCCACACCCCACACTCCAATCCCTCTGAGGTTAGTCAGTCTGTTCCCTATTTTCATGATTCTAGATCTCTTTTGGTCGACAGCTTATTTTGTTCATTATGTTCCACAAATAAGTGAGATCATGTGGTACTTGTCTTTCTCTAACTGGCTCATTTCACTGAGCATAATACTCTCCAGGTCCCTCCATGTCATCTCAAAGGGTAATAGCTGCATAGTATTCCATTGTGTAAATGTACCACAACATTTTATCCACTCATCTACTGATGGACACTTGGGTTGTTTCCAGATCTTAGCTATTGTAAATAGCACTGCTATGAACACAAAGGTGCAAATATTCTTCCTGATTGGTGTTTCAGGCTTTTTAGAATATATTCCAAGAAGTGGGATCACTGGGTCAAATGGCAGTCCATTTTTATTTTTTTGAGGAAACATCATATTGTTTTCCATAGTGGCTGCACCAGTCTGAATTCCCACCAGCAGTGTGCTAGGGTACCCTTTTCTCCACATCCTTGCCAGAATTTGTTGTTTGAGGATGTATTGATGGCTGCCATTCTGGCAGGTGTGAGGTGATATCTCATTGTCATTTTAATTTGCATCTCTCTGATGATTATAGATGTTGAGCATTTTTTCATGTCTCCTGGCCATTTGTACGTCCTGTTTAGAGAAGTGTCTATTCAGGTCCTCTGCCCATGTTTTAATTGGATTGTTTGTCTTCCTTTTGGTGAGTTGTATGAGTACTCTATATATATTGGAAATTAACCCCTTATCTGATATATCATTGGCAATGATGTTCTCCCATACAGTGGGTTGCCTTTCCATTTTCATGACTGTATCTTTTGTTGTGCAGAAGATTTTTAGTTTGATGTAATCCAATTTATTAATTTTTTCCTTTGTTTCTCTTCTTGCCCTAGGCAATGTATCAGTGAAAATTCTGTTACATATGATGTCTGAGATTTTTCTTCCTACATTTTTTTCTAGGATTTTTATGATTTCACAGGTTATGTTTAAGTCTTTTATACATTTTGATTTATTGTTGTATATGGTGTAAATTGGTGGTCTAGTTTCATTTTTTTGTATGTAGCTGTCCAATTTTCCCAACACTGTTTATTGAAGAGACTGTCTGTTCTCTTGTATTGTATGCTCTTGCCTCCTTTGTCAAATATTAATTGTGCATACTGTCTTGGGTTGATACCTGTGTTCTCTGTTCTGTTACATTGATCAATATGTCTGTCTTATACCGGCACCAGGCTGTTTTGATTATAATGGCTTTGTAGTATAACTTGATATCTAGTATTGTGAACCCTTCCACTTTGTTCTTCTTTTACAAGATTGTTGTGGCTATTCGGGGTCTTTTATAGTTCCATATAAACTTTTGGAGTATTTGTTCTAGATCTGTGAAATATGCCATTGGTACTTTAATAGGGATTGCATTGAATCTGTAGATTGCTTTGGGTAGTATGGACATTTTAATGATGTTGTATTTTCCAAACCATGGACATGGTATGTCTCTACTTTTTTGTATCTTCCTCTATTTCTTTTTCAAATATCTATAGTTTTCTGAGAACAGGTCTTTTACCTCGTTGGTTAAATTTATTCCTTGGTAGTTTATTTATTTTGTTGCAATGTTAAATGTGATTTATTTTCTAATTTCCCTTTCTTAATGTTCATTATTGGTGTATAAGAATGCCATAGATTTCTGGATGCTAATTTTATATCCTGCTGCTTTGCCAAATTTATTTATTAAATGTAGTAGATTTTTTATGGAGTCTTTAGGGTTTTCTATGTACAATATAATGTTCTGTGAATGATGACAGTTTCACTTTCTCTTTTCCTGTTTGAATCTATTTTATTTCTTTTTCTTGTCTAATTGTTGTGGCTAAGACTTCCAGTACTATATTAAATAAGAGTGGTGAAAGTGGGCATCTCTGTGTTGGTCCTGTCCTTAGGGGAAATGCTTTTAGTTTTTGCCCATTGAGTATGATATTGGCTATAGGCTTTTCATATATGACCTTTATTATGTTGAGACATGATCCTTCTATTCCCACTTTGCTGAGCATTTCTATCAGAAACTGGTGCTGGATTTAGTCAAACACTTTTTCAGCATCTATTGATATTATCATATGGTTTTTATCTTTCGTTTTGTTTATGTGATGTATCGCATTTACTGATTTGCGAATATTGTCAGTCTTGCATTCCTGGGATGAATCCCACATGGTCACGGTGGATAATTTTTTTAAATGTATTGCTGACCCTTCCCTTTTTCCTAGTGTCACTGAAGCATAAACAAAACAAGCCAACAACACTTTCTGTTAAGTATTTACTGACTGATAAGTGACATCAGCTTGTATGGTGCTTGGCTTAGAAAAAGTTCACTTCTTTCATGAACATATAAAAAAGAGAGAAACACATCCAAGAACATTTCACACAGCTACCTCAAATTCTTAGTGGTGGCGTACCACAAAATCAGACTGTGGGACAATCATTCACTTCGGCTTCCTGATACTGAATTTTTTCTTTTTTCCCCCTTTTAAATATGTTTTTATTGATTTCTTAGAGAGAGAGGAAGGGAGAGAGAGAGGATAGAAACATCAATGTGAGAGAGATACATCGATTAGGTGCCTCCTGCATATCCCCTACTGAATATCGAGCTTGTAACTGGGGCATGTGCCCTGACCAGGAATCAAACCGGGACCTTTCCATCTAAGGGATGGTGCTCCATCCACTGAGCCACATTGGCTGCACATGAGCTTGTTCTTTTGTTCTCTTTGGTCTATACATTTTCAGAAAACTAGGTGGGAACTATAGACCTGGATTGAGGCAAGAGAAGATCTGGAATTAAGGAAACCTTTGCCTCAAAGTCTCATGTGTAAGATAAAGGCTCCCATCCTCACCTTTTGAATGAGGGTAGAGAGAGAGGACAGAAGATGGTTTCTTCCTCACCCAGGTAAACACACCAAGTTTAGGATGCGATTTCACTTCCACATATGGATATGAGATAATAGTCATTTAAATATTAAATGCAATAGTATTTACAGAGTGCCTACAATGTGCCAATGACTGTGTTATTTGCTGAGGACTCAGCAGGGAACAAGAGACTTGCTTCTTGTCCTCATGGAGCTTAATGTTTGCATAGAGGTAAGAAGTATATTCATTCAGCTACTCACTTGTTTATTTAGCAAATAGTTATGAAGTATGTACTAATGACAATTCTAGGAGCTTGGGGACTATTCGTGAATGACAATAGACAAACATTCCTGCATTCATGGAGCTTATATTCCAGTGGGAGAAAATGGACAATAAATAATGAACACAATGAATAAATAAATAGTATGATAGGTTAGATGTGAATCATTGCTATGGAAAAAATTAAAAATAGAACAGGGTAAGGAATGGGGTCAGGATTTTAAGATGGGGTAGAGTTGTGGTGGTGGTGAAGTTTGCATTTTTAGGTGGGGTGGTCAAAGTAGCACTCACTGAGAAAGAGACACGGAGGCACGGCTTGAAGGAGGTGAGGGAGTTAGTAATACAGGCATTTGAGGAAAGTGTTCTAGGAAGAAGGAACAGCCAGGGCAAAGGCCCTAAATATAGTTAAAATTGAATGTGATATGTGCTATCATAGGAATTAGTATGAGTTGTTATGAGATCACAGAGCAGGAACCTCCATCAGGCAGAAAGGAGTTGATTGCTGACAGGTGATAGCACACCTGCCCACCCCACTCAACTGAGCAGGTGTGTCCTTCAGGCATTTTCCCAGTGGGAACCTCTGCTGTAATAATAGTCATCTCACATCCTGAGGATGTAGCTTTCTTCCCTCAACCTCTCCCCCTTCCTGCCCTCCTTGGAAGCCTGCACCTGAGCTGGGCCATGGAACACCTTTCCTTCTCTCAGACATACTCTACCCTCAATTTGCACAGTGCAGATGGAATTTTTTAGGCAAAAGTTTTTCTTAACATTGTTTAAAAAGTCAAAGCATTGACTGAATATGAAGAAATCAGCATAAAATCATCTGTAAATTTCAACCCATTCTTTGGAACTCATGGCTTTCCCTGGGAATCGTTCCTGAGCCTATCCAGAGAGGGCTATCCATTCCCTTCTCTGTGCCAGGTTGCTACCTTGCACATGGTCTTATTCTTGTACTTAGCAGGCTACATTTTAGTTGAGTTGCCTGTGAGTCTATTTTTCTAAACTGCTCAGGTCCTGAGGGTTAGGAGAGAGTCTCATTCATCACTGTATCTGTCGCACGGAGCACAGAGGAAAAGGCGCTCACAGCAAGAGGCTAAATTAAACTGAACTGAATTCAGAGCCCAAGCTGCGTGACCTTGGGGACATTACTTCATCTCTTTGGTGTCTCATCTGTAAAACACAACAGTAGAGGCAGTTCGACCTGTAGAGGAAACCAAGGGCTGCCTGTTCTGAATGATGAGCCTGACAGTCTCCTGCAGCCGCCCACTTCTATGGGACTGGCTGGATCGTGCGCTCTGCAAGATGCCAAGTTTTGCCTGATAGTGCCAGGGGTTAAGCTACAGAGAAAAGAAGAGGTTTGGAAACTCAAGCTCTGGGTGATAACTTGTAAAGCTGGAATATCATGTCTTTAGGAGCCTCCCATCACCTTTGATTTTAGCAGCAATATTTGATACAAGCTTCTTAGAAATAATAATTCTCTAGGCTTTGAATCATTGCCATACATTTGAATGGTGTGCTTCAAAGTTTAGAAATTGAGTCAAAGTTTAGAAATGATAAATGAAACCTGAACACAGGCTTAGGTTTCTCGTAGGTATTTCATCATTGAGTTTTAGGCATGACAGGTGGAATATTTAGGTAAGATGAATGCTTGATTCCCACAGATTTTGCAAAGAAAGCATGTATTGGGTTTTGCAGAAATGCCCTGCAGAATGATCATTCAGAGTAGTGGGGAGCAGGATTTCCCATTTCACAAATGGGTGAGCATCCTACAGAAATGAACCAACTTGTGACATTAATCAAGGTAGACTGTTTGACAAGGAAGGGACTCATGGCTTAGGATAGATTTAGATCAATTCTGGCAGGAAGAAAAATCCACAAGGGGCCATTTTCAATTTTTATTTAATCAGTTGGAAAAGATGAAGTTACTGACATCAAATGGGGGAGGATATGGAATCTATGAAATAGGGAGAGAAACATGCATTTGAGCGAAGTAATTTGTTTTGATTATCCACAGAGATGTGGGCTTTTGTAATTTCAGGGTAAAGTCAAAAAGTTCACGACTTCTCTAAATTGGCTGTAGTGGTAGTCCCTTTCCTAGTCCAAGTCTCACTGGGAGTTATGTTTCTTTGCTCTCCCTTCCTCTCCCTCTCTCTTTTTCTTTGTTTCTCTTCTCACAACATGTTTTAATCTTCAAAATCTGATGCATTTAATAAATAACTCTTTTGGCCACTTTAAATATTATTTTTTCTAAAATTCAAGCGATCCCTTTTATGTTTCTTTTCCTTTGATGAATTAAAAACAATTTTAAAATTCCATGTAAAATATGACCAAATTTTATAAATTTTCCTATTGATAGATCTCTCTCTGTTGGTACAATTAAACCAGGTATAACTTATCCATTTGTATAGTTGACTGGTTCATCTATATGCACAGATAAATGCCTATAATATTAACCTGTTAACCGGGGAATTCCCTTTTCACTGTATGCAAGTTGGACGTATTTCTACGTCCCGCTCAGTTAACAGGTTAATCACTTAATGCCAAAAATGGAATATTAAGTAATTCCCACCCCCCCTTTTGGGTAAGTTTTAAAAGTATTTACCTTTTGCTTTTTCTCTCTCTTTTTTATTTAAGTATAGTTAGTATACAGTATTATATTAGTTACATTAGTTTCAGCTATACAATAATAGTGATTCAACATTTATATACCCTAAAATGTGGTTACTGTCATAAGTCAAAAATTAGTCTAGTAACCATCTGTCACTGTACATACCTATTCCAATATTATTGACTACATTCCCTTTCACTTTTTTCACTCACTGCCCTCCCTCCTTTCTCTTCTCTGGAAACCATCCTTTTGGTCTTTCTTTCAATGAGTCTATTTTGTTTTGTTTTAGATTCCACATATAAGTGAAACCATACCTTATTTTTAAAAAATTAAAAAAATATTGCTACAGATGTTTCTCCTTTTTCCCCCATTGACACCCTCTTTCCAACCCCCCCCCCCCATCAGCATTGTTGTCTATGTCCATGGTTATGCATACATACATATAAGTTCTGTGGTTTATCCCCTCTCCTCTGTCCCCTTCTTTTGAGGTTTGTCAGTCTGTACCTTACTTCTATGTCTCTGGGTCTACTTTGTTCATCAGCTTGTTTTGTTCATTATATCCCACAAACACATGAGATCGTGTGATATTTGTCTTTCTCTGATTGGCTTGTTTCGCTTAGGATAATACTCTCCAGGTCCTTCCATGTCGTCTCAAAAGATGAAATCTCTCCTTCTTACAGCTGTATAATATTCCATTGTGTATCTGTACCACAGTATTTTTATCCACTCACCTACTGATGGACAGTTGGGCTGTTTCCAGATCTTGGTGATTGTCAATAGTGCTGCTATGAACATATGGGTACATATAGAAACCATACCTTATTTGCCTTTCTTTGTCTTATTTTACTTAGCATAATACCCTCTAGGTCCATCCATATTGTGGCAAATGGCAAGATTTCATTTTTTTTTTTATTGCTGCATAATATTCCATTGTATTTATACATACACACCTTCTCTATCCATTTGTCTAACGATAGACACCTAGGTTGCTTCCAATAAAGTCACCTTTAATCAGGTATGTGTTTGTTTTGAGGTAGGCTACTTTCTTCAGATATTTGTCTAAGAAAACCTCATTTTCCTTCAATTTTTCCTGAAATCCAGGTAAAGTACAGCCACAGTCAAATGATCCTTTATAGTGATTTGAAGGAAAGCCATAGGAGATGATGTTTTTACCAAAGCTCAACTCCTCTCTGGCAGGCCTCCAGAATCCTCACATGTGTTTTCTGCCCAAAGTTATTCACTCTGGTCACAAGCATAAGACCTGTGTCGAAGTGATTTGATCATTCAAGTTCTGTCTCACAGTATTGTAAATGTAAGGAACTGACTTTTGTGGTATTTACTGTTGCAGACTTAGTCCCAAATGTCATTCAATGTAACACATTTTGTGGTAGCCCTATACAGGCCAAGAGGGTGGAAAAAACCAGTTTCGAAGTGGCTTCTATATATTCTTAGTTATAGGATTCCTGTCCAGCTAGATTTCAGGTGGTTGAATGATGGTTATTTTGTAGTTTAGTTGTAATTTTGATGTGGTTGAGGGAGGGTGTCAGTCTCATTTTTATCTATGCCACCATCGTAACCAGAAGCCCTCCAGTAGTATTTTTTTTTTTAATCCTCACTTGAGGACATGTTGTTATTGATTTGAGAGAGAGAGAGAGAGAGAGAGAGAGAGAGAGAGAGAGATCTAAACATCTATCTATTAGTTGCTTCCTGTATGCTCCCCGACTAGGGATCAAACCTAGTTATGTGCAACGTAGTGTCTGGGATGATGCTCCAACCAGCTGAGCCACTTGGCTAGGGCTCTCCAGTAATATTATTTTGATAAGACTGTTAGAAGTTAAAATTTTTTTTTTTAATTTTAGTTGTCTTCTATCAGTCTTTTAAAGCATATGACATAAAAATACCAGTTATGCACTTTTTTCCCCAGGTAAAGATGTCTTAGTCTATCTGTTATCTGATAGTATGGGATCCAAGAGGAGGAGGAAATGAGGAAGGACACCAACAGTTATGAGCACCTGCCATTGGTTGGCCACTGAAGTAGGCGTTCTACGTATGCTGGCATTGAATAATGACAGCACTGTGAATTTGTTCTTCATCTCTTCATGTTACAAATTTAAAAACATGGGGTTCACAGATATTAAATCATTTGACCATGATTACCTAGCTAGTAAGTCACAGAGTTGGGAACTGATCCCAGATTTGTCTGTCTCTTGTGTCTGGACTCTCTACTGTACATAGAAGTCTTTTTTTTATCCTCACCCGAGGATATTTTTCCATTTTTTGTACAGATAGAATGGGAGGGAGAGAGAGGAAGGGAGAGAGAGTGAGAAACATCAACGTGAAGGGACACACTGAGTGGCTGCCACCCGCACGACCAACCAGGGCCGGGGACAAACTGCAACCGAAGTACGTGCCCCCAGCGGGAACCGAACCCGGGTCTCTCCGGACCGCAGGCCGACGCTCTAACCGCTGAGCCAAACTGGCCAGGGCCATAGAAGTCTTTGTAGGGCATTTTTCTCCCAGAAAGGAGGATCGCATCCTTAGTTCTCAGGAGATGACTGTTTAATTAAAGCACCTACTTTCATTTTAACATTCATTTGTTCAGCATACAGATTTAATCACTTACTACATGCAAAAAGCCAGTGTTGGATGCTGTATGTGTGTAAAACCTGACCTACCCCTCCATCAATGAGATTCTAGTCTAGTGTGGGAAATAGTCATGTGCACAAATAATTACAGGACTAGGCACAATATAAAGGGTGCACAAAAACATGATGAACGACATGCTACTGAGTAAATTGAAGAAATATGTACATTAATTTTAATTACCAGACTGGAAATAGTGGCATTTATGGTAAGCCTTGAGGAATGCATATGACTTGGCAAAAAAAGATGAAAATAAAAAGCATTAGAGGATGAGGAAACAGAAAGAACAAAGCATCAAGTTATAAAAGAATGCTCTGGGTTTAGAGAATTATGCATTGTTTCAGAACTCCTGGAGATATTGAGTTTGCTTGGGTGTGTGGTGGGAAATGAGGCTGGAAAAGCACATGGAGGACCAAGTATGGAGGAAATTGAAAGTCCCAGTGAGGAGGCTGAGTGTCATTCTACATGTCAAGAGCCTTATTCTCATAATTTCACTATTCCCATTGTGAGTATGGGCAGACTTGAGGGTAACAGTAGCCATTCATTTCTTTATGCATAAATTGAATAAAGGAATTATGTGGTTGAAAATGAGAATTTACACTTATGAGTAAGTCAAGTAGAGACAGATTTAAGTTATTAGTCCAGCATCGATCACTGAAGCCATGTTTGGTCCTCTACCTTTCTCTCTCAAATTACTAGAACCTCAAGTTTTAGCCAATTATACTACCATGTAGGTAAAAGATGAAACTTCATTTTTTTAAACTTTATATTTTAATTTAATATAATTTTATTTTCTCCATCACCATTTATCTCCTCTATGCCCTCTTCCACCTCTTCATCTCTGCATTCACTAAACTGTTGTCCATGTACATGAGTTCTCTCTTTTCTTTCTTTTTTGCACAATCTCTCTACCTCTCCCTGCTCCACCAGAGCTGTTTGCCTGCTTTCTATCTATGCATCTGTCTCTTTTGTTTAGTCGTTCAGTTTGTTCTTATACTTTCTTGTATCTAGCTATATCCATGAGACTACACTCTGACACATAAAATGTAAGCAGTAATGGTATATGGTACCATTACTCAATAGGAAGAGGTCATATTCTTCCTCTGCTTTTCTACTTTTAGAAAAGCACATTTGATGGTTGGTGCTACAGCAGCCACATTAGACACTAAGGACCAGGACCTTACCATAGAAATGGCAGATCAGTGTGCTGGAAGAAGCCTGGAGTTTCCTGACAAATTTGTGCACCCCTACTAGCCCCAAATTGCTTAACATGATGCTTCATATGTACATAGATAGAAAGCAACTTCTTGTTTAAGTCACTGTTATATTGGGCTTTTTATATGTAGCCAAACTTAATAGTTTTTGATATACAATGAAATTAGAAAAAATTAGAGGAGAGTACAATGGAAGAGAGGAGAGGCTGGGGAATTGATCTTGAAGAGCACCTACACTTTAAGAAGTTTAAGAATATGGGGAGTTGAAAACCAAAGTCAGATTAAAGGTGGAAAGTTTGTGTGGGTTTGTGTGTGTGTGTGGGTGAGTGGGGAATGAATGGTGGTGGAAGTACTACCAAGCCAAAAATGTCTGTTTGTACAAATAAAAAAACAAATTGCTGATGGTGGAGCCACTGAAAACTAGGGTGATTTAGGTCACTTCCAAGATAGAGAATTGGGTTGTACAAGGCCAATTCTTGCTCCTAACTTTTCAATCATTTAATTAATGCCATCTCCCCTGGGGTAGAATGATAAGGAATAGAAGGAATGTCCATGGAAGGCAATGTCAAGAGTGGGGGAAAAAAAGTGTTTTATCACAAATAAAACAGGGTCTTTGATTGTAATTATATTTGAGAATAAGTTTACCTTAAATCATTCTTTTGCCCTGCAATAGGCACCACAAATGAATGCCCCTTTTTGTTCTAGCAAAGGCTAGCTACATGAAGTCCACAATTTGCCTATCGGTGATGGCAAGGGGCTAGTGATGAAGAACTGTTGCCTGGTCCCTATGTCCCACGCTCTCTCTGTGGCTCTGCATCCCAAGGTCCTTCAGATCTAAGCACTGTAAGGAGATTTCATTAAGTTCTTCAGATAAAGGGAAATTTCAGTTTTCCTCAGAGATCATGAGCCCTATTATTTGTACTGTAGCTTACTAGTAAGGGTTTACTAGATGCTTAAGTTTATTAATTATTATTTTCATGAATAACAAATACACAGTGCTGACTGTTAAAAAAGCACCTTCACATATGTCATTCAGTCCTCACGGTAGTCCCTTGGAATAAACAATTTTATTCCCTTTGATTTACACTTTCACCCAGAGAAGATGATGAAGAGAAAGTAGGGGATAAAGATGACAATATAAATAGCTATCATTTACTGAATTAGTCCTAAGTACAAGGCAGTGTTACTAACATAACATTTTTTTTTAATCATTCACAGCAACTCTGCAAAGTTGGACTCAGTAGTCCCATTCTATAGATAATAAAACTGAGAATCTAAGAGTTGAAGTGACTTATAGGTCACATAGCTAGTCATTGGTTGAGTCAATATTCAAACTAAAGTCCTCTGGCTCCAAAACCTTGGCTCCCTCCTCTGCATCACAGTGAACATGACACTAGGAAGCATATCTGGTACACAGAGACTTACTTTTCTTCACATTAATGTCAGAGCTGACTCTGTGATGCCCCAGGAAGCTGTCATTTACCCTAACCCATCTTGGGGAGTTATTAGATGGTAAATAGACTAGTTTGGACATTCAGCTCATTGAGATGCCTGAAAGAAGCCTAAGCTAGAAGCACATGGCTGTGATTGGTGGTCAGTATTAAGGCTTTCATTTGAATGATGAAAAGAATGTTTAAAGGGCAGGGCAAACAATGGGATATAATTCATTTATTGTTATTATTGTGCCAGTAGAATTATTTTATATTTCTATGCAAATGAATGCACAATTTAGTACAATCTGTGCTTTCAGTACATTGAAAGAATAATTAAGGAAAACAAGAGAAAAACTGGTGAGCCATAAGTAGGTTTGTCCCTTTCTCCAAAAACTTTGGTGTTCTTTTCTTAAAATTCTAATTAAACGTCAAGTATAAACTAGCATGGACTAAATCTTTCTAGCAAACTCCAGTTATTCACATTTCTGGTAGATCTTACTAATCAGCATTTGGTCTCTAGGATCCTGTTAGTAGGCTGTTTTCTCCACATGGGGAGTAGGCAGTAACATTTCCTCCTTGATTCTTTACTACTGGTTTTAACTTTGAAACTTTTAAATTAGATGTTCTTTGATCATTTCCTTATTGAAGCTGTGAAAAAATTTAAAAACAAAATCAAAGGGAATTTAGGATGCTTCTAATATAGTTTCTTAATAAAGAAAAGTCAGTGTTAACATAGCTGTAAGTGAGGATTTTGAAAGTTGTTGCTTCACCTTACTCGCTGTAAGAGTTGCAGAAGAAATTCTAAAAAACAACCTTTGCAACACTTGAAGAGGGGCCAGGGGAGTAACAATCATATCATGAGTTTACTTTTATTTAGCAACTACTATGTGCTGGGCTCTCTGCTAAGCAGTTCATAGCCACTATTTCGAGTTCTTGCAAGAACACTCTAAGGGAATAGGTTTTATTATTATCATTGTTTAATATGTGAGGAAATTAAAGTCTAGAGAGGTTGTCCAGCATGAGTCGAAAAGATAAAAATATGAGAGCTTATCTTAGAGTCACTGTGAGGATGAAATGAGATAGTTTACCAAGAGCTTGGCCTGGTGCAGGTTTGCTGCTTTAATGAATACTCACCTTATCTTGATATCCCTTTCAATGTTCATTTCGATCATTGCACCCTCTCCTTAGCATTTGGGTTCTTAAAATACTTCTGAGAGAACTGACAGCAACATGATCCACTGTTTTGATATAATGTATCAAACAGCAGATATTTGGTCCATGGGCCAGAAATTGTTGATTGCTCACCATGGACCTGTTCTGGCATATTCTTGGAAATTTATAAAATAATCCTAATTATTTGTGTTTTAGGGTTTTTGATAAAATCATTGGCAGATATGTCTATGTTGGGTGAATTTAAAATGTCTGTCTTATGACAAGGTAAAGTGTTAGTTTGTGATTTTTTTTTTAACTTCCACCCATTAATTTATTTTAGCAAAATATAAAATTTAATAGATAAAAATGGCAAATATTCACAAACATCCTGAGACACCACTGATAGATTAGAGTGCATGGGAATGGGGTTCAGAAGCCCTAAGTCTTATTTGCAACTCTTTCTCTGACCAGCTGGGTGGCCTTGCTCAAGACACTCCAACCCCCATTGCTTCTCAAGGTGTCACTTGTAAACCTCATGAGGACTCTGCTCCAGAATCCAAGTTTCCTTTTTTCTTTAACGTGACATGGTGAAGCAAGATCCTTTGGTGAAAATTTTGCTATTTGGCAGATAAAATTAAGGATAGAAAGGAAGGAAGGCTAGTATCTGTGCTTTTGGACTTTACTGAGGGAACTTAAACTTCCACATTGATAAAAAAAATCTTTTAAAAAAGTGATGTAAGTGGTAGATCATTTGCATTAATTATCAGTGGGCTATCTACTTGTTTTGAGAATACTGATGATCTTTGCATAGGGGTTAAGTAAAGCAGCTCCATCTCTCATAATGTTTCATAATGCCTCCTCCTTTATCATCATCATCATCATCATCATCATCATCATCAAGCTAGCCAAGACAGAAAGGTAACTGGCTACAAACACAAAAACAATTTCTCTTCTTCTGAACTCCCTAGATCAATGAAAGGGACTTGACTAAATCTCTTTTAGTCATAGTCTATAAGGAATTTTATTTCACGTTGCCACTATACCCCATACATACTCCAATCTAAGGAATTTACGTAACTGTGTTGTTGCCTTGCAACTATCAGTCTCCCCCACTGGCCTGGGAGTTCCTTGAGGACAGGGATCCATTTTAATGACTGTGGCATTTCCAGGGACTAGCATAGTTTCTGGCACAGATCCCTCACTATGAAGTAATTAAATCAACCATTTTGAACTATTATTTGATCTTGAGACTATAAATCCAGAGGTCACCTTCAGTAGTAGGTTACATCAGAGGTTATATTACTATGATTGTGCAGAGGAAGTAGTTCCAATTGTAATCTGAAGCCTCCCAGCTGCATCCTTAACTCACCTCTCAAGTTGGATTCTCAGCAAGGGAACCAAAAACATTGTATCTCCTCTTCTCCCTATCTCACTGCTTTTGGAGTTACATAAAACACTTTGGTTTGCATCCAGAAAATTGAGGGGAAAAAAGGCAGACAGTATATTATCCCGGGATCTTTATGAAGTCCTTGTGCAATTTTAAAATTTCAGTAACTTAAGAATATGAGAGGTACAACCAACAAATCATATTTAAAAGCAAAATGAATTTTCCAGAATTGGTAGGAATTTCCATTCAATGCAGAGTACATAGTGGCACATTTCCCAGAGTGCGTTCTGTCAAATAACTATTTAAATGCTGGATTAAACAATGTGTGTTTACTACAGGACACTTTAGAGTCTTTGATGTAATAACCTGCACTGTGACTCTACAAGAAGGTTATATGCTATGTAACTGTTTCACACATGTGTAACAAATGATTTAGAAGACACTGGTTTAGTTCAATCAGACATTTCATAGGTATGAGTACTATTGACTGTTTTTTTTTTTTTTTTTTTTTTGGTACGTGCCTCTAGAGGGAACTGAACCCAGGACTCTCTGGTCCGCAGGTGGACACTCCAACCGCCGAGCCAAACCAGCCAGGGCAAATGGTTTACCAGGTAAGGAAACTTATTTAAAGATATTCAAATACAGAATTTAGTATAAAGCCAGGACTGGATTTCAAGTAGTCTGGTTTTCAGTCTGGAAGAGGGTACCTGCTGCCATGTTGTAGACCACTACTAGCCAATGAGAGAACTTTCTGCAGTAGCAACACCACCATTCTGTTTCATGAACCCCTGTTGTCTGCACAGTAATGAATAATGTTTTAGTGCAGTGGCTTGCAGTCTCTGACAAATATTTGATTTCTAGTACAAAATGATTTTCTTAGAAGTATAATTTTCCAGAGTAAGGGTACACAAGAGAAGTATGGCTTAAAATTCACCTTTTAGGCATTATATAACAACAGAAGAATTTTCAAATTGGGAATTTCTAATTTCCAAACAGGCCAGTAGCTCTTTGTCCTGTCTATGGGAGCCTGTCCTGAAGCCTAAGTTCCAGCTGACCTGTGCAGAATTCCCTCCTTTCCAATCACATTCTTTAAAGTCCAATCATGTGTGATTTTCTCCTACCACATCTTTTCTGACCATTTTGCCCCTATTCTCCACATCACTTACTGATCTCAGTTGGCTGGAACACCATGTAATTGAACTGGAAGAGCTAAGCAGACTGGACTTAAATTCTGGCTCTGCCTATATTTGACCATCTAAAAGACTTCATAGTGTTCCTGTGGGGAGTTACACACACACACACACACACACACACACACACACACAATGCTTAACATGGTACCTAGTACAAATATGTTAAAGACATAATTATCTTTCTAATTATGGCTTATATATTAGATCATTCTGCCCAACTAGACTAGATGTATGTATATATATATATTTATGTAATTTTTTGTTATGGTAAAGCTTATATGGGAGTAAATGAAATATAGTATGCAAATTTCTGAAAAGAATGTCTAAACAACTAGCAAGTGCCATTATTATCACCACTATAAAGTACATACATTTGTTTTATTGCTGTGCTAATACTTGGCTATTTACTTATCTTGACTCCTTTTTAAGGGCTAGTGATTTTTTTTGCTCAGGAAGAACAAATCTAGTTGAAAATATTACCTCCCATAAATGGAAACAGGAAGACATAAACAGGAAGGAGCCATCTGATTCTTAAGTTTGGGGTGACTCATTGTGAGTCTGGAGTAAATAGGTATTACAAAACTCAGCATGTACAACCTCTTAGGGGAGACACAAAGATGAATCACATCTAAATGGGTTCCGAAGTAGAGTATTTACTTTTCTTCACCAAGACATGGATTTTCTTTGCAATGACCCCATATACTTAAAGCTAAAGTTTTTACAAAAGTCCCTTTTAACCTTTGGTTTGAGGCCATTCTTTTTCAAAAGCAGCAATAGAATAAAAAGAATGCTGGAGAAAGAGTTAGAAGACTGAGAACCTGGTTTTGTCACCACCATGTATTAATGAAAAAAAATTTTTTTTTCAGGGCTATGGTTTTTAATTTGTATTAAATATTTTTTTATTTTGAATGGGAAATTTCAGGTATTTTTATTTTTTCAATTTTTATTAATTTATTTATGTTATAGATGTTTCTCCTAATGGAATTTTTTTTTTATCTTTCTGTACCTTCATTTTCTCATCTATAAAATATGATTTCATCCAAGGAACATTAAGTACCTCCTAAGTGCTAAGTATTCACTTTTCTAGGTGCTGGGGTACTGGGCATAAGAGGATAAGTAAGGCAGAGTTTAATGGGGAAGCCAAAAATGTAAACTGATGATCAGAGGACTTCATAAGTTTCAGAAGATGTTTCTATCATCCTCTCCCTTTCATGTTTCCTTTATATATCAATGAGAAAGTCAAACCAGAAAGAGTTAATTTACTTGCCATTGTCACAAAGGAATAATGTTGGTTTTCACAACACCCCAGTTTCAAGTGTGATTATCAGACTCATTCAAAGATCTGAAATACAGGTTTCTTTCTTTGAGCAGTATTCCTAAAAAGTCATCGCTGTATTCTTTAAAGAATATCTATTTTTAGTATAGCAAAACAGGTTGCTCTTAAAGATTTCTACTCCTTGTTTTTGGTTCTGATTTTGATTTGTTTAAAGAATAAAGTACATGCAAATTCTTAAATGGTTCCTGAAGACCAGTATAAGTCACAGTGCTGTTTCTTTCTGACATCTCATGTCAGAGATCTTATATGAGGGGTAGTGGCAGGCAGAAGAGTGCAGAAAAATGGAGAGTACAGATTGGGAATACAATAAAAATCTAACAACAGTGGCGACCTTATTAAAAGTTTGCTGTATGTTAGGTCCTTTACTTACAGCCTCATTTTAACCTTTCAACATTTTAATGCCCATTTATATGAGGAAGTTGAGGACCAGAGTGATGAAGTAGCTTTCCTAGGTCACATGACAAGAGACCCTGGATGAGATGCTGATCTGGGTGGCAAACTTTGTTATATAATGACTTTTCCAGGATGTGATGCAGGGCAGGGAAGGTCAAATCCAGAAATACGTCTCTTCATCCTTATGAGCTAGGCAGAGGGAAGGGAGAATGGGGATTTTGAGTGAATAGAGGGACCATCCTCTAAAAACAGGAGAAAGCATTTACTAGAGAGGGGGCTGACTTAACAAAGTGGGATGTTAGGAGGATGTCTGCTAAGATCACATGGAGGGATGTGGCCAAGTCAGTCAGAAAAATACGACCTGTCTGGAAAATCCTTCAAGCTGCGGGAGAGCAGGACCATCTGTTTAAACAGGGCAGCCTTGTGTGAATAGCTTCTTGAGGATATGTTAAATGAGACCCAGACTTTCCAGTCACATTCCCCCAATGAAAGCAGGGAATGAGGTGAACTTATTTCCCCTGGTCTATAAAAAGGAAGTTAAATCTATGGCTGGTCACTTCATGTGGACTTCTAAGCACTTAGTGCAGAATCTGGAACATGGTAATTGCTTGATACCTACTTGCTACTATTATTCGAAAGCCCTGTAACTATCAAGCACAATGGACATGGGGTCCATCAGGTTAGCACCTTACCCTGCACTACCTCTAACCCATGCCAATTATACAAATCCACCAGGGAGCATAAGAAGTCTATACCCATGGTGCACAAATAAAAATCGCAGATTCACTGTTCATTAACCTATAAAAACTCCTATTAATTTCTAGAATGCCTGTTTAATGGCTATCCAAGTGTGAAAGAATATCAATACTGTTATTACTACCACTGCTTATTGCTATTTTTAGAATACTCAGGAGAACACAGTCTCATTAAAACACTTTCTTTAATAGTTTAGGTGAATTTACCTAATCATTTATTCTGAGAAACTTCTACCAGTAGGTAAATAGTAACAAAGACAGTGGGCAAGTCTATGCTTAGGTTAAATGCCTAATTCAACTCCAGATGAATTATTATATTTAAATTTGTTATATTAACTCATACTCTATTTGTTGGTTTTGCTTTTTAAGTAAATTAAATTTGTTTTTGTTTATTCAGCTATTTAATAAATTTATATTAAGCCAAGTTACCATGTAATAGGTCACAGAGTAATATATTAAGAGCATTAGACTTTGGAAACAAAAAAATCTCATCTGAATTCTACCTCCTCCACTTATGAACTTTTCAAACCCCAACTCCAGCAAGGGCTGTTCAGCCCTGTTAAAAGGTGACCTTGACAAATTTATGTACCATTCTGAGACTCCTTTCCCTCACCTTTGAAGAAATTGCTCTACCTGCTCTGACTACTCAAGGGAATTTGTGAGAATTAAATAAAATAATGGACTATGCCAATGTAAGCTATTGTTATTTGGCTGAATAGAAGTGTGTGTGTTGTATTAATAAACTAGAAGGATGGTTTAATATACAGGGTATCCAAAAGTATATACAGGGTATCTGTAGATTCTATTACATTTTGAAAATGAAATGTATTTTAATAAACACTAACTTTATAATTATTCAAATTTGTGTATGCATTTTTTGGGACACCCTATTTGTAGTGGAAAGTATTATTGTTAAGTAGACTGAGGTTGTTTGTTATATTCCCTTTCTATAGAAAATGTAAAGTGCAAAGCTGATTTTAGTCAGAAGGACGACAGAGACTGGTATGGGATCTGGATTTCAATGGTTAATATGATTGCTTGATGTGTTGGTCTTAATATATTCATATTTTTTATTTATCTTCTATTGGTATCAAGTACCCACTTAAAAAGTCATATTTCTAAAATACATATAATAATGGAAAGAAATGATCACAATATAATGACATATAAATAAAAGAAATAGGCAGAACTCTCCATATGACTGATTCTAATTTTGTTCTACATAAAGATGCAAAATGTATACACCAAAAGAACAAATATTTCCCTTTGAGTAGTAGAATAATGAGTGAGTCTAATCTTTGTCTCTCTATATTTTTCTCTATCTCCTGAATTTTCTCTAGTTTTTTAATGTCACACACACACACAAAAAGCCTTCTAATTTTGAATAGGAAATCCTAGAAAATTCACTCCAACTTACTGTAAGATATTCTTGTATATTTTTGGTAATATTTGAAAGGCACAGATACTTTGAGCTTGAGATAATTTGTTATGAACAAGTCCCTTGGGGTGAGGGGTGCCAAATAGAAACTGGGGAATATGAGGAGGTAAGATAGAGAAGGAAAGATCAGGAGTGTGAGTCAATGATAGGAGACAACCATCTGTAAAAATCAAATATATACTGAAGAGGGCCAGAAATTGACAGAAAATTCCAAGTCTAGAAAAAGAAACAAGCCTCTTACCAGACATAATACACAAGAGCTTCTAAGAAGAAAGTAAGATGATACAGACAGGTAGCAGACCTACTTCCTCCTACTCAAGGCATTTGTATACTCAGCTCAGAACCCCAGAAAGCTACACATGCAATAAGGGTATAAGGTCACCTGAAATCAGGGAGTCTCTAGGGAATTCCAACTTCATGTTCTACCACTGGAGAAATGGGTTCTACCATGCATGATGCCAGCCATACAGTTCCTGCTGGGGTACCTGCTCAAATGGGGAGGGAGCTACCTACTTAGTGAGGTGACTCAGCTCTTTGTTGGTGGGTCTCAAGACTAAATAAAATAGTTCTTCCTTACTGTGAACCAACTCCTTAATTTCAGTAGCAGAGAACGCGGCCACCCTCTCTTTTGCATGATAGCCATTCAAATACTTAATGACAGTGACACAAAGAACTTGAATTTGACTCCTCTGATTTCAAAAGCAGAGCACCACTTTATAACATCATTAGGGCTTCCTAGTTCACTGGGATGATTCTGCCAGATTACATGTTTCATGTGTCACCTAGTTCTTTAATAGCTTTCTATGATTTGAATATGGTATGCGCTTTTACTCCTGTCTTCCAAATAATTGATTTGTCAGTCTCACATAATTAACAACTCTTTTTGTTTGTTTACTTTAGGGGTGACAAATATGCCATCACATTATTAGAACCAACTCATGATTATAATTATGTACATGTGATTTATCCCATAAAAATAAATATAAAAGAACAATTTAAAAATAGTGATTACAGCTTCTAATAGAAGTTAGATTCATGGTTGAGTCATCTCTTAGGTATAAGTTACCAAATTATTATGACTACAAGAGATGTGGCTAAAAGTACTTTTATTTTGTTTAGTTTCTATGTCATTTATTTCTACTCTAATCTTTATTATTTCCTTCCTTCTACTTCCTCTGGGCTTTGTTTGTTGTTCTTTTCCTAGTTCTTTTAGGTATAGGGTTAGATTGTTTATTTATGATATATTTTGCTTCCTGAGTATAAGTATCTTAGTACTGATTCACCAGGAGAGGAGCATTACTACACACTGGGCATAACTGTAATTCGGGAACAGTATAAAACCACTTTCTCATCTTGAAGCCTATTTGCTACTAACACTGCTCTGATGAATAACACAATCATTCCTTTATGGAGCAGACTGACAACACTCTGCATCATAGCACAAAAAACACAAAAGTCAGTCTCTTCATTCACAGAAACATACATTTTTGACACCTGAGGGAAATCTAATCTAATACAGGTAACCTTTCCTTTAGAGAAGAACAGATAATTCTCAACAAGTAGGCATTTCAGTATTTATTTGTTTTCTATCTCCTCTCATTTCAACGCCACCTGTTTGCTTGCAATGGACAAACAAATAAATGAAAGTTTGTCTCTCAATACAAGAAAACTATACATATATGGTTCATCCCTGGTGAAACATAGTGAACTTTACAACAGTGCTTGAAAGTAGTACAGCAGACAGGAAGGAACATAAGATTTGGCTTGTGTTTTAGCTTTACTTCTTACTGCATTTGTAAACTTTTGAGTCTCAAGTTCCTCATATGTTAAAAAAAATGTTAAAACCTACTCCAGTGGTTGTTGTAATGATCAAATTAGTTAATATAGAAAAAGTATTTATCAGAGCCTGCATATGTTAAAAATGTTTATTTCCTTACTTTATTTTTTATTTAAAAAATCCTCCCCCTGCCCTGGCCAGTTTGGCTCAGCGGTTAGAGCGTCGGCCTGCGGTCCGGAGAGACCCGGGTTCGGTTTCCACTAAGGGCATGTACTTCGGTTGCAGTTTGTCCCCGGCCCTGGTTGGTCGTGCGGGTGGCAGCCACTCGATGTGTCCCTTCACACCGATGTTTCTCTCTCTCTCTCCCTTCCTCTCTCTCCCTCCCACTCTATCTGTACAAAAAATGGAAAAATATCCTCGGGGGAGGATTAAAAAAAAAAAAAAAATCCTCCCCCGAGGATATTTTTCCATTTATCTTCAGATGGAGTGGAAGGGAGGGAGGGGCAGAAAAACAGAGAGAGAAAGGGGGGAGAGAGAGAGAAAGAGAGAGAGAGAGAGAGAGAGAGAGAGAGAGAATGAATCATCAATGTGAGAGAGATACATTGATTGATTGCCTCCTGCATCACCCCAACCAGGGCTGGAGATGAACCACAACCGAAGTATGTGTCCTTGACTGGAATCAAACCTGCAACCCTTTGTTCTGGGGCCGATGCTCTAACTGCTGAGCCAGACTGGTCAGGGCCCATTTCCTTACTTTAACCTCTTCAACTAAACCTAGAGAAGGTAACTCACTGCCTTCCTCTCACCACATCCTTTTACAGGCATACAATTATGAAACTAGAGATGGAGGAAGGTGAGAGTCTTTTGAAGCTAAAAATGAAACTCAAATGTAAGTATTTGTATTTTGCAGATATAGCTGCTGTATCAGCAGGTATTGATTTTTAAAAGCACTTGGACATAGTTCAAGCAATTTAAATTCTCTTTGCAAATTACATAAACAATTTGAAAAGATATTCCTATATGCATAGGGACAAAACTTATTCCAGGTATATTTGATAAGTACAAATGTTGTCTATAAGATTTCTTTGCAATGTGGGAAATGAATGCATAAAGTATCCCACATAGCAGTACTCTGACTTTTAAAAATAACCTTAAACACTTTTTATTTGCTGTGATCTGATAGTTTCTTCAGTCACGTTTACAAATGCCTATTTTCAGGTGGTTTCTATACACTGTCATGTTGCCCTGAACAAGCAGGACAATCAAGGTATTATAAATTCACTTCACCCTGAACTGAATTAAACTCTTGTGATTTCAAAGCTGATAGATAAGCTGCTACCCTATCACAGAGCCCACAACCAGAACTGTCATCTCCAAGAACACACAATCTTGGCTAAGCTCCAGGAAGCAGCAGATTGACACTGAAAAACTTTAGCTCCAGGAATATGACACAGCTCCTAGATTAGCAAAGGTAAAAAGTGGATATCATGAGCTTAGCCAGTTGACACTCATGAAGCTACTGAACACAATGGGAATTTTGATAAGACAGTACACAGAAAACACAACGCATCTCTATAACACTGTGCCTGCCAGACAAAAGTAATGTATGCAAAAAAAAAAAAAAAAAAAGTAAAGCTTCCAATGGATTTCCATATTCCAAGACTTGATTCTGTGCATGTAGTTGGCTGAACCTAAATGACATCTGATAGACTAAAGACGTGGCGTATGCAAGGGCATATGGAACATGTAGTATGTAGCTTTGAACTTTAAAGATATAAAAGAGGGCTTTCATTTCTATGCCAGATGGATGGAATAACAGAAATCAGATTTTGCCTCCTGACTCAAACAACAAACAAGGAATAAAGGAAGTAAAGGACAGAGATCCTTAAGGGATGGTAAAGAAATGAGGCAAGCCCTATAATTGCTCCCGTTTACTGCCTTGAGAGAGTTTCCATGTCACCACTCAAGGACTCCATCAGTTGAAGATATGTAATTGAGAATCTGAGGAGATCAATATGGCCAGAGTTTGCCAGACAGGGTACCAGAGGAAAGAGAACTACACAGAAAGAAACATTCTGGAAATACGCAGGGCGTCACCCTTGAGTATTCAGCAGAGTATTGACTGGCACATGCATGTGTGAGGAAACTACCAAAATCCAGGTGAAAACCCATGTGAATGGCTGAAGGGCCATCACAAAGGTTGGGAACAGTGCTTCTTCCCTCCAGCCCAACTGGAAAACCTCACAATTCATGGGGCACTGAGAAGCACACTCAGAGGGTCTTAACTCAGCAGTGGGACACACTTGACACCAGACTAAATGTTGCATGCTCCCACCTAAAAACCTTAAAAACAAGACTTAAAAGAAGTAGTTATACTACATTCCAGAAAAAAGTTCAATATTTACAGCAATACAAAAATTTGTGGCCCCAAAAGGGTAATATGCACATATCTGGCATTCAGTCAAAGACAACCAAAAATGCTGCCTGCCCTGGTGGCTTAGTTGGTTGGAGTACAGTCCCATGTACCAATAGGTTGAGGGTTTGATTCCTGGTCAGGGCACATACCTAGGTTGCAGGTACGATTCCCAGTAGGGACACGTAAGGGTCTTTTTCTCTCTGCCCCTTCCTCTCTCTCTAAAAATCAACAAAAAACGTATCTTCAGGTGAGAACTAAAACCACAACAACAGATTACCAAAATTGCAAAAAAAAAGTAGAAAAATATGACCCACACTGAAGAGAAAAATTAACCAATCAAAACCAACCCAGAACTGACACAAATGTGAGAACTAACAGAAAAGAACATTAAAGCAGTTACTATAACTGTATTCCATATGGTCAAAAGTTAGACATGAAAGATACTTTTTAAAAAGACTAAAATTAAACTTCCAAAGCTGAACACAATGTGTGAGAGGAAGAATATACTGGATATGATTAACAGTAGATTAGACTCTGTGAAGAAAAGGTCAGTGAACATGAATATATAGCAATAGAAGCTATCCAAAGGAAAGAGAGAGAAAAAAACAGATTTAAAAAAATTATCAGTGAGCTGTGGGACAATTCCAAGTGACCTAATGTACTTGTAATTGAAGTCCCTGAAGAAGAAGAGGGAGGGAGGGAAAAAAATTATTTGAAGAAATAATAGCCAATAATGCTTCAAATTTAATTGAAAACTATATACTCACAGATCCAAGAAGTTTAATACCCTATAAATATAAGAAACATGGAAAGAAATACACTAAGTTACCTAATAATAAAATAGCTTGAAACTAGTAATAAAAAGAAAATCTTTATGCCAGAAAAAAAAAAAAAAAGACATATTATGCAGACAGAACAACGAAAATAAAGATGACTATGAGCCTTTCATCAGAAAGAATACCAGTAAGAAAACAGTGGAGCAACATCTTTAAAGTACAAGAATCAACTTAGACTTCTATACATAGAAAAAATATCTTGAAAAAATAAAGTTATTTTAAAATATAAGGAAGCTGAAAGAGCTTATTAGCAACCGATGCACACTTTAAGAAATGGTACAAGGAAGCCTGGCTGGTGAGGCTCAGTGGTTGAGCATCGACCGACCCATGCATCGAGAGGTTGCCGGTTCAATTTCAGGTCGGCACATTCCCAGGTTGTGGGCCTGATCCCCATTGGGAGGCAAGTAGGAGGTGGCCAATCAATGTTCTCTCTCATCAATGTTTCTATCGCGTCCTCTCCCTTCTTCTGTCTCTAAAATCAATAAAGAAAAAAAACAAAAGAAATGGTACAAGGAAACTAAAGTCTATAACTTCACAAAAGAAGTTCACTGGGAATGGTAACTTTATGAATAGACATGTAAGTTTTCTCTTATCATTTAAACCTCTTTGAAATATAACTTATTTGTTAAACCAAAATACTAACCATGTATCATGGAGTTTATTTCATATGTATTTATAAACATACAAACATAAATATACATGTGGAAGCTATTAAAATGTATGACAATGCCACAAGAAGCCAGAAGGAAGGAAATAAAACTACTTCATAAGATTATAATATTACACACGAAGTAGTATAATATTACTTAATGGTAGTACTGGAATGGGATAAGATAAGAATGTATACTATAATCCTCAAAGCAACTACTAAAATAATGATAATAAAAAGAGTTCATAGCTAATAAGAGATAAAATGAAAGGATAATTTTTTCAGTAAATCCCCAAATAGAAAAAGAGAAAAAAGAGAACCAAAAAAAGTACTAAGATGATTAGACATGAACCTGGTCATATAAAAAATCATATTAAATGTAAAAGTTCTAAATACTTCAATAAAAGGTAGAGATTTATCAGAGTGGCTATAAGAGCAAAATCCAGCTATATGCTGTTTGTAAGAAACATACTTTGAATCTAAAGATAAAACTAAGTTAAAGTTCAAAGAATGGGAAAGGATTACCATGAATTAACTAGACCCCCCCCCCCAAAAAAAAAAGTTGGAGTGGCTTTATTAATATCAGAAAAAGTAGATTTTATTTTTTTCTTTTTATTTTTAATTTTATTTTTCTTACAGATGTTTCTCCCTTTTTACCCCATTGACACCCTCCTCCCCATCCCTCCTGCCCCATCCCCAGCTTTATTGTCCATGTCCATTGGTTATGCATACATGCATATAGGTTCTCTGGTTTATCTCTTCCCTCCTCCCACCACCCCCTCTTCTGGGGATGGTCAGTCTGTACCCCACTTCCATGTTTCTGGGTCTACCCTATTCCTCAGACTTTTCTGTTAATTATATTCCATTAATAAGTGAGATCTTGTGGTATTTGTCTTTTTCTGCTTGACTTGTTTCACTTAGGATAATACTTTCCAGGTCCCTCCATGTCCTCTCAACGGATAAGAGATCTTTCCTTCTTACAGCTGCATAGTACTCCATTGTGTACATATACCACAGCTTTTTGATCCATTCGTCTACTGATGGACACTTGGGCTGTTTCCAGATCTTAGCTATTGTAAATAGTGCTGCTATGAACATGGAGGTACATATATTCTTTCTGATTGGTGTTTCAGGATTCTTAGGGTATATTCCTAGGAGTGGGATCACTGGGTCAAATGGCAGTTCAATTTTTAATTTTTTGAGGTAACACCATATTGTTTTCCATAGTGGTTGCATCAGTCTGCATTCCCACCAGCAGTGTATGAGAGTCCCCTTTTCTCCACACCCTCGCCAACACTTGTTGTTTGATGATTTGTTGATGGCGGCCATTCTGACAGGTGTGAGATGATACCTCATTGTTGTTTTAATTTGCATCTCTCTGATGATTAGTGATGTTGAGCATTTCTTCATATGTCTCTTGGCCATTTGTATGTCCTGTTTGGAGAGGTGTCTATTCAGTTTCTCTGCCCCTTTTGTAATTGGGTTCTTTGTCTTCCTTTTGTTGAGTTGTAGGAGTACTCAATATATTTTGGAAATTAACCCCTTATTTGATGTATCATTGGCAATGATATTCTCCTATACAGTGGGTTACCTTTCCATTTTGATGGTTGTTTCTTTTGCTGTGCAGAAGCTTTTTAGTTTGATGTAGTCCCATGTGTTCATTTTCTCCTTTGTTTCTGTTGCCTTAGGTGATGTATCAGTGAAAATTCTGCTGCGTATGATGTCCGAGATTTTGTTGCCTACATTTTCTTCTAGAATTTTTATGGGTTCACAGGTCACATTTAAGTCTTTTATTTATTTTGAGTTTATTTTGTGTATGGTGTAAGTTAATGGTCTATTTTCATTTTTCTGCATGTAGCTGTCCAATTTTCTCAACATCATTTATTAAAGAGGCTGTCATTACTCAACTGTATGCTCTTGCCACCTTTGTCAAATATTTATTGAGCATATTGCCTTTGGTCCATTTCTGGGTTCTCTATTCTGTTCCACTGGTCTATATGCTTGTTCTTGTGCCAGTACCAGGGTGTTTTGATTACAGTCACTTTGTAATATAACCTGATATCTGGTATTGTGATCCCACCTACTTTGTCCTTCTTTTTCAAAATTGCTGTGGTTATTCGGGGACTTTTTGGTTGCATATAAACTTTTGAAGTATTTGTTCTAGTTATGTGAAATATGTCGTTGATGTTTTGATGGGGATTGCATTGAATCTGTAGATTGCTTTGGGTAGTATGGACATTTTAATGATGTTAATTCTTCCAATCCATGAACAAGGTATGTGCTTCCACTTTTTATATCTTCCTCTATTTCTTTTTTCAATAACCTGTAGTTTTCTGCAAATAGTTCTTTTACTTCTTTGGTTAAGTTTATTCCTAGTTATCTTAATTTTTTTGCCGCGATGTTAAATGGAATTGTTTTTTCAGTTTCTCTGTCTGTGAGTTCATCATTGGTGTATACAAATGCCGTCGATTTCTTGATGTTAATTTTGTATCCTGCTACTTTGCAAAATTCATTTATTAAGTCTAGTAGATTTTTGATGGAGTCTTTAGGGTTTTCTATGTATAATCTGCAAATAATGACAGTTTCACTTCCTCCTTTCCAATTTGGATCCCTTTTATTTTTTCTTCCTGTGTGATTGCTGTGGCTAAGACTTCCAGGACTATGTTAAATAAGAGTGGCAAAAGTGGACATCCCTGTCTCATTCCTGTTCTTAAGGGAAATTTTTTAGTTTCTGCCCATTGAGTATGATGTTGGCTGTAGGTCTTTCATATATGGCCTTTATTATGTCGAGATATGATCCCTCTATTCCCACATTGCTGAGCGTTTTTATCAGAAATGGATGCTGAATTTTGTCAATTGCTTTTTTAGCATCTATTGATACGATCATGTGGTTTTTATTCGTCATTTTGTTTATGTGGTGTATCACATTTATTGATTTGCGAATATTGTACCAGCCTTGCATCCCTGGAATGAATCCCACTTGGTCATGGTGAATAATTTTTTTGATGTATTGCTGGATCCCATTTGCTAGTATTTTGTTCAGAATTTTGGTGCCTATGTTCTTCAGGCATATTGGCCTGTCATTTTCTTTCTTTGTAGTGTCTTTTTCTGGTTTTGGAATTAGAATTATGCTGGCCTCATAGAACAAGTTTGGAAGTCTTCCTTCTTCTTGAATGTTTTGAAATAATTTGAGGAGAAAGGGTGTTAGTTCTTTTTTGAATGTTTGGCAAAAATCCCCCGTGAAGCCATCTGGGCCTGGGCATTTGTTTGCTGGGAGATTCTTGATTACCTCTTCAATTTCCTTAGTTATTACTGGTCCGTTCAAGTTTTCTATCTCTTCCTGGTCCAGTTTTGGGAGACTGTGTGTTTCTAGAAATTTGTCCATTTTGCTTAGATTGTCAAATTTGTTGTCATATAATTGTTCATAGTAGCTGTTAATGATCTTTTGTATTTCTGTGGTGCCAGTTGTTACTTCTCCTCTTTCATTTCTGATTTTGTGTATTTGGGTTCTCTCTCTTTATTTCTTGGTGAGTCTAGCTAAAGGTCCATCAATCTTGTTTATCTTTTCGAAAGACCAACTGTTTGTTTCATTGATCCTTTGAATTGTTTTTTTGGTCTCTATGTCATTTATTTCTGCTCTGATCTTTACTATCTCTTTCCTTCTACTTGCTCTGGGGTTTTCTTTTTGTTTGCTTTCTAATTCTTTAAGTTGTAAGGTTAGACAGTCAATTAGAAATTTTTCTTGTTTCATGAGGTAGGCCTGTTGTGCTATGAACTTCCCTCTTAGAACTGCTTTTGCTTCATCCCGTAGATTTTGTGTTGTTGTATGTTCATTTTCATTGGTTTCCAGGAAGTTTTTTATTTCTTCCTTGATCTCCATGGTAACCCATTCATTGTTTAATTTTGAATGGTAGCCTTGCTGGGTAGCGTAGTCTTGGATTCAGATCCTTGTTTTTCATGACCTTGATTACTTCATGCCATTCCCTTCTGGCCTGTAGTGTTTCTTGTGAGAAGTCAGTTGAGAGCCTTATGGGGGTTTCTTTGTAGGTAACCTGTTGCTTATCTCTTGCTGCTTTTAGGATTCTCTCTTTGTCTTTAATATTTGGCATTTTGATTATATGTGTCTTGGTGTGGGCCTGTTTGGGTTCTTCTTACTTGGGACTCTCTGTGCTTCTTGAACTTGAATGCCTTCTTCCTTCACCAAATTAGGGAAGTTTTCTGTAACTATTTTTTCGAATGTATTGTCTAACCCTTGCTCATTTTCTTCTTCTCCCATGACTTTTATGATTCAAATATTATTTTGTTTCCAGTTGTTCCACAGTTCTCTTAAGCTGTCTTCCTGTTTTTTAATAATTTTTTTCCTTTTGGTTTTCTGATTGGTTCATTTTTTTCTACCCTGTCTTCTAATTCAGTGATCCGGTCCTCAGCTTCCTCTACTCTGCTGTTTAGACCTTCCAATGTGTTCTTTATTTCTCATATGTCATTCTTAATTTCTTCCTGGTGGTTTTTAATTTCCAGTTGGTTGATTTTCAGCGTCTCTATGTCCTTACTCATGCTGTTGAGCTTCTTCAAGATCATGGCTCTGAATTCTAGCTCTGTTAACTTGCCTAACTGCTCCATATTTATCTCATGTTCGGTAGAGGTCTTTTGTTCTTTCATTTGGCTTTTGTTTCTGTGTTTCACCATTTTGGCTATCACAGTGGGCTTTGGAGCCTGTCAAGTTTTCCCTGTGGGTGTTGGTGTTCTGCTGTTTCTGGCTCCCTCTTCTGGGTTTGGATGAGCGAGGGAAGACTCACGTTAAACGCCACTGTCAAGTCTTAATTTTCTGGTTAGAGTTACTAGCCCAGGAATGTACAGTTATCCTCTAGCTTTTTGCCTGGAGGCTATCAGCAGAGGTTACTTGAAGAGTTTTGGGTTGTCAGTTGATTGAAAAACTCACTCAGGTGCTCAGTTTAAGGGGATTTCCTGAGGGTGGGGCAGATGCTGGTTGTTAGTGAGCCTCAACTTGCATTTCAGTGGCCCACAGGGTGGGGTTGACTCTCTGAGGGAGGGGCCGCTGCCTCTCCCCAGAGCCCTGGGGAGGAGTAAGATGGCCACCATCCTGTGTGGCCACAACTCGGCAAAAGCTCTGAGCCCCCTCCAAATCCTGAGTGTCCCCACACAGTTCCAGTCCAGTCTGCCCTCCCTCTGCCGGAGCCCAAGGTGAGTGGCTGTGGCTATTTTAGTGTTGTCCCAGCTCTGCGCAGTGGAGCCGCTTGGGAGTTCAACTTGAGGGCGCTGCTCACAGCTAAGGCCACTGCTGTCTGTGGGCTCCCAGCCCCCCTCTCGCGCCTTTGCAATCCTACCAGAATCCAATCAATGTCCCTGGTTATATGATCCTCACAAGCTGCTTTTCTGTTGCTTTTTCCCGTCGATTTGTCTATGTTTTAGTTGTAATTCCAGTTTGGTCCTGGGAGACGGTCTGTGTAGCTTCCATTCACTCCACCACCATTTTGGAATCCATAAAAACTAGATTTTAGAGCAAGAATATTACCAACAATAAAGAAGGTAATTTTATAATAATAAAGGTAGAAATCCATAAAAAGGGCATAACAATCTTATATATCTATGTGTGTAATAACAGCTTCAAAATACATGAAAGAAACTTAAACAATATCTACCAGTTTGCTTTAACATCTGTCGAATATTCCACCCATTAGCAACGCAATATATTCTTTTCAAGTACATATGAAACATTTGCCAAGAAAGGTCATAGTCTGGGTCATCAAACAAGACTCAAGGATTTATGTCATTCAAAGAACATTCTTGGACCACACAAGCAGTGAGCAGTAGAGTTAGCATTCATCAAGGCCTGCCTGGCATCTAAATTTCTGCTTTTTTCCCCCACTGTGTTTTCCTCTCTGTTGCCTCCTGTGTGTTTTGATTCTTCTCTGACCTGCATGGCTCTGGGCTTCTTTCTATGTCTCAACTGTAACAGCTATCTGATGCTGTTTATAAGAAACATATTTAAATCTAAAGATAAAACTACATTAAAATTCCACAAAACTTCAAGATTAAGTATTTTCTTTGTGATCAAGTTAACTAAAGCAATCTACTGTGGAGTACAAAATTCTTATGTAAGACATTTGGATTTTAGGGTAGTAGATATCTTGGATTTAAAAAAATGTCATGCTTTTTCTATACATGAATTTCAAGTCTGGAAACGGCTCCATTTCTAGAAGCTGGTGCAATTATATCATTTTCCTGCTTTATTTAGTCAGCTTTTCTCACTTGCTATTTGACCTTTGTAAAAGGGCCTCCTTCTGACATGGTCAAAACCTTATACCATGTAGTTGCGGCAATTTTATTTCTAGCAAAACGAATATAATGAATGACATTCAGAAGCATGACACGTTCCTGAGGCTGTTCCAAGATTTTGACCAAGAAGAAAAAGAAAGTCAAAAATAATACAAATTGTATGCAGATTTTGTAGACTTTTATTTGTTATATTATTGATAAAAACATTTTATAAACATGTGTAAAGTGAAAGTAGACATTTAAAGATTGAAAAAAAACGGTCATTTTACAAGAAACAAAATGATTTAAAAAAGAAAATAAATATGACAAGTTTGTGCTATGGAAAGAGAAACAGAGCTACAACTTAAATACTTTAAAAATGACAACATAGAGCACTTCTCAATGTTTGCTGTTATTTTTGAGTATCATTCTTGCAAATTTCATTTGCATCATCATATAACTTTATTTGCCATTCTTGCTGTTGTGCTATTACTAATAGAAATAGTTGCAGCATTATTATACATACATACAATGTAGATGGAACTGGGCTTTTGAGGTTTTCCTTCTACTTTGCTTTCTTCCTTCAAAAATATACGTTGATAGTCATAGGCTGAAGCATATCCTTGGATGTATAATTAATTCAACAATCATCTGTTGAGTACTGCTGTCAGCTAGTCACTGGGGCAACTTAAGATGTACTCTGTCCACAGGAAACTAGAGGCCAGGTCAGTAAAGCCCAGCTATACACCACCCTTTCTGCTCCTACTCAAGATAGTAGGAATGTAAGCAAGTGAAGAGGTTATCAGTAAAAGAGCAGTTTTAAATCTGATCTAATTTATAAAGAAGAAAAATCTGCAAAACTTACTTCATCAATAGTAACACATTACATTGAATGATATATTTGTCTCCTCAGTGCCACTACACTGTCCTTCCCACACAAGTTTCAACATCAGAATTCTCACAGTAATTCTGTGTTCTCACCTGAACCTGCAGTCTGACTTCTGTAGGACAGCACCTAGCCAAGGCCAAGGGAAGCAAAGACTGCTTTTCTCTTTCTCTCTCTCTCTCTCTTTCTTTCTCTTATGTCCCTTCCTCCCTCCCTCCCTTTCTCCCTTCTTCCTTTTCCATTGTAAACTCAGATTAGAGAATAAAAATATAAATTTAGACTGTTAATCAGTAAGTTTAATAATAATTCTATAGGCAAGATGCTCTGTTTTATGATGAAGAATCACCACCAAATAGGAAATAACATTATTTCAGCTCAAAAAATACATCATTGCAAGAAGACAAAATAACTACCTTATTTTTGAATTATGGTGTTCATTTATCAGATAATATGAATTTGCTTTATTACCACAGGTGAAAATAAGTCTAATCCTAAAGAGAAACTTGTATTTCTCCAGCAAGCCTTGTCCCTAATTCAAATGGAAATTAAAAAGGTCGTATGAAGAGTGTGGAAAGTTTTAAATGATATGAAGTTGAATCTGGGCTATGCTTCCATATAGATGGTAAAACTCCAGGAGTCAGAACCAAAGGAGCTTCCAGGAAACAGCTACTTTTCTTTTACATGAGCCCCTTTTTTTTTGATCATAGCCTTGCCTTGCCTGAGGCTCCTAATACCAAATGAAAACCCTAACAGAATAATAAATAAAACTGGGTTTAGGGACTATTACATATTAGTTACTCCATATTACCTTCTGCTTCTCATTTTGATGAGCTTGGATTTGGCATTCTAATTTTGGACCCCTCCCCCTGGCAACCACATGGATTCCTACCTCTAGCAAATGTGCTTTGGTTCCAAGGCCATTCGGGTCCAGGTTATCAGAATATTATCCAGTCAGATCATGTACTTTTCTGATTTGAGGATGGGGATCTGGAAGCTAAAATCAACTCAAATCTGTGTACACATTCCAAATGCCTACTAGGTCCCAGGCACGATGCTTGATGCTGGGAATGCAATAATCAATTAAGACATTGTTGCTGCCCTCAAGGTTCTCACAAGAAATGGAGAGATGCCTAAGGCTCACTGTTGAAATCACAGGCTGCTTCATAGCTACTAATCATCCCTGTGTGTCTGCCCCACCCCCACCCAGCAATATAATCAATGGATTGGTTGCATTTGTTGGATTTGTAAATCTGCCAGAGGCTTCAATAAATAAGATTGGGATTTTCAAAGAAAATGTGGTAACCACGCATCTTTCAAGGGAAGACAGGTAAGTAATAATGAGAAATTGTAGCCCTGGCCAGTTTGGCTCAGCGGTTAAAGCGTCGGCCTGCGGTCCGGAGAGACCTGGGTTCGGTTCCCGCTAAGGGTACGTACTTCGGTTGCAGTTTGTCCCCGGCCCTGGTTGGTCGTGCGGGTGGCAGCCACTCGATGTGTCCCTTCACGTCGATGTTTCTCTCTCTCTCTCTCCCTTCCTCTCTCTCCCTCCCACTCTATCTGTACAAAATATGGAAAAATATCCTCGGGTGAGGATAAAAAAAAGAAAAAGAAAAAAGAAATTGTACCACTATCCTTTAGTGCCAAGTACTCCCTATGCCTTACTTATGTTATACAGCTAGAGAGAAATAATGTATGAAGAACACCAGCTCAGACACTGGCACAGAGATGAACTATTACCATTATTGTTCTACCTTATAACAGTCTAGCAAAGGAAGTCATTATTTTTATTTAATGGAGGAAAAAGCTAAGGTTCAAAGAGGCACAGTCTCCAAGCTAGTGCATGCCAGAGCAGGGTATCAACCCAGGGGGCCTTGCTCCAAAGCATGCTTTTTCTACTTCTGCACGCTGTGTGGTTAGATCAGAAAACGGCAGAAGTGAATTTGCATGATCCCTCCGTCAAGAGTTTCATTTTAGCAAGGAACACTAATTGACCAAGGACAAAACACTCCATTCTGTTTCACTACCATTTGTTGAGACTCTATTTGGCATACAACAAGAAATAGCTGTTAAATACTAAAGAGTCAAAGTTTAAAAGTCAGAACTCTCCTCTTTAACCTTTAACCAAGTCACATGGGCAGATCTGCTTTAGAGAGGGCGGCCCTGCCCTGCCCTCTGCACAGCCTCAGCTCACTCACACACATGTTGCAAAGCCTGCCTCCAGGCAAGGGCCGGTATGGGCAGTGCTGTCTGCTGCACTTTCAGTTGACTCCTGTAGCAGGGGCAGTGAGTTGCAGGGGGAAGAACATCAACCAGAAATCTGAGAAATGGACCCTAGACCCACCTCTGTCTCTCACTCTCCGAGGCCTGACATTAATTCTTCAGTGCTTCTGACCTTCAGCCTCTTTATTCATAAAATGGAAGGTTTGCCCCTAAAAGAACTTGCAGTCTCAATATGTCATGGCTCTTTTGTGACAGCTAAAAATGGGCCTAAATGAGCCAACTGATATGGTTCATTGTAAAGATTTTAAAGATAAGTCTTGCTTCTTCTTGTGAATAGTGTCTTGAGAACAAAAACTATGTACCTTTGACTATCTTTCCACAGCCGTTAGAAAAATGTCTATAATATAAGTGTCCAATTGAAACTTTTTATTAATAAAGGAATAACTGAACACTTCATATACTAAAGAGAAATGGGTGAGATTTCAAATACAAAAGCCACCAGAATTGTATGCACAGAATCTCAGATGTTTCGACACACCTACTTCTTAATCTAGTGCAACAATAATTCTGGCTGGCTGGCTGTTCAGAAGCTTTTGAAACATAAAAAAAAATCCGCTTTTTCCTACACTTGCGTCTTAGTGCTAAGAAGTGTTTACAATGAAACATCAGGCTGTTTTGTGTGTGTGTGTTTGAGAGCAAATTCCTGGAACACTTGTGAAGGACAGCATCACGCCACCTGTTTGCGCTCCTGGGAAACAGAAAATACGGAACAAACTAGGTCTCTGTTCCCTATCACAAAGTTCTAAACCCTGAGTCACTTGTCTAGGTGTTAGGGGATGGGTTAGAATCACGAGGAAACAAGGGTCTATGACAGAAAAAACTATCTTACTCATTAAAACAAAATTTTTTTTTCAGATAGAATGGGAGGGAGGGAGAGAGAGAAACATCGATGTGAGAGAGACACATTGATTGGCTGCCTCCCATATGACTCCAACCATGGGGTTGGAGACAGAACCACAACCGAGGTATATGACCTTGACTGGAATTGAACCTGTGCCTCTTTGGTCCATGGGCTGACACACCAACTGCTGAGCCAAACCAGCCAGGGCTCTTACTCATTTTTTCATTCCTAGCACCTAACACAGTGCTAAGTACAGAGTAGTGCTTAAAAACATTTGTTGTATAAATGAATCTGTGAGTGGGTACCTATTTACAGAATTGAATTTACACTGCTTTTGGAATAAATGTTTTATGATGTATGCTACATAGCACAGGGGTTAGCCACCTAGTTCTAACAATGCTGCTAGCTTAAGAGAGGGGTCACTGTACACCTGATGAATTCAACCAGAAGAATCTCAATCCTAAATAAATAACTTAAGGTCTAAGCAGTAATTCTGAGAATGCAGAGAGTTACTGGAGTTGGCCCAAGATCAGGTTGTATACTGGCAGATTGCTCAGTTGAAAAGGAGCCATCAAGCTGGAATAATGTTCCCAGTGAAAGGAGGCTTGTGTGATGAATAATAGAATATCACAAAAATAGATAGATCGCAGTGGCAAATGGAAGCAAATGATAGAGATCATAGAATTGAATCTCTTAAGGTAGGAGATTATTGAGGAATATGCAGAAGTGAACTTGCAGAGTGGGACAGTCCTCGATCCGAGCCATCCCAGAGACTGCGTTCCTGTCTTAGACTAACTTGATGGAAAGTGGAAAGTTTGAGAATGGAGGCACGGAGGACAGAGGATAATGCCAACATCAGTAATTCAGGCAAACATCAAGTTGCAATAATTTCTCCCTTTATTTAGCCAACAATAGGTGCTGGGCACAGAACAGGGTGTTATAAGACAAAAATAAATGTGAAAAAGACATTTTTGCATTTTAGAGGTTTATAGTGCGGGGGCTCCTCTACTTTTCAGGACTGTGATAATAAGCATATCATGTACTGGCTTAATTTTTCATCTGTAAAGTGAGGATACCAGTCTCTGACCAACCCACCTAAGCAGAGTTTGGAGATAAAATGGTAACATTATTGTGAAGGTGCTTTACAATCATGAAATATTATGTGAAAATAGAGGATTCTTCTACTGCTACTATGAGGACAATAGTAGTCGTAAAGAGTAAAGCAAGAATTTTAAATGTTGAAACAAGTTTTTAAAATTATAGTGATTAAGATTGGTTTTCTAACAGGAGGAAGACATTGATCTGGGTGTAACAAGCAGCCCATGACCAAGGCCAAGGGAAGCACTGTACAGTCAGAACAGCCCCTGATCCTTTCTTCCACTATTGGCCTATTTACAGGTTGCTCTATCAGCCGAAGTCTACAACTGTTACTTGATGGGTTAGCATGAACTACCTTCTCTTTATTTATTGCTTATTTCATGTATCAGTTGTCTCATCATATGGAGCTGGGGCTCAAGGCCAAAGGGATACAAATTGGATTGAAATAAGAAACAACACATGAACAACATTTGGACAGTCTTCTGACTGGAAACTACCTAGACAGTATTTTTGCATCGACTTTTGGAAATGAAAGTGGTGACACCCTCCTACCCAGAGAGAATGATTAAGCACTGAGTACTGGCCATGTTTGAAAAAATTTTAAAGCTTTGAATACTGCTATCAAATCAAACCAGAGGAAACAGAAAAGTCAGCATTCAAGGCTTGCAATTTGAAGAGAGTAAGATAGTTCATGACCAGGGTGTGGTTATGTACCATGGAGGTGGGCTTTGGAAGCCTGGCTGTGCCCAAGGAGAAAAGGGAAGAGAGAAGAAATGAGAAAAATGTCAAGAGATAGAGAAAGAAGTGGGTAAATTAATAGCAACGTGCTCCCAGTGAAACCAGAGAGGGCTCTTCAAGAAGTAAGAGCTTGAGAGTGGGCATGACATTTAATCAAAGGGACCTGGAAGCGCTCAGCGTTAGGCAGATGAGCACTCGGGACAGGCGTTTGGGACAGCTGGAGGGCCTGGGTGGATGCCAGCCCTTCAGCTTCAGTCAGGATGAGACACTGGGACTGCCTGAGCCAGGGACACAGCGGGGTCAGAAGCCAGAAACAAGGGTTGCCAGCCTCTTCATATTTGTGTTGATTCAACTTAAGTTTAATTCTGTGTCTTTTGGGCTTGCCAATTTAGGGAAAATCTTTTCATGTTGTATTAAAAACAAAACAGTAAATGTATTTTAATATTTTCTTCCTGTTGCAGCCCAGACAAACCTAGGATGGACTCCTGGTTTTGCCACTTACCTGCTGGGTTCCTGGGTAAATTCGTTGACTTCTCTCTGCTTCGTGTTTTGCTCCTCCATGCAAGGACAATCCACGCAATAGGGTTGTTGTGAGGAGCAAATGCAATAATTGTGCCTATATAATACCAGTAGATAGGGTTCTTTAAAAATATTTTCTTCCTTTCATCTCTATCCTCAAGGCACATGGTCCAAATTCAAAATTAATAGCAAATATTTATTGAGTTCCACATACTGTTCTAAGTGCTTTCCTTGTAGTAATTAATGTCTTAATCTGCAGTGCAGCTCAGACACTATTTTTGTTCACATTTTTCAGAGAGGAAATTGAGGCACAGAGAGGCTAAAAAGCAACTTGGCCAAGCTCCCAGAGCTGGGAAACCACACAGCCAGGACGAAAACCCACCAATGCAGGCAATCCAGGCTGGCGCTCTTCCCCATGGCCCTGTAATGCCTGTCTCACCCCGATCAGTATAAATCAGGCTTTGGATGAAGAACAGTCTGATTTTAAATCCTGGCTCCTCTACTACCAGCGATGTCGCTATGAATGATGACATCTATTCACCAAAGCTGGTGTAAGACTACAGGAAATGACCTCTGTAACGTGCTGACACATAGCAACCAGTCCAGAATGTCGTTGCTGTTACTATTATGCTTTGGATTAAAAAAATCTGCTGCTTATAGTTTTTCTTTTTTTAATATTTTTTTCTTACTGTTTGGCTGTAAGCATCACTTGAGCTCTAACAGTGTCTCATCAACTACATCAACTTTGCTACTTTTGATAGGAGATAGTGAATTAGAATTTGTAGTTAATAGAGAGAAATGATCTATAAAAATCAGATGGAAATTCAATATGGGCAAGTATGAAGTTGGGATTTGTAAAAGCACAAACTTGTCTATATATAAGGATAAAATTAGAACATTCTTTGGTCATGATATCCTCCCCATTGCTTAGAAAAGACAAAATAAAATAGCACTGTCACTTGACAGGAAAACGATGAGAAATAACCCCCTTTCTACATGTGGCATTGAATAAGTTCTTGTTAAGTCGATTTTACCATATGATCCAGCAATCTCACTCCTGGGTATTTACCCACAGAAAATGATATCACTATCTAGAAGAGATAGCTGCATCCCCATGTTCATTGCAGCTTTATTTACAATAGCCAAGGTATAGAAACAACCTAAGTGTCCCTCCAACAAGGAATGGATAAAGAAAATGTGATACAATGAAATATTATTCATTCTTGAAAAAGAAGGAAATCCTGCCATTTGCTACAACATGGATGAGCCTTAAGGGCTTCCATGAATGAAATAAGTCAGACAAAGAAAGACAAATACTGTATAATTTAACTCATTTCTGAACTCATGTGGAATCTTGTGAACTCAGTTCACTTTTATGTGAACCCACAGAAACAGACAGTAGTTTAGTGGTTTCCAGGGGCAGGATGGGGAAGTGGATGAGGGTGGTCAAAGGTACAAATTTTCAGTTGTTAGTTGAATAAATTATAGGACTCTAATGCACAGCATGGTGACTATACTTAAGAATACAGTATTTTATACTTGAATGTTGCTAAGAAACTAGATCTTAAAAGTTCTCACCACACATGCAAAAAAAGGAAAGCTAATTATGTGAGGTAATGGGGCTGTTAACTACTCTTATTGTGATAATCACTTCACAATATATATGTGTACCAAGTCATCACATTGTACACTTTAAATTTACTCAATGTTATGTATTGATTATATCTCATATATAATCAGAAAAAAGACAAAATATATGGACACTAAAAATATTACATACTCTTCATTAAATAAAAAGACTACACATATTATAAACCAAAAGTAAACCTAAATAAGCATAACAGTAATTAAAGAGGTAAAAAGGGAAGAAAAAAAAAGTAAGGGTCTTTGGTTCTATTAGTCTGGAGAAAATGCTACAAAAGAGACATTTGTGACTCACCAAATACTCATGTGTTCTTCCTATTTCTCATTAGGCAAGACCCCTGTGGCTTATTTTGGTTAATGAGCTATGAATACATGAATCAGTATGCAATGCTCTCTCTTTTCCTGCCACAACTATCACTGAAAGTATTCCCTCTGGTACAGAAGCAACAATGTTGTGGCTACTCTATTATCCTGGGTACTGAGTGACTACCTGGAGCAGGGCTGTGCCACAGACCCCATTTGATGTGTAGTGTGGGTGAGAAATAAACTTTTGTTGTGTCAAGCCAATCTAAGGATTGTTTGTTGTGGCATCATAGTCTGTCTTAGTGTGGTTAATGCTCCAAATAAGTAATTTTATACAATATTCTACATTTCACATGGATACTTCACATGCAAGAGTTTCTTTTTAAGCTGACACAGTGTCTAAGGAACATTCTATTTATTGGTCCAAAGAGCGTACAATTAGAAGCTGTATTGTCTTAGATTGAAGCAATCAGGGTTTATATTAGATACATTAGAAAATTCCCTAAGAAGAGGGGTTGTTAAAGAGAAACCATGTGTAAAGGGTACTTAGGGAGGATTTATGAGTTGGATGGGAAGGAAGGGTTGAACTAGAAGAGATGCTTCTGATAACTTCTAACTCTCGAGCTGCCACCAAAGAAGTTGTAGGGTGTCTGCTCCTGGGAGTGCTTCGATACTTGGTCTCAGGAGAGTTTTATGGGATTTCTCAGTGAATGCACGTGGGCTTCCATTATGATTTTTCATAACGTTTTTCTACTTTAAAGATGGGCCAGATTTCAGGAGAGGAAGCAGGTAGGCTCCCAATACAGCTGAGCTAAATTTAAATGAAAAGGTAGATCTGCCACTTCCCAAACCATAGTAACTGATGAAATTCACAAAGTTTTTAGATAGTGATGGTGTTGAGTTTTTCATCTCTTCATGCTGTACAGGTATTTAGGCAAATTCTTTTGAGGTATATTAGATAAAGGCTCTCTCTGACTATAGAAGTTCTCATACAAATCATTAAGTATATTTAAATTGTCTCAGAGTAAGAAAACTTGAGAAGCAATAAATCTATTTATGGAACAGTTGCTGTCTCTGAGCCCGGCATTTCTCAAATGTAAATGGCAGTGTGGGGTAAGTTTTCTCCAGTTCTTGGGTACTAAAAGAATTGAAGCATGCCCTGGCCGATTTGGCTCAGCAGTTAGAGTGCCGGTTTGCAGTCCAGGGTGACCCGGGTTTGGTTCCCGCTGGGGGCGCATACCAAGGTTGCAGTTTGTCCCCGGCCCTGGTTGACATGTCGGTGTTTCTCTCTCTCTTGCTCTCTCTCTCTTGCTCTCTCTCCCTCCCACTCTATCTGAACAAAAAATGGAAGGGTGTCCTCTGGTGAGGATATGAAAAAAAAAAAAGAATTAAAGCATTGTTACACTTTGTTTCAACTGCCAATGAAAGTATTAAGTGTTTTTGTGCTAGGCATTGTATTGAGTGTTTTATATACCTTTCTCTTACAGTTCTCAAAATCCTATCGTGTAAGAGCTGTTATCATTCACATTTTTTACATAAGGAAACTGAGGACAATTGTTGATAACTTACCATTTCAATGTATTATGTGTGATGAACAGAAGAACATCCTTCTCATTTTTCCCACCTTTCAGGATTTATTTATGGATCCTAAATAAATATTCATGCATCCTAAATAAATACATGAATACATTTAGGATCCATATTCATGGTTAAAATATGTATTTTAATTAATGTTGCTGCATAGGAGGTTCTGTGATTATAATAAAGTTGAACTGTTTAGACTAATTTGTAATGGCTCTTCTTCCAAATCAAGTTACTTTGCAGGGAACCAGGAAGCACTATTACTAATATGGTCTAAGGCCGACCTCCAGCAACTTGAATTATTCACATTTTCCAGGCTATACCTGATTACCCTGCATCTTGGAAGCACAGTCTAACTGAAATATAAGTGTCTATCAACATATAAAATACCACTGTCAGCATTTTATAGAAGAACTTAACAAATACAAAAAATGAATGACAAACAAAAATGCCATTATCAATCTGCTGGCCCTCAATTTCATAGCTATGACCTTGATCCGGTAGAGATGATGTTGTAATAGGCACGTTATAAGAGAATACATTGAAATGTTATTCAGGTGAAAAGTAATTTGCGAGTATTAAGACAGGAATTTTATGAAATCTTAAAATGCATGTATTCCTTTTTTTTTTTTTGCATATCAACAAGAACATGATCTGATACATAAAAGTCTAGCAGCACAATACCTCTCTATGGTAACTCTATAATTAGCTTAAACTATAAAGCTAAGTAAGACATGCAGAATAGTAACAGAATTTAAGGGAAGCATGACTATGGCTCATTGGCTACCATATCAATTACCAAAGTTGTCTTCGATGATCTGATATGAGTGGAGGATGTTCTCTCCCTCCATCTGTCCCTTGAAGTCAATGTAATAAAAAATAATTTTCCTTCTATTATATGATTTTCTCCTCTTGTATTCTCTTTCTCACTTAATGGCACCACCATTTACCCAATTGCCCAAGCCAGAAACCTCAGGTTTTCTTTGACCTCTCCTTTTCCTTCCAATCTAACCTGCTATTAATACTGAATCTAATTTAAAATGTTTCTCCAATCTTCCTCATCCATCCCCATGGCCTCTGCCTTAATTTAGGTTCTTTTTAATTTTGGCCTATGGAACTGTAATAATCAATCCCCAGTTGGTTTCCTAACATCTGATCTCAGCCACCTATAATCCATCTACTCCATTGCCTTATGGTAATTTCTAAATCACCAATATGATTACATCACTCCTCTGCTCAAACTCCTCACTCACTGTTCATTTAACTTGACATTCAAGACCCTTCATATCCAAGTCCAACCTTCCTTTTACAAAAAAATCTTCAGTCTATGGTTTCCATGTTTTAATCGCACTATGTTTTTTGTTCCCCAAATACCATTTACTTGTCCAATCCACATCTTTGTTTCTGTTGCTCCTGCTATCTAGAATGACCTTCCTTCTTTTTCTATCCGTTCTAGTTACTCTCTCAAGTCTATTTCGAATGTTTCTTTTTCTGAGAATATACTCTGAGAATGAACCTAATCTAAAATTAATTGCTTTCCTCTCCGAACTCCCACAGATCTTAGTTTGTATTAATCAGATTTTTATGGAAGCTTATTATGAATATACCTGTTTCCTCTGCTGAGATAATGAAGCAATTCTGTGATAATGGAAAGAGAGCTGAGTTTAGGGAGTCAGTATCCCCAGGGTCAGTTCTATTTCAGTCACTTCCTAGGCTCCAGTCACATCTATTAAAGGTGAATGGACAAGTCCCTACCCCAAAAGATGAAATAAAGGTTAAATTAGATAACATAAATGAGAGCATTACACACAAGTCCCATACTGGAGAGTAGAATCATGAGCTCTCTGAGAGTGGGAAACATGCCCAATTCACCTCTGTGCCTCCCCTCCACCAGCACCCTGTATGTGCTCACTGGATGTTTGCTGATGAGAAGGAATAAGATAAAAAATTTCCTCTTCCATCTAGGAGACTAATAGAATAAAAATAAACCCTGTACAGAATATTTGACCTTTAAGAGCACTGACATTTCTTATGCTCGACAAAGGCAAGTATTCTCATTTTCCTTTTGCATCAGAAGAGACTGAGGTACGGAGCAAGGAAACGGCCTCCGCAGGCTCAGCAAGTTAGCCCCGGGGCTTGAGCCAGGCAGAGCCACGGTCTGATGCTCCTTGTTTGAGTCTAGAGGAGAGGTTGCCTGCAATGGTTTGATGTTTGCTCCAGGGTGAGAACTAATGTACATCTCAACCCTTTCAGAGGATTTGTGTTTTGCATGGGCAAGATGGTGCACGTTTCATTCTGCATTTCTGAGAAGGAAAAAAAAATCAGATCCACTGTGATTGCAACGACTTTCTCAGCTCCGCACATGTACTGTCTCTTTTCCTTGGCTTGTCTTCCAGACAAGTTATCATCTTCTACTTAGTCCCAGGAAAAACTCAGAAATTCCTAGGCACCATCTTAAAGTGAGGAATAGACAGCAAATCCAAGTACATATTTCAGGTAGGGTGACATGTAATATCTTCTCAGTGAATAAGATCAGGCTGGTGGTATAGTGCAGTAGAGAAAGCCTGGGCTTGGAAATAAAAAGGACCCTAACATGTCTAGCTGTGTACCCCTGAAACATGGATGTCCCGTGTCCAGGCTTTAGATTGCTTGTCTTCATTTGGAGTCAACAGTACTTTTCCAACAGGCTCATTTTGAGATTTCAGTGAGGCAATATACCTACAGAGGCCCTCAAATACTGGTTACACAATAAATGTTAAGATCCTTATATACACTAAAACTCATTTATTAGAATTCTGGAGAATTAAACACTAAATATAAATGAATTATTCAGTTAGAATGCTTTCTAAAATAGATTTAATACTTCCCTGCTTTAGCAAACAGCATATGCTAAACATAATTTAAACTCCTCTGGAGACTCATGACTCTCACGTAACATATTTATGGCACTGTGCATAATGCAGTGACGTGTTGAAGGTTCCTGACACGTATGGAGCTGTAAGCCCCTGCCCTAAACCTGCCACACATTTAAATCCTGTTGTGTTACCTCCATGGGCTGGTTTGTATCTGCCCCATCCTCTCCAGTTCCACCACTTGGGCCTTAGCATAGGGCCTCATGATTTCTAGTTTGAGTTAGTGCCATAGCCCAACTGGTTTCTCTATTTCCAGTCTCATCAAGCCCACGTCCTTCCTTTGCACTCAGCAAGAATACTTTGCCTAAAAGCAAATCTGACCACTTCACTTGCTTGTTTCAAAAACAAACCAAAACAAAGCAACAAACCATATTCCAGTGGATCTCCCTGGACTACAGCCTAAAGTCTAAATTCAGCATGGTGTGTACTCATATACCTCTGTGAGCTTGGTCTATCTCCCTTCTAGCTTCACCCCCTTCTGGTGCCTAAACCTTCACCACCTAAGCTCCAGTTGTGTTGAATGGGTTCTTCTGAGGGCACTGGGCCTTTTCACACCTTCTTGCTTTTGCTCATGTTCCCTCTGATGGGAAAACTAACACCTCTCTCCTCAGTCCTGGTTTTCTGATAAACACTTGCTAATCTTTCAAAAGACACCTAAAGTATCTTAGGTTTTAGGAAACCTGTCTTGTTCCTCCTTCCCAATTCTCTGACTGGAAGAAGGGACCACTTATGTCTTCCTTTGGGACACCATGGGGCCCGGGACAGATATTTGTAACAGCACACTACTGTGGGATTAGCTGTGTACCTCCCACTCCCACTAGACTTTGTGCTTCTTGAGGACATGAGGTTTTCAAGCCTCAGACACAGAGTAGGTTCTCTATCACTGGGTAGGTAACTTTGATTCTTACTAGTTTTCTGTCTGTCCCTCTATCAAGTTAATTTTTAGCTGATATCCCTGCCAGCTCCTCACATTATTCTACTTGTAATCTTCAATGAGTCCAAAAAAAAGTATTAGCAGTTTGGAAGAAGTAAACTAATGCTAAATAGGTTTCACACGAGCGATGGTAGAGATCTTTGTGAGGCAAATCTATGAGCCTGGAAAGTTCATGCTCCTACCGCCATTGATTTTGGCTGTCAGTGAGTTCTTTGTAGTGTTCTCCAGAGATCGACAGATCAATTGCCCACAGATTAGTGGAGTGCAACATGATGGTGACTGTCATTTATTGAACCTCCTCTAGTGTGCCCAGTTCTGGGTCAAAAACTGAGGGTATAAGTGCCTGGACAGCAAGGTATTTAAGAGACTCATGGATTATTTATATCATTTGAAACAAACTCATATTAACCATTATTAACATACCTATGCTCTATGTTTTTTTTTTTTTCTTCTTTTCTTTTTAAGATGAATTCACACAGTTAGCTATGGATGGGGGCAAGGAGTGTGATACCCAAACCCAGGTCTGTCTGAATCCAGCTGTGCTCTTCAGTGTACTATCTCCTTCCCTCTTGGAGCCAAGCTCTGGTGACAAGTCTGCAACATTTCTCTTGGGACATTTTCTACATTTCCTTTCCTCCTATCACAATGTAACTTTTTGTTTCTGAACGTGTAGAATTTGATTACAAAGTTAGGTAGCCTGAAGTTCATGGAACTTTTAAAAAATGTGTTCTGGTGCTAGGATTTACTACAGTAGCTGCATAGGAATGATTAAGGCAGACAGGAGGGGGGGGTAGAGTCTGAATGTCATAAACCATTCATATTCTCAGTCAAGAAAGTACATGGTAGAGGAAGAAGTGTGGACTGGGACTTATTACTGCCCACTGACCTATCCCATGAGTAATTGCTACCTCTGCAAATCCCACATTTCAAAAGTCTGAGCACAAATTTGATCCTCTTGGAGGAGAGAGGTGGGAACTGTTAGAATGGCCCTCTGAAATATGCTCTACAGAGACACAGGCTTTGTCTCAAATGCCAAAGCAGACAGTATTATAGTGGCTCGTGAGAAGGATTCTGAACTTGTTTTCAGCCTCAGGTGGAGAAAGGCGGGGAACAATGAACAGTGTCTGAGATTGAGAGAAACATATCCTGAATTTGCCATCCTTGGTAGAAGTTTCAGTTGTCATTTACATAAGCCAGTTGTGATGTTACTTATTTTAGAAGTCTGTCCCAGTTCCTGTACTCAGCCGAGAGCATGCAGTGACAGAGTACGGTATAATCAATTGTCTCTGTGGGGTCTGGCACATAGTAGATGCTTAATAAATGTTTCTTGGAGAAATGGATGCAAAATTATATGGCTTTATGTTGAAAGAATAGAGTTCTTCCCCCCAACCCTCTTTATTTGGGGAAAGTGGGCCCATTAGGGTCACTTTGCAAAGTGCCCTGGATGCCATGCCAAGGAGTTTAGGGCATTATACTACATGAACCAATGGTTCCCAAACTTTTCTGAATTTGCTAAGGTACTACATTACATAAATAGAATCCCCGCCTTACCTTGTCATGCTCTGATTTGATAAGCATGGGTGGAGTCAAGGGTTGTCTGTTTTTTGTTTGTTTTAGTCACTTGCTAGCTCCCTAGGCAATTTGTATGATCAGCAGCTTTGGGAACTACAGGTAATACAGTGCCACTGAAGTTCTTACAAAGAGGAATGGCTTACTCTGAACAGCGGTCTTTGTTCCCAATTCCCCAAGCTCTGAGTCCTATTTGCCTGCCCATGGAGACCAGGCCTGTCCCTGCCTTTCCTGAGACTCTGGGCTTGCAGCCCTTCTCCTGGTGAGTCAGATTCCAATCCCAAAGAGCTTTGCCACAGTGCCCTATCTCAGGAAAAAAGATGAAGACTGAGCACAACTTTTGCAAAACAGCTGAGAGATTTATATGCTGCAGTGGGACTAAATCTCGGATGGAGAAAGTGAATGAGCAACACATTTCTGCATTTCAAATATCATTTCTGGAAATGAATGAGTCTTTCTGCTTTCCCCATTCAATTAGTTTTCTTATGAACTCTCCCTAGCATTTTTCATTGTAGCCAATTATTTAACAGGTTTCAGTATGAAACTCTGGTCATTACAAAAAACATAATTGATTTGACCCATGCTCTGACACAACACTTTGCAAAATGCATGTGCCTTCATTCTAAGTAGTCTCCTGGGCCATTATTTTTCAGTAAAGCATAGCACCATGCTGGCCGTGGATGGTGAACTAATATTATGAAAATATGAGCTCCTTATTCTTGTGGAAAGTTACAGCAAGGGAAGGGTGAATGGATGTCTAACAAAGACATTATTTGTCCTACGACTTAGACTAAGAATCTATGTGTCTCTAACACTGCCTCCCTGCAAGGGCAAGTGCTAAACCAAGAGAGGGAGCAGGGCAGAGTGGAAAGAGCAGGGCCTGGGCTGGGAAGACTGAATCTGAATTTCTGGGCAGTCACTTGCCACTTAAATTCTTCCACCTTTCTGATTCACAGTGCACTTCTCTGTACATTGGGGCACATTACCTACCTTACAGTGCTGCCATGAGGGACAGCAAAAATGAAGACAGTGCCTGAAATATATTAAGAGCTCAGTGAATAGTGATAAGGATGCAATAGTGCTGAATGAGTTACAAAATTAGTTTGCCATTCTTTTGTTCTAATTTTGCTTACTTTCATGTTCCAGTTTTGTTCACTTATATATAATTCAATCTTGCCAATTTAAAGAAAAATCAAGGCAATGTTATCATATTTTAAGGACCATTCTTATTATTTTCTTCTTACTTCTATTTACTATGAGCATACACACAGTCTACATCTATGCTGTGCTCTTTTTTAGTGGATAAAAACCAGTGTGTGTGTGTTTGAGAGAGAAAAACATATATTATGACACCTTCAAGAAATTCTATAAAATCTCTCTGTAGCCCAGCCATGTGGCTCAGTGGATTGAGCATCATTCCATGGTCTGAGAGGTCCTGGTTTGATTCCTTGTCAGGGCACATGCCTGGGTTGCAGGACCGATCCCCAGTAGGGGGTGTGCAGGAGGTAGCTAATTGATGTTTCTCTCTCACATCGATGTTTGTATCTCTCTCTCCCTAAAAAAAAAGAAAAAATCAAAAAATAAAATAAAATTTCTCTGTAGAATTTAAAGAAAAATAAAATGACTATGATACATATACCACTGAGGCAAATAAAGAATATTAACAACTTGGAATTTCTCTGGTTGTCCTTCTTAATAATAATATGTCCCTTCTATCCACGTTCCTTTCATAGGTAACTCTCCCGAATTTAGGGCAAATCATCCCCTAATTATCTTTAAAGTAGTATCACATATGTATGTATCCCTAAACAATATATGGAATAGTGTATGAATATGGAATCAAACTGTATACATTTTCCAACAACTTACTTCTTAGAGCCCACATTATATTTTATGGCTTTCCATGTTGATGTATGTAACAGCTTTTTATTAATTTTTACAGCTATGTCAATTATGTGAATATAACAATATATCCATCCTACTGCTGGACACTGGGTTATCTTTAAATTTTATCAACAGTATTGGTATAGGTATCCTTATACATATAGCCTATGTATATGTATAAGACTTTTCTTAAAGCATATACCTAACAAATGAATTGTTGGGTTTCAACTTTACTAAATAATGCTAAACTGTTTTCCAAAGCAGCTGTTTTGCTGACACAGTGGACGAGTGTTCCAGTAACTTATCTAACACTTGGAACTGACTAGACTTCTTAATTTTTATTAATTTGGTGAGTGCAAAATAGTGTCTTATTGCAGTTTAATTTGCATTTCCTTGATTATTAACAATTTCAAGCATCTTCAAGTCATTTGTGTTTTCTCTGCTGTTTTATAAACAGTCTTGTCCATTTCCTATAGGGCTGTTTGAAACTTTCTCATTGTTTTTTATACAGTAGTCTTCCTTTTTGTGCATTTTTGCTTTTTGTGGTTTCAGTGACCTGCAGCCAACTGCAGTCTGAAAATATGAAATGGAAAACTCCAGAGATAAATAATCCATGTTTTCAGTTGCACACCATTCAGAATGGTGTGATGAAATCTCAATCTGTCCAGCTGTGTCCTGCCCAGGATGTGAATCATCCCTTTATCCAGCTTACCCAAGCTGTATACCTACTCACCTGTTAGTCACTTAGCATCTCTCTTGCTTATCAGATTGACTGTCTTGGTACCACAGTGCTTGTGTTGAAGTCACCCTTATTTTACTTAATAATGGCTTCAAAACACAAGAGTAGCAATGCTGGCAATTCAGAATCGCCAAAGTGAAACTAAGCTGTAAAGTGCTCCCTTTAGGTGAAAAGGGATGTATGTATAGGAACAACATAGTATATGTAGTGTTCAGAACTATCTGTGGTTTAGGGCATCCACTAGGGGTTTGGAACATATTCCCTGCAGATAACGGGAAACTGCTGTAGTTTTCTTTTTGTGGTATTCTAGCTATTAATCTTTTATCAGCTCTACACATTGCAAATATCTGTTCCCTTCTATTTTCAATTCATATCACACTTCACCTTAGAAAAGTCATGTATAGGATTCAAAGGTTTTCATTTCTCTAAAGCTGCTGATATTAGTAGTTACAAATATAGACAGATTTAAAAATAAATAATTCAGTAGTGTGGTGTAGCAGAAACATATTTATGAATATCTTTGCTCAAGCCTGCAGAAAGTACTTGAAGAGTTTATTAAAATAAATGAAACTAAATGAAAAACAAAGAGGCAGCACAGTGATGAGAAAGGCTTGCGTGATGAGACTCCAAACACACTAAAACTTTATCTTCTGCAGTTCGCTACATTCACAATGACAACACTTCAAACTGCTTCCTTTCCTCATAAGACATTCCATCTATTCCAAGTGCATTTATGGCCCATCCGGCAGAGACAAATGTTACCAAGTTTACCACTGAATTTCAAGTGTGGCCTCGGAAGAAAAGTTTGAAAGTAATTTTTTTTTCTTTAATACAATTTCATGTTTTTGGTCAACTTGTCTTGGCTTTTGAGGAACTGAACAATCTGCCCTATCAAAAATTTAGAGTTTTTTAGGACAGTGAAACTACCATGCATGATACTCTCAAGATGGATACAGGTCATCACACATTAGTCTGGATCCACAGGATGCTTAACACCGAATGTGAGCCCTCATGTGAGCAATGGTGATGTGTCTATGTCAGTTCATCAGTTCTAATAAACTTATCACTCTGGACTGGAGTTTGATAATGGACAAGACCAAACATATGGGGACAGTAGGTATATGGAAAATCCCTGTACCTTTTGTTTCATTTTGCTGGGAACTTCAAACCACTCTAAAATAAAAGTATTTTAAAAAGGTAAAATAATATTTTGAAAAGTTTTTAAAATGCAGTGATAAATGAGCTTTGTAAGACTCACTCAGAAGTGCTATCGAACAATGAGGGGAGGGGGTAGGGGTGGAGATGGGGAAGCAAGCATTCCAAGAAACATAAGAGTCCCAACTAGTCTCTGAAGTGATGGCACCAAGGAAATAACCACATAAAAGGCAAGGATGGTAACAGTAACAACAAGTGCTTAATGAGTGTCAGGCAATATTCTAAAGAGTTTTACCCAATAAACTCAATTAATCTTCCCAAGGGCCCTATGGGATAAGTACTGTTATTACACTCCTTTTAAGGACAAAGTAACCAGACACAGATTTGAAGACCGTGTTCAAGGTTACATGGCCAGATAAAGGTGGAGAGGCGGCAGGTGTCCTTGCCTCCTGTACACCACTCTTATGTAAAGGAGTGCAGTAGCCAGGTGAGTGAATGGGTCACAGAACAATACGTCCGAGGGTACTGCCGCAGAGCTGCCTGTGGGTAGGTAATGAATGAAACAGCACAATTTAAAGTTCAGGATCCCACTATTGTCCCAAAATGTGAGACCTTTGTGTTTCTTACATTTTCCAGCAGTCAGCATTTTTCTGATAGCAAGCCATAAGAGGTAGTAATAAAAACATTCGCATCTATTTGAGGCATAGCATTTACCACCCTAGACTGTCACTATGACCTACTTATCTGTGCACCTCACCTCACTTGGCTGGGGGATCCTAGGGGAAGGGGTCACACATTTGTTGAGTGTCTTTACTACCCTGGAGTTGTCAGTGTCTCTGTGGTGTTTAGCTCATTTCAAGCAAGACAGCTGCTGCCATGTGAAAACATTAGTTACCTATGTGTACTTAGAGAATTATGCAAACTTGGGATCCACAGAAGATTTTTTTTTTTTTTTATCCTCACCCAAGGACATTTTTCCATTTTTTTGTTCAGGTAGAGTGGGAGGGGGAGAGAGGAACAGAGAGAGAGAGAGAAACATCGACGTGAAAGGAACACATCGAGTGGCTGCCACCCGCACAACCGACCAGGGCCGGAGACAAACTGCAACCGAGGCACGCGCCCTTAGCGGGAACCGAACCCAGGTCTCTCAGGACCGCAGGCCGACGCTCTAACCGCTGAGCCAAACCGGCCAGGGCAGGATCCACAGAAGATTTAACCTCTTTGTTAAGAACCAGTAATTCATAGTCATTAGAGAAATTTAAAGACAACATAATGAATAGAAAAAACATTAGCTAATCTAAATTTTTCTGTTAAAATCTATAGGCACTTTGTTTTACCAAAAGGAGTGGAAACATTAGGTAGATGGTACAGCTAGAAGCTACAAATGTCACCTTATCAAAGTGCAGCATTGATCAGAACTACTGAGAGGCTTTAGCATCTCCACTAGCATTGTTCATCATCTTTGAAGTCAGAGACCCATTTAGAAAGTCAGCCCATAGTAGTCAGTATCTCCATGAAGTTGAGTTTATCTCCATTTCAAGAAACAGAGCTACTGCTACTTGAAAACCCAAGTTACTCTTTGAAAATTATACTCAAAATTCACAGAGAAAACACTTCAGTTAGTGTATTCATGAAATATGGTCATGGGCTCTATGGCAGAGACCGCTAATTGTCCACAGATATCCATTCTTCCCCAATTACCTTTCGGGAATACAACACCTTCCTTCTATCCATCATGAGTTTTAGCAAGGCACCCAGGTAAAGACTGCATTCCCTACAACCACTTTAGATAACTGTTCAGCAATTTATTTCAAAGTATTTGCCTACCTATGACCCTATGAAGTTCAAAAATAGGCTAAACTAATTCACGGTAATAGAATTCAGGATAGCAGTAATTTTGGGGTGGGAAGAAGGGGGGGGGAGATGAGACCTAGTAGTGAGTAGAATGGAGTATAAGGAAACCTGATATTGCAAAGTTCTGTATTTTGATCTGGATGGTGGCTACACAGATGCATATTTTATTAAAATTCATTGATCTGTGCATTTTATTGTATATAATTATACTTCAGATAAATAGATAGGAGAGGGAAGGAGAGAAGAGGAGGAGGAGAGACCATGAACCTCTGGGAGTGCCAATCAATGGGCACTACCTGAAACCCTCGCTGTAGTATTTAAAAACAATGCTAAATCATTTATGCTTTTCAAGGCAACCAGTTCTGAAATGAGCAAAGCTAAAAGGAGAGAGTCATGCTTCCTCCCCGGTTATGATTTGTTTCTTATTTATTTTTGGCAGATACCACTGGAGGTTAGCTGGACAGCAAGGACAGCAATTAAGGGTTAAGTTAAAATGAGCAGTTCATCTACCTGGGTATAATCAAAGATCAACAATAAACTCAAACTTATCTAATAATTTAGAAGGAGAATCTGTGCCCTCCCTTGAGTGGCACAGACTAGGGAGTCAGAAACACGCAGGTTTAATTCTGGACTCTGCCTTTGTGTGAACTTGAGTAAGTTCACTGACTCTGAGACTATTTCCTCATCTTAAAAATGGCATAATACATAATAAGAGACAGGAAAGGTCACTACATAATATTAGAAGGAGCAATCCAACAAGAGGATATAATACTGGTAAACATATATGTACCAAATATGGGAGCACCAAAATATATTAAAAAAACTTCTGGAGGACTTCAAGGGAGAGATCAACAGCAACACTATCATAGTGGGTGATTTTAACACACCACTGACACCACTAGATACATCTTCTAGACAAAAAATTAGCAAGGACATAGAGTCCTTATAAAACAAACTAGATCAGTTGGACTTAATTGATATTTACAGAACATTTCACCCCAAAGCTGCAGAATATATATTTTTCTCAAGTACACATAGGTCATTCTCAAAGATAGACCACATGTTAGGACACAAAGCAAGTCTCTATAAATTCAAGAAAACTGAAATCATATCAAACATTTTCTCAGATCACAGTGGCATGAAACTAGAACTCAATTAAAATAAAAACACACAAAAACATTCAAACACTTGGAGGCTGAATAGCATGTTATTAAACAATGAATGGGTTACTAACGAGATCAAGGAAGAAATAAAAAACTTCCTGGAAACCAATGAAAATAAACACACAACAACACAAAATCTATGGGACACGGCGAAAGCAGTCCTGAGAGGGAAGTTCAAAGCACTACAGGCCTACCTCAAAAAACAAGAAAAATTCCTAATTGAATTTCTAACCCTACAACTTAAAGAACTAAAAAGTAAACACAAAGAAAAACCCAGACCTAGTAGGAGGAAGGAAATACTAAAGGTCAGAGCAGAAATAAATGACATAGAGACTAAAAAAACAATTCAAAAGATAAATGAAACAAGAAGCTGGTTCTTTGAAAAGATAAACAAGATTGATGGACCTTTAGCCAGACTCACCAAGAAACAAAAAGAGAGAAACCAAATAAACAGAATCAGAAATGAAAGAGGAGAAGTAACAACTGACACCACAGAAATACAAAGGATCATCAAAACATACTATGAACACTTATACGCCAACAAATTGGACAATCTAGAAGAAATGGATAAATTTCTTGAAATACACAGCCTCCCAAAACTGAACCAGAAAGAGATAGAAAACTTGAACAGACCAATAACAACAAAGGAAATTGAAGATGTAGTCAAGAAACTCCCAGCAAACAAAAGCCCAGGCCCAGACAGCTTCACGGGGGAGTTTTACCGAATATTCAAAAAAGATCTAATACCCATCCTTCTCAAACTATTTCAAAACATCCAAGAAGATGGAACACTTCCAAATTTATTTTATGAGGCCAGCATAATCCTAATTCCAAAACCGGATAAAGACATTACAAAGAAATAAAACTACAGGCCAATATCCCTGATGAACACAGATGCCAAAATCCTTAACAAAATATCAGCAAATGGGATCCAGCAATACACCAAAAAAATTATTTATCTTGACCAAGTGGATTTCATCCCAGGCAGGCAAGGATGGTAGGATATTCACAAATCAATAAATGTGATACACCACATAAACAAAAGGAAAGATAAAAACCATATGATCATATCAATAGATACCGAAAAAGCATTCGACAAAATCCAGCATCTGTTTTTATAAAAAACGCTCTGCAATTTGGAAACAGAGGGATCATATCTCAATATAATAAAGGCCATATATGAAAAACCTACAGCCAATATCATACTCAGTGGGCAAAAACTAAAAGCATTCCCCTTAAGAACGGGAATAAGACAGGTATGCCTACTTTCACCACTCTTATTTAACATAGTACAGAAAATCTTAGCCACAGCAATTAGACACGAAGAAAAAAATAAAAGGGATCCAAATTGGAAAGGAAGAAGTGAAACTGTAATTATCTGCAAATGACATGATATTGTATATAGAAAACCTAAAGAATCCATCAAGAATCTACTAGACTTAATAAATGAATTTGGAAAAGTAGCAGGATACAAAATTAATGTGAAGAAATCAACATCATTCTTATACACCAATGATGAAATCACAGAAAGAGAAACTAAAAAGACAACCCCATTTACCATCGCAGCAAAAAAATTAAGATACCTAGGAATAAACTTAACCAAAGAAGTAAAGGACCTATTCGCAGAAAACTACAGGTCATTGAAAAAAGAAATAGAGGAAGATATAAAAAAGTGGAAGAACATACCCTGTTCATGGATTGGAAGAATTAACCTCATTAAAATGTCCATACTACCCAAAGCAATCTACAGATTCAATGCAATCCCCATCAAAATACCAACGACATATTTCACAGAACTAGAACAAACACTCCAAAAGTTTATATGGAACCAAAAAAGACCCCGAATAGCCATAGCAATCTTGAAAAAGAAGAACAAAGTAGGAGGGATCACATTACCAGATTTCAGGTTATACTACAAAGTCACTGTAATCAAAACAGCCTGGTACTGGCACAAGAACAGGCAGATAGATCAATGGAACAGAATAGAAAACCCAGAAATGGACCCAAGACAATATGCTCAATTATTATTTGACAAAGGTGGCAAGAGCATACAGTGGAATCAAGACAGTCTCTTCAATAAATGGTGTTGGGAAAATTGGACAGCTACATGCAAAAAAAATGAAGCTAGAACACCAACTTACACCATACATGAGAATAAACTCAAAATGGATAAAAGGCTTAAATGTAACTCATGAATCCATAAAAATTGTAGAAGAAAATGTAGGCAACAAAATCTCAGACATCATACGCAGCAGAATTTTCAAAGAAACAAAGGAAAAAATGACACATGGGACTACATCAAACTAAAACATTCTGCACAGCAAAAGAATCAACCATCAAAATGGAAAGGGATCCCATTATATGGGAGACCATAATCGCCAATGATACATCAGATAAGGGGTTCATTTCCAAAATATATAGAGTGCTCATACAACTCAACAAAAGGAAGACAAAGAACCCAATTAAAAAAGGGGCAGAGGAGCTGAATAGACACCTCTCCAAACAGGACATACAAATGGCCAAGAGACATATGAAGAAATGCTCAACATCACTAATCATCAGAGAGATGCAAATTAAAACAACAATGAGGTATCACCTCACACCTGTCAGAATGGCCGCCATCAACAAATCATCAAACAAGTGTTGGTGAGGGTGTGGAGAAAAGGGGACTCTACTACACTGTTGGTGGGAATGCAGACTGGTGGAGCCACCGTGGAAAACACTCTGGTATTACCTCAAAAAATTAAAAATTGAACTGCCTTTTGACCCAGTTATCCCACTTCTAGGAATATACCCTAAAAAACCTGGAACACCAATCAGAAAGACTATATGTACCCCTATGTTAATAGCAACACTATTTACAATAACTAAGATCTGGAAACAACCTAAGTGTCCATCAGTAGATGAGTGGATAAAAAAGCTGTGGTACATGTACACAATGGAGTACTATGCAGCTGTAAGAGAGAAAGATCTCTTATCCTTTGAGATGGCATGGAAGGACCTGGAGAGTATTATCCTAAGCGAAACAAGCCAAGCAGAGAAAGACAAATATCACATGATCTCATTTATTTTTGGAATATAATGAACTGAATAAAATTAACCCAGGGGCATGGAGATGGAGTGCAGGCTGACAGGCCTCAGAGGAGGGGCAGTTTGTGGGGGAAGAGATAAACCACAGAACTTACATGCATGAATGCATGACTAATGAACATAGACAACAAAGCTGGGGATAGGGCCGGGGCTTGGTAGGAGGGTGTCATTGGGGGTAAAATGAGAAACATCTGTAACAAAAACAAATTAATAAAAAAAAAAAAGAAAAAAAGAATGGCATAATAATACTAACTCCCAGGATTGCTAAGAATATTAGCTGCGTGGACACATGAAGAAGCCTTAGAATGTAATACTCTCTCAACATGTTCTAGCAACTACTGTTCTCTCAGAAAGATGAGATCTATATTTTAAGAAAGTGATTTCGTGTGTACAAGTTTGACTTTGGCAGTTCACAAAAGGTTTAAAATACCTATAATATATTCATTACGATTTGCAGCACTTCTGGCACCTTCAGTTCAAAAGGCAACAGAGCATAGGTGCCAGGCAGGTAGCACTGGCCAACCTCCCCCAGGTAAGCTGGGAACCGGAGGAGGTGGTCTCTCTTATTCCTCTTTCCTGTGCATTTATATCCAAGCACTTCCTTGCATAGATTTTTATGGCATTAAAAACAAACAAACAAGAAAAGGTTGTGCATAGTTTCTGTGTGGCTGAGCAAAGGAAATTCAGTAGAGTCCTGGGGTCAACTTAACATCACACTAAATTTCAGACACCATAGGTGATGCTAACGCAAGAGCAGAGTTGGTTGTGCTGTTTGTTGGTGTGGCAGACGAATGAATGAAATGTGTTTCTTTTATTTGTAGCTCTATTATTTTAATTAAAAATTCAGCAAACACGGTGGGGTTCTGTTATTCACTCAAGGGTCCCCAGTTAGTTCCTTTAACACAACAGACTGTTCACAGGCAGGAACTAGGCACACAGTCTCATTGGAAACCCCTGCTGTCTAAGAACCTTCTTTCCTGCCAACAAAGTGAGAGCAAGCAGCCAGCGTATTCAAACTGAAGCCCCCCTTTCAAAGTACAATGTTAGGTGGAACCATATGAAATACTGACAATTTCATATGGCTCATCCTAATATTTTCTTTTGTTTTTTAAAATTCTCACCTGAGGATATGTTTTTACTGATTTTTAATGAATGGGGGGTGGGGTGGATATCGATGTTAGAAGCATTGATCCGTTGCCTGCTGCATATGCCCTGACCGGGAATCAAACCCACAACCTTTTGGTGTATGGGTCGATGCTCCAACCAGCTGAGCAGCCCAGCCAGGGCCATCCTAATATTTTCATTAAATCATAGGATGAGTTAAATCAGAGATGAAAGTGACCAGAAAGGAATTGGCAAGAATAACAGTATTTCCCCTAGTACAACTTCTTCTACCAGGGGCACACACTGCCTACATTATAATAAACTTAGAAAGTACTCTAAGGCAAGAAATCCCTTATCACAGCCCTCCTACTTCAACCCACAATCTTTGCAAAGGCTTCGTGGGCTTCACAGCCTGAGATAATGATTGCCAGCCTTGCACCCAACATGCCCCAGCAAGGCTCCCCATGCCCACGTCCTCGTGGTCCAACAGGTTTCCTGCTAATGAGAAATCTGGCTCTGTGCTCCTTTCTGGCTCCAAGCACAGCTAGGGCAGATGGAGGAGCCCTGGGAGCTAGAGGTGGCAGAATTTTGAAATTTCCCATTAGGCTGGCTTGATTTTTATAACCACAACATACATTTAGGAGGAGGAGGAGGAGGAGGAAGAGGAGGAGGAGGAGGAGGAGGAGGAGGAGATGGGGAGGGGAGAAAAAGAGGAGGAGGAGGGGAAGAAGAAGAAGAGGAAGGATCTGATTTCAGAAAATCATCTAATAACTGATTTTAAACCCCAAAATAAAAATCTATTTTCTCATTATTGACAACAACATAGGCTGTATATAAGAGCAGGCACAGATCTTTGTATGCATACTCCCTTCTCCCCTCTCCTCGTCTTTACTCTCTACTCCCATTCTGGAGGTAAAATAAGCTGAAATGTCAGATTCATAAAATGCAGCCCTTTTCTGTCTCCAAGCAAACAAAACCCCATTATAAAAGTTTGTTCTTAATGTAGCCATATTGGAGCCCTGTGGTTTTCTATTCAATTTCCCTAATTAATTCAGAATTACCTCTTCAGGTACAATAGAATTAGCCTGTCCAGGGAAGAGACTGCCACACAGATGCCGCCAGATTCCACTCTGCGGGAAATGTGGCAAGCTTTAAATATTTGGTGCTTAAACCTACGTGCGTGTGCTTCTGGCAAACCTGGGGATCATTTTCACACCACTGAATTTTGAGTATAACCCTAGGGTCGTAACACTCCTCAAATATCTTATTTGGTCAAAGGACTGGAATAACATTGTTCAGAGACTACTCTTCTCATGTCCAATCCTTAAATGTGTGGCAAAAAGCAGATGTTTAAGATCTGGACCTCTGTACTATGTAGCTTCCCCCAAACTCCTGGTTAGAGCAGAATCCAGAGTCAATGGATAGAAGACAGAAAGAGCCCACAGAGATTACCTTGTTTTACATCTAAAAATCTGAGGACCAGAGATGGGAGTAATTTGTACAAGGTCATTTTCCCCAGGCTGTGTGGATCTGGACCAAGGTAGTGGAAAAAGGAATGTCTCTAATTGTGGGTTGTGATTCAAAACAGAGCAAAAGGAAAATGTGAAGGTAACTAAACATTTATAGAGCCCTGCTATTTGCCTGGCAATGAAACAAAGTAAACAGAGAAAAGAGAACTTTGGGGAATGGAGTATAGTTACCATCTATAGAACAGTGACAGGATAACAAACCGGGGGTAACCATAATGATACCTAATGTTTATTAAGCATATCCTATCTGCCTAGAAGTATGTAAAGCAACTTAATGCATTATCTCATAATAATAATGCATTATTATTATGAGATCATAATAATAACAATTAGTAGCTATCATTTATTGAGCATCTTTTTCCTATGGACCAGGCACATAAAAACAGTATCTGATTTTATTTATACTAAATGATTATGTGGTTGTTATCTACATTATAAAGATGAGCAAAATGAGACCTAGAGAGTAAAATAATGTATCCAAGTTACACAATGTAAATGGAGAAATCAAATGAAAATCAAAGTCATCTGATCAAAGGATTTAAGTTTTAAATGCATCACTATTCTGGCTCTCAACTGCAGGTTGCTTAAAAAGTAACACAAAACCACCTGGCCAGAGTGACTCAGTTGACTAAGCATCATCCTGTGTGCTGAAGGGTTGCTGGTTTGATTCCAGGTTGGGGAATGTGTGGATCGACGGTTCTCTCTAAGCATGTCCTTGGGTGAGGATTAAAGAAAAATGCCTGCCCGGTGTGGCTCAGTTGTTGAACATTGATCCATGCATCAAGAGGTCGCTGGTTCGATTCCCGGTCAGGGCCCAGGCCCAGGTTGTGGGCCAAATTCCCAGTGGGAGGCATGTAGGAGACTGCCAATGAATGGTCTCTCTCATCAATGTTTCTATCTCTCTCTCCCTTTCCCTTTCTCTCTCTCTAAAATCAATAAAGAAAAAAAAAAAGTAACACAAAAGAATTGCTGTATTCACATTCCCGGTTTTTAAAATTTTCCTCAAAAATAAGCCAGATCCAAAATAAATGTTATTTTACAGAGACTATTTTAATGGTCTAATCTATTTATATTTCAGGCTGTAGTGAATCACAGTTTTGGCATTATATCTAGAACTGTTATTGGCTGTGGTCACTAAAGAATTCTGTGTTTTAACATTGGAAAACAATTTCATAGTCCTTTTGGAGTGTAAAAGAAACTGGATTTAATATTATATGTATATGAGGGGGAGAATATTATGGTAGGAGACCATGCTATTTGATAATTTCAGCACTATAATTTTAAAAATCAGTAGTCCTGGTAACCAAGGCTGTGATTGAATCATGCTATAAAAAATGAAACACTGTGTGTTGGCTGGTCCTAGACAAACTGACAAGCTTTGTTCTACCCTTTTGAAACTCCAGGTATTATTTACACACACCCAGCTGTAACACTGAATCCCTTCATTAAAATATTTTTTTTACACTTATCTGGAGGTAAAAATAGAAATATTTGAATAAGACCACTTATTTTTTTTTTTTCCTTTTGCTCAAATACTGGTTAGAAAAGAAAATTGTAAAATTCACTGAATGGTACTGAATGATTTATACTAAAGCTTAACGAAGCCTCCTTGAGTGGTGCTCAGCAGCCTGTCCTGTCCTTTGTCCTCCCAGCAGTAAGGTGCTGGGACACCGTGGGGCCACGGAGAACTCGTGTCCCAGCGGCAGTGGTAGCCATCAGGTGATTTCATAGCTATCCAGAGGCCATTTCTTCCTATTTTCCTGTTCTCAAGGAGCCAATCTACCCTCATCTTCTTTGGGGGTGAGAGGGACGGTGGTCAAGTGGGAAGAAAGCATGTCTTTGGAGGAGGCACAGGTACAAAGGTTTTAATGCCTTTGTATTCTTGACCGGAGCCACGAGCTTGGGGAAAGTGTGCATTTTAGACTTAAACCACGGGAGAGGCTTTAATTTTCCATGTGAATCCTTATAAAGAACAATTTATTACTGATCTGTTCATCTGTCCTTCTGTTTCCTCCCAACCCCCAAGGGCAGGCACCGGGCTAGGTGCTTTATATCCATACACAGGCACCAGAGCAGAGCAGTAAAGATTCAGACCTGGGTTTGAATATCAGTTCCACCATGGAGGAGCTGTGTGATTTAGGACAGGTTTCTCGATGCTCGAAACTTAGTTTTCTCATCATAAAAGGGGTAACAATATTGCCTTATCTCTCATTGAATTAGTGTGAGGGTTAAATAAAGTAAAATGCCTCACATACCTAGGCCCTGATAAATAGCAGGCAGATTACGTAGCATCATCCCTATTGTAGGTATGAGAATACTGAAGCTCAAAAGAGGTAGGTGACTTGTCAGGATCTCAGTTCCAGTAAGTGAGGGAGCCAGGGCTGCACCCTAGAAACATACAAGCACCTCACAGCAACACACTCCTCCTTTGATGAGCTCACAGTCTAGGCAGGAAAACAGTCACCTAAACGTGGATTTTTCTGCAATGAGAGGAGGGGGATGTGATGATGTGGGCCAGGAAAGCTCCTGGAAGACTTGGTCCCTGAATTGGGTCTTGAAAGGCCTTTGAGAACCTTTTATTATTATTATAATTATCTTTATTGATTTTTAGAGAGAGAGGAAAGGAAAGGGAGAGAGAGAGAGAACATCGATTGGCCGCTTCCTGCATGCCCCCCAAGTGGGGATTGGGCCACAACCTGGGCCTATGCCCTGAATGGGAATCAAACTGATGACCTCTTGGTGCATGGGTCAACACTCAACCACTGAGCCACCCCAGCCAGGCCTTTTATTATTATTTTTAATCTTCACCCGAGGATATTTTTCCACTGATTTTCAGGTAGAGTGGGAGGGAGGAAGGGAGGGAGGGAGAGAGGGAGAGGGAGAGGGAGAGTGAGAGGGAGAGGGAGAGGGAGGGGGAGAGGGAGAGGGAGGGGGAGAGGGAGAGGGAGAGGGAGAGGGAGGGAGGGAGAAAGGGAGAGAGAGAGAGACATTGATGTGAGGGAGACATATCGACTGGTTGCCTCCCGTGTGACCCTGACCAGGGCCAGGGATTGAACTGTAACCGAGGTATGTGTCCTTGACTAGAATCAACCTGCAACTCTGGTCCGTGGGCCCATGCTCTAATCACTGAGCAAAACGGCCAGGGTGTCTTTTGAGAACTTTTAGACAGAAATGAAAAGGAGGAGACTGCATTCAAATTGAAGAAGAGGCCAGTGCAAAGGCAGGGAGAGATAAAAGAGCAGGCTGCTCTCTGAGACTGTACTCCAGGGTCTGTAGGGGAAGTGGCAGAGGGGTGCAGAGGTGGGCATTCTGATCAGGATAATCTCCTTTACCTGGTAGGTGATTCGGGGCCACGAACAATTGAAATAAATGATGAAGTCAAGAGTTAACATGGCTGGAAGGGAATCACACTTGAATCTTTTCCATTTCACTTGGAAACAGAACATCTCTCCCAGCAGGCAGGCTCATCTAATGTTTCCATGCCAACTGATTGCTAAGACCTGGGATAGGCTTAAGCCCTAAGGTGGGGAGTGGCGCAGATTAAAAGGGGAGCCAAGGGAAAGGCCAGGGTCAAACCAGGGGGTGGGTGGGAAGGAGGTGGGGGCAGTGCACTACAGAGTGGGGAGGAGGGAGCTGCAAGAACCAGAAATGGGATTGGGTAAACCTAACTGTACCTGAATTCATTGCAAGCCTGGTCATCAACACACACACACCCCCCCCCCCACACACACACACGACATTCAAATAAGGTATTTTGGCATTCACCTGTACTAGGAACATTTTCAGAGGGAATCTCTTGTAATTTAATAGCTTCCAATCAGTTTCTTTCTTATTCACCAGAACTTGAGAAGTGAATGTTAGAACTGTTTGATTCTTAAGCAAGCTTTCCATTTTTTTCAACCTGCTTTCCAAAGTTACTTAGTCTTGAACTAGGAAATTCAATTTTTGCTAAGTTGGCAAATTATAGCATTAGGTTTAAGGTTGGTTTTCAAATTTTGAGTCTGAAAGTCTGAATGTGATCAAAATTGAAAGCTGTCCCAGGCGCTGGCCTTCCCCATAAGCTGCAAGTCTGCATTAGATTTCTGTGCAAGAAACCTGAGACATTTTAAGCTCAGGTCAATGAGGAAGAAAGTAAAGTTAAAAAAAGAAAAAAGAAAAAGAAAAGATAAAATAGTGGTTCTTAATGTTGCTGCACACTGGAATCACTTAGAGGAGCTTAAAAAAATATATCAATACCCGGGACACATTCTGAGAGATTTTGACTCATTAGGTTTGGGCTGGGGCCTGAGCATAGTAGCACTTACAATATTGTGATTTATAATGAGAAATTTGAATTTGGTCTTTGTCCCATTCCTGGCACAGAGCTCCTGAAACCCTTGGAATTTCCTTTGTGATAAGAGCCATCGAGGTGGATTTTATTCTTCATAACCAGCCCCTTCAACACACCTCAGGTTCTGTTACTGAGGCGCCTTTTGGAAAGTCCCTCAGCATGGAGGCTGCTCCCAAGGCAACCAGCTTTCAGCTCCTGACCTTTGAAGGAGGGAGAGGGGCTGGAAGTTGAATTAATCAGGAAAGGCCAATAAGTTAACCAACCATAATTACATAACGAAGCCCGAATTCTAAATGACTGGAGTTCAGGGAGCTTTTGGGTTGCTGAGAACGTGGAGATGCCAAGAGGATGGCATACCCAGAGAGGGCACAGAAACCCTGTGCCTCTTCCCCATCCCTCGCTCCATGCATTTTGTTAGTCTGTGGGGGGTCTTTTTCCCCTGAGTTTCATCCTTTATATAATAAACCAGCAATGGTCCACGTAAACTGTCTTCCTGAGTTCTATGAGTCACACCAGGAAATTATTCCATCCCAGGAGGAGATTATGGAAATTTCTGGTTTATAGCCAGTCAGAAACATAGGTGACAACCTTGACTTGGGATTGGTCTCTGAAGTAGGACAGTTTGGTGGGACTGAGCCCTTAATCTGTGGGATATGACACTATCTTCATATAGATAGTGTCAGAATTGAGATAACTGTAGGACATCCGACTGCTATCATAGAACTGGTCAGCGTGGGGAAAAAGAAACAAAACAAAACCCCCCTCCACATCTGGTATCAGAAGTATAGTCTTAGTGAATAGTGTAAAGGAATACAAAAGTTCTGTCCTTACAGCTCCCCAGGTGATTCTAATGTGCAGCCAAGGTTGAACGATGCTGAGGTCAGGGTTGAACGATGCTGAGGTCAGGGTTGAACGATGCTGAGGTCAAGGGTGAATGAGGCTGAGGTCAAGCGAGAAGAGCCAAGTAGTACAACAATCCTCTGGTAGAGACTCCTCATGGCCCTTCTCCCAGGAGACAAAGCCAGTGTGGACTGGTTACAGTGCAAAGAGGCTGGGGACATGACAAACCCCAGCAGGGGCTTCCATCCTTGAGAAATACCTCTTAATTAAGACAAACCCGTCTAAACTGAACATAGGATGGTGAGGTGGACATCAGATTTGAACAACCTTTTCTTGTGGGTCTCCCCAGCAGATTGGGAATATCCTAAAGCAGGTCTGAGTGGTTTTTCCATGTATTCCTTGAACCTATCTAAGTGCCTGGCACACGGCTCTCAATAATTGTTTATAACATGGATAAATGGAAAAATTCGAAAAACAAGTGAATAAAATGAATGTTAGACCCATTTTTTTTACCAGACTCGTTTCCCAGCACATTCATGAAGTCTTGGAGATGGGCAATAGCAGCTTTCATGAAAAAAAAACAACAACAAATAAACAAACAACCAGAAGTTCTCCGTAGTTCCAAATGAATCGAACAAATATTTATGAAACTTCTTTGTACTTACACTCTAAGTTAGACTCCAAGAGCCACAGACTGAGCCTTCCAGCAAAGATCAAGTTCTAGAAGCATTGACTATTGGTTCTATATAGGTCCGTGATTAGTTCACCATTTTAAAAGTCCTTACTTAAACTATTTCATTGGTATAGTATGGATGATTTGGGTTTGTGTGGCTTAAAAAGTACAGCTACTAGTATTTTCTACAGGGCTGGAGCAGATCATTCAGTACTTTCTGTTTTCAACAGTGTTAGAAATAAATTCCAAAGAGCACTATTCCCCAAATTTGACCTTATCCCTAGTGTTAGCATAGGTTGCTAGTTAGTAGTATTAACAAAGGAAGGGAGCAAAAGGAATCAGACATAATACACTAGGGAGCTGAACAGGACCATAAACCTGCTTCATTAGGAAATTGCAGCCTACAGAGGCTCAACAGGGGACTGCTGCATCCTCCACTCTCAGGACTTAATCCCCCAAGTAGGCAGGAAGGGCAGGAATGACCTGATCCTTATGGTCATTAGCTGGGATTATCGAGGTAGAGAGACAGTAAAGGGGAAATTCCTCTGCTGGGCGCATTCACAGCAGAAGCCAAGATGGTAACCATAAAGGGGAGGTGTCTAATCTGGGCAAAAGATCCGATTGGTTAGGGGGAGGACCCAACACAAGCCCTAGAAGGACTGAGAAAGAGATTGGTCAGTTTTAAAGCCCGAGATAATCTAATCAAAGCTTAAGAAAGGCAAGCTCCCCTGACCCCAACATGAATTTGTCTGCTGGTTTGCTCACACATTCTCTCTGTCGCAGCCACATGGGGCCCCAGCTCCGGCTCCAAGTGCGGGCCTGGCAGCCATGCGGGCTCCAGCGTGAGCTTGGGTCCTGGGTACCGCAATGTAGGCTGTACTGGCCAGAGCGCAGCCAGTACTGGACTAAGTTCTGGCAAGGACTGAACCAATGGCAAAGAATTTCTGGACCCTGGTCATTTTTCTGGGCTTGATGAAGACAAGGCTGGATGCCTTCCACAGCAGGACAGGAGACAAGACACTGGGAACCTTGGTGCAGTCCTTCATTTCTATTCCAAGAAATCTTACCACTACATCTTGTCCTCCCATATGGGGTTCCTGAAATTTTTTTTTTTTTTTGCAACTTCATGGAAGGACCCCATTTCAACTGGCAACACTAGTAGAACCTGGTATTCTTGCTTAAATCCTGATTTCTAGGGGATATTCATTATGAGGCAAGCATTGTTACATAGGGTCTGTAAATCTTCAGAACACCTTATCCTGCAAAGACCTGATGGCAGCATTTTTACTGGCAAAAGTTAGGGGAGAGGGAAGAGAAGAAAAGTAGGACATAAATAATATGGTCTATTTTGTGGCAGACAGTTTTCAATGCAGTTCACACTTTTGTTGGCTTTATTACTTTTAACAACCCTTTAAACTGGATATTATTGTTCCTATTGTACATTAAGGAATGCGACCCGAAAGGTAATCACTCTCTTCTTTTACCATAGGTTAATTTTTCCTATTTTTAAATGTTATACAAATGGAATCATACTGTGGTAGACAGAATAATGGGCCTCCCAAAGATGTCATTGCCCTAATCTCCGAAATCTGTGGCTATGTTACTTACATGGCAAAAGGGACTTTTAGATGTGGTTAAGGTTAAAGACCTTAAAGTAGGGAGATCATTCTGGATTATCTGGGTGGACCCAATCTAATCACTAAAGTTTAAAAGTCACAGAACCTTTCCTGGGTAGATAAGAGAGATGCAGATGAGAAGGAGTCAACTAGCAGTTCATAGCTTTTAATACGAGCTGTGGAATGTGGCAGCCTTTAGAAAATGGAATGGTGCTCTGTTGACAGCCAGCAAGAAAGCAGGAACTGAATTTTGCCAACAGCCCAAATAAGGAAGGATTGGATCGCACCTCAAACTTCCAGAGAGAAATGCAGCCTGCTGATACATTGATTTTAGTCTGGTGAGACCCTTAATGGACTTCTAACTCACAGAATTATAATATAATAAATATGTGTATTTTTTAAGCTACTAAAAGTATGGTATTTTGTTATGACAGCATAGAAAACTAATATACTGATACTATTTTGTATGTATCTGGCTTTGTTCACTCAATATTGTATTTGCAAGATTCCTACCTGCTGTTGCATGGAGCAGCTGTTCCTTTTTATTGATGTATAATATTCTCTTGTATGAATATGCTACAATTTATTTACCTATTCTGTTGTTGATAGACATTGGTTATTTCCAGGATTAGGCTATTATAAACAACGCTGCTACAAACATTCTGGTAGTTATTTTGTTGAGCATATGTATTTCTGTTGTATATATATCTAGAAACAAATCATAGGGTTAAGATGTTCAACAATAGTAGATACTGACGAACAGTCTTACAATGTGGTCCTACCAAGTTACCTCTCATGAGCTCCGTATGAGAGCCTCCACATGCCTGACAGCACTTGCAATGAATAGTCTTCAATTTTAGCCATTCTGGTGGTAGAGTGGCACTGAGGTTTAAATTTGCTTTTTCCTGATGACCAATGAAATAAACATTATTTTCTGTATGAACTGACCTTTTACATATCCTTTTTCATAAAATACCTATTCAAGTGTTTGGATCATTTTTAAAAATTTTGTCTCCATCTTTCCTTAATAACTTGTAATAGTTATTTATATATTCTGATCCTTTTTCCCCAAATTTGCAGCATTATGTATCTTTTTCTATGTTCTGTTTACATTTTTATTCTACTTATGGTATCTTGTGATGAACAGAAGTTTTTATTTTACTGTAGTTTAATTTACCAGTATTTTCTTTATGATTAGTGTACTTTGTGCCTATATTATTCTTTCTATATATCACTGGATTCACTTTGTTGATATTTTATTTTGGATTTTTGATCTTATTAAAAGAGATCAGACTATAAATTTCTTTCTTTTTTTTTAACTATAAATTTATTTATTTATTTTTTGTACGTGCCCCTAGCGGGAACCGAACCCAGGACTCTCTAGTCCGCAGGCCAACGCTCCAACCGCTGAGCCAAACCGGCCAGGGCATACATTTATTTTTTTATAGTGACCATGTCATGTTTTGGTATCAAGGTAATGTTGACATTGAAAAGAACCTAGAAGTGTTCTCTCTTTTCTAATTTCTGGGAGAATTTGTGTATGATGTGAGGTGATTGCAAACATTATTTTACACAAAACTTTCTGAGTTATATACATATAATCCTCATTTGATAAAAGAGGCTGAGGTCCAGATGGAGAGGAAATGAATTGCCAAGGTCACTACAGAAGCACTAAGTGGCATAGCCAGGATTCAAATCCAGGTACTTCTGACTGTAAAACCCAAGCTTCTTGCCTATTTCATTATGCTGTGAACTCATGAATGAATGGCTAAGTTGGTATTCTAGAGGTGCTAGTGTTTCATTCTATGACAGTCCCTAATTACTTCCTGCAGAGAGGAAATACACCGCCAAAGATACCCCCCAACCCAAAAACACAGCTTTACTTTGAACATCCCTTCTGACTTTTCAAATCCCTCCATTTCCTACTCCCCACATATTGTCAGATCCTGCAGCAGAGTCTGGATTTGGAATAATATAATTTTATTTTATCTCCCCCTCCCCCCCGCAACCAGCTTTAACTGAATCCTTGAGGACATATTTCACTCCTGACATAATCTACATAATATTTTATAAGTAATAGTCACTAAGAAAAACTGAAGCCCATTTCCTTTCCACTATCCCATACTTGCTGTAGGCTAGTCAGAAGGTCTTCCCATCTTGGATGCACTGGCCCATAGCAGGAAACCTCATGCCTCTTTGCTGAGAATGCTTGTTTGACAAAGGGTGTGACCCTGTGGTTGACAGTTGAGCCATCATAGCTGCTTGTCAAGGATCCACTCACTGACCCTCTCTAGGTCCTTTATTATTGAAGGAGATGGACTATACATTAAATGACTACATTTTCTGACACAAAACACACAGAACTTTCTATAACAATGATAAGTACTGACAGGAATGAGGGAGCAGACATGAAATTAGGGACTTCCAAGAAAATGTGATATTTCCCAAAAAACTAGACACTAAGGTTAATAGCAGGGATTAGGCATCAGACAGACTGAGTTATATTTGTTCTCCTTTGGGCAATAACATAAACTATCTAACTTTGGTTTCATTAACTGTAAAAGGGGGAAAATAATGACACTCCCTTGCAAATATGATGAGATTTATGTTCTCATCACTATCTACATGTCCTCCAGATACCTGAATCCATTATATAACCAAGGAGTCATTTAGTGTATTGTGGAGATGGGAGTAGTAAGGGACATCCATTTGTGAAGGAAGGGTCAGGAATAGGAAATTTTAAGAACAGAGAGAAGTGTCATCATCTTACAAAGAACCAACAATGGAATTCATTCGACGTGGGAAAACTCCATTAACCTGGCTTCACAGCAACCAGAAACACAGAGAGCCCTTCTTTAAAAAAAAAACAAAACTATATATATATGTGTGTATATATAGATGTGTGTATATATATATATATGTATATATATATGTTTTTAGTGATTTTTAGAGAGAGGAAGGGAGAGGGAGAGCAAGATAGAAATATTGATGAGAGAGAAACATCGATCGGCTGCCTCCTACACAGTCCCACTGGGGATTGAGCCCGTAACCCGGGCATGTACCTTGATCGGTAATCAAACCAGTGACCTCTTGGTACATGGGTAGACGCTCAACCACTGAGCCACACCAGCAGGGCCAGAGACCCCCCCTTTCTTAATGACTAACTTAGAGCCCTCTTAATAGGAAGAGAGGGACGAACCCATTCAGAAGAAGCCGTGGGAAGTGGTTTCAGAGCTTTGTGTGGGAATGAAGAACGACCAAGTTACTTTAAGTGAGAATTTATGTGTTTATGTTAGAGGTCATAGAAACTGCCAAATATCCTTTTTATTATAAAGGTCTATTCAGTTGACATCTCATTTTCTCATTATTTTACTCACAGAATCAGGTTTTTTTAACAGTGTGGGATCCTGCCTTTGACAGGCCAGATCTGCATTGTTAAGAACGTGAAGGGGAACAGACACTCCTCAGGCAAGTGGTCTGGTCTGCGGCAACGCAGTACAACAGTGTGGTGACACAAAACTGAAACAACTCTAAAGTGATGGTGTCTTTAAAAAGAATCTGCCCTGCCCTGCCCTGGCCGGTTTGGCTTAGTAGTTAGAGCATCAGGCTGCGGTCCAGAGAGACTGGGGGTTCGGTTCCCGCTAAGGGCACGTACCTTGGTTGCAGTTTGTCCCCGGCCCTGGTTGTGTTGTGTGGGTGGCAGCCACTCGATGTGTCCCTTTCACGTCGATGTTTCCCCCCCCACACACACACTCTGTCTGAACAAAAAGGCGAAAAATGTCCTCGGGTGAGGATAAAAAAAAAGAATCTGCCTTTAGAATGGAAAATGACATAAATGTAAAATAAAAATACAATTTTAAAAATAATGAAACATGGTTTTGATGATGGAAAATTTCTTATTAACTCTGATAAATATTATCAAAAAGCCAGCATCAGTTTATCCCAGAGGATGGGTCTGGGCTTCTTAGTTACTGAGAAAACTAGTATGAAAGGTGAAGAAAGTACAGGAGGAAAAAGAAAATCTAAATGATGGTTTTCTTTGCCAAGAAAGAACACAAGTCAAAATGCATCCCAAGCATTTTAGAATCATTTAGAACCAAAAGATTCAGGATTAAGAATTAAACCGTTTTGCCCGGCTGGTGTGGCTCAGTGGATTGAGTGCCCATGGACTGAGAGGTCCTGGTTCGATTCCTGGTCAGGGCACAGTAGATGAGAGAAACATTAATGTGAGAGAGAAACACCGATCGGCTGCCTCCAGCACACCCCTACTGGGGATGGAGTCTGCAACCCTAGCACGTGCCATAACCAGGAATCAAACAGGGACCTCTCAGTCCATGGGACGATGCTCAATCCACTGAACCACACCAGCTGGGCTTGACAATATACATTTTAAAATCTGAAAATTTTTTCCTGAAGCTCAGATTGTAGTACTATTTTTCTTTAGTCATAAAATGTCTGTCCTTATAGAAAATGATGGCAGTAATAAAAGGGATCAATTAGAAATATATATCATGATGTGTATATGTGTTTATTATTCTTAGAATTCTTATTTGGAGAAAGTAAATTGTCAATCCAGGTCAAGTCCCTAATTTTCTTTTATTCTAACATTGCAGGTCCCAGCAACATCTACAAATCTTGTAGCTTCTGCATTTAGAAAACAACATGTGGAAAGAAAGCCAGCAGCCTCACAGGCCCCAGTAATCGCCAAAATCCTCTGAGGCGCTTGGATACATTTCTTTAACATGTAGGCCTGAGGAGCAAGGCAAGGAGGCAGAAACCTGCAGAACAGGAAGACAAAAGTGCACTGCAGGTGCTAAGTGAATGCGAGATAATGACACTACTTAGCTTTTGAAAGAGTTACATCAGTGGAGAGAAATGATACAAAGGGGATGCTGAAAGCTTCTCAAGTACAACAGGACTGGAAGATAGTTTCTACATATCCTAAAAGCAGACATAGGGATAATTTATATAATTTATATAAAGCACTCTGTTAGGTAAAAGACAAAGCTTGGATCCTTGGAAATGTTCCCAACACTGACTTTTGTTTCTTATACCTATAGCCCTGCATACTGCGAAAAACACTTATGCTCGCAGTTTTGAACAAAATGTCCCTAAGCCAGGTGTCAGCAGGAGTGGGTGTAGGACTGTACAGGTGCACAGAGTCCCGCACTTAGTATTATGCTCTGCTCCCACTGTCTTGATATTCAGATATTTGAACAAGGAGCTCCCCATTTTCATTTTGCTCTGAGCCCCACAAATTTTGTAGCTGGTTGTGGGTGTCACGCCACATGTTCCCCGATGTGTGCAGGGCACTTTGTATGATGGGCACTTCAGTTGTGTTCTTTGATCTGGATCTCTTTTTGTTTAAGGCTACTCAGGCTACAGACTCTGTCTGGGCAGAAGAGGGGCAGAGAATTTGTTCATACTGTTGTCATGGCCGCAGCTCAGTGGGGACTCATTCAGTTTAATCACAAATCCACATGCTCTGGGCATCTTTGAACCAGAGAATAGGATCGAAGGTGACTGCATGGTATTCAGCTACCCATTCCACTTTAATAATGGGTAGGTAGTTCTACAAAAATTGTGTAGTATGTATCATGGTGGTAAATGAAACACACGGCAAACACTAGAAAAAGATACATGTGAGTTGTGTGTTGACACATCTTTAAAGAGAGTGGACTGAGGCTGTGGCTTGGTACTATTCTATACCTGGAGAAAGGAGTAGATAGTTCAGCACTCTGAGCCTCAGCTTCTTATGTGAAAAAACAATGTCCACTTATAGACATATTGTATCAAATCAATCAAAATAAAATAAATAAATGAAAGTCCTTCAAAAAGCCACATAGCCCCACAGGGAGGGGCATAGACAGCATGTTTAGGTTCCAGTCCCAGTTGAACCTCATATAGGTAAACGTCAAACCTGGCCTCCATCTCCTCTTCCTTAGAGTGGGAATAAAAATAGCACTTATCTCAGAGAATTTTTGTGAGAATTAAATAAAATAATCCACATAGGGTGCTTAGCAAATTGCCTAGCACAGAATAGGATGCAATTATGATTTGTTATTTATTATGATTGTGACTATTAAGTACTTTAAAAGTACTTGTGAATAATATTTTACAGTTCTTATGGATGTATAATAAAAAGGAAAATGGATTTGAAGTTTAACCTAGATTAAATGGCCATTTGTTTGGTTAAATGAGTTTTTAAAAACATAGCCTGATATGATTATCACTACCGAACAGGACAGTATAAGCATTTGATCAAATAAAATTTGAATTAAAGTTAAATGCTCGCCAATCTAGTGACATCATAATTCATTCCCTTGATTGATTCAGCAGTTACCACATACGTGACTGTGCAGATATAGATTGTGACCTGGCAAATCTCCATCCGAGAGGTACTCACCATCCAGTGGAGGGACAGGTGAGTCAGCAGGTGTGAAAAGGTTAGACGAGAGCAGTTATGTGATGCAGAGGAACACAGAGAAGCATGTGCTCAACCTTCATTTCTGAGTCATTGATGGTTCTTCTAATACCTTGTTCTGTTTAATCGTCATCTTCAACTGCCACTCAAAAAGTTTACTCAACAAGTATTTAAAGAATTCCCATAATGTGTCAAGTACTGAGATTAATGCAATAATATCTTGAATCTGTTTCCTTGCTCCTAACCTAACCTCATGATTCAGTGCGACGGTTCCCTCAATTTTTCCATGCCCTCACCTTTCACCTATTCTCTCCTGTGAGTATCCTGTGACCCATTTTTTACTGTTCTGCTTTCTTTTCTAGCTAGAGCTATCTAGATTGTTCTGAAGTAGTAATTTTGGGCTAAGAGGCCAAGACCTTTGGAAATGCGAGATTTCTGGAAATATGATTACCATGTGGGGGTGGGGGGTGGGGGGACAGGAAGCAGACCTATGTTGGTAGAGTGAGTCTTGAGTGCCTCAAGTGCAGAAAAGATGCCCTATTCATCTTTTTACCCCTAGGGCCCAGTACAGTATGAGGTGGATGGCTATGACTCAGAAGAGGTTTTCTGGATGAATGAACGAGTGAGTGAGTGAGTGAATGAATGAGGGCCTACCATTAATAGAAATGGTATCTGGATTGTAGATTTTAGGATAGAGGGTTAGAGGGAAATGTGATGGTCAATGAAAGGGTCACCATGGTACTTTTGTCCTTCTTCCTATAGAAATCTAAAAATTAGAAACCTTTTAAAAATCAGGGCCAGCTTATAATTTCAGGAGAAAAAGAAAACTTCTCCAGATCCCTAGTGACTCCTCCTCCTTTCTATTTCAGGCGTAAAACTAGCTGCCTGAAGATAAGACCCTTTATTCCACAATTAAGATGCAATTAAAAATGCAAATGCCTGAAAGAGTGAACATAATGCTAATAAGTCTCAACCTATAAATGGATAATCAAAAGCTATTCTGCGTTAAGGGAGGCACCAGCGTAGGAGGCAAGCTCTGAGCACCGCAAGAGGTGTGGGGACCTCCCTTTACCTAGTAAGTCCCATCTAGTAGGCTCTTTCATAGACTTCGTTTAACTTAATCCAACAAGCCTGTGTACTAGGTATTATGTTCATTTTATAAATGAGAAACTCAAGCCACCAATAAGAAACTTATCCACCAATAAGACTTGAAGTCCAGACCAGAAACCAGGTCTATAGGGAGGACATCTCTATAAAGTATAAACCAAACAGGTCAATCAGTATGAATTTAATCTGTGCCCCTACAGGGTTAGCGTTGTCTTCACCATATTGTATATAGAGTACAATAGGCATGGGCTTCAGTGAGAAACACACCTGGGTAAAGAACATGGCTTAGCCACATCACACCTTGTGTAGGTAATCTTTAAGTATCTTCAGACTTCATGCATAGCACTGTTGTATGATTTAAATGAAGTCAGGAGTGAAGCATTGGCATATAAGCTCTGGCCCTTCAGTGTGGCTCCTGCAGGGTACCCGGACATTACAATGCCTTCTCCAGATCTCTTCTCGTTTCTCAAGTCTCAACTTTCTGTCTCATGCTGTTCGACTGTTTCAGATACTGCCCCATGTCTCTCAGTAAGATTTTAAGAGGGGTAAAAAATCTGAATCCAAGTTTTTATTTCTTATTCTGCGGCAATACATGGTATTTCTGAATGAGTAAATGATGATTTTGCTAAATAAGAATATATGTCAATGAATGAGAGGCACTACAAATGCCACAGTCAGCCAGCCCTGTGCCACGTACTGGGCCAGGGGTACACACAGGTGACTGTGACATGGCCTCTGGGAACAGCTGTTGAGAGCCCGTTTGGTCCAAAGTTGAGGAGAAAGTTAAAAATCTGACCTATTAGAAAGTCCATGCATTTCATGGCTTTGCGTTAAACTTCCTTGAGAAATCCATAGCCAAGGGAAGCTGGAAGCAGTTTGCACTGATGAAGTCCCTTGGCAGGCTCCATTCCACATTCTTACCATCCCTGGGTCCCTGACCAGCAGTGCAGTGGGGGCAGGAGGTGAATTGGAAGGATATGCTACTGTTTAAAGAAACAACAACAACAAAAAGACCAGAGTCTCATATTTATAAGATGATGTATCTTTCCCCTCCCACCAAAATTAATCGGGTGTGAATATTCTTCCACTAGAATAAAAACCCATCAGGATAAAGAATCCTGCCTTGGATTTGTTTCCAGGACTCCCCTCAATGTAATGCCCAGCCTTATGAACTTAGAATAAAAGATTAAGGGTGTTGGGAATGAAACACAGGATGAGCTTTGCCCTGGCCCTACTCCTACCCCAAACTCTCTCACTAAGAGGGTATAAACTGTGTGTGCTTGTCTAAATTTATCATTGAATTGGGCCCCAGTTTAAAGAGAGACACAGAGCTCAGCATGCACATGGAGCAGGCTGACAGGCCATGAGTGCCAGCTGTGTCTTGGAAATCCCAGGACCAGTAGGTAGCAGTGCCTGTGTTCTCAGGACATGGCCAGACTCCATGTACTTGGTGGCAGCCCAACTGGTACTGAACCTCCACAGCATTGATTGCTCAAAGATCTTGGCTTCTATTCTATTTTTTTTTTCTGCATCCATATAGAAGAGTGTAGGAATTAATTTATTCTGCAAATATTTATTACGGAGACATCTTTATGTCAAGCACTGTGACATGAGACATTAAGGATAAAATTAAGACATTAACTGAGGTTTGCAGGTCCCGTAATGAATGGTATTTCCATTTCAGGGAGCTTTATCATAAAACCTGAAGAAAGACCACAGTGATAACTATTTTTATAGATCAGCTTTATATAACAGTGGTCTTCTGGGCTGATTTTACTGTAGGAAGTCTTATAGGCATGTTGTAAAGGTTAGAATAGGAAGATAATTGCAAGATATATAACACATGAGGTAACCGGAATTGATAGAAAGATAACATGCACACAGTTTAAATTGCTTACAGATATGGACTACAAGAATCCTGAGGGAAGGAGGTGTGTGTGTATGTGTGTATGTGTGTGTGTGTGTGTGTGTGTGTTTAAATCTCTGTATCCTTAACATCTACCTCAGATTGGTACGCTGTAGGTTTAAGTACTTAAACCATGTTTGTTGAGTGGAAGCCTCAATATACTAATGAATCCATGTCTGAAAGCCTATTTTAAACAATGGGCAGGAGGCAAACCTGGGTGCCTTTGTCATATTATAACCTTTGAAACAAAAACTGTCTGAGGAACGTTGTGTTACCAATTTAAAGTAGACTTAGAACCACTGTAAAAAATAAATAAGTCCTTTAAATCCAGAACAAGGGACTTGGAGGGGGTGCAGAATGCAGAGGGGAAGTGGCTGAAATCACAGGGTTAGGGACATTGGTGACATCTAGGAAGACCTGGAAGGACCAGTTATAAGCGCAGTGACTCTTATCTGTGTCTCCAGTTGGATTCTTTTTAAGATTCTTCCTCTGGTTAAATTTTTGTGGGGAATGGGAAATGCCTGATGAGTTGACCAAGCTGGACATTCTGGAGCCGTAGAATTCTGGCCCTTCCCTTCAGCCTTCGTGGGGTCTAGAGGAACAAAAATGTACAAGGTTGCCAGGAACTCTGTCCTCCTGCCCTTGCAACAAGGGTGTCTCACCTGACTGCTGAGAAACAGTATCTTGGTCAGAATCAATTCTATGATCTCTGCAGAACAGGGAAGGGTTGCCTTCACAATAAATGATAAATGCCACTGAATGTGTCCATTGTGTCCCATGTGCCAGGTATTTAAATTCACTACTTTATTCAATTCTCACATCCCCTTTATGGTATCTTATGATTCTTTTCATTTCACAGAAAAAGAAGCTAAGGCAGAAAGACTGACTTGTCCAAAATCACTAGTCTAGTAAGTGACAGAATGCAGGAGCTGTGCTCTTAACACATCTGCTGCCTCACACACAAGACCCGAGTGTCTATGCTCACACCCCGTATAGCTCTGTTATCTTAAGACAATTATTTGATGTCTCTGAGTCTTGGTTTCTTTGTTTATAAAATGGAAGACATAGTCCCTGACTCTTCCAGTTGTTGGGAGAATCATATGGGAAAATAGTTTGTAGAATACTAGGATAACAGTGGACCCATGGAAGATACCCAAAAATGTTTCCCTTCACTTCCACTTACTCCTCTGCACCAGGGATAACCTCTCCCAAGTTGGACACAACACCAAGGGTCGGGGGACCCCAGGGATGCTAATGCACTATAGTGAAGATGAGTCTGCAGCTGCTGTGCCGTCTGCCTGGAGTTGCTCCTTGCTGTTTGCTCATCTACAAGCTGTAGAGAGTGACCCATTAATGACTTACTAAGTCAAGTTAATGAGATGTGACATTAATTTTTTTTCTTAAAAGAGTAAACAGAATGAAAAATAACAAAGTACACTGTACATAAAAAGTATTAATACAGTTTAATAAAATTTTCTTTTAGCATTGTGTGTGTATGGGTGTCTGTATTTACTGGGTCATGATGAAGAATGCATTTCTTACTTTGTGTAAAAAGACTTGAAGTCCTCTGGGTGAACTCATCTAAGATCTTCAAGAATCAATTCAGATATCCTGGCATTCATTCGGAAGCAATAAAAGTTCCAGGCCTTCCTAGAGCTCACTTTTCACATCATACTGCACTATGATTGTCTTCCCCTCATCTGCCTCATGCACCAGATAGGACTTTTCTGTGGATAGGAAACATGACTTTCACCGAGAGTCCTCGGTGACCATTATAGGTCCTGGCACAGAATACACACACACACACACACACACACACACAAAGAAGCTTGGTGAATGCATCAATAAATCATAGCAACTGCCTTTTAAACTCAAAATCACACAGAGAGGTTATTCACTTGAACTCTCAAAATCAATACCTTTTATTAACACATGAACATGGGCCAAGTTTCTCTTTCCCGGTCTTTCCTGTGACCTTTTTCTCCCCATTGGAAGACTTACCTGCTTTTCTTTCTTCCCCGCCCCATTCCCCTCGTGCTGAGAGTGTTTTTGCTCTCTTTTATCAGGAGAAAGAATCTTTCCTCCGCTTTTTGCACTTTTATGTGATTTTTAACCTGCTTATGTCTCTGACTGTTCTTAGTAGCCTTTAGATATAAAGGTCCATTCCTATCCGCAGCAAGAAAAGCCTTGTTCTCTGTTACAGGGATGCTTTTACCAGCGGGTAGGAAAGAAGGGGAGTGCGTATCAGAGGCAGGGAGACTGCAATCCGCTCGCACGGAGAGCCTCGAAGTACAACAACGTCTGCATTCCCGTGGCTCTGGAGCCCAAGTGCATCTACGTCTGAAGAACTGATAATGTACTTGTGGAGCATTTTGAAAAATATTTTATTCAAAATTTAAACATTTTATTTACTTTTAAGGTTCCACAACTAGATACGTTTCACAATGCAGGAAATACACAATACAAATAGCCCATTAAGTAGAATATTTCCAAATCATTCGCATAGAACATGCACAGTATTTTCATTAGCAACAAGCAACTCCATGTGTACAGCACTACTCAAGTACTTCAAGCACCTTACACAGAAGATTAAGAGAAGGAAAACAATTACAACTAGATTGGAAAACAAAGAGGGTTGGCTCAAGTTTAAAACTCTGCTTGGCTCAGATGTGGTAGTTCCCTCCCTGTCCCTTAAACACTTTCAGGCAAACAAATTGCTATCACCTGGGAGGATCATTTCTACTAGGAGAATGAGGCCAGTTTCTGCATGATCCTGAGAAGATGCATTCTTTCACGCACAGCTAGGGAAGGGCTAGAGGGGTGGGAGGGTGGGGGAGAGAGGGGGAGAGGGGGAGAGGGAGAGAGGGAGAGGGGGAGAGGGGAACAGGGGGAGGGGGGAGGGGAGGGAGGAGGGGAGAAGGGGACAGGGAGAGGGGGAGAGGGAAAGGGGGGGAGAGAGAGAGAGAGAGAGAGAGAGAGAGAAGAGGCAACTACAAGGGGAAGGGTGGTTTATGGTGAAGATAAATATTCTAGTAAGTCAGGTACATTGTTTATCACAGAACAAAGAGGCTGCTTGCTTTCTGGTTTAGGTTTTGCTTCATAGGAAAAAATGAATAATACTAAAGGAATTCCATATGTCCCTAACACAGTTTATCCTCTGAAAAAAAAAAACCCCAGAGGTTTATATTTGAATTTCTCTTCTCAGCTAACCTGTTCCTTAATCTAAGGGTCAGGTGCAATGCTGACAGAAGCAGACTGGGAATCACAGCTGAAATGCATTCAACAGTGGATTGCACATAGGCTGAGCCCTAGGAGGCAGAGTGATGTGGGGAGAGGGGGGTTGGAGATCTGACTCTGCTACCAAATCGCTGTGGGGTCCTGGGCAAATCTCTTCCTTCCTGGGGCCTCAGTTTCCTCTTCTGTAAATTAAACATTATACCTGATGATAGCCACGGCTCCTTCTAGCTCTAGAATTACACAAAGCTAAACAGAATAAAGAGGATAATACTCTAGGATGTTATTCTCAGATCAAAGGGACATGCTCATTATCTAATAGTTATATAATCAGAGAAACGCTGCTACCCGTTTATTTATGAAATAAGCATAACCAACTGGCGCTAGTCCTATTCAAGCACTCTAGATAAAGCAAGCATCTCTGTGATAATCCTATAGCCAAACTTGGTGCAAAAAAAACAGACCAACTCAAACAACAAAGGTTCAAACTTACTGAAACATTTTTAGTAAGAATTCCCCATAGGCCTTGCTATTCATTTCATTTTATTGCTTTTTTTTTTTTGGCAGGGGTGGAGGATGTCTGTTTTTTCGCATCACTTGAGAACAAGGCCAGGGGATGCTCTAAGTTCTTTCCCCCTGATTTTCACTCTATGCATGGCCTGTCTCTCTTCCAATTCTATGCTTCTAGGAGTCATTTAGATGCTGCAGTCAGCCCTCTACATACAAAATACAGTAAACACTCGATTTTGCGGACCTTGATTTAACAAACTTCAGATTTAATGGCAAAATATCTGGTCCATATGTCATATGTAAAAATTAACTCTGTTAATTTTTAAATGCTTTTAACAAACATTTGCTTATAATTAAATTAACAGGTTATTTTTTTTTTGGTTATTAATTCACTGTTATTTTTAACAAATTTTATAGGCCACATGTTGGAAAAAACACTGTAGTAATTTTGCCAACATAAATAAATATTACATATCTACAACTATATTCTAGATATTTAAATTCAAGAGTCACTGCTCATAAACAGTGTTTAGCAAATGACTAGCATGTAATCACACTGCATTGTGTGTGTGGTAATTGGTAACTGTTGTGTGGAGAGACTTTCTACAGCAGTTTTAACGCATGCAGGCCGATGTTCCCTCGTGTGCGCTAGGTCACTCCCAGCCAGGTACATTTGTTTACTCAAGGTGACTGGTGAATGCACCCATTTACTAGACCTATTAAGTATAAATTTAAAATTACAGTAATATATATGGAACACTTTTCTGTGAAATTCAACTTTTCATACATAATTTTAATTACACAAATGTGTCTACATAAGTAAAAACAGGTAAACTAATTTGTCAATTTTTTAACATATGCATTTGGAGAACCTACTTTATTTATTATAAAACGGACTTTTGGCTTTAACCGATACCCCCTTGCCTGAATTAGTCTGTTATATTGAGGTTTTACTATACATATTAGTAATTGAACACTGGAAACCAAATATCATTTTTGTATATTGTAGAAAAATCATTTGGAGAATTTCCCATGAAGTGTTAACCAGTTTTGAACCTCATATAAAAGCAGTTTCTCCTTTCAACACAACCTCCAACTGTTAGAGTGTTAACAAGATAATATTCTTTGTTAACTTAAGTCTTCATATCTTTTGCGTGTCATAGTTTTAATTACCAGCTTAGAGAATAAATGTTTGATTCTGATTAACACTACTATTTCAAATAAGTCTATTAGTTTTATATAATATAGTATCACTTCATTTAATTTTCCTAATGTACAACTTAATTGAAAGGACTAAACCATCATCAATGTATTTTCAGCAAACTTCTTCTAGTACATCAACACTTGGTGCATTCTATTTTTTAACAAGATACCCATATTATGGTAATTTTTCCTTCCATTTTTATTCTATATAATTGTTTCATTTTCATTAACCGATTTATCTCTATCCTATTAACCTAATTGACTTTCCCAAGTTGCTACCCAAGACTAAAACATTTCAAGATTAGAAAATATTTTGTAGCAGAAAGACCAGCAATAAAACATGAGTGAGGAGAACAGAAATAGCCACTTTCCATCATATATGTGACATCACTAAAAGACATGTTCTAGGGTAGTTCCCAATAGTTCCTTCCACAGATCACACAGAAGCATATCAAAAGAATCTTCCAAAACGCAGTTGGACAAATGTAGAACATTAATATTCTGACTTTGTGAAATTTAAAATCTCAGGGCGTCTGAGGTACTGGAACTGCCTGGAATAAGAAGGGACTCTACGCTTGTCCCAGTGGCCAGCAAATCAAGGCCCTCGAGAACCTGCCGCCTTCCGGAATCCTGCTCCCTTCTTGGCCCTGCTGTGCCTACCTAATACACACAAGAGATAACTTCATAGCCAAATGAAATCAACAGGTGAAAGCAATTCAAGTACATAATGTAGTGTCTGTAACACGCACCCCATGCCAGGAAAAGACCGCAAAATTTCAGGTGAGGAAAATAGGACCTAGGTGGGAGTCAGAGCGGATTCATGCTTCCTCCATTGGTACCTGGGTTCATTGGGACTATTAATTAGGCACCACTTTCTCCCTTTGGCTCTTAATACTTATATCATTTATAAAAGGACAGTTAGAACTGATGAAATATATTTTGGAAGGAATATAGGAGACTTATGCAAAGAAGCAGCACATGTTATATTTGAGTGAGGATAGATCTTACTCAAGAGTTAACTGTGAAGATGAAAAACTGGAAGGTGATTTAAGTTCAATCGATCTTTTTTTTTTTTCCTAGTAAATTAATGAGTTTTATCAGGCAAGGGACAAATAATTTTTGTGATTTAAGAAATGATTGGTAATAAGATGTGACAGAAGAAAGTCTTTCCACCAAAATTTGTTAGGGAAAAACACATAAAGAGTACTTCTGATATCAAATCAATACACCAACGTTAATGCAGTAGGTATCACGTAGGTTCAGAGGTGATACAGGAATACTTACTTCCCATACCGATGATGAGCAACTGTCCAGAGCTTTGGTCCATATAATCAATATAAGATTTATTAAAATTAAAAATGTTTTTATTTTTCCCATTATTTTTACTGCAACCTGTGCTAAGAACTTTACCCTGGGTCATAACATGGTCAAAAAGTAACCTGTTAAAAGAAGGGGCCTTTAACTAATTTAACATAATAGCATTTCAAAAATTCCTTCAAAAATGGTTAAACCTAAGGTCTTACAGTGCTGCATCGATGAGCCTGGGTTAATAAAACACATGATCCCTTGCTACAAGGTGTTTTTGTCTCCCCAAGTTGGATTGCTCACAAAGTGCAGATCACAGTAAGGACTGCTCCGCTGCCTACCTGACATAGAGGGAGCGTTTCTGATTGGTGCGCAGGGACCCGGACCCGGAGCTCATGCTGTGGTTCATCATCTGCTCTCGTAGGTCATGGATTTTGGCCTCAAATCGAGCGTAATCTGGGAATGAAAACAAAGGTGGCAAATTTGGTTCTGTGCCTCCAGAGTGTTAGAAATGCTGCCTCCTCACCCCCAGGCAGCCCATGTTGTTGGTTCCTTTGCCAAGCTACAGGAACATGCGCAACTCGGGTATGGTGGAACACTCAGGCTTCTCGTACTTTGTATTATTTACCTGCAGACATTCACGAGAGGAAAAGAACAAATCAGTTACTTCCCAAAACATAGCTAGAACATATACTGCCATCCCAATCTGTGAAAAGTCCACGGGGGAGGAGGAGGGTGTGGTTATAATGGGCAACACATGGTATTCTTGTGGTGACGGAAACATTCTCTGTCTTGACTGTGGTAGTGGATACAGGTACCTGCTCATGTGATCAAATGACATAGAACTAACCACACACACACACACACACACACACGTAAACGTAAAACTGGAAAAATCAAAGTAAGTTTGGTGAATTATGTCAAAAGCAGTATTCTGGTTGTGATAATGCGCTCCAGTTTTACTAAAATGTTATCACTGGGGAAACTGAGCAAAAGATACATGAGATTTCCCTAAATATGTCTTACAATTGCATGTGAATCTATAATAATCTCAAAATAAAAAGCTTAATTTAGAAAAGAGAAGGCAAAAAAATAAAAATAAAATAGTCCGTGGAATTACTAATGTTATGGAGTTAGAAACTCCATAATGTTATGAAACTAATGTTTCAGTGAGACTCCAGTGACCCTCAGCTGGATGGACCAGAGAATCAGGTAAAAAACATCATTCAATTTCGCTAAGTTTTTTTCTGCGGGGGTGCTGCTAGAAGTCGATCACTTGGGAACATACCTCAGTTTGGCACTATGACTTTAATATAAAAAGTCCACATGCCAAAGTTCATCAATTCTAAGACACACAATATATTTAAATCAGCTTCTCAAGACAATGGGGTTAGAAATGGGGGTAGAGAACACTCTCATATTAAATATATTTTAGAAACATTTAAATCTGAAAAAATATATGGGTCTAAAAAATTAAGAAAGCAGGTATTTTATCATATTATTTCTTTGTAGGAAAAATATTTTTCAGGTATACAATTCTACAGTACATCATCTCTATATTGTATTGTGTTTATCACCTCAAGTCAAGTCTTCTTAAACCTGTATAATTTCATTAACCAATGTCACTGTAATAAATTCAATTAAAAAATAAAAATACAATGAAAGAAAAAAATAGAATATTTTTTGCCAGATGTCAATTCAATAAAAATAAAGAACAAAGGTTTTAAGATACATTTGAACATAATCAGCATAGAAAAAAAAATAGCTTCTGAAGTTTTGATATTCTTGATCACAACTTGTGCTATCATCTCTGACACAATGCTGTCTTGCTTTAGAAAAATCCAGCAGCTGAAAGGCTAAATTTACCTTCAAGATAAATGCAAATAATAAATGATTCTTTTAATTACAAAGAAACTCATCTGAAGAACTTTAACAGAGGTTTTCAGTACATTTCAAAAAAACAATTTGATTTTCAATTTATTTGTAACTTTACATAAAAACAAGAATGACTAAATGACTGTAATAAAAGATGATCTACTTACAGTGTATTTTAAATTCATTATAAATAAAAAGTGCCACAAAATTAAATTAAAACTCAATTTACTAAATATCTATCTACTGGTTATTATAGGATGGGATTTAATAAAAGAAAAGACTTGACCTTGGTTTTCAATGATAGGCAACAATGACCTCTAAATGTAGAGTATTTTTAAACTTTAGTACTCTAAAGATAAAACCATAATGGTTGATAGGAAATTTTTAGTGCTTAAGTCTGCTGTTATCTAGATTTGTGAAGCTTCCTGTTTCAAACTGAGCTTTAAATAATTAAATCCTAAATGATTAAGCAGAACATACATATTTAAACTAACATCTATCGGCCATAATTTAAGATATTTACTTCATTCTATTTCAGCAGAGAAAACATTTATAACCATCAATACGACACTGTGTACAGATTTATTTATTTATTTATTTATTTATTTATTTATTTATTTATTTTTTATCCTCACCCGAGGACATTTCTCCATTTTTTGTTCAGATAGAGTGGGAGGGAGAGAGAGGAAGAGAGAGAGAAACATCGACATGAAAGGGACACATCGAGTGGCTGCCACCCGCACAACCCAACCAGGGCCGGGTACAAACTGCAACCAAGGCACATACCCTTAGCAGGAACCGAACCCGGGTCTCTCTGGACCACAGGCCAACGTTCTAACCACTGAGAAAAATCGGCCAGGGCTATGTACAGATTTAAATCATTGTGTGCAAGTCATATTTTCTTGCCATCAGAAAGAGTCCATGTTGCTGGCCACATAGCAGGGGCTGTGCTTAGTGCTTCATGGGCATTATTTTGTCTTATTTAAGTTACAAAAACAAAGTCCATGGATGTTGTAAAATTTGAACTACATAGAAAAACAAAGAATAAAATTGAGAGGTTCTCTTGTCTCTTCTCCCTTTCCTCAACTTCTCTTCCCTCTCACTGCTGTTGTTCCCTGCTACTCTTCCTAGAGGTACATACACGCTGTGCTGGACTTCCACAGATATTTCTCTCACCATCTGAACACACACACACACAAACTCCCATACATGTGCGATACCAACTAGAATCTTTCCCTACCTCCAACCAAATATATAAATACCATATTTCTTACTACTTTTAATTCTATAGTTTAGACAGTAATTTATTTAACAATTCCCCTATAGGTAGACATTTCTGCTGTTGTAAACATGGGTCTCAGGGTACACATTTTTGGCAAGTTAGTAGAGCACCATAGTGCAAGCTTTGCACAACATCAAACAGCCCCCATTAGCATGTTTTAAATTGTTGACAATATTACAGATGTCTCCCAATTTTCTCCCCTTTATTCCTCTCCTCCCATCCCCTGCCCCACCCTAGGCCTTCACCATATATATGTTATTTGGTTAATTTCTCTCCTGCCTCTCTCCTGAGATCTGTCAATCTGTTCCACGCTTCCATGCTCCTGGACCTATTTTATTCATCAGTTTATTATGTTCACTGGGTTCCATTTATAAGTGAGATCATGTGATATTTGTCTTCCTCAGAGAAGATAATCTGGCCTGTGATACAGAGCAGAACTCTTAGCTTCTTCTGATCCATGCTCCACACTGCAGCTTGATAAATACTACATGTCATCCCCTCCCCCGAGCCACTGAATCTTCCATCTGTTCCCAGGACTCCCACCTTTACAACTTTGATGACTTCACTACCATGATAAAAACCTGAAATGCCACCTCCAGCTGTCCCTCTTAAGCATCTAATTCAGTGCCAGTCTCCTGTCCCATTTGACCACTTTGCTACTTATCACACCTAATTTGCCGTTATTTGTGCAGTTGCACATCAGCCCAGTTGGGCTGAGCTAAGGGCAGAAGTCATGTCTCATTTTCCTTGGAATTCCCTGTTCCTAACATAGTGTCTGGTATGCAGGAGGCATTCAATAATAGGTGCTCGATAAACATTTTCTAAATGAGTGGATAAATAATGAATGTGGAAGGGAGCAGAACCATTAAGTGAATTCAGTTATAAGATGCCTTGTAGGTACCGAAATTGTCTGCTTTTAACATTAAGGTTTTTTAATGAGAAAAGATAACATGCTCCTCCTCTGGGACTTTTTTTCCCCCAAGGCTAAATATTCTAACTTCAGGACTTTATTCCTGTCTAATCACTGTGCTCCCAAATCCTGTTGTTATTTTTATTGTTTGCTGAGCAGTCTCTGCTCTCTCCATCTCAGCTGTGCCCTACATTGGTAACCCTTCTCTGATACTTAATCTGTATACAACCCGCACTTCATAAGGCTCTTCCAGCTGCCACATTTTATATATCACTACAGGATACTTGCTTTAATAGTAAACGGTGGTCTCCTTCCTGATGGCTCATTGGATCTCCAACATTTTTCCTGCCATGCTTTTGAAATGCTCGTTTTACAGTCGACAGTGCTTAATTCCCCACTAAGGAAGGGGAAGTATTGTATTGTATTGTACTGTATCATGTTGCATTTGTCTTAACTATATCCTACTCTCAACTTTTCCACTTTGAAAATGCTGTATTCAAAAATACTCACCTGTCTCTTTGATCCTTTTTGAAAAATAAAACTTAAGCACAAGTAATTTCTTCAGAGCGAAAACCATAAGATTTGAGTTTACAAATAGAAATGTTGTGTGTTTGTGAGCCTGTAGAAGTGTGTGTTTGTGTAAGACAGTAAGAGACAGAGAGACAGAGAGAGCAGAGTGGCTGTCGCTAGCTTTCCAGAGATAAAATCAAGTTGACAGTGAGAAATGTTCTAGAGAGAACCAATAAAGCAGATGTATAAGTTGTATAATATGTCTTCTTTATGTTTTGTAATAGTGCTGAAAATATTTTTAAACAAGTTAAAACAGAATCTAACACAACCATGTCCATTTAGCCTTAATCCTCTCTCCTTTCCCCAAATGCTCTTCCCTTTAAAACACTTTTCAGTCAAATTGCCAACACTCAGGAGAACAGGCAAGTGATCTTTATATCATCTAAATGGGAAGTGATGTTTACTGAGCACCTGTAGTGAGCTAGAATCTGTGCTACGTACTTTATTTATTTATTTATTTATTTATTTATTTATTTATTTATTGTCCACTGGGTCAGTATCTGCTTTTTTTAAAAAATATTATGTGATTTCTCCCAACAAAACCCTGTAGGTATGTTATTTTAGAGATAAGGACACAGGTTCAGAGACCTTAACTAACTTCACCCAAGTCACAGAGCTTCTAGGTAATCGAGCTCATTGGACACGAAGCTGGCATTCAACCCTGGATTTCTATGAGTTTAATTGGATTCTTTTACATCATAATACCTGTTATGACACCATAATTCTCCTTTAGAACCTAAGGCCTCCTCAATTCTCCACCCTTCCCTCTTGACACCTTTGCCCTCCTTCCCCTCATCTGCTGTATTAATCACATGTGTGCTGGGTTCTAGTGCACCATAAACTCCCTAAAGAGTGAGGCTGTCTCACTCATTTCTTTCCCCAGACCTCACAGTCTATCATTCTTCCTTCCCTGCACACAAGACTGTCCCAGGTGCTCGGCACATTGTTTGAATAAGGCACACCCTCCTGAAGGAGGTGCTTCAGGGAGACGACACTGATCAGGAAATTAAGCTGATAATGCTGAGGCAGGGAACTGCATTCAAGCAGCAGCACATATGCTGTCTTGCTTTTGCATGAAATAGGTGCCTGGGAAATGCTGCTAAAATGACAAGTTATCTATTGTTTTTTTCTTGGTTTTGTTTTTTTAATAACAAGACACACACTACTAAACACCAACTTCTAGGCTCATGTTTTAGGAGCTTCAAGCTCATGCTTCTCCCCTGTATGTGTGGTAAGCCAACTTGTAAAAATGTCCACACTCTTGAATATCTACATCCAGTTGTTACTGACTACACACATTGATATTAGGATTGTGCCATCTGTTTTCACTTGGATAATGGCTGATAAGAGTAGAGAGGGTACAAGGTTTGAGTTATGCCGATTGGGTCAGCCTGGCTCTGCCACTTATTATCTGTGCATCATTGTGAAAGTTATTAATATTTCTGGGCTCAAGTTTCGCATAAGTAAAACAAATAATTATTGTACCTACTTTAAGATATGCTGGAAAAATTACAGGAGAGAGCTGATGGATCTAAAAGGGTTATTGCTTGCAAAGTCAAGTCAAAGAAACCTGTGTCCGCTCCTAGAGCCCCCGGTACAGCCTCACTCTGCCTATTATCATTTGATGTCTCTACCAGGTCAAAGAGGAATGAGCCGCAGATGGCCATGCTCTCGTACACTCGGCACCAGGGTAGAACTACTCACTGCAGAGCAATCACTAAGTGACCTCTTCGGTCCTCTCACAAATCTACAGTGATTAAAGGTCAGGAGAATGATGTCTCATTCCAAAGCTGCTGCCACTTTCAGGAATATCAGTGACTTCACCCATCAGTATCATCTCAAGGCTTTGAGCTACCAATGAAGCAAAGACAAAGTATAACACCGTGCACTACACACGAGACAGGGCTCTACCGTATTCTTGCTTCCATTGCAATTTGTCAAGGGTGATGGGGGAGACCCAGAATGCAAATCCACCTCATCATTCACAATGGAGAGGAAGCATTGCCGCCTGTGAGGGGGCTGGGATTGTTCAATGCAGTAGGATTAATCTTCATTGAGTAAAGCTGCCCAACTGCTTACATCTTCAAAGTTCAGATGGCTACCCTTGTGTCTGAGAGAAGGAAACAGTGAGGTCAGTGGTTAGACTAAAGCATGAAACTATAGGCATGTCCTCTCCCAAGTGAGCTGATGGGTAGCATATCTCTCCACAGTTAGGACCTCAGCCAGCTGACTGGGTTGTCAGTTACCAGAGGAAGCAGTGAGCAGAGGGAGTAGGAAAAGGAACTCTAAGCTAGGAGGCCAATTTCACATCTTAATCCTGTCACTGGTAAAAATAAACAACAACAACAAAACAGACCTTGGGAAGTTACTGAGCCTCAGTTTGCTCATCTGCAAATTTAAGATTCTACTCAGAAGCTGGTTTTGCGAATCCCTGTGAGATTTGACATGAAGACTTTTGTGCAAGTAATATAGTTACTGCCGTTATTACCATGATGACTCCTGTCAGGGCCAATGCACATGCAATCCTTAGTGGCGTTAATGAGGGCAGCAGCATCCTATTCCTGTTTGCTCATCACGGGCACTCTCTGTAGGGAGAACTGGTGAAATCACAGGGCTGTAGGCGGGGTTCCGCACATCCAAGCGGCAAAGGCTGAGTTACCCATTTCCACACTGCAGGGGAAGTCATTTGAAGAGACCACCTGCTGCACAATGGAGGAGTGCTGCTTTTTATAGACAAACCCACTGTAGAAGCTTTTGGGAAGTTTAAAAACTAAGGAAATTCAAGCTTTGGGGCACCTTCCAAAAGGGCAAGTGCAAATGTCAATGGTTTGTAGGCTCCTGGGGTTGTGTTGTTATATACTTGGACGTGGCTGTCCTTGTCACCAGGGTGCATGGGAAGGATGCAGAAGAAATGGTGTGCATGTTCTTGGCATAGCATCTGATCACTGGTCCAGGAATGAGATGCTGGTGAGCAATTGTAAATGCTTCCATTTCTTTGGGGGGAAACATCCTTCTTTCATTTAATCAGCAATATTTTTTTTCAGGGTTTATTATCCATGTCACAAAGGAGAAACTGAGGCAGGTTACATCTCTGTGAAAAATTACATGGTTACTAGTAGAATGAGAAGAGTAATAAGGGTTCAAAGCTGTGCCCTGGAATCAGAGTTGTTGGATGTAAATCGTGGCTCTGCATGATGCTGGTAACATCCCTCACCCTCTCAGAGATACTGTTTCTTCCTTGTAAAATGTGGAATCATCTCCACCCCTATACAATGTTGTTCTGAATATCTAAAACACAGTGTACTTCACTTTCATTATTGTAAGAAGCATTGATTTTTTAAAGTACCATCAATTATTAATAATTAGCACTTTTTTTTTTTAAGGAGGGTGGACACAAGGCTCATTCTTATTTCACAAGCTGAAGTGTATGGGTGTAGAAGGAGGAAGATGTAATAAATAAAAGTGCTTCAAACTAGAAAATCCCAAACAAGTATATTATGGCTCTTTCTCACCTAGAATCTTAACTAAATAGTCACACATAAAATGATCAGGCATAGATTACTGGTTATATTTCAAGTCCAAGGAGCAACATATTTGCTAAAATTATTTTGTATGAAGACATAAAAATAAATCTATTTGCGTGGATCTCAAAAAATAATCAATGGTTCCCATTTCCCTACCTCTTCTTTTCTTGTTGCCCTGTGATTTCTGAACCAGATAGGCACAGAAGAGGTGTCATAGACATACCTTAAAGCTTTTCCACTCTGGCTGCTTTTCAAGCCATCACGCCTGTAAGAGTACTATTTTCATAGATGGCTTTAGAAGTCTAGCTTCCCTCCCATGTATACATTGGAATGCCCACTGGCCTTCAAGAGAGCTGACCTCTGGCCACTGGAAGGATTTTTGGTGGATATCTCCAAGCTGGTTACTTGCCCAGGGATTTTACTAGCAGGTTAACCCCTAACTTAGCTCTTCTCTCAGGTTGCCAACCTGCTTCTATATTAAAATGGGGACATGGGATTTTCCACTGCTAAAAATTTACAGATGCTGTTTAGCTTACTTCTGATCCAAACTATTGGTTGTGTATGTGTGTGTCACAGAGATGGAGACCAAAAGGTAGAGAGATAAACATATTAAAAACTATGTGCACTAGAATTAACCTTTAACCAGGAATCAGACAATAGGGTAAGTCTGCTATCTTTCCTGAATTCTACACAGGAAGAGAATGTATACACCAATCTCTTGTACATTTCTAGTACTGAGCATTAAGAACTCAGTTATGGGCACCATGAGGGCAAGACACTGCCATATTTTCTTCTGTTTCAACACCTGGAACAGTATGACACGTAGTTATCAGTTAATAAATGCTAATACAAATGTTTGCTGAATTGTGTGAGCTAAATAAAGATGTCAGGGAAGAAAACAGATCCTTTATTTTACCAAGTCTTCTATGAAGTGGATCAAACCTTTTAGAATCATTTTTAATAACACATTGAGTTAAGGTATGTTGTTTCTTTCCCTCTCTCTCAGTAGAATTAGAATAATTTGTTTTGACTAGAACACTTTCCTGAGATGTTTGGTTGGAGACCCTTTAAAGAAGTTCAGCCAAACACCCAGGAATTATTTACTGTGTGAAATGAAGTAAGTTTTATAGACAAACAACAGTCTTAATCCCCATCCAGCTATTTCATACTATGTGAGTATAACTCTGAAAATTAGATACATCAAATTTCAATTTGGCTTCATGCAAGTTTTGTTTTATAGATTCATAAAGGCAGATTTTCTTTGATTACCAGTATTATTGCACAGACACTTTTTGAATTTGACAAAGCCTGTGTCTTCAGGCAATTGGAGGTAACTTAGTATAATGTTATTTTTTAAGGCTCTGAAATAAATATGACCCAGCTTTGAACCTTAAGGTCACTATTAATGCCTGGTGTAGATTTTGTGCAAGCTATTCAACCCAGAGAAGACTTAGTTTTCTCAAGTGTACAATAGAAAAATAACACCCACCTCATCAGATTGTTTGAAAATTAAATGCAATAGCATTTGTAAATGGCATAGTTCAATGTCAGTAAAAGACTAGGTGCTCAATGAATGGAAAAGAACAATGACTGAATCTCTTAAACTTTATAATCCTCATTTATAAAATGGGAATCATATTAATACCTTACTTACAGTACAAGTTTGCTGTGAGGAACCAATGAAGAAGCAGATATAAAAATATTTCAGAAATGGAATAGTCCAGTACAAAAATAAAGCGATGATAAAAACAATTCATATCAATATAGACTTTTTTGCAACCTCAATCTGCCTAGAAGACTATTTTCTCAGTATTTAAAATTTGTCTCAAAAGCTGTAGAATTTGATTTCTATTTTGCCAATGAAAATAAAGGCTCAGAGCTGTGATGCACAGGCCGTAGCTTAATTGGTGTGATTTGTAGATAATGGTGCATCAGAAGAAGAATCAAGGAGCCGTGCCTTCTAATTTTAAGGCATAGTGCTTAAGACTACATCCAACCGGAGAAGAAAGTTTTCTTCAGCAAATACGAATATTAAATCTTCATTGGATTTGTCCTGTTCCTTTATCTGTATTAAAATCGTGGAACTAGATGCTAAAATAATGTTCAAGCTTCTTGTATTCTTCTGCAATAATAATCGATTAGATCTTGCCCAATGAAAAGGGTAATATTCTTGCCTAATGATAGACCAGGGCAGAGAAAGGAAATACAGCAGTCTGGCCCTAGAGGTAGGCAGGTTGGCAGCCTCTTTGGTGTGATGTAAGGGATACAAATATCTGCCTTGCTACTACAACATTCCTATCAGATTTATCCTTTGATAGCATCCTGAGAAGTACATATACGTATTATTGGGAGGATAGCCCACTATTCCTAGCTAAATAGAAGCATAATGGAAAGAAAACAAAGAGAAAATAGAATCAGAGAGGCTAGATAATTTGCCCAAGTTCACACAGCAGAGCTGGAACTCAAATTCAAGTCCCCTAGTTCTAACCTCGTCCAGTGCTTCCCCCCTACATTGATTCTACACTTCCCTCTACAAATGACTGTGCTGTTCTCTCTTTCGCTTCTGACATGGACAGGACCATGGCTGTCTCAGACTGGCTTGCTCACCCTAAGCAACCATTGAATAACCAATTTCTAATACAACTATAGATTCCTATCTATAGTAAAGTCTATTAGGTGGGTTAAAAATATCAAAATGAAAAGGCTTTGTTCAGTCTCTCCAATGTGCTCCCCAAATGAAAGCTTCTCAATATATCATTAGTGGGATTCAGGGTTTAAGACTTGATGTCAACTGGAAGCATGGTTCAGGCAGGTTCCCACTGGAGCAGGTTCTCGAGACTCCGGGCTGACTGGCAGGTGCGCATCGCAGCCCTCTGTCCAGTGAGCACAGAATGAGCATTTACCAGGGTTGTGGGGAGGAGGGGATGCTCCGGAGAGAGAGCAAACAGCTCTGACTCTGGTACCCCTGACTCTGCGACAGTTCTGTGCAGAGATCCCAGTGGCAGCTGCAGGCAGCAGGGCACAGAGAACACGAAGGCTCAGGGTGGGAGCATTTCATAAACCGAACTCCCGTAACAGACTGCGGGCTGCTTTTGTCCTTAGAAGTACGTCTTTCTTACTTTTTTGTTGTTAAACGTCCTTTTTATACTTCAGAGGCATAACCAAAAAATGCAATGTATAGTCGTTGCTTGGATCCCGATTACGAAAAAGAAAATTTTAAGTCGTTACAGACTGCATATTAGATAATAACAAAAATTATTTTTAATTCTGTCGGGTGTGATACGAGCATTGTGGTAATATAAGAAAATATTCTGCCTTTCTTCTTAAGAGTTTCTGAATATTACAGGAATGAACAGAGATCATGCTGGGATTTGTTTTAAAATGCATCAGCAAAGAAAACATTTTATGTGACGTATGGTGTAAATTGGGAAACTCTTAATTACTATTGAATTTCAGGGATAAATACATGAGCATTCGTTGTACAAGCCTCTCTATTTTTGTATATGTTTGAAAATGTTCATAATAAAAAATGTTTACATTATTTAAAAAAATTATGCATCCCAATTTGATAAAATGAAAAAACTGACAACACTAGTCAGTGCTCCAAGCAGTCGAGTGGGCTGGGAGTGATGGTCCTGGCTCCTCCTGGCTCACCCCACCCCGGGGGGGGGCAGGTGTGTCACTCTGAGCCCCGATTTCCTCATTGTAAATGCATCGGTTCAATCAGCAAATATTTTTGAGCATCAGCCATGGTAAGGCTCCGTGCTACACGCCAGCGCTAAAACGATTAAAATGTGGTTCCTGCACCCGAGGACTTTCCTTTACTGCTCTAACATACACATTGCTTTCCACAGCAATGGCAATTCCAGAACTAGCTCTAGCCTCTAGTTTGAATACTGTCGACAATTCTCGATAAAGGCCAAAGGCCCCTGCTTCCCTCCCCAGCTCATCTCCCTTCTCTTTGGGGTTCCTCAGATTTTAGCTTTTGACATTTTCTCAGTCCATTCTCTCCCAGTTGTAACACGTCATCCATGCCAATCCCTCTCCCTGGAACACCTTTCCCATTAGTCTCCATCTGGCTTCTCATCCTTCCCATCTTGTCTCCAACGGCATTTCCTCACACAGCTCCCTGAGCTAGGCCAGCTCCCTCCATCAAATGCAACGGATATTTCTCCTTTGTGGCACTCCACATATGTAACCCTATGTCATTATCTTATTATTTTGGAGGCACATAGTAGGTGCTTGAGAAATGTTTGGCAATTGATGGGGAATGGAGCTGCTGATGTAACGGTTCCTCCCTCATCCTGATAAAAAAAAAAAGTGATCAAGCTATTTTGAAAGTGTCGAGATTTTGATTAGGATGTTCTATTCCTCCCTGGCTCAACTAAAACAAATTTTACTTTACAACTGAAGTAAAAGAAAGAATTACCTGTGATGTGAATGGAGAGAATAACTTATTCTTCAGTCCTTCCTTATCATAATTTTCTGTTTCTGAATCCTAAAATCACCCAGCTAAATTCTTCTCCAAATTAAGATTATTGTTTACTCCTTAGATGCTATATGTGTTTCTATTTATCGTCTTAATATTGCAAATGTTTTATGGTATGCAACCAGAAAAATCACATAACAAGAAGTTACCCACAGCTGCCAAACATACAGAAAGAAGCTGAACAGAACTTCTTTAGAATTTATGGTAACAATTTCATGCTCAGTTTAGCTATTTCCATGGCCCAGGGAAAAAAAATCTTTTGCTTATTTCTTTTTTTCTATAAAACTGGTCCCCTGATTTTTGGCAAAAAGATCTGTGAGGAAGTGAAGAGCTCCCTGGGTGTACATGAAATTGGAATTGTCATGTAAGTAAGGGCAAACTGTAACCCTATACTGTCTTCTGCACAGTATCACTGGCTGAGAAATTTGAACTCTAAAACAAAGATAATATGGAACCACCGAGTAGCTTTTAAGGGATACACTGTATTTGTCTCTCAGCCAGCAGCATTTTGATAAAGAGACTGGACAGTGACAGTAGAAAGATAAAAAACCTGAAGGTCATTTAGGGATATCATTCAATGGTCTAGGTGGGAGATGGTGAGGACACTGGGGATGCAGAAGAGGGGACAGACGTTTTGGGGGTATAAATAGGAGCTTTGTGACTAATTCAATGTGGCATATGACAGAGAGAGTGGAAGTGTCCAGGGTTCCCTCAGGTTTCCGGCTTGGGCAACTGACAGAACAGAAAAGGAGTTGCATTGAGGGGAACAAAGAAAATGACAAAGAGTCTGTGTTGGGACACATTGAAACTGAGGGGACATCATTATAGCCCAATGCTCTTGCGCCAGACTTTGTTGATTCCAGCAACTGGGAGTGTGAGGAAATAAATCTTTAACAACTGAAGCGATTCATAAACCAGATGCTTTCCTGGTGGCAGATGAAGGCTGTGCTACAACTGCAGTTAGATAGGGTGAAAACATACTCCTCCAATCATTCTCTTCTCTAGGCCCAAGGAAAATCAGGAAATGATACAAGTAAGCAACCATTCAAATCAGCTTTTATGCACAAATAAATAAAAACGCGCTACAGGAAAATGGATCCCTGAAGAACTGAATTGGGCAAACCGATCTTTCCTCCTGATTAATAATTTAGGAAGGAATTCCAAGCATGTGGCCTCTGGACATGTAGGAGTAGCTCTTGTAATTAGACTCTGATCGGACCTGTGAGGGTGAGGACCAGAAAGCTGACGCAGAGCCTGGTGTCAATTATTTGCGGCTTGTACAACGAAAGCCTCAGAATTTGGAAGATGTGGGATGACTGGAGCCCGATTCTGGGGGTTGTTTTAACACAGTCGCATGTTAAGTTCTTTCAGTTAGTACTTGCTGGCAAATCTATTCTCCATCTCCTTGAGTTGGGGCAGAGAACATATCTGTGGGACTGGCTTCAGGATGGTGTTTGTGCTTCTAATTCAAGAGCTAAAAATCAACGCACTCCCACAATTTTCCTCTTTATTTAAACTCAAGCAGAGCTGGTTTCTATAGATCAATCCAAGAAACTCATTTTTAATACAACCTAGTTATATCTGCCCTATTTTAGAATGAATTAACAGATCCACAAAAAGTCCCCAAGCTCGCTCTGTCCCACAGAGAACTCCAGCAGAGCAGCGGGTCTCTAGTCGGCCCGTTCTGGATTCATTAGGACACACGAGGGTGTGAAAAGAACACCTGTCACGCAGAGAGCCAATTTTGAACAGGGGTTTCATAACCATTGTCCACATTGATTAGTTTCTTTCCTATTTTGAGAGGTTATTTTGTTTTTTCAGCCTTATCTCTTAAAGCTATATAGAACAAGTCCGCTTTCCTATATAACCCTTCAGGTATTGAAAGAAAAAAAAAAAGGAAGGGGAGGGGAAGGTAAGGGAGGGAGAGAGAGGAAGGCAAGGAGAAAAGAAGGAAAGTTCTCATTTTCCCTTGTCTTCTTGTCTTTAGATACAATACATCCTCCCTCTCACACCCTTCAGCTTCCCTTTAGGGCAGTTTTTTGATCCTTCCACTAGTCTCTGCTTTCCTCTCTCACACCTCTCATCAGTGCATTTTAGTTTTGTATTATTTGCTTCTATCCTACTCCAGCTCTTGATGGCTCAGCCCCCTTTTACTCATTTCTGGCTCCTTCATTCCCAGAACTGTGAGTGTCTGGCTGGCTCATGAAGGCACATGAGATGTATGCCATGTACATGTGTGAACGGATCAATCAGGGTCTGACTTCCTCAGGGCCTCTCTACTTTCTCAATGCCCTTCTTGCAGTGCGGTCTCCCTCGCACTGAACATGGTACCCCAGATGTGACCTAACACATTTAAATGTCCAAAAGCTCTTCTCCCAAGGTTCTTCTTCAACGGCTTCCTGTTCTTAATACATGAATATCTCATCATCTTTATATATATATATATCCTCATCCAAGGATGTTTATTGATTTGAGAGAGGAGAGCGGAGAGAGAGAGAGAGAGAGAGAGAGAGAGAGAGGTGAGAAAAACATCGATCGGTTGCCTCTTGTATGTGTCCCAACAGGGAATTGAACCCACAACCCTCTGGTGCATGGGACAACTCTCCAACCAACTGAGCTAGCTGACTGGGGCTTAAGTATACTAATTATAGGTATTGTCAAGTTTTTCTCTCCTCCCTGCATTATTTTTGGATTCTGTGTTGTTTTTGATTGTTTATCTTAAGGATGCCCTGAAATGCCTGCCAATCCTTGTTTGTAAATCCAAATTAAGAATGAGGCACAAAAATGCTGTGTGTGTGTGGCAGGGATTGTGGACTAGTGGTCATCACTATCTAGTCATCAGCTGGGGATGGGGAGATACCCAGATATCAAGACTTGGAAATCTCTATGCTTAGGCCATTTCAGTTTCCCTAGAATCCCTACTCTCCACCCCTCGCAGGTTAAAAGCCCACACCTGCTGAGTTCTGGAAGTCAAGAGGAGGAAGAGGCCTGGGGGAGGGGTGGGGAGAAATTCCTCATCATTTACTAAATATTTTCCCTAATACCCCTGTTCTCCGTGTAATGTCTTAGCCCTACTCTGATCTATGTCTGATTCCTCAAACCCAGAGATTCTCTGGTTTAATCTCTTCAAAGATGAAATGTCCATTTGCTGGGGTGGGCATGGTTGGCAGGTACGAGGGGAATCTGAGCATTTTCAGTCCTCCCACCCATCCCCACCTTCAGATACGCAAGGCCTTAATACCCAAATCCTTCCAGGATTCTGTCCTTCTCATTGGCTTCATACTCTCTGTAAACAACAACAACAACAAAAAACCCCACACATATAACAAAACTCACTCTCCCACCCATGTAGGGAAAAACCCAGCTCTTCCCTACTCTGTGTGTTTCCTCTGTGTCACACTACTACCACAGTCACACAGCACTGCATTCACAACACTGCTGGTCACCAAACGTATGGAGGTTTCACATCAACAAGCAATTCTTGACATGAGCAGAGTATCTGAGAATTAAACTCAAATGTGACACTGTCTACCTGGAGACAGCGCCAAATTTCACAAGTTAAGAGCCCCATTCCACAAGACTGCCCCCCCCCCCATTCAGATGCCAGTTGAAAGCCCAGGTTGTCCCCTGTGCTTCTGAACCACTGGCTCTAGGTTGGAGGTTCCAACAACTCTCGCCCCAGGTTTGATTAATTTGCTAGAGTGGCTCACAGAACTCAGGGAAACATTTTACTTATGTCAGTTATTAAGAAAGGGTATGATAAAGGATATAGTCGAATACCCAGATAAAAGAGATAAATAGGGCAAAGTATGTGGAAAGGGGCACAGAATTTCCATGCCCTCTCTGGATGAGCCAGGCTCTCAGCACCTCCATAGTTTGCCAGCCCAGAAGCTCTCTGAAGCCCGACCTCTCGGTATTTGTGTGGGGCTTCGTTACAGAGGCATGCTCAATCACTGACCCCATTTGCAGCGCTTCTCCCTTCTCAAGGGAATGGACGGCAGGGCTGAAAATAATAAGCTTCTGCTCATGGCTTGGTGTTCTGGTGACTAGCTGTCATCCAGGAGCCAACCAGGAGCCCACCCAGAGTCACGTTAGGACAAATGACAATTATCACCCAGGAAACTGCACGAGTTTCAGGAGCTCTGTGTCAGGAACAGAGGTCAAAGACCATTATTAGTAGGAGAGATGCCCCAAAGAATTATCACATAAGAAATTACAAGGGTTTTAGGAATTCTATGCCAGAAACTGGGGGCAGAGACCAATATATATTTTTTTCTATTTTCTCACACCCCTGAAGGTACTTGGGTTTATGCTTTTCCAGGTATGCCAAGTCATTTTCCACACACCCATCTTTTTTCAAGCTTCCACAATTTGTTCATCTTTCCTACATGTGTTGTCAAGTCACATTTCTTTTTTTGATCTCATAGATTTATGTGTGTTATGTGCCACTGAATCAGCTCTAACACCTGGAGACCCTGTGAATGAGTGATGTCAACAATGTCCTGTCCTCAACAGCCCTATTTAGCTTCTGTAGACTCATGTCTATGGCTTCTTTTGTGGAGTCAACCAACCTCACATTTGGTTTTCCTCTCTTCCTGCTGCCTTCTAGTTTTCCCAGCATTATTGTCTTTTCCAAAGAACCCTGCCTTCTCATGATGTGCCTGAACAAGGACAGTTTCAGTTTTGTCATTTTTACCTTCAGTAATGTTTTAGGCTTAATTTGCCCTGGGACACACTTGTTTAATGTTTCTGGCAGTCCAGGCTATGCACAGAGCTCTCCTCCAACACCACATTTTAAACAACCAATTTTTTTCCCTATCAACCTTCTTCACTGTCCAACTTTTGTATCTGCACAGAGTAGTTGGGAGTACGAGGGTGTGGATGATCTTAACCTTGGTCTCCAATGACACATCTTTCCTCTTGGTCATTTTCTTTTATTTCATTCCTGCCCTTTTGAGTCTCAATCTTTTCTTGATTAATTGGCTGCAGTCTCCATTTGAACTGATGACTGAACCAAAGTAAGCAAAATCTTTAACGATTTCAATGTCTTCACAGTCTCTGTGAAAGTCATGTGTTTCTTCTGCAGTCATGATTTTTGTCTTCTTGATGTTCATATGGTTTTCTATAAGCAAAGATTTCAGATACAGGTACATTTGTATCTTGTAGATTTATACCTGTTTAAATTCCTTATGTGTTGCTTTGGTGAAGTTTTGGAAGGGAACAGAAATATATGCAGGTATTCAAACTGCCATGTTTAACAGGAAGAGAAACATTTATATTTAGCTCTATTAAGTTCAGTCTTGGTACCTTCTTTCCATTGGTCTATCTTGTCGAGATTATATGAACCCCAGCTCTGTCATCATTACCTGTTCTATATCTCCAAAACGTGCAACATCGGCAAGAACTACAGGAGACGTCAAGAGGAGATAAGCTAGAATTCATTTATTCTCAGATCTTTCATTCAGTTGTTCCTAAAGCATTTCATCTTCCCGGACTGACATAGAAATACTACAGAAATCCTTTTTAAAAATGTGCTGGGGATAGAAATAAAGGTTCAAACAATCTAATCCCTACCTTCAAAGAAGTCACTATTTATTAGGAGATCTAGACAACAGAATAGACAATACAAATAGGCTTATTATAGACATGAAGAAGAAGCTGATTTAGTAGAGGAGAGGTACCTAACCAGCTTGAGAGGCAGTACAAAGAGGATGGTGTTGGAGAGAAGGTAACACCCAGACTTAATCTTAGAGGATGAGGAGGCGCTGGACAGGCAAACAAGACTAGGTGTAGGGGTGTGAAAGGCAGATCAAAGCAAAGATCACAGCTGTGTAAAGGCAAAGGATCATGCCTCTTCTGCTTCTGAAGAGAAGAAATTCCTCTCAATCAAAATAAAGTGCAGTACAAAGGGAAGTGAGTCACCTTTTGATGGAGTAACTTGATGTTAGTGTCCGAGGAGAAAATGGAGAGCAGCTCATTTATAATGAGCTTTTTGGCTTTTGAATTACCAGGTAAAATTGAAGTATCAGCAACCCTGGGTTGAGCAAGAAACTCACTAACAGAATCCCTGTAGTAATGGGAAGGGATAAAAGAGCTTTGAAAAGTATAAAGCACTGTGTGATTATATGGGATTATTCTTTCTACCACGGTGCCAACCACAACCATCTCCATCACTGAGGTGTCTGTTGCCATGTATAAAAAAAAGCATCTTTTCTGTGGATTGTAGCAATAGCAATTTTCTGATTTTGATATTATATGATAGTTATGCAAGATGTCAACATTAGAAGAGATGCGATGAAGGGTGAAAATGACTTCTCTATACATTTCTTTGAAGCTTAATTTGCTACTTACAAAAGTTAAGAAAGAAGAGAAGGAGAAGGAAGAAGAGGAGGAGGGGGAGGGCGAGTGGGAGGAGGAGGGGGAGGAGAGGTAGGGGGAGGGGGAGGGGGAGGAAGAGAGGGAGGAGGAGGGGGAGGAGGAGGGGGAGGAGGAGAAGCTTTTCAAGACCAAAAATAGAAAGCTCCTGAATCTGTACTGCTATTCAGGGCTGTAATGACTTGACCTCAGAGTACTGCTGTAAGTTACTAGAAAATAAAATTCAGTTAAGATGATGTCATGGATGCCCTGGCCAGCTGGTTCAGTTGGATGGTGCATCGCCCCATACACCAAAAGGTTTTGGCTTTGATTCCCCATCAGGGCAAATACCTAAGTCATGTGTTTGATCCCCGGTCTGGGTGTGTGCAGGAGGAAACTGATCAATTTTTCTCTCTCACATTGATGTATCTCTTTCTCTTCCTTCCTCTCTCTCTAAATATCAACAAAAACATATCCTTGGATGAGGTTTAAAAAAAAAAGATGGTGTAATAGGCCCAGCAAAGGGTAGATTAGAGGCCTGGCACAACTCTGGGGCTCAGTGGAAGGAGGCTGAGCAGAAATGTAAAGTATCAGCTTCTAAGTATAGAAACCATAGTAACCATTTAAAGATGTACTCTTCATAGTTACCGTTTGATCAAGACCTACTGTGAAGCAAGGTGTTTCTCTGGCTAGACATTTTAGTTGTGCTATCTGGCCCAATGAATCCAAAACATGCCACCGGCCCCCAGCTTCTCCAGCTCCTGGGCGTCCCCAGTGCTGGAAGGAAGACGGCAAGAAATTCCAAGGCATGGTCAGGAAAGCAGTCTTGAAATCATGTGCAAGGAATGGGTATGATTTATAACTCACAGTGTAAGAACCCTGTGGAGTGAAAATTATCTTTATGCAAAAGAGGGTCTGGATATTTGAACAAAACTGAAGAGATAAAGCAGGAATAACCAGTATAAACTTACTTAGAAAGAACTTCAATCTTGTTTTTTTTCTGTGATTCAGTTTATGTACTGATCATTTCCCCTAATATCCAATTTGCACACTTCTCCAACTCTGTTTTACATCCTAAGGGCTAACTCCGTGCAAATCACATTTCCTAGGCTCCCTTGAAAAATGACTTCCAGCTAGTTCAGTCAATGGGAGACACTGACAGGAGATTAGAGGGCGTCTCTCTCTTTCAGGTGGCATTTCAGGGGTGTCTGTTTTTCTCTGTGATTTTTATAGATGTTATTTAATTTTCAGGTCTTTATTAGCACAGACTTGAAGGTTGCTCAGTGTGATCTTGTTCCGGCTTCCTTTTGTAAGAATACTGAAGAGCTTTCTGACTTCATTCACACATGTTAGGAGTTTGCTGGAGAACATGTTACTTGGCCCCAGTGATCTTGATGTTGTTAAAGGAGGCAGACTCGGACAAGAATAAGTTAACACAGCCATTCCGACAGCCCACAGTTAAACACACGCAGCAGGTAGCACCAGTATAATATGTTTTGACTATAATGCTCACAGTTGGCTAAATAATGGCTCCCCCAAATATCCATGTACTAATCCACAGAACTTGTGTAATGTTACTTGACAAAAGGGACCTTGGAGGTGTCATTGTGTTAAGGATGTTGAGATGGGGAGATTGTCCTGGATTATCTGCTGAGCCTTAAATGTAATCACAAGGGTCCACATACGAGGTAGGCAAGATGGTCAAAGGAGGAAGTAGGAGAAGAAACAATGAAAGCAAGAGGTTGAAATGATGTAAGGAAGGCATCACAAGTCAAAGAGTGCACTTGGCCTTTTGAAGATAGAAAAGGCAAGGAACTGGATTCCCATAAAGTCTCCAGAGGAAACCATCCCTGCTGACATTTGACTTAAGCCTAGTGACACATTTCAGATTTCTGGCCTCCAGCTCTGTGTTTTAAGCCACTAAGTGTGTATTAATTTGTTATAGCAGCAATAGGAAACTAATACAGTACTCAGAATATGAGCAGGTTTCTCTTGCTTTAGGAATTCCATACCTTCTTGGCTATCAGTAAAATCCATACATGAATTCTAGCCGGCTATAAAATAATCTTTAAGAGAAATATTTAAATTTTCTTGTGTAGATATTGTGATGTGCCTTTCAAATCTCCCTTCAAGAATGAAGCACTTACTCCCCCAGCTGCCCCGAGATGAAGAAAGTGGCATCACCCTAAGTCTTCCTCCTTCCTGGGGGATGCCTGCATGTAGTGACAGGTCTACAAAGGGGTGTAAAGGCCCAGCCCAGTCATCCCAACTGAGGACAACACTAAAGGGCCATTCCTTGATTGATTGATTGATTGAATTTTGTTGGGGTGACATTGGTCTGAAAAACTATATAGGTACAACTGAAAAAACATTATTTTTACACTGTATCATGCACCCACTGCCCCAAGCAAAGTCTATTTCTGTTCCCCCTTTGTCCACCTCCACCTACCCCTACCTCCCTTTCCCTCTAGCTATTGCCACACTGTTTTCTGTGTCTTAAAGGGCCATTCCTTTAAGTCTTTGGTGAAATTTCATCAGCATCCAACTTTTCCTTCTGTCTAATCCTACTCCCCTCCTCTGCATTTTCTGAAGCACTCCCCAAGAATTTTCCCATCTGCCAATCTCCATCTGAGTCTGCTTTCTTGGGAACCCAACTGAGAAAATTGGTTTATCTATATTTAGTCTAAAGCACTACTTATTGGGTTAATTTCTCTTTATATCTGCTGATAATTATCCACCAACTCTCCTAAAATACATCAAACTGAAAAATAACTTATAAGAATGTAAGATCCTCTCAGAGGAGATTATAGCCATTTATAAACTCTCAGCTGAAGTCTTAGGTACAGCGTGAGTTAGGGAATGAGGAAGAAAACATCAGGAAATGGATAAAGACAGGAAGTCAAGCGAGCACTGACATTTATTAAGAAGTGATATAAGGATGAGGGCTGTGCTGTCATTCATTACTCATTCAATTCATCATCTCAATTTTACAGGTAAGAAATCTGAGGCTCAGTTGGTTAGCTGATACAGCTAGGGAATTGCTGAACCAAGAACTGAATCCAGGGTTGTTTTAATACAGTGTCCATGTCTTTCCATGCAATCAGGAGTCAGGATTCTTCTGGCAGAATTAAGGGAGACAGTATAAGGAATGCCCAGTAGCTGCTGGAGAGCACCGAGGGAGGCCTTGGCATGGTAGTGATGCTGCTGCTGAACACATTCCTCCAATTCCATGAAACTCATGTAGGGTTTGACCTTCTCCTTCAGGCATGCTCCAGCTCTCCTGGGCTTTCTCTTTTCTGGTTCTGCAAGGACCTTTCTTATCTCAGTGCTTTTGCTCATGTACAGTCCCTCTACCTGGAATGCCTTGCTTCTAGGTCTGGCTTTCCTCCAGGTCTGGTTTAAATGCTATCTCTCTTGAGCCTTCCTTGACCACCCCAAACAGAAGCCAGCTCTCCTGCTTCCAAATGTCTACAGCATGCAGTGTCTATATTACTTCTCTAAGAGTTAGCACATCAGCCCCACAGTATTGTCACTACTTTTGTATGAATTGTATTTTTCACACTGAACTAAAACTTGAAGGAAAGCTGGCTCAGGCGTATTGAACCCGCCGACTCAGCATAAAATTATTTGTGGCAATATGTATTTAACGCTTCAAGCCCTCTAGAGACAGTCTGTTATTCACACTTCTGTTTCTTTTAATAGCTAAACAGCCTGTCTGCTACTTGCATCTTTTATCTTTATCTGCATGGCAAACTTCTTCTTTCTTTAAAAGTCAAGACCTATATCTCCTTTAATAGTATATCTTCTCTGAACTTGCCCCTTTAATGGAATTAATCATGCCCCTCTTTATCTTACTCTATATTTCACACATATATTCATTGTGACACTTATGACATTGTTTGTATGTTGTTGTTTGATTAGCTGGCTTCCCCTGCTAGTATAAAGCTCCATGGAGGAAGGCACTATATCTTATTTAATTCCATTCTCAGCTCTTACTACAATACCTAGAATATAATAGTGCTCAATAATCACTAATTGAATTAAGTAAGAATACAAAGTTTGAAGCCAAAAAAAAAAAAAGATCTCAGAGGAAAGCCCAGATGTACATTCTTATTGCCAGGGTGACCAGGAGCAAATTAGTTAACATCTGTGAGTTGGAAATAAGGCCACCCTCAATGACAAGACTATGGTCAGGATCAATACGATGACATATGGTAAAAAGGAGCTACACAGAGTGGAGCTGGAAAAGGCCTGTTGCTCTTATTTTAAACTGAATATTAGTTTGTGACCAATTGTTCATGCCTTTTATGAACCCAGGGCTTAGCAGGGCTTTCTAAGCCAATTTAGGACAACATAGTGTTTGGACTCTTTTGTAGAGTTGCTTTGTTATCACTATCTGATAATGGTGGTGATGAAGAAGGGGGGAAAATGGAGGAGAAAAAGTTAGAGGAGGAGGAGGAGGAAGGGAGAAGAAAGTTTCTAGTGTATTCAATTTATTCTAATTAAATTACCAACCAGGAAATCTAATTTATAATTCTGTTTGGTTCTAATTAAAAAGCATCTAACAGGAAGACATGTAAATACTGTTTCCAAAACACACTTAAAGGATTAGATCATGTTGGGAGTTTGTTCCCCACCTGGCTCAGAGTTACCAAGGTCTCCCTAGTAGTCTAGGGACATGACTTCTGGCTGGAAGAAGCCCTGGTGAAACATCATGGGAACATCAGCACTTTTGCAGGAAGCACAAGACAACCCCTGAAATCTACACCTATTAGTACATTCGGCCTGTGTTGGCCCAATCAAATCTGGTCCTTTTAGGGAACTGAATTCTTCACGGCAGAGAAGAGCAGTTGCTCTTCAGTTGAAATGCAGAATTACCAGTGTTCACCCCCAAATGCTAAAAGCTTTCATAAGTGGTGTTATGATCTTTTTTGGAATCTGTGCAGTGTAATTGCACCCAAGCTTGGAGCCACATGGCAGTGAGTGAAGATGGTGTAGGAGGGCATCTCTCTGTTGACAGCCCGCGCTTGTTTTATTTCTCTGCCTACTGTTGAAAGGGGAAGAGGACCAAGATTTAAAAGCTGATTATTCACTGTGGAATATGATTATTAAGATGAACAGTGCTCATGTGCACACTGCAAACGTAGTTGTGTGCTGCCTTAATATCATTGTGATCTGATTAAAAATTAATGCCACCTGAATGAAGGTGGCCCTCTGTGCGTTGTGTCATATCGTGGTTGCCACTTCCTCCAGGCTGACCTCCCTGCAATAAGAGCTCATACACTCTATTTCAGTTTTCCTCCATTTTGAGTTTCATGTCCTACCAAAGTTGTCCATGACTAGCCCACATCAGTGAGATTAACATGAGTTCTTTTTTAATTCTTCCAGAAGCTCTGTGTGAAAGATTTTCTTATCCCAATACATATGCTTAAACTGGCTCAGAGAAGTTATGGAATGTGTCCAAAGTCACACAGCTAGAAAGCAATGGGGGCAGAATTGAAACCCCAATTTGGTAACTTCCCAGAGGTGTATGCTACTTTAATTTTGGACACAAAATGACTGTCGACATGAGAAAGTACCTGAACGACAAAGAGAAGACAACTTTTCTATCATAGGCTCTATCATTATAAAGATTTAGCATTCATTATGTTCCATATTCCAAGAACACGACCACAAACTGAACAAACCTGACACGGGACTGATAACATCAGTGGTCTGCGATGCATTTTCCTCTCTCTCATCTCCTCCTCCAAAGACAGAAAACAACTCACACATCTCCTCCTCCAAAGACAGAAAACAACTCACACACTGACCATCTTTCAGGGCCAGCGCCGGCCTCTCCTCGGCCTCCCAAGTGTCCATACCTGCATTTCTTAATCAGTATGAACTTATTTACACATGTTGCTTCTACTTCTTCTTGGTCCTGAATTAAATATATTCTGTCCATAAGTCCAAGCAGGCTACAGCTTGGGCTGCCTGAGAATTCCTAGATTTGTAACTATCACTGTATTTGTCATATCCACTCATTAAATCCAGTAAAATATTAGTTACTTCTTTTTATTTCCATCACATAGGAAATTTCTTTGGGGGCCCATTTCCACCAAGAAATGAATATATTTCATCTGTTCATGAAAGTGACCATGCGCATTGAAGGAGTAGAAAAATAAACCACACTGAGAGGGAGAGGATGAGAAATACTTTTAAACTGGTGATTATTAAATTTGAGAGGGCAAATGTATAGGATTCTGTGGATAAGAGTAGGTACCCACCAGATTGAGAGTTCCTGAAGCAGTGATTATGTTTTTTCCTTCCTATTGCCACCTCTCATCCTCATGGCACACCTTTTGTTCACCAAGCAAAGTCGAATTAGAAGAGCAGAGAATGTATCTCAAGCACCTTAGCCTGGTATTCAAAGCTCTGGTGATCTGCTCTCGGCCTCCCTTTCTCCTTCACCCCTAGGAAAACCCTCCCTTACAGTATTACAAGTGCACCAAGAGTTTCAGAGCATACTTTGTACTTTCCCAATCATATTTCCTTTAATGATATTGGTCCTTGCCATTAAAACACTTCTCTCTTTGCTGACATTCTAACCAATCTTCATGATCCATAAAAAGTACCACTTCCTTATCTCAGTATTTCCTTCCTCCTCTGGTCAAAATGAAGCTGCTTTCACTATACATTCACAGAACACTCTGCTGTGACACCCATACCCTGCTTTTTATTTTGCAGGTTATTTGTGTGTTCTCTTCCCCTCTGGAGGACAGAAGTCCACAGGGATAGGAAACACATACTAGCTAATATCTGCAGAAATTGAAATAAGAGAAATCGCTTTACTATATGGCAGCATTTCTTCTGGATATTGCTAGTGGCTGGTTAACTCATTCATAAGGGGATTAGAACCCAGTCCCAGAAGTTGGCTCATGTGGTCAGCTTGAGAGCACCTGGAGATTGGGAGGCATGGGTGAAGCAACTCAGACATTGGCCTAGTTCCTCAACAAGAGGAACTGTGAAGACACAACTTCGTCATGTCAGGGTGCTGTGAGATCCCCTCCGTGTGAAGGCCTTCATGCCTAGGTGGCCTGGTACAAAAAGGTTTAATAAATCAGATGTTGTCTGTGCTCCACAGCCATCCGGCACTTACCACCAAACTGTGCTGTACTGGCAACAACTCTGTCTGTCACCACTGTGGACCGGAGTGTGATCATTTAAAAGCACAGCCTCTGCGCCTAGTTTAGCACTTAGTACATAATCAGCCCTAGGTAAATAGATAAATGTCTTGTTTGAACAAATAAAGGAAAGAATGTAAGAAGAAAAGGAGAAAAGACAAATAGACATGCCCATGGATGTTTCCAGCTCAGCTTTTCAGGGAACACAGTGGACATCTTGGCCTTGATGAGACGGACGTTGTTACTGGCTTCACTGCAGTATGCCCAGATTTTCTGTGCAGAGAAAGCTGAACTGCAGGGGAGAGGCTGTGTCGGAGTGCTCATGCTGGGTCAGCTGGGACATGCTCTGGGAGCGGATGGATGAGTCCTACGCCCTGCCTCAACTTCACCGCAACTGCTCTTTACCATGGGGGTGTGTACATGTGCTTGTGTGATTTAAAAGAAGCCACAACATAAATTCTCAAAAGTAATATAAGAGATTTAATTTTGTTTTCCACAATCAATCCTTATAAATAAAAGAGAAAATTTAGAAGGTGCAGATCAATTAAGACCATACAATGGCTCCCCACATCCCTATACTCTTGCCGAAGATTCCTCCTTAATATGTATTATCGGACGTTTCACTGCCTAAATTCAAATTCCAAAGGATCTAATCTATTGCTCCAACATATATTTAATCCTAAATTGCTGTCACATGCTATTTTACTGTCTCAGCAGTGAGCTGTTGGCATCAGAGTGTGCTGGGGAAGGTGTGCTCACCCAAGTCCTGGCATTTCCTCAAAGACATCTAAATAGGGCCATAGGAATTCGGTAGATGTGACCTAAACCTTCTAGGAGAGGTTCTGTTACAAAGACACCTTAGTCAGCACCCAGCTCATTGGGCCATCCAATGCCTGAGACCACAGAGATCAGGGGAACATCATGCAGCACTTGCTGGCGGTGCAGAGAACTCAGAGATGTGAACAGATGGCAAAAAGAACGCAACCCTGAACAGTCAGCAGGATGACACTCATTAGGTGTCACCACTGAATCCACTTGCAGCAAAATCCCATCCCAATGAAATATTACTTTTCAAATACTGTCACTTTGCTTGAACGAGAGTGACTCTAGGGTACTATAAAGCCAGGCTTGGCTGAAGCTCTGCAGATGACAGAGACTCTCGCAGAACCTCAACACTTTCCATCCATCATTGCTTCTTGGGCAGGTCCTGATCAGAGCTCTCTGGTAGCCTTCTTTGCCTATGGAGCAGGACAGAAAGCCAGGTAGCACTCAGAACTTCCTTCCCTAGCCTGACTCTCAGTACCCTGCCTAGTTTCCCTCCCCAGCAGAATGGGGGCAGGGGGAGCAGTAGAGAAGAATTTGTGGAGGAGGGATAGAAAATCTTGCTACTCTATAGGTCAGAATTTGTGCCACGATGAAAATTTATTTATCCTCACATTTTTTCCCCCCAAATAGATTACCAATTTGCTTCTCAATGAAAATCCTTTTTTCCTTGCTAATGGAATGCATTGATCTCAGTACAGGCTATAAAACTACATTTTGCTGTACCTTAGATATCATTAATAAATTAAAATGTTGATATATGATACCAATACTGGATAATGATTCTGAAGTCACCAACCCATACTACTTTGTGCTCACTGATATAGAAGCCAGCAGCTCCTCTTCTTCCTTTGTCCCACATAGCCTCTGCTGCCAAGAGGTAGACCCTTGAATGTTCACAGCTTTTCCCACCTCCAAAGCTTCTCTCTTTACAAGGTCCCTCCTACTCATTACCCCATTGGCATCTCCTGAAATCCTACTCGTGCTCCAAGACCCAGTGCGAATGCCACCCTTTCTAGTCAATATTTCACAAAGCCTCAGTCAGCAAGAGCTGCTCTTTCATCTGCGTTCTCATAGCTCATTTTTATTACATTTAGATTGGGATTTGTCTTGTTCACTCTGTGATTTCTTGCTGCTACAACTCCAGTGAAAAGGTATTAACCGTTATAGTTGATTTCCCTAGCTCACTAACCCCATTATTAGAGGTAAGATATCACATAAGTGAGGTGCTTGACACTATAAAGGCTGATACCCATTGGTTGGTTGTTAGCCTATGATTGAAGAAATCTGGATTCTAATCCCACCTCTGCCATTAATATTTTCCTCCGACTCACACCATGTTTAACCTTTGGTTTACCAGTCCTTTACTGACTTAGTAAATCTTGTCGGTAACCTTTACCTTTGTTACATCATTGTTACACTGTTGTTTACCAATAGCATCCATGCTTTCATATATATTCTACTCTTACCATCTTCTCACCGCTGAAGACATTAGGCCAAGAGAGCATGCAGAGTTGCCTAGAAACAACAAACTCAGACGTCTTTCATAAAGACACATGCCTAAGAAAACATGGCTATGGAGGAAAAATGTGGCTGTGCTGTAACCTTGGGCAAGTTACTAAACCTCTGTGAAACAAGAATACTAGCCATACCTGCTCAGATTTCCCAATTATGGGCATACAAGAGGTAAGATCTGGAAAACACTTAATAGGAAGTGCCTCTCCAAATGAGCTTTTTATGTGTGTCTAGTCTACTGGCATAGTATTTTCTTATTCTTGTTTGTTGATAGCGAATCCCCAAGAGATTTTAAACTGGACACTTTCTATATATAAAGAACTTTTTGAAAGATTTCATGGTTCTTGTCTTCTTCTTTTTTTTTTTTTTTAATCCTCACCCGAGGACATTTTTCCACTTTTTGTTCAGACAGAGTGGGAGGGAGGGAGAGAGACAGAGAGAGAGAGAGAGAAACATCGACATGAAGGGACACATCGAGCGGCTGCCACCCGCACAACCAACCAGGGCCGGGGACAAACTGCAACCGAGGTACATGCCCTTAGCGGGAACCGAACCCGGGTCTCTCAGGACCGCAGGCCGACGCTCTAACCGCTGAGCCAAGCTGGCCAGGGCAGTTCTTGTCTTCTTAAGAAGAGCAGAGACAAACACATAGAGATCTTATTATTTATGAAAAACGCAGCTTGACTGGGATCATCTAAATCTACAGACACATGAGAGAATAAAAAAATTCTTGCAAAAAATGATTGATCTAACCAATCATAATTATGTGAATTCTATCTAACAGCCAGCAAAAAGATCAAAGGTTAAGTCTTTTCTCAGCTTCACTGGGTGATAATGATAATAAACACAGCTATTCTTAGTAGCGAAATATATTTTGCAATTGTAACTGACACCATTTGACTTTCATTTTTTGGTAAGTTAAATGATTTGCACCATATTTTCTTGTTTGAAACAATGGAAACGTTAGCTTAGTAAAACTGTCTTGCTCAATGTGACCCACTTTCTTGTTCACAATTTCCTCTACTGCTTGAGAAGATTGCTTCACAAATGTAACAAAGGACTTTGAAAAATATCTTCTCCCTTGGAAAGCCCTGGAGTTGCACGTCTTCTCAGCTCTCCACACTTCATACGCCTTCAAATTTTACCACCTCTCTGATGTTTGTTCAATCTTCTAGGATTGAGCGTTTACTATGTGCCAGGAACTAGACTGGATGCCTTATATAGAGATTGTTGGCATCACCCACAGTTTACAGAAGTAGACACTTGCTCCAGGTTACACAAGTGGAAACAAATGACGGGTCCCAGACCTGAAACCAGGTCCATGTGCTGGGATGCTGCACTCTGAACTTTCATCCTTGGTTGCCCAGGCCGCCCATAACTTGCTTCACCTTCACGTCTCAGTGACTGTCACTGTTCATGATATATATTAGAAACACAATAAATTATTGTGGGATAATGGTCATAACAATACCAGCATGTTTGAGCATTTACCTGTATCAAAGAGCATTCTAAGTCTTAGAATCTAAGAGTATTACATGTGTAAAACTCCTTTAAAATTTTTTAAAATTAAAGTTATTGGGGTGACGTTAGTTAATAAAAGTATATGGGTTTCATATAATTTTATAATGTATCATCTGTATATTGCATTATATGCCCACCACCCAAAGTCAAAACTCCTTCATCACCGTATATTTGACCCCCTTTACCCTTTACTACCTCCTCCACCCCCTTTCCCTCTGGCAACCACCACACTGTTGCCTGTGTCTATGATAAACTCATTCAATCTTAACAGGTTTATGTGGTGGGTACTATTATCTCCTTTTACAGGTGATAAAACTGAGGCACACAGGGATTAATTAATGAGATTGAGAGCCAGAGAGAGAACCTGTACTTTTTATTTCTTATCTCTTCTTGGTCCACATCCAGCCTAGGGTCTGCAGGAATCCACATATCTTCTCTGCTCAGAAATAAAGTACACACTCATGCCCCACTTCCTTGGGTTTATTCCTTTATCCCTTTCTACCCTACTCCTGAATCCTCCTCTAGTTAATTATTTCTTGCAGGTTCTGTAAGGCTTCTTGTCTGGCAGGTCAATAGGTTTGGTTTTGTTCTCGCAATCCTACTCATCAGGTTTGGCATGCCAACGAGGCTCCGTCTTCCCTTGTATACAACAACCCTGTGCAGTAGGGATTATCCTAATTTTGTAGACAAGGAAACTGGGGAGCAGAAAGGCTAAGTAAGGAGTTATCTGGGATTTGCTAGTAGACAGTCCGACTCCAGAGCCTGGCCTTTGACCCATGTACTGCAAGACAGTGGGTGAATCATTTTCTATCTTCTCCAAATTCCGAAAGCCTGCCATCAGTAAATGTGATCCCATACTAAACTGTATTGTATTGTATTGTATTGTATTGTATTGTATTGTATTGTATTGTATTGTTACAAAGCAGGTCACAAATAAGCAGCATGTGAATCATGTGTGACACACACTGTATCTTTTCTGATTTCATGGTGCTTTTAGAAAGGGTTAACATTTAAAAATTGAGAAATTTCCCATTACAGTGCATATATGTGGCTACCCCACAAAAATAAAAGGTCTGATGACACTACTGAGCCTGATTCCATCAACTTGAGCCTGTGGCTGCTGCCCCCAGAGATGGTATGCATAGATGTCTGTACCTAGGGTCCCTGTTTCATTAAGTTAACAGCTTTCAGGGGGGGTTACCTATAGACATTTTCTACCTGGACCACATTTGATACAGTATTGCACCTTGGTAGCATTGCTCACCAAGGGAAGCACAGATGCAGTCTTGCACTGACATTTTTTTTTATTTTTTTTATCCTCACCCGAGGACATTTTTTCCATTTTTTTGTTCAGGTAGAGTGGGAGGGAGAGAGAGGAAGAGAGAGAGAGAGAGAGAGAGAGAAACATTGACGTGAAAGGGACACATTGAGTGGCTGCCACCTGCACAACCAACCACGGCCGGGGATAAACTGCAACCGAGGTACGTGCCCTTAGAGGGAACCGAACCCGAGTCTCTTGGGACCGCAGGCTGATGCTCTAAGGTGACATACATAAAAATGATCAAGGCAGTATTGACAGAAAGAGAAAGGGTTGAAGTTGGGAGGGGGGGTGCAGGCTCTATATGCCAAAGGCAGGCCCTATCAAAGTAGTGATGGGAAGATAGAGAGAAGGGTGATAAAACTATACTATTTTACTTCCCTCCATTCCTTCCTTTTCTGTCTCTTTCCTTCCATCTCTTCCTATGCATACACTTCTCACGACTGCTCCAAAGCTTATGTTCTTCCTCTGTGCTCCACAGCTTGATAAGAACAAAAGCAACTGCTAGCACTTGAGACAGCTCTCACCCCAGACTCCGAACAGCACTGCGAAGCTGCTTCAATGGGGGGGGGGGGAGTTAGAGAATCGACTGTGCCTTACATGTCTAGCTGACGACAGGGAACAAAGCACAGTGACCTCCTGTTGGAAACAGATATGAAGGTGACTGGCAAATCCTCAGGACAGAGTAAATGAATTATTCATGTAAATAAACACATTAATACATGCCCTGACACATTCATCTCTCATCCTCATACCTGCTGGGAGGAGGCAATGCTTGTACCTCTATGGGGCATTTGTATTTCAATATACTCGCACTGGGTTAATACACACATCTACTAATAAATGTCTTTAAACATGGTCTATCTTGTCTATTTAGAGAATATCTGCTTTGAAGCATGTCCAAATGGCCTTTAAAGTCAATACAAACTAAAATGAGGTCTATCTTTCAAAGGCATGCCCTGTCAATTAAAACCCTGCTATTTGACACCAAAGCCACACCACACCCTTAGCTCTTCCCTCACTAATCTTTGAAATTATCTACCTTGTCAGGAATCTCATGGAGAGGAGACAGAGTGGGCCAGTATGAGACTAAAAGTCAAGGAACAATTAATTCTAAGGTACCTACTATGTGCCTAGCTCTATTAGATGTGTTAATACATTAACTCATATAATCTCCTACAATGAAATGTGAGCTACAGGAGAGGACAATTTTGTCTCTCTATTCACCCTGGTACTTGCAGAATAATTCCTGGCACATTGGAGGTGTCTGTTCTGGCTATTACCTACTGATCCTCTGCCCCAATCATGAACCCCCTCACCCCAATGCCCTCCACTGTGTCACAGGGACTGAGAGCAGTATTCCCAGAATCTCTTGTCAGCAGTGTTACAGCTTAGATTCTTCCAATCAGAGAAACCCACAGGAACTGGGGATGCGGGAGGGCATACTGGCACAGGATTCACACTTCTCAACACCGCCATAGCTGCTTAGTTTCCTCAGACTCCACACATTACTGTTGGTCTCCATCTTCAGGGCTTACAAGAAACTCACTTGCTTACGAATGGCTTCTTGAAATTTCCAGTTTGGGTGTAGCTGCCCCCCACCCCTGCCTATCACTGCTCCCACCTTCCAATGATTTCTAAGCACACTAATACCCTGAACTACTTCCCTTTCTGCTTAAAATACGTAGGTGATATCTGCTTTCCTGACTGATCCAATGTTCTATAAATACACGTTAAACAATTGAGTGAACAAAGAACACACACAAAATGATTCAATGGGCAGTAGAATTCCTACCTTGCAGTTGTAGAATAGAGGCTCCTAGGATGAAATAACTCCAGACTGCACGGCCAACTGTTCAATGTCAGAGCTCAGAGCTGAGCCCTAGACTGTCTGATGTGAAAGTGATTTTGCTTTTTCCATTCAGACACTGCCCTCAGTGGGTATAACATACCATATTGCTGCCAAAATATTATCTCAGAGGTTAATAGCTGTTGTTTTTACTGTATCTCCTGCTAGTGCACCATTGCAGCTGGAAACATTTCTATAAATTGGAAGGGTACATTAATTCCCAAGGCAAACTGTCTATTAAATATGTATTAGACCCAGCAAGACACCCTATTAAAAATGTACATTGTGTCTGCATTATCAGTGTGTGGCCCATTGTCCAAGCTTGCAAAGTATTAATTGACTGAGTGAATAAGTGAATATAAGTTCTCTGATTTTGTTTGGTCAAAAGTTCCTTTGCAGATAGACTGCATGCTCTGACTCAGGGGTCATGTGGGTCATAAACTACTTGTGTGTTGGTAATTCCATTAAAATTAAAACGCATGGATCCCTCCCATTGTTCAACATAGTAACAATACCACCTAGGCTGCTGGTTTTCCTTGAGAAACTTTGGTTGTCAAGAGCATTGTAATTCTGAAGCCAATAGAGATAGAATTCATTCCTACTTTCCAAAGGAAGGATTGAGGCACTGAAGACTATTAACCTACTTCTGTTGTAATGTAGTAGAAAAAGTATTGCTTTGGGAACCAAATAGATCTAGGTTCTCACCCTGACTGCTGCCACTTGCTAGACCTGAAATCTTGGAAAAACTGTGACTGCGATCTCAATATTCTCGTTTATCAAATGCCAATAGTGATATCGCTAGAGCTACTGCAAGGATGAGCCATTTCAGCAATTAGCACAGTATCTGGACCATGGTATAGATTCAGTGAGTGAAAACAGTAGAGCAGTGGTGGGGTGGAAGAACACCTTAAAACATCTTTTGCACACTCATAATTGCACTACCTAGAGAGATTATATGATTGCAAAGAACTGAGTATCTGCATATTACAACATTTGTAGGCTTCATGGTGTCTGGTGCCTTTGGGTGAGGAAAGTGGAAACCGCCAGCAGAGAGTGGGTGGAGCAGAGTCATCACATCTCACTTTTCCATAGGAGGAGATCCAAGATTAGACTTGCTAGGAGATTCTGGGGGTGGACAGGTAAAGTTGGGTGCCTTTTGCATGCCAAGTAGTTAAAGCTGTAGAAATGAATGAGGTCACGGATAGTTTGGTATTAAGAGAGAGAAAACTGAACTATACTTGACCTCAGAAAACTCACAGTACTAATCACTAGGTTGGTGCTTGGCACACAGCAGATTCTCAAAAAGTATTTGTTGAAATAATAAATATCATATTGGAAAGAATATCAGTCTTCCTTAAAATGCATGTGTCCTCCATTTCTCTTAATATGTAGACTCAACATATCTTTGAAAAGCTAACTGAAGTATGTATACTTCCTGAAAATTCTGCATCTCTCAGTTTGAAAAAGTCCCTTCTGGAAGTACATCAATCAGCACTGAGATTTCCCTTCCTACTTATATAGCCTAAGATCCAGCTAGACTTTGAGGACAAAGAACATGTTTTCTGCATGGCTGAAAATCCCTCTGTCCAACAGATGCTTAGCTATACCAAACTCTCAATAAGCAGAAACCAAGAGCTTGATTAACCATATAGAGTAAAATATTGCCAGAGAAGTAAGAAATATATAGAATATTTTAGAACCTTAGAAGTACGGAAAAATAAAATGTGTGCCCAGAAGTGACTGGTGCTCAGCTTGTAGAAGACGTGATGCATCCCAAGAAAGAAGGCGCTGAGCCACGGGTAAAAGCAGAACTGAGGTGTGAGGGAGAATCTTGCATGGAAGAGATTGGTAGAGTTGGTCCTAGGAGAGAAGAGATGGGCTCTCCTCCATTCCTTAACCATTGCTGGTTTTCCTTCTAATGTTAAGTGCAATGCAGATACAACAATAAATAAGGCACAGTACTTTCTCTCAAAGACTTTAAGTGGCAGGAGTAAAACTAGGAATAGCACATAGCTTAGAGAAAGGAGAGTATAAGCAGGGGGTATACTTTGTACAGATTAGATTAGCTCTTGGGTGTTCTGTCTCCGCCAAGGATGGCCGGAGGGATATGGAAGATATGATTGGGGGCTAAGCAAGGTTGAAGCCAGGGTTTCAGTCTCCTATGCCAGTCCCATCCAACCTACCAAAATAGATGAAGAATGAAGACCCTTTCATTCCCTCTCCAGCTAGATCTTAACACAATAATTTCATTCCAGCCCTGTTGGCCTATGGGCAATAATCTTTCTCCAAATCCAGATATACACTGGAATTGGCCTGGGCAATCTGGGATGTATGGTTACCAGCTTTTAGATAAGCATAAATCAAGAGAACAAAAGATAGGGAAAAAATTAATAAAAGAGATTTATTTCAAGAAAGAATTTGTTAAAATAAGCTTTTGTCTTTTGTCTATATTAAAGATTAGATAACCTTTTCTTGGTGCATCTAATGAGTTTTCAAGTGCATTTTTCATTTATTTGCTCTTTGAAATAGAATTGCTGTCATTTAAAGGTGATATTCAAAGTCTGTCCTACCTACACTTCTTACTGTCTAAGGATATGACTTTCAGAAAAATGTACATTGCTGGAGGATGGTGGACATGGAGCTGGTATGATGTTGATATATTCTCTAATTCATTTGTAAACAGAATTCTGTTTTCATTTCTATCAATCTGAAGGTTTAGATTGAATTTCAGTTTCCTAGTTCTCAGCACATATTTTAAAAGGGACACTGTGGTCTTCACAAGAACTTATAATCAGAATACAGAGTTGAGAGCATGACAGTTGGTCCAAAATTACAACCACCTTGTCTAAAATCTTTAGGGTCCATGCTTGGAGAAATTAGGGATGCTTTCTCCAGGGATAGCTAATTTCTTTCTGTTTGGTCTAGGATTCACTAGTAGGCGTGCACAGAAATCAAAGTTAGAGGGGAAACAGACCCCTGCTCCCCACTCACTTCACCATCTTCTGGGGAGTTGACGTGCAAACACAGAATGACGAAGCTCAAGCCGAAGTCCATGGAAGGAGATATTTAAATGAATCGTACTGGTTAAATCTGGCATCACAGACATGGTGGGCATTGAAGCAGGGTAGGATTTTCATAGAAAGAAGGTAGAGTAGATAGACGGCCTTTTGACTCTTGCATAGAACATCCAGTTGTCAATTTATAAAAATGTAGGAATAGGAAATCAATTTTTAACCCTTCCTTTCTAGTCTCACCTACTTGTCTCTGAACTGATAACATAATTTATGGGATAGGGACAAAAACCGATAAAGTCCCAGAATCTTGTTGATTTCTCTCTCTGTGTCTTCCCCCCCACCCCTTTAATGATTTTAGAGAGAGAAGAAGTGAGGAAAGAGAGATAGAAACATCGATGAGAGAGAACATCAATTGGCTGCCTCCTGCATGCCCCCCACTAGAGATTCGGCCCACAACCTGGGCATGTGCCCTGACCAGGAATCAAACCAGCGACCTCTTGGAGCATGGGTTGATGTTCAGCCACTGAGCCACACCAGCTGGACTCTCTGTGCCTTTGTATTGACTGTTCATTCTACCTGGGATATTCTTGGTTCTGTGGACAGAGACTTGACTAGGGGTGGTGAATACACAGCAGAGTGTGCAAATGATGTGTTGTAGAATTGTGCACTTGAAACCCATATAGTTTTGTTAACCAGTGTCACCCCAATACATTCAATAAAAAGAAAAAAAAAATAACTGTGGAGACAGTCCTTTCAGGGAAGCTTTTTCTAGTTCCTCAGTAGAAGTAACCATCCCTTTCCCTGGGTTACCTCTGTATTTTGTTAACACTAATATAATTGTATTCATATCCTAATATTGTTACTTAAATTACAATAAAATATAAGTAAAATTGTGCATACATATTTGTCTTTCTGCTAGACTGAGAGCTTCTAAAGCTTAGGGACCTGTTTCGCTCAGCACCAAATCCCTGATCCCTGGCAGAATTTACAAGACAATACACGTTTGCTGAATTTAATTGAATCTCCAGGAAGCAAAGATTTCTTTTTCATTCCCTGTACAGAGAAATTCCTGGCTCATCGCAATGCTCTATTAGAATATTTTTCCAATTCCGAGCTTGCACTAAATCGTCTGCATAGTCACTAAATGCCTAATGCGAGCCAGGCATGGTGTTTCGTCCTGGGAATAGAGTGGTGGGCAAAAAGATATGGCTCTTTACCTCACAGACTCTCAGCGTTTGTTCAAACTCATTCAAATTATTCACCTCTGTTAATTCACTATAAAGTAATATTCTGACTTCTGGCAGTAACTTTTCAATTCAGAAGGCCATGTATAAAAAAGAAAATTGGTTTTATGAGAAATGTATGAAGAAACATTCCATGCCACTGTGCCCCTTGGGAAGTGTACCCTTTCTTCCTGCATATAGGTGCATGTATCTCTTTGGACATGTACATTTCCATGCCAAATGTCTGCATTATAAATATGCAATATGCAAGTAAAGCCCACAGAAGGATGCAGCCTATTTATAAATAGAATGATACCCTTGGCCTTTCAAACTTAGACCCACTTAATTAAAAACAGAATATGGTTTGTACTTTAACATAATGGTCTATGATTTTCAAGTTTAGTGTTGGTCCTTTGTTTCTCTTAACCCCACTGTGAAGGCCCCACATGTATATTTATGTCCTGAAACTGAGAGAGAGAGAGAGGGGGGGGGGAGAGAGAGAGAGAGAGAGACTGATAATTGTTCCTACCTTGAAAATAAAGGAACAAACAAAAAAATTAATACAAAACCAATTCAAAAAGCTATCATGTATTTCTCAGCACCCAGAACAGTGCTAAACAAAGTAAGAATGAAATGAATATCTTATGAATAACTGAATAAAAGAAAGTACAAATACTTATAATTACGGAATTCTTCATTTAGGCAAGCCAATGAAAGAATTTTAATAGGGAAAAACAGTTCAAAAGCAAGTCTTGATCCTAATGGTAAGAAGAGTTCTATGGAGATGATAAAAACTAAAACACACACAAAATGTCAAACTTTATCCTTATACTTTAAATTTTTTGGTCTCTCAATTCTAAGGGCAATGAGGTACACTTTGTTGTATGCAGTACCCCATCTACCTGAACCAACTGGCTTATCCTGCTGCTGAAGTCAGGAATCATCTAACATCCAACAAATCCCAATGAAGGTTAGAGATAAGTGGATGTCCATTTAACCTCTACATGACCCATAGTCTTGCCAAACTCTGTAGAAACTTCTACAGCTACTGTGCTTGTATCATTCCTGGGCTTGTTCCAAACATCACAAATTAAGTGGATGTCTGGTGGTGATGGGTGATAACACTCATGGCAGAAGGTGGAAGCAGGAGGAAAGGTCAACAAACATTTACTGAGCACCTGCTTTGTGTAGGCTCTGTACTAGATTCTGGAGAACAACAATAACAAAATCACTCCCCTGAAGGCTGTGTATCTGGATGCTTGATACTGAATATTGGGAAGCATAATAGGTCTTGGTAAACATAGTCCTTATTTGTTATTTAGTATTAGAAAGTATATCTACAACCACAGAAGGAAATAAATCCCTTTGGGCTCTCTTGCATGCACATAGTTACAAAATTCTAAATTTTTGTTGTTATAGATGAAAATATTTCATTAAAAACCTCCAGCTAATTCCATCTAATCTATGAAACAGGTCCTCTAGGGAAGAGCATGCAGGTTTTAACTAATTCTTTTTGCTGAATTGCTCCTGGGTGAGTAGCTATCTATGAATTCTGAGGAACAGATTGATTCCTTTCTATTGTTAACACACACATGCTCACACATTTATTACAGAAAAAGTTTGGCAATAAAAGTAAGTTAATATTTCCAATAGCAGTATACTACTAAGGAGTGAATTAAAATCTTAAAAGAACACAAATGAATCAGATTTCTGTTTGTCTTGGCTGCCTCAGCATAGCTGGGATCAAAGGCAAGAGCACCGACTGAATCAGCGGGCAAAGCCCCCTCCAGTGCTCCCTAGTCCCTACTTTTCAGAGCTGCAATTTTCACTGGTACAAAATAAGCACCTGCAAAGGACCAAAAGAATGTTCATAAGCCTATAACAAGGAAGTTGATGAAGGGCTCCTTAGATGTTTTGTAAATTTATATGCAAAAATTAGGTTCAGATACCATAATTTAAAGTATTTTTCAACACAAGGAATATGTTTTTCTTTATATTTTTCTTATCTCTATGACAACTAAATAGGCTTGGAACAATGTCATCTTGTACTCATTATGAACATGGTCTCACAACATTGCATTCCATGAATGTTAAATGCAAATGTGTAAATGATCTAGTTTCAATCAGGTTGCTGCATTCCTGGCTTTCAGTTACGATCAAACACTGTTTTGTACATAGAACATAAATTAAGATTTGTTTCCGAAGAATTAGTCAAAGTTAAAGAAATGAAGGAGAGCCCACTGCTGAATCACACACTGTAGTGTTGTAGACCTTGGAGGTCTGTATATCCTTTATCTCTTATCCTTCTAGCCAACATTATTGTGTGCTCCTCTGAGCCAGTCAATGGGAGGACAAAGAAAAATATCTGTCCTTACTAGCGAGCTTCCTCTGGCGATAGTGACTCACGGAAACAGAAGATTTGAAACATGCCCAGATCATTTGGGGTATAGTGAGGAGACAAAATCGAATCCACTGGTGGGGAGAAGGAAAAAGGAATGTCTTCTAGGAAGATACAAAAAAGTAATAGTAGTACTAATTATGCTTATTTATTTATTTCTTGTTTAATCTACTCATTTTCCCTCTCCTGTATTATTTTGATGAAAATAATTTCAGCTGTGAATATGTCAGCATATATTTCTAAAAGAAACTATTTTTTTTCTTTATTGTTTTTTTTTTTTTTTTTTTTTTTTTTTTTTTTTTTTTTTTTTTTTTTTTTAGGAAGAGAGAGGAAGGGAGAGAGAGAAACATCGATCAGCAAGAACATCAAGAGAATATCCATTGGCCAGCTCTTGCATGCCCCCCCACTGGGGATTGGGCCCACAACCTGAGCATGTATCCTGACAAGGAATCACTGGAGACTTCTTGGTGCATGGGTCAATGCTCAACCACTGAGCCACACCAGCCGGGCTAAAAGAAACTGTTTTTAACATTACCACAATACCATCATCACATCTACAACATGACCAATAACTTGTCATTAAATATCTAGTTGGTATTCAAACCTCCAATTGTCTCATTAATGTCATACATTTTTTTTTACAGTTTGTTTGAATTTGGATCCAATAATGTTAAAAAATTACAAGTAGTTAATTTGCCTTTTAAGTGCCTCCCCTGTGTCTCTTTTTTTCCTCCTTATTTGTTGAAGAAATCTGAATTTTAAAGGATGGGGGGGGGATAAGACAAAGGAGAGGGAGTACGAAAAGAAATTCAGATAAATGGGTAGATAGGAGTAAAAATACTACAAAGGCATTGAGTCCTTTCTTGCTCTCCTTGGATATACAAACTGTGATCATGCTCATTGTAGAAACACCACTCAGTATATATTATCTTCTTACAATGCCCTTCTCTGTATATCTAGTCAATTTCTGTAACAACTTCAAGGTTCATCTCCAGAAATTATTCCCCAATTTCTCAATCTCACGTTGTCTTCATCCTCCCTTGAAGGACATATAATCTGGTGTCTGTCAATTAACCAAGCTGGATGCTGGGTACACAAGGATAAATGACATCAAATCTGTGCCCCCAAGGGACTCCCTGTGAAGTATTTTGGCAAGAAGGGTGGTGATGCCATACTCTGGCCCCAAAATGTACATTTTTTCCATAAAGTTTAGTCATAGCAAGTACTTGCTTATTGTTGTGTAAGGCATAAGCTGGAAATCGGAGTTAGAAAAAAAGTTAGATTTAATATCAAATCATTATTGAATAGTCTTGCTCTTTCCATTTCCACTTAAAGATGGAAAGCAAGACTTTGTCAATAGGCTAAATACTTGGGCTGTGTGCTTTATTGCTTTTTCTAATGTTCCTATGTTATGCAAAGGTTATAAGAAGACTAATATTGGAAGATTAGATAATCAAACTATAATGAGTTTGGCTAGTTCCCTGTGGCTCACCTATGTTTTATATTGCTATTGAAGCAACTGAAGCGAGCAATATAAAAATGTATTACCCAGTCATATTTTAAAATGAGGCTCTCAATTGTGGACAGCCCAAGAACATTCTTTCATTTATTTAAGCCTGTCAGTATTTCCTTGAATTCGCTTTTGGCCATTACACGCAAAAAATACATATTCATGTTCACCATGCCAGCGACTATAGTGTCTTGCACATGATGGGCAAGAGCGGAGTTAACACATGGCTGCGTGAGCAAGGCTTGTTTTCTTCTTTCTCCTCAGTGCAGTTTGAGAGGTCAATGAGATCATGTGTGCACAGTGCTCTGCACAGAATGGCAGTAAACAACTGGGAGATTTAGTTATTATTTGTTAAGTGAATAAAAAATTGTACATTCTGCCCTTGCCTTTCATTCCTGCCCCATCCAATTCCCTGGTCGATCTTTCCAGACAATCTCAAATAATATATCCTTTATCACTCTTAAAACAATTATACTGGGCCATCTTAAACAACTTAGCATTTAATTATACATTGCTTTTGAATCTGAATGTCATTCTACTCAATGTAGCCGTAAGTTATTTTTAGAAAAAATAATATAGGTCTTACACAGAAGTGCTGTCAAAATATTTAACAATGAACTGTGCCAGGCATTAACTCTTGATTTAATCTTTAGTTAATTGATTGGCTCTTTACTTACTCGATCTTGGAGATGTGAAAAAGACCCAAGAAAGGGACTGGAGTTGGGGAGTGTTCTGCATCAGCTCAGACAGCTTCGGGTAAAAGCAATTTACCAACAAGAATGTAAGCACAGCAGTCCCCCTTATCCGCAGTTTCACTTTCTGCGGTTTGAGTTACCTACGGTTTAAATTACCCACGGTCAACCTCAGTCTGAGACTATTAAATGGAAAATTCCAGAAATAAACAATTCATAAGTTTTAAATTATGTGCCATTCGGAGGAGCATGATGAAATCTCATACTGTCCTGCTCCATTTCACTCTGTCCCACCCAGGACATGAATCATCCATTTGCTCATCACATCTACGCTGTACATATTACTCGCCTGTTAGTCAGTTAGTGGCCCTCTCAGTTATCAGATTGCCTGTCATGATATGCAGTGCTTGTGTTCACACAACCCTTATTTTACTTAATAATGGTCCCAAGTGTAAGAATAGTGATGCTGGCAATTCAGATATGTCAAAGAGAAGCCATGAAGAGTGTGTGTGTGTGTGTGTATGAAAAAAAATTTTTTTCATATATATGAAAAAGATAGTATATATAGATAGGGTTTGGTTCTACATAGTTTAAGGAATATACTTGGGGTCTTGGAATGTATCCCCCACAGAGGAGGAACTACTATATTTTAATGGTTTTAGAATCAGGAGTACTGTATGGGGCCTGAATATCAGTATTGGTCTCTTTGATACCTCTTTGGCATCTCCTATTTGTTAGAAACCCAAAACACTTGCTGATGAGATGAGAAATCCATCCAAGAAACAGTTTCTCTTACTGTTTCTCTACTTGTACAAGCAAATCTCAAAACAAAAAGGAATTTATCTGGTTTGTGTTATGAGGAAGCAAAGTTTGCCATGGGATAATGGCACCTATAAATGGTTGGATGACATCTGTGCTTACCCATCACTTTTTCACTATATTTAGTTGCTTCTTTCTCAGCAGTGAAAGCTGTCTAATTTGAAGAGGAAGGAACCAGTGCCCCAGGGAGCATTTCCTACTTGGTGGCTGCAGCCTAGTCTAAGTCAAGTATGTTTTCTGAGTAAGTCAGAGGTTTCTCACTCACGCAGCTGGGTTGGGAACTACTTGCCCATGCCTGGCTGCATGGTTTCTGAGCAGATTCACTGCACCAGAAGCAAATGGCAAGAGGAAATATACTTTGATTCTGGTTATTGCCATTATTGAAAAGAAGCTAGACAAATGAGTATTTAGGAGATTGCTCATTCAGTAGGTAAGTTGACAGCATTGAAACAAGCTTCATGAGTTAAAAAAAGAAAAGAAAAAAAGAATGTTTTATGATTGACTCTGAATGCCAGAAAATCATGAAGAGAATAAGCACACTTCCTATGGAAAGTAAATAATAGTCTTGCCATTTCTTCTTCTATTCTGCAACACTGGAAAACCAATCCAAAATACAGCTAATTAAATATGGAGCCAGGAATTTTCATATTTAATGGAAATTTCAGTGAAAACTGTGACCAAGCCCATCCAGGACAATCATACCCAGGAAGCATTTTACTTTCTCAATGGAAAGAAAAGGTGACTATTACCCAAGGCTGAAGAACCGAGGAACAGATAAATTACATAAACTGTCAATCACACAGACACCAAAGTCAAGCCTAATGTTGCTATGGAACATTGATATTTAGCTAAAAGTATTTTATTCTAGTATATCTCATATTCAATATGATATGCACTATACAATTGGCAAGCACATCTATTCAAAAGTACCCCCATTTGTCTGATACCATTTTTTTAGCATCATAAATTCCATGACATAAAAATTCAAATAAATTTGAGGCATTGGGTGAGTCATTAACTCTCTTGAACAAGTTTCATGAATAGCAAAAAAAGGAGAAAAAAAAAAATGCCAATGATATGGTGTAGCTCTAAAATACTATAATCTTGAGCCAGGGGCAAAAATCTTAAGGTTCTATTGAATTGATTTCCAATCTGTAGTACATTATTTAAAAAAAAAAAAAAAAGAGCATTTGGTAATCGCTTAGCTTAAAACCCAACTGTCATCATTCAATAGCAGGTTTTGTTGAAACTGATAGGTTAGGTTTTCTGTTCATTAATACCAATGTGTAGATGGCTTCAGGCTGGTAACTTTTGTAATAGTGCCAGTGTCAAGATAAGCAGAGAGTTGAACAACTACCTGGTTAGTTTTTGTGATTACAGAAAGGTTTTTTCTCTACCTTGCAGCCTTTCCCCTCTCTCTTATCTCTTGGCAAATCCCTACCCATCATGGAAGTCAATTGAAGGACTTGTACCATTAAATGCTTGGCCTTTTCTCCATTATGTTACATGCTAGATCTACAGGACATTTTTTTTTTTTTTTTAATCCTCACCTGAGGACTCTTTTCCATTTTTTGTTCAGATAGAGTGGGAGGGAGAGAGAGAGAGAGAAACACTGACGTGAAAGGGACACATCGAGTGGCTACCACCTGCACAACCCAACCAGGGCCGGGGACAAACTGCAACCAAAATACGTGCCCTTAGCAGGAACTGAACCCGGGTCTCTCTGGACCACAGGCTGATGCTCTAACCGCTGAGCCAAACCGGCCAGGGCTTTCCTGGACATTTTTGTACATTATACGTGGTACACATCAAAAGTTGAAGATTGTTATTGGATGCTGTGGCAGGCACCATCACCATCACCATCTCTTCCTAACAGCAACAGCTGCCAAATTCTGTTTAGGAACTGATAAGGTCAGGGAGGCTGTCTTTATTTTGTTTCAGCTTCAGAATATAGCTGATGATTCAGTTTTATAGTCATGGGTAAGCCAGTCCATTCAAAGGACATTTTAGGGACCATTCTCAGGGTCTCTTTCTGGCTGTAGATGACTATGAAAACAAGTTGCCCAGGAGCCACTGACAACCACCCTGGAGCCACGAGGGCAGTTAGTCTTACGATACACTAGTACCAAGACAGGCAGCATGACATAACCAAAGGGGAAAAAACATTTCTTATCTACCTTGTGAGCCACAGGATCAGACCTCTTGAAACTGGCCTCACTGCTCTCCTGTTAGGTCACAGTCACAGGTACATTCCCTTTACTGAGCAAGTCGTTTTGAGACATTGTCTGTTACTTGCACGAAAAAGCAACCTTACCTGCTCCCGCTCTGACACAGCAGGAGCCACACTGTGTTCGACTAGTGGGCTCATGTGTCCATTTCTCTTGGATTATAAACTTCTTGAGCTTTAGGGTTATGATTTTTCACTTTTGTAATCTCAGCACCTAGCAGAACGTCTGGCACTAGTCTATGCTTAATAAATGATGAATAACAGATAACTAAGCAAACTCATATAAAATAAAACAAGCAAACCTGCATTATTTAGACCAAGAACATCTCTGCCAAGTATTTTGCATATTTTGTTGTTCGACTTGACTCTTTTTACAGTGTTAGGTATCTACAATGTACCCATACTATTTCCTATTCTAATTCAATTCCCTTAAAATGTTTTTTCTTCTTTTTTCCTTATTTTTTAAATAATACATGCTCATTGTAAAAGTTCCAAAGATACATGAAACAGCAAAAAGAAACGACAACAAAAATCAATGGGATTACCAACACTCAAGGCAAACATTATTATGAGTTTTCAATGCAGGGGTTAAAAAAGTTTTATTTTGCCCTGCTTTTGTTTGTTTTTTATCTCCCTGTACTGTCCCTACCACCACCTCTGCTAGGCAAAATAAATGTGCCTCACACCTTAGTCATCACACAATCATCAGTTTAACTGCTGTATTATCTGATTGGGTAATCATTTAATGTAGACACACTGTGCGCTCAGTATTTACTGTGCCAGATGTTGAGTAGCTATTTACTGGGATATGAATGATCTCATTTACATCTTCCCAACAGTCTTGAGACAGGAATGACTAAACTTGCTTTATAGCCAAAGAAAGTAGGATGCACGTTTTGATAGGAAATACTTTCCAAGATGCATTCTGCCTTTTCAGCTTGAAAGCTACTTTATGAAGGTAAGAGTAATAAAACCAAAACAAAAGCAAAAATTACTCTGTTAGTTGCATAATATCTTACACTGCATTTAATAAATGAATAAAAAAAAACCAAACTCCCCTAAACTTCAAGATTGTTAATCATTGCAGAGATTTTGCAGCCTGGAACTCCGGGTTATTAGTTCTCGTTAGGTGGGCCTTTTTCTCCAGTACACCAGAAGATGAAAGGAGCCACTGGGAGAAGGAGGCCCTGGATAGAAGAAGGGGCTACAATAACGATGGGAGAAGGCCACACAAAGCCATTGATTGCCATCTCTGTTTTTCATACCAGCCCGTAAGGCAGAGTTCCACTGGGATCCTTCAGGCAGCTTTCCATTAGTCCTGAGCACTAAGGATTATAACTGCCATTCAAAAGCACAGACAGGAAAAGGGCACCTGAAATTAGCAATAGTCTCTCTAAGCAACTATATTTTCAAATGGTATAAAAGACAAAGGCAGAGAGTTTTAACCTAGCCGACCCTAAGGTCACTAATGTCGGTCTATGCCTCTGAGCTGGAAAAAAGGCCAATGGCTAGTTTTGATGAATCTGACTGCTATAAATTCCAAAATGGAACTTTAAAAGCTTTTAGTCTGAGATCTTTGTAGTTTTGACCATTTTTCCCCCCAGTGATTTCTTTTGGCTTAATGCGGAAAGGTCAAAAGCAAAAATACACAAAAACTCTACAAAACCAACCCACTGAGACTTTAGCTTCACTACACTAAAATACAAGTAAATGTTTTTCAATGCAGGGTAGAGCTGTCTCTAACATTTTGGAGGCTCTGGGTAAACACACAAGTGGAGACCTCAGATCTGGGCTAGCCCCTCTTCTCTGCCATAGTTCCTTCCTGCCCCACAAAGGCCTTTCATGCAGATGTGTGGACATCCCAAGTCACAAGTTCAAACGTGATCAAACCCCATGCAAATAGCAACCTCTCAGTTTCTCCTCCATATCCAGGGGTGGACACACCACACAACTTCTGGAAGTAGGCCCAGGATTGTTTGGGGAAGAAATTCTGGGGTCCTATCTACCCCAAATGTGGTCTAGAGAGCAAGATCCAAATGCATCTATCCGCTTGGCCCACTGACTCCTCTAAAGCCAGAGGTACAGAGGAAAGTTGCCCAGGCCTAAGGGTAGTACTGATTCAACATAACTTTTGGATTTTACTTTGAATTTGGTAGGCTTCTGGCCTTTTAACATTTCATATCTTTTCACACTTGATTTTATACTTTGGTGAAAATTATAAAGATGGCTCAGGAAAATGTGATCTTGATTGGTATAGACCAAAATGAGCAAAGGAAATCCCTAACTCCATTTTTTTATACCCCCTAAACTCTGAGAGAGGTTAAATATGTGGGGAGAAGAATCAAAGCAGATACAGGGCCAAGATTCCCAAATGGAATCGTGTAAAGCTGGCAATCCCATTGGATAATTCCACCACAGTGGTTACAGTGTGGATTCCGGAATCAGACAGGTGTGAGTTCAAATTCCATTGCTACCATATACTTATTTGAATTAGCATTATTTACTCTGGCCAGTTTGGCACCATGGTTAGAGCATCAGCCCAAGGACTGAAGGGTCATGGGTTCGATTCCTGGTCAAGGGCATGTACCTGGGTGGCAGGTTCTATGCCTGGCCCCAGTCGGGCTCATGCGGGAGGCAACCATCAATGTGTCTCTCTACATCGATGTTTCTCTCTCTCTCCTCCTCCTCCTCCCTCCCTTCCACTCTATTTAAAAATTAATGGAAAAAGATATCCTGGGGGGAGGATTAACAACAACAACAACAACAAATTAACAGTATTTAAACAAATGTTCTCTAATCTTGTTTCCTCATTTGATAATGGGAAGCAAAGGAGAACCTATTTTGTAAGGCTGTGATGAGCATTAAATGAGAAAATGCATGTAAAACATTCAGTGCATTGCCCAGAATATAATAAATGAAATTTACTATATAACCAGATACTTGAATGCAATGTCAGGGCTGGAGTTATGGCCAGATCATTGTTTAGCAAATAACTTGGAAGCTATGACACATGAGTTGGCATTAGTTCATTTTCAGGCTCCCCATTTAAAATTCAGTTCATGCTTTCAATAATTATATATGGACTCTGAATGCCATTCTGAGAATTAGTTGAAAGTGAGCTGAAAGGTAATAATTATGCATTTACTATATTTCCACAGCAAAGAAAACAAAAGCAAAAATAATTATCTAGCTGAAGGAAGTATATCTTGCTAACAAGAAATAAAAATTGTATAATTTTCCTATTTACATACTGTGGCATTTTTCTTTCAAAGCTAACATCAGAATGAATTAATATATGTTACGAAATTCAACTTACAACAATAATGACTACTTTTTGTTGGGTCCCCTTTGTGCCAATCAGTGTAGTATTTGCGATACCAACATCTATCTGGTGTGGTCTTCCTAACTCTCCCCTCCCCCATTTTACAGATAAGGAGACTGAGGTGAAGACCACAAGCAACACAAAGCCCCTGTCCTTCCCACCGAAACTGCGGGGGGGGGGGGGGGGGGCTGCTTCTGAACAAACCTCTCCCTTCCTCCCCCCACCCGCAACTCTGTCAAAGAAAATTGCCTGTCACATAGGCATCATGTTAATGCTTCTTCGGCTTTTAATCCTTTTTTGAGAGACGTGTGTGTGCGCGCGCGCGCATGCTCAGAAGGTGCTTGTCACCCACTGTTCATATTTGTCTTGCTGTAAATTTAATTGAGAATAACTCATGCTAAGTTTTCTTTTGTTGCCATAGAGTTATTTTTGGTGGGTGGAGAAGATGGGAAAACCACTAAAGGAGAAGAAACTTCATTTATTGAAAATGGCACATTGGTTTATTTCTCCAAAACCAGATACTGCTGTGAAAAATAAACCATGGGCTCTGGCATATGTTTTTTTAAAAGTTTGATACAATAAAATTCAGTGTATAATACATCACAAAGGCACTTTACAACTACATTGTTCCTGGCATTAAGGCATATTAACACTTTTAGGAACTTTCAGCTGTGGGTCCTGAGCTTTACAAAGCCTCCTGAGCCTGCAGGACCATCAAACGCAGATGTTCCTTTATACCTGCAATGATTGGCTGATTTCCTATCTTAATCATCATTACTATAGCCCAGAGGCTTTGAGCTGAACATAAGACAAAAAGACATTTTTCAGACCCCCTGTGGGGCAGCCGCTGCAGAATAGAAACCAATTCTCAGGTTACATACCCCTAAGTGCCAACCACAATATATCACTCCCTTGCTCTCGAAGCAAAAGTTACTCAGGGAAATGGAAAATATGGAAAAGCTATTTACGGACAAAAGAAGTAAGCCTGAAAAATGTGTTCCTGGAAAAAGATATATTCCATATCCCCAATTTGCCAAGTTTTGAAGCAATCCACAAGCATACTAGGAAAGAAGAAATAACTTCATTGGCAGTGGTGCTGATGCCCAAAATATTTATCTGGAGAAAGCAAAGAGCAAGCTAAGTCCCTGGTGGAAAAAAAAAAAAAAAAGCATACATGTTTACAAAGAGATATTAAAATGAGTTGCTATTCTTGCGAATAAAAGAGACTGTTCTTGTCAGAGCTACGGCTGCAACACTGAAAGAGAAAGTGCAATTATGTGTAAGGTAACTGCTCTGGGCACACAGTTATGGGCTCAGAAGACAGTAGCTCCTTGCCAGGGAGATAAAGCAAATGTCAACAAGCCAGGCACACTTGAAACATGCAGAAAAATGTCTTGCTCTTCCTCTTCCATATGTAATATGCCATATGACACCGCCATTAAGTCGGCTACTGCGAAAAATAAAAGGACGTTAAGCTGTTGGTTTCTACAAGATAAGATTTGGACAGAGGCAAAACAACAGGGCAGAAAGGAGTCCCGGGGAGGCACAGCTCCCACTTCTTCCCTTCCGAGGAGAAAATGACTTCCCACAGCTTGCTGACCGGAGTGAGCTCTCACCCTGCCTGGAGCCAGGACCTGACTCCAGGACCCCGGGGCTGACCCAGAGCAGGACCTCAGGCGATTATTCCGGGGACTAGGAAACTACAGGAAAGTCACAAGTTACACAAATACAAGTCATGCCTTCTGCATTTGTCTGTCCTGCCAGTGCATTGTACGGCTCTTTCTACAGCGATCCGGTCTTTCTTTCTCTCTCTACATTATCAACAGGCAAGCTAAATGCAAATCTCCTCGGCTTTGGATCCCATCCCGGCAAAATGCAAGGACTACCACCATGCTGAGTTCCACAGTAAAATCTCCACAATGACAATTATTCACAGCCCCTCAGTTCTGTTCACACAAAAGATTGCAATTGAGTCGTGCCTTGCACTGACAGGTTCAGCTCCGTTGGAGCTGGTTACCAGGCAAACTATCTGTTTTAAGATTTACCGAACGCTGGGGAGGGTGCGCTGGGGGTGGGGATAGACAAACCACCCTGTACATACCTCCTTTTGGCAGCTAAGAAAAACAATTTCGTGACAAAGCTCACCCAACAAATGAAACCGACAGAATGAAACCCGAGAAACTTTAGCAACCAAAGAAAGCAGCCTTTCAAGGATCCAGGTGAATAATTGATTTGTCAGGTTTTGTCTCATCTTTTAAGCTATTTCGCTCATTAAAGGGAATTGTGGAATTTGTCAGCAGCCCAAACACTAGCGCACACTTCTGACATCAAGTGCATGTTCTGAACTACAGATTCATTTGCAAGCTTATTCAACAACAACGATTAACTGCAAAGCCAGGGAACTTACCGAGCGCAAAATTATCGGAACAAAGCAGGGAGGAGGCAGGAGGCACTAAAGGCAGCTTCTCCGTCTCCTTGGTGCCAGGTTCTCCAGTCTGCCGTCCGGTTCACACTTGCCTTTATAACTAAGACTCTGACAGAACTCACTAGCGAAACCTGATGAATTATAAAACAGCCCCTCCTAGACTCTCAGATTATACATCGCAGGGGGTGACCATGTAGCATCCTCACTCCCTGGGTACATATATTTCCTTGTAACTCATCCTGATAAATATATCAGCCTTAGAAGCAGATACAGTAATTGGTGTTTGGGATGTACCAGCATTAACCAATAAGATGCTTTCCCACCTCAGTACTGTACCCCCATCCTCGCCTGTATTCCCCCACACCTTGTTGAGGTGGATCCACCCAACCCAGTGGGGGACAGGCAAAGATGGCAAAATGTGGAGGAAAGCCCCTGCATCTCAAGTGCACACATGGCCAGGTGTAGTACTCAGGCTTGATTCTCCTAGTTCTGTAAAGATCAGCCCTCCTATTTGCATAAATGTCACAATCTAGCAAACACATTCTCTCTTCCTGAGCCTCTTGGCAACCAGGAGAGATGTCAGTAGTGTGACAGGGTACATGAGACTCCAGAGCTCAGAGAAGTTAAGGGACTTTGCCTAGAGCTCCCAGAAATTGAGGGATGCCAGGAGCCTTAGAGATTGGATTGTTCGACCTGCTCACTGTGCAGTTGAGGAACCTGAAGCACGGGAGATGAAATAACTTGCTCAGGTCACACAGTTTCCAAGTGTGATTTGAGCCTGAACCCAAACCCAGGTCTTCTGATGTCAAGAGCAGTGTCTTTTTGTCCTACCACACTCCCTCTAGAGCCCAGAATCCCTGAGAATAGACTCAGAAACAGTATATTGATCAAAAAGAAATCCTTAACAGGCAGGCTGCCGGGAGGAAGAGCAGAGCTGAGCTTTTCGCTTCCTCTCTCAAGGTCAGCATCACCTCTTCAGATATCAACACCAGGAAACCTGTTTTCAGTAATAACAGCTAGTATGGAGCCCCTCTTATGTGCCTGGCTCTAACCTTCAAAACATTCCTAGGAGGCAGGTGGTTTTGAGACACCATGCAGATGAAGAAACTGGGTTCAGAGAAGTAGACAAATCCCACAGGATCACAGCGGCTGAGTGGCAGGGCTGGAACTGACACTGGACATCCTGGTGTCCCAGCCCACACGCAACACATCATCCTGTCCCAAGCAGAGCTTCACATCACCTGTCAGAGGCAGGTGAGCAAAGCGAGCAGACTGATCTACTAGGGCCTTTAGGAGAAATGATACAACGATCAGAGGTTTTAAACCACACAGACTTGCCTCTAAGCCCTGGCTCTGTCACTCTCTGCGGAGCCCCTCAGCTCCCCTTTCACCCAGGATTTGCTTCTTACTACAGTCAGGATCTGCTCACCTGTCCCTCACAGAACTCCCTGACATCCCACAGAGAACAGCATCTTCCATTCCTCCATCATGCTCTACTCTCTTGTTGAACTTTGTTTTCACTTGTAGTACTTATCTCTACTTAAATTTATATTGAATTTATTTGTTTATTGCATTAACTTTTGCTGCCTCCCCTGCCCCCTATGAGAACATAAGCTCCATGAGGCCAGGGGTCTTGTCTGTTTTGTCTATGGCACTAGAACAGGATCTACCACATGACAGCTGTTCAAAATATTTATGAAATGAATGTGTTCAAAGGCCCATCTTGACTAATTCTTAGTGAAATATCTTAGTCACTCAGTCTGGTGATGATGACCTCCTGACTTCCCCATGACGCATGCCTCTCGCTAAGGACCTTTTCCATCTCTCTCCAGAAGGGAAGAGGAAACACAAGAAGCAGTACCTGGTGCAGAGCCCCAGTCCCTGCTTCATGGGTGTGAAACGTCAGGATGCTATAAAATCACCACCATCCTGAGCCATGCTCGAACAGTAGTTTTGTATGTTGGCTCCTCCACTGTGCTCTGTCAGCCAACAGGACCAAAGCAGGGCTGACAGAAGGAGGCTCCTTCAGAAGAAAGCAGCACTCACAGCTCCTGAATGAAGACGAGTGGGGAACCATCCCAATAAACACATTTTGGATGCAAAGAAAACCAAAACCAAAACCAAAACACACACACACACACACACACACACACACACACACACACCCCTTACATTACACTTTGGTACTTTACAATGTATTCAGTTTCTCCTATGAATGACTTTGATACAGTTCCAATAATTCCCTGAGACTGGTCAACAGTGTAGGTTACCTTGTATCCCTCCCCAAACTCCTATGTTGAAGTCCTAGCCCCCCAATACCTCAGAATATGAGCTTATTTGGAAATAGAATTGTGGCAGATGTGATTATCAAATGAAAAAGAAGTTATACTGAAATAGAGTGAGTCCCTAATCCAATATGACTGGTGTCCTTATAAAAGGGGGACATTCGTGAAGACTGGAGTTATGCTGACAGAAGCCAGGAGAGAGGTCCTGAAACAGATGATTCCCTTCAGAGGGACGGTGGCCCTGCAGACACTCTGATTTCAGACTTCTGGGCTCCAGAACTCGGAGACAATGAAGTTCTGTTGTTCTAAGCTATCTAAGTGTATAGTACTTTGTAACAGCAGCTATAGGGTATCAATATAGTCAGATATAATCCTCATCTGTGCATGAGGACATTGCAGCCCAGAAAAGCTGAGTAACTTGCTTCAGGTTTCATAGTTCAGAATTAGTAGGGCCTAGATGTAAATCAAAATCCATGAAACTTCAAGGCCCACACAAGGCTGGTCCCTGACCCTTGTTGGGCCCAGGCAGGATGAGAAATATAGGAGACAGTGATTTTCCATCAAGTTAAAATGACCTTCTTTTAAAATTAGATTATGTCCTTTCTACCCTTTGTTTTTTCTTTCTATTGTTTTTGCTATTGGATTGTCTTTTTATTTCTGAAATGATGAGAATAGACAGCAGCTTTTGGTCTTGTTTTTGTTTAGTTTTTGAATGACCTTCATTTTATTAACAAGGTAAAAAGTTGGCCTTTCTATTGACCTATAATTATTCTAAAATGTTTCTGGTCTATGAAATGTAAAAGTTTGGGAACAGCTGTTCTAATGCTGTCTAAATGCTGTCCACTTTCCACAAAAAAAGGAAGCTCTTCACACAGAGCCACATTGGTGGTGGGAAGAAGAATGTTTATCTCCCAATCAGCTGAAAAGACCCCTCTTTGCTCATATATAAAATGTCTGTGCTAATGGTCATGATCTCTCATGCAAGAAATTTGGATAATTCAACTTCCCGATAGTCCTTCATAACTAAATTCAACAAAATTCAGGCGTTTTCTTTTCAAAATCCCATCCTGTCCTGCTCCTTCCCTATTTCTTAATGAAGATTTTTAAATTTCAGTAACATTCTTGACTTGCTTTTGACTTGATCCATTTCCTTTTGGGTTCAGGACGTGTGGGTTTGTGCAAACGTCTGAGGACTACGTGCAATCACCCCTGGTGAGTCTCTAGATCATCACAAAAGCTCTCAGTAAATGCTAGTTCCCTTCAAAAAAAGTGGTAAAGCTTTATTTATCCAGGAGGGAAATAGCTTTAGGACCAAAGGGGATTTAGAGCAACTGGATGACTGGCAAGATGAGCCCACCTGGGGAGTGTTCACAAACTTGATCCACTCAGTGATCCATAAGACAGTTGATGGAAATAGTGTCTGTGTTTTATGAATTCATGTATATATATGCATTTATACATGTATATACATATAAACATTTAAGTAGATGTTGATAAATCATATGTATCATTAATATTAATTTGATTGGTGAGAGTACGTGGACTCTCTTCAGTTTCTGAGAAACCCAGAAGGAAAAAGCCTTCAGACCCATGAGTGTATATTTTCTTTGTTTTACCATTATCTGGTCCCCCATAATCTAATGTATATCCACCAATTTGTCCTATCCTGGGAAAACTTGGTACAAGCAAACTTCAACCCACCTATTTGTCAAAGTTATCTCAGACTCCAAATCAATGAAAGAGGAATTCCTTCTTCCATGAGTATTTATAGAGGACCTATTATGTCCCTGACACTGTCTTGCTCTGTTGGATGCCAGAAGAACAATGCAATCAAGGTTAGATTTTCTGTCTCCGAAGGGGCTATCAGTCCAGGGAGTAACAAGCAGATAATAGCTAACAATACAGCTATATAGCATATTTTATAAGAACTGTCATTAAGGTGCTATAGATGCCCAGAGGAGGGGCATCCATACTGGTCCTGAAGAGGTCAGGTCAAGAAGGCTTCCTGGAAGTGGTGATGTCTAAACTAGGTCTTGATGGATGACTAGGAGATATCCAATTAAGAAGGAGATATTCATTCAGAATGAGAAGCATGTGATGTGCAAAGGTCCGGGAGGCAAGGAGTGGATTACAAATCTCTGGGGGAATGGACTTTAACCTACCAATCAATAACCTAAGTACATGGATAGAAAAAGACTAACTTCAGAGACTGTAGGAATAACAGAAGAATCCATCCTTTTTTCATAAATTTCTTCAATGCCACGAAGGCTAAAGTGGAAAATGTCACGCTTTCCAGTTAGACAGTCCTGATTTAATTCAAGCTGACCTTTATAAGTTGCTTAACTTCTCTGAATTGAACCTCGGTTCCTCATCTGTAAAATAGAGATAATAGGACCTATCTCATACAGCTGTTGTGTTATTATGAAGTTAAAAATTTAAACTATCTTGCTTTTTGCCTGCTATAAAACAGATACCAGAGTTGTTGACTCATGTCCTAGAACTGTCATTGTGAATAAGAACCTACATCGCTCATACCAATTCTTGTTTCCCATTAGGATGCTTTTATTTGTTTTCCTCCTAGACCAGTTGTCTCAAAACTTTGATTGCTAACTTCATCATTTTTAAACATTTGAAGCACAACCCCCATTATCTAAATATTTACAGATGTATTTATAAATACAACCATAGTATTACGGCGCAGTATATACATTATAAAACCTATACCAAAACAGAAATTTCAAGGCTGAGATGAAAAAGTGAATATAAAGAGAAAGGCTGTCATCTTAAATACTCTTGGGATACCTGAACCTACCTTGTAGAATACTAAGTGCTCCTGGAGAGAAAAGACCTACAATCATTTACTCATGGAGCACCTAGCAGCACATACCAAGTACTAAAGGAATGTCTAGGAATTGAAGAGGCAATGCTGGGGCATTAGAACAAAAAAAAAAACTGGGTGTTCTAAACCAGCTTTTATGTTTTTAATTTTAATACATATTTTAAAGATAATAAAAGTTTAATATAGTAGAAATGTTAAGCAACCTAAATGAAACTGCCTCCCTCCCAAATGGCCATGGCAAAAAGAGAGTTAATATATTTGTTTTTTAAAGGATTAATAGTAATAATAACCTTTTGCTGAGCACTTACAAAGGGCAGACACTGTATTTATCACTTCACATCTACTTTTTAATTTGGTTCTTAGAAGAATCAGGATACCACTTTTCTAGAAGGTATCAAACATACTTTGGTATACATTGGGGGTCCATAGACCATGGCCTGCCCATTGTCTGTTTTTGTGATCTCCATAAGTCAAGAATAGTTTTCATTTTAATTGGTTAAAAAAAAAAATCAGTCTGACCGGTATGGCTCAGTGGATTGAGCATTGTCCCATGGACTGAGAGGTCTCAGTTTGATTCCCGGTCAGGGCACCTGCCTGGAATCTGGGCTCGATCCCCAGTAGGGGGCGTGCAGGAAGCAGCCGATCCATGTTTCTCTCTGACATCAATGCTTCCATCTCTCTCTCTCTCTACAAAATCAATAAAAAACATATTTTAAAAAAAATAAAAGGAAGAATAGTGCTTTATGGCATGAAACAATGATATAATATTCAAATTCCAGTGCCCATAAATACAGTAGTATTGGAACATAGCCATACCCATCCATTTAGTATTATCAATGGCTGCTTTACCATGACAACAGCAGAGTTGATTAGTTGTAACAGAGACCATATGGCCCATAAAACCTAAAATATTTATTATCTGGACTATTCCATGTTTACAACATGCTATCCCCTAGTGTATGCAAATGGAGCCCACTGGAATTATGCAGATTACAGGTTGCATGGTTGTAAATCATGGTCCAGATAACATTCCTATATGGAAATGGAAGCTCAGAGAGATGAAGTCACTAGTCATGTAATTAGGGAGTGGCAGAACCAGAGACTTTCAGGACAACATTTTAAGGCTGAAATATGCCCTTGATCCTACATATAGTTGAGGCCCCTTTTATCTGATGACCTCCTCTGGCCACAGGACTTAGCCAGCCACTGCTGATAAAACTCCCCACTGTCTTCTCTGTGCTCTCATGCCCAGGTTTAAATGTTATTATGGCAAAGGAATGGAGGACGGGGCAATGGAACAAAAGCACAATCCTTTCCTTGAGTCTCTCAAATACACACTTGGCCCCTGAGTATGACCATCTGGCTGAGCTGAAAGTGACAAAAAGGACATGCGATGAAATGCTGGAAACCTCATTACTGGCTCTTTGCCTATAGAAACTCAGCCAGCTTATCTTCTTTCCAAAGGAACTTCAAACTTACACTGGCTCAGCTGGTTCATTCCAGGTGCCTGTAACAAGGTGATCTGCCCAGCTGAGATCAGAAGTTGACAGGCCAGACCCTGCAGATGCTTTTCTAGCCTGGAGAATAGGTTTCTTTTTTCCAGCCCTCATTGTACTTCATCCTCTTGGGGTCTCAGTCACTCCGGGATTGTAATCTGGATGCTGTACAGTGCAAATCACAATAACTTCTTCCTGGACAGCATCCTGGAGGCCCAGATACATTAACTTAATCTCTATGGCTGCCCAGTTACAGCCAGAATTTTGCGTCTGAGCAAGAACAACAACCAATGGCAATGCATCACCTATGTAAAGTTATAAGAACAGCATTTGCGTAAATTAATCTCATTGAATACTCCCAGCACATAGATGTTCATGATTCCCATTTTATAGATAAGATACTAAGACTCAAGAGGGATTAAGCAGCGCTTACTTTATATGCATCTGGTGAGTGCTAAGTCTGGGCTTCAAATCTGGAGCTCTCTGATTAAACAAGTATGTTATTTCAATAAAGAAGCCCTCCATGAAGAAGTCAGGTTTAAAAACATTTTTTTTTTGCCATAATGTTCATTAAAAAGCAATCACCCCTTTCATTCTTCACACCCCCAAATCATGGCATGATTATTCTTTACAACTGGAACACAGCACAATATTTTGGAGTTTCAAGATGGGCTAAGTTTAAATTGATTAACAAATCATTTAAGCAACCTGATCCCTCTGCAAATATGTAAAATGGGAATAACCATTTGCCCACCTTGGAGGGTTGTTGTAAGGATGATATAAGAAAAGGGAAGCATTCCATTTACATGAAATGTTCAGAATGGGCAAAGCCATACAGGCGTGAATAGATTCAGGTTTCCTAAGGTTGGGGAGTGGGGCTGGGAGAAAGGGGGAGTGATGCTAATGGGTGTGAGTTTTCTTTTCAGGATGATAAAAATGTTCTAAAATTAATTATGATGATGGTTACACAACTCTGTGAATATACTAACCACCACTGAATTGCACACTTTATTTTTTTATTTTATTTATTTTTTATCTTCACCCCAGGACATTTTTGCATTTATCTTCAAATAGAGTGGGAGGGAGAGAGGAGGGACAAGAGAGAGAGAGAAACATCAATGTGAGAGAGACACATGGACTGGTTGCCACCCACACAACCCCAGCTGGGGCAGGGACACACTGCAACAGAGGTATATGCCCTTAGCAGGAAGCAAACCCAGGACTCTCTGGTCGGCAGGACGATGCTCTAACCGCTGAACTAAACCGGCCAGGGCAGAATTGGACACTTTAAATGAGTGAATAATATGGTATATGAATTTAAAAATAAGTAGATAAAGTGCTTAGCACAGTGAGTGGCACAAAGTAAATGCTTTAGAAACATTAGTTTTGTCATTATTGTTCTGAGGCAGAGACTGGTCGATTCACCAAATCCATTTCCTCTTCTGGAGCACAGACCTAGACTCCACCCTAGAAGTCAGGTGTGGCTTTACCGCTGAGCTCTGCCCAAGCAGATGTGAGCCAAGCCTCATGTTCTCCTTCTTTCCCCCCAGCTGGATGCCCATAAATTCTTTCACTTTGGAAGCCACACGTTGAAGATGGAGGAAACAGAGCATAAAAACAGTCCCAGAATCTCTGCCCCAAGGAGAGTTAAAGATAAGTTTTGGATATTATGAGAGAGAAAATAAACTTTTATTGTTTTTAAACCATTATCCGTCTTGAGATTTGATTATAACAAGAGCTCGTATTATTATAACAAATACATTACTGTTACTTAAGTTTTCTAACCGTTTGAAATAAATTGACTGTGGATTAGCTCTCCATGCTGGGTCTGGGGTCCTGAGCGCATCCAGGAAAGGCTGTTTGGCAAAGACAACTATTCTAGTACTATCAGTCAGTGGACAGTTCGAAGAGGGTACACAGCTTCTAGTGACCTTTCCCAACCTGGGAAGTGGAATCCTTGTTCTGCCCTCCAGTCGTTTCAGGAAGGGCTGAATGTACAGCAGGCAACATGCCTTCAGACCAGGAGCAGCAGTAGGGTGCGGCGAGAACTCAGCAGCCCGTGCCCGCAGCTCTGCACGCCTGCCCTGCTCTCCTTCACGGAGGACACACGCCCCATCGCCTTTTCCTTTGATAAAAAGGAAAACAACACAAAGCAAAGACGTGGCCCTATCAGATGGTGTACCATGTTCGCTCAGTGCTTTTCAAAGCAGAATCCTTCCTTCTCTAAATGTGGGAGGCAAAGAGAGTGATTAGCTCTCCTGGTGAATAACGCCAAAATATTTGATTGTTACTGTCTCCCGTTCAGCCGATTCACTGTCAGAAGGAAAAGCTCTGAGTCATGCTTTAGAAAAGGTGAACAGAGGATAGGCAATAACAACAAAAGGGGGCAGAGTGGAGCGGGAACGACCCCTGGGGGCAGGGTCTCAGGTGTACAATCGCCTTCCCTCTGTCAAAGGTGGCCACCGAGCCTTTGCTGTCTTTCTCACGGGGACGCAGAGGACAAACAGTCTCGTAAAGGGAAAGTGCATTCAGATCTTATAAAAAGAGCTAATGATCCCAAGTGTTTCCTGTTAAGTCCTCTTATAGAGCTTGTTTAATCTTCTCAACAAGCTTAACAAGCTTATTACATAAGTATTATTATTAGCCCCACTTATGAGATAAGGAAAGTGAGCCTCAGAGAGGTGATTGATACAAAGCAGCATCTCCATGATCGCCCAGGTGGTAAGCAGCAGGGCTGGGACTCTAGGGGGCACATCTCTAACCACCATACCCTTCCTGACTGAAGAAATGAAATGTATCACCAAGGCGAAGAGCTCTTTTACATGAGAATCCAGGATGCTCAAAGCCAAGACACCTATCCTTGCTCATTGCATAGGCTCATTGCGTAGGAAGAATGTCCTTCAGGCTGTCTGCATTCAGGCAGATGAATTGCCCGAGAGAATAATGAAACAAATAGGAAAAAGGAAGAACAAAGGCCATTGTCCTGGGCCCCTGAGATGAGCCTGCATGAACATGATTCATAAAGTCATTCACAGACTCAGATCTCATAGGTTTCCAATATCAGATCTGCCGGTAGAAACGTGAACTTCCAGATAGAAAGCAGGTTGTCTTCTTGCTGAAAAGAGCTCCCCTCTCCCGGCACAAACTCATAAAGCAGGAAACAAGAATCTGAATTTCTCTCTGCATCCTCTCTTGCCAGGCAGTTTCTTTTCCCCTCCAACCTCACGGTCCCCTTGTTTCTCTCATTTCTCCTTAGTGTGCTCTATTTAAACCAGATGGAGCAGTAGCCTTGTGAAGCTAGTTCAGAAACCCAGGGGACTCGAATCATAAATAAATAAACAAATGAACAGTCCAGCAACTGGTAAATCAGGCAGGAATGAGTTTAACAATTGAGCTGGAGAAATAGCTGAAAATCTACTCCCTGATGAAAGATCTGAAGGCAACCCAGGTGCTCTTTACTTACCAGGTAACTACACTGGCTTCTTTCAGTAAATCAGGGCCTAGAGAGAGAAGCAGAGGGGAGGTGGTTTCTAAGGGCTGAAGAGATGGTCAGAGGCCCTCTGGCCACTTTGCATTACCAATATGCTGATACATTATCCCATGGTGGCTGTGAAATATTTGCTCACCGCCTATAAAAGAGAGACATTTTTAAGTGTCACTTTTCTTTAAATATATCCTCCTTCCTTTACGTCTTACATAATTCAACTATCATCCCTTGGGAGGCTTAATTTAAAGACAACCCTAAGTTGAGTGACTTCACTGTGAAGGGCTATGGAAGTGATATTTATTTCAGAGTCAGCAGCCGTGTAATGGAGTGTCTATTATATGCCTGACCTCCTGCCAGGTTCTGGGAACACAAACATGAGGAAGACCCAGTTCCTGTCCTCAAGGAGGCCATGGCCTCCTCGGAGACAATGAATTAGAAAACGAAGAGAAAGAAGTGGCACAGGTAGAAGGAAGTGCATAAGGTGTTCTAGTGACCAGCCTAATGAGGGAGGGAGGATGTGTGGGGAGGGCGGAGAACAGAGATTGAGGTTCAGTAAAGGAGACCCCTGTATGTCTGCCTAGAAGACCCTAGAAGCTGCTATCTATCAAGGAGTCAGGTTAAGGTGATGTTTTGGGCAGAGAGAGCAGGAAGAATGAGGGCATCTGTACTAAGTGGTATAAAACAAGTGAATGTTAGGGTCAAGGCAGACACTTGAACCTGGCTGGGAAACAGACTCTGAGGGGGAGAGATGAGAGGCAGGCCTGGGGGTCAGGGGCCAGATCCTTCTCTGCCCGGTGGGTCATATGAAGGAGTGTGGACTCTATCCCCCATGCTTCAAAAACATGATTCACTTTGCACTTTAGAAGATCACTGTGGCAACCATGCAGAGGCTGAGCTGGAGGTGTTAGGCTGGCAACAGTCCAGGTGGAAGGGATAGGCCCGATCTCAGGTGCATCAATGGTGATGTAAAGAAATAAAATGGTGGGGGGGCAGAAGTTAAGAAGGTAAAAATCTGGGCTGGACGTAATGACATCTGGGTTCTAGTTTCAGCTCCAGTAGAGTCTCTTTATGTGACTTGAGAAGAGTCCTTCCTTTTTCTGACTTTGTCTCCCAGCTTGTCAGGTGATGGCAACATTGTGTGGCTGGATGAGAAGACTCTTTAGACATGTGTTTGGTTATTATTCATTCATGGGCAAGTTGGTCAGTTAGGACAGGCACTCATTCCTTGATGTGTGCTTTTTGGGGTCTTGCTATGAAAAAGCAAAATTGTAATACAAAGAACTCAACCAAAGGAAAGATGAGACTTGAAGACCATAAGCGTTCGCTGATCATGTGCTGCAAACAAAATGTGCATCACAAAGTACTATAGAAAGGATGAGAATGGAGATGATCAGTGCATGGTCTCTGCTCTCTGGGAGGGAAATGAAACAGCCTGTGATTAATTCAATAACTACTGACTGAATGCTTATGTGTAGGGTATTAAGTCCATCACAGTAAGGAAACAGGAATAAGGCACAGTCCCTGATCTGAAGGAGCTCACGGTCAGTCACAGACGGAAGATGCATCATTGCTATGAGAGTTGCAAAACACTGTGGGAGCCCAGAGTTGAGAGAATTTGTGTCAAGTCCATCTCTAACCTCTGTCACAGCAAACAGAAGTGTGAATGTCCTTTTCTATGACCCAAGGCTGACAATAGTTCACCTCATGAAAGCAGAGGAAGCAAAAAGTCATTTATTTTACTTTAAACGAAGAAGACCTTCCCATGGGTGAAGTCATATATTTGGTGTTCCATTTAAGAGCAACAAGACGGGCTCTTCACCCTCAAAGAGATTACAGGTTCATAACACTTTGTATTGTGGGAGGAGAAAGCAGACAAGGTTGGGTTCTACTCTTTGTATCAAGCAATCCAAAGTGCCTTGAACAGTGCCTAGTATACAGTAGGTGCCCAATAAATGTTTAACTAAAGTGAATGTGATCAAATTTGTTACTTAAATAAAGAAAATGGCTCTGGCTAGTGTGGTTCAGTGCACTGAAGGGTCTCAGGTTTGATACCTGGTCAGAGCACATACCCGGGTTGGGTGTTTGATTCCCAGATGGGTGTGCAGGGAGGCAACCAATCAATGTTTTTCTCTCTTACAATGATTTCTCTCCTTCTCCCTTCCTCTCTCTCTCTAAAATCAATAATAAAAAAATAAATTAAGTAAAAAATAAATAAAAATTAAAAAAAGAAAGAAAATGAAGTTGACTCTAAAATAATAACATACTTGATATTAAAGAATTCACTTAGGATAAATTACTTTTATGTAAGAAGTCATTAGTAATTAATCAATTCACAGGCAACTGGCTTGTTGTGATACTAATACAAACAAGGTTTCTAAGCAGCAGGTTTACTCACATTCCCTAAGTTGCTCACTTGACAAATGAGATAACATATGTAAAAAGCTTCGAAAAGAAAATTTAAAGGTGCTAACAATGCAAGTGCAATTAAAAAATAACAAGTACCACATTCTGATAATTGCTTCCTGAACAGAGAGGCCCAAAGGATTGAGATCCAGCTGGTATGACATCAAATTTGAGATCTTTGACCACTAAGAAATGATTCCAAATAACTTGCGATAGGCTTGGCTCATGGACTCTGCAGAGGTGGCCACCATGTTGCCCAGCCCTGGGGAGAGGAAGCTATAGTAAAACAGTGGCTTTGCATAGGGGCTTTTGGTCACAGTCTGGCTTGGGTGGACATCTGGCCTCAGCCACTTACTAAACTGTTATGACTTTGGACAAGTCACTTAACCTCGCTAAGCCTCAGTCTCTGCAAATGAAAATAATAATGCCGATTTCCTAGGGTTGTTACAGAGAGTACAAGAGATAATAGATGTAACATGCTTATTACAATGCCTGGCGTATAACAAGTATGGTAACTATTAATATTATAATTAGGATTAATGAAAGGGAAATGTTCTTTCCAAAATTGGCTAAAAAACTTGTTTCACAGATTTCTGAGACTGAAAAAAAAGATGATGGATTTGCAGAAGGAGTGGGTGTTTCATTTTAATATAATTGTAATGTACTAAAGAACATAGCAGAATCTTGTGCCAATCACAAACCCTTTCTCATAGTAAGATTATTTTGTGAGTGAACCTGGGCTATATGTAGAGTGTCTTTTTAACTATGTACTTCAACGTGCTATTGGTAGCAGGGGTCTCCTCTGAATGAGATTTAATGGTATAATACAAGGAACACTGCAAAGACATTGATTTGAATCTCACCTCTGTCACTTAATGACTGTATAGGCTCTGGCAAAACACAAACCTTGCTGATCCTGTTTCCACAACTGTAAAATAGGGATAACAAGTGTACTTATAGTTCGCATGATTTTAAAAGATTACATGAGATCATCATCATCTTTACTGAGCTTTTGCCAAGTTCTGGCAACCTTCGCTGAATTATCTCACCCTTACCACATCCTATGTTGCCTTTCAGAAGTGTGGTTGTCAAGTCAGAGTCTGTAACCAAAAGTTCAGAACCAACCAGCTGGGATCCATTGAGTGGACAGACAGAGGGCTGATAAATGATGACCAAAAATATCAGTAGCTTTTGCTACTTGAACAATAGCTGGGTCTTTGACAGGTGGACAGTAGTCTGCAGATAGAAGTCTAGTAGGGCAGAGGAAAAGTTCTGAATATACATAAACATCAGAAACTTTGGGATCTGCAGTCAAATCTCAAGTTTCTAAAGCTTATCACAAATAACAACTCCTAAAATGTCTAGAGAAAACATCTAAAGAGTCCCAGTAAAGACAGACATGAGCAGAGGGATAGGACCCCAAATGTGTCCAGTGGGTTGAAAAGGATGGAGAAAAGAAAAAGTACATCAAAATGCTCTGCTTGAAGCAGTCCACTCTGAGCAGAGCCTTACTAAGACGGAGATATGAAAGGGAGCAGCAGACAGAGGGGGCTGCTGAACCGGGGGGCGGGGGGGAGCACTGTGGCCTTTGTGAGACAATCTTCAGATTTGTGTGACCTCTGGTTCAGAGTTAGATCCCATGGGGGAGTTTTTTCTTTCTCTTAAGTTTAAGAAACTTATTTAACCTTCTCTGCCCTGGTTTCATCTTTAAAAGTGAAACATAATAAAATTATGACATACTTTACATTGGGCGACTACATACATTGCAAAAAAAAATGAAGAAGCATTCTATGCATCGGCATAGAAAGATCTCCAAGACATATCAATAAGTGCAAGGAGAACAGTGCAGAACAGAGTGTATAGGATGCTCCCTTTGCTGTGGAAGAAAGTAGTTAAAAGAAAAAATGAATGTATATGTACATGATTTGCTATATTTGCAAAGAAAACTCCAGAAAGATGCACCACCCTCCCCAAAATAAAAAACAAACAAAAAAACGAAACTAAAAATAATGCTTAGATATATAAGGTGAATGGGGACAAGAGAGAAAAGAGCTTTTTAATAAATACCTTATAAGAATAAAATATTTAAATTATTTTGAATAATAAACTAAAGCTAACAATTAGTACATACTTCCTAAGGTTGTTTTGAAGATTAAATGGAATAATGTAAAGAGCTTAGCATGGGGCCTGATGCACAGCAAGCATTAACTACATATTTGTGGGGATTCTCATCTCTTCTTGAGAAAGAGAGTGCAAAGGAGTGCATCCTTGGCCTCTACTTTCTGCTCAAGGGCCAAAGAGAGCTGGACACAAGTGGCAGGAGGCTCTCGTTGAAGCTCAAGGAGCAGAAAGGCCATGATGTCCTGGTTTGATCCTGTTATCCAGCCCTAGTCCCAGGGACTCAGGGCAAAAAGCCCACCCAGAAATAAAGATAGAGCCTTCACCCAGGAACTTGAACACAGTGAACAAAGGGCGGGAAAAGGTAGAGACATGCAATTCCAACACAGCACAGATCTGTCCATGATGCCAAGAGTTAGAAATGATTTAAAAACAAGCATGCCTCAGAACAAAACCTGAGAAAAGATGAACAGATGCCAATGAAATGTCACTTTCTTTCACTGTGTTGCTAAAAAAAGCTTCAGTGTCCTTAAAGCATACATTAATCAAAAATGCCACAGTGGAATGGAAATAATTTTTGAAGAATCTAGTTCTAAATAGAACCCTTTATACAGTCACAAAATTTAATAATCTACATTTTTTTTGTTCCAGCTGCACTGGAAAAGAAGATTTAATAATTAGATACAAAAGGTAGGAAATACAACTAATCACAAGTATTCAGATATTGTAACCCAAATAATCACTCTAGTAGTCCCTGTTTTACTTAGGGTCATGCTAAGTAGCTGAGAAAATAAAGACCCCAATTCTTAGTTCCTTTAGGATTAAAACACACATAGCGTTTAGAACACAGAAAAGTACTATTTTAGGCCCTTGTTGGGGAAATAGCACACAACAGGCTGTCTTGATTTTGTTAGATGCTTCCTCTAAGTAGGTCTACAAAAGGAAAGCAGGCAGATTTGAGGACAAATCCTAGTTCTATCAATCATTAGTTAAGCAATTTTAGGCAACTTACTGAACCTTGCTGAACTCCAATTTTCCCATCAGTAAAATAGGGGTAAATAAAATGCTACCTTTTGAACGAGATAATGTATTTCATTAAGATGCTTAGTACAGTGCCTGGGCTATAGTAGATGTTCAGGAAATGTTAGCCCTTATCATCATCTATCTTTTCATCCATTCATCCATTCACTAAACCATCATTGATTAAGAACCATTTCAGGTCAAGCTTGGGGTTAGGCAAAGGAAATCCAAGAATGAGACACAGTCCTTGTGCACAGGAAGTTCTCAGCCCATGGGGAGGTGAACAAAGGAGGCAATATGGCATTGGGGATATTTGAGAAGTCAGTGCCAGCCATATGGGGTCATAAAGAGAGGGTGCTACAAGGAGGAGGAAGGGGCTTCCTAGAGAAGCTGATGCTTGATGTGGGGCTTAAAACATATACATGCAAGACAGATAGGATGAAGCAACAGCAGGGGCAGAGACGCTGGTAGGGAGGGGCAAGATGAATACCATGAACAGGCCCGAGGGGATGAATAGCCAGCCTGAGAGGGAAGGCCAGCGAGGGCCAGGAGGCTCAATGCATAGGGCTGAGTACACACAAAATTTCTGTAATTTGGTGTGTTTGACAACTCAACTCCTTTAATTAGAAGCTGAGAAATAGCCCTGGAATGTCTGCCAGGGGAATGTCTCAAGAGTGCTCCATACTATTATGGAAGAAAGATAATTGTGCCCTATCTTAGCCAGGCTTTCATGATGCCTGTTGAAAGAACATCTTGTCTGGTCTTGCCAGAAACTTACCCTTCTTTGCCTACTCAGAGTTGACTTGGGATCAGGACTTTATAAGCAAATTCTCCCCCCCCCTCCCCGCTTGCTTATGAATCTTCTCTTAAATAGGTAGTTCACTTCAGTACACAAGAATTAAGTGTCAGTATTGGTTAAAGGGAATGTAGTAAAATGGAGGGGATCAAGACACAGTTTCAAATATCTTCTCCTTTACAATGATGTGAACTTAGGAATTTTAAAAATCTTTGTGAATTTCAACTTCTTTATCTATAAAGAGGTAGAATTTGATCTACCTCATGGGCTGGAATAACGAATGCCAAATATCTAAACCAAGCCTGACACAAATGACGGCTATTGTTACTACCAGTAAAAATAAAGTAGGTGATTTGGACAGCAGCTCTAGTAGACAGAAATCTGAGTCCATTAGGGCAGGAGGATGCCAGGTGTGGGTAGCAGTGGAGGAAGCCAGGTTGGCTTGCAGTTCTAAACTGTGCCATGCTCTGGCTGGGCTGGAACAGACAAAGCTGTAATTCCTGTGTGTTGAACCGAGGTTGCAGACATTGATCTCTCTCTCTCTTTCTCAGCAGACTAAAAGCTTCCCTTAGCTAGGCTGAGCTTCATGGACCTACAGTCACCAAAGCATATCCTTTCACAAGTTTTCAAGTTACCTCAGGTCTCTAGAGCTGGAGCAGAAAGAAGGGCTAGCAGCCGAGGCTGGCTAAATACAAGCAATTTTTTTCTGTAGTCCATACAGATGTACTTGGGAGACGATGTGACGGAAAGAAAGCAAATGCACTCTGTTGCTAAGGAATTGCAGTTCTTCCCAAATACACTATAAATTATAATATGGATCGATCCAGCCCCCAGTGGGAAAAATACATTATCCTCTATGGTACATCTGTGCTATGCAAGCATTTCATAGACAGGACTGAACTCTCACATAACCCTAGAAAAACCACATGCTCTTGCCTTTTAACCCAATATCTTTAACTGGTGAAAGCTCATTACTGCTGTAGTCCACAAATGTTTTATAATGAAGGTCACTTGTGATTGACTATAAAGGAAATCACTCTTAACACTGCATAGAAATCCCATAATCTAGATCCTGGTAACCCAATGATGGAAAAAACAGTGACCAACAAACAAGACGCACTTTTTAAACCTAATGTTATAATATTTAATGCCAACCATTAATAGAATGGTGCACATGAAAATTTCAGCAAAGAAAATTATTTTATACTTCAAATATTTTGTATGCCAACTATCATGAAAAGCTTTGGTTTTCAGAGGGGAGCTATGAAAGCTACCACATCATCCAACGTAAATGACCCATAACAAACGAACCTAACACTTATCATGACAATGTTATTTACAGTAGTAAAAAAATCAGAAATGACAACAAAGCTGGGGACAGGGCAGGGAGGGTGGGAGAGGGGGGTTTCAGTTAGGGAAAAAGGAGAAACATCTGTAACAAAAATAAATAAATTAATTAAATAGAAAAAAAATCAGAAATGACCTAAAGGCTTAATAATGGCAAATTAGTTAAACCAGTAGTGTCATATCCACATAATAGAATCCTAGTTCTCTTTAAAATTAACTTTTACTAAAAAAAAAAAAAAAGTAATGACATGAGGAAATGCCTACAAAACATCATTAAATAAAAAGGAAGTTTCAAGTTCTGTGTATGATATAATTCCAATTTTATAAAATGTAGAAAAAAGTTATAAAGACCTACAAGAAAATCAATAGGTTATTACTTTCTGCTTCTTCTTCTTTTTCACTCATTGTTTATATAATTAGAAAAATACCAATAAAATATTCTTTTAAAATATTTAATTTTCTAAGGAAAACGTTGATGGACAGTGGCAGTATGGAAAAGAATGCATCTGAAAATATGAAAAATTTTGTTGACTTAAAAAATAATGTAACATGTGAAATAATATTGCTAAATGCCTTTCTATAATGTAACGGAAATAAACCAGGATAGAAATGTTTAATATATATATATGTATCCTACCCTATATATTTTATGCATAGAAATGGAGTGAAATAAAATAAGCTAAAATGTCAAACAGTAATTACCTCTGGGTAGCAGAAATTATGGATCATTTTCTCTATCCTTACTTTCCTTTTCTTTTTAAAAACATGCTTCTGTATCTTCCAAAGTTTCAACAATAAACACATAATGCCATAATCAGAAAAAGAATGTTATTTTTAAAAAATATAAGCTGAAAAAAACAATCTTGCCTTAAAGTCCCTCAAATAGTAAATTCTTCAGACTAAACTTCTGATCCTCTGAATCCAAATCTACTTTACTTTCCATACTGCTAACATTCTAAAAATACTATGTAAACACAAGAAAAAAAATTTCTACACCAATTACGTAAGGTAGAAACAGTCACACTTCCTGTTTACTTCCATTATTATTTTTAAAGTACATCATTAAAAAAACAGATCCCCTGGCAATAAATTTTCTTTATGGAAAAAAACACACAAATTCAAAAGCACTATTTTATATGGAAAAGAAAAAGACTATTTTATATGGAAAACTGGATCTAATGCTTGGAAGGCAAAGGAAGGTAGATTTTTCAGCCATTATGTAAACACGAATTTTCGTCACTTAAAAATTTATTCAACAATCTAAATTCAGCTCTTATTCTATGTCAGGTATTATTCTAGTTGCCAGGGATATAGAGGCATCTACGCATCAGATTGGAGAACAAGCATTCCTTTTGCAGGACATACTAAAGCAATGGCTTATGACCACTAAGTGAAGATGTAACAGAAGAGATCCTAACATGTGAGATGGCCCATTTCTTAGTCTCCCCAATTCTCATTCCCTCAAGCCAACTTCCACAATGCCCTGGAAATCAGAGACTCATTCAAAGACTTGCATGTATAGTTCATTTTGATCAGTGATCCCAGGGAAGAGAAGTGAAGAACCAGGGGGAGAGAGCTTGGAAGAAGAAAAGGCAATACAAGGGTGTGTTGTCAGACTATTCACTATTGTGGACAACTGGGACTCAATCTCTCTAGGACCTTCTAAGGAGCAACCATGTGCAGTTCAGAACTCTCTCCAAAGGATGAGGATGGGAGTCTCTACCTACCAGTTCTCTCATGCCTCAAGACCTTCAATTGTCAAGAGTTGCCACAGAGGGAGTCAACGCCCTTGCACTTCCAGTTTTGTGCATGCAAGAATGGTGAGTGGAATTCTGGGCAGAAAGCAGAGATAGATGTGCCAGCTGAGGCCAGGTGGTGTCTGGTTACACCTGCATGAAGCTGGTTGTTGCAGCATCACCTTCTTAGTTTAGCAGAAAGATATGAGGCTGAATGAAGAGATGGCACCACCTGTAGGGTTCCTCTAAGCCATCTGAGGGCATGAAAATAACAATAACTAACATTTGCTGAGCATGCAGAGAAACTTTGCACACATTTTATCACTTAATCCTCAAAGTCGACTCCATGAAGGAGACTATACGTTCACCTCTTTTTACAATGCAGCGAAACATGTTTTAAGGAGCTAAGTGGTCTGAAGTCATCGATAAACGTTGGCCTGAAGATGAAGCTGAGGACTGGCTGTGGAGCCCACGTAGACGGCTGTCTCTCTCAGTGCCTTGAGCATGCAAAGGTCTCCAAAATGGGAAATTAGAAGTAGAAACTCATTGCCCTTTGGAGTTCCTATCTCTGTATCCGCCTCTGACCAGAGTGTGAGTTCCTCGAGGGCAGGTTTTTTTGCCTCACTACGTTTGCTCACCAATACCTGGCCCTGTATGAACTTGAACAAGACACAATGCTTGTTGAGCCTACATGAGTGTCTATTCCCCCAAGCAGGCTGTCCTTGAGAGCAGAAACTGTGTCTCATTCATTGTTACATCCCAGCATGCAGCATATTTGTTGACCCTAACAGGATGGAATTTTCTGGAAGGCAGAACATATGCTGAGCATATGACTTTGAGGATTAAGTGATAAAATGTGTGCAAAGTTTCTCTGCATGCTCAGCAAATGTTAGTTATTGTTATTTTCATGCCCTCAGATGGCTTAGAGGAACCCTACAGGTGGTGCCATCTCTTCATTCAGCCTCATATCTTTCTGCTAAACTAAGTTAAGAATGTGGACTTTTTGTCAAATGGGCCTGGGTTAGAGCCTCATCTTTGACCTATTGACAGCCTTACTAGCTACACAATTTTGAGTAAACTATGTACTAATTTTTCTAAGCCAAGGTTTCCTCCCCATCTGTAAAAACATGTGATACTAATTGCGTGTCCATCATGGGGTTACTGTGAAGATCACATGAGATGTACATAAAAGTATTCATCATCAGAGCCTAACATATGGCAAAAAGGCAATACATATTAGCTATTGTTATCATTATTAAAAAATGTATGCTGTTAGTGTTTATATTTGGAGTTCCTAAACTAGATGCAATGAGTTTTGGAATGTCCACTGTGGTACCTATGGGGAAAGCTCTAGAACATAAAGTATCTAGAAGATGGACAGTATCAGGTGCTCAATAAATACTTGTTGAATGTTAAATAAAGCCGTGAGCCACATTTGCTTTCGGCAAGATTCATCAGCCCACACACTGAAAATGAGTAAATGCATCACAGGTTGCTAACTAACATCTGGCAGGAAGGAAATAGAGCCCTGAATTCCGACTATGGACAAGGAGGAGCAACAGCTGTATAACCTGTGCAAGGTGTGCTGCCATAAAACAAGGCCAGAAATTTGGGACTTACTCTTAATATGATCACAATATTTAAAAGAAATATTTGAACACATATACCCCCCCATTAATATACTTTATACTATGGTAAAAATTTACTTTGCAATATTCCCTGTCTTGTTTTTATTATATAACTATATCTCTTCTTAAAACACTTGGTTAATTAGTGATATTTAATTATAAAATGAGTCTAGATTCTGAAGATTTAGGTATCTATTTTTGAGCCAACGTTTGATAGGAGGTAGACCCCAGTTTCTGAGAGAGGAATTGGGTGGCTGAAGGCCAATGCCCAAGGCGTTGTGGGAATAGTGGGCACTCTCTTTGGGTCATGTTGGAAAGAACTGATTTGCATCCCATCTCTTTCACAAACTAGCTGAATGACCTTGGACAAATTATTTCTTGTGTCTGAGTCTGTTTTTACAGTTTCTAATACGAGGTTGCTGGTGCCCATCTCCCTGACTTCACCTGATGAGTTCCTGGGAGGACAGGCAGAGCGCTAGAGTCTGGCCCGTACCCAACCACTGCCCTTCCAGAGAGGTAAGAGATGAGTGTGAGCACTGGGGTAGCTGCCAGTAATGGTCATTCTATTAGCCCCCTCCCCCTTCAATCTGGGTCATGCATCCTTCATCAAGGAAAAGTCTTCCTGAGAGGGGAAAAAAAAGTTCTCAAATCAGAAGTGCATATGAACAAATTTTGTGAAACAATTTTATTTTTAACAAGATTGCTCATTAAGCAACAAACCACATTGTAAAGTTAAACTCAACCTCAGCAGGCTTCCTGGCCAGCTAATCTGGCAGACTTTTAAATCACCCTGGCTGGAAGATGAATACAGTGTTTCGTTCGGCATCATTAGAATTACCACCCTGGTGTTGGTAATATTCTTTAGACTGCCCATGATGCTTCGAGGCTGAGCTGCAAGTTTAATTTAGCTTTCTGAGCATCTGTGGCGATTTTTTTTTTCAACAAAGAATTTGAGGTTACATAACTATCTTGGCTTCTGCTTCAGAAGGTGAACCTTGGCTCTCTAAACAAACTGTCAATACAGTTCCCCAGAAGCAGAACTTGTTGTACCTGGAAGTAATCTGCCCCAAATCGTTTGGAAGGTAACAAGATGGCTCTTGACCTCTCTCGGTACTTGGCAGGAGAAGCAGGAAAAAGAAGGTCCCAAGCATAACTAGGTAGTCATTGAAAGGAGAGATACAATCTAAAATTCCCACCAGCCTTTCTTTTTCCAAACCCTTTCTAACTTTACCGGATTGCTGTCCATACTTCACTGGCATGGTCTGTTCCTCCTTACCAGTTACTGTTGTGCATAGGCACTTTGCCAAAGGTTTCAGAGAAGGGTGTTAAACAAAGGGAAAACATAACATGATGAAAACAGGGCTCTAGGGAGCAAATAAGAGAAGAATAATGAGGTGAATATATTGTCCTGAACTGTTCGGTTTCACACCTGCAAAATTAGGTTTGAATTAACACCTAATCCCAGCCCACAAGATATTTTCCATCTACTCAAGGGAAGACACATAAAGCAGATGATTTCTGTAGAACATGTCAAGTGCTAAAATGGATATCTTTTAGAAACACAGAGGAGGGGTACAGGAAGAAGTAGGGGGTAATCAGAGACTGATTACCAATACTATACAGTTCATATTCATGTACCTATGTGCAGATGTGGATGATGGAATCAAAGCTTATAATTGGTACAGGGACCTTCTTGTAGTTAGCATAATTCAGGGCTTAGTCTTGTACAGAAATTTTCTAACTTCAAATTCTATGTGTTTATTCAGTAGTGACAGGGAGCTGAGGGCATAAGGAGGGGGTTCATATCAATATATTCAAGAAATAAAACTAAAATTTAAAAGGCTGGAAAAAAGGGGGTGGTGTTAAATTTCTGTGTTGCAAAATGAAAAGGTTCTAGAGATCTGTTGCACAATATGAGTATACTTTTCATTACTTAAATGTATGTTTCAAAATGATTAAGATGGAAAATTTAATATTATGTACTTTTATTGTGATTAAAAACCTAAAGTGTAGTATTAATAAAGTGTCACAGTAACGTAAATATGCTTATACCTATCATTGATAATGTAATAAACATAGCTAATATGTGTGGAGCACTAGCTGTCTGCGGGGGTCTGTGTTAAACATTTAACATGGACCATCTCTTTTATTTTCACAGCCTCCTTTGACAAGTGCAAAACCCAAGGCTTAGGTTAGGTAACATGCCACCGGTCTCACACAACCTGAGCCCGAGTAGGCCTGACTATACAGGCATGACATCCACAGTCACCTCCCACATGAACTCCCTTATTGCACTGTGCAATCACAGTGTGCAATTAAGATCAGGTGTACATTCTTTTCGTCTTGTGCATGAGAAAAATTAGACGAAGAAGACGACGACTCATCACTTGTCAAATGAAGTCTAGGATAAACTGTTTCAAGGGAAAATCGCGTGGGACAGGGTCTGCAGACGCCATGACCACTAGGGTCAGTAGCAGCGGCTCTGCACTGCTGAGACTAAGTCAGAGAAGCAGCCTCTCTGCATTGCCCCTCATGGAGATGCCTCTGCGGCACCACTTGGTACAAAAAAAGATCTTCTCAGGTAACAAGATGACGTCCCCCTGTGCCTTGATGTCAGGTGAGTCATTTTGCCGTCATCAAGTAGCAGGCATCTCAAGGTAGATAAAAGTTCACCCTGTGGGAGCTCTACAAGTTTCCTGGTGAATTTTCTGTTTATTCTGAAGTAAATGCTTTTGACATCCCAGTTGAAGTAAATGCTTTTGACCACGTAGATAGCTTTTGGAGTTGTGAAGGAAGTTGTAGGCAGAAGAACGTCCTTGGACACCAAGAAGAAGGTCACTGGGTGCAAACACCATGTCTACACCCCAGCCACGGAGGGCAAACTAAGAGCGTGGGTGTTTTCATCACACAACTTTATATCTGGGGTACACGAAGTCTTGCTAATCCAAGTGTGGTCCATGGACAAGCAGCAGCAGCAGATGCTCACCTGGGAGCTTGTTAGAAACAGAGAAGCTCAAGGCCCATCTCAGAGCTGCTGAATCAGAATCTGCATTTTGATAGGATCCCGAGATAATTCTTATGCGTGTTAACATTTGAGAAGCCCTGATATAGAATGTATACATCCTTACTTTTAAAAATTTAGTGTCTACTAAATATGTTTAATTATAAACTAAAGTGCCATATAGAAAGGAAGTGATAATTAAATATACTAGGCAAAATTATCATAATAGTTACACAATGCTTTCAAGCAGTTTTTCTACTTTAATTGTTTTAACCACCTTTAAGATCTTACCTGTCTCCTTACTGATAAGAAAATTGTCCAAAGAAGGTAATGAGATCACATCTCTTAGGGCAGCATTTTAACCTAGGAATTCCAGCTCCCGAGAACTGAGACTGGCATAAAGGGTGAGGTTTGCATAAGAGAGGGATGTCCAGCGTAGATAAAGAACAGACACACAAGCACTTGAGGACTGGTATGTGAAAGTATTTTTCAGGAGAAGGCTGAAGAAAATATTTACATGTTGGGTTCACGTGCCCACAAGAGCAGCCTGCAGGAAGAAAATAGGATGATGGAAACCAGATTGTGAAAGCTTAGGCCAAAGGGTTTGGCTACTTGGTATCTCAGCACAAGCAAGGTATTTTCAGAAGAGAAATTATTCCAGTTTTATTCATTAAGCTTTTATTGTAGATTTTAATATGCAATGGTAAGTCTGCTTTAAAAACCAGAGATGGATACATTCTAAGAAACATGTTAGCAAGCTCTCTCTCCATGGCTGCACTATGCCACCTGCACCTTCTGTAATTCTGCACCTGCTTCCCCAACTGCTGGCTGGATCCCAGGAGACTTGACATCACTGTTTTCAATGGGCACAGAGCATTAGCCAGAGCACTTGAGAATGTGCAAGGATGAAGAGCACTAGCTAGGAACACAGATGTCTTTTAAGTAGGGCGTTGGGTGGATGATTCATCTCTAGAGTATCAAGAGAGTGTGGGGTAAGTAGAGTTGCCAGAGTGGACCTGAAATATATGTACTATTAGATCAATGATGTGTGACTGTGAAGTGTTTTTCTACAAAGGTTCACAGGTACAGAGCACCTTGACTCCTAAGCAATTTCTTAACAAAACATAAAGGGTTACAGTTTAAATTAAGAAAAGGAAACACAAATGTAGCAGTATAAACCCTAAAAGATATCAGTTTAATATTCTCCGAAGATGGAGGAAAAGAGATGAGAAATAAAGGAAAGGGAAACAGAGAATTAACATGTAGACAGATGCAAGGGAAATAGGGAGGAAAAAAAGATAAAGGGTAACAGGAAAAGAAGCTATGGTGGGAAGACAGTCTATTGAAAGTTATCAAGTTTTTAGCATCCATTTTCTACTTCAATAAGTGACTTAACTCCTGTGATAGATATTCCCATTTCACAGACAAGAAAACAGACTACTAGAGATTAAGTGATTTGCCCAAAATCACTTTGAAAAGGGTTATTTAACATACTAATTGCTGATAATTACAATGCTAAATCCTCTGGTTCAAATGTGAGGATCAAAAGCTCCTGGACTCCCTGGTATTTTGGCAAAGAATCCTCAAATCTACCAGGCGCCAAACATTGCATAGACTAAATCAGTAATGTCTCCAACATACATGTCCTACTAAATGTTAAATGTACATAGGTTGCACTGTAATTAAATATACATTAAGTTTAATTCAATGTATCACTGTATCATTAAGGTTATCACTACCAACAAAATCTAAAAATACTGTCATTCTCAGGTCCTTATAAAGGGAATCTTTGTATTCAGAAAGTCTGGGGAGGACCATGAGTATAATCCTAATAGTGTTCCACACAGAAGAGGGTAGCGAGAGCACCCAGCTGAGGCCTACATCTGATGTCTCTATCCTTTATAGTGACAACCTTCATCCCTGTTTTCTTAAGGATTGTCCTTCCTCCTATCCATTCTGTTCACAGCAGAGATAAATAATTTTTTTCCCAATGGCAAAATTGATCCTGTCACTATCCTGCTTAAAACCATTTAACTGGCCCCACAGCCTCCAGAAAATCAAACTCCAGGGAGGCATAAAGTTCCTCTGCCACCTGGGTGGTCCTCAGCAATCCAGGCTCCCTCAGATATGGGTCCAAGCTCCAACCTACTGAACTGCTTTTGCTTCCTGGGACAGACAGGCTGAGAGCTCCTTCTACTTAGTGTTCTTCCTTTCCACTCATCAGGGCTCATTTCGTGCAATTTCACATCCGAGCTTCCACACTTCTTCCAGGGAGCTTCTATGATTGTATCATCAAGCTGAGTTGGGTTCCTCCCTCTGCAGCCTAAAAGACTCCCATAGTACTGATCACACTGCATCACAATGGCCCCATAACTGGATTCTAAGCTCTGTGAGGATGGAGACCATGTCTGCCATGTTTCTCAGTACCTAGCAACATGCCTAGCATATAGCAGGTGCTCAATAAAGCTATGCTGAATACATTTTTAAACTTCATGCAAAGCGTCTTATCTCCAGAGGAGGGAGCACAGTTTTTGTTTGTGGGGTTTTTGTTTATTTTAATTCCATAAAGAAGAAAACTACACATCAATAAATCCATAGTCAGAGCCTCAAGCATAAAGACATTAAAAATAATTACAAGGCCCTGGCTGGTTTGGCTCAGCAGTTAGAGTCACAGGTTCAGTTTCTGTCAAGGGCACATACCTCAGTTGCAGTCTGATCCCTGGCCCTGGTTGGGGTTGCACAGGAGGCAACCAATTGATGTGTCTCTCTCACATGGATGTTTCTCTCTCTCTCCCTCTCTCTCTCTCACTCTCCCTCCCACTCTATCTTAAAATTAATGGAAAATATCCTCAGGTGAGTATTCAAGAAAAAAATTACAAGGAAGCCAGCAGCCCTGGCAGCGTGTCCAGGCTCCTTGACCCAAGGCTTAGGTTAGGTCTCTTACCCTTGTGTCCTGGCTTTCCTTACCTAACCAGTGGAATTAATACCAGTTGCTTAGCCCTGGCCGGTTTGGTTCAGCGGTTAGAGCGTCGGCCTGCGGTCCAGAGAGACCCGGGTTCGGTTCCCGCACCTCGGTTGCAGTTTGTCCCCGGCCCTGGTCGGTTGTGCGGGTGGCAGCCACTCGATGTGTTCCTTTCACATCGATGTTTCTCTCTCTCTCTCTGTTCCTCTCTCTCCCTCCTGCTCTATCTGAACAAAAAAAAAAAAATGAAAAAATGTCCTCGGGTGAGGATTAAAAAAAAAAAAAAAAAAAATACCAGTTGCTTAGTTTTTAATTTCTACAAGAACTTCAGGGCCCTGCGGTAATTTTTATAGGAGCTGGTGATAAAATTTTATTAATAGTTCAATGAGCGTTGTGTTAGATATACTACGTTTTTAACATGGAATTTATTTAATAGCTATCTTTGGGGGAGTGCACTGTTCAAAGTCCTTTCCAAATGCTCTTCAACGTGCATGCCCAAAAGAAGTAGATCACTGGCACAAGACTGTACCCATTTTGTAGATAGAAACCTAAAGACAAAGTCAGGAATTATTTCCTCTTGAGCACATAACAGAAGGTTTTGTAAAAGGGATCCCCCAGCCCCCCTTTTTCCCTTTTGCCCCATTGTACACACTTCCTTCACACCATAATGAATGTGTTATTATGTTGTTTTTATTTATTTTTATTAATTAATTGATATTTATTTAATTCTCACCAAGGACATTTTTGCATTTATCTTTAGACAGAGAAGGAGAAAGAGAAAGAGAGAAACATCAATGTGAGAGAGACACATTGAGTGGCTGCCACCCATACCACCCCAACCAGGGCTGGGGACAAACTGCAACCAAGGTACATGCCCTTAGCGAGAACTGAACCCGGGTCTCTCTGGACTGCGTAACCGCTGACCCAAACCGGCCAGGGCTAGTGTGTTGTTTTTAAAAACAAATCTTTCTTTTTCTATTAGACTTTAACCCCTTGCAGCAAGGGCTATGTCTTACTTTTTGTCTCTAGCTTAGGATCTGGAGCTGTGTAGACATGAAAACATTGCTGCAATGACTGTCTAGCTCTTACACGTGCTCTGCCAACCACTGCCTGTGGCTTACTGAAGAGAGATCTCAGCTTCAAAAGGAACATATTTTCTATTACCCTCCACCTCTCTCAATTCTACTGATCTTACACTCCGCTTACATTTCTTCAGTGAAATGGAGTGCCTATCTTTTCAAGGAAGCTCAAGGTACCTTTCAATATTAAGAAGTCCTAGCTGTTTTTTCCTTTGAAGCTACAGAGGACATAATTTACAGAGCCAGCTCCCAACAACAGCTGTGCTAATACAAACAGAATAAAAGCAATCCTCTGCAATTTTACATTTAAATCTTAACTCACCTAACTTGGGTGAGTTAAAGTTTTGCTTTTCACTTTAACAAAAGAGCACTCACACGTATTTTTCTTCCTTTCTTTTTTTTTTAGAGGGAGAGGAAAACGTCAATTGGCTGCCTCTTGCACACAACCCCTCACCCCAGATTGGAGATGGAACCTGTAACCGGGGCATGTGCCCTGATGGAGAATCCAACCAGCAACCTTTCAGTGCACAGGATGACGCTCAACCAACTGAGCCACACATATATTTTTCAAATAAATAAATCCTAGATAGTAATGCAGATGCAAATCTTTCTGAAGATTAATAGATTAAAGGAGGAGCAGCTGAAGGTTTTGTAAGGTCTTAGTCATATGGTTCAATAGTAACAGTGGGAAAATGAGTGGAGAGGGGAAGGTAAAAATAAAAACAAAGCCATTATTCAATTAGTCCAGATGGGGGAAAAAAAAAAAACCCACAAAAAAACAAAAAAACCCAGCCCATAAGCTAATTGATTATAGCTATCATGACAGCTGATTACAATGTCTGCCTGTAAAAACACAGGGTCCAAAGAAAGACGAAAAAATACATAGCCCTGTTTGGCTGCCCTTTGTTGGTGAATACCCTGCATGCAGATGAGGTAAGCAGTTCAGCTTTCCCTGGTAACAAAGTGAGCCCAGTGAGGTGGCAGCTGTGGTGGGAGGTCTGGTCTGATGAGCACAGAAAGGTAGGCAGTCCTACTTGGAATGCCCAGGGAGCCAGGTGCCACATCACACGGCTGTGTGTAAAGGCGGAGCCTTTGGAATACATCTTTTCTGTGCCTAAGTAACTTACAAATGACACCATTAGGGCTATGGATCCACTGTCAAATGAATCATCTGAATGCAGGTGTTTCTTTAAGAGTGAAGATGAGGGAGCCTCAAACTGGCTCCCTCGTCCCCCTGGTGGCTTCTGACAGCCAGTGGCCCATTCTGCTCAAGGGATTACAAAGGCAAATGCAGCACTTGCCGTTGGGAAGACAGATAGATAGTAAACAGGCTAGATTCTTTGTGCTGTAGGGGCCTGGAGGAAAGGGCGGAGGAAAGGACACCTCGCTCTGCTGTTGGGCAGTGCCAGGCAGAGAAGTCTCTGGTCTCAGAACTGGGCTGCTAGGGCCATTGAGAGTTTGTCAAACATATGGAAAACACCCAGCAGAGGATCTAACAAAGACTACACTGTCAAATAAAGACATCTTCTGTTGCCCAGCTAGTGTGGCTCAGGGGTTGAGCATCGACCCATACACCAAGAGGTCACTGGTTTGATTCTTGGTCAGGGCACATGCCCAGGTTGTGGGCCAGATCCCCAGTGAGTGGCATGCTGGAGGCAACCAATCAATGTTCTCTCTCATTGTTTCTATCTCTCTCTCCAAAATCAATAAAAAAAAAAAAAAAAAGAAAGAAATCTTCTGTTAGGTATGAAAGTCATAGTATTACTATTGGAGGAACTGTGTTCCGGTAGAGAAACAGTTTCTCATGCAGGAAACAAGAAGTTGGGGAGTAACAATGGAATTCTCATTTTAGCAAGATGACTTTGTAGGCAGAGTGGAGAGTAGACTGAAGGCTAATAGAGGGAAGTGAAATCAACGCCAGTTCAGCGGCTGTTACCAAAAGTTCAGTAGGACAGTGGGATCTGAGTGCCCCAGAGTAAGAAGAAATAGCAGCAGCCAGGTCCTAACACCTACACACCATCAGGCCAGCTTGTGCCTCCCAGGGCGTCTCCAGGCCAGGGAAGGTCACATTCCTGTCTGGACAACTGCAACCAGGGCTAGTTCTGTCCTTTTTATTCCCTTTCTTAAAACATGTTTTTATTGATTTTCTAGAGAGAGAGGAAGGGAGAGAGAAATAGAAACATCAATGTGAGAGAGAAACATCCATCCACTGCTTCCTACACGCCGCCTACTGGGGATCAAGCCCGAAACACGGGCGTGTGCCCTGACCTGAAATCGAACTGGGACCTCTCAGTCCTTGGGACGACACTCAGTCCACCGAGCCACACCGGCTGGGCTAGTTCTGTCCTTTTGTTCTGGCCCCTATAGGTGCTAAACCAGCCCTTCTCAGCTCCCTCCTCCTCTGAAGAACGTTTTTGAAAATGCCAGGGCCTCTGCTCCACTCCAGACCAACTGATTCAGACTCTCTGGAAGAATCTACACTCTGTAAATGCCCCCCCCCCCCCCAGCCAGAACTGTGAGCCATGGCCCTGTCAGCAGCTGAGCACAGCAGTGACTATTACTCCAACAGTCTCCAAGTGTGTTCATATGGCTGCAGGGACACATGGTAACCAGAGGGGCATGGCGCTGGGGCAGCTGCTCATTCCAGGGGAGGCAGCACTTCAGCAGAGCAAGCAGGGCCCTGCCACTTTATGACTTGAGTGTCATGTTATTGAAAGCTTTGGAAATGCCTTTGAACACACCCAGAGGAATTTAGGGGGCTGATTCTACAAAGGAGAAGAGAAAGCAGTTTCTCCATCACCAAATGGCAATCAATAAGGAGGTGGAGAAAATAACAGGTGCTAGCCTTCATCCTCTCTGAACAGAGTGGGTAGCTTCGGTTGAGTTCCACATGCATGTCACATTCTGATGCTGCGACCAGAACTCTGCCCACTGTGGACAAGAGAGCTTTGTGAGAAAAATGATATCCGCCTGAATTATGTCTCAGTAAAATCATTTCTGTTTCCCAAGCTCTGAGTATAGAAAAGATACTACCCTAAGTGCATTGCATTCCTTACCTTGTTCAAGACCCTCAACAAGCTTAGAGATCACGACTGCAGGCTACAGATGCAGAAAGGGCTTTCCGAGAGCTTCGGTAACTGGGGAAGGCTCACTGAGCCAGGGAGCAACAGAGCCAACCCTGAACCCACACCAGACAAAACCAGTGCTGGCGCCCACCCCTCTGTCACTGCTCCCTGTCCCCAGGATTTGTAGCCCATTTAGACTATTCACTCCTGCAGATCAAAGGCTAAGTAAAGTTCAGGACTATCTTTGAGTCCCTCCCCGAGACCTTCTCCACTTATTATTATTTTTTTAATTACTGGATTTTAGAACAGAGAGAAAAGGATCAGGGAAGTACTGCCAACATAACACCCCTCTGTTCTTCTGTCCACAAGTTCTGATCCTCCATCTCAGGGGAAGACATCAAACTACCCTGGGAGCCTGACAGGCCCTTCAGCGTTTAGTGTATAAATCTGTTGATCCAAGTAGTTCCTTTTAGAAGTGAAGCTGGGCACCCAGGGAGGATTTTGATAAGAAAAGAAGTAGTTGGACCTTTAGCACATGAGACATGAAGCTCAGAGTTCAATTATTTGTTCAAAGCCAGTTTTTAGCAGAAATGCCTTTACCTGCTATTTTGGACATATGATATAGGAAGGAAGAGAAGGTGGACAGTTGTGGGCAAGGCTATCAGGACACCGAGATCGGTGTGAATGTATGCATCCATCCATTCATTCTACAGACATACATTACTGAGCAACTAACCATGGGCAATTTTTAATTTGCACGGTTCCAATATGCATGTATTTCTATACTGTGGTTTAATTAAATACCATCAGTTCCCTGACAACATGATTTAAATTTCAGTTACCACAGTACACTAACCATGAGCGAGTGAATTAAGTATAAACTTTCTACTAGCTCTTCAGTCCCCAAATCACTATATAACAACAGATGAACATCATTATCAGGAGCTCACCTCGTCACTTCTGAAACTCTGTCAATAACGGGTCACAGCACACTTCCTAGGAGTCACACACAGGCAGCAAAGCATGCAGCCGGTTTGCTTCCTTGTCCCCCAAGGATAACCCCATGTAACCTTTTATAAAAATGGGTAATCCAAAGAGGGAATTTGCCCACAGAGATGAAAGTGCAGCGTAGAAACAAAAAAGAGAACATGGACAAAATGAAATTCAAGTGGAACAGTAGAATTAAAGAAGGAAGAGCTGATTGTGGAAATGCTGACTGTACCACCCTGTGAGAAACCCAGAGAGGCGGTCAGGGGAGTTTAGTAAGGGGACATTTATGAACATAAGTGAGTTAACTGGTTGAGACAAAAAGGATGAAAATGTTCCAGAGGAAATAACACTGGCAAAAATTTTGCATTAAAGGAACTCTTGGAGATAGTTCATCACACCGAGAGGGCAAGGGTAACAGGTTGAAAGCTGATCCACACTTAGGACTCTGACAATCCACCAAGGCACGGTAAAGATGCTTGCTCAGTGTTGTAAGTTACATGAGTGGTAGAAAGAAAAAGGAAAAAGAAAAGAAAAGAAAAGAAAAAGGCAAGCCCTATTCAAACTACTCTTTTTAAAAAATTTTTTTCTTTATTGATTTTAGAGTGAGAGGAAAGGAGAGGGAGAAAGATAGAAACATCCATGAGTGAGAATATCGATTGGCTGCCTCCTGCAGGCCCCACACTGGGGATCAGGCCCACAACCTGAGCATGTGCCCTGACCGGAAATTGAACTGGCAACTTTTGGTGCATGGGTCAACGCTCAACCACTGAGCCACACGGGTCGGCTAAACTACTCTTTTTATTATTTATTTATTTATTTATTTATTTATTTATTTATTCATTCATTCATTCATTCATTCATTCATTCATTTATTTATTTTCATAACAGTTGAGAAATTGGGTAAACTACTCCTTTTAAAAAAGAAATAAAACACTTTAATTCTTAATGTTTCTCATATTTGAAGTAACAGTGTAATCAACAAATATTCATTTTACTATTTTTTTTTTTTTGCAATTTCCTATACATTTATAGCCAACAAAAAGGAAGTTGACAATGTTTTGACAAACCCTTTGGACGGTAGTTTTTCCCACTGTTTACTAGGATGTCGTTGTTTGTGTTGGTCTCGCACTGCCATGCAAAGAGCAAGGACTGCCTGCATGGTGTGCCAGGCACCAGAGAAGCAGTCCCTACTCTCTTGGCCTCTTACATTCAACAAATTAATTCTAAAGACCTGGGACCATTTGACTATGGTTAATGGGGGTGCTAGCCAAGCTCACAGAACCCACAAGGATTTAGAGAAGCTGTGGGAAGTAGATTTGGTAGGGGGGATGGAGAGATTAGAGAAGACAAGGAACTCCAGACTGGGGGTGGAGGGCGTCCAGGTCTGAAAAGAGGACACATCTCCCCAGCCCAGCCAGTCTACTTCCTCTCCGCAGAGGCAGGGCAAGGAGGGCTCTGGGCTGGTTTTTAAACTGGCTGCCAGCAGCTCGGTTGTAATACCAGATGCATGTTCATTGCCGAGACGCAGGGTAAGGTTCTTTCTCAAAAATAACGCAGAAACAAGTAATGCTAACACGCACCACTTTCAGCCAACTGGTGTGAATAAAGTCTCCTAAAACCAGCACAAAGTGTTTGGACGCACATGTCTACGTCCCCAAGGCCACAGACACGCAAAGGAGCATCTGGGGCTGTGAAAATGCATATCTTCTGGAAACCCCGTCATGAGAATATATGAAATGAAACATCTGGCTTTATGCACGGCCTATGGTTTTTAAGTCCAAAATGCATATTATGTTGGGTTGTTTTTCCATCACAAAATGTTGAAGTTTTAATTCATGGCTCTTTCTGAGAAAGCTTTGGGGCTCTGTGATATGCATGTGAATGCACCTAGGAACACAGTTGTCAAGGTGAGAGGCTCCTTGGGGTTCTCCTGTCCCATCTCTGCAGGGAAAAGATCAGATGAGGTGAATTTAGTATAGGGAGGCCAACTGTCTAGCTCCACAGTCAGATTCCTGCTTCACAGTAACAACAGCCAACACTGAGTATTTACTGTGTTTTAGGTACAATGCTCAGGGCTTTCCATATGAAACACTATGTCTTTAAATTCCCACAGATCCATGAAAGAGTTACTGCTCCTATTACCATGGTGGAAACAGGCTTATGTTATTACGCTAACTAAGCTAACCATGAGGGAGGTGGGTTTCGAAGTCAGGCTGAAGGATCTGAGCTAACATTCTTAATAACCACTATACTACAATTGTTCATAAGTAATCTTTTCTGGATACTTAATCATATGCCCCCAAATTAGGTAACCATAGTCCCTGTTCCCTAGAGGACCTTAGAGTCCAGCTTTCTGCATACAACTACCAATTTCTAAACAACCTTACTAAGTAAAGAATGTAATTCCCATTTTATAGATGAGAAAACTGAAGGCCAAATTCAGTGGTTTCCCGAGGCTGCATAGCTTATACTGAGTGAAGGCAAGACTCAACCTTGTAAATCTGTTGTTTCTTTCAGACATGTAAGCCTGCCTCCTCACATTAGAACTATGCTCTGGCTCTGGCTATTTGTACATCAAATATCTGATGTGAAATCTATGTGCACCCAGGCATTTCTGGAATCCATTTAAGTTAGCAGCAAGAATTTCGCATTCCCAAATCTCCCTCTGTGATACACAGTATCAAGAGTCTAGGGCTCACATGAGACAGCTTGCTGTGAAGAGGCCAGCGGTGAGTCAAACTCAGAGCATGGTTTCAGGGCTGCACTGAGGTGGAAGGAGGAGACATTCATGGATTGCTGTTCCCCCAGAACACAGGTAGCAACAGGCGTGAAAAGCAGCAGCCTTAAGAAGATGCCTGCAAGCAGCGGGTGCTGAGAAACGGTTCCCCACTGGTCTGTCAAGAGAAGTGGGTCTGATAAAAGCAGCAAGGTTCTCACCACAGCTCCTTAGCCAGTTTCCAGAGGTTTTCAGCATAGCAGCTGCTCCCCAAATTCAGCTGCTCCCCAAATTCAGCTCCTCTGCCCTCCTCCTGGCGGAGTTGTGTGGTGTATAAACTCCGTCTGCCAACACACACTCCTGAAGCTCTTGAGCTGTGGCCAACGCCTCTCAGGAGTGAAGCAGGTGCAGCCAGGTTCCCAGGCCAGTGGCACAACTAGTTTGAGATGCTTTGCAACACAAAAGGGCCACTTGAAGAGATGGGATTACTTTCTCCAATCTGCCCTTTTAAAAGCAATAGCAAACCACTTTACAGATATTGACTGTTTTATTCACCTCTTTTTCTTTCTCTTCTCAGCTAAAATGGCCTTAGCACTGCAAAGCGAGAGGAGGTGGGTGCCTGATGAAGGGGGCCTGGAAGACTTGTTACCCCCAAATCCCATATTGCCCTTTAGTTAGCTGCTGGTGTTTGAAATTCCAACACTGAAGTGTTAGTCTGGTATCCTCTTTTAAAATGCAGAAGAGACTAAACAAAGTTATTCACACTGTAGACTTAATTCTTCAGCTGGCAGACTGGAATTTGCAAGTTCCCCTAGGCCAGGAAATGCCTGCTCACAGCAGCCTTGAGATGAGAGGAGTATTCAAAAAAGATGGTTTAGGGAAGCTGACCTAACTTCACCTTCTTGTGTGGCCGCACCAAGTCACAAACTAGGTACCCCCAATCTGAGACATCAACCCCTCTTCTCATTTCCTTTTTTAAAAAATGTTTTAAAATATTTTTTTCTTTATTGATTTTTGGAGAGAGAGGGAGAGAGACATAGAGACATCGATGAGAGAGAACATCAACTGGCAACCTCCTGCACCCCCACACCCCCGGGAATTGGGCCCACAACCTGGGCATGTGCCCTGATCAGGATTCGAACTAGTGACCTCTTGGTGCATGGGTCGACGCTCAACCACTGAGCCACAACGGCCGGGCCTCATTTCTTTTGAGCTAGGAAGTCTCCTAATGCCAACATCAAGACTTTGTCTAAAGCTTTTCTTGATATTTCCGGATGAATAGCTAAAATTTGGAAATTAAGATAATTTTTATTCTTACCTAAGAGCATTTTTCAAATATGCTTAAGGACTCTTTATGTTCATATCTGCTGCAGTTTTCTTTTGTTTTGATCGGTACAGTATAGCAAGTGAAGCCAAGGTGCAGACAATGATCTTCATGTGTAGATTGATTAACCAGTTGCTAAGTGGAGCCCAGACATTTAAATTTCCTCTCTCAACTATTGATCATAATTGTAATTCAGTTTAGTGTGGCACTGTTTCCTTGCTGTATCTGTTGATACACAGATCAGATGCTGTGGTCACCATGGTAACCACCTACTCTTTCTCCCTATTATTCTGTTTATCAAACTTGAAGTGCACAGGCTAGAAAATCTTATGATTTTATTTTTAAAACCTCAAATAGGAATCGGTCAAGCTCACCTAAGATGAGGAATCATTTTAGTATAAATATTTTATTTTTTTTAAAGTTGTAAATGTGTTAATCAGAAACAAATTATGACTAAAAAACAAGAAGTAAGGGATTTGAATCTGCGTAGAGATTTTTTTAAATGTTCAAAGTGGTTTTCAGGGATAAAACGGGATTATCACTAACACTCTGGTCTTGACAGACTGGCTGCCTTGATAGGTTTGAAAGCTGTGGGAGTCTCACAGGTTCAGGTTGGGTCACAAACTAAACAAATTCTGTTTAAACCACACCTATGGGTGTGGGAGTGCATTTTTCTACAAGGATTTCTCTTCCACCCCCACCACCCCCCACACAAAAACAATAGGGGAAAAAAAACGTTTGGTTTTTTTTTAAAGAACTTTCTTTAAAATCAGTATTCTGCTTATTTATTTCACAAATAGTTACTGAGCCTGCTGACTGTAGTTCTAGATGACAAGGGAGCGTGCTGAAATCAGATGAGTTCCTGAGGCAGGTGCTTGGAGTCCAGGCAGGGAGACAGATAATCAATGAAAGTCCCCAGCAGTATGAGGGCTGTAGAATTAGCGATCGTGTCTAAGGACAATTATTTAACTACCATTTCCAAGTCAGTCAGCCACAAGTGAGAGCTATCACTAGGGCAAGTCTGTTATTGTTACCCCTCCTGTTACCCCTCCGAGGCCTCGCATCTGACTTAAAGGAAAAGAGTACACTGAGGAGTTTTCATCAAGAATTTTTTTTTCTTTCTTGAGGCACCCTAAAACCAATGCCCCTTTGGCTCCTAGAAACAGACAGTAGTGACCCCTGCAGATGAAAACTCTCTTCCTCACCACAAATGTCTCTCTTGTCTGACAGAGGTCTTTTGCCTCTTCCCAATCTCCGACATGGACAGAGAATAATTGCAAAATGACCCTCCCTACTATTTCTAATAGAGAAATAATAAAAAAATTAGGAAATTAGGATAACTTTTATTCTTACCTAAGAGCAAGACTTGAGGCCAAGATTTCCTCTGCTCACTGAGGTTGAGATTCCACTTTAAATTGAACAGGCTTCTTTAAAAAATTTTTTTCTTTATTGATTTTTAGAGAGAGGGGAAGGGAGAGGGAGAGAGAGATGGAAACATCAATGAGAGAGAACAACCAATTGGTTGCCTCCTGCATGCCCCCCTCTGGGGACTGGGCCTACAACCTGGACATGTGCCCAGACTAGGAATTGAACTGGTGACCTCTTGGTGCATGGGTTGTTGCTCAACCACTGGCCAGGCTGAACAGGCTTATTTTCAAAGCTTCTGCACGGATAATCTCACCAAACAAATCAGTAAATCAACAAATCTACTTATTCTGTGATAAAATTTCCTTGGGACAGATTTTGAGGGTAATGCTGATTATTAAGCTGCACAGGAGCCTTTGAACAGATCTGAGAGGTCTAGGTGATATTGTTGTAATAGTCTGGTTATTATTTAACAGGAAAGGAGTAAAGGAAAGACTAGATAATACAGGCATGCTATTTATACAGCTTTTCCAGGAAGCTGCAGTTAACACTCTCTAGGTCTACTCCTTGTAGATTGCTGGGGGAAGGGTCTGGATGGGAGGGAGGGGGATGCTCACCTCTCAGTCACACCTGGGAACAAGTCAGTGGCCAGAATAGTCGTGGCCACTACAAAGGTGCGATATCTGAGATACATAAATACACAAACTCCTGAACAAAGGAATTGCGCGCGTGCGCTCTCTCTCTCTCTCTCTCTCTCTCTCTCTCTCTCTCTCTCTCTCTCTCTCTCTCTCTCTCTCTCTCTCTCTCTCGCTTGTCTACGCTCCTGGCTCAGCTCTCCTATTGCAGGGGGCACTTTCCCCTGCATTCACCCACATGGCTCACGGTCATGTGGACTCCACACAATGGACTGATGGATTGAATCTAGCTGGATGCCTGATGCTACACTGTGAAATAAAAGCTCTGGACACGGGCCCTGCTTCTAGCTCTGCTGAACCCCAAGCTACCCCTCTTTCAGGACTTGCTTAAGGGAACTGGGACTTTGCAACCCAAGGAATATAACTGCAGACAAATAGAGTCTTTACCACACCTCATTCTCCCATGGGGGCCTCTGAAAATGCTTATTCCAGTGATACCCCAAGAACCTCACTCCTACTAGCAATGGAAAAATTTGGCCCACTCTTTCTCCTGCAACACAGGAACAGTCCTAAGTGGAGGCCACTATAATGGCCATTCACAGCGATTACCAGCTGGCCCCTCCCCACCTTTCAGTCCTCATCACTCAGGGCTAATATGATATGCATGGATGATGCTTATAGGGAACTAATACACCGGGATGTCTTTGTACTGTGAGTGATACAAACATTGACCTCTGGAAGGCCTGGAATGCTCACTGTCATTTGCTCCTCTTTGCCCCTCCACAGGCTGCCTCTTCCTCCACAGAAGTTTCCAAGATTTCTTTGTGGCTTTTCCAAAGCTCCCAGTTTCCCTTTCTATTCAAAGGTCATTTATGCAGAATAGAAAAAACAGCAAGGGGCATGGGGTGCAAGGTGATCAGATCTGGGATTTGATTTAAAAGTAGGGAGTCTGGAGGTTAGGTCTAGTGCCACTTCACCTAAATCCAGCCAGACAAATTTAGCCAGATCACTTACATTTAGTTTTTTCATCCCTCAAACAAATTATTTAATTCAGCCAAACAAGAGGAAGTGCTCTGGAAAGTTCAAACTTTAGTACAAATGTCAGATGTCACGGAACTAGTATACAGTTGAAGTCATACTACAGTTTTGAGAAGGTTTCAGGCAAATCATGGTTTTTACAGGGCATAAGTCTTTGCTTAATGGTATCACAGTTCTCCTAGTGATCTTAGCTATACACTTTAGCCTCAAACCTTGATTCCACGTCTAACCAGGCAGAAAATCCCACCTGTTCTATCTCCAAAACATCTTTCTAGTCTGTATGTCCCTCTTTGTCAACACTATCATGGGCATGAATGAGGAGCTCCCAAAAAATGGTTCCCTCCCTCTAATCTCACCTTCCCTCAATGCATTAGCCATGCCGGCAGTCAGAGAACTCTTTCTAAAGTGGTCTCTCCTCTAAAGAAAAAAATTTTTTTAAATGATCAAAAAAAAAAAAAAAGTGGTCTCTCCTCTTAAAAGCTTTTGCTGATCCCTCATCAACTGCAGCATAAAAGCCTATTTTCTTCACAAAGCACAGTCCTTCCCACACCTGCTCTCCAGACAGCCTCTCTTCTCACCGCCTTCTTCCTAGAGAACTCGGCGACTTTGCACAGACAGTTCCTTTTTCCTTTTTGTCTGCTGACTCCACTCATTCTTCTAAAACACACTCACCATAGCTGCCTGTGGGACTCCTTCTGAACTTCACAGACGAAGTTAATGACCACCCTGCTGTTCCCAAGCACCTGCTACGTACCTCTTAGTCCAGCATTTCTCACATCAGCTTGTACTGTTGTGGAGCCTGGTTTGGCTGGAGCTACCACCGGTAGAGCCCAGCGTAGCATTTCTGCTGTCCTGGTTTTAATGAATCATTGAAGACTCCGCATCAATCCCTGGGCACATCTGACAGCTCTGGGGCAAGGAGCCATCTCTACACTACTTCCTCCAGTGGCCTCTGTCATGATGGCAACACCCTTGGCTTAAGGCTGATTCACAGACTCCTCCTCCAAGGAACAGATATAGTTCCTGAGAGCCTACCCTTAACTGCCCCCACCTTAACTAACTGAAATTTGAACTAAATGGGGAGTTTGGAGCCTGTATATGACAGTGATGGCGAGTCGGCCGGCTGATAGAACATTGTTGCCCTTGCTTTTGTCTTCTTTTACAATGCAGGAATCAGTGCAGTAACTTCCAGGGAGGTAGCTTCTGGGGTTCTCTACCATACAGATCTCTGAATAAATTATTTTAGACAATTCTAGGTTAGGAACAGTTCTGCACAGGAGAGAGGTGTATACATTTGTAAAACATATCTTTCTTTTTTTTTTGAATCTTCACCTGGGGATCAAACCTGCATCCCCAGTATGTGCTCTGATCAGGAGTGGAACCAGCGACCTTTTTGTGTATGGATGACGCTCCAGCCAATTGAGCCACACCAGCCAGGGCAAAACATATCTTTGTTATGAAACAACTGCTTAGCAGGCAAAATCAGAAGGTTGAAATTCTCCTGATGCTTTGCCCTACCTTTATTCACTCAATGCCATAAAGGGTAGTATTAAAAGTTATTCTGGCCCTGGCTGGTTTGGCTTAGCGGTTAGAGCCTTGGACTTCGATCCAGAGAGACCCAGGTTCGGTTCCCACTAAGGGCATGTACCTCGGTTGCAGTTTGTCTCCGACCCTGGTTCCTGGTTGGGTTGTGCTGGTGGCAGCCACTCGATGTGTCCCTTTCACGTCGATGTTTCTCTCTCTCTCCCTCCTACTCTATCTGAACAAAAAATGGAAAAATGTCCTTGGGTCAGGTGAGGATTAAAAAAAAAAAGTTATTCTGTAAATGACTCTGAAGCAAGAACAAGGTGGGAAGAGTTTTCCAAATACGTATGTGAAATAAGGAGGACAGCCAAAACCTTCAGGAAAAGAAACACCTTAAGCCTCCCCAGGTTAATCACGCCTAGTCATACAGAAATTATTCTTCCTCAGCCCCCAGGGCCACCCACTGAAATCCTGAAGCCTGGGGCCTGGGGACAATTTACACTTAGAAAGACTTGGCTGGAATTGATTGTAAATCACATTGCTTCTCATTAAGTCCTCCAAACCAGCCCAACTGGTCTTCTCCATCATCTGTGAGCCTAAAAATACCGGCTCATCCCTCTCAGTGCCACTGATAAGGAACTCAGCAGGAGCCAGCTCAGGGGAGCTTCCGGCTTTTTGACTCCATTCTGGGCGAAGTAGAATCAGCAGACTTTATGCACCTTAATAATTAATGTTTTACTGTGAAACTGAGTTGGCTGTTTTAGTGCAAGTTCATTTACTGCTAAATAAATATGTGACCATTTAACGACATCTTCATTTAAGAAGAGAGAGCATGATACTTTATATACAATCAAGCTAGATCAGAAACCATGCAACTTATATCAGAAAATCGCTTTATGAACCAAAAAGAAAACAAAAACTTGTTTTGAATTGTTAAAAAAAATACGAATTCATTTTTAAAAAGATTTTTTTTTTTTTTAAGAAAAAAATATTAGAACAAAATAGATACTGACCGAAGGTCAATCACTGCAAACATTTTGGTCATTTCCTTCCGTAAACATTTTTTTTTTTTTATCCTCACCCGAGGACATTTTTTTCGTTTTTTGTTCAAATAGAGTGGGAAGGAGAGAGAGGAAGAGAGAGAGAGAGAGAGAAACATCGACGTGAAAGGGACACACCAAGTGGTTGCCACCCACATGACTCAACCAGGGATGGGGATAAACTGCAACTGAGGTACATGCCCTTAGTGGCAACTGAACCCGGGTCTCTCTGGACTGCAGGCTGATACTCTAATTGCTGAGCCAAATCAGCCAGGGCTCCATAAACATTTTTAAAACACAGTTGAGGTCACACAGCACAAAAAATTTGCCCTTTACTATTTCATTTGCTATAATTGCCCACATTTTTCCTAGTTTAAGTAGCTCTGTGGCAAGAGTACTTTAATGATTGCAAATTAGTTAACCATTTCCCTGTTGTTAAAATTTTATGATACAAGATTTCAAATTTTGCTCTGGTACATGTGGCTCAGTTGGCATCCTTCCATACACTAAGAGGTCACTGGTTTGATTCCCAGTCAGGGCACATGCCTGGGAATGTGGCTTAATCCCCAGTAACGGGGTCTGTAGGAGGCAGCCAATCAATGTTCTTTCTCACTTGATGTTTCTCTCTCTCCCCCTCTCCCTTCTTCTCTCTTTCTTAAAAACAAAATCAATAATAAAAAAAGGCATTTAAAAAATATTTTAAGATCGGCTATTTACACAATGATGCATATGATATTCCCAAATAGTTTAGATAACTAAATAGATATTAAAGGGCTGGGAACACCTAAATAATAGACATTACATGTAGACCAGTGGTTATGAGTTCATTCTCTGGAGGTGGCACACTCACTGGCTTCACATCTGGTCTGTCTTGTCAGAGTGCCCTTCTGTGTTATGCAATCTCCTTGTCCCAGTTTTCTTATTCTTTACTGAGAATAAGAGTTGTGCCCCCTGATAGAGTTATCATTAAATTAGTGCCTTTAAAGTACTTAGCTCAGAATTTGCCACACAACAGTCAATAAATGTTAGCTATTTAAGAACAATGATTGATGTTATGTGATTCCAAAAGGCAGGTACAGGCACCTCCTTTCTGGAAAAGAAGCCAGTCAAGGGCTGGTGAAGTCAGTTTAAGGGAAACATACATTATCTAGGTTTGTTGGGAGCTGAGAGGTAATTTTGTGTAACGTCTCTCCCCTCACTCCAACCAAATGCCAGGTAACCTTTGACGATTCTTGAACGTTTCTCACATGGGGAAACTTATTTACCAAGGTAGCTCTCACCTTAGAAAATCCATTTGCTATTGAACCAAAATATGTCTCTCTATAACTTCAACATAATAGTAAGCTCACAGATCACCCCAAACAAGCTCTAACATTGAATTTTCAATTCAGTGCAACAGTGAGAATCTCAACCTCTAATTGATTTATTTGGGAGTTTAAAAGAGATTGGTGAGAGCCCAAAGGCAGTAAAACCAAGACTGCATTACTCAGACTTTGCGAGAAATTGAGAAGATTTATGTATTCATTATCATGTGTGCTTTCCTGCAAATTGAATAATCTAAAATAAAAGAAAAGCTTAATGAATTTTCTCAGGGAAAAAAAAAAGTCTAAAACTAGAATTCTAAAAGGCTCCTTTAAAGGTCATGTGGAAACTCTTATAGTTTCATCTGGGGAGGAGACTAGGGGAGAGGCAGCCTGGGGACACGTTTTGGCGGGTGTGTAAGCTCATCCTCTGAGGACGCTTGCTTCTCCATTACTAAACCTCGTTCTGCTCAGAAGTAAATGCTTAGAAGTTCTTGGAAACTGACATCAAATGGCAACCTTGGTAAACAAGGGATGATACGAGTCACTAAAGCCACTCGATGAAACTTAAAAAAATTCACCGCCTTTCAATACTATGGATCATGTCTCCATAGATCTGTGTCAGCCATCAGATGTGCTTAACATTGGAAAAGCAAGTTTCTTTGAATAAAGTTTACCTGACTGTATTTGCTATTATTTTTCTATTTAGTCTCCAGCACAGGAGCTGGCAAGTAGCTGGTACTCAATAAATGCTCAGGAGGCTGAGTGAGTCAGTGTCCATCCCTAAGGGTCATAGATAAATGTCTAGTCCCTTCAATAACTGGTTACCCTGGTAGCTACTGAAGCATTGGTAACCACTTCTTTCTTCCAGGCTAACCATCCCCAGTTCCTGCAATCTTTTCTTATGACACATATCTTCAAACCCATTCTTCAAGAAACATCCAAATGTGCTTTTGTGTTTGTTTTTAAAGATGGAAAGGTCTCACTTTAGATCTCTAAGACAGAAGAAGAAGCTCCAATGCTGTCTCTGGAGATCATAGAAAATTCATATCTGGGCAACATCTGAAAAATGGTTTTCATCTTCCAGTTACAGTTGACATTCAATATTAGATTAGTTTCAGGTGTCCAATAAAGTGATTGGACATTTATATAACTTACAAAGTGATCACCCTGCTAAGTCTAGTACTCTGGGCAACATTTTTTAAGAGTAATGTTTTTTAAGTGGCATATCACAACTCATAAGAGGGTTACAAAGTAAATTTAAGTGTATGCGCTTGTGTGCTGTTTTGTATAAGTATCAATATATTAAATTTTTTTTTCTTTATTGATTTTAGAGAGAGAAGAAGGGAGAGGGAGAGAGACAGAAACATTGATGGGAGAGAGCACCCACTGGCCACCTCCTGCATGCCCCCCACTGGGGACTGGGCCCACAACCTGGGAATTGAACTGGCAACCTCTTGGTGCATGGGTCAAAGCTCAACCACTGAGCCATACTGGCTGGGCTAAATATTGATATATTTATGCATACTTGTCATACACACACACATGCAGGGCATTCCACAAGGTGTACCTAATTTGATTTAAGTATTAGCCCCCACTCACCTGCTTGTTCTGGTATTTCTGTGTAGGGTTCAAACAGCATTGATATAAGGGGTGACTATGTTGTGTGTCCTGAGTTTTAAAGTACATATATTTCTTATTGTGAGCTGGTGTTTAAAAAAATGTTTGATATCAACATTGGCCAATTGACAGAGTTGGGGCATCACAATCATGCCAAAAATACTTTCTTTGGTATTTTTAGGTAAATCACTTGCAATTTCATAGGTATTCATTTTTGAACATGACTGAAGATGCTGACCAGTAACTCTGAGTGAATTAAGAATTATTAGTTAGGCCCTCAAATTAGTGGGTTACTAGGATTCATTAAGCACTTTAATTTGGTATTCCTCTAGGAAGACTAGCTGCTATGCGGCTGTGTATGTCGCACGGCTTCTATTGCACAGGTAGAGAGGTGGAAACCCCAAAATTCAGGGGTAAGATGCTCTTTAGAACAACAATGCATCCAAAACATCAAATATTTTCTTAAGTTGGTCATGGTTATCACTTATCACTATTCTTGCTTTTAACTATAAATTTAGTTTAGGTTTACTCTTATCCCTTCTATTTGTTCTGAATACATGTATTGACTCTTAATGAGCCATAATTTGCATTCACTATATTTTGGCTAAACATGTTCCAATATTAGGCTTCAAGACATGTGTACACTTATCATCTCTAAACAGGGATAAATACATCCCGATTGCTAAAGCACCTGCAAATATAAACTTCCTCATGCCCGCAGTCCATTTTTATAGTCACATTCTTTATCAGCAGTGGGTTTGTTTGCTACTGAAAATGAAGAGGGATTGGTGTCAATGAGACATGGGGTGTTTTACCCTTTCTAAGTGAACTGAATACTAAAGAGTTTGAGATCCACCCATTTTATAGATAAAAAGACTGAGTTCCAAGGAGGTGAGCTGACTAAGATCAGCAAAGATCTCAGGTTTCCAGATTCTCTCTCTGCCATCAAGTCACTCCAACTCCAGCTACGCTGCAGAACACAGAGCCTGACCAAGGGCAGAGGCTTCCTGGCTGTGCACTTAGTCACTTGTGCTACTTACATGACTAGGTTGAACAATGTAAGTGCAGATTTGCTAGGTCAAAAACTGTCAAATGTTGGCACTTTTATATGGTTCGAACTAAACTGTATTATTTTAATAAATGCTGCCTGTGTTATTCTGAGATCTTAATTTTCACGTGAGAATCAGCACAGTATGTTTGCTAAGAACACAGACTTTAGCCAAATTGCCTGAGATCAAGTGTCAGCACCAATACTGCCTGGCCATGTTCTGTTTTTCAGTGTCCTGGAAGGGGAACAGAATACTATATAAGTGTTTGCTATTATTATTATTATTATTATTCCTGAAACTCACAAGTTAGGAAAACTTGACAGACTTGTTCTAAAGTGCATTTTCAGGCACAAAAGTCTTTCGTAGAAACAGAAATTTTTGACCTCTTCCCTTGGCAAAATTGGCTATTTATTTGTGTGACTAGTATTTGGCTTTACAGTTGCCAACGGCCATCTCAAAAGTGCTATTTCTCTCTGCAGACAACATGGGTTAATAAAGAAAACAGAAAGGCTGAGACAGAAAGTCAACTGTGTGTATGATTTGTTGCTCTGTTTTTATTTAATCTATTTTTGAAAATATGGTTGCTCTCTAAAGTGCCTGTTTATTCTCCAGGCAGTTAAACTGCAGTCTTACTGTAAACACTGAAAAAGCAGCAGAAGAAAGCATCCAAACTTGAAGAATAGCTTTGTTTAGCTCACGATGTAGAGAGAAAACAACAATTTCAGGGTAAATCGAAGTGAAGTAAAGTGACTCCAATGTGACCTATGCTGACTAATTTTCTATCGGTGACGTTCAATTTACTGAGCATCTGTACATGACAGAATTTGGGACATTGTGGGTGGTACAATCTCAAGATCAACTCAAAACCCAAATAATCCATTTATAGGCATCATTTGATTAGGTGAAATAAAACATGAGTATAAAATCTCTGTAATTAAGTGATGGGTCACACTATAGGGCCTCTAAAAACCCACCTGCTTGGACACAAGTAAAAAACAGATCAGGCCATGGAAGCTGTGCCTCTTCGTCATGTGATTTAGAACAAGGAGGTTTAAGAGAAGCTACAGTGATCCTGGGAAGGATTCTATACCTCCCAGGTGTGGGGCTAGAATAAAAATATGTCTCTTTTTATCAAATGAATTATTTATGGATTACATTTCACTATACTTCTACAAATTCTCATGAAGAAAAAGTGAATTGAGCAGAAGAAAATAAATTAATTCAACAAATAAAGATGAGAGGGTTTATTGAGAAATATTGGTTGATTAAAAAAATTTTCTTTATTGATTTTAAAGAGTGAGAAAGGTAGAGGGAGAGATACAAACATCGATGAGAGAGAACATCGATTGACAGCTTCTTGCATGCCCCCCACTGGAGATTTGTCCCACAACCTGGGCATGTGCCCTGACTGGGAATTGAACCAGTGATCTCTTGGTGCATGGGCAGACGCTCAACCACTGAGCCACACTGGCCAGATGTGGTTGATTGTTTACACCATATTTTGGTGAATTGAGTAAGTTTTCCTTCTTTCTTGGATCTATATTTTTCTCTCTCCCTTTCTCTTGGGTCAAAAAGATATATTTTTCTATTTAAGATGCATTTCAAGTACCAGTCTATTCAGTGACAAGGTATTTCAAAGTACATTGTCTCAGGAAACATCAACTGGAAAAGGATAGAACTAGAACTGTATGCTTGTTCCATTGTCAACTTGAGATAATTGTTAAATGAACAATCCATAAAACAACAAATTTATTAATAATCAAGCTCATGATTAGGAATAAAAGATTCCTGTACTCAGCACTGATTTGACTTTGGGGTTTCAACCCATTCATTTGACATTCAATAACTGATGTAGTACTTTCTCCCTATCAGGTATTAATTATTCTAGGTGTTGGACATACACGATCTTGTGGCATTCATGCCATCACAGTTTAGAAAATTACTATTTGTCTTTAATTTATTCTTGGTTCTCTTGGTCCCTAGAGTGTTCTTGGCCATTCCACCTAGTCTGTCCATTTTCTCAACTATAAAAATAGGACCGTGACGTCTGCTCTGTCTACATGTTGTGAAGGATGATCAAACCAGTTTGTGAAATGACTTGGGAAACACAGTAAAGGCAGTTTAACACACCTTCATTGCAGGTTGGCAGTAGAGCACTGTGGTAAAGAGCAAAGGCTCTGGATGCATCCTGCTTGGATTTGAGTCCCACTTTTCCCCGTTACTAGTGTGCTGTCTGGGGCAAGACTTAACCTCTCCATCTCTCAGTTTCCTCATGTAAAAAGAGAATAATGATTTTATTGACCTGTATCAGTCAGCTTGGGCTGCCATACGGAACACCACAGACGGTGGTTTAATCAATAGAACCTTATTTTCTCATAGATCTTAAGACTAGAAGATCAAGATCAAGGTGCCAGCATGGTCAGGTCCTGATGAAACCTCTTTCTGGCTTGCAGAGAGCCACCTTTCTCATTGTGTGCTCACACAACTTTCCCTCAGTGTGTATGTGTGGAGAGAGAGAACTCTCTGGTGCCTAACCTTCTAAAAGCACTAATCCCATCATGACAGCCCCATCCCCATGGCCTCATCTAAACCTAATTAGCCTCCAAAGGCCCCACCTGCAGATATCATCACATTGGGGTTAGGGCTTCAAAATGTAAATTGGGGGGGGGAGGGACACAATTTAGTCCTTAGCCTGACCTCACAGGGATGTTACAAAGATTTTGTCCATCATTCTGTTAAAGCATGCTAAACAGTGTCTAGCACTTGGTGAGTTCTCACTCTTTGCTGTTGATATTTCTGGAGCCAAAGAGGGCAGTCATTTAGTTTGTAATGCAGATTGCTTAATAATACTGTTTATAGAAAAATTCTAGAAAGAAAATTCAGTGATTTTAAGCTCTAGGTGTTTTATATAAGAGCATTCTCAAATATATCCACATAACTGGTTAAGCATTGAGTCCAGGGATCTCAAAGAGGTCTTTCCTCCTCTTTGGTTACTTGACTTTTCACAGTCCTCCTTTGAGGATTCCAGCTGGCTCATCTCTGGGAAGCTGCACCCCTAGCTGGAACATTCTGCACCTCCTCCATCTTTGCTTATTTATTTATTTTAAAAAATTTTTATTTCTTCTTTCTTTATTGATTTTAGAGAAAGAGAGGAAAAGAGAGGAAGAGAGATAGAAACATCAATGAGAGAGAACATTGATGGGTAGCCTCCTGCATGCCCCCTACTGGGGATTGATTTGGCCCACAACCTGGGCATGTGCCCTGACCAGGAATCGAACTGGTGACCTCTTGGTGCATAGGTTGACACTCAACCACTGACCCACACTGGCCAGGCTGCTTATTTACTTTTTAATCTTCACCTGGGGATATGTTTTTATTGATTTTCAGAGAGAGAGAAAGTGGGGGAGAGAGACAGAGAAAACCATCAATCGGTGGTCTTCGTTATGTGTCTCGACCAGGGACTGAAACCTCAACATGGGTAAGTTCCCTGACTGGGAACTGAATCTGCAACCGTTTGATATACAAGACATTGCTCCCACCAACTGAGCTACTTGGCCAGGGCTGCCCCTCCTCCATCTTTGTTTTGTTTTCTGTGTTGATGACACAGGCAGAGAAGAGTAGGAGAAAAGGTGAACGTAGTTATCTCTAAACTCAACTCCTTAGACACAGAAGGTCAGGGTTGTTGATAGTAGCTCTCTCTTAAAGAAAAGCTATGGTTAGAGAATCTTCTATTTGAAATGGTTACCTGTAGGTAACTAACTACCACTACAATGTTTATAAAACCCACACGAGCAAACTACTTGCTGTCCACATTAATGCTATCATTTAACAATTTAGGCTGCCTGGAGATGATATGATGTGAGGACATAGCCAATACTTTTTTTTTTCTTTCTAGTTGCTACATTTGAAAACAGGCTTCTGAATGGAATTTGTTATCCAAAGGCACACATTAGTCATATGTGGGCCACTGGCTTATTGTCCACATGATATGTACTTGTCTGGGACAGTCCAGCAGGGTTGGCTGTGTTTTCCTAAATGCATGAAGCAGAAAAGCTAAAAAATAATTTGAATATGGTCTCAACTTCTTGCCTCAAAGCAAAAGAAGATATCAGACCGGACAGTTGTGTTCTGTACAAAAAGAGAATAAATTCTAAGCATCAGCTATCACTAAAGTTGCCATCACTTTAAAAAAATCTATTTATTTATTTATTTATTTATGATCCTTATCCGAGGATATTTTTTAAAAGTTGACTTTAGAGAGAGGAAGGTATATAGAGAGAAACATTGATGTGAGAAGGAAACCTACACTGGCTGACTTTTTTACACACCTTGACTAGGGATAGAACCCACAACTGAGGGATGTGCCCTGACCAGGAATGGAGCCCTTGACCTTTCAGTGTAAGAGACAAGACTCCAACCAACTGAACCACACGGACCAGGGCAAGTAGCCATCACTTTTGTCATTCCTCTGAAATGTGCTCTCCTGAAAGGTTCTCCATCCACTCAAATGCCTGAGCATCATATCCTAATTACCAAGTCCTATCAAGCCTACCTCTTAAGTGTTTCTCTAGTATTGTCCCTGCTTTATTCTATAACCTCCCTGCTTTATTCGCTTTTATATCTTTAAGAATATGTTTTTATTGATTCTTTTTGAGAGAGAGAGAGGAATGGGAGAGTGGGGGTGAGGAGAGAGAGAGAGGAATGGAGGAATGGGGGTGGGGGGAGAGAGAGAGAGGAATGGGGAAGAGGGTGAGGAGAGATAGAGAGAGAGAGAGACATTGGTTGCCTCCCATATGAGTCCTGATGTACCTGCGACGTATTTATGTTCCCTGACCGGGAATTGAACCTGCAACCTTTTGGTCTCCTGGTCAACACTCCAACCAATAGAGTCACCTGGCCAGGGCCTCTCTGCTTTATTCTGATCCATCCTCCTCATGGCTATCAGGGTGGAATTTTAACACAAAACTCCTGCTCAAAATCCTTTAAAATTTACACACTGCTTATAGCAGTGAGCTCCAAAGTGCTGGGAGTGAGCACAGCTCAGGAGTGCACACGATAGTGCACGTGTCAAGAAAAATACCCTTCTTTTTTTAAAACTGATTTTTAGAGAGAGAGGGAGGGAGAGGGAGAGAGAAAAGAGAGAAACATCGATGTAAGAGCAAAACATCAGTCGCCTGCCTCCTGCACATCCCTCACTGGGGATTGACCCTGCAACTTGGGCATGTGTCCTGACCAGGAATTGAACCTGCAACCTTTCAGTGCACAGGATGATGCCCAACCAAATGAGCCACACTGGCCAGGGCTGTTAACAAGCAGAAATCAAGCCTTGCTATGCTCGGTATGTGCATTGCTCCTGATGCTTTCACTCGGGCTCTTTCAGTACACCTCTCTTCTGTGTAAGGATTGTAGGAGAGAGGAATTCCACAAAACAGAAGGGCAAGAGTGTGAGCCACTGGTTTTTGTGGGCCTTGTCAAGAGGATCTGAATTGTAGAATATTTACCGTATTTTGTAAAAAGCTAGAAAGTGGCCGTCAAGAGTCTTTTGTTCTACACAGAGATTCACTGGTTATATTTTTTAAAGTACTTAAGTGGTACTTATCCACAATAATAAATTATGCATTTTTATTTTTTGAAAAGCATTCAAATTTTGCCTGCGTTTTCTGTGGATAAATTGTTATAAAAAATATGCTACATAGCAAATGACAGTGTTCAGGAAATGGCAGGAGTGGGAAGGACTCTCTGACATTCCCCTGAGGCAGGTCTTAAAACCCTCATGTGAGAAGTACTCTCCCTATACCAGGGAGAAGGAGTAAGCATATCTCCAAAGACAGAGGGAAATGTGCATCAACAGGCCTTGCGTGGTAGATCTAAACTTGAAAGGTAAAACAAGAATGCTTATGGAATATTATATAAAAGTTTCATGAAGTTAACATAGGCAAATATTTATAGGACAGGAGATGAACCACTAATCATAAAGAAAAAGATCTGATTATATTGAAATGAGAAATTTCTGTTTTTCTAAATATATCACTAAGAGAGTGAAGGACAAACCATAGCTACATGTAACCATCAAAGAGCTGATGTAGAATAAATACAGTATTCCTACAAATTAATAGGGGAAAAGGGATAACTCAATAGAAACAATCAAGGATATTTAAATAGCCAATAAACATATGAAAGGAGTGCAGCTTCAACCTTATTAGTCTTTAGAGAAATGCAATTTAAACCAAAATGAGGCTTTCCCAAGGAGATGAAGTGGACTTACTTTTCTCTATTCCACCACAGTGTTGAATTTCCCAGGTTCTCTTACTGCCTTGCATATTCCAGACTGGATGCTGGAGAAGGCAGCAACCCAGGAATACCAGCAAGAGCTAACAAAAACAAACAAATGAACAACAACAACCACAACAACAACCTTCCAAGCCTGCACTAGCCAGCTAAGAACCAGGAAATGAGCAATCTAACAAAACAAAACTTTTAGACAATAACAGCTTTACTCCAGCCAAATACCACCAAAGTAACCCTCATCCCCTTCACCACCATCAGCAACAGAGGCTGAGTAGAGAACCAGGATTTCCATCCCCATCAGGTGGTTAAGTGGTGACCATGGTGTCATGGAGACCATGTGGGGAGACTGGACTTTCACCTCCACCAGACGGTAATGAGATGCCCTATCTCTCCCTTTGGATGATAATGGAGGACCCTAGTAAGGGTTCTGAGCTCCCATTCCCACCCAGTAGCAACAACCAGTCCCTAACCCACCCCTGCCTTCTGGGGGCCCAAGTGAAGAACCTTGCTCTTCCCCATCCTGGAAGTAATATGGTCCCTCTTCACCTGTCAGGGCAGGGTCAAAGGAGGCTTCCTGAAGCACAAGATTTATGATATCCCAAATACCCAGGTTTTAGTCACAGGTCTCTTGCCTTACCAAAAACCAGGAAGATCTCAAATCAAATGAGAAAAAACAACAACAAAAAAACCCACAATCAATAGACACTAATACATGATACAGATGTTGGCATTTTCTGACAAGAATTTAAAGCAGCCTCTGACAATGAGTTTCATTGATTCATTGAGGAACTACAAATATGCTTGAAACTAATAATAATAATAATAATAAAAAAGTAGAAAGTCTCAGCAAAGAAACAAAAGATAAAAAGAAAAACTAAATGGAAATTTTAAAACTAAAAAGCACAAGGACTGAAATAAAAACCTCAAAGGATGAGCTCAGCAGCATAATGAGGAGACAGGTAACTTGAAGATCACCTGCAAGGCGAACTTGGAGATAAAACAACAGAAACTCTTTATCAAGTTGTATACATTAAGTATAGGTTATTGTATGCTAATCATACCCCAATAAAGTGGTTAAAAAGAAAAGAAAAGAAACTCTCTAACCTGAACAATAGAGTTAAACTAGACTGGAAAAAAATAAGTAAACAGAGCCTCAGGGACCCATGGACCATAATAAAAGATCTAATTAGTCTTCATTGTGTCTGAGAGCCAGAAGGAGAGGAGAAAGAGGATAGGGCAGAAAAGTCAAGCTGATCTACCCTAAAAGAAAAGCTGAAAGAGGTCTCTAAACAGGAGGAAAAAAGCCTTTTGTACTGTACATGCTAAGAGCAAAACTATGGGTAAATGCAATAGACATTCCTTCTGCTGAGTTTTTGAAATTATGTTTGACATTTGAAGAAAAATTATAAAAATGTTTAATGTGGTTCTCAATGTCTATAGAGGAAATGGTTAAGATAATTACATTATAAATTGGGAGGGTAAAGGGACATAAAGGGAGGTAAAGTTTCTGCACTTCTCAAACTAGTAAAATTCGACACTTGGATGAGAGAGAGAGACAATTTTATATATAAAATGTAATACCTAGCACAAATGACAGAAAGCTACAAACCAACACCTTTAAAGACACTAAGATAAATAAAAATGGAATTCAAAACAATATTCAAGTAACAGAAAGGCAGGAGCAAGTAAACAGATAAATATAACCCAGAGAGAACAAAAGATACAAAACAGAAAGTAAAACAAACAACAAAATAAAATGTGGCCCAATATATCAAAAAGAAAAAGAAAGCTGGGTTTACATATTTTTCTCCTTGGCTATAATTCTTTTTTCAATGAATAGCATTTTGTGAAGAATACTCACTCTTAAATGCTAGGGCCAAAGCAATTTATGAAATGTTAGAATTCCATATACTGTTGAATAAAGCAATTGTGATTTTTATACAAAACTGTCTTTTCCTCAATTGAGTATTGAGAGTTAAAGTGGTAAAATAAAAGCAGAAGCAAATAATAAAGAAAAATTTAAGATTGGATATTTTTAATGATCAAGATGATTAGGTTGACTATGATTTCTGTTAGCTATGGTAGATTAATGGAATTGATCCATGTCCCAAATTAATTTAGTTTCATAGACTATGTATTTGCAGACAAGAAATAAAATATCATTTTTTTCTCATTCTCTCTCTCTCTCTCTCTCTCTCGCTCTCTCTCTCTCTCTCACACACACACACACACACTGGAATGGTTAAAATACAGGAGGCTGATGATATCAAGTGTTGGTGAGGATGAAGAACTCATATGGGGTTGTAAACTCATTTTCACTTTAGAAAACTCTTTAGCAATATCTCCTAAAACTATACTAATCATACCCTATATTCCAGCCATTTCTCTCCTAAATATGTATACCTTTGCCTGAAAGAACATATACAAAAGTATTCATAGAAGCATGATCAATAATAGACAAGTACCAGAAATAATGTAAATGATTATTAACATTAGAATGGGTAAGTGAATTATTGTATTTCCCACAATGGATACTATACAGCAATAAAACTGAATGAACTACAGCTGTACCTAACAACATGGCTGGACCTCAGGAACATCAAGCAGGTGATACAAAAGAATACATACTGTATGATTTACTTTTTTTAAGTGCAAACCAGGCAAAAACTAATGAAGGGTGTTAGAAGTTAGACTAGTGGTTACCTTGAAGAAAGAGGCAGAGGGGAATCATTGGGAGAGGCAAAAAAAAAAAAAAAAAAAAAAAAGGTACTATCTTATCTCTTGATCTAAGTGGTGATTACATGGGTGTATTTACTATGTAACAACACAAGCTGTACACTTCTGACATGTGAGCTTTCTGACATGTTACACTTTAATGACAATTTTATAAAAATGGTAAAAATAAGTATGTTTTCTCTATCCCTCATGATATAAAGGTTATATTTTAGAGAAAGGTGAGAAAGGAACTGCTTTTTGCAAACACTTGTGCCATGAAAGAGCATTCTGAAAATAAGAGTTCGGAATTTTTTTTATTGCTACGTGCCTTTGCTGTTCGAAATGATTTGTATGTGAGCTCTCTGCACACTAAAAACCACGGGGACAGCATTTTTATCCTGTTCAAAAATTTTCCAAATGAGAAGTTTCAGTGGATTTTAAACTATTATTAATAATATCATGTGAATACTCTGGGTTTAATACTTTGTGGTATAGTGATTTTAGCAATGTCTTGGTCTGCTCAGACAGCCATAACAGAACACTATAAGCCGAGTGGCTTATTAACACCAGAAACTTATTCCTCACAGTTCTGGAGGATGGGAAGTCCGAGATCACGGGGCCGGCAGATTCCGTTTCTGGGCCATAGGCACGAACTCTGTCCTTTTTCACTGCATTCTCAAGTGATCAAAGGGGTAACGAAGCTCTTTGGGGTCCCTTTTATAAGGGCACTAATCGCATTCATGGGGGCACCACCTCATGTCCTAATCACTTCCCAAAGGATCCACCTCCAAATACCACCACATTGGGGATTAGGCTTTAACATATAAATTTTGGGGAATACAATTAGTCTAGAGCAACCAGTTATTAATTCAGTAACATGAATTTTGGAGACACAAACATTTAGTTTATAGCAAGTAATTATTAACTTAATGAAATAACAAAAGTAATAATAATTAGTACTTGATCAGTTTTTAGGTGTCAAGCACTATTTTTCTAAATATTTTTTCACATATTAACTCATTTAATTCTTACAATAATCCTATGAGATAAACACTATTATTATTATTATTTCTACTTTATACTTTGCCCAAGTTACATAGCTACTCGTTGGTAGACCCAACATAGTGTAAATACACATAAAAATAAGGAGAGTGCTGAAAGGTTATTTGATAGAAAATGTTTGGAGACACATTTCAGAGTTTAAGAATCAAACTCCACTGTATGTCATAATCCTGCCCCTTTAAAACCTGCTCAATCTCACCCCTCACCAGTCTCACCCTCAGACTTGAGGCTCCTGTGGTTCCCAGAACTCATTTCACTCTTGGTTCTCTTACTCAATGATGTTACTTGTAGAAGGCCCTCCATCTATATTTCAAAAAATAATTTATTAATTTTTAGAGAGAGGAAGGGAGGGGGGAGAGAGAGAAACATCTTGCACACTCCAGCTACTGGAGATCGAACCCACAACCTGGGCATGTGCCCTGACAGGAATCAACCAGCAACCTTTCAGGCACAAGACAATGCCCAACCAGCTAGGCCACACCGGCCAGGATGGCCCTCTCTCTATTAATCTATCTGATAAACTCTTATTTACCCTGTAGATTTCAGTGTACGCTCTTCCTCCTCTGAGAAGCTTTCTCTGATATGCCAGGCTGTGAAGATTTCCTACCTGCTTGGCAGATAAATTTTTCATAAACTGTTTTGTGCTTTTAAGTCTAAAAAACAGCAGAAAAATGTTAGACATTATATGAAAGGCATAATGTCAGCTACTATATAAATGACAATTCTGTGGAAGGGTAGGGATCTGTGGAGCTGGATTGCCTGAATCTTCTACTTACAGGTTATGACCTTGGGCAGGCTAGCTTAAGTTCTCAGTGCTTTGGTTTCCTCATCTATAAATTGGGTATAAGAATCATGTACCTCATAGACTTGCTATGTGCATTAAATGAGTGAAAACAAAGTACCCAGAAAATAGTGAATGTTCCATAACGGGTGGCTATTTTTATGATGATGTACTAGGTATGGTCACTCAGCCCTTAGCATCTATTCCTAAATGAATTTCCTTACTACAGAGCCTGCATAGCTAAAAATCCATATTTTTTAGACTCCCTCCCAGGTATGGTTCATAATGCAAACTAAGTTCCTATCATTAGATGCACTTCTTCCAGATTTAGGTTTTAGTAGGGACAAGTTTCTCTTGTCTTTCTGCTGTCAACAGATCATCTAGAACTTAGTAGTGGGGGTGGAGGATCGAGCAACTGCTGTCCCTTATCTCTAGATTGCAAGTATGGTAATTTACCAATTCTTCTGTGATACTACGAATGCTTAATTCCCTGAATTAAATTTCCTTCTAATACTACATAGGGTGGTTTCTATTCCTCTTACGAACTCTGATGGACCACATGGAGACCCGTGGACCTACACATGAGTGTGGGGCTGGGATACACTCCAGCTCTGTGCTTTACAAGGAATTCAAGTTGTCAGGTGTTGCTTTTGGCAAATCTGTGAACTCATCTCCTGTGCTGAATGTGGAGTCACCACCACCCTCTGCTATCCTGAAATGACCATTCTCACATAACAGTGACTTTCTGGATCCATTGCCACTTTAATCTGAAAACACTGACAAAGAAAATGCCATGTGAATGTTTATGATTCACCACCTCTGGGTGTCTGAGATACCTGTTTGGCACCAGGGTTTGGTATAAACAAGGGTTTCAGGAAGTTTTTTATTCCACCTACACAGGAGCTAAAACTATGTTAAGTTAGCTGCCCAGGCTTGCCCTGTACCCATCAGGTTTCCTTCTGAAGTAAAATGATTAATTTCCAGAACCTTTTCCATTGAGGAGAAAAATAAGGCCCTTCCGTGTTTAGAATTTTAATCCGGGCTCCAAGCCAGCTGTCTTTTAAGGATGCTGTAACAGTCATACTTGTCATTAGCAATTAGCAAAAGCAATCAAAAATACTAATCTCAGTTCCCAAACTATTCGGCACTCAAGTCTGCTTCCCATGCGTCCTGATCAACTCATCTACTAATCCCGAGGACTTTCCTTTCAGGATTTAACCCACAAATACATTTTCAGTGCTTGGGAGGCACACCGTGGAATCAAATCCTAGCCAGATGCTGTCAAGACAAGTTTTACTGGTTGTGTTCTTTACATAGCAAAAAGCAGCCAAAAGTTTTTTAGTGGGGGAGGGGAGGAGATGTCCAACACTATCTCTGAACCAAATGGCAAGTTTGCACTGGATTTAGCTTTCTCCCACTCCACTCCCATCCTTCCTCTTCTGTTCTTGATTCTGAGATCTCCCTCCTGTGTCTTCCAAGATCCTACTTGCAATCATTCCCTCACGTTATTCCCTTCCGAGATCCTTTCCCATAACAATTAAATGTGTTCCAGTTTCTTCTTTCTTAACAGGCCATGACACTATACTCCCCCCCACCGCCCATAAATACCTATGTCTTTCAAAGCAACTCTTTACAACTTTATTCCTAAGGCTGGGCCACGTGATATACTACTAAGGTGCATAAGTTCTTCATAAAAATATTAAGCTTACATTTTCATGGTTATCTTGAATAATGAGGCAAACACATTATAGATCATCTAGATAACTGTCCTATAACCAAATAGTACCATGAACTTGTTAGTGCCTTTTAACTTTGTATATCTGAATACTTTGACATCGAATGGTATTGTTTTGTCTTGGACTGAAGAGAAAAGACAGGGGTGGGCATGTCTTGGGGGCACTATACAGAAAGGGAAAGGTGGCAGGAGGGTTGAGTTGTTACCTGGCACAGGGAAGTAGAAGCATGTGCCAAACTAAAACAACCTGTGGTCAGTACCACAGTTCATGTTGAGAATGGTTCTTTAATTTGACAATGTTGTCAGTTTGAATTGAACTGGTTTTAGAATTTTCTTTATATTTCATTTATAAGCATGTTTTGGTTTCTCGGTTGTATTAGTGCTGTAAGTATAGATGTTCATATGTATTTAAGTTCATATGTATGTTCATATGTATTTAAGTAATTTTAAGCCAACTTGAGGCTACTGATGAATTTTTCCCTTTATTATTTAAAATTTTATTTTATAAAATCTTATAGAGAGCTTACTATATGCCAGATATTGTTTTAAGTATTAACTCATTTATGTAATTCTTATAGTAACCTTATGATGTAGGTATTATTATTATCTTTGCTAAGGAGACCTCTTTGAGGCACAGAGAGATTAATAACTCACCCAAGGTCACACAGCTAGTAAGAGGTGCAGCTGGGATTTCAATCCAGGCAAGCTGGTTCTAGACAGTCCCTGCCTTTAACCACACAGAATGCTGCCTCCCTTTGGATAGTCTGTATTTACTCTGTTAAAGTTTAAAGATACTACCTTAGAATATATAGTTTATACTTGATATACAGTCACCAGAGTTCTGCCTTTGGCTTTTTTCTCTTTCCACTTGATGTGTTCTCCCAGGACAACATTACTGATTATTATAGTTTTAACTATCCTCATTATTTCTAGATCTCTTACTGCAGATTAGAGCCCTAGCCTGTTCTCTTAACACATGTAATCAACCGGATATCTCACCTTCAAGTCTCAAAGGTACCTCAGGATCAACCTAAAGTGAACTATAAGATAAGCTTTCCCATTCCCCACTGCACCCCAATGCCAATAAACCTACTTTTTCTATCATTTCTCTTGTTTAACAGGCCTACTTTCCACTCAAGATGTTTACTGTTTAGTGGAGGAGAGAGACAGGTAAACCATTCATGACCATGGGCATGTGTACAGGTACACAGACATACCCAAAAGGCCGAGGAGGCCAGGAGATAGGACTCTGCCTGAGATGGAAGGGTCAGGGATGGCTTCACTAAGAAGGCAATATTTAAACTACCTCAAAACAATGATGGCTTGCATCTTTCTCCTTGTCTTTTGCATACAATTGAAGGGTACCTTTAATGTGTGCTGTTTCTGTTGGTCTTAGAAAATGTACGATTTTCCATTTTAGCTCCAAAATGTAATTTCTCCAACTTTGTTCTCTATTTCCCCCTAAACTAAGAAGCAATTGTTCAGTCTTTTGTGGTTTTATTTTCCCTTCATTTGAAATGAAATAAATGAAAGAAAATGTTTTCTATACCCTCTGACAAGATCAGATTAATTTGTATTTAAAACATTTTCTAACACTCTAACCTTTTATGGGAAAGATACTATTGGTCACGCATGTGGGTTTGGACTGACTCTGTGGCAGCTGTAGTATGAAGTTCCTTACTGGTCATGGCTCCACATACGGCTTTTATGGGGTTGATCATTACAAGAGATAGTTCCTTCTAGACACGCACAGACAGCTACCACATTAAAAGTCTAGTAGCACAAAACTTATGAGAGGGGCAGTGATGATGAGCATGGAAGGAAGGCCACAGAATCAAGTCATGGCTGCCAGGGTTTGGCCTTTCTCCTTGAAGGTGTTTGTCATAATAGTGTCCCTTTCAGGAATAATTTTGTTGCAAAAACAGATACTCATTTAAATTGCTTAAGGTAAAGAGTGAATTTTATTGTCAGGATACAAGTGACTTCTTGGAACCCAAGAGAAAGACTGTGAAATTCAGCCTTGAAAGGGTCTAGAAACGGACTTTTCAGTTATTGTTTCCACCATCTTTCTCTCTCCCTGCCTTTCAGTCTTCTCTCCTGGGTCCATTTCATTCTTCTTTCCCTCTGCAGATCCACTTTCTCCCACACGGCCACACACAGCAGCTCCAGCTCCAGTCCCAGCTTTACGTCATCAAGTTTAAGCACCATCATAGAGAGACTGAAGAAGACCCAATTTCTCTAAGACCCAATTTCAAATCCTGGAGTGGAGTCTGATAAATTCACTTTGGTTCATACCTGGCTGTGCACAGGGAGGTAGGATCATTTCATATCAGTGTGTATTAGGGACTTACATGGAGGAAATTGACAGATACCTTTAAATTGTTTACTATAGGTATGTTTTGTAAATACTGGAGTTTTATTCTAAAGAGAGAAAGGCCATAAAACCTGACCTCATGAGATGAAATAAGTGAAGCATTTCTTTGCTTCTTGGTAAGAATTATGTTGCAATTAATCACAAAGAGTGTCCTATTTATAGCCACCTGTGCTGTTGAATAAACACTATCCTCTGGGAGCAGACTGCCATGAACTAACTAGACCCATGTTCCCTTTCATTCTCAGGGAGGAAGAAATCTGATTTGTGCTAAGAAAAAATCAAGGACAGAGACCAAAAGAGGTCACCAGAAAAGAAGGCTCAAACTTGTCTTTGCTGTAGTTTTTAAGTTAAAGCATCAGGAGGAACCCCCGCCCCCCAATTTTCATATGACCCAGATCGCTGTCCCTAGATTTAAGGATACAACTTATTAAGGAGTAAAGAAAGTGAATTTGCCTAGCACTCTCTATCTTCCTATGGGAAGTCCTTCTGGTAATCTAGTCTGCGTTCTATCGAGTCTCCTGACCATATATAACACTACTAACAAATATGAGTAGTATTTCCCTAACATTCCTAATACAGTAATATCAACTACAGTAAAAGAATGGGGTCTTCTGATTAATTGAATAATCAGACTAGAAAGAAATCTCATATGTGGAATAGATCTTTTTGAATAAATGATGTAGACTCCGGTTACTTTAAACTCTGTTCTGGGGTGTCATAGAAGCAATTGAGAGAGGTTGTTTTCCTTGCCTTACCCTACAATCATCTGTACTTGAATCTGTTCTACACGTAGGGCTTCCATTTCATCTCTGTCAATATTTTTATATATTTAGGGTCTATTTCACAGCTTTATGGAATAGAGTTACATGTCAAATGAAATAAAGAAGGCAGTAATATAACAGTTCAACTGAGTCCTGCCTCTGTCCCATTCTTCCCTTGCTCCCTCCCCCTAACGAAAGATGCCTTTGTCTTAAACATGGAGTCCGTTTAGTCAAAAATGCTGGGTTTATAATTGGCAAAATTTATCCCAAATTATCCAAATAACTATTTTAATACATTCCTAGTAGACTATCTTGGAAAATTACTAGTAGCAAAAAACATTTATTAAAATCAAAGGTGATTTACTTTTCATGGGGGAGTATAGAGGTTTTAACATCAACTTTTTTTTTTTTTTTATCCTCATCCGAGGACATTTTTCCACTTTTTGTACAGACAGAGTGGGAGGGAGAGAGAGAGGAAGATAGAGAGAGGGAAACATCGATGTGAAAGGGACACATCGAGTGGCTGCCACCCGCACAACCAACCAGGGCCGGGGACAAACTGCAACCGAGGTACATGCCCTTAGCGGGAACCGAACCCAGGTCTCTCCAGACCATAGGCAGACGCTCTAACCGCTGAGCCAAACCGGCCAGGGCTTAACATCAACTTTTTAATGAGTACCTACTATGTTATAAATAAATACACATTATGAACTCACTGAGAGCCAGTGGATTTCCAACGTTATTTACATTGAATGTCAAGTATCTTCAATAAGAGGATTGACATTACAAATAATGAATTTGACTTTGTCTTGCCTAATTGTGTTTAATTTATCATGTTGAAATCTGTGCTCAGGACACCCATTACCAAGAAGCAGTGCATCTGCTAATTAAGGTGGGTAAAGTGCATGTGAAATATTTGTTTACATTGAGAGGGTAGAGAGCTCTTATCCTCCCTGATGCTGAATAAAACGAGGGCCTATTGCGCTTGATCACTTGATCGTCCTCCCTGTGGCATCTGCTTTTCAGCCTCTGATGTGATTAGAGGTGGTGGGAAACCAGTGGTTAAGGGCCTTACTTGTGATTGCTCAAATGTATCACGTAAGAGGTATAAGCACTGCAGTGAAACACAACAGGAGGAAAGAGTTACAAGAAAATAATTCACTATGCAAAAAAGAAGCAACATGAAAGCAAAGAGAGTGATGTAAAATAGTTGTAGAAACAATGTTGACAAATGTAAGGCTGAAAATGCTGGAATAATATCAATGGTAATTTCATTTATCATTATTTATGATTCCAATTGCTATACTAGTTTCCACTAAAAAAGAAAAAACGGTTAACTTGCTTCCAGAATTACTTAAGGTAAATATTGGAACATATTCTTAACTGCTAAATACCAGGAGAGTTTAAATGTCAGGACCATTTGTTTATGAGATCATTTAAATCAGTGCTGCCTATGATTAACATTCGAAAGGTAAATTGATGTTGCAAGTTCTTATCTACTTTTAGCTTTTTTTCAAAGACTATGTAAATAAAGCAAAGTTTTATTTAATAATAGATTGCTAAAATAAATAAATGCAATAAATAAGAATAAAAGTGAATATTTTACCAAGTACTTTTTTTTTTTTTAATATATCCAACATAAATTATGCACTGAATGACTCTAAAACTGCTTTACACTACTCAAAGTTGACTCCAATCTGGTGCTGAGAATATGTGAGATGTTTGTCAGAGCTCAAGTCAACCTAGTAGATTATGTCCATAAGCTAACAGCAAATACTAGGTGTGACTATGATGACAATTGTGTGTTAAAATAAATAATTCTCCCTTATATAAATATAAATGTACACACATGCATTTAAAAAGAACATTTTTAATGTAATAGATGCTAAGCATCTAGAAAATATATTTAGAATTATAAACAATGGGTAAACGTAAGGATAGTCTATTACTTTTACAGACTCAACAAATACTATTTTATTTTTTTCAGTTCCCAAAATTCAATGGTCATAAATTAGACAGATTCGATTAGGCAGATTAATGGACTCCCATTTTTATGGGGCAGCAGTCTGAGCAATTAATAATACATATGTAAGTGGACATGAAATGTTAAACCACACAAACCCCAGCAATTAGTTACTAGACCATTTTAAACACAGCTCTGCTTCTGAGAGGAAGGAGAAAGAGGACAGTGAGGCGTAGAAAATGACTACAGAGTGAATGTTTTCTAGTTAAAGAAGAGATGTAGAGGAAAGACTCCTTTGGTGGCATGAAAAAGGGTTCTCTTCCTACCTGAAGTCAGGATTATCTATATAAGCATTTGCTCCCACAAAGGTGCTTTGCTGTGGACAACCACAACAGAAATTTCAGTAGAAATAGAAGAGAGAAGGACATAATTGCCAATTCTATAGATTGCACCGTCTATGGGATAGCAAATAGAAAACTAAAACAGCCAATGCTATGCTGATATGGTGATGGAGTGCAACTCAGCCTACAGATTCTTTGAATTTATACATGAAGGCTGAGAATTCTCTATAGTACATGTATTTGGGAAACCGACCAGCACAGAGGCAGAAGAAAAGCAGGAAAATACTAGAGAGGCAGTTCCTAACCAGAACCAAGGCAGAGATGACTGATTCCCTCAGCTAAAAAAGGCAATTACATCAACAATCAACAGGAAGAAGGTGTAGTAATCAACACCAGAACCACACTGCGGTTACAAATCTAGGGGAACCATATATTTTGTATTTTGCTGGAGAGTGTACCATTGGTATTTCTCAGCCACCAATACCCAGATCACCCAAGATCCCCAAATTATCAGATAAAATTTTAGTCATAATACTGTTACCATAGACAGTCAGAGAGCCAGGGTAGTCTCCCCCATTGGCCAAGATGGTGCAGGAAGAGGTTCTTACACTAAGTGCACCAAAAGCTAGACAGATGGATGGACAGGGCCTGAGCACCAAAAGCTAGCAAGATAATTGGATAGAAAAAAGTCCTCTCTTTTCTATCCCTATAAGAACTCCAGGTTTGAGCAGGAAGGGGTATGGTCTTTGAGATGCGAGTTCACCATTCTCCCAGGTCATGGCACCTGAATAAACCTCTTTCCTTTTGCACCAGCACTTGTCTCACAAGTTTGGCTTTTGTTGGGGCAGGCAGTAGAAACTGTGTTTCGGTTATAATAACTGTCCTGACCACCATCCTCACTATAAGAATTTTACTTTCTGGCAAAGAATAATTATTTTCCCAATTTCTTTCTGTTCTATTTCCTGCATTTCTTTTTAAAGCCATTGTTATTATTATTATTTTTCTCTTAGAGAAGCACAAAGTTACTATGCAATTAATGATGAGAAGAAGGTTTTCCTAAAAAGTAGGTTTAGGTAGTCAATAGACTCTCTTACTAGATAATGGTTTATTCCTACATATCCCTCTAATAAAATTACACATTACAAGCCAAAAAAAAATTGTAAAAAAAAAAAAAAATTGCAAGCCATTGACCTTCAGAGTCATGCTTAAAACATCAAGGTTCTACTATATATATTTTTGCTTCAGTATAAGATGAATTAAACACTGTTATTCATTCTTCAGTGTGTTTAGTTATTCCCAATGAATCCTTTGATTAACTATGTAAACTAGAGCCAAAAGTATTATTATGGAGAGACACCATCAACTTAGAGCTAGCTGAGATAACCCACACTTTGTGTGTCCAGAGTAAAATCCAGAAAGCATGACTTGCTTCAGAGCCATTATTCACTGCTTGTGTGGGCCACATATTTCTTTCTCAAGTAAGAACTTACTAAGTTTTGTGTGGTAAAAAGGGCAAAAAACTATTCATCCAGTGTAATTATACAGTTACTAAGTATATAATATTGCCAAGTGCATTTATTTTACCATGCATTGAAAAACTGAGTTATGTTGCTAACTTTTATAGTTTTTATGCTAAAACAAACAAAAAAATGACAATAAAACATATATAAAGACATTATAGTAGTTTCAAGTCCAGGATCTAAAGCTAGATTTTCTGGTTTGAGTCCCAGGTCTCCCCCTTACAAGCTGTGAGCCAGAGCAAGTGGCTTTACATCTTCATGTCTCAGATTCCTCATCAGCAAAGAAGATACCTTCACAGTGTTCTTGTGAGAATTAAATGAGCTAATGTGTGCAAAGTTGAACAGTGTCTGACACCATAGAAAATACTTAATGAATTTAATCCAAAACAGTTCTGAAGAAATATACAAACAAATAGAACCTTTTTCTATCTTTCTAATTGATACTGGGGACCATCATATAGAGTCAGCTTTCTTCAGGAGTCTTAGAGTTTTAATCTTTACCATAAAATATAACATTTGTATGACAAAAAAATCATTATGCTTAGCCCTTCAACTTTGTTCAGCAAATACTTATTGAGCATACACTGTGTATCAGACTATGTCTTAGGCACTATTAGATATATAGGGTGGGGCAAAAATAGGTTTATAGTTGTTTGTATGGAAAATAATACAATAATAAATAATACAAGAATAAACTATGTTTTATGTACTCACAAACATAAACCTACATATGCCTCACTCTGTATAAAATACTAATATAAAAATATAAGTCATTGATTCTATATTAAATGTATCTATAAAGACACATGGGTGGCAAATGTGTTTGTGGTGATATCATCATTTCTCCCATTCACTGAGTGCCTATTTTGTGCTTGGTTATTTACCAGGGGAGTTTTGTCTGTATTATCTCACTTACATAACTTACTTTTGAGGTACTTATTTGATACCCATTTTCATCTTGAGGAAACTGAGGCTCAGAAAGGTTAAGCAATTTTCCAAAAGTTTGATATAGATCAGTGAAACAGAAGAGAGAGACCAGAAATAAAATCATGCCTATATGGTCAATTAGTATTTGACAAAGAAGGCAAGTACATACAATGGGGTAAAGACAGTCTCTTATAAAGCCTGAAACACCAATCAGAAAGAATATATGTACCCTCATGTTTATAGCAGCACTATTTACAATAGCTAAGATCTGGAAACAACCCAAATGCCCATCAGTTGATGAATGGATAAAAAAGCTGTGGTACATATACACAATGGAGTACTATGCAGCTGTAAGAAAGAAAGATCTCTTATCCTTTGAAATGACATGGAGGGACCTGGAAAGTGTCGTCCTAAGTGAAACAAACCAAACAGAGAAAGACAAGTATCATATAATCTCACTTATTTGTGGAATATAATAAACATAACAGTCTGAGGAATGGGGTAGTTCCAGAGATGTGGAAGTGGGGTACAGACTGACAATCCCCAGAAGAGGGACTGGTGGGGGATAGATAAACCACAGAACTTATATGCATGTATGTATGAACAATGGACATGGACAACAAAGGTGGGGACAGGGTGGGGATGGAGAGGGAGGGGGGAATCACTGGAGGAAAAAGGAGAAACATCTGTAACAAAAATAAATTAATTAATTAAAAAAATAAAAATAAATAAAATACATAAATATCTAGACAGTCAAATTTATACCAACAGTTGAGGTAGATCAGCCAAACCGCTGTTCTTCACTAGGGAAGGTTCTATAAAAAACACCCAGGAACCCAAATTAATAATTACAACATAGATAATAATTACCAGCTTAGTTCTGCTCTGTCCCAGATCATAGAACTTACAAGTAGGGCACCAGAAAGGGAGTCTCTTGAAGATCCTGAAGATATTCTATTAAATTATCCCAGCATGGTTAATATCAAACTTGGTTTGTGATTTTTGGAGGGCAGAGAGGACATAGTGACTTTTGCTGCATGGGAGGTTTCTGTTCACTCACATAAACTTGAACGCATTGACAGCAGAATTGCTTAACAAAGTCAATGCCCCGAAACCCCTTAACTGGGCATTATCACCAGGACCTTCCTGTGAGTTCCTGAAGTTCTGGGACATACTTAGTTCATGAAAATCTCTGCACCTGGTGTGTAGACATTATCTCCAGGTTCAAGGCAAATGAAAAACAAAAACAAAAACCCAGAATGTGTCACATAGGTGAATGAGTACAACAACTCAGACCCAAATCTTGAACACCTGCTTTCTCTCTTTGCTAGACTTCAATTCAATGCCTGCTCACTAGAGAGTGACATTCTCTAATGTCACCATCTCCATCTATCCTAAAAAGCCTTTTCTAAATAGATCAATCATGAATCTAGTCCTTTCTTCTCCATTTCTACTGCTGCCTTCTTAATTCAGCATCACAGTCTTTCCTGGATAATGGCAGCAGTTTACCAACTGCTCTCCCTGTCTCTAGACTGGCTCCACCACTCTGTCCACATGGAACACATTGTAGTCTTTCCAAAATACTCCCTTTTAAACATCTTTTGAATTCCTCATTGTTTTAAAAATAAAGGATAAACTTCTTAACAGATTTAGCCAATGTTTCCTCTTCAGACTTGTGCTGTATAAATTTTGTTGACTTCTCAATTCTTCATGCTGCTCTGTGCCTGGAAGCTGGTAAAAATGGACCATACATGGCTTCTTGTTGGGTTTGGCAAAAAGAGAACATGAACAAGAGATCAGAGTCAGGGATAGCAGTGAGAATGGGCATTTATTCTGCTGGGTTTCTCCCTGCAGGGCCCCAGTTCTATCAGGTGGATCTTTTTCTCTGTGGATTCCAGCAATTGCTTCCTTCCATTGTCCCTACCAGTCTAGAAGTAAGAGCTCTTATGGTTAACAGTCCTGAAGTTTCTCTTAGGTTTTAATATATCTTTCCCACTCATTTGTAAATTACTCATGTGTTAAACCCTCTTCAAATTAATCACTTTGATTCTATCACATATTTCCTCCCAAGACCTCAACTGATATTTGGCTAATACCCCTGTTTATACCTTAATTTGGAATTATATTGAATAATGGTCTCTGGAACAAGCATGCCCTGATCACTCTTCTCTGAGCTGTGTACCTGTTTTTCCTTCTGCCTCAATTGCATTCCCTCTCCCCAGGTTCCCGTTGTCCCCAACCCTGTCCTTCAGTTCAATTGCAGACTTCTCCCAATTAATGCAAATTGCAACACTAGATTTCTCTTGGCCTCTTGTGCTTCCCCATATTGTACCACCCCTAACAATCACTGATGTGTGTTTCCCACCAGACATGCCTTTGGAGGCCAGGTGCTGTGTCTCCTTCATCCCTGTAAACTCACCATCTATTACAGAGCCTAGGACATGGAAGCTACTCAACAAATATTATTTCAATGAAATATATTTTTATTTAAATGGGAAGCTCTTTTCCTTTCAGTTCTTACTTGGTTTGAAGCTTTCCCTGGGATCGCCCAGGGAGGTGTTGTAACTACTATATGCTGGGCTCTGAGCAAGCACCAAAAAGCTGTGAAAGGGCCCTGCTCTCACTCTTGAGGAGTCCACCGTCCCCAGGTCTACTCACTGGTTATTTAGGGGCTCCAGTAAGTTCATATATATGTACAATTTCACTTTAAGTAAGAGACAGATCCAAATATTAGTTTTTCTTTGGAAGAAGGCATTATTAAAACAGATTTCTTTACATATAAGATTTCCCTGGTGAATCAAATATCCGATCCTTTACTCCTGCCAATTTCCAAAAATCTATTAGCTACTGCTGACTCAAGAAACCATCTTAAGGTGTTTTTAATAAGGCTGCGGTCCTTGGAGGTAGCTGTCTGAAGATAGCCAGCAGCAGGGAAGGCCATGCCGAAGGAGGGTTATCCTAAAGCTTCAAAAGCTTTCCAACAAAATCAGCCACAAGCTGCCATCACCTTGCATTTGGTTAAGAGATTTCATTGACTCTACCACGCTAGACTGTGGTATGAGTTTAGTTCAGCAGTACTTTGCATGATAATGATGATGGTGAATTTAAGCACAGAGATTACGTGTTGTAGTGTGGCAGCATCTTTGAAGCTTTGAAAATCTGGGTCAAGGTCTGTGATGTGGTTTAGAACATCAAGGTTTATTGTTTTCTCACCCCATCCACAAAGTTGAATTTTTGAGAGTCAAACTTCCTGTCTAACCAGAGGGAAAACTGTTAAGAAAGGGCTTCCAGTTAATACCCTCTAACTAGCTTGGGACATCAATTCTCATCCATGGTGTAATTACATACCCATATGTCGCCATTGGTGATGAGATGTATCATAAGTGACATTTTGTAATTATACCCAAGAAGTGAAATTTGGGAGCTGATAAATATGAAAAAAATTTTTTTTTTAGTAATAATACTAAAACATGAGAATCATGGAAACATGATATTTAATAATGGACTGTAAATCAAGGTTGCTTCTATAACAGTATTCTTACAGTCACTTGATTTTCAAATTGGTCTCGAGTAGGAATTCACAAAGCTAAGTTATCGTGTGTGCATAGGAAGGCCCACAGAACCCACAGCCTATCTCACTTATGCCATAGCCCAGGGTGTGTCTAGGGTGACTGTCCCCTTTGTGAGTTATAGGGAAAATGTGAATGATTCTATTTCATCAATTGTAAAGTGCCATTTTGTTTTTACATTTTAAGACCTCTAGTTAAGGAATGCATCTTACAGTTAATGGTGTCCTACGGTTATAATAGGCAGGATATTTTTTTTGGGGGGGGAACCACAAAAAATATCTATATTTTTATATCGGGGGTAGGGAGTAGAAAAGAAAGCAGCCCTTATACTGGGCTCAACTCAGTGGCAGCTTCTTGTTCCATAGGGTTAAGGAAGACTTTGAAGAAATAAAAGCTGTTTGGAAAAACCCAGCTGTAGTTGCTTTATATGTTGTGATGGGTCGAAGGGATGAAGTGAAGTGTGAAGGCCCCTCACACCCTCCATCTTGCCTCAGACTAGGTCCTGGAACCCTGGCGCTGAGAAAGTGCCACTTTCATTCCTGCTTCTTGGGATTGTTGACGGCCGTAGGGATGGAGAACAACAAACAGGAACAGCGACACGCGCAGCATGTTGGCGAAGATGGCGAGCTGCACATCTGTAATCATCCTGAGCAGCTGGCTCAGGTCTGCCACTAGCTCAATGTAGGAGACCTCTCATTTCTTTTTTTAATGGAACATAAAATAATCACTGCATTTTACATTAGTTGCATTTTAAATTCAAGGTTAATTACCCCAGGGCTCTCACCCCACTCCTTATTTAGACATTTCTCTCAGGCTCATTGGTCCCTATAATGGTGCCCTCAAAGTTACAGTCTTCCCCTCTCTATAGTCTTTTTATATTAACAACTCATTAAAAAATTGAGTGTTTCTGAGTGTCAGATTTCATATTCTTGTAAAATGTTTCCATTTATAAAATGGGCATTGCACCTGTCCAGTGCATTCAGAACACAAGGTAAGCCAACCAGCCAAGTGTGTGAGCAAGAGCCTAACCGTGGATGAGTTGCTTAGAAATGAGAGGCCATTTCTAAATGAATGGGAACATTGTTTGACACCAGTTTATCTAAAATCACAATACTATCACTTGGCCAGGAACATATATAGGCATTGGCTACCAGGTCTTCTAGGACAGGTACAGAGCTGGGGAAATCAGCCTGGGGGTGATGGTGTGGGTGATGGTTGAAGGGGCAGTTTCCTGCCTTACCACCCCCAGCTCCTGGGCCTAGAGAATGCTGATGTCTAGAAGATATCCAATATATGGTTGTTGCATGAATGACCAAATGTAGCCAGGCAAAATTAGGTTAAAGCAATCTGAATGAGTGGTGCTGAAAAGTAATGAAAATCACAAATGCCAGTTGCTCTCGAGGGGTGCATAGAAGAGGTAGAAGGCTAATATGACTGACTTTGCCTTGGTCATAAGGTTAGATAGGAGTCACTCTCTCTATCAATACTTAGGACACATTATCTTCAAGGCACTATTCTAAGAGCTTTACAAATATTCATTCATTTCCTCTTTATAATGACCTTATAAGATAGCTTCTATTATTCTCTCTACTGATGCACCAAGAGATTAAGTACCTTGCCTGAGTTCTCAAAGCTGGAGAGGGACAGGATTAGGATTGGAATACAGGAAGTCTGGTTCCAGAATCTGTGCTTTGACCACTCACTCTACTACAATGCCTGCCGCTTCATTCACCCAGCAGGTGCTCTGTAAATATTTTAGCTACTATAATCATAGCTCCTTTGAGGCCACATGCCTGCAGTCTGTCCAAGCCTTTCAGAGAAACAAAGTCAGCTCTTAGGCTGCAAGAAGTTAGGCTACTAAGCCTGCACTGTAGGTGTTGGCAGGTAGGAAGGCACACATCTGGATTTGACTTGGACATGATCCAGGTTTCTGGAAAGACCATTCAAAACTTTACCCCAAACTGCCTGTTCCATCATAGTATTAAAGTGATTTATCTCTTTCTTCATTTTCTTCTTTTCCAGGCCAGAAAGAACTAATGTTGGAGAAAATGTGTTGACTTTCTTTGTTCTTTTTTATCCCTGGTGTTGCAGAAATGTAGCCTAAAGAAAGCTCTAGGGAAATGTCCGTAGTTACATGTCAACCCAGTTCTTTTATCAGCGTGTTTAAAACAGTTTTTAAAAAGTCTCCATTTTCTCCCAATCTCTTGGGCTGGGAAATTAGCATTTTAATAGGATACAGTCAACAGCAAATACTTTTTTTGTTACTGTAAAATAGAAGAATTAATTGAAACACTTAGAGGTAGCAGATTTGTTTTGTAAATTCTCCTGATGTCTTAGTTTCTGTCTTAACAATTCCACACTGTTACTACATTCTGAATAAAAATGCTGGCTCCCGCATTGTTATTTTATATCCAGATTGAAAACAAGTGTTTTAATTTGGGCTTGTCTTCTAACAGAAATCACAAGACTGTCTGAGTGTGCACAGTAGACTGGATCTGGGCCCTGGTACTTGCCACTAACAACATGCCTTTGGTTTTAACAGATAGTTTAGATGTTTCCCAAATACAGGGGTTAGGACCCAGTATGTAGACAGATACCTCAGAAAAACAGGGTGGTCAAAAAGACCGTGCTTTTTCGGCCTTTGAGAGTGGGAAGGCTTTGCTCCTGGTGCCGAGCAAAGGGTTGGAACAAAGGAAGCACAAGTAGTGTATTCCTGGTTTTCTCTAACTGAATAGAGAGGAAGGTGCTGCCTGATCTTACCCTTACTGTGGAAAGCAAAGGCATCATATTATGACTCAAATAGACACAGTGGAATGATAGGGTCTGTTTGCCTCGGCTGTAGATGTGGATGCTAAATGAAAAGTGGGCCCATGTGGGATCCTGAGAGCACTTGGCAACGTATAATGTCCATTTTGCTTCCTTAACATTGAGCTTTGCTCAGTAACTTGGATGTTGGCAAATGGTATTATCATATTTTCTTGTTATAAATGATATGGCTATTAAGATGGATCTTGAGGGATCTTCTTTTACCAGGAGTTAAGAGGTAAGACCATTGGATTCTAGTATTTCTTCTTCGTGCTCCATGGCATGCTGCATTCTACTGTGCTCTTTCTTCTTATCAGTTTGGAAAATGAAGAAAAATGAGACTGTCTGTTTTTAATTCTGTTATCAAAAATTGAGGGAAAACATCTGTTCCATGTATTTTTCCAAGACTATCTTTTGCAAATAAACTGTCACTGTTAATTCTGAGGGGTGCTTCTGATTCATTACTAGCAACGATTTTGCATATTATGATCTCAGAATCTTAATTTCTTACATATATTTTCTTTATCTTTTTATATTTTTTAATTGATTTTTTTAGAGAGAGATGAAGGGGGGAGAGAGAGAGAGAGAGAGAGAGAGAGAGAGAGAGAGAGAGAGAAAGGAACACCCACGAGAGAGAAACATCGATTGGCTATTTCTTGCACACCCCCTACTGGGGATCGAGCCCACAACCCAGGCATGTGCCCTGACTGGGAATCAAACTGGGAACTCTTAGTCCATGGGACAATGCTCAATCCACTGAGCAACACCGACTAGGCTATTTCCTTTATTTTTTAAATTTGATTCCTTCATCACTTTTTATGGTTTCTCAACATGCTTCTTTATCAATAGCAGATATAAACATGCCATAAATAAACTTTTATATACGTACTTTGTACCTATTCTAGTTGCTGAAGATAAACTGATAAATCAGCAGTCAAGGCTTTTGCTCTCCTGAGACTTATTTTCAAGTGGGAGAAGAAAGATCATACATAAATAAGCAAATGAGATAATTTTATACAGTGATAAGTTCAGTGGAGAAATGAAAACAGGCTATCATTTTAGTACGGACGGTAAGCACGTTATTACGGCCAAGAACAGGGACATTGGGGCTAGACCAGAGTCAGAATCACAGCCCTAACACTGCCTTTCTTTTTTTTTTTTAATCCTCATCAGAGGACATTTTTCCATTTTTTTGTACAGACAGTGTGGGAGGGAGAGAGAGGAAGAGAGAGAGAGGGAAACATCGATGTGAAAGGGACACATCGAGTGGCTGCCACCCGCACGACCAACCAGGGCTGGGGACAAACTGCAACCAAGGTACATGCCCTTAGCGGGAACCGAACCCGGGTCTCTCCGGACCGCAGGCGGACGCTCTAACTGCTGAGCCAAACCGGCCAGGGCTATTTAGCCTTTCTATATCTTAGTTTCTTCATCTCTAAAATGGGGACAATCTTAGCTACTGTCTGAGGAGCTTGCTTTAGGGATTGCATGGATATATATCTAGAGCCCTTAGAACGATGTCTGGCATGTATTAGGCACTTTGCAACTCAGCACTTTCTATGAGCCAGGAATTATGATTATGACTTACTCATCACAATTACCCTGTGAAGCAGCTATTATTACTCCTTTTCCCAGATGGAAAATCTGAAGGTTAGAGAGGCTAAATAACTTTCACGAGGCCATAGAGCAAGAAAGTAGCAAAAGCACTGTCTTTGACTTCTGCTCTGTCCTTAAACGTCTGTCTCTCTTCATAAGAAGTTCTGTTTTTTTTCAAATATTCCCTTTCCAGTGTCTCAGTTATTAAGCCCATTATATCCAAAATCTCATGTTTGTGACTAGAAAGAGAATACATATTCACTGACAATAAAATTCATCCTTCGAAAGGTTTTCTCTTTTCTGATTTTGATAATTTTTTTCTTTTATATGTCTATTTTGCCACTGCCTAAATTTCAGCTGTTCATCTTAGCAAGATATTTTATATATATTTGATAATATTTTATTCAAATAGAATTAATTATTAATCAACTATGTTGCCCCATAGAGGTTACATATAGTTTCCTGTGGCATTTTTACTTTTTACATTAAATGCTTTCATACAGAGAGCTTTAGAACGTATTTCCATTTGTGATGCTCCAGATTTTATCCATTTAGTTGAAATTCAAAATTGCTACTATTTTTTATGACCTTTTCAGATGTCTTTTTTCTCTTCCTAATCACAGTTCCATTTAAACCAAATGACATGCAAAAATCCTCACTTCAATAGTAATCTGCTTTCTTTTTATATCCAGTTTTAAACCATAATCACTACTCTCCTCCTTCAATTGTTCGGACACTTGCTGTGTATTTTATTAAGCAACATCGTGCCAGGTTTAAGAAAAGTGTGCTCTTAGAGCAAAGGAGAGTGCTGAAGCTTCAGGGCTTAGCAGTACACTGTAGGTCTGCAGATTTCAAGACTATGCATTTAACATGTTTAATGAGGCTTTGAAGAGGAAATGCTATCAAATCTGTAAATCAGCCTACACTAGTCATGTGACCATGGGGAATAGGTGAGGACACGGAGGTGGTAGTCGAGATGAACTGATGACTGACTGGAAGGTCATGGAGGGGGGTAGTTGAGATGAACTGTTGATCGACTCTTGGCCCCACTTGGAGATATTGCACATGGGCACTTGAATCAGGGTTTTCACTTGGAATTTTGCTTCTTCCACTTAATTGTGTAACTTCTCTAATATTTTATTCCTTCATGCGCAAAATGGAGATAAAAATGTTATAGTGTTTGCGAGGGTTAAATGGCATACCATATAGAACTATGTAGACATACTGGATGTAATGATAATAATTATTACTAGTTGTTACCTACCCTCTCCACGTGAAATCGTGGCTGTTTGAGTCCTTGAACCTAGTTCCTTCCTTGATATGTGGACAATTTATGGTTGAATAAAGCAGAAGCTCTCTTTTGCCTCCACCCAACAGTTTGCCATTTATATTCACTATTATCTTTAGAACTACTGTTACCTTTTCCACATGGTCCAACCCATTTTCAAGATGCACAGACTTAAAAAACCCACCAGCACTCAAATCTTCTTTGGTTGATTGAGTGAGTGATTCATCAAACATTCATTGACAACCTACTATGGTCACGTCCTTCTTCTATGAGATTTATAGTCTGCAGAGAGACTGGACGTTGGTTTACATAAATTGCAAAATGGAGGGAGAAATGCAACAATGCAAGACACTGAGTTAGCACAGAGGAAGCAGCTTTATTTGAGGGATGGAGTGGTGCAGGCAGGAGGGCTTCCTGAAGATGATCTCTAGCTTGTTCTTTGAAAGAAAAAGTATTTGTCAAGTAGACAAGAAGGGAATTCTAGACAGACAGAGAAGTAATTGTTAAGTCAGAGAGACAAAACATCAAGGCTTGTTAGGCAAATGATAAGTAATTTGTTGTCATTAGAATATAAAGCTCCTTGAGAGGTACGGCTGTGGATGTGAGAGGAGGCTTACATTTAAATATAGGCATTGAGATGAAAAGTACCTAAGAGGACTATGCCTGATACACAACACTCGATAGGTGCATATAAGTTTTATTCTAAAGACCAACTCTCATCTTATAAAATAAAGTAGATTATAATTTATATTCAGATATTATATTTGTATCTTCTTTATGGCTCATTCTATAATAGTCTCAGGCTCTCTGTAAAGTTTTTTTTTTTGGTTCATAATCAGGAAAAATAAAGATATGGAAATGCAATGAGAAAACACAAATTGTGAGAGAAATTTAACAGCTCAGAGAAAAAACTAAAATAATGCATCGTTAATATTTCAATACCATCAACAACCACAAAATGAGCAAATAAAAGATCAACAAGAGAATCCACTTTCTTTGCTTTCGAGAAGAAGATTCAATTTTCATTTACCAGAAGACTAGTGAAAATGTTTCTCTTGAATTTGCTAGGAGGAAAAAATGTGTTCCAAATTGTAAATAGAACTATCCAAGTTGAAAACTCTTGATTTTTCCTCAGCAATTTTCTCTGCATGGGCTCCCTGCTGCCCCCATCCCCCACCCCAACAATCTTCGCATCTTCATTTGCTTGGACTGAATTGGCTGTGTTTTGATGATGATTATGTAGATACTCTATTTTCATTATTTTTCACTAATAGTTGCCCAAAGCAACTATATCTGCAATTGTATAGGTAATTGTGTTTCTTCTAAAATACCCTTTGTATTTTTGTTGTTCATTGCTAAGTACTAACAGTTGGAAGTTATCACTAAAACTCTTAACATTCCTGCTTGCTTCCTGAAAAAATATCCCCCAATGAATGATACCTATTTTTAAGAAATCCAAATATTTAAAAGAAAATAAAAATATTAAAATTTTGTATGATATCGTATATAATTATTTACATTACTAAGAAATCAATTACTTATAAAGAATCTTCTGGTTGACCTTAAACAAAGAGGAATTTATATATTCACTATCACATAAAGAAAGATTATTAGATATTTTATATGCAGATGTCTATTGTATAAAACTAGGTAAGCCTTCATATGTTCCCAAGGAAATCAGGTGGCTTTAACCTTGATTTCAGATCCCTTTAGACTCCAGTGACCTCTTTAAAGGATATTAAGTGTCCCAAATTTTTTAGGAAAAAAGCATACCAGTTAAGAAGAATAATTTCATAAACGTTTCTTTTGGAACTTGTGATCCCTTGGCATTTTACACAGAAACTGGGTATTATATTGTCACATTGAAGAAAAATTAATATTTATAAAATTACTGAGTTGGGAAAATATCTTAAAGTATGAGTAGCTGATGTAAATATTAACCTAGCTAAGAAATACAATTTTTTATTCCTTAACTTTCCAGGCTATTAAGTATCCTTCTATTTATCATTTTTCTGCTTTAAAACACTACAAACAGGATTTACCTATGTTCCTCTATGGTCTTAGCTTCAATTTTTATTTAAATAAGTTACACATTAATTAAATGGCTGCCTATAAGGGCAAGAGGAAATTAGGTTGATGGAGACAAAGTGGAAATGAGACCTCTCAGTGTACAACTTCTAATATTATTTTGATTTTTGGACCCATGTAATTGAACTACTATTAAAAAATAAAGTTAAAATGATATACTATCAAACATTCACCTACCAAACACACATACATTTTCTCAAAATATGCTTATTTAGTAAGCTTAGGGAAAGCCTGATAAATCTAGATTTACTCCGCTCTTCTTGTTTGGATAAAGAATCTTAAAACAGTATGATGCTGACGAACATCTGAAGAACGAAGTATGAAGCACAAGAAATGGAGTAAGAGTCACAGCATTACTAGTACCATGACCTTGGGTAAGTCCCTTAACTTCACTGAGCTGCACTTTTCTAAGAATTAGAATGATGACACCACCACCTGTCTATTTGCCTCAGTTGTTCTGTAGATCCAATGAGAAGCAGCAAAGTCTTAAAAGGTGTGCTACCTAGTATCTTATATTAAATTTAATGTTTCCAAGACTTACAAAAATGCACAAAGCCACTATTAGGTTCATTGGGGAAACATGTCTATTGGTTTGCTTAATGTTCTTGCTTTCACATACCAGACAACAGAAGTAAAACTGAGAGTGTCAGCAGCCATGCCAGAATGAATCTTGGGATGACATCATCTATTTTTTTAGCATGCAAAATCAATGTCTGAGAGCTCTAGTTAACTAACATGCCTCCTAAGAGGCATTTCAGTGGCCGAGAGGGGCCCAGTGTTTACTCAGGCAATCTTGTTGAGTGTTGAGATACTAGCTGTCATTTATGGATAGCCCACCACATTCTAAACTTCTATATCAATTTTTCTCCAATTCTTCTGGGAACTTTTGAAGGTAAATATAATCATTCCTATGCTATAGGTAAAGAATTTCAGGCTCAGAGAGGTTTTCACTCAGTCATTTAAGGCCTCACAGGTACTAAGGGGTGAGTTCCCTGCCTGCTTTTATGCTATTTTGGGAGCACAGCTATACCTGGAGCTGAGCTGCAGGCCCAAGACTCCTATATCTTGAAGAGAACAAACACAATAATAAATAAAAGGTGAACACACCTTCCTCTACTGGATCTGCTCTCTAGCCTAGGTTCTGCTCCAAGCCTGCCTCCATCCTCAATCACACCTGATCACTAGACTGCCTGACCCCGCCCACCCGCTGACCCAGCCTAGCCTAAACTCTATTTCCCTGTGAGACTCACTTCGCCCCCTCCATGCCCTCTTTCTCTCACTCAGTACATGGCATCTTTCCTTCTTTGGATTCTCCATACCCTTTACCCCTTCTCATTTTTCTCTCCAACCCCTTTAGCATGCCATAAATCTGGTTCTTCTTCCCTTCTCCTATGAGAAACAAGTCTAGAGCAATGGTTGTTCTGGAATTTATTTTCCTGAGATCAAATCTTAGTTTTACTGTACCGGTCAGTTGTCCTGACTTTGGGAAAACCACTAAGGCTTCATTAGTCTCAGTCTCCTCATTTGTAAATGAGCAAATAGGCAAAGCAACAGAACGTATGTCCTAGGTTTTCGAGAAGTTTAAATGAGTTGACACATGCAGAGATATTAGAATGTTGGCAGGTTCAGAGTGAGTGTTCCATACAAGCTGGTTTTAATTATTCTTTCTTGAAATCATCTCTCTTTCTCTTTCCATTTTTCTTTTTCTCCATCTATATTTTGTTTTTCTTTAATTAAAATTTAAAAAAGTAAAGAGACTTCCTTAAATATATTTATTCATTGGATTCTTACATTCATTTTTCACTAAGTCTTCATTTATTACATTCCTATTATGAACTAGGCACTGTGCTAGGGACTGGGTATGTAAAAATGAATATAACATGCTTTCCCTGAAAAATGTATTATCTTGTAAATAGTCAATAATGGTTTGCCATACTTTTATGAAATGAGAGAATTTATATGTTTTTATATGCCAATATGTATTTCTATTGGTTTTATCACCTACGTTTCCCCCTGAGTCTACTTCTCTCCAACTATTTTGCTTCTATCTGATCCAACCACCACCTCTTCTCACCTTGATGAGTGTCTTTCAACTGGTCCTTCCCTAGTCCCTTCAGAGCTCTTGGGCCTATTCTCCATTCAGCAGCCATGTTCATCCTTTTGAAAAGCAAATCTGATCCTCAGTCTCTGGCTTAAAACCTTTCAACACTATTGCTTTCAGGAGAAAGAACCAAATACTCAACACAGTACTACATGATCCATCTGCCTCATGCTCCCTCTTTCATCGTCTAGGGCACTGTTCTCTCGCTTTCCCGGTTTGCTGATGGTCCTTCCATAACACCGACCTCTCTCCTTCACGGATTACTTCTCACACCTTCCCCTCCCCTTCCTCTGTTCTGATAAACCAATGCTACGCAACCTTCAGATGAAAGAAACTGTTGCCTCCTTGACCTTCTATCTAGGTCAGAGTTTTTGACTGTTTTGGTTTCGTCTGTCTTAATACATTCTAAGAGTGTACATGAATTTCTAGACTCTAATAATCTAGATCCAAGTTCTTTTCTTTTTCTAGGTGAGCCTTAGTTTATATAATTCACTAGTGTACTTGGTTAACTACAGGTACATTAGGAAAAGGGCCATGTCTACCTATTTTGCTCATCATTCTATCTCTAAGGTCCAGGGCAGCAAACCACTTATCAGAAACATTAAATAAACATTAGGTGAATGAAGATTGAATAAGTCAATGTTTGTTCTGCCATCACTCAATTTTTGTAATAGGTCAGCAGCTCTTTATTGAGAAAACAATTATCCTTAGCAGTGGGAACATGAATATGAGGAAATTGAGAGGCAAAACAGAAAATATTACCTTGAACCAAATGCAGTTTAGATACCTTTGCCTTTTATAGACTTAGTAATTGAGTCCACTAGGAATCTTATTTGGATTAGGGATCTATAAATCTCATTGAAGATGTATATACCTCCTATGCTTGGCTTTTCCATTTTAAAGTTGCTATAATTTGTGATTCTGAGAATTCAAGGCATTGCCACTGTTTCAACTTCCTGCACCCTTGATTTCCTGAAATTATATTTTTTCATATTACATCCTTTCAGCCTCAGTAAATCTATTTACAGGCTTGGTAATTATAATTTAATTTATTAGGTTGATAAGATTCAGACTACAATGGTTCTATAAACAAAGAAACCCTTTACAATAAGTTGTTTATCCTGAAAGCCTGACAAGCAATAAGTGCTTCTATTTGAATTAAACTTAAAACCATTACTGGAGACTTCAAATGCTATTTAACAGAGAGAGAGCAATTTCCACAGGTATTGATTTTTCCCCTTCCACAAGTGGGTGAAAGCAGAATTTTCATGTTTTAAAATGTGTGGAATAAAAAGAAAACATTTAGAAATTATCTGTTTGCAACTATTGTTCTTTGATGACAAGTTTTAATGAAGAAACACAGTAAACTACATTTCACAGAATGTCATCTGGAAAGAGCCTGAACAATAATTTCTCTAACCATCTTAGTTAACAAACAAGGGAATCAATGTTCAGAAAAGTGAGGTGGCTTTGATGTGGTCAATAAAGCATCAGCTGCAGAGTCAGGAAAAGGAGAAGAAGGATGCTTCATTAATCATTATTAAATTTGAAGATTGGCTTAAATAGAGGTTATATTCAAACAGATGTGGGGATAAGTTAGACTGAAAACTCAGATTATGGAGTTAAATTAATAGGTATTTTAAATCTGTCTCGATTTATATTCCCTGTTTGTCTCTGCAGAATATATATATATATGTATTTTTTTTGTTAATCTTCACCCAAGGATATTTTTTTTCCATTGATGTTTTTAGATAGAGTGGAAAGAGGGAGGGAGGGAGGGAGGGAGGGAGAGAGAGAGAGAAACAGATGTGAGAGAGACATCGACCAGCTACCTCCCAAACAACCCCAACTAGGGTCAGGGATTGAACCTGCAACCCAGGTACGCACCCTCAACTGGGAATCGAACCCTTGACCCTTGGTTCACAGGCCGACACTCCAACCACTGAGCCAAACTGGCCAGGGCTCTTCAGAATATACTTCTATAGTTCTCTAGTATCCTGAAATGCTGTATCAAGTGGAAGGGTTATCTACTAAGGATCTGTGCTCACTTTGTAATACTTGTATAATCAAAAACAGGATTTAAACTCTTTATTTCCATGTATTTAATCTGGGTGTTACTAAAGACAGGTATGGATCTAAGAGATCTTTTTGGTTTTCAAAATGTGTTTAGTAAAGGATTTATGTAACTTCTCTGTATTTACAAGTGAGTGCTTTATATCATTAGGTGCCAGGAGACTGCCCAAATAATACAACACAATGAAACACCCAAATAATCAATATATTTAATTATGGAATGAGAATTGTTATGGGGATGGGGACAGAGGTGAAATAGGGGGATGAGGCATGACCTATAATCAACTTTGTAAGTATTTTTAACTCCTTTGATATGAGTTTGAGATGTTATATTCCCAGGATAGATTATGAGTCAAGAGAGTTTTCTAAGAGTCAAGAATTGGTACCTTTCTTTGTCTTCATTACATTTCTCTAGGCCCAGACTGGGGCATGAGCTTGGAGAGAGGGATGCAGCATGATGAATTACTAAAGTACCTGGAGAGAACCTCCTATGAATCTGCAGACTCTACCTGCAGGATATAGAAGTCATCTTTCCAGTAATATTCTATGGTGCTATGTGTTAGATAGAGGTTGGGGAGGAAACAAAAGCAGTGAGGAGAAGGCTAAAAAAAGAATACATTGAGCAAGGGGACTTCTTGGGAGAGTTTTAGTTGTAGGAGGAGACAGTAGCTATTAGTAGAATATATGTGTGTGAGAAAGAGCTGTGAAGAAAGACATGGTTAAGCAATAAAAATTATAGTCATGTAAACATTTATTTAAGTTTCCTTCATAACATTTTGGTAAAATTAGAATATGCCAATCAGATTAATTAAACCAGATTTAATTTACTATATTTGGAGAAATCTGATACATGGCAATATAGACGATCACGAAAGATGAACTGATTGATGATGGATAGATGAATGGATGAGCAGATAGGTGAATGGATGGATGGATGGTAGGGTATATGAATGAATAAAGGGTGTTGCAGAAAGAAGTTATGATTGGGATGAGAAAAATCATAATATATTTGAACTATTTCTCAAAATACCAGTATTGCAAGATAGGTGGTTATTTTTTATGTTAACAATAATTGCTTATATTTTTAAAGCTTTCTTTTATACATCATTCAACTGTGAAACATAAATAACAGCAATTAACAACAGTAACAAATTAGAAATGAAAGTGAAGTTGTATACATGAGAAAGCCCTGAGACTCCATGAGAATTTTTTAACCCCTTTATATCCTTTGGGGATATATTGAGTTAGAGTCCTTGAGCTATTTAAACCATCTGCCATCATGAACTACTATAGAGAATAAAACAAATTAGGGAATTTACTAGCTCTTCATCTTGCCTCAACTTCAGTAGTTACAGCAACTTTTATGATACTAAGCTTTTTTCCTAAACGAATGCTAACTGAGCTTCACCTCCCCATATCTGTGAAATGGATAAGCCGGACAAGATGACCCTTAAGGATTCTTTCAACTCTTAATGTCTATTTTTCAATGATTCTGTTTAAACTGCACAGAATGCATTAACTAGACTGTGCTTTCATTTCTTCTTAAAGAATGAAAAAACTGCAAAGTATGAAGATGTTATGTATGTGATGAAACTTGCAAGTAAGGGAACTTATGCTTCTAAACTACCTGAGATTTAAATCTAGAATTTAATAACTGGAGGGTTATTCTGATGATGTCTCACGCATCCCAACCGTTTATGTTTTTCTTTATTTATCATTGAGAACGCTGAGGCTCATAAAGATGAATAACTACCACAAGGTCACACAGCTTAAGTTAGAGTTGGCACTAGAATACTGATCTCTTCCCAGTTCCGAGTCTTGCACAGTACTTTCAATTCCAAATCTCAACTTAAATGTTCCCTGAGGATGCTGATGCAATTCCTGACCAAGACCCACAGCTAGAATTTATGAATCTTGCCTGGACATTTAAGATGCAGTTATTTGCACTGAGAAAACATTTCAACATGCCACAGCTGCTCATTCATATGCATAAACTTATGTAGACATAGATTTAAAGAAAGAAATATAGCTTACATTTTAAGTAAGCTTTTTGGATGTTGTATATGCTTTCGTTTCTGAGAACCTCCAAGTATAGAAGGCATCTATATTCTTCAGAGGGTAAATTAGACATTCATTTCAAGCTCTCACCATATCTTTGACCCTGTAGAGAAATGTAACATAGGATCCAATTCTGGTTTAAGCTTGGTGACTTAATTCAGAGTGGTTACTCTGAATAACAACCGAGTTTCACTTCATGCTGAAAGAATACCCACTTTTATTTTTGAAAGAGCTTCACAATTTAAAAGGAGTGAAAAAGATTATTTAAATGAACTTCTGCTATAAAATATAGTAAATTACTCAAAGAAATTTTATAATGATGCCTTGATGACTTTCTTTCAGTTCATGGAGCTATCTATCAGGATGGGATTCAATCTGACCCCACCTCAACACAATGTTTCTTTATTCACCTGCAGGAGAGACTATAATTAAAGAAAATAAAGCCTTATGAACAGGTTCATTGCCTTACTAACTGAGGACTTTGAACAAGATTTATGCATTTGCTTGAAAATCTGTACTTAGAGAAGAGGGTAGACAAAGTAGAGGTGGATGACACATGAATTTCCTAGATCCCCTGCAGCCTAACATAGCCCTAATAAAACCATCGAGGTACAACTAATCATTGAGGGATACTTGCCAGAAATCAAAGTGGTGATGCAGCCTCATATGACTTTCCCCACCACTATGCCACATAGAGCCCAATTCAGTAGTGACAAATGACAATTCTGGAGCAGTGCTCAAACTTTAATGTATGCACAAATAACCTGTGGATCTTGAAAGTATGCAGATTCTGACTTAGTAGCCCTGAGTGGGGGCTTGAGACTGTGCATATCTAACAAGCTCTCAGTTGATATTTATGCTGCTGGTTCATGGACCACTCTTGGTAGACCAAGACCCTAGAATAATTTTTTCCCCCACCTTCCTCCATGGTTTACTCCCTCATTTCTTCCAAGTCTCTGCTGAAATATCACCTTACGAGCCAGGCCTTCCCTCCTCAACACGTATTTTATTTCTCTGTCACTATCATCTTTACCCTTTTTCATGTTTATTTATACTACTTGTCACTCTCACACATGTTATATTTATTCATATTGATTTACCACTTATCATTACCCTAGAACATTGACTGAGGCATAGTCAAGCGTCCAGTAAAAAAAATCTATTGAATGACTGAATGTATATACAAAACTCATGGTCACTCTACCACAATTCCATAAACCACACCACACTTATGAGTCTCCAGGCAATAATCAACTCTATCCTTTGGGCTTTTCTCTTAGGAACTCAAGTAGTATTCTTGAGTTCCTCCACTGTCCTCAAGTCCCTGCTGGCTGATGAGGATCCATCAACTTCCTCTTTTTTACCTGCAGGTCCATCTGAAGCCCTTGAAGTGTTCCCAATAATGTCCCGAGTAGACATATTAAATTTTTTTCTTTATTGATTTTAGAGAGAGGAAGGAAGAGAGATAGAAACATCAATGAGAGAGAACATTGACTGGTCACCTTGCATGCCCCCCACTGGGGATTTGTCCCACAATCTGGGCATGTGCCCTGATCAGAAAGCGAACCGGCGACCTCTTAGTGCATGGGTTGATGTTCAACCACTGAGCCACACCTACTGGGCCTGAGTAGACATATTCAAGGCAAGAGGATATTGGTGACTTTCATAGGAACAGTTTGGCCATTAATTGTCTCCATTTTATGCTTTATCCAATAATTTATATTGTTCACTTGGCTCTCTTAGTGAATATTTGGTTGTCTATTATTTCAACTGCAGTCAGTACTCTCACACTAAATATTGGTATTATTACACTAGTGAGAAGGCAACACATACTATAATGATTTGCCCCAATCTGACCCAGAGGAATGCTATGTTAGATCCTCTTTGACAAATGGATAATTAGACTGTAATCAATGCCATTTTTTAGTCATCAACAGTGTTAAAGTTGGGTTTCGGAACTGAAAAAAATATTTGAACTTTAATTATCTATTCTTTGTGCTATATTGCAGAGCAACAGCTGTAAATTTTCTGTGATGTTCTGGTCACTAAAGGTTTTGTAACAAAAACCTAAAATACACCATCTAAAAATTGCATTAACACCAAAATCCAATCTAGGAATTCTTACCATTTTTGTATCTAATATCAAAACTAGGCCATTCATTCAATATTCATTCATCAACTGTTTCTCTCTCTCTCTCTCTTTTTGTTAATCCTTACCCAAGGATATTTTTCCATTGATTTTTAAATAGAGTGGAAGGGAGGGAGGGAGAGAAGGGGGGAGAGAGAGAGACAGAGACAGAGACAGAGAGACAGACATCTATGTGAGAGAGACACATTAATTGGTTGACTCCTGCATGATCCTGACCAAGGCTGAAGATTGAACCTGGAACCCAGGCATGTACCCTTGACTGGGAATCAAACTCATGACCCTTGGGTCTTCTGGCTGATGCTCTAACTGCTGAGTCAGACCAGTCAGGGCCAACAACTATTTTGTAAGTGCCTATTATAAATATTGGCCAACACACTGAAGATATTATATTGTACTTCTAAAACAAGGGGAGAACCATTTGATAACTCTTTAATTAAGCACAGTCAGGTTCGCATTGAGCAAATTAACATGGGAGACAGAATGAATAATAGAGGGGTCCTTGCCCTCTAGAAGCTGACTTGAGCAGAGAAATGTGCAAACCAGGATAAGAGACACACCAGGTACCTGAATACAGATCTAGGGAGCACAAAACAAGAACCAATTAATGTTGTCTTAGCAGAATAAAGATGACTTCTTAATGGAATTGACATCTAGGGCCCCTCAAGATGATTATAAATCCTACTGGTGAAAAGAGAAAAAAAAAAGGGAATACCAAGTAGAGTAATCCACATGAGCAAAGAAAGGCCCAGAAACATGACAATTCAGGATCAAGTGTAGGGGCAGGGAGCAGTCTTATGTAGCAGTGGGAGTGGAGGATGAAAAAAGATGATTGTTGGCCCTGCCTGGTGTGGCTCAGTTGGTTTAGTGTCATCCCATGCACCAACGGGTCACAGGTTCAATTCCCCATCAGGGTATGTGTCTGGGTTGAGGGCTCAATCCCCAGTACGAGGTGTGTAAGAGGGATGATCAATGTTTCTCTTTCTCCCTCTCCCTTCATCTCTCTCTAAAATCAATAAAGACATCAGTTTTTTTTTTAAGGATGATGCTTGTGGATGTGGATGAGTGGGGACAGGACATAAAGGTTGGCTGTGAAGGGCAAGGAGTTTGAACACAGGTACAATGAGATCACATCTTTTATTTATTTATTTATTTATTTATTTATTTATTTATTTATTTTTGTACAGATAGAGTGGGAGGGAGAGAGAGGAAGGGAGAGAGAGAGAGAGAAACATCGACGTGAAGGGACACATCGAGTGGCTGCCACCCGCACGACCAACCAGGGCCGGGGACAAACTGCAACCGAGGTACGTGCCCTTAGCGGGAACCGAACCCGGGTCTCTCCGGACCGCAGGCCGACGCTCTAACCGCTGAGCCAAACTGGCCAGGGCGAGATCACATCTTTTAAAAACATAATTCTAAAAGGAATTGGGAAGATGGCTGGGAAGAGTAAGGACATGTGTATGTATATTTGGTGGGTGGTGGCAGGTATTATGTTTCCTTTTCTGAATAGTGTTGGAGTAATTTCACTAATTGGACATAGGTCATTGAAGTTTTTACAAGAATTAACTCTTCACATTGCTTAAACAGAATTATTCCTGAAGCTTCAGATATATAACCCCTTTTTAAGAAAAGGAAAAATAACTTCATTTTCTTCCTATTATTAATGCATTACATGTTAATTTCAAAATAAACTTGATAAAAATTGAATTAAAAAAGATGGTAAAAATGAATCACAATCACACCAGCAGAAAGAACACAGTTTGTATGTGACTCTTCAATTCCACCACCTAGAACCAGACACTGAATAAGACTGAGGATGGACAGAGTAGTTCAGACAACTGGGGCCAATATCATTTTAGGCATAAGTGAACATAACAACTTATACCTTATTTTGGGCAGTGAAACTTGCCAAGAAAGACATTTATAGCTACATTATGGTATTTATCATTATTTAAAAAAAATGTGCTAAGTACTATGAAAAACACAATTGGAAATTGGTTTTATATTTTGCGACACCCACTTGTTTAGCACTTATTTTCTGTTTTGAAGCAAAAATAAGAAAATTCAAGGAGTAAAAATGAATCTCTTCAATCTTCAATTACCTTCAAGTGGAAATTCAAGTACTGAAAAATGGTAAACTTTTATTCATTAGTTCAGCAACTCTTTAAGAAATACCAATTGTAGTACAACACTGAAAGGCAGATTTATCAGTGAACGAAATATAGCTAGTTTTTGGTTCTGCAAGCAGGGAGCTCACAATCTTGTGGAATTTAGCAAGATATTCTTTCTCCCTTCTCTCCTGAAGAGAAGTCCCAGCCATTCTCCAAAGTCTGGCTCCATTCCCTCATGTCCATAAAATACTCTTTGCACTATTCTGGCTCCTGCAGGTTTATCCATTCTCTGACATTTCATGCTTCATAGAAATAGTACCATTATTATAGAATTTTGGTCTTATGTCGTCAGGAACTGATCTCTATTTAAAGTACCTAAGTTCTTTCTCTTCAATAAGATAAAAAAATTCCTTAAAGATAAAGACTTGGGATGGGGATAAGGGTCACATTTTCTGGATATTTGGTAATACTGAGCAAGGCACCTAGAATATTTCTGGTAAAAGCACTTGAGTGCAACTGAAAAACTTATTTACTGAAAGCGTGGTTTGACCATACCAAAAGGGATGTCAATAACATCTGTCTTAGCATGGATATCTCACAGTACTGGTTCAAATGAAGGGGACTTGCTTGGTGAGAATTTCTTAATGGAATCTAATGGCATACTCTTCTTTCCACTTGTTATTTTAAAGGTCAATTGTTCATTATTTTCTAAAGATGTTGCAGAATTTAAATCACCCTAAATGACCTACACAACAATCCAATCAATCTTTCAGTTCAAACAATAGTTAAATTAAGACTTAGCTGCACATTAAATTTGCAAAGAAGGAAAAATGATTGCTTGATATTGTGTAACTACATTTCCAACTGATTTAAGGCTGTAACAAATGACAATTCAGTTAAAGTATTAAAATAGGGAAGTCATTCTGTGAATATGACCTGTACTTTGGCATTTTAAAATAAGCTTCTTGTTGTTATTTGCAGGTTTCTTCAGAAGCACTTTAAAAATTGACTTACGTGATTTATAAGACATGCTTTGAACAGGCATCTTGATAAAGTACAACACAGTACCTAAATTAAGTATATTGCTTAAAGGAAACTAAGCTGTAAGGAGGTTTAAGATGATTTATGCTGATAGAACTAGGACAAGCTTGCCCTTTATTGTAGCCTTTAAGGCTTGAAATCATGCTGTTCAAGGTTATTTGAATGACTGTCTTCACTATCAAGAGCTTCTAATTGGTGTTACTATAATTCTGACCATCTTATCAGTCTGTAGAATTGTTTGAGATGAAATTTTCCCAAAATGGGAAAACAGCCCAGGATATTTATGCCATGTGCCAGGTTATGAAACCAAAAGAAAACAGCTATCAAGAAAGTGAAAGAATCCCAGGAAAAATTTATTATTCTATATGAACTAAAATTTGTTCATCAGATTGTGCTAACATAGATCTTTTCATTTTCTGATTTACAATGGATACTTTTTGGAACCATTATTCCTATGAGAAGACATGACTATTAATTTTTAAGAATTCGAAAGTCTTCTCAAAACTGTCTGGAAAGAACATGTACCCTTGGTGCTGTCATCATGCTTCTTTTGACCATCACCAACATATGCCCTCTTCCCCAGCTTTCTAGCCACACCTGGGCTAGAACAGTAAAAGAAAGCATTTAGTAATTTTTTTTGGGGGGGGGGTCTAACAATTGAACATTCTAATTCTAAAGCCAGGCAAAGTGAAGATAATGTACCAAACACACTTGGCAGACTGTATTCTCTATTCTCAGGTAAAACATGTGGTTGGCCACCATTAATGGTAAAATCTAAGATGCCACAGGCAAGATACAAACCTCAGTCTTTCACACGACAATAGACCAACTGATGTTAAGAAAGAATCATTTGGGAAGGCCAAAGAAGCTCTATATACCCACATGCACTTCCTTGATGGCACCTTGTATTTCCATGTTTGGCTGTTCAATACTCCTATGTGCTAGCCATATAGACCAAAAAGCAATTAACGTATTTGTTGAAGACAGAAGCCATCCGTATTTCTCTGTTGTTGTTTTTGTTGTTGTTGTTGTTTAAATACAAAGTCTAGCCCACAGTTGTGTGCTTAATTAACTATGTTTCACGAACAAGGGAGCATTCTACACACAAATTTGCTAAGAAATCAACTACAATAGATAACATCCCAGTTGTGTCATTATACCTCATTCTGATCAGAGAAACAGATGTTGATATAAACCAAAGAGCAGGGCATAGCTAATCCAATTTATGACACACCATCAAGTTTCAGTAGGCTAAATGGATTTATGACAACTCTCCATGTCTCAGGGTTTATAGTGATGCACTGCAAACATGTCATAGTGTAGCAGAAAAGGCAAAAAAAAAAAACTCCCCAAAAAACAATAAACAAAAAATCCAGATCAAGGGCATCCAAAAACCATGTCAGTGTTAATATGAGTAAATGCCACAAGGAGAGAATATGACCTACTGATCATGGTCTATTTCTGTAGATGAAATCTCTCCCCCTTGTTTCCTAAATTTTAATTGTATCCATTGCTGACCAAAAATAGTATGTACCAGCTAAGAATAGAAATGAAATAAAGCTGATGTTAGTTGTTATTTATTTGAATTCATATTTCAAACAGGTCTAACTATCTGATGTTTTCCTTGGAGGTTTAAGGCTAACACAGCCTCATGTTTTTGGGACATAAAGCATTGATTTTCCTTGTTGGCAGTGATGAGTTAACACAGGTGACTGGAAACACTGGTCCACATTAACACATTTGCATATCAGAACATTAGACGTGTGGGTACCCACTGACCTTCAGGTTGGTATTGTGCTATAATCGTCACTGTCTGTCCAGCCCCCTTCAGGGCAGCAGCAGCCTGTTCGTGGGATGCTCCACGAAGGTCAATGCCATTCACCTGAAAGACAGGAAGCCAGAGAATTTTGGTGTTTCATAAGGCATATTATTCTGATAGAAGAAAAAAGTTTCTCAAAATGGAGAGGCTAAGATAATGTCACCTGCCTCAAAACCCCTCATGCCTACCCAGGCATTTGTGTGTTAACATAGTAGGTTTTATGCTCTTGAGAAATTTTAGTTAGCAGGCACATGCAATTTCACCTTTTGGCATTTGTGTTATGGTCTGACCAGGTTGACATTTTTTCGTATACCCACAGCTGCTAGAATTTGAGTGTGTGCATTCCATATGCCTCTGTGAGTTTCCTAGATTCCTAGGGTAGATGGGAGCCTTCAAAATGAGAGGGAAAACAGGGTAATAAAGAGAGACACATGTAATGTACTTAGACAAGCGTGTGCTGACAGATGGGGTTCTGGGGACACTATATGCACTGGGGCTGGCTGCCCGCCAAAACCCCCTCTTTGGTCATATGCCTGGTCCTGTCATCCTGAGCTTAGTTAGATAGCCCTGAGCCTTGTTCCAAAATAAACCTGACTGCCCCATTTCTCATGTACAATTCCAGCGTGAATTCTGACAAAATGAAATAAAGAATGCGGAGAGTTTATGTTGCTGCCGCTAACTCCCATTTTGGGGCCCATGCCAAAAGAGAAACAGAGCATCTAAAAACTGCCGAGAGGGAAAATTCATTCTAAAGTCAAGTTTAATGAGAAGCAAAAGCCAAAATCTTTCTAGAATCAATTCAGTTTAAGTCAACACAATATAATTACTGAGTGTTTTTCAGCCACAGGGCTCCTGTCTGCCACAGGAGAGGGTCAGTGGGTGGGAATCCAAGGTGAGCAAGACCAGCCCGAGGAAGCCCCTTCTGCTTCAGTTGAGCACATGGCAAGTCCATTTCTCTAACCTACAGAGGCTGTTTTTTTGCAGATGATACCACAATTCTGCTTCCTTTTATTTACAGGAAAGATGGCCACAGCCCATGAAAAAGAATAAAAGAACTGATCAGTTTATCTACACATAAAATATAGAATCTTATTTGGCCTCTCCTGAATCCTCTTTGACAATGATATGGAAGGGTAGGGGGTCCCTACTCTGTTTCCCTGTGAGGCCTAGAATATCTGTAACCCTCAATTCCACATCCGGGTCCTTCATAACAACCTTGTTAAAGTCTCCTTATTCACTTTTACAACTTTCCTGGCACTTCCTGGCTTTCTATTCTGGTGAACTCCTTACTGAAAGCATAGTAAATTGGGAAGCCCGCTGAGCTAGGCGTGGCCTGCCTGTGCCACTCACCGGCTGAGTGACTGTCTATCGCCGGTCTGAGCCTCGGTTCTCTTCTGCTCTTTGATTCTAAGAGTCCCTTTGAACTAGAAAACTTTAGATTGACTCCTTGGTAGATGACAGTCATTTCAGAGACTATCCAGGCATTCATGAGTCAGAGGTATGACTCAGAGCAGGAAGTGACAGGAATAGTAATTTGATCTGGGCTCTTGCCTACAGGAAGCTGAATGAACAAGTCATGGACCAAAGAATCTCTTGTCAAATGATTAGTTAGCTTTTTATGAAAAAATAATACATGACCATGGTAAATGAATTCTGATGTTTAGAAAGGTATATAAGGAAAAGGAAAAGTCCCTTCACTGTCTGCACTCCCATGGTAACCACTGGTAGCAGTCTCTTGTGCATACTTTATAGAAATCTACTGTATACATGCATGTGCGTGACTTTCTCTTTCCCTGTCTTTCTCTAAGTATTTTAATATATTATTGCCTATTTATTGAAGTAAATAGGATCATATCATACATATGTAATTCTATAACTTGTTTTTGTTTTACTTTTCATTTAGCCATTATGTTGGATACCTTCAGTATCAGCTGATACCATTCTACCTTTCGATGGGAGCCTATTCCATGGTATGGATATACCAGCATTTTTCGACAGTGTTTCTATTGATGTGGTTAGGATTGTGTCCAGCTTTTTGCTACTACAAACACTTATGAATGTGTTTCTGAAGGATTAATTCCCTGAAAAACAGGGGTGGGAAAAGGCAGGTTTACAGTTGTGAGTATGTGAAACAGTTTGATCTTGTATTATTAATTAATTATGATATTATTTATTATTATTAACCTACTTTTGCTCACCCCTATATATCTTAGAGAGCTTTCTTCATTCACCTATTATGATACATTGCCAATTTTTAAAAATAACTGTGGAGAGTTCTATTATTCAAGGTAAAACAATTTTTTTTACCAGTGTACAGTCAATGGACACATAGGTTGCTTCAGCATTTTGCTATTATAAACAATCCTGTGATAAATATCATTTAACAATAAGTTGTTGGATAAAGGGTATGAGTGGTAAATTTTGATAGCTATTGCTAAGTTGCTTCTAAAATGTAACATGAATTTATATCCCCACTAATTGGCTACTTTTTCACACTCTTGTAAAAATTGCACATATACCAATATTTGACCTTGCCATTCTGATAGTTAGATAATTGTGTATTTAAATTTTTTGCATTTCTCCAATTAAGAGGTTGAGCATCTTTTCATATGTTTGTTGATTATATAAATTTATTTTTGTATAAAATGCCTGTTCACTTAATTTGCTTATTTTTTATTTGGAGAGTTTGCTCTTTTAAAAATTTATCCGCATATTAGAAATATTAGTGCTCTCTCTCACATAACTTTTGCAACTATTCTTACCAGTTTGGTATTTGTATTCTGTGTTATTGTATTTTAGCTATTCTCTTGTATTTTATTTGTTGCCATACAGAAGTTTAAAATGTTTTATATAGTCATATTTATCACTTGTTTTCCCTTTTTAGCTTTTAAGTTTTGTATTATATCTTCCCTTCTCTAATGCATTTAATAAATTACTCATGTTTTCTTTTAGTACAGTCATAGTTTAATTTTTAGCCATTTACTCTTTCATCTACTGGAATATATTTTGGTATTTGATGTATGCACCAGGTGGAAACCCACCCTCTCTTGGACCTTTTGTTAACAGTATCAAATGTCTACACCTTTCAATATTCTAATTACACTCTAATTTTTTCACAGTTGGTAAACAAAAGGAACATGGAAAAGTGAGAAGAAACAAAAAATTTGATGTCAGAGAGAACTGGGTTTATCCTGAGTCTACAAGTTACATCTGAGTAACTTGGGAAAGTGACTTAAATTCTTTCAACCTCAGCTTCCTTACCTGTAAAATGAGTACATTACCTACATATCAGGGCTATTTCATGAGATAATATCTGTAACACAGAGCCTGGAACAAATAGGCACTCAACAGATAGTATCTATCATTACTGTATTTTTCCAAAGAGCTGTGATTATAAGTGATGAAATGTAAGCTAATAGAAATTAACCAACACAGACTATAGTATATGTGTTACTCAATTTTTATTCCCCCTTAGGAACACCCAATTTCAGCACTGGAAGAGACTTAGAAACTTGTTCACCCAGCCTTACACATTAGAGATTATCCCACTGAGGGAAGGGACTTGCCCTAAGTCAAACCCGAGTTAGTACAGGGTCAGGACCAGCCAGGGCTTGTCTTGCCCAGCCCAGGCTTCTTTCCCCTGCAGCAGATGCTCCCTATGATGGCTGTGCATTTGTTTACCACTGGGCCACTAATAACCACATTTTGTCCATCTTAGGCCTTTTTCTACATGAGTCTCCACAACTGCAGAGCATTTGATGCTGCCATCATCCTGAACAATGCCACATTGCTTTCTTCCAGGTTCTCTTTCAGTCTTCCAAACTTTTCAAGGTCATTTTTCTTCTTATTTATATCCCTATGGTTTGAGTTTTTATCAGTAATCTTTGCTCAAATAACATTTTTCACAGGCATTTAAAAAACAGTTTACATCACTGACATGACATTTTAAAATACCAAGGGTAACACAGCCTCATATATTTATTATTTCTGTTTTTTCTGCCTCAATTTGAATGCTCTCTTCTTGAAGCATAAACTGGGAGATTGGATGACATTAAATATTTTTGAGATTAATAATGATAGTCATTGTTAACATTCACTGATTATCAGGCATGCTCACATATAGAGGTGGTATTTATACATTATCACATTTAATCTGGTTTTATAAATAAGAAAACTGAGCTGACAGAATCACTAACTTGTTCAAGATTAAACTTGTTCAAGTTGGAAGAGGTTAAGAATTTAAAATAGTCTAACTAAAACTCTTGAGTTCTTACTACCATTGCCTATTGTTCTTTCTTCAGCATTTTAATTTTGAAGGTCTACGCCTGCAAGATTTCAATTCTGAAGGGTGCCTTTTAAGCTCCTGAGACTAACAGCCCACAATTGGGTGTGCCATGCTGGTCAGCTCAGTAATGGGCCCAAGCAACCTTGTTTAGACATTATGGTCCAGCTTATGATGATTAGATTATGTAGGGTTGAAGCAAAAGGCTTTGGGGAGGCTAGAAAAACTCCACCTATTGCCATCTCCTTATGTAGACAACTGTCATTAGATCATAGAAATCATTAAATTCTATTTGTTATGACACCCTTTTCACAACTAAGTCAGTAATGGATAGGAAGTTTAGGACTTCTAGGTAATTCAAGTAATTCTAGCCTCCCCCCCCCCCCCCCCAGAGGCTGGTATAAAGAATAGTGTACCATGTCCAGAATCAGTTTTTTTTTTAAGATGAGTATTATGTTTGGTACATCATCCACTAGGATCCCTAGCCTGGGGCTTTGGGATTCCCTGAATAAATAACTCTATGTTCTCTAGAACTACATTTATTTATTTCTTAGTATTATAGGAAGGATAATATCAGAATGAGAGAATTTCAGAAATGGGAGAGCCTTTGCGGTCCTCTGTAGCCATCAATATGTGTATACCTTTAAGGTGATACAAGTGCATTGCTCACATGCCCTGCTCCCCCCAACCCTCACCACGTTGAGCCTTTTCATTTCTCTGATTCAGGCATTTCTGCATCCTTGCACAGATAATTTTCCTTATCTAGAGCATAAGTTTTTACCCATCCTCACCTGGAAAACTTCCACTAGTCCTTAAAGATTCAGTCTGAATGGATTTGTGGAATGTGCTTATTTGTGAACCCCTAAAGGTAGGAGCTTGTCTTACTGGAACTTGTGTCCCTAGCATAGCACCTGGCAAATAGCAGGTGCATAATAACTGAAGAGGTGGGTGAATGGGCAAGTGAATGAATGAAAAAGATATTCGCACTGTATTATCCCAGGCCAATGGTCATCCAAGCTTTATGTGACCCTGGCTCTACTGATGTTATATGTTATACATGTTATACTGATGGAGAACTCAGTATCTGTCAGAAAAATCCATTCCACTTGGGGTCAGCTCCAGCAATAAAAAAAATTATTTGGGTTGAAGCTAGATCATCCTCCTGGTACTTTTCACCTCTTGGTTCTAGTTCTGCCCTCTGAACTAGAGTTCACAGAATCTTCTTTTTATTATCTCTTCTTTTATATGGCCCTCTTTCTAATATTTTAAAAATTAAATTTATTAGGGTGGCATTGGCTAATAACTGAAGAGGTGGGTGAATAGGCAAGTGAATGAATGAAAAAGATATTCGCACTGTATTATCCCAGGCCAATGGTTATCCAAGGTTTATCTATAGGTTTCAAGTGTTTCTCATATTTGAAGACAGTTTTCTCTTCTTTTCCAGGTTAAACAACCTCGCTCCCTTCCCCATCCCTTCATATCATTCTCACCAACGTGACAATTCGCCTCTGCTTACATGCCTCCAGTGATAGGAAACTCTCTCTTTTCTAGTCTGTCCATTTCTGTTTGGGATGGCTCTTAAGAGTATTATCTGTCAGCATCTTGATATTATTTAATACCTCATCAGACTCAGCTGACAGCACCTGAGGTCGATTATGGCAACATGGATAGTCACTAAAATTATTTTCCTTTAATGTGTTCCTAGTGTATTAGCTCTAGATGCTATATACATTCTGTTACTTTAAAATATCCATTTTAGTCATTTCCTTTTTCAATTTAAGGGAAGGAGTGAACCAGAGTGACACATAGCCATTGTCGAGCCACTGACCATTCAGTAGAGGATGACAGGTAAACATACAAATAAGCACCTGGTAGTAAGAGCTATGACAAGAAAAGGTCAGAATGCTCTGGGACCCAGAGGAGGGGCCTCTACTGAGGTATGAAAAAAAACCTGAGAAGGCTTTCTGGAAGAAGTGACATCAGAGCAAGATCTGAATGAGTTATCCAGGAAGGGCTGTGGAGAGGTGGATGGGCAGGGGAGTAGCAAGAGTATTCAAGGCAGCCCTGGCCAGTTTGGCTCAGCGTTTAGAGCATCGGCCTGCGGTCCGTAGAGACCCAGGTTCGGTTCCCGCTAAGGGCATGTACCTCGGTTGCAGTTTGTCCCCGGCCCTGGTTGGTTGTGCGGGTGGCGACCACTCGATGTGTCCCTTTCACATCGATGTGTGTCTCTCTCTCTGTTCCTCTCTCTCCATCCCACTCTATCTGAACAAAGAATGGAAAAATGTCCTCGGGTGAGGATGATAAAAAAAGAAAAGAGTATTCAAGGCAGAGAGAGAAGCAAAAGGTAGTGTGGAGGTGAGTGAGGGTCTGGCACATCTGAAGAAAAGTCTTTGTTACTGAAGGGAAGAGAGGGAAGGAAAGAGAGTGGGAAAGAGGTGAGAGATGAGATAGGAGAAATGAAGGTGATGATGATGATGGTGACGGAGGTGGTGGTGAAAGCTGACATGTATGTACTTAGTCCATGGCAAGTGCAGTTCTATACATTTTCTATATACTAATTCCCTTAACCCTCATAACAGCTCTGTGCTGTAAGAGCACACAACAATGCCCATTTTATCGAGGAACCCACTGGGGCATAGAGAGATTAAGTAACTTGCCCAAGGTTTCACTGCAAATAATGGCAAAACCTGTCTGGTTTAAGAGTCTGCATTCCTAGCCATGACACATGACACATGACACATTACTGTCTCTCAAGGATTCGGTGGTACAGGCCTGATAAGCCATTTTTGTGAATTTGGAGTGTATTGAGACTGCAATGGGAAATCATTCCTCAGCTCAGAATTGAGAAATATTATCTTAGCATTACTCCTATACCCCGAGAGCGCTTACAGGGAACACGCAGGAGCTGTGTGCTGTGGCCAGCCCTACCATGAGCTTCCCAAGGTAAGCTAGTGCCTTTGGAGATGCTTCTCAGGAGACACACCACTGCTCATGGCTGTTGAGATTTCCATCCCAGCTCATGTCATCTGCCTGCTATGGAAACGGTGCCATGGGAACCATTTAAACTCAGGAAGGACAAGATTCTCATCTTGGTCTCCTGACTTACTAACTCTGTGACCTTGGGTACTTGGGTAAGTTACTTAATCCCTTCGACCTTCACTTTCCTCATATGCAATAAAAGTTACTAACTCTGATTGTGCTGGGTTGCTGTTTAGCTAATTAGAGGTGATGCAAATAGAGAATTTAACACTTGGCGCACTGAGTAGGTACTCAGTCAACGGTTGCTATTTGTATGATAACATATCCATTATGTATAAAATCCAAACTTTAAAGGGCTTTTTCATTTTTTTTAGCAATGATAAAATAAATCATAGATTAGGTATAAGATTGCCTTGGAAGAGCTGAGAGTAGCTAAGAACCACAGATTTAACTGCATTGTTTATTGTGACAAAATACAAAGGGGTGGCCCAGTGGGAACGGGCTAGATAATTGGCACTAGATTTCACTGAAAAGAAGTCAAGTCCAGAACACAAGGGACCAGTTCAGGTAAATTACTTCACTGTTGGGGGTCTGCTTGGTATGTGGCAGGGGGACAGCAGGGTAGAAACTGGGGCAGGACCCGACAGTTTCTCCTTTATTCAGAGACTATAGATAGTAAGATGAGCAGATGTAGCACCAGTGAATTGAATAAATGGAGAAGGCGCCACCTTTTCTCCAGAGGAAAAAAAAGCCTATTTTCAGCTTTTCTGAAGTGATGCCATGTAGTGAGGTGGAGATTTGGTTCAGTTGCTAACTCGGCCACTTACTGTCTCAGGCCACGGGGTACACTGCTGTGGAAAATGGAAGGTGCTCGGGCTCACCATCTCTAGGGACCCCTGTGATTCAGAATTCAATGGTTTCCATGGTTTAAAAATAACATCTCAAAAACGTTTTACAGTAAGAAAGCTGTTTTCCCACCTCACATTTCTTACTGAACAAGGTGAGACATAAACAAACAAACATAATGAAAGTATTCACATGCGTTAACTGATCCTTATCACACACTTGTGAGGGAAGCAAGGAAACTAGAATTATCCCATCTAATCCTGACCCGTGAGCAGGCTGGGGTGGTGGGCACAGAGCATGAAGAGAGAACAGAACAATGGTGTCAGCAGAAGTGGACCTTGAATGCCAGGTTAAGTAGTTTTGTCAGTAAGTGGCCAGGGGAGGGCTTTATTTGTGTTGGGGGTGGGTGTAACTATGGCAACAGTGAATTGTTGGGGTTGAAGAACTAAGTATCAAAAATGGGATAATCAGATGAAAGACTATTGCAATATTACAAATGGTAGATGATGGAGAGATGAATTAGAAAAAATGAGAATGGAAAGGATGGTGAAAAATGGGCCCAGACTTGAGAGAGGACACAGGGAGGCTCTACACAGCTACGCTCCTCAAACAGCTCTGGGAACCAAACAGAGCGTAAGTAATATTCATAGTGTTGAATGGATTGGAAGTGGGAGATGAGAAAGATGATTAGAGGGGAGATGATACCATCAATCAAGATGGGAACACAGCATGAAAAGTGGGTATGGAAAGAGAACGGCTCATTTTAAGATACGTTGAGTTTGCTGTGTCTACCGGACATCTTTCAGGCAGTTCGAAAATATTTATCGGAGCTTAGAAGGAGTTCATGTTAATAATCATTTCAGTCTTGTTGTTTCTAAGACGAGTGCCCTGGTCTGACTAGATCCAGATGTAGAAGAGTCTTGTTATACAAAATGGGGATAGTAACAGTACCCACTTCAGCCCGGCCAGTGTGGCTCTTAAACCAGTATCTTTTAGGGTTTATACTGTTACATTTGTGTTTCCTATTCTTAATTTAAACTGTAAACCTTTATGTTTTGTTAAGAAATTGCTTAGGCCTGGCTGGTATGGCTCAGTGGTGGAGCATCGACTCATGCACCAGGAAGTTCCTGGTTGGATTCCTGGTTAGAACACATGCCCAGGTTGCGGGCCTGATCCCCAGTGGGGGGGGGGCGTGCAGGAAGCAGCCAATTGATGTTCTCTCTCATCGATGTTTCTGACTCTCTCTCCCCATTCCTTCCTTTCTAAAATAAATAAAGAAAAAAAAGAGTACCCCCTTCTGAGGTTAGATTAGTTAATGCATGTAAAACACTTACAATGGGGCCTGCTATACAGAAGGACATATAATTATTAGCTGTCACTGGCCCCTCCCCGATGCACACAGAGGATGATCTGGGCTAGTGTAAAATGACTCAGCAGACCCAGGAGAAGTGCCAGGGTTGTGGACCTTCCTAGAGGAAGCATGCTACTCTGGAAAGCACTGTCCTAGAAGTCAGGAGTCCAGAGTGGCAGTCCCATCTTGCTATTAGTTTATGTCACTTTGGGCAGTCCCTGTACCTCTCTAGGCCTCAGTTTCTTCATCTAGAAAGAGCCTCATGATAAATTTCGGAGGTCCCTTCCTGTGCATAATAAACAAATATATTCTATGCCCACTATGTATTTTGTTGACAACTTGAGATAAACAAACAGTTCATTCAGCATTCAACTTTTCAAATACCCTCTAGCACATCTCCAAGTGAATGAACTATAAATTGTATTTGAAGTGGAAATTTCTAATTAAGTTCCCTTCTGGTCCTGGAGGCTGTTACACTCAGTGGAGAGTGATAACATTTCTGACATTCACTGCATTAGAGCTCAACACCAGAATCCTGGAGCAGAGGCAAAATGAAACACTGATGTTGGATGTGTATGTGTCTGAGCAGTTAAAATCAACTCCCTTTTAAATAGGGCTTGCTGATGCACAAATGGGCAAATATTAAAAAAAAAAAAAAACAACTTTAAAAATGTTTTGGTTTACCAGAGCATTTATAGAGGACTAATAATTTTAGAGTCTTTAGCTGAAAATGATAAGATATAATTTGGCCATCCAAACCCACTTCCTTCCAGCCAAAACATGGTAAATAGCATTTGTGATTCATGAATTTTGGGTAATCAGGTAATTATCTTTATAAGACTATATAAATAAAAAATAGTTGAAACCGTCCTTATATATGTTATAGAACTATAAGATGATACTAGTATCTCCAGCTCTGATTTTTCTCTTAAATGTAGATTGTAAATCTATTGGCTTTTTTTTTTTATCCTCACCCGAGGACATTTCTCCACCTTTTGTTCAGATAGAGTGGGAAGGGGGTAGGGGGAGAGAGAGAAACATCGACGTGAAAGGACACATCGAGTGGCCACCACCCGCATGACCCAAGCAGGGCCGGGGACAAACTGCAACCGAGGCACATGCCCTTAGCGGGAACCAAACCCAGGTCTCTCTGGACCGCAGGCCGATGCTCTAACTGCTGAGCCAAACTGGCCAGGGCTATATTGGCTTTCTTGACCTCTCTGGTTGAATGTCTAAATTGTTCAAACTTATCACGCTGAAAAACAAACTCTTAATTTTCTTCCAAACCTCTTTCTGGGGAAATGTTTCCACTTTCAGCAAATAGTCCTACCGACATCACCCACTCAAACCGGGAGCTATGGGTCAACCTCATTCCTCTTTCCCCCCCACCTCCCCATGTAACCCGTCAGCATGTCTGTTTACTCCGGCTCCAATCATATTTCAGTTCCACCCACTTTCTCAGGCGCCGCCATTCCTCCCAGGGACACTGCCACGCCTTCTTTGTCAGGCTCTAGCTCTGGCTCCCCCAGCTTCTTCTATCTATTCTTGACCCATCAGTCAGAATGATCTTTTCAAACTGTATATCAGATCATGTCTATCTCTTGTTAAATTTTTTTCCATTAGGTTTTTGTACTTTGGATAAAATCCAAATGTCTCACCTTAACCTCAGTCCGCTGTCTATCTCAGTCCACTGTCTACCTCCTCCACTGTTCTACAACTAGAAGATCCTTTGTTCTACTTCACCAAAATCCAACCCCTTCCCGCCTCAGGCACCTGTAGCAGCTGTCTTTCTGACTGGGGTCTCTTCCCTAGGTCTTCTCAGATCCCATCCCTTATGTTCATAAGTCTCAGATTAAAGGTCAACTCCTCAGAGAGCTCTTTGCTGACTACCCCATTTACAGTAGCTTTCGAGCATATCATTAACATCCTGCTTTAATTTCTTACAGAACTTAGGCCTACCTGATATTTTGCTTGTTTATTATCTCACCCACTCCAAGAAATGCTTCCTGTGAGTAGAGACTTAGCCTCTTTTACTTCCAAATCTCTGATAGCTGGAGCACTACATAGATACTTCATATTTCTTGAATTAATAAATGCTTATTATTGTTAGATCACATATTTTATTTAAATCATTAAAACTTATTTGAAAATCATTTATTGCATGTTTCTTGAGAGCAAGGTACTGATGAGAGGTCTTTTCAGAAGGGATTTGTCATGTAGGGAGAGAATGTTTGATTAATTGGATTCAATGGATCAGAATCTTTGAGGATAAATTCAAGAATCTTCACTTTTGTCAGGCTAGTGTGGCTCATTGGTTGAGCGTTGACCCATGCACCAAGAGGTCGCCAGTTCAATCCTGGTCAGGGCACATGCCCAGGTTGTGGGCCCAATCCCCAGTGGGGGACATGCAGGAGGCAGCCAATCAATGTCCTCCCTCATTGATGTTTTTATCTCTTTCAATCTCTCCTTTCCCCTCTCTCTAAAATCAATAAAGAAAAAAAAAAGAATCTTTTACTTTTACTTTTATTTTACATTTTTAAATATGTTTTTATTGATTTTTTTTTAGAGAGAGAGGAAGGGAAAGAGAGATAGACACATCAATGTGAGAGAGATACATCAGTTGGCTGCCTCCTACAGGCCCCCTCCTGAGGACCGAACCCACAATCCACCCCAGCATGTGCTCTGACCAGTAATTGAACCAGGACCTCTCAGTCCATGGGACAATGCTCAATCCACTGAGCCACACCAGCCAGGCAAGGACTTATGATTTTTTGTTTTATGAAGACATTACAGTTCATTACTGTGCAGCAGACTTCTAATTCATCTGCAAGCCTTTCTCTAAATTCTCTCTCTCTCCCACCCTTATTCCCTCTCTTTACTTCTACCACTTTGACAGTCATCTTGTATTTCATGGTCAATCTTCTTTCTTCCAATACTGCTTTTCACAGTTACACCTGATATAGATTCTCACAGTCTTCCATGCTGCTCACTGCTTGTAGGTTAAATTCCTTATCCTCACCTTTAAGGCCTTCCATAATATGGCTTTTACTACATCCCTCTCTAGTTTCTTAAGACCTCAGACTTCTCTAACATGAGGAAATATTAGAGTTGATCTTCTCCAGACCTCCCATCTCATAGGTAAGAAGACTGAGGCCCAGGGAACTGAGTCACTTTCAGGGTAACACAGTGCTTTTGTCACAGAGCTGAGATGGAAGTGCCTGCTTGGCTCCCTACACTGCACATCCCCTGTCCTACGCGGACCCTCTGCTGCAGCCAGAAGCTTCACACACATCCCTATACCACGTCACCCTCATGGGTCAATTCCTCCTTCCTGTCCCACTTCCTGTTTCCTGGATTCTCTGAAGTCCCCGTCTGGGAAAGTAGGACTTGACCTGGACATGAAGGAAGAGTAGGGGAAGCTGAGGACCGGATCAGTGAATTAGAAGACAGGGTAGAAAAAATCAACCAATCAGAAAAACAAAAGGAAAAAAACTATTAAAAAACAGGAAGACAGCTTAAGAGAACAATGGGACAACTGGAAACGTAATAATATTCGCATCATAGGAGTCCCCGAAGAAGAAGAAAATGAGCAAGGGATAGAGAATATATTCAAAAAAATTGTGAGAGAAAACTTCCCTAATTTGGTGAAGAAAGAAGGCATTCAAGTTCAAGAAGCATAGAGAGTCCCAAGTAAGAAGAACCCAAACAGGCCCACACCAAGACACATAGTAATTAAAATGCCACAAATTAAAGACAAAGAGAGAATCCTAAAAGCAGCAAGAGATAAGCAACAGGTTACCTACAACGGGAACCCCATAAGGCTCTCAGCTGACTTCTCACAAGAAACTCTACAGGCCAGAAGAGAATGGCAGGAAGTAATCAAAGTCATGAAAAACAAGAATTTGAATCCAAGACTACTCTACTCAGCAAGGCTATCATTCAAAATAGAAGATCAAATAAAGAGCTTCCCAGACAAAAAAAGGCTAAGGGAATACATTAGCACCAAACCAGCACTGCAAGAAATGTTAAAAGGACTGCTGTAATTAGCAGTAGAAATGGGAAGAAAAATAGAACCACACTAAACAAAAATGGCAATAAATAAGTATATGTCAATAATCACCTTAAACGTAAATGGATTGAAAGCTCCCATAAAAAGAGACAGAGTAGCTGATTGGATAAGAAAGCATGACTCATCTATATGTTGTTTACAAGAGACCCACCTCTCAACAAAAGACTCACATAGGTTGAAAGTGAAGGGATGGAAAAAAATTTTCCAAGCAAATGGAAAGCAAAAAAAAAGCTGGGGTAGCAATTCTCATATATGATAAAATAGATTTGAAAATGAAGACCATAACTAGAGACAAAGAAGACCACTATATAATATTGAAAGGATCTATCCAACAGGAAGATACAACCTTGATAAACATATATGCACCCAATACAGGAGCACCAACATATATTAAAAATCTTCTGGAGGACTTCCAAGGAGAAATCGACAACAATACAATCATAGCAGGGGACTTCAACACCCCGTTGAAAGCACTGGATAGATCCTCTAGGCAAAAAATTAGCAAGGAAACAGAGACTCTAAATGAAGCACTAGACCAAATGGATTTAATAGATATCTACAGAGAATTACATCTCAAAATTACAGAATACACATTCTTCTCAAGTGCACATGGAACATTCTCAAAGATAGACCACATGATAGGACACAAACTAAATCTCTACAAGTTCAAGAAGATTGAAATCATATCAAGCATCTTCTCAGATCACAATGGCATGAAACTAGAAATCAATTGCAATAAGAACATGCAAAGACATTTCAACACATGGAGGCTAAATAGCATGTTATTAAACAATGAATGGGTCACCGAGGAGATCAAGAAAGAAATTGAAAACTTCCTTGAAACCAATGAAAATGAACACACAACAACACAAAATCTATGGGATGCAGCGAAAGCAGTTCTGAGAGGGAAGTTCATAGCACTACAGGCCTACCTCAAAAAACAAGAAAAATTTCTAATTGACTGTCTAACCTCACAACTTAAAGAATTAGAAAGCAAACAAAAAGAAAACCCCAGAGCAAGTAGAAGAAAGGAAATAGTAAAGATCAGAGCAGAAATAAATGACATAGAGACCAAAAACGCACTTCAAAGGATCAATGAAACAAAGAGCTGGTTTTTCAAAAAGATAAATAAGATTGATGGACCCTTAGCTAGACTCACCAAGAAACAAAGAGAAGAACCCAAATACACAAAATCAGAAATGAAAGAGGAGAAGTAACAACCAACACCACGGAAATACAAAAGATCGTTAACAACTACTACGAACAACTATATGGCAACAAATTCGACAATCTAAGCGAAATGGACAAATTTCTAGAAACACACAGTCTCCCAAAACTACTCCTGGAAGAGATAGAAAACTTGAACAGACCAATAACAACTAAGGAAATTGAAGAGGTAATCAAGATTCTCCCAGCAAACAAAAGCCCAGGCCCAGATGGCTTCACGGGGGAGTTTTACCGAACATTCAAAAAAGAACTAACATCCATTCTCCTCAAACTATTTCAAAAAATTCAAGAAGAAGGAAGACTTCCAAACACGTTCTATGAAGCCAGCATAATTCTAATGCCAAAACCAGAAAAAGACACTACAAAGAAAAAAAACTTACAGCCAATATCCTTGATGAACACAGACGCCAAAATCCTGAACAAAATATTAGCAAATCGGATCCAGAAATACATCAAAAAAATAATCCACCATGACCAAGTGGGATGCATTCCAGGGATGCAAGGCTGGTACAATATTCGCAAATCAATAAACGTGATACACCACATAAACAAAATGAAGAGTAAAAACCACATGATCATATCAATAGATACTGAAAAAGCATTCTACAAAATCCAGCATCCATTTCTGATAAAAACGCTCAGTAATGTAGGAATAGAGGGATCATATCTTGACATAATAAAGGCAATATATGAAAGACCTACAGCCAACATCATACTCAATGGACAGAAACTAAAAACATTTCCATTAAGAAGAGGAACAAGACAGGGATGTCCACTTTCGCCACTCTTATTTAACATTGTACTGGAAGTCTTAGCCACAGCAATCAGACAGGAAGAAAAAATAAAAGGGATCCAAATTGGAAAGGAGGAAGTGAAACTGTCATTATTTGCAGATGACATGATATTGTACATAGAAAACCCTAAAGACTCCATCAAAAATCTACTAGACTTAATAAATGAATTTGGCAAAGTAGCAGGATACAAAATTAACGTCAAGAAATCGACGGCATTCTTGTACACCAATGATGAACTCACAGAAAGAGACACTGAAAAAACAATCCCATTTACCATCGCGCCAAAAAAATTATGATACCTAGGAATAAACTTAACCAAAGAAGTAAAGAACCTATTTGCAGAAAACTACAGGTCATTGAAAAAAGAAATAGAGGAAGATATAAAAAAGTGGAAGCACATACCCTGTTCATGGATTGGAAGAATTAACATCATTAAAATGTCCATACTACCCAAAGCAATCTATAGATTCAATGCAATCCCCATCAAAATACCAACGACATATTTCATAGAACTAGAACAAATACTTCAAAAGTTCATATGGAACCAAAAAAGACCCTGAATAGCCACAGCAATCTTGAAAAAGAAGAACAAAGTAGGTGGGATCACCATACCAGATATCAGGTTATACTACAAAGCGACTGTAACCAAAACAGCCTGGTACTGGCACAAGAACAGGCATATAGACCAGTGGAACAGAACTGAAAACCCAGAAATGTACCCAAGGCAATACGCTCAATTAATATTTGACAAAGGTGGCAGGAGCATACAGTGGAGTAAAGACAGCCTCTTTAACAAATGGTGTTGGGAAAATTGGACAGCTACATGCAAAAAAATGAAACTAGACCATTAACTTACACCATACACAAAAATAAACTCGAAATGGATAAAAGACTTAAATGTGACCCGTGAATCCATAAAAATTCTAGAAGAAAATGTAGGCAACAAAATTTCGGACATCATACGGAGCAGAATTTTCATTGATACATCACCTAAGGCAACAGAAATACAGGAGAAAATGAACACATGGGACTACATCAAACTAAAAAGCTTCTGCACAGCAAAGGAAACAATCATCAAAATGGAAAGGCAACCCACTGTATGGGAGAACATCATTGCCAATGATGTATCAGATCAGGGGTTAATTTCCAATATATATAGAGTGCTCATACAACTCCACAAAAGGAAGACAAAGAACCCAATTAAAAAATGGGCAGAGGAGCTGAATAGACACCTCTCCAAACAGGACATACAAATGGCCAAGGGACATATGAAGAAATGCTCAACATCACTAATCATCAGAGAGATGCAAATTAAAACAACAATGATGTATCACCTCACACCTGTCAGAATGGCTGCCATCAACAAATCATCAAACAACAAGTGTTGGCGAGGGTGTGGAGAAAAGGGGACTCTAATACACTGCTGGTGGGAATGCAGACTGGTGCAGCCACTATGGAAAACAATATGGTGTTACCTCAAAAAATTAAAAATTGAACTCCCATTTGACCCAGTGATCCCACTGTTGGGAATATACCCTACGAAGCCTGAAACACCAATCAGGAAGAATATATGTACCCCCATGTTCATAGCAACACTATTTACAATAGCTAAGATCTGGAAACAGCCCAAGTGTCCATCAGTAGACGAATGGATAAAAAAGCTGTGGTACATATACACAATGGAGTACTATGCAGCGGTAAGAAAGAAAGATCTCTTATCCTTTGAGACGACATGGAGGGACCTGGAAAGTATTATCCTAAGTGAAAGAAGCCAAGCAGAAAAAGACAAATACCACATGATCTCTCTTATATACGGAATATAATGAACATAACAGTCTGAGGAATACAGTAGACCCAGACACATGGAAGTAGGGCACAGACTGACATCCCTCAGAAGAGGGGATAGGGGGGTGGGGGGGTGGGAAGAAATAAACCACAGAACTTATATGCATGTATGCATGACCAATGGACATGGACAACTAAGCCGGGGACGGGGCGGAGGTGGGGTGGGATGGGGGGTGCAAATGGGGTAAAAAGTTAAAATATCTGTAACAAAAAAATAAATAAAAATTCATTAAAAAAATAAATAAATAAAAATAAATAAATAAAAAATTACCCTTTTATGAATAAATGTCACCAATTAGACTGTAAACCTTGTGAGACTAGGACCAATCTCAGTGTTAGTCTTCTTGTATTCCTAGGATGTGACATAAATTCCCTTTCTCATAGATTATTAGTGGGGGTGATTATAATTACATGTGCCTGATGTATCTCTTCCTCTCCTTTGAAAAGGCTTTAAGGTTCACAAAACTCCTATTCCTCTAAAAAAGCATTATTAACCAGTGCACGAAGGACTTGGTGACCAATTACAGTGGCTGATAATAAGGAGACAAACTAGAAGAGGAAGGGATGAAAGACGAATGAATGGAGGAGACATGCAGGACCCTGAAAAGGAGGGCAGGGCATTGACTTTCCTTCTAGGGCGGGGTTTTCCTGCTGGAGCTGCCCTCCTGAATGTGGTCTCTTTCGAGCAGTGCTAGCCGGACCACATACCATACTGCCCTCCCTCGAAGAGTCAATGATTTCATAAAACATCTTTCTGGCCAATCGGAGACCCACAAGAAGCAACAACATCCGTTCAAAACTCTTCTGAGAAGATGAGCTTCATAAAATCAAGAGCGTGGAAGAACAGTTACCCTCTAGAATCATGTCTCCATTACTTTCTTTGCTCTCTCCAATGTATATCAGGGCTTCATAAAAGCAGCCAAGACTGTGCGCAGTCTTTTACCATCAGTCCCAAGGGAACACCGTAAGCATCAGAAAATTTTCCATCTACATAGTCAGGAATGTATTTTCAGTCATTTAAATCTCTCCTAATTACAACCAATTCCCTCCTCCTAGCCCTCCTAATTTAGCTCAGAGAATGCCACTCCTTAAAGCAGCTCCCCAGCGAAGTCTGAGTTTCCATGGTTCATTGTGGAGCTCCGGATGTGAACAGAGCTGAAAAGCCACACTCCCCGAGTTAAAGAACAAAAACACCACGAAATCATGTTCCACCACCTTGGTTCACTTCCTTGCACAAAGTAAAAGCTCAGTAAATAATGGGAAGGAGGAGAAAAGAGAAACATGAGAACAAAATTGAAAAAAAGAAAAGAAAAAGAAAAAGAGAGGGAATAAAGAGGGAAACAGTCCAGTGAAACCGGGTTTCTTCAATCTGTCTGGAACCAGATATTTAAATGTGGACGGGGGGTGGTTACTAATAAAAACAATATACAAAGAAGCAAATATTGAGCAAAAGGGTACTGTGCTGAGTTTGTTATTGCGAATCCTCCCAAGGACTTAGCTGAGCTCAACTTTTAAAAAGAGGAAACTGAGGCACAGAGAGTTTAAAAGCTTCTGCAACATCAGAGCTGGGATAAGAGTTGTGTCTGTGTGATACACGGACTGTGTTGTCCCCCACACACACACACACACTTATGCCGCCCCTCCTACAACACTGGCTTCCTGCATCCTCAGGTCTGCAGGTAATAACCTTGACGCCACCTATGCTGAGGTGCTGCTGAATCAGTGCCCCCCCAAACCAAGCTCCCTTCACCATGATATCACAAGAGGACGCCTTTTTAACAGCAGCTCCAGCTCCTGCCAGCTCCTGTCATCACTGTGGGCCACTTTGCTTTGCCATTTTCATTAACAGTCCCCTACAGGCAGGTTTTCCAGTCCTGCTCCCTAGGGGTTGCTCCCTTCAACCCCAATTGGTCAGTGCAGGGTGCAGGGGCCAGCCCCTCTCAGCCCTTCTGCCACTTAGGACATTACAGAGGGCTCAACAATCCCCCCTGAGCCCCCCACCCCCAGTATCTGAATCAATATCAAAGCCTTTCATATCCCTATGGCCAAGTTCAGCGCCTCCCCACCCAGCTCCCTCCTTGAACTGTACTTCACTCCACACCTGGGTCAGTTCCATGAAAGTGGGGCTGCAGGCTTTGCCACATCTTGTGAGAACGACCAGCAAGCAATCAATAAGCATGGGGACCGGGGAAGGAGCAGCAGCACTGGAGGCTGTCTGAAACTCGGACCTGGAACTCTCAAACTGCATTCACTGCCCTAACAGTTGGCAGCATCAGAATAAAATATACATGACTCGCCCTTGTTGTTCTTGGCACTGGGAGTTCTATGGAACCCAGAGGCACAATTCCGGATTCTTTAAAATGCCTTCCTCGATCTTTTACCCTTATGGTTTAGCGTTGCATGCAGCTTCCTTTTGCAATTTACTCTTCTGCCAAGCACTTAGCCACCTGGAAAAGTTAACGCAAACACTGCCCTGCAGAGGTGGGGTCCCTTGATCACCAGCCACTGTTTCTCGCTCCCCTCCCCCCACCCTCAGCCTCTGGTCTCACCTCTGTGATCCTCTCCTGAGCTCTTGCATCTGCGGCTGTGACTCCACTCCCTGGTTCTGCCTTCCTTACCTTTTCTCTGCGGCTGTCTATTTCCTCCTCCTGTGCTGATCTCTCTCGCCTTTCTCCTACCCCTCCCTCTGACCGATCTGCGATCTGCCTAGACTTTCTGCTCTATCCTTTTTTTTCCATTCTCTGGTTGATTTCTCCTGCTCTGCTGGAAAGACAGCCTACCACTTACCGTGTTTACCACCTAGCACAGAGTTTCTGGAATTGTGCTGCCCTTCTGAAGTCTAAACTGACTTGCTGTGAGAACCCTATAATTATGCTAATAAAAAAATAAAAAGTATTCTCATTCCGTTAATACAACTAAAACATCGGGTTGGCTGTCAAATATTGGTAAACCCGAGGAGCTTATACTCCAACGGAAATAAAATGATCTCTGCTTGCATTCTGAAATGCCACCTCAGGCTGTCTTGTTTATATTTAATGCTCTGTGTCTCTAAGTCAGGGACAAGCTTTAAGTTAGGGTTTTTCTATGTTGGGTGTCCGGGGAAGCTCCCTAGAATTTACAGAGCCCTGGAGCCGCTGTAAAACAATTTTTTCCCCCAAACCCATTTGTTTCTGTCTAATGTGGAGCCTTGCTGCATAGCAAGGAACTGAGTGAATGTTCAAACTCCTGAACATTGTCATCACAAGCTGAACGTCCTAACCTCAATGTGGTCTCCCCATCTGTCCCTTTGTCCTTGATTAGACCAGTCAGTCAACAAGAGCTTAACTTGGGGCTTTTGGATCTGTGCATAGCTCAAGCTTTACATCACCTCCATTTGTGACCCAGCCTTTGCTATCAACTCATCCCCTCTTCAAAGCGTGAACATCACTGTGTCTATATAATTTTAGTGTGTACCTCAGATACAAAATGCAAGGTTAAGGAAGTGGTCAGGAAAAGTCCACTAGAGACATGTGTGACAGAAAACCACGAATATCGTGTTAGATCATAGATGATTATGCGTGCATACCAGCCAAATGCAGGAAATGCAGCAGTTGTAAATATTGCTTCTTCTCAAAGTTAGGTGTAATGAGAAAGTCAGGTAAACTAGGAATAAGGCGTGGCTTTTTCAACGAAGACAAAAATAAACGTGCACAAAAAGTATAAATCACTGAGACAATATAGGTATAATTGTACAGTGTGTTTTTTAGGATAATGTATGTAAAAGCATATGTCATATGTACAAAAAGTTTTTTTTGCTTTTCTCTTTTTTCCTGGCTTATGAGTGTCTGGCCATGTAGTTTCCTTTCTGAAACACTAATCCACCTGAGAATTAATAAATGGGTGCTTCTCAAAGAAAAGAACGTGTCTTTGGTTTTCTGCCATCTAGAAATTCCTGGCTAATGTTGATCTTTATCAATTGCAATGTGCAATTGAAACAATTAACTTTAGTATTTCCTTAAAGTAAATTGTTCTGCATTTATTTATATGTATGTATATGTATACTCACATACATATATATCCTATGTATCAAACTACAAAGAAGTTAGCATAGTTCAGTGGTTTATATTAGTGCTTTCATGTCCCAATAGGTAGCAAAATCCAGGGATAGGTATATTTTAAAGAATGTTCAATGGATATAGCTCTAGCTTCTGTTACCAGTTAGCTTTGGAATTTTGTGCTTTAGTTCCTTGATTTACTACACAAACAAATATTGTGCAAGGGAGCCTATGAGGTCCCATTCAGAGTTATGATTCTGTGATTCAATCATGTGGTTAAATACATAGACACTGTAAGATGTTTAATTTTGCAAACAGCTAAGTACCTCTTTTGCCTCCTTCCATTATAAAAGTCATCCATTTATTTACTCATTCAAACATTCATTCTAGAAGCATTTATTTGGGATTTGCTGTGTTTCAGATCTTATGCCATACCCCAAAGATGCCAACATTATTTAGATACAGCTTCTGTTCTTGAGGAGCTCTGGGTCTATAAGAGGATCTCCTACTTTATAGAATTTCATTTAAAGGCCTAATTGTAGCAAGTCAAAGTTTATTCCTCCCTCCTCCCTCCCCCCTCCCTCCTCCCTCCCCCCTCCCCCTCCCTCCCCCTCCCTCCCTCCCTCCCCTCCCTTATCTCTTTTTCTTTGCTCCTCACTCCCCTCTTTGGACTGTGAATTTTTTCCAGCAGATTCAGGTTTGAAATTTGGGCACTGTCTCTTATCTGCTCTGTGATCCTGAGACTCAATTTTCATATCTATGACATGATGATAGGAAAACCTACTTCAAGAGTTGCAGCATTAAAGTGAGGACTGAATAAGATGATGCATATAAAAACCTACTCAGCCCTGGCCAGTTTGGCTCAGCGGTTAGAGCATCGGCCTGCGGTCCAGAGAGACCCGGGTTCGGTTCCCACTAAAGGTGCGTACCTCGGTTGCAGTTTGTCCCTGGCCTTGGTTGGGTTGTGCGGGTAGCAGCCACTCGATGTCTCTCTCTCTCTCTCTCTCTCTCCCCCCCCACCTCCCTCCCTTCCTCCCTCCCACTCTCTCTGAACAAAAAATGGAAAATTGTCCTCAGGTGAGGATAAAAACAAAACAAAACAAAACAAAAACCCCTACTCAGTGAATGATGGCTATTGTTTTCAATATTAAAAGTTGGAAAATCTTCTTTTGTTATTTAACATCCTTTTCAAGTAAGTAAATCAATAGAGGTAGCTTTTTTTGTACTAAAATCTCTGAGTATTCTTTAAGTACCATCATCTATGGCTATAACCTCTATCCAAGAGTTCTAGGACCAAGACAACTGTGAGGATTCTGTGGGTGCTAGATAGATAAGATTCCACATTAGTTTGAACTATACACAACTGCCAGTATTAGGCTCGACCTACAAAAGTGTGAATTGCATATGATTCAACCTAATACTACTACTGATATGACTAAAAGCAAATTTCAATTTTGTACTTTTTAATGTGAATGGCATGTAAAATTTAAAAAAAAATTTTTTTTGGGGGGGGGGTATTTCCTGGTTTAAAAAATGTTTAATGAGTAAAATCCATTTGATTTGCTTTTAGATTAAGGGAGAAATAGTAAAATAAATCTGCATGGTTCTCTTTTCCAGCGCAGTTTTAGAAAGTTCGAGTTTAAGTTTGATATTGTGAAAACTTCAGCCTCAGGCAGTGGGGTAAAGGCTATAAAATCCATATTTATTGGTGGCTATTAAGGAAAAGAGCAAATCTTTAACTATTTTAAGGGAACAGCATTAAGACTGCCAAGTAATGAGCTGAAACTTGTTCTCACTGTGACACATTACTAAGCAAAAGATTAGAGGAAATTAGTATAAAGAGAGAAGGAGAGACTTTTTTTTTTGGCTATCTAGGTGGGAAAGATGGAGGACTGGGAGTGTGTAGGAGAAGTGTGAGGATATGTGGGAGAAAAAGTGTTTAAAATGTTCAAAGGAAACTAAAATGGAGCAGGAAAGTTGTCTGCTGGGCACAGGTTTCAGGTTTTCAAAAGCAGCTATTGAGACAAGTACTGCTAGTGTTCTGGTCAGAACCTTAGGTAGATAGTAGCTTTTGAACTTCCATCTGTGCCCTCTCGTCTGCTCGGCTGGAAACCCTCTGTCTTGTTGACAGCCCCATGGCACATGGTCACCTTGGCCTTGGGAAGCCCAATTCAGATCCTACTTCTTCTATGAAACTCTTCCTAGTAAGTAAAGGGCATTTACTTCCTCCATCCTCAAAACTAAGCAAAGGATTCCTTCCAACTCCCTACCCCCAGGTGCTTTGTAAATGGTTTGTGTTTGTATTTAGCAGTAATGTATGGGTGTTGTACATTAGAGGTATCAAAAACACCTCCTTTGATGCAGTCACTTAGGAATTGTGAAAAATAAGTGTCACCCAGCATCTGGATGCTAAATAAAAGAGCTGGAGGGCTAAATTAATAGGGGAGTCACTCAACTCATTTTCCTGTTTGCAACTTTCACAGTTTCAAGTTTATTCAAAAGCTTAACATAGAATGTCCCGTATCCATAATCTCTTCTTTAATAACTTTATTTATTTATTTATTTATTTTTTTATCCTCACTCGAGGACATTTTTCCATTTTTTTGCTCAGATAGAGTGGGAGGGAGAGAGAGGAAGAGAGAGAGAGAGAAACATCGATGTGAAAGGGACACATCGAGTGGCTGCCACCAGCATGACCAACCAATGCCAGGGACAAACTGCAACCGAGGTACATGCCCTTAGCGGAAACCAAACCCGCGTCTCTCTGGACCACAGGCAGATGCTCTAACCGCTAAGCCAAAATGGCCAGGGCTTCTTTAATAACTTTAAATGGTAGCTTTAAACAGCTTTAAAGCTTGAGCTCCTTCTGAATTCCCCAGTGTTTCTGCACTCCTTTCAAATGCCTTCTCTTCAGCGTTCAGCTTTACCTCTGTGGGATCTATAATATCATTCTCAAGAGGAATACTTCTTCATGTATTCTATAGGGGCCCTTACTGAAGGTGGAAAATAAATGTCCTCTTCTAAAATTTTGCACTAAATCAACTGCAGATAGGCCAATGGTCCAAGATGTATTGCCCACTATTTTAATAATTCATCAACACTGGCAATCTTTGTAGATATTTTTCCACCGCTCAGGATCTTGATCAGTTCTCATCTGAGTTCAGGTCCTTCAGAGGGACACCAGCCATACTAACTCCACTTCACAAAGACACACTGGAGTCTCAGTGCTCTCCAAGGATCCACCCATGACAGCTTTCACAATGGTTCAATCAAGAAACGAAAACAGGCAGTCAGACACTGTCAATGACCCGGTTTTATGGAAATACACTAAATTCAAGCTACACAAGTTAGTTTGGTCATTGGATTGCAGACAATAAGCAGTTTGTGGCACACACCATTCTGGGTAATATTGGAAATTATTAATTTAAACATGACCACAGTTCCCTATTTTAAATTAAGGCGTATTTCTCCTTTTCTCTGGCATGCACCTGCTGCGATAATCACTAAATAGGTGTTTTCAGTAACGAGGAAATCTTTGCTGGCAACAGTATTTGGCATTTTCATGCAAGGACTGCCACGTTTAGGACCCTCTGCCCCACCCTTCTGTTTGCTTCATCAACATCCACAAAGGCATGTTCATCACTCAAGCCTTCTAATAACATGGTGATAGCATGGGCTGTGCCAACTGATTCAGCTCCTATGACGGAGACCTTATTGTGGTGAACGATCTCCTCAGAAGTGAAATGTGTCATAAATTCACACTTGACAGTTGCCATCTTGGAGATAGGGGTGAAGGGCCAGAGGAGCCGGAGGGAGACCTGTCACCTGCAAGGCTCCCAGCGCCATCCCAAGGGAAGGAAACCCCCTCCTACAGCACCTGCTCTCCACCAGCCTGCAGGACTGCCCAGCTCCCGACGGCTCACCCAACAGGTGGAGGAAGAGATTGGAGGCCCACTCACTGAGCGCAAGGAGAGGAAGCCACTGAGGGTTTTTTATTTTTTGTATATGCCCCTACAGGAACCGAACCCCAGACTCTCTGGTCTGCAAGTTGATGCTCCCATCGCTGAACCAAACTGGCCAGGGCACCACTGAGTGTTTTCGTTCCCCTCACCTCGCCTGGGCAGCTGTGCAGGCCCATGCCCACCTCGCGTGGGCTCACAGGGGCTTGCAGGCAGGACCTCTCATGTCTGCTCAGACTGCGGCAGTGGAGGAGTTTCTTCTCTAGTAACTGAATCCTAGAGGGACTGTTTTACAAACATGTGTTGGTTTCCATATTTTACATGCAAACAGGCCGACCCAGATTCCTGGGATTACTGGTTGCTTATTTTTAGTGTGTATGCCAAGGGAGACCCACTCTCTGACTCCAGAGCTAACACATTTAAGCATCACTGTATCTAACTCCGTCTGCCCTGGTCTTGTCTTCTTCAGGACACCCCAACTCCCCTTTCACCCTGTCATAGACCATATGCACTAACCCTAATCTGTTGATTCTAAATTCCTTTTCAATAAATGTAGCAACTAGAATGAGACATATAATCCTAAGAAGCATCTAACCAGGGTGGGGTCCAGAAAGAAGGGTGTCTTTTTCCTAGGTACAGTTCTGTAAATAGGTTCTAGGTAGATATTTTGGCAAAATCATCAGATGGCTGCCTTGTAGTCATCTAAAGCCAGAAGATCTTCTAAGGAGATGCTGCCGTATATTTCCATTCAAACTGGTACAATTAATTTTAGGGGTTGTATTTTCCCAGACTATTTTAGCAAGAACTTTTATATGCCGGGAAAATATAAGTAGTCAGTTAGTAATTATAGGGTTTGTGCCAATAGTTTGCCTTCTTATGGCTACTTACTGTTTTAATACCTCTGAACCTCAGTGTCTTTATTGGAAAATTGGACAAGATTATATTCCCTGCTAGTTTTCTGGGAAGTTCAGATGAGATAATGTACAAAATGTAAGGTGGTGTGATTATCACAGATAATCTAGGTTTTAATATCATATTAGAAAGGTAATTATACCTACCAAGCCTGTAATCACAGAAGCGACAGCATACAAGTCCTAAAACTACCCCAGACATAAGATCATCTGTTCAAATTTGAATAAGAAAAATTTAAAAAATAATTCTATTTTCCCTTTAATAGAAGTTCAACGTTTGCTTTCATTGCCCTCTAGTGGTTGTTATACAGAAGACATAACTACATTTTTATTTGGGGGATGCTGGACAGTCCTGTAAACATTCTTGAGGCATAGTTAGGTTGTACACATTCCTGTCAGTTGGTAACCCTTCCAGGGTCAACCTATAAGGACAGTCTCTACCACCATGCCCTGCATAATAGAGATGCACGATGCCACGTATTACTGGCTGTGTGTTATTTTATTATGTTTATACAAAGAATCTACTGACTTAAAATAATAACCCAACTTTATTCATTCAGTCATTAAATATTTATATCTTTTATGTGCCAGGACAAGAGAGGCATTGTTCCAGATTACAATCTAGTAAAGAGAATGGGTTATTAAATATATTGTTACAAATGAGCACGGGAGATGTTGTGATAAGGAAATACTGGGTATATGAGTGCATTAGGAAGCCCTAACCTGAAGGCATTTTTGAGTTTTGGGAGGGTGAAGTGGGCTTTATGAGAGCAGGCATTTAGAGAGTGTAACAAGTGAGATCTGAAGAATAAATAGAAGAGTTATTCAGGAGAAGAGGTGGGCTGGGGGAGAGTGTTTGAAGAGGATACAATGTTAAATGTGGTTAGATAATGGAGAAAGGGGGTGGGGTTAAAGATGAGGTTGGAACGTCAGAAAAAAGCTACATCAGGGGATTTAGACTTGAGTCTGATGGTTAAATTCTAACCAATGGACTCGGACAATGCATGGCTTCAATTTTTATTTTTTAAATTCTTATTATTTCAAAGGAAAACTTTAAAGTAATTAATTATAAAGTAATTGTCAGAAAAGTTTCAGGGCCTCCCTTTTAGCACCCAAGGGTCTCTTAAACATATACAGGGGTGGGCACAAATAGGCTGATAATAATAATAAATAATACAACAATTAATAAATAATATAAGAAAAACTGTTTCGCATACTCACCACTGTACTATGCCCACCTGTGTACACTCCTGGTATGATGGAGCTGGAAGGGACTTGGAAATCATAAGTTTCCCTCCTTTTACTTTACAGAGAAGTGAGGGGGTCAGGATTTCCTCAGGTTGCATCGAGTGGCTGTGCCTGAGAACTCTTCCTACCAGAGTCTGGAGTTCAAATTCCCCAGCCTGGGATTCAGAGGCCTGACTGGTCTGTATCTCCCGTCTTGTTCACTCGGGCTGTGCAGGATTCCTGAGCACCTGACTTTCCTTCTCTGCACTGGACCTCAGGCTCCTCATTTGTGGTCTGATGAAAACCTGGTCTACCTTAGCCTCAAGGGGAGATGCTGAGACAGTGCCCATTCCTAAGGAGAGCATAAGTCTTCCCCAAACCGCCAGGTCAGGTTCTGCCTCTTCTGTGGAACTCCCTTGCTGCAGGGGACATCTACAAGCATCTCGAGGACAGATGCAGGGCTTGGTCACCACTACATCTTCATAGCAAAATAACCTGGGCACTGAAAACTCCTACAGAGTTTGTTGTTGACAGGGGTGGGCAAATCAATAAACCGTGGGATATCTTATTTTCTAACAGAAGGTTTAAGTAGATATTAGAAAGGGAATGAAAGATACATGATCTTAATAGCTTGTATCAGAATTATTCTCAGAGAAGAAACCAAGTTTAGAAAATACAAATGTGAGCCACCAGAGAAGAAAGGAGAGTATTTTGCAAGTAAGCAAAAATGATAGTTACACTCTTTTTTTTTTTTTAATAAAAAATGCTGGAGAATTTGAAGGTAGTACATGATTAAAGAAGAGAGGTCAAGCCCTGGCCGGTTTGGCTCAGCGGTTAGAGCGCCGGTCTGCGGTCCTGAGAGACCCGGGTTCGGTTCCCGCTAAGGGCACGTACCTTGGTTGCGGTTTGTCCCCGGCTCTGGTCAGTCGTGCGGGTGGCAGCCACTCGATGTGTTCCTTTCACATCGATGTTTCTCTCTCTCTCTGTTCCCTCTCTCTCCCTCCCACTCTACCTGAACAAAAAATGGAAAAATGTCCTCGGGTGAGGATTAAAAAAAAAAAAAAAAAAAAAGAAGAAGAGAGGTCAGGAGGGAGGGAAACAGAGAAATCAGGGCAGCGTGGACAAGTGCCCAAATGACTTTAAAACCAGAGAGAGGTATATGAAGCTGAATCTAAAATGTTTATGTTTGACGTAAACACCTTTTTGAGTTAATTTTTTTTTTCTTTATTGATTTTAGAGAGGAAGGGAGAGGAAAAGACAGAGAAAGAAACATTGTTGAAACAGAACATTGATTAGTTGCCTCCTGCATGTCCCCCACTGGGGATTTGGCCCACAACCTGGGCATGTGCCCTGACTAGAAATCAAACTGGTGACCTCTTGGTACATGGGTCGATGCTCAGCCACTGAACCACACTGGCCGGGCAATCTTTTTGAATTTTAAAAAGTGTCTACTACACACAAAGGAGATGCTAATGAACACTCCTTTACATTTATGTTAGATACAGAAGGAGGGTGCTTTTCTGGGATGTTCATGATTCCAGGGACACCTGACTCATGTCCATGTATGCTGAATACAGACAGAGGCAGATCAAAGAAATGAAAGAAAAATGCGGTTTCCATCCTCCTTAATTCTATCATAAATGTGCCAGAATAATAATAATAATGATACATGAGAAGATAGCAATAGTTTACTGCAGCTTCTGGTGCACATGAAATATGAGAGCTACTGGCAATAAATGCTTTTGTAGTTGGGATCACAGCATCATTTCTAACATGGTCCAGCAGGAAACTTTCCCTCCAGGGTAGATTTGAACATAGAGAAATTACAAGGAATTACATTATATGGAAGACTGACTATTGATCCTTCACTGACCCCTCTTTCTTTCCCTCAGGCAGGAGAATCATTCCATCTCTATGTTCAGAAAGAAACATTTCTCATTTTGAGCTTTCTCAAGCCATCCTGGCTCTTAGGTCTGTTGGCTGGTTCTATGGCTTTGTTAGAGAAAGTAACAAAGTCACAAATTCTACTTCCAGATTTGAATTTACTTTTCATTCCTTGAATTATATTTTGAGGTCTAGCATTTTAACACTGTGGTCAAATACAATCAACAGGGACCAGACACCACTGGTATACACAGTCTGTGCAAAATCCTTTACTGCCATCTTGTGGACTAGCAGGAAATAACCTCAGTTGCAATGTGATAGTTATGGTACTAGGCTCATTTATTATAGTAGGCTCATATCACAGTATATGAAAAAACTAGAAAAATGTATAAGAAAAGGGCAGCTAGCCCTGGTCGGTTTGTTTCAGCAGTTAGAGCGTTGTCCCATGGACCAATGAGTCGTGGGTTTGATTCTGGTTAAGGGCATATACCTCGGTTGCGGTTCGACCCCGCTGTGGTCGGGTTGTGTGGGAGGCAAGCAGTCAATGTGTCCCTCTCACATCAATGGTTCTCTTCCTCCTTCTCTCTCTCTCCCTCCCACTCTATCTGATGAGAAATAGAAAAATATCCTTGGGTCGGAAGGAAGGAAGGAAGGAAGGAAGGAAGGAAGGAAGGAAGGAAGGAAAGGAAAGGAGGGAGGGAGGGAGGGAGGGAGGGAGGGAGGGAGGGAGGGAGGGAGGGAGGGAAGGAAGGAAGGAAGGAAGGAAGGAAGAAGGAAGGAAGGAAGGAAGGAAGGAAGGAAGAAGAAAGAAAGAAAGAAAGAAAGAAAGAAAGAAAGAAAGAAAGAAAGAAAGAAAGAAAGAAAGAAAAGGGCAGCTAAATATCCAGGTCTCCATTTAATTTATCACTTTGGATGCATTCTTTAACTTCACTGCTCTTCATGAACTGTGTGGAGTGAGGATGTGGGCATGAGTGTGCGTGTATACATGCTCGTGTGTGTTCTGCATAATGCTAGGCCCACAGAAGGCCATTCACAAATGCATTTTAATTAATTAATTAATTAATTAATAATCCTCCCCTGAGGATATATTTGCATTTATCTTTAGATAGAATGGGAGGGAGAGAGGGAGGAAGAGAGAAACACATGGATGTGAAAGAGACACATCAACTGGTTGCCACCTGCATGACCTCAACCAGGGCCAGGGACAAACTGCAACTGAGGTAGGTGCCCTTAGTGGGAACCAAACCCAGGACTCTGTGGTCCGCAGGCTGATGCTCTAACTGCTGAGCCAAACTGGCCAGGGCCATAAATGCATTTTAATTGGCAGAAATATAAATAGAAGTTTCTCCATTTTGCCTTTAGAGCCGTTTGACATGGAAAATTATTATAAGGAAACCTTAATTAGGCGGGGCCCGTTGGGTAGGAAGAATGTAGTGTGGACAAAGCAGCGGAAACTCAGCACAACCAAAGCCAAGCTTGCTTGTAATTGGAACAAGACTGTTGTTCTCTTCAAATGACAATTCCTAGTCGGCTTCAAAATTCAACCACCACCAATTTTCCTGGGAATCTCTCCTGGATTTTACATGACCTAAGTAAGCCCCAGGAGTAGTAATTCAGCAAGCCCCTTGTGATCAATTCTGGACAAATTGACTGAATTTAGTGTGGGAGGGGGAAGGGGGAAGAGATATTTATTGTGTATTTCCAATGTGGTATGTCCTCTGATTTCTATGATCTCACAGGGCAAAATTCTGAGACTCAGAAAGTTTAAACAACTTGACCAAGACCACACAGTTAGCAACAGGTAAAGCTAGGACTGGACCTTAGGTCTGCCTGATTTCAAAGTTACTGTTTTTTGTTTTTTTTTCCCCCAGTTTCCAAGTAAGCCTCATAATTCCCTAGTTTGATGTTGTGTTTTACAATAAGAAATAAATATTTGATCTTCATCCCCATTTCTGACACAGAACTCCTAAAACCCTTGACATTTCCTAAGTGATGAGGTGTCTTTAGTTATGTTGGTGATGTAACATTTAGACTGTACCTAAGGATAAGGGCTGGTTGCCAGGAAAACCAACCATGCACTTGGAGGATTGGGACTAAAAGTTCCAACCCTCAGACCTCCTGGGAGAGGAGAGAGGCTGGAGACCGAATCAGCTACCTATGGCCAATGGTTTAATCAGTTGTGTCTGTGTAATGAAGCCTCCATAAAACCCCAAAGGACAGGGTGTGAGGAGTTTCTGGGTGGAGCAAGTGTGCCTAGAGAGGACATGGAGTCTCTGTGCCTCTTCCTCATACCTTGTCCTTCGCGTCTCTTCTATCCGGCTATTTCTGAGTTATATCCTTTTATAATAAACCGGTGATCTAATAAGTAAAATATTTTTCTGAATTCTGTAATCCCAAAGACAGGGCTGCTCCAGTCTATAGAGGGCGGATCAGAAGCACTGGTGATAATGGGGACATGAGACCGGCATCTGATGTGGCCCAGGGGTGGGGTGCGCAGACTTGTAGGACTGAGCCCTTACCCTGTGGGATCTGACGCTGTCTCCGGCTAGACAGTGTGAGGTTTGAGTTCAATTGTAGGAGACCCAGCTGGAGCTGGAAAATTGCTTGTCAGTGTGGGGAAGCCCCCTCCCATGTTGGAATTGAGGACTGCGACCTCCACTCCGCTTCAAACCTTCCCACAAGGTCCTGCTGCCTTTGCATCCTCATTCTCCTGGAAGGATGAGCCTCCTCCCTCACTAATCTCCCTTCTCCCAAAATTCCCTCTCACTCTCCACATCCTCATTGCCCTTCTCATGGTGTACTCTCCCTGTTTTCTGGGCCACCAGACATGTTGATCTCCTGCTCCCCCTCACCCCCGCCCTGCCCCCTGCCGGGCCTGTATACAGCTTTTCAGCCCCAGGTAAGACACCACTTATTCAGAAATATCTTTTTGGTCCCAGTCTGGGTCAGATCACCCTGCTGGCACCCCCCCCCAGACTGTGTGCATTCAGAACGCTCCGAGGGTAAGGGTGGTACCTATCGTCTTTGCCACTAGATCTCTAAGCCCTGTGCAGTGTCACATCCAGGGAAGGACAATACATTTTCTACATGTATTTGGCTTAGGTATTTTCTCTATTTTTTCTTTCCCCTCAAAAGTGAAAAATAACAGGTTGGCGACCATGCCCCATTTGACCTGCTCCTCATCTCTTTTAAAGACCAGAATGTGGACTCACCTGAAAAGAGCCAATGATCCCTTTAATCATTTGTTAGGGAGCGTCTGCAGCTGTTCAATAGAGCTACACAGATTTTTCAAGACAAGGTACATTGGTTTGTAAATCCCTGTATCTCAGAAAGACATTTTTAATTACTTTGGGGCCCAAAGTGCTTGAAATGGAAAGTCATCAGCATTCGAAATGAAGTCTTCATGGTCCACAGACATGGCAAAGTTGATACCCCATCCTTGCCTGTGTCTCTCGCTGGTGAACTGAGGCAGGCAGGGTTAGGGACACACTGCCAGCTGCCCAGATGAGGGCCTAGGCCCCTCCCAGTGGAGGCCACTCCTCACAAATACTTTCTATTGTTTAAGAAGCAATTATGATTCTCAAGATTTTAGATCTAACCTATTCCTCAAATAGAACTCAACGAGCCAAATGATCTCTAGTAGACATCTGTCCTTTACTGCTCAGTGTCCAGACACTCTTCGTATGTGGGGTCGCTTTGAGATAGGACGGAGGCACAGCTTTATCCCCCCTTAGCGAAGCTGTGGGGGTGGAAACAGGGTTTCCTTCTCTCCATCCCTCGGTACCCAGAGCATGGACAGGCCAAGCAGATGTTCCTGCTGGGAACTTGGAGTTCTCCCCCTCAGGAGTCAAGGGTGTGGAGAGAGGTGTTTTCACAGCCCCTCCAGCAGGTGGGGCCTGGCCACAGTGGCTCATGCTGATGGCCCAGGAGCAGCATCCTCAGCAGACTCTCCTTCCACAGAACTTCCTCCTGGCGTCCGAGCGAGCCTGCTTTCCCAGCCTTCCTAAAGATCCAGTGAGCTATCCTTATTTCTCCAGTGATGCCTTCCCCGCTGAAGTGACCCGCAGCTGCGGTCTGTTGTCTGCAGTCCAGAGCTCAGGAAGTGAATTCGCGGTCCAAGCCCCCATCAGGCACACCCCTAAAGTAGTTAGCATGACAGGCAAGGCAGCGGGTGGTGACAGAAGAGGCCTATGCTGACGTCTAAGTGGCTCTGAGTTAGAAAAGAATCAGTGAACTCTTTTGTTTCCTACCCTATACAAATGGCCAAGGGATCATTTTCCTGCTGTCCTGAGGGGATGCTGTGAGGATCAAATGGGATAAGGTCATTGGAAAGGGACTTTGTACATAGAAATGATGATGCAAATGTAAGGGTTGTGAGGAATCAGCAAAATAAGTTAGTCTCAAGCAAAACCAAATTGGAACTAAAAGTCAGTCTACTTTTGATTGAGGACCACTCCTTCCTCACAACTTGGGATCTCTCTTCAGTGTTCCCCCTTCATCAGGGGTCAGCTGTCATCACTCATTTTCAGTGACTGAGGGGAGAAGGCTCAGGATCAAGTGTTATCCTTTTTTTTTTTTTTTGTTTTATTTTATTTTTTTAAATCTATCACTATTCCTTTATTTTTCAATAAAGACATTTAAAATACTTGAAAACAAGAAGCAGCCTTCTATTTTAAACAAAATGATCATCCTAATTGCTACTCTCTTTTGAACTACAGTGCTTACAGAAGAATCATTAATTTTCAGATTAACACCATTTCAGTTTTCCTTCTTATACAATTCTATTAAAACTTTCCAGTGAAACAGTAGAGAACATAGAGCAAAAGCTTTAATATGTACTTTTGTACGGTTTAATAAGTGTGCATACCGATCTAAGCCTCTTAACAACGTGTACAAGGTTAGTGTTCAAATCACTTCACTAGAGCAAATATTAATTTTATGCATAGTAGGCAAATACAAGTGTAGGGCTAGGGAACAACATATTACCATTTATACTAATGGTCCATCTTCTATAAACATATTTAAGCTTGTTACATATGCACAATTATTGGCTGTAATGTTCACACTTGTAGCAAGAATTACTATCAAACTCCACTCATTGGGCCAGAGACCCTTGTGGTGTTAGCGAAAACTCTTGCCCCTCATGTAGCACACTACCTACACTTGTGAGTCCACCGGCCACCAGCGGCCTCAACTCCAAGCTCTAACAATGTGCAGTCAAGTGTTATCCTTTGAGGCTTGTGTAGGAACTCAATCACCTAGACATCTTTCTGGAAGGAGAGTATATGCTATAAAGAGATTTTAAACCAACATCATGTATCTAGCATATAGTATGCAGCAGGATATTTAAGAAAATATTTCCTTGATCTATGAGAATTCCTATAAGTCAATAGAAAAGAATCTGTCTGATTTGGAAAATATATTCCATTGGTCAGAGAGAGATAAGAGCTCTAAGATATTCTGAATCTTCAGGACAGAAGGGGCCCTTTGGGCCAGGGGTCCAGGTGAATAAAACTAACAGAGGCCCTAAGATTCTTAGCTGCCTTCAGAGAAGAAGGCAAGGATGTCTCTCATTCATTCATTCATTCATTCATTCATTCAACATTTGCTTAGTCGCTGGGTTCTGTGTTAATCAATGGGATGCAGAGATGAATGAGACACAGTCATTGTCCTCAAGAGCAGCTTTGGTGGTTCTTGATGTTGCTTCTCATGACCTCAATCTTAGTGCCTACATGTGCAGTGGCTTCCTGTGGTGGCTCACGTGTCTCTGTGTAAATACTCCATTACTCCAGGGACTTACGTTTTCCTCACTACCTGAACTTACAGTGCAGACAGCTTCAGACATAAGCAAACTGTCAAATTCAATGTTCTTTCTTCAGGCTGGAACCGCAGAAAAGAATTACTTTAAAATCCGAAACAATGGTGCTTTACATACCACTGTCATTGATGATTCTGTGTGTGATCTTGGGCAAATCACTGAATTTCTCTGAGCCTCCAATCCAACAAGGTTGTTGTCAGGATTCAATAAAATGATAGTGTGGTATCCAGCACAATACTTAGTGCTAAGTTCATACTCAAGAAATATTGGACATTTTATTCCTAATTCTCCACTGTCCTTGCTTCCTCGGGGCCCTCTTTGTTGGGAAGTTTCCCAAAGCCTTCCCACATTCCCAGGCTGGTCTAAGGAGAGCTTCTTTAGTGACCACATGGACCCCAGAACTTATCATTAACACTTCCCATGCTATATTGAAAATACCCTTTTGATGGCTTTGTCTTTTGCCTTGAGGCTATCTAGTCACTAAGGACAACTATTTTTTTCATGTTGCATCCTCAGTGCCTAGTAGACCTTGGCATCCAGTCATATGAATAAGTAATATGTGGCATGCAAAGAGCACCCCTTATCTAATGCTCACTAACCCCTTCTTGAAGTTACACTTCTGTTTGACGAGGTTCTTTCCAGACTGAAGAGGGTAGTTTTTCAGTCTTAGGCATTTGGGTAGCACTCTCCCCTGCTCCCCCCCTGAGCTCTGCAAATAAGACTTGAATGTGAAAATAGTACTTCTCCCAAATGAAATACCTGCCTGAGTTTTTCTGGGGATTAGTGTAAGGCAGAATTTCTAAAAGTTTTGTTCCATTAGATAGTAATTCATATTTCAGAGAAAAATGTTTTTGTTTGTTTATTTATTTAGTTAAATAAGGCTAGAAAATGCTTTAACCGCATTTCTTTATTTGCTGCAGGACTTCTCAGATCCTTCATTGGATTATGAACTCTTTTTGAAGCAGCATTTTACAGATCTGGAATTATAAAGAACACATTTGTAGAAATACCAATACCAGTTGTAGAAAAGCTTGGCAGCATTCTCCACCAAGCTAGTACCACCAAGCTGAAGTTCAGCCTTCTGAAGGCTGCTGAAAGTTGGGTTCCTGAGTGGTCACCCTCTGCTTATCTGTTAGAGGTCCGGCTATAAGGGCCAGTTTCCCAAAGTACTATTTTTGTTGCATCTCTACAAGTTGTGATGCATTGTGTGTTGGTGACACATTGAGTAAGCAGTAATTGAGGAAAGAAACTGGAAAACAGCAATGCTAATTCTGGTTTCCTGCTATGCCTTCAGAGTCTACTTATCTGATGTGTGTTACACAGTCCAAGTCATGCATGAGGATGCTTCCTATGGGAACCTGGATCACCCATGAGTTCCCAGGTTCCTTCTAGGTAACAGAAGGCCCTTCTTCATTCTAAGTTCCTTTGCAGAGGAATTCAGTACGTGCACAGGCATGGGGTGAGAATTCACATACATCATGCTGTTTCTTTTGTTTAAAAAGTGAAAGAGGTCCATATGGTTTGTCAGTAAATAACTGTTGTCCTGAGCCCTCCTGAGTGACCCACAACACCAGCTGCCTGGAAAAACCCACCTCCCATAATTCTGCAGCTGCAGTACTATGGCCACTCATTGTATAGGCTGGTGCTAAACTGCGTGTGCCAAATTTTTAGATCTTTTGAATAGCTCCCCTGACTGGAGCAAGAGCCAGAGTGGCTGGGAATAAGCGAGAGTAGGGAAGTTGTCGGTGTGCAGGAGGCCAAGCACGGGCCGAACATGACCAAACCTTGGAGGCTTTGTCAAGAATTTTGGACTTTATTTTAAGAACAGAAAGCCATTAAAAAGTTTTAAGATAGGGTGAGAAATGACATGATCAGATATGCTTTTTAAAAGGAGCATTCAGCCCGGCCAGTGTAGTTCCGTGGTTGAGCGTCAGCCCAGGCACCAAGAGGTCGCTAGTTCTATTCCCGGTCAGGGCACATGCCCAGGTTGTGGGCCCGATCCCCAGTGGGGGGCACGCAGGAGGCAGCCAATCAATGTTCTCTCATTGATATTTCTATCTCTCTCTCCTTCTCCCTCCCTCTCTCTAAAAAGCAATAAAGAAAAAAAAATAAGTAAAAATAAAAGGAGCATTAAAAAGTCTGAAATTTAGTTGGATGACACCAGTTCCAGCTATTCTCCAAGTAGGATTTCCACAAATGTGTTCTGTATAATACCAGATCTGGGAAATGCTCCTTAAAAAAGCTCTTCCCCAAGGCTGGACGTTGGTGCGTGATGGAGATGTTTATACATCTTGGGCAAGAAACAGGAATAGAGGACTCACAGGGCATAGCCAGGACCTACTGAGTCCCCAAATTCCGGCAGGTGGGCCAGGAGTCAGCCAGGATGGTGCGGCCTGAAGCCGACACCGAGGAAAGGTCCCTGCCCCGGAGCCTCTTCACTGGCCACACTGTTTTTATCTGAGGTGATCCCTGAGCAAGGGAGCAGTGGGCTCTGCACTGGTCAGGAAGACAAGTCCCATAAGGTGGTAAACCTCAGGGCCTCCACAACTGAGAGGCAGAAGCCCGAGAAGGAGGGGTCAGTGAATATGGAGAGTGGGTTCCAGAGAGAGAGCAATGCCTGGAACAGGCACATGGGTGTGGATCACAGTTAGGGTAAAAAGTCTCCGTCTTTTCAAAAACATCATCAACTCCACTCGGTGAGATTTCCCATCAAAGTTGTTTAATTGGGTGCCCTGGCTGATACAGAACCCCGAAACATTTCAAATCTTGATGAGAAGGAGCAGGGCAGCAGGGTGGGAATGCACACACACAAAAAAAATGCACGTTATTCAATGTCTTTCAAACTAACGATGTTTAGTATTCCCTTCAGCAAATACTGTTTCTTTGAGCAAAACTATGACAGGCCCTTGGTGACGAAGCTGGAGAGGAAGAACAGGTCTACCCATTTTCTAGGGGGAAGCTGTGAAATCAGCCTTAATCTGGATACAGATGTTGACCATCCCAGTTTGCAAATATGCACTGCTGCATTTAAGCTAGTGTTGGTCTCAGAGTCTTTTTGCCCTTTATCTGGGGGTGGGGAAGGTGGAGCGGGTGGAGTTCAACCAGAAAAAATGCTCTCCTGGCCATGATGACCAGAGCTTGTCCCTTAGGGAAGGGCGGGAGATTTGCTGGAGTCTGGTGACGCCAAGTGTTGAGGATGAGTGGAGAGAAGCTAAAGGTGCTGCTTAGGTGAGGCTTCTAGTTGAAGCTGCTGTGCTTTTGGAAATGGTGACAGAGCAGCACAGAGCTGGGCAGATGCACTTGTCTCTTCTCTACACAGGCTCAGCCTCTCTGGTATCTCGGGGCATGCTGGTTTCAGAAACACCAAGAACCAGCCCCTTAAGCAGAAACCCTCAAGCACTGAAAACTAGAAAAGCAAGGCTCCTTCCTGGGGATGGGAGCAGAGCTGGAGGGGAAGGACATGGCCCCTGTGGTGTGGTCCCTGAAGGGCTGGGTTTGGTAAGCTCTTACGAGGACCACTGCATGGGGACTTCAGGCCTGATGCTAGATGGGATTTAGATTTGTCAGTTGAGATCACAATATAAGGGTGACTTAATCAGTAGCCCAGGAGGGTGAATAGTGTACATAGCACTTTATTTTATTTAAATAACTTGACAGTGAGGATCTGTCAAATAGTCTTTCCCCTCTGCATGGGTCTACACATGAAGATAGCTCGGTACCCTGAGAATTAATCTAACACAGGTGAGCTGTGACTCATTTTGACTCTCTCTAAATCCACAATGTAATTCCAATTTCAACTTAAAAAATCACATTACCTATTGTTTGTTCACCCAAACAGCTGTAGCATCTCACTCCCGACAGCACACACTCCCAGTCCTGTCAGTTAAATACTTTCAGTCCATCCAGAAGGAGCCTTGGAGGGGCAAGGTCAGCCGAGGTGATCTTTTTCGGACTCCCCAGGAATGAATAAACTAGAATCGCTTGGTGAAACAGGAGAGCATCTCTTTATAGGCTATTACCTCTATGCGCTCTGCTCCCCATTTTACCCCCCACAACAAAGCACTGAAACAAATAGTAACAGAAGCTTTTCTACCTTCCCCTCTGCAGGAAGAAGGCCCGAGGAGACAACTGCACCAGTTAATGTGACTGCCTGCTGAGTGGCCTGATTCTCCCTTACGAATACCTCTAGAACAAGGGTTAGTGATTGGATTAGACTCTCTGCAACAAATCCCCGAGGAACAGAATACGGAAGGGAGGATTTAGACAGAAAAGATCCCTCACCAAATGTGTATAAAATGTAGCCTCAGGTGATGATTTCTTTATCTTTCAGTATCCTAATTACTTGTGTTCCCCAGCTCTGGTGGGGTGGGGGACTGGAGGATAAATCTCTACAGCGGGGTTTAGAATCTCCACCTTTCTGGTGGCCACGCTAGGTGTTTAGACCATGGATGAACACTAGATGGCACCATAGTAAAAAGCTACTTGACATTATAGGCAGGTATAATGACTACCTTGCAGCAAAGCAGTCAGGGGAACATTAAAAATATCTGCTCCAGCATTTCTCATTGCTGGTGTCCCGTGAGGGGCTCCTCATGTGAGGGTCTGGTGGTTAAACCTGTTTGGGAGGAACTGTGTGCTTTATTTGCCTCTAGGGAGATCCCCAATACACACTGGTAACACGTTTTTTTTGTTTGTTTGATTTATCCTCACCTGAGGACATTTTTCCATTTTTTGTTCAGGTAGAGTGGGAGGGAGAGAGAGGAACAGAGAGAGAGAGAGAAAAAAACATCGATGTGAAAGGGACACATCGAGTGGCTGGACCCGCACGACCAATCAGGGCCAGGGACAAACTGCAACCGAGGTACATGCCCTTAGTGAGAACCGAACCCGGGTCTCTCGGGACCACAGGTCGATGCTCTAACCGCTGAGCAAAACCGGCCAGGGCGGTAACACATGTTTTTGAGAAGTTTCAGCAAAGAAACCTGGCACCAGGGAACCCTTTCTCTTAATAGCAACCTAGTCCTGCTCTTTCACACTGGAAAATGCTGATCTAGTCCAAGCCTTGTCCCAAAGAAGAAATGGCTGAAGCTACCCAAAGAAGCCTTCTTTGAACATGGTTATCTGACATACTTTAAAGACATCAGACACATTCTTAAGGTACAGTTGTTAGTAGAAATAGCAGTGCCGATTATTTATATGATGGCATGCTCTATTCTGGGCTTTTTGTCTCCTCTCTTTCCTCATATGGCATCTGTATCCACACCTGTGCACTCACACACATATTAGATACATTGATATATCTGCTTTTAGGCTGTGAACTTTTTGAGGGTATTTATCTCATGCATCATTGAGATTTCAAGCCCTGGTACAGACCCTGGCACATAGTTAAGACATTAGGAAAATAGATAATTTAGGAAGGTTCTATAGTCTGTGTGGGAGAACAATTCTGGAAAATAGGAATGGACATTATACTCCTGCTCAGAAAGGTGACTCTATTATTTAAGTCTCTTCCCTATAAAGAACAATTGAGAGCAGAGACCTACTCTCCCTGGGTAATCTATTTCTCTTATTTACATTATGTTAATGATAGTATAACTTGTTTGCAATTAATCTTATATGATCTTGTAATATGTGTTGACTTTTTATCTAACTCAGTTTCTATTCCTGGCTTTTGTTCTTGAGTTTTCCAGGAAGGCAGAGGCTGTCCTGATATGTCCAGTGCAAACTGTGGATGCAGAACATTCTTCCTCCATATCCACTGTTAAAAATTCCATTCTCACAGTTTTCATATTGTAATGTTTGAGCTTCTCAAGCCTGTTTATTCTTTCCTCGTGCAGTGCTAACCAATGAAATCCCAGTACTGAGCCTTGAAACTAGCTACTTTCTAGCCACAGTTTAAGTAAAATGTCCCAAGCTAAAAAGGAAAAATGTCCCCTCTTTCTTTCCATTTGCAAAAAATCAGGTAACGATTTCATCACTGAACCATTCTTGCAAATGTCTGACATAAAAAAGGATATATTTGAACTTCAGAGATTGTTGTTTTCTTCTGTGAGCTGTAATCTCTAAGAAGATTATATAATTCCAATTGGTCGCCTTATTTACTCTGTAGTCCTGGCAATACTATTTAAATGGATACCTCTACTTTTGAAAGTAGAAATACTTATGAGCTTTCTTGGTTGAGCTGTAAGGAGATTATTGGCTCATCCCTTCTCCTACCACATGCATAGAGGTTAAAATGACTAACACCTATGGCTTAGCAGTTTTCTCAATTTAACAGATTTAAGGAGCCTAATATCATCTCTGCGCCTCAGTTTTCTTTATCATTAAAGTGAGCATAATAAGGCATAGGGCTGTTTGAAGGTTCAATGAGTTATAATAGAGACTGACTCAAAGTACCAGGGGAATATTAGCTCTTTCTGTGTGATCCTGAGTGTGGTGTACACACAGAGCAGTGTGTACTAAGAAGGTGCTGAATGAGACCATTGACAGGTTTTGAAGAGACATTGTGCTGTGGGGAGTAAAAACAGTGATTTGGGGTCAGACCTGATTTTGAGTTCAACATCACATTCGGTAGCTGTGAAGCTTTGAACAAATCACTGAGCCTTTCTGAGTCCCCTTTCCCTGATGTAGAAAGTGAGAGTAACAGTAAGCTATCTTTTAAGACCCCCCCAATCAGTGCATGAGAGAGTGCTTTGTGTCTGGGAAAACACGATGACGTTGTAAACATTAACTGTAATAAAAGGACAGAGTGGATCCCCGTCTACAGATCTGACCCAGGAAGATGAGGTACGTTAGTATGCTCTAGGTGGAATTTTAGAGTCCGTCTCTCAGGCTATAGTAACTTTTTAAAGCATCATCGTATTTATTCAATACTTTTTCACTCAATAAACATTTTTTCAGAGACTGGTATGTGCCAGGCACTTTGCTAAATGTCAAGGATACAAAATTACATAAGACAGAAAATTTGCTTTCAGGGAGCTTTTGCTTAGGAGAGAAAGACATAAATAAATATAGACAATAAGGTTTAATAGCATATGTTAAACCTTATGGTTATATCTTATATATCGTTTAAGTATAGAAGAAGTAAAAGGGGGAAGTAGTAGAAGACGTGACGTGCAGTTCTGGGATGGAGAACAAGGTTGAAGCCTTTTCTTATTCCTCTCATACTCAGTCCTTCCAGGTATCTGTCAGCTGACGAGTGAGCAGAGGCATGTGTGGGGCACCCCAGGAAGACATAAGGCAAGATCACTGAACATTTTACTCAGGTCGACTGACTACATTATATAGGTAAATTGCGTGTGTGTTTGTGGGGGATGGAATGATGGCTAACAAAGATAAAGTTACTTGGAAAATTCTAGCTATAAACCATAGCTACAAAACAAAGTCTCATTTCTCTAAGTACACAATAAAAACCACAAACTAAGTGCTTCACTGAGTTATGAACCATAATCTCAGTCATAAGAACCAGACTCCTTATGTAATTCCCTGTTATTATCTGCGTGATTACCAAATTTCAGTATAGACATGAACGCTCATAATGGATTTAACTACTTATCGTAAAGTTTATACCAGGGAGATAACTTAATACAGTGGAAAGAAGCAGTCAATGAATATTTGAATAAAAGAAAGGAAGTGGAGAAGAAAGGAAAGAGAGAGAAAAGAATAGACGGAAGAGGAGAAGAGAAGGAAGAAGTGGAGGATATTAGGACTGAATATTGAAACCCCAGCTCTGTCTCTCTCAAGTCATGTAAACTTTGACAAGTTATTTAACTTCTCTGAACTTTAGTTTCTTCTTCTGAACACGGGGAAATACCTTCACGGTGATTGTGAGAATTGAAAATTACTCTTAGAAAATTCTTGGTAAATCATAACTGCTCAACAACTTGTTGGTAATTTTTGCACTTAGGTAAAATGGTGATGCTGCTATCACTTACCAATGTCATCAAATTGTGTACAGCATTATGTCATGCATTTTCTTACATGGTTGTATGCAAAGACTATACACGTAAAGGTGCAGTTTTTAGAATAAAATCCTGGATTTGGGGAAAAGAAAATTTGCAGTAAAAAACAAGTAACCTACCTTAAAGAGGTGTGTTTCTCAAGGTTCGATTAGATGCACACATTCTCAGAAAACCTGAATAAAAACACTAGCACCTTTACCTGAGTCTAAGAAAGTCTAAAATACCAAGCATCTGAATAGCATTTAAACTGCAACATGCACCTAAAGACATAATGCTCTCATTTATTTTTTTTGTAATTAAGATGATTTTGGAGTCATAGCTGAAAGTAAAATTTGTTTTTTCAAATGGTGGGAATGAAGATTAAGGAGAAATACTCACGGATAGGATCTGGTCTCCTCTCTGGAGCTCCCCACTCAGGTCTGCTGGTCCACCGGCCAGAATGAAGGATACGAAAATACCTTCTCCGTCTTCCCCGCCCACGATGTTGAAGCCCAGGCCAGTGGAGCCTTTGTGCAGGACCACCTTGCGGGGCTCCCTGCAGAAACAAGCAGAGAACACAGCTCACAGGGTGACCCAATCACGATTTTGACTGCTTTTACTTGCTTTTATATGATACCAGCAATTCACTACCTGTGAAAATGGCTCCCCCAAGTAAGAGAGATCCGCACATCAAGAAAGATGCTACTATCAGGAAGGTGCTGAATTCCTCACTGTACATGTGCCAAAATACCATGCAAAGCCATTTCTTAATTCCCCCACATTTTCTTAAACTAGCCTTACTGCCACTTTGCCTTTGTTTAAAACATCTGTTCTTGTATTGAGCACCAAATAGTACTCAGTAGGATGGTTGTACCCAAAAAGAGGGTGAAAATTGGGCAAGAAACTAGATTGAACAGACCAGACAGGAAAGATCTTACAGAGCTAATTAAAATTTACTCTGTAGGCAGTGGGGACTCATTGCAAGACTCGCATGTACCAAGAATAGCTAAGTCCATTTTAGAAAGATTAAGCAATGGTTGTATATAGGATCGATGGAGAGGGACACAAAGATATGGTGGGAGGCAGGAAAATGAGCTAGGATGTTGACCACGTAATCCAGGTTCCAGGAAGTGACAGTCTAAACAAGGGTGACAGCAGTGACGATGTAAAAAGGACAACACGAGAGAGGAAATTTAGAGGGAGAAACACTGAGCTCAGACAAGGACTCGGGCATTGGAGGATGAGGGGAGTAAGAACATCTAAGTGAATTACAGAAGGAGGGAGGGAGTGAAATCCAGGGTCATGAGGGTGAGTATGATATTGACAGGTCCAGTTTCAGGTAATTGTGGAACATCCACGTAAAGATGGTTAGAAGCAGTTGGACACCAAGGGTAGGGATTTGGGTCCTTAGTGAGGACTGTAAATGGAGATTTGAGGGACATCCATAAAAAGATGAGAGATCAGCCCTAGCCAGTTTTGCTCAGTGGTTAGAGCATCAGCCCATAATCCAATGAGTCATGGGTTTGATTCTAGCCAAGGGCACGTACCTTGGTTGTGGTTCATATTGGCCCCGGTCAGGGTTGTGCATGAGGCAACCAGTCGAAGCGTCTCTCTCATATCGATGTTTCTCTCTCTCTCCCTCCCACTCAATCTGAACAAAAATGGAAAAATATCCTCGGGTAAGGATTTAAAAAAAAAAAGATGAGAGATCAAATCTTGAGCCAGCAGTTCACTGAGACTGAAGAGGCCAGAGAATTATGGAATATAGGGTCGTAAGGGATCATAGAAGGCATCCAGTTCTATTTTCTATATCAGCAGTTTTCAGGAATATACTCTTAAAGCCTTAGTTCGACCAATGTGCCTTTTGTATCACCCACCTCCTCTTTCAAATATCTCCATTCTACTAATTCAAGTTCCTCTTTTATTTTCCTGCTCTTAATGATGTAAGGATGACAAAGAACCATCCAATATATTTTTATACTAATGACTACAAAAACAGTCTGTGATTTGCTATCACATTTCCATGCACAAAGAGATGCATTGCATCTATATTGAGCCTTATTATGAGTTAGGGTGTACACTGCACATCACAGCTTGTTATGTGACGATATGCTGTAACTTGACATAGAGGTAATTCATGTTATTCTACAAACACTTTGTAACATCTACTATGCCAGCATGTTTGTAAGCAAAACAAATATCCCTGCCCTTCTGGGCTTACATTCTAATTGAGGTATAACACTAATAAGCAATAGGTACAGTAAATAAGTTGGTTATATTTTAAGTTAGAAGACAATGTTTTGGAGAAAAAGTAAAAGCAGAGCAGTTGTAAGAAGGACAGGCTGTGGCAGGGTGGGCCTGGCTAGGATTCATGGAGAAAGTGGTATTTGAGGAAAGACTGAAGAGGCGAGGAGACTAGTCATGGGTATCTACAGGGAGAGCATTCAGCCCACAGGAACAGCCAGTGCAGAGACCCTGACGTGGGAGGGCCTTGTGTCAAGGAAGAGCGAGGAGGCCGGTGTGGCTAAACAGAGTGAATAAAGGATGGAGAATGGTAGAAGACAAGAAGTCCGTGTATGTGTTTTCTATTAGGGAGTAACAATCACCATAAACTAAGCAGTTTAAAACACCACCAATTATCTCCAGTTCTGTTGGTCAGAAATCTGGATGGGCTAGTCTAAGTCATCTGCCTAGAATTTCACAAGACTAAAATCAATGTGTCAGCCAGACCAAGCTTTATTGGGAAGCTCTAGGGGGAAATCCACTTCCACATCATTCAGGCTGTAGGCAGAATCCAGTTTCTTGTGGTTACCAGGACTGCATCAGTTAGGGTTTTCCAGAGAAACAGGACCAACAGGAGAAATGAAAGGAATTTCATTATAAGGAACTGGCTCATGCAGTCATGGATGCTGGGGAGTCCCAGGATCTACACTTGGCCACCTGGAACCCCTGGAAGTTGATGATGGACGTTTCAGTTCAAGTACGAGTCTAAAGTCAGGAGAAGACCAATGTCCCAGCTCAACGACAGTCAGAAAGAGAAAGTTTTTCTTACTATGCTTTTTATTCTACTCAGGCCCTCAGTGGGTTGGCCGGGGTCATGCAAATTAGAAAGGGCAATCTGCTTGACTCCACATACTAATTCAAATGTTAATCCCATCCAGGAACATCCTCATACACCTGGTTCTGCCTCTTTGCTGCCTGATGGGGATGGAAGTCCAGCTCTGTTTGGCCCACTGACACCAGCCCAGTGGAGGAAGTAGAGGCCATTTCATAATTGCCTGTCCCAGTTGACCCTGAAGAGGCTAGAAGTCTAGCTATTGTATAGTCCACTGGCATAGTGAGAGTCGGGGGGTAGTTGTCCCTTCGGTGTTTGGCTCAAGTAAGGCAACTATTATCAAAGGTTCCCCGTTCTATTAGCCCACCCTTTCCCCAGGCCTTTGGCTATAGGAACAGGCTTTTCTTGAGGCTTCTTGTTCAGTCTGTGCCTGCTGGCGGATCCAGGAGGTTGGCATCTCCAGGGCTCCACCCAGGACAAAAGAAAAAACAGAAAGAAAACCCAGACAACTCATTGCAGTGTCATTCCTCACCAAGCCAGTCTGCCTTCTTCTTTCCAACTATCAGTCTTCCTATGTTTTCTTGTTTTAGTATATCTAAAATTTTTTAAGTAAGAGGAAGGATTAGGGAAGAATGAGGATACCCTATCATGGCTAGAACCAGAAGTCCAGGATCTGAACACACTTGAAGAGAAGAGTCAACAGGATTTTAATGAAAAAGTTATTGTAGAAACCCCCGTCTTCCCAAGTATGAAGCACACACTTTTAGTGGGTCCGATAACATTCAAGCCATACAGAGTAAACACAGATGGAGAGATGGGAGCTATTGTGCCTCTGATGTTTATCCATGTGCCAGACACTTTCTGAGCTTCATTCCATTTATTCCTCAGAGCAAGACAATGGAGGAGGCATAATGATGTCTGCAACTGCTTTGAAACTGACCCAAAAGATGGACTGATGACTGACAGATGGACCGGTAACCTGCAGAGCAAGTGCAGTAACATGTTAATAGTGGAATCTAGGTGGTGTGTTTGTAGTACATCCCTTCAAACTTTTGTTTGTGCCTGAAAATTTTTTATACAAAATCTTAAGAAAAATCAACAACTCGATGAAGACATTCTCATAACAACATTTTAAATTAGTAAAATAAAACGGCTTTCCGGAGTGTTTACTGTTTCATAAATTGTAAAGGTAAGACGAACACACACACATTCTGACTCAAAATCTCAGAGTCTATCTAGAGCATGGTCTATTCCAGAGATTGCAAATCAGCAAGCTGAAGACAATCTGACCTACAGTATTTACACCTTTTTAAATTAGTTGTTCATGTTTAAAAGTAGAAAAATTTGCATAAGATATGGATTTATGGCTTCACATGGAATCAGACACACTATCAACACTGGCTCTCAATCTTGTTGCATAGCAACAATTGGCTGAGGCATGGTTCTCTTTAGATGGGCCATTTACTCTCCAGTTTGCCATCATCTCACCTCTCATGTTTCTCAGACAAAGAAGCTGTCAGCTGCATCGCATGTGCACTTCTTGCAAAGTTAAGAAGAAAGCAAAGCATCTTGTACTAATGCTTCTATCAAAAATGGGAAAGTGAAAGCTTTAAGGTATTTAGAAAAATGGGAGAGAATACCATTCCTTTGGAAGTAAGAATTATCCTTACATGTTTAATAGGCAAAGTGACTCTCTGCAGAAAGAATATAGCTTTAAAGGGGCATTGTGAAATATCATCCCCCATAACTTCTCTATGTTACTTATGTTGGAGCATTTTATCAGTGACCTCTGCACTTTGACATGGTGCTTACTACTTGTAAGGACACAAAATATGTGATGTTTGAGTGATAGTAGCTTTTATTTATTTTACCTGGACCTCATTTATTTCAAACCATATGCCCAAGTCTTTAAACCAAATTATTTGGAATTTTCTTAACTTGAGATTTAAATGTCTTTTCAAAAATATAATCTTATATTGCAGTGAATTATGATGCTTATTTTAATAATGGGGATAAATAAATCTGTAAAATTGTATGCAAATAAAATGTCCTAAGCACACTTTAAATGATGTACTTTTTCTAATTTACATTCATTATACTGAGGACTGATTATATTAAACTGTAGATTTCAATGTGTTTTCATGTAGTTTTTCCTGTTAGAGGATAAAAACCCTGTGAAGTATTAAAAGTTTTATGTTACTGATACTTAGATAAGTCAATATCAGAGCTAGTCTCCTTTTTCCTTTATTTTTTAAAGACATTTTTTAGAGCAGTTTTAGGTTCACAGTATAAGAGGAACATAAGAGATTTCCCATATAGACCCTGCTTCCACATAGGCATACTCCCCCCACCCCCTATTATCAACATCTCTCACCAGAGTTACAATTGATTAACCTACACCGACATATCATTATCTCCCAAAGTCCATAGTTTACATGCGGGGTCACTCTTGGTGTTGTACATTCTATGGATTTGGACAAATGTATAATGCCATGTGTCCACCATTATAGTATCATACATAACAGTTTCATTGTCCTAAGGAAATCCCTGTATATCTATCATAATTCTTACTACACTGTGTTGGTTCACTTGTCTCTCTCTCCAGCTGGAGTGATCAACTAGGGAGCAGGGACCACACCATTTGCTTTTGTCTCCAATACTTGGTGCATAGTAGGTACTGTCTACTAATTTCAGTTTCCACATTCGATTTTATCTACCCACTTAAAACATATTTTATTCATCCACACAACCTTTCAATGCACAAGCATCTGTGAAGTTCCCACTTTGTGTCAGGCACTGTGAATACAAAGATGACGGAGCCTGGGGTGAGAGCAGCCACACGTGAACAGTTACGAAAGCCCAGGAATGGGACAAGTGCTCATCCAGAAACGTGCAATAAGCTACCGTAGCCAAGAGCAAAGAGCGACCAGTCCTCCTCTAAAGCAGATTTCCTTTTTCTTATCACCTGGGTGAAATTTGCTACACTCACTGAAACAGTTTTCTTTTTAATATGATGCACAAAGTCTATATAATTATAAATCCCTTGGATGCTGAACAACTCGAGAGACGCCAGTCTGACTCGCGCCCAGCTGTGGCAGATCAGCAGCAGCATAATCTTGTTTAGCTGGAGTCTCAGAGGATGCTCCAAGCCAGCTGGGATGCGTTCAGGAGCAGGATACTAAGGAATAATTCTTTCTCCTTTAACCAGATGCCTTAAGAAGGTTCAAGATTAAAAAGAGAAGTAACTACCTAAGCCTGGAGGCTTTTTCATGGACATTAGTGGGATGTGTCTTGAGCTTTGAACTTCTGAGGTCTGTGAAGTCACTTGGGTCAACTCCCAAAATATCCATGGGAAGAGGCTGTGTGGTACAATGGGAAGTAGGCTATAGACATGTTTCTAGTTGTCTTTCTAAAATACACAACTGATCATGTTACTCGCTTGCTCAAAAGCCTTCCAGCGATCGCTATGCCCTCAGGATAAAGTCTAAACTTCCAAGTGTGGCATTCAAAGTTCCTCATTATTTGACCGTCTCCTACCTCTCCAACACCTAACTTCACTGTGCTCCCTTGAACCCCATGTTCCAGGCATACTAAGCTGCCAACCATAGCTCCTCACACCAGGTTGTTCCTTGTCTTAATGTCTGTTCTCAGGCTGATTCTCTTCAATGAAAATGATGCTTTTCTCCCATTGTCCTCATCTATCTAATGGACTTCTACTTGGCCTTCAAGACTGAGGCTGGGTGCTGTCTCCTTCTCTCTGCCGCCCTGTGTGCCCCTGCCTCTAGACAGACTGAATGCTTTGTTTTTGAAAACACATTGTCTTTTCATTGGCCATACCACTACTGTTGTCTCTGCTGTTATAAAATTACTTTGCTTACCAGTTTATCTATACTGTTAATCGTCACGGCCCTGAAGGATCTAGACCATGGTCTATGTGTTCTTGTAATTTTGGAAACTAGTACAGCCCAAGCTTATGAGAAACACACAAAATATATTACAAAAATAAAAACAAAAAACAAGTGAGAGTTTGGAAGAAATTATATTGACTTCTAATTCTGTCTCTCTAAGGATTTGTGAGAACCCACGAATGCTCTCTGTGGGGTAGGTTCCTTGCTTGGGCAATGACTTGGCAAGAAATTATATTTGCCTCATGGGGGAGTGATAATATTCAGATAAGACAATGAGCTAAAAACATCCAGAAAGCAAAGACTATTAAAGGAAAGTGTACATTGAGATTCTATTTCTATCCATTTGGCAGAGTAGATGTCCTAAAAATCCTTTCCATGACAAAGCAGCTAAACTTCTGAATGGAATACTTACAAAATATTTTTCAATGACTGGCTAAGCTTGCATGCAAGTAAGAGAAACCATCAGAGGCTGAAAATAAAGTGGAAACACAAGTTCAGAGAAGAAAGCAAGTACTGGGACCAGCAGTGGACTAGAGAGCTTCTATAGGTCCCCAGAGAGCTAGTATTCCAGGGCTCAGAGTGGACGGTGGCATGGGGAAAAGGACTGTGTGGGCCTGGAGGTGGCCCCTGCTGAAATCAGGACCCTGAAAAGCTGCACCACAAACAGAAGGATAAAGTATAAAAGTATTATCCCCTCAATAATGTCAAAGATACATATCTGATCTGAATTTGGATCAAAGCAAGAAGAAAGGGAGGGCCTTCTTTTTCAGGACATGTTGGGACAATAAACTGGGAAAAGAAAAGAGGGAGAGTCTTCCTGGGTGTCAGGAGAAAGAACTTGGAAAAGTGTCTCCAGCCCAGCTCAGGGGCACTGATAGGATGTGCTTGTTGGTTGGGACAACTCAAGAGATTGGTTCATCTGGTTGTTCTAGCTCAAGGTCATCTGGTTGGCTGATTTCCCTCTCTGAGAGTTCAGGCTCACCATGCCACCTGTTAATTAAATTATGGTTTTCCACAGTGCGTTTGCTAATGGAAGTGGATGTGCTAATTAGCACATTCTGTTATAGTGAGCAGATACATTTCCTATTGTAAATTAATAACTTGGCATTATGGTGTATGAACTTAATCATCCCTGGGTACACTGACAAAAACTGAGTTTCAGAGCAGGCAGAGCTAAGTCCTACCTCCAGTACGGCGATAACACAGTAAGGGGCTGTTACCCACTGAGGTCATACAAGAAGGACCAGCTAGTCTCCCTGGGCTCTCCCATCTTTATTTCTCTCTAAATGCAACTGTCATCATGTGAGCAATGTTGGTAAGGAAAAGAAGAGTAATAGGAGATAAAAGAGACATTTCAGCAGGCTAAGCAGAGTAGTACAAGTTGAAGAGGAGCATATCCAAAGGTGGTGGCTTAGAGGCCAATCACAGAGGCTTCAAAGCTGCTGGTTGATTGTGACTGATGTCTTATATCTACAGGACCTAGTGCCTCAGAAGACTTGAAGTGCACTGTATGCCTCATATTCAAATAATTAATTTCATCAATTAGTCCAATAATCAGTGAAGCCAATTATTGGACATCACATAGACACACAAAGATAAAGGGGTTTTGTTGAACTGCTGTTCTGAGGACAAGATAAGAAATCTGGCATTACAAAGGCTCTATGCTCTAGCCATTATGCGATAGGGAATAGGCTGACTTCAGAAAAATGGCCACAACACAGATACTGAGTATACTAAATGTACTGTGATTGGTAATGTGAGAGATAACAAGAATTCTATTACATGGTGATAGTATGGCATTCTGTGATATTGGGAAAGGCTAGGGCATTAGGGCTAGATAGATCATATCAATTAATAGCTGATTAATCATGTTGAAATTTTTTGATGTCTTATTTTTTTCAGCTGTAAATTGTGAACAATAATATCTATCTTAAGACACTGTGAGGATGAATTGAAATAATATAGAAAGTACTAGAATCACACAGCAAGTGTTCAATAAATACTAACTCACTTCTTTTCCCTGTAGGGAATTGAGACCTTTGGAAAGCAAATAGACACACATAAAATAATAAACCAACAATGCAATGCCACATATGTTAAGTACCAAATGATTGCCATGAACAGTGAGAAATCTCTGGTTTAAAGACAAACAGATTAAGTCACAGAGAAGTCTGGAATGTGAGCTAGTTCTTGACGGATGGGTAGGAACTGGTTAAGTGGAACAGAAAGTAGATGGTATTTCAGTAGATGGCATGAACCCAGGGCCAGAGGGGAGCAGATGCAAGATGTGTTTGGAGAACAGGGAGTTTCACGGCTGGAATGGGGTGTAGGGTCTGTGTCAAGGAAAACGAGAAGACTGAGGCAGATGGGATAGGAACAAAGATGCCAAGCTAAGGAATTCAAGGCACGAAATGCTTCTGCCCCAGTGGAGACTATGTGCATGTAGCAACTTCTGTTTGTGAGCCAAAGTGTTTGTGTTAGGTCTCCATGACCTCCGAAGTTTGCTGTAAGGTGCTTAATTACACATTCTAAAAGTCCCTGCTGCAGAGCAAGGGGCTTTGGTTGAGGCTGAAACAAATAGCATTAACATTAACTGCCAGAATCTAGTCTGCAACCTTTGTAAAAAAAAAAAAGTCTCTTAGCTCTCCTCTCTGGAGGAAATCTCAGATTAGTTACACATTTGAGAACATATAATATCCTTGGTAAAATAAATCAAATAGACAAATAGTTTTCTCTCCACAAACATAAATCAAGTAGAGATTTTTATCATTCTAAACTTGATTAGTTTGATTTTGAAATATTTGTAGTTTTTGCTTGTTCAAATATCAAATATGATAACTATGTTTCATCTCAATGTGCTTTTGTCTAAATTTCTCAAAAAGACAAACAAGGCAGCAGTTAAGTATGGCTCTCACTTTTTATAATCATTCCTTGCATTCACCAGCTCATCTCCAAAGTAAAAGCGAATAGAATTAGTCTTCCTGTTTTCTTTTATTTCACAATGTTCTGGCTGAAAACTTCCCTATTAAGTTATATGAACTATCCATAATGATAGTTATTTATTTCTGGTTCCTGTTATATTTTGAAGTTTTAAAGGGCGGTTAATTATAAAAGGAATAATTTTAGCAATCTTATTAAATAAAACTATGGGCATTTTATAGACCTATGTTTTATTGTTGCACATTTGTCCTTGAGCATTCATGACTGGTAAAATATTGTTTGGAAACATTGTGAAAGCTAAACTAATATTTGATAATGGGATTAGAAAAAAAGAAAACACAAAAAAAACCAAAAAACCCTGCATATTCTTCCTAAAGGTAAAGCACATTTTCTGAAAGATTATTTAAATTCTTTTGAAATTGAGCTCTATGATATTATGAAATTTCAATTAATGACTAAATGCTCAAACCCTCTGCCATTAGTGTGATTTGGGGGATATGGCTTGAATTAATTAAACCAGAAGTCTTTGGTTTCAAGTTTTACAGGTGTTTCTTTAACTCTAATTTGGGAACTTTTTGGAGTCTTGACTCCAATGTGAATCCCTGGGAGTCCTTGGAAGCAGCCTCTCTGAGTGACAGTCCATGCTGTATGAGAGAGGGAGCTGCGAATGCAGTGAACAAGACCTGCTACGATTCCTTCCAACTCCAGCCTGACATGATCTACGTAAGGAAAACCAGAAATGGGCGTTCCCCACTTCTAAAACCACAATTGCATCTGATGATTCAACACCCAGTTAGGATTTACCATCAGGAGAGTAGAGAGAACCGGGATGGCTCCATGGTTCTCCTCCAACATCACCTGTCTTTGGCTTTGACATATAAACTTTCCTCTACATCAACACTGCCAGTAGAACTTTTGGTGATGATGGACATGTTGCATGTGTATCCAATATGGTAGCCTCTAGCCACATGTGTTATTAAGCACTTGAAATGTGGTTAGTGTGACTGAGAAATGTACTTTCCAGTTTATTTAATTCAAAGAAGTTTGTAGTCAAAGACACATGTGTTTAGTAGCTACTATAGTAGAAAGAACAGTTAGGGAATCCCTTTCTTTCTTCTCAAAGAGAATACAGGTTTTCTGTTATTGTTTGTTTCTTCTCTTACCTTTGTCTGTTCCTTCTTAGTCTCCTTGAAGGGGTCCCTCATTGTCTTGTTGTTCATAAATGGTATTTCTAAAAATTGTATCCTTGGCTGCCTTCTCCTCTCATTCTTTTCCTCTAGCTCTTTCCTGTAGAACAACTTTTCTTCCTTAGATCTGTTTAAATGGTACTGTCTGACCACGCCATTTGAACTAATCCCCTCCTCCATTATTTTTTATCACAGCTCCCTGTATGTCTTCTTCATGATACTTATCTTGCAATAAGATTATTTTATTTCTTTGTTTGTTGCGTATCTCCCACTAGACTGTAATTTCTCTTTCTAAAAAGTATGTTTTTATTGATTTTTTAGAAGAGAGGAAGGGAAAAAGATAGAAACATCAATGTGAGAAAGAAACATTGATTGGCCGCCTCCTGCACGTCCCCTACAGGGGATGAAACCTGTAACCCGGGAATGTGCCCTGACCAGGAATCAAACCAGGACCTCTCAGTCCATGGGACAATGCTCAATCCACTGAGCCACACTGGCCGGGCTAGACTGTAATTTCTATAAGAGTGGCAACACCTTGTCCTTTCCAGTTTGGCTCAGCGGTTGCAGCATTGGCCCGTGGACTGAAGACTCCCCTGTTCAGTTCCCACTAAAGGCATGTACCTTGGTTGCAGTTTGTCCCTGGCTCTGGTTGGGGTTGTGTGGATGGCAACCAGTTGATGTGTCTCTCTTACATAGATGTTTCTCTCTCTCTCTTCCTCCTTTTCTCCCTTCCCCTTTATCTGAATATAAATGCAAAAATGTCCTCGAGTGTGGATTAAAAAAAAAGAGTGGCAACACCTTGTGCCTTTACCATTTAGCATAGTGCCTGGCACATAGCAAGGTCCTGATATTTGTTGAATTAACTAATAAATGGGTATTCTTATCCTTTCCTTATTGATGAGTCACTAATTCATATCTCCAGACCAGATCACAGTCTCCTGTACTCCAAACTTCTATTTAATTGCCTAAGAATGAACTTGTTATTTTCCCCAGGTTCCCCTCACCCCCACCTTTCTTATACCTTATCTGGTTAATGCTGTCTGCCCCATCTTGCAATCAGAAATGTCTGCATTTTCTCACTAATGCTTATCTAGCACTTTAACCATCTAACCAATGCAGTTAGTTTTGCCTGAGAAATGCCTCTCCAATCATCCTAGCACCCTTGCTTTGTTTCAAACCCATAGAATCTCACACCTGCCCCTGCCAGGTATTCCTCACTAGGATCCTCCTACTAGTCACACACCCCGCACTCTCCTTCATGCTGCTGTTGGAGAAATTTTCTTACAAAACAAACACAACCATTTCATCCCCCTTTTTTAAAGCTCCCATTGTTTCTCCACTAACTGAGAAATAACACCCTCCTTAGTGTCTTTTGCATGACCTGTAAAACCTTCATGATTTGGACTCCATAAATTCTTTCAACCTCAACTCTACATGTTCCTTTTGGTTCATACTCTCCTACCATGTGTAACTTCCTAGGTGGCCCTGATGGCCAGGCCCCATGCACCTTTTCATGTGTTCTTCCTCTGGCTGAATGCCCACCCCAACTGAATGGTTTATCCTTCAACAACTCTCCCAGGCACATTTATCCATCTCCCTGTGATGTTCCCTGAGCATTTTGTTTTGGGGGCATTACAGCATTCATCACTTAAAAAAAGTTACATGTCTGATTCCTCTACCAAGTGGGAATTCTTTAAGTACAAGGAATATGTCTTATTCAACTTCCTGAAGAATGATTTATTTCACCACAGTGGTTAAGAATCACTTTGGCTTCAGATACACATCTCGTATTAGCTACGAGACCTGCCATTTTAACTTCATCTGGCTGAGTCCCAGTTTTCTCATCCTTAAAATGGGAATAATGATACTTATATCATGTCTTTTTGTATTAAATGCAATAATGAAAGTAAATACCTAAACCACACTAAAAAGTTGTTGGTCACTCTTAATATTCACTCAGTAAATATTTATTGAGCACACACTAATTTCAGAGTATATAGTATGAATAGAGATTATAACACAGACCTGATTATTATAGGATGCATAATCTACTGGAGAAAATAAGACAAATATATAAAACTATAATTTAATAGAAAAATAAGTAAAAAAGATACATAAATAGTGCCATGATGGTCTAGATATAAATAATTTCTGGATAGGGCTTGGGGAAGGTTTGATGAAAGAGATTGCATTTAAATTACACATGAAAATATGACTAGAATTACATCACTCAGCTCTGTAGGTGCTATGCAGGGGTAGATACAGGTTTTATGAGGTCTGAAGGTTTTACAATTTGAGAGATCCTCTTTAAAAGATCTAATAAATATAATATTACATGTATAATATTATACTCCTTGAGATTTTATTCATTCAGACTGCTAGTACCTGATATCTAAAAAGTGCTGAATAATTATGAGCACCCTTTCCCCTGCCTCTATGTCTCCAGGAACCAGCCCAGTACCTGGCACGAGGTACAGGGGCTTGGAGTGGCTCCTGAAATTGAGGGGCCCTGGAATGTCAAGGTAAATTCACTTTTGGTGTTGTGCTTGGTGCTGGGAATATAATTATGAACACAACTTAGTTCCTGACTTCAAGGAGCTTTTATCTTAGTGCAGGGAGGTATGCAAAAATAACTAATTATAATAACAAATATCCATTAGTAAACATTTGGGATAAGTTTATAACAGTAGGAGAACAGTGATTTGACACAGAGATATGGGGAGTAGGGGGATGTTTAATGAAAAGAAAATGCATGAATGAAAAAAAGTGAGAAAATTCTTGGTATTTGGAGAAAACTAAGAATTCCCCCTTGACTAGAGCATAGGATTCCAGCAGGGCTGCCGTGGAGACCCAGAGGCAGAGGCCAGGTCAGGGAGATGCTAACTGCCAGCACCTTGAAACCTGACCTTATTCGGCAAGTGGGTCCTTGCAGATGCATTAGTTAAGATGAGGTCATGCTAGAGTAGGGTGGGCCCCTTATCCGGTCTGCTGGCTGTCTGACAAGAAGACAGCCATGTAAGACACAGGCTCACACAGGGAGAATACCATAGAAAGATGGAGGCAGAGACAGGAGTCATGTGTGAGCTGCAAGTCAAGAGACACCCAAGATGCCCTCAAACACCAGGCGCAGGAAGAGCCAAGGAAGGGCACCCCTACAGGTTTCAGAGGGAGGATGACCCTGCTGACACCTTGATTTCAGACTCTTAGTCTCCAGAACAGTGAGACAATAGATTTCTGTTGTTTAAGTCACCCAGTTTGCTATTGTTTGCTATGGCAGCCTGAGAAAGCTACTGTTCTCTGGTCGGGACTCCATGAGCCGGTATACAGGCAGCTATGAGCATAACCTGCTTAGTGAAGAAAGGGGCTGTCCCAATCCCCCTGACTGCTGTGACTTTATGTTGTTTTATTTTTTATACTGCCTTTTAAAACATTTATTTTATACTGCCCGTCACTTTAGAAAATGGATTTGAAGTACAAGGCTAAGAATATTAGTAAAGGGTAGCTATCACCAGGTACCTGGGCATTCACCTTGGTATTCAGAAATCTCCACACACCTAAGACATATATAAGAACTATTAAAAAAAAAAAAAAAGAAAATTACAAAGCACTAACACAAACACTTTGTTCACTACTATTTGTGAAATTCATTTCAAAAAATAATATATAAGGAATACCAACACGTCACTAACCTTTAGCTGTAGTTGGACCCTTAAATATTCTTCCTTGAAAAGAACTATTCATCTGTTTTCTTCTCTGGGGGTACAGCAGATGTTGGCTTGCATAAATGTCACAGTAGCTTTTTCTTGCTATAAATTCTATTTTCTGCTAATTCCAGGGAAAGCTTTACATACAATTAATTGAACACTGATGCATTTTCTGATTCCTTTTTTTTTTTTCCTCATCAGGAAAAGAAGTGTAAGATCATTGCTTCACATCTGTGTTTTCTAATTCAGAAAATTTATTTCTTTCCTTGATCTACACTCTCCTGCCCAGACACCTGCTGTTAGAAAGCAGAGGTTGGTTCAAAACCTTCTTGGGCATGGCATTCTTAAAGTTATTCATTGACTAGTTCCTTTACTCATGGTGAAATCGGAAAGCCAACTTTGGACATTGACATTAACACAATGTGATTTTAAAAGAATCATCAGCATTTTCTTCTCTGAATAAACATGGGTAGCCTCACCTCTTGGCACACGCTCAAGAATATTCTAAATTCAAACCACATCAAAGCTCCTTGATTTTCTCTGAATTACTAGCTTTTTCTTAAACACCCTACTATTTCCTTCCCTTGGTCTTTGCATGTACAATCTCTCCCCTCTGCCTGTAGCTAGATGGTGTCTTCCCTTTTGTCTGCTAGGGAAGCTGCCTCTCCAGCATGTTTGCTCTCCTCAGCTCTTACACCAGCTCCTGTAAAATTCTGTTGCCACAGACTCCTATATGGACTATCCTAATCATCATACTTTATCCTTTTAACAAGTACCCACTGAGAATCCACTAGCTTCAGGAGGGCTCCCCGGGACCAGGACTATAACCATAAAGCAGACAGTCTGCCTCCCAGGAGCTTACAATAGAGTGGTATATCAGAAGAGTAAACTGGAAAACCTAAACCAGTCTTCTACATCAATAATAGTTCACTTGCATGTTTGCTTTTTCCACTTGCTTCTGAGATTCCTGAAGGTCATATTCACTTGTGAGTTAATTTATGACATCTAAAACATGCTTAATAAATATGAGCTTTCTTTTCTCTGCTCCTATGTCCTCAATACCTGGCACAAAGAATATGCTCATGCACTGAAAATCTAACTGACATATACATATCAGTGTGAATTAGTTGATCCTAATGGTTAGTTTTGATAAAAAGAAGATAGCAACTCTAGGAACCAAAAGCAAAGGGAGAGTGGCTAAGGGAGGAGAGGATTTGGTTTGGGAGGAGTGGAGATGGGTCATCAAGAAAGCCCCCTGTGTCCATTGCTGAGTGTGAGGTCTGTCTACTTATGGCCAAACTAGGGTTCTTGGCAAGCCTCACTAGCTACTTTCAGTTATACAAAAGGAATTCTTGCTGTCAGACAAGAAATGGCTTCTTGGGTATGTCATAGGGTTGGCATCACACAGGGCAAGGTGCTTTCTAATGTTTTATATCACTTCCAACCATCTTTTGTTAAAATCACTCCTGTTTCCCTCTAATAATTCCCTTTCCAGGCAAAAGAAGCCCTATAAAAACAAACAAAAACCATAACCAAGTAAATCTCAGTGAATCTGTCTCCTTCCTCCCAGTATGTCTATAACTACGGGACGATATGACAGTGGCTAACTCATAAACCCTGAGATGACTCATAATGGTGCCACAGCCACAGCTCAATTTCATTTGGGTTACTTGGTGTTTGGATGCATCACTCAGCCATACTCCTTAACTCTCTGCATGAAAGTCACCCATTTCTAGAAGGGCCAGTGTACCTCCTCTAAGTTTTAGATAGAGGATAAAGGCAGATAAGGCATGAGAAAGTGAAAAAAAAAAATAACCAGAGAAACAATCCCTCTTGTTCAATCTCATCCTCCTCTGAAAAGAGAGAAGTCTTTGCCAGGCAATTAGGAGTCTGAATTCTGGTCTTGACTTTGGTGTGGACTTGGAAAATCTCATGCCTGTCTCTGGCTTCATGTAGTTTTCCCCAGTGGAAACTAGACGAATGGGCATGATGATATCTTAGATATTTGCAACTTTAATTATCACAATAACCCCCTTTTTTAAGAATGGCACGGAATAAGTAAAAACTAGGAGACTATTGCAAGGTAGCCCCCTACAGAGATGTGTGCTTTGCTGACATGCAAGGCCAGGTAATGATAATGATCTTTCCTCTGCAAAAGCCATATACACTATCAAACACCAGGCTAACCTTTGATAACTGTGACTCTCTTCCTGCCGAAGGCGACAGGTGTTGATATAGCATTTAGTTTTTCCTTGTGCCCACATCATTTGTTAGCTCAGAATTTGTCACACACACACACACACACACACACACACACACACACACACACACGTGATCCGGTACTCCTATTGCTTTGTAAACTGTAGCACATTCAACTCAAATATGTTATAAATGACACAATAAAATTGGTAAGAGAGAATGAAACCACTACTCTGTGCCTTGGTATTTTTCATACCTGAACATAACACAGATTTATATTTCGGTTAGTGAGATGAACTTTAATTTGAATTACAGTTACCAACATTAATGAAGAGCGAAGGCTATTTAATTAAACATAATCCTATGACATCCTATAAGTTAGGTATTATTTTCATAATTAAAGATGAGAAAGCTGAGGTTTGAAAAAGATGCTTCTTATCTAAGATCAATCCGGTAAAAGTGGTGGCAGCAGCATGCACACTCACTCCTGACTGCCTACAGGTCGTTGCTGCTTCCACTACTTTACACAACTGCAGAGAGAGAAGAATAATGATCATTTGGCTTAATGTCCTCTACTATAAAAATGATTAATGGTGGAGAATAGCAGCCACTCAGTGAAGATGCATCTCCTGTTCCTAGGGTCATACTAGGAGAAGGGACTTGAACAAATCATCCTTTGTTAAACATAGTCTGTGTTGCGGGGACTGCTTCATAATCATATGGTACAATAAGACCTAGGAGCTACCCTTAGGATTATTTTTGTGCCTAGTTGAGGAGAGAAATTCTTATATATGAACCAAGGAGAAGACTGCAAGTGTTAGGTTGTGTGGTAGAGATCTGGTCTGTTATAAAGGCAGTCCAGAGGGATCCAGGTAATATGTATGTACCAGTTTCCTACAAACTCTTTTTTTAAAAACTAAATTCATTGGGGTGACATTGTTAATAAAATTATACAGATTTCAGGTGGACAATTCTGTATTGTGTGTTCGCCACCCCAAGGCAAGTCTCCTTTGATCACCATTTATCCCCCCTTTCTCTACTTCTACCTCCCCCACCCCCCTCTTCCTCTGGCAATCACCATACCGTAGTCTGTGTCTATGAGTTCTTTTTCTTTGCTGATGGGAATCACTGGAGACCCAGGGTTACGGAAGGAACATGTATGTGTGCATGTGTGTGAGCTGGCACAGATGTGCATGGGTTCTGAACTTATGTTGTCATGTATAAAACAAGAAAATGGGAGGAGGTGACACTCTGCCCAAAAGCATCCCTTTGGCATAAGCTACTCCTTCTGAAAGTCTGCTACAAGAAATGCATCTAATGTTTGTCACTCCAGTTTGAGTTAATGTGCTGAGCATTTTTTAAAAGAAGCTTTATAATAAAACATTTTTTTAAAGTGTAAAAAAAAGGGAGATTCCAAAATGGCGGCAGAGTGAACGGAAGCTACACAGACCGTCTCCCAGAACCAAACTGGAATTACAACGATAACACAGACAAATCGACGGAGAAAAGCAACTTGCAAGGACCATATAACCAGGGACACCAACTCGATCCTGGTAGAATTGCGAAGGTGCGAGACGGGCTGGGAGCCCACAGACAGCAGCGGCCTTAGCTGAGAGCAGATCCCTGGGGTTAAAGTCCCAAGCTGCTCCACAGCGCAGAGCTGAGACAGAGGCTAAAAACAGCCACTCACCTTGGGCTCCAGCAGAGGGAGGGCAGACTGGACTGAAACTGTGTGGGGAAACTTAGGATTTGGAGGGCGCTCAGAGCTTTTGCTGAGTTGCAGCCACGCAGGACAGTGGCCATATTGCTCCTTCCCAGGGCTCTGGGAAGAGGCGGCAGCCCCTCCCTCAGAGATCAAACCCCACCCCGTGGGCGGAGGAAATGCTACTTGAGGCTCATTAACAACCAGCATCTGCCCCACCCTCGTGAAAGCCCCTTATGCTGAGCACCTGAGGGAGTTTTTCAATCAACTGACAACACAAAACTCTTCAAGTAACCTCGACTGTTAGCCTCCAGGCAAAAAGCTAGAGGATAACAGTACCTTTCCTGGGCTAGCAACTTTAACCAGGAAAGTAAGACTTGGCAGTGGTGTGTAACGTGGGTCCTCCCTCGCTCATCTAAACCCAGGAGAGGGAGCCACAAACAGCAGAACACCAACACACACAGGGAAAACTTGACAGGCTCCAAAGCCCACCGTGATAGCCAAAATGGTGAAACACAGAAACAGAAGCCAAATGAAAGAATAAGAGACCTCCACTGAAGATGAGATCAATATGGGGCAGTTAGGCAAGTTAACAGAGCTGGAATTCAGAGCCATGATCTTGAGGAAGCTAAACAGCATGAGTAAGGACATAGAGGTGCTGAAAATAAACCAAATGGAAATTAAAAACCACCAAGAAGAGATAGAAAATGACATATCAGAAATGAAAAACACATTGGAAGGTCTAAAAAGCAGAGTAGAGGAAGCTAAGTACCGGATCAGTGAATTAGAAGACAGGGTAGAAATAATCAACCAATCAGAAAACCAAAAGGAAAAAACGATTAAAAAAAACAGGAAGACAGCTTAAGAGAACTGTGGGAAAACTGGAAACGTAATAATATTCGCATCATAGAAGTCCCTGGCCCTGGCCAGTTTGGCTCAGCGGTTAGAGCGTCGGCCTGCGGTCCTGAGAGACCCGGGTTCGGTTCCCGCTAAGGGCGCATACCTCGGTTGCAGTTTGTCCCCGGCCCTGGTCGGTTGTGTGGGTGGCAACCACTCGATGTGTCCCTTCACATCGATGTTTCTCTCTCTCTGTTCCTCTCTCTCTCCCTCCCACTCTACCTGAACAAAAAATGGAAAAATGTCCTCGGGTGAGGATTAAAAAAAAAGAGAAGTCCCTGAAGAAGAAGAAAATGAGCAAGGGTTAGAGAATATATTCAAAGAAATAGTGACAGGCTTTTTCCCGAAAGCGGCCAAAGGTGACCTCTGAAAATGGTTCGCTATTCACTTGACCCAGACAACCCCACAAAATCATGCAAGTCAAGAGGTTCAAATCTTCGTGTTCACTTTAAGAACACTCGGGAAACTGCCCAGGCCATCAAAAGTATGCATATTCGAAAAGCCACCAAGTATCTGAAGGATGTCACTTTACAGAAGCAATGTGTGTGCCTTTCCATCGTTACAATGGTGGAGTTGGTAGGTGTGCCCAGGCAAAACAGTGGGGCTGGACACAGGGTTGGTGGCCCAAAAAGAGTGCTGAGGTTTTTGCTGCACATGCTTAAAAATGCAGAGAGCAATGCTGAACTTAAGGGTTTAGATGTAGATCCTCTGGTTATTGAGCACATCCAGGTAAACAAAGCTCCCAAGATGCGCTGTAGAACTTACAGAGCCCAAGGGCGGATTAACCCATACATGAGCTCTCCCTGCCACATTGAGATGATCCTCACTGAGAAAGAGCAGATTATTCCTAAACCAGAAGAGGATGTTGCACAGAAGAAAAAGATATCCCAGAAGAAACTGAAGAAACAAAAACTTATGGCCCGGGAGTAAATTCAGCATAAAATAAAGACTAATAAAAGTAAAAAAAAAGAAAAAAAGAAAAGAAATAGTGACAGAAAACTTCTCTAATTTGGTGAAGGAAGAAGGCATTCAAGTTCAAGAAGCACAGAGAATCCCAAGTATGAAGAACCCAAACAGGCCCACACCAAGACATATAGTAATTAAAATGCCAAAAATTAAAGACAAAGAGAGAATCCTAAAAGCAGCAAGAGATAAGCAACAGGTTACCTACAAAGGAAAGCCCATAAGGCTCTCAGCTGACTTCTCACAGGAAACACTACAGGCCAGAAGGGAATGGGATGAAGTAATCAAGGTCATGAAAAACAAGGATCTGAATCCAAGACTACTCTACCCAGCAAGGCTATCATTCAGAATAGAAGGTCAAATAAAGAGCTTGCCCCCCACCGCCCCCCCCCCACCAAAAGGCTAAGGGAATACATTAGCACCAAACCAGCACTGCAAGAAATGTTAAAAGGACTACTGTAATTAGTAGAAGAAGTAGAAAGAAAAATACAACCACAGTAAACAAAAATGGCAATAAACAAGTACATATCAATAATCACCTTAAATGTAAATCAACTGAATGCTCCGATAAAAAGACACAGAGTAGCTGACTGGATAAGAAAGCATGACTCATCTATATGTTGTTTACAAGAGACCCACCTCACAACAAAAGACTCACATAGGTTGAAAGTGAAGGGATGGAAAAAATTTTTCCAAGCAAATGGAAAGCAAAAAAAAGCTTGGGTAACAATACTCATATCTGATAAAATATATTTCAAAATGAAGGCCATAACTAGAGACAAAGACGGCCACTACATAATATTGAAAGGATCTATCCAACAGGAAGATATAACCTTGATAAACATATATGCACCCAATATAGGAGCACCAAAATATATTTAAAATCTTCTGGAGGACTTCCAAGGAGAAATCGACAGCAATACAATCATAGCACGGGACTTCAACACCCTGTTGACAGCACTAGATAGATCCTCTAGACAAAAAATTAGCAAGGAAACAGAGACTCTAAATGAAGCACTAGACCAAATGGATTTAATAGATATCTACAGAGAATTACACCTCAAAACTATAGAATTCACATTCTTCTCAAGTGCACAAGAGACATTCTGAAAGATAGACCACATGATAGGACACAAACTAAATCTCTACAAGTTTAAGAAGATTGAAATCATATCAAGCATCTTCTCAGATCACAATGGCATGAAACTAGAAATCAATTGCAACAAGAATATGCAAAGACATTTCAACACATGGAGGCTAAATAGCATGTTATTAAACAATGAATGGGTCACCGAGGAGATCAAGGAAGAAATTAAAAACTTCCTGGAAACCAATGAAAATGAACACACAACAACACAAAATCTATGGGATGCAGCGAAAGCAGTATTGAGAGGGAAGTTCATAGCACTACAGGCCTACCTCAAGAAACAAGAAAAATTTCTAATTGACTGTCTAACCTCACAACTTAAAGAATTAGAAAGCAAGCAAAAAGAAAACCCCAGAGCAAGTAGAAGGAAGGAAATAGTAAAGATCAGAGCAGAAATAAATGACATAGAGACCAAAAAACAATTCAAAAGATCAATGAAACAAAGAGCTGATTTTTCAAAAAGATAAACAAGATTGATGGACCCTTAGCTAGACTCACCAAGAAACAAAGAGAGAGAACCCAAATACACAAAATCAGAAATGAAAGAGGAGAAGTAACAACCGACACCACAGAAATACAAAAGATCATTAACAGCTACTATGAACAACTATATGGCAACAAATTCGACAATCTAAGTGAAATGGACAAATTCCTAGAAATACGCAGTCTCCCAATACTGGACTGGGAAGAGATAGAAAACTTGAACTGACCAATAACAACTAAGGAAATTGAAGAGGTAATCAAGATTCTCCCAGCAAACAAAAGCCCAGGCCCAGAAGGCTTCACGGGGTAGTTTTACCGAACATTCAAAAAAGAACTAACACCCATTCTCCTCAAACTATTTCAAAAAATTCAAGAAGAAGGAAGACTTCCAAACACGTTCTATGAGGCCAGCATAATTCTAATTCCAAAACCAGAGAAAGACACTACAAAGAAAGAAAACGACAGGCCAATATCCCTGAGGAACATAGATGCCAAAATCCTGAACAAAATATTAGCAAATCGGATCCAGCAGTACACCAAAAAAATTATTCACCATGACCAAGTGGGATTCATTCTAGGGATGCAAGACTGGTACAATATTCGCAAATCAATAAATGTGATACACCACATAAACAAAGTGAAGAATAAAAACCGCATGATCGTATCAATAGATGCCGAGAAAGCCTTCGACAAAATCCAGCATCCATTTCTGATAAAAATGCTCAGCAATGTGGGAATAGAGGGATCATATCTCGACATAATAAAGGAAATATATGAAAGACCTACAGCCAACCTCATACTCAATGGGCAGAATCTAAAAACATTTCCCTTAAGAACAGGAAAAAGACAGGGATGTCCACTTTCACCACTCTTATTTAACATTGTACTGGAAGTCTTAGCCACAGCAATCAGACAGGAAGAAACAATAAAAGGGATCCAAATTGGAAAGGAGGAAGTGAAACTGTCATTATTTGCAGATGATGTGATATTATACATAGAAAACCATAAAGACTCCATCAAAAATCTACTAGACTTAAGTGCATTTCGCAAAGTAGCAGTATACAAAATTAAAGTCAAGAAATCGATGGCATTTGTATACACCAATGATGAACTCACAGAACGAGAAACTGGAAAAACAATCCCATTTACCATCGTGGCAAAAAAAATTATACCTAGGAATAAACTTAACCAAAGAAGTAAAGAACCTATTTGAAGAAAACTACAGGACATTGAAAAAAGAAATAGAGGAAGATATAAAAAAGTGGAAGCACATTCCTTGTTCATGGTTTGGAAGAATTAACATCATTAAGATGTCCATACTACCCAAAGCAATCTATAGATTCAATGCAATCCCCATTAAAATACCAATGACATATTTCACAGAACTAGAACAAATACTTCAAAAGTTCATATGGAACAAAAAAAGGCCTCGAATAGCCACAGCAATTTTGAAAAAGAAGGACAAAGTAGGTGGGATCACCATACCAGATATCAGGTTATACTACAAAGTGACTGTAATCAAAACAGCCTGGTACTGGCATAAGAACAGGCATATAGACCAGTGGAACAGAACTAAAAACCCAGAAATGGACCCAAGTCAATATGCTCAATTAATATTTGACAAAGGTGGCAAGAACATACAGTGGAGTAAGGACAGCCTCTTTAATAAATGGTGCTGGGAAAATTGGACAGCTACATGCAAAAAAAATGAAACTAGTCCATCAACTTACACTATACACAAAAATAAACTTAAAATGGATAAAAGACTTAAATGTGACCCGTGAATCCATAAAAATTCTAGAAGAAAATGTAGGAATCAAAACTTCGAACATCATATGCAGCAGAATTTTCACTGATACATCACCTAAGGCAACAGAAACAAAGGGAAAAATGAACACATGGGACTACATCAAACTAAAAAGCTTCTGCACAGCAAAAGAAACAATCATCAAAATGGAAAGGCAACCCACTGTATGGGAGAACATCATTGCCAATGATACATCAGATAAGGGGTTAATTTCCAAAATATATAGAGTACTCATATAACTCAACAAAAGGAAGACAAAGAATCCAATTAAAAAAGGGGCAGAGGAGCTGAATAGACACCTCTCCAAACAGGACATACAAATGGCTAAGAGACATATGAAGAAATGCTCAACATCACTAATCATCAGAGAGATGCAAATTAAAACAACAATGAGGTATCACCTCACACCTGTCAGAATGGCCACCATCAACAAATCATCAAACAACATCAAATCATCAAACATCAATCACCAAGTGTTGGCGAGGGTGTGGAAAAAAGGGGACTCTGGTACACTGCTGGTGGGAATGGAGACTGCAGCAGCCACTATGGAAAACAATATGGTGTTACCTCAAAATTTAAAAATTGAACTTCCATTTGACCCAGTGATCTCACTTCTAGGAATATACCCTAAGAAGCCTGAAACACCAATCAGAAAGGATATATGTACCCCCATGTTCATAGCATCACTATTTACAATTGCTAAGACCTGGAAACAGCCCAAGTGTCCATCAGTAGATGAATGGATAAAAAAGCTGTGGTACATATATACAATGGAGTACTATGCAGCGGTAAGAAGGAAAGATCTCTTATCCTTTGAGACGACATGGAGGGACCTGGAAAGTATTATCCTAAGTGAAATAAGCCAAGCAGAAAAAGACAAATACCACATGATCTCACTTATATATGGAATATAATGAACATAACAGTCTGAGGAATATGGTAGACCCAGAAACATGGAATAGGGCAAATACTGACATCCCTCAGAATAGGGGGTGAGGGGGTGGGAAGAAATAAACCACAGAACTTATATGCATAATCAATGGACATGGACAACAAAGCCGGGGACGGGGCAGGGGGGATGCAGAGGGGAGTGCCAATGGGGTAAAAAAGAGGAGAAACATCTGAAACAACAACAAAAAAAACCTAAAGAAAAAATAAAGTGTAAAAAAAAGGAATGCATATTTTGGAGATCTAGAAAGGAGTCTGGACTCTTGGTGTCTCTTTCTAAATGGAGCATACTCTCTCCTTTTCCTTTGTTTCTCTATGACATGCTGTCTTTCAATCCTACTGACTTATTTCCTTGAGGGCACATGACAGATGCACAAGAAATGTTTGTTAAAAAGATAATGAATGCAGCTTTTGCCTATTGATTCCTGTATGGGGAGCAGGGGAGAGGTTCTAGAATATCAGCAAGGAAAGGGGCAAATGGGACAGGGAGTGACAAAAGAGAACTCACTCCACTGAGTACCTAGTGATTGTTAGGAAGTGTGCTAGCATATTTACATATTTAAAAAAGAATTTCTTAAAACAATCTTATGAAATAGATATTAATCTCTATAAAGAAACAGCAGCTCAAAGCAGTTCAATAACAACTCAAGATGATATAGCTAGTAAGAGCAGTATTTAAATGAAGGCAGACATACACCAAAATACAATTCTCTTTCAATTACACCAGGCTGCTATACCAAGGTGAGGGGCTTGAGGAAAAGCAAGGATTTCTGAGGCATGGAATAGCACTATAAGGTGAGAGATGTTTACACATTTTAATATCATGCAACATTGACAATGAAATGCAATTTCCCATCAACGTGCATCATTAATGCTTGACCACAGGAGAATTCTTCATTAGCAAAATAAGTAGGCTGTGTAAAGCAAGGCTCTCCTCTAAACTTCCACATAGTTGTTACAGGCCTGGGTTTAAAAGAAAATTTCCCAACTATTGCTACCAGCTCACATGAGCAGGGAACTTCTCAGTCTGAAGAGGGTGCTGTCTCCCTTTGGGTTTGGTAGTCATTTGAGCTGGAGCCTGAACAGTGCTACTAGTTTTCCCCAAATCTGCTGCTTGTTCTTTTGTTCTGAAATTACATAGATGTAAGCTCAGTGAGCTACTGCAATTTTCAACATTCTGTCACCGCCATTAGACTCAATACTCAAGGGCAGCATTGGGCTTTTTTCTTCTTGATTTTTTTCAAATGCCTCACTTGAGTGCGTGGGACATACTTACTGAACATTCAGAAAATGTTCAGTTGAACAAAAGGATGAATGGGAGGTTAATCAATCAAATCAATCATTGAATGAATGAATGAATGAATGAATGAATGAATGAATGAATGATGGTGCTTGTCTCCTCCACAGTTCTCCTTAAACAGTCTGATTTTCTATGTAAGAAGCAGGAGCCTCTAACAACTATCATCCATCAGTCAGTAAAAGTTCCTGACTGACATCTTAAAAGCATACTTTGGTGAGGTAAACATTTACCAGGACTGGAAATCAGCAGAAAGATTAAATAAAGGATAAAGCTCCCTGGATGCTTTTCTGGTAATAGATGGGCATCTGGCCTATGGCATAAGATATGGATGTGCTCTTTTTTTAAACTCTCTTATAATTTGCCAGCAGAAGGAAGTAAACAGAAATCCTAATGGAATTTGAGGGTCTCTGAGGGATTAGCAACACATGCAGAGCAAAACACCAGATCCAGTTTGGATATATAAAGATGGGTATCTCAAGATGAATAATCTAATGAAGGCTGACAAATGATACCCAAAACATTCCTTGTCATTCCCTGCTGCATCTCCTCCTAGGTCACAGCCAAGCAAGGTAAAAGTAAAATGAAAATCATTACTTATAAGAGGTTCAGTTCAAGGTCAAATGCAATATCCAGTAAATATTCATCAGATGAGACTGAGCCTGTTTCTACTCATATGATAGATGAGCAACAGGAAAACCCCTATGACCACAACTTCTGTCTAGACTCATTTTTTGTGTGTGAATAATTAAGACAGGACAGAGAAGAACCTGCTCAAGTCAATCAGACTAAAAGACGTGGTTGGAATGTCTTCTACATTTCTGTTGAGGCAAGTGGTGAGTGTATGGGGCTGGGAGATCAGCATCTGGGTTGCAGTCAAGGTTTCTCCCCTTCTTAGATACATGATCCTGGGAAGCCACTTAATGTTCTGACACACCTCTAAATTGTATAAATGGTTTTTGCCCAGCCTCCATTACAAAATAGAATAATGTCTGAGAGATGCATTTGTAAATAGTAATGCACTGTAAAATCATAAGCCTAGTACCTTCAGGGTGAACAGCAAAAGAAGAATAAAAAAAGGAAATGAATGGAAAAGAAAGAATAAAAGAAAAGCAGAAGGAGGAAGAGGAAGTGTATGGAGAGAAGGGAGGAGAGAGGGGGGAAAAGACAGAAAATAAGAGGGGCTGGGGAAAGGAGTTGGGAGAGAAGGAACAGGGTAGGAAGGAATAGTTAGTGGCAAGAAAGATCTTAGAATTCTTGCACAGACACATGACAAGCAAACAAACACATAACAAACAAACAATGGAACAACAGAGATGGGATTTAGGAAATTACATCTATGCAGAGAACATCCAGTTTTGGTAAGCAACTGGAAGTCCTCATCAGAAGGCCTCTCCAGAAGAGACAGTCATCATGAGTCAGCCTCCTCATTATAAATTTCTAAATGCCAAGCTCTACTGAATTCATGCTGTTCTAGTCTGTACTCAGCTCAGAAAAACACTCAGCTTTGTAATGATTGCTTATGCAGCCACTGATGGCCCTTTGTCTTTGCCTAGTTAACCCTACTCATGGATCAGAGACTTCCATGACCTCCCTGAGCTCCCTGACAAGGTCAAATCTCCCATTAAAGGCACTCAGGGAGCCACAAGCCACTTTTACATAGCATTTGACACAGTCAGAGATTTACATTGGCTTGTTTGATTATTGATTAATGTCTGCTTCTTCCCACCAGACTGAATGCATGGCCCATCATTATATTCCCAACTGAATTTATTGAATCATAAACAGACTGAAGTCAGCAAGGGCACCTGTGTACTAGAAAGATACTAGAAAAATGGCAGTGTTGAAAGAGGGATAATGGTGCAAATATAAGGAGGAAGTTGGTGCTAGGGCTGTAATTGGGTAGTTTGTAATTGATAAATCTTTCTGACATTTTGGGCAACTAAATCCCATCATAGAAGGACGTTTCCTGACTGAGTACTTTTTAAATTCCTCTTTGGGTCATTCAGTATATTAACTAGATCTTCAGTGCCCTTTCAGTCAACACCATAGATGATCGTGTTATCATTAGCATTAATAATTATTATGAGCATAGAGGAAGGGGGGCAATTTTCTAGTTGAATGTTCTGCAGCACACTTTTCTAGCATGTACAATTACATAATAATGAGGAGGAAGTTTACTCACAATTTACTTTGAGTCCTTTATTGGACCAATTTGTTAAAAAATGAAAAGGTTGTTAAGGAAGATATGCAGGGTGATGATAGTTATTATGTTGGCATTGAACTATGGCACAGAAAATAAAGGCTGCTTATTAAAAACAACCCCAAACATAATTCCCCAGTGAATCCTGTGCATCCATCTAAGATATATTCTAGCTGCTTGGCATTGAGCAAACTCAGTGTCCAAGGCCACCAGGTGGGAGAGCCTAGCCCTTCTGGACAGCCAGGCTCCTGACCTGTCACTTCTGGGCATCTTCCTAGTCCTACAGAGTAAAATAAATGCCCAAAGGTATGCAAATATGATTCCTCTGCTGCTTCTAATTCAGCACATGTCAAGGTTAGTGAGATCACATTAGGTGGTCATTCTAATGTTGTTAACTAACATTCCTCTATAAAACTGGATTTTTGACAATGACTATAATAACGGAAACCTCCCAAACCCCAGAAATCATACTAACCTCCACGTTGTATTCCAGTGTCTTACTCTGGCCTCAAAATTGGCCATTTTGTAATAACAAAACACATATAATTCTGAGGAGGCAGGAGAAGGTAGAAGGTAGTGATTTAGAAATGTGAGTTTAAATCCCAGTTCTTCCACTTAACTGGCTGTGTGACCTGAGGCACCAGGCACTTCCCTAACCCTCAGTGTGCTCATCCATAAAATGAAATAATGTGCCCGTATGTAACAATGTCATCAGAACCAAATGAGAGCCACATAAAGCACTTACAGCATGTCAGCTACTATTAAATATGCAATATTTAATGTTTAAATTTTTTTCTTTATTGATTTTAGAGAGAGAGATAGAAACATCGATGAGAGAGAACATTGATTGGCCGCTTCCTGCATGCCTCCCAATGGGGATCTGGCCCACAACCTGGGCATGTGCCCTAACCAGGAATGGAACCAGCGACCTCTTGACACATAGGTTGACGCTTAACCACTGAGCCACACTGGCTGGGCTAATGTTTTATTTTTAGCATTTGAATATAGAAAACATCCTGTTTGAACTCTGTAGTCTATGTCTCTAAACTTGCTTGTTTTCATGATGGAGTGCTCTATAGACTTTGTTTTATGTCTTCCCTAATTTCTACCATTTAAGGAAGCTTTTTAAAAATGGAATTATCATGATTATGGTTGGTGTTAATGTTTATAAAAGTCTTTACCTGGGAAAATATAAATCTAGATCCTCAATGTCATCTTCTAAAACATTTTGTGATATTTTAATTAAAATTCCAAATCTGAAAATTTTTATCTGTCTTATACATGAAGTTGGACATACAAAACACACACACAATTGTTATTTCAACAGCAGATGGCATGAGAATCTAGGCCCTGCTTGAGAATTAGAATTCCATGTAAGGTAGCCCTTAAATATTCCATAGCTCTCTGCAGCCTCAGCAATTTTTATCAACATTGATAAATTTTGGGCAATCCTTAAAGTTTGCCATAATGACATCTTTTATATTTTCAGCTCCCCACATGTAAGGAAGAAAGATTAGAAGGCCTCAGAAAGCATGTGTTAGGAGTAAGGAAATAGCAAAAAGAAGCAGTAGACCAATAAAAATGGGCTAAGAAAAATGAGCAGACAGCTCAACCAGGAGCAGAAGTGGACGGCAGGGACACAAGGAGAAATGGGAAGCAAACACACACAATGGTGAACTGGGGGAAACAGGTGATCTGGGAATAGCTGCTGTTCTGACAGATTCCTTATGAGTCCCTGGAGGTCCCTCTTCCCTCCTGGGATGAAAGGAGGGGGTCAATCCTTCTGCACGTGACCTGGCTGCGGAAGTAAGTCTGGCCTCTCACCAGTGCTACACAGGAGGCTGGCCTGTCTTTACTGGACTATAAATCACAAGCAGAAAAAAAAATATATTTTCGCAGGATAGGGAAAGGTTTGATTTCTTTTATGCATTTCTAAAACCAAGTAGTTGCCTGTGTCTTTCATTTTCCTGTAGTCTCCCCAAATAATCTCTTTAGCTGGCAGCGGAGCAAAATAAAGAAGAGAGTGACAACTACATATATTAAAACTACATATACAAAAATCCTCTCCATTTAACCCAGCTTAGTCCTCTGTTTCGGTGAGGTCACTTATGCATCCGTCTCAGATTTTTCACCAGCGACTCCAGCAACTAACAACCTCAATAAAGCGTCTCTTTTGAGTCTAAAAGTAGTTGAGTGTATTTCTCAGGATTCCGGACCCCTCAGTTCTCTGAGAAACACTGCTTAGCACTGCTTTTGAAGGTCAGGGTGAGGGAGTGTATTGGAGGGAGTTGAGCATTCACACAGATTACAAATCCTGAAAGATAGCTGGTCTGTGCCTATGTAAGGAGAGATAACATAAGCCACTGCTCCTGAGGGCCCGCTGTCTAGACCCCAATGGTCCCTTAGGCTCCATATCTGGAAATATTCCTATCAGTCCAGTAGCCAAACTTGTGTATTTTTAAAACCCATAAACCTATAAGATGTTAGAATTTGAAGGAATCTAAGGCACTGTTTATTTAACCGAACCTCATCACTTTGTACATGAAGTAATTGTTCAAAAATTATACAGTGAGAGGTGGCAGACTTGAACCCGGGTCTATTGATTGTCAGGTCAGTGATGCTTCCACTTTCTATAGTGACCATGTGTTTTGGGACCAAGTATCTGGGCACTTAGACTAAGAATACTGAGTAATTTAAGTCAGCCTCATCCTAGGAACTATAAGAAAGCTTCTCCAATCAAGGGAAGAGGAGTTGGGTAGAAAACAAGAGAGCCAATGATTCCCGTCAAGGTCCTGTTCCCAGAATGTTCCCAGAATGAGCAGGACACCTGCTCAGGACTAACAAGGGAACAGCAGAGGCTCTCTGGCCCCCATGCTGCCATGGTCTCAAGAGCCTGGAGTGGTCCTAGAGTGTAGAAGGGGTCTCTTGTGCTAAAGAGAGGTTATAAAGGATTACTAGAGACAGGCTTGTCCCACCGAGGCAGAATGACAATGATATCACCACAGACCAGTTAATGTGAGAGGATGGGTTCCCTTAGATGTATTTGTTCACAGACAAAACCACTTTTTAGTCTTCCTTTGGATACACTTCTAGATTTGGGAGAGATTTTTGGTTGGGGTCAGTTAGCCATCCATTCCTCAAAGAATTCCTTCTGCAATATCCATGCAGATGGCCATCTAGGTTCTTGTTAAGTGCTACTTGTAAAGGGTGGTCAACACCTTCCAGGACAGTGATTTTATTGACCTGAAAATGCTATTTTTAGAAAACTTAGCCTCTATGTTGTTGCTAAAATGATCTTTTAAGCCACAGTGGTTCTCAACCTTTCTAATGCCGTGACCGTTTAATACAGTTCCTCAGGTTGTGGTGACCCCCAACCATAAAATTATTTTTTTGCTACTTCATAACTGTAATTTTGCTACTGTTATGTCTTAGGTGACCCCTGTGAAAGGGTCGGTGAACCCCCCAAAGAAAGCGTAGGTCCTCTTCTGGTTGAAAGTTATTTGAATAGCTAAATGTGCTTATTAGTTTTTGCAGTGTTAGCCACATATTTCTAGATGTTTGCACATGATTTTTTTCTTCTTCTTTTTTTAACCTCTGCCTAATTCCAAATACATTCCTCAAAATTCAATTTGTATCATCTTCCCTGTAAATCCTACCTGGCTTCCCAGAGGTGATCATTTTAACCATTTCAGTTGTAAGTCTAGTGGTTACCTCCACAGTGCTGAAAATATGCTTATACTAGAGTATTTCTTTCAATTCTGTTTTGTTCCCAGAATTACCTTTGTTTCCTTGAGAATATATACATTTTTTTTTCTGTGCATTGTATGTTTCAATCTTTTTTTCTGTCATTTTGTGGGTTTTCTTAAAATACTGGACAACACGTGGCTATCTGGTCCTATTTAAGAATGAAGTTGTAGAAAGGCTGCGGGGGATGTTGCAGATAAGAGCAAGTTTTTTTCCACTGAAAGTCTTCGGATGAGGTGAGCAAACCTGGAACTGCCCTCCTTACTGGCACACACTGTCAAGGCCTTTGCTGTGTGGGTAACGAACAAATGAGCTTATCTGGGTTCCTCAGAAGCCATTCGATTTCTTTAGAAAAGAGCCTGCATTTTCTGGCTGGCGGTAGGTACTTGCCTGGTAGCAGCTCTGCTTGCAGGGGTGGATCCTGGTGCGGGCATCTCGGTCCTATTCTCAGACTCTGCTCTCAATCCCATCTGTTGTCACTATGCGGAAGTCTCTGAGTTTCCTGGGTTCTGCCAGGCCAATCCGGGCTGAGCTGCAGGCCCCTCCCTGCAGCGCTGCTACCCTGCGGGGGGCCTGCTGTGGGCGGGGCCCCTGGAAACAGCTCTAAGAGATGGTGTTGGGCAGCACCTGGCCCTGCCTCCGGACAGGATCTGTGGCTGGGACTACTTTGTTCTGTTTCATGGATCTATACCTTCCAGCTGCTTTTTGTAATCAAGTGGGATGACATCTTTTGGCCTCTGATGCCCCCTCCCAATTTGTTTACAGTTATGAAATTGTCCCTTTTCATTCTATCAGCTTTCTTTTTATTTCTTTTAAATTGATTGATTTTAGAGAGAGAAAGGGAAAGAGAGTGGGAGAGGGAGGGAGGTAGGGAGAGGGGGGGGAGAGAGAGAGAGAGAGAGAGAGAGAGACCTCTTGTTCCACTTATTTATTCCTTAGTTGGTTGTGTCTTTTATGTGCCCTGAGCAGGGATCAAACCGGAAACCTTGGTGTATAGGGACAATGCTGTAATCAGCTAAGCTACCCTGCCAGGGCATCTGCTTCCCTTTAATGGGGTGTCAGGAGGAACTGGAAGTTAAGATGCGGGCCACATTTGTCAACGTGAACCTGAAGCAAGGAGTTAACAGTGTGAATTAACGGGGATAGTATTCTGCCTTGTTATGTCTGGCATAGTTATAGATGATTCAGATATCAATTTTAAAAACAGCAGTAATTCTCGGTGGAAGCTCAATTAGACAGCTGTGTTGTCTCTGTGGATCAAATTAACTGGAAATCTAAAATATGTCTACTTATTTTATGTCAAGCAAATAGCAACTTAGGTGAAAAACATATAAGCGCATGGCCTTTAAAGCACATTCATTTAAAAAATATCCTGTGTAGTTGCTTTTCACAAGAGCATTAGGAAGGAGAGTTTCCAAATAATGAAGTTCCAATCTCAGCAGATTGCCTACACTCAGCGATATAACACCTTAATGGGAAACTGTTAAAGACCCATTGGCCTATCCAAAGTGAAAAACAGCTTTCTCACTATGCATTCAGTGACAATGATTATATGCCACATAATCTCTCTATCTGATAGCCAGCTGGGCACATATAGCATTCACATTAGTGTTCTGGGCTTTATAGATAATTACGGAGGTATCCCCTTCTAAATATCCCAGCAATGCAAAACTACTTCCCCTTGAAACATTTTATTTTATATTCAGAACTGTTTTATATGAATAAATACATACATGTGTATTTAACAGCGAGTGTTCAAAGTGGGCTTTAGTTCAAACTAATCTAGACTACAAAAACAAATTTTTGTTTGTTTTCTCAGAATGCGTGTGCCTGTTACTTTTACAGAAAGTTGGTAAGTCCTGTGCTATTGCCCTTCTGGCTGAGGAGGAAGCCTGTGCTTAGAGGGTAAGGTCCTGATTAAGATGAATAATAACAGGGGCACAGAGACCAGGATTCAAAACCAATTCTTTGATTTCAGAGTCAGCTTTCTTCCATGATTACAAGGAACAGAATCTTTTTCTTAGTGCATTGCTCACTAGATGTGAGGCAATCTGCTCCGTACCAGGTGGAACAATGAAGTGTGGCTGAGAATGCTGTTTTTGTAGAAAAGGAGTCACTCTTATGTTGTGAAATCAGGGAGAGGCCTTGACATTTTGGGCTTCATCTTAGCAGAGAAATTAAAATTAGTGATTGCATTTATCACAGAAGTCATTTCATTTAAGTGGAAAACAAGGCGACATGCTTAAACATGCATATTGGCAAATTGCTAATAAGCTTTTGTGAATAAGAAGAAAGAAAGAAAAGATCTGCAAATAGCTTTAGAAGGAGATGCTCTTACTTAGCATATCTAGAGGAGGTCTCTGTGCTAATGACCAAAATGTGGAATGACAGCCACCCAGCCAATGGATGCTTTCATAAACAATAAGGAAGGTGAGGTAGAGACCAGTGGTAAGCTCAGTCACACCCTCACCTCTACCCCAAACAACACCTCAGCCACTTAGCATGCACATGGACTCTCAGACCCATCCCAAATGGTGGGTTTTTAATTTTATTTAATGACTTCTAGGCCTAGAGTCAGTTCTAGTTCTCTGTCACTTTTACCCTAGGCATTTCTTCATTATGCCTAACTTACCATGAATGTGTTTTATAAATGTCATGACCAATTCAATAAAGGCTTTTCATGTCACATTATAGGGATGGAGTTGTACAGTGGAGTCAAATTTGACTTCAAATCCAAGCTTGGTACTTTCGATGTAGGTACTCTGGGAAAATGACTTAACTTCTTTGTGAATCAAGATTTAGAAAACAGGCTGCCTATTTTATAAGACTATTTTGGAAATAAAATCAGATAGATGGATGGGTAGATTGATCAATCAATAGACAAATAGATATAGCCTGCCACCTAATAAGCACTCAGTAAATGTTCATTTCTTTTCTCTTTCCTTGAAAGAATATCCATGAATTTGTACTATATTTATTCCTAACAAGTGCATACTTAAAAAAAAATTTTTTTAATTGATTTTGTTTTAGAGGAAGGGAGAGGGAGACAGCGATAGAAACATTGATGAGAGAGAACATCGACTGGTCACCTCCCACATGCCTCCCACTGTGGATCCAGCCCACAGCCTGATCATGTGCCCCAAGAATCGAACCAGTGACCTCTTGGTGCATGGGTCAATGCTCAACTCCTGGGCCAGACTGCTCGTTTTGATTATAACCTCATTAAGCACCCTATGAAATGCCCCTTCCTGTAAATATAGAATCCTGACACTGTCACTATGTTCTTAACAGAATGCTGCACTTCCGTTTGTTAACTCTGGATATCCTCTCTAGACTCTTTCCACATGTCCGATTTGATGTGTGGACTTCAAAACTGATCCCAGTCCTTTGGAGGATGTGACCAGCAGCTTGTTTTGTGCAGTAGTTTTTCTGAAGCACAACACTTTCCAGAAACATACAATTGAGTAGAGCGGTATAGAAGATGCAGTCACAAGGTCACACAAACTTGCCCTGCAGAGGTCTACGGATCCTCAAGTTCAATTCGAGGATATTCCCAGGCTGGGGAGATTATTTTGTGTGTTCAAGAGGTCTCTTTTGTCTTAAACTTCCTGAGATATATACACTAGAAATGTAACAGTATTTCTTATTCTGGTCCTAACTTCTTTCTTTTGGAGCTGAAAATAAGCTGATACTTAGAAAATGCTCAGTTATTCTTTAAAGTGTTTAATAAGCATTTAAGTATAATCTTGGTACAGTGATACCTCGGTTCTCGAACGCCTCGGTTTTCGACCAAATCGGTATTCGACCAGGAGATTCGAGAAACTTGTCTCGGAATCCGAACAAATATTTGGAACTCGAACTTCCGAGATGAGCCGAGTTGAGCCGAATGGCGTTCATTTGGCCCAGCGCGCCTTGCTTGCGTCATCAGTGTGAGTGCAGAGAGAGAGTCACGCTTTGTGGAGTCACGCTTTCCTATTGGTTTCATTGCTTCGGTTCTCGAACAATTCGGTTCTCGACCGTCCTCCTGGAACGAATTATGTTCGAGAACCGAGGTATCACTGGTAATTAAAATATTTTATGCAACTATTAACAGGACAATGGAGCAGCCTCAAACAATGATTTGGATTGCCTCCACAAATGATTCTTAGCTGTGTATATAGGAATATGCCTCTCCAAAGTATGGTGGAGACACCAGTCCCTGACTGCTTTAACAAACGTATTTAGTATAAATAAGAAACTCTTTATCTGATAAATTAAATATATATAGGTATAACAACAGGAATGATTACTATAATAAACACCCACATAATGCCAGTACTATTAAAAAAATAATACATATGAATTTCATTCTTTAAAAACCCCTTTAAAGAATTGTTATTAGTATCTTCATTTTACAGATGAGGAAACAGAGACACGAAGAAACCAAGTAGCTAGTAAGGTCCAGAGCCAGGGTTTAAACTTGGGAGTCTAACTTGGATCCATGGTATAGGCCACCTTATATATTATTACAGAACCAACTGCCATGAAGGATTGACTGAGAATTTCTTCTTGTTTTTTTCTCATGGAATGGAACAAATGTTACAATGGAGATAGTGTCCTGCTGAGAAAAAGTTGTTTAATTCTCCAGAGCTAAGTTATACAGGATGGGGGAAAAGTAGGTTTATAGTTGTGAATATGTGAAACACAGAGTTTATTCTTGTATTATTATTTATTTATTGTATTATTTTCCATAAGAACAACTGTAAACCAACTTTTGCCCTACCCTGTATTGAACATATGACCTTCATCTCTCTCTTTTTGTGTTCTTCCTCCTTCCTTTTCCTTCCTTCCTTCCTTCCTTCCTTCCTTCCTTCCTTCCTTCCTTCCTTCCTTCCTTCCTTCCTTTCCTTCCTTCCTTTTCCTTTCCTTTTCTTTTCTTTCCTTCCTTCTCTCTTCTCTTCTCTTCTCTTCTCTTCTCTTCTCTTCTCTTCTCTTCTCTTCTCTTCTCTTCTCTTCTTTCTCTCTTTCTTCTCTCTCTGTCTCTTTCTCTTTCTCTTTTATCATCGAAACAAGAAGAGGGGAACTAGCAGGAGAAACTTGTTTTTAAAAACATACACATATTTTTTTTATCCTTACCTGAGGACATTTTTGCATTTATTTTCAGATAGAGCAGGAGGGAGTGAGGGAGGAAGAGAAAGAGACACATTGATTGGTTGCCACCCACCCAACCCCAACCGGGGCCGGGGACAAACTACAACAGAGGCATGTGCCCTGAGTGGGAACCAAACCCGGGACTCTCTGGTACATGGGATGATGCTCTAACGGCTGAGCCAAACTGGCCAAGGCAGAAATAGGTAAACTTTTGGAGGGAGTGCAGTGTTCATGGAATGGCCACATTCTTTTCCCTTGCCTTTCCATGGGTTTGGGGAAATTCAATGGGTTTCCTTAGCTGAAGGCATAAAGGGCACGCCATGGAAAGTCATGCTGTTTCAGGGGGAAAAAAAACAGGAAACACCCTCCCAGGTGGATGTCCACTTAACCATGGAGTCTGCTGACTTGCCCTGTTATTACTGATATTGGAAAAGAACCTGGGGAGAGAGAAGATGAGGTCATCCAGGGGAGAGAGGAGGCAAGGACTATCTGGAAAGTTCTGCCTGCGGGGTAGAAAAGAAGGATGCTGCTCATGCTTGCAAACCTCACATCTGAAGCTGCTGAGGAGAGGTGAGAAAGGAGGATTCTGGGCTTGTGAGGGATTGCTGCAGCTTGGATAAAGTGGTGAGCACATCAAGGGACTACAGTGTGCTACCACTAAGGATTCTGTGGAAGAAACAGCTGAGTCCCCCAGGGTACCAACCACCAGTTTGGAGGCAATGAATCTCAGCATGTCTGGTTCTGCACCTACCCAGACTACATCACCAGAGATAATAAGCAGAAAGGAGACAGCCACAGTTGAATGGTAAGGAAATGCCATTTCTCTTTTCCTTCTTTTTGCCCCATTATTACCAAAGAATAAATCTAAGGGAAAGAGCTAGAGCAGTGATTTTCAACTAGTGTGCCTCAAGAATTTTTAAAACATGCAATGCCTGACTGTTTAGTCAGGGGCACTGACCTCTTTTCCCTTAGACTGTCAAATTAAAAGATGACAACAGCCAACACAACAATAGCCGTTCAATGTAAATGAATCAAAATTATACCTGTTTGCTTTGTCGGATTGGCAAAAAATAATATATTTTTTGGTGTTCTGCAGAGTTTTAGTAATTAGTTTTTGTGTGTCATGAGATGAAGAAGGTTGAAGATAGCTGATCTAGAGGAAGATATGAGAGAGAGAGAGAGAGAGAGAGAGAGCGCCCTTGCGCACAGATAATACCTCTATCACCTCTAAGAACACTTTGGTGGAATCCAAGATTTAATCATATTGGAAGGAGGACAGAGATCTGAATAAAACATAAGATTTTAAAGTGGAAAGGTCTAATACATTATAAAGTTAGAGATAAGCATTGAAATGCCACTAGGGAAGACTAATTGGGAAACAGGATTAACTAAAGCATAGTAACTAACAGATATTGGAAAAATAAAATAATTTTTATACATTAACCACTTAAATGTTCATAATTAAACCAGTTGCAAGTATAAGGGGAGTGGAAAGAAACAGTAGCCCCTTCCTCCTAGCCCCTCTAGCTTTTATCTGATTGGGAAATTTAGAAATACAAGATACTAAGTCCTCCACATGTAAACCCTCCCAGCCAACATCTCCATTGTCACTGGCACGGCCTCACATACCCTGTGCCTCAGCATGGAGACACTCAATGGCCTTTGCACTCCGCATGCTTGCTCAGGTGGCCACGACTGTGCACGTGCTCTGAGCGCCCTCCTTTCATAGCCACAGACGCTTCAGTTCTCAGCTTCAGAGTTATATCTTCACTGAAGCCATCCTGACCTGCTCCTCCCTCCCTCTCTCATACCCATTCTCAGCAGATAACCTTCCCGAATCCTCCATTAGCCCCTCATGTGCATCTCCTGTGAGATGCTTCCGCTGTATACAAGTATGTATATTTATTTCTGTCACTCCTTCTAGACAATGAGCCCTCTGGAGGGAATAAAGAGGTCTAATTTGACTTGTTAAATCTACTACACAGTACAGTGTTTGGCATATACCATGAAATTCACCGATGTTTTCTGGGAGAGAAAGAAAAAGAGAGAGAGAGAATGAGAGAAGAGATAGGGAGGGAGAAAAGGAAAGAAAGGAGGACTTTCTCTGTGCTTGAAATGATGAGGCTGCAGTCTAGTGTGAGAGAAGGCTTCGTATTGTTCTGATCTTACCCTTCCAGTGAGATGGCCCGTTGGAGAGTCACGGAAGGCTGCCGGGTTGTAGTGCTGTGTTGGGAATGACTGCAAGAAAAGAAAGGAAACAAGCATAGATCATTTATTGAAAATGCCTTCACACATTTAAATCAGTCCTATTGTCAAGAAAAGAACCAATCTTGAAGGAAGTATATTAGAGATTAAATTGCTGTTCTTTTAGTGGTAAGTAGAATCCCCCAAACTACAACCTTCCAGATAAAGGGTTACTACTTCCATATAACTTGTTTCAACATGCATTATTCAAAAGTAAGCTTTAAATCACAAATAGACATAAAAAGAAACAGACATGTTTAGAAAAGGTAATATTTTCTCCTTGAAAAAGGACAAAATAGAGCATAAAAGCAAACTTCATTATGATGCAATGTATTATTTTTTTAGCACAGAACATTTTTTTCCAAGCAAAATTTTAAAAGAGCAAATTTGCAAATTGGTGTAGTATTCAACTAGTATAAATTTATTAGTTCAAACTTGCAACACTTATTTGTACAATTAATAACAATTCAGTTGTTGAATAAACACAAAAACTTGAAAAATGAGATTTCTAGTTGCTTATTAACCTTAGAATTTAATGTAATCCCATGTTTTGTTTTGGTTGCATGGTAACAAGCAAAGACTGATTTTATAGATAAGTCATTGCAACAATTCCAATATCTAACATTATTGAGCACTTATATTGCCCAAGTCACTTTTCTAAGTTTATGTGCTTACAACTTTTATCTTTCATAGCCCTATGAGGTATGTACTGTCCTATTGAGCAGATGAGGAAAATAAAGTACAGAGTGGTTTAGAAACTTATTCAAGGTCATGTGGTAAATACCTGTGCCTGAAATGGCATCTACACTGTCTGATTCTAGAGCCATTATTCTTAACCATCATATACCACCTCCCCAATAATAACAATTTTTCAGGTTTGAAAGAACTTGCTTTGCAATCTCAGAATTCTTCAATTAGAGATACAGGAATACTTTTATCTCAGGTATGCACAATGATAACCCAACTGCAATAAAAGAATGCATTGTGGGATTCCTATGTGTTAAAATGTATGATAAAACATACTTTAATGTATAATTTTAGTTTGTAGTATTAGTTTAATATTTTAGTTGCAATATTATTTACATATGCATGGAGTGTATGAAGATGTGTATACACAAATACATGTATAAAGAGAAACTTGAGTCAAATCTTTGCAGAACATGACACTCCTTCACACAACGCTAGGATTTCTCAGCATGTACTCTGAAAATACTGACACAGAAAGCCAAGCTGTAGACTCCAGATTTTCACTTAGAACCTGGGTCATTAGGGGTGAGAAGCAGTGGCTCTCCATGAATAGCATTTAGTTGTGGCATGAATGGCATTTATCTGAGTTGGGGGAGCAGAATTTTGGGTCTGTAGCTAAGACCTAGAGAATAATTTTTATACCGGATAAGGATTGTATCCTTTGTTTCCTGGCATCTCTCACAGTGCCAAGCAACACACATGTTCACTAGACATGTTTTACTTTGTTTTTAAAAAGAGGCCTATTTTAAAAAAATTTTTATCCTCAACCAAGGACATTTTTTGTTCAGATAGAGTGGGAGGGAGAGAGAAGAAGAGAGAGAGAGAGTCACCGATGTGAAAGGGACACATCAAGTGGCTGCCGCCTGCACGACCCAACCAGGGCCGGGGACAAACTGCAACCAAGGTACGTGCCCTTAGCGGGAACCGAACCCGGGTCTCTCTGGACCGCAGGCCGACGCTCTAACCGCTGAGCAAAACCAGCCAGGGCGTGGACATATTTTGATTGGCCTGTTGAAAAGTAGTATAACATTCAGAAGCTGGACCATGTAGCTATGACCTGAGTTTAAATCCCAGCTCCACCACATGTCCCAATGTGACCTTGCACAAGTTACTTAAAGCTCCCTGAATGTCAGTTTCTCACCTGTAAGATTGAGATATGATAGCACCTTTAAAATGGGGTTATAGTGAGTCAATGAATTAAGTGTTTTGAACAGGGCCTGTTATATGGTAACAAAAGCTATACAAATATTGGTTAAATAAATAAACTAATATGATTTAGCAATGTGTAATTTGAGATGTTTGGTACTAAATAAAAATTATTATTTATATCACTATAGTTAGCCATATAGCCACTACTACAAGGTGTATATTTTTTAGTATAACTTTGGTGATCAATATTAAATTCAAATACATTTTCGATTGCAAAAACAGCATTATAAAATTAATAGAACTCAAAATAAGAAAAAGAAACAAATTCACCCATAATTGCATTACCTTGTACCAGGCTTTACAGAATTATCTAATTTAATTCTTTCAGCTGTCCTATGAGGTAGGTATGAGTATCCCCATTGTATGTATAATAAAATGAAATACATAGAACTTAATAACTTGTCAGAGATCAATAGCTTGCACATATGGAGTCAGAATTAAAACCAAAGCTCATCTTGTTGCCAAGTATACATACTTTTCACTCTATGCTCCTGACATCGAGTTTCATATAGTTTTATATATACACAGAACATATATAACTATATATCCTACATTTTCCTCCTTACATTATAATTTAAGCAGTTCTGATAGGGTCTCCAAAATTATTATTTTGGTGCTATATAATGTTACTTCCTATAAAAATATAATTTAACCATTCTTTAAGAGTTAGGTATTGGGTTATTTCCATTGTTTTAATATTATAAAGAATTCTGTAATATAAGAACATACTTATATCAATGATTTTTCTTAGTTTAAATTTCTTTTGAATGTTTTTCTCCAAATTAAAAATTTATTATGTCCTTGATTTATGTTATTAATTTTCAAAAGCTTTGTGCCATTTTATTGCTTCTAATACACACACACACCAGTTTCACCACAAACTTACAAGCACCGACATTATAATTTTTATTTATTTATTTATTAAATATGTTTTTATTGATTTTTTTAGAGAGAGGGAAAGAGAGAGAGAGCTAGAAACATCAATGTAAGAAACATTGATCGGCTGCCTCCTGCACACCCTCTACTGGGGATCAAGTCTGCAACCGGGGCATGTGCCTGATCAGAATCGAACCAGGACCTCTCAGTTAATGGGGCAACACTCAATCCACTGAGCTACACTGGCCAGGCTGACATTATAATTTTTAGAAAATTGATAATTTAATCAGTGCAAATGATATATCTGACACATGAGTATTTTTTTGTTCATTAGTGAGAATAATCATTTTTTAAATATGCTTATTTGCTAATTGTATTTTTTTGTTTGTTTGTTTAAACTGTTTAATCCTTTCCTTTACCATTTATCTTACACTGGATTAGAAAGTACCAATAGTTCTTGTGTATAGATCAATGATGCTCACTAACCAAGATTAACGAGTAACTGGCATCCCTGATAGCTTCCTCACCATCACCCACATAATTGAAACAAAGGAATATTCAGTAATCTCACTTTACTTATTACTACCTTAAACTAACCACTTTATTATTTTTCCCTAAGTTATTCCAACAATATCCCCCTTAAAGTTTTAGTGACACTGTTAAATGCAAAAGGTATCGTGAAGTGCTTGAGAATTTGACTCCGTTTAGATTACTCATGCAAAGTCAGCCAGTTTCTCCCACCATGAAAATTCGGAACAAACAGAGATTTACAACATGTAATTATCCTTTTCCTCTACTAAAACAATTATGGTGAATTATCTGACAGTCAAGACCTTTGGACACAAGGTTATTTTTGTTCCCTGACAGTAACATTTAAGCAGTACTTGCATGAGGAATACTTGCAGTGGGTATGAGGAGCTACCTGATGGTGATAATAACTGGTATTTAAAAAAAAAAAACACCAAATATCTACCCCTTGGACCATGCATATTTCCTTATTTCCATATTATTGGCTCCACAGACAGCATGTTGCTAGTTCTACTGTAACTAAGAAGTTACAGGTAACTGCTGCCTGTCTCTTTTATCTCCTCTGGCAGAGATGCTAACTGGCTGGAATTCTGAGAACTGGAGTGGAAAGAACCGAGAGAGACTAGCACAGCTAAATCTGCAAGCTCTCATCTTTGGAGAGCCAAGTGCTTGAAATATTCTTTGTCTTAAAAAAGACAACAACCCTATCCACAAGTGGCTATCCTCCTCCTTGAAAGTATCATTTTTTCTAGACACTGTGAAATGTCTCTTCTGTGAGTATTCTAGGTTATGTCATCCCACCTCCCCAGAACAGCTGACATGCTGCTCTGCACCCCAACTCATCTTTTCCACACATGGAGAATAGTACCCGGGGCTCAGAATCACAACCATTTATTTATGTGCCTGTTTCTTCTATTGAGTCGTATGTGCTTTCAAATGAGTAGGTATTTTCCATGTAGAGGACCCAACACATCCAGTTAGATGTTAGAAAATGCTGAACTTTTAATAAAGGAAGAGTTTGTTTTTATTTTTCATAAAATGCCACCCATTATTCTCATGGCGTATGTCCAACTTGCAGGTGGCTTTTGAAGATCTTTTTAAAATGAAGATCATTTAATAAAGGAATTTCTCTCTCCTGTTCACACCATCTCATTAGTGAGCCCTGGACATTGATAAAGATTTGAGTGATAATGAATGGTGGGTGAGTCAAATGAGAATGAGGAAGACTCAGCAACATGTCACAGTGCTGATGCTGGGGAAGAAGTCCCTGTCACCTGGTAGAAAACCTATGCTGCCAACTCTATATTTAGGTAGTTAGGCTGAATTGTCAAATCAGGTGACTGTGGAGGTAAATTTTACCAAGACTTTTTAAGACTGAGAGAGAGGTAACAGTACTATTGCCTTTCTAAATCATGCTGTCATTGAATAAAATTGAGCCAGAGACCAGTAGAGTCCTGTAGACTCACACCTATACATTATTTTATGGAATCTATTAATCTCATAGTTGGTTTTCCTTTTGCATCTTTCACTCCTCAAACATTGCTGACACTTTTGGTTCTTACTTTATGAGACAGTTTCAAGATTCCTAGCCATCTTTTCTCATGTACTCTTAAATTTTTCTTCTGATTTTTACTTACATTGCAGAAACTAGAAATGCATTGAGAGCAGGGCAGAGTACAATGAGATGCTGAATTTCCGCCCTCTGAATTCCACACTCCTACCAGGGCAGCCCAAGATAACATGGACTTTTAAAATCTGCTGAATTGTTAAAAGTTAACCTAAACCCTCATATATATTTTGACATCAAATGTTTCAAAATGAAATCTATCATGTACTTGTACATTTGGTTTTTGGTAACTCAATATAGTTATTAATATCCACCCTTGTCAAATTTAATGGTATTGACTTTGATCTAGTTTTACAGTTTGGTAAGCTAACATTGCATCATCAATTCAACTCAATGAATATTTATTGAGCATCTAATATGTGCTAGCCATTATAAAACTTATCTCTTTCATCTAGTCATATCATCTTCAAATATAACATGCCTTTCATATTTTCATGCAAGTTATTAATTATAACAGAAAAGGATTGTAGCAAATCAGAGTAGGTCTTCCTCAAGTTCAATAGTTAGTTCACAAGTTTTATTATTGAGAGCTTTTAGTCAGTATCTTTTTATAGATGAACTAATCCTCTCCATCTCCTCAGTGACGGTTGGCCAATGCCTATAGCAAGAGTGATGCTCATGGTTCATATATTTCTTTAAAAAAATTTTTTTTCTCTTTATTGATTTTAGAGAGAAAGAAAGGGAGAAAGAGAGAGAAATAAAAACATCGATGAGAAAGAACATTGATTGGCTGCCTCCTGCATGCCCCCCACTGGGGATTTGGCCCACAACTTGGGCATGTGCCCTGACCGGGAATGGAACCGGTGACCTCTTGGTGCATGGGTTGATGCTCAACCACTGTGCCACACCAGCTGGGCTCATGGCTCATATATTTCTATTCCTTCCACATGACTTGCATGTTCACTAAGAATTAGTTATTGTTCTCAAATTTGTCTATTCCCATTGTACTCATTTTTATACTTAGGCAATTTAACAAAACATTATCAAAATGAAACATGAGCATATAAAAAAGAATTGTTCATATCAAGAGTAAACTTACTGATCTAGAAAGACTTAATAATTATATGTGGTTATAAACATTGCTGCCAAATTAGTGTGAGAGAGGCAACTCTAAAAGTCACAAAGTAATTATAAAATGTGAAATTTTTACTTAGTTTACTTTTGATTCTCATTCAAATTTACAGAGACCCAAACTGAAGGGCATGGATGATAAATTACTTGTATACTTTACCCCCCTCCAAAAAATGAAGTAAAACTTCATAAAAAAATGGGCCCCAGGTCTGGCCCTTTAAATCAGGTTATTGTACCAAACGTTTTAAAGCAATTGATGGACAATTTAGATGTTGGGAAAAATGTCGTAAAAACCATGGTTAGAAGATGGCAATACTAGAGAAAATCTTGATCCTAATGTATAAAAAAATGATAAAGAACACAATTTATTAACTGATCTCAGACAAATGAAAAGTTCTGATAATTTAAGAAAGAAAATGTATAACTTGGACTATTGAGAATTATTTGTTTAAAATTAAAATTGTGGACAATAAAGAAATCATGCATTCTAGGACAAACAGATCTAAATATGAAAAAATGCATTGTATCATATTTAGTACCCCAAACTTCTTCTGCCATAGCCAAAGATGCCATGCTAGAAATGTCACTAGCTTAAATAGCTTCAATCAACAGTCAGTAATAACATAGTGACTAAAAAAAAAAAAATGAGCAGCTTTATTGGGAGAAATCTCATTTCTTCTAAATAACACTAAACATTGATTTTTTTGTGCCACCATACAGTTATTTATTTATTTTTTTTAAGTTAAGGTGAAATAATTAAGGCATGCTAGTATTTTTTTTTTCCCTTCAAATAATAACTGTTATACACAATTTTTGACTAACAAATCAATAACTGGTTCTGGTTGTGTGGGTTACAAGAAGTTCCATTGTATGAAAGTCTAAATAGGATTATACCCAGATATTAGTTCTCTTCTTATAAAGAATACCATAGGAGATCTTAGAATTTTCTAACAGAGGAGACCTAGAGAGGTTACATTGCATGGCCACAATGTGCTTAAGGTGAGATCAGAACACAGATCCAATTCCTAGACCATGGTTTTCCCTGTCCCATACCACTGTCAGTTATTCATATATTCTTCTCTGTGACAACAGTTTAGTAATGAACATGATAGCCAAAACACTGGCCATTCTAAAAATCTAGTTCATCACTGTTAAGTAGCTAGGAGGCTCTGAAGGTGCACTAAAAATGCTGGTCTAATCTCCATGACAAATTTTTTGTTTAAGGCAGTAATGAGAAATCCCAGTATTTTGCCCTCTGGACTGAACTAAATGATATGTGACTGGTCTCAAAGCTTGAAACATAGGAGCAAAATGCAGTGTTTCAATACAGTAGTCACTTTCCTGCCATTATTCATTTTGTTTTTGGGTGGCTGACTGTGCATCATTCTTCTTGACTTTTGGAGTATAAAAGCTGCATCTAATGAGGTAATGTATAAACATCTATCCAAAAACATCATTCTACACAGACAATTCTTTAAGGAAAGCGAAAGTTGAATTTATAAAAGCTTAAATCAAGTGTCAGCTAGTACCATGAATGCAGTTACTTCAAAAAGGAAAGCCAATTTTAGTTAGGAAGTTTACATAAAATATAGACATGTACTATGGAATGCACCAACATAAAGAATTTGGAATGGGGAGGTTTTTGTACACCTGTTGTGATTCTAGGCATTTAATTGCTATGATCCTGTGTATCCCTTCATTTCACACAGGAAACACATTTTTCAAGATAACACATTCTGGTTTTTATTCTTTTCATTTCATCTAGGAAGCCGAGCTGTGTAGACAAAAGAATAGAAGTCTAGAAGTCAGAAATGTAGGTTTTCCTACTGTGCTGCCTAATGAGAGTTCAATGGCCTGAAATAAGTTACCTTACTTGCCTCCTTTGTTTTGATTTTTTCTTCAGCTTGAATAGGAAACAAATGCTCCTGCCTTCCACATTTACTTTATTGATGGGAAACAGTACAGATGCTCCACTCATGATAGGGTTATGTCTTGATAAAACCATTACAAGTAGAAAACACTATAAGTAAAAAATGCATTTAATATACCTAACTTACTGAACATCATAGCTTAACCTAGCCTACTTTAAATGTGCTCAGAATACTTATGTTAGCCTGAAGTTGGGAAAATCATCTACCCCAATGAATACACTGTAGAGTATCCGTTATTCACCCCCATGACCATGTGCCTGACTGAGACCTTTGGCTCTCTGCCACTGCCCAGCTGCATGAGAAAGTATCTTACTGTATATTGCTTTCCTGGAAAAAAAATCAAAATTTAAAATTCAAAGTACAGTTTCTTTAAAAATTTTTTTTTTATTGATTTTAGAGAGAGAGGAAGGGAGAAGGAGAGATAGAAACATCGATGAGAGAGAACATTGACTGACTGCCTCCTGCATGCCCCTCACTGGGGATCAGGCCCACAACCTGGGCATGTGCCCTGACCAGGAATTGAACTGGTGACCTCTTGGTGCACAGGTTGATGCTCAACCACTGAGCCACACCAGCCAGGCAAAATAAACATCAATGCAAGAGACAAACATCGATTGGTTGCCTCTAGTATGATCCTGACCAGGGCTGGGGACTGAACTGTAACCGAGGTATGTGCCCTTGACCAGAATTGAACCTGTGCCTTTTTGGTCTGCAGGCTGACACTCCATACTGCTGACCCAAACCAGCTAGGGCCAAAGTACGGTTTCTACTGAATGAATATCATTTTCATACCACCATGATGTTGAATAATCATAAGTCAAACCATCGCATGAGCTTGAGAGTTGATGGCCTTGGTTAGGGATCTCCTACCCTTCCTAATTAGGTCTTCGACAACCTCAAAAACCAAACACTCTGTCTTTATTCCTGTTTTCAGTGTAACATAGATAATAGTGCCTTCTCAGATTGCTCTGAAGGGAAAAATAAAGCAACATATGTGAAAGGAATTTGTCAAGTATGAAGCATGGGAAATAGTGGAAATTACTTTCTAGGGAGGCCATGTGATTTGGTCATAAGGTGTCTGAAACTAGTGACCTGAACTTGAACTAACCAATGGGACTAAGGAAGAAAAATATGGCCAGAGCTAAGAAATATCAAGGAAATGGAATCTAGAGGGTTTGGCAATTGCAAGTAGGGGATGAGTGAGGAGTCTAGGACAATTTCTATGTTTCTGGCTGGGGTCTGGGTCAATAACGGTACTTCCTACTGAGATGAGAATATGAGAATAGGAACAGATTTTGGAGGAATATAATTATGTTAACATTGTATATAGTGAGTATGGGGAACTCATGTGACATTAAGGTAGAGATATCTCATAAGATAGATATCAAAGTTCCATTTCAGTACATAGTTCAGAAAAAGTATTTTAAAAAACACATTTTGGAGTCAACATAGTATAGGTACATTTAAAGTCATGGGTATTCCTAGAAAGATTGTGATAAAAAACAAACTGAAAGCTGAGATGGAGACCTGGAGATAGCCAACATTCTAAGATGCACAGAGAAAGCTAAACTTGGAAAGAAAATGAAGAAGGAGTGAATGGAGAAGTAGAAGTATAACCAAGAAAATATGTGGTAATGTCAGCTAACAATGGAAGCAGAGAGAGAGTTTCAAGGAGAGTTTGGTCAACAGTTACCAAAGACTTTAAAGAGCTTAATCATGAAACAGAGGGAAAACAGGTCACTGGAGTTTGGATTGCATTCTGCTGTAGGAAAAGAGATCGTGAACCATTTTTAGCAGTATTAAAATATTAAAACATAGTCACTTTTATAGTTTAGAATGAACCTCCATAATCCCCAGATATATAAAACACCCAGAGATGGGTTAAGGAAAAGCCAAGGAGCTACAAGAGGAAGCTGATCTTGAGAACACTGAGTATAAATACCAAAGCCTTCTGTCCTAGAATCATTAGAGACCAGTCCTCAGATAACTTTTCTGTATAAAAACTGAAATAATTACCTTCCCCATGTCAAATAAACATAGACAGCAAGGCAAAATAAAATTAATTAATTAAAAGTGGAGACTTGTGACTCTTATCATGCTGTTGAGTTCTATTTCAAATGAAGAATTGCTCTTATTCTACAATTTAGTTACCTTATTGATTTTCATACAGAGAGCTGGAACATCCAAATAAATGTGGGCTGCTTGGCTTAGTGAAATCTATTAGTTTGTATGAGTGTCATAAAAAAGCCCAGATGTGTAGCAAAAGGGAAACTGTTTCACTTGACATCTGGAGTCTGAATCCTCCTCACAATAGTCACCATAGAGAAGTCATCAATATGTTTGTACTCATAAGTGAAACTAGTAAAAGGCAAATTGTTCATTTCCCTCCACTCTTCATAATTTCTATGTCCATGTAAGAACTACCTTTTCTGGTATTCTCCCTTGGCTGAATATGTTCAAGTTAACCACATAGTCATTTGTTCAGCTAAGCTTTTACTATTACCAGAAGTAAAAATGTGGACACCAAAACCCAGCGTGATAAAGTGCAATGCTTTCTAAGTTTCTGTTTTCGGTTAGACAATCTTTTTTATTTTTATTTTTTATTTTTATTAATTTATTTTTGTTACAGATGCTTCTCCTTTTTTTCCCCATTAACACCTCCCCTCAACCCCCCCCACTCTGTCCCCAACTTTGTTGTCCATGTCCATTGGTCTAAGTTTCTTAATATAGATTTTAATTTGGTCAGTGAAGTGAAACCAGGCACCAGCAGCAAAACCTTTCTGTTTGAATAAATGCTTGCTTTCCTCATGGATTAATATCCAGGACAAAGCAATTATTTTTAAGTCTTTAAGGCAATGACAAGCTTGTTAATATTTAGCATTCATAGTTATTGGGCTATCGCTGTGAGAAAAATACCAAACATAAAATACCAATATAAGGAAAGTATCAAAACACTAAAATGCTTTGACTTTGGATCTTAATGACAAGCGTCTAAATGAAGGAAACTGAATATTTATTCTCATTAGTGAAAAATGAATATGTTGTAGTAACTAAATTGGATGTAAGTTACAACTCTATCAATATGCCAGTGAGAAGTTTTGAAAGGGCATAAACTTTTAAATCTATTATAGCTTTCTTATTCACATTTTTAAAGATTTTCAAAGAATTTAAAACATCATCTCTTTATAATTTGCCAAAAGTTTTAGTATAGTTCATTAACATATTAGAAGGCTCATGCATCAATTCTCTATATTTCAATTTTCCAATCGCCTCATCAGCCAATATTATCAATAGCACCCACAGTATGCAAAGTACTATGCCTGATGTAATGGAAAAACAACCAAACAAAACAAAACAATAAAGGATAAATCAAGGACTGTTATCTTCAAGCATTTATAATATAACCTTGGAGAAAAGACATAAGTCCACTCATTTGATCATTCTAATTCATTATTTCTCAGTCTGCCTTTTGGTAAATAGCAGCATTGCCTATCTGGTTGTTCAGTCCCAAATTTTTCATTGATTCTTAGTTCCAACCTTCACACCATCATATTCCACAACCAATTCATTAAGCTCTTTTACTTCTACCACAAAAATGTATCCCACCTCTCCAGTACTACCACTCTAATGGAGACAATACCTTCGCTTGGTAGACTATCGCAACAGCCTCCCAACTGGCTTTCCTCCTGTCCTTTTATAGTCATTTCTCAGAGTGGCCTAAAAGGTTTTTTAAAATCACAAAATCAGATCATGTTGACCCCAAAGACTTGTGATTATAGTTAGAAAAACATTCACAGTCATCTACAGGACCATAACATCCTGCTGTCACTGTTGACGTCAGTTCCCATTGCTCAGCTCTCTGTCCATCACTTCCCAAGATCCAGACATCTGACCTTCCCATCTGAATATCCCTTAGATATTCTCACTAGTTTCTCTCTAAGGACATTTGCATTGACTGCATGCTTTGCCCCTAGATCTTCTTGTGAACACCTTCTTCTTTTTCAGGTCTTAAGGAAAATGTTACCTCCCCAGAGAGGCCTTTCCTGGTCTTCCTGCTAAAGACACTCTACTCTCATCTCAGACAATAAATAGCATCTTATACTACTTTATTTACTCCATAGCACTTGCATTTCTTACTCACTGAAGTGATCTATTTATTGATTTGTTTTTGTGTTCTCTGACATCCTTTCCCCTCAAGACTATTGATTCCACAAGTAGTAATAAAGAATACACACACACACGCACACACACACACACTCACACACACGTATATGACTACTGAATGAAAGAACAGGAAAATCTATGAACGCACACTTAGCTTAGCTCTATTTGGATAGGTAAACTAATGAACTCATTCAGGGTTCCTTAATGCTATGATTTAAATCAAAAGTCATTATTTCAATATCACTTAATTCATACTGTGTATCTTGCTGAAGTCATGCTCTCTTAGACTCCATTTTCCTCCTTGTCTTGGTTCTTTGAAATACCTAAGAACCATGTGCTGACTGTATTGCAGAAGGACTATCCAGTTAAACCTTTTTAGGGATTAATATGTTCCCAACTTCACTTCATGCCTCATATTGAACATGCCATTGAATTGTAAATGTTTTAAATCCTTTACTCCACCTACAAATTTTATCAAGACAAATCCTTATTCATCTGCACACTCATTCAATTAACATTTACCGAACACTATGTATGTGCAAGGCAACAATCCATTCTACAATTCACTTTACTTAATCCTGTACCTCATATTGACTAAATTTTTCTCCTCATTGCTTTCTTGTAATGTCCCACATTCAGTCATCAACATTTCCGTGTCTACTAGAAGTTAGCACCATGCTAGACACCATGAGAGATAAAAATAAGAAGCAAACCCAGTTCCTGTCATCAAGGATCTTACAGTTTACATAGAGAGATGGGTAGGTGATCAACTAACCAATTAAAATAAAAAATAGACTGAACACTGTAACAGATGAGATCTCACTCTAGCCTAGAAGTTTACAGAGGTCCAGAAAACAAATGGAAACTGATAGTTTTTAAAATTTTTATTTTATTGTTTTTAAAAAATATTTTTCTTTATTGATTTTAGAGAGAAGAGAGAAACATTGATGAGAGAGATCATCGACTGACCGCCTCCTGCATGCCCCCCACTGGGGATAGGGCCCACAACCTGGGCATGTGCCCTGACTGGGAATCAAACTGGCAACCTCTTGGTGCATGGGTTCACACTCAACCACTGAGCCACACGGGCTGGGTTGATAGTTTCTTTTTTAAAGGATTTTTTGTTTGTTTACACTAAAATTTTAAGAAAGCATGCCCTTTGATTTTTAAATTTTTATATTTTTCTTCTGAGATTTTAAATTTCTAAATATCCCAGTGGGATCACATTTAGAAATAAGACAAATTATACATTCACACCTGTATTGGAAACATTATGCTACTAAGAACTATTGTCTATTTCAATACACTAGCAGAAATATTCATTAGGTGAGTAGTAGACCTTTAGAACTAGGCGTCATTTTGAGAAAACCAGCTATTTTTTTTTTTTTGTACAAGGCTCTTTAAACATGTCATTTGATAACTAGGCAAAACTCCAAAGAAAGCACTACGATGGTGTCAAGAGCCACTGTCCTGCTATTGCTCTTTGGCCAGCCGCCTGCATTCTCTGTTCAGGACTTAATCTCATGCGGACCCAGACTGGAAACCTTTTCCTCAGCTTCATTTCCCCCGCACCCCAGCGCACACATATCAAGGCACTTCCCACGTTATAATAAAGCACTATGTTAAAAATGGCTGTTTCCCTAGATAGACTGTGAGCCCCATGAAGGCAGTACCTGTGGTGAAATAATCACTGTAGCCCCTCAAGTCCATGCCAACATAGTTCCTGTTCATCGAACTGAGCACAACAGTGCTTGTTATGCTCTTTCCACAGGAATATAAAAGCAGAAATATTCAATTTTGTCAAGCAAAAACATTTTTGATTACATTTAATAAAACCCTAAATAAATACATCAGATTTTTTTAGGTTTATGTATAGAACATCCTTGAAAAAGATTCAAAATGAAAATATACTCCCCTAGCAGACTATCTCAATCAAATTCATAAAAAAGGACAATGCAAAAAGGGAAGGGATCTATCTATTGCCACTTAAAGAACACAGTAGTAAATCTTAACTTTGGAATAAAATATGTGATGGAATTTAAAAGTGAAAATAACAATAGATGAATTCTTCTCTGTTTCAGTGAACCTGTGTCTTATTGGAACCACTGGGTTAAATGGCAGTCATAGAAGTTACAGAGATACAAGATTTAAGCCATCAGCCATGACAGGGTGTTGCAGGGTTTACTGCTGTCCATGGTTGGTGATGCTTAAACAAGGCTAAAAGACATCAATGCAGCTGGGCATAAAATTACAGAATTCTTATCTGCCCACATGGAGATGCTCACTATCATTACAGTGCCCCAACTGGGGACTGAACCCGCAACCTTTTGGTGCACACAGGACGATGCTCAACCAACTGAGCTACTCCGGGCAGGAGAGTCAAATGTCATTTTAAAGTTAGTTCTGTGAAAGATGGAACAACTATATTTACTTGGCTTAAACAACAACAATAAAAACAGACAAACAAAAAAGAAAGGGAAAAAAACAATTTGACCCCATTAGCAAGGATTCTTTTTTTTTTTTTTTATCCTTACCCGAGGATATTTTTCCATTTTTTGTACAGATAGAGTGGGAGGGAGAGAGAGGAAGGGAGAGAGAGTGAGAAACATCAACATGAAGGGACACATCGAGTGGCTGCCACCCGCACGACCAACCAGGGCCGGGGACAAACTGCAACTGAAGTACGTGCCCTTAGCGGGAACCGAACCCGGGTCTCTCCGGACCACAGGCCGACACTCTAACCGCTGAGCCAAACTGGCCAGGGCAGCAAGGACTCTTAATAATCCTCTAACTACTGATAGTTTTTCACGAATTAATGAATATTAAAAACACAAAAGTTGATCTAAAATGGCAAATTTATAGACATAAAATAGATTAGCAATTGTCTAGGGCTGGGGGGAGATGTGGAAATGAACTGTAAATGGGCATGAGGGATCTTATTAGGGGCATGAACCACCTGCCAATGACATTCATATTTAATCATGATTTTGCCTCTGGCCTTGAAATCAGAGAAGTGCTTTGTTCAGAGGATTCACAAATTGCAGACCACTAAGGCTAAGTTCAGTGTGAGGGGACATCCACCAGTATGTGGTGAATTAAGCTGTTATTTGGCCTTTGGTCAATTCCGTATATTTGGGCCACAGATGATTTACAATTGTTGACTTTGAAGCTTTGTGGCAATGAAAAATATTAACAAACAAGCAAATGAGAAAACAAGCAAAAATGAAAAGCACAGATTCAAAGGGAAGGACATAAACTTTCCTTAAGGAGAGAGTGCTCTGTTTTTCCATTCCTTTAACTACCTCTGAATATAAACTGATACTTAAGTAAAACTACCAGGCTTCAAATTGTATATTATTTAAAATAATTAAAATGTTGATTGTTGCTTCAAACTTCTATTTCTTTTAGTATTTATTCGCTAAATCAGCCTTTAAAATTTACTTGACTATTAAAATACTATTTGTAATTATATTAATATTTGACAAAGGACACAAGAATATTCAATAAATGGTGCTGGGAAAACCAGACAAATGAAAAAAATTGAAACTAGGCCACCTTCTTACGGCACACATAAGAATAAACTCAAAATGGATTAAAGACTTAAACCATAAAAATCCTAGAAAAAAACATAGACAGTAAAATCTCAGACTTTTCTCAGAGCAATATTTTTTTCTAATATATCTCTTCAGGCAAAGGGAACAAAAGAAAAAATAAATTAATGGGACTACATGACACTAACATGTTTTTGCATAGCAAAAGAAACCATCAACAAAATGAAAAGACAACAAACAAAATGGGAGAACACCTTTGCCAATGATACATCTGATAAGGTGTTAACTTATGAAGAACTCACATAACTCAACACCAATCATAATCCAATTAAAATGGGTGAAGGACCTGAATATACACTTCTCCAAAGATGACATACAGATGGCCAACGGACCTATGAAAAAAGGCTCAATGTCACCAATAATCACAGAAATGCAAATTAAAACCACAATGAAATATCACCTCATATCTATTAGAATGGCTACCATTAATAAATCAACAAATGACAAGTGTTTGTGAAGAAAAGGGAACCCTTGTACACTGTTGATGGAAATGTTGGTTTAGCCATGTGGAAAGCAGTATGGAGTTACCTTAAAAAATTAAATATTAAACTGCCTTATTACCCAGTAATTCCATTTCTTGGAATATATCCAAAGAAGCCCAAAACACTAATTATAAAAAATATTGGCACCCCTATGTTCATTGCAGCATTATTTAAATCAGCCAAAATTTGAAGCAGCCCAAGTGTCCACCAGTAGATGAGTGGATAAAAAAGCTGTGATACATTTACACAGTGGAATACTACTTGGCTGTAAAAAAGAAGGAAATCTTACATTTTGCAACAGCATGGATGGACCTGGAGAATATTATGCTAAGTGAAATAAGCCAGATACTTGAAAGACAAGTATCATATGATTTCATTTATATGTGGAATCCCATGAACAAAATAAACGAACAAGCAAAATAAAAAGCAACTATTTGTCATTATGGAGAGCAAAGGGAGTAACTTTATTCAGGCTATCCTGAATAAAGTAGAGGTTGAATTATTCGCCCACTGTTCGCCCACTGATTTATTCCATAGATAATTACTGCATACCTAATATGTGCCACATACTTTCTAAGTCCTAGAAATAAAGCACCCAGCAAAATAAAAAATATCCCTTTCCTCATTCAGCTCACATCATCATGGTGGGAATAAGTAGGGGGTAAAAACAAAACAGTAATATAAGCAGCTCCTATTTATTTAAAATTTACTGTCTAAAGCACTTTGCTCATTGCTTTCTAGACATTATCTCATTTAATCCACTTAAGGTTGTTTTATCCCCAGTTTGCTGATGAAGAGACGGAGGCTTAGAAAGGTAAAATGCTTTGTTTCCAGCCACAAAAACTAAGAGATAAGATTTTCCTCTGGTCTCTCAAGGCTTAAAGCCTGTACTTTAAACCACTACAAATGTTACCTATACAAAGGCCTTGAGAACTATTAGTAGTTGAATAATGACTATCCTCAAGAAATAATGGATATCTGCACTTAAATTTGAGAATATTTGGCTGAATGATAAAAATTATATAGGTATGTATTTATATGCATTTATAAGTATATTTGCATACATCACACTCTCATATGTATGCATATATGTATACATATATACTGTATACATAAACATAAAAATGTCTCTTACCTTCATGTAAATATAAATTTCTATCTTTTCAAGAAGGCAATCGATGAGTGATTTCTTCAGGCTACAGAGCATCAGTTAATTTTTTGTGTCTAAAATGGTAAGCTGTGATTTTATTTTATGCGGATAAATACACTAAAAAGTCATAATAATGTTTTGTGTCATTTTTATAAGCCTACTGATGATGGAGATTTTTTCTTTTAACAATTTACAGAAATATTGAGCTAATGAATTGAAGAACAGTCTTTTCTCTTTATTTTTTCTTATTATTACTTTCCATAAGATACTGTTTTAAAATTACATCTCATAGGCAAGAGTATTTTTCCCAATAATCAATTCGAATTTTATCTGACTGACTTAATTTTCTCCAGTTACTTCTACATTCCTGTAACATGAAGTATCTACTTTTACCTTGGCTATAGCTGGTCTTTCCCTGATGTTAACACCTTTCAAATATTTACATACTAATAACAAGTTCCCATCAATTTCTCTACTTCATCAAGCAGTACTTTTATACTTCTTTTCATATCCCTATATAATTTCAAAGAAATATAAATATAGTATAAGGGAATAGTTGCAATGTTTTTCACTGATCAGGCAACATTAGGAGCACCATTTTAGATTTGAAAACCACATTTAAAAGAGACAGAGACAAAATGAACTCTTCCATCTGAAGACGACTAGGATGATAGGATGATGAGTGTTTTTAAATCACGCTACCTGAGATGCAGTAGAAGGCACTGGCAACATTAATCTGGAGAAGAGCAGATTTAAACAAATTATAAACATGTGAAATCCCCTCATAGGAAACAGGCAGTGTGCTTTCCTTGTGTGCCCCAGAGGGTAGCACATAACCAACAGGCAAGGTTAGAGTGAGTCCAACAGGAACGCATCCCTAAGAAAGCCCGTTCTAATCACCAGGAGTATTGGAAGGCAGATTGGACTGCATGGAGAGATTGAGTTTCCTTCCTCTGAGGATAATAAAGCAGGGTCTGGGGACTAGAAGAGACATTGAAGACAGCCTTAAAACTCCACAAGATGAGCTTGGATGTTCCTGAGATCAGACCTCCAGAGCCTCATTTTCTATGCAACTTTTTCTTGCCCTCCCAGGATGATTTACACACACTTCTTCCTTTCCATTGCAGTTGTAACCATTATCATAACACTTTCCACATAATTGCATTGCTACTTCAACCACTATAATGAAAGCTATTTCTGGATGGGAAATGTGTCATTGGCTTCTTATTCCTAGTAGTGTCAACCACAGCTCCTTTAACATGGAAGATGCTCAATAATAGGAATTGATTTAACTTTAAGCCCATGAACAATTCATTCATCCTTTTAATGAGTTCCCTTAGCAGTACACAAAAGGTTTAAATTTGATGACCGGGCATTCTAACTAATGCTATGCAGTAAATTTTCTAGTAATTACAACTATAAAGTTTACTTTCTAATAAAAATATGAATATTGACCTAAAAATTAATTTTTAAAATGAGTTGGAAAAAGCCCAATTTTAACTTTATTTGATATAATATTCTGTTGCACCTGTTACTCTCTCAGGGCAAAAATTTCATAGAAGGACGTTCTTATGGCTTTATAAATAGTATTCATTGATTCTTAGTCTCAGAAATTGTTTCTGGGGAAGTAAAATCTATGTCATGTATATACTAGCATTTTTTTTGAAATACATTGTAAACCCTTGCTCTTTGGCAGAAGAAGTTCCATTCTTAGTATAATCTTTTGCTGGGAACTTCAGACTTAGGCAAATTGACAATGTCAGCATCCGGCCTTCTCACAATACTTCCTAAACCATATTACTACTTGAGCAAAAAATGTAGTTGCTTCACATTTTCAACCAACCCATGTCTTAAAACAAATGTTCCTTGGTAATTTCCAAAACTTAGAAGTAAACTAATTCTCCTCTATTAGGAGAAGAGCTAAATAAATTATTATGGATCATGTAATTGATATATTGTGCAATCAATAAAAATTACAAAGATAGCCCTGGCCAGTTGTGCTCAGGGATTAGAGCATCAGACCATGGACCAAAGAGTCTCAGATTTGATTCCGGACAAGGGCATGCACCTTGGTTGCAGTTTATCCTCGGCTCTGGCTGGGGTCATGCAGGAGGCAACCAATTGATGTGTCTCTTTCATTTTGATGTTTCTCTCTCTCTTTCCCTCTGTCCTATCTGAAGATAAATGGAAAAAATATCCTCAGGTGAGGATTTAAAAAAAAATTACAGTTTGAAAAAATGCTTATGATGTAAAAAAATGAAGAATATATAATTATATAAATACGAGTTCCACAGCTGCCACAGTGATCTTATTAAAAAATTCAGAACTGTTATGATTCTTGGAAGGCAATATTCTAAGTCTTGCATCTCTACATATCTTGCTAACTATAAAACACTGACTGCCTTTGTTCTGGTCTTTTCAAGGATATTTGTATAGTGAACAGCTGGGAAGATATAAACAGTGTCTCTCCCTGGAGCAAAGAGTACTTTTGTTAAGTGTCTAGCACAATAGAAATAATGTCTTTCTCTATGGTAAATGCCAGGCAGGTTTACTGCTTGTTATAAAAGATTCAAGTTCCCTAGGCTAGGAGTTCCTCTCCTATAATGCAACCCACTGCACTGGTGGGCATCTCCTGGCCTTCTTTGTTTTGGGCTGTGGGAACTGGGGCTCAGTCAATGGTTAAATGCTAATACTTTGCCTAAAACTATTATTCTGAGTAACAAAGTTTCCAGGTGTCTCACATCTTTTGCCGGTTTCCATGATGGTACAGCAGGCTAGTTAGCTGACAACAGAGGTAAACAATCTCAGACGGTTCTCGTGTCTTGACATTCATTCCCCTTCTTAAATCTGCTTAACTTGCTTTCAGTGGCATCCCATGCATTTAGGATACAATTGCTAGTAACCACAGCAACAACAAAAGCAATGGCTGTTATTTAATGAGTACCAAACATTGTGCTAAGCATTTTACATGTTATGTAATCCTCAAAATAATCCCAAGGGGTAAATATCACACCTTAATAGGTGATATGTTGGTGTCACCACTTAACAGATGAGGACACTGAGGAGTACTTTCAGCTGTTCAGAATAACCAAGGGTCACTAATCATCATAGCAAATTCTCTTACTCGTGATTTGACTGTTTATTTTTTTAATTGGTTTAAGAGAGAGAGGAAGGGAAAGAGAGAGAGAGAGAGAGAGATAGAAACATTGATGAGAGAGAACATTGATTGTCTGCTTCCTGCATACCCCCGCTGGGGATTTGGCCCACAACTTGGGCATGTGCCCTGACTGGGAATGGAACCAGTGACCTCTTGGTGCATGAGTCCATGCTCAACCACTGAGCCACACTGGCCAGACTCGTGATCGGATTCTTATCCATCCTTTGGGGCTCTGCTTAAACAAACTTGCTGTGAAAAGCCTTTCCTTGACCTTCCCTCCAGACTTATTTCCTCATGGAACTCTGGGCTTTTCCTTTGTGGCACTTACCTCAGTTTATGAGAATTTAATGATTGATTGAGTGGCCCTGTGGTTATGTACTGTCCGTGTTACACACTACACACACCCATGGGCACAGGGATAAGGTCTACTTTGTTCTCCAAAGCTTTAGCATGACAGGTGCTCAAAGTGTGTGCTGAAAGAAAGGATTGGTGAACTGTATAGGATAAGGGACTGCAAGTAACCTAAAATTTTGCTTGCAAGGTACTGATTTTATTATTGCTAAAATATACTGCAATGCAGCTCTTTTGCCTTTATTGTGAAAATAGTACATTTATATTATTCAAATAAACAAAACTCAAGGGCCTTGTCCCCATGAGACACTTCAGTCTGCAGGCAGAATTGCAGAAAACAAGTTTGGAGTGGGGTAATAAAGAATGTAGCAGTCAAGCAGACATATTTGCCATGGACATTTCTGGTTACATATATATTTTATAGACCACTTATTGAGAACATATTGAAATATTTTATCCTAATTGATTGTTAAGCACTTCTACTCACCAAACATCCTAAACACCTCACTGAGCCCTCAAACCGTCTTTTGAGGGGTTGCTGCTTTTTACATTTTAATGGTCTAATTTATCTTTGCCAGAAGCCATTTGTACATTATCAACTCTGTTAGGCAGCTGTATGATAGATGGGGCGGGCCAGGGTATGCAAATTTCCCCTTTCAAGAAGCAATTTTAATAAAATTACAGTTTTACACTTTCAGAGCTCACAAAATAGGAGTTGGAAATATTTTCACCAATAGCTGTATTTTGTTAGAAGTAAATTCAAGTTTCCAGGTTGCTAATGGGAAGGTTGCTATATTAGATAAAAATATTTAATAGAGATGTATTTACAAATTTGGGATAGAGGGGAGTAGAGAAAAACATAATAAAACTGCTTACAGTATTGTAAAAAGTTGAACATTCACTTATTCGTTCATTCATTCATTCATTCATTGATTCATTCAAAAATATTATTAGCTTCTACTTTTGGAGAGAGTAGTATGGAGCGGGTAGAGCACAGACTGTGCCGAAGGCTTCCATGTACCAAGTGCTTACTATGCAAGTAATAAAAGACACTTTGCACGTGGCCACGTAATCCCCCAGACAGTCTTAGAGGTGGACATTATTTTCCCCATTTTGCACATGAATCTCACTGAAGTTAAGAAGTTTGTCCAACATCATTGGTCCATGAGCAGAGATGCTATAATAAGCAAACAGAAACCCAAACCAACCAAACCAAACCTAAAGTAGCCTAAAAAAAAAAAAAAATCCCAGTTCAGTCTGGCTCCAAAATTGATAACCACAGCACAGGGGCTGTTTAGTCCTATGAGGAGTTTTAAATTTTTTAAAAATATGTTTTTATTGATTTTAGAGAGAGAGGAAGGGAGAGGGTGAGAGAGAGAGAAAAAAAAACAGTGACGTGAGAGAGAAATATTGATCAGTTGCCTCCTGTATCCTCCCTGACTGGGGATCAAACCCACAACCAAGGTATGTGCCCTGACCTGGAATCACACTGGCAACCATTTGGTGCATGGGACAAAAGTCAGCCAACTGAGCCACATCAGCCAGGGTTCCTATGAGGAGCTGTAGAGTCAAGCAGTGATGTAAGAGCACACACATAATCTCACGCACAGATAGAAAAGAAAAAGTGCCATAACAGAAGTACAGAAAAAATGCTGTGAACTTGACATGAAGGAAGAACCCATCTCCCTTGGGGTCTGCAGAGGAAGAGCCAGAAAACGCTACAAAGAGGAGATGACATTTGAAGATCTTGGGCTGAGATTTTAGATGCAGAGACTGTGAGAGAACATTTAATGGGGGAGAAACAGGTTGAGAAAGGAAGCATGAAAGATAGAAGGAGGATCATTCCAGAAGAGAGGTACAAAATATAGTCATTCACCAAACACCTACCATGTCCTAGACACTTGGGACGAAATATGAACAACCCACAGCATAGTGGGAGATACAGGCAAGGAAAGAAATTATTATTGTGTGACTGCAGAAGTATATACAAGATACAATGTAACAGGAGATAGAAGAGAACATGTGTGATCATGGAGCCTTTGTTTGTTTCACACTGAATTAACTGGGATGATAGGTGCCCTGCAGTGGATAAGATTTACTTCCAAATAACCTGGACTTCCTTTCTAAGCCTTCAATTCTCAACAAGAATAATAATAAGAGCACCTATTTCATAGGATGCTTGTGAGGATCAAATGAGCTAATAAGGGAACAAGTTTGTACAGTGCCGACACATTATAAGTATTCAATAATTATGTTATTATTGATATTATTCCCATCACCCATAACATTGATAAATAAAAGAACCATGCTCAGAAGCTGTGATAAAAAAAGTTTGTCAGCTAGTTCTGAATTCCTTTCTGCTCCCACATTCAAGGCCCTCTATTCCCTCAGATAGTTGCAGACTGTGATTTCAGACTCATGTACCATGCCATGTGCAAATCCTGTTCTCCAACCCCAAGGACACACCTGTTGCCAGTATCTCCACTTCTGTGTTTTCTTGGCACCCTGGAATTGCCTCCATTATGGCAACTGTCATATTAGATGACAATGATATCTTTAGAGGGAAGGTGATTGATACTCAGAATATGGCCTGAGTTCCAGCAGCATCACCTTTCTGGAGCTCCTTAGAAATGGTGATTCTTATGCCTGTTAAAGTTTGAGAACTTTGTCTGGAGTATAAATTCTCTGAGGTCAGGAAACATATTTTTCATATGTATCCCAGCTTCCATAACCATCTGGCAAAAAGCAGCATTTAAGACATGATCACTTACTGAATGTGTGAATGAGTTCATACACACGTTCTCATCTCCACCTCTTTTATTCAAGTCATCTTACCTTTCATTATTTGTTTTATCAGCCTGTGACCCCACCTTGGTCTTCTTACTAGGTTAGCCCTCCCACATGACCTACCCCTGAACCCCAAACTACTTAAGATTGCTCTCTTTCCTCAGAGCCTTCAAAAGAATTACATGAGCTCATCAATCAGACTAGCTCTATTGATTATATGTCTGTCTCTTCTCTTTCTCTTTCTTTCCCACACACATGTGCATATAAATACACATTAAAATATGCTGTATATTTTCCTTTGTCTCACACTCATCATTAAAAATTATTCTGAAGGTCAAAGATAGTGTCTTTTTTTTTAAATCTTACCATAACCATCTAACTGAGCCATTCCTAGCATATAAATACTTATTTGTTCAGCAAACATTTGTTGAATTACAGAATACTGCACAGGACAGTTGGCAATAGGCCACTGGCCAGAAAAAGGGACCCAATCTGCAGCTTCTCAGCCTTCGCAGACCTTCCTTTCAGGAAAAGAAATAAGGTCACGCTATTGGGTAGTAGAGAGTGAGAAGAACATTTCTCTAAATTATGGGTTATTGTAAAACAAAAGTTTAACTTTTCAAATTTAATGATGTCAACTTCAAATTTATGATAAAAAGAAAACAGGAGCTATAAAATGTCTGAGTGCCCTGGCTGGTTTGGCTCAGCGGTTGAAGCGTCGGCCTGTGGACCAAAGAGTTGCAGGTTCAATTCCAGTCAAGGTCACATAAAAAACATAAATAAATAAAAAAAATAATAAAATGTCTGAGCAAGGAGAGACTCAATCTGGACCATCTGAGAAACTACAAGGGTCATTAATTGTCATGCTTCATAAAAAGATTACTAGTGGAGTCCTGGCCAGTTTGGCTCAGCAGTTGGAGTGTCAGCTCATGGATCAAAGAGTCTCAGGTTTTATTCCTGGTCAAGGGCACATACCTGGGTTGTAGGTTCAATCCCTAGCCCTGGTTGGGGACATGTGAAAGACAACCAATCATTGTGTCTCTCTCACATTGATGTTTCTCTCTCTTTCACCCTTTCCCACCCCACTCCTAAAAATCAATGGAAAAACATCCTCAGGTGAGGATTAAAAGAAAAAAAGATTACTAATTGAGAGAAAAGGACTTTGATCCCTGAAGGTAATACTGTACAAACTTTTGAAAAAATTCACAGGTTTATTTTCTAGTCCAACCTTCCTCTGAAACATCTGATATAGGTCAATACCAAGAAAGCCTGGGAAGACTTCCTCTGTTACAGAGAAGCAACGTCAATGTCCTGTTTGTGCCCTAGAAAGTGATCCACTGGAGATTCTAATTTAATTTGCTATCTGAAGATGCGGGGGATGTGACTAATTATGCTAGGTTCTAAAAATGGGATGAAGAATTTTATCTGAGTCTTTTGTTAGTCATTAAATTAAATGAAGAGTTTAGTAATAAACCCAACAGAGTAAGTCAACCAAGTGAAGTAGCATGCGGGCTACCTGAAAAAGTTGGACTGAAAAGGTGTCAAACCTGGAGAATTGCAGCTCTTGAGCACTATAATGGACTATTTGGTTAGTTAATGTGCATTGCAAAAGCACACACGCTATGAGGTGACACAGGAAGTCTGGTTTTAAGGCGGAAGGGTTTAGAGTCGTCAAAGTGACACCCTATAAACTCTAAGCTGAGAACTTCGAAACAGAGAAAATATTTGGTTAATGGTCAGTGTCTTTACTCAGGTTTAACTTTCCTCCTACTAAAGGGTTCAAAGTGCTATGAAACATTACCATCAAGTGACCAGGTCCTGGAGACATCATGGGGAACTTGGTTTTTCCATTATTTCAATTTGTGCTACAAATGGTTATTCTGGGAGAAAAATACAGTGATTTTAATTTAAAGCAAAATCTGGTTTTCATACAGGAATTTTGGTAATACATTTCACTAGCTGTTGATTCCCCTGCCAGTTAACATCGCATCAATGATTATTGAAGAAGAAACACTGAGTAGTTGAGTTCCTACTATTTTTGCCACTATTCTAGGGTTCCGGGACACTAAAACATTAACATCATGGGTTTCTGTATTCAAGAGGTTTACAATATAGTTAGTGAGACAAGACTACAGAAATGAATGGTCTGTGAAGAACATAAGTTATTAACGAAGTAATGATCATTTGACCTATAGCAGGGAAAACATGATATAACTTCAGAGAAGGCAGGGGGGAATTCATGGAATTGGTAAATACTTGAGCCAGAATTTGGTACAATAGTAGAGTTTAGAAAATTGGAGGAAGATGGAGACAGCAGTGCTGTTCAAGGTGGGCAGAGAGACCTGCCTAAATGGACAAGTCAATTAATGATCATTCAAAACAAAGATGCAGGGCTTCATGTGAAAAAACTTCTCAGAAGTCTGTATTGCTTTTACCATGGTTATTTTTTTCTCCAGGTTACAGCTTCATAGTAACAGAATTGAGAGGCTAAACCTATAATTTTCTAGTTCTCAGCACTTTGTCTTTGAATGTTTTTGTGAACTCAGGTTTTTTTCTTTCATTTTTTTAATGTGTGGGATTTTTTTCTTTGTGTTTCAGACCAGCCCCTCTGCATACAGGGTGTTAATGGGTGACATTTAAGAATGCTGGTTTCACAGCACACTTATTCACTCCGTGTGTTATTGCTGGCCTCTGCTGCCACTGCCGTTCTCAACTCCACTTTCCAACATGTTAGCCTCATAATATTTAATCATATAGAGCTATTAAATCACTTTACTTTTCTATCTGGTAGGATCAAAGCTAGAAAATTATGTTCTCCCATAAGGGCTTGCATTGTGTAATGAGTCAACTAAAATATGAGGGATCAAAGCGAAAACAACAACAACAACAAAAAACCCGAGGGAATAAAATGACAGTCTCTATGACTGTTTCTAAGAGGAAAGCAAAAGATTTCTTTGGACAGTGCAATGATAAAATGTGTTTTCATATTTTGGTGTCTTGAGTTACACTGATAATTTGTTCATTTCCACCCCAAAGCTTATAATATAAGCAGTTTAGAGTAGTGGAAAGAGGAAAGTATGATGAAAACAGCACTGAACAAAGCACAGAAGCCAACATGGCAACCGTATTTCGCATATACTGTCACTCGCTGTGAGGCTGGCAGGAGATCAAGGCAATTATATACCACGGCTATACTAAAACGAAAACAAAAAGAATCCTGTGAATTCCACACTGTTAAGCTAGAGATGTGAAAAGTTGTCCATAATATATCACAAAACCTAAAAAGGTACATTAAAGTAACATTATCAATGATGCCTTAATATGTATTCTAACTATCATTATGATGGAGTTGTCATATTTAAAATCTATCATATTTGGGCATTCACTGTGTCTGGCCTTCAAGCTACAAAGCCCAGGTCCAAGGGCTTTAGAAAGGAAGGGTCCACAGTTAAAATGGGAGTCTGGTCTGGTCAGTGTGGCTCAGTGGTTGAGTGTTGACTCATGCACCAAGAGGATACTGGTTCAATTCCCGGTCTAGACACATGCCCAGGTTGTGGGCTCGATCCCCAGTGGGAGGCATGCAGGAGGTGGTCAATTGATGTTCTCTCTCATCGATGTTTTTCTTTCTCTCCCTCTCTCTCTCCAATCAATAAAAGAAAAGTTAAAAAGATACAAAAAACTGGTGGCTGGAACCAAGCAGATATTGAAACCCAGTACCCACCATCCATGTGGATGGGGCATCAAAGGCATAGCTAGCTGACTTGAGAGGGTGACCGGGAGCCATGCCAAGAGTATACGGTGAGAGGACGCATTTAAACACACAATTCCAGAGGCAAACACACTACTTAGGTATTTCAAATTAAAGCTATGAATACAATATCAGCTATCTATTATTACCATAGTTTCATAAAATAAAACATGTTTAACACTGAGATTAGAGGGAGATTATAATGTCAAGAAGAAATCTTCCCAAGGGAAGACAGTAAGCAATCTAATACTGATATGTGGATGTGTACTTAGCAAAGATCCCTCCCACCCCCCCAAGCAGAAATTAGGCGATAAACTAGCACCAGTCTATGAATTTGAACTTGGGAAAACACTACGGAGAAAACATCCAGAAATGCTGAAATTATGTAGAATAGAATGTTTTATAGTGTGTCTGTGCCTTTGTCAATAATTGGGGACTAGCTTAACAAGGCAATTTAAACAGTAGAAAGAGTAAGGCAGAAAGGATTACTGTTATATGCAAGAGAGGCCTATTTCATATAAAATTGAATGTAATCACTGACCCCATAGGTTAACATTCTGTATACTTCTGAGTATCACTGAGCATGTGTGTGTACATTTCTTAACTTCACCCCCATTTTAATTATGTTAATAAATTAGCACAGTCCTTTCTAGACAGCCTGTCAGCATATGCTTTCTATTATAGCATCTACTGTATGGAATTCTAATTGTTTTCCTATCTGCTGTCATTTCTTCTTTTAGATTGAGTCCCTGTAGAAATGGCTATGTCTGATTTCTCTTTGTATTCCCAGGGCAAAACACAGAGCCTGTCACAGGCTCACTGAATATAGGGCTCTCTAAATATTTATTGCAATAAATAAATTAGTAATGTTTAAAATAATTTTATTGCCTTTTTAAAAATAAAGAGTTAATATTTTCCAGGGATATTGCTGGGCACCACACATACAAGACATGATTAAAACATAGTTCCTGAGCTCAAGAGGCTTGGTCTAGTTGATGAGACAGACAAGCAAATAATAACAAATGTATAGTAGACTGAGTTCTACAACTTTGTAAGGATAGAGGAGGGCCCCTCACCCAGGCTGAGAGCATCAGGTAGGGGTTTCTGGGGGTAACACAGAAGATGTACTTCCTGGACTTATTAGCAGTTACCCAGGTGAAGAGAAGAGATCTGTGAGTGGGGACTGGTATTGAGATGGTCAGGTGAATGCTGTGTGTGTGTGTGTGTGTGTGTGTGTGTGTGAGAGAGAGAGAGAGAGAGAGAGAGAGAGAGAGAGAGAGAGAGAGAGAATTGAGAGGGGAGGAGTTTAAGAATTAGAGAAGCACAAGCAAGAACCTGAAGGTAAGGAAGACTTTTTATACCTCACCACCCCCTGAAGGAACTGAAAGGAGACCTGATTTGAGTGAAAAGCATATGATGTAGAAAGTAGAGAATTAGTCAGATTTGTTAGGGTGGGGACAAAATCAGATGTGTATGTTAGAAGACTCCACATGAGCTACAGTGTGGAGATGGATTGAGGTACATAAAGTTTGTGCTGGAGACTAGTAAGTACTTCAGATAAGCAATAATTCTAGCTGAATCTAGAGAGGAGGTAATATGGAAAGTCTGCAGATAAATTATTCAATAGATATTAAAGATATGTTGGTAGGACACTTACAGATCAACTCAAGGAGAATCAGTAGGAGGAATCTAGGAAAATGTTGGTGCTATAACCACAGAAGCACTAAGCTAACTATGTGACAGGCACTTTTCATATATAAATTTGTTAATCCTCAAAATGACTCTGTGAGGTGGATACTTCTATTATTCCCATGATATTAATAAGAAAACTAAAGCATAGAGATCACACAGCTGGTGAATCTAAACCCAAGAACCTGCTCTTCAATACTATACCATACTAGTATTAATGATCATTAAGACAGTGCATATAACTGGAGATAACTATCTGAAAGATAAAGATGATGAGTGTGCTTTTTTATGTCCCTCAGGCATTTGAGGATAGATGTCTAATATGTATCTAGATGTATGAGTCTGGAGTAAAAAGGATATCTGGTTGCAGATATAGAGATGGGAGACATAATGCCCAGCCAGTGTGGCTCAGAGGTTGTGTCAACCCATGCACCAAGGGGTCACTAGTTCAATTACCCATTGGGGCACATGCCCAGGTTGTGGGCCTGATCCCCAGTGGGGGCATGCAGGAGGCAGCCAATCAATGTTCTCTTTTATCAATGTTTCTGTCCTCTCTCTCTTTCTCCCTTCCTATCTCTCTCTCTCTCTCAAAAAAAAAAAAAAATAGATGGGAGACAGAAGCACATAGTTGTGAAACAAACAAATCTTTGGATGGGGATGTATTCAACTAGGGAGAGTGTACAGGCATCACTGAGTGAAGTGGACCAATAAGGGATGAAAAAAGAAAATATCTATGGAGACAGGGAAGAGAAAGTCAGGAGATCATGAGCCTGGAAGTGGAATTGTAGTAAAAAAATGAGAGAGAGAGAGAGAGAGATATTTCAGAAAGGAGCAAACAACAGAGGCAAGTGCCTAGAAAGATAAATGTGATAAGAACTAAGAAGTCATCACTGGATTTAGAAACAAAGATTCTTGGTGACTTTGCAAACAATTTCAGGGCAGGGCAGAACTTGGGCTTCAGTGCTCAGAAGAGTGAATGGGACAAAAGGAAGAGAGTGAGTGTAAACAATTCTTCTAGCTGGGAAGGCAAGTGTTAAAGATCATTTTTATATAATGGGAGGATGGTTGTGGTATAATAAAAGGAAGTGGAACTGGGTTCAAATTTCAGCTCTGCCAGCTCTTAGTTTCCTTAGTCTTTACCTTTTATCTCTACTTTTAGATTTATTATGAGGATGAGTGACTAAGTTTATAGAACACCTAACAAAAATTGGTACTTACTAAATGAGATCTGTAGCCCTCCTAAAAGTGTAAAAAGTCTGAAGACCTATAATTCTTATAATTTACTATTTGAATAGTCTGTCACATGGTAGAAAAATCATCTAAACCTTTTAAATGGGGTTTCTATTAGTTTAATCTAAACATTTAGTGTCATGAGGACATAATCTTAGTTTCATTGTTGCTATATGAATTACTTAACTTTTAAGTGGGAATCTTTAATAGTATTGAGATATAATTCACATACCATAAATTCACCCACTTTTTAAAGTGCATTGTTCAGTGGATTTTAGTATATTAATGAAGCTGTCCAACCATCCTTACAATCTAACTATAAAACATTTTCATAACCCCAAAAGGAATTCCATATCTATTAACAGTCACTCTTAATTTCCGCCACCTCCCGATCCAGCCCTAGGCACTCAGGAATCTACTTTTTGACTCTACAAATTTGCCTATTGTGGATGCATGACATATATGGAATCATAGAAATATGTGGCCTTTTGTGATTGGCTTTTTTCACTTAGTGTGTTTTCAGGGTTCATACATACTATAGCAAGTGTTAGCACTTCATTTCTTTTTCTGGTTGAATAATATTACATTGTATGGATATATCACATACTATTTATCCATTCTTTAGTTGATGGCTATTTAGACTGTTTTCACCTTCTGGCTATTGTAAAAAATTCTATGAACATTTGTGTACAAGTTTTGTGTGAACATATGTTTTTCTTTCTCTTGGGTTTATACCTAACAGTGAAATCGTTGAATCTAAATGGAGGACTCTTAAATTAATTTTTACCAACAATTTAAAACTGTACAAAATGAAAGATAACTTATTTCCCCATCCCAATCCTACTCCCCTGGGTAAACAAACAGTTCTGTTTCCTTCCAGGCTGGGTCTATGATATGTAACATTTCTTAGCATGAAGTGTTCTGAAAAATTGTGTTTACTTAGAATTATAAACTGGCATAGGAATAAAATAACTGGCACCTGACATCTCTGACCCAAGTCCTATATCTGCCACAAACTACATGTGTGACTATGTGATCTTTAGTAAGTTTCTTAATTTTGCTAGACTTACTTTCTCAATTAAAAAAAAAATGTTTGGATGTAATCTTCCCTGACCTTTCTGAAGATGTGATTCAATAATACTTAGGGCCCCAAGGATATACTATTAGCATGCTGTGATTTAATAATACTTAGGGCCCCAAGGATATACTATTAGCTCTGGGCTTATTTGTAACACAGATATCTTTCCCTTTCTTTTTCTTTGTAGTTAGAGGCAGGAGGCAGGAACATCAGAGAAATGGAATGGCAATTACCCTCATCTTACCAAGTACTGGCATAGGATTCATTAAGAGGCCTTTAGAGAGAAGAAGCCAACACTATATGCTTAGAGGAGAATGCAGGAAATACATCTAGTGCTGTGGAGCTGTGATTCGCAGGAGGTTTTTGACCAGAGGTCTATAGAAACCCTTGACCAATTGGATGCCAGCTGCTGCCGAAGACATCTCTAGACAAAGTTTTGACCAGCCTCTATTCTGATTTCCCATAGTCACTATTCCCATCCCTTATGTTGTAATTTTTTAACTTGGGTGTTTTACAAAAGTAGAGCATCTTCTGAGAAAGAACTGATGCTTCAGAAACTAAATATTTATGCTGCTCAATGAAGGAAAAGTCTGTCTGTCTTTCTGTTTCTCTGCTGGAGAGCGTCTAGATTAGAGGCTAATTTTATGTGTCACTAGGACCCCAGAGGAAAGGCTCTAATATGCAAATCAGGTCAGGGAATCTGACAGGGACTAGAACAGAATTTCTATGGAAGATAAGAGGAGAAACAGGGAAGGCAACCGTCCTCGCCTGGGGGAAAATGCCCCAGCTGACCACACGTTCCACATGGTACCTGTCAAAAGGGTCTCAGTGTTGTAGCATGAGACTTCCAGTTGAGGAGTAGCCATCCAGGGTAGAAATGAGAAGCTACTCCTCAAGCTCCCGACAGACATTGCCCAGTTCCTGAAAGTCTGGTCTAAACATGGAGTGGCAGTATGGACGGTAGTGGAAGAGGAGATGTTCCTCTGAAATAACATTCTAAGGGGTTGGGACAGTGACAAAAGTGAGAAGACTAAGTAATTTGTTATAAATGAGAAGATTCCTACGTGCAAACAATAGAAAAAGGTTGTTCTGTAAGAGATGGAAATGGTACAGGACAATGCATAAATCACTAAGAAACTGCATAGAAGGAAAAGAGAGTCTCAGAATCCCAGCAATTGTACTTGTGGAAATCTGGTCACAGACCCTCTGTTCACTCACAGCCCCTTTCCTCATGTTCAATATGTACCTAAGGCCTATCTACAAAAGACATAGATTCCAGTGACAGCAAGAACTGATCAAGTAATTCATCACACGAGACTGGGGCGAGCCGGAAGGAAATCTGGGCTATCGCTTGACTCTCAGACTTCACATGAAAAAGGTCTGAATGCGTAGAAACCAAAGAATACCAACCTATAAGTGTAATATCTAGAAAATCAGAATGGATCCAAAATACATAAAGCTGGAAGCTAAGTAAAATTCACATGGATTTGAAAAATGCAATCCATAATAAATTTCTACTTTTTCTATTTTTACATTATCAATAGCTGTCACACACACACACACACACACACGCACACCCCCCTCTGGGTCGAGTGGTCCCTAAATATCTTGAGAATAGGGTTTAGTTATGTCTGGATTGTGTATCTCCAAGAAGTATCAACCATATAATAGGCGTTTAACATATATTTGTGATCTGAGTGACAGTTTTCTCATCTAGAAGGCAGAAACATTAGATTAAGTTGTTTCTAGAATATCTTCCATCTCTGAATGGAAGATATTAGCTTCGAGTTAATTCTTAACCTATACGTTTGACAGAATTATATTCTTATAATTATGTCAGATGCATTAGAAAGAAAGCAGAGCATTAGAATAAATTTGAGAGAGATGAAAATAACGAAGAGAAATATGGTTCTCATTTCTTACCTCCATCCTCATTCTCAGTCTGGGCTAACCTATTCTGTCAGGCAGGTTGTTCATGAGAACACTTGGCCAAGGGCATGAACTAGGGCTGAGATCCAGTCTGACCTGTTTGCCATATCACATTTGGGTCCTGGGACATTTTGTCCTTCATCCAGAAAAAGGGGAGTCTTTTGAAAAAATTTAGACAAAGGCTCTGGCTGGCTTAGATAGGTCCAGTATACCCTCCCCCCTTTTAAAGGAAACCATAAAACTCCTCTTTATTCTCTAATGTATTTATTTTCTCTGGAATAGAGTGATCTTAGGTTTTAGTATTCAATTTGGAACACACATCCTGCTGACTTTAAAAACCCTACTCAAGAGACGCTTTCAACTTTATATAAGCTTATGGTCTACGGAACTAAATTAAAATATTGAAATAGAAGATTTACTTTCTCTGCTCTGAGAGGTAAATTTTGATCCCTAATCAAAACAAACTTCTACATTTTAAAATACCTAAGTCTCTCTATAAACATAAGTAGTGTTGCACAGCCCTTCCCCCCATGCTGCCAACCCTGACATTCACCTCCCTTTGCAACTCACTGGGCTTGTCATCAGGCTATAAATGAAAACAGCCTTTTATGATAGTATTTTGATAAAAATTTATTCCTACCTCAGCCTGAGGTCTCTATTTAGGGGGTCATAATATGTCATTTAATAATAATAGCTAATGTTAATGGGGCACTTCATATTTGTCAGGCATTGTTCTTAGCACTTTCTATAGAACCTCACTAAATCCTTATAGCAACCTCATGAAATGAATACTACAATTACTGCTATTATACGGATTAAGATACAGGAGCTCAGACTAGTTGTTATTTGCCCAAGTTTATACAACTAGGAAGTTGTGGAGACAGGATTCTAACCCTAACATTCTAATATATTCATTATCTATTTTTCTGTCTGTCTATCTATCTATCTCTCTATCTATCATCTATTGAAATTTGACTATAGTTAAATAAGGTGTACTTTTTTCTCAAGTAGATTTTAATACTTGAGGAGTGTTATGTATGACAAGAACAACGTTTAATAAATATTTATTGAACATATTTAAAAGCACAGATTCTGGTGCCAGCCACTTAGATTCAAATCCGATCTGTGTGATAGACCTCAATTTCTTCACTTGGAAAACAGGGATAATAATAACAAACACTTTCCTGTGGAGATGAATAAGCTAATTTGTATAATGTAGAACCTGGCAGGTAATAAGATTATATAAATGACAGCAATTGTTTTCTCCTCTTCCTCCTCCATCATCTTCATCTTCATTATCACCACCATCATCATCACTATTACTTTTAGTACTACATGACAAGAACCATTTTTGGCACAGGGAATACAACAGTAAATAAAACAAAGATCTTGCTCTCATAAAAATCAATATTCTAGGTCCTAATGTACTCAGTTTCAATTAGCACATCTCTGTTTCCATTTGTTAGTTAAAATACGTACGTTTTCTATAAAATTTGGACAACCACACCTACCCCAAAGGCTGTTGTGAGGATAAAGTGAGATAGTACATATAAAAGTTTAGAACAGTGCTAAACACACAAAAGCCCTCAGTGCATGCTAGTGGTTTTAATTAGTATCTATGTTGTGGGTGTTATGGTCTAATGTACTGTCTTGACTCTTTCTGAGTTCTTCTAACTTGTTGCTGTACTGATTTTACCTAGCATTTTCTCACAGCTACTGCCTCCATACATGACTGTTTTTGAAATTATGCTTATTCTTCAGTGTCTTCTTTTTACCCACTAACATAATGATTACTAAATTGAATATAAAAATTGTTCCCCAAACAAAAAATATATACTAAAATTAAGGGAAAATATTCCTAACATCTCAGATAGATATAAGGCATTTGGCTCTTTTTTAAAAAAATCTTCACCCAAGGATATTTTTTCATTTATCTTCAGATAGAGTTGGAGGGAGAAAGAGAGAGAGAGAGAAACATCGATGCAAGAGAGACACATCAATTGGTTGCCTCCCGCATGACCCCGACCAGGGCTGGGAACTGAACTGTTACAGAGGAACATGCCCTTGACTAGAATCAATCCAGAAACTCTTTGGTCCACAGGTGGACGCTCCAACTGCTGAGCCAAACTGACAAGGGCTTGCCTCTTTTTTTAAAGCAAATAAACTAAATCTAGATAGTTTAATCACAGAGTTTTATTTGAATATCACAGAACAGGAATTTTGGAATAAGATAAAACTTGTTCTTTTTTCAGTTCACCCAACCTTCCCATGTTCGACATACCCACCAGGGTTGAGAAGAGTGAATGGGAGCATTTGGAACAGCTTGAGTTCCCTGTTTTCCTTCCTTCTTTACACTATACAGTGTAATTTTAAATGGGCTCTTTAAAAAATCTTGAATTCTTAACAAAAGAACATTTCCACCTTAATATTTTTTTAAAAGTGAAGGGCAACAGTAAATAACATGTTTTAAAAATGGTATCTACATAAAGACGTCATTAATTTCAAACCAGTGTGAACCCTTGCATATATCACAGTGCAGAGAGAAGAGGCTATAAAATGGAATATGGCAAGAGCAGCCTCTGTGACTTTGTGGGAGATAATCTCTCTTTATATTCCTTAATTCAAATTGGGCTTACCTGCTTCTTATGGTCTCAGGAGAGTTACCTGCACTGATAAATATTTTCACCTGATCTGTGATAACACTAAAAATAAATATACACGAGTTCAAGGCTTGCATGTAAAAATAAGCCTGTGACAATAATCAATAACTAATGTGGATAGTGACTAGAAGAAAATTCGTTTGCTCCATAGCCTTTGATCTTCGCAACAATCCTTTGAGGAAAACAGCACAGATGTGATTATTTCCCCCCTTTTCTCATGAGTGAATAAAAGCTCTGAGGGAGCTTTGATGAAGGGCTTAGCTAAATGCATGTTATCCATGTGGCTGGAGGAAGGCCTTGGATCTAGACCGTCTGGACAAATCTGGACACCCCCTGGCTTCTCTTTGACACGAGGTGGCCACCATCTCAAACAAGAGACCTTTAATATACTTAGCCTACATTTTTTTCTACTGAGTTTTCCTCCACAGTTTTATATTTGAATACATTTATTGTGAACAAGAGTACCCACTGCCTCTGAGAGAAGGTCATTTCATCACCTTCTAGTGAGTCCCCCAAGCAAGAAAATTCTCTTTGAATCAAACACTAAGTACCACCTGTTCTATTTGATAAATAATTCTGGATCCATTCAGAACTCTATCATTACAGCTTTGATTCAGTTCTTCATGATTTCTACTGTAGTGGATACGCTAACTAGTTTCCCTGCTTTTAAACTCTTTCCACACAGCTGAGTGATCTTAAAAGCATAAATCGAAGTATGCTTTTGCTCAGCTATGAAGCTCTTCAACAGCTTCTCACTACTTACAGGAGCAAGTTCCAAATCCTCAGCTTGGTAAGTAAAGTCCTCTAAGATATGCAGCTTCTCATGTCGCCACCTTGATCACCCACTCTGTAACCTTTAGCCACAATGAACTCCTGGGAGCCCCAGAGTGCACGTGCTCTACACACTGTGAGGCTTAACTCTGTGCTATTCCTTTTACTTGGGACACATTTCTTCCCTCCTCCAACTGATAAGCTCAGTGTCTTTCTGAAAACGTCACGTGATTCCTCCTCTGCTTAGACACTCATTGGTACTTCTATTATGACATTATTATGTCTAGAAATTATATTTGATTTTGGATATACTGACTTTGAAACAGTTAAAACATTAAAGGCCCACGTAAGTTTTCTATTGTTTTGCAACAATTCAAAGCTTGCCAAAGATAGGCTACCATGACATGTGACAGGTCTTGTGAGACAAAGATCTTGCTCTATGTCCCCACACTGGGAATGGCTTGAGCCTGCCAACTTTTACAAAGAGAGAATTATACCTGGATTTTGAGCTCTGTAGGTATACTAGCAAATGGACCTATGAAAAGGTAAGGGTAAATTTCCCATAAATAATACTTTTTGTAAGTGATTAGGAATTGAAACAAGGCGTGAGTGGGGAATATTTCTGTGTGTATGTTCACAGCTCTGCAAAAGGGACAGTCTAAGATCAGGCTTGCTTCCATCACCACCTCTTCTTCTAGTCTGACTTTAGACCTAGTAGGTACCCTGGAGAAACTGAGGGCCTTTGGCAGATATAAATCAATCACAACACAGTGATGAATTCTTTATTTACATGTCTTTGAACTCTTTAAATGGAAGGACCAAGCCTTATTCACCTCTGAATCCTCAGCATCCTGGATAATTTCTGGTACCTAACTGAAGTCTCATGAATATATATTCCTCAATGAGTGAAGATATTTTATGATTACATAATGCCTCAGAGTCCATTTCTGATTCAGAAATCTGCCAACATATTTTAATTAGCCTTCATCTGGCCTTTGTCTCTGATTATCAACTACAAAATAACAATAATTAGGACCAGCAATGTAAAAGGATGAATGAAAATATGCATACATGTTGAGAAAACAGATCAGAATATTATTCTCCTTGACCTAGGAATATCAAAAGCTGAGTAATTTACCAAATATAAAACCAATTATAACATCAAAAAACTACCTTAACCAAAAAAAAAAAAAAAAAGAACAAAAAGACATACATGACAAGCAGGAGCCCAACAGCAGTCCCCCTTGTTTTCCACAGAGCTCCAAGGGTCAGCTCCATTCCGGGCTCTGCCCATTTCTTGTTTTCGCAAGGTCTGAAAAGTCAATTACTCTAAACACAATCTGCGTTCAGCCTTACGAACTGGCACTTTGCCAAGTAATTTAAAGCGCTTTCCCAAGGAAAACTTACAATTTCTCTGTTTTCCTTTAGTTGATGTTACAGAAGTAAATTGTGTATACAATTAATTCATCCCTGGATGTTTGCTATCAATTCAAAGAGCTGAGAATTGGGGGATTCCCATTGAAATGCAAAGAAAACAGATGGCTGCTTTCTCCCAGCTTCTGCTGACTGGCCTCCATTCTTTTGAATGCTGATTAGAAATTAAACTGGTACATAAGTGGTTTCACATGCTAACTTCCACAGAGGTAGCTCATATCTTAATCTGAAACAGTAATTGCTGTGTCAATATGTGCCTGCTTCTGAAATATACTGGAAATTCTCAAAGGCTAGGCATTATTTTAAACATTTTCTTTGGTTGGCTTTTTCAGTTTATATCCTTGTAAAAGTTGTCTTAATATAGTTATCTTGCACTTTGTCAGAGCTTGATAAATCTTGGTTGAATGAATTGATGCATACATTCTTATAATATCATTTTCAGGACAGAATATTTCCAAATTTTAGCAAGAGTAGATAAGACGGACCCATGAAGGGATTGGGTTCCTCATCATTACTGGAGTTTGGTCAGGGCTTGTTTATCTAATTCTAAGTTCTCATCCACCTCTGCGATTCTATGTTATTTATGTTAAAACAGTGAAAAAATCAAGTGATGGTGTCATGAGCGGAACTAGAATCCTTGAACTTGTAAAAGAATATATTGGCCCCATTTCAAGAAACATCTGCTTCAGAGACATTTTCCATTGAAGAACAAGTAAAAAATCTCTGAAAGAAATTTCTCAGTCTTCATGAAGAACTGACAGTTACCTAATGAATCTATAATGTGGACACTGACCATCAAGATCATTTAAGGGAAAAGTATAATACACAAAGTGAGCCTCTCATGTGTTCTTATTTGTTTACACTTGGATTCATTTATTCATGGAGTTGTTTTATGTACCTACTGAGAACTGAGTAAAGATAGCTTGAACCATGACCTGTTCCTGGAACAGATGTCTATCTGTTTGTCTGCCTGATGATGTTATTTCTATGTTTATTCAGTCACTCAATAATTGTGAGCTCCTGCTGTGCCAGGCACTATGCTAAATGTTAAGGATATAGCAGCTCACAAATCAGACACGATTCCACTCAATGAGCTTACAGCATAGAGTGTAAAACAGGCATTCAGTTTAAAATCACATAAATAAATGTACAATAATAAATTGCTTGAGTCTTATGGAAAAGAGAGAGAGAATACAACAGGGAACCACACTTGCTCTTTCAGAGAGCTTCTCCAAGGAAATGTAATTTAAGTTTAGATCTAAGATGACCAGAAGTTTACCAGGCAAAGAGCTTTCCAGTTTGAGGAAAGAGCATGTGTGAAGCACTTGAGACAGGAGGAGATTTGGTGCATTTTGTGAATGTAAATAACATGGTCAGCAAAGGGAAGATGTCTCTGAGGCAGGCAGGGTTGAAATCATGCATAGCTTGGATGCTCTGTTAATGAATTTGCATTTATACTAATGCAAATGGAGAGAAATAGATTTGATCTGTATTTTTACAGATCACTTTGGATGCACTGAGAATAAACCAGGAGGGCAATAATGGAAGTGGTGAGACCAATCAGGAGCTATTATAGATGGGAGATGATAGAGGCTTTGATTAAAGTGGAAATAGAAGTAGAGAAGAATAAATAGGTTTGAGGTACACTTTGGAGGTAGAATCAATAGGCCTAGAAGATTGATTAATGATGGATTAGAGGGAGAACAAGGTGTTAAGTATAATTCTCAAGGTTTTGGCTTGGACAATGGGGTAAATGTATGTGCCATTTACTGAGTTGGGAAGCATGAAAGGGGAGCAAGGTGGGGTGAAATCAAGAATTTTAGTATCAGTGTACTGGTGGTAACACAACTAAAATGTGTGTGTGACTTTATTTTCTAAAAGTGAAGAATACAATATGCAAAGAGGAAAGAAAAAGGGGGACAAATAAGGAGACAGTTTGAGTAAATACAAAATAAAATTCCCAAAGGGGTGATGGAAGGTAGGGGTAGGGACTGAATGCATCTCAGGATTGCTGAGGGTGTGCAATTTGAAAACGACATATTTGACATTATACTGTAATTTTTTAATTTTGGGGAAAAAAAACCATGTTCATAACACAGATTATAGAAAGTAAACTAAAAAGAATCCTATCTGGTGGGTATACACAAAAGGTAGACCGTATCACCTGCTTATTGGCTTCAGTGAGTTTTTATAGAGGGATGCATCAAAATCCCCAATGGAATGCAAGGAATGTATCATTTATGTTCATCATAAAAGAGCACAGGTTAAAGAAAAAATGTATTGACACCCAGCCAGAAGAAGGGAGATGAGAAGGCAGGATATAAACAGAGAAAGGAGAGTAAAGGAGAAATGGGTGGAGACTTTTTCCAGCAAGCAAAACATCTCTGCCATCATGCCTGTGCCGATGCAGGTGCTAATGGTCAGCTGGGTTTGAATCCCAGCCCTTTCACTTATTAGTGGATGCTCTTGAGCATGTCACGTAACTTCTCAAGCCTCAATTTTCTCATTTTTTAAAAATGATAATGATAGCATCTACCTCATAAGGTGATTGTCAGGGTTAAAAGAAATAACTCATAAGAAGTGCTTCACAGAATGCCTGGCACAGAGGAAGAGCTCAATAAATGTTAGCTGCCTTTCTGTAGTTGACTGTAGATGCATAATGACTAGAAAGTAGTTGTAGGTGTGTGTACCTTCTCACTTCCCCTTGCCTATGGTGACTTTGCTCTCTTAGGTTCAAAACTGTATAATTCACTGTATCAAAAAAAGTTTTTATGATTTGTTAAAAATATAGGAGGATATAATTAATATTTATAAGGCATTCTAAAATATTATTAGGATTTAATTATTGCAAATTAGTGGGAATGCCCCATCTGACTACATAGCCAAAAATATGTCTTCTCATTTATTTCTAGAAATGTTAGATATCATTAAAAATTTGCTATTTAACTCCTTAGGGAGTTCAGTAATTGACTTCCAAACTTATTCTTTGAAAATACCAAAAAATAGAGATAATGTTCTGAGATCCTCTTGATATATTCTTTTTTTTTTTTATTTTTATCCTCACCCAAGGACATTTTTTCATTTTTTTTGTTCAGGTAGAGTGGGAGGGAGAGAGAGGAACAGAGAGAGAGAGAGAAACATTGATGTGAAAGGAACACATTGAGTGGCTGCCACCCGCACGACCGACCGGGGCCGGGGACAAACTGCAACCGAGGTATGTGCCCCTAGCGGGAACCGAACCCGGGTCTCTCAGGACCTCAGGTCAACGCTCTAACCGCTGAGCCAAACCGACCAGGGCGATATATTCATTTTTTACTTTAAATCCATAAAATCTATATTTTCTTAGCCCTATCAATATTATGAAGACATATAAAAATATCCTATCTTAAAAAAAAACTATGTGAGCATCCCATTGTATCTAGGATCTCACAATTGAGGTCTCTCAATTTAAAATGAATTGGAACTACTTGTGGAACACTGGATTCTCTTTTCGTTTCTGCTCTTATCTCTCTCTGACTTTGGTTCCTATGTAAAAATATAGTTTTATTATTTACCATACATATGCTCTAGAATATTAATGCAAAATTACGTTCAAGCTTTAGATTTAGAACAATTTGTTTACAAAATTATGAAAAGACTCAAAGCATTCTAAGGTAAAATCTGGAGTCCACATTTATTAGCGATACCATACTGAGGGCAATGCCTTAACTTCTTTAAACTTTGTTTTATATATATATAAATAACTAATAATGGGAGTTACTAAATAAGAGAATATATGTAATTACCTCACTTGATATCATACTGTGACAGTTAAGAATAAATTCTTTGTGGTTAGATAGAACCAGCTAATTATATAGTTTTGGACAATTTGTTTAGTGGACCAAAGATTCAGTTAAATGATGGCACTAACTTAACTTTTAATGAAAATATTAAATGGTGATAATTGTATCTACTTCTTAGGCTATGTTATGCCTGGAACATAATAAGTGTTTACTAAATGTTATCCAAAAATATACTTAATAAATGTTCTATTTTATCCTCTGATTGAGGGAAATATTGCTACTTAAATTTCAAAACTAATTCTTCAGGAAAAATGTAATACCTTATTAAAAATGCATGGGAACCAAGAACATTGGAGCATCATGCGAGCATGTCTGAGTGCTCTGTGAACACACCAGGAAACAAACAAGGCAATGTCCTTAATTCCTCCCATTGCACCAAGGGGGCAGGACATCTCTCCACCTTGAGGAAGATGTCGAGTGCAAGAGAAGTGAGCAGAGGCGGATGCCACCCATTCTCTCACGGGGGAAGCACATGCAGTTCGAGAAGATGAAGTGAGGAAGCGCATGCAGTACCTGGTCATCTCAGAGTCAGGGAGCAGGCCTAGGTGGTAGTGGGGGTAGGGAGCTGAGAGAAGGAAGCTTTTGTCACACTCAACGGGGGAATAGTGCCTGGGAGAAGCAGGCTTATCACATAGTTTGTTCACAGTGCTGTAAACTGGTTCCGGAGGCCTGGTGATACAAGAGGAAGAGAAAATGTTGCATGGTTAGCACACATACCGACCAACTGTGTACCTAGTAGCATTTCACCATATGCAAAAGTAGAAATCCAAAACAATGCTATGGGCTTCCTAAGGCCTAAGTTAAGAGTCTTTTAGGAAACAGGATCTCTGGTTAGAAATGGGAACTTCAGCTCACATTTGGCATGACGAAAATTCATATGCCAGATACCTCAGTAATGTAATAATCAATCTATAAATTCCATGCCTTTCTGGATAGTCCAGTCTGAAACACCACACCTTGGGATTGTCTGACATGGCTTCTTTTAAAACTTCAGTCTTGTCCTAAATGTATACTTTACAAAGACGTTCATTCCTTGACCATTGTGGCCTAGACATCCTGTTATTTTTCGTACCACATATTTCACTTTATAATATTTTTTCTCAGTATGAAATAATCTTCCTTGTTGGTTTGTTTTGTTTAATTTATTATTGACACTGCCGCTACACCATAAATTTTATGAAGACAGAGACTTCATTTGTTTTGTTAGCCACTAAAATAGAGTCTGGGACACAGTCCACATTCTATAAATATTTATTGAATGCCTGCATAAATAAATGTATGCATACAACTTTTCACATATATTGCAATTTTTTAGGAGGGGATTTGGGGGTCGGGTGGATTATATTGACCTTACCTAGGAATCTAATAGCTTGTATGATCTAGGTGTTTCTTCTAAATACTTATTTGTAGACTATCCCCCAACAGTTAATTTCATAGCGTTTTCTACAAATAGGATACTGATTTCAGTAAAATTTCTATTAAATGAATTAATATAGGGATACTGAAACATTATCTAAAGTAGCAACATTTTTATAGTTATAACTTACAACCATACATAATATGAAAAGATAAATTGTACCTATAATTTTTGGTCAAAGATCCATGTACTAAAAAGTCCTTGATTATTAAAAAAAAATAATAATAATCCCACAGCTCTATTCCCCACTTTTAACATATCTGAAATTGCTACCAATATCTTCCACTTAAGGTAAGAACTGAAAGATATAAATGTAAATGGAAGAACTATCTAGCAGCCTGGGTCACAGACCCAGGAAGAGTAAGCTTGACTGAGAAGGTAGGAACAGATCAGGGAACAGGGCTGAGAACACCCTTTGGGGCCACAAGGCCCCAGAGGCAGCAAGTGGTGGTCTCATGCCTGAGCAGAGGTCCAGGGAGTGTAGGCGGCAAACTCTGTGAAGACACAGTCCATGCTTCTGTTGCTCTATCCTCCAACACGGCCCCTAATGTATAATAGGTGCTCAATCAATGCTTCCTAAGCTGATTGAAGAGGGAGAGCAGGGAGGAAAAAAGAACAAGCAAAGTATTAAGAGCAAACTTTACCTAATTTATAATATTGTCTTCAGCCAGTCTTGGCGCAGACACACTGTCTAGAGAACTGGATTCTTCCCTAACACAAAGCTTTCCACCTCACAGAAAGAGATGTCTTGATCTGTTTATTCTGTGCAACACTGTGGAGGGGCTGAGGATTGGGTAGGAGAAATTCAGAGGCCTATTTTGTCCTCCAGAATAATGATCTCAGTGATAGAATGAGGTACTTGACAATAGAGTCAGCTTGTTCTATCCCAGTGGCTAATATGGTAATACTGAAAAATAGAATTTAAGGTTTCTTAAATGAGATAACCAAAATTGTTCTTACTTTAGGGAAGTTGGAATATATTTAGTTAAGTACTCCATTTTCAGAAAAACCTAGCAAGTTTATAAATTTCTGTTTATCAGTTATACCTACATACAATTTGGTAAACACCAGACCTTAATAAAGGCAGCTGCAAACATTCTTAAAAAGCGTTTTCTTAAATCAGTATTTATAATTCACTTTGTGTGAAATGATATAAAAGGAAAGCTACTTTCTGTTAGCTAATGAAAAATGTCTTTCAAAATAGTCAGATTAGAGACTATTTGTGATTTGGGGAGAGCCTGTTTTTGCTTCATTGATATGTTCAACTTTATGAAGATATGCACACATTTCTCATGGTCTTGGAGACAGAAAGACCCGCAACGCTGATCAGATAAAGAAAGTCACCTTGGGAGATGACAGTCTTTTCTGCACCTAAAATGTGCCTGCCCACACAAAAATTCAGCTTGAAAGGGCTTTGTATTAACGAGCTGCATAAAGATCAATCAAACGAGAAATGAGGGAGCATGTACAAGTTCTCTGGGAATTACTCTGGGTAGGTTATCACAAGGTTGACTCCCAAACATCCATGTACTCCTTTTTCTTAGTAATAGAAACCCAATTTTCCACTTGTCACTTCTCCTGTAGTAAAGACTTTATTTCTTGGCCTCCCTTGTAGACAGATGTGGCCCATGAAGATGTTCAGCCCAATGTGATTTGAACAGAAAGGTTTCATGAGACTACTGAACTGACTGCTTCAAGGGAAGCTGATTTTGTTGGTACCCCTGCAATTTTGCTCTCTTCTACTGCCTCTCTCTCCTGACCTGGAATCGATGCATGATGGCTGGAGCTTCAGTGGTCATCTTGGACCATGGAGCAGCCTTGAGGATGAAAGCAAACATCACTAGTAGAGTATAACATCAGAGCCTGTGTCACTGAAGATATAGAGTGACGCTACACCACCTCTGGACTACATACCTCTGGATTTCTTTTGTATAGGATAAAAAGAAACTACCTTGTTTAAGCTAGTGTCATTGTTTTTGTATATAAACAGGACCTACTATTAACAGACACACTCTTACGAAATGTAAGACCATTAATCTAATACAAAGAAATAACTCTAGATAGGGTCTGCCACAAGGTGCTGATACATTTAATTACGCCACAGTTTCATCTAACACCTTCTGTATACACAGAAAAAATATAAAGAATGCTTTTTTTCTGACTATAAATTTAAAGTGTATGACTATTTAGAGAACTCACTGCATCTTTGTTCAAAAATATTACATATATAACGTGGTAGCAAGTCTAACCTGCTGGCACAGGGCCTAAGAATAAAGGAACTGATGACTTCTTTTAGGCCATAAAACATTTTCATGATGATGTCATTTCAGTAACATTGTACTTTCTGCCTAGGAGGGCTGATTCAATTTTCTTAGTCTGATGTTGACTCGACAGACCAAGAAAATGATGTTACCAATTTTCCCCTAGTCCTTTTTACCTCAGTAGCACTATATTTTGAGACAAATGATCAGAATCAAAGCTGGCTAATACATATCTTAGGGGAAAAAATCCCTACTTAAATTGTACTCAACTAAATCAAGGGAAAATGTTTTACTCTCTAAACACTATAATAAATTCAAGACAAAAAAAACGAAGCCTTGTATATTGCACACTGTTGAATTCTTGAGACTTTTATCTGCGTCTTTTGGAACCATCTTATGGGTGTAATATTATTTTATGACTCATGAGTTTAGCAGATTTGGTATTTGGAGGAAACTTAAATATATTAGATTTTAGAAAGAAGCCCTTATTTCTTTGCCTACTGTCACTTCCAGAATTGTTTCATAGTGGATTGATTCCTTGCCTAAATATCAATATTCATGATTCATACACAGCCTTGTCAATGCAGAGCTACAGCTACTGATATTGCAGGCTCATTTTTACCTATCATTCAGTCTTTCATTCCTTCTCTATTTATTTCCATGTCATTTCATAAGTCACTGGCTAAAGAACAGATGTATCAAATACAGTTTCTTTTCTTGAGAGAACAGTTGTTATATCAGAAGATGGGTGGAAAAAAACATTAAAAATAAAACCACTCGACAAACTTGACTAAGCCTTGTTGCAATAATGACAACATCCTCTTGCAATCAAACAACTAAATTAAAAATGTCAGCAACAATAATCAAAACAGCATGGAAATGGCAGAAAAACCAACAAGCAGACCATTAGAGCAGAATTGAGAGCCCCCAAATAAACCCACATATATTGGGGCAGATAGTTTGTGACAAAGGAGCCAAAACATACAAAGGAAAAATGAAAGCCTCTTCAATAAATGGTGTGGGGATAATTGGAAACTACATGCAAAAGGACGAAACAGGACTGTTGGTCACCATACACAAAAATTAACTAAAAGTGGATCAAAGCCCTAAATGTAAGACCTGAAACAATAAAATCATAAAAGAAAACAAAGGTACTAAACTTCTGGACATTGGTCATTGAGAGGATTTTATGCATTGGATCTCACAGGCAAAAATAAATGAATGGGACTATATCAAACTAAAAATCTTCTGCACAGCAAGAGAAACCATCAACAAAAATAGTCAACCATCAGAATGGGAGAAGGTTTTTGCAAACAACACCTCTAATAAGGGGTTAATATCCAAAATAAATAAAGAACTCATACAATTCAACAATAAACAAATAATCCAATTAAGACATGGGCAAAGGACTTGAATAGGCACTTCTCCCAAAAATGACATACAAATGGCCAACAGATATTTTATAAAAAAAATTTTTTTCTTTATTGATTTTAGAGAGAGAGGAAGGGAGAGGGCGAGAGAACATGGACTGGATGCCCCACACTGGGGATCAGGCCTATAACCTGGGAATCGAACTGGCAACCTCTTAGTGCATGGGTCAGTGCTCAACCACTGAGGCGCACTGGCCAGGCACCAACAGATATTTTAAAAGATACCACTTCACATCTGTTAGAATGGCTATTATCAACAAGACAAGTAATAGCAAGTGCTGGAGAGGTTGTGGAGGCAACCCTCATTCATTGCTGTGGAAATGTAAACTGGTACAGCCACTATGGAAAACAGTATGCAGTTCTTCAAAAAATTAAGAATACAGTTACCATATGAGCCTTCAATTTCTCTTCTGGGTATCTACCTGAAAAATTTCAAAACATATATTCATTAAGATATATGTACCCCTGTGTACACTACAGCATTATTTATCGAGGCCAAGACAGAGAAACAACCAAGTGTCCTTCAATATATGATTGGATAAAGAAGATGTGGTACATATGTACAATGAAATACTACTCAGTCATAAGAAAAAGTGAAAAATCGACATTTATGACAACATGAATGGATCTTCAGAATATCATGGTACACAGAATAGGTCAACAACCTACAATATCCCTCACATGTGGGATATAAAACAGAAAGCAACAAATAAACAAAACAGACAAACAAACAAAAACCCATAGACACAGACAATGTATGGTGTGCCAGAGGGGAAAAGGAATGGAGGAAGGTAGAAAAAGGACAAGGTGGCCCGGCAGGTGTGGCTCACTGGTTGAGCATTGACCCATGCATCAAGAGGTTGCCGGTTCGATTCCCAGTCAGGGCACATGCCCAGGTTGTGGGCCCAATCCCCAGTGTGGGGCATGCTGGAGGCGGCCAGTCAATGTTCTCTCTCATCAATGTTCCTATCTCTCCCTTCCTCTCTAAAAAATCAATAAAGGAAAAAAAAGAAAAAGGGCAAAGGGGATCAAATATATGGTGATGGGAGGACATTTGACTTTGAGTAGTGAACACAATGCAATATGCAGATGATGCATTATAGAACTGTACGTTTGAAACCTATAAAATTTTATTAACCAATGTCACCCCCAAACATTTTATAAAATTTAAAAAATGTCAGAGATAATCTCCTTTCAAGTAGTATAAACTGGGTTCATATTTGAAGATTTCTGCCTGCTAGCTTCATTACAACCCTAGAATTCTAGCATATATTATATGCTATCTAGGCCCCAGTACAATACCCAGTAGGTAGGACAGCAAGCCTGGTCTGAACATAGGGGATGGCACACAGTTGGAATTTGAGGAATGTTTCCTTGAATGAATAGAAAATTTATTTATTATTATTATTTTACCATTCTCCATTGAGAGAAATGAGAAAAGAAGCCCTAAATTATTTTGAATATCTTAGTGAGGTTTAAAAAGTTAGGCCATCATTAATTCTCACAGATTATACCGAACCGAAACCCCAATGTTTTCAATTAGAAGTGACAGCTTTGAGTACTTGGTGTGCATGGTCTGTCTACTCTCAGAGGGATGGGCTTCATGTATGTGCAAGTCTGGGTGTCACAATACCTGCCCCCAGTTACTATGAGAGTCACCCCATGGGCATGGGGCTCCTCAAAGATGTCTCAGCCCTGAGTTCCAGAAGGCCTAAAGCAGCACTCAGCATTCTTAGTATTTTCCCGCAGTTTTACTCTGTGATCTCTCTGACAGACAGAAAAGTAATGCCAATTTGTGAGCTGTCACGGGGATCTGGGTGGCAGATACAGACGCCACCATCACCTCCAATTACTCAGTAAAGAAGTGCCATGGGAAATGGCTGGCAGCAGTGTGAATCAGCCAGTCAACACTGAAAGGGCCTTTTATTTTATTATATAAACCTCCAGAGTCACCTAGGTCAGAAGATAATGAATATGTAAATCCAATCTGAGGTGCTTACTGTCCCTCTTCATTCTGTGGATGTCCCCAGAAGAGAGAAAAAGGAGAGATTTCAGTGGAATCTTTAAGTGAATTTATAAACAAATCATTTATCTTGTTGTCCACTTATTAGGGGCCAGAGATAAATGGCTTTATAGTCTCCAGTGCTGAGCCATCAGCATATATTTGCATATCGATGGGTTTATAATTACAGGCTCTTGTAGCATGTAATTAGCACGCCCTGGCCCTCTGTGATCTCTCTTCTCTAAACTCCATTAGCACTTGCTATTCTGTTTCCTTGGCATTTTCTTTTTAAAAAATTTTTATTCATTTTTAATTGTTTCAAGTATTACAGATGTCCCTCCTTTCCCCCCATTGACCTCTTCCTCCCTGCTCCTATCCCCCTCCTACTTTCCCCATATTATTGTCTGTGCCCATTGGTTGTGCATATATGTATATAAGTTCTTTGTTTTATCTTTTTCCATTCCTTCCTGTGCCCCCACCCCCATCTCTCTGAGGTTTGTCAGTCTGTTCCCTACTTCCATGACTCTGGATCTATTTTGGTCAACAGTTTATTTTGTTCATGATATTCCCTAAATAAGTGAGATCATGTGGTACTTGTCTTTCTTTGACTGGCTTATTTTGCTCAGCACAACACTCTCCAGGTGTTTCCATGTCATCTCAAAGGGTAAGAGATATTTCTTTTTTACAGCTGCATAATATTCCGTTGCGGAAATGTACCACAGCTTTTTTATTCACTCATCTACTGATGGGCACTTGGGCTGTTTCAATTACTGGTCCATAATATTGCTATATTAGAGGGAGGTGTATCATTTAATTCCATTCTAAGAAAAACTACCTTGCCTGCAAACTACCTTTTCATTTGCTCAACTTGACTTCAACCCAACTCAGTCCTCCCCTAGCCAAGGTTTCTTATACTAGGATTGGGCTCCTGATTTTGTAAATATGACATATATGGATACTAGGGGAATAAAAAAAGCTAGGCCAATGGGATTCTCCTGTGGAATATGAATAAAGAGTAAGAAAAATTAATTATCAGCTGGTAGCACAAGGGAAAAACACACAGATGTAGAGGGTAGCTGTAGCTGTGTCCACTAACCACAGAGCATCAGAGTGAAGCTCTTCCAAATTTGGTCACTAAGGTATCTAGAGGTTCCTTGAATCTAATCTAACAGTCTGTATTCATTCTTTAAGGTGGCCATTATGACTCATGCTATTGAATTTCTCTGCTGGTTCCCATGTGACATTAGCTATATAATGAAAATAAACCTCCATCTCCCACCCTATTCCTTTATAGGAGCTTAGGTCAGATCTCTTGCTTGTAATCAATAAAATGAAAATAAAACAGGCACTTTATTTTTACTCTCGCTTTCAGATCACCTCAACTAGACTATGCCACTCAAAGACACAAGAAACCTTGAACTCTTATGTAATCCCATAGTACCTGAGATTCTGTCTTTATAATTCTGATATTTTATTCATTATGAATTATTTTATTTTAATTCTATTATTTAAATTATTATTTTAATTACTGAGTTTTCTGATGCCCCCTTAAATGTTGTGTCTGCCATACTGACCTCACCTTCCTCACCTTAATCCCAGCCCTGTCCCAAAGAGAACAGATGTTTAACACAATGATTACAATGACAATGACGGTGACTGTAAATACTCATCTGTGTAGGACCTGAAAATACAAGGTCAAAGGAATATGACTCCCTTCTCTTAGAGGTTAACAGCAAGAGTGATTCACACTTTGAGTTTTTCCTTAAAGTGAGTCACACTTTGAGTCCCTCCATTAAAAGGACTGCTCGCAAGCCCTCAGGCAGTCTCGGGGGAGCCCTCACCTCAATGTGCTGTCCACAATGTGTAGTTCTCAGGGCTCTTTATTTTCTAGACTATTAGCTCATAGGGGATCAGGACCAAATCTCATTTATCTTTGTTTCTCCATCGTTTTCCTGAATACAAGAATGTATGAATGAAGCATTACCACGGAAAAGAAATAAAGCTGTGACAGAAAAAGTGATCAGTACTTTTTATTCTCTCTTGCTGAGCTAGAACTAAAATGAAGAACCCAAAATTGCAATAGGAAGGATTTGGGTTATATGTTTGTATGACTTTCACCATAAATCTTTCTGTCTTATAGACTGATATGGATAAATCTATAAACCATTCTGATTCTCCAACTCTCAAATTTCTGTGGCTTTCCTTGGCTGCTCCAAAGAAGGAGGGAACATCTAACCTCATGATCCTATGGAAGCAGGACATAGGACCAAGCTATATTAATGAGGGCAGCTGGGATGCCAAGGGCTTGAATCCCTAAGTTTCGAGCATATTGCCTGACATAATTCAGAAGAAAAGTGTTTTAATCTTATGGGAGTGCCTCATGCTCCTTGTCATAAATAATATACTTTTTTTTTTTTTTTTTGCCAAGGATGTCTAGAAGCAAGCACAAGAGGACTTAATTCCAGGCCTGAGATAATAGGTGTTAAAGGTGGAATTTTGGGAAGTAACTAGAGGATAAAAGAGAATACAGGATGAGGCTGGGAACCTTGTGGCTCAACATGTGACTCTGACGTGAAATGATAATAAGGATTAAGGAAGAGGCTGACTTTTCTTTTTTTTTTTTTTATCCTCACCTGAGGATATTTTTCCATATTTTGTACAGACAGAGTGGGAGGGAGAGAGAGGAAGGGAGAGAGAGAGAGAAACATCGACGTGAAGGGACACATCGAGTGGCTGCCACCCGCACGACCAACCAGGGCCGGGGACAAACTGCAACCGAAGTACGTGCCCTTAGCGGGAACCGAACCCGGGTCTCTCCAGACCGCAGGCCGACGCTCTAACCGCTGAGCCAAACCGGCTAGGGCAAGGCTGACTTTTCTAACACTGAACTTGAAGCAGAAAATTGTTCGTCATTTGATGAAGATGCTATCAGAAACTTAAAAGTATGAAATAGGGAAATCTGAGGAATGGATTCATCTAGATGATTTGTAAGAAGCCCATTCATCCCCTTAATTCTAAGCACTGTCAGATTGGGCCCCCAAGGACTTCCACCAGGGCACTTGGAGTAGATCCCTATTTGCACCATACTCACTGAGCTTTCCCAAAACTTGCTTCTACATTTTACTGATACTAAAAAGCTTCCTCTATATACCAGCAAAGTTGTGAACTGTACTATTATACACAGAAGTAAATTATTATGCAATAATGAGGTGACTACAAAGAACCAGAGCTAGGTTTGGATTCTGGCTCTTCCAAATTCTACCCTGTGTGATCTGCTGTTTCTTAACTTCTCTGAGCCTCAGTATGTGCGCCTGTAAAATGGGGATAGTAATATTGGCCTCAGGGTGGCTGTGAGAAACAGGAAGAATACTTGTAAAGCACCCAACTCAGCATATGACACTCACTGTGAGCTCACTCAATAGCATCATTTTTGCTCAGGCACTCACATTCACAGGGATGCACAGCTTTTGAGAATATTGGTCCCCAGTTAGGCAGTTCACACATGAACACTTTATTGTAATGTGAATTCTCTATAAGAGGGTTGAGCAAAGTAAGTAAGAATCAGTGGATTTTAATAACGGTGTTTTCTAAAGACTCACTTTTGTTCCCCAGATTGAAAAGGTCATTGATCCTCTATCATAGCCATGGAGATTGATGCTCACTTTTTCTGAACTTCTCAATTATTTTCTTTGCCTCTACTAAGATATCATCCCCAACTCGAACCCCTAATTTGTGCCTGCACTTGCACAATAATTGGCTTTCCTGTATGGCTCACAGGTGTGGAGTCATATCCAATTGTTGGGCTCTAAGTAATTTGTTATTAATGTAGTCTATGCACCGTAATCTTCAAATATTTACTTTTTAGAAATAGAAATTAGGATTGATTTACCATTTCCTCTATATAAACATCACTCTCAATTATATTTTGCTATGTTTGCTTATTGAGGAGAAAAATGGCAGAGTGAGAGCTCACCACATGAAGTCATTTAGAAAGTTTTGAATTATTAAAATGCTTTATTTTCTCAAAAAAAAGTTTGGGTTTCAACAAAATTGAGCCCTGTCATGATAGTGAATTATAAATGGTTCATGGAGTGTCTTCTTGGAATAAGAAGTTGAAAGTCAATGGCCTTGGCAATGGTGATTGTAACAGGTTTATTTCCAAAGTAAGGATGACTGTACCTAAGTATTAGGTGTGTATCCAGCTGTAGTAGTATATATTTTTTTAAAGTTTTTTTTTTTTTTCCTTTGTTGATTTTAGAGAGACAGGAAGGGAGAGAGAGATAGAAACCTCGATGAGAGAGAACACCGAGTGGCTGCCTCCTGCATGGCTCCCACTGGGGATTTGGCCCACGACTTAGGCATGTGCCCTGACAGGGAATTGAACTGGAGACCTCTGGTGCATGGGTCGATGCTCAACCATTGAACCACACCGGCCAGGCTGTAGTAGTATTTTATGGCATTCTGAAAGATACTTCAACAAATATTACCCACGATGCATAGGGTCAGTATTATGGCCACACGAAGGCCTTTGAGACAGGGATTTGAATTATTTAAGGAAGGTTCAATATGTCCAATCATAGTGTTTGAACTCATACTTTTGTAAACCTAATTTTAAGGTTTGTTGTGTTTTTTTGTTTTTTTTTTTTTACTGAAATCATAGGATATAACAAATCTATCAAAAAAGCAGGTTATCTAGTATTTGATTAAAAAGAAAATTTTAAGCAAAAATGAAATCACATAAAAGAGGAGAGTTTTGACTACATAAAAATTTAAAACCATTGAAATAAAAAATCTCATAAACAAGCAACAAGCTGAGAAAACATCTGCTCAAATATGTTTATCAATGTTTTAAAAATGCTCTTGTAATTCAATGTGCAAAACCATAAACTTTCAATAGAAAATAGACAAAGGCTGTTAGCATCGATCACAAAAGAGTAAATACAAATGACAAATAGACACACAATATAAATGTTTCATCTCACTAGGAATACAAGTAATGCAAATTAAACCATATATCTCCCTTGCCTATTAAAAATAATAAAATGTTTTAAAATAGACAAATCACAATTGAGTTGTGGTTTGGTGAGATGGACACTCACACTGCTGGTCTATGGAGTGTAAAATCCCTTTTACAACATTGCAAGAAAGCAATTTGGCAATATGGTCCAGGAGTTTTAGAAGTAATCCTGCTCTCTTGTTCAGTAATTCTACCACTAGTGTGCAATACTAAGGAAAAAATTAAAAAATATGGACAAAGGTTTCCACAGAAACTCTTGTGATTTGTTATGAGAGCAAAATACAACACATCAAAATGAAACAATCAAAATGTCCAACAAAGAGACAAAGTATAGAGCATAATCTATATCCATTAACATTAATGTTCATAAACATTTTAATGATATAGGAGACTACTTTATTTTATAACCTGGAATAAAATGGAATACAAAATTGTATATGGAGCCATGGGAACAGTGGGAGGTGTGTAAGCACCTACTTTTCTTATTATTTGGGGAGGGACTGAACTAAGGTGATGTAAAAGGAAACACAGTGGAGAGTAAGGTTCCCAGTGCAGAATTGGGTGGGGTAAAAGAGGGCTTTCTAGGAAGTGGTGATAAACAACACATGCAAAGTTAAAGAGCAAATCTGAAAACATTTCCGTATAGAAAGTTTGTTAAAGGTAGGTAGGTTGTGAGTACAACTCTAATATCCACTGGTGGTGAAAAGCCATGGAGGTTAGTGCTCTTCCCATTGAATGACATTAAAGGAGTTCAATCACTGTGGCTGTTCATTTATATATTCATTCATTCATTTCATAAATATTTATCAAAGGCCTACTCTGTACCAGGCTGAGAGAGGCACGAGGTATACAGTAGTGAATATGATAAAATGTCCCCTCTGCTCATGGAGAAAACATTTTGAATGCAAGGAAATTTGATTGCAAGGCACAGACTTATTCAAGGTACTTCAGGTAATAGGACATATGTGCATAGAAACGAATAAAAAGCCGAACCATTAGAGTCAGGAAGAGGGAGATCCAAGAAGCCGAATCTTTGCTCTGGAGCTTTCCCATCAAGATAATATCTTTTCTCTTTGTGCTACTTCTTTCTACCCACCCCTTTCTATAATACTGATTTATAAATAACATACATATTCTCTACCTCTTAGTTTCTGCTTCCTAATAACATCAATTTGCATATGACTCACAATGAACCCTCTGGCCTCCTTTACATCATGACCTATTAGCTTCACTTTTCATCGCTAGTTGCCTCGTTTGGCCTGCTTTTCAATAAAAATTCTAAGAGAGAATTTGATCTAATTCATTTTTGAGTAAACCACATCATTGGTCACTGGTAGCCTCTGGATTGACATCCTTTGGGTCAAGTACACACCCTGTGCATTTAGGTCTAGTTAGGGGATTAGCCACCTTATCCTTCTGGGTTTGAGGTGAGCTGGATATTCCACGGGTATGCTTAGATTTGGTCTGTGAGGTAACTACCTACATCTCTATATTCTCAGCTAGTACTATTCAAAGATGGTATAGAGAAAAAAAACAAGGCCGTTCCTTTTGGAGAAAAATTTTAAAGCAACAAAAGAGAATAGTTTGAATGATAGAATATGGAGAATGTTAAAAAGGCTCCCAAAAGAAGATCCAAAGCTTAACATCTTCTAGGGGTTCTTTCTGCATATCATGGTGTTAAAATGTAATATTACAGAACAGAAACTCTGCCTCTACAAAAATCATTTTCTTTCCTCAGAGGCTCCAAGATTATTTATATGATAACATCTAAACTAAAGGTTTCCAAATCTGATAGGGTCCTAAGTTTTAAAATTCACACCTACGTAAAAAATTTTGAATACATTTAGTCGAATCATAGCTTCTAAAATAGAATGAAAATGGTAATCCCACTATATTCTCCTGTATGCCAATTTTAAATGATGGATACAGACTCTATAGAGGAGAAAACCATTATGCGTTTACCTCAAAGAGAGCTCAGCTTGAATGATAGCAGCTCCCTAGAAGGAAAAATAATGCTCAAATTCAATTCTCGACATATCAACAGGAAGGATGAGGTGGCTTTATCCAAATGGTACACTATCCTCTATTTCATGCAGCTATTCCTATCTACTCCTCTAAGACAGTTATTGCAGGCAGGTTATGAAGATTGCCTGCTGGCCAGAAGGAAGGATAAGCCATCCATCAGGACAAGAGATCACTGTAGCACTGCCTTGCTCTCCTTGGAGAGGACTCCTTGCACTTCTATGGGATTTCAGATGGAGACTCAGACTAAGGTCATATATTCCCTGGAGTTGATGGTTTACATCCTTTTAAATGTACACATATTGGTTCCTTCTTCCAGCCTTATATTTTAGGAAGTTCCTGTGAATGTATGTCTAAGTTCCCTGTTTCTGGCAGGGTCTCACTCCTACTTTCCCCAGAAAGCTTTCTGAAGTACACCTGATTGCAGATTCTTCTCTTAACTCTCACACAGTGTATTCTTCATGATTTCCACTTGGTTTTGTACTTTGATGTATTTTAAATAATAATAACAACAACTAGCATATATGTTGGGAACCTGTTAAGAGGCAGGGCCTGTATGACATATGCTTTACATATCATATATCATGTAACCTTCCCATCAATCCTAAAATGCATATATAATACTATTATCTGCAAGGCTTAGCACTACCTTGCTCCTCCTCACATAGTTGGCTTGTTAGTGGTAGGGCTGGGCTTTGAACCCAGGTTGTCTGGCTGCAAAGCCAGGGTGTGCAACCATTACGTTTTATTTTTTGAAACTCTTTTTCCAGCATATAGTTTCCCTCAAGGATCTAACCATATTTTGTGTTCATTTTGGCAATTATTTTGAAGGTAGCAGAGGACAGATTAAAGAGAGCAAGCTGTGAGTCTGACCATCTAGATTCAAGTTCTGAGTCATCACTTACAAGCCACGTGATCTTGGGCAATGTGTTTTCCTCTATGCTTCCATTTCTTCCCCTGTGAGCAGGGACAGTGCCTACCTCTGAGGGCCTTATGAGTATTAGATGAACGGATACTTGAATAGCACTTAGCACAGTGCTCGAGAGATGTCCTCGAACTTCGTGGCTGTGAATTTATTCTTAAGAGATAATTTCCCGAGCAAATAAAAATATAGGATACTCAGTTAAATTTGATTTTCAGGTGAACAATGAATAGTTTTTAATGTAAATGTGCTAATATTACATGGGCAATATTTATAACTAAAAGCTTATTTACTGTCAGTGTTTAAGTAACATTTAACTGAGTATTGTCATTTTATCTGGCAACCAGCTGGCCCTGTATGTTGGGGGCTTCCTGGCATTGCCAGGACTCTGCCTGCCAGGATATACATTCACAATATGGGACAATTTACTTCGTTACTCTGACTCTTCTTTGGGTTTGCTTCATTCATTTACATCAGCAAATATGCTTAACTTAATTTGGTATTCCCCATTGTCAACAGTGTATCACTACATCTTATGCCCAAATTCATGTCTCTCCCCAAATCTACACATAAGCATGCAGATATATAATTTTTAAAACAACAATTTGATTTAGATCATGTTACATACATTATTATGCGATTGCTTTTGCTTTTAAACTTTACATCATATATTAGATATTCTTCCACATCAGTACCCAGAACACCTTCTACCTTTTCTCTAATAGCTGCAAAGACCCTCTTCATACATCAGTGGTATGAACGGCTGAACCTATGACCCGGAAATCCCACTTCCACTAATCTGTCCTACAAAGTTGAGTACAACAGTTGTGCATAGAATGTAATTGTCACATAGTTTGTAAAAGCAAAACACTGGGCAAAAAACATATGTTCATCAGTATTGAACAGACAAGCATTAAAAACACGGCCGTGGGAGACTTGATGACATGGAAAAATATTCATGATATATTATTAAGTGGAGAAAGCAGGTTAAAATAGTATATATAGAGTTTGATAGTATACAGTTTGGTAAATAATAAAAATATAGAGTACTATCCCCGTTTTATGTAAGAGGTGATGAGGAAAAAAAGAGTTTGGAAGCATACTCCAGGGAATTTGCTGAATATCATTTCTGGGAATCATGTCTACATAAAAATTTTATTTTCTCTCAATATTACATGTTTTTTGAATGACTTTTAAATGACATAAAAGATTGTTCATCATATAAGCTGAGAGATAAAAAGCCATAAACTGCACCTGTAGTTTGATGTCAATTTTGTGAGAAGTGTATCTGTATGTCTATATGTACTTTTGGGAAAGTCAATGAAATGTACTTCACAGTGCTTTCTGAATAATAAATAATTTTTATTTCATTAATATACTTTATTTTAAAATAGTTTTAAAATAAAATATTTTAATAGTTTTTAAAATATTTTTTTTCTATTCCAGAGGACTGTTAGTGACTTGTATTGGATCTTGTTTAATTCAACCCCAAAGATTTACAGATTCACAAACAACTCAGAGATAGAAAATGTAAGTTTTCCCATGTTAGGGCTATTTTTTTCTTTAATAACGAGCAACTGTTATTTCTCTGTGATGCACAGGTACTAACAAGGCATTATAAGTGTGTAATGTAGCATTATAACTGCTTATGACTAAGAAGATGGCTTAACTGTCATCACCATATTGACTATTAAATTTGTCAGAATCTCAAATGTTTTTAGTTATGAAAATATATTTATTTACTAAGAAGATTCCAGTTAAGGTTTAGTCTACTTCAGACAAGTTATGTGCTAGTTAAAATTCTTTTGTACAAATGATGACAAATGAAGACTCTTTTTTACTAATGCATCTACTCATTCATTTAACAAAGATTTACACACCTAGAAAACATACAGAGAGGCTATGAACATTGGGGAAGAACATGAGCTTTTGGGCTATAAGACCTGGGTTTAAATACTGTTCTGCCACATACATAGCTGTGTGACTCCAGAAAATTGCTTAAATTATCTGAATCTTGGCTGCCTTATCTAGAAAATGGTTTACCTTAAAATCTACCGTATAGGACTGCTATGAGACTAAATGAGATACAATATACAAAGCTGTCACAAATCACTTCCACATGGTAGTACTCAGTACATAACTATTTTTATGTACTGTTTCTTTGTACTGATCTAGGGGATGTGGAAGATAAAAATGTGATCCAGATGTAGATTCTTTCCTCAAAAACTTTGTCTTGGAGAGAGAGGGTGTGTGTGTGTGTGTGTGTGTGTGTGTGTGTGTGTTCAATAGAATAAAGCTAAAACTGGTTAAGTGTGATGGGAGGAAAAAGTAGACTGTCTTAGGAATTCAAATGAAGAGAAAATGACATCCAACATGGAGAATTAGGGAGAATCTTATGAGCAGGTATCATTGGAGCTGGACCGTGAAACACAGATAGGATTTGAACATGTGAACGTAAAGAGAGAGAAGGCTGGGTGAGCACATGTTTGTTGGAGGGTGGTGTAAGAGCAAGCAGGGCAGCTGGTGAAGCTAGTTAGTTATCTGGTTAAGTTGGTTGGACAATGGAGACATTAATAAGTGGAGATATGCCTGAAAATATGACAGTGTATAACTTATGAACCCATTTATAGCAGAGCTTACACTTGAATGGACAAAATATACACTCTCAAATCTTGGGGCTATTGAGTATATTATATATTTTAGAAAATTTACAGATATTAAGTTTCCTAGGTGGTAACACATTTCGTTAAAACACAGACCAAATTTGAGTCCCAACTCTACTACTTATTAGCTGTGGAAATTTAGACAAGTTACTTAATCTTTCTGATGTTCAGTCCTATACAATTTTGATGGACATGACAGAACCATTTTAAAAATTAATAGAATAAAAGTATCCAAATGATTTATCATAGTGCTTGGCTTTGGAAGAACTCAGCTAATATTAATTGTACTCCCCACATTCACCAGGCTATTCTGACTACAGTACCTCCCAAACCTCTTCTTTCTCTCTGTAAACACATTTTGTGGAAAATCACACCTATGTTCCTCCTGTTTATGCTCTGAGGAGTTTTAAACAGGATCTCTCCTTGTACACTATTGGCCAAAGTATTTCCAGCAGGTGAGTAAGAGCACAAATTACCCAGAGGGATGCGATGATTGGCCTTGAAGTCATGTGGGGAGAGGACTCCTGGCCTATCTTTAAGATTCAGAGAAGACTGCTTTTTGTTTTTGTTTTGCAATCCCAACTGGACCAGTATATCCAATGGAAATGAAAGCTTCTATTACATTTCTCAAATGAAAGACTAGAATGAAGATACAACAATAATGAAACCAAATGGAGGAGAATTTTTAAAAAGATTATCAATAGAGCTGAACCTTTCATTTACTCTATCTAACCAATCTCATATAGATTCAGTGGATGGGAGAAATGTTAGAACCATGCATTCTGATCACAGTTAAAATGGCTATCAGGCAACAAAACTGCATAAAGGTCATAATAAAACACAGATACAGTGAAAAGTAATGGTCAAAATATCAAAGAGCTAATGGATTCCATAGGTTTGTGTCAAGAATCTCAATGTCAGTTCAGGACACCTCAGTGCCAGAGGGTGCGATGCAGAGGGAAAGGATGTGGGCGGAGGTGGAAGAGGGCAAAGGGGTGATAAATGGTGGCAGAAGGAGACTTGACTTTGGGTGGTAAGCACACAATACAGATGTGTGTGTTTTTTTTTTTTTTTTTTGGTACACTTGAAATCTGTATGGTTTTATTAACCAATGTCACCCCAATAAATTCAATAAAAAAATCTTGATGACAGCTCAGGATACCTCATAGGCAGCAGGGTGCAATGCAGAATATGGAGCTTAATATCATCCTATAGTCTTCTCTTTTGTCCACATGCAATGTTCTGTAAAATCTACATACATGACTTGCCTGAGCTCTGGACCTGGATTTTTTGAGGCAGCAAGGTAGGAAAGGGAAGTGATTGAATGTAAGTTTCAATAACAAAGGATCCCCAAATTTCTCAGTCGCTATTTGGTCACATACATCAATCGCCTTTACTCTTCACAGCAAGAAACTTTCAATGGTGATTATTACTTATAGGTTACATAACTCATCCAAGGTCAAATGGCTAGTAAGTGGTGAACCTAGAGTTATTCTACTCCAATATCTCTGCTCTTAACCCAGATGCTACCCTACTTCTGGATTTTGGGTTCTGAATTTGCCACTCACTTTCAACTGGTTGTAGGGGAAATTATAGATTATCATCACGGGTTTTCAATTTGTTAAATAGGTATAACAACATTTCTCTGCTCATGTTGTATGAGGCTATAGGAATTAAATGAGAAACAGAAATGTATCTGTGCAGTACTAAACAGCCATCAGGGTTTACTAATACTATTAAAATTCAGAGCAAGGCCTCACATAATTGGCTTTGAAATCTCTGGCTATCACATTTATTTCAGCTGTTTCATTCTGCCTTCATCCTCTGTCTCCAGATGATAAATGAGACTTTAGAAAAAGATTAGAAAGGGAAAAAAGACATAAAACAGAATATGGGGCTCCAGTGGATCAGCTGACAGAATTTCCATTAGGATGCAGTCCCCATGAGGAGAAGACTCCCATTGTTCTACTTCAAGGTCAATATAATTGAAAAATATCTGGGATGAGGGTTGATATTTAAATGTTTACCCAGAGGCACATACACTCCCAGGAACTGCTAAGTGCTTTCCATGAAGACTTAAAATGTTCATTAAGGCATTAAGGACTGAACCCTTGCCTGAAACTGCACCATCCAGGAAGCCTCACTTCTTCTTGAGAAAAGCTGATTGCCTACCCTGAATAGGCTGTAAGCATTGCTGGGAGGAGGCAATGATATAATACTTTAGTTCTACTTGTATGGACCAAACAAACCAAGACTAATTTGAAGCACAGAGAAGATTAGAAAAATCTTAACGCTAATAATGCTGCTCCATGTGTTGTAGCAGAAAGAGCCAGACTTTGGAGTTAGTTTAAATGGTGATCCTTTATATAGGAGCTGCATGAATGTTAATACTGTGGTCAAAGATATGGATTCTGGAGCCAGTCTGACTGTGTTGTGATCCCAGCTTTGCTAATTAATAGATTCCGACTGTTTAATCAGAATCTCACGTGGTTGCCTTATAGCAGCAACGCTCAACATTTTTCATCTCATGGCACACACAAACTAATTACTAAAATTCTAAAATTACTAAAGTATATTTTTTGCTGATCTGACAAAAATAGGTATACCTTGGATTCATTTACACTGGACGGCTATTGTTGTGTTTGTTGTTGTCATTTTGACAATTTAAGGAAAAAAAGGTCAATGCCCCTGACTAAATAGTCAGGTATTGCATGTTTTAAAAATTCCTGCAGCACACCAATTGAAAATCACTGCCTTATAGACATCATACATTTAACATTTCCAAAAACAAACCCTTGATATTTGTCCCCTGTCTAAGTCTTCCCCTTCTTAGTAATAACAGCTTCACTCTGCTGTTGCTCAGGCCGCAGACTCTGCTGTCAGCCCCCACTGTAGTTTAAATATACTGCTCTCTTGTCTCCTGGCTTGCATTAGTTCTGACAAGAAACCTATATTTATTATGTTCCTCTCTTTATAATGTCTTTGGGCTTGGTTGAGACTCTCAGACCAATAGGATCATAATTTTCAGCAAATGTTGAAAAATTATGACTATTTGGTACTCCAAAGTCTGCTTAATCTGGTGCCACAAGTTACTATAATTTTTAAGTCTTTTTACTCTGTTTTATTGAATAGGTTCTATTGCTATGCTCGGAAGTTTACAATTCTTCTGCAGTATCTTTTGTGATATTAATTTGCACTTCAGATACTATATTTTCATCGCACAATGTTTACTGAAAGTTTATTTTATATCTTTCATTTCTCTCCTTTTCATTTACATGCCTTCCCCTACTTTTTGAGAGATTGACCATATTTTTAATAGCTTTTAAAATCTTCTTGTCCACCAGTTCTATCATCTCTGTCATATCTTCATCTGTTTCTGTTGGTTAAATTTGCTCTTGAATGGGGATCATATTTTTCTACAGAAGGAAGGTTGAGGACAAACATCAGAGTTTTTTTTTCAGAAATGTTCAATGTGTGATGTTTATAAGGCAACCAACTGAGGTGCTGATTAGTCAGTGGGGATCTAGGCATTTATCTTATAGAAATCTATAATCAAGAGATGGGGTCAGAAAGATTGTACAAGCATTATATGTAATAAGAAAATTCTAGAAACAAATAAATGTCCATCAATAGGAATGTAGTTGAGTAAACTATGATACCTCTATATTATACAGCTACTAAAAATGTGTTTTTAAAGACTATTTAAGAACATGAGAATATGCTCTAATTATAATATTAAATTGAAAGGAAAAAACCCACTATATATAGTATGGTCTAAATTTTATGAACAAATATACAGACATAGAAAAAACTAACAAATGTAACAAATATTAATAATGATTATCTTTCTGTAGTTAAGAGAGTACTTTTTATTCACTTTTCTTCATATTTTGTTATTTATAACTTTTCCATAAATAGATATTACTTTACAATTAGGTAAAATGATAAAATGAGGTAGAACTTGTTAGAAATTAGAATATAAGTCTTTGGTAAAAGATGGTAAAGGGGGCATAAATGGTGATGGAAGGAGATGCACATTGGGGTGGTGAACACATAATACACTATACCTATAATGTATTATAGACTTGTACACCTGAAACCTATATACTTTTAATAACAATGTCACCTCAATAAATTCAATAAAAATAAATAAAAGAATATAAGCCTTTGGAATGAATAATTGTATCCTACAATTTCCTTACATTCTGTTAAGGCAATCATTAATGTTAATATGGTAGCCCTGGCCAGTTTGGCTCAGTGGCTGGAGCATTGGCCCACGGACCAACGAGTCTCAGGTTCAGTTCAGTCAGGGGAACGTATCTTGGTTGCGGTTCATCCCTGGCCCTTGTCAGGGTCGTGTGGGAGGCAACCAGTCAATGTGTGTCTCTCACATCGATGTTTCTCCTTCTCTCCCTTCCTCCTACTCTATCTGAACAAAAATGGAAAAATATCCTCAGATGAGAATTAAAAAAAATTAATATGATAACCTCACTCTCAGCAGTTAATGATAGAGGAGAAGGCAGAAAATCAATGCAGGGATTATAATGCTGTCAAATATAATTTTCAAATTATACATCCATATGTGGACAATTAGAAATCAGTAGGCTTCTGTCTGCTCTTCCTTTATTGACATATGGATGTGAAAGTAAACTAGAAAAGGAAGTCATTCCTACTTGTCTTGAGTCATAATATACACCCTGTTACAGTACCATACAGGTAAGGGTCAGCAATAAGCTATACATTGTGTTGGTGATAGTTACTTGAAATGTAAGGGGACAGAGGTCAATTAATAATTGATTGCTTCTACAGTGGTCCCTCCAAAATTTTCCATTGCCCATCATTTACCCTTTTTTTCCTTCAACCAGCCCTGAAGACCAAGGATGAACTTACTCTATTTAAATGTTGTGCCACATTGACTAAACAACAATAGTTATAGATGAGCAATAATCATCTTCCATAAAATTATAAGGCCTAGTCCTATGTGCTTATATCTGGCTAATTTATTAGATGAATAGGAGTTTTAAAATCCCCATTACGGTTTCATTTTTCCCCCCTAACATTAAATTTGTTTCCCTGACAGCAAACAGCAGCTTAACATGTTTTCTGATATGTATTTGGAAATCTGCCTTTAATTAAGATTTGTCAACGTCCCCATTAGAATATCCACTCTATTTGTAACAGGACAGTTTGATCTGTCATGCTTCACAATTTATGTAAGTTAACCGAAATGACTGTGTGGAGCTACCATCAATAAAAAGAAAACTCCCCTTGAAGCTTCCCCTTAATGGCTTATCCTCCATCTGTCTCACTAGTTTTGCCTCACTTGCCCCTTCCCATAGCTACGCTTTGCTTCAGAAGAGGCATTATAACGAATGCCAGACTTGATCTCTACTAGAGAAAGCAGGTGTGCAGCACAGAGCGAAATATAACTGAGAGACATTGCTGACGAGTCTTTGATTTGTTTGCTTTGCTATCCTCTTGATCAAGGTTGTGAGGAGTCTGATGCCACGTTTTGAAGATTTTTTTTAAAAAGGAAAAAGATACATGGTGTTAGCTGAGAGCTACTATGATTAAAAAAGACAAGATTAAAAAATTATCCAGAGGAAGACTGTATTTAGCCATAGAGGCCAGAATGAACCTTATATTAGATTGTCAACTTACATGGTACTAGATACTTGTTGTAGTCATAAAAATAAAAATCTTTAACAAAGCATTAAGACTGTAATTACTTTCTGTAATAAAATGTTCTAATGTGCCCTGTAATATAAATAAGTTGAGAACTTGTATATGTACTGAAGATTGTTTTTGGGCCACTGTATAATGCTGTTGGCTACATTTCCATTCTATGGAGGATATATATACATACATATATATATATATGACTTTATTTGTGGAGTAGTTCATCTTAAATCCTCATTTAAATCATATTAATAATAGCTAACATTTATTGTATACTTACTTTTTTCCAAGCACTTCACATAGATTAACTCAGTTTATTGTTACAATAAACCTGAGAGGTTGAAAGTATTATTTTGCTCCTTTTATAAATGAGAAAACTGAGGCAAAGAACAGCTACAAAACATTCCCAAGGTCACAAGGTAGGAAGTGGTCAAAGTGGGACCCTGAGCAGGGTGGCTTCTGGGTCCACATACCTAATCACTTTGCTGCTAAACTTATCTTAATTCTAAAGCAGGGTCAATTGTCCGTGTAGGGCACAACCAGTTCTTTTTCTACTATATTTGGTTAAAGGCATGTAAGAAATGATTTCTTTCCTGTGTCAGAAGAAGGAACTTCCAGTTCATTCAGAAATGGTTCAAAGTCATTAAATATGTTAAATAGAAGAGAGTCTAGAACATACCCAGACTTGAATCTCATGGAAGGTGTTATCCAATCCTTTGAAAGCCTGTCCCTAATGGAGACCTAAACCTTAAACCATAATTAAGGGGCTGTTTCTTTAACACGGAGTTAACAACGGACAAGTTTATGTAATTTAGCTCAATGCTTCTCAAACTCTGGTGCTCGTGTGCACCTTGGGATTTGTGGTAATTGACAGGGACTGAGTATCTCCAGAAGAAAACCTATCTGATGTGTCAACTTCACTTGAAGATTTTGGATAAAAATAAGTTCATGTTTAATTAAAACATTTTCACATTAAAGCAAACAAAGATATTTTCTAAGCTTTTAGGAGAAAATGCAAGATTTTGTGTTTCATGCTTTGACAGAAAGCTTCACGTTCTACCTCAGATCCCAAGAACAAATACATTTTTCAAGGCTTCAGGGCATGTGGTAGACACATTTGAGAAATGGTTGGTGGTCTAGCTTCTAATCAGTTCTGATCCACAAAGGTAAACACCAAAGAAAAAATAATCAGTAACCATGGCAACCACTTATCCTGTTCCTGAAAGATTATTCCATGGGTGATAAAAGGTGCACAAGGTCAGTAGTAATTAGACTGGCTAAAGCAGGCCTGATCCTCCCCTGGAATGCTGACTGTTGAATCCAGCTCTGAAGCGTAGCTCAGATCGCTCTAGGCCTCTCCTCTCCCATTGCTGTCCCTTCTCCAGTCTCACCTGCCATGATCTCTCCCCTCTTTCTTCAAAGGTCCCTCTACTCCACCCAGGAGTCAAGAGGTTGTTTTTTTTTTTTTTTTTTTAATAAATAAAAAACATAAATCAGATTATTTCATTCTCCTGGTTGAGTCCTCTTTAATGGATTCTCAATGCACTTAAAATTAAACCTACACTTTCTCATCATTACCTACACAGTCCGATGTCGTCTGGCTCCTGATTCCTTCTCTAACCTAATTTTCTGCCATGCTCTCACTAATTTGTTCATTGCTCTCCATTCAGCTGGACTTCCCTATGTTTCAGGAACATACTAAACTTATTCAGGGACTTTGGCCTTGTTACTCTCTCTCCCTGGAACATTCTTTCTCAGATCTTTATATCACTACTTTTTTCTTTTAATTCATATCTCAGTTCATATGCTATCTCCTCAGAAAGGAATTCCCTGGTTATCCTACTTAATATTCTTCTCTTCCCCAATCACTCTCTATTATGTTATCCTTTCATTTTCTTTATAACACGTATCACTATGTGAACTTAGCTCATTTATCTATAAAGCTCTTACTGGAATGTAAACTCCAGGAGGACAGGAAACTTATCTGGTCTGTTTACCTTTGTAACTTTGTTGCTAATAACTGTGCTTGACACATGGTAGAAATTGAATATTCATGGAATGAGTAAACAAACGAATGAATGAAAGAGAAAAACAACTGGAGTGCATTTTAGATACTATATCCATTAAGCTAGTGTTCTATAATTTGGGGAGACTATAATGAAGGCAGATTCTAGTCTGATAGGTTCATATCTATTTAGTAAATAAAAAATTCACACTGATGAATATCAAAGTCACAATTTATAGTGGTCCTTGAAAGTTTGTGGTGATAAGAAATCTTTCTTAAGACTTTATTTAGCTTTTGCTTTTTGATCAACCTAATTATGTGAGGGAACAGTACATGGAGTGAATTAGAAAGACCCCTGGGTGGCCTGAGTTCAGGACCAGGTGGACTTGGTTTCCATCACTGGGAAATATATCAATCACAGCTATGGTTTAGAGCCCTGGCTTTCATAATGACATTTATCACATTCATAACTTGGGAACTTGTCTTCATATTTCGTAAGAGTAGTTTTACTTTTCATCTCCAATTTGTGTGTGTGTGTCATTTTAGCGCCAATGGTTTATTTGTGTACCTTGAGAATATTTAGCCAGATGGTGAGAGTGTGTTGATTGCATCTCTTTCGGGTGGCTAGGGAAGACTTGGCCCAGTAGAGGTGGAATCCATAGCTGTAGGTACTACACAAAGTAAGCAAAGTGAGCACTGCTCATAGATGATCACTGATTGTAGCTTTTTGTAATTGTTACCTTCTGACTCCATCCAAAAAGAAAAAAAAGTGAACATCAGCTTAGAGGAAGAGAAAGAGTGCTAGATTGGGTGTCTGGAGATATGAGTTCTAAATCTGATTTTACCTCTTATTAGTATGAGACTTAGGAGAGCTAGAAAATCATGCTGGGCCTTGTGTTCCTTACCCACCAAATGGAGGAAGATCAGACTTTATATTAATTTATGGCCCTCCCAGCTCTGATAGTCTATAATTCCTGTGCCAAAAACCCATCTCAGCATCATTGTAATAGCTTTCTTTTCCAAACATCAAAGAACAGAGTATTTACATCACTTTGATTTATAGGGGACTCAGTTGGCTTTCTACTAAGAGAATTTTACCCAAGGCCTTTCTGTTTATGCTCCCGTTCATAAATCAATGGAAAAACAAAATTTCCTAGTTTACTCAGGTATACATTTCATTAAACAGTAAGAAAGAGATTTATTAAAGAATTCCAGCTAAGTCATTGTAATCAAAATCCTTTTTAAAATTCTTATATTTGCCAACAAAAGTGAATATGAATCAAGAAAATAGAGAAATATTTCTTATAACAGTGTAAGATATTAAGAGCATATGAAATAAAAGGCTGCCAATTTGATGTGGTTTTGTAGGTTACTGAAGGCTCTATTTTCACAGAAATGTTTCCCCATCAGTCTGAGTCCCATCATTAAAGATTCATTCCCATTATTTACTGTTTTACGAAAATACAAAATAGGCCTCAAATAGGAGCTACTATATCTTAGTAATTTTAATATTATATAATTTTATATAGCCCTCTAAAGATGACAACTTTCACACATATTATCACATGAAAACCTCAAAATTTCATGAGGAAATTAGAAGAACCTACATGCAACCAAATTCATAGATGAGGAAATCAAGACTCTAAGAGATTAAATGACTTGTTCAGGGTCATCTAGGTAGTAAGTAGCAGGGCCAGGATTAGAACCCAGTCTACTGATATCAGCTCAGTTCCCTTTATCCAACATTTCTCTATGGAAAGAGACAGCATGAGATGGGAGGTGAGGGTATGAGATGAGGCCTTTGAGGACAGACTGGAATTCAAAGTTTGATTCTGCTATTTCTTTGCTATTTGATATGAAGGAATAACTTAAACTCATTTTTGTTATCTGCAAAAAAAATCAAGAATAAGAATATCATATAAATACTATAGGGGACATAATATACATTAAAGTGCTTAGTGTTAATAGTGCATAGTAGTAATCTTTCTGTTTTTACTACTGAATGTATTTTTAATCTTACAACTAGGTTGAGAGAAAGAACAGGAATATAAAGATAATTTAAAGAGAGGTACTACTTCTTTTTATGAGCCTTACATTTCAAACTGTAATAGTTGTTTTCATTGTATTCTATTTCACATTCTTTCTTGAGTGTGCAAGTGTAATCCCCCACCCCGAATGCCCTTCCTGATTCTTGACGCTCTGATGAATGCCCACACATTCCTTCAAACTCAAACTCCAGTCACTTTCTCTTTAAAGCTTTCTCTGTTGCCATAGGCTCTTTTTGTGACATTCAGTGTACGACTCAAATTCTCTCATAAATATTTACTAAGTGCCCCCTGTGGTTCTAGGGAACTCTGCTAGGGCAACATGCACTTCGTAGAGTTTCGTTTCCATTCATAGTTCCCACACCTTGGGATTTTATAGACCTTTCCATTTAAAATGTGAGGACTAATGTAAAGTTAGAAGCTTACTATTTTCTAAGTAAGGATAAAATAAACCAACACATAAGAAATGTCATTTGATACAAAAATATAAAAAATGAATAGATTAAGCTTTTTGGAAACTTCATAGGAGGAGGCCTGCGTTATCAGGGAGTAGGCTTTGGGGGATTCACTGATTTAAGTATATTTTTGTCCCAATTTGATAGTTCTTAGAGATAATTTTTTCTCATTCAATTTTACATTCCTAGTGCAGTGCTCTGTGTCTAGTAGGAAGTATTCAATAAATATTTATGAAAGAGGTAGTGAATTTGCCTCTGAGCAAATACATCTGAGATCTGTGGTCCTGCCTACAGCACAGAGCACCTGTGAGAGGGCACAGTAGTAGTGAGAGTGGCGAGCTGTGTGTGTACTGATATCATTTACTTCACAAGTTGGCCAGGCACCAGCCACCCTGAAGAGTTTTGCAGTTATAAATGAGATTGTCTTGACAGAGAACAAAGGAGGAGCTGGGGAAAGAAGAAGTAAGATAATGAGACATATCACTGTAGGAAGAAATGGACTTACTTCCTGCGGTACCATTTATAATATTCCACATGACATCTTAGGTGGGTAAAGAATTATAATAAGGGTAGCTGTAGTAAGTAGATAACATTCATTTAACATTCTTTGTGTTAGGCAGTGTTATAAGTTGTTTGCACTCATTATGTCATTTAATCATTACAACAAGCTGTTGAGGTGCTGTGATTGCTATTCCCTTTATATTGATGAAGAAACTGAGGCTTGCAGTGATCGAAGGATTTACCCAGCATCATACAGTTAGCCACTAGTAGAAATAGGCCTCAATCCTGATACATTTGTCTTTAGAGTATACCAAAACTCTTGGATCCCTTTCTAGCCACATATTTCTGCAGTGAGCAGAGTTTTATATGACTTGCCATTCATTTAAAAAATAAGAAGTATATTGAAGTGTTTCTTGACATCTAGGATTTTAAAGCTCCTGGGGTACCCATTTTTTCTATTTAAAAACTGTGTGACCATAAGCAAGTGCCTTAACATCTTTGAGCTTCAATTTCTACATCTCTAAAATGGGGACAAAAGCCCTCCTGTTTTTTTGGGAAGATTAATTACGTTCTGTGTGTGAAATAGCTGGCAAAGAGTATGGATTATTAAGGGGGTTTTATAATGTTAATTCACTATGGGGTCTAGTAAGATAAAATGTTTATGAATTAAAATTATATTAAATATTAGAGAGAGGATGAGAGCAAATAGCTCATTACTCTGGTGAATAAAGATGCCTGTATTTACACAATTCTTTGGAGAACCAAGAGGATTATCTTTGCTGCAGCCCTCATTTCAACTAAGAACATAGAGATTAGACATTTCAGCATAGGGATACATTTATATTTGGTTTACACCACAGATGCACATTTGCAGCATCTCAACATTCCTTTCCTTGGCTATAGATGTAACAAGCTACTTCAGCAAACCTGCAACTGCAAGATAAATGGAAAATGCTTAATCATTTAAAAAGAAATCAAAAGAACAAAGCATACCAGTGAGACAATTAAGTGCAGGAAGTCTCCTCTACTTTTTGAAAGACTGACAAATGGCTTCATTAAATTGTCAGGATACAAAATCAAAAGAGTTCATCTCTAGTATTTTTACACACAAGCATTTTCAGAAACAAGTATACATATCTATATGTGATCTCATTTGGGGAAAAAGTATTGTTCACTGAGAAAAGCAAGTTGCAGAACAATGTGTTAAATTTGAACTTATTTTGCAAAAACAGTGATGAGCCCCGCCTATATCAGAGTATGCATTTTATGGGTTTGCATAAGCATGGAGAAGGTATAAATGGTTCATACCAGGATGTCACATTGGGACCCTCAACACTGGTTGCCCTGGAGGGAGTTTGGGAGGAGAGTTTTATTTCTTGAACATCTTTGCATTATTTCACCAAATGCAACGAGCATAGATTACTTTGGAACAAAAACATTTAAAGATAAAAAAGTACATTTTTAATCTCTAGCTACCCACTTGTTTATTAACTTATTAATTATCCAATATTTATTAAATCCTTAATAGTAATAATTAAAGGTTGGTCTTCTCTGCGAATTTTCAAACTTGACTTTTTCAGAGGTATGGTTTTACTTTGTGGCATAAGCAATGTGATTCTGAGCTCTGTCTTTAAATCCTGCCCTTTTCCTCCTTGGGGTTTAACAGGATTTATGAAATTCAAACCACTTGTAGTTAATTTCACTCCTTTCCTTTCTACCTGTAGATATTGCACGAGACAGAGGATCGACTGACTCTCAATTCCATTGAATCGTGGGTGGCCATTGGTGGCAAGAAGTGAAATATAGAGTCAAAAGACAAGAGTTTCAGTCCTGACTTTTCCATTCACCAGATATTCAGTATTGGTATGCCACTTCCTTCTCTCCTCCAGTAATAATACTTTTCTTATAGTATGGCTACAAAGCTCAAGTAGGATCAGATCTTGAAAGTCTTAAAAAATTGCAAAGCGATAGACAAGTATATATTACTCTTTCTCCACAAAGATTTTGTGATTTTGCTTCCTAACATAACAATGACACGTGTTGACAAGTATTTGTGGATTTCCACTAGAAGCAAGACTGTAATAAATTTGAATGGTGCTCAGAAGTTTCATTTAGCCCCAAAGTAATAGCTGACACATTAGGCAAATGCGATTTCTTGGTAATGATCACAAACCCAATTCACCAACAATCATATCTGACCTGGTGTAATCGTCTTCAACAAGCATGTGCTTTGGAATTGGTGAGTACCTTCCTGGAGAGATGGGTGGCAGGGAGGTTTTATATTCTAAAGTGCCATTGTTGCCAGAAAGTAGATGGTTTTCCATCGGAGGAGAATAAGCTACCAGGTGAAAAAAAGAAAGAAAAAACACCTGTTACGTGGGTGATTAAATGTGTCATATTATAGTTTAGTTAAAAATAGAAAGGCTTTGCTACACGTCAAGGATTTTCTTGTCCTCCAAGATGAGGGAGTTGCTGCTTGTTTGCATTTAATATGTACAAGCACATGGTGACCTTTAGGATTGGAAAGATGTAACAGCGATTATATTTGTAAGCCCAGTTTGTATAACTAGGTGAAGAGAAGATTTAGAGGAGAGATTTAGTACACATGTTTTCAGAACTATGATTAATTTTTCTATTGAAATAAAAATGTTAGTTTTCTAAGTACAGAGCTCACATTATTTTCACATAATTAATATCAAATCATCAAAAGCAGAAGGCTCCTAGGAACAAGTTTTTGTATAGACTTTAATCCCAATATATGCTGTACCCACACCCCAGAAAGGCTAAGAACTCTGGCCTTTCTTTTTTATTCACCCACCCTAACTCATCCTCTTTTGGGGAGACTAAAAACCCCTCCTAACTGGGTCTCTTGCCCCCCCCCACCCCATGTTATACACTGATTAATTCCAGCTCTGATCGTGAGGTTCTCTAGCTTCAATGCTCTTCACTGACACAGTAGTACTGAATATTTATTCTCCCTTTCTCCTCTCTTACAAGATTAGCCCATTACACATGTCCCATGGTCTTCAAACAAAGCCTGTTCTTTCCAACATCTGTACCTTTGCTCTACTGTATTAACTTCAACAATTTCTGCCTCCTATCCCATCTCTCATACTGAAATCTCATCCATTCTTCAGGATAAAATCCAAATGCCACCTTGTGCATAAATGTATATATATTTTTTATCTTCCAAAAACACTCATTTCTTTGAGTGCCCAAAGGACATATATTTTTTTACCTCTTTCCTGGCATATACATCCTTATATTTTGCCACATGTTGTTGTTATTTATATACCTGAATTAGTCTTCCTTCCAATGAAAGCCATGATGGTATCTCCTTTGTATCCAACCTATTATCCTACAAGGTATTCTGCACATATTAAAGTTAATACACATTTCTTAGTTTGAATAGCAAGTTTTGTTTTCTCTCTTTTGTCTCTTAGACATTGACCTTATATGCTCACAATAAAGTGGCTTACAGAGTCTCAGGAATGATTTTTCTAAGTTCATTCAGTTTATAAAACTTTGAAGTTCAAGCTCTTTCATATCCTAAAGTAAGGCTGATTTCAAATTACTGCCTGCTTTAAAAAAAAAAAAAAAAAAAGGTATTTTGAGGCAAGTCATTTTAGAATCACCATTAAGAAAGCAATAGCTAACATAATGGGCAGGTAACAAAATAATTCAGCCTTTAAATTTCTCTCAAGAGAAACATCTAAATGTAAGAGAGGTTAACTGACTTGCTTAAGACCATGGTACTAATTAATGGGAGGTCCTGAAGACACTCTGAATTCTTAACCTCGAAAGTGTCTCCTTAAAATCTCAGAATGAGAAAACATAGTGATGTCAAAATAACTGCTCCTTACATTCATTCACAAAAACAAATTGCTTAAAAATCGAGTCTTCGAAGATAGAACCTTAGGTAAGTTTCTTGTTGACCTATGAAGATGAGTAGAAAACACAGGGCAGCACAGTATCTCATGGTTAGTTCTTGCCCTAGAAGCCCACCTCCAACTCATTTCTACTGCCACAGTGACTGACAATTTTCTCTGACTTCCCTGCCAATATAACAAACTCAGGTAAAGATAAGAGCTAAGATGCTGGTGATTAAGAACGATAATTTCACGATTCAAATACAAGATCCTCTTCCCCAGGAAGAAGCCTAGTATTATCCTGAGTCTGCTTTGCCAGCATCTCTTTTTCACTCTGCTTCTATGTAGATCTGAAGTAGAAAGAGAAAATATTATGGCAGGAGAGAGATTATGTTTTACGGACTTAAGAAATAGCCCTTGAAAATGTGTTGCCCTATGTTATTGTAATCACACTGTCACTAAGCCTTTCCATAGTGGTGGACCTGCCAAATCATCAGGATGATTCACCTTCGAAACACTAGGTAAAGCCCTACAAGGCAACCAAGAAGAAAAGTACAGGATCCCTCTGAAGTATTTCCACAGGCTTAACAAATGTGATGGTGCAAGCATAGGACTTTGCCAGGCTTTGTAGAATTCCCATTTTACAAACCTGGCATGCTATTCGAAGATGACAGAGTGTGGTACTCACAGTGAGTAATATCAGGTGGACCATAAGGATCAGTCATATAAATGGTGGTGGGTTTGCCAACTTTTAGATAAACTACATCTGACGTGTTCTTCAATATTGCTACTGCCTCTTCATGTGTTACTTCTTCTAGACTGTAGTTGTTTACCTGGAAGTTGGAAAAATTCAATATTAGCATCAAATCTATGCAGGTGAAGAGAAATACTCGGGCAAGAAGATATATCAAATTTTGACCTTATTTAAGGATTAAATTGCAAAGATTACAATCCAGTATCTATATCATATGTTGACAGAACAGATGGATTAATGGCATTTTCCAAAGCAGATAAGGTACAGCTGTAAATGTCAAAAAAACAAGGTTGCTTCTGCCTTTTTCTGTGGTGAAGCAATACATTATAACAGTGAGCAGAATATTCTTTGGGGAAAAAGAAAAGCAGTGGTCAAATGTCTTTCTTATTATGCCATAATTTTTATGATTACAAAAGTAATACATAGTCATTGAACTAAAAAAAGAAGAAAATAAAAATTACCCATAATCTTCCTATTTGTTTATATCTCTGACCATATTATACACATTGTTTTGGAATCTGCCTTTTAAACCTACAGTGAGCATTGGTCCGTATCTCGAATGCACTTCAACAATATGACTTTCGTTATCTACAGAGTATTGTCTAGCGTGGCTGGAACATAATGATTAAACTACTCTCTTACTGAGGCATGTTTAGTTTGCTTCTAATTTTTCCCACTCTAAGTAATATTGCAGTAAACCTCTATGTTTGCACACAGTTTGGATAACTTCTTCAGGATAAATCATACAACTAGAATTGCTGGACCAAACTGCATGAATACATATTACAAGGCTTCTGATCTGATTCCCAGAGTGTCCGTTGGAAACACAAACCAATTTACACTTATACCAACTATAGGAAAACCCCTATTTTCCTACAGTTTTGCCAAACTTGGCTTCTCTCACATTAAAAGTCATTCCCATAGAAATGTCCCATTTAACACGAGTCAATTTTCTAAGGAAAGAGTGCTAATGTTGGGACCTAGGGCTTTGCCGGTGAACAAGCTCCAGGGTTCCCTATTGCCAATACCTTTGACAGCAATTCTGCTTTGTTACTGGACAGAAAGCCCGGGATACAAGTGCAGTGATCGCTCCAGGCAGTGGCATTGCTGCGGGTCTCGGCAGCACTTCTCTTCAATGATTTAAAAATATGCAGGAAGTATTTTAGATACCTAGGTTATCCTTATTTGGCTAGTATTTTATTATGACATGATTCTTCAGTTAGTTTTCTGTTGAAATAATGTAGAATTAAAATAACTGTGCTAAGATTGGATCCCTACATACTGTCTGTACTATCTAATTAGCACGTTAGTCATATAATACCTTTCAGTATTGCTTTTTAGGCTTCATGTTACGTAAATTCCATGTGCCAGTTCATCCTTGCTGGTGTAGCCCAAGTTAGAGACAATGGAACTGGAGGGAATTGAACCTGACTGCTGAGTATGAATTCTGACCGTGAACTCGCCGGTGAGCTATAAGTGCTTCTATGTTCCTGTAGTTTTTTTCTAGACAAGAAATATTCTCTTAAATTCTTTGGTAGTTCCAATGCCTAGCACTTGTTCATTCATTGATCAGATGTTTATTGAACACCTATTATGTGTCAGTCACTGCTCTATGTATTAGAGATATAGCCATAAACAATAAGAATGATAATCATACCAATTATTAGCCTGTATTACACTGTTCTAAATAATTTTGCATATATCGACACAATCAAACCTCACAACAACCTATGAGGTAGAGATTATAATTGCCTTCATTTTATAGATGAGAAAAGCATGTCTTCAAGAGGTTAAGAAACCTGCCTAAAGTCATTGACCTAGTAAGTGGTAGAGGCAGAAATAAGTCATTAACCTAATAAGTGGTATAGGCCCCAGAGACCACACTTTGCTTATTCGTCTATATTACTTCTTCCAAATAGACAAGGTCCCAGCTTCCCTGAAACTCACTTTCTAATACATTCTAAGGACACAGTTGTTTATAGAATGAATGGCTAGAATAGACCCATGCAGAAAGTGAGAACATAGCGGGACTATAGGTATGGGAAACATAATTAATCATGGCAGTCTTATATAATAGAGAAATAAAAAAAATTAACAGTAATAATAACAATAACAGCTAACATTTATTTAAAACCTACATGTCTTTTGTTTTTGGCGTACTGTGTATATGTTTTGACATAAATCACATAATATCCTGGGTATAGCTCCATGAGGCAAGCATTATTAGGCCCATTTTACAGATGAGGAAAACAGATGTTTAAAGAAGACAGTTTGCAACAAAGAGGTCACACAGCCTCCACAGGGCAAAGCCATCAGTTGAATTAAGTCCTCCTGATAAATGAAAACGAGACTGCCCTTGAGTGTTGGTTTACTGAAACTCAGGGCTTACATCATCTATTCTTTCTCCCTTGAAGAGAACAGAGTCTCCTGCCAAGTTTACATATAGAAATAACATAAATTCCAAAGTGTTATATAAGCCTGAGTAATCATTACACTTCTTGTTTAATCCAGTGGTGACTATATTGCATCATTCAAATATATTGGCAGAGTTAAAAGATAAATAAGTAGAATGGGATGTAGTTTGATCTGTCTGTCTCTTCGAAACCTTCTTATATATTTGATCACTTTTTTTAGAACAGTACCATGTGTACCTGGATAATGACTCTTTACAAATGATGCGCATATACAATAGTTTAAAATGTGTATCCGAGAAGGTGTTTTCTCTCAAAAAAGTATTACCTAAGGTGGCTCTGAATATTGTGACCAAGGCCCAGAAACAACTATATTGATAAAACAGAATAGAAAAGGAATGTGTCAGTATAACAGAGGGGATGGCAAGTCAGGGGATAAAGACCCAAAGGCTAGAACCACCTGGATTAGATTAGAAGCGGCACAGGAGCTCTGCTTTGGTAAAGGGCTCATGGTGTCTCTCCCCAGGGGACAGAAAACACACAGCTCATTAGATTATCTGTGAAAAAGAGATTGGCAGTGAAACAATCTAGAAGATGGTACCTTCCAGCACATTTTCTGAGACTGACTTTGTCGACAGACTCTTAGACCACAAGGAAAATCTTCGGACCAGAGAGCAGAAGTTGAGGACGGGATGGAGGTGAGGAGTGGGGAAAAGAGAGAAGCCAAACAGAAAGACAAGTATATGATCTCACTTATTTGTAGAATATAATGAATATAACAGTCTGAGGAATGGGATAGTTCCAGAGACGTGGAAGTGGGGTACAGACTGACAATCCCCAGAAAGGGGGTGGTGGGGGAGAGATAAACCACAGAACTTATATGCATGTATGCAAGAACAATGGACATGGACAACAAAGCTGGGGACAGGGCAGGGGGGAGGGGGAGGGGGGATCAGTGTGGGGAAAAGGAGAAACATCTGTAACAAAAATGAATTAATTATAAAAAAAAAGTGGCAGGTCAGTCTGCTTTTATTTATGACAAGGAAGTGTTAAAAATGTACACCAATTTTAGTCACGGAATGAGTGGTATGACATTGGCCACAGGAAGTAGTCACTGAGAGCACATGCCTCTATGTCATGCAGACCAGGATCTGAGTGCTGGTTCTAGCACTTTTTAACTGTGTGACCTTGGGGAACTTATTTCACCTTCTTGGCCTCACTTTTGATGCTTGTAAAATAGGTATGATAACAATCACTGGATTTAAATGTATTGACCTATGGAAAGGGACAGGCACATAATAGTATTTATTAAAGGCAGCTCTTATTAGTATTACTATTGTCATCATCCATCTCTCTTCCCAGGAAACAGAAATTCTTGGTGAAATTTTTTGCTGAGCATTTTCCCGTAAACATCTGTGAACTGATGAGTTTAATTAGGGTACTGTTGATGAGGCTTCTGTGTAGATTTTTATTTTTTTAAAGCAGAATAGTACAGGATCTGGACTAAAAAGTGGTCTTTTGTGCTGAAGTCTTCAAAACGTTTTTCACAAAAGTATGTTTATTTGGGTTAATTATGTGGGTGCAGTCTATGAACTCTCAAAGGGCCTACAGCTGGAGCTGATTGTACGAGAGAGAAGGGACATTATACTGATTGGCTAGTTGCTCTTGTCATTGTTTTTTATTGTCTTTTTCCTTTTTTCCTTTCTTTTGCATGGAGTATCTGCCTATAATGGTGAACACTGAGCAACTGGCCTGGTTTCAGAAAAAACAAACAAACCCATGTGCATTTGGATGAAGTATCTCCCTGGAGTGAGCGTGTGCTATATGGCAGGGGGGCGCGCCTGTGTGCAGCCCAGTTGTAGGTCCGTTAGGACCTACACAATAGGTCCGTGGACTGAGGCCCAGGGAGAGAGGGGTTGAGGCGAGATGGCTCATTCGCTCAGAGGAGGAAGCACGGAATCCGAGGGTGATGGAGATAGAACAGGGCAGCCCAGCTGAAGAGGTGCCAGGAGACTTGCCAGCAGGGAACATGACAAGTGTGGTGTGAATTCAGATGAGTGTAAGCACACGTATATGTGACGGTACAAAGATGGGAGGTGTGGGCAGGAGAGGGTGGCGATAAGGAAGAAGGAGCAAAGCACTGATGGTGAGGTCCTGACCTTTCCTGTTCTTGCAGGAACACCGTTGGTGGGGCACACTGGGAGGTGATTAGGGACATAGAGGTGACCAAAGACGTACTATGAGAATCTAGAAACACTAAAAAAATTACAAACTCTAAAGTTAACTTTTTAAAAAGGAGACAAAGTAATTGATCATTAGAATGTAAGATAAATTTAAAAAGGGACCAATCTAATGTAGTAATGTCAATGATATGCAAAACAATATGTACATAAGCCAAAGACTAAAATTACTGCAGTACACTAAAATTCTTATAAAAATGAATTCTAAAAATAACTATGAATACATAGGAAACACTAATGATGGTTAGTCTGGATAATAAATATTTTCTTACTTTTCTTTTCAGCAATGAACATATATGTATTAGTTATTTCTAATATCAAATCGACTTTATTTTTCAAAATGAACAAGAACAGAAGCTTAAATAAGAAAGAACATAAACTCAGTGCAGTGGCTTCATTATGAAACACATATAGCAAGATCTCATGAGTGAGGGAAACTGGAATGGGAAAGAAGGAGGATGCTTTTTCATGCCCAGTGAGTTGACTTACATTTATTTTTTAAAAAAATTAGCCATATTTTAACTTTAGGTATTTCCAGAAATAAAATCAACTTGGTATAATGAGAGCAATTTTGAACATAGAATCAGATCTGGTTTGAATTGTTAGATTCATAAATTTTGGTCAGTTAATACAATTACTGAGCATTAACTTCCTTGTGGATAATACTAGTTTATTTGTTGATTTACAAGAAAGGAATGATACCATGAACCTGAAAAACCACTGCCTAATAAAAAGCAGTATGTAAGTAGTAATCAAACGTCACAATCAGACTTAGTGCTTCTGCTGATCCTGCTACTGGAAATAGTTTCTTCCTGTGTGGGATCTTTCTGTGGAAATGATCACCCCCTTCCACAACACTTCATCCTGCAGTGCCTCTTCCCACCTCAGGGACTGACCTTCTCAAGGGCAAAGATGACACTGTTGATACACTATAAATATTAGGCACTTAATAAATGTTGAAATAATAAGCTAAATAAGTTAAAAAAACAAACAAACAGTGCTGCAAACCAAAGGAAAAGAGATAAAAAATTTCCTATTTTATAGGGAGAATGAGGCATTTGTGTTGCTTCTATTTTACATTTGTGTTGAGTCAGAGAAGAAAGAATAGGGAATGAAGGTCATTCAACCAACAACACACAATTACTGGACATTCACTCTGTGTCAGACATAGGATCTAAGGATGAAAGGCTGGTACAGAATGTGAGTACCAGGTCACATCAGCTTACAAGAAACAGGATGAACACTCCAACAGTGTAAATTTATTCCTCCTATATTAATTATTGTTGCATTTCTTAAACTTATTCCAGAAAGATAGTGCATGTGACAGTGGTGTATTGGTTGACTCCAGCTTCTTCTATAGCAGTGGTCACCACAACAAACAGTATGACATGAACCCCTGGGAAGTCACTGGGTACAGGAAGAAATATTTGAACTTCTATTAATATTTGTCACATTGATCTTCATCTTTCTATTTTTTGTGCATGTTTTAAATTGTGCACAATATATTAGCATAGTTATAGTTACATATATATGTGTGTGTGTGTGTAATTTAAAATAAAGAAATATACATATATTAAAGGCAACTTTTGTGTTTTATGGATGGGGCATGTTATTAAGAGAACTGTAAAATCACCCATATATAACTATGAGCAAGTTCTAGGAACAGGGTCATTAGACTGTATATAAGCAAGAAAATGACACAAAAATAGAGTGGAAGGCTTTAAACCTTACATAAAATTTCATTGCAATTGCATTGCACTGTAATTTTATTACATTTGAGAGAAAGTAGAAGGACGTCCAAGAAATAATTATCCCAATATTTTTTTTTCTGGTGTTTCAGAAGTGACTCCAACTTCAGGACACAGAGCTTTAAGGATGAACTCTTTGTAAATGCCTGTCAGCCCATTGCTGGAAATTGCTAAATGATGCTCTACAGCTTGATAGAATGGGCGTCACCACCAAAGTCCCCTGAAAAGCAGCAGCTGAGCCTGTGCAGAGTGGGCTAGGATGTGATTCGGCAAAGGTAGGACTGCGGTACTTAACCTGGATACACACTAGAATCATTTGGAACACTTACAGCAATTGTTTTTTCAATGAAAGGTGTCTCCTACCCCAGAGATTCTGATTTGATTATTCAGGGTTGACTGAAGCCTGGGGATCCACAGAGTTCAAAATCTTGGTACAACAGTCAAACGTGTAACCAGGATTGAGAACCAGAGTGGTTGAGTAAACTGGTGAAAGAAATGTGTGTTTAGAACATGAATATCTACGTCTGAACCTAATTTCGCAATTTAGTAGTCATGTAATATTGGAAGTTCTTTTGTCTCCTCTGAGTTCCAACATTCTTTTCTGAAAAATAAGAATAATAGTAATGACGGGCCCACCGATCTCGCAAGTTTGGAGTAAGTACTGTGTGGGCTCCTGTAGGTGGAAGATCTTTCTGAGAGGGAAGCAGTGTGTTGGTGGCAAGCGAGCCATGTGCAGAGAGGGTACAGCTCTCGGTTCTTATCTAAGGTTGGTCTCATCAATGAAAGTGCTTTAAAGTCCTGTTCATTGTTCAGATAATTTCTACATATTTACATTGTCTTTAAGATGATTTCCTTATGACTTTTTGGATGAAATTAGGCAATTGTGTAAATCTAACAAAAATAATAGTTTAGGTCTTCACGATTAATATTCATTCAGAAAACTGTATAGTTTCCATCCACATTCCCTAACCATTTACTATCCTTATCATGGGATATTAATCTTGGGATAAAAATAAGAGATAGCACACCCAGAGTATACTCCACTAAACAGTATTTTTGGGTGTTTTATAAACATTATTTTAAGAAAAGCATTTCACAAACAAAAAGGCTCTTAGATACAGAAAACAGATTGATGGTTACCAGAAAGGAGGGGTTGGGGGGACTGGGGAAAAAGGTGATAGGATTAAGAAGTATATCGTTCGTAGTTATAAAGTAATCATGGGGATGTAAAGTACAGGATAGGAAATATAATTAATAATATTGTAATAACTATGTGTAGTATCAGAATGGGCACTGGAAATACCAGGGGGAACACTTTGTAAAGTATATGACTGTCTAACCAAAGCTATGCACCTGAAACTAATAAAAAATAATATTCAATGTAAACTGTAATTGAAAAAAAAAGAGCAACACCCCCCAAAAAAGCAGAAGGATTTCACAGTAAAACACATTAGAAAATTATGGTATTAATCAAAGTTAAATTAGTTCCTCGACTGCAGGACTTCACAGACCTTCAATATGCTAAGTCATTGAGTATCTATAAGAGAGGTGAAATATAGGTTACAGAATTTCCCAAACTTATTTGACCATAGATCCTTTCAAGTGACACAGTCAAGAATGAGACTAGTATTTTAAAACACACCTGACTACCCAATTCATTAGACTGTTATGTTCATTATATTCCACAAACAAGTGAGATCATACAATACTTGTCTTTCTCTGTTCGGCTTATTTCACTTAGGATGATACTTTCCAGGTCCCTCCATGTCATCTCAAAGGATAAGAGATCTTTCTTTCTTACAGCTGCGTAGTACTCCATTGTGTATATGTACCACTGCTTTTTTATCCATTCGTCTACTGATGGACACTTGGGCTGTTTCCAGATCTTAGCTATTGTAAATAGTGCTGCTACAAACATGGGGGTACATATATTCTTTCTGATTGGTGTTTCAGGCTTCTTAGGGAATATTCCTAGAAGTGGGATCACTGGGTCAAGTGGAAGTTCAATTTTTAATTTTTTGAGGTAACACCATATTGTTTTCCATAGTGGCTGCACCAGTCTGCATTCCCACCAGCAGTGTGTTAGAGTCCCCTTTTCTCCACACCCTCGCCAATACTTGTTGTTTGATGATTTGTTGATGGCAGCCATTCTGACAGGTGTGAGGTGATACCTCATTGTTGTTTTCATTTGCATCTCTCTGATGATTAGTGATGTTGAGCATTTCTTCATATGTCTCTTAGTTATTTGTATGTCCTGTTTGGAGAGGAGTCTATTTAGTTCCTCTGCCCATTTTTTAATTGGGTTCTTTGTCTTCCTTTTGTTGAGTTGATGTGGAAGTGGGGTACAGACTGACAATCCCCAGAAGAGGGGGTGGTGGGGGAGAGATAAAGCACAGAACTTATATGCACGTATGCATGAACAATAGTCATAGACAACAAAGCTGGATTGGGGACAGGGCGGGGAGGGTGGGGGAGGGGGTATCAGTGGGGGAAAAAGGAGAAACATCTGTAACAATAATTAATTAATAAAAAAAAAGAAATTGAAAAAAAAATAAAGCACACTTGAGAAACACTGATTTAAGGCAGTGTTGTCATGGTAAAGAGGCCAAAACAGAAGACCACAGATGTATATGACTTGTTCAAGGTCACTTAGGTAGGGGTAGTGCTAGCTGCCTGGAACTTGAATCCAGTTGGCCCGTCTCTGAGTCCAGTTTCTTTCCATTCTGATTCCATGTCCATGTTATCCTTTCCCTTGACTATTGCTTCCCATTAAGAAGAATAAAAGAAACACAACCATATAGACTTATTCTCTGTAAAATTTCTCTCTCACTGACCAGCTCTTTCTTTCTTTCTTTCTTTCTTTCTTTCTTTCTTTCTTTCTTTCTTTCTTTCTTTCTTTCTTTCTTTCTTTCTTTCTTTCTTTCTTTCTGTCAAACAGGCTATAGAAAAAGGAGACTGAGATTATAAAGTTTAAATCACAATGTGACAAGGGGCTTTGACAATTAACACTGCATGTTATCCCTAAATGGCAATCAGACAACCCTGGATTCAAAGTTTCTGGTATTATATAGAAAAAGATGATGATCACATTTCTGTAATACATGTAGCTCTATGCTTCTCCTTGGAAGGGCGTAATAAAAACCAGTGTATAAAAATATATGAAAGAACGTGAAAGTTATTTCTGTTAACTTCTGATCTGTCCCACGAAGTTCAGGGCCAGGAGGCAATCTGTTCTGTCTGAGATTACAACATGAAGCTACTGGTACAGTCCACAAAAATAAGATGCTATTGTCATCTGGTCAAATAAGCAACACAAAATTTCAGTGAATGATTAGTGCTAAGCAGCAGGGACATTTTTAAAAGTTATAGTTTTGATAAAGAGAACATCTGGGTGACTCATGAAACATCCAAGAGGTCTAACATTCATGTCATCTTACTTGAAACACTAAGAGGCTTATTGAGTAGGTGATAGACAGGATAAATTTTCCTTATAGTAAAATAATGTAAAGGTCAGATGGGGGAATGACATAATCAAACAAATGTTTTGTTAAATGGGTAATCTACTTACAGAAGTTAAATAGGTGTGTGTAAAACTCACTGCAAGAGTGAGAGAAAAATGTGTAAAACATCTTAAAAGACAGAAATTAAAAAGTAGCAAGATGCAATTTTTCAAACAAATGTGGGAGAGAGATTAGTATTCACCATTTAAGGAAACAGAGCTATAAAGAAATAAATGTATAGGTAAATATATTTTTTGTAATTTTAAGGAATTACATGATGTTAATGATGGTTAGTGTCTAATGAATAGCCAATAGGAGGCATTACGTTCTCCATCCATTAAGTGTTCTAGTGGAGGTGAGAGACTACTTATTTTTCTGTGGGATTATGATGTACCAAAGAGAGTTGGAACAAGATAATATTTAATATAGAAACTTTTTATTTCTGAGATATAAGATGTACTTAAGGAAAAAGAAGTACCCAGTAAGTATATATGGTAAAATTCAGCTATTTTAGTTCAGAAACTGGAAGGGTGAATACTAAGATTCTAAAAATAATAAGGACGGTGCTTTCACTGCAGGGCAGATATGGGGAGACGTTCTGAAGTGTGGTGATCCAGCCACAGAAGTCTCAAGAAATTAATGGAGTTTCATTTTAGATCAGTTTACTTGCAGAACTATTAATGAATAATATAGGGGGGATATTTCCTAAGAAGTCCCCCTTTGGGGGAGGAAAGTAGAAGATGTGGAAGATAAAAAAGACATGAATGGAGAGTAGTAAAGGGAAGAAGAGGTGGAAAGAAAATACAGAGGGAGAGCATTAATACATATTTTTGGAGTGAAGCAAGATAATTGGTCTTTTGGGGTAGCTTCCATTGTTTTTTTTTCCCTTAATTCTCTCCCTCACGGTAATTTTTCTTTTAGAATATTATAAAATGAATCATTTTCTTTCATTTTCAAATTCAGCTTGACAGTTGCCTTGAAAGTAATAATTATGTTTTCCTTACATAAGAGAGAAGAGACCTATTATTGTTGAAGTTTCATTTTTTAAAGCTATTCTTTATTTTCATACTCAAAACAGTTAAGGATTATGTCACAGTTATTTTAGAAATCATTGTATCTACAATGAATATCAAGACAATGGCAAATAAAATAATAGCACGATGCCTAAAAAATCCTTTGACAGCATTATTTAGACTTCAGGTTTTTATAAGCATTTGAAAATAAAGCTAGAAATTTAAACAGAACTCTGAGAAATCAGCACACACCATCTAGAATGATATTACAAAGCAGTGATGGAAGAAATATCAGAAGAGATGTCTACAACCAAACTCTTATAGAAGAACATTTAGTCATGGGTCACAACAGTAACTATCTATGGCAGTCATTGCTTTAGAAATAAACTGTCCTCTTAATTTCAATTTAGCACTATGTAGAAGATGGATATCTCAGCTTATTTTATTCCTAAATCAACAAACAATAACATTTATATTCTTGAAATGAATTTGTTAGGTCTTTCAGCCCCAAAACACTTTGGTTTAAATGACACAGCTTCGGCGGGGCCAGTGTGGCTCAGTGGAGTGAGCATAGTCTCATGGACTGAAAGGTCCTGGTTTGATGCCGGTCAGGGCACATGCCTGGATTGCAGGCTTGACCCCCAGTAGGGAGCATGCAGGAAGCAGCCAATTGATGTTTCCTTCTCACATCCATGTTTCTATCTCTCTCTCTAAAAAAATCAATTTAAAAAATTTGAAAAACAAAAAAAGACATCAAAGGAACCAGCTCTTACATAAAAGGCACACACACACACACACACACACACCAACCAAACAAATAAATTTAGAAAGTCCTAATAAAAATGTTAGTTCTACTATTAAGCATAATGCCTGTATTATGTACTACAAATGTTTTTAGGTTAAATCTGTTAAATGTTCTTAGCATATATACACACAAATAATAACAATAATAGTCATAGTAGTAATAATTATAGGGATGGGAAAAAACTTTGGGAGATGATGAATATATTTATAGCCTTAATGGTGGAGATAGTTTCATGGGCATATACTTACCCCTAAACTCATAGAGTTGTATTAATTAATTGTGTACAGTTTTTTACATGTCAACCGTACCTCAATAAAGTAGATTAAAAAAAATAAAATGATACTAATCTCAGGTGGTAAAAAAGCTAAAAACTCTTAGTTGCAACTTTGACTAAAGTCATTAATGCTACATTTTTTTGCCCATCCAGTTTGACCATACATTTTCTTTCACCAGAGTTGTTTCCTGAGTACTGGCTATTGCCTGGGAAATCATAGGTAGTCAGTATATTACTTGTTAAATAGACGAATTAATGAATGACTGAATGAAGGAAGGAACTGACTGACAAATGCTTAGTGGTTGCAAGCATGAATGCAAGCCAGATTGCCTGGATTTGAAACCTAGTTCTGCCCATTGTTAACTGTATGCCATGCCAAGTTAATAAGTCTCTTTATACCTCAGTTTCCTTTTGCTTACATAAAATAGGTCATTGTGAGAAATATATGTTACATTATAGCAAAGCACTTTGAAAAGTACATAGAAAATAGTTAAAGCCAAATAAATATAAAAAATATTACAGCCCTAGCCAGTGAAGCTCATTTGGTTGGAGCATCAGCCTGTATACTAAAAAGTGGTAGGTTCAAATCCAGGTCAGGGCACATACCCAGGTTGTAGTTTCAATCCTATTCTGGGCACATGTGGGAGGCAAATTATCAGTGTTTCTCATCTCTCTCTCTCTCTCTCTCAAGTCACTGAAAAAAAAATTAAAAAAGAATATTATAAAGGTCTTGTCTAAATAATTCAATACATAAGTCATTGACAACAATGAAATTGGAGTGAGACTAAAGATAAGCTGTCTAGAACAGGACAGTAGGCACAATGCACTTGGAAGTTCAACTACAAAAGTTACAAGTGTCCTAGAAATTACTATTCTGCTGAGACTGTATAGATTGATCCTTCCCAAACACCTCTAATGAAAGTGTTGGAGACAATGGCTCCTTGCAGACATCCATTAGAGGCTCTATTTTCTAAGGGCAGACATAAGACTAGATATCTTTCTTGAGAGCTATTTTCTATTAATTTCCAGTATTTGATTATTATCCTCTGGATTTGATATAGAAGTGTCAAGGGAGATAAAGCAATTTTATTAAGTTAAACCCAAAGTGTTTTACTGCTTATAATTGTCTTATGTTACCTTAGTTTATCATATAACTCCATGACTTAGAAAGGGTGGCCATATGTTGATATCAATCACTTCCAGGACTCCTGAAGCATGTGGGCAGCTGGCAAGTATAATAGGTATAAAGTTGTCTGAGGGGAGAGGAGGAAGGAATCCATTTACACATGTGGACTCAGTTTATGAATTCTTGAAAGTCAGGGCTGCATCTACACTGATTGAAGGACCACAGAGACTTAGAAATGTATATATCAATAAACCAGACAGTTGTTCCCTTTGTTATGCATAGCCCGTCTTTCTAGGCAGTCCTGTTTCAGCAGCCTCTCTGGCAAACAGGAGATGGATTACATTGGAAAAACAAAGTGTATCTCTGTGCCTTGCGATCTATGAAAACTGGTGATAATTTAGATTTCTGTTTTTAAAATGTCAACAAGTCAGACACATTGTATGTGCACTTTTGAGATCGCTTAGCACAAAATCTGCTCTCCCTTCTTTTCATTTCTGCCCATGATCACTGCTATGAGTGAATTGTGTCCCTTCCCACAATTTCACCTGTTGAAGTCCTGACTGCTAATATCACTGTATTTGGAGATAGAGTATTTAGGAGGTAATTAAGGTTATTAATTAAATGAGGTAAGGGTGGAGCTCTAATCCAATGGAACTGGTGGCCTCGGAAGGAGAGAGAGAGAGAGAGAGAGAGAGAGAGAGAGAGAGAGAGAATGAGAATGAATGAATATGAATGAGAATCTCAGCACAAGCACAGAGGAAATGCCACATGAAAAAACACATAGAAGACAGATATCTGCAAGCCTGGATGAGGGACCTCACTCGAAACCCAAGGGGCCAGAATCTAGATTTTGAATTTCGAGAAACTATTTCTGTTTTTTAAGCCACCTCGTCTATGGTATTTTGTTATGACAGCCTGAACCCACTAAGATTTGTACATTGAGAAACAAGAGCTTTATAAATATACACATAGTCTTGCTTAAGCCACACTCACCATCAGTAGTCTGTCTCCTACTTGCAACCTCCCATCTTTCTGTGCAGCACCGCCATCTATAATTTTAGTTACGTAGATGCTGTTGTCTCCAGGAATGTGCTGGTTCCCCACACCTCCTGCAATACTGAAGCCTAAACCTATGAGAAAAAACAAAAAAGAAAAGCCTTTTTTTTTTTTTTTTTAAAAGAAAATGCAATGTTGAAATGAGCACATTTCAACAATCTAAAACGTTTAATTCTCAATTCATTTCAACAGTGATACATAATAGTAAGGGTTCTACTTCAGTTGATTTGTTCTTTAAATATTTGAAGGCTTGTTGATTAGTGCCAGTGAGGCAAAGCTCTTGAAATCAATCTCGTGTGGCCATTAGTATTGTTCTACTTCCTGACTGTACACTTCATTGTTGTTCGCTAGCTAGTCAGCTCCTAATGGGTAACTGGCCAAAACAGGGATCAGGCAAGGTGTGACAGCATCCTAGGTGAGCCAGGAGAAGCACACGCCGAGTATATGGACTCACCTTCGTAGTTGTTGTTACTCTAGCACAGAGAACAGAAGTGTTGACAGTTGTTTGGGTAGAGACCTCTCAGGATGAAAAGTACAACTGTTAGAAAATTCCCCAAATTTTGAGACAAGAGCCATGAGGAAGATATACTGGGCCTTTAAGTAATTATATCAGAGAGAAGATAAGAAAAAGCAGCTAGATGCTTACATTTCCTGTTTTCTTCTCTTGGGAACTTTGTCCTATTTTCACACGTTTTGGCACTTACTGTTATTTACTAATAGTGAGGATGGTCACACACACAAAATGCATTATCTCCATATACATTTTTAAGACTAAAGAAACAGGCTATGTTCTTTGACTATTACTTTTATAACATACCAAAGAACATCAAATCACTTTAAACATGAGAGAAATAAATTTTACTGTACTATGGCTTACAAAACTTTTATTTATGTAAAGCTATGGAATGATAACAAGAATAGTTATTAAAATCATTATGAGGCCATTTTAAAAGAATGTTTTATAGAATCTTTAAAGGTATAAAAATATCCTTTTCAGAATGTGATTGAACACACATTCAATATATACTTGCAGCATATATTTTTATTGCATTTAAAAATAATAATTAACATGCAAATTCCTCAGAAAGATAGATATAAATCAAATGCTTTTGTTAGTAAAAACAAAATTTCTGTAACTTACTTGGCATAAGAAATTTTTTTTTTAACCCATACACATCTAGTAACCTAATTTAAAGAACTCAATCACATGTTTTATGATAAAACAATCAAACATTTTGGGCATTTTATACAATATTAAAAAACAATTTAAAAATATTCCATTTCACTCTGCTTTTATTGGATAAATATTGACTAGAGCTATGTGCTCTTAAGACGGCATAAATTATTAGTTAATGAAGAAACAATGGCATAGGACATTATGAAGTAAGAACTCTGAAATTATATTTGAAATATTTTTTTTTGTTAAAATAACTATAATAGTTGTTAAAAATAAAAAATAAAAAATTATTTAAGTTGATATGACAATTAACATGTGTTATCTAATTTCCTAGTAAAATGAGTAATGAGTCTTTACTGATACTTTGACCCCCACAGATCTATAAATGTATTTGCTTGCCTCAGATTTTAAAATTTTATCAAGCAAATGATGATCCAGAATAAATAAAATGCACCCAATTGACTTTTCCTATGAAATTTAAAATACATATCAGCTCATGTTTCCTAACCCTATTACTTTTACAGTGAAGTTTAAAATATATATTTACAGAAGTTTTTAAGCCCTATGCTAGGATCAATCTACTGCACTCAGAGTAGTACAGGAGTCATTTCATACCATAGAAAGAAAAGGTTAAAACAAACCCATGGACTTTGATTTACATCTACCATGTCAACAGTAAATGCCACAGACAATCTGAGTTACAGAAGAGCTAAGGAAACAAATTACACTGTAAACAAGGTTAAGTCAACAAAGGGAATAACTGTGTAGTTGACATTTGAAGTTTAAGATTATACCAAGGTAATGAAATAACTATGGATGCTGGAGACAAAATTGTATCACTAAAAAGTAAATAACTTTTTTTTTTTGAGATTAGGTTTACAAATTTTTTTAACTGGTGACTCTGCTCAAGGTGAAACAAAATATTTTTTAGTAAGAGCCAGAGAAAATCTCTGAAGGTACAGATCTAAAAAATTTCCCTGATTTCTCTTACTTGGATAGAAAATGAATTCATTTAAAAAGAATCAACATTTAATTAATGCTCAACCATATTCCAGATACTTAATTCAACATAAGCAAATATGTAGCTTATTTCTACATTCAGAATACAAGTTTATTTACAGGTGGGAGTATCCATCTGTGTTATAAGATTTAATGTCTCCAATCATTAATTCATTAATCCACTAATACACTCATGTATCTATTCATTCAACACACACACACCCTGAGGACACATGATGCATTGCTGCTCTTGACTGTGGCCAACATAGTAGAAAGGAATGGATTGCCCAGAAGCACTATAGAAATAACGATCTGTGAGTGGGTTCATATGAGTGAATATGATTGAAACTGGCTGAAGCAATGTTCTAAATGCAGAGGGTGCCAATGGTTTTTGCAGGACTATTCTAAGGCAAATATGGACCAGGACTACTGAGCAAAAGACCAAATCCAAGTGATCAGTTTGGAGGTGCCAGGTGTTCCTTGTATAGACTCTGATAAAGAAGGGACAGGCTGTCTACATTACAGAAACATTCTCTCCCCTCATTAGCTAATATTCCCCTCCTTCATTCCACTCTAGACACACTTGCAGATTTGATGATTCTAGTACATGCCAGACACACTTCCAACTTAGGGCATTTGCTCTCTAGCTGTTCCCTTTGCCTAGAATATACTTTCTTCAGATCTTTGTACAAATTTCAGTTTCTCTAGGAGCCTGAACCTGACCTACTTATTTAATCCTGTTCCCTAACCATGCCCCCCCCCCCACTTCTTTATTATGCTCTACTTTCCATTTTTCCTTAACATTTGTTACCTTGTAGTATACTACATAAGCCATGTATGCATTTTATATTTTTGTGTCTGTCTCCTTGGTGAAAATATAAATTACATGATGACAGGAATTTTTGTCTGTCTTATGCTCTGCAATAGGACAAAGCAAGGTATATGTGGGACTACCCCTTATTTGTGGTTTTGCTTTTCATGGTTTCAGTTATCCATGGTAAACCACCATCTGAAATATCCAATAAGAAATTCCAGAAATTAACAATTCATAGGATTTTATATTGTGTGCCATTCCAAACAGCATGATGAAATAGCCCACTATCCTGCTCTATCCCACCTGGGACATGAATCATCCCTTTCTCCAGTGTATTCATGCTGTACATACAGTACAAAGAGATACTTTGAGAGAGACCACATTCACATAAGTTTTATTATAACATATTGTTATAATTGCTCTAGTTTATTATCAGTTACTGCTGTCAATCTCTTACTGTGCCTAATTTATAAATTAAACTTTATCATAGGTATGTATGAATATGAAAAAAACATGGTATATGCCCTGGACAGTTTGGCTCAACAGTTAGAGCCTCGGCCCATGGATCAATGAGTCAAAGTTTTGATTCCAGTCAAGGGTACATACCTTGGTTGTGGTTCATCCCCAGCCCTGGTCAGGGTCATGTAGGAGGAAACCAGTCGATGTGTCCCTCTCACGTTGATGTTTCTCTCTTTCTCCCCTCCCTGCCTCGTCCCTCTCACTCTATCTGAAGATAAATAGAAAAGTATCCTCAAGTGAGGATTTAAAAAACAACAACAACATAGTATATATAAGGTTCAATACTATCCAGTTTCAGGCATTCACTGGGGGGTCTTATACCCCCGCTGAATAAAGGGGAACTATTGTAGTTATCTCATAAATATGTGTTAAATAAAAACGAATGAACAAATGAATATAAGAAGACAGGAAAAGTCATACATCTCTGAGAAAGACTCTCCTTAAAAATGAAGCTGGTGGGCCTTGGCTGGGTGGCCCAGTGGGCTGGAGTGTCATCCCATACACCAAAAGGTTGCAGATTCGATTCCCGGTCAGGGCACACACCCAGGTTGCAGATGTGATCCTGCTTCAGGTGAACTGACAGCACAGCCAGCTTTGCATCCTAATTCCTTCACCTGCTAACTGTGTAAAACTGATCTGTAATGAGGGAATAAATATCCCGATGTTCTCTAGTAATTGGCAAATAATAGATGCTTGATAAATAAAAATTCTCTGCTCTCCAAAAGCTCTCAGGTTATTTTAAAAAACAGATGCCTAAACATGTCGACATGTTTTCACTAGTTAGGAAGAGTTCTCTCATGTGCTAGTGTTCTGTGAGCCCAGGGGGAGCACGGAGACGAGCAGGAGAAGGATCAACAACATGTTTAACATTTGAGCTGTGTCTCGAAGGTCAAGTTAGAATTGACAAAAGAGAATGCACCTTTCAAACCAACACATCCTCTGGATTCCAGACTGACTAAATAACTACAGTCAGCTGCCCTGACTTAGGTCATATGATGCTCATAAAATTCCAGTTCCACTGGGCTGAAGGTTAAAACAAAGATGACTGGCAAACACTCAAAATACATATTTATGATGAGATAAGCAAGATTGGTTCCTAACAGGATAAATACAGTAATACTCACAAAGATCTGAGTAAAAAACACTGACTAGAGCAAAAATACTGATTTTGGGGAAGAGACCAATTTAGAGAATTGGTCATTATTTTGAAAAGAAGTGTCCATGATTAAGAAATAACCCTGGATCATCAGGGGATGGTAGACTAATCAATTATAAAATAAACTCAGTGAAGAGTTGGTAGGTCTCACCAAAAACACTGACCCTAACGCTTTCCACTGTGAAATGTTTGGCTATTAATAATTATACTAAATATGCCTATGTGTGTGCCAATAATACACGAAGCTGACACTAAAATATAAGTAAAATCAGAGAAGGAAGAAAAATCTGCATATTTCAATATTCTAGGAAAAGAAAAAAGCATGTAAAAGGTAAATACTCAATTTCCCAAGCAATTAAAAACCGATTTGTTTGACAAATATGTGATGTGTAAACAGAATTTCAGGTTTACATCTATTACATAAAGCCGGTTCCCCTTTCCATATTTCTTGCATATCCCCAAATTGCAATTCCTCGCGTTAACATGGGAGATGTAGGCATAGCGAATGTCTGAGCCCTGTTCAAACCTTTAATTTAACCTTTTTCCACACAAAATTCCTTCCGCACCCTATAAAAAAAGAACACAAGGAACACAGTTCATCCCTTTCCCTTGCTGCCTGCCCACACTGAGGAGGAGGTGTCAGTGAGAGATGGAGGATGCAAGCAGAAGTCTTGGCAACATAGATTGATTTGATGCTCGAGAAGCTGAGAATAAAAACTCAGATACTTAGAAGAGTCATATTTACACTGTACTCATATATTCATTGTGGGTGCAAAGAGCTAAGCCCCATGATGTCTTACAGCCATTCAGTAACTTGGTTGAACTTCACTGGATGTAACTTGACGAGGAGAGCTTTTTGGGTCTTCCCTAAACAATTTAACATTATTAAGCATACTGCTTCCAGCAGAGTTTATCTAGGATCTGCTAGGTAGGGGGTTTACTTAGCTTCACGGAAAACATTAGTGGCATTCTGCACATTTTTTTTTGTTTGTTTATCCTCACCTGGGGACATTTTTCGATATTTTGTTCAGATAGAGTGGGAGGGAGGGAGAGAGAGAGAAACATCGACATGAAAGGGACACATCGAGTGGTTGCCACCCACATGACCCAACCAGGGCCAGGGACAAACTGCACCCGAGGTACACGCCCTTAGCGGGAACCAAACCCGGGTCTCTCCGAACCGCAGGCCAACACTCTCACCACTGAGCCAAAGGCTGGGGCTTCTGCACATTTTTTATAATTTTTTTTTTCCTTATTGATTTTAGAGAGAAAGGAAGGGAGCAGGAGAGCTAGAAACATTGATGAGAGAGAACATCAGTTGGCTGCCTCCTGCATGCCCCTCTCTGTGGGACCAGGCCCATAACCTGGGCACATGCCCTGACCGGGAATCAAACTGGTAACCTCTTGGTGCATGGGTCAACACTCGACCACTGAGCCACACCAGCATCCTATACATTTTGACTGCATATTTTTATTAAAGGAAACACAAAATACAAACTGAACCCCAGCTGGCCCTGTCTTAGAACATACCCGCCCACAAAGGCAACTTAACTTCTGAATGTACATGCATTTTAGTTAAGAACAAAAAAAGAAACAGAGTAGACCAGTGGGTCTGGTCTACACAAATAACACACTATTTCACATGTCTTTCCCTTTAGAAAGAAAACTTTGCCTAAATAAATGTCAGAAATGCACCTTTCCCTTTAATTTGAGACACTAATTAATCTCATTGGGCATTGTAGGTACAGCTAATTAAAAGTCAGTTTTATTTTCTTACTCTCCAGATTTTTCCTTGTTTCAAAAGATAAAGTTTGGGGTTGAAAGAAGTGGTTTTGTTGAAAATTCCTGAGGCACCGGGTAAGCACACTCAATCCTGCTTAAAAAATGTCTCACAGATGACCCTACTAATTTACCATAAAGTTCCAAAATTTTTCTCTATGTACCTCATAATACCCACTCATACATTTTAGCACATACTTTAATGCTTAAAAAAATTTTTTTTTCTTTTATTGACTTTTAGAGAGAGAGGAAGAAAGAGGGAGAGAGAGATAGAAACATTGATGAGAGAGAACATCGACCGGCCACCTCCTGCATGCCCAGTGGGGATCAGGCCCACAACCTTAGCATGTGCCCTGAACAGGAATTGAACTGGCGAACTCTTGGTGCCTGGGTCAATGCTCAAACACTGAGCCATACTGGCCGGGCCTTTAATGCTTATTTTATTGTGAAAAATCTCCAAGTCCATACTTATCCTTTCTGCTTTCCCTTTGTTCAAAGCAATAAGCATCATTCCTTTTTTCTAAACCTAAAATTTCCCTTCTACTGTAGGCCTTTACTCATTATTTGTTCCCTTTATTTCTAGAACATTCAGTCTCTTAATCAACCCTTCTCTTTTGGCTTTGTCCTATTCTGAAAATATCACCTCTTTAACTTACAACAACCTCCTTACTGTTAAGAGCTGTAGCTTTTAAACAGCGTATACTTACTAACTCCATATCCTTAGTACACACACCCATCTCAGTCTCATCCATCTCATTCCATACACCACCGTTTACTCACATGGCATCTGTTATGGGTTGAATTATGTTCCTTCGAAAGGTATGCTGAAATCCTAAGTTTTGGTACCTGTAAATGTGACCTTACTTGGAAACAGGGTCTTTACAGATGGAATCAATTTAAGATGAAGTTCTAATAGATTAGTGTGGGCCTAATCCGGTGATTGGTGATTCTGTATGAAGAGGAAATTTAGACACAGAAACACAGACACATATGGAAGAATGCACATGATGACAGAGACAGAGACTGGGGCCATGCATCTGCAAGGCAAGGAATACCAAAGATTGCCAGGAACCCCCCAAACCTAGGAAAGACATGGAACAAACTCTCGTTCAGAATGCTCTAGAAAGAATCATTCTTGCTCAGCTCTACATTTTAGATTTTCAAGCCCCAGCACTATAATGAATACATTTCTTTTGTTTTAAGCCACTCAGTTTGTGGTCCTTTGTTAGGCAGCCTCAGGAAGCGAATACAGCATCCAATTCTTATATTCTGTGGTTGTATGTGTATCTAGCTCTTTCCTCCTTTCTAATGAAATCACATTGATACAGAATTTTCCTCCAAAAGGCCTAAAAATTTCTGATGGACTTCTGCTCTTTCTCCACATCACACAACTCTACTTATTACTCTTATATTCCTATGCTCATAGCATTATACTGCCTTCCTCCTTCTCATTGCTTCTCTCTTCATTTTGTTCGTCTTCCTTGTATTGCTCTAAAACAGTGGTTCTCAGAATGTGGTCCTCACCCAGTACCATTAGCATTATGTGGGAGCTTGTTAGAAATGCAGAATTTGGGGCCCATGTGAGATAATCCTCAATCAGAAACTCTGGGGATGCACGCTAAATTTGATGACCACCTCCCTAGAATACTAGTTATTCCTCAAGGTGCACTCCATAGAACCCTATTCTCTCCATAACCTCTTTCTTATAGAGAATCCATTGCCCTAGTTTCAATGACCCCTGCAGTGTTGATAAGTGCCCACATTTCTTGTACCTCCAAGACTTTCTTGGGCTTGGCTTGTCACCTTAAACTCACAAGCCTGAAAAATGCACTCATAATCCCCCTTCAAAACTGGCTTTTTTTCCTGTCTTCTGTGTTTTCCAATTAGATTAATATTTCAGAATAAACTGCAAGCTCTGAGGTTGGTATTGTCGGATCCCAGGGCTTATTATGATACTTGGCAGAGAGTTGCTAGATGATATTTATTGTAATGTAGTATAATATAGCAGTTGTTATGTTTTATCAGAAGCCTCAGTGTATATATTTAAATATGATTATATTATTCCTCAAAGCTGCTACTTCACTAAATCAAGTGCTTATCCAATGACGCCTGCTTTATTTTAACAGTCTTGTGATTTGTATTCCCTGATTTCACTTTTTCTCCTCCCTGGTTCTCCAGCCTATTCTGCAAATATTTTCCAGGTTATTTTTCCCTGAAGTTCTACATTCATTATGTTGCTCTATTACTTCAAATTGTCCATCACTGCTCATTTGCTACAGAAATTCCACATATACTCTTTTCACTATTCCTTACTTCTCTGCTCCTAATCTCCTCTGGGGAAGCTGATCTTGCTGTGGTGTTTTTCATATTATTATGCCTATTCCCTGCATCTGAAATGCCTTCACCGCTTTCATTTCCAAGTCCACTCGAGTCTTTGCCAATTCTAATGTACTATGGGAGTTTATTTCTAAGTTGAATTCCAAGAGAACCAATGACCTGGATCAGCCTTTCCACTTCTAATTAAACAGAATGAGTTAACTCATTCAACAAACACTCTGATGACCAATCATATACCAAGTACTGGCCTAAACATTGTGGTCGCATCAGTGGACTAGTGATCAGTGGCTCTCTTCTAGTGGAGGGTAACACAAAGAGGCAATAAAAATCCAGTGTGGTGAGTTGAGAAGAGAGGAACAGGGGCTACGAGAGCACATATGTGGGCAGTCTACCTTGGGTTGGGGAGGGGTGCCCTAGAAGGCTAACTGTAGGTCCTGATATCCAATCAGAGACCTGGAAGGTGAAAGTGAGCCAGGAAAAAGAAGGGAGTGGGGAGAGAACATGCAATAGAAAATGTAACATTCAAAGACCCAGAGTTGAGAGGTGACGGCTTATTTGAGAAAATAAAAATAGTTCAGGTGAAAGCAACAAGTAATCTTAGGCAGAATAGAAGCTTCAGAAGGAGAAGAATCATCTCTGTTGTACTCGCCAGTTTACACTTATTCCCTGAGAGTGTGCTTAATAAATATTTTGGGATACGTTAATAGAGACAGGAGGACATTTTCTCCCCTGAGTTAGGAGGAAAGGAGGCAGGGATGCTGTAGATAAAGGTTAAGATACAGGTTTAGTGGCAGGACACTAAAGGAGTTCTCATCTTCAGTTTACTCTGATAACAAGAAAGTGTGGTCATCGAGCAAGAATGAGTAAAATAGTGAGGTCAGAGATTTGAGCAAAGTACATATGTTTTGAAATAGCTATTAAGGAAAATGGAAGAGATAATTGGAGAACTGCAGACAAGCTGCAAGGAATGGTTGATTGTCTAGTTAAGGTTTAGTGGCTATTTTTAGTCTAGTAATTTATTTTTTCTTCAGCAATTCTTAGAAGTCTAGGTGTAAGCACAGAAAATGTAAGCAGTTAGATTAAATCACTTTACAAGTTAATCTTTTATGTGCACTTATCTTCTCTCTTTAACTAAATTATATGATCCTAGAAAGTAGGGGTTGCCTAAAATAGACCACGTTGAACATAGTGTTGGAATACAGTACTTGTTTAGTTAAATATTTTCAGAATGAATTAATGATTGACATGTTCAAAGTTCAAATAATCACATGGCATATGTACACTTTTAAATGTCAAGCATTTCGCATTAATAGAGATGTGTATCCTTTAGCTGACTGATTTAGAAGAAACAATAATGCTTTTATTTATGTTATAAATAAAGGAGTGCTATGAACAAAGTAGACACTCCAAAACTAATTTTAAAATTAATTAATGAATTAAATAAATATCACTGAATCCTGTTCCCATAAGCATTGTTTAATGAACTGTGCAAGAAAGAGCTCAGGGTGGTAAAATGATGTGGTGAGTTACTTCCTTCATTCATTACAAAGCATTCAGCTCCAGGCTATATTAGTTTTCTAGAGCTGCTGGGATCAAGTGCCACAAACTGGGTGACTTAAACAATAGAAATGTATTGTCTGACCACTGTGAAGGTTCTGCTTCCTTCTCTGGGCTGTGCAGGAAAACCTGTTCCAGGCCTCTCAACAAGCTTCTGGTGTTTTGCAGGTAATCTCCGGCCTTCCTTGGTTTATGAAAGCATTACCCCAACTCCACCTTTATCTCCACATGATGTTCTCCCTGGGTGTGTGTGTCTATCTCTGTGTCCAATCAACTTTCCTCTTTTTATAAGATTACTAGTCATACTGGATTAGGGCCCATATTAAAGACCTCATCTTAAGTTGATCATCAGCAAAACCCCCATTTTCATAAGGTCACATTCACAGGTACTGGGAGTTAAGAATTCAAAATCTATTTTTGGGGACCCAGTTCAGCTCATGACAGTCATACTGGGGAGGATAAATATGAATAGGACACAGATCCTGCCCTCAAGGAGCTCACAGACCAGCATGGAAGGAATGAGAAGTAAACCGAGGATAAGCCAGTGTTTTGGAGAAAGGCAGAATCAGGTCCGGGAAAACTTCTTGGGGAATGTGATAGCTAGGCTGAGCTCTGTGGAATGGTTAGAAGAAGAAAGGCAGCAAGGAATTCTAAGCAGAGGGAAGGAGTTGCCCGTAGAAAGGCGTGAACAGCCATGATCAGTGTGGTGAGAACTGGGTTAGGAGGAGATACAGAGAACTGAAGTTGGAAGAAAGGCTCACGAAGGTCCAGAGGTGCCGTGTTGAGTTTGGACCTTATATTAGGGGCAATAGGAAGCCTTTGAAGAGTTTTAAGATTAGATTTAGTCTCTCTCAATTTACTTCACTAGTGTTAGCTGTTGTATAAAGCATACATTAAATCATATTCTGTGTGATTGAAAGGATGTTGCATTTTTATGATAAAGTATTTTTTTCCTTCCTACATTTTGCCTTTTTCTTCACTATGTTCAGTTATTGCTCATTAAAATTCACTTGGAAAAATTTCCCTTCAATCTTATGTTCATTATTTAGTTTGAAATATTAGCTTTTTCTGGTTCTTCCCCTCCTCTATTACCTGTGTTTCACAGCCTGTTCATAAAAACAAACCTTAAAATATAAATGAATAGGCATTTGTAATCTGCCAAAGAGCTAACCCTAAATTAGTAAATTCATTTATAAGCATATTGTAATTCACCAAAGATTTCAAATGGACTTTTTCACCACATGTTTGGCTTCCCTACTTCATCTGATTACCCTAATGGAGCATCTTTGCAAAAGAGCTAATTATAAAATCTGGATTCAGTTTGGGTCCTAAGAATGAGAGTTATGTAATTGAGATAATTACACAAGTACCTATCTTTGCAAGGACATTTTGCTCACTATGAAAAAATAAATAAAGGTCTTACTACTTACTATGGCTCAGATTTATGAAGTAGCTAACCAGTATTTATTGTATTTCAGACATGCCAAAGAAAATGTTTGAAACCACTGAGCACAACTCTCTTAATGAATTACGTATGACAGATGCTAATGCCTTCAATTATAAAACAATGGAACTAAGGTACCTTTACTTTGCCATAACATCCATTTCATTGAAATATAAGATCTTTTAGATCAAGTGCTTTAATCTTTACAATACATTGTAAGTTGTGTATCTATTTGCACAAAGCATGCAGCATGTGTCTTTGCCTTTAATCTTAAACTTTTCACCCAAGAAGGTTTAATTTTCACAAAGAAATCCAGCTGTTTAAAATTTTTTAGAAGATTGCTTAACAATCTTGAGAAAGAAGAAAAAGCAGTAGGCATTACACTTTCTGATTTCAACCCATACTATAAAGCTACTAATCAAAACACAATGGAACTGGCATAAAAACAGAAAACTGGATCAATGGAACAAAATTGAGAGCCCAGAAATAAACCCAATCACATACAGTCAATTAATATTTTACAGCGAAGCCAAGAATACTCAATAAAGAAAAGAAAGTCTCTTTAATAAATGGTGCTGGGAAATTTGTATATTCACATGTAAAAGAATGAAACTAGACTCCTAACTTACACCACTCATAAAAATTGACTTGAAATGGATTAAAGACTTAAATGTAAGTTATGAAACTTCTACAAGAAAACCTAGTAACAAAAAGTTTTTTGATATAGGTCTTGGTGAAAATCCATGGGTCTTGGAATTTGGGATATGACACATAAAACACAAGCAACAAAATGGAAAATAAATAAGTGGAATGACATCAAACAGAAAAGCTTCTGCACAACAAAATAAATAATGAACAAAGTAAAAAGACAATGTACAGATTGGTAAAAAATATTTGCAAACCATGTATCTGATAAAGAGTTAATATACAAAATATATAAAGAACCCAGACAACACAACAGCAGAACCCCACAAAACAATAAAATAATCCAATTAAATGGGCAAAAAAGCCCAGCCAGCGTGGCTCAGTGGATTGAGCTCGTCCCATGGACTGAGAAGTCCCAGTTCGATTCCCGGTCAAGGCACATGCCCAGGTTGTGGGCCCAATTCCCAGTAGTGTGCATGCAGAGGCAGCTGATCAATGTTTCTCTCTCACATCAATGTTTCCATCTCTCTCTCCCTTCCTCTCTCTCTAAAAAACAACCATGAAAACATTTTTAAAAATGGACAAAACAACCCAAATAGACATTTTTCCAAAGAAGATATATGGATGTCCAACAGGTACATAAAAAGCTACTCGGCCTCACTAGTCACAAGAAACATGCAAATCAAAACCACAATGAAATATCACCTCACACCTCTTAGAACAGCCATCACCAAAAGACAAATGCTGGTGAGAATGTGGAGAAAAGGTAATCCTGTGCCCTGTTGGTGGGATTATAAACTGGTGCAGCCTCTGTGAAAAACAGTATGGAGGAGCCTCAAAAAATTAAAAATAGAACATTCATATGGATCCAGCAATTCCCCTTCTGAAAATATATATAACCTCTCCCCACCCCAAAACTCTAACATGTTCATTACAGCATTATTTACAATAGTTAAGGCATGGAAAAAAACCTAAATATCCATTGATGGATAAATGGATTAAGAAGTTGTATGTCCTGGCCGGTTTGGCTCAGCAGTTGGAGCCTCGGCCTGCAGACCAGAGAGTCCCAGGTTCGGTTCCTGCTAGGGGCGCACGCCAAAAAAAAAGAAGTTGTATATATACACAAAATACAATATTATTTGACATAAAAATGAGGAAATCCTGCAATTTGTAACCACATGGATGGACCTTGAGGGCATTATGTTAACGAAAATAAGTCCTACAGAGAAAGACAAATGCTGTATAATTTCACTTATATGTGGAATATAAAAAACAAAAAATCTCCTAGAAAAAGAGATCAGATGTGTGGTTCAGAGGAAGGTGGGTGGGGGGAGGGGGAACTGAAGAAATGTCAGAAAGTACAAACTTCCAGTTACAAGTCAAATAAATACTAGGGATATAATGTGCAACATGATGACTACAGATACCAATGCTGTGTAATATATATGACAGTTGTAAAGAGTGTAATTAATCTAAGAGTTGTCATTACAACAGGAAAACAATTTTTTTTCTTGCTTTTTAAAGTTATATCTATATCAGATGATGAATGCTAACTAAACTTATTGTCGTAGTCATTTTACAACATGCTGTGCACCTTAAACTTGTACAGTGATATATATCAATTATATCTCAATAAAACTTGAAAAAAGGCACACCATATTTTACATGATAAATAATAACGACTTTTGGAACAAGTCACTTACTCTCAATAGGTCTTTTTGCTAAGATGTAAGATGGATATAATAATACATGACATGACCACTGTGTGGTATAGTAGAAAGATTAATAGCAAAAACCTTGGTTCTATTATTTAAAAACTTTGTGACTTTGTAACAAGTTATTTAGCTTCTTTAAGCATCAGTTTTATCAGGGGGATAATGGTTACCTCATAAATATCGCAGTGATAATGAATTATGATAACGTATGAAAAGGAACCATGCTGCATAAGTACTAGTACCCACAGAATTTCCATTCCCGTGGCCCTCCCTCTCAAGATTGTAACGAGAGTCAAATGTGTGCTTGTACATAATATGGAATTTAATGAACAATGTCTACATTGGAACTGTGCTGGAATGAGTAGCACAATTCCAAATGTACAGAGACTATGAATATATCTCAGTGATTGACACAAGGAACTCATATCTTTTGGATATACAGGTTCAGTAATTTTGGGATGTGGGTCTGTTTCCGATAGCTGTGAAGATTTGGTTTAATCACTATTCTAGAACATTCCTCATTTTCCAAAGGACCATGAAATACTTTTTATAAGTATATTGGACAAGATTAGAGAAACAGCTATACAATAATATCTGTGACAAAATGGGTAATGTGAGAAGTGCTTTAAGACTTTAGAGAGAAATGTAAGTGAGAACAAATGAAACAAAAAAAGCTTGACAAATGAATTCATGCCATACTATAAAAAATATTAGAAAGTTAACCAGGTAAGAGTATTTAGGAGGAGTCCCAGGCAGGAAATATACTGTATGCAAAGATGCCAATGAGAGAAAGAAAGAGAATGGCACTTTGGGGAAACAAGTATGTCAATTCAGCATTGTAGAGAATTATAATTTCAAGCTGGGAGGAACAGTCACATCTAACCAATGGATTTTAAAGAGAGGTGTGTAAAACGTGTACATAAGCACAACCTTCTCAAATATTATTTTATCTGAATAATGCATTAATTTAATAAAGTTGTCTTCTCACCTACAAGTTCACAGAAGATTATAAACAAATAAAGGAAGAGCAAGAATGAACACACAAGGGATTTTAAAGCCACATTACATGTAAATTGAACCAGTCACAATTAGAAAGAGGTTCTTTATTACACTTTTAAGTGAAAAACCATTTACTTTTTTTCCTTTTCTAATTATCATTCTGAGATCAAACAGTTGAAAAATGTCTCATATATGATGCAGATAACCCAAGTGGAGTTTCAAAATCCATGACTTGAATAAAAAGAGCAGCAAATCTTATGCAGGTCTTTTAATTTCATTTATCCAACTAGCTATTTTAGAATAATGTCAATAGAATAACTACCATGGTCCCTGGTGTTCTAGTACTTCACACAAAAATTATGTTTTTATGCCAGAAAGTAACCCTTCAAATTATCTATTTAGGTACTGAGGAGAGGACCACATTCATTCAGTGGTCCCTAACACTTTAAAGAAGAAAATAGATAATATGGGCATTAACAACTAAAATTTATTTAGTGTTTACTATGTGCCAGATACTGGTCTAAGCATTTTAGCACTTTATATATTATCTTTGTCATTGCATTGGCCTCTGACCTGTATTATTCCTGATGAGAAGCCGGTAATAATGATTCTAGTTCTGTATGCAATGCGTTTCCTTTGTCTGGCTGCTTTTACTATTTCCTCTTTGGTTTTCTGCAGTGTCTTTGTGGCCCTGTGTTCTGTTGTTGTTATAGTAGTCTATTTTATTTGTTTGTATTTGTACTGCTTGGAGTTTACTGAGCTCCTTGGATCTGTGTGTTGATGTTTTAATTAAATTTAGAAACATTTTAGTCACTATTTTTTCTTTTCCTACTGATTTTCTCCCTCCTCTCCTGACACATATGTTAAACTGCTTAATATCATTATATTGAAAACTGAGGCTATCTATGTTCACTATTTTCCAGTCTCTTTTTCCTCTTTGTTTTAGTGATATTCAAATCCATAAGTTCATACTACCTTTTGAGGATGATGAAGAACTGACTCATTATCTTGTGAACTGTGTAAATAATAGAAAAGAATCAATCAATATGATTGATATGAAAGTTCAATATATACTTTATAACTGTAATAGATGAGGGTAAGTGTCCCATAATAAAAAAAATTTAGATAATAAATGAAAACAAATTGTTATAATGAAAATATTACCATTTTTACCTCTAATAAAATATTTAAGAATTGGACAGTAATAGCTGCTAACAGTAAAAAGGTGTAAAAATTGGTATTATTTGCTATAAAAGAGCATACTATTACTTATAGTTGCCAAAGGGATTACCTGATTATACTTCTGAATCCAGCTGCCAATCTTGGAAAGTGCAGAGGAAAGAGAGACACACTGAACCATGTCATGAGTATATCAGAGATGTGGACTGGAAAACTCAACAGGTCAGATGGCATGGGTCCTTCAGCACAAAAGGAAACTAAAACAAAGTGACAGAAAGGGATCCACTATTCTCTTTGCGTGTATGTATCTATAAAGATCACATACAAGTTAGGAAAGACAAAGAAAAAAAGTCTTTTAAAAGCTGACTTTAGCTGGGACTGGCCATTTTAGAAGAATGTAAACTGTCCTGTTAGGCCACTGATAGATTTTGTTTGTTTGTTTGTTAGAGAAAATTCTTGTGTGGACTTTTAATTGTGTCAAAATAGAACTCGAGAGTGAGCTACTAGAGAATAGATGAAGCAAAAAGGGAACTACAGTTCTCTACAAAGTAGAAAACCAGGAATTTTGGACTGTTTTCCTGCAGGTACAAAGAGAAAAGCTATAAGGAAAAAAAAATTTTTTTAGAGGAAGTGTTGTAGGTTGAACTGTGTCCTCCAAGAAGATATTTAAGTCCTAACTCTACTATCAGTGACCTTATTTGGAAATAGGGACTTTGCAAATGACTGGGTTAAGATGGGGTCATCAGCGTGGGCCCTAATGCAATATCACTATGTTTCTTTAATAAGGGGAAATTTGAACACAGAAACAGATCCATGCGCAGAGAGAACACCACGTGAAGATGAAGGCAGAAATTGGAATAATATATCTCCAAGTCAAGTAATGCCAAAGATGCCAGCAAACCCCTGGGAGCTAGGAGAGAGGCAGGAACAGGTTCTCTCTCCAGTTCTTGCCATCATCTTGGTCTTAAATGTCTAGCCTCCAGATCTGTGAGACAAGAAATTCCTGTTGCTTAAATCTCCCAGTGTACGGTCCTTTGTCACAGCAGCCCTGGTAAACAGATATGAGGAAAGAGCAGGCTGTGGTGAAATAATGACAAATTCTGGGTTAAGGGGAAAGGCTCCAGGTAGAAATTCCTTGTGGTGAGATGGCTGAAGAACTTTAAGACTAGAGGGAGCCAGGAGACAATCTGCTGATATTCTGAGAAGGGTGCAGGACTTCCCACAGCATGCAGGCTGAGGGCTTGAACCCTTACTGAGATATTAAAGAAAGGGCGAATCCACAAGGCAGAGAGTTGGTGACATTACAGTTATAAATTGAGGCATATATGGAGAACTGTATGTGTTCAGATATTATAGTATTTATGTTTATTAATATATACACGAGGAACAATGCATTTATACAGATAAGGAATGTGTCACTGAAGATATGTGTGTGTGTATTAGATAAACACATAATAACCTATTTTTATTTGTACACTTGTTTATATATGAATATGTATATATAGAGAACATGAATATATATATATATATATATATATATATATATATATATATATGTCTCAGTGTGAAAAAAACTCTTCATTCAGTTTCTATCTCTCCTAGCAGGAAATGAAACCAGCTAAAAGGCAACTAAAAAGATGAAATCACTGTCAAGGACAGGCACACAAGGAAAGCAGTTTTATTTTTAATGTTTTGGAGTCACAAGAGTTATTTCTGTAACTGTACTGCTTGGCTATTTTTCTTTTTTCATTTTCAGTGTTTGTCTTTCATGCTTCGTGGGCAAGGACATTTGTATTGCTACCTGCATAGCCCCTCTGCAATAATGCCTCCCATTTCAACTCCCTCTGGGCAGCTTCTCTGCATAGAAAGACCATCAATTACAACTATTACCATTAAATGATTGTGTGGGCAGCTCTGTTTGTTACATTTCCACAGCTTTAATGTACTAGAGCAAATTACAGGGGCATTTAGAGGGTGACTTCTCACTATGGATACTATGCAAGTGGCCCTAACGTCAAGAGAATTAGGCCTCTGCACTTTCTTCCTAAATCAGTAGGCCTTGGGCAGCTTAGTGTCCTGAATCAGCAAATGGGTATTAAGAGTCACTTGACAAACAGAAAGAGGGACCATAGGAGATGAGCATTTAATTCTAGAACACAAATAATAGGAGCTGCCATCGGTGGAACGTCTGCTATGTGCTAGCCCCTTTACATCTGCTGTTCTCATACCTAAGCGGGAAAACTGCACTTCACATTGGTAGTATTATTCTCAACTTACAGAAACAGTTGCTGAGACTCAAAGGATTTCTGTGTTTATAGATATCTACTAATAATCATATACAGGAATTGAACCTCGTCTGACACCCAAGCCTATACTTTATCCAATTCGCCATGCTGACAAAGCAAAAATGATTACAATCTGTTATGAGATACAGTCTTTTCTTTCCAAGAGTTCATGTTTCAGTCTGGTCTTGACAAAAGAGCTAACCCTGGTTGTGCTGCTGCAGTAGTTCTCAAGAGAAAGAGCTGACAGGTTTGAAATTTTCACCAGCCTGGTCCTTAACCAGCTGCTAATGGGAGGGCATTTTTCCCTGAGTCTGTCAGCAGCAACTGCCTAGGAAATATGAGTCCATGAGTGTACCTGCAGGTGACATTCCAGGTTGAGAAATCGCCACCATCCAGATACCTGGGACATGTGGTAACATCAATTTGAGGGACTAAATTAAATATTTAGACTATTTTTTTTAGCTATCAATATGTAATTTCACTCCTTCTTATCATTCTTTGCTCTTAACTGTGTATACAAGCACTTCTTACTGAACACATCGGGGAAAAGGTGACCTTGAATACAGTACAGGCAAAATTTCAGGTGAAATATATTTCAAGTTTTATTCCTGTTACACTCAGGGATACTCTTCTGTCAGATTACAGATATTTGAAAGAAACAACAATACTCCCAAGTGAAACTGGTTCAAAATATCGAGGGCATCCTCTTCTCTGATCCCAAACTACCAAAGTCAAACAAGCGACGAAAATGGCCAACATATCCACTCTTTAGTAACAGAATTAAGTCCCTGTTTATGAAAGATCTGCAGGGAGAACAACATCATAAAACACACCCAAACTCAACAATGCTTAGTCTTTTTGACGTTAACTCCTGCAAAATGTGCTGGGTGAGCAGAACCACAGGAAGGATTGTTGTACACAAATGCCTTTGAAAAATCACAGGCTCTCTGCGACTGAAAAAAGCCCCACTGGGCCAGGCAAATAAAAGGACTCACTGCTATAGCAGAAGAAGAAAAGCCTATTCCTCATTCTCTATTCCGCCACAGGAAACAGAAATGTAAGTGAAGCAAACATCATTTTGCATGATCTTCTGACTTGTGGGCAAAAACAGAAGTATCTTTTTAATACTGACATGATGGTCCTTGTTGAAACAATATTTTAGCAAATGAAAAAAGTAGAATAACAAGTTGAAGAGGAAACAACGTCAGAAATATGTTTTTTTGGGGTTGGGTAGTTGGAAGAAAGCTGCCTGATATGCTTTTAAGAAACACATTTGGGAGTTAAAGATAGTTAATTGAACAAGATTGTTTTTTAAAAATGTGTTTTCTTTATTGATTTTAGAGAGAGGAAGGAAGAGGGAGAGAGAGAGAGAAACATCAATTTTCTGCCTCCTGTATGCCCCCCACTGGGGATCTGGCCCACAACTTGGGCACGTGCCCCGGCTGGGAATCGAACTGGCGACCTTTTGGTGCATGAGCCACACCGGCAGGGCGAACAAGATATTTTTTTAAAGTGGTGATCAAAATGTTCAGGCAAGTCCTCAAGAAGCAAAAATAAATAATTTTTTTGTTGCTTTTGGCCAACCCAACATGGGGAAACCTGATTATGTGGGGAAAAAAACTTGTTAATGAAAGAGGCAGCTTCTTCATTTTAAAAATGAAGTGGTTTTGAGAATTAAAGGAAGTAACAGATGCTTTCTCTCTTTCCTTCAACTACTACAAATGTAATCTGCAGATACCCATTGTCTTTAAAGGGTAAAAACTAGAAGATTCAGTGAGTTAATTCATCATTAACAAAATTGTCAGGAACATGCAGAAAACTAAGTATAATACTTCAAAATACTGAACTACTAAGAAGAAAAGATAATTTCCTAAATTTTTGTTCAATTAGTTATTTCCTGAATGTTTTTCTAAAGGATATTAACTGTTAACACTTTCTTGACTACCATTTTCAGAAATCCCCCAAATCATTATGCTGTTACTTGGTACTAACAGTAATGGAGACAACAAATAAGCAACCACTGCTTCATTTAATCCTCATAACAAACCACTAAATAAGGCAGATCCTATTATCTCTATTTAGAAAAGAGATAACTGAGGCCCAGTGACATTTAAGGACTTCACATAAAACAACATACTCATAAGTAGAAAAGCCAGAATTTGAACCCAGGTCTCAAATTGATTCCATGGCCTGTGCTTTCTTCTATGTGACAGCGGATGCTTTTCTACAAAGGTAAGCATTCTCGAGTTCTTAACTCATAAGAAAGATCTATATTTCTAACTTTCAAATACTAAAATTGAATCAAACTCTATAGTTAAAATTTTAAGGAATTTCACATCTAACTAAAGATCCTTATCTGTCCTTAGTTCAGACTGAGAGGCAACAGAAAAGATACAACCCTTTCAGCTTAGCAGCATCACAAACCAGTAAGTAAAGACTATTCAACTGCTTGTCATTCACATGGCCTTTTAGTTGTTATGCTACTCAGTGGGGTGATTGGTGGTTGAAAATTAAGCTTCTAGTACAAGAAAGAAGTCACTTAAGGTTTCATCATCTACAATTTGAGAAGTTAATTGAAGCCCATACCCAGATGTCCCTATACAGACTGACTCTGAACTTGCTGAATTGTCTCATCAACACTGACTTCCAGAATGAATGTCCTTGGAAACCTATTTCAGATCCTGCTCTCCTGATCGGCTTCCACGGTCTCACTGAGCATGGTATACAGCAGTACTATTTGCGATTGCTAAGACCCCCCAAGCAGTCTTCAGTAGATGAGTGGATTAAAAAGCTGTGGTACATACATACAATGGAATACTATGCAGCTGTAAGGAAGACAAGATTTCTTACCCTTTGAGACAACATAGAGGGACCTAGAGAGTATTATGCTAAGTGAAATAAGCCAATCAGAGAAAGACAAATATCACATGATCTCACTTATTTGTGGAATATAATGAACAAAATAGACCCAGAGACATGGAAGTAGGGAACAGATTGACAAACCTCGGGGGGTGGGGGGTATTAGGAGGGCAGGAAGAGATAAACCAAAGAACATATATGCATGTATGCTCAACCAATGGACACAGATAATAGGTTGGGGAAAGCAGAAAGGGGGGTGGGAACAAGGAGGAGGGTGTCAAAGGGAGAAAGGAGGAACATCTATAACAAAAATTAATTAGTTAAAAAAAAGAAAAAGAAAATTAAGCTTTTATGAGTAAACTCTCATTTTAATGGCAAGTTTCAGAGGAAAGATAGGGAGGAGAGGGTTGGGTTAGAGAAGAGAGAAAACAAAACAAAACAAAAAAATTTGTTTCTATTTATTAAATTTAATGGATTTATAGAAGAAATTGAAATGAGAGCCTGGTTTGAAGGTTGAGCCACACAGATATATAAAGGTAAGCTAGCATGAAGAGACCTAGAAAGAGAAAACTAATTATAGATGGAAAGAAGCAGTAAGAACACCAAGGCAGGGTGACACAAGGTATAAGAAATGAGTCCTGCTGACTGATCTTGTGGCATATATTTCAATACAACAAAGTTGAGGGGTACGTCCCAGGACTCTCACCCAAGTCTTCCGAACCATGCTCACCTGTCTAACCATGCCTTATGCAACATTCCCCCACTCACTCTGTTCTGGTCAGTGTTTTGTTCTTTACCTACCAAACTCATTTCCAGTTCAGGGCTTTTCCATCTGCTAGTCTTTCTGCTTGGAGTGTTCATTTCTTACGCTTCATAAGGAAATCACATACTTAAGGAAACCTTGTACTCAATGACTCAGTTTAATGATCACCTCTTGAAAAGACCTTCTCTGACCTCTCTGTTAATTTATATCATTGCACACTTTTCTTATCCTTCACGCCACTTCAGAATTTGTATTGTACATGTATGAAAGCACATGTACGCATTTTCCCCCTTGTATATTAGTTTACTTTCTGTCTTCCCCAAAGAAATAACTATTGTGAGAACATCCGTGATGTCTTTTCCACTCACCAATGTCAGTTGTGGGATCTTGGATAAGTAATTTAAACTTTCCAAGATGTAGTTTCTTGAATTATAAAATTGGGCAATGATGGTATCTACCTTATGGGACTGTTTGGAAAAAAAATCTAACGTGATATACAATCAATTACAACTCTTCCAATTGCTTTGAAAAAAAATCTGAAAATATCCCCACATTCAGAATTAAATACAGAATCAAGTTTACACACAACTTGAAAAGGAGATGATTCCAAATTGGTTTTGTCAGTCTTAGGGATGTTTCCCTTCAACTTAGTTTAGAGAGATGAACTCTGAGTTGACTCAGAGCTCTTGATATATGACTTTTGGATTGTGAGGATAAAAGAAAAATCTGATAGTTTCATTCACCTGAAAATGTAAAGTGAGAGACTGTACCTTGAGTTGTTTCATATGGGAGCAGAGTGAAGACTAGGTGCTGGAATGGGAAGGAGAAGAAATTTCTAGGACAACAGGGAAAAGTGTATATATCCCATGGACTAGATGTGGATCCAGAGATGGACAGCTGGTTAGGTTTCCTCATTAAAGGGACTCTATTCAAGGGGGCTGCCTGAATCTAAACAGAGGGGTAGACCACGGATAGCCCAGGGCTGAGGAAGGGAGTTAAATGTTGCTTTGCAGAGGAAATACTGTTTCCATCCTAAGGACCACAGTTTTGAGTTGGCCAGAAGGAAGAGCTCTAAGGAAACCACAAAAACCCCAGGGAGGAGAAAGCACCAGATTACACATGTGCCATCCAAAGGGTATTGAAATCAGATTACAATCATCTCACACCATAAACTATGTTCTTGCCCCATGATTGCCTGCTCTGTTTAAGAAAGGTGAAGGAAGACACAAATAGAAAGCAAAGAAGTTTAGGAAAGAGGCAAATCATCGCAGATTGTTTTGGTCTGAGACAAGATGGAGCGAAGAAAGGAGAGACATTTTTAATCAGACAAGAGCTCAGAGTTTTTATTTTACATTTAACTGCATTAAAGTTATGAGATTTATAGATTGGAGTAGACTTTAAATTATAAGTGACATGCTTGAGATTTTGTCAAAGGCAGGGTTGAATTTATCCTGAGAGTGGTTTGTTGGAGGGCAGAGGGAGGAAAATAAAGTTGGTTTATGTTTTCACCTTACTAAATTCAACATGCTCGATATGAATGGATACAAAATACTGCAAACAGCTCTGGAGTTCAATGAACAGTAAATATCTAAACATTTGGTACACAGAAGGTGTTTGGTATGCATTATTTCTCTTCTCTTTCATTTCAATAACAAATTCTTTCAAAAAATATAGCATAAATTTTTGAATTATTTTGAAGCTCTTCCTTGAATATTCTATTTTACACCATCATAACTTTCACCATGTACTTCACAGAATAAAAATCAAGATGGAAGTCAGTCTTTCCTCAGTATGATTGACAATAAGATGATTAATGAGGTTCTGGGAAGCTCCTCATCTAAGATTAAAAAGCAAGAGCATATACATGTGTACCCAGCGCACTGTATCCAACATTCCACAGGAGACAGTGAGCAGCCCGTGAGCAGCAAGAGGGTCAGAGCTGGGTGCCCTCCAGAAATCAGAAACGTTGCTCATAGATACAATGATGGGCCTGGCTGGCATCCTGGAATGGAGCATGAATGGGGTGGCAGATCACCTTGTGTTTTTTTCCAGAGAATTCCTTGCAGTTATCTGAAGTGACTGTCACTGTGAACAAATTGCCTCACACTCATATTCTCCAACAAAGCTCTTCTTTCTTTGCCTCCTCCCCTTTCACATAGACTCTTAAGATACGAGCCAAATGAAGCTCCTCAATAACAAGACCCGGAACCCTGATGGTAACAAAGAGCTCACTGCGCTCATTACATGGCCCTGTGCTCTGGTATCAGGTAGTTCTCATTGTTCTTAAGCTGTCTTTTTCACTAAGCCAAGGTCAACTAACCAATAATACCTACTCTCCCTAGTTATGCCTTCCATATTGACAAGTTGTTCACTTTACAACTTTTCAAGTATTTTTCTCATTTATTCAACAAACATGTATTGGGCACTTACTCTGTGAGAGCTGCTTTTGGAGGTGCTTAGGGGCACAGCAATGGACAAAGCCAAGTGTCCTGTCCTCCTGGGGCTTCTATTCTATTTTAAACAAATGACTAAATTGTTAATATAATTCCTGCTGGTGATATATGCTATGAAGAAAAACAAAGGCCTAAATATAGCTAGGGAAAAATTCTTGTGAACATTGAGTGAGAAATATTTCAGACAGAGAGACTAACAAGTACAAAGGCCAAGGCAAAAACATGCTTAGAACTTTAGATTGACAGCAACAAAGCCATATGACTGAAGCCTCATGGGTAAAGGGAGATTGAGAGGAAGTAAAGTCAAAGAGGCAGCCAGGGGCTTGTAGACTGTGGTAAGGCCATGGAATTTGATTAAATAGAAAGAGAAGCTACTGGATCATCACAGCAGACGGTTGAGTGATATAGCCTGATTTATGTTTTTGCAAACTTTCTGGCTATTGTGTGGAGAGTAATAGATTGTAGAAGAAGCAAAGTGAAAACAGAGGCTAGTTTGAATATTATTACAATAGCCTGGGCAAGAAGCAATGGTGGTTTGAATTGAGGCAGCAGCAAGTGTCAACTTGATGAAAAGTGACTTGATTCAGGTTTATTTTGAGGGTAGAGTTGACAGGATTTGTAATGAATTGGATGTAGAGTATAAGAGAAATCAGCCCTGGCTGGTTAGGCTCAGCGGTTAAAGCGTCAGCCTGTGGTCCAGAGAGACCCGGGTTTGGTTCCCGCAAAGGGCATGTACCTTGGTCCTTGGTTGCAGTTTGTCCCCCAGCCCTGGTTGGGTCGTGTGGGTGGCAACCACTTGATGTGTCCCTTTCATGTCGATGTCTCTCTCTCTCTCTCTCTCTCTTTCTCTCTCCCCCCCCCACTCTATCTGAACAAAAAAAAAAGAGAGAAATCAAGGATAACTCATACGTGTTTGTCCTACCCAAATGGGTTCCATTTAATGACCTAGAGAAGATCATAGGAAGAACTGGTTTTGAAAAATAAAGTTGTGTTTGGTTCATGTTAATGTTGAAATGCCTATCAGATATGCAGCACTAGAGTAACTATATTAAATCTATAGTCTATTGATAAAATTTAAAGCCATTGGACAAAATGAGAGGTAGCTCAAAAAATAAGGTGGTATCAGCACCGAGTCCTAAGGAACTCTAGGCTTTAGAGGTTAAACAAAGAAAATGTTTGAAAACCTCTATAATTTCCTTCCTTTGACCTACATTCTCATATATCTTCACAGATAAATTTTGAGAGCATATTACTGGAAAACCAAAGTAGCTTTTCCCTGGAAAAATATCTGAAATCCTCTTTGAAAATGAAATATTATTGCGAGGACTTGAGAACTAAGGTAGAAAAAATAAGCCAGAATGCCCAAGTTGTTTTTTTGTGTTTTTTTTTTTTTTTTAACACTGTCTAATAGATCAAATATTTCACTCTAACAGACATCTAATCCTATCACTGATATTAACCCAAAGGCATCATGAATATAAATGGCAGGAGCGAAGTTGAAACTTTTCAAAATCAACCATTCTATTTTTCTTAGTACTCATCTTGGTTATGTTTTAATCCAGAGAAAAGGTATTGAATTTATAACTAATGTCCACAATAATTTTTTTTTTTACGTTTCCTTTAATTGCAAGAGTTTTCTTAAGAAAAGTTCCAAGAGAAAGTTCCAGATAAAAATTTTAAAAGTTGTGAATTCCAACAAAGAGGAACTATACCACTAAGTTAATGAGCAAAGTAACTAGGCATGATTCCCCACTGAATGGCTCATGGCACTTTCTGTGAATGAATAGATACTAATTTCCAAGCGCTGAAGGAAAGATTTAGAAGGGAGCAATTCAATGTCATCAACCAGTTGGTGAGTTGCCAGACACTCAACTGTCATGTTTGGCTTCCAAGGATTCATCCAAAGTAAAACCCTCCTGAAGCCTGATCTGAAGGAGCCATGAGGAAATGAGCACTATCGATCTTGCTAGGGCCGTCTGAAAAGCTTGTTCTTCCTAGAGTAGAAATGTGTATGTATGACACATAGTCACGCAAATGAATGCACTTCTGAGCTATTCAGAGCAGTGAAGAAATCCATGTGATAGTAGACCTAAAAGATTTTTATTAGTTTATGTAAATGCAGAGTCTCAAAGGTTAATTCACTTCCTATTAAATAAATAAGAAAAATATCAGTTTTATTTTAAATTTGGGATACTTCTGAAAAGTAGCCACCTTTTGTTCTAACATCTCTCTCTTTAAAAAAAAAAAAAGAACTGCAAATTACTTTAATTCATCAGAAAATCAAAGTATATACACCCGAGAAGGAACAGAGAATCAAAGAAAAAACAGTTGAAGTTTCTGAAGATCCATCAAAAAAAGTTTAGTTTCCTTTTATGAAAAATGAGTAGGTTTGACAGGGAAAACAATAGTTTTGAATCATCTTGGTTCAAGTGAGACTGTTCAGACTGTATATATAGTATACTGATGTCAATGTGAAAAACGATAGTTCAAGGAATTCTGACTACAAGACTGTACTTTTAAAGGCTACAATAATTATATCATGAATATCGAAGGAGAGAGGAAAGTCTTATTCATCGCTATATTCCCAGGCCCATGGTGAGAGATATTAAACAAGATTTTTGTTGATTGAATTGAACTGAATCTACTCAGTATTACTCTTTCTAGTCAAACATTTTTCAGGGTCTATATTGAGTAGTGTTTCTTTCCACTTCCTCATGTATTTAAACAGTTTTAGAGTTACAAATATTAATGTTAGGTTCTTTCTTATGCATGATTATAATTTCATTATACATAGCATTTTTCATTTTTTTATAACCAGAAAATAAACACTTTTTAAAAACTGTGAATTGTATTTTGCTGGTAGTATTAATATTGCCATGATATTTTCTTTGCTCATCTTTCTGTTTCTAAACTTTCTGTGTTTTCTTTAAAATTATTTTTGTTATTTAAAAATACATAACATGTGTATGTGGTAGAAAACTGGAAAGGTACAAAGAGAACACAGCAAAAAAGTAAGTTTTCCTCACACACACAGTTTCTCTCTCTGGGGCAATCACTGTTATCAGATTCTCTTCTAGATATGATCTATGTACATACAAGTGTAGTGTTTATAATGATTTCTTTTATACAAATGATAAAACATTATGTATATTGATTGCTTCTATCATGCATATGGTTTAACAATATGTGTGGAATTTTGTTCCATATCAGTACATACAGAGTTTTTCCTTTCTTTCTCACAGTGGAAGATAGTTATACAGATGAATTAAAATGTTTATAGCCATTCTTTTGTATTTTAGATGGTCATTTTTTTGTACTAGAGACACTTTTGCAATTAACTTTGTTTTTTCACACATATATAAGTTCATTTCCAGGATAAATTCCTAGCAGTAGAATCCAAATAGTTTGAGCATTTAAAAGTTTGAGATATTTTAACTAACATTGCTCTCCAAGATGATGGAGCAATATGTGACTGGGCCTCTTTCCCCACACCTGCCAACAGTGAATTGCCACAGTTTTCTAATGTGGGCAAAGTAAAAAATGTACTTTAATTTGCAATTCTTTCATTATGAGTAAGCTTGAGCATCATACAAAGGTATGACAAATTTATTGGGAACATCTTTACTCTATAGATTTCTTTTTTAATGAGGAAAAGTTCCTAATTTTAATATAGTTCAATGTACCCATTCCTACCTTAATAGTTAAATGCTTTATTTTTAATAAAGTGAAATAAAAATTTGATTGTTAACTTATTTTAGTTTAGATTATGAAGTAGGACCCAACTTTATTTTTTAAAGGTAGATGCATAGTTTTCTCCATATGATTTATTAAACAGCCCACCTTTTTTCACTTATTCAAAATGTCATTTGTATCACATACTGAATTTCTTTGTTTCTTGTCTATTTTGGATTTTTGTAGTTTTTGATATACCTTTTAACTTTTGTGTTATAGCTTTATCGTATTTCAAAATATCTGGTATGCTAGGACCTATCTCACTATCATTTTTTTGATTTTCATGGCTATTCTGGCTAATTAGTTTTTTTATATAAACTTTAAAATAAATTTTTTTTCATTGGTATTTTTTATTTAAATTTTTATGTAAAAGTGAACATTGACAGTTTTTTGATGTTGCATCTTTCTTTCCAGTGATATATTATGGTGTTCCTTCTTGCATGTTCCTTCCTTAGTAGTCTTTGAAAGTAACTTTTATATAAATCACACATGTTCATTCTAAAGTGTTCACAATTTTTGTTGCTATTGTAAATGATATATATTCTTCTATTATGTCTTTTCATTGGTTATTGAATTTATATATGTTCATATATTTTATATGCTATTGATTTATATATATTAATTTTATAACTAGCCACCTTATTGCATTCTTTAATTGTTTGAAAACATTTTTGGATGATTTCTTCTGGTTTATCTTCACAAGTAAAGTTAAATCTTTTTATCTTTTCAATTCAATCAAACATATAAGAAACAATGTAAATAATAGTTGTGATAAAGGACATATTTTAAGAAAGGTTGCATGGCTGATGACATATATTTTGAACTCTTGGCTGGGTCTAGTCACCTTGAACCACCAGCTTTTTTTCCTAAGTTCTGTAGCTCCAGTTTAGTATAGCTTTAAAATATTCCTTTCCCTTTATTTATTTAAGTCTGTGCTCAACATGGTTATCTCAAGCTTTGCTCTTTGTCACTAGTCTCACTGACATCTATTTTTTTCTGTTTACAAGATATATTTACAGGCTCTGTAATGATGATATTTAGGCCCTTTATTGGGTTCCTTAGGTGTGCAATTTTTTTTTTATCCTCACCCAAGAACGTTTTCCCATTTTTTGTTCAGATAGAGTGGGAGGGAGAGAAATGGAGAGAGCAGAAAAGAGAGAGAGAGAGAGAGAGAGAGAGAGAGAGAGAGAGAAACATCGACGTGAAAGGGACACATCGAATGACTGCCGCCTGCACGACCCAACCAGGGCCGGGGACAAACCGCAACCAAGGTACGTGCCCTTAGCAGGAACTGAACTGAACCCAGGTCTCTCTGGTCCACAGGCAGACGCTCTCACCACTGAGCCAAACCAGCCAGGGCGGTGTGCAATTTTTCTTTGCAGCTCAGTCTATAGTGTCATAATTATGTCTCTTAGCACTCGTTTTTATTGAATTTATTTTCTTAGGTTCTCCTATGTTGTGAATTATAAGTAGTTTCTTTTTGTTCTTTAATTTTAGATTGAGTCATTTTCTTTTCATTACTCCCCCACCCCCACAGGTTACAAAGACCAAGATTACATACGGTTAATAGCTTGAGTTCTGGAGCCAGACATCTGATTTGTATCCTGGCTCTGACACCATTTGTGTGATGTCAGGCCAGTTACTGAACCTCCATATTTGAATATGTAATAAAGGTATCTTATGGGGAGATATACATACAAAACTCTTAGAGTAATACCTAAAATATAATAAGTGCTTAATAAATTAGATGACAATGATGATGTTTCTTTTTGGTTTCGATTGTGATATAGAGTTACTAAATTTTTTCATTCTGCTCATGCTTGGGCAACTCAATCAGATACTCTTTTTGCTCTGATATAGTGTATGTCACTATTTTACCTTTTTCTTTTTACTTATAATCATTTTGTTTTTCTTTCAAAGTATTGTGTGTGTGTGTGAGTGTGGTCTGGAAATATATTCTAATCACTTTCTAAGCCTGTGCAACAACTGAGAAAGGAGTTGGGGGAGAGCTCAATCGAGGCTGTAGTTGAATGTGCCCTTCTTAGATCACCCAAATTCTGCTCTTTTGAGATTTTTATTAAGTGTTCAACACCAAGGTGCATGTAGTTCAGGGTGTATGGTGACAGAACCTTAACTTCTATCAGAGAATATCAGTATTGCTGCTCCCTTTCCCCACTTCAGATTCCCCCAACAGCAAGTTGCAACTACTGTTTGAAAAAAGGTAAGGCTATCATCTCAGTGTTCTCCTCTCCAGATTCAGTGATATCGGTGAGAATCTCAGGGTTTTGTCAATCACCTATATAGTTTCAGGAGGGGAATGGGCCCGGAGAAGCACCTGACCTTTCTAAGCTTCTCTGCCAGTGTTTCTTTCCTTCAGCACAGTGTTTCAAGGGCATTGCATGAAGTCGTGCTTCAGTCCTTTCATCACAGCTGGGAAATATTTTGTTGTTGTCGTCACTGATTTTCCTTATGGTTTGTTCATTTTGTGAATTCTTGTAGGAGAAAATTTCTTTGAGCAGATAAGATTATTCTGCTCTCATAACCTGGACACCTGTTTTTTAGTAGTATATACATTCTGCTTGGTGACAAATTTTGCTTATAGGCATTATTTTTATCTCTTTCTATGATTTTTAAACCCAGTCTTTCCTTACATATATGGGTTTCACTTTCATAGCTATGTGTGCTGGGCAAACATGTGTCTCTACCAAATTCCAATCTGTTCCTAAGAATTCCAACTGTCTAGCTTTAGGCCACCTGTAATTGACACAAAAAGGGAAAGCTAGCTAATATGAGGAATTGTTAAATTACTGTTAAGAATGATATCAATAGCACTGGATGCTAGGCCCTGCTCAATATTCTATTTAATAGAGATAAATGTAAATTTACATTAAAAATCAATTATCATAACATAAATGTAATAGATTTCATAGCTAGTAGTTAATATGAAGTATTTAACTGTCCATAGTCTTTATATGAACCAACAAAAAGAATCTTAAAAACATAGCTAACACAATTTTATATTATATTAACATAAACAATGTATGGAGCTCACATACAGAGCTCTGCTCAGCACAGTCTATACTTACAAGCCTACCAAGGGATCTCTGTATACAACTCTGTGAATTGTTATTTGGATGGAATATTGCAAAACTTGAGCAAATTCATAGAATGGAAACAGTAAAATAAAGGGTAGGAAAATCACAATGTAACAAGAATGGTGAACAAACTGGGGTTCCTTGGTCTAAAGAAGAAAGGGTTAAAAGAAGACTGGGCAGTGGCCTACAAATGTGCAAAGGGCTCTCCTATAAAGAGTTGTTCATCATAGCTACAGAGGGCAGAAATAATATTACTGGACAATTTTAAAGGAATTCAAACTCTCAGCTCAATTAAGGGAAAAAACAAACCCAACAATTGGGTCAGTCTCTCAAAAAAAGAACAGCTACACTGGTATTGGAAAGCTGTTTCTTTCCAGAGGATTCAAGCAGAGTTGAAGTCTTGGTCAAGGTTTCCTTGTAAAAGCCTATGCAAATATTTACCCAGTGGTACTGTACTTATCTATGCACACACACATTTCGCACACTGTACTGGAAACCACTCTCTCTTGAGATTATACCACTCCTCTGTCTCCAACTTTTAGTCTTATAATCAGAGGTGTTCAATTAATATTTTAATACCTGAGCAAATGTGTGTATTTTGAGAGATTAGAATATTTGACACCTAAAAATTCTTGCATATCAAAATTATTATTAAAAAATATTGGTACTACATTGAGTTGATTCAAATGAATGCATCAATGAAGGTCAAATTTTCCCATATGACTCAACTAATGAATACTCAACAAATATTTTTAGATGCCTGGGAAGTAATTACTGAATTCTTTCTTATAAGACTGATGGCCTGTGTGGAACAAATTACATCTTCTTCATTCACGGCTATAAGGCATTGACTCACCTAGAAAAATGTGCTTAGTCTGTTTCCTGTGTTATTTTTACTCTTTCTTCCTAACTGCTCTCCTTTTAGCCTCGATTGACAATTCTCATCTTTCCTAATATCATCTTATTGTGAAAATTTCCAACTTTCAGTAGATTCCTGGTGGGATTTCATAACTGGCTAAGCCATAGAATACTCCATGTTAAAAAATCCCTAAGTTGGCTTTCTTTATGGATATTAAAAATAGAGACTTTTTTTTACCTTTCTTATTTACTATTCTGTAAGAGATAAAATACCACAAATACCTAGCTGCAACTGAATAATGCTGAGAGACAAAGTCCATGTAGTACATGGTTTTTGACTGACAGCTAATAGCATTAGGAGTCATGGTCCATGAATAAAAAATACCTTAAGCTTTGATTTTATTGGATGTCAATGTTCTATAAAAATAGAAGAATTTAACATATACTGGTTGATGAGTTGTGAACCAAAATGTAAATCCATTTACATTAGTTAGCAGATTGTGATGAATTTAGCATGAAGGCAGTGCCAGCCAGCAGAGGGACCCTGAATTATTGCGGTCTAGATAAACCAGTGTTATAAGAAGGTATTTGGGAGAAAAGCCAAAACTTCTTCATTATTGTCATTACTTTGATTTAGGACTGATAACTGACTAACTCTTTCATTGTTTTCTAAAATGTGTTAATCTATTGAGTAAATGGATAATTGTTTTCTGCACGTATTTGCTATTTAAAAAAGTAAACCAGGGCCCTGGCCAGTATGGCTTAGTTGGTTGAGCACTGTCCCATGCACAAGAGGTCATTAGTTTGATTTCTGATCAGGGCACATGCCCGGGATTCAAGTTTGATCCCCAGGGTGTGTGTGCAGGAGGTAGCTGACCTGTGTTTCTCTCTCCCCCTCTTCCTCTCTCTCTAAAATTAATAAATAAAAAAGTAAATAAGGGAAAAGAACAATTTAAATTTATTGGGCATTGAGATATACCAGCTATCTAATTTTATCCTTACAATCACCAAGGCAGTGACTTAATATGCCTATTTAAAAGTTAGGTACAGCAAAGATTTAAACTTAGGTGCTGGTTTAAATTCTAAATAAAATTTAGGATTTTCATGAAGTTGATTTGCTGCTGATCATAAAAATCAGAAAGATTTCCAGTCATAGTATTTACCATGGAAACACAATTCCTTTTTAAAACTTTAAAAAATGTTATCAGGTAAATATTTACCTTAGCAAATATCCATAGCTAGGTAAACAGTATTTTCTGACTGAATTATAAAACTTTTGAATGTCAAAAAAAAAAAAAAACTACATCCAATACAATTCATTTTTTAAAATCTGAAGTTTCCATGGAAAACATAATTTTGACTTTAAAGATTTGTTCAAGAAGCCACTGATCATAAATTCTGTTAAAAAAATATGAGCTAGCTTTAAAGAGCATAGAAATAAACTATAAACAAAACAAACACAAAAACACAAAGGCTACAAAGGGAAAATCAGAGGCATGGCTTCATTTCTTAATTTCCAAAAGAATTCAGCAATTGTAATCAATTGTTTTCCTCTCCCATAATGTTATAACATACAAAACAATGGGGATTGCAGGAGCAATATTTGTAGTTTATTTTGTTCATGAATAAAAATCATTTGCTACAAGGTCTCAGGAGAGAACTTTCTTTGCAGATATCATTATGAAGATTGACCAAAAATTAGCTGAAAGAAAGAGTATTCCAGTCCACAAGCACATATCTTTTATCTAGAAATAATCAGAAACAAATCATGTACATATTCAAGAAATTCTACAGAAAGTGCCTGGCAATAACGTGAACTCATCAATGTGTTGTAAGGATTTATTCTTTGGGGAGACAGAGAGCGGTGGTTTAGCCACACTTTATTTTCAAGAAGACTATTTCCCTGGATTACAACATATAATTAGACATTTTCTTTTTGACTCTGAATATTATATTTCAATAAAAGGTTGCACTGTATGTGCACTCATGTAAATCTCCCGGTGACCACAAGGGAACAATTTTGGTAAATCAAAAGGATTAAAAACATTTTAACACTGAAAGGAAAAGGTAGTGTTTTGAGACCTCATGCCAAATAGCCCAATTTTCCATTTGTTCTTATTAAGAGTCAAACCATTCACTACAAATAGGTCTACCTACCACTTAGAAGTCAGAGCCCAGGACATGGGTCTGAATAAAGAGTAAACTGGGCCCTGCACTCAGAGACACATTTGCATGTGCATTTAAAAAATGAATACAAATGATAATTTACCCCATGGCAAGGAAAAGGGAAATGCGTGGTGTTCCTTAATGCACCAAATGGTTGGATGCTAGTATTCAAAACATTTGCATAACCTTTGTGTTTAGTTTTTACTCAGTGGTCTGATGGACTTGCTTTGATATAAACAACTGAATTCTGGACAACTGAAAATTTTGTGAAACCTAAACATTCCCAATTATTGTAGTGAGGTGATAGAAGTCCATCAGCAAAGCTGATGACAGAAGAAATTCAATGCAGGCAATGTCTGTACTATATGTAAGGACAGTGCATTTAACTTTCAATTAAAATCTTAGTTTATTTAGTGTTCACTGAGCACTTTTTTGCTTAATACCTGTAGCTACATAGGACTACATACCAAAAATTAACTTTAGCATAGTCAGTTTATCAAATGACCACCTCTGAAAACTGTCAAATGGGTTTCTCACATCAACACTGAGAAAGTTCACTCTGGTCATATTAGTGTGAGAGAGAAAAGACAAGAGCATACAGACGAACAAGGGCAGACTAGAGAAAGAAAATGAGTATTCAGATGTGGACAATCTAGAAACCTTCAAGTTAGATATTTGAGAAATTTCTGTAATATGAGACACACGTCAAGTTGGTATTTAACCAGGCTGGACAATATATGTGTAATACAGGCTATTAAGAAAAAATTATATATCCCTGGCTATTGTGCTTCAATGATTACAGCACTGGGCTGCACACTGAAGGGTCACAGGTTTGATTCCCAGTCAAGGGCACATACCTGGGTTGCAGGTTCAATCTCCAGCTCCAGTTGGGGTGCTTGTGGGAGGCAACAGATAGATGTGTCTCTCTCACATTGCTGTCTCTCTCTCTCTCTCCTCCCTCCCTCCTTTCCACTCTCTCAGAAAAATCAATGGAAAAATATTCTCAGGTAAAGATTAACATTAACAACAACAACAAAATTATATAAATATCCTCAATAATTTGGAAATTGGTTTTTGGTTAATTGACCTGTTAAGCAAAGTACTAGATGCTTCAAACACTGTTTTGTCTCAATATCTTGAACAGTTTCTGTAAATTATGGGGGGAGGGGATGGGCCAACATAAGGGCTGCCCTCTTAAGGGACTCCCCTTGATGGTGAAATAATTCAGCTTCTCTCATTGCCACTTCTTTTCTGTCCTGCCATAACATAAAGCAGTGATGGTCATCATTTGTCTTGAACTCTCCTTTATGTCTTCAGCCCAACTCTTCCCATTTCTACTTGGATTTAGTCATGGACTCAACATAGAATTTGTATTTTCCTTTTAAATGTTCACTAAGTGCTTTGCATGTACTACAGAAGTCATAACTCAGTGTCTTAAGTGTTAGAATTATCAGCTTGTTATTCTCTTTAATTTGAGTTATTGCTATCTAATCTACCCTTTCTATGTCCTATGAATTGCTTAGATGGCCTAGTAACTAAAGAAGAGGAGGGAGGAAAGCATGTTAGAAGTTCTTAGGAGTGAAATATTGCTTTTGATTGGGTCAATTAGTGAGAGCTTTGTGGAGAAGGTAGAATTGAATTGGTTTGGCTCGTGGGGGATAGAGATGATGTCAACGGGTAGTGGTCACAGTGGTAAGAAAAGGCATTCCAAAGCTGGGACAGGGATAAGCAAAGGCCTAGAGGCACGTGTTTAAGAAACTGTACAGCATCCAGCTCACCTGGATCAGCAATGGGAGAAGAGGGAGGAGGAGGAGGCTGAAAGTAAATCTTGTTGTTAGAAGAAAGGAGAATATCAAGGGTGTGAAATGCTATAGCAAGAAATGTAGATTTTTACCTAGTGACAGTGGAAAACCACTGGAGACTTTTAAAGCAGGGGAGAATAGTTAACAGCTGTGATTTTTGGCAGATGGATTTAGGAGTGGTGCGTAGGAAGGGACTGGCAATGGAGTCTACTACAGTAGGTAAGACAAATTACAGGGTTGGGCAAACGTAGGTTTAGAGTTGTGAGTAGGTGAAACATAGAGTTTATTCTTGTATTATAGTATTTATTAATTATTGTATTGCTTTCCATATGAACAAATGTAAACCTACTTTTGTCTCATCCTGTATGATAAAGACATAAGCACCATAGTAGTGGCAGTAGAGTTTAAAGAGGGAACTAGTTCAGTTGGAAGGAGCTTCCAAAGGACATGATGGCTGATTTAATAAAGGCATCAAAGAAGAGACAAGAATCAAAAGAGAAGGACTTTGAGCCTTCTAATCTAGGTGACAAGGACAATCTTTAACATGGATAGACAGGTCAGAAGCAGGAGCAGAGTGCAATAGCGAGGGCCAAGTGGGGGAGATTGGCATTAAGGAGACATCATGAGGTTAATTTTCAACACACTTATAGATATATCTACATATGGAATCTATTGAAATATATTCCCAAACTTAGGAAAACCAAAGAAAAATATGTACATATAAACATCTGCACATTTTCATAAAAGAGATTCATGTGCCACATAACTCAGACCTGTTAAAAATGAACTTGAATCAAGCTAGAGAGAAAAGCACAGCTGCACTTATGATATATGTGCACATACAATGTTAACACCACTATATTTTTTATATATGTATTTGTATATATATATATGCAGAAACCTGAGTTAACATACAAAAATATATTTTGTCTCTATCTGTAACTGCCAAATGTTACAATTTTTTAATTAACTTTCAGGTCATTAATTCAAAAAAGATTAGTACTGCCCTGGCCAGTCTGGCTCAGTGGTTAGAGCGTCGGCCTGTGGTCCAGAGAGACCTGGGTTCGGTTCCCGCTAAGGCACGTACCTCGGTTGCAGTTTGTCCCCGGCCCTGGTTGGGTTGTGCGGGTGGCAGCCACTCGATGTGTCCCTTTCACATCGATGTTTCTCTCTCTCTCCCCCCCTCCCACTCTATCTGAACAAAAAATGGAAAAAAATGTCCTCAGGTGAGGATAAAAAAACAAAAAAAAGATTAGTACTAACTAAAGGACTAGATCATGTAAAATACTATGGAAGGCACTTCTAAATCACCGGAATGAGTATATGCTTTGTTGCCTTTTTTTTTTCTGTGCTCTATTTTCTGGGAGTTCTCCTCAGCTTTATCTTTTTTTTTTTTTTAAATTAATTAATTAATTTTTGTTACATAAGTTTCTCCATTTCCCCCCCAGATACCCTCCTCCCTGTCCCATCCCCTTTTTATTCAACTTTTAGTCAATTATGATACTCATAAGAATATATATATATTATAAACATGCATTGAGAATTTACAACTATTATTCTGAAAATAACCTTATGAATTAGATACTTAAATAATATCCATTTTGCAGATGAGGAAGGTGAAGCACACAGAGGTTAGGATATTTGCTCCAAGCCCCATAGCTCCTTAAAGATATCCAAAAGCTCCACCACTACAAATGCGGGTTTTCTTATGACTGGATTATACACAGTATAAATGCCCATTAGTATACTGACTTTTAAAGTCAGGTTATTTTATATAATGAACATAACAGTCTGAGGAATGGGGTAGTCCAGAGACGTGGAAGTGGAGTACAGACTGACAATCCCCAGAAGAGTGGGTGGTGGGGGAGAGATAAACCACAGAACTTATATGCATGTGTACATGAACAATGGACATGGACAACAAAGCTGGGGTCAGGGTAGGGAGGGATGGGGAGGGGGGAAGGAGAAACATCTGTAACAAAAATTAATTACTTAAATAAAAAAATTTCCCCAAAAAATAAAAACACATAAAGTCAGTGTATTTCAGTTATTTTTCCTTCTTGTACAAAGCAGAGAGCTACGATATTAACTACATTTTCAGTCTGCACTGACACAAATCTCTATCTCTATAAAAAGGTGATGTTTAAAACATTTTAAAAAATAATGAAGGAGAATGGTTGAAATGTGCTTCTAGATAGACTGTACCACTCTTTCAGTTTTTATTAAAGAATAAGGCGGATGAAATAGCGCCTCAAGCAAGTCTACCTTTGGACATTAGTAAAGCTATGACTATCACACTTTTAGTTTTAGAATTTAGACTTCAACTATATTATCCCTATGCAACAAGGACATCTTAAAAGAAGGCATTTCATTTCTTTTATATGTTTGGCTTAGGCCATGGAAACATTTAGTTATATAGCTCCTTAGAAGTTATGACTTAGAGTGTTCTTGGGAAAGTCACTAGAAAGACTTTTATTGTAAACCTATTTCCTGGGAAACCACATGTATACTTCAGATTTTCTTCCTTGCCTATTTCTGGCTGCTTGGCAAGTCTAAATGGATTTGTCTAATCACTGCTTCCTGTATATAATTATCCATTTTTTCTCTCAACCGACTGCCCACACACAGCCACCCCAGCTGCTTGCAATGACCAAATCTATAACTGTGAGGTTAGGAAATTTTTTATATATTGTTGAGAAAAGACATTCTAAATCAGTATTGCATATTACGCAAATATTTATTACTGAAATACATGGCCATAAATGACCAGTCAAATAATTCCAGTTGAATATTGGGAAAATTAGCCCTGCCATAAAGACAGAATCACATACACTAACGGTCATCTTAGAAACAGTAATTTGTACAAATATAGAATAAACATAAGGTATAAAATTGAAAAACTGTAAATTTAATTCTGCCAAAAATTATTCTTTTAAAGAATCTCTTCATATTTTATCTATACAACAGGAAGGAATAACCCTGTTTACCGGGTAACCCATGTTAAAGCAAACAAACCTCAAAACAATCCCCAAATAAAAATAGTCTGGGCATTAAAAACGTCTATAAAACAGAATTAATAGTGCTTCCAGGGCAAGATGGTGGTGTAGGTAAATATTAGTATTCACATCCTCCCATAACCACATCAAAATTACAACTAAACTACAGAACAACCATTTCTGAGAACCGCCTGAAATCGAAGTCAACAGAAGCCTATAACTAAGGCTATAAAGAAGAAGTCACTTGAAGATAGATAGGAGGGGCAGAGAAGCAGAATGGGCTGGTCCTATACCCACTTGTGGTGATTAAAAATCAGGAGGGAACCCTGGCCGGTTTGGCTCAGCGGTTAGAGCATCGGCCTGCGGTCCAGAGAGGCCCGGGTTCGGTTCCCGCTAAGGGCATGTACCTCGGTTGCAGTTTGTCCCCGGCCCTGGTTGGTCGTGCGGGTGGCAGCCACTCGATGTGTCCCTTTCACATCGATGTTTCCCTCTCTCTCTCTTCCTCTCTCTCCCTCCCACTCTGTCTGTACAAAAAATGGAAAAAAATAAAAAAATAAAAATCAGGAGGGATATCCCCACTGCAGAGATCCCCCTTGAGGAGTGAAGGGTCCCAGCCCCATTCCAGAACCCCCAGCCCAGGGTTCCAGTGCCAGGAGAAGTCCCCATAACTTCTGGCTGTAAATATCAGTGGGGATTGAGGCTGAGTGAGATGGAGGACTCTGGAGTCCCAGGCAGTTCCTTTTAAAGGACCTGTGCTTAGGACTTAGACTCACTCTCTAAGATCCAGCATTGGGGTAGCAGCTGAAAGGGTACCAAGGACATATAAAGACTAACTGGATTGCCTGGCTTCAGGGCAAGGCCTGGAGGGACAGCTTTCTCTAAGAAAAAAGTGCTGGTAGAGTCCCCTGTTCCTTTGTTGAGCCTTCCCCACACAGAGCTGGCAGGTGGGCACTATATCAGAGTCTTCTTCAACCTGGCAACACTGTTAGCCCAGCCCTGGTGATTACCTGAGACTGCACCCCACCCAACTTGCTGGCTCACCCAAGCTGGTTCCAGTGGCTTTTCCATAAAAACAGCCTGTCTTTGCTCATGCTGTAGTCTTAACTAAAATCTCTCAAACAAACAGCATCTGGCTTTGGCATGCCTGTACTTTTGCTAAAGGGCCCCAGGCCTTGGTTCTCAACTTGGTCTCTCTTGGGCACCTCAAAGTCTAGCAGAAGTATCAGTCATACAGATTGCTTTGCAGGTCATGCTAGGTGGCCCAGGGGCAAGGCACAGGTGGTAGCTGATCTTGGCCTACAATACCCGGGAGGTCCCTGAGCCAGCACACCTGGTGGATAGCTGCAGACCACACCAAAGTGACTCCATGAGGAATACACTGAAGGGGTAGACTCAGCAGGAACAAGAATAAAGTAGGGACCCAACAAATGAAGTGAGTCCTACTCCATGGGGTCGGCCTTCAACAGTGGTTGCAGCCAGTACTTAAAGCTGACTGGCCTGGGAGTAAATCCCTCCCACTGATGTGCCAAGAGCACTCAAGGTTCAACTACAGCAGGAGGGTGCAGACAGCTCACACCTGGAGCTCCCGGCTCAGGTAATGAGGAAAGCTGTGCAACTGGGCTCTACAGGACACCTACATAAGGCCATGCTACCAAGACCAGAGACATAGCAGCTCTATCTAATACACAGAAACAAATACAGGGAGGCAGCCAAAATGAGGAGGCAAAGAAATATGTCCCAAATGAATCAACAGAACAAAACTCCAGATACAAAATAAACAAAATGGAGACAAGCAATCTATCAGATGCAAAGTTCAAACCTCTGGTTATAAGGATGCTCAATGATCTTAAGGGAAGAGTAGATAAACTTAGTGTTAAATTTAAATGGAGCAAATGCTCCAATCAAAAGACATATGGAGATGAATGGATAACAAAAGAAGACCCTTACATATGCTGTCTACAAGAGATCAGAAGACACAATCAGAGTAAAGGGATGTAAAAAGATATTTCACTAAAATGTAAATGGAAAAAAAAAAAAAAAAAAGCTAGGTTAGCAATATTTATACCAGAAAAAAATAGACTTTAAAACAATGGCTATCACAAGAGAAAAGAGAATTATCCAGCAATTACACTTCTGGGTATTTATCTGAAAAAACCCCAAACACTAAATCAAAAAGACACATGCATCTTTATGTTCATTGCAGTATTATTTACAATAGCCAAGATATGGAAGCAACCTAAGTGTCCATCAATAGATTAATGAATAAAGAAGTGGGATATGACTCAGCCATAAAAAATAATGAAATCTTGCTATCCACAACAACATGGATGGACCTAGAGGGTACTGTGCTGAGCAGGTCAGAGAGAGAAAGACAAATGGCAGATAGTTTCACTTATATGTGGAACCTAAAAAACAAACAAGCAGAACAGAAACAGACTTGTAGACAGAGAACATTTTGACTGTTGCCAGATGGGAGGGGTGTTGGCAGGATGAGTAAAAAGGTGAAGGGATTAAGAAGTACAAATTGCTGGTTACAGAATAGTCATGAGGTGGCAAAGTACAGCATAGAGAATATAGTCAATAACTATGTATGGTGTAATAACTAAGTATGGTGTCAGATGGGTACTAGATTTATCAGGGTGATCACTTTGTAAGTTATAGAAATGTCTAATGACTAGGTTGTACATTTGAAAATAATATATGCCAACTGTCATTGATAAAGAAAAATTATTTTAAAATAGATTTTAAAAATATAACTTTTCAATAGCTAAAATAGCCTTATTCATAATTATTGCATTAAAGATTATTAATGAAAAGTGAGAAAGTCAATTATTCAGATATTTCTCCAAATCTGGATAGTTACTAAAATATAGGAGAAATTCAGAAAATTATTTAGATTAATGTTTTATAGTTCTGCCCTTTTCAGATGCATCCCATACTAACACATCCAAAAGTTAATTCCTAATTTGCTCCCCCCAGAGGTTTTTCCACAGCCTTCATCATGTCACAAATGATATCATAATCCATTCATTTGCTCATTTAGAAAACTGAGCCTCATCCTTCAAAAACCCCACATCTGTGTTATCCATAAGGGGCATCAATTAGATTTCCAACATACAGCTTGAATCCATTCACTTTTTTCTGTCTTCTTTTTTCAAGTAACTTCTAACTAATTTATGCTCCCACTCTTGCCCCCGTCAATGCATTTTCTTCACAGAGGCTAAATGAGCTTCAAAAAATTGACAAATTTGATGATGTCACTCCCATGCTGAAAGTTTTACAACGTCTTCTCATTGCACTTGACATAAAGACACAGATCTTTACATACGGTCAAAGAAACTGTGAATGATGAGGGCCCTGCCTATCTTGACAATATCATTTCATGTCATTCATTATTTCACAATTAAACTTCAGTCACAATTGACCTATTTTAGTTTCTAGAATGTATCACAATCTTTCCTACATTAGGGTCTTTCACATAGACATGATTTTACTTCTGTCTGGATGCTCTTCTCCACTCTTTATCTGGATAAGTTCTATTTTTATTTCTATTTCAAGGCTTAGCTTAAGTGGTACTTCCTTAGAGAAGTCTTATTTACCCACAATTTAACTGGTACCTCCTTAAAATCATTTTTGTTCATTCATACCAGTTTTCCCAGTTTATATTATAGGTGTTTTCTTCATCAGACTATAATCTTGAACAAAAACTATATTATTTTTTTGTCTGGCTTTGTGCCACGTACAGAACAAAAACTTACTAAAAGTTTGTGGAATTGCTGAAGGACTCAGTTAATGAATATATCCAGTTAGCTCTGCATTATACACACAAAATCAAAGCTAGTTAGCTCAGTTGGCTAGAGTGTTGATGCTTTCTACAGAGAGCGCTCATGCACTCAAGAGCAGATAAGGACCTGTGGGCACTTTATGTTTTAAATTCTCTGGAGGATGTCTTTCCTGGTTAAGGCAAACCATATCTTCCTTTTGTCCCACTGGAATAACAGTGCAAGCTTCATCACTGCTGATATCATTCGGCCTTACATTAAAGTGAGTTGACGTTATGTCTCTCTTTCCCACTAGAACTTTCTGACTCTCCCATCAGAATCACCATACATCTTCATCCTCCACAGTGCATAAGAGTCTCCATAGTATGAGCTGAACATTGGTAAAACTTTTTTTTATAAAAATTTATCATTTTTTATGTTGATAGTATTATAGATGTCCCCTATGTCCCCCTGCTGTAAAATTTTCTTTTAAATATATCAGCATTCAAAAATAAAGACTGACACATTCTAAGTGTAAATGAGATTGCAAGGATCACCAAATTTAGTATAGAATCCAAGGACTAAAACAGTTCCTTTCCCAGTACATCAATAAGCTTTATGCAGAGAAACAAATCCCCATCAGTGACCTTTGTATGGTGACAGTACAAAAAGGCATGACTTGCTCAGCATAATCCCAACAGGATCAACACCCTTCCCTCTATGGGCATTTGGCAGAAGTCAGCCTTCAGAAATATAAATTTAGTTCTAACAGTTTCCAAGTCCAGGTACAACTCTATGGTCCCTACGCTGTGTACTGTCATTGAGTTATTGCCTGGGTATTCCTGGTTGATTAATGCTCATCTGTCCCCTCTTCCAAGTCCGAGGTCAATTCCCGCTCCATTCCAGGATCAAAGGAGAAAACAGTTCAGAGCCAAATAAACCAGCCAGAGGGGGCTCTGGTATCAAAGATAAAGGCTAAAAAAAAAAAAAAAAAAGTGAAATGTTCTGATAAAATTAAAGAGTTCTGTCTATGAATTCTCTAGAGCTCTTAAGTGCTCTGCTGAGCAGCTGGAGGTCATCAAATGACTCAGCTAGCCGGAGGCCTGCTAATGAATGGTAATACTTTGCTGGGAGCTTAGAAATACTATTTGCCTTAGGGCTGTGCTGAATAATTGCTGGTAATTGAACTGTGTTTATACACACTATTTATATAGAATATCTTTTCATTTATTTATTTTTTTTCTTTATTGATTTTAGAGAGAGAGGAAGAGAGAAGGAGAGCTAGAAACATCAATAAGAGAGAACATCAATTGGCCACCTCCTGCATGCCCCCTCCTGGGGATTTGGTCCACAACCTGGGCATGTGTCTGGACCAGGAATCGAACCGGCAACCTCTTGGTGCATGGGTCAACACTCAACCACTGAGCTACACTGGCCTGGCTAGCGTATCTTCTTAATAGAAATAATGTGATGCTCATTTTGTTTTGCATTAAAGTACCTTGCAAATATCATTTTAGCAAACATGTAGGGTAGAAGTTCTTTCATAAAACCAGACATTCTGGCATGGAAATGCCTTTCTTTCCTTTTCCTTTTCCTTTCCTTTCCTCCCTCTGTCTCTTTCTGTCTTTCTTTCTCTTTGCTAGATCTAATTATGTGATTTGAATGCATTAGCCCATGAGGATTGTTTGAGTATTTTCATTACATTTCCAAACAATTGTTATGAGGGCCACAACCATATGCAGCAAAGACTACTACAAATAACACATATATAGAACTAATACATATTGAGAAGTCAATTTGTGCCACTCTGTGAATTGATTCATCTAATCCTCACGACATCTCTAGGGGCAAGTGCTATTATTATTCATATTTTGTAGGAAAGAAAATTAAAGCTCAGAGATTTTTAAGCAATTTGCCCAAGGTCAAAGAACTAGTAAGCTGCAGAATGTGAAAAATGATAGAGATAAAGCCATGTTAAAATGGAGTCAAAGCCTCCATCGAAGGGGAACTGCCCTGCAGGTTTAACTCCTAAAACCTCTGGAATGTCTGAACTGGGGAAAATCACCTGTGCACTGGGCAAACCCAACATTGTATTCTAAGCAACTGTTTGCAAAACTAATAGAAAAACAGACATTTTGACCACAAGGACTGCAAATTAAGGACATTCTTTGGAATTAGCACCACCAAGTATAGCTAGAAAATAAACTAGCTTATTTGTACCTGTAGAAATTCCATCCTTAGCTAAATGGCACCAATAGAAATCCCTTCCTTCTATTCGTGTAATTATTTCTCCTTCCTTTCTCATAAATATCCCTTGCCTTCACCTCAAAATTGTAACTCTCTTTGGGTTTCTGTTTGAATCAGTGCTTCCTAGAAGTACAATACTTTTTTATCTAAAATGAACACTTGTTTCCTCTCACTTTGGTTTTTTATTTTTAGTTTAGCAAGGCCTCAGGTTCACACCTAGCAGTTTGGCTCTGGAGTCCGCACTTTTAACCAGCAAACTTACCACATGCCATATATTATTTAACAGCTTAATTATCATTAACCCCATGGGATAGAATGCTGCCAATATAATATCCATTTAACAATGAGAGGGTTGGTCCAATCAATGTCACTCTGCTAGCAAATGTCAGAACAAGGCTTTTAAACTCAGTTCTGTCTGGCTCTTCTGAGATCTTAAATACCACCCACTAATACTTCCCAGAAAAGATGGGATAGCCAATATTTTAAATCACATGTATTACAGATAAAATAAATTTTAAGGGAAAGAGAAGTGATTTACTAAAAGATTATAGTAACTATCAAGTCATAATCTTCCAAAATATTTAAAATAGGCCAGTTATTAGAATTTTCTAAAATATGTGAAATACTATTAAGCTAATATTAAATGTCATCATTCTGAAAAGCAGAGCTCAAAGGACTATTCCTAAAAATTAAAATAATTATTCATTTCACTGTTTATGTGATTCCTCAGGGTAAGTGCAATTACTTCAAGAGAGGTAATTTTTGTGAACAGTTCAAAGAAATAAATTTCAATTTATTTTGAATTTGCAAGTATAAAATGTTATTTAGTTCTTGTTGGGTATAACAGATAAGAGTATTACAAAATCAAAACAAATCACAAGAGTGTTATAAAAATATAATAATTGTTATTTCAGGATAGACTTTCAATTGTTAGCATAACTACTATTTTTCCAAATGAGAGGGGTAACCATTTATATCTGAAAAGTTAGAAAGTATTAATATGCCAGCCAAATCATGATGACCCATTAGGTTGTAAAATTTATAGAGAAAATAGAAATGGTTGTTGTTATTTTTGGTTAAAAAGACAGTCCAACACCAATCTAGTCTTTCCTTCTCTGAGTTCATATTTAGAGTTTCGGTTTCTCTTACTCTGTATAATAATCACTATTGCAGGATTTCAGATCTGTTGTTATACACTGAATACTGGAGGAAGAAAAAAGAGAGTACGTCACCGATGGGTTACAGCATAAACCTGAACAAAATGGTTGGTCACTGGTGTCCTACTGTGAGTCATTTATGGTTTTATTACCTTTAGGTCCTTTGAACAGTTTAATTTCTACAACAGTCTCCAAAATAGGTCGTCTTCTACGCACGTAGAGCCGAACGATAGACCCCGCCTCTTTGAGGGCTTCCACCGCTTTGCTGTGGGAAACCTCTGACACATCCACCTCGTTCACCCGCAAGATGCAGTCATTGACCCTGAAAAAGGGAAAGTGCAAAGGTCAGCAGTGTCTAGAATATTTCTCAAAGAATATTATTATGACCTTCTAACCTTGAAGTGGGGGAGCAAAGAATATAAGCGATTTTAGAATGCTTAAATTTGGAAAGAATATTTCAAATAAAGGAAACACACACTCTCTTTCTCTCTCCTTAAACTCCTCAGCTTTCTCTGACTTCCCCACATTGACTGCACTATTGGTCAAGTCCCATCCTGAACTCGTCTACACTGACTGGGACTGCATCAGGCGTGGTGCAGTTACAAGGATGCCAATTTTAAGGTCTCTGCCCCTGACATCATAATTTTGATTGGTTTTAATTGGTTGGACTGAGGGTTACAGATTTACTATGGAATATATAGACATAACAAATGATTATGAGTGTGTAGTTTGAAACTAAAAAGACTTTTTTCCTCCTCACTCTGCATATTCTTTCTAGTGTTCCCCATTTCAGTTTACTGTATTGCTTAGAGTAAAAAATAAGGGGCAAATGTTCCTTGACTCCTCTCTCCCCCTATCACCACATATTCAGCTCTATCTGCAAAGTATGTTTGCAATCCATTCAGTGTTCCTCATCTTCACTGCTAGCACCCTGGCTGAAGTCAGCATCATCTCTTGCCTGGATTACTTCCACAGCCTCCTAACTACCCTCCCTGGGTCCTCTCTTGTCACCTTTCAATCCATTCTCCACAAGTGACCAGGGTGAAGTGAACATGGTTGGTTGCTTACCCACCTCCCATTCCCCAGTTCCTTCTTCCACACAGTGCCTGAATTTGTTTGGGACATCAATTCCTTAGCAAATACTTGTTAGATGAATGAAAGAATAAGTCTCAGTTCAACTATTGGGCCCTCCATTTCCTAAGTTTATAAATATTAGTAATTTTCTTAACCTCCCTAAGCTTCCATGTTCTCCTCTGTAAAATAAATATAATAATAATACCTACTATAAAGACTTTGGGGGGAAATTAAATGAGATAATGTACATATAAATTATTAGCACAGACCCTGGTATATAGCAAGCACTTAATAAGTGACTATTATTGGAAGCAGTGCAAATTTATTTATAATATTCTTAAATATTGGATCCTTTCCATAATTTTGTGGAATACAATTTATTGTCCACATGATAGACAAGAGAGTTGCTCCAACTGGTTAAGTTCTTTGCATAAATCTGTCAGGAATTTAGGTAGAGATTGGATATGATCTTATGTCTGCCTATTTTAAAATTGGGCTCTTTCCTCTTAGAACCACACAAAGTAAGTCTCACTTAATGTCGTCGATAGGTTCTGCAACTTTAAGTGAAATGACATATAACAAAACCAATTTTACCAGAGGCTAATTGATATAAACAAAAGTTAAATTCCTATGATATATTATCAATGTTATAATGAAATGACATTGAATGAAACATTATTTGAGAACCTGCTGTATATTTAATGTGAGGAACAGTTTCAGGTATATTGTGTACATCAATTCAAAATTATATAGGCTCTGGCTTGTGTGGCTCAGTTGGTCAGGCATTGTCCTGTGCACAAGGTGGTTGCCAGTTTGATTCCTGGTCAATGGCACATGCTCAGGTTGCAGGCTCCATCCCTGGTGGGGGCATGCAGGAGGCAGCCAATCAATGTTGTACTTTCGCATCAATGTTTCTCCCTCTTTCTTCCTCCCTTCCCCTCTCTTTAAAAATCAATAAACTATTCTTTAAAAATAAATTATATCAAGGTAGTAGAAGTATTATACAAAAAATATGGAAATAATTTTCCTATTAGTTTTGTCCATAACTTTTCTATACCTATTTGAGAAGCTGAGTTATAGAAACCCGTGTTGCAATAAGAACCCTAATTAGCCTCAAAATCCTGAAACGGAACATTTCACTTACTGAGATTTATTGATGTCATTTTATCCGAACAGATGCTATGGTTTTAATAGATTTACACATACATTTCCTCTCTGACTGACTGAAAAAACAATTCACGGAAAACTACCAATTAAAATACGTTTGAGAATGTAGGCATCACGGTGCCAGCCTCCCTGCAGCAGCTGGTCCTTTGAGAGTGGGTAATTTTGTCATCTCATGATAATGCAAAAACATTAGGTTTACCATCACCCTATGCTCAGAATACTAATAATATCTTAAAACACTGCTTGCCGCAGAAGGGAGTGGCTGATATATTTTTCTTTAAATCTGCATGCTGTATCTATTCAAACGAGTAAATTCTTTCCTTTTGTATATAGTGTAAACCTTCAGTGTTGATTGCTGGGGTAAGAAAACCACAGCCTAAATCAGATGGTTTTCCCTGAACACGTGGATGAAATTGGCAGCTTTAGTGTACCGAGAAGAGCATTGCTCGAGCAGTCAGGAGGCTTGGATTTGAGTCTCAGCTGTGTATCAGCTGTGTGACCATGGTCAAATGATTTCATCTCTTTGAACTCCAGCTTCCCATGGAAAGAGAATGGGCATACCCAGGGTTAGTGGGAGGAGAGACCAGATAGGTAACAGCTATCTATGTGTACAATGTAACACAAGATACATCTGACACTTAAATCTATTGATCAGTGAGTCAAAGATGCTGTGCTCAAGGATTTATTAAAAGGTAAACAGGATGGAAATGGAAAGTTTTAGGGGGCCTACAATAAGCCATACCATTCAGGTCACTTCATTTATTTGCTCTCATCTAAATCAGACCAATTATAAAGGGCTGATTCTTATTTTGCAGACAGTTCAATTTTATGGACAAGGTGCAGGATTGGTGAGGGCATGAACATGATTCCTAACTGGGTATGTCTTTTTCTGGAGCCTATACTGATATCAAGTTATTCAAAATTGATTGTTTTAAATTAAAAAATAAATTTGGAGTATGAGGGCAGGAATTTATATTCAAATTCTTAAAATCAAAAGGTGAGACTACCAAGTCAAACTAGGGTGTTCAAATTCCCTTCCTCCCAATCACTTCAAATAGCATTTGGTTAGAGGGTCATGGTTCTTTAAAATTAACTTGCTTTCTCTACCAGTAGATAACCTTTGTGAGTAAACCCATCACTTGTATTCATTTTGAAACATATCAACATATTACTACCTTCAGAAAAACACTCTGTCCCCATACAAAGTGTAGCCTTTACATATTTCTGACCCATTGTCTTAGAAACCCATTTACATATAAATTTTCTCTCTACTCTACCCATGTAATTAAGTTTACAGTTTCATTCTTTCAGTGCTTGTTGCTTCCGACATAAGTCTACAATATTCTTTTTGTGGACTAGAATGGTCTGCAAGATTAACAGATTAATTTTAATCTTTTCCTAGTTTCATTTCCTTTGGACATTCTAGTACATTTCCTTGTAGAAAATATCTTAGAAACAAAAAGAACATTTCATCATTAACATGTCCATGAAATCACAACTAAAATTTTCACTAAACAATTTATTATTCTGGAACATAATATAGTATCAATGAAAAGTCAAATGATACTAAACAAATTAGTTATTCCACTTTGAAAATATAATTTAAAATAACATGAATATATACTTTTTTTTCATAGGTATTAAAGTATGTTCTGTTGTAAAATAGGATTTGTGATTTTATACATTTTTAAAGATGCTAATTCATTAAAAATAATCACCAAATGCTTGCATTAGAAGTTTAAGATTCCTGTTTATTATGCATTAAAAAGATACTGGAAGGATGGAGTTTTCTCAAAAGATTAAGAATAGAGATGTCATATGACCCAGCAATTCTTTTTCTGGGTATATGCCCTCCAAATTTGAACACATTTATTTGTAAAGATATATGTACCTCTCTCTCTCATTGCAGCATTATTCACAGTAGCCAAGACATCTAAACAACTAAAGTGTCCTTCAGTAGATAATTGGATAAAGAATATGGGGTACACATATACAATGGAATACTACTCAGCCATTAAAAAAGATGAAATGCTACCAATTGCAACAACATGGATGAATCTTGAGAGTATCATGCTGAGTGAAATAAGTCAGACAGAAAAGGACAAGACTCATGATTTCACTCTTATGTGGGGTATGAAAGAGAAAGCAGCAGATAAATTAACAAAGCGAATAAACAGGAACAGAAATACTCATTGACACAGTATATTGGTTACTAGAGAGAAGGGGGGAGAAGGTTGAAGAGGGTAAAGGGGGTTAAATACATGGTGACAGAAGGAGATTGAACTTTGACTGATGAGCATAAAGTGAAATATACAGTTGATATAACATTGTACTTGAAACATATATAATCTTGTTAAAAATGTCAACCCAATACATTTAATTAAAAATACTGGAACAAAATAAAAAGTTTCAGCTCTGGCTCTTTGTGAAATTGGAGATTATGGATATTTCTTAAAGCATATTTTTATTTTTGTGTTTCTTCCAACATTTTATATGGGCATATATCATAGCAGAGAACTTAGGAACAAGGGCCTGAGAGCCTTGGTTACATCTAGGTACAAATGGGATGTAATCCCAACTCTAGAACTTAGGAGCTATATGATTTGGGGCAAGTCACTTTGACATCTCAAACCCTTAGTTTCTTCATCTGAAATAGGAATAATAAGATTGCTGTGTAAATTATAAATTAAATGATGTAATGTGTTAAATATTTAGTTCAGTGCCTGAACAACACTATGATATTATAGTCTTGTAAAAGAGACAAGAATATTTATATAAAAATGAGAAGAAAAAACTTATATGCATATATGCATAACCAATAGACACAGACATCAAATGGCTTGATTTAGGTTACAGGGTCTGAAACTTAACTCTGCAGTAGCTATTGGTTATCATGATGTGTCCCCTCATTCGATTATCCTTTTTTGTCTCCACTTAGTACTACTGTCTTTGATCAAATAGATGAATTAATTACAGACAAAAGGGTTACATCATGGAGAAACCTGATCAATGTTTAATGTGCTTGATGAATGCAAAAATACATAATTCAATAGAAAACACTAGCTGGGGAATTATGCTGCATACACTTAACAAAACAATTACTTAAAACAATCAGAATCTATTTAAAATAAATAACTATATAGGTTTTATTTATCCTCACCTGAGGACATTTTTATTGATTTTTAGGGAGAAAGAGAGAGAGAAACATTGATGTGAGAGAAAATTGGTTGCCTCCCATATGCACCATGACCTCAACCTAGGTATGTGCCCTAACCAAGCATAGAACCTGTGAGCTTTTGGTATGTGGGGAAGATACACCAATCAACTGAGCCATATTGACCAGGGCAACTCAATAGGTTTTATATTGACTACAGTGAAACCAGAAAAGCTCTCAAGGTTAAGGCAACAAGAATGGCTTATATTTCTTTTATTCCTAGTCTCACTAAAGGTAGATTAAGAACAAATAATACTCAAAACTTTAAGAAAAGACAGGTGCTTTATGCTACCTAATAGAGAAAAGACCAAAACAATACAACACACACAAATTGAGGCTGACCCAAATGGCTTTAAATCATTACCACCTTTTCTAAATTGACGTAACTGTGTGTCTGCTCTCTTCCTGTGCTCTCTCATGAAGCACATGTAAGTGTTCATTGGGAATCTTTAAAGCCCACCGCCAGCTAAGGTTCCTCCTTGTTGAAACTTCTCACCTTAAAAACCCACTTATTTTATTGACCTTATTAGGTGCTATTAGTCCATGAAAACTAAGATTAAAACATAAAAATCAGCATAAGTTAACAGTTTTCCAGAAAAGGAAAAGCATCAGTTATGTGCTGATACAGTCATGTATACTGGGATTTTTTTCTTCAGTCAACATTCACACGGTTGCAGGACTGATATGTTCACAAAGTTTATCAAGGACCAGTTGCCAAGTTTGGCCAGTCCCTGTTTCGAGGAATCTGAAATTGAAACCATGAGATTCAGTGGTTCTGTCTGAAGAGAAGAAATACAAGCTTGAGAGCTTAATATTGGGGCCATTTTCTTCCATATTGACTACAAAATAGTAAAAAGTTATTTACAAGAATAAGGGGAATAAAGAAGGTAGGAGGAAAGAAGCAAGGGCTTCTGAAGGAGAGAGGGATCCTCTCGGACTCCCCACAGTACTTCCCCACAGTTTATGGGTGTCCTTCCCAGGGCTCAGATGTCCAATTTATCCTTGGAGAAGAGACTCAGAGTGCTTTTCTAAATTCATTGATTAAATAAGCTTAGATGGGTCTTCATTACTTAACTATGTGACCGGCACTTTACATGTATTTTCCTTAGTTCATTCCTATTTTCCTTTTAATATTTAACTTAAATTTACTTTGTCTTCTGGGAAGTCATCCTTGGCTCAACTGGCTAGTCCATTGTCTCTCCAGTAAGTAGCCAATGCAGAATATTAATAGGGTCACTAGACTTAGACAATTAAAATATAGGACACCCAGTCAGTTAAATTTGGATTTCAGATAAAAACAATAATAATTATTAAGATAAATACTTTTTAAAAGTGTAAGTATGTTTAACACCACATTTGGAAATACTTATATAAAAAATTTCCTGTGTTTGGCTGCTATTTAAATTTAACTAGGTGTATTATATTTATAGAAATACAGTATTTATGAAAGCACTGAATGTGCTTATTTTTAAAATTGATTTTAGAGATAGGAAGAGAGAGAGAGAGAAACATCAATGTGAGAGAGAAACATCAATCAGTTGCCTACCACACACGCCCTGACAGGGAAGTGAACCTGCAACCTGGGTATGTGCCCTGACCAGGAATCAAATCCACCACCTTTTGATGTGTGGGAGGATGCTCTAACCAACTGAGCCACACCAGCCAGGACTGAACCACATTTATTATACTGAACTGTGGTCTTTGGTTTATTCAAATGGCATAATGCTTGACACATAGTGGGAGATATTTGCACTGTGTGCTGTGTAGATATTCTTTAATCTAAGCAGAAACATTAAATGGTAGATATTGCTTCCTTCCTTCTTCAAAAGAAACTAAACCTCAATGAGGCCTATAATGACAGTAAGTGGTAATCTCAAAGCTCATGCACTGCACCATCCACACCTCTCCGTTTTGTTAAAAATAATTTTGGGACTTATTTAAGGACCAACACAACTGCTGACCATCAGTAATGGCCAAGGATCATACTGGAAAGCAGGAAAGCCAAACAAAATGGCAAAATCTAAATCAATGGTTCTCAAACTTCAGAGTGCATTGAAGATACTTGGGTGGCTTATTCAATCACACATTGCTGGGCTCCACACCTAGAGAGTGTCTGATTCAGAAGGTCTGGAGCAGGAGAGAAGATTCACCTTTCTGACAAGTTCCTAGGTGATGCTGGTTGGACCACACTCTGAAAACCACTGCTCTAGGTTTCGAAGGGTCACTCTACTTGGCTTGTGTTACAGTTCATTTAAAAATGAACAAGTGCATGCAATCTTATGTAGACCTAACTGACTGTGACAAAAGTCCTGAGCTCCGACTCTGGATCTAGTCCCCTCAATGTTGCAGCTTTTCACTATTTGAAATGAAGTCTCTAAGGGAATCTGGACCAAGAGACGACAGTTGCCACGCCATGTGAGACTGGGCATATGTGAGCCATTTTCCAGTACTCATTTTATATCTGAGGCTCTTTTCCTTTAGCAAAGACCAATTGACAGCTACTTCATTCTACATTTAAAAAATAGGGCTTCTGCTCTTGTCTCTAAATTCTGGGTGATAGTAACTCAGGTTTATGATCCATAGAAGCCATCTCCTACAATGAATATACTGTTTTTCTCTTTTCATTTACCACTTCATTTCCTTTATATAAAATGCTTGTAGGACTCTCTGCAGCTGTCATCTGGGAAAAATCGCAGCTTTCCACAAGGGGGGAAGAAATTGCTATTTCAGCATCAGTAATTGGTCTTTCAACACTTTCCCAGAAAGGCAGAGAGGCCAGTAACAAATCCCAAGCCAGGTATATTAGTGAATGCAACATGGAAAAGAGGCATTGAATGGGAATTTCATAGGCAGGGGATTATAGGACTGGAGAGTACTTAGCCCACTAGACCAATACTTTATCTACAGATGGGAGTGTATGTCAACTTTCATGAAACAAGGTCCTGTTCCTTCCCAAAAGGATTACTGCAGTGGCTTTCTAGCTGGTTTTCCTGATGCCAGGCTAACTAGTCCCTGTCCACTTCATCCTGACATACAACCCCAGCTCAGCTTCAACTTCCTAAAGCAACCCTGACATTATTTCCTCTTCCCTCAAAATTCATCTACTGTCACTTAGCCTATATAAAATGAAAGCTGTGTTTAACTTACCCTTTGTGTTCTTAGTGTCTTATACACAGTTGTTACTGAAGAATAAATGAGTATCATGAAAGGGCCTCTAACTCTGGCCTCTTTTTATATCTCTCCAACTCCTGCTCCAGCCAATCTACATCCTCACTGGCCGAAAACATAATGAGCTCATTCCTGTGTCTCCATTTTGTTTCATGGTGCTTTCTGCCTCCCAAATGTCCACCCCAAATCAGTCCTATTCAAAGACAAATTCACACTCCATAGCCTCATGAAATATTTCCTCTTCACTCAAGTCCTCATTGCTTATAATGCCTGAAATACAAAAAACACGTGGTAGATTGGTACAGCCACTTTGGAAACCAAAACATTAAAAATAAAACTACCATGTGATCTGGCAATTCCTCTTCTGGGTATTTATCCAGTGGCAATAACACACTAATTTAAAAAGATATATGCACGCCTATGTTTATTACAGCACTATTTACAATAGCCAAGATATGGAAATAACCTAAGTATCCATCAATGGATGAATCTAGATATATTCTTACTTACATATATATGATCTGATACCCCTGAAGAATCTAGGAGTACTACACATTAAATAATATATTTTAAAATGCTGAATTTGATTTCCTATTTTCTTATACTCAAATCTACTCCAATCCCATATATTTATATGGATCAGCATATATAAAATTCATAGTTTTATATTTTCTCATTCATTTTGATTTGACTTATGATATTGATGAACATTTCAGTAAAAAGTTGAGAACCACAAGGAACATGGTATGGTGGGAAGAATACTGAGTTATAAACCAGATATGAATTCTAATCCTGGTTCTGCCACTTTCTACTCAAAACAGCTTTTTTTCCCTTCTCATCTCTGTGTTTGAGTTCAGTGATTTTGAAATTCTCTTCTAGTTCTGGTGTTCTATAAATCTGAGTTCAAGATCAGCCTTGCCACTAGCTCTACTTGGAAGTCGGGAGTGCTCCTCAAATGGAATGGAGGTAATTATCCTTATCTCTACTTCACTGAACACTCTGTACTTAATTTTTATTTTGTATAAAGGTAAATCATTCCACCAACAAAAATAGGGGGTTCTTCTCTCTCAGCCACACATCCAATGTGTCACATAATTTTTTTAGATTTAGACTTTTCCTTTATTCCCATTTATCCCATCTAAGTTCTGGCTCTTATTGTCAATCATTTATATTCTGAAGGGGGAAAAAAATTGTAACCAGTCTTCTTGCCTCTAGTTTTGGCCCTTATTTATAATCCATCTCCTATAGCAGATTTTCAAACATTTTTAATATCTAAACAAAGAAGCTCTTTCTTCAAGTTTTACCCAGAAGTCACATAATATATATTTATAATTGTTTATACAGAACAAAAGCAAAGTTTCTGAGATTTCTGCAGTGGGGAGGAACGGGAATCTGAGCACAGCCTAACTGGAAGGCCTCATTTGTGAGCCCTCAGAGGGCTCTGAGGATTCCCGTCCAGGTGCCATGTGACTGAGCAGGGGCTGGTGAGCAGTGAAAGAAATCCGGGTCGAGCCCTTTCTCTAAGCCAAGTGCCTGGTGCTGACCTGTGTTTCCTGAAGTGGGTGTCATTTTCTAATTCACATAAAGGCTTCCTATGGTCCCATGGTTCAAAGCTCACAGGGCTCTATGGAACACAGATTGAGTCCACCTGTTTCTTTTTCTTTTTCTTTTTTCTTTCCCCTCCCTCCCTCCCTCGCTCCTTCCCTTCCTTTTTTTCTAAAGCTCAAAGACCTTTACATAACACATGAGTCTTTCTACAATCTGGTTGCTCTTTACCTCTCAGTCCTGTCTCTTGCTATTTCATTATAGTTTCTTTAAACATCACGCAGGTTCATGATCCAGGCCTCTTCCTCTGCCTGGAATGGCCACCTCCACACCCTACATCTGTGTGAGTGCCTTACCAACAATTTTAAAGACTAATTCCCATTCTGAAGTCACTTTACAGTTCAACAGGGGGGATGGAAAAACAAATTATTAAAATCAATAGGAGAATTTATTTAGTTTAGAGAGGCCAAAGAAAACTTGGAGCAACTGAGGTAGCTGAGATCTGAAGGCCAAAAAGAAGTTAACCAGGTGAATAAAGAGAGAGAGGTGATCCAGGGACAGCTTAGTGGCTGGTAAGGTGAGGAGCAGAAATCAAGTCTCGAAGGAATGTTAAGAAATTGAACTTGAACCTAAAGGCAACAAAATGTTATCGTAATGCTTAAGGTTAGAACAGTGTTTTCAAAAGACTTAAGTAGAATGCACAGATGTGGACACAATTAGATTTTGGGGGTGGATTTAGGGTAAAATAAGGCAAATACTGTTAATAGAGGACATTATATAATTGTGATGAAAGGTATGGTAGCCTGGATTAGACAAGTGGCTGTGGCAATCAGGATAGTGGGAAAGGGACAGATAAGGGGCCTAATTAGACTTTATTAGATATACTAATGGATTGAATATAGGAAACTTGGAAAAGGAAGAAATGTTTTGTTTAAATGTTTATCTGTAACTATAAATCATGAGTCGCTTGAGAGGAGAGATCCTCTTATTTTTGTATCCTTAGTGCCCACTATGGTGCCAGGAACGGAGTTGGCAGTGAATATATGCTTGATAAATAAATTAATTGTACAAGTGGGGAAGTTAGTTCATGGCATTCTGCTGCCAGTATCCATACTTTTTCCTCATCCTTGCAGTGATCTTGTTTCATGAATGCTGTGTTTTCTCATGTCATCTCATTTCTCCTGCTACAAATATAATCAACTCTAATTCAATCCCTCATAGAAACAGGTTATCATTCCCAGGCATATTTGCATTAAAAAATAATAAAGAGTCCCAGCTGGTTTTGCTCAGTGGTTAGAGCAATGACCTGCAGACCAAAGGGTCACAAGTTTGATTCTAGTCAAGGGAAGGCACTTAGGTTGCAGGTTCGATCCCTGGCCCCAGTTGGGGTTATGTGGGAGGCAACCAATCGATTGTCTCTCTTGCATTAATGTTTCTCTCTCTTTGTTCCTTCCTCCTTTCCACTCTCTCTAAAAGAATAAACAAAAAAATATCCTCCAGTGAGGATTAACAAAAAATAAAAATATTTTAAAAAGTAATAATAATAAAGAGAAGCTTCTGGTCAAGATGGCAGCATAGATGAATGTGGTACTCGCAACTTTCCACAACTACATCAAACTTACAATTAAATTACAGAACCACCATCATTTAGAACTACCTGGAATCCAGCTGGAAAAAAAGTCCTATCACTAAGGATATGAAAAAGGAGCCACCACAAGACTGGTAGGAGGGGGTCAGAGATGCAGAATGGGCAGGTCCCACACCCACATGTGGCAGTTAAAAAATGGGAGGAATGTCCCAGCTGTGGAGCTCCCCACTGAGGAGACAGGGGTCCTAGCTCCACATCAGGCTCCCCAGCCCAGAGTTCCAGTGCAGGGAAGCAAAGTCCTGTAACTTCTGGCTGTGAAAACCTGTGGGGATTGTGACTGAGTGAGACGGAAGGTTGCTCGAGACAGAAGGCTCCTCAAGTTTCAGGCATTCCTGTTAAAGGGCTCACATACTACATTTCTCAGACTTACTTGTTCTGAGCTCCAGTGCTGGGCAGCAATTGGAGCAGGATGAGTCTTGTACATAGGGGGAGGGTCTGGGTTGTCTGGCATCAGGAGAGGGTTAGAGAGCCAGATTTCTCCCAATGGAGGTGCTGATGGAGGTTTTTATTTCTTTGCTGGTCCCACCCCCACAGAGCTGGAAGGTGCCATATCTGAGTTTCCATCAAGCCAGCTAACACTTTATCCTGCCCTGGTGATTTCCTGAGATGTTGTGCCACCCAACTTGTGTGAGTGGTTTTCCATACAAATGACCTGTCTTGGCTCATGCTGCAGACTTTCCCCAAATCTCTCAAGGGTCCAAAAATCCAAACAAGCAACATTTGGCCTCAGTGTGCTCCATATTTCTTGCTTAGCAGCTCCAAGCTTGGCACTAGTGGCAGCCAGCCTGGATTCACAGCTTGGCCTCTTCCAAGAACCTCCAAGCCCAGCACAAGAAGCACCAGTCTGCAGATTGCATTGCATCTCATTCCTGGTGGCCCTGGGCAAGACACAGGCTGTATCTGACATTGGCCTGCACCACACATGAGGCCCCAGAGCCAACACACCGTGGGCACAACTTCAGACCACACCAAAGCACACCAAAACTCCTCCATGAGCGACACACTCAAGTGGTGAACTCAGCAAGTACCAGAGACCCTGTGAAGAGTATTCTTTTCTGTGGGGTCAGCCCCTGCAAGGCAGATTCCCCATGGTGGTCGTGGCCGGTCCTTGAGGCTGACCATCTTGGGTAAATCCCTCCCACTGATGTACCAAGAGCACTTAAGGCTGAACTACAACAGGAGAGTGCTCACGACCCACACCTGGAGCTGCCAGATGAGGTCATCAGGTAGGCTATGCCACTGGGCCCTACAGGACACCTACTACATAAGGTCACTTTACTAAGATTGGGAGATATATCAGTTCTACCTAATACATAGAAACTAATACAGAGAGGCAGCCAAATGGATAAAACAAAGAAACATGTCCCAAATAAGAGAACAGAACAAAACTTCAGAAAAAGAACTAAACAAAGTAAAGACAAGCAATTTACCAGATGCAGAGTTCAAAACACTGGTTATAAGGTTGCTCAATGAACTTAAGGGAAGAGTATATGAACTTAGTGAGAACTTCAACAAAGAGATAGGAAACATAAAACCAAACTAGAAAACATAATAAAGAACTAGTCAGAAATGAAGAATGCAATAACTGAAATGAAGAGTTCAGGGAAGTAACAGTAGAGTAGATGAAGCAGAGGATCAAACAGCAATTTGGAAAATAAGGAAGCAAAACACACCCAATTAGAAGAGTAAAAATAAATAAGAATCCAAAAACATGAGGATAGTGTAGGGAGCCTCTGTGGCAATTTCAAGGGTACCATCATTTGCATAATGAGGTGCTGGAAGGAGAAGAGAAAGAGCAAGAAATTGAAAACCTATTTGAAAAAATGACAGAAAAATGCCCTAACCTGGTGAAGGAAACATATATACAAGTCCAGGAAGTACAGAGAGTCCCAAACAAGATGAACTCAAAGAGGCCTACACCAACACACATCAAAATTAAAATGGCAAAGGTTAAAGACAAAGAGAGAACCTCAAAAGCAACAAGAGAAAAGCAGTTACTTACCTATAAGAGAGCTACCATAAGACTGTCAACAGAAACTTGGCAAGTCAGAAGGGATCAGCATAAAATATTCCAAGTGATGAAAAGCAAGAACCTACAACAAAGTTATCTACCAAGAACCTACCTAGAGAAACTAATACTCAAAATCAAAGGACAGATGAAGAGCTTCCCAGACAAGAAAAAGCTAAAGAACTTCAACACCACCAAAACGAAATGTTCAAGGGTCTTCCTTAAGAAAAGGATGAGGGGAAAAAAAAGATAAAATAATATGAACAATAAAATGACAATAAATACATATCTATCAACAATTACTTTAAATGTAAATGGATTAAATGCTCCAATCAAAACACATTCGGGCCCTGGCCAGTTTGGCTCAGCGGTTAGAGCGTCGGCCTGTGGTCCGGAGAGACCCAGGTTCGGTTCCCGCTAAGGGCACCGTACTTTCGGTTGAAGTTTTTCCGCCGCCTGGTTGGTCGTGCGGGTGGCAGCACTCGATTTTTCCCTTCCTCGATGTTTCCTCTCTCTCTCCATCCACTCTATCTGTACAAAATGGAAAAAATCCTCGGTGAGGATAAAAAAACAAACAAAACACACCTTCGGGCCTGGCTGTTTGGCTCAACAGTTAGAGTTCGGCCTGTGTCAGAGAGACCCTTTTCGTTTCCCGCTAGGGCGCGTACCTCCAGCTGTAGTTGTGTCCCTGGCCCTGGTTTGGGTCTTCGGTGGCAGCCACTCAATGTGTCCCTTTCATGTTGATGTTTCTCTCTCTCTCTCTTCTTCCCACTCTATTTGAACAAAAAATGGAAAAATGTCTTCAGGTGAGGATAAAAAAAAAAAACACACATTCAGTTGCTGAATGGATAACAAAACAAACCTTTACCTATGCAGTGTACAAGAAACTCACTTTAGATTGAAAGATATACATAGACTGAAAGTAAAAGGATGAAAAAAGATATTTCATGAAAATGGAAAGAATAACAACAAAAAACTGGGGTAGCAATACTTATACCAGACAAAACATACTTTAAAACAAAGGCTATAACGAAGAAGGATCCTGCAATTTCACTCTGGGTACTTACCTAAAGAAACCCAAAACACTAAATTGAAAAGACACGTGTATCCATATTAGTTATTGCAGCATTTTTTTTACAATAGTCAAGATATGGAAGCAATCTAAGTGTCCATCAATAGATGAATGAATAAGGAAGAAGTGTGCATATACACAGTGGGATATGATTCAGTCATAAAAAAGAATAAAATCTTGCCATTTGCAATAACATGGATGGATTTAGAGGGTATTATGCTATACCCTCTAGGCTATTAATCAGACAGAAAGACAAATGCCATATAATTTCACTTATATGTGGAATCTAAAAACCAAAATAAACAAATAAGCAGAACAGAAACAGACTCATAGATACAGAGAACATTTTGATGGTTGGCGTATGGGAAGAGTATTGGGAAATATGGGTGAAAAAGGTGAAGGAACTGAAAAATACAAATTGGTAATTACAGAATACTCATGGGGATGCAAAGTACAGCACAGGGAATATAATCAATAATACTGTAGTAACTATGTTTGGTGTCAGATGGGCGCTGGATTTATCAGTGTGATCACTTTGTAAGTTATATAAATGTTGGAGTTTATATAATAAACCCCATGGGGTTGTATACCTCAACTGTCATTGAAAAATTTAAAAATGATTTAAAAAAATAAAAATAAATAAATAAGAATTCCAGTGAGAATACAAGGTCTAAACAAAAGCAATTGATCACCAATGAAAAGAATTCAAATGTCACTTGAGAGATATATCTAACACTCACTCACATATGCACATTCAACCAATATTTATTGGGCATTTGCTATACAAGGGCCAGGTATTATATAGGCACTGAGGACATAATGTGGGATGAGAAAGATACTGATGATACTTGATGTAGGGGGTCGGGAGGAAAACATTTATAAGAAGGCCCCAAATCTCATCATGGGGCAGCAGCCTATTTTATTTATATAGGAGGCTACTTCTAGTTGAAGTACATATTTTAACCTTTAGAATTTAAGTTTTAATTTCATGTTTTTATTATTCTCATGAGTATTTTAATTCTTGGAGATCAATTTTCATAGGAAGAGGAGAACTCAACCATAAGCAAGAATTCAAGTATACCATGTGGCAAACTGCTTGTAATCTTGTCCCTTGTTTTTAACTGTTGTTCATTTATGATGAATATAAAAGTTGTGCCTTAGTGTCCCCCCACAGGAAGTATGCAGTATCTTATGGTTCAATTGATATTCTGCACACTTTTACTTATGCAGAGAAAAAACATATTAGTTGATGGTAAGTGATTTCAGCAGTTTATGAGATGTGGAAAATATTCAAGAGAAAGTTTCCAGCACTTTACAGCTGTAGATATTAAATCTCACAGTGAGTAACTTCATTCTTTGTTATAGGAAAACAATTGTTAGTATTTGTACAGTTCAATAACAAATTAGATACCTATATAACTTATCTGTTTTCTTACTTATTATCTTTCCCTATGAGAATTCAAGGTTTATAAATGAAGAACTCTTCTCTCAAATCCTCTTTTTTTACCATCAGTGGCTGGCACAGCTCCTCACACAACCAGGCACTACCATCTACTCAATTGTCCACATTTCTTTACTTCCCTCACTGGCCATCTTTAATTCATCAGCAAGATCAGTTGCTTCTAACTCCAAAATGTATTCTGATCCACCCATTTCTCTCCATCTCCACTGCTACCACCAAGACCAAGTTACCACTTCTCTCTGGAAACACTGGCTCACTGGTTTTACTCCTGTTCTCTATAATACATTGTTTACATGGTAACCAGAGCACCCAATTTTTAAAATGAAATCAGATGGTCACTCACCTCTGCTTAAGCCCTCCAAGCTCTTCCTAAATTACATAAAAATCCAAGCCCCTTACCCATGTTATCTGCCTTATCTCGCTCCCACCTCTTCTTGTGTGCTCATCTTCAACCACCTCCCACGTGCCCCCTTCACATCAGTCACACTGGCCCTACTTCTGTTTCTAATATGTGCCTAGCTCAATCCTGCTTTAGAGAACTGATACTTATGACTCCCTCAGCTTTAAAAGTCTTTCTCTTATTTTGCTTGACACGTTCCTTTTTGTTGTTAAGATCTTACCTTCAATGTGACCTCCCTAGAAAAGCCTATCTTATTCACACACTCTGAAGTAGTCACAAGGTACTCCTCCACCTCACTATGCTTCATTCTCTGCATAGTATTTATTACTTGGGGTATTTCATATATTTGTTTATCTTCTCCCTAACAGACAAAAACATAAGCTCCTTAGAGCAGGAACTGTGTCTGTCTGGTTGACCATTTTATATTCAGTGCCTAGAACAGTGTCAAGCCCATAGCAGGCACTCAATATATAGTGAAAACAAATTAATGAATGAATGAAAGGATAAACAAATGAATAATAGTTCTACCTAGTTTGCAGTAGATTTATCAACAACTAAGTTTATACAATCTTGTTGCCCAAATTTGAATTCTGATAGATCCAGCTGGAAGACTACCTTAAATTCAAACCCACAATTATTATAACTCCTTAGTATTGTCAAAAACTGTGAGCAATTCTCTATACAGCGGTAATGTTAAATTGCCTGGAGGTACTAATTTTCAAGAGTAGATGATTAGTGATGCTTTTTTCTGACCTTTTCAGAGCTACAATAATTAGCTGTTATTATTTATGTAATTTCATAACACCCATACCTTGCATCGCTTCCTACGCAAATTCATGTTTTATAAAATACATTCAAATTAATTTTGTGATGAAAATTCATGACACATTTTGAAATACTAGACATACTTTGTGATTTCATAACCACAACTGGAGCTCCATGATTTCATGTTTAAACTGATCTTTGCAAATGGTATTTCGCTCCCCTGCACTTGTCTCAGCTGTGAAGGTAAAATTCAGAGGCCTGGGGAGGGATGATTAGGGGTACCAGGAGGATTAGGGGCACCAGGAAAGACATCTTTGCTTATGAATATCTTCTTTCTTTTAGTAATCAGGTTTCATTTGAATTCATAATTTTCTCTTTTAAAACACAAACAAAAACAATAAACCATTGGTGTCTGTCCTCTCCACCTTGTACCTGTCCATGTGGACGATGGGACTTCATTACCAGAGTAGCTTCCAGGAGATAGGAGACAGAGATCCAAAAGTAAAACCACATATTTCCTACGAACCTCTGGGAATAGTGTTTATAAAACAGTCTAACAATATTTGGTTTTGTTCTCAAAGCCTAGAAATATGCAGGAAATTATCACTATATTTTCAAATTAAAAAAAAAAATCTGAGGATTAGACAAGCTAAGTAACTTACTTAAATTCATGCAGCAGATAAGAGACAGAGATAAAAATTACACATTAGTTGTATGGCTCCTGGTCTTATTTTCTTGCCATTTATCACTCCTGTTTATGCTGTTGTCCCTGGGTCTTTCTGTTACAATTGCCTGGCTAAACCTCAATCCTGACTGAACTCAACCATTCATCTTTCTCATTGCTGTATCTGAACCCTGAAGTGCTGGAGAAGATCCACACAGGACAGGAGTCACTATAGATCCATGATCTTTAAACACCCTGGTCAGCTTGGTATCTCTTGCTCTGCAATGACAATCTCTAAACCCTTCCTTTTCTACATCACTTCCAGCATAGACATTTGCTTCATACTTTCAAGAGAGGAAAAGAAGCCATATGATGAGATGTCTCAATTTATTATGACAGATTTGCATACTTAACTATATGCAAACCCATGTTCTCTTCTCCTCTTGTTACAAGGAAGAAAGTACCCCTTGTGATACCATGAATTCACATTTTCTTAAAGACCTCACTTGATCATTTATATCCTACATTTTCTTTATATCCTGCATCTTCAAACCCAGTCTCTCTATTCAACATTCTCTGGACATTCAAACATGCTCTGGTATGGTATGTCTTTTGAAAATCTTTCCCTGGAACTAACATCTCCCCTTGGCTACTGTCTTGTCTCTCTTTTTCACAGCTGAGTTCATCAAAAGAGCTGTTTACGTACTTTCAATTTCTTCCTTTCCCATCTCTCTTTATCCCATTCTAATCTGAGTTTCCTCATAATATACCTATCAGGAAAAATACAGAAAATGTTCCCGGTAAATTCAGTGAACTGGTTTTGACCCAATTTAGTACAGTATCTTTAGCCCTCGCCTTAGTTGATCTCACAACAATGTGAAGGCCAGCTGCTCCCAGCCTCCCTGAAGGACCCTTCCCCTGGCTCTGCCACCCCCCTGCTCCTCTGCCTACCACTCTGCTCACTTGTTTTAAATCCTCGTCTTAGCTCCACTCTAACCTATTGACTGTCATACTTAAAAACAAACGCAACTACAACAACAAAACCCAACACATGCTCTGTTCTACATGCTTTGAGTCGATACCTAATTTTTTTCAATATAAGTTTAAATAACAAAAGATATAATTTCTGTTCTGTTGTGAATTGTACAATTTTATTTTAAACGCTTACATCTTTATTTCAAATGCATACAGTAGAATGTTGCTTTCTTTCTCCTTGAACGTATGTTTTATTTCACTTCCACAGAATATATAATATTTATATATATTATATTTTATGTTAGAATATAATATATTTTATGTTAGAATATCTTATGTGGGTCATTAAAACATATTTGTATGAAACAGAAGTGCATGTACAAATATCAATCCTACAATTATTTTCAAACTTCCAAAGATATAAAACTCTAAATGTTAAAGTTTCATGTGGACTGAGTTATTGTGGTGATTTTTAACAGTACACATTGGTCAGAATAACCTAAATATATTATGAATTTCAATTTATAACTTTAAAATAATAAAAACAGAAATGTACTGGGATTTGTTTCTAATGGGGCGAGTAGAACTTTTTAAGATTAGTTCATCTTTTCACTGACAAATATGAATTAAGGGTAGAATGAGACAAGATTCCAAATTTCTATTTTTCATTTATACAAATGTAAATGTTGAAAAATCTTGTTCACAGAAACAAGTAGATGAGACTGGGAAGAGAATTTCAAATTCCTTTCAAGTTGTATGCCCCATATCCTGTGATATAAATGTAAATGCTGAAGAAACTTGTTCACAGAAACAAGTGACTGGAAAAAGAATTTTGAATTCCTTCCAAGTTATATGCCCCAAATCCTGTGATCTCTTATTGAAACCATTTTAATAATCTACCAGATGATAATTGCTTTTCAATTTTATTAAGAGCAAAGAATAGAAAACCACATGATTTATAGAAAAGATTAATTAGATTCATTAGAGTCATTGACTTTCTCATCCTAGGCAACAATATTTGATTGTTATTCACACCTAGTGGTTAAGTAGTACTGTTAAATAAGTAGTAAAAATAGTCCTAAATAGTAAATAATAGTAATTAGTAATTGGAGTCATAGTAGGATTGGAAATGGGTCAGATATGTGCCTATCATTTGTAAAATGGGAGAAGAGCAATTATAAACTGAAAAATGGAAAAGAAGAATTAGTATGAAGCTGCAGATTACTTGGACAGATCCAAATAAAGTCCCACAAATTTACCCATGTACTTCTAGAAGTATGCATTATTCAATTAAAACATCTCTCATATAGCCTACATCAAAATGTCTGAATAATTCAAGACTTGGTTCTAGGTCCTCTTCTCTTCTTATTCTATATATTTCCAAGGTAATCCCTTAATTTCTTTGGCTTGAAAAATTCACAATTATGTCCCTTGCCAGATCTCTCAGATCTCCACTGGAATTTTTCATAAGCATCTTAAACTTAACATTGTCCGAAATAAAACTTATATTCCAACTTTGCATCTTCACCAGTCTTTGCCAATTGTTACGCTCCACAGACCAAAGTCATCCTTTGGTAATTCTACTAGACAGTGAACTCTATGAAATTAAGGAAATGGCATATCCAGCACCTAATACGGGGACCAGGACAGAGAAGACACTAATGTTTATTTTAAAGAAATACCATTTCCTCACCATCCCACTCTAATTAATCATTAAGCTTTATCAAATTTACTCCTTAACTATATTTCAAAATCTCTCCACTTCTCTCAGTCTTTTTGTCAGCTTGTAGTCCAAGTTCCCATCATTTACCACCTGAATGACTGCAATAACTTCTTAAGATGCCCTCCCTGCATGTATTCTGGTCAGCCAACCAAGACTCTCACCACAATCAGAGTGATCTTTATAAATAATAATTTTATTCAGTCATTTTCTCATTGAAACATTCAAAGTTTGATGTTGCTTTTAGGAAAACAAAGAACAAATGGCTTACTATGGCATACAAGTTCTCTGCCTGATTTCTCACTTCATCTCTCCATTTTAATCTGTACCTGTCCATCCCCTCACCAGCTCTAGGCCCAGTGGCCTCTTCCTAGTCCTCCTCAGGCCTCTGGGCGTGTTCTCTCTGCTTGAAGACTACTCCAGCCCGTGTCACTTAGCTTGCCCTTTATACCTCAGTTTAAGTATCTCCTGTCTACAAGGCTTACCTTGCATACTCTAGATTAGGTTGTGCTAGTACCCACCTTTCACAGCTTAAATACTTCCCTTTCATAGCACTCCAAATTTTTATTCTACATTTGTTTATTACTCTATTGACCAGAAAGTTCCACAAAGCTACAGATTCTGTTTTTCTTGTTTTCTTGCTCTATTGCCAGCTCCAAATACCTTGTACACAGCAGAAGACTCAGTAAGTATTTATCTGGAAAATAGATAAAAAATCTGAGCATGGCCCTGGCCGGTTTGGCTCAGCAGTTAGAGCGTTGGCCTGCGGTCCTGAGAGACCCGGGTTTGGTTCCCGTTAAGGGCGCGTACCTCGGTTGCAGTTTGTCCCCGGCCCTGGTCAATTGTGCAGGTGGCAGCCACTCGATGTGTCCCTTTCACATCGATGTTTCTCTCTCTGTTCCTCTCTCTCCCTCCCACTCTACCTGAACAAAAAATGAAAAAATGTCCTCGGGTGAGGATAAAAAAAAAAAAAAAATCTGAGCATGGAATGGAAGACTCGGTGTCAGTTAATAAATACATTCTTTACTCATGTTGGTCACTTCACTTAATTTTCCAGCTTCAGTGACTTGTCCTAGGAGCAGAGGACAGTGACATCATGATCCCACTACCCTGAAAGTCCTGAGACCAGCTCCTCTCACTGCCCACACATACACACAAGTGGCTCTGCTCACTGCCCTTTGTAACTTAGATGTGCATGTTTGATGGCTCAATTCAAGTGCCAGGTGAGTGGGAATGCAGAGAAGTAGATGGCACAGAAAGCTGCTCTGTACTCTCACACCCAGCGCAGTAATTAACCAACAGGGTGCCTTTGAATGAAGCTCCTAAATATATGCGATTTTACAATAATATACACCTGGGAAAATAAATTTTCAAAGAGCGTGTCTTTTAACACAGACCGAACAGAGGAAAAAGCAAACAATGTATTCTTTAATTTATTGTTTTCTAAAAGAAAGCATTGCTTTTTTCTCCCTAATGTCTCCCTTTCTTTTTAGTAATATAGTACTAAATTCGATGGTAATATTTAAAGAAGTTAATGGAGGTTAAGAGTAGGAATGTTTTAATTAGTACAGGGTATTGTGAATTATAAATGGGGTCCTATCATCTGTGTTCTAAATACAAGATCAACTTATACAACTAAAAATGATTTGGGCTGATTTCAGATAACAGGTAGTTCTTTATAAACTAATTATAAGTCACTTGCCTGAGGTTGGCTTATAAATTGTCTTAACTCAGAGAGTTGCAGTAACATTGATTCTGAATGTTCATACCTCTTTGGAAGCTGTTTTTTCCAGTAAAAACTGTTATCCTTAATTCATTCAACTGTAATGTAAAAGCAAACTTCTGGTCTCTAATTTTTAAAACCAAAAAGAATAAGTAGTACTGGAGCCCAGAAATGTGTGAGTAATCTGTAATGGGATAGTTAATCTGTTTTTCCCCCTAATATCTGTTCGATTTTTAAATCCCTTCCACAAAGTTGTTCATCACAGTGTAATAAACAACTTAAATGTCCAAAAATAGGGTTATAGTTAAATAATGTTACACCAATATGACATGAAACTATGCAGATATTTAAACTAGTGTTTGCAAAGTATTTTTGTGTGTGTGTGTGTGTGTGTAAGGAAATGCCCATGTTGTAATATTAAATGAAAAAGGCAGACTAAAATGTCTAAATATATAAAAACCTGCCCTGAACATGAGGGCATATAATAAATAGATCATTTTGTTGATGGGATTATTGAATTGAAGACAACAGTTATTACCACAAAACATAATATGAGAAATCCTGAAAGCCAGTAACATACATATACTATTCATTGTAGTTTTACTGGGCCTTAAAACTCAGTGAATTTATTTTTCTCTTATTGAACCAGCCAATAAATTCTGAAAGGATTAATGTTTACTAATGAGTACTTCAGGGGGATCTCAAAAGTAGAGATGACCACTTAGGGTCTACTCCCTTCCCCCAGGACATACATACTTCAGAATTCTTTGACTGCAGACCACTTCAGTGGCTGTGTGGATCTCTCTCTCAAGTTCACTTTCCCTCCCTCTTTCTTTCTTTCTTTCTTTCTTTCTTTCTTTCTTTCTTTCTTTCTTTCTTTCTTTCTTTCTTTCTTTCTTTCTTTCCTCTTCTTTTCTTTCTTTCATCCATCTATGTATGTATGTATGTATGTATGTATGTATGTATGTATGTATCTATCTATCTATCTATCTATCTATCTATCTATCTATCTATCTATCTATCTATTGTTAATCCTCACCAGAGGACAGTTTTCCACCGATTTTGAGAGTGAGTGGAAGGGAGGGAGAGAAGGAGGGAGAGGGGAGGAGAGAGAGAGAGAAACATCCATGTGACAGAGACACATGAACTGGTTGCCATGACCTCAACTGGGGCCAGGGATTTCTAACCTGCAATCCAGATATGTGCCCTTGACTGGGAATCAAACCCGAGACCCTTTGGTCTGAGGGTAGGCCGATGCTCTAACTGCTGAGCAAAACTGGCCAGGGCTCAAGTTCACATTCTTAAGGGCTAATGATGAAGGATTTATGTACAACCCCAGGCTCAAAAGTGTCCAAAGGACAACTATTTGCAAAGGATGTGGATGCAGCTTGGATATGCAAGTGGTAGTGTTACAGGCAAGCTCCCCAGTGTCCTCATGGTGTAGAAGGAGCTGGGGAAGGAGAGGAGGTGGGGAAAGGCTGGGAGTTAGGGCCTGGAGGCTGCTGTCTCTGCTGAGATTTTCCAGTGCAGAACTTGAACAGTTCTAAATTCTAACCTGGCTTTCCTGCCTCAGGTATAATGTACAGAGGTGGGTGGTGGGAGTGTGTGGAAGGGTGGAGGGATATCTTGAGAGTAAAGGTTGCCTGGCTTGGACTGGGCAGGGTAAAACCTCCCTGGAGGGTTTGCCACCACCCCTACATAGGACCTGAATGAATTTAAAGTATCTCTAACATCTTTATGATTTTGACATCTATCTATCAAGCCAATTTGCAATGATATGATGCTTACACAAATCTAACCACATTAGGCCTTTCTAAATAATGATATAATTTATAACTGTCAGTAAAACCATTCTTGAAAATAATTGGTATCACTATTGAACTAGAGACCAGGATATACTTTGAATGTCTTCTCACCCTTTCTTCCAAACCATTTTACTTTTGTCTAGTTTCCAAAGAGATAACAGTCTGAGGAACAGGGTAGACCCAGAGACATGGAAGTAGGGAACAGACCGACAACCCTCAGAAGAGGGGGTGAGGGGAGGAAAGAGATAAACCACAGAACTTATATGCATGTACACATAACCGATGGACAACAAAACTGGGGACAGGGTGGGGGGTGGGGAGAAGGGTGTTGATGGGGAAAAAATGGAGAAACATCTGTAACAAAAATACAAAAACAAAACAATACTGAATATAGTTTCAGACTATGAGAATGACAATGTGCCTTCTTGGGAAACTATTAGAAATACATAATTACAAATGCCTTATCAGCATTTAAAATGTGGCCAGCTCTTTGCTTTAGGAATAGGAATGTAACAAAGATTACATCTTCTCAGAGATACAGATTTAATCAAAGCAAAGGGTTGGTTTCCTGGCTGTGATAATAGCATTCCTGAGCATCTCAGACTGTTAACAAAAGTCAAATGATCAGAATTTGATTTTAAAACTAAAAATTCCCAGTGATCCTCAAGCATACTCATTTCATGGAGAAAGTTGCTAAGATTAAGAAGGTTGTGTAACTGTCTCAAGGTCTCAGAGCTAGTTAGTGGCAGAGATTCCCCAGGTCTCTCTTTTATCTTCACTAGAGCAGTGTATCTTGTTAACTTCCAGTCGGAACCAGAAGTTTGAGTCTAGACCTGCAAATAATGCCAGAAATTGGTCTCTACGCACAAAGCAGGGGCTAGGATTAAATCAGAATATTACATCCTCCTGCAGCCAGTCTTGAGGAACGTGGACAATCACACCTGTGTCTTAAGAACCCAATTGCTCCTTTGCCAGGAATCAATATATTCGTTTCTTCCTTATGTATATTTGGATAACTGGACCTTATAAAACTCAGTCTGAATTAATCCTCCTAGATTTTAATGCACTTCAGTGGTTTGTTCTTGGCTTTTGAAAATATAAGCTTTACTCAGGATCATTTTTATAAATTGTTGATCTCTTAGCAGCTGAGCCACAGGTCAAATATCTGCTAGTTTGTCTAGGAAGTGAGAGCATGGTAGGGTAGCTGCCTACTTTAAAGATTACTTAGACCACACAGGCATGGAGCCCAAACCAAAGGTATTCTCTACTTGCAAACAGATTTAACAACTTTCCTAAATAATAGAATTTCAAATGAATTATATCTGTAACTTGATAGCAATATAGAGATGTCATGAGCTTTCTGAAATTAGAAAACAATATCCTCAGATTTGTAAATGAGAATGAATATCTTATGCCAGAAAAGAATAACTGGATATTTTTAGAACAGTGTTATTGAGATATAATTCACATATTTTAAAACTTGATCTTTTAAAAGTACACAATTCAGTGATTTTTAGCGTATTCTCAGAGTTATGCAATCATTAGCACTATATTATTTTAGGACATTTTCATTATGCCCCAAAGAAATCCCATATTCATTACCAGGCCCTGGCAAACACTAATCTACTTTCTATCTATATAGCTGGACATATCATAAAAATATAATTGTATAATAAGTGACCTTTTGTATCTGGCTTCTCTTACTTAGAATACTATTTTCAAGATTCATTTATGATGTAGTATGCATCAGTACTTCATTCCTTTCCATGGCAGAATAACATTGCCTCATATGCCTATATGACTATTTATTTATTCATTTATTTTTTGATAGGCATGTAGGTTGCTTCTACTTTATGGCTGTTATCAATACTATTGCTATGGATAGTCATTCATGTACACATTTTTGTGTGTGTGGACATATGTTTTCAATTATTTTTGAATACACACCTAGGGGTAGAATTGTCACTCATGTGGTGACTCTTTTAAATTTTGAGTGCCTGTTTTCCATAGTGACTACCCCATTGTGATTTCTCCACATTCTTGCTAACATTTGTGATTATCTTTTGGATTATAGCCATCATATTGGGTATGAAGTGGTATCTCGTTTTTATTTTCAGTTCCCTAATGAATAATAATGTTGAACATCTTTTTATGTGCTCCTTGGCCATTTGTATATTATATTTAAAAAATAGCTATTTGAATCTGTAGTAGGCTGAATAATTGTCCCCTTAGGAAGCCTGAGTCTTTACCTTTGACCTGTAAATGTTACATTATAGGCCAAAGAGACTTTATAAAAAGATGTGGTTAAATTAAGAACCTTGAGATCGAGAGATTATCCTGGATCATCTGTGAGTCAAATGTAATCACAGGAGTCTTGACAATAAGGAGGCAGCAGGGTTATAGTCAGAGAAAAGACAGGATGACAGAGTAAAGGTTGGACTGATGCTCATTGAAAAAGAAAGAAGAGTTATGAGCCAAGAAATTCAGATGCCTTCAACAAGCTGAGAAAAGCCAAGGAAATTGATTCTTCCATAGATTCTCTGGAGCCAACCTGTCAAGATCTTGAATTTATTCCAGTGAAGCTGATTTTGGATTTCTAACCTCCAGAACTATAAGATAAATTTGCATTGTTTTGCATCACTAAATTTGTAGTAATGTGTTACCAGCAACAATAGAAAACTAATACACAATCTTTTGCTGATTTTTAAATTAGGTTATTTGTCTTTTTATTGATGAGTTGTAAAAATTCTTTGTATATTCTGGATACAAGTTCCTTAACAGATATATTCTTGCAAAATTTTTCTCCCATTCTGTGTGTGTTGTTTTTTTTAAACTTTCCTGGTGACATACTTTGAAGCACAAAAGTATTTAATTTTGATGAAATTTTATTTATTTGTTTTTTCTTTTGTTCTCGTGCTTTGGTGTCAGATCAAGGAACTACTGCCTAATCCAGAGTTCTGATGAATTATTCCTATGTTTTCTTCTAAGAGTTTTCATGGTTTTAGCCCTAACATTTAGATCTGTGATCCACATGAAGTTAATATATTTTTTTTTCTTTATTGATTTTAGAGAGAGAGGAAAGGAGAGGGAGAGAGAGAGAGATAGAAACACTGATAAGAGAGAACATTGATTGGCAGCCTCCTAAACACCCCCACTGGGGATTTGGCCCACAATCTGGGCTTGTGCCTTGACAGGGTTTGACCTGGCAACCTCTTGGTGCATGGGTCGATGCTCAACCACTGAGCCACGCTGGCCAGGCACATGAAGTTACTTTTTGTGCATGACATGAGATAGGTTCCCAATTTGATTCTTTTGCATGTGCATATTCAGAAGTCTTGACATAATTTGTTTAAAAAATGCAGAGGGAACATGTTTGCCTTACAGCTATTTCTTGAACCCATAGAGGAATTTCTCTGTTTAGATTACATAACTATTGAGCAGAATAGGCAAATGGTTGGAGATGCTTTTCCAGCTATGACTGTATGTGGGTGCCTGGTGTTGTACCAGATGCATAGCTGAAATTATTATTCTTGTTCAGTAATTTTCCTGTGTAGTTCTAAATAGTAGGGAACTTGTCATTACCAGTCACTATGGAACCACTAAGTGATTTTTTTTTCTTGTCTAAGCAGAATGTCAACACATTTAGAGCAGATATTGATGGAGAAAATTAAAGCACAGAGTGCTGTTTCCTCTCACCCCTTTTCATTCTTGTGGGCAGAGATGGAAGGAAATAATTCATGAGAGTAAGTCCACTGAGATCCCAATCATACTTCTAAGGAGGGTGCTTGTGTAATTTGCACTGGATAATGAAATCCCATCTCATGGAGATCTTGTTTATGTCATCAGTTGGGCTTCTATGCTAGTTTAGCTTTATAGCAATGATAAAAAAAAGATCACTTGGCTTTGAAGACCCGAGAGTCTATCTTTCCATGGAAAATGTTGCATAATCATAGTCATTTGGTGTAATAATCAGTTGGATTACAGTGGAAACTGACAGTTTGGACTTGGTGATTAATGAGGTTTTTGTTTGCAATCATCCAAACTCATGAAAGTTCAATGTGAAGAGGTACTACAAGAATTTAGCAATCTCATGTTGTTTCACTAACCGGAAATATTTTATTTCTTCAAACAATCTGAAAGTGAGGCTGGGGCATACATTTCAGACCATAATGCTTGATAGGTGCTCCTTTTTCTCTGCTTGGTGCTTTTCATTTGCAAGGAAAATGTTTAAGCTGAAGTTTGTCTTCTCCATGTTCAAGGTGTATGATGTCTTCAGTTCCTGATGATCACCAATCAGTTTTTTCTTCTTTATTTTCACTTCATCCTTTTTTCCCCCTTCCTCTCTTTCTCCTCATATTCTTATCTTAAAATCACTAGTGAGTTAATGGATATAATTTTTTTTTTTTTTTAAAGCTAGAGTAAAGTGCCGATGACAGCCCAATGGACAATGTAGTTGTTTATACACAGGGGTTGTGTTCTTAAAACATTGGTCCTGGACCTCTCATCTTTGATCAGTATAGTCAAATCTCAGTGTGATAAATATTATTCTTGTTTGCGATCAATGTGTATGTTATCTTGGCTTTTATAAAGACAAATCCAACCTTACCTATGAACAGACACAGAAGGAACAAATGAAGCAGTGGACTTAGAGAAAACTTGGATTTTTTTTTTCCCCATCTTGTCTGGGAGTAGAAATGATTGTGCTGAGGGCTAAGAGATTACATTGTGTCACTTGTCAGGAAATTGGCAAGCAACCATCGTTCCTGCTGGCTACTACATGACGCTTTTGTGCTGTGGATGGGTTGAATAAATGCACTGCTGTGTAAAATGTCATTACCGTATCACCAAGCCCAGGCTGTCATGTGATAGCTCTTCCCCAAGATGAGGGGTCAATATTGGTCTCAGCAATCCAGGGACCTGAAGCCACACAGAGGGCATTTTTCATGGTTCAGATTCAAAAGTAGAAATAAAAATCATTGTTGAGACTGTGAAAATACTGTATATCCATTTTGCTCTAGAAGAAAATCTAGTGTTCTTTTTAAAAATGCTCTTACTTTCAAGGTTGGTAACAGTAACAAATTTTAATGACTATTTCTGGAAGAAATACAAATGACTATTAACATTTTTTAGAAATTCAAGCTTACTGCTAATAAAAAAAATGTAGAGAAAGAAGTATACCATTGTTTGCTTTGGTAAACAGCCCCAAATTATATATGTGTAAACATGTGCAATGCTGACAACATATCATAAAATAGGCCCTCTTCAAAACCGTTGGTGGATGCAAAATTCGGTACAACCTTTCTAGAGAGAAATTTTTAGTAATATTTATCAACATTCTTTAAAATGTTTGTACTTTTTGCCCTGGCCGGTTTGGCTCAGCGGTTAGAACGTCGGCCTGTGGTCCTGAGAGACCCGGGTTCAGTTCCCGCTAAGGGCATGTACCTCGGTTGCAGTTTGTCCCCGGCCCTGGTTGGGTCGTGTGGGTGGCAACCACTCGACGTGTCCCTTTCACGTCGATATTTCTCTCTCTCTCTCTCCCTCCCACACTCTATCTGAACAAAAAATAGAAAAAATGTCCTCGGGTGAGGATAAAAAAAAAAAAAAAGTTTGTACTTTTTGGTCCAGAAACTTTACTACTAGAAATATATCCTAAGGAAATGAAGAGAAACAGGGTCAACAATGTCTTCCAAAAGATTCCTAGTTCTCTAAAATGCAGAGAAAATAAAAATAACCTAAACTCTGAACAATGTGAATAGTAAATATATTGTTTAACAGCAATTAAAAACATTTGCAAAAAGTTTTTTAATGATATAGGGAAAGGTGTATGAAATAAGGTCATATAAAATTAAACAAATGCTAAATATTAGAGCATAATCTAAACTAAATGAAAAAAAATAAAACAGCAAAAACAAATAGGAGAAATAAATGTACAAAATAGCCCAGCTGGTGTGGCTCAGTGGACTGAGTGCCATCCCATGGACTGAGAGGTCCCGGTTCGATTCCCAGTAAGAGTACATGCCTGGGTTGTGGGCTCGAATCCCAGTGCATAGCATGTAGGAGGCAGCAAATTGATGTTTCTCTCTCACATTGATGTTTCTATCTCTCTCCCTCCTTCTTCTTTGTTTAAAAAAATCAATAAAAACATATTAAAAATAAATGTACAATATATATTAATAGTGACTATTTAATATAAAAATCAGTGTGTTGAATTTTGTGTAGTTTGTCTACTCTTCTGCATTTTATACGTATCCCAAAAGGACAATTATTATAGCCATAAATGTACAACATGTTATATTTTTAAAAAGTTGCATGGGAAAAAGATTACTGTCCAGAGAAATTCACCTAACCCACCATGTGCTCTCCTCCATGGCCTCTTAGCTTTCATCTCCCATTTTCTCTAAGCTTCCTCTGGCACTCGCCCTCACCACAGCGTAGACTCACGTGGCCGACCACCACGTAACAACAGGTCTCAGCTCGTCCCTGTCTCTGCGGTCCCTCTGCTTGGGGGTCCACCCCCTTTTTCTAACTACTTGGTGCCTCTTGCTTCCAGGTGTGTGAAGGGCCTGAGAGCAGCCGTGAGACCTGATCTGTGTTTCTGAAGGTGAGAGTATGGTAGTACTGGAAGCAGCCTCAATGGGCAAGCCAGTCTGCAGACCAGCCATAAGTGAATTTCAGGGTCCGGAATGTCATAGAGTCCATAGTTTTTTATTTCTGTGTGACAAATAGCTACAAATTTAACAGTTTAAAACAACATATATTTAGTATCTCAGCATTTCAGTGGGTCAGAAGTCTGAGGACAGCTTAGCAGAGTCCTCTAATCTAGGTCTCACAAGGCTACGATCAAAGTGTCACCTGGACTGCATTTTGTTTGGGAGCTTGGGGTCTTCTTCTGAGCTCATGCGGCTGTAAGAAGAATTCAGCTATATGACTGACATTTCCCATCATGCTAGCTGTCGACTGGGGACAGGTTGCTCTCAGGTAATTGCCACGTGGCTCTTTCCATAGGTCTTACAACGTGGAAGTTTGCTTCATCTAGGCCAGCAAGACATCCTGTTTTCTTTTAAAGTGCTCACTGGATTAGGTTGGGTCAACACAGGATAATTTCCCTTTTGATTAACTCAAAGTCATCTGGTTAGAGACTCAATTACATCTGTGAAATCTCTTTTGCCAAATAAAGTAATATTACCAGAGAGGTGGTATTCCATCATACTCATAGGACCTGCCCACACTCAAGGGGAAGGACTTACACAAGGATGTGGATCCCTGGGGATCATCTTAGAATTCTGTCTCCCATAAATGTCTCTTCCTGTCTGTCACAGACTTGAGGCTCAAGTTCAGTATTCTATACACTGACTTGTGTCAAGGGCCTTTGAATTTTACACAACACCTTCATACTTACTATTTCATTTAATCCTTAACACAGCTTCCTGAGAAATATGCTCCTATCTCCAATTTTCCAGTGAGGAAACAGGAGGACAGAGAGCTTAAAAGAAGTCCAAGGTCACATAGCCAGAAAACAGAACTTGAAACCCAGGTCTTCTGACACTAAATAGAATGCTCTTTCTTCTACATCACTCTTCTGGAACAACCACTGAAACCTGAGCTCAGCTTGGAGCCTGACTTAGTTAGGGAGAAAGTTACCTCTCACCTCATCTGTGTCTGCAGTACAACTTAGAACTTAAAGACATAGACATTACAGCCATTCTGCCTGGCTTCAAATTCCGGCTCCAACATTTACAAGCAGCACAGTCCTGTATAAATTTCTTAATTTTTCAGTCCCTCAATGCTCTTATCTAAAAAAATGGGAATATTAGAAGTATGAATCTAATCAAGTCGTTGTATACCTCACATGAGTTAATGCGAGAAAAGTATTTGGCACATTGAAGTACTACATTGGTCTCGGATATTATTATTATTGATCTGATGATTATATTTTGACTAATGTAGAGTCTGGATTACTACTGTCCTTTCGGTTGACCCATCATCTCATCGTTCTGGGCTATAGTTTATCTACAAAATTTAATTTTATTTAAATGTCAAAAATATAATTTATAATGAAAGGATACATTTAAAAAATTTTAAGAGTCTCTCAACCACAGGAGAGACTAAAGAATTTGTCAAGTAAAAAAAAATATGTTTTATGGATTTATTTTTTTAAGTGAGGGAAACATAGCAGATTCAGTTGACTGTATACACTTGAGAATAGAAACATAGAAACATTTTTAGTATCCTATCAATTTTTAAATGGGCCTTAATCCTGTATTATGACCAAGAGAAAAAGAGATGTAAACAGGAACAGAAAGCTGAAGGAAAGAGATAGAGGATGAAAGGAGCTTGAAAGAAAGGTAGAAAGGATGAAATGAAAGAAAATAGAACATCACAAAGAAAAAGAGAAGGAGACAGAGGCAAGAACAGAAAAGACTACTGAGAAGTAGAGAGGGCAGGTAAGAAAAAGGGGGAAACATTGCTAAAATGTACTGAGTGCCTCCTATCTGCCTGGCAGAGCTAGGGGCATAGGTTATCTCACTGACTCCTCAGAACGATTCAATAAAGTTGGTATTATTGTCATCATTTTACTTATGAGAAAAAGTGACTAAAAGAGTTCAACTTTTCCAAGATTAATTATGTTTGTATACAGACATTAGAAACTGTATCTTTCCAGAACCTACTGTAATGTGCTGCTCCCCTGTCCCTAAAGACAAATGATAGATAATTACTCCTCACAGCTTATTGGTCCAGCTTCTAACGGTGCTTCTGTCCCACTGAGAAAAGACTCCTTAGGTGGGCTTGGGTGGTACTGCTTCTTAACACTACCTTAGAATGTTATTGGCTTGGGTCAAGACTTTTAAATTCTAGATAAAGCAGATCCCCAAATGACTGATACCTCAGGATAAATCACTCTTCTGAGCCTCAGTTTCCTCATTTGTAAAATGTATGCTTTGAACTAGATAAATTTTCAAGTTCTAAAAATCTATACTTAATGTCATTCTGCCAGATTTCAAATTGTTACTTTTGGACTATTAGATGTCTCCAAGCCATTCAAGGTCAAGGCATGAAGCAGTAAGGTGGGAAACAATCTCCTTAGGAGTAGCAAGGATCTAACAAAATGAAATAGACAAAATGAACTAACAAGCAAAATAGAGATAGATTCATAGATAGAGAGTAGGCTGACAGCTGTCGGGGGTTGGTTGGGGGATTGGGTTAGGTATTTGGAGGGACTGATCAAAAAAGAACAAGAAAGAGAAAGAATTCATGGACACAGACAAGAGTGTGGTGATTGCTGTGGGGAGGAGGCGGGGAGAGGTGGAGGAGAGCATAGGGGGCATAAATGGTGATGGAAAGAGACTTGACTTGGGTGGTGAATACACAATACTGTGTACAGATGATGTGTTGTGGAATTGTGCACCTGAAACATGTATAATTCTTTTAACTAGTGTCACCCCAATAAATTCAATAAAAAGGAAGAAAAATTAAATGGAAACCCAGAAAATAGCTGTTTTCACACAGACAAAAAACTGTAATGTGGATTGGGTTGTAGATATATCTAGTTTCTCAGTTAGGACTACTACTCAGGGTTTTGCAGGTTGTTTATTGCACAACTTTAGGAGGTGATGTTCAAATATACATTCATTGGTCATGGCTCTGGCTCCAGGAAGCCAATACAAAGACCAATGGTAAAGGTCACAATGAAGAAAATTGTGGCTCAGTAGAAAAAACAAATTTTGTAATGTTAAAGTTTACTGTTAACACTGTGAAAATGTTATCTTTGGGAGTTTTTAGTCAGAGACCAAATGATAATAGGGGAATTCTATTACATGAGAGATTAGAGAGTACATCAGTGACATTCACGATGAGTTTTTGGATGCATTCAAAGCTAGCTAAGTGATCTTCTTAAAGTCTTTAAGTCTTAGTTTCCTGAGTTCATACTATAATGGCCATAATAATAGTACATACTGCTGTCAATATATAGATGTTTGTGTATCTGTGTTAATCTATAATTTCCTTCTTTCCTTCCTTCTTTCCCTCCCTCCCTCCTTCCTGCCATCTGTCCTCTCTCTTTCTCTCTCTATCATCATCATCATCTACCTTGGAACAATGTCCCATACATGATAAAAACTCAATAAATACAAACTATCATTATGTTCATCTCTGTAGAACTATTGAAAGATGCTTCCAGAACAGCAGAACTTTCTTTGATCTCCATAGGTACCATGCTTGTCACCATGCTTGCAGGCAAAGAATGGTGGCATTCTTAACTGTAGCCTAAGCACGTAACATATAGTACAAAATAATGATTGTGGCCCACCAATTTCTGAACGATCCTCTAACAGCTCTATTCTAAACCTTTGTAATGGAACTTCTCCAGAATCCAGTATTAGCAAATTCACTCCCCACCATGGCTTGTAGAATGACACAGCATCTATTTCGAAATGTTCACTCTGTACCATGGATATTTCCTTACTCAGAAATTAATTTCATCAAATCAGCTTGAAAATTCTATTGTCAAAAAGCATATGTCTCCTGAGGGAGAGCCACTCATTTCTTTTCTTGTTGAGATGCAGATGTACCTGAAAAAACAAATCTGCGATTCTCCTCCACAAGCTGCAAAGATGCAGCTGTCAAAAGTAATCACTACATCAGAAGAATTGAGTGAGTAAAGAACAAAAGTGTCCTTGGCTGCTTTATGAGAACAACAGTAAACTAGGTTACTTATGCTAAATGGAGAAAGAGACCAAGGAAAGCCAACAAAGCTTACATGTCTGCTACTTAGGCCATTGTCCTCAGTGTGGCTCCATGCAAGCTACAGTCATAGTTACCTAAAGTACTTTGCTTGTGCTACCCTCCCCACCTCATTAAGGGACCCTTCTCCACCTCTTCTCATTTCATGCATTCATTCATTCAAAAGCTTATTCATTCAACAGTTGATTGGTCCTCTTCTATATATAACTGCTTGGTCTCAGAGGATTTCTAATCTGGTAGAGGCACTAAAATAACATGAGGACATCATTTTCTCCCCCAAAAAATATTTTCTAAATGTTCCAATCCATAATCTCTTTTAGTGAGTGTTTTGATCTCTGATAGAATTTTATATTGTTTATTATTTGCCCCATCTGGGTGACTTTTTTTTTGTTTTGTTTGGTTAATCCTCACCCAAGAATATTTTTCCATTGTTTTTAGATAAAGTGGAAGAGAGGGAAAGAGGGAGAGAGAGAGAAAGAAACACTGATGTGAGAGAGACACATTAATTGGTTGCCTCTTGCATGACCCCAACTAGGGCTGGGGAGAGAACCTACAACCCAGGTATGTGCCCTTGACCAGGAATCAAACTTGAGACCCTTTGGTCCATGGGCTAACACTCTAACTGCTGAGCCAAACTGGCCAGGGCCCATTTGGGTAACTTAATTCCGCAAATAATCTTCCGTTCTTTAAAGAGAGGGGCCCTGCCTCAAGCAGCAACTGCTCTCACCTGAGCAGTATCTGGCTCCCCTGCATCCAAAAACTTAATCTCACCTTGTGGTCTTCATCTGAGCTAAATGTGTTTCCCTCTTTTTTAGGGCAACTTTCTCTTTCTCCCTCTGTGTTCTCTTCAGATTTGTGGGGTTAGTAAAATCTTAATTATCTTTTTAAGACACAAAAGGGAATTTTCCTATGGAACAGTTTTTTAGAGGCAGTCCAAACTCCTACCTAAAGCCCTTATAAATGGCTGCTAAATCTATAAATGCACAAGTGTCTATAACATTGTATTGTTTGCTAATATTATGTAAACACCATTATTTTCTATACATTTTATTATTTGCTCGTCAGCTCATAGGGTTTTTCTGTCCAACCAGACTGAAGGCTCCATGGAACAAAGACATCTGTACCCTCATCACAGTGCCTGGACCACTGCTGAATGTGGTAGCCATCAACAAACACAAAATATCGGTTGAAATTCAATACCTAATGAGAGATCTGCAAAGCTTTCCTTTAATAGCTTTCTCTTTGAGGTACAGAACTTTTGTAGAATTATTATTCTCCAAAGGTACACATGTTTCATTGATATGGCAGATTTACTTTCTATATAAGTCTAAGATTTCAGTTCTTTACCTGAGTCTGCCATCCTCTGCTGCAGCACCTCCGGGTATAATCTTCGTAATAAATATGCCAGGGTCATCTCCAATATGGGGATTATCTGTCCCTCCAGCAATACTGAATCCCAGGCCAGAATTCCCCTGTAGAAACAATAAGTAGACATTAAATGATGTGGCTGTCACCTAAACCTGGTTCCCCTTGCACTCTGTGTTATCATTTTACTGCTTAAATGGCAATCAGGTGATAATAGTCCTGTGTGAAAAGCTATAAAGTGCTCTGTCAGCAGACAAAGGAAGGTCAGGAAAAACACTCAAGTTTGTCCCTGCACTGTAAGCATTCAAGGGTCGTATAGTTTTACTTTTAAGAAATGCTTCCTTGATAGAGCAATTAAAATGATAATTTTAAAGTAGAAAATAAGGGCTTACAAAATGTATAATATAAAAAATAAAAAAAATTGTCAATTGTAAAAATTATACATAAATATGAAAAAAGAATGGAAGGAAATGAGTTACATGAAAATATTTGAGTAGGTAGAATACTGAATTTTGGGTGTTTTCATTTGATTATTTTCAGTGTTGTTCTGATAATGGTTATCCATCAAATAACTGTGTTCCTATGTACCAAGGAACTTTGACCTCTGAAGTCAGGTTTCTGTCTAAGGTCATAATAAACGTAAGGTACTTTTTGGTTATAAACAGTTTTAATTTGCAGTAGATATAAAAAAGGAAGGCATTAATGCTGCAGCAGGTAAATTTGAATAGTTTATATTCTAATAAAGCTTTCATCCTTAGTGTACATACAACCTTTAAAAATTTGTACGTAAGACAGTTAAAGACTCAACAAAATTTACAAATCATCTTAATATATTTCTTATTTACATATTCTCTTAATATCTATCTCCAGTGCTACATTACATTTCCATATTATATTCTGATTTTCTTTCCTAATTTGCATATTTTAAATTGTTTCCATACAGCTAGGCAGTTTTTATAATTACCCATTTTATTATTATTTTTAATAATTACTCATTTTAAATGACTAAATAATATTTCATCCAGGTTGTACATCATCATTTATTTAGAGTCCCCTGTCACTGGATATTTAATTTCTCCATATACTCTTATGAAAAATAGAGATTACTAAATTTATGATCACTTGATTAAGTTCTGCTCTTGGGTAAAGAGAGATAAAGACTAAGAACTTAGTAGTTAATGCACACAAAGTAATTAGGGCACGCAATTAGTCAAAAAATTCAATGTTAAGATAAAGTCAGCTATAAATTGACAGTATACCATGGCAAACATCATGGTAATGTTTAACAATTTTTATGGATTGAATTAATAAAACTCTAAATTCCAGAGGGTTTTCTTTCACAATTGTACATTTATGTTGAAACATTTAAAATAATAATTCAACTACAGTAACTAAAATCTCATGTCTTTATACTTCTAACATCTCTTGGATTTGGTTTATTCTTTGAAAAATTTCAATATTCATTGACCAGAGATTACTTAGTAGCAGTCATGTAATCCTGAATTTAATATTTATTAAACTAGCTCTGGGCCTGGCACTAGACTAAACCCTGCAGCTGCAGTACTGAAAATGTCAATTGATGAGGCTCAGGAAAGGGAAGTACAGAGCACAGGTATGGCTACCAGGAAAACCAAATGTAGGGACTTTCCCTAAAGGTGAATAGCAGTTTGTTACTGTTAAGAGGGTCAGTGTGATGTATCAGTGAAAATTCTGCTGCATATGATGTCTGAAATTTTGTTGCCCACATTTTCTTCTAGGATTTTTACGGATTCAGGAGTCACATTTAAATCTTATCCATTTTGAGTTTACTTATGTGTATCGTGTAAGTTGATGGTCTAGTTTCATTTTTTTGCATGTAGCTGTCCAATTTTCCCAACACCATATATTAAAGAGGCTGTCTTTACTCCACTATATGCTCTCGCCACCTTTGTCAAATATTAACTGAGCTAAGGCAACAGAAACAAAGGAAAAAATGAACACATGGGATTATATCAAACTAAAAAGCTTCTGCATAGCAAAAGAAACAGCCATCAAAATGGAAAGGGAATTCACTGTATGGTAGACCATAATTGCCAATGATACATCAGATAAGGGGTTAATTTCCAAAATATATAGAGTACTCATACAACTCAACAAAAGGAAGACAAAGAACCCATTAAAAAAATGGGCAGAGGACCTAAAGAGACACCTCTCCAAACAGGACATACAAATGGCCAAGAGACATATGGAGAATGCTCAACATCACTAATCATCAGAGAGATGCAAATTGAAACAACAATGAGGTATCACTTCACACCTGTCAGAATGGCCACCATCAACAAATTATCAAACAATAAGTGCTGGTGAGGGTGTGGAGAAAAGGGGACTCTAGTACACTGCTGGTGGGAATGCAGACTGGCAGCCACCATAAAAAACAGTATGGTGTTTCCTCAAAAAATTAAAAATTGAATTGTCATTTGACCCAGTGATCTCACTTCTAGGAATATATCCTAAGAAGCCTGAAACATCAATCAGAAAGAATACATGTACCTCTATGTTCATAGCAGCACTATTTACAATTGCTAAGATCTGGAAACAGCCCAAGTGTTCATCAATAGATGAGTGGATTAAAGCAGTGGTACATATACACAATGGAGTACTATGCAGTTGTAAGAAAGAAAGATCTCTTATCCTTTGAGACGACATGGAGGGACCTGGAAAGTATTATCCTAAGCAAAATAAGCCAATCAGAGAAAGAGAAATACCGTGATCTCAGGTATTTTTGGAATATAATGAACAAGGTGGGCTGATGACAAAATAGACCCAGAGACATAGAAAGGAGTATGGTTCAGACTGACAAAACTCAGGGTAGGGAGGCGGAGGGGATGGAGGTGATGAACCAAAAAACTTATATGCATGTATGCATAACTGATGGACATAGACAACAATGCAGGGGGGTGAGGGGGGCAGGATAAAGAGGAGGGTGTCTAGGGGAAAAAAAGAAGAAACATCTGTAACAAATATAAATTAATAAAAATGGGAAAAAAAGGAGAGTCACTGTGAGAGCTGGCGAGGAGGCGAGAATGTTCCAGGCATGTGGAAGAACATATGTAAAACCCTGAGGTGAAAAAGGGGATGCCAGGTCCAAGACACAGACAATAAGACTGGAACACAGAAAGGAAGGAAAATTAGATTAGATGAGTCTTTATTGCGAGATTCTCCAGAGCAGAATGTATATAAATCCATTTTTGGTTTTAAGTACCTATTGACATCAGATGATTGTGTCAGTATTGGGTGAGTATCTCCTGTCTTAAAGCTAAAGCTACAGGGCTTAAGAGAGAATGACTTTGCTTTTATGAAATTCAAGGCAGAGTGAAAAAGGAAGTGATAGTCTGGCATCTGTTGGTCAACTACATTGTCATGTGTACAGCTACCAAGATACCATTGAGGTGATTTATAAGGCAGTTTATCTAAGATTTAGGGATTTTGGAAGGAAAGGATGAGAAGATATGATAAGAAGGATGATAAGTATCTTCATTGTAATTTGGGTCTAGCTCCAAGAACATCAACTGGAGTATATTGGTTTTACTAGAGTTGGTACCTCAGGGATAATAAGTTCTTGATTAATGGGGGTAGGGAAGGAACCAAGCAGAGACTGGGAAATACTCAAATGCTTTCTCCTGACAATATCAATAATTTTGGAGAAAGCACTCAAAACGTTGTCATTTGACAAAGGTATTCATGATCTAGCTCTTAACCTATTTTCCTTATTCCTAGTTTTGCACTTTCACCCCCAGGAGCCCTGAACTAAACTGCTGGCTCTTTCCTGCATACTCCATACTTTAACTCCTCTCTGGGCCTTTGCTCATGCCCTTTTCTCTACCAGAACCTCCCATCTTCCCCTTGACTGGTCCATTTTTCTAAGATAGGGTTCAGATGGCATCTGTTCCGGAAAATATTAAATGATCACCCCAACTCCTCTTCTCTGGGTAAGTTACTCTTCTTTTGAGTTTTTGTAGATTTCTATGTTTATCTATGTAAGGCACTGTGTGATTCTGAAGTTGTATGTTTATGACTCTATCTTTACTTCAAACTGAGCTTGCAGAAGGCAGGAATTATGTTCATATTTGTTTCTTGGTGCCTTGTTTGCACATAGTATTGTTAAATAAATATTTGATGAATGAAGTAACAGACAAACAAACTTACCGAGAATGTTCAAACTCTAACAGGAAGACTCAGAAAGAAGACAATAAAAGTCCACAATGTGGTCAGGAATGTCATGTAGAAGTAAAAGCAATTTTGTTCTCTGTGGCTACAATAATAAAAATGGAAAGTGCAGGTATTTAAATTGTGGCTTAGGTGCATAGTGTTCCATTGTGAGTATGTACCATAGCTTTTTTATCCACTCATCTATTGATGGACACTTAGGCTGTTTCCAGATCTCAGCGACTATAAATAGTGCTGCTATGCTGCTGTAAGAAAGAGAGATCTCTTATCCCTTGAGATGACATAGAGGGACCTGGAGAGTATTATCTTAAAAAAAATAAGCCATTTAGAGAAAGACAAATACCACATGATCTCACTTATTTGTGGAATATAATGAACAAAAAAAATAGACCCAGAGACATAGAAAGGAGTACCGTTCAGACTGACAAATCTCAGGAGTGGGGTGGGGGGGTGGGGTGGGGATGAGATAAACTAAAGAACTTATATGCATGTATGCACAACCAATGGACGTAGACAACAATGCTGGGGAGGGGCATGGGATAGGAAGAAGGGTGTCTGGGGGGAAAAAGGAGAAATATCTGTAACGAAAATAAATTCATTAATTTAAAAAAAATTGTGGCTTAGGTAAAGGATGATGATACAGAGCTGTCCAAATTGGGGATAGGCTGTTTTGGACAGGAGGGAGAGCTCTTTGCTCTGTGGGCAGCTGGCTAGTCACTGGACATGAGGGACCCAAGCTGTTTTTGCCAACAAAGAAAAAGGAATGAATTAGGAACCCTTTGAAGGGGAGGTAGATCACTGTTGTATTTTTAAAACTTATTCTGTGAATTGATAGATCTTTGAAATAATGGCTTTGGTGACAATGCAGCAACATTTAACCAATGTTTTTAGAATTTATGGAGCCTATGGTGGCTCTCACATTTGCTAATACACATTGCCCTGCCCTCAAATCCACTCTGAAGAAAAAGAATATTTGGATCGGACTTCCGGTCAAGATGGCGGCGTACGTAAACGCAGTATCGCGTCCTCCCACAACCACATCAAAGTTACAACTAAACTACAGAACAACCATCATTCAAAACCGCCTGAAATCAAGCTGAATGGAAGTCGTACAACTACGGAACTAAGGAAAAAAAAAAAGCAGCTACATCCAGACCGGTAGGAGGGGCGGCGGCGCGAGGGGGGGCGGCGGCGCAGCAGCGGCGGAGCGCGCAGCGGCGAGACGGGCTGGTCCCACACCCAAGCGTGGTAGATAAAAATCAGGAGGCTCCTGCGGCTGGGAAGGTCCTTCCTGAGGACTGAGGGGTCCCTGTCCCACACCAGGTGTCCCGTTCAGGGCTCCAGTGCCAGGAAGAGAATCCCCATAACTTCTGGCTGGAAAAACCAGCGGAAACTGAGGCTCAGGGAAGCTGAAGCGGCTGGAGCCCCAGGCAGCTCCTTAAAGGGCCCGCGCACGGACTTATCGGACTCTCTCCCTCTAAGCTCAGAGGGGAGGCAGCTCGAGGGGCACCAGAGACACACAGGGAAGAACTGAGCTGTTTGGCACTGGAGCGAGAGCTGGAGAGGGGGCTTCCTCGGGGACAAACGTGCTGTCAGAGGCCTTTGTTCCTTTGGTGAGCCCTTCCCGGGGGCGGCAGACAGAAGCCATATCTGGGACTCCAGCAACCTGGCTCACACTCGTAGCCCCGCCCTGCTGACTCCCTGAGGCCCCGCCCCGCCCCACCCCGCCCGACACAACTTTCAAGCTGTTGCCACTTGCTTAACCATAGGATTGGCTGGTCTTGGATCCTGCTTCAGGTTTTTCCTAAATTCTTTCAAACGAGCAGCACCGGGTCTCAGCGAGCCCCATACCTCTCATTAAGTAATACACAGAAACAAACACAGGGAGGCAGCCAAAATGAGGATACAAAGAAACAGGTCCCAAATGAAAGAACAGAACAAAACCCCAAGAAAAGAACTAAGCGAAAGGGAGATAAGCAACCTAACAGATACTGAGTTCAAAATACTGCTTATAAGGATGCTCAATGAACTTAGTGATAACCTCAGTGAACTTAGGGAGGGCATCAAGAGCATAAAAAAGTACCAGTTAGAAATCATGGATACACAGTTAGAATTAAAGGAGGCATTAACTGAAATAAAGAATAATTTACACAGCTTCAATAATAGAGTATGTAGATCCAAGGAGCAAACCATCGATTTGGAATATAAGGAAGCAAAAAATCCCCAATCAGAAGAGCAAAAAGAAAAAAGAATCCAAAAAAATGAGGATAGAGTAAGGAGCCTCTGGGATAACTTCAAGCGTGCCAACATTCGCATCTTGGGGGTGCCCGAAGGAGAAGAGAGAGAACAAGAAATCGAAAACCTGTTTGAAACAATAATGGCAGAAAACTTTCCTAACTTGGTGAAGGAAACAGACATACAAGTCCAGGAAGCACAGAGAGTCCCAAACAAGATGAACCCCAAGAGGCCCACACCAAGACACATCATCATCAAAATGCAAAAGGTTCAAGACAAAGAGAGAATATTAAAAGCAGCAAGAGAAAGGCAGCTAGTTACCTACAAGGGAGTACCCATTAGGCTGTCAGCTGATTTCTCAAAAGAAACTTTGCAGGCCAGAAGGGAGTGGCAAGAAATATTCAGAGTGATGAAAACCAAGAACCTACAACCAAAATTACTCTATCCTGCAAAGCTGTCATTTAGAATCGATGGACATACAAAAACTTTCCCAGACAAGAAAAAGTTAAAGGAGTTCATCACCACCAAACCGTTATTATATGAAATGATGAAGGGTCTTTTTGAAGAAAAAGATAAAATGTATGAACAAACAAAATGGCAATGAATACATATCTATCAACAATGGAATCTACAAACAAAATGAACAGGAAGAACAGAAACATTCTCATAGATACAGAGAACATTTTATTGGTTGCCAGTTGGGAAGGGGGTTGGGGGAATGGGTGAAAAAGGTGAAGGGATTAAGAAGCACAAACTCATTGCTAGACTGACAAACCTCAAAGGGAAAGGGGTGGGGGGGGGGTGGGAAGAAATAAACCAAAGAACTTATATGCATAACCAATGGACACAGACAATAGTGTGGGAAAAGGTGGGGGGGGGGGGCGGGAGTGGGGAGGAGGGGGTCAATGGGGGAAAAATGTGGAACATCTGTAATACATTTTACATCCAACAATAAAGATTTGGGAAAAAAAAAAAAAAAAAAAAAAAGAATATTTGGATCAAGTTGTCCACAATGAAAAATGGTAGGTAGAGACAGGATGTAACTGGACCTGTGTTTCTGGTCCCATGGATTCCCAAAAGATTTGTGTTTCAATTAAAACCAGTCCACCAGTCCAGCCAGTGTGGCTCAGTGGTTGAGCATCGACCCATGCACCAAGGGGTTGCTGGTTCTATTCCTGGTCAGGACACATGTCCATGTTGTGGGCCTGATTCCCAGTGGGGGGCATGCAGGAGGTGGCCAATCAATGTTTTCTCTCATCAAAGTTTCTATCTCTCCTTCTCATTTCCTCTCTCTCTAAAAATCAATATAGGGGAAAAAAAAGTAAAACCAGTCCACCAGCTGGGCCTGGCCAGTCACCAAGGTTCTTTAGAAGAGGTTCATCTGAATTCAACTAAGGAAATTATTTAAAGTGCTTCCCCATCTCCCCCATTTGTTCTCTTCCAGCCTTCCCTTTCAGCTTCTGCTACCAGCCAGTGGCATTCAGTGGAGAAGGGGACAGATGAAAAGTGGCAGTGAAATTACTGCCTGCTGTACTATGGCTGAATCACTCCAGTCCCCTGACAATCATCCCGGAGCCAGCCAGCTGCAGGGGCAGACCCTGGAACCGCTCTCCTCTGAGCAGCAACCTCTCCATGTGAACAGACATGCCCCTGGCTGACACCCTTAGATCCTGAAAACTGTGACTAATTAACCAAGTGCTGATACTTGACCCAGTCGATGGAAACTGGGAGGTGGCATGCTGGTGAGGGCAGCCCCTGTACAGAGTTCTGTGTGGGCTGCTTACTGCCTTGCATTTGGGTGGATTCCCTGACTGTTGAATGTAGCTGGTATGGAGCATTCTTCCTCCTAGCTCCTAGTCCTCCACATTTGCTGACTCTTGTGCAGGAGCACAAGTACAATGCCTATAGACATGGTACTTCCTCTTTCATGCACCACATTCCATCCTCTCAGAAAAAGAAGAGCCAAAACGAAAGACACTTTGCCACTTAATTGATGATTGCAAAAATAAATACAATATCCTCAGAAAAGCTCCTCTTTCATCAAAAAATGTGTTCTCCAAATGAAAATTACACCCCCAAATAAGGTTATTAAAAATAGAAAAAATTATGATATAATAATCATATGAATTTATAGACTATTCTATTGACAATTATTTTTGATTTTTAGAAGTTGTTACTAATTTAAAACACTCTTTAATGTAGTACTTCATTTCTATAAATTTATCCTAAAGAAATAATCAGAGATGTATACAAAGGTTGTGTTCAAAGTGTTGTCCCAGTATTATATTTCTAATATAAAATAACAACTCACAACTACAAAAGTTTTCAGTCTAGAAATAAGAGATGCTCATGGCTTTCACTTACAACTTTTAGGAGTTGCATTCAGAACATCCCAAGTTTGCTATATTACACTGTATTTTCAGGAGGCTTTTGAGTAGAGAAGCCATCAGTAGATCTGCATTTGAGGACCGGTAACTATAGGTTTGTAAGATTTTAGGATTGGTAATGTGTAGGAAAGTATTTTAAGGGGATGTGGACTGTAGAGCGGAAGCAGTTTCAACAAACAGGTAGAAAGAGAATGTCAGACTATAATAGGCCAGAGAACTCTAAGAAGTAAAGGGTGATATAGTAAAGGCAGATTACTGTTTGTGAAAGAGTTTTGTTCTTGGGAGAGAGATGCTGAGTGTCTGATGAGGAGGAGACAGAGGAGACATTTTAGAGGGTGGCAGGAAGGGACTTATGAATGTCTGTGGGCGAAGGCAAAGAAGTGCTTGGAAAGGAAGCTTGAAGCTACAGAAGAGAGGGAGACTGTGGGGAGGGAGGAGTGAGGAATCAGAAGAGCGCCTAGCGTCCAGATTCTTCGAGTCCTACCGTAGGTACTGGTTAGATAAACATGGTAGGTGTGGCCACCTCAAGGAATACAGTGCTATTATGAAATCGAAAGCTTGATCCTTACAATATATCTTTACATAAAGAATGTAGAATACAATATAGAATTTAAATTTTGATCTCACGTTGTAATACATATGCACAAAGAAATTTTGGAAATATGTTATTAGTGGTTATCAATGGATATAAAATTTATAGATTTTTTAAAAACTTTTGTCATTTTGAGAAAATTAATTTTTTTTTTTTTTATCCTCACCCGAGGACACTTTTCCATTTTTTGTACGGATAGAGTTGGAGGGAGAGAGAGGAAGAGAAAGAGAGAGAGAAACATCGACGTGAAGGGACACATCGAGTGGCTGCCACCCGCACGACCAACCAGGGCCGGGGACAAACTGCAGCCGAAGTACGTGTCCTTAGCGGGAACCGAACCCGGGTCTCTCCGGACCGCAGGCCGACGCTTTAACCGCTGAGTCAAACTGGCCAGGGCGAGAAAATTAATTTTTAATTATTTTTTTATAAATATACCTTACTATAAACACATACATACACATTATACTTGTAAAACTTATCTAACAAAAGGACAAATAAACGTTTGCTTTTTTTTTTTTAAGAGCATACCTTGTCTTTGGTTAGAGAGAGAGATACTCTTCTATTTGTGATAAGATTCTTATTCCTATGGATAGAGTTAAAGTGTTACTTTAAGGTGAAAGATGTTACAGGGTCATTTAAAGGTAGAGGAGAAGGAAGCTGAAGGAATTCCTGACTGAAAACATGTCTTTGCTTTATGTGTTTAGATATCAGGACTCCAGAGGAAAAAGTCTAGAATAAATTTGGAGCCTTAAGTAAAGCAGCTGCAAGGCAGGAGAGATACATTAGGATCAATAGGGGTTTGTTGAGCAGCCATAACATGGGACATCAACATGACTATGGGATTTTCTCCAACAGTGCTTAGTAATCTTGAACAGTGAAAAGGGAAAGTTTGGTTGCTTTAGGGCTATGGTTTAAAAATCAAATGTGGGTGACTTTCAACAGAGGGAGGAATATAAATCAGAAGAATAGGAAAGGAAGAGAAGCAAGGAGGACACCAGTAGGCTGAAAGAATAGAAGTGGGAAAGACTGAGATCATAGTAAGATCCAAGTATAGATGTATGGGAACAGGGAGTAGCAGAGAGGGCAGCAGACTGGATACTGTGGGGTTCAATATTTCAGAGAATAAGTACTCAGTGATAGTCTTATAAGTGTAATAAGTCATGTGGATGTATTAAAATGATGATTGAGTCACAGTACTTTGCAACACTGAAGTTTTCTTGGGAGATAGTAAAAGAAAAAAATGGAGAAGAGAAAATGGCCAAAAATGTTCAGTGAAAGTGAGGAACAACCTAGAGTAGAGATGAAAAGGGGGTAGGGGGTAAGGCAGTGTGGTAGTTAAGAGTTCCAGGTAAAGGAACAAGATGTGCCAAACCCTAAAAGGAAGAAAGTATTGACTTGTTCAAGGGACAAAAATGAGACTGGAATAGCTATAGCATGATAAGGAAAGGAAGGGACAGATGAGGTTAGAGAGGGAAGCAGAGGTCAGTTAATGGGGGACAGCAGCACATCGTAAGGTTTGGGGTTGTGAAGATTTCAAACAGGAAAATAACATGATCTGATTTAGTTTAAGATTATACTCATCGCTGTTTAAAACAGCCATAGCATCCAGTTCAGAAACTGGTGGCAGCTGGCAGGTTGGTCGCAGTGGGGATAAGATTTGAGACACAGTTTGAAGGTACAATTGACAGAGCTTAATGATGGTTGGAATATGTGAGGGGAAAGAGAAAAATCAAAGATGATGTATAACTGAACAGGGTTGCCATATATGAGATGGAGAAGACTGTGAGGGGGTCAAGAAACCACTCTGAGAGAAGTAAATCAAGAGTTCAGTTTGGATCCTTTTACGTTTGAGAGGTCTGTGGGTGTCAGTGGAGTAGCAGAAAACTCACTGAGGTACTGAGAAAGAACATTGATAATAGTTAACACTCATTGAGTGTTTTCTACATGCCAGGCACTGAGCTAGCCCTTACAACTAGCTCTCTCCTTAAGGACAGTCAACGTACTGGCAAGAAAATAGGTAAGTGATTGCAGAAATATCAGGAACAAGTGCCTGGCTGCTATTTCCTTGGAACCCCGCAACTCTTTGAGGGTACATGTGAAAATTTTCTGAATGTAGACCTAGGAATATGGGTTTTCCTGGAGAAACGAGGTTTTCTTAGGAAGAAAGGACATGATAAATGTGACATTTTACCGTGATTATTTCAAGGACAGTGTGCAGGCTGAATTAAGATGAGGCTGAGTGGACTGAATCAGAAAGCAAGAAGAGTAATTTGGCATCAAATATAATACTTGAGCTGTGAATTCTTAAGATCTGATTTAGAATGCTGTCAGCGACAGTCCAACTATAAAATTTTCAAGGAACATCTATCTTGTCCTCTACGATAGTATTTAACTGAAATGCCATGAGAAGTTAATATATACTTGTCAACAGCTCCCCAAATAGTCTTAAGTTGTTTTTTTTAATTTATTTTTTAATCATTTTTCCAATGTAAGTTGGTAACAATGGAGTCCCTCTCTTACAACCCCATTAAGCCTTCTATTTACAATGACATTTCTGCTTGTGTACTCTAAAAAGTTCGGCATATGAAGGATTAAAGTAGATATCTGTTTAGAATAGTTTGGGATATAGAACGTAAAAAATTAAAATAAACAGAGAAGTTCATGAAGCAGTTACCTCATCAAGAAACCAGGAATCATCCTTGACTCCTGACTGTCCATCAGTCCTTACATTTTATTAAACATCATGTCTTATTGATTCTACCCATAAAATATCCCTTAAATTCATCCAGCTCCTCTGAACTTAATATGATCACTGTGCCAGCTAGAAAGTCATTAATTTCCACGTTGCTCTTCTGGCTTCCAGACCTGACGCACTTCACTCTGTCCTCAAGGTGGAACGTACTCAAAATGATGAATCTCAAACTCAAGTGCTAGGAAGGCAGACAGGATAGAGGGTGAAGTGGGCCCAGGACACAGAAACAATGGAGCAAAACTGTGGTTAAATGGCAGCTGGTCTTCATCTTGGAAATAAAATTGGGAGACGTGGGGACTGAGCATACATGTCATCTAAAGGGAAGAGGTATTATTCAGCTCTTATAAATGGTGAACACTCTAGAATGGGTGCCTAACATGGGAAGATTGCTCCCCCACTTCCCCAATGAGGGAAGCCATGATTTAAATTTTTGTAAGTAAAATATCAATTTTTAAATGTTGAAAAATTATATATGCTGCTAGTCAGTTATGCTCTCTATAGTTGGCAGCTTGTGAGGCACATATATATTCCATGGCTTCCATACAAGTCAATATAGTGAGGACTAAAGAAAATATGTCTGTAAGCCAGAGATACGATCTAAGGGTCACTATTTCGTAAACTGCTCACTATTTAACTAACTTGTACTTTCTTCTGTGCAGCTTTAGATGCCCATTGGCAGTAAGCAGAGAAATGTGCCTGACCCAGATTAGGTGCTCACTTTCCCTTTCATTTCACTCTGTGCCTGGTCACACGTTTATTATTGCTCAAGCTCATTGTATTATACGTGTTTACATGTTTATCTTCCTTATCCTATTGTGAGCACCAATCCAAAGCATCAAAACTGAGTTATTCATTTTCTATGCCAGCATCATGTAGTACCTAAACCCAAAAAGAACTGGATAAACTCTTGCATGAACTGAACTGAACTGAACTGCTTTCTCTGACTGGAATGCTTCTTTTCTCTTCTTCTCTTTTAGAATCCCTGTTCAAACATCAAAATTCCTCTCAAATGCATCTGTAATGTTTCCCCCAGCTGCATCAGGCAGGTGTGATTGCCCTTTCCTATGTGATTCCACACAATTTCATTCATAATGTGACTAACATAAAAAAGTTATTTGTAAACATGTCTCTCTTCCTCCAAATTCTTAGCCTCTGGAGAACAGGGGCCACACTATCTTTGCAACTATATTTCTAGCTCTCAATTCAATTCCTGCTGACAGAAAATACTTACTAAATTTTTTGCTGGATTAAACTAAACTGACTACTTGAAATAATTTGTATAATGAGCTAACAAGGAAAGGTCAGATGAAGGGGCTATAAGGGCTAAACATTGAACCACCTAATTAATTATGCATGTATTTGTTGAAGTGTCTACTATGTGCTCAAATTGTGTCAAATTCTGTGAACGAAAGGAAATAAAAAACACGGCACATTTTCTCAAGAAGTTTATAGTCTAATTGAGAAGATGTACCATACACACAGGAATAGTATGTCTGTGGCATGATATTTCAAATTTATCATTGGCTGTTCCTCTCCCTGGGCCCTCTCATTCATCATCTGTCAAGTTCTGTTGATTCTATCTCTTAAAGGCCTCTTGTTTTTAACCTTTTATTTCTATTTCCACTGCCTCTATCCCAGCTAATTTCTTTATTTTCTATTGCCCAGGATATTGGAAAATGCCAACATCTGAGAATATCACTTTATACAACATTGCTTTTGATTCATTGTGTTTCAAAAGTGTAATTTTCCCGTTTTCTCTCAAATCAACAGATACTTGAAAGATATTTTCTCTATTCCAAATCTTCAAAAAGAACACTGTCGAATAAAACATTCTTATTCTTTTCACTATTTACTGAATCATGAGGATTTTTTAAAAGGCTGGTTCCCAGAGGTTTTCTTAATTTCTGATAGTGTACACTTATTCTTTCCTTCTACTATTTCTTGGCAGTACTGTAAGTGCTCACCTGCTACAACCATAAACTTACATCCCTTAAAAATAACTCTCCTTTGAAATGATAACTTGGGAATAACCAAATGGGATTCTGTCATAAGCCTTAACACGCATGTTCACCAACCACAGCCTTGACTAGACCAAAAGAAATGGGAATGGGCACTTGCTATCAGCTATCAGGTGCCACTCCCTTGAAACAGACTAAAACAGCAAGCTCTGGAATCATTCCTGCTGTGTTCACGTCCCAGCTCTACCATGTCCTGGCTTGTGAGCTGAACAATTCTCCTAAGTTCTCTGACCTGTAGTTTCTTCACCTGAAAAAGAAAATAATATAGCTTTTGGGTTGGTTATAAACTAGCAGCACTCAAAGTGTCTTCAAGACCAAAAGCATTTTCAAAATAATAAAATGTTGTTTGTCTTTTTCACTGTGTTTACTTTCCCACTGATGGTACAAAAGCAATGGTGTGTAAAACTCTGGGGGCCTTAGCATAAATCAAAACCGTGCACCAAAGTGGACTGGTAACCACTGAATTCTCCAGTAAACAATTTCACAATAAAATAAAGTCAATTTCACTTAAGAATATCTTTGATGAAGCAATGAAAATTATTAATTTTATAAAATCTTAACCTTTGGGTCCACGGCGTTATAGTATTATGTGTGGTAAAATGATAGGTTTGCCTAAAGCACTTATATATACTGCATACAGAATGGGGCAAAAGTAGGTTTACAGTTGTGAGTATGCAAAACACAGTTTATTCTTGTACTATTTATTAATTATTGTATTATTTTTCATATGAACAACTGTAGACCTACTTTTTCCCAACCCTATATGTTTTCCCAAGTAAAAAAAATATTTGTGCAATCATTTGAGTTGCAAGCTAAACTAACAACATTTTCATTTAATACCATTTTTACTAGAAAGAATAACTGACATACAAACAATGATTATTTAGTCTTGGGTATTTGGCCACTTAAAAATTGATGAAATGATTGGTGTTTTAGGCTTCTTAGGGTATGTTCCTAGAAGTGGGATCACTGGGTCAAATGATAATTCAATTTTTAATCTTTTGAGGTAACACAATATTGTTTTCCATAGTGGCTGCACCAGTCTGCATTCCCACCAGCAGTGTACTAGAGTCCCCTTTTCTCCACACCCTCGTCAACACTTGTTGTTTGATGATTTGTTGATGGCGGCCATTCTGACAGGTGTGAGGTGATACCTCATTGTTGTTTTAATTTGCATCTCTCTGATGATTAGTGATGATGAGCATTTCTTCATGTGTTTCTTAGCCATTTGTATGTCCTGTTTGGAGAGGTGTCTATTTAGTTCCTCTGCCCATTTTTTAATTGGATTCTTTGTCTTCCTTTTGTGGAGTTGTATGTGCACTCTATATGTATTGGAAATTAAGCCCTTATCTGATATATCATTGGCAATTATGCTCTCCCATACAGTGGGTAGCCTTTCTGTTTTGATGATTGTATCTTTTGCTGTGCAGAAGCTTTTGAGTTTGATGTAGTCCCATGTGTTCATTTTCTCCTTTGTTTCTATTGACTTAGGTGATGTGTCAGTAAAAATTCTTCTGTGTATGATGTCCGAAATTTTGTTGCCTACAGTCTCTTCTAGGATTTTTATGAATTCATGAGTTACATTTAAGTCTTTTATCCATTTTGAGTTTATTCTCGTGTAGGGTGTAAGTTTATGGTCTAGTTTCATTTTTCTCCAAGTAGCTGTCCAATTTTCCCAGCACCATTTATTAAATAGGCTGTCCTTACTCCACTGTATGCTCTTGCCACCTTTGTCAAATATTAATTGAGCATATTGCCTTGGGTCCATTTCTGGGTTCTCTGTTCTATTCCACTGGTCTATATGACTGTTCTTGTGCCAGTACCAGGCTGTTTTGATTACAGTGGCTTTGTAGTATAACCTGAAATCTGGTATTGTGATCCCTCCAACTTTGTTCTTCCTTTTCAAGATTGCTGTGGCTATTCGAGGCCTTTTTTGGTTCCATATGAACTTTTGAAATAATTGTTCTAATTCTGTGAAGTATGCCGTTGGTATTTTGATGGGGATTGCGTTGAATCTATAGATTGCTTTGGGTAATATGGACATTTTAATGATGTTAATTCTCCCAATCCATGAACAGGGTATGTGCTTCCACTTTTTTATATCTTCCTAAAGAATATATGTACCCCCATGTTTGTAGCAGCACTATTTACAATAGCTAAGATCTGGAAACAGCCCAAGTGTCCATCAGTAGACAAATGGATAAAAAAGCTGTGGTACATATACACAATGGAGTACTACACAGCTGTAAGAAAGAACGATCTCTTATCCTTTGAGACTACATGGAGGGACCTGGAAAGTATCATCCTAAGTGAAACAAGCCAAACAGAGAAAGATATTTCATGTGATCTCACTTATTTGTGGAATATAATGAACATAACAGTCTGAGGAAGGTGGTAGTCCCAGAGACGCGAAAGTGGGATACAGACTGACAATCCCCTAAATAGGGGGGTGGTGGGGAAGAGACAAACCACAGAACTTATATGCATGTATGCATGAACAGTGGACATGGACAACAAACTGGGGAAAGGGCAGGGAGGGAGGGGGAGGAGGGGGTCAGTGGGGGGAAAAGGAGAAACATCTGTAACAAAAATTAATTAATTAAAAAAAAAAGAAAAAAAAAGAAAAAAGAAAATAAATCAGATTATGTCATTTTGGGCAAAAAAAAAAAAAATTAATGAAATGAGCATTTTTTTTTTTTTTTTTAAAAAGCAACTGCCTAGCTGATGTGGCTCAGTGAATTGAGTTTTGTCCCATGCACTGAGAGGTCACTGGTTCGATTCCTGGTAAGTGCACATGCGCGGGTTGTGGGCTCTATCTCCCGTGGGGGGTGTGCAAGAAGCAGCCAATCAATGTTTCTCTCTGATCAATGTTTCTATATTTCTCTCCCTCTCCCTTCCTCTCTCTCTCTCTCTCTCTCTCTCAGAAAACAATGAAAACATATTAAACAAAACAAAACAAAACAAAACAAACACTAACGATATTTGCTTTAAATTGTAAAACTTGAGTTTTCAAGCTAATATTAGATTTGGATACTTTGCACTTATCAGAATGTGCATAACAGTTTTCCAAGCCTTAGAGACTTTTTTAATGGGATGTCTGGTAATACTGACAAATAGGAAGTTTTGTAATTGCATAATAAAATGTGTCAACATTTGGATTATCTGCATACCTCAGTAAACCAATATTTTTCAACTAACCAATACATATTACAAAACCATGCATGACTAAAGGTTCATTTAAAGCCCTGGCCAGTTTGGTTTAGCATTTAGAGTGTCGATCCGCAGACCGAAGGGTTGTGGTTTTGATTCTGGTCAAGGGCACGTATCTGGGTTGCAGGTATCTCTCTTGCATAGATGTTTCTCTCTCTTTGCCCCACCCCAAAACCCTTCCCTTTCTTTCACTTTGTCTAAAAATCAGTGGAAAAAATATCCTTGGCTGAGGATTAACAAAAAATAAAAGTAAAAATAAAGTGTAGGATAGATGAACAAATTCTAGCATAACATAATAGAAAAAGTTCATTAACATGGTTTCAGATTCCACAAGGCTACTAATTTTAAAGAAATGACTATTTGTTGACTAGATGAAGGTCTTCATGACTCACTCCTCTAAATTTGGTGGCCTCATTTCCAAGAAAGGTCATAAGGCCATTTATGAGGCAAACACAGAAGGGAGTAGAACCAGCACCCCAGAACTGGAGTCAGGATACCTGGGTTCTAATCCTGACCCTCTAATTCCTTAAACAGCAGTTTCACCTTGAGCAAAGTATTTTTAATTTTGCTAAGTTTCTTGTTTGAAACACAAGGTGTTGGATCAGATGCTATATTAAACAAATGGAAATCAAAAGAAGAAAAACTACCGTTTGTCAAGTTTTGGGGTAACATCAAAGAATAGCCACAATTACCTGAAGAGGCTCTGGAAAAATTTCACCTTTCTCCATTCATATATCTGTGAGAGAGCCTCATTTTCTTCATTTACCACAACTAAACTGACACGCACAAAAGATTAAACATGAATGAAGAGAATCTAGATGTGTCATAGTACTCTAGACATGAGAGATTTGAAAAATATAAAACAATGAGCTTCATTCTTCCTTTCTACTCCCATTTATAGTCTTCCAAACACAATCATGATGCTTCCGTCTTATGCCTTCTACCACCATTTATCTAAAACCACTCAGGCATCATCTGTCCCGTGAAGCCTGTGTGACTCGCCGGTGGGTTTCCACAGGCTTTCTTTGTGCTCCCAGAGCACACTGATCTTGCATTTGCTGCCACACTTGTCATATTACATTATAAACATTGGATTCATAGGCTAGGAACTATATTAATTTTACGGATATGCTCATAGTAAATAGGCCATATTTCCTGAATAAATAAACAAACGAGAGCTTTATTTTTGTTGGTTATTACTATATTAAGAATTTTATGGGCTTCATCTTAGTTATTCTGTAAAATAATATATTTAAATACCTGCTTCTTTCTGTTTATTCTTGCTTCTACCAATTACAAAAGACTACACAGTTTATCTTCTGAGGAAGATGCTATATCAGAAGGTGCACTAGAATAATAGTTTGCCCAATAGAATCTTGAAGGAACTAATTCACCTCCATGGTTTCCCCTTAACTCCCTAATCACAGGCAGAGTTCATATAGACTTAAAAAGAACATGAAGCTTGAAATCTACTTCATATTCCTCTTAGGGTCCTCTCTCATCTCTTAAAGTCCTGCCTAAATCAGTTTTACTAAAGAGTTCATATTTGACTAAGGATTTAAGAACATGATATAAAACATTTAATTCTCAGCGTCAACTCTAGAATACATCTACAGCTGAAGGTAAAGTAAATAAACTAAATTGAAGTGCACCTGAAACGAATATATTTCTTTTAAAGGTACTTAACTAAAATGTAAAAAATCTCTTTGGTTCTTCACTTATTCTTTAGGAGCAGAAACAGAAATATGGGATATTTAGTTTCTTCTATTTTTTAGTGGAAATAAATTTTACTTTTATGATTCAGGCGACAGAAATATATTTTCCATTTACTTTTTTGATTCCCTAAAATATCTTTCAGACACTGAAGTCCAAGGGTAAGTAGAGCTGACAAAAAATCTCGGTATATCATTGTACTTTAGGTATGTTAATAATTCTCACTGAGGTATAAATATGACTTACCACATTCTGTCACTTTCAATCCTTTATGAATATACTTCAAAAGAACAACGTGTTTATAAAGTTCTCTAATTCTTGCTACATCATAATACACAATGAACCAACTTTCAGAATATTGGGTTCGACCTCAAGCAAATTATGCAATTACGCTTCCCTGAAAGTTTTGTGGGTGCAGCTCCTTCTTTCCCAGAAGATACATTACCAGATGGCAAGAGTGGCAACCTTAGAAAAAAATGAAAGCTGAGTTGAAAACAGCAGCTTTTTGAGAAGGTCAGGGCACAAATCTCTGGTAGCAAAGCACAGCACAGCATTTTAGAGACAAAACCTATTTACCCAAATACTGCACTTAACGTAGGATGGGAACCATGCTGCCTCCAGATATATGTTCTGTCATCCTAAGGTGAGATCAAAGATTTTAACTACCATGGTAAAGCAGGGGCAGATAAAACCATATGCAGGTGAGGGTTCTAGGATGCTACCAGCAAATTCATATATCTATATATGAATTCACATATGTATGTATATATTTCACTTACATATATATGCGATATATTCCTATTTTTGCAATATATATACACACATATAGTACAATGAAGTACAATGTTACGAATACATAATTAGGCACAACCCATTTAAATGCCACTTCGGGACACAGAAACCTTCTTTTCAAAGGCACTGGTGGAGCTTCTTACATAGGTGAAGCATTTTTTCCATCACTAAGTCTCATGGCAGCCCTGGATAGTTTCCATTTGGTAAGCCAGACTGTCCAGGAAAATATCTAGATGAAGAAGGGATTTCCAATCTCAGGCTATAACATTCTTCCACTTATTCATTTAAAAATACTGAGCTTGTACTATAAATCAGGGCTGTATTTGGTGTTGACTGTCATACCTAGGATTAGATCAAAAGTATTAAAGAAGCTATGGAGAAAAAAGTGTTTTTTCCTAAGATGTACCTCATGTCTACCTATTTTTTACCTAGATCAAAATGCACATATATCAAGTGTAATAGGACAAAATTCTAAGCCTTTCACTTCTTAGAAAGATGTTCAGGAATAGCATATACATTTTTCTCTATTTTGCTTAAAATATCTTATTAACTCACCTGTTAAATAGGACTTACTTAGAGCCTTAAAAAAACACTTTCTTGAAAAGTGTGGGTATATTTGCAGACAAATCCAAGTTCAATAAAATAAAAGATAATTTATCTGGTATCAAATGCCTCCCACTAACTTTGTACTGGAACATGTGTTTGCCTTTGCGAGTAGGATATAGGCAGCATAATTTCCAGTCACTGTTTTTCTCTGGCTGGAATGGGAGGACTATGAGGCGAACTAGCTTGATGCTCGAACTCATTTCAATCTCAATTCATCTAAAGACAAAGGCAAACCCTGGCCTGGTGTTTCTCTCTCTCTCTGTCTCTCTCTCCCTCTCTGCCCCCCCCCTCCCTCCCTCCCTCCCTGTCTGTTTCAAGTCAGTGGGGGAGGGGGGGAAAACACATATCCTTTGGTGAGGATTATAAATAAATAAATGAAAAGGCAGAAGTTGCCCAGTCTTTGTCTGAGGTGGATTCTTTTTTACTCCTTGCAAAAGTAAATAATTCTCAAATGTGTCTAATGTCTATAGGCTTATTTAATAATCTATCTCCTATTTGTAAACTATGAAAGCTTGTCCACTGTCCAGGAATTTCACCCTGTTAAAAAGATTTTCACACATTGCTATGCAACTTGAAAAATGGGTAAAAAATGTTCCGAAATGATGTAGGGCTGGGTGCTTCAATTACCCAAGAAAGCTACTAATGATTGCATATCCATCCGTTTCTTTTAACTCTAAGGGGGGAAAAGATGCAAATGATCTATTATGTGACTAGAGATACCCAGGTAGTTATTTAACATTTATTTTTTAAAGTAATTCCTCTTAATGACGCTGAGAAAGGTTTGTAATCTCCATATCAAAGATAATTTGACAGAAAGGCTCAGTCAAATTAAGTAGTGGTGTAGACAGACTCACATGACAGGTCTCAACAGAAGTAAGGATGCTGGATGATAGACACTGAGGCTTCAAGCATTTGGGATACAAAGATAAAATATATTTCTTTCATTAATAATTAATCAGAGTATCCAGACAGAGTAGCTTGCCTTTGCTCAGCAGTTTTTGCTCACTGAGCAAGTTTTTATTATGGTGAGTCATCAAAACAGAACTAAAAGTATAAGAAGGACATTAAGATAGTCATGCTAAGTGGGTGCTAATGTAAAATTTTGGAGCTGTGATTAGAGCATAGCTTATAACCTTATGCAATGCCTAGCTTGCCAAATAACTCCACCCTCACATTTGGTCACTATGGTGTGGTGCTAGTGGTTAGCTGGGGATGTGTAAGTATAAATGCACATAAAAACAACAGATTCCAATTTATCAATATTCCTCTGGTTTATTATGTCTTTCTTCTATTCCACCCAACTCCTATTCATTCATTTACTCACTTATTCAGGCATTTATTTATTTAACAAATATATTGATCATCTACTCTTTGTCTGGAGATTGGTGACATGCTGGATGTGCAGGGTGGATTAACAGGACAGTTCAGACTTTATGAAGCCCTTATTAAGCAAAACATTTTTTTTTTTTTTTTAATTCTCACCTGAGGACATTTTTCCAATTTTTGTTCAGATAGAGTGGGAGGGAGAGAGAGGGAGAGAGAGAGAAACATCGATGTGAAAGGGACACATTGAGTGGCTGCCACCCATACGACCCAACCAGGGCTGGGGACAAATTGTAACCAAGGTACATGCCCTTAGCGGGAACCAAACCTGGGTCTCTCAGGACCGCAGGCCAATGCTCCAACCACTGAGCCAAACCAGCCAGGGCTAAGCAAAACATTTTTTATGGATGAAAAGGATTTACAGCTATAATCTTATGCAAGCTACTTAATCTCTCTAAGTCCCAGTTACCTCCTCTGTAAAAGGGGGTTAACAGTATTTTCCTTTTGGGGTCATTGTGTCCCTGTCTTGTTCGTAGCTGTATATCCCTGGTTACTTGACATATAGTGAGCATGATATTTTTATTTCAGAGTTAATGATGTATGAGAGAGAGAGAGAGAGAGAGAGAGAGAGAATATGAATGTGTGTGTGTGTGTATATATATATCACTTAAACACTGGGTACATGTTAAATGGTAGCTAATCTGAACACTCATAAACCAGCTGAAGACCAGGATGCCTCTGCTCACTGAGATTTGGCTCCTAATGTGTCCATGGAGTCAATGTGACCTACGAGCTTAGAACTCTAAATCACCTGCACACCTGACACTTTACTTTGAACTTCTGTGACACTAGGGCAAGTAAGAAAATGTTTCAAGGCTGTATATGGGAGAGGTTGACTCATTTTACGCATATACTGGGGCTTAGAACTGTGAGCATGAATCAACTACTGTTATTTTCAACAAAGCAGTTCTTGAATGAATTGCTCAAAATGAGGCAGCATTAACTCTAAACTAAATGGAAGATGTTTTCTGATCTTGTGGGAAAGACAGAGACCAAACACCATGCATGCACTCACACACATGTTAACTAGTGACAAAGAGAAAGCATTGAATTTATTTTACCTAAAAAGAGAGGAAGAATTATAGTTTAAGTCGAGGCACTTCTTAAAAGGGTTATTTATAAAAGGGGGGCAGCCTGGCTGGTGTGGCTCAGATTGAGCGTTGTCCTATGGACTGAGAAGTCTCACTTGGATTCCAGGTCAGGGCACATGTCTGGGTTGCAGGCTCGATCCCCAGTGGGGGCATGCAGGAGGCAGCCAACTGATGTTTCTCTCTCACATCAATGTTTCTATCTCTCTCTCCTCGCCTCTTTCTCTTAAAAAAAATCAATAAAAACATATTTTAAAAGAAGAAGGGTGGTAGGGAAAGTAATAATAAAGGAAAAATAAATTATTGGAGGAAAAATAACATCTGCTGAGATACAAGTATGGACTGTGCTAGGTGCTCTCTAATGAAGACTATGAGTTTTGGTCAGACTTCTATAGTACTCCTTTCTGCTTCTTATTAAATATTGTCATCGATAAGGTTTTTACCTTTATCCTGAGTGGTTTCAACATGTGTGAAATGGGTACAATAGTACCTATCTTATAGAGTTGTAAGAATTATAAATAGTTGAAATACCTAAAACATCTGGAATAGGCTCTTCACAGAGAGAATGTAATAAATTATACCTTGTTTTATTAATACTTTCATATACTCAGTGTAAAGAACATTGCCTTGAGTGATCAGATCTTGGTATAAGATGTTCTTATACCACATGTCCTCTCACATGTTCTTCCCATAAAACATTAGGCTAAAAATCAACCTGAAGGCTCTCTATGTTGTACTCTGGAGTTCTAGCACATGATCATTTGTAATCTCTCAGTAACCCTGGAGCTGGGCCCTGAATCATGCTATGAGGCCACTTTTACAGAAGAGGACCCTTTAAAATGCTGTCCTTTCAGCAGGTTTTGGTCCTGCCTTTGAGGTACAGTATGGACCCTGCTTACACGCAACCCCACTCTGCTGTGAGTTGCTGTTCAGAGGCTCTGGTGTGGATGCTGGCTTCCTAATTCAGAAGGAATGAGAGCAGTCGGGGCTCTGAAACATTGTTTTACCAATCTCTATAGTACTTCTCTTGCCTGAAATAGAGGTCTAAGAGGCAACGAGGCAAATAAAGAGTTACCTAGGCAATTTTTACAGCTTAGTATCTGTTCTGGTGACTGCTATGAATACTTCATAAACAGGTTTACCAACCACATCACCAGATATATGAGAAAGTATTTTCTGAAATTGAGGGGCATGCACTCTAATTTGTAGAAAACTGAGTTTCACAAAATGGTATTGAAAATGTATTCTATTCACTAAAAAGTAAGCAAGGATCTGCCAACATATGTTTTGTGACCGAAGAATAAAAATAAATTCTGTTTTAAAGGTATTTCCCAAATTGAATTCAGCAAATTATCATTCAAAAGCACTCCATCCTCAAAAAACCAATCTTTCTGTGAAGGACATTTTACCATGAGCCTCAGGTGCTATATGAGCCTCAGGGGCCACAAAGCCTATACAGTTGGCATGGTTCAGACACCCACTTTCCAAATGTACTAATCACTCCTAGTGCTTGCTATGTCCCAATGTTGTAGGCTTAACCAGAAAAGCTATATCATCCCAGAATGGTCTACAGAGATGACATAAAACATAACCTCCATGTCTTATGAGAAAACAAATCTCCCTGAGTTATTATTTCTACCTGGCAATGAAAAAGAGCAGGTTAGGGAAAATCCTCTGATATGTTATCTCCAAGAAGACACCCCTCAACTCACTGGTTGTGAATCCCTCCACTGAGATTCTACAGAACTTCATTCTTATACTTCTATCTTAGCAGTTACTACATGAGGAAATAAATTCTTTGTTAAATATGTTTATCTCAATCTCTCTCATAGGGGGTAAATAATTTTTATTCATCTCTAGATCTTTCTTGTGGAATAAAGGTTTCTTCTGATAGTAGGTGCTTAACATACATTAAGTAAAGTATTTCTCTTTCTTCTAGTTTTCCCTAGCTTTAACATAAACCTGACAATAGCAGTCTCAAACTATCTATTAAAGAGGTCCCAAACTTTCATGACCAAAGACCTCTTAGATTACTTAGCCCCCTGTGGAAGTCCTGTTCTGTAAGATTTATTGTGCCAAATGAACTAAATTGATTGTGTCTATAAATGGTACATAAATAGTGACCCTTTTTTTTCTGTTCCTTCTAGGAAATCTTATATTTTACAGACGAGAAAACTGAAACATAGAAAGGCTAAGTAATTGTTTTTTTTTTTTGTTGTTGTTTTTTTAATCCTCACCCAAGGATATTTTTCCATTTTTTGTACAGATAGAGTGGGAGGGAGAGAGAGGAAGGGAGAGAGAGAGAGAAACATCGACGTGAAGGGACACATCGAGTGGCTGCCACCCGCACGACCAACCAGGGCCGGGGACAAACTGCAACCGAGGTACGTGCCCTTAGCGGGAACCGAACCCAGGTCTCTCCGGACCGCAGGCCGACGCTCTAACCGCTGAGCCAAACTGGCCAGGGAGAAAGGCTAAGTAATTGAATAGATTGAAGTGATGCTGGCAACAATGTGGAGGAACGGTTGATAAGCAACAAGGGAAAGGAGCAACATTGATTGGGAGGCTACTACGCTAGGGCCCGATGGAAAGTGAGGCAGCTTAAACTAGTTTACTGGCAATGCTGATACAGGAAGTGAGTAGGGCAGAGAGATGCTAGAAGGTCAAAATACATAAATGAAGGAAAAAGATGTTATTACAAGTGTTAGGTCTCTGGCTTAAAAAATTGGATGGCCCATAGCCTTGAAATAGAAACTTCTGAGAGAGGTGAGTTTCAAGAATCAGATTATGAGATCAGTTTTGGACATGTTGAATTTGAATGCCTGTAAGACATTCTAGTGAAACTGCTGAGCAGTCAGTTAGGTACACAAGATTGGAACACAAAGGAAATGTCTTGTGTGAAGATATAAACTTCCAAATTAATGGCATAAAGATGGGCTTAAAGTCACCAGAATATATGCAATCATCTAAGGCATGAGTGGAGAATAAAAAGACTCAGGACTGAGGCTGGAACATCTCAGGCATTAGAAGCTGTGGAAGAGGAAATTTTAAGGTTGACTAAGAAATGACATCTGAGACATATAAGAGATACACATAAACCAAGAGAAGCTATTATCAAGAAACACAAAAGCTATTAGTTCAAGATGGAGGAGTGACAAGCAGTGTTAAATACTGCTGACAATTCTGGTAAGAGACAGATATATCTGTAAGAGTTACTATATATTTTTTAAAAAACTATTAAAGTAATACATTTCTTATTTTTCTTAAAGAATGCTGACCTGAGTCTTCTTGTCCACTGAATCAACAGTTCAGGAAAAGATAATTCCTTGAACAAGAAGTTTTTAAAGGAAGCAAGAACTCAGGATTCAATTAAAGGGACATCCTACCAAACAGAAATAAAAAGTACAAACATTCCACCAAAATGGAGAAGAGAAGGGCAAAAAGCAAGTAGATTTTACTTTGATCTTTTCTCCAGGTCAAAATCCTATGTGCTTGAGGTGGGAGAGAATAGAAACATGTTAGAAACAATTGCATAGGTTTTTGGGGAAATCCCCAAACAGTGGCAATTGGGTACTACTAGTCTTTTGGTGCTCTGAGGAAACGTCCTTAGAGTTGGAAGTGGTCATATGAAGGCAAAGGGGTATAGAATGGAGAATGTACTTATACCATATAGCCAACCTCCCACTTCCAGTTTCTGATTCTTCTTGACTATGGAGGATAACCATAAGATCCCATGTGCTTCTGGAGGAATTTCAAAGGAAAATAACTGAGAACCAGTGGGCTTCCCATGAGACTGTCATGCTGAAGAATGAAGTAACCCCAAGCAAGTATTTCTAGATAAACATCTATGCCAAGATCAATTAGAAGATGTAGTTATGATACTGAGGATATCCAGAGTCAGCAAGATCTGAGATGGGAGCAAATATGCCACAGGTGATAAATGGGCTCTCACAATGCCTAAAGCATAGAGCAGAAGTTCTCCAGCTACAGGCTGCAGGTACAAATGCCAGCAGGATACCCAAAAGAAAGACAGGGAAATAGCCACGCCACCCAGCAAGGATTCAGAGAACAGTGCAAGGAACTACATGCAAACCAGCTACAAGTTCATTGCAATGAGGACATGTACATTTCTTCTGCTTTCAGGTTGTCTAGTCAAATGGGCATGGGGATACATTGACATTTAAGAAATAACCCTGATAACAAGTTTCAACTATAAAGTTGATTGATTATTCATTGTGTGATTATTAAATAATATGCTGTGTTTACCTGAAAAAGACGGCTTTAAATGGGAAGAAACTGTGATACCTTTAGTGTAAAAAATACATATATATCAAGATTTTATTTTTTCATAATAAAGAGGATGAAATAAAGAATCTTGCATTCTAACTTTTCTGAGTATGCACAAATCCATGATTTAATGACATGGTAATCACTGGAGACTTGGCAAGAATTGTAGTATAAAGCACTTGGGCATAGAAACCATGATAGGGTGGCTTGAAGAGTGAGAAAAAATAGAAAAATGGAGCAGCAAGTTAAACGTGGCTATAATGGGTCAGTAGAATTAGGATACTTACTCATGGCTATGAAAGAGAGGATTCCTTTCCTATTGACAAAGAACTGAATAAATTAAAATGTTGAGAGATATCGAGAAAGTGAGAGAGTGAAAATTCAAGAGAAAAAAAATTGATGGAGAATGTAGAAGAAAAATATAGTAAAAACAAACCAGAAGCACGTCTAACTGATCCCAAGGAGAGAATGATCTTTTTAACCATAATACCAAGGAAAAGAAACTCTAAGAAAATACTAAATGTTGCCCATTTGTAAGCACTAGAAACCATTTGACACACAATTTTAAAGGCAAAATACAGATGGCCTTAATAGAGTATTTAAAAACTCAATAAAATGATAGGCATGTTAATTAAACGCTGCTGAGTTTAATCCCAGGCTTAAGCAACTGCCTTCATCATTTGGGGTTGCTCTGAAAGCCCTCTTTGCAGTCAGACAGTCTTGGTTCGAATTCCAGCAGACACACACTTGTCCTCTCGTGGCCTCAGTATCAACATCTCTAAGACAGGGGGAATCATATTGCCTACTTCATAGAGCTATTGTGAAAGTCAAGTGAAATCGTGCATATAAAAACTCTTAACACTGAACTATTCTAAAAAAATATGTTTTTATTGATTTTTTTTTTTTTTAGAAAGAGGAAGGGAGAGAGAGAGAGAAACATTGATGTGTGAGAGAAACATTGATCAGCTGCCTCCTGCATGACCCCCACTGGGGATCGAGCCTGAAACCCTGGCATGTGCTCTGACCAGGAATCCAACTGGGACCTCTCAGTCCATGGGACCATGCTCAATCCACTGAGCCACACCAGCTGGACACTAACACTGCACTATTCTAATATGGGTCCAATACAACCCTGTTGAGACTCATGGAGAAAGATGAGAACCTTCAGGAATTTCCAGTCCCATCCCTTTACCATGACCTTCATTTTCCACTCCCCAAGAACCATTCACTGTGACCTACCTACATTCAATCATAAACTCAATAAACATTTTTTTTTTCTAGACTAACTAAAGAAAAGGTAGTTGGATGTAGTATAACAGATTCAGTCCTTCAAGTCTAGAAGAAAAATTTTGAAACTACCAAAAGCTAAGAGATCGTCTAAGCCAAATCTCTATATTATTTATGCACTAGGAGATATATGCCCAAAGATGAAATAATTTCTCTAAGGTTCTTTGACTTTAAGAGGATGGTAGCAGGAAGGTACCTCTGGTATCTGGGAAGGCATTTGCGAGACACCTTAGCCTATGATCTGAATTTTCCATGATGAGCTCAATTTCAATTATGTGGTAAAGTGTACAAATGCCCCCCCCCCCAATTTAAATACCTAAGCTACCACCCAGCCAGTGTGGCTCAGTGGATTTAGCATCACCCTATGGACTGGGAGGTCCGGGTTTGATTTCTGGTCAGGGCACATGCCCAGGTTTCGGGCTCAATCCCCGGTAAGGGGTGTGCAGGAGGCCATGATGGATGTTTCTTTCTCTCTCTAAAAAAAAAATCAATAAAAAATGTATTAAAAAAATAAATACCTAAGCTACCTTTCTCAATACTTCTCAAATGTGAATGCTGCATACGATTTCACTGTCAAATGATGTATTATAAAGAAAGAGCTCAGGGTGGAGACAGCCTGCCGTCTGACTCAGAACAGCCGTGGCTGGTGCAAGGACGTATGGTAGGACAAGGAGTTTATGGCTGCTCTTCCTTAGAAAGAAAACGATGTACTGCTAAATTCATTAATCTTCAAGTATTTCTAGTCTTTATACAGAACCAAATAAAAACTGATGGGATAATCCTAATCTCAACTGTAAGATTTACAGTGAAAAAAACTACACTTTTTGATTATAGAGTCTTAAAATATGAGTTTTATACATTCTCCCTACCCCCAGACCCCAAAAGTGAGTGACCTATGAATTATATCTAAAAAAAGTGACTATATTTGTAGAAACCTATTCTTTTTCCGTTTCCACACTTAGAATCTTCATAAAACTATTAACATGTAGTAATATAGTACTATATTAAATATTTAACACATTCACAAATAATAATACAAAAGTGCTAATATAGTATTTAGTATTATACTAAGTACTTAGTAATTTCACAAACTTCTAGTTTATAATACTATTCCCCAGCTTTACCAATTATTCATGTAAAAATGGTCTTGAGATAACATAATGCTTATATTTCATGACACACACAATAGCCTAGAATTATCTATCTTAACCTAAGAAGAGGGTTATGAAATCTGAAACTCTCTTCTACACAAAATTTTTAAAAAATAAAATATTTCAAAATAAATCAATCAATGACAGCCTTTTCTACATAAGAAATACAGGGTATAGTCTCTATACAATAGGGTAATTTCTACTCTGTAAGAACTTATTGAATATGTACAAGGAAAAAATTCACTGTATATTTTTACAAGAAAAATCATTCCAAAACAACCCCTATGGTCAAACAACCATACACCATTGATTCTTTAGTGCTTCATTTGTGTTCAGCTTGTGATCTAAAAGGTGACAACAGAAGAAATAAACTACTCTTTTCCAAAATGGACAAAATACCAACTAAAGGATTAAGATGGATGAAATTTATACTTTTAAACTTAGAAGCACATGGGCCCAATTGATTTTCTTCTTCAACTTGCTTTTAGGGAAGTGAAAGCAAGTGAAAGATAGTTTCACTATCTGTCCTGAGAAATAAAACCACACAGAGAAAAACCAAGGGGAGGCTGTCATTCAGAAGACAAACATATCAGAAAACATTGGGTCAAGATGGTGCAATCCAGATGCTGAAATGAGTCCATCCTGCATATGCATGTATTTTCTAAATGGGCAAGCATACATGTAGCACAATGCGTGTCCTGATTGTGGTACCAGAGCTTGGCATGTCTTCTTTGACATAGGCTTGAAAGGCATCACAGAGAAGATAAGTGGTAAAGCTGGTTTTGAAAGACGCAAAAGATTAAGTTCCCATAGAGAGAGAAAGGGGCAACTTCGGTTACATGTGCATATTTAAGAATGGAGGAATAGTTGTCCAAAGCAGAGAAGCAGGGAAGGAAGAGGTGAGTGAAGAGGGGGATAAGCCACCTTAGATTATTGAAGCCTATAATCAAGTTCCAATGTTTTAACAATAAATATGCTTTAGTATCCCCCAAAGTAGATCTGAACCCTTTGGGTAGATGTGTGTATACACAAGCACATGTATATACAGATACATACACATGTATACACACACACACACACACACACACACACACACACACAGATAAATGGGCTTTACTTTTCACATGCTTATGCTAAGCACTGAGGTTTTCATAACCTCTTTTCTTGGACCTCATAAAATTTCACTCATTTTGCTATTATTTGTTAGTTATCTACTGTCAATCAAGTACGAGGGCACAGGATAATAGTGATGAGCTACATGTAGTACCACAGGAGTGAGGTGGAGTAACACATGCAGATAGACAGGTGACTCAGACATGACCACACTTAGCCACATATGCAATGGTGGGGAGAAAGATTAGGGTTGAGGGGTACAAAAATCAAGAAATAAAAAGAAGACAGAAGGTAACTCTGACATATATCGGGATTATTTCTTCAATTACGATGTGTCACATGAAGCTTTTCAATCCTTTCTTCATTCTAGATGCTTATGTGTATCAAAAGCAGGATGTAAACTGCTTCTGCCCCGGCTTTAGCTTTGGTCAAGACTATTAGTTAAATGGCGGAGGAGATTGCCCATGATCTTAGGCATACTGACAGCCTATTTTAAGTGTCTGTTTTAAAAACACTGGGTACCTCACCCTGCCAGTGTGGCTCAGTGGATTGAGCATCCAGGTTTGATTCCTGTTCAGAGCATATGCCATGGTTGAGGACTCAATCCCTGGTAGGGAGCAAGTAGGAGGCAGCCAATCAATGTTTCTCTCATGAATCGACTTTTCTATCTCTTTCTCCCTTCCTCTCTCTCTAAAAAAATCAATAAAAACCTACTTAAACATAATAAAAACATTGTGTTTCTCACGGAGTTACTGATGTGGTCAGGACAGGTTCACCAAGGTGTTACCAGGATATTTAGTGGCTTTAAGTGTGTGCTTGCAGAATTCTGCCATGTAATGCGATGTTGATGGAGAAGTGTCTAGAAAGGAACATAGGATGCATAATAAAATTATTTGACTCCCCATTGTATTCTTCTGACTCTCCTAGGTTGGCAATGATTCATGAACACACACAGTGCTTATAAAAGTGAGCATCAAAACAATGGTGCATTTAAAAAATAGTAGGTGTTTTTACTACTCAATATTAACACTTTTTTTAATTAAAATTTTTTGAATGGGGGCTACATTGTTTGAGTATAGTAAAATATACATAGCATAAGACTTACAATTTTAATTGTTTTTGACTGTACAGTTCCATGACATTAAGTATATTCACATTGTTGTTCAACCAACACCACCATCCACCTGCAGAACTTTCTTCATCTTCTCCAGCTCAGACTCTTTACCTGTAGAACACCAACTCCCCATTCACCCTTCTCCCTATCCTTTAGCACCAGGAAACTAAATTTGTAAATGTACGCCTTAATTTATTGAGAACCTACCATGTTCAAGGCACTGTGCTAGATGCTATATAGTCACTGGTGAACAAAACAAGGATGGTATTTTCTTTCACAGAGTTTAAATATTTAATGGTAGAGACAGATGTTAAAAGAGAAATAAGCAAATACAAATAAATTCGTAAATATAATAGGAGAGAATAATAACAGGGATGGGCTAATCTGGATTTAAAGGTCGGAGACAACTTTTTTGAGGAAGTAAACTAAGACCTGAAGGATGGCTGAAAGATTCTAGGCAAAAAAAAAAAAAAGAATGAAACAGCGTTTCAACTGAAGAATTAGCATTTTTTAAATCTTGGATTTTTAAGGCATGAAAGTATCTGCAAGTCTTACACAGGAAATAGAAAAAAGAAATCAAAATTATCAGGAGCAAACAAGCAGAATATTTTAAAAAGAAAGCTGTATTTGCAGAAATTAAGTCAGAAGAGTATTGTCATTGACCAAATTTCATTGTAAGTATATTGAAAATCTGTAAAAAAAAATAAAATTAAACTTTAAACAGCTAAGATGAGGTTGGCATGCTGTGATAAAGACAACCAGGCAGGAAGTTTGAAGGACTATTTTTACTTCAAATATTGCTTCTCTGAAATAGTGATACTATGAGGTCTCAAGAATCAGAATATTTGTATTAAAAGGTAAAAAAAAAAGATATTCAAAAGTCTAATGTCTTCAAGAGAACAGAATGCACTCCAATGCAAATACAAGACTATATCTCTTCCTATATTTTATATTTTCAGTTCTGGAGGCATAACTGAAGCCCCAGGATGTCTTAAGTTAGGAATAAAGAAACTGGTGGAAGCATAATCTCAGAATGGCCAGTTTTGGTGATAGGAGGCTATACTTGCTAAATATTTATAGAATTTTTTTTCTCTCTCAAGCATTCTGCTTTAGTTAGGAGTTGGGTCCACACCACAAATAAAAAATTCCTGGAAGTAGCAATTTCTATTTGAGGTTTTTATTTGTTTGGGTAAAAAAGGTCAACATAAATCTGCTCGGTTTATCTCCAAAGCACTTATTTTCATCTAATATAATATTCATTTCACTTATTCAGTTTATTTAATGTCTATGCCAGTAGAATATAAGCTGTCTAAGGGTAAAGATTTTAATTAATTTTGTTTACTACTATATGTTTTGAGAGTAAAATAAAACATAACACATGGTAGGTGATCAATAAATATTTATTGACTGAATGAATGAGTGTTGCTAAACCAGCAGAGATTCAACATCTGAATCTATCTGCAGGAGACTCTCTACTTTTCCTCTTTAATTAAATATATATACACTTTTTTGAACGACAAGAAAATTGGGGCTGTTAATATTATTTTGAGCAGCTACCAGAAAGGTCAACTCATAAGTTCTGGAAAAGGGTCCTCTTTGTGACAGGGAACTTTGAAATGGCACTCCTGAGTTAGGAATGTGCCAGGGAAGGCTCCTAGGAGCAAATAATACCTAAGTTCATACATGAAGGTTGAATAGGCATAGAAGACAAAGGGGGTGGAGCCTGGAGAGCATTCACAGAAAAGAAGAGGTGAGAAACAGAGAATTCTGTGAGTTTGAGAAATTTCAATCATGCCATGTGGCTGGAGTCCAGATGCAAGAAGGAAATGGTAAGAGATGAGCTGGAGGCTTAAGTGAGAGGCAGAACATGTAAAACCTTGGGTGTTTAGACGCAAAGGAGATGGGCATTTATCTACAAATCCATGGGGATTAACAAATATCACAGTCATGATTTATTTGAAGAAAGACCACACTGGCTACACTGTGGATAATGTACTAAAGGGGACTTAAAACCAGGATATAATAATGACTACTTAGGGGGCTGCTCTAATCCAGGTAAGAAATGATAGTGGCTTAAAAATAGTTAGTGCATCTGGGGTAAAAATAAGGGAATATGAGAGCAACTAAAGAGGTGAAATTAACTCAATAATGATTGTATGTGAATAGTAAAGGTTGCTTTCTAATTAAACAGATGCTGATGCCAAGGCAAGAATATTAGAGAAGAAAGAATGCTCCAGAGATACACAGCTGCAATAATTTACTTAGCTCTGTTTTTTATTTTTGTTTTTTAATATATAAGCCCTATACACTGGGTTAGAACTTAACTTTGTAGCCTTAGTTTCTTCATCTGCATAAAGGTTTTAATAATATCTACCATAAAGTTTTATAGCAAGAAACAGGACATAGTCAGTTGTAATCAAAATAATTGGGGCTGAGATATGGCCTCGCCATTTAATAGAAATATAATTTTAAATTCAACTTACTTGACTGCTATCATGTTCTGTTTTCCTATCTTCCAAAGGAGGATAACAAAAACTAAATAGTTATTTTGGAGAATAATGGAGGCCTCAATAGCACATCTCAAATGTTTAGGAGCTAGTATTACTATTATCTTCACATCTGTGTTAGAAGGAAATGAAATTTTATAAACTATCCTTTTTATTTAGTGGACCATTTTCTAAACAAGTGAAGGATTGGTTTGGTAGTCTTGAGAAGAACAATGAGCAAAATTTTGGCAGCGAACTCATGAGGCAAAAGAATGAACAGAAGACAATTGGCTAGAACTGAGACTTTCAGCCAACATATAGCAGGAAATACTGGGTCAGGAATTTGTAGTTGGCTAAAAGTTAATTTGTGTTTATGGTCAAGGCAAAGTCTCTTGAGGGATCTACGTGGCAAAGGAAGAGGGTAACAGCACTTCTTAAAATTGAGTGTGATTTCACTCAGGTCCAACAAGAGATTGTTGGTGGGAGCCAAAGTTCTATTGCTCTTACTATACTCATCCAAAGCAGGGGGTAGAAATGTTTCACTGAATTTTCCTTTTGGAATTTCTACTAAGGATTCTGGTCTGCCCACGAGAGGCTCATGCCCATGGCAGACTTGAAGGGAGGGGAAATAAAAACACTACAAAATATTCAGTATTCTCATTCTACCCAGACTGCGGTCCTAGAACATGCAAGGGGGAGATTGTGATGAGAATCACAGATTTTCCAGGACAAAGTAGGTTTGGGGCTGCAATTGTGTAGGCTGTGGCAACTCACCAGACAGCCAGGAAATTCTGCGGTGGTTTGGGGCCTGGCAGTTCATTGGTGGCTTATAAATGTTCAGAAGGCTAACTTTCTCCTGAGGTTTTAAAACTATGCAGCTTTGACATGCTTCATATGAAACTGCCTAAGTATGGTTATTTAATCTCGTTTTGTAGACTTTTTAAGAACTCACAACCATACTTCTAACCATTAAAAAATTAGTCCCACGTATTCACAATGAAGCTGAGTTTTCTGTGAATGAGGTTTCAGCAATGTTGGAGGGCATAAATCTTTTGAGATGACATGGCCAAATTGCATGTGTGTGTGTGCGTGTGCGTGCGTGCGCGTGCGTGTGTGTGAGAGAGAGAGAGAGCACGCGCATGCTTAGAATGCTGTCTCTACATCTTGTATTCATTATTATAGTAGACACTTTATAGCTCAAGCACATTTGGGAAGCACCAATTTGTTCTCAAAGTTATTATCAACAGATGTTTTATTATTTTGATCACACAAGTTAGTTAAAAGACTTGCTGTATGTGGGGGCAACCAACATAAAATAAAGAATGAAAGAATGTTTTCACCATATGGTTCAGTCTGCATGTGGCTATAAATTGTGCGCTATAGATGTGAACTGGGTTAATATTCAATTTCCTGTCTCAGGATTCCAAGAATGATGCACAGCCTTCTAAGATTAATTCATTAACTCAATAACACTGAGATTTAAAAGGGAACTGATTTCAGTCAGTGATGCTTTCATCTGATGACATTATTCTTCTTTCCTTACTGAGCACACATGCAGACTCTAGGTTCAAGTTGAGAAACATCCCTTTGAAAACCAGAGGCAAGAATCCACACATCAGCTGTTCAAATGCCAAGCTTTTCAAAGGAAAATTCACCATGCTATGTGGAACAACAGTCGGTCTTGACAATGAGAGACTCTGAAACTGGAGCACAAATGGTTCTTTGTGAAATTTTAGATCTGGACCAGTCTCAGTGTAGATTTCTGCTCTACCCCTTTCCAGCAATATGATCTTGGACAAGTCACTTTATTATTCAGTGCCTCAGTTTACAAGTAGTATGACAATACTTATTTCAGAAAGTTGCTACAAATGGTATTACATAAAGTAATACAATACATTCACAAAGTTCATATTTCAGAATATTTTTCCATATATTTGGGGAAAAAATTCCCTTCTTATTCAGAGGAACAGCCAAGTTTGAATGATGCATAGGCTGTCCAGGCAGAGATGTGTAATGCATTTCAACTTACTTCTCAAGTGTTGGCAAAGGGTTTGGCCAGTTCACCTGAGAGCATCTTGTAGGCTGTGCCAAAGGTGATAGACTGCTCTGAAAAGCATGTGTCATAATGTCTGACAAAACAACCCAGGCCGAAGACAGCCTGTCCCTAAAGTAACATGCTTGAAGAGAGGGTGGTTAAATAACACTGACATGAATTTAATTTTGAAGCAGTGATAAATAGTCCTCACAAAATATTTTGTCACTTGTATATTTTACATACAATGCCACCCACTAGAAAAGGTTCACTATAATAACCAGACAATGTAAAAGCCTGAGTTTTCATTTTACCACAGCTAAGGGGGTATAAAAGACTGTTTTTCTTTTGTTCAGGCTTATGGCATGGGATAGTTATATGGAACAAGAAGATGCCAAGCTTGGTCACCACTCTGTGATAGATCTCCCTAAAGTAATGACTCTCATTCACATGTTTATCCCCCCCTAGAGCTCCTAAGTTCTCTGAGGGCAGACTCTGTCTTGTTCACGACCTTTCGCAGCATCTGATACACTTATCATCTGATGCTTGTTGAATAAACAAGCATGAATTCCAGGCATCATAGTGGGCAGTCAGTGCAGATGTGTAGAATGAGAGAAATTCTTAGGAGAGAAAGTAATAACCAGGAGCATTGCTAGAGGAAGGAGACCATGTGGGCAACAACAGCAACAACAACAACAACAACAATAATACTCCAAAGGGTAGTGGTGATTCTACAGTAGAAAAGGCTCAGGGACAAAGTGGATGTTGATTTATTTTTTAAATAATTCAAGGCCTGTCACATGAAGAGCATCTGGACAAGTAATGACAATCACTAACTCTTCTACAGTACTTATTGGGGCTAGGCATTGTTTTAAGTATGTTAGTCCATATTTATGAACTTATTTCGTTCTCACAACTCTATGAGGAAGGTTTTATTATTACTTCTATTTTATAGATGGGCATACCATGTGGGCAGATTTGCTCACATTCACAAAGTTGATAAGTGGTAAAGCCACAATTTGACCTCAAGCTATATAACTATACAGTCTACACTTTATAGTTTGCTATACTTTGTAGTTCGGAATACTTTGCTATACTGGTGGAAATAGTTTGGTAGTAATTACTAGAGAATTTATATATCAATGTAAGAAACACCTTTTAAACAATAATGTTAAACATTTAGAGAGTTTATAAAGGGTTTCCTATTATTGAAGGTGTAAAATAAATTTGGGCATGTGTAAATGCTTCTCATGAACCTAAACAATTTATGATAGTTGCATTAAGAAAAGCAAGTTTACAGGACTTGGGGTGATTTAAAACCTCTATTGGGATGAAAGAGTTTTCTTTTGATTTCAGTTTAAGAAATCAATGACTATGTTTTGATAGTTTTAGTTTATTTTACCCGACGAGGGCAATTATTTGGATTAGTTTGTTATTAAAATAAAATAGAAAACAAAACAAAACAGCGAGAGCTAGAGGAAAAGAGAAAGGCTGGAAGTTAAGGTGTGAGTTTTAGACCAGCCTTCGCTCTATATTGAGTGTTTTTGGGGAATTTCTGTAAATACTTTCTGGGCTTTATTTTCTTATTTATGAAATGAGTATGGCATATTTTCTATTTCTATTTCACAGGGTAGTTTAAAAACTAAAATATCTGAATAATATTTTGAAAATAATTAATATTAAAATATGAGCTTTTATTGTAAGGTATACATTATATCTACTGGATGAAACAATACTGCATAAATAGAAGAACTAACAAATAACCTCACCAATTTTAGCTTCAGAAAACATAGATATGTTTTCAGGAGGAACATTTTAAAAATACATTTGGAACATTGCTCAAACCAGATTCCTTTTCTTGAATTAGAAGAATGTGCCCTGGCCGGTTTGGCTCAGTGGTTGGAGCATCAGCCCGCGGTCCAGAGAGACCCGGGTTCGATTCCTACTAAGGGCATGTACCTCAGCTGCAGTTTGTCCCCGGCACTGGTTGGTCATGCGGGTGGCAGCCACTTGATGTGTCCCTTTCAGGTTGATGTTTTTCTCTCTCTCTCTCCCACTCTACCTGAACAAAAAAAAAAGGAAAAATGTCCTTGGGTGAGGATAAAAAAAAGAAAAGAAGAATGCTAAGTATGCAAGATGTAATGTCATTCTCCACCCCCAAGTTAGGGTACCATTACCAAGCTCTGAGTCAAGTTTAAGCAAATAATCATTAAGAAATAATCATGAAAAGAAATAAATTCATCTCTATCCAACTACTATCTCTGTGTTTTTCTTGAAGGTGCTTTTAGCTTTCCAATGCTAACCTAAGATATTTTGCCATTTGGTGTATTATTCCCTTTTGATAAATTTATAAGCTGTAAGGGCAATCTAAATATACCATGGCTGGTCAGAGAGTACATATGGGACTCCAAAAAAGCCTTCCATATTTTTTAGGCTTACTGGTGGCACTGCACAGCAACTGCAGACAGATCAACAGACTCTGCCACACATTAGTTTTGTGACCATAAATGAATTCCTTAACATCTTTGAACCACAGCTTGCTTATCTATGAAAAAGAAGCTCCAAAACTTAATAGGCTAGTTGTTAAGCTATACAATAACCACTATAAAATATGTAACATATAAGGCTGAAACTTCAATAAATGATTGAGACTGATTTACTTACTGTTGCAGCATCTACTGCTGCTAAATAACACTGAACAGTGGTGTCCAGCTTACACAGAAGAGCCTGTCTATAAACACATAAATAAACACACATACATAAAAATATTAAATGTTTAATATATAACATAAAACGTATACAAATTTATAAATAAACGTACATGTGTATATACAAACCCTATAGGGAGAAAAAACAACCTTTAACCTCTATCTCTTGTCAAAAGACTAAATGATTGTCTTTTCTTTTTTTTATTTTATTTTAGTTTAAAACAACAAACATTTATTATTTATGAGTTCTCATGATTCTGTGTGCTTGTTGGACAGTTGTTCTTTCTTTGGCCAGGATCTGCTGGAAGCTGAGTGGTCTAGGATATCTTCACTTACTGATAGTGGTCAGGCTGTTATTTGAGTGGCTTCTCAGCTAAGATGCCTTTTGTCTCTGCTCTACTAGGCCTTACTTTATTAACTCAAATTGTACTGGCTCTGCCCTTTCCTGCATAGCAAAGACCTCTAGTATCCTTCCATAGTCTTTTTCTTTTTTTGTAATTTATCTTTATTGTTGAATATATTACAGATGTTCCTCATTTTCCCCCTATTAACTCCTTCCTTCCCACTCCCATCCCCCTCCTGCCTTTTCCCACACTGTTGTCTGTGTCCATTGGCTATGCATATATACATATAAGTTCTTTGGTTTATCTTGTCCCACCCCCAACCCCCTTCCCTTTGAGGTTTGTCAGTCTAACAAACAAGTTGTACTTTTTTTTTTTGGCATGTGCCCCTAGCGGGAACTGAACCGGGGACTCTCTGGTCTGCAGGCCAATGCTCCAACCACTGAGCCAAACCAGCCAGGGCCAATTTGTACTTCTTAATCCCTTCACTCATTCCCCCAACCCTCATTCCATCTGGCAACCAACAAAATGTTCTCTGTATCTATGAGAATGCTTCTGTTCTGCTTGTTCATTTTGTTTGTAGATTCATTTGTTGATAAATATGTATTCATTGCTATTTTGTTTGTTCATATTTTTTATCTTTTTCTTCAAGAAGACCCTTCAACATTTCATATAATAATGATTTTGTGGTGATGAACTTCTTTAGCTTTTTTTTAATCTGGGAAAGTCTTTATATGGCCATCGATTCTAAATGACAGCTTTGCAGGACAGAGTAATCTTGGTTGTAGGTTCTTGCTTTTCATCACTCTGAATATTTCTTGCCACTCCCTTCTGGCCTGCAAAGTTTCTTTTGAGAAATCAGCTGACAGTCTTATGGGAACTCCCTTGTAGGTAACTAACTGCTTTTCTCTCTTTAAGATTCTCTCTTTGCCTTGAACCTTTTGCATTTTGATGATGATGTGTCTTGGTGTGGGCCTCTTGGGGTTCATCTTGTTTGGGACTCTTTGTGCTTCCTGGACTTGTATGTCTGTTTCCTTCTCCAAGTTAGGGAAGTTTTCTGCCATGATTGTTTCAAATAGGTTTTTAATTTCTTGTTTTCTCTCTTCTCCTTCTGGCACCCCCAAGATATGAATGTTGGTACACTTGAAGTTGTTCCAGAGGCTCCTTACACTATCCTTATTTTTTTGCATTTTTTTTTTCTTTTTGCTGTTCTGATTGGGTGTTTTTTGCTTCCTTATATTCCGAATCGACGGTTTGCTTATTGGCTTTACCTACTCTACTATTGAATCTGTGTAAATTATTTTTTATTTCAGTTAGTGACTCCCTCATTTCTCACTGCTCCTTTTTTATGCTTTTGAGGTTCTCACTAAGTTCATTGAGCATCCTTATAAGCAGTTTTGAACTCTGCATCTGTTAGGTTGCTTATCTCCATTTTGCTTAGTTCTTTTCCTAGAGTTTTGTTCTGTTCTTTTATTTGGACCCCATTTCTTTGTCTCCTCATTTTGGCTGCCTTCTTGTGCTTGTTTCTATGTATTACTTAATGAGAGGTATGGGGCTAGCTGAGACAAGATGCTGCTTGTTTGAAAGAATTTAGAAAAACCTGAAGCAGGATCCAACATAGGCCAATCCTATGGTAAAGCAACTGGCAACAGCTTGGGTGGGCCTGAAAGTTGGGTGGGGCAGGGCATCAGAAATGACCAGGGCTGGGCAAACAGTGTGAGCCAAGTTTCTGGAGTCCCAGATATGGCGGCTGTCTGCTGTCCCAGGGAAGGGCTCACCAAAGGAACAAAGGCCTCTGATAGCACGTCTGTCTAGGAGAAAACCACCTCTCCAGCCCTCGCTCCAATGCCAAACAACTCAGTTATTCCCCATATGTCTCTGGTGCCTTTCAAGATGCCTCCCCCATGCTGGAACCTGGGGAGTGCAAGTCTGAGTAAGTCTGTGCATGGGCCCTTTCAGAGGAGCTGCCTAGGGCTCCAGCTGCCTTAGCCTCCCTCAGTCTTAGTTCCTGCTGGTTTTTCCAGCCAGAAGTTATGGGGACTTCTCTTCCTGGCACTGGAACCCTAAGCTGGGCACCTGGTGTGGGACGGGGACCCCTCAGTCCTCAGGGAGGACCTTCCCAGCTGAGGTATCCTTCTAATTTTTTTCCACCACACATGGGTGTAGGACCAGCCCGTCATGCCTCTGCTCCTCCTACCAATCTTGATGTGGCTGATTCTTTAATTTCGTAGTTGTATGACTTCCATTCAGCTTGATTTCAGATGGTTTTGAATGATGGTTGTTCTGTAGTTTAGTTGTAACTTTGATGTGGTTGTGGGAGGAGGTAATACTGTGTTTACCTACCTGCCATCTTGACTAGAAGTCCTAAATGATTCTTATAGTGATTTTACTAGTGATCTACTAGATTGTTGCAGTCATTAAAAACAGCTAGATGTAAAATGATGTTTTACAAATAAAAAGGATTAAACCAAGAAACATTTTAGTCTTTGAGGGCCTTGAACTGTTTAAAAGGTAGATATAATATGAACTCAGATGACAATGAGGAAGCCTGAGGTGAGGAACAGAATGGATAAGCCCACTCTGATGGGATTTGAACAAAGATTTTCACAGGAGATAACTTAGAAGCTGGGTTTTGAGTAAGAAAGAGCTTGTCAGGCAAAAACAGTAAGGGAGTAAAGAGCAATTTTAGGATCAAAATATTGGTGATGTGGAATTAAATGAAAGATGGACATCATCTTCAATGACAAAATGGACGCTATTGAATTTATGCTGAATCTATGTAGATCCAAGATTTTAAAACTTTACAACAAGGCAATACATCATCGAGGTTCTGATGTCTATGAATATTTTCATTATCTGTGCATTCCTTTTCTCCAAAGGGTAGATAATTTGAAAGTTTAAAAATGCATCAAACTCATCAAGCTAAGTGAATAAAATACAAGCTTTAAACATATTAGTTCTAAGATTTATCAAATACTAGAAATAACTTTCAGTTCTCCTACTATGCAACTCTATTTTAGGATACAAGTGTTCTTGTTTTTTCTTCCTAGTGTTTTTCCTTTTCCTTTACCCCATTAAAGCAGGTGTTCATTGTAGGGGGTGGTAAGGAGAGGGAGGGTTGAAATCAGAAGCAGCTTGCAAAACACCTCTGCTTATGTTTCTAAAACCCTAAGCCCTTAGAAGAAATTGAAGAGGATAAAAAAGGGAGAAGAACAGTCTTCTTCAGAGACTGAGAAACTTGGTGAAGGAGAGAATAAGAATGAGGCTTCCCAAATGGGCGATGGGGTGGGGAGAGATTCCCTTGAACTAGACTAAGAAAGAGAGAGAATAATTTTCAGAGATGAATGATTTTGAGGCATGCCTAAGAAAATGAGGACCCAAACATTGCCTAAAGTTTCTCATAACCCATTATGTTTAGTTGCAAGTAACATAAACCCCAATTCAAACTGGCTAATCCCATAAAGGAAATTCATTGTTTACTTTCATATAAGTGCCAAAGGAGTGCCTCAGCAATGGTCTGATTCATGGTCTCATGATATTGCCAAGACTGTTCTTTACCCTATTTATTTATTCTGCCATCTAAAATGCTACTTCAGCCAGGCCAGTGTGGCTCAGTCGATTGAGTGTCGTCCGTGGACTGAGTGGTCCGGGTTGGATTCCTGGTCAGGGCACATGCCCCAGTTGTGGGCCTGATCCCCAGTAGGGGGCCTGATCCCCAGTAGGGGGCATGCAGGAGGCAGACAATTGATGTTTCTCTCTCACATTGATGTTTCTATCTCTCTAAAAATGATCAATAAAAACATATTTTTTAAAAAATAATTAAAGTGCTACTTCATTTGAAATTTGCAAGCCTCTATGGCCATAAAATGGCTCCAAGCTACTACTGCTCACAATGTAGTCTTTCTCACTTCATGCCCATGAAGAGGGTGGGTTTCTGTCTCAGAATCTAAGAGTCATGGAATTCACTCTGATTATACTGGATCAGGTTGCATAATCCTGCTGATGGAGGCCAAGGGAGAAGATTATGCTCATTGGTTTAAATAAGAACCCATCCCTGGAGTTCAGAGTCACCTTAGCTTCCACCAAAGCACCTGGGACACGAGGGTGAAGGTAACCATCTGAACTAAAATCTGAGCAGAGTAGCAAAGTGGAAGGGGTGAAAACCATGAAATGAGTAGAGAACAAACAAATGCCTACTACGCTGGAAAGATATAGCAGAAACTGACAGACTAGAAGGGGCAACTCAGAGGGGGCCATGGGTGTTGTAGCAGTAACTTAGTAGGAGGCAGGACCAAACAACCTGTAGGTTGTCTTGTCACTGTGTAGGGACACAGGACTGTGAGATAATTCTGCAGATGGTTGACGTAGTTAGGAAGAAAAGCACTAAGAGGTTACATTTGCTGTCAGTTGGACAGCTGAGCTATAGAAAAACAAATCTTTATCAATAATGGCTTGTTCAGGTACTAGTGACAAAATCCCCAGCTTTGACCATTTCTCAAGACCTAATATTTAGTGACTCAGGTATGATTACTGGGCCTTATCCTGCATTACTCCTTGGTTTTTTATGTTCCAATAGTCTCGGGATCTAGTACCTCCGCCATGATCCAGAACTCACAGCATACTCCTAAATTAGAGCTTTTCCTGTCAAACCTCTTTGACCATCCACAACTTTTTATGCCATAGATGGTCAAAGAGGTTTGACAAGAAAAAGTGTTTTGCAGTGTTACCACTGGACTCAGATGTCAGAAAAATAAAACTGATTGTTAGAAAAATAAGTCATGGAAAGAGATCTAGTCCAACTAGAATATTCAACTTGGAAATAGTAAAGTTTTGTCATTTCTCTGCAAGTCTTTTTATTGTATATTTTGTCTAAAATCTGTTAGTTTTAGATGTAGCATTATGCTTGTGATAATCAAAGGCATGTTAAAGAAAGATGTGGGTAATAGTCTAAAAAGAAATGTACACAAGAAAATATATGACGGTGTACATGATGTGAAGGGACTAAAGCTCAGACTAATAAACCGGAAGGGCACTTGTTAATACAGAGGGTTTGTGAGGTGAGAGAAAGAAAATAACTCAGCTGGGAGCTTATAAAGAAAAATGGAGAAGGTTAGAGTCAGCAGCTGAATTTCAGCAAAATGCATTTTGTGCCGATTCATCTAAATCAGCTCTTTGAGGTATGTTTACTAGGCACTCCTTAATCCTGAGACTTTGATGCTTACAAGTAAAGAAAAGATAGATTAATGACCCCCCAAATGTCTGCAGACTATATTTCTAACAGTTGATTTTTTTTTTCAGACATCTGGGTCCAGCATTTAACACTGCCAAACACTTTTCACATGTGCAAAGATTATTGGTTCCCAAATTGGAAAGGTTTCTAGATAGTAGAGACCTAAATTCATAGACCTATCACTGGCCATTCTCTTTACTTGCCACTCTTTATTTTTTATTGCTCCTTTATTACTGGGAGTTGGAACACAGTAATGGGTTACTTTAAAGGAGATGGGATGTGTAAGCTTTGGGATATTAAGGTTTACTGCAACCTGCCAACACTATTCTACTGGAGAGTTTTGCTTTATGACCTTACCTTCATGGTGAGAGACATGATTAGAATTTAGAAAGCTAGAGAATCAAAGCAAGGCAACATTTATTTTGAGAACCTAGGACATGACTTAGCAACTTCAGCATAGTTAAAATACAACACCAAGATACAATGCTGTAAATATGTTTGCTGGCAAGTTACAATGCTTGATTTGAACTTATTTGGCTAGTGAGAATTTCAGGGGGGGCTCATGAAGTCATTAGAAAGACAGTAGTGTCTGGTTGGGTCTTTAGGACAGTCATAAAAGAAAAGAGATGTTTTCAGTTCCCTCGCTTTCTTATCTTATTTCTCTGGCTCTCCAAGAGGAGTACTCTGATTGGTTCATTTTGGCTCAGGTAACATCCTCTGAACTGTGCATCAGATCACTAAGAAATGTTTTAAAAATAAATATTTCCCATGCTCTATCCCCCAAGGTTCTAATATACTTGGTACAGGGCAGGGCTCAGGATCATTTTAGTTTTTACTAGCTCACCAGGTAAATCCCATGAGTAGCTTGACCAATCAACTGTGTGACCATAGGTGATGTGACTGATGGTCTTCCCCAAAACCACGTGTTTGGAATGGGGAGAGGAGAAGTTCCTGTAAAGGAGGATGTTCTTCCTACTAGTTTTCATGTCCAGACAAAACAATAGCTGTTCACAATATTATATGTAGAGATTGGAAATGCTAGATCATTAGAATAGAATATTTTAAGGAGGTATCAGAGCATCTAAAGCAAATATCATGGCCTAAGCTACTGAAAACAAAATACACTGTAACTGCTTGTCTAGCCTGAAATTACATTATCGTGAACTAACAAAGAAGAAAATGCAGAGCTACAGTAGCACTGGATTATTCTAAAGGAAGCTATACCTTGCAAATTCAAGGGCAGATTCCATCGATACACTCAACATGCTTAAGAAATACATAGACAATTATATATGTAAACATTTTGTGGATTGCTTAATAAGCTTATCATTTTGTACACATATAGAGCCCCCTCCACCCACACACAGTAAGGCAGACACATGCATTTGCCACTTGACCTAGCCCTACAATCATATCCTGCAGTTATACCAACAGTGACACCTTAAAAAAACGCAAGGTTTGGATAAAAGTGTGTGTGTATGTATGTGTCTCTCTGTGTGTATACTTTATCATACCTAATAATACTGAGTATCTATGATGTCCCATGAACTCTTTTAGGTATATTATTTTGATTTTCATAGCAATACTATAAGACAGATATTAGTATTCCATTCATTGTGGAGAAAACTTAGGCTTTGATAGGTTAAGGAACTTTCTCAAGGTCACACAAGAAGTGGCTGATCCTAGATTCAAAATAAGCTTTGAGTGGGTTCAAAAACTGTGGTTCTTTCCACTGTTTATATAAACCTATGTTAGTTTCATAAATTTTATAATACCTTCCACCAAGCCAATATAACTCTGTTCAAAACTCATATACATTAAATAAATTTTTTGTTTATTTCTAAATATACACTTATGTTTTAATGGTATCTAGGTACTTTTATACATATACATATGCATATATAAACAATTCAAATATACGCTAATGGGGTATGTACAAAATTTGGAATTGACTTAAGAAACTTCTATATTTAAAAATTATTTAACTAAACTAGAATAAGATTGTGCTACAGATGACCATATAAAAACTGAAACCAAATCAAACATCATTGGGACTCTGGCCTTTTATTCCTGTTGTTATTAACCAAAAATGGCTAAAGATCCTAAAAAAACCAAAAAATAAATCAGAAATTTAGAAATCCAAAGCCTCTACATTATTTGAAGTAATAAACCCTTAATTCCATTTAAATTTAGAAATTTTCATCTGTATGAAAATTGAATAATGTGAGAGAAACAAAGTGAGTATGATTTAGACATCCAATGACATTCTAATTAATTTGGTATTTAGATGAACATGGAGAGTACATCAGTAGACAACTTTAATGAGTCATTTCTTTTTATTTATTTATTTTTTCTTCTTTATTAATTTTAGAGAGCGAAGTTGGGAGAGATAGAAACATCGATGAGAGAGAACATTGATTGGCTACCCCTGCATGCCCCACACTGGGGATTTGGCCCACAACCTGGGCATGTGCCCCGACTGGGAATCAAACTGGCGACCTCTTGGTGCAAGGTTTGACGCTCAACCACTGAGCCACACCAGCTGGGCAACGAGTCATTTCTTACTTGGCAGTTCACAAATACTGTTTTCAAAATTCCCGTGTTACTCCCTTTATACCCAAAAACTTGGTTCATCTATAGGAATTTACAGGGTGCAATAAATCAGTCACTTTTCTCTACTTTATAAATCTGTTCATTTTAGCATGGGTTAAGTAATAAGTAACATAAATCAATGATTTATATTTGGGAAGATAGCTCAGATCTTTGATTATTATTTTTTAATTGTAAAAGAATATCCTTGACTTGTCAGACAGAACACTAAAATAGTATCATATGGCCATACATTCTGCAGCTGTCAGGAAGGCACTCCATTCTTTCTGTTTTGGAGGCTGGGGACAGGCATGGGAGGAGGTGGCAGAGAGTCAGACAGACTCTTCAGTGTCTCTGCTAAATTGTAATCATGCATGTTGGTCAGGGTTATGAAGGCATGATGAATCTATTATCCATGCTGGGTCAACTAGCTTCTCTTGATATAAATCATATTAGAGGTATATAACCTATTAACTTCATACATGGATAATAGATAAATCATTCAGAGTCATGGACTTTATACTCAGCTACCTTTGTTAATGTCATAAGAGCCCAGCATATCAGAAACGCTTGAAATAGCACAGTTATTCATCTCTGGGTAGGCCAATATTATGTTAATGAAAGGAATTTATTGGATTATAGTCTAGGTCTCTTTGACTCCTTTACTGTCTCTGGCATTTTCCCATCCTAAAAAACAGTGGACTTTGTTCTTCTAACATTCTTAACATATTTTAAATCATCTCCTACATCACCACTTCAGAACTTAGCCATTAGTTATATGTCTTAAATGGCATACCTGCATCATCTCCTGAATTCTATGGAGCGTATACCCAATATTGTAGCCATTGTGATCTTTTTGAAATACAAATATGATTGTCACTTTTATGCTTAAAACTCTTCAAAGGCTCTCCATTGCCTTCATGATAAAATTGAAACCCTTCTGTTTGCTAACCAAGGCATCTATGTTCTCAGCCCTCTCCATCTCTCTAGCCTGGTCCCTCTGTCTGAGTCCTATCCATAACTCAAAGTGCAGTCACTCTGAACTACATGCATGTTGCTTTTCCATGGGCCCTTGAACATTTGTACCTGCTATTCCCTGTTTGAGAGGCAGGCTTTCTCCACTCCATTTCCCCATAGCTAGCTTCCTCTCATCTTTCATAAGCTAGCTCAGGTGTAATGCCTCAGGGAAGTACTCCATTCTGGGCCGGGTATCCTCAGTACTCTGTTCTTCTTTATGGTTTCTGCCTATTGACTTCTCAGTGCCCTTTATGAGACTCTAAAATTCTACAAAACAAGGACTGTGACTAGTGACTTTGTTCATTAAGTGCTCAACAGACAAAGGTATATAAAATATTTGTGGGATTCACCATATGTAGCAAGTGGCCAATGACATACAGGAGTAGTCATCCTCTTGCCCTCAAATTGCCCAGTGGCTTTCCCTTTTGTTTTTATGTCATCAAGTTAATAAAAAGAACATTATAATAAAATTCCTTCTATCAAAAATGTATAGGTTGTCAGAAAAGACAGATTTTATTCATTGTTTAAGAAGTTTTCTGTTTGTGTTAATTTATGAAAGGGTACCTTACCCAAGAGGGGAAGTCAAGGAAAGCTTCTTGGAGGAAATGACACTTGAACTTAATTCTGAGGGCAGTCTAAACCAGTGGCAATGAGCTTAGGTTCTAGTATCTGTTGGGCATGGAGCTGAATCCTAGCTCCATTCCTTACTAACACTAGCACTTTTGACAAGTGATTTAATTTCTGAGCTTCAGTGTCCTAATATTTAACAGGGATTTAGCAATATCCATCTTATAAGGGTGTTACAAAATGTCATGCATGTGATGAGTTTGTTACTAGATTAAATGTTATAGAGATTAGGAAAAGTGTAAGCTATAAATGCATATAGCAATGATCAAACTTCTTCATCATTGGATGTCTGACATCTAATAAAGTAACTGAAAAGAAAGAGAAAAAGCTGGTATAAAATAAGTTATTGCTAGATTAATGTAAATTGTTTATTGAGACTTGGAAGCTATTGTTTTTAATAAGCTTCTGTAATGATTCTGACAAATAACACTTGTGAGAACCACCATGTTAACACAAAGAAAATTTTAACAATAGCAGCTATGCAAGCTATTCTGAATCTTTATAGTAACTCATTTAATCATCACAAGGGTTCTAGGAGGTAATTACAACATCTTCAGCCACATTTTCAAATGTGGAAATTGAGGCACAGAAAGGTTAAGTATTCAGTTCCAAGTAACTGAACCAGTAAGTGATAGATCTAGGGTTCAAAAGCAGACCATGAGTCTCTACCTCACTGTACTTGCAAAGGTAGGGCACAGGCATAATCCATTTGTGAACCAAATAGTCACTGAGTATATACTACATTCCAGACATATTTGGGGGTGAGCTAAATATATATATTCAAATATATATTTGAATTACATAGGGATAGATCTTAACATTGTGAACAATAAATAAATACATAACATACATTTCAGATATTGGTAAATGCAATGGAAAGTAAAGCTATGGAAAGAAAAAAATGTGATTGGGATGCTAATGCTAATTTAAATGGGGTGCAAAGGGGAGATTATTTTGAGTAGGAGACATTTGAGTAGATATTTAAATAATAAAAAGACCAAGTCATAAAAAGATCAAAGGAGAGATTTTTCCATGCAGATAAAATAATATATAGAAAGGCCTAGAAGTGAGAAAAGCTTGGCTTTTTTGAGGAATGATAAGAAATTAAGTATGGCTAGAATAAAATATATTCAAGGAGTTGGTGGTTGGTGATGGCATCATGTTAGAGAGAGAAGTATGGGTCATATTGTATAAAGCCTTGTATGTGATGATGATGAGTGTATTAATCACCTCTTGGAGGGTTTTAAGAATAAAAGTGGTATGATCTGGTTTATATGTTTTAAAAGATTACTCTGGCTACTTTGAGGAGAAAAGTGGTCCAGGCATGAGATGATATTGGTTTGGATCAGGATTCAGCAGAGCAGGTGGTAAGTTGTGATTGATTTTGAAATATATTTTTATGGTTATACCAGTAGGGCTTGCTCTGGATGCTGAGGGAAAACGTACAATTAAGCAAGATGCCTAGATGATTTTTTTTTGCCTGAATAATAATTTTTTAAAAAATGACAGGACAAATTAGTTAAGATGAAGAATATTAGGCTAGAAGCAGCTTTGGCCCTGAGGGTAGAGAGTGCAGGGAAATCATAAATTCTAGTGGGAACACACCAAAGATGCCAATTGGACAGTTAGCTGTCCACATTTGGAGTGTAGGGGAGGTCACCAGCTTTGGAAATGACCAGCTGGTAGCTGGTATGGAAAGCCATGGGTCTGCATGAGATCATCTGGGGAACGAGGAGAGATGAATGAGGTCTGTGCACTGGATTTCTAGAGTGCTCAGCATTTAGAGTTGGAGCCAGCAAGTAGACTGAAAAAGGGCACTGATGAGGTAGTGAGTAAACAGGAGAGTGTTTTGTCCTGCAAGCCCAGAAACGAACACCTCTGAGGAAAGAGGCAGAGACTGCGGCATCAAATGCTGCTGAGAAATCAGTCCGAGCTGAGAACTGATACTTGTATTGAGCAATATGGAACCTGGCGTGACTTTGATAGGGATGACTTTAGGACTATTGTGGGGATGCAAACATGAAGTAGGTTAAAATAAGAAAATGAGGTAATGAAGTAGAGTTAATAAAAACAGACAATTTTCTTAGTTATTTGGTAAAGCGAAATAGAATAATAAGATAGGAGGAAAACGTCAGGTCAAGGGACTGTATTATTTTTGAAGATGAGAGATGTTATATCATGTCTGTATTAAACTTATCCAGGAAAAAGTGAGAGAGAAACTGATATTCTAGGAGAGAGAAGAGAAAACTGCAGAGGCAAAGTCTTTAAATGGATGAGAAGTTACAATGTCCATGTCACCAGTGAAGAGCTGACTCTGGAAATAAACAGGGAAAAGTCCTACCTTGCAACAGGGAGCGTACACCTAGCAGACCTGGTGGTAGGAAAGTGAGGTGGTTTTCATCTGAATGTTTGCATTTTCCCTAGGACATATGGAGAGAGGTCAACAGGTGAGCCTGAAGATGAGGGGCAGGGGTTAGAGATCCGAGGAGCGCAAATAAGATGCGAAATTGTTTTCCTAGGTTACGAGAAAGCAATTTTTCTAAAGAAATGTATAAAAATTGCTAAGATGTTTTGAGGGTCCATTTGAAATCAATATTATAATTTTAAAGTGAGACGAGTGAGCATTTCTGCAGCCCGGTTCAGTTGCCCAGGTGCTGGCATGGAGAAAGGAGGAAGGTGTTGGTTTCATCATGGTAGATTAACCAGAGATGAGGTTTGGTTGGACGAACACAAAGAGAGAGAGAGTATGAAAAATGTTGAGTGTATGAGAAGAATTGGAATATATGCTAAGTGAGGAGGAAAGGGAGGGCGTGACGAAGGGTGAAACCTGAAGGGAAATGGTGGAGCCAATGATTCGAGGTCCCAGTGGGGATGCAGAACTTTGGAGCTGGAGTATTAGAATAAATGCTACACACACAGAGGAGATGTTCAGAGAAGATGATGCTTAACATAGACATTTTGGGAGAGGGGTGCAATGAATGGCAATGGCAAGATATAGAGTATAACCGAAATCCCTAGGGCAGGGAGCAAGGGAGATGAGAGGACAGGCCAGACCATGAAGGAAGGAAGTGTCAGAACCCAGGCTGGAATACACAATAGTCAGACTCCTCCTGAATGCTGTACCTCACAACATCAGCTTCTAATTGTTTTTTGACCTATAAAACCAGGGTAACTAAATAGTGGTACATTCAAGATGTTTATACGAGTGGAGTGTGGGGAGAGAAGGGTTGGTCTCATGAGTTTGAGATCTGTGCAAACATGGCCCTGTGTGTAGAAGGCCCCACACTTGTTTTTTTTTGTTTTTTGTTTTTCAAACTATAAGAGAAAGAAAGTCACAGAGATAGAAGTGAGCCATAGAAGAAATGGACTCAGAATCAAGTCACAGAAAAAGGAGGGCTCTTGGAGCTTAGAGGGTAGTGGTGGGAGAAAAAGAGAGACAGGTGTACATGCCTTGAGAGATGAAAGAGGGCAGAAAGGTTTGGAAGTGCTGAGGGTGGGGTGGGAGAGTCTCTTGGGGAAGAAGGGGGTGGGGAAAAGTGCAGGCATGCTCCTCAGACAGAGCCACCCACACTCGGTTTAATCTCTGCTGTTCCCATCTTTTCTTATTGTTTTTTTAAACCAGGGTACTACATTTTCATTTTTCACTGTGCTCCACAAATTATATAGCCAGTCTGGAGAGAAGATCAGTGATTTAGAAGGAGAAATGTGTTCTCCATTCTTTTTTGGGCAAATTTTCCATAAGCTTCGTTTTTCTCCATTTAGCATGCCATTAAAATTTTATCAGAGTTCATAATGTATGTTTTAAAATATTCATCTGTGAAACACTTAAATTTCAATGTAAATTTCCTTTTAAAACCACTTGCACTAAAAAATTAGACAGAATGATAAATTCCCTGACTCAGGAAAGTAAAAAATAAAAAAAAATAATAATAAATTTAAGTGTAGGCCTGGAATGTAAATTTATACTTGAATGATAGCTTAGGAAATATACTTTCATTTTTATTTATTATAAATGTAATATATTTTTAAGGAACACTTAGGAAATAAATATAATTAAAATGATGTAATAGAAAAATCATCCAAAAAATCTTCAACAAGAGTTAACCACTCTTAACATTTGGTGTGTACCCTTTTGATACTATTATAATGAACCTAGTTATTAGTAGCTGGGAAGGAGCAAAGAGAAGGCAAAATTTTATAGCATGCCATTTGTGCAGCTTTGCTAGAAAGCTACAATTTAGACACATGTCCAGTAAAGTCTGGGTGAAATAGGGAAGGCACTTGCCTGTCAGTCACACCGGGAAACAGGTCATTGGCCAGAGTAGGCATGGCCACAGCAAGCACAGGAAGATTTGAGATACATAAGCTCATAAACAAAGGTGGTCTCTCTCTTGCTCTTCCTCTCTTGCCCATTGGTTCACACTCTTGACCTGTGGAGGTCTCACACGCTTGCATTTGCCCACGTGACCCACAGCCATGTGGACCCCCCACACACAAAATTAATATAACTAGTATGATGCTGTGCCAGACCCAGCTCCACCATGGAACAGAAACTTTGATATGGCTTTGCTTTCAGCTCTGCTGAATCCCCAGCTGTACCTCTTCCAGGACTGGATTAAGGAATATGGAACTTTGCAAACCCAGGATGTACGTCTATGCAAATAAAAGTCACTCATTCTTGCATGTGAGTCTCAACATTCTCTTTCTTAAGATATTATAAGGACCCAACCCCCAGCACTAAGTGGGGAAAGGGATCCCCCACTCCCACCAGTGGATCCCCCACTTCTACTGATAACACTTCTAGGCTTTGTGTATATATTTATAAATGTATATTTTACATGTATACCTTTGTGTTTATTGGATTATATTTTAAACACCATTTTAAAACTTAATGTTTAATTTAATAATATATTTAACAATATAGTCTACTTACATCTCTATCCTTAAAATTAAATACTGAAAAATATTACGGTATAATTTAATATGACTTTCTATTTATATAGTCCTATAATGTATTATTCAATACTTACCTTTTTAATTCTTCACTATTATAAATAATAGAAATATAAACACTCTTTGTATATTAGTATAATTCAATAAGGACAATTTTAGGTTTAAAAAGTGTGCCCATTTTAATACTTTGGATACATTGTTCCAAATTGTTCATTTACAATTGCACCAATTTCCAGGCTCACTAAATTGCAGTAAAAATTGACCTTCCTTCTACATTTTTTTGCCAATCAGGTAGATAAAAAGTGTTTAGCATCATTGTTTTCTTTGATTATTAATAAGGTTAAACAGGTTTCTGTTTGTTATCAGCCCTTTCTTTTTAAAATTTTTTTCTTTATTGATGTTAGAGAGAGAGGAAGGGAGAGAGAGAGAGAGATAGAAACATCGATGGGAGAGAACATCGATTGGCTGTCTCCTGCATGTACCCTACCTGGGCATGTGCCCTGACCAGGAATGGAACTGGTGACCTCTTGGTGCATGGGTGATCCTCAATCACTGAGCCACACTGTTCTGGCTCAGCCCTTTCTTTTTTTATGAATATCCTATTAATGCTTTTTGGTCATATTTTTTTGTAGGTGGTCTTTGCCCTTTCTCTTACTGTTTTGTAAAATATCTTTACATACTAGGATTGTGTTGCACAGAATTTCCCTAATTTGTCAAAGACTTGCCAAGTCCCTAACAGCATATTTTCAGAGATCTGCAGAGTTGCTGTGGTTTTCTCTATAGGGATGCTTTTAAAATCCATCACTTGTGTTTTGTTTTTGTTTTTTTTTAAAGTTAAAAATGTATGGTGATGGTAGTTATAAAGACAGTGTTAATATCACATAAATAAAAATATTTTTAATGTATCTAAAATGTATGGCAAAACATTAATAATGAAAACAATAGGAAAAAATACTGCACTAGCTCACTGAACATTTCTGTCTTTCCCATTTGTTTCTCCAAATCCTGGCAATGCAATCTATATGCTGAATGTTCTGGTTATTTGGTCTGTTTGTCCCCAGGCCTTCCTCTGCAAGAATTTCATTAATATCCTCATTGTGAGCCTGGTTGGAAACTTCCAGGGTCTAATATACAACTGTGTAATTTTGCAAGACAACCCTTTAGGAAGCAGAATGTGAAAAGCAAGATTGGGGCTTTGGATTATTAGATTTTACTTACCCTTTCCAAAGTAATTTCTTCAAATTCATATTCAATTTCTGTCCCATTGACCTGTAAATAGGAAAAAAAGAGAACGATTAACTACATACTGAGGTAGAGACAGCTTCATTTGAAATAACATTTGGGGGTTAAGTTTTATTCTGGCTATGAATAAACCACACTTTCATGATGTGTGATTGTATGTTTTTATCTAAACAGAATATAATCCAAGCTATTCTAAAATATATGACTGAGACTCTATTAAAAAAATCAAAGCTTATTGAATCCCTTAGAATATCACAATATTTGGGGGAGAGAGAACAATACAAAACATGCACTGTAAATTTATAAAGAATAAACCATGTAGCAGAATGTTACAGTTATAAGGGAAAATTTTTCCTAATATATTTTAAAATTTCTACAAATGAACACTAATATATGACCTTAAAAATGGGTTTTAAGGGCAGCACAAAAGCATGTCATCTTTTGATTTAAAAAATATCATTAAGAATGACCATGTCACATAAGAAATGGCTTCTCTTTATTGGCTTAAGCTCAAGTAATCCATCCCTATTATCCTCTTGTTATATTTATTAGAAAGCCCTGGATCATGTGACCATGCCCATGTACTTTAGTTGCAATAAGAAAATGGCAAAGCAGGACATGGTTGAAGTTCTTAATGAGACAATGCTTTAACCATCCAACCAGCCCCTGAATTGATCTGAACTTACAGAAAGAAATACATTTTAAATATAGCCAGGCAATTTATAACATATGCCTTGGATTTCAACAAACATGCATACAGGATATATAAAGAGCAGCTTTAAAATAATCCAACAAATATTCAATTCCCATTCTTATCTATCAGAGTCCTTCTGAGCCAGGCAAAACCTCTGAGCTAATACATTCTCGAATTGCGAGTTTCTTTTTTCTTACGTGTGTCTCGGCAACATCAGTAGCATTTAGGGATCAGCAAGACTAATTTTTAACTATAAAACCATCATTGTTGTAGAGTTAAAACTTCGATTGACTTTGCCTTCTTTAGAAGAACTTAAACATAGTGTTTGCAGATTGAAATTCTATGGAGGCAAGGATTAGATAGTCTAACAGAGAGTCTGGGAAGAAAAAAATTGATGGAAAAAAAAGAGTGAATGAATGAATGGCTGAACTAAGTGATTCATTCACATATCTGACTTAAAAATACAGCTATTTGTGACTTCTCTTTCTTAGGGAATTGGGATGTAGTAACATCAACTGAAGGTGTAATTATAACCATAATCAGCAAATACAAAGACTCACAATAGACTTTATTTATGTGTGTCCACCAGCCACTTAGAGCATGTTTTTGATTTTCTAATTACATGAGCTAATTGGTGAATCACATTTTATTGTTTTACCACATTACCAAACAGCCCTAAACCAAATTTGATTTTCTGGGCTTCAGCAACTTAATGACTCATAAAGAGGACTTGATGAGGTTAGAAAGCTTTAGCAGCTCTACGGAGGTTTTTGTTCTTCACGTGTAAAAATATAAAACAAAACTCAAATTCCCTGTATGTGTGTTTTCATATTCATTCTTTTTGTTTGTTTTTATAACTTTGTTGAATTAATAGAGGGAGGGCAGAAAGAGAAGGCTGAATGAAAGTGGTGTGTTTAAATTCTCTCAGCATGGCTCCTTGAAGTTTTTCTTTGCTTCAGTGTTTCTCTAGAGTGAAGCCCTCACATTGTTGAAGTGCAGCAAACTGGTAAGGAGGAAATGACTTCAAAGAGAAGAAAACAAGCTTCTGATATTACAATCTAAAGGCTCAGTGTGAAGGAAATTCTGTTAGGTAGTGCTTAAAAGACAAATACATTTTAGTGGCACATACTGCATAGTTGAGGTCTACGAAAATCTTTGCTTATATATTTCCTTTGTTTTTAAAACATTTTAAATATATTTTTATTGATGTTTAGAGAGAGGGAAAGGGGAGGGAGAGAGAGAATAATTGATGAGAGAGAAACATTGATTGGCTGCCTCCTTCATGCCCCACGCTGGGGATTCAGCCCACAACCCGGGCATGTGCCCTGACTTGGAATTGAACTGGGATGTCTTAGTGCATGGGTCGATGCTCCACCACTGCGCCACACTAGCTAGGCTACATTTCTATGATCATACATATTGACTTTTAGATCCTAGAAGTATTAGATATAAATATCCTAATTAGTGTTCAGATGTTTTCTGGTCAGTTCAATGAACTATTACAGGCTTGTCCAGTATTTACTTCATGGGTCTTCTAGTTTTCAACACAAGAAAGTAACATCATTTACCTAATTGAATAGTATCCAGGATGTTTTCATATAAAGGGACAATGCCATCCGGGTTCAGATGTAACCTTGTTTTGTTGTTTTTGTTGTTGTTGTTGTTTTTTAAAAAAGCATCCATGACAACAGAATTTAGTAAAATTATAAAGATGTGAAAGGTTTTCAGCATAGGTAAAGCAATAATTCAACCTTTAGTTGAGGAACATTTAAAACATGCTATCATAAGAGCCAGTGTGGGAGTTCAGGAAAGACATTTAAGAGGTCCTAATGTTTATTCTTTCATTACTAGAAGAGCATGATCTATGTTCTGCCTAAGGACCCCTAAGACAAGAATTCCTACAACCTTCCTTGGCAAAGACTTTGGAGGAAAAAATAAGAAAGAAGAACTAACAATACCTCCATTTAAGACATTAATAAAAATTTGTGCCTCTTCAAACGAGTACACCAATTCAATATTCTTTAAATATGTTTCCACATTTATTTAAAGCAGTGGTTGTTTATTAAGTGGTAAAGAGCCAAGAGGTATGAACAGTAATTCCTCCTCACCATAATTTTATGTATTCTCAACAAAACAAAAGAACCTCCATCATCTGGGGATTTTACAATTTAGTGTTTGAATTTGTTTGGTGGTCTTACTCTACTCATCAATTTATCAATTTATGCCTTTCAATTCACAAAATTCTCTTCCTAAAACGAGTTCTACCAATTTTTTTTTATTTTGCTATTCTTGACCAGTAATGTTTCCCCTGGTATTTAAGTACCTGAGTAATGTTTAACGCCCCTACAGTGTGGGGCCTGGGCAGCTGCAGTTCGGGTTTGTTACCCAAGCTCTGGTCATGACCATCACCTACAGCCTCTTTTCCGCCTTAGTGCTGGAACAATGAGAGAGCTGGTAGTTCTGTGGACATGGAAGGTCAATAAAGTAGATGGAATTTCCCAGTTTTCAAAAATCTGTTTTTCTTCAAATACATGATTTTTCTGAACCTAATGGTTCTGTGGTGACAGCTGGTAGGTTTCTATGGTGGCCAGGAAATCAAATTAATGCCACACATTATCCTGTACTGTTCTGGGCATGTAGCCTTCCTGGCATCATCGGGAAGTAAAGACAAGAGAATGACCCACTCAAATTCAAACTCAGTATTTTAAGTTTTAATTTCATAAACTTTGTGGATGCATCACACAATTTTTCCTCTCTGACAGCCTTTAGTCAATTTCACTGCCCCTTTTTTCCTTTCGCACTATAGTAACCACTATAATTGATAATATAATTTGATTAAGTTGTATTTCTAACTCTTAAAAAATGTTTTTCATGAATAACACGTGAATTATTTCATATTTTAGTACTCTTTAATTGGATTCTTATGTAACGATTTCTCTAAATTTTTGTTCTTTGTCACATTTGAAATTTTATTAAAGCTAACAGCATATTAAAATCTGAGAAGAATAGATTTTTATACATCCCCACATCACATATTGTTGTAACAAGTGCTAAAACAGGAATATCAAGCTTCTTAAGACTAAAAATATTTCCACTCAATGAACAATTATTGAGCATAAATGATGTGTTACGTGGTATGACGGGGACTGAGAGAATACAGATTTTAAGACATGATCCCTATTTTAAGAAACATACAGTTCTCAAAGAGGTACCAAACACAAACATATTAAGGCCTCAGAGAAGTGTGGTATCCAATATGCAAAATAAAGAGGTGGACGAGAGCCCCATGTTTCCACATGTAAGATATATACAGGTATATTTAATATTTGTTGTATATAGTAAATCCTCATTAATGTCTTACGGAAAGCAAAAGGACATATAACAAAACCAATTTTGCCACAGGTAACTGGTATAAACAAGAGCTAATACTATCTCATCAATGTTATAACAAAATGATGTTGAATTAAATGACATTATTTGAGGACCTTCTGTACATAGATTTAATTCCTTAGCAGTACATCATAAGTAATGTATTCATTTTGCCCTTTATTATAAGTAATTATGATATAATAAGCACAACTTGTCTCTGAATCAGTTCTAGCTACTTACTCTGTAGCATCTTTGCCACAAACATTTCCATGGCACAATTAATTGGCCATAGGTATTTGTTTCCATAAAAATGACAAAATAACTGGTTGACAGTTTGGGGTGTTTTTTGTATGTTTATTTGGTTTCATTTTTCCATTGAGGAATCAATCAACCAAGTTTGGCTGATTTAATGTATTTAAGCCAGGTGTCAGTTTGGTTTCATTTCTCCGCTGAGGAAATCCTTGCACCTACACCCATAAGTCTTAGCTCTGCCAATGGTCTGTACAGTGATAAGTAGGTATGGTGGTAGTTGTGGTTCTAAAATAGTTAGCATTTCTTCCAAATGATGATGATTTGTCCCAAGAGTTGGTTTCTTATTTTGAAACGCACGTTGTGGGAAGAAAGAGAGGTCAAAGACCCTCTTTTAGGACGCAGATTTAGCTGAACCCACATTTCTCATAGAATAAGCAAAGTGCTTAGCTACAATGCACAAAATAAAATTAATTATTTGAACAGTTTTGCCATGAAACTACACACATTTTAAATAAAGTCACTTTAATTTTGTTATTCATTTTTTCATGTTTCATTATGTCCTTTTATTTGTTGTAATTTCATCTTTTTTCCCCACAGAAAAATTGCCTTAGAGCCATTAGTTATGGGGCAAAAATGCCTGTGGCAAAGATGTCTATAGCAAAGATGCTTCTGGTGAAAATACTGGACATACTTTGAATGTCACAGTCTTATTATACTATAAAGCTACTGTTGGACTCTGGGAAGAATGTGATGATCATAGAGACTAGGGGGTCTGGTTTCCATGGCCTCTGGTCACTCCCAGAGCAAGACAGGGCCCGTGTCACTCTGCTTCGTCTATGGCTATAGCATATACCACAGTGTCTAGCATTCAGATGCACAGCGACTATGTGAGTGAGGAAATAGAAAAATGAAAGAATCAATAAAGAAGATTTGTTGCATGGGTAAAAGTTGATGCTCTCAAAGAAGACCCTGTTTCCTGTGGGGATGCGTTTCCTACAGGGTTCGGGCCTTGCACACTTCCAGCTTAGGTATCTTCACTTCTGAGATCAGACCAGCTCTTCCCAGGCATCCTTACTGCACAGAGTCACAGCCATCATCAAGTGGACCAGCAACTCTACACACACGCGCGCACATACATTTGCATTCCTCCTACTTAGTATCTTGCCAATGTTTCCTTCTCTTTTATTGGAGGACCTTTTACAACAAACACATCAGGATATTTCAGGCCCCTTACACCTGAATCTCCTCTGCATATTCTTATGCTCAGTAGGTAAGAACATAGGTTCCAGAGGGGCAGAGGGGTTGGGGCGGCGGGGGGGGAGGCGGGGGGGGGGGAGACACAGATTTGAATCTTAATCCCAATATTTATGAGATGTTCAAATGTAGGCAACTTTCTTAATTTCTCAAAACCCTAATTTTCTCATATGTAGACTGGTACTAACAAGTACTTCCCTCATATAGTCATTGTGAGGATTAAATTAGATAATTTCTATGTAAAACATTTAGCACACATCTTCAAGAGATAAAGAAATTTAAGCTATAATACCATACAATTCTCTTCATGAAATTGGAGGAATAAATGAGATTACACATTATGAACTGCATGGCACATAGTACGTCTTTAACATTGAGAGAAATTGCAATTAGTTCTGGATTACCAATCTGCAAGGGTCACAGCTTTATTTGATCAAATATGGAATGCTTGCTAATTTCCTCAACAATGTAAAATATCACTTAATAAGCAAACAAACTTTCTTTATAGAATCTACTAAAAACCTTTCCTAACCCAAACACTTCTTTCCTATACTGCCTTGCGAATAGGAATTATCTTTCCCAAATCAGGTCAGTGTGGTCTTCACTCAGAGTATTACTTCAATCGGACTTCCTCCTAGACTTTTCTCCACTCCCTCTTGCATTTTCTTTTAAACATTCTCTAGTCAGCATCGACCACTAAGTTGTTCTACTATTGACCTCACCTCCCTAAAGCTGCTCGTATTGCATTCCCTCCTTCACTGTCTCATGAGAACAAAGATTCTATGATACTCATTTTTGTTCCATGGTAGCTTTGGCACCATGCCTCATTCATAGCAGGTCTCCAGAGGAATCTTTAGAAACAAGTCACCTGAGAACTCCAAACATCGAATTATCATTAAACTCTTCAATCTTCAAGTAAGTTAGGCAGCCCTTCACCACTGCTCTCGTTTCCTATAAAATAAGGCTTGAATTAACCCCTCCATCTCAGGAATTTTTTTTGCCTGCATTGCTAATAACAAATTAAAACATTAATCTTTATTGAGCACCTATGATGTGTTAATGATAATGCCAGAGAAACAAAGACAAGTGAGACACAGCTCTTGCCCTCAAAGAATCAGTCTTGCAGAAGGACACAAATGAATGGAAACATGTGACAAAGTGGTATGGGTGCTGTGACAATTGTCTGTAGATGAGAGTAGCTGCAGAGGGGACGCAGAGGAGGTGATTTCACCTAGAGAGAGTCAGAAAAGGCTTCATAGAGAAGGTGGCGTGAACTGGATGTTTTCATGGGCAGGTGCTCATCAGAATGGGTTGGAAAGAGAGAGGACGGCCAAAGCAGAGGGAGCAGCATTAACTACTTCTGCAGTGTGCTTTGCTGAAGAGACCACTGGGCTTCGCATCAGAAGACCTGTGTTACAATCCTCATCCCATGGTTTGACATGCTGGTAACCTTGGAAAGGGCATAGTGCTTTAATTTTTTAAAAATGATGTTGTAGAGAGAAAGGAAGGGAAAGAGAGAGAGAAACATCAATGTGAGGAGCATCGATTGGCTGCCTCCCGCACGCCCTCTACTGGGGATCGAGCCCGTGTGCCCCGAGTGGGAATTGAACCAGGACCTCTCAGTGCATGGGTGGAAGCTCAATCCACTGAGCCACACCAGCTGGGCTGGTGCTTTAATTTTTTATGCAGACAGATAATTTTTGAGGTCCCTCACAGTTCTGATCTAGCATCAGTGTTTTCTTCCTGTTTAAATCATATTTACTTTGTCACTGTAATCAAGGTGCACCTGCGCAACTTTTATTATGAATTTTTCTATTAACTTCTGTTCCAAAGATCTCAATCCGCAATCTGCAATCCTACCAACTGGTAGCTCTCTAAAGTCCATGAATGTCTGCTATGTCTCTTCTCCTTAATCTGTGAGGTTACCCATCAGGGAGGAAACTAATCGGAAGTATCACCCCCCTCTCCTTAGCTCCATGCAAGGACATCACCAGTAGTCTCATCCCTACTCTACTCCTCAAAGATCTCAAGGTAGTTTTTTCTTTTTTAAAGAGGAAAAAAAGCTAAGGGAGTTTGCTCTACTGTAATCCAAAAGAAAGAAAAACTCGAGAAGGCTGATGTTCATTGTCACCATCTTTTCATCACATGTAAGTTTAAATGCCTCTAGTGAATGGATGAAAAACAATAAGGTGCTGAAAAAATTAAAGTCCATCAACCAGCATGGCAACTCTAATCAGGACGAGAGCATCATTAGGCAGCGTCTGGGGTTTCAGCACACAACTAAGCTGTGCAGTACTTTCTGCTACTAACAAATGCCCCTTCCCCCAGACTATCTCCACTGCCTAAAACTGTGCCCTCTGTTCATATGAAGAGCAATTGTAACAGAGAAATGAAAATCTTAGTTTCTGGAATCCAAAAGGACCGAATTCCAATATCAGTTCTGTCATTTACAAGCTATTAGGATTTATTTTTGTTATAGGTTATACACACTTGTATAAATGTCAGTATTGTTCATTTAAACACTTAGAAGCAAAAGATTTTCTGTTTAAGCTTTGTAAAGCACCTGTTTTAATCTGAGCTATTCATCTTGTTATTTTTATTTTATTCAGTTATAATGAGTCTGTTTAAAAATGCAGTTTTATAAGGAGCTAATCATAGTATTTCTTACTCTCAACAAACACTCTCAAACTATAAAAATAATTATTGACATCCTCAGTTAAGATTCTAATTTTTGAAAGAGCACTGTTCTTATTATTCAATTAAATGTGTTATATAAGTAAACCCTGATTTCAATTTATAACTTCTAATCTTAATTATTCAAATTTCTGAGCTCAGTGAACTGCTAAATCATAGTTCCAACTAAATAAAAATAATCAGTATCCTATAATCTGTTCCATTCTTAAACAATTTTCTTTTGACTTTGTTATTTTCTCTGCCTTTGCTATTGAGACTTTATAACACACAGAAAAGTGGGCCTAGAAAAGTGATCATAGACAGTGACTATTGTGTGTGGTTGTTTTTTTTTTATTTAATTATAAACCAGTTTTTTAAATTAAGTAACTTTTTGCCAGAAAATTTTTAATAATATTATTTATTTATTTATTTTTGTATTTCTGCCAAGAGAAATCAAGGAAAATATCTTAGGATTCTTAGATGTGCAAAAAGAAAGTCATTTCATATATGCAAAGTTGTTTGGTTACAGGCTTCTGTAATGAGAAAAAAATACAGTCACTTAATAAGTTCAGAACTGGATTTGCCTCTGATTTGGAAAGGGCCCATTTCTTCCCAGCTTTGCTTCTTGCTTTGTGCCATATGCTGGATGGTGTAGTAACAGGTGGTTTTATTGCTTTCATTTGGTTCCAGCCTGAGACAGGCTGCTTTGTTCTTTGGGTTTAAATATTCCGTAAGTTTGAACATGCTCTTTGAGAGAAGAAAATGGTGTTGAGAACACAATTAATTCATGGTTGTAAAGGCATCATAGTACACCAAGTTTTTGTCCTAGCAAGCCCCTCTCGCCCTACCACTCACCAAATCACTTGGTCAACTGCAAGCAAAATGTTCAAGAAAATTAAGAACTCAAATCACATGGCTAAAGATTTAGAGAAACAACCAAATGAATACTGAACCATTAAATGAGACTTCACAAATAGGATAATAAAAGCAGATAGCCAAGAGTATTTTCACTTCACTTGGGTATAATACAACTATAGTGTTAGACAGAATATCAATGTCATCTATTTCTTCATCCTCAACTTCTCTCCTCAAACCCCTGCAATCTTGCTTGTGTTCCAGCACCAAAAAAAACTCTTACGAATTGACAAAAACTTTCCCACATTTGAACACAATGATCTTCTCCTTGATTCACCCTGCTTTTCATGCAGCATTTGACACACTTGCCAGATAGGAATGTTCACCAAGGTCTGCCCCTGTTGTTATACAATATTTATCTGAGTTTTCATCTCATCCAACTTCTATTTTCTAAGTAAATGCCCTAGTATCACTCCAGTACCGACTCTAAAACAGAAATAATCATCTTGCCTAATTCTAGCCATCATTTGCTCCAGCCTACTGTATATGCTTATTAAGGGAATCCAATTTTTCATGTACATTCTTCGTATGTGTTATGAACACCCAACATCCTATTTCTAGTCCTTATTACTTTCTTAAGACCATTGATATAATTTCTTAAAAATATTTTTGCCTCAATCGTTTTTTCATATGTCTATTTTTTGAGATTTTTCTTCCTAAAGAGCAATGTTTTCACCATGTAAGTTTGCTGCTCAAGTAGCTTTCAATAATTCTTCTTTACTCTTAAAGAACATTCCAGATCTTCCACCTGCTGTCCTCATCCTACCTTTGTAGCTACCGACCCTACTTCTTCTAAAATGTTTTCTAGCCATGTAACTGTGCTGAACTTATATATAAAGAACCTCCTTTCTTTGGTGTCTTTATGAATGCCATATACTCTACCCCAAGTGTCTTTATTTAATCTATGCTTATTAAAGTCCTAATTAATTTAGAGACAATATTTTGGAATGCCTAGACTGTCCTAAGTGCTGTTAGGTCCTAGGAATGCTGTAGTAAATGACACAAAGACTTGTCTTCATGGAGCCAGATTCTATCAGGGGAAGTGTCAGCCAAAGGCTGTCTATTCCATAAAGTCAAAAATTGTTTTCTTGTCAGTCCTTGAAAATCATCACTCTATTGTCTATAATTCTCCCCCAAAGCTAATAACAATAATTATTATTACTGCTGCTTCTGCTGCTTTCTGTTAAGAATCTCTATACACCAGGAACTATCATAAACTGATTTAATAATTACAATAATCCTGAGAGCTAGACATTTTAACGTTGATTTTACTATTGAGGAAGCCAAGTTTCCAAGTTAAACAAACTCCCGAAGGCTTATACAGCTGTAAACAACAAGAAACTAGGATTATCTTTTTCATCCTTCTCGTCACTTAGTGGTGGGAAGGATGTGCTCAATACAACATTTTTCACTTTACTTTCACTGTTGACACTATTACAAATCTCTGCATTTTCACCCCCTTTGCCCACCTCCCCTACCCTTGACCTCCCTTCCCTCTGGCCATCACCACACTGTTGTCTGTGTCTCTGGGCTATGTATATATGTTCTTTGGCTAATCCCTTCACCTTCTTTCATCCAGTCCCTCCCCTTCTCCCCTCTGACAGTTGTCGGTCTGTTCCATGCAGCTATGCTTCTGTTTCTATTTTGTTCATTAGATTCCACAGATAAGTGACAGCATAAGGTATTTGTCTTTCATCGACTGGCTTATTTCATAATAATCTCAATAAAAATTTGTTGAATAAAATTAAAGAATGAGAGCCGGTAAGGTGAGCGAAAGAAATGGCAGTATTTTGTGTTTTAATCAAGGAAAGTCTGATGTTAAAGCACTAATTTTTCCTCCTGGTCATTCACAGCATAGTCACTCTCTTACTACACAGTTGTCTTCCTCAGGGCCCAGCTCCTCAACTTTCCTTTCCTAAAAGACTGTCCTCCTGCTCAGATGAGCTACTATCTTTTAAATATTTTTTATCTGTGGCACCTATCATAATAATATAATAATAAATACTCATAGCAGCCATTTAAAAATACTTATTGAAGAAATAAATCCATTGAAGCTTATGTTAAAGCATTCTTATTTGCTATAAATCTTTAAAATCCCTTTGTACTCAAAAGTCCTTGCCATTGTCAGTTTCCAAAGGAGTGAACTGCCTTAATTTCTCTGATCATTTTACTTCGAACCTTGCTAACAATAAGCTGTCTCCCTTTTCATCTGACTATAGGTCACCCTTTCAGCAGCCTTCAAGATCAATCCATCAATCAACAAATTTTTATTGAGTGACTATCCCCACCTTCTTTGCTAACTCCTATGATCTCTTTTCATCTGATTTAAAAAGCACATCGCTATCTTGACAATTTTGGAAAAGAGAGACAGTGCCCCATCACCCTGCTAATTCATCTGCTCTTTCATCAAGATCACATGAAGACATTTTTAAAGTTCTGTGTGATTCTGTAAAAATGCTTTGGGCTACTTATTACAAAAAAGGTCAACTCAATCTTTCTGCGTAAGATGCTAAGGAAAAACATTCTGCTGCTTTATTTTATTTCACCTTTCTCAAAGTACCTTAGGATCATGACAGGGAGCTAATTACTAACGTTGTTTCTATCCTACCCCACCCCCCAAACTGCCTCACCTTACCACTGATACAATCTGGAGACTGTAAAGTCTCAAGCTGTTTATATGTAACTTCTTTCAGATTATGCTAACAACGGTATTAATAATTTACATATTATTTTCACATACATTATTGTATTTGCTACTTATAAGCATTCTATGTGAATAGATATTACTATTCTTTCAATTTTATAGATGAACCAACAGCTCAGAGATGGTAAATGATTTGTTCAAAATTGTTCAGCTAGCAATGCAGGTGTTTTGATGTGAATCTAGATCTTTTGGACTCGGAACCTAGAGCTATTTCGACTATATTATGCTGCTCAGTGTCCCTACAGAGGACTTTAGTTACCCTATTTTCTACTGTTAGATTCAATGAACTTAAATCAGATAGAAGTATATAGTGATAAAAATATAAACAATGTATTTTCAAAGAAAAATTTTGAGGTTCAAATTTCTACATCTATATCACTGCTTTTCAGACCAGATATCCTGGAGTTTAGTAGGTGTTATGCATACTGAATTTATGGCCATGACAACAGCTGTCACTACAGGGAGCTCTGGACAATGAATTGGATACATCAAATCTCTCCATCTCTGGACACTTGTCTGCCCAGCCCTCCGGGGTTTTAAGTGTTCTGCCACAGTGCCACCTGGGAAGCTGAGAGGATACACTCCAAACAGTGCATGATTATCTAAAGGTCACTGCTGCTGCTGGTTTTTGTTTTTGTGTTTATTTTCTTTTTTCTTAATCCTCACTTGAGGACTTTTCCCCCATTTTTTGTTCAGATAGAGTGGGAGGGAGAGAGAGGATGAAAGAGAGAGAAACATTGACGTAAAAGGGACACATCGAGTGGCCGCCACCCACACGACCCGACCAGGGCTGGGACAAACTGCAACCAAGGTACGTGCCCTTAGTGGAAACCGAATCTGGGTCTCTCTAGACCGTAGCCGACTCTCTAACCACTGAGCAAAACCGGCCAGGACTTGTGTTTATTTTCAAATATCCTCTTGAAACAAGAAGACTCAAAAGGGTACCAGCATAAATCTTCCTTTATATTAAGTTAAATAAATTCCGTGAACACCTTAAGTATAAGAAACCAATATTAATTAATCAGACAGAAAATCTTGGGTGGAAAGCATCAAGGATCAAAGGCAGTTGGTAGAGCTGGGAGAAGATATGGAACGAATTTAAATTATACTATCGTCATACTGTTGCTTTTCCTAATGACCATGCCTAGGATGCACTTGCTTGCCACGTTTTCCCTGTATGATTTCTATTTATCCTTCCAAAAAAAAAAAAAAACTAATTCTTCTCTCCTTCAGGCTATCTAATGCTACCATAAACCCTGCTTTCTTTCCTTAGCTCTTGGACACAGACGTACATGAGCCAGGATGTGCTAATGCTGTTTCTCTGTGCCTACACAGTACCTGAGCAGATCTTTGCCCTGATTGTATAATGTGTTGGCTACCCACACTTTTTCTGAGTTGGCTGTAGACCAGCCTTGCATAAAATGTTAAAAATAGTTCTCTAGAGGAAAGAAAATTAATATATGTCAGAAAAACTAATCTACATTAAAAAAATAATATCAGAGTATGAATAAGTAAAAAACTTTTTATATTTCTTATTTTTAATTGACAATTGTTTAAATAGTAATATCAACAATATATTTGAGTATGTATGTGTGTGTACATATATGTATGTGTGTATATATATGTATGTATATAGATACATATATATATACACACACATATATATATACCCTTATATATAAGTAAAATGAATGACAGCAATAATACAAGAGATTGAAAAAGGAATTAGGAATATATTGTTATTATTAAGTATTTATACTACCCATGAAGCAGTATAGTGTTATTTGAGAGTGAATTAAATTAGTAAGTATATAGTGCAAACTCTAAGGCAACAAGTAAAAGACTGAGTAAAATTGACACACTATAAAATGAGAAAAATGGAATTAGATAAAATGCTTCATTACCTGCCCCCGCAATAAAAGACATGAATTGTTTGGAAAAAAAAAAAAAAAGTACACATAACAAGGGAAACAAATAGAAACCAGGGGAAATATGGAATATATTAATTCAACTATATAATCAACTTTAATATCAATGGTATAAATGTACCTATTAAAAGACAGAGATTGTCACAATGGATCAAATAACAAGACCCAACTATATATTGTCTACAAGAAATCCACCATTGCCCTGGCCGGTTTGGCTCAGCGGTTAGAGCATCGGCCTGCGGTCCTGAGAGACCCGGGTTCGGTTCCCGCTAAGGGCACGTACCTCGGTTGCAGTTTGTCCCCGGCCCTGGTCAGTTGTGCGGGTGGCAACCACTCGATGTGTCCCTTCACATCGATGTTTCTCTCTCTCTGTTCCTCTCTCTCCCTCCCACTCTACTTGAACAAAAAATGGAAAAATGTCCTCGGGTGAGGATTAAAAAAAAAAAAAAAAAAAAAAAGAAATCCACCATACATATAAAGACACATGTTAATTAAAAGTAAAGGGATGGATAAAGACATACCATGCTAACACTAATCAAAAGAAAGTGAGAGTGGCTACCTTAATTTCAGACAGAGCAGACTTCAGAGTGATAAAAATTATTATGAACAATAAAATACACTACATATTGAAAAAGAGGTCAGTATATCAAGAAGATATAACAACTCTTAGATATAACAACTCTTAGTGTGTATGTGCTTAGTAACAAGAGTATAAAAATACATGAGGCTAAAACTGGTAGCACTTAAGGAAAAAAAATTAATTTACTATTATAATTGGATACTTTGACATTTCTCTATAAGAAATGAAGAGATTCAGCAGGCGGAATATCAGTAAGGCCATAGTTTAACTCAACAGCACCATTAATCAACTGGATTTAATTAACATCTATAGACTAACATCCAGTAATAGCATACTACACATTCTTTTGAAGCTCAAATGGAACATTTACCAAGAAAGACCACATATGGGCCATAAAGCACACTTGAACAGTTTTAAAAAATAGAAACCATACAATGTGTGAGACCACAATGTAATTAAACTAGAAATTAAGAACAGAAAGGTAGTTGGAAAATCCCAAAATATTTGGACATTAAACAGCATGCTTCTAAATGACACATGGGGCAAAGGAGAAATCTCAAGAAAAAAAGATACTTTAAACTAAATGATGCAACTTAGAATTTGTGGAATACAGTGAAAACAGAGCTGCAAAAGAAACCTACATAGCATTTAATGCATATATATATATATATAAAAGGAACTACAATCAATAATCTAAGTTTCCACCTTTGAAAACTAGAAAAATAAAAGCAAATTAAATACAAAGTAAGCAGCAGAAAATAAGTAAAACTAGAGCAATAGTCAATGAAATTGAATGAAAGGAAATCAATAGAGAAAATCAATGAAAACAAAAGACAACTCTTTGAAAAAATCAATAAGTGTCTAGCCAGCCTAAGTAAAAAAAAGAGGTTATACAACATATTAATATCATAAAGGAAAGAGGGAACATTAATACAGATCCCATGAACATTAAAATAATAAAGAAATATTATGAACAACTCACTGTACCAAAATCTGATAAACCAAATAAAATGAACCATTTCCTTGATAGGTGCAATCTGAAGAAATTCACAAAACAAGAAATAGACAATCTCTATTCACAAAATATCTATTAAAGAAATTGAGAACTAAGAATAGATTTACCATATGACCCAGCAACCCCTCTTCTAGGAGTCTACCCCTAAAACTTGAAACCATTTACTCACAAAGATACATGCACCACTATGTTTACTGCAGCATTTTCATGGTGGCCAACACATGGAAACAACTGGACTGTCCTTCAACAGATGACTGGAGAAAATGATGTGGTACATATGTACAATGAAATAGTATGCAGCCATAAGGAAAGAAGAAATACTGTCATTTGTGACAACATGGATGGATCTTGAGAATATCATGCTAAGAAAAATAGACAGAAAAGTTAAGAGCCATATGATTTTATTCATATGTGGGATATAAATCTGAAAGCAACAAATGAACAAACAAGAAAAGCAAACAAAAATCTATATATACAGATAACAGTATGGTGGTTATCAGAGGGAAGGGGGAGGGGGATAGCATAAGGTAAAAGAGATCAAACATATAGTGATAGAAGAAGATATGACTTTTGGTGGTGAGCACACAATGTAATATACAGATGATGTATCATGGAAATGTACACTTGAAACCTATATAATTGTATTAACCAATGTCACTTCATAAATTTAATTTAAAAAATTGAATCGATAATTATTAACATTCCAAAACAGAAAGCACTAGACTCAGATGGGTTCACTGGTAAATTCTACCATATATTTAAGGAAGGAATTATATCAATACTCTAAAATCCTCTCCAGAAGATAGAAGTGAAGAGAACAATCCCTAAATCATTCTATGAGGCCATTATTATCTTAACCAAAACTAGAAAAATACATAACAAGAAAACTACAGACTAATACCTCTCATGAACTAGATGTGGAAACTCTCAATTGTTATGTATATCTTATCATTGTCATCTTCATTGTACTTTTAATAATTATACTATATTGTAATTATCTATACTTCAATACTTCATTAGACTTCAAGGTCGCCACAGGCAAGAATCATGTCTTATTTAATCTTTCTATATACAGTACTTAGCAGGGTATCTGGCACACAGTAGATATTTAATACATATATGTTAAATTGGACTTTGTCAAACTCAAACCCACCAGGTTGGGAGAAATCCTAGGGGTTCTTAAATCAGCTTCAGGAGCTCACAGAATTTTATATATATTAGGTGAGTATATGCTGCCTATAGACAGTTGTTCCTACCTAGATCACAGTTGAATTTATGGAATACAAATAAAAAAATTATGTATCTTCTGCCAGTTTTTAAATTTGATCATTTGTTTTCTTGGTGTTCAGTGGTATGAGTTCTTTGTAAATTTCAGATGTTAACTCCTTATCAAATGTATCATTGGCAAATATCTTCTCCCAACTGGTAGCCTGTGTTTTTATTTTGCTGATGGTTTTCTTTGCTGTGCAAAATGTTTTAGTTTGATGTAGTACCATTTTTTTTTGTTCTTTTGTTTCCTTTTCCCAAGGAGACACATCTAAAAAAAAAAAATATTGCTAAGAGTACTTAGACTTTATTGCCTATGATTTCTTCTAGGAGTTTTATGGTGTCAAGTTTTACATTTAAGTCTTTAATTCATTTTGAGTTTATTCTTGTATATGGTGTAGGAAAGTGGTCCAGTTTCATTTTTTTACATGTGTCTGTCGAGTTTTTACACTAATATTTATTGAAGAAACTCTTTTTACCTCATTGTGTATTTTTGCCTCCTTTGCCATAGATTAATTGGCCATACAAGCATGATTTTATTTCTGAGCTCTCTATTCTGCTGATCTATTTGTATAATTTTAAGCCAGTACCATGCTCTTTTGATTACTAAAGACTTATAGTATTGTTTATTATCAGATAGTACAATACCTCCAACTTTGTTCTTCTTTCTCAAGGTTGTTTTGGCTATTTGGGGGTCTTTTGTGATTCCATATAAATTTTCAGATTATTTGTTCTAATTCTGTGAAAAATGCCATTGGTTGGTTGGTTATTTATTTATTTATTTATATTGTTGAAAGTATTACAGATGTCCTTCCTTTTATCTCTATTGACCCCTTCCTTCCCGCTCCCGCCCCCTTCCTACTTTCCCCAAACTAATGCCTGTGTCCATTGGTTGTGCATATATGCATATAAGCTCTTTGGTTTATCTCTTCCCACCTTCCCACCCTCAAATCCCTCTGAGGTTTATCAGTCTGTTCCCTACTTCCATGACTCTGGATCTATTTTGATTGGCAGCTTATTTTGTTCATTATATTCCACAAATAAGTGAGATCATGTAGTACTTGTCTTTTTCTGTCTGGCTTGTTTCACTCAGCATCATACTCTCCAGGTCCCTCCATGTTATCTCATTGGTACTTTAATACTGAATTGTATCTTTAGATTGTTTTTGGTAGTATAGACATTTTAACAATGTTGATTCTTCCTACCAATAAAAATAGTATATATTTCCATTTATTTGTATCTTCTTCAATTTCTTTCTTCAATGTCTTATAATTTTCCAAGGACAGTTTGTTTGTTTTTCCTTCTTGATTAAATTTGTTCTTAGGTATTTTATTTTCTGTTGCAATTTTATTTATTTTTATTTTTTTCCTCCAATTTTTATTAATTTATTTTGGTTACAGATATCCCCCCCCCGACTCCCTTCTCCTCATCTCGCTCCCCACCCCCCAGCATTGTTGTCTATATCCATTGGTTATGCATACATGCATAAAGTTCTTTGTTTCATCTCATCCATCCCCCCCTGCACCCCTACTCTGAGGTTTATCAGTCCAAACCATACTTCTTTCTATTTTGTTGTAATTTAAAATGAGATTATTTTCTCAATGCCTATTTCTGATAGTTTGTATTTTTCTATTAAGGGGTTAATATCCAAAATATATAAGGAACTCATATGACTTAACACTAAAAATATTCCTTAAAAATGAATAGAGGACTTGAGTAGACACTTCTCCAAAGAGGACATACAGATGGCCAATAGACATATGAAAAGATGCTCAACATCACTACTCATCAAGGAGATGCAAATTAAAACTACAATGAGATATCTCATACCTGTCAGAATGGCCATTATAAATAAAAAACAAGTGTTGGTGAGGATACAGACAAAAAGGAGCCCTAAGTTTCCCTTTCATATATTATTATTTAAATTTTAATAATTTATATATAAATTAATCTTCAAATATATAAATTAATTATATATACAATTAATCTTAAATTGTAGAAATTTCCTTCTGAAGTCAAGTAACAAAATGATAGAATTCTTTCTTTCTAAAAATTGGTAAGAACAGAGCTGGTGTATCCTTATTATATTCATTATCTTTATTATACCTTTCCAGATATCTAGGCTCACAAAAGAAGTCAAATAAAATGCAGTTCCTATTTTCAGAGTATGCATTTGGTTTTAAAGGCCTCTTGAGAGTGGTTTGTCAATTTTCTTTGAAATCAAAGGGTTTATAAAGATTCAGAAGCAATGTACTTGTATAGATTTTGTCCCTTATCATCACAAGAAATAAAGGAAGCCTTCCTCTTGTTTGAGCTATAAATCAAAACTTAGGACTATTTTACCCAACTGCTGTTATGGAATTTGGGCATTTTAAAACCAAAAGAGGAAATACATTTTACATCAATGAGAAGTCATTTTTTTCCTATGTTGATAAAAAGAAATTTAAAGCTTTAAGAGAAATTTTCCCTTGGTGGTAAATACGCCTGGTATTGTCATCAGCAGACTCTGCCCCTATGAGCATTAACCCAGGTTTTTAAAAAAAATTAAAAAAAAAGATGACTGCTTTACATTTCTTGTCTGTTAGAGCCAATGACAGGCATTTTCTTGGAGGGTTTATGGAAAAGACCTAGAGTTCTTTGGACTGCTTAAAACAATTAATTGATGCAATAGGAATGTTCCTTTTATAATATATATGCTTTATTTAAACATAGGATTAAAAAACAGCAAGTACCCCACATAAGGCAAATTGCTTTGGCAATGTGGCATGCATCCTCTAGAAGAGATCTTTAGAAAAACTAAAATGTAACCACTACTAGCTAAAATCTTTGCAGACTGCCCACACTTTTCAACTTTCCCCATATCAAATAGGATACAATTATTGTTGCTGGGTTCCAGCTAACATTCAAATTCATTTAAAATGCAGATTCCTCTCAACTTGCCAATGTCCAAATGTGCAAGCAGTCTAATGAGAACAACCCTTTGGACCAAGGATTTACATAATATCAGAAAAAAGCTTTAGGGATCTTGAGGAAGCTACTTAGATTTAAAAATAAAGCAGGTATGTGGACATGTTTATGTGGGGGTAGATACACGAGAAAACATTTGAATAACCAATCTCAAATCTGAATTTTAGAGACTTAACAATTTAGAATTTTTTAACCTCTCAATTACAGTTACATTTTAAAATTTTATTTTTTCCCATCATTCTTTATCCCTATGCCTTCTTCCAACTCCACCTACCCCCAAGCCCCCACCATCACCACACTGTTGTCTGTGTCCATGAATCATGTTTTAATAATAGTATCTCAAGGTGTTCTAACATATACTATCACTATAAGATAAGCAAAGGTTTTATCCCCCCTTTAAATATGAAGAGACCGAGGGTTGGAGTGGTTAAGTACCTTGACCAAGTTCAGTGAACAAGTGATGGAGTTGGGGCGACTATTCTTATTGTTTACCCCTGATTCAGGACTCCTTTTGAAATCTCAAGAACTTCAACTAATTTTCACAAGCTTTGCAAGAAAATATTTTCCCACTGAGTTAATATTGGAGTAAAAACTTAAAACAAGATTCATTTCTTATAAAAACTGGCTTCAAAATTGAAACCCTAAAGCCACAACTCTCCCTAAATATTCCCTTCTGCTCCTCCTACTCCTCCAGCAGCAAAGTGTTGGCAAAGAGTTGCTTATGCTTGCCAAAGAACACCCTTAAAGGAGCAGCCCGCTAAGCCAAAAAACAGTGATTGTTAGGGCGGGGGGAAGAGTGGTCTGTAACCAGCCTTGCATACGCCTGCAATTTTGAAAGATTTTGGAAGTGTCACTGAATCATGTTTCACTAGGTTCAAAGTTGAACATGGAATAGCAAAGAGTACAGTGAAGCCCATTATACAATAAATTACTCATTCATTCATCCATGTATTTATATATGTCTTGAGTTTCTACTATGTTCTGGGAATGTTGAATATGATAGGTTCAAAAGGGTCAATGCTAATGTCTTACTGTTTAAACAACTTTTAGGAATCTTGGAGACCAGTATGAAAGACAGGTGTCACAGTAAGGTAGGGTATGATAAAGGTGGAAAGTTCTGTGGGAGTCCACAGAGGATGCACATAGCCCAGACTGGAGTGAAGGGGGTATTAAGAAAAAGGGTTTTCAGGGGGTAGTAATGCTTAAACAATCTTGAAGAATGAAATGATAAATGGAGGAGAGGGGAATATACTCTAGAGGTTTATATTAACATAAAGACAAAGAGAAGGTCACAGTGAGAAAGTATCTGATGCATTCTTTAGACTACAGGGAGTTTACCATAACTAGAAATTGTTGCAAAGGTTAAATTTACAGTTTCTAAATGGAGTCTGATTTCATATACTATACTGCTAACACGGTTGAATTTGGATCCAGAAGCCAATGCAAACTAGGCATGTATGGCACATAATGTTGCTGAAGCAATCCAAGGCTGCACATTTTTCAACACTTTAATGTTTGTAGAACATAAAAGCAACTGCCTGGTCTTCTCTTGGACAAGATGGGTTATTACTCCTTCAAGAAACTGCATAAAAACATACCTCTTTTCTTAAAAAAAAAAAAAAAAAGAAAAGAAAAGAAAAAACAACTCTGGCTAAACTTTTTCGAAGTTAAAGGGCCATTTGTGTGGGAACTAGGAAAGCCTGGGTGCTAATAAATGTTATGAATATCCAAAGTCAGAACTTTCTGAAATGTTTCATCACAATATTCATTGCATTTTTGTAGAGAAAAGCCTTAGCTGGAAGAAGTACCTTACACTAAAAAAATTTTTACAGGGATCCTGGAAGAGTTAATAAATCATTATTGAAAATTGAATACAGCCTGTTACTTGACTCTATAAAGTGGGTAGGAAGAGTGTGACAGTGGGGAAACGAACTCTGGACATTTAGTTCCGCTTCACATTCTGACAGGCAACTTAAGAACAAACTGTAATTTGTGCATAGACCCTTTTGTTAAATCTGCCACTGAAAGTTATAAAAAAGAAGAAAGAAAAAAAAAAAAAGCATGGAGTAACATCTTGGGATTTCTCTGGGCTACTATAATTAACTAGCCCAATAATATTATGTGAATATTCTAGAATATAAATGAAGATTTAAAAGGACACAAAAAGTAGGTTAGTTCTAACTGTGCCATTCAGATACTGTTGATAGACATGAGACATTGAGTTTAGGAACATTTGGAATCCTTTTTAAGAGTACTTTCCAAGTAGGAAAACTATATGATCCAGAAGACAGAGAAGAGGAGACATATATCTCCTATTCCTAGGTGAAAAAGGAAGTATGATACAGGGGAAGATATTTTTAAGTTAGCAGGAGTGGATGCCTATTATAAATATGACATTATTCTGCATAGCTTTTCAAATCTATCCTCTAGATAGTGGTAAGAAAATTTAGGGGCTTGTCAAGCAAGAACAAAATCTAAAACACTTCCTGAATAACATTAAGGACACACATATAAGAACATATAGGCCTTCTATGTAATGAAAGATACTGTCTTTCTTCAGAAGAAATTAGAAAAGACAATTTAAAAAGCATTTCATACCAATAAAAATGAACACACAACAATACAAAATCTATGGGATGCAGTGAAAGCAGGTCTGAGAGGGAAGTTCATAGCACTACAGGCCTACCTCAAGAAACAAGAAAAATTTGTAATTGCCTTTCTAACCCTATAAATTAAAGAACTAGAAAGTAAACAAAAAGAAAAACCCAGAGCAAGTAGAAGTAATAATAAACGTCACAGCAGAAATAAATCACATAGAAACTAAAAAAAAATACAATTCAAAAGATCAATGAAACAAAGAGCTGGTTCTTTAAAAAGATAAACAAGATTGATCAACCTTTAGCCAGACTTACCAAGAAACAAAGAGAAGACCCAAATAAACAATATCAGAAATGAAAGAGGAGAAGTAACACCTGATACCACAGAAATACAAGTGATCAATAAAACATACTACAAACAATTATACGCCAACAATCTAGGCAAATTGGACAATGGACAAATTTCAAGAAACACACAGTCTCCCAAAACTGAACTGGGAAGAGATAGAAAACTTGAACAGACCAATAACAACTAAGAAAATTGAAGATGTAATCAAGAAACTCCCAGCAACCAAAAGCCTACGCCTGGACGGCTTCACAGGAGAGTTTTAGTGAATATTCAAAGAAGATCTAATACTCATTCTACTCAAACTATTCCAAAAAAATCCAAGAAGAAGGAAGACTTCCAAACTCATTTTATGAGGCCAGCTTAATTCTAATTCCAAAACCAGATAAAGATACTACAAAGAAAGAAAACTATAGACCAATATCCCTGATGAACCTAGATATCAAAGTCCATAACAAAATATTAGCATATTGGATCCAGCAAGAAGTATTCACCATGGGATTCATCCCAGGGATGCAAGGCTGGTATAATATTTGCAAATCAATAAATGTGATACACCACATAAACAAAATGAAAGATAAAAAACATATAATTATATCAATAGATGCTGAAAAAGCATTTGACAAAATAAAGCACCCATTTCTGATAAAAATGCTCAGCAATGTGGGAGTAGAGGAGCCACATATCCACATAATAAAGGCCATATATGAAAAACCCACAGCCAACATCATACTCAATGGGCAAAAACTAAAAGCATTTCCCGTAAGAACAGAAACAAGACAAGGATGCCTACTTTTGCCATTCTTATTTAATAGTAATGGAATTCTTAGCCACAGCAATTAGACAAGAAGGAAAAATAAAAGAGATCCAAACTGGAAAGGAGGAAGTAAAACTGTCATCATTTGCAGATGACATAATATTGTACATAGAAAACCCTAAAGACTCTGTCAAAAATCTGCTAGAGCTAATAAATGAATTTGGCAAAGCAACGGGATACAAAATTAACATCAAGGAATCGACAGCATTCTTATATACCACAGAACTCACAGAAAGAGAAACTAAAAAAACAATCTGATTTACCATTGCAGTAAAAACAAAACAAAACAAACAAAAAAACCAAAACACTAAGATACCTAGGAATATACTTAATGAAAGAAGTAAAGGACCGGTTCTCAGAAAACAACAGGACATTGAAAAAAGAAATAGAGGAAGACATAAAAAAGTGGAAGCACATACCTTGTTCATGGATTGGAAGAATTAACATCATGAAAATGTCCATACTACCCAAAGCAATCTATACATTAAATGTAGTCCCCATCAAAATACCAACAACATATTTTATGGAACTAGAACAAATACTCCAAAAGTTTGTATGTAAACAAAAAGACCCTGAATAGCCACAGCAATCTTGAAAAAGAAGAACAAAGTAGGAGAGATCACAATACTGAATATCAGGTTATACTACAAAGCTACTGTGATCAAAATAGCCTGGTACTAGGACAAGAACAGGCATATAGATCAATGGAACAGAATAGAGAACCCAGAAATTGACCCAAGACATTATGCTCAATTAATATTTGACAAAGGAGGCAAGAGTATACAATGGAGTAAAGACAGCCTCTTTAGTAAATGGTGTTGGGAAAATTGGACAGCTACATGCAAAAAAATGAAGCTAGACCACTAACTTACACCACACACAAGAATAAACTGAAAATGGATAAAAGACTTAAATGTGATTTGTAAATCCATAAAAATTCCAGAAGAACATGTAGGTAACAAAATTTCAGGCATCACATGCAGCAGAATTTTTACTGATACAATGCCTAAGGCAAGAGAAACAAAGGAAAAAATGAACACATGGGACTATATCAAACTAAAAAGCTTCTGCACAGTAAAAGAAACAAGCATCAAAATGGGAAAGGGAACCCACTATATGAGGGACCATAATTGCCAACGACACATCAGATAAGGGGATGATTTCCAAAATATATAGAGTACTCATACAACTCAACAAAAGGAAGACAAAGAACCCAATTAAAAAATGGGCAGAGGAGCTGAATAGACACCTCTCCAAACAGGACATACAAATGGCCAACAGACATATGAAAAAATGCTCAACATCACTACTCATTAGAGAGATACAAATTAAAACATTAATGAGGTATCACCTCACACCTTCTAGAATGGCTGCCATCAACAAATCATCAAACAACAAATGCTGGTGAGGGTATGGAGAAAAGGGGACTCTAGTGCACTGCTGGTGGGAATGCAGACTGGTGTAGCCACTATGGAAAACACTATGGTGTTGCCTCAAAAAATTAAAAATTGAACTGCCATTTGACCCAGTGATCATACTTCTAGGAATATATCCTGTGAAGCCTGAAAGACCAATCAGAATGAATATATGTACCTCTATGTTCATAGCAGCACTATTTACAATTGCTAAGATCTGGAAACAGCCCAAGTATCTATCAATAGATGAGTGAATAAAAAATCTGCGTACATACACACAATGGAATACTATGCAGCTGTAAGAAAGAAAGATCTCTTATCCTTTGAGATGACATGGAGGGGCCTGGAGAGTTAGAATAAGCAAAATAAGCCAATCAGAGAAAGACAAATATCACATAATCTCACTTATTTATGAAATATAATGAACAAAATAAGGTGATGAACAAAATAGACCCAGAAACATAGTAGTAGGGTACAGACTGAGAAACCTCAGGACAGGGGGATAGTGGGGGAGGGAAGCTATAAACCAAAGAACTTATATGCATGTATGTGTAACCAATGGACATAGACAACAGTGCTGAGGGTGGGGGTTGGGGGGCTGGGATGGGGAGAAGTGTGTCAATAGAGGATAAAGGAGAAACATCTGTAACAAAAACAAATTTTTAGAAAAAGCATTTTCTTGTATATGAAACTATTTACATCCCAGAGGGCCCCAATATAAACACTCCTAATTATGACAAATGCAATACACATTGCTATTTAGGTGATGTCTACTCTTCAGAAAATATTTGGGGAAAGAAGCAAATATTATCATATTAAATCAGAATTGGTCTCACATTACTTCATTGAAATGTTTGCTTTAAAATAATAATTTTATTTCATTAAAGAGTGATTTTTATGACTCATTTTTAAGCAGTTGACAATGAATGTGCATAGAAACTTTTGTATTTAACCAAACTTCTGCTGGTTGGTTAATTAACAAGTATATATTAAACCCCACGGTATGGGGCACTGGTACAGAGAAGCATCTATATGACAACAGCTAGTCAAATAGTCATCCCTGGAGAATAATAGGTAAAAACAACACTCCAGGCACCAAACTTTGGCAGGAACTTAGAAGGAAAATACTTGGTACAACCATTTTTTATTTGGATTTAAACAGTGACTTAGGGAGACTAATTCTAGGAAAAAATAACCAGCCTCATCTCCTAGTGTTAGACTGACCTGGGATTCATAGATACTAAACTAAACTGTAAGCAGCCAAGAGAGAAGATGCTGGAACAGGAAGTGAATGTTAATGATCAAAACAGGGACTCTTGATCAGACCATGAGGGTAAAATGGATTAACAAGTGAAAAGAGTACTTAGAATAGTGGTTGGCACTAAATAAATAATGAATAAATGTTTAATGTTATTTTATAGCGAACCAACCATCCTTCCTCAGAGCAAAGTGAATGAAACTAATTTTGTCTTCTATGGAATTCTCTTTCCTTTTGGTTTAAACCCATATATCTGATTTTATTAGGATTTCACTTTGGAAAGAAACGTATAGTTTGCTTTAGGTCCTACACTCTACAGAAAATGGTGTACAGTCTCTTACAGATTCTGACCAGTTTAACTGAAATTATGGTCAGAAATACAATACTATAGACATTTCATAAGAAATGTTCCATTGTGCCCCCATTGAAAATGATAAAACAGCCCTGGCCGGTTTGGCTCAGCGGTTAGAGTGTCAGCCTGCGGTACAGAGAGACCCGGGTTCGGTTCCCGCTAAGGGCATGTACCTCGGTTGCAGTTTGTCCCCGGCCCTGGTTGGTCGTGCGGGTGGCAGCCACTCGATGTGTCCCTTCACAACGATGTTTCTTTCTCTCTCTCTTCCTCTCTCTCCCTCCTGCTCTATCTGAACAAAAAATGGAAAAATGTCCTCAGGTGAGGATAAAAAAACAAACAAACAAACAAAAAAAGAAAATGATAAAACAGAACTCTAGGCAAGGAGAACATCATGAGAAAGTGCTGAGATGTGGGAATGACTCTTAAAGAATATGAATGACAATTATGAGACTGATTTGAGGTGTATAAGAAAGATTCCATTGAGAAATAAAGGAGTATAATACTAGGAATAAGCTGCAAAGTATTATTTCCAAGTCATATTGTTTCATAGCAAAAGAAGTCCTAAAAGAAAAATTCATAGCATTACATGCCTATCTCAGAAAACAAGAAAAATATCAAATAAACAATGTAACTTTACATATAAAGTAACTTGAAAAAGAACAATAAACAAAGCCCAAAGAGAGAAGAAGATAGGAAATAATAAGATCAGAGCAGAAATAAACAAAATAGAGTCTAAGAAAACTATACAAAAGATACAATGAAACCAAGAGCTGGTTTTTTTGAAAAGATAAACAAGATTGACAAACCTTAAACCAGACTGGTCAATAAAAAAAAGAGAGAAGACCCAAATAAATAAAATCAGAAATTAAAGAGAAGAAATAACAACTGACAAAGGAAACACAAAAGATTGTAAGAAAATATTACAAACAATTATATGTCAACAAATTGGACAATCTGGAAAAAATGGATAAATTCCTAGAAACATGCAATCTTCCAAAACCAAATCAGGAAGAATCAGAAAATATGAACAGACATATTACAACTAATTAAATTGAAAGAGTAATCACAAAACTCCCACAAACAAAAGTCTTAGACCAATGGCTTCATAGGTAAATTTTACCAAACATTCAAAGAAATAACACATATCCTTCTCAAACTATTCCAAAAAATTCAAGAGGAGGAAAGAAAGACTCCTAAACTCAGATTATAAGCTCAGCATTATCTTAATTCAAAAAGCAGATAAAGACACTACAAAGAAAAAAAAAAAATTATAGTCAAATATCCCTAATAAACATAGAGGCTAAAATTCCAACAAAATATTAGCAAACTGGATCCAGCATTATAGTAAAAAGATCATACATCATGATCAAGTGGTATTTTTTTTTTTTTATCCTCACCTGAGGACATTTTTTTGCATTTATCTTCAGATAGAGCTGGAGGGAGAGAAGGGGAAGAGAGAGAGAGAAACATCGATGTGAGAGAGACACATCAACTGGTTGCCACCCACACAACCCCACCTGGGGCCGGATACAAACTGCAACCAAGGTATATGCCCTTAGCAGGAACCGAACCCAGGACTCTCTGATCCACAGGCCGATGCTCTAACTGTTGAGCCAAACCAGCCAGGGGCATGATCAAGCGATATTTATTCAGGGGATACAAGTTTGTAAATCACAATATTTGCAAATCAATAAATGTGATATACCACATTAAAAAATGAAGAATAAAAATCACATGATCATATCAATATATGTAGAAAAAGCATTTGATAAAATCCAGAAACAATTTAGATAAAATCTTTCAGCAAAGTGGAAATAGAGTAACATACCTCAATGTCATAAAGGCCATATACAGAAACCCATAGCCAACATCATATTCAATGAGCAAAAGGTAAAAGCATTTCCCTTAAAATCAGAACAAGACAGGGACGTCCACTTTCACCACTTTTATTCAACATATTTCTGGAAGTCATAGCCACAGCAATCAGGCAAAAGTAAAAAACAAAAGGCAACCAAATTGGAAAAGAAGAAGTAAAACTGTCATTATTTGAAGATGACATGATACTGTCTATAGAGAACCCTAAAGATTCCACCAAAAACTACTAAAACTGATAAATGAATTCAGTAAAGTGGCAGGATACAAAATTAATATTCAGAAATCAGTGGCATTTTAATACACCAATAATGAACTATCAGAAGGGAAACTAAGAAAACAATCTCCTTTACAATTGCATTAAAAAATATAAAATAACTAGGAATCAATTTAACTAAGGATGTAAAAAGCCTGTACTCAGAAAATTATAAGACACTGAAGAAATAAATAAAACAAAAACAAATGGCACATACCATGTTCATGAACAGGAATAATAACATCATTAAAATGTCATACTATCCAAAGCAATCTACAGATTCAACACAATTCCTATTAAGATACCAATGGTATATTTCACATAACTAGAACAAATATATCAAAAATTTATATGGAACCAAAACAGACCCCAAATAGTCACAGTAATCTTGAGAAAGAAGGACAAAGTTGGAAGTTATCACACTACCTGATACCAAACTATATTACAATGCTTGAAACCATAAAAATCCTAGAAGAAAATGTAGGCAGTAAAATCTCTGACATTTCTCATAGCGATATTTTTTCTTGATATTTCTTTGGGCAAGAAAAACAAAAGAAAAAATAAATATACGGGACATCAAACTAAAACATTTTGTACAGCAAAAGAAACTATCAGCAAAATGAAAAGACAACCAACACACTGAATGGGAAAACATATTTGCCAATTATATATATGATAAGGGGTTAATATGCAAAATTTACAGAAAACTTATAAAACTCAACCCCAGAAAACAATCTAATTAAAAAATGGGCAAAGGACCTGAAAAGACACTTCTCCAAAGAAGACATACAGATAGTCAATAGACATGTAAAGAATGGTCAGTGTCACTAATCATCAAAGAAATACAAATTAAAGCCACAATGAGATATCACCTCACACCAGTCAGAATGGCTATCATCAATTAATCTAAACCATGTGCTGGCAAAGTTGTGGAGAAAAGGGAAACTTTGTGCACTGTTGGTGGGAATGAAGATTGGTGCAGCCACTGTTGAAAGCAATATAGAGTTTCCTCAAAAAATTAAAAGTTGAACTGCCTTATGACTCATCAATTCCACTTCTGGGAATATATCTGAAGGAACCCGAAACACAGATTCGAAAGAATATATGCACCCCTATGTTCATTGCAGCACTTATTTACAATAGCTGAGATTCAGGAGCAGCCCAAGTGCCCATCAGTAGATGAGTGGATAAAAAGCTGTGATACACTTACTTACACAATGAACTACTACTTGGTCATAAAAAGGAAATCTTATCTTTTGAGACAGCTTGGATGGAACTGGAGAGTATTATGCTACGTGAAATCAGCCAGTCGGAGAAAGACAAGTATTATATGATTTCACTTATATGTGAAATCTAATGAACAAAATAAACTAACAAAATAGAAACAGATTCATAGATACAGAAAACAAACTGACAGCTGTCAGAGGGGAAAAGGGTTGGAGGGATGAGTAAGAAAGGTGAAGGAATTAAACAAACAAACAAAAAACCACAACTCCAACATACACAGCAGTATAGTGATTAACAGAGGGAAAGGGGGGTAGGTAGAAGAGGTTAAAGGTGGGATAAATGGTAATGGAAGATTAGACCTGGGGTGATGAACATCCAATATACTATACAGGTGATGACTGTATACCTGAAATCTATATAATGTTATTGACCAATGCACCCCAATAAATTCAATTCTTTTTAAATCTTGAAAATCTCAAAGAAAAAGAAGAACGATAGAAGCAGAATCAATAGGAAATAATGATGTCTGTCAACTCTCATTGCAGAGTAAACTATAAAAAATTAACTATAACCTCAGAATTTCCATTATGCAATTAAGCCCTCTCCTTTTGTTTGTGTATTCCTCTCTATAGCATTTCTATTATAGCATAAAAATGGAAGCAAATGATAACCTACTTCAGCCTAGGTAACTGAACATTATTCTACTTGTAACTCCTTCCTTACTCCAGACCGAGACCAGTGAAGCTTTCTCTTGCACAAGAGCAGCTTTCAAAAGATTACTATGAGCTATTTATACTTTAAAACAATAAAAAAGGAAATAAACGTCAACAGGCAAAAATAATAAGAGTGTGCCTACCTCCTCAATTTTCCCTACTGCTTTAGGCTAAAATAATTCTAAAATATATTAATAATAGAACACAAAGTTTTCAGTGAAGAGAAAATAAATAGACTTTCCTTAGGACTATAACCATGTCTGAAAATATTGTATCCAGTTTTATTTCCTCCCTGAAACTTAGGCTATAAGAATCAAATTTTGCTGTAGAATATTCCTTTTGCTAAAGAAGAAAAAAGGGCCTAATTATATTCAGAAATGTGTTTGTTGCAGAGAAATGGCATATTTTATCAAAATTAAATAGAGTAGATGGCTTTAACAATTCCAAACTTAGCATATACATTATACTTCCATTCTAATATAAAGAAATGATGATAGATGTGTATAAATCTTCAAGTGACTCTGGAAGGGCTCAGTGCACTGCACATAAAATTATGCCAAAATGCTGGTACCATTACGATCCATCTATACTAAGCACTGTTTACTCCATGCAGGCTGTTCTATGTTTTTCTATTACTTTCAAATGAAGTCATCCATCTGTAGATAATGAGCACATGGAATATTCATGGGTTAAGAGATAATTTTTTATCACCCCTGGAGAGTTTCTTCCTTTGGGTTTTTTATTACCTGCAGAGCTCAAGTGTATAAAAATTGATTAAATATCATTTACCAATTATAGTGATGCCAGAACATACTCCTTAAAACAAACACTAAAAGTATAATAATTCTTACAATAGAAAGTGTCCTTTCAGGAGTGGATCCAAATTTGTGTTAAATCTGAATCTTACATAATTTGGGGAGCTTGTTTTTTTTAAAAAAAATGACACAATTACAAAAACAAAAAAAACCAAGATTGCTGCAAGATTGCTACAATCTCTCCTAGGGTCTTAGAAAGGGTTGTGCAAATGAATGAACCTGGATGCTTCATTAACTAAAAGGTAAATCCACCTTTGAAAGCATTTTTTAAGAAGGTGGTGGTAGTATATCAAAGGATTTATCTACCTAAAACCAATTTAGAAACTATGAAATAAACACTGGAATTTCCTTAAGCTATCTTGAAAATAAGTGGTTAATGACATTTCTAACTGGTCATTTATTTTATTGAATTTAACTATACTTGATTTCACTTTTTTAGGGGTGGGGGAGAGGTGGATAATTTCCATCTGAAAGATGCTATAGGGTTGTGAGCCACAGTGTTATTATTCTTTACTTGTGAGGAGTAGCTGCTCACACAATTTACCGATTCCCTAGGCCTTGTTCCACCAAACATAAATCCCCCAAACAAAAGAACACCTAGTCCTTGAGTCTCAGGTCAGAACTCTCCCATTTCCACCTTCCAGCCCTTTGCCACGAGACAAGAATTAATCACTTCAACAGCTTTTGTAGCCATCTGAATTAATTTCTCAGTTTTATTAGTCATCTGTGTATGATGAGCCTGGCTTTGCTTGAATGGGAGCTCCATAAGAGCAACAGAATGCCCTATCTTTGACCCTAAAAGGCCTAGCTCATATTGAGGGCTTGATAAATTGTTCATTGAATGAATGAATGAATGCCTTAGAGGCAAGCTTCTTGAAAAATAGTTCAAAGATGCCCTGGCTGGTTTGGCTCAGTGGTTAGAGTATTGGCCCGTGGAACAAAGAGTCACGGGTTCAATTCTGGTCAAGAGTACGTACCTCAGTAGCAGTTTGTTCCCGGCCCTGGTTGGGGTCATGCGGGAGGCAGCCAGTTGATGTGTCTCTCTCATGTTAATGTTTCTCTCTCTCTCCCCTTCCCTCTTACTCTATCTAAAGATAACTAAAAAAAAATCCTTGGGTGAGAATTAAAAAAAAAGTTCAAAGAATCAATCAGTAACATCAGCATCATCAGGGATCTTATTAAAAATGCAATATTTCCATAACTATCCCTAACTATCTGAATCAGAATGTACATTTTAACAAGATCCTTAGGTGCACATTAAAGTTTGAGATATATCGTGGTTATTATTCCACTAGCTTTAAAGAAGGATTACACCAAGAAGAATATAGCTTTATACTTCACAACTACTGTCCTTTCATTTGTTTTTTGTAAGTTTGGCTAAACTGATCATACCCACAAAGGGCAAATGACCCAATGCACTATTATCCTACTTACACTTTCTTGCCCTTAACAAAATAAAGTAGTAATTTAAAAAGTACAAACTTAGTGCAATTGGTAGAAAGAAGGTGATATATTACAAATACAAACATGAAAGTTGAATTATCAATTCAGATCCAAAACTGGGGCCTTGTTATTTTTTAATAGACAAATACTCAAAAAGCAGTTCACTGGAGACATTGTAGATCAGTACTTTTATGCACTGTGAGTTCAAGATGAAAAAGTAACGTTGGAAATTAGATAAAATTGGAGTTACTCAGATTCCATTCCCAGTCCAGCTTTTTAAAAATATGGGCCTATGAAATCTCAGATTGAAAGTCAAAGCTCAGCAAGTTTACTTTCAGGAGAAAACCATAACTAGTACTTTCGATATGTAGCCCTCCTCCTCATTTCTCTTGTTGAGCAGATTACCAACTGTCTGGACTTTTTCCAGCTCAACTGTTAGAGAAAATCATCTTATTCTATCTTAAGAGTGGTTACCTTTTCAGGTAATCTATTGAAAAGAGTTATCATATTATAAATGTGATTAAGTCTGGATAGCTATAAACATATCCATTAGAGGAAGATACATTTCAATGCAAATCTTAAAAGAAGAATAGAAAGAGAAATGAAAGATTGCAAAGAATTGTCACCTATGGCAGAAACTATCAGTCATGTCATGGTGAAGATATAATGACTGTCTTTGAGTTTCTCAGTTCTTCAAGGTGAACTTCAAAAGAATGAAGCAACTTCAAAGGAAATCTCAGGAAAAAGAGTATGAATCACAGTAAAGACTGCTGCCCCAGGAAACTAAACATGCACCTGCTTTAATCAATACACAAGTCCAAAATATGACAAAGCTTATTTTTGCTTTTCAAAAATCATACTCTAAATTTTCAACACAAACTAAATTTGAAATTTCCACTTGATTGTAAGTATACTAGCTCTATTGACTTATATATAATTAAGAATAACTAAGAAATTTAGTAACATTATCAAGGAGTGGAGCTTGTTCCTATTCCTAGATTAATCAGAATAGGTTAGGTTACCCTGTTAAACAAAATTAACTCCTATATCTCAGTGTCTTAATGCTACAAATGTTTGTCTCTCACACAAATCTTCTACCTGCCTCGGTTCATAGTTCGTTGGTGAGAATTAATCCCAAGACCCTGACTAATTTCAAAGGAGCTAGGAGATGTGGTCTTCTATGTGCCCATGAAGGAGGAAAGAACCAGGCACTGGTAATATATCACTAGAGAGCATGATAAGTTTGATGATCAGAGGAAATTTCTGACGAAGGGAGGTAATAAGAGGAATCATTTAGAATGAAAATAAAGGACACACCATCATTGTCATGAATAGGATTACCTCATTTTTATTATAAAATAGTCCAGAAAAATGGTGTGCTGGGCAATACCTTTGAATCAACTCATAACTTGAATGTACTATGGTTGCTTATTGCTTAAAAGAATTCTAGGACTACCGTTTTTGGAAAGGGAAGAGCTGACCTGTTTTCTGTGTTTTAGTGTTCTATTTTTGTATAGCAAGTTACCACACATTTAATGGTTTAAAACAATAGCCATTTATTAGATCACATCTCTCTAGGTCAGAAGTCTACCATGGCATAACTAGATTCTTTACCCAGGGTCTCATTTGGCTAAATCAAAGTATCAACCAGGGGTTCTGTTTCTCATCTGAAGCTTGGGGTCCAGGCTCACTGAACTCATTACTTTCTTATACTTTCCTTGTGGACTCCTACCTCTTCAAACAGCAATGACAGGCCAGTCCTTCTCATGCTTCAAATTTTTCTGACTTTCTTCAATTTTTTAGGGACCTTGTACATTGGTTCTACCAAGAAAATCCAGGATAATCTTTATATTTTAAGGAGCTGATTAGTCATCTTAGTTACAAGTGCAAAGTAAGCACAAACTGGCAGAGAAAATGGGGACCAACACAAAGCCTAACACATTGTAATAGTAATATGTATGCCTACCATTTTCGTTTGTCTAGTGGGTTATCACACACCAGACAAATTTGCAATGGATATGGGTTAGAATGAGTAATGAGTAAGAAACAGAAAGGATAAAAAAAAAGCTTGTCTAATTTAGGGATGAGGAACAACAAAGGCAAAGAATAGAGAATAAGGAAAGCTATTATATAAGTTGAAACATGTAGACATAAGAAAGGAACATAAAAGAAGCAGGGGATGTGTCATTGGAAGCATGAAGGAGACAATAAAGTTGATGCCAGCGATCAGTGGAGAGATTTTATGGTGAGCTATAATATGGATTGTTAGCAGCAAAGAGAATGTTACATTGACTCTGGTAATTCAGTATCAGGAAACTTAAATATGATAATGCTATAATTTCTCTACTACATAAATAAATTCGAATAAATAAAGTAGTTATATTATTATTTTTGCATGCAAGTATAGTAACAACTGAAGAAGAGAATATATATATGAGTGGTTAGGTCACATTCAGCTCCTAAAAGAAGGAGTTAATGATATAAAAAAGTCCAACTACTTTAAAAAAAACTGATTCTCTTTAGCTTATATCAAATCAATCAACAGGACTATGTAGATTGTCTCCTAAAACTAACTGGTTGTTGAATTCTGTTGATTATAAATATGAGCTTCTTCCTGACATTCTCTGGTTGAGATTCTCATATCTCTGAGATAAACCAGAGAGAAAATAGGGCAAGTAAGAAACATTATGGCCATTTCCCAGTGTTCATCAGAACACTTATGTTAAAAAAAAAAAAAAAAAAAAAAAAGCAAGGAAGGGGTTATTCTATGGTCCAAAACATTAAAACAAAACATTTAAAGAAGGTTGAGTTAAACAAGTTGAACAGATGCATTTTGTGCTGGACTGCTCAGAAACTTTAATCTGAAAACTTCCCAAACATATGTGACAAGGGAGATTTCCTCTCCTTCAGACTATGGCAGAGATGGCTAGCTGTCCAACCAAGTGGAGCTTTCTTTCCCATATTAGAAAGTGGAACCTGGGAAGAAGCTTCCAACCTAGGAGTGTATATCCTGGCTCCTCTATCGTCTAGGTATGGCCACATGACTGATTCATGCCAATGGGATTTGAGGAAAAATCATGAGACTAACTTCCTGAAGCAAGGCTTTTAAGAAATGGGCATTCATTCTCCATGATTGGTAGCAAGGACAGTGGCAGACCCTCAAGATGAAAGGAGCCTACATTTTCGTATCATTGTGTGGGAGTAAGTTTTCAGTGATCAGAATATAAATATACATATTTTTTTCAGTGCATTTTGTCCCCTAGGAGACATTTGTCAATGTTTGTAAATATTTGTGGTTATCACAGCTGAGGAGGGGTTTATACTGGTATTAATGAGTAGAGGACAGAAATGCTGCTATTATTCAAAATGTACAGAACAACTCTCACACAACAAAGATCTATCTAGTCCAAAATGTCAATAGTACCAAGGTTGAGAAACTCTTCACTAGACAGTTAAGTGAGAGAAAAGTATATTTCAATTGTTTTAAGTCCCTGAAATCTCAGGGTTTGCTATAGTAGCAGCTGTTACCTTGAGTTCTGAGCAGTTTCTCTTAGAGCTAGTGTTCCTAAGGCCATGCTTCAGGGAAATGAGTCTGCATAATAGATACTGCAAATACGAAGATAATGCATTGCATTGATTGCCAAGACATGATGAAAATTTCTGGAATTTAGTCCAATCTCTCTATTTCCATTGGTAATATCCTACTCACACATGCATATCCTCCATCCTGGTCTATTATAACAGTTTGCCCTTTGTCTCTGGTAGTCTTGGTTATAATTGCAATATTAAGTATTGGCAGAACCAGAACTTGAACTCAAGGTTCTGCCTCTAAATCCTTTGTACTTTTCCACTGAAGAGTGAGAGACAACTAATATAGAAAAAGCTTGGACTTGAGGATTGAAAAGACATTTTAAATCTTAGTTTTGATATTTCCTAAAATTATTATTTTGGAAAAATCACTAAGTACATGTCTTGGAGTTTTACCTCCTCTGCACATAGAAATAATGAAAAAATTAAGTTCTTTTTTAAGACACTATAGTACTTGGACCATGGTAAACATGAATTTAAATAATAACAAATTATTAAGGGAAAAGAAATATACATTGTCCCAGGATCACTAAACTATTTGCTGTTCCTTTTTCCCTAGGCAGATGTTTACTTACCCGTCAATAAGTTTACCTTCAATGAGGGTGGTGGGAAATCCCTAAGATTGTTCAAGCAACATCTTTCTACCCAAAGCTTTGTACATGGTCCTGCACGGAATACTCAGACTTATGGCTAGCCTTTTGTTTTTGTGACATATATGAACTGTGGTCAGCTCACATTTAGGTTTCTTTTTGTAGTCATTCAGTCTTTTTAAGTGTATTGGTTTTAAAATTGCTCCTTTTTGTATTGTACTGTATCAAGGTTCTTATTTTTAATCATTTATTTACAATAAATTTATATTCAAAAAAATTGGGGAAACAAACAAAAAACCCTAGGCAAAACCTCACGTTGTTCCTCTTTTCTGAAACTCCTTCATGTCCAAAATCTGCCACTATACCATATGCCTCACTTTTACCCTGAAAACTTCCCTGAGACATCTGCTAAAATAATCTCCCTAGTCAGTATCTCTCTTCATTTGCTCACTCATGTGTTCCTTCACTCCATTGATTTATTCATCCCACAAATATTCATTAAGCAGCAAGCTCTATGCTGAGAAATATGTTTCCCTTGAACTTGGATTATGTCTTCCCTTATCTCTCCTGATAGACTAAATTCCTTAAGGAAATAGACCACAAATTACTTATATTGATCAATATATACAGTCCTAGACACATAGTAGGTGCTTAGTAAATATCTCTAGTATTCTCTGCTTCACACAGAAGCTAGAGATTATTACTATTCTTTACCATAGGTTTTCTAAAGACTTTATTGACTCTAAGGAGAGGATTCACAAATCAAATACATACACAGAAACGTAATTCCATTGCTTTCTAAGTTTCATCTGTAGTGCTAATAAACTCAATTAAAATTTAAGATAGGGAGGCATAAAACAAAACTATAACCTGGGCAATGCTAATCTTAAATTAGTATACTCAGGGAATAATACCAATCTCCTAACACATGTACAACGATTACACACTTAAGAAGCTTTGCTAATGAAAGAGGAATAAAAGTCCAATAATGTACAAAAATTACATCCTCTAAATTAGTTTAGGGGATTGAGAATCTGACTGTTTACATTATGAAGCATTTATATGAGCTAAAATAGTATCACATGTGATCTCTTAAGCATCCTGATTACAAGGAATAAACAAATAAGTCAAAAGGTCTGTATCTGTACAACCATTAAAATTTAATAGTAAGAAGCAAATATTCCCAAATTAATACTATTTTTGTAAGCTGCTAAATAGCAGTTTCTTTATGTTTCCTACAGGCCATTTTCATCAAAAGTTTTCTTATGTATAGCTGTCGAGTTTGATGCTCATAGGCTGCATTTTGATTAAATTTCTGTTGCATGTAAGATCCTGTTATTGCCAAGAAGATTCCGTTCAATTTTTCCAAGGAATATCATAGAATATTTTCTTTTAAGAGAGTTGGGAGTTGGGGTTAGCATCCTCATTTGAAAGCAGGAAGTACCTCTGTGCGTTTGTTTATCCCCAGTAACTAGCACCACATGTGCCTCATGTTAGAAACCAGCCAGTGATTGCTGAGTACATGAAGCATGTATACATTTGGCTCACTTTAAATTTAAAATATATATCAGAAAATCATGTCCATTATTTTAAATTTCTAAGCATTTAAAATTATTATTCTGTTACTGGCAAATAAATGGCTAAAGAACTGAAGGTAACAATATTAGAATATTGACGCTATGTTTATATTAACATAGCAATGTATTACAAATATTTTTAAGTGGTGGCATTTCATAACATATTAATTTCTGATGGCATTCCACAGATACATACTATAATATCTCTTCTATTTTTTTTTTTAGTTTTATTATACTCACAATTATAATTCAGAATTTACTTATAATTCATATGGCAAGAAAGACATAAATAAGAGAAAAGGTTTATTAAGCACAATTTTATCTTCCTTGGATATTGAGTAATAATAATAATAATACCCCAAATCTTTTCTATTAAAGTTTATAAAATACTTTTCATATATATCATCTAATCTCATCTCACCACAGCTTTAGGAGTTAGGCATTAATATTCTAGTCCTATAGTCTGAGAACCTGAGGCTCAACCAGACAGATCAGTGGACATGTCAAAGTCACACATGGTGGCTTTTATCTACCTCACTCACATCAATTTATAGAAATACACTCTCCACTCTAGAGCTTAATAATAGATGTAGAAACATATGTTGAAAACTAATTAAATTACTATTAAAAATCTTTCCTAATTTCCATTAATGGGATAGATACTAAGAGCAGAGCACCCATTTAGTGAAATTGCAAATGAACAAAAAGGGTGATAAAACCCTTGGCTAATGCATGGCATAATGAAGATGCTAATAGTTTAATGCTTGGATATAGTTTGTGAAACTCATCACATCTGTGTAATAGGAACCCTCAGCATGTCTTTCTGTTGTTACACCTTCCTCCAAAGTGGTGGGAGTACAGCCGGGTCAGATTCCTGGACATGCAAAATGTTGTAGTGTTTATTACTGTTCAGCTCCCGAACAATATTAACATTAGCAAGATTCAAACTTATAAGAAATAATTTAATACTAAGATGAGATGTCAATAGAAATTGTTGTTTTTTTATCCTCACCCGAGGATATTTTTTTGTTTATCTTGAGATAGAGTGGAAGAGAGGGAGAGAGAGACAGACAGAAATATTGATGTGAAAAAGACACATCCGACCAGTTGCCTCCCGCATGACCCCAACTGGGCTGGGAACAAACTGCAACCAATGTGTGTGCCCTTGACCATAATCAAACCCACAACTCATTAGTCTGCAGGCCGATGCTCTAACTGCTGAGCCAAAGCGGCCAAAGCAGGACTTATTTTAACAATAGTGTATTTGGCCCCAGTCGGTTTGACTCAGCAGTCAGAGCATCTGCCTGCGGACCAGAGAATCCCGGGTTTTGTTCTCACTAAGGGTACATACCTTGGTTGCAGTTTGTCCCTGGCCCCGGTTGGGGTCATGTGGGTGGTAACCACTCGATATGTGTGTGTCTCTCTCTCTTCCTCCCTCATTCCCTCTAGCTCTATCTCAAGATAAATGCAAAAGTGTCCTTGAGTGAGGATAAAAAATAAACAAAAAAAAACAATAGTGCATTTGACCCAACAGTGAGAAGGGATTCAGTGGTAGTCAAACCAAGAAGCACCATGGAGTTGAATAAAATGTTGCTGTCCTGAATAAAGGTTCTTGAGACAGGGACTTCAGGTCAAGATGATGGCATAGGTAAATGCAGTACTTGCCTCATCCCACAACCACATCAAAATTACAACTAAACCACAGAACAACCATCATTCAAAACTGCCTGAAATCAATCTGAATGGAAGTCCTACAACTATGAAATTAAAGCGGCAGCCAAATGGAGACTGGTAGGAGGGGTGGAGGTGCAGCTGGTCCCACACTATGTGTGGTGGATAAAAATCAGGAGGATACCTCAGCTGGGAAGGTCCTCCCTGAGGAGTGAGGGGTCCCCATCCCACACCAGGCACCCAGCTCAGGGTTCCAGTGCCAGGAAGAGAAGTCCCCATAACTTCTGTCTGTAAAACCAGTGGGAACTGAGGCTGAGGGAGGCCGAGGCTGCTGGAACCCCAGGCAGTTCCTCTTAAAGGGCCCGCATAGGGACTTACACAGACTTGTTCCCTCTAGGCTCCAGCATGGGGGAAGCAGCTTGAAAGGCATCGGAGACATATGGGGAAAACTGAGTTGTTTGGCACTGGGGTGAGAGCTGTAGGTCAGCTTTCTCTCAGACAGACAGGACGTTGTTCCTTTGGTGAGCCCTTCCTCCATGGGGCAGGCAGAAGGGCAGCATATCTGGGACTCTAGCAACCTGGCTCACACTGTTTGCCTTGCACTGGTGATTCCCTGAGGCCCCACCCTACCCAACTTTCAGGCTCACCCAAGCTATTTCCAGTGGCTTTATCATAGGAATGGCCTGTCTTGGCTCCTGTTTCAGATTTTCCTTAATTCTCTCAAAAAAGCAGCATCTGGCCTCAGCAAGCCCCATATCCTTTTTAAGTGGCCCCAGGCCCAGCACTAGGAGCAGTTAGCCTTGGTTCACAATGTGGCTTTGCCCGGGCACCTCCAAGCCCAGCACAAAAAGCAGCAATCTGCAGATTGCTTTGTAGCTTATGCCTGGTGGCCCTGGGCAGAACACAAGCAGTGGCTGACCTTTCCCCAGAGCCAGCACACACAGTTGATAGCTTCAGAACACAGCAAAGCACCACCACTCAACCACCTCTACAAGTGACATACTCAAGGAGTAGATACAGTGGGTACCAGAGCTTTGCTGAAGTAAGTCTTGCTCTCTGTGGTAGGCCCCTGCACAGCGGGTCCTCCAAAGTAGTAGGAGGTCAGTGGTCAGTGGACACAGCCAGTGTTTGAAGCTGATTAGCCTGAGTAAGTCCCTTCAATTGATATGTCAACAGCAATCAAGACTCAATTACAACAGAAGGGTGTAGGGTTCACACGAGGGGTGCACCTTGAGGGCATAGCTGGAGTACCACTGGACCCTACAGGACACCTACTATAATAGGCCACCCTAGTAACCCTAGGAGATATAGCAACTCTACCTATTACATGGAAACAAACACAGGGAGGCAGCCAAAATGAGGAGTAAAGAAATATATCCCAAATGAAAGAACAGAACAAAACTCCAGGAAAATAACTGAATGAATTGGAGATAAGCAATCTTACAGATGCAGAGTTCAAAACACTGCTTATAAGGATGCTCAATGAACTTAGTGAGGACCTCAAGAGGATAAAAAACAGACTAGTCATAAATGAAAGATGCACAGTCAAAAATGAAGGAGGTACTAACTAAAATAAAGAATAATTTACAGAGAATCAATAGTAGAGTAGGTAAAGCCAAGAAGCAAACCATCGATTTAGAATATAAAGAAGCAAAACACACCCAATCAGAACAGGATAAAAAAAAAAAATCCAAAAAAATGAAGATAGTGTAAGGAGCCTCTGAGACAACTTCTAGTGTACCAACATTCACATAATAGGGGTGCCAGAAGGAAAAGAGAGCAAGAAATTGAAAACCTTTTTGAGAAAATAATTATAGAAAACTGCCCTAACTTGGTGAAGGAAAGAGACATACAAGTCCAGGAAGCAGAGAGAGTCCCAAACAAGATGAACCTCAAGAGGCCAGACACATCAAAATGCAAAAGGTTAAAGACAAAGAGAAAAGATTAAAAGCAGCAAGAGAAAAGCAGTTAGCCACAAGAGAGCTCCCATAGACTATCAGCTGATTTCTTAAAAGAAACTGAAGGCCAGAAGGGAATGGCAAGAAATATTCAAAGTGATGAAAAGCAAGAACATACAACCAAGTTTATTCTATCCTGCAAAGCGATCATTTATAATCGATGGACGTATAAAGAGTTTCCCAGACAAGAAAAAGCTAAAGGAGTTCATCACCACCAAAACAGTATTATACAAAATGTTAAAGGGTCTTCTTGAAGAAAAAAGAAGATAAAAAATATGAACAACAAATGGCAATAAATGCATATCTATTAACAACTGGATCTACAAACAAAATGAGCAAGCAGAACAGAAACAGACTCATAGATACAGAGAACATTTTGTTGGTTGCCAGATGGGAGATGGGTTGGGGAAATAGATGAAGAGATTACAAAGCACAAATTGGTTATTAGACTGACAAACCTCAAAGGGAAGGTGGGGGCAGAGGAGAGATAAACCAAAGAACTTACATGCATAACCAATGGACACACCCAATAGTGTGGGAAAAGGCAGGAGGGGGGTGGGAGCGGGAGGAGGGGTTCAATGGGAGGAAAGGAGAGACATCTGTAATACATTCAACAATAAAAATAAATTTTAAAAATTTTCTTGAAATAGAATATAGCATGGAAAAATTAATGTTCTTTTCTGGGTCCATAAATCTAAACAACAGATTTTCTAGGAATTTAACTTCTCTTAAGATATATTCCTATTATGCATGGGTGAGCCAGGGCCAGCCCTCCACAGAGCCTCCTGCTCCTGCCTCAGGCTGTGGAGGCACACAGGTCTTTCTCTTAAGGACATTAATGAGAAAAATATTAAAAATTTTTCATCATACATGGAAAAAGAAACCTTGTCCTCTCCTCTACCTCTTCTCTGGCACACACTCGATTAGCAGCCCATCAAGAAGGTGAGGTGAAAGAATTGTCCCCTCCCATCTTCACAGAGGCCTACTTTTCTACTGAAGGGTCAGGGTCTGGGCCTCTAGGTCACTGGCAGGGAAAAGTGGAGAATGGAAGACAGAGGACTCTGTACTCATTACTCTCTGTTCTCTAGACACATTGGCTTTCTTTTAACAGAAAAGTTACAAAGTTGAGAGTATTTCCAGATACCTAAGAGGTGCATGTGTTTAACCAGGAATAATAGTGTTGCCAGGAGGAAGATTGGATCAACCAGCCCAGAGTCAGGCAACCCCATTCTAGAAAGTTGATCCTGGGCTGCCTCTATCTCACTGACCAAGACTAACGAAGTTCCTAAATTCTTAAGAGTCTGTTTACTCTTTTATTGTCTGCCTCACAATTTTTATGGAAATTCATGAATAAAATAACACATAAGAAAATCAGAATCAAGAAATCAATGGCTGTGCAACTATGTACATCATTTCCCAGGAATAGGCTGAGACAAATCATAACAATAATGAGTGCGAAGCCATACACTTGTTACTATGTATCAGGCACTTTTATTCCTGTCTTACATGTATTATTCGATCTAGTTCTCAAATAACCTTATGAGATAGGTGCTATTTTTGCCACCATTTCATAGATGAGGAAATGAAGGCACTGCTCAAGGGCAGACAGCCACAGACTCAGAATGCAAACCCTGTCTGGTTGAGCCAGTGTTCCTAACCACTGTGCGGTGCCACACCTCTGCCACCTTCTCTGTATCATTTCCCACCACCCTTACTCCTGCTCCACCAAACTGGAAACAGTTGCCTGAATTTGCTAAGCTTTTCAGTTCTCTGAGTCTTTCTTTATAGATAATTGTCCGTTCCCTATAGATTGCCCTTTTCCAAACCTCCTCTTCCCTAGGCTCTCCTTCCTATAATTTAAGGTTTAGTTTACCAAAATCATTCACCTCCCCTGAACTCAAAAACATTAATTATTCACTTGCTTGTGTCCCACTATACTTCTTACTCCCTCCTTACAGTTATTATATTGAGTTTCATTTGTCTGTTTACTTATCTCTGTCATTTAAAAGCCTAAGATCTTGAAGACATGGACTTTGTATCTACTTTCTCTTTGATGCACCAGTTCATTGCCTAAGTTCTCACCCATAGTAAATGTACTTTATAAATATTTCTGTGATAAATTAATGAATATTAATAAAAATATGTGGGTAGCATTTAAGAGCTTATGATATCATTTTTAAAGATAGGTTTTTATTGATTTTTTCAGAGAGAGAGAAATATTGATGTGAGAGAGAAACATCAATTGGCCGCCTCGTGTCCACCCTCCCACTGGGGATCAAACCCTCAACCTGGGCATGTGCTTGACTGGGAATTGAAGTGGGACCTTTCAGTCCATGGGACAATGCTCAATCTGCTGAACCACACCAACCGGACTTATGATATGATTTTTATGCATACTCTTACATACACAGGCACACACAAATATATGACCTACAAATATATGACAAATACATACAATGGTAAAGCAGGAATCATTAGCCTCATTTAATGACTGAGAAAGAAAGCTAGGTTCAGAGAAATTGGTCTCAGTTCTTCCAATTCTAAATATTGCTCTTGGGAAATACAGAGGACAATTTTTTCCAATACCAGGAAGGTCTTCTGTCAGGATTTTTAATTGTCCCAATTGGCCTGTTAGATTTTATGCAGGATAATATAATATTGACCATTTCACTAAAATGTTATTCAAGGGCAGTCCTCTTCTTTGGTGGGCTCATTTGCCATCAGCTCTGTGGCACTGTGATGGGACACACACAGTGATGGGACATCAAGGTCCACATTCCTCCCTAACATGTTCTTTCACTTAGTGTATGTTCCTTGGAGGATGAAGACTCTATAATTTTCATCTCTGTTTCCCATAGCATTACTCACAGTCTTCTGCATAGAGATGTGCTCCAAATATATTTAGTAAATAAATATGTGAATTTAAACACATGTTTGTATAGTCTATTTATTGCTCAATTAAAAAACATAAATATGTTTTTATTGATTTTTTTAGAGAGAGAGGAAGGGAGAGAGAGAGATAGAAATATCTATGTGAGAGAAAAACATGGATGGGCTGCCTCCTGAATGCTCCCATTGGGGATTGAGCCCACAACCAGGGCATGTGCCCTGACTGGGAATTGAACTGGGACCTCTCAGTCCATGGGACAACACTCAATCCACTGAGCCTCACTGCTAGGCATTGCTCAATTATTTTTATTTATTGATATTTTGAGAGGGAGAAAGAAAGAGGGGAAGGAAAAGAGAAAAATAGAGAGGGGGAGTAGAGAGAGGAACATCAACTTCTTGTATGTGTCTTGACCGGGTATAAAGTTTGCAAACCTGGTATATCAGAACAACACTCAAACCAACTGAGCCACCTGGCCAGTGCTATTGCTCAATTTTTATTTAAAAGTGTATTAGACTTCTAATTAATCTTTTAACTAGTATGCTGACTTTTTAAAAGCCACTTAACAGAAATATTTTTGTACTATTAAGATACAATGGATGGTACTTATTCAATTTTTATGTATTGGTTTTTATTTGTTTGAAACAACAGACGACAAGTTCTCCAATTCACCTTTCACGAGCCGCCTGCTAGCACGTCTGAATGTTCATGTGCACTTAGCTAGCAAAAACAGGAACCCCCTGACATCTGGCATAATATTTTAAGAAAGTTAATCCACTTACACAGAACTAGCCTGATACCCTGTATTCTAATTCAGGGATACAAGTGTCATATAAATCCATAACAATGTGAAGGCAGGTCAAACATGAACTTCCTAGCCATTTAGGATTTTAAACCCCATATGGGGCAATGAAGGATCAATTAGAAATACTATTTCCAACAGTATGTCTATCACAGTACATAAAATTTGACTGTTTTGTTGTCCAAAACAGGAGATAGGATCAAGAAAGATTTAACTTAATTTATTTTATTATTTTTGCATCAGAAACAAATAAAACAAAACCAAAAATACTTTACCTTCTGCAAGCCCCATACATGTCAGACAGTCTGATAAATCTTGGGGAAATATAAAAACAGTCATTGTCTCGGGGACTTACAGATACATAACCAAGTGTAATGTGATATGTGCTTCAACAGAGTCCAATGTAAAGTTTGTTAGAACATGGAGGAGGGTGCACTTCAAACAAGGAAGGGAAAGGCTTCCCAGAGAAGGTGGCATCACAGGGGGCTCTGCTCTGAAGATGAACCCATTTTCTTCAGATGGAGATAGAAAGAAAAAATCATCCCAGGCATAGAGAAAAACAAGTGCAAATGCATGCAGGTTAGAAAAGATCACGGAATCATTGGAAAAATAAGTTCTATGTGACTCGAGGGAGTGAGGCCGAGGAAGAGAGACAATGGACAGAAAGGAAGCCAGCAATGGGAGGTGATAGCTCTAAGGTCATGGAAAATGCCAGAAAATTGAACACTCCCATGTTTCTGTTCCCACTGAACCATTTATCTGCTTCTATCACAGAACTTATAGCAATTTATAGTTATCTGATCACAATAGCTTAATCTTCTCCAATTAAACTATAAACTTCTTAAGGGCAGAAGTCATCTCTTATATGCCGCATTGTTCTCGACAGCCAGCTCTGTGCCAGGCTTTAAAAAAATGTGTGCGGAATGAATAAATGTATACCTTCTCCTGCCACAAAATCTCGACTCCAATGTTTGGATCTAGGGTCCTATATAGGAAGATTGCAAAATCTCACGTTTATTTTAATTATAACCAGTATGACAAATTATTTCATGATTGCTGTTCTCTCTTCTTCTGGTGGCTCATTGATATGATGGGCTTTTTTATTCCTTTAATGCCCCTTTTTGACTATCACCCTCTTAACTCCACCTCTAGCCTCCACTGAACGTGCGTATTTGGGAACATTTTCCAGAATTCTTCTACCGCTTTTGAAGTCAGATCCAGTCATGCTCACGTTAATTCCATTGGTCACAGACTTACTATGATTCAAAGTGATTTGGGGACTAAGTATTTTTGTCACAGTAGCCCTTGACACATTCATTTTGAACCTCATTGGCATTTATTCAATTGGTGCTTCTTAGCCACTATTCAGTCATTAGTTATTACCTATAGGGAATCAGTCTAATCAGATTTTTTTTATATTTTACTTATAACTATGAATTGCTAAATATATGTGGTCATGCCAAGCAATTCAGGTGAAAATAATTCTAAGTAGTTCCTAGAGTCTTGACCTTCAAAATTGAAGCCCATGCAATTCTAATTTAATTCTTAACACATTCTGATTCAATATGATACATGAAAGAAAAGGAGGTGGTTTAGACAATAAGATGTTTAAAACACTTATCATTTAAAAATATATAATTTTGTGACACTAAAATTATAATTCAGAAATACAAGGAATGAAACAACAGTCTTTCAGGATCCAGAAAAAATAAAAGTAAAGCCTATGACTATGTATGCCATTTCTATACCCACTGCTTGTATTGAAATCATGCCTGGGAGGTATGGTGGAGCAGGTGGGCTCTGGAAACAGATTGCCTGGGTTCAACTCCAGTTGCAATGTTTACAAGCTGTGAGCTATGAGTACATTGTACAATTTTTGGGGCCTTAGTTTCCTCGTGTGTTAAATAAGGATCATAATTACATCTCCATTATAGAGTAGTGGTGAGAATCAGATGAATTATCCAAGGTGGGGGGGAACCACCATTTGGCACAATCCCTAGTTTATCACATACACGATGCAGAGGATTTTTATTTTATTTTATTTTTGATGCTGAGGATTTTAATGATACTCTGGTATGCAAGCAAATAACTGTGAGAGAAAATGATAAAGTGCTATAAACAAGTACAGATAAAACTCTCTGGCCATACTGTCTTTCAAATTACTTTTTAATGGAAAAGTTATAAACCAGAGAAAGAAGAAAATGACGCTGGCAGGTATCCCTGCAATAAAAAAGAGAAAACATAGGGAAAGAAAATCAATGGAGGATGTAACATGTTCTTTTTGCTTTGACATCTAACCTCCTGCTTCCAATTTTTTTTCAATATCATCATATAACTACTTTTAATGATGAGATGATACCTCGTTTCTCTTAATTCACATGACCCAAATGGTTCAGGGAAGTGGAAGTCAATGGTGTCAATATTTGACTGATAATTTAATTAAATCTCAGCAAGCAGAGAGATTCCCACAGTGGATGTAGCATTGTAATACAAAACATCAGAAATGGAGCGAGATAGGAGTATGGGCAAAAGAGGTGAAGGGGATTAAGAAGTAAAAACTGCCAGTTATAAAATAAGTCACAGGGATGTAAAGTGTAACAATATGTTGCCATAACTATTTAGAGTGAAAGATGGTTACTAAATTTATTGTGGTGATCATTTCAGAAGGTATATAAATACCTAATCACTGGAATACACCTGAAAATAATATAATATTGTATGTCAGCTATAAAAAATAAAAAATAATAAATTAATAGAAAAAGAAATGGGAAGTACATATTCTCTGTGGCCTGGAGCATTTCATGTGTTCCTTTGCTCAGGCCACAGGAAACTTAAGTGTATAACTGGACCAGAGATAAAGGGAACTAAATACATATTTAGCATATGAGAATATCCCCAAATGTGAGCTGCTCTAAGGTACTGTAAAATAGTGGTTTAGAGCAGTTCTTCTTCAATTTTGATATGCATATGAATCATCTGGGGATCTTGTTAAAATTCAGATTTGGTAGGTCTGGGGTGGGTCTGAGAGTCTGTATTTTTAATAAGCTGCCCAGCGATGCTGATACTGCTGGTCTGAGGCCTCCCCTTTTGAGGAGCAAGGGCCTAGAACACAGATCCTGCTCAGGTTTGAGCGCTGGCTCCCTCTCTTACCAGCTACGTGACCTTGACCACATTACAAGAGTTAACTTCTCTCTGTGTCAACTTTTTTTTATGGTACAAGGATAATATTAGTATCTAACTAATGTGAGGACTAAATTAATGTATATACACAAAGCATTTAAAATGGCAACTAGCGCCCTGGTCGATTTGCTCAGTGGTTAGAGCACCAGCCTGTGGACCTGTGAGTCATGGGTTGCAGTTCATCCCAGCCTTGGTCAAGGTCGTGTGGGAGACAACCAACATTGATGAGTCTCTCTCACGTTGCTGTTTCTTTCTCTCTCCCTCTCTCCCACTCTGTCTGAAGATAAATGGAAAAGTATCCATGGGTGAGGATTAAACTAGTATGGAGCAAGCACTCAGTAAATATAATTTTTTTTCTAAGAATAAGAGTTTCTCATTGTAAACATTTACCCAGTCAACAGAAATGAACATCCCACAATTCTAATTGAGTTTAATTCACACAATTTATTTTAAGCCATTAATATCAATAATCACATTAATCTCCACATCCAAAGCATGCAGTGTTATAATTTTTAAAGCCACTAAACTTAAAAAAGAAGCTAATTAACAATTCTCTTGGTGGTAGCTGTACTCAGAAGCATGAACATTTCATGATATAACAAACTCCTTCATCTAGTTTTTTAAAAAATATGTTTTATTGATTTTTTAGAGAGGGAGGAAGGAAGAGAGAGATAGAAACATCAATGTGAGAAACATCCATGGTTGCCTCCTACACGCCCCCTACTGGGGATCTGGCCGGAAACCAGGCATGTGCCCTGACAGGGAATCATACCAGGACCTCTTAGTCCATGGGATGATGCTCAATCCACTGAGCCAAATGAGCCGGGCCTTCATCTAGTTTTTTTCATGAAGAATGCAGCACAAGTAAGAGCTAAATTGGTTTACAAATAATTAAAATGTATATTGCCATTAGCCCCACAGTTATGGACAGTTTGTTTTCTTCCTCCTTTGTATTAATCTCTTTCACAGCTAGAATTACTCTATTGTCTGTCTCCCTCATCAAAAATTTAAACTTCGGGAGGGAGGAACAATGTTTATCTTATTCACTACTATATCTCAGCATCTAGCTTGCTGCTTGCTATTTGATATACAATTAATAAATGAATGTCTGCAGAAATAGGAAATGAATCATTGAGTATATACCTCAGTTGTACATTTCATTCATTTATTCATGAATAACCCATAGTCAGTATGTTCAAGGATGCCATGATCTACTTGAGGGCTTATGTGTGAGAAATAATTGAATGCAAGATCAGTCCCAGAAGGGCAGGGAGTGATGAGGCAAGTGCTCGTAGACCAGAGATGGGAGTGGGACAACGCATTCCAGTTCACAGAAACAATCATGCAACTTCACCGAAGTGTGAAACAGACAATGGAAACTTTAGATATAATGGGTAGGGAAGAAGATGAAGAGTCCTGGATATTAACAGTAGAGACAAAGGCAAGCTCTAGATCATAGCAGACAACATACGTGTCTTCTAGTCTATAGCAGGTGTGAGTTCTAGTGGAAGGATGAGAACGTAAAAGATTAAAAAAAAAAAAAAAAAAAAAAAGAATAAACCTCCTCATGAGGAATGCTAATAATAATGTACAAAAAGTGACTGAAGTAGAGACAGTTAACTGCCTCTGTATATCTACTGTCTTCTTAAACATTGCCACCTGGCTAAAACATTAAATACTCTAGCCTTTCTCAGCTAGTTGTAGCCACATGAGTCAATGAATGAGTTAATTCTGGGGCATAATCTGAAAGTGCCCTTCAAAGTAGAGAGCGCACTCTTTTTAATGTCCCTTCCTGGTGCCTCAAATGTGATGTAATGGCTGGAGTTACAGCAGCCTTTGAGCCATGAGGTGATAGCGACACAGGGGTCCTTGTGCTAGAATTCTAGAAGAGTTCAGATAGAATGACTGCTGGTCTCCTAAACTATAAAGCACCTTGTCAACCATGGGTTGTCCAGCTTTTCAACTTCATTCATGTGAGAAAGAAATCCCCACCACCAACACCACCACTGATTTTACCGCTTTTATTTTGGGATTTGTATGCAACTTATCCTAATTCTCAGTGTAACTAGTACAGAAATATGAAAGGGCTTAAAGGAGGATGTGACATTTAAAGTACTTGTTGAGAAAAGGAAGAAAATCACTGGAGACAGGACATCAAAGGAGGACCAGCATGTGTATGGAAATCAATAGGAATACAGTGTGTTCAGGAACTAGGAGACTTCTGAGTAGTGAGGGTGTACTGTGGGAAAGATCTAGAAAGGGGAGAATGCGGAAGGGATGAGCCTTAAATATCATACTAAGGAATTTACACTTTATGAGGCAATTCAGAACTATTAAAGGTTTTTAGGTAGTTAAATAATGGGACTATAAATGGTTTTTGTATGACTCAGAGAGCTATGTGGACTAGAAGAAAGAAAAGCAGATAGACAAGTGTGGAGGTGACTGCAGGCATCCTGGAAAGTCAAGAGCCCTGGACTAAGGGCCTTACGATGAAGATGGTCTGAAAAGACCTAGTTAGCAAACATACTGCATAAGAATTAGTAATGAAAGCATAAGAAGCATATGGAAGTCAGGATGACTTCTAGAAATGTAATATGGCTTGTACTCTTTATAGCTTCCTTTTTGGTTACTGGATACTTTGTCTAGAATGTAAGCTCCATAAAAGTGGTACTTTTGTTTTGGTACCAACAACTGAGCTAAAGTGAGCCTGGCACATAGTAGGCCCTCAAAAACATGTTATACGAATGAATCACAGTCCCCAATAGCAGTGTAGAACTCAGAGATCATAAATAAAAATTTAAAAATAGCAGAGCTCCCTTACCTGCTGATGACAAGGCAGCTGAGCTCCAGCAATTCCTTTAAAGACCTTCCCCATACGACTCAGCCAGTTGGTTGGGTGAAGTCAGAAGCTCTGAGTTCAAGTCCAACTTGCCATTTACTAATGACATAAGACTGATGGACTTCATGACCTCAAAGCATTTTTCAGTTTCCTTTGCTATACAAAGATTGTTTCCTTCATGAATATTTTGGGAAGTAAATAAAATAACATCCATGAAAGCATGTTGTTCAGGACTTACACCCAAGATATCCCACATCATTTATTCTCACATTCTATGTATTACTTATTATATACAATGACATCACTAATACCCCTTCTAAGATCTCTTCCCAGTTTGAGTTTCAATTCACACAATATGTTTTGTGTACTCACAAATATCCTCTGTTTACCACATTCTGGAACAATTTTCCTCTCTTTGTAGCTCTTTGACCTTTTATTAATGGGGTGTATAAAAACCTGTGCTTGACCTTAGCTGCTTTTGTGTCTTCCTCAGTCTGTGGGTAACTCAGCAAACTAAATTTTATGGCAACTACTGAGAGTCAGGGTAGCATAATGCTATTTTTTTAAAAAAATGTAATCCTCACCCAAGGATGTGTTTATTGATTTTTAGAAAGAGGAAGGAAGAGAGTGGGGGATAGAGAGAGAAAGAAAGAGAGAAAGAGAGGAACATTGATCGGTTGCCCTCCATATTCACCCGACTGGGGACTGAAACCACAAGCTGGGTATGTGCCCTGACCCTAACCAGGAATCAAACCTAATACCTTTGGTGCATGGAACAATGCTCTACCCAACTGAGCCGCCTGGCCAAGGCCATAACGCTAGTTAGCTAGCTATTTATTTATTTATTTATATCCTCACCCGAGGACATTTTTCCATTTTTTTGTTTAGATAGAATGGGAAGGAGAAAGGGAGAAAGGGAAGGAGGGAGGAAGAGACAAAGAGAAAGAAAGAGAGAGAGAGAGAGAGAGAGAGAGAGAGACAGACACAGACATCGATGTGAAAGGGACACATCGAGTGGCTACCACCTGCACAACCAACCAGGGCTGGGGACAAACTGCAACCGAGGTACGCGCCCTTAGCGGGAACCGAACTGGAGTCTCTCTGGACTGCGGGCCGACACTCTAACCGCTGAGCCAAACCGGCCAGGGCTATTTATTTATTTATTTTTAATCCTCACCTGAGGATATTTTTCTATTTATCTTCAAACAGAGTGGGGGAGAGAGAGAAAGAGAGAGGAAGGGAGAGAGAGAAAAAAAAAAAATCAATGATGTGAGAGGGACACATTGATCGGTTGCCTCTTGCACAACCCTGACCAGGGCCAGGGACGAACAGCAACCAAGGTATGTGCCCTTGACTGGAATCGAACCTGCGACTCATTGGTTCAAGGGCCAACACTCTACCAGCCAGGGCTGAGCCAAACCAGCCAGGGCCATAATGCTATTCTTTTTTTTTTTTTTTTTCCCCTTTATTGAGTTTTTTAGAGAGGAAGGAAGAGGAAGAGAGAGAGAGAGAGAGAGAAACATCCATGAGAGAGAACATTTATTGGCCACCTCCTGCATGCCCCCCACTGGGGATCAGCCCCACAACCTGGGCATGTGCCCTAACTGGGAATAGAACTGGTGACCTCTCAGTGCATGGGTCGATTCTCAACCACTGAGACACACCAGCCAGGTATAATGCTATTTTTAATTCATCTTCCTCACTAGATACTGTGAGACTTTGGACCTTCAAGAATCTCTCTTTTGCATAAGATTCCTCACATGTAAAGTGGAGAAAACAATACACTTCTCAGGGTATTGCAACAATTGCATAAATTAATATAGGTAAAGAATTTTTAATAGTGTATAGCATATAGTTCAAAAACATTAGCTATTTTTCTTCTTACCATTTATTAAACCATCTATGAAATTGCTCAGATCAATACCATTACATAATTCTAGTTTTCCCTATTTTACCAAATAAGAAACTAAGGCTTGAAAATTTAAGTAACTTATTTAAGTTCAAATTTTAAAATCATTTCTGTTGGACACCAAGTCCATGCTTTTGGCCACGCCAACATCACGTTCCATTTGATTTATTTATTTTTGTTAATCCTCACCTGAGGATATTTTTCCATTGATTTTTAGATAGAGTGGAAAGGAGAAAGGGAGAGAGAGAAACAGAAACATCGATGTGAGAGAGACACATTGATTGGTTGCTGGAATTGAACCTGTAACCCAGGTACATGCCCTTGACTGGGAATCAAACTTGCTACCCTTTGGTCAGTGGGCCAACACTCTGACAGTTGAGCCAAACCTGCCAGAGCTCATGCTCCATTTTAAAGGAACCACATTATTTTGCTATAAAAGCAGACATTTACTCAATCAAGTTGCCATCAAATAAACTTGAATTAAATAAACTTTTGACCTGTGTACCACTTAAAATAAGAGCAATCAGCAGTAAGAGAAGGGAAAACTCAGTGCCTTGGGTTGTCAGGGACAGCTCCTGAAAGACTTGGGCAGAGCCTAGATATTTGTTTCTAATTACATTGGGCCCCAGGTTACTACAATGACCTACCTAAAGGTCAACTTGGACCTGCTCTCAGCAGCATTCTGACCTGCAAATCTCTTTTCTCAGTCTTGTAGGGACCCTTAGGCCAAACTGCTCAAGCACAGGCCATGCCTCCCTTTTTAATTACCCCATTTACAACTCATAAATGGTGACATGTGTCAGCAGAAGAGCCCTTGGAGGGGCATTTCATTAACTTGATCATGTCTGAACCTGGGGTTATGTGCTTTGCATCGGCAGCTTTGTTAGTGCTGGCTGTGTCTGTTACCAAATTAACAGGCAAATTCAGTTTATTACCTATAACAAGTCTGCTAAAGCCACCATTTTCATTGGAAGGCTTTTCCAGAATCACAATGGATTAGAAAGATGAGATAATTTAAATTTTTTTTTTTTTTCCAAATTACAAGAGCAAATTTATTTAGAAAGTCAGAGAGATAGAAGTGAGCTATAGAAGAAATTGGGTGAGGAAACAAGTTACAGAAAAAGAAGGGCCCTTGGAGCTTGGGGGGAGGGAGGGAGGGAGAGAGAGAGAGAGAGAGAGAGAGCGAGCGAGCACGCAGGTGCCCTGGGAGAGAAGCAGGTGAGGAAAGGCACAGGCTGTTCCATAGAGGGAGCCACTCATGCCTCCACACTCTTGATGATTTATGACACAGCCCACACTATGGTGCTGTGTTTTCCCTCACAACAATAAGCAATATAAGTGCTGGCATCTAATTTTATATTTCCAATTCAAATAGATCAAACTCTTTCCATTTTATAGCTCTGAGTCAGTTGTTCTCAATCTTGGTTGCAAAGAAGAATCACCTGGGGAGTTTTTAAACATCCCAGTGTCTGTGCCCAGGCCGCAGCCAGGCCCATTAAGAAGGAATCTCTGTTCCTGGAGTCCAGACATCAGTATTTTTTAAAACACACAGAGATAAATATGTAACTAAGACTGAGAACCACTGCTTCAGGAGATCAGGGAAAGTATTAGCAATGTGTCTAAAAAGCTACCAACAATTTTCCAAGACTGTCTTTAAAGAAATACTGATTATCATGGGCTATTGTTTATTTGCTCCTGTTTGCATACTGTTTGACCTATTGGGTTTTGTTATTTCAGGACTACTTTTCCTTCAAGTGACACCTCATTACATTGCCATTCTTCATGTTTTATGCTCCCGAGTTTCCAAAATAAAAAACCTTTGGGCAAAACATCATTTGGAGTCCTTTGTGGAAATCAGTATAATCAAATTACATGCCTATTATTGCTGCCTGTGAAGCACCAACTGTACTTTCTCACCAAAGGAAAAGCTCATGAAAGTTCATTTTGTTATTCAAATATTCACACAAACCCGGAACTTCTAAGTGATAATGCTGGGAAATAATTTAGGTCTGAGATGACACATTGAGAGGAGGGGAGAGGCAAGGGGAAATCAACCTCGGAGAGCCACAATGGAGAGGGCTCCCAGTAGGGAGGCATGTGGGACAATGCCTCTTTGTCTTTGATCCCATTGTTATGTCAAAGGAGACTGAATCACTTGGGTTTTTTGAAAACCAAAACCTCAAGATTCTTTTGTTCTTGTTGCTCAAATTGTTCACTATTTTAAAAATAGTTTTCTTCTATCAAAAAGAATCAGAGATCAGAGGTAATTGATGGCTCTATTCCAGATTTTATATTAAGTGCTTCATATTTATTACTGCATTTTATAAATGGATCCATGAGCGAGGTGATTTTATCCCATTTTCTATGAGGAAAACTGAGGTGCAGAATTTTTAAGTAATTTGCCCAGTGTTATAGGACTAGTAGGTGAATCAAGAAGGATATAAATGCCTGCCAGATGCCATACAACAAACTCAAAATAATTTTCACTGCCAATATCACAGACTTCTCAAAAAGAAGGATAATTAGGTACTTAGAGAAAGACAGGTTTTTTTTTGTTTTGTTTTGTTTTTTAAGTGCCTAAGTCCTGGGGATGAACTAAAAGAAGATGAACAGCAGTGGAAAAAGACCTTAAATTGTTAGAACAGCGCTGTGTGGGGGCCAAAGGTAGGGTTTGTATTGGAATAGTCACAAAAGAAACAAGGTGTCTGTCCAAGTTTCCAGAGAGTATGTTCTAGTCACCCCCCACCACCACCCAAGACCTGGTTCCTAAAAAATATCAAACTAGAAAAGTCAATTTGAAAGTTGGACAAAATTTAACGAGATTATAAAATACTTTAAGTATCACATAAAATTTCTGAGGCCCTAGGAAAATGATGTTTTAGTATTTTTGCTTTTTGTGTTTTAAGTTCAAAGTAGGGTTGTTAGCTTCATTTCAATTGTAAAAGTTAACAGCGAGGGAGGACAATATAAAGGTTTTAAGTCACTTCTCTTTATTACCCTGCTCTCACTTCCTTTACTGATTTTGCTTTATACTCAACTATCACTCCGTCTTTCTCTTTCTTCTGTTTGATCTCCCCAGCTAACCACAATCTCCTTTATCATCTGACTGATTACTTTCTTTCATAAATATATGTGAGAAAGAAAAAGCACTTTAAAAGCATCATACTTTTAAGAGTGGTTCTGTGTGAGAATGCCACATTTTGCAAATTAAGCCAATCAATAGGGCACAGCACCCTTGGGTAAAAGCATGTACCTCAATCCATATGGTCATGTGGATCAAACTAAAACACCCACATTTTACCTGATAAATTACCTTTTCATTATACAAACTTTTCAGCAAAACAGCTAAATTTGACTAATGCAACTAAATACAACAATAACAAATTAAATCCTATGTGCATGGATCTAATCGAACATATATACTAATTAATACTCAGTGAAAGACAGTTATTTCTTTCTTTACTTACAGATGAGGCAAAGAGGTCAAATAAGTTAATTTTCTAAGGTTACCCAGCTAGTTAATGGTAGAATCAAAAGAGCACAAAGTTCACCCACTAAAGCAGGCAACCTCCTGTGAGTTAAGTACGGTGGAATCAAAGAGGAAGAAGACATTAATTTTGCCTAGAATGATTAATGAAGTATTTCTGATAGAAGTGCCAGTTTAATGAAATCTTAAAAAGGGGTATGGAGAAAAAGACATTCTGGGTTAGTGGAACAGATAAACAAAGGAGACAGGAAAATATACAAAAGGCTTGAGAAAAGCTTGCAGTCCATTGTTATTAGGTGATCACTGGTGTTTCTTGGCTTTACTTATTCAACATATATTTAGGGAACCTACTACACAGCAGACACACACACACACACACACACACACACACATTCTGGTGGTGGAAAAATGTCTATAAATTCCGAAATATATGAGAAGATGATATTACTGGCCATGCCCACAGGATAAAGTCCAAATTCCATATTACAAGGTCTTCACAACAGACTCAACCCTACCATTCCAAATTCATGCTCTGCTTTATGCTTCAGCCACACAGATCTCAGAACATATGAGTTTCCAGATCTTTGCCCATAGAGTTTCTTCTACCTGGACTGCCTTTTCCCTACTCTGCCTGGAAATATCTTACTTATTCTTTAATAGCTACCTAAAATTCTACCTTTTCCTGATTCCTCAAATGGGACAGTTCCTTATAGCATATTACCTTAACACAGTTTCTTCCCATCTTGATTCATTCACCCCTTCATTCATTTAGCCAGCCAGCCTAGCAAAATGTGCTGGGTTATAGAGGTAACAAGAATGGGAAAGATGGAACTTTTTTTTTTTTTTTCCTGTGCTTATAAAGTTTATACTCTTTGAAGAGATATCAACCATTAAGGAACTTATGCAGTGCAGTAACTACTATGGAGGAGAAAAGGAGAGGTTGGAGTGGAAGCACACATAGGAGAATTATGCCTAACCTCAGTTCCCAGAGGAAGCATTATTCAAGTGGAACCTTTTGGGATGCATAGGAGTGAGCCAGGCAGAGATAGGCACGGGGTGTTCTAACCATCACCACTATGCATTATCCAATAGATTCCACTAGACTATGAAAATCAATGTTTTTAAAAGCATCCCATGATTTAAACAATAGCAATGGCAACAACAACTCCTCTAGAATTAAATGCTGGTTCAGATGAATATTAAATATTACCGCTGCACTTTAGTGAATCCCTATAGTTCTATTTTGTCCTTCCTATAAGCAGTATTTCCTACCCTGTCCACTTCAGTCCAGCATCTAGAAGCTTCTTTGGGTTCCCAGTAGCTGCCCTCAAACTTTAGTGTGCATAAGAATCACCTGGGGAGCTTGTAAAAGAATGGATTCCTTGGTCCCACCCTCAGAGATTAGGATGCTATAGATCTGAGATAGAGTTGGAGATTCTGCAATTCTAATAATCTTCCTGGTGGGACCTGAAGCTAGTGGTTCACAGGCTGCATTTTGAGTAGCAATGCTACAGAGAAACCATACAAATACTTTTTCAGAATGATTTCCTTTTCTTGTACCTGCCCTGACAGGTTGAGCTTCTTGGAATAAGTGGCTACCTTGCTCAAGTATACATAAGGCATGCATCTGCTGTCAGAGGAACCATTACCAGAAAGAAGTGACTCTCACCCATCAATCACATTCTCCACTTGGACAACTGTTATGTCCTCCCACCTTAGGTCCAATATAACAAGCCTCTACACGGGGGCTTTCCAGGGGATGGAGTTATGAGTAGAGTAGCCAGCTAACTGTCCTCCATAAGGGCACCACAGGGAAAATAGATTAAAGTAGGTTTGTGAATGGGTAAGTAGGTCAGGTCTTCTACTAATTAAAAAAAAATTTTTTTAAAGATTCATTTCAGTATAAATAGGAGTTTTATAATTTCCCAAAACAATGATGGGAGAATTGCTGAACTTTTAAGGATGCCTTCAATAGTTGCTTGTATTTGCCTTTGTGGATGGTATGTATATGCATCTTAAGAGTTAATAAGCTTTTAAGGACCATGAGGACAGGTCCATGTCTTTCACATGAGCATTTCCCAAAATTCCCGGAGAGTGATGACTAGTTAGAAGATACGAAAATATTCAACTATAAAACAAATGAAATGAAACCAACTCACAAAAGTTGGAAAGATACTTTTAATGATTATGTAATTTATATATGTATATAAATAAGGTACTATGTATGAATATAATGGTTTCTTGATAAACATTAGCTTCCCCTTCTATTTCTTATTATTTATTATTTAGAACAGTACTGTCTAATAGAATTTTCTAGAATGATGGACGACATATTGTATAGCTACACTGTCAAATATGGTACCCACTAGCCATGGTGGCTACTGAGCACTTAAAATTTGGCTAGTATAACAGAAAAAATAAATTTTACTTTTATGTTATTTTAATTAAATTTAAATAACCAGGTCCTTAACTTAAAGACGCAAAATGGGAGTCTTGCAACTATTGTCTTTGAGGGAACACATCTAGAAGCCAGCACAGCATAGTCATTAAGTGTCAACTTGTTGAATTGAATTGATCCTTTTTTCCCTACAGATATGCATATGTTTAAGGTGAAAGAGTGAAAAGGGAGCTGCCCCAGGGCAGGCCAAAAGGTGTGGGGAAAGAACAAAGACAGCAGGATCTAAATGCGAAAAAAGTTTCTGTCCTATTGACCGACGTTTCTCAAACTTTAATATGCATACAATTCACTATGCTTTTTGTTAAAAAAAAAAGTTTCTGATTTAGTAGGTCTTGAATGGGACCTTACATTCTATGCTCACAAGCTTCCAGGTAGTAACAATGCTGCTAGTCAGTGGGCCACGTTTCCAGAAGAAAAGATCTAGATGTAGGTAGGCCCATGGACCTACATGATTGCCCTTTGCCATGTCTCTGAACTGCTATGGCTTCTGCATTTTTGGCTCAGCAGTTCAAAATTAAGTCAAAAGAATGCTTTCTTTTATTAAAGGGATACACCCCTCCCCGAATCTTATGATGAATATTGATTAAGCACCTTCTACATACTAGGTAAAGTACTCATAATAATCATGGCAAGTCAAATATTATTACCTCTCTATCGCAAATAATAAAACAGAGGTTTAGGTAGATCATTTGACTTAACTAAAACTCATCCAAGTACTTACTGGCAGAGGTAGGCTTAGAACCCAGTGCTCCTGAATTCAAAGCCTAGTCTTTTTTCATTACACTCTGTTGTTCCTCAAAGTGTAGTGTATAATTGAACATCGGCCTCATCTAGAGCTTATGAGAAATGGAAATGTAGACTGGCAGGCTCCATCTCAGACCCACTGAATCAGAATCTGCATTTCAAGATCTCTAGGTAATTTTATACACAATATTTGAGAAGCGCTATTATTTCCATCGTTTGCCTTTTAGAGCAAAGTAGCAAGTGGAGGCACAAAGAATCTGCTGATTGAGGCAGCTGAGGAATGAATCTGGATTGCAAGGCTTGACTCGGGAACAAATATTGATAGCTTTTCCTCTATTGCTAAATTCCTGTTGCCTCGTGGGCATAGTTAAACCAAAATTAAGCTGTTTTCTGGCAAGTAAGGGTTTTTCATTTCCGGATTATACTACATTCCTAACAGATAAAAGCATCAACAATGTAGTTTTAACAGTGTTCGTGCGAAAAACTACAAAAAGAAACAACTTGTTTGCTGAAGGATAAATGTACTAAATTCAGCAAATTCTTCCAGACTATCTTGTCATTATTAATCACTGCCAGGATGGTTCAAAGAAACAAACATAATTATGTTTCCTCTTTCTTCATGAATCACTCTGGAAAACTAGCCAATTAAAAGTGAACAATAGCCTAAATCACAAGGCTCTGTTGTTGCAAAGTTACTCAAATGAATTAATGCCTAACTATCCATCTTTATGACCAAGTGCTAGGTCATTCCACTTCTGTAATACAACTTCCTCCTCAGAGAACTCTAGCCCTCAGCTTCCTGCTGCTGGAATCAATCAGAAATGCCATTTAGATCCTGGTCAACAATACTTCATAGTCTCAAGCCCATTCTTTGGCTCCCAAATGAACCCATGCCCCCTTTATTTTCTCTCATCACCCTCTCTTCTCACCAACCTTCACTCACATTGTCAGTCTTTCCTTGGGCCATTCTATTCCCTTTTGAGCACTTTCTTGTCCTCTGCCCCAGAATCATAGTTGTGTCTGCATCCAGTGATCTTTAACATTTAAAACTTGCTAAAAAACAAATCTCTGATAATATAAAGATATCATGATGTTTTTCAAATAACTTTTACATAAAGGATCTTCTTGACAATATAATGAGTAATACTATTAAGGACCCTGTCTGTCATTTTTTTTAATTTAAATTTTATTTTTCAATTATAGTTTACATGCGGTATTATTCTGTATTAGTTTCAGGTGTACAGCATAGTGGTTAGACAATCATATACTTTAGTTTCCCACCCCCTGACACTTCCAGTACCCACCTGGCACTGCCCATAGTTATTACGGTAGTATTGACTATATTCTCCATGCTGTACTTTGCACCCCTGTGACTATTCTGTAACCACCTATTTGTGCATCTTAATCCCTTCATCTTTTTCACCCATCCTCTCATCTGGCACCTGTCAACTGTCAGTGTGTTCTCTGTATCTATGAGTCTGTCTCTATTTTGTTTGTTAATTGATTTTATTCTTTAGATCCCACATATAAGTGAAATTGTGTGGTATTGATCTTTCTCTCACTGACTTCTTTCACTTAGCATAATGCCCTCTCTGAAGGACCCTCTCATATTTTTGGTTACCTAACTCTTCCTTCTTTTCTCTCCTCTCCTCTTCTTTCCTTTCTTCCTCACTTCCTTAGGAGGTTTTCCAAGCCACAGCCCCAGAATATCCGGAACAAATCCCCTTGTCTCCATTATTATTTCTACTCTGAAAACCAGGTTTCAGACAACCGTGTCTCACAGGGAAGTAAAGTCATTGTACTCCTAGTACTTGCTAGATGTTTCTTTTATTTTTCATTATTTTCTGAATAATTTAGACACCTACTTCCCATATGAGTTGAACCAGCCCCCTGTGAAAATTTCCTTGTTTATTATCATTGACCTACAAATATTTTTACAGGGTAAGATTCCTTCTGTTATACCTTTTTATTTTGTTGTTTGTTTTTTCTTAAAAAAGGGACATATACAGATTCTTGGCCATTTTATTTGAGGATTTGGTATGACAAATTAGTTCTGGTTTAGCAAATATTCCTCCCTTTCTTCTCTTTGAGCTTGGCAATATGAGTTGCTTTGGCCAGTGGGGTGTTAGTGGATGTGATGTGAGCAGACACTCTACTGATGCTTGTGTCCTGGGCTTGTCCTCTTGTGTTCCAGCCATGATAATGAAAAGAACACACTCTGAGTAGCACTGTCCCACTTTTGGGCCCCATACTGAAATATGTGAAATATGCCTGATCCAACCTGGGAATCTACAGCCTGAAGCAGCCAACCTGGCCAACTAGCAAACACTTATGGGAAAAATAAATGCTTATTGTTATATGCCACTGATTTTGTGGTTGTTGGTTGCACACCAAAAATGAACTGTTACATGGAGTAACAGCAAATGGTAGACCAAGTTCTACCATTTACTAGTTGAGCTAGGATATCTGTGTTTGAAAATGAGAGGTTTGCATTCCTTGAGCCCCAAGTTACTTAACACGATTTAAAACTCCTGATTCTTGAGTTTTCTACACTTTCCACATTATATTTCTGGAACACAGATCCACATATAGCCATTATGAAATGAAAGCTAGAGAAGGATGCAGAGAAAAGATATTCTAGAATCTCTCTAGTTAACTTTATTTTTCTGAAGCATAAAGGATGGAATTGGTTTGGGTGGTGTTCATTCTAGAACTCCAAAGGGGCTGCTGAAGGGAAGGAGCATGTCAGGGAGGCTCCCATGCCAGCTGGTTGCAGAGTACCAGGGGCCACATGCCACCTTTCCACTAAGTCAGCCTTCAGGGATCTGAACGTAAAGATCACACGCAGGCTCTGCTCACCCTCTCTAAGAACAGAGCATTTTTACTACATTGCATAAAACAATAGTGGAGAAGAATAAATAGACTGAGTAAGACATGGAAACCACAGAGTGTTAAGTGGAAACTTTTTTTTTTTTCCTTGCTTTCCCTTGAGAACTTGTGTTCTGGACTTCAGCTGTCGTAATGAACATGACAAACTCTGGTAGCAATGTCCCACCCACAACCGGTCCCATGATAAAAATATCTTCATATAGGGGATTCCTGTTGTGCATGAGAACCAACTGTGGCACATACAAGGTCCCACCCAACCCCACAGTATCGTGACATCATACAAGAATGAGTTTATTTGAAGCTTTCCTGTGTAAGAACCGCAGTAAAGCCTTGGTTAATGGCAGGCACTTTAAAAACTCTAATATCTCTTAACTTACCTTCCTAAAAAAGAAGGCAGAAATCTCTTTAAATATCTGTTGTACCTTTTTTAGACGCTTATTAAAAAATTTCCTTTGAGCACAGATTTTCTCTAGTTTTTCAACTGCTGTTGGCATGTTTGCCAAGGAATCATTTCCACAAGGACAACATATTTCTAAAATCAAATTTGCTAATTGACAAAATTAATACATTTACTTGTAATAAAATTAATTTTGAGGAGGACACTAATATATAAGTTAAAATTTGTCATTTAGGTAATATTTTTAAAGATGGAAATGTTCTTATGCAACATGACTGAAATGCTCTGGGGAGCTCTAAAATCATTTTTTCATTAAATGGAGCTGAAATTATGCGAACAACTAGAACATGAGAAAGAAAGGAGAAAAACACAGTATAGAACACTGGGGAATGAGAAAATAGACTGTAAAAGGAACAGTGATTTGTTCAAGGTTACCTGATGAGTCAGGAAAAAGGGGAGAGTTGGGCTGATGCTGAGACCGAAGCATATTCGTATTAATGTCTGTGTACTAACTCTATTTTTACTAGATAAAGTATTCATGTTTCCCTGATATGGGGGAAGATATTTATATTTATGATTCTCTTGGGGTCTAGCATGTGTTACTTCATAAGCGTTCATTGAATAAAATCATAAATAAATCAATCCCTAGCAACCCAAAGTTAACAAAGCATCGTTTCACACACATAATCTTATTATTCTCACAGTTAACCACCTCTGAAGTAGGTATTACATAATTCCTGTCTTACAGATTAATTTAGGCCCAGAAAGATTAAATGAATTATCCAAGAACACACTGCCATGCATACTCTGATGTTCTTACTGTACCATGCTGCTCAGCAAAACTCTCTAAAGATCCTAACTGTTAAGAAGGCCCAAGGAGGGTTGCTGCATTAAATATAAAACAGGTGAAGATAGGGGGAAAAGTCCTTTGAAGAACTCAAAGTCACATGCAAAGTTGATATTTAGGAGAATGGGAACAGTTTGTCTTATTTTATGTGGCTGATCTTGCTAGCTGATTAGTTGGAATATGAATTTGGCATGTCTGTGCAAAATCCTTAGTTTCTATTGATAAATTATTTGTGAATGAGGGCATCTGTCAGTTAAGCCACAAAAACCTTAATAGAAGGCTTTGGCATAATATAGATCTACCACAAGAAAGCAGTCCTACTTAGAAAATTCGGTTTCTGTGCTCCATGTCTACTTTTTCAAAGCACTGCTCATTTGCTTTGCCAATAGATATATTAAAGATATTTATTACAGTGAAGCTATTTGATTTCTTAATATAAACATGGGTCTTTGCCCCCAGGGGTACTGAAGCCTCTGTGATAAGTGGTCTGCCACCCAAAGCTACATGTAGCAAAGGAGTAAGAAAGCAACATTTGTTCCCAAGCTAAGAGACAGAAAACGAAGGAGGGAAGGCGGAAAGGAGCATTATCAGCCTTAAGTAAGATCTTGACCTCTACAGCTAGGCTATCTAGATTCATTCTTGGCTCCACCTCTTACTGTGTAACCTTGAGAAAGTTACTTCCCTTCTTTATGACTCAGTTTCTTCATCTATAAAATGAAGAAATTAATAGCACCTATCTCATAGGGTTATTAGGATTAAATGAGTTAATATTTCTTCATGCTTAAAAGAATTTCAGGCATACAGTAATCCCAATATAAATGTTTAATAAGTAAAAGAAGGTAGAAAGAGTGAGAGAAAGACTGCTGGACACTCTGTGTCCTCAATGCATTGTTTTGCTCCCTTCTAACAGAGTTCTTTACTTTCCACAGCTAGGGACACTTGATTCCTACCAATAAGCTTAACCCCATTTCCGGTCTGACCCCAAACAACTCCCATTCAGAGAGATTTAAGAAGCCCTAGTTCAGTAGTTCAGGTGACTCAGCATAAAATCAAGTTTGATGTTATTCTTGTCCTGACCCTGTGTCCCAGTTTTAGTCACTTGTTCCTGTAATCAAGTCCCCACCTTGTACTCCAGTTCTAGCACTCTGCTCCCCTGTGGCTGAGTCCGGGCTAGCAGGACCGGCTCTGGTCCTCCAGTCCTTGGAGGCAGACATCTCCCACAGGCAGCCTCTGCACTAGAAACTACACTTTGTTTGGCACGCACAGTATTTGAACCTTTGAAAACTAGTTGTTACCTGTATTTAAAAATTGCAGACTTTTACAAAAAAATTCAAAGTTCCAACTTTTATTGAAAAACTGGATGCTCTGACAATTCTTGGTCCCCTTGGTACAACCCAGTCCAGTTGCCTCTCCAATCTCCCCTGCCCATCCAGACTCTGTTGTCTAGAACTTTGGCCATCATAGTGGTTGTATTTCAGGTACAGAATCCCAGGTTTTTACTGATCTGACTGATCCTATTATCTCATGTTATGCTTTCACAAAACCATGCATTTTGTTACATATAAACAGCCTTCAACTCTCATGAAATTTTGTTCCAGTTCTTGTTAGAAGCCTAGTAAAATCCACTGAATATTTATTGACACTTACTTATATGTTTTAGGCTTTGCAACAGAAACTGATTTGAGTATTTGTTTACTAAGAGATCCAAAGAAATTTAACTCTTCTATAAGCAATCCAATCTCTTTTCTGTGAACCACCTAGGAAACTAACATTATTTGAACACAATCAGCTATGTTTTATTTATTCATTTTTTTGTTATCATGACAAGCTCTCTGCTTTACAAAACAATGAATAAAAGAGAAAAACATTTGCATGACTAAATTGTCAAAACTCACAAAACTCATTTTACGTACCATTCCATAAAATCATCTGGATTGAGTAAAACTGAATATGTATTAACATTTAAATTCAGCTGATTAAGTTCTACATAGTTTTTGAAGAAAGTCTTAATAAAAATGTTACTTACATAAGGAATCGTGTCCAAAGTATCTGTGTTGACAATTATAGGAGCAGGGCTGGCCTGAAAATAGAAGTAGAAAAATTTTAAGTAACAGGTAGTCTATTCTGAGAATCTGTTAACGTATTTAACAAAGAGCTCGACAGTATTTTTTGAGGATCCTTATAGGCAGGTGCTGGGAGAAAAAAACGAAATGGCTCAAAGTTTCTGACACCTTCCAAATATTTGTTTGCTACATTTCCACATAATGAAATGAAGTAAGCAATAGAACTTATACTCATTTTCTCTTACATTTTATCCGGCAGAGTAGGAGATGAGGATTTGTGATGCTTACGAGGCAAGGATCGCTAATAAATTGGGTGACAGTTGAAGTTGGTATCATTTCTTTTTAAAAATGGCTGTGCTAAATAAATTTCATTTTCCACTCTAAGAAGCAAAATTAAACCTAAACCAATATTTACAACTCTTCTCTTTAAACTGCCTTTTGAGAGTGTGTTGTACTCAATGCAAAATAGAAGGGTTCACTTACTGATATATATGTTTACCTACTATGCATGCTATCATCATTTTCTTTGTTATTTATACACTTCTGGTCATATACCTCAAGAATCTTTGGATAGAAAATTAAAAGTTAGTCAAAGATGGCAGAAAAATCTTGTTGAATATGTTGAACTTTTTTTTTTTAATTGTACAAACTGCAGTCATTTGCTTTAAAGTTGAGTAGCAATCTGTATAAAACACGATACAGAAGAGCTACATGCCAAGTCATTAAAAAATAAGAGATTGCAATCTGTATTTGCATCAACCAATCTGACTTCATGAATATTGAGTAGACATATCTTTATTTTCTGGTTTCTAGAATTTCCACAGCAACGTTCCCTTCATTCCCTGAAGGATCTTTAATCTCTTTCCCAAATTGCAGATTTCATTTAGATAGAGGAAATACTCTCATCGTGATTAATTGAGAGTGGTTCTCTATGTGACACAGTGGTTTTGGCAAATAATCAACTTTTAGGACATTTCATTAGATGTGCCCCATGGAGTTAAGAGAATTCACAGCTTCCTAATGTCTATCTGTGCCTATGGAATGAATCCTAATCAAGTGATAAACAGCAATTCAGCAGATTTTACAAAACAAAAGTCCATGTTTTAGCTAGAAAGGACATTGAGAACATGACCTTAGTCTACATATCGATATAGTGGGTCAACTAGACGTCCCTGGTTTGTTAACTCCTAATATCAAGTACTTTGTGGGTAAATGGGGGCTTTGGAGAAAGATAGATTCCATAAGACTCCACAAAAAAACAAAAACAAAAAATAAAAAACAGTGTTTGTCAAGAGGCATGTGGTATGGGGAGAGGAACAAGAGGTTTAGAATTAGAAGACCTAGGTTCAAGTTTGTTTTATCAGCTTCCTAATTATATGATTTGAGGGCTCAGCAACTTCCCTATGGTATGATTTGGGGCAAGTCCCTTAACCCCTTTTGACTCATTTTTTTCTCCTCTGTAGGATGGAAATAGAAATAATCACCTTTTGAAAAGATTGTTTGAAGAATAAATGAGGTGATATAGTTGAATGTGTTTGGATACTTAAATTTCAGAATCAAGGTTAAATATTATTATTAGTAAGTGTCCCAAAGATGGACTACTGTGAGGACATATTATTGGATGGTTTGTGAATTGCTTATAGCCCAGATAGAGATCTCAGTGCTATGTTAGTGGCTATAATTGCACTAAAGATAATCGATTAGATGTGAATTACCATTTATTCAATACATATTACTTGCCCATGTATAAGGATATACATATATATTCTTATTTAATTTCCACAAAACAATATTTATGGGGCATTATTATTACTATGCCTATGTTATAGATGAGAAAAATGAGGCTTAGGGAAAAGGAGAGCTGAGATTTAACATTGGCCTTTCTAACTTCAAATCCATTCTTTCTTTACTAAGTTGCTCCATGATCTCAGCATCTCGGTGGCTCCATCATAAGAGTCTTACATTGGTTGGAGATCTCTAGATAGAGTGCTATATAAGATCTAGGCAAAGCAAAGGTCACCATGCAGGCAAGAGATGCCTAAGAGTCTTATATATTGAATGTTGAAAGCAATCTGGTGATGCCTTAATGGCTTTTGTTGTTGTTATTGTTGTTTGTTTTTACTTTTGATGACATCTCTCCTATGGTTTGTAATTGGTTCCCAGGGCTCCAGAAAGTGATGGTGTCTTGTCTCCTTTAATTTACTGAAAACTTTCTCAGTATCATAGCCAATACTTGTATTTTACCTTACTATTTAGTATAGTGCTATTATTGTAGTTAGCTAGATACTAATGAAGGAAAGTAAGTAAAGGGGGAGGGACACTGAGCCTGTTTTCTTCACCAGGAAGCTATAACTTTATATCCCAAGGAAAGGCAGCATTGTCTCTCCAAGGGGATTAACACCCCTCCCTTCCCCCTTCCAGTACCAGATTGTGTGTATGGGGGGGGGGGCACCGGGGAGATAAGAACATGAGCAATAAAGTCAAAATGGCACAGGGGAAGGTGCTGGATCATAGAGGCCTGTCAGTCTAACCAACCTGTGTAAAAGATCATTGGTTAGGGGGTGGACCCCAAAGCAAGCTCTTGAAAATTTGAGAAGCTGATCGATTATTTTAAAAAAGCTTCTGGTTCCTTCGGTAGACAAATGGATAAAAAAGTTGTGGTACATATACACAGTTGAGTACTATGCAGCTGCAAGAAAGAAAGATCTCTTAACCTTTGAGACAATATGGAAGGACCTGGAAAGTATTATCCTCAGCAAAACAAGACAAGCAGAGAAAGACAAGTATCATATGATCTCACTTATTTGTGGAATATAATGAACATAACAGTCTGAGTAATTGGGTAGTCCCAGAGATGTGGAAGTGGGGTACAGACTGACAACCCTCAGAAGAGGGGGTGGTGGGGGAGGGAAGAAATAAACCACAGAACTTATATGCATGTACGCATAACTGATGGGCACGGACAACAAAGCCGAGAATGGGGTGGGGAGGAGGGTGTATGGGGGGAAAAAAAGAAAACATCTGTAACAAAAATAAATTAATAAAAAATTTTAGGAAAAAAAAAAACTTTAAAATTAAATAAATAAATAAATAAAAAAGCTTCTGGTTCCTCCAAAGCCTCAAATACAAAATTCCAAGTGAACAGAGAAGTTCCCTCTCTCTCTCTGCACTTGCCTCATGGCCACTGGCCTTGCAGACCACACAAGCAGGATTCAGGTGGCAGTCTGGGTACAGCAACAGAGCAATGGATTGTAGCTGGGAGCACAAGCTAAGTTCACCAAATGCTGGACTGGACTAAGCTTTGATAAGGCACAGGATCTCTGGACAGCGACTCTATCACTGGCCCTGATTTTCCATGGTAACGGATAGAGATGGGACATTTGGTAACTTCTTTAATTTTTCTTTCCAGACAAACCTTGCCACCAGATTTTATCCTCTCTGTGGACCCCTGAAAATGCTTTTCCTCAAGACACTGCAAGAACCTCACATCTACCAGCAACAGTGTAATCAATAAAAATGTGTCGATTTCTCTGCTTGGCTGGTTTTGCTTAGCATAATACTCTCCATGTCCTTCCATGCCATCTCAAAGGATAAGAGATCTTTTTTCCTTATAGCTGAATAGTATTCCATTGTGTACATGTACCACAGCTATTTATTTATTTATTTATTTATTTATCTATCTATTTATCTATCTATCTATCTATCTATCTATCCTCACCTGAGGACATTTTTCCAACTTTTGTTCAAGTAGAATGGGGGGGTGGGGTGGGGGAGAGAAGAACAGAGAGAGAGAAAGAGAAACATCGACGTGAAAGAGACACATTGAGTGGCTGCCACCTGCATGACCAACCAGGGCCGGGGACAAACTGCAACCGAGGCATGTGCCCCTAGCAGGAACTGAACCCTGGTCTCCCTGGACCGCAGGCCAATGCTCCAACTGCTGAGCCAAACTGGCCAGGGTGTGCCACAGCTTTTTAATCCACTCATCTACTGATGGACACTTGGATTGTTTCCAGATATTAGCTATTGTAAATAGTGCTGCTATGAACATAGGGGTACATATATTCTTTCTGATTGGTGTTTCAGGTATCTTAGAGTATATTCCTAGAAGTGGAATCACTGGATGATCTCTCTTATTTGTGGAATATAATGAACTAAACAAACTGCTGAACAAAATTAACCCAGAGACATAGAGGTGGGGTACAGACTGACAAGCCTCAGAGGAGGAAGGCTTGTGGGGGGAGATAAACCACAGAACTTACATGCATGTATGCATGACCAATGAACATAGACAACAAAGCTGGGGACGGGGTGGAGGGAGGAAGGGGATGAGAGTGTCAGTGGGGGAAAAATGAGAAACATCTGTAACAAAAACAAACAAACAAATAAATAAAATGTGTTGATTTGATTTGGGGCTTTCAACACATCTTACTTTTGTTTTTCTTCTTATAGATTGTATTAATGTGGTCTGGGAATAAATTTTACATAAAACCCATTTCTCATACAGTATCATTCACCACTTTTGTATGCTTATGCTTCTATTTTTCATTTCATGTAGGTAAACTTTGTTTTTCCAATCAGACTCTATGTTTGGAAAATAACAATTGTAAACTTCCCTAGATTTCTTCATAGCACCTGGGTATACAGAGGGAACTCAGTAAATACCTAGGAATTAGTCACTAAATGTATCTATAAAGTATAGATGAGGGTATAAAAGAATGTGATATCTCTTTGTAAACTTTAAAGAACATTGATAAGAAAACCCAAAATCTCTGTTTACCAATAACACTATGGCTATGACTACTTTTCCAATATCCACTATCTTACTTCTTTAACCAGCCACTATTACTTAACTATGCAGCTTTTATAAAATAATAATTATTTTATAACTCCAGGACGTGGATGCTGTGAATCCCACAGAACAATCCTGTTATATGAAAAGCTCCTTGCTCCTTCTCAGTGATAACAAGTCCTAGAAGCCACAATTACTACTACCTCTATAAAAGTCACTAAAAATGCATGAACATACAGAAGATGTGGACTGTGGCAACACACATACACCACCTACATGCAATATCGGCAGCTTCTGGTGTGAGTAGCAAGAAGATGCCATGGAGGGCTATTCTGAATAACACACTATCCCACTGTGTTGCTAAATCAGGCTCTCTGAAGACCCCGCATTGCTCTGCTCCAGGACCCTCACAGTCCTCTCTAGACCATGTTTACAGAAGCTTCCTGGAAACTTTGAGGTAGTCAAGGACACATATCAGTAGAGAATAAAAATCAAGGGTTAATAACACGGAGCATAGTAGAATTCCAAGTACAGCCCAGGGTTGTGCTCCTCTCACCAGCGGGTTATTTCAGATCTTCCGTCGGCTCAGCCTGACTGCTGTTTCTTGCTCACTTTTGAAATCATGTGACTCCATGCCCCTTTGATGTTGTTTAGTGTCTGAGTCTGAAAACCAATTCCCCAGTTACTTTGAAGGTTCCTCCTAAGCTTTAGCTCCACAATTCACCTTGACCTACCATCCCCACACCTCCTCTCTTCCTATTAGATAGCATCTTTATCTGAACCCCTAAATCAACTGCTAACCTAGCAAATTCCAGCATCCCCCTTTAATGTGCTTATTTCCATAAACTGGAAAAAGATTTGTTACAATTATGAAGAAAAAAAAAATCCTTTTTTTTCTTTTGTTCATCCTCACCTGAGGATATTTTTTCCATTGCATTTTAGAGAGAGTGGAAGGGAGGGAGAGAGAGAGAAGCATCGATGTGAGAGAGATACCTCGATTGTTTGCCTCCTGCACGACCCCGACTGGGCTCAAACCTGCAACCCAGGTAAAGGGAATCAAACCTGAGACCCTCCAGTCCCTGGGCTGATGCTCTAACCACTGAGAAACCCAGCCAGGGTGAAAAGAAAATATCCTTTTAATCAAAAGTTTCAAAGCTTGACTTTATGTAAATCTAGACAAAACTAAGATTTAAGACTTAAGAAAACTAATCTCTCTTGGGTGACCCAAACTATAAGATGTAAATGGTGTGTCTTACATTTTTCATTCTTTTCCACATAGAGGAAGCCAGTTTAGAGCAAGAGGGAAGAATAAAAGCAATCATAGAAAAGCAAGCAGAGAGACTACTTGCTAATACAATTTAAATTATGAGATCAAGTTACTCATGGATCCTACCCCCTTTCTGTCCTTGGGTTCCATGTGATAATCAAATATTTTTATATTATATCAATAACTTTGCTTATGCTAGGAATAAAACAAAACAAAACTTCCATTGCTTGCCACCTAGAAAATGTAACTGATAAAGACTGACATAATAAATGAAAAATTTCAAAGGAATTTATTGATTCTGACTGATGTGGTTACTTCTTGATTATTTGTTAAGTGACAGTTCTGGGAAATGCCTGTGACATAAATGGGCAGGTAGACACCAGGCTACCCACAGTGAGGAGGCCTCTGAGGCCAGTCAGTCTCAGGGTACACCCTGGGAAGTTTAGGTCTGACAAGTGGTAAGCTAGGTAGTAGCAACGTTAAAAGACTAAACCCAGGCTGATGCCAACACTTTTTTTTTTTTTTAATCCTCACCCGAGGACATTTTTCCATTTTTTTGTTTGGATAGAGTGGGAGGGAGGGAAGAAGAGGGGGGGGGGGAGAGGGATGAGGGATGGGGGGAGAGAGAGAGAGAGAGAGAGAGAGAGAGAGAGAGACATCGACGTGACAGGGACACATCGAGTGGCTGTCACCCACACGACCAACCAGGGCCGGGGACAAACTGCAACTGAGGCACATGCCCTTAGCGGAAACTGAACCCAGGTCTCTCTGGACCACAGGCTGACGCTCTAACCACTGAGCAAAACTGGCCAGGGCTGATGCCAACACTTTTAAGAAACAAAACAGAAAAGGAGAGAAGTCCACATAGTCAAGGGACATAGACCCAGCAAGGACTGAACACGGATGGGGCTAGGAATTGAGCAGGAATTTCAGCTGACCTGGAACATGCCAGAAGAAGGCAGGTAGTTGTCAACAGGCCACATTAAACAGAAAGCAAAATATGGCAAGAATAACATGCGAGCGGTTTTTGGGGATCAGCATCTTCAGCTGATCTTCTCAGCTTTAAAGGGCAGGCTCCTCGGTGGGCAGAAAGTGACAAATGAGTGTTTATGCAGTATGGCATAATAACTTGAAACAAAATGGAAGCCACTGGCAGTTTTAAAATGAGTCCATTCTGTGTATGTACCTGATTTCATTAAGAGAGCTGGAGATCTCAGAACCTCATGGTAAATCTTAGCTGGCTTAAATGGACTATTAGAAGATACCATATCCATAGTCCTCACAATTCACACAGCAGGCTTCTGTCAGCGTGAACCCCTAACAGACCATGCAGAGATCCTAACCAGGAAAATGGAACTTTGGGGTTACCACCCACATCCTTAATTAGGTCTGAAATGAGATATGGAACATTAAGTACTAAGTGGTATGCTAAGGATTGAACTCAGAATAACTTTATTTTCTATTAGGTTTTCTCCCTAACCCTCCATCATGGTGGCCCACTCTGGAAAAAAAAAAAAAGTGATGTAGTTGGGATGGGGACCTCATTCTGGATTTCCTGAATTGCACTCTAGTTCCCTGCTGGGACTGAAACCCTTCCTTCCCTCTCCTCCTTTCCCATAATGTTGGGCTGGAGCCTCACAACCTTAAGGGTTGGCAGGGTCCTACTACTTCTTCAAGGACTTACCTGGAACCTGCAATTACCTGGCTGAGAATGATCACTACCTAGCATCACATAATACCATTACCCAGCCACAACTAAATCTGACATACTAACACCGGTATGGATAACAATAAGGGCAAGTACATCCATAGCACTTATCTACACCAATTATGTTATTTAATCCACATACAACCAATGAGACAGGTGCTATTATTCTCAAATTACAGGTGAGGAAACAGAGGTGAAGAACTTTCCAGTCATACATGTGATAAAGAGACACTCTTCCAACCCAAACAGTCTGACTCAGGGCCCACACTCTTGACAGCCATACTCTACTGTCTCTCACAGTGGAATTAGACTTTACTAGAAGACTTTGGTTCTTCATTTGTACTGCTCACCAACAACTCAGAAACCAGCTCTAATTAGGTCTATCCACCTTGATCCCGGCTAGTGCCCGAAGCCTCCCCTCCTCTCTCTGGCTCAGTTACTGGGCCCAGTATTTCAGGTAATCAGGCCTGCAGGAGGCATGATCCACGAGAAGGTGAGTGCACAGGTGTACCCTGGCTGAATGAATCCGGATTTTTTTTAGTAAGCTCCAAAGAATATTTTTGGCAAATGAATGATTAAAGACATACTGATGGTTGTGTGAGAGAAGAAAAACAAAATACAAAGAACAAATGCATTCTAGAATCATAAAACCTTAAAGCTGGGACCTTAGTGATCATTTAATTCTACCTTTTTGCTTTGCAAATATAAGGAGTGACAGAAAGGAAGTACATATCCCAGATCTCACAATAATCTAGTATCAAATCTGAAGACAATAATAACAATAACCACATTAATAAAATAGTAAGTGTTCATTAAATGATTATTATGTCCCAGGGGCTGTGATAAATGCTGAAGATGCATCCATGCATTTAATTCTCAAAATGTTCTAAGAAAATAATATTGTTTCCATTTTTTTTTTTAAAGGAAAAAAGGTGTGGGGGGAGGGGGCAGTCAAAGTGGCTTAGTCAGTTGCTTGAGGTCACAAAACCCAGAGGTATCACAACCAGGTCTCAAGTCCATGTATTTGTAGCCCCAGGACCCATGCTGGTAACCACCCACATCTCCTGATGCCCTCTCCTGAGTTTTTCCAGGATATCAGGCTAAAAATGCAGTTATTTTATGTCCTAAAAGTTGTTAGTTTCTCTTTCACAGTCTGAAGAGAAATTTCTTACCATACTGACTCAAATTCAATTTCCCAGTTCTCAGAAAGTTTCTAGGTCCCTTGCTCTCTTGCAAACCACCACTTGAAAAAATGGGACAATGCTGTTTTCCAGTTAACCTATTTCCCAAGAAGTTAGCGAAAGAAACAGTACATATGAAGGGAAAGAGAGATGCTCTATAGAGATAAAGCTATTTTATTTATTACTATGATTAATTTTTGCTTTCTTGGATTTTCTCCTTTTCATGTTCTGTCTCTACAAGACCAACTAGGTGGGTGTAGTCTGATGCAGTATAGCGCTGAGTCACCACCAATAGTAGCACCAAGGGGTTCTGGCATGTCACCTGGTTTGCCCTTACCCTGCAGGGATGACATAGGGCACCCAGGTCCCAGGTGAGGTCACTGAGGTAATAACAGATGGGTGGGTGAGTGAACAGTGTGAGTGCCCGAGGCTTGGCTAGCCAAGGTTTAAATGCAGGTTAATGGCTATGGCAGGATGTCTCAAGGGAACAATTTCCGAGGAAGCTCTCTCCCTAGCACCTAACAAAATGCATGGATGATTACCTACCTAGCTTACTGCTAGATTAGCTCAGAAAATAGGAAAAGAGAATGGCAGATTCAGGTTTGGCTTGAACTTGATCCAACTCTGCTGACCTGAACTCACTTAATAATAAATATAATGTTATCCTCACTTTACAGAAAACGGAGGCACACAGATGTTAAGTATTTGCCCAAGCCTATCCAGCCAGTAATAGCAGGGCCAAGTGCCAAACCTGTCAGCCTGATTCCAAAGTGGGTAACTTTTAAACAACTGCAAAACAGTTGCTTCTGCTCCCTATTAAGATTTTATAAGTACCCAGAAGTCTGCTCTAGTCAACACAAATTATCTTGCTGATCTTTGAAAACCTACCACTAGTATTTCTTCCCTTTGGATTCAAGAGTTTAATATGTCTGCTTGAGCCTCCTTTAAAATACAAGGTCATGTAATATTTTTCAGAAAACGAAATGTATCTTGAGGACCTTAGTGAGGAAGAGTTGGGCACCTATTTGTCCCCAGTGCAAAAAAAGGCGGGACAGCCTGGAGAACAAGACACAGAAAATAGAGACCCAGAACCAAAGAGAATTTTCTTTACTTTATATGTTTTCTCTGGAATCAATTCCACTCACAATAAGAGATGAACATTGCTTGCACTGTTACTTATGAAGACTCTTCAGACCTCTATCCTGTACCCTCTCCACATCCCTCTTTGCACTTAGTATAAAAGGCTGAAATAAAGACTCACCGAAACTAGGTCTGCAGAGGGATTCCGTGAATTTCCCACAGTCAGACAGCTGGAAAGAAGCAGCGTTGGGATTCAAACCCAGATCTGCTGATTGTAAATTCTTAGTCTTCCCCCATTATTCTATGATGCCATAAATGCCATTGATTCACACTGAGCTTTTACTAATTTAAGTGTTTTACTTGTGAAACTGTTCTCTGAACATTACACAAAAAAATGGAGCTATTAGCTCAAGTGTCAGATGTGACTAAGTCAGTGTGTCCCATACCACAGTAACTGTACCTACTGAATCCACGGATGGATGCACCCCATGTGGTACTATTCCTGGAAAGCTCCATGTGTTTCTTTTCACTAAGCTCTTTGATAAGTGCTACTATCTTAGCAGTACAGTCGTGGTTTCCAGACATAGTTCCCAGGATGCTGAGTAACTTGTCAATAATCTGGTTCATCAGACTAATCTGGGGCCTATTTACTCTATAGCACATGGATCAGGGCTTTGTACACAGTGGGTGATCAATAAATAATTACTATTTAGTTTCTTTCCCTCTTCTCCTTTTCTGCCGTCAGGCCAGGGCTCGCAGTGTTCTCACACACCCCGTGCATGCCTACCATAAGGATCCTGTTTACATTTCTTTCTGCTCCCACATCCTGAATCAATCATGGTCGCCTCTCCTATCTACCTAACCAAATTCTGTCCATCCTGCAGTGACAGTCTCAAGTCTCAGACACTCCACGAAAGTTTCCTTAATCCTCACAAGTCTCAATCTATCTATCCTGCCCTCCAAATTTTAAAGCATGATTCTTTATACTACTTCAGTTTACAGTGAATTATAAATAAGAAAGGACAGATGTTATGTGAAAGTACCAAACCTTGAAATCCTTCACGAACGTTTTCTTCTGTTCGTATACGTGCCGATGGCTGAGTAGTTCATGTGTGATATCTGTATCTCCTTGCTAAAAACGTAATTGTTTTGGAGGCTGACCCCCTCAATCTTACTTCATTTCCTCACTAGCCATCCCCACCTACTCTTCTAATTGTGCTTGGCCTACAATATATTCAAAAGATGTTTGCTACTCAGTTTGTAAACCTATGGAAGGAAAGCCACAGCCACAGAAGACAGGATGCTTAAGAAAACAGGAGGCAACAGATTAGGCCAAATGGGTGGAAAGGGGTAACTGCACGCTGCCCTCTGGTGACTCACTCTTGGAACACACTGTCTGGTTTTGTGTTGGTAGCCGGAGCACTGCAGACCATGCTCTTCTAAACCATACCATGTAAATTAAGACAAGTTTTAGCAGAAGTACTCCCCTAGGCTTACCATATGCCTGTCCTTTATGCTCACTTGCTTCTAATCCTCATCACAAGCCTATGAATGACATGCTATAATTATGCCCATTATACAGATCAATAAAATGAGGCATGAACCTATAACAACTTGCCCAAGGTCAATAGACTAATAACTAGGGGAGAAAAGACTCACTCTTTTAAAAACAAATGCATGTTTTTGTTGCATCGCCACCTTGTTTGGGGCAAGGAAGGTAGCTGCAATTAGCTCCAAGCACTACTAACCTACTCTCCCACTGTGCATTTCAGAAGTTGGAGAAGTGGGAGGGAGCACAGGATTTTGGTGAGAAGCTAAAGACTCAAAGACCATTAAAAAAAAAGCAAAATGGCATCCTAAGAATTTTTCAAACATTTCAGATGAATGTGAAGACAACAGACTCATCCAAAACTAGACATTTATTTCAAGTCTCATATTTTATCTTAAAAATGTATGTGGTTTTTATATTTACTGTATAACCATGTATTTTTAATATAAAAACAATGTTTTGGTTATTTATAATGCAGTCCACCTGATATTTGAAGTAGTTACTCCATGGCTATTAAAATTCAGGCGGATCATCTCCCTGGAAGTAACCACAATCCAGTTGAGGGATTATGTTCCTGAGATAAAGATGGCTGGTCTGGGATCAGGAAATCTCAGTTCAAGACCCAGCAAATTCAGTAACAGGGTGAAAGCCAAGTCACTAAGCCTCCCCACTTATTTCTATATTTGAGGAATAAAGAGTGAAATGGATAACCTCTAAGAATCTATGTCTCATCACGGATCTGATTGCACTCATAAATGTTTCCTCGCTGGGAAAAACCAGGAGAAAGCAGAGACACCATGGGACTGCCCCCCTGGAAAGCAATGCTCTCTACTTCCATCACTCAGATACAGAAAGTTAGAACACACGAGTTTAAGAAAGGCCTGCATAAATAAGACAAAAGTAGAATTGGAAAACAACAACAACAATGGCATATAAAGTGACTTCTTATTAATTGGCTAAATGAGGAGGTTCATGTGTCTAAGAAAAGGCACCTAAAACTTTATTTGTGAGCCTCTTGTTCTGTGGATAGCCTATATTTTGTTTGAGTTATGAATCAGTTAATTTTATGGAGTCAAGACCACGTAATTAGTGACAAAAAATTATCTTCTGCAGTAAGGAGTAAAAAAAAATGTGATGTGGCCCAGTCAGTGGGGCTCAGTGGGTTAAGCATCATCCCATGGACTGAGATCCTGGTTCGATTCCACGTCAGGGCAAATACCTGGGTTTTTGGTTCGATCCCCATTGGGGGGCATGCAGGAAGCAGCTAATCAATGTTTCTCCCTCACATCGATGTTTTGATCTCTCTCTCCCTTCCTCTCCATGAAATCAATAAAAACATTTTTAAAAAATGACGTGAAGTGAAGCAGAGAATTATCATTCAGCTTTTTCTTCTATCTTGCCTCCATCCATGTTCCATAAGCCTTCTCTCCAGAAAAAAAAAAAAAAAATCTAACATCTAAACTTGGCTTTCATTTTTTTCGCCTCTACCAACCATAATTTAATACCAGATCATCCACTCCAAGCTTAAAACATAACAGGCTAAGTAAGCCATGGAGAAAGTCTTAAAACATTTCATATCTAGAATGGCTCCTTTGTATGAGAGGCAGTGTTAGTAAGAGAGACCAAGGAGAGGTATACGTTTAGATTACTTTTTAACCATTAATAACCTATAATGTGCTCACATAAATGTTGGGTCTGGAAGACGGTTCGAGACCTGCCTTGAGAAGACGGCATGGGAGCTAGGTTGTAGAAGGAACAGAGCAAACAACAGTTTAGTGCCATTTCCGCTATTTTCAAGTTAGATCATGTCTATAGGTCTATCAATCTCTACTCTTTCCATTTTTTCTTCAGAATGGATGTTCTATCGGGAATTAGTTTCTATGAAAAAAAAACATGGAGAAAGAATAAATCGCAGGAGTGAATAGGGTCTAGGAAATTAGAGATCGGCCAAACACTACTAGCATTTGCTGGTGCCAAGGAATACATTCTGCAGATGTGTTTGCATGTTGTCATTGACTAGGCAATGAACTTTTTGTTCTACAGCCAAGAACCTACAAATTTCCAGGTCCAAAATGCCAACCACTTCCTAGCCCCACAGCAAGCTCTAGCTTCCCAGAGTGGCAGTATGTATGTTAATCTTGGTTTCTCGGTTTTACAATGGTTTTCTTACCCTCAGCTATTCTGCAAAGCAAGGGTCCTGCTTGCCAATTTACCTCCTACTGGGCCCTGGAAAATGCTACAACTGTGTGTTTCAGAGTATGAACAGAGGAATATTATCTGCTGCTGTGGGCTAGGAGAGAGAGGAAGAAAGTAAGAAAGATTAATGAAAGGAAGAGAAAGAAATCAGAGAAGAGATTGTTTTCTGGTGCATGGGGCCTCTTCACAAACTGGACAAAATAATGGTCTCAGGCTGATGCTCTGTTCTCTACTGTGTTCATTAGAATTGTAAACTTGGACACACTGGAACCTTTGTTTGTTTGTTTTATCCTCACCAAGGACATTTTTCCATATTTTGTTCAGATAGAGTGGAAGGGGGAGGGAGGGAGGGAGGGAGGGAGGGAGGGAAGGAGAGAGAGAGAAACATCGATGTGAAAGGAACACATGGAGTGATTGCCACCCACAACCCCAACTAGGGCCAGGGACACACTGCAACCGAGGTACGTGCCCTTAGCAGGAACCGAACCTGGGTCTCTCTGGACTTCAGGCCGATGCTCTAACCACTGAGAAAAACTGGCCAGGGCCCTTTGTTTTTTAAAGGCTTTCCTAAACCAACTGGAAATAAAATGATAACTTCCTTATGAATATAATGTTTGCAATGTTACATCTCATGACCCCTCCTTGTCCTCACTAACTTGACAAAAACATTTGCATGGTATGCTTTCATGTGCCAGGGTGAGCACCTCGTACCCCTGCACCTGGAGGCAGCAGATGAAGCTTCTAGGGTTGGCTGTGCCCTTATAGAATTTGGTTAGGTCACTTTATTATTTCTATGGTTATATCCAACTTTCAATAAGAACTGGATGATTTCTGACTTTAATACCAATCTGATTTTAAATATAATAAAACTAGTGATAGAAAGAAATTAGAATGTGGGTCATCTGATTGGCTTTAAGACATTTCTCCTCAGGTATATGATGATTTTAGCCAATTAATGTAACCTCTCTGAAACTCCCTATTCATGTATAAATGGAGATGATAAATAACTACGTAATCAACTTCATGTACTTCTTTGATAAGTAAATAAGATCATATATAACAACACTACGCAAATGTATAGAAGGATACATTTGGAATAATATTAAACATTAGGAAAATTAATAATGGCAGTCCTTAATGGGCATGTTCTTTAGTTAGCCATTGTCCTAAAAGTTTAACTCACAGTATCCGTTTAAAACTACAAACAACCCTAAAAAGATTTGTATAATATATAATGTTACAGAGGATGAAACTAAGGTTAGAGAAGTTGTTCAGCAATTTACCCAAGATGGTAAGTGTTAGAGCAAGGATTCAGATCTAGATTTTTCAAGTAGCCAAAACTTGGATCAGAGTGAAAGTGCACGAGACCAAGATTCGAATCTTTCTAGATTATAATTTACTACTTAACCACTTCTGATCCTGGCCACTTTAACTCTTTGCATTCAACTTATTTTTATAAATAACATAGGGATATTAAAACCTGTCTTGCTACCAGGCCAAGAAGCAATGAGAAAGAATCTAGTTGACACTATCTGATAATTGTAACAAGACAGGTTAGTACGCAATAGTGGCATAGTGATTGTCTCAGCATCAGCAGCAATAGCAAAAACTCCATTGTCCTTGGGCATCTTTCTACTCAATAGAAGTATCAATAGAAGTATCAAAATAAAGCTTAAAAAATATAGCATGGTCATTAAAGGTTTTGAGAGTTTGGTCTGTGTGTGTGTGTGTGTGTGTGTGTGCATGCGAGCGTGTGTGTGCACATTTTAATTTTGCTTTGCTACACGGAGGAGGGCTTGCTATTATTAACTCTGAACAACTGTCTATTTTTCTATTCTGTAACAAAAATGTTTTGGGTCCTACTTATGCAATTTCCGGTGTGGGTGAGAAAAATGGAAATGACAGCATGGGCTTTACTCTATTGTGCAGTAGCATATATTTGTACTAATGCCCCATTTTGATGAATCAACACAAACATTTTACAATGAGCAATAGTGGAATAAAGAGAAGGCATCCTGCACCTGGCGCTAATTTTTCACGGACTCCAGATGCCTATGCACAGGAATCATAAGAATAGCTTTCAAAGAAAATGCAAATTGCATAAGAGAAGAAGATAAAAAGACAACAAGCTCTTGCCTTTTGTTCAGAAACAAAAGTGACAATTCCATTACATTTTACCAGAAATCTGCAAATGTTTGTGCAGTTCCAGGCTGTAGCAATTATCCCGGTTGCTTCTGGTGTAGTTATTTTTTCCCCATTAGGTTGAACATCTCTATAGATTGTGACATCTTTATTCCTTTATGAATAGAAATTCCATTAATATTCTTGTTCAAATTCTTCAGAAGGAAATTGGCTAAAAACTGGGGTATTACTAGACAGAAATGCAAAGAGAGGCCAAGAGGAATGAAATAGAGAAATGAATCCAACATGATTGAGGATGATGAGTCAAGTAATATTTAGAATCTAGAAAGGACAAACACACTTGGAACACCATGAACTAGAACTAAATCTCATCACTGAACAAATTCTATTTAGAGCTGACCTAAGCTTACGATAGTTCAAACTCGACATCTAGGGACTGCAGGCAGGGTATGTGGAAGTGAGCTGAGCAGGCAGGTTTCAAGGGTGTATTTGAGACAAGAAGGATTATTTCTTTATTATCTCATTTTTTGCTAAAGTTCTCACATTTTAAGTATTAATCAGCCCATACAGATTTATCTAGAAAACATTATACGTAAGGCACTGTACTTGGGATGTGGGAAGATGAAGCACATGGTTTTGCCTTACAAAGACTGAATAATGTTATATGCAAATAAGAGAAGCCCAACCCCACCCAAAATGCTTATAATACAAAGCAGAGAAATATCACAAGAGAAATAGGGGCAAAGGACCAAGGTGGGTGTAAAGGCAGGTGACATTAGGGCCAGAGGCACGGATTCTCTTCTGGCCTTACCACCTATATGATTTTAAACAAGGTCCCTGACTCCACTGAGGCCCAAAAATAAAGATAACATTATTGGGACCATTTCATATTGGTACTGAGATAATTAAATAAGAATGTGTAGATTCAAGTAGTAGGTAAATAGGCTTCTAACTCTTATTTTTCTTTAGGGAGCATTAGTCAATGTTGAAATAATGAGGGAGGAGGGAAATTCATCTGGTTATGAGGTGTGATGAAAGTCTTGTGGAAGGGTCTGTGAGTTAAGTCTTAAAGGATAGAAAGAACTTCACCTTGTAGCCCAGTAGGCTCAGGTGATTGGCTCACTTGAAGCACTCAACACTTTGTAGGTGGTGTTAGAGTGATTTACCTGTTCATTTAAAAATTCCTATGGGCAGAATTCCATGTAGGTTTCATCAGGGGTTCTCCTGATTTAGTCATTGCATCTCTCCCAGTGTTTGGCAAGCTCCATGACATTCACATTAGACCATATCCAAACATGATCACTAGCAGCATAAAGAAAATCAACTTTGTATATTGCAGCAAGAGACAGTGGGGCACCTTTGGGCAAGGGGTGTAATGCAGTCTCTTTCACAGTGATGATGTAACAAAGAAATTAAAGTGCACCTTCAGGTCCTTATCCTGTGCCTAGTATCATTCCTGGAATGAGGTAGGGGCTCAATAAAATGTGAGTGAAATGAATAGAAATACAGCCCAGTCTTTATGAAAATAACTACTAATTATGGAACTGTTGTTATTACCATATCAACTCACATAATAAAACACCAAAAAACTTTTGATTTGCCTGCTACCCAAAGATACTGTGTAGAAAATGATCTTATATCTCCAATAATGGAACCAATTTACAGACTTCATGAGAGAGCTTTTTATATCATTTTTTTCACTCAATAAATATTTAGAAGCTTATGTTGGTTGCTACTTATGCCAAGGAAATGGGAACTTCTGTGTTGCTCAGGGCTCTTTGGCCATGTAGACCAACCTGCTTGAGGCCAAACTTGATCTCCACCTCATCACCGCAGGGCATGAAATGTTATGTGAAATCAAATGCTGACACTTTGGAGGACTTCATAGTTTGACTTCCACTTTTCTACAGATCATTTGAGGCAGTACACTCTCCAGGTAAAGCTGCTTTAAATTTCCTCTCTCCAAGGTGACTCATAGGTTGTATGGGCGGATTATATGATAGTTGAAATCTGAAGTCAGACTTATTAGTAGTCCCTAGAACTGCAACGACTGAGAAACCACTTGGGATAGATAGCTTATTGTGTGTGGAAGAAATGGTCTAGACCATAAAGGGGGATCTGCATTCTAATGGTGTGTTAGGAACCCACACTCATAGGAGACACACAGACAGCATTTATCTACTTGTGAAGTTTTTAGGTCAGTTTTCCTAAGATCAGCTACATCAACGTGTGTGTATATTTTCTACACATAATTAATTCCTAAGTATTTTAAAAGAGAACTAGGTTTATTTTAAAGGAGGCAATTGATTGAGTCAATATAGTTTGTCATTTCCTTATTATGCTTAATGCAGCATGGTAACAATATATATTTTTAGGACTTATTTCGATATCTCAAATAAGAGTATCATTAGGCAAAAGTGCCATATATCCATGTATGTGTGTCTGTGTTTATGAAATATATATCACTGGGTTAAAAACTGCATACAGACAGAATAAAGGGGATCCATTTTCTGAGATCTAAATTATATATTCAGACAAAAAATAAATTGATGTTCAATTCAAAAAGAATAATCCTCAACTGATAGCTATATTTTATAATGACTGTTTTCTAAAATCAATCTTCATAAAATTATGTTGATATAATGACACCTTTAATGCAAGACTTAGAAGAAATTTAAAAAATATGAGAGATTAAAAAATTTATAATATTTTCTGAAAAAGATTTAAAGCAGTCAAAATGAAGCAAATGTGAATAAAACTTGAATATAAATTATGTGTGTCCCACAGTGGGAATTGGGAACAGACAATAAAGTATATGAAAGAGTAACACATGGATTATGAGAATTGAATCCAAGGCTATTTTTCCCATCAGGGTCTAATCCCCGCATTAACACATTTCTCCTCCCACCATTACGCCACGCAATTCTCCAGTAGAGGTTTATTGTTTTCTCCAGATGGAACTAAATCGAAATAATTTTATGAGGTCCGTATAGACAAAGCTAGTGATGAAAACTGTCATGTATTAACTGAAATGCTGGAATCAAGGACTCTCGCTAATTGATGTCATTAATTTGTCACATGCTCACCAAGCATTCTTTGTGGTGCCAGGCACTGTACTAGACCCTAGTAATAGATGCGTCCTACATTCAAGGAGTTCAGCAAACTGAAAATAAATATATGTTGATTCCTTTTTCTAACTTACTTTCCTTTTCTCCTTCACTCCAAAAAAAAGTTACCAAAGAATTAGAAGAACAGAGAAGAAAACATTTACAATAAATTTATTAAGTGATAAATCAAAGGGTCACGCAAAGAACAGAGAAGAGAAAAAAATCACTCCTCCTGGCCAGAGAATGCTCCATGAAGGAGGAGATACTTGTGCTTCCCAAGAAGTATTATACTCTCCTTGATAAAATAAAGGAAGAAGAGTTTAATAAAGACAGGAAAAGCAAATTACACACATCAGATTCTAGTTAAATGTAGAATCATTATACCTTAATCTGATTTAGAGAACTTGCCATCATTAGTTTTATAAAGTCCTTGCAAAAATTTTATGTTTAATGACTTTAATAATCAAGATCAATATACAGAGATCCAACTAGAAAATAGTATTCAATGAGAAAAACTTTAAATGCAGCGCAATCTGAAATATTGAGCTAATTCCAAGTTACAGAGAAAAGTATAATGGAATCTAACTTGCGTCACTGAAAATAACTTAAGCTTTAAAGATTTATTCTAATTATTGACATAAGCATATCTCTTGAATTTCTATGTCAGAAATAATATCTTTCTTGAGGGATTCCAAATAATTTTTATCAGAGATTACTTTTTAATAGTGTTTCTTTCCTCTCTTATTCCTATTAGATGACCTTAATCCTTCTAAATAGATCTAATTAAAAATTGAATATTTTAATACTCTTCTTCCTAGTCTCAGCCTATCAAATGTACCCAGCTTGATTCTTCTTGTTGGATAATCATAAGCACAAACATTATTTCTGCAATATAAAACATAACACTTATTAATTCACTTTATATATCTATACATTTCTATCAAGCATTTAAACAAATCTCTAAGTAGTTCCTCAGTACTTTACTAAATGAACAATCACACTTTTTAAAGACAGGTTTTATGATAGATTTTATCTGGATAAGCAAAGAACCAAAATGTAAGAATTAACTTTTGGCTTCTTGATCTATCTGTGAAATAGTCAAATAATTCTAAGTAGTTTTGAAGAAAACAACCAGGAAATACACACTGAAAGCTCTCGTAAATTTTAATCTATGAAATATCAATCCTGTGCTCTTTCTTTAATACATGTTTCTATTAGAATCTACTAACTTTAGTGGGATGAATTTGCTTGACCACTGTTTACTCTATTTCACGGATCAATGTTAGACCAGATTGAGAATTCAGATTTCATACAAAGGAAAAAAAAAAAGACACATATTTATCCCAACCAAGACCAATAGAAAAGATATATTACATCTTTAAATGCATAGACTACATGCCATTTATCTATAGCTATAAAAGAAGAAATGAAGAAAAAAATTTAAAATACCTAGGAAAATGAAAAGAAAAATACCCTTACCGGAATGAATGCGTGTTGCATAGCTTGTTCACATTGTTTTAAGGAAGCAATAGTATCCCACAAAAGCTGATAATTTTCAGCCCGGGAAGCACTTGGCCGTTGCATGGCGAAAGCTAGTAACACTCAAACTGAGCTCAAAGAACCCGGTTGAAGACGGAAAAAACCCTGCAGATCTGTTACATAAACTTCTTAATTAGATCTGCTACACAAACTGCTATCTTAAGACTTAAAAAAAAAAGTTAATCAGAACATTTCTTTTGGGGGATAACTGGGCATGACTTGAACAGAGACAGATGTTTTCATTGGGAAGGATTTTTGTTCCCACACTTGTGAAAAGCAATCCCATCAGTGTTCCCCTGTCTCTACACAGGTCTGGCAAAACGGCACATACCATACGTGTGTGGGGGGAGCGAAGTGGGAGGGAGAGAGATGTGAAAAAATAATTTCCACCGGAAGATTTGGGTAGCAGGTCATGGAGAAGAATCTGAATAGCTTGTGCAAAGTAGTAAATTTGAAGGCAGTGTATTATATACACACATATTTATACAAATGCAGGTATCTACACTTGTCTGTTGTTTGAGAAACACAATTATATTCATGATTCTTACAGTGTCATTGAATGTGTCCAACTCTCCTCTCAGTTTAGTTAAAATCTAAATTTTTCATCTACAGGTATTACTGCCTTTATTAACAACAGAGTTTTTACCTGGAAAAATTTACACAAATAATACCAGGAGAGTATTTAAATATTTGAGCATTTAAATATTCTGCCCTGGCCAGAGTGGCTCAGTGGTTGGAGCATTGGCCTGTGGATCAGAGTCCCAGGTTCAGTTCCCGCTAGGGGCATGTACCAAATATAAATAAATAAATAAATAAATAAATAAATAAATAAATAAATAAATAAATATTCTTGGGACCTAAGGGTGACCTGAACATAATTAAAATGTGTTAATTAAAAAAAAAATTGCTTGTACATTTTAACAATAAAAGCCTAGTACAAACACTAAATAAAATCTGAACAACAATGTAGCAACATATTCTTGTTGTTCTTTCACATAAATCAGGAGCCCAGAAAGTGAGGTGAGTCTCCACTCTGTGGGATTGTTGAGGTTGGGCAATGTAATTTTGTAAGATGCTGAGCACTTGGGAGTTCCAAAGGAATCTATACTCTCAGGGCTAATTAAATGGGGAAATTTATTCAAGTATTTCTAGAGGTAAGGGGAAACTGAGAGCAATACACAGTATAATAAATAAAGTGTGCTTTTAATTGACCAAGAAAATCCAAGGAGTATAAAACAAGGTACAAATTGTAGAAAATAGTTTGATAACATATATAAAGAATGAAGAATGTTTTCTGTATTATTTTTAAAGAAGCTGAATGATGTGGGTTACCTAGTTTTTCTGCATTTGTACCCTGGTGATGGTGGATTACTTCCTACTGATATAACCTTGTGGTGAAAAAGTTTCAAAGGCTGATACCAGCCAAGTTTCTCTCTCATCTCAATTACTTTCATTTTTGAATTGAAGGAGTTGTAAGTAGAAGTGATTTTTCAAAAATTCTACCTGGGCTAATGTGTAAGGAGACTGTTTTTTCTTAATGTTTCACAAGTACACACCAGAAGGATATTGACATTTGTTTTTCAATATCACTTCACCGAACCTTTTCTTTTTCTCATTCATCATGTTCTTCTGCTCAGCTCACACCCACAGTTCCTCCTCTGCCTTCATTCCTGCCCTTACACTCTCCCATCTGCCCCAGACACATGCTTCTTTCTCATGCACTGTCAAGCAGCCAATTCACAACTTCCAGAAAATAATCCTTCACTAGTAAATGTTCTATATTTCTCACCAAACAACAGGAGAATAAAAAATTGTTTTCTAAGCCATCTTCCACAATTTCAGCCAATCCTTTCTTAAATTACTTGAGCAAATGTTCATCCTTACTCTAGACTCCAACCTCTGGGTCTTCTGTCACGCCTTGAACTTCTATCTCTCATTCATCAGGTCTTCTTAATCTTTCACTTAAGCATTGTCTCCCAAAAGATCCTCCTTCCTTTATTATTTGGGAAAAGGGTAGAAAATTCAGTCTCTGCATGTAGAAACTCTACATAAAAATGCCCTTGGAATCATGCATACATTTATTGATTCACCGATCCAACAAGCCTATGAAACACCTCACATGTCCTGTACTTCATGATTGTACTATAGGGAAAATGGATATATATCAGATGTTGATTCTTTCTTTAAGGAGTTAAAGTCTAATTGAAGATATGATACCTGGGCATGAATAACAAAAAGACAAATTAAAAAAGGGTAAGTTCCAGCCTGGCCAGTTTGACTCAGAAGTTAGAGTATCGGCCCTTAGACCAGGAGGTGCAGATTAGATCCCCATCCCTGGTTAGTGTTGTGCAGGAGGCAACTAATTGATGTGTCTCTCTCACATTGATGTTTCTCTCTCCCTCCCTCCCTCCCTCCCTCCCTCTCTCCCACTCTAATAATCAATGGAAAAATATCCTTGGGTGAGGATTAAAAAAAATAAAAATAAAATAGGGTAATTTCCATAAAAGAGTTCATATAAACTATTCATAAAGCAATAAAAAAGAAAAAAAATACACCCTTGGGGAAAGTTTGGGCAGCCTCATGGAAGATTTAGCACTTGGATAGATCTTGAAATGTGGGTAAAAGTTGGACACGTGTAGATAGGGGACATTCCTGAGGAAGGGAAGATAGGCCATAGGCCCAGAGTGGGAAAGAAGAGGTCATTACTGGTTGGTTTGGAAGGAACACAATACAAAGAAAGCTTAATACTCAGATTTATACTGGAGCCAAGGTTATTCTTGAGTAAAAATCAGTAACTTCCTATTCCTAATGCTAACCAAATTTAGCTTTAACCAATTCTTAGAGCACTGATGTGCATAAATTTAGTAAAACTATTCTTAAGATAAACCTCATAAGGTGATAAATTCCATATGTTTCTCCTCACTCTTTAAAATAGGTACATTTGATACACTTTTGTAGGTTTTAGTTGGCTCAATTATTTAGGTCACATTACTTAGTTAAATAATTATGCAGTTTATATTAAGTACATATAGTTGCACTCATGCCCAATCATTTTTATAAATTCTAAAATCTATCACCTTCATATTCAAGTTGGATTTGCAATTAATCTTATCTGATCAAATATTTGACTTAGTTCATTTTGGCTCAGTTTAACAAGATTTATTGAGCTCTACTATGCATTAAGCACTGTGCTAGAAACAGGGACTGCAAAGATAAAATCTAACTTCAATCTTTCCAACTACCACTCAACCTACATCTGTCTTTGCCCACAAAGTACAGTGTTCATATTTTCTTCCTGTTAGCACAATGCCTGATATATAATGGCTACGATTTTTCTGTTAAACACTCAGTCACTAGGCCATATGTCTGTCTATCTAAAAAGATTGCCATGCTCTAAATTATTACAAGAATGTCTAAAAGTACTTTTTGTATGGTAGTACAGCCATACCCAGACAGGTCTACATTTGAATGCTTTCTGCTAATGATGGGTTTAAATATAACTTCCTGACAATTGTACTTCTAGTAAAAATGGAGTAACAGGGCTTAGATTTATACTCCTATATGAAACAAACAAACAAACAAACAAACAAAAAACTAAACGAAATACATGAAATAATACATTTCAAGAATGGACATTAGAAAACAAAGATCAGTGAATTCTGAGAACAGGGTAAGTCCCTATGATTTCCCCACTTACAACCTTAAGTGTCCAGACCACATTGTCAGGAGGGGAATCCAGCTGGACTCCAGTGAACTGAGAAGATAGAGTTGATTTTCTGGAGAAACCAAAGCAACAAGGGGGAATAGAGAAATCCATAATTATAGTTTATAGAAAAGAGAGAAAATCAATGAAACTAACAGCTAGTTCCTTGAGATTATCAATAAAATTGATAACCCTCTAGTAAGACTAAGGAGAAAAGAGAAGAAATAAATAATCAAAATCGGCAATGAGAGAGGTAGCATCTGTATAGATCCTGCAGTCATGAAAGGCCTAGTAAGAAAATCTTATAAAAACATTACGCCAATAATTTTAACAAGTTAGATGAAATGGATGAATTCCTTGACAGATAGAAACTACCAAAACTCATTCAAGAAAAATAAGTACCCTAAATAGCCATACTATATATCTATTAAAGATACTGAATTTGCATTTAAAAACCATCAAGAAACTTCAAGCCCAGATCATTTCACAAATGAATTCTACCAAACATTTAAGGAAGAAATAATAATAATTATACACAAAGTCTTTCAGAGAACTGCAGAGGAAGGAATAGTTTCTAACTCATTTTTTGAAGTCAGAATTACCCTGTTAGTAAACCAGTTGAAGATATTATAAGAAAAGCAAATATACATATACCTTTATATATATATATTCAAAAAATCAAATAGCATTTTAGCAATTTGATCCAACAATATATAAAAAGCATTAGTGAATCATGACCAAGTAACTATAACATTTGAAAATGACCCAAATTAATTCATCATATTAAAATTTTTTTAAAGAAAAAATAGCCAGATGACCATATGATTACCTCAATAGGCATAGAAACAAAATCCAATATCCACTTTTGGTTAAAAATAATGCTAAGGACAATGCTTCTCACCATTTCTATTCATCATTGTCTGGGAGATTCTAGACAGTGCAACAAGTAAAAACAACAACAACAACACAATTTTAAAAGAAGAAATAAAAGCATAGTTCTCTACATTTGACATATTGTCTATATAGATCACATGGACTCTAAAGCAAATTTTAGAATTTATGAATGGGTTTAACAAGGTTGCAGGACACAAGATCAATATAAAAAAGAGCAGTTATATTTCTTTATACCAGCAATAAATAAATGGAATTTGAAATAAAAATAATATTATTTGCAATATCATAGAAGTATAAAACACTTAGGGATAAACTTTATGAAAGACGTGCAAGCCATGGTTGTTGAAAACTATAATTCAAACAGTGAAATGAAAGACATATGGAGAAAATACACCATGTTTCTGGGTAAAAAGATTTACTATTATTAAGATACCATGCTTTGAAATTTTATTTTTAAATTCGATGCACTGCAATAACAATAAAAAACAAAATGAGGTTATTTGTTTATTTGTTTGCTTATTTGTTTGGAGAAACTGATAAGCTGATTCTAAAATCACAGAAATTCAAATAATATAACACAGCCAAAACAACCTTGAAAAAAATAAAATTGGAGAAAAAAATATTGTTTTCTAGACTTATTATAAAGCTAAGTTAATCAAAACAGTGTGGCCCTTGCATGAAGGTAGATTAATAGACCAATAGAACTGAACAGAGTCCAGAAATCAACCCACGCTAATAGACAACTGATTTTTAACAAAGACAATTCAATGGAGAAAAACTAATCTTTTCAACAAATGATGCATGAACAATTGGATATCCATATGAAAACTAATAAATGTTGATGTACACCTGTCACTACTTATCAATGCAAAATAGATTATAGATCTAAATGTAAAACCTAAATGAAACTTCTAAAAGAAAACATAGGAGAAGAGCTGTGACTTCAGGGTAGATACAACAAAATATACACAACATAAAAGAACAAATTTGACATAAAAGAACAAAAGGACACTGGGTGAGAAACTGGACATTATCAAACTTAAAATATTCTGTTCTTTGAAAAACACTGTAAGACAATGAAAAGACAAGCTACAGAATGGAAGCAAAACTTTGAACCATGTATCTAATAAAAGACTTGTTTCTAAAATATATAAAGAACCCTCAAAACTCAACAATAAATAAACAAACAGGAGGGGGGCAGGAAGAGATAAACCAAGAACTTATATGCATATATGAATAACCATTGGACACCGACAATAGTATAGTGAAGGTGGAGGGGAGAGGGGAGGAGGGGGTCAAAGGGGGAAAAAGGTGAGCATCTGTAATACCCTCAACAATAAAGATAACTTTAAAAAAAGAAACAAAAAATCTAATTAGAAATATGCAAAACATTTTAACAAACACTTCACCAATGAAAATACACATGTATCAAATAAACATCTGAAAGAATGATTATGATTTATTGGAGTAATAAAAACTAAAATCATGAGATACCACTACACATCTATTAGAATGGCTAATATGAAAAAAAGATTGACCATACCAAAATTAATGAAGATGGGGAAGAGGGGAACTCCCATACACTGCTGGTGGCAATATAAATGATACAAAAAGATTCGGTCATTTCTTAAGAAGTTAAACATACACCTGTGGTATGATATAACCATTCTTATCCTAGTTGTTCACCCAAGAGAAATGAACACAAATGTCCACTCAAAGACTTGCATACAAGTATATATAACAGACTTATCTGTAATATAAATTTGGAACACCATGAACTGGTGAGCAGGTCAACAAATGTGGTAGATCCATACAATGGAATGCTATTCAGCTCTGAAAAGGAATGAACTATTGATACAACACATGGATGAATCTCAAAATAATCATGCTGAATGAAGACAGGCAGAAAAAGTATATACTGTGTGATCCCACTTATAGAACATTCTAAAAACTATAAACTAATCTATAGTGACAGAAAGGAGAACCTAGGAATGGGGAAGTAAAAAGGGTTGGGGAGAGAGTTGCTAGGAAGAATTACAAAGAGGCCCTTGGAAATGTTGGAGGGTGAAGGATATGTTCATTATCTTGAATGAATAGCTTCATATGTCAAAACTTATCACATTGTACAACTTAAATATCTGTGGTTCACTGCATATTAATATAGTTCATTGAAACTTTAAAATTTCTTAAAAATTTCTTTAAAAAGCCATCAGAAAGTCTCACTCCCTGGGTTTTATCCAAAGTGACAAACTCTGTTCTCATTTAATGTTATAATCTTGTAGTTCAATCAATCTCCCAATGGTGAGGAGAAGATTAGAAAGCAGTGACTTCCTAGCAGGAAGGGAAGCAAAGGGAACAGATGAATTTAGTCAGAGGAAAGGGCCAGGATTTCATATCCAGGGCCCTTACTTTTAGTTATGATTCTTACCCTAATTAACCTTATGATCTTGATTCAGTCATTTGCTTTGACAAACTTCAGTTACTCATCTATAAAATGAAGAGGTTAGACTAAACCATCTCTGGTGTCTTTCAGAGGTATAATTCAGTGATATAGGATGGTATTTTAATCCTCAATAACCCCATTTCCCTTTCAAAGTGAATACTTAACAGGCATAGCCTTAAATTTAGCAAAAACATCTCATAAAATTTTGAAGTTATGTCATGTATGATAGTAATCTTTCTCTTAGAAGTACAAATCAGTAGTTACAGAATAGTCATAGGGATATAAAGTACAGCATAGGAAATATAGTCAGTAAAATTCTAATAATTATGTATGGTGTCAGATGGGTACAAGATTTAATGGGAGGATCACTTAGTTATATAATGTCCAATCACTGGGTTGTATACCTGAAACTAATATAACATTGCATGTCAACTGTAATTTAAAAATAAAAAATGATTTAAAGTGAATAAAAAAGACAGTAAATTATCTCAAGGATAGGGTCCTCCATCTTCAAATATCTGGCATCCCCATTGCATTTCAAGTCTAGAGCCTACATCTACTATTTTACTTCTTAAAAAACTACTTTCTCATGCAGTACTCCTCTGACCCCCATGAAGATATTATTTCCAATTTACAGAGGAATAGGTCCACAGAAGCTAACGAAACTTGCTTCACCACTTGCGAGGCTTGTGACAGCGGACAAGTCCCTTAGTTTCTCTTCATTTTAGTTATCTGTAAAATGGAGAGCATTAGTGTTTATCTCAGAGGATTGTTGAGGATTAAATGAGAGTTAATATTTGTAAAACTTAAGAGCAGAGCCTGGCACAGAATCAGCACTATTATTAGTGTTTATGAAATACTTCTATTTCATTTACCTTTATTAACATATATAAGAATTACAACATAAACTAATAAATGACATCTAAGATAAGTGCATATCTTTGGGCTCTTGGTCCCACATACAATTGACAAGTGACCAGTAAATATTTAGGAAATTTTAGATTCACCTTTCCCGAACACTTCCACACCCTAGTCTAAGTATGTATCCTTCATGATACTCTTTCTTCCTGAACCCTGTTTGTTTCCTTCATAGTTTCCATCTTATTTTGAAATATATTTACTTACTTACTTTTTATTTCTAGCCTCCCCCACAAAACTATAGTTTCAGGAGAAAAAGCAAATGTACAGTCAGCACCAGCACAGTGCCTGGAATAATACAGATTCTTTCCATGTTTATTGATGTTCTCGCTATTGATTGGGCCTCAAATAGACAAAAGCTTATTAAAACTTCAGAAACACATCTTAGTATATTTGTCAGGTTATTCTGTCTTTTCAAAGAGCTATGGTGAATTTGGCCATAATTCTTCTTATTAAAAACTCACATCTGACCAGTTTTCTCCTGTTTAAGAGAGAATGACACTTCTCTGTTGATGGGGCAAGACTCACATGAGTGTACCAGGGTGAAAGGGCAAATGGCCTTTTATTGTAGGCATTTGTGTCCCAGAGGGCATGGAATGACCTGCAGTACACCAAGATCCATACAGTAGAGACTTGTGCTATACAGTCAATCAAGCAGTCGGTCGTATTTCCCATGTGATTAAGGGATGCAAGTCGTTGTGGTAGAATGCTATTCCTTCACCCTGCAGAGTCTGTGGAATCTGAAATCCATTAATAGAAGGGGGAGAAAGCAAGTGAGCAGAGAGAAGCTGACTGAAGCAGGCAGACAGCAGGTCTTCTTTAAACATAGTTCTACTGAACACTAGATCACAGGATGTGGAAACTCAGGCCAGAGTTAAGGTTGGGGCTAACTTGAACAGAACAATGAGATAGATCAAGTCTGTCTTCCTCATGTTTTCCCCCTTTGAGAAACCTCAGTCCTTCACCTCTGAATTCTCCTGACAGCAGGAACACCACATGATCTTATTTACAGGACAGTGTTAAGAGTTTAATATTCCTCTCTCTCTAAAAATCAATTAAAAAATATATATTTAAAAAAAAAAGAGTTTAATATATCTCTCTCCCACTTGCTTTCTTGATTCTTTGTGAGAGCAGGCATTATTCTTATTTATTTGTTTATCCTCAGGTCCTAGCACATTGCCTCGCATATAATGAGAGGGAACAAAGGTTTGTTAAATAAATAGATGAATATGGAAAACATTGTACTTGATGGTTGATATTAGGACTTTCTTGTATTTTTAGAGCACATTTCAGTTGATAAAGCACTTTCACAACTAGAATTCTCTTTTATTTTTTACTGTCTCTCTGTTCCCTCATTTTAATATTAGTATATCAGTGGCTCCCTCATTTCTATTCTTTACCCAGATTTCTCTCCTGAATTGCATATCCTGTTGCCTGCTGGTCATCTCCACTCAGACGTCTCATAGACATCTGACTTACCACCTTTAAAATCTGAGTTCTTAACCTCTTTCCTCTCCCCTTTCAATTTGCTGCTTTTTTATTTCTTTATCTAGTAAATCCAAGCCCCTTCCACTGAGTTGCTCAAGCCACATGACTTCGCCTCAGGAAGCCCAAATATCCACTTCATCAGCACCTTCTGGGCCTGCCCCGGTCTAACCCCGCCTGTCTCCAGGGTCATTTACACCCCACCCCACCCCCAGCGCCCTGTGCCCAGCCTCATAGGTCTGCTCCCAGTACTCAGGATATGACACAGCTCATTCTCATGTCAGTTCCTATGCAAATGCTAGTTACTTTGCCTCAAACCTTCTCCCACCTCTTCTCCAAAATTCTTTCCTGCTTATCCTTCAAGTCTGAGTTGGCTATGCACTGTGGGAGGCCTAGCAGCATGCTAAGTGAGTAGAGTCCTGTACTCACTAGATCTCAGTAGTTCCCCCAGTGGTGACAACCAAACAGGTCCCTAGACAGTGTCAAATGAACCCTGCAGGGTGGGTGTGGAGGGGACACAATCAAATTCAGTTAAGAACCACAACCTTGATCAGGACATTCTGTCATAGCTTTTTATAGAAAAAGTTATGTGACTTTCAGATTATTGTTGAAGTCCCTGGTTTACTACACCATTATGGATAGAGAAGAGTTGTTTATCATTGTATGCTATACATAAATAGTGTCTAACATGAGATAGGTGTTCAATAAATATTTGTGCAACAAGTGAATGTGTTCAATGATTGCAAAAATCATACGGAGACTGTATGGCCAGAGTTGACACTCCTATCTCTAAATGGAGGTATCAGAAACACTGAATGGTTAAATGACAGGCACACAAATCACAATATTGAATGGTAGAGTTGTACAGGACTTGAACCTAGGCTTTATCACCCTCATTTCTTATCAACATATATCATTTTACTGCCCTTACCATTGTTTTAACCTTCTGATATTACTTTATCTCCTTTTTCAAGCTTCTCATTAAATCTATGCAACTGTAATGTACACCTACTTCTATTGCAAGGTCTGAAATACTCAGGGCCTCATGGTAGCTTCCAAAGAAGTCTCACTATGATGCCTTTAAAAACTCACAGCATATTAAATATAGGAGGGAGGTGGTTAGGGCTTCTCCTGTTATAATAGGAATGCAAGAGAAAAAAATCAGTAACTTTTCTGAGTAAATTTGCTTTGATAGTACTCTTAGCTTTGTGGTTCTGGAGAAAAGTAATCACATGACAGGTTAAAATAATCCGATCTTTTTTTTTTATCCTCACCCGAGGATATTTTTCCATTTTTTGTACAGGTAGAGTGGGAGGGAGAGAGACAGAGAAACATCGACATGAAGGGACACATCGAGTGGCTGCCACCTGCACGACCAACCAGGGCCAGGGACAAACTGCAACCGAAGTACGTGCCCTTAGCGGGAACCGAACCCGGGTCTCTCAGGACCGCAGGTCGACGCTCTAACCGCTGAGCCAAACTGGCCAGGGTAAATAATCTGATCTTAATGAAGACATTGCAGAACTGCTGACCAGATCATGAAAGAACTTCTAAGGTTACTTGATTAAAATTATCTTTTATTACCATGCTGCCTGAGTATGGCCAAGCAGAAAAATCTCAATTGGAAATAGAAATTCTTTGCAATGGCATGCCTAATGCACTTCTGTTCTCCTAGGTTTTAAAACATAAGCTCTATACAGCACAGTTATTCAATCCCCCCCAAACAAATATATTTGCATGACCTAAATGCCTTCATAGCCAAAAACAGAGAGCTGAGTGAAGGCAATGTAGGCTTTTAACCTAGCCCAGAGGTGTTCCGCAGCCACGCAGGGGAGCCCTGTTGGTGCGCTCTGTGAAGACAGAATCTCCGTGGCTGGCAGCAAGAGGCTGGGGGCTGAAGTACCTTCTCCTATGCAGGTAACAACTGTTTTCCCATGTCTACATAGAGGCAGAGAGAATAGTTAAGAGTACAAGATTTAGAGTCAAATTTTCTGGGCTAGAGCACTAGTTAGACTGATTTTTAACTACATGACTTTGATCAGCTCATTCTATACATTAGGCCTCAGTTTACTCATCTGTAAAATGAGGTTGAGAATAATATTTAGGATTAAGGGAGTTAGTTAATGTGGCCAGCACAAAGAAGCATCCAATAAATAATTGTTAGCTATTATCTCTCTTCCTTACACAGACATATTTCTACTTCTGTGCATTCCTAAGCTCTGCAATATGTCAGATATTTATAATCTCACTAGTTCATAAGCACCTCAAGAATCCAATTTCCACTGCATTTTTATTATTCTATAAATTTCTCATTTGATTCTTATAACAATCCTAAGAGGCTGGGAAGGCTGTGACCATTTTATAGACAGAAAACTGAGACACAGATAATTGAAATGTGCCTATAATTATAAAGTTAGATACTTAGGGCCAGGATTAAAGCATTATTCTTATTAGGAATATTCTTTTGCTCTATTAACACTATCAAATTTTTACAGATTCACTTTTTGTCTAATTTTTTTAAGATATCAAAATGGCCCTAAAGTAAAGTTCCCTGGGAGTTTGCCCTCCCTTTTCCTTCCTCTAAGGAATACATCTCCTTGGGCAGCAACTGCATGCTTCAGTCAGTGTTCACATAAGTCTCTCTTCCCTCCCCTATTGTTTCCTGTCTCTTTCTCTTCCCTTCCCTGCACCTCTCTCCTTTCCTCCATCTCTCTCTCTCTCTCTCTCTCTCTCTCTCTCTCTTTCTCTCTAACACATGCATGCATACACACACACACACACACACACACACACACACACACACATCTATTTCACATGGATGGAGAAGGCTACATTAATAATGACTTTGAAGTTTCCAGTTTATGTGATGAGATGCTTGGGATAAGAGCTAAGCCTGGCTTACTAGAGCAGGCAAGGGACAATTATTAGATTAAAAAAAAAAAAAGCAAAGGAATGGAGTTTGGATTAAAATAAAAATAGTACATAAAGGGGAGAGAGACAGTCCTTGATTGTAATAAGGCTTGCAAAAAGTGGAACAAAAACAATTAATAAAAATTCTTGCTGGGGAAGACGAATGTGTCTGAGTGTCCTCATCATTAATTATTTACTGTGTGAATTTGGTAAAGTTAGTTCACCTCACCAAGTCTCAGTTTCCTCCATTGTAAATAGTGAATAATAATAATTAATAATAATGTTATCAATCCTCTAAAGTTATTGCAAGGATTGAATAAATTACTTACACCTAACATTTCTTAGAACACAAAAGAATATTAAATAAATGTTGGCTATCATCAATATCATTGTCATTATCATTAACATCATTAATACTCTCAGGAAGGAGAAAGTATAGAAGGCATCAATTTATCAAGGTAAGGGTGATCAATTTCTGTTTTACTTGTTAGGCAGTAAAAAGCTATGAGGATAGAGTATTTGTTATGAAAAGAAAAGTTATAGTTATATTTTTCATTTATTTTTATCCTCATCCGAGGACATTTGATATTTTATTCAGATAGAGTGGGAGGGAGAGAGGGAGAGAGAGAAACATTGACGTGAAAGGGACACATCGAGTGGTCGCCACCCACACGACCCAACCAGGGCCGGGGACAAACTGCAACCAAGGCACATGCCTCCACAGGGAACCGAACCCGGGTCTCTCCAGACTGCAGGCCAACGCTCTAACTGCTGAGCCAAACCGGCCAGGGCGATAGTTATATTTTTAAAAACCAGAGAGGTAGGTACTACAGATGCAAGGAGTTCAGCTAAGAGTTACTTGCAGAAATTGGGTGGTTCTAGGTTAGAACTAGATGATTCCAAGTCTCAGGGTCATCAAAACCATTTATCGTTGGTGCTCATGAGATCCAGGCCTATTCACCCCAAAATGAAATTGTATATAAAATGTTAATGTATGAATAGCAAAACCCCAAATTAAACAAACCAAATCACTTATAATTATACTATGAAGTCAAGACAGTGACATGTAAACTTTTACAAAGTTGAAAGGCAGCACTATAAACACAAATAATGAATTTCATAAAAAGAAGCCTTGCAAATTTGATTTTGCTGAACTGTGTTGACATGATCAAAGGTTAGTTAACATAGGGATCACAAACATTTATAGTGGGGTGAAGCTTTTGTGATGTTCAGTTTTATAATGTACTGAGACATAAATATTACTCATGCACAGAAATATAACATTCTGTGGCCTTTATAATTTCTTTTAAATGAGAAATCTTTCCCTATAAAAAAAGTAGAAAAGCAAGGCCCTTAATCATGTCATACGCTTTTACTCAGAATAATTTCATTAAAAACCATTTTATTGAACACAAATTGTACAGAGATTGTCAGCTTTCCTTTTATTTGTTTTATAGATATGTATTTCTTGCCATTTTATGGTTCATATTTTTATCTTTCTACTTCTTCTTCTTATAGAAGTCTCTTTAACATTTCATGTAATACTGGCTTGGTGGTGATGAACTCCTTTACTTTCTTTTTTTTTGTTTGCCAAGCTCTTTATCTATTCTTCCATTCTAAATTATAGCTTTGCTGAATTGAGTACTCTTGGTTGTAGGTCCTTGCTTTTCATCACTTTGAATATTTCTTGACACTCCCTTTTGGCCTGAAACACTCCGTCCTGATGCCAGATAATTCAGTTCCTTCCCAAACGTTCCTGGTCCTTTTCAAGCTGCTGCCCCAATGCTGGGCTCAGAGGAAGTGAGTCGGAATAAATCTGTGCACAGCCCCTTTAACAGGAATTGCCTGGGACTCAAGAAGCCTTGTCTCACTCAGTCACCACCCCCAGTGGTTTCTACAGACAGAAGTTATGGGGACTTCTCTCCCTGGCTCTGGAACCCTGGGCTGGGTGGCCTGTTGTGGGGCTGGGACCCCTCGTTCCTCAGGAGGGGCCTCCAGCTTTCCTTTTCTAATGAAAACTGCTATGATGAAGAGTTTCTAATAATTATATCTAATTGAAAAGTTAATCCTTAGCTTTCTCATTTTTAAGTTCTTTCAAATGTAACAAAAAAGTTTTACTTTAGAAAATGGGAGACAAAATACAGTCATTAGGTAACACTACTTTTATGGTAAAGCTACAGAATATTGGCCCAAGCTCTTGTGAGGAAATTAGGAAAATTATAAGAATTAACAAAATCTTGGCACTTATTGATCTGTTTTTTAATGCAGAAAACAAAAATTATAGTACCAATAGTGGGGGATCAAAAAGAGTAACTATGATCTAAGCCTTTTATACTATGGAAAAAAAAATGGGTTCTGTATTCCAGACCATAGAGGACTGGGATATGACTCACACTCTTATTATGAGTAAAAAGAGTAAACTTTCTAGCCCAGAGAGAGAGCTAGAAGCAAGTTATTCTTCTAAATAAGTGAGCCTTTACCCCAAGATCCAGACTCACAAGCAACCTTTTAATGCCAGCCTCCAACTTCCTGGAGCCCAGAGGGGAAAGAAGAAGAGGATCTTAATCAAATATGGGAGATAATCCATCTAAACACGACTGCCTCACCGAGGATGAGCAGAGGAGACATTTCGGAGAGCCTAGATGCAAACCGCAGGAATATAAGCAGGTTGCACCAACCATTTCTAATTCTGGCCTCTGTGTTTTAGGAATTTTAGGGGACTATGTGGTAATCAGAGACAGTAAGTCCCTTTCAAGGTGCCCTGTGCTGGAAGAACAACAAGAAACGGTACCCAGGTCCATATTGTAGCAATGCATTTTAGAAGCAGGCTTCCTGTTTGTCATTAACAGGAACCCGTTAGATCACTCGTAACAACTAAGTCTACTCATTCTGGTAATACCCAGTGTCGCTTCTAACCGATTACAGAACTGCTCTCACTAAAGGCTGAATGTCTGCAGCACTGAAATGAGCAAATACAATTAGATGTCAACTCAGATCAGGGCCTTCATTGAGCTAAGTAAGGGGCAATCTTCCTAATGGATCCTACTCTTCCTTCCTGACAAGAGTTCTCTCTACATTTTTGCCTCTTGGGGAAAAGAGGAATAGAAGATGGAGCAACTATTTTTTTGCAAACCATTTTTTTCATAGGGAGACTTTTTAAATTTCATTGACATCCTCTCCTCTTTGAATTCACTTGTTTTTCTGAGAGGCAAATATTGGGTAATAAAAGGGAATGGGAAGTCCTTGCCCTGCTCCTCCCAGGGTGTATATGACTAAAACTAAGCCCTTTGGCTTTCCGGAGCCTTTCTTTCCTCTATTTTAAAATAGGAATTATAATTCCTGTCATCACAGGAATCTTGAGGCTCAAATAAAAAGTGCAGAAAAGCTTTGAAAACATAAGGAGTGGTTATTTTTCTGTCTGAGGGAAAGAAGAAGGGATTTAGCTATTATTGAACATCCACCAAGTATCAGGTCCAGCACTAAGCTCCTTATGAACCAGGTCTTTTATTTTTATATTTTCCTTCCTTATTTTTACTAGGTCTTTCAATAATAAAGTATCTCCATGATATTGGCATTGAGCTCACTGAATGGGCAAGTAAAGGAAATGGTGGAGAGATTGAATAACGTATCTAGGGTCTCGAGGCTTGTCATTTGTGGAGACAGAATTAAATTCAATTTGTTCCTTTCCAAAAACAATGCTCAGCTTCCAGAAAATGGGAATTATGCTTTTGGTAGCACAATGGTGAAAATGCAAGTTTTGTGAGTGAGTCAGCTAAGGTTTGAATTCTAAGCTGCCACTCACCCACTGTTGCCATGGGCAAGTTGCTTTAACTCTCTCCGAGGTTTTGTTGTCTCATCTAAAAATGGGGAAGACAAGTGACTAACCCACACAGTTCTTGTGAAGATTTCTAAGTGCACATATAGCACTTAGCAGGGGACTTGGCACACAGCATTCAGTGCGTGTCAGTTCATATTGTTTCATAATTTAAAAAAAAACATTGTTAGCAACCAGCTCAGTAAATGATAGGAAAATCACAGAATTCCTCATAATTTACTCCAAGTATTTTGAAGGTGAAGTAGATTTAATCACCACCGAACTATGACTAAAATGATTGAAAGTAAGCTGGGTGTAATCAGATACACCAGATTAAAGAAATAAATCCAATCAGGTCTAAGGTGAGCAGTTATGGTCAAGATAACAGAAAATGAATAAAGTCAGGAAAAAAAGAAAAAAAAAAAGAAAGATCATTCCCAAATTAGATTAAATGGCAATGCACAGATCTTAAAATTAAACATCTTGATGGACAGCTAACTTGTAATCTAACTTTTGGGCTACTCATTTGTGTGTGATATAATTTACATTATATATTCTAAATGATATAGGATATATGATCCCCTCATTGTAAACATTTAAAAGACAATATTAAAATGCTAACCTCTAAACTTATATGACTCTTATCTATAAAAATCTTATTAAACAAAGATAAAAAACATTTGAGTGTGAATTTTTCTCCTCATGTTATGACCTTTATCTTTTTTATTTATATTGTGAAAAACAACATGAGTTTACAGATAACCCAAAGATCGGGGGTGGGGGAGTACAAGGGTTCATCTAAGAGTAATAGGCCAACTTGGGTTTGAATACCAGATCCACAGCTATTCAGGAAAAGTTCTTGTGACCCTCTCCCTTCATCTGTAAAATGGGAATAATATATGCAGTCTCTCAGGGTATTGTTCAGGTTAGGTGAGTTAATAGGGATAACTTTCCAGCCCAGTCCCTAGCACCAAGCTGGTAGCCATTGAAGTAAGTCACCTCTACTTTGTTTCCTTTAATTAAGTAATTTGGAAAACATTTCCTCTATTTATTAAATGCCCAAGGTTTTAAACTCATTCTTAGGTATTGGTGAAGCATAATTCTGTTCCTGCCCTTGAGAATTCCACAGAGTATCTAATCATTTCATTAAGCTGACATCATATTAGTATGGAGTGCATCGGAAAACAACATGGATAAATTGATTGGGGGTCTAGGGGAAGGTGGGAGTACAAAGCAGTGTCACTAAGCCTGGATGCACCATGGTGGCAGGAATTCTGCACAAAGACTAGGGAGGGAAGGATTTCCAGCTCAGAATGACAGCCTCGATGTCAGTTACTCTTCACTTGTATGGCTTTGAATGGAGAGACTTCACCAGTGCAATCCTCTGGGTCTCCTTTACCATCCGCAGAAGGAGAAGGAAGTTTTATGCTGGGTAAGTTTGCAAAAAGGAACTGAGCATCCTCAGCTCACTCCTTACTTATGGTCGCCAGCCAGCCTGCATAAGTCGTGCAGTCTCCTTTCACTAGGACAAGCTTAGTAAGGCAGGCTGTGCCTGTGCAGGACAAGCTGTCAGTCGGGCGTGGACAGTGACCTGAGTTCAGAGGATGTTGGCAAGCCCATGTGCCTGCTGCCGTAGCCACTTCTCCAATCCAGCTTTTATCAGTAATAAATCCAAGTTAAAAAAAAAAAATCTCTATCAGGATCTGATACCACTATCTTATCTTGTTTTAACCTTAAAATAAAAATTTTCAAAGGTGGTATTCATTGAGCCTCTTCAAACTTGGTAGAGAATGAAAGTTTAGGAACAGGAGAGTGCGTAGTGTTTCATAACATAAACCCTTTTTGTTTTCAGAAGAGTGATATACTTAGGAAGGAGAGAGGAGAAACTGATTTTAAAGTTTAAATTTGGTTGTAGGTGTTTCTCTGTCGCTATAAGGAATTTGGACTATCCCATAAGTAGTGTGGAGTCATTAAAAGATTTTAAGCAGGAAAATGACAAGGCATCTGGTGGGGGGAGGGGCTGTTAGAAGGATTCTGGCAGCTTGAAGTAGATGGATTACGTGGTGCTTTGGATATTAAAGGACAATTTAAAGACTGTTCCAACAGTGCAGGTAAGAACCTTGAGAGTAGACTTAGTCATTGATTCACTATGGATCTCTAAATTCCCTTTAGAATTTCAAAAGTATAAGATAAAAGGCCAACATACCTTTGAAAGCACAATTTTAAAATAGCATAAAGACCCAGGGGGAAAATGCTACATATAATGAGAGTTCCAGTAAGAGAGATACACTTAAGCTCAGTTGTTGCTGAAATGAAGAGAGGATTATGTGGACAATATAGAATACATTACAAATAATCATGCCTAATGTAAAAAAAAAAAACATTGTTTAAAAGACAAGCAAAATTTTACCAACCATGCAATAGGTAGATGTTCTGCTGGGGGAAAAAAAAAATGAGGATGCAAGCCTCCTGTTTAACACCATCTTTTCCCTCCCTTCCTCCTTCCCTCCCTACACCACCATTACCAACACCAGAAACAGAATATGCATGGAATAGCCCCTGTATAACAGATCAGGCCATAAAGGGTTCAGGAAAGATAATACATTACATAACTCACCTAATGATGTAGCCCTGTAACCAGACAGGAAGCAAGTTCTAGTGAATAGAGAGCAGAGCAGAAATCACAGCTACCCACCTAATCCTCCATACTCTGGCCCAGGTTCACCTTGCCAAACAAAAACTCTGTTTTCAATTTACTGAACATTATGTGTTTATACCTTGAAATTATTATGCATAAGTTAAAAAAAAAAAAGCCGATCTAGCTTTTTGAGGAACATCTCTTATTGTCTACTGCAGAAATAAGAGACGAAACTTAGGGGTGCAATACCCTAAGTATTGAAACTTCATTAAGCAATTATTTATTGAGAACTTACTGGATGTTTCTATTATGTTAGATAAGTGACAGATCTGTCCTTTGGCTAGAATAACTGCAGTAGCCGCACTGGACCCTAAGCTTGGGAGTGGGGTTTATCCTCGAATCATCTTCAATCATCTTCGAAGGAAATTAAAAAGCTTTTCTCCCTCCAGTTTTTGAGACGTTTACTCCCATTATAAAATGATGGACTCTTAAGAAGAAAAAACTATTAAATAAAACTTCCCAAAGAGCAGTAAGTAAATTATTTTTAAAAACTACATTTTCCTACTTCATTCCTGAGCCTATTCAATTTGCTAAAGCTTCATCCATAATCATTATTTTTTGAGCTATATAGTGACTAAACACATTTAGTTTTTTGACCACTCCATGCTTATCAGACTCTCAGAAATTAAGTCAACATCAACAAAAGCAGGCTTATATATGAATTAGTATAGTACAACGAAGGGAGTGACCCTTTGGGATCAGACCATAAATCTCATCCTTGTTAGTGGTGTGAATTAGGAAAAGCCACTTTGCTTCTAAAAGTCCATTTACTCATATCTAACTTGGAAATAAGATGACCTGTCTCCCCATGACATTTTAAGGTTAAATAAAAACAATGGTATATAAGAAATGCTTCACAAATTGTAGCTATTATTATAATTTATTATAATTATGTCATTCACATAAAGCACATGGCATCATTGAACACCATGGCTATAAAAGAAACCAAAGATCTAGGCTGCTCCCTTTTTTTTTCTTATTCATGAATAACTGCACTAATTTGTGCCTTATTTTTTTTTCCTGAGGAGGTCTGATGTAGCCTTACCATTCTTTGTACAATGGTCCATACAACCATCATGCATCAATCAGAGTTGGCACAGTGAAACATATTAATCGTGTTTTTTATCTAGTCTAGCTTCCTGCAGTTGACGTGAAAACACTAACATTCTGAGAGTCTTCTAGGGTGATTCAAAGAGTTGAGAGTAGCTCAGCTACTAGACCCCAGGCTTCCCAATGTCCAGTTCTCTATCTTTACACTGCAGTACACTTACTCTCTCCTGAGTTGTGAAATGCAAGCATGAGTCCAAGTTGGAAGAGACAGATCACTGAACATCGCCTTGCTCTGTGATTTTTGCTGAAGTATGAATTAAATTATGGCCCTTGCAATATACAGTTACAGATTGATCTGAAACAAGAAACTATTTAGTAGACTATTCATGGACTCTGTCAAGGCCAATGATAGAACAGAGTCTACAATACAGTAATTTTAGTGATTGGATAATGGACATTATGCCAAGTTGCTGCCTAGCTACAGGCATCTGATGATAAGAGGACATTTTCAGATACTGTAAAATATGATTTATCAGTTTTTACATTAATTTAGTCAACTGGTCTAGAATGAACAATGGAAATATCTTTTCCCTGTAGCTAAAGTTTGTTCCTGAAAATACAACTCACTAGTTACTGTCTTTAAATCAAAGTGTAGATTAAAGGAAGAATAACTCTTAGAAAAATAAATTTGTTTTCAAAAAATAGTATAATTTAATCATCAAAATAATCAATATCAACTCTTAAAAGATTCAGAATCAACAGTGGACACATGCCTGTAGTACTATTTTGTTATTTAAAGCTAAATTGGAATGAGACAGGATTCCATTTTAAATTATTTCCAATTCTTATACCATCTCTTATTCATATTTGGGACAATTTCTAATGAACCTAATAAATGGTGTTCCAAGGATGTCCTCATGATTTCATAGTTTAAATGAAAAGTAAGAAATGTAGGGAGAGAAAGAGGGAGACCGTATGCTTGAACCATAGGTTCTAAAAAGTTTAAATACCAGTAGAGTCAAATAATTTTGACTCTTTATTTCCTTCTTATTATCCCACTCAAACTATTTTTATCTAGAACTTTCCTAGATAAAGGATATTCATCATCCAACATACTTAAATGAAATATTACAAATATCTTTCTCATTAAAGTATTAGGGAGAGGGGTCAAAGCCAGAGCTGAAGAGCGAGGGGAAGGTAGACTTCAAATATTTGGCGGGCCATGATCTGTTGCCTTGTGGTCAACATCTGGGCTTTATTAAGATGTTCTCCAAATTAAAAATTAAATAAATTATGATTGCTCTTATAAGATCAAAATTCAGCCATACAAAGTAACAGTATGGAATGAAAGAACACCCAGACAGCAAGATAAATATATTATTCTCTCTAAAGAAAAATGAACAATATCAATCAGAAGGCTGAGAGGATGTTATGGATCAAGAAGGAAAGCAAAGACAAAGAAAAGTCGGAAAAACAAGCTTTGTTTATCAATATAGGAACTTAATAGGTGGAAAGGAGTCTGAACATCTGAGTTCAAATAATTAACAAATTCTGAAGATATTCCAACTCAATAAAGAGAAGTCTAATACTTGGAAGTTACCCTGGACTTCTTTGTTGTTCTTAACCGCCTTATTTTGTCATATTCTGCTTTAAAGAAACCCACACTGTTTAATTCAATATTTTGCTCTATATCAAAAATATATCCTGAACCCATACAATGGATCTCCAATGCCATTGCTGCTGAGTTCAGCTATCATCCTTTCTCTCAGATGTACTGCTATATAGTTTCCTTCCTTCCATTATCCCCTTTCCATAGTTCAGTCTCATGATGTCATGTCCTTATTCTTAACAATCCAATGGCTTCTTGTGGAACTTTGAATAAAATTCAAGCTTATTCCCATGGTCTCCAAAGTCTACATGACCTGGCTTTACCAAACACTCCAACCGCCTTTCCTGCCCTTCCCCACACTCTCTCTCCTCCACACTAGCCTTATACTGTTGCAAAAACATCAAACTTGTTCCTTCCCTAGGGTCCTGGACATGCTATTCTTTTATTTATGACATTGCCTAAAGATTGTCATAAGGTTGTTCCCTTTCTACCTTTGTTTTTTCAAATATCAACTCAATTGTCTCCTCATTAAGGTCTTCCCTTACTTGGCTTTTCTATACAAAATATCCCCCCTTTCACCAACCTATACTACATATCACATTACCCCAGTTTATTTTTTAACAGTATATCACTATCTGAAGTAACCTTGTTTAGTTGTTAATTTTTATGTATTTCTCAAGCAGAATGTAAGCTTCAAATCTTGTGTATTGTATTTATTCCTATATTTTCATGTTTCTAGAAAAATGATTGGCATATAATAGATGATTAATAAATTTTTGTGACTGAATAGACAAAATTCATGAACATGGTCATTCAATTCATCTGACAATTATATTTTGCACTGAAGAAAATGATTTTTACCTAATTTGATGTCATGTACATATTAGCCTCTATGAGTCAGTTTCTTGGTCCCAGTTTCTTCTGGATACTTACAGAAAGGTTATCTGGGATTTCAAAGAGACAAAATGTGGAATCCAGTATCATCTAAAGAAGTATTTCTTCAGTATACCTTGGCTAACACCACACTATTCCCTCCCTGCCAATTTTTAAAGATTCCATTCTTCCAATCATTCATAAAATATGTCAGGTCCTATCATAGCACTAAAGACACAGAAATAAATACGGCATGGTTTGTGTTCCCTCAAAACTGCCAGCATGGTGGAGGAAGCAGACATGTAAGCCATCACAGCGCTAAATGGAAAGCAGGTATATGTACGACATCCTGTGACAGCACAGAGAAAGGAAAGATAACATCTGAGATGACCCTCAACTGATAAATAAGATTTTATCAAACATAGAAACAGGGAGAGTCATAGAGAAAGGGAGGCATTAAAAATAAAGATTTAACATTGTCCTGGCCAGGTAGTTCAGTTGATTAGAGCATCCTCCTGATATGCCAAGGTTGCAGGTTTGATCCCTGGTCAGGGCACATACAAGAATCAACCAATGAGTGCACAAATAAGTGGAAAAACAAATGGATATTTCTCTCTCTCAAGTCAGTAAAAGAAAAAAAAAAAAAAAAAAAAGATGGGAGACTACATTGTGGCTTCAGGAAATCAGGGAAAAAGGAGTAGTTGAAAGTGTCCAGAATACAATAGGAGTGGCTGGAGACGGGGTCGGAAACGCAGGTTGGGGCCAAATCTAAGACAGTTTGAATGTTCTGCTAGGGAATCAAGTTTTATTTTGTAAACCAGTGTTTGGCAAATTGTGCTTCATGAGATACTGGTAAATACGTATCCATGAAAAGAGATTTAATCATCACACACATATTTTACCTACTGCCCTAAAGAAATATAAAACACCAAGGGCTTTGAAAAATTGTATAATATAAATGAACACCTGTTTGACACGTGGAATCCAGCAGAGACCCCACTAACATTTCCAGACATTGTGGCCTTCTCCAGAAGTCAGATTGCACTTCAAGTAAAGCACTACATTCAAGTGATTTCAGGCTGTTAATCCATTTATGTCAGTGAGCAGCACACACAGAACTGAGTGTGAATATAAATTTGGCAACAAAAACACCTAGATTGTATGGAAGGCATTTGAGAGGTTACTCGCTATTGCAGATAGCTTATGTGAGTAATGATGCAAATCCATACCCAAGCACTGAGAATGGGAATGTAAAAGGGAAAATATCTGAGACGCTCTGAGATATAATTATTTATCAAATAATCATCATTTAATTAGTGAGGGCTTTGGCAGCGGAAAGGTGATGGAGCTGATAACAACTTCTTGATTTTCTGGCATGGTAAACTGAGTGAATTACAAGACATGTTTGAAAGTACGGCAGGGTAGGGAAGAGGAAAAGTAATAAAAACCAATCTGAAGGCTCGAGTAAACTGTAAGAAAGGGATGGGGATCATAATGTTAACTGATACTCATCTGTGCTTTAGTCAATTATAGGGAAAATAATAACTATAAGCCTATAAGAAACTCCCAATTATGTTGGGCTCTTTCACAAACTTAAAAGAGTATCTGTCCTCAATTTATTTATAATTCTAAATCTAACTGTCACCTTTCCATTCGTTCCTCTGAAAATGAGGTTTTCTCCTGTATTAAAAAGTAGCTGCCCTCACATTACTGACAGATTGATTGGCTTCAGTTATTTTTTAGAACAGCCAGAGGGTGCCCAACATTCATAAGAGGAGTCCACAGAGTCATTGCATGTATATATTTACTTCTAAATATTGGCATCAGCGCTACAATAATAGTGTGTTTTTAGGAGCTAAAATTTCCTATAATCACTCTAAGATATGGTTTTGACTTTTACCAACAGACTGCCTGCATTTGAAGACATGTGGGCACAAACTCATCCTTGAGTATGTCCATATACAAATCTCATAAAACTCTTACCTACATGTAAACATGCTATAGAACAGGGAGATTTCCAGAACATTTCCCTTTCCCCTCTGATCAGTTAGATCACCTTTCCTCGTTAAGCTCCCTGACTGCCAATTCAATGCCCACACTGCACTCCGCAGCAAACTATCCACACAGTCAGATGGCCTGTCTAATTCTGTCTGTTGTGTTAATTACCATTTCATCTGTCACTCAGTTCAATCTTGCTCACCTATGTCAGTGTAAAAAAAAAAAAAAAAAAGAGCATTCAGCTCCTTTCCTTCAGGAGAACAGATACAAAAGAAAGGAGTTACAGTCAGGAGAGACAGGCACACAGATTCACTTATGGAGATGGTTAGGAACCACTCTGCTGAGCAGGATAGGTGAAATTTTCTTTCACCAGGACTTTTAAATAGGAACTAATCACCTGTTTGTATATCTTTTTCCTTTCTTCCTTCCTCCCTATCTACCATTATCCAGGCAACAAACTAAGCATGTATTAAATTGTCAATGGGGTATTATTGGGGTATTATTATCGTGCTAGGTATGATCAAGCTGACACAATAGTGTCACCATTGATCACAATTACATGAAAAGTACTCATCCTTATTAACAAATAAAATTAAAATAGCAGTGGCATGCAATTCTTAGCTTACCAGACTTATAATTTTTTTATGAGATAAAACCATCATGTTCATAAATTCCTGGAATGGGAGGACTATAACTTTGTAAAGCCTTCTTAGAAGCTATTTAGCAATAAACTCTAAGTTCTACAGGGCAGGAATCAATCTCTTTTGTTTTCCATTATATCTCCATTGATTAACACAGTGTTTTGGCATGTAGGAACTGCTCAATAATTAACTATTGAATGAAAATTGACCGAATGACTAGATAAATATTATAAGGTTTAAAAAATGTATAACCTTGACTCAGTTAATTCTTTTCTGGAAATATGAGCAATGTGATCATGTACACCAATGCTTACTTCAGTGTTGTTTATATTAATAGTAATAAAATAAGATAACCTAGATGTCCAACAATGTGAATTTTGGTAGAAACAGAACATTTTGACAGTTATTAAAAATTATATCAATAAGAAAAATATTTTACCAACTTAGGAAAATGTTCACAATATGATGTTAATTTAAAAAAGCAATACAGTTTTATATTCTTAACTTCTAGTAGAACATATAAACGATACTTCATATTTAGGTACATTTGTAAACATGTATTATTATAAAATATTATACATTTTTCTGAAAATACATATGCAGAGACACTTAATAAACTAAAAAGATATCAAATTATTAACTAGTCAGCTCTAGGTGGAATTTAGGTGTTCTAAATTTCTCAAACATATCATTAGCTTATAACATTTTTACCATAAACTTATATTTTTCCACATCAAAAACAAAATTATTTTTTAAAAGTGTAAGTACCCACTTTTAATCTAGGCAAATGTATGATTACCTATTTGGTTATAATTTTTATTTTGAAAATGTTGGAGTTGAAAACAGAAAATTAAAAATTATTACAAGTATTTTTCACTTAATTTTGTTGCGAACCTAAAACTGCTCTAAAAAATAGAGTAAAAACCTAAAACATTGCAATTAAGTGTAATAACATGTGTGATAGAGAAGAAATAAAATAGATCAGAGAAATGAATGAGCAGTGTACAAACAGAATCAATAGGTGTTTTGTAAGAGTATCTTCCCTGTCAGAAGACATATTTGCTAATTGTTCTAAAAAGTAATATAAATCTAGGAATTTATTTATATAGTTTTATTTCTTTCTTATTGAACTTATTGGGGTGATGTTGATTAATACAATTAGATAGGTTTCTGGTATACAATTTTACAATGCATCACCTGTATATTGTACTGTGTGTTTACCATACCAAGTCAAGTCTCCTTCCATCACCATTTATCCCCCCTTTACTTTCTTCCACCTCCTCCAACCACTTTTTCTCTGGCAATCACCATACTGTTGTCTGTGGCTATGAGTCTTTCTTGAGTTAATTTTTAAAGAAAAAAGTACTTACTGAAAAACTATAACAATCAATGTTGACCGCTAACTAAATAGCACTCCTTTCAGAAAAAAAGTGCAAATGTGTTTAATTATGGATTTGTAATATGATGGTGCCAACTACTGTATTCCGAGCACTTATATTTAACAACAAAAATGATCTAAAAGAAAGGTCATACAGTCTATAATAGGTTGTATAGAAACTAATTATAAAATAATATTTCATGACATTATTTCAACCTTCCAGAGAACAAGTGACTCCTAAACTAGACAAAGAAACTGAAGAATAAGATCTTTTTTCTGGTTGTCTTCTAAAAGTGTAGTATTGTACCTTTCATCATTGAACATCATGACCCATTTGAATGTGGAACCAATTTATAAACAGTAATTCCAATATTTTAACAGTACCATAGAACAGAATAAGAATCTGAGTAAAACTGAAAACAAGACTAATAAATAAAATGACAAATCTACATTAACTTTATTTTGTTTGTTATTAAATCATCTTCTGTAAGAATAGAAGATGTCCCTCTTGATCTTAAGACACTTGCACAATTAGCAATAATAACACTTGTAAATCAAATCCAAAACTGATTAAGTACCTTTATATACAATGCCTTGTGCTAACATGCATTCAGAAGTCAAAAATAACCATTGCTCCATGCTGGGTACTGGGGAAACAAGGGTAAATAAAGTAAATAAACAGGTTGGGCTCTAATGAAATTTAGTGAGTGAAGTAGATAGACATAAAGATAAAGATAAAGCAGACAAAGTCTTTCTACTCTGCAGCCACAGATGCAGCTGGCAAGTCTGGGTCCACACAGATAACAATAATATGACGACTGTGAGTTAAATTCTATGATAGGCATATGAGGAATCTCACTCTAATCAGGAGACTGAGAAGGAAACAGCTAATCACAATGCAAAGTAATACACTAATTGGACAGGACACCATGTTAAATAGAAGTTTTGTGAGCTAAAATGGACTAGAAAGGATTAAAGAGGAGTATATGCTTAAACCAGGTATTTAAAATGGATAGGACTTTTTAGGTGGAATGGGACATTCATCAGAAGAAAATGGAAAGCTGATAGTCTGGTGTAGAGGTTATCAAACTTTTTCTATAAAGGGGCAGGAGGTAAACATCTTAGGACTTTCTCGCCCTACAATCTGTATGGCAACTACTCAACTTGGCCATTGCAGCTCAAAAGTAGCCATTGCAGCACAATACTTAAATAATCAAGTTTGTGTTCTAACAAAACTTTACTGATGGAAAGAATAATTGAAATTTCAGATACTTTTCAATTATCATGAAATATTCATCTTATTTTACTCAACTATTAAAAATGTTTTTAAAAAACACACATTCTTAGCTCATGGCTATACAAAAACTGGTATCAGGTTGGATTTCAACTATAAGCTTTACTTTGCTGACTCCTGGTCTAGTTGCAAGGCAAGCTACACCCACATACAACAATACACATATCAATATCAAATATCTTAACCAGTGGTTCTCAATTCTAGCAGACTCAAACTTTCCATTTTATAATAAATGTTTTATAATACCCTCCTTTATCTGAAATGAAACTCATAGATAATACAACTGCCTACATAATTTTTTATATAATTTCCTAATTCAAGTAAAAGAAAAAATACAAAGAAATTACTTTATATTATAATAATGTTCTCAATATGGCAATCTGTGAGCCCAACTATACTAGACAATATAATGAAGTAGTCAAATGCTTACATATACTTATAATGAATAAATTAAGATTTCAATGGAATAAAGAGACCACATACCATTTCTTATGAGAAGCAGAGGAAAAATGAGAAGAACAGACATATAATGGATCCTCGATTGAAAACTGGTGTTAGAAGAAGTGATAACAGATCACTTACATATGATAAGAGATCAAAGGAAATAACTTTAGTTGAAATATAGGTAATCTAACAATATTGCCAATAGCTAAAGTAACAATGTAAATAGAGAATATAAAAATGTTATATTTTTGCAAACTGGCCCTTATTTATAACTTTGGCATAAAAATAATTCTATTTAATATAGGGCAGGTCAGTGAGAAACTGTATGTATGCATGCATGTATCTAGCATCTCTATTCCTATTGATCTTTACCCCTGTTTGGAATTACCCCTCATGTAAAGGTATACATTTAATTCCTACTACTTCAAAAGACCTTGTGGAGAGGGGAATGGATATAAACAATAACAAAAAAATAACAATAACAAAAAATCCTAGCATCCTAAGGGCTTATAGGGAAATTGAGGGTAGATGACCTTTAGGACAATATCAGAGTAATATTGAAAACAACAGAAAACTCTATAATTTTAGATAGTTTTCACAAACTAGATTTTTATTGTGTAATATAATATTTTTAAAATTAATATATAGTATGGCAATCAAATGAACTATTTTTAAAACAATCTTATTAATGAAATTTGGTGAGATCTTTGTATTTCATGTTTTTTCTACCAATTAAAATCTTTGGGTCTAGGTCTATATAAAGGATCCTCAAGTCTCTTCAATTTCATATTTTTTTGCAGGTGACATATACAAATACAGACCTGTGCAGGAGAGGCGTATCAGTGACACAATGCCAAGACAGCCACACTGCTATAAGGATGGGATTTTCCCAAATAGAAATCAACCCCTGACAAAATTTCTAACAAAGTATAACGATTCCTTGATTTGCACAAGAGGTACATTCTTAGAATTTTTAATGATTATTAAATCCTTTCAGAAAATACTTTGTATTTGTAAACTCAAGTTGATTTTGAAGGCTTAAAGAACCACAAACTTAAAAACACCTTCTTGAACATCCAGTGGAATGTTAACAACTGTGAAGTACATGGGATCATTCTTTTTTTCACATTATAATGAATTTAGCATCCTTGTCCCCCTTCTCCTAAATGCCAGTATTACCTCCCAATAATTATCCGCACATAAACACTTCCATGCATTTCTAAAATAATTTTTAATGGCTCTTCTCTCTCCTTATCCCTTTGGGGACTGTTGGTCTGAATTATGAGATAGTAGAAATTAGGTTTATGTAACTTTTTGTATAATGCCCAACACCACATTATCAGCAAACTGCATGCTTAATAATTTTCTGTCAATAATTACGCTTCATGAAGATGAGCACTTAAGGGCTAAGAGAAGGAGTGCAGCCTGAAACAGTAAAAAGAGAACTCGATTCTGAGTTCAAAGACTTGGATCAATTCTGTCACAGACTGAATGACCTTGAGCAAGTCTTTTAACTTTTCTAGGCTTCAGGTTCTACTTTGGAAAATATACTAGATGACCTCTAAATTTTCATACAGCTCTGACATAATTATGAAACATTATATGCCTTTGGGAAATTAACAGAATGGGACAGAGTAGAGAATAGAGGAGAATAAAATCAGGTGATGCTACATTTGTAACAGATGTAACTATCAGAGAAAGGAAGAGGACAGACAATGGAGATAGTGGTATTAAAGAGAGATTTCATTCTTGGCACAATAGATACACAAGCAGGTAGACTATACGTGTGTGATTTACAAACATTCAGTAATGCAAAATGATGCTCTTTGTCTTAAAAAACAGAAAATGTCTACATGCATTTTTATTTTGTATTTATATTAAGTTTATAGTACATGGTTCCTAATTCCTCACCATAAGTTTTGCAGAAGATGAAATATTTGACGTATGGTGGTAAATAGACAATGCAATATTATAAAATTGTGTACTTGAAACCTACCTAATTTTATTAACAAATATCACCCCAATAAATTTAATAACTTTTTTAAATTGCAAGATTGAATCCAATTTGCAAATAACCATAGATTATGAGGTCTTTCTAGAAGTAAGTATCTTATTCTGGTGTCATTGCTGTGGGGTCAACTCCAACTGGTTCTTAACCTTGATCAGAGAGGAAAGGGCTCCTTAGGGGCCCAACAAACTCAGGGTTCCTGAGACCAGAAAATGAGGTAGAATGGGGAAATCTAAGGTTCAGCTAGGGGGCTCCAGCCCTTCCAACCATGTAAAAAAATCAAATTTTTACAACAATTTTCTGTTAAATTAGAAAATGAAAGAGGTCTCTGGGCGTATCCCTCTTCCCAGAGGACCTCCAACAGGCCTTTCTGTTAGATATGGTGGAAAGCTTAAGGGAGTCAGATAGACCTGCATTTGACACTGGTTCTATCCTTATCAATTGTGCCATCATGAGCAAGTTACTGTTAACCTCAGTTTCCACATCTGTAAAATGGGGATTACAAAACCACTCTGGTGTTGTTGGGAGAATGAAGAATGTAAAGCCCCTAGCACAGTTGCTCACAGGTTGTGTATTGTGAGTATTCAATAAATACTGCTATCTCTGCTTTTTTCTTTTCCATGGTCTGTATTTGTTTCTCCTTATCCTGCCCTGGAAAGAATGCTCTGCTGATGATAGTGTTTAGAAGCAGGGCTGCCAGGTGGCTTCAGGTCGGCGGAAGAAATGCTTTAATTCCTTCTGCAACACCTCTTATTCTTTTCTGTTTTCCTTGCCTGGGGACTGCTGGTGTTTTCCGGAGACGAAGAAGTTTTATTATTCTTTCTTGGTAAGGGGCTTTCTTTATAAAAGGAACCAGCAGAAGCAGCCACGGAGTTAAAAAAAAAAAAGCTGTGAGATCTTTCTGGCTGGGCATAAGCTGAGCCTGAAATTTCAGCCTAGGACAACCCTACTTCTTGGACAAATAAGTCCTCTGCTCTCAAGATGCTGCAAACTGCTGTTTCTGGAGGAGCTTCAAAGGTACTATTAGTGAAGATTTACAGATTTTGGCTAAATACTTCAAGTGCAATTGTTCTAGCAAAATATTACTGAGAAAATCTAATATCACCTGCCTCTGCACAAGTTTATGGCACTGCTACTTCATCAGCACAATTCCATCTTGTATGATTTTGTTTTGGTGTGCACCGTCGTAAATCTCTGAGAACCCTGAAGGACAAAATGTCACCCCATCATCACGTGGTGTTGTGCCAAATGTTTCTGGACAACTGCCCGGTCAAACCTTCATCATTGTAAGTAAGACATCAGAAAATTCAGGGGACACGCAAGAAGGTTCAAGTAAAAGGCCACAGTAATAATTAATTTTATGGATAATTTGGATATTACTAGTAATTATAAATACCCTTTTTTTTAATTGAAAAATTTCTGTGTTCTACGTTACATGCTAGATTCTTCAGGTATTTTCAATTCTCATTATATTTCCCTACAATATGATTTTATCATCCCACGTTTTAGAGAGGCCACAAATGGTCTTAAAGAGGTTAACAGGCGAGGTCACATGGAGCTAGCAAGTTCAAATTTAGGATTATCTATCTCTAAGCACACATCCTTTCCAAAGTGATTCCCACTGACTCATGGGTGTCAGTCGATGGAGTCACCAAATACTGATATTGGCAGAGCTAGGAAGGTCCATTTAGAGAAAACCAATTTTCTTAGAAAACAGAGAATCTGAGGCCCGTGAGGGTTTAATGACCATGAAGCCAAACACATAGAGGGTGTCAGAGCAGACACCCCAATCCTGTGGTGACTCCTTGCTGCTGACTCAATGCTCATCAAGGCCCGCCAGGCCCACTGTGACCAATCCCCACTCACCTCTCCACGGTGGGCACACAGAACCATGAGCAGTTCCACAGAGGCATCAGAGTGTTACATGTGGTTTTTTTTGTTATTTTTATCTCCAAAGCAAATTTCTCTTTGCCCACTTGATAAACACACATTTTTCCGAGATTCAACTCAATTCAGCCTAAGTATCACTACCTCCGTGAAGTCCTCACAGACTCACCTCTCTTCTCTTCCCAGAAAATCAGGCATAATGAATTAAGGACTAGCTTAATAATTGTCAACATTTTAGGGGCTTATTACTCATTTATTTCACAAATATGTATTGAGCTTGTATTATATGTAAGCACTGTGCTAAGTGCTTCTCATGTATTATGTTAACCACTCCTCACCACAATCCTATGAGGTAGGTACTACTTTTATCCTCATTTGACAAAAGAAAAAATCCAGGCCTAAAGAGGTGCAGTATCTTTATTAAAAAAAAGAAAGAGAAAGAATTGTGCTCTCTTACTTCCCTGTGGTTCCTCTGTGTCCTCATATACATTCACTGTGGAATTTGCAGCACTCCATAGAACTTTGTTCCACTTCCAAATTGTGACTTATGATAGCATAATTCTGTGTATATAATGATATATTTGCTAAATATTATATACCATTAAAGGCCATGAGCTCCAGAATGGTAGGATAGTGTCTACTTTGTTTACTATTTTATCTACAGAGCCTGACAGAGTGGCACAGAGTAGGCACTCAGGAAATGATAGTTGAATAAACAAATTAAGAATGAATGAAGAACAAATGCATAGATCTCTAGTCTCCAAATCACTGTTCTGTGCTGCCTCCCCAGATCAGTCCGCTTTGGGGAGAAATGCCGCATAAGCAATGATGGACATGCCCCCCACCCACCATCCAGGCCAACATTATTATGCTAGAAGTGCATTCTAGAATTCATTTCTGGACTCTATAATTTTCCATTTTCTTACCTATTATTATGGTTATATTAATTCTACATATCCAAATGGAATGAAAACTGATTTGAGAAGGGACAGAGCTGTTTTTTAGTCCTGCTGAGAAAGAACATAATGACAGAGTCTTTTTAGTACACAGCACCCCAAATAACAGGAGGTTGGCAAAAAGCCTTGGGAGGAACTCAAGTCATTACCATGGCCCTCTATTATAGCAGCCGGAAATCACATGCTGATTTTCACGTAATACAGCAAATATCTCTAAGGGCAGGATCCCAGCACCCAGACACTTAGCCCTCAGGCACGTTCTGTACCACATGTGGCTCCCGAGGCTAGTGAAAACCTGCAGTCTCCTGCTTGCTGCTCTAGCAAGGATTCTAACGTTTAGTATCATTAGCCACCGCCCTTTGTTTTACAATATTTCACACCATATCTCTAGTTAATTTAAGGGATAAAAATAGTATAACAAAATTCTCAAGACAGACTTAATTGTAATGGACACACATTCATAAAAATGTGGGCACTCTTGTTTTGTGATACTTTCATAAAAGGCACATAGTACATACACCTACCTGTATATTTTAAATATGAGATATATTCTATGGATGTATATGTAAACGAATACTAACATATATACATATGGATCTATATCAGCATTTTTGAGTACCTATCAGTAGTAAAGAAAATATAATTTACACAGAGAGAATAAAATATTATTTGTAAAACAAAGCTAGTATATTCTAGATATAAAAAATATAGAACTTTATTTTATATGTATGTATATACATGTATATATCTGTATGTATACATATTTATATACATATTTATGCATACATTAAAATGTTAATATATGCAATGCAAGTAGTTAGGTATTATAAAGATAGTTATGTACATATATTAAAATCTATGCACATATGTATATACAGACAAGTTAAAAATATTCAACATAATACATTTGAAAGTGCACAGGAGTGGGATGAAGAGAAGAAAAGGTCAGTCTAGCCTAGCACCTTTACAGGACGAGATGGCAAAAGACTGCAAGGATCAAGTGGGAGTGTCACAACACTGAGGACCCTAAAATATATAGTATTATAGCTCCAATATTTTAGAATCACTGTTCTTCTTAGCCAATAATAAAGCACATGTGCATAAAAGACAATGTATAGAAATGTGTACGCAAAAGAATAATCATAGATGGTGGTTACTTCAATTGACTGCCTTCTCATATGTCACTGGAGCTTTAGTTATCAGTGCAGAGAGTCTATTTCAATCCTTTAAAGCATTAAATAGCTGTAAATTTAAGGCAAGTAGGAGGCTGGCTTTGTTAAATACCAAGGAAGAGAAAAGTTTCCCTTGGTTGATGACATATATAGCAGAAGTTCTGGAGAATGTTTATTACAAGGCAGTATTTGAAATTTTGGGTTAGCAAATTATTATTTATGAAATAAAATCTTATTACATGTTAGATAAAAAATTATAACAATAAAACAAGTTTGCTTATTTTGCTCTAACGCAAGTTTGCTTTTCCTACTCTATACAAAAAACATTGACTGGATGTGAATTTGTGTGCTTTGCCTCTGAGAGCCTTGAAAATGCCATCAATACAGAGATATAAGTTAAAGACATTAAACACACCTTTTTTTAAAAGACTTTGTTTTTAAAGTATTTGTTAAAGACCATATAGAGACTTCAAAATTGTCAAGACTGTTTATGCAGTTTGGGGTTGATGTTAACTTTAAAAATTAACTGAGTTTCCAAATGTCACACTCTATTTCAAACTGAATTTAATACTACAATGACAATATATTCTTGATTTAAATCGGAATGGTAGGATGCATGATGTTAATGCAACACAAGCCATATGTTTGGCCAGGTACATGTAACTATATCAATGAGATCTAGTGATATATGATATTCTTGGAAGTACTTTTAATAACATTAACATTAAAATTAGAATGTTCTCTACACCTCTCAGATCATAACGTTTTCCTCATGATCAATATTCATTTCTCAATTATGCTAAAAGCATATTAGAGTCAAGAAAGGATTTTTTTCTGCAAACACAGCTTTTCTCTTTTCAATGAATATTTAAGAACAGTCATTGTTCTGTACTTTTGACTATATTTTACAGCATTTATAGAAAGTTGTTTTCCCTCTCTGGATGGAAGCAGGAAAAAATGAACCAATTTAATTTCTGGTAAAATGTTAGTAGTTTGGGGCAAAAATAAGCTAGGAATCAAATTAAGGGAATCTGCATATCTGCTTTAGAAATGTATTCTAGGAGAGAGCATTTTTAATATAAATAACCTATTGCTTCCCTATGAATAAATGAAATGCTTCATTATTTTATTCTGAGTGTAATCATCCTGCAGCTTGCTTCCAATTATTTTTATTTTTATTTTTTGGTAAAATAGATTATTTAGTATAAACAAAATTTCTTCTCTATTACCAAAAAGGGATATAGCATCATAAGAATATAAGGATAATAGTAGAATAGCATATTTCAAATCATTATTTTCCACAACTGAAGAAATCTATGATCTTTTTTCTTTAAAGAGATGGAAAGTATCTGATTAAAGTTCTTTTTCTTCCTTAAAATAAAAACAAACAAACAAACAAACAGAAAAACCCTCAGTTAGGCAGAATAAAAAAGTTAACAATGATTACAAGTAAAAGTGCAGCTAAGAAACTATGATGCAGAATAGTAAAATCATCTGAGGACTAGAAAAGTTAGAACTTGGGAAAAAGTCACTAAAAGAAACTAAGCATAGCATCCCTGGACTTTTACAAGCCACCCAGAGGTGTGAACCCACAAAACCTGTGAAAATGACAGGTTTTCTTGGCCTACCATGTTATAAACAAACAAACCCAGCCAGCAAGGAAGACTCAGCAAAGTTTCCAAACCATCCTAACCTTACACAAGTTGCTCTCAGTTTCTTTCAATACTCAAGGGAAAGTCATAAGGAAAAGTCTCACCTGTGCTGGGCTGAACCAACCATGTGGGCAGGCACAGTGCTCCCCACAGGTCCCTTTGCCCTTGGTGCTCGTCTTGTGGGGACTTTTCCGCACACTGTCCCACAAGGTGACCAGCTTGGTCCTGTTTGAAGCTGGGCCCCCAGGTCCTGAAGAGGGCATGGTCTGAGAATTGTACCCAAGCCCCTGAGGGCTCCTCTGCCAGCCACAAGCGCAGTGGGCATCCCTGATCAGTGTGGGTGCACTCCTGCCGGCATCCATCCCATCAGACCCCCGGCTGCAGCTGTGTTGCTTGGTGAGGTATGCATTCATATTGCACTGATGCCTACTCTTTCCTTTGGTCAGCTCTGCACAGGAATGTCTCCTCCCTCACACCACTTTCTTCCAGGCTGTTGTAAAAGTCTTTTTTCTCGCGCGTGGATCCCTCAGTATCTTTGACAGCTGCTATAAGCAGTGCATCGTGGGAGCAGTGGGAGCAGCGAGAGCAGCTCCGCACAGCATTATCTGCGAGCTGGTAGCTCTTTGTCAATAGATGACTCAACTCACAGAGCAACTTGACAGTATCCCTGCTCTAGGCAGAAGCAATCAATGCTCCACACAGCTGGGCTACAAGACTGTACACTGTGTTACAAGCCCTTTTTGGATGGAGCCCCACAGTAAAGAATACTCTCTGCAATTTGGCATTCTGGCTTTTCCCTCTCCTGGCTGATCCCCACACAAAATACAGACTTCAGGAAAGAGAATTTCTTATCAGACTAGCAGGACCCTTCTTTCCAGAAAGAATGCATCTAGGCTGAAACAATATAGCATAAGCAATTTAAAATGATGGGAAAGTTAACCTGTCAAGGAATTTCCAACATTTACAGGAATCACTTATCTAGAGAGATATTTGCCAAGACAGACCGAATCATGAGGTAACCAAATAAGAACATCAATATTAACTCTAAAGAAGCTCGATTCATTTAGAAAAATCACTGAGGTCACTGCATGCTGGCGTCCTTTAAAATTTGGAAGTTTAATGTGCTTTAGAACATGACTATACATTGCAATGTAAGCATAAATTCTTGATGCTATGCACGATTATTAATTCTTTCTGATTTAAAATAAAGTGATTTTTAAAGTTCAAAACTGGTGGGTTGGCTTAATTTAATACAGTTTTTCCTTACCCAAAATTATTCTGAGGATTTCCTTTCAAACACTTTACCACAACAAATACATTCACCACAGAGAAAGTCTGCATTTTAAAGTGAAAGACACGTCCAACTCTGCCATCCAGTATTTTGGTTTCCAAAGACAGAATTTTCAAATTCTTTCACTGAAAAATAAGTGAAATCTATCCAATTTAAAGCAGTTGCTTTCTAGAGAGGACATGATTGTTTTACAATTTCAGTATGGTCACAGAAGCCATCCATAGTATTTCCAGGAAGATAAAAGGCATTTTGAATTTTTATTCTCTTTGAAACTTTCCCCACCTGCAGCATAAATGTCTATCCATATCCCGTATCCTTAAGAAAATAATTTTGGTTTGACTAGGAAGCAAGCTGCCATCCAGGCAGCACCAAACAATGATATAATCCTATGATACAATAATTTTATCTACAGACCATTAGACACCATCAGACCTACCATCTCAGTGGATTGACCAGGGGCCAAAGTAGTGTAGACCTCATTTCTGACTAAGTTGGTAAGGTTATTATGTCAAAGGCCAGGATTATAACATAGTCTACATTTCAACACTGGGATTTGCTAGATAAATCATTGTTATATATAAAAGTCCCGAATGAAAGAAGCAGGATCTTCTCTTTCTGTGTATCTCCACAAAAGGGTTCTTTTCCAAATTCTACACAAAAGGTTGACATTAGTACCTTGCCTGGCACAGAGGCATTCAAAACATTTTTGCTATTTAATCATCATCTATATGAATAAGTTCAAAAGGCAGGCCCTGGTCCATTACTGACCCTTTTTTCCAAGCACCTAACACACTAACTGCCCAGCACAAAACAGGCTTATAAATACATTTTTTGGATGAATATATGGAGGGTTGGGCAGATGTATAAATAGAAGAAAAGATAGAGGGATAAAGGAGTTGAACAACATTTTTTTGAAAACAATATTTAATTCAGCAATGCTCCAGAAACCTAAGCTCTTCCATTAAGGTTAACTGCAGTGCTGCTTTTGAGGTGTTAAAGAAATTTGACCCAAGGAAAAAAATAATAAAGACTTGAACTATTGGGAAGAAATATGGTGGCATTAATGGTCTTTTTTTCTGAAAGGAAATCAAGGAGTCAAGATCAATACTTAAAAATGGTAAAATTGAGGCAAATAGATCATTATGTGATACTAAGTGGGGAAAATGGAAGAAAATCATCTCTCTCCCCCTCCCTCTCTCTTTCATTTTTTAGGCTGAATCATTGGATAATGCTTGAAATAACTTCTAGATCAAATGAAGCCCTAGAGAACTTCATAACTGTCTGATGTCACCATGACACATGGCTATACAGTAGGACTTGATGTGATAGGGCAATACCATCAGCCCCAAATGCGAATGTCAGGGAGGGATACGTTTGGCCCTTTCCAATATCTCTAATAAATGCTTCTCCAGTTTTTCATGCAGATGTCATTGTTCAAAAGCCCACTGGCATCTTCAGGGAATACGTATTCTCATCAATTTACCTCTCAAGTGTAAGAATTAATCTGCACAGGAGTAAGACAATGTGACTCCACTGTAATTTTGTAATGGTGTGTGCAACCTGTAGTCAAGACAGAACATTTCTTCGGTGGGCACTACTCAAAGATATTACAAATCTTCATAGGGACCTAAATCTCTTATGAATGGGTCATTAATTATTTTTCATTCTCACCCAAGAATATGCTTTATCGATTTTTAGAGAAAGAGGAAGGAGGAGAGAGAGAAATATTGATGTGAGAGAGAAACATTGATCAGTTGCCTCTCTTACCCCAACCAGGGATCAAACCTGCATCCTAGATGTGTGCCCTGACAGGAAATCAAACCCGTCACCTTTTGTATATGGGATGATGACGTTCCAATGAACTGAGCCACTAGCCAGGGCTGAATGGGTTATTATTAATGAGCTATTTCTTCTTAACACAAGGACAACAGAATTCCTACTTTAATAACCTCATGTCATTCTTGTATTGATAAACTTGTTGTGTAACTTATATTACTGTCCTTAAAGGATTTTAAAGAGCACAGCAAACTTTTACTACATTCATTATAAGACTATATAGAAATTATTCTTTCACTGTAATATATGTCAAATAATTCCAGACCCCTATCCTCCCCCTCTAATTTTTTTTTTCTTTTTAAAGATGACGTTTGGTTTTCCACGTCTGAAGACAGACCACTTAAACAGATAAAATGTCCAACTACCCCATTGTACTATGAGACAGACCTACTAATTAAAGGTAATTCAATTTGATCAACCATAATTGGACAATTGTAATGACCATGAGATGACATGAAATTCTGGCAAAACAAAAATTAGTGGTGCACAAGTAGATATCTCACTTATCATTATGATTTAACATGGGCAGATGGTACACAGGGCAATGCCTAGATGGGATAGATCTTACTGGCCTCTCTTTGACCTGCTACTGTCTCCATAAAGCAACCAATAATTTTAAAGCAGAAGCTTGAAATAAATATCCTGGCTTGATTTGTTTAAAATTAAATAGCAATAATGATTTACTAAATATATTCTACCGCACTAAAGCACTATACAGACATTTTTTTTCAGATAAAATTTCCTCAGGCTCTCTCTGCTATGGGAAATGAAAATATTAATTATGAAGAAGAGCTAAGTAGCGCTTGCTAAAGGATAACTGGATAGCAGAAGCCCTTTAGCATCCATAAGTAATGTGTTAAATAATCACGCAATGATATAAAGTATTAGATACAATGTATCATGATTTGAAAATTGTAGATAGTCTATTCCTGTGACTGCAAAGACTAGAGATGTTATAAATGCTAACAAATTAATATTCGTGTACATCTAATAATCTTCAGCCTCGGCAATCTCCAGATCCAATCACATTTATCTTTCAAAATGAGAGAGAACCAAGAATATTTAAAGTATTTCAGGCTCTAAATGTATTTCCAAAATACTTAAACCAATTTAACCATAGATCTTTGGAGGCAAAGGAAGAAGAAATTAAAAGTGAGAAAGAATACATGCCTAATTACAAAAAGAGATTTAACATGGACATAGAATTTAATAGGAAGTAAAAATAAATAAATAAAAGCTTTAAAATGTCCCAAATTCTCACTAATATACTTGTATTTTGGTGGGTGTTGAGGAGAGGGGATTATTCTGAACTAATATAAGGCTGAATTGTAAAATGGTTCTCAGGAAATGCTGATTTATTATATTCTAGCACAGTAACACTATTGGAAAAATAAGAACAAATTATGTGACATTTTTTACAGATTCTGAGAAGAGTACTAATAAAAAGGTAGTGATCATTTATAATTTACATATTTTAGCAATGAATCTAAGTAATGAACTATACCACTACAAGGAATTTGTTCTCATCGTTCAAGATTGGACTAATGTCACTTCCGTTAAGCTTCCCAGACGCCCCTGGCATGTTCAGTTACACTCTACAGCATCTGTATACTTGTATACGTAAATACCTTTCATAGTTGTTTTTTCCTCTCAATCTCCATGACAACTACCCTGTCAACGCTACCATCATTTCTCTGTAGAAGTGGTGACACAGCTTCCTAACTGGTCTCTGGCCTCCACCCTTACTCCAATTCATTCTCACACAGTGGCTAGAGTGACGTCTTCTAAAATGGGAACGCAATCAGGTTTTACCCTGCTTAATACCTGTCAATACAATCTTATTCTCTAAAGATCTTTATCCCCACAGTTTAAAGTGGCTTGCATGGTCCTTAATCATGTCCCTGTGACCTGGCCTCTGCTGCATTCACCAGTCTCATCCATGCCTCACCCCTTCCTTGCTCCATACACCCTTCAATCACACAGGCCTTGACTACCTGGTGGCCACTGCACATGCTCTCTTCCCCTGTCCACATCTTCACATAACTCATTCCTACTCACCCTTGTAAGGTGCATCAACAGATAACCTCCTGCCCTGGCCTGTTTGCCTCAGCGGTTAGAGCATCAGCCCATGGACTGAAGGGTCTTGGGTTCAATTCCCAGTCAAGGACACATACCTGAGTTACAGGTTCGATCCCCGGCCCTGGGTGGGATTGTTTGGGAGGCAACCAATCAATGTGCCTCTCTCTCTCTCTCTCTCTCTCTCTGTCCTCTCCTCTCCTCTCCTCTCCTCTCCTCTCCTCTCCTCTCCTCTCCTCTCCTCTCCTCTCCTCTCCTCTCCTCTCCTCTCCTCTCCTCTCCTCTCCTACCTTCCACTCTAGCTAAAAACTAAAAGAAAAATATCCTCAAGTGAGGATTAACAAAAAAATAAAAGAGAGAGAGAGCTACAACCTCCTAAAAGCCATCCCAAGGGAACATACAGTACACTCAAGAAGGGTGGGCTTGCTATGCAACACAGCTCCAAAACAAGGATCCCAGACCTTCCTTCCCAGGAGATGAACATCCCAAAGACTTGTGTTCAGAAATGTTGGAGTGCTCCCTGCCTTCCAGAGCTCAGCTCAAAAGTTACCTTTCCAAAAATCAATCCCTGGGCACTGTGCCCCACCCCTCTTCCAAAACAGTTCATGCTATCCTCCCATTAAACACTCACTCAGCACCTGTGCTTTTTTAGTTCACTGCTTAGGTGATTGTATTTAAAATAGAAATCACATCATTACTTGTTTTGGGCATTTCACCTACATAGAATGCAAGTAAACACCATCAGGGAAGGGAGGGGACTCTTTTTTTTTGCATCTGCATCCTTTGAACCAGGTGTGAAGTGAGTGTTTAATATTTATTAAAGTAAATCAAGCAAGAAAGAAGATAACTTGTCTTTTCGTGGTTATACCAACATCGGTATTCAGGTCTGTGTTTTACCTTGCAGTGCAAAATGAACAGATATGCAGTTTGAATTTAAACACAAACTAGCAATGTGCTCTTAGGTCATCATTTAAGTGAAACGTTCAGTGTGGCTGAGTGGTATAAGTGGTATGCATAACTCATCTTTCTGGAAAAAAATTTGCTAGTGGTCTTATAATACTAAGAAATGGAAATGGCTGTTGTTTATTTTAGTACAATGCTCATTCATAAGGGTTATACTTCCTGACAGCTGTGATTTTCTCTCAAGTGTTTTCAAGTTGTTCTCCCTTTATAGCTAGAAGTGCAAAAGGGAAACTGGCTCCCCAGACAAAATCCAGTCAGTGGGAAAGCAGGGAGAGAATCCCAAACTCCAACCACCAAAGACTTGACTCTTTTAAAATGATATACTCCAAAAACACAGGATACTGACAGTATATATTAGTGAGCAGAAAGGCAAGATGACACCTCCTCATCCTCCCTATTAATCAAGTTAAAAAGTTGAAAAATTAAACAGCATTATTATTTATAACAAGTACCCTACTTAGATTTTTTAAAATTGTGGTTAAAAAATATATACTACAGATCTACTCTTTTAACATAGTTTAAGGGAACAGTATAGTATTGTTGACCATATGTACAATGTTGTACAGCAGATCTCTGGAACATTTTGATCATGTACTACTAATATTCTATTCCTTTTGAGCATTATTTCCTCATTTCCCTCCCCCCCCAGGCCCTGACAACCACGATTCTACTTCCTGCTTCTATGAATTCACTACTTTAGATACCTCATATAATATAAATAAAATCATGAAGTATTTGTCTTTCTGTGACTGGCTTATTTCATTTAGCATAATGTCCTCAAGTTTCATCCATGTTATAGAATATGACAGGATTTCTTCCTTTTTATGGCTGAATAATATTCCATTGTGTGTATATACCACATTTTCTTTATTCATTCATCTGTCAGTGGATATTTAGATTGTTTCCACCTCTTTGCTATTATGAATAATGCTTCAATGATCACAGGAGTGCAAATATCTCTTCAAAACCCTAATTTCACTTTTTTGGATAAATAAACCAAAGTGGGATTTCTGGATCATATGACAGTATTATTTTTAATTGTTTTGAGAAACCTCCATCTTTTCTGTAGTAGCTGAGCCATTTTACATTCCCACCAACAGGGCACAAGGGTTCTAATTTCTCCGCATCTTCACCAACACTTATTTTCTGTTGCTGTTTTATTACAGTCATACTAACAAGTATGAGCTTTGTTCTTCTTCCTCAAGATTGCTTTGATCTATTCAGGCTCTTTTATGTTTCCACATCAATTTTAGATTTCTATTTCTGTAAAAAATGTTTTTGGAACATATATATACATATATTTTTTTAATCCTTACCTGAGGACATTTTTTTTGTTTTTTGTTCAGATAGAGCAGGAGGGAGACAGAGGAGGAGGAGGAGAAACATCGACGTGAAAGGGACACATCGAGTGGCCGCCACCTGCACGACCCAACCAGGGCTGGGGACAAACTGCAACCCATGTATATGCCCTTAGCGGGAACCAAACCGGGTCTCTCTGGACCACAAGCCAATGCTCTAACTGCTGAGCCAAACCGGCCAGGGCATTATTGGAATATTTAATTTGAGTCTTTTCTCTTTTTTTAATTAGTTAATGTAGCTGAAAGAATGTCAATTTTATCTTTTTTAAAAACAGCCCTTAGTTTTGATTTTTTTTTTTTATTCTCTACTTCATTTATTTTGGTTTCAATCCTAATTATTCCTTCTGTTAACTTTAGGTTTAGTTTTTTCTTATTGTTCTAGTTCTTTGAAGTATAAAGTTAGGTTGTTTACTTTAAATCCTTTTTTTTTACTCACTATAAACTTTCTGAGTGTTGTTTTTGCTATATCCCATAAGTTTTGGTATGTTGTATTGTTGTTTTTATTAGTCTCAAGATATTTTTGAATTTCCCATTTGCTTTCTACTTTGAACCATTGATCAAGAATGTGTTGTTTAATTTCCAGATGTTTGTGAATTTTCCATTTTTTTTTTTTTTTTTTTTTCTGCCATTGTTATTTTCATTCATTCCATTGTGGTTGGAATATACTTCATATACTTTCAATCTTTTTAAGTTTATAAAGACTTGTTGGGTGACCTAACGTGTGATCAAACCTAGCATGTTCCCTGTACACTTGAAAAGAATGTGTATTCTTCTGATATTTGATAGAATAGTGTCTATGTATCTGTTAGGTCCTTTTCATTTAGAGTGTTATTCAACTCCTCCGTTTCCTTATTGATCTTCTGTCTGGATGGTCTATCCATTATTGAAAGGCAGGCATTGAAACACTCTACTATTACTGTGTTGCTGTGTATTTCTACCTTCAGTTCTGTCAGTGTTTGCTTCGTGCATTTGGATGTTCTAATGCTAGGTGTTTACATATTTGTAATTATTATGCTTTCTTAGAAAAGTGACCCTTTTATCATTATATAATGTCTTTCTTTGTCTCTCGACAGTTTTTGACTGATTTGTCTTATATAATTATGGTCACCCCTGCTATCTTTTGGTTACCATTTGCATGGAATACCTTTGTCCATTCTGTCACTTTCCTTAAATTTAAAGTGAGTCTCTTACAGAAGGCATATATTTAATCTTGTTTTTATTATCCATTGAGCCACTCTGTTTTTGATTGTAGGGTTTAACCCATTTACATTTAAATAAATTATGGATTGGAAAGAACTTACCATTGCCATTTTGTTATTTTCTGTCCATTTTCATATGCCTCTTTTCTTGTCTTGCTATCTTCCTTTGTGTTTCATTGGGAGGACGCGATACCGCGTTTACCTACGCCGCCATCTTGACCGGAAGTCCCTTTGTGTTTCATTGATTTTTTTTTTTATTGGCAAGATTTGATTTCTTTCTCATTTTTCTTTGTTTATCTTCTATTGGTATTTGCTCTGTGGTTACCATAGGGCTTATACAAAAATACCTTATAGTTACAGACATCTATTTTAAACCAATAAACTGATAACAATTTAAATTTAATTATACACGCAACACTTTCACTTTCCTCTATACTCTTATTAATGTCATAAATTACATATTTTGTATTGTGTATCTATTAATATATTTTTATAGATAGTTATAGTTTATGCTTTTGCCATTTAACTTCTTTAGTTCTTTTTTTTTAATTTATTATTTTTTATTTTTTAATCCTCAACAGAGGAAATTTTTGCATTTATCTTCAGACAGAGCAGGGAGGAAGAAAGAGAGAAATATCAATGTAAGAGACACATGGAGTGGTTGCCACCCACATGACCTCAACCAGGGCAGGGACAAACTGCAACTGAGGTATGTGCCCTTAGTGGGAACTGAACCGGGACACTCTGGTCCACAGGCCAATGCTCTAACCACTGAGCCAAACCAGCCAGGGCTCTTTAGTTCTTAGTATAGAAACTTTAGCCCTAAACACTGAGCTTAGTACATATAATAATATGCTCTTGTCCAAGCCTTAATTATCTTGAAAGTTAATTTAAATATCTAAAGTATATTGATTTAAATGGGGAGGGGGCTCTTGATCATACTTTTTTAGTCCTCACCCAAGGATATTTTTCCATTAATTCTTAGAGTGTAAGGGAGGTAGGGAGAGAGAGAGAAACATTGATGTGAGAGAGACACATTGATTGGTTGTCTCCTATAGAACCCCAAATGTAGATGGGAATTGAACCTGCAACCCCTTTGGTCTGTGGGCCGGTGTTCTAATCACTGAGACAAACTGGCCAGGGCTTGATCACACTTTTAGGAACCTAATATGTGTAGCATCCTGGGTTTGTTTTTTCCAAGTGCCAATCTCCCCACACTTCCAAAGCTAAATGCTCAACTGACTCTTCCCTGGTGGCTAGGAGCAGACAAGTGGGAAGGCATGGGACTCTACACAGGGCAGAGGGCGCACACAGTCCCCTGCTCTGAGTTTCATGAGGGAGAAATGCACAAATAATAAAATGTGCAAAAATAACATTATGGTATTGACTCATAACTGAAGAAAAGAGAGAGGGAGAACAAGGAGAAAGAAGGAAGGAAGGAGGGAAAGAACAGAGGAAGGGAGGAAGAGAGGAAAGATAGAAGGAAGAAAAAGAAAAATACAAAAAAAAAAAAAGAAAGGAAAGGTGAGAGAAACAGTCACAAAATGTGTAAAGATATCTCTCAAAAGAGATAAAACACAGAGTCAGGTTGAATGATGCTATGCACAGAATCAAACAGAAACACAGATAAATGGACCTTCCTGTGACTGTGGGACAGTCTGGCACACACCACTGAGGTCCCCTTGAAGCAGTTCACCTGGCTTTGTGGAGTTGTCACACCCAGAATTAGAGAGAAAACCATGATCTGGAATCAGTCCTTCTTTGGTCCAAGTTTTGTATGCTCTTTTTTTTTTTTTTTTCTGATGAATGATTTGTAATAGATATTTTCTAAATTTATTAAAAGGCTGCAAAAGCTTCTGAGTTAAAAATATGCCAGATTCTGACTTGTCAGAGGTAATTCATCTGTAGATTGGCCTAAAGGCAGGGATATAGATTAATAGAAATGACAAGCTCTCTTCCAGCTGAATGATGTCCTCTCCTTGGAGACTTGACATTCCAGTAAAGTTTTACCTATTTGGCTTTGTTTGGGCCTGTACATTTCAAATACACGTTTAATAAAGCATTGTCTCCTCTGTGATTCCACATTATTTTGTATTTGTGCTTCTCATTGTATTCAATGATTATTTATTGACTGCCTATTCAGTACCAGGAAGTATGCTAATGATACAGCAATGCACTGTAGACAGGGTGGCTGTTCGGCAGGGCAGAAGTACTTGAATAAACCAGTGTGCCAAGTGACATACAGGGAGACATTCAGGGACAAAGTAAGAGATGTCCCTGCTGCTGAGCATGCTCCATTATGGTGAGTTTCATAATTATATGTGGGCATGTTTCTCTTTCCTACTAGATTATAAACTTCTTCAGAGCAAAAGACCATCTGTTATTTATAAACTCACACCCTCCTTGCCATTGCCTCACAACCGCACAATATAATTCTTATTGTTCAGTAAATACTTGTTGAATTAAACTTGAAAAATATGGGACTTGGCTTTAGGAAACATGCTCTCGTTCCAGCTCTGCCACAAATGAGCTTTCATGCTGGAGAAGTTAGTTGAACTTGTTAAGTTCGAATGACCCCATTTGTGAAACTAAGGGAGCGGACTAAGCAGTCTATGAAACCACATCCAGTGGTTGCTGAAAGACAGGCATAGCTGACGAGTGGTGCCCTGTCAGCATCCTTGGGTTTAATCACAGTGCCTTCCAAACGACTCCAGAAATATAGATATAATACATTATGACTATAAACATTTAGGTTTACTATCATTTTTAACACATAGCAAGGTGGTTATAAAGTATGGCATGGTGAAAGTTTTGGCTTATTTTCCCAATTTTATATTCTTCCAATAAGAGCTTGCCAAATAGAGAGGTAGTATGACACAGTGGTTAGAAGCATGAACTCTGAAGGCCTACTGTTATTCCCATTCCACTGCCACCACTTATCCAAAGGCTAAGACAGGCACCTTCTTCCCTCCTTAAATACCTCTTCACTGTGTTCACCTGACAGCTCAGAACATTTTAATTGCTGCATATATACTTGAAATCTGAAGAAACTTCTCCCGTGTTCGAAACATTTTAAATAAATATTTTTGCATAACGTGATACAGCTTTGTACAACATTTATGTACTTATTTTCTTCATCATAGATGAGGCATGCACTCTAGAACTAGACTTCTGAGTTTCCTTATCCTCTCCGTGTCTTAATTTTTCTTCTATAGATAAGGAGAATAGTCCCTACTTCATGGAATTGATGTGAGAATGACATGAGTAAACGTCTGTAAGTTACGTAGTACAGTGCCCAGCATTTAATAATGCACAACAAGCTTTATCACTTTTATCATCCTTCTCATCGTTATCACAGTCACTCCAATTATAAACTGCAGAAGCTGACGTAAGAAAATTCTGCATTGCCTATTTACAAGCACTCAGCACAGGCTAATTGATTTCCACTGAATATCAGAATTCCATATTGGTCCTAAACTTATCTTCCTAACTCCTATTTTTGAGCAGGGCATTCTCCCCCTGGGCCAGGTACCCAAACACATTATAACCAGCAACACATTTCCCTTTTGTTGAGTACTTACAATGTGTCCTGTGCAGAGGTATTTCATTTGATCCTAACAATCCTATATGGTAAACACCAAGATGCCAATTTCAGATACAGATATTAGTTTAAAGAGATGCCACAATTTTCCCATGGTCATAGCATTGATAAGACGTGAAACCAAGGATAAAATTAAGGTTCATACAATGTGAAGCCGGTGCATGAAAACCTGTGCAAATCATCTTTCGCCACCATCTATTTGCCCCCCATTACCAACTTTGGGTAGTGGGCACACAATGCAATATACAGATCATGTATCATAGAAATGTACACCTGAAACCTATATAATCTTATTAACCAATGTCACCCCAATAAATTTAATAAAGGTAAATGAATGAAAAATAAAACTATTCTAACTATAAAAAAAGAAAATGTAGTCCGGCTGGCGTGGTTCAGTGGTTGAGCATTGACCCATACACCAAGAGGTCACCGGTTCAATTCCCAGTCAGGACACATGCCCAGGTTGTGGGCCTGGTCCGTAGTGGGGGCATGCAGGAGGTGGCCAATCGATGTTCTCTCTCATCAATGTTTCTATCTTTCTCTCCCTCTCACTTCCTTTCTCTATAAAAATCAATAAAGAAAAAAATTTTTTTAAAAAGAAAATGTACAAAATAGCATCTCATTTTTATGTTAGACTGGTTTTTGAAAAATACTGTTATGTCCTTGATTTCTCTTATTCCTTAAAATAGCCCCAAATGGTAGGCAAGCCAGGGGAAATAGTGAAGACCATAGTTGTAAAATAATGTGTCTAGGGTTAGACAGCTGATAAGTGATATTGTTGGAAACAGAATTCAAAGCCCAGGGTTCAATCCAAATCGTTCCACCATTCCATCCTGCTTTCTCACACCAGTTTTTTTCTGAGGATGAACACATGACATCTTGTCATCCCCTTTGCCATTAAAAAAAAGGGCAAAAGATGAGAAACACTTTGTGAACTAGAATGTAAGGTTTTAAGAATGGTGATTGAAAATAATTTTCATTTGCTTTTACTGTACCTATTCATGCTCCTAAACAAATGATTAATCAGGATTTTTAGAGATCTGAGAGAAATGTCTTCCTGAACTTGAATGGCTGAAATAAAAATAAAGTTTTTGTTCTAATTATATTTTCTCATGGAAGTCCAGGTTCATCTGCAGTTTCTTGCAGCCACAAGAAAGAAGTTCGAGTTTTCGTAAATCCATTTCTTCTGGCTGTAGAACAGCTTTAATCATAGCCGCTGCTATTACCATTTATTGATTATCTGCTATGAATACGCCAAGAAATACACAGCATAGAGCTAATTCTTTCAACAGGCCTTAAAGGCAAATGTTATCATTCCCATTTCTAGATGAAAAAAATGAGGTTTAGAGAAGTCAAGTAATTGCTCAATGTCATGCAGCTATTAAATGGCAAAGTCATGATTCAAATCCAGGTCAGTCTGGTTCCAAATTCTGATGTTTCCTATTCCATTATGTTGCTTTTCTTAAAATAAAAGGTGAATCAAAGTGAATCTTCTACCTTCCTCTGGCTGATATAAGTACTTTAAATGTTAAATTCTGAGTCAAGCTGTGGGAGCTTTGGGGAAACAACTCAAACTCTAATTATATACAACCTTTGTTGGTGAGAAGTCCAAGCAGAAATGAGTTATCAGCTACTTTGGGTTGAGTTCTTTGCCACCTGACAGTGAATATTCATTTAGGCCTGCTGAGCTAAATGAAATGTGGTATTGTACACCCAAATGCCAAAGTGCCCGCTGTGAGACCTCTCAAGCAAATCTTCTTTAGTTTAGATCTCACTCATAAGCCAACAAAGCAGACATGGTATGCAAATTATTTGGGGTTGGGTTCTGCAGAACTGATGTTGGTCTCAAGATACCCTGCTTGGAGCCCAGGTACTGACACTGAAAATACATTTGGGAGAGTTGACCTCATGCAAATTTATTAGCAGGCAGTAAACGATAAAACATTTCTTTTCTGCAGAAAGGTCATTTATTTCATTCTTGGAATATGTTCTTCTGGTGAAATTTGTGCAGCAAGAATGTCAATCACTTTATAAGCAATTTCTTAAATAATCATCAGCTAGTAAAGTATAACATCAGTTAGCTGATATTTCTCCTTCCTTCCTTTTACAATTTCCCATTGAAGACAACAGCATTGCTTGTCCTCTTCATGCCATGTGTCGCCAGTCTGAAGGGCAAGGGGGAACGTAGTGCCTGCCTGCAGACAATCTTCTAGGTGGCCCTTTTCAATCAAGCACATCAGAAACAGCTCCTCATTCCACCGGAAGCAAATTACTATTCACTATGGCTACTGCGCCATGGCAGGCAGGACTCCTTTCAGCTTCAGAAAGCACCAGATCATTCTAGATAGAAATCATTCTCCTCCAAGGTAGATAAGAAAGTGAATAAAGGGCAGCAAGACAAATCCTTCCAAAAAAAAAAGAATCCAGCAGGAAGTCCTAATCATAGAGCTGCAGTGCAGGCTCTTGATGAGACTCAGTACAGCGCAGGTGAGTAGCTGAGTAGACGTTTTGCAAACCTGAATATTATTGACACGTACATACCATTTGCATTCCCACTCCCTTCTCAGACATCCTCCAAACTTTCCCTATCTATCCACTGCATTTTGACTGTTCACAAGCAAAGTCCCTGTGGCTTTACATACAATTCTACAGCGATAAATGGTAAGGACTAATACTTCTTTGATGTCTTGGTCCAAGGAACGGTCTTTTGAAAACTGCACAAAGTGTTTCTGGAAATTAAATCGTGTTGTTAAGCATCTGCAATCCAAATAGTTCTCCAACTGGTGAAAACACGATCACTTTTGACTAAAATTAGGCTCTGACTAAAGTATGTTCTCTTATAATCCAGGGCTGTGTCAACCATTAGGTTTGGTCCACAAGTCAATTGGCATTCAGTCCATAGTTTCTTCTCTGTGACATTGCTGATCTCTGCTATACCCTTTCACTGGTCCAGAAAGGAGCTGGCCTCTTGTCAAAAGTAATCTCAAGCAATCACTTCTGGTTCCTAATAACTTTGGCAGTTAATGTGTACAATTAAGTTACAGGAAAGAAAAATGCTATTTACACTTTTTCCTCAAAGCCAAGTTCTTTAATTGAAAATGAAGAAACCCACATAAGTACAACATTCACAATAAAATGGATCTGTCTTTAAACAGAAATGATACCATCATTATCTTAACACTGAAATCCACAATGCTTAGCTTTACATTCCAATTATCTGCAAGTCAGTTCTATAAGCATAAGGGTTTAGATCTCTAATCCTCATAATATCATACATACTGGGAATTACCTTATTCTAAGCATAGGAGGTCTTAGACACATCATTTAAAGCTTGAAAGTGCCTGAGGATATCATGATTATAAATACAATGACACTTTTAAGAATGGTAAGATTCAGAAAAACAGAGCTGACTTGTATCTGTGAGCATGTGTGTGCTGGGGGTCAGGTGAAAGCAGAGAAGTAGGTGATGTCCAGACTTAACTGCTACCAAACTATAGGATCTGCCTAGATTTGGGATCTTCCACATGCCCTGCAGATTGGCATATCCCCACAATCACAAATATTAAACAGAGTTCCCAGAGCAATGGACTCTGGGACTTTCACTAAATCAATATTTAAATTGAAAATTACTTTCACAGCCTCCTTCTGTAAGATTATGTCCATCTTCCATTTCAGTCTCCTGGAATCATGCACAAATTCAGTTTAGAGGAAAGGTTTCGTTGTTGAAATTCTGAAGTGTTTGGTTTTTATGCAAGCAATACTCGTATCCTCCAGAGATAAACCCTAGAACTTTCAAGGTCTGACCTGCATTAGTGACCAAACAATTGTGGAGGTCTGTGGGGTCACTGCTGCGCATTCTGCTAGTTCTTCCACATGATGGAATTCCTATTCTTTCCCACCAGCATACACAGAGGTGTTCATTTACCAGAGAGAAGTGCCACATGGTATAGTTTCCTCCGTTTCCATTAGCCTTCCAGTGTACTGCTGCCTGTTGACATTTTCACTTCTCCAAGGCAGCCAAATATTGAAATAGTTGAAATTTATTTTTCTACCACATTAAGAACCAAGTATAGAAAACAATTAGGGATGGAGAATTCTATTCATTCATTCATTCATTCATTCATTCACTCATTCATTCAACAAACACTAACTGCATGTTTACTACAATCCAGCATTGGGCCTGATACTCAGTTTACAGCACTGTATGAGACGTTATACCTGCCCCAAGGATGATTTCAGAGCAATGGTGGAGACCTTGAACAAATAACTACATACATAATCATTTTTTCCTGGCAAATCTGCTATTGGTTTGTCTTTCATTTGTTTTTTGTTTTTTTGGTGTGTATGTTTTATATTTGTTAATTACTTAGAGTTCTTCATCTATTTTAGATGCTAACTCTGCATATGTCCTCTAAAATGGAAAACTTTTTCACCAACTACTTTTGTCTGTTGATTTTATGGTATCTATTCCTAAATCCTTAAAAAAATGTGCTATTGTCTATTTGGGATTTTAGTGATAAGATAGGGAGATTCTCTCATCTCTAGAGTTTAGAAAGTCATCTCTTTTATTAACTAGATATAAATATATATACGTGTGTGTGTGTGTGTGTGTGTGTGTGTGTATGTGTGTATAGAGAGAGAGACAGACAGAGACAGAGAAAGGGAGAGAGAGACAGAAACATCGATGAGAGAAACATTGATTGGCTGCCTCCTGCACGCCCCCCACTGGGGATCAAGCCCACAATCTGGGCATGTGCCTTGACCAGGAATTGAACTGGGACCTCTCAGTTCATGGGACAACACTCAATCTACTGAGCCACACTAGTCAGGTGCTTCAGTTTTTCATTAAACCTTTAATCAGCTTTATTTTTGCTTAAGGTATTAGCTATATGTACACTTATATTAGTTTCCAGATGGAAAGTTACTTGTGGCAACTGCCTTATTTTATAAAATCTCCCTTTCCCACATATATCCCTTATTACAACTCTGATGATAGTGATAAAGGAGAAGTTTCGAAGCTATGAGAGTATTTAAGAAAGATTTTAGGGACAGCTTTCCTGAGGAAGTGACATTTCCACTGAGTAAGCTGGTACACATGAAAGTAAAATATGTTCCACTCTTGATCAGCTTGGCAAATAAAATAAAAATATGTTAAATTATTTTACAAGCTGAAATGTTTATATCTACACACACACATACACAGATGCATTCCAAAATGCAAACAGCCAAAATTTATAGTCCCAAATGTATGTTTTCTTATTATTTAAAACTGGAGCCAGTCTTATATTTTAAGTAAAGTCCTCTACTATCAAAGAGAGAGAGAGAAAGAATAAAACAAAAAGCCAAGTATGAAGGACAGAGAGAAAAAGGAAGGAGGAAGGGAGGAAATGGTGGACAACAATTTTAACATGATTTCAGAAATAATGCAGAGAATTTTATAGCACTACTGGTCACTGCACTGGGTAGCAGTATTTTGCTATATTGGATACAATTTAAAAACAAAAACAGACCTCTTATTTTGATAATATGGTGGGAATTACTGAGCTACCTGTTGAGTGAAAGATAGCACTACTGGCAGCTATCTAAGGAATCTGGGACCAAATATCCACGTTGGTTGAGATGGCCCTTCTGAAATATGCTGAAGATTTAGGTTTCTTAATCATTTCAAACCGTTTAAACTTGGAGTTTGCATGTCATTTTTAACTCCCTACACTGCTCATTATATGAGCTTTAAGTTACTGAATACAGTACTTCAAAACTCAGATGGGAGAATTGAATTTAAATCTGAGCTCCACCGTGTAAAAGTTGTGATTTTTCAGAGTTCACTTAACATCTCTCAGCTTCAGTCATCTCAGAATTCTTTTCAGTATTAAATGAGGTAATGCTTGTAGTATACGTAGCACCAACCCTGTCTGATATACTGCAAGAGATCAAATTTTGGGGTTCTTTGTGGTGATGGTGATGAAGAAGAAAGAGGAGGGAGGAGGAGGATAACAACACTATGAAGAAGCCTATTGCAATGACAGGGCTGGATTAAGATATTTAATAATCCTAAGTCATGAAAAGATTACTAAACCCACCAATGTAACTAAAAATACAATTTTACTCTTTTAACTGCTATTATTCATATTTATGCTGCATTTAAAATGCTTCTTTCTAGATTTTTCTGATTGCAAAAGTTTGAGTGTGTTTACCAAGAGGGTCTTTTGTCAATTTTTGGTGCCCATGCTTTGCTAGATCTCTAAACACATCTTTCATTTGCCTATCTGGTAATAATTCACCATTATGCAACATAAAGATTGGGAGTTGTTAAAAAATAAGATCAAGAAGGTGATGTGTCTGATTAACTGCTGTACCAATTGGAAGGTGGCTGTTGCAGCCTCTTAATGAACAATTTGATTTCTTTAGCTCCATCTCTACCTGTTCCCCAGTCTTCCACTATAACTCCAAGGTCTCTTGTGCTTGACTCAATTCAGTTCCTCCTAACCATTTTCTTTTTAAATATGTTTTTATTGATTTTTCAGAGAGAGAGCTAGAAACATTGATGTGAAAAACATTAATCGGCTGCCTCCTGCACGCCCCCTACTGGGGACTGAGTCTGCAACCTGGGCATGTATCTTGACTGGGAATTGAATAAGGACCTCTCAGTCCATGGGATGAGGCTTAATCCACTGAGCCACACTGGCAGGGCTTTCCAACCATTTTCAACCCTTACCTCACCCCATGCCTTCTCGTCATGCCACAGAAGAGTGCCCATCCAGGCAGCGGTCAGCAACTCATAAAGTTTGCTCCCTTAGACTCACAGCTTGGCTTTACAGAGTCCTCTTACCAAGACCACTGAGTCCCATGACAGTCATTTGGATCAATTTCTTCTCCTGGCTTCCAATTTTTGACCCATTCTCCTGGCTCTCAGAAGGCCCCTCCCACTGATGGGCCATCATCTCTAGTGCTAAGCCCCGAGTCAGCAACCACATTAAATAACCAACATGGTTTGTCAAGAGCCAAGTCTGGGAAGACTGCCAGTCTTTCCATCCTGAAGCAAGCCCGTGGCTATGTGGCTTTTCTGGGTTGAAGAGATGCAGAGCATGGATGACTATAACAAGAGGGGAGACGAGGAAGACAAGCTTGATGAACTTGCTGTGGGAAGGTATAACTGAGCATCCACAAATTGAACGTTATTGCCTTTATCCACACATCTCTCAATTTCCAAACTCAATCTGAGGGAAAACAAGTATTCTCATTCTCTCTCCCTCTCCCTCTCCCTCTTCGTCTCTACACACACACACACACGCACACAAATGTATATATGTGTGTGTATATATATATATATATATATATATATATATATATTGCTTAAACTTTTTGTAATCCTGATTAAAAAAAAAATTGTGAGATTTTACTGTAGTTAACATGATTTATGTACTTTATCAGGATAATTTTTTCACCATTATTCTATTTTTCTAAATGTGCACATTTTATGTGAACATAAGCAAATATACTAAACTCTATAAACTTCAGTTTTCTTATGTGTAAAACTTGGCTTTACAGTAGCATCTGTCCTAAAGAGATGTTATGAGACAATACATGTGCGATACCTACCTTATTTATTAACACAGCTAATAAAAGGAGGACCCTGGATCTATGCCCATGTGGTCTGACCTCAGAGCAGAGACCATGGTCAGCTCACTATAATGAGCACTTAACAAAAGTTGGTGATCAATACTACTATTATTGTAATTATCGCATTCATTGTAGAAAAATTAGAAAATTCAGATAAGCAAAGAGAAAAAATTACCACAGTCCCTTCTTATAGATAACAATTGTTACTATCACAGACATTTTCTACACATTATTTTCTCTCCAAAAGTAGTATCATACCATGCTGTTTTTAATCTATTTTTATATTCAATATTTTGTTGATATTTTTATATAAATAAATATCATTCTCAGTAGATTTTTATAGAGTAACAGAAAAAATTTGTGTGAATGACTGGATAATTTGATATCTTTGACCAGGTCTCCCATTTCTGATAATGGTCTTAAAATCCATATTTCTTCTATTGCCTAAACCTCTGAGGTTTATAGACAAGTTCCCAAGTTCACTGACTCATAAAAGGACTTACTTGACAGAAGCCACAACAGACATAAGACCTCAGAAACAGAAGGGATTTTCTCTCCATCACACAAATATTAAGGAAGAAACAGTACTTTATAAAATATCATTCTAGCACAGTGAGCATGGGTTTCACTGAGAGCTGGCAATTTAGCCAGAATCTAGTGCAAAACCATATTAAAGCTCCTCAGGACAAGAGACAAACAGGTAAGAAGAGAAGTTAACTTATCAGGATACATGAAAATATGAAAATATATAGTCAAAAGAACAACTCACTGGATGCATAGATCTGCTGATGTACCACAACACCCAGCATGCATCTTGGTACCACAATTTTAATATGAGGAACACTCATTCATTCATGAATAAATCTTCTTTTAAAAACACGGTTTGAACTAGGTATCTAATTTGTATAGGTCAAAGGCCCACTCACATGAATCCTATACCCCCACCTTGGTGCAACTGTCCACAGAGGTTAACCTATCTGACATGCCCTTTCTCTAACACCTACTCGGTTTGCTAGTCTGAGCCTCACTGCCTCGATGACCTCCAGTCTGAGAAAACAACCTGATCATTCTTCCCTGGAGATTTTTAGATATAATGGATTCAAACATTTGGCTTAATATTTTGAAACTCTTATTCTGTGATATCTACAAAAGAGAAGTTCCCAATAAATGCATTTTCCAGATAGTTTAAAATTTTCCCTTTAGGGACACTATTTGAAGTCTTGAACAATTTTCTTAACAATTTTGATCCTCAGTTTCCTTATATATAAAGTGTTAATGAAACATACTTTGGAGTATTTAGAATTAAATATGATATAGATTTATATATATTTTTTAATATATAGATTTATATATGACAGCTATCACAGCTGCCCATATATTATAATAGTTAATTTATTAGTTAATAATTAATCTAAACTTGCTAAGTTCCTTCATTACAACTATCTATTATTGCAATGGATTAGATTACCACAGTGTCGTCTACACAGACTCTATTGGCTTATTTTCCTTTATGTTAAATATCCAAAAGTGGCTATGACATCTTGAGCACACACCTCCACATAGTACAGCAGGTTTTAGCATTTCTCTCCTCTGCATATCATAGCATCATTTCAGTGGTCACTAAATTCCCCAGATTTCTCTCCATATGCCAATCACTCTGAGGGAAGGGATAGTTATAAACTGATCAACTAGATGATAAAACGTGTTAGAACCGTGTTAAAAGGCCTGAGTAATAGCATAAAAGAAACCTACATTTATGAAGCATTAATGTGCCAACCACTATTAGAACCATTATTTCCTTATTCCATCTTATAATTTAAGCTGAGACCTAGAAAGTTTTATTACTTGTGATTTTTTCTATCCTCTATAGTAAACACAAGGGAGATTCAGTATAGCAATGTTGATGTTTGCTCCTCTGACTTTTTATTTTTAAGAAAATCCTGGAACAATTTTAAAAGATGCTCTCTCCTGCTTTCCGTTGACTGCATGTCCTATGCCATCCTCTCTGCCGTCTCGTTTGATGCAATGCTGCACAGTTGTTCCAGTTTAAGAATGAGGCTGGACTCCAGTGTAATGTCTTTTTCTCAGTCTCTCTATCAAGATCACCCCATAGAAAATAGAGCTGAACTCTGGACACCAGAGTTCCAGCATCTCCCCAAAGAAGACTGCCTCATTAAAACAATTTCCTTTCGAAAGGGTTATTTTTATGTAGATGGTATTGCTGGTATATGTGCTTCTTAGAACCGAAGACTGCAAGCTAAATCGAATCTACAGGGGAGTAGTTTAGCTTTTGCTCTCCAGAGAATGAAGTATAGAAGAATAATTATGGGAAAGTTAATTTCTTCAGTTATCAGTAAATCTCCTGGCTATGCATTTATCTAAGAGCCACACGGTTTACTTAGAGATTAGTTTGTGTGTGTATACAGGGACCAGTATGCTTACTGAGCTACTTGAACCCAATTACAGAAATCCTCTCCCCAGCAAGCACAGCCAGAAATATGGTCACAGGGAAAAAGTAACGAAAATAATGAGGTATCTCTCAGGAGAGTCTGGTTTATTTGCTCGCTGGGAGTAACAAAAGAAGGCACTATCAGAGAATGCAAGCACACTAGCAGTATTTCTCAGCCAATAATCCAAAATTGCTTTTACACAAAATCCCACCAGTTGCCTTAATCTCCCAGAGTTCCATTGTCCACACTGCCTCAGGAGAGAAACTGATTTCCAAGGGACAGACACATAAAGCCTAGGTTTGCATGCACTCTATATTTATATTAAGTTCAAAGGTCCTCTGGGGAAATAAGTGGATTGCTAGATAAATGTTAGTGGCCTTGCAGTACCTCAGCAACATGTGTTGTGGTTTTTAGTTATCATTACTCAGACCCAGATGTTAGAGATTGTGAGAAAAAAAAGGAAATACATATTTACCTAGAGCTTACTTTGAATCAGGCCAATGTGCCAGAAAACATGCATGTATATCTATAGAAAAGCAGGTATTATGACCCATTTTAGCAACAAAGACACAGGCTCAGAGAAATTAAGTAACATCATAAGAACCCTCAGCTAGCACATGGAACAGGGACTTGAACAGGTTCCTTTGACCCTGATATCCTGTTTCCTCCAGGGAAACAAAATCACCGATGGCTGCTCATGAGGTGGCTTTTGGGTGATTGGCATATATATAAGGAAGGAGGTGCAAGACTGGAAGATGCAGAAGAAAAATCAAAAGTTTGGGGGGAGTATCAAAGGGACCACTCTGGGAATGAGGTGGAAAACATCATGGCTGCTTGAGGGAGATGGGAGAGGGGATGCTTGGGAAGGCAAGCAATGGGATCCCCATGATTGAAGGAAAGCTGGCCGGAGTAACTGCATCCTGTCTTGATGAACAGGTAAAAGAAGAACATCTTCAATTAGCAAACATTTTTCAGCTGGCCAGGTAGACTGAGAGAAATGCAGCAATTGCTAAGCCAGGTCTCCAAATTCAAGGACCATACAGCTGGTAAGGAGGGGACATAGTGGAGTCCAGGCTTTGGGGTCTTCACTACATTGCACAATAGCTGCAGGATCATTACCTAACTTCTCTGAGTTTCAATCTCCTCACTGTAAAGTGGATATCGCAATGTATTATTGGAGACTTATTAGATCTTGAGATATATAGATTAAAACCTGGTTGCACTACAGGTGCTTAGTATAGAATGCTGATGGTGGTAGTGGAGAGAAAAATGGTGAGAGAGGAGAGGTAATAAATAAATTATGCTAAGGGAAATAAGCCAGTAAGAGAAAGACAAAGATAACATGATCTCACTTATACATGGAATCTAATGAACAACATAAACTGATGAACAAAATAGGGCAGAGGCATGGATACAGGGAACAGACTGACAGATCTCAGGGTGGGGAAGGGGGGGGAGAAGTGGACTGAAAGAGATTAGTCAAAAAACATGTATGCATACATGCACAGCCCATGGACACAGATAACAATGTGGTGAAGGCTGGGGATGGTGGGTGGAGGGGAGCAAAGAGGGGAAAAATGAGGGACATCTATAATAGTGTCAACAATAAAAAATTAAATAAGCAAGCATGTCTCTTTTCTTGTTGGCATTCCGTTCCTGTAGCACAAGTAGGTCTCAATCCCATCTGAACATAAAAATCTGTTTAGAAAACTTGTAAAAAACATAACAAATGCATACTCTCTACCCAGCCCTCCAGATATTGGGATTTAATTATTCTAGGGTGGCACCCAGGCATCTGCCTTTTTTTTTTTTTTTTTCTTTTTTGGTGTGTGTATGAGTTTTTAAAAAGTCTTCAGTAAATGAAATATTCAAGAAAGATTTTAAGAATCTCTATCAGGACAACTCTGCCCAAGGGTGACTCTTTCTCAAGGCTGAGCCCTGACTAAACCCACTTGCTAGAGGAAAGGGAAGAGGTAAAAAGCCATTTCCACATTTCCATCTGGCCTGTGTTAGCCTTCACGCGGCGGTAGTGCCATCAGGCAGAGGCACACAGCCTGATTCACAAGAGTCACACAGAATCTCTGAGCTCTTTTCAATGGCTAGTGGTTGTCTTATGAACCTGTTTAGATCAGCTAGAGTAAAGCGCTGTTTCAGAGTAGCACTCTTTTACAAGTAACATGCTATGGTTTTGAAGGAGGAGACATTTTAGTGAAGGAGATGTGACATTTGGAGTCCAAAGACCTGGACTCATGTTTGGTTGTTCAGTTATTTAGTTCACTTCCATCCTCCCAAATGCTAAACCATACAGATGTCCCATGATGAACCTTCCCATCAGCACCCCCAGGCCAGAGGCCAGGTGCATCCATGATGGGCTGACTGTTCTGTTACTTGAGGCAACCCGAGCAAACTGCTAGCTCTGGAGGCAGGGTCCTGAGCATCTCTAACGATCAGTCTCCAGATTTCAGGCAGGGAAGAATGCAAATTCTATCCCCTTGCTCCTGCAGTTCTACACAGCCAGATGGGATGCCTATCTCACTTAAAATTAGTAATGATATAGCGTAATTGTGATCAAGGGACCCTCTTAGAAGGAGCGATGGTTTGAAACTGGGTTTAATTGTTAACAACTGTTATTTATCTCCACTCTTTAAGAGAATATGGGTATTATATTTTTAAATATTTGTGAATCAGAGACATGGAGGAGGGTAGAGGAAATACTAAATAGACTGTTTTTTTTATAAGTACCTGTTAGTTGAAATGGTCAATGGCACATTAATCATTTATTCCGAGGGAAAGCCTTTCACACCTGCCTTGGGGTAGATAACATTTACCGCTTAGATTTATAATAAAGACTATGAAGCAAAGAAATGTGAACGTGTATATAAAGCACTTAGCACAATACATAACCCCAAAACACAAATATTATTCGGTTATAATGGTTTTTAAGCAAATACTAAAGATCTTACTTTTAAAACGTAACTCGCATTCGGACTAAAAGGAAAGAAAGAATTTGAGAGCACCATCACTAAACATAGTCACTTGGTTGAAAATAGTAAAACAGGACATGGTAGCATTGTTGACAATGTCACACATTAATAACAAAGCCACACGGAAAGCATAACCGGGGTCCATCCTGTGCATTCGAGTTTGTGTTCATGCAGGTGGGAGTTGGTGCTCTCTCCTTACTCTCCATGCAGCATCCAGGCCCCGGCACCGACGCAACGCCCTACTCTGCAACATCTTCACTCTCGTGAGGGAGATGGACTTCACAAGAAATAATGAAATACAGTGTCCATTGTAACAGAACCATGAGGAAAGTGAATGGAAAGCAATCTGAAGGCTTGAGTAGAGAGACACAAACTGGAGAACAGAAAGCTTTGCAGAGATGACAACTCACTTGGAATTTGGAAGGACTGATGGAGGTTCACCAGGGAGAGAAGAAAGGGCTGGGGCAAAATGGTAGGGTGCACCAATGTTTATCACCTTCAATTCTGGCCCAGAACCAATGTGGAAAGAAGATTGCAAACTTCGTTGTACTTGTGACCAAATTTTAATATTTCCCACCTGAGATAAAGCCCTGGCTAGTGCTTCTGGAGCCGTTTCCATCAAAACTAGATCACTGGCCTCACCTGTTACTGTGTGAACACAGAGTTGTTAAATATCTACTATGCCAGTAACTGTGTCAGGGACTGGGGATGCGGTCAAGGGAAACAGAAGGATGCCCTGTGTTCCTGGCCTGGAAGCCCCGTAGAAAATCAGGTGTGTGAGGAGCCCCGGGGTTTTTGGAGGAGCCGTGCAAGGTGCTGAGAGTGTTCACGGGGTGAAGGGCTGAAAATGCTTCTGTATCTAACTGCACTGTGCTCAACAGACTGGAAATCATCATTATTATCTTACCTAACTCCTAGGATAGTTGGCATAGATGATACTTTGGAAACTTCAAAAATGTATAAAAATATAAGGTTGGGGTAGTCCTGTTGTCACTTTTCTTGTTCCCCAATTACACTTTTTTAAAACAGCCAACAATTCAGATTTTTTTCCTACAGAAAACTATTTATCAAAGGAAAACCATGTCTTGAAATAGCATTCCATCCACAAGAAGTATTTGCACCAACTCTTTCTATCATTTGTGAGAAATCGGTGTAATGACTATGCTTAGTGTCACCCAGTCGTCACCTTTCAGAGACAAAAACATACATGCTGCCTGTTCTGCAATACACCCACACTCACAGAGAGTGAAGGAAGAATTCAAAGATCTTTGCTTTACCCTCTGAAGAGTAGAGCTTTTCAAAGATTTCTGCATTAAAACCAGAGAAGAATGAAAATATAAACTACAATAACGTCAACCTAAGAACAAGGTACTGACCCAGAGTCTAGTCTGCAGCCTCTTTGAACATGGAGATGGTACAACAAAGGGGCAGAGCCAGTGGACGCAGGAGCCAGACTGTCCAAGTCCGCAGCCTGCCTCCACTGCTTATTAACTGTGACCCTGGGTTACTACATCAATGTTCTGTGTTCATCCCTAAAATTGGAGATAATAGTACCTACTTTGAGAGCTTTTCAAAGGATTTGATGAGTTCATATCGGCAAAGCTTTTAGAGTAGTGCATGGTATGTTCTACATACTCATGACTTATTATCTATCATTATCATTTTTATCATGATTAATCTTAACCTTACACCTATCCTAATGGAAAGAAATGAGAGAAAATGCACCTAGTTAAGAGATCTTATGTTTTTTCTTGTTGGAGATGGCAGAATGCTGAGCGAAATGCAATCAGACAAACTTGTCTTTCCCACCTTTTGAAGGAAACAGGTTCATCAATTTCAAACTTTCTTCAACCTGAATAAAAAAATCTCCTTCTTCTCATGTAATCATAGTGACTTATCGGTCCAAAGTCCTCCCCAACCACTCCCAATGATTCCTGCTCACCTGAGGTTGTCTGCCTGAAGAATAGAGGTGCCCAGGTTAGCACTAAGATCAGCAAAATTCTGGAGCTAAAAATGACTGGATGGCTGACAGGCAATAACATATTTTTCTATATTTTGTCATTTCCGTTCATTATTTCTTTCACTTCCTGGAGAATTAAGATGGGGATGATGCCTTTTGTTTTGATTATAAGCATATATAAATTTCATATATTTGGAACTATATGATGTTCCAATCTTATAAACTTAGTAAAAGTCAAAGTGGAAGAAAAAAGACTCAAGTCTCATCAAATTACTTTTCAATCTTTTGCAAAGCAATCCTAATATTATATGTCTATTTATTTGAGATTCCTAAGCAGAGCTCACTTTGGCTGAAATGTTCAACTGCATGAGAAAGTGCCTTGAAGGAGGTGCTGCAAATGCAACCCCGTGTGATTAAGGAAAAGCAAAGGTAAAGAAATGCTGGCCAGATCTTTTGTTTCCCCATAGGTTACCTTTCCAAATGTGGACCTGCAGGAACAACTTTTATGCTGACCTTGGGAAATTACAGCAGCAAATTGTATGTGAAACATGGATTTAGAAATTTTGAAACCAGTGTACATGGAGAATGTGAAAATTGCATTTTGGAATAAAGAACTATTCTATATATGAGTGAATACTGAGTCTTAACAAACCACTTTCAAGTCTGATTGTTACAAAGGTTGTGATGCTTAAGCTTTTGGGGTCATTGGCCCTATTTCTAAGCTCCTGAACTATTAACCAGTTTCCATCCTCTTAGATTTTTGGAGCAGGCCACAGAATTGTAATAAAAACCTTGTTTTAAAAAAAGGTATACTGATAATGATTGTGTACTGTCCTGAGAGTCACGTGAACACTCTTATATCCTATAGAGAGAATCACATGTTGAAAGTGAAGATGATGTCAGAATCTATATTTCTGTTCTTTCCCCCCCTTAGGCTTTATAGTCCTTCCCTGGTGCTTTGTGATAAGAGACTTACCCACAGAGCCAGCAGAGACAGATCACCTGCCAGCTTCACGGTGTCGAGCAAGAACTGGCAAACTGCCACTTGTGGCCCAAATCATGCTCACCTCCTGTTTCTGCAAATAAAGATTTATTGGAACATAGCCATGCCATTTGTTTATTTATTGTCACTGATTGCTTTTGTCCTACAATAGCAAAGTTGGGTTGTATCAGAGACAGTCTGGACTACAAAGTCAAAAATATTTACTATCTGAACCTTTATAGAAAAAGTTTGTTGACCTTTGGTATAGACAAAAAAGCAGTGGGTTAAGAAGGGGGTAAGAAAATATTTCTGAAGATGTTATTTTTTTCTTCTTTCCTTTATTGATTTTTCAGAGAGAGGAAGTCAGAGGGAGAAAGAGATAGAAACATCAATGAGAGAGAACATCTATTGGCTGCCCCCTGCATGCTCCCCTCTGGGGATCAGGCCCACAACCTGGGCATGTGTCCTAACTGGGAATCGAACTGGCAATCTCTTAGTGCATGGTTCAGTGCTCAACCACTGAGGCACACCGGCCAGACAAAATGTTGCTTTTTATCTTTCAAATCATCAGAAATCTACAGTATTTCCTTTTTATAAATAGAAACTCATATGTTTTTATATGTAATTTCTCAGCTTGTGATATTGTTTCTGAAACCAATCACCAAGATGAATTCCCACATTCCTTGCTTCAAGGTTCTCAGCTCAGTCATTTCCTGTTCTGAAAAGCCTTCTTCAACACTTGCAAATGGACCTGACCAATCCTTTCCATGTCTCACTCACTTCATTCCTGTATTAGAGAGTATTTCACTTTTTATTTACATGTATGCCCTTCCTCCAACCTTTAAGCTCCTCCAAATTAAGCATGATGTCTTAATAATCTTTGTATCTTGTCCCTTACTGGCTGGTGCTCAGCAATGCTTGCTGAAGTTAGCAGGAAACAATAAAGTGATAAGCAGAAGTCTTGAGAAATTAACTTGCTAAAGGGCACACAACCAGACTGTGATGGAGCTGGGATTTGAACCCAGGAATTAAAACAAGTCAAGTGCTCTTTCCGTTTATTTGACTAAATCCAGTAAGGAGATGGGAGTTTTCATGTTGGTCCTGTTGTTGCTAATATAAATTCTAGTGTCTTCATCTGTAAAATAAGGTTGTTGCACTATGAAACATCTTTCAAGATATCTTCTAAAACATTCAATGTGTTCTAAGATAGTCATTCATTAAATCATCATAGAGACTACTGAAAGAAACAATTATAGCAAATGGTTATTTTGTGGTTTAAGGTCATCGAATGAAAACACCTTCTCAAAGAAGTGGCCAATCACCTTCCCAATAGTTGGCTGTTACTCAGTTTTGAATGATCGAGGTCCCCTAGCTATGCAGAGGCAGAGGCTGGCGGTCACTGGTTACCGTGCTCCCTAAGAAATACATTCACCGGGGAGATGGAGGAAGAGGCAGATTGGACCTTTTAGATACATCCCAGTCTTGAGAATATTAAAATATATAACACATTTTTACTGATATTTCTATCATGTCCACAAAATATCATACATTTGGAATTGTCAAATTGGCAAGCCACTGCTGAAAAGTTTTACTTGTAACTTATATTACATCAACAGCTCCATCCCAGTTACTTCTCTCCATTGGTGTATGGTCTACCCTCTAGCAGGGGTCAGTAACCTAGTTTTTGCCAAGGACCATTTGGATATTTATAATATCATTCACGAGCCATACAAAATTATCAACTTAAAATCATCCTGCTAGAGAAAGACAAGTATCACATGATCTCACTTATTTGTGGAATATAATAAACAAAATAAGCTGATGAACTTAGTATTCACTATATAGAATAGTCTTTATTCCAAAATGTAATTTTCACATTCTCCATGTACACTGGTTTCAAAATTTCTAAATCTATGTTTCACATACAATTTGCTGTTGTAATTTTCCAAGGTCAGCATAAAAGTTGTTCCTGCAGGTCCACATTCCCCAAGATAATCTATGGGGAAACAAAAGATCTGGCCAGCATTTTTTGCCTTTGCTTTCCCTTAACCACACGGGGTTGCATTTGCAGCACCTCCTTCAAGGCACTTTCTCATGCAGTTGAACATTTCAGCTCAAGTGAGCTCTGCTTAGGAATCTCAAATATAAAGACATATAGTGTTAGGATTGCTTTGCAAAAGATTGAAAAGTAATTTGATGAGACTTGAGTCTTTTCTCTTCCACTTTGTCTTTTACTAAGTTTACAAGATTGGAACATCATATAGTTCCAAATATATGAAATTTATATATGCTTATAATCAAAACAAGTAGGGTTCAGACTGACAAACCTTAGGGCAGGGGTTGGGGGGAGATAAACCGCAGAACTTATATGCATGTATGCATAACCAATGGACATAGACAACAATGCTAAGGGGGGGGGGCGGGAGTGGGGAGGAGGTTGTCAATGAGGAAAAAAGGAGAAACATCTGTAATAAAAATAAAAAAATAAATAAATAAATAAATAAATAAATAAATAAATAAAACCAAAAAAAAAGTATCCTGCTATATTTGGTTAGGCTAATTTAGTGAGATGTTAGTTGGTATTGATTTTGCAGGTCTTATACACGGCCCTTTGACTATACATTCCCCACCCCTGCTAGATAAATAAGAAATTAATCAAATCAGTGAGAAGTAGTATATGAAAGGCATTTTATATTGGCTAACATCCATTATTTGCCTTCTCCATTGACTATCTTCACTATAGATTCTAGAAAAGATAAACATTTGTACTTTTGGCCTTTCTACTAGAAAGGGTGACTACATAACTGCATTCTCACCAATGAGCCGAAAGCAGAGTCTATGGGTGTGATGAAAGGGAAATCTGCAGAGGCTTCTGTGGCTGTGGCAAGTAGGATAGACATTCTTGGTGCCTTTGTGGCTCCATTCCCACATTCTATGTGGAAACAGTGATGCCCAAAGATGTAGAGGCCATCATGACAATGAGAGGAAGGCCAAGTTTGCAAAGGTGTCAACTCTGACAGCTTACCTCCTTTATAAGCTTCATATGTGAGAAAAATAACCTCTTATCATTTGTCACCATTAGGTACATTGCTGCTTGCAGCCTAGATCATTCATTCCTATCTGATACAGATTGTATAGGGCTTATGAGACTCTGGAGTCAGAAACACCTGGGTTTGAATCCCCATTCTGACATTGCATGATATTGGGTAAATAATCATATCTCTGTAAGATGCAGTATCTTCATCTGAAATAACAATAACAATAATAGAAATAACTGATACTCAACGGCTTGATATATAAACCAAAGCAAGTCACACAGGTGAAAGCATTATGAAAAGTATGTGACACGTAGTATAAGCTCAACAAATATCATATGCTGTTGTCACTGTTATTATTAGTTGCATTATTTGTATCACATGCCAAGAACCATATATAATAAGGTAAATAAGGTCATCAATATGGGCCCTAATCAGTATAACTGGTATTCTATCAAAAGGGGGAAATTTAGACACAGAGATGAACACACACACAGGGATAATGCCATGAAAAGTTAAAGATGGAGATTGAAGGCATATATCTACCAAGTAATGCAAAGATTGCCAGAGAATCACAATCTGAAATGTGGAATACATTCTCCTTTGCAGCCCTTGGAGAGAACCAACTTTGCTTGATCTTGGACTTCTAGCCTCCAGAACTGTCAAATAATAAGTTACTGTGGCTTCAGCCACCTGGTTTGTTTTTGTTTGTTATGGCAGCCCTAGCAAATTAATATACATAAAAAAAATTTTTTTGAAAAATATTCTTGATTATATTACCTCTCCATTTACTTCTCCAGGTTGACTGACCCAAGTTCCTTTAACCATTCCTTATACAGTATAAGCTAGATGCATAAGCATGCCATAAGCCTCAAGTTACTTATATGTAAGCAGGAGCATCACCTTAAGAAAGCCAGAAACCAGATATTGCATAGAATATGGATAGATCAGGAAATAGTTTCCAAGTGGGTGGTGTATAAAGCAAAATGCATTGTGGGTCTCCTTTTTTTTATTTGAACTTTAATGTCCAGATAAAGTTCTGGACATGCAATATTCAGGGGCATTATTTCCCATAAAATACTTTTTTTTTTTTTTTTTTTTATCCTCACCCGAGGACATTTTTTTTATTTTTTGTTCAGGTAGAGTGGGAGGGAGAGAGAGGAACAGAGAGAGAGAAACATCGATGTGAAAGGGACACATTGAGTGGCTGCCACCCGCACGACCGACCAGGGCCGGGGACAAACTGCAACGGAGGTACGCGCCCTTAGCGGGAACCGAACCCGGGTCTCTCAGGACCGCAGGCCGATGCTCCAACTGCTGAGCCAAACCGTCCAGGGCTAAAATACTTTTTTATGAAATTTTAAAAAGGTACCATTTCTTTTATATGTTATTTCCATCCTTTGGAAAAGTCTCTGTTCAATTTTATTAGAAAAAAGAAACTTCACTGCTAAAATGCTGCCATAAGAAATACAAAAATGTATGACATATTGCGAGTGATATTTCTTTAGGTGTGAGGCTTTTGTGCAGTATACAACCAGCACAATCATGCACATCAGCTATAACAAGGCCCACACTACAGGTATCCTCCATAGCTAGTTAACCTGGTTTCATCTTCATGAATTCTGAGCCTTGACTAACAAAAGGCCCTATTAGGTAATGGTTGCAGAGGAAGGGATTTATATTGACGATATATGTCAAATGGTCACATTTGACAGAGATTTCCTCCACTATTTAATTGATTGGGAGCTATACACAATTATCTTTTCATTTATTTAACTAGGTATAACTTTCCCAGCCAGTTTATCACAATGGGTATAGCAGGTAGTTGCTTTATTTAAAGTGTCTTTAAATTCTATCGATGTTGTATTAAGAAAAACATGGCTAAGAAATATCTTTGATTATTCAGGCATTTTTTAAAAAGCAGGCTAAAATAACTAGGGCCGTGCTCTTTCATAGCTTGCTATTTATTTATTTTTGTTACATGTTTCTTTTTCCCCCATTGACACCCCTCTCCCGTTCCTGTCCCCGCCCCCCTCCACCGCATTGTTGTCTATGCAAATTGGTTATGCTTATACACATAAGTTCTTTGGTTTATCTCTTCCTTACCTCCCACCCCTGTCCTCTCAAGTCTGGGTCTATTTTGTTCATCACCTTATTTTGTTCATTATATTCCACAAATAAGTGAGATCATATGATATTTGTCTTTCTCTGATTGGCTTATTTCACTTAGCATGATACTCTCCAGGCCCCTCCATGTTGTCTCAAAGGATAGGAGATCTTTCTTTCCTACAGCTGCATAGTATTCCACTGTGTATATGTACCACAGCTTTAATTCACTAATCTATTGACGGACACTTGGGCTGTTTCCAGATCTTAGCATTGTAAATAGTGCTGCTATGAACATAGGGATACTTATATTCTTTCTGATTGGTGTTTCAGGCTTCTTAGGATATATTCATAGAAGTGGGATCACTGGTCAAATGGAAGTTTGATTTCTAATTTTTTGAGGTAACACCATATTGTTTTCCATAGTGGCTGCACCAGTCCGTATTCCCACCAGCAGTGTACTAGAGTCCTCTTTTCTCCACACCCTTGCCAGCACTTCTTGTTTGATGATTTGTAGATGGCAGCCAGTCTGGCAGGTGTGAGTGATACCTCATAGTTGCTTTAATTTGCATCTCTCTGATGATTAGTGACATTGAGCATTTTTTCATATTTCTCTTGGCCATTTATATGTCCTGTTTGGAAAGGTGTCTAGGTCCTCTGCCCATTTTTTAATTGGATTCTTTGTCTTCCTTTTACTGAGTTGTATCAGTACTCTATATATTTTGGAAGTTAACCTCTTATCTGATGCTTCCTTGGCAATTATGCTCTCTTATACAGTGGGTTCCCTTTCCATTTTGATGCTTGTTTCTTTTGCTGTGCAGGAATTTTAGTTTGATGTAGTCCCATGTATTCATTTTTCCCTTGTTTCTCTGGCCTTAGGCTTTCATAGCTTTTTAACCTGAAGAAGTTTATGGGTGTGTTCCAGAGGCTTCATAAACCTCTTGAAGGCACATGCAAAATGTCTGTGTGCAGTTGTATTTTTCCAGGGAAGGCCTTCATAGCTTTCATCAGATTTGCAAAGGTGTTGTGTCACAAAATGGGTTAAAAACCACTGATTTATAATGTAGAACCTTGAGGCCTTACTTGCTCATGTGATTTATAATGTAGGACCTTGAGGCCTTACTTGCTCATGTGTATGTGCTCATGTGGGAGAGTGCACCTAGGAGAACATCTTGAGAACTTGTCCCTGACCACAGATGCTCCATCAGCCAACATCCATGCAGGGATGGAGTGGTCTTCCATTCAGGCCTTTGTCAATATGGGGTTCCTAAACCTTCCTAAGAAATCAGAGAGGATTAAACAAGATGATGCATGAAGAACATCTAACACAGAGTATAGCACACAGTGATCATTCAGTAAATGCTCCACAGCATTATTATCCTTAGTTTGGCTGATTCCTAAGGAACATGGCTCTGCTTGTAACCAACTGTACAGGATACTTGTACTATAAGCATAATCTCTCATTCAGTTCTATTTCATACTTATCAAAATTTGATTAAACAAAATTATATTTATAAATTACTAAATAATTTGCTCTTTATTTATTATATACAGGCCTTCTAGATATTCCAGAATCAAGCTAATCAAGGCCATCAATGAGCAATATATCTGGACCAAATCAGTGTTTTCCTAGACCCATCACACTTACTTCTCAATACAAAAAATTGATTTAGAGTTAGGCTTTGGCAGAAGCCCATCAACATCTATTTAAAACTTTTATTTTTTAAGCCCTAGAGATTTCATTATTATATTTTTATTGTATTTATTATAAAGAGATTTTTGAGGATTCTGTACACTCCATTATATAGAGTTCTTTTTGCAAGGACAACAGGAAATACCTCTTTGCTTTTGGTTCCAGAAAAAATTATGTTTCTCCAGGAAAAAAAAATATATATATTTTGTTCCAAATCTTACAATATTATTGTGAAGAATAACCATTATCATTCTTTTCCTTTTTACTGGCTTCTCAGAGACCCAGAGTCTAGTTTTTTATTCACTTTTAGAAAATAGAGAGGACCCCCTTGGAATATAGTCTTACATATAATTACATCATTTATTAAAACACATATTATATTATATTTTTGCTTATAGTTCCTAATTTTATTTGTATTTTAATGTGTCACATTTATCAAACAATTTCAAATCTTCTTGAATAAGAAGGGTATGCATACATACAGCATATGAGAATAAATAAATAATACATGGAACGCATTGTGGCAAAATAACCTCTCAACTTTGTTGTTGTTGTTGTTAATGCTCACCTGAGGATATATTTTTTCATTGATTTTTAGATAGAGTGGAAGGGAGGGAGGAAGAGAAAGAGAGAAACGTTGATGTGAGAGAAACACATTGATTGGTCGCCTCCCGCAGAACCTTGACTAGGATGGGGGACTAAACCTGCAACCCAGGTGCGTGCCCTTGTCTGGGAATCAAACCCATGACTCTTCGGTCTTCAGGCTGATGCTCTATCTGCTGAGCCAAACCAGCCAGGGCAAGTTCTCATAACTTAAAAACGTTAATGGTACATACTTCATGGGACTGTAATGTATATAACATTTGATTTATTGATATGTTTTAAGTGCAAGTCTGGAACAGAGTGAGTACTCATCAGTTTTTGTACCTTCATTGTCTTCTAAAGAAATCACAACTTTAATAAATTAGTAGTCAGCAGGAATATTAATTTTCCAGTAATCCTGGGGAAGTGGTAATTCTAATTCTTGGCATGAGATGAAGACTTAAAAGAATCTTGCCTCAGCAGATTTCGTTTGAAACACTAATTAGAACAGATTGTTATGATGGGGGAGGAATAGAATGGATACACTGTGTTCCATATATAAATCCATATAGTAATTAAAATATAGTCATAGTTCTCAATAATGATAGTTCTTAGGCAGGAAGTTGTGTTTTGTTTTGTTTTGTTTTGTTTTTTTATCCTCACCTGAGGACATTTTTCCATTTTTTGTTCAGATAGAGCGGGAGGGAGAGAGAGGAAGAGAGAGAGAGAGAAACATCGACGTGAAGGGACACATCGAGTGGCTGCCACCCGCATGACCAACCAGGGCCAGGGACAAACTGCAACCGAGGTACGTGCCCTTAGCGGGAACCAAACCCGGGTCTCTCTGTACGGCAGGCCGACGCTCCAACCGCTGAGCCAAACCGGCCAGGGCAGGCAGGAATTTTTTAGGGGTAAAATATTAGGATTGCTGAATTCAGATGAAGTTTTATCAAACAACTTGCTTGAGGCAGATGAGTACACACCTTTATGCCTAAGTTTTACAACACCATCCAATAAACATTACCTTTGGAAAGATGTGTTGATTCATAGAATATTTTCAAACAAATGAGGCAATGCAGTCTAAGAAGTCTGGAGGTGAGGGCTTCACCAAACTAAAGGAAGAACTTTTTTCCTCTGTAGTATGAAATACATGTGTTTTTCTTCCATTAGTTTAAAAGGCACCAAACTAGAAGTCCTTGATTTCAATTTCAGCTCTGCCATCCTCTAGCTCAGAGACCTTAAGAAAGACAGGGAGCTTCCCGGTGTGCTGCAAGAATTTTTAAAACATGAAATATCTGACTATTTACTCAGGGGCACTGACCTCTCTTCCCTTAGATTGTCAAATAAAAAATGAAAATAGCCAACACAACAATAGCCGTCTAATGTAAATAAATAAAATCATGTGTTGTTTTTTTTGTCAGATCGGTAAAACATGTATTTTTTGGTGTGCTACAGAATTTTAGTGATTGATTTGTGTGTGCCATGAGATGAAAAGGATTGAAAATCGCTGTTCTAGTCTATTAACAGGGGTGATACACATCTCCCAGGGTAGCAGTGAAGATTAAATGAGGTAACAGATATCAAGCATTTGGTGTGGTATGTTGTACTGAAGTGACTCAATGTATAAAAGGGGGAAATGATAGAAACATAAACCACATAGTGAAATCAAGTGAAATAATGAAGTTGTTTGGTGATTTGGTAATGTACCAACTTGGCCAGACTGAACTACATTTCCCAGAATTCCATCTCTTGTAGATTTCCTATTGGAGTGAGCCAGAGGAGGGTTTCCTGTGAGAGATGTAGGGTGCAAGAGCCATTTCATAATAGGCAAATCTGCTGGCTCACCTCACTGGCGTGGACCCAAGGCATTAATATTTTTAATGTCTTAAAATAAGTCTGTGGTAATAGTATTTCAGATCTTCTCTGAAATGCTAGGAAGCAGTAATATTCCACCTGGCAACTGTTCATTAAAACAGAGGATGTGGAACTTTATGAAAGAGAAAGGAAAAGGATTTATAAAAATGAATGGAAGATAGTAGTGTACATATATAGTTTCAGGGATGACTAAAGAGAAAATACAGAAGAGTTTTACTGCTTTCTCCCATACCCTGGATCCTATCCTGTTCCTTATAATATACATTGTTCCCCCTTCTCGCTTGAGAACACTCAAGTTCTCCCTTATACTGTACACTTCATGGGCCTTTAAATGTGCTCCACTCTCTTTCCCATCTTTAAAAACAACTCTTTCTCCAGCTACCATTATGTTTCCCTTCTTCTATCTGCAACCAAATATCTCAGAAACAGTTACTCTCCATTTCATCTCATCACACTTGCTTCTCAGTTGACTCCAAACTGTTTTCTACCACCTACTTTAAGGCCATGGGAGACTTCCACAGAACCGAAATCCAATGGATAGTTTTAGGATTTATTTAGCAATACACCTTGAAATCTTTAACAATATCTCACACTTCAAATATCCCAAGCTGCACTCAATTTTTCGTCCGAAGCCTGGTCTCCCTCCATGTTCCTTTTCTCAGGGAACAACACTGCTACTGCCCCACCCGCACAAACCAGACAGCAGAGGACAGGAGGAAGAAAGGGAACTACTGCTTCCATTTCTTAGCCTATACCATGGTTTCTAGTCAAAATTAAAGTTCTCCTCTCCTAAGGGCCATATTCCTTTCTCTCCAGACCACGGGGTTTACTTTTATTCCAAACCAATCTCCATAGGGCAGCTGGAGTGTTATGAAACACAATCTGCTTAATAACTTTCAAATGGCAGTCATTGCTCTGAATAAAATTGCAAACCCTTACTGTGGCCCTCAGGGCTGTGTATGGTATATTTCTGTCTTCGTTTCCCTCCTGTCTTCTGGGCTCTCTCCTTTCCCGCTGCTCTGGCCATGTTCCTTCCCACCTCAGAAGGCTTGCAGAGGCTGGTTCCTCTGTTTGTCACAGCTTTCTTCCCTAACTTCACCCTCTGTTTACCCAGCCAACTCCCACTAATCCTTTAGCTCTCATATTCAACCTCCTGGACAGGTCAGACACCCCTGAGGTAAAAACCACTAGCACTCATCACTCTTCTCCTTTGTAGCAATTATCACCATGGTAACCAACTAAATACTCAGATATTACTTTCAGGGGTCAGAGGCTGTGTCCCACTCGTCCACTACTATATTCTTAGCATCTAGCATAATGTAAGTTCTCAAGACATTTTTGAATTAATGGATGTTCTGATTCAATCTTTATTCCTCCATAAAGTATTTAAATATAAATATTTTCCTCTTTAGTGTCTGAGTAAAATAGTGTAACACCAAATAAAATTCAATGTATCAAAGTGGAAGATTTTAGCAGCCAAATCCTTGCATTAAAATTATGTTCCCAGTGCATTTATAGGTATATTATACTACTTATTTATCATCTTTTAAGCAACTAAATTACATTAGTAAATTAAAACTCATACATACTTGTTTGCATACTGGTCTCCTTTTCTCCTACATTTATTGTTATTACTCTATTTTTTTTAGAAGGAAATGCACTTTTTTTCCTCAAAACATTTTCTTCCTGGCCAAATAACTTGTTTTCAGGATGAGAAATGTTATATTTAGACTAAAATGAATAAACTGTAGAAAATTGTTCTCACTAACACCTTAGAAATGTTGTCTTTAGAAGACTAGCAGCAGAGAAATGAGTTCCAGACCTTAGAACCAACTGTCAATACCAGATTTACCAAGGCATGTCATGTCACCCACCTCTGCAACCAAAGTCAGCCTCAGGAGCCATCGGCTGGAAAGGTTCTGGGTCCTCTGAGAAGGTCTCCCACCCACTTCACTGAAGCTGGAGAGTATTCGATTAGACTTATTCGATTATTTGATTACATCAATTTAATTCAAATGGGGCTTTCTTTTTCTCCTTTTAACAAATAATTTGGGGGCATCTATTATACAAGCACACATTCTGCACTGTGCTAAGTAATGTTTTATGGAAGTGAGTGATGTGATACTGTGATTTATAAGAAATATACAATATTTGGTCATTCAGGTGACCGACATATATTTCTCAGATATATTAGGTCTTCATCCACAGTTCCTGGCTCAAAGCTCCCAAACACCTTAGAATTTCCAAAGTTATAAGAGATACAATGGTATCTCTTGTGATGTTGATGAGGTAACTTTTGGACCCTACCCAAGGATGGGGGTCCGTTGACAATAGGAAATTTTAGTTCCACCCTGATTTCTAGGGAAGGGCAAGGGATTTAAGATTGAATCAGTTGCCAATGGCCCTTGACTTACTTATGATTACATTACAAAGACTCCATAAAAACCCACAAGGACAGCTCCCCTTGGTCCTTTTTGGGGAGCTTCAGTATTGGGAGACTAGAATGCTTCCACATGCTACCCTGTGGGTCCCCAAACTCCATGAGGATAGAGGCTCTTTTATTAGGAACCTCACTCCACATATGTCTTCTTCTGGCCATTGATTTGTATCCTTTAGTATCTTTTGTAATAAATCAATAATCTAATGAGTAAACAGGTTTTCTTGAGTTTCGTGAGCCATTCTAGCAAAAGAATTAAACCCAAGGAGGGGATCATGGGGACCTCTATTTGTAGCCAGTTAGTCTAAAGTACTGGTAACAACCTGGACTTGTGTCTGAAGTGCAGAGCAATCTTGTGGGAGTTGAACCCTTTACCTATGCAATCTGCTTCTATCTCCTGGAAGATAATGTCAGAACTGAGTTGAATTCTCAGATCCCGCTGGTATCTGAGAATTGCTTGGTGTTGTGGAGAGGGACCCCCGCCCAGACCCCAAACACACATACATTGGATATTGGCTCTCAGAATACCACTTTACGTGATAAAGATAGAGGTCCTGCTTTAGTTCATGATCTATAGGGTCTCCTGGCAAATAGGATGATGTAAGATGATACAAACATGAGCAGGATGTTCTGGCAACAGAGAACCTTGACTTGCAAAATATTCTTGGAGGTGGTGACAGTCAAGCTAGGATTGAAGGGCAAATAAGTGAGCCAGGTGCTGCAGGGGCACAGTAAGGGAGAGAAGAGGGTGTGTGAGGCACAGAAGGCATCCACTGTGCTGGCAAATTTACAGGTTTACCAGGTAGGATGAAGAAACAGAAAAAACCCTCAAAGGGTCTTTTTCTGAAGCCATGTCATTTTGAAGCAAAAGTGACACTTCATGAAAATCACCCTGAGGAATGGTTAGAAGAGTTAGGGTACCCTGAAGGGGAAGGACATGACATTCACCCTGTTTCCCTAGCATCTTGCCCAGTGTCCCAAACATAAGTCAATGTTTGATAAATGCTAAATATTATTTCTGAATGAGATCAGTGAGAAGCCTGTTGCACTGAGGTATCACTAGTAAATACTCAGTTGTCCACACCTCAAGTGAAAGAGTGTGATCATCTTCAAAGAGAAGGATAATGAGGACAGGAGGAGAGCATGGGGCATGAAGACCTGGTAGTGGTGGTAAAAGCAGAGGGTAAGGGCCATTGAAATAAGGGAGGGCACCTGGGATAGATGGTTCAGACTCAGTACGTTTTCTCCTTACAGTGACACCCATCTCTACTTGTCAATTTCTAAAGCAGGGTGGGGGATGTGATTACCATAAATGTACATAACAAAGACTAGCTTTTGCTGGGCACTGTACTAAATACATTTGTCCACTGCTATTCATTCACAAATATTTACTGAGCACCTACTATATGGAGGCACTGTTCAAGGCCCTGTCATGGTGCTTACATGTCAAAAAAAAAAAAAAAAAAAAAAAAAAAAAAAAAACCAGAACAAGAGAAAAAGTAAGTATATAGCATACCCACAAGCTAACAGATAGCAGAGCATAATTGTCAAGGGAATGACATTTAGAATGAAGACTATCTGGTCTTGAATTCTCACTTGACCCCTTGGCTGAGGCTGTGGGGATTTAGGTAAGTTACATAACTGCTCTGTCTCATTCCCTTACTTGTGAAATGTGGTTACTAGTAATTCTCTATCTCTTTAGGTTATACAGAATATTTAATAAGTTAACAGGTATAAAGATTTTAGTTGACAGCCTGGCAAACAGTAAATATTATTAGTAGTAAATATTATCATGGTGATTTTTCTTACAATAATTAGCATTATCAAAAAGTGCTATGAAGAAAACTCAAAGCAGGATATAGGGGAAGGGAAGCGGACAATGCCAGGGTAGGAGATGTAGGTGGGAAGAGAAAATTTAGATAGAGGGATGGGAAAAAGTAGTTCTGAGGAGATGACATTTCAGCAAAAGCCCTAAAAGAAATGAGACAGTGAGTCATGTGACTATTTGGAGGCAGCATCTGAGAGAGAACAAACACAAAGAATAAGGGCCATTGGGTGGAAACCAGCTTGGCTTGTGGAATTAAGGAATAGTAAAATAAATACATGCATAAAAAATTGCTATACTGGAAATGGCTGAGCAAGGCAGAGAATGAGTGAGAAGTAGGAGAGGTTAGCAAGAGCTAATTTATTTGGGGCCTCATGGACCACTGGAAAGATTTTAGACTTCTCTCTGAGGTTGAGAGAAGGCCATCAAGGGGCTGTGAGCAGAGACACACATAACCTAGATGCCTTTTAAAAAAGATTATTCTGCCCATGCATAGAGAATGGACTGCAGAGGGGTAAAGGCAGTAGGAGATAATGCCTGTTGTACATATAATCCACACATCAATCATGTGAGATAAACATTCATGTTTCTATTTCACCATAAAGAGCATGTGGCTCTGAAACAATGCATCAGAAGGCAACAGGTGTTTAGACTCTAAGTCCAAGTGTGTTTTTTGCTCTGTAGGAAAGCCTTCCGGGCCTCCCTGACTGGGTCAGGTGGTCCATTACATGTTCTCATTGCAGCACTTTCCTCTCCTTCATAGCACCAATCAGAGTTTAATTTTGTTTTAGTCGGGTGCTTACTGGCTTCAAGTCTTAGAGCAGTAGCAGGACATATCAGTGTGTCCTTGGGGTCTATCTAGCACATACAGCAGGTGCTCAGTAATTGTTTATAAAGTGAAGGGGGCAGAACGAGAAGTATATGAGTAAATATGTTAATAACAAAGAAAAAAGAAAACAAATGTAATATAATAACAACAAAGACCCACTATAGAGGAGTATCTGTTATCTTTTAATCTAGCCATTATTTTTCAAATGATTATTAGTAAAAGTAAGCAAAAATATTTCTTAGTGAGGACAAATGAAAACTCTAATGGAAAATCAGGTTTTAAAAAAATCAAGGCATTAAACAAAACACAGCAGATCCTTTTCCAAACTTCTTAATGTACAAGAGTGTCATTTTAATGATGAGATCAGTTGGTCATGCCAAAGAATTCAGAACATGTTTTGTCTATAGACTTAGAAACAGACAACAAGTGAAATGAAACAATTCTAAATATAATTATTATAATATTAGCAAAGATAATTGCTCATATATGCATAATGCTTTCCAGTCTACAAAGAACTGTTGCATATATTATTTCATTGTTTATTCAGCAGCTATTCAATATTTCATCCATCATTTCAAAACACACACACACACACACACACACACACACACACACACCCCACACACACAGACCTTCTGGATCACTTCTGCAGAGATTTCCTTTGCAGTGGCTTTGATAAAAGCTGACTGTGGGATTTTATTAAACTCAATCCCCATTAAGACTTGGCATTGTTTGAGGCACGATCAGATGATGCTGAGCTCAGTAAGGGAGACCGTTCTTATACCTTCTATCTTCATCAAACAGCAAGTCCCAGTTTTTCTTTTTTTGGAGATGGAACTGTAAATGAGCTTTTCTTTTCATTGGCATGGGAAACCAATTTTCATTCCTTCATTTTCTTTGTTTGTGCAAGACAGCAGGTAGATGAAAACGAGTCACTATTCTCAACTCTAACACTTCTAAAAGTAAGCCCTGGGGAGCCTGTAATAATTCTGAAGTGGTAACTTCTCTCTTGGCTGTCTGGAAAAGCAACTCAGCCAACTGTCCAGGAGCAGGGACTTTACTATTACCACACTACAGCATGTTAAGAGCTGCTAGGACACCAGTGAGATGAGACACACTGTCAGCAATGTGCCATTCCTGCTCTGACAAGTAGGATATACTCAGTTTCACAACTGGATGATGCATGTTCGGTATTATTAAAAACACACACACAAAATGGTCACTTATGGGGCACCTACTATATAGGAAAGAACTGGCTTGGCTCTTACTTTACAGTAACTCATTTAATCCTATGAACAACCCATACTATACATATTATTAATCCATACGTCTCATTTCTATACACATACTTCAAAATTGAAGATCAGATATATCAAGCAACTTATTCAAGGCCACAGAACTGGCAAATAGCAGAGCCAGGATTTGAACCCAAGTCATTTCTCTTACATTGTTCTGCTTTGTCAGTTCCATGAAAGAGAAATGAAGTATATAAGATTTTACGGGGATACATGGATAGGTGAGCATATATGATAACAAACAGAAGAATTGAAATTAAACTCAGGTGTGTCTGGCTACAAATTGTGGAAATTCCTTCCACTGCCAACAAAATGATTTCTTTCTTCAATACAGCAGTATGTTTCCCTTGTGTGAATAAATCTTTAAAAATATTATTATTATTATTTTTTGAGCATTAACTTTTTCCAAAATTGGTTTGAGGTACATACATATGCTAAAATAATGCTAAAATGGAGAAGTGAATGAATACGCATTGCTCTAATCTGCTAACCTCTGATGGTGCCACATTGCTCAGTAAATCTCAATGATACAGACTCAAGGATGAGGTCTTCATACTCTGTCTCTAGGTATGTTAACACTTTTAGTCTACTACAGAATCATTGAGGAATTTGTGAACTTAAACTTCATTACAGGTGCTCTGAAGATCAGAAAAAAGTAATACTTTCTGGACAAACTTATTACTAGTGGTAGTAAATGAGCTGCCTGAAAATTATTGTCTAGGGCATCTGAAATTTATTTTTTTTAATGAGAGAAAGTCTGACTTCTGGAAAGTATATGGAACTAAGGAAAAAACATGAAATTACCAAGTACCTTTACAAACAACTTTTCTTAAAATAATAAAAGCATACTTATTACACTTTTGCCTTCTACTCTAATTTTTCTAGCCTTCCCTAAAGTTGAATGAGGAACAAAATGACCTCCTTTCTTCTTAGAGTTATTAGAGCTTCCTATGGTTTCCCACACCAACCAAAATCACAAAACCTATTCTGATTCCCTTATATTAAACACTTGACTTTAAATCTGCGCATTTGGTTCACTAAATTTTGAATTTTTGTAATCTGTATTTTACAGTAAATGTCCTACTATATTTTAAAAAATATTTTGTATTCATTTTTTTTTTTTTTTAGAGAGAGATTAAAGGAGAGCGAGAGAGAGATAGAAACATCTATGAGAGCGAAACATCAACATCGATCGGCTGCCTTCTGCACGCCCCTTACCAGAGATCAAGCCCACAACCCAGGCATGGGCCTTGACTGGGAATTGAACCAGTGACATCTTGCTATATTTGAGCTAATTCTTAGAATTAAGGAAAATAATTGAAGTTTCTAAACTCATAGTCAATGAAATTATAATTGGTAGCCTAGAAATATAATCCATTCTAGTTTCTAAATACATAATTTTTCCCTGTCACCCCAAACCCACTAATGGGATAGAATCAATGCTGCAGGTGAAAAAGTGAGCTTTCAACAGGAGGAAAGAGGAAAGATAACTTATTAAGGAAAAGTAAGAAGATGAAGGGAAAAAAATGCCTTACTAACCAAATTATCTCAATATTTTAAGGAAGAGCACTTCTTAAGAATAAGGTGTGATTATTTTGACAGTAGGCTTGAAAAGTAAAGACTTGCAGTAGTCAATAAAATGAATGGAAAATAAAGATGGCTAAATACAAACATATTTAAAAAATCAGCATCAAGGTCCAAATTTCTCACCTTAGTTTCAAACCTCACTTAAATGTCACATTTTACTTATAAATTCTTCCCCAACTTCTCTGAGTAATTAGTTTGTGCCTCTGGAAACCTAAATAAATATTGTACAATTATCTATTATATCTCACAATTCAGATACAACTTGACAATTGCCCCAGCTTACTGCCTGAAGGCAGTTTCTAGGAGATAGTAAGAAATATGGAACCCAAATGAAGCTCAGTTTCTTCAATAAGAAAGAAATTGGAGTTTAGGGTGGCTGACACAGGTGGAATTTGCAGGCAGAATATGAGAGCGACAGAGAGAGAAAGACACCCCAGTGATCTAAATAGAATACACCCCACCCCACCAATTCTCTGGGTGTATAATTATCTAGGCATGCATGAGTTGAGGCTCCATGAGGCTGGGGAAAGAATTACTAGAAAACAGTAGACTAAACAACTGGGGATATTTCACATTTTCACCAGCCAGAGGACAGAGATAAAGGTCAAAGACAAAGAAGGATATTGCCTCAGTAGTTGTAAGAATAAATTAACCATAATTAATTTTAGATTTAGGGATGCTTTACCTAATAAAAGATTTAAAGCAAGCCTGAAAAGTATTGAACTGATTTTATGTAATTTAACAGTTATGCCAGATTAAATCCAATCCTCTAAAAGTATGCAGCAACCCCAGCAACCAACAATATTAAGTACACACTATCTAGCATTTAAAAAAAATTACATGTAAATAAGAAATATGACCCAAAATCAGAATTAAAAAAAATAATGATACAGAGCCAGAAATTATAGAGATGATGAAATGAGTAGATAAGAATGTTGGAAAAGCTAATGCAAAAATGTGTTCCATATGCTTAAGAATATAGAGAACAACATGAACAGGATGAGGAGGATGCAAAAAGAAATAGACTATATAAGACAAAAAATATATACTTGAAGTGAAAATACATTAGATGAGAGCAATCATAAATTAAGATGCTACAGAAGATGACAACTGGTAACTTGAATAAATAATGATAAAAATTATTCAAGATGAAACACAGAGTTTAAAAATAAAAATTAAAGAAAATGAGCAGAGCTTCATTCATATGTTGAATGATATCAAGTACTCTAACATATGTGCAAATGGAGTCCCAAAAAGTGGGTCAGGAAAGGAAAAGTACTTGAAGAAATAGTGACCAATAGCTTTCCAAATTTAACTATAAACCCACAAATCTATAAAGCTCAACACTAACCAGAATGAACATAAACACACACACAAACTTACCACATGATCAAAATCAATCCAAAACACAACAGGAGAAAAGAAAACATGGAGGAAAGAACAAAGAGTAAAAATAGAAAGAAAAAAAAAAAAAGCAACATAGCAGATTTAAGCTCTTGCACAGTAATAATTACATTAAATGTAAATAGTCTAAACTCTTTGATTAAAAGGCAGAGATAGATGGATTGGATGATAGAACAAATATAACTATTTATTATCAACAAGAAACTGAACTTAAATATAAAGATTTTAGTATAAACTCCCCATATACTGGAAAGTCTTTAAGGTCACAGGCTATATATAACACAACTTGTATTTCTAGTATCAAGTTCAGTACTAGTACTAAGTATATACTAACATATGTTTGTTGACAGAGTGTAGTTATATTTAAATTTTCTTATGTCATAAGACATGTAAGAAAAATTCCAGGAAAGCTTTGGGAAAATAATCACGTTCTCCAAATTAATAGGTCCATAAAAAGATACTTTATGACAACTACTTTAAAAAGATTCAGCTTTGCCTGGCCAGTGTGGCTCAGTGGTGGAGCGTTGACCCATGCACCAAGAGGTCAACAGTTCGATTTCTAGTCAGGGCACATGCCCAGGTTGTGGGCCCACCAGTTCGATTCCTAGTCAGGGCACATGCCCACTTGGGGGCATATAGGAGACTGCCTATCAATGTTCTCTCTCGTCTATGTTTCTATCTCTCTCCCTTCCTTTCCTCTCTCTCTAAATATCAATAAAGAAAAAATAAAATAAAATAAAAAAAGATGGAGATTTTTTTGTTTTTGTTTTTGTTTTTAATCATCACCTAAGAATATTTTTCTATTTATCTTTGGATAGAATGGGAGGGAGGGAGAGAGAGAGAAACACTGATGTGAGAGGGACACACCCACTGGTTGCCTCCGGCATGACCCTGACCAGAGCTGGGGACGAACACAACTGAGATACATGTCCTTGACTGAAATCAAACCTGAGACTCATTGGTCTGCAGGCCGACACTCTAACTGCTGAACCAAACTGGCCAGGGAAAGATTGAGTTTTTATATTAAGAAAACATTGTATGGTTTGTGTTTGTTTTATGCTAACTTATCTACTTCATCTAAAAACTGCAAAATTTAGATAATATTCTAAGTCAAGTGTCAGCAAAATTTTTGTGTAAAGGGCCAGATGGTAAATATTTCAGGATTTGAGAGTCATACAGTCTATGTGGTCAACTCTGCCACCACAGCATGAACACATCCCTAGACAGTAGTCCTAGAGATGAATGACATGGTTGTGTTCCAATAAAACTTTATTTATGCAAATCAGCAATAGACCAGACTGGGCCCATGTACCTTAGATTGCTAAGTCCCATTCTGAGCACAGGATAATTGTTCATAGTCTGTGTCTATGTATTATCTATTCCTTGAACTGTGCATTAATTGCTACTCTAAAATGCTTAGATCGCAACCAGCAGCACATGCACACATTTCTTTATATATTTACCCCGGATATACTTTTCTTGATTCACACAAATAGAAGACAAGATCTCATACACTGACAGCTAATTTACTCTCTATATCTAAGCTCTTCAGTGCTGTTTCATGCTTTTATTGGACTTTCACAGCCCATACAGCTAGTAACTTTGAAAATAACCCTAAACTGTACAAGTGCCCAATGTCACCACCATCAGCTCCTGTTTTCAATGGGATCGAAGGTTCGTTTAATTTTATTCAGGACCAGTAATGCACACTGCAATAATTTGCTCAACCTGCTTTTCCAAAATATCTTGTATTAGCCTTTTACTCAGCATGTCATAACTTCCTTTCCCACCTTTTTATGTTTTTTCCCTCATCTTGTAATTACTACCAATAGGAATGTATGCTATGTTTGCCTACTACTCATGGCTTTCTATGTAAACATTCTTTCAAAATAGCAATTTGAGGTTCCAAGATCAAGGATCACAAAAAACCGTCCACTGTATCAAATAAATTACTTGAATTCTATATAAGGCAATTATTCACTTCAGAAAAATGGTACAACTCATCAAGGAAAAGCATGCATTTGGTGTTAATATTCCCATCTAGGGTAGAGATTAGGAATTCCAGATTTAGATTCTGCTTCTGTTTGTTGCAATACAACCTTAGACAAGTTACTTACTCTTTAATACTCTGTTTTCTCATCTATTAAATGTGAAAACAAGGTAAACCTCATTGAGAATGATAAAAGATTAAATAAAATAATGCAAGAAAATCTTAGTAAAAAAGTTTATAATGATGTTTAATAATGAGCATTCTATAAATGTTTAGTATTATTTTTATTTTGTGTGTTTGAAATACAGTAAGTGTTCAATAAGTGAAAGAAAAAATATATTGTGTATAATCTATAATCAATTTACCATTTAAAAAAAAATCTATGAAGTCCAATGAAGGCCTGATAACCACTAGGTACTCAAACATTGTTCATTGAAATTGAAGTGAATTAAGTTTCTACATATGGACACCTTTTAGCACATTGTGATGGTTTTGACTTGTCAGTAAATCATTTATCACTCCCATTACCCAAGAGGATCATTTGAAATCTTCAACTTGATTCCCCCATCCCAAATTAGATTTTTATTCTATAATATGGCAGATGTTTAATATATAAACTTGGCTATGTTTAGTTTAATATTTACATCTGTGAGTTTACTATTCTAACTTAGAAATGAAAAAAAAACAAAAAATGAAAGAGTTCCAAAGAGATGTTATCTCAGGCACCATGCAGGAGAATTGGTTGAAATTCACATTTGATATACTTTAAAATTCATTTTTTAAAACTATTGTGCTATTGTGTCTGTCATAAGTACAAGTTATGACAAATTGTCAATGATCTCAACAAAAAGGGCAGGAAAACTTTGTATGTGTCACGCCTCTAAAACATCTCATTTATTAGTTCTCATAACAACATTTCGAGGCAGATACGGTCATTGTATTTTTCATACAAGGAAACTGACACTTGGTGAGGCCAAGTAGCTTGCCTAACATCAAACCTTACCTTTCCTCAGGAGATTAAAAATACATACACACAAAGAACAGCTTCATTTACTTTAACCAGTCTATTGAAAGTTGGCTCTCTATTCAATCAGGCATTTAGCCAAGGCAATAAAGAGCTGCATGCCAAAGACATGGTTGAAGGGTAAGAAACATGCCTTTCCAAATTTTATAATGTCGCATAATGAATGCTGGTGAAACAGCTATACACAGCCCTGCCCTGAAAAAGCTCAGGGCCAGACACTCCGAATGTCTGAGAAAGGAAATGGGACACGTACTGAATGTTTACCATGCTCCGGGTACATGCAGGTACGCTTGATCCTCACAACAATGTCAGAGGCACACTTGATCCCCTCACCTTACTAACAAGGGGATTAAAATTCAGAGAAGCATTCTGATTTGCTTTAGGTCCTTCAGCTGGTAAATGATAGGACTAGTTTTTAAACCTATGTTTTTACGAAAACACCATAAACAAAATTTCAAATGAACAATACAAATAAGTATGGTAATGCTGAAAAGAGAGGGTTTTGACTCCTCCCCTCAACAAGAGAAAGTAAACTCTAACAGGGAAGAGGAAACTTCTTCCTGGAAAGGATGCACTTCCTCCTCCACATGTTGCAGCTGCTTGACAAACACAATCTATTTGCTGACTTGAACATTGAAGTTTCACAGATCTGACTGACTCTCACCTAGAGGAGTGACACATGGTGGAGATGTAGGTTTTCAACATTTTTAGGTACTTAGAATCTCCTTGAAAACTTGTTAAAGCTATGTAGTTATAACTTTATCATTCATCTCTTGGAGGAACCTCCCCAGGCCCACCCTCATTCGAAAAATAGAAAGCATCATGATAATAGTAGAAATTTTGAAATCAGACAGGAAGAATTGGGTCTAAATTCTGGTACAAAATGGCTTATTAGCCCGGGCTGGTTTGGCTCAGCGGTTGGATCGTCATCCTGCGGTCCAGAGAGACCTGTGTTTGGTTCCCGCTAAGGGCATGTACCTTGGTTGCGGTTTGTCCCTGGCCCTGGTTGGATTGTGTGGGAGGTGGCCACTCAACAAGTCCCTTTCGCATCGACGTTTCTCTCTCTCGCTCTCCCCCTCCCACTCTATCTGAACAGAAAATGGAGCACTATCCTAGGGTGAGAATAAACAAAACAAAACAAAACAAAGAAAAAACAAAAGTGGTTAATTAGGTCATTTTGAAGTCCCTTATACACACAGAATTGCTGGGAGAATTGGGTGTGATGATGAAGGTAAAGCAGGGTCCTAGAAGACAATTCCTTCTCCTGTGTAGCACTATGATAAACAAATGGCAGAAGTCTTTTAAATTAGCATTAATCATATATGTCCCTATCCTCCTCCACAAGAGTATCAGTTTCTGAAAAGCAATATCTGAATCTTCATCACATATTAGGTCTCTACACTGTACTTACACTCTAGGTGTTCAAGGAATCATTGGTGAATTGAAATTGCACGCAGTGGGCTCCTGGGCCAGAATGAAGGAACCAAAGCCCAAAGCAGAATATTGGACTCTGACATAGCTACTAAGAGCTAATGAAAGCTGCCTGGATCACATGTGTGTGGGCAGGTAGAGGGAGGAGTATGTTGGGGTTTATTTTACTATTCTATATATACTATATTTGGAAAAACTGCGATAGAGCGAAGCCACGAAAGTTGAAGCACAAAGTGACAAGGGACGACTGTATGAGAAAGAAGATTTATTTCACTTCTTATAAGCTAGTCTCTAATGTTACATCACTGAAAAACATTACCTCATGGAAAAAAAGACATTTTCTTTGAGAAATCTAAATGGATGTATTTTATAATGCTATAAGTAAGTGTATATTTTTCTGTTTTCTTGTTAGGTGGCAGACCTTTGAGATTTACCTTCAAGGATTTTAAAAGGTAACTTGTGTATAGTGCATTTAAATTAATCTGATAGCATGCAAATGAAGACATAGCAAAAGGGGATAATTAATGACTTACATTAGATTCATATTGTCAAAAGGTCATTGAATAATTGTTTGATAATGATTGGATTTAATCCAATTAGAATTTCAAAAGTTCAGAAAGTAGCTAAAGAATGTTAGCAAATTCATGGCCTAATACTAATAATACCTTAATTTTACTGTTGCTTTATATTTCACAAAATAATGCGGGACTACATATGCAAATTCTAATTATTCATAACAAAAGGCTTAAATTGGACCTCCGGAAAAGGCCCATTCTCTTACACAAAGCTGTGATAATTTGGTATCACATAAAATTTGTATTTGATAAATAAAAACAGAATGTATAAATTAGCATTCAGTATTTTTTCCCTACAGCAGATTCAAAATTGTGGAAATCTAAAAATTATAGTTTTACCTTCCCATGAACTATCCTTGCATTTCTCCAATTTGTGGTTGCTCTGAAACTTCACAGGCAAAGGGATTGATTTTTTCCAGATGCTACTAGTCAAACCACACTTCATGCTTTTGATTTAAGGCTATTCTGTGTAATAGTGTTATAAGTACATGTTTCTCTAGAAAGTCACCAATGCACAAATCAAGTTCTGTTAGTGATGCATCTTGGGAATCTATTCCTTATTAACATGTATCTTTTTCTCTGTTCAGCTTCTACTGGCTTAACTGAAGGCAAACTTACTGCTGAATGACTCATGCTATTACTGATATTCATCTATAGGATTTAGTTTACTAGTTTCCAACTAAGTTTCTGATTCAGTACTTTTGATAGCACTAAGTCATTCACCTTCATTTATCAAATGCTTATTGAGAGAGACATTGTGGCCTTTTACTAAATAATCAGTAGTCTTACTGAATACTCAAAAATATAGCAAAAGATAAAACCACAGAGTTGCTGGCACATTTGAACAATGAATCATCTTAGCTAATAATTACAGATTCCACTTGGGTGAACACTTTGAAAAAATAGCCCAAGGAAAGAGAGAGAGAGAGAGAGAGAGAGAGAGAGAGAGAGAGAAGCAACTAAGGTTTTCTCAAAATAACCTTTTATCACTTGTGAAGGAGATCGTGAAAAGCCAATGTTCATATGTTTACATTCTGGATTTCTGACTGTTTAATGTTCTCAACCATGATGTTTAATTTCTCTGACCTTGATTTTCCCAATTAAGAAAGAGGAAAAAATATACCTATCGAGGTGTTTGTAAAGAAAAATTATGACATAATAAATGGGGTGAGGTGGGAAACTTGCTTGACAAATACTGTCAGGAAATAAATAAGAGTTGCATTATCATATTATCAATAAATTTAAAAATCTTATTTTTAAAATTTGTTTTATAGAAGTTGATTATTTTTAAAAATTCCTTAAAATCCCTAAATTCCCAAAATTTCTTACAATACCTTTCTGGCTTTCTATAAAATTGGAACCAAATTTGTATTCCATTAAATGTCTTCTAATCAATGTCTATCAGTCAAGATCAAAGGTAACCCTGGGTTTATTCTTCCAATATGCATCTAAAATGGAAACACAAGGATGATAACTTTCTCACATGTTAGTTGTGAAAATTTATTTCAAATCATCCTTTGAACCTTCTGACACTTGATGAACATTTGTTTTTCTAAAACTTAAAGTTTTGCCTGCTTTTATTTTCCATAGGCAGAAAATTAATCTTTTGCTTTAATGAAAGTCCACCAAGCTGAATTAAATTCCAAATGGATAGCTTGATGCTTCCCTTTAAAATTACTTATTTTATGGAGTGGACGAGATCTCTAGGCCTCTGTCTCTCATAGTTCTTTCTGGGTATTCTTCAGCTCCCTAAACTACAACATGCCCAAAAACAAAGTTAGGAAACTTCCCTAAAACCTGTTTCTCCAACTGCTCTCTTCGATTGAATGTCATCACGATGTAACCAGTTTAGCTACTTCGGAATAATTCCTGATTATTGCTCTCTATAATCCATGATGCTGAATTGCTCCTCCAGTGTAACTGATTCTGTGTTCAAAAGAACTTTTGAAATTGTCGCCTTTTGGGGCCATTCTTACTACCACTCTCTTGGTTCATATGCCATCAACTCTAGTAATACCCTCCAAACTCATCTTTCTGCCTACAATCTCTCCACATTTTATTCCTCATAAATCACAGAACTGGTAACAGAGTAAAACTGCAATAAAACCTTTGCCGGACACCTAAAAACACTGCAGTTTATGAGCAAAAGCTTCTCAGGGCACCCAATCTTCTACATCTGCACCCAACTTTGCTCAGTCTCATCTGCCATTCTCTCACACCCTCTCGTCCAATCACACAGAAGTATGTATCACCCCTGAACACCACATGCTATTTTATAATTTCCTCTCTTCAGCAATGTGCTTGACTCTCTCATTTTAAATTGTGATTCTAAATCTCAGTTGGTGGACTCGTATTCAATCCTCAACACCGAAATCTAAGCTATCTACCTCCTTGCAAAAGTTCTTTCCATCTTACCCAGACAAAAGAATTCCCATTCTTTGCAAGTCACTCACAGCACAGTTTCCCTATCTCCACGGTAACATTTTTCATAGTGAACCACTATTAACTGTTTTTGTGCCTAAATCTCCGAAGAGACTCGAGCTGCTTAAATGAAGGATCTTTGTCTTATTCAGTTTTTTTTTCTTGGCACTCAAACTATATCTGGCACATGATATTTGACATATGTTTGCTGAATGAATGAATGAGTGAATGGCTGCAATAATTATTGAGTTGCTTTTCTTCACCAATTAGTTCTTTGAAAACAGCAGTTATAGAATTTATGTGGTGACAACGCTGCTTAGTCTGATAACATGACATGCTGTGTTAATATCATCTTACAGTAACCACTTTGCATTTGATTTTTACATCTTCTATTGTCTTATGTAAATACACAAGGAGGCTTTTTTTCTTTTTGTTTTTAATTAATTAATTAATTTTTGTTACAGATGTTTCTCCTTTTCCCCCCACTGATTTCCCCCATCTTCTTCCTCCCCGCCCTGACCCCAAGGAAGCTTTTTCAACAAAACATTCAAAATTAGAAGTTTTTAATATACATATCTTTCTGTCTATAAGTTGAATATTAAAATTTTGTCACATGACTTGATCTGTTTTCTATTAAGCTAGAGGTCACCTTTGAAAAAACTAGAGGAGCTTTTTTTAAAAATTATAGTCTTAGCTACCCATATTTTAATACTAATACTTATTGAGGCCAGATCCTTGCTACCTAAAACAACATTTCTCCTTCTGGTTTCTCATTTATATATTTACATTTCCACTAGATTACTCGTATTTATTACAGATGATCATACATGGTTTGTGACCAGAATGTGCCCTTCCTGGTAGTTAAATACAGTAATGCAGAGTCTTTTTTTGGGTGTAACCTAATTAATTAAATCTTACTCAGTGACTTGTTTGTGATTATTTTCATAACTACTATTTCATATAATCCTGACCCATTTGCCTTTTAAATAGCTTTTTGTACTGTGTTGATGTCTCCATTTTCTCCACATAATAAGATATTGATAAAATATAAGATCAAGAAGAGAAATAGCCATATTAATGAACGTTTTCATAAAGAATTATTTATAAGTTGCTTAAAGTAACATCAATCCTTTCTTTGGATGCTAAGAAGTTTACTACTATAAGCTTCAATTCTCTTTCACTTTTTAATTCTTATTAGCATGACTTAAAAATATAAAACAAAATCACTATTTGACTGTTTTATTATTCATATTAGTCCATTCTTGAGTAAAGAACATTAAAAATAGGCTTGTTATTCATCTCAACCCAAATTCTATGGATGAAGGTGAGAGTGGGCAGATAAAATAGTTTTTTAAGAAATAGGAAAATTATGGCCTGGCTGGTTTGGCTCAGCGGTTAGAGCATTGGCCTGCGGTCCGGAGAGACCCAGGTTCAGTTCCCGCTAAGGGCATGTACCTCGGTTGCAGTTTGTCCCCGGCCCTCATTGGGTCATGCTGGTGGCAGCCACTCAATGTATCCCTTTCACGTCGATGTTTCTCTCCCTCTCTCCCTCCCACTCTACATGAACAAAAAATGGAAAAATGTCCTTGGGTGAGGATAAAAAAAACAAAAAAAATAGGAAAATTATCATTGAAATGTAAGCTCACAGTGACCTTAAAGGATAAAAAAGAATAACACTACTATGCTCATCAAATTAAGGACTATGCTTGTGTCAATAAGAAGGTATTTGCGTATATCCCAGAAAATGGCATGTCCAGCAACTTTTTATAAACCCAAGAAATGCTAATCAAAAATGTAGTGCCCGGCTGATGTGGCTCAGTGGTTGAGCATCGACCCATGCCCCAAGAGGTCGCCGGTTCGATTCCCTCTCAGGGCACATGCCCAGGTTGTGGGCCAAATCCCCAGTGAGGGGCATGCAAAAGACAACTAATAGATGTCCTCTCTCATAGATGTTTCTATCTTTCTCTCCCTCTGTCTCTAAAATCAATAAAGAAAAAAAATAAAAAGACAAAAATATAAAACAAAACTCTTTAGTCAGCATTGGAAGCCCTAGAGTAGCAACTATTTACTTTGATCATTGGTAATTTTAAAAGGTATTTAACATGTATTCTGTGTGTGTGTGTGTGTGTGTGTGTGTGTGTGTGTGTGTGTGTACAAATTAAAGTTCAGAGACACTTAATAGCCTTAGTTTTTAAGAAAACAAATTATTTTCAGAATATTTCCAACTAATACATGTAGAGAAAATGATATAATTAGGAAATTCCCATCCGGCAACCTCTGTTGAAAAAAACTGAAGAAGGTAACAATCATTAATAGATGATAAAGCACTGGGTGAAAAGGTTAATGAACTTCACAGTGGGAGAGTGAGATTGATAAAACCTGCACCAGTGATCAATCTCAACATCACTAACATTATGATGAGCAGACATGTGTGCCTTTCGATTTATGCTATATAAAGTACGTAGAACCACCTATGAAATATCCATGTTTAAGAAATAGAATCTAAATGTAATGCAGCCTTTCTATGTTCTAGTTCATACAAAATCTGAAGAATAAAGAAAGCATAATTTTATACACTAAAAGGAAATAATTCAGCAAATCAAATGACTTAATTTTTAATGATTTTTGGGAATTAAAATAAAAATAAGGGGACCATTATAGATTAAAGATCATTTAAAAGTAAAAACAAGCCCAGCTGGAGCTGGTGTGGCTCACTGGTTGAGCATCCACCTATGCACCGAGGTCACCGGTTAGATTCCCGGTCAGGGCACATGCCTTGTGGGCCAAATACCCACTGTGGGGCATGCAGGAGGTGGCCAATCAGTCTTCTCTCTCATTGATGTTTCTATCTCTCCCTCTCTCTTCCTCTAAAATCAATAAAGAAAAAAAGATATTAAAAGGAAAAGTAAAAACAAAACCAAAAAAACAAAAAGATGTATACCGTGATGGGATCCAGATTTAAAGAAACCAACTAACTGTAAAATGACCTTTTGAAACAATAAGGGACAGTTGGATATAAATAAGTATTGGATAATAGTAAATATTGATAACTTTCTTGGCAATTATGTAGAAAATATTTCATTTGTAGACTTATATGCGTTGGTATTATAAGGTAGATTAGTGTGATATTATAGCTTTAAAATATTATGGTATTTATTGAGAGTCAGCACAAGGAAACAATAACAACAACAACAAAAAGAATTACTAAGAATAGGAAACAAATACAATGAGAACAAATCTATCCAAATTTAGTTTTTTTCAAGACAGATAAAATTGACAAAGTTCTGGAAAGACCTCTCAAGAAAAAGAAAGAGAAGATCTGAACATCACTCTGCATAAATCTAGGCACCACAATGATATTCTATTCTATATAAATGATGTAGACTAGAATCCTGATCTGGATCAGGGAATCTGATCTACATAGAATAAAAACAATGTTAATGGTGTCCTTTAAAGTTCATGCAAAAGGTAAGTATCTGAAAATGTGCAAATAAACAATTTAGGAACGCAAAGGGAAACATAACTATAGATATAGCAGAAAATCTAAAGAAGGATAATGAGATATTACTTTGAAAAGCTTTTCCCCAATAAATTTGAAAATCTTAAAGAAATGGACAAATTTCTTAGAAATCATAACTTATTAAATTTGGCTCAAAAAGAAATAGAAATCCTGAGTAATCTTATAACCATTAAAAACAGAATAAAAATTTTAAATATGCTTATGAGGGAAACACTAGGCTCAGATAGTTTTGCAGGTAACTTCTATCAATAGGCAAGAGGTGGGACATTTCAATCTCAAAGAAACTCGTTTACAGAATAAGGAAAAGAGATACACTAAGCACCTCAATTTTTACACTGATACTAAAATTAGGCAATTTCACTGTAATTATAGATACAGAAGTCCTTATCAAAATCTGATCATGCTGAATCTAGCTATACATATGTCTATATTGTAATATATACATTCATCATGACTAAGTTGACTTTATTTCAGAAATGGAAATTAGGTTTAATATTAGAAAATTTATTAAGGTAATTCAACCAATTAATATTAAGATACATTTATACTTCATGACATTTTAGTGATGATAAGTTATTATGTAAAACGTCTTACAGTGACAGCTGATAAAACTCAATAAACACTATTTTCCTCCTCACTTCTAAAATGCTAATGAACCACTGTACCATTTTCTTTGGTTATATAAAAAGTTTTGACAAACTTACTAAGAGAGAAAATGTATTAGGAAGATATAGGGAAGCTCATCGGATTAAAAACCCTGACATCGAAAGGGTAGCTACAGCTGGAATGGTTAAACTCCAACTGAATTTAGATCCTTTATGTGCTTCCCGTGAAAGAGAAGCATCTGGAAGGATGGGCCGGCTGTGTCCTCTGAGGTTCCTTCAGCCTCTGGGGTATGGGGTCTATCTCTTGATTTACTGGCACATCAATATTGCCCTCACTGTGAGAGAAGCAGTTTCTCAGATGAAAATGGAGTGCAAGCAGAGGAAAAAAATGAATGGTGGGCAGAATCAAGACAAGAAATATGCACTCTGACGTGTTCAGCTAGAAGCAGTCCTGATAGGGAGCGGAACAGCCGGTTCCCACACCTCAGCATTCCTCGAGCGATACTTGAACCCTCCCGATCAAGCTCTTTTTCACTATATAGATGCCTATACAGGGCCAGTCTCCCACCTCAGACTGGTTCTTTCTCAGCCCCAGTAAAACCACCAGACAGCTCTCATCAAGCTCCTCTTACAGACGATCAAGGAGGGATCGGGCCAAAATGTTGAAGAAAACACTTTTACAGCTGCCTCTCCAATTCTGTTCCAGAACATAATCCTTCCTTGTTGCTCATGATAAAATGACCCCAACTGTGTCCTCACTTTAAAATTGGACTGAAGTAAAAGTAATCAAGAAGCTCCTTTCAAATAAGATATTAAATGATAAAGTGTTATAAAGGTTTTTTGATCTTTCCTTAAACACTCAAGGTAGAGCTTGGTTATCTAGAGTAGGCCCTGCACCTGCCTATAGGTGAGAGAATTCATCCTACAGATTTTGTCATTGCCAAGTGTATTTAATAACCGATCTGCACATTTACAGAAATATCAGTGCCCAAAGTCATATATCACCTGAAAGAAGTCTAATGGCTTTTAACACACACACACCATACACAGTATCCATAGCCCCTCTCTTACCATTGACTTTTCATGACTGATAATACACACTGTGACTGCACCTTCTAAGTACTTCTTGTGTCTAGATGCTAATCACTACCTGAGTTCTATGCCATGAGACACTAGGACTATAGCATCTTTTTTGTTTCCCTGCCTCGTATCTTATCTTCCTCCACCTGTCCTCCATTTCTCTGCCAGGATAACATTCATAAAGTGGACCTCTGACTATGGTACTTCCTGCCTGGCACTTACCTATTTTCCCCTTTACTTAAAAATAAAAATCTTTATTGAGAGTATTACAGATGCCCCCCCCCCCCCCGCATCACCCCCTTCCTCCTGATTCCCATCCCTCCCCAGGCCTTCACAGCCATTTAGTCTGTGCCCATGGGTAATGCATATATGTAAATTCTTTGATCAATTTCTTCCTGCCCCCCTTCCCTCTGATGTGCCTCTGTTTCTATTTTATTCATCAGTTTCTTTTGTTCATTAGTACTCCTTAATTTACAAAACAAGGCCTTTTCTGATCTGACCTTGACTAACTTATCCAATCTTCCCTCACTCTCCTATACTTCAGAAAAGCTATTCTCTCATCTTGGTTTGTTTTCCCACTTTTTTAAATCTCCATGAAAAACATTACATCTCATAACAATGTCCACTTCCCCTGAGAAGCCTTCCCTGACTCTCCAGATAGACTCTTAGAGACTTAAGCTAAGAGAAGCCCTAATAATTCCTGCCTCTTGGTGTCCATGCCTTTCTGTCATACCTCCCTTTGAGTTCAGGCAGATCTAATGGGGAGGGGGGCGGAGGAAGAGGAAAAGACGGAGAGAGAGGGCAAGGGCGAGAGAGAGAAAGAGAGATTTTAGTTCCCATGCTCCTTGAAGAAGCCAACAGCCATGTTATAAAGTGCCTATGGAGAAGGCTACATGGCAGGAAGCTGTGGGTGGCCTGTAATGTCTGAAGTGACTCTCAATTGACAGCCAGTAAGAAATTGGGGCCCTCAGTCATACACCACAAGGAAATAAAATTTTCCCACAACATGAGAAATCTCCCCTCAGTTGAGCCTCTGATGAGACTATAGCCCTAAAGGACACCTGGATTGCAGTCAATGAGACTCTAAAGCAAAGAATCCTGCTAAGCTGTGCTTGGGCTCTTTACCAACGGCAACTATAAGGCAATAAAGACATATTATTTTAAGCTACTAAATTAATGGTAGTTGCTTATACAGCACAGGTAATCAATACATTAGCAACCCAACATACTTTTCATGGGGGTCTTACTGCATCAAGCAACTTGAATTATTATCCACAGATAAATTGTTTTCCAATAGATTTTTGAAAAGTAAGAGCACTTGCTATGTCTTTTTATTTCTGCATCTCTAGCATGTAGCACAGAATATACTAGATGACTCAGTTGCAATAAACAAAACAACAAAAGCAAATGTGGAAACCTGGAAAAACTTTAGATAAGCTATTTCCACTGGGCATATGGTTCCCTTACAATGTAATAATCTATAAGCATGCATCTTAAAAAATTGAATATGGGAAAATTAAGCAGGGCTATTTTTTATTAAGTACCTATTGTGTACTTGGTGCTGACCTAATAGATTTGGAAAATGCAGCTGAAAGAAGATTTTTATAAAATTGTGGGTCATTTATCTGGAAAAATATGAACTGTATGCAAGCAGCATTAGATGAATTTGTATCTCTTTGGACAAATATTGCCAAAGGTGGTTAGGACTGTCAACTTTGCAAAATGTAACGAGCTGTTTCTAGAGATCGTAAACTGAGACTGCAGAACTTCCTTTTAGAAAGGTAAGAAAAAAGGGTTCCAATATTGGATTGCATGATCTCCACAATCCCTTCAAGATTCCATGATACTTAGAATTGCAGTGTGGAAATCATTATTTTTTGGCAGGCTAAAAAGAATTACAGCCAATGATGGTATATCTATATTTTATATATATATATGTGTGTGTGTGTATATATATGTATATATATACATACATATATATATATATATATATATACACACATATATACACACACACATATATGTATGTATTGTAAAACTAAGTCCTAAATTTATTTTCACAAAACCTGGATAATCCCTTTAAATAAAATGTCTGGCCATAAGACCTAATACATATCGCCCCAGTGAAAGTTTTCACGGACTGGGGATCGAATTTGAGTTCTGTATGTCCTGCAAGGACTCCAAAAGCCACAAGGTGGCAGAATGCTGGCACAGAGTTTCTAATTCTTTTGACTTCAAAACAGGAATTTGTTATACGTTCAAAGGCAGCTTTAATTAAGACTTTGGATTCTTCCATCTGTTCCAGTGTGCCAGGTGCAGGGATTAGGTGGAGAAACTGAAATGTATATTTGGAGGCTCTTGGAAAGGGAAATGGAAGGATATAAAATCTTGTATATTTAAAGAAAAACTATTCATGGATACAACTCCCAATTTGCATGTAACCTTAAAATTACCATAACCCATCCTGATCATTGCCTTCCCCAATCATTCCTGCAGCAGCCATCCTCCCACACAGAAACTGGTGCCAATTCACAAATACACAACAGCCATTTAGATCCTTAAGTCATCTAAAAAACAAATATTATTGGACCTCTTAATAGGGTTTTAAAAGTCAAAGATGCTCTCACTTGTGCTTATTCCCCTACATTGCCACAGGTCACAGCCACAAATGAACATTATTTCAGTGCTACAAACAAGGATGGGGCTTTTTCTCATTCTTCAAGCTCATGCCTTAGAAATCTCTATTATGTGACACACTTCCATTGAACTTGTTTCTCTTCTGAAAAATGAAGTTTTCTCCAGGGTTCGTGAACTCTTTGATAGTACTTGAATGGGAGCATTCTAAAAGTTCCTTCTTTCTACAGATATTTAGAGTGCTGTCACATCAGTCAACCCAAGTACTCGGAAGGCATGTGGCACCTTTTGGGGGAACCAGCAGACTAAGGGAATGAGGACTCCGCTGGAGTGACTATTATATCTCCAAAACCTGGCACATAATAGACACTTAAATAATATTGATTAAATAATAAACTTATATGTATACTTATCAAACTGCAAGAATTGTGTAGCTTTAGTTCATAGGGAGCCCACAATCATGACCTGCAAATAGTAGTTGCTCAATGTGGTCAAATTAACAATGAACAGATCTATATACCCCCACACATTTGTATTTTCTATTAAGGAAGTTGATATAAAAGCTCAATCATTCATAATGCATTTATTTATTTTTATTGAGCAACCCGTGTGTTTGCCTCTGTGAGTAATCCCCAAGAAATTCAATGCTTACCCCCAAAGAGTTCATTGTGGCAGAGATAAAACAGAGGAAATAACAAGCAATCAACTCAGAGCAGCACATTGCTTTAAGTAACTTAGGGGTTATTTTACATTTATTATTATTTTTTATTTTTTATTTTTTTATCCTTACCCAAGGACATTTTTCCATTTTTTGTTCAGACAGAGTGGGAGGGAGAGAGAGGAAGAGAAAGAGAGAAACATCGACGTGAAAGGGACACATCTAGTGGCTGCCTTCCGCACAACCCAACCAGGGCCGGGGACAAACTGCAACCGAGCGGGAACCAAACCCCGGCCTTTCTGGACCGCAGGCCGACGCTCTAACCGCTGAGCCAAACCGGCCGGGGCTTATTATTATTTTTTAGAGTAACGCATACAAATGCATGTATGTGTATTTCCATACAAACTGTCAGAAAACTTAGACTCTCCCATCCTAACCCATTCTTTTTATCTCCTGACACTCTTCTAGGAATTGAAACTATTTCCCTTTAATTTGTTTTGTCTATGTTATTTCTGGACTAATTTTTGATTTGTTAATTTTAATATCTAGTGATTTCCTCATATGAAATATGAGGATCTAAGCCACTTATATTCACCTCCGATTCTCATCTCCCCTTTAGATGTTTGATATTTGTAATATTATTTCCGTCCTTCTATCAGTTATCTCTGTAACTGCACATAATTTCTTACAAATCTATTTACTATTTCACCACTTTTCAATAGGCTCTCTCAACTCCATGCTTGGTAAGACATCAATATCAACCACTATTCTTCCTTTAGTATCCTATTCTGTGAGCTAAACTTTTATTTCTACATTTTCAAGATTGTTGATATTCATATTTTGTCATACAGCCATAATGCTGCCTTCTGTATTTTGTAATAGGTTATCTCTAAAAGTTGAAAACTGATAAATCACTTTTATATTAAAATTATTCTGTAAATAACTGTTCAGTGCCAAGCCAGGTAATATTACCTGGTTTGATAACATGTAGTTCCTCTACAGATCCCACATCATGAGTCTTGGATCACTCAAGAGAGAATGTTTCTTATATTAGGTCAAATAGATTTTCCCTTCACAAGTCATGCATTTAAAAATGCATCAAAATATGTTTTCTATTTCTATTGTATTGTTTAGTATACCTTATAGTTTGCCTGTAAATTATAGTTCTTTCCCAGGTCCCCACCCCAAAGTTTCTAATTGCCTTTGTCTCTTTCTTACACTGTCTTTATCATCATATTTTCAGTTATTTATAAACTCTTGATTATATAACTTATGCTATCAAATCACTGTTTCTTTAAGGTACTCCCATAAGCACCTAAAAAAATTTTTTTTTAACCTAAATTGTTCTCCAGGCCATTTGTATACCTGCCATTTGGGGACCTCCCACCACTAACTCTTTCTTGCTCTTCTGAGTTGACTACACTGTTTCCTACATCTGTAGCTTCCTCTTGCTGTGTTTATCCCTCGCTGGGTACAGTATTCTACAACACTTCAAATGCACGAGTACCTGTAATGCAAACTTTCCAAGTGCTCATACCATCAAAACTATCTTTAATCTATTCTCATACTTGAATGATATTTTGGCTAAGTATAGAATTCTAGGTTAAAAAAGTTTGCCTCAGAATTGTGAATGCATTGTTCTATCAACTTCTACATTGTGGAGCTCATTCAATATTAGGAGAATTAGCAGCAGCTCCTTCTTTTAAAAGGTAATTTTTATTTCTGACATTTGATCAGCCTATGGTGGTTACATATCTCTGAAAATCTAGACATTGCTCGGCTGGTTGAGCATTGACCCATGCACCAAGAGGTCACCAGTTGAATTCCTGGTCAGGGCACATGCCCAGGTTCTGGGCCTGATCCCCAGTGTGGGGCATGCAGGAGGGGGCTAATCGATGTTCTCTTTCATCGATGTCTCTCTCTCTCTCTCTCTTTCTATCCCTTCTTCTCGCTCTAAAAAAAATTTTTAAAAAATCTAGACATTAACATTGAACATTAGCATTATTAATTGAAATGGTACAGGACATGGGGGAGGGAGACCTAATTCTGGTTAAGCTCAATTGACTCTTTAGACCACCAGAGCAGATTTTTCTAGTTACTACTTCATATCTGCAAATAAAAAGATAATTGGGAAATCATGAATGGACCTTCACCAGTTTATTAAAATTGAGGTTAGCATCAAGAAAACTTTGCTCAAATTTATTAGCTTCATGAATTAATAAATTCCTTAAAACAATATACTTTTTAATATAAGTACAGACAAGGTCCAGATGGATAGAGGACCGGAAACATACTCTTTTTAAACTGTAGTGACATTGAAGGAAAATATACTACACAGAATATAAAGCAATCAAATCATTTATAATTAAAACTAAAAATTTTACAAAACATCAGATATTACATTTAATCTGATAGAGAAAAATGTAATTACAAGGAAATGTTTGTATGTAGGGCAATCACTAATATATACAATTTATTTTTAAGAACTTGGTACTACATTCCCTTTTATTTAAAATAAATACTATGGCCCGGCCAATGTGTCTTAGTGGTTGATTGTCAACTCATGCACTCAAAGGTCGCCTGTTCGAATCCTGATCAGAGCACATGCCCAGGTTGTGGGCCCGATATCCAGTAGGGAGTGTGCAGGAGGCAGCTGATCGATGTTCTCTCTCATCAATGTTTCTATCTCTCCCTCTTCCTTCCTCTCTCTTTAAAAATTAATAAAGAAAAAATTTTAAATAAAATACTATGTTATTGCAAGATTAAGTTAACAAAAACAAATTATGAGTTATTTTGTGAGCCTCTATTGTGCACCAGTGTACTTAAAATGTTCGCATGCTGTCTTTAATGGAATCTCATAACAAGTTTGTGGACTGCAAAATAACTTTACAAATACAATAACTAGGCTTGGCTCAGAAACTCTAAGAAATGTGCCTAAAGTCACACAGGTAGTGAATAAGAGTTAGGACCCTAAACCATCTTGATGTTTCATGCTTTTTGTACTTACCATACTGCCTTTAACTTAATTCCATCCCATATGAACACTCAAAGGTTTGCTAAATATATTTCTGTAATGAAACCTCAAATTTCTAGTTCTTCGTAAAGAAGCCAACTCACTATAAATATCTGATTAAAATTATCCTCATAACATCTTTATCATTTCAAACACTATTATCTCCAATCCAACTTGAGAATTGATGGCTTTGCTAGATAAAAGGAAAGTAATAGCAATAAACTCAATAATTTAAGAAAAAGCAACATGGCCTGGCCGGTTTGGCTCAGCGGTTAGAGTGTCGGCCTGTGGTCCAGAGAGACCGGGGTTCAGTTCCCGCTAAGGACGCGTACCTCAGTTGCAGTTTGTCCCGGCCCTGGTTGGGTCGTGCGGGTGGAGGCCACTCGATGTGTCCCTTTAACGTCATTGTTTCTTTCTCTCTCTCTTCCTCTCTCTCCCTCCCACTTTATCTGAACAAAAAATGGAAAAAATGTTCTCGGGTGAGGATTTACAAAAGAAAAAAAAGAAAGAAAAAGCAACATGCATTGAATACTTACTATATGACCATGCATGACTCTAATCACATACATTTACTGACTCATTTAATCCTCCCAACTGTCTTATGAAGCAGGTATTTTTGCTGTCTCTTACAGCTGTGATTTCTTTGGATTTCTTATATCAAGTTGATTACATTTCACTGTCCATCAATTATATTATTCAGGTAACTAATCTCACAGGAACATGATTAAATGGAACAAATATATCCAGATAATAATTTCATTTATCATGATTAAGTGGAATAAAATTGACTAAGCAACAATCAACTCTTAAGACTGAAAAATATCAAACCAAATATCCCAGTCAGCTAAGATATAGAGAAATTAGATGGTCTTAAGTAACATAATACAAGCAATCACTAGCTAGGTAAGAACTTAGTATATCAGCAAGTATATAGTTTTATTTTGTTCTCTTTAAGATTATAATATTAAGTCTGCTTTGTTAAAGTTGTTGCATTGTAAGTTTAGATACTGAGTATGATTTATATAGGTGTAATGAAGAAATCTAATAGATCTAATATGATATCAATTTAACATTATAAATGCTAGATCTACTATAAATGTTTAAATGCTTAATTATTTAAATAATATGAACATAATATTAAAAATGTAGGAAAAAAAGCATAAAAGCAAAAAAACATGTTATTAATGATCACATCACTACTACTTTCTGGAATTTCCTTCACAGTTAGAAGCTATTATAATAATGCCATTCCTGGTTCTGGATTATTAATCTCTTTCTTGACTATTTTTTCATTTGAAATTTTTCTTGTCACTTTTTTTTTTTTTGACTAACACACTCATGTACACAGACAATTTGAGTCTGGAATGTTTTCTATACCCACCCCCCTTTTTTTTATAACCTCACCCGAGGACATTTTTTGATATTTTGTTCAGATAGAGTAGGAGGGAGAAAGAGAAAAACATCGATGTGAAAGGGACACATTGAGTGGCTGCCACCTACATGACCCAGCCAGGGCTGGGGACAAACTGCAACCAAGGAACGCGCCCTTAGTGGGAACCAAACCCTGGTCTCTCCAGACCGCGGGCCAATGCTCTAACCACTGAGCCAAACCGGCCAGGGCTCCCACCTTTTTTTTAAACTTAAGAATTCAACCAAATTAAAAACAGGCTTAATACAAGGTGACTTTTCCATTGGACTTAGACATATCAACTTCTATAGACTCTTATTTTAAGTATTGTTGGCATTTAGGATAATTAATTTCTGAAGATAAGGTTACACATGAAAATCAGTAAGTCAGCTTTTTGAAAGTGTAGTGCTTATTTTCTCAAGCTCTAAACTTTGCTAGGTATTTTTTTAAATGAATTGTTTTGCTATGTTAATTATGAACCTAATGAATATCTTTGCCTACAAACCTCCATTAACTTGCAAAACATTTTACATAAGAATAATATGGGAAAGTTTCCAAACACAGAATTATGTTTTTGAATGAGCATCACCAGTATGTGCATCAAAAGAAAAATGACCAGAACTATAATTAAAATCTCATTAGGAACATCTTAATCCTCATAATACTTCAGAATAACTTTCAATTCATCCAAAAACTGAAGAGTTTCCTCCTCAGTCTAAAAGTTACTGTCAACATAAAATCAAGCGTATTTTTAGAAAAGTACATTGTCTGTATTCACTCAATATGAAAAACATCAAAATATTGAGAAGTATGCATAATATAAGTTTTGACTTTAACAGATTCTGACCTGGTATGATGCCATGACTTTGTATTTATTTTTAGATTGTTTTGATATTTATTTTATTTTATTTATTTTTTATTTATTTATTTTTTTAAGAGAGAGAGGAACAAAGAGGGAGAGAGAGATAGAAACATCAATGAGATAGAATATCAATTGGCCACCCCCTGCCTGCCCCCTACTGGAGACTGGGCCCATAACCTAGGCATGTGCCCTGACTAGGAATTGAACTGGCGACCTCTTGGTGCATGGGTCAATGCTCAACCACACCAGGCAGATTATTTAGATACTTAAAGCAGTGCATAAAATCCTATTTCTTGAAATATTTATAATTTACATCAAAAGTATAAAAATTTTAACAAAAATGTGGACAGCCATATACAAGAGAATGAAATTAGATCACTGTCTTACACAATACACAAAAATAATTGAAAATGGATTAAATACCTGAATATAAGACCTACAACCATAAAAAAACAGGCATAAGCTTCTATGTTAATAATGTGTTTTGTTAACTCAATTCCAAAAGCAAGGGAAACAAATACAAAAATAAACAAATGGGACAATGTTACTGAAACACTTCTGCACAGCACAGGATACCACCAACAAAATCAAAAGGCAACCAACCAAATGGGAGAAGATACTTGCAAATTACATTTCAGATAAGAGATTAATATTTAAAATATATAACAAATTCATACAAATCAATATAAAAAACATACACACAACCTAATTAAACAATGAACAGTAGACGTGAATAGACATTTTTCCAAGGAAGACACACAGGTGGGCAACAAGCATATAAAAAGATGTTCAAAATCACTAATTATTAGTGAAATGCAAATCAAAATGAGATATTTCCTTATAACTATTAAAATAGCTGTTATAAAAAAGACAATAAGTAGCAAGTGTTGGTATGGATATGGAAAAAAGGTCACCCCTATGCACTGTTGGAGAATTTGTAAATTGGTGCAGCCACAATGGAAAACAGTATAGAGGTTCCTCAAAAAATTAAGAATAGTACTACCACAGGATCCAGCAATTCCTCTTCTGGGTATTTATTCAAAGAATATAAAAACACAACTTCAAAAAGATATATTCACCCGTGTCCATTGTGACATTATTTACAACAGCTAAGATATGGAAACAGCCTAAGTGTCCATTGACAGAAAATGGATGAAGAACATATGATACACACACACACTGTCACATACGCAGGAATAGTACTCAGCCATAAAAAGATGAAATATTGCTATTTGTGACAACATGGATGGACTTTGAGGGTGTCATGCTAAGTGAAACAAGTCAGATGGAAAAGGACAAAAACCATGTGATTTTACTCATATATAAAATATAAAACAGCAAAAATGAATGAGCAAACAACACACTCATAGCTACAGACAACAAATTGGTGGTTACCAGAGGGGAAGAAAGTGGGGTAAGAGCAAAATGGGCAAAGGGGGTCAAATGTATGGTGATGGATGGAAACTGTAATTTTGGTGGTGAGCACACTACAGCATATACAGATAATGAATTATAATGTTGTATACCTGAAACCTATATGATATTACTACCAATGTTACCTAAATTTATAATATCAACAAATAAATTGGCTAGAGAGAAAAAATACTCCAATCCCCACTCTCTAACACCCCCTGTCCAACACACACACTCACACACCACAGCCATAAGAAAATAAATAGCCAGATATGGGTCAATGTTTTGCTTTATTGATTAGCCACTTGGACACAAAACATGTGTAAGATATGGCAGGCTCTCCACTAGGTGTGGTAGGACATTCAAAATATAAGACCCTATTCCTGTCCCAAGAAGTCCACAAATGCCATGTAGATCAAATGTCATAATTACATTTATATGCCAGATTATTTTATATCTACAATGTTCCTTTGCCTTGCTTACACTTCAAACATCTTTCCATTGTTTATTTTAACTCACTCATAAGACCAAAAGATCTGTATTACCTAGAAGCAAACCAAGCTATAATCATTCTTCTTCAGGGTCTGTTTTTCTACTGACAAAGTCTCAGCACAGTAAGAAAGGCTAGTTGACGATGTGCCTGGAGCCTGGCCACCGTCCCCAATACAAAACCCAGGTGCACACTGTCTGAAGCCAATTCTGGGGTACTCATCTTCAGTGCTGAGGTGCTCTCTTCTTCTCTTCCAGCAAAAATGTCTCATTTGTTTCTTGAGTTGCTGAGATCTCAAGGGGGAGTTGTCACCTCCTTTGGCAATGAGTAGAACCAGGGGAAAATTTTTTCAAGTTTCAATTTGCCAAATTCACCTGAAATATTTTGGACCTTTTATGTTATCTTCCTTTACCATTCAGCTCTTTCAGGTAAGTAAGACTGAAACACAAATTTGCAGTTTATACACATCTTATGGCATATATGTCTGTATTTGATCCCATCTTAGAGATTTAGAACCCAGATGCTCCTATCTCTCAACCAGAAACAACTGTGAACCAGAAAAAGTTGACTTTCACACCCTACTTTCTACCTATTGGTCCACCCATGTTACACTTTTCTTTCCTGCCATGGTCAAACACCATAATAAATGCAACCATGCACTGGGTCCAAATAGTGGAAAACTGTCTGGCTCGTGTGGCTCAGTGGTTGAGTGTCGACCCATGCACCAAGAGATCACCTGTTCGATTCCTGGTCAGGGTACATGCCCAGGTTGTGGACCCAATCCCCAGTGGGAAGCCAGTAGGAGGCCACCAACCGATGTTCCCTCTCATTGATGTTTCTATTTCTCTCTCCCTCTCACTTCCTCTCTCTCTAAAAAAATCAATAAAGGAAAATAATTTTTTAAATCAAATAGTGGAAAACAGCTTGTCTGACAAGCATATACTCAATTTATCCTACAGAGATACAGAATCCCAATAGTAACATGGCCCGGAAAAGAAGTACCATAGATATAGTTTGGATGGCCATGTCATTAATTACTAAGAGGCCACAGATCCTATCGTGTGAGCTAAACTAAATCTTAAAAAACCATCAATACCAAAGTACCATCAAAACAAGAAGCCTCTCTTCCATCTCTCACAGTTTTCCAAGTTGCTTGCAGGGGGGAACTAAAAGTGGGGTCTAATAACAGAATACCTCTCAGCTGTTCTTGGTTTGCTGTGTGTGTGGGTGGGGGGGGTGCTTAGGGAGGGAAGGTGAGTTGGAGGGCTATTTCCTAGGTCTGTAATGGGCAGGAAAGTGGCTATTTATTTTTACTTCATAGCTAATTTACTTAAATATAAAATATATACTTTATAATTATTTCAGTACTTTGTTTCCAGAAATGTCATGGTTTAGAAGAACCCATTTCTGTCTACTAGAAAAAGCAGAAAAGGAAGGAAAATCTCACCACAGAGGAGTGTGTGATGTGAGATAAAGGAAAGAAGAAAAGTAGTTAAAAAAAAAGTGGATGTCAGGGATTTGGAGTAGAAATATGAAGAAATGGTTTGTTTCTGTTATTGTAGATATTATTATTAATCATAATAAAGTCATCCTTGCTTCTGCGTAAATGTGTATCCCTCTTTATACTGACTACATCACAACTCCTGGATGCCACTCAGATTGTCAGGGAGTCCACTTTTCTCTTTTAAATATTTAGTTTAGAGTTTGTCTGCATCTAAAGGATGGGCTTTAATTCCCATGGCTTTCACATAGACTAGGTTGTTGCTTCTAAAAGCCTTTGGGGAAGAATATATTCGCTCCCTATTTGCATTTTATTGTCCACAGAGTATTAAGGAACACTATGGGTGTCTCTACAGTTAATGTTGCTGGGAGGATTAATGTGCTAAGAACCTGCTAATATGTTTGAGGTTTCCACAGCAAAGCACAACACAAACAGTATTTCACTGGATACTATTTCCTTGTGTCACTTAAAGTTTGTAACCTGTTTAAACATTAAATGAGGTTTCAGGACTGCAGTACTTTGCACAGCTCTGTGAAGCATAAACAAAGGTGAAAGTACTAGCAAGCAAGAGAGAGAGAAGAGCGAGAGACCATTTTTTTTTTTATTCTTGTTCCTCAATTGAACCTCTACCAAAAAAAAAATCTGTCCCAAATCAATAAGAAAATGCTGAAGTTAAGGTTTTTGTACATAGAATATAAATAAAAATACATTACATGCATTATATGTATTGTCTGATATTCATCAAATCCTTAATATTTCTTTGGCCTTTAATAATGAGTTTTGTTCGCACTGGAACAAAATTTAAAGAAATTTAGGGTTGATTTATATTCATAGCCCTTACAGTTTAAGCATGACAACAACTTGTTTTCATTATTTTATCTCTTCTAAGTTTCCAAGACAACTGATTTATCCTCCAGAATAATTTCACACATTTTCTTCAGTTAAATCAATGTAAAAAATAACCGACATCTTTAAATACTTGTCTCTCTTGAATTGATAAACATCTCGTCTTTGTCAACAGAAATGAAATTCTACTTCAGATCTGCATCTAGCTTTTGAGGCAACATCACAGTCACCCCATGGACATTTTTTAGCACTTAAGATTATGTATGGGCTCACTTCAAATTCATGAGATAACAACATGAGAATAATTATGTCTTAGAACATTATGGTTCACAAATGCTATAAACAGCTACTTCGACGTGAGTATGAGTTAGCATCATCGTTTAGGTATAGAGGCTCAATATGAATATCCAGGGTGCTACATTGTTTTTGATATTGCCTTAAGTGGGCAATCATTCGTGGATGCCAGGCGCACCCCTGCATCATCTATCCCGGTTACAAAAGAGTGTTTTCCTAGAATTATCTGCGCTGCTTTTCTGTAGCCTTCCCACCCAATTCGGTCATTAATCAACACACCTAAGAAAGATTAACCTTAAAACCAAGCTGTGAAGAAAATATCAAGGAATCCTATGGTAATGCAACCTATTGAATCATGAATTCTCCCAAAATAGAGTTCACTAGTCAGCAGTTATTTATTGAATGTCAGCTATGCACACGTACTCTTTTGTTGTAGGCTATGGATAAGAAAAAAATCTTCTGAGATGTCCTAAATTAATTTACAATGGCTGGAGAGTGAAAGAAAGAGTCATTAGTCTATTAATGACTGCTGACCAGCTAACAAAAGTTTTTCTCTGTTTTGCCTTTTGGACTTCAGAAGTCCTTGTTTATATGGGGACTTTCTGGACTGCTGCCCCAGCTAACCCACAGGAGCAAACATTTCTTTCTTTCTTTTTAAAAAATGTTTTCTTTATTGATTTTAGAGAGAGGAAAGGAGAGAGATAGAAACATCAATGAGAGAGAATACTGATTGGCTGCCTCCTGCATGCTCCCCACTGGGGATTAGGCCCACAACCTGAGCATGTGTCCTGCCCAGTAATTGAACTGGTGACCTCTTGGTGCATGGGTTGATGCTCAAACAGTGAGCCACACCAGCCAGGCAGGAGTGGACATTTCTTTATTTGGCTCTGCTATCTCAGAGCTGGCCCCTTCCCCTTCCTCTACCCCTTTACCTATAGCTCATGTAAATTCTTTCAGACTACCTCTTTCTTCTCCTTTCCCCTTCCTTATGTATAAACACTTGCAAAATTCTGGGTTAGGAGCCATACCTAACCATGTTGCTGATGGTTTATTTGAGTCTATGCCCCAAGGCTGATCATTTGGCTAGCATTTTGTTTTGTTTTGTTTTTTGGCTCAATAAAATCTTACTTACAGCAAGACTTTTACCTGTGAAAGTTAAGTATTTTTAGTTTAACACTATAAACTATAATAGCTACCACCATTTATTCAATACCTACCTGATGCCAGACACTGTACTAGGCTGCTGGAATGCCAGGCTAGAAAACGCAGAACTAAACCTGTAGGCAGTTGAAAACTTGTAAAGGATTTTTTAAAGGATCAGGAAGAATTGCATGAGTTTGAGAATGGAGAAAGAGAAAGATTTATCTGGCAGCCATGTGCATGGACAGTTAAGAGAGCTCAACTGGTGAGAAGGGGACCGCTAGGTGGTCAACAGGAAGGGCTAAACCAGGGCCCTGCTGCTGGTGAGGCGAGAGCTGGGGATGAGAAACCCTAGGATAAATTAGAAGGTCTGATGAAAACCTAGTCTCAGAGATTGTAAGGAAGCAAAGCTGAAGCTAAAGCTGAAATTCCACTTTGGGAAATTTATTTCATAAATGTGTTTGTACACATGTGAAGTGATAGGTTTGTGTTGGTTAGGAAATAATAGATGATACTGTACTAACCACAAAAATTTTGGGGGTCTAGCACAGTGACAGTTTATTGCTCAGTCACAGCACAGTGGGACAGCTATCCTTTATCTGAACTGTACCATCTGGAACACCAGCCTTCCAAGGGCTTTTACAAAAGAAGAGAATATTGGAGGGTTGTAGAGAATACTTGGAAGGGTCAGGCCTGGAAATGACTTGTATTAAGTCTATCTTTACTTCATTGGCTATAATGCAGACACACGTGTCCATCCTAACTGCACACAAGGCTGGGGTTTAGGAATGCACATATATTCAGCGACAACTAACGTCATTAGGCTCAGTTGTAAGAGCAACAGATTAGAACAACCCAATTACTCATCAACTGAGTACTAGATAAATTATGCTACATCCCTACAGTGGAAAGCTCTAAAAGCAAGTGCTGATAGGGGAAGATCTTAAAGATGTATTTATTTCATGTATATGTGAAATCTAATTAACAAAATAAACTGACAAACAAAATAGATCCAGAGACGTGGAAGTCGGGAACAGACTGAGGAATCTCAGATGGAGTGGTGGGGCAGGAAGAGATTAACCAAAGAATTTAAATGCTTATATGCATGATCCATGGACGCAGACAATAGTGTGGTAAAGGTTGGGGGGAGGGGAGCAAGGTGGAAGGGGGTCAGTGGGGGAAATTGAGGGGGGGACATCTGGAATACTTTCAACAAAGATACATTTTTAAAAAGAAGAAAAACGAGTATGCATGATTAAGTGAAAAAACTGAAATGCAGACAAGTATGTATAAATCAAATAACCTTTCATGTGAAAAGGTGAAATATTTGATTGACTTATAAAGAAGCTCAGAAAGGACACATAAGAAACCAATGACAATGGTTAGCTATTTGAGGGAGGGGTAGATGAGGTAGAATACCCTTTAAGGCAGCTTAGTTTTATTTTTGCCTATAACCTAGTTTTGATACTTTCATTTTTTTTTAAAAAAAATTATTTACATTCCATTTTAACAAATATCAAGCAATAGAGCACTCACGATAATCTAACAACCATTGAATTCAAGCATAATTGCAAAAAAACTCCCGGGCAAACCAGGGGTCGAATGCCAGTGTGGAGGTAAATTTGGATACTCCGAGCATTGACTAGTGAGACTACAGCTGATTTGTATTCGGAGACTTCTTCATGGAGGGCAAACAAAACTAGATGTTGATCCTTTTTCCTTGAATTGTGTCTTCCCCAAAGCCCAATTTAAAATTAGTTTGGGATTGCCTATTAATACTTAAAAAAAAAAAAAAAGTCAAAACAGCTGTTTGCTGTTTACAGCTCAGTGTGCTAGAACTGGGTTCACTGTGGATTCTGGCGTTTCCCTGCTAAAGGAGGACAGAGAGAATCTTAAGTGCCAGTTAAATTGGTTTTTCACTTCATAGGAATCCCAGGATATTTCTGGAAATGAAATAAATCCATTTAGCCAATTTCGTCTGAATCTCATCTTCCCTACCTCTAAAATTGGGACTGGGTATTTACTTAACAGGTTCCTTGTGAAGAATCAATGATGAGCTAGTCTATCTGTCAGTGATTTGTACACCGGTAAATGCTAAATGTCAATTTTATTTCCAGGAAGCTTTCCATGATGTCATCCATGAGAGCCGGAAGGCCTCTTAGCCTGCTTCCCCTTATGTGTGCCTCTTGTTTCAATACTTAGATGTACATTTGTCTTCTCCACTGCTCGTGCATGCACCTTGCGTATTACCACATCACATGTGTCTACTGAAAAATCAGACACATAGCTCAGTAATTTATCACTGAATTAAATGAGTCACTACAAACATTCTTGATCCTTCCTCTGTCACATGCTGTTTCCCCTTGGTCAGCGCTAACCACTAGAGATCCTCAGGGCAGAAGAACACCAAAGAGACTAGTCAGTCAGTGGTCCTGGAGGACAGGTTCGTGTTCGCCTTCTAGGTTGGTCACATCCTATTTTACTAATAACTATAAGTATGATGTTACAAAGTATGTAACTGGTGCTGAGGTCAAATCTGCTTTTGCCTATTCTTGTAATACACAAGTATTTGCAAACAAATATTGAATATGTACTATGTGTCAGACATTGTTTTAGGCAGCTCACATTTAATCCCTTCCACAATCCTTTGGGGTCAATTCTGTTATTGTCTTCTATTTACAAATGAGGAAACTGAGAAACAAGTACGATATTTTGCCCAAGTTTACACAGCTGTTGTTGCGGGGACGTTGATTTAAGCAGCCTGGGTCCAGAGGCCATATTCTTAATCCTCTACTATGCTTCCTTATAATGAAAAACTATTTTTAACATAGCACAAATACACTTGAAAATATATAAAGCAGTTGCCTATTAAGTTAACTTGAAAATTTATGTATTATAAATGATAGTATTGGTGCAAATAGATTTTGGCACTCATGTATTTCTGGTGGCAATACAAGGTGACAGAATGTTTTTCAACTTAACAATACATGGGATGTAATGTGTCCTCTGCAAAAAACGTACTGGCCATTTTTCCTTTCAACTATTGCTTCTGCCACATTCTGTATATTCTCTCCTTCTGCAACTCCTTGTAGATTCTTACCAGTCCTTCTCACCTGACTTCAAGGTCTCTCAGCTTTTCATAGTTCCCATCCTTTCTTCTCTCTGCATTCTAGGTAATCTCTTCTGAACCATCTTCTAGTTCAATTGCCTCTTCAGCTTTGACCAGATTCAACTTTGTCTTGAATTTCAATTTTGTTTATTTCATGGAAATTCTCTTTATTTTTGTCCCCAAATCTGCTAGGATAGTTTTATATTTTCCTGTATAAACAGTAAAGATAAGTGTTTTTATAATTTATATCTTATAATTCTAATCTGAAGCCTTTGTTGGTTAGTTGCAAAGTTTAGGTTCACTCGGTTCAGCCAATGCCATCAGGGCGGATGTGACTTTAGTGTAACATGGACCATCTGGGTTCAGCCTTGGTTAGGTTTCTGCCTGATAAACCATCAACAAGTGCCTTGTTATTTGTCTGGTACTTTTAAGAATTTTTATTTTTTATTTTTTTAGTGTAGTATATTCAACACTTTTAGTTGTAGCCAGGGGGAGAGATGTTCCAAATAACCTAATCCAACATATTACCAGAAACAAAAATCCTTATTTTGAATTGTTTAATCATTTAGCTGCCCAAGGGCAGTGGGCTAGATGATGGTTCACATGTCCTTTTCCCATAATATTTATAGAATTATTGTGGGCAACAAACAATAAGAGGGCTAATAAAAGAAAGATGGTTCTAATATGAGTGTTTTGATGCAGAAATTTAGAAACCTGAGTTTTCTTCTTGGCCACTGACATTCGGCCATGTAATGTTTGTGACATTTAATTCACTTATTGCTTTACCATTTCCACTTGTAAACCAGAACGAATGATTTACTTATAGTTTCATTTTCCCCATAAATAAACAAGAGTTCCCAGCAACAACACTGAAGATAATCTATAAGTTCAAAGTACTAGGTTTATCTGTGCTAAATATCTTTATAGTTGGTTTTAATTGCAAAAACGAGAAACATTAACAGCAAAAGTCCTTAACCACATCTTTTTAGAGAAACTTTAGAACAAGTAAATAAATGATGGCATTGTACTGTTTTTCTTTTTGTTGTTGTTGTTTTTTAACCAAAAGAGAAACAATCTGTCCCAGACAACACAATTGCTTTCCGGCACAGGCACCGAGAACTCTTCCACTTAGTTGTGATAAATTCACTTGAGTCCCAGACTTAATATTTTACTTGTTTTGCAAATGTCTGTGATTTATGAGCATACATCAAGGGGAAAGCACACTTCACAGAAATTAGGAAGGAAAAAACCTCAGTAAGCCATTCTGCCTAAGAGGTTCAACTGGGCCTCCTCCCCAGTACAGATGAGGTGAGAGTTGGCGAAAACAAGTTATCTGGTGAGTCATCATTAATGTCATTGGGAAGACGGATATCACATTCCAGCAGACTGGGCAGCTATCAACCCACACCCTCATAAAATGAAAAATCTGTAGAGTTCTGTAGACTACTACAACCAGGGATGTCCCTTTCCTTGACCAATTCATTTATTCTGGGACTGCAAAAAAACGTTTCTGAAAAGATCTTAAGGGTTTCGGAGCAAAGAGGTGCTTTGAATGAAGGAAAATGCCCTAAATGTAAGAAACTGAAGAGGTTTATTTATAAATATTACTTGTATTAACATCCTTCACACTGTGTTCACTAATCATACAAATAATAATAGCAATTAACAATTACTGACTACTTTCTTTATTGTATACATTATCTCATTCTATCATCACAGTATGCTTCTTGCTAGGTACCTTGATTCCCAACTGATGAATGAGAACATTCAAGAATAAGGAAAAAGAGCTCCAAGAAGGTAAAAGACCAGAGAAAGGCAAAGGAAAATTTGAACTGAGGTTGTTATAACGGCAAGTCCTTGCTTTCAACTGTTACATATGCTGCCTCTATATATTTAAAGCTTCTTGAGAGACATTACTTTTTGAAACAGAAAAAATAAATTATATTGAGGAATTATAAAATAATCACTTTGTGATAAATTACAAAACTCCATCTAAGGTCCTGCTATGCGTTCACCAACTTATGTCCTTTTTTTCCTGGACTCACACGATGACTTTCCCCAGCCTTGTGTGCAGTTCGATTGGTACCATGGACTGTGTTCTGTCCAGAGGAACATGGGTTGAGATGTGGGCCATGGCCAGGCACTGTCATGAAATGTCTTATATCATTCTCCAAGCCCTCTTTTTCTATTATTTGACAACTTTGGTGGTCGAGTGATGAAAATGGCAGTGACAAAGGTGAAGGATCAGGGCTCTCTGGTCCAGAGCCCACCAGTTGCTTTGGGTACTGATGTGACAGCTTCAGGTCCTTGTTGCACTAAGTCACCACTTCTTGTTACAGTAGTTAGCCTACCCTACCTCGAACACTACCTTTTCACCATGGCAAAGTATATTCAATCAAGCCTCTAACATCACGCTGACATTTTTCATTTCTCCTCTACTGGTAAGGACTCAGGCTTATTAGTGGATTTTACAAGTTGTAATAACTACTGGTCTGGTTTAGAAGAAAATGCTTCTGTCAGTCCATGGAAATGAACAATGGTTCTGTTTTCGTCTGGGACAAATGAACCATAATTTACTTTGATGCAAAAATCAATTATATGTGAACTCCCTCTTCACAATGCTTTATTTTTATAATCATGAATCCTGTCTAGGAAAAAACACACTATGGGGATCCAAGTGATACTACTCCTTAAAATGGCTCTCAATCTGAAAGGCTTCCTTGTACTTTCGCCACAGTTCTTTCTTTTAACCAGACAGTACACAGAGCTTCGGCAACATATAACAAGAATTGGAAGGGATGTTACTGTGCAGGGGTAAATAATGGCCAAGTGTTAAGTTGGAAAGCTAAAAAGAAAGTCAGTGGATAGAATCAGAGGTCCTGGAAAAACAGGGAGAAAACCAGAGGACAAAAATTTCAAGGAATAGGAGAAATAGAAGCCACACTAGTGGTACTATAGAGAAAGAGAGGGGTGCTCACGCCAGCCATCTAGGGTACTTTGGAAATAAGCTATTGAAGGATTAATAATGACCTACAAGCCAGGAAGGAGTGCTGTTCCCTTTCCACTTTCATTCTTCAGACTGGGTACCCAATAACAATGTGAATTTTAAGGCCCCCAACCTTAATATAGATTTGCTATATATATGCAAATACCTTTCCTTGAGGATAAAAACCTCTTTTCACATCTTGAAGGACATGTTGAGCAGTTCAGTGCAGCTGATAGTCTCAGATGTTTTAGGGGAGAACAAAGGTAAATCAAAGTGGTGCCCAAACCTCATTCACACTCCAGTGAGGGACAGAGCAGGTTGTGGGTTTACACAATTCTTATTGTGCAAAATAAGAGCCCAAATGATCTGTGCTGTAACATCAGCTGCAATTTTCTGGGTCAGCCCAATTGATGAAGTGCAATGTGTGTCCTACACCCAGAATTACTGCTGACTCCAAATACTCCCAGTAAAAAAAACAGCTTAAAGAGCTGATTTTTATTTTCTATTTAGACTCCTACAGTGAATTCATTTTCAGAGCGCTATGACACTTTCTCAGTTACAACTTCACATTTTCACCTTTTAATATGTATGTAACAGATAAAGAATAAATTAAGGCTGGTGTGCATAAAAAGGGAGGAATCACTAACAAATTAATTAATTGAGATCTTAATGATGTCTCTTATGAGGAGACACATCTCTTAACTTAAACAAGCACCTGAGCCTTCATTAGGTCACCCGGTGAAAACAGGGACTGAAAATGCTTGGGATCCTTCTCCTTCTTGCTTTCCTTCATTGCTCTGCTGGTGTTCTCCCTTCTGTACCCAAGCCTTCCCCTCCTGAGAAGCCTTCCCTGGCCTCCCCAGGGGCTCTTTTCTGACCTCATAGCCCTTTATAGATACTTACATCTCAGAGCATCTCAAATTGCACTGTGCTTGTTTCTGTCCTCCTCCACTAGATGGTGGGCTCCTTGAGGATAGGAGCCATGATGACATTTCTGTCCTTCCATCCATTTATACACATGCAGTTTACTTAGTGAGTGAAGGTACGTGGGAAATTCCTATGATGTTGCGCGAGCCTACCACTGTCCAAGGTACCTGTATTTGTTTCTACTTTGGTTTCATCAATGAACCTGAAACCTTTGCTCAACAGGTCTGGCCCACTAACTTGGCTCTATACATGTCTGTGGAAGCTACTTAGCCACACTTGTTATGGTCTCACCCACTGGAAATGTGTGCTTCTGCACCTGTCTAAGCAACAGTTCTAATTCCTTCTGGTGTGAGGGACCCTCTATAGCCCAGTCAGTAAGTGCTGGGAAACCCTGTTCTAGTCACCTATCTGGGAGACAAACAATTAAGCCCTCTGCCCCATACTCAGAAAGCTTATAAATGGTTTGGGGAAAACTGAAGATTTACAAGTAAAAATATAATGCCCACATAACAACAACAACATCAATAAGTTTAGATTTGTCTGGTGCTTTAAAAATTTTGAAACACATTTATATATATCATTTTATTCAATGCTCACCTTCCTTAGTGAGACATTAGGTCTACCTGGAGTAGGTATATTTCATAAAGGAAACATGAAATTTCTTGGCTAAATATGTAGAGTTTCATTCCTATTTTTCAAAAGAAGAAATGGAGGCTGGTGGGGATGAACGAGCTCACTGCTCATCAGGGACACGGAGCCAGGGCTGGGAGCAAGGGCTGCCAACTCAAGTCTCGTCTTCCTTCCACCTTGCCCCTAGCTCTCCTCTGCATGTTTCCGGACCTCAGCGTTGGCGAGTTTGGCTTTCTGACATGTGTCCTTCTGCTCCTGCGTCCACTCTAATAGGAAAGCCCTCTTCCCCAAATCCTAGCTGGATAGTTAGCTTTCAAACTTGACTCTCACCACTGCTTTTATCACCAAAGTGAAGATGAGGATTTGCAAGTGAGCCTTTTCCTTTCACCCTTTTGTTAAAATTTTCTGAACTCTGTTAGCACACAGTCCAGAAATAGACCAGGCAGCAGGCTTTAGACACTTGTGTGTGTGTTTAAAGATATGCTCTAACATTTGGATATAGTCCTTATGTATATATCTTCTCCTAAGGAACAGATATTAGCCTGAGTATCAAGAGTACAGAATTTTGAATTACTAACTTTGCCACTGCCCCAGATACTGCATCAGGATTGTCACCATTTCACCCCTCTTCCCCTCCCCTCTGCCCTCCCCTTTTTCTTCCTGGGCCTCCTCTTGGCTAACAGGGTTAATATTCATTGAGCACTTACCATGTGCCAAGCACACACAGTTCTGTTTATTTATTCATTCAATCCTCAAAACAGCCCTACCAGACTGGCATTTATGTTCCGTTTTATGGTTGAAAAAAATGGAACCCTAGTGAGATTAAGTAATTTTCCTAAGGCCAGACAGCAAGAAAGTTATTTGGCAGGTAAAACTCTGGCCATTCTGTCCTGTGTGTAGCAATAAAGAACTTCAAGCACAGAAGATGTAAAGCACACTGAAGCAGGCTGTGAGCTCTTCAAGGGCACAGCCTCACAGATCCTCTTATCTACATCCTTTCAAAACACCCTGTATTTTCTTCCCCGTGCAACTTACCACAATTTATAATTATGTATTTATTTTTTGTGATCATTTGTTGAATGTCCTTCTCTCTTGATGTTCCATCACTGAGCACAGGATCTATTGTGTTTCGCTCACTTCTGTTTGCCCAGAACTTAGCAGAGTGCTTAAAGCAGGATAGCTATGCTCTACACAGACACTGAATAGATAGATTTCTTCTGACCTTATTGTCTAAGGGCTACTTAAGGACTTCTTTGGTGCTATTAATATATTAGTACTCAATGTAAATATCTATGGATCCCATATCTAGCAAAAGAAAAACATATACTGGACCCAGACCTGGTCTCATGCCCTAAACCTTGTGCTTAGCAACACAGTCATTTTGAATGATGACCCCAAATAATTGTTATACTCTATCTATAGATATAGTAGCTTTGGAAGAGAACCAAGTCATCTTCATAGTAACCATCTTTCACTTGCATGTTTGATATGTGTGAAACAGAGGAACTTTCATACGGCAGAGATACTAACTGAATTTTAATAGCATAGGTTGTAGTTTTCTAAATAGCCTACATAATGAAAATTATGTTTTTATTGTCAAAAACCTAGTCTTGTTTTTCTCCCAGTATATTGTAGTTTTCAGATAGCCATTCCTCTGTCATTGAACAGCTTAACCAAAAACTCAATTCTTTAAAAATTATTTCCACCCAAAGAAATTTTGCAAAAATGGGGGAGGGAGTTGGGAGGTAGGGGTGTGGGGAAAAGCTTTTGTAGGCAGAAGAACTAACAAAATATGTCTGCCTAGCCAGTAGGCTAGTATTTTAAGAGGAGTCAAATATATCTATATTGTTCTTCTTAATTTCTTACCTCTGTGGGGAAAACTTGGGGCAGTTATCCTCAAAGAATAAATTCAAGATCATTGTGTGATTAAAGGTTGGAGCTAGTATTGGCCTCCAGCTTTGACTATAGAGCCCAAATTCTTTCCTCTGTATCAGTGGTTTTCAAAAGTCAGCATACATCAGAGGGACTTTCAAATGACAAAGTGCTAGGGTGCCATCCTAGGGTGAGACCTGATCGCTTGCATTGTAACATGTTGCTAGTTTTGCTGATGCTGCTAGTCCAGGGACCATACTTTAAAACCCATTGATCTAGACCGACCAGTGTGGCTCAGTGGTTGAGTGTCAACCCATGAACCAAGAGGTCATCAGTTCAATTCTCGGTCAGGTTACATGTCCAGGTTATGGGTCCAATCTCCAATGTGTGACATTCAGGAGGCAGCCAATCAATGTTCTCTCTCATCAATGTTTCTGTCTCTCTCTTCTCCTCACTTTCTCTCTCAAATCAATTAAGGGGGAAAAAAAGTGGTCTTAAAAAACAAACAAAAAAACATTGATCTACACAAGCAGATGTAGCACCTTTTGGTGACATTAAAAAGAAAAGAAAAAAAGAGAGAGAGAGAAAACCGTGACCCCTTATCTGGGAATTCTAATGAAGAACTCTCAAATTTGTGATGAAACTTTTTTTTTTTTTTTTAATCTATCAGCCTGTATTACCTTATATGTCACAATTGCCCTGTTGGCCAATGACATAGATTTAGAAGTTCCCAGAGTAGGTTTGATGATAGTTTAAATTTTTATCGTCCAGTACCTTTTAGGTCTGAAGATATCATATTATTATTTGATCATGATTCTTGCTTACATCAACTCACTTGGTCCCCACGACAACTCTCTGACTTAGCAAGGCTGGTAATAATATCTTTATTTCACAGTGGGAAATACAATGCTGAGAGCTATTAAGAGAAAACATAGATTATATTACAACAGAAGCAAAGATAAAGTCAAATTCTGTTTCTTGCATATCAAGTCAAGGGCTTTGGCCACCAGTGGCATTGCCTCCTCATTTGAATCATTTCATGGTTAGTCATTCACTTTGAAAAAGTTGAAGACAAAAAATAAAGTTTTAGAAATCATTACATATCTTATGTAGCTTAGCATCAGTTTTATACAACAGAACAGGAAAAAGTCCTTCTTACCCCAACTATATTTTTTTTAAAAATTTTCTAGAATACACAGTGCTATCAAATCATGTTCTCAGTCTGGGCTTTTTAAATACCTAATAATATTCACCATTGTTAAAATTCATTTTCCAGAAGATATCCTCTATGGGTGGGAACAGATGGTTGCATTGATTGCTAATAGAACATTGGAATCATTTTTAGTAGGTTAACACTTAAAAGCCAGTCCATTTGGGTGTGACCCAAAAGTGGATATAAGTACTGACAGTTATTCATGGCATGTGGGCAAGACATCATGTGGTTATCAGTCCACATTCTAGGGCACCAAATTTATAACCTACCTCAAATATCTGTACCAAAGAACAAGTAAAATGAAGTATTGATGATGCTATGAAGTATTTAAACCTTTCATGTTCCCTGGCATCTAATCAGTTGCCTAGTCCTGTTCATTTTCCCTCCGTACTGTCCTTGTCTCCACCATCATGCAAGCCTGGATCAGCTCCAGCCAAGTCTTTTGTGCCACACTCCCAACTGTACTCATTCCCTCCAACCTCTGTTCTTTCCAAGCCCTCCTATACTGCACTCTGTGATTAATCTCCACACAAACAGATCTGAGTGTGCTCTTGTGGGCTCAGAATCTTTCAACGACTCCTGTTTGTTAAATAAAATTGAAATAGGACAATACCCAAACTCTTCCGCCCTCACTTCTACACTTCAATCTGTTTCCCACTCATGCAATTCAGATGTCTGTATTACGCTCCAGCCAGAATGATCAGCTTGCTCTTCTCCATACATCACCAATGCTTTCACATCTCCTTGAACTTTCATGTTGGCCTCCTATCGAAAATGCACTTGGAAACTCATAGCTCCCATTCCTATATGTCTGCAGGTCCCAGGCCACCTCTTCCATGAATACTTCAACATTCTCAGAAGAAGAGCAAAATCTTTGATGTAGTTTATAGTGTTCTACACTATGCAGTCTTTGTATACTGCTCTAGTCTTACTCTCCCCTTGCTGCGGGCATCCATGGGTCTTCTTTTACCATTTTAATGAGTCATGCCGTTCCTGTCCCAAGGCTTTCATACATGCTGTTCCCTTTACCTAGACTCTTCCTCTTCATCTCAACCTCTCCTTACCTAGTTCATCTTTATTCAAACTTCAGAGTTTAACTCATGTATCACCTCTCTGAAGAAGCTTCCCTTGTTGCCTAGCAAAACTGGCATCTCATACTTTCTCATTGCAACACATACCACAATCATTTAATGTTTGTTTCCTGCTCAAGCATGCGATCTCGATTAAGACAGGGACGTGTGTTTGTCTTATTTCCTGTTGGATCCACACTGCCTAACATGGTGTCTATATACATAGAAGCTATTGGGTAAATACTTGTTAAATTATTTAAATATAAATAAGTAGAATGCAAACCAGATACATATTTATTAAATAATTGAAACTTTTGTTTTTGGCCTTATTTCCTATCTCTCTTACCAGGCTATAGAATCTTGGAATTAGTTTTGTACTCCCAACAAGCCAAACCTCTATAGCTAGTGGTTGCTAAGGAAATATGTGAACAAGAGAATGAATGAAGTAAGAGAAGAATGGGAAAATGAACAGATAGATGAGAAATAAAGTGGTAATTAACTGTTCACCTCATTTACAAATCCTCTTATCTCTTAGAATCTTTTAACATTTTTAGATATGAAAAATAACCAAATGTTGTCATTTACATTTTACAGGCCAATGGCTTGGTGTTTCCTGAGTGTTGATGTTTCTTGAGGAATAAAAAACAAAGGAAGGAAACAGAAATACCATTGTATTACGGAAAAGATACAGTGTTGATGTGTGATACCCTAATTCAGAGGACTCTTTATTCTTGTAACAATGCGTGTGGGGGAAGGGGTGGATTTACAAATAGGGACAGGCAAAAGACAAAATGGATAAAAGAAATCATTGTTTTAGTTACAGAAGAAAATCAACTGAATTATCAGGAATGACCTGTACCTGCAGCGTCTTTTCAGCCTCCAGGCTATAGCACCTACACCCTTATTTCCATTCCTGCATGTGTGTCAGCCCCTTGGAGACCAGGCCCTACACACTCATGGACCCCACCTTTCCTATTATCTCTGCCAGACATGCTCTGTGTATGACCTTGGGCAAATCACTTCTGTCTTCTTCCAAATGAAGGGTCCAGTCTGGTCACCAGGGTTCCTTTGGTATCGAATAGTCTATGATTGTTTTTGTTTTTTTTTTTGCTGTAAGTTTTGGTCTGTGGCTGCTTGGGCTTTGATTTCATTCATTCAATATTTACTGTCTACTGAATGCCCGGAAGTGTTCCAAGTGCTAAGAACATCAGGGTAGAACAGCACTCTTAAATGACAAAAACCTTTGTCCTGAGAGAGCTACACTCTAGTGGGAAGAAATAAACAATAAAACAGGGTCAATAAAATACGTGGCAGGGTAGATATTAGAAAGAACTAAAAGAAACAGAAAAAAAAAAAAGGCAGGGAGGGAGACTTTGTGGCATTGTGGTCCCTTGCGTCTTCCTCTTAAATCTGATGTCTCTGCTCATCTTCATCGACACAGCCTTGGCCCCATCGCTGCCATCGCTTGCCAGGTCCATGAACAATACCTCCTTCTTGGTCTCACTGTTCCCACTCTCTCATGCTCTATCTTCCCCTCTTTGCTTCTGAGAGTGTTATCTTCCTTATAGTCAAGTCGAGTGTCACTTGCTTCCTGAAAATTTCCCAATTACTTCCCTCATTGATCTGACAACTACCCCCAGCCTCCTAGCTATCACCCCACGGAACCCCTGATTCCCTGAACATATCCATTCCTTGCTTAACTCAATCCCTGCCCATAGACACAGTCCTCTTTGCCCAGTCTTCCCTTGCCCCACCTCGCCACCCAGCAATCTGTCACCTGTCCTTCAAGGTTCTGTCCAAAGGGCACTTTCTGTGGGACACTTTCTTCTGGATAGAACTGGCTTCTTCCTCCTCAGCACCCCGTCTCATGCACACACCTCTCTGTTGCATTTACCACATTGTATTGCAGTTTTACATTTTCCTATTTCTACCTATCTTCCTGGAGAGCATTCCTAATTCCTTCATACTCTGAACTTCATAAATTTTAAGTCTGAGAGTGGAGAGAACGAGGGGGAAGGAGAGGGTGGCAGAGGAAAAGGGACTGTCAATCAGTCGCAGAAAATGGGCGGCTGAAAGGTAGGAGGAAACACTGCTTCCGAGGAGCTGTGCCTCGGAAGAGACCTTACAGTGTCTCAAAATCGAAAATCTGAGGCCTCGGCATTAACCTTCCTTCTATTAATCTAGCTCTGACCTTTTGTCCCAATTTTTACAACTCGGCTTCGGCAACTCAGCCCCCACCTGGTGGCCCAGTTCTGAGAACTCGCCTTCTGTCTTGCTCCTCTCTGCCTGGACCTCTCTTTTGGAGACCTGCCTAATATGTCAGGCTCATCAAACCTGGAACTCTTGCTCTTGTTTATCCCCATCCCCCTTCTCACTGTTTAATCTCTGCCCTGCTCATGAACCCAGGCAGGTGGCCAGGACCCTGCTAATCCCTGACAGACTTCCATGATTTGGACTTTGCATGCTCCTGGGTTCCTTCTTTGCCTTTCTCTGCCTGCCTGCTGTGGTCACTCTCCCCCCCACCCCCCTTACCATCTGACTATTTAGATGACCACCTGCTCTCCAAGGCCATACACGTTGGATCCTGTGCTTTGCCAGCTCAACTGGTCTGCTTCCCAAAAACCTCTGGATGTAGGTCTGTTGCTTTCATTTTTCCTTCAACTTCTAGATCCTGGTTTGCCTTGCTTCCTCTCCTATTTTGATAAGACTGGGGACTCATTAATAAGAAAGATGGTCTTGGGGGTATCACTAATGTCCAGTTCACCTTAAGGCATTTAACAAGTTTGGGATACGGTGGGGCTTTATTGGAAGCCTAGTCTAACACTCTCATTTTGCAGATGAGGACACTGAAGCCCCAAAGGGGATGTGACTTTCTCAATGTTGCAGGAAAGCCTGCAGCAGAACCACAGCTAAAGCCCAGGTTTTCTGTGTCATAGTCTAGAATTGTCCTTTTGTCCACACTCCATCACCCTGGTACATCTGGCACAAATCGGAGGGTTGTAAAACAAGGATCACAGACTCACTAGCAGGTTCCTTGAAGAAATGAGGGTACTAATCTACATCCAGCACCTCTTCAATCCAAATAGATCCAATTAGATTGACCTAACCTCCTTCAAGGACATAGAACTATGTGAACAACCGAAAAAAGAAAATAGATTGTATTTATTCCAAACAGAATATTTATGAATTTCTCATGTGGATGCCAATAAGCTTGGAAAAGATAGTCTAGGGATCCAGAGCAATCAACCAATTAAGAGAAGGACAAAAAATCAGGAAGTGGTTGTTATGAATCATTCATTGGGGAAAGGATGGCATTCCACAGGAGACATTCCTGAGACCAGTGTCTTTAAAAACATATGGAAATACATCTGTCTAGTGATGTGACACTTGTCCCATATGTAAGATGACTGGCCAGCCCTTACCAGGGATTCAGGGGTGCAATAAACAAGATCTGAGTTTAAACTTAATGGGGAAAATCGCCGTACACACAATTGTAATTCAAGGCACACAAATAAATGTTGTATAAACAAGAATGCAACAAAATTGCAGCAAAAACAGTGACTTCTTGCCCTGGCCAGTGTGGCTCAGTTGGTTCTAGGGGCCACAGATTAAATTGTTTTTAAAGACACTGGTCTCAGGAATATCTCTTGTGGAATGCCATTTTTGCCCTCAGTTGGTTAGAGTATCATCCCATACACCAAAAAGTGGTGGGTTTGATATCTGGTCAGGATACATACCCAGATTGTGGGTTTGATACCCAGTCAGGGTGCATGCAAGAGGTAACCAATTAAAGTTTCTCACTCACATTGATATTGTCTGAAAAAACAAAACAAACAAACAAACAAAAAAAACATGTCCTCGAGTGGGGATTAAAAAAATATATTAAAAAAAAATGAAGTGACTTCTTCCTTTGACGGTGGACTAGCAAGAGTGTCATGGAAGCAAGAGCATCTGGGATCTCAGGGGCAGCCCTAACCTAGCGGGCCAAGCTGGAACCCTGGGAGTCACCTGGATGCCGGCTGTTTCACCTGCTAGTTCCGGACAGTTATCAAGTCTGTCCATTCCAACACCTAAAACACCTTGCAGATGGGCATTTCCCCTGTGCTGCTACCTTAGTTCAGTGCCCTGTCGTTCCTCGGCGGACGTCTTAAGTAAGGCCCTGCCGCTGATCTGTAGTCTAGTCTCACCCTCCTTGCATTCGCCCTCCACGCTGCTGACAGGAAGAGCTTGCTGTATATCTGATCACGCCACTCTGCAGTTTTAAATCCTCCGATGACTCACCATTCAGAAGGCCTTTCCTGACCTGGCCCTTGTTTTCTGTTTGCCTCAACTCCTTCTGTTCCTTTCCTTGCACATTATGTTCCAGCAATATTGAGTTCCCTGAACTTTCCTCCCCAAAGCCTTTCTCTTTTATTCCTCTATGATTCTGCCCCGGGCACCCAGGCACTAGCACCATGAACTCAGGGGTGTTGGGCAATCAGGAGGCATCTAATCACCGCAGGACTGAGAAGCGCCATCTATGCCAGTGTTCCTCCCCCCTCCACAGAAGTCGCCTGGCAACATCACTTCGCCCTCATCAGTATCAAGTACAGGATCCCAACCTTTTTGTGGCTCCTTGGTTGAAGCCTTTTTATCAAGTAAGGGCTAGGATTGTTGGCAGAGAAGTCATGAGGGCCAGTTACAGGGAAGTAAACAGGATGCTAACAAAGGAAAATAGCATTCTTTAAGTACATACAATGTGTTTCATGCATTACACGTTCTATTTTCTACATGTACCACATTCAATCCCTACAGCAAGTCATCAATCTTGGTTCCAGTTTAAAGATAAGAAAAATAAGGCTTATAGAAACAGATTGCTTCCCCAGTGCCACTTAGTGAGGAAGAAGTAAGGGTCAGGATCCCAAACCAAGTCTCTTCTCATCCTGCCTCCTTGTTAGGGCCAGCCTTGTAGCCGTGACCCTAAATGCTCTCTGAACAATTCAGGATAAACACGGGTTCATCTGGAATGGCAGAGGCTGGACTAGAACCTCCCAGCAAGAAAGAGCTAATCATTTCCTGAGCCCTGATGTCTAAGCACTGTCACACGTTGCTTCTGTTCATCTCCACAACAACCCTGTGGTGTGGGTATTGTTATCTCTGTTTTACAGATGGAGAAAGTGAGCTCAGAGAGGTTAAGCAATCCAAGTCACACAGCTGGTTAGGGGTTGGCAGATAGGGACTTCGAACACAAGACTCACACTGTGGTGCTTTTGGCTTCAACCACACCCCTTGTGGACATTTCGAGTTCCATTTTAAAATATCCATGAACCACATGGACAACAGTGTGGCAATAGTGGAGGTGGGTGGGTGAAGGTGCAAGAGGGCACAGAGGGGGTACATGGGATGGAAATTTTTAAATTAAAACATCCACGAACAGACAGAAGGGTTTTAATGAGGGGCTGGAGTCTCGTGACTGAACAGTCACCAGTCAGTTTAGATGAATCCTTTGGCAGCTCAGTCCAAACAAGAGAGAAAACATCAATCAATGACTCCACTATAGGAACAATCATTTTTTCAACACTTCAACTTTAAGGCTCTTTTTCTTTTAAGAGCTTATGCATAGCATACTAAAGTTCTTAGTACTGTTGCCTGTCATTTTATTTTAAAATGCCATTTCCTTGTGTTTTTGTACTTTAAAAACAGTGATTGCTAATTTATAAAAGCCAAGTCAAAACACATACCCTTGCTCCATACACCTGTGAAAACGAGAGCTCTACAGTGAAAAGGCAAAAAACACAACTCTTTAATAATCAAGGGTAGCATTGCACCATGCAGAAAAATAAAATATTGGCCGGCCTCAAAAAATGAAAACAAGACCCTGTTAAAAATCGCCAACTTTTATTTCTATCATTTAGAAAACTCCAAGGGGAGAAGCGAAAATGTGAAATACTGATTCTAAAAATCCTTGACAAAATACCAGTCTAGAAATTAATATTTATCACAGTTTCAGTGTTCCTGACACAGCAGCTCTTTATATGCTAATGTTTATGAAGACAAATTTGCAGGCTCTGTGGACATAGATTGTCTTTTCAGAAAATAACAAGGTAGGCAGATGCCTTCCTACTTATGATTACTAACGTTAGAAATCTACCAAAAGACAGCGACATTTACAATAAAACTGAGATCAATGGGTCACATACATATATACGTGAGTCGTACGCTCAAGTATAATCAATTAATTACAATGAGAGAATAGATGATGACTCTCTTACTGTTTAAGACAATTCAGAAAACATCTTTGATGTGTTTTTGTCTTGTTCACTGTTAGATTAGTGTGGAAGAGATAAATAAAAGGAGACGGATGATGGGACTCAAGTTCAATAGTTTAATAGAATGAAAGGTGTCTTCCTTTGGTGAGATGTATATAAACATAATATCAGGTTCTATAGCTCTGAACTAAGTTTCAATAGTATTACAGTATCATATTTCAGGTGTCACTTTATGTTACAGTTGTTGCTTAATATTTCCTTTAGTTTAGAAATCTCAGTAAATGAAAATGAATAAACTGGCTTTATTTCCTACTACAAATTTCGAGGAGATTTTTGGATTTTTTTTTCCTGTCTGAATCATTCTTCTGTTTAACATACTCTGATTATGTCGGATACTATGTAGTTGGATTTATAATCTAATAAGACAGATAGGTGCAAACTCCGCAGCACTGATATAAAGTCAGGCAGAAGAGCCAAAATAGAGGAGTATGTGAATTCTTGTTTCTGCATCTGCAATCTTTAGTGCTCTATAGCTGGGCTCAGCTGAAGTCTATCTTGTAATAAGTGGTAATAATATTGATGATAATGATAGTGACGATGGTGATGACATCACCATTAATGGAGACCTTACTGTTCATAAGACACTACATATTGAGTTAAATGTCCATTTAATGCTCAGAATAATCCAGGGAAGTAATAATTATTAATTTTCATTTTAGATGAAGCAACCAAGGCTGGTGAAGTTCAGAGACTTGCTCAAAGCCACACAGCTACTAAGTGACAATGTTAAGGAAAAAAAGATAGGTCTCAGCTCCATAGAGATATGAAACACCAAGTTTTCACTGGCCTTGGGCCCCATGTGAGGGAGCTGAGCCCTAGTTCGCTTTCCAAATGGACTGCTCTGAGTTTGCTCTGTTGTCTGTTGAAGCACCTGCCCCAGAAAGGCCTGGGGTTTTAAGCCTTAGTTTTCCCTAATTCTCCTGACTCCCATTCCCAGGACAGGGCTTTTAGTTGGCTTACCTCGGTGGTCTCTGCTCTGAGGACTGGACTCCTATTCCAGCAGCACAGCTCTCATGTGGGGTCTACAGGAGGCCCCCTGATAACTTCCTGGCACTCACACTCTTCCAAAACTCCGCCTCGTCTAGGTGCGTGGAAGACCAGAGACAAGTCTTTCCATCTCCACTAACTGACAGTGCCTGACACCGAATCATGATGAATGAATGACCTTATCGGACTCAGCGGTCACTGCCTCAGTAATTGGATTCACTTCCTGCTCTCAGACATTCAGTCCTGGACCCACATTTCCATGCAGGGCCCTCCAAACCCGGCCCAATACTCCGTCTCTTTTTACCTGTAACCGTCACGCCTCCACCTGAGTCCACAGATGTGAAGGAGCACAGCTGAGAACACAAAGTAAACACACTACCAGGTCCACAGTGATACCTGACTTGCTATGGGTCTTAAAGAGTTAAGAGCCTCCGGGGGAGGAGGGGAGAGTATTAGCAAAGGCAGAAGAGTTTTAAAAGTAGGTGTTATATTTGAAGAATGTCAGGCAGCCTGGTGGGATTGAGATGAAGAGACAGAGCACTTTTGTGGTAGCACATGGACAGATAGCTGAGACCCAGAAATGGAATGTGCCCTCACTATTACCCTCCCCCCAAGACACAGGAAGCATTCACAGGAATGAGGCAGACGTGGTCCAGTCCACCCACTGTTCTCAGATTGCCCATGTGGTGTGAGGAGCATCCACACTTAGTAAACTCCCTGCAGGGTTCAATCACTGGTTTTCAGAATACACTCAATCAATACCTGCTGACATCAGCTATCAAATGGGGCATTACTTGAAAATACGGAATATGATTATGTCTGATGAGGGCAGCCGGGTGAACCTTCCTCCGCACTTACCCATCTTTCACCCTGACAGCCATGTTGATGCAGAAGAGTTTCTCCTTCAGTACAATCATCAGCTCAGGCATTCTGATTCTTCCAGGAGGAAACCAGCTGAGGGCGGCTGGAAACTGCCGTTTTATTCAATGGTATAGAACATCTATTATGTCGGAGACCTTTTCAGCATGGTATCAACACTGAATTCAAAGGTGAACCCCAGCCAGTTGCAAGAGAACACCTGTCTCTTCCACGTGCAGAAAACAATCACTGGACATTCCTATTCTGTTTTTTGGGTTTTCCACCTCTAAGACAGAGCATACTATGATGTACGTAACAGATCACCTAACTCCTCCGCCTCAGTTTTCTCATCTGTAATACAAGAATAACAATACTTAGCTTACAGGGCAATGGGGAAGATTAAATTAGCGTGTACATCTGATGTGTATCACACAGGACCTGGCAACTATTTCCTGTTATTATTGTATTATAATCATCCCAACTAATCGAGTATTCAGTACATCTTGTTTAACACCTTGCTCATCACACCTGACAAGATCTACAAGACAGATAGGTGGATCTGAAATTTCCATTTTTACCACTGCTGCACAGCCATAAAAGAAATGGCTTATTCCCTATTTTTTCCACTCTCAGGTTTTGATGCACAGATTGTCTGGGGCACAAACTTGTACTAACTTATTGACATCTGAGGCGAAATTCACTCTATTTGATTATGTTGAAATGGATCAACATAATATGTGGGCTAAACATTTGGCTCCTCGGGTTTATTGAACAGCTTAGATGTATGGCCTTGATTCACTCTGCTTAAAGCACATATCCAAATGCAGTATTTAATCAAGACTGACCTATCCAATGACACTTGGAGAAAATGAAACAGGAATGAAAACAGTCCTAAGATTGTTAGACTATTTATAAATAATCGCTGCGACTCAGGATGCCGCTGCAGAGTAGCTTCTTGACACTTCCAGGGTTTAATGCCTTGATTAATTATGAAGTGATGTTTAATTATGTATTTTATTATGCATAACAAATACAAATTACATACCTGATTGTTCATAATTGTATTAAAAATATGTATCATTTATCCTTGAAAGTGAAAGGCCTTTTTCAGGATGGATAAAGCTGTTTGGGGAATAGAGTATGGGTGGAATTAATGGTCCCCACATTAATCATTTATTTTATGAAAATGTGAAGGTCATCTTCCACTTTAAGATGCCTCTGAATTTCTTTTGCAAGATCTGGTAGCTGAATTTCAATATGCAGAGCAGAGGATTATACAATGTGTACCACTATCCCCCTAAAGTATACGATTTTTATTTAATAAAGATGTCACTCTAAGCAGTTTTACTGCAGCTTTGTCACATACTATAACTTGTCTTGGAAAAGTGAGTATTATGAGTAAGGACTGGTGACCTGTGTCTTTGGGTAGAACTATGAATGTATTGCATGTGCCTGTTAATTTTCCTAGAGTCGAAGGCTGATAAAGATCATGATATAAAACCTATAGATACCACTTTTGAGCACCTTCTTGGAACAAGGTAGTGTGCTAAAACCAGGAAGTTATTAATATTGCTATAGTTTACTTACTGCGATGAACACTAATAAAGTACAAGGCACTATGTAGAATTTGCATTCATCGTATATAATCTTCATATTATATTGTCCCATGTTATAGATGAAGAAAGTGAGCCTCAGGAAAGTGTCTTGCTGGAAAATCATGCAGCAAGGTGAAAAAACCACTCAACTCCAAAGGCCAAGTTCTTTTATTATCCACGAATGCATGCTGTCTCAGGTCTGGAAATTAGAATCCATGACTCTAGGTGGGGATTTGGAGCAGGTATAGCTGGCACCAGGGAAGGATTTTGCTACTTCAGAACCTTATGATTTGAGTTACGCTTTCTGCTGGTCAAGATGACATTAACTGTGCAACACACTAGGGCCAGACAGAAAATGGGCTTCATTCTGGCTCCGCTGGTTGTGTGACTTTTTCAGGTTATTTCACTGCTTCAACATTCAGTTTCTCCTCTATAGAGCAGTGATCACAGTAGCTACTTCATACATGTGTTGGGATGATTAAATGAGTTAATAATGTGTTGAGTGCTTTGCTTCAAGCACCACGTACCATTGGCCATCAATAAATAGTAGCTGTTATTTTTGTGTCCCCCCTCCCATTCCTCCTTCTCTAACAATTTTATTTACAATTCTAGATTTCTGCAAACTATTAATTGGCCCCTTTCCATTTCTTTTCCTTCTCACTTTCTCAAATTACAAATAAATGTGCAGAACCTAAATCATCAAAGGGTCCATGCAAACCCCTTCTGCCATGCCCCATCCCTGACACCAACAGCCCTTCTTTCTTGATCACATTCCAGTCCTCTTCACTCTATTTTAGCACCTCCAAGATACATGTCGAGAATCAATGCCACGATCATTACTTCTGGAGAGCTTAGCAAGAGAGAGAGAAAGACTAACATTCAGTGCTATTAAGAAAAATGTTCCCCAACCAAGAAGAAATTGAATCTCACATTTTCTGTCCAAGTAAATCAGTGTTTCAGAAGATATGTACTGTGGGATATCTGTAGCTATGCAGCAAAACTCACCCCCCCCCCACTTAAGGAAGAGAATGAAACTGTCTCCTTTAAGTAAGGGCATTTCAAGCAGCAGTAACCAACTGCAAAAAACATGAATTAGAGTGCAAGTTGGCTAATTCAGACTAACAGAGACATTGACAACTCAAAAAGCAGGAAGGCAGTGTTATCTGATGCTTAAATAGGAAGGCAGTGTTATCTGATGCTTAAAAGCATGTAAAACATCTAGGGATTTAAGAATCTGGTCCAATATTTATCAGCTGTGCAATCTTAGCAAAATCATTTCACCTTTTGAAGCCTGAGTTTCTACATACAAAAAAATAAGCCGAGAAAGTTTTAACTTTTGATGAGGATTAAATAAAATAATATGAAATGGTATCTTTAACAGATCCTGGCATAGAATATGTGCTCACTAAAAGGTGGCTGCCATTATTACTAATATTATCATCAACATTACCTTTAACAACATTATAGTGTTGCACATAAATGGAAAGAACTAAAAGAAACAAAGAACTAAATTGCCAAATTTTGGTCCTGTGTTTCCTGGGGAGATAGATAAGAATAGCTTATAATTACCTGGTTATTACTGAAATATAAATTTGCATTCGACCAACAGTTTAGATGACCACTGTGTATAAGAGCTGGCATCTTTGCAAGTATTACTTCATTTAATTCTCACAAAAGCTTATTTAACATTTTAGAAAATAGTCGCAGAAAAGTGGCTCTTCCAAGATTAGACAGCTATCAGGTGCAGAGCAAGAACACAAACCCAGTTACAGGGTTTTGCCCACAGTAAGTGACTGGTGACTGAATGAATGGGGGATGAAGGACATGGTGCAGTGTAGTTGAAACACTGAATTTAAACTTTCTGCTCGTGACTATTTTGCTCGGATTTGTTAATTCTCATTTTCTGACTGTGCGATCTTGATAGAGTTACTTCATGTGAACCTCAGTTTTTCCACCTGTAAAATGTGGATGAATACAAGGGTTGGCAAAAGTAAGCTTACAATTGTTTGTATAGAAAAATAATACAATAATTAATATATAATAACAAGAATAAACTCGGTGTTTTGTGCACTCACAACTGTAAACCTCATTTTCCCACCCTCATATATCTACCCCCGAAAATTAATGTGAGGATGAAATGAGACAGTGTCTGGCATCATGCCTGGTACATAGTAAGTGCTCAGCATTGCCTTGCCTTTCCCCTTTGCACTACTGTCTCTCTCTTACCCCAAACTATCAGAGCCTTTTCCTCACCATGGATCATCCATAATCAGCACTTGTCTTCCTCTCTAAAACAAATGTTTGCTGCCTTCCAGGTCAGTTTGACTATCTAAATTCTGTAATACCATCTCTGAGTCCAAAGCCATTCAGTGGGGTACCCGCCCCCAACACCCCAACCTATCCGTGCCCATTTCCTCTGCCCACCTTGCCTTTTCAGGCCTTCTGTAGGATACAGTCTCATAGCTTCTCTTCACTTCTTCATTTCTCTCTGGCTCCCTCTGCCTCTTCAAAACAGTGCCAGATTTCAAAAGGTTCTGACCTGCTTTTGTCCCCACCTATCTGTCAATATGTTCCTTTTCAGGCTTTAAACAGCATTATAATCCCTCCTTCTCCAGGAAGCCTTCCTAGATCAAACTCGCACAACTGAATTTCTTTCCTTTTTTCCCCCTATATCATTGGAGGATGGACTTCCTATTTTGTTAGTCCTCACCCTACTCATACACTTTGGGTATTCATCAATCCTGATTTAGACCCTTGGTTTACACACAGTGTAAGTTCCTTAGTATCCATTAATGGTTAAGGGCCAAAAGGTATGTCCAAGTTCCTTGTAACTGTACCATAAGACAATGAGAATGTGTTCTTGGACTATAAGCCCTTACAGTGTTTTGATTGGTTCATACTCCAAAAGAACTGTATAAAGAGCTTGCATTATAGTACAAATATGTTGGTAGAATGTCCATATTTACATGTTGGAATCTTACTCCTCCTCATGTTGACAATGTTTCCCATAAGTCCGACCACAAAGTAAGCCTCAAAAGAACCTGAATAAAATGTCTGTCATTTTCAGTCTAGTTCTGTGAACACAGAGGGGATTAAAGGTCTTTTACTTAAGTGACAAAGGAAAGGAGGATAAAAAGAAGAAAAACACCAGTTCAGAATAATAGCTACATGCTGTAACTATCAACTCTAAACACGCCAGTTAAGTTAGCTCTTTATAACCATAGCATGAAGCTTTCATTATTTTTAGAGATAAGAAAACTGAGGCCCAGTACTTGAACTTCCTCAAACTGAAACAATAAACCAAAGCCTATGTGTAAAAGGCTGGTGGAGCCTGTGCTTTTAACCATCATTTAACTGTATCGTCTTGTCCAAGTGGTTTTGAGCTAGTCTACATTCTCTCCATGAAATTATATTCCAGCTCTTTAGCAATCTGAAGGCTTCCTCCAATCTGGCCCAACTTTTCTTTTCCAGAACTCGGTGCTCTCTCCTTATACCCAGTTTACCAGCCAGAATAAATATGCCTAGTTTCCCCAAAATGCTCTTGTCCTTTTTCTTTTTCTGTGCTTCCCCCCAACCCTGAAATGCCATCCTACTCTCTTCTATCTATTCAAAATTCATATTCTTTCTGACCAGTTCATTTTCAATATTCTCCATGAAGTGTTCTCTATTTTAAGCTGGGATGACTTGTTCCTTCTTGGGTGTATCTAAAACTCTTGGGTTTTGCTTGGAGTTACAAACTGCGTTGTGATTGACTAGTGACTTATCTAGTCCTTACATTCAAATGTAAACTCCTTAAAGGCACAAGTTCAGTTTAATGAGCCAGGTCAACTAACAGTGCTTACCCACTACTTGTCAAACATGTATTCAAAGGTCTGTGAATGAATGATAAAGAAAAAAGAGATGGGGGGTGGGAGAGGGAAGGAACAGAAAGAAAGATTACTTAATTTGGTGGCTCATACAAGGTCCCTGGTACTTAACTAACTCAAACCTGCTCTATGACATTAAAATGCTTTCAAAGTTCTATACATGATTTCAAAACACTTATCGCATTTAATAATATCTGTTCAATATCTATCCCTACACCTGGGAGAAATTCACACTGCTAATGCAATAATATTTTATTGTAGCACACATTTATGAGCTGCGGTATCAGAATCTCACCCAGTGCTTACAGAAGTACAATGTATTTATTCCACACATCATTTAGAGCATCCTGAACATACTGTCTCTGAGACCTATACAAGACAACCCTCAAAAACCTTTTTAGAAGTACAATATTTGAGGGATGCAAATATATATGCTCCTCTTCTCTACCATGGACATATGTGTGCGCACACGTGCGTGCGTGCACACACACACACACACAGAAAAAAAAATCCTTCAAATTACACAATCATCTCTCTTAAAAACATCCGCCAACAACATCCCTCTTCTCCCACAGGAGTGCAGGTGGGTAGAGAAGACTCTGTGCCCCCTTCAGTGAGAACAGTGTCTCAAGTGTGAGGTAATCCCATTATACTCATTGCAATTACAGGCCTGAGTCCTGAGCCTCCTGCCGACAGAAGGCTACCTCATCTTTTTCCTAATTAAGAGCACAAAATTCTTCCCAAACCACCTTCATTATTACACACAGCGTGCCTGGCTCTATCAGGCAATACCCTCACATTCTGGAAGAATCAACTGCCTCCTTCAAATCCGAGGTAACCAGCCCAGAGTTAATTATGTCAATTAAAACCTTTCCCTACACTCAGCAGATGAAGCCCACTTCACTAGAACAACAATGGGACCACAGGAAAAAGAAACCTTGGGTACAATGAAAGGTAATTAGAGATTATGCTCGGCTTAAAAACAAATGCATGCACCAAATAAATAAAAACGGGAGAAAAGTCTTGTCCAACCAAAAGAAAATGATCATGTAAGTCTTCTTAGGAAAGCATAGGCTTACTTAAAAGAAAAAAAAATAGAAATGGTGAGACAACTAAAAAGCAGTCCGATTTGTTTCCCTTGGACTGTAACATTGCTGAAATCTCAGGGAACACGAACAGATCAGAATGCAGGATTCTTCTTAGCAGACCCTACACCAGAAGGCTGTCTCTGCATAATCAGCCCGGTGACTGGGCCAGTCGCTTTCTTCTGTCCAATCTGAATTGACTTCTTTTTAAAACATTTTTTATTGATTGATTTGGTTTTAGAGAGAGAGGAAGGACAAGAGGAGAGAGACTGATTTGTTGTTCTGTTTATGCAGGCATTGGTTGGTTCTTAAATGTACCCTTAAATAAAGAATAAAAAAACGTTTTAACATTTTCTTATTGATTTTTAGAAAAAGAGAGAAAAGGAGAGAGAGAAACATTGATTCATTGTCCCAATTACTGATGTATTCATTGGTTGCTTCTTGTATCTACCCTAACAGGGGGTGGGGGGACCAAACCCACAACCTTAGGGTATAAGGACTATGTTCTAACCAGCTGAGCTACACAGCCAAGGCTGAGCTGACTTCTTCATTTAACAACAACCACACAAAGGAATTTGAATAAGGAAATTCCCAAGGCCCTTTCCTGTATTAATGTTCATTGAGGGCCACAGATCACTCTGACCTGCTCTGACCCCCACAGAAAATACCTGGTGCACTTTATTTCACTTAACACCCTCCAGCATTTTCAAATGCCTCAGTCACAGACACACTATCCAAGCAAAATCTCAGAAGCCAAAATTTACCATAAACGTGCTTCTAATCAATGAGGCCATTGCCATAGGATTTCATTCAGGCCCTCAGTATAAGCCCTGGTTTGCTCCTTACTATTTTAATGGCCATGATTCTCAAAATGGGGTCCAGGAGCAGGTGCTTCTGAAAATGTGTTAAGAATGCAAATCTGTGTTCCTCATTCTAGACCTACTGAATGCAAAACTCAGTAGAATTCAGCAACTTGTGTTTACACAAGAATTCCAGGTGATGGTGACCCACACTCAAATTGGAGAGTATTGTAAACGTTTCCTGAAGTATCTCCTTGCCTCTATTCTTGCTCATCTCTCATGCATTCTTCATTCTGCCACCAGATCAGTTCTCCTAAAATCTGAATCTGACCATGTCATACTTACCCTCTCTCTCTTTCTCTCTTCCTCCCCACCTCTCCCCCCCTCCTTAAAACCCTTCAGTGACACTGGTGTTCCGACTCTCATCAAATGAAATGCAAACTTTTTAGATGGCAAACCAAGCCTTTCGCCATCTGGCCCATCTGACCTTTCCAAAGTCATTTCTCCCCACTCCCCTGTGTGTACTCTATGCTCAGGTTATGATGAAGCTGCGGCTACTCCATGAGAAGGCCGTGCTTTTTGGTGAATTTGTGCTTTGCTCAAGCTGTTTTCTCTGCTTGGAATGACCTTCCTCACCCTGTCTGTTAGCAAACTCCTTCTCATCCTGTTAGACTCTTTCCAAGCATTATGCCCTCTCTGAGGCCTTCTCTGGCTCCATCTCTTCTTCTCTACTTCTCCCATATGCCTTTATTTTTTTTTATTTTTTCTTTATTGATTTTAGAAAGAGAGGAAGGGAGAGGGAGAGAGAGATAGAAACATTGATGAGAGAGTGTATCGATCAGCTACCTCCTGCATGCCCCACACTGGGCATTTGGCCCACAACCTGCGCCTGTGCCCTGACCAGGAATTGAACTGGTGACCTCTTGGTGCATGAGTCAATGCTCAACCACTGAGCCACACCGGCTGGGCTCTCCCTTATGCCTTTAAACCAAGTTCGGTAATTTTATTATTGCACAACTTTGATGAATATATTTGAATTGTCATGCTATATGGTAATCTACTTACATAGCTCTCTCCCTCACTAGCCTGAACTCTTTAGAGATTTGGGGAGAATACTTGGGTAAATTACATCTATTTTATTTTATTTTATTTTTTATCATTAACTGAGAATTAGTTAGGAATTTCAACTGCATTTCTCGGAGAGAATAAGTTAACTGACTTTTGAACATCTACTGTCTAGAGCACTGCTATGCTAGTGATTTCCCACTTTATCCGTTTTACGGATGTGAAAACTGACCCTCGGAGAAGTTAACCAGCTGGTAAAAGGCAAAGCTGATTCAAGTGTAGGTCTTGTAGACTCTAAAGCTGATGTTCCTCCAATCAAACTAAAGTGTTTTTCCAAATAAACTAAAAGACTGAATGAATATACACAGCTGTATCTTCTTTCACATGTTTCCACATTTTCCTACATGTAGTTTTCATTATAGTAAATAAAATAAAGATCTAGGTCATGACTGAGCTAACAGTAGGGAACCAAATATTGGATATATGAAGCCAAATATTTATGGATGTCAATTTCTTCATCTGCAGAAAAGCTGTTATATATTACCCAGAATAATTAGCTATTATTATTTGATATTAGTATAACAGCTTCTAGCCATAATGATCTGTGATTGTGAACTGGGTTTGTTGTGTTTGATTATGCTCTTTCAATTCTAGCTCAGTCAGGACACACTCATGATGCTCTCTAAAATTTATCTCATTGACTATTTGCTATTTCAACTCTGTCAATTCTTATTAGAAATGTTTTGACTGAATAAGGGTATAACATTAACCACAAGGTCCCTCTGCTCAATGCATATTTAATCCTGATTTAGATTTGTCAATCTAAATTCGCAAAGAAAACACTTGAAAACTGACTTTTTATCTTTATAACTGGTTACACACATTCTATTTTCACAATTTTACCCTTGGTTGGTGCAGCTAAACCATAACAACAGTTATCACTGTCAACGTTGTTTTACTTCAGACCCTCAAATTAATAAATGTAAAGGAAGAGTTTAATTAGCTGAAACCTAAATTGTCATTATTAATTTACTAGTTACATTACAATACCTTGTAAAACATTTATGCTGCGGTAAATGGAGTACCCACTTTCCAATGATCACGTGGCACGGCTAATTTACTACACAACTAAATATTTAATCACGAATCTTAGCAAAACTAAAGGTACTCAGCAGAAATTAAATTGCATTACTTGCAACAAAATGCTTATCATTACTTTGAATATTTTAAAGTCTTATCAATAAATAATGAAAATTTAGGCATTCGTAAGTGTTTCTGGAACACTTTTAACAGGTAGATGGAACAACTGTGAATTAATTAGTCCATTTTTTAGGAAGGCCAAATGTAGAAAATTTAAAAGTTTTTCCATTAAGACTATATATACTCATATGGGTACAGAGTTTCTGTTTGGGATGATGTTAAGTTCTGAAAGTAAACAGTGGCAACAGCTATACAACATTGTAATCACACTGGATTGTAAACCTAACAGTGGCTAACATGATAAATTTTATGCAATGTATATTTAATAACAAAAAAGAGACTATATTCCATTTTCATTATTGTTCACCTCATCCACTACACTGTAATCCTTGAGAACTGAATAGGCCATGTTCACTATCCCACCACAGCTTTCTAGCATATTGTAAGTCGCCTATCAAATTAGTAAATTTACAACTTGTGGAGATTTTTTGTCCTGCCACGTACTCAGTTAATGTCTAGTTTCCTTAAAGAAGGTGTCAATGGGAGGAAAAGGAGAAACATCTGTAACAAAAATAAATTAAAAAAAAAACAACAAAAAACCGTTCTATTTCCTAAAGACAAACTATCAGTTTAACCAGTGATAAAACTGTGTAAATTATAAATAGGTATAATATGGAAAAAGGAGGTAATAGACATTCTAGAATGGATAGTGTTAATTAGAAATGCAAAAGCAAGCCATCTTCTGGTACTTGAATGTTCTCGCATCTGTTGTACGGAAGTATCTATAACACTAAACAACAAATAGTGATGATGGATATTGATTCCTTTCCAAAAGCAGAGCTAGTGCTTTGGGAAGACAGAAGTTCATTATACTAATTAGAGGCCCTTGCCCTATCTCCTCAGAGGATGTTCTCTTGGGTAGATATCAAGGCAGACACTCTTGGGTAGATGCTTTTCAAATTAATGAGTCAACAACCTAATGGCAGTAATCCTAGCATCTCTGGTGAAAACAACTGCTTAAATCAGGGTTGCAGATAAGAGTCACCTTCCCAAAGCACCACTCCGTAGAGATCAAGGTTGCTGTGCTGGGGCAGAGTGTCGCTTGCCCATCCGTGTAGATGTGGACCACGTGATTATGAAGCAATTCAAAGTAGACCTACTTTAAGTAAAAATCAAAATTAGGGTATGGGATGGAAGAACTGGCCAACTCAGTCAAGAGGTTCCACAGACCTGCAATGCCCAACAATTTCTTTTCAATAAATGACCTGTTCCATTGTGTTTACTAAAAACACTTAGATAATGCCTGGTATATCACAAATATTTCCTCACTCAATCCTCGTAACCACTCTATGAGGTGCTATTATTTTCACTTGATAGAGGAGGACAATGAAGCACAGAAAGTTTAAGTAACTTGCTCAAAGTCCCAGAGCTAGAAGTGGAGGTGCTGGGATTCAAACTCAAAAAATCTGGATTCAGAAATATGTTGTTAAATATTCCACTCTTCACTTTCAATACATCATAAAATAAGTATTAAAAATAAAAAGAGGCCCTGATTGTGTTGCTCATTTGGTTAGAACATCATCGTCCAGATATGCCAAGTTTGTGGGTTCAATCTCTGGTCAGGGCATATACAAGAATCAACCAATGAATATAAATAAGTGGAACAACAAATTAATGTCTCTCTCTCTCTCTCTCTCTCTCTCTCTCTCTCTCTCTCTCTTCCCCTTCCTCCCTCCCTCCCCCCTCCCTCCTTCTGAAAATCAATAAGTAAAAAAGGATTTTAAAATTTAAAAAAAGTTTCTTTAAGGCATTCTTTTTTCCTAGAAGGACATTATGCATGTCCACATGTGCTACCCAACAGCGTCATCACACCAGGTGTGCTTTATTCTAATCTTGGAGAGTGAGACTCTGTGAATGAGATTTGCCAGGTGGTCTGCAATCAGGCACAATCCCACAGGTCTAGATTGCTAGGATTCAGCAAAATAGCACAGAGGGTATGGCAAGGTAGAAGAAATAAAAATGTATGTTACACTGCTAAAATACATCTAAGAGCTTACTTTAATTGTACGTACATGTTTTATTTTGTTTTTCCTAACTTATACCTGAACTTCCCCAGCACAGAGACCATGGTTTGATCATTTCTGCACCCTACATAAATCTCAGCACAGTAATGTTTGTAGTTGTGTACAAGTAAGTCTGTTCAATGTTAAGGGTTAAATAAGCATTGAATTGTTGACTGACTTAAAAGGCCACAGGTAACTAATTTACTTGAGTTTTAATTTCCTGGGGCCAGCCTGTAGTTATTCTGAAACATGGAAAAAAATATGACTTTGAAACTGTTCAGGACAATCAGATAGGTGAATTGTAAGAAACTAGAAGACAAAAAGCATATATTAATCTGAAATGTGTTTGAAGTTGTTTTATAAAAGGCATGATGTAGTTCATTGCTGCCAACAAGCACCACTTCATTATGCTACATTCCATCCTGCTTTTCTCAAAATATGGGAGAAATGACTGAAACTAAAATAAATTCTTACTTGTGTATCATATAAAACATTTCCATAAAGCATTTGAAAATTCTAGAGACATGCAAGGGGAAAAACAACTTTAATAAAATAATGGATCTTATTTGAATTAAACATGATGCTCAAAATGTTACACTTGGGGAGTTAACAGACTGTTATATGCTAAGAGATGGAAATGTCCTATAATGTCCCAAACCCTCTATAAATTAAATCTGAGGACATTAAAAACAGTGATAACAATGAAAAGAATTACTTATGGAATTAAACAGAAAACAGAAACAGATTTGTGAAGATGGTTGCCTTTAAAAATCTCAAAAACGTGCATCCTAGAAGTAATAAAGATGGTTATTTCTAAGAAATAGATCCAAAGTAGCTTCATTCAGGTCACAGCAGGAACCTCCAAAATGGCAATGAAGGCACCCACTGGTGTGGAATTGTTCTCCCAGTACCATCCTGGTGGGTGACTTTTTTGTTTTTAATGGAAGCAGGGCTCTGAAGTCACAGTGATTTTGGATTAATTTTTTACTGAAAATATCATTATAGGTTATTAACACCACCATTTAGAATATAAATACCATCAATACTTTTGTGAAAGAGAAGGAACCAATCAGCCGCTGTTTATCTCAGACGACAAGAGTAGTGCTTGAAACTTCTTGACATTTGATCATGGGAAATAAATGCAAAGCCATCCATCAGTTTGTGGGGCCACTAAGGTTCCTGCCAGAATGGATCGACTGGTATTGGAAAGATCTGAGTTCAAATCCTCAAAGTTTGGCTGCCAACAACTGATAATGGGCAAGAAACTTCCCAAACATCATGTTTCCTGCACATGTAGTTAGCTCATCTTGAAAGATGTGAGAAATAATGCAGCTCTGTGGTTAAGAATGTGTGCTTATTTTCTGGTTGCCTGGGTTCAAATCCTGCCTTTAGAACATGCTAATTGCGTGTCTCTGGACACATCAATTGACCTTGTTGTGCCTCATCTATAAAAATTTGAATATTATTTATCCCATAGGATCATTGCTAAAATTAGCTGAATTAGATGCGTAAAAGTCTTAGAATAGTGACTGGCCCATAGTAAGGACGCAATAAGTTACTATTATCATTTACAAAAGGAAGGTTCTTTTTGGTTCTAAGATAGAATGTAACATTGCATAGAGCTGTTCCTCCTCTCCCCTCTTTTTCCAAGACCCAAATAAAGCTACAGAGGTGAGGTGACATGTTCCCCAGGTGGGAGATAAGCATCTTCAGTCATTCAGCACATACCACTTCACTTCAAATGAGACATAATGTGCTTGACTGACATTCTCCAAACATAGAGAATCATTTTCTTGTGAAAACTGTGCGGTGTGTTTTGAGAGGGGGGAGGTATGGGAAATGTGGCAGATGGGGGGAAGGGATTTTTTATAAGATGATCTAAGATTTATTTATCAAAAAGGAGATAAAAAAAACCCTGAGAATTCTCTCAAAGTCAGCATATTGACAATTTTCACTTAAGATATCCTCCTCAGTAATTTTTTTCTCTGCTAACCAGCAGCAGAGATATACTTACACATCTCACTCTATAAAACCAGAGTGGGAGGGCAAGTCCCAAGGCAGTAGCAGAGTAAGAAGAATCATTAATGAAGAAGTTAGCAAAAGTTGCTTAGCATTCTTTCTAGAACTATGCAGAAAACTAAAATGAACGGGAGGGAGAGAGGAGGGAGGAAAAAAGGAAAGAGGAAGTAAGGGAGAAAATGCTGTGTTTTACAATGGACCAGATATAATATGTGCAGTTTTTAATTGGATAAAAATATTCAAGGATGGTTCTCACCATTTTTAATATATGAGATTATTAACAATTAGAGAGATGCAGTTATTTGTTCAAGGTCATCTAGCCAATACGATATTGAGTCAAATTTGAACTCCCCTCTACAGTCTTTCACTGCTATACTGTTGCTCCTGGGTTTGTCAACAAGAGGATTTACAGGATATATGAAGGAAAGGGGTCAATAAAGTTGACAAAGAACTATTTAAGGAGCTTAGAAAACAAAAGACAATAAGTCCTAGGCCTAAACGGTGTTCAGAGAAGGAGAAAGAAAAATCTTTTTCTTATTCTCTCAAACCTTTGCACGTACCACTCTCCTCTAACTCCAAAAAATTGTTTCCTCTCCCACACAGCACATCAGTGTTTACCCTTCCTGTGCTAAGGAATCACCAATGTTTCTCCTGCTAAATGAAATAGTTTGATACTGCTTTGGGAGTGAACACCATGGACACTGACTTCGTGCCTCGGACAGTGTTCATTTCATCATACCTAGCTGTAAACTCTTGTAAAAGTCAGAAGCCCTCCTCAGCAGAAACTTTCTTTCACAGTCAATATTGAGGAACTGTGGAGTGAAAGGTATGGAAAGCAAATCAATTCTGTTTATAACTCAGTAACCTAGAGTAACAAATTGGTGTGTAAGAAAAGAGTAATATTTGATAATTTTTATTTTATTTATTTTTTATTCTATCAAGTTTGCTAAGTGAACAGTTAGCATTCCCCTCTCTCTGGATTAGACCACAGAATATGAAGACAAGCACAGTGATCCTCCAAAAACAGCTCATCCCTTCTCTTCACCCTCTACTTCTTCCCTTTTTTCTTATTATATTGCTAATTTTAATAACTCCTCCTAGTTTCTTCACAAGAACAGATGATGTTGACCCTGTAGAGGCTGTGTATTAGTTATAACTTACATGCTTAGGATAAAAAAGAACGTATAATTGGTTATGCATTTCTCTCTAACAATGATACCGTGACCCTGGAAAATCACTCCTCATTGAGCACCTTCATATACAGCAATCATGGTATCATTGTGTATCAGTCTGCTCGGGCTGCCATAACAAAATATCATGGACCAGGTGGCTTAAACAACAGAAATGTATTTCCTCCCAATTCTGGAGGATGGGCAGTCCAAGGTACAAGTTTTGGCAGGGTTTTATTTCTGGTAAGAACTCTCTTCCTGGCTTGCAGATGGTCACCTCCTTACATGTCCTAACATCACAGAGGGAAAGAGATCTCCCTTTCCTTATAAGGCCCCCCATCTTATCAGATTAGACCCTCACACCCCCAATCTTATCAGATTAGAACCTCACTACTATCATCTCATTTAACCTTAGTTATTTCCTAAGCACCCCGTTTCTGCATCTCTACATACAGTTGGGGACTAGGGCTTCAATATATGAATGTCAGAGTGGGGGGAGCAAAATTTAATCCACAGTAGATGGGATGGGAATTCTCTACTTAACTAGAATTTTTAGATTAAGAAGGTACAAGAAACAAACATTCAGGCACAAGCATAAGCCTGTCATCTTTTGTCACATAGGACAAAAGAGCTGGAAAATGTCAGAGTTTGATGAATTATTATTGTGGTTGAAGAGTACTCTAGTATTTTGATGGCTATTGCTTGTTGCACTTCATTGTTAGTTGCATGGAGAGTGGAGAAGAATGAGAACCAGAGCTTCCAACCCCAGTGCTAGAAAATGCCTCACATCCCCTCTTCAAAGAAAATGAGCAGTAAAGGAAGAAAATCCCCGAATGTCTCTTCTCTTATTCCCACTTTAAAATTAGGTAGATTCTCCATTATATTCTTCTTACTAACACTTAAAGACCTTGGGTATGTATCCATTTGACATTAATGTTCTTAGTTTTCTTAGTGCTAAGCTTTGTGCTAGGTGCCAGGAACACAAGCATGAATGAGATCAAATCTTTCCCTTAAAGGACTCTGCAGTCTTATAACGAAACAGAATTAGAATCAGAGACTGCTAGAATGGAAGGATTCTGATTGCATGTGAAAAACTCAGGCCCAGAGAGATGAAGAGATTTAGCCAACGTGGCAAGCTTGTTGGAACAGCACCTGTTAACAGATAGGCCTACTGACCCCAGTTCCAGTCTTTATTCCTATACAGCCCAGAGTCCTCCATCCAAGTCAATCATTCAACCAGGATTTATTTAGACCTACTGTTTGCTGACTGAATGTGACAGAGTTTACAATGGTTTAACCATTTAATTGACTAATTTAAAGAAATACGACTACCTCTGATGAAATTATTAGCAAATATTGTAAGGTCTTATCTAAAATTGAGATGGTTTCTCTATTAACCCCATAAATATAATGCATATGCAAATAAGATGTGTACATTATCTGATTATCAAATTTATTTTTACAATGGTCATCATGGTTGAGCTAATCTTGCTGGATAGAAAAGTTTTCCCTTCTACTTTCATCATTCAGTATAATGCCATAGAATATCAGGTAGATGAAGACTGTTCTGAAGGTATATTGAAAACAAAACCATTTTTCAACTAAAGTTCTGTAAACTGGACTGAAGGTAGATTCTCTGGACATCTGATTCCTGGAGGATCTCCAATGAGAAATCAGGTCTTATTTCCAACTGCACAATTACCCAACAGAGATGAGGTCAATTAGATAAGAAGATGGCTGCTGTGTTGGTCTATCTCTTCTCCATATTACTGGCTCACCCAATCCATCAAAAGTTTAAGAGCACATGGTCTGAGTGGTTTGGGTGATAGTCTCGGGATTTGACCAGACCTGTCTCTGAATGCTGGTTCTGCTACTTAGCAAATTCCCTAACATCTTATACCTCAGCATTTTCATCTGTAAAATGAGTACTAATAATAGGTTAATTTAGAAGTTTGTAGTGAGGATTAAATGAGGTGATACATGTAAAGTGCATGTCATAGTGCTTAAGTAAACTTCTCAATAAACAGGCATTACTATTATTAATAACAATTCTACAGTGGTTTTGTGACTTGCTATCATCTTCTCCAGGCTACTCCCTCCCCACTTTATTTTAGCTATTTCTCTGATCCTGTCCTTTCCTTTTGTCTCTCTCCCTGTCCTGCTAACAACAGTGCCTTGTTCTATGCCAGGGTGGACAGCAGGGTAGGGACCTCAGAACAGGTGCTACTTACTGTCCATTTTGCTGCGTGATTCACCTGCCAAGTGACAGGGAAGAACTGCGGGGCTGTATTCAGCATGGATAAACACCTGTCCTCTGTATCACCACAGCCAGATAGATACGGCTGCTGAGCATGCTACTGCCCATGACCAACTGCTCTCAAGGACTCAGAACGCACTAAGAAAGGGACCTGAGTGGATAATCTATCCATCCCTCGCTCCAGGTCAGGCTACTCCGACAGATGAAGAAAGATTCTATCATGCACTGAAGAGTGAAGAGTCTTTAACATCTTAATGTTTCTTCTTATCCTTAAGCTAAATTTCAGATTTTGTATTTAAATTCTCTTTTTAAATGTATCCTTCATAAAGAAAAAGAAACTTGATATCTAACTCATTGTAAACATACATCATGTATACAGAATAATATACAGTATTAAATAATTTAGAGTATTCTGTATGTATATGTGTGAACATACACACATATACATACAGAGTATTATTTACTGGTTAAGAGCTTGAGCTCTAGAGTCAAACATGGTGTGTGTCTAATCCCAGCTACCTACTGGTGATGTGTTTTTGCTCTAAAAACTAGTCATAATAATCTCACCAGAACCTTGTATTAGCACAGTTCTTGACTCATAGAAAGAATTCAATGAAAGTTAACTATTGTTGTTGTCATCCAGACACATAAATATATAGTGAGAATCCAGTAGGCTTCTTAAGCTTTCTCTTCTGTAATCTAAATGGCTATTCAATATAAAGCTTTGGTACATTTACACAATGGAACACTATGCAGCTGTAAAAAAAGAAGGATCTCTTACCCTTTGAGACAGCATAGAGGGACCTGGAGACTATTATGCTAAGCTAAATAAGCCAGTCAGAGAAAGAGAAGTATCACATGATCTCACTTATATGTGAAATCTAATAAACAAAATAAACTGATAAATAAAATAGATCCAGAAACATGGAAGCAGGAACAGACTGACAAACCTCAGAGGGAAGGAGAGCAGGGGGGCGGGAAGAGATAAACCAAAGTACTTATATGCATAAATAACATATGCATAACCAACGGGCACAGACAATAGTGTGGTGAAGGCAGTGGAGGGGGCAAGAGTGGGGAGGAGGAGGTCAATGGGGGGGGGGACATCTGTAATACTTTCAACAATAAAGATAAATTTAAAAATAAATGGCTATTTGATTATTATTTTTAATTTGTTTTTTCAATTTCATTTCCCTTCTATTCATTTACCTTTCTAAGTCTAGAATAGGACATATAATACCAGTTGAGTCTGATCAGCTTAGGATAAATGTGTAATATATTTTAGGATTATCTACTACATTTCCCTATGCCAACTAATATGCTTCGAGAATAAAAGTGATTTGATAGCAAGTGTATAACCTTTAAACACTTTATTTATATTAACTCATTTTATCCTTAAAATAAATCCATTCATTATTCATTCTTTCAGCTATGCCATACTTCATTGGTTCTAAAAATATATTTTTTCACATTTTAACATCTCTAAAATCAAGATGTGTCTTGCAATTGATGACAAGTTATAGTTCTATTGACAAACTTTTTTCTTAATAATACATAAAATAATGGTGCATCTTGCAACTGATGACAACCTAGAGTCAATGAAATGGAGTATGACAGACAACCATGTTACAGGTATTCTTTTAGGCCCAAGAATTTAGTGAACAAGCTTGAACAGTCCTTCTTTCAGAGAGTCCATTCTAATTAGGAAGACAAAGAAATAAAAGATGATTTCAACATATGTACAACTGCTATGGGAGCCCATGAAGATTGATCCTGGGCTTGTAGGGGTCAGGGAAGGTTTTCTAGTATGGTGATGTTACCTAAATTTGGAGTGCAATTAGTAAGGGGTATGTACAACTAGTCTGTGGTTTGATTGTCAGCTAAACAGCATAAGCAAAATCCTAGAAGCTGAAAAAATCATGGGACAGTCGGGGATTTGAAAGTAATTCAAAATGGATTTAGAATATCCACAGAAGAAGGACAAGGTGAGGGCAGAAAGGAAGGCAAAGGTCATATCTTGATGGACCTTGCAAACCATGTTGAATGGCATCCTGAGGACTGTAGGGTTCTACTGAAGCATAGGTATCATGTCTGCTTGACAAATGAGAAAAACTGAGACCTAGAGTAGCCAAATAGTTGGCTTCATGCTGATAGCAAAGAAAAGGACTAATTTAATTCCCTCCTCTAAAACCTCACCTTAAGCCAGATGCTCTTTATGTTATATCAGGGTTACCCAGGACATGCTTCTCTCATTGGCTATAGTGCCAGCAAATACATTACTAGATTGTCCTTCACTTTGGTTTTATTAAATTAATATGTTTGGTTCAGATGGGAGGAGGGTAGAACCAATGTGTTGGTTCTTTGAAAATTATTTAAGGTGCATGTGGCTTAATGGCAAGATATTTGGGTTCAGTTACATCACTCATAGGTTATATATCACTGCCAAGTTCATTCACAGTTGTGTCATTAGTTGATGGATATTGATGCTGGTCTTTTCTAAATGCATCTTGCATTCACTTTTCATGATGTATGATTAAAAGATTAATATAAATAAATACAAGAATTAAAGAAGTAACACTAATAGGGAAGTAAAGGTTCACAATGTCTTTATATTCTTGCATATTATTATGCCAACAGAAATTGCATTTGAATTTATCTTAAAGCTTTTCAGCTGCCCTTTCAGAGTCATACAATCTTGAGATTTACTAAATTAAGCAATTTTAGTTGAAATGTGACATAAAAGCCCTAATAGGAAGACACTAACTTCGAATTAATTACACAGGGTCAAAAGAAAGAAAGAAAGAAAGAGTAATTATTTGAATGAAGATATTCTATCTTAGCCAGGCAGTCTTGACTCATATTATCACATTTTTAAAACATTGGTTCTCAGGATTTGTTGTTAGGCACAAACTGTCTTTTTAATGAAAGAATAACAAGAAGCCCTTTGCTTTGCTTTTTTAGAAAAAGGACAATGTGAATCACCTAATATCTTTGACTCACTCGAAAAGGGAGTGCATCTACAACTGATAAAACTGAGGTCCTTTTTGATCAAAGACATCTTTAGTTTCCATAGGATAAGCAATGAGCACAAGTGCCAATGCTTAGGTCATGATGATATGGCAATTACCAACTATTTAAAAAAAAATAATAGGTGCCAAAATGATAGCTTGCTACACTAATACAACTGAAGAGGACAAAGAGTGTAAAGTCTTTTATAAAAGAACAGACAACTGTCTATTCAAGACAGTTTAGAAATAGTCTTATCTGAAGTAAGGAGGTTGAGTTATAGGGTCAGTAACTTTGATTCTGTAAACCTCATGACTTTGGGACTTTCATATCAAAAGACAGGGACAAGATAAGGAGTAGTGAACTTTGTGAACACAAGACCAGTGAATGATAGGGGGACAGAAGAGAACCCTAGAGACTCAAGGACTCATTTTTAGACTGGTAAACTTGGGTTCAAATACCAGCACTGATAGTACCAATTCTGTGACCTTGGATTAGCTACTCTTCTCTCTGGAACTAAAGAAAAACAATTTCTACATGATAGAATTGCCATGAAGATTAAATAAAACTCTATGCATAAAGCAAGTGATGCATAATGTGTGTGAATAGAAATTACTGTTAATATTATTATTTTTTGTGGTTATTATTACATCCTATGTTTCTATTTAATTCTATTGGCATCAGATGAAGTAAACAGTAGTCCAGGCAACCATGAATAAGTCACACTGCATGTTTAGGGGTGGCATTTAGGCTTTCACGTTCCCAATTAGCTTTTCAATTAACCCCAGCCCTGAGGAATATACTTCCCAGACCATATCTGAATGCTAAAATAAGACTGATAGACTATTACGAGTGCAAGTTGTTTTATTAGAGTAGGAGGAATAAACCATGCTACCTATTGCAAAAAAGAATTTGACATTTACAGACGATACTAAAACAAAATCACAATCACTGACTGTGACACAGATTTATACCCCCCAAAACTAAAATATGCTCTAACTCTACCAATAATTCTTTCACATTTAAATGTACTAGTCATTTTCTAAATACAACTCAATAATAATCTTATTTTATTCATCTTCCTTCATTTTACAATAAAGCATGACAATAGCACTTTACATCCCCCTCTGTGTTTGCAATTATATGATCTCTGATGTTATAGTAACACTTAATATACATGTATTCAGTTTGCAGTATCATTTTTTAACTGTCTTCTCAGTTAAAGTATATTACCAACCCCTTTTTACAAATGCTAATTCACAATAGTTGGCTTAAATAAGTCATGTGATAAAACTAGGTACACAGAATAAATAAACTATTTCCATTCATCAAGCACCAGCTGAGGGCCTTCATTGTTTAAGGCAACACACCTTTTAATTTAGCCCAGGAACTCTGTGAATACAAATTCCATGGGGGAAACAAAACACCCAAAACGCTCTTTTCTTGTTAGTTATCATCACCTAGTGTTCAAAATTAACTCCCCCTTGCTCCCCTGGCAAGGGCAAGGGCATTAGAAATAATAATTTTTAATTTGGTCTTTATCACTCAGAGGACAAAACTTCAGTTCTCTAATGTTGATTTCCATAGTTTCTAAGATAAATAAAGAATCTAAAACCTTTAATCCCATTCAGTTTCTTCTCCCCTGTTCTAAGAATTAGCCATCACAGAAAGGAAAGGGAGTTATCAGAGTCCCCCTACTAGCTTCTTCCAACATTCAAGAAACAGAAGCCTGTGCTACTTCATTACATCAACATCCTTTTAGGTCCCATGCACTGAATTTCATAGAGCTGCTTTTCTCCACATTCAGGCCCAAGCCTGAATTAAGTGTCCCTGGGACATGCAACTTTTCTTCTCATACTAATTTGGCAAAGGCATTATCTCCCAGTGGCTTTCAGAGCCATCTGTGGTTCCTGACTGTCCTCTCATCCACACAACCTATAATTTTCATAGGAAGAAGGCACTTTTTCAAAACATTTGCTCCAGTAAAAAACCTACTTACAACTCTCTCTCCTTAAAAATTACTAGAGAAGCAAAAACAAAACAAAACCCTCCAAACACAACTGTTTAATATAAATGGTGCTAGTACATGACAGTTAGGTTTGCAGTGTTGTACCTGTGATATATAGGGAATGGAAAAGGATCAGGTCTGCCCTACTCTTGCCCCCCTTCCCCCCAACAAATGCCACTCAGTAAGAGTTTGTTACCACACTACCATCTTCGGATCTGCACATTCTAAAAGGCTACAACACTAAAGTCAGAACTCCAATGATGTTTTCTCTTCTCACACTACAAACAGTTGCTTCTTGGCTTATCACTGGATTTTTGTTCATGTTATCAACATTCCTACTCTGAAGAAACAAACTGCAAGTTCAAGTGAAGGAAGCATTGCAGTTGAGAGGGAGGACTGTGCCACAGGCCAGAAAACCCATCTCTGAATCAATCTCACGAGTCCATTTAAGACGGAAAGAACACTAGACCAAAGGCTGCTTCCTCAGAGTAATATGAAAAAAATCTCCATTTCCTCTAATTTGGTTACCTTTGGAAATTTTCCCAACACCTATCAAATTGGATACATACAAATTATCTAAATAAGACAGTTTGACCAATGCTCTGAAACCATTGGACAAATTAGAGATATGAGCTTATAATTCATTTTAGGATTTACAGGCCATTTAAATTTCTTAGAGAATGCTATCTAGTGAGGTAAATCTGCATAGAGGTTTTCGTGAAACAACTAGTCATGCTCAATAAAAGAAATACAAAGCTATCCTCTGAGTGGCCATGACTATCCGATTACAAATACAATTCTTGCTCACTGTATACACTTTTTAAATGATGGCTTTGTTGAATTGAAAAAATACCAGGCACCCCTGTGGAATCTGGTCAGTGTTATTCTGAGTCCCAAATATGTGCTCCTAGGACACAAACTGGGACGCAAGTACTGGAGAAACACTCAAGGATTTATCATGCCTCCTTCAGAATCAAAGATTGTAGTCATAAAAATAATGCAGTATAGCAACAAGTTTACTAGAGAGCTCTCTGAAGAAGCAAAATGTTCAGCTGCTCAAATGTTTTCACCCTGTGTCATTTAAAGGAAAATTAAGTCTCAATTGGTGATACCATCAGATATTTTGAATAGCCAACGACCCTACTTAGCTCCAAATGCTCCCCTCCTAAGGAGCTAGGCTCCAGGAGTCACCCCTTCTTTAAGGGGCATGGGCTTTATCCCCAGCAAGGCAAGCTCTCATCCCAAGCTAATCAAGGCTGCGTCTGTGCTCAGACTAGCTGCCCAGAGCAGGCAACTGGCGAGCGGAAAGGTAATCTTCATCCCTACTCACTCCATACCTTTTCAGATTTCGCCTTCCTGGCGTTGTGCACGAACCTGCGACCCAGTTTCTTGGCGTACCAGATAGAGGCGAACATAGCGAGGCCGGGAAGAAATTCACAATGAAGCTGCCGCACACACGATCTCCCACCTCGGCTCAGAGACAAACGGATCGGGCTGGAGCTGTCACTTGCAGGCTGTTGCTTTCTCAGTTCTTGTCATGCTGGTTAGCTGAGGGAGAGGGTGGGAGGAGGCACGGGGGTGGGGGAAGCAGTCCTGTTTGGCCAGTCTGCAGGTATATTTACATCCTACCAGCAGGAGGTCCGGGCAAGTCCGCGCTGCCTTCCCAGCCAGCTCTCACTACCAGTCAGCTAAGTATCTGTCTGCAGTTCTTGGGCACGGTCACCACCCAAACTCCGTGTGTCTGGAGGAAGGGAAGCCGCAGTCAAGCGGTCGGAGGCGGCTCACCTCCCGCCTAGGCTCTGGCAGGCAGTTACACTCCTCGCTTGGCTTCCCTCTGTCTTGACTGTACGTGCTGGCGGCACTGGCTGAGGCAAGACAGACCCCACATACAGCCTCCCAGGTAAATCAGCCAATACTAGAGCTGCCAGGCACCAGGGAGAGCCAGGGCCACCGGGAACCTGGCCTGCCGGCACAAACAGGTGTCTCCAGGGCCTGTTTGTTGCTCTGATCCTCAGAGAATATAATGGGGCTGCTAGGGTGGCTGGGGGGAATCTTTCCCTAACCCTCTCCTCAATTCCATTTTGTCCAAGGAAAGTCACCTCTGCTCATGAGCCAGCCTTATCCATAGCTTACAAGGGTAACGCTTTATTTTTTGGAGACTGGCCTGGGACAGAGCACCAAGTGAGTGGGATGAAGTGCCCTCTCCAGTGCTCCAATAAAGGTCCTTAAGTTTTCAAACGCATTGCTTCTGCCTCTAAAGCAACAGGGGCCTCTCTTTGAACACAGGCTTTCAGAATGGGGACTAGGGAATGGAGAGGGGCTTAACTCTACCTTTAAACTAAAATAGAGCAATCCATTCTCTTTTTAAACCCTTCCGTTTTGCAGTGATAGCCAGAGTCACAAGCAGGACTATGGTATCACTTTTGGGAAGGTATATTTCCGATTTATGGCAGCTCTTAAACCACGCTCCTCTGAAGAATTTTTACGTTTGAGTCTACCATTAAGTGCTTTCAATTTTAATTATCTTTGTTTTTTTTCCCCCCAGTGAAAGAGCACTTAAGCCTTTTACCCAGAATACTAGAAAAAAATAAAATAAAATAACTGGAAAATCTTCCATCTAGTGACATACAAACAGGACTCAATTCAGTAAATGTTTTCCAGCTGATCTGACAGAAGTGCCCAAAGAATGTCAACATGCTCACAGATACTTGGAATCGAACTCCCTTCTCTCACCACATGTCCCCTGAGGTTTTACCCCCAAAGAGGTTGAGTCTTCAGTCAACAGAATACTGTTTGAAAAGGTATATTGGATATCCTCGTTGGCAACTGGATAATAGGCAGTATGTGATAGGACAGTGGTAGTCAGAATTCAGGTCCCTGTTAATCACTAAGGTAACTCTGGTGCCTAGAATAACGCATAGCACAATGCATTCAACGCGTGTTTGCTGAATGAAAGGATAATCTGCGTTCTAACTCTGGCCCTGCTCCTAACGTGTTTCCTTGTTCTGAGTTTGATTTGCCTCATCTGTAAAGTTAAGAGAATTGGCAGACGATTTTTAAGCTCCCCGCCCCCCCCCGACTTATGAGTGTATAATTCTGTGTATGCCTCTTCCTGCGAGTATTGAACAGAACTGTCTGGTGCTCACCAGAGGCATGGACTCTGGGATAAGGACTCAGTGTTCTGAAAAGCCAACAGTGGCACCCTGGGGGCAGCCCAGATCCTCCTGCCTTCTGCAACATGCCACCTTGGATTTGGTTTGGCCATCAGCTCTTTCTGTTGCTCTGTACTTTCACGTCTAGGAACTGCACTTTTCTTTCATTTCCTTTTGACACCTTTAGACAACCCCTGTGCGAAATTCCCCACATCACACCCTACACTCTTTGGAGGAAAAGTGCCACAGAAATTCAACCAATAAATAAATGATAACTCCTGCTTGGTTTTCAAAGAACCACTCAGCAGGAACACACCTTCCCTAAGATTGTTGAGATGCTAAAGGCATTTGTTATTTCTGTGCACAAGTTTTCCTGAGCCATGTTGTAGCTGAAAGACTATTCAGTTAACAGAATAAAGTAGATAAGAAGGAGAAGGGAAGTGGTTCTCCCTAAATTGATGAGTTAAAAAAAAATTGTTAACATTTTAAGATGGAATCAGACAGGAAAGAGGTGAGAGGAAAAAAAAAAAAAACCCGCTGAGCTTTCAAACTACTGATATTAAAGGGGTAATCAAAGAATGATAATTTACTCTGATGGGGCTGCCAGATCATAAAATAATTTTTGCACTTTCTTCACAAGTTAAGATTTCCTAGGTCACTAAAACTGGAGCCTGGAGAGAGCTTTGATGTGCAATTGTTTTGTTGGTTGGTTTTACTTTTATATTAAACTTTAATGACCTTTTTCACACACCTGACCCAAAGCCTTTATAAACTTTTACAGGCTGGAATTCTGAAGAAAATAGATTGTTCTGCCAGCTAAGATTAACTTAAAAATAACAATAACTACTGTCCTTAAAATAAGGAGTTTGAGGTAGAAAAGGCAGTGTGGAGTAGGGCATTTGTAATCAGGGCCCATGTTTATGTCCTGCGAATGCTTAGCACAATGTAGATATTCAGAATATATCTGCTGAATGTGGCTATGACAAAGGAAAATCCACAAACTTTAAAGACAAGGCGAGTCAATAGAAGCATATCTATAAATTTTCCGTTGTAAACGTTTTTTGAAAGCTGGGTGCCATTTAATGAAGTGATACCATTGCCTTAGTCAACATACCCCTTTTCCCTGGGGTTCTGCACAAATGTGCCTGCTACAGAGACAGTGGCAGCTGCCTATCATAAATCCTCATGGTCTCTAACCATTACTCTCCTGATTGAGATAAACAACTTTTGCAGTTGTGCTGTGTAGGGAAAACTAGTTTTTCAGATGCGTTCCATCTGTATATCATCACTACCTGGACAGACTGCTTCCTTTGTAATTTCATTTTTAATACTTCTCCTATGACAGAAACCTCACAGTACAGCTGAGTTTGAGATGCAACATTAATCCTTTTAAGCAGCTTTGGGCTCATGCCTCAACACACACACTGGGTGAGCCTCCTCTGAATTCTCAAGGTAAATGCAATGCTTAAATCAAGCTATTAAGTATTGTACAACATTTTCTGCCTGGCACATGAACAATTTTCTTTTAAAAATCATCTAGATATATCATAGATAATTATATAAACAGACTAAACATTAACCCCAAGAAACTATTATCTGCTAGCTTGAAAAGTATCTGGGATAGGTGTTTAATATACACCAAAGAAGATGCAAGTTAGAGACATAAATAAGCTAATGTACAAAACTAATAAACATTCAAATATTTGTTTGATTTTTGTGAATATCTGATATACATATTTGATAGCCTTTTGGTTTAACATCTGATATCGGTCCATTATTAAACACACAGAATTTATTACTAAAAATTATAGACATAATATGTAACTTCAGTTCAAAGAAATGCCAAGATATTAATGTTAGTTACCTCTGTAGAGAGTAAAGGGAAGATTAAAAAAAAAACAAAAACAGTTCCAGCCATGCCAACATGGCTCAGTGAATAGAGCGTCATTCCATGGACTGAGAGGTTCTGGTTGGATTCCCTGTCAGGGCACATGCCTGAATTTTGGGCTCAATCCCCAGTACTGAGCGTGCAGGAGGCAGCCGATTAATGTTTCTCTCTCTCTCTTCCTCTCTCTCTAAAAAATCAATAATAAAAAACATATTAAAAAAATACTTCCTTTTTGCTCTATACATTGTGTATTACTTGAGTCTTCTACAATGAGAATATATTCATGTTATTACTTGTATGATTAAAAAGGTAAGCAATACTTCTCCATAAAAATGTATTGATTATTTACTTTATATCAAACACAGAAGACCCCTAAATGAATAAGATATAATCCCTCCTCTCAAAAAGTCCTATATAGTTGGGTAGTTGTATAAAGAAATACATTTTAATGCAGAATGGCATTATAATAGATATGTGAAAATTATGTGGGAGCTCAGGAAAAAATTACTGTTTTTTTTGTTTCGATGTTCTATAAGCCCAATAATAAATGTTATCTGTAAAAAGTATGATAATTACTGTGAATGTATATAAAAAACAAAGGAATAGCTAAGTCTCTGAATGTTTTATCTGCATAGACAATAGAAAAATATTTATTATAATTTTATGTCTATACACCAAAACCACTGTGTACAAACTGACCCATTTGCAGATAGGTATATTTCTGCCCCAAAAAGCCGACCAGCTATGGGCAGTGCACCAAGATGTTTGAGTCACTACAAATACAACCCCATTGACTCTTATTATATAGGCTAAACCGAACTCTTTTTTCCTGCTCTCAAAATAAAAACAAATTGTTGGATCTGGGAATATCTCATGTATCCTTTTTTTCAAATGTTTAATCATGATATACTTATGCACCCAGAGCTGTGACAAGTTTCATAGCACTCACCACCCATATATCTACCAACCAGATTTAATAAATGTTAACATTTTGCCATATTAGATTCAGATTAATGTTAAAAAAATAAACTCTTCATAATATAGTCAAAGTCTATCCACCCCACCTCACCTCAAATTCATCTCAAAATAATTTCAGTAAACATGCTTGTACCTCTCTCTTTAAGCACGACTTTAAGTAGCCACTTCAAAATGTAATTGATGGGTCACAGGGTATGTCCATCTTGAACTTTTATAACAAATTTCTCTCCAATTTACATTATTAGTTTTTTATAGGAGTCCTATATTCTAGATGACACAGTATAATCATTCATAAAATTTCCCCAAACATAATGCATAATGTTTAGCTCCTTGTAGTTTTGATGTGCATTTTAAAAAAAATTACTGGTGAGATTTAGCATCTTTTCAAATGTTTACAGGCTATTCTAACTTTCTTCTGTTCTTAATTTTTGCCCATTTAAAAATTAGGTTCAAAGTATCCTTCAACAGATGATTGGATAAAGAAGATGTGGTAGATATATACAATGGCATACTAATCAGCCGTGAGAAAAAAATGAAATACTGCATTTTAACAACACGGGTGGACTTTGAGATTATTATGCTAAATGAAATATGTTACTCAGAAAAGGCTAAGAACCATATGATTTCACTCATATGTGGAATATAAAACTGAAACTCATAGACACAGACAATAGTATGGTGGTTACCAGAGGGAAGGGAGGTGGGGATAAAAAAGGGAAAAGGGGGCCAAATACGTGGTGATGGAAGATGATTTGACTTTGGGTGGTGGGCACACATACAGTGTACGGATCATGTATCATGGAAATGCACACTTGAAACCTATATAAACACATTAGCCAATGTCACCCCAATAAATATAATAAAAATAAAATAAATAAAAATTAGTTATATTTTTCTTATTGATTTACAAAAAATATTTTATGGATTCTGGACACTAATTCTGTATTTATTCTGTAATTTATTACATACACTGAAAATACCTGTACCCAACTTCTGACTTGTCTTTTAAAGTCATTGTATGTTATTACAGGGTCCTCATGAAAATTTAAATGGTACAGAAATTATCAACATTTTCCTATATGTGTGTACATTTTTGTATCTTAAGAATTATTTCCCTATTCTGTTTATAAATATATCATCTTTTATTTGCTCTTGAACAGTTTTTTTTTTTTTTTTTACAAATGTTCAATTAATAAAATTATGGTGTGAGATGGGAATCTATGTTTCCCTTTATATATGGCAATTGCCTTCCTTCCTTCCTTCCTTCCTTCCTTCCTTCCTTCCTTCCTTCCTTCCTTCCTTCCTTCCTTTCTTCCTTCCTTCCTTCCTTCCATTTCATTCTATCTTTTTGCTGGTATATAAAAATGTTATCCCTTTTTCTTTCTGACTTGTAATGCTCTTAAATCGTATGTCTATATCATATGGAGTACGCATATCATTGTTCTGGGCTCTTTTGTCATTGTTCTATTTTTATTTACCTGTGCCAATACTACATTATCTTGATTACTTTACTTTATAAAAAATATTGATATCCCAAAGACTAATCATCCTTTTCATTTGACCTAACTTTTCAAAATTTTTATAAAGTTGTAAATACAATTTATGTTATTTTTTATAGTATTTAGTACTATGCTGTGTAGTGTATATCCCTCAACTATTATAGTAATTCTATTCCTCACCAAATCAGTCATTATTATTATCACCATTATTTATGTTTCTTACAAGTAAGTTTACTCAAAATAACTGCACATGCTATCAATTCATTTTCTCATCATTAATTTTAGCAGTCTAACACTCCTTAAGTTTCTTCCTATCAAAGTACATATTTTAATAGTTATTTCTGCAAGAATTTGTGATGGTTAAACATACTCCGTTTTTTAATATTTTTTCTGAACTGTCTACATTCACCTTAGAGTTTGAAGGATAGCATAGGTAAACACAGATTTCTAGATTGACAATTATTTTCCCTCAGCACTTTGACGATATTTCATACGGTCTTCTGATATCTATTTTTTTGACAAGATGTCTGCTGTCAATCAAATTGCTACATTATAAAAATGTCTCTTCTAGGTTTGTTTGAAGTTTTTATTAATCTTTGTTTAACTGTAGTTTGACTACAATCTTTTTTTCTAAAATTTTGCTTGGAACTCATTATCATTCTTTACTCTGATGAGTTATTAAAAGAACTGTCATTATATTTTCTAATAGTCCTCTTTCTCATTTTCTCTGTTGTCTCCTAAAATCCTCTTATATTTTTCCTGTACTATTTTATTATACCTAACTTATTGCTTCAGATATCTTCTATTTGTCTCCTTCTGTGTTGTGCTGTTTTCATAGTTACATCCTCAGATCCAATTACTATTTCATTTTAAGTTTTAATCTACTGTTTTACCTAACTACAAATTACTAATTTTCAATAAATTATTATATATTTTTTAGTTTCTAGAGGATATTGTGTGTTTGTGTGTATATATATATAGATATATATTCCACCCAATCTTTTATCATGGTGTGTTATTCTTTTATTAAGATTTTTATTCCTTTTTCTGTTATATTTTTTAATTTTAAACATTTAATTTGTAGTCTTGGTCTGATACTCTCATTACCTAAAATTTTGGAAGTCTAATCCTGCTGCATCCACTCATGGTGCATGGTTTCTGGATATCATTGTACATTTTTTTTCCAACATCTTCTTTGGTGAGACTTTACTTCCTGTGAGAGCCTCGGGGACTTCACTTGTGCAACTGTCCATACAGACTAAGTTGGCGCATATGCTAGTGGCCCAGAGATTGCACTCGTCCAGAAGCCATTTCATTTTAATTCTTGGTTTAGTATTCTCCCTACACAAAAGGGTTAATTTTTTTTTTTTCTCTTTTTTCCCTCATTTTAGAAATGTGTTTTCTTATTGTGTCTCCGGTATAACAAATGAAGTTTTTTTAGAAGCCTTTTCATGAAATGAGAACACTTTTAACTTTTCACTTATTTGCAGGGATTTCAAGGTCATTTCTCCTCTTTGGGTGCTTCTATGGTCAACTATCCTGCTCTGTATGAGCATAAAAACCTCACGGGCCTTCATTGAGTCCCATACACCCTGGGATACCATAGTCAGCTCACAAACTCACTGCTCTGGCCATCATTGCATTAACCCAAAATCAAACTGGAGAATTTCATTGGCTTGCACATGAGGTTTAGTGTTTGATAAGCATTTCTGGTAATAGTACATATAAAATTTATTGTGAAATAATTCATGCAAAACAACGTGGTGAAGGCTGGTGGGGAGGGGAGTGGGGTGAGTGGAGGGAGGCAAAGTGGGGGAAAATAGGGAACAACTGTAATAATGTCAACAATTAAAAAAAAGAGAGGGATTCTGGGAAAAACAAGAAAAAGAGACTCTTAGAAATCACCTAATTGAAATGTTATTCAAAAGTCACCATTATATAATAATTAATTACCTAAAGTTAGCAGTGAGATAGATCACCACCACATCTGTGACCTTGGACAAGCAATGGCAAGTGTATAAAATAGGGTGATAATGGGAACCATTGTGTTGATTATAAGTATCAAATATGGTAATATATGCAAACTTCTTACACCTGTACCTAGCATACATTATGGATGTAATAAAAAGTCATTTTTATTTTAATTCATCCTCTAATCTTCAGAGAAGATAAAAAGCACAATAGTTGAGACAGAAAATGTGTGTTTAATGTTATGAAGAAGTAGAGAATGCTTCTTAAAACTCTCTTTATGCTTGTATTTAACCCCCTTCACTGTAGGGTGTCTACCTTCACTTTTAAGTCTTTTCCTCTTTTTTATTCCATTAGTGAGGACAACTTGTAAATACCTTTCATCAATCTAAAGATTTATAGTTTCAAAAATGTCTCTTTTCTGAGGCAGATTAATATTTTAAGCTTTCTGAATATTTTTAATTCAGAGACTCTTTGTTGTAAAAATCTTTTATTATAAGAAAAACTCAAATAGATGCTGACATTCTAGTAATTCTAGATTCACATGCTGTGATTTGACCACATGCTCACAATTAAAGTTTTCTACAACTGAGGATATATAGATTGATAAGGCAATGGCTGTCAGAGGAATGTAGAGCTGAGTAGATATAAGAAAGGAGCAACGTAGAAGAACATCCAGCTAGAAACCAGTGAAGAATTGGTGTCTAATGGAACATGCAAGAATGTTGACTTGGGAGTGAAAAACAAAATGCAATAAATGTAGTTTTTCTAAAATAGCTACACAATGCTAAAGAATGGGTAGTTGAATAATTTTGTAATAGATAATTGAATTTCTTCAAATGTACACACCTTGCCAAATCCTACCACAAATACAAATATTTAAGCACCACTCATCTAACCTGAGCCCCTTGGCATGAAAACTTTCTTATCAATTATAATTCAGTTTGACAGTCCACTCTCCTAGCTATCTCAACAGCAGAATTATTTCCATCCATAAAGGTGGGTGTTAATTTGGGAGTTAATACTGTTAGGTTTTTTTTATAGGTTTTGGTTTTTTTTATCCTCACCCCAGGACACTTTTGCATTCATCTTCAGATAAACTGAGAGGGAAAGAGGGAGAAAGAGAGAAAAATATCGATGTGAGGGCGACACGTTGACTGGCTGCCACCCACTTGACCTTAACCGGGACCAGAGACAAAAGGCAACCGAGGTACGTGCCCTTAGCGGGAACCAAATGCCGGTCTCTCTGGACGGCAGGCCAATGCTCTAACAGCTCAGCCAAACCAGCCAGGGCAATACTGTTAGTTTTAATTTCATTTTAACCAGTTGTTTTACCTCTGGGTGTTGGGCAATATAAGCAATTTCTAAATTTCTCTTAAATTATAGTAATCTATTAATCCATGACATTATGGCCCAAGAATTGATCTGTAAAACAATGAACTTTTAAGTCCAATGGCCATTTTTTCATGAAATTGTTTAGTCTTGCCATATCATCTTCTGAATCTTTACAAAAGTATTCTCTATTTCCCCGACACACTGTATGTACTTGTATCTTTGCACATGCTGTTTCCTCCACCTGCAGCCCTAACCTTCCATTTCACTTCCTGCTCCCTGCCATTCTCCATGTGAGAAATCCTTACACATTTCTTTGAGACTTGGCTCAATAATTCTATGTGAAATCTTTCCTGATCCTTTTAGACAGAGACAATTTGTTCTATTGCACTAAAAGTAATGTTTTCTATTGTACTTTGTACATATCTCAGGTTTAGTTCTATTTCATGTATCCGTGACTACTTTCAACTTAAATGTTTTTCTCTAAATGACCATTCAAGAAAATTCACATGCCTTATTTACTTTTGTATCCTCAGAGATCTACATAGTCCTTTGGACATGGCAGGCACTTATGAAAATATTTGAATAATATAATAGGTATTTGTGGAACAAATGAACAAATAAATGAGCACATCCCTTGAATTAAACTGCTTCATACTTCTGGGAAATGAAGAGAAGGCACCATATAGACACCCACTATGCATTTATTGTTATCCTATATTTGTATTTTTACCTCATACTCATCTTTATACTAAAAGAGATAAATCAAAGTCATCGTAAGAAGGGTTCAAAGTACTTTGAAAAGCAATGTTTCAAAAGATAAACCAATGAGACTTGTTGATATGTGGTCTACCAGCTGTCAATTTTTTCACATTGTAATTCTTCCTCTTCCATAGATAGATACAGGAGATCTTCCACAAAATTTAATAAATAAAACCATATTTATAAGTAAATAAATAAACTCCCTCCTGTATTTCCTTAAAAATGATACCCACCAATGAAATTATACAAACTATTAATTTTTCATCCTGCCACCTACACAAAACAGAAACAACAGCTGTTGAAATCCTCAGTGCAAATGTCAACTGCAGATAGTGTTACTGAAAATATTCCTGATATTAACTGCAATCTCTCTTCATCTTAAAGAATACATACAGTTTAAAAGAAAGTGTAATAGTATCTTTCATGGCTGAATAGAGAGAAAGGGGAAGAAAATGACTTGGTAGACGCCTCTTTTTATTTTACCTTAAGCATCTGAAATGAAAGTATTTTATCTTTAAGATACATAAAGATTTTTCCCACTGAGATACTTAACATGGCTTATCTCAGTATTTATCTAACCTCAACCATTTCAGTCATATTCATATACTACCTCTTTGTTGTTCATTTAGGTTATTTTTAAATTTACTTTGACTCACTTTTGAAAGAAATTAAATTTAAAAGGGAACTTATAGCCAGAATAAACAAAAATAAGGCTCATTATCCACAAATTATAAGTAACATACAATGAAATATAATGAAATTGATGACAATAGAATACTCTTATATTGAAGCATAATTAAAATAGAATCATATTAATACAATTGAAAAGTAAAAAAATGAGAATTTTAAAAGTAAATTGAAAAAATAATTTATGTTTTATATTCTAGCTACAGATTTTCTAACTTAAATTAAAATTTAATTAAAATAAAAATATATTTATTTTAAATACTTGCCATGTATCATCTTAAGTATACCACTCTTTAGAAAATATTCTCATCTCATTTAATCATTTCAGAAAATCTCTGAGTCAGATAATATTATCTTCTTTTTATAAATTAAGAAACTACATTTCTAAGAAATTGATTTATTAAAACACATTTTTCTAGAAAAACTTAGGCTTTAAATCCTAGTTTCCCTCTCATTTATGTCTCAATTTTGAAAACTAGTCTGGTCTTTAATATCCCTATCTTTAAGACATAGAGTAACAATACATGAAAGAACATGTAATGCCTATGATGAAATAAAAGTACATAAAATAAAGAAAGGACAAGTGCTTTGAGTACAGATAACAGTCACTAGCCAAGTGGGGAAGACAAGCTTTCTATAAGAGAGAAAATCTGAGTAGGGTCTTAGAAAGCAGGTCCAAACGAAAAGTACGTTTAGGTGCCAGGGGAAACAGCATGAATAAAGTAAAAATGGTGAAAATCATGAGGTATGTTTGAGGAACAGTGAAAATCAGAATGAAAAGGCAATAGCCATACTGTAAGTAGACCATGCCAGTGAATGCTTAATCATGACAAACACGGTCAGAGTTGGAGATTAGAGAGAATTATGGAGGTAGTTGAAATAGTGGGGGTCTTAATTAGGGCAATGGTGGTAGGGAAAAAGGCAAGGAGCAATATAAGAAACATTCTTTCTTGACACCCTAGACTGGATTTAGATCCCCGACTCACTCTCTTCGCACAGTACATTCCTTTTCACAATATTTCTCACACTGACAATTACCTGTTAAGTTTATGTATTTTCTTTGCTTTCTTTGTGGGATATTCCAAGAAAACAGAAACCGGGCTTGTCTATTCACCACTAAATCCTCTGTGCCTGATAAAGTGCCTGGTGCATGGTAAGTGCTCTAAAGGGATTTACAAAATGCATGAATGAAAGAAAGAGTAACTGAGAAGATAGAATCTATAAAATGTGACAGGTGTTTTATGGGATGAGAACAGAGTCAAAAGCAGCTGAAGATCTGAGCTCAGGGGACTTGGAGATACTTCTAAGAAAAGAAAAAAAATTACTTTAGAGCAGCCTCTTCTTTCATTTTACTTTTGATTTCTCCCTTTGTCTCATTTTAAGTATTCTTATTTTATATTCTCCATCTGAAACTTTCACTAATACGTTTCTTAGAAATTTAATTATATTATTTGTTAAAGCTGATTATTTCTCATGGTCAGTAGTTACCATGTGAGAGTTCTAAATTTTCTTTGTAAATTCTTCTAAAGCAGATGCTTAAAAAAAAAAAAAAAAAAGAGGAAGTGTTGTTGCAAATAATTTAATATTTTCTACTTCAGTGTATTCTAGGGGGTTTAATCTGTGCCTTTGGGATTTCTACATCCATATTAAAACTAAAAACACTGACAGTGTGTTAATGTTTAGAAATGTTCAAATTGTGGTAGCCCTGGAAAAGAAGGGAGTATATATGTCTGGTAAGCAATGTGATTAAAAAAAAAAAAATTCCTCCTCCATTTGTTTATTTGTTCAACACCTGAGTATTACTATGTACCAGCCATGTTTTCTAACAAATGGGATAAAATAATAAACTAAACAGACAACAATTCCTAACTTCTGGAGCTTACATTTTAGTGTAGATAAAACATAATAAGAAAGATAATAATGTACTATATATGCTGATTATATATATATATATTCCATAAAATATATATATATATATATATATATTCCATGAAATATCGATGCATGTTAAAGAAAAAAATAAAACAGATAAATGGAATTAAAAAGTGTTGGAAGTGGTTAAATTTTTCAATAGGTTGATGAAGATGAACCTCACTTTAAAGTAACTTTTGAGTCAAGATTGTAAGGAAATAAGAGTTAGCCAGAAGGATACCCAGGAAGGGATATTCTATGTGAAGACATTAAGGGACGATGGCTGGCTTGATTGATGGCAGTGTGGAGGTCAGTATGGCTGCAGCAGTGAAGAGAAAGATGATACCCAATAAGGTCAGAGAGGAAGAAAGGTGAGCCAAGGGGAAATATGGAAAGTAGATCTTGTAGGCCTCATAAGCTGTCATGGGATTTTTGGCTTTTGCTATGAATGAGGTAGGAGGCAATCTCAAAGTAGAAATATGATATGACTAATGTTTTAATAAGATCATTATTGCTGCTGTCTTGAAATTTTTGACTGTACAAGGTCAAGGCTAGAAGCAGAGAGACCAGTTAAAAAAACTATTGCAATTATCAAGTTCAAAGGTAATGGCAGCTTGGACAACACTAATGCACATGGGGGGAAAAAAAAAACAAAAAAACAGTAGTCAGGTTCTAGACATATTTTGAAGATAGTGGCTGTAGGGTATGAGAGGAGGCAAGAATAACTTCAAAGCTGTTGGTATCAGCAACTAGAATGCTGAATTTACCACTGGCTGAAATAAAGGTTGTGGATAAAGCAGGTTTTTCCAAGTTAGATATGGGACGTGTTAACTGAGATACCTTGTAGACATCTGAGAGCAGATATAACGTCACCTGCTGGATATCCAAGTCTAGCTTTTCTAAGAAAGTGTCAGAATGTAAATGGTATTTAGAATCATGATTACTGGCTCAGAAAGTGAAAACCTGAAAGACCAAGTCCTTCAGCATTTTGACTTCACAGTTATCTACCTAATGCCTAGTTTCCTTACCGAACTGTGAATTCTGTGAAAGCAATGAACAAAGTTTAACAAAGGATAAGAAAGTTGAGAATCTATGCAATGGAAATGATTATAATGAATTTCCATGGGATTTAAGCTGGGTAGAAAGGTTGTGTGCTAGGAGAAAGGTCAGAACCAGAAAAAAAGAAGACAGGCTCAATGAAGTGATAGGGATCAAAAGATTATTGGAGTCAAATTAAATACAGATATTTAAGGGGTACTATGTTTTATGAGCTTAATCCGTATATAAAAACTAACATTTACCAAGTTTATAATATGAAGTAAACCTTAAGTATTTATTTAATCTTCAAAGAATTCTATGATGTGGCTCCAGTCTACACATAAGTAGACTCAGAGAAGTTAAGAAACTTGATGGAGGTCACTCAACTAAGTGGCATGGTCTAATTACCAGCCGACGTCTGACTCAAACTTAGGGGGCCTTCTAGTCAACATGGCAATGTAGGTAAACAGGGTACTCAGAACTTCCTACAACCACATCAAAACAACAACTAAGCTACATGACAACCATTATTCAGAACCACCTGAAATCTAGTTGAACAGAAATCCTACAGCTAAGAATTGAAAGAAACTGCCACATGGAGACTGGTAGGAGGAGTGGAGACTCTGAATGGGCTGGTCCCATACCAGCATGTGGGGGTTAAAAATTGGGAGGGATCTCTTGGCTGCTGAGCTCTCCGCTGCAGAGCCAGGGTCCCAGCCCCAGGTTATAGTGCCAGCAAGAGAAGTCCCTTTAGCTTCTGGCTGCAAAAACCAGAAGAAATTGTGGCTGGTGACACAGAGGCTGCTAGAGTCCCTGCAGTTCCACCTAAAGGGCCCACTCACTGGACTGACTGGGACTCATTCTCTTTGAGCTCCAGCTCTGGGACAGCAGCTCAAAAGGCACCAGGGACATATGGGAGGACCTGGATTGTCTGGGTTCAGGAAAAGGGCTGGAGGGGCAGCTTTCTCCCAGACAGAAGTGCTGGCAGAGGCCACTGTTCTTTTGCTGAGCCTTCCCCACCCCAAAGAATAGCTGGCAAGTAGGCATCACATCTGAGTCCCCAACCTGTCTCACACTGTTTGCCTGCCCTGGTGAGACCCTGAGACCCTGCCCCACCCAATTTGCGGGCTCCCAATTTGCGGGCTCATCCAAGCCATTTCCAGTGGCTTTCCATACAAATGGCCTCTCTGGGCTCATGCTTTGGACTTTCCTAAAATTTCTCAAACAAGCAGCATTTGCCTCAGACTTCTTGCTAAGTGGCTCTAGGTTCAGCACTAGCAGCAGCCAGTCTCCATGTGCAGCTTGGCCTCGCCTGGGCAAGAGAGTTAAAGAAACTACTAGATTTATTGGGGTAATCACTTCATAAGTTATCTAAATGTCTAATCATGGGGTTGTAATACCATATGTCAACTGTAATTTAAAAATAAATATTAAAAATCTAAAGGAAAAAACATACACCCCCAACCAATCACATAGGATGCCTTGCTCCTAGTTAGCCAGCCTGCACTAAGCTTCCCCATGCTACAGCCTCCAAGCAGGCACACATGAAGCCTTTGCTACTATCAAGCTTTCCCACTCTGTAGTTTGCCTCTGGGTCTCTAACAAATGAAAGTGATCATGGCTGACTCCTTTGCTCTAGGCAAGCGCTGAACAAATAGCCACTGATTGTCCTCATACTTCCACCAACAGGAATAAAATTAATTAAAATACAGTCGTCCCTCATTTATTGTGGTTAATCCGTTCCAGAGTCTAGCAGTTGCACCTGGAGTTGAAGGATTCCTGGGGTGCTTGAATACATAGGCCTACAGTCCATATGTATAGTGATTTTAATTTTAATTGTAATACAGGGGTGTATAATTGACACAGACAACCGAGCGTGTGCTGTATCATTTTCACTGTCTCAATCAACTTTTTAATGAATATATTTGAAAAAACCGCGATAGAGTGAAGCGTGAAAATCAAAGTGTGAAGTAGCGAGAGGCGACTGTACTCATTTAAAAAAATATATGAGAGGCCTAACCACCAGTGGGGGCAGGATACTTTTCCTTGGGACAGGAACTGTAGTCCCTGTGAGCATGCTAGCTGTGCTGAAGATCAAAAAGTCCTCTTTTTATTCTCTGTGTTTATTTCCCTTGATGTCTTTGGTGAAATATTTGGTGAAGTCTTTGTGAAAGTTCCTTTCTGTCTTAGCGGAGTTTAAAGACAGTTTTTATTCATGAGAGATCTAGATCATGTCCAGAAGCATTTGATTCTGGGCTCTCCCAAGACAAAGAAATTCAGGGGACTTTAGTTAGGACACCTGATCCAGGGCCCCAGCTGCACAGTCTCATAAAAGTGCAAATATACTAAATGATTAGCTAATATCAGTTGCAGAGCTGAAGCTTCAGAGGAACATGATCACTAGCGGCACACATTTGGAAACTATCCTCGTGGAGGGTATGGTTGCTCACCTTGAGGGAATAGGTATGTTCCTACTACTAACTGAACTCAGTAAAATGCCCATCCAGTAATAAAAAAATCATGTAAATGTAGAATACAACAATCACTTTGGGAATGTAAAATAATGCAACCACTTTGGAAAAGTTTTGCAGTTTTTTAAAAGGTTAAATAATGGTCCAGCAATTCCACTCCTAGGCATTTACCCAAGAGAAATGGAAGCATATGTTCATTCACTATTTCTACACAATTTCATAACAGTTTTATTTATAATAGCAAAAAATAAAAAATAAACCTGGGAAGAAAACAAATGTTCATCAACAGATGAATAGATATACAAATTGAGTTATATTCATACAATGAAACACTACTCAGCAATAAAAAGAAATGAACTATGAGGTATCAGCAACAGTGTGAATTAATCCCAAAATAATCAGGCTGAGTCTAATAAGCAAAACAAAATAAGACCAAATATCATATTTATATAAAATTCTACAACAAATAAACAAATGTATAGTAACAGAAAGCATATTAGTTGTTGACTGGTGATAGGGTAAAAAGTGAGAAGGTTTACAAAAAGGCACAAGGAAACTTCAGGGGATGATAGCTGTATGCATTTTTGTGGCCAAGGATCTATAGGTATTGAAATATGTCCAAATCCATCAAATTACATACTCTGAATATGTGTAGTTTATTCAATGTCAATTATACTTTAATAAAGCTATTAAAAACATAAAAGGACACTTAGCACCTAAAACTAGAATATATTTGGTTTTCTTAAAAATAAAGAGTTGAGAGTCCCAAACAAGATGAACCCAAAGAGGTCCATACCAAGACATATCATCATCAAAATGCGAAAGGTTTTGAGTACAGTTGCTTTGTAGTATAACCTGAAATATGGTAATGTGATCCCTCCAACTTTGTTGTCCTTTTTTAAGATTTCTGTGGCTATTCGAGGTCTTTTTTGGTTCCATATGAACTTTTGAAGGTTTTATTCTAGTTCTGTGAAGTATATTGTCGGTATTTTGATGGGGACTGCATTGAATCTATAGATTGCTTTGGGTAGTATGGACATTTTAATGATGTTAATTCTTCCAATCCATGAACAAGGTATGTGCTTCCACTTTTTTATATCTTCCCTATTTCTTTTTTCAATTACCCAAAGTTTTCTGTGAATAGGTCCTTTAATTCTTTGGCTAAGTTTATTCCTAGGTATCTTAATTTTTTTGCCACCATGGTAAATGGGATTGTTTTCTTAGTTTCTCTTTCTGTGAGTACATCATTGGTGTATAAGAATGCCATCAATTTCTTGACATTAATTTCGTATCCTGCTACTTTGCCAAATTCATGTATTAAGTTTAGTAAATTTTTGATGGAGTCTTTGGGTTTTCTATGTATAGTATACTGTCATCTGCAAATAATGACAGTTTCACTTCCTCCTTTCCAATTTGGATCCCTGGTATTGGCACAAAAACAGACAAATAGACCAGTGGAATAAAACAGAGAACCCAGAAATGGACCCAAGGCAACATGCTCAATTAATATTTGACAAAGGTGGCAAGAGCATACAGTGGAGTAAAGAGAGCCTCTTTAATAAGTGTTGTTGGGAAAACTGGACAGCCACATGCAAAAAATGAAACTAGACCATCAACTTACACCATACACAAGAATAAACTCAAAATGGATAAAAGACTTAAATGTGACCCGTGAATCTATAAAAATCCTAGAAGAAAATGTAGGCAACAAAATTTCAGATATCAATCACATGCAGCAGAATTTTCAGCGATACATCCCCTAACGCAACAGAAACAAAGGAGAAAATGAACACATGGGACTACATCAAACTCAAAAGCTTTTGCACAGCAAAAGATACAATCATCAAAATGGAAAGGCAACACACTGTATGGGAGAGCATAATTGCCAATGATATATCAGATAAGGGATTAATTTCCAAAATATAGAGAGTGCTCTTACAACTCAACTAAAGGAAGACAAAGAACCCAATTAAAAAACGGGCAGAGGACCTAAAGAGACACCTCTCCAAACAGGACATACAAATGGCCAAGAGACATATGAAGAAATGCTCAACATCACTAATCATCAGAGAGATGCAAATGAAAACAACAATGAGGTATCACCTCACACCTGTCAGAATGGTCGCCATCAACAAATCATCAAACAACAAGTGTTGGCGAGGGTGGAGAAAAGAAGATTTTAGTATACTGCAGGTGGGAATGCAGACTGGTGCAGCCACTATGGAAAGCAATATGGTATTACCTCAAAATTAAAAATTGAATTGCCATTTGACCCAGTGATTCCACTTCTAGGAATATACCCTAAGAAGCCTGAAACACCAATCAGAAAGAATATATGTACCCCCATGTTCATAGCAGCACTATTTACAATAGCTAAAATCTGGAAACAGACTAAGTGTCCACCAGTAGACGAATGGATAAGAAAGCTGTGGTACATATACACAATGGAGTACTATGCAGCTATAAGAAAGAAAGATCTCTTATCCTTTGAGATGACATGGAGGGACCTGGAAAGCATTATCCTAAGCAAAACAAGCCAAGCAGAAAAAGACAAATACCACATGATCTCACTTATTTGTGGAATATAATGAACATAACAATCTGAGGAATGGGGTAGTCCCAGAGATATGGAAGTGGGGTACAGACTGACAATCCTCAGAAGAGAGGGTGGTGGGGAGAGGGAAGAGATAAACCACAGAACTTATATGCATGTAAGCATAACCAACACACAGGGACAACAAAGCCAGGGACGGGGTGGAGTGAATGGGGCGGCGGGTGTCAATGAAGAAAAAAAGGAGAAACTTCTGTAACAAAAAAAAGTACTAATTGGTTGTTAGATTGATGAACCTCAAAGGGAAGTGGGGAGGAAGGGGGGGATGAGGTAAACCATGGAACTTCTATACATATATGCATAACCAATGGACATGGACAATAGTGTGGGGAGGGCAGGAAGGGGGCAGGATAGGGGAGGAGGTCAATAGGGGGAAAAACAGAAGGGACATCTGTAATACATCCAACAATAAAGATGAATTAAAAAAAAGAATTTAAGGATACCTGCCCAGCTGGTGTGGTTCAGTAGTTGAGCATCAATTCATGCACCAAGAGGTCACCGGTTCGATTCCCAGTCAGGGCACATGCCCAGGTTGTGGGCCAAATCCCCATTAGGTGTCACGGAGGAGGCGGCCAATCAATGTTCTCTCTCATTGATGTTTCTATCTTTCTCTCCCTCTCCCTTCCTCTCTCTCTAAAGTCAATAAAAAAAATTATTTTAAAGAATTTAAGAAAACCCAATTAATTCAAAGTTTCTTTTTAGTTTTCTTCCTGTGGATTAGGTATAGAAACAGACTTAACCATGGTCCTTAATTTTTATCTCAGAAATTGATTTTTACTCTATTTTCTGCTGCTGCTTAGGAAGCAAAGTTTTCTAAGTCTATACTCTAAACTATTAATCTCAGCAATCTTTGGCAGAAAGACTATTTTAAGAGATCCTGGGAATGCTCTGTGCTCCCTTTCTTTGCCCAAATGCAAGAGAATCAGAGGTGTTCCTCTGCTCCAATTTGGAAAGGAAGAAAAGAAAGTATTACTAAAGATCATGCATGCAATAACACATTCTAGAATCTCATCCCACTTTTCATTTAACATTTAAAAATATATTCAAGGGCTTAACAGAAAATCTAAATTAGGACACCCCATAGAGGAATATTTGGGAATTTAACTGCATCACATTGGAAAGTCTTCCCTGATGGGGAAGGTCTGCTTCAGACTCAGGAATGTGGGCCAAAATGATCAATTAGTTTCCTGTCGGCACAGCTCAGATTGCATTCTTGATTCAGTAACATTGAGCTCTTTCCAGCACATCCATTAAGAGAACTTGGCTCACCATGAGGATGTCTGTAGACCTAATGTCTATGAGAATGACCATACCCCTCGCCAGGGGAGAATGGAACACTGTGTTCTGAGCAGGGGGCCTTCATCTCAGTATTGTAACATTGTATGAAAGGCCTGCTGACCAGTCTGGTGCCAGATATCTCAGGCATTTCCATAGAACAAATCCAAACTCCCTCAGCTCATTCACCGAAGCTCCATGGACCACATTTTAAATAAGTTTATTGAGAAACATGAACGTAGTTATCCACCAGAAATAAGAATGTTGGCATGTAGTTACATGAGGAAACAATGCATTAGAATCAGGTAGGCTTGACCCAGACATGTGGTAGAAGAAACCTCCTAGTTTTTACCCTAAAACAACATCATCAATTGTGGAGCTTTTTTCCTAGCAATATTCTAAGAGCCTCTTCTCATACAATTCACATAAGGATAATAAATAATGTTTATTATTTGATACATGAAAGACATTGTGCCAAGTGCTTTACATGCAGTTCATACCTCATCACAACCTTGCAAATTCAGGAACTAACTACATTTTTGGTGCAGATCTAATGGGCCACTGCTGTGGTCCTTGTTCTTCAGATACACCAAGTCCACCCTTCCTCAGGTCTTATGCCTTGCTCTAACCACTGCATGGAATGCTCATTCCCAGATATTCATATGATCACTCCCTCACCTCCTTTGTGTCTTTACTAAAGTGTCACTTTTTAATAAAGCCTTTTGGTGGGTGGGGTAGTTTTCTTTTTCTCTTTCAACACTGCATTTATCAGCAGCTAACATCATATTTTACTTATTTATTTCTTCTCCCACCACCCTCATTGGAATGCAAGCTCTATGAAAACAGGAATTTTTAGTTTTTTATTTATTATTATTATTCATTAGCTAGAAGAATGCTTGCATATTGTAGGTATTTTTCAAATATTTAGAACTGGTAAGTGAAAGTAATAACCACTTATTATCATTAATAAGAAGGCTAAAAACAAAAGCAAAATCTCGAAATAAATTCTTGTTCTTACTTTAGGTTAACCAATACTTGTGCTCAGATAATTTCATCCAAGCATACTTTGCAAACAACAGGCTAAATAATTTAAGTGGGTAGTACTTCTGAATATATTAGCAGATATCAGTACAAAAATACTCCATGACACCCTAGGCTTTGCCCTCCTGAAACTTCCAATCTTGCTGGGAGAGGAAACACAATCTAAAGAAACTAGAAGATAACATATTAAATAGTTATCATTTATTCATGTAACAGAAATAACTTCATGTAATTTCTGTCTAGGTTCAGAAGGTATAGAAGTGAGTAAGATGTATTTCACAGCTTTAGGGAGTTTACAATCTGGTAGAAGAGGTAGGATGATACTACAAGATAAAACTTGTTCAGTGAATAAAAACTTGATAAATGGAATAGTGTTCTAAAATTGAGTCAAGAGATAAAATGCCTTGAGAGTTCATAAGAAGAAGTTACAAAGGCAGTTTACTATAAAGTGCTAAACTGAACGTAATGGAATGACAAACTGCATGGGAGAGATGATAAAATGCTATTTGCCTATCATTCCTGCAATTGAAATACACCAGGGATTTTGGTAAGCTTTCATGCAGAAAATAACATATGCCGAGACTCATCTTTCTCTTACTTCCCTGTGAAAGGGCACTGAACATTAAACAGCATACACCCTGAATGATGTTTCCAGCTGTTTCTGAGAACAATTCCATAACCTCAATTTTGTTGTTCACTCCCAAGTTTTGCAAACAAACTAAAGAGAAAGTCTAGTGTTATTTTCCCAAAGGTTAAATTTATACTTAAGTCTATGCAAAATTGACTAAACACAAAAAAATCTCAACTCAAGGTGTTAGATCACATGGGAAGCGTTGCCTTGCAAAAAATAGACCAACAGAATGTAATTATATTGCAATGATTTGTCTTATTATTTCAGATTCTACAAGTGCTAGTAATTATTGTAAAACTTGAAAACACACAACATAAAAGTAAAATTTATCTGTAATACTGTTATCTACCTAAAAATTAGAAAACTGGTATATTACCTTCTGTATATTGGTACACATAAAGTGTACAGACATAGTGATAAACGTAGATACTGCTGTTACTGATTACAATTTGCCCAATGTTTTAGACATTATGTGAGAAATTGGACCATCATTCCATATGTTTCAAAGTCTGGATTTCTTTTAGCTCCATGATATTCTATCTTATGAATGTGGCAATATTATTAATGATGCTGTTTTTAAAATAAGTATACAATATCCCTGATGAACATAGATGCCAAAATCCTGAACAAAATACTAGCAAATAGAATCCAGCAGTACATTAAAAAAAATTATTCACCATGACCAAGTGGAATTCATCCCAGGGATGCAAGGCTGGTACAATATTCACAAATCAATAAATGTGATACACAACATAAACAAAAGATAAAAGTCATATGATCATTTCAATAGACACTGAAAAAGCATGCAAAATTCAGCACCCATTTCTGATAGAAACGCTCAGCAATCTAGGAATAGAGGGATCATATCTCAACATAATAAAGGCCATATATGAAAGACCTAGAGCCAACATCATGCTCAATAAGCAGAAACTAAAAGCATTTCCCTTAAGAACAGTAACAAGACAAGGATGCCCACTTTCACCACTTTTATTTAACATAGTACTGGAAGTCTTAGCCACAGCAATCAGATATGAAGAAAAAACAAAAGGGATCCAAATTGGAAAGGAGGAAGTGAAACTGTCATTATTTGCAGATGACATGATATTACACATAGAAAACCCTAAAGACTCCATCAAAAATCTACTAGACTTAAATGCATTTGGCAAAGTAGCAGGATACAAAATTAATGTCAAGAAATCAATGGCATTCTTATACACCAATGATGAACTCACAGGAAGAGAAACTAAGAAAACGATCTCATTTACCATCGCAGCAAAAAAACTAAGATACCTAGGAATAAACTTAACCAAAGAAATAAAGGACCTATTCGCAGAAAACTACAGGTCATTGAAAAAAGAAATAGAGGAAGATATAAAAAAGTGGAAGCACATACCTTGTTCATTGACTGGAATAATTAATGTTATTAAAATGTCCACACTACCCAAAGCAATCTATAGATTCAATGCAATCCCCATCAAAATATCAACAACATACTTCACAGAACTAGAATACTTCAAAAGTTCATATGGAACCAAAAAAGACCTTGAATAGCCACAGCAATCTTGAAAACGAACAAAGTTGGAGGGATCACATTACCATATTTCAGGTTACACTACAATGCCACTGTAATCAAAACAGCCTGGTACTGGCACAAGAACAGGCATATAGACCAGTGGAATAGAACAGAGAACCCAGAAATGGACCCATGGCAATATGCTCAGTTAATATTTGACAAAGGTGGCAAGAGCATACAGTGGAGTAAAGATAGCCTCTTTAATAAATGTTGTTGGGAAAACTGGACAGCTACGTGCAAAAAAATGAAACTAGACCATCAACTTACACCATACACAAGAATAAACTCAAAATGGATAAAAGACTTAAATGTGACCTGTGAATCCATAAAAATCCTAGAAGAAAATGTAGGCAACAAAATTCCAGACATCATATGCAGCAGAATCTTCAGTGATACATCCCCTAATGCAACAGAAACAAAGGAGAAAATGAACACATGGGACTACCTCAAACTCAAAAGCTTCTGCACAGCAAAAGATACAATCATCAAAATGGAAAGGCAACACACTGTGTGGGAGAGCATAATTGCCAATGATATATCAGATAAGGGGTTAATTTCCAAAATATAGAGAGTGCTCTTACAACTCAACTAAAGGAAGACAAAGAATCCAATTTAAAAATGGGCAGAGGAACTAAATAGACACCTCTCCAAACAGGACATACAAATGGCCAAGAGACATATGAAGAAATGTTCAACATCACTAATCATCAGAGAGATGCAAATGAAAACAACAATGAGGTATTATCTCACACCTGTCAGAATGGCCGCCATCAACAAATCATCAAACAACAAGTATTGGCGAGGGTGTGGAGAAAAGGGGACTCTAGTATACTGCAGGTGGGAATGCAGACTGGTGCAGCCACTATGGAAAGCAATATGGTGTTACCTCAAAAAATTAAAAATTGAATTGCCATTTGACCCAGTGATTCCACTTCTAGGAATATGCCCTAAGAAGCTTGAAACACCAATCAGAAATATATGTACCCCCATGTTCGTAGCAGCACTCTTTACAATAGCTAAGATCTGGAAACAGCCCAAATGTCCATCAGTAGATGAATGGATAAGAAAGCTGTGGTACATATACGCAATGGAGTACTATGCAGCTCTAAGAAAGAAAGATCTCTTATCCTCTGAGACGACATGGAGGGACCTGGAAAGTGTTATCCTAAGTGAAACAAGCCAAGCAGAGAAAGACAAGTTTCATATGATCTCACTTATTTGTGGAATATAATGAACATAACAATCTGAGGAATAGGGTAGTCCCAAAGACATGGAAGTGGGGTACAGACTGACAATCACCAGAAGAGGGAGTGATGGCGGAGAGATAAACCACAGAACTTATATGCATGTATGCATGAACAATGAACATGGACAACAAAGGTTGAGACATGGTGGGGAAGGAGGGAGGGGGGAATCAGTGGGGGGAAAGGAGAAACATGTGTAACAAAAATAATTTAAAAATATATATATACAAATATGTTTGCTTTTCTGATAATTTCTCTAGAATGAATTCCTAGAATAAGACTAAAATGGTGAAACCTTCTAAGACTTCTATTAAGTGTTGCCAAATTGTCTTCCAAAATGTTACATGATATAAATCCTGTCCAGCAGTGTCCTGGAGTGATCATCTTCCCACACTCTTGTAACCTGGAGCACTGCCATAGTCTTTTCCTAATTTGATCATACTCATATATTTATATCTACATTGTTTTAAATATTGATCGAGACTATTTTAAGAATTTACTTGAATTCATCTTAATATTTATGAAGTATCTGGGATGCTGGTGATTTTTATATCTATTCACAAGAGCCCATTATAGTTTAAGCATAACTGTCTTGTTTGTGACTTCATTTTTTTTTGTTTTAGACATAGTATTTTAAAGTAAGTTTGTATGTAATCAAATCTATTTCTTTCTTTGTGAATTCTGTGATTGCATTTATGATTATGAAGCCCTTCTCAAAACTAAAATGTTAATTACAAACTTTTTTCTAAGGTTTTATATTTACATTAGCCTCTTCACACATCTGCAATTAACTGGGTGCTTGATGAATGAAATAATATTATTTATTGAGTAAAGACTGTATATAAATTCTCTATATGAATTATTTTCTATTTAATCTTCAAAACTACCATAGTCCTAATTTTTATATTAATAATTATTAGGCAATCATTATTGCTGTCCCTGGTTCATATATGAGGAAGCTAAAGTTCATTATGACTCAAGTTCCCAGGACTAGTAAGCAATGTGGGTGGTGTTTAAACTCTGGCAGTCCCTGGAGCTTTTTCTCTTAACTATTATTTTTATCCCAATGTAACTTTTGTTTTTCAGCAATTTATCAACTTTCTGAACACCAATTTTTAAATGATCTATGTTCTCTATGATTATTATTGCTTTATTTCATCCTATAGGACATTGTGTGTTCTAAGCTCTGCTTCACAATTAGCCATTCTACTGAGCTTGTCTGCCAGCCAGTTCATGCACTAGCACTGTACTGTTATATAGTTGTTACAGATTTGTAATGTTTATTAATATAGTAGGACAATTAGTCCATTCACTGTTCTACCTTTTTACAAATAGCATTACTCTTACTATCCATTTATTATTCTAATCAAACATATTATCCTTTAGTTTTAAATATTTTATTATTTGGTCTATGATGGACAATTTTATATATTTTAATTTCACCTTTAATATGCGGCAATATGATTATCTTGCCCTTTACTCAAAAACCTTTGACATCACTCAGTCAAATTTTGTAGCTTTCTTTATTTATGTCTTGCATAGATAGTGCTAGAGTTATTCCTAGTTATGTTGTGCTTTTTTGCTACTATTGTAAATGAAATATTTAAAACTATATTTTCTCTTTGTTGAAGTAATTGGAGATGGAATTAACTTTTTAAATAGTTCTCTTATATCAGGCCTATCTCTTGAGTTTTGGCAAAAAAAGAAAAAGAAATTAATCTTCTCTCTGACATATCACATTCTGTTTGATGTTATATTTCTATGGTCAGACTTTTCAATAATGTTAAAGCATAATAGTTATAATAGCTCTCTTTTCTTTCTCCCAACTTCAATGGGGATTCATTTAGTCTTTCAACGTTAAGTATGACAGAGATTGTTAGTTTGAGATAGTAATTATTTATAATGTCAAATATGTAGCCTTTTATTTTTTGTTCTCTGAAAGCTTTTGTCAGGAATCAGGGTTGAATTTTATCAAATTCCTTTAACATTTTAGAATGATACTCTTTATTTCTTTGATCTTTGGATGTTATGTTTCAGAGAAATAGATTTCTAATTAAACCATCTTTGCCTTCTAGGCATTAAATCCTACTTATTCTTCATAGATGATTCATCAATTAATGTCAAATTTTGCTCAATGAATTTTATTTAGGATTTATTCATTTTTACGTGTTAATGAAAATAGGTATTTTTGTGCTTGTCAGTTTTGACATCTGGTTAGTATTAACTTTTTAAAGTGAACAAAGAAATGAACAAATGATCAATCATACTTGGAAGATATACTAAAAAATCATTCCAAGAATGAAGAATTTATACTATACATACACAGAGTTAGCTCAGGTATCATATATAGCTGTCATGCTCAAATTTGCTCTCTAGGGGATGTCCTTTACATTAGTTTTGCTATCAGAAAAAAATCATCATTAAATTCACTTGATAAATATATTCATGAATTATATCTTTTAAAACATTATTTATATCCAACATGCACAAATAACTCTGGGCCAGTAATTTATCATATATATATGACAAATTTCATATATGTTTCACAAGAGTCCAATTAATTTATTCATTCATTCAATATGTTTTGTTGATCATGTATTATGTTCTAGCCACTTCTCTAGTGCTGATGATATAGTGGGGAATAAGGCAGGCATGGTTCTTGCCCTTATGAAGCTATTATCCCATATACATGAAGAATGTGAAGGTGATCAGATAAAGCAATTTGCTCAAATTCACAGTTATTATAAGTGAATAAATAATTTTATTTTACTATCCAATGAGAAACTCACTGGACAAATCTTCAGGAAATAGCTTTGACATATGAGTAACATTTCATAACCAGCTTGAGCTAAAGGCAGAGAAGTAGATAGGATGACCCCTGGAAATTTCTTTAAGCTCTAATTCTTCAAGGTTGAAAACTCTTTCAATTCAATAAAACCGTACTGTCAAGAACATTCAAAAATAGCAAAATTATAACAACACTGACTTTTAGTCCCCAGTGCTTAGGTGTGACAGCCCTTACTTGTTGAGTACACTCTAATTCAGGCCCTATGCATCCTACAAATACTTCAAGGTGGAGATGATTAACAACATTTTATGCTTAAGAAATGGAGACTTGAAATTTAAAATGAATTGGTCAGTGACACATGTGGCAAGTAAAGGACATAGAACTTAAATCCAGGTCGGTCTGTCTCCATGGCCTTAGTTTTCCTCTCTGCTACGCTTTCTCTACACGTGTGTGTCACGATTATATTAACTGCAGGCATATTATGTGAAGAAAAAGTGCTTCTAAAAATCTTTCACTTAAGTTATGTTTTTAGATAGTTTTTTTAAATGGTCATAAATGGGGAAAAGTTAATTAACCTGAAAATCAATCATACATAGGCAACAGTCCAAAAATTATAAAGGAATCAATCAAGTATAATGGGTTTAATATTGTCAGTACTTCATTGAAGCCTTGATAAAAGTTCAGAATATGCTCTGGGTTAGAATTAAGAAGTAATTTAAGGAATGAAGAACATAAGGTTAAAAGTTAACTGACAGGGCTATGGAATCAATCCGTCGTGAAATGGTCTCTTTAGAGATGGGTACCAGTTTATCATTTTTCTCTGATAGATAGAACAGTGAATTCTTGGAGAGAAGCAACCATATTTTATTTATTATTTGGTTTCTAGCACCTATCACAACACTTGCCACCTAATAGCCATTCAGTAAATGTTTGGGTAAATAAATAAATAAATGAATCTCTGTAGCCCTAGAGAGATTAGTGCAGATAGAAAAAGACACTAGAAAGACAGTCAGGAGGGTCCCATTCTTTGGGCTGATTATTGGCAGATTGAGTAGATTTTTAACTTTTTTATGCCTCAGTTTTATCATCAGTAAAATAAGACACTGAACTAAATGATCTCACAAGTCCTTATTAGCTCTAAACTTCTATGATCCGCAATTCATAATTGCAGCTTTTTTTTTTTTTTTTTTAACAAAGCCTTCTTACTTATCAAAGGGGAGAAGACCCATTTATCAAAATGGCTCACAGGCAGTCAGGGACTCTCCAACCACAAATTAAACCACTTATAATCTTCCTGGAAATGCATGTAAAATGTCCTATATCTTTGCTATTCTTAGACATTCTATTTCATGACTATACATGGTAACTTAGTAAAAACTTTCCCCACAACTATTTCATAGTGCAAATAAACATATAAAAGAACTGAGATTAATTAATAAATACAGCAACCACTGTGTTTTTAAACATGTATATAAATTTAATTTCCTAGAAAGCCAAAACACATTACCCAGCCTCCCTAATGCACTACTTGTCCCAAAACTGAGAAATGACATTATATCAACAAGCTAATATATTCATCCTTTTTATACAAGGCTATAAAATCATACTTAATCACTCTTCTACACTTAGGGTAAAACATTTACAAGTATTTAGAGGGATGCCAGTTTGGTTCCACAAAAATAAGATATTTATTAATTACTTAACTGTGTAATATCTTTTACTTTTTCTTTTTTTTTTAATGCTGAACTGGAAGCTACTACATCATTACCCATAGGGATTGGGAAGACAAAAATTCAATAAAGTGTCTAACTTTAATTAGACTTTAACTGAGCAGAACCGTTAGTGGCCTGCTTAACAATTGACCCCTATCTTTTTAGGGAAGGTCACAGAAACTTAAAAGAGTTCAGTAGGCCACCCATAAGAATCACAAACTTGATCTTATTGCTACAAAGAAAGAACATTGAGTTGTATCAAATTTCAGCAATATAAGAGCTAATTCTTGGAACTGTCAAATACTTAGATGGGAGTAGGTATTTGTAATATAGAGTCTAAATTTACTTGTGTTGGTTACAAAGCAACCTTCAAAGAGATGGAATGTCAAAAGAGGAAAATAAAAAAAGAAATCTTCGAACCAGCCCCATTGCCTTAGAAAGGAAATCGAGGTCTCAGAGAGGTTCAGGCCTTGTCCATGGTCACCCCAAGAGCAGAGCCAGATTACAGACGCTGCTCCCCTACTTGCCAGGCAGCACTCTTTTCGGTATTATCACAGTCTCTCTCCTTTCGACAGGTGTGTGTTTATTACAGTATTTCTCTTGAAATGCATGCTCTGAGAACACAGTGGCTCTGAATAAAGATGGGTCAAGAACAAGGGGTCAGGGTAAGGTCCATTCTCATCAGAAATATCACAGAAGTTTGAAGAGGAGGAGGAAGGAGAAAGAAGGAAGGAGATGATAACTCAAGAAGAGGCCTTCTTTAGGATGATCATTTTTGAGTCCTCTGGGCTGAGGGATCCACTCCCAACACTCTTAATTATCTGGAGGCCAGTGAACTGCAGACAGCACTTGGGGTTCAGCACCCCTTGAACAAAAATAGGAAAAGGAGAAAGTGGTATTGATGAATTATCATTTCTATATATATGGGACTGACCCTCTACTAGGACTGGCTGTACTTTAATTACCTAATTATGATATACAACTTGATTATGAGTTTATCAAGGGGAGGGATTAAGCCCAATTTATCTTCATATCTTCAGGGTTTATCATACATTTTATGTACAATAAATATTGGATGGCAAAAAGGAAGGGAGAGAAGAAAAGAGAGGAACAGAGTAAGGGAGGAAGCAGGGAGGGAGGGAAGGAGAGAGGAGGAAAGGGAGGAAGGTTTATGCTGTGCCTAGAAGAGAATCCCTAGTTTTGAACATACCCTTGGGTCTCTAATATTGTTTGTGTTTCTGATAATATAGTTTTTAGTGATACTAGATGTTAATATTTTTCAATATTCCTCATTACCTGTAATACATGCTTACCAAAATTACAATGCCAGATGTGATCAACCTGTTACACTCTCCTCTTTAGTAGACTCAGGAAGAGGATGAAAGAACAGTGCATGCACGCCATGTCCTCTTGCCCTCTACTGCAGGCATAAACTGCAACTCACCTTTAGTGAGTGAATTAGCAGTTATGAATATAACATTTATCAAGTATGTCAAGTTGCAATGTGATTTTACTCTAGGGTTTTCAAGAACTCTTACTCTTGCCATGAATTATTCTAGTGTGAGACATACAACCAATTTGCATTAGGGACTGAATTCACTTATTCAACAAATATTTATTGAGAGCCTGCTATTTGTTACAGGCTGTGTGCTCCAAAGACATAAATAACACAGGACCCTGGTTTCAAGTTGCATACATTACTGTTAGGTAGACAAACATATCAACAGAGAATAATAGAATCATAATTGATATAACAGTCATGTCAAAAACAACTATAGAATAGGGAGGATGCAACAAATGATTCTGGCTACATGAAGTCTAGGGTTTAGGCTTCTCAGTAGACATGAGTTTTATTCCTGACTTTGTTAGAATTCATGTCCTTGTATTTCAATCTCTTCCTCTCTAATGGTTAGGAGAGTGGGCTTTGGCATCATACAGATTTGCCTGAAATGGTTCTATCATTTATTTACTATCTGTTTGATCTCAGGTAAGATTTTTTTTTAGATAGAAGCTTTTCATCTATAGAACAAAAATTATAAGCATGCCTAATTAATAGTGCTGTGAAAACTAAATGAAGATGTGAAATATATTTTTCATAATAGTAATTTTTCAATAGATATTCACTATTAATAGTAATATTCATTTAAATATTCATTTATAGTGAACTTGAACTAAATTTATTCTGAATAACATTCAACATAAATAGATATGGATGATGGGAAATATATACCAATCAGTGTCATATCAGGAAGTGTCTTCTTCAAACAAGTCAGCAAAGATCTCAAGATGCTATATGGAAAAGGGACCTCAACTCACAAGAGTGACCCTAACAACAAACAAACATATCTCACTTATAGACCATACTAGATTTAGAATTCACTGCCAAAGCTTATAGAACATTCCAGGTGGAGTATTGTTGGTTGCTGGAAAGCCTCTACATGTGGACTGCTGCAGTGAATTTGGTCCAAATGGAAAACGATTGCACATTTGAACCATTCTCATTACCATGGCTCCACAGCAGGACAAGCTGCCTGCTTTCGTAACTCAGAGTTCTTTTGTACAACAAACTGTGATTACTTCATAAAGGTCAATTCTCCCAAATCCCTGGAAACCATGGCATGCCATCCCACCAAGATCACAGAAGCAATTAAAAGTGTTTAACCGGGAAAGTTGCCAGTACCAGATGGCTTCTGCCAGTGGGTTTTTGTTTTTTGTTTTAAACTGCTCAACACTAAGGAAACAGCATTTATTTGCCTCATATCTATTTATTAGTGGGTCATCTTCATATTTATAAAAGAATGCACTCATAATTGGGACTCTTACCCTACAAGAAAATGATAGAGATTTTCTCCTTTTGCCTCCCCAATCCCCATCTCCATTATGGCTCAAATCAGCTCAAAGTTTGCTGTATATAGTCTAATATTACATATGCACGTAAAACCCCACTTCTGTAAAGTAAAAATGTCTTCAAGAACTTTTGGAATCAGACTACATATATATTAGGAAATGGGTCAGAAGTCTTTTAACAAAATAATCATTTTGTGCTACAAAAACTACTCTGCACCTTGTAGTTTAAAACTACCAACCACCAACACTTATTTATAGTGTCCCACTGACATAAATATCTATACTAGATAGACTTATTTACAGACACATTTTCTGCTTAGCAGTGTATTTAAATTACATCAACACAGGTTGGCCATGGATCAAATCCAGGTTCTAACATTTTTTTCAGTAAATTGACCTTGGGCTAACCATTTATGGCTTCTGAGCTTTTATTCCCTCATTTGTTTTTTTCAAAAAGATGAGGGGCTATTATCTAAAATGAACACTGTATGTTATTTGCATGTTACTCAGATTAAAGTTTTTGAAAAGTTGAGAGACACTGAAATATATATATTGAATTTAATACATGATCAAGTGACATCTTAAATCAGTGAGAATAAGATGACTTTTTAAATAAATGATGTTGAGACAACTGGATAGTCACTTGAAAAAAGATAAAATTATGTCAGTTTCTCACACCATACATTAGAATAAACTCTAAATGGATCAGAGAGCAAACTCAAAATCCATGAGCAATGAAATACATAGATGCTTTATATGTGAGCAATAAAAACATATATGTTTTTTCAAAACATGAATAATAAACTATAAAAATATATTTGCAATTCACACCACAGACACAAAGATCTAATTATTTTAATATAGGAAGAGCCTACAGAAATCTGGGAGAAAAATACCAAAGGTGTAAAAAAACAATATACAGACTACACCAAAAAAGAAAGACAAATAGCCTTCAAACTTATGATATGCAACAACATTTATAAGGGAAAAATTCCACTGAGATATTCTTTCATACTATTGGATTGGCAAGAATTCCAAAGTTTGATGACATACTCAATGGGCAAGAAGCAGTAGGAATTCTTATATATTGCTGGCAGAAGTACAAAGTATTACAATCCCTATGATAGTGCATTTGAAAACATCTAACAAAATCATATATGTTATTTTCCTCTAATTCAGAAATCCAATTCTTAGGACTCGACTCTACAATCATACCTCCATAAATACCAAAGAGCATGTCCACAAGGTTATTTGTGACAGTCTTGTGTATAACAGCAAACCACTGAAGGATCTCAAAATATCCAACCAATGGGGAATTTGTTGAATAAGTCATGGTCATCTACCCAATGGAGTGCTATGTGGTTATAAAAAAAGAATAAAGAAGAGCTCTTTAGACTGTTATAGGATAATTTTCCAATATATTTTAATAAGTAAAATAGAAAGCAAGATGCTTACCTTTTACCCAGCCCGTGTGGCTCAGTGGAATGAGCATTGCCCAGGGACTGAGAGGTCCCGGTTCAATTCCCAATCAGGGCACAAGCCTGGGTTTTGGGCTCAATCCCCAGTAGGGGGCAGGCAGAAGGCAGCCGATCAATGCTTCTCTCTCACATCAATGTTTCTATCTCTCTCTTTTCCTCTCTCTCTAAAATATTAATAAAAACATATTTTTTAAAAATGCTTAACTTTTACATAAGAAAGGGAGAGAAATAAAAACACACACACATATCATTACTTTTATGGAGAGAAATACTAACCGGTAAACAGGAAATAATAAAAATGGGTAACCATATGAGCCTCCCATGAAAATCATTTTGTCCAGGATAGACCCTTTTATTTATTTTATTATTACTATTATTTTTTTGCCCAATAAAATTTCCATCACAGATGTTTAGTAAATAATCATCCTTTTCTACTACATGTTACCTTTTAAGTATAGGGAATACATCAATTATATTTAACAAATTAGAATTAGAATTATATCCATACTACCTATAAAATATACTCTGCTAATTTTCTAGCTCCTCACCCCTTCACAAGTCACAGAAATAGTCACACCTAAGTTGAAACGTAAGTGGATTGATAGTCTGTAGCAATAAACTCTGGAATACTGGTAATAAATATAAGGTTTATAAAGGAAAGCTTAACAGACTAATTATTGTCTTACTTTGACTGTTTTCAACTCTGTTTCTTTGACAGCTATTTAGTCCCAGGTATACAGATTTTTGTTTTTGTTTTGTAGTCATTTGAACTTTTTAGCAGTTTGATGATATAATTTGACAAATATTCAGCTATAAAATGAGATAAAATTTAAAAAGTAACTTTACTATCATTTGTCCCACTATGAATATGTTAGTTAATGAAATAATTTTGAAACTTAGTGGGTGGAAATAAAGTTTATTTTTTTTAGATTTATCTTTATTTTTTTAAATAGTACAGATGTTCTTCCTTTTCACCCCCCGTTGACTCCCTCTGCACCCCCTTCACCTCAGTGTTGTCTGTGTCCGTTGGTTGTGCATATATGCATATAAATTCTTTGGTGTATCTCTTCCCACCACCCCGAACTCCCTTCCCTTTGAGATTTGTCAGTCTGGCTCTTTTATTTTTAAACTTGCTTCATTACACATGTATATATGTTATTTGTAATATATAAAGACTTTTATATATTCTTAAAAGCTTAAGAATTGTTTTAGTGTGCAACTATTTCACTAGTCCTCTGAAATAAAATTAGATTTTAGTCAACATGTAAGTATTTTAAAAGTTAGAAATTCTAATTATCTTAAGCAATTCCTTTTCTTCTCAAAACAATACTACTTGGACAATGAATTATGCATGATTGTACCTATAGGGGAATGAGACAAACACACAAAAAAAGGAACTAATGCCTTTCTGCTATACATAACTTTTAATATAGTTTTACTTTGGATCATGTAAATATTCAAAATAAATACAATTTAAGGGAAACAAAAGAATAAATTCTAATAATGCAAAGAAACCAACAACCTAGCTGTGTATCCAACAAATAACTCAACCTGAAAGAAAAAACAATTATTTCCAGTGACTTTTGAATGTAGTTCATCTTATTTGGAGAGTATTCTAAGGAAAAATAGATTGCAAAGAGCCCTACATCTTATTCAATAGTTTTACTGCTTCTTTGTATTATTAGTGTTGTGATTTTGGTGCTGTTTGTGTGTGGTATAGAATACAGTTTTACTGCTGTATTCTACAATGTGTAAGTTGTAAGGTGTGTAAGTATTATTAAGAAAACAAATATTTTAGGGCTGCCAGTCAGGACGACGGTGTAGGTGAACGCGGTACTCACGCCCTCCCACAGCCACGTCAAAATTACCAGTAAACTACAGAACAACCATCATTCAGAACTGCTGAAATCTAGTTGAATGGAAGTCCTATAACTAAATTATAAAGAGGAAACCATGTCAAGACTTGTAGGAGGCACTGACTTCCGGTCAAGATGGCGGCGTAGGTAAACGCGGTATCGCGTCCTCCCACAACCACATCAAAGTTACAACTAAACTACAGAACAACCATCATTCAAAACCGCCTGATATCAAGCTGAATGGAAGTCCTACAACTACTGAATTAAAGCAGCAGCCACATCCAGACTGGTAGGAGGGGTGGAGGCGGACGGGCTGGTCCCACACCCATGTGTGGCGGATAAAAATCAGGAGGCTACCTTGGCTGGGAAGGTCCTTAGTGAGGACTGAGGGGTCCCCGTCCCACACCAGGTGCCCCGCTCAGGGTTCCAGTGCCAAAAAGAGAAGTCCCCATGACTTCTAGCTGGGAAAACCTGCGGGAACTGAGGCTCAGGGAAGCTGAAGCGGCTGGAGCCCCAGGCAGCACCTTAAAGGGCCCGTGCACGAACTCATCAGACTCTCTCCCTCTAAGCTTGGAGGGAAGGTAGCTCGAGGGGTGCCAGAGACATACAGGGAAGAACAGAGCTGTTTGCCCTGGAGCGAGGGCGGGAGAGGGGGCTTTCTCTGGGCCAAACGTGCTGTCAGAGGCCTTTATTCCTTTGGTGAGCCCTTCCTTGGGGCCACAGACAGAAGCTATATGTGGGACTCCAGCAACCTGGCTCACACTGGTAGTCCTGCCCTGGTGACTCCCTAAGGCCCCGCCCCGCCCCACCCAGCTTTCAGGCCCAACCAAGCTGTTGCCACTTGCTTAACCATAGGATTGGCCTATCTTGGATCCAGCTTCAGGTATCTCCTAAATTCTTTCAAACGAGCAGCATCTGGTTTCAGCTAGCCCCATACCTCTAGTTAAGTAATACACTGAAACAAACACAGGGAGACAGCCAAAATGCGGAGACAAAGAAACAGGTCCCAAATGAAAGAACAGAACAAAACCCCAAGAAAAGAACTAAGCAAAATGGAGATAAGCAACCTAACAGATGCTGAGTTCAAAATACTGCTTATAAGGATGCTCAGTGAACTGAGTGAGAAGCTCATTGAACTAAGTGAGGGCCTCAAGAGCATAAAAAAGGACCAGTCAGAAATCATAGATGCACAGTTAGAATTGAAGGAGGCATTAACTGAAATAAAGAATAATTTACACAGCTTCAATAATAGAGTATGTAAATCCAAGGAGCAAACCATCGATTTGGAATATAAGGAAGCAAAAAATGCCCAATCAGAACGGCAAAAAGAAAAAAGAATCCAAAAAAATGAGCATAGTGTAAGGAGCCTCTGGGACAACTTCAAGCTTGCCAACATTCGCATCTTGGGGGTGCCAGAAGGAGAAGAGAGAGAATAAGAAATCAAAAACCTGTTTGAAACAATAATGGCAGAAAACTTTCCTAAGTTGGTGAAGGAAACAGACATACAAGTCCAGGAAGCACAGAGAGTCCCAAACAAGATGAACCCCAAGAGGCCCACACCAAGACACATCATCATCAAAATGCAAAAGGTTCAAGACAAGGAGAGAATCTTAAAAGCAGCAAGAGAAAGGCAGCTAGTTACCTACAAGGGAGTTCGCATAAGGTTGTCAGCTGATTTCTGAAAAGAAACTTTGCAGGCCAGAAGGGTGTGGCAAGAAATATTCAGAGTGATGAAAAGCAAGAACCTACAACCAAGATTACTCTATCCTGCAAAACTGTCATTTAGAATTGATGGCCATATAAAGACTTTCCAAGGCAAGAAAAAGTTAAAGGAGTTCATCATTACCAAACTATTATTATATGAAATAATGAAGGGTCTTTTAGAAGAAAAAGATAAAATATATGAACAAACAAAATGGCAATGAATACATATCAACAATGGAATCTACAAACAAAATGAACAGGTAGAACAGAAACATTCTCATAGATACAGAGAACATTTTGTTGGTTGCCAGTTGGGAGGGGGGTTGGGGGAATGAGTGAAAAAGATGAAGAGATTAAGAAGTACAAATTCATTGCTAGACTGACAAACCTCAAAGGGAAAGGGGTTAGGGGTGGGGTGGGAAGAAATAAACCAAAGAACTTATATGTATAACCAATGGACACAGACAATAGTGTGGGAAAAGGCGGGAGGGGGGCGGGAATGGAGAGGAGGGGGTCAATGGGGGAAAAATGTGGAACATCTGTAATACATTTTACATTCAACAATAAAGATTAAAAAAAGACTTGTAGGAGGAACGAATAAGTTCAATGCCATGTCAAAAAAAAAAAAAAAAAAAGTTGAAGAGACATTTCAATTTAAACATATTGACCTGGGTCCTGAGGCTAAGGCTACTAGATTCCATTTTTATCATCAATGGACCTTCCTCGATATTTTTCCAATAATAGGTTAATTACCCCTAGAAGTAAAGGAATTTTGCCTAAGATTATAGTTGCCCCGCATGTTGGGAGGCATTTGCAGATACTTATGAACCCGGTGAATAATGCTAATTTTGACTTCTGCAATCACTGTCACACTCACTATTGTACCCTGAAGGGGGAGGGCAAAAGGGGGCTTCTGTCTTTAAAATTGGATGAGCAAAAAGAATCATTGCTGAGGATCTGGGGAAACTGTACCCCCCAGCCTGCTGGTGCGATGAAGTGCTTCTTTACAGTTCAGCTGTGTCTCTTGTTATCTCACTGACACGTTACAATAATATTAGAGATGTAAGATCTGAATATGATGAATGAACCATGATTGGATCCTGGATTGAAAAAAAAATACTGTAAACAATTTGAGAGGGTAATTGGGAAACTTAAATATAAACTGGATATTAAATAGTATTAGGAAGTAATTGTTCATTTTCGTCTGTGTGATATGCTGTGATGGTTATATAATAGCAGATGAATATTAAAGTCACAATGTCTGCAAATTACTTTGAAATGGTTCTGTGAAAACAGATCTAGCTATTTGCATCGATTAGGGTAATAGCTTAATAGATTGCTTCTTTGATAAATAGATGGATAATTCATATTTGGCATACTGCTAACAATCATTGAATCCAGAAAATATGGGTGTTCATTATATTATTCTTTCAACATTATACAAAGTTTGAAAATTAGTTGAATAAAAATGCTAGAAAAAAATAAAAATTATAAAAAATACCTATTTTGGAGACTTTTTATACATAGCATTAAATATATATAAAATGTACAATCCATAGTGGTAACATTTTAAGATTCAGCTTCTTAATAAATGCTATTTTACACTCTTCCTCCACTGTCTTACATTTTATAACACAGAAGGCAATTAACATATGGAGGAAATTGGGGATGCCTTATTGGGTTGAGTGGACAACTTTGGGTTTAGTGAACATGTGATTTAGTAGGTTGAATTACCATAAAATGGTCTCTTGATTTCCATGCGTAGTAATTGGTTCTTCTTGGCTAGTTCTGAATTTCCCAAAGGAGAGGGGAATGTTTATTTTCCCACTCTCTGTTCAGTCAAGTGAAGAACAATGATAATCCTTCCTGTGCATGTCCCCTCAACACACCAAATCTCCCACACACATACCTATGCTACACTACTGCAACACATGAACTGAAGACTCCAATTACTATATTCTTCTGTCTTTACCTTTAACTCCCTTCCTCCCTCTGCAGCCAGAACTGCTGTTAGTGATTAAGATGAGTGTCTTTTCAAGACTTTCAATTTTGTTCATCACTGGATTATTGCCCTGGGGTTAAATCAAGCCATGTTTTAGCAGTCTAGTTTTTTAAAAAGCTATGTTTTCCAAATTTACTTATGTTTAAAAAAAATCAAATTTACCAACAGGTGCTAAAATATTTAAAATATATACAACATATAAGTTTCATATGTTAAATCAAGGTTTTAATATATGAAACTAACATATATTAGTTCCAGATTCCCCTTTGTTATTTCATTTTGCTTTAAAAATTTAATTCTTCCAGAAGTACTCTATTTTTATCTACAGAAGGGGGGGGGGGGGGAGATTCATTCACATATGTAAGGAAATAAGACATTTGAATCAAGTGATTAAGTGAATTCCTAGTTCACCTTCAGGTTCCAGTTGATAGAATATTTCCTTTGTGAGCCCTCTCAAACGCATCAGCAAAGACCAAACCAATTTATACCCTAGTAACTAGCACATTTAGGGATAAGCATGGACTCATTAAATGTTTCTTGAATGTATCCATATAATATTTATCATACCATGGTATAACTATATATCTTTGTCTCACTTCAATGGATTTAACATTAAATGTTTTTGTCCTGGTAGTGAGATGAAGAATAGGTTTAGAAAGATTAATCTGGCAAGAATGTCCAGGGTAAATTTGAGGAAGAACACATTGAAAGAATAAAGAAGGCTGACCATAAATCCTTTGGATATAATGCCACAGAAATTCCTTTAAACCCAGGGACTGAGCCTAAGACCAGGGACAATCCATTTCTGTCTCTAAAACATTAGTCTGATGGCTCAGTAAAGCCCAGTGACTTACTTGTATGGCCTTGGAATTAAAGTTGAAATTCAGGAAATCATTTAAACCTTTAAAGCCTCAGAATAAAAGTAAGATATGGCCTGGGAGCTACTTCAGTGGCAACAATCCCGTGCAGGGGAGATTTACGTTGCACAGTGGTGGAAGTTGCTTTACTTTCACTCTATATTGTTGTGAATCAGCATTATCATCATTAAATATTTATCCAGTACTTCTGCTAAGTTGCTGCAGCAAATTATTTTTAATGTCTCTTCTTACCTAATTATAGACAAAACAGATAATAGGAATACAAAAATCATGAACAAATAATGTTCACATTGAAATATTTACAACTTTATTAGACAGTCCCATAAACAGAGCTCTATGAAAAGACAAAGTGTATAAAAAATACAGTCTGATGAAATTGAATGAAACGAAATGTATAAAGTGCAGGTGATTGACAAGCATAGTTGAACGCAAATACATAAAAATAAGAATGAAATAGAAATACCAGGAGGTGAAGGGACTGGGGATTGGTGAGGGTAAATCAGGGAGGACTCAAAGAAGAGGTGAGGGTAAGATGAATAGTCATTTAAATATACTGATCTGTCCATTTATTTACAAGAATCTTCCCTGCGTCAGCCATGTTAGGTGCCAAAAATCCAGAAACAAGCCACTGTTCCTATTGTCTAAGAGTTCACAGTCTGATAAGGAAGAAAAATATGTAAAATAATAATAGCCATTCAGTAAGGTAAATGCTTGGGGAGAAATTAAGGGTTAGGGAAGACTTCAATAAATTAAGATTTGTGGCTAAGTAAAAGCTTGCTGGGCAAAGAAGGCAAACAATGGCATTCTAGCTAAAGGGACTTGCCTGTGCCGTGCTTATAGACATCATATTAATTTGCATATTCCCTGGCAGAGGTATATATATGCACGAGTAAATGCCTCCAGACTGAACAGTAACAGAAGTGCAGGATTGCTGGAGTGTGTGCAGAAGGATGCTGGAAAAGGCATATGAGCAACTTGGAAGAAGGCAGATTAGAAAGGGCTTTTTACAGCATATTAATGATTTTGGACTTTACTCTGTAGGTAATAGTTAGGTAACTGAAGGTTCTAAGTAGGGAAAATTAGATAAACAATTAAGAAGCCATTAATATATGCAGTGTTTGAACAAGGATGGGACATTCTTAGCACCTTCCATTTTTGTGCTTCTAGGCAGGGGTAAGTGTCAGATACTCAGCTCAACAGCACTCAGAAAAATAAGTGTGAAGATACTTGGATGTTTAATCAAGGTCAGGTTGTGAGAGTATAACTGTACTAGCAACTGAAAAAATGTCCTAAAACTTTCCCATTAGTACTTATCCTCAAATTTTTGCTAACTTCAGAGATTACTGAATTTTCTCACAAATTAAAATCTTTATCATTAGGGATATCCAGTCAGGTATCACAAAACCTCATTCCTGCAACTCAAGACTTAACTTTGCAACATGTCCAGTGCCTCAAGCAAACCAGATGTCCCAGATCTAGAGTGACAATAGGGACAAGAATGGACTGTCCTTAGAGTTTATGTAGTCTATCCTCTTTACAAATGGGGAGATAGAATCCAGGGTTGTCATACGAGGTATCTAAAATTTATACAATGAATTTTTGACAGAACTAAAGCTTTAAGCTTTACCTTCTAACTCCCAGTCCAGGGCTTGTTCTGTAATGCTGGTAAATGAAGGGGCTAACTCTTTAAGGACATGGCTTTGGTTCATTTTTGTCTATTAGAATTGTATTACAGTGGCCTCATTTGAAGCCACTAAAGACTGACTCAGTAATAGCCTAAGTGACTCTAACAGTATTTCTATCTCTTGATATGAAGAGAGGATTCCATGAATGAGCACAAAGCGTCCTGGAGGAAAGTGTGTTGTCCCTTCTTTTATAAGACATTGTGCCTGGGAAAGGCAGAGCACCCAACAGCCTACACTTGACGTCATTGACAGAACCTGCACAAGAAATAGGTAAGACATAGAGAAGTGACACATCACTCTTACCAGGTAATGTCACATGAGCAGAGAAAAGTGAGGATTAGCTCTAACTGGAAGGAGGTCTAATGCCATTTTCTCCAGGGATAATGCAAATTTTAAAAATCTCGCCTATCCTAACAGATATGCTTTGGAAAAGACATTACGAAACAAAGTCTCTGAAAAGCAGCAGCTTCCCTGTCTCCTTTACATTTTGAAGAAATGGTACTAAATACTTTGTCATAGTAAAAGAAGGTCTCTGTTAATACCTGAGAACATGGAATTAGATGGTTTTCTGAATCAGGTGCTCCTCCAAACATCCCCAATGTTTATACCTTAAAAGCAATTATTTTTCCAAATTTTGATTAAAATATTGATCTATCGGTCTAGGTTAAACTCATTTAGCTGATCCACTATTGGTGAGTTATAGACTTTCAGCCGTGTTTCTGAGAGAAGTGGTAAAAGTACTGCATTCTCGTATTGATGACATCTGTGGTGATGGCCATGCTTTTGTGCAATTAGTAACTTCTACTTGGGGTAAGACTCTCACCACCTCCTCTTTCATTCTTCTGTGCTCCTCTCAATATCATCTGTCTTCAAACAACAGTCTTTTTTTAAGTTAAGATTAATTTATAATTTATTTTTGTAGTCATTAACTTACTTTTTGTGGTTTACATTTTATTAAATTTATTGGGATGACATTGGTTAATACAACTATATAGGTTTCAAGTGCACTACTTCTGACTCTGTATATCAAGTGGGATTTTCTCTTGCTCTGACTCCCCATAGACTTTGTCATTGTTGTATTATATCCCTTTCCTTACTGTAAGAACTGCCATTGGGGGAGAGAAATGGATCGATGTATGTGTTCCTTCATTGTGCCAGTCACTATGTGGCCCAGTTTATAGATACACCCAATGCACAGTAGGCATTTATTAAATAGTTCTTGAATGCTCTTAAATGAATTATATAATTTAATCTTCACAACAATACTTCAATGATGACACTGTTAGTAACTGTAGATACATTTTACTACTACTCTATCACATAGGGTACTGAGAACTTGACATATATTCCTTTTATCCTATGAGGTACAATTCTCATCCTATAGATGAGGCAACACATGCAGAGGAATCAAGTAACTTGTCCAAGTTCACATTCCTATAGGGAGCAGATTCTGAAGACAAACTTGGGTCTTCTGCTGGCTGCTACTACCACCAGTGGCAGCAGGAATTGTTGTTTTTGTTATACTAAATTGTCTGAGTTCAACTTCTAAACCAATCTTCTTGAGGAGTGGGGCCATGTCCTGTTTATATTTGTTGAGTTCCAGTGTATAGAATTGAATCAAAGGGAGGTCACACTAGCCTGCTAACTAAGACCTTCCCCATATTGAAAAATGCCTTTGTCTAAATTTTTCTGCCTCCTTGGTGCTAGGATACAAAACCAAAAACAGAAATAACACCCAAAACAATCAAACAGCCATGTCTTTGATTATAGTTTAACCTTCATTTCTGATGACAAAGGAAATATGACATTTGTTGTAAGCATCAAGTCTGCAAGATGCGACTAAAAAATAGAAGTATGAGCTGATAGGGCATATTGAGTTCTAACAAGTTGTAACCAAGAGGTTTTTTTTTTTGGCTAGTCTCACCTGGCTTCTCTCCAATACAAGACATGTGACATCATCCCCTGTCTCCTCTCCTCCCAAAGCTTCCTATAGACGTGTATCTCATTTTAAAAAAATTATTATAGATTATGTTTCTTTTCTGAAATATGATGTCCTAAAATGTTTCTACTTGTCTTTCATAAGGTCTCAGTAAGAGTTTGGGAAGGAATGCTAATCTTTTTCCCAAATGCAGATGATCTTGAGGGAACAAAGGCATCCCTCCTTTGAAACTGCCCATAGCTCCGAAAGCCCTTCTGTTTTACCACGGGAATCGCTTCCTGGCAGGGTCTTTGTGTCCAAGGGAAATTAGGAGGTCTCGGGGCTGGTTTCTTGCTTGAATTGCACACTTTGGTAATGGGTATGCTGGAGTTGGTTTTTATAGGTGAGTGAGAGGCAATTTTTGAGAGCTAGTTGATAAAACGTTGGTAGCCTGAAATCAGCCACGGTAGGAGATGTATACCATGGGTATCAACAAATGCTACGAATTAGAATCTTTTTTGTTAGAGTCCATTTATAATACATTGCTGCATTTAACTCTGGTTATCTACCACACACACACAAAAAAACAATCATGACACTACCATGAAATAGGAAGGTACTGAGCCGTAGTATACGATTGTGCAAACTATTTTGTGCCCAAGGAACCCACCTGGATGTAAGTGATGGTGGAAATCCAGCCCACAATCTTGTCCCCAACCTGTGTGCCTTGGCATGGTGCTGTGATCTCCAAGATGAGGTCATTTTTCTTCTCTTTTTCCATTTTGCACAAAGCTGACGTATGAGCCAGCAGCAGCCCTAGGTAAGTCAGACTGCGGAGGTTTCTACACCACTGTTCCACAAGTCACCTCCGGTGTCACAGCTGCTAATTACATCAGTCACGTCATTCTTTGTGTGTCCTTTCCTTCAAATTGCAAGAACTAACATTATTGACTGGTTCATATTACCTCAACTTTCAGAATAGATAATTTTTGTTTTATAGATGATACTGTGTAGTTCAGAGAGTTTAGGAAACTTATCCAAAATTATAGCTAGTAAAACAGCAGGAGATCATATACACATCTATCTGACTCTAAGATCTTCCCCCCAAATTGTATGCTGACTATGATGTGGCAACATATGAAAATCATTTCTCTAGAATACAGGTTCCTGGAAAGGTTATAAAACTGATAATAGAAAATAAACACATAAAATGTATTGTGTTTTTTAAAAAGGATTTTTAATTGTTTTCTCTTTTAATTAGTATTTATATGTAGTTATCATCCATGCTGTAGTTATTATCACCATTCCTATTTTATGTAGAAGAAAACCCAAACTCAGATAAGTTGAAGAGTTGAGAATTGTCCATAAATACTGAAAAGTCTTGGCAATCAACCATACTGAACACCAGTAACAAGTAACATGGGTAAAGAATTTTAGTTTACATACATGTTACCTTATTCAAGAAAAATAAAGTAAAAGTGATGCTATGTGGTTTCTGAGGTTGGGTTATAAAAAGACCTGGGGTGGGTGAGAGCTGGGTGGAGGGGGGCAATGGGGGAAAAAAGAGGGGACATCTCTAATACTCTCAACAATAAAGATTAAAAAAAAAGAATAAAAGGGAAAAGAGATGGCTTCTCCCTGGCTCTCTGCCTTGGGATGCTTGCCTTTGGAACTCATCCTTTATGTTGTGAGGAAGGCCAGGCCCCATGGAGAGGCCGTGCGAAGATGTTCCAGGCTACAGTCCCAGTTAAGGATTCAGCAGATACACAGCATCTACTACCAAACATTTGCATGAGTAAGCCTCCCAGCCACTGTGTCTCCCAACAGAGGCCCCAGACACATGGAGCACAGACGTGTCATCCTTGCTGTGTCCTATCTAAATTCCTGGCCACAGAAACCATGAGATAAAAGCATGAGTTGCATTGTTGCGTCCTACTAAGATTTCAGGTAATTTCTTAAGCAGAGTAGATAACTAATACAGTCGTCTTCGGGCAGAGAACCAGAAGTTCTAGCAGGCAGACCCTAGCACCATAGTGGACAGTTAATAAATATGTGTTGAATAAAATAAAAAAGCCCAGTGTAAAAATAATGTAGGCTTTTAATTATAGTCTGAGGAGGACCTGACTTTTAGTGACCATTATATGGTTTGTCCTTTCCTTCTAATTGATGGAAACGCCCCCACAAAACCATTGAGAGCAATATCCCTAGGCTGAGAGAGCTCTACAAATAACTCAGAGTAAAGTACTGTAAAATCTCTGGGGATTACAGTGCAAGTACATAGGAAGTTTTGTTTGGTTTCATTTATTCCACATGAGAGCCTGTAGGCAATATCCTCTGGCTCTTCAGTGTGAACTCAAAGGTGAATTACCTCATTTGCAATTTTGGGAAAATAAGAGTACTGCAGTGCTCAACAGGGATACTGGTCTAGAAGAATCATAGTAGAAATGAACAAAAAAATGTATTGGAGTTAAACCAAGTTTCAAATTCTGACTCTACCCCTTCTCAGCCCCATGGCAGATTTAGTAGCAGTTAACATTTAGAAAATAATTTTCCTGTCCCAGGTACTCTTTTAAGTATTTTATATGTGTTAACCTCTTTAAATCCTAATAGAAACTATACATCAGTATACATCCTGTATTACAAATATGGAAACTGAGGCCCAGGGAAGCTAAGGAATGTCAGTCTCACAGCTAGTGATTGGTGGAGACAGGATTCAGAGCCCATACTCTTCAGCAATGTTCCATCTCTAAGCTTCAGGTGCTCAACAAAGGTTAGCAGAGGACCATTACTAACATTGTACTGTTCATTTTTATAGGTTTTATTTAGGAGGCAAAGAATATCAGAGTGCTAAAGAATATGGGATTAGGTTCAAGTTCTAAAACCACTGACTGTGCATCGTTTTTTATTTCTTTTTTAATTAATTTATTTTTGTTAGTGTTGTCTTTGTGTAAGTTATTTAACATTCCAGTGCTTCAGTATACACACACACACACACACACACACACACACACACACACACATTAATATAACAGTGTCCATTTGAGTTGTTATATAAATAAAATACATGTGAAATACAATAGTGCTTGGAACATAACATACAATAAACGATTATTTTTCCATCTATACTTAGTCCTAAAAAATAAAATCATGCTATACATTTTCTTTTCAACCTGCTTTTTCTACATGAGACAATAAATATTAATTAATATATATTTATCAATGTATTTATTGACAGCATATAATTTTTTTAAATCCTCACCTGAGGATATTTTTCCTTTTTAAAAAAAGTTTTCACAGTGGAAGGGAGGGAGGGAGGGAGGGAGAGAAACATCAATTGCTTGCCTTTCCTAGGACGCTGACCAGGGCCTGAACTGCAACTGAGGTTAAGTGCCCTTGACCGGAATCAAACCAGTGACTCTTTGGTTTGTGGGCCAAAACTCTACCTGCTGAGCAAAAGTGGCCAGAGAGACAGCATATAATTTTAATGTATGACTGTACTATAATTCAACCAAAGTCCATGGAGAGGAATCCATGTCTTTTGAATTTTCTTTTCTAGTGTAAACAACAATGCCCATGAACACCTTTATGCCAGAATCTCTGCATAGTTGACCTTAGGATAACTCCTTAAGAGTGGAACTTCTGACTTGGTAAGACAGCAATCAAATTTTAATTTTAGAAGAAAACCATTTAGAGGCATTAAATGACCTATTCTAAATGTTATAGAACCAGGGTTAGTGTCCTAATCAGAAAGAATCACTTCCCAAAACCACAATTATATAACACATTGTTTTTCTCAATGCAAAGATTCAAAAGGGACAAAGTCCCGTCAGCTAGTGAAAGATTAGGCTAAATTTGAACCCAGACCTATTTGATTCCAAAACTTTGCTGTTTAACTTATAAAATGTGACTTGTGGCCAGGCTGGTGAGGCTCAGTGGTTGAGCGTCTATCCAGGCACCAAGAGGTCACTGGTTTGATTCCTGGTCAGGGCACATGCCCAGGGTGTGGGCCCGATCCCCAGTGTGGGGCGTGCAGAAGGAGGCCAATCGATGTTCTCTCTCATCAATGTTTATATCTCTCTCTTCCTCCCTCTCTCAAATCAATTAAAAAAAAAAGTAACTTGTGTAAAACAGCTTTTTTTTCCTTATTAATAATAAAATCTGGATAACCAGTTTAGGTGTCTTGGCGCATTCAAATGAAGAACATACACATAGGTATTGTATTCTATGTATCCTGGTGTGACACTACTATTTATTTATTATAGTTCTAAGAAATAAGAACTATGATATATAAAAGGACAATCTTGTAGAGAAATTATTTGTTTGCTCCAAAGAGAGAAAAAAGTGTCTTCTTCAGTAATGACTGACATGATTCTATGCTCCAAATATCATTATCTCGAACACCCATTACCACCATGTGCTCTCACCCTTCATCAATATTTTAGGAACACAACAAAACTTGAGATTTCTCTTGGAAAATAATTATTTTGTATTTTCAGTAAGTTGTTTCACCACTAGCAAAACTCGCTGAATACTCTTAATTAGTACAAATGATTTCTCTCAGCTTTGAGTCAAGAGGCGCCAAGCTGAGTCCTCAGACAGTGACACTAAGGATCTCTCTAACCTGTCTTTCATAATGTGGACTTTTTCTTCCCATTATTCTATCCCACTCTTGATTATATTCAACCAGTTAAATAAATCATATTTTTTCAATCAATTAATCCTTCTATTCCTTAGATATTTTGATGGCCGACCATGTCCTGGGAATAAAACCTGAAGACAATATAGTTTCTACTCCTTTTCTAGAAGATGAATAATTTGTCCTTAAATTTTTCTGAAATACAATGCCTTACAAATTCAAACCAGGCTTAAATAGGTGTTATATGTTATTGCAGAAGATGTGGAACACAGACAACAGTAACACAGGGGAAACTTATGGTAACCAAAGAGAGGTGAAGAAAAGACATACTTAATTGATGCTAATAGCAGATTTAAAATGTAGACATGATTGTAGCACTTCAATATAATAGAAGAGAAGGCACAGTTTAAGTGCCTCCACATTATGACCACTCAACGTACTAAAAAAATATATGGTCAAATGAGAATTTTGTGCTATAATTGCCATAAAGAGAAACAATTATTTAGCTTGAGGGAAAAGCAAGCCTGTAGGCACTTAAGATAAAAAAAATGGCAGTTTTCTGTTATAATGCATCTTCCTTTTCTCATTTCTCTGCTACGTTCTCAGAACTTCATTTCCCTTGTTTCTTAAATATGTATATTTCATGAAGATCTCAGACTCTTAAGAGATGGTTTTGCTTCCACTCTTCCCATTGTATACTACATTATTTCATGGACACACTATACAGAATGAAAATGATTTTAAATGAGCCTCTATTATACTTCTCAGCAACTTCATAGCTATATGGAAATCTACAGTTTAAAGTCATCAAAACCCCAAAGCCTTTAAGTTGTTTTCTTTAACCATGACCCCTTATAGCTATTATGTTGTTTGTCTTATCAACAAAAGCAAAAGAGTAAGTGACTTTTGCTCTACAGCTGGTGAAAGTTGTCAGTGTTTTTGGAGCTGTGACAAAGCCCCATATTTTGGGGGGATAAAGTTGTTTACTTCCTGAGAGTTGAAAGTAAAAAAAAAAAGAAGTGGATGAGTTTAGTCATCTTTACTTAGAGGAAAGTATGCTTCCTAAACCAGTAATAAAAGTGGACTGGCTCTAATACCTTTAAAGAAAATAGGGTCTAGTTTCAGGAAGATCTAACTAAAATACAATATTACCTAAAGAAGCTCTAGACTGCACAAAATCCATCAGTGGTAATCAAGAGGTTCAGAAGGAATAGTGATTGAGCACCCTGGCTCTGGAGTCAGAATGTATGTTTCTTAGTGTGTGACTAAAATATTTATCTAACCACTTTGGCTTATCAGTATCCTCATACATAAATAAGAATAAGAATTCCCCCATACAATTGTTTTGAGGATTAAACGAAAGATAACGTAACCTGACCAGTATGGCTCAGTTGGTTGAGCATCCATCCCATGCACTAGGAGGTCACAGGTTTGATTCCCAGACAGGGCACATGCCTGAGTTGCAGGCTTGATTCCCAGTAAGGGGTGTGCAGGAGGTGGCCAATTGATGTTTCTGTCTCTCTCTCCCCCTCTACCTTCCCCTCTCTGTAATCAATAAAAATATATTTAAAAAAACAAAACAGCCCTGGCCTGTTTGGCTCAGCGGTTACAGCATCAGCCTGCACACCAGAGAGTCCTGGGTTCGGTTCCCGCTAGGGGTACATAGCAAAAAAAAAAAAAGACAGTGTATTAAAACACATAAAACAAGGCTTGGAATATAGCTTACATAATAAGTAGTATCTGTTACTAATATTTTGAGTGTCAATTGGATTTTTACTATTTCTGGGGTTTCTAATGCCTTTTTTCCCTATTTCTTTCCTTAGCTTCAATTATTTTCCAATACACTATCATGTTTTTCTTACCTTATTCTCATTATTATTATTTTTTAAATCCTCACCTGAGGATGTTTTTTCACTTATTTTCAGACAGAATGGGAGGGAGGGATGGAGGGAAAGAGAGAGAGAGAAGCATCAGTGTGAGAGAGACACATTCATTGGCTGCCTCCCACGAGACCCCAACCAGGGCTGGAGACTGAACCACAACTGAGGTGCCTGCCCTTGACTGGAATCAAACCTGCGACTCTTTGGTCTGAGGGTTGACACTCTAACTGCTGAGCCAAACCAGCCAGGGCCCCAGTTATTTTTAAATTCTGCATCATTATATCTGTTCTGTGGAGTATTCTTTTACCTGGAGGATATTCTCCCAGAGCTCTCTGACCATGGGAGTCAGCTCAAGCTTCTCGTACCTATCTCACAGAGCAAGGGAATCACAAGAGGTAATTTATAATATAGGCCATCAATAGTGAACATGATTTTTACCCACAATGTCTTTTGCTCTACATTTTGCTGGCTAACTGCGGTTAATATTTAAGTATTAGTTCAGAAGCGGCTTTCTAGGAAAGCCTCCTCTCGCTGCTCCCCACCCTTCCAACACCACATCTCCAGCTCTGTGCTTTCTGCTCATAAAGCTCCCTACAGTTCAAATATCTTCTCTATTGAACTGAAATTGTTTGTTTTTCTGTTTCTCCCCAATGAAATTGGAAGGTCTTTGAGAGCCATGAGCATGTCTCATTGTAACTTTCTTGTCTCACTCAGTATGGAGTAACATAAACACTCAAAACAAGTTTATTGAATTGTTCCTACAAAACTCAGGATGAAACAGAAGCATCAACAAACTCACCAAGACTCTGTCCATGACGTTTTATGTGGGTATCCAGGACCCTTCTTCTCTGATAGTTTTACCTCAGTCTTTTTAACTTAAACCAACTTTTCTTTTTTGTCACATTATATTTTTATTTTACCTCACTTTAACTTATTAAAAAAATTCATTTCTAACATTCTTTCAATTTCTTTCTATAAACTGAGCAATGAAATGTGAAGAAATACATGTAGATAATAAAAGCTACTTATTCTTCTGGAATAAGAATTACAAACAAAACAAAGCCCCGTTCTTTAAAAGATAAATAAAGAATAATCACTTATATAACCCAAATGACATTTTTAAAAGTGGCTACCTCCAAATAAGTGTGGGTTTCTATTGCATATATTAATTCTTTTTTTTTTTTTATCCTCACCTGAGGACATTTTTTTGTTTTTTGTTTTTGTTCAGGTAGAGCGGGAGGGAGAGAGAGGAACAGAGAGAGAGAGAGAAACATCGATGTGAAAGGGACACATCAAGTGGCTGCCACCCGCACGACCGACCAGGGCCGGGGACAAACTGCAACCGAGGTACGCGCCCTTAGCGGGAACTGAACCCAGGTCTCTCAGGACTGCAGGCCGACGCTCTAACCGCTGAGCCAAACCGGCCAGGGCTGCATATATTAATTCTTATTGTGTAGCCTCATGGAGTGAACTTTTCCAAGTCAGAACATCTTACTAGCCCTCTAACTTGTAGTGCCAAAGGGCCAGGAGAAGGATTAGTTGGGATTCAAATACGCTGTATGCACAGGACTCAAACTAAGCCCATAGTATGAGAACATTTTATAAAATGCAGGTTATATTCATTAATAATGATGAAACTTAGAGCAAGTTGCTTAAGTTCAATAAACCTATATTGCTTCATCTATAAAAGGCACAACACTACCTCCCACAGAACTATTGAAAGGCAATATAATGCAATTAAAATGGGCAGAGGGCTAAAATAGACACTTCTCCAAACAGGACATACAAATGGTCAAGAGACATATAAAAAAAGTGCTCAATGTCACTAATCATCAGAGAGATGCAAATTAAAATGACTATGATATATCACCTCACACTTGAAAGAATGACTGCCATCAACAAATCACCACACAACAAGTGCTGGTGAGGGTGTGGAGAAAAGGGGACTCTAGTACACTGCTGGTGGAAATGCAGACTGGTGCAGCCACTATGGAAAACAATATGGTGTTTCCTTAAAAAAATTAAAAATGGAACTGCCATTTGACCCAGTGGTCCCACTCCTAGGAATATATCCTAAGAAATCCAAAATACCAATCAGAAAGAATATATGCACCTCTATATTCATAGCAGCGTTACTTACAATAGCTAAGATCTGGGAACAGCCCAAGTATTCATCAGTAGATGAATGGTTAAAAAAAAGCTGTAGTACATTTACACACTGGAATGCTATGCAGCTGTGAAAAATAAAGATCTCTTTTATCCTTTGAAATGGCATAGAGGGACCTGCAGTGCACTATGCTAAACGAAATAAGCCAGTCAGAGAAAGACATGTATCACATGATCTCACTTATTTGTGGAATATAATGAACAAAATAAGCTGATGAACAAAATAGACCCATAGACATGGAAGCAGGGAATAGACTGAGAAACCTGAGGGAAAGAAGATGGGAGAGTGTGGGTGGGAAGAGATAAACCAAAGAACTTACATGCGTATATGCACAACGAATTGACACTGACACAGTGTGGTGAAGACCGGGGGTGATGGGAGTGGGGAGGAGCATGTCGATAGGGGAAAAAAGAAGGACATCTGCAAAACTTTCAACAATAAAGATAAATTTTTAAGTCAAATTTTTTTTTATCCTCACCTGAGGACATTTTTTCTATTTTTTGTTCAGATAGAGTGGGAGAGAGAGAGAGAAAGAGAAACATCGAGGTGAAAGGGACACATCGAGTGGTTGCCATCCGCACGACCCAACCTGGGCCGGGACAAACTGCAACCGAGGTACATGCCCTTAGCGGATACCGAACCCGGGTCTCTCTGGACCACAGGCAGATGCTCTAACCGCTGAGCAAAACCAGCCAGGGCAGTTAAATTAAATTTTAATAAAGGTACACATGAGACCATCTATGAGAAAGTGCTTTGTAACCTTGGAAGAATAGGATGCTCACGTATCGTAAAACCCTGAAATTGACTACTTCCAAAGTTCAGCATACACGAAGCATTCTTCCTCTTCTTGCTTTCATTCACTATTTTTAATCATGTGGGCCAATGTCTTTCTGTCTCTTCCTAAAAATGAAGTCATTTGAGGGTAATATTATCTTATTCCTCATCTTGCTTCCCAAAGCTTATGGCTTTGAACATAGTAGATATTTTATTTTTATTTTATTTTTTTATCCTCACCCGAGGATATTTTTCCATTTTTTTGTACAGATAGAGTGGGAGAGAGAGAGAGAGAGAGAGAGAGAGAGAGAGAGAGAAACATCGATGTGAAAGGGACACATCGAATGGCTGCCACCCGCACGACCAACCAGGGCCGGGGACAAACTGCAACCAAAGTACATGCCCTTAGCGGGAACCGAACCCGGGTCTCTCCGGACCGCAGGCCGACGCTCTAACCGCTGAGCCAAACTGGCCAGGGCCATAGTAGATATTTTAAAGTCTGCTGAATGTATGAAAGAATGAAGAAGAAAAGAATGAAAGAAAAAGAACAACAACAACAAAAACAATGAGTTACATAAATACATAAATAAAATTGCTGGCTTGAGGAAACTATTTGCTAAAATATTTAGCAAAAGAGAAAAAAGTTAACCCAACTTGTTAAATGCAGAACTGATCAAAGATTGGAATACAATATATCACAAACTCATGCAGACAAAATGTGTTCAAGCTAAAAGTCAATCAATTATTTGGACTCATATCATGTGGGTACAAATATAGGAGTTTTTGTTAATCTACAGGTCATTATTCATTAAGAGAGACCTAATTAAAGCGTAGGGTCAACACATGATAGTTAAATTACAATCAAACCCCATGTATACGTAGTCTCTCTGAGCAGCTCACTTTGGGCAACTAAGGAGGCTGGAATTACAGTCATTCTGACACAATCAGAAGGATGAGAAAGCAGACGTTAAGAAAAGGACCTGTTGACCCCCAGATATTCTCAAGTAGTTTCCAATCATCTGAAACACCTGCATCATTATGAAGTTCTCTAAAAAGGTGCTTGACTGTCAGTGGTACATTGTGGGAGGAGGAGGGGAGAAAGAGCAGTTAGGTAGCCCTGAACTTTGAAATGATTAAAATAAGACTATCCTCAGAGTTAAATCATGACTTAACATATATATCTGTAAGTTATCTGAGAGAGACTGGAGCGCTCCTATGTCAGCACATCCTGAATGTCATCTAATTGAGTGAATTAATGGGTATAAATAAAAAATGTATCTATGAGAAGGAGGGTTGGCCAGCTAGCAACGTGGAAACAAAAAATCACTGAGGCAAAGTTTGGCCATGTATATCCTAGTTTATTTCAGGGAAATGCCTTGCCAAGAGGACGAATGACGATGTAGGCATCTGGCAATCACACATTTATGTGGCTAGAGGGACAGCAGGCATCAGAGCATGAGGGCGTTAAAATTCAAAACTTACAATGAAACCACCTGTGATCTACCTACCTCCTTTACCAAGTGTCCTCGCCCATATCAAGTTCCCCTTCACTTCAGGGTATGTGGGATGATGGCACTTCACCTCCTCCAACTTCGGTATAGCAATTGATTTACTTTTGCCAATAAAATGTGTCACTTCATTTTTACATATTTTATTCTCATTCCCCCCACCCCCTCCCTTTGGCAACCATCAGCTTGTTCTGTATATCTATTTGTCTGTGTCCTTTCTGGTGGGATATTTTTAAAGCAGTGCAAGATTATGTCTCATTCCTTCCCCCCTTGCTGAAGCAGCTCCATGAAGTGGAGTCTCTGTGGTCCTGGGTTCTTGAGTGAGGATGCATAAGGTCAAATAACCCTCTATCTGCTATTACAGAACATGACATCTGAGTGATAAATATGCCTTGATATTTACAGGCACTGAGATTTTGGGGTTGTCTGTCCCAGCATAACCTAGTTTACTTGGGCAAAGGTAGCTTACAGTTATCATACTCCCAGCCTTTTATAATTTCTGTACCAAGGTATAATAAACTAGTTAGATTATATGAGCATTTAGTCAGCTGAGAAACTTTCTCATTAAAATTAATAAACTCCAATAAGTATCTATTCGTCTCCATTAGCGTCTTCTGAGCTTTGCTAATATGAATCTGTATCCATGAGTTGGATTGACTCTGGGACTCTGCCAAGCTAGTTTTTCAGCTGACAAAACAAAAGCCTGACCCTGGAGCTTGATGATTTCACCCAGATAATGCTCCCATTTTGAAGATTCTCTGCAGTGGCTCTTTTTGACACTTCTAAGCTATGCTCATACCTGTTTATTAGAAGAGTCAACAATAGTCACTGATGTTTTCAACTTGAACAGTCTAGCCTAATACATTCCATATAACACATCAGATCACATGTGCTTTTATACATATTCTACTCTATAATTCTCATGACAACCATATAAGGTAAATTTAATCTATACTCAATTTATAGATGAGAAATATGTGGCTCAGTTAAGTAATCTGATTATACAGCTTATATGGAGCCAGAATTTCAACCCAGATAGTATGACTGAGTCCAGAGGTCATTATACACTGTAAGGAATTTGACTGGGTGTTTATTATTCAGCTAAAAGAGTCTCCTATATACAATGATCTGATAAACACATGTCTATTTACCCTCTCTCTATGGTACTTAACTTGATATACTTTGATTGCATAGTATTTCCATTTTTTATTTTATTCATTAGCAAGAATTAACAATTTCCAATGAGAGTAAATAACATAATTCCTCTAAGGAGGCCAAAGTGAGTCATATGTAATAATTTTCAAGAAAGACCCAAATAACTCTAAAGGATGATAATTGAATATGCATTAGGACACAAATACGCTTAATTCATTCCAAAATGGCTTTCTCTGACACTGTGGTCACTCACTTAATCAATATTTAATTTTTCTTGACTAAGCCAATATGTACAGCTGTCAGAAGGCAAGTCTATAATACTTCTGCTTTAAGACAGAAGCAGAACAGCAGAGTGGAAGCAGTCGTGAACAGAGATATCCATATCATGTTGCCTCTATGTTTTCTGGTGCCCTCTGGTAACCCTAACCTTGACTGCCTTTGGCTCTGGTTTTAGAACCTTTAATTCTCACTTTGATAATTGGGCAGAATTCTTATTGCAGCAATTTCTACATCCAAAGAACCTTAGTTGGGACCACAGAATTGTCTCTACAGGGTATTTGGTCCCCATTTTAGGTTACACCCTGCTGTCCTGGCTCCCCCTCAGGAAGAAAGATACTTCATAGGCTGAAGCTTCATAACACCAGTTATGCTTCTTAAAAATTTTTTATTGGCCTTAAAATAAGCACATGCTAATGAAAGTCAACATGATGTCACTGAAATAGGACAAAATTGAGTCTCAAACAGAAATTTATTGACGGACCATTCAGCCATTTACTATCAATGGGGTTATCAAATCTCAGAGACTCAATTTACTCATTAATACAATTGAAATTATAGTAGTTACCTCACAGGTTCTATGAGAAAGAAATAAAAAAAACAATAGAACTGAAGATCCTAGTACAGTACAGGCACATTATAGATGCTTAATAACTCTTAATTCTTGTACTCTCTTCGTTAGTCAGGACTGTTTAGGTTGGTTGTAACAATACAGTGACCTGAAATCTCAGTAGCTTACTAGAGTTAAGGTTACTTCTTACTCATGTTACATCATAACAGGTCAGCAGGGCACTCTGCTCTACATGTCCATGTAGGGATCTAGATTAACACTCCACAGTTTGTAGCTACATCTGGAACATGAGGCTGCCTTGATCTCTGTGTCAAGAAAAGAGCATACTGGAGGGAAGATGCACTGATATGCATTGGCCTGGGTATGACACCTGTCAGTTTTCCCACAATCTGTTGGCCAGAATTAGTCATGCAAACCACTCTAACTACAAGGAGTCTAAGCAATGTAGAATGGGAAATCAGAATAGCACCACTCACTTTTCTATAGCTTCTCTATTCCTGTATACAAAGTAGATCTCAATAGGTATTGAATGATACAATTATCTCCTATGAGTAAACCTGAGAGATCTTCCAGCAAGGCTTGAAGAACTTAGATTTTGAAGACTGTGTTACATTATTAGCTCATTCCCTCAACTCAATTTAACCCACAGTCAATGTGTTTTAGTTAAAATTGGCTAACAGCAACACACAATGTTTCATTTTCTCCCCTGAACAAATTGTCCAAAATTGGAGGCCTCTTGACGGTTGGCCTATGCCAACTGATCTCGCTGTTATCTGCTTTTTGATAGGTCCTTCCTAGGAGTGTAGCAAGATTAAGTCCCCAAGTTGCAAGGTAGTATGAATTGCTATGTTAATTAGTTATATTTCTTTGTGAGTAACACGGTGAATTTCATCTATTTAAAATAGGTGTAACAAGTTTCTTAAGGTAACAATTTAATTTTTTTTTCCTTTATCGATTTGAGAGAGTGAGAGAGAACATCGATTGGCCACCTTCCTGCATGCTTTCCACTGGGGATGGGGCCCACAGCCTGGGCATGTGTCCTGACCAGGGATTGAACCAGGGACCTCTTGGTGCATGGGTTGACGCTCAACCACTGACTTACACCACCTGGACCTAAGGTAACAATTTTAATTCTAAGAGACATACAAGAAGGTGAAAAGTCCTTTGAAGTAAGGCAGGCTAGTGTCCTTGGAGTATTAGAGAAATCTATCCCACTAAGGGAGCTCATTGTCATTGGCTTAAAAAATCAGGCATTCCTAGATAATGTACAGAAATATCTTTCTACTCATCCAACAGCTTACTCAATAATTATTTGGTATCTGCTATGTGGCAGCCACTAATTTAAACAGTAGACATACAAAAATATGTAAACCTCCATTCTCAGCAGACTCAGAGCAATGCAACATTCTTCCTAATTAATTAGTGATGTAGTGCAATTAATAAATCCCTATATAAGGAGAATATAGGTTTTTCTTACTTTGACCTGAGAAGTTCAAGAAAAACAATCATAAGAAATCTACTCCACCAAATTGGGAGTGAGCTTAATACAGAACATTATATAAAATATTTTTGTTTTCAGAAGAAATATCTAGCTGGCTTCATTTACCTGATTGCTTAGGCAACAACAACAACAACAAAAAGCAAGACAGACATTGAGAAAATGCACTAAATGATTAATAAATAGCAATTTAGTCTTTCTTCTCAGATTCTGGATTTGCCTGAAAGTTATCATTAGTTTACTTTGTTCTAAAATATATGGGTTCCAATGGGAATAAAACTCATTTAATAATTCAAGGTAAACCACACACTCATTGCTAATAAAATTATTATTTATTTTAAAATACTCAGTACAGTGCCTGGCAAAAATGCATGCTTGATACAATTTAGACATTGTGATTACATTTGCATAAGAATTAATATTATTTGCATCACAATCCCAACAATAATATAGTGATGGAGAATACCCGAGTATATAGCTGACAGTTGTTAGGTGAAAAAGCTTCCATGTATTTCTTTTTTTTTTTTTTTTTACCACATTTCTAAAATAATATAAAGCTTACTCACTTCAGCATGGCCTAATGCTTTAGGTATTTTCTTTTTCAATTCAGCCTTTTCTAAATAGAGATATTGTGAAAGATAATATAAGATCTATAAGATACAGTATGATACTGCCCCAGCCCTTACAAAGTCTACAAACTAGTGAGAATTTCAAGAGAAATAGATGAATAACTATGATGAGATTGGGCCAGAGGAGAGTTTTAAAAACAAAACAAAATGGTGATTCACTAAAGGACACAGTTTGAAAAATGAGGAAAAGCTTCATCAAGAAAATCCATTAAAATGGCATTGAAAAATAGATGGGAGGATTTTAACAGGCTGAGATAAAAGAGATTTAACCAACCAGGGAAAGTGAAAACACGTTCTCAATAAACAAGCATGGAGGCAAAAGGCATCTAAAAGAGTCTAGAAAGATAGTTCCACCTCACTGGAGAAGAGGGGTTGGCAGAAGGACTGGCTGGAGAGGCAGGAATTGACCACATTAGAAATAAATGTGAATGACAGGGTAAAGAGTTATTTCTAAATCTGTAGGTATCAAGAAATACTATATTTAATAGTTGTGGTCTCTTTTACTTATATTCATTAAAGGAACTTCCAACATTGCTACTCATCCAAGAAAACAAAAGGAAAAAGCCAAATAGAACCAGAGTTGAGTCATTTGAATGACAAGATGAGCCTTTGAAAGATAAAATCCAGGAACAAAGGGAAGCTCTGCAAAAGAGCTCCATCCTGACAAGAGGATTGGAAGGAAAATAGAGAAAGAAGGAGCAGCTAAGCACCCAGTGACTTCACTGGAGGAGAGTCCCCAGATCTGGGTGGTGACTACAGGTGGGGAGGGAGCGGTGAGGAGATGACCTCCAGATCTGGCAGGAGTGGGGAAAGCCTTGGTTAATGCCTATGGTTAAAGCCAGGATGCTGCCCAGAAGCTGTGCCGACGGAGCCACATAAACCTTTTGTCTCTCTGTTATAGGGTGTAGGTTTTCCAGGTTGTGGCTTGTGCAACAGAAGGATTCCTTCCCCCTAGCCCCTAGATGTAGATGGATTCCTATTTTAACTGCTCCTCTGTGTGAGACCAGACCCCTCACCTCCCAGAGTTAAGGACACTGGAAAAACGGCTTACTTCACTTTCCCATCACCACCTCACTGCGTCTGAATCAGAAAGTGGGCTGGAATGCCAAGGAGTAGTGACTATGTGAAAGAGGCCTTTCATCGTCCAGTAGCTTAAAGCGACTGGACGGTGGTGAAACCTATTCCTACTTGAAGGTGGTGAAGTGAAGAATGATTAAGATTTCTTACAAGGTTAGTCGTTGTAACAAATAATGTAGTCTATCCGAGGTACAAAAAGAGTTATGATTTTACATTTAAATGCATGTTTAAGACCCCCAAACTAAATGTCATCTAGGGGATAAATATATGCCTCCTCTTCTTCAAGAGTACCCATGTAAGGTATATTAGCTGGAATATGCAAAGATGAGACCTGATCCACCATAATCATTCAGATGTTCAGTGATAATAGCAGTCCACGGGGCTCAGAAATATTGAATAACTTCATCCAAAATTGAATAGATGCCTAATAAACTGCAGAGAAGGCTCATATCAGTTGTTCTATCTCTTTCCACACTATAGATCTATTGTACACTCCTTGAGCTTTGAGACTTAGAGGATACAGACATTTTAAAATTGATGATATTATAAAACAATCCTCACCATAGTGTTTTGCCCTTTTGTTAGCTGTTACTATCTGTCTGTGGCCTAAGCACTCATTATTTATGCTCCCAATGATAATAGAGATTAGTCCACATTTTTGACAGAGGCAACATTATTTGTATACTCTGTGCCCTTTGAGTATGACCACCTAGTTTTTTCTTAACCCATTCATTATTCTTGTTTAAAATGTGTTTCTTAAATATATCCCACTAAACACTTTACTCACTTCTCCCAATAAAGGAAATACGAGGTTTAGGGTGAAGGTATATATTTACCACACTTATTATTTTTTTATAAGAATAATGGATGTATTTCATGTCTGACTAACTAAATTTATCTTTTGTCAAAATTGGACTCAACCATTTTCCTCCCAAACCTCTCACTTTTGTTTTCCCAGCTTCTCATTCTAGTTACCCCAGTTTGAATTCCTGAAATCTTTTACAAAGGCTCTTATTTTTGTCCCAAATGTAATAAACTGTCAGGTCTTTTCAATTCTGTTTCTGTAATTTCTCTCATATCCACCTCTTCTTCTTTTTTCCCCCACTACTGTGACCCTAACGAACACCACTGGCTTTTAACCAGTGTTTTGACATGAGGCTTTGATATTCTTGTATGAAGTAGAGAGTAATGAGGTAGATTTTGAGAAATTACTATTAATAAAAGCAACATTTGAATGTAAAATAGTTGAAACTTAATTAGAAAAAAATCTAAGTCTATCTCTATAGTAATAGGATTCTAACTCATTGCAACCCTACCTGTACTTTGTTGAGAGTAGAGAAAGGGGTGAAGTTCCAGATATTAAAATGTGAATTGTATATTGCCCAGGTTACATCCTCAGTCTGCATGAATGTGAATTTTATCCTTCAGTTCAGTTTTGGCAGACAACAAGTTTGACAACAATAGCCAAACTACCACTTTGGCTCGATTTCCTTTTCTCCTCATTCATCTTCTGCTGCCAGAAGATCATTTTTTTTTTTTTTTTTTTTTTTTTTAAGGACAACTCTTAAAAATATCCTTGTAACCTACAGAGTCAAGTCCAAATCCCTGACATTGATATACTAAGCCTTCATCATCTTATCTCCACTTTATTATCTAGTGTCTAGTTCCTAATAAGTTCCTTCAGTCACCCTTTATTTCAACCAAACCAAAGTGATGGCTCTACACTTCCTCCTTAATGTCAGTAGGATGCTTGCATTCATATCGTTCTTTCTTTCTGGGATATTTTGTATGGACTTTTCCATAAATCCAAATGAAACCTGGCCTTTAAGTCTCAGCCCTTCATTTACTTCCTCCATGAAACTCTTTCCAATCATCCATATTTAAAGTATCTTTTCTTAATACACAACATTTTCTATCATGTATTAGCATTATTTTTGCCTAAGGAGGAAGAGAATGGTAAGAAAGAAGAGTAAAAGAAAGAGACGGTAAGCAGCAAAAACTGGAAAAAAGGAAAAAGGAGAACAAAGACTTGAAGGAAAGACAAGAGGATTAAAAATATCAGAATTCTTGTGAGTATAAAATAATCTTTAACAAATCTTGAGAAAGCAGGATGTTCAGTGACTCATAAGAACAAGAGCTATTAAGTCAGAGAGAATGAATTCAAGCCTCAGCTCTATGATTTACTAGACTTGTGGTCCTGGGCAAGTTCTTTAGCCCACAGTGTTTTCATCTACAAAATGGAAAGATAACAGTAGCGATCTCAGAACTTGTTATGGGGATTAAGTAAGATTATATTAGTAAAGTGCTAAAGACATAATCCGGCACATAATTTCAAGTTCTATAAATGGAAAGTGCTAGGATGCAGTTGGAGATATGATTTTAAAATTTCCCTTAGAACAGGAGGATGGTAGCTAAGGATCAGAAGGAGAGCTGAGATGTACATATTCCTTTACTGTAAAATGACCAAGAGCTGGGCAGCAATCAGGGATGACTGAGTAATGTTCTTAAGTGGAAAGCTCAGGAGAACTGAGCCCCGGTTTAATAACCTCCTAGCATCTGTTTAATCATAGTTCTTGATGACTTCCGTTGGAGATTAATTATTGGTCCCTAGAAATAGGTTGTTGATGTCTTGACACAAAACAAGCAGAACTGCAATTTGCTGGTCAACAGAAATAGGCAAAATGAATAGAGGCCTGGCCTAAAGAAGCATGGATTTAAAGACCAGAGCAAAGGTACTTTGAAAAAATGTAAGAATTGCTTCCAAGAAACAGGAAACATGTAACTATGGGTAGGTCAAAACCCAGTATAATCAAATGGCATCTTGTTTTCTCCTTCTGACATTCTCTTTCCTCTAGCAGTCTGGAGAGTTGGGATAAAATAGCTAACACTGTTCATTCTACTAGATCTTCTAAATGTATGTATGTATATATGTATGTATGTATGTATGTATGTATGTATGTATGTATGTATGTATGTATGTGTGGGAGAGAGAAAGAGAGAGAGAGAGAGAAAGAGAGAGAGAGAGAACGAACTTACTGAATGCTCAACTCTCAGAGATCGGTTCTGTTACTATTTTCATTTTGCATATTGTGAAATTGAGGCTCGGAGAGATTACAAATTTACTGGAGTGGTCTAAAAGTTAGTGGTGAAGCTATTGTGTGAAGCCAAGCAGGGCTGCTTCAGTCCCATGCTCTAAACAATGAAGACGTATCTTCTGCAGCCGCAAATCATCCCAGTGGCAGTTACATCATTTCTTTTTTAAAAACATATTTGTATTAATTATTTTAGAAAGAAAGGAAGAGAGAGAGAGAAACATCCATGTGAAGAGAAACATTGATTGGCTGCCTCTTGCACACTTCCTACTGGGGATCAAGCCTGCAACCCTGGCAAATACCCTGACCGGGAATCGAACCGGGACCTCCCAGTCCATGGGATGACACTCAATCAACTGAACCACACAGGCAAGCTACTTTTTATTCTTACCTTTTCTGCTTTTCAGTCAAGGACATATACACAACAATAAATGAGGAGAAACATTTTGCCATGTCTAAGTTAGAAGTTCCTGCTGAGAATACAACCTCTAAGTCATACCAACCCATTATGAAGACCATACGTATAAATCAGCAATTATGTACCTAGCATCTGTGATGGTCTGTGACTCTAAATTTAAAGGTAGGGTTGGCTAGTGATAAAGCCTGATAGGACAAGGGATAAAAACTCAGAAGCCTTTCTTTTCCCATTGGTACATCATGGATACTAGCAATGCCTTTCTCATCTCCCTTACAGATCTATTTAGTTCCCTTGCTTATTCCTTGGAATGCAGAACATTATTACAGTGCTGGAATAAACAGATGTCAGAAATGTTTGTTGACTAATTGGTTGGATGAATAAGTGAATGAATACTGATTAAAATACTCTGAATAACATGCAAAGGTAATTTTTTCCCCAGTTGCCGAAGAAATGACCAGAGAGAGATAAGCAATGCTAGGATGCCAGAGCTACTTCTCAGTATAAAAAAGGGGGGTGGGGGGTGGGAAGAGATAGAGTGTCAGAACATGTTGCCAATATCAGGGGAAGTCTGAAGCCAGTGTCAGGAACAAAATGGAGTCCTAGTCCAACACAGGACAACAAAGGATGATATACTTCTATGATCACACATTATTTGTTATAATCACATATCAATTATGGTTCTAATCAGCTGCCATAAAATTACCATATTTGAGAATTTTCTTATGTACTATTTCTGATGGCCAAAGCAAGTGGTAGTTGCTCATGGCCTGTAATGTCTACCTCAAAGTTCTAAACATATTTCTAATTCCTACTTACAGGCAAGTTCCAGGGTTCTTAGGCATTTCAGAAATGTTTTTCTTGCTATAATCCTCTCCAGAATTCACACTTCCAATGTCAAACAGGTTTTTTACCCCATTCACTTTCCCTGGTGCTATGGCCTGCTTGTTGCCTAAGCTCCTTTTCCAAGATCCACATTCCCAGTAAAATCTTTTCACTTTCTCTTATGGCAAGAATGTTTGCTAGTTTCTTTTTCTATTGTAGAGATGGTTGCTAAAGAAGAGATGACTTGTGGTGTTCTGGATACTTTTCAAGAGACATTTTGAGTAATTGTGAAGTAAAAAATTATGACCCAATAGAATTATAAAATAGGATGTTTGTTTAACTTGACATACCAGAGATATAAACTTAAACTTTTTAAGGCTGGAATATATTACATTTCAGAACACAGGCATCAACTATTCTAGTACCAATAAAAAGTTTCCATTTATTATTTAACCCTATAGATTCTCATGTGCTGAACAAATTTCATATGAAGCCAACTGCATTATCTGTGATCTTTTGATTCTTTTCTTTTTAAAAGTACATTTAAGTATATCTGGAACCATCATGACAACTTCTATTCAGGCTGAGCAAATCATTGCTAGCAGAATGGGTAAAATAACTCCAGCCAAAAGCAAAGAAACCAGTTTCTTTCTTTAGAAATCACAGATTTTGTATTGTAGACTAAATGTTCTATTGGATTGGGCTTTCTGAAATATTGACAGTAGCATGGTTAAGGACTCGGACTTTTCAGTATCTGGATTTGAATATTGGTTCTACCACTTAATGTTTCTGGGACAAGGTATTTAACCCCCTTGAAGTCTCAGTTTCCTCAGCTTTACGGTGAGAGAAATAATAGTACATAATTCATAAAATTGTTGTGAGGAGTAAGATAATGAATATAAAATGCCTAGTCCAACACCTGCCATATTCAATAAATGTTAGTTGCTGTTTTCATCATCATCTTCATTCTTATCATCACCACCACCATCAACATCATGCCATCTCTATCTTTACCGAATTCAAGAAATGTGGTGGACCTGGGAACATTAGGATGGAGTGTCTTATGATTTGTCATTTAAGTTACAATAGACACATTCAAATATAAGACCTAATGAATATATATGATATTCCCAGGGGATATTAACTTCCTTAAAACATACTTGTAGAATGGAGTCATAGTCTAATCATAGAGTTCCTGATGTTTCTGACAAGGGGGATAGTTTTACATCATCTTAAAATAAAGAGGTCATTGGATATGGGAAGGAAGCATGTAGGAGAATAATGACTGACAGTAAGAGATAAAAGGGAATGAGAATACACGCTTTTCAATCACATTCCTTTCCCAACCTAATGTCCAGCAGGTTAGGGACAGAGTGTGATGGCGGGTTAGTCAGGTCAGATTCAGATACCATCCAGTTGATCACTACTGTCTCATTATGAATCTCTGTCTTTGGCAGAGGCTCAGACTTGGATACATTTTACTATCTGCATAAAAGTAATTTGCCATTACTAAGCAGTGAAGTTAGTTTTGCTGAGCAGAACAAAAGCAATGTGCTGTCTCTGCTTCTCTAAATGTAAGTGGTATGTTTGGCAATTTTTCTTTCTACTCACCCATCAACTGCTCCTCCCACTACCCCCGCCCCATCCTCTCTACCCAATCCCAGCCTGAGTCATAATAATGGCTTCTACCTGTGGGGGTGTTTTTATGCAGTACACACTGGTCAGGTCCTTGGATACTGTGGTAGGCAGAAGAATAGGCCCCCAAAGGTGTTTAACTCTAGATAAACCTTGAATGAACATTGAAATCAATTAGACTTGGTTCAAATTCCTGACTTGCACTCGCCTGGGTCAGAGTAGAACTGGGAAGCAAGATTACATAGGCCCATGTAGGACACAGCGGGGTTTTCAACTAGAAATTAGGGATAACAATCTCCATTTTTCTAGGTCTCTGAATATGTATAGAGAGTGCTTAGAACAGCAACTAGGCCATGGTAGACATTCCAAAAAATGAAAGTTTCAAGAAAACACAAATGATGTTTTACATCTCCTCATTCACTGTATCAGAAACGTGCCTGAAAGGGTCATTTTGGCTCAAGTGAGCACCTTGGCCTGAAACAGAACCAATGAGAAGTGTTTTTTTGTTTTGTTTTTTATCCTCACCCGAGGACATTGTTTTCTATTTATCTTCAGATAGAGCAGGAGGGAGAGAGGGAGGAAGAGAGAGAGAGAAACATTGATGTGAGAGAGACACATCGACTGGTTGCCAACTGCCTGACCCCAACTGGGGCCGGGGACGAACCACATCCAACATACATGCCCTTAGTGGGAACTGAACCTGGGACTGTGGTCCGCGGGCCAACGCTCTAACCGCAGAGCCAAACTGGCCAGAACAGAACTAATGAGAAGTCTTTAAGAATGCTGTCAAACCTTACATCATTAGATTCATGAGTAGATTTGGTCAGTAGGGAAGAGGCATCTTAAAAGCACAGTGTGGCCAGAGGCACCCCTGGTGTGACATGTAAAAGCCAGAGAAAACATCTGTCTTCAAAATGATCACCCTCTTAGGTACTTGAATAGGTACTTGAACACTGAAAACTGACAACCTTTGTTTATACTCTGTCCTCAATTTCTTTGCAGGGTCCCTCTGCAAAAGGCAAATGCTTCTTGTGTGTGGTGAGGGGAAAATGGATGATGATACATGGAGTCCCTAACTCTTCCCTAGAAATAGCATGTAGCCCATGCTCTTCGGCTGAGACTGCTGTGCACTCGGTGACTGGGACAGGGAGGAAGAAGGTGAAAAATGCTCTGAACAGGGCAGTGAGAAGGATGCAGATAAAGACTCCCTTTGTCTAGCCAAGACAGGGAAGCAACCCAAGTGCCCATCAATAGACACGTGGATAAAAAGCTGTGGTACCTATGTACAATGGAACAGTTCTTACCCATACAAAAAGAATAAAATCTTACCATTGATGGCACCATGGATGGACCAAGAGGATACTATACTCAGTGAAATAAGTCAGTCAGGGAAAAACAAATACCATATGATTTCACTTATATGTGAACTCGAAAGAACAGAATAAATTAACAAACAAAATTGAAACAGATCCATAGACACAGAGAACAGATTGATGGTACCAGAGGGGAGAGGGGTTGGGGAACTGGATGTAAAAGGTGAAGGGATTTAGAAGTACAGATTGGTAGATATAAAATATTCATAGGGATATATAAAGTACAACATAGGGAATGCAGTCAGTAATACTATAATAAATATTTATGGTGCCAGGTGGGTACTAGAAATATCAGGGGGAACACTTTGTAAAGTATATGATTGTCTAACCGCTATGCTGTGCACCTGAAACTAATACAAAATAATATTAAATATAAATTGTAATTAAGAAAAAAAAGACTACGTGAAAGGAGAATACTAAACTGGAGGGCTTTCTTCTTATGGAGTGGTGGCTCAGAGACTGTCCATATTGGGAAGGCCTGAGACTCTAGGCACAGGACCATCCCCAGGACCCTGTGCTTAGAAACTGATCCCGAAAGATAGGAAAGAGTTGAGAGGCAGGACCATATCAGGGGGTGGGTGGCAGCCTAAGGAGGTGATCTGAGAGAACAAAGTCCCAAGAGATAGAAGTGGTGATGACTGGTAGATAACATTGTTTCAGGGACTAGGGCCAAGTGTAATGCAGGGATTCCAGCCAGGGACCGGTCACAATACACTGGCTAGTGGGTAGCAGAACCTCAGCTATGACTGGAAGAAGCAGAAGCCATGACGAGTCACTGGCTCTGAGTGCTGGATGGCTTATCCAGGGTTCTCCAGAATATATTTGAAGGCCAAATTTAATTTGCTGCAACAGTTTCCAAAGAAGTGTCCCTGCCTTTAATTTTACGCAGTTCTAGTCCTTTCTCCTTTTTAAACCCCTCAGGGGTGCCCTGGCTGGTTTGCCTCAGTAGTTAGAGCATCGGCCCATGGACCAAAGAATTTTGAGTTCGATTTCCCATCAGGGGCACACACATACCTTGGTTGCAGGTTGGGGTTGTGTAGGAGGCAGCCAATCAATGGGTCTCTCACACTGATGTTCCTTTTTCTCTCTGTCTCCCTCCCTCCCACTCTATCTAAAAATCAATAGAAAAAATATCCTCGGGTGAGGATTTAAAAAAAAATAAAATAAAATAGAACCCTTCAGTTGCTTTGCATTTCCCTGGGACTAATTCCCAACGTACTCAGCACTACACATTCTCTCGTCACTCTTCTCTGTTCCTACCGTCACTGAAACACACACGCACCTTTAAAAACAACCCAATTGTGTCATTGCTTTGTTCAAAAATCCCCCAAAAGCTTTCCATTTAGAGTTCCATCATGTCCTTTAAGGGCTTATGTAATCTTCCCCAGGCCATCTATGACCTCATTTCCTACTACTGTCCCCCTAGGTCACTCTTGTTCTTCCTCTGACACAATGGTTACTGCCTCAAGGTCCTTGTGCGTTCAGATTCCTATATCTAGCTCTCTTGATTTGCTCTCTCATCTTCTCCAGGTCTCTCCTCAAAACACTACATCAGAGTCAGGGAAGCCTAACATAAATGTGCCCACTCAGTGCACAAATAACAATCATTTCCCTTCTTCTCAGCACTCAATGTCACCTTCAAATATACAGCATTTAGCATTTCTCCCCTCCAGAAGAAAAGAGATTTGATTTTATTCATTTTACTGCCATGTCATTAGTTTCTAGTACATTGACTGCTAGACACTCAATAAGTCTTTGTTGAATAAATAATAGAATGGATGACGTTAGCTTAGCTAGCATCTATTTTGAGAAGACTGTCCGTCTACCTTCAGTGTGGGTGAAGTTTTCCTCCTCTGTGCCATCACAATATTGTGCTTATTGCTATATTAATGCCAATCATGTTCACACTGGACAGAATGACCTCTTTATTTATATGGCCTCCCTACTGTTATCCAAGATCTGTGAAATCATGGGCCCAGCCTTGCTCACTCAGGTAGATATGGTACATAGTAGGTGATGATCATGTATATTTGAAGAATGAGCAAAGGGCTACGAGCAGGCAGAGTATCAGAGGAACAAGAATGAACTGATGATTCCTGTGAGCCATAGAATTAGTGTTCCTTAGATTCTTCTAGGTCACAGTGGCTTCCAAGGTCTAGAGTAAGGCTGAGTCTACAGGTGGGGCTCTGGTAAGGATCTGGAACTGAGGACCAAAAAGGTCCTTATATTCTCTGCCTTCTCAAGTGCCACCAGGCATTTAAACTGAGCTCAACTAACATGAACTGAGCATCTCTGAGTAGGGGGTGAGAATATTCTGGTTGCTCACAGGAAATAGATTCACTAAATCTACCTGGCTGCCTAAATAAGGACATTGAAGTTCAAAACACACCAACATCCTGCACCAAAGGTTCATTTCTTTTTCATCCAGTTTCATGTTTTTGTAATGGCCTGGAAATAAGCCTGCTTTGCAAGGGGATCAGAAATCACTGGTAAACGGGGGCTGTAACATTCCTAGATGTGTGCTGCCATATGGCTTGGCATGAGTTCTACAAGTTGCCAGGGAGGCAGAGCTCTTGAGTCAAAGTGGTGAATCTCTAACCATTGCTGTTGGTTGTTGCATCTTCTGCCTGCTAAATGGATGGACCACAGATTAAGTGCCCTTTATTTTAATAATCAGCTACTATAAGAATCCAACTTTTAGGGCATACATATCTCATGTCACTAAATCTGGATTCTTTATAATCTTGGGTAATGGAGGCAAGATTCATTTTGGACTGATTGGTGCTTTTTCCAAAGAACATTTTATTATTCAGACACTGTATTATAAGAGGAAAAGTAAGGAAGGGGCTTCTTCCTGAAAAATACACCTAGTCCAGGGGAAAATTCCTTCTACATGAAAAATAACCCCTGAAGTTTACTTAGTATTTTATGCTTTCCAAAACAGTTTCATTTGTTATCTTATTTTGTTCTTACATGATTCGAAGTCCACTGGGGGGGGGGGGGGTGTAGAGGAAGTCCCATGAGAGCTGTGACTTAATAATCAGCCTTACATTGTATCTCCAATGTCCAGAGCAGTATCTAGGTACTGACAATTTTCGAATGAAGGAAAAGTTTACTAACTTACTGTAGGAATTTAGGTTTGAATTTTTCTTTTAGTATCTGTCCAGTTCTCTGATCTTGGGTAGTGCTTAAACTGATTCTCAGGGGCCTCACTGCTTAAACAAATAGATAATGACATTAACTTTGTCATGCAGATTAAATATTGAATATGAAAGTGTTTAGCACAAGGCTTGCATATAGAAGATATCCAATTAATATTAGTATCTTTTCCTTCCTCTTCCCATAGGAGAGATGCAAATAAATTGCTAGGGGATTTCAGAGAAATTATGACATTCATTTTTTTAAATATGAAACTTGAGAGTCTTAAGACCTTAAATGACTTGCCTGCAGTCACATAGCTAATAAGTAGCAGAGCTGGGGCTGATTCTGCATTCTCAGAAATCCTAGATTATTACAACTGTACTCCATGGCCTCTACAGATTCAGAATTGAAGTTATACCTGAAATACCTTAGATCTGAGTATCTATCCCACTGTCCAATCAGAAAGACCATGCAAATGGGGACTGGGGAGTTACAAATCCAGACTGCCATTGGACACTCCTGGAAGCATATTGTTATCTCCAAAGAAGATTCCAAAGGAAATCTCTGAAATTTTAAGTCAAGCAAAATTATAAGTTCATTTGCCCTCTGCATGGCTCACATAAAACTAATTAGAATTCTCATATCATGAATTTGGGACCCTCAGAATTCATATAAAACATGTTTATTATTTTGCATAATGAACTATGTCAACCTCCATGGAAATTAAAGTAACTAATCATCTCTTATCAGTGACACTCAAAAGCCATCACACCGCCACTGAATGTCAGTTCTGTTCAGGTCTGTCATGGGTCCACATTACTGTGATCTGACAGCAAGCAGCCACACAGGTGTTAAGGAAGAAGCTGGGGTTTATAACCAACTGGCAATTGAAATGCAAGACACACAGAGGACAGGACGGAGGCACTCATGGTAAGAAAATAAATGACTACAAGCCGCACATGAAAAGACAGTCATTTTCTACATGACAGCGTCCCACAGATTGTTTCTAAGGGTAGACCAGCTCAGTGGGGTAAGGATTGGGATACTCACTGACTAGCTATCAATTTAGTGCATCTCTGGCACTAAAATGGAATGAGATAACTAGTGATAGGCCACAGTAAATAGGTTATGTAATGTCTTAGCATTATACTGAATATTTGCTGGGTTTGGGTTACATTTTCAAAAATGCTTACGTTGCAGAGATCCAAAGAGGCTATGTAACAGGTATTCATTGATTCAGTCTACCCAATGTGAAGGGGCTGACTGGGTGCAGGAATAATGTGTAGGTTCAGGGATGGCAGATGTGTAAAACACAAAACCCAGCCTAATGAAATACATCTTCTAAGATATCAACAAACAAAAAGCCACAACATTCTACAGCTCTGATAAGGAATCAGAAACACTACATCAGTAACAATAGTTCATGGCCTAAATAATGTATTGTTTACTGGTCAAAAACAAAAATCAAAACAAAACAGAGCAAAAGAAAAGTGTAAATGAAGGTTTGGGCTGAAACAACAAACAATAATCTTTTGTTCTAAAAGAAAGCCCTACCACCCTAGGCAATATGCTCAATTAATATTTGACAAAGGTGGCAAGAGCATACAGTGGAGTAAGGACAGCCTCTTTAATAAATGGTGCTGGGAAAATTGGACAGCTACTTGCCGAAAAATGAAACTAGACCATCAACTTACACCCTACACCAAAATAAACTCAAAATGGATAAAAGACTTAAATTTAACCCATGAATCCATAAAAATCCTAGAGGAGACTGTGGGCAACAAAATCTCAGACATCATACGCAGCAGAATTTTTACTGACACATCACCTAAGGCAATAGAAACAAAGGAGAAAATGAACACATGGGACTACATCAAACTCAAAAGCTTCTGCACAGCGAAAGATACAATCATCAAAACGGAAAGGCTACCCACTGTATGGGAGAGCATAATTGCCAATGATATATCAGATAAGGGGTTAATTTCCAATACATATAGAGTGCTCACACAACTCCACAAAAGGAAGACAAAGAATCCAATTAAAAAATGGGCAGAGGAACTAAATAGACACCTCTCCAAACAGGACATACAAATGGCTAAGAGACATATGAAGAAATGTTCATCATCACTAATCATCAGAGAGATGCAAATCAAAACAACAATGAGGTATCACCTCACACCGGTCAGAATGGCCGCCATCAACAAATCATCAAACAACAAGTGTTGGCGAGGGTGTGGAGAAAAGGGGACTCTAGTACACTGTTGGTGGGAATGCAGACTGGTGCAGCCACTATGGAAAACAATATGGTGTCACCTCAAAAAATTAAAAATTGAACTCCCATTTGACCCAGTGATCCCACTTCTAGGAATATACCCTAAGAAGCCTGAAACACCAATCAGAAAGAATATATGTACCCCCATCTTTGTAGCAGCACTATTTACAATCGCTAAGATCTGGAAACAGCCCAAGTGCCCATCAGTAGACGAATGGATTAAAAAGCTGTGGTACATATACACAATGGAGTACTACGCAGCGGTAAGAAAGAAAGATCTCTTGTCCTTTGAGACTACATGGAGGGACCTGGAAAGTATCATCCTGAGTGAAACAAGCCAAGCAGAGAAAGACAAATTTCATATGATCTCACTGATTTCTGGAATATAATGAACATAACAGTTTGAGGACAATCCCCTAAGGAGTGGGGAGCTGAGAGAGGGATGAACAACAGAATTTATATGCATATAGGCATGAACAGTGGACATGGACAACAATCGGGGGAAGGGGCGGGGAGGGAAGGGGGAGGGGGGAACCACTGGGGGAAAAAAGGAGAATCATTTGTAACAAAAATTATTCAATAAAAAAAAAAAAAAAAAAAAAAAAAAAAAAAAAAAAAAAAAAAAAATAAAACAAAAAAAAAAAAAAAAAAAAAAAAAAAAAATAAAAGAAAGCCCTACCTTTAAAAACGATATCAAGTGCTGTGAGCCAGTCATTATCTGAAAACCTTAATCCCTGGCATTTTTAAGGCATCCCAGAGTTTTCTAAACATTTTCTTAAATATTATCTTCTTAATCCTCACGTGTCAGATGTTATTATCTTCATCCTACAGTTGTGGAACTGAGCAGTTAGAAATAAAGTGACTAATACAGGTCATAGAGGAGGGAAATGGTGAAGTTGGGGTTGGATGCAGGCATGTGAGGGACAGACAATACTTGGCTTTGTTCCAAGACACCACAGGATGGGTTGCTTATGGTCACCTATAGACATATGGTATCAAAGCTTTGCTTGGAACCTACATTTTGTAATCTAGGTTGCTACCACCACAGACACTGATTCTTACTTATTGTTTAATCCTTGGTAACTTGCTTAAATATAAATGACGTTCTTTTTCAAGGGTTTCCATAGTTGAGTGCTTAAGAGTTTGGATTTGGGACTCCCAAATCTGATGTTGCATAGCAGCTCACTGACCCTACCTAGGTAATTTACTTATGGTCTTTGGACCTCAGTGCCTTTGTTTGTATAATGAGATAATAATATCTGCCTCATGGGACTGTTTGTGACTAATATAATCCCTGTTAATGGCAGATTTCATTCTAAATAGCCATTTAACAGGACTAGTGACCATTTAGTGGTTCAAATTCAACCAGGGACTCAGAAACGCCATCATTTTCACAACCCTATCTGCAACCTTTATTGCACAGAAGTGCTAAAATACAAGGCCTGTGCTGTGTATTACAGGTGGGAGGCTCTGTGCATTCTACAGACTCCTGACAGCCCTGCTCACCAACACGGCTACACTGTACTAAAGATACTCCCGCCTTAACAGCTATCTTAGATAAAAACGCTCCACTGGTCAAACAGAAAGCAAAGATGAACAGTTTTACTTTACTTAAGAGCCTTGGGTTGGCACTACATACAAACATTTTCCAGGTTAGCTGATCAAAGCAGATACTTCTCTTTTCTTCTGTCCTCCCACCCTCCCTCCCCACACATGCTGAATGTAGACACTAGAGTCAGGTTTCTTCAGTCTAAATGCAGTCTCTGCCTCTCATAAACTGTGTGATCGTGGGTAAGATTATTCACTCACTCATGCATTCACGTACTTAAAATTATTGCAGATGAGGTACTATTTGCCAAGCACCGTCACTATTTCTAGGGGTACAGAGGTGAATACAAGAGACAATGTCCTTCCACTCAAGATTGTAATTGGGAGGAAAGGCAGAGTACACGGACAAAAATAAACGAAATAAAATCAGATTGTCATAAAGAAAAGAAACGTGGTCCTGTGACAAAGTGATTTGGAGAAAGATTATTGGACAGGGTAGTTTCTAAAAATCTTGTTAGGGAGGTGATGTTTTAGTAGAAACCTAAAATATTAGAAGGAGCCAGTCAAATGGGATAGTTATTGGAGGAAGAGCATTCTGCTCTGAGCCTCAGCTCCTTCCTGATCCGGTAGCTGGAAGCAAAGAGACAGTTCACACACAGATGTTTCAGCCTGTGCCGTTTGGTTGCAGGGGTGGGATGGGGGTGGGGGTGGGAGAGCAAACAAACAGATGGCTTTGGCTAAATTAAAGGGGAAAAAAAATATTGCTAGAAAATTGGATAGCTTAAAGAATCAATGGAAACATTGGAGAACTCGGTTCAGATATGAGCAAAAACTGATAAAGCCTCTGGGGATGTAGCTAGAAGGAACTGTTTAACCGAAAGCATTTTTCATCTTTGTGATCCCTCCAATCTGGCCAGGGAGTGTGAACTAGCTCAAGGCACCTAAGCACACGTCCCCCAAGGCAGGTGAGGGCACCAGCATTTATTTACAGCCCCAGAGCATCAAGCGAGTCGCCCTGCTCTTCAGTTGGGGATGATTAAGTAAAAGCCATGAGAAAATCTCAATTCACACACACTTCAGTAAGATTCAAGGTGCACAGTACATTGGGATCCGAAAACCAGATAAACAAGTGAAGAGCTAATGAACCCCAACACAATGTAGAACACTTATACTAACCACCTTTTCCGGCAGACACAAACTTGCCCTAAAGCCCTTTAATAGCCCCGACTGCCTGATCCAGATGATATTATATAACTAGCAATTTACAAATACATTCTAAAAGACCCCATGGTAGTTCTCATTTAATTGATTATGATGTTGACTATCTGTTTACTTCAGCTCGTCTGAGCTCAGACAATGTGGGTTTTGGCAAGTGCATCTACCCCACCTCCCAGAAGCGTTTCCTTGTTTGTCCCATAGTATGTTCTCCAACAAAAGCTAGTAACACTGGCATGTGGACACAATGTGTCTAAGGCTTACACGTCTTGCCACCTAACTACTCCAATATGGAAAATATAAATCCCAAAATTAGCCTAGCTGGTGTGGCTCAGTTGTTGAACATTGACTCATGTACCAAGAGGTTGCTGGTTTGATTCTCAGTCAAGGCACATGCCCAGGTTGTGTGCCAGATGTTCTCTCTCATTGATGTTTCTATCTCTCCCTCTCCCTACTTCTCTCTCTGAAATCAATAAAGAAAAAGAAATTAATAAAAACATCCCCAAATTATAAAATCTATGTTTTAACCATTTAATTATAAAACATTTAAACTATATAAAAAACAGTCATTTATTCATTAGATATATTCTGAAATGTGTACAGAAGAAATGGTAAAACTGAACAGAGCTGATAATAGTTGAAACTAAGTGATGTGGGGAAGGTGTGAATTATTTCCTTTACAGGATTCTTTCTCCTTTTCTGCATTTACTTTTGCTTTCAATACCGCATCTATGCAACTGGGATAGAAATGTTTAGCTTACATCATGGAGGTGTTGTGAGAAATAGTGAGGTGCGTGGAGGTGTTTGTAACCTTTCCGTGAGATGTCAATGTGAGGGTTTTTATCTGTAATGCCAAAAATTGGACTAATGTCATCTAAATTACATTTTAGTTCCCAAATTGTCTTCAGTGATATGGTTACCTGATCAAGACACTATACAAGTAATTCATTAAGGGAAAATATATGATACAGTGAAAGACCATTAGAATAAGGGAGACTTCGTTTTAAGATTTAAATATATTGATGCCCAGGGGACCTTTGACATCAGATCCTGTTTTTTGTTTTTTATTTGTTTTTTTGTTTTGTTTTGTTTTGCTTTTTTCCCATGTTATGAACCCAGGCGATAAAATAAAATATCTTATTTTAAGATATGTTTTTTCATCTTAAAATTATCTGAACATTTTCTAGGGTTAGGTACTTCTTTATTATAATCCTCGATGTTATCCAACCCTCTAAGGATCTTACTTTTTAAAAAATGGAAAACACAGATGTAGACGACTAATTAAAGCACATAAATGGAGGACAAACAACCTAACTCAAAGGAGACCAGATGGCAAAATAAATGTGTCATCACCCCCATCTCAGGAGGCATCTTCTGTGGGGTGGGAGGTCAAGGACAAGAGCCTAATTAGAATGATTAGGAATGAAAAAGGCAGAGAACCACAAGAACCAACAGGTGAAGTGGAACTGAAGAGATTCTCCCATTACACATTCTCAAAATCTTCCTCAAAGTTGATGCCAATAGTGACTTGAAGGGCCACCATTGGTGTGTAAGGCCATACCGACCATGGCCTAAAGCACAGGAGTAAATGTTAGTGGTGCAGAGCAGAGGTGTAATGGGTTGGAAAAGTGGGGACTGGATGTACCATGATTTCCTAGATCAGAGGCCTTTGAATAGATAGAGAATGGCTTTTTCATCTCTGAATACCCCATAATATTATATAAGGTTGTCTCAGGCTTAAATGATTGTGTGCAAAGGGCGCAATCATGGATATGGCAGAGTAGACGTGTAATGAATGTCCCTGAATGACATTTTGGGGAAAGTCTGGTGAGTAAAGAGCAGAACAAATGGGTGAAAACTATTTGAAGCAGGTGAATGTAATGGCAGAGTCAAGCCTTCTGTAAGACAGTCTGCTCAGGGGACCCTAGGCCCTCCTGGGAGGGCACCTGCTATGTGCTTCTGAGGTCCGAGTCTCTCGGTTTTCCTCCTAGTGTCACAGATATTTTTATGAGAACAGATGAGATGAGGGACCTTTGTGACCAAGTCACCCTCATCTCCAACCAAGCAATCTGTCTCTGCCACGTGTTCCTGCTCCAGGGCTGGACTGCCTGGTAAGTTAAAGTGATGGATGGGCCTTAGGAAAAGTCTGATTCAGAGGGTTCAGCAGTACTTGCATTTATCTTAGAACTTTAGTACATACCCAGACATAGTTGCAAAATGGACCTCCAAGAAGAAATTCTGTAAATATTATTCTGCAAGCATGACTGCATCATTCTTGTCCTTATAACTTAGGATTGTAAGGTGTCCTTTACTTCTGGGACTCCTGCATGTTGAGTCCTTCTTAGCTTTCCAAATGCTCTATAACAAGGCCACTATGCACTCTGGTGAAACTGAGTGACTCTGAAAATGTGTTCAGGACCACAAATTAGATGTAGATCTTCCCCCACGTGTGGCATTAATATTTGTGTTGAAAATAATTAAAACAAAAATAGCTACTACCATTTGCTCAGCACTCACTCTGTATCATACCCAATTCCAGGCCTCTTTTGTTTTACTAAATGTTATCTCATTAGGTAACCCCATGAAGTAGGAGCATGATGCCAAATTTTACAGGTAAGATAACTGAAGCTCAGAGATGGTAGGTAGAGGCCAAGCTTCCAAATCAAGTTTGCTTGATACAGAAGCCCCTGGTCTTTCCACTATCCTCTTCCTCCGCAAAGTTTTAGAAACTTTTGAATAGTTAGATACTAACTTCCATCAGGGAAGTAACAAACATGATTATTTGAAGTCACAATGTCACATTCTACCTAACTTCTAAATGTTTGGTTTATTAGCATCCATTCTGGGTATTAATTCTCAATTATTAATAACATCCCTTTTATTATCAAACACTGTCACAACTAGATATTTTAATCCAGTGTGTGAAACCCCATTACTTATTCATCAAAGGTACTACTTAAGCCTTACTTCAAAGATAAAATCTGAGATTGTGCTGATTTAATTGCCAACATTCTTTTTCATCTTAAGAGGTTTTTTTTTCCTTAAATCCCAAAGTTGATTAAAAGGTAAAGTAAGAAATTGTATAATGATTTTTTGCAGGCATTTAAACCAGCTTTTTAAAAGATATTTTTAACACTGAAATCATGGAGCACTAGTTCTTGTCAGAAATGTAAGTGATAACCCAAAGAACCATTTATAGATAATGGAGGGTGACAGTTTGAGATTTACCTTAAAAAAAAAAAAAATTACTAAATGTGCTGACTCCATGTTTTGGTAGCAATGTCCATGGGTTGATTCTAACGTTTGTTTGTTCTTAGACTGGGTGAATCACCCATTTACAAATGAGTCCAAATATAACCCTCCCCCAACACACACCTGCATACAAACATACCTAACAAACTTTCATTCTCATTGCTGTGAGATATTATGGGTAGTGTCTTTGGCATTCAGTTTCTTTCTTTCTTTCTTTTTTTTTTTTTTTTTTAAGTCAAATTAGTCAAAATCTCTAGTGGGTTGGAGCACTGCACTTGGATTCAGGGGATCTGGCTCTGTTGGTGTCTTCCCATCTTTCTGTGCCTCAGTCTTGACCATGATGACATGGTTATATTAAAAACATCCTGCCCGACTGGTTCAGTGGTTGAGCATCAACTCATGCAGCAAGAGGTCATTGGTTTGCCCTGGCTGGTTTGGCTCAGCGGTTAGAGCATTGGCCTGTGGTCCAGAGAGACCTGGGTTCGGTTCTGCTAAGGGCACATACCTCAGTTGCAGTTTGTCGCCGGCCCTGGTTGGGTCGTGCGGGTGGCACTCGATGTGTCCCTTTCACGTCGGTGTTTCTCTCTCTCTCTCTCTCCCTCCCTCCCACTCTATCTGAACGAAAAATGGAAAATTGTCCTTGGGTGAGGATTAAAAAAAAAAAATGGTAGTTTATTATTAGTATTATTACTATTGTTATTATTTATTAGTAGCAATAGTAATAAAATGTGAGTTATTTTCAGACACCTTAGAATATAGCTTGTAAATGTTGTTGAGATTTGGGGAACAAGAAATTTCTTGGATATATTTGCAGAATAATTTGTAAATAGAGAATGGTATACTTTAGAGTCTAATGTCTTGTATCTTGTTCTTTCTTAAAAAAAAAAAAAAAAAAAGCCCTGGCCCATTTGGCTCAGTGGCTGGGGCATCGGCCAGTGGACCAGAGTCCTGGGTTTGGTTTTCGCTAGGGGCACATACAAAAATAAATAAATAAATAAATAAAATTTTAAAAAGACTATTAAAGGGTATGGTAAACACAATATACTTCCCCCAAAGATGTCCATGTTCTAATCCCTGGGGTGAATATGTTACCTTACACAGCAAAGTAACTTTGCAGGCAAATTAAATTAGGGATCTTGGGGTGCAGAGAGATTATCCTGGGTTAGCCAAGGAAGGTCCAGTATGATCACAGGGTCCTTAAAAATGTCATAAAGGACTATGTTTGTACAGAAGCTGAGTCCAGGAAATTTAAGGGTGCTATACTTTTGGTTTTAAAGTTGGAAAAGGGACCATAAAAGACAAGAAATGTAGGTGTTCTCTAGAAGCTGAAAAAAGCGAAAAAATGCTTTCTCCCTGAGAGTCTTCAGAAGGCACTGAGTCCTGCAGACACCTTAGTTTTAGCCCAGTGAGAGCCCTCGTGAACCCCTAACATCCCAAACTGCAGAATACTACTACATGTTTGTTATTTAAATCCAAAAAAACTATGGTTACTAATATAAGGTAAATGATATTGATATATCTGAAATCTGAAGGAAGAATAAAATTATAATAAGAATTTATTGCAACCTCAAAAACTGCCCAGAGGGGATGATATGCAAGAAGACATCTGACAATTATTACTCTGCTGCCTCAGCCAGTCTATCCTTCCTGGAGATGTCTGTGTGGGGGAGGGGGGCAACCATGGCTTAGAGGTACCGTGGGTAAGGTCATTGTACTTCTCTTGCCCTACTTCTTTGTTTATTCTATAATCTTTTTATTATAATTTGGCTTCCCAAGTGGACATTTCTACTGGAGAGACTGGCTGAATTGCCAATAAAGTTTTCTGCCCACTTGGCAGATTTATCCCTCTCTGCAATTAATGGTTGGCATCAGATTCCTATTCACTCTTCACTCATCATTGAAAAATTCTTCACCGAGCCTCCTACCTGTCAGGGACAGCACCACTGCAGACCCAGAAATACATCAACCCAGTTCCTACCCTCACATAGCTCCCAGTCTGATTAGAGAACTGGTCTGAGAGCTGTAAACTAGGCGTTAGAATACAGTGTGGTCTGTGCTCAGACAGGAATCGAATCCAGAGTGCTAGGGAAGCACCATGAGGGCAGCTAGTTCAGATTTGTGGAAACTGGAAAGACTGAGAAGAAGTGATGTGTGCACGGAGATTAAAAATCGTATTCATTTGGTTAACATGAGCTGATACTTGGAACCAGATCACTTCTGGATATATTGACAAAGATGCGCTCCTGGTTTTGCCAAGCTGAAGAACTAGGTGCTAACAACAGCAATAGTGTAGGATGCTGCGGGAATGCCTCTCTGGCATTCCCGACGTATCTTTACATATAACATTTTATGTAATATACATGTATAAATATCAATCACTATAAAATACAAACTATTCTTAGGGATAATTAGATCTTGACTTTCCCGTAGTTCTTTTAGTTCAAGACAAAGAATCTCTTGTACTGTATACTCTAGGAGTCAGATAATTTTCTATGAAGGAAAGAAGACCTCAAAAGAAGTCATTCAATCTTAAAATGTATTCTAAGAAATGGGATGAATTAGTTTAGGGTAATGATTACATTTGTAATTTGCACTAACCCTAGTCTCAATTCAAACCTGATTTACATTTTATTAGAAACAACTATATCTGCATGAACTATAGCTTCAAATAAAACTCTTAAGACGTGGTTAGGAAAAGATAAAGGTGTTTTCCTACTTGGCTAGAAACTCCACTTTGACTTATAGAAATCATCTCATATCTATAAAAGTAAAACTTTATTGGGTAATTCTTTTCCTATACTAGTTCATGCTCAGCAAACAAGGTGACACTATTTGATTTCTGTAATATAAACATAGATAGTAGATTCTCTAGAGAGCAGTCAAAACGATACATTTCAAAATATAAATTGCATCATTTTCCTCTCCTGCTCAGAAACCCTCCACTGCTTTCTTCCCTCCTTCTGAATGAAGCCATGAGTCCTTACTTTGGTTTATGAGACACGTATAAGAGCTTCTAGCCTTATTCACTTTAACTCCTACAATCTCTCTCTGACCTTACTTCCTACCACAGTTCTTCCTGTTCAGTGTAAGGTTTAGTCTCAGGGCCCTGCACTCTCTGTTGCCTCTCACTGGGACACTCCTCCTTATGTGCATACCTAGATTTGTTATTTTTTTAGTTCTTTTCTCAATTGTCTTAATAGAAATTTCTCCCCTCCCCCTTCTATATAAAATAATCCTCACTCTCATCCTCCCACTATCACATTCTACATCATCATCCTCTTATTTTGTTTTTGTTTTTCATAGAATTTGCCACCATCTGGCATGATAGTATATGCATACTTATTAATTGTCTGTCTACTCGCACTATAATAAACTTTGTGAAGACAGGGACTTCTGTTTCATTCACCATTGTTATCGTTAGTGCTTCGTGATCGCCTGATGTAAAGCGGTGCTCAATGGATGTTTATTTTTGACTGAAAGTAGACACGCAGACTATACGGACTCACACAGCATGACTGACGCTCCTACTAGCAATGTACAGAAATTCTGGGTAAGATGTAGGAGTGAGAGCTCAGACACAAGAACTGGAAATCCCTAAGTACCAGAAATGGAGCAGAAACCTGAAGCCAGAGCATCCAGCTTATACGCCAACACTACTGTCTATGGACTAGATGAACCACAATTAAGTCTGAAACTGAAGTTTCAACACCCACCTGGGTATAGATGTGGTGCAGGTGTGAACCTGGGACCCTTGCATAAAGTCTAAATCCTGGCAAATCTGTCACTCAGACAAAGAGGTTGAAAACATCTTTGACCTTGCTTTAAGGAAGCAGCAAGGAAGATGGCCTTCACTTTAAATGAAAAAAGTCTTTTAAGGGAATTTGAATCCCAAGCCAGGTCTTCATGTGAATGTGTATTCCAAACTTACAGTTCCCATGTGGTATGAGACTCTGCTAAGTTGAGAAATTAATGGAAAGAAAAAACTGTGGTTCTGGACAAGTGAAACCTCTGGAGTGTTCAGCAGAAGAAATCACGCAACCTTTCTCTAGTGATAATTCCCTAGCCCATGGCAGGTGTAATTACCACGGATAAAACAGTTTCCATCAAAGTTGAACTCACAATAATAAATTATAAGCTACATGAGAAAATGCTCCACCAGGAAGGCAAGTCATCACACACAATACATGGAAGTATTCGCAGAGAAAGAATTTGAAAATAATATTGACTAATTTGGGAGAAAGTACAAAATCGGTTTTAAAAGGACAAAATGGTGGGTAAGTTGAAGAGCTGATTTTTCATAGCTGAAAAGGGAATTGGTGAATTGAATAGTATGCAGAATACAAACCAGAGGGAAAACGTGAAGGAGTATATATGAAAAAGATTGTGATATAGAGAATAGAAGGAGAAGTCCAATTTACGTCAGCTCAGAAGGAGACAACAGAAAGATGGGGAAGAGGCAATGTGGGAAGATTCAGTGGTTGAAAATTTTAGAAATTAAGGAAAAACATGAATAGTCATATTGGAAGAAGGATGCCAAATTCTAAACAATACGGAGAAAAATAAATTCACTTCTAGGAGTAACTTTTGGTAAAACTGCTGACTGCCAAAGATAAAAAGAAAACTTTAAAAACAACTAGAAGTGCCCAGCCAGTATGGCTCGGTGGTTGAGTGTGGACCCATGCACCAGTAGGTCACCGGTTTGATTCCCGGTAGGGTATATGCCCAGGTTGTGGGCTCGATCCCCCGTGGGCGGCATGTAGGCAGCGGCCAATAGATATTCTCTCTCATCGATGTTTCTGTCCCTCTCTGCCTCTTACTTCCTCTCTCTCAGCTCAATAAAGAAAAAAATAAGACAACAACCAGATCATATTCAGAGCTCATTTGTTCACAGTAATTAGAAACAGTAAATTAAAATAAGGTAAACCCTCCCTGACCAGTGTTGTTCAGTGGTTAGAGTGTCGACCCTCACACCAAAGTGTCTCGGGTTCGATTCCCAGTCCAGGGCACATACCTGGGTTGCACGTTTAATCCCTGGCCCTGGTTGGGGCATATGCTGGAAGCAACCAATCGAAGTGTCTCTCTCACATCGATGTTTCTCTCTGTCTCTCAATCTCTCCCCCTCCTTCACTTCCACTTTCTCTAAAATGCAATGGAAAAAATACCCTCACATGAGAATTCACAACAACAACAAAAAAATAGAATAAGGTAAAGCTGCCATTCTGGAAGTGCAAAGAAATGCTACTTTAATCAGACAAAATAGGAAAGAAAAGCTAACATTTGATGTGTAACTACTATGTGCCACGTACCAAGTTAGATATACTTTTTATTTTTAATCCTCACATGAGGCTATTTTTTTCATTTTTGTTCAGAAAGAGTGGAAGGGATGGAGAGAGACAGAAATATCCATGTGAGAGACACATCGACTGACTGCCTCCCGCACAACCCTGACCAGGGCAGGGACGAACCGCAACCAAGGTCCGTGACCTTGACTGGAATTGAATCCATGACTCATTGCACTGTGGGCTGATGCTCTAACTGCTGAGCCAAACCGGCCAGGGCAAGTTAGACACACTTTTAAATGTGTTATCTAATTTAATACCCAAGAATTCTCAAGGTCATATTAATCACATGTTATAAAAATGAAAGTAAGTTCAGAAATAAGTATCTTGCCCAATCATGCTGGCGATAAATGAAAGAACCAGAATTCCTGATTTGGCTCCAACTGGCGTTAAACAACTACAAGAACTCAAAGCAGAACAGAACAAAGCCATAGTTGTGCTACTGACCCGACTGTGTGACTTTAAAGAAGTCACATAGCCTGAGGCTCTGTTTTCTGATATAAAATGGGAGTAAATAGTCCTAACCTCATAGAATTGTGAGCAATAATTTTCCTATGCAGGTAATATACAACTTGGCACATATAAGTACTTTTTAAGTGCTAGCTATTTGTGTTATGAACAGATAATTATGACATTCGGCAGTCACTCATTGTAGGAGGACATGTTTTCTTCATCTTTTGTTCTCTGTAGCTCTATATAATAGAAATTGTATTAACATTCACTAAATTATTATTAAAGTGCAATAAAGTATGTTCATAACATTGACAGTGAATAATAAAACAGTTTGAGTTTGCTAATCTCTAAGACTGGAAAAGCCAAGTAATTCATTTAGAAAGTTTCCCATAGAAACTGGTAAGTAATTAGTAACACTTTAAAGAACAAACCTAATTTATCAGAAAAACATCTTATATGGAATATCTCCTTCCTTGATGTTTAGAATCCAATAGTTGAGTAAATACTAACTGTACTCCAGAAGAAAAAAAAATAGGTCTTTCTCAGAAGACTTTCTCTATGTAAAAATAATAATAATAATAATAATAATAATCTATCAACTAGGCTTGATGGGTGTGTCAGAAAAATAATGCATTAAGAGGAGATTTCAACCCCCAGTTTATAGTTTCTTGCTGTCAAGGGTGGAAACTTTTCTTTTTATAAATTTGACTTTTAAAATATTTTTAAAGTTAGACTACTTTTCTCCCTTCAATCTAGTGAAGGAATAATTGAATAAAATGAATAAATGTATGAATAAAAAAATAAACACAAACTTTGAAAAGTTTGCTTACCCTTAAGTCAGTCCAAATAGTACCTTTTCTTTGGACTCCAAATTGGATGAATACCTCCTTCAGGAACTATTGAAAATTAATGATGGCATTTATACTTCCGATTATATCAGGGTTTATATATAGTTTGTCTCTTCTACAGCGTCTGGCATAATGCCAGTACTTAGTAAGTTCCAAAGAAGTCTTCATTATGTGATCTAATTTAATAACTTAGATTGGCAATGACGAAAGTGCTAAGTAGTATGCTAACAGACAACAGTGTTAGGACCTGAACAGTCCAGTGCTTATGGAAATGCTCACATCAACAGCATCCTTCAGTGATAGATAAAGTAACCACTGAGAAGTGCTCGTGGACCTCCTGAGTGCCAGACTGTGCTGGCTCTTTTTACACTATTTCTCAGTGTTTCCCAAACTTCCCCAAGGATAAAAACCATCTCAGATATATGCACGCAGGCGTTCAGACCCCTGCTGGAAATTCTGGTGCAGTGACATCTAAATGGGCCCTATGTATAGATTCTTTTTTTAAAGGATGGTTTTTTATAATTAGGTAAAATTTGAGAAAAACTATTTTAATCCTTAAGCAACCCTTTGAGGTAAAATGAATTTTTTGAGACTCAGAATCATTTTGTGATACCCTCAGCAAAAGACAGAGCTGGGGTTCACATTGAGTTCTACATGCCCCAAAGCCTGCGAGTCTGCTCTCTGGGTTTCTCAGCCAAGGCAAGAGAGAGGCTTTAGGGTTACTGCCTGTTTCTCCAACTTGGGGAAGCCCTGCATGCCCTCGAACGAGGCCCTTGGATGAGGTGAAGCAAGTTTCCAAACAATCTAACAGGCAACCATCTGCAGAAAGTCGGCTGTGGCCAGAGCTGCAGTGGGCCTGGCCTGTTTTAAATTCTGCTCCCGCCCAACAAGGAAAAACCAGCTGTTTTGGAGTCTCTGCCTTTCCCTCTGAGTCCAGAGGCAAGCTCTTTTCTCAGCCAAGCCAAGCAAAGGGCTTTAGGATGACTGCTGCTCTTTCTCACGTAGGGAGAAGGGCAAGAGGCCAGGTGGCATTTCCGAAGGCAAAAGGCATTTTTTTCATAAAAGCCATAAAGATAGCTCTGGCTGCACCCTCCCAGTGGGGCACCCTTGTCCCTTTGTGGTGTGCTCCTCTCTCTGCAGCTTTTCTGCATGGGAACTTCCGTCGGCTCTCAGATTTCTGAGTACACAATGTCAATATTTACCCAGAACTTCTAGGAGCATAGAGAATATTGCAGGCAAAGTAGATCCAACTGTTAGAAGGTAGTGCCTCAAAAACATCAGGTTTGAGAGAATATGAGGGAGGAAAAAGGCTACTAGTAACTCTGTCCTGTGTGCTTTCGGATTTTTAACCTTATGTATTTGTTTCCCTTCTGCACTTGACTTTGAGCTCCTTTAGAACAGGGACTGTTTCTCATTTATCTTTGCCTTTCTAGAGGTTTGCACCAGGCAGAACATAATGAATGCATAATATGCTTGTAATGTGAATTTGCAAAAGAATTTAGATTGGGCAAATTGCCTACTCTCATGTGGCCTCAGATCCTTTCCCTGAAAGGCGTGATAATGATTGGCCACCTACTGCATGAAGTCATTGTGCTCACGAAAGGAGATATGTGAGAGCATCCTGTCAACCATGAAATACCACATATGAATGCAAGGCAGCTGGGTTATGTCCCATTCATCATGCTACCCGTTGTGTGGTACCTACCGCAGTGCCTGTCCCAAAGTAGGTACCACAACAACGTTTAACAACAATCTTAACCTTAATTTACCATGAGCTCAGCAGCATTGTGCTCAACTTCACAAAATTCTCATTTCAGCTCCATAAAGTGGTTACTGATATTATCATATGATCAATTTAAAAAAGCAAAGCCTACGGAGACCAATGACTTGTCCAAGGTCATATACAGAGAGCTCTGGAAGAACTTGAACTAAACCAGGAGGGTGTCATTTCAAAGTCCTTGCCCTTAATGATGAAGGAACAAGAATGGAGGTGAAGAAGAAGACACATAGGATAATAAGTCAGCTAATGAATGTTAACAGATAAATAATATGGAGAAGGCATCAAATAATATTCCTAGGCATAAACATTTAAATCTAAGGTATTTTCTTTAAAACAAGCATTACTCATGACCCTAATACATTCTCCTTAAGAAAACAAAAAGCAAACCAACTCTGTAATCAATTCTCCAACAAATTTCACTACCAAAGTCTGATGAGCGTGTTGAAAGCTCTTGGCACTGTCTAGGTCTGCTTTGTGGGGCCCATCACATCTGATCATTCACTTGACAGAGGAAGAGTTCCAGCTTCTGCAGTTTTCCTTAAATTGCTGAGAAATTTTCCCCCAATTAAGCCACGCAGTGACAACCACAATTCTCTTAGGCTACTTTCTTAACTTGGTCAGAAGGCAGAAAGATAACAAGGTAAGGTTTGCAACGATATAATTCATGTTAAGAACCATCACTCAGGGGCTTCGGATTCAAATCAAAGCTATGAAATACAGGATGACATTAGATACTGAAATGAAAAATACCAACCATGTTTCTCTGAGACTCAGGCATTAATACACAGTCACATTTTATATAACAGTCTGCTGAGAGGATTAGTAAGGCCGAGGCTGCAAAACCTGGAAATCCTCCTACCCACATTAAGCTAATTGAGTTGGAGACATCCAATTCATCACAATTGCAGCCTGATTTATAAGCAACTCACCCTGCCCTGGGAGCAGAAAGCGAAATGTTATGAGCTAGCTATTCTTAAAATTTCAAATCCAGCAACTCTGAACCTATCAATATCTTAATGGTACAGAGAAAAGAGGAGGAATCCCATTCAAGTGCACGTCTGTGATCCTGATGAGCAAATAAATATCCAGTGCACATTTTATGACTGATATTTCCATGAACAGTCTAGCTACATAATCGGAAACCCTCTGTGCCTGAACCCTATAGAAAACGCATCATCATTTCAGCCAGTTGATGGGGCAATTTGAAATAAGTTTTTATGCTAGGATGCAGCTTCCATTTGGCATGGAGAAAACAATCTTATGACAGTTAAAAGCGAATTCAGAGAGGCAAAATATAGTGTTGGGCTTGCGTAGCTGGTAAAAGCTTATGATACTAATAAACACAGAGAATTGCCTTAGGAATGTACATCAGAAACGTTGAGAGGACCAGGATCAGACGCAGAAGTTCTGCGCTGAGCGGCCTCTCCTGAAGCCCCTCCGCCCACACCCCTTCTGGTCGGGAGGAACTCGAGGGGCTCTGCCCTGGGCTGCCCTGGGGTCAGCTGAACCTGATGACACGCTGGGTCCGAGGCCTCCTATTTTTTCTGACACTTACAAAAGATTTCTTGAGCCCAGCTGGTGTGGCTCAGTGGTTGAACATTGTCTCACGGACTGAGAGGTCCTGGTTTGATTTCCCGTCAGGCACATGCCCAGGTTGCTGGCTCAATCCCAGTGGAGGGCATGCAGGAGGCAGCCGGTCAATGTTTCTATCTCTCTCCCCACCTTCCTCTCTCTCTAAAAACAAAACAAAACAAACAAACAAAAAACAATAAAAACATTTTTTAAAAATCAAAACATTTCTTGAGAAAGACAAGCATTCCTTATTAAGGCAGAAACTGTGATGCAGAGAAATGACGACCACTGGTTCTCAGAGATGGCAGGGAGCTTGAGATTCATTCCACCCAGAAATTCTTAAGGTCTGTAATCCTTAAGGAGACCATAGATGGGCTTTAAGTGATCCATATCATTCCCGAAATTGTATGCAAAATTCTGTGGGCATACACCCACAAAGATACTTTGTTTTTCTGGGAAAAGGACTCATGGTTTTTGTCAATGTTTCAAAGGGGCTCATAATTTCAAAAAGGTTAAACATACTGTTGTTCAATGTTCTATTTCATAGCTGAATCATCTCTACAGTATGTCAGTGAGGATTTTCCCTTGTTTAAATACCTTTGGTGACAGGAAGTTCAATACCTTATGAGGCAGGGCATTCTGTCTTTGGACAGCTTTATTAAAAAACAAACAAAAAAATCCCCCGAAAAACTACTACATAGACTTTGTCTACTCAATGTTTACTCTAGAGGTCATGGTGTCTACAGAAAATATACAGAATAGCTGCCTCTGGTAAACAGTCTGAAGCCAGAACTATGATGTCCCTGAGCAGAGTCTATTCCCTAAGAACATCACTCGGGCCTTTGATGTTCTCATTTGACATGGTTTTAATCCACTCACCAGCCTGTTTGTCTCTCTCTGGAAGCACTCAAATTTTCTACCATTCACCCTGAAATATGCTCCTCAGATCCTAATGCCACACTCTGGAACAGTGCAGAATTAACATCTCTTTGTTCTTGATATGACAATTCCATTAATGTAGCCCCAAATTACACTTTTTTGAAAACTCCACGTCCTGACAACTCCTTGAACTGACTGTATGCCGAACCCCCAAGCTCCTACTTCTTTATCTTGTGTTGCTGATTCCTTCCCCAGTGATCACTCTACGAAGTGGGGATGAGAAGAGCATAGAAAGGGGAACGGAGACTAGAGAAACAGGCAGGGAAGGTGGAGGCAGCCCCAGGAATCTTCGGGGGCAACGGGTGCTGCAAGCCCAGGTAGTAAAATTCAAGCTGACAAACAAAAATCTCTTTAACCTTAATAATGGCACTAGGTTGATTATTATCTTTGATATACAAATGTGGAAACGAGGTTTAGAGAGGCTCAGTGATTTCCCAAATGGCACACTCTGACAACCAGCCCACACCGCCCAGCAGCGCTGATGAAGTCCCTGGCAAGGGATATACAGTACAGCCTCACTGTAGATCGGCCTCTCCGATGTGGGCCCTTCAAATCTGGTTTTATAACACTGTCCCAACAGCAATCACACAAATACATAGAGTGATATCAGAGTTAACCAATGATAAGCTCAGGGCTCCTTTTTCAAATTCATGTGAATAAGTTGACTAGCTAATATCAGCTCTGCTTTAATTGCTCATAAAGGAAATAAAACCTATATTTAGAAATGCTATATTTAAGTTTGATATTGCTTTTTGATCATTAAAAGCTAACAATATAAATGTCTTTTTATTCTCCGAGAAAATAAACCACCAACAAAAAAACTTATTAAATTCTTTGACATATATCATGAGGAGATAAAAACAAAAATATCACTAGAGCACCAGTTTCGAAGTGCAACCACTATACTTTCAAGCTGATTTTCTTTTTTTAATCCTCACCCAAGGATATTTTTCCATTCATCATCAGATAGAGTGGGAGGGAGGGAGGGAAAGGGAGAGAGAAACATCAATGTGAGAGACACATCGGCTGGCTGCCTCCTGCATGACCTAACCAGGGCCAGGGATGAACCACAACCGAGGTATGTATCCTTGACTGTGTCCTCGAACCCACAACTCATTGGTTCGTAGGCAGACACTCCAACTGCTAAACCAAACTGGCCAGGGCTCAAGCTGATTTTTACACCAGACTCATGACTTTTATGTGCCCTATGGATTAATGAGCCTCAAGATGGGGCTAGGGGAGGTTGTTCTTCACTAGTGTGACAGTTAAAGGGAATTGGTTAAGACCCTCTTGAATACATTTTAAATGAACTTACCTGTGACCAACCTCAAACTTGGCCATAGGCTGTAGCACCCTCAATGTTCTGCCAATAAAAAAGGAACAGATCATCTGCCTTCGGAGTGAGTGTGGTGAGTCAGCTGGCCTGGGGGAATATAGCCCGGGAGTGCTCACTGGGCTCAGATCCAGTGGTTTGACACTGGAATTCCTCTGTGCATGGGGGGAGATTAACTCAACTTTCTCTACCACGATTTCTCATGAAACATTCTCTCTTAAATAAGAATTATTTAACCTTAGGTATTATAGGGTTTCCTTTGTATATGACTATAGAATAATTTAATAATTGCCTCCAGAAATACCATTTGTACTTATTACATAGGTTAAATAAACTCTTAGTTATATAGTTTCTGTTCACTAAATGATACTCTCACATCTTGATTTCCCTAATAGAATTTAAGTTCCTTATAAGGAGAGATGCTCTCTAACCACTTCCATTGTTTCTCATGGTGTTAAGCAAAGTTCTGGTAACATACATGAGAATCATTGAATAAATGCTGGGGCAACATGGAGTTCAAGACAGCAGTACTCCAAAGTTAGTGTGTAACAAAGTCACCCACAGAGGGAATCAAAATGTAGAGCCTCAGGTTTGGTAAAATAGGATGGGGCTGGGCTTTTGTGTGATTCTGAGACATGCCCAACTTTGAGAACCACTGGTTTAAGTAATTTAATTGGTAGTAATGGGAGCCACAACAGAGGCTGAGCAGAGAAAATAACAGAAGTTAATACTGTCAAGTTTCTAATTTCAGTCTCTGCCATTTCTGACCAGTATGATTTAGGGAATCATTTAACTTTTCTGAACCAAAAGTTTTCTTCCCCTCACCACACTTTCTTTTGTGATATGGGGAAGTTGGACCAGATTAGTGGCTTCCTTTTTTTTTTTTTTTTACCTTGATCACAGTAAGAAATATATTTTACATTGTGAGCAGGACACAACCAAACACACCCACACTAAGCTGAAGCAAAGTTGTCTGTACGTTCGTATTTTCTATTCTGTTCTTTTATTCTATCTAAAATTACCAAGTAAACTGATTCCATATCTTCTAATGGGTCAGTTGCAGGTTGAAAATCCTGGATTTGATCATTTCTACTGCCCCCTTTAGTTTTAAAAATGTACGATTCCCATTTGCTGATGAATAACATAGATGTCAGACCAGCTGAACTCACACCCCATATAAAGAACTAACTGAACTTTGAAAAGTTTTTCTAATTGTGTGCATGCTCATTTTCCTTGTCCATAATTGGGAATAATAAGGAAACCTATCTCATGTGAGAATTGAATAGAATAACTCAATACACATAAAGCATTTAGAATAGTGTCAGCATATATTAGAAATTCAATAAATACGACATTTTATTGTTATTATTCGTCCTAAAACAGTCTCTATGCAGAAAGCATAGAGTAGATATAAACACAAAGAAAGAAAAATACATGAAATTATATTTTAGACCCTACCAGCTGCCTCACACCTTCTCCCCAGAACCTAGTTTTGTTGAACTATAAATGAACAAATACTCTTGATATAGCCAAAATCTGTGTTGAAGAGAACACAGAGATTTGATTTCAAAAGAACAAAATTATACCATATGATTGATGCTACAGGATCCCTTAGAGTTTAGAGAATTGGAATTTGATCTGCATTTAAAATTAGTAAAGTATGATTATAAATATATTGCTAGACATAGAACAAATATTGGTTTCATTTTCATGTGTTAATATTTCTAGATTCTTAATGTGGTTAATATAGAAATTCAATAAGTTTGTTAAAGATCTCTATTTTATTACTCAAAGCTTACTACATATCAACTTGTTACTATGAGGCAATGCTTTTTAACTTTTTTAAGTAATACTTTTTAAATCAATATATCAGGAACTATATATCTAAATCAATGCTCCTCTCCAAGTAGCCACCTTGAGTGATTCACAGATATTCCACCATCCTCTATAACTAGCCACAAAGAAAATGTTGTGTGTGTGTGTGTGTGTGTGTGTATGTGTGTTTTAATGATTTAGTAAGTCTGTTTGGACCACTCAAAACCTGGTCATGTCCCCAGCTAATTTGCTGCACTTAGTTTGAACTAGCCAGGGTGACATTCACATTCATTTAAAGGATAATTTGGGATAATGTACCCTTGCTTAGCTGGGAAGCAGGTGTTCTGCGGTGTAAAGACATTCTCTCAAGCACAGCAAGTGTGAAGACATGACAACAAGTATCATATTTTTTTTGAGAGTGCACATGATTGATCATGATTGATTAGTCTTAAATCCAGATTTGTTCTTGCATACACATACATTTTCCATTTTTTATATAAAATTACCATTTATTGAGCATCTACTAGGTACCAAGTGCATTTTAAAGACTTCCCATGTATCATCTCAAGTAACCAATACCATAATTTTGTAAGTTCTATATTGTTATTTACAACATGGGAGAATTCAGTAGATTTACCAACAGGCACATCTAGAGAGCAAAATAGCCAGAATTTGAATGCAAGTAAGTCTGATACTAAACCCTATCTGCTTTCCACTATTAATAAGCTATTAGATTTTTGGATTAGCTGGGAAAGAGTTAAAAAATCTACATCCCAATCAATGTCAACACTTTTTGTAAATTTATTCATGAGATTGAAAACAATTTCTATATATCCTTGCTAATTTAAAAAAATCGCAAATACACAAAGGTTATAACTCAAATTTTTTTCATGGGGAGGGGTATAGGAGTTTTGTATCATTTTAGGGCACCAATAATAGCAGCAGTATCAACAACAGTAATAATAAGCATCCTGTACTGATGGGCAGCCTCTGTGAGGTTTGTGTTATAGCAAGTCTTGGCAGTAGTGAAATTGCAGTCTTGAGAACTTCTGTGTGTAACTGAGTTAATCTTTTAGGAATATCTGCAGGTACAAATAATCACCACTGGCACTTACTTAGAGTTATTACAAACATCCTTCACTTAAACAAAAAATCACTATGCCTTTAATATATATGACAGCCTAATATTCCTTAGAGAAAATTCGCTATTATTGTTGTTATAATTATTACCCAGATGAGAGAAATAGGAGAACTGGATGCCATTCCACTGACTTATCTTTCAAAAGCTATGGTGGGAAACCATTAATCCTTGGCAGGCTAGTTCTAGAGAGCATTCTTGAATTGTGAGATACTGTGGTAGGTCCTATGTCTACCACTTTCTTTTTCCTTTTTCCAACTTCTGGCTTAAATATCCAATATTATTTGAAGTACGCTATTGGTTAATAGCTTTCCAATTAATAAGAGTTGAAGCAAGAAATGTTTCATTTGCATAAAATTTCGACCAGGAGCTTTTGTGCCTGGATTCAGCACACATCTGTCAAGGCCGTATTTCACTCAACCAGTTCCTCTCACCAAGGTCTGGGTCTGGAACAAAATGCGTTATTCACCAGAATGACAATGTCTGCTAAATCCTTCTTACGTTTTTATTAACTGAAAGCTTCTCAATTTAGCCTTATAAATCTCAGTTCCTTCTCTAAGACCAGATGCTTCCTAAACCATCAACTCGGCTACTTCCACCATCTAGTGGCAAGGGACAGAAAAGACCACATTTTACCTTTTTGAAAATTACTAATTTTCTTTTTTTTTAAAAGCAAAATCAGCTTAGTTTTTTTTTAAAAAAAAACATTGCTAACAGCAATATGACAGCAAAGGAAGAAACTAAATTTTAAAAAATTGATGGTTAGGACTCCATGAATAATAAAGTCAAATATACAGGGTGGGGCAAAGGTCTGAGCTAAAACTTTTGTATAAATTTTTCTCACTTCAACTTCATAGAAGATGAGAGAATGCCACTATTTTACAAATTAAAAATCTGAGGCTTAAGAAAGTTAAATATCTTGAAAATGCTCACATAGCTTGCAAGTATAAGAGTTGGTTGAGTCGGATTTTAGGGCTAGAATACATCTTTTTTTTTTTATCCTCACCCGAGGATATTTTTTCTTTTTTTTTTTTTTGTTCAGGTAGATTGAGAGGGAAAGAGAGAAAGAGAGAGAGAGAGAGAAACTTCAACATGAAAGGGACACATCGAGTGGCTGCCACCCGCACGACCCAACCAGGGCCGGGGACAAACTGCAACCAAGGTACGTGCCCTTAGCGGGAACCGAACCCGGGTCTCTCTGGACCACAGGCCGACGCTCTAACCGCTGAGCCAAACTGGCCAGGGCAGGCTAGAATACATTTTTATGTTATGCTTTTCTATTGGTTGGATTAGCCATAGTCTATTATAGTACTTTGAAAAGCACCCCATCGCCTGCCTGGTGTGGCTCAGTGGTTAAGCATGGACCCATGTACTAAGAGGTCACCTGTTTGATTCCCAGCAGGGCACATGCCCACGTTGTGCTCCCTGATACCTAGTCGGGGGCATGCAGGAGGGAGCCAATTGATGTTCTCTCTCATTGATGTTTCTCTCTCTCTTTCCTTCTCCCTTCCTCTCTAAAATCAATAAAGAAAAAAAAAAAAGTGCCCAACTGAAAAATAACTTTTTTTTAAGGGTTCCATGATTAATATATTTAGGAAATACTATGTAATAACCATGTTCCCATCTTAGAGGTTTATATTGCATATTATCATATTAAAGACTCTGGAAAATCCTTCAACAAGTTAATGTTTTCAGCATTCCTCCCTTTAGTTTCCTTATAATGAAGACAAAACCCCACCAAGATGCACTTAGGGACACCCTGGTCTAGTTTCATTGCTGATGTCAACAACAGAGAAAAAAGAAAAGAAAAAAAAAAAAGGCAAGAGAAAAATGAGGTCCATTTCATAGGCGCTTATGCATTTATTAAGAGCAAGACAAATGGAGTATCTAGAAGAAAGGACAATATATGGCTCCACAAAAATTAGTTAGAAAAACAGAATAATGTGTGTATAAAGAAGCTAACTATGTAAACTCCACGTGTCATACAATGTTATGATCAGGTGGAGTCAGGGACGAGTTCATAGGGAAGGCTTCATGGAGGAAGAGGATTTACTTTCTGCAGGGTTGGCTAAAACATACCTTCTTATGAGCAGGTCTGAAAACTCAGGGAAGAAACCAGTCAGTAAAACAAAGTACACTTGATCTTTCCCGTATGCAGGTCTGTGTACCGACTCATTTGCGAGCAATCCTCCCTGTAATTTCTCTAACTGCACTGCCTACAGACTCACCCATGTTTCCCCATATATATTCAACAAATGCCCAGTTGTTCAAGGGTACAGAAGTCTATCCCACCCTCCCATACTCTAATTTTCCAGTAAAACTTCCCAGAACTGTTTATTATGTTCTCAATGAGAAGTATAAGACAGAAAAATCATATTTATCTGATCAAAACCTTTCACACCAATCTAATCTTCCTTGTAGAAAGAGAGCTTTAATCTTCCTTGTAAACAGTCATTAAACCTAAGATGGCTTTGAATACAGGAAACACCTTTTTTTAAATGGACCCTCGGAGATACTGCCAAATTTAACTGCAAGACACTATTGATTTTAGGACACATCCGGATTTCCGATATGAGAAAATATCAAGTTTAAAATTGATGAAACTCTGTATCAATGATAATTAAGGTAAGAGAGGCGAGGATGACAGGGAAAACGAGAAGACCGTGCCTTCATGTCTATTAGTCAACAACCTCCCAGAAGATAAATACTGATGCTTACAAATAATTAATATCTAAATTAATTTTAAAAACAAGTATTTGTGCCCTGGCCAGTTGGGCTCAGCAGTTAGAGTGTTGGCCCGTGGACCAGAGAGTCTCGGGTTCGGTTCCTGCTAAAGGCACGTACCTCGGTTGCAGTTTGTCCCCAGCCCCGGTTGGGGTCATGTGGGTGGCAACTAGTCGATGTGTCTCTCTCACATCGATCTTTCTCTCTCTCTCTCTCAGCCCCTCTCTTCCTTCTGCTCTGAGGATAAATGCAAAAATGTCCACAGGTGAGGATAAAAATAACAAGTATTTGTTAAAGAATTGAGGGTACATTGAACAAAACCAACATAGACCCTCATCTTGAGGGTGTTAATATATAATGGTAATACAAATAGCAAATGTATTAAAATAAAACAAAAGTAATGATTATGAATAAAAGTAGAATTCAAACAACCACTTAGATTTCTGGTTTAACAAATGTCATGGTAACATGAGCTAGGGCATAAAGAGTAGCTTTATTCATTTATTGATTGATGGTTCAACAATGTAACTTCTACATTGATTATTTCTGAAAATGATTGAGATGGTTTTTGAAATTAAGCACTATAGAAAGAACACTTTAAAATACAACAGAACTCGATCTTGCTGGGTCCTGGGAAGGAGAAGCATGAGAGTTTGGGCTGGACTTCGGTCGGTTCTTTGATGACACAGGCACCTAATGTGAGGAGTGTTCCTCAATGTGAAAAATTCTTCAATTGCTCAAAACAAAGTGTGTCTGTCTTGCTCAGAAACACAATCTTACAACCTCAAAGGATTTTTAAAAAGGCAACTCGTCCCCCAATACTTCGTCATGGGAGTGGAACATAACCCGCTGGGAGTTTTCTGCTGGGTGGGCTAAACTAGTTCAAAGATAGAACCTGTTTTCCTTCTGTTTACTCATGATGTTTCCTTTCTGTCCATCACCGCTCTTCATGGTTCTCAGTGGGAAAACTAAACGTCTTAAACATTTCCTTATATATATTTTTTAATTTTACAGAAAAGATTCTAAGAAAAAAAGGAACTTCAACTTCTACACACATGAAGACGATGAATAAAAATTTAAATCTTAGACTGGCTGGTGTAGCTCAGTGAATCGAACATCGTCCCATGGACTGAGAGGTCCCAGTTCAATTCCTGGTCAGGGCACGTGTCCTGTAGGGGGATGTGCAGGAGACAGCAGATCGATGTTTCTCTCTCACATCGATGTTTCTATCTCTCTCTCTCCCTTTCCCTCTCTCTCCAAATAAATCAATTTAAAAACTTAAATCTCAGATCTCTTTAAAAATAGCAGAACAATTTAGAATAAGGTGATTCTCTATCACAAGAGTGATACAGAATACAGGCTTTGGATCCAGAGAGAACTTCGTTAAAATATTGAAATCCTGTTGACTCGTTCTGTGGTTGAAGAGAACTATTTAATTTTAAAATCAGGCATAATATATCTTAGCAATAAAATAAGGTAAATGAAATAAGTGATTTTAAGGTATTTGTCATGGTAGCTGCCTGATGATAATAATAAGATCAGAAACAACACTTGGCGAGTGCTTCCTATGTGCCAGGCACTTTCTAAGTAGTGCACATGTATTGTATCAGTTAGTACAGAAATCTCATGAGATAACGATTATTACCTCTATTTTACAGATGCAGAACCTGAGACAGAGAGGTCAACTTGATTAAGGTCATACAGCTAATAAATGAAAGACCAAGGGTTAAAACCCAGGTATTCTAATGTCCAGATTCTTAATAAAGCAGCCTGCCCGGCTCCCTCTCTTTCCCCGAGAGGACTCTGCTAGATGCCTGGGGTCTCACTGTATCTAAGCTTTGGGTATTTGAATTCGTGTTGTAGAGTAAGTAACAAATAATTAGAACTTAGGTCCCCTAGGAAAGTGATATATATATATAATCATGTTTTATTGTCCTTTGTTTTCCTATCATCTATTATAATGCACATAAGTAAACAGTCAATTAATATTAATTGAATTGACCTAAACTAAAAAAGAAAAATTATCCTGCTTCATTATAGGCCGATTACTTCTGTGGAAGATTCTAGGTAGCATCTGAAGAGAAAGCATTCTCATCTTGAGGCCAGGAAAACAAATTCCCTTGACTGGAGCGCTAAATTGCATTTCTCCTTCCATCCCCATACTTCACATTGGCCAAAGCCATTCTAAGGAAAACAAGCTAAGCCGGCCCATCTATCAGCCAGGCAGCGGGTGCACACCAGACAGCACATGCATCTTAGAACCCAGGCTTCAAGGGATATGAGAGGATGGAAGAAACGATGGCCGAACCTGCGGCAGTGAGATTATTCAGCTAATGATGCAGCGGCTGCTCAATACGACATTAAACGGTTACCCAGCCTGCTCACCCTCTGCTTAGGCACGCCACGTGTAGACTGCTGATTTATGCCTGAGCCAGTGTGTCCCGACGAGGATGCAGGGCCAGTCTCTGTGCTTTGCCTCCTCACTCTTTCCCCCTTTTAGTGCTTGACCCAAGAGCACCAGACAGATGGACGAATCAACGAGTCTGACAATATGTCAGCTCGAACGGAGAATTAGTACCTTCTTAGCATCCCTGACTCTAATAGGCTAGATTTTCTTTATGAGAAAAGAACACATTATATTTGAATCATGGCAGGTTTTCCAAACACCAGAACTGGGATAATATAATAACCCCTTAACAACTTGATTAGGACATATGTCCTGTTGCTATAAAACACCTGTGGCTTGAGCCTGGCAGTGTGGCCCTGTGCTTCTACAGGCTGATGAGAACCTCATGCATCCCTCTTTCTAAATACATTCGGTAGCTTCACGTTTGTAGCCTGAAATCAGCCATGATGGGCGTATTTACACCATGAAATTGGACAGCTCTACACATTAGAGAGTTGTGGGGTTTTTTTGTTTGTTTTTTTTTTACCCCCTGGGAAAATTGTGCACCTTTATCCCTCTTGCTTTTGTTGATAGAAGAAAGGCACACAAACTCTTCATTAAGACAATCTAAAAATATATCTTGTTTAGTATAAAACACACTGCTAGCCAGTCACGAGTGAAAAGTCCTGGCCTCAGAGTAGCTCTCTCACAGCCTGGGTGCAGAAGTCCTGGAAGAAACCCTCCTTTTCACCCTCTTCACAATACTGTGGGACTCACACCACTGAGAGGGTGGGTCCAAAGGGAGGGGAAAACCTTTTCCAACATCCATGTTTCACATCAGGGGTTTAGTATGCACAGGTGGCTACTCTTAAAACTGACATGAGCCGCTTTCTATAAAAACACCACTTTACAAAAACCATAAAACCCACTTTTTTTTTTTTTTTTAAGAACAGAATAAAAAATAAGATAGAAGGGAGAAATTGAAAACCTAAGCTAAGAAAAACCACCAAAGTTGAAGACAAAACTCAAATTTCTGGAAGGCAATGGATAAAGGTAGAACAGGAAATCGCCCTTCACAGCTGAGATCCGATCTTCACAGAAAGCAGCCTTTGCCTTCAGCCCTAATAGACATTTTCCAAATGAGGCCTTAAGTAGATGTTCAGATAATTATATTGTCATCTGTATGCTGGAGACACAATATACAAAGTGAAGACCGTATCATGCTTTTATTGCTTGTTACATATTTTTACTGTAACCAGGCTAGCTTTCGACTAACCTTGATTATCCTGCTCAGCTTTTAGGAGCTGTGCTCTAGAACTGATTTAAAAGAAAGTACTAGGAAGGGAGACACCCATGTTGGCAGGAAGAAAGGAAGGGAGGCAACATGGAGGTCCTTTTAACTTGTTTAAAAAAAAAAAAAAAAAGTGAAGAACTGAAATTTTAGCACTCTCAATGCTGTCCAGTCTCCCAGCTCTGCCTTCCTTGTATATTGGTCAGCACACAGAATAAGGATAAGCATTTGTTCGCAAAAATGGAAGGGTTTGTAGAGAAGGGTCTGACCACGGAATAGAACGAGTGATTCCGAGTTTTAGGTGGAGCTTTAGGGACGCTTTACTACACCCGCCTGCTGAAGGAGTCCTTTCTGCAATACCCAGTGGTCATCATCCAGGCCCGGGAGATTTCCAGGGACAGGGAACTCCAGCATGTTGGGGGTGGCTCGAACTTGCGGGAGTTTGGTCTTAGAATGACCACAGATAAACTTTTCTGTTACTGATGCACAGTGGTGCTGCTCCCGCCCTCTGGGTGGCGCCCGTGTTGTCCCCTTAATCTTTTGTTCTCCACGGTAAACATACCCATTTCCATCAGTGCTTCAGGGATTTCCAAAGACACTCTGGGAAGAACTAAACAATTCCAGAGGCATCATATGTACATACTTTTCATATTATAAAATATCTGCTGACATTTTATAATTAGCCTAATATTTTAATTAAGTGGTGGTAACTAGAGCTAGTTTATTTGATGATATATTTTTAGGATTCCAGGGTATTTAAAATGTACCATAATGTGGGAGTATATTAAACATAACTTAGCCTTGCTTTGGTATTTTGGAAAGTATGATAAGATCCCAACAAGCATCACGGCTAGGACTATATTTTTTATTGCAAAACAGCCATATAGATGCCCTGCTAGAATGAATGATCTGGCTAACAAAATAAAACATTCTTTACCTATCACCTAGGTTACTGGGTAGTTTTGTTGTTGTTTTGTTTTTCACTTCAGTTCTCTTGCATCATCACATCATTGGCTCTAGTTCCATTTTCCTTTAACTTTAATCAACACATAAGCTTTTACTCAAAGCACAAGATCCCACAGCATCAGCAACAAAAGAGGAAGACTAGTTTGCAACCAAGGAGCACAGAAAATCCTTCCTCTCATTTAATTGTCCCTTCTTGTTAACATACTGCTTATCAAGAAATCACTTAAAATTAAGTGAAAAAGGTAGACAGTGTTAGAAAAGAATGACACCAGAAAGAACCAGAGGATAAAATACAGGTGCTGATGAACCAACTCACACACTTTCCGTCTTCATCTACACGTAAGGAAATCACGAAGGTGTTTTCATGTTATATTTATTTCCATTGTTTTAACTGGGACCAGGAATAGAAATAGAAAAAGAGCATTTGAACAAAAACTGGATGTGCTCCTGGGCTTTCTAAATCTGAGGTTAGCTTAATTTTCCTGTAAATTATTCACCCTTGGCTAACCCTAGCCCCTTCTCAGCACCTACGTGGATTTTCCAGACATGCAGACAATCGCAAGAACAACCACCCCATGTCGGGTGTTCCAGGTAAAGCCTCAAAACCACAGAGAAACCCTTCGGCAACCACTTTCCACAGTCGTGTTTCTAAAAGAGCCTCCTTCTTCCAGGCCAGCAAACATCTCGCTTGGCAAAGCAGACGAACCACTGCCACCAGCTCTCAAAGCCACCAGACTGACCTTCAGAGGAGAGATGTGTGACTGCAGGACGTAGCCGTGGACATTCTCTATTTGAGACAGGTTCTTTTCCGACACGTGCACGAGCTCGGGGCCTCTCACTTCGTGGGTTAGTCGAGGTAAGGAATGATCATGCGGAGCGTCCTCATCTTGATAGCGATACTTCTAGGAGAAAAGGCAAGAAAGAAAACAAGCATCAGTGTTTGCCAAGGGTACCGTTCTGTACTTCCTAGGCCAACTCAGTTGCAGGACCCAGTGTGTACCTATTGTCGACATCACCAAACAGGCTTTGCTGCAGACTCTTTCGGTGGTCACCACACACCAGGCCAAGCACAAGCAAAGGTGAACCAACCACCAATACCGACCAACACTGATGAACTGTTTTCACCTGACAAAGCACTAGCTCTATTTATGAGCCCCAGAAGGGTGCCAAGTGGCGCGTGGTAACACAGGTGGCTTGTAGGTAGTGGCACGTGTGTGTTAAGAACTGTTTGATCCAAAGCAGTAAACAACTTAATGGGCCCACTTATCTATGTGAGAACATTCTTTTCAGGTGACATAGGTCAGCCCCTTCTGGGGAGAACTGACGATCAAGTTATTTTGCAAGACGGTGTTGGTCATGTTAATTACTGGAAATCATTTCTCCTAAGACTTCTTCGTACCACTCACAACCCAGCTAGTAAAATCTTAGTTTGCTTTGCTTTGGTTCCCTGGGAATGATATGGGGACATTATGGGCAGGGATCCCAACATTGTCATACTGTCATCTCAAGCTTACCTGTGATGTTTAACATTATCCCAGTACCCTGTTATCATTATCACCAATCATTGATTTTATCATGTCAGGTTGCTAACAACGTGTTCTTCCAAAATCATGCCTATGTTTTTTTCATTTTTAAGGTGACAGGGCTCACAGTCTCACTTATACTCTGACAGTAACAAGAAGGGTTGGCAACTCAATTTGTTGTCCACTCTTTTTCAGAAGTTGATTATCATGACTTGTATTTTCTGGAGAGGTTTTCTACCATCTTCCAGGCTTAATATTAGTTTCAAAACAAAGAAACAAACAAAAAATACAGCTAATAATATCTCGACTGCAGTCTGCAAAGGATTCATCTATTTCTTCCACTGCAATACTTCTTATTCATGACGCTCCATTTTACTTATGAGAAAACTAACACTCAGAGAAGTTCAGAGATTTATCCAGAGCCACCTAACTAATGAGCATCAGAGCTGGGACCCTGTTCAGATCATTTAAATCTGAATCCTGTCTCTACCATCACCAAACCCTCTCCAACTCCAATGAGGTGATGAAGCCCAAGTCTGATAACTGAATCAGCCGCTTGGAAGAAAACATCTCACTGAGAGAGAACACACCACAAAATGAGGTTAGAGCATTTCAGTGAAATGAAAAATACCATCCTTCTGTTTTCTTAACCCTGTGCATGATTTGGGAAGGTCATCTGCCTCAGAAACATGGATCTAGTTTAGCATTCATTCTTGGTCAGTTGCGTGTTCCTAGGGAGTAGGATAATATCACACATATGCCATGTACAGTGCCTGGGCATCTACCCAGCCCATCTACCCACCACACCGCCTCCCCCTCTTCAATTCTCTCTCTGAGAGGCACTCTCTATTCAGTTACCCGAGCCAGAAAAGTAAGAGCCAGTAAGACTCCATCCTCTCTTTCACCCCCCACCATCTGCTAGTTCAATAAATCACTGAGTCAGTCTGATTTATATCTTGAATCTTATCCATCCTTACCCCCCCACACACATACCGCTAACCTGCCCACTGATATGCCCACATCAGATTCTCATCAGCTATAAGTTGGCCTCCAGTAGCCTCTGGACTGGCTAGACTGCCATGTGGTTGCCCCTTTCCCATCCACCCTCTGGGAAAAAGGCCTGCACCGGGGCCTTTCTGAGTCACACACTGACAAAGTCCTTCTCTTTAACATCTTTCAGTGGCTCCCCCTGCTCACAGGACAGAGCTCAAGCTCCTTACTCTGGCATAAGCCAACTCCCAACACCACTCCATGAGCTAGGCCCCCGTTTGAACTCAAATCACCAATCCCACTTCATGATTGTAGAATAAATATAAACAAATCATTACTCCCATTTTTAAAGCTTTTTTTTTTTAAAAAAATCCTCCCCCAAGGACACTTTTCCATTTATCTTCAGATAGAATGGGAGGGCGAGACAGGAAGGGAGAGGGAGAGAGAAAGAGAGAGAGACAGAGAGACATCGATGTGAGAGACACACATTGACCGGCGGCCTCCTGCACAACCCTACCAGGGCCTGGAATCGAACCACACCCGAGGCACGTGCCCTTGACCGGAATCTGACCCATGACTCTTTGGTTTGTAGGCTGATGCTCTAACTGCTGAGCCAAACTGGCCAAGGCTATTTTAAAAGAATTTTGTTTTTATGTGGTAATATACACATAAAATTTACCACCTTAACCGTTTTTGTGTCCAGGTTAGTGATATTAAGTATATTCACACTGATATGTAACTAATCTCCAGAACTTTTTCATCTTGCAAAACTGAAACTCTCTACCCATAAAACAAAAACTACACATTTTCTCCCTGCCCCCCCGCCCCGGCCCCTGGCCACCCCCTTCTACTTTCTATCTCTATGAATGGAATCACTCTGGGTGCCTTATATCAGTGGAATCCTACAAGATTGGTACTTTTATTGCTGGTTTATTTCACTCAGTATAATGTCCTTGTGCTTCATCCAGGTTGAAGCATGTGTTAGGAATTCCTTCTTCTTAAAGGCTAAATAATATTCCATTTATGCCTATACCACATTTTGTGTATTCATTCATCAGTAAATGGGCATTTTGGTTGTTTCTACCTCTTGGCTATTGTGAATAAGACTGCTGTGATCATGAGTATATAAATATCTTTTCAGAACTTGTCTTTCAGAACAATGCTTTTGGCTAGATACCCAGAAGTAAAATTGCTGGATCATATGGTAATTAAATTTTCAGACTTTTAAGAAACTTTTTAAAGATTTTTAAAAGTTAACATGGAAATCCATAGTCATGTCACACATAAGAATCTGAAACATAAACACCCAAGGGCACCAAAAGAAAAATTTTGCAAAGGCCAAAGGATTACTGTGGCTCTTTAAGGCATCCTGTAGTAGAGTTCAACTGGTTTAGAGAAAGGTCTTATCCATAAAAGTATACATCTCACTGACTGGTTTGGATAAATAACTATCAGAACACAGATAATAATCTTAGTTGAACTAATGTGGTGTCACAAAGAACTTGTTTTAAATTAATTATTTTCCTAAATTGAAGGTCCAATTCAAAGACTGGTCAAGTTTTTAATTAGACTGAAAAACCAATCAATTAATATTTTATTAGTAAAAATTGTTCATTTTAACATTCATTGATCCTTTAGGCCTCAATTTTCATATTCCTTTTCTGAAAGCTTTCGTGAACTGTGAGTCTACGATTGTGTGGTTTCCCATAGTTCCCTAGGCTCCCCCAACCACAGCTTTTATCATGCTATATGGTTGTGTATTTTTGTTTGTTTTTACATTGACATAAGATGTTGTGAGAACCGAGATCACTTAGGTCTTGTTTATCCTCATATCTCTAGTTCTTAGCCAAGTGTCTGGCAAATAATGCTCATTAAGTATTTGTTGAATAAAGTTAAAAATGACCATTGAACAAATAGATAAAATAGGTATGAGTTACTTAAGCTACAAAGGTATTTTGTCAGCTAAATACAACTTGCGTCGTTGCGAAACATTATAATTTTGGGCTTAAGCAAAAAAAGTCAACCACATCGTTTGCTTGATGTAAACTTAAAGAACATAAGATCCTTATGCATTATAGATCTCTCTCCTCGTCATTTCTTTCAGTACTATGTGCTAAAAATACAAACTGAATAAGAACCAGTTCTTGACCTCAAGAAGACAAGAAGTTATTAAGTGAGTTATACATATGTGCAGCTAAGCATGGAACATAGTGATAATGACTGTAAGTATGAACTGTCTGTGGCAGCAGAACTGAATTACCATTTGAAACAGGATCTAGAACAGTGGTTCTCAATCTTCCTAATGCCGCGACCCTTTAATACAGTTCCTCATGTTGTGGTGACCCCCAACCATAAAATTATTTTCATTGCTACTGCATAACTGTAATTTTGCTACTGTTATGAACCACCATTGGAAATATGTATTTTCCGATGGTCTTAGGCGACCCCTGTGAAAAGGTCGTTCGACCCCCAAAGGGGTTGTGACCCACAGGTTGAGAACCGCTGATCTAGAATGATAATAAAAAGAGATAAGGGCTAATCTAAGCCAAGGCAACAACATGTGCAGAGGAGATAAGTATTAAGAGGGGATGATGCTTTTAAAGGAACAGTGAGACCTTGAAACAAATTGTAGCAGATGCTATTAACCACTCCCCCCCACCCATTCCCTTCCACACATTCAAGAGCCACATCTGCATACTTCTCCGAAAGCTTGCCCTTGAGTGAGTAAAGTCTCCTCACTTAAGAGGAGGAATTGAAGTTATGATGGAACTCCCAACTCCAACACCTCAGTGAAACAAACTATTGTGCTCAAAACTACACTCCACAGAACCAGATAGGATCAACCTGAAGCTGGACAGTACAGTGCAGAATTCCTAGGTGCCTTCCTCACTCCCTTAGGGTTTCTCTTGGAAACTGCCCTGCATAAGACATGCTCACATGAATCTCAGTTCTCGGTCTGCTTCAGGTGAGCCTGATGTAACACCTTGATGCAGCTTGGGATGTAAGGTTGCGTGTGGCAGTAGATTAGCTCAAAAGGCAGCCTGCTATCTAGTGTAGACCACAGGGAACTGTCCAGGCCTAAACAAAATTCTCCCTGTGCCAACTGTACACCCCTCCTCCCCTGTTTTCTGCTAGTGATGGCAAAGTAAGAGGAGACAAGAACTTGTGAGATGCACCATATATAATTCAGATGCTAGCTTCCAAAGAAATCACCCTGATATCACATAGTAGAGTCTCTGCCTGGGTCAGTTTTGGTTAAACAAAAAATGATTTTTTGACTTGTGATACTAAGACTAACATTAATATTAACACTAATGCTGACATTAAAAGAAACACTAATCCTAACACTAATGCCAATATCAAAACCAGAAATAATAGTAGGAACACTTACTGTGCCAGGAACTGATACCATTGTAATTATCTAGTTATTAATTATAGAAAAGGAGCAAAGGGAAGGCCAGACATTATAGGCATGTCACTTGGGCAGCTTCACCAGGGGTCCAACAAAGGGAAGACAGACACATGCCCAGTAAAGTTGGGGTGACTAGGGAAGGTACTTGTCTGTCAGTCACACCTGGGGACAGAGATGGTTGGCCAGGATGAGTGTGGCCCCTGCAAGCAGGTGAACATTTGGAAATAAATAATCCCTTAAACAAAGAAGTTTGCTCTCTTGGTCTCTTGGAGCCCTGTTGCTTGGGGCACACTCTCTTGGCTCTCTTGCATTCGCCCCTGTGGCCCATAGCTGAGTGGGCCCCCCACACAATGGACTAATGGACTGCAGCTAGCCTGATGCTGGACTCGACCCAGTTCCAACATGGAAAGAAAACTCTGATTTTAGCTCTACTGAATCCCCAGCTACACTTCCTTTCTGACTGGACTAAGGGAGATGGGACTTTGCAAACCTGGGGATATAATTCCTTGGGAATAAAGCTTTTTACCATATCTCATCCTCCTGTGGGAGTCTCTGGAAATGCTTATTCCAGTGGTATACTGAGAACCCCATCCCCAGCAGTAACTGGGGGAGATGAGGCATGCTCCCCTCCGGTAACAACTATGATAAATACTTTATATGCACAATCCCACCTGATAGAGAAGTGTTATTATTCTTCTCATCTGAGGCTTGGACAGTTAGGCATTTTTTCCCAAGCTTACATACCTAGCGAGGGGCAAACTAGGATTCAAACACATGTTGACCTCCCTCTTAAAGATTTTCTACAGTGGTAAAGACTCAAAGATCTTAAAAAACCAACTTTGTCTTCAGGAAATGTAATTCTTAGGAAATTTTGAACAGTCATCTAACAACTTCTATTTGACCCAGTGATTCCACCTCTAGGAATATACCCTAAGAAGCCTGAAACACCAATCAGAAAGAATATATGTACCCCCATGTTCATAGCAGCACTATTTACAATAGCTAAGATCTGGAAACAGCCCAAGTGTCCATCAGTAGACGAATGGATAAAAAACCAGTGGTACATATACACAATGGAGTACTATGCAGCTGTAAAAAGGAAAGATCTCTTATCCTTTGAGACGACATGGAGGGACCTGAAAAGTATCATCCTAAGTGAAACAAGCCAAACAGAGAAAGACAAGTTTCATATGATCTCACTTATTTGTGGAATATAATGAACATAACAGTCTGAGGAATGGGGTAGTCCCAGAGACATGGAAGTGGGGTACAGACTGACAACCCCCTGAAGAGGGGGGTGGTGGGGGAGAGATAAACCACAGAACTCATATGCATGTATGCATGAACAGTGGACATGGACAACAAACTGGGGAAAGGGCAGGGAGGGAGGGGGAGGGGAAATCAGTGGGGGCAAAAGGAGAAACATCTGTAACAAAAATTAATTAATAAAAACAAAGAGTCATCTAACAAAGGAGATTACACAACTCTGCGGAGGCGACATCCTCATTTAACCATCAGCTCTCATATTCTAGGCAATTCTGGGTCATCTCTCATTCCAGGGCTTGTCTATTAGGTGCTGGTGTTATTCTGGGCACCTGTCAGGGTCGGTATTGTCTGTTAAAGGAGGGCTGTTTGAAGAAGACCTCTGTTTGAGATCTGTGCCTTGCTCTTTTCCTCTCCTCAGCTTGGTCCATTGGAGGGGACTCTGATTCCGAAGAACTCTTGTCAACAGATTATATTTTCCCTCTCAGCTATAATGGGAGTGAGGCAGAAGAAGTGCTCAAGACGGAATACTAACGTACTATTCCGGTCCCCCTGTCTTCACTCATTTTGTCCCTGACTTCTGGAAATTTATCCCCTTCCCCCTTCTGAAGCTTAGCTGTCCACTCCCCAACTCTTTCACCAGGGAGACTTTTTTAGGTCTTTAGTAATCAGATCAGGTGTCGTGTCTTGCAAAATTTCTCCGACAGCTAAGGTTGAAAGGCAGTTCCTTTTTTATGCACCCATAGTATTCTGCACAGATTTCTGTCATTGAATAACAAGTCTATACTGCACAGAGCTGTGTCTCCTACTAGTGCTCGAGGGCCTCGTGAGCAGCAATGGAGTACTGTCCATCTCTGGCTCTCCAGTGCCCATTGGTAACTAACACATAGTGGAGGACCAATACGGGTGATATTAATGGAACTAAACTCAAATCATCTGAGCAATGATAAGACATCCCTGATCCCAAACCCTGCCCGCTGAACCTGTGTGGAATCATTCTCGCACTCCTACCACACGGCCCCACGCGATGGGCAAAGGCTACAGTGTCTGACCAGACTCTGCTCACCTCACTGCGCCCACACCTATCTGAGTCTGTGCCATCCTCGTTACCCAGAGTGCCAACACAGGAGCCTGCAGGCATCTGCTCCATCGCCGGAGGGGCCACACGGTTTGGAAGATGGCTCCGTGCTGACACCACCAGCACAGTCACACATCCACCAGCACAGTCACACATCTGTCAGGGCCTCGTAGATAAATATCCGGGTCCACCTGTTTCTGCATAAAAAGTGCTCTGCTTCCCCCTTGCAGAAGGAGCTGCCGCTGTTCTGAGGACAGAAATAAAGCGAACACAGGGAGAGCCAGTCTGTGCTCTTGAAAGGAAAGCAACATGAGAATACCTAACGGTTAGTGAGCACTCTCCAGGAACACTTTTCTGAGAGTGTTGCGGAAAGGACTCCGCAGAAGAATTGAAACATTATGAAGCAGGTACACATTGAAGGAATGATTCCAGTTTCTTACGCCAAGCCAAACATTTTGGAAATGCTCAACACCCCCTTTTAGGTCCAGTGCTTGTGGTGACTGCATTGACACATAGCCTTCTCTGCATGGAGTCTTATCTCCCCCTCTGTCATCTAAGGTCTTTGAGGGCAGGAACCCCCGCCATCCACCTCTGTCTCCTGTGGAGTGGCCAGACCAGAACACCAGCCAGACAGTGTGTGTCTGACAAACCCGCCTGGCTGAATGCTGCTGCTGAAAGGAAGCCTCTTAGATTTAAAAAATGTGTTTTGGCATAAAAAACAAAACAAAACCCTCACATTTTAGGGGCAGCATGAAGTCAATAAGACAATTAAATAAATAGGAGACTTGCAAAGTGGAATCATCCCTCAGGAAGAAGTGACTGCTGCTCAGAAAACAAAACCGAAAGAGGGAAGAAAGCAGTCTCAAAAATGAAGGATATGAAAATGAAGGGTTTTCACCTTCCTCTCAAGACTACAAATGGAACTTCCACAGGAGGGTAACCTCCTCCAGGCGCTGCCAGCCACCATCTTATTTTGAAGAAAAGATGAAACACTTTGATATTTCCTAGTAGGGATTTTATTACTGGAGACTGTGCAGTACATCGCCTGCCTGCTCTTTTCCAAGCTCCTTCCTGTCCATGACGTCCTAGCCCGCCTGTGACCTGTGACCCGTGACCTGTGACCCATCCTGGTCCCCACGCTTCTCTGCAACTCACTGTCTCCCTCTCTGGGAGGAAAACATGGGTAAAAGAGAGGAAAAAGAGAAGGTCAAGACTGGCAAATGCAGTGATCGGATTAGTATTTATATCAATTTCTTTGATTTGAGAAACAACTCTCTAATGATATTTTGGCTGGAACAGGGCTCTTTCCCCTTTCTTCCTCTCTGGCCGCTACCCCAATCCATTGTTCTAGAATAGTTACATGTATCTTGTAAATCTGGGGGAGGAGGGTGTAGGAGGGAAAGGGGAAGATGAAGGACAAGACAGACCACAGATTATTTTCACCTTCTTAATCAAGGAGAGCTCCTGGCTCCCAGATTAGGGGGTTCTCCTCCCCCCACCACACCACTCCCTGCCTCACCGGACTTTAGGCTACTCTATATGTATTTTTTTTTTATAAAACTCATCATATTATAATTTTACATTTATTTCTGTGATCACTCGTTTGATGTTTGCCTCTCCCGCTGGACTGAACCCTCCATGGGGTCAGCACCGCGCCTGTGTGGTTCTCTGCTGCCCCCTGGTGCCGGCAACATTGCAGCAAGTTCTCAGTCAGTGTTCACTGAAGAAATGCCTTCCGCAGCCGTCTCTCCTTAAGATCCGTTATTACTCAAAGAGGTAATAAAAGAGGGTCAAAACTCACAGATCATGGATGACGCATAGATCTCCCCAAATTAAGTTACCCTTCAAAAAAAAAAAAAATGACCAGCCATCAGTGATACAGCTGGCCCAAAGGACACGCGAACAAGGAAAACTTTAAATATTGGGACAGGATGTAAGTAACAGGATCGATGTGAGAAATGAAAAGCTCTCCCTGGTGTTCTATTTGAATTTTTTCAAACGAATGAAAGGAAATGCTTTCCTGCTTTTTGCCACGAAGAACAGGACAAGCCAGAATGTTAATTAAATTACAAATCAGCTGTCTGCTAGCAGCTGACAGAGCTTTGTGTGCTTCCAAGCAACGTCAGATATTTTAAACCCTCTGTAATTACCTACCGTGGAGGAGCTGCCAAGGCGGACGCGCTCATGAATATTTAATTGTCCTAAGATTCTTTGGGAAGAACTGGTGATGTAAATGATTCTGAGGGAACTTACTCTTTCCAGCTCAGTGCTGCCCTCCATCGGTGAACTGAAGATGCTGGAGATGTAATGTGGTAGGAAAGGCTTTCTCTTCTGAAACAGCTATGCCCACACCTAGCGGAGGCCAGGAGCACCCAAGAGAGGTCACTGTATGATTAGACAGCCTGGAAGCTCTCTGAGCAAGTCTGCACGGGATCACAGATCTATGATCTAGGAAAATCATGGGTGCGGGATTATAAAATGAATCCCTATAAAATGCCACACATTCAGGGTGCTATTTACAATTCACAAAGCACTTGCAGAAACATTGTCTCGAGTAATTCAAGAATTGGAAAAAGACAGTATTGTTATTCTGATTTGCAAATGAAAAAAAACAAAATAAAACAAACAAACAACAACAACAACAAAAAAAAAACAGAGGATGGGACAGTGTCCAAAGTGTCAAATGCATGGCAAAGCTGCATTTCAAATCAACACAGCCAGCTGACTCCAGGAGGCAGCCCAATGCAGTGAGGTGTACTTGAGCCTGGCATCAGAAACACGGGCTCAAATCTTGCTAATGCCACTTGCTGGCTGGGATGCATCTGTCAAGTTGCTGTGTGTTTCTGAGCTTCAGTTGATAAAAGCTATACACCAGTGATTACAGAATCTGCCTCATAGAAATAGGAGCATTGAATGAGACTATTCCTGGACATGGTAGCTGCTTGACCAATGTTAAGGCTCTCCTTTCTGGAATCCTCAAGTCCTTTGCACTTTCTAAGTCTGTGATTATATAAAAGGTCCCCAAAAGGGAACTCTACAGACTGTTAATGCTGTCAGCAGAATGGAAATGAATGGGGATGGTCAATCGTAGCCTCTAAATATGTCTATCATCTTCCCCCTCCTGGGACCAGCATACTAGAATAACTTTCTGAAACCTCAGAGAGCATGGCTAAGAGTGCCTATTCCGGAGAGACTGCCTGGATCAATTCACAGTTCTATCATGTACTACATAAACTTGGGCAAGTCATCAGACTTGTGAGACTTGATTTTCTCATCTGTAAAATAGGACTATTACTTACCTCAAAGAATTTTTAGCAGGCCGAGTGAGATAAGGCATGGAAGGCACGTAGCAGTATCGGTGACTAGAGTCCCCTTAATATCAGCTATGATGAGCTTACTGTAATATTAGGATTTTTTAGTTGATTATAAAAGACATTGGAAATATAAAAAAAAAATAACTAACTGAAGGGAAAAATATAGCCTTATTTTTTGTTTTCTGGTGTTTTGTTTTTTTTTTTTTTTTTGCTTTCAATGTCTTCAAAGTATACAATTACAACTTTCCACTACCCTATAACACAGACCATGCTCCCACCTTACAGCTCTGCTGATCCCACAAAGCACTCTTCTGCCGTCCTTTATCCTTCTCAATGCTTGGTCACCTTCCAGGCTCTCTCAAGCCTCTCCCCTCAACTCGACCTGCTCCGACCACCCCAGCTCCTGCGACTCCTCTCTCCTCCCAATTCTTTAACTCAACAAGAATTTATTCCAGTTATAAAAGAAGTAAGTCATGGGGACATCATATAAAGCATGGTGGCTATAGTTAATAATACTGTTGAAAGACAAACTGTATATATATTTGTTGAGCACCTACTATGTGCCAGCCGTTATAAATTCTAGGGATACAATATTGAACGAGAAAGACACACTCCCTTCTACCCTTTGTTTTTTATGTCTTCTCTACCTCCAGTAACCTCCCCCACTGTCTTTCCTCTGGCTTTTGCTAAACCCCTAAAACTTAACTCTTATATGATTCTTTTCCCCAGGTGCTTGTCCTGGACACCCAGGTTTGGCTAAGTGTCCTTCTTCTGTGCTCATATGACTGATACCCTGAGAACCCCCCCTCCCCCCCTTTTTAAAACATGTTTGTATCTGTTTTTCTCATGGGAACATAAAGGTTCCTTGATTCATGGTTGCACCATCAGCAGCAAACATTCTGCCTGGGATCCAGTAGGCTCTCAATACATGTTTCTGAACTGAACTCCGCTTGGTGGAGATGTAAGTTCCTTGGATCTGCCATCATACTGGGCACAGCCTAGAAACAGCATGTCCTCAAGAAGCCCACCTGGATTCTATAGGTGATCTGATTATTGAGCGGCACCTGGTAAGGTCTTTAGCAATAAAGTTAAAAACTTTGTTGTGTAGTACAGTAATAAAGTGTGCTGCACTTCCTTGGGGAAATCGTTCAAATTTTTGGTATGAGACACCTGGGAAGGCATGTTGGATAGTGGCTTTTGGAGCAAGGAGTTGAGAGGAGGAAAAATTGTGACATTCAAGAAAGGAACTGAGTGAGTACCCTCCCTTCCCCTCCTCCGCCAGCACTGAGTTAGAGCGACTGAGGAAGCACTGCGCATAAATGGGGCATCTTACCCGAGACTCTGTAAACCCCAACAGCTGGACACACAGGCAAGAGTACCAGCCTTGATAAGCACAATAAAATATACTGAACTATATTAAGGGAGGGGAGATGTATGTAAGAACACACACTATGTTGACACTGGTTGTCTCTGGGTGATTATTAATTTCATTGTTTGAGCTATAGGTGTTACTTGGAGAATAAAAATAATTAACACAGTAGAATACGTAAGACATGACTAATATTTGTTTTGTTGTACAGGAGAAGGCCCAGTGGGCTGTAAGTCATGTGGCAAGGGAAAGTTTTCCAGCCTGGAAAAGGTTTATGCAAGTTTAGCTAAGTTGGAAAGCTGGTTTCAGGGTGCAAGGGTGATTGCCAGCCAACAAATGAAGGAGGATGGAGCTGGGAAGGCATTTCCTGGGGAGGAAGAGAAGTCAAATTGTTTTGTTTTCAAGAAGTCAAAGCAATGGTCTGAGAATATACTGGACAATTAATGTGTCCATTTGAAGCACAACTCCAAATACTGCCCGAGTAATTCTCCAGGGATAGATTGCTGCACTGGATTCAAGCGAGGGCAGTAAGGCCTTGTGGGCAGTCATTGTTCGACTCAACCCACCAGCTGCACAACTGCTGTAGCTTCTGTGGCCAAGAGCCATTCACTGCTGAAGGCTAGAGGCGTGTTCTGCTCCATGTGCCCGGTACCCAGAAAAGCTGACATGCTTATTTCAGCAGAATGCTCGGTCAAGTGATGCAAATTCCCTGCACCTCAGTTTCCTGTGTGTCAACCCTCTTCCTGCCACTTATCAGCCAACGTGACTTTGGGCGATCCGGAAACTCTCAGAAACTCAGATTGCTCATTTGGAAAATGGGGCCCTTAATACTTGTGAGAGTGTTTTGATGGGAAAAGGCTGAGATAGCATAAATGTCTTGGCATAGGGCCTGACTCCTGCTTGATGCTTAGGAACTCTAAGCCTCTTCCTATTTCTGTCAGTCATTTACTCCTCTTTCCAAGTATTATCAGAGGGGTACACACACACACACACACACACACACACACACACGTGCATGCACGCACATACTCAGCTCAGCCGTACCTCTATTGTAGAGAGCTGGCTTCCTTCATGAGGTCACAGGCTTTACAGCATCTTACAGATCAGCACAAACCCTCTGGAGGAGACAGACTGAGTTGCGAGCACCTTGCCCCCACTGCTCTGAGATCGCTTCTCTTCTGTATGTAAGCCATCGTGGCATCTTTACCCAAAGCTCCCATCGGGGCCAAGGCCCCTGGCCTCATCTGCCTACGATGATCATGTCCGTCCAGCAGGCAGAGAGAACGGTTTCAGACACAGGCACTGAATTTGCCACCCTTGCTCACTCAAGCCGCTCTTAAGCTACCAGACCTCAGACCCGCTGTGGACTCGGCACCTGCCCAATCCTTCCATCCATATTTGACTTCCGAGGACTAGACCACTTCCCACCTGAACCTGGAACAGCTCCTGAAGTCTTTCTGGCTGGTTGTGTGCCGGCTCCTAATTTTCCCTGGGCAACCTGCTGGCACATGCTTCCTCTGTGACAAGAGAGAGTAGAATCCCTTCGAACAAGAGCATCATCAGCTGTTCGTTCAACGAAGTATCTATCGAGCACGTTATGTACTAATCACCACATTTTCAGTGCTAGGAGTGCAGTATTTTAGAAAAAGGTAAACATATATTACCTCTTACAGCTTGGATTCTAGTTGCATTAGGTAATATAAATCTTTGCCTGAATTCTCTATTTTTCTCAACATGCTTTCCTTATCCAGCAGCAGGTGTGAACAGCTGTCCTCTCCAGGGGAAGATGCCAGGTGGTCCAAGGGGCAGTCACTCTAAAATGTCTCTTATGGTGATCCAAATGGGCTTGACACATCTACCTGTGCTTGTCCAGCTGCCTTTGTCCCAGAGCCCCTCAGGACAAGCTGACTTCAGTGATGTTGGGACATACAATAGTGAAGGATCAGGACAGAAGGTGTGGACTTGACTCTGGCCTCATTAGCAGTGGTTTCCAATGAAAAAGAATTATTTGGCAATCAGATATTGTCATAAAAATGTTAATATTTCCTCAGAAAATGCTGCTTCATGATGCATGTTTGGTTGAGATGATTTAATCTCTGAATAAGATATACTCCATTGGGGAAGGCCTTATTATACTTAATCAAGGGATTTGAATAAGCAATTAAAAGCTCAATCATAGAGTGCTTTTTTGTGCTTATTACATTCTTAGGATATATGCCACAAATCAAGAAATCCTAGTAATTTTCTCATTTTCTCATCCCGGTGCCCAGCCAGGTCCTGAGAGTGTCAGCTTTCACGTGAGTGCCTATGATATGACGTGCACCTGTATCAATGCTTACAGCTACTAATTCATGTCATTCTTACAACGAAGTGATAAACTAGTTACTATTTTCCTTCATCTTACGGCTGAGAAGTTGGAGTCACAGATGAAGTCAGTTGTTGACACAAGGAGTGAGAAGCTAATTCATGCCCCCCTACCCTCGGCAATCCCGACCTTGGCTCCTGCACTACCGTCTCTCGGGCATCGTGCCTTTTTCTCTGACTCAGGTGTTTCTTGTGAATGTGGTTGATACGATGGCCTTTTGCTTTACAAGTCAAGATTGGCGAGTTTTCCTTTATCCATGCTGGGTCAGAGAATACAATGGAGACAGAGGATAAATAGGAATAGCCTAGTTAATGACACAGAACTATAGAGATGAAGATGGCCCTTCAGCGTCTTTCCCTTTCCATGACTGCCAGAGAAGGGCCGACCCAACTTAGCTGGCAGAACGCAACACATAACATCACAGTCGAGGCCCAACAACTTTACGTTAGACTGAAAGTTCTTTGGTGACGGCAGTGATGGTCTAGTTGTGGTCCTTCCAGCAGGTCTCTGGCAGGTAGGCGGGTTTAGTGCACTGTCAGGTGAATGAGTCTATGTTCAGTTAAATGGATTCTGCTTCAGCAGGGACTCTTGTTCTCCCCTCCCCTCCCCTCCCCTCCCCTCCCCTCCCCTCCCCTCCCCTCCCCTTCCATCTCCACTGCCCCATCAGGTCCATGTTCGTCCCCCAGAATCTCCTACTTGCTACCTCCCTTTCCAACCACATTCCTTTCCCTGCCTCTCACTTTCCCCATCCCATCCACCACCTATTGTTTCGCATTCTGAATTACTTGCAATTCAGAGTGAGAGTATTATATCACCTCTGGGACTTTGCACCTGCTACTTCCTGGGTGTCTTTTGCCATTTCTTAACTTTGTCCCAGGGGCCACCACATCCCCTGATGTCTGTGCCCCAACCCCACACTGGGGTCAGGACTCACAGCAACCTCTGCATACACAGAATGATTTTATTCTATAATGCATGCTCGTTTATTTGCTGGTTTATCTTTATAGACTGTATGACTTTTAATGTATTGTTGTCCACCTGTGCCAGGTAGTCAGTGGGTGTTGAGTAAATGTTTGTTAAATGAATAATGTCAACCTAGTAACTAGTTGCCTTGTCTGCATTCTCTCCATCAACCAATTTATTTAACAATCACCCCCAATACATTTTAAGCACAACCCTGGCCGTGCCACTCATGCCTTTAAAACCCTTTGGTAGTTCACTGTTGCTCCAGAATGAAACACGGACACCCAGGCCTGGTATTCATGCCATTCCCAATCTCTCTCTACAGTCCTCTCTCTCTTTTTTTTAATTTTTTATTAATTAATTAATTAATTTTTGTTACAGATGTTTCTCCTTTTCCCCCCACTGATCCCCCCTCCCTGCCAAGTCCCCAGCTTTGTTGTCCATGTCCATTGTTCATGCATACATGCATATAAGTTCTGTGGTTTATCTCTCCCCCACCACCCCCTCTTCTGGGAATTGTCAGTCTGTACCCCACTTTCACGTCTCTGGGACTACCCCATTCCTCAGACTGTTATGTTCATTATATTCCGCAAATAAGTGAGTCTAAAGTCCTATCTCTTATTGTGCTTCTTCACCTGTTTACAGTCAGATGCAGCATAAAGATATTTGGATCAAGAATGAGCTGTATGGATGAAGGTAGTCCCATAAAGTTGTCACAAAGTTGTGCTGCCACGTAATTAATCTTCAAACGTCCAGTAACTTTCTTGGATTCTCCCCAAGATATCCCCTGACACGAGCAGGGTCAACTGGTCAAGAGAGACAGGAATTCCCAGGAAGCTGAGCTAAGCCTGCCGCTGGGAACCAGAGGACCACAATTAAGAAACCAGTTTATGCAGGAAAGATGCCAGATGGTTTCTAAAATCCCTTTCCAAGGGACTTTTTGACAAACTTTTCTTCATTAGCATACTATAAAAATCATGCCCAGGGCATGAAGATTTAATATTAAAATGATACATGTGATCTATGGCTAGGCATGTTCCAAGCATGTTTAAGGACTGTACATATTCCCTTGGAAATCCAAGAAGTCTCCACCGTTTTCTCAGAAATCTCTGCCCCTGAGCCTGCCTAACTCCCCACCAAACCCTTTAAGACTGTCCTAACTCCCCAGAATCAGGGAGAAGAGATCTTTTGAGCACGAGCTTGTCCTTCTCCAATACTTGGCCAAAGGATGAAGTTTTTGATCTGCTTTACCAAACAGTTTCAGTCTATTGGTGTGAGCAACAATGCACATAAAAAACAACAACAACAACAACAACAACACAATCTTCAGTCCCTGCCCCACAGGAATTGGTGACAAAATTATACTGGAGCTGAAAAGTTTCTGTGGCCTAGTGACCTTGTAGCTGTGTGGTAAGGCAGTAGCACAGTGCATGACAGCCTATTAATAGTAATGTTATCCGCTAGAAATGCCTGGGGGCATTCACTGGGGCCCTGGTGAGCTTCCCAGGGACATCTCTGCTCTAAATCAGTGTTACAACTGCACTGTCCCTTGTGGTTTTTTAAGATTGCAAGATATCTTTCAGTGATAACCATGAGGAAACTCCAAAGAAAAAAATGTTTTTTGCTTACAGGCCCAGGAGCTACAAGGAATGCCAGGGGGCACACAGCGAGGCCAAGGTAAGGGAGAGAGCACAGTTCTGCTTCTATGAGGTCAAGGCTGGGGCCCTAGGGTTTCTCAGGCTTACGCTTCATTGGTGAATTTAAAACCTAAGAATAGGAATTTAAGAGGGAAGAGAAAAAAAACCCAAGTATCAAAATGGTTAGCTACTGAAATCAACCAAGATCACTAAAACAAAGGAGGCTCAGTGGGAGAGGTGGCTTGGCTCTTTACCTAGTCCAGTGGCTGGCAAGGTGTTTTTAGAGATGGTCGTCTTTGAAGTGGATGCCTCAGCAACTGTCAGGGTTTATACTACCATTACTCAGGTGTTCATGCTGGTGCAGGTGTGAACAACCCACCGTGCTGCCAACCCTGCGTGAGTACAGCACGTACAGTCCCTGTAGGAGGCTGTATCATCTAGGTGTGTGTAAGGACTGGATCTCATTCGCACAAGGACGAGACTGCAGAAGGACGCATTTCTCAGAATGTATCCTCTTTAACAGCGCGTGACTGTTCCTACATTCCATTCAAACTAGCCAAGTGACTTTTTTCTAAAGTCTCCCACATTTCTCCCACTTTCCTGTCTTGTGCTCTTTCTTCTGCCTTGGATGATGCTCTCTGCATCACAGGTGGGGAGTATCTTGCTCTTTGTTTGAGGTTCTGTTCAAATGTCCCCTTTTCCACAGTCTCTCCTGAGCTTTCCCAGATGTGATCTCTCCTTGTCTTCACTCTGCACTGCTCCTGCAATGAAACTGTCCATCATTGAGTTTGTAGTTGTTTCCGTCCATCCATCCTTTCATTAGCATTCACAAGGAGTGGCTGAGTCCCTGTAACAGACACTGATACTATTTAGAGACAAAACACAATCGCAGCCCTCACTGAGCTCCCTTTGTGGTAACTGAGATGAATCAATCTGAAACGTCATTGATAAAACACCTCCTGACTTCAGAGATGATATTTAAAATGTGCATCTTCATATGGATGACATATCGTATTAAAGTACACTACACACAGATTTCCCTGAAGGTGCGCCCCACCTAGTGTGGGGGTGGAAGAGGACCACTTCCAGGAGAATACGACACCTCTGGCTTCTCTTGCAGAATGAAAAGCATTAGGCAAAAAGACAGCAAGGGTACCAGGAAGGGAGCAGCATGTTCAAACTCAGGGAGAGAGACAATGGAGCATAACTTCTCTGAAGATATTAAAGTGCTTGAAGGCAGGTTCTTCCATATGTTTCCTCTGGAGGGTTTCAGACTGAGCCTTAAACAGTTGTGTTAGATTGAAATTAAATTTATTCTGGGCCATAGAATTATTAGCAAAAGGATATCACCATTTATGTACTACACTACAAATAAGCTTGCCACCCTCTCCTTAAATTTTGCAGTGTGCAACTAACATTTCAGGGGATTTTGAAGAATAAATTGCTTGGGATAAATAGCCAATTCGCAATCTGAAATATGACTGATAAATTTACCATCCACGGGAACAGGGTCTGAATGACTAGACTGCTGTATAGCTTGGACTTTCATTTAGTTGTAGACTTGGCAAGGCTAATAGAGGTCATCCAGTGCACATTTCCCATTCATCATACAAAACTTAGCTCTAAAAGCTATGAGCAACTTCTGAGCTCTGTTGGGAAGTGCTCAGTCCATTCAGGTCATGGTTGCATTTCTACTTTTGTGTGTTTTATTTTCTTCTTCTTCTTCCTTTTATCTATCCAGTAAATATTTTTTTTTCTGGATAAGAAAAATGAACAATCATAGTGAAGCTTCTCAAACATGTCACTCTTTAGCCTAAAAGTAGTTGTCCCTTCCTTAATTTGGATAGGACTTGTTCATCCTTGAGCAGAGAATAATCTATAGGTGGATTGCATGCGCTACCCTGGGGAATTCAGGAATAAGCAAGGCAGACAATGTTCTTTCTCTGAGGGAGCATTCCTTGTAGTAGAGGTGACTGACAAAACACAAATAAATGAAATAATCCTGGATTGTCAAGGCAATGTGAAAGTGTTCCAAGATAGCACAAAAGAGACACCTTATTCAACAGAGGATCAGGGGACACTTTCTAAAATGATGCAAAAGCTGAATCCTGAAGCATGAGAGAATTTCCATGTGAAGTGTTGGGCAGACCACGTTTAAGTGAAAGGAAGAACAGCTATGAAAGACTGAGTTGGGAAAGAGCCCGGTGGGCTTTAGGACTGACAGAGCTTTCTGAGGAAGGTGAGTGAGTGTAATGTGAGACAGGAAAGGCAACCTGGGGGCCAGACCAACTAGGCCCTGTAGGTCTTGGGAAGGACTGAGAAAAATGAGAAGGCAACAAAGGATCTCAACAGGAAAGTGATGTGGTATGATTTATATTTTTAAAAGCCGACTCCTGCAATGTTGGTGAGATTGCAAAATGGTGCCACCGCTATGGAAAAATGGCACGGGGGTCCCTCAATGAAATAAAAATAGAGCTACCATATGATCCAGAAATCTCACTTCTAGATATATATCCAAAAGAATTGAAGGCAGGGCCTTGGAGAGATAGTCACATGTCCATATCCATAGCAGCATCATTCACAATGGCGAAAAGGTGGAAGCAACCCAAATGTTCATCAACAGATGAGAGGGCAAGTGCAATGTGGTATATACATACAGTAAAATATTATTCAGCCTTAAAAAGAAAAGACATTGCCACATGATGCAATCTTCCAGGATATTATACTAAGTGAAATGAGCCAGTTAACAGAGAGACACGTACTGCATGATTTCATTTAGGTGAGGTATCTAGGGTAGTGAAATACATACACACAGAAAACAGAATGGTGGTTTCCAAGGGCTGGGGTAAAGGGGCAAAGGAAGTTGTTGCTTAATGGGTAGAGAGTTTTAGTTTTGCAAAATGAAAAGGGTGTGGAGATAGGTTTAGACAACAGTGTGAATATATGAGCACTACTGAATTGTATATTTGAGATGGTTTAAATGGTCAATTCTGTGTTATGTGTTTTTCACCACAACACTCTAGGGTGGGTAGAGAGTGGATTGGAGAGGAGAAGACACACATGAGTGGAAATCAGTGGGAGGCTCTTAAGGGACCTAAGACAGTGAGCTCTGCCCCTGTCTTCCCACAGTGAGGACACATTCAAGGCCCACAGACTCCAGTTCTCACTTGCTCACCCACAGAAACATTCCAAATGCCCATGTATCTCATTCCTTCAACATTTCAACAAAGATGTAACAAAAAATGAACTTTATAATGGTAGGTGACAAAATCAGCTCTCACCTGGGCCCATCTTTTGACTAGAAGGAAAGAGGAAGAGGTCAGGAAGCAGGTGGACTTCAAGCAACTGTATGTAACCTGTCTTGGGAATTAGATACTCTGTGTCAGGCCCTAGACAATGGCCTCCCTGTTGGTTACAATGAACTTGGGCAATGGCTTAACACCAAGTTTGGAGTTTTTCTTCTTGACTCATTTGTCCATTTTGGATCATAGCAGCAGCCCTAAACGGTTAAAGCACGGAGGGCTGAGAGAAGAGCCCCAATTCCTCAGCTTATACAGGGGGACCCCTAAATTCTTAGAAGATAATTATTTTATACTTGTATATAAAATTACACTTAGCCCTGGCTAGTTTGCTCAGCAGTTAGAGCATCAGCCCTTGGACCAAAGGGTCCCGGGATTTAATTTCCAGTCAAGGGCATGTACCTGGGTTGCAGATTCAATCTCTGGCCCCAGTTGGGGTCATGCGGGAGGCAACCAGTTGATGTGCCTCTCTCACATCAATGTTTCTCTCGCTCTCCCCTTCCCTCCCACTCTGTCTACAAATTAATGGAAAAATATTCTTGAGTGAGGATTAAAAAATAAACAAAAAATTATACTTAAAATTCATTATGAAATGTTTCATGTGTATATATAATTTATGTCAACTCTGAAAGCTATAAAGAGTAATATAACAAACTCCCCTGTAGCTGTCAGCCAGCTTAAGGAGTCGAATAGTATTGTAAACAGAGTAGAAGCTCTTGGGTACTCATTCCTATTTATCTCCCTCTCCCCAGACGTAACTGTTAAGTTATGTGTTCACAATTCTCTGCTTCGCTCAATGGTCTTATTGCATAGATATATATATATCTGTGATGGTTACTTTTATCTGTCAACTTGGTTAAACTATAGTACCTAATTATTTAATCTGGGTGTTGCTATGAAGGAATTTTTAAACTGTGATTAACACCTGCATTAGGTTGACTTTAAATAAAGATTGCCCTCGACAACCTGAGTAGGTCTTGTCCAATCAGCTGAAAGGCCTTAAGAGAAGACCTGGGGTTTCTGAGAAGAAATCTCGTGTGTAGGCTGCTTCAGTGCCTGCCTGAGTGTCCAGCCTGCTGGTTGCCCTGACGATGTAGGGCTCATCGGCCCAATCCTGTTAGCCAACGCCTTAGAATAATTTTTTAAAGTTTTAGGACAACATAAAATTTTTATTTTATTCTGGTTCTGTTTCTCTGATAGTATCCCTTAAAATGGTAGTGTTTTTGTTGTTGTTGTTGTTTTTCCAGTCCGTTTTAGAACTTATATGTAAGCAGTTTCATATTGTGGCTCTTTTTCTGCAATATTCTGAATTTCATTCATATAAATGTGTACAGGTCTAATTCACTTTTTTAAATATATATTTTTATTATTGACAGTATTACAGATACACTCCATTACCCCCACCCCATTTCTTTTTAATTTTGGACTGAGTGTCATTATATGGTACAATGACCCATTTTCTTACTAAAGAGCATTGGGCTATTTTTATTATTTTTCTTTCTGGAATAACAAAGCTATAGCAATGCTGCTGGAACATTCTTGTGTATGTTTCCTGGTGCACATATGTAGGAATCTCATTAGGGCATATGCCTCAGAGGAAAATTTCGGGATCAGAGAATTATGCATCTTCAACTTTACTAGATAACCAAATTGTTCTAAAATAGTTGCATCTATCCTCAGAAATATACCAATTTACACCCTACCAGCATTATGTAAGAGCTATGATTGTGCCATGTCCTAAATAAAACCTGGCATTATCAAGGAAAACACTTTTAACCTAAATAGATATAGATCAATTTGGAAAATAGAATCAACAGGGTTTAAGGATACGTTATATGTGAGAGGTGAAAGAGAATACTTAGTAAAAGATCATTATCAGACATTCTGTCTTTTGGAATAGATAGTATTTGTTCAAAGTATCATCTTCTTGCGTCTTCTTTTTTCTCAGATACTTGAGATAAACTTGAACAAATACTATTTCTCAGACGAAACATCCTCTATGTGCACAATCTTCCTTCAGCCACCAGGTGGCAAGCTCCGCATCCTCAAAAACGAAAGCTCAATGCTGAAGTCTGAGTGAATGGGACTTCTTGGAAAGTGAAAACAGCAAGAATTTATTCCTCAGTAGATTCTTCAGAGATGTAATACACGTGCTTCTTGCACAATGTAACACTTTCATTTTTACAAATTTCTCCCTTTTATACAAGAGTAATCAGAAACCTTTTCTCTTTACTCTTCTTAAAACAAACAAACAAAAAAAATCTCTAAACCTGTCAGTGCTGTTGACTTTGAATACTCTCCCATTTATTTTCCACTTATTCAACTGAAACTCAAATTTGAGTCATTGTTGAAATACCACCTTTCCAAAGATGCCAAGGTCTCCTCTAGCAGTTACCCATGACCCTGCTGAGCCCCCTAGATTATTTTTCTACACCACCATTAGAGCAGTCATGTTGTATGATGACGCTTTTGCCTTTTGTCTCTCCCTCCACCAAACATTTGTTACTTACCAACAAGAAATCATCATAGATTTTTCTTCAACTCTGTCCTGAAGCCTTGCACTATGGCTGTTCAGCTGGTACTTCTTAATGAATGTTGACTAGCTCACTGAATGAATGGATGAATGAATGAATGAATGAGTGAATGAGTGAATTTTTGAAGGTAATATGAAGGTGAATGTTATAATTTTAAGTGATTTATATTTTTCATCGGTATGTACAGTATTTAACACCGTGCTTATATTGTTAGAATTTTCATCCAATATCACTGTTATTGTTATTATAAGAAAATCATTTAAAAGTAAACATTGAATTGTCAAAAGAGGCAGGAAATCCTGCCTCTGCTTAAGCCAAAGACAGCAGGAAAGATGGCATAGCTTAGGAAACAATTAGAGACCTAAACAGTATGTACATATGTAAATCAGTATAATATACTAATTTAATAAAGGAGTTCACTCAATGAATGATTAAATAAAGCATTGGGTTGAGCTCTTGGCATAAGTTTTCATAAGTCAGTTGACACATCAAATATTTTTCTCAGCAAAGATAGTGATTTTGCACCAAGGTTATAGTTGAACAAATACATAATATTGATATTTCTTAAGGCTCTCAGTCCAGAGCTGTGAGGATCTCACCAGAATTTTAACTCCTAATTAAGAGCCTCAATATGCAAATATGTGCCACAGACCATATGCTGCACTGTGATGTGAACTTGCTACATCACCTCTTCAGTCCTGTGAATATAGCTCTTTCCTAATCAGTACTTTTTTGCAGTTTATCTTCTTGGGTTTAGATCTAGGTGATTTTCTGCCTATGTTAAATTATTCTAGAATGTTTATTCTATTTTAATTTAAAATAATTATATGAGTAATTATTGAGGCCTACAGGGTGCATGAAAATGGGCTCTGCCCCAGCATCTTGCTTATGACATGTTCCTTCTACTGCTTTTTAGATATTACTTTGGTAAAGGCCAACTGGGTGACAGATATCCTTGTAGGAGGAAAAATCTAACCCTCAGAAGATTTATATTGATATAAAGGAGGATCTGGTGTACTTGTTGGGCATACACAGAAAGAAGTGCGTCCCAGCGATTTTAACTGGATCCTTTCAGATATTTCCAGGGAACAGCAGCTGTAGGACTATCTAGTCCAGGCCCCAAGTTTGGGAACTCGATCTTTTTCTTTAAGTCAAATCTAGTAAGAAAGCCACCTCATATTGATTTTAGCCAACCTTCTCAAATGGAACAAGTTAAATCAGCATAGAAATTGCTGTTGACTATTATTGAATACCCACAGTGTGCTAGGCATTATTAATTCAACTGAAACTCATTAATTCAAGTGAATAACTAGGTCCCCATTAGGAGGGCTCACATTTCACAAATGACCAAGCAAGAGAAAAACACCCAGCTGAAGGCAACAGAACTGGCAGGCATTTTCATCATCTGCTGTTAATTGGAAGAAGTAGAACTTAATTTTATTCAGAATAATGCTTCATCATGGCTTTGGGGAGTAATGAAGTCTCATGGGGTCTCAATGGGCCCCTCTAATAAACTTTACATGAGGCATGGCAGATTGGTTGGAGGAGAAGAGAGGTCCTCATAAAATGTTAAGGGTTGTGGGGAAGTAAAGTAAAATGAATGAAATCTACATCGTTGTATCTAAAGCACCAGAAAAATCACAAAATCATTTTCTCTGGCCATTCATGGACTACTCCTTTTGCAGCTAATTTATGGATGAGGGCATGGAGGGTTGAGAGAAGAAAATGAGGGGCATGGTGAACTTGAGTTACTGATGTAATACCTACTACCTCAAGGTCTAGTTGCCTTCTTTTGCTGTGAAGGAGAATTAATACATTAATATCCTGGAGTTGGAGTACTCACACTTTTTCATATGACTTGATATTGCATTGTCCTGATGATACACCATTCCTTACTAGTGTCTTCCTCTCATTATTTTATTATAATTATTTATATCATGTATTCTTTCAACAATTATTTACTAGGCATCTCTAATGAGCTAGGTACTAAGAATACAGTAATCTACAAAAACAATTTTATTGCCTGCCCATCATGGAGGCAAATATTAAATGCATACATTACTCCTTAATTATAGCCATAATGTAAGCTATGAAAAAAAAAAGAAAAGCCCACTGGACATTTGAAGTATGTACTAGTAAGCAGCAATTCACATCATTCAATGGTTGTGGAGGATAATACAAATGATAGCTACCCTTAACTGATCACCTAGTCTATTCTAGGCACTAGCCTATGTACTTGGCATTATTTCTTATTTTTACACCTACTCTGTAAGAATTAAATAACTTTCTGTCATAGATGAGACTCTTGTCCCATGGATTTCATGATGCCAGTTGCTACTAAACATATCTCATCAAAAAGCAGATTTTGCTTGAGGGCTTCCATTTTTCCTTCTTTTTTTTTAATTAAAACTTTTTGTTTTCTTTATTGATTTTAGAGAGAGAGGAAGAAGGGAGAGGGAAAGAGAGAGAGAAACATCGATGAGAGACACATTGATTGGTTGCCCCCTGCATGCCCCCTCCCCCCCCTCCCCCCGGGGATCGGGTCCACAACCTGGGCATGTGCCCTGATGGGGAATCGAACCAGCGACCTTTTGGTGCATGGGTCGACGCTCAACCACTGAGCCATACGGGCTGGGCCACTTGTCCATCTTTCTTTTCCATAACATTTAAGCCTCAATTTAAATGTTACCTTGTCTGAAAAGTCCTTAATCCAGGAAGCCAATGTGCTCTCTTCTGTGCTCTCCATTGATTGTGGTTTAAGCCCTAATATGCTGAAATGCAACTGATCTATTTACATGTTTGACTTCCCCACTGCACTATAATCTTTTGAGCAAGGAGACTAAAATTTAACTGTTGTATTTATTTTTATATCCCCTGCATCTTGCAAGCTCAGTACTTAACATTTATAGGCACTCAATAAATATTTATTGAATCATTGTTCAGTGAAATAAAATGTGTTCTTATAGACTATAGCAAGTCTGCAGCACATAGTGGGAAATACAGATAGCATTTCATTTAAGTTGCTGAGAAAATATTTGAAAGGCAAATTGTTTATTAATAAGTATCTAGAATAGACCATGCACACAATACATATTGATTTGAAGATTTAAAATGGCCTTTTTTTTTTTTTTTTTTACTTCCTGAGTGTTGATGAACACTATCAGTGTCAAAATAGCAACTAGGTTTCAACCAAATAGAATCCATTTAGATAATTTAGTCTTGCACTTGTTTTGCAATCTTGACTTTTGCTAATCATAATGGGACAAAATGTGCTTTGAAAAGCTTACACTTTTATAATATCAATCAATGTCTAATAAAATCAGTGACCCTGGAGCTGGAAGGAACTCAGACATCCTTTGGTTCAGTTCCCTGCCTACAGGAGGATCTGCTCAGGTCTGATGACTTTCACAGGCTGAACAATGACTATCATATAGGTCTCCTAACTCCTAACCTAATGCCAGCCAGCTCCTGCTCTAGCTGCCTATGTCTCTACCTAATACTAGGCTCTAAAACACTATTAAGTATAACAGAAAAAAAGAAAGAATAAAATTGTTGCTACTTACTTCTTTGTTTGCATTTGAATAACTCACTTGTTTCAGAGGGAGAGTCTAGCTCAACTCAAAGTCCTAACACCTACATGAAGCCTTCCAGATTTGCCTCATGTGAAAATGCTCTCCCCTTCTACATTCTATCACTCAATGCTTATAATAGGTAGCTTGAAAATTATACCATGGATTTTGGAATTGCTCATATCATTTATTTAAATTAGAATCCAAGAGATATATGTGTTCTGCCTTACAACTAAACTAATTATAACTGTAATTTTATCTTTTATTTCTTGATATTCCTGCAAGCAATTGGCATAGTTGATTTACCTTGTGCATATTAGATTAAGGATGTGAAAATGAATAAATAAATAAACTCTTTAAAATTTAATTTATTTCTTGGAAGAAAAAAAATGCATCTTTAAACACACACACACACACACACACAGTTTAATTCCATTTAAATAAGTTTACCTTGGCTAACATTTTTATAAAAATCAATTCACTATCAGGCTGTATTCCTAGTGCCTATCACAGTGACTAGATTATGACAGTCTCTAAATAAATATATGTTGATGCCTGGGCCTGTGTGGCTCAGTTGATTGGGTGTCCTTCCAACCTGTGCACCAAAAGGTTGTGGGCTTCATCCCTGGTAGGGAGCAGTGTGCAGGAGGTGGCTGATTGATGTTCCTCTCTATATCTATGTTTCTCTTTCTCTTTCCCTCTCCCTTCTTCTCTCTCTAAAAATCAATAAACATCAATAATAATAATAATAATAAAAAATACATGTTGAGTGAGTGAATGAAGGAAGAATCCACTGACACCTGTGGACTTCTTCACCACATCTGACACTGGGCCACCTCGAAGCATCATGGTGAGGAATAAATGAATGAATGAATGAAGCTATACCCATAACATGCTCATATATGCAGGGAACACTATGTATAATTGTCATTTGTTTTTGTGATGGTCAACATAAATGTTGATTTTTTTTTCAAAAGCTTGACCTTTTTGGAGGCCTTCTTCTAACATAATTAGTGAGAAGTAAGGACTGGATGACCTTTGGCCAACAATCCCCAGAGCTGGAAGAAGTCATGTTTTCCTCCAGAACCTGGCATTTCTGCTGTGAGCAGCAGCACGGGGAGCTCACTGGAAGGGTCGGGCCGTGTCATGGCACAGGGCAAGGTGGCAGAGCTGACAGATGGGGTTCAGGTGCTATTTCTGTTTCAGTATTTAAAATCAGTTTTGTTTTTGTAACTCCTGCATAGCTGGTTCTTAGTTCCAGAAAGTGTAAGTAAAGCAGGTAAATGAACACCAGAATGGCTACAGTGACTCTTGGGCCTCGGTCCTGGCTCTACGTGACCACAGCAAAAGTACGTTCCTTTCTCTGGTAGATGGATTCCTCACCCAAAAGCTTTTAGAAAACTAGGCTGGAACAGTAGTTCTGTTGTACTGCGAGATAATACATGGATGGGTCCTGTTTAGCTGTGCGAAGCATTGCAGGTATTCTAATATCACTAAAATAGTGATTGTAAATAATTTACTTAAAAAGAAGGTGAGCAGATTTAAGAGGATATAGCATCAAATCTCACTCAATTTTCTGTTGTGTTTGCTTTAAGAGAATAGAATGGAATCAGATTACAGCAAATTCAACCACAAAAAGAACAACTGTTTGTCTGCCTTAGAACTATTATAAGGGACTCTAACTGATGCTGTGACAATAAGAGGTGGCTGCAATGCTCTTTCGCTACAATGTTTTGAGAGATTTCATAATAGCTTGAGTATGTTTATAGGGATGGGTTGCCCTTTCATGCCTGCTATTGAAGAAAAAATGCTTACAATAGTGGGCAAGAGGCTAGCTAAATCCCTGTTAGCACTGAGCTGCAGTGAATTGGATCAGAGTCAAACTTCAGGGATTGGCTTTGCAGATTCCCTGGGGATGCAGCAAATATCCACAGAGGAAGACTTCTCCCCCCTAAAGGAGCCCACCCATGAGTATATCTCTTACTTTAAATAGTATCATAAATAGAACCGCCATTTCTATTTTATTCTGAATATAATGTGGTTTAATTAATATTTACAGAGCTTTTTCTTTAATAAAAAGCAATTCTAACAGAACTGTGCTGAATCATAGTTATGGGTCTCAAGTTTCCACAATTGTCAAATGGATTGGATTAAATATTATCTAGGGCCCTTCTTAAGAGTCTCTGAGAGATTGTCTCAAATAGCAGAGACAGGAGTACCTGGCTACTGCAACCTGCTGGCAGCTACCTGAACTATAGATATTAAACCAAAAAGCCATTCTTTTTTCCTAGGTGTGTTTGCAGTTTCAACCCCACTCAGTGATAACATCACAGTGCTTTGTGACGAATTTGTAAATGTAAATGGCCTCAAGACACTATCTAGTACATGACTTTTTGTGAGACATAAAAAGTTATATTCTAATTTTAAAGACCACTACAGATAGATTCTCCTACTTCTCTCATCACTGCTTCTGTGTTTAACCAGTTTTTGAGTTCTTCCTGGTATACTAATCTTTCCCGATGTATTCCTGATATATATGGTTAGAGAATTACCTTCCAATCTTCAAATTCCAAAACAGAACTAAAGTGTTTTCATCTTAGTTAGATGAAATTCAAAGAACATATACATGGCTGGCTGTCCAAATGCATTGGTGTTAATACTGTTTCCAATAGAGTCCCCTGACACATAAAATAGTTTTCTCTCAATCAGCATCATGCATTCAAAATACCCTACGATGTCCCATTAGCTGATCGCACAGGCTGTTCCTAAGTAGTAAAATGGGGAATCAGCATGCTTATAGCGGTTTGGGTATAAATCTACCAGTTATGTGCTGTATAACAAGGAGGAGATTGAGTGAGTTAATTTCCATTTGTAAATGGGGATGAAAGTCCCACCTTACAGAGCTTATGTGATGAATGAAGTGACAAAAACCTGCCAGTGTCTAATGAATGTCAGCTAGCTCTGTGAGGCACTCAGAGCACTGGGAATGCCACTGAAGGAAATTTCCAAGCCCAAGAACAACAGCACCAGGCCTGGAACATAGTATGTGCTCAATACTCATAGCAAGTGTTGAATGAATGAATGATTATTACTCTCATCCAAATGTTAGCTGGGAAGGGTCACATCATAGTCATTGATGCTCTAGTTCAGATTTATGTCAGCAGGAGATGGGTCTGATCACAAAACAGGTGCTTATGAAAATAGGACTCAGGCCCTAGCCAGTTTGGCTCAGCAGTGAGAGCATTGGCCTGTGGTCCGGAGAGATCTGGGTTTGGTTCCCGCTAAGGGTACGTACCTCAGTTGCAGTTTGTCCTTGGCCCTGGTTGGGTCGTGTGGCTGGCAACCACTCAATGTGTCCCTTTCACGTTGATGTCTCTCTCTCTCTCTCTCTCTCTTTCTCTGCCACTCTGAACAAAAAGTGGAAAAATATCCTTGGGTGAGGATAAAAAAAAAAAAAAAAAAAGAAAGAAAGAAAATAGGACCCAGATCATGGACCATATTGCTATAAATTATAGTTAGTTGTACTTATATTAGCCTTCTCTACAAGCTTATGAACTTCTTGAAGGCAGGGGCTGCATTTTAAATGTCTTTACAACCTCCATGCTAGACATAGGGATCAACAAATACAATTTCCTCAGTAACTACTTGATCTACTTGACTACTTCTGACCCCTAACATAACATAACCACTGTTTCTAGATGAATTTTACATAAAATAATTGTTTTTCGCCTCTGTATAAGAAAATGAAACTCTAGTTAAATAGGATCAGAAGCATTTTCTCGGACACATACTATTGGTTTTAATCTTTAGTAAAATAGCAGCCCCGGGCTTCCTTATAAACTCATTCAAAGTATTTACATAAATTGAGGTTTCAAAAAATGGTGAAAGTTTGGATGCATAGAGGATTTAAGAGCTAGGTCACAAAGCCCCGTCTGCCAAGATTTGAGTTAGTGTGAAAAATTGCAGGGGAAATCCTCTGTCACGTGACAAACTGAATTGATAACCAACTACATAATAGAAGAGTGTTAAACCAGGCTGTGTGGTTTCAGAAAAGCTCAGCTGTGTGTAGTCCAGAGGAAGGCCACCATGCTGCTACAGTTCCTCTAACCTTGTTCCACTTTCAAGTAGATGGCAGGATAAATTGCATAAAAATGTACTATAAAAAGCCCTGACTCAGTCCTTTCTCTGGTCTGCAGAATGAAGAGGGTCAGCTTACTTAAGTGATTGGCTTCCTGTTTTTCTTAATTATACAAAATGAGGACAATGCAAAACACAGCTGGTAGAGGCTCAGATGTTGCTCAAAGCATGAAGCACTTAATGACTTTGCGGTGAAAAACAGAAAATACGTGCTGGCGAGGGGAGAGCAGCCGTGACACATTTCCAGGAGCGTGCTCACTACAGCCAAAAAGATTTCACCTCGGGAAATAAGGCAAGGTGAATGTCTTGCTGCAGGGTATAAATGGTCACTGTTCGCTTAGAAACACGCACGTTATGGAACAAAATAGAGAGGGAGACTGTGACAAAGGCATGATAGAGAGTGTTGAATAATTTGAATGATGATAATGATGATACCTAGGGGGCAACACAGGGTTTCTTCAGTATAAATGAAAACTCAAACCACCCCAGGCAGAGACCAGAAGCTGCAAAATATATAAAGGGATAACTAGTCTGTGGTCAAGCATGGCATGGAATGAGGTCTCTTGGGGAGGAGAGGCTATATTACTTAACCAGGACTTGGAACACATATTAGGTCCTATGTGACATTAAAGGAGTTAGTCATATATTTGATGACTCCTTGGTGAATCCATGCCCATCTTTCAAGGCTGAGGTCATGTAATACCTCCTCTGAAATGCCTTTCTCCAACAATCAGGTGGAAATAACACGTCTTTATTGCACTTCTTTGGTGTTGTGTAGCACTAACAAAGCTATCAACATAAATAATGTATATATCTACCTGCTATTTTACAAACTCCTTTAGATACTGTAACTTGATCATTTTTATAATTCCCCCAGCAATTAGCATTATGCAAGCCCTTAAGAAGAGCTCAATATGTGTTAGTTGAATGGATTAATCAAATTGAACAAACATATGGATGAATAAAATATACATCTTTAGGTGTTCGACCTTGTTGCTAGAGTGTGCAAATAATTTCAGTTCAACACATCTTTATTTTATCTGGCACTTACTGTGTGTCAGATTCTGTGTTTGATATTTTTAGAAGAAAGCATAGCTCCTACATCTGAATTAAAGTTAGAATTAAATATTGTTGCGGGACCAGCCCTGAGTTATGGTCTTACATAGCCATCGATAGCCACCCATTGCAATATTGTAGTATAAAATGTATTAGTCTGATCTTGGCCAGAGTTATCTCTGACATCTATTCTTCTCTTCCACTGCACTAACAAGATCTCAATCAACATTTGAGTTGAATTTAAAGAGGTACAAAGAAATATCTTTTGTAAGAGAGTTCAGATAATCCTAGGAAAAAAAAATAAGCTTCAAAGAATTTCTAATAGAACACTGCTCAGAAGTCCAGTTCAGTATAGAATGAGGTTTCCTGAGAAAAAAAAGGCCATATTGCTTAATTGGGATTTAAAACAAGTCTTGAGTATTGCATACTGTTTTTATAAAAAGGCTGCTCATATATAAAGGATGACTCTTATGAATTCCTTCTTATCTTTCATAACTGCTACAGAATAAGACACATTACTCATTTTAGTCTTCCTTCAGTATCCACTGAGGATTGGTTCCAGGACCCCTGCAGAGAGCAAAATCTGCAGATGCTTAAATCCCTTATATAAAATGGCATAGTATTCACATATTACCTATGCACATCCTCCCATATACTTTAAAGCACCTCTAGATTGCTTATAATACCTAATGCAATATAAACTTATATAAATAGTTGTTATCCTGTATAATTTAGTGATCAACTTTCCGGAATATATTTTCTGAATATTTCTGATCCAGGGTTTGTTGAATCCATGGGAGTAAAACCCTCAGACATGAAGAAACATCTGTACTGTTACAGAGTAAGGTTATGTTTCACAGCCTCCCTTGCAGCTATGGGTGACCAATGGAATGTGAGCAGAAGTACTTTGTGGCCGTTTCTGGGAACATTCCTTAAAATATGGTGTTTGTGCCCTTTGTCCCAATTGCTTTTTATCCTGTCATTTTGACTTAAGATTGAGGTTATCTATGGTCAATGAGCAAGAGAACAAAAGACTGGGCCACTGGCACTATGAAGCAGCCTAGCTCTAGACTGAATTTGCTATGAGAGAGAAATAAACTTCCACTGTAGTAAAGCTACTGCTATTTTTGTTTCAGGTGAATTTGTAGCAGTAACTTATTTTAACTAAACATTTGTTTTCTCAACTTAGTTATAGATGAAGTAAGTGTGGCAGTTAGAAAGGTGGATGTATGAAAGGATGGACCTTCAAATAATGACAGAAAAACTCATTAGGGACTTTTAAATCTATATTTGTAGAAAACATATGAATTCTATGTCATGGCATATAGGTCTTTTAGAACTAGCTGCTACCTAATTTTCTAGTCTGCAAATAGTTTGAATTACTGATAATCCTCTACCCCAGTCACCTTGCAGTTTCATGCTTCCTTGCCATTGACAATGATGCGCTCCGCTCCCTTCTTTATCTGTTTACTCTTACTTGTTCAAAGTTGAGCTCACATTTAATCTCCTACAGGAAGGCTTCCTTGAATCCCATGTGATCACCTATAGCACCCAGTGCATAATTTTGTCTAGATCTGATCTCACTTCATTGTAATAATTTGTTCTTGTGTCATCTATATTTCCTCTCTAAATTTCAAGATTCTTGAAAGACAGAGTAGCACTGACTTTATCAGCCATTTTGTTGGTGTCTAGCACACAGTAGGACTGCCTGGCTCATAGAAGTACCACATAGGTACCTCATTTAGGCATCCCACCCCATTATTGGTTTTGCTTCCATTCTACAAAATACCTAAAATCTACCCCTGGTCAATTCCTAGAGTCTGAATCTTCCCTGAATCCTGTGACAGACAGTTCCTTGATTTTCATCACTTTTGTCTCTGAGGACATTTTTCTTTCTCCTTTCCCCTCCCCTTTTTCAACTTATTTCAGAAAATATATTTTGGGTGCCCACTTGCCCAGATACCGGACTAGAAATATGTCTTAGCATTAATTTGTTTAGAAAAAATTCATCTGCATTTTATTCTACTCTTTTCTGCCAATTTCTTCATAGAGCAAAGTTATCCTCATGACTCAAAGCTTGAGGACTATAAAAGGGGGTTGAAGAAAAATCTGTCTTTTGACATTTAAAAGATATGTGGTAAAATTAGAGAACAGTTAGCACTTCTATTTAATAGTGAGAAGAGGCCACACACTTAAGAAAATTCAAAACGACCCCGCTCTGTGTTCTCACCAGCCAAACAGGCCTACACGATAAAGGGAGTGCACGGAAAGGAAAGAGGACCCTTTTTTTGTCATAAATGCAAGGTTTGGGCTGATAGGTAAGCTATTTATTACTTTGGATAGTTTTCTTTCTCCTTCTTTTTCCTCTTCCTCTTCCTTCTCCTCCTTCCCCTCTTGCATTGAGAAGAAGCCTAAGACTAAGTCACACCCATTTACATCACAGAAAAGCATACCAACAGAACCCTTCAATGAATGTCTTTTGAAGAGGTCAGTCTTGCTCTCTACCGTGTCCTCCTCTTCATGGCTCAGCGTGGCACCCTCCCCTCTTCCTGTTCACCAAATGTCAAATGCCCACATGCATGCCCTTCTTTTTGTACATTCCCAATGCCCTTTTCCCACTCATGAACCAACAGCACACTTTTCTCCCACACAGCTCAGGAGACGTGACATGTAGATGCAAAAAGCCTCAGAACTCTGGTAGTACAGATCCAGAAGGACTGAGTGAGTGGCGGGGGTGTGGGATGGAAGGAAGGCTTGGGTTTCCAAACATGTTCATCACTTCAGCGAACAGATGGAAAACAAGCATAGAAGGTATGGTAAACTGCAAGTGACTAAATGAACATGTGGACATCTGGGGTTTAATACTTTTACTTCTTGCACACTCATGTAGCAGGCATTGCTCTGGGTACCTCCTCTGCTTCGTCTCAGTTTGTACTTACATTTCTTTTAGGGTAAACGATTCTATCCTCATTTTACACAGAGAAAACTAAAGCTCTGAAAGATTAAGTAGAGTCTCGATTTAAATCCCCAGTACTTTGAATCTGACATTACAGTAGCAAAACCAGCCTCAGGTGTTTGCAGTGCGTTCTATTAAGAGGTAGAGTCTATTATCACCAACCTGAAAATGGGGTGGCTCATGTCTTGCTTTGGGCAATGGAATGCAGCAAAAGGGATGTGGCCTTCTGAGATTAGACCTCAAGAGGCCTCGTTTCTTCTCTTCTTGGGACGTCTGCCACCAGAACCATGGGAGCAACCTGAGAGAGTCTCCTGGAGAATATGTGACTGTGTACCGCAGAGATGATCTACGGCTGCCCAGCTGAGATTGGCCAAGTGTGGCTTCAATCAGCAGAAGCTACCCAGCTGAACCCAGCCCAAATTGCTGGTCTTTAGAATTTGGGAGAGACAATTCACCATAAGCCCTGAGAGTTCCTGCATGTTCTTGCTGGGTATACTAAAAGGGCAAGACCCTGACCACTCTCCACTTGGGCCATTTCTTAGGGTGGTATTTGCAGTGAGAAACCTTGAGGGATGAGGTAATGCTTTCCCTTAGGGAGAAAAAAAGAGCAGGCTTAACACAAAAAAGATCCCCAATATCAGTATTCCATGGTTGTCATGCAAAACTACTGGGTGTACAGCATCCAATCTGGACCCCTCTCTTTTGTCCCCATAGTACTTGGGAACTAAAAGAGACTAACACCAACACAGTGACTGGCGTTCATGCTGCTTTCTATGCCCTAAGTAATGAAGCCCTTTGTCTCTGACCCAGGAGTCCCATGTCTTCTGCCATCATTTAAGAAACAGTACAGGCAAGCTGATTAGCCTGCAGGTTGAACAAATCTCAGATTGGTGTATATTTTTAAGCAAAATAAATGGAGGCTGTTTTAAGTCACTACATTTTCACAGGGAAGAGATAGTTAACTGGTAAAAAAAAATGCCTGCAGCCTGCCCCAGTGTTGCTCAACATGTGAATCCACCAGTGGGCACAGACCATTTTAGGAATAAAATTAAAATTTTAATTTTACCTATTTTAAAAATATTAACTATTTTTACAGTTACTTATGAAGTAGCAAATTATGCCAGTTTCCATTTTTATGCTTACATAACATTAGAAATGAAGTAAAGAAAAGTGTTAACAATAATGTAAGATGGCACTTGAATATGAAAAAGACTATGTTGATGGAACATGAATAACTGATTTTCAGGAATCATTATACAAATTCATACTGCCTCGAAGTGAAAGAAACAGGATCCCCCAAATGGACGCCCCACAAACGTTAAGCTGGGCTGGTACGTCGTGAATGATGTTACACTTCAAATACTACTGAGGAGAAAAGTTACTCTACCTTGAACCCTGTACATGTAAGAAAGTCTCTTTCTCAAATATAGCCATTCAGGAAAAAAATCTAATGCCACAGGCACCTAGATTGGAACTACACACATTCTTTTGGAACAGGAGAAGAATCTTGAATGTAAACGCCAATGTTCAGTTTCTATTCCATCAACAGACCATCAGAATCCACAAGAAAAAGCTGCCCATGGGTGCTATTATGGCACTGCCCATTTCTCCTAGCATTTCTCCAGAGTGAAAATGTTAGCTAGCAGCAATGCTTCATCTTCACACTCCAGGCTGGCAGGCTCTGAGTCCCTCTCTAAGCTCCTTGTGAACAACTGAGAAGAACTATGAAGACTTCTTACAGGCAGCTGTGATGAGAGAATCATAGACTGAGAGCGTGTAAAAAGGACTTAATCGCCTATTCAACAACTCCTTTATTTTACAGAAAAGGAGGCGAGGACCAGGATGGGGTGTAGCTAGTTCAGAGTCACACTGCACGTCAGTGGTGAGGAAGCACTCCAGATCTCGTCTCTCCGCGCAGTGGTTTTCACCACTCAGTGCCCCTTCCCCATCCGTGCAGTTTACTGCGTGAAGAAGAGTAACTTAAAGATGTGAAGAGAATGGGATTTAGGCAAAGGCAGGTATCATTCCAAAAACTGCCTTTACCCAGCGAGAAGGAGGGAAAAGTTATCTACAATCTTATCGCTACAACATTTATATCTTGAAAATAATGTTACAGGGCATCTATTATTCCCTTAAGCTAATGTTTCCCTTATTAAAAAAAAAAAAAAAAAAAGGTGAAAACATTTGAACTTCTTAAATAGCAGTGCCAAATTAACATATTGGTGTCAATGTTTGGCTGTTTGGGTCTCTTCTTTTTGGTACAATTAGCTTTACCTAAATATGTCATTATCTGACTCTTGTCATTGCCTGCTGTTCCCCAACCAACATTCTCCCAGTCTGTAGATCACAACATTGTCCAACTCCAGCTTGTTAGCATGCCTCTGAGGTTTCTCTTCCCCACAGGAGACTTTCCTAGTTAGGACCGTCACCAGCTTCCTCCTGGACTACTGTTACACATGGACAAACGTCTGACCTACTCTGAGCTGGACTCCTTTCAAATGCACCTTCTCTCATTGCAACTGAAGTGCCTTGCCATTTGAGCTAATCAAAATTTGTCACTGGTTTCGTGAACACCTTTAATGTCCTATTGCACTCAGGATAAAATCTGAGTTTCTTAGCAGTTTATGAAGCTTTTCTGTGATCTTACTCTCTTCATATTTCTAGCTTTATCTCCTGTTAAGTCTCCATATTATCAATGCTGAATTACTTATAGTTAGTTCCTTCTGATACACAGAATTTCAGTGCATGATGCCCTTTCCCTGCTCATGGAGCAACCACACACTCTCTACCCCTCCCTCAACCATTCTTTCCTTAGTTACCTCCTTTTCATCAAGGCTCAGTTCAGATAAGCTCCTCCAGGAAGCTTTGTATTACCCCCCACTCCCAGGCTGAGTAAAGTGGAACAAGCCCCTCTACAAGACTCTCTGCCCAAGTCCTGTACAGCACTTTTCATGTTCAATAGGAAGTATCTGTGTTCAAGACGCTTTGTCACACAAGCCTCAGGCTTCTTGAAACTTGAGGTAATTCATGTTACTCTACATCCTACATAGTCTTTTTTTTTTAATTCTGGAAAAATAATAGAATCACCTGGAGAAACTTTTAAAAATACCTATGGCCAGGTTCTACTCTAGATCAATGAGAATCTCAGGGTAGAGGAAGACAAACTCATTGCCTCAGGACCTTTACACTGGCTGGTCCCTCGGCCTGGAGAACTGTTCTCACAGGGCTCATTCTCCTTCCTTCTTCAAGTCTTTTTAGCAGGTGTTACTTTTTCAGTGAGATCAACTCCCATCTCTCCAAACCTGGCCGCACCTTTCTTCCACAACCTCTTCTCCATTTTTAACAGCACACATCATGCCACCATGTTATAACATACAATTCACTTCTTAATTATGGTTTTGTTTACTGTCTGCCTCCTCAAGTGCAAGAATCATCTATTTTTCTTTTTTTACTAATGTAGCATCAGTGCTGCAACATAGTAAGTGCCAGGCGCTGATTGGCACATTATCTATTTTATCTATTACCTACAGTATCTATTCTTTCTCTCTCATGAATAGATAACTGAATGGATTCTATTTGCCATTTCTAGTTTTATAGGCAAGATATTTTTATAGTTATGAAAGATTGAAGAAGTGGAACTGATTAATTCTGCCTCTAGGAACAAGAAATGTTTCATGGAAGAGAAGACAAGCTGAGCCTTGAAGGATTTACCAGGCAAAGAAAGAAGGTAACTTATTAAAATAAACAGTATCTCAGTAAGCACCCCACTTAGCTCAGAGTCCAACATATTGTAGTCACTCAAGAAGGTCTTGTTAAAACCAAAAGACAATCCAAGTAGAAGAAAGAGCTTGAGCACAAATTTGAGAAAGTGCCTGGACTATCTGGGATGAGTCTAATGGGTAAGTAATGATTGAAAACACTGAATTGATACATTTTAACTAAATTTGATGATGTGTTTATTATTTGATAATTTCTGCAAATGTTACAAAAATCTACAAGTTTTTCTAGTGTCTCATTCTTTTTTTAAAAAATTTTTAATTAATTAATTCATTTTTTTTATCCTCACCAGAGGACATTTTTCCATTTTTTATTCAGATAGAGCAGAAGGGGGAGAGAGAGAGAGAAACATCAACATGAAAGGGACACATCGAGTGGCCACCACCTGCACGACCCAGCCAGGGCCGGGGACAAACTGCAGCCAAGGTACATGCCCTTGGCGGGAACCGAACCCCAGTCTCTGTGGACTGCAGGCCGACGCTCTAACCACTGAGCCAAACTGGCCAGGGCTCTAGTGTCTCATGCTTACATACATGCCTACACTATCAAAATCTGTTCGTGTTGCTTACTATCACTGATATACTTGTTGCACCCATCTTCCGTGTTATTTTTCACATAAGCCTTGCATTATTTTTCTACTTACTATGTGTCTTTATGTCTATTTTCTACCAACCTAGACCTTACCTTCAGTAGTATAAATAAGGGCTTCATAATCTTTCTTTCATACTCATCATGGTAGGAATTGCCAATTACATTCTCCTTAGACTATTAACAATATGTCTTCTATAAATTCATCTATCCAGAAATTTTGTTTTGTTTTGTTTTTACTTTAAATCCTACTATGTAGCAACTCTGTATTAAAGATTAGAGACACAGACATAGAATTCAATTCCTGCTCTCAAGTCCAGAGGGTTGGGGGTGGGGGTAGATAGAAAAATTTCAACTCAAGGAGTAAGTGATAGAGTATAGGTCCCTGGAGTATTTCATGAGCACAGAAGAAGTACAAATAATCTAATCAAAAAGAGATAGGGCCAGGAAAAACTTCTTGGATAACTTTATCTTTGGCTTTTTAAATTTTTTTTTCTGAAAATAATGAACATATCAGACGTTTATGTACATCTAAATTATATTACAGATAAACTCTCATAGAGACAATTACAATATCATTAATAAGATATTAACCTGCTTAAATCACATAGTAAAAGGAAAATATAGTTTTCTGATAAGACCACCAATTTCACTTTCATTCAAAATTAATAGCATATTCTGCTAAAAAGTTTGTTTGCCTATGACAAGTGTCAGAAAAAAGTGACTGGGGTTTTGTTAAAGGGGTAAACATTCTTAACAGTTTCACCATTAAACTTAATCAAAGATCAGTAGTAATGAATCACTTGGAGCAGAGAAGGGAGGAAGGATATTTCCAGAACAGAATACATGTGCAATGGCCCCAAAGCACAAAAAAGAATGGCGAGTGTGGAGATCCTGAGAATATGTTGCTGTAGCATGGCAGGCATGTGGGCAGTGTGGCTAAGGTAATCTGTGGCATAAGGACATGCTGCTAAAGATGCAGAAATAGACCCAAACCATAAAGATCCAGACATGCTGAGCAATTTGGACTCTATAAGCAGCCATAAACCAGGTGTGTAGTAGGTATGCCTGGGGGGCAGAGAGACCAGTGCAGTGGTCCCTAGAATAATAATTCAGAGAAAAGGCAGTGTCAGCCTGCATATAGAATAACAGATGGAGGCACAACTGACAGGACTTGGTGGCTGGCGGAATGTGGGGGCTGATCCAGAATGAGGGATCTGGATGACTCCCAAGTTTCTGGCTGGAGCAGCTGAGTGCCTGGAAGGTGTCCCTCACCATGAGGATGTGTACAAGAGGAGGGGAAAGAAGGTGAACAAGCTTTATGCACGTGAAGTTTGAGTTCCTGTAGTAGCAGGTAAAGATGCCTTATTGGCAGACTTCTGCAACTCAGGGGAAGGGACTGGGATAGAGACATGAATGAAGAAACACCAGGAGCTCATGGATCCTCTGTAATCCATCAATTGCTTATTTCCTTCTACAGTGTGCCAGGGGTTTTCCAAAACCACAGACATCTTCTTGGACCATAAATACAGGTAAAATGTGGAGAAAAGTACATGTTAAAACATATATGAATATCTTAAGGTCTGTAGTATAAAATGTGTATGGATTTTTAGGATAAAGCCAGAGTCTCCAAATAAATGACTGGTTCATTGATTTGCACATAGAATGGTAGCCTCATACACACACACTGTCTTTGCTCTTTTGCTGGGAACATTTACACAAGGCTACACAAAGGAAGTCCACAGGCCCTGTGTGATTTTGGTTCCACTGAGCAGCCCATTCAAGAGGTCAACCTAGAAGCATTTGACACACCTTCTAGCTGTGAGTTTTGTAAAAGGTAGCAAGTTGCTGCTGTGTTCTCACTCAGCTCTGCCTCCTCATATATGTAAAGACTGAAAGAATCCCCATTGAAACACTGAAATGTGGAAAGACACAGCAAGCTATTTGGACATAATCGTTTCTTTGGGGTGACTATGGTACTTTGGAGTGAATATAGTACTTGGGTTGCAATTTCATTCTTATTCTACACAAGACAAGTCATTCACAAATCTTGAATTCACTTTTAAAGGTACCCGCTAAGAGGTTGGAAGCTTCTTTTGTATTTCGCTATTACCTGCTGTCTCCAGAATACATAGCATAAAGTGGAAAATAATTCTTTTACCACCAGGTAGCCTCAGTGTAAAGAATACTCAGCACTTACTGACCTCAAAATGATAAGGCTTCTGTCAAAGAAAAGATATTTTTAAATGTGCTAAAACCAGCTAATGAAGGTCTTATGTTTGAGAGAAGCAGGGGGCTGGGGACACCTGCTATCTTTATACACAGTGACTCTCGGATGTGTGGTTCCACAGCTGCTCACTGCCTTCCTCGGCGTAGAACTTATTTTATTTCCTTTCACAAATATTTAATGAACAGAAGTAACACTGCAGCAAACAACCATTAGGAGAAGTTTGGGTTCTTTAGTTCCAAAGCAACCTCCTACTTCTTAGACCCAGGATGTCAATTGTGACATGAATACAAAGCACATTCCATCTTTGGAAGTCTGACAGCCGGTTTTCTCCCTGGCATTGCCTCATCCAGCTAGGTCTTTCTTAGTAAAAGAAAGCCTCATCACCGTGCACTATATTTATTTCCTAAATGAGTCATTCTAATCATGAGGATTCCTCCAGTATTAAGCCAATAATTTTTTTTTTTTCCTGAAGGGTGGAGGAGGGATACTATTTTCTTAAGCTCACTGAGCACCTACTATGGGGCAACTCTGCTCCACTGTTTCTCTCATCTAGTCTTTAAATCATGATAGCTATTACTATTCTAATTTTATAGTGTCTCTCATGCCAAATCTGTCTTTAATTACAAGATATTTTGTCTACTGACTACATTTTTAAAGTAATCTTGCCATCTTTTCTAGTGGAGACAGCGTTTTAAAAAGTCAACATTTGGACTTCCGGTCAAGATGGCGGCGTAGGTAAATGCGGTATCGCGTCCTCCCACATCCACATCAAAGTTACAACTAAACTACAGAACAACCATCATTCAAAACCGCCTGAAATCAAGCTGAATGGAAGTCGTACAACTACGGAATTAAAAAAAAAAAAGCAGCTACATCCAGACTGGTAGTTGGGGCGGCGGTGCAAGGGGTGGCGGCAGCGGCATGGCAGCGTGACGGGCTGGACCCACACCCAAGTGTGGCGGATAAAAATCAGGAGGCTCCCGCGGCTGGGAAGGTCCTTCCTGAGTACTGAGGGGTCCCCGTCCCACACCAGGTGCCCCACTCAGGGTTCCAGTGCCAGGAAGAGAAGTCCCCATAACTTCTGGCTGGAAAAAAGAGCAGAAACTGAGGCTCAGGAAAACTGACCTGGCTGGAGCCCCAGGCAGCTCCCTAAAGGGCCCGCGCACAGACTTATCGGACTCTCTCCCTCTAAGCTTGGAGGGGAGGCAGCTTGAGGGGCGCCAGAGACACACAGGGAAGAACTGAGCTGTTTGGCACTGGAGCGAGGGCTGGAGAGGGGGCTTCCTCGGGGATAAACGTGCTATAAGAGGCCTTTGTTCCTTTGGTGAGCCCTTCCCGGGGGCGGCAGACAGCCACCATATCTGGGACTCCAGCAACCTGGCTCACACTGGTAGCCCCGCCCTGCTGAGGCCCCGCCCCGCCCCACACAACTTTCAAGCCCACCCAAGCTATTGCCACTTGCTTAACCATAGGATTGGCCTGTCTTGGATCCTGCTTCAGGTTTTTCCTAAATTCTTTCAAACGAGCAGCATCGGGTCTCAGCGAGCCCCATACCTGTATATTAAGTAATACACAGAAACAAACACAGGGAGGCAGCCAAAATGAGGATACAAAGAAACAGGTCCCAAATGAAAGAACAGAACAAAACCCCAATAAAAGAACTAAACGAAAGGGAGATAAGCAACCTAACAGATACTGAGTTCAAAATACTGCTTATAAGGATGCTCAATGAACTTAGTGAGAACCTCAGTGAACTTAGGGAGGTCCTCAAGAGCATAAAAAAGGACCAGTTAGAAATCATGGATACACAGTTAGAATCGAAGGAGGCATTAACTGAAATAAAGAATAATTTACACAGCTTCAATAATAGAGTACGTAAATCCAAGGAGCAAACCATCGATTTGGAATATAAGGAAGCAAAAAATCCCCAATCAGAACAGCAAAAAGAAAAAAGAATCCAAAAAAAATGAGGATAGTGTGAGGAGCCTCTGGGACAACTTCAAGCGTGCCAACATTCGCATCTTGGGTGTGCCCGAAAAAGAAGAGAGAGAACAAGAAATCGAAAACCTATTTGAAACAATAATGGCAGAAAACTTTCCTAACTTTGTGAAGGAAACAGACATACAAGTCCAGGAAGCACAGAGAGTCCCAAACAAGATGAACCCCAAGAGGCACACACCAAGACACATCATCATCAAAATGCAAAAGGTTCAAGACAAAGAGAGAATCTTAAAAGCAGCAAGAGAAAGGCAGCTAGTTAACTACAAGGGAGTTCCCATAAGGTTGTCAGCTGATTTCTCAAAAGAAACTTTGCAGGCCAGAAGGGAGTGGCAAGAAATATTCAGAGTGATGAAAAGCAAGAACCTACAACCAAAATTACTCTATCCTGCAAAGCTGTCATTTAGAATTGATGGACATATAAAAACTTTCCCAGACAAGAAAAAGTTAAAGGAGTTCATCACTACCAAACCATTATTATATGAAATGATGAAGGGTCTTTTTGAAGAAAAAGATAACATGTATGAACAAACAAAATGGCAATGAATACATATCTATCAACAATGGAATCTACAAACAAAATGAACAGGCAGAACAGAAACATTCTCATAGATACAGAGAACATTTTGTTGGTTGCCAGTTGGGAAGGGGGTTGGGGGAATGGGTGAAAAAGGTGAAGGGATTAAGAAGTACAAATTCATTGCTAGACTGACAAACCTCAAAGGGAAAGGGGCTGGGGCGGTGGGAAGAAATAAACCAAAGAACTTATATGCATAACCAATGGACACAGACAATAGTGTGGGAAAAGGTGGGAGGGGGGCGGGAGTGGGGAGGAGGGGGTCAATGGGGGAAAAATGTGGAACATCCGTAATACATATTACATCCAACAATAAAGATTTGAAAAAATAAAAAACAATAAAAATAAAAAGCCAACATTTATTTAGTGCTCTTGCTCACAAGCAAAGAAACTGGACCTGAGTTGAAGCAACAGGTACCCACTACGTTGTAGAGCCATGCTTCAATCTCGGGTCTGTCTGATGAAAGAGAAAAGGTGGCGGAGTTAGGTGAGATGAAATACAGCTTTATTTCCAGCCTGAGAAACTGATTGAACAAAAACTCAGAAAACAAGTGTTTGAATAAAAAGACAATGACGTGAGAATTATATTTTAGAAAGACTCATTAATATCAGGGACTTGGATTGCTGGGATACTAACTATATACTAAGCTTGGAGGGGGCAAAGATAAGATATTTTTAAAAAGTTGGAAGACTCAGTGTTATCCAAAATAACAATAGATAGAATTAAGAAAGGAATTCTATAATCAGATGGTGGTGATGACTGATGAACCAAGGTTAAATTGTATATGGCTATATTGACATCTATAAGTATATCTATGTTTCTATCAGCGAATCATGTCAGGAACAACCTGAGGGGTATTTTATCATCTTCCCACTGCAGGAAAGGAAAAGGAAAGGAGGTTTCATAAATTTCAAGATTAGCTGTTCTCCTCTGTGAGGTCAAGATGAGACAAAAGATACTTGCATGGCAGAAAGAAGGAGTTAGATTGGACACAAGGTTTATTAAGCAGAAGAGTGGTTTTGATCTGGAGTCACGACAGCATATGCGACCCTACCTAGAAACCCTTGTGGGTTGGGACAGGCTCCGTGTGCACATACTGTAGGCAGCTCAGCTAAGGGCCAGCTCTTCCTGATTCTAGTTCATTCCACCTCACAGAGCTGCCTAATATCAGTGGTTGTCCAGAGTAAAAAATGCCAATTTAATGGTCTTGCTTACTTTTGACCCAATGAAAGAAAGATTTCGGAGCTTAAAGCTTCCTTGAAAGGTCTCCTCTAGCCTGATGACTTTGTGGTTTTATGCTTCATTTCACCATTGAAATTCTCAAAAAAGAGCCATGGTGGCAGCTGCTATCAATGATAATGTAACAGCCCCAGATCTTTCCATTCCAGTTAAGATTATATTGTTCTCAAGTGTATCTGAAAGACCCATGGCCGATCTGCTCCACATGGCAGTGAATGAATAAGCATTTGCTTCTAATTGCACCTACTACTGCCCCCTCTTTTTGTTGCTTTTAAAAGCATCCGCTATCACAGATGCAGAAGATATGTCACTATGAACAACTCCTTTGTTGGGAAGAGCTGCATTTCATTTCTGTCATCTGTTCAAAGTACAACTCAAATCTGCTTCCAGGCAACACCAGTACAATGAACAGAAAAGTCCTTACAGGTTCATCTTTAAGGGTTAAACCTAACAATTTCTACCTTAACATACTTTAAGTTTATGTAACTTAAATATTTTTGACTATGTTATGTTTGATATATACAAAAGAACATATGCATTATAAAGGGAAGATTTGAAGCATTATAATAAAATATACACCAGTTTAAAAACTAGAATGTGCTCTCGACTATCAATTCTGCATTTCTGTATTCCTTACACACTAACAACTCTCCCCAAATTTTTAGCACTTGCTTTATCATTTTATGGTTTTAACACATATACAAATCTACCCCAAAATATATTGTTCAGATTTGCTTATTTTTAATCTTCCAATTAAACACAGTTTTCTTTGACTTGGTATTTCCACTCAATGTTGTTTCAAAGATGCATCTCTGTTCATTCACTTGTATTGCTATATATTATTCCAATGTGTGAATATACCATAAATTATATTTGCATCCTCTTTTTGGCATAAATTTGTGATTTTCCAAGTTTTGTTTTGTGTTTTTTTCTTCAGGAACAAAGCTGCTATCATCAATTAATGTTTACTAGAGTTTCTCTCAGGTCTACAAGTAGGAACGGAAGTCCAAAGTCCTATTTTTGGCTGTGTAGAATAATGTCAATTTTCCCCAAAAATTGTTGTACCCACCAGTAGCATATAAGAAACAACCTCAATAGCATTTGCAGTTTTAGGCTTCCTAAATTTTTGCTCATATAATTGTGTATAAAATAGAATTGGGCTTAATTTAGATTTCTTTATTATTTGTGATGTTTGGTATTTTCTTATATGTTTATTTATTTTTTGTTTACCTTCTTTTTGAAATGCCTGAGAATGTCTCTTGACCATTTATTTTCTATTGTATTGGTTGTTTTTATTTTTATCAACTTGTAAGAGTTCTTTCTATATTCTCAATAAAATTGTTTGTTGACTATTTGTGTTGCAAATACTCTTTCCCTCTTTGGGATTTAGTTTTTCCTTTTTCTTGTGGTATTTTTGGATAAAGAGAATTTTAAAAATATAATTGAGTGCATCAACCTTTTATTTATGAGTTTGTGTTTTGTTTGAGAAACTCTTCCTACAAAGTCACAATTATATTCTCATATTTTCTTCTAAAATATTCAAAACTTTGCCTTTTTCTTTTTAAAGCTTTTTTGTTTATTGATTTTAGAAATAGAAAAAGGGAGAGGGAGAGAGAGAGATAGAAACATCAATGAGTGAGAAGACCGATTGGCTGCCTTCAGCATGTCCCCTGCTGAGGATTTGGCTCACAACCTGGGCATGTGCCCTGATCAGGAATCAAACCAGCGACTTCTTGGTGTATGAGTCCATGCTCAACCACTGAGCCACATTGGCCAGGCATAAACTTTGTCTTCATTTATGTATTAATTTTTTTTATCTTTATTGTTGAGAGTATTACTAAACTTTTGTTAATTTTACATCTGATGTGAGGTAAGGATCAATTTAATCATATTATACACAGTTGTCCCTGTTTATTAATTTTTCTTCCTTTCTTCACTATTTTTGATTGGCCTTCCTTTCTTCAATGTCCTGCATTACATTTCTAGCTTATATTAAATTTCCATGTAGTTAACAAATACTTCCACCATGTGCCAGGTAGTGTCTTAAGTGTTTTATAAATAATTAACTAATTAAATCCCCATAATAACTTTATGAAGTGGGTACTATTTTCATTCCTTTTTTTAATGATAAGAACACAAAGGCATGGATAGTTAATAACCTGGGTCTAGAAGTGGTATCCTTATTTTTTGTTTCAAGGTCCTCTGCTTACTTAATTAGTCGATATAATTATCCAATTCTAAAACCACGTTATCTTCATTAGAACTGGTTTCATTTTGGGAGTATCTTGGCTGTTCCTAAGCCTTTAATCTTATATACATTTGATATCAGATTGACAAGCTTGTCAAAAAAATGGGGGGGGGGGGGATTTTATACAAATTGCGTTGAATCTATATAGATCAATTTAGAAAGAATGGCATTATTATATCCATGGCATGCATTACATTTAAGTTTAGTTTAATAAAAGTTATACACTTTTCCATAAAGGTTTTGCATATACATAGTTTGAATAACTCCTAAGAATATAATATATGGTTTTATTTGTATTTTACATAGAGGTGATCTACCATACTAGTAGAAATAGTATTTTTAATCTCTTGACATAATTCAGAGGTATCTTATGATCTCTCATTATGATGGTGGGTTTATTCATTTCTCTCTATATATTGTTTTGCTTCCTATATATTAAGGATATTTATTAAGTGTACACAGTTTAGAATATTTTTTTCAAAAACTAAGCATTATATCATCATATAATGATCTTCTTTACCTACCGTAGTCTATTTCTATTTATTTATTTATTTATTTATTTATTTATTTATTTATTTATTTATTTATGTTTGCTTATGCCTCAGGACTGACTCCTTGCATCTTTCCTGTTGAAACAAAAGACTTATGTATTCTTTTTTTTCCCACTCTTTTTTTAAAATTTATTTATTTTTGTTACGGATGTTTCTCCTTTTTTACCCCATTGACACCCTCCTCCCCATCCTCCCCCACCCCGACCCCAGCTTCGTTGTCTATGTCCATCAGTTATGTGCACATGCATACAAGTTGTGTGGTTCATTTCCTCCCTCCTCCCACAACCCCCTCCTCCAAGGGTTGTTAGTTTGCACCCTACTTCCACATATCTGGGACTACCCCATTCCTCAGACTGTTACATTATATTCCACAAATAAGTGAGATCATGTGGTATTAGTCTTTTTCTGCTTGGCTTATTTCACTTAGGATAATACTTTCCAGGTCCCTCCATGTCATCTCAAAGGATAAGAGATCTTTCTTACAGCTGCATAGTACTTCATTGTGTATATGTACCACTGCTTTTTTTCCCCCATTTGTCTACTGATGGAAACTTGGGCTGTTTCTAGATCTTAGCTATTGTGAATAGTGCTGCTATGAACATGGGGGTACATATATTCTTTCTGATTGGTGTTTCAGGCTTCTTAGGATATATTCCTGGAAGTGGGATCACTGGGTCAAATGGAGGTTCAACTTTTAATTTTTTGAGGTAACACCATATTGTTTTCCATAGTGGCTGCACCAGTCTCCATTCCCACCAGCAGTGGACTAGAGTCCCCTTTTCTCCACACCCTCACCAACACTTGTTGTTTGATGATTTGTTAATGGCGGCCATTCTGACAGGTGTGAGGTGATACCTCATTGTTGTTTTAATTTGGATCTCTCTGATGATTAGTGATGTTGAACATTTCTTCATATGTCTCTTGGCCATTTGTATGTCCTGTTTGGAGAGGTGTCTATCAGCTCCTCTGCCCATTTTTTAATTGGGTTCTTTGTCTTCCTTTTGTTGAGTTGTATGAGTACTCTATATATTTTGGAAATTAACCCCTTATCTGATGTATCATTGGCAATGATGTTCTCCCATACAGCGGGTTTCTTTTCCATTTTGATGGTTGTTTCTTTTGCTGTGCAGAAACTTTTAAGTTTGATGTAGTCCCATGTATTCATTTTCTACTTTGTTACTGTTGCCTTATGTGATGTATCAGTGAAAATTCTGCTGCATATGATGTCTGAAATTTTGTTGCCTACATTTTCTTCTAGAATTTTTATGAATTCAGGGGTCACATTTAAGTCTTTTGTCCATTTTGAGTTTATTTTTGTGTATGCTGTAAGTTGGTGGTCTAGTTTCATTTTTTGCATGTAGCTGTCCAATTTTTTCAATACCATTTATTAAAGAGGCTGTCTTTACTCCATTGCATGTTCTTGCCTCTGTTGTCAAATATTAATTGAGCATAATGTCTTGGATCCATTTCTGGGTTCTCAGTTCTGTTCCACTGGTCTATATGCCTGTTCTTGTGCTAGTACCAGGCTATTTAGATTACAGTAGCTTTGTAGTATAACCCTATTTCACTTTAAAGTCAATTTTGTCAATAAGAGGAGTGGATAAAAAAGCTGTGATATATGTACACAATGGAATACTATGCAGCTGTAAGAAAGAAAGATCTCTTAGCCTTTGAGATGACATGGAAGGACCTGTAGAGTACTATGCTAAATGAAACAAGCCAAGCGGAGAAAGACAAATATCACATGATCTCACTTATTTGTGTAATATAATGAACTAAACAAACTGATGATCAAAACTGACCCAGAGACATAGAGGTGGGGTACAGACTATCTAACCTCAGAGGAGGAGAGGTTGGGGGGGGGGGTAAACCACAGAACTTATATGCGTGTATGCATGACCAATGGACACAGACAACAAAGCTGGGTATGGGGCAGGGGGGATGGTAAGGAGGGTGTCAATGGGGGAAAAAGGAGAAACATCTGTAACAAAAACAAATTAATAAAAAATAAATAAAAATTAAAAAAAATAAAGTCAATGTTGTCACCCTGGCCAGTTTGGCTCAGCAGTTACAGCTTCAGGCAGAAGACCAAAGCATCACAGGTTCTATTCCGGTCAAGAGCACATACCTCAGCTGTGGTTTGATCCCTGGCCCTGGTAGGGTCATGTGGAAGGCAACCAATTGATGAGTCTCTCTCACATCTATGTCTCTTTCTCTCTCTCTCTTTCACTCCCTTTCACTCTATCTGAAAAAGCAATGGAAAAATATCCTCAGGTGAAGATTAAAAAAAATAAACAAAAATAAAGTCAATTTTGTCTGATATTTACAAACTACTCCAGTTTTCTTTACTTAGCATTTGCATAGTATATACTTTTCCCTTGTTTACTTTCAAACTTTTTATGTACTTATATTTTAATATGTCTCTTATCAAATAGCACATTAGGTGGATTTCTATTATTCAAATGCTATTTTTCTCTTTAATTGGCAAATTTAATTTACATACATTTATGTGATTACTGTTATATTTGAAGTTGTTTTTCCATATTATTTTGTCACTCTGTCATGCTCTGTTTTTGCTTAGTATCCTTTATTAGCTTTGTTGATTATGACTTATTTTTCTTCTTTACATTATATCACTCTACTAGTTTGACATCCATACACTGTGTCTAACCTTTTAATGATTACATATTAAAATTTCAATATATCCATTACTTAAAATATAAATTTTATTAGTACCTTAACCAACCACTCCTACCCCACCACACACACTGGTGCACACATACATACAAACAAAATAAAGAATCAAAATCCAATTATTCCCAGGTTACTATAAGAATCTCACATTTGGCTCCACCTTCATGGAGCTTCAGGAATTACCAGTACACTCAGAAAAACAAATTACCATTCCGTAAAGACATTTGAATCATTTTCACAAGATAACTTTGACCTCCTCGTATCTTATTGTTCCCTGCCCCCAGCTCTAGTTCAAAACACTGGTATTCTACTACAAGGCTGGAAAAAGTTACCCAGGTGATAGACTTTTGTCCATTTAACTTGAAATAATAAAATGCTTTGAACTACTGGGACTGGAACAGCAGAAGGAAGCTAAGTTACAGGGTAAGACAATCCTGAGTTTATTTTCCTTGGCTTTGGTAGTCTGACTTTAACTGAGAAAGAAGCTGGGTCTTTTACTATGTACTACATAGTACAAGTCATTTACTATGTTTATTTCTCTACCTTGTAGATATTTTATGAGCAAACCTCTGATGAAAATAAAGTTCCCAATGCTTCTTTTATTCCATCATTACATCCCGATACTATACTCCCTGAGCCAACATTTATATGAGCACATCACCTCCTGCCAAAGTCATTTTATATAAGATATTTAACAATGTATAAATCATGGTGTGAAAAATGACCCCTAAGTGGGTAAATTTTATTAAATTTACTATTTATTATTTGCTTACTGTGAAAACAGTAAGTCAAGGCTCATGGCATGCAAAGCCTACTATATAGATATTTTCCTCTCATGACACTTGTGTTTCTCTTATAAATGATTATTTCACAAAACAAGATAATATATTTATTCTAGGCAGGGGTTTTAACAGATGTCCTTTTCTGGTCTTTTAAAACACAATTTTGGCCTTTAAATGCCCCCAGTGCACCTGATAGCTGAATTGCTCCAAGCTCCAAACTTCCATGAGTGGGCAGGTTCATTCCTGGGTCAGGTTCACTCCCACAGTGTTTGGCAAAATATTATTGGGATTTGGCTTCCACTTCTATGAGTCTAAGGCACTCCATGAAAACCTAGTCTATTAAGTAACCCAATTTTTGCATCTTAGCTCTGTTCTAACTGGTGGAAAAATCAATTACCTTTGAGTACGGAAATTGGAGTTGTTTTCCTCTAGAGTACCACCACGTCATGCCTTCCTCACAGCTCACTTGAACCATGGCAATCATTTCATAACTGGGCTTGGCTTCCACTTACTCCCTTATTCTGTATTCTAGGCTCACCAAACCCGCTGCCATTCCCTGCAAGTCTTACAATTCTACCTGTTCAACTAACAATTCTCTGTTCAACTAACATTTACTGAGTGCTTACTAGGTGCCAAACACTGGGGATCTGTATCACAAACACAGAGGATACAAAGATGTAATTTTACCCCCACTTCATGCTGTCTCCCCTACCTAGAATAACTCTAGCAATGCCAAAAAAATCCTCTAAAATGCACTTAATGTTATTTTCTTTTAGTAGCCTTTCCCAACCACCTTATTTTCAGAATGAGTCACTCTTCCATACTCCTAGTATTTCCATGATGGTGGCAAGATAATTAGAATATTATGTTTCTGCTACTACTTTTTATTTTTCTCTAATTCTGAACACATAACCATGCTTTATTCTTTGCCTCTAGAGTCTGACAATGCTGATGACAGAATCACCTGAGTCTAAAGGCTCTGTTGTCCTGTGAAAGAATTATTCTAGGCGTCCTGGCTTTGGAGAAGAAGTGAAAAGGTTATGGGTTACAGATGGAAGGTATAAAAGAGAGAGTACTTTGAAATACTAGAAAATGGGTAGGGGAAATTGCAGAGATTTAAGAAGAAAGTAGTGATCTGTGGGTCTGGAGAAAGGGAAACCTACAAAGTATTTGTGAGGTGACTGTAGACAAGCCACATGTTAGACAGTGAGATCCCCAGCTTCCCCATTGATTCCCAGGCCCCACATGCATCAGGGAAGTAAGAAGGCAGGAGAACTGAGTATACCATGGAGGTTCAAGCAATGTACTTATGGCTTCATGGAAACCATAGTAGAGTGTTGACCAGTCACCCAAGAGGCTCAGTCCTATGAAAAGTCAATCCTGTGAAGGTCCTCAAAAATTCTGCATAAGACTGAAAGTAGAGCTTCAGAATAACAATTCTCCTAGAAGAGCTAGAAGTCAAGAATTCTTCTATGTAGAATTGAGTGCTAATAGTAAGAAAGGAAGTTAAAGAACATGATATTAAATGCACACCTGATTTTGTATATTGAGATTCTTACCAATTACACATTTTTCATTATAACACATCAATTTGTTCTATAATTATGTATTTACTGCCCACCTCCCTAAATTCTGAACTATTTAAGGACAAAGATCATGGTGTCATTGTCTCTTTCACCCAAGGTCATGGCACAAGGCTTTGCATACCACAAGGGCTCAATCACACTTATCAAAGAACTCTCAAAATGAGTAAATGTCTGTGGACATAAACAGTAAAGATGGGATTTACTTTAAAATCACATATCTTACAATACATTTCAGTTGCCGTATTTCTCATACACATATTAGCTAAATATCACAGTGTTTTCTAATTGTAGCACATGATTTTTTCCACATGTCTTTCATATGTATTCAGCATCAACCCTTTTACAAGCATAGGCCTGCTGTTTGGAAATGTATCTGAGAAAGTGGGAAAGAACTTGACACGGCAACTTGTGAACGCAGTCCCTCTGCACGCTGGAAGGGCAACGGTGAGCGTGTGGGTTTGCACTTGCACTTGCTGTCGCACTGAACAACTGCTGCAGAGCAAACAGTAATCAGTGCATAATGAACAGTGGCCATTTGGCATCCGCTTCTGAATTACCATCGAGACGTGGTGATGGCAGAAGATTCGCCATCATTATTGCTGCCCAGCAAGCCCCTAGAGATGCCAATCTTCTCAAAACACGTAAGATGCTCAGCACACTTCTTCCTCTCGGTTCCGAAGCTGTCGTTTATGCGCAGTAACTTTTCTCCTAATTAGATAAGCTCTGAGGTTAGGAGACGAATCTTGAGCTTTTCAACATTTCCAACTGCACAGGCCTCCATGCTTTAGAATAGATTAAGTAAGCACTCAGTAAACACACACTGATGAACAATCTGACAGTAACCAGAACAACAAAGTTTTAAATAATGTCTTGTAAATATTTGTCTTCTATTTTCTGGGGATGGGAGGTGATGGCATATAGGGAAGAACAGAAATGAAGATCTAATTCCAAACTCTGTGATGTAAAACAGTAGCAAAGTACTGTACTTTAACAAATGAAGGCATCCATTACCTTTCCATGGCTGTTACATTCCTTCAATGTATGCTGCCTCTCTATCCAACCCACCCTGAGAACTGCACAGCCGTGAATAATGCTGAGGTCCCTCTCTAATAGAGCACGCAATCAATCTTTTGGGGAGAGAATATACATTGATTAACCAAATAATCTCAGAGATTTAAGCCTATGATGGGTGATCTGAACACAGAGATAATTAAGGCTTGGGCCTGTTCCTGACAGGTACAAAATAGGAAGTAATTTATGTAACAAATCAAAGACACAAATTGGATCATCCTGATTCAAATGCTGGAACATTTCCTCATTTCTCTCACGATGAAGTTCAAACTGTATTAGTGTCATACAAAACTCTCCAGAATAGAGGCCCCATCAACATTCCTAATGTTATCATCCATCCCCACCAACATCTTATCAGCAGCTCTGAGGTATTGCTGCAATTACCCTAACAATACTCCATGCTTTTTTCATGATAACCACCCCCCACACACATAAAATGACCTTGCCCAAATAACACTCTAGCTTGCCTAACAAACGCTACCCTCAAAGAGAAATTTCTTTCCAAAATCTTTTTTACCTATCCCAACTCCCTAGGTAGAACTATGATTTTGTGTTCCCCTTATCCTCTAAGATCTTTAATGTCAACACTGCTACTCTTTGTATCTGCATCACATGTATATTTGTCTTTCTCTATTATACCATATTATTCTTCATCAAGAAAAAGATCAAGCCTTATTTGCTTTCTATCCTCAGTACTTAGCACTTAGTACTTAGAATGAACTAACAGCTTGAGTCAATGGGCAATGGCTCTCACCCTTGGCTGCACTTAGAATTACCTGGGAGGGGTTTGTAAATCTCCATTCCCAAGCTGCATCCAATATCTATTAAATCAGAATCTCTGGGGAGTGGGGCACAGACAGCAATAATTTTAAATCTCACTAGAAGATTGCAAAATGTAGTCAAGATTGAAACCTACTGACTTAATGGTTCAGTGACTTATGGTAACCATTCTGAATATGGTTTAAGGTATGTGATGTAGGCATAAGCCAGAATTCACTGGGTTAAAGTTTAAGCATTGAGAAAGTGGAAGGAAACAAGTGTAGACCAGTAGAAGGTTAGCCTCTTAAGATTGTCCCTATAGCCAATTAAGTTATGAAACACCCCCTTGGGTGACATTAGCACATTAAAGTCTGAGCAATTATACAACAAAGAACCCTGTTTAATGTTGTTTAATTTAATGTTTTCTAAATTTCTTTGACTTGAAAACACTATTTTTTTCCAATCTAACACCTATTAATGTTCCAGACAGATGACAATACAGATTTTTTTCTTTTTTCAAGAATTAGGTGATAATGGAAATGCAAGTACTGATGTAACTTGGAGGGAGGAAGGAGGAGTTGGGCAAATATTTTTATATTTTTAGAATAGGGAAGATAGTCATAAGGAAGAAGGAAGAAGACACTAGAGAGGGAGAAACTGAAGATGCCATAACATTTATGTAGCATCTTCCATATGCTTGGACTCTACTACAGGGACACACAAAAGAGGTAACTACTCCAGTTGAGGTATCAGCAAAGACTTCACCCAAGAAGTGACATTTGAAATAGTTTTCCAAAGACCAGTGGAGAGGTTTCCAGGAAGAAAAAAGAGATGATGACAGACATAAGAAATCATGGGAAAAGAGCATGAAAGAGCAAGGTAGGAGTACAAAGGAAATTGTGGCTAGAATATGGGTGGGCTGATAGGACAGGAGGTTGGAAAATTAGATGGAACCATGTATAAGAGATTTGACATGCGTGGCAATGTTTGGGATTTATGAGGTATAAAATAAGGAATGACGTGCTATATTTGTCTTACTGAAAAATCACTTCACAGCAGTGTGAGTGATAGACTGGAAGTGGAGAGATCTGCCAGAGATAGACCAGTTTGGAGACTATTGCAATTATGGGACCATTGCAGGTTTCCATGGATACAACTAGGCATAGGGAATTATTCAGTAACACAGCATGGGACAGCATGTGATATTTAATGGTTTAAAGAAAACATCCTACCTCAGGACTCTTGGGCATGTTACCAAAATATAAACTCAGCATTTAAATCAACTGCTGCAATGATAGCTCTTTGGAATCATGGAAATGGCCCTTCAAGCAAAAAGTAGATCACAAAATGTAGGTCGTTCAAAAAACTCACAGAAGCACATTGGAAAATTGCAATTTAAAGTGATATTCATGTCAGATTTATTTCTTGGGGCTTATACTTTTCTAGAAAGTATAGTTATGACAGAAAAATTCTATTTCTGGGCTTTTATTTTGAGATGCCCCCAATTGCATTGTAACAAATGGCTTGGCCATTGTCAGAGCTACCTCAGGAAGAGGTAGAGCCCTTTGCAGAAAGGGAACTTATCCTCTGCTTATTTGAATGAAATATCAGGCAAGCAGCTGAGCCTGGTCATGCCCAGTGTAGTGGAAGAGCTACCCAGGCACCAGCTGTTTTCCAAATGCACACAGACCAACTCTGCAAAGAAGAAACACTGTTTGGTTCCCAGTTCAAGGTAGTAATGACTCCAGAGGTTATTCCTATTGCAATTCTTCCTGAACTGATATCAAGCTTTATTCAGATTTTCTGGTGAAAAATTAATAAGATTTCTTTAAACCATAAATAAAAGCACAAAAGAAGAAATGATACAGATGCTCCAGAGGCTTTCTTGGTCTTTAAGTCATATATTAAAGACTGGTTTTGAAGCAGGGAAGTATAACCATTCCCTGGTCTTCTTTTTTAAAAGCTTACTTTTAAATAAATAACTGGGTTTTGTTGTTGTTGTTGTTGTTGTTGTTGTTGTTGTTTTGAATAACCAGATACTACAGTGCAAGGAAATTAAGAAAAACTAACAATGACATGGCATATTAAGGGTGTTAAAGAAATATTAAAATAGGAAAAACCCCAGCTACTAGCTGATGAATAAATTACATATGATAAGGAAACTCTATTTAATGTTTTATTTTTCCTACATAAACACCTAGCATTGGCTAATTTTAATGTCTATTATCAACTGAAAAAATGAGCAGCCTTACTCTGCTGAAATTTCTAAGGAAAAGATAGAAGTTGGGTGTCAAATATCAGCTCAACATAAGGAAGGCATTTCCAACAATTAGCACTACTGTTAGATAGAATGTGCAGTGTATGAGAAGGAGTAGGCTGTCCTTCATTGGTGGAGCTCTAGCAGAAGCTAAGGGACCAGCGTGTATTTGTCTCAGAAAGCATTATGTATGAACCAGATGACCTCTAAGTTCCTTTTTTACTTTGAGATCATATATTTTCAAGGACAATTGAACTGAGAACTGAACCCAACTTGATTACAAGAAATCTACCACCTTCCTAATCATTCATTCAAAATACTATTCCCAGAAGACTTATTATGTATCAGATTCCATGCAAGATAATGATAGTGACAGACCAAATCTCTTGTGCTTATAAAGCTTAGCATCTAACTGGGAAGACAGACACATAGCATTAATTATAAGGAAGGATGCTGATGGAAATGCTTGTACAATAGCCCCCAACCTTTATCCATCGGGGATATGCTTCAAGACTCCCAATGGATTCCTGAAACCATGGACAGTATCAAACCCTATATATAAACTGTGTTTTTTCCTATACTTCCACTTACAGCTTCTCTTTGGCATATCCAAATTGCCAGCATCACTACTCTGGCTCTTTGGAGCCATTACTAAGTAAAATAAGAGTTACTTCAACACGAGCACTGTGATACCAAGACAATCAAGCTGATAAATGAGAAGGCTACTAAATGACTAATGAGTAGGCAGGTACACAGCATGGATATGATGGTCAAAGGGATAATTCATACCCCAGGCAAATGAAGTGATTTCATCACCCTACGCGCAATGGCACACAATTTAAAACGTAAATTACTTATTCTGGAATTTTCCATTTAATATTTTCAGAATGTTGTTGACCACGGGTTGCTAAAACGGTGTAAAGCAAAATGATGGATAATGAGGATTACTGTATTTCTCTTTCTTATAGGCCCTATGATTATTAGATAAGCATCTTTTCCCCCCTGAAAAATTGATACTGTTTTCAAAGAACTTCATTTCTTCCCAACCAGTTACTAAAAAGTTGGCATCCAAAAATTATATCAAAATGTCTTTCTTTTTAATGAGAACAGTGATGTCCGTAGTGGTGGCAATTATGCTGAGGAAGGGTGATGAAAGAAGGGTGTTCTACTCTCTGGGTGTGGTATTACTTTATTTGTAAGGTGCTTTCAAGAGGAAACCTGGATGATATGATCATGGCGGTCATGACCCATTAGAGCCCAATCAATTACTATGGTGTAAATAAAGAAAACCTATCTCTAAATCCTTGAACTGTGAACTTTGTAACAGGTGGATTACCTGAACCTATTTATCAATTATAGCATCAGTAAAACTGGGATAGACATCATGTACTTCCTGGTGAGAGGCAACAGGAAGTATCAAGCACTGTCTATAAAATATTCTTGCTAATTAAAAACAGCTAATCAGGCCTCTACCCCTCATTAGCAAATTACAGGAAAGGAATGGGGGGAGAAACAAATTAAATGATACCACAAGAAAAGTGCTAGACAATTCAGAGTGGGAGAAGTTCTCCAGGAACTTCCTAACTTATTTAACATGTATGGGATTAAAAATGGGAGGGGAGGACTGGTAGATTAAGAGATATTTAAGATTATATCCACTGTATATAATATGTAGATCTTGATTTGATCCTAATTAGAAAAAACAAACTATAAAAAAGACAGAATTTTTTGGTGGTAATTGTTCTGTAACATATATGTTTATCAATAATTATATTGTATATTTTAAACTTATGAAATGTTATATGCAAATTATATCTCAAAGATGGGGAGGGGGAAATGCTGCAAAGTATATTAGATCAACTGCTATATTGAAATATGGGGTGATAGATTAGATATAATAATGACATCAATTAAATTTCTGAAGTTGAGAATGGTCTTGTAAGAGTTATGTAAGAGAATATCCTTACCTTTACGGATACAGAGTTTTAAGACATTTGGGAAATACTGAACATAAACTAAATATTAAATATTATTTATGATCATTATTATTTTTTCTCAGTTTGATCATTCTCTTTTGGTTATATTAAAATTATCCTTATTTGCCCTGGCCGGTTTGGCACAGAGGTTAGAGTGTTGGCCTGTGGACCAGAGAGTCCCAGGTTTGGTTCCTGCTAAGGGCATGTACCTCGGTTGCAGTTTATCCCAGGCCCCTGTTGGGGTCGTGTGGGTGGCAACCGGTCAATGTGTCTCCCTCACATCGATGTTTCTCTCTCTCTCTTCCTCCCTCTCTCCCTCCTGCTCTATCTGAAGATAAATGCAAACATGTCCTCTGGTGAGGATAAAACAATAAAATAAAATAAAATAATCCTTATCTTTTAGAAAAAAATGCTGAACAATTTATGGGTCAAATTATATGATTTAAACTATTGTATCAAGCAGTTATTCAAATAAATGGGAAAACAAGAATAGATTAAAAAATGTGAAAATAGGGGTTGATTATTCTAGTCTCTCTAACTTTGGGTATGTTTGACAATGTCCATAATGAACATTTTTAAAGAACACTTTCTCTTGATGATAAGGAGATATGTCTGACTCTCATACTCAAAGATCAGAGAAAATCTTTGGCTATAAAGATAAAAATGTCACAATTTCAAAAAGCTGAGATATTCCAAAACAAGTTGATACATGGAGGACAAGGCCAGTTTCAACAAATGGTGTAAAATAAAAACCAAAAACATTGTGAGGCTTTGGAGACTTTGGAGTGTTGGTAATGGGGTGAGAGGCCCTTTTGAGAAATGAAAGTAACAGTGATATAGAATACCTAATGTATAAGTGTGTCATATAAGTCAAAAGACTTTGAGTATAAAAATTATTTTATATATTGATGCATTTTACATTAAGTTTTAAAACTATTTCAGCCACAGCCAAAATTATAAAAAAAATGAATATTAAAAATAACAAAATTCTTAAAAAAGTAAGAGGGGGTGGTACTCCAAGCACAAGTTACAGGACCATGAAAAGAGGAGATAAACTTCTTTCAGAGTGATAAAAGACAAGCAGATTGCTAGCAAAAGGGAAGGAAACTAGTGAAATTGGTGGGAGAAGACGAGGAAGTTCAAAGGAGATGTCTTTTATTTCTTAGTGAAGTATGGGGCAAGGTCTTCCTCTGAGAGTAAAGGAAGTGAATATAGTAATGGATGATGAAATTAGATAGGACAAGAATGAATTTAAGAACATATAAATGGATAATTAGAAAGTAATGGAAGCCAATGGGTTGGAATCTCTGGATGTGTTGATGTAATTCATAAATTATGGTAATGGGGTACTTTAGAAAATAAGCCAGAACAATAGAAGCGTCAGTAGAAGAGTCTTGTGCTTGAAGTCAGGATTTCAGAATACAGTGATACCTCGGTTCTCGAACGCCTCGGTTTTCGACCAAATCGGTATTCGACCAGAGATTCGAGAAACTTTTGTCTAGGAATCCGAACAAATATTTGGAACTCGAACTTCCGAGATGAGCCGAGTTGAGCCGAATGGCGTTCATTCAGCCCAGCGCGCCTTGCTTGCGTCATCAGTGTGAGTGCAGAGAGAGAGTCACGCTTTGTGGAGTCACGCTTTCCTATTGGTTTCATTGCTTCGGTTCTCGAACAATTCGGTTCTCGACCGTCCTCCTGGAACGAATTATGTTCGAGAACCGAGGTATCACTGTAGGTGCAATTGTTCATGATGACAAATCCAGGTGTTGTCATGGGAGTAGGTGGCTAGTCTAAAATTAAGGAAAATGTCACTTAAGATGTATAGATCAAGAAACTGAGGGCCTATAGTACTGAATAGTTTACCCATGTGGATATTGAAATCACCAAAAGTGGTGAAGTGGAAATTAATTGTGGCAGAAAAACAAAGATTCAAGTAAACATATGTGTCTGTGGGGGTGGGGTAAGAATATGGGCTACCACAGAATTTTTAAGGACTTTATCACATAACTGCACATAAATCTGCATACAGCAAATTCATTATACAACCTTTTCCCAAATTATTTGAACAGAGACTATCTTTTCCTTTTGGAAGAGTACTAGAATGATTGAGGAACGTATTTGGGGAGAGCAAAACTAGTGTTTTCCAAACTGTAGGTAGCAAATAATAATTTGGTCCAAAAAACAATTTAGTGGATTATAGTCAGCCTTTTAATAAATAAAATATTAGTCCAGAAAAGACTAGAATATGAAGAGGTGCTCAAATATATAATGGACTACCATTTGCAAAAAAAAATATCTGGGAGGGAAGTAACCCAGATTCACCTAATTCAGGACATGCATCGAGCCATGTTTTACTAGAGCCTGTGAAAACTGCCTCACAGGTCAGCACTTAAATGTGACGCTCTCTTCTACTTCTGCTTCCAAGCCGTAGGCTCACCTAGGTAGAGTCAGCTTTCCGCAGGCTGTTGGACCATTCTCGGCTTTGTTGCTATCGTGCTTTCTGTCTGTGCAGAACTGAACAAGGAGTGGCCCTGTGGGTACACCCATCTAGGTCTCACTCATTCTATTTTAGATGCTCTGTACCTGAATTTGAGTGGCATGTTTAGACATCTTAGTTTCATAAAGGAAAGAGTGGGCTGCCTACCTCTTACCTTTAGGCTGAAGGCACAATGATTTCTCAGTTTTTACCAGAGCTGTGCATTGGTAAAAATACACTGAAAAATTAATTAGTTTTCAGTTATGAAGTGGTAGTCTGAAGCCGGTGTAGCTGCTATGTCTCATGTATAGATTCCGTAGTCAGAAACCTCATGAGAAGGAGGGTGAGGTTCAGACAGAGATAAGGCAATTCTGGATCCCTGGCCATCATACCATCATTAGGAAAAGAAATGTCAACCTAAATCCTAAGTATTTATTATTAATTTGTAATTATATGTTTTCTTTCCTATTCTCTCAACAATCTTGTGGGGTCAGCAGAACTACTACTTTTTACATATTATTAAATTCAGGATTATTGAGGTTAAGTAATTTACTCCACAACATAAGCTAGTGGCAAGACCACAACTAAAACACCTTGCTTGTTATTTTGTAAAACCCATTCTTCAGGAATATAATAAGGGGGATTTATTGTGTATAAATGTAATAGCAAGTATTTAATGTTAATATCTCACAGTTGAGAAAAGTAAATCATAACTTTAAGTATCTTTATTCCTAGCCTAGTCTAGCATGCTTGGGTGTTTCTCAAATAACATAAATGTTCGAAGAATAACTAGCTTAACAGCAGGTAAAACTCCTTATCATAGGGAATCTTTATATTTGACTATTTGAAATACAACCTTTGTTCACTTCATCAGGCCTGGATTGTGTGTTAAAGGTAGTGACTCAGCTATGCTGACGCTGTCTCGGCCCTGGAATTTTCATGAAGATTGCACACAGGTAATCAGCATGCATTATCAAGCAAAGATAATGAGGAATGATGTTTGGCATTGACATGATATTCTAGAAGCTGCAGTGACGCATTTGTCCCCGAAATAATTATTTCGAAAAAAAAGAGAGAGGAAATTGCCCTTTAATACTGACACAATTTTCTGGTAGTCTAGTCATCAAGAAAAATACCCACGAATGCTGCTTTTGAGAAAGAAATTGGTACGAGTCTTCTGGAAAGAAATATAGTGTGATTATATATGACCTGAGAGCTTAAAAAATGGTCCTAATCCTAATCCATCTATTATTTCATATTCAATAATTTATTCTAAGTAAATAATCAGAGGAAAAGACAGACAATTTTGTATAAGGGTGAATGACAGCATTATTTATGTTAGTGAAAAACTGGAAATTAAATATTCAACAATAAGAAATGACAAGAGCCCTGGCCCATGTGGCTCAGTTGGTTGGAGCATCGTCCTGTGCACCAAAAGCTGGTAGGTTCAATTCCCAGTTAGGGCATATATCCAGGTTGCAGTTTGATTCCAGGTTAGGGGGAGTGCTGGAGGCAACCGATTAGTGTTTCTCTCTCACGTTGATGTCTCTCTCTCTCTCTCCTTTGTTCCCTTCCTATGTCCAAGATTAATATAAAAAAAGACTTTAAAAGTGAAAAGAAATGACAATATTTGGTATTTCTGTAGAATTGAATCCTAATCAACCATTAAAATGTTATTAACAAATATTTACTCACAGAATAATTATTCATGGAAATGTTAAATAAAAGAGTGCATGCCCAAATTTTGACAGTGTTTATATAAGTAAATATAAAACATTACATTTTGGTTTATATGCAATTGTATTTTCCAAATTCTTTTCAAGGTATATATTTGACTATACTTAGGATGTTGGGAAAACACATTACTTATTAACATTTTTTAAAGTCTGAAGTAGAAAATAGACTAGAGCAGAGGTTAGAAAGCCTGAGTCCAAATGGTCTATCACTTTAGTGTGTTCATGTTTATGACTGCTGGCCAAATATTTAACATTTTGAGTCTCAATTTACTCTTTTGTTAAAAGAGCAACTTAGATTTCAGAGGTCTAGAATTGAAAAACCATCAGATAATAAAAGGGCATAAGGAAAGTCAGGTGCTTACATTCATTCATTACAGAATTATTGAGTGCCTACTAGATGACAGGCACAGGGGATACAGTTGCCTGTATTGCAACCAATCCAATCTTAATACCTTTCTAGAGGTGAGAGAGTAGAGGGGACCACAATAAAATGACCAGATGGTATTTGACATGCATTACCTCATTTCATTCTCTCAACAACTCTAAAATATCTATTATTTTTCCCATTATATTGGTTTTAAAAAAGTGACAATGGTATTGAATGACTTGCACAATTTCATAAAAAAATTAAGTAACAGAAAAATATTAAGCAATGGAAATCATATAATATTAAGCAATTTAATTGCTTCACTGGATGGAATTTAAAATAATTCAATTCAATTCAATCTATCAGTTTTATTTATTTATTTATACATTTTTATTTTTATTTTTTATATTAATCAGTTCTCAGTATGTATTTACTACAAATGATTTGTAATTTATTATCATAATTTTCTCCAAGGAACTATCATTGAGCACTGTATACTCTTTTATTTATTTATTTTATTATTTTAATTAATTAATTAATTTTTGTTACAGATGTTTTTCCTTTTTCCCCCACTGATTCCCCCTGCCCCCTCCCTTCCTGCCCTGTCCCCAGCTTTGCTGTCCATGTCCATTATTCATGTATACATGAATATAAGTTCTGTGGTTTATCTCTCCCCCACCGCCCCCTCTTCTGGGGATTGTCAGTCTGTACCCCACTTCCATGTCTCTGGAACTACCCCATTCCTCAGACTGTTATGTTCATTATATTCCACAAATAAGTGAGATCATATGATACTTGTCCTTCTCTGTTTGGCTTTTTTTGCTTAGGATAATACTATTCAGGTTCCTCCATGTAGTCTCAAAGGATAAGAGATATTTCTTTCTTACAGCTGCATAGTACTCCATTGTGTATATGTACCACTGCTTTTTTAGCCATTTGTCTACTGATGGACATTTGGGCTGTTTCCAGATCTTAGCTATTGTGAATAGTGCTGCTACGAACATGGGGGTACATATATTCTTTCTGATTGGTGTTTGAGGCTTCTTAGGGTATCTTCCTAGAAGTGGGATCACTGGGACAAATGGAAGTTCAATTTTTAATTTTTTTGAGGTAACACCATATTGTTTTCCATAGTGGCTGCACCAGTCTCCATTCCCACTAGCAGTGTACTAGAGTCCCCTTTTCTCTACACCCTCACCAACACTTGTTGTTTGATGATTTGTTGATGGCGGCCATTCTGACAGGTGTGAGGTGATACCTCATTGTTGTTTTAATTTGCATCTCTCTGATGATTACTGATGTTGAGCATTTCTTCATATTTCTCTTAGCCATTTGTATGTCCTGTTTGGAGAGGTGTCTGTTTAGTTCGTCTCCCATTTTTTAACTGGGTTCTTTGTCTTCCTTTTGTTGAGTTGTATGAGCACTCTATATGTATTGGAGATTAACCCCTTATCTGAAATATCATTGGCAATTATGCTCTCCCATACAGTGGGTTGCCTTTCCATTTTGATAATTGTATCTTTTGCTGTGCAGAAGCTTTTGAGTTTGATGTAGTTTCATGTATTCATTTTCTGCTTTGTTTCTGTTGCCTTAGGTGATGTATCAGTGAAAATTCTGCTGCATGTGATGTCTGAATTTTCGTTGCCTACATTTTCTTCTAGGATTTTTATAGATTCATGGGTCACATTTAAGTCTTTTATCCATTTTGAGTTTATTCTTGTGTATGGTGTAAGTTGATGGTTTAGTTTCTTTTCTTTCTTTTTTTTTTTTTATGTAGCTGTCCAATTTTCCCAACACCATTTATTAAAGAGGCTGTCTTTACTCCACTGTATGCTCTTGCCACCTTTGTCAAATATTAATTGACAATATTGCCTTGGGTCCATTTTTGGGTTCTCTGTTCTGTTCCACTGGTCTACATGCCTGTTCTTGTGCCAGTACCAGGCTGTTTTGATTACGGTGGCTTTGTAGTATAACCTGAAATTTGGTAATGTGATTCCTCCAACTTTATTCTTCTTTTTCAAGATTGCTGTGGCTATTTGAGGTCTTTTTTGTTCCATATAAACTTTTGGAGTATTTGTTCTAGTTCTGTGAAGTATGTCGTTGGTATTTTGATGGGGATTGCATTGAATCTATAGATTGCTTTGGATAATATGGACATTTTAATGATGTTAATTCTTCCAATACATGAACAAGGTATGTGCTTCCACTTTTTTATATCTTCCTCTTTTTCTTTTTTCAATGTCCTGTAGTTTTCTGTGAATAGGTCCTTTATTTTTTTGGTTAAGTTTATTCCTAGGTATCTTAATTTTTTTGCTATGATGCTAAATGGGATTTTTTTTAGTTTCTCTTTCTGTGAGTTCATCATTGGTGTATAAGAATGCCATCAATTTCTTAACATTAATTTTGTATCTTGCTACTTTGCCAAATTCATTTATTAAGTCTAGTAAATTTTTGATGGAGTCTTTGGGCTTTTCTACGTATAGTATCATGTCATCTGCAATTAATGACAGTTTCACTTCCTCCTTTCCAATTTGGATCCCTTTTATTTTTTCTTCCTGTCTGATTGCTGTGGCTAAGACTTCCAGTACTATGTTAAATAAGAGTGGCAAACGTGGGCATCCTTGTCTTGTTCCTGTTCTTAAGGAAAATGCTTTTAATTTTTGCCCATTGGGTAGCATGTTGGCTGTAGGTCTTTCATATATGGCCTTTATTATGCCGTGATATGATCCCTCTATTTCCAGATTGCTGAGAGTTTTTATCAGATATGGGTGCTAATTTTGTCGAATGCTTTTTCAGTGTCTATTGATATGATCATATGATTTTTATCTTTTGTTTATGTGGTGTATCACATTTATTGATTTATGAATATTGTACCAGCTTTGCATCCCTGGGATGAATCCCACTTGGTGATGGTGTATAATTTTTTTTGATGTATTGCTGGATTTGATTTGCTAGTATTTTGTTGAGGATTTTGGCATCTATATTCATCAGGGATATTGGTCTGTAGTTTTCTTTCTTTGTAGTGTCCTTTCTGGTTTTGGAATTAGAATTATGCTGGCATCATAAAACAAGTTTAGAAGTCTTCCTTCTTCAATTTTTTAAAATAGTTTGAGGAGAATGGGTATTAGTTCTTCCTTGAATGTTCAGTAAAATTCCCCCATGAAGCCGTCTGGGCCTGAGCTTTTGTTTGCTGGGAGAGTCTTGATTACATCTTCAATCTCTTTTGTTGTTCTTGGTCTGTTCAAGTTTTCTCTCTCTTCCTGGTTCAGTTTTGGGAGACTATGTGTTTCTATAAATTTGTCCATTTCACTTAGATTGTCAAATTTGTTGCTGTATAATTGTTCATAATATTTGTTAACAATCCTTTGTATTTCTGTGGTGTCAGTTATTATTTCTCCTCTTTCATTTCTGATTTTGTGTATTTGGGTTCTCTCTCTTTGTTTCTTGGTGAATCTAGCTAAGCGTCCATCAATCTTGTTTATCTTTTCAAAGAACCAGCTCTTTGTTTCACTGATCCTTTGAATTATTTTTTATTTATTTTGGTCTCCATGTCATTTATTTCTGCTCTGATCTTTACTATTTCTTTCCTTCTACTTGCTCTGGGGTTTTCTTTCTGTTTGCTTCCTAGTTCTTTATGTTGTCAGGTTAGATAATCTATTAGAAATTTTTCTTGTTTCTTGAGGTAGGCCTGTAGTACTATGAACTTTCCTCTCAGAACTGCTTTCGCTGCATCCCATATATTTTGTGTTCTTGTGTGTTCATTTTCATTGGTTTCTGGGAAGTTTTTCGTTTCTTCCTTGATCTCCATGGTAACCCATTCATTGTTCAATAACATGCTATTCAGCCTCCATGTTTTCAAATGTCTTTGCATGTACTTGTTGCAATTTATTTCTAATTTCATGCCATTGTGATCTGAGAAGATGCTTGATATGACTTCAGTTTTCTTAAACTTGTAGAGACTTAGTTTGTGCTCTAACATGTGGTCTATCTTTGAGAATGTTTCATGTGCACTTGAGAAGAATATAAATTCTGAAGTTTTGGGGTGTAATTCTCTGTAGATATTAAAATCATTTGATCTAGCACTTCATTTAGAGTCTGTATTTCCCTGTTAATTTTTTGTCCAGAAAATCTGTCCAGAGATGTCAGCGGGGTATTGAAGTCCCCTGCTATAATTGTATTGCTATTGATTTTTCCTTTGACGTCCTCCAAAAGATTTTCAGTATATGTTCATGCTCCTATATTGGGTGCATATATGTTTACCAAGGTTATATCTTCCTGTTGGATAGATCCTTTCAATATTATGTAGTGGCCTTCTTTGTCTCTAAAAAATATGTAACACTTCACAAATTTGCATGTCATCCTTGTGCAGGGGCCATGCTAATCTTCTCTGTATTGTTCCAATTTTTAGTATGTGTGCTGCTGAGGTGAGCACTGTATCAGTTTTAAATGAGAAAGACAGAGACAAACAAAAGACTGTACTAGATTACCATTAAGTTTCCTTTTTAATTCATAAACCTTATGATTCTATTGTCAGTCTAAATTTAGTTCCTTATGTCATATACCAGTGACCCTTTCTTCATATATTAAAACAATCTATTTTTCTATTATCACAAAAATTAAGAACATGATTAATTAAGGACATGATTTTTTTTTTTTCATGTCCCTTTAGGAATGAAATGGGAAGAATAATAATCAATTTGGGGTTCTGGAAAATTGTCATTTAGATTCTTTATTTTGCTTTAAAAAGTCGGTTTCCTCAACATGTTCTTCAGACATTCTTAAAAGTATGCTGACAATTGTCACCTCAAACATTAAATCTATTCAGTGTTTCTTCACAAAAGATAACTACTGTTGCTGAGTTAAATTAAAAGAAGAAAAGTGCAAAAACATTTTCAGAAAAATAAAACCCAAAGCTAAATGATAAGCATGCATTAGCTAATGAATGTTCTTTTATGAACACATTGGTAGAATTAGAAAATTCTAATTTGGAACAGAAGACTAGCTTTTCTATGTGAGAAATGAATTGAAGTAGAATACTGAGAAATGAACAGCCTATAAGCCTAGGTCAGCTGTATTCATCGAAGAACCTTCTTTAAATCTCCAACTGAGAAGTAACTGCTTTATCCATGGTACTCCCAGAAGACAGTATCTGAGCCCTGTAGGAAGATTATCAGTCTGTCTTAAACTTGTTTCTGTAACTTTCACTATGAATACAGATTGAACTGTTAATGGCAGTGGCCAGGTCATTTACATAACTATATGCCCAGATCATAATGCTCTCTGTACAAAGCAGAACTTCTCTTTCTAAATAAGTCATCTTTTAAAAATCTTTTTTTTTTTTCCTATTTGTAATTTGACTTTCCTTCTACTCAAAGATGACTGAACCTTCATTTGCTTATCTGTACAAGGGCATATGCATCTGTAGCGCCTACAACATTAAGTCTTGAATGCAAAGGATGTAATAAATCTAAGAGCCCTTTAGGATAGCTATGAGAACATAAAGACAAAAGATAATTCTTAGGGGTCAACTAGAAGGGCCAAGATTAGTAAGATATCTTTATTCTTCTCTTAATAGCTTCATCATTTTCTTTGTCTCCAGTTCCTGAACCTGAGACATCCTTAACTCTCTCTCACTCTTCTTCGGTATCAAGAGCTGTCTTTTTAGTTCTTATAATATATAATATGTCTTTTCAGTTCTTATAATAGACCAACTTTATTTTTTTATGCTAGATTAGGCAATTTAGCAATTTTAAAAACATTTGTTTAAAAGGGCAACTACTCTCTGCCAGACACTGGATTACGTATTATGGGTACTCTGGTAAACTTGATGGTCTAAGCCTCTAATCACATGGAACTTATAGTCTAGTAAGATCTGAAAGCAAACAAGTGGGCAATAATACACAAGATTTAGCTTGTCAGTAAAGAAGAATGATACCTAACCCATCCTGAAGTAATAAGGTTTTTCAACAACCACATGACCAGTTGTCACCATCATCGTCATTGTAACACATAATAAACTACTATGCATCCTAACACATAATAAACTACTATGCATCAGGAACTGTTCTTAGTGCTTTTCCTGTGTTAACTCATTTATCCTCACAACAACCTTATGAGAAAGGTACTATTATTCCTACTTGGCAGATAAAGATATTTAAGCAAAAATTACTTAACACAGAACTGATCTGACATTTAACCCCAGAGACTGTGATCAAGCAGTAACATTGCTTAAACCGATACCAGAGGGATAAAGAGGAGTAAGAAAAAGAAGAGCTCAATTAATTTTCCAAGAAGCAAGAATAACATATACACAGTCCTGGAGATGAAAGAGAGGGTATTTTAATATAACTGAAAACAAGTTCAATTGCACAGATCCTGAGGGGCTGACACTGGGGATGATCAGATAAAAAGCTAGAGAGGTTGTCAGGAAATAAATTATGTATGACTGTATGAGTCAAGTTAAGGTGTTTAGACTTTTAAAATAGAAGCAACTATTGTAATAGCTGTCCAACTGGCACTTATTTCATTCAAGTCATTTATGTGAGGCTACTATCATTCAGGAAATGTTCTAAGCACTAGAGATACAGCATGGAACAAGATAAGCAAGGTTTTTAATCTGAGCAAGATAATTTTTAAAAAAAATCACCAGAATGTAAGAGGTATTGCTAAATGAAATAATGGACTGAAAATGGGATAATGGAATGGGAAATGACAAGGTCAACATCAGATGTTATGGAAAGGTGTCTAAAGCACACTGACATTCATTTTTGCCTTTATTTGCACTTTGGCTCATACTTAACCCATAGTCCAAACAATGTTCCTGATCATCTTTTTTCCATAGTTTGTAAAAATACAAAGTAAAAATGAAATTGCTTTTTATTCCTACTCCCAAGTGACAATTATTGCTAACTATCTGGTATGTATCCTTCTTTGCTTCCACATAAATGAGATCAAAGTGATTCTTTGTTATCTGTTTTGGTTTGTTCTTTACATACGACATCACTGTAAATTAATATATTAATATCTAATTTATCTTTTTGAGAAAATACAATTACAAGCATTTTATTCAAGATTTATGCCATAAATTAACATATTCTAATTTATGGAAATTTCAGTTGTTATTAATATTATAGTGTTAGACAACATACTGCTATAGATATTGTGTACAGTCATTTCTGAGTGTTACTCAATTGTGACATTAGGATACATTTTTATGAGTGGATTTGCCAAGTATAAGGTATGCACATGTTAAATACTGGTGCATCTGCCATATTATTTTCCAGAACATTTATGCCAATTCATAGTCTCATAATTATGCACAAATTGCATTAGTAATGATAGCACCTGTTTTCCTACACACTTGTCAGTACTTCATTCTTTGTTAACCTCATAGGTGGAAATGATCTTGTGTTGCTTTAATTAGCAGTTCTTTGTTGTAGTTGACATTGAGCATCTTTGAATATAAGCACCTCCTTAGAAGAATCAGTTTGTAACACTGCATAACCAGTGAAATAATCCCAGAACCCTTCACTGTCTATTAAAAAAGTGTTTGCAATTCTTAATATGACATTTGTAGTCCTCTGGCTACAGTTTACCTTTCTAAGCTTCTTGTCTACAATTTCTTTGCAAGGCCTCTAATTTCCCAGCAAATAGATGGTTGCTCAGTAATCTCTGGTTATATTTTTTCTTTCTATCTTTGCACTTGTGATCATGTGGAATTTCTAATCCCAGCATGCAAGCCCTAGCTGAAGTCCTGCCTCTCTTTGTGAGACGTCTCTCATCACTCCAGCCATTAATTTTCTGAATTACTTCAGTGCTTTTCCTGTTCTCTTTTTAAAGCACGTGTTATTTTCTATTTGTCTTAGTTTTCCTACTAGATTGTTAGCTAGTCAAAATCACCACTGGCATGGTACCTGGAAGAAAATGGTTGCTCTAAATACCTCTAAAAGAAATAATGATATATTCCACATCCTTACCCAAGGATATGTTTTCCACTGACTTTAGAGACAGGAAGGGAGAGAGAGAAAGATCGATGTGAGAGATAAACACTGATCAGTTGCTTTCCAAGTGTGCCCGAACCAGGAATTGAACCTGCATTCCAGGTATGTGCCCTAACTGGAAATTGAACCCACCACCTTTCGATGTACTGCATGACATTCCAACCATCTGAGCCACACTGGTCAGGGCTTCCCGAAGTGTGTTTTAAATAAATAATCTAAAACATTAAGAAAAATTAAAACATTGAACACTTTAACATGATTTACCAGTGGATACTATGTACAATATAAATGCACATTACCAGATGGCTAAGTATATTATAGTATATCTGTGGAATTTTGTGCTTATAACAACTTAAAAACAAAGAGTACAGATAAGTATTTTAAAAAATAAACACAAACTAATACACATAGGGGAAAAACTCCAAGTTACAAATTATAATATTCTTTTTATGGGGGACCCATGCAAACATTTTTCTATATACTCTCCCATGTTTTCCAAAATTTATTTACTAAGCATGCATGATTTTGTTTTAAAAAGCTTTACTTTCATGCTCTTTTTAAAATAAGAACATTGCAAAACTATAAGAAATATATTACTTATTAATTGATAAGTTAAATGTGACAAATAAAACTATTTAAACTCCTTTTGGAAGGTTGTCAAGAAAATAAATACTTCTGTTTCTATAATCAAGTAAAACAATTACACTGGATCTTTGGAAAGGGACTTGAAAGGAAGAAGAAAATAACCTCTATGTTCTCACTATAGAAACAAGGAAATAAAAAGGAGGAAGGGAAAAGTCACAGGAGAAATAAATGGTTTAGGTTCTCCCTAAACCATTCTACCTTTGACCCCCGCCTGCTGCCCCAAGATCTGTTCAAGCCCCTCCTTCCCAAAAGGCCTTCCTGGTCTCTCCTAGATCAGTCTCTACTTTTCCTGAATTCAGTTTTATTCAAAGCAAATGTCATATTTTTAAAAATTCTCTGTAAATTATTTCTGCCTTTTAATGATTTCTCAATATCCAGGACACAAGGGCATCAAGGGCAGAACACTCAGGCCTTTAGTACTTCTTCAGTCATCTCAAACAGTATGATACCATGTGCATTTAGTAAATATCTTCAGATGAGCTCCTTTCACTCAGCCATGTCGCAATGATGGGGAAAGGACTATACTGTATTGAGCCACACCTGTAATTCAGGCGATTAACAATAACTATTCTATAGTTCACGCCAAGGCTACAAACAAGGTATTATTCTCTCCATTTGAGAGTCAGTGGTAGTTATGCAGATAGAACTCAGTTGTATGAGGCTCCAAACTTCCTGTGTTTCTTCTACCTGTCAAGTTGATAGAAGCAAATAAAATTCTCCATTTCTTGATGTACAACCTTGCTGAAGCTGTACTAGAACAGGCTATAATGATGCACTCATAAGGAAAAATACAAATAAGACAAAAGAAATGCTATTTATTTAAAAAAGTGATGCCAGTAGACTTTAAAAATCACTCAATCTGGCTCCTGAAACTATTAAAAAAAGAGAAAAGCTCTGGTAAGGATTTCTAACATTCTAAATTTGATATAGTTTTTCTCTAAAATGACCCCTCTAAAGAGATCATTTCTACCATGGGAAGTACATGGAGTCTAGAACCAAACAGACTGGAATTCCTTCTCTGGACTCTACCTCTTCCTAGCTCTGACTGTCATCAAGCTATCCTCACATGAGAGAGATTACTAGTAATCATAACTTCCCACATCTGCTCTAAGAGACAATCATCCCACAGGGTGGATTCGAGGTCAAAGTACCACAGGCCAGCATGGTACTTGGCCTATGGGAAACACTCTCAAAGCGTTGGTGGCCTTATTCTCACAGTAACCCACATATCCTCTGTCTACTGGGAAGACAGTGGCTCTTTACTGCAGACTTTTCCTGTGACTCTGAGAGCCAGGCCAAAGGATTCCCTTTCCTTCAGTCTACAGACAAGGAGAGAATCCTGTGTCTGATAAGGGCTCATGTAAATGTGTCAAGTTAGGTTTTAGAACATCAACCTCTGACCCGAAATGGAAGAGAGTTTTTCAGAAGCATTCCTCCAACACTGTGATCCACATGAGACTGTACTGTCTTTGAGGGTGGGGCCAGGCTCAAATTTCTCTCTGTACCTGGAGCACTTGGGACAGAGCCTGGCACCAGCCAGTGAGCAACATCATGGATGTGGTCCCACAGATTCAAAGCAAAAGACCTCTTGAAGATTTTACAATACGAAAGATAGAAATTAAAACACTCATTCCTGATCTTGCTTTTTGTTTGTTTATTTCCACCTTTGGTATCAGTCCCCAGAGATGCAGACTTGACCAAGGGCAGAAGCTGCACCATATCTGGTAACAGATCTGAAAAGATGCTCTTCACACACCTGTCTGCCAAAGCAGTGACTCGTGAAATTCAGAACGTGCTAAGGTTTGGTGAGGAGAGCTTCACATAAAATTAACATAAGCAAAAGATTACTTGAGGGAACAGTGTACTACTTTTTTAGGTGACCCAGTTATGGCTAAATTTGGAAAGTTGGCAAGGCTGATTCTTCCCTTTAAAACAGTTCTCACAGAAACAGAGGATACTATGACGCTGGAGAGCCTAAATCTTTGCTGGGGCATCAGTCATAGGCAGGGAATTTGAAAAAGCCAGACACTGTGGGTGTGTCTGGTCACCTCAAGTTATCACTGAGATCACTGTTTCCTAGAGTGTAGTTTGCGAGGGAGAAATCTGGAGAGGAGAACTCATACACTACATACTATTTAACAGAGACTCAAATGGTGAACAGTATAAGCCAAGCACTGTTTTAAGTACTACACACATGTTTATCCCCATCACAAGCTTATACGATGGTACTATTATTAAATCTAATTTACTGATGAAAAGCTCACAGATAAAGAGATTAACTATCTTGCTAGTAAGTGTCAGACCTGGATTCAAACAGGCAATTTGGTTCCAGAACCTGTGTTCTTAATTTTTACACTGCCTTTTACTGTGTTGTAATGTAGATACAAAAAGTAAGACAAGCCCACCATTTAGTCTCTGGCAGAGTGACCACTGTCTCTGAGAGACAGTGCCATGGAATGGTTTAGAATGCCAACCCCAGAGCAGACTGTGGGGCTGGAATCCTGCGTTCTGTGTCCACAAGCTAAGTGTTCAGGGGTAATTTAGTTCACACCTCTGTGCCTCTTTTAGTTTCCTCTTTTTTCCGTTGGGTCTAATAATCTCATGAGGTTTGGAGGATTGAGTGAATGCTTATAAAGCACTCAGAACATAACATAGTAATGGTCAATAATTGTTAACCATTATTGTTTATTAAAAAGAGATATACAATCTTATCTCTAAGTTACAAAAGAGGCAACACAATTCTCATTGATTTTTGTGAGAAGACATGTAGAGATTGAAAAATATGAGCTTTGGTATTTGACTCTGGTTAAGGTTTCACCTCTAATGCAAGCTATAACCTTGGGACAGTCACTTAGCCACTCTGAGCCTTAGTTTCTTTGTCTGTAGAATAAATTAACACATCTCTGACACAGATAAGGTGAAAATTAAATGAGATAAGGTATATAAAAATATGGAAACTAGAACTTGGTCAGTACTCAAATAAGATGACCAGATTCCCTATTTTCTCTTTATATGATTAGATATAATGTTGGAGGATGTTGACTGATGTTACCAGACCTTAGCATATTTTGCCAACTGGAAATGTCACATGGACTGGAAGCAATAAATTGACAGGTCCAAAGACATCTAAGGGATTAAGAATATTTTTTAATTATTTATAAAAATAAATTTTGGAAACTAAATGTCCAGTAATAGGAGGCAATATGTTGACTGTAAGTTGTTTCATGCAATCTTTTAAAAGTATGACTTTTACCTTTTAACCTAAAAATTATACCTTTAAAATTTTATTTTATGACATGCTAAATCTTTTATGCTGAGATATATATGTAGGAGTTATTACTGTAGTAATTTTGTAGAGGGAAACAGCTGGGAATGACCCAATATTTATCAGCATGGCACTGATTAAACATATAAAGGTTTATGAGGTATGCAGATGATACTAATCTTTTAATATGCTGCCTCTGAATATTACCAGTAATGTTTGTTTTCTTCCTTATGCTTGTGTAATTTGCAATTTTTCTATAATAAACGTCAAAGTCATAATTAATTATTACTATTCTATACTGAGCATGTATTACTTTTTTAATCATAGAATAAATGCTTTAAAGAATATCTTAGCAGTATCTTTTACCCCTGATACTTCTGAGTTCTTCACACTAGAGCACATGTTAGAACAATAAAACTAGAGTCACACATACACCCACAGAGTATTTCTATACCTACACTCCCTCTAATATCTTAAAAAAAATTTTTTTCTTTATTGATTTTAGAGAGAGAGGAAGGAAGAAGGAGACAGAGATAGAAACATTGATGAGAAAGAATATCAATTGGCTGCCTCCTACATGCCCCCCACTGGGGATTAGACCCACAACCTGGGCATGTGCCCTGACCAGGAATCAAACCAGCAACCTCTTGGTGTGTGGGTCAATGCTCAACCACTGAAGCACACTGGCCAGGCTCCCTCTATCTTATACATGCTGAACAGAATGGGTGGGAGTGTCTATAGATAAACAGGGACAGTTCATGAGGTCCCTGGGTCCCTGAGGGGGTCAGATGCTTGGAGAAACTTAAAAATCCATCACTATTGGTCTTTGGCCTGAGACTCTTTGTTTTACAACTCTAACTGTTACTCATTGGCCTCTATGCTACTATTTTTGTCAGTGCCCAAATGGTGGTACCTGGAAACAAGTGCTTATAATCACTAAAAAAAAAAAAAATTAGCTAAAGAATTTGCTATACATATAACTCCCCCATAAAGACACTTACACTAATGATAAATGAACTACAAAGATTTTTCTGTGCCATTCTTGCCCAATGAAAATTGATTTCAGCATGAATACATTCTAAAGAGAAAGCAAATAATGTTTAATAGATTTTTTGCCAAATAGGTTTTTGGCAATATTATTTATAATGGCAAAATACTGGAAGCAATCTAAACATACAGCAGTGGGAATCGTTTAATAATAATACAATGGGTCTATTAGAGTACAATTTTTTCACCAAGATACAGCATTTCTGTTTTGTTTTTTATAACTTTATTGAAGTATAATTGACTTATGATAAATTACACATATTTAGAGTATACAATTTGTAAGTACTGAGCTTTCTAAATCCTGTGGAAACACCAGCTCAGTCATGATAATGGACATACCCATCACTCCCAAAGTGTTCTTGTGCCTTTGCCATCTACCTTTCCACCTCTTCTTATCCCTAAGCAGCCGTTTTTCTGCTTTGCATTATACATGAATCTGAGTTTTCTAGAATTTCACATAAGTGGGATTATATAGCAAGCACTCTTTTCTGTCTGGCTTCTTTCATTTGCCATATTTACTTTGAGATTTAAACACACTGTTGCATTTATCAATAGTTTGTTCCTTTCTCTTGGGAAGCGTATTTCATTATATGGATGCATCTCCTGCTGATGGATATGTGGCTATGTCCACAGTTTTGCTCTGACATATAAAACTGCTATAAACATTCAAGCACAAATCTTTATAGACTCATGTAGACATGCACCCTCGTTTCTCTTCAGTAAAGGCCTAGGAGTAGAATGACTGAACTGCTTAGTTGATGACGTCTATGAAAGCACTTGTAATGAAACATGAAGTGAAAAGGCAGGATTTAAATATAGCCAAATGAACAATTAGAAGAAGAAAATACTTTAAAACTAGTGGTTGTTTGATTGGTGTGGTGGGACTCTAGGTAATATTTTCTTCTTTTCTCGTTTTATAAATGTTTTGAAATATTGTTACAGTATTTAAAATAATTTTAAAATAAAAGGGAGGAATAATGTTTGTTAAACACATACTATACATTCGTTAAACACCTACAAATTTAGTAGGTATTTGTTAAACACCCACTAACGACATATGGCATATGTCTTTGCCATAACTTCATGAGTTGCTTATATGGGCTGTTTCACAGATGAGGCAACTGATGCTCAGAAAGACTAAGTCACTTGTGATTTGAGTCCAGAACCATCTTTCTACTATATTATGTGAATCCTTAATCACGTGAACCAGATCACACCTCCTAATAAAACAGAGTGCATGCATGAAACAAGATGAATTCCTAAGTGCAAGTACAAGGTGATCAGGATTCTGCTGAACGCGTCTGCACCGTAGTGCTCCGTGAGGCAGCCAGGCTGAACGAGAACACTGCAACACGCTGGGGACCAGCTTGATCTAATTTGAATCCCTCCAAGCAATACTATCAGGACAACTGCTCTCTCTTGAGGCACCATGACTTCACACAATGTTCAGGCTAACCAAATCAGGAAGAAAGAACTGGTATTGTATATCCAATATTTACCACGAGGCAGTTTACAAACACCAGGTAGCAGTTTATCAAAATCATGCTAGGAAAAGAGTCTGTGATCTCAGCCATCAAAAAGAAGCTCACTTCGTGGCAGGTTCCCTCTCAAATGTCAGACTCGGCCCACAGCTGCAGCCAGCTCCCTTCAGCGGGGAGAATGACTGGCTTTACCATTTCTGTGGTCAGATAGAATGAGAGCTATGAACACATTTGATCAGCTATCAAAACAGAACATGTAACAATGATAAAGTGAGGTAGGAGAAATAGCACTGTATGTTATTCATTCATTCATGAAGTTTTTCAATACATATCTTATGTGCCTGTAACTCTGCCAGATGCTAGAAAAACAGAAACAAAGGGGCAGTGAGTCCAGGAAAGAGATGGAGATTCATAAACAACTCAGTGTTCTGTCTTGATAGAAAACAATAGAGGCTGAGGGGGCTGAGGGGGCTGGGGAGACAAAGTTCGTAGGGGAAAGGCAAAGAGGGTCAGTCAGCAAAGGTGTGAGGAAAAAAATCATGTCTGAGCAAACACTGCAGCATAAATGAGCAGAAGACTGTAAGCAAAGGGAGAGAGCTGTGAAAGCTGGAAGAGGTGAGAGGAAAGGATTAAAACTAAGGTCAGAGAGGCAAGGAAGAGCTGGATCACGAGGTGTCTCTAGACAAAGGCCACAGTGTTTACATTTTAACTCATGCAGAGAAATCGGTTTTATACAACAGAGAAAGCATGTTAAGTTTGCTTTTGGAACCATCTCTTGTCCGTAAGGTAAATCGTAGTCAGGGAGACAAGTTGCCCTGGAGTCAGACCATAAGTGCTCGTTCATGAACACTTCTTTTTTTCACTCGTTTGTTTTCTATAAAGCCTGGGTACTTCACAGGGTTGTTGTAATAAACAACATCCTCTTAAGATTGTGTGAGTGAAAGAGTTTTAAAGGTGAAAACCACTATGTAGTATGAGATGTATCAGGATCACCGTTATTCTGTCTTGTCCTTGTGAACATCTGGACAAGCAATTCAGCAACAGGGGCTTAAGCCAACTGTGCTGCCATCTACATCTGCTGTCCCAGGACTTTCGGCGTAGCCATATGCGCCCTGCCACGGTTCTTCACTTTTCATGACTTAATCCAATATGAAGGAAATAAACATAACTGATAGAACTCTTAAGTGAAAGCCACACTTAATTACTCAGCCAAGCTCTCAAGCAGGCACCCAGTTCACAGGATAATACAGTTCAATGGAATATTTCCTCATTGATTTGTCTGTCACTTCTAATTGCTGTGGGGAGAGTTGCACGAGTTCCATGGAAGATATTAGGTGTTATGATTGTAATTCTGGGGTGGCAAAATCGATGAAAAATAAGTGCAGCTTTAGTTTTATTGTGTGAGTTTGATAGCCACATTGAATGTAACATAAATTCAACCTGAAAAACTGACATTGATCTGTGCCTAACACAGGCACCTTACGCATAGTAAACTAAAAAAAATATAGACACGAAAGCAAATGGAGTCAGCAGAACCATCTAACCCACTAATTACTGCTCACCAGAAGTGCTTGCTCAAAATATATGTATAGAAATGTTCACTTCCTAATGCTGTCATTAGAAGATAAATGAAATCACATTTGTGAAGGTTTCAGTAAATCTTAAAGCATTACATGTTTAAGACATTAGTTTTTATTATTGCTTGCTTCATTTTAAAGTTTTCAGGAAATATTTTCCTTTTGCTTTTGCAGAGGAGTAAACTAAAGCACAGAGAAGTAGAATAATTTTTTTCAAAGAAAAATTTGCTAGAAAGGTAAGTCAGATCTCATTGTCCAGTTCCAAGTATCCCTCCCCCTTTCCCTTTCTTTTATGTCTTTTTTTTTTTTCATTCAGCAAGCAGTACAATATTATCGGGGTGACTACATAATTCCTAATTGAAAGTGGTCACTTTAGAAAGTCAGATTACTCTTATCTTTACACTAGGAAAACTGGAAATGAAAGCCAGTACTTGCTTGGGCTAATTAGCTACTGTAGTTTGAATATTTATGTGCCTTCAAAATTCCTATGTTGAAACCTGATTCCCAGTGTAATGATATTTGGAGGTGAAGACATTGGGAGGTGACTAGGTCACGAGGGTAGAGTCCTTGTGAACAGGAGCAGTGCCCTTATAAAAGAATTCCCAAAGAGCTCGCTTGCTTCTTCTGTCACGTGAGGACATTGGCCCCAACCCACCCTCCAAGAGGCTGTCCATAAACCAAGAAGCAGGCTCTCACCAAATACCAAATCTGTTGGTGCCTTAATGTTAGACTTTCCAGACCTCAGAACTGTGAGAAATAAAGTGCTGCTTATTATAAGCCATCCATTCTACAGTATACTGTTATTGCAGCCTCAACTAAGAGATTAGCATGTTTGATCGCCCTATTTTGCACTGGAAATAGAGGAATACACAAGAGACAGCCTTTTTTTCTCATCGACTGATGGAAAGAATAGACACAAACAAGCAATAGAAGTAATGCGGTGTCGTAAAATACTAATGAAAGTTAAGGCATGCACAGGTTGTTAAGGGAATTTGGACAAAGGATACAAGCTGATCTCAGAGGTTTAGAAAATAACTTAAAAGAAGAAACAATCTGTCCACTGGAACTTAAAGGCTGAAGAGCCCTGGCAGATAAGTAGTAAAGCACATCTGAAGCAGTAGAAAGAGGCTTTAAAAAGTGTGCCAGCCCGGCTGATGTGGTTCAGTGGCGACCCATGCACCAAGAAATCGCCGGTTCAATTCCTGGTCAGGGCACATGCCCAGGTTGGGGCCCAATCCCCAGTGTGGGGCATGCAGGAGGCAGCCAAATGATGTTCTTTCTCATCGATGTTTCCATCTTTCTCTCCCTCTCCCTTCCTCTCTCTCTAAAATCAATAAAGAAAAAAAATTATATAAATAAAAAGTGTGCCATATTCAGGGACCTGTAGATGTTTTGGTGTAGTAGAGTGTAGTGTCATGCGAGTAAGTAGAGGAAAAGGAGATTGAAGAGCTGAGAAGAGGTCTGATTTTGGGGCCTTGATGCTTTGGATAAAGAGACTGTACCTCATTCTGAGTGCTCTTGGAGGATTTTAAGCAGGGACCCAACATGATCACAACCTGTATTAAAATGCTTCCCTGTCCATCAATATTGCACACGAGGCACTCACTCCAGTGGGCCCTCCTGTTGCAATTCACATCTTTCATAAATTCCAACAATCACACTTTTAATGAACCACAGATTTGTAAGAATGTGAGAAAAATCAGCAAGACCAAAACATACAAACTATCAAACAAAATCCTATCAACCAGAAACCAAAATCAGAAACATATGCAGTAGGAAAATGAAAGCCAGGGATGACCTGAGGAAAAATGTTTTTGGGTCTCAGATAAAAAATAAGAGAATCTAAAATAAAGCTGGACCACCAAAAGGACAAAAGTGGTCCCAATTCCGAAGAACCCATTGGTCCCAATCAAAAGCAAAATCTAATCTCTGGAAAAAAACAATCCCAGTTTTGACTCGCAGAATGCCCATTATTTAAGTTCAGCAGAAATATAAAGTCATTATTAAGGAGACATAATAACACATACCACCATGAGAAACAACAAGAGATTTAGACTTAAAAGGACTTCTGATATGAGTATCAGGTAATGACTTCGAAAGTTTAAATAAAGAAAAAAATTCAAGAAGATATTAACAAATATCAACAAATCCACTACCCAAGAGAAAGTCCTCTTTGACTAATTGATAGGTTAAACAAGTAAAAAATTAGGAAAGGCATAAAACATTTGAAAAACAAAAAATTTACTGACTATAGTTAGAAACTTATATTCAATAATTAGAAAACATACATTTTTCTCAGGCAAAGAACATTTGCAAAATATTGACCACATTTTAGGCCAAATTTAAAAGAATAGTTATCATACAGTGTTTTCTAGATATTATCTTATTAAATTAGAATGAATAATAGAAAGAAAAATAACACTATACTTTTGAAAAAAAATTTCTAAATAACTCTTGCCTCAAATAAATCATAAAATAATTTGTGCAAAAGTTTTACTTGAATGCTAATAAAAACACTACATATCAAATATAATGGGATGCCATGTATCTAAAATATTTTTAGGGAAATGTATTGTTTAATGTTAATATATTTAAAAAAAAGGGCTAATTCAATGAGCCAATCATCTGCCTTGGCATTTGCAAAAATGAAAACCAATTAAGCCCCACAAAAGGTAGAAGTAAAATAATAATAACAGCAGAATAATAAAATTAAGACAAAATTAGAAAGAAAGAAAGAAAATACTTGCACCAAGATACAAAGTTGGTTTAACTCTCACAATTCAATCAATACAATTAACCACATTAACAGAACAAGGGAGAAAAATCATATGATTCCTTCAGTAGATATGGGAGGAAAAGATACTCTTTCTTAATAACAATAAAACAACCTAGTAAAAAATTTACAAAAAGATTTTCCAAATTATTGATTATTTAAAATGTGAAATATTTATGGGTAAATGTATAAAACTTAATTAAAAGACAGTAAAGATCCAAATAAATGCAAAAATAGTTCAAATTTATAGATAGAAAGACCCAAATTAGAAAGAGATCAATCTCTATAAACTAATGCGTAGGTTCAAGCAATTCCAATGATAACCTCAGCTGAAATCTTTATGGAACTTTCCCAGTTCATTCTAAAATGCACATAAAAGAGAGAAATCTAAATAAATCAAGGTACTCTTAAAGCAAAATAACGTGAAAGAATTTGATCTATTAGACATCATAAGAAGATCCATGATTAACATTAAGTCACTAAATGTCTCTGATTTTTTATTTCCTCACCTGCCAAATATAATCATAATATTCCTACTCTATCTCTGCCATAGTTCTAATTTTTAATCTAAAGGAAAAAATTGTGGTGTTTATTTTATTATTACACTTTACCTTTACATATATGATATTTTTAAATTTTATCAAATACTCAAAAGTATAAATGTCTGTTCATAGAAAAAAAATTCATTATCACTGGCTGCTATGAGCAAAATGAATTAGAGTGGAGGAAGGCTGGAAAAGGGGTTAATTAGCAGGCTCTAGCCAAAGAATATGGTGATTCAGCTAATGGTGCCTATGAGTAGGAAGAAGGGATGGATAGATTTCTGATAAAATGTGGGATCATTGTATCGTTGATCCATTGGCTGAAAAGTAAATGAGTCTTCCATAGTGTTTTATGTTTCCTCACTTTTTAAATTCACTAAGTTGAATATTTATGAGGGGTCAAAAGTAATTTAGATACATAAAGATACTTTCTAAGAAGTCACTGATAAATGTTCAGAGAGAAATATATACAGAAGCAATTTGGAAGACCACTACAAGCAGAGGTTGATGGGTGATTCACCGACTGGTTTGTCAGTTCCTACTAATAAGCATTTGTAATTAGCTTGGCAAAGGTGAAAGTCAGTCCAAGAGAGCAGCTATAGATCTTAGACTGACCAATATTGGTAGTAACAGCTAGGAACAGTGTGGGAGTGACAGTGTGTGCCTATGGGACCCTTGGGGGTAAGGTTTTCTGTTTGCTTAGCACACAGTCTGAACATTATCAACAAAGTGCTGAAAAATCATCCTACTTACCCACTAGGAAGCATGGGGAACTTATAAATGGTAAAGTGCTTGCTTAAATTGTGTATTAAAAGAACTTTTGGAAGCTGTTATTAGACCCTTTAAAGGCTAACAAGTAAGTGAAAAGGTAAGGACCCCTCTTTCTCACATCAAAAGGCACTGTTTGCTATAACTTACCATTTAATAATTTATACGCAGAGAAGGGGCTGTTTTGTATTTAGGGATTTGCTACAGAAGCAACCTCTGCAAAAAGCTGCACGATTATGGGCAGAGAAGTGTCTTCCCTGTGTCAGAGAAAAACATTTCTATTTTGGAGGTATCTTTTCCTGAATGACTTATTTTCTTCTAACAACTTTGATAGATAAATTGATATAATTTCCAGTGTGTCACCAGAAATAGTCTTTCTTGACAGGAGTGTATGACTACAAAGCACACTCTGACTGCAGTACATGTTTGCTGATGTTAGATATCATGAGTGGAACACAGTGATCACAAGGGTTCTTGAATATGAAATCCAAAAGTTATCAGAATCCTTCATAAGAATCTAATCCCACAGTAGATGGAACACTTCATACATCAGTGCTGATTACTGAATAAATCTCAACTTTTGCATATGATGATTTTGGCTAATGAAAATACCAGGAACAGGTTAGTTGTTTCAGGGAAGGAGGAGACAGGGATCTTAAGTGCTGGGGTGGGGGTGGGGGGAAGCATGTACCAGGGGAGGTTTTACAGACAAGTTGACAATTTAGCTTGCAACTGAAGGATAAGAGCATGCTATGTGTGTTGTCACTAGTACTTCAGGCAGAAAATAGCATATAAAACATTAGACATGGTCACAGAATGAGGACTGGCTTACTATAGCTGTAGCATAAACTTCATGGAAGGACCCCAATGTCAGATCAAGGCCTGAACATGGAAAGCGTTGAATGCTATGCTCTGGCTCTATTTTTCAGGAAATGGAGGACTTCAGCCACGGTGACACCTCCTGAAAGCTCTTTCGATTCTATGTTGGCCAGGGCGGTGTCAAGGAGTTTGAGAGAGAAATCAATTCCAGATCTTCTATCACTGAAATATTTCTCACATCTGTTTCCTCCTTTCCAGTGCTACAGCCTCTATCTTGCTTCAGATTCTTGTTAGCTATTCTCCTAACTCAGCTCTGCATGTAGTCTCTGCTTTCCAGAGCAGCCTATTAACTGGACACAGAATGTTCTCCAACACAGCTCATTGATTATGCTGCTTTTCTGCCTGTCTTTGAATGGCTCCTGCCAATGACTAGATATGGCCCAACTAAACTACTCTGAAGCTTTCCAGGTTACATGCACGCACTTACGACATTCCCTTCACCATGTGGAGGATGATCACTGGGATGACCCTGCCCTTCTCAAAGGAGAGAATTGAGAGGCTTTCTGATTTCCGCAATGCAAACTCTTTCAGTTCATATTCAAACCCTACCCATTAAGGCTCAATTTAAGAAAAAGTATTTCCATGAATTCTTCCCTGATCTCTCCAGCTATATATAATAAAAACAACCAATGTTTCTATAGTGCTTTCAAGCTTATATAGCATTTTACAGCTTATGTAGCACTGAAATCTGCAAGTGTGGCAGAGATACAGCAGGACCATGATGACTACATGCTGACAGGTGAGGAAACAGAATCAGAATGGTTTAGTGACTTAGAGTTAATCACGGATGTTCTGACTCCAAATCTCATGTTCCAAACCCCATACATCCTTCTTATTCATCTTAATTCTTAGGAATTTTCCTTACATACATTATTGTAATAATTATTATCTTGATTTGTTTTTAGCACAATGCTTGTGCATAGTATTTAACAGATAAATGCTGTGCTAATGTACCTACTTCAAATCATTAGACCGGTCTGAAATAAACCTGGCTTCTTCCTGACCATCATAGTGCACATATGGCCTTCCCATCATAACAGGACCATTTTTCTTTCCCTGTGTTGCACAATTGCCTTAGTATTGCAGTGTATACAACACTGTATTGTAATTCATTTTGTCACTTGCTATTCTTCTCTGCTGGTTCCTGAACTAATCCAGTGACTGCAATATATTTATCATTGTGTCCTCAGGGCCCAGCCAAGTGCTTGCACATAGCAGACACTCAAGGAGTATTTGTTGGGATACTTATTAGAATAGTAAACTCTTATAGATAATCTTTGAATAATGTGGGCTATAGCCAGACATTTCTATGGTTGGTTTTTCCACTTGTGGAAAAGAGATTAGGAGAATATCTAGGTTCTAAGAACTGTACTGCTATTTCAAAGATCTTGGGGAAGTTTGGTGCACATATAATCCTGTTATTTATAACTTCATTATGTCTGCAGAGGATCTGAGGCATTAGGAGTGTCATTATAGCATTCCTATGATTAATTTTGCCATTGCCACCACCACCACTATAACTACAACTAATTCTAAAATGTGATAACAGTATCTTATTTAAAAGATTGGTTCCATAATTAATATGAAGCATATAAAGTTTTAACACACTGCCTGGAAATTAGTAAACATATAACAACTGATGGCTATTATTTTATGTTTATTATTATCACTATTCAAATAACTGTAATAATGATCACTGTGACTTTAACTCCTACTATGAGCTCCAAGATACTGAGTACATGTTGCTGAGACACTATACGAGGTCTACCACATACATCATTGTCATTCTTCACGACAATCACACAAGGTCCACATTGTCATTCCCATGTAACAGAGATGGAAACTGAGGACTAGAGATTTGCTCATCAATATTTTCCCCATGGCCTCCTGCCTCTTATTCATCATTAGCATTTCCAGTAGTCATCATAGTTCAAATAGTACATGTACTCCTCTGACCCATGCTACTCCCTCATCTTAGAAATATAATAATGTCTGGCTGGTGTGGCTCAGTGGACTAAGCATCATCCCATGGACTGAGAGGTCCCAGTTCGATTCCTGGTCAGGGCAAATGCCTGCATTGTGGGCTCGATCCCCAGTGCAGAGCATGCAGGAGGCAGCCTATCGATGTCTCTCTCTCACATTGATGTTTCTCTCCCCACCCCTTCTCTCTAAAATATCAATAAAAAAACATATTTGAAAAAAATATAATAATAAAATTTTAAATAATGAAGTTATCCCCTAGTTGGGGCTCGACCTTTCATCCAAATCAAAAGCCCTTAAAAGTTGAAGGTTTAATATCACTCCCCCAAACACACACACACTGAAGCCAGTACATATTCCCAAGACACCATTCAACAGAAATTGCTCTTTACCAGAGTCTACTTGATTCATTCCTGGCAACTGCACTAAAAACAGGAAGCAGCAACTGGGCTAAATGACAAAACTGTCTGCTCTAATTTTTCTGTACAAGCTGCTTCTGTATTACTTATGACTAGTTCCCATCAAGACTTGGCTAATTATGTGGTTTCCCTACTCAAGGTTACTTTGTGTCACCAAGAAATCAAATCAAATCTGGGGTTTCTTCTGGTAGCATCTGCTCATAACTTCCAGGTTCTCTGCAAACACAATCTTATGATTCATGAAGTACATCTTCCAACTATAAGCCAGACCCCATTTTTATTGGAGGAAAATCATAAAAATACTAAAACTTCAGAAGGAAACTGGTTTGGCCTAGATTACCTTCACTGAAGACCCAAATGAAAGACATTTTGCTAAAAATATCAGTACACAGACAATTTGAAGTCTGAGGTTAACCAGAGTTTTGACTATTTTCTTGATTCATCAAACCCTGCTTCTTCCCCATAATGAGCCAGATCATAGCTTAACATGTGGAAGAAAATCATGTAATTTGGAAAGACTAGATAGTCATTTAGATTATAAGAGAATAATCACAGCTGCAATCTACTAATAATAGTAATATTTTCTCTTTTCATTTACATTTTAAATGTGAAATTTATTAAAATCTTTAGGTCAGGATAAAAAATTAGGTGTCAAGCATAGAATACATTTTTCTTTGTCTTTTTGCCGTTGTCTTACAATAATTGCAATGGTAAGTGCTATTACTCATTAAGTAATATTTTGAGGTTTTATTATCATTATTATTACTTTTTATCTTTATTTTTTGCTTATTTATTATATTTTTTAATTCTCACCCAAGGATATTTTTCCATTTATCTTCAGATAGAGTGGGAGGGACGGAGGGAGAGAGAGAAACATCAACATGAGAGAGACACGTCAATCAGTTGCCTCCTGCATGACCCCGACTAGGGCTGGGGACAAACCCACAACCAAGGTACATACCCTTGGCCAGAATCAAACTCGTGACTCTTTGGTCCATGGGCCAATGCTCTAACCACTAAGCAAAGCCAAAAAATTCTTTTTATTACAATAATAAAACTGATTATTTTGAGACTACTTTGGGTGATTTAGATGTATTACCTTTTATTACTATGAATATAAAGCAGGTGTGTTGGGCTCTTAATAATATGGCCCTCTTTCAACTGTACTAGGAGATCTTAAAAGGAAATATGTATAACTCATGGTTGGTTTCCAAGTTTACATTGCGGGGAGTAGGAGGTAGATGATTTTCCAAGCTCATCTCTGGCACCCCTGACACAAAGTCCTGGGCAGGATCCTCTCACTGCAAGCACAGCCCTTCAGCCCTCAACCTGGGGTGGGGGGAAGCCACAGGCAGCCCGCACAGCAGTGGGAAGGTCCACTCTACCTGCGATCCTCCTCTGCCTCATTGATTCATCCCCCAAATGTGCACATTTGGAAGCATGTGGGACGTGGGGTGGAGACAGTCACTGCCTAGGACTCAGAGGTTTGAAGGCAGGAAAAATTTTTGATATGTGAAACTGGAAAAAAAGTTTTGTCTGATACTGAGGAAAAAGAAGAAAACAACTATATCTTTATAAACCCTGAAAACTGAGAAGTCAGAAACTGCTTAGAAAACTGGCAACAAGGCTTAGGATGTAGAAATACAGGCCAGAGGGAGGAGCCATGGGAGACAGCCAGGTACAGGGGCGTGAGCCTGAAGTACTGCCCGAGATGTTCTGCGTGACTCTCTGGAAGCACTCTTGTGTTATATTTACACGCTCACTCTGTAGGCCTAGTGAGTCATCAACTGCATAATTAAAATATCCTGAACGAACACAGTATACCAGCAATCTAACACTGGCGGCTTCAGAAACATTACTCTAATCCCAAGGCTATGCACAATAATTTATTTAGCAGTCTCATTTGTCACTCATTTTGTTTCCTGTATCATTTTTTTTAGTAGCAGTAAGTTTAATATTAAGCTTCTTGAGCCCACAGAATACAGAGAAAATAATCAATATTCAATTATATTTCTCTGAACTTTTATAGAATTTTAAGATTTACTACAGAAATTAAATTAGTGCCTGATTGTATAATTCTATATTATTCTGTTATTATAAATAACAGAACCCTGAGTACTGCAGCAGAAACTTCAGGAAGGTTTACACCTAAAAGTAGAAATGTAGGCTGTGGAGAAAGACAGACCTGAGTTTGAATCTTGCTTCTGGCTATATCTTTGCTACGTGACCATGGTAAATTCTTCTACTTCCCGAAGCTTCAAATGCTTCTTCTTAAAAATGAGGAATAATGTATAAACTCCCATAAAGCTATTGTGAATATTAATTGGCATAATATATGTAAATCTCCTAACACAAGGTCCGACATCCTGCAAAGAGCTCAGTATTTCCTCTGTGTCTCACCTTCCTCCTTTAGAATCAATGGCTCAACATTTACAAGGATTATTCTCTAATTACCCCAAGGCCTACATTTATTGAGTATCTATATGCCAAGCCCTATATTACATGCTGACAATACGAAAAAATATATAATGTAATCTCTCCTCATGAGAGATTTCAACTGTACCCTTCTTAACAAAACTGACCTTTGAATAAATTGCTAATTTCAAATTCTTAAAAAAATGAGTTAAGTAATATCGCTGAATTCTTACCTGTCCTAGAATGCCTCTTGTTTTTTACCTTCTACCAATCTTGGCTCTATTATGCACTCTAATTGTAAAAACTAGGTCAAAATCCTTGAGTTTGATGAGTGCTTGCTCATTGTTCTGCCTCTGTACATGCTACTACTTCTTATTAGAATCCTCTTCTCCTCCAGGTTCTCTGGGAAAGTCTTCCTGGATATATATCAATTCTTTCTCAAGCTTTCTCCAAACTGTTGGACAACTTGAATAGTTCCACCTCCCTGTATTCATGGCAACCTGTATAAATCTCTATCTCTGAAGCCACTTGGTAGGTGGGGGAAGAGAATGTCAGCAAAGAAATATTGACCACCTCCTTTCCTCCTCTGAAGTTTGTCAGTCTGAACCCTACTTCTATGTCTCTGGGTTAATTTTGTTCATCACCTTATTTTGTTTGTTGGGGGGTGGGAAAAGATAAACCAAAGAACTTATGCATATAAGCATAACCAATGGACATAGACAATAATGCTGTAGGGGGGGACAGGAGGAGGGTGTCAATGGGGGAAAAAGGAGAAACAGCTGTAACAAAAAATAAATTAATTAAATTTTTAAAAAACCAGCACATGAAAACTGAAAATATTAGAAAATACAGAAAAAATTATAAAAAGTAAAATATACATTATTAAAAATCTTACCACTATTACAATTTTTATGTTATAACCTTCTATTGACCTAATTCTAACTATTGTTATTTCTGGCAACTTGGTGTACTTTATTAGTATTTTTAAATGTTGAACTAACAGTTGCTGACCAGTGTCAAGGTATATTTCAATTTAATTTTTATACCTATGTTGGCCTGTGGTGATTTTGGAAACCCACAATAACTGTGTATGTGATGTGTGTCAGCGTGGAGCCTGGAGTGTTTCTCTGGGATTAGCTCTTACTAGCTGATGGCCCCTTCAGACTGAAGTAAGGAACTACAGAAGTAGCTGGGATTCCATCTCACTCTGTAGATATCAGTAGGCTTTATGATATAACTGAAAGGGTTTATATTTCCAGAGTTACTAATGTGCACATTATGCTCTGCTTTTTTCCAATTTTGTGATACATTTTTTGAAGTGTAATAATTTTGGATTGGGGGGGGTCTTTGATTAAATCTGTTGCACATTATCATCTATAAAATACAATACATGAACTACAAAAAAAAGAAAAAAAATATTGACTGGAGCAGAGTTGATCCCTACCACTTAACAGTGACTTTAGAACAACTCCATTAATTCCAATTAAAGCTATTTTCAAAAATATTTAACTCTGATGTGATTTTAATGCCCACATAATATTACATTATATTAATATACAATTATTTATTTAAAACCAAAAAATAGAGACCTACTTGAGGGCAAGACTTTTTTTTTGTTATTCACCTTTGTGTTTCTACACTTAGCAAAGTACCTGGTAAAATCACCCATATTAAATGAATGATTGAGTGAATTAACAAACAGTCTGGCTGTAGCCAAGACAGATAAATAGAACAGGTGACTGAGATTATCCAGCACACAAAGCAGGTTTTTTCAGTTCATTTGTCTAGAACAACCCCCATAGCTTTCTGCACAAGGCCAGATTCCGCTGACTAGAACATTTGGTTACAAATTACATATTGCACAGCTTGAATCCTTCCTCTCCTGCAACTGCCTGTTAGTGATAGTCACCTTTGCACTGTCTTTTCCTGAATCTCCTAATTCCTGAGCTTCAACAGCCAGTTTTACTTAGACTTTCCTGACCTTTAAAAGCAAGTTCCTCTGCCCTTTTGTAAAAACTATAAGGAAAGCCAGAACAATCCACTGAGGGCAAAGGTACTAAAACATTATGAAGAAATTATTGGAGAGTGAAAAAGACTCCCATCTTCCTAATTCACAAGGAATAGAAATAGTCAGCCTGCCTTGGGCAGCGGCTTTGGAATGCTGGGAGCTGTCCCTGGAGCAAGAAGCATCAGGCTCTTGAAGGGAACAGTTGGGAGAAGCCAACTGATTCGCCTGCTGAGTCCACTCGAGCTCATTGGCAGAAATGTCAGGGGAAAGGTTCTGTTCTTCATGCAAAAATTTTGAGGATTTCAAATTCTTTCTCAAGTTCTAAGATTTAGCAAGTGTTCTCACAATCCTTTGGTCATTCTCTATTATTTTATGGGGAGACACTGGGTCTATCTTAGTCATTTGTGTCCCCGGTGCCTAACAAAACTTGAAAAGTAAGTGCTCAAAACACAAATCACGTGGCGTATGAAAGGAAGAAAGGGTAGGGCTGAGAAAGGGAGAGAAGAAAAGATTGAGGAGAGGGAGAGAAACTACAGGATGAGCTGTTGGGGAGAGAGGAAAAGGTGAAAGAAAAGGAGGGAGGGAAAGAGGAAGGGAAAGGGGGAGAAAAAGTTTCTCACACTTTTTCCATGTAACCTTGCAAGAGACAGAGTCTTAAAATAAAAATAAAACAAAACACCTCCAAATAATTTATAGCTTCTCTGAGTACAAAGCTCCCTCTCCGGACAATTGTTACCTCCTATGGCAACGGAGGTTATGGAAAGAGAGACATATATTCAAGGTATTATCAGGTTAGCTTCATCTGCCCCTTAGCTTGGCCTACCTGAGAAGGCTGTCAGGCCGAAGTTTGAGTGATATCCCTCAATCTTTTCCCTTCCTGACCCATCAAGAAATCCTTAGCGCCACCCCTTGACCACACCACTACTTATGCCTTGTGGTATATGGTCACATCCCCTATTCAGCCTTGGCAAATCCAGTATTGACCTAAGGGCCCCTAGAGTAGGGAGAAGGTCTATAAGAACCAGAGTTTGAGTAAATAACATAGAGGCAGCAACAGGGTCTTTTAAACACTGCTTGGAGGAGTTTTTCCACCCCCATTATGAACAGAGAGATTAGATTTTGGATAACCATGATTGCTTCCTCCATCAATCTAACTTCTGATTCGGGTACATCTTGCTTTAGAATCTGCAGTGCTTTTAATTGCATGGCCTTAATGTTTGGCCTTTTTTTTTTTTTTTAACTGATGTTTTATTTTTTAAATTAAAGTTACTGAGGTGACATTAGTTAATAAAATTATATAGATTTCAAGTGTACAATTCTATGATAAATCCGTATATTGCACTGTGTGCCCACAACCCAAATTCAAATCTCCTTCCATCACCACACGCTTGACCCCACTTTACCCATAACCACCCCTCTCACACCCCTTTTCCTCTGGTAACCACCATTCTGTTTTCTGTGTCTATGAGTTTTTGTGTGTTTGTCTTGTTTGTTCATGTGTTGCTTTCAGTTTTATATCCCACACTTGAGTGGAACCATATGGTTCTTGACTTTTTCTGTCTGACTTATTTTGCTTAGCATGATATTCTCAAGATTTATCCATGTTGTCACAAATGGCATTTGCGATTTTGCATGGCTTTAATTTTTTTAGTAATAATATTTTAACTATAATAATTTAAATGTCACTTGTTACACAAGAAAAGCAATGGGTCTATTATAAGAACATCACAATGAAAAGAAATAATAGTAAATGCATAATCTTATCTTTCCAATAAAACCACTGATTCTATGTATTTTTTATGCATTAATACATATATTTAATGTCTTAAGAATAAGGTGATATTGTATATAGTTTCTAACCTGCTATTTTTAAATGAATAATACATTATGAAAATTTTTAAAATTGAAAATGAATCTCAATATAACTCTGATGGCTCAACGCTCCATGTTTCAGAAATTTCTTTCCAGGAATGGGGGAGTAACAAAAGCTCTGGAACTCCATCCAGCAGTTGGCCTCACTGTCTCTTCATGTCAACATCTGTACTCACTGTCCCCTCTTTTCCTAACACAGAGTGACAGCCAGGCAGAAGTGCCACTTTACCATTGTTTTGGGTTGTTTGTTTCAGGAAATATGGAGCCACTCCTGTAAACTCAGTCTGGGTATTTCTTGAATATCATCTTCTCACAAAAACATGTGTTGTTTCTCCTAGAAGTGATCTTCATGAAATATCCGGGTAGCAACAGGAGAATTTTAAAGATACACAAGGCTGCCGAAAGTAATGGCAGGCTGCATATTGTAATAATTCACTAAATTGTGTGTGTTCCTCGTTGGGTAGAGACTTTCTCTTTTTCATTTTTTTTTTTTTTTTATCCTCACCCGAGGACATTTTTCCATTTTTTGTTCAGGTAGAGTGGGAGGGAGAGAGAGAAACAGAGAGAGAGAGAAACATCGATGCGAAAGGAACACATCGAGTGGCTGCCACCCGCACAACCGACCAGGGCCGGGGACAAACTGCAACCGAGGTACGCGCCCTTAGCGGGAACCGAACCCGGGTCTCTCAGGACCGTAGGCCGACGCTCTAACCGCTGAGCCAAACCGGCCAGGGCGAGACTTTCTCTTTTTCATTTTCATGTCTCTCAGGCCTGGACCACTGATTGGCCCATAAAAGGTGCTCAATTAATCAATGAATGCTTGATGAATGAGTGAGTGAATGAATGAATGAATAACAAGTGAATGGACATAAAAAGGCAGTTAAGAAGACTGGACATAGCTCTGGCCAGTGTGGCTCTGTTGGTTGGGCATTGTCCTATGCACCAAGAGACTGCTGGTTCCATTCCTGGATCAGTTCCCAGACAGGGCACATGCCTGGGTTGTGGGCTAGATCACCACAGGTAGGGAACATGCAGGAGGTGACCAGTCAGTTATTCTCACTCATTGATGTCTCTCTCTCTCTAAAAATCAATAAAACTTTTTTTTAAAAAAAGAAAACTGAACATAGAATAATAAAATTTTGAGAAAACAATGTAGGATTAAGTGAACAATCCACTTTAACATGTACAACAGCCACACAACTTTATTGACCCTCCTTTCTTGTCTGTCAAAGAGTCACCATAACAAAACACGCTCACAGGGCTGTTACAGTCATCAAATGAGGTGATAATGAGAGAAACCTGGAACTTCCACATGCCAGAGGGCCTCAGGAGACAATAACCAACTGCAGTTTCAAAGTTTATGTTACAACAGGTCATGTTTCATTTCCAACTACCCGCCCCCCAGGCCTACACATGCACATAAATAGACAATAGTAACCATGAAAATAAATAAATAACTTCACTGAAAGAAAAGTTTGTAAGTGGGTGCCGGGGAAATGAGCATAAGCTGGTGCTATTTCAGGTAGCATGAAAACCGTAGACAGATGATAGACTTGGGAGACAGACACAGGTACAAAATTTGATTCTGCTACTTCTTAGCTATATAATTTGGACAAGTTGCTTTTTCGTGACACACTTTTTCCTTTGATAAAGTTCTTATAACAACTTATGTACCTTAGGATTATTAGGAGAATTAAGCAAAGGAAAGAACACAGTTCCTACCATACTAGGTGTTCAAGCAATGCTATTTCACTTATTGTTCCCTGCAGCTCCCAACGCAGTCCCTACCTGAACCGTGAGAAGAGTGCTTATTCACATTCAATAACTTTGCCTAAGGCTGTGCCCACTATCAGACTTGGATGTCAAACTTCCAAAAAGAAGTCTGTTGTATTGAAATACTTATACCAGACTTCAAATATAGGAACTCAGGGCTCATTCTATCAGAAGTCTAGCGCCTGTCCACGAGAACAGCAGAGACTCAAGAAATCTTGTCAACGTTGCTTTAGTCCAAGACAGAACCAGACAATCCTCACTGATCATTCCACAGAAGAAGCTCTAACCCTCCAAATTAATACCTTTCAATGTGCAGTTTACTTTATCATGTTTGAAGGAAAAAATTTAAGGATATCAAAACCTCTACTGAATTTTATAGCTTGGAAGGAAGGAAGGAAGGAAGGAAGAAAGGAAGGAAGGAAGGAAGGAAGGAAGGAAGGAAGGAAGGAAGGAAGGAAAGGCCACCCCCTTCAGAGTAGAGTAAAGCTCCCTGAAAAGGAAGAGATGCCCTGGAACATGCAGATTCAATCTCCTTTTACACATGTTGTTAAAAGGAGCATCTGCAACAGTATGGTGACAGCCAAGAGTCTGATTTGAGTTTGAAGTGGTCCAACTTCTGTTAAGTGCATCATGTCTAGCAATGGAGACAGAGCATTCACTTACAATTCAGATAATTCTTCTCATCCAGTTAAGCCATCCTACAAGGAAAATGTTAAAATGTTCTAATAACTGGCACTTCAGGCGTTGTGGCTTGGGCTTCTCCTTTAATGTTTTGGATGCTTCTAGAAAGCTGGTCATGTTTCCAGTTCCTTCTGGCTCAGAAAAAGCAACACTCCCACATTTTTACCTCTTTCAGTTTTATTGCAGGTAGCTTCCTGTCGGGATGACACAGGTCTATCCTGATTCACAAATAAAAGAACATACTAAATGCATATTTTCTTGATAAATCAGTTAACTATGGAATGATTTTTGAGCAATTCTACAGCTTTCCACTCTTGGGTAAGCTCCTGCACCTCACTCTTGGGTCGGAAGAAGGACCAGGTACAGAGAATTCAAACAGCACAGTGGTTATGATCCACATACATTAACAGTGTAGCCATTTAAAGAACGTCTGGAGCTATTTCACAGTAATTATTCTGGACACCTTCTAATCAGTTCTCCGTACTGCAGCTTGAGTAATGTTTCTAAAATATATAATTGACTGAATTATTCCTTGTCAAAAATCCTTCAACAGCTCATCTTAATTTTTAGAATGAAATTCAGTCCTCAGCATATTATACAAAGCTTTTCTTGACCGGGTCCCAACCTCTTTCCCCACAACATCTGCAACTCTTCTTTTTTTCCCTGGACCACTTATTTTAGCCACATTTAGCTACTGGCCATAACCATGACTCCTCTGTGTCTCTTTGCATCTTGTTCCTTCTGCCAGGGATATTCTTCCTCTTCATATCCACCCCAATGCCTTGCTACATACTTCTTTAAAGCTAAATAACTCCTATCATCCATTAAGGAGCAAACTGTCCATTACTTACTCCAGGAAACATTTTTTTCCACCTCTTCTTCTCTCCCCAGATATCACTAGGGGTGTGACTCCTGGTCTTCAATAACATTGTGTAAAAGTCTGTCATAGCAATTTTTACTCTGTATAGAAATTATGTTAAAAAATAAGTTTCAGCCCTGGCTGGTTTGGCTCAGCGGTTAGAGCATCGGCCTGCGGTCCGGAGAGACCCGGGTTCGGTTCCCGCTAAGGGCATGTACCTCGGTTGCAGTTTGTCCCCGGCCCTGGTTGGTCGTGCGGGTGGCAGCCACTCGATGTGTCCCTTTCACGTTGATGTTTCTCTCTCTCTCTCTCCCTCCCACTCTATCTGTGCAAAAAATGGGAAAAGTGTCCTCGGGTGAGGATAAAAAAATAAATAAATAAATAAATAAGTTTCAGACTAATGAACCTCAGAGGGAAGGCAGGAAGAGGTGGGAAAAGATAAACCAAAGAATGTATATGCAAATATGCATAACCAATGGGCACAGACAATAGTGTAGTGAAGGCAAGGGGAGGGAGGAGCAGGGAGGAGGAGTCAGTGGGGGGAAAAGGAGGGACATCTGTAATACTTTCAACAATAAAGGTAAATTTAAAAAAATAAATTTCTTTTTTTTAAAGTTAGGTCCTATGTCTTTTTCTTCATTGTATATATTTATACAGAGCCTGCTAATTAGTAGATGCTCAATACTTTTCATTGTTGTTGAATAATGATGGATGGATGGATGGATGAATCGATGGTTAGGAAATAAGCCTGTTTACTAGAAACATAACTTTAGGGCCATCTTTAGGATGCAGGGGCTGAGTAAACCAAGTACATTGGCTCATCTCAATGATTGGGGTCCTAGTGAATTTGAACTAAGTAGGATAGCAAAGGCAACTCTAAATAGGAAAAAGTAAGTCATCACAGGGTGGTTTGCTGCCTCACCTTAATAAATGAAGCAGTGTAGAAGGGAGGCCACAGTCATTGGTACATTTAGCCATACTCTCTCAAAAAGCTTAGAAAGATGGTAGATAGAGAGATAAAATAAACCTCTCTGTATAATTTCCCTATTTGCACTTAAGGGATCTGCAGCTTAAGCATGAAAACATATACCGAGTGTCTCAGGAGATTTGAATTCAGAAACCCAGGTTGGAACCTAGCTTTGCTTCTAGTAAGCTGTATGGCCCTGGGCCAGCCACTTCATCACCCTGGTTCTCACTCTCCTCCTCTCAGATGATCTCTAAGGTCCTTTTAAGTTCAAAGATCTCATCTATTTTAACATTGTTGGATGGTTATGCACCTGACACACAGAAAGTATTCAAAAACATATCAAATGAATGAATGGCATTCTTCTTTCCCGGTTGCTTTTTGGGTTTTGCAGTATGAGCCACAAGCTAAAATAGCATATTTGAACGCTGTGTCCCACAGGCATGAGTCTTAGCAGCATCCATTCTCCTCTCAATCTGCTTACACCAGGCCTTTAATAAAATAGCATCAGTGTGGAAAATAGAGAAATACAGAAAAACCTCAAAACCAAGAAGGAAGTGGAGAGTCGATACATGAAGATTGTAGGAGCAATCCAGAGGCTCAGAAGAGGGGCACAATAATTCCAGGGGCCACAGGAGGATAAGATATGAACAGGAAGAAGCCTCTGCACAGAATAAACAGTTGATCCTTTGAAGAATGCAAGGCTTTAGTGTCGTTAATAAGTTCTTCAGAAAAAAAAAAGAAAGAAAGAAAGTATATTACTTTTCTCTAGCTCTTCCCAAGCAGCAGAAATTGGATACACAAGATCAGCATAGCCTGGTCGCAACCCCTGTGACAGGGACTACTGGGCAGAAGGCCCGATGCTCCTCTTCTGGTGAGGGATCCACAGGGAGCCCTTTCTGTTCCCCACCCACCTCCTCTGGGGCCAGTAGAAATGCCCTTTGCCACCTTTGACCATTAACCTGAAAATACCACATCTACTGTGGTCTTCATTTCTTGCCTAGCAAGTGGGTCAAGAGGAAACTGAAGAATATACAGGCAGGCATGACAAACTGGAACACTTAGAACTCTGAGCGCCTTGGTCCTGATTAATCCCTATCACATTTTTGTTAGTTAAATCGATGATCTGAATTATAAATATGCAATTTCAACTTCCTCTTTTTTCCTTCAACCACACATTTAATTATAGTGTTAAAAACCTTAACTGTGAAGATAAAAACAAAAAACAAATATCATTCATTATGGAACAGGTATTATATACTATGTCTTCACAGACATGATTCACCAATTTTCAAGAACTCTGACTTCTTTCTCATTTTACAGATGTAGAAACTGCAGCTTAGAGTAACCTCCCCAAGATCACATACTGAGAAAGTGATAGAGCCAGGATTTGAAGTCAGGTCCCTCTGCCTCGACACCTGTCCTCTTAACCAGGACACAAGACTGTCAAGGTTTTCTTCACATATTCTTCACACAGAAGAATGCCTACAATGACAGCTAACAATAGCTTCTTCCTTCATTAAAGGATAAATGAGAAGTAGTGAAAAGCCAGTGACAATGGGGGAACCTGCACTTTATCGTGGTTCGATAACAGTGCAGAGACACTGGTTGGGCTGAAGGCACAGGAGGAAGCATGTTGGCATTCACTGCATGACTAAGTGGATAGCAAATGTCAACGAATGTGTGTGAAAATCAAAGGTTCAGATGCATCTTGTGAGCCTGTTAAGTAGCAAAGAAACAATTACAACCACTAAGATTAGCAAAATTTACTCCAAATCATACCCTAGACACATACGCGCGCACACACACACACACACACACACACACTCAAACATACTCACGCTTGCCAACATCCTTGTGTCCAAACTTCTAGAAGTCTATTTTCTCTTTGAGACTGACTTCAGTACAGATTGTGCCCATATCATGCAAACATGGAATTCATCATAACCTCTGGATGTTTCTATCAAAAGGTTGAGAAAATTAGCATTTCATTTCTGATTCTGCTACCTATGAGCTCTACATCCTTGGCCAAGTTATTTAACCCCTGGAAACCAGAGTTTCTATCTTCATGAATTGTTGTGATGTTTAGAAATAATCTTTTGTAAGATTCTTATTATATTCAGAGCATAGGGTAGATTTCACAAAACCACAGTGTTTCTTAGTTTAGGCAGAGGAAACAACATGTCCCTGTTCTGGAATTGCCTTTTCTGAGCTTTTACACCTGACACATTATTTAAGTCCAAATTCAAGATGTCACACCATTAATTTATACAATTGACATTTACTGAGAAACTATTATATGTCATTTACTGTAGTAAAGTACTAGGAGAAGAATAAACACAGTTCCTAATCTCAAGGGGGGCCCACTTGGAAGACAGGTTAGCAGAAGTGTGGTAAGTGCTCAAAGAGAGAGAGTTCTGGTGGGCTTTGTAAGCCAGAGGACAGGCCATAGTAGGGGTCAAAGAAGGCTACCTGGAGAAGGTTACAAAGATCTTCCTTTACAAAGACTACAAAGGTGAGTATGAAGAGTTCTCAACACCCCCAGGCTAAGTGATTGCTCTTTCCTGTGAACTCAGTCCACGGTCTCCACCATAGCCTGTTCCAATACTGCACTGAATGACTTTCAATTACCTGGCTCTGCTGCCAGGCAGTGTGCAACCTGAAAGCAGTGGCCATGACTTTGATCGCGATGAAGGTTCAGGTTCTGGGTAGCTTCTGTAAACATCTTTGCCCAAAGCATTTTTGCTACATAACTAATTGGCTACAAGGCAATTGTTTCTTAAGAGATAAAGACAGATATTAAAGACAGAGATGTTGCCCTGGCCAGTTAGGCACTGTGGTTAGAGCATCGGCTAGAGGACCAAAGAGTCACAGGTTCAATTCCAGTCAAGGGCACGCACCTCAGTTGCGGTTCATCCTGGCCCTGGTTGGGGTCGTGTGGGAGGCAATCAATTGATGTGTCTCTCTCACTTGGATGTTCCTCTCTTTCTGTCTTCCTCCTTCCCTTTCTCCCACTCTATCTGAAGATAAATGGAAAAATATCCTCAGGTATAGATTTAAAAAAAGAGAGAGAGAGAGAGTGTATTGAAAGAAAGAGATGTTAAAAACGACAATGAGACATGAAAAATTTAAAACAAAATTAAAAAGACTATTATAAAAAATGAAATACACTGTTTGAAGACTTGTTCATAATATTGCACTTTTGTTTTTTCTCTTTTATTAGTCTCTTTTGGCATTGCACTCCCCCCCCCCTAAAATTTCTTTCTTCATTAACAGTGGTTATCAGTTTCTAACTGAAGAATTGAATATTAATGCTCTAGAAGATTGTTGTAAATTAGCAGCCTCCTCTTTTATATTGGCCACAGCATGGTGAACTTTAAGTTTTGATGGATGGGAAGGATGACTGTGTTCCCCACAGGATTTGCACACTGACACATTATCATGCACACCTCACTTCATATGTAGTTTTGCAACCTGGCTTTATAGGAAGATGTATCATCCACTATTCTGAGACCACTACCTCTACTTGTTACTCTATGGACCATTAGGAGGGCTAAGATTTATAGAATATAAAAATGGGATTGTGAGAACTCTGCCAGTGGAGACATAAAACCAACAGACAAAATATATTAAGTCTTCCAAATGTAAACCAAATTGTCAACTAGCTCTTTTATCTTTTATAGCAAAATTGCTTTATGGCCAATTAGTTAGGCAGCAAAAGTATTTGTAAAAAATTTTGCTTACAGCAAACATGCTTGTAGCAAAGTTATTTGTGGCAAAACTACCAGACAGAAATTTTCAGAATCCCCCATAGGGTCTGACACAGAGAAGGGATTTGATAAATGCCTTGTAGGAACTAAACTAAATTCACATGGACTTCTGAACAGGTAGATGATTTGATAGCATGAAAAGCTAAAACCCAACACTGCAGGAGCTGGGGAAGCCAGCTACTTGGGATCTAAGGGAGACCACTAGCAGGGAATGACAACTTCATCTCTTCTTATTGAGTGAAGTTTGGATTCAGAGCAAAGAAATGGCAACAGCAAAAGCGCCAGACACCACTCTTCAGACAGCTCAACTCTTTTGTGGCCTGTGATTTTGCTCTGGTTTAGATCTGTGTTCCATGGCCCGAGATGATTTTTATTTTCATTTATGATGTCACTTTGGATTCATAATGCAGCCTCTTTAAAAGATGGCACCCTGGTACTAGTAAGAGGTACAAATTTGATTCTCATAAGATTTCCTAGCAAAACTCCAAGTTTTTATAAGGTTTAGAAAAAGTTAAAAATCCAAGACATGCCAATATAAAGCTCTTTTAGCCCTTGATAATGCCACCAGTGACTTTAACTACATTGCAATTGAGTCTGGTTTCTCAGTCTTAGGTATGCCTTAGCTAAAATGGAAATCTCTTCACCTGCTTGGCTGACTTCATCTTTGATTCAACAGCTTTCACCTCCATTTTCATTTTGATTCAATGAAAAAAATGTGCTTGCTCAATTCATGGCCTTGAAATCTTGCCAGATGACAAATAAGCAATTTCAACAAGAGCAATAAAAATGGACAGAACATCTTGAAGAACATTAATTGTCACCTTTGTAAGCCTCCTGTGTGGCCCAAGTGTGTCCTTGGTCCCAATTGAAAGGCAAAAAGGAAATATAAACAGATCCTTTTACTTTCATTAAAACTTAGTGGCTGACAGTACCTGACAAGATGAGAGCAAGAAATGAAACCCACATCTAGTGTGTATCCACTGTGTGCCAGGCACGATCTATGGCAACCTGGAAAACTAAGCATCACCCTCATTTTGCAAAGGAACAAGTTCAAACTCCAAGGAGTGAATATGAGCAATCAACCATTTGAGGTCAAAGAAACACAATGATGGAGCTGGCATATGGACCCTCTTTCTCTATCTGGCTCCAATGTTCATACTTTATCCACTATAAAATTTTGCTTAAATGAGATCCTACAACTATAGAACGGACAAGAATGGACAGAGGAAGTTAAATATTTCACAAACTCCAAATTTATCACAATATATACAACTTCTTGTATTACCTTGAAAAAAATTCATTTGTTTTTCTATTTGCACATGCACGTGTGTGTGTGTGTGTGTGTGTGTGTGTATGTTCTGCAGCTAAGAGCTTCTGATCAGCATGCCATTAGTACCTCACCAGTGGAATTCCAAGAAAAAGCATGCCTTCATTAGTTTTGTTGGATATTGTCACCAGCATATTTATGTAGGAATATTGAAGGTATTTCAAGGACCTCTATTACTACATCAGGAATATCCAACCCAAGGATCACTTATAAAATCTGAGACTACCCAGTGTGATCTCAAATCACACCTACATAAATATAATCTGCTTTAGGTTTTTAGCCCTCTTTGACTTTTTAATTTAATCATTTTGTGAACCACGTATAAATTCCTTCTTATTTTTTTCAAGCTTCCTCCTTAAATGAACCAATATTGTAGTGACTGCATCCTACACCCTAGCATTTGAAAAATGTTGCTCATTTTTGACACTATTCTAAAATGATCTAAGAAAGTATCAGTTTTGGAAATTGTTCAACCAGCCTTAATTTTTGTTTTATTGATTTTTTTTTTTCTGGACTGAACATATTTTCTCATGTTTTGAAAATGATGGTAGTATATTCCAGATACCTGTTTTTGGCTAAAAAATGACCCACTGATTAGATTTACTTTGTAAAACCAAGGAATCATTAACAGATTTATAAATAAATTTCAAGCAAGCAATAGCTGTTGTTAACTTATAACATTGAGAATTTTAATATTCATTAAAATGTTTGCTGGCGCTAGCTTGTATGCCTTAAAGAGTCACTGATGCAATTCCCAGTCAGGGCACACACATGCCCTGGTTGTGGGTTCATCCCCAGTTGGGGTACATGTGAGAAGCAACTGATTGATGTTTCTCTTTCACATTAACATTTTTCTCTCCTTCCTTCTCCCTGAAAACATATAAAAAATGTTTGTTGGGCCTCAATGTTTTAAATTGCATATGGAAACATTTGACCAGTTACTTCCAGGGCACTGATAAAACCATAAGGCTAATTACTATTATTATTATTATTATTATTTTTTTTATCCTCACCCGAGGACATTTTTCCATTTTTTGTACAGATAGGGAGGGAGAGAGAGGAAGGGAGAGAGAGAGAGAAACATCGACGTGAAGGGACACACCGAGTGGCTGTCACCCGCACGACCAACCAGGGCCAGGGACAAACTGCAACCGAAGTACGTGCCCTTAGCGGGAACCGAACCCGGGTCTCTCCGGACCGCAGGCCGATGCTCTAACCGCTGAGCCAAACCGGCCAGGGCGTAAGGCTAATTACTGACAGTAAAACCCACTGCTCATGAACCAGTAGCTAATGACTGCTACTCAAGGCTATAGGTGGGCATTTGGTTGCTAAATGCCAGTGCCCCTCCCCAGAGCCAGACCTGCTTTTTGGGCATTCTTTCATCTGAACACATTCAGTTCCTTCCTGGACCCAGCTGTCTCCCTCTCCCAGGGAATTTCCGCACCTCCTCCCTGGCTTCCTCTTCCCTCCAGCCTGACAGTGGAGTCTCCCTAGCATCCTCCATTCTATTCTTTCCTGAAGTTAAGAATGGGAGCTCTGTTAAGTCTGTGTATTACCAGTGATCCCTTTCCCCTGTGGGGAAACAGGTAGGGGAGGAACCAAGCTGAAATGCAGTGCTATCTGAGGTCTTGAGTCACAATCCATTGTCTCTTTTCCTTGAGAGTGTAATAGTGTAGTGGCTAAGAGTACAGATCTTGAATCCAGGCTCCCTGCATTTGAATCCCAGATTCTGCCCCTCAGTCGCCCATTCTTCAGCTTCTCTGCGCCTCATTTTATGTAAAATGGAGACAATAATAATACCGCTTTTTAAGGGTTATGTTGAGGATGAAGTAAGTTTATTCTTCTAGAGTACTTAGAATAGTGCCTAAGCCATAGTAAGCATTCAATAAAGGTAAGCTATTATTAGCTACTATTGATTCTTCTCTAAGGTGCTCTTCTGTTGCCGTTCACTTTGACCTTTGGAGGTGGGCTTCCAAAGTATCTATCCTTAAGTCAGCTCAAAACCTAATCATGAAACACTATGCATGTTTCTAGGAGGGAATCAGCAAGTCGGGAGTGCTCCCTGTTCCGGGTACTCCTGCATGATAGCCTGGTCTCGACTTAAACCCCTGGGTTTTTCTTCAATGAAGCAGCATAATTTAAAAGGTGCTAGAGCCAGAATACCTCTTTGGAAACTGGTTACATTCTACTTCTTAGCTGGATGACGTTGGGCAAGGGCTTAATTTAATTATGCATAAGAATGGTACCTAATTTATAGGGTTGCTCTGAGGATAGAATTAGTTCAGATTTTTTAAATTCTTATAAGATTACTTAAAAATAAAAAAATTCTGTATAAAAGTTGATTTAATAAATAATAATTCCAATTAGAAGTAGAAATGCCAATTTTTGTTAAAGAATATACACATATTTATATGTGCATGTGTATTAATTCCTTTTTAGGCACTTATAGAAACCTGAACTACTAAAATTTACTCCTAAATTACTAGTAAACATCTTTTCATAATTTAAAAATAAAAGATAGTAATATTCACTCAAACAATTAATGTGGAAAAGTCTTGGAAAATAATTCTTATAGTAAATTAAACCCATTTTCCACAACTATATATATATATATATATATATATATATATATATATATATATATAATTTGTCCTACCTAAATTTTATTTCTATAAAATTTATTTATAGAAATAAATTTATATGGGGCATAAACCAAGATAAATAAATATATTTTAATACAATGAGAATTTTTAAAAATTTATCTTCATTGTTGAAAGTATTACAAATGTCCTTCCTTTTTTTCCCTATTGACACCTTCTTCCCCACGCCTGTCCCCTGCTACTTCGCCACAGTTGTCTGTGTCCACTGGTTGTGCATGTGTGCATATAAGTCCTTCCCACCCCTCCATCCCACTTCCCTCTGAGGTTTATCAGCCTGTTCCTGCTTCCATGTCTCTGAATCTACTTTGTTCATTAAATTCCACAAATAAGTGAGATCATGTGATACTTATCTTTTTCTGACTGGCTTGTGAGAACTTTTATTGGGTGATAAGAAGATATGCACTATAAGTAAATTTTTTTTTTCAAGCACTCATAGGTTTAAAAAATTTTATACTGAGGGCCTGCTAGGTACCAGCAAGCGTGGTAAGTGCTGGGTGAACAAAAGGGAACAATAAAGAACACCTGTCTTTCTGTTGCTTACAATCAAGAGGTCGAGCAGGTAAAAATAGAATGACAGAGTCCAGCCACAATCAAGCTGGGGAGAGGACGTGTGGCTGCCTACAATGCCACCTGCAAACCACAACTGGACCTCACTGGCCCCTACTCTATAGAGAAGCTTTTACCTGCCTGGGTGGGATGAGGGAGGAGAGAGACTCAGTGATTTTCTTTTTCAAACATAATATACATTGGACTACTGGTAAATGTGTGTGACTTTGTAACAGCCCTGAGAAATGATACAAAGAAAAGAAAGCTTACAGAGCAACTGCAGATGGATTTGCTATTCAAAAAGAACCAACAAAAATGACCTGCATGAAGAAGAGTACTTCAAATAATGCTACAGTATTTTTTCTCTCTTCAGAAAAACAGTCTAAGCTGGTGGTTAAAGAGAATAAAATATTCTGCATTATAAACTTAATTCCATTCTATTTAAGCTCTGGCCTCAATTAAATTGATCCCTTTTCTATCACCACATATACATCTGTTAACACATTTGAAGGTAGATTCTCTGTGCATTTCTGGGTATACAGTTGGCACTTCTGAGGTTGTGCTAGATAACTTGAGGACTGGGATGGGTGGTGGTTAGACTATAGAGTCAGTCTTGCCAGGCAAGCCTGCTCAGGAATTGGGGTTTTTTAAGCAAATTTACTAAAGCCAGAAACAGAGGGAAAAATTATGAACGTTATGAAAGAAGCTTAAACATAAGAGGTAGAGTCTGATGACCAGCACATACTTCGCAGGTGTTTTACTTAATTTTCTCAGCTTCAGAGCTCAGGGACCAAGCTGATTTTGTTTGCAAGAAAAAATCACAATGCAGTGTAGTGACATCAGTCACATAGCACACTGTAAAAAGTTTATATAATTATTATTCCTTCAAATCTGAAAAGATATTTCTCCAAATCTGGAAGAATTTTATGTCTCATAAAGCAGAGGTCTCACATGCACCCTCAGAACCAATTTAGTGTACTGGGGTCAAGATTTCCCTGTGGAAGAATATGCATACAGGCTTGAACTTTTCTTTCACAACTTGGTATGAAAGTAAAAAAATCCTTAGAGCCAATGGGCACCAGAAGCTGCTTCTTCTAAGGTGATGTCAGCTATTCCTTAAATATGGTAAGAAAAATAATCATAAGAGCACCCAGCAGTTAAAGCCCTACTATGTGTTGAAGCATGTGCCAGGCGATTTATTTGTCACCTCTGATTCTTATGACCACACCACACAAGTGTTGCTTTATCATTCTAATTTCATAAGTGAGCAAATAAGCTGAAAGGGTCAGTATCCTATCCAGAGATGCCCAGCTAGCAAGTAGTAGTTTGGGAATTTGAAGCCAAATCTGCTTGTTTCTAAAAATTGGGTGTTTGCTTCCTCACTAACTGGTCTACTATAAGGGTAGATGCAGTAATAAGAAGACCCAGAAAACAAGTCTTGAGTTTTCCTGGGAGCCAACGGGGTCTTTGCAGAAGGCTCCTCTGCAGACTAAGCCAATCTCACTGTTTTCCCTGGAATGATGCAACCCAATTCAGGAGAAAGAGAACTTACCATGTGTGTGAGCATCTCCCCAGGTGAAAGAGCGTCCTTCACCGCCTCCAGCTGGAAGAGATTGCCTATCCTCCCTAGCTGCCTACGTTTTCTTTCAGAGAGGTGTGTTGAAGTACAGGATGAAAAGCACCACCATCATCTGTAAGATGTCTTATTGGATGAAAGGGATTTCTTGGTATACCAAGAAAAAGAAATGGAGAGAGTAGAAAAATAATCCTTTTTTTCTTGGCACAGAACAAGGAGAGTACGTGGGTACCTGAGAAAGGTGTGGATAAAGCAGGAGGTCTGGATGCCTGAGCCAAAGGCCTCCCTCTCATACTCTGCCACTGTTTTAAGACAAACTTCTCTTGAATTTGGGACCTATAGTGCTAAAGAAACACATAGCTTTGTTTTATAGGAAAATCATACTGTAGCAAATTCTTGACATTCTGTTGCCCTATCAGAGCTGCATGAAGAGAGTTAATATCTTAGCATGGAAATTCATCCACCAGCTTTAAAACCATGATTTTACCATCTAGGCATGTCTACTTTCAAAACTGGATAAAGAAGAACCAGTCAGGAGCAAGAAAGAGGGAACTGCCTTTGGAGGCACACAGGCTGAGGGCCCATCTCTGCCCTCCCAGTACTAGCTATGAGTTCTCAGGCGAACTTTTGAACTTATCTAAACCTCAAAATACTATCAATAAATTGGGAGTTATAATAATGACCTCTTAATGTTTTTCTAAGTGTTAAATGAAACGTTAGCTGTAAAATAACTATTAAAATACTGGGTATATAATAGGGCATGATTAAGGTTAGTTATTTTTGCCCAAAGAAAGGCTCAGAAACACATTGCATCTTATTTCTTCTGAGAGTTTGAGAAGGGCCCCCATTGCACACAAACAGAAGGCATAAAGTGAATAATTCATTATTATCTTTAGTAGTGTTTTTGCATAAAGTGCGAGCATCACAGGTGAACGTTGCCCATGCTTTGTGTTACTACTTGCATTGCTTGTGTGGAGCTTGTCTCCAGGTGTAGGGGAAGGCTCTACACAGGAAGGGGCATTAGGAAAGCTGTGTCTACATGGGAAGGGGCATTAGAAAGCTGCACACAGCATTTTGACCAACTCAGTGAAGACCCGTGATAGGACAATCACCATATTTCTTCATAAAAACAGTGTAGCGGAACATCTTCCTGAACATTTCTAAGAGTATTAACTTTGAAACCTCTAATGCTCTGTGTTGTTTTTTTGTTTTTTTTAGTTTATAGGGTGTTTTGTGGAGAACAAAGCTGTGGTCCTTAAAAAAAGCCAGGATGGGAGCCACGGGATCTGCTCTCAGCATCATGGGCTTGCAGTATTGAGCAAGAACATAAGTGGCCTCAGATAATCTATGCACACAGTAAATGGGGAAAAATAACCTCTCCTCCCTAAAAAACCAGGTTCTTTCCATTCAAACAACCCAGCATAGATTACCTGAAGCTGAAGCATTTGACCACCTCCATGGCTGTAATAAAAAAGGGACTTGTCAAAAGCTTTGGGACCAGGCATGCATAAATAATGCTGGTTGTTTATAGAAGCTGGCAATTAAGACAGTGTCTGTGAGTAAGCAAGAAAGCAGCTCTTGACAGTTTCTTTGAACCTTACTTAATTCTTTGGCGTTTACTTGATATCTTTGTCAGGACCAGGCAGGGGGCCAGAATAACTCCTGCAGACTTCTCATCACCCAGGACACAGGCACAGCATGAACCACTTGGATGTTCCTGTCTGACACAAACAACCAGAATCCACTGCTTTATCATATATAAACCCCATCCTGGAGACTGATGTCCTGGGAGGCCAATTTTGGTTTAAAAACAACACAACCAAAAAGAACCCCAGAGCACAGGATTTGCCATTCAAATAAAAGATAAACCAAAATAAAGCTATGAGTCAGTCCTTGCTGAGTACTATAGACTGAGGCTTTGGCTTAATTAAAATCATCACAGCTGTAAGCACTATGCTAGGTCCTGAGATGCAAAATATTATACGGCACATGTCTGATGAGAACACATCCTTTCTTCACATATTAGCAGAACCAGTCATAACTAAGGCACCACCTCTGTCACTGAGGGGCTCACAGTGCTTTTCTATGTGTGACCAGTGTGCATAGGTAGTGAAAGAGAGAATGAAACAGGTCGATATTAAACTAATACAGTACACATGTAGACATTCTACAGCCTAATGTACTTATACATAGTACATTAAAAATGTAATGTACATGTACTCTATAGGACATATAATAAATGTGCATATATTAATGGCATTAAAAAAAGCTATAAAAGCACAAAAAAAGTAAAAATTAATTCTATCACAATCAATTGAGAAAGGCTTCATGTGGGAGGTACATTTTAGCTGTACCTACAGGGAAATTGCAATTTTGCCAGTTGAAGAAATAGCAGAAGAGAATGTCTTGGTCAGAACAATGCTTGGTACATATATACATAAATCAATAATGGCAATGATGCCTCCCCTCAGACTATATCTATAATCATCACTAAATTAATATTTGTTATGGAATATGTGATAATATATATTTGGCTATAATTTACTCAAGGGAATATATAACAAGAAAGACAAGTATTACTCAGATCTTAGTCATGTCAGACAATTATTCTTATCCAGATATTTGCAATAGATTAGTGGGGTGGACATGTTTTGAAAATTAAATTTGATAGTCCAAATTTTGTCCTGTGTAAAGAGAACATTCCCAAGACTATTTATCTATTCATCCGCTATGGTATTCTTTCATTTTAAAAATCCTTATTAAACACCTACAGGATGTCAAGCAACCATTATATCATACTCTCCTTGAGGACCCAGTAATTGCTCACTAAATTGTCTTAGATAACTTGCAGGGGGCAGATTTACCCAGTCTGTGACACAGACAAATAAATAATATCAATTAAGGGTGATAACCTCTGTTGAAGGATTACAGTATTTGGGAGACAAAAAAAGACCTATCACTAGGTTTGCTAAAAATGTATTGCCCAAATTGGATGTGAGTAAACAGTGAAATGATTTTCATATAACAGCAAATATGACATGGACCTTTGTACTTTTTTAGTTATCAATATATTAATTAATATTAATAATATATGCATGTATTGGGGCTCTACTATGAGATACTCGTGGTGCTGTTTGACATACATTATTTCATTTCTTCCTCACATCCATAAAATATGAGTCATTAGCCTCTTTGCAGAGGAAGAAAGGGAGGGCCAGAAAGCTTGACTTACACAGGGAACAGAGCTAGTAAAAAGATGAACTAGTTTGTGAACAAGATCTTACCGCTGCCAAAACCTGAGGTCTTCCACTTCCATTATCTTGTTTGGCCCTTTCCATTAAAACCACACTGAGAATTAGAGGCGATATGAAAAAATGTACATGTTAGGACTAAAGGGGACATTACAGGTGAGTTGTTCACACTCCTCATTTCACAGAGGGAAAAGCAGGCTGGTTCTGTTACCTTGGTTACCAGGGACCTATTTGGTTATTAGTGCAAAGGACACATGTATTTGAGAGTGTTTGTGTCATAGGTGATGGATTCAGAATAAATGCCAGTTCTTCCCAGTCTCATATAGAGACCCAAGTAGGTACAATGCACATGAGAAACTGAAATCCCAGGGCAAGACTCTAGCTTCTTGACTTCCATTTTATGTTGTGTCATTTCCCTCTCTATTGTCGCATGCTGCCTCACTTCTAGGTGATTATAATTTCCTATGAATAAATTATATTTTCTAAAGCAAACAAAGTTAATAAAAGTTAGATGTTTTACAAAAAGACATTTAGAGTTTTCTTTGATGTCTCCTCTAATCATTCAGGCTTGGAGCCTCAAAATACTCAACTTACATAACCTTTGCATCTGGGTCATTTTTCTCTGCAGGTTTTATTCTTTCTTTTGTCCCCTACATCTTGAGTATTGCCATGCATTCCAAAGTTTTTCAAACCTTTGAGCTCTTAAATATGAGTTTAAAGATCCTCTGGTAAAGAAACGGGGTGCTAATTCCCTAGTAACCATTTCTTTATAGTGTCACAATGTGCAAATATTCTGCTTTCAAAAAAGGTTACAATAAAGTATCATTTTTTTCTAGTGGGACCAACTCAACATCATATAAAATAAAGTCCTAAGAGGTGGATATTAGGAGTGAGAAAAAAAGCACTGTAATGAATAGGGTGGTGAGACCTTCGTGTATTAAATAAAGAAACCCAAGTGTTAGAAACTGCATGTTGATGAATTAGGTGCTAATGCATAAAGCCACTCACAGTGGCTATGATTTGTTGAGCTACTCAGTATTTTTAATTATGTTTTTAAACAGGGAAATTAAGGTGTTGCTTTTTTCAACAGGGAGGTTATACAAAACATTCTTCTTTTTTATTTGATATATTGTGCTGCCTACCAGAGCTGGCCTGCAGTGAAATAGGAGAGCAATTCTTGTCTTTGGCCCATTTGATGTTAGGGCGTCTGGGACAGCCTGCAGCAGATCCCAAAGATATGTTCTCTGCCCTGCAACCCTGCTGCTGAGGCCCCCAGGGAAAATCTCAGAGCCACACAGACCCTGTCCTTCCAGAAACGTGTGATCTCCGAACTCAGAACTGCTCTCAAAGCTGCCTGGAAATCCTCGGGAGTGACCTAGGAAGCTCCATTTCGCACTTTCCTTCACGCTGTCCTTTGAGTCCCTAACATCATTTCCTCTCTCCTGTAGGGAGCAAATAGGCATCAAAAAGGAATTCTCTTAGCTTCCAGTTGATTTTCTCTATGTGAGGAGTCAAGGGTGTGTATACCAGTGGCTTCACTTTTTAAACCAATTCACAGCTTGAGCTGAGGATCCCATCCCTCCTTTCCCATGTCCTTGGCATCCTCACTTCTCTAAGTACGCCTCTCCATGGTAGCTCTTCCCTCTGCAGCTGCCTCAGAAGCTGATGACTGTCGACAGTTGTTTCATCCATTCCACATCTCTTCACCCTTCTGCCACTGCAATGGGCTCTCCTGCAGTACTCCACAAACCACTGCTGGAGTTGCCAATGCCTTCCTACTGCCCGCTCTTTCTCTCTCTCAGGTATGGGGATGTGGGAGTTCTGGCAATGAGACTGGACATTTGTATTACTGAAAAACTGGACACTTTAATTGCTGAATTTTGGCCATTATTAAAAGGTTGAGAAAAACAAGGGTCAGGTGGAGTATTCACCCAAATTAAAGCACAGTAGGAGAGGCATGGAGAAATTAATAAACTCACCAATATTCTATAGCTAATACATAGTGGATCTGGACTTTGAAGGCAGAAAGCTAGGCTCCTGCTTTCTTCACCATTAATAAACTGCTACTCATAATCTCCTGAAAATAAATATATTTTATCCTGCTATCCTTTGATGTACATGAATATATATAGTGCATCAGAGGCTTTCTCCATAAGTACATACTGATCTCAGTGTTTAAAAGTTGCATTATATTCTATTGTGTAGCTATACTATAATGTATTTAATAGTCATATATTGGTGAATATTCAAGTTGTTCTGAGTTTATGCTACAACAAAAGAAATGTTACAAGAGACTTTCTTATGGATATGTTTTGTATACTTGTGGAAGTATAGTTGCATGCTAGATTCCTAGAAGTAAAATTACTGAGTCAAAAGGTCTATACTTTATGGAAAGTGATGGATATTGTCAATAAACTTTTCAAAAAGGCTGCACCAATTTGCATGAAAATAAAGCTGATCTTACTTGGCCTTTCTGTGTTATTTGACTTTGTGGACTTCTTCCTGCTTCTCAGTGCCTTGATTTTTATGGTCCCATTTCCCTCCAGGTGACTCTCTACCCTCTGGCTGCTGTTTCTGTTCTCTTTCAGGCATTCTCTTCCTATTTCCTCTCCTTAAATTCTGGGTATTCTCAGGGCTCAGTCCTTTTCTCTTGATCTATTGTTTCTCTGCAAGTAATTACATCCATACCTATTCTTTCAACTATGACTTTTATGTGCTGATGTTGTCCAACAAATCTAGTTCAGACCTATCTTCTTTGCTCTATATGTTTGTACACCATAGCTTTCTAGAACATGCTCCCTTAAACATTTTATAGGCAATTTGATTTCAAATGTCAAAAGTTGATCTCATTACCTACTTTCCTCTTCAAATCCATTCTCTCTCCAATTTTGCCTGTGACTGTGAAATCCACAATAACCAGTCATTATTGAATCTGTTTCTTCAATAACTCGTATATCTCCCACTCCTTTGTTATTATCTCTTATTGGACTATTATAAAGATGAAGCAAACAAAAACAACAACAATACAAATGTCTCATTTGAATTTTCATTAAATCTATGTTTCACTTTGGAAAGAAGTGACATGTTTGTGATACTTACTCTTCCAGAAACACAAAACATTTCTTCACCTTTTCAAATTGTTTATGCTACTTACTAATGTTGTATTACTTCTTTCAAAATCATCTGGCCATCACCTTGCTAGGCTAACCCATCTTTTTCGTATCTTCCCTTTAAACTCTTCTGCCATATATTAATCCAATTTCTGTTCACGGATTTGCAGGGATATTCCTGATCTCCCAAAATGCTTTATACACCTTCTAATGATTATGACCACTACATTGCAACTGGCATCAAAATCTGTTATTCACACTCATGACTCTGAGGTCTTAACACATATGAAAGAGTAAGAGGCTGGGCTGCCTCCCAGAGTTTCCAGCTTTCATGATGAGTTCTAGGATCATGGAAGCAAGGCAACAGATGTCTCCAGTTCAGCTCACAGGGTTATCTTTTCCCACAACAAAGCTAATGTTGTCAGAGAAACCCTTTCTCCCACTTAAAAAACACACAACAGTGCCTTCATAAGCTGCAGTTTCCATTGTGTCATTATAATCCATAGACTGTTATCTAACAACAGATCCAACTGATTCTACATTCCAACCACCTGTGACCATCTCAAGTCGTGAGAGGTTTACCAGGAGACAAACGAGTGACCTTTGCCCTCAGCATAGCTTTGGAGGTTTCCACTTTTGTTTATCTTATGACACATAACATCTTCCTATGAAGACCAAAAGGTTTTCTGGATCTAGGCTTAACCAAACATCTTGGCATCGAGGGTCACACTGAAGACCTCCCTCCTCAATAGAATTAATGCAACTACCAGAAAACAGGAGAATTTGAAGATTTTCTAAGACAAAATAGATATAATTTAACTCTGGTGGGTGGTTCTTTTTAATGGATATGCCCATAAAAATCATCATCATCATCATTTTTTGATTGCTTACTGAATATAAGGAGCACAGTTTACCTCCTATTGGCATTAATTCATTTAAAACTTTTAATTACCCTATGAGATAATTATTATTAGTCCCATTTTATAAGTGAAGAAACGGAAGCTTACAAGATTAAGTGACAAACTCAAAACACAGAGCTAGCAAGTGGAAGGACCCGGATGTAAATCCAGGTCATCTGAATCAAGAGTCAGCATGTTTAACCCGATAGTGCAGAATAATAGCTATCATAAAATGCAACCTTAGATTTCCAATAACCAAAGCTGATAGGAATCCAGACCTGAAACACAGAGGAGAAAATCCAGAGCAGTTTTAATTCTAACTGAAGGCCCTTTCAAAAAGTTCTATCTTATACTGAATTGTAATGAGCCTCTTGGTAATCCCCTGTCCACTAGCAATCTCTGGAATCAACAGGACAAGGCCAAACTTTCCTTACGGTCAACTCTTTACAGGCAGTGACTATGAATCACTTATTTGTATATTCCATACACTATCTAGAGCATAACTAGATGTTCATAAATATTTTTTTGCTTAAAAATTGAGAAGAGGCTACTATAGATCACTCTCCCAAGGGAGCTATATGTCACCTGCTAGTTGTGCAACCTGTGACAAGTCGCTTAACCTTTCTGATCCTTAGTTCTTTACCTCTGATTGGTAATAAACTAGTATCTGTCTCACAAGGTCATTGGGATAATCTACTCAAATAATGAGTGCACAAAATAAACGTGGCCCATAGTCACCATTCAATAGGTCATGCCCTTTTTACCATTATTCTTACCTCTACAAAAGGACTTGCTGTTTTGTTTTATAATACTTATTCATTTGCTTTTGTTTCTTGTTGGCTATTGAGTACAAGGTCAGAGCATGGGTCTCACTTATTTTTGTACTTGGCACAAAGGAAATGTTTGTTGAACCAAAATCTACCTGGCATCATCCTCTTCTTCTTCACATTTGTTTCTTTACTACAGGAGTGTTCGCTGGCCTAAAGTTAAGAGGGAGAAGTTTGCTGTTGTACTTCTCCGGGGTTTCCCAGGTAGCTCTGGGCTCTAGCTGACTTTCTACCATGCTCTTCCTCCATATTTCCTGTCCTCAGCAGATACCTGCCTCCTTAAGGGATGGAGCTTTGAAAGAGCTCAATGATTTTCTACTCTGATTCCTTATAAAAGCAGCCTCCATGATACAGAAACACATCTAAAATTTCAGACCCTTTCTGAATTTGTTTGTCTTAATTGAAGTTCTGTTTGTGACCTACAGATAAAGAATGCATATCAGAAACTTACTCCCCTTGCTCTGGCCAGTGTTAGAGTGTTGGTTCGCACACTGAAGTGTCGTGGATTTGATTCCTGGTCAAGGGCAGGTACCTGGGTTGCAGGTTTGATCCTCTGCCCCAGTTGGGGTGTGTGAGGGAGGCAACTAATCTATGTTTCTCTTTCTCTCTCCTTTCTTCCATCCCTTCCTTCCTCTCTAAAAAAATCAATGGGAAAAATATGCTCAGGTGAGAATTAACAACAACAACAAAAAAGAAACTTACTTCTCAGAAAAACTTAAATGCTGGCCAGCCAAATTTGATATACAAAGGCTCTGTTCTGTTCTGCTCTGAGCATTGCACCCATTATTAAGAGATTTGCAGGGAGAAGTCACCCATTGTATTCTCTCCCACCCCACTGCATCTCATCTCATATATTTAAAAATGTGAAAACAGAAGGAGAACTCAACCTATGATGCAGGGTGACTCAGTTTCTATAAAAAATGGCAAAAGCTTCAGGAAGACAGAAATATGTTTTGACGTCGTACATGCTAGTGCTGACTAGTCAACTTGGTGGTTCTATGTGCGGACAAACTGTTAATGCAATGGCACAAATAATTCTCAGCCTCCTTTTGAGCCAAGAGTTGAAATTTTCTGTTATCTTGGATGTTTTACTAGTGAACGGAGCAGAAAATGAAGTTCATGGGCCACTGCATGCTATTGCTTAAGCAAAACACTACTAAACCGAAAAGAAAAGGGATATTCAGAGGACCAGGCCCAGGTTTGAAGAGTGGAGGTGCCCAGGAGACAGTGCAGCAGTGCAGCAGACAGTGCAGCAGAGTTCAGAGCCAGAAAATCTGGGTGTGACTTGTGGTTTTGTCCCTTCGTCATGTGACCTTGGGCAAGCCACAGTCTCTTGTCCTCCTCTGTAAAATGATGATAAAAATGACTTTGTTTTCCTTATGGGGTAGTTCTGAGAACTGGGTGTATGTCAAATGCTTGCAAATGGCCAGAGAACAGGCAAATGCTACTTTTCATTTCTCTCAGGGGCCTCATGGTCCACTCAGCAAAGGTTTCCTTCTCCAGTGCTCAAAGCATGGCATTTTGCCAGTTCATTTCCATTCACTAAAACAATCAACATTGCAGCAGAATATTGATCTCAGCCTCAGAGTAGAAAGCAGGACTAATTTATTCATGACTTGATAACTAAACAAAACAAAAATTAAAAAAAAAAAAAAACTTGTTACCTCAGGTCAATGTTCAGCATGCACAAGAAACGCGAGGAGACCACACAGACACAGTTGAGGCATCTCACTTGACGCACAGCCTGTGCTTGGAGAGAAAGGCTGGCCTACAAAGCAGGGTTGTTGTTCCATATGGCCTGCATCAATGGGCTAGAATCAGGATACATTCAGTCCCAATTCATCTGTCAGTAGCAAAGAAACTCTTCCATGTGTGTAACCAGTCCAATCCTCCCAAAGTGTTTGGAAATAGATCCAACATCTGCTCAGTTCTCTGCAAAGGCATCATTAGACTTGCTCAACCCGAGGAGGAGAACCAAAATCACCTTGAAGCTTGGTAAAAAAGTCAATCGATATATAAAATATGTGAATCAGTCAAGCAATATGAAACACTGAATGTTCAGAAAAAGCGCAAAAAGAAAAACAAAACTTTTCATACTAAGAATATAAATAACTAAAAGTGGTGAAAAGAAAATATTTTAAATATGGGGTAGTAGAGAGGAGAGGGAAGTCTGGGCTAGATGCCAGAGATCCAATATCTGTATTCAGGAGCATAGAAAAGCCTCTTGGTTTGGCTGTGACCCGTTTCCTTAACTACGAAATGGAATAACTGAATTTAAACAACTAAAGCATAATAAATCATACAGATCTGGGTTCAAATATCAGTTCTACTAGTAACCAAGCGAATTCAGGAAAACTACCCATTTAGTAGACCCTTGGTATCTTCATGTGTTAAGAGGAAATAAGATTAACTTCCTCAAAAAGATTATTTTAGGAATTGGATATAGTGGGGGGAAGGCGGGGGGACATCTGTAATACTTTCAACAATAAAAAAAAGAAAAGGAAGGAAGGAAGGAAGGAAGGAAGGAAGGAAGGAAGGAAGGAAGGAAGGAAGGAGGGAAGGAGGGAGGGAGGGAGAGGAAGAGGGGAGGGAGGGAGGGAGGGAAGAGAGAGAGAGAGAGAGAGAGAGAGAGAAAGAAAGAAAGAAAGAGAAAGAAAGAAAGAAAGAAAGAAAGAAAGAAAGAAAGAAAGAAAGAAAGAAAGAAAGAAAGAAAGAAAGAAAGAAAGAAGGAAAGAAGGAAAGAAAGAAAGAAAGAAAGAAAGAAAATACCTGGAGCATAGTAGGCACTTGACCCATCTTAATGATCTGCCCAAGAATCTATGTCTATGTTTATCATATCAAGATCAGTCCAAGCTAACAGTTTTATTTATAGTAATTATTATTTATTGAGCACCAACTCTGGGTCAGGTATTGTCTTTATCTTTCATCTCAGCAGCTATTCTGAATGCAGATAGTATTGTCCCCATTTCACATATGGTAAAACTGAGGGACAGAGGGATTAAGAATCTTTCCCAGGGTCATGCAGCTAGCAAAAGAAAATATTCAAACTCAGGTTTGACTGACTCAAGTATAAGTCCTAGTTCTTTTACCGGCGGGACCTCAATAATGACTTAAAAGAAAATTTAACCTAATGGCAAGGCGGTGTACAAAAGGAATGTTTCAGAGTACTGCAGTTTGCTGAACTCACTAAACAACATGTGGGATCCCAAGCAATGGCAGACTGGTAGGCTGCATGCAATGACTGTACACAGATAGGCTGTAAGGAGCCATGGGAAACAGCGAAAGCCATGGCTGTGGCCGTGGTCATGGCCAGCCTGGCAGCCCTGCCCTTGCAGTCACGTGACCTACACATCAGGCTAAGCTCCACTGGAGGCTCTGCTTTCAACACCAGTCCCAGTCAAAATTTAATGTGGTTGCCCTGGCCAGTGAGGTTCAGTTGGTTGGAGTATGCCCCTTGTACCAAAAGGTTGCAGGTTTGATTCCTAGTCAGGGCACATGCCCAGGTTTCGGGTTTGATCCTGTATAGGGGTGTATGCAGTAGGCAACATCTCTCACATTGATATTTCTTTCTCTCTCTCTCCTTTTCCCTCTCTCTAAATTCAATAAGAACATATGCTTGGGTGAAGATTTAAAAAAAAAAAAATTAAGGTGTTGTCCACTGTCCTAGCATTGTAGCAGAGGCTGCTAATTATCCTCCAAAAGACATTTACTCTTTCTTCCTTAGAGCATTCCCTAGTTTTTAATTGGGGACAGGGTACATAACCTTCTATAACAATAATCAGAGTTCCCAGGATCCTTGAAAGCTAAGTATGGCTATTTTACTTAGTTTCGAACAAAGCAATATAAACTGTTATATATTGTTTAGAAACTATTCCTTAATGGGAGGGCAGGGATAAGTAGCTTCTTTACTCCTTCCTCCTTCTTCCATCCTTTCTCCTTCCTACAGGATGAAGTGTAGACATGATGGTTGAATACTGAACTACCCTCTTGGGTAGAAGAAGGGTTTTGTATGTTGAGGTTGGTTGAATGACAAGAGAGAAAGATCCTAGGTCCCTGATCATCATGTTGCTGTCATCCTTGATGAGACTCTTGATTTGAAGGTTTCATTTAGGTAAGATAGAAAGAAACTCCTTTTATTTCAAGATTTCTGTTGTTCACCAGCAAATTTAATTCTAACTGACACACTATCATGTCAATTTGTGGGTAGCTTCATTCAGTTATTACGTCACCAGGGTGGGTTTTGTCTTACTTTTTTGTAAGACCTGCTTTCTTTGAAGCCCTGCCTATCCCTGAAGCAAGGAATACACATAGATATATACACATAGATCTCACTTCCAAGAAATAATAGATGTGAAATTGCCTACATTTTCACATGTAGGCAATTGTCACTCCTTTTCCCAGTGTCTGGTCCTTGGACTTCTCCTCTGGACACTGGTTTTCAATAACGCATCTGTGAAGTGCTGAGGCCAACTATGTAGTTTCAGAAGACACACAATACACGTCACACCACCCTCTCTTCTGACAGCAATTATAACTTCAGAAGGTTCCCAAAGCAACCCTCCGTTGGTATAATTCATTGGAAGGACTTACAGAACTCACTGGAAGTAGTTATATTTACAAATTTGGTTTATTACAGGAAAAGTATATAGATTAATATTAGCCAAGGAAAGAAGTCTATCAAGCAGAGTCCAGAAGGTACCAAACATAGATTTTTGTTGTCTTCTCCTCACGGAATCATGGACACATTACTCTCCTGACATTGATGTGTGACAACATGCACAGATTATTGCCAACCAGGAAGCTCACCTGAGCCTCAGTGCCCAGAGTTCTCATTAGACCCCAATCACATACTACCCACGGGACTGACCTTTATTCTCCGGCCCTTCTGGAAGTGGAACTGATACCACATGTCCAAAAACACTCATTATAAATCTCATTGTTAGATTGTCCAGTGGCCAAAGCCCCAGGCAAACAAAAACATTCCTATCAGACCTACAATTTTAAGGGTCTAGAGATTAACTCCCAGATACTGAAGGCAAAGGCTGGACTTATCTTTGGATAAGATTAATTTCTATACTCTACAGCATACTTCTCAATTCCCAGAATCCTGGAATTAACGTTTACAACTTCATGATTTCACTGGGAACCCTGATACCCCATTTGTTCTGTCTAAACATTCCATTGTGTTATAGTTGGTGCTGTTTTCAGCATCAGCATCATCGTAGTGAGTGTGTATTATATCCAGGTACCTCCTGAGGCCTGGTATGATACTTCTGTAAAGTACTAATAAGGAAATAAGATAATGATGGGCAGACCAACCTGACCCAGAATAGAAATACTATGATTTGAGGCAGAGAGGCAGGATACTATTTTTGTTGATGCCAAAAGAAAATATTCCCAGCTTTGAACTAGACCATGATAGAACATGATAAAAGAAGTGAAAAAAATCTACATCCCACACTGGCTTTTGATCTATGCTTTTTCACATAAAAGACATGTTCATCAGCAGCACAGACTATGAAGAGATATAATTACACACATTGACCCAAGCAATGGAAAAGATACCACAGATGCGGATTTTATTCCTTCTGACAAGGGCAAGGTGACTGAGTAGGCCTGTTTCTTTCTCTTCCTGAATTTATGATTTAATTGAAATTGGGGCCATAAAATGTTTCACCGCATGCTATAAATAAACTCTTTGGCATGAAGGACTCAAATTAACTTCAAGTTGTACATTTTTATAAAGAATACATTACAGTTTAATGTGGGAGTGGGCGGACCTAAATCAATCCAAGCAGCGATGATTAATTAAAGTTAGTCTGCAACATGTCCCAGGGTCCAGAGATGAGTCATAAAATGAAGTTTTATGACTTGTACCCTATATACTCCCCACTCAACTTACGACAGGTAAAGCCACTTAGATTATCTGTGTGCAGAAAACAATATCAACATCCAATGCTTATTTGTAATGACGTCCTTATAGGCAGCATTATTTTCCCTGCGTGTTCTACAGATGTTATGAGATGGTTTCCTGGCCTGAGGGCCCTTGAATAAAAATGAATGGTTTTATTTTATTTTTCCTTCTTAGAACATCAGAAGCAATTTACCTTGTAGAATGATGGAGAATAAGTTACATTTGCCAATGCAGCAATCAAGTTTAGAGAGAGAATCAGACTGAAACCGGGGGTGCTGGGCTCCACCTGACTTCACCCACATATGCTATGAGGACTCCCTTCATCCTCTTCTCACAGAAAACTGAAACAGAACTAGTGCCCACCTCACTAGGGATTATAAATATATTTTTAAATTTGCCTAAAAACTATAGAGTTCCATAAAAATGTTAATTTCTATCATGTGTGCTTTTTAATGGACATTTATCACCACTTAATAATTCAGTATTCATTGTGGGCCAAGACCTGAGGTAGAAGCTTGGGATAAAAAAATGAATAAGACATGATTCCCTCCCTGTGAGGTGCTCATAATTCAGTATGAGTGTGTGTGTGTGAGTGTGTGTGTATATTTGAGAGAGAAACATCAATTTGTTTTAAGAATCTAGAAACCATTTGGCAGTACTGAGTATAATCATTGAAGGTATTCGATATAAACATATATCAGACACCTTCAATGATTATATATATACTGATTAATATATATATATATATTGATTAATATATATATTATTTAATGTAAATCCAGAGATTTCACATCTCAAGTTTGCTTAAAGAAAGACATATAAGACACATTGAATTAAGTTTAAGGAGTAAGGGAATACAACATCACTGAGACAAAAATCTCACTTCCACATTTTAGGGGGGTGTTTACTTGTTTCCCCCTATAATTTCTCTAATTTAGACAAGAGTCAGATTGAGCTAGGGACCCACACATGTGGTATGACAGCAAGGACTTAGAGAGACACTTGTACCCAGGCCATTTCCCTGCCTCCACAGCCACTTACTCATATGTCAACATCAGTATTCTATTCTCAGTGTCAATTTCTCTATAAATCTCTTTTAAAAGCAGTCAGTTCTGAGAAGGCATGCTTTAGCCTAGGAAGTCCTGTTCAGATCCCTTCAGTCAGAGATGAAACCTGAAAACTGAGAAAATATAGAGCCGTAAATTTTACTCTTATCAAATAGATGTGTTTCCTGAGCCAGTCAGCTACAATTCACTCCCAAGAGGTCAAATGACAGCATCACCTTCTCCCTATTTCCTAGCCAACAAGACCACCTTGGTCTTTTCCTATTTACTACTGGAAAGTGCCTTTTCCTTAGTGTACCATCTCCCATACTTGACCTACTTCTCCCCATTGAAAATCAGCAGGGAACCTCACCACCTCCTTTTTTCCCCTGCCTTGGAGGTCAATGCCTTGGGCTTGAGAGCAAAGTCTGATTATCTCAAACAAACTAGATTCTGTTCCAACTGCCTATTAACAGGATGACTTGGAAGGCAAACCATGTCTTATGCATCTGTGTTACTCCAAAGTAGACACAAGAGCACAACAAATATTTGTTGAATAAATGGGGCAAGAATAAAGAATGGTATTTATTTGCTATTTCTCAGGTTCTCTCCATCCCTCTGTGTCCTGTTTGTCCAGAACTGTCCTGATTTATGACTATTGGCCTAGAATATTCATGTGTGCTTTCACTGTCCATAAAGAACTGGTTTAGATGATAAATTATATACTTACCTTATTTATTCCTTTTTTTTAAAAAAAGCCAAAGCCTTTTAATAAGCAAAAACATGTTACAAAGCTTTTTCCAACCCATCTGGATGAATAGGTCTACTAAATGTACAATATCAAAGGTGTTACTATTAAAACAATTATTATAAAAGGAGATACAATACTAACACAAATGTTCACTTTAGTGAATGGGTGAATCTACTGAATTTCAAAGTCAGTACTAGCTTTATGTTGGCAGATTTTAACTTTGGAGGAAGGCCTGATACATACTTGCTTTCTTGTCTTTCTTTGTGATGCGGAAAAATTTGAAATTAGGATATAAGTTATATACCATAAAATATACCCTTTGGATACATGCCAGCCAATGTTTTGGGTATCTTCACAATAGCCTTTTTTATTCCTGAATTGTTTTGTAGCCCCTCTGTCTGGATCCAGAGTTCTTCCCTTCCTAGATCCAGGTTGGCATGTCAGCACATGCTCACAGGAGAAGAGTGTACTTCCCCTCAGTAGATTCTACCTCTTATTAACCCTTCCCTCCTCTACTTACTTCAAGAGGCTTGCATATGTCTTGTTTCTAGATCTCATACCCCAAGCCATGACTACAGGACTCCTAATATGAAGTCCCAAGTTTCCTTTGCTGACAACCAGAGTTTAGCTTTTTTAATCCCAAAGTAAAGTTTCAGTCAGAGTAACAAAGGCCGTTTTATTCCTTAAGAGCCTCCCTTTCTCTGCGGGGAAAAAAGAAGTGGTAGCTACATTTCTGTGCAATCATTTCTTAACATTTTTCAAATGGTCCTTTTTGTTCTGTGATTATATGCACACAACCATAATTTAGTACCATGTATTAGCTGTCAATGACATTTGTGTACATATAGTCCCATTTAAAAGAAGTTTCAATTCCAAGCTGCCTCCTCCTCAAATTCCTCTCTCAAAAACAGAAAACCAAGCCTGAAATTAGTTGCTCACTACAATTGCAAATTTCATCTATTTCAAATGGTTTAATTACAAATTCATGGGATATAATGAAAATGACAACTGACTCTAAGCAAGTACAAATGTAATTAATAGTACATATCGACAAAGGTTCATAGTTCTTTGACAACAGAAGGTCAAGGTATTGAGGTAACATAAATTATTATTTTTTCTATAAAATTCAAATCTAAGTTAGCACATATTGTAGCATGTGGTAAAAGGCCCCAGATTTTCCAAATGATGCTTAGAGTTCAGTGCATTGACTAATAAAACAAAGAGCAGAAACCATACAGAAGATACAAGAGGTAGGGCTCTATGGGCCAAAAAGCTGAGAGTATGTCCAGGAAATCAGGATTGATTTCTATGTATGTTCTGGCCTTTGTATTTCTTTCTAGTCTACTTTTCACCACACTTCCCTTTCCCTACCAGCACCCTACATAAGATAATGTGAAGATGCTCCTATTCAATGATTCTAGTATACTATATCATGGCTTTCATTTGTTAGTCCCCATTCACTGCCCTTTCGTTAGGACATTATATATTCTTCCCTTTGACTTTGGGTTTTGCCATATTATATGCTTTGGCCAATGGAACATGAGTGGATCATATGTGCTATGTATTAGCAGAAGCTGAGAAAAGTTTCTGCCAGTATTCTTGTTTTTACATTTTGTAATGAGAAAGGCATGTTTCATGTCAGATAGAGAAGTTCCTTTAGCTTGAGTTCTAGGATGAGAGGACAAGGGAAGCAGGCCCTCAGCCCAAGAGTAGTCACTGTGACTCTCAGCCTACAGGCAATGTGAGTGAAGAATAAAGGATTGTGTTTATTCATCGCTGAGATGTTGGGTATGTTTGTTATCACAGTTGACTTATATGGTGATAAAAATGATAGATAACATTTATAGAGCTTTACAATGTGCCAGACACTATTTTAAGTGCTTTATATATGTTTTTGTAAGGGTGCTGAATGATATTAACATTTAAATTAATAGACTGAGCAGAACAGTTGCCTTCATTATGTGAGTAAGCCTCTTTCATTAGATGGAGGCCTGAACAGAACAACTGACTCACCCTCAAGTAAAAGTAAATTCTCCTATCTGACGGCCTTTGAACTGGGACCTTGGTTCTCCCTGTTTCTACAGCAACTTCGGGCCTTTGGACTCATACTGGGACACTGGCTCTGCAGATTTTAGACTTGCCAGCCTCTGTAATCATGCAAGCCAATTTCTTATAATAATAGTTAGAAAGTAAGATAATAGACAGGTAGGTATATGTAGATAGATATTTATCTATCTTCATCTCTATCTACAGAAATATAGATCTTATCCATATCTATCACTCTATCTAGATAGATATATCTCCTATTGGTTCTGTTTCTCTACAGAATTCTGACTAGTATAGTGTTCAGATATCTAGAGACTTTCCATTATTTATGAAATAATCTGGTATAAATGAATCTATCCACTAAGGAGCTAGTTTCATATGCCATTGGATGTGTGCTTTTATATGTACATAGTATGCATATGTACATGTATAAAATATATACAACATACATACATAAAATATATATTTATATTTAAATAATTTTCAAGGAAATTATAATTATCCCCAATTCCTGGATGATAAAACATGGCTTAGGATGGTTTACCTAAGAGCAGATAGCCAAGAAGTACATAACTGACATTAAAAGAGGACCAAAACCCAAATTTGCATGATTCCAAAGGCCTAAGCTGTTAATCACTATACCACACTACTGAACATAAGCTTCTTTTCATAGTGGGAAAACCTTATGTGTTGTCCTATCTACATAGTCTCTTCTTTAACCCATTTTTGCCTCAATTATATGAGCTATATTTTGGTCTATCTTATGTTTGATGTGAATGCTACCATTTTAATCTATTATGTGACTATTTCAATGAAGGTGCTTCAGATATACTGCCTCTAAAGGGGGTCTCACTGAATACTCAGAGTTGCTATTATTTATCCCAATTCTACACATGTAGACTCTGAGGTGCAAAGAAGTTAAGTAACATGTCCAAGTTCATGCAACTAGAAAGTGACTGAGTTGGAGGTGCACCCAGGCCTGGCGCCACTTTTCTCCTTACATTATCTCCCAGAAATAAGTCCTGTAACGCCCTATATCCTCGCATGCTCTCTCCCCCAACTCAAGTTATTTCTGCTACATTTCTGGGGTCAGAGGAGACAAGGCAGCATGTATCGGGCATGACCATAGCTTCTGGAGTAGGCTTCTACAGGAAAGGAGGGGCCACAAAATAAACTTCTCCAGGATTTTGAACAAAGTCCTGACATACATCCTAAGCAGCAGCAATAGTGAGTGGTGAGGAGCTTAGACTCTAGAGCAATGTTGTCTGGATTGGAATCTTGGCCTTGTCATTTACCAATTGTATAAACTTGAGCAATTTGCTTAATCAGTCTGTCTCAATTCCCTTCATTGTAAAATAGAATAAAAATAATGTTTACCTAATAGGATTGTGTGAGGATAAAATGAGTTGGTATATGCTTTTAAAAAGGGAACTTATGACTCACACATATTAGGCTCTCTGTGAGTATTAGCTATTATTATTGCCAATATTAATACTTTATGTGCACATTTGCAATTTATGAAACCACTTACAAAGAAAATACAAATGTGTTGCTAAATTCTGACACCATTCTCACTCGGTAGGTAAGTAATCAAAATTGTAAAATAGAAACATTAAGCTCTTAAGATATGTTCACACAGCGATGAAAGATAATGCATCTCTTGTAAAGGAGAAAGTACTATTATTATTGACATGGGTAATATGAAAATATAAATGAGATAAGCATAATTATTAAAAGCAAATTAGTGGTAAAATATACATGCATGCCCTTAGATAAAGTCTTTACAGTAAAAATTGAGAGAAGTCTGAAAGGATAGGCTATACATTGGTGTTTATATTTTTTTATTTTTATTTTTTATTTATTGATTTTAGAGAGAGAGGAAGGGGCAGAGAGATAGAAACATTGATGAGAGGGAACATCGACTGGCTGCCTCCTGCATGTCCCCCACTGGGAATTGGGCCCACAACCTGGGCATGTGCCCTGACTGGGAATCGAACCAGTGACCTCTTGGTACATGGGTTGACACTCAACCACTGAGCCACACCAGCCGGGCTACACTGGTGTTTAATACATAGGATTTATTGCACAAAAAGTATCTTTGTGCCCCTACAAAGAAAAATAAACTCATGTGCAAAGAGCACTGAACTTGGAGTCAACAGCCTTGAGTTGCTATTCTGGATATATTGTCATAGCTGAGCAATTTGGGGGGGTAATGTTCTTTACTCCTGAGCATGCAAAACAAAAATACCAGGGACTCTGGGTCACTGTGGGCCTAGCTCTTCCCCACACCTGCTATATGGTAGTAGGTAAGATCATCAGTCTGAATATGGGTGCCAGATGAAGACAGCAACACATGTATGGCATGAAATGTTTGCAAGTGCCCAACAGAGATTACGCAATAAATATGTGAGCCTTTGTCTCCAGACCCCATTTTCCTCACTTGTGGGTCATTTCTAGGTTGATACTTCTATAATATAGCATGAGCCCAACAGGCTAGGATGATTTTATTAAAGAAGTTGCTAAATGAATCCTTCTGGCAATTTCTATTCCACAGTGCTTTTGTTTCTTTAAGCAGCTGAGTTTTAAAGATAGGTTTTGGCAAATGTTCCCTACATCCCAAATATATCCTTGAATAAGCAAATAGAAAGAGACCAGCTCCCCAGATACAATTTCTGTAAAGAGAATTGCTATGATCAAAATGCCTTCTTTACTCAGCACAATAAGCCAGTCAGAGAAGGACAAATACTATATGATCTCACTAATATGTGGAATCTAATGAGCAAAATAAACTGACGAACAAAATAGAACCAGAGGCATCGATACATGGACCAGACTGACAGCTGTCAGAGGGGAGGAGGGGGGAAGAATGGGATGAAAGAAGGTGAAGGGATCAGCCAAAGAACATATATACATAGCCCATGGGCACAGACAACAGTGTGGTGAAGCCCAGGGGAGGGGGGTGCCAGGGTTGGGTGGAGGTGGGCAAAGGGCAGGACAATGGGGGACATTCATAATAATGTGAACAATTAAAAAAAAGAAATGAGAGGCAAAAGCTTACACTGCCTCTGACCCCCAAAATGCTTTTGCTGATAAGAATAAATCAAAATGGTTTAAGTATCATTATAGGTTTACTTTGCTCTGCAGTTGATTCTTTCAAGCTGCTTTCATTGAATGTTTAGATGGCATCAACATCGACATTCTTGAAAGAAACACTGAAATACTTTTATAAAAATTCCTTAATTGTTTCAGGTGTGTGATTTCTGAAAAATAGCCTTTTCTCTCCGAGTCTGTAAGTCAAGTCACCACCACCATTTACTAATAATTATCTTCTTCCCCCATTTCCTTTTCAACACCTAATTGTCAAACATTTTTGACAATATTTTTACATCCAATTGTTAAATTAATGTCTGTCACATTCATGCCAAGAAGACAAAAAGCACTTTGCAAGAAACAAATGATAGTCAACCATTTAAAAATATTTGAGCATCTACAATGTACCAGACACTGTTCTAGGTGTTGGTGATAGAAAAAAAAAAAAAAAGACAAAATTCCCTGACCTCACAGATATATATTTAGGTGCTGGGGAGATGACAACAAACAAGTGAATACACATACAGTATAGCTGAGCTTGATCCATGTGATGGAGAAAAGTACCAGAGGGCGGGGAACAAGAAGCCAGGTGGCCGGGGAGGGCTCACTAAGGGGTGCTATTTGAGGTAAGCTCTAAGTGAGGTGAGGGCAGTGGTGGGGGCAGTTCCGACCAGAGAAACAAGAAAGGTAAAGGCCCTAAGGTGGGCTCACTCTGGGTGTGTTTGAGAAATGGCAGGGATGCTGAAACAAGGTGGACAATGCCTGGGGGTGAGGATGGAAGGGTCCAAGGTACCCAGACCCTGAGGAAAACTTCTCCAGTCAGGGAGACTCTGTGTGCCAAAGCAGGGGAAAGCAGGTGTTGGCTGTTTTCCCCAAATACCAAACTGCCCATATTTTGTCAGAATTAATTGGTTCCCAAAAGTGAATGCAGTACCAACCCATCTGATATTTTACTCATCATCTCTCCTATTTACTAATTCATTGTTAGAATATTAAACTTACTTTGATCAATTATTACATCTTGCTGTAGGTGCTACAGATGTAGAGATAAACAGTGTGCCTACAAATGTCATGGCAAAGATTCACCCCTAAACACAAAGCTTGACTACATTTCCCAGCCTTCCTTGCGGTGAGTGAGGGCCACCTGTCAAAGTTCGAACCAAATGGAGTGTCAGAAGAACGGGTGTACTCCTTTTTAGGCCTAGCCCCCTAAACACCTCCCTAAAGATCCTCCATGATCTCTTTCTTCCCTTGTCTGCTGGAAGGATACAGAGAATCCGTGGGTGGTTTTGAGGCCCTGGGGATGGCTGAGGTCATTTAGAAGGAAGGATCTGGATCTGGGGATCTTGAAAATCATCATAGGCCAGACTCTCCCTTCTCCAACCACCACACAGATCTGGATGGTGAAGGAAGATTGAGACAAAACTTATTGTATCACGTCAGATAGTTCTGCATGGATTACTACAAGGAACTTCCCTTCTAGTGGAAAAAAGATATTTACAACATTGGTGATACATGCTATGATAAGTGTACAATCCCCTGGCATGAAGAATGAAGAGTTTCTACTCCATTTATTGGAAGGACTCAGCAACATCTCTTAAAAGACTTGAAGCTGTGTCAGGGTTTGAAGAAAGGGTAGCACTGACCTGACAAAGGAAGCGAGACAAGGACATTCCTTGTGACACCAGCATCTGCAAAGGCATAGAGGCACAGAGGTGGTGAAAACTGCAAAGTTCTAGACTGGAAAGAGGGACATGGGGGTGATAGCGGGATGGATGGGTAAGGATCAGATTCTGGAGGCATTGCATATGACCCAAAGGACTGAAGACAACCTTGAATGAGAAGGAAGAAAGAGAAATAACATGATCCGGCTCCATTCTGACCGTCCTCATGATCTCATTTACAGTCTCAGCTTCCCTGTGCTTCCTCATCACTCACTGCACCTCTCATTACCACGATGTCCACCTTCTCAATGTGGTGGGTAAGCTCTCAGAGGGCAGCCTCTCCTACTGCCTCTAATTTAGTTTTCAGGACATGAAGTAGGCATCTGAAGTATTTAATATATATATATGTGTGTGTGTGTGTGTGTGTGTGTGTGTGTGTGTGTGTGTATATATATATTCCTCCCCCGAGGATATTTTTTTCATTTATCTTCAGATAGAGTGGGAGGACAGGAGAGAGAGAGATAAACATCGATGTGATTGGTTGCCTTCCGCAGGACCCCAACAAGGGCCCAGGACTAACCACAACCGAGGTATATGCCCTTGACCAGAATCGAACCCACGACTCTGGTCCACAGGCCAACGCTCTAACCATTTAGCAAACTGACCAGGGCACATATTTAAGTCAAGAAAACACTCTTATGGTTTTGATGTATAAGTAAACCAGCAGGAAAAAGAGTAACTTGAGGGCTGGGGCGATCAAAGAGCGGTGTGCTTATGAAGGGGTGCCAGTGTATCCACCAGAAGTCCCAGAACCCTCAAGTCATGGCCAGGTTGCAACAGGCTCACTCACAATTTTCAATTCTGCTTCTATTACTTCTGGTAGCAAGAGTCCAAACCACTGCTGATTAAACACAAGCTATGCACTTCCCACCACTGTCTCTATTCACAATGCCAGCGTTGAGACCAGAGATATTTTCTCCATTTCACAGATGAGAAAACAGTTTCCAAGAGTTCAAAGTCACACAGACCCTGGTGGAGCCAGGATGAGAACCCAAGCCTATCTAAAGCGCCTTCTCTTCCGCCCTGGCCAGTTTGATTCAGCAGTTAGAGTGTTGGCCCACAGACCAATGAGTCGTGGGTTCAATTCTGGTCAAGGGAACGTACCTCAGTTGCAGTTCATCCCCGGTCCTGGTCGGATTGGCAATCAATGTGCCTCTCTCACATCGACGTTTCTCTCTTTCTCCCTCTCTTCCTCTCTTTCTCTCCTACTCTATCTGAACAAAAATAAAAAAGTATCCTCGGGTGAGGATTGAAAGAAATAAATAAATAAAATAAAGCGCCTCCTCTTCCATCACATCACTCCTTCCCTAACGGTATAGGAGAATGCTCAGTATTCTTCTAGTGAGTCTGGGGGCTCAGAGCCCAAAACATTATTTGTTTCAAGACTTGTATTTTACCTCAAAAATTCTCTGTGAATTTACCATTCTTCTTAATGATAGAGCTTATTTTTAAAAAATTAAATCGTTTTTAGGTTTTCCATTAATCACCATAAAATTTTACAAATTTGCAACCTCCTCTCAGCAAATCTGCAATAACAGTTACTTGCCATGATTATCCTCGGTTTTCCAACCCTGGCATGAGGCCACACATCCTACAGCGCATGCTGTGTTGGTTAAGAGGCCAAACACAACATCAGGCAGCCCTATCACCCTCTTTTAACACTTCAAGGAGGTACATAGCTCAATGCCATTCTCAACCCTGCAGCCGCTGTGTCTCTGAAGGCTTTACAATGTTATAAATGCCCTGTAGCTGAAGAAGCAAGATGATAAATTTGGGGAGGAGATTAACTGTACAGTGTTCTGCTCTAGGGACCTGTTGTCATATAAACAGTGCTGAAAATTCCTGTTTCTCCCAAACAGAAGGGCTTTTGTCTTGGCTACTGCCCATGTCCATGAGTCCTCAGAAGGTAAAATAAAAAGTGGATGGTATAGAAAATTCTGCAATAATCACACCTTCTTTTGCAGGCACAGTCTAGCAAGTTTTACCACTTTTTCAATAACTGGTGTGGGCTTCTCCCCTTGGTTTAATCTTGGCTTCTGAAAATTTATCCGAGTCAATCACTAACTCTATGAACAGATTCCAAAGTGATTCTAGAAACCAAGAGAAAGACAGCGGGTTTCTTTTTTTTTTTATCCTCACCGGAGGACATTTTTCCATTTTTTGTTCAGATAGAGCGGGAGGGAGAGAAAGGAAGAGAGAGAGAGAGAGAGAGAGAGAAACATCGATGTGAAGGGACACATCGAGTGGCTGCCACCCTCACGACCGACCAGGGCCGGGGACAAACTGCAACCGAGGCACATGCCCTTAGCGGGATCCGAACCCGGGTCTCTCTGTACCGCAGGCCGATGCTCCAACCACTGAGCCAAATCGGCCAGGGCAAGACAGCGAGTTTCAAACAGCTTTGAGAAGTTAGATGTTTTGTTTTGCTTCATGTTGGTCCTGTACTGTATCTTTGTCCTCCCTTGATGGAAGATAGGCTTGGGTCCAAATCAAGTTCTGTGACTTTGGACAGGTTTGTTCATCTTCCTGAACTTCATCTGAATATGCCCCATCCTTTCAGTAAATATTTATTGTACACCAATTGTATTCTAGACTTGATTCCAAGTGTTAATGATATAAAGGTGAATAAATCAAGATCCTTACCTTGAACAGCTCATTGCCACATAAGTAATACAGTGTGGACACTGCTGTCGTAGGAGTAAATACAGGATGCTATGCTAACTGAAATGGGTGTCTAGTCAAATTACATCTTTTGGAAGGACAGAGAAAGCTTCTCAAGAGAGTTCTGAGCCAGCTAGAACATAAACAATGCGTTGGACAATGTATCTATGTGTTGAGAAGGGAGGGTAGACAGGAGAGAGAGAAGGAGAAAAAAGGAGGCAGAGAGAGGGGTCTATCTGGTAGATTAGAAAACAAAGAAAGATAAATGAAAAGTCAACAAATCTGAGGTTAAATATGTCTTGGGTTCAATACAGTTCATATTCACTCATTTCCATCCATCTGTTCATTCATTGTGTCAGGAACTATTCTAGGTGTTGGAGTTATAAACATGAATAAGTCATTAGATAAGTGGAAATTGATGAACAGGACTTCCAGAAAAGCTCCTTGAAATGAAGATGGACACCTGAGATACCACGTTTGCCATGCCTTCCAATTCTTCCCTTCCATCCGAAATGCAGATGTGCTCACTGAAGCCTCCCTCGGCAGCCTTCTTGGGCCATGACGTGATCTTGGAGACAGGCAGCACAAGCTGGGACATTGGTGAGGAGAAAGAAATTCTGACAGCTGTCTTCTTCTGAATTTCTTTCACGTAGGAGAGAAATATTGTTTAATTACTATCATTTGGGGTTTACACTATATGCAGTTAAACCTAAATCCCAACTAATATATAGAGGTAGCATGGTGTGGATTAAGTAAAAGTATAGACTTTGGATCCAGGTCTGAATTTGAATCCTGCCTGTGCCAAATACCACCTGTGTTTTCTCCCATCAAAATGGGATCTATATTACAGGGTAGATAAGGGGATTATAGATACCATAAATAAATGCCCAGCATATGGTAAATGTTCAGTAAATTGTGGTGTTATTAACTGGGTTAGATAGAAACTTTAAAAAATATCTTAAAATGACAAATTTAAAAATACCAAAATCCATAGCTCCTAGAAAAACATCCTGCTAAAGCAGTGAAGACTGTAACAGTTAGAAATAGGAAATCTTCTGGAGGAAGAACTGAAAGAAAATGTAATCTGATATTACAAAAATGTCTGCATTAAGTACATTTTAAATTAAGTGTATTTCCTTAACTTATCATTTGTAAGATATTTAAAAAGATAAGTTATAGGGATTTCCTCACCCATTATTCTACACTTGTTAGTTTATGTTTAAACTATATAACCCTTCATTTATGTAGCATAACCAGAGTAACCATCAGCCTGGGGACAGCAAAAAAATAAAAATGCAAATGTTGGGTTGCTCTGTTCTGAGGAACACAGGTAACAGCTTTCATTTACTTTCAGAGCTAACTGGCTTTGGCCTCGGGCCCAGACCCTGAATCATCAGCTGCTTGCAGAGTCCACAAGCCGGTGCAGAATAATGTCTTCAAACACACATGCTCGAGGGTCAATTCTTAGGCAAAATTTTGGCAAACTGAAAGTCTAAAACAGAATTGTGCACCACAGGGACAGGGACAGTGACATGTGCTCCTCTACATTTTCCCATGTTTCTGAATTCTTTTTCATGAAGACTAATCCATTTGTTCATGGTGGTACTGTATTCTAATGGGGAAATATATCACCCTGGTCACTGATTGGTAACAGCTCCTCACACAGTTCACTTAGTTTAAAAGCTTAAATTACATAAGGCTTCAAGAGACTTTTTGCCTCCAGGATAACTTATCATGATTGTGATACCACATGGATGAACTGAGTATAATTCATTCAATACATATTTATAGATCCATACTTAGTAACAGGCACTTATTCTGCCTTTTCATTGGTGATCCTCTGTTCTGCTAACTGCAAACTCATACATTTCTTCAACCTTCTATTTGAACTGTATTTTATGATTACACTATAGGTCCAGATATCTCTGGGCAATATGTTATACAAGACAGAAGTGAGCTTCAAGCGGGATTGCTCCTGTTGACCACTGTGGCATGTTCTATCATTTTCAATGGAATAAAAGGCATCTTTTAAGAATAACAAAAACTTATTTGCAACTCCTCATTGACCCTTTCAGCATCTGGCTATAAGGATATAAACCAGTCATGAGTTAAGCTGCATGACTGTAATATGTGATTATGTGTCCATAAATAATATGTATATACTACTTGTGTGTATGTGTGCACGCATGCATATGTATCTTTGCTTTCCTTACACAGGCTCACCTCTAATCTCTAAAGTCTATTACTTCAAACTCCACCTCATATAGCTTCCAAGTGGAGCCTGAATAAGACTTCTGTACATTAATGTATTTTCCATACCAGCCAATCAAAATAGGCTGCATTGTCACCAACTTTGTACTCTGGAGAACCCCTGGATTTATGGAGGCCCCCTAAGGGGGAACCTGCTGCTTTTGCCCCCTACTGCATAACCCAGTATGTAACATCTGGCTTTCTGCCTCCCTTTCCTCATGTGCACACAGTTACAAATGGAGTTCAGAAATAAACCTGACCTGCTTGGCAGAAACTCTGTAATTCAGCCCAACCCTGTGGTCCCTCTGTTCACTCTCTTGATTTGTTGTCTAAGTTTCCAATATATGCCTGGGTTTCGGTTCTTCACAGATAAATGAATTGACTACCTATATTTTAATATTACTGTCACTTGGTATCCTTGGTCAACCACAACTTCCTAGATTAGACCTACTCAGGTAACAATGTAAATTCACTGTACCCTTTTGGACACTGCTGGTCGAGAGAATGCCCTTCTTCCCTGGGAATCGGCCTTACAGCCAGCCTAGTCCCACGGCCTCCCTCCTCTCTTGGCTGGTCAGCAGGCAGAAGCTACAGCGTGTGTCGGCGAAGTCTCCTGAGTTAAGACAAATCTATGGCACTGTATTCATGTCTACATCCCTGAAGAACTGTAACATCAGTATATGTAAATGTGAACTCATAGACACATCAGTACATGGATATAGGCTCTCAAAAGACTTGAGTATCACTGCTTCAAAGAATACCATTACTTTAATGAAACTAGTCCTGAAGATGAGCCTCCTGGGGGTAAAATCCTAAAAGAAATGAGGAAAGAGAAGATACAAATAGGGCAATGGCTCTAAGAAGCAGAGTTTGTATCGCAGGGAGGCAACATTTTCTTTAGGGAATAATGGCAGAGGTTCTGGGAAGGAGCCCCATGCCAAAAACTTTTCCCAGCGTCTCTGAGATGCCTTTGATTAAGGCAAGGCCTGCCACTGCACAAGTGGAATTCAGACTCCAAGTCCAAATGCCCCAGGGAAGCCTAGACTGCTTGTTACAGCCAATAAATCCTGGTGGTTCCTGGGCTATATGTCCGTCTGTTTGCCTTTTTTACTCTAGTTTGCAAAAATAAATAAATAAAATAAATGTATTTTTCCCTATAGTACCAGTTGATGACACAGTTTATTTTGCTTATTTATAGAAATGCCTACTCCCTTGTTGAAACTCACTAGATAACTGACATTTACAGTAACAATCTTCTCCCCTTCTTTAACAGCCAAACAGTCCTACTTCACTGTCTCCCCTCTAACTTCCTTTTGTAGAGGAAGACTGAGGTATTGGGTCCTGGGTGCTGGCCAAAGGTCCGGGCTTCCGGACTGAGTGGAGTTAATTGCCAACGGCCTTGTGCACAGGAAATTTGGCTTTTTTCTCCTCAGTTCTACATCCCAATCAATGAGAGGTGGGTCCTGGGTATGTTTGTCTCCTCTAAAGACTCTCTGTCTCTTGAAGAACCTGTTCCACTCTCTGGTTACACTGGGAAAAAGCTAGTGGGTCCATTTGAATCTCACATAAGAGCTCCATCCTCCAATTTGGCCTCTATAAGTGACAAACATAATACTAGAGTTCTCTTCCTAATGACTTGTTTATCAGCTGATCTAGAACCCAGAGATAAAAGATGAGAGCTATTTATTGAGCCCAATAAAAGATATAGGAGCCTTTTCAATGAGAATTATTTGATGGTGGGTTGGTTCTTTGCGTCTGGGGAATGAAGGTCCTCCCTGGAATGTGAGAAATACTTCAGATAGAAAGGCTGGAAGCCTGAAGAAAAACATTAACTTCATAATTAGTCAGCCTTTCTCTTCCCCTTTACTTTGTCTTTTAAGGGACTCTGTATTTCCAAGGGTTCTAAAATATAAATTATTTTAAAATGCCTCTAAAGGTAAGAAAACTAAAGCTCAGAAAGGTTAGAAGACTTTCCAAAAACCACAAACCAGATCTGCAACTAGGACCCAAAACTCTACATCGCAATCCAAAACCCTACATCACAATCCAAGACCCTACATCACAATCCAAGACCCTACATTACAACCCAAGTCCCTATATCATAATCCAACACCCTACATCACAATCCAAGACCCTACAACATAATCCAAGACCCTACATCACAATCCAAAACCCTATATCACAATCCAAAACCCTATATCACTATCCAAGACCCTACATCACAATCCAAGACCCTATATTGACATCTACTAATAAGGAAAAGTTCAAAAACTATCAATGACATTTATTCTATACTAGACCACTTCTAAGTGGTTTTCATATGCTAATTCATGAAACATTTTGTGTGACCAAGATATACTTGATTTTGTACAATGTGCTACAAATACAAGCATGAACAATAGACATAGCTTTATCCTTACAGCCTAGTTTGGGTAACAGACAGAAACATAATTTACTTCTTAGAAAATCATTATTTCATCACACTGTAGTACATGGTCAAAGAAGCACAGACTATTATGACAGACTCAAAGGCTTGAGTTGTGAAGGGTAGCAGGGAGAGCAGGGGAGGGCATTCTAGGCAGATGGAACCACATGTGGAAAAAGCCTGCAGCAGAGAGGCCTTTGCAACAGCATTGTCAGAGAATGGTGACAGAACATAAAGAGAGAATGGTGGAGTGGAACATCTAGACATGGAGGACCAGGGAGGCCATAAAAAGAATTTGGGCTCTTTTTTTTTTAAAAAACTCATCTTTATTGTTGAATGTATTAGAGATGTTTCTCCCTTTTTTCCCCATTGATTCCCTCTTCCCCATTCCTGCCCCCTCCTGCCTTCCCCACACTATTGTCAGTGTCCATTGGTTATGCATATATGCATAGAAGTCCGTTGGTTTATCTCATCCCACCCTCCCTCCCCCTTTCCCTTTGAGGTTCATCAGTCTAACAACCAATTTGTACTTGTTAATTCCTTCATCTTTTTCACCCATACCCCCAGCCCCCACCCATCTGGAGAGCAACAAAAGTTCTCTGTATCTATGGGTCTGTTTCTGTTCTGCTTGCTCATTTTGCTTATGGATTCAATTGTTGATAGATATGTATTATTTGTCATTTTATTGTTCATATTTTTGTTCTTCTTCACCTTCAAGAAGACCTTTCAACATTTCATATAATACTGGTTTGGTGGTGATGAATTCCTTTAGCTTTGTCTTGTCTGAGAAACTGTTGATATGTCCATTGATTCTAAATGATAGCTTTGCAGGATAGAGTAATCTTGGTTGTAGGTCACTGCTTTCAATCACTTTGAATATCTCTTGCCACTCCTTTCTGACCTGCAAAGTTTCTTTTGAGAAATCAGCTGACACTCTTATGGGAGCTCCTTTGTAGCTAACGAATGCTTTTTCTTGCTGCTTTTAAGATTCTTTCTTTGTATTTAACCTTTGGCATTTTGATGATGCTGTGTCTTGGTGTGGGCCTCTTTGGGTTCAATTTGTTTGGGACTCTCTGTGCTTCCCGGACTTGTATGTCTGTTTCCTTCAACAAGTTAGGGAAGTTTTCTGTCATTATTGTTTCAAATAGTTTTTCAATTTCTTGCTCTCTCTCTTCTCCTTCTGGCACCCCTATGATGAGAATGTTGGCATGCTTGAAGTTATCCCAGAGGCTCCTTACACTATTCTCTTTTTGGGGAAATCCTTTTTTTCTTTTTGCTGTTCTAGTTGGGTGTTTTCTGCTTCCTTATATTCCAAATCAATGGTTTGCTTCTTGACTTTACCTACTTTACTATTGATTCCCTGTAAATTATTCTTTATTTCAGTTAATGCATCCTTAATTTCTGACTGACCCTTTTTTATGTTGTCAATGTTCTCACTAAGTTCCTCAGAGGTCTCCTTAAGTTCTTTGAAGGTCTTCCTGAGTCCCTTGGATGTCTCTCCAAGTTCCCTGAGCAACCTTATAGCCTGTGTTCTGAATTCTGCATCTGTTAGATTGTTTATCTCCATTTTGTTTAGTTCTTTTCCAGGAGTTTTGTTCTTTTCTTTCATTTGGGACATGTTTCTTTGTCTCCTTATTTTGGCTGCTTCCCTGTGATTGTTTCTATGTATTAGGCAGAGCTGCTATGCCTCCTAGGCTTCATAGGGTAGCCTACTATTGTAGGTGCCCTGTAGGACCCAGTGGCATAGTCTCCTTGATCACCCCAGCTGGGCCTTTGCAGTGCACCCCTAGTGTGGACTGTACACCCTTCTCTTGTAATTGAGTCTTGATTGCTGTTGGCACATCAATGGGAGGGGTTTACTCAGGCTGGTCAGCTACAAGAACTGGCTGTGTCCACTAGCCACTATCTTGGAGGATCAGCTGTGCAGGGGCCCATGACACAGAGCAAAACTTACTTCAGTAGGGCTCTGGTACCCACTGAGTCCACTCATTGAGTGTGTCACTTGTGGAGGTGGTTGTGTGGTGGTGTTTCGATGTGGTCTGAAACTGTCTACCAGGTGTGCTGGCTCAGGGGCAAGATCAGCCACTGCCTGTGCTCTATCCAGGGCCACCCGGCATAAGCTACAAAGTGAACTGCAGATGGCTGCTTCTTGTGCTGAGCTTGGAGTTGTTCAGAAAAGTCAAGTTGTGAACCAAGGCTAGCTGCTTCTAGTGCCAGGCCTGGGGCCAACGAGATTTATAGGGCTTGCTGAGACTGGCCCCTCTAGAGCCTGGGCTCCACACCATTCTTGTGAACCACCAAGTTGCACAGGTCCATCTGGAACCCTGGCTCCACACCGCTCTTGTGGGCCACTGGGTTGCACAGGGCCCTATTGAGTCTCCAGTCCCGCTGCTGGTGGCTGGGGAGTGTTGCTACCCAGTGGGGCACAGCTCCTGCTCAGCCTTTGCTGTATTTTTTTTTTTTGGGGGGGGGGGGTAGTTTTCTGCTACTGGTCTGTGCTTCTGTTGCCTGGGGATGGATGTCTGCTCCCCAGCCTCTGTTGCTGGGGGTATATCTTGACTCTGATCAGGCTGTTACTGCAGGGGATGGTGCTGGGCTCCCGGAGATTTGCAGTTTCCACAAGCGGCACCTTGACAGCTCCACTACACTGGTCTGTGTTGACACAGGGTGTCCACTGGCCCAATGGTGCCAGGTGCACTGGTGGGCTCAGGTACCAGATGCTGTTTTTTTGAGAGGTTTTAGGAAACTCTGAAGCAGGATCCAAGACAGGCCAATCCTATGGTAAAGCCTTTAGAAACAGCTTGGGTGGGCCTGAAAGTTGGGTGGGGCAGGGCCTCAGGGAATCACCAGGGTGGGGCCAACAGTGTGATCCAGGTTGCTGGAGTCCCAGATATGGCCGCTGTCTGCTGCCCCAGGGAAGGGCTCACCAAAGGAAAAATGGCCTCCACCAGCACATCTGTCCAAGAGAAGGCTGCCCCTCTAGCCCTTGTCTGGAGGCCAAACAGCTCTGTTCTTCCCTGTTCTCTGGGTCCCCTCAAACTGCCTCCCTGCAGAGTTCAGAGGGAGCTGGTCTGAGTAAGTCTGTGCACGGGCCCTTTAAGAGGAACTGCTGGGGCTTCCGCAGCCGCATCCTCCCTCTGCCTCAGTTCCTGCTGGTTTTCTAGCCAGAAGTGATGGGGATTCTCTTCCTGGCACTGAAACCCTGAGCTAGGTGCCTGGTGTGGGACGGGGACCCCTCAGTCCTCAGGAGGGCTTTCCCAGCTGAGGTACCTCCTGATTTTTATCCGACACACGTGGGTGTGGGACCAGCCCCTCCGCCTCCACCCCGCCTACCAGTCTGGATGTGGTGGCTTCTTTAATTTCATAGTTGTAGGACTTCCATTCAGCTGGATTTCGGGCAGTTCTGAATGATGATTGTGTTGTAGTTTGTTGTAATTTTGATGTGGTTGTGGAAGGACACGATACTGTGTTTACCTACCATCTTTCTCCCCCTCCTCAGAATCTGGGCTCTTAGGGCAAGAGTAACTGAAACCCATGAAAGGGTTTTAAGCAGGGGAGTGGAATGATCAGATGTGCATTTTGAAAACAACAACAATATGCCAATAATTTGGTAATGATAAGAAGAAAGATTTAGGTGCATGGCTAAATTTTAAGGAGTGTGAATCATAAGAATTTTGGTTAAGAATTTCATTAAAGTAGGTTGTATAAAGGTGAGGAAATGAGTTTGTTGTAATTCAATTATTTTTAATTGAATCCCATCAGTCCGGTATTTCCAAAATGAGTGCATTTCAGGGCATTCTAGTAGTTTCACTTATTTATCAGGGAAATTTCACTTGTTTATCAGGGAAATTTAAAACTTCACATTCTGGCATTCTCTTGCTAATTATAATGATTTTGAGAGCCATTAGTTAAATTGGCAAGCTCCTTTTAAGCCCATGAAGTCCTTTGTTATAAGAGAGCAATGAAAAGAAAGTGATATTTCTTTAGTGACCAGACTAAAACAAAAATGTCTTATTACCTAGAAATTAGAGCTACTAACAAGCCATTTCTTATAACATCCCTACATAGAACCACTGTAATCTGACACAGATATTTCTACAAAACATCACTTCTGACCAACATTAAAAAAGTATACTAACTCAGAGTGCACACATAAATTGCTTACTGAACAATATTAATCTAATATTCATAGAAAGTAAAAAGACCAAAGAAGGAATTTCAACTCTGCAGAATGCCACCAAGTTTCAAGGCAATTAGAGTTGCAAAAGCTCACTTGTAACAAATTATCTCCCTAAGGATTCATTAAAAGTCTCCCCAGAAAAAGCAGGCTCTCATCCAACCAATTCTCCCTCCACATCCAGATGGTAAAAGTGTCCTCCCCGCCCTCCTCCCTCCCCTGCCCCCCTGCATCCATCCCTGCTTTTCTGTTCCTTTCTCTCAGACTCTGGACAATGGCATCTGTTCCTAAGGGTTTGTGATCACATGTAAGCTGATGACACACACGTCTTTCTGTTTGGCTCTGACTTTTCTCTTTGGGTGCAGCAGTTCCCTCTTGTTTTCTGTCCAACATACCCATGCAACACTGGCACATGGCGGGAGGAGGTGAGCATCTCATCCAGCTATTAACAAAGCAGAATGTGGAGGTGATAAAATAATGTGTAATTTGGAGTCAAACAGACTTGAATTTGAATTTCAATCCTGCTACTCACTAGTGGTGTAACCTTTGACAATGTCTTCACTTGTAAGAGTTTTACATATATTCTACATTTGAACATGGAGAAAAGACCAATCTCCAATAACTACTATCAGGTTTACCTGAGATCATACACTTGAGATGTTGTCTGGCACATACATTTGTAACTTCTATCATCATCATAATTGTCACCTAGGAGCTAGCCAGCTTCTCTTTGTAAATACACATTTATACCCCAATTTAATATGTGTGTGTATGGCAGGGGAGGTTAGTATAGTGGGAAGCTTTTTGGACTAGAACAGAAATGAGCTCTAGTTCCTTCTCCTGTCCTGCCAGCTATGTGCCTTAGGTAAGTTATTCAAATTTCTAAATCTCATATGATCTTTATCTGTAATATGGATATAACAATATCAACTGGGTAAGTTTTGAGAGTTAAACATAACCATATATGGCTATGTAAAGTATGTACCTAGAAGTGAGAAATGATGAAAAAATATACATTTTCACAGAAATGGTGTTGCAAAGAGTCGTTAAGTTTACAAACTAGCCCATGGCAACATATTCACCTCAAGCACAGCTGAAACGCATTGTGAAATGCATTCACAATGAAATAAAAAATATCCCAAAGCCACAGCAATGACGCCAACAGGAGTGGTTAAATAAAGTAGAATAAACAGCACTGTACAGTTGAATAAGGAATCATGTTTGTCCCCAGTGCCGATGCTGGAGGAAAAAAAATGTTATGAGAGGCATTTGCAGAGTCCCATGAAGATATGAAAAATCTAATGTCAATACAGAGATGTTCCGATTGTGGAGATTGATGACTGATTCCCGTTGGCTTCTCCCAAATACGTTTGGATTGTTTCTTTTTCTTTCTCAATGTTTCAGGTTCAAATAGGAACAAAGGGACATACAGACAGGTTTTCCTGAGGTAACAAGCAAGCATGAAAGCTAATCAGGAAAAAAATAGGAGAGGAAGAAAGAATATGGATGTTTATGTGAAGGAGAGTTGCCTCAGAGGAACCCCAAGGATAGTGCTAAGTGACGGAAAATTTGCAAATAAAAGAAAAAGAGGGGAAAAAAGTTACTTATACCAGTTAATATCTATTGAGAGTTTACTACATGCCAGGGCTGTTTCTAAATATTTTATATGTATTAAAGTTATTTAATCTTTACACTTAGCCAAAAAAGTCATGTGACTGTGGTCCTTATTTTGTAGATGAGGCAAACGAGACCCAGTTATAAATACAGGAAGTTGTAAATCCAGGAACTGAACCTAGACAATCTGGATCCAGAGCTCATTATCTCATGACAAAGCAGAAATATTGGGTCTTGAGTTATTTATCCATTTAAAATGTTTGATATCAGAGATATACAGGAAAGTAGGACAGTCTTAGTTTCTGCCTTCATGGAGCTTACAATTGAGCTGTCTTCTTGAGTCCTATGCATGGGCATAATTTGCTTGCCCAACAATACTAGATGGAGGCACACCAGCTTTCTAAATAATCAGTCTTAGAGCCATTTCCAACTCTTCTCTTCAAGTTACTAACATCTCTCACTGTGTACCCTGGTTGCTCTGTTCCAACATATAGTCATAGTCTCTACTCAAGCTACAGCCAACTTCCTCTTCCTTATCAGACTTCTTCCAGAAGGAACACCTTGGTCATCTTCAAGCTCTTTGCATCAGCCCCATCAGTCCTCTTGACCCTGTAACAACTCTGCTTTTTTTGTAAAGCAACTCTAGACCACAAAGAGACTATGTCAATTTGCCTAATGCATGAGGTATTAGTGCAAAGATAATGATCATTTCTTTTAAGGCCAATCATTGTCCTTTGGACTAACCAACACCCTGCCTCCTCCCCTCCTTATAATTCCAAGGTGAATCTACCTATTCCTAAAGTGCCAGTCCTCTCGGAAGGGGCACTCATTTTTTTTTATTCTAACTGATCTTGGGATCCAGAAAAATCATTTCAACTAGGGACTACAGAGGCTGGCATTTCTTCAGTTAAAATATTTCCTAAATACTTATCTAATCTGAGGTGGTAAAGTAAACATTGGTTGTGGAACCAGATGTACTGAGATAGAAATAGCTGCTTCCCTACTTCCTAGCTGTGTGACTTTGGACAAAACTAACTTCTCCATTCAAGTAGGAGCTAATACCACAGCTTGTATTGCTGGTATTGAGAGTTAAAGGAAATGAGGGCTAACACCGTGGTCATATGCAATGTTTTCTTTTTGGGTCAATCATCTTCCAGTGGTTATAAACACAATCCTTAGTCTGTACACTTTTAATGACAGAACTCAAGATGAGTACACAGAGAAAAGGAGTACACAGATGCTGGTCATTTTGTTTTGTTTAAATGTTTTCAATTGATGCCTTGGATTATAATAATAATATATCACACATTAATTTATTCAGCAAACATTTATCAAGTATTTACTGTGTGCCAGGCTCTAGTCAGAACACTGGGATGAAGTAGCCAAGAAGATCCATAAATATCTATTAGAACCACACTGCATCTCAGATTATATGACTTTATTGGAATGAGTTCATTTTTATTTAATTGATTTACATAGTTGCCAGAACCTCTATTTTCTTTAAATATAAAAGCCAATTTGAGAAATATACTCAATAATCATACTGGAAAACAGTGACTGATAATCCTGAGAATCACTTCAAATAGCCCAGAATCCACAATCCCTGCCTCCCTGATAGGAGGGACCAGGGGATATCAGAGAGTATGTGCCTGTCTGTGCTAGGTGATCTACTGCATTTATTTTTATTCCTTAGAAACTCCATGGAGTAGAAAATATACAGATGGACAAGCAGACATTTGGAAGGTTGGCTACGAAAGAAAGCCACAAAGCTACTAAGCCAGATCTCTCTAGCTGCTTGCACATTGTTGCTTTGTGATTTCAAAATGTGGACTCCACAATGGTACATGTTAGAGAGCAGGGTCATTGGTTGTACTGTGTGAACATGCAGCTTTATACTCCCAATGAGTGGTTTCAAGGTCTCTTCATGGTAGAATAAAACTTCAAAACATGGAAAAGAGGAGACGCTGATTCTTCCAACTATCACCTTTAAATGCTTTCAATGAATGCCTTGGATCCCTGCAGGTGGGACTCTGCAGATGAGATCATGAGTGTGCAGTCAGTAATTACTCCACTCTACCGCCCTGGCCTCCCAGCTGGGCAGCCAAAAGCATGCCCCTGCTGGGGCTGAGACTCAGTGATTCTTGCTGCTCACTTGCAGGAAAAAACAGAGACCTGTGTGGGCAAATAGTACCCTATAGAAAAGCCCTCCTCTTTCCCTTGCTGACCTTTAGGGTTAACCTTGTTGCTACGCCTTTATGGAATATTGCTGATATAAAATTACCCTACTAAGAGGCAATTTCCATAACAGGGGGAGGGGCTGGGGCAACAGCAGACTTGATTATCAGAGAGAAGATGGGCATTGAAGCTTGTCAGGGACTAAGCGAGGGCTGGTTTCTAGAACAGGATAAAGCCTGGCAATCCATTAGATTGGGGCTTCTGCTAATTATGTCTGCCCAGCAAATGAACTCAAGCTAGAGATTGAGAATTAGGGGGAAGCCCACCAGAAAGACAGTGTAGTCTTCTACCACCCTGTTACAATATAGAAATTTGAAGATGCCAGGATTTTTCTATAAGTCATGGTGTACCCAGGGGCCATCTTAAAATTCATAGTCCAGAGAGAGCACAGTTTATGATGAGAACTATCTACGTAGAGTGATCTCAGGAACTGAACTATATTCAAAATGGGCCAGTGCGCAAAATGAGGGCGTCCATGAGCCTGTTCAACCTTTACTATGAACTAGTATTTATGGACTTTTTGTTGTTGTGGTTAATCCTCACTCGAGAATATTTTTTCCATTGATTTTTAGAGAGAATACAAGAGAGGACGAGAGGGGGAGGGGAGAGAGATAGGCATCAATGTGAGAGACACATCTATTGGTTGTCTCCCAAACGTGTCCCGGCCGGGGCCAAGGGTAGAACTTGGAACCCAGGTATTTGCCCTTGACTGGGAATCAAGCCCACGACTCTTCAGTGCACAGGCCAACACTCTAACCACTGAGTCATGCCAGCCAGGGCTTTATGGACCTCTTGTATGTCAGGCATTATACCATGTAAGCATGGAAGTGACTCATTTTATGCTCACTGCAGTCCTGTGTGGTAGTATTACCACTATTCCCTTCATATTACTGATAGAAAACTGAGACACAGAGAAGTCGAGGAATATGCCCCAAATCACCCAGCCAGTAAGAACAGAAGCTGAAGTTTAAAGCCAGGCAGTCTGACTCCAAAGCAGGGCCAGAAAAACATACTGTTATTGTGATCTCTGTGAGGGTCACCTGTGCAGGGAAATCTGGTCCATGCATACTGCTGAGATACTAACCTCTTTCTATCAGGCAGACAGAAGAAGGTCATTGTCATGCTACTTTCAAGATAGTTGGATGCAGGGAAGGATGCACCAAAGCATTAATCAAGAGTCTGGTGTTTCAGTCCCAGTGTAGCCTCTTGCTGGCTGTATGTCACTGAGTAAATCACTCTCTGACAGTGTAAGAACAATAAGGGTAATAGTACCTGGTCTGCTGACCTCAGAGAGATGTTGTGAGGGTCAAATGAAGCTAAGGTGGAAAAGGGCTTTGAACACTGCCACACAACATGCAAATATAAGGAATGTTTTGATTCTTTCTGAACATGGGCTCTGGAGGCAGCTGCCAAGGGAAGGGTCCAGGAAAGGCCCTGGGGAGGAAGAGGTGAGGAGGGCGGAGCTTGGTGCTGCCCTATTGCTTACCTCCTGTGGTCAGTATTAGCCTTTATTAGATGTGGTTACTGATTGGAGGGGTGCAGGGAGCTGACAACTCTGGGAGAAGGCCTGTGAAAGTTCTGCCATTGGACGACTATGCTAATCTCCCTTCCCCGCAAATCCCTTTATCGTCATGCCTAGGTCTTTGGGACCAGGCCCTAGGGCATCAGCTCCAGCTCAGACTGGGGACCAACCTAATAATGTTAATCAGGGGACTCTAGGGAGCCCTTTGTGGGGACTTGGTGATGCAGCAGTCAAAACACCAGCTGCTATTGCTCTGATCTCAGGTCTTCCTTCCAGGAGGTCAGACTTGCAGAGAGAAGAAAGTATGAGCTTTAGAAACCTGTGAAGGTAAATTTAAACACCAGATCTGCCACTGGGTCAGTTTTAAATAAACAGTGTCAACTTTCTGAATCTCTGTTTGTCTCTTTATCACAATGCATATATAAACAGCTGCTGCAGATCACATTAGTTTGGGGATCCATAGGGGGAGAGGAGGGTGTCTCTGAAAGATGAGTGAAAGTTACCAAAGAGGAAGGGAGATAAGAGAATTTCTGAAGGAAGATATGCAAATGTACATAGCCCATGAACACAGACAACAACGTGGTGAAGGCCAGGGGGTGGGGGCTGGGTGGAGGGGGGGCTAAGAGGAGGATGAGGGAGAACTGTAATAGTGTCAACAATAGAAACACAAGGAAGAAAGAGCTCTGTGAGCAAAGGGAAGCAGAGAGGAGTCCACATAGTGTGTTGAATGAGCAGAAAGAAAGACGTGTAAAGGAATCAAATTAAAAGTGTGCTTCAATGCTGTGATCAACTAAAATAATTCAAATCCTTGGTTTTCTTAGTACTATCCCCATTATCACAAACCTACTCTCCTATGACTGTGAGGTGGTGATACTTCAGCAGAGATTCAGAGGTCTTTGCCCTGTTAAGCTGAATGTTGGCTGCATGTCCTTATAGATTCTGCACTGCTTTAGAGTCAAGAACTGGTAGAAGAGCTTAAGAATCATGGGCCGCCCTGGCCGGTTTGGCTCAGTGGTTAGAGCATCGGCCTGCGGTCCAGAGAGACCCAGGTTCGGTTCCCGCTAAGGGCATGTATCTCATACCTCGGTTGCAGTTTGTCCCCGGCCCTGGTTGGGTTGTGTGGATGGCGACCACTCGATGTGTCCCTTTCACATCGATATTTCTCTCTCTCTCTCTCCCTCCCACTCTATATGAACAAAGTATCGAAAAATGTACTTGGGTGAGGATAAAAAAAAAAAAAAAGAATCATGGGCCAAGCATTTGACTTCGACCAAGAATTTAAAAACCAAGTACTGCTATGGCCAATTTTGCTCAGTGTTTAGAGCATCGGCCCACGAACCAAAGAATCTCAAGTTCTATTCCGGTCAAGGGCACGTACCTCGGTTGCAGTTTGATCCCAAGCCCTGGTCAGGGTCGTGCGGGAGGCAACCAGTCTATGTGTCTCTCTCACATCAATGTTTCTGTCTCTTCCTCTTAAAAAAAAAACAAATACTATACATCTTGAGAAGAAATAACTGCCCTTGCTATATTAGCAGCCAAGGAACAAAGATTAACTAAGAGCTTCCTGCACAAAGTATGTCAGCCTCCAAGCCACCCCACCACTGGAGGGCTTGAAGACTCTCAGATGAGCATGTGCAGCTGGTAGGAAATGAGCTGAAGTCCCAGCACCATGCCATTATCTGCAGGTGCACTGAGAGCAGCAATTAAGCCAATGACACAGGGTTTTGAGAAGGGAAGAAGGGTTTTGAGAAAGAATTTCATTGTGAAACCAAGCTCCACATCTGATTGCTGAATGCAGAAGAAAAGGAGAGAGTCCTTGATATGAACAAATAAACTCTACTGTTTTCCACAGGGTATAATATCCCAGCATACATATCAACTTATTTTTAGGGGCAGGTTTCAGCAAATATCTATACAAAACTGGGAACAAAGCATCTCAAACTTACAAATTTCAAATAGAAAGCATCTAATTTAGCCTGGATGAATACAACTTTTCAGTCCCCAAAGCAATTTGTTTCTTGTGGAGATTGCCTCATGAATTAATAATGTTCTGGAAACTATGGTTTTATTACATCTCAGATATTTAATGAGACATCAGACACAAGATAGGTACAATGTGTTTTTCTTTTCTACTTTGGTTATGCTATCAAGGAACCAAAAACAGTACTGGGAGATATGAAATGACAAGCTGGGGAGTAGGTGATACTTGCCCTGTGCCTTTAACTTCCATATTATTTTTGGTCTCAGCCTGGGTGTTTATCCACAACCAGTTTGCTCCCCTGAAACCACTGTCTCTGGTGCCGGGGTCTTGGCTTCCTTTACACTACTTTTGTTTCTTCCTCATGGGCCCAAAATGTAGTTTTGTTTTGTTTTTTAAGTTTTTATTTTTATTTTTATTGTTTTTTAGAGAGAGAGGAAGGGAGAGGGAGAGAGAGAAAGGAACTTCAATCTGAGAGTGAAACATCTCTCTGCTTCCTGCAAACTTCTTACAGGGGATTTACCCTGCAACCCAGGCATGTGCCCTGACCAAGAATAGAACCAGCAACATTTCAGTGCACGGGATGACACTCAACCAACTAAGCCACTCCGGCCAGGGCCAAAAATGTAGTTTTTAGGCTTTGTCACCCCACTCATTAATGCACAAGGGGTCTAGGTCTTCACACAGTGTGCCTTAGAACATATTGATTGACAGGCTGCCTACATCACAACCATGCAGCACAGCTCTGCACAGACACTTCTCTAGGGCTCGGTTTTTATGAGGTAGTGTGAAGGTAACCTGAACATGTGAGTCAGACTTGGTTTCAAATCCCAGCTCAGTCATTTTCAAGTCATGTGACCTTTGACAAGCTCCATAGTCTCTCTGAGACTATTTTGACTTCTGTCAAATGGAGAAAATGATTCCCACTTTACAGGATTGTTGTAAGACTTCCATAATAGCACATAAATAAATCATCATGTACAAAGCCTGGCATAGAGTCGTTTTTGTTAAACATGAGTTATCACTGCAAACTAATAAGTCCTATTTCCTTTTCTTCCCACTCAATAAAGGGTTTGATGTTTCTGAAGATTAAGGTTTATAAAACAATTTATATAAAATTTTTATGTTGTAAAGGTGGTTATGACTGCTTACATTAATTTAGTATTTTATTTTTTATGATTCTGACCCAGATATTATTACTTGCATCCTATGCAATCTTTTAAGAGAATTACACACATCCACAGTCATCCCATTTGAGAGATCTGGAAACTGAGGCCCAGGGCACGGAAGCAACGTGTTCAAGGCCACACAGCTGATTTGGGTTAGAGCCAGGGCTGGATCTCCAGGCTTCTGAATCCTTATCTGTCATACTATCTTACCTAGTTTAGGGAACTCAAATGTCCTGTTCCTAGAAAGCAGCACATGGCCTTTTCATGCCAAGTTCCTGGAACATAGGAGATGCTCAACAAACCTTTAATGAGTGAAAGCCTATCCTTTCTGGAAGCATCAATAATGAACAGAAACAAGAAATAGTTTCTGGATTATTAGGCCAGAAAGTTCCATTGCCACCCAAACAGCCTTGCAGAAAGAGGGCAAGCTGAACCAAGCACAGCCCATCTCCCAGATCCAAAAGCTAATCCATGTCCACTGTCCTTCCTGCACATGCATTATCCTTTCTTTCCTGACGCTCTCCCCTGCAATTGGTGAGCTACAGTTTCATCTGCCAGAGTCATTAAAAGGTTCCCAACCTATGGCAGGCACATTGAAAGAGAACATCAGAAACATGGCAGGATTTCCGAAAGGGAAAACATATTTCAAAGTCATCTTTCATTCTATATTTTCTGTACCCTCTGGGCTAGCAGCAATTCCAATGCCTCGGGGAGCCTTTTCACTCATTTACAAGATCTGAAACACTGAACAGAGCTCTTCCGTTAAGAGTAGTGCCTAGTGGGCCTGTCAGTCATTTCTGTGAACAAGAAACTTGACTCCAGCCAGAAGCATATGGACAGGCACTACGTCAGCCTGACTTCGGCTCTGCCTGCTTGCCTGAGGTTAAACATGAAATACTGCCTGTGGGTGTATTTCTCCAGAAGAGACTGTCAAATCCATGTCTCTATAGGTCAAGGCCTTCATCCAAAAACACAGCCTGATTCTTTTGGAAACATTTTGAATACCTGGCTCCCTTGTTAACATCGCTTTGTGGCATGCAGTAAGCAAACTTTCTACCATGCTCAGTGCCTGCAGGGTTCAAATATATCACCCAGAGTCTAAATACCTGGAGCTGTTTCTGTTTCTCACATCCTGGGACTGTCTAATGTAATCTAGTCTTATATAAAATACTACTCAATTTGGTGACATCTCATGGGTCTTCCCAGTCCTTTAAGTTACATAGTATTAAACCACTAAAAAATTAAGTTATTATGAAATTGAACCATATTTTATCTCATCTCATAACCAAATTCTCTATCTAATAAAAAACTGGCCCTGAGGTTTTTTTCCTATGCTAGACCATCTAAAATACGAGAGACAGAATAACTTTAACGTGTAACAATTCTAGGAGATGACAGTGAATTTCTACTATCCATTATAAAAATTACACTCCTGCCCTGGCTGGTTTGGCCCAGTGGTTAGAGTGTTGGCACATGGCCTGAAGGGTCTCAGGCTCGATTCCTGGCCAAGGGCACATACTTGGGTTTCGGGTTTTGTCCCCTACCTTGGTTGGGGTCGTGCAGGAGGCAGCCAATCGATGTGTCTCTCTCACATTGATGTTTCTTTCTCTCTCTCTCCCTTCCACTCTATCTAAAATCAATGAAAAAGTATCCTTGGGTGAGGAAGAAAGAAAGAAAGAAAGAAAGAAAGAAAGAAAGAAAGAAAGAAAGAAAGAAAGAAAGAAAGGAAGGAAGGAAGGAAGGAAGGAAGGAAGGAAGGAAGGAAGGAAGGAAGGAAGGAAGAAAGACACCCCTTAGTTTTTTTGCATCCAAGGAAGGGACCAGGGCAAGAGGAGAAAGAAGCAAACCCAGGCCTTCCTCCCTGTGTCTTTGCCTCCTTAAAATTCCCAGAAGCTGTGGCATCTTGTTGGCTCCAGCTCTGCCAAACATGCCTGCAGGGGTCCAGATTCCCATGACTGAGCCTGGCTCCCCGCCCTCCCTTTGAACCCTCAGTCTAGTGGTTACTCTGTAGGTTGCCATGCCATCACCTGCTTGTTTCTTAGCTTTTCCATTCATTTTAATATATTCCTTCTCTTTCAAATACTGAGACTGGGTTTCTAGTCTCCTTGTTGGGCCTCGATGCACACCATAATGTCCTTTGCTCCTTCTACAAAACACTATGTGCACATGGAAATGAGAGTCAGCCACACCTGGTCCAAATTATAACTGCTTCTGCTGGAATAAGGAAGCCTACGACTGAGTCTTCAGTTTCCTGGTTAACTATAACTCATCTTACAGGATTATTGTGGGGGTTAAATGAGAATATTAACACATATAAATCCCCAGTGCACAGTGTCCAGTAAATGCTAGCTTTATTTCTCCAAACTCAGGTCTTGTTACCATGGATAGAATACTTACATTTCATTCACTCAACTTTCAATATATTTTTCTATGTAAAATTGTCTAATTCCTACATCAGTGCCTCAACTGGATCATTTACTGTTCTAAAATCCCTCCCCTCTTTTCTCCAACCCTTGCTATGAACTTCTTCAAACCTCCTTGCCTTCTTAAATGAATTATATTTCTTTCTCATGATTCATTCACGCTATACATCCAGGGATTCAAGATGTACCAGGTCACTCTGCCCTTCTGCAACATTTTTAAGTGACTAATATCACCTTGTTTTGTGCATATCAGGTGTCATTTTGAGTAAATCTCTTGAGGATCAGAACTATAGTTACTATTAATATTCCCTAACTCATACATATATACATTAGATACTTCTACCCCCCCCCCCCAAGAAGAAACGTTCAAAGAAAGGAAAAAAAATGATGCTAGTTATTGAGTAAGATAAATATATAATCAGGAGATTAGTGTTTGCTACAGTTTTGTTCCATGAAATAAAAACCGAAGATGGAAAGATTCCAGGTGCTGACAAGTACTACACCAGGTGGATGCCACAGAATCGCATGTAAGCACGGCCCCTCTCAGAGGTGCTGATTGTCTAGTGGCGAGCACAACTCACTGCCATGCTCAAGCATACAGCGGTGTGTGTGTGAGAGCAGTGATAACAGAGAAGACGCAAACAGGGTCCCCAGTCCTCAGGTGACTTTGATAAATACAGACATCCTTTAGACAGCACCTGGCTCTTTCCATTATCTATTAGATCGATAGCAAAACAACCTGAAAACATGAAATATTACAACGTATAGAGGTAATTTGTGTTGGTAACCTCCTAACATCATAAGCAAGAGAAAAACCTGACAAAAAGCGCTCTTGACATAGCAGGAAATAGTCGTCAAAAGTTCCTTAAACTTTACCATATGTTAAGTCTCATCCCTGCCCACAATGTTCACAGCCAAAATATATATTAAACAAATCACTATATTAAAATTAAGGGGGGGGGGTATATTTCCAAAAAAGACATTTTCTGGTAAAAAAAAAAAAAAAGTTAACTCTTTAAAGTCTTGGCATCAAAGGTACAATGTTCAGTTATGAGAAAGATATGTTTTCATGGAAAAATCTCCTTCCTTTCCTTCATTTGTTTACATAGTATCGAGCCCTAATGGCATTCCAAGTATTTTTCTAGGCACTGGAAAAGATGGATAAAACACAGTTCTTCCCCAAAAGGAGAGAAGCCCTCCCTATCCTAGCAAATGCTAAATAAATACTGTGGAGAAAAGTCAAAATATATAATATACACTTAAACTTCACATAGAATTAAAAAAAAAAAAAAAAACCAAGGTCAAAGCTCTTCTTTTGTTAATTTAAAAATTTACCAATGTCTTAGTTTGCTAGGGCTGTCATAACAAAATGTTGCAGACTGGGTGGCTTAAACGGTAGAAATGTATACTCTCCTGATTCTGGATGGTGCCAGGTGGGTTTGTTTCTCCTGAGGCCTCTCTCTTAGGCTTGCAGGCAGCTGCCCTCTTTGTACAAATGCCTTCCTGTTATCTCTTCCTCTTTTTATAAGGACACCTGTCATGTTGTATTAGGGCCCCGCCCTCTTGACCTCATTTAACTTTAGTTAACTCTTAAAGGCCTTGTCTCCAAATACAGTCATAGTCTAAGGTATTCAGGGCAAGGGCTTCTATATATAAATTTTTTGGTGTGGGGGGGGCACAATTCAGTTCATGATATTAGTTGAAATAATTCTGTTAAATCTTCATTTTCTAAAAGTGCAGAACGTTATTAAAAAAAAAAAGCACAGGGTGTCAAACCCATGGTTTCTCCTGGCATGTGGCAAGACACTGCTTCCACTGAATGAGTGTCTCCAATGAGCATCTCTCACGAGTATCAGGCATCATGAGTATCTCTAAAGTTATGTCTGTTCCTAATAGCCTGAATTTTTAAACAACTCAGTTGCAACATGCACAAACTATGCGGTAGAAGCCTCACTCTCCATTTATATAAGCATTATATTTTTCCCGATTGTACAACTAATCCTTAAAAAGAATTCACCTAGAGAATCATACATAAAAATGTCCTTTACAGACAACATGCTAATCCAATGGCCCTAAATCTTCAGGATGGCTCAGTGAAGTACCCAGTTAGTTGCGTGGGCCAGTCCCTGCCCTAATACTCACATTCTGAAAGATTTAGCAGAAACGTTTCTCTTAGCTGTTCTACAACTAGAAAGGCCTCTGCTTAACAATCAATATTAATAGCATCATATCATCCTTCAAAGGGCTTCGTACATCCAGGCTCTTCAGATGTGTAGCTATATATAATTTAGTGAACAAAAATAACACAAATATAAGTTCTTGTGTGTAGTAGGTTTTTCTTCAGTTAATAATCAGAAGCCCTATTCCCTCTGCTGAAAATGCCTGTCCTATTGCATTCTCCTGGAGAAAAGTCCTTCACATAAGATCAGCTTAGATGTGATCCTGACCCCTTCTGTGCCCCACATCTCCACCACAGTGTACTCACTGCACATTTTTAGAAGTCACTCTGACCCTGACCCTCTCCTTCATGGACTATGAGAGCCTCAAAAGCAAAAGTGACAGTATATTATCTCTGAACAGTTTCTAGATGTACTTCGTTAGCTACACAGGAATCAAATAAGCCCGGACTTGAATTTCTTAATCTGTAAAATATGGAATAAAACCTCCCTCACTATGCTGTTAAATAGATTAGAGATCCGATATGTAAAATACTAGTGCAGTGGCTGGCATGGAGCAATTACTCAAGAAATGGTGGTTCTTTTAGCTAGATTTCTCAGCTTTCAGAACTCTTTGTAATGACTGTGTATAGATGTACGGATATAGATGTGAAATGAGAAAGTGCTTACATCAGAATAAAAGATGTGCATAAACTCCTAGTAAATATAAAATGATCATTTAATGACTTTACCAGTACTTCTAGAGATAGAAGGTCTGAGATGTCTTTTTATCCATCCTCCTGAGGTAGGATCAACATCCAGAATGGGAGATAATAAAGCAAGATTTGATTTCAGATCCTTTGATTTCATTAATGAACGTGTCCACTGAGAAACAGTGTTTCAGCAAGAAATAGCATATGAGATATACTGTAGAATCACCCCTTCTCCTCAATAGTATATTTAACTTTAGCAGCTGCTGAGTCAAGGATAATGAGGACAGGATGGACATGACTTACTTTACTGGTATTAAATAGAAGCATAAGAATGAAAAGCTCCCTAGGTAACTGTTGTGCATTTAAAGAGTTAAGTTCTTCAGTATGAGAATCCTTAACATCACCTTTCTTGTAATGAATTCTATTTTCCCCATCTTCCATACTTATACTATGGAAATGAAGAAGAGGTTTGGCAACTCTCTTAGGATTGGTCATATACCAGTTGTCTCATCTTTATAGCCATAAGAGCAAAATTTTGGCACTAACATGATAATACCTAGTTCAATAGAAGGTAGCAGAAATGAATAGCTAAGCAAGTATGTGTGGGCACCCCCACCACTACATAATTAAGTTAGTGGGGATAAGAAGACATAAATAATTCCAAACTTTGAATAGAAGCATGTAAATAACTCTCAGAAAATATACTGCATGGATTAGGAGTATGTTAAAATGCAAGTATATTAAACAAAACACAAAGACAACAAAGAGAGGAATCTTTGCAGTGCATCTATTCCTTCTTGCTCTCTCTCCTTAGTTCAATTATCAAGAAAATTTACTATGGCCACCTTTCCATCCCTGCTCTCATTGAAAACAAGAGAGAACACGGGAAATTAATTTAAAAGTCCATTTCTTTCTAAGGACCTATGTAGCATTTAAAGACAGCTGTTTATTGAATAATTATTATGTGTCCAGTTGTGTGAGCTGGGTGTTATCATTTCTACCTTTTTCATTGAAGGAAACTCTATCAGAGAGGTCACATGATTTATCCCAAATCACACACCTAATGAAGAAGCAGAGATGGTTATTCCAACTCACGTTTATCTTATTCCACAGCCCATGGATTCAACCACTATACTCATTGACACTGAGAGTCAATGAAGCTGACAGATGTCATTGTAAGCGTGGTTTATATAATGCATTCCCTTCACATGACAATCCATATAATTCTTATTATATGAAATAGTTTTTGGTGACATAACAAGAAAATGTTGTTCATATTCCCCAGGAAAGTTTTCCAAAGCTCTGCTCCTTTAAAAAAATAATGTTCTGCTCTCTTACCCTTAACAATTTTCCAAATGTATAAATCCCATTCATCTTATTGGGTCCAACTCAAATGCCACTTCCTGTTTTAAGCTCTGCATAATACTCTCCAGTTGGAAGTAATTCCTCATGCTTTTGAAATCTCACCCTTTTACAACACCACATACTGCCTCTGTTTTTAATACAAAGACTTCTCCCCAACTAGGCTGCAAGTGTCCTGATGTGGTCTGTGCCCAAATCTTATCTGCAGCTCTGTGCTCACAAAGTATTTATAAGTGTTTAGAGCTGGCAACAGCTTAGACAAAATATAAACTTATTTACTAAAATTCTACTTTGAGGTACCTGTGTAAGTAGGAATATGAATGACCTATGAAAACATAAATATGTTAAACAAATATAAAGAAACATAGTAGAAAATTATTTAATAATTAGAAAACAAACTATATTAAAACACTTAATGTATACTTCTTCACATTGCTCGGTAATTACAAATCATTATAACATATTCATTAAAGTATGCCTTTGGGTATCACTATTTGTCAAAAACATAATTTTATTTCTTATATACTAGAATTTAGAAATAGAATAATAGCCTGTTCTATGTTTTTATTCATTCAGCTTATCTTTTCCTTCTAGTTTAAATGGGTGTAATTAACAATATTGGCAACCAATAACATTAAAATTACATGTATACACATATTACTTTCATAGCAATAATACACCTGTTTTATAGGTTCCCAACATCCACATATATGCACCAAACACAAAAGCTTCTACAAAATTAACAGAAAATGTTTTGTATGTGTGTATTTGCCATATGCATATACATGTATATCGTGTAGAAAGTTTTGAGAATTGGGTAGTTATTATTAAATGTCACCACTAACTGAAGGAGGAAATTTATTTGGAAATCCAATCAATTTAGTATGTCATACGAAATCATCCAATACCTCAGTTCTGCCTCCCTTTCCAGACTCTTTTTCTATAACTTCCTTCTTCCCCAGTATGCAATGATATTAGTGCAGCAAATTCCTGATGTTCCCTAAACATGCCATTCTCTCCACATGCAGTGCTTTTCACAGACATCCTCTGGTACTTGTTGCATGTTCCTCTCCACCACCAGACCACAAACCATTCTGTTAGCCGCAGAGATTAGCAACATGTTCAGCTCGCAGTGCCTGTGGGTACTCACAGATGAATTAATAAATATGAACCTGCTTAGAATTCTCAAGACTCAGGGCTCAGTTCGTAACAAACCACCTCCTTTTCCTTTTCGACATCCCAGTCTTTTAAACAAGTTTTAACTTTCATGCGTTATGCTATACATATTACTTTTCCAACTGTAAAATTACAACTATCTCTATAATTAGTTGTAATTAGCCATTAAATGAGTTACTTTGAAAATTCTGACAATATGTATCTGTTCATTACAGCCCTCCTAGGAGTTGAAAATGCAGAGTGATTCACTTTGTTGCCTATAATCACAGAGCCTCAATTCTGTCTCTGCTCTAACAACCCCCCTTCTCCAGTTTATACCAGGTATATTTCTTTAGATTTCATTTAGAGTTTTTAAAATCTGGCTATAAACACATTCATTTGAAACCAGTTTGCTTTTTGGCCCAGGTCAATTGTATGGTTAAATAAACAAATTAAACATAAATGAAAGATTTATAATGGGTAATTTAAATTCAAATTAAACATTTATTAGTAACCATTGAAGTATGAAACTAAGCAAGAAGCTTTCATATTCATCTGGGTTCTTAACAGGCTTCACTGGTCTCTACATTTGATATAGTGCCTGAAACCACCTGAAATTTTACACAGAATTTTGTGATATGGTGCACGATAATAACAATCATAGTTAACATTTATTGAGGATGCACGATTTGACAGGTACTAAGCTAATCAGTTTACGCTTATCTCATTTAATTTGCACTGCAACAAAATGAGGAAATTGAGACCTAAAGAAGTTATATAGTCCTAGCCGGTTTTGCTCAGCAGTTAGAGCATCAGCCTTCTAACCGAAGGGTCACAGGTTCGATTCCCGGTCAAGGACACATGCCTAGGTTGCAGGTTCAATCCCTGGCCCCTGTTGGGGTTGTGTGGGAGGCAACAGATCGTCATGTCTCTTTCACATCGATGCTTCTCTCTCTCTTTCTCTCTCTCTGTCTCTCTCTTTCTCCCCCCCCCCTCCTTCCCACCTTTCCACTCTCTCTGAAAACCAATGAAAAAATATCTTAGGATTAACAACAACAACAACAAAATTATATAAATTACCACACACTTAGTAAGTGTCTAAACTGGGATATTTACCCAGATCGGTTTGACTCCAGAACCTATGTTCCTAACCCAATTGCCTCTATTTTCTAGGGAAGTGGCCATAGCTTTCTTTAGTTTCTCAAAAGGTCTGTGAGTAAAAAAGTTTTAAGAATGTCTTGTAAGTATTCACTTAGTCAATTTTCAAAACATCTTGTTAGGTGGTATTACTATCTCCACTAATTGATGTGAAAATTAAGACAAACATATAATTTACATGCTTGCAGACTTGAAACATTTTAATACAATCTCTCTTTCTAGCACAAGGACTGTTTTTCTTGGTTGTTTTTGTGATTAATATTTAGGTACAGCCACGCCAGCAGCTGGCATTACTCTGCTGCTGGCTCGGCCCATCAGGACCCTCTGAAGCCTGTCACCTAATACCGTGGCATGAAGGCCAAACTAGAGATCTTGTGGCTAATCTGAGGCACATAAGAGGATTCCACAACTTGAAATTCACTCTGAACTATAATTTTCCCTGCCATATTTTTACACTAATCTCATAGCTGATCTTCCTGCCACCAGTGTCTCCAAAGCAGCACATCCATGTTCCACATGTTTAAAAAAATCATTAGCATTCTTTCTAAAAACAAGGTTAGGCACTCTCAATGTCAAAGAACTCCACTGGCTTTAACCACCTGCAGGATAACCCAAACTCCTGCACATGCCTTCCGCAATCTGACCTTCACCCCCCTCTCCATGTTCTTTTCCCACCCCTTCCCTTTGCGATTCTTGCCATATGGATCTTTGTATCATTCCCAGTGAGTTCACAGTTCAGAACTCTTCCAGAATGGCCTTCATGACGATGCCCTGGGAAGACTGTGATTCATTCTTCAACACTAAGTTCAGGACTTTCCCTCTGTGACTTCCCAAAACTAGAAATTCAAGTTAACTCTTTTCTATGCTCATACAGCCCTTTCATTTATGGCCCCGTGACTGATGCACTTGTCATACCATACGTAATTTCTTTCAAGTTCATTGTTTCAAATAGACCACAGGACTATTAAGGGCATAATTGTCTCTTATTCATTTCTGCATCAAATCATTAATAATTGTTACTGCCCATCACAAAGTAGGAGCCAAACAAATATTAGAGAAAGAAAGAAAAATAAAAGGGAAGGAAACTTGATATTATTATCAAGACTGAGATTGCCTGGCCGGGGTGGCTCAGTGGTTGTGTGTTGACCCATGCACTAAGAGGTCACTGGTTTGATTCCTGGTTAGGGCACATGCCCAGGTTGTAGGCCAAATCCCCAGTGGGAGGCATGCAGGAGGCGGCCAATCAATGTTCTCTCTAATCAATATTTCTATCTCTCTCCCTCCCTTCCTCTCTCTCTAAAATCAATCAATCAATCAATAAAAAAAGACTGAGATCACCTTAGCCATTGATATGTGTGTTCTCTTCAAGAAAACAATCCCTTCTAAAACAGCTATAGTTATGCTGTGATACTATGTTGTAAAGACACAAGACACCATGAAAGTACATCATTGAATGTCCAACAGAAAATGTTCATGTCAGCACTTGAATAAGTCAATTTTAGGCCTAGAAACTTGAGTGATAAGCTTTGCAATTATTACTTATAAGAAAATGCACTGTAGACATACAATATTTCTATTTTCTAGGTGTTTCAACATTAACAGTCTCATTGAATTTATGTAATATCCACATTGCTCCAAGGCAGGTATATATTTATTTTTTATGTATTTATTTTTGTGATTAAGAAACAAAGGCATACTGACAGAATGACAATACTTGCCTCATTCCTTCCCTCTGTAGATCTATGACATGAATTCAATAAATGTTTTTCTGACCCACTTTATCAAAAAATAAGCCATAATTATAACAACTCTCCTTCCAAAAACCTTTAAATAAGGGCAGTGAATATCCCTGGGCCTGTCACCTGATTTTTATCTCTTTACTGGATCCTTTTCTATTTCAATTTTTAGACAATAAAAATCAGATACTAATTCAGAATCAATTATGTCCAAATATGGGTTTTAATACAGAGTGGGATAATATAAATAAAACTCCAGGAGAGCAGATGGATTTAGTTATTGTTAAGTTAGAAATACTTTCCAAGAACATCTTGTATATTCCAAATAATCTTTTGTATGCAATTTTTTCAGCAGTTAATATCCATACACATGTTAAATTACTCACATGATTGCTCCTGGTCTTTAGGGTACCTTCTAACACATTGATGCCATTATGCACGTGAACAAATTTCTTACTGGTGAACAAGGGCTTCTACTGAGATAAAATAAATTCAGCTTCAAAAAAATGGTTGCTCTTTTTTGTTTTGTTTTGTTATGTTTTGTTTAAAACCACAATGCCACCTTTTCTGAGAGGCTGTTGAGCTCCTAGCCTTCATCACAGTCCTGCAGAGTAGGCATTATCTGACCCATTTTACAGAGGAGGAAACTGAGTTCACAGAAGCTAAGTGACCTACTCAAGACTGCACCACTAGCAAAGATACCATTTGAACCTTGAGCTTATAGCTTCAAATCATTCTGTTCAACTTAAACTGTTTTGTGTGGGTTTTATGGTTGCAAACACAATATGGAAGCATCTCTGAATCATAATAAACCAGAAATTTCCAATTTGAGAATATCATATTTAGAGTATGTAATATATGCACCCCCAAGTTAAAGGTAGCATGTACATTTTAAAAGTTACAGACAGAATTACAGAAGAAATACAATGAAAATAACAAGCCTATCAAAAATTATAATAGCTTTGTCAGACCGGTATGAGAATTCAACTTTTAGCATGAAATAGTTTGTGACAAGCATTTTAAAAATATAGTCTTTAACTTGGGCTATAATCATAACAAAATCTTTAAAATTTGCTTCACACTGTGAATGGTACTACTGGAGAAGAGGAATACATCTCTGCTTATTATTTACTCTCAGTGTAATAAGGAAGATCAAAACAAGTTATTTATTAAATAATTAACTTACATTGAGCAATACATGTAGGTGTTTTGAACATACAGAGACTGATAAGATATTAACATTGTCCTCAAACAGACTGTAGCTTAGTGTGTGTTATTATTATTGTTTTTTTGAAATAGAGTGTTTTTCCCTATTCCAGGGTGACTGTTCCATAAATACTGCTTTTCAAAAACCTCCTACAAGTTTTCAAAAGAGATCTTCATCCATTTTCCATTGATAAACATGCTTCAATGCTCTATCATGAGCCAGTTTACACACTATGTGCAGGGAACACAAAAATGATGAAGATAAGGTCTAGGAAGAATTTACAGTCTGGTGGACACACAGTCAGGAAACCAAGCAGGACTGTAATAACATAAGGCAATGTGTGCTGTCAGAACAATGAAGGCTGGGCTATTTGTTGTATTAGTTATTGACGCACAGGTTTTGAGCCTTTACTGTGTGTCATTCACTGTGCCAAGCACTAACATATGTTGTCGCGTTTGATCTCCACATAATCCCATTAGAAAATTCTATTAGTCACAAAAACTTAAAGATAAAAAAGAAGTATAGAGAAGTTGAGTCATTTGTCCAAGGTCATAGGGAGTAAGGATGTAAATCCAGGCAGTCAGCCTACTGAATGCATACTCTTGACCTTGACCTATGACTGTAGTACAGAAAAAGGAGTTTCTAACTTTGAAAGGGAGGAGCTCAGAGTGTCTGAAATGCCTTCTGAGCCAAATCTGAAAGGTAAGTAGGATCTGCCAGGCAGACAGGGGAGTTGAGGAGAAAGGGAACAGAATCAGTAGTGACAAAACGGAGGAAACAATAAATACAAAGTCATGGAAACAAAAACAAGAGAAAATGTCACTTGTTGAGTGGACACAAGGCACTTTGTTGTGTCAAGGGTGTAGAACACCTATAGAGGAAGAGATGAGAAATAATATTATGGACCCTAAATGTGGGACATCTTAGCATGTGTCATACAAAATATGTAAATACTATTCCATCTAGTCCTCAAAACAACCAAGTGAAATAGATACTATTCTTTTCCTAATTTTACATGCAAAGAAACTGAGGCATAAAGAGATTAACTTGCCTAAACATATAACAGAGCTAGAATTTATGAGCAAGCCTGTTGATTCTGGAGCCCGAGTTCTTAACTTCTAAGCTAAGAGGCAGGCACCAGACTATAAAGACTTATAGCTCATGACTAAGGACTTCAGAGGGTTTTTTGTTTGTTTGGTTGATTGGTTGGTTGGTTGGTTTTTTTTTCTATAGTCAATATGGAGGCTTTTAATCAGAGAAGTCCAAATTTCTATTTTAGAAAATTGCCTCTGGTTATAGCATGAAGAAAAGAGAAGAGATTTAAAGCAGGAGTTCAGTCAAAAAGTAAAGGCAGTTCAGGTAAGAGAAGGTGAGCATCTAAACTGGGTCAGTGACTATGGAGATAAATAGAAGGGAAGAAGGAGTCAAAATATTAATGAGAGCAAATCAGCAAAACTATATACTTGGATAGACTTCAGGGGTAAGAGAAATAGAAGAGCTGAGCATAATTTCCAAACATTTAGCTTGGGCAATGGGAGAGATAAAAATTATTTTTCCCCGTTTGTGTTTATAGGGCAAACAAAAGCATTATAGGAGCTGCAGAAAAGATACAGGAAATCTAACCAGTTATTATGTTTTTGTTTCAAATACTGGAAGGGACCATTGCTGGGATGGAACAAGGCACTATTTTCTGTGATTTTGTGACTACAGCTAGAGTCTCTGAGGCAACAGAATCTCAAAGAATCTAGTATGACAAGCCAACATTTTATGGAATAAGCCTCTTCATTCCTGGCCTAATTGGTATCCCCAGCTTTTCTAGGTATAGGCACATTTTGAATACAAAACAGGTAAAATTGGTTTTAATCAAATTGGGCTATAATTATTCAGATTTATAAAATGCAATCAGACAATGATTATTTATTTAAAAAACAACAATTTTGTTAGAAAAAATGCACAGCCCAGCTGGTGTGGCTCAGTAGATGAGCCTCTATCCATGCACCAAGGGGTCACCAGTTCAATTCCTGGTCAGGGCACATGCCCAGGTTGTGGGCCAAATCCCCAGGGGCATGCAGGAGGCAGCCAATTGATGTTCTCTCTCATCAATGTTTCTATCTCTCCCTTTCCCTTTTTCTCTCTCTCAAATCAATAAAGAAAAAAAAATTAAATGTACAATTGTCTTTGTATAGCTTTTCCAGTGCAATTAAATGGATTTGAAACAAAATATATCTCTAAGGCATGTATGTTAACACAAGCAGGGTGTCAGATGATTTTTATGTGTTCTATCATTTAATTATTATAACAGTTCCATGAATTGGTACTACTATTACCTCCATTTAAATAATAAAACCAAGGCTTAAAAAATGTATTTGTTCAAAATACTTTGAAGAAGAGTGAATATCCAAACTCAAACTATTCTGCTCTGTAGTGTATGTTGTTGTCAGATGTTTTTCAATTTTCCTTTTTGAAGTATGTTCACGATAACTTAGAGTGCAAATTAATCAAATACAACATATATTTGTTTTCCACTATAAAGAGCAAAGTGTTTAGTCATGATGTCCTTTAATAGAAACAAAATTACTTTTTGTACTCCTAGATTTTACCAGTGAATTGCTTTGCAAGTGAAATTTTCATTCAATTAGTTATTTTATTTAATGTCTATCATCAAAGAAACATGCATCAGTATAACGTTAGACGTATTTCATTTGTAATTCTTAATTACTCTAAATATATCAGGGGATTCAATCTGCCTTATGAAAAATAAACAGTAGTGCTTGAGCAAGACCTTTTCTTGTAACTCATGAAAGAGGTGATACAAAAGTATTACCAAGATAGAAAGCCGAATAGTGAGATAAAGCCATCTAGTGCAGACTTTTAAATTCATCATGCGTTCCTTTCATATACAAAATTGATTCACTTTCTCTGTTTCTGATGTCAGACTACATGCATCAGAGCAAAACAATACAGTAGATTTTAAATTGAGTCCACAAATAAGAAAACGAAGGCCCAATGAGATTAAGATATTCCTTTCAGGCCATACAGGAATCAATGACAAAGCAAAGATTCAAATTTTGGTCATTTAGATAACAAAACACAATAGGTTTTTTAAATTATAAGTAATTGTAAAAGACAGTCCAATTTTATTTTAGAATCTACTTTCTCATATGTTATGGGTGTTTAGATGCTACTCTATGTTTATAACATATACAATTGTTCTTTATAGTATGTATCCCAGATACATATATAAAATAATTAAATGTTCTTCTAAAGTAATCAGTGAGATATCTGGAATTAATAACATAAATAAGAATACTTTTAAATGTATTCTGCTTTAAAAAGAAGGACACAGTTAATTTCTAAACGTCAACTGAAAATGCCCTGTGTTTTTTGTTCTGCAATAATCCATCACTGTTAAATTCCTTTAGGACATTTTAGATAGTTCCAAAAATACCTTGTTATTCAGACATTAAAAATAAAATGTCATTTCCTCATATGCATAGTATGGAATAGTCATCAATCTTTGCTATACTGCTATTTTTATAACACAGAGTCAGTCATCTTCTTAAGGATAAAATCCCATGGTCTGGTGCCACTACAGTGTACACTCTCTCGCTACCACCTCTGTGCCCACCGCCTCTCTCCTCCATCCCTTTGCCATCTCACCACTCAGCACTCAGAATCCCCAAGTTCTAGCAGAACTCAGCCGTACCTCTAATCCTAGAGTTCATCTGGGAAAAGTACCAATGGATAGAAGTTGTAGGCAGGCAGCTTGATGTAATGAAAAGCCAAAGACACTGAGATTTGGTTATTATCAACTGTCAGGGCTTGAGCATGTCCCTAAATCTCTCCTAGTGTTTGTGGTGTAGGGATATACTTAGCTTGAAGGGCTAGAGTGAGGCTTGGAAATAATGTTTGTAAAATGCCAGATGCACGGGGGATAGTGTAGTGGCTTCGATTTAATTACTGTTAATCTAAGGAAGCCCTTTCTTTGGCCATTGAAAGTCCTTAGAACAGGTTGAATAGTGACTGATACTAGATTAAAAAAAAAAAAAAAGAAATGATTGTTGGGATCCTTCTAATCTACACTTGAAGAATCCTCACCTGCTCTGGTCTCATCCTAAAGTTCCAGTGTTTAGCTTAAAGTCTGGTACAGAAAAGTTTCTCCAAAACTTCTTCCATCCCACCATCTTCCTCCTCCATCTTCTGCTGGGCTGGGTACTGAGTTGCCACCTTCTTTCTTGTTTAGCATATACAGTTCTAAAGGACTCCTCCCTTCTCCCCACTTTTGTTCTGAGGTAACTGGAAAAGGGACGTCACATATAATGGCCTCCGGAATTCAAGAAAGCAAATCTCATGCACTCATTACAATGGTGAATGGACTCTATTAGAAAAAGTGCATGAACTTGAGTCTGAACAACTTTGGGTCAAATATAAGCCATACACTTCCCAGCCCAATGACATGAGGATTACATATATAAGGCATATGGAATGCCTGGGATAGCTTCCCACAGATACAGTAGGTATATAATATGTAGTAAGTATACAAGAAATGTTACTTTTCTCCATTTACTTTCTTTGCTATTAATTAAAATTAACTCCTAACCCAGTAAGAAATTGAAGTCATTCAAACCTTACAATGTTTATTAAAGACATTACTGTACTTCATAATTAATTGTATCATTTAACATGTGGTGATAGTGTATGTAAGCTAATGATATTTATCCTATTCATCACAGCTTCCTGAGAAAATAATTACTAAACAAAATTTGAAATAAAATATGAGTATCCAGGGAACCCCATGTCAGAATACATAATAAATGCTAAGAGCAAAAAGCAAACTAGGCAACAAAAACCTGTCATATTATCGTGAACATGATAAAAAAATTAATTCTTACTTTGACAGTTTGGGAATTTTTTTTTATAAGATAAGATTTTAAAGAGAAAATTCAGTTATTCTGTGAGAAAAACTGGTCAAATATGTCTAACTAAAATATCAGGAAAATAAAAATGTTCACAAAACCTGATCTCATTTAAATATAATGTCAATAAAAACATGGCCTAGTAACATTATTTATAAGGCATCATAAAGCATCTCAGTTAATATCTTAAAGGCATCTCAGGTAATCATTGTAACAGCTTTCAAAATTGGCATTAATAGCCCTTCATTGTAGAGGACAGAGACTGTGAGTTTTGATGTCTTATTCAAGGTCAGTTTGTGTGTAAGGATGGTATCTGAGTTTGAACCTTGGTCTGCTTTATTCTAAGTCCTCCTCCCTTTGCTTGCACAGTTAATTATTACAGAAGACACACTGGATAACTTCAGCAAGGAAAGGCAGAGGCGCCCATGATGTCAGTCGGCTTTCTAGCGACCCTGACTCCTTGCCCAGCCTTGAGCCTGCAGTCAGCTGAGGCAGCACAGTCTGCAGTCACTGCTTGGTCTCCCACTTACACTTCCGCCAAGACATATGTGTCAGGCTTGGATCCTGGCTAAGCTCCCATCCCTGCTTCTCCATTCTGGCTCTTGAGCTGTAGAACAAAATGCTGTGCACAAGACCAGTCACAGGGCTGGGAGAAGACCACAGGCCTAGGCACAGCCACTTGTGTGGGGCTGTCTTTCCTCCTCTTGGATCCACTCCCAGTCATGGTTGGCCCAAACCTTTTCACTCTTCATAGGCCCCTGTCCCTAAAGCCCTGCTCTGACTCTCAATATGGCATTTTGTCTTTTCTTAAAGATGCAAAATCCCAGGGGGAGAGAAGACTCTACCTCTTCTCATTTTCCTGTCTGCCTGATTTGAATCTCAGCTCCTCTAGATATTTGTTGGTAGCTTTGGTCAGGTCATTTAATCTCTATAATCTCTGGCTTCTATTTTTGAACAAGAGAATTATGGCATTTGCTTCCAAGAGTTATTGCAAAGACAAATGTGTCTAGCATAGTACCTTGCTCAAAATAGCTATTACAGCCGTCATTGTCATTAACACCGCTACAGCATGTTCGGTCCTGTGCGCTTCTTCTCGCTCAGACTGCCTCTTCTTAGTCAATGCTCGACTCTCTTTGACTTTCAGAATGTTAGACCTGGAAGGAATTTTTAAAAATCTTTGAATCACACCCTCCCCCTTTTTGTCCCATTTTACTGATAAGCACACTGAAACCCAGAAAACAGAAGGGGTGCATTCATAGCAAAGCTGGCTCTGGTACTGAAGGCTTACAATTCCTAACGTTGGGTGGTTTCCTTTCCAAGCTCAGCGTCTTCATTGTATTCTCCTTCACTTGACCTTTCGGGCCCATCCATATCACCCTATTTTTCTCCCTTCTTTTCTTAAGGATTCCTCAAATAATACTCAGCTGCGGCCTTTATCCTTCTCTTATCCTCTATCGCCTAAACCACTTGCATTTTAGCTTTCAATTTATTGACTCTATTGGAATTATGCAATAATTTTCCCCCAATCATGACTTTTCTTTTAGACTATATGTCTGCTTTGTTCATCTTGATGGCCCACAGGCGTAGCACAAGGCAAGAACTGAGTATTCAATATGCTTATATATGTTGATTGAATAAGTGAATCATCAGTAACACCAGCTCTCCTATTGAGATTCTCTCCTTTTATTGCTGCAGTACTAAATCATTGAACCTTCTTTTATTTAAATATATATATATATTATTATTCATTTATTTTTGTTACAGATGTTTCTCCTTTTTCCCCCATTGAAACTCTCCTCCACCACCTCCCACCCCGTCCCCAGCTTTGTTGTCTATGTCCATGCTATGCATACAAGCATGTAAGTTCTGTGGTTTATCTCTTCCCTCTCCCACACCCCCTCTTTTAAAGATTGTCAGACTGTATCCTACTTCTATGTCTCCGGGTCTATTTTGTTCATCAGTTTGTTTTGTTCATTATATTCCACAAATAAGTGAAATCATGTGATACTTGTATTTCTCTGTTTGGCTTGTTTCACTTAGGATGATACTTTCCAGGTCCCTCCATATAGTCTCAAAGGATAAGAGATCTTTCTTTCTTACAGCTGCATAGTACTCCATTGTGTATATGTACCACTGCTTTTTTATCCATTCATCTACTGATAGACATTTGGGCTGTTTCCAGATCTTATCTATTGTAAACAGTGCTGCTATGAACATGGGGGTACATATATTCTTTCTGATTGGTGTTTCATGCTTCTTAGGGTATATTCCTAGAAGTGGGATCACTGGGTCAAATGGCAGTCCAATTTTTAATTTTTTGAGGTAACATATTGTTTTCCATAGTGGCTGCACCAGTCTGCTTTAAAATATATTTCTATTGTTTTGTTTTTTTTCTTGTTTTTTTTTTAGAGAGAGAGGAAGGGGGAGAGAGATATAAACATCAACATGAGAGAGATAGATCAATCAGCTGCCTCCTGTAGACCCCCCACTGAGGATAGAGGCTGCAACCTGAACTGTGTTCTGACTGGGAATCAAACCAGGACCTCTCAGTCCATGGGATGATGCTCAATCCACTGAGCCACACTGGTCAGGCCTCTGAGTCTTCTTTATTAAATTTCTTTTACTCTCCACCTCCCATAGCAGGAATTTTCAGTCTTCTGGTTGTCTTCCAACGCTCCCCTTCTAACAGTGTGAACGATGGCTGATGCTCCAGCTGGTAGCTGCAGCTTGACCGTTACTTCCTCAGTGCTGGGTTTCAGCTGGTTGGTCTTCACTAACCACATGGAGCCTCACTGTCACCCCGAACTCCAAGCTTAAAACTGTGACACGTCCTTTGACTTTTCTCGTGGTTTCCCCTCTTTTACAGTCAGTAAGCCTTGATAATGCCCTCAAATATTTCCTTTCCCACTGCCTCTCAGCAGCCCCCACCCACCATCCACAGCCATTCTTCCTGACATTTACAATTCTAATTCATTCTTCCTAAATATTATTTCCTCAGTGAAACCTTCCATCACCATCCAGTTTAAATTGCTTCCAATCATGTATTTTCCTTCTTTTTAACTGTTATTGTATATGCACTTGGTTAGCTCTCTGACTATAAACTTGACAAAGCAGAGATCATCTCCATTTTCTTCATCATTGCCTTCTCAGACCCATCTGACACATAAAAATATATACATATGTGTTAAATGGAACATGAATAAATAAATACTTAGATCAATTTTCCCCAAAGAGCTATCATGTCAATTTTCATTTGATCCTTAGGGTATCATAGGAGCAGATATGCTTACACTACATTTCTAAAGAATTTCACCAAAAATGCTTAAAAATAAAAATGCCCTACACACTTAAAGGGAGATTATCTTACTTGAGGGAAAATGTTCTACACACTTAAAGGGGGCTTATCATATTTATCTTGCTTGAGCAGAACCTGCAATTTCCTTATTATTCCAGATGAATGAGGTGTCCTATCCTGAGTTATCTTTCTCTTAAAAATGAATGTGCCGTCATTAGAAGAAAGATTGCAATGTGCCATGGTTCACAGGAATCAGGGTTTCGATTGTGGCACTATAATCAGGCTTACTTGATTTCTCTGGAAAAAAACCCTGAGACTCTGACTTGTTCTAAATCAATGCCCTTTCCTCCTCAGACTAGATCTGAACAAAACCCCAAGAAACTGAAGGGGGTGATTTGCATGGGTGCTGAAACAAGTGGTTCAGCAAATGAGGGAAGCAAATAATTTACAGTGATACCTCGGTTCTCGAACATAATTCGTTCCAGAAGGACGGTCGAGAACCAAATTGTTCGAGAACCGAAGCAATGAAACCCAATAGGAAATAATGGAAACTGGATTAATTCGTTCCAAGCCCCAGAAAATGCCTATTTACTGGCCTAATTTGTATATAATATGTAGAAAAACATAAGTCTCCACAAGAAATAAAAGTGTACAGTATGTCTAAGGGTTAAATTCAGTGTAAAGCGTGACTCTCTCCACAAAGCGTGACTCTCTCCACAAAGCGTGACTCTCTCTCTGCACTCACACTGATGACGCAAGCAAGGCGCGCTGGGCCGAATGAACGCCATTCGGCTCAACTCGGCTCATCTCGGAAGTTCGAGTTCCAAATATTTGTTCGGATTTCAAGACAAAAATTTCTCGAATCTCCTGGTCGAATACCGATTTGGTCGAAATCCGAGGCGTTCGAGAACCGAGGTATCACTGTATATACTTGCAAGGGTCAAGCAGGTCCCTACCTCAGATGCTTCTCACAAGGTGCCCTACCCTAAATTATACTTTTGTCAAAACATTAACATATAATTGGATACTTGGGTCTCAAGAGCTGGAGTTAGAGAAAAACTGGCTTGGGCATATAAATGATGATAATTAATGTAAGCAAATTAGCCAAGTCTTCAACTTTGATGATGTTCTCAGTGACAATATTAAATAAGAGACTGAAAAATTGCTTTTTTGGACTAGGAAGATTTATAAGAGCTCCAGGGTCATATTTTGTAGTCTCTCATAAGCTTAAAAACAGGTTAAAAAAACAGTGCTCCAGTATTCGATTATGTAAGGTTTAACTATACACACACACACACATACACACACACACACAGTAGAACATGTGTATCTATGTTTAGGTAGAATCTATTCCCCATGATAACACATTACCACCTTGTTTTCTTCTCTGCTTAAGTAACAGTAACCTTATATATTTGATTTAGTTTACAAGCTCACTTAATTCTTACATATGTGTTTTTATAAGCTACAAGTATTTTCATTTAGTACTTGAAGACTAGTCTTCAGGAGTTTTAAGTATCCTGCCCCTTTTTTACTAATAATAAATGATATGAGCTGAGTTTTCCACCCAGATCTTTCAAATGTACAAATTCACATCTCTATCCCTATGATACACTATCCCCTCAGGTGACAGGTCTTGAGTCATGCTGTGTCTAGACTTAGGTCCTGCCAAATATTTAAAAGAAGAAACAACATTTCACTTCAGACTACAGTTTTCAAATTGGACCTGGGTTTGAAATCTGGCTTAGCCCATTTTTTCCCTATAAACCTGTGAAATGTTATTTATTTTCCTCCAATTCCTCATTCATAAAATGGGTCTATTATCTAGACAATATTCCCTTCATTTATATATAAATACTAACAAGCACCTGCTGCGTGCTAGGCATCGTGCTGGGCAGCAGGGGTGAGTGACAGAAAGAGCCCTGGCCCTCATGAAGTACACACGCCAGATTTTCTAAATGTTTTCCAGAATTCATACCATTATAATGATTTTTAAATGGAGCATTTTGATATGCAAATGGCTTCACCACTATTGACCAGAGCCCTTTCTAATTAATTAATTCATTCTTTTTACATTTACAAAGGACTCATTTTTCTCTTCTTGATTATTTCTTCTACACAGAAACCCTGCTTAACCTGAAATTATAGGTAGTGACAGTTTTATTCATTTAGATTTGTTATTTAGGCATGTGAGTATGCACACGTGCACACCACACTCATTTCCAGAAAGAATCTGAGGTGGTCCCTAGTTAATTTAAGAACTTCTTATCTGGTTGCTCTTAGCAACAGTCTTTAGCAGTTCTGCTTAATCAACCAGAACAACTTCTTAAAGGGAATGAAGCATCCAAAGTAGTTTAGCTAACAAAAGGAAAATAAACTAGTTTTAACTGAACTTAATTCAGGAGTCACATAGGGATTGATGGTGCAAGTTCAGCTGGGACAGAGAAATAGAGGTGGAGAGAAACACTTCACACAGAGGGGGTACCCAGGAACCTCCTTTCCCACCAAGTGGCTGAGTTCCTGCATCTTCCCTAAAATCAGCCCTCATCCTATGAAGCGTTTGACCAACTCTTCTTAACAGTCCTACTATAAATCATTCAACTCTGTTAAAGACATGGCCAAGACCCGGATTCAGAAGCTGTCTAAGAGATGAGAGCTGGTGTCAGTTTATAAGGAATAAAAGCAAAACAAATCCCTTCCAGTGGTTAGAAAACTATAAATTATTTTAAAATGGCAACTCACCAAACATAGGTTACTATGGGATGTCTTGTTCAGAGTCATTCATTTACCCATTCATTTCTTAACCAACGTCTAGGTGTCAGTGAGGAATTCATTTTTTTCCTCATCCAATATGTATTTATTGAACACCTCATTTTCCCCTTTGCTCTCATAAAGTTGAGGTCAGTAGAAAAGTATGCTGCTAAAAATACCCTAGAAATAAAGTATGATGGGTGTCATTATGTGAGATGCAAGAGAAGCTTTAACAAAACTAGGCCAGGTCCTTACTCTTTGAAATGAACATTAGGTCACACTTGCAAAAATAATTAAACATAAAAATTACATAAACCATTCATTCCACAAACAGAAACTGAGCATTTAGTATGTGGTAAGCACTATACCAATAGCAAGGTGTTCAAGATGTTAAGTCCCAGACTCTTGACACCTCGTGGTATTTACAGCCTTGTGACAATCCAGCTCTGTAAAATAAAAAGAAGTCTGCGGCCCCATGGGAGCAGAGAGGCCATATGGTGGCCAGAAGTATCTTATATGAGGAGATGACATAAACTGAGGCCTGAAAGGATTCGCCATACTATTAAAATTTCATTGATCTGTTCTCTCCTTGGAAAGAACCCAAACCATTTTAAGACACTGGGCAAGTGTAGAAGAGGATAAATACTCAATTTATTTGCTAAGTAAACTAATAATATTCTTGCTGAGCAGGCAAGTAGAGTGTTTATATGCAATCATTAAATAATAGTACAAGGTGCTAAATGGCTCACAGTCAAAAGCAGCTATCCAGAGAGCATGTGGAAGGCTCTAAACAGACAGGCTCTATGCAAGGCAAGGACCTCAAACTGTCTATTACATCAGGGTTATTCATTTAAAAGTAAGCAACTGTAGCCACACCATGTGAACCACCTCATTAATATTTTATAAATTGCATATTGGGACATCCTGATAGATTCATTACAACTTAACATGGAATTAGATTAAATGGAACTGAGTCTGTGATACGTATTATGGATCTTCACAATGATCACTACCTATGAAGCACAATATCAGGCCCTTAACATTAATACTCTGGGACTGAGAAAATGCATTTCGGCAAATCTGCTCTTCCAGAGAGGAAGCAATCTTATGTAGCTGGTTAAAAGAAAAAGAAGAAGAAAAGATGAACCTTTGTAAATCTATGTAAGTTAATTTGTTATCTCTTAATGTGCTGATAATTGAGATTAAATTCAACTCCAATTTAAACTGAAATTGCTGCACAGTTTTCTTAAACCATTTCAGAAAGAAATTAAGTGAAATAAAACATGATCAATTAAATGTAAAGAGGACAAATTAACCAATAGCTACAAAAGAAATCTAGGTTTTGCCAGCTAGAACTCTAAATATATACACAGAAAAGACATGTGCAATGCTACACACTCATTCAAAACTGCAGGATACCTAGTCGCACTAGAGTAACATGACACATTTTGAGTTGCCCTTTTGGGTCAGAAAATTTGGGAATTGCCTTCCTGAATCCATATGAATGGAAGAAAAAAATATGCATGTGTTCTGGAAACATCCAAAATCTGCTAGGCCTACAAATATAATTATGCAAGCAAATACTTAGGTTTTGATGTTGTTTGTCGAAAGCTGGTTCACCTCAAATCAACTTTACAGCAATTATTCTCTGCTTCCCTAGAACTCAGAAAGCCCACCACCTAGACCATCTTTACACAGAGAGGAAGATATGCCCTTTCAAAGATATATTTAGGTTTGATGTAGTCCCATGTGTTCATTTTCTCCTTTGTTTCTATTGCCTTAGGTGATGTATCAGTGAAAATTCTGCTGCGTATGATGTCTGAAATTTTGTTGCCTACAGTTTCTTCTAGGATTTTTATGGATTCATGAGTCACATTTAAGTCTTTTATTCATTTTGAGATTATTCTTGTGTAGGGTGTAAGTTGATGGTCTAGTTTCATTTTTCAGCATGTAGCTGTCCAATTTTCCCAACATCATTTATTAAAGAGGCTGTCCTTACTCCACTGTATGCTCTTGCCAACTTTGTCAAATATTAATTGAGCATATTGCCTTGGGTCCATTTCTGGGTTCTCTGTTTTGTTCCACTGGTCTATATGCCTGTTCTTGTGCCAGTACCAGGCTGTTTTGATTACAGTGGCTTTGTAGTATAACCTGAAATTTACATCAAACTCAAAAGCTTCTGCACAGCAAAAGATACAATCATCAAAACGGAAAGGCTACCCACTGTATGGGAGAGCATCATTGCCAATGATATATCAGATAAGGGGTTAATTTCCAAAATATATAGAGTACTCATACAACTCAACAAAAGACAGGCAAAGAACCCAATTAAAAAATGGGCAGAGGAGCTGAATAGACACCTCTACAAACAGGACATACAAATGGCTAAGAGACATATGAAGAAATGTTCAACATCACTAATCATCAGAGAGATGCAAATTAAAACAACAATGAGGTATCACCTCACACCTGTCAGAATGGCCACCATCAACAAATCATCAAACAACAAGTGTTGGCGAGGGTGTGGAGAAAAGGGGACTCTAGGACACTGCTGGTGGGAATGCAGACTGGTGCAGCCACTATGGAAAACAATATGATGTTACCTCAAAAAATTAAAAATTGAACTGCCATTTGACCCAGTGATCCCACTTCTAGGAATATATCCTAAGAAGCCTGAAACACCAATCAGAAAGAATATATGTACCCCCATGTTTGTAGCAGCACTATTTACAATAGCTAAGATCTGGAAACAGCCCAAGTGTCCATCAGTAGACGAATGAATAAAAAAGCAATGGTACATATACACAATGGAGTACTACGCAGCTGTAAGAAAGATCTCTTATCCTTTGAGACTACATGGAGAGACCTGGAAAGTATCATCCTGGGTGAAACAAGCCAAGCAGAGAAAGACAAGTATCATATGATCTCACTTATTTGTGGAATATAATGAACATAACAGTCTGAGGAATGGGGTAGTCCCAGAGATGTGGAAGTGGGGTACAGACTGAAAATCCCCAGAAGAGGGGGTGTTGGCAGAGAGATAAACCACAGAACTTATATGTATGTGTGCATGAACAATAGACATGGACAACAAAGCTGGGGACAGGGCAGGAAGGGAGGAGGAGGGCAGAATCAGTGGGGGAAAAAGGAGAAACATCTGTAACAAAAATTAATTCATTTAAAAAAATGATATATTTGGGCGTCCACAAATCCTCATGACAGAAATGGCAGGGATTGGACACATAAAAATTATTCTGGAGTTTCTTGGCTTACCACAAAAAATATAAATAACCGATAATGGAGATGTACATGAAACTGATTTGACTGGAAGTAAGTTATATCTGGGCCCTGGACTCCTAAAGTGGGATATAAAAGAATAAAAGAGAAAGCCAACAGTGCCTTCATCTGGGCCAACGACATAAGCTCTCTGCTATCAGGGACACAAAAAACATGGTATTCTCAGCCCAAGGGCTTCCTGTAAGAGGTTAGAAAGCATAGGAAAGAAGGGACAGGTGACTCAGTCATTTGACTCGACTTCTGCCCTTACCATGTGATGTTTATGTTTTCCTTATACAGGTGAAATTTTACTTGATTTGGTACACATTTGTGGGGCCCCCACAATGGGCACCCTCAGCCCTTCAAGATTCAACATGGGTAACACATACTCATTTTGATCACATTTCTGCCTGCTGTTCTTGGAAGGATCCTGGAAATATCTTGGTTGCTTTGGAAGCATGGTCAGTCCCTAGGAAATGCTTAGGGAGAGACAAATAAGGAAAAGAGAGACTTTCCCAGGGCTTAGAGACAGAAACCTGAGCTTAAACCCCAGTCCCACCACTACATGCTTTGTGACTTTGGGCAAGGTATAGTGTCATTTAGGAAATATGAATATCAAAGAGACTTTAAATTATATCCAGTCAGACCCCAACTAGTTATTTGATCACAGAATAATATCACGGGAAAGGAATCTTTACTCTGATACTTGAACATCTCTAGTAAAGAGAATTTTAAACTCAACATGCCTGTTTTCATCATCTATCAAAGATCTACTTCATGGAGCTGTTGTATTGAGGGACAAAAGATAACTAATTTCAAAATGCCATCCATATAATTATGATGACCATCATTTTAAAATATGTGTAAGATTAATAGTAAAGTTATTTTTCTAAATGGTCAGATAAAACCTTTGCAAAGAGGTGAACTCTGTATGCAGCAAACAAATATACAATCCTCATTTCCAGCCTCTTAAATCTTCATCTGAGAACCTCACTGAAATTCAATGTCTACGTTACCAGAAGAACAAAGGTGCAATTTAACAGCCTGGTTTCCTATTTCCCTACAGTTTTTTTTTTTTTTTCCTTTGCAAACTTTTCAAGATAAAATTCAACACCCCAGAGCTCCGGAGGAGGCCTGATCTCCCTTCAGACAAAACAGGCATCCGGTTTCGACAATAAATGAGATCATAGTATCCCTACTAATACTGCTGTAGATAAGAACCTGTCAGCATTTTCATTATAAAACCTTTTTCTTCTCTCTGGGTTGAAAGATCAACCATAGCAATTTGCTGGGGAAATAGCTCAAGCAAAGGCCAATGCACAAGTCTCAAGGCAGAGAGAAAATATTTTTATTTTACAGAACTCAAGAAAGGTTTATTTGGGAATTGGGCAGGCTGCAGAATCCCAAGGAGCATTTTTTTCTAATGGTCATTTGGCCTTTTAAATAAAATAAAATTTAAAAAGTGTTTTTGTTTGTTGGTTTGTTTTTACACTGATATGTAAAACAAACTTTTCTCAGGCAGCAGATGTTAGGAAGGGGTTATTTACTCAATACTTTCAGGAATCAATACCTCCTGTAACAGCTCTAACAGTGCGCACACACACACACACACACACACACACACACATGACTGAATCTGTGTTCACAGTCAGGTGTTTTGGAGGTTGGGAGCATTCTCTCAGACTCTGAGATAAAATCTTGGTGACAGAGTTATGTCAGCATTACTTCAAATAGGAGAAAATGGGATATATTAATAATATGCTAGGAATTATAAATAAGATCTTCCTAGCAAAATGATGTTACCCTGAATATTAAATAAAGGTGGGTTGAATATAGCTAATATCTGATCTGGTTTGCACAGTAAACTACTGTTACCACTCCTAACTCTTAGATGTAAAAGTGAAAAAGTCTCTTTCTGGCTATTTCATACCATGTTAACATAAACAAAAGTGAAGTAGGAAGGAATTGTATCTGAGGGAGCGAGAGGAGAAAACTACTGTTATCTATTTTAAAGGCTAGTACTGGCCACACAGTACTGTTTTCTCATTTGGTTAGTAGAACAAGCCCACTAAATCTATCTTACTGCATTGTACAGATGAGGAAACTGAAGCTCAGAGAGGTGAGTTTCCCCAACATCCCAGAGCGGTGGTCCAGTCACACACCTTTTAATACCAACCTCTCTCCTCAGGACCTGCTTCCCACTTCTACGTTTGCCCACCCAAGAACACATTCAGGCTTAGGACTTGCCAAGGGTATCTTTCTGCTTCATCCAGACGGTATAATAAGGTATAGTCTAACACTCTCTTACCCTTGATCTCCTCCTCTTTCCCCTTCTTTCTTCCATCCAAGAATAAGGCATATCTTTAACATCATGCCACTCCTTTTTGATATCAAGTTCTTTCAACAATGGCAAAGAAGTGATGGATTATAAATATCAATAGTAGACTCAAGTTCAAAACCAAATTCCTTTTTTCCTTCTGACCTAGTCCATGACCTTGAAAAGACCAGATTAATTTCAATTATGGCCAAAAAAACCCTTCAACTATACTTAAAGCAATCATTGATTCTTTTGTCCTCTCATTGAATGTAGCAGAGATTCCCAATCTATAGATATATGAAACTACTTTTATTTATATATTTTTTTGTTAATCCTCACCCGAGGATTTTTTCCCATTGATTTTAGATAGAGTGGAAGGGAGAAAGGGAGGGAGGGAAGGGGAGAGAGAGGGAGAGAAAGAGAGAGAGAGCAAGAGAGTGAGAGAGAAAAACATCAATGTGAGAGAGGCACATCAATTGGTTGCCTCCCGCACGACCCCATTTGGGGCCAGGGATCAAACCTGCAACTCAGGCACATGCCCTTGACTAAAATCGAACCTACAACCCAGGTACATGCCCTTGAATGGAATCAAACTTGCGAACCTTTGGTCCATAGGCTGACACTCTAAATACTGAGCCAAACCAACCAGGGTATATAAGGCTACTTTTAAAATATAAGCTATTTTGAGGATCCTCACTTGATATTAGTTGTATATAGAAAGAGATGGATCACATAGAAATTAACGGATCCTTTACTGGAGCTATTTTGGGTAGTATGTAAGTTCACACATGCAAAGTTCTTAAAACAGAACCTGTGCACAGTGAGCACTCCATGAAAGTTGGCCCAACCTGCCCTGTTTGCTTTTTTTTTTTTTTTTTCCATGTGCACTTCTTAGTTCTGGCATGCTAGCCAAACTGAAAGAATCCTGAGGGAGGGAAGGTATCTTATTGTGTTTGTTTGAATTCCCATGAGGTGCCTGCCCACTACAAGGCTAAATATAACAGACATGCTCAAGAGAGAACTATAAATTGATTAGTGGACAAGTACACCTACCATTTCCCAAATGGAGATTTTTGCCAAACACAGTGAGGGTAATTAAAAACATGCCTAATCTTAGATGACAAGCCAAATGACAGGGTAGGAGCCACCATGCTATTTGAGATCTCATTAAAGTAATATCATTAACTATTATTTGAGATATAATGCAGTGATATTAATCCTTGAGTGGTTTAAACTATACTGTGGATGTTAAGGAAGTTAGAATGCATTGGACTAGCATACAGATTATGACCTTTTTTAGTGTGTTCACTCATCAAATAAAATGATTTGAACCACCTCAGAAACTTGAAAAAAACTTTAATAAAGATAATGTAATGAATACCATCACAGGTAATATATTTTGTTAGAAATTCCACACACACATGTTTAAAAAATACTGTTATTTATAAGGTTTCCAGAAGCCATAATTTAGGGCCATGTTCTTATTCCATTTGACCTAATCATTTATATTTTTATAGGAAAAATTATTATTGAGTACTTAATCATTGTTGTAACATACAATGTATTCATACGGCTGAGAAGAACATTCATATATGTAAGTATAAATGGAAAAGTCATTAAAGTAGCATTGAATGGTTTATACTCTACTACATCTGGAGTTATAATCTGTGATTTATAATTAAATAAATTCATGACCTACTAGAGAAAACAAGCTACAAGATCCCTGCAACAAGATACCCATGGCATGAATAGTATTTATAATCTATTAATTCCTCTTTAACTTACTAGACAAGAATAATTTACTAACCATGACATGTCTAGGCATCTCACCGTGGTAGGTACCAGATATATTATTCAGGATTCTTCAGAGATAAAAATAAATTTATGAGAAGAATTTGGCTTATGCACTTATGGAGGCTGAGAAAATCCAAAAATCTGCAGCTATCAAGCTGAAGACCTAGAAAAGCCTGTATGTAGTTTTAGTACAAGTCTGAAGGCTTGAGAACCAGGAGAGCTGATGCCCAGCAAGCCCAAGACCCAAGAAGAGTTGATGTTTCAGTTTAAGACCTAAGGCCAGAAAAGACTGGTATCCCATGTCAAAGCAGTCAGGCAAAAAAAAGTCCTTCTTACTCAGCTTTTTTGTTCTATTCCTGTTTTCAACTGATTGGATAAGGCCCACCCAGTTTAAGGAGAGCAATCTGCTTCAGTAAGTCTAGAGATACAAATGTTAATCTCATCCATAAATAACCTCACAGCACACCCAAAAAATAACATTTAGCCAAATGCCTAACACTCCATGACCCATTCAAGTTCATATATAAATTAACTGTCACACTAGGATAACACATTAAGTAATGCATAGTCTGTTTCAGCTCTAGAAAGATTGATAACACAAGAAGTTTTGAGGCAATCTGCTAAAGAAAAATGACAAATGAACTGTAACAAAATACACACTATTTTTTCACTAATTCATTCAGTAAATTTTACAAACACCTATATATATTCAATAAATATTCATTGAGTGCCTTATATGAAACAGACTCGGGCCTATTTACTAGATCTTTTAGGCACTATATGAAATTAATAAGATATTGCCCTTAAGGAGCTCACTGTGTAGATGGACAAATAAAATAAGTAAACAAATGTATAACTTAACATTATAACTAAGATTTAAACATTAAGTATTAGATGTCTTAGGCATCCAGAGGTAATTTAATTCAGCAGAGATTTTAGATAATTTTACCATATGAACTTGGAAACTGCACATGGATATTCATGAGTACAAGGCAAAATGCTTCATGACAAATACAAAATAAGTCTGAGGTTCTTCAAGATCTTAGAGTCTATGACTCAACATTCCTTTTTTGAACGTATTTTAGTGACTGCACAACATTTAACCCTTCCTATCTTTTGATATTTAGGCTCCCTAGCCCAATTTTTTACTATGAAAAGTAACATTTGTAAAGGACCTTGAGCTGGCAAGTACACTTCATCAAATGGGACACAAGGCCTACGCACCTGCTTCTTTGGGACACTCGGCACCTGTTTCACTCATTAGCTCATTTTTCATTTTCTCTTTCTGGGTCAGATTTACTCTAGGATTTCTTTTGGTGTGAATTATGTAATTTTTTAGATTTTGCCTTTTATTGCATAAAAACACTTTTAAAATGTGTTGATAGGTTAAAGAACAGAAATTTCAATGTACTGACTGAAGAACAGTGTTCAGTTGCCTATCAACAATCTCCAACTTTTTACCATCTTGCAAAGTGGTTTTAACTAAATGGAAGACAAAAACATGTGCTGAATATTTACCACATTCTAGGCATCGTGCTAAATGTTTTCATATGTGTTATGTCACTTAATCCTTACAACAGTCCTGTAAGCAAGGTGTTATTTTTCTTGCTTTTTGCAGATAAATCTTGTCAGTGTCTCTTCTGTCACCTCGATTTTCAACTTCTACTTCATAATTAGAGATCATGGCATAGAAAAATAACACTGACTTAGAAATTAGGAGACCTAGTTCTAGCTATGGCCCTGTGATTGGCTGTGTGCTCTTGAGAAAGTCACTTCCTCTCTGTATGGTTTAATAGCCTTATATGGGAGTGAGAAAATGAATACTATAGAAAAGGGTGTATTTGATCAAACTGTATTTATTGTAAATCTAAAAAAAAAAATAGATTTACAATAAGGCTGAGTCCTCTGACAGGTGTGCCTTATATTCAAATTCAGATGTATTTCCAGAAAGTTATATAAAAATTATATTTTTGCAAATTGACTCCTAACTTAAAGGACTTATAGGAAGTTTCTATTTGAAAGAGTCCTATAGTTAATTCTGGAAATGAATATAAGCTCTAGATATAATTGGAGCTTGGGCTCCAATTTTGTCTCTGCTACTTAAAAGCTATGTGACTTTAGGCAGGTTATGTAAATTCTGCATGCCTCAGTTGGCCCATATCTAATATGGAGATATATTATACCCAACTCTGAAGGTTATTTTGATGATTAAGTGAGTTTAAATTTGTAAAGCATGTAGAACAGTAATCTGGCACATGGTAGCTGGTTAGTGTATATGTCCTGAGACAAGGACTTATGTCTTGACAGTGTAAATAGCTGTTACCTTAAGGTATCCATGTTGATCAGGAACAACTGGATTTATTCATATTAGATATTTTTAAACTTGGACTCACCCTGGCCAGTTTGGCTCAGCAGTTGGAGCATTGGCCTGTGGACCAGAGAGTCCCAGGTTCGGTTCCCACTAGGAGCATGTACCAAAAAAAAAAAAAAAAAAACTGCCAGGACTTTAAATAATGATCCATGGGGGTTCATATATAAACTTGGACACACCAATATTGTCATGGAAATGCTATTAACTTTAAGTCTCACAGAGTTTTAACCTTATTCACAGTAAAACAAACTTATTACTTGTTATTTATAAATCCATAAAGTATAGAAAAACTAAAGCTAGAGAATATTATGACATATAAAGTAACTTGTGGCAGTGCAAATTTATACAGGCATCTTTAAAATAAATGTAGCAATACCCATTATCAAGAGTCTCAAAATATTTAAACGATATGTCTTAGCAATTCTACTTATTCTAGACTATCCAAATTAAATAATGCTAAATTTTAAAAAAAGCTCATTCTTCAAGTTATGTATTTTATTTTACTTTTAATAGTAGAAAATTTGGGTGACAAACACCTAAATATTAAAAAATAAGAATGTTTATCTGTTATACAGCTATTGAAATGTACACACAAATCCAAATACAACCTTAAAACATTCAAGAGTAAGCTCAATGTGACTGCAACTATGTTAAAAAAAAATACATTATATGTGGGCCAACAATAACAAAATAGTATTGGGATAATATACACTAAAATATTTTTTAAATCTCCTGTCTTTTAGAAAAATAATATTTTCTGAAATCTGTTCAATGTTATGTATTTCAATGAACATGTGTTACTTTAAAAACAACACAGAAAAATAGTCAAATGTTGGTGATATTCAAAATATTCACACAGAGAAAAACTGCCCTGCCAATGACAGAAACATGCATAGTGATATATAGATTAATGAACCCTATTCTGGGACCACCGCTCTTTTATAACAAAGTTGGCTCTGTATAAGCAAACAAAACTACTTCACCACAGAAACTTTCTAGGCAAGAAAAGGAGCCCTGGAGAGGTGGGAGAAAGCCAGTGAGTTTCCGGGAACTGTCCACCAGAGAGGTGCTGACAGGCACTTGGATACTGGGAGACTATAAAAGCATCCTCTGGAGGTTAAGATTCCACTGCCCACCTCCCTTTGCTCTTCCTCAGCTTCCTGGACATCTCTTCACCTTTCTATCATCCTTCCTTCCTTTGTTCTCCCCCCCTTCTCTATTTTCCTGATAACTATGGAGATTGGAATAAATAACACTTAAAAAGCACCTAGAATAGTGTCTAGCTTTTATAAGTATTTCTAATTTATGAATGAGCTAAATTTCTTTCCCCCTCCTCTTCCACCTTCCAACTCCTTCTCCTTTTTTTCTATTTTCTTCCATGTTTACCTCTTCCTTATTCTCACTCTTCATTCTTCGGGAAGAGTCGCCATATAGATGAGAGGGGGGTTACTTTCTACAAGATGATTCCTCTTTTTTGAGGTGTGGGGAAGTTAGTGCAATGTCTAAACATTCCATGGGGGGGGGGGACAGGTTCCAGGACTTTACAACGTTTTCAAGAGTTTTTTCCTATCCTAATCCATCAAGCAGATATTAAAGTTAACTAATGTGGCCTAGAAATTTGACCATTTGATTCAGTTGAGCTATTATATTAACAAATGGCTCTGGGAAGGAGGTGGGGGACTGAAGTTCCCTAAGGTATGAACCATATTTTATAACATCTTCTTTTGAGTTTAAAAGAGCAAAGGAATAATTGTAGAGACCATGAGAAATAACAAATATTTTTTTATAGTGTTTTACTGGGGGGGGGGGGGTCCTTTTGCCTCAGAAATAGTGGCTGGAGAGGGAAAAGTCAAGGGAAGGAGACTCAAGGGGCTGCTAACCCTTATTATGCAGCTATGGGCAAGACAGAGGGAGAGAGAGAGAGAGAGAGAGAGAGAGAGAGAGAGAGAGAGAGAGAGAAGCAAGAGAAGCAATACCTAGGATTGGTTATGGAATTACATTCACAAGTTGAATTTTTGCAGGTGGAGAAAACAATGAAGCAAATGTCTACTTTCAGATAATGAAACAAAAATGACCAAGATGGAAAACACCTTTCAGAAGGTCCCTTTCTCCATTGGAAATCCATTCCCAAAGCAGCATTTTATGGCTATTGCATATGAACTGGGGCTAAAAAAAAAAAACTGAGACAATAGGAACATTCCTTTTTGAAAAACAAACTCTTTTCTCCTATAAGACTTTAAGGTCAATGAGGAACTGTGAGTTTTCTGTATTTTAGGGAAGGAAATGGAATTACCTCCCTCAATAGACTTGTGATTCCTGAAGGACAGGAATGGTGTCATAATTACATTTGTATCTCTAATGCCTATCATAGTGCCTGGGATAGAGCCTAGCATGGAAAGACACTTGATATTTATAGTCATAAGTCTAACAGTTAACTAAACTGAATTGACAGCCCGGGTACAGCAAGGTGCAGGTGGAGAGACTGGAGATTGCTAAGTGACAAAATAAAATTATTTTGTGTTTCTGTCTTGAAAGCTCAAGTTACTCAGCACCATTTAAGTGTTTATGAAACTGACAAAATGTGGCTTAGACATGAATATGGTTTTATTTTTTTACTTTTTTTATTTTATTTTTTGTTACAGATGTTTCTCCTTTTCCCCCCCATTGACACCCTCCTCTCCATCCCTGGCTTTGTTGTCCATGTCCATTGGTCATGCATACATGCATATGAGTTCTGTGGTTTGTCTCTTCCCTCCCCCCTCTACCCCCTCTTCTGAGGGTTGTTAGTCTGTACCCTACTTCCATGTCTCTGGGTCTACCCTATTCCTCAGACTGTTATGTTCATTATGTTCCACAAATCAGTGAGATTATGTGGTATTTGTCTTTTTCTGCTTGGCTTATGTCGCTTAGGATAATACTTTCCAGGTCCCTCCATGTCATCTCAAAGGATAAGAGACCTTTCTTTCTTACAGCTGCATGGTACTCCATTGTGTATATGTACCACTGCTTTCTTATCCATTTGTCTACTGATGGACATTTGGGCTGTTTCCAGACCTTCGCTATTGTAAACAGTGCTGCTATGAACATGGGGGTACATATATTCTTTCTGATTGGTGTTTCAGGGTTCTTAGGGTAGAAAAATAAATATCCATCCTAATAATTTTAGTTTCAAACTCACTAGATAATATTGGAAACCACACATGTTTGGAGGTTCCATACTGAGAGCTCTATCTCTATAAGGTTTTTTTTTTTTTTTTTTCAGTAATTATTTAAATTTCACTTTCATTGCTCAAAGATTCAACTAAAATCCCTGCTTTATATTTTTCCTTAATCCAGTCTTATAGTTAACAGAGTCTTCTACCACGTCATATAATTTTGAGACCTTCGGGGAAAAGGGCTGCTTATTGTCACATCTGTAGTGTCTAGCATTTACTGGTTGCTCAATGAATATTTGTTGATTGAATGGAACAATAGTATCTGCTTTTCATTAATTTTCAGAAATGCACTTTGTTTTGTGAATGTTTTATTAATACATAGATGTTTTCTACATTTTACATAAACACTTAGCATAGAGAAAAATAATTTTGAGAAAAATAATGATCAAGTTCATAGTAAAGATTAACAAGTTATCAAAAGAACTGTCCTAATAATGAAAGAGTTTCCTTTTTTTTATTTCTCATCCTAAGGATATTTTTCCATTTATCATTAGCTAGAGTGGGAGGGAGGGAGAGAGAAAGAGAGACAAAGAGAAACATCAATGTGATAGAGCCACATCGACTGGTTGCCTTCTGTACCACCCCACCAGGGCTGGGGATGAACCACAACTGAGGTATGTGACCTTGACCAGAATTGAACCCACAACTCTGTCCAAGAGCCGATGCTCTAACTGCTGAGCCAAACTGGCCAGTGCAAGAGTTTCTTCCTAGAAGTGATGAACCCACTTAATGGAGTTATGAAAATAACTGAGGCCATATAAAACTACCAATCATTTGATGAATGTGTATATACTTTCTAAAATTGTATTTCTTGCTATGCCATAGTAATATGCAGTGCAGTAGTTATTACTGTGGCAATTCCACCTATGAAGAAACTCAACTTTAGAGAAACCATATATCTAGTAAGTGGTACATCTAGTTTTAAAACATAGGCCTATATAACATACAATTTATGTTCTGTCATCTGTCAGATAGTGTTGAAGAATTTCACTAGAAAGAGGCTGGAGTAGATGCCTTTATTATTCTCTCCTTATCTAAGTTTCTAAGGTGAGAACCTTATATTAACCAGTCTATAACAAAACTACTGTTAAGCATAGTTATGATATAATTACCAATTCCATTATATAGAAATTATCTTATTCAAATACTTGGCAAAATGAAATAGGATAAACCCTCTAAAAGTATTACTTTATTTTCATAGAGACTTAATTTATTTTCCAAAGAATAATGCCTACCAACACCCATGATTTGGGTGTTTCACTCTATTGACATAGTTCTGTCTCACAAATTGACTTTTTTAAAACAGAATACCAAAAGGAAGAGAATGTAAAGAAAGTTAAACTAATGTAATTCCCCAGTCTTAAAAAGAATGTGTGCTTGTAATTATACCAATTCCCTCCAATGATCTGAAAATTGGGGGAAAATTTAACAACAGCAGAACAGAACCTCTTTGAAAATAAGCTTTAAGGGTTGAATGCAAATTCAACAACATTCTCCACACCAACAACTTGTTTGATTATTAGATTGTGTTTAATTTCCCTTCACAAATAATACACCTTTATTAATAACCATTTAGCACTGCAAAGCAATTCTTGTAGTTTATGGGAATGTATTTTAAACAGTAGCCATTGCTAAAATGCTGCTGTAAATACAATTAGAAGAGTGATGGCTAGAAGCATGGGGGAAGTGTGGCAGGTTGTGTAAGGACAGGAGCTAACAGGTTAGTTATTGGTGGTGTTCATTCACATACACCTTCCTGATGGTGATGAGCACACAGAACTTCAACAACTCTAAGACCTTTTCGGGGACTTCAAAAGGAGTCTAGCTACTCTTAGCATAATCAATATATATATATTTTTAACTGACTCAAAGGTGCAGCCTATTTTATTGAATAAACAACATAAATCTGTGACAGTAACTTTAACATTAAATGATTTTATGAATGATATCATTGGAGAATGTTACAGTTATGGAGGATCATCTCATCTACACCTCTCAATTTATAGAATAAAACCTGAGGCTCAGAAAAGAGAGAAGATTCTAGAGGCATAGTCAGTATAAGACTCGCAATCTTGACTCCCAGGTTTTCCCTTAAACTTACACTCACTATGAGCACTCTTTATGAAGTTGAATGTGTATGTTTCATTAACTTTACTGCCTAACATCCTTGCCAGCTGTCCAATCCAGTCACTGCTGTTGTGTTTAAGTACAATAGGGACAGTGTGATTATTCTCTTATGGATGTGAATTTTTAGTTATTTCAGATGATGCTTTCTTTCCTTAGAGAGTCACCATAGTGGCCACAAACATGTTCCATACAAACAGGCCAGACAATACCACCAGCTTTTTTACAATGAAAAGAAATGAAGGTATGTAGCTAGGAGTAACAGGGTTAATACCATTCACGGGCTAAGACTGCTCAACTACCAAGTGCTATGTACCTTTTGTCAGTGGGTGCATTATGAAGCCCACTAAAAAAGTTTCAGACAAGAAGCAATGAATGATAACCTGCTTCAAAAACCTTCAAACCTTATTTCCATGGGAACACCAATCACCTTTACAAAAATCTGGGGTGGGACAGTTATTCACTAGAAACTTCACTAACTACGCCACCTCTTGATAAAATTTCCAAGTGTTGATTTCAAATAGATTGTATAAGCTCAGAGAAAAATACACAATTGGGGGCTACATGAGCCTAGCTTCATTTTTTTTTTTTTTTTCTGTCTAAAATAAAAATAAGCTCCTCAGCTTTAAAAGTGCCAGATTGCAAACTGATACGTTCAGTTTCATCTCCGGTACCGTGCCACCTCAGCTCACCCTGGCTACCGCGGTGGAATGGGTCAGGGTTCCAGGCGGCGGTAACCTGTGATGAGTTCCGAGCCCGCAGATGAGCGGCCAGAACCCCAGTCACCAACTAAATGCATAATGAGATCCCAAGCAGAGAGCAACCCAAGGCGCCCCCTTTCCGAAGCGTATCTGCTCTTGGAGCCTCCGTACATTACAGACCAGGGTCCTGTCACGACCGAGTTATCAACCAATATCGGACGCCAGCAAATCAGTGTGCTCTCCAGGCCCCCAAACCCAGCCGGCTCCCAGGGAGAGAGTAGAGCAAGTCTTTGCTTCTGGCACTCTCCAGACAGGCAGACACATAAACAAACAACAAAAGAACTGTTCGCACCCCCAAGGGAGCCAGCATGCATTAAAAAGACATGAACCTCATCCTACCTTGCATCCAAACATCAACGACAAAGTGTTGTTGGTGCAAGCAACTTTGCAGTGGCAAATCATTGGTGTAAAACAGTCAGGGTCCTTAACAACAGGGGACATTCCTTTCGGGCTGCGGCAGTGGCAGCTCGCTGGGGGACACGAACACGGTGCTCGCTGGGCATGTGGAGCGACAGCCTAGAAGGAGCAGTGGCTTCGATCGCTGCCCCCTGCGCCCAGCGCAGCCATCCCAGCGACCGGGTAGAAGCAACACGGAGGGCAAGTACCGAGCGTCTAGGGGTCTCCCTTCTCTGGGGAATGATGCGTGGGGGAGGGACAGAACCAAGAAGGGTCCCCCCCTATGGTGAATTTGAGGGAGGTAAATTTTAAAATAAATAAATAAATAAATAAAAATAAAAATAAAAGGAAGCCAGGCGCTTAGCGGAGGGTTCAAAGGAGGTGGGGCAGTATTAGCATGTAAAAGGATGTGCCCGCCTACTCGCCCCAGTCACACAAGATTGTCATGAGAGCTGAAGGGGGCTGAAATTATTCTCTGAAGAAGAAGAAGAAGAAGAAGAAAAGAAAAAAAAAAAAAATACTGCAGCTCCTGATTTGGTAAAAAGCCAGTGGCTTGCAGCAATCCAGAGTCACCGTGGGGAGCGCTGGCCGGGCAAGTGGGGTGGGAGGGAGGGGCCGGGAGAGGAAGGGAGCGTGGCGCTGGCCAGCCTAGCCCAGCCGGCTGGTGCGCTCTGTGCCACCTCAGAGTCTCTGGGGTGCGTGCACTGGCGCTTCCCCCCGCTGACGTGACCCAGAGACTACACTCAACCCCCTTTGCTGCTGCTGCCTGAGCGTAGGCGACATCTGAGGCCGAGTTCCTGAGAAGGGGAGGCCCGCGTGGAACCCCACAGGGCACAACCCCAGGCCCTCTGACAAAGGGGTGCCTGTCTGATGGCCTGCAAAGGGACCTAAGGTAGAAGTGAGCTGGAAATGGCCCTTGCCCTAAGCCCTTGACTTCTGGGGAAAAGAGCTTACTCTCTCCCTGGATGGTGGATTCAGCCTTAGAATCAAGGCTTTATCTGATATAACATTTTTTTCAAACTCAAAAAGGAAGAGTCTGTCCCCTCCCCACAGTGATGTCTCAGAAGCTCCAAGAAGGCCCAGAAGTATTTATGTAGTTCCGGAAGTATGAATGTCAAGACTGGTGGATGCTTTATTGGCTTTTTCCTTTTCTTATTTTCTTTTTAAAGTGAGGCTGTCAAAATTGCAAAAGACCAAAAAATATCAGCATGTGGCTGGCCCAGCTGCAAAAATGCTTATTGGAGACAAAAAAAAAAAGTGACAGGAAGGGTACAGACAAGAAAGTAGATAAAACTAGCACTCTTGGGGTGCACCTAAGTGCTTGGCACTATGCCTCGCAGACTGTTGGTGGAAAGAGAGCAAGGCATCAAGGTTTAGAATCCGACTCTGGTTCTGGTGATGAGTACGGTTTCATGTAAGTTACTTACAGTGCCTGGTCCTCTGTTTGCCTATCTGTAAATGGGACTATTAACCCCCTACCCTGCAGAGTTGTCATAAAGACTACAGATAATAAACAACACATTTCTGTGGTATGCCTCCATGGTACCTGGCAGCTGCTCTTGACTTACATAGCTTATTCCATGTCTTAGCCTGAGAGGTCAATGTTACTGGACACATTTTTTTTGAGAAAGAAACTGAGGCCCTAAGGGTTATGTCATTTGCCTGAGTCACACAATCAATAAACCATGAGGTGAGGTTCAAAGAACAGTGGTGGGAGATGGTTTAAAAAACAACTTCATAGGAGACATCACACACTTCTCTAGAAGCTAGTTCCAAAGTCTCCAGATTTATTGGAGACCGGTCAGACCTGTCACATTCGCATGAATGTGATAGTTTTAAAAGTCTCTTTCTTATTGGGCATTGATCTCAGAACTTGAAATACAGCAACAATATAGTCCTAAGCATCCACAGCAAACTCTGCCAGAACCAGATCCTCTGATGCATTTCCACCAGAATGTCAGACCATGTGTACTCTAAATTTATAAGAGCCCAATGACATTGTACTCTTCATCCTTATAAAGTGCCAGTAAGAACACAAGAACAAAACAACTTGCAAATTGTTAAGTCAAATACAGTCCCTACAAACTTTTTTTCACATGCTCATGTCCAAAATAATTCACCCTCCTGTCCCAAGTTAATGGAAACTGGACCTAATTGCATCAAAATTCCCTGGTGTGTGTGTGTGTGTGTGTGTGTGTGTGTGTGTGTGTGTGTGTGTAGTACATGCCCCTAGCAGGAACCCAACCTAGGACTCTCTGGTCCGCAGTCTGACGCTCCAACTGCTGAGCCAAACTGGCCAGGGCCCTGGGGTGTTTTTTAAAAAATGGATTCTCAGGTCCAACCTTATATTTTATTCCTTAGATTAGGACAATATCAAAGAATCTACATTTTTCATCCCCCCCACCCCCACACCCTGCTTAGAGGACTATGGGTCCTGCCTACAAAATCAAGACCTTTTAAAGGGTGTTGAGGCAAATCTGCTTCTAACTGAAGAGAGCAGCTATGCCTCAGGCTTTGGGATTCTTACACTAAATGCCGGAGTCCTCACCAAGTTGGTTTCTCTATTAGGAATCTAGATTGCTTCCACAAGTTCATATCTAGGGACTGCTGGGGCTCAGGAGTCTAATATATGTGGGCTTAAACTAGCAGATCACATTTAAAGAGAACTCTGGTTTGTGCCTTCTGTGGAATCTTAAATTCACATTCACAGATTCAGTGTATCCCTTAGCATTTTATCCCTTTCTGTTACCATAAAATGTGTGATTGTGTGAGCACTTCCACCTACAGAGCATCTATAATTATGGCTGTTTTTCCAAAGGAGAATGGATTCTAAAAATGTTGTACAATATTTCCCTTATTCATTAGCCTATAATTTGGATTTTAAACACCCTAAAAGTATTGTATGCTCTATATTGTGATGTTCCAATAATATCTAACACAGTCTTTCCCTAATGAATTACCCAAGCTAAGGCTGACCTCCTATTCTAGGGCAGCATTAAAGGCTGCTATGTTCAATTCATTTCCCATTTTAAAGTTTGTGCCGGTTTAGATGGAGCAAACCAAATGAAAAACTATAAAGAAAAAGGTACATTTAATTTATTTTATCTTTTATTGTTTAACTTTAATCAATGAGAGTTCATTTAGTGCTCTCTCTCTATATACACACACACACACACACACACACAATCTCTATGTGTGTGCATATTTATTATATGTTTATATGTATCTGACAAAATGTTTTCTCTTCATTTTCGTCTCTCAATAATAGCTCTGGGGTGAATTGAAGGGGACAGGGATGGAAGGGGGAATGTGGTTTCCATGACAATGCATTCCATAGTTACAGCCAGTAACCACTATGGTTTAAAAAAATGAATCACTGTTACCTTAAGATATGAACACTGTGCATTATTGGTCCGAAAAGCACTAATTTGGGAGCATACTGCATGGGGGTGTACTGCAATATTTTTATAGGAGATATTACTAGGGAATGCTAGGAGGTAATGTGCTGATTTTAATAGTCAAAATAACCACCCTTAATTAGACATTTCAATGATTGGCAACAACTCCAGTTCTTCCTAATAATCATCACTTTTGAAAAATGATACAGGACAACTACATACTATTAAACATCTTTCCTAATGACAACTTTCCTGAAAATAATCTCACAATCACAAAACAAAATAAATTAAAAAAAAAAAGAAACCCACACTATTATCAATAAATGTGACCAGGGTTTAATTTTCATATTTTATTATTGCTATTATTATTCAAATTGTAACCATTACGAAGCAGTAGTTATTTGCTCATGTTTTTCTTTCTTTGCAGATCCCTTTCATAGAAATTTTTAAAATAACGTGGTTCATGTTGGAAGGGTCAGGTGTGTACTGGACAGAAGGAGCCATGCTGTTCCTTCCCACCAACTATCTGACTGACTTTTAGCAGGCTGCTCCGCCTCTCTGAGCCTCAATTCCCTTGTCTCTTAATATGAAATGGATGTACCAAGGTATCACTAACTTTTCTTGATGTGTTCTGAGTGGGCTTTCAAATGTAAGATTTTAAGAATTTGAAAAATCATTTTATTCAGTCACCGGTCTTCAGAAAATAAATGATTCTGCAGTCAGGTTTACTATGTGAAATGCTCTCCGATAGTGTTTGCTATGTGCACTGTTTTAAATGCAGCATGCGCTGGAGCCAGATCCTACTTTGGACAGTTGATTGTTTATACCTGTTTCGAACTCTTCATTCAGTGAAATCATGTTGGGAGCTTGGAATCAGCCCTAAAGGAAGTACTTACACAACACAAATTGGCAAATATGATGGATCAAGGCTTTTTTCTTCAGAGAAACATTTACCAGCACGGCACTGATTTAAATACTTTATCTAGCCCTGGTGGTTTGGCTAAGTGGTTAGAGCATCAGCCCAAAGACCAATGAGTCGCAGGTTCGATTCTGGTCAAGGGCACATACCTTGGTTGCAGTCTGTCCCTGGCACTGGTGGGGTCATGCGGGAGGCAAACAGTCAATGTGGCTCTATCACATCCGTGTTTCTCTATGTCTCTCTCTCTCTCCCTCCTTCCTACTCTTATCTGATAATAAGTAGAGAAATGTTCTTGGGTGAGAAATAAAAAATAAATAAATAAATAAATAAATAAATATTTTATTTACATTAACTTATTTAATCATCACAACTACTCAATCTTATAATTAAAAAGAGAGAGATTAAGTAACTTGCTCAGGTTAATGAAACACATATACTAGTTAGTAAATAAATTAACAAAAATGTTGATGGCGTTCAGCCACAAATATGTTTATTTCTTCCTTGTGTTAAATGTCCTTCATAGCTTGACTCTGGCTCTAGCCTATGTTGTTCCATGAACAGAATAGTAGCCTATATCAGGGACATGATGGTCCCATCGCAGAAGAAAAATGGTCAATAGCTGAATACACAGTAGCTCTTAATATTTTTGTTCAGACATTAAAAACATTTTCCTGTTCACCTTTTATTAGCCAAGGCATGTCTGTGGGGCAGGAAAGCATAATCCTCTCACAGGGAGGAAGGAGAAAATAGTGGAAACAATAATACAATTAGACAACAGCTTAGCTGGGTGATAAAATTAGAATTTGAACCCAAACAACCTGACTTGAGGAGCCAAGTTCTTAACAACTAGGCCATTTTGCCTGTTACTTACAGCTAACACATCTCACTCTTTAACCTGCTTTCCAAAATAGGGTTTGTTATTTAGTAACTCTCTCAGGAATTTCTTCTCTGTGATTCCTACAAAGAAAGTCTGGCAGATTTTGAAAACATAAGACCCTTGGAGCCAATCACACACCCTAGGTTTTGCCACTGGTTGCTGTGTGATTTCAACCTTTACATTCCTGTCCCTCTCCTCCCTTTCACTGCAAATTGAAGTCCATTTATTTTCACTTACTCTTTCAGTAGAGATGTTTTCCTGCAATTAATTCATCAATAAGTTTGCGCCACAAAATATATTTTTATCATTCTTCCTGAAATATGTAAGGCAGAGAGGTATATAAATATATGCCTTTCTGCCATCAATGAATTTACAAACAAAAGGAAGAGTTTGTCAAGCAATAAAGGCTAACAGTAGCTGTTTCTGATAGTAGGATAGTGTGTGTAATTAAGTACTCATAATTGCACTTTAAGTCCATAAGAATATTTGACTAACCCAGCTACTATCTTTGAACTACCATTTCCTGTTCTGTAAAAAGATGATAATGTTCTAGGATTACTGTAAGGCTTAAATGAGATAATGTATTGCAATATGCCTGTCACTCATCTGGTTTATGCTAGGCACCCAGCAAATTGGAGAACTTTATGCTAATTTCATAATTTTGGTTTCAGTCAAAGTTTACTGGAGAGAATAAACCTATTAGATGCAATGTATATAATCTCTTTCTTCTGAACAATTCTAATAATTTAACCTTTCCTCACAAATTGTACTTTCCCCCAAAGTCCTCAGCCCCTTTCTCAGGCCTCTCATGTCCCTCTTTCTGCAGAACACACAACTGCAGAGAGGGTTTGTATTAGAGTCAGACCCATTCAACTGACTCCAGTATCTATCTTTCCCCATGATTATCTAGTCTTTGCATTCTCTGTGATTTCCAAGTCCTTCATTTCCACTCCCCTGTCCTGGGGTATAAACCCATATGGTTAGTCACACTAAGTAACTAGTTGACCTTTATTTGAGTCATACTTGACAGGTTTGCTTGACCTTTATTTGAAAAAATTTTCTTGTGTATTTGTAGTTTGGAATGATTGAGTCAACACGTGAATGACTACAGAACAGATGAATGTGTGGGTCAAGCCAGGCTTTCCACAGCTTCCACCTAGGCCCCAGTGGAACAAGTAGGGATCTTTGTCTCCTAATCCAGCGCCCCCCTCCTAGTTGGAAGGAGGACACCTATTATTGAGGAAATGCCAGCCCCCTGATTCAGAATCATTTTTGACACTTTGTTTTAGTAGCAAGTGTTTTAAAATAATAATTGTCCTCAGCTATTATAAGTCAAGGCAGAAGTTTGCCTATAAGACTGCTTATGATATTCACTCTTACCCTTATTGCCGTTTTGAAAAACCAGCTCCAAAATATCACTCTCTGTACCATCTGTGAGAATTTCTTCAGTAGAAATAAGAAAATAAAAAAGAACTCGTTTTAGGTTTTGTTGTTAACCAAATTTGATTTCCGTGCTGAAAGAATAATGTTTGGTCTTGGTTTCAGTTCCAGCTTGACTCTTATTATATAACTCAGTAAATCAGTTAATCTCTTTGAGAGTTAAATTTCTTATCCATTAAAAAGGGGGAAATGTTGTTAAATAATAACATCTCTATTGAAGGGTTCCTATGAGGATTCACTAAAATACCATATGTGAAATTACCTATCAAATAGCCTACTACTTCTTTTTTCATAGGCAAAAATGGCATTTATTTTTTAATAATATTTATTCTAAGTATGAAAGCAAAAATTTAATGTAGAAATAACTTATAAATCTTGTCAGGCACAAAAAAAGTAATTTGAAAGTATTCAGAATTCCATTGCCAGAGATAAGTAAACTTAGTATTTTGGAGGACACATCTTCTGTAATATTTCAATAATATTCCGTTAAAAATGTATATAGTATAGGCTACTTTTGAATATAATATATCTTTGATACCTATCCCTGGTTTTAGACAGATGTTTGCCTACAAAAATGCCTTTAACGTTGCCATAGGATTTCAATATTTCATGGCAAGTTTCATAAGTCCCTTATTGTTGTGGATAAAAAATACTTCTGATTTCAAAATGATAAGAAAGTTGAAATTTTCTTATGGATAAATATTTGCACAGATCCATAACAAAGCTTACAGTTGAAGAATTTTTAATGCAAAGAGTTTAGACACTTAAAAATCGTTAATGTATAATAGCCAATTTATGTTTATATAAATTTAAAGTTTCATTAAAATCCTTATAAGACTCAGTTTTATTCTTCATGAATAATATCTTACAGAAGTTACTTTAGCAAAACTCTGCTGGTAGATTCAAAGTGTGATTTGTCTACAGATGTTGTTTTCATTTTATTTGGTTATTTTATTGGTTTGTACATGCTAGTTTAGCTTAGTATAATTTCTAGATTGTCAGCTCTTTTCTCCCAGTATTTTGAAAAGTCGATCTAGTTCTTTTCTCTGTAAGTACTTAACTCTGTTTCCCACTGATCAATCTCATTCATTCATTGTTTTAGTGTTCTGAAGATTCACTCCAAACTAATTAGACATGAAGTTCATTTTCTTTATCCTGCTTAGGTCTTCTTGTGATGGCTGCATCTAAGGATTTATGTCTTTAATCAATTATACAACAATATAAAGGCATATCACTTTGCATTTTTCTCTCGTGTTTTCTATCCTTTTTTCTTCCTAAAAATTTTAAAAATGTTTTTATTGCTTATTTAGAGAGAGAGAGAGAGATAGAAACATCAATGTGACAAGAAACATTGACCAGCTGCCTCCTGCATGACCCCTACTGGAGACTGAGTTCGCAACCTAGGCATGTGCCCTGACTAGGAATCTAACGAGGACTTCTCTGTCCACAGGATGACGACAGTCAATCCACTGAGCCACACTGGCCAGGCTTTCCCACTTAAGTTGCAATTAGATACACATTTGCTATGCCTTTCTTTTGTATTTTTTATCTTTTTAGCTGTTTGTATTCCACTACGGGTAATTTTTTCACATAGCCTTTCTTCACTAATTCTATCTTCAGTTCTTTAAAACACTTATTTTGTTTTTAATTGTAGTTCTTATACTTTTGTGTTTTAAAAGTTCTATTGGTTTTTATTGAGTCATAATTTAGATATTAAATTCTGTAAGTATAGTACAAAATGTTGATTAGAAACATTTATATTGCCAAATGATTAGCACGGTAGTGTTAACTAACACCTCTATCACCTCACATAATTGTCATTTACTTTTTGTGGTGAGAACACTTAAGTTCTGTTCTCTTAGCAACTTTCAAGTATACAGAACAACACTGTTAACTCTAATCACCGTACTATACATTAGATCCCCCAAACTTACTTATCTTATAACTGAAAATGTTTACCCTTTGACCAACATCTCCCCATTTGCTTCCCTCTCCTCAGCTCCTGGTAAACACCATTCTACTCTGTTTCTATGACTGGCTTTTTTGGATTTTACATATAAGTGATATAATACAGTATTTGTCTATCTTCATCTGACTTATTTCACTTAACATAAATACCCTGCATATCCATCCATGTTGCAAATGGTAGGATTCCCTTCTTCTTATGGCTGAACAACATTTCACTGGATATGTATGTACACACACACACACACACACACACACACACAAACAAACACATACACACATCACGTCTTCCTTATCCATTTATCTTTTCAGGGACACTTAGGTTGTTTTCATCCTGGGTTATTGTAAACAATGCTGCCATAAACATGAGAGTACAGGTATCTCTTTGAAATTCTCTTTTTATTTCCTTTAGATATATACCCAGAAGTGGGATTGCTGGATCATATGGTAGTTAATTAATTAATTTTTTGAGGAAACTCCGTATTGTTTTTCATAGTGGCGATTCCAATTTACATTTCCACTAACAGTGCATGAGTGTTCTCTTTTCTCCACATCCTCACAAGCACTTGCTATCTCTTGTCTTTTTTGTGATAGTGATTCTAACAGGTGTGAGGTGATATCTCATTGTGGTCTTGGTATGCATTTCCCTGATGATTAGTGATGTTGAGCATTTTTCCATGTACCTATTGGAAAACTGTATGTCTATTCAGACCCTCTGCCCATTTTTCAGTTGGGTCATTTGTTTTGCTGTTGAGTTGTAGGAGTTCCTTAAATATGTTGGATATTAATCCCTTTTCAGATGTATGATTTATAAATATTTCTCCCATTCTGTAGATTTCTTTTTGTTTTGTTGATTTTTTAATGGTCTGGCACATACTATTAATGAATGCTTAAAAATATTCATTTGTTCACTCATTTTTTATTTATACATAATGAACCAAAAGTAGCCAAGAAACATACTTTAAATGCATGTCAACTAAATACAGAAAAGTTCCTGTGAAATCACTAATTCTATTTTCTACTGTTTGCCCATCTGTGAAACAAAGGCAAATTGTTCACCGTTAAAAAAATAATAATAAAATAAAAAATATATATATACTGAAACAGAGTTCAACTTTGTAAGCAGAAATTCATGAGAAAACTATGTCAAAAAATGGTTCATTTTAAATAGCTTTATATTGTCATTGTGTGTCTCTATTACAAATAGAATTTCATTATCAGCTCCCATTCATCTGAACAATAGATGGCTCCTCTAGCTGCAAGAACTAAATGAGGTGACTGACTGACCCTGAAGGGCTCCATGCTATGACATTGCAAGTAGGAACCCTCATACCCAAACTAAATGAAATAATTACTCAGTGAAACAGTTGCTCACCTAAAACTGTAAGACATCAGATCTGCCTTACAATCTCCAGCTACATACCATAGAGTTAAAATTATAAAAATTATCTTTTTCTTTTAATTACCTGGAAGTATGCTAAAGTCCTTAATGGCACCACATTATAAATATAGCCCAATTAGATTTCCATTTCTTGTTTGCTTAAAATACTGTAAGATCAATATGAGAAAACTGTCTCTTAGTACAATGTGTGAGTTACTCCTGTTATGAGGATTCTGGTGCTCTCTTCCTTTATTATAAGAATAGTCAATCTCAAGTACAGAGAGTTTGAAGATCTAAATTGTGTTGGTTCAAGTTGTTAGCATCTGATCATAGAAGAGCCTGCGCTGGGTTCACGATGCTAACACATTTACTTCACTTTCTCTTTTTGGTTCCCAATTACTATTTGCATATTCATTCATCCAACAAATAATTTCCTGTGTCTATTATGTCCTAGGAACTATGCTAACAGGTTAGTCCAGTCCTGGCCTTGGGGAAATTACAGAGCAGTGGGGAAGGCAGATTGGGATGAGTGCTGAGTAGAGCCACATGGCTATCAGAGAAGGCATATTTGGGAGAGGGATAACTGTGTTGAAATCAGAAGGATGAGTGAAAGTTTACTGGACAAACAGAGGAAGAAAGAGCACCTCAAACAGACAGAATAGAATATACAAATACTCTGTGATGCCTGAACACAAGGAATTTAGGAAGGACTGAGATAAACTCAGAATAGTTGGAACACAGGAAACAAAGGGTAACTTCAATGTGAGGAGAGGTTGAAGAAGAAAGTAGAGGTTAGACTATGGGGGTTATATTTAAGACTTTTCATTCTAAAATTTTTAGGAAATTACATAAAGAATATTTAAAAAGCAGCTTTATTGAAGTATAACTGAAGTATATTAAACTATAAATATTTAAAATGCACAATGTGATATGTTTCAACATATGTATTACACATCCATTATGATAATATAATACATACGTTGATTGTGATGAACCCATCAGCACAATCAAGATAATGAACATATCACCCACAAAAATTTGCTCCTATGCCTTTATAATCCTTGCCCCTCAAACTCTGTCCTACTCCCCCATCTCAAAGCAACCACAGGTCTGCCTTCTGTCAGCATAGATTAGTTTGCATTTTTTATAACTTTATATAAATGATATAATAAAATATGTGCTTTTTTTGGTCTGATTTTTTTTTCATTCAACACATTTATTCTAAGATTGAGCTAGGATATTGCATGTCAATAGTTCATTTTCTTTTTATTGCCGAATAATATTACATTGTAAAGATATAATACTATAATTTTTTTTATCCATTTGGATTGTTTCCAGTCTTTGGCTATACAGCTGCAATGGATATTTGTGAATAAGTCTTTGTACAGACATATATTTCTTTTTCTATTGGATTGGAATAGGCTGATCACATGGTAGATGTATGTTTACATTTTTAGGAAACTTTCAAATTGTTTTTCAAAGTAATTGTATCCTTTTACATCCCCACCAGCAGTGTATAAGAATTCTAGTCTCCTCAGATCCAAGGCAACACTTGATATGTCAGTCATTTTAATTTTAGCCATTCTAATAGAGAGATAGTGGTGTATCATTGTAATTATAACTTGTATATCCCTAATGCCTAATGGTATTGAATATCTTTTTATGTGCTTATTTGCTGTCTTCTTTGGTAGTGTCTATTCAAATTTTTTGGTCATATTTGAAATTGAGTTGTTTCTTATGGTTGAGTTTTGAGTTCTTTGCATATTTTGAATGTAAGCCTTTAATTAGGTATGTGTTTGCATATATTTTTTCCAGTGTATAGTTTGTCTTTTCATTCTTTTACCAGTATCTCTGTCCAAATTATTATTTTTTTCTTTATGGTTCATATTTTTAGTGTCATATCTAAAAAAAATATGCCTAACCAAAAGTCACAAAGACATTTTCCTCTGATTTCTTCTAGAATTTTTGTAACTTTAGGCTTTACATTTAGGTTTATGGTAAATTCGGGTTAATTTGATACGCAGTATGAGGTATGCATCCAAGTTCATTTTTTGCATATGTATATTTAATTGTCTCAGGACTCCTTATGGTAATAGCTATCTTTTGTCTACTGAATCACATGTCTTTGTAAAAAAAAAAAAAAAAAAAATCAGTTGTCGTTTTATACCTGGTTTATTTCTGGACTCTCAATTCCTTTCTATTGTCCTATTTGTCTGCCTTTACACAAATACCATCTTTACACAAGTTCTTTCTTTCAGAGCTGTTTTGACTCTCTAGATATTTTGAATTTTCATACTAATTTTATAATTAGCTTATTGATGTCGACAACAATTTCTACTGGAACTTACAGAAATTGTGTTGAATCAGTTCAGAGAGATTAAACATCTTTGCAATATTGAGTCTTCCAACCTACAAGGTATCTCTCCATTTATTTAGGTCATTTCCTCAACAATATTCTGTAATTTTCAATGTACAGCTCTTTCATATCTTTCATCAGATTTATCCCTAAGTATTTCATGTTTATACTATTGTAAATGTAATTGTATTGATTTCAATTCCTGACTGTTTATTCTTAGTATGTAGAAATAAAATTGTGTTTGTATATTGACCTTTTATTATGCAACCTTGTTAAACTCTGCAATTTGTCTGGTAGCTTTTTCTGTAGATTCCATCAGATCATATCATGTCATCTTCAAATAAAACTAGTTTTATTTTGTCCTTTGTTTATTTTTCTTGACTGAGGTGCTGCATAAAATATCTAGAACAAGGTTGAATAAACGTATGAGATGAGATATTCCTGTCTTGTTCCTGATCTTTTTTTTTTTTTTAATTTTTAATTTTATTTTTTTTGTTACAGATGTTTCTCCTTTTTTACTCCATTGGCAACCCCCCTCCCCACCCCCACCCCCCATCCCATCCCCGGCTTTGTTGTCCATGTCCATTGGTTATGCATACATGCATATACGTTCTGTGGTTTATCTCAAGGGGAAAGTATTCAGTGTTTCATTATTAAGTATAATATTAGGTATAGTTTTTTTTTAATAGATACTCATTATTAGGTTAAGAAAGTTCCCTTCTAATTTCTTCTACTTCGTTAAAAATCAGAAATAAATATTGGATTTTTGTCTGATGGTTTTTCTACATCTATTGTGATGATTATTTTTCTTGGTTTATTAATGTGGTAATTTTTTAATGTTAAACAACATTGTACTCCTGAGATAAACCTCACTTGGTCATGATATATTATAATTTGAATGGAGTACTGGATTCCACTGGCTAAATTTTTGTTTAGAGTTTTTGCCATCTACATTCCTGAGGGATTTTAGTCTGTAATATTCTTTTCTTAGAATAGATTTGCCTGTTTTTTATATTAGTGTAATACTGTCCTCAGGGAATGAGTTGGAAGGTATTGCTTTTTTCATAGTATTCCCAAACTAGAAACAAATAACTCGTATATCAATAGCTAAATGAACAAGCAAAACAAGATCCATCTATGCAACCTCAAAATCATTATTCCAATTGGAAGAATACAGGAACAAAAGTGTACATATTGTATAATTACACTTATATACAATTTTGGAAAACAAAAGTTAACATTATTGTATAGAAAGTAGACCCACTAGTTGTAGTGGTAAAGGGAGAGAAGGGCTGAAAAAGGGCATGAAGTCAACATTAAAATTTTTTAATTAAAAAGAAGACTCTTTCAAAGGTGATACAAATTATCTGTATCTTTATAGTGGTGGTGGCTTTGCTGGTACACATATCTGTCCAAACCCATTAAATTGTAAATTTTAAATAGATACACTAATTATATGTAAACTATACCTCATTAATGTTTATTAAAAATATCTTAGATGGTTCAGAATTTAAGATGAAGGGATTATACTGATTTTCTAGGTGAATTATCAAATTACAACCAGTGTTGCAGGTTTAAGCCAAAGCAACTTCCAAATTAATTTCTTCCTACCAAGGTATTATATAAGCTGGTGAATTTTCTACTTGTTTAGAAATAAAATTCCACAGTGTTCAGTTTTCCAGAAGTAGAAAACAATTTATCCTATGAGTTTTCCAAAACTGTTCACACAATTACTGTGTTCACCCACATGCATTTTTTTTTTTTTTTATCCTCACCGGAGGATATTTTTCCATTTTTTGTACAGATAGAGTGGGAGGGAGAGAGAGGAAGAAGAGAGAGAGAAACATCGACGTGAAGGGACACATCGAGTGGCTGCCACCCGCACGACCAACCAGGGCCGGGGACAAACTGCAACCGAAGTACGTGCCCTTAGCGGGAACCGAACCTGGGTCTCTCAGGACCGCAGGCCGACGCTCTAACCGCTGAGCCAAACTGGCCAGGGCCACCCACATGCATTTTACCTGAGTTTTGAAAAGACTTTTTATCACTAGGAAAAGATATATCTTTAAACATGAAAAGTGTCTAGTGATGAAAGCCCAATGTTTAAGAGTTGGGAATTTAGAAATATTGAGGAAGTAATGAGTGTATGATTGAAGAATAAGCATTCTCTGGCTAATGAATCTGGGATTTGTGTTAAAATGTTGATAACACTCTCCATTCCTGACATCTGATAGCAAAGTCGGGAAACAAAAGCTGGTAAAGGACCCACCCATCTCACCTAAAAGAACATGAAACCCACAGTAATGCATAAAACTACCTCATCTGTATGGGTAATGATACTAACTTGAATAATATCTTATTACAGCATGTGATAGTGTGTTCCTTGAGCCCAGATCCCAGCTAGACCCCAGAGTATATTATCTCAGGGGAGACTGATCAGACTCATGGCCTCATAATGCCTGGGTCCACTCTGTATTTACCCCACAAAGGAGGGACCATAAACGCCCACTTCCAGGAGTTGGGAGATCATCACTGCTATTGTATTCTTTGGCATCCATTCAAAAAGAGAAGAAAGCTATGACAGTGGAGAGTAAGAAAAAGTCCCAGCAATTACATTGCTTATATTTGAATTCAGAATCAACCACCTAGTGGTCATGGGTTCTTGGGCAAATGTCTCTAAGTCTCTGTATCATGGTTTTCTCACCTGCAAATGAGGGTGAGAAACGCGTTTATTATAAAATCTTCAAAGATTTAAATGAGTTAATGTAAAAAAGTTCTAACTTACTGCCTACCATACAGTAAAGTATGACTCAGTATTATTGTTATTGTTATTATTATTATTAGCACGATCACTATTACCATTACAGTCATCCCTCGCCACTTCGCGCTTCGACTTTTGCGGCTTCACTGTATCAGTTGTTCAATACTATGCTAGACTATATTTGAAAAACATGCAATAGAGTGAAGCCGCGCAAGTCCAAGCGCAAAGTGGCAGGGGACAACTGTGTATAAATAAAGAATCCTACTTCGCGGAAATTCATTGAAATTCCTTTATCGCGGTAGAATCTGGAACTGATTAACCGCAATCAACGATAGCCGACTGTATATCATAATTGTACAGAAAAGTTCTATGAAATCTTTAAGAATCAATTCTAATATCATCCCGTTGAGTCCATTGCTGACTATTCCTACTCAGACAGCAACCACCTCTCCCAAGGTTACTTTGGACTTTTTATTTTATTTTTTCCTTTATGACAGGTACTGGATATGTAATGGTTCATGAGACAAACAGGAAATGTACTCTACCCTCATGAAGCCATTTTTCTAAAGTGGAAACGCAATCAGAAAGATTCAAAGCTTGTTCAGGATCATGTACGTGAGAAGGAGGGAGGCTAAGATCCAGACTCGCCTTCAAAGTTCTGAAGACTGCATCATTGGTACTACACTGTTCTGCTTTCCAGCTTGTTGTATTTATTGATACCCCTGTTTACCTAAGTCTCTTTCCCACTAATAAGTGTTTAGTTTAATGTTAGGTACCCAGCTGATGCTCAGAAATTACTTGCTTCAAACATTAATCATTCAAATAAATAAGTGAATAAATACCATGCAAATGATTTTCTCAACAAGAAGCATTTTGTTGTTATTGATAAGTTATATCAATATATCTACATCGAGGTAAGCTGAAAAGCATAATAAAGAAGACACATTGATTTCTCTTAGATAAAATGTTTATATACTTAAAATCATATTCTCTAGAAAATAAAATGAAATCTTTAGAAGAGAACAAGTAATTACAATACTGAGGAATTAATTTGAAGAGTCAAAGTGAGTAACTATGTAGGGTTCAAGGTGAGTACTGGAAATATCAGAGGGAACACTTTTCAAGTACATAATTATCTAACCACAATTCTGTACACCTGAAACTAATACAAAATAATATTGAATGTAAACTGTAATTGAAAAATAAAATTAAAAAAAAAAAGCTTTGACTACCCACCACCAAAAAGAGTCAAAGTGAATAGCAAATATTAGGTTGATCATGAGGGGTCAACAGTCCAATGACCATTACAGATGAAGTTATAATGTTTCTGATCATCAGAGTATTCTTGTTAATTTGCAAACGCTTCAGTCAGCCCTTGAGTTCATTCTTAATAGGAACTACATAAAAACATTTCTGCAACTGAATAGTTTTTCTTATTCTCAAGACATTTCAGAAAAGGAAATTCATACACATCAACACCGTCATAGCTCTTAAAATATGCTTAAAATCAAGAAGTTCTACATTGATTGATAGCTCTGGGGGGATCTTTAAGGTCATTTAGTCTGTCTACTACCTTTAGTAGAGTAATCTATGAAAAATTTTACAACAAATTTCTTCTATTTACTTCTATTTTTATTTAGCTTTCAGTATATCCATCAATTTAATATTGGTTGAGTTCTGTTACATTTCATTCTGGGCTGGAAGCTAAGGATACAAAGATGAATAAAACACATTCTCCCCTTGTAAAGAACTCAAATACTAGAGAAAACAAAGAGTCACATGAATAAGCAATGTACATGACAAAGTGAGCAGAGGGTTGATGGTTAATGTTTGCATCCTATTGGAAAACCAAGGGAGTGGCCATAAATTTGGCCTTGGGAAGACAAGGGAGTCTCTAGTGAGAGAACTTAGATTGAGTACTTGAGAAGGGGAAGGAATTTGCCATGTGGATAAGAAGGGATGAGTTCCAAGGAGAGGGAACAGGATATGCCCTGAAAATCTAGTGTTTTCAAGGAATGGGGAGGAGTTCCACGTGACTGGATCACAAGGTTCTTGGTGGGCAGTAATGAGACAAGTTGGTTGGGTAGATTTTAACCAAGCTAAGGAGTTTAGATTTCATCCCCTTGTCAAGGTATATATAGAAGAACCCTGAATAACAACATAGTCCAAGATTCCTCAATGAGCTACTGAAAATACTGAACTGAGAGAACTGGAACCATATCTCTGTATATCAGACAATATATAATTTCTATACATAGAAATAGCTAATATTGGGCAAACACAGTGCATTTCAGGTGCAGCTGGGGCTGTAAAATGTAGGCCTTGTGACACCTTCTTGAATGCTCTTTTTTTTGTACCATATGTGGCAAATTTCAACATGAAACAAATTTTGAAAATTTAACTGAAAAACACTTCATGCAAATGCCTCCTAAGTGAATATAGCTTTTCAGGAAGGCCTCTTCAGTTCTGACTGTACTAGTTACAGAATTTACAGCTTTGTATTGTCAAAAGGAATAGGTAGCACTTTTCTATAAAAATGCCAAACATATTTAAAGCTATTTTAGAGTCAAAATACTAAGCTAAAATGAAGCAGGCAGGAGCAAGGTCAAGTTTCCACCGGAGCTAACGTCTGCACTCTTCTTTTTAATTTCAAGAAAAGTACGTGAAGTTTTTCAAAAAGCTTTTTCTCACAGCCAGATATAAACAGAAAACAAATTGAGAAGAAAGACAAATTAGTAAGCTTGAGGGGCACAACTGGGAAACGCACCTGCATTTGCAGGAAAGGGAGCCACTACACATGACTTTACTTTTTTTTTTTTTTTTTAATCCTCACCCGAGGACACTTTTCCATTTTTTGTTCAGACAGAGTGGGAGAGAGAGAGAGAGAAACTGATGTGAAAGGGACACATCGAGTGGCCGCCACCCACACAACCCAACCAGGGCCAGGGACAAACCGCAACCGAGGCACGCGCCCTTAGCGGAACGGAACCCGGGTCTCTCCGGACTGCAGGCCGACACTTTAACCGCTAAGCTAAACTGGCCAGGGCATGACATTACTTTTTAAAACACAAATGCTTCTGCTCTCTGAGTCCTGAAGTTAAAAACAAACAAAACAACAACAACAAAAAAAAATCACCTTCACAAAACACCATCCTCATCAGTTGAGAAGTGAAGTCTCCAGAAAGATTACTAACTCCAAACACTGAAAACTAGTAATAAAGAAAAAAAAAAAAAACTATGAAAATTCAAACTGACACACCCAAAGTTCACATATTAGAGTTCACATTCTAGAATCTATGAAAATAAAGCACTCTTAGCCCCTTACTCAAAATCAGTGTATTATTATTTAACGTTCAGTTCCAGATGTAATGTCCATGGTAGAATTTCAAGTCCATATTAAGTTAAAAAAGTAAAAATAGGAGAGATCCTTGGCAACCAAGTATAAAGAGAACGAGTAGGAAGGTGAAGAAGTATATGAGTAGTTGCTATATGAATTTTAAAAATTTTAACAGTGATTGTGGATTGGCCACCATCAGGTTAAATGTTTTCAACCCTTGATTAATTTCTAAGGATAGCATTCTATGAAACGGTTAAACCATATGCTCTAAGCTTTAAGAAAACAGAAAATAAAGCTTTGAATTTAATAAAGCTTACCATTCAGAAATAAGTTAAAATGGAAAAGTCTGTGATCTTAAACTATTTCATTCTTAACTATGCACAAAACTTAGCTATCCAGAGTGATTTGTTCTTCAAAAACTCCAGGTGGACTTCAGAGGCAGTATTGAGATCTGTAAATATGAAATGACTGATTATTATGTGTCGGCAGTGGTAAATGATAACAAAGATAAATGAGATATTGTTTCTTCTCTGGGGTCATTCAGACTGTGGGTGAGATAAACAGGGAAGCAGATCGCTGTATGTTTAGGCAGAGGGTCACTGGGAAGTCAAAGGAGGAAGGTGATTCTGTGAGGAAGGAAAAAAGAGAAAATAGAAGGGGGGGGGCAGCGGAGGGGAGGGGTGGGAAGGACAGGGGAGCCTAGGGAAGAGGAGGGGGATAGGGAGAGGAGAAAAGAGAAGAAGAGGGAGAGCCAGGGAGAGGTGGGTAAGGGGGGGAGGGGAGAGGCAAAAAAGATGTAAAAGAGAAAAGAAGAGAAAGAAAAAAAGAGAAAAGCACAGGTCCAGCCACTCCTTTTATTTATTTAATTCCAGAACTGAATACTTTGAAATAATTCTTTCCAACTGAATAAAGGTAACAATTAAAATACTCCACAGTAGAAATTAGCCATGAACTTAACTTTACCCTTGCTCTTCACTTCAGCTTGGTTTAGACTAGATAAAAAGCATGAGATTTTAATTTGGAAGTTAGAAAACTTAAAGTTCAAGTTGTTTAGTAGGACTGTGGCCTTGGGCAAAACACTTAACTCTGAAATTCAGTTTCAATATCTGTACAATAAGGCTAATGAAAAGGATCTGATGAAAGTAGATTCCAATGTGTTGCTAAGCATAAAACAATACATAAAAAGATGATGTGATCTAGCAAAAGGAATCGAATGTATCACTTATTTCTTTGTCTGAGAGTGCAGGATATTTTTATCTTTTGGGTGCAAGTGATAAAGAACCCAGCTCAAATGTGCTAAACAATAAGAACATTTGTGGGTCCATAGCATTCAGTATCACTCAGTCCAAAGAGTCCAAGTCCACTTCCTTGCCAATTCCTTGGCCTGGCTTCCTGTGTGTGGAGATGTGGTGTCCTCAGACAGGTAGCAAGGTGGCTGTCACAGTCTGGACTTCACCTCCAGGAACTGCAGTGTGCAGAACAAAGGAGGTTGGCCTTCCAGGAGTTCTCTCAGAAGATCATGAATAACCTTTCTCTGAAATCTCAAAGAAACCCCTCCTGAATTTTATAGACTCCAAACAGATCACATGGCTAATCTAGAATGAAACACTAGCAAGGGATTAACCTTAGATAAATCTCACTGGGATGGGATTAAATTTAGATAATCCAGGCCAACCCTTGGAGTTTAGGTAGGTCATGCCTCTCCTGAGGCGCATGGGTTTTGTGGTGGAAAAAGAAATACTTGAGCAATAGATTCTGTGAGGAAGAAGGGAGGAGCAGATGAGTGCTGGACAGGCAACCAAAAGTGTTCCTGAAAGTTATAATGGAAAATCTAATTCTCTCTCTTAGAAAACCATGCCAATGACCAGAAATATTGGCAACATTTTTGTTATATAACTCATCCATATTCATACAATGTGTGCATATAACTGGTTTGAATTACACTAAAAAATGCATTTAACATGATAGAACTAAATTTTGGTTATTATACCAAAGGAAACAATCTAGTGATTCTGAGGCAGAAGATGCATGGACTTTGTTGTCGGAAAAACATAGATTTGAGTTCCAGTTCTGTGATACACTAGATATGTGACCCTGGGCAATTCATTTAGACATTCCAACCATCTTCACAGTAGGAATATTAGCCACCATGTTTGCTATTAAAATGAAATAAAATGCTATAATATGAAATAATCTTCCTTGCACTAAGGCATTGGATAAATATTAGTTCAGATCCCACTGGCTGTCTTTCTCCTCCCTCATGCCTACTGTCCCCAAGTTTCAGCACAGCCCAACTAATTGAAATCTAAAAATATCTCCTGATACACACTTGTTTTTTGCATTATTTTAGGTGTTTGGTTTTATGGTTAGAACATGCTCATCAAAAAATTTTTAATTAAAAGGGGAATACAAATGTTTTCATCATCGACTCTACTACAAAGCAGAGTGGAAGGATTCTGTACCACCAGCCAGGTCCCACTTATCTGCACTTCGTACCAGCCCTGGCAATTTTCCCTTCTGTGTGGCCTCGTGCCATATCCCCTCTGTGAGCATACAATGTAGGTGGCCTTTTCCCTGTTCCTACAGTGCTGGTGATTTGTCTGCAACCAGCTTCCTGTGGTTTCTCAAGTAGAATCAAAGACACCTGACAGGGCAACATCTGCTCTCAGGTTGCACAGCTGCAGAGCTCTCCCATTTGTATCCCAGGACAGGAGTCAGGTGTGCGACAACCTGCTCCTTTGTTCAGAGGCTAGGTGCTTTTAAAAGGCCCCTTGAATAGATGGCCCACCAACTTCTGCTATGGCCTCAACAAGCCAACAGGCATTCACGAAACCCTTCTGAATGACAGGCATCCACAAACCCTAGATGAAGAAAATGTGGCCCCTGCTTTTGGGTGTCTAGCAGTCACGTGTGCATGTTCTACAAAGCATGTATCCCAAAACCTCAGTGTGAGGTCGAGAACAGTGAGGTGATCATTAACGTGTTCCTTTGCATAGCACTATAAAATTTTATACACTTCATCTCCTTTCTCATGACAGAGGCACATGTATTTATAGATTTATGAAATAAATTTTGAGCCCCTACTGTGTTATCAAGAAATATAAAAATGAGTCTGCCATATATTCATTTTTTTAATATTAATTTATTTCCAAAAGTGATCTGAAGCATAAAGAAACTCTAGTCCCTGTTCTTGAGTGATGAGGTAAATATTATTCTTGGTTTATAGTTAAGAAGCTAAGGCTCGTAGAGAGTTTAAGTCATCTTTATATAATGAGTTGTGGGGTCCTCTGTTAATTCAATGTTCTCTCCTCTAAAGTACTCGGCTTTTAAGAAGGCCACTAGAGGTCAACAAAGATTATATTCTTTTGAGGAAGCTAGAGAAAAAATAATGGTAGAGATTCCATTAGCTTGAAAGCCAGATGGTAGAGGACTACTTTAAATGATCTTTCAAGCTTTTGAACTCTCTACTCCCTCACATAGACACTCTTCTCTGCCAATGAGAATTTTTATTGTTCTTCGAGCAAACCCTGCTCTTCCCTGACTTCAGGTTTTCGCACATACAAACTGTCCCTTTCATCTGGAAAGTCTTTTTCATCTCAAAAACAAAACAAAACAAAACTGGTTTCTACAAAGTTAGAGTGAAAACACAGCTTCCATACTTCTTGAATTGAACACCAGACCTGATTGTAACTGGCATCAAGAACCTTCAGCAACCCTGGGATAGATGTATTTGCATAATTACTACTTCTAAAAAGTAAGGAAATTCGGGCTTCAGAGTGAGCTCCTCTAGTTAGGATGCTAATCTCAGTGTCTCTGTGTTCCTCCTGTTCTTTATTTCTGGTACATGTGTGGAATTCCACCTGCATGTCCCAACATTCAATCAATATAAACTAGAATAATTGCAAGGGCAGGGATTATTGTCTGTTCTGTTTACTGCAATATCCAACATGCCCAGAAGAGGGTCTAGCATAGTAAGTGTTCAGCAAATATTTGCTGAATAAATTATTAAATGAAGATTCATTTAATTAAACTGATTTCTCTAAGAGCACACAGCCAAGAAGAGAAAAAGATGAGGTTTGAAGTCAGGTGTTCTGACTCTGTATTTCACCATATCATACTGTAAGATATAGGATCAGATCAGGCATAGGCCAGTATACAAATTTTTAATTGCTGAGTATGACGAGAAATATCTTTGTTAAAGTCTTTACTAAAAAACTAAATATCATATATAAATTATATCAAAATAAAGATTTTTTAAATTTATTTTTTTCCAATTTTTATTCATTTATTTTTGTTACAGATGTTTCTCCGTTTTCCCCCCAGACATCCTCCTCCCCATCCCGCCCTCTCATCCCCCTAGCATTGTTATCTATGTCCATTGGTTATGCATACATGCATATACGTTCTTTGGTTCATCTCATCCATCCCCCCACCCCCTACTTTAGGATTTGTCAGTCTAAACTATACTCCTTTCTATGTCTCTGGGTCTATTTATTTTTTAAAGTTACTTAACAAACAAAGATATACCAAATGAAACTCTTATGTTCTTGGCATAATTAACTGTGGGCCCAGAGACTGTAGATCTCTGAAGCTGGGTCTCATACTCACCATAGTTTCCCATTTCTATCTCACCAACCAGGTGCTTTATTAAGAACATGCAGTACTTTTAAGTCACTTTTTAAAGTTGCAAAGTTGAAGGACAAATCAAAGTCAAAGATTTCAAAACACACCTGGACTGGGTACTAGAATGATATGTGTAATGTATGCTCTTACCACCTGATTGAGTATAAAATTGTTGTTTAAAATTTCCCAAAGGTAATCCAATTTGCTTTTACTACCCAATTAACACTTCTCAGTGGAATAATTTCTGGGTAGAATAATTGAGAAGTACAATGCTTATAAGTTTTAACCCAGGCATTGTGGTGTCCAATTAGCCAGGGATTTCCCTGTTATTGGCAATATATTTAACTGATGGCAGAGATAGTACCAAAAAACAAAATGGAGTACATAATTAGAAAAAAATAAGACAATTGGGTAGCTAAATTGTTTCAGAGGAATTGATGGTAAATCCATATTTAGCTGTTACTTCACAGCCACATTCTGGAGGGCAAGTTACAAGTCATAAAAGATGAATCAAAGACACAGGGAGGTGGGGAGACCAGTAACACTATGCTCCTGAGTAAGATAGGGTTCTACCTAGTGCCATGTACTTCATCGTACTTAATCTTTGAAAGAACAATTATGAAATACAAATATCATTATCTCCATTTTTTTGAAGAAACTGAGGTCCATAAACTTTTATAACTTGCCTAAGATTTCAAGCAGCTAAAAAGTGACAGTGCTTATTATTATCACAAAACCATGGGCATAATTTATGAGAATTCATGGAGCAGAAGGCCCAGCTTTGGACCAGGTAGTCCATTAAAAAAAAAATCCCTTACTATGCTAGGGTAGGCAATTATATCCTGGATAAATTCTCAAACTAAAAATAGCTTTGAACAGTGTCTCCCTTCTTTCTCTGTGCCATCACATCCATGGAGGCAGGCCGGCCCTTTACAGAGAGACACACATTCCTGGGCACCCCCAGTTTACATGTTACAGCACAACAGAAAAACAAAAGCAGCAACAACAACAAAAACCAGCTGTGGTTTCATGCCATCCTCTGAGCACTAGAGCTTAGGAAAACACAAAGAAGGAAGAAGAGCTTGATTTTATTGATATCCTTGAATAGGCTCTAATTTACTTTTAAATAAAATAAGGACTAATCATCAGTAACAAATTAAAATTAATCACAATGCAGGAATGTATAGCAACACTGTAGTAGAGAAGAGGTAAGGATGCCAAGAAGGAAAAACAAACAAACAAACAAACAAAAAAAACATGATGCAAAAACCAAAATTAGATCAATTGATTTTTCTTTCTCTGATTTGAGTGGTAGGTTACAGGCACGGGGGAAGCAGAAGGTCTCAACTACTTGGTTTTCAATAAATTTCAGACTATTTCAAAGTGCATTCTCCTCCAAAAGAGTAGAAGGCAATTTCTTGGCTGAACCTCTTGGTGGGGGATGGCTGAAGCTAGGGAAATACTAAAATTTTAATGGCCAGTTGCATCAGAAAGGCAGTCTGATAAAATGTGGTTTTTAGAATTCTGTGGCTTGCGCTCAGTCTTTCCCTATCTTGTTTGGTTCTCTGGCTCTGGATGACTTAATCTTTTTACTTCACTTTCCTTCACTCACTCAAACGTATTTATTGAGTAGCTTCTATTTGCTAGAAACCTTTCCAGGTGTTAGTATACCACAACAAACAGGACAAAGTCCCTGCTTTTAGGGAGCTTACACTCTGATAGAAGAAACAGACACATTATAAAGCATTTACGTAAACTCTCATGTATCAATAAGTTCTGTGGGGGAAAAAGGAAAAAGCTAAACTAAAGCACGGCAAGGAGAGAGACTGCCAGGATGTATATGAGCTACTTGAGATAAGGTACTCAAAGAAGGCCTTTCTGAGTGAGGATCATTTAAACAGAGACCTGAGAAAATGAGGGCCAACTTATGGGTCAAGAGTACTCCCAAACATTCTCAGGCAAGAATGAGCTTGGTTTTTTTGTTTACCATAAAAAAGTGTTTTTCCAGAAGTGATTATGTTGGGCACTAGTTTTTCACATCTACAAAGCCTTCTGTCTTCATAAAATTACTTTTTGGGTGAATTTTGTTTAATATTATATTGGGGGAGGGGGTGGAGGGACACCAGCTTTGACCCAAAGTAGCTAAACAGCTACACTATCCCTTCCTGAAGTTTCATGTTGCAACTAGAATTAGTTGAAAATTCTCCAAATTGTTTAACAATTGCCTTTTTCTTTTTTGACTTGAAGCAAACAGAATTTGACAATGTTTTAGCATTTTCATTTTATATTTTTGTACTTTGCAGATTGAAATTACAAAATTCATCTTGGCCTTGTGTTGTATCCACAATTGTGTACAGAATTTTTCTGCATTCATGTTGTGCTTAGATTAATAAAATTGATTTGTAAAGTAAAAAAAGAAAGAGCTAGGTTTGTTCAAGAAATAGCAAGTGTGACTACAGCACAAATAGAGAGCAGAGAGATAGGTTATGGAGTACGAGGGAAAAGCTATTAAAGCTTATTTGGAAAAAAAAAAAAAAAGCTAATTTCCCTTTCCAAATACATCATTCTAATTACTGGGGGATGAGGGGTTGGGGAGTCAGTGTTGGGGGATTTGACTGGATAAGGAAAGGAATAGAAGCAGGGAAAAGAGATACAAAACAATTCCCAGAGTTGGGAAATAATAGTGACTTGGATGATTGGGCAGGCACAGACATATTAGCAATGGTAGCAATGGGTTTCTCATTCTTTGAATCTAGTGTCTACAGAATTTGCTGGTAGGTTGGATGCAGACTTCGAGGAGAAACAAAAGTCAAAGATCTCTTTTGGCCTGGGAAGTGCTAAAGGTGGAAGAAATGAAAAGTTTGGTTTTGTGTATATTTGAAGTCATTATTAGACATCCAAGCAGAGATCCCGACTATGCACTTATGTATACACATATAGAGGTCAGGGGAGAGGAAGGAATTCTATACCAAATTTTTGGAGTCATAAGCACAGGTCATTTATTTAGTCATGAAACTGGCTTGAGTGTGTGTAGGAGAGCTTTATAAACTGTAAAGCGCTAAACAAATACTGTTATTTTGTGGCAGGAAGAATGAGTAGGAAAAGGCAATGGGGCGTCTTGAATAGCACCCTTTAAGGTGTTGATTCTATCTACCCTATTCTGAATGCTTAAATTAGATGTTTGCTCTACTTACATATAATAATCTGGTAGAATAAAGTAATCTGGAAATGTTTAAGTAAATGATCCTATTAAGTAGATACGGAGCAATTATATATTATAGATTTGGGGGAACCTCCTGAAATTTAGAATGGCTTTCAAATAAATATATACGAGATATGTTTTATAGGGGACTTATTTTAAAAGATTTGTCCATTAGGATCCTGGTTGTAAAAATCAATAAAACAAAAGTCTTAGATGACTCATGGGGCATTATGAGAAAATAATGATATTTGAACTAAATCCCAAATCTCTAGAATTTCTATGGTGTCTTTCAGTATCATATTCACGGTCATAACAGCAAGAGAGCTAGATTTAAAACAACATAAACTCAAAAGATATAGATATGAAAAGACTGGAAGAACCCCAGATTTCAAAGTAAATATTCTAGAAGATATTGTTTATCACAAATTCAGTTTGAGTCAGGAAAAAACGTATTGGCCCAACCAGTTGAGCATGTAGATCACAGAGGTGCTTAACAAATGTTTGCTGAAGGACGAAGACAGTTGTATGACTGGATGAATGTTTACTTGCTTCTTGATTGTAAGAAAATTAATTTTTATACCTTGAGAAATCTTCACAACCCATATGCCATCTTTCCCTTCCTTTCCTTATTAATAGGCTAATATTTATTGACTACTCATGCCAATTTATAGGCTGGGTCTATGATTCTGGTACTTGTATCTCGTAGTTATTGAGATCTTCAGCATATATAGCCCTTATTTACTTGGGTAGGTCATTAGATATCATTTTTGAAAAAATCTCAAATAAAAAGGAAAGAAAATCTGACCAATTTCCAAAACTTTACGTGTGAGATTTAGGTAGATTAGTCAATATATCAGAATGTAAGTTTATTGCTCCCTTCAAAGCTATAATTTGGACTAAAAATATTAATTTGAGTGTGTATGTAAAGATTACTTGACTATAACTACTGGTACATTCTATAAGTATATATTACTGCCAAAAAGGCTGTAATGATAATTAGGAAATACGTGGTGGTCAGAGTATAAGAAGCTAAGATGGACTATTGAACAAAGCTGGGGAAATGTGAGGCTTTACCAAAACTCATTAGAAAAATATAAATCATCATAAGTTTTCAAAGAGGAATATGTATTTTTAACCAACTTATAATAAGCATAATTAAAGAATACCTTTTCATGCTTTTGTTTCTTAGTCTCTATGGGAGGCTTTGTTATAACAACACAGGAGAACAAAGTAATAAATGGTTGTAAAGTCTCTTGCCAACATAAATGTTATGTAAATGGTAAATGGTAATAACTATAAAGGAAAGCATTTTCCTTCAAGGGTACACCCAAGCCACTGACTGTGTTTATACAATGATATGGAGAAAAGAGAGACTTTGTAGTCACACAGACCCGGCTTGTACCTTAGTCCCACCACTTGCTAGTTGTGTTCACTTGGGAAGTTGCTTAGCCTTCCTGGGTTCCTCAGAAATACAGTTCCACCCGCATTTGAGAGTTATTATGAGAACTGAATGAAATCATTTGTATAGAACTAGTACATCTAAAGCAAGTACATAACAGTCACTATTTTCTTTTCTCTGACAAAACATTCATTTCTAATAAAATACTCAAAAATGGGAAGAGAAACTATTATCATTTTTTAACTTGGTACTAGAGGCATTGGCCTACAGCACCTAGGAGAATCATAATCCCATAGCTAGCGTTGTAACACACATCCCCAATCTATAGGTGCCCTAAATGATATTAAAAAACAAACAAAAAACAAAAACCTAAGTTGGAGGAATGATACATGGTTATGTAACAATGAGCAAGTCCTTTCTGCATTCTGGGTTTCCCCTCTGAGTAGAGGAGGAATGAGCTAGATCAGTGCCACGTAAAGTATGATCTGTGGACCCATACTAGTCGGCAAGTAGGTTATTTATTTTGTTTGTTTGTTTGTTTTTTCCATTTCCCATGTACTAAAAGTAACTATTAAAAGAGTATAAGCACTCAGAATGTATGTCTTTGGGAAAATAAAATATATGGGATTGTATTTTGTGCATTTTTGGTTTTGTTTCCCCATTTCATTTCTCTATTAATTTATTTTTATTAATTTCATAAAATGATTGGTTTGCAATAGGTTTTAAGTTTAAACACACACAGACACACACACACACACACACACACACACACACACACACACATTTCACCACAGATAACTTGAGGAGCATTGAACTGGATACTATCTAAAATCCCTTTAGCCCTATCATTCTTTAAGACTATATTCTCCGCCCTTGTTTCCTGAGGCTGACCAGCTCCAGAGGAAGAAGAAGTGGTTGTTACCTGATGGCCTCCAAAGAGGCACCTTTCTCCCAGTAAGGAGATGATGAGAAAGAGGAAAGCGACGATGTTTGGTTGGTTGGTTGGTTGGTTATTTATTTATTTATTTATTTATTTATTTATTTATATCCTTACCCGAGGACATTTTTGCATTTATCTTCAGATAGAGTGGGAGGGAGGGAGGGGGGAAGAGAGAGAGAGAGAGAGAGAGAGAGAGAGAGAAACATCAATGTAAGAGAGACACATTGACTGATTGCCACCCCAGGACCCCAACTGGGGCGGGGACAAACGGCAACCGCGGTACATGCCCTTAGCAGGAACCGAACCTGGGATTCTCTGGTCTGCGGGCCAGTGCTCTAACTGCTGAGCCAAACCGGCCAGGGTGGTGATGATGATTTTAATAACTGACAATATCTGAGTGCTTGCTGTGTGCTGGTCTCTTTAAATGCATTATTTCACTTAACCCTCTGTACTTAATGTTATTCCATCATTTCATAAAATGAGGAAACTAAAGTTCAGAGAGAGACTCAGAAAGGAGCTTTAAACCCAGGTCTATTTTATTCTTAATCCCTCATGCTTTAAACTATACATGTTGCTTCCAAACTATGGTTCCTTTGAAAGTGAAGTTGCCTTTCCTTAGCTTCTCTCTCCTTGCTACCTGGGGACCAGCTGGTGACACAGCAGCCCCTGAAGTCTTGTTCTAAAGTGCCCACTCCTGGTTCTTCTATCATGGGAATTTCTCTTCAGCCTGAGAAGCAAAAGTTAACTAAACCCCTAATAACTCAGGGTTTAAAAGTACCTTATGAATAACCTACTCTCCCGATTCCAGCACTTGGGTCATTGCCACAACATACTTGACAATAAGTCCCTGATTGCCAGTGGAACATCTCCAGTGACAGGAACTCATTACACATAGAGGTAGCTCATTCTCCCTCAGGAGAGTCTTCTAGTCAAACAATTATTATTTTTTTTCTCAGTTGGGTTAATCTGAAATCTCTCTGTAACTTTCCTTCTTCAGATCCAATTCTACCTTGTGGATCTGTGAAGAGCATGATATAGAATTGCTCTACATTGTAGCAACACACTCTGCCTCTGTATTTTGTACAAAAAGCTCTGTATGGAGTTGTTAGGCAGGCCTTGGGTGAATCCTGGCTCTAACATATAGATGAGACTTGAGGTAAGCTACTTATCCTCAGTTATGTTGCCTATAAAATGAGGACACTAACCCCAATATCACAGAATTGTCATAAGAATTAAGTGAGATTATAATATGTGATAGTTGCTCAGAAATGCCTGTCAAATTGAGTCCTTGTATAATGTATTTTCTGACAATTTTACCCTTCTGGGCACTGTCTTCTGATATAGATTCATTCTGTTTGCTTCTAGCCCTATAGATTTCTTCTCTTCTAGGCTATTTTAGGAATTCTAAATTCTATTATTTTCAATCATTCAACAAATGACAATAATATTATATAATGCTATTTAACTTACAAAATGTTTTATTTTAATTCAAATAAATAGTTAGATATATCCCATGAATCTGGAAAGAGAACTTATTCACTTTTCATAAGTATATAGCTGGAGATCTTTGTATAAAATGTCATGTGGATTTACTACATGGCAAAGTTATTCAAGGCTGTTTGTCCCAGGAAATGCACAATTCAATCAATTCATTTATTTGTTGTTTCTAAAATTAAGTAACCATTGTTGGTAGTTGACAGACAAGCACCCAAATGTGTAGATATGATTAAGACTGACATACCGACTGTGCCGCTTTTTCAAAGTCTGAAGAAAAAGAAAAAATATTGAACAAGTATGATGAACATGAAGTTCTGTAGGATGTTAAGGCAACATAAAACATGTCTGGCTGGCCATGTCAGGATTTGGTAACTATTTATGGTGAGTTCTCAATCAGAACCACTGGTAGTTTAAATAATACCATAACTATCACAATCATATCATAGAATTGTCTCTTTCCTACCTAGCCACACTTCACTGTGTGGCCTGAGCATTTAGGACAATCCCTCTCTTTAAACGACATTAGAACTTCAATCAACGGAGTCTGAAAACAAGTGTTTTGAAGGCAGTTACTGGAACTCATGAGCCATCAACAAAAAATTTTGTTTACACAACAGCAAAAAATGCCCTTAGTAAAAACACCATCCTTTCTTCAAGTGAGGCAGGCATAATGATGGATGACAACATTTTCCTTAATGCAACATAAACACTTCTCCATATGGTACTGGGGATTCTAGAAAGAAGTGATGACTTTTAATTCTGGTAAGTTCAGTTAAGAAAATGATTATCTTTTGAGATATATATATATATCTCCAGGTATCTTTTCTGATTACTTTCCAAACTTGCCCTGCAGTAACTATAGTTGCTATGGAATTATAGCTTTAACAGGTATGAGTTTTCTGTTCAAGGTACCCCTAGAGTGCAGTACATTTGTGATATAATGGATTAGTCACATAAAAGAACAATCATCGTTTTTGTTTCTTTCAAGCTTTTGCAATTAAATGCAACATGTTATAGAATACATTTCAATTTAGAATTCTGGACATCTCATCAGTTTCCTTTCTTCCCAGAGGACTTGGATCAATAATGGTCAAAATAGCTCATGCAGGTACATAGTAAGTTTTACCTTCCTGTTCCTGGGTCTTCATTCCCTAGGTAATAAATCTCTATCCTAGGGCAGGCATGCAAACTCAGTGTCCTGGTTTTGGTAAAGGGTCAGTTTCAGCCTCCTGCTTCTTCTAAGGGGTTTGCCAGGCTGCCTGCCCTTTCAGAGATTCATCAAAAGCAAAAAGCAATCTCAGAAGAAAAAAGTCTCCATAAGCCATTCAATAAATTGTCTTCATTACCTAATGCTACATATTTACCAAAAGTCTGGGGTTTGCCTGGTTAGGAGAGAGAAAAACAACCTGGCAAGCAACTGATTCAGATATAATCAACACTTGAATCCCTGCTTGCAATTAGGATGTGATGGTCTGCACCTCTAGGATAGCATTCTCCTCAGTGAGTTAGCAGCATCCCCACAGCACTTGGAACACACCTCCGTTACTGTACTTTTAATCTTTTATTTAAATTATGTTTTTACATGCCTGTTTTGTGAGGCTATCAGCGCCTGGCTTGCAGGGAGAGTAGCTTATTTTTCTGTGCAGTTTGGAGCCAACCATTAAGAACATGGCCCCCAATGAGTATTTGTTAGATGAATGAGAATTGCATGTTTAATACCAGAGGCTACAATTCCTTCTCAGAATGTTTTAATAATTGTCCATGGAAAAATACTTACGGGAAAGTTTCTATACAGAAGCACACACTATAAAATAGTTAAATATAGCCTTGATCCTCTACTAGCATTATATACCACTTCAATAATAAAAGAGTCATTTGCCTTATGTATAACCAACGACAAGCAAACTTAATAAAAGTCTTTATATAAAATTGAAAATGTGAACTATGACATAAAATGGGCTTTTGTAGAAGTAAGTACTAAAAGTTTTGAGATTACAAATGTAATTTACCTTAATGTTGGCCACAACACAATATAGTTTATAACCTAATGCATTAACTACAAACATCTCAGTCTGCTTTTCAAAGCCCTTCTTGTGTGATTTGGGGGGACTTCTTCAAACTGATCTCCCACTCACTTTACCAACCTGTTCAGTCTGCCTGAGTCATTCCTGCCTATATCCTTGCCTTTGTCTATTCTCTCACTTCAGGCTTAGACCACTTATCAAATGAAGTTGCCTCATCCTTCAAGACACATACCATATTATGATGATCACATTTTCTGTCTCCGAAGTCCTACAGCATTTATATAGTATACACTCTTTGGAGTATCCACCCACACTGACCTCTATAACTAACTACCTCATCAAGGTACAGTTGATTAAATTAGGGATGGAAATCAGTAGCTGAAGCTGTCAGGGCCCTACCTATATCTCTTGTCCTTCCCACTTCACCATGCACCCCAATAGCTGACAGTTTCAGCATATATTTTGCCTGGGGCTTTCTCCAAAGCTGAAGGCCCCTTTCCCTAAGTATGCAGCAAGCCAGGGTGCTAGGGGATTATGACCCCTAATAACAGCCCTCAGTGAGTGATGGGGATTGATGTATAATTGAATAATTCTGAGGTGTGTGTTCTATCAGGGTCTTTTTAGAGCTTCGCCAGTGGATTAATCTCCAGTTACTCACAGGGAGAGCTGGCTTGATAACACCCTTTATTGGATGGCTTTTCTTCCCTGTTACACTTGCCCATGCCCCTACTGGTGTTTCATGCACCATCCCCAAATAACATATTTGCACTAAGATCCATGTCTTGAGGTCTGCTTCTTTCTTTTAAAAATGTTTTTATTGACTTTAGAGAGAGGAGAATGAAGAGAAAGAGGGAGAGAAAACACACCCAATATGCACTCCAACTGGGGACAAAACCCACAATTTGGGCATGTGCCCTGACCTGGAAACAAACAAGCAACCTCTTGGACTGGCGACCTTTCTGTGCATGGGAGGACACTCAACCAACTTGGCCACACTGACAGGTCTCGGTCTGCTTCTATGAGAAGCCAAACTAAGTCACACCTGAACCAATTTGGCCAATCAGATTCTCTTTCTTGGGATTTTGTAACACAGGCAATACATTTTACCTGGGATGGTCTCTTAAATGGGGTTCTGATAATGTTTTCTTATTTCTTGATTTCTGAGGGTCAGTCCTGCCCTTGAGTTCCATTACTCACTTCTCTATTTATATAATAAATGTCTTTTGCATTTATCTAAGCATTTGTTTTTATTTACATAAACATCATATTTGAAAACAGGATAGAACCTCCAACAAGTCCAACCTTTATACTTTAGGTAGGAATCCAAAATAAAATTAACTACCAAAGATCTCACTTAAACAATGTTATTTCACTGTTCAAGTGTCCAAATAATATCTAAAAAATGTAAAGTCTACACTTTTTGAGCTCCTAAACCTTCTCACATTTCTTTTTATCTTCAGAAAAACTTTCACAGGGGTATTCAATAAACACTTATTGAAAACATTAGTGAAATTAAGTTAAATGTTTGGAATTTGTGTAATTGTTATAATTGTTGACAATTGAAATTTATTTTGATCCAGTACTTATATATTCTTTCCTAAAAGGATTTAAAGTATCTTCTAAATGTAACAGCAATTAATAATGCCTTGCTTTTTCACTGATACCTACCTTTTGTCTCTGGTGTTGTCAGCTTCCATTTGTCTATTTTCTTTTTTCTCACTCTTGGTACCGGTTTCCTTTCACTGTTGACCCCAATTGGACCCATGTTCCTGTGATCACACTCTCTGTTCAGCTCCTCTTACTGACTAACTGGTTTGAACTCACCCACAATTCTGACTTAGCCCTCAGGACTTCCTCTGGGACACTATTTCTCATTTTCCCCTTCTGTGGCCACAAAAAAAAAAAAAAAAAAAAAAAAAAAACAGAAAATACCCCCTGACATGCATCAACTCTCTATTCACTACTACCTCTCACCTGGCTCCTCCCTCAGGAAAAGAAAGGGGTTAGATGAGCATCCAGATACGAGCCCGGGGTACAGCAGTCATTCCACTGAACTGATTTGCTCAAATGCCATCAATTTTATGGTGGCATAAAATAGGAGCATTACTTGAGCTACAAAGTCTGTTTCATATACATTGTAAGATATACTTGTATCATTTGCCTTCTCCAAAATGCCTTACAGAATTTTGGAGACTAGTTTTGGGAGAAGAAACTATACTAGCAACAAACCCAAGAAAGATTTTAATTTTATTCCATAATATTCTACTATCAGTATTGACTTAGATGCATTTATCAGAAAATTTGCCTAGCTTACAATTAGTAAGGGGTCTACATAGAGGGCTTGCAGTTTATGCCATTTTTTTCTATTTTTTTCTTTTAATTAATTAATTAATTTTTGTTACAGAGGTTTCTCCTTTTCCCCCCACTGATTCCCCCTCCTACTCCCTCCCCACCTTGTCCCCAGCTTTGAGGTCCATGTCCATTGTTCATGCACACATGTATATAAGTTCTGTGGTTTATCTCTCCCCCACCACCCCTCTCTTCTGGGGATTTTCAGTCTGTACCCCACTTTCATGTCTCTGGGACTACCTCATTCCTCAGACTGTTATGTTCATTATATTCCATAAATAAGTGAGATCATATAATACTTGTCTTTTTCTGCTTGGCTTATGTCGCTTAGGATAATACTTTCCAGGTCCCTCCATGTCATCTCAAAGGATAAGAGATCTTTCTTTATTACAGCTGCATAGTACTCCATTGTGTATATGTACCACTGCTTTTTTATCCATTCGTCTACTGATGGATACTTGGGCTGTTTCCAGATCTTAGCTATTGTAAACAGTGCTGCTATGAACATGGGGGTACATATATTCTTTCTGATTGGTGTTTCAGGCTTCTTAGGGTATATTCCTAGAAGTGGGATCACTGGGTCAAGTGCAGTTCAATTTTTAATTTTTTGAGGTAACACCATATTGTTTTCCATAGTGACTGCACCAGTCTGCATTCCCACCAGCAGTGTACTAGAGTCCCCTTTTCTCCACACCCTCGCCAACACTTGTTGTTTGATGATTTGTTGATGGCGGCCATTCTGACATGTGTGAGGTGATACCTCATTGTTGTTTTAATTTGCATCTCTCTGATGATTAGTGATGTTGAGCATTTCTTCATATGTCTCTTAGCCATTTGTATGTACTGTTTGGAGAGGTATCTATTTAGTTCCTCTGCCCAATTTTAACTGGGTTCCTTGTCTTACTTTTGTTGAGTTGTATGAGCACTCTATATATAGGAAATTAACCCCTTATCTGATATATCATTGGCAATTATGATCTCCCATACAGTGGGTTGCCTTTCCATTTTGATGATTGTATCTTTTGCTGTGCAGAAGCTTTTGAGTTTGATGTAGTCCCATGTGTTAATTTTCTGCTTTGTTTCTGTTGCCTTAGGTGATTTATCAGTGAAAATTCTGCTGCGTATGATGCCTGAAATTTTGTTGCCTACATTTTCTTCTAGGAGTTTTATGGATTCATGAGTCACATTTAAGTCTTTTATCCATTTTGAGTTTATTCTTGTGTATGGTGTAAGTTGATGGTCTAGTTTCATTTTTTTTTTTTTTGCATGTAGCTGTCCAATTTTCCCAACACCATTTATTAAAGAGGCTGTCTTTACTCCACTGTATGCTCTTAGTTTATGCCATTTTCAGTCAACACTACAAACCTGCAATTTCTTTTCATCTCATTATATTATTGGCTTCCACAGGAGACATTGAGAGACTGAAGAAAAAAAAATTAAACTTGTAGGAGGAATGTTTTCCAAAACATATTGCTAGTACTTGGCATTCTGTTGACAGTGTGTGGGGGTTGGGGGATGTGGAGGTATTTAAATGCCCCAGTGCTATACTCTACCTGACTCCACCTTTATCCTGTAGTGACTTTTTCTCCACAGTTTACATCCACTTCAGTGACTCTCCCTCCTTCATACAGTTCCTCGGTATGATGTTAGTCAGTATTTCTGGGCACTTAAAAATAATAATTTACACTGATATAGTGCTCATGTTGGCACCATTCTAAGCTCATTATATATAACAACTAGTTTGATCTTCACAGCTCTTCTATCTGGTAGATACTATTAGTATCCCATTTTGCAGATGAGGAAACTGAGACACAGAGAGGTGAAGTAACTTATCTGAAGTCATACAGTTAGCAAAGGGGAAGAATCAGGATTAAAGCCAAACAATCTAACTCTGAAATCTATATTCTCAGATATTAGCTACCTGAAGTAGCAAGAAAGGTAAGATGTGGCCCCTGGCATCAAGGAGATTACTTTAGGTGTGGAGATAGATATGTACACAGATTGATCATTTCAATGTGAAGTGCTCTGAGGGAGGTATACTGGCTGCTAGAGCAAGCCTAGAAGTTAGAGCAGGTAAGTCTTGAGAAATGAGTTCATAGATGTTAATCAGATGAAGAAAGACATTCCACACAGAACAGCATGCATAAAGACACAAAGATCTGAACCAGTATGGTATGAGCAGTCATTAATTCATTCAAAAAATTATTTTTAACTCCGGCTTTGTGCTAAGCACTGTGCTCAGTTTGTTTGTTTGTTTGTTTATTTTTGTTACAGAGAAATCCTCCCCCCCCCCCCACTGATTCCCAGCAGCTTAGACTTGATCCAATAGGTGTTAGGGAAGACAAAAGAGCTTTAAGAGAAAGAATGAGAAGATGAATTATCTCTGTCTATCTAATGTCAGAAAGTGCTTTACTGCACTTTCACAGCACTTTGTACCTCTCATATTATTTATCATATATTACTTTATAGTATAACTAAAACTGGATTTATATTAAACACTAATAGGGCTGTATGTGTCTAATGGGCAACAAACTTGACTGCTGGATCTTTAGACCCTTCATAATGCACAGGACAGACTGTATATTTAAATGTGTTCTGTAAATTCTTGTCGTATTGAATGGAATAGAACTGTCCCTATTTCTACACTTGTATCAGACCTTATCTAGCCACCTCCCATCTCTTCTTGTTTTAGCAGACTAAGCACAGGCACAAAATATTAAACTAAGGGGTGTTCTATATTTGTAGTAGGATAAGAAAAAATTCTGGATAATGGAACAGCTGACAGAACTAACCCAACCTCCCAGACTTCTTCACAAGAATATGGTCTCTCTTCATCTAATCACTGCCATCTCAAAAGCCTGGATCATGCCCTGGATCACAAAGAAATGAACTAAAGGCTGAAACATTTAATTTTCAAGATCTTCTGTTGAGGAATTTTAATATCCAAAAGGAAAATATCAGATGTACTTGTGCCAGAAGATATATACGTGTGTGTGTGTGTGTGTGCGTGCGCGCAACATAACTGCCTTGCTGTTAGCTCAGTAAAGTATGAAATTATTTTGTCATACTTAATTTTTAAACTATTTAATAAATTCGCTCTTTATCTTTCTATTGAAAAATGACCTATACTAGGAAACATAAAAAATAACTCATAGAAATAGGTATTCAGTCCCTCTATTTCAGGATAAGGTTGTTTTCTTACAGCAGTCAAGAGAACCTCTCTGGAGAAATTCTACCTTTTTCTGCTGTCCCTCAGCAGTGAAATAAATTCATTCTATTATATCAAGCATAACCTTTTCTTGATGACTTTTTCCTGAGCTTTTGACCAAGGTGACAACATTCATTCATAAAGTAACCTGATCACTCCTTAAAAGGACATTAACAAATGTTGCCACAACACCCCCCAGTTCATCTCAGCAGACATTTAATGAAGTGCAATGCTCCTTTCAAAGGGGTCTTGAGCACCACTTAACTTACTACTACTGACACATCCATCATAGGATGCAAGAACATTGTAGAGATAAATAGTTGCATAGTGTTACTTATAAAAGACTGTTGATGCCATAAAACGGTAGTGTAATTTTAGCCTTCACAGGTGAAAAGTAAATTTATATGATGGAGGAACTGATTGGATTTTTTCTCCCTGGTTTTCCTCATAAGTACTTTTCCATCCATATTAGATCAGGTGACCCTGCTACCCACTGTCATAGCACTTTGTACATTTCTTCTACCCTAGAAGTAATTTTACACTCATTTGAAATTTTCATGAGTATAGTAACCATCATTTAATTCTTTTTTGCTCACCATCATATGCCAAGAATTCAGCAAGGGATAATCTTCAAAACTGTTAATAACTGGCCTGGCATAGGAGCTAATCGATTAGAATGGATGCTTCCTGAATGATCACATTGTTGTGTACAGCTTTAAATCAGCATGGTGCCTGGCACTGGAGATATAATTGTCAAATAAATAGATGGATGGATAAATTAACTAATGAACTGGGTCAAACTTAACATTCATCTAGTTTCAAATCACTCAGTACTTCTGTACTTTCATTCTATTCAATCAGTAAAGAATGTTATTGAATCCCTACAGAATAGGCACTCCATTGTTTAGGGTAATTAGTGGTGAAGAAAAGAAGAGAAAGTTAAACAGAAATAATTTATGCCCTCAAGGTGCTTATAGTCTGGTATGGGAGATAAGATATCTTTGTATACAATGATAGAACAAAGTAGAATAAAAAGTAATGGTGGTTTACATTCGGGGACAACTGAGATTCAAAACTCAATCTGTTGAAGACCAAAGGCTACATATTCCCCTTTGTATAAAACATAAGACTTTGATTCTATAGACTCGGGTTTGACTCAGCTCCCCTATTTCCTGATTGGGTAGTTAACTTGGAAGCATCACTAACCATTTTCAGTCTTATTTTTGTATCCTGTAAATGGGGGTTATAGGGTCTACCTCTGAGAGCATGTGTGAGTTTTAAATATGATAATACTATAATACAGTTGACCCTTGAACAATGCGGGGTAGGGACACCAATTTCTCACACAGTTAAACATCTGTGTATAACTTTTGAGTCCCTAAAAATGTCAGTTATCCCTTGGTATCCACAGGGTATTTGTTCCAGTAATCCCTGCAGATACCAAAATCCACTCGTGCTCAAGTCCCTATATAAAATGACATAGATTGATGCATTCAGTTGGCTTTCTGTGTACGTGGACTCCTAACCACAAACTGAAAATAGTAAAAGTATTTATATTTTTTAAAAATACGTGTATAAGTAAGCCTGTTCAGGTCAAGCCTGCGTTGTTCAAAAGTCAACTGTATGTTCAGCACAAAGTCTGGGATATAGTAAATACTCATTGGAGATAAAGCTTTTTTGAATATGCAAGTTCAATGAAGCTTAAGTTGAAATACTGGAATGATGGTGGTTAGAAAAGTATATTATTTGAAGGAAAGAGAAAGTGTTAGCTTTTAAGAAGTCATATTAGGGCAAAGGCTTAGGAGTCAGACAGACCCAGAGACAGTTATTCCATGACTTACTTCCATGGCTCAGAGCATATCACCAAATGTATTTAAACCTATAATTTCCTTATCTGTCATTGGTGCTATAGAATGCATATAGGATTTAAATGAAAGAAGATGCTTGTCCCATAGTGAATGGTCAAAATATGATTTCAAACATGGGGAGTGGATGGAGATAAAGGGCCCTACATAGAGATATAAAGTCCTCACTTTCCATTTTAAAACTGAAATCTGGATTGATGAGAGTCTTGCCTAACCTAGAACATGCTTTCTGCCAACAAGTTTTTATTAAGCTACGTGATAAGATCATTGATTTCATTGGGAGACCAGATGAATAAAATGCTCAGTAGAGGCTGCCTACACAGGAAAGCTAGACCAGAAAAAGAATGTTTGGAGAAGTTAAAAGCATTGTTTGCACAAGAGCTAGATGTACCCAGGTCCCCAGAGTAGGCAGCTTATACTCCTACATGAGGGGACTTCGACCTGAAGAAAGACTCCTCCAAGTGACCTACGGTAGGTATTCATGAACATGAGTCCTTCTCCTCTTGGCCTTCCCCTAAACCCTGGCTCTTCTACGACACACAATCTACTACATATATGATCAGGAGAATCCAAGGCAGGGCAGACCTGTGCCTGCATCAAGAAGAGGCAGCTGGAGTAATGAAATGAGCACAGTGGGAAGGAGGACTTATTTTGAGTCTCGAGTCCTGCCACTTCTCAGCACTGTTATCTTGGGCAAATTAACCTACCTTTTCAAACCTCCTTCACTTCATCTGTGAAATGAGAATTTAGATGTGTATCAGACTAACAACTTTCAATGTATGTGTATTTATAAAACATGAATAAAATTATGCACAACGGAAAAGCCCACACACAGACCATCGCCGCCCTTCCTCAAGATGGCACTCTCGCCTGGCCGGTGTGGCTCAGTGGTTGAGGGTTGACCCATGCACCAGGAAATCACCAGTTCGATTCCTGGTCAGGACACATGCCCAAGTTGTGGGCCAAATCCCCAGTGGGGGGCATGAAGGAGATGGCCAATCGATGTTCTCTCTCATTGATGTTTCTCTCTCTCTCTCTCTCTCTCTCTCTCTCCTTCTCCCTTCCTTTCTTTCTCTCTAAAATCAATATGGAAAAATATAAAATAATAATAAAAATTTTAAAATATGGCACTCTCACTCATTTGTGGCTACACCTGTCCTCAGTATCCATGTGGGGTTGATTGCAAGACCCCCAGGGGTACCAAAATCTAAAAGGATGCTCAAGCCCCTGATACAAGATAGCAGAGTGTTTGCATATTTTCTACTCATATCCTCCCAATTACTTTAAATCATCTCTGGATTATGTAAATACTATATAAAAAGTTGTTTTTCTCTATTGTTTAGGGAATATTGACAATAGCAACCATCAAAGACCTACTTACATAGTATACATCATCAACAACATAACATTTTTAAAAAACATATTTTTTATCTGCACTTGGTTGAATCTGTGACTATGGACAGAGAGGGCCAACTGTATTTTAATCTGAGCTATCATAATTATTTTATAGCTTGTATTTATTTGCTGTGTTTGTGCTTATTTTAAGATGTTTTTAAAAACACTGTTAATGCCATCATGAAACATCTGAACTTAACAATGCCTATTAAATGTGAAAGCAGTAGTAAAGTTTATTTTTCATAAATATGTATGCTTGGTTACTTGTATGATGTCATTTCAGAATAAAAACAAATGGAATTTTGAAATAGCCTAACCTGTTTGATAATAGAGAATCTTTAAAACAGTAATAACTGCCTGATCTCCCTAACAGGGTTGTGCAATAAATAATAGTAGAAGTGCCAGGTAAACTGAAAAATATAATCAAAACATGATTCATCGGTGTATGTATACCACACAAAACAGTGCAAGGCATATTTGTTGTTATAGAGGAAATAAAAGCAACCCAGAGATGAAAATTAGACTCATCTATAAAACCTAGGACAGATTATAAATGAATAGAAGTTTTAGGGGAAGAAACTTTTCATAGAAATGAGATGAGTCAGTTTAAATTTCTGCAGTGTCTGTGTGAAGAGTTATTTCGCTTCTGTCTGTCTGAATTTCTGACTGCTGGCTCGTGATACCGTGGTATCTGAGAACTAATGGCCTTCCTCCTGTTTTGTTTTGTTTTGTTTTTTCAGTGATTAATGACCCAATCTGCCTGGTTGTTTAATCTATTATTTTAAATGATTTGATTCTTCTTTCACATGGAGGTACACCTTTATAGACATACAGTTCTATGACTTCCTATAAACTTTTAAAGTAATGTAACTACTGGTATAATTGATAAAGACAGAGAACATTTTTCTCATTCTAAAAGTTCTCATGTCTCTTTGTGATCTATCCCCTGTGCCAACCTCCAGCCCTCGAAAACCACTGATGTGATTTCTGTCCCTGAAGTTTTTCCTTTCCCTTAAGGTCATAGTAATGTAATCATGTCATATGTAGTCTTTTAAGTCTGGCTTCTCTCAGTGAGTGGAATGCATTTGAGATTCCTCCATGTTGTCATGGGTACCGATAGTTCACTCATTGATATTGCGGAGAAGTATTCCACTGTGTGGGTGTAGCACAGTTTTTCTATCATTAAGCTGGTGGATATTTGGGTTGTTTCCAGTTTGGGGTGATTATGAATAGAACTCCTCTAAATATTTGTCTACAAATGTTTGTATAAAGATATATTTTTTCATTTCTTTGGCTAAACACCTAAGAATGTAAGTAAGTGCTGGGCTATAAGTTCATGTTTAACTGTATGAGAATTGCCACACTGTTTCCCAGAGTGGCTGTACCATTTTTTATTCCTGTGAGCATTGTGTATGCATTATATTTCGCCTCATCATCAACATTTTATATTGTCATTTTTTACTGTTGTTTTTGAGTCAGCCTCGTAGGTATGTGGTAGCATCTCCTGTGGTTTTCATTTTCTTTTATATTTTACCCCCAATTATTTCAAATTTTGAGATATTTGCCTAGAGGTTCTATGTATGACTTGAGTAACACACAATATCACTGTTGCAAAAATTGTGAATGGATTTAATACATTTCTTCCTACAGGAAGAAACATCTCCGTTCCCATCTGAATGATCAAATTTTATGTTCAACTTCCCTTATGCCATTATAGTTTCTGCCCACTAGATGGCAACTGCTCAACTGTTTGGAACAGCGTTCCAGGCAGAAAGGAGATTGTTGTATAATAAAAGGATGAAGAGTCAGGCTATGAATTGTGAAGTACTTTACTCCATGATTGTAAAATAAATTAAAAAAAAAAAACAACACTTCATTGACTGCCAAGTTAGAGCTCATCATAATCTAATGTGTTTGCTTTCTAAATCATTTCCATCTAAGTTTAGAACTACCAAATGTGGATGGAACACAGCATATAAAAATATAAAACAAGGTGTGTTTGAACATAAATCAGTGAAATGTGGTAAGCAAATTCCTTGTAGCAAACATCATTCAGAACCTCAAACTAATTTCTCTAGACAGCCTATACTTTTCAAGAATATCTTTTGAAATACACCTATTTATAAGTTTTAAGATACTACTCTGACCCATCTTCTAGAAAAGCTATAAGGAACTGAGAAGTTAGATAACGTTCTTTTGCATGTTCGGTGCTGTTATTTTAGTACTCTATAGAACCCTTCTCTGAGCTCATTTCATGCATTAATCAAATGTTTATTAAGTTCATCTTATGTTCTAAGCTTTGTGCTAGGTATTAGGAAAAAGACCAAACCGATGATGATGATGATGATGATGATGATGATGATGGCAGTTGTCCTTTAAGTACCAGGAGTTATTCTAAGACATGTATACACTTCACCCTTCTTATCACAGACTTATGGGATGTTACTGTTCCTATCTTACAGATGTGAAGACCGAGGCTCTGTGCCAACTTGGGTAACTATGGCTGAGGTAAAAATAATTTTAAGGTATAGTTAGGTTAAAAGTGTGCTGGCTATGTCATTCAAGAGGCTGTCTCTGCAGCTGGGTAGCATGAAAGCAAACCAGATATTTTTATACCTTCAGGGTTGAATAACATTGAGAAGCTTAGAACTTTCAGTGCTACCCTCACAACTTCTACGGTGATCACAGAGTAGAGATGGCACAGGGCAGGGTCTAAGCCAGCGACTGGACAGAGGACAGACCAAAGATGCAAGGGACAGACAAGAAGTACCAGTGGGATCAAGATGGGCCACATCATCAAGCACCATCCATGTCAAAAAAAGATGCTGGGAGCCCGGCTGGTGTGGATCAGTGGTTGAGAATTAACCCATGCACCAAGAGGTCGCTGGTTCGATTCCCAGTCAGGGCACATGCCCAGGTTGTGGGTCAAATCCCCAGTGGGGGACATGCAGGAGGCTGCCAATCGATGTTCTCTCTCATCGATGTTTCTCTCTCTCTCTCCCTCTCCCTCTAAAAATCAATAAAGAAAAAGAAAAAGATGCTAGGAATGTCACCAGCCACAATCTCCAGTTGTGGATATTAGCATGATTCCTGGAAACCAGGATAAAAAATACGTCTGTGGATATCAGCAAAGCCTCAGAGATCACGGACACACACACAAGGTCCTGTTGCTCACTCACATTATCATGAGGATATGTAACCCACCCCCATCAGATACCATCCTCAAGAGGATAAAGAGGGAAAGATAAAAGCTTCTGAGAGAAGAGAAATATACTTGATTTAATATTTATCCCAAATGATATCGTTTAAATACATCAATATACACAGTAAAGTTCTTAAACTTTTGGGAGTCAAAGATGACTTTGAGGATCTGTTGAAAGTCATGAACACATTCTCAATAACTCCCCCAGACCCCCATCCTTAACATACACACACACACACACACACACACACACACACACAAATTTAAATGTGCATATATTTTCATAGGGTTTAGAGAATAAATGAGGCTCAGTCATCAAATCTGAGAATCTGTGGATCCCAGATTAAGAAATCCTAGTGGTGGAAATGACTTGAGTTTTGAATCAGTCATGTGTCATCCATGTGACCTTGGGTAAATCAACTCTTCTCTCTAACTTTCAGATTCCTCACTGTGTTTGTTGAATGACTAGTAAATGAAAGGATGTGGTGGAAATGGCTATGTAATTTTTTATTGTATCTTCTATACATCATTTACACAAAGCTCTACAGTATATGCATCTACTTACAGTCCTATGTGGTCCTCCATAGTTATTTCATATCTGTCACCAAAGCTTCTAATTGTTCCCATAAGAGATCCCCTTTTCTCTACCGGTCCAGCATCCATGTGCCTCTGGGACAGTTCTCACACTCACACGTGAAGAGCTGCAGCAACATTGCATGCTCTCTTGCTGCTCCAGCACTTACTTCTTCTCACGCTCGAAGCACACTATTCTCATTCACTGCTTCTTCCTATAATTCTCCTGCTTAAAACTCTAACTAGGGCTCTCAATTGCATTGCGTAAGAGATTAAAACCCAATGGTAGAGTCATTTTTAAAAATCAATTGGTCTTACCTCACTTAATCAATCTCACTTCCTCAGCTCCAGCCAGCTAAATCTTACCACTAAGAGGGAGATTTCACAGAAGAGGTGATGGCTGGGATGCTTGGCGCAGCCACTTTCCAGCTATTTCCATCCTGGGGGAAGCACTTGTTCTATCAGAGCCTTCATCTTCTCAACTCTTTTTTATTGAATTTACTGGGGGTGACATTGATTAATAAAATTATATAGGTTTCAGTTGTCCAATTCTGTAATACATCATCTGTATCTTGTATTGTGTGTTCACCACCCCAAGTCAAGTCTCCTTCCATCACCATTTATGATCCCTATTCTCAGCTCTTAAATGAAATAGACTATTTCCAAGATGCTTTTGGATCTGATAGTCTATGAATCCATGACACCGTGCCCCTTAAATGCTATTTTTGTTCCATTGCAAATCCCTGTCCCCACAGTGCTCTCCTTCTGCAGTGCTCTTCTGTTAGAGTGAACATTTTCTGTTCTCCAAGGTTCAACTTTGGCAACCCCTCATCCAGGAAATTGCCCCGATTCCTGAGCCTTCAAGAAGGATCTCATTCTCCAAGTTCTCGTGTCATCTAAATTCCATACGAATCAATAAGAGTATCTTACAATGATATCGTACTTTAGTTTTAATAGGTTCTCACATATATTATTTCACAGGAGCCTCTCAAAAGCCTCATAAAGTAATTACTATTCTTACTCCAACTCAGAGAAGCTAAGTGACCAGCTGAAAACACTTGAGCTCTAAAGCAACTGACCTAAGGTCAGAATTAAAACTTAATCTCTATTTCAAAATTTTCCCTCTGTACATATCCAATATGTCAGGTAATTATCAGTATATGTCACATACACAATGTGATTTAATTCAGTGATCTAAAAGGGGGGGGGCAGGTGGAGTTTTCTACCAGATTCTTATAATTCTTCTGTATCCTGGTAAATCTTAACTAAGTACATATTAAATAACATAGAGCATAAGAAATAAGAACACTGACCATGGAGTCAAATACCTAAGTTATCTTTACTTTTTCTCTTCTTTCTTCCTTTCTTTAGTTCTCTCCCTCTCTTCCTCTTTTTATCCCCATCTCTCTCAATTTTTTGCTGCAAATGTATTTTTAAATATTAAAAAAAAGAATATTATACAACTCCTCTATATACATCCTGACCCAGCTGCACCAATGATCAACTCATGACCAATCTTATTTCATCAACACTCATACCCACTCCCTCAGATTATTTTGAAGCAAAATCAGGCACTGTTTTACTTTTTCTGTAAACATTTTGGTAAGAATAGCTAAATATGAAGACTCTTTTTAACATAACTCTATTTCAACAATTTCTTAATATCATCAAATAACCAAGATTCAAATTTTCCTTAAAAAAAAAAAAAAAAAAAAAAAACACATTAAAAAGCTGGTTCAAATCAGAGTTTAAAACAAGTTCATACATGAGTTGCATGTCTCTTAACTCTCTAAATTAGCAGAATCTCTCTCACCTCTTACCCCACTACCTGTCAATTTTATTTGTTGAAAAAATGATTATTGATCCTGTAGAGCCTTCTACAGTCTGGATTTTCTTGATTGTATTCTCTTATGCTATGGTCCCTGTATTATCTGTGAAGAGGAAGTTGGATCTAGAGACAAGCTCTATATTTTGAGCAAGGCCACTTATAAGTGGTGAGGTGTATTTTCATAAGAAGTCACACGATGTCTGACTATTTGTCTTTTCATGATGGTGTAGCCATTGACAAATATTTTCTAGATCTATTCATTTAGAACACTGACAGCCTATCATTCTTTCCTAATTTTTTAGGCAGAATACTACTATAAAAAGACATTTGCTTTCAACTATTTGCTTACCTTACATTTCAGTTTGCATAGAACCAACAGGGTAAGTGTTTGATTCTTTCCCTTTATATACACATTTTTAAATAATGAATAGATTCTTTAGCATCCTGCAAAGCTGATAATGAAGTGATTTTTAAATAATATCATTCTGGAATTATGGATTTAAACATTGTTGTGTTTTAATTGTTTACAATGATTATCCTTGTCATTGTTCTAATTGCTTTATTTTAGCCCATGAAACCTCTTTCGTGGTCTTCTGACTCCATTTAACATGATAGTAGACATCTTGATAGACAGATTACTTGTTTTATTAATATAAGGTATACCAGGTTCATATTGTATTCTATACCAGACCTAGAATCAGCCCCCCCACTTTTTTTCCTTGAAAAATCAGGGTTTTGTTTTGTTTTGTTTGTAAGAAGCCCTGGCTGCGGCTTTGGAAAATGGTACTTAGACACCACGCTGGAGGCCCAGGGCTGTTCACTGCACTCGGCCGCCATTGCTCCCCACCCTATTGAATACACAAAACTAGAACGAGCCCTTTGACTCTCGAAGATAAAATACATCATGACTCACTCTGAATGTACAATTCAAATTTTATTTAACCTTATCAATCTGGTTTCTTACCCCAACTCTGCCATTTACCTGGAGAACAAGTGATATAATTTGTAACTACTCTAAATACTCAATTCTGTACCTGAAAAAAATGAGATTAATAAAGCCAGCCTTACACAGAACACTAAAAAAAAAAAAAAAAAGGATATGTGGTTTCTCCCAACCACATGAAAACATGGTAAATACCATATACCTGTGGCATATATGGAGCTCACCATATACATCAAAATGGGACAGTCCATAAGTTACCAATTACATACAGGGTAGAAAGGTCTTCTAGAAATTATAGGATGATTGGTGATTTTATCACAAGCTCATAAGGTATAGCACTGAGCTCCTGTCAAGTCACAAAAATACTCTCTCAAATAAAATATCAACTTCATTTTTGGGCCCTCTTCATGTGGGAGCTGAATGAAGCCCCCCTGAGCTGAAGGCAATCCTCCAAAGTGTTCCTCTCCTGGTGCTGGGCTGCCTCAACCATATTCCCATCATAGCAGCATGAGGCAGAGTTGGACAAAATCCTCAAGATAACCCTGTAGCCTCAGTTAACCAGCATCATGAATCTCTCTGGGACACTACTTCCCTGGGTTCCAAAAGGCAAGCAAAACTCTCCTCTTTGTTCAGACTTTCCCTTAATTAGGGCTCGGGTTGGGGAAAATTCTCTGAAGTCAGTCTTGGCACTGATCTGGCTTTTGAAGAGTACAGGTTTTGGTTGGGAAGAAATGTTTTTAAAATCCAGATCTCTTAGCTAGGAACCCAAACCGATCTAATGAGCATGGCTGAGCACTGGGATATTCACTAACGAGGCTCAAGGAACCAACACAGACGGGATTTTTTTTTCTGAGTGCTCTCAGGCTGCCTTGAATGTGGACCACACTCACGTGTGCCCACAAGCCCAGAAGCGGAGCCATGCCAACCGCCTAGACCAGCTCTCTGCAAGGCTCTCTGTGAGTTTCCCTTTGTGGGAGGCCTTCTGCTGCCGGTTGTTTCTACATTATGCTCCATGAATGCTCCTTCTTCCACTCGCTTCTGTGTCTGGAGTGCTTCCAATTTCCACGGTTTGATTTTTCCTACTCTTGTGAAATCCAGGGACTTGTTCTATACCTCAGAACCTTTCTTTGCCCATGCTGTTCCTTACACATCAAAGGCCTCCTCTAAAAAATGCTTCCTTCTAAATTTTCATAGCTTCTCTCCTAAGTTTTCCTAAACCTCTCTCTCTACTCCATCTCTCCCCTGAGGAAGAACTGCTCATTCCCTCTGTTCCACTTCTTTACCCAATGCAGACCTCCATCATCCCGCTGAGTAGGGCCACATGCACCTACGTGTATGTGTCCTCGATACTATTCTGAGCCTTGTGCACAAAGACACTGTATTATTATAAAGTTGTACACCTGCTGTTTATAATGTTGTTAACCAATGGTACCCCAATACATTTAATTTAAAAAAGGAAAATGTGCTCATTTATTCTGTCTGTCCCCATCTCCTATCTTAGCTCCTGGTATGTCATAGGACATTCATGTCAACTCAGGGCTTCTTGGTAGCGGGAAATATATTTCAGAATATCAGTAAACAAAGTAGAGGTAATTCAGTAATTCAAAGTTCTGTGGGAATATAAAGAAGGGAGAAACTAGATCCAAGACACAAGACACAACTGACTAACTTCTAGATTTCAGGCTGGTTGGTGAAGATAAAAAACAAAACAAAACAAATCAGGCTACAGATCAGTGGGATCTTTATCACTCTTCTTACTTTCTCTCCTGAGAGAGTCCAAGAGCAAACACCATGCCATCCAACCTACAATCAATGACCAGCATCCAGCACATTTCTTGGAACATAACAGGTGGCCAAAAACTATTTACTGAATAAATGTATATAACAAGTAAGTTGTGTACCATTCTTAGAAATGTCTCTGTCATTGTGACCCAATGATACCAACCAGGGTCAAAACATATGTGCGTAGGACCCTGAGTTATTCCCCAAGTATGCTCCCTTATCTTCTAAGCATCTTTTCTCTTTCATTTATATTACTTCTATTAGTATGCCATTTTATAATTAGTTATAGTATGTTTTATCACATACATAAAATGTCTCCCTCCACTGTATATGTGTATTCAAAGTAAATATAGATTTGTAAGTGTGTCATATTAAATGATACAGTTATAATATGATCGTGTGCCTCTCTATGCCTCCTTCTCCTGTGAAAGTTCCATCAGAAGGGAAACACTGTCATTGTTTTGCTCAAAATATTTGCTCTCCACCTAGCAGAGTCCCAGAAGCAACATTATTCCACAATAAAATGAGTCAAATCAAATAAATGTATCAAAGTTATCAGAAGTGGTCCACCTGAGTTTATTCACATTGAAATACTTTCCCAGCAATGACAGACCTCATGATGAGTCAGGGCAGCTCCACTTTGCTCATTGAGAGGAAGACTGAAGGTAAGGTTATCAAATGGAGTTTTCTAAATGCAAAATGAACTTGGCACCATGGCCTCTCTACAGATTCACCCAGACGATCTCGCAGAAGATGAAACAAAGAGAGACACATAAGAGAATTAACCCGGGCTCAACACTGCTCTGTGCCTTTGTTTCTGAACTCTCTTGCAAGGTGCAAGCCTGGAAAGGTGCACAGCTGTTTCGTGATGACTGTTGGACAGGTATGTTCTTCTTGGCATTTCTGACAAGACCACTAACAAATAACAAATACTCAGCCTTGGGTTTTACCCAGTCCACGGGCTGTCGTGTGGTGGCCCTGGTGATCTTCCTCCACCCAAAGTTACACAAAGCACTAAAAACCTCCTATAAGCTTCAGCTACTATTCTTCAACATCTCAGATCCCCAGGAAAGATATTTTTAGACTCTTTTAATTTGTATTTTTTCTCCCTTCTTAATTTCACCTGTGGAACTATACCACAAAGTGTTAAATCCAAAGGTTTGCAGGGAACATTCAAGTAATAGTTTGTTTTTATTCCTGCCTAGGCTTTTCCATCCTATACCCATTCACCTGCTTTCTAGCTGTGGCTCTATTTTTATTTTTATTTCTATTTTTAAACAGTAACAATAATAAATAATATCCCCAAACCACTGTTTAACTGAACCTTAGATAATAATACTTCTTCCCATTTACACTGTACTTTTATGTGTAAAGTACACATTTTGTCTAAATCACAAAGTACCTCTATATCATAAATCAGGTGTAAAATAGAGAGCCAATCAATACCACACCATCTAGTCTGATGAGGTAAATGTAGTACTGTTGCCAGAGAAACAGGTTTTACACTGTGATGGAGGGAGACTGGGCAGTTTTACAAGACTGTACCTACAGAGGAGAAAAAGAGACTAAGAACCAGTCCATAGCAGCATAAAGATAGCTAGAGTTATTTTAGAAGAGAAACACAGCTGGTTCAGCAATTTCTCTTTCTCACCACTATTTGCGTATATTCACTGTAAATGCAGATTTATAGGTACGTGTATTCATTGTAGTTTTAAAATACACAGAACATTTCGAAGATGGTGTTTCAAAAGGCAGCATTCAGAGCTTTACACAATTTAAGGCTGCCCAGCTAGAAATGACGTGTTATACAATTAGAAGGATTTAAAGTATAATTTAAGAAGGCATTATGCTATACTTGACACCTTTTAAAATAACAAATGAAACAGGATGAAGATGCTGAGGCTAAATATGATGTCCAAGGCCACATAACTAGCAAGTAAGTGGAGGGCCTACATCTGTAAAGCATCTCTGCTAATGCACCATCCAACATTTATTCTACCACCTCTGTTCAAATATAATAGGCTATTACAATAAGTGTTAAAAACACTTCTTGAACTATTTGTCTAGTTTATGAGTTCAGTCCCTTTTTTCCAGTTGATATAACTGTACTGAACTAAGAAAGAAAGTTAAATTTCACAAATAGCCCTGGCTGGTTTGGCTCAGGGGTTAGAGCATCGGCTTGCGGTCCAGAGACACCCGGGTTTGGTTCCTGCTAAGAACACGTACCTTGGTTGCGGTTTGTCCCTGGCCCTGGTTGGTCGTGTGGGAGACAGCCACTCCATGTGTCCCTTTCACCTCTCTCTCTCTCTCTCTCTCTCTCTCTCTCTCTCTCTCTCTCTCTCCCTCCCTCTCTCTCTCTCTTTCTCTCTCTTTCTCTCCCTCCCACTCTATCTGAACAAAAAAATTGGAAAAACATCCTTGGGTGAGGATAAAAAAAAATTCACAGATAGATTTTAATAATTTTACGTACAGAATATTTTTTAAAGTTGCTTTTTTAACATACAAAGGTATTCTAACTTTATTGAGGTCTAAAACTGCCATGGTTAAGAGATTAGAAAACCCATAAAGAACAGGAAAGCTTCTATTGGTTATATATGACTTCCCAGGAATATCATTGCCACCACACGGGGGCGTAGTGTTCTTAAAATGCACTTCCCAGGAATTCTGAGCAGCTCAGAAGCCCAGCCTGGGGTGGAGTAGGGAGAGCTGAATTTTATTGGCAAAGATAAAGCAGTTTGTCTTATCTGCACTGAGCATGAGGCCCTGGGATAGGAGTAAAGTCTTGTTTATCCTCAAAGTGTCTCCAATATGAAATCATTTTTTTAATATTGATATGTCTAAATTGTTCCATCTCAGACAATACTTCAGACCAGGTGTGAGTTACCTGGGATGGGGCAGCTCTTCAGCCGAAGCAGCCATATTAGTATGTGCCATGCTACATTCTCCAGTCCCTGAAGGTGATTAGAAAATTGCTTAATTAAGCAATAGTTGCTTTTGTTGTTGGAATTACTGTGAGATAATTGACCATGATGGGAGCCATGTCCCCAAGCTAGAAGCAAATCATGGAAGCCAAGGTCAATTATTTCATATTAATGCCTGCAGTGAGAAGAGCTATTATGATCATCGTAAAACATAACTATAAAATACTTAAAGTCTTAAATGGCCAAACCTTTTAAACTACATTACAGTGATCACAGATCCAATATAGTTTAATTAAAATAAAAACACAACATTGGGCACTTGTTATGATCAGAAAGGTTCCTAATTGTGGATGCATTTGTTAATGAGAACACACCAAAAGAACTCCCCTGAGTAGTTCATCACATCTCCACGTGCGGATTTTCTGCTTCTGCATTGATAGAGGACATACTTCTAAAAACCTGGCCAGTATGAATGATCACTTCTTAAGTTTATATTGGTCATTTTAGGTGTGCCATTAACTCTTTCCACAACTAAGGTTTCGAGATAGAGGGGCATAGTGTAATTTTAGTGGAAAAAGCATAAGCTATGGAATCAGGCAGATTGAAGTTTGAATCTTAGGAGTCCCAGGTTTACTAATACTCGCTGTACAACTTAACTGAATGATAGCCTATAGGGTCCACAAAGGAATGAAAAGGTAATTCAGATGAGATTCTAGATAATTTAATGAAGGGGGGGAAGGTATGGGCAGGGTTAAGAGAACCAACAAGGAATAATGTATCCCTCAGGACTCAAAAGCAGGAGGGAGAAGCCTTTACTACTTACAGGGCTAAGGGCAAAGGGGAAAAAAAAATAATAGAGAATTTGTATCTGATGAGAGTTGGAGCCTTCACAGAAGTATTTGTTGCCTGGCAGGAGCTACAATTATGGGTGGCCAACTGCAACTGTACATCCCTAGTCTTTTTCTTCTCTGGCCTTCTGACCTCATGCAGGGACCACCCTTTGTTGAAATCCAACCAGAAACAAGCCAGCAAGGAAGCCCTATATGGAATAGGTAATGGTGGAGAGGAGAGCAGGTAATTGTTCTGGGTAGGGAGAATACACACAGATAAAAGCAGTTTCTCTATGAGTCTTTTTGTCCTCATTTATAAACAGGTAATTGAACAAACTCTTGTCCAATAAAATTGTTATGAAGATTAAGTGAAATATATATAAGGTGTATAATGCAGTGCATGTCACAAAGCAGATACTCAATAAACAGTGGCTAGCTCTAATTTTTAACAGTAACTAATCATTTTGAGAGTGGGTGTATGTCCTCTGTTAAATACAGCAAACATCCAACAAGGTTACCCCTGAAGAAGTTATTTTGTTTCTTATTCACAGAAAGCTGTTTTTTTTGTTTTGTTTGTTTGTTTGTTTGTTTTATCCCTTTAAACAACAGGGAGACCATGAGCAGAGAAATAAAAGCACTAGAAAATTAAGTTCTCTACTTCTACAAATCATGTGCTTACTTTAGCTTTGATATAAGGATGCTGTAAAAACAATTAGTTATATATCTCTGACCAGCACAATGCTGCCCAGAGAGCCCTTCCATGGACCATGATCTAACCTCAGGGTTCTAAACAGTTGCTACCTTACATTCCACCACTAACCTGCGAAACATCTGAAATGACACAATGATGCCAACAGAAAGCCAAAGGTTTCTTTTTGAGGACACGTCTATGTCTTCAGTCTTTAGATTTAAAATTATTAGTAGGCATCAAAGGCACTCAAGTTTGGTAGTGAGCTACTGCTCTTGTAGAGCACCCATGTTGCACAGGTCTTCTCCAAGCCCCCTAAGGTAGTCCTTAGCACCCAGGCACCCTCTGCCACATATCCAGGTTTTCTTGTTTTAAGGCATGTCTCTATCTGAAGTCTTGTTTGTTGAGTTTTGGGGGGTATATATTATTTGTCTCTTCCATGAGAGCATGAGCCTCAACTATCTTGTTCTCCTTTATGTCTAGTACTACCTAGAACAGAGCCTAATAGTAAATACTAAATAAGCTCACATATACTCGGAAAAGCACACACACAAAAGCGGTTGATATGCTGGTTAGATTACCTGATGTACTCTAACCAAAGAAATGGGCACTCAAATATAGTAGCAATTATTATTGCAGTTTTCATTATTATTGCTATTAAGAACAATGATAAAATGGTGCACAAATGATAAGTATTATGGTGATGTCAGATATTATTATTTTCCAATGACTGAGTCTTTGTCATACATGCCTTTACTTAGGGCAAGACTGTCAATTTCTGTACTCAGCATGTGACTATTGCCAACTTTATGTCTACAGTGACATTGCCAGTTAGATTTTGTAGCTTAGGATGATCTCTCTCAAATAGCAGTGGTAATAATGTCCCAGATCCCAGGGAAAATGCCACATGTCAAATGCCAAGTGATAAACAGATAACAAAAGGGAAACCTACATACTGCTGCTACTGCAAAGATGAAATAGAGGTGCTTTATCTCCTACTGAGTACAACTAGAAACCCTGGGCATTATATATAGAACAAGCATAAGAAGACTCTAAAAAGTAGAGAAATGCAAGCAGGCCAGCTAAAGACCTGGGCTGAGAACATGATGGTGAGTTTCTGGATTTTCTTTTTGTGTCACATATTCCAGAGTTAGAGCTGAAAAAGCTGGAGAACCAAAAATGTGAACAGGTACACATACACACACCCCTAACAAAAGCCTGCCCCTTCTAACTGAAAGTCCAGGAAAGGAGCTGCCTAGAGAGACAGAAAAGTTTTAGGTTATAATCACTCTCCTCCTGCCAAACACCACACAAAAATGAGAGCCCTAACCTCACCCACAACAGTAAAGGCCAAGTGGGGGAGCCTAGACTTCCATACTTGTCAGCCTAGAATGAGGTTCCCTAATTTCCCTGCTGGAATGGTGTCAAAGATGGCCTAGCAGGGATCTGTGACTTCTATCCACACTGGGCAGGCATGAAGCAATCTCCATCAACACTGATGATATTAGAGGCCACCTGGGGAGCTTGGATTTTGACACCTGCCTGGCAGCAACAAGGCATCTCCCCTCTCCGCAATAAGTTGACATCAGAGAAGCCCTGAAGGAAAGTCGAGACTTTCACCGCAGTCCTACTGTAATAAGTTCACACCCTCTCTCTTCCATCCACCATGGTGTCAGCAGAGGCCATGCAGAGAACAGTAGCAAATGAGGAGCTGCTATCCTTCCAACCAGGGAGGAATCAGTGGAAGCCCAGTGGAGAGCTGGGACGAGCACTCCACTTAGCCATGACCAGAAGGCTTGCCTCCTTGGCGTCAAGATTTGGCCCCAAATCTTCTGCCCTAAAATGTACAGGATTTAATAGAAAACCACTCATCATACCAAGAACTAGGAAGATCTAAAGCTAAAAGTAAAAAAAAAAAAAAAAAACAATTAACGGATGCAATACCAAGATTACACAGATGTTAAGATAACCCTACAAAGATAGTAAAGCAGTCATTACAAGAATGCTTCAACGAGCAGTCATGAACATATCTAAAACAAATGGAAAAATATAAATTCTCAGCAAAGAAATAAAAAGTCTCAAAATAACAACAAATGGAAGCTCTAAAGAAGAGCTTAAATTGAAATATTTTTTCAATTGTAAAAAAAATCTGAATGGATGGGCACAATAAGGGAATGGAGGAGACAGAGAGGAAAACAATCAGTGAGCTGCAAGATAAAGCTATAAATTATAATACAAATTAAATTAACCCTCATCCCAAATTGCAAAGAGTCTCAGGGAATCTGTTGGACTATAACAAACAAACAAACAAAATCTAACATTTGCATCATTATAGTCCCAGAAGGAGAGGAGAAATAGGGCAGACCTGAAATAATGGCTGAAAATGCCCCAAATCTGGTGCGCGCACACACATACACACACACACACACACACACACACACAGATCAAGATGCTGAGCAAAACTCAAACAGGATAAAGGCTACACCAAAAATCTATACCAAGATACATCATACTTATATCAATCTTATATCCAAACTAAAGACAAAGAAAAAAATTTGTGAAAGCAGCAAGAAAAAAAGAGACATTTTACCCACAGGGGAAAAGCTATCTGAATGGCAGATTTTTCATAAAAAATCTTTCTGGAGGCACAAGGATGTAACACAACATTTTTCAAGTGCTGAATGAAAAGAACTGTCAATTCAGAATACCATACCCAGTGAAAATTCATCAGTAACTAAGGGAAAATCAAGGCATTCTCTGATAAAGAGAAACTAAGAAAATATGTCGTCCACCAGGTGTACCTTTAAAAAAAAAAAGTTCTTTAAAGAGAAATAAAATTTTTTTTAACGGAAATTTAATATGAAAGAAGAAATAACATGGTAAGGAATAACATGGTAAGTAGGCTTCTCTACTTCTCTTGAGTTTTCCAAATTATGTTTGTTGATGGAAACAAAAATTAGAATGCATCTGATTTTGTTCTAAATAAGTATAATAGAAATACTTAAGAAAGTTTTAAGTAGGGAAGAATAAAGGGATATAAAAGGGGGTAAGTTTGTTTATGTTTCAATGAAGTTAGTTAAAGAATTAGATCAAAGCAAGCAGAAAGAGGAAATAATCAAGATAAGAACAGAAATTAATGAATTTCAAAACTGAAAATCAATAAGTGAAATCAATGAAACAAAAGGCTGGTTATTTGAAAAGATTAATAAAACTGACAAACCTTTAGCAAGACTGACAAAAAAGAGAGAAGTTATAAATTACTAATATAAAAATAAAATAGGACTTGTGACTACAGATCCTGCAACTCTCTCAAAAGCATAATAAATCAATACTACAAACAGCTCTACCTGACAACTCAGGAGAAATGGACCAATTCCTCAAAATATGCAAATAACCACAACCTACTTAACATGAAATAGATACTTTTAATAGAGCTATAACTATGCAGAAAATTAAGTTTATAAATTTAGAAACTACCAACAAAGAAATCTCCAAGTCCCCATTATTTCATTGGAGAATGCTACAAAATATTCAAAAATAAGTAAGATCAATTCTATATAATCTCTTACAATGGAAGCGGAAGGGACACTTCCTACTTCATTTCTAATAGTGCTCAAATACCTCAGACAAAGACAATACGAAAAAGAAAACTGCAGGTAAATCCCTCATGAATATAGACATAAGAAATCCTTTAAAAATATCAGAAAATGGAATTTAGCAATATATATTAGCAATGACAAGAAGACACCAAAACTAAAGATACAATGCCATTTATAATTGCCCACCCCAAAATGGTATACTTGAGTGTAAATCTAATAAAACATGTACAGGACTTGTATGCCCCAAACTATAAAACATTAGACATACTATGATCATGACATTAAAAACTCAGATAGTAAAAGATTAGTTCTCTCCAAATTTATATACAGTTTTAACAAAATTTCTAATAAATTTTCAACAAAAATTATGGTATCTATAGATAGCATTACTCTAAAATTTATATGGAAAGACAAGAAGTATAATAGAAATTTTTGGAAAATAACAAAGTGAGAGAAGTCATTCTATTTTCAATACTTATTATATAACCACTATAATTACAACTGTATGGAATTCAAGGAAAGAGGGACCCATAAACAAATGGAACAGAGAAAATAAGTCCAGCTGACTTTTGACAAATATACAAAAGGAATCCCTTTCAACAAATGATGCTGGAGTAATTGAATATCCACAGGCAAACAAACAAAAAAGAATCTCAATGTAAATCTCATTATACAAAAATGAAAATGGCTATGAACTTAAATGTAAAACCTAAAACTATAAAGTTCTAGAAAAAGATCATAGGAGAAAATCTTTCAGATCTATGACTAGGCAAAGAGTTCTTGAACTTAACCTCAAAAGTACAATCCATAAAAGAAGAAAACTCATAAACTAAATTTCATCAAAATAAAAAAAAACTTTCCTCCATAAAAGACTATATTAAGAAGATGAAAAGACAAACTGCAGAGTAGGAAAAATATTTGCAAAGCACATACCTAACAATAAATTAATATCTAGAATATATAAGAAACTCTCAAACTTCAAAAATAAAATAAATCCAGTTAGACAATAGGCAAAAGATATGAAGAGACACTTGACCAAAGAGGACAGACAGACTGCAAAATAACCATATGAAAAGATGTTTAATATTATTAGGCATTATAAAAATGTAAATTAAAATCACATTGACATACCACTACACACAAAATGGTTAAAGTAAAAAGTAGTGACAACACCAATGTCAATTCTGATGTGGAAAAACTGGATCACTTACATGGCTGTTGGGAAGGAAAAATGATACAACCACTCCGGAGACACTTTGGCAATTTCTTAGAAAACTAAACATGCAACTACCATTCAACCTAGCAGTTGCTTTCTCACACATTTTTCCTAGAAAAATAAAAACTTATGCTCAAATAGTTTTATTTTCAATAACCAAATATGAAACTTTGTTATATAAAGTAACAAATACGAAGGAGTTAGTCTTGAATGAATAGTTAAACTTCAGTATGTCCACACCATGGACTACTACTCAGCAATAAAAAGGAACAAACTGTTGATACACATACAACAACTTGGATAAAACTCCAGAGTATTATTCTGAGTTTTAAAAGAAAGTCTTAAAAAGTATGCATAATTTCATTATGTAACATTCTTTAAATGACAAAATCATAGAAGGGATTAGTGGTTGCTAGGAGTTAAGGAGGGAATCAGGGTAGGGAAGTGGGTGTGGCTATGAAAGGGCAACACAGGGGATCCTTGTGGTGATGAGAGTAGTGTACATCCTGACTGTATCAATGTCTGGATTTTGGCTGTGATATCGTACAATTTTCATAAGACATTACCATTGGGGGAAACTGGGTAAAGGGTAAATGGCACTTTTCTGTTCTATTTCTTATAACTGCATGCAAACCTACAGTAATGTCAAAATAAGTTTGATTTATTGAAGTAACAAATACAAAGGAGCTCCGTGCTTGTCATCCTCTAACCTCTCTCTACTTCACTCCCTTCACCTCTGTCCTGCACCTGTTACAATCACTAGCTGATATGGGAGGTATGCATGTGCATGTGCGTGTGTGCGTGCATGTATGTGTGTGCTCACGTGTGTGTGTGTGTGTGTGTGTGTGTGTGAAAGACAGAGAGAGAGAGAAGTTGTGGATGGTCCCCCAGTGGACCTAATGGCTCCAAATAGCCATGGGAGCAGTGTTAAGGCAAGTGTGGTGAGGACTTCATGAGAGTGCAGGTGTATTCCACCTTCAGCATAGAAATACAGACTTTTGGCCCCAGGATGCTAGGGAAGGAAAGCAAGTATCATTTTATTAAATCTATCTATATTTCCATAATTTAGATCCTTCTACAGAAAAAAAAATAACATTAGTGTGAAGATACTAACAAAAAAGACAATTAGGCCATTTATCTAGTTTCATATCATTTTATGAAGAAGACAGGAGTAGGAGAGATTTTGAATAACATTTCTCCCTTAAATGATTATATATAGATCTATGACTGAAATGCCTATCATTCATTCACTCATTTACTAATTCATTTCATTCAGTTGTTCATTTAAAAATATGTGCTGCATGCCTGCTAGGAAGTATGCCAGGCCAGGCACGTGTAAATCTGAGTAACACCCAGATTCCTCCTTTTAAGGATCGTAGAGCCTAATAAGAGAGACAGATCTTTTTTTAACTGTCAGTTTTAGAACAATGTGGAATTCTACAATTAAGTTATGAAAAGAGTATCATGGGGAAATGCAGTGGGGAACCTAGCCTGGCCAGGAATGAGGGTACCATGGAAGGTCCGTGGAGAACATGAAACCAGAACTGAGCCTGTTAATACTTCATGGTTACTCCGCATCCACCGTGCCTCTGTGAGTATTCTAGGTTAAGACAGTGGTGAGCACCGCAGGCATTAGAGAGAAACAGCATGATGCAGGCAAGTAGCAGCACCTCAAATAAATGTTTACTTAACAATGTTGAATTAAATAGTGATAAAATATACAGAGTTTAATTAAATCCTTCTCATGCAATGAAAAGAGGCTCAAGACTTGGGACTCCAGATGAATGAAATGTAACTAAAAAATGAGACTGATTTAACTTGATCATCTCACAAACACACAGTCACCCCTTTCCAGTGGCACACTGTGTGGACTCCTGCCTGAAATTAGACAGGTGTCAACAACTTGCAACATACAAGCAGAGACTAGTACTTAAGACTTTTGTGGGCACAAGAAAACAGAAAAGCCTCAGATTGCTAAGCCTCCTATGCACAGATTGCGCTGCTCACTAACATGCTCAAATTAGTTATGCAAATCCTGGGCCATGTTATGCCTCTCCACCATATGTGACTGGTTACCATAGCAGTCAGCTTAAGTGCACATTTTCCATAGCAACATAAGAATCTTTACTGTAAGAGACATCAGTGGGACGGAATTGAAAGCAATTCCACAAGCAACATGAAATATACATGTTGGCATCATCCCCTGAATCTTTCTTTAAAACTACATCACTTATCATTGACTTTTAAATGCCACAGCCTCTGGGCGGGTTCTCTTTTAGACTATCTCAGCAACTCTTCCCCGTTGGAAATGTGAAACCCTCTGAGAACAGATAACATTTATGGTTTGGAGGCATAAAGGGGAGTTTTTCTCCAGGCTCAGTGGGTGAACTGCCTAGTCTACAGTGCGGAATTACAACCAGGAGTTAAGGAGGCTGAGAGGTGCTATCTGAATGCAATCTGCAAATTGAAGTTCCATATGGTGGTGCGATGTGTAGTTGGCATTTTCATTGGCTCACTGTGTTGTTACAACTTCCTGCCTTGAACTACAAGGCTGGCACCAACCTGAGTTAAAATTTCTGTTGCTTTGCTGGTCTTTTGAGAGCAGTTATCCAGCCAATTACATTAACTTCATCTTTGATATTTAATAGGAAGACTGTTTATCCTCAAAAGGCCTCCAGACCCATTGGCTTATACAGAGGAAATGTATACATGAGAAACTGGATCCCAGATGCTTTGTTAATTTACTGTAGACTTACCCCTATACAAAATTACACCTATACACACACAAATTAGGCCTGAGCAGTGGTCCTGGAACTGAGCAAAACTTACTTGAGGTAACATTATCAGTGGCGGTCATTATTTGAACATATGTGCCAGGCAATGGGACAGTGTTTGAGATCTGTTACAAAGAATCTTCACAGCAGCCCTGAGAGAAATGGCAGAGGACTTGCATCTCACCGATGAGAAAACTGAGGCAGAGAGAAGAGAATTACCATTCCCGCCAAACAACCTGGCAGAAAATAATAAGAGGAAGATCAAAAGCCAGGTCCGTCTACTCTAAGAACCAAGCTCATTCTACTATTTTCTGCAATCTAGGGGGTGGGGGAAAGAGAGAGAGAGGAGCAAGGCTCCTAAGAGAGAGCCCAGTGTGGAGCCCAAAGCCATATCCCCAGCCTGCACGGGAATACCTGGCGACAGTGGCAGGTCGTGTAAAAGATAAAGAGACAACTGATAGGCTGGTCTGAGAGGGACAGAATTAGCTTTCAGGGGATGTTGTCCTCAGTTAAGCGCTGGGTTCATTCATGGTTATCCTGGGTTCCTTATATATCACATATTTAACATGACTTTTCCTGATTCTGATCCCAAACCTAATAGAAAGTACATGCTGGTGATTAGGTTCTCAGTATTCCATCATTACTCCCCACCTACTCCACCACGGCACACACACCTCTCACGGAAAAGAGACTACACTTTTCTTGTCCTTCTATCATCTGGAAATACAGGATGTGGCCCTTTTCGGAGCCAGATGCTATAACAGAAAAAAAAAAAAAAAAAAAAAGAAAGCATGTTTTACTTGTTTTTTCATTATTTGCCTTCATGACAACACCCAAGGAGAAATAGTCTACTTGACCCCTAAAACATTACTAAGAAAAAGCAACCTCCTAACATCCCACAGTTTTGCATTTAGAAAACTATGCTTGCAAAATATTACATTTGCTTCTCATATTTCAGAGAACATTTGGGTGAAAGAGAAGCAGTCTCATTTGTTGTGTACATATCCATGAGGGTCAGTTAGAGAGTGTGCCCAGGAGTCTCTGGGCCAGAACTTCAGTTGAGCAGTCAATGGGCAGACTGGCATAACTGGGGTGCCATAAAGGAAGTCACTAGGAGGAACCTCAAATTCCTCCTTTTAGATGTGAACTGGTTATGGAGTAGATGGTAATCTAGGCTTTCCTGCTCTGGGGCTCTGCTTACAGACACTCTAGGGATCAATCCAAAACAAAAATCTCTCTGTGTCTCTCTAAGCATAAGCCTGTCAATGGCTCCCCACTCCTTAGTGGTCAAGCTCCCTATTATGGCACTCATGCCCTTCCTGACCCAGCCCTTGGCCTCTCCAGCATCAATTACTACCCCTCCTTCCACCTCCTTCTTGCTCTGAAATAAAATTACTTGCAATTCCCTCCACATGTTATGCTTCTTCTCATCTCTGAACATCTGCTCATATTTGCCCCTCTGCTTAGAAGGATCTACCTCCCTACCCCACCCTCACCTGCTGCACTTGTCTGGCCAACTTCACTCACTGGTTAGAGTCACCCCTCCCTCCAGGCTAAACTAGATACCCTTTCTCTGTGCTCCCTAAAGGTCCCACATTGTTAGTTCATCACTCACGTGGTTGTATCATGCTTTTAACAGTATGGAAAGTCTTGTGTAGTAAAAGATCTGTTTGTTTGTTTTTAAAGATGTACGTTTCCTGTGCAGATGCCTACCCTGTTAGGGCTGCTTACTGGGACACAAGCAGAGAAGAGGGGTGCATGCAGAAGAAGGAAATAGAAGAGGCTTGGGAAGAAAAAGAGAAGCATGAGGGAACCGACCCCCGGAAGCCAAGGTGAAGAGGAAGTCGGAGAGATGATAGGAAAATCCCATGATCTGAAATGTGTGACCTCCTTACCATCATTATCCAGTTCAGCTAAGTTACTCAACTCTCAAAGAGTTGGTAGGAAATAAAACAGGAGGGGGCACACTGGAAAAGAGGTTTTGTTTTCTATCTGCACTGATTGGGAGAGAAGATAACAGTGTCTGTGTGGGTGCAGAAACACCAGACCACAGGAGACAGAAAGAAATAGAAAGTAAGTTATAGACACTTGCAGAAAGTGTGAGAGAGTTTCTGACTGTCCCAGGTTGTGGAACTGTGGTGCAGTTACAGTGGACAACATCTCCAAAGGGAAGAAGCTCTTGACAATACCTGGCTTACATAATTACATGAAATATTTCTACTTCCCTAGAAAATCCCTGCCTGCTGCATTAGCAAGGCTATCTATCCCAGGTCCTGGCATATTGTAGGTGTCCAATAAGCACTGGGTAAATTAATATTTTTAACGTTTTATGTGAATTGCTGATTTGAAGTAAATTGACAAGAACTGCATCTAGAGATTTTTTCCTGGACCCTAGAGATAATCTGTTCGTTCAGAAGAATGTGAATTGTAAATTGAGAGCCTAAGCAAAACTAAATTAAGAAGGTCAATTTGCTGAAAATTTCATTTAAGGATTTTTCTAAGCCATATATAACTGAGTCTTAGATTATCTGCCCCAGTGCTCACATCTATTAGCCGGGAGGAATGCAGAGAATGAATTACGATGGGATGCCTGTCATGCGAGGAGATTTGCAACTCTTCAACGTAGCGTGCCATCCCACAGTGGGGACTCAAGCCAGCTCTCTCTGTCACCTTGAGATGAGACTGCATCCCTGACATTTTTCTCGTACCAGGCCCTGTTGCAGCAATTGTCCCAACAGGGATGACACTGGTATCGCCTGTTACTCTTTCATTTTGCTGCAAATGGCTTTCAACTTGTCCTGCCAAATTGCACCCGCCTGGGTAAACATCAGTAGATGGGGTAACACTGTTTAAATGCTCTGTGTGGCAGTGTGACACTGTGGGGACCACCAGCTCATTTCGGAGGACAAATCTCACACCTTGGTGAGCTGCTCGGCACAGGCCCTGGCATCTGGAGCTGAGGGAACTTGATCTGATAGGAGGCTAGCTTAGATGTGCTCAGGGTGTGAAGTGAGCAAAGCTGCTTCCAGGGGAGAAGAAAAATGAAACACCTGGTACTATTATATTGTTCCCAGTTCCATTTATCTGGATACTAAGCTGGCCACTGAAAAGCACTGGAGGACACATGGTTAAATACCTTCACCTGAGACCAAACTGGACGGAGACTCTTGGTCATGGTGGCCAGAGCTAGCATTCCACACCACCCATCTCCCACAAACATTCACACTTTTCTTCTCAAGGACCTTTGAAGTCTTACTGAATTTCCTCCTGCCTTTCCACACAGTCTCGGTTTTCTCATTGGCAAAGTCATCAAAGTAGTTTTCGACTGCCATTTTCGGAGCATGTACTGGGTGCCAGAGTCTATGCTAGATGGCTTCTATGCAGGAGCTTTAATTCACACAACAGCCTTGCAAGAAAAACGCTATTCTCATGCTCAGTTCACCAAGGAGGAGACCGAGGTCCGTGAAGCGAGGTATCTGCTTCAGGACCACACAGCCACTGCGTGACCATGCTGGAACTGGAGAGATCTGATGTTCTCAACCACTCCAGCCAGACTGCCTCAGAAGCACATAAAACAATCCACACGAAAGCTCTTTGTAAACTGTAAATCAAAGGTAAAACTATAATGGAAAGAGAGTTATTTTGGACTTCAATGGCTCATCTACAACTACCACAGCCATTCTGCTATTATACAGCCTTTCCCAAGCCTCCTCACCTTCCTGAGCTTCAGTTTCTGCATCTGTAAAATAGAGTTGCCATTACCTATTCCATTACCCACTTCCTCTTATGTTCTGCTCACCTGCGGAACTGGTGCTGAGAGCACATTAGATAATGGATGTGAAAGTGATTTGGAAACTGTAAAGCACCCTGCAAACATGTGGTGCTCTTATGAGGCAAAAAAAAACCATCATAAATTAGGGCACTCAGGGAAATTTAGGTTTTGAGAGAGGACAGACTCCCTTAGACTGGCATCTCACCACTGCCTACTTTGTGGAGGAAACTATTTCAGTTGAATTATTTGAGTGCCCCAAAGCAAAGTGTTTTTCGCAGGGAGCTGCCTTTTTAATATCAGAGCTAGCTATTGATCTTGCAAAGCAAAAGCTCTCCCCCATCTCCTGGGATGATGGAGGGCTGGTCTGCCTGCTCACCAAGAACCTCTGTCTCCAGAGAAGCAGTCCCTTCAGGAATAAAAGCTCACATTCCAGTTCTTTTTCCAGGGAAAAAGCTAACTAATGATGCACATCCCTAAGTTTTTTTTCAGATGTGGGGAGTTGTTTTAGGGGCAAGATCAACAAAAATCCCTGAAACCTATCCCGTAAATTCTGAATCTTGAGCTGACAAAGATGACCTCTGCCTTAGCCACCTGTGTCTGTGGCTCAGGAGTGTGGGAGAGAGTGACCATCTTGTTCTGGTCGTAGGTTGAGCTATTAACTGTTTCCCATGGGGATTTGCTAGTGTAAGGGTAACAGTTCTTTCCACTAGTAATGGGTGGCGACCATCACTCTGGCAAGGAGGCAATCCCAAGAAAGGCACCTGCTGCTCAGATGGGAGAGGTTTGCTTTGAACTAGGCATTGGTGAAACAGGTGAAGAAGAAGGGGCGGGTCCTAGTGCAGGTAAATCTGTGGGCGAACAATGAACTGGGCTCTAGGACAGGTCATCTGTGGAGAACATTCTTTTCTTCTTTAAAACAATCATAGCAATAAAAATATGTGTTAATGTTAAACTAATAAGTTCCCAGTGCCCCCCTCAATCCTGATCACCAGCACATGCCAAATAAGTGCTTTATACATAAATAAATCTTTTAATCGTCTAAACTGGTCTTTCTTACATATATATATATATATATATATATATATATATATAATCTTTATCAAGCACTGAATGTTTTTTATACTGTATCAATATACTCCTCCATGAGTCAGGAGAATTTAAAACTTCCATGTGGAGAACAGTGACTGACAGGCATTCTGTTAAAAATAAATTCTGTCTCTATTTAAAAAAAAATTCTGTCTCAAGTAATATTCTGTTTCCTCTACGCCTAGGAGAGTGCCTAGCACCTACATCTTCATTGAAAGTTTTTTTTTTTTTTTTTTCAATCTATGTGTCCTATATAAAGCTAGAGGAAATTTTTAGATTTTTTTAAGAAATTAAAACCTTCAATGAGTTCTTTCCTTCTCTTTTCCATCCCTTTTCTACTTACTATTTCTAAACTTCAAATTTGTCACATAACCTTATTAATATTCAATTTTTACCAGTATATCAACATATGTGATTATGCTAGATACATTACATAAATATACTTATATACCAGAAACTCAGGGACAGGCTTGCCATAATGCTGATGAAGGTCCCTCCCTTGCATGAGCTTCTTCCAAAGCCCTGTACCTAACTTGGGAATTTTAATTGTGTGCATTTTCTCAAAGTTCTCCCTGCCAATTCATGGAAGGTTGGAGCCCACAAAAACGGGGTTCAGATCTACAAAAACTTTATTGTATGTTTTAATCATGTGAGGCCCACATTTTATAGACATGGGACCTGAGAATTATAGATGGAAGAATTGCCCAAATTCTCATCTTGAGCAGCAGATAAGTGAATCAAGCTGAGATCTTTTGCCTTTAAATCCAGGACTTTTTATATGAGGACGTGATGCCCCCTACTCCGATGAAAAATGCTGCCATGTCTTTTGTCTGCAGGGAGTCTTTTCATCACCACTGAGGCCAACCACTTGTGAAAGGGTCAGACACGAACCCATTTATTGAGATTCCATTACTTGCCAGGCTGTGCACACACACAATTTATTTCAATTCTCAAAACAACCTAGTGAAGGTACACAGGTGAGGAAAACAGGGTGCCTTTGGGTGACCTGCTGAAAGTCTCCTGAATAGAAGGGGTGTGGTATTTGAAGCTATAGTGACCTGACTCTGAAGTCAATGATTGTTCTGTTATGTGTGGCTGCTTCTTCCTGTACCAAATCTGGGCAAAGTCGTCCCCTCCGAAAAGAACCTGTCTCTCAGACTTCCAGTGCATGTCGGTGCATGTCTTTCTTCAGCGACACTGACAAGAAAAAAGCCATCACCCAGTCCTCTTTAGATTCAAATGTCACAGGTGACTGTTTGAGACATATAACATCACTCAAACAGTCCATCTACTGAAAAGGAGTCTTTGCGTGCCTGTAACTCGAGCACTGTCCTGATTTCTTAGACATGGGAGATAATACTATAAAAACCTCTCCCTGAATCCAGGCCTGCTGAAGTCCCCAGGTCCAGTCCTCGCGCCCCAGACAAGACAAGCCGTCTATCCCCACTGTCCTGCCAAGGAACAGACTTCGGTTTTAATGGGAAACCTAGGAGAGCCGAGTTGCAGTCTCGCTGGGATGTTAGAAATGATGACAGCACATGCCCAGACTCCGCCAAGCGGCTCTGCAGCCCAGAAATGGAAAGCTGGCAGTGGCTGAGTTCCACACGTCCCAAGTAATCACATTAGCTGTGACCTGCTGAGGGTTACGGAATAGCAAGAAGCTAGGAGAATTCCAGGACAAGCAGAAGAGGGAACTGAGACAGACAGTTAAACAGCAGTTTGCAGCCGCCTAGTAAACCCTGTCTCCCCTACACCAACGGCACTGGAGAGTAAGTTGTTTGTACTTCTCCTCCCCAAACCTTAAATCATTCTACTCAGGGAGGCAGATAACAGAAACCCAATTAGTGCTGTTTGCCAACCAGACCCAAAGAAACAAATTAAGAGAATAAATCACATTTTGGTACATCGGCATAAAGCTGATGAAGATTCTATTGATCCTCCCCTAAGACCTCCCCTAAACTCCCAGCCTTTAAGATCCCTGAAAACAAAGTTCCCAGGGTGCTCTCCTGCCCAGGAGTATGGCCAAGTTTCCCCCCTTCCCCTGCTTCCCCCAGAGGCATGCATCTCCTAAACTGCAAGGGATCCCAAAAGACTTGCAACCTTGGTAACAATGAGCAGCAGCAGCTTGTCCTGGGCTAACCCCCTGAGCCTGTCCAAGGCCCCCTTTTCTCTGACTTCCCAGTGAGCCACAGTTGCCCAGCCCAGGCTCTCCTGCTATTCCCTGCCTAGTTTCACTGTCCTTAGTGTGTGTTTGCTGCGGCCAATAAATCCTTGCTAGCTGCACTACACTTTGTCTCTTGATTGAAATCTTTCCTTCAAGAAGACAAGAACCGAGGTCGCCTCGTCTCACTGTAACATGAGGATGCCTGAAGAGAGCTGCAGTACCACTGCTCTGTAGCATAGTGCCCCACCCCTGCCCCCAGGTCCCAGCACATCTGGGCACCCTCTGGACAAGAACCTGCATAGTCTTCCGTGGAGATTTATACATTTGCTACTAGGCTGGCCTCCAAGGCACCCCGAGAGAGAAGAGTCTCAGGAAAGCCAGACCCAGGGTGGCCAGAGCAAAGTAGTCCCTCAGACTGGGGGTAGGGTCATTGCCCACCATGGAATTAAAAGCACAAGAATCCACAGAACATTACACATGAACGCAGAACAAAAATTAAATACAACTGCAATTAAAACTATTCTACCAACCTCTGAAAATACCAGCAGGACTGCCCTCTGCCTCTGACCCTTCTCCTTACTCCAAGATTAAAATCTGAGCTGTTCAGAACCACTAGCAAGGCTCATGCTGATTTTAATATAAAGACAAGAAGCAATGCAATCTATTCCTTTTTGATAGCCTCTCCATGACGGCCTTAGTTCACATTGACCCTCGCTTCTCAGCAGGAATATAGGTAGAACCTCTCAACTAGTCTCCTTTTCTAGTTTCTTTCTCCATTTATCCATCTCCTACATTGCTGCTGGAGTATTTTCTGAAGGGTGCAGATAACCATACCTTGCCTCTCTCAGAATCTCTGTTGGCTCTCTGTTGCCTAAAGAATACAGTACAGGTCTCCTGGTCTCATTGGCAAGTGCTCTTCAGGATCTTCTCCTCCAAGTCCCAGACCCACTTTCTTATCCTTCCCCTAATGCCCCTTACACTCCAGCCACATATCACCTGCTGCTTCCAAGACACACCATACTATTTTGTATCTCTGTCCAGTGGACCTTGGCTTCTGCTCCTAAAACGACCTTTTCCCCTTTGAAGCATGAAGAAGCGCTATTCATCCTTCATATCCAAATCAAACACTTTTTGTTTTTAAAGCTGAACTCCATTTTCCCATAATTAATCATTCTGTCTAGGATTCCATAGGACAATGGAAAGACTTACAATGCATTGTGATTACTTGTTTAAATGGATATCTTCTTCAATAGACTGTGAACCTAGCAAGGGCTGAGTTCCATCTTGTTCTCCTTTGCATTACTCTCGGCACTTGGCATGAACAGATAGACTACAAATGTAGTAGACTGTGTCGAATGAATGAGCAAATGCACAGACATAATAGAAGAATTGAATATAAGCAAAAGCAAAAATAAACATAAAATACGACACAAGGGTATATGGTATAAATTAGTAACCCCCCCCCCTTTTTTTAATTACTTTTCCAAAGTAATTTCATTTGAGTCCTGAACCATGGTTCTTTTTCACAGAGAAAGAGAAACTAGATGAACAAATATTTTTTCTTCAGATATAGACAATTTTACTTACTACAAGTTTGTGATCCATCAATATATAGAACTCTAATGCTCATCTATACCAGGGATCAAATGTTTCATATAAAATGCAAACAGTAAATATTTTAGGCTTTGCAGGTCTCTTGGACCTGTCATAACTACTCAATTCTGTCATTATTGGGTGGAAGAAATCATAGACAATGCATAAATGGACATGGTGTATTCCAATAAAGTTTTCTTTACAGGCACTGAAATTTGAATGTTATATAATTTTTATGTTTTAAAGATATTATTTTTCTTGTCTTTTCCAAATATTTAAAAATGTAAAAGATAAAGTACAAGATAAGTTGTACAAAAACAGGTAGTGGGAATGATCAGCCTCTGGACTCTCATTCGCTGACCTATAACCTATACATTTTTTTCTTAAACTTTGGCAGATTGGTCATGATCAGCCTATGTTGATTGGGTGACTATTGATGATCTATTCAAAATGGCCCACAACAAAAATTCACTGCCAAAGATAACTGGGTGTATCTGGTGAGATGTGCCACATGTTGATAGCACAATCAGTGTTTCATCAAAGCAAAGTGATGGAAGAATCACGTTGCGGAGTATGTCCTCGCCTTCCAGAAGATGTAGCCCGTAGGCAGCAACCGAACGTGGCAGTTCAGCTGTGCGGGAGCCAGGTCCAGTCTTCTCAGAATGTCCAAAGCTTTGTGTGGCAATGTGCCGTTCAGTTCTTTACCAGTCAATTAAGCTCACCAGCTCCTCTTCCCACTTCCAGAGGGGTTGAGACAACATTTTCTAAATGGTGAAATCGAGACATTTATTATCTATAGAAGGTGACTGATATGATTGGTAAATGGTAATGAGAGGAGGGGCAAGGTTTTCTTAAAGGTGGATTAAAGGGCCCTGGCCAGTTTGGCTTAGCAGTTACAGCATCAGCCTGTGGTCCAGAGAGACTGGAGACGGTTCCCATTTAGGGCATGTACTTTGCTTGCAGTTTGTCCCTGGCCCTGGTTGGGTCGTACGGGTGGCAGCCACTCGATGCGTCCCTTTCATGTCGATGTTTCTTCCTCTCTCTTCCTCTCTCTCCTTCCCCCTCTGTCTGAATAAAAAATGGAAAAATGTCCTCTGGTGAGGATAATAAAAATAAATAAATAAAAGTGGATTAATGAGCAAAGAGCATAAATTATTAGATAGAAACTGTGAAAGTGTTTTCAATGCAATGAAGCACCAAACTCAATTATTAAAGTTCATTTATTTTCCAAAAATGTACACTCCCCCTATAAGTTTCTTATGAAACACAAAGGACCATCTTTCTCCATATTTTATTTTATAAGATGAGCCCTGTGATGTTTCAAGAAACTGTCAAGTGAGCTCTGGACTGTTTGGCTCAGCGGTTAGAGCATCAGCCTGCAGACCGAAGGGTAGCAAGTTCAATTCTGGTCAAGTGCACATACTTAGCTTGCAAGTTTGATTCCCAGCCCCAGTCAAGGTCATTTGGGAGGCAGCCAATAGATATATCTCTCTCACCTTGATGTTTCTCTCTCTCTCTCCCCTGTTCTCTTCCTCCCCCCACCCCCTGCCCCAATGTAAAAATCAATGAAAAAAGATCCTTTGGTGAAGATAAAAAGAAAAAGGAAATGTCAAGCGAAAATGGCAGGCTCACATTCTGACTTTCCAGGAACTCCATGTGGCTAGGATGTTAAGATGGTACTGCTTCTAAACGACATGACATTTTCTTGTGGAAAGAGAAGGGCTGGCACTTGGAAACCTTGACACATGTCTGGGCTTTTCAGAGACACAAAGAACACAGAAGAAATACTGTCACTGCAATTATATTTTAAGGATAAAAAGAAATTTATGGAAGGAACTAAAATTTTCTCTTTTATCTAAACTCCTCCAATTTGGTTGAGCCATACTTACAACTATTTTGCACACTTTTGCATACTATGTGTGATTGCAATTCCCTTATGAGCAGTGAGTCCCCTGAAGACAGATACGACATTTAAAAAATACTTTTGATGCATTGGTTTTTTCATCTGAAAATGGCAGTATAAAAGTAGGTACTTTATTAGGTTGTGTGAAGGTTATTTTAAAATGCACCTAAAATATTTATTAGCATAGAGCAAGCATTCAGCAAATGTAAACTCTAATTAAAAGTGCTAAGCATTTGTTAAATAATGAATTGATAAAATTACAAAAATATTGATTAATTACTATCTTCCAGGAATTGTGAAAGACACCTGAGTGAGTTCTAAAGACAATCTCTTTTAAACAATGAAAGGGTTCAATGGAAAGTAACCTCACATGGTGACCAGAGCATAAATTCTTAACTGGGCAGTTCATGATGGGAAGTCCTGCCTCAGGATTATAAATTATTTACTAAAAGGCTTTCTTTAAGGAAGCCCTGTCTGTTGTTTCTGTGCATCTAGACTAACACACCTTTGAAATGCCTTCTTTTAGACCCCTACTTCTAACACATGACCGCCTGTTCAGAGCCCTCCTAAAACGGCCCCCTTAAGAGAGCACATGATGATAGCTATCCTGTATCCAATCCCCACCTTGCTTCCTCCCACCTTCACGGCATCTTCCTTACTTTCCCTCCTTAATCTCAAGTGCATAAAAGAAACTGCAAGGTGTTACTCTCTGGAGCATTTGAAATCTTGCTCCCTGGCATATGTCATCAGTTTGGCTCAAATAAACTCATAAAAATTCTCTGTAGATTTGGATGATTGTTACATTGCCACTCTGCACAGGGGCATGGAGCTGACAAGCTGGCATGATGGGTTTCAGCAGCATTCTTTCTTTCTTGCCCAGAACTCGGCCCTGGCTCTGTGCCCCTGTCACCCATAGTCAGCCTAAAATCCTAGAATTCTCACAGCCAAGCACCCTGCAGGCAGAACTGCAGCCTAGCAGAGAAACACTGACTTCAAGTGGTGCTCTTATCTTCTGCTCACATCTTCACAAATTCACGCAGCTGATAAACATTTAATGAAGGTTTACTAAGGTCCTGGCTCTTTGCTAGGTACTGTGGGAATTCAGAAGACTTGAGGAACAGTCCCTGATTTTCATAGACAAGGGAACAATATTAAAATTATGAACAGGTAATTAAAAATAATTCTCAGTAAGTATAAAATATTTGATTCCAATCAGTAAGTACTTTGGGATTGACAAGGAAGGAAAAAGAAATCTCATCTTGGATCATTTATGGGCAGGAGTCAGTGATGATGTTGGAGATGTTGTATGCACTATTCTTGAGAAGCTTTCTTCTATGAAAATTAGACAAAAAGAAGATGAATGTTTACCCACTACCACCAAGAGATAAGGTATCATGCTTAGGCATCATGTAAGTTTCCATACACTTCTTGCTACAACTCAGCAAACTTGGTCCTATTGTGTTCATTTTCATAAAAATTGAGGCTCAGGAAGGTTACATTACTTGCCAAAGGTGCTACAAAGTTGCCTGACACCAGTGGCCACGTTCTGAAGACCATAAAGGGCTGTGTATAGTCATGGACTAAACTGTGTGGCTGAGACTGAATTGTGGTAATGTTGAAAGCTAATAATCAGCAGACTCCCCCAGGCGTGTGTGGCAGCACACAAGGGCTGTTGCCAGCAACTGGCCTCCCCCTCAATCACACCTTTTATACTATAGGGATTTATTCTCACCAAACACAGTTCTTCTGTCTAAACTGACCTTGATTTAGGCTCATGACACTTGGAATCTTTAGACAGGCAAGAAAAAATAAACGTGGGTGTGAGACATGCCCTTCAAAACCTATACATTAACTTAATCCCTTATTTTTCATGGTTTAATCTCTTGACAGTCCAACAAGAAACACTGTGTGGGGAGAGTCTCATACTGGAGCTCTAGGCACAGTGTTGTATGATCTTTGAACATCCAGAAAGGGACAGTGTGAGGTAGCCACAGTTCTGTGGACTTCAAATCCCAGGGTCAGGAGACCTGAGTTTGAATCCCAGCTTGATATTCACACCCTGAAAATCCTGTGACAAGATCCCCTTATTCTATTCACAGTTGTACAATGAGGAAGTAAAGGTAGACAGGGCAGGCTGTCCCTTCCACTGCCTAAGGACTGAGTTACAAACTAAATACACTCGTAGGAGGCTTCTATAGACCACAAGGACCTTGGAATTTGTCAGAGTTCTTGACCCCATGAGACCTTTTCCAAGTAAACTGTTTCTTCTGAAATTTGCCATCTCTGAGAAATTAGCCATTTAAAAAGCCACTGAAAAACAAAAGCAATTAAATCCAGGAATGCAGTAAACTGTGATAAAGGTGTGTTCATTGACTCCTGCTGGTGTTTATATTGCTATTTCTTTTCTGCCTGTCAAACTCATTTCATACTCCTATAATTACTGAGGGCAACCATCTCATCTAACAATAACCTTAGAGTTTACTCTGTTTAGATTAGCAGGTGATTTCAGCAACTTCTGTTCAGCATCTTTATTATTTCAAATCACATTATAAACCAGCAGGATGCAAAATTATATGGGTTCACATAGTGTTTCAATTACTCTCTTTTCCACAGACATACACCCCTGCCTCACTTGATCACCTCTTCAGTCAGTCTCCGAATGTTTTCTTTCTCTTCTTTTAATTTTCCTCTAAATGCTGCTTTTGTTACCTTGCCTTCCCTTCGATCTCTGCTACCCCTTCGCTCACCTCTTAGCTTCTTCTTCCTCCAAACAGAAAAACATTTGATGATTTGATGTATAGAACACATCCTCAGTGTTCAGTGTAGCCTTTTGGGTTGTCTGCTTCTGTTTCAATTTTGTTTTTGTTATTGGTCCTCAGCCTGCACTCTCTTTCAACTTCCCCTCACACACCCAAATAATTAACTTCCTGAATTCATTCTGCATTTGTAGCCTTATTAAGGCATAATAGATGGACGAGGAGACCCTTGGAGGCAAAAAAAAAAAAAAAAATGCAAACTCATTCCTATCACATGGCTTGCGGTCTGTGCTGCCATCCGTCCCCAAATAACTACAATTTCATCTTGAGACTGTTCTTTCATTTCTCAGTCTCACAATTACTATTTCTCCCAAGTGATGACCTCTTTGTCCTTATTAACTTTAACATTTATTCTTGGGTTAGTCAGTCCAGTCCTGTTTGGGGCCTCAGGGAGGGGCCCAGAGACAGTGCCGTGTTCAGCTGTGCTGGACGTGTAGAGAAGGGATTGCAGAGGCAAACGCCCCCGTCATAGCCATGGGCTACGGCGGCATGTCTCCTCATCCAGACAGCCTCTGCCGCTGCCTCCAGCCTCAATGTCCTTCGGTCTTCCATAGAGCAGTCTGAGTGACCCTTCCAAAAGAAAATCTTATATTTCCACTTCCCTGTTCCAAGCCCTTCAGTAATCCTTTTTCTATATGATGAAGTCCTAGCCTGCTATTCAATGAAGAATGAAAATAGAAAGACTTTCTAACAAGGTTTTTCTGTAGGACAGGGCAAGCCTGGATGAAACATTATGGACAAAACTCAATTTGTAGACTATCTACATTATTCCACCTCCTTTAAAGAACACAGCCCCTTCCTCCCTTCATAATCCTGCAGAGTACTGACAACCCCACTGACAGAAAAGACAGCAATGACCCCATAAATGATGAGTGATACATGAATTTACCAAAGTTACATAGCTAGTAAGTTATGGGAGTTGAGACTGAAAGCCAAAATGTTCCCTATGTTGAAGTCTCCACTCCTCCTATGACACCATGTTTGTGGGAACAGAATAGAGTTAGTAGGAAAAAAGATGAACTAAATAGGAAGTGCTTAAAATTATACTTTGAAAAGAATGAGAATTCACCTCAACTAAAAGTCCGCTAAGAAAAACCACAAATTATATGTGTGTCAGATTCATTTTCCATGTGATTGCATGGAGGAATTTAAAAGCCAGAGGGTGTTCAGACTTCACTCAATAGGAAACAGAGAAATGATGTTAGGTTTTGAACTTAGGAGGGCAGCATTATCTGATCAAAGTAGAATTTTTGGAAGAATAGTCTGGATATAGTAGATGTAAACCCATCTCAAGGGTTAAGAAGTGAGCATTCCAGGACAAAAGGCCAAGGAAGGGTAAAGCTGTAGGAACAGGAGAAGCTCCCAGGAGGTCTTAGGGGTGCCAGACCAGGCTGGAACTGAGTGCAAATTGTCAAAACAGGGCCAGGCCAGAAGAACAAACTTTAGAGACTGACAGTACTTAGAAGCAAACACCAAGAGCTAGTTGTTTCTCCTCCTCCTCTTCCCCCTCCCCCTCCCCCTCCCCCTCCCTTTCCCCCTCCCCCTCCTCCTCCTCCTTCTTCTTCTTCTTCTTCTTCTTCTTCTTCTTCTTCTTCTTCTTCCTCCTCCTCCTCCTCCTCCTCCTCCTCCTCTATTATTTTGTTGTTGTTAATCCTCACCCAAGGATATTTTTTCATCGATTTTTAGATGGAGTGAAAGGGAGGGATGGGGAGAGAAAGACATCAATGTGAGAGAGACACATCAATTGGTTGCCTTCTGACCTGGTGTTGGGGATCAAACCTGCAACCCAGGTACAAGCCCTTGAATGGGAATTGAACCCGAGACCCTTTGGTCCTCAGGCTGACTCTCCAAATGCTGAGCCAAGCAAGCTAGGGCTCACTATTATTCTTTACAATGCCATATATATGCTCTTGTATGTCTTAAATACTTCAGAATTGAAAATGAAGATTAAAAAAAGACTGATAGACAAGTTTTGACATGAAGGTGGAGGAAGTTTGTAGAATTGAACACCCAGTTGCCATGCTAGGACAGAAAGCTTAAGATGAGGTGGGTCTGCAAGGACTGGGGAGAGAGGGAAGGACAAGAGTGATGGACGTCAAGCAGGTGTCATCAGGTAAGACAGATGGGGAGGGGGCTCTTATTGGAACCGCTAAGATTTATACCTGCATGATTTGTGCAGCATACTGTAAATTTGGTTCTTAAAAGAATCCAGTCCTTTCTGATAGCATTCATGACTAAGGATGGAGGAAGCTCCTGGAGGCTGGGGGACAAGCTAGGAGTCTAATATAGTGTTTGAGTTTTGAGGTGTTGAAGACCAGGACTAGAATAGTTCATGAGACAATGCAGAAAAATAAACTTAAGTTTCTTTTTTAAAGGGAGAAATAGCAGTAAGAAATGATGGAAGGAAAGAGCACTTGAAAAAATCACATCAAAGATTTTTCTCTGATTTCGCTCTCCAGTTAATGTCTGTGCTTATCTTCCTATTATTGATTTTCTCATATTTATTCCGCCAGTGAAGCCCAAGGAGTTCTCCTCTGATGGAATCAGTGAGGAGGAATGACAATGTGAAGGTGCCCAAGCTGAGACACAATAAAATCACCTCTGTACCATTAGCTTGGTTGAAAATGTAAATGCAATTCTAGCTTAGTACATTATCTCAGAAACACAATTTTAGCTCCAGTGGCTACTGTAAAATGCAAAACAATCATTTATCAAACTGCTGACGTGCTAAAAGATTCAAGCAGTGAAAGAAACAAACTTGGCAAATGGCGGGACAGTCCCTGTATACGAATGCTGCCAACATGCAGGCATGCTATCAGTTCCCAGGAACAAACACCACAGTGCATGAGACAAGCCAAATCAATGGTGAATCTGTCTTCTACTGAGCCCTCCTTGGACTGTCTTCTACCACCATCAATGGTGTCCGCTTCAGGGAATACAAACATATTTTTTATATAAGCCTGAGTAAAATAAAATTAGACAAGGTAAATACGTAAATCAAATATATTATTATGGTAGATTTATGATGATTCCCAAATAATCACTGCCCTCCCTGCATGACAGATATACTTCCCTACTTTACACATATTGAGCTTGGCCATGTGGTTTGATTTTGGTCAATAGTTTGAGCAGAAGTAATATATGCCACTTCTGACTAGAAGCTCTAAGATTCATCAGAGAGTCTTGTGAGAGTTTTGTCTTTGCTATATTTCTCACTGCCTTAAGACATTTAGATCATGATATAGGTGCTGTTCCTTCTCTGGGGTCCCAGAATAATGACCTATATTTGACATGTAACATAAATGAGAAATATATTTTGTTGACATGAACCATTACAGTTTGGGATAACCCTGTCTGTTCTGATGGAAACAACTGTAGTCACTTTTATATTGTTCTTAGATATGAAGGGGCAGCATGGTGTAGTGGAAAGACAAGGCTTTTAGCAGTTAAACAGGCTGATGTTTAAATCCTGTTGTGGCTACTTAAGTCCAGTTGACCTAGGTCATTATTTAACCTCTCTAAATGCTAATTTCCTCTCCAGTCCCAAAGTTAATAATGACCTTTCCTTCCAGAAGAGTTGTTGAGGATGAAGGGGTATCACAGGTAATACACATATTACAAAGGCCCTGAATAAGTGTTAGTTGTATCAAAAAGTATATAGGGCAAAGTATATCCTCATTACGTATGGCAAAAGTGATCACATTTTCTATACTAAAATAAGAGACATATGTTTACATATAAATAGAATAGAATATCCTAACTCAGGTCTATGTTAAGAATAAATATATATATATATATATATATATATCCTCACCCGAGGATATTTTTCCATTTTTTGTACAGATAGAGTGGGAGGGAGAGAGAGGAAGGGAGAGAGAGAGAGAAACATCGACGTGAAGGGACACATCGAGTGGCTGCCACCCGCACGACCAACCAGGGCCGGGGACAAACTGCAACCGAAGCACGTGCCCTTAGTGGAAACCGAACCCGGGTCTCTCCGGACCGCAGGCCGACGCTCTAACCACTGAGCCAAACTGGCCAGGGCAAGAATAAAAATATATTTTTAATAAGTCCAAAGAAAGGATTTGCGGATAAGTCATAAATACTGCATTAAAAAAAAAGCTTACAATGAAGTTGGGCAACTGTTAATCACACAGGAACTATCAGTGAAAAACATATGATATATAGTGTGCACATATAAAAAATTCATTACTACTATGTATTGAGTATTTTCATGTCAAGTATTATACTTGTGTATATTTAATAAATATATAAACATACACATATATGTGTGTGTATATATTAGTCCTTATCATCTCCATTTTACAGATGAGGGCACCAGGGCTCAGAGAGGGGAAGTCCAAGGTCATGGCTAGGACACAGCAGAGGCTGCATTCAAATGCAGGTCTGTCTCTACAGAATTCTTACTACTGTCTCTTTTCATTAACTGCACCATTCCTTCCGAGCTCTGGCATGAGGCGGCGAGCAGCAGTGAAGCTGAACTACTCTGTGAGAGAGAGCATGTCTCCTACAGAGGCTCGGCCTTCACAAGGGTGGAGCACTCCTTCCAGATCTAAAGAACATTGTAGCAGCAGGTCTCATACTTTTTGTTTGGCAGGTAGAGGAGCTTAAAGGAACACTCAGAAGCTGGTCTAAAAGGAAAGCGGTCTGAAAGTAGGTGAAAAATGGTGTTTGCTTAATTTATCTTCCAGCTCCTATGTGAACTCTTTCACCTTGTGAAATCAGGCAAAACAACAGCCTCCCACGCAAGTCCCCAGTGAGGCCAGTACGCGAAGGACTCGCCTTCATCCTCAGCCTTGTAGCTCTGAGCTGGGTCAGGAGGAAGAAGCTGGTGGGACCCAAGCGCAGGGATCCTCTGACAAAGCCTGTACAACTCTGAACAGCGGAGCTAGGTAATCAGCAAACGTATGAATTAGCTCATGCCTCGATTCCGGGAGAAAACCACCCGACAATGTTCCCTTACAACCTTGGAAACCTTTGCTTTTCAATTTATAAGGTGATTTTAGGCTGGCTTCACTTCAAAAATTACCTCTCTTAATGAAATACAAGAGCATTTACGACAAACATCCATACAGTTATGAATAAAAGTTTCGGCATTTCCCAGTCTCAACATATGAAAGATTTAAGAGCCCTCCTGAGCTGTTGAAATTCACGCCATTAATCAAAGGAAGCAGCCTCCCTGTCTTTCCCTCCCCTCTACCCCTCCCTTCTCTGCTCTCACCCTCCCCAACACTGACAAACGGAGAACTTCACAGTGCATTTCAAAAAACCAAAAAGGGCAATGGAGTAACATATCTTTAAGAAAACTGTCCTTGCCCGGCCGGTGTGGCTCCGTGGACTGAGCGAGCTCCCACGGACTGAGAGGTCCTGGTTCGATTCCAGTCCCGGCACGTGCCCCATTTGCAGGCTCAACCCCCAGTAGGGGGCGAGCAGGAGGCAGCCCATCTAAGTTCCTCTCTCATTGATGTTTCTGCCACTCTCTGTAAAAAAATCAATGAAAACGTATTTAAAGAAAAAAGAAAACCATTCTGTCTTGGAGAATGCATTTCCAGATGCAGATGCAGAACTGGATGGTTCTGAATACCAAAGCAACCAGATGTCCACATTTACTTTCAACTTTGTAGAGACGGACAGCACCAGGAGGCATGAAAGGGGCTTAGATCATCTAAAAAGGGCAAGACGGAGGTGAGACAAGTGTGGGGCGTAGCTGTATTTCTAGTCCACGTTATTTCTGCGCTGTTTCTAATAGCCAGTGTTTAACTGCTCAGCCCCTCCTCCAAAGTCTTCACTGACCCCTAAAGTACAGACAAGAATCTTGCCAATGTTACATCGTTTGATTTTTCTCAAGAATAAATTGAGATAATTATCATTTTCTTTATATCTTTGCGAACTGGGTAAGAGGGTATATAACAATTTAATATTTCATTTAGGATCACACAGCAAGCAAGGAGATAAACATTCATGAATTTCAACTGACTCCAAAGCCTGTGCTATTTTCACTTTACCATGTAGTATTTTTTAAAAAAATGAAAAGAGAGTAAAAATGACCATTCCTGCCCCTGCATTGGGTCGTTGACACTTTACTGTTTTACTAACTCAACTCAGCCTCATAAAGGTCTAGACTCTGCATTTCTAGCTGCCTTTACCACCTCTCTACTTCCCTCCAATATCCAAATGGAAGACAAACACCCATATGCAACGAAGTTTTCTCTAATGGTTTAAGTGTTTGAAGTTTAACTGTTTCAATGTAGTTTCATTGGATATACTTCCCCTGATGGGTCAGACGTGGTGAATGCTCACGGAGAGCTTCAACTTAAGTCCAGGAAACAGCATACACTCACTCATTCAACAGCTAATGAAGGGCCTCACATACCCAGAACTATTGGTTGGGAGAAAGTGATGGGTTGGCACAACATCTCCCAAAACACAGGAGAAGCCATGCACCACATGCCATGACTTTGCCATCATGATCCTATGATCCTATCTGCCCATGAAGAGGAATTCTGGGTTCTTTCTTGCTGTCTTGCCTTTTCCTTCCCTCCCCCTCCCCCACCCTCCCCCTTCCTCCCTCCCCCTCCCTCCCTTCCCTCCTTCCTTCCTTCCTTCCTTCCTTCCTTCCTTCCTTCCTTCTTTCCTTCCTTTTCTTTCTTCCTTTTCTTTGTCAGTTTTACTATCGTAATTAGAAACTTTATTAAAAGCAAGAACTCCAGAAACCTCTGAGAGAGAGAAGTAAAATTAAATGGATTTGTTTGCATCAGACACTTAAACCTCTGGTCAACAACAGTTTAATACCAATTGCTGACATAAGTGAGACACTTAGGTTCTGTAAGGTTGATTTAGATGCTGAATCAGTGAATTATTTTGGTCTTCTGGGTTAAAGTTTATTTTACAGATAATAAAAATAAATGTTTTTAAAGTAAGACACACAAAATCCTGGTCCTTCCAGAAGTCTGGGGTGGGGGTGGGGGTGGGGGATTTTCTGTTCTTCCAAACAGTTCTACACTTAACTACAATGTGACATGGGGACAACTCTGGGGACGAAGCTAGGGAGGGTACAGATGGTGGCGGTTCATGTTGCTAGCAAAGTAAAGCAGAACAACGAACATAATAAAACCAAACAAATTGTTATTCAACCACTGGATAACACAATAATTGTTGGACCTGAAAAGCAATATAAATAAGTAATCATACATTGTGGGATCAGTGATACACACTGTTGGATTCTACATATGAGTCCTGTACCTGACTGTATTATTTATTTATATTATTTACAGACCTAAGATTGAAATCCAAACACTCTGCTGAGAGAAAATGTCTTAAGCTTACAAACTGCTGAAGTTCAGCACTCCAGGAAGCACCCCTCCCCCTTGCATTACCTCCATGGCATTTAACACAAGTGATTAAACTGCTAATAGCAATTTTGCTCAGCAACTTCCACTGCTTTTACTGTCTGTGTTCCAAAGCCTCATCTGCTCCCGGCCCCAGCATCCAAAGACAAAGCACAAGAACTGTATGGTGAATGTAAGGCATATATTTTGCTTAATTGGAATGTTGGACTGTGCTTTTTAATGAGTGAAAGTTATACTTTTCAAGATGAATTATAGAAGGATTCTATAAATTTGCTCTCATTGAACCCATACTCCCGGAGAAAGTAATTCAAAGCCTTCTCTATTTAGTGGAGAGAGAGAGAGAGAGAGAGAGAGAATATGAATCTGTGATTGATTTCCTCTATGTCAGAAAGTGCCCTGCCCCCATCCCTTCTTTTTCCCAGTAAATTGAAGCTACTGAGCTGACTGAGCTCATGATTTCATGGCAGTGGACAGAGGTAGCTGAAAGTCGTACCATTTCAATGTCTGAACTTCCCTTCAGCAGGATGTTTATTTATGGCTCATGGGATAACAAATAAAATGAAATGGAATGGAAACCAACATTCATCACGCCCTTTCCACATACCAGGCGCTGCTCTCCGTATGTCACACACACCCTTTAGGATAGTGCCAGGCCACACTTGGGTTTGCACATGGACGGCATCCCCTCCTTAGTATGTTATTTAGCTTCTCTAAGACTCATCTTTCATGTTTTTAGAAAGGATCTAATTATTCTTACCTTAGTAGGTTGTTTTGAAATCAAACTAAGGTAATGTAAGGTTGACTCAGGTCCCAAAGCAGCAAATGCTATGATCTCCTGAGTTGAAGTCCATCTTAAAGGCAATAAAGATAACTGCTGTTCACAAACAACAAACCTCAGGTTCTTCCAGAAGTTGAGTGGCTTTTCTGGAATCCCAAGTGGCCATGGACTTCACATTGATGACACACACAGAGTTATATACTTATTCATCAAAGTGGGTGTCAAGGGAAAGGGGCAAACTTTGATTTCCACTCCGACCACATGCAAATTTAGCGTTTCACATTCTTTATAAATTAGAATACACACAGGTTGGAGGGCTCTTATTTTTGCAGAAAATAATGAACATACTTCTCTGGAAAGAAATTGCACTAGATATTTCTAAAATCTATAATTTTAAGGAGCTCTTTATAAAGAACAGTGAAAATATGTCTAATATAATTAAATACACATTCCAAATAGCAGCTTTTACTTTGAAAGTAACATCACTAGATAATATTTGATCATATGTGATCAAGAAAACAAATCGCCTCCCTTTGTTTTTCCAAAGGAAACATTTGAACTCCAAATCTATTCTGAGATAACTCCATACAGCTAAACAGTGAAAAAGGTGAGCTGCCCACCACCACCCACCCCCCTACCCCATCCCTGAGAGAGATTTTCTCCTGTTCATGCTCACTTCTGCCTTTTCTCCTATTGGTTCGCAGACAACCTTCAAGATAAACAGCTTTTCTCTCTCCTATTCTTGTCCCCAAAGCCATCAATCCCTTGAAATGTTCTTTGCTCATTGTCCCACCTTTGCAAACCTTCACACGTCATCCTCTTCAGCCAGAAGAACCACACACATAGGTGAACCCCCTGGGCATAAGGCAGAACTGAGCACATTGTGGGGGGAAATCGATGGTGAAGTAACGGAGAGGGCTGCACTTTAAAGACAGTGATGCAGGGAAGAGGCTGCGGCACATCATGAGCATAGAGACTGGTTAATCATGAGGTGCATGGTAAACATTGTTTAGAGGAGGAAACAAAGAGCAAAATCACAGGTGAGCTGCTCTAAGATACACGCTGGAGTGCCAGAAAACCCCAAACGCCAAGGCTTATGGTATTTTCTCAGAAGAAAACAAAAGTACTAACTATTAAAGAAAGTCTCTAGCCCAGCATTTCCTATACTACATTCCATGGGATGCTGTTATTGTGAAGGGAACTAATAGAAATCATTTTGGAAAGAAGGTTTGTCATCAAAACAATTGGGGGAACTGCTAATATTTGAAAGAGCAGGACTTGTCACACTGACTTTCTACACTCAGGTGTAGTGTGCTTCTCTACGACAGGAACACAGCATGCCAAGTTTCCTAAACATATTAGAGTTTGGATTGCTTTTCCACTTCAAAAACAAAAACAAAATCTCTGAAGACACCCTTGTTCCATGGAACACGATTTAGGATATGTCTTACATTCACTCTGGACTCTTTATTTTGTATTTAGAGCCAGATTTCAACTCCCAGAGGCAGGGATCTTTTTGTTTCGGTAATTCCTCTATTGTCCCTACAGATGAATAACATGACAATAAATATTTATGGGGTTTAGTGTTTAGAGCTTCAACTCTGGAGGTAAATAGACCACATTCGAACATGTCTGAGTTGGCTTTTTGGCAGGTGTGAATTTAGGTAACTTATTTAAACTTTCTAAGGCTATAATTAGTTCCTGATGTATAAAATGGAGATAAAATTTCTTAGAGGTATGTATATAATTGGGTACAATTTATATAATGCGAGTAAAGAGCTTAGCATAATAACCTGCACCAAGGAGTTATACAATAAATGCTGTCTTTATTACTGTTGTTAGCATTGATGTGCAATGATTTGTCCTGGGATGTACACATTTCCAGACCAATGCCTGTCTGGCAAGCAACCATCTATTTCAAAGGCTATTACATTGAATATATATGTATATGCAGAACTATGACTTTTTATTTTAAAGTTAAGTATGGTTCCTTTGAATCCCTAATCGTTTTTCCAGCTTTATTGGGATATAATTGACATAGAACATTGTGTAAGATTGAGGTATAACATGCTGATTTGATGCTTGTATATATTGCAAAAGGACTACCCCATAGCATTAGCTTATACTGTCCTCATGTTAAATAACTAACATTTTATGTGTGGATGTGGTGAGAATATTTAAGATGTATTCTCTTAACAACTTTTCAGTGTATAATGCAGTATTCATTATAATCACCATATATACATTATATCCCCAGAACTGATTCATCTTATAACTGAAAGTCTGTATCCTTTGACCAACATCTTCCCATTTCCCTTACCCCCGGTAACCATCACTGCACTCTCTGTTCCTATGAGATTGGCTTTTTAAGATCCTGCATTTAAGTGGTAACATATAGTATTTGTCTTCCTCTGTCTGACTTATTCCACTGAATATATTTTAATGCTATCTAATCAATAAATACAGATATGATAACATGACTGTAGGTCATAGCACAGACTGATCTATATTGATGTTGGCTTACCTCTTCTCCCATTTACACTGTAAAAAATTAAAATTGAATAAAAATAACTCAAATGAACTTAAACTTCTCTAGGTCTACTAATTATCTTGGCTGCTGAAGTAGAATAAAAAATTATAGTTTAGCCCTGGCCGGTTTTGCTCAGCGGTTAGAGCATTGGCCAGTGGACCAGAGAGACCCTGATTTGGTTCCCGCTAAGGGCAGTTACCTCGGTTGTAGTTTGTCCCCAGCCCTGGTTGGGGTTGTGTGGGTGGCGACCACTTGATGTGTCTCTCTCACATCGATGTTTCTCTCTCTCTTCCTCCCTCTTTCTTTCCTGCTCTATCTGAAGGTAAATGCAAAAATGTCCTCGGGTGAAGATAAAAAACAGAAGAAAAGAATTACAGTCTATTGGCACAGCCTGAGACGAAAGACGACAGAAGAGCAAGAATTCTAAACTCAGATATCCGCTCCCGGTGTCTGCTTTGCTGACTTGCGCTGAAGCAGTAGCTCACTGTCTTTAAGCTCAGTTTCTCATTATCTCTGCAAAATATGGATGAATTTTACAGGACTCCTAAAAGGGAATCAGCAATTAATAATCATACAAAGGTGCCTCAAAACACAGGTCATATTAACCATAAATTGACCAATAACGTTAATGCTGTATTATGATTGTTAGAAAACAGTGGAGCTGGAGTGAGGGAAAGCAATATTATCTGAGTGCCAATGTGCCAGTCACTGTGTTTCATTTAAACTGTACCACAATGACATCACACAGGGAACAGAATACAATCCAGTCTTTGTCTAACAAACCAGAAAACTAAGGTTGAGAAAAATTAAGAATGTTGTCCAAGGACATGTAGACAGTAAATCTGATGGACTTCAAATCCCTTTCTGTTCACTGTACTACTCTAACATTTCTTATTATTTTTCATTCACTTCTTTAACACTTGCTCTAGGCCAGGGATTATCTTTATCTAAAGTCATTCAAAAATAAGAAAGATGTAAAACAAATGGAAACCTCAATGAGATATCACCTTGCATCTGTCAGAATGGCTATCATAAAAAAGATAAGAAATAACAGTGGTTGAAGAAGAGTTGAAGAAAAGGGAACCCTGATGCACTGTTGATGGGATTGTAAATTGGTGCAACTACTATGAAAAACAGTATGGAAATTCATAAAAAGATCAAAAATAGATTTACCATGTGACCCAGCAATTCCATTTCTGGGTATTTATCTGAAGAAAACTGAAACACTAAATTGAAATGATATGTAGATTCTATGCTCATTGCAGCATTATTCACAATAACCAAAATATGAAAAAGACCTAAGCGTCCAAAGGTGGATGAATAGATAAAGAAGACGTGCTATGTTTGTGTGTGTATACACACACATATACACACACACTATACACATACAGTGGAATATTATTTAGCCATAAAGAAGAAAATCTTCCCATCTGCAACAATATGGATGGACCTTCAAGGCATTGTATACCTTAAACTAATGTATGTCAAATGTTATATAATGTTTTATAAAACTGGAAGAAAATGAAGAAAACAGCCTTTGCCCTCAAGAATCTTATGGGCAAGGTATACAAAACCCCACCTCACCTGTGGGAAGTGCTTTGTGCAATGTTAGAAATCTTTTATCTCTTCTGTTTCTGACATCTAATATCATGCCACAACACTGATTTTATTTTTGTTGTTTAAAATCTTTAATATTTTGCCCTAGCTGGTTTTGCTCAGTGGTCAGAGCTTGGCCCACAGACCAGAGGGTTCCAGGTTCGGTTCCCACTAAGGGCATGTACTACCTCAGTTGCAGTTTGTCCCTGGCCCCTGTTGTGGTTGTTTGGGTGGCAACCACTCAATGTGTCTCTCTCACACTGATGTTTCTCTCTCTCTCCTCCTCCCACACTCCCTCCCGCTCTATCTGAAGATAAATGCAAAAATGTCCTCGGATGAGGATAAAAAAAAAATCTTTAATATTTTATTTGAAGTATGTCCTATACAGAGCTCCCAAATGAATAACCTACTGTCCATAAAAATACACATTCTAGCAACTATATGCTTATAAATGTTTTTATGTATAAGTATATATTTTACTATATTTTAATAAATAAAATAATTTAATAAAAAGTATAGAAATAATGGTCTAAAATTTGTACCTGCTAAAGTGGGCAGATCCCCAGAATTTCATCTTGCTTCCCTTTTGTAGTCTTGTAGTTCCTGAATTTAAGTGGAGAATAATTCTAGACAAGGTTTCAAAGAAAGATCACTAAATATCTGACATTGATGAGAAGGTAAGACAGTGGAGAAGAGAGCAAGGTGGATGACCTTAAATTAAAATAAGATACATGAATAAATAATAAAGATTTAAGATATATATAATGGAATACTACTCAGTCATAAAAAAGAAGGAATACTTCCTATTTGCAACAGCCTGAGTGGACCTTGAGGGTATCATGCTCCGTGAAATAAGACAGACAAATACCTTATGATTTCACTTATATGTGGAATCTAAAAAAAACACAAATAAAACACATGAACAAATAAAACAAACTGACAGAAAGAGAGACTAGCTAGACTGGTTACTAGAGGAAAAGGGGATGAGGGTATGGCTAAAAGGGTGAAGGGGATGAAGTGTATGGTGATGGGTGATAACTGATCTTACAGTGTAAACACTATGTAGTATACACAAATATTGAATTATACTATTTTACACCTGAAATATGTATAATCTTGTATAGCAATTTTATCACAATATAATTTTTTTTTTTTTTTAAAGGAACACCTTGCAACCCCTGCCCATTCCCCTAGATGGCTCCCAGTACCAAGCAGCTCTCTATCAGTGAAAACTGCCCTAAATCTCAACCTGCTTATTTTAGCTCATTTGTAATCGGAGTCAGGCAGAGAGAAGCAAAAAGTTCAATCCCTTTTGTGATTTCATGAATCATTAGACAAATGTGCTGAGCGAAGAAGGAAGGTGGAACAGTATCCCACTACTACAGAAACTGTCATCTAAATAAAGCATAGAGCATTCAGCGGTGTCCCAATATTAAATAGAAAGGAATATCAGTGAATTGATTAGTGGAGTAACATGTGTAACCCTGACAACATTCACCCTCCAACCACCCGTCACACGGCAGTGACACAACATTTTTGCTGATCTATATGGAACAGTGGTTCACAAAGTGTGGTTCCCAGACCAGAGGCAAAAGCAACGTCACATGAAGACTTCTAAGAGATGCAAACCCACAGGCTCCATGCTGGTTCTACTGAATCAGACATGGAGTCAGCAGCTTGTGCCTTAACAAACCCTCCAGGTGATTCTGATGCGGACTCAAGTTGGTGGCCACCAACCTGAGAACATTGACACACAGGAGCCAAGAGAAAGCACTTAAGGGCATTACCCTGAATACTCTTCTAACTGGGAAAGAAAATGAAGTAACATTGACTAGCTCCTATTATGAAGTGGACACCTCACATTTCACTTAATACCCGTAAGTTCATTAGGTACATATTAAAATATCCATATACCTCAAATCACTCTGAGCCTCCACTAAAATTACTCTCCATGGAGAGCCTCCTTCAAAGTGCTCTCCATTGTTTATTTCCCAGGATGAGGCCCTTCTGTCAGCCTAGGAAAAGGCTCCTTCACCAGTGATTCATATTGGACTTGAAAGGAGAAGCTGTCTTTATTTTGTGCCAAGCCCAAAACAGATAAAATAATGGAAATAAAAAGGAGGATACCCTGCCACATGTATCAAACAGGTGAACATCATTCAAGTGCTGGTAAGGATGTGAGGAGACATGCATTGTTGTTGGGAGTGTCAATTGTTACAACCTCCTGGGAAGGAACCTTGGCAACATGCTTTCAAGTTGAAGGTGCACACATCCGCCACCCTGTCATTGCACTCCTACACATAAACTGCAGACACTCTTGCACAGCTGCAGCAGGAGATGTGCATAAGAATGATCACCTTAGAATCGTTCATAGTAGCAAAAATGGGAAACTATCAGTAGGGAGATGGATAAACACACTGTTCAGTTGTTTACTGCAGTACCATGTAACAGTAAAAACGAGTAAAATATAAACAATCACATAAAGAGAAACACCACGTGATACCATTTATGTCAAGTTTTAAAATGCACAAAATAATATCATATATTGATTATGGTTATATATATACAAAAAATAGAAACATGGATAGGTAGAATACCTAACTATGTTACACTAAGATTACCTTTGGGGAGGAAAGAAGGTAAAAGGGATGAGGATTCAACTTTTGCTATGCTGTTGTGTATCCTGGAAGTGGGGTTAGGAGGGAAATAAGTATTAATGTCTGTTAGCTCTGCATCTGAAAATATATAGATGAGTGTTGTGTTGTTTTCCACGTTACTCTGTATGCTTTCAATATTGCCCAGCTTTGAAAATTTGAATTAAAAATCAAATATTAATTTGGATATAATAATACTTTGAAAAATTTACAAAGTACTCTGACAACACCCGGTATAAATTTTCCCTATTTTTTTTTTTTTTTGCTTTTTTGTTGTACCTAGAATAGTAACTGGTAAATGGTAGGCAGTCTGTAACTATTTATTCTATAATAAAACACATTTTATTTTTAAAGAAATTCAAATTTGTAAAAACTTTGTCTTTTTACTCATATCACACCACAAAACATCTCCATTTTCGGCATTCCTTTTTAGGCTTATCCAATATGCATGTTATTTTACAGGACAACTAATGTACATAAATCGTTTGTATTTTTCAGTTAACATTACATAACAAACATACTTTCCTGTCTTAATCTTTATTATTCCTGAGAAAATCCTCATTTATTGCCTCATAATTTACTTAAACATTCTTCCATAGGTTTCTAATGTTTTACTATTATGAATAATGGTGTAATAAATATTGCTATTTGGATGGTTTTGTTCTAACAGCTTTCTTCTGATGTTAAATGATTTCCTAAAGATAAATTTCCAGAAATGATATTCCTGGGTCAATGGGGCTTGAACATCTTTATGGCAATTTTCTCCTACTGCATTCTGAAACAATTATACAAATTTACACCGCCACCAGCAGGGTATGAGTGTACCACATCATCTCTTCCTTTTTCTATTCATCTCACTAGACCCCCATCTCAGCATCATGGGGTTGGGAGGGACTATAAAGATCAGGAAGTCCAAATCCCCAATAGTAAGGATGACTTACACTCAACTGGGTTTCCACTATAAACATGGCACCATCTTAAATGCTTAACATCGCCCTGGCTGGTTTGGCTCAGCGGTTAGAGCGTCCGCCTGCGGTCCGGAGAGATCCGGGTTTGGTTCCCGCTAAGGGCATGTACCTCGGTTGCAGTTTGTCCCCGGCCCTGGTTGGTCGTGCGGGTGGCAGCCACTTGATGTGTCCCTTTCACATCGATGTTTCCCTCTCTCTCTCTCCCACCCACTCTGTCTGTACAAAAAAAAAAATGGAAAAATGTCCTCGAATGAGGATAAAAAAAAAAAATTAAATGCTTAACATGAATTATCTCTGCTACTCATAATAACCCTACTTGGTGGGTATTATTATTTTCACTTTATAAATGCTAAAACTAAAATGCCTGGAGGTTAAGTAACTTGTCCAGGATTACCAGCTAATACATGCTGTATAAGAATATAAAGTTCAAAACATTCCCATTATTTCATTGTATCTTCTCAATGAACAAGGTTTGAGGTGTAAAGGCAGAACCCATACTTGCAATACTGGAGCAAGGTGGTTTCAGAAAGGGAACTTCTGGACAATCCTTACTATTACAAGCAGGGAACAAATCGCTCAACTTTTGCTCTCGAACCCACTTTACTTCACATGGCCACACATAATTGCCCTTGGCCATATCAAGGCTAGAGAAGTTTCCTGCCATTCTATCTACCCACCAGCTCAAAAGCCATTCTTACAGAAAGGCTGTGAGTAGTAGGGGAAGGAGCTAAATAAATGGTTCTGATATTTATAATGGAAGAGTAACACTGAGTATACCTGAAGCATTGGGATCATCAAAGGGGAAAATGTAATAAATATATGTGCAGGCATTTATCTGTATGTGTGTGTGAGCGTGTGTGTGTGTGTGCATTCATATATTTGTGTACACAGAGTCTACGAATATCACTAATGTTTTACCACCATCAAATTCATCCCATGACCTAAAATACACACACGGGAAAACTGGCCAAGATATATAAGTAGCAGCGTTCTGAGGGATACAAGTAGGCATGTTCTTACCAATTTTGCATGACTTGATTGTATGAATGGAATTTGGAATCAGATCTCTTAGGATTAACATTCCCCTACTCACTCAATGTATGATCTTAGATGAGGTTCCTTGATTCAGGTTTTTCATCTATGTATCTTATAGTACCAATATCATTGGATTGATTATAATAAACATGGTTCCTGATAGGTACTAAGTACATTAAATACATTTTAGCCACTACCACCATTATCATTATTATTCTGTATAATGAGAAGATCCATATGCATATGTAATTATTCAGGTATCTTGAGTAAGGAATCCAGCATACATGAAAATAATGCACATAATGTGGCTAGCATAGCACCTAGCATAGCAGAGAATAAATACAAAATGCAGTTTGGGTTTATATTGGTTATCTCAGGTATATGGGAAGGAAGGGCCCTTCTCCACATTACAGCATCTCTTCTCATCATTCCAAAGACTACCCATCTTTAGGTAACTAAATGTTCTCAGGAGCTTCACTGCTTCTTCCTTACTTCCCTCAAATCTCCTCCCTGTTTTCTCCTCCTCCTCAGCTCTCTGCTGCCCCAGCCTCCTTCTTTCTCTTCCCTCATTTTCATTTCTCTTCTCCTGTAAGCTTCTAATTAAAATCTTCACTTACCTGCTATCCTGTCTCTAGGTCTCCAGAGAGGATAAATTAATTGAAAGCCAAGGAACACCACGTAAATAAAGTAATATACATGGCAATTTTAAGTAAAGTCTCTTAAATGTTAGATGTATGGGCATTTAAAACATCATGCATTTAAAAAGATGCATAAAATAGATCAAAGTATCTGTTGTTTTGCAACACATAACTGTTTTGGTTATATCATTTAATGTATCACTTATATGAACACTTTCTCTGTTACTTGAAGTGCAAAATGAATCAACATGTAAATCATATGCAAATTAAACAAATATGAATATTAACTTTGCTTTGAAGAACAGTTGCGTTTTTAGATAGAAAGAACTTTCACAGAAGCAAGTACAGATTTTATTATTCCAATCACAGACTTAGTTAAACAGCAATTGCTATTATGATGTCTTTCTAAAATATAGCTAACAGTTAACCACTAAAATATTCCCAGTTAACCTATGATTATGTGACAGAATATTCCTAGTAGATGACTAATGGTTTAATGAAAATAACAGAAGATTTCAGATTCAGATATCTGGATTTAAAACATGGTTATTCAATTTATTCCCTTTGTGAATCTAACATTTCTGATCTTTAAGTGTCCTTCTATGTAAAGTGAGAATAATTATATTAACTTCCTAGGGTTGTTGAGTGATTGGAGTAACACATATTATGTGCCAGGTACAATTTTAGGTGCTAAATGAACCAAGCAGAAAAAGCCCCTGCTCTCCTGGAGCTTACATTCTAATGTAGGACTACAATAAAGAAATACATACACAGTGAATCTATAAAAATAATTTATATTAATGAATGACTCGTTAGAATGAAGTGAGATAGTCATCAATGACCTTCAGTGGACATCTCTCAGTCTTCATTTCATACTTATCAGCAGAACTTAAATCAGTTAAACCCCTGTCTCCATGTTGAACAGTTTCCTTTCTTGGCTTCTGTGACTCCCAGTCTTTTGACTCCCATAGCGCCCCACTCTCTGGCTGGTTTGGCTCAGCGGTTGGAGCATTGGCCTGTGGACCAGAGAGTCCCAGGTTTGGTTCCCACTAGGGGCACGTACCAAAAAAAAAAAAGAAAAGTCAATAAAAACATATTTAAAAAGAAATTAAACACATAGCGCCCCACTCAAAGGCTCCTTTTGTTGTTGTTGTTAATCCTCACCAGAGGATACTTTTCCATTAATTTTTAGATAGAGTGGAAAGGAAGAAGTGGGGAAGAGAAAGAGAGAAACATTGATGTGAGAGAGACATAGCAATTGGTTGCCTCCCGCACGACCCTGACCGGGGCTGGGGATCAAACGTGCAATCCAGGTATGTGCCCTGGAGAGGAATAGAACCCACGACCCTTCAGTCCGCAGGCTGACGCTTTAAGCACTGAGCCAAACCAGCCAGGGCAAGGCTCCTTTTTTTAAAATTGAATTTATTGGGGTGACATTGGCCAATAAACATATACATTTCAGGGGTAAAATTCCCAAACACATCTGTATATTGTATTGTGTGTTCGTCACCCTAAGTCAAGTCTCCTTTCATCACCATTTATCCCCCTTTTGTCCTGTCCTACCCCCCCACTCCCATTTCCCCCTACTACTGACCATACTCTTGTCTGTCCATGAGGGTTTTTGTTTTCTCAATCCCTTTACATTTTTCACCCTACCCCTTGACAGCTGTCAGTCTGTTCTCTGTATATAAGCTTCTTTGGAGTCTTTTTTGATGGCTCATTTTCCCCCTCCCGACCTTTAAACCCTGGAGTTTCCGAGGCTCACTCCTGGGGCCTCTCCTTCACCTGTACTTCTTCCTAGGTGACTGCATCTAGAACCCGATGGCTTTAAGTATCATGTATAACTGATGATTATGAAATATAAATATATATCCCAACTTCCTTTCCTTGCCTACAGATTTGTGTATTTACCCCTTTACTTAGATTCTTTACATATATATCAAAGATGTCTCTCAAACTTAACAAATCAAAAACAAATCAAAATCTTTCTACCCCAACCTACCCCATCTCAGTAAATGGCACTGCCTTCCATTCTGTTGCATATATTTAAAAACTAAGAATTACTTTATGATTTCTCCCTATTATTCATCTCTCACAACCAATATATCAACATGTCCCTCTAATCTATCTCTAGATATATCTTGAACGATTTAATCATCTCCACCTCCATTACCTCCTCTCTGTAGTAAGCCACGAGTATTTCTCATCTACAGTACTTCAGTAGTGCCCCACCCAGGTCATTCTTTCTGTAGCAATCAGAGTAATCTTTTGGTGGCTTATATCATAGTATATGTGATATGTGGTAGCTAGTCTCCAAGGCTTGTCCTCAACCAGATCTGTTTCTTGCTATTCAAATCCTATGTACCCCCCCACACACACACAGAATCTAGACTGGTCTATGACTTGCTTTAACTAATGTAACATGTCACAAGTTACCTTATGCCAATCTTGGCCTAAGCCTTAAAAAGACAAGTTGGACTTCCAGTCAAGATGGCAGCGTAGGTAAACGTGGTACGACGTCCTCCCACAACCACATCAAAGTTACAACTAAACTACAGAAAAACCATCATTCAAAACCGCCTGAAATCCAGCTGAATGGAAATCCTACAATTACAAAATTAAAGCAGCAGCCACATCCAGACTGGTAGGAGGGGCGGAGGCCCGACAGGCTGTTTCCACACTCACGTGTGGCGGATAAAAATCAGGAGGATACCTCGCCTGGGAAGGTCCTCCTTAAAGGCTGAGGGGTCTCTGTACAATACCAGGTGCCCCTCTCAGGGTCCCAGTGCCAAGAAGAGACTCCCCATAACTTCTGGCTGGAAAAACCAGCAGGAATTGAGCCCCAGGCAGCTCCTTAAAGGTCCCGCACACGGACTTATCGGACTCACTCCCTTTAAGCTCGGAGGGGAGGCAGCTCGAGGGGCACCAGAGACATACAGGGAAGAACCGAGCTGTTTGGCACTGGAGCAAGGGCTGGAGAGGGGGCTTTCTCTGGGCCAAACGTGCTGTCAGAGGCCTTTATTCCTTTGATGAGCCCTTCCCTGGGGTGGCAGATAGCCTCCATATCAGGGACTCCAGCAACCTGGCTCACACTGGTAGCCCCACCCTGGTGACTCTCTGAGGCCCTGCCCCACCCAACTTTCAGGCCCACCCAAGCTGTTGCCACTTGCTTAACCATAGGATTGGCCTGTCTTGGATCCTGCTTCAGGTTTTTCCTAAATTCTTTCAAACAAGCAGCATCTGGTCTCAGCTAGCCCCATACCTCTCATTAAGTAATACACAGAAACAAACACAGGGAGGCAGCCAAAATGAGGACACAAAGAAACAGGTCCCAAATGAAAGAACAGAACAATACCCCAAGAAAAGAACTAAGTGAAATAGAGATAAGCAACCTAACAGATGCTGAGTTCAAAATACTGCTTATCAGGATGCTCAATGAACTTAATGAGAACCTCAGTGAACTTAGTGAGGGCCTCAAGAGCATAAAAAAGGACCAGTCAGAAATGATGGATGCACAGTCAGAAATGAAGGAGGCATTAACTGAAATAAAGAATAATTTATACAGATTCAATAGTAGAGTACATAAATCCAAGAAACAAACCATCGATTTGGAATATAAGGAAGCAAAAAACACCCAATCAGAACAGCAAAAAGAAAAAAGAATAAAAAAAAATGAGGATAGTGTAAGGAGCCTCTGGGACAAATTCAAGTGTGCCAACACTCGCATCTTGGGGGTGCCAGAAGGAGAAGAGCGAGAACAAGAAATTGAAAACCTGTTTGAGACAATAATGGCAATAACTTGGTGAAGGAAACAAACATACAAGTCCAGGAAGCACAGAGAGTCCCAAACAAGATGAACCCCAAGAGGCCCACACCAAGACACATCATCATCAAAATGGAAAAGGTTCAAGACAAAGAGAGAATCTTAAAAGCAGCAAGAGAAAGGCAGCTAATTACCTATAAGGGAGTTCCCATAAAGCTGTCAGCTGATTTCTCAAAAAAACTTTCCAGGCCAGAAGGAAGTGGCAAGAAATATTCAGAATGATGAAAAGTAAGAACCTACAACCAAGATTACTCTATCCTGCAAAGCTGTCATTTAGAATCGATGGCCATATAAAGAATTTCCCAGCCCTGGCCGGTTTGGTTCAGCGGTTAGAGGGTAGGCCTGCGGTCCTGAGAGACCCGGGTTCGGTTCCCGCTAAGGGCATGTACCTCGGTTGCAGTTTGTCCCCGGCCCTGGTCGGTTGTGTGGGTGGCAGCCACTCGATGTGTTCCTTTCACGTCGATGTTTCTCTCTCTCTCTCTGTGTTCCTCTCTCTCCCTCCCACTCTACCTGAACAAAAAATGGAAAAATGTCCTCGGGTGAGGAAAAAAAAAAAAAAAAAAAAGAATTTCCCAGACAATAAATAGTTAAAGGAGTTCATCACCACCAAACTGTTGTTATATGAAATGATGAAGGGTCTTTTTGAAGAAAAAGATAAAATATATGAACAAACAAAATGGCATTGAATACATATCAACAATGGAATCTACAAACAAAATGAACAGGCAGAACAGAAACATTCTCATAGATACAGAGAACATTTTGTTGGTTGACAGTTGGGAGGGGGGTGGGGGAATGGGTGAAAAAGGTGAAGGGATTAAGAAGTACAAATTCATTGCTAGACTGACAAACCTCAAAAGGAAAGGGGTTGGAGGGTGGGAAGAAATAAACGAAAGAACTTATATGCATAACCAATGGACACAGACAATAGTGTGGGAAAAGGCAGGAGGGGGGTGGGAATGAAGAGAAGGGGGTCAATGGGGGAAAAATGAGGAACATCTGTAATACATTGTACATTCAACAATAAAGATTTAAAAAAAACAAAGACCTGACAAGTTGAGCTTTAGGGAGCCATTAGTCTTTGTGTAGAAATTTTGGCTATGTTGTTACAGAGCCCAGGTCTAGCTATCGTGTGTCGAGATAATGTGATAAAAGAGCATATAAAGAGAAATAGAGGCTCCCCAACTTCTTATAGGCAGTTATCTCAAAATCCCAGTCAAACTTTCAGATGAGTTCAGCTCCAGAGACCATATGAATACAATGAATTGAGAGATCTCAATAAACCACAGAAGAATTTCCTAGCTAAACCCTACTAACTCACAGAAAAATTAGAGATAATAATAAATTGTTGTTTTAAGCCACCAAGATTTAGGATTTCTGTTACATAGCAATAAAAAAAAAATCTCTGAAAGTAGGTCCTATCATAACAAAAACCTAAAATATATAGCATTGGATTTGGAACTAGGTGGCAAGAAGCTAGGAGATTTTTAGTGAAATCTGCAAGGGGCTAGAGAAAGGCTGTTTGTGTTATATTGTAGTGGAAAGTTTGACATTATCTCTTTGACGTAAAAAATAAAATAAAAAACACAAATGACCTTATCTATTTGACTAAGGAGATTTCCAGGAAGAACATTGAAAGTGGCGACTATTTTTTGTTTTGTTTTTAGTATTTTTTAGTTTTGTATTAATAAGCACTATTAGCAATGAACCAAAGAAGGGGCTGTTCAGTTTTCAAGCAAAGCCTCAAAGAGATATTATCAACCCAGGACTAGCTAGGTTGGAAAACAAAAACAAAAACATTTCTCATTCCTAGTTTGCCAGTCAGCCAGCCTCTCAAAGTAAGAAATGGCTTCAGACCAAAAAATAAATCTAGAGCAATGTTAATAAAACATGGCCTTCGGATAAAGGCTAGATCAAAGTTATTAAATCTCAGAAAAACTTGAAGCCATGCCTAATAGATTCTCTTGGCTAGAAAAGACAGCTTCTAGGACATTTATGGATATTTTCTCATGGCATTCAGATTCTGGGCCCAAATTTAAATGGGGCCTATTTCAGAGATTTATGGTTCTATTTCATAAAGTTCACTTATAATCTGACACACAGGAAGCCAACAAATTTTTTAAAGGAATTATATGAGCTTAGACTGAAACAGAGATAGTTCAAAGAAATGAGAACTTTGATTTCCCAACTTCTTATAGGCAGAAGAGGATAAGAAAACTTCTCAACTATAAACATAGGCCTTTTTTTTCCCCATTACAGTTGATGTACAGCATTGCATTAGTTTCAGGTATACAACCCACTGATTAAACATGTATATAACTTACAAGGTGATCACCTCCATAAAACTAGAAACCATCTGACACCATACATAGTTACTACAAGATTATTGACAAAATCCCTGTATACTTTACATCCTCATGACTATTCTGTAACTACCAATTTTTACTTCTTAATCTCTTCACCTTTTTCCCCCCTTCCCCCCAACTTTCCTATCTAGTGACAATCAAAATGTCCTTTATACTAGCTTGTTTCTATTCTTCTTGTTCATTTATTGTGTTTTTGAATTCCACATATAAGTGAAATAATATAGCATTTGTCTTTCTCTGTCTGACTTATTTCACTTAGCACAATACCCTCTAGGTCCATGGATGTGATTTCAGATGACAAGGTTTCATTATTTTTTTATGGCTGAGTCATAGCATTGTATATATGCACCACTTCTTTATCCATTCATCTATTAATGGACACTTAAGTTATATCCATATTTTGACAAGTATAAATAATGCTATAAAAAACATTTAAAGCCCAGCTGGTGTGCCTCAGTGGTTGAGTGTCAACCCATGCACCTGGTTCAATTCCCAGTTAGAGCACATGCCCAAGTTATAAGCCAAATCCCCAGTGGGGAGTACACAGTAGGAGGCCAACTGATGTTCTCCCTCATGGATGTTTCCATCTCTCTCTCCCTCTCCCTTTCTCTCTCTCTAAACAATAAAGAAAAAATAAGTAAATAAATAAAATAAAAGAATATTTAGATGCATATGTCTTTTTAATTTATTGTTTTGGGTTTCTTTAGATAAATACTCCAAAATGGACTTGCTGGGTCATTCTTTGTCTCCTGTTATAGCCATTGTTCTAAGTCTATTTTGTCTGGTGCAAGTATTGGTACCCCAGCTTTTTGTTTGTTTGTTTCCATTTTCATAAAATACATTTTCCCACCCTTTTACTTTCAGTCTGTGTGTGTCTTTTGATCTGAAGTGAGTTTCATAGACAGCATATGTAAGGATATTGTTTTCTTCACCGTTCAGTCCCCCACCCAACTGTCTTTTGATTGGAGCATCAAAGGTCATTTTTTAAAAATGTTTTTATTGATTTTTTAGAAAGAGAGATAGAAACATTAATGTGAGAGAGATGCATCAATCGGCTGCCTCCTGCACGCCCCCAACTGGGGAACAAATTCACAACCCGGACATGTGCTCTGACTGGGAATCAAACTGGGACCTCTCAATTTATGGCACTACGCTCAATCCACTGAGCCACACTGGCCAGCTCAAAGGCCATTTTGTATGGAAAGAAAAAAATGACTCTGAAGACAGATCCAGGAGTCCAGATAACAGAAATAAAAACTGAACAGGACTATTCCCACAGAGCACAGCTGGTATTTAATCAACATACATTTTCTGTCTCCAGAAGGGTAAATTGGTGACATGTGCCTAGCTGGATTTCACAATTATTAGAAGTCAGTGAATGCTATGTGCCTCCCAACCCCTAGCTTTTTAAATAGGAGTGTCAATTATGGTACTCCTATCTCTGTCTCACACTGTATGTTGAACATGTAGGGGACACATACCTTGTGTCCTTGGTTCATAGGTCTTCAGATTTTGTGAAGTCTTACCTGTTCCTATATCTTATTTAAATGATGAGATCCTAGACTTGAAGCATAAGTCTGACACTTTAATGGACTCAGACTTGGGGCTTTGGGTAGGAGGAAAGAGTATCTTGCATGTGTGAAGGATGGGCATCATTTGTGTCCAGAGGGAAGACTATTGCAGTCAGCCTCTAAAACTGGCCCAAGTGAACCACCCCTATTCATGTCCTTGTGTAGTCTCCTCTCACAGAGAGCCTAGGCTAGCCTTTAACTAATAGAATGAAATAGAAATAACATGGTGACAGTCAACTAATATTTGACAAGGGAGCCAAGACTACCCAATGGATAAAAGAAAGTCTCTTCAATAAATGTTGCTGGGAAAATTGAACATTCACACATAAAAGAATGAAACTTGACCCCTATCGTACATCACAAAAATAAACTTGAAATGAATTACAGATTTAAATGTAAGCTCTGAAACCATGAAAATTTTAGAAGAAAACAGAGGAACAAAGCTCTTTGACATGGGTTTTGATAATGATATTTTGGATATCATACCTAAAGCACAAGCAATTTACAATCGCACCAACAATGCACAGGGCTTCCCTTTTCTCCATATCCACATCAGCATTTGTAATCTCCTGTCTTCTTGGTGATGGCCATTCAAATAGGCAGGAGGTGATTGTTCAGTGAGGTTTTGATTTTCTAATAATTAGTGACATTGAGCATCTTTTCATGTACCTGTTGGAATTTCCTATATCTTCTTTGGAAAAATGTCTATTCAAGCTCTTTGCCCTTTTTAAAGTGGGTCATTTGTATTTTGCCACTAAGATGTATGAGCTCTTTATAGATTTTGGATATTAACTTCCTATTGCATGTACAGTTTGCAAATATTTTCCCCATCCATAAGTTGTCTTTTCACTTTGACGATGGTTTCTATTCCATACAGAAACTTTTCAATTTGTTGTAGTCACTTGTTTATTTTTTATTGTGTTACTTGCTTACCAGAGATAGGGGTCAGGGGAGAGGGAATTAAAGAAAGGCAGTCAAAAGGCACAAATGTCCAGTGATAAGATAAATAAATACTAGGGATATAATGTACAACATGGTGACTATAGTTAACACTGCTGCATGATAAGTGAAAAAGTTGATAAGAGATTAGACTTTTAGAGTTCTCATCACAAGGGAAATTTTTTCTTTTTATTGTATTTATATGAGATGATAGAAGATAACCAAACTTATTATGGTAATCATTTCACATTTTGTATAAATGAAACCACCATGATATCATGATATACACTTTAATATTATACTACGATGTATACCAATTATTTTTCTTCCTTCCTTTCTCTCTCTCTCTCTCTCTCTCTCTCTCTCTCTCTTTGTCTTTTTATTAATCCTCAACCAAGGATATTTTCCATTGATTTTTAGATAGAGTGGAAAGGAGAGAGGGAGATATAGAGAGAGCAACATCGATGTGAGAGAGACACATCAGTTGACTCCCTCCTGCACTATCTCACTGGGCCAGGGATCAAACCTGCAACCCTGGTACATTCCTTTGACCAGGAATCAAACTTAGGACCTTTCGGTCCATGGGCTGATGCTCTAACGGCTGAGCAAAACCAACTGATAATAATATATCAATTATTTTTCAATAAAACTGCAAAAACCTTTTTAAAAATAAACATCCAATTTTGTGTTGTTAGGAGTCCTAAGTTTCCACACAAGCTGTCTGGTTCCCTGGATAGAGAGCACATTTAGAGAGGTCACAAGGTGAAAGAATCAGAAAGGTAGGTGAGGTTCTGAGAGGAACCTCATGGAGATAAAAGGAGGCCCAACTGTCCAGGATCTGGACTGACCCGCCAAGTAAGTCTAGTCCCAGATCTATCTGCAACAGCATGAGACTCCAAAAGAGACCATTCAAAGAACTTCCCAACTGACACCAGTCAACCACACAAGAATGAGAGATAAAATGGCTCTTATTTTAAGCAACTAAGTCTTTGAGCAGTTTGCTATTTAACAGTAAATCATAAAACAGCATGTCACTCATTCATCGAAGATCAATGGCTTCTCATTACACATAAAGTAAAATCCAGAATCTGAAATGCTTCTTACTACATTGAAGTCCCTACTACCGGCCCCTTTCTACCTAGATAACCTTTTCTTTTGCCACATTCCCCTTCACACTGTGATCCATCCACATTGATCTCCAGACCCTGACAAGTTGTTTTTGTTTGGTTTTGTGTTTGTTTTTTGTCCCAGTCTTTGCATTTGTGGTTGGCCCAGCCTTGAATAAGTTTCCCCAGCTCTTACCATGGCTGTTTACTTTTTATTCTCTAGGTCTTGGTTCAGATGTCACTCCCTCAGACATGTCTTTTCTGACTGCTTTCTTCAGTTATGATATATCACACTTGCCACATACAACATTCTGAAATGGTTACAATTATATGTTTACTTATGTTGGTATTGTCTCTTCATCTTAATCTTCAAATGAGCTATAACTTTATCTTTTCACTGCTGTAAGCCCTGCCACTGCACCTAGAATAGTTTTTGGCATGCGTTTGGCAGTATCTCCATAAAGGAATAAATTAATGAAAATAAATAAATGGAAGCTATTTACAAAATGTTTTCCATGAGATCCAACTACCTCAAAAGAGACTTTTCTTTTATAAAATGATCATATTTCTAATTATTTGCTCAAGTTCTGCCTTCCTTTCTGATTACAAACCCTTTGGGGGTAAAAGTCATGTTTTTGTGATTGTCTAATATACTCCAAGCATACAGCATAGTGTTTGCCATCTGGTAGGATTTCTGTAAACACTAGTTTATTTATTGAACAAATCCTTATGCTAGGTATTAGTTCAAATGCTTTGTAAATATTAGTTCATTTAATCCTCATAGCAACTCCAAAAAAATAGTTATTATCTTTAACAACATTTTTAAAATGAGAAAACTAAAGAAATAAGATGTTAAATAACACCACCTTACAAAACTTCTGAACAAATATTTGAACCTCAGATCCAAACACAAAATGTCCTGCTCCTAAGCCCATGTTCTTAACCTTGCCCTAACCTTGTTTTTGAATTAATAAATGTTTTCTTTTTTTATGCTTGATTTTTTCTCTTTAATAGAAGGTAGAATTTTTAAAATAAAGTCTTTCACACCTGCCAGAATGGCTGCCATCAACAAATCAAACAACAATTGCTGGTGAGGGTGGAGTAAAGGTGACTCTAGTACGTTACTGGAGGGAATGCAGCCACTATAGAAAACAGTATGGTGTTTCCTCAAAAAATTAAAAGTTGAATTGCCATTTGACCCAGTGATCCCACTTTTAGGAGTATATCCTAAGAAGCCTGAAATACTATTCAGAAAGAATATATGTACCCCTATGTTCATAACAGCACTATTTACAATTGCTAAGATCTAGAAACAGCCCAAGTGTCCATCAATAGATGAGTGGATAAAAAAGCTAAGGTACATATACACAATGGAACACTATGCAGCTATAAGAAAGAAAGATCTCTTATCCATTGAGACAACATGGAGGGACCTCGAGAGTATTATGCTAAGTGAAGTCAGTCAGAGACAGATAAATACCACATGATCTCACTTATTTGTGGAATATAATGAACAAAACAAACTGATGAACAAAATAGACCCAGAGACATAGAGAGGAGTATGGTTCACACTGACAAACTTCAGAGTAGTGGGGCAGGAGGGATAGACAAGATGAACTTATAAGCATGTATGCATAACCAATGGACATAGATAACAATGCTGGGGGGGGCAGGATGGAGAGGAAGGGGATTACGGGGTGGGGGGGGAACCTCTGTAACAAAAGTAAATTAATAAAAATTGGAGGGAAAAAAATACAGTCTTTAAAGTGAGATATGGTTTAAACCCCAGCTGGACCACTACAGCTGACCACTATGACCAACTGTATAGATTTGCCCAGGATTGTTGTCCCATTTTTTTTATTCTTACCTGAGGACATTTTTGCATTTTTTATCTTCAGATTGAGCAAGAAGGGGGGAGGGGGGAGAAAGAGAGACAGAAACATCGATGTGAGAGAGACACATTGAGTGGTTGCCACCCACACGACCCCAACAGGGGCCGGGACAAACTGCAACCGAGGTACATGCCCTTAGCAGAAACCGAACCCAGGACTCTCTGGTTCACGAGCCAATGCTCTAACCACTGAGCAAAACTGGCCAGGGCTGATGTCCCGTTTTAACATTAAAAGTCTCTACCCTGGCCAGTGTAGCTCAGCAGTTAAGCATCAGCCTGTGTACCAAAGGGCTGTGGGTTTGATCCCCAGAGAAGGGCATGTACCTGGGTTGCAGGTTCATCTCCAGTCCTAGTCAGGGTGTATGCAGGAGGCAACCAATCAATGTGTCTCTCACACATCAGTGTTTCTCTCTCTCTCTCTCTCTCTCTCTCTCTCTCTCTCTCTCTCTCTTACTCGCTTTCCCTCCCTCCCTTCCACTCTCTCTAAAAAGCAATGGAAAAGAATATGCTTGGGTAAAGATTTAAAAAAAAAATGTCTCAAATCTCAGGAAAGCCCTCAGTCCTGGACAGCACAGATTGGTTGGTCACCGTATTTTCTAATGTTAGTAGTAGTGTTATGTGCTAGTCTTGCTCAATGTTAGGCATGGCTCTGTTATTGAGTTCTGACATGAAAGTTGAAAGAGTGCTCTAATCTTCCAGACCTTGCCCTTGACAATCTGCTATGTAACATCTTGCTGTTTTCTCACCTGCCAGCTGAGCAGTGAAAACTCTAAAATCTTACGGAAAAAAGCCTGGATCACTAAAAGACAGGTTGGAGCAGATCTCCCCACCCATTTTACTTCAGTAGGCCTATTGGACTATGATGTGAGTAAGAAATAAACTTGTACTGAATACCCAAAACTAACATTATACTTAATAGTACAAGAATGGATGCATTCCCGCTTAGAGCAGGAACAAGGAAAGGTTGTCTGCTCTCACCATTTTAGTTCAATAACATACTGAAGAATCTAGGCAGGGCAATTAGGCAACACAATAAAATAAAAGGCATCACACTGGACAAGAAGAAGTAAAGTAATCTCTATTCGCAGATGACATATTTTGATGAAAACATCTTAAGGGATCCACAAAATATAATTCAATTATAAAATAAGTTCAGCAAGGTTGCAAGATCAATATATAAAAATCAATTATATTTTATACACTAACAGAAAACATTAAAAATAAAATTTAGAAAACAATTACATTAGGTTGTTTGTCTTTTTTTTTGTTGAGCTGTGTGAATACTTTATATATTTTGGATATTAATCCCTTATCTAATGTATCTTTGGCAAATATGTTCTCCCAAATAGTGGGTTCCCTTTTCATTTTGGTGCTGGTTTCTTTTGCCATGTAGAAGCTTTTTAGTTTGATATAGTCTCATTTATTAATATTTTCCTTGGTTTCTCTTGCCCTAGGCAATGTTTTAGGGAAAATTTTGCTGCGTGATGACAGATTTTGCTGTTTACCTTTTCTTTTAGGATTTTTATGGTTTCATGACTTACATTTAAGTCTTTTAACCATTTTGAATTTATTCTTGTATGAGATGTAAGTTGGTGGTCTAATTTCATTTTTTTTTTTTTTTTTTGCATGTATCTGCCCAATTCTCCCAATGCCATTTATTGAAGAGACTGTCTTTTCTCTACTGTATGCTCTTCCCTCCTTTGTCAAATATATTTGTGCATATTGTCTTGGGTCAATTTCTAGGTTCTCTGTTCTATTACATTGATCTGTATGCCTATTCTTGTGCCTGTACCAGGCTGTTTTCATTGCAGTGGCTTTGTAATATAACCTGATATCTGGTATTGTGATCCCTCTTACTTTGTTCTTCTTTTTCAAGATTGCTGTGGCTATTCAGGGTCTTTTTGTGTTCCATATAAATTTTGAAATGTTTGTTCTAGATCTGTGAAATATGTCAATGGTACTTTAATAAGGATTGCATTGAATGTATAGGTTGCTCTGGGTAGAATGGACATCTTAATGATATTGATTTTTCCAATCCATGAACATGGTGTATGCTTCCACTTTTTAAGGTCTTCCTCTATTTTTTTCCCCCAATGTTCTGTAGTTTTCTGAGAACAGGTCTTTTATCTCCTTGGTTAAGTTTATTCCCAGGTATCTTAATTTTTTTGTTGCAATGGTGAATGAGGCCATATTTAAAAATGGGCAGAGGACCTGAATAGACACTTCTATAGGACATACAAATAGTCAAAAGGCATATGGGAAAAAAAAAAAAAGCTCAATGTCACTAATCATCAGAGAGATGCAAATTAAAATGACTATGAGGTATCACCTCACACCTGCCAGAATGGCTGCCATCAACAAATCATCAAACAACAAGTGTTGTTGAGGATGTGGAGAAAAGGGGACTCCAGTACACTGCTGGTGGGAATGCAGACTGGTGCATCCACTATAGAGAACAATATGGTGTTTCCTCAAAAAATTAAAACTACCATTTGACTCAGTAATTCCACTTCTTGGGATATATCTTAAGAAACTTGAAACATCAATCAGGAAGAATGTATGCACCCCTATGTTCATAGCTGTGTTATTTACAATAGCTAAGATCTGGAAACAGCCCAAGTGCCCATCAGTAGATGAGTGGATAAAAAAGTTATGGTACATTTACACAATGGAATACTATGCAGAGGTAAGAGAGAAAGATCTCTTACCCTTTGAGACGACATGGAGGGACCTGGAGAGTATTATGCTGAGTGAAATAAGCCAGTCAGAGAAAGACAAGTACCACATGATCTCACTTATTTATGGAACATCATGAATAAAATAAACTGTCGACCAAAATAGATCCAGAGACTTGGAAGTAGGGAACAGACTGAAAAACTTCAGAGTGGAGGCCTATGGAGTTAGGGGTAGAAAGAGATAAATCAAAGAATTTATTTGCATATGCATAACCAATGGACACAGACAATAATGTGGGGAAGGCAGGAGTGGGGAGGAGGAGGGTCAATGGGGGAAAACATCTGTAATACTGTCAACAATAGAGATAAAAAAAATAAAAGCCTCATCTTATATATGCTTTCAATTCTATTTGCAAATACATAAAGTCAATTATTTCAGATTAGAGAATAGACTTTATAATTTATAAATGTTTCGTAACCTTTATAACAAATGCAAACATATTCTGAATAATTAAACATATAAAAGTGAGCATTAAAAAGAAAACAATTTCATCAATAGCATCAAAAATAATAAAATATGTATTGATAAACTTAACCAACAAAGTCCAAGATTGCACACTTAAACTATAAAACAACATTGATAAAAATTAAAGAAAGTCCAGCCCTGGCCGGTTTGGCTCAGCGGTTAGAGCATCAGCCTGCGGTCCCGAGAGACCGGGGTTCGGTTCCCGCTAAGGGCATGTACCTGGGTTGCAGTTTGTCCCCGGTCCTGGTCGGTCGTGTGGGTGGCAGCCACTCGATGTGTCCCTTTCACGTCGATGTTTCTCTCTCTCTCTCTCTTCCTCTCTCTCCCTCCCACTCTACCTGAACAACAACAAAAAAAAATTAAAGAAAGTCCAAACAAATGGAAAGATATTTATGTTAATAAATCGGAACTCTTAATACTGTTGAGATGATAATACTACCTAAATTGATATATAAATTCAATGCAATCCCTTTTAAAATTCCAGTTGTTCTCTATTCTGTTCCACTAATCTATGTGTTTGTTTTTCTTCTTTAATTTTTATTATATTTTATTTTTATTTTTGTTACAGATGTTTCTCCTTTTTTACCCCATTGACACCTTCCTCCCCATCATCCCCGCCTCATCCCCGGCTTTGTTGTCCATGTCCATTGGTCATGCATACATGCATATAAGTTCTGTGGTTTATCTCTTCCCTTCCCTCGCCACCCCCCCCTCTTTTTTTTTATTTCCCCACTACCACAAATTATGCAGTCGAGTTTCCCACATTTGGGGAAATCGCAGGTTCAGCACATCTGGAGTGCAATGGATAAGCCTCGCCCTGGGAAAACCACCTTCGTGATCATGGTAACCTTTTATGTGTTTGTTTTTATGACAAAGGAGGCAAGAACATACAATGAGGTAAAGAATCTCTTTAATAAATCGTGTTGGCAAAACTGGACAGATACATGCAAAAAAAAATAAAATAAAATTAGATCACTTTCTTACACTATACACAAAAATAAACTCCAAATGGATTAAAGAGTTAAAAGTAAGACCTGAAACCATAAAATCCCTAGAAGAAAACATACACAATAAACTCTTTGACATCACTTTTTGAAGTATTTTTTGAATATGTCTCCTCAGGCAAAGGAAACAAAAGAAAAAATTACAAATGTTACTACATCAAACTAAAAAGTTTGTGCACAATGAAGGAAAGATCTGTAAGCAACTCGAGTGCTCAATGATAGATGACTAGATAAAGATGATGTGGCACATTAAAAAAATAAATGTTACTCTTTGTGATAACATGACTGGACCTACAGGGTATCATGCTAAGTGAAATAAGTCAGAGAGACAAATACCATGTGATTTTACTTATATGTAGAATCTAAAACGCAAAAAAGCAAACAAAACAGAAACAAACTCATAGATACAGAGAACCAATTGAGGATGGCCAGATGGATAAGGGCTTGGGGGGATGGGTGAAAAAGGTGAAAGGGAAGTAAGAAGTATAAATTTCCAGTTATAACAATAGTACAGGGATGTAAAATACAGCATTGAGAAAATAATCAGTAACACTGAAATAACTATGTATGGTGTCAGATGGGTACTAGACTTACCCGGGTGACCACTTTCTAAGGTATATACATCACTATGCTGTGCACCTAAAACTAATAAAATATATCAAGTATAATTGAAAAATTAATTAAAAAATACTAAAAATGTAAAATTCTTATTGATTTCTTTTTCTTTTTCTCAAAATTGACATGCTGATCCTAAAATTCATGTGGATATAGAAGGGACCCAGAAAGGTCAAACAAACTTGACAAAGCAGAACACCATTGTTAAGTCTCACATTTTATTCCATTTCAACACTTATTACAAAGCTACATTAATCAAGACAGTGTGATACTGACATAAGGAGAAACATAGAAATCAACATAATATAATTGAAAGTTCATAAATAAACCCCTTTCCCTGATGGTCAACTGATTTCCATTAAGTTGCCAAGACAATTTAGTTACAGTCAACCTTAGTTTTCGAACATCAGCCCCACAATACTTTCACGCTGATACCTGTATGATCAGTCACAGTCTACCAGGCTACAAACAAAGGAGAGAATGCATGAGTATGAGTCACTTTACTATTGTTAACAGCTCGGGAAATTGTGTTGTGAATATTTTTGTGTTTTTTTGTTCTTGTTGCTACTGCTTCTTCTTCTTCTTATTATTATTAAATTTTAATTTTTACTGTACATTTTATTTCCTTTTTGTTAAATTTACATTTCATGTCCTGTTTTGCCAAAGTGTTTATTTATAGATTAAACAGTACATTAGACAGGTACTGAATATAAGAAAGGTTAAAACAGAGAATTATTTGGGGGTCTGGAACAGATTAAATGAATTTACATTATTTCTAATGGGGAAAAATCCTTCAGTTTTCGAACTGCCTTCCAGAACAAATTAAGTTCAAGAACTGAAGTTCCATGGTAATTGACAAGACAATTTAGGGAAAGACAGTTTTTTTCAACAAATGGTACTGAGACAACTAGATACCCTGATGCAAAGAATGAAGTTAGATCTCATGTCACACCATCCACAAAAATAAACCTAAATGCAAGAGCTATAACTATAAAACTCTTAGAGAAAAACATAGGAGTAAATATTTATGACCTTCAATTAGGAAATGGTTTCTTAGATATAGCACCAAAACTCAAGCAACAAAAGAAAACAAACAAAAAAAAAAATAGCTACATTGGACATCATCATAATTAAAACATTTTGTTATTTAAAGGACACCATCAAGAAAGGGGAAAAAACCTACAGAGTGAAAGAACATATATGCAAATCAAAAATCTGATAAGAAATATGTATCCAGAAAGTACATCTATTAAATTACATGTCATATATGAAACATTGATATTCTGTTTTATTTTATTTTTAAAAATCCTCACCTGAGGATATTTTTCTATTTATCTTCAGATAGAGTAGCAATGAGAGAGAGGGAGAGAAAGAAAGAGAGAGAGAAACATTGACATGAGAGGGACACATCGACTGGTTGCCTCCCGCACAACCCCGACCAGGGCCAGGGACCAACCGCAATGGAGGTAAATGCCTTTGGCCCGAATCAAACTCGCAACTCTTTGGTCCGCGAGCCAATGTTCTACTGCTGAGCCAAACTGGCCAGGGCTTGATATTTTGTTTAAAAAATGTATAATTATTTTATGTAACTATCACAGACCAATAACACATAAAACAAAAACAAATAAATGAATATATTGAGTATCTCATTTAAATCTATCTAAAAATCCTTTGTGAAATTACCAACATTTCTAGAAGAGCTGAAAAACAAGAACTTCAAACTCCTACTTTTCCCTACCTCATAGTGGCACATTATAAGTGATCTATATTTTATAGGCTTACTGGTCTCTGAGAGAAACACTGAATTTCCACAGCTCTAACTGTCTTTACATTGAATCAAAATATTTGATTGCTGACTATCTTAAATGTAGCCGAGAAAAGATCAATGAGGAGAGAGAAGAGTCAGAGTTGAAGACTTCTTAGTTGAAGAAATATACATAGAAAGTTTTTAAGAGGTCTAAGGGAAAATGTTTAAAAATGAAGGACAGATGTCAAAGCCATGAATTATTGTTTTCCTTTGTTTTCTGCAAAGAAAACAGAAAATTGACTTTTAAAGAGAAAACCTTTCTCTTCCATATTTGGGGGAAGTATAGATCTCTCAAAAATTGCACCCTCTGATTCTCATCAATTGGTTTCAGCTGCTCACCAACCTGCCTCTTATACCCAGAAATTTCTATCATTTTTCTGTCATGCTATATGGTGTTTACCAATATCAATGAAATTGTTTCGAGAATATTTATATAGAGTATTAAATAATATCAATTTCAAATGAAAAATTTTCTTTATTAAAAATACAGAAAAATGCTAAGAATAAAGGTCATCCAATGTATTCACCATCTATAATTAAAATATTAACATTTTAACATTGCTTTATCAATTTTTTTAAAATACATTATAAGTTGCTGGCTGTACCTCTCCAGAAGTAATCTTTATCAATATATTTATTTAATTTCTGAATTTTTAGTAAATGTGCTTTCACACATATATATTATTTTTGAGTGACTTTAAAATGTTCGCATAAATATTATTATACCATATGTATTTTCACAACTTACTATATTATTCAACATTTTAAAAATATTCATATATTTTTATAGACATAGATCTGGTTCTTTCATTTTAACTGTGTTACAGAATTCCATCATACACATATAATTCTTCTGTTGATAGATCTATGAATTATTTTCAGCTTTTATTATTTCAAATAATGTATTATGTCTTCTTGGGCAGATATATAAGAGTTTTCCTCTGGATATATACTTAGATATATAATTTCTGGGTCAGTTAGTTGAACTTTAACTTGTACATTTTACTATATAATTTAATAAAATCCAAAATTATATTTATCTTTATCCTTTATTTAAAAATTCAAGAACCAAGCATTTCAATTCTCTTAAACATTCCTTCTCTCACCTTCCATGTTGTTTTATCTAAACGTTATTTCCAGTTTTTGTTTATATCTAAAAAATTATGCTTTACAGTACTTACTAACAAATATATTTTAATGATTTTTTTGTTTATTATGAATCCACTTCTATTTTTGCTCAAGTGCATTCCTTCAGCCACAATCTATGGGTATTAAACTGACATGTTGGAAAATGCCTGGTTTTCTGTTTGTTTGTTTGTTTTCCTTATCCCCAATTTTGAATGATGACCAAGCTAGATACATATTTTTGAAAATGACTGCTATTTTCCCTGAGTACTTTCAAGGTTTCACACTGCTGACTTCTGTCCTTCTGTTGCAGTTGATAGAAACCCACTCTCCATCCCATTACAGTTCAAATGAAGGTCCGCATCTTTTGATCTCTGGAGATCTGACATTTTGTGGTTTCACCATGACATGTGTGTGTGAATTATTTTTATTTTATAGTTTTCAGTGAACTTTTATAAAAAATAATGTGTCCTTTAAATTCTACACATAGAAAAATGTATATAATAACAGTGTATAAGAGAATGAATATTCAAAAACACATCATATGCAACCAGCAACCAGAGCAATAAACACAACATTACCTGCTGGCGTTCAGTCACTTCCCCTCAAAGGTAACTATTATGCTGACTTGGATTACTTGTACCCATTTTGTACCTTAAATAAATAATCTTACAGTATGTGCTCTTTTGTGTTTCCCTTCTTTTACAAATGATTGTTTGAGAGCTCCATGCATATTGTTGTACTTGCAGACAGTTAATTTTAAAACATATTTCCTTTATTGATTTTAGAGAGAGAGGAAGGAATGGGTGGGGAGAGAGAGAGAGAGTCAATGAGAGAGAACATTAATCGGCTGCCTCCTGCATGCCCCTCACTAGGGATCGAGCCCACAACCTGGACATGTGCCCTGACTGGAAATCAAACTGGGACCTCTCAGTCAATGGGATGATGTTCAATCCACTGAGCCCCACTGGCTGGGCTAAATAATTTTTAATGCTCTACAGTACTTCATACTATGAACTTATGACATGTAATATGGTGGACCTGACTCTGGTCCTTTGCCCCATGTTTTTTTTGCCCCCAGTTCCTATTAATTCAATGAATCATGTTCCTGCCCAACTTGAAGTCGAGGAGGTTTATGGCTTCCTCCCCCATTGATAGCTGTATGTTTCTGTTCCATTTCTGGCTCACAGAGGTGTTTATTAGTCTTTTGAGCAAGACTACGTCATGTATAAGGGCTCGGAGCAGTAAGATGTAAACCCAGGCTGAACTACTGGTAATCCCTACTGCTTTTTAATTTTGTCTTTCAGAATTTGGAGGAAGTATGGATCTCTCAAAAATTGGGACATTCTGGTTCTGACCAATAAAAAACATACATATATGTATTATTATGAAGAGAGAACTACCTTCTTTGAGTTACTAATAGACAAGGTTTTCTAGCTAGAATTTAATGGCAAGCTAATTTGGGAGTTTGGGTTTTTTTTTTAATAAAAATGTATTTGAGCCAAACAGAATATGCCTGGAAGCAAGATATCAATAAACTAAAAAATGCTTTGACACAGGCTAATTTTTTAATTTTTTTAAAGAGACAGAAATATTGATGTATTGTTTGTTGTTCCATTTATTTATGCATTCATTGGTTGATTATTTATTATGTATGTATGTATGTATGTTTTATTTTATCTTTTTCATTGCCCTGTATACCCCCTACACCCTTGTATGTACCCCAACTGCAGACTGAACAGACAATCCTGGTGTATCAGGACAATGTTCTAATAGACTCAGCGCCCCAGCCAAGGCTTCAGGCCCATTTTTGAAGTATTTATATTTATAGTTACATTCTATGATGTTCAATGATGTAGATGTTTATCATAATAGAGAAATGAAATTTGGTGTTTAAATAGACTTTAAGTACAATTAAGCCACAATAAAGAAAAATATTAATTAAACAACAGTTCAAAACATAAATTAATAAGACAAAAATAATAAAGTTGGCAAGTAAATGATCTAAGTTGGGTGACACTGAATTAACAGACGTGATGGTACAACTTTAATTCCTTCAGTTAAATAGAAACACCAGCCCTGGATTCACCTTTTGGACAAAGGGTGAGCCAACCTGCAGCAAACCTGCAGCCGTACCTGCTTCTTCTTCTACATTACATCTTGCCCCAATTTTTCTCCATTCAATTAGGGCTGATAAATGGCAACGGATCTCATAGGGTCAATGTGTTACCAATTCCATGGGGTAAAAACATTTTCAAAGAGATCCTTGGAGGGAAGGCAATGATAACTCAAGGACTATATACCAAATGATATCATTTCAGGCAGCCTATTAATCAACCTTTATAGGCACCAGAACCTCACTGATGGTTTAGTCCATGAAGGGCAAATGGATATGAATGTATGTGTTAATACCAACTTATGGATAGTTAGTTGCTTTCTGCAGTGCTGTGTTCAGCATGATTCTGAGATAAATGCTGGTATATTAGAAAAGAATGCCCTGAGCATGTATATGTGAAGTATGTGAAGTTGTGCTATGTATTTGTCATCCTTTATTTAAAGAGCAATAAATAGTCCTGTTCTTCTATGATCCCTGATGTCTGAAAGGGAATCCTTGATTAGAATGCTTCAGAGTAAATATGTATTTAACAGAATTGTTTTTAAATAAATGGAATAGACATCCCAGGTATGCTTATGGGGGGAGCAGTTTCTACCTTACAGTAAAATAAAATGAAAATAATTCAAGTATATTGTTTAATAGGGATGGAATATAAATTGTGTTAGGCAGATAGTACAAAGCTTTTTAATAAAACAGTTTAATTTTTTAAATTACCAATTCTAGAGGAAATGCCTTTCCAGAAAGAAAAAGTAAGTTGTCATAGTAACTCAGTGCTAGAACCTCCACACAGACCAAATTTAGCAGAGCTGTACTTCTTATTTAATTGTACAAACTATCCATTTGACAAAAGGAATAAAGAAGAAGTGAGATCTATTTTGTACCTACTATGGGGCAGGTGCTTCATACAACTTCATAATTAGTCCTCATAAGAATCTAGTAAAGAAGGTATCACTATTGCAGTTTTACAAATGAAGGATTTGAGATCTGGAGTGCCCGTTTACTTGCCTTCTATCGCAGCATTGCTGTAGGAGCAGAGCTCTGAAAATCGGTCTCCTAAAAGCCTGTGTGTTTAGAAGATTTTAAACAACCCTACTTCCTTCCTCATTGAACCATTCTGTCTTTCTGGAGGCTACAGAAAGACACTATTGCTATTTTTTTAAAGGTTTTTATTGATTTTTTAGAGAGAAGGAGAGAGAGAGAGAAACAGGGATGATGTGAGAGAGAAACATCAATTGGATGCCTCCTGCATGCCCCTCACCGGGGATCCAGACTGCAACCAGGCATGTACTCTGACCTGGAATCGAACTGGTGACCTTTTGGTGCATGGGACAACACTCAACCAACTGAGCCACACTGGCCAGGGCTACATTATTCCTATTTGAAAGGCAAATGTGATACAATGAACAGCAGGGTCTTGTACACTAACAATATCATATAAAATTTTTAAGGGAGTTTTTTTAATCAATAATATTATTCTCTGAAGAATTGGTGCACTGCCAAATTCTTCCTAAATGGCTATAAAACTCATGAGAGAAAGTAATTGGACAGGTTCTTATTTGTCTGTTCAAACCTGTTCCAATACTTACAAAATGTCTCTCTAATCAGATATTTAAAAACTGAACACAAATCATTAATTCTAATTTGTATGTCTTGTCATTTATTAAAGAAATATGTATTGAGTGTCTACCAAGAGTCAAGCACTGTGCTAGGTCTTTGGGACTACAGAAAATCAAGTCCAGCAAGACTCTTTTCTGCCACATAATATTAGTAATAATTCTTAGATTTACAAAGAGCAAACGAGTCCACTGAAACCCTCAGCCTCCTGTCTTCAGAGAGCAAACCATTCTCTAATTAGGCTAACTCTTGGTTCAAAAATCGAATCATTTGTACTCAAGAGAAATTCCAATGTGAGTCATCTTGAAATTTGGTTATCTGTGGATTTTGAGCAGACAGGGAAGTAAAGCAAGCTGGATGAATACTAATAGAGAATTTGATCTGAGTGGGAGTTAGATGATCTCTCTCATTTTAAGATGCCTCAACGAATCAGTGAGAGAACAACTGAAATGTAATGTGTCCATTCTGCAGGCATGTGATTGGCACTAACAGCCACCAGGGATGGGAAATCCCATTGACCTAATTTGCTACAGACTCATAGTACTGGGGATTAGCCAGTCATTGCTTATGAGTTGATGGGATGAGGTGAATTGGGTTCCAGCCTAGTTCCCACACAGCATTAAGAACAGAAATGTCTTCAACAACCACCCACAATAATGGAATAAATTCCAAACTTCTTAATCTAACTTTTGGCATCAAGTCACTACCTCTCTTCCAATTTCTTGTCATTCCTCAATATAAACCCTGTGTTATTAGTAGGTACTTTCTAGCTCTGGGACCATGAATAGTTTGTTTTCTTTTCTTTTTTTCCTTTTAACCTCTCGGAGCCTGTTTTCTCATCTGAAAAACTAGAATTATATTAATAGTTACCTCTAGAGTTCTTGAATGATTCCAAAAATTAACACAAGTAGAGCTTAGTGCAGCAGCAACTGCTGCCACCTCTATGAATCACTCTACTGTTGGTAACAGATAGACTCACAACTCAGATTTGTTTACCAAGGATAAACATGTCCCCTGAAAACCCAAGTCTCCTTTTTTCACATAGTAAACCATCTTTAGTGAGGTTAAATCCGCATTCAGAAATTGAACCATTTGTACTCAAGGGCAGTTATGTGAGCCACCTTGCAATTTGGTCATGTGGACCCTCAGCATGATTTAAGCATTCTTGCGTCCATGTCTGATTCTGCCCCAAATGCTGTCCCATTCCTCATGACTGAGGCAAGTCCAAATCATGTATTTAAAGCCCAGTATAAATTCTGCCTGCCCATGAATCCTGGACTGCTCTCTGCAACCCGCAGTGAAGCCTTTATGGTGAAATACTGCTCACATTGATACATATGACATATTTCTTTCTATTGTATTTTTTTACAAAATATTTCTCTCATTGAGAAGATTCAGCCCTGTAAGGGCAGCAGCTACATTTTCTACTCTATTTTTAAATCTCTTCAATCATCTGCCTAGAACAACTCCTAGTTTCCATGGTGGTATCAATTGATGGACTCAGAGAACTAGCTACACCTTTAAAACAACCACAAAGCCTGGCTAGTGTGGCTAAGTGGTTAAGCATTGACCCATGCACCAACAGGTCACCATTTCAATTCCTGGTCAGGGCAAGTGCCCAGGTTGTAGTCCTGATCCCCAATTGGGGGTTCTGCAGGAGGCAGCCAATCAATGTTTCTATCTCTCCCTCTCTCTTCCTCTCTCTCTAAAGTCAATAAAGAAAAAATATTTTAAAAATTAAAAAATAAAATAAAACAACCAAAGAGGCTTATTTATTTCTTTATTTTTACTTTACAAAAATTCAAACTTAATATATAAATTAGAGAGACACCATTCACATTACAGAAGAATTCTGAACTTTAAAAAATAAATTTCTAAAATGTGGCTCCCTTGCATATTTTGGGGTGATTAAGAATCTTCAGAAATTCTGTGGCTTGGTAATTGAAGGTTAATATTTTCAAAATCAGTTGACTGAAGTGGAAAGTAATGAAGAAAAATGTGTGGAGTTTTATTTTACATGTCAATTTTGAAAGAAATCTAGAAATGTACCTATAATAGTGACGTGTCCGTTAATCTTCTAAAAATGACCTCTGGCACTTTGTGGTAAGTTAAATGAGAACAGAAATAAAAAATATTAAGGCTATGGAAAATAGAATGTGTAATTTCTGAGGTAACATACTATCTTTAAATGTTACATTTAGCCCGATCATCTTACAGCTTCCTAACATTCAGAACAAAAGGAAAGATTACAACATTCCTATTACTTGGCAGAAGAAAGCATGATATCTGTACGAAACCTTCATGAACCTGAAGCAAAGAGTCTTATTTATGAGGTCTGACCTTCAACTAGCCAATCATGTTTCTTTCCCATGTTAACTGCTACTGATGTAAACAAAAAATTTTGGTCATAAAATATGAGTTTCTCACTTGGACTTGACATCTGTTATTATACAAGGTTAGTACCTGTGCTTCCTCATGAACGTGACTTCCATTTTTCCATCATTAATAAGATCTGGGTACCCATTCCATGTTTGCTTTCTTGATATTAGACCATACCCCAGTCCTCCTTTGCCTTCCAAAAATATTTAGTGAGTGCCTACTATATGCCAGGCACCTTGTCAGATGTACAGGTCACAGTGATAACTATGATAGCATGGGTCCTGCTTTCACAAACTTACGATGCAGCGGAGACGAAAAATTAGTAGCAACCGTGGCACTTTGAACAATCTCAGAGAGGGACTAAGAATAAAATGGTCTTTCAAGAAACTCACAGTCCCTGCACTATTTTTAGCATACCAAATTGGAAACAGCGATGCAGTCAGCCTTGCAAGCCTAACCACCTCCCCGAGATCACAGGAGTCTGCCCATTCTGCTTCATAAAACGATTCACGTGATAACTGGGTATAGTGAATGGCGCTGTTTATTGACTGAGATGTCATTTTAATGTGAATAATGGCTTGATATGAATAATAATCTTAAAAATTAAATACTTATTCTTTACTTATATAACAGACAAGCTTAATAAAGTATAGCTGTAGAGTTAGTGAAATCTCTAAGGAGGGGAATATCATTTTCCCCCTATCTCCTACTGCATCCTGGTATTCACATCAGAAGCAAACAATTCCTTTGTTTGGATCATCAAAATAAAAAACATTTTCTGCATAATTAAAACATGCAGCTCTTCCAAGGCAGCTACTCCGTGCTCACTAAGAAAAGCACAATCCATACTGAAGAAGAATAATGCATGAGTTAGGACCGGGAGATACACTTGGGTAAAATCCTCAATTACTGTAGCTTCATTAATGCATTCTTGGTGTCTTATTGCTGAGTGATTGTTCTGAATAAATTGTGCCCTCATGCATGCACTCAAAGAAATAACAAAATTCTGAATGAATAAGCAGTCGGCACACAGGAGAGATCCTTCAGGTCATAGTGTTTCAGAACTCCCTGTATTTGTTACAATGGAAGGAAGAAGAACATGAAATTTCATAAAGCCACAGAATCTCAGGGTTAGAACAGAGCGTAGTGTCATCTGGTCACCCCTTCTAAGATGCTCCCCCACCCAAGGTATAAATTCTCTTTACAATAACCTCCATAAAATGGTCACAGAAGACTGCACATGGACTGCCTTAGCATATCTTGATATAATATTCCTTTTCATTAATCATCATAAAATTCTTTATTTGTGCTTAGCTAAAATCTGTCCTCCCATAGGTCCTTATTCTCCGCTCTAGGGCCGCACAAGTCATTCTAATCCTTCTTCCAAATAATAGCCTTCTCAATATTTAATGGACTGTCACACATTTCATCCTGTGAAGTATGTACAATAATGCCGAGGAAAATGAGGCCTGCAGAAAGGTAATGGCACTTCTACATCAGGAAAGCCATCAGGAAACCATGCCAGATGGGTTACGTTAGCGCGGAAGAGACAGAGATGTGAGGAGACCAACTAGCATACCCTTCAACCAGCAGCTTCACTAACTTCCTTCCCAATAATATACACCAAACTTCTTCATTTCTCCGCAGATGGCCCCGCCATCTATCAGGCTGTTAGAGCAATACACTACCTTTCTCTTACCTTTCGCATATAATCCATCACCTATGTCCTAAATATACCTTGAATATATTCACTTATTTTCATTTTTACGGTCGCTATACTAGTCCAAGCTATTAGCCCCCTTTATCTAAGCCTACCCTCTCTTGTGACTAGTCACCCCACTTGTCCACCTCTACTCTAAATCGCAAATCAGATCACACTCTACCCCTTCTCCAAACCCTTTGAAGGCTTCCAGCGTCTCTCAGAATGGAGACCCAAGTCTTCAACGCGGACTTTAAGGCCCTGTTCTTTCGGCCCCTGTCTCCTCTCAGCTTCCTTCTTCTTTTGTTCTACACTAGTCTTCCTATTGTTCTTCTTAGATAAGTAAAAATAATAGAAACTACTCCAACAAGGAGACTACAAAGAATGGTCATAGGGTAAACAAAAATATGTGTTGTCTCAAGTCCAGAAAATTTCTTTTGGGAGAAGTGTCAAAAAAATTCAAATACTACAAGAAGATCAAAGTAAATGAGATTTGACATCTAAAAAGTCACTAATAACTTTTAATGAAAGCAAGTTTCTCAGCAAAAATATTAGGGGCTCAAACAGGTTGCGATGAGGCAAGGTGTAAATTGGAGATGAGAGCAGAGCGAGGAAGGTAGGAAGAGAAGCAAAATCAAAACAAAACAAATGTTTCTTTTTTTAAAGAGGACGATCCTATTAGCAAAAGAGAGGTTAAAGAAACATGGGAGGAGTTAATTGATTAAACCAGGTTCCTGAATAGGTAAGAAGGTGAAACCAAGGCAATCAAAGAGTATGTAAAATAGTTAGCACGGGGTTTGGTATAAGGAGAAATTTAAACAATATAAGGAGACCTAGTACTGATGATTTTCTTATGAGAAGGAAAAACTACTTTTTAAGATAGAGGAGGAGTCTATTCTCATCACATATCTAAATACATGATATACTATAGATGTAAGAAAATTACCTGTGAAATGTAAGCACAAGTTGAAACTCTTTCAGTAAGTGTAGTTTTCATACTAAATCAGAATGCATTTACTCTAGTCTTCTGACTCCAACCAGTCTCCATTATAAAAATTATTCCTGTTTTTCTGTGCCTCCTCGTCTACCCCAAAATGATACTTCTCAGCATCTCAACTTGATAATCCCACTCCAAGTTGGAGAATGTTCTTTCACATTTCATTTGGCCTAAAAGGAGGAACCAAGACTTTTGACCCATTATGGAAACCTGTAGCTCACTGACATCTTGCTATTTCAAATCTAAAACTCGCACCAATAAAGCATATTATTATTTACTCAATAATATCCCTAAGATCCAAGTTTAGAAATAGCAGTGACGTAAAAAATGATTGTTACTCTTTGTAAATAAACAAAGTCAGCGTCTAATAGAAGAACCTCTGACCTGAAATTGAGTAGGAAACAAAAGGTGCTAGACTGCAAATTCCTTGAAAACAACTGCCCTGCATTTCTTGTCAAAGATTTGATTCAGAGAATACATTGTGGGTCATGTTAGAATTCTCATTTTATTAAAAGAGATGAATTCAGAAAGTTCCCAGTGGTCTCAAAATACCTTATTTCTACTAAACAGTAATTTCTCTTAAAGCAATCAATGTCTTTTCTTTTTAGAATCCAAAACGTCTGGCACATGGCAAGATATTTTGTGAATTAATAAATGAATAAAACAAAGACCTTAAATTAAAAGAATTAATCCATTTTTTTGTCTTTTATAAAAATCAATTCTATATATTTAAAATGAACATGGTACATGGCCTTGGGTAAAACCTTTAGTCTTTTAACCTTAGTTTTCATATCTGTGAAGCGGAGTAATATAACATGCTTTATAGACTTATTGCAGAGATTAAGGTATCACATATAAAGCACTTAGCACAGTTCTTGTAACATAGTAGACATACAATAAATTTGTTCCTTTCTACTTCTTACCACAAAAAAATAATAATAAGATATAATTTCAGCCATCTAAAAACCCAATTCAATAAAAGAATATACACACATAAAATGATATTGAATAACATCAAAATATATTATAATTAATGCAGTGAAGTACAAGTATTACTAGAAAATTAAAGGAAAAGAATGCTATATTACAATTAATTTGTGGAAGTAAAAAATAGTAAACACAATAGAATACACAGAAGTAATATAAAACAACTATTTTTCTTCTTTTTTCCCTCTTTCCATTCTACAAGGTTCTTCTATACAATGTGACACTTGTAGAAAAATACCTCTGATTTCTTCATCCTCCTCAGTACCATATAATTTAACATCCATTGCTAATGATAACAGCCATGAAACAGCACAGTCAAAAAATGTAGAGGCAAGGTTAAAAATAAAATCAACTGTCTTACTTTCTTCTTGAGAAAAATGCAATTGCTATTCATGGTTTAAGACTTAGTCTAAAGACACCTCTTCTAAGTAGCCTCTATGACTTCTCAGACAGAGCCGTCTGTGTGCTTCTTGGCGTTCCTGCCCCTCACTTGACTGTCACAGTGACTATACATGTAATCTCAGCACTTGGGCAGTTCTTTGGTGGCAGAGATTGGTTGGCTTGATCTTGGAGTCCCCAGGGCTTAACACAATGTTTTGCACACAACCAAAAATCAATACACATTGGTTGAGTGAGCAAATGAACAAATTTCAACCTTCTTTAAAATCCTTTTATACGTATTGTCTTCATTCACAAGTTAGCATTAGACAATATGACTGCTTGCTTTCTTAACTGTTTCACATGTGTTAATCACACCCATACAGAAATATTGTAGGCTCCTTCAGGTGTGGTCCACTATCTATGTTTTTTTCTCTTTCTTTCTTTCTTTCTTTCTTTCTTTCTTTCTTTCTTTCTTTCTTTCTTTCTTTCTTTCTTTCTTTCTTTTTTGTTCAGATAGAGTGGGAGGGAGAGAGAGAGAGAGAGAAACATCGACGTGAAAGGGACACATTGAGTGGCTGCCACCCGCACAACCTAACCAGGGCCGGGGACAAACTGCAACCGAGGTCCGTGCCCTTAGCGGAAACCGAACCCGGGTCTCTCTGGACCGCAGGCCGACGCTCTAACCGCTGAGCCAAACTGGCCAGGGCTGTTTCTTTGTTTCTTGCACCATCCCAACTCCACCTGAATGGGGCCCAGCACAATTGTGAGAAAGCTCATTAAGTACTCACTGATTGATTTACCTTTAGAATATACTTTTCTGACAGTTGAAGCAAGGGCTTCATTTGTAGGTAGAATATATTTCATGTGTATGAACCAGGATTTTCTACTGTTTAAAATGAAAAATCAATGTTAATGATACTTTCATTCATACCATTAATCACATTCCTCTTCACCTTTTGTCAGAAAGCTATCTCATGTGTGCACTGCACTTCCAGGTTGACTGGTAAAAAATTCATCTGATGAATCATCTAATGGTGTCTGCAAATGAGTCATAAAGGATACCTGTGTTAGCAGTAGTGGTGGACCAAACTCTGCCTTCTTTGCATTTGCCAGCTTACTGGAAGCTTGGCACAATAGCTAATATCCTAGAATACTGTGTTTTAGTATCTAATCCAAAGCACTTAATATGAAATATTAAAGTCAAGTAAGAAAAAAATGAAAATATGAAAGAAAGAAGAATTTCCCTGAAAGCCATATGGAAATTGGGTTAGTCAAGAAGGAAGAGCAGGGGGAGATATAAATAATAATAATGCAAAAGTCACTCTGAGTCAGAAAGAACATTTAATTAGTTATTCATCCAGTAAATATTTATTGAACACTTACTATGTGCCATGCACTCTATGTGCTAGGGACAAATAGGAAACACAAATGCACTCTCTGCCTTTATGGAGCTCACGGTTAGTAAGAAGATGACAAAGAAGTATGCAAATAACCCCATTCAGTATGAGAAATACCATAAACCATATTTGGTCGTGTTATAAGCTGTTGTAGGAACACAAAAGTGGGTACCCTTCTTACGTTTGAGGGTCACAGAACTATTTCCAGGGGTAGTAATGTAAGCTGAGAGATAAGAGATAGACACAATGGCTTGGTAAAGAGGGTCAGGTGAGGAAGGAGAAGGGGGATGAGTCTGTGCAGAAGAATCCTTGAAATGAGAATGTTGAGATGTTTGTTCACGACCTTAGAGAAGTTCAACATGGCCAGCCTGATAGTCCAGCTTTGCCATCAGCTGTTTCACTTCCAATATCACTAACCCATTCTGAGTCTCCATGTCTTATCATTTGAACACTTTCACATTCATGCTACTGGCGTAACTGGCACCCAGAGGGAGCTTAACAAATATTAGTTCCTTTCCTTCCCCGAGAAGAGACAACGCCACTCCCCCATTCCTGTTTTCTATCCTTCTATTCCTTAGGGAGCTCCTTGGTCAATTCACATTGGCTCAGGACTTCCCTCACCAGTTAAATAGCTATATCATTTAAGGTAGATCCTTTCATCACAGTTTAAAGCAGATCTTTAGTTTTTCAGGTCTGGCTGTTTACGTGGATGCAAAAGTTCACAACTCCATTTTTCAAAGCCCCCAGTCTAATGGATTGTCCAATTTCATTCTTCTCATGCTTCTGACTCAGTGTCGGGTCTGCTGTTCAGACCTTCCCCAAGACTGCCTTCTCCAGCCGAAATTCTCTCTTTGAGAAAGTCTGACCCCTCTCCTCAGTTAAGCTCTATCTTTTCTTTTCTTCCTTTGTATGTCTCCTCAGTTAAGTATCTCAGGTGGGCTCTTCTTTACCCTCTAACATACATTAGCTTGCCCTAGAAAAAGGAAACCATCTATATTGACATTATTATGTGATTATTAATTTTATCATCTCCCTTATCCTCTAATCTCTGCATTATTTTACACACTCATTAAACTGACACATATATTTCATACTTGCAAAAATAAGACACTGTGCTAGCACCAAGTGGGCTTCCATAGAAGAAACAGACAATGAAGAACTTCAAGGAGCCTGGAGTCTAGTGGAAGAGATATAACAGGTACATATACAGTTAATAAAGTAAAGGAAATAAAGAATGTGGTAAAAGAAATACAGCCAAAGATCATGAAATTTGCAGTAGACAGGATCTAGGATTATAGGCTAGCTGGGCTGTTTACTTCAGCCCTGAACCACTTGTTTAACCTCTTTGGGCTACTACATATTGAAAATAGAAACAGTTCTATGTCCTTATTGGCTTTGTTGATTTTAAAAAAATTGGTTAGGCTTCCTTAAAATGAAGCACATGACATTTCTTTATAAACTGAAAAGTTTCAGGTAATTTTAAGAGAACTGACCACTACCTGGGAAGTGGTACTTTCTTCAAGACAGTGGAGAGCAGTATATTGATTGGACAGGCTATTTACTTCTCCACATCCTACTGAAGATTGATTAACATAAGCAGAAGTGTTCCCAAGGTTGTAGCTCCATTCTCCCAGTACATGTTAGCTTTGATGTTCACAGTATTTTTAGAAGAGAATTTGAAAGTCTTTAGAAGGAAAGTGTGCCTTCTAGCTCATCTGAGCCCCACCATTTCTCTTTTGACCAGGCAAGAATTTACTCTACTACTGTTGGATATGGCAAATAAACTTTAAGTCTACTGAACATATACACCTAGGGCAGGGCCAATGGTGTCCTGTCTCTCTGAGGACATTCAGAAGCTCTGCACACACATACATGCCTGAGCCTGGATTTGCTCCCTTGTCCTGTCTTTAAAAGTTCTTCTCTGGTCACTCATAGTTTTACTGTCTTCTCTACTGACTCTGTATCAATTATGTCTTTCTCTTCTCTTCATGCTCTCCCTCCCTCCACCCTCCCAGTCACCACTGCCATCCTATTTGCTCACGCTATGCTCTCTATAAATATACTTTAGAAGTTCAACAGTTTTAAGTAAGAAACTGTGGGTTTCTAGAACAATGCTTAATCCACTTCAAGTCTACAAACATATGTCTAATAATCTGAGCTAGATTCTGGCACCTGAACAAGTAATTACAGAGGAATGTGGCAGGTGTGGTGATAAGAGTCAACGGATTGCTTTGGAGAGATGAAAAAGAGAGTCATCCATCCTTCCTAAGAAGGTCACAGAACACTTTGCAGAGGAGGAGGCATTTGAGGTGGCCCATGAACAGTGAGGATTTCGAAATGAAGAAACAAAGGACAGTGCTTTTTGATAGAGGGGATAGCTTAAAGCAAAGGTATAAAATGGAAAAATTCAAGATACTGAAGAGTGAATTATTTATACACAGAAGTAATCTGCCAGAATAGATTTATTAACCACATTAGGACTACTATAAGGAAAACCTGCCTTTAACTAGGGCTTAACAGAGGCGAGAGGAACGCTGCTTAGCGCTACATCCATAACAAATGCATAAGAGACTCTTCTCCAGTATTCCTGCGAAACAGCTACATATAATAGAAAATTTATAGCCCAACAGGGATGATGGCTAAGGTGTGACCACCTCTAGCTCTTGCTGCATCCTGGTATACACTGCTAATCAATGAAGGAATGTATCCTACTAAGTTTTGTTCCAGCCTCAGAACCCTTCCCCACAGACATTTCTATAAGGCCCACTATCAATCAGTCAGAGTTGGCACTTGAAATAAAACCTTTTTTCACTGATGTTCTAGGGTGTGTACTGACAGGGAGGGGTGACCCTAAAAAACACATTTATAATCCAGAAGAAATCCTTTCACTACACCCTGTATTTGGTCATGCAGAGCCCATGAATGCACTTCTGCCATATCTATCTGACTCTGTGTGAGTCAGTGATGCAGAGTGGCCCTCTTGAGGGAGGAAATCTAGACACTAAATATCTGGAAGAAAATGAAAAATTTCAATCATCCAAAATTCCCAATATAGTCAAATGACCGCATAACTGACAAGCTTGTCAAAAGTGATAAGCAGTTACCAGTTTTCAATGACTACCAAATGTTAGCCCGTAACACTTAGTAAATTCATCCTAGCAACTCAATTAGTATAAACAAGCTGCACAGAAGACCCCAAATCAATTTGCAAAGCTCCTATAACATATATGTAAATTAGCTATCAAATTGAAACTGCTTAGAAAAAATTCACATTCACACACTGATTAAATTATTTCTTTTATAAGCATAAACAGTTTAGAAAGGAAAAGCCCAGGACCGATTGCTCAGACTCTCCAGGATGAAGGAAACAAACACTTTTTTTTCCCTAAATCCTCAGCTTCACAAGGTATCCTTTGCCAACCCCCTGAGGAGCAACCTTAGAATCTGATAGAATGGCAGCAGCTGCCTACCCACTGTCTCAGCAGCAAGAAATATGCTAGGCAGTGATTATCAACAGAGAAGAGGATCAAAAGGTTGAGGTAATGATTAAGCAAGATACCATTTCTTCCAAACAATCAGTTTCCTGTTAAGGTCAGGAATGATGGAAGTCTGGGTAATCTCAAATTTCCATCAATTACACATAAAACATCTAGTCTGTGTTCCCTCTGTGGGAACTCTAGACTTCTGGGCAAACCAACAACAAGAGCACATCCAACTCAAGGTGATTAGCTGCCAGAGCCTGAGCCTGACTGAGTATTTATCTGTCCCTCCCAAACCATAAGATTAAAAAAGCCCACAGGCCCATGGAAAGAGAAAGACAAGGCTAAAAAGGTGTTCAGTCTGTCATGCAAAAAGGGACTGGGAGTAAGACTTCACTTGGAAGTTATGATTGGTATGCACAAGATTACGGTGAAGGAAAGTGATGGACTTTCATCAGAGAATCAGAGTCGGTGGCGGTGTGAGATGTAGACCCAACATCTCTCTGATTCTGTAGATGCTGGTTGGAATCCTGACCTGCCACTTACTAGCTGTACAAGCCTGGAAGCATCACTCTTCATTGAACCACTCTGTTATCATCTGGGAGGGTAAAATCTGTCTTGCTCTGTTTATTTACTAAGTATTGATGAAGGAATAGGAGGGAGGACGATGACAACAATTGAGGATAAAATTGATCCCATGTGGTCTCATTTACTCTTCACTATCATCCTATGAAGTAGTTAATTACACCTTTTAATCTTAAATGAAGAAACTGAGATCTAGAGAGGTTAAATGACAAATCCAATAAGAGCCAGCTGATAAGTGACAGACACAGAGTTCAAATCTTGACTCAAAAGTTAATGCCCTGGTTGATTTGACTCGGAGGTTGGAGCGTCGGCCTGCAGACCAAAGAGTCGTGGGTTTGATTCTGGTTAGGGGCATGTGCCTCAGTTGCGGTTCGATCCCTGGCCCTGGTTGGGGTCATATGGGAGACAACCAGTCGATGTGTCTCTCTCACATTGATGTGTCTCTCTCTCTCTCTCTCTCCCCCCTTCCACCATAACTATATATATAGTTAACATCCTTTCTTTACACACCTTAAAAACAGGGCCATGGTTCACCTCTCCAGGTATCCCTAGTACCTAACACATTTATTACATGGTAGATGCTCAGTACAGCTGGGATGAATAAATACATGTTTTTAACTATACATATTGGTTGAGCTCAACCTAGCTAAATAAATATTGATTGAGTACATCCTATTGGTCAGACACCTTGTTTCTAGTTAGGAACTAGAGATCCAAAGGAATAATGTATACTCCCTGCCTTCAACGAAGTCAGAGTATAAAGACAGACACACAGAAACAAAACCCACCCCTCACCAAAATCCACCTTCAGTTCTGTCTCTTCGGTTTCAGAGAATTCATGGGTCCCACTGTAAACACCTGCTGAAAGTGTCAGGAGTTGCTTCTCTAAGTCTTGGGGTCTAACCAGAGTGGGAATTGGTGCTTACCTGTAGCAGACTGTGAGCCATGATGAGCTGGGAGATCTGTAGTCATTTACTACTTTGGGACTGTTGTATAAGTAATCTTTGAGCCCCAGGGTTCTAGTTTGTAAGCTCTGAGGAACCAAATATGTTCCATGCTTTAAAAGCCAGATTTTCTGTCTTTGTCTTGCCATTGGTTTATAAAGTTAAGCATCACCAACATTATTAATAAAAGGACTTTGAACGAAGTCAAAATTTATAGAGCAGTATTCAGAGAAAGACAAGTATCATATGATTTCACTTATATGTAGAATCTAATGAGAACAAAATAAACTAACAAAATAGAAACAGACTCATAGATGCAGAGAACAAACTGACCACTGTCAGAGGGGAGGTGGGTTAGGGGCTGGGTGAGAAAGGTGAAAAGATTAAGCAAATAAAAAAAAAAACTTATAGTCACAGACAACATTATGGTGATTACTAGAGGGAAAGGGGGGGTGGAGGGTGGTAGAAGTGGATAAAGGGGGATAAATGGTGATGACAGAAGACTTGAATTAGAGTGGTGAACACACAGTACAATATACAGATGATGTATTATAGAACTGTACACCTGAAATCTATATAATTTTATTAACCAATGTCACCTTAATAAATTCAATTAAAAGAAGTAAAATTCATAGCGGGCTCAAAGTGCAAGGAATGAAGAGAAACCTGACAAGCACCAAGTAATGATATTCCTACCTAATAGGAAGCGAGATAGACATCTTGGGACTGACGTGGGCAGCGAGGAGTCTGGCAAACCTTTAGAAGGCAGACACATCAAGAGCCAGGAAGTGATCGCAGGAAAGTGGGGAGTGCCTTGTCCAATAATGAGTGTGGAAGAGAGACACACCACTGTCATCGTTACTGAAGATCTACTAGGCTTACAGAGCAGGGAAGTTTGATTAGGTCTCTTTCTAATACAGACTGAATATTCAATAAGGTTATCAAATCTCCTCTTTTTCACATTCTGAGCTCACCAAGCAATTTGCAAGGATAGAAAAATATTTTAAATAAATAAACAAGCCTTTTTAAACATACATATTTGCTAATATTCCTGAGACTTTGCCCCCTTCATTCAGCCAGGTCATTGCATTCATCGCCTCAAGTAAGGGATGACACCAAACCAATCAATCAAGCAAACAAACAAGAATTCAAAGTTTGGTTTTTGAAAGTCTGTATCTTACTTGGAGAAACAGAAAGAATTCCCTGTGGGTTTGGGGAACATAGAATAAGAAAACACCAAAGCTTCCCATTTCCATGACTAAAAGTCCCCTCGGCTAGGAGAAGAAGGACTTTGGAGGGGAATCAAGGAGTTTGTCCTAGTTGCTGACACCAGAAAAGCATGGACTTCTCAGGCTTAGCTCAGTGGTGAGCTGGGGAGACATGGACCTCCCACACTGAACCGTATGATTCATTCACAGAAGGCATCTGTAACTCAGGGAGGTGGCCAATGTGTCAGAGAAGAAAGGACAACAAAGGTCATTTACTAGCAAAGTGCCTGGCATACAGTGTAAGCAAATGATCACAGAGTTACTGAATGGGGTCCCATCTGGCAATACTCTGAGCTTTCTGTTTCTTGATCTGGAGATCAGGCCGTGATAACAGTGACTGAACTAAAATGCCAGGCCAGCATTTGATTAATACTGCCTAATGAGGGGACGTGGAAAATGGCACATCTGTGAGAAATGTTATCAACTAAGAACAAGGAAGAGCAACACTACACATTTGGGTTTCCACTTTGCTATTTGTTATAGCTGCTGTGAGATCACTATTTCTCTGCATCTGGCTTCTCTGCATACCTGTCCACAGTGCATACTGTGTAGAATTGGACCTATAAGTCACAGATACTGCTCTTGCTTTTCTTCTTTATGGGATGGGAATAGCCATGAGGCTTTATGGGATGGGAATAGCCATGAGGCAGCCTAGTGAGGAACCTGTGGTGCCTGCAGCGCTGCCTCCTGCCCAGCGAGAGGCTTGCCCTATTTTAGGGTTTCAGATGCAGCAAGCATCACCTAACAGAAGCTTGATATGATGGCTGAGCCTTTTAGTGCCTTGATGTGCCACGGGCAAGTTGACAAGGTTGAGTGAAGACCGTCCTGTTTAATGCCGTTGTTAAAATCAGAGTGGCTCTGGCAAACTCTGAAAGTTTGAGTCTTAAATAATACAAGTGGGTAAAAAATCTCCTCCTTCCTCAGTGTGAACTAGGGCCTCTACGGAATCTACAGGTATGGCACATTTTAAGAATCTGACATACAGCCAAAAGCTTGCAGAAAAGATACCCTATACATCAAAAGATGCATTAAAAGCTCCTGATAAAATTGCTGTTAGGAGAAAGCCTATAATAAATAAAAATAAATAAATAAGAATAAATAAATAAAAATTGAAATAAATAAATAAATAATGTTGTATAACAGATTTCTCCATTTTTTTCCCAGACTATGCTCCCTAAGGTGAGGGACTATGTATTCTCAACTTTTGAACTCTAGTTCTATGCTTGCATGATAGGTGGGTGCCAAGCAGCCACTCGGTCAGTGTTCAGTAACAAACGTGAATAATGAGCCACTAATGTATCCGTTTTGTACATTTGATTTTTATATTTCAGTACTAAGGGTGTTTTGGTATATTCCCTTTAATTTGGTAGAAGATATGTATTTGAAAAAGGGCTAGTGGAGATGCATAGTTCCAGATAAAGATATTTTAAAAAAGAGAATCATATACTAATCAGAAACCAAGACTTAATTACATGGAGCACTCTCCTGACTCTGCTATGGTCTGTCACTGTTGGGGGAAATATGTGGCACAGTGTCAGTGCAAAAATGGAGCCACTTAATTCTGCTGAAGGATGGGAGTCTATGGACAGGGGCTGTAAAGTGTTTCTGGCAGATGAGAAAGTGTTCATCAGATACCCAGTGAGGGGCAGGACAGTCACTACCAGCTAAAGCGTCCATGTGATGCACAGTGGTGTGAGCACCTGAAATGGACTCAAGAATTTGAGGATGTGCAGAGTTCAGAATCCCTAGAGTTTTAGGTTCAGTGACTATTGAGGAAATATATAAACCTGGATGGGTATAGAACAAAGAGACCAAAACCTGCAAGGCTTCATGGGCCACTTAAGGAGTTTGGGACTTTATGGCATGGACAATGGAAAGTAATCAGAGCTCTGGAGACGAGTCCAGGAGGATCTCATGATTAGATTTCTGTTTCAGGAAGATTACGCTCAGCAACAGAGAGGATAGATTGTGAGCCTGATAGCAGGGACAATCTTAAAGACACTAGTGCGGTATTTCTATGGGAGATGCTGTGTGTGAGTGTAAACCAAGCCAGTACCGGAGGGAAAGGAGACAGGGAACTGCTAGTTTCAACTTCCCTAATTAAGCAAGCAGAACATCTAAGAGTAGGGTGTGAGAGAGGAGCAGCAGGAGGAGGGTAGGAAGGCTTCCGGGTTTACTGCTTGGGTGACTGAAGACATAATATACAACCACAGAGCTTAGAAATACAGGAAATACACTGTTAATTTTAAACACATGAAGGATGGGGTACATATATGCCATCAAGTTTGATATGTGAATGTGTAAGTCATTTGCATAATTTCAAGCATAATATGAATAAGTGTTGTCACCCAAGGAGAATGGAAGGAGTGTGTCGGGACCCGGGGACAGCAGGGTTTTAGAAGTTGGTGGAAAAGGGGAGCCTGGGGAGCAGGATGAGAACAGTCAGAGAGGTCAGAGGTAACAATGGAAAAATCTCTTCCTCTCATTTTCTTTCCAGCAAGATCTTGTTCCTCTCCAAGCTTTAAAAAGGGACCAAGAGAAAGAACAAGCTAAGATATTCCAACCGACTTTCTGAAAAGATCTGCTATGGTGCTAACCCACAGATTAAAAGTTTATGAGAGAATGACATAATAATGTTTTGTGGTTTTTTTTTTTAATCCTCAGCCGAGGACATTTTTTGGTATTTTGTTCAGATAGAGTGGGAGGGAGAGAGAGAGAAACATTGATGTGAAAGTGACACATCGAATGGTCGCCACCCACACGACCCATCCAGGGCTGGGGACAAACTGCAACTGAGGTACGTGCCCTTAGCGGGAACCGAACCCAGGTCTCTCCAGACCACAGGCCAACGCTCTAACCATTAGCCAAACCAGCCAGGGCTGCTTTTTTTTTTTCCTTATGAGAAAAACATCTATTTGAATATCAATCTGACTGATCATTCCCGAATTACTCCTCAGGAACCTGACAAAGGCTTTTTTCACTTGACAATGATAAAGTTAAATGCCATACAGATGCATGAATTGGTATATGTGTATTTCATCACCATGTATACATGATACATACATTTCTGTTTATATGTACATATATTCCCACCTCATAATAGTAACTGTTTTGACCTTTCCTATTTATAATGTGACAAACTACAAATGTAATAAGCTCATATTTTTAATGTTAATCCTCTTCTTTCAGGGGCAAACGTGCCCCTGATAGAAAAGTCTGTTATAGAGTTGACCTGAGTTGACCAAAACAAAACAAAAAAATCATTAAAAAAAAAAAAAAAAAGGAGAAAGTAAACTAATATTGTATCAGAATCTGTTATGAAGAAAAACTATTCCGGGTTCATTCTATTCATTATTTCATTTAATCATCATCTCAAAAAATGCACTGGCATTGAATACACAATGGATTCAGTTGACAATCACAGCTGACAACCACATGAGAAAGACAGTGCTGTGAGGGTGTAAACTGAGTATTTGCTGCTTCAGACCTGCCTCTTCATACTCTTCTATCCTCTCAATTTTGGAACACAATCACTCCATGCTTAAACCAACCTATATATTCCCAACATTAGCTGTACATCAGAATTTCCCATGGACTTTTGAAAACTAATCAGACCCTTCTCCAGACTTCCCACATAAAGATGTCAGGTGGGTTCCTAGACTTTTGTTTTTATAAAGCACCACAAATGAGTCTGACCCTGAGTCAGTACTGGCAGTTACTGATGGTGGTATTCTCAGTGGAAAGCATCTGCTAGGGTGGTGTGGAGAGCCATCAAAGAAAGTGGCTAAGAGACCCCATTGCTTGGATTCTGGAGGTTCAAAGATCACTACCAGTGACACATTAAAAAAGCTTTCTATTGTAGTTAAACTTTTAGAAAGCTATAGTGAAGCTTGAAGGAACAACAAGATGGTTTATCAGTAATCAAAACGGTGAGGCAGATATTAAGTAGAAATAAAATCAGGATATTGAAGAGGTATCTGCACCTCCATGTTCATCTCATGATTATTCATCATACTCAAAATATGTAATAAGGCAATGCCCATCAACAGATGACTAGATAAAGAAAATGTGGTATATACGAACAACAGAATATTAACCTTAAAAAAAAAAAAAAAGGAAAGTTTGCCATATGCCACAACATGGATGAACCTGGAGGCCATCATGCTAAATGAAATAAGCCCATCACAGAAGGACAAATAGTGCATGATATCACTTATATTAGGTACCTAAAATAGTCATACTCATAGAAGCAGACAATGGGATGGTGGTTGCCAAGGGGTTGGGGGTGGGGTGGGGAGTTATTGATCAATGGGTATAAAGTTTTAGTTATGCAAATGAATGAATTTTAGAGATCCACTCTACAAAATAGTCATATAGTTGACAATATGGTATTGTGCATTTAAAATATGTTCAAAGGATAAAGTTCACATTGTGTTCTTACCACAACACACACACACACATGCTCACACAAGAACACCAGGGAATTTTTGGAGGTGATGGATATGTTAGGTACCTTGATTGTGATGATATGCATATGTCCAAACTCATCAAAATGTATACATTAAGTATGAGGAACTTTGTATAATAATTATTCTTTAATAGAGTTTTAAAAAATAATAAAAGCACAATTTTTTAAATCTGTACAAAAGCAAACTGAAAGGGAATAGGATTGAGCTTAAAGATTCCTGGTAGGTCAAAAAGCTTTACTAGATTCATAAACCCTAAACCTAGCTATAGAACTGCATGTTTCCAATTGTTGTTTTTTATATCTAGTCTACTCAGTTAGTATAGTACTTTAAATTTTTACTACAATGTTTATATCCTATCTTACTCCTCTAAGGGCATACTTCTTGTCTTTATCAGTACTCCTGGGTCTGTGGCTGTGTGCCTGTCCTGATCATGTTAGGATATGCTTTGTGCTGGCAAATAATGTTACTGACCCATCATTACTAGGGGTGTGTGATCAGATTTGCTTTCCCATGGATAGTAGATTTTTATGGATTTATCTATACTCTTTTAACCAGTGTCATTGTGTTCCTCAGTCAATGTTTCAAGTGAGCTAGCAAAGAGATGTCAAACAGGCCTGCTAATAAATGTATCCTCTCAAAAAATACCAGTGGGACACTGTTCTAGGTAGCATTAGTACTAAGGAAAACAGAACACAGTCCCTGCCCTGGAGGATCTTACAGGTAGTTTGGGATACGGTCATACAAACAGATGGATACACCAGTGTGGTAAATGCTAAAATAGAGTTGTGATCATCATGCCATCACAGTGGAAGAAGAAGCAGTGCCTGGCCCTACCCAGCGAGGTCAGCAATGAGTTCACAAAACAGATAACATTTAAGTTGTATCTGGAAGGCTGATTTAGACTATATTTAGTTCCATCTAATTTTTATTGCTTTTTAGGAAGCTATAATATGCCAGAATTTCACGTGTAAGTATGAAATGCATAGTCTCCCATTTATAAGCAGTCTGACTCTCTTTACAGTGCCACAAGGTAAATTCTACTAGATCAGAGATCTAACTTAAGCTAATGAATGATTATCCTTCACATCAGAGCAAAGATAGGAGCTTAATTAAGGAGACTGATAATAAGCAGCTGCAATATATAGATGGCATTTTATGTGGGAAAATCAAGACCTTAAGTAAGACAACAAAAAGAAAAAAGAAAAAAAAGATCTGGTATAACGTTTGTTTCTAGATTTAAATCTGGTTTGCTTGGCATTTTTAGAAATACATTGTTCTTTGATCTATTTCACTGTGATAAATAGAATAATGCCACCACCATCCCCCACAAAGAGATTCATGTACTAATCCCCAGAACCTTTGAATTTGTATCCTGAAGTGGCAAATGGGACTTTGTAGATGTGATTAAGTTAAGGAGCTTGGAAAGAGAAAATTGTCATTATCTTGGATAATCCAGGTGAGCCCAATGTAATCACAAGAGTCATTGTAGGAGGGAGACAGGCAAGTCTGAGTCTGGAAAAGGGATGTGTTGGTGGAAGCAGAAGTTGGCATGGAGCGTTTTGAAGGTGGAAAAATAAGACACAGCCTGAGGCATGCAAGGGACCTGTAAAAATCGGAAACGGTCTTTTCTGGAACCTCTAGAAGGAATGCACCTATGCTGACACTGATGTTTATATAACCCTCTAAGACTTGTTTCCAACTTCTGGTCTCAGGAAATATGAGACAAATGTGTGTTATTTTAAACTGCTAAGTTTGCTGTAATTCATTACAATAGCATTAGTACAGTAACTCAGTTAAGACATCAGTAAACTAATACATCTGGCTGCCAGGAAAGAGCAGCCAAATTAGAGCTTAAAGCATAAAAAGCTATATAATTCTGCATCACTTACGCCATTTCTACGGAGGAGACAAACATGTCCTGAAAAGGGTTACCCAATCCTGGTTATGATGAAGAAATGTTGTCATCCTCAATAAAGCTATAATATCTGTGCTGTCTTTCCTAGAATTTTCCAAAAATATGTTGAGGTCCATTGAACAACACGTAGCCTTTGGTTGGGCTCCTTAACGATTTTTCCCAAAAAGAATAACTTGAATCTGAACAATGTTACAGATAACCCAACAGCTCCTCATTTGGATAAAGTTATCAGATCAACTAACAACGAAGGAATGGCCAATGGTATAATTCTAGTCTATAAGACATGGGGCTGGATAATGTTATCATGATTTTGATATAATATATGAGATTTATTTTCTCATTCTGGAGACTGGAAGTCCAAGGTCAGGGTGCCAGCCGAGTCTGGTTAGGGCTCACTGCCTGATTTGCACACAGCTGCCTTCTTACTGTGTTCTCACACTGATGATACCTCATTATCTATGAACATCAAGATCTCCCTTGCTCCTACCAAGCAGTCCTATGTGCCTTGTAGTATCTGCTTCTCTCATTGTTCTCATATAGAATCTAACAGAGGAACACATGAATTTCAATGAAAGTAGAATACAATTCATAATTCCCTTTCCTCTTCACATGCAATTTATCCTTTTTTTATTTTTGGTCCTTGATATTTTCTAGAACTCCATACTTCAGATCTTTAGATGAAGTCCCTGAAAATGAGAGAAGTTAACTTGTCCAAGAATATAGAGCTAACACAGTAGCTCTTTCTAATATACAATCTGCCAGCCCATTGTGTTGGACAATAAGAAATATATTGTATCCAATCATTTTTCTTTCAGAGAGAAAATATAACAAATTAGCTGTAGGTCAAGATTTTCTATAGTGAATTGGAGGAAGATAATGATAATCTCCTTTCCCCACTGACGTCTTACTTGTTCAAAGATGGGTTCACTAGGCTAAAGCCTAATATTTGTCCCTCAGTAGCACAGCAGAGACTAGAATCTAGTTTGTGCAAACTAGAAACAAAATCAGTGTGTGGTTTAGAGGTTAGATTACATTTGTAAAATATTAATTACTAGCTCTTTGCTAATCAGTATAAATGTGGAGCTTTGCACAAACTCTTAAGGATGAACCCTCCACAAAAATACAGTTGTGAACTATTTGTGCCTCTTTGGGCTCTGTGTGTGGTTTCTCTCACTTCTCAGCAACTAGCTGTGACAGTCAAGGGCTCCTCTGGGTCTCTGTCAGTTGCCAAAATGGCTGTAAGTCAATCAACAAAGATACATCATACTTTTAATGACTCCATAAAACATCTACTACCTCACAAACAGGATGAGATTTCTGGTTCAGTAGGATGCTTAAAAATCAAACAGTTACAGCATGCCCCCCCCCCAATGAAATATTTGACACTTTGGACTATTAAGAAGCATAGAATAACTCTTGGCTTTCAGAAATTCATAACTTTTTGATAGCTCAAGACAATTATATGTCACAAGACAATAGGTTAGATGGGCAATGAAGCTTACGTATTTAGAACAGAATGGCTAGTGAGGGCTCTTGGGAGAAAAACTGATTGTGTGTGTGTGTGTGTTTTAACGATAAAGATGGAAAGAGTCAGGGTAAGAAGAGGGGTACATTACGGAAGGTAGGAAGGAGATCTGTTAATGTGAGGAAAAGTATTGGGCTGGGAATTTTCATTGTCAGTATCATTGTTTATTGACGAGTCCTATGATACCATAACCATGCTGCAGAATATGTTATGTTATCTAACATATATTATAAAGTGTTATATTTATTTCAAAAATATACTTTGGTTCAAAATACAACATAGGTACAAAATACATTTCAATCCAAGGATAAATGCTATCCAGCTCCCTTTAATTCCAATTTCTTTCCTGTAGCAGTGAATTCTGGTACTCAACTGACAACAAAATCCCAGGCTAGCATAATTTATACTAACAGATGTGTCTAGAAAACTTCCAAATCATTGACAGCCTAGAAAAACAACCCACTTCAAAGGCTTTTAACACGCAAGCTGAAAATAAGAAGAGTTGTATGCAGTGATATTTCTTTAAAGCACAAGAATCATACTATGAATCACTTGGGATGAAGATAATGCAGTAGTCATAGTGGCTAAGAATGAATGGAGAGGAAATGGATCACCTGGGAGAGGGCAAATAGGGAGAAAGAAATCACCAGAAGGCTGCAGAGGGAGAACCCCAAGCTTGACTAAGGAAATTAGCAGGAAAAAGCAGCATGTAGAATCAGCTCACTGCTGCCTATGATGAAGGCTGCCTTTCATGGAACTGGGAACTTATACAAAACACCAATCAATTCCAACTGGGAACCCTCATTAAAACATGTACATATTAACGTGCCCAGCCATCCTCGTGACTTATTTCAGAATCCCTCCCTGTGTCAGTCACCATCTGCCCAGCCAATTAAATGGCATCTGAGTTTAGGACTGACACAGCCTGACTTTTTTGAAAGGTATTATTTCCACCTTTTTAGGTTACATAAATATAAAACAATTAAAGGAAAAGTATATTGACTTGCAGATGCTTATCATATAAATAATGATTTCCTGAACTAATGAATAGTGTAATATAAACCCTATTTCCCATGAAATAAGTACTTGAACCATGATATTCCTTTATTCCAAAGCAGAACATCTAAGACACTAGGTCATGGGCATAGTTAAATATTAAACTTTTTCCATAGTACTCAAGAGTGTTCAGAATGCTTGATGCACTGATTTACTAATTCTAGACTTGCAATGTAAAATACTTAAGAAAATGAATAATTAATGTACTCATTTATTCAATAAACATTTATAGAGCACCTACTATTAGGCAAGACACATTGCTATATACTACAGTTACAGAGATTAAAAAAAACAAGTGGAGCTTACATTTGGTGGGTCAGATTAAGTGTAAATAACAGTCATGCGGAATGTGAGAACACATTAAAGAATAAAACTGCATCATATTGCACCCAGTTGAAGTATATAAGTTTGTTATCATAACTTCAGACTATCCTATGTGATGTTAGGACATAAGCAAGCTGGGAATAACAAAAATTAGAAAATCCTGCTGATCAGCCTTGACCTTGCAATGCCTCCTATTCTCCCTTCCTGACAATAGTATAAGACTTGATTTTAAAATGTTCCAAGCTGTAACTTTAAAAACTCAAATAAAATAACATGTTATTCACTTCCAAGACCTTCAGCTCTTCATTTTTTAAAATCCAATTGAGGAGGTTAAAAAAAAAATAGTTCAATTATTTTTTTCCTGCATTTTGCTATGAAAAGTCATTTCTGGAGGTCATTGTAGACATGATTTCAGATATTCAGCATGTCTTTGGTTCCAGAGATACTTGTAGACATTGTTTCAATAAAAATCTAGATAAAAGGATTTGCAACAGTTTTTACATCAGAATTGCTTTCAATGAAGTTTTTTAAAATACTGATCTGGGGGATTTCATAAGTAGATGAAAACCATATCAAAACTACATTTTTGTTTGATGGACTAGATAAAAATAAAATATGCTTTTTTGATTTTTCTTTTTACCCTAAAATGAGACGAATGATAACCAGATTTTTGCAAAGTAGTTCAGGGTGTGATGATATACCTTAGATCCCTAATTAACTGACAGATATACACTTTAGTGTCACATCTGTCAATTTGTCCTTTCTTCTTTACCTCTCCCATCTGCCACAGTTTTAGAACTTTACTTTTCTGTATTCTTTCCTGCTATCTCTTGAAGCAACACTTGGATACTTTATTACCAAGTGTCCTCACCTCCCACATGGGACTTAATCCTTTATGAAAAAATAAAGTAGCCATCTCATACATCAGTCAAGAGTCTTTTCTCTATACCCTTCTTTACATAAACATTGCATTCTCAGCACCTCAGCCAACACCCCCCCACAACATGAGCCAGCACGGATGTTTTGCATTCTCTCCTGTTTGGAAGCAGTGTAACAGTGATTTAAACAACAACAACAAAATGATACTAACATTCACTTTCCTTAACTGGTGTGAATTTTCACTGGAAGCCTATGGGCAAGTGGGTAGCTGTAAACCTGCCTAAAGGTGTGTTCCCAGGGTCAGGTTCCCAGCAGAAGGAAATAGGGTACACTAAGACAGACTTTTGAATTTCTCTTTGCCAATTATTCCTCTCCTCTCAGGCTGCAGCTAGATGAGGGAGACCACAGGCCAATTACTAACATGGCCAAAGCATATTGTAAGAATCCAGAATCAATTAACCTGTCCAAAGACAGAAGCTAGTTTAGTCAACCTGAAACTAGGGTGCAATTCAAGAGGTGCAGTGTTTATGAATGGGGATGCTACTGCCATTCTGGGCAGACAGTTGTGTGTGTTGTCCCATAACTTGTTGACTACTTAGCATCTCCGGACCCCTCCCACTAAGTGCCAGTAGCTTTCCCCAGGCGCAGCAACAAACAAAAACATGACCAGATGTTTCCAAAGGTGCCTGAGGGGTGGCACTACCCCCAGATGGAAACCACCATGCAAAACTGGCTACCATGAAGTGATAATGATGCAAGGTGGAGAAACCAGGAAGACCTATAGCAAGAGGGAATAAAGTAAGCAGCTGGGGGCGGCACAAAGCCCAAAGGCCTATACCTCTCATGGCTTTTAATGCTAACCTAGATGGGGGTAGCCCAAAATGCTATCTAGGATCACTTCATGTTTCCAAAACAAACCTATCCTCTATCTTTTATTCCTTTTAAATGCCTTTTTTCAAAATATGTATTTTAAATGTCCGCATTTATTGATTTGTGGTGGTTGCTTTCAGGTTTGAGTTGCCCCTGTAAGATGCTGGGTACTTCACAGAATTTTCTTATGGACTCTAAAAGAAAGATTGAAACCCTTGAAATTATTTCTTTAGTTGTTGCTGTTGTTAATCCTCACCTGCGGGTAATTTTTCCATTGATCTTTTGTTCAGAGATACCAGAGGGAGGAAGGGAGGGGGTGAGAGAGAGAAATCTCAATATGAAAAAGACACATTGGCCCTGGCCGGTTTGGCTCAGTGGTTGGAGCATTGGCCTGTGGACCAGAGAGTCCCGGGTTTGGTTCCTGCTAAGGGCATGTACCAGAAAAAGAGAAAGAAAAGAAAGAAACGCATTGATTGGTTGCCTCCTGCATGTGTCCCAACCAGGGCCAGGGAGGAATTGAACCTGCAACCCAGGTACATGTCTTTGACCGGAAATCGAACCTGCAACCCTTTGGTCCTTGGGCTGGTGCTCTAACCGCTCAGCCACTCCCACCAGGGTAAAGCCCTTGAAATTAAATGAAACTGTTACTACTTCAATCTTCATGTCCTTAAGCAGCATCATGCACCTTCCCTAAGGAGAAAGATACCCAAAGGAAGCAAAGAACGAAGGCTGTGTTGACACCAACCTCCCCCCCCAAAGGAAACATACAGCATGCTCTGTGGCATGCCAAATCTCAGTACTCAGGAATTCAGATTCTCCTATGGAAGGGGCTTGTGACCGAAACCAAAAGAAAGGCAGAAGAAATTAAATGTATGTGGGAGATGTGTTTGATCCGTTCTAGAATCAGAGAAAGTTTTTCCCTTTCCTAAGAAAGAACAATGAAGTCTTCTACAAGTCAGAAAGTGAAAAGACAAGAGAGCTTGCTCTAGCAAAATAAGGAAGGTTAAAAATAGACACTGGCATGGCCATTTGCAAAAAGTAGGAAGAGGAATCAGAGGCGAGTTGAAACAGAGCACCCGAGGGCCCCAGAGCCCAGGAGTCAGAGAAATCCCTGTTCACCCCTCTTTATCAGTGATTGCGGGCTACTTGAGATTGGACTCTAAAATTTGCAGCCTTACATGTTTTTAGTTATATTATCTTTATTCCAGTAATCTGAGAAAAGGAAGTACATTCTGTGTGCCTGGATTAGTGTTTCTGGGCACCAGGATCTTGACTGAAATACTTAGCTAGGGTCAACCAAACTCAGGTATATGTCATTAATAGAATTTGCAAAGGTTCTTTAACTCAAGACTCTTTTAAGATGACAAAAAGTTGAGGATGGCAAAATCCACACTCCTAAAGGAGAATTACTCACAGAACTTCCAAAGACCATGTGCTGTTCACAAATCAGCCTCCATTCCTCAGTTTCTTCTCTCACTATTGACGGTATCCCTTTAACCTATGTAGTTGGAGGAAAAACTCTGGCAGTCTAAATTCTTGACCCAAACTGTAAGTGCTAAGATAGTTATTTCTACTTCAAATAACTTACTTAAATCTTAGTCTTACTGAAAATGCCTTTTGTTGAAGTGACTGAGTTCTCAGCAGCAGATGTCTTCTGAGGCTTTGTTTCATTCGTTACTCTCAGCAGAACATGAGCAGCGACCAAGTGATGCTCACATGTGCTCTGTCTTCAACCCGAATCCTGTGTCTGGACCTGCAGTCCCTCTATAGAACCTGTATTCTGTGGCATTTTAATTTCTTTTGTCAGGAACTTGTGCTGAAACATGGGTATCATGAGACTTCTTGTGGCAAAACATTATACATTAGCCTGGCACCTCTAAGCCCAAAGAGGATTCTTTAATAACTTTATTGCCAGCATCATGTTGGGAACAATGGCACACAAAGGCTGCTGAGCTATGCATACATATGATATATGCACTTTATCCCCAAATCAAAACACAAACCAAGATATATATTCACTTTCTTACTTGTGAAAGAAAGAGTTTCATTGCTGTAAACAATTTTTGGAGAGAGAAAGCAAACCATAATTTCAAGTCACCTCATAGTCTGGTGTTATAGTACTATCTCAGTTAAGCATTTTCTGCTTAAGATTGGACCATTTTATCTTTAGGTTATTAAGTCTTATAGTGATGGACTTTTCTAAAGTGAAAAACAAGTATAGTCTTTAAACAATAATTAAATTCTATTTAGAAATAGAAAGTTTAAAAGGGCTGATATGATACTTGTATTGAATGGGGAAAAAAACACTAAAAGAGAATTATAAAATTATGCAAAAGAATCCTGGAGCTATTTAGCATTTTAGCCTTGAAGTCCTAAAGAAATTCAAAAGCAATGTCAGCGATGGGTAGCCACTCATTATAACCTTAATCAACAAACTTTTAAATGGCTATACACTAACTTCAGACTCGTTTTCAATAATAGTTTTTAAATTATTCAGTACAAGGTGGAAGATGACACCAGTGCAGCTTTAAGATTTTGTTGCAATCCCAACCATATGATTTGTTATTTTCATTAGCAAATCTAGATGGTAAAACAGAAAACAAACCAATCAACTTCACAGAGCAAAACAACTTTTGCCAGAGTGCAGAAGTTGTTTGCATGTTAGAGGGAAAACATTTTATCTGAAATGACTTTGAAAAGTTTCACAAGTATTCAGAAAACAATTTAATGAACCAGGTTTTTGCAAGCATCTAATGATTTTCTGACACGGGCAAGGGCAGGCTCAGGGGGAAAGCAAGGCGGAATAATGTTTAATGCCAAGGAATCAGTCAGACAGAACAGACTTTAATTCTTTGCTCTGCATATCACTGGCTTTGTGAGGATGGGCAAATTGCTTAGTTCCTTAATGTCTCAGTTTGCCTATCTGTAAAACGGAAATAAAAATACCCACCTCACAGGAAAAATATGTAGCATTATGCCTAACACATATTAGGTATTTATTACATAAATCTCTTGCTATTAGCAAAGAAAACCACCACCACCATAACATCATCCCTTTTAGGGTACAATGATCCAGGGAAAAAATTAATCTTCCACTGGCCAGAAGGACTCAATGGATTTTCAAGTCATTACTATGGAGAAAACATAAGCACTGACAGAATGACTCGGTGATATTTAACAGATACAAAGAAAGATATCCACTTGAAAATTCAATTACATCAACTCCACAAATGTTTATTGAGTGCCTACTATTCACTAGGTACTGTGTTGGCTTCAGGAAATTTAAAGATTTGATAAGCAGGGATCTTGTTCCAATATGGCTTACAGTCTGGAAAGAGACTCACAAACCTATAAATCCTTTATAGGAGTTTCAAAGGAAAGGAGGCATCAGCTTAACCTGGGAAGGTCAAAGAAGGCCTTGAATAATGGTGACACTGAAATACAAGTTAAGGTTAGTTGCTAGTGTGCAAAAGTTTTCTTTCCCATAAGTCTTTGTCTATGGCCTCTTCTCTGCCCCATACTCAAGACAGGTCCTAGGACTACTTTCAAATTCTCTCGGTCTCCTGGGTGCTTATGTTCTTGTAACTCAGGAAAAATATGTATCTGTTGGCTCTCAAAATTAAATAAGAAATGAAACCTTTCTCTTTTCTGTCATGTATTTTCTACCCATCTACTATTACAGATAGTGAATGTGAAGGTCGGCAGGATAAAATGACTACAGGTTATTTTATTAAAAAATGATTCCAGACCCTATGCTGACTTGGGAAGCACAGAGACAATACCCATGTTTACATCTCTGGTGCCATTGTCAGAAATCATTTGGATGGACCACAGCTATAACTCATGAATTATTTATATTTTCATATTCTCTATATAACATTGGAATGTATCTAAAAATAGTGGAACATGACGGAGCCAAGCCACTTCACTTACCAAGTACTTGTCATCACTTTAATTAAGCAGTTCACTTGGTTGGGAACCAATAATTTATAGATGTAGAAAGCATATTCTTCAGGGAAAGATAATTTTAAAAATGTTTAAAAGTAATGTACTTATGTCAATTATTCTTTACATGCAACCTTGTCAGATATGGTCAAATCACCATTCTAAAAGATTAAGCCTGTGAAAGCGTAACTTGGGAATATTTATTATCAAGTACATGTTATATGAAATTAAAATTTCCAAAAATTGACTCATTTTTAGGTGATCTCAAGTTTCTGCCTAAGAGATACCTAAGCTCAGATTTTCTCTCAGATTTCAGTAAAGTCAGACTATTCCAAGAATGCTACTAAACTGGAGACTAAATCTCAAGTAAGAAAGAAGTATTGGTATAGACTCTAAATATTTTTTCTATATATTTTCAGTTATCCAATGTCCAATTCATGTTTCAGATTCTGCTATGCAAGAGATACAGAGCACCTAAAAAAAAAAAAAAAAAAAAAAAAAAAAAAAAAAAAAAACACTGAAAAGCACCATCTGTTCATGTTGAAGAAAAAAAAAAATCAACTTGTTAATTATAAAAAATTGCTCTCCAAAGAAGTGTACTGGAAACATCCGGATGTGGGGTTATAATTAAAAATGAAGGCAAAACAGCTTCCCTTAAGAGAAGTTAAACTCTTAATTCAGATTTATAGGCAAGCTGACAATGAGCAGGAAAATGCTGGCATCTATAGATATTGGAAAGTCTTGAGATTTAGATTGTATCACTGACCATCTGGTTATATTCATACTTAGAGGAAAATTTTTAAAATAGCAAAAAAGTTGTTAATAGCCTAAAGGAGGTCATTACTACTGGGATGCCTCGATTAATTCTGTATCCCCTTCTGATGTGGATTATGAGTGTTTTCATTGGTGACATTATGTTAAGGTAGGGGGGCACACATGGATGGGGGACATGTCCACTTAATCCAGTCCAGTCCACTTAATCAGAATCAAGAGAAGACACATAAAATAAGCATTTTTTCATTAGGCCATAGCAATAATAACAATTTACTAAGTAGCACCCTTTGATCTCTACATACAAAAAATCTGAGCCTCAAACAGTGAGATTACTTGCCCCGGTCACATTCCTAGAGACTGGTATATTCTAATCCAGATCTAACTGCCTCTACCCTCTGTATTTTTTCACTACAGCAGACTTTTGGGGGGAGGGGGGTGACTAACTAATGAGATTCATTTGTTATTCTCAGTTTCCTTAGCAGAACCACTACAGCTGTTATAAGTAGTACCCACAACTATCCAGCTATATGTAACCAATTCAAAACTCCTCATAGAAATCCATTATCTCAAAGACTATCTCTGAGACTTAAAGAAAATTTCTCAGAAATAATATTATGAATAACCACAACAATAATGCATTGGCTCTCTCATTTGTTCCTATTTTTATTTTCTATTTCCTTTTTATTTTTCTGCCTGTGATTGCAAGTTGATGATTAAGTAAGAGTTTCTCTTGTTCATGTATTTTGTTTTGTTTTTTTTTCTCACTACTTTTTCAATTTCAGGAATAAAGGTCTTTTTCATTCCATCCTTCATCTCTCTCTGTCTCCAAGAAAGATCAGCAACAATACTCTTCCTCCTTCATTCTTTCCAGGAACATCAACTAATTTTGGCTGACTGCTTTCATCTCAGTCCTTCTGCCCTATATTCAATGGGGAGGCAGAAATCATAAGCGGCAAATATGTATCATTCACAGCTTCAGTTTTTGATACACTGGCCCAGCTTGGGTTGACCACAGCCAAAAAGTTTCTGCATCTGGGTTTAGAGTTGAACCTTAAACGACACTAGCAGTAGAGTTAGGGAGGCTGACCCTCATGCATTTGAAAATCCACCTATAATTTTTGATTCCCAAAACACTGAGTTGTCCCTCAGTGTCTGCAGAGCATTGGTTCCAAGAACCCCTACAGATATCAAAACCTGTGGATGCTCAAGGGCCCTCTATAAAGAGGCGTAGATCAATGCATACAATTGGCCTTCCATAGCCGCGGACTCCCAAATTCAGCACAGGTATTTACAGAAAACAGCACAGGTATTCAGAGAAAAAAAACGAAATCATGTATACATGGACCCTCGAAGTTCAAGCTCATGTTGTTCAAGGATCAATTGTATTGTGAAAGACGGACACAACTGAATTGTAATGTCTTCCATGGGAGAAGGAAGGCTGGTGATCCGTAGCTTTTGTGTTTTCTATTCTTGGCTTAGGATCTCAAAAATCCTAATTCAAATTAAAATGTGTTCAGAAATAAACCACTAGACACATTAAAATCTCTTATATTCAAATCATGAATATTTATTTTGTCCTTACATGGGGTCTAACTATCATGGCTTATCACTGATAAAGGTACAAAGGAATATAGACATACATCCTAATCTTCATAGTGGCTTAAAAGAACAAGGCAAACACTATTATGGAGTCTAAGTGCCAAGCAGTAGCAAAGAGAACAAATGCTACCAGAATGCATCTGCTGGCAGCATTTTTGAGGGCTAAGGAAGTCGTGAGGGCTTCATGGTGAGAGGGGGACTTAAAACGGGCCTTATATTATTTGTAGGACTTAAACAAGCAAAAAGACAAGCATTGGGTGGGCAACTTTAGCAGAATGGGTCATATTTAGGGAAAATGAAATGGTCAGTATTATAATCAATAACCATTACTAAAAACTAGAAACAGAATTAAAAATCAGATTTTGATGAGAATCTCTTCACCTTTGGCACTGCTGAAATGTAGCAGGCAAAATAGGGGATCATATGATAATGACAATAGCTCACATTGATCAGTGCTTACTATGGATAGTCATTGCACTCATTTAATTTTTTAACTCATAGACACAGAAACAGCATGATGATTACCAGAAAAGGGGTGGTGAGGTAGGGTAGAAGAGGGTATACAAGGGTATACTTGACTTGGGGTGGTGAACACACAATATAATATACAGATGATGTATTACAGAATTGTACACCTGAAACCTATATAATTTTATTAACCAATCTCACATCCAATGAATTCAATATGAAGTTCAATTTTAAGAAGAGATTTTATAATTTAAGAAAAAGTATTATTTCTTTTTAGAGATAAAAAAAAAAGTAAAATTCTGAGAAGTTAAGTAACTTGCCAAGGACTTGCAGCTCACAAACCCTAAAAGCAATGTTGGAAGATCCTGAACATAGGAGGTCTTCCAGAGTGAAGCCTTTATTGTTACATCTATCTCTTTTGTTTTGATTCCTCCATCCTGACCTAGGGATAGATCTAGATAGCTACACAAGACTCCAGCTTGCCAAGACACAAGGCAGAAGGAGGCAGCAGGCTACTGTGGCTCCCTCGGGTAGCAGATTCTAATCTGGCCTGCATCTACCACTGCAACCCTGAGGTATTTTATAACCTGTTCCTCATGGGTACAACAGGCAGAGTGAAATGAAGCAATGTTGTGTGCTGGGATGAGCTAAGATAGAGTCTGATATACCTAGACTTAAACTCTGGATCTACCACTTACTAACTCTGTGATATTGGGGGAATTCTTTAATGTCTCTGAACTTACAAAGTGGAGATAATGACTTTTCTATGGAATTGTTATGCAGACTATAGAGAGAGAAAAAGTCAGTTGCCTAGCACAGTATAGCACATAGTATAGGCCCATAACCCCACATCTGTAATTCTTACAGCCAGATGTATTTTGGAATTCAGGACTTAAATGGATTTAGAAATATTAAAATTCATATACCTTATATTGCCTAAACACTCCAATAGAGTCTTAGATAGTACCTCATAATTAAATAATTAATAGTTTTAAAATGAAATATATGGATAATCTTACCGTAGTACAGTGACTAAAGAGCTTATATAGCTACTGATTATTTCAGGTCAAGTTTTATTGCCAAACTAGTTTGCTGAAAATTTATTTAACCCTTTTATTTTCTAGATAAATATGGTAAAATTCTAACAATTAATGGATCTAATTGAGGAGTATATAGTATCAATTAAACAACTGCAGTTTTTCTCTTAAAAAGTTTTTTTTTAATAAGGACTAAAAACAAAACTTTGCTTTCAGTACTTTTTAGATAGTTGACATATGGTTAAGAGATTAGAATCACATTAAGAGTTCAGTGTTTGGTAGTTTCCTTCTCTTGTGCTCCAGAAAAAGTACAAATGGTACAAGTACCTCCCAGGTGTCAGGCACATGATTAATTGTTCTGTAGGGTGGCTGGGTCCTCCAGAACACTGCATTTTGGGACACCGATTAGTCATATTCTTATAAGAGCCAGAGTTTGCCATTTTTAACCGTTTGGGTAAGAAAGTCATAGTGCTAAATCTATAGCAATCTGATAGGCGTTTTCTGCCCAGAGAACAGACTTGGTTCACCTCCCTGTCCCTTACTTGAAACATTTCTACCAAAGTCCTGAATATGCCTGAAAAGACTTGCCATTTTGGCTTTTCCTATTCTGAATCTTGACTCCCCACCTTAACCACACTGAAGCTATTGATAGCAAAAGCCAATGACAGCCAGATCTGGACAGATCATGCCCAGCACAGTTTCACCGTGCACTCCTGGGGCCTTACTGAAAGGTCTGTCTCTGAGCTGTCTGTCTTTTCCATCTGAGTGCAGACTGAACTGAGAAGGTCAGGGGCATGTTCTCCGGGCAGGACACAGGCTGGACTTTGGAGGCCAGTGTGCTTAGGGGATCCAGCCATCCTCACAAACACTCAGCACATGTCGAGCTGAGGGGAAGAGCAGTGAGTGTGCTGTCTGGAGGTCTCCCCCTGGAGTGCTGGTTGCCTAGCAACAAAATTCTGCTTCTCTCCAACTCCAATTCTTAGGGCTTTGGTTTAGTTAGACACTTCTGATCCCCAGATTTTTCTTACCGTTTGTCACCGAGTTTCTCTGAAAATACAGGTGCTTCAAAGCTCTGTATAATGTGATTATTTTTGCTACACTGTACTTGTATACATCTTAGATTTCCTTTTGGCACCCCACCTGTACTTTTTACACACCAGTGCTCCCCTAGTAGTTTAAATATACTATATCTAAAACAATATACACTGTTGGTTTTTATTGTTTAACAAAAGCACATGCATTACATATATATGTCTTAGAAAAAGACAGAAAGGGTACCAGAAAATACAATAATAATAGTTTTTTCTTCATGGAAGAAAGATTAGTGATACTTTATCATTTTCCTTATCTGTATTTTTGTTTTTTTCTATGATGTGTCTTAATTTTGTAAATAAAAAATTTAACATGATATCTATTGGGATGATGTACTATTACTCAACATTAAAATGTATACAAAGTAGCATAGCTGGTATGGCTCACTGGTTGAGCATCTTCCCATGTACCAAGAGGTCACTGATTTGACTCCCAGTCAGGGCACATGCTCAGGTTGTGGGCCCTATCCCCAGTGGGGGGCATGCAGGAGGCAACCAATTGATGTTCTCTCTCATCAATGTCTCTCTCTCTCTCTCTCTCGCAAATTAATAAAGAAAAATTATTTAAAAAGTAAAAATAAATAGAATGTATACATAGTAATGGCATAGGAAGAAGTTCATGTACACATACACACAACATAGTTTCAACTCTGCACATGAAAATACAAAAAGAAGATATCAATGAATAAAAAGGGTTCCGTTCAAATGAAGACAGTTTTTTCTCAAATTCTGCAATTTTAGTTTTAAAATAACCAATAATTTTTTTATTATTTATTGATTTTTAGAGAAATAGGAAGGGGGAAAGAGAGAGAGAGAAGAGAGAGACCTCAGTTTGTTTTTTCACTTATTTATGCATTCATTGGTTGACTCCTGTATGTGCCCTAACCAGGGACTGAACCCCCAACCGTGATATATCAGGATGATGCTCTAACCAACTGAACAACCTGGCCAGGCCCTAAAATAATAAATCTTAATGAAAAGTTATATAGTGTTGCCATATTTATAACCATATGTTTACAAATGCTGAGGAAAATGATCTCTATATGCCAAGGGTCAAATGGGCAAGTTCAACAGCAGAGACCAAAATGTATTTTAACCCTAAAGTTTATTTAGTTATTCCTCCATCCATGCACTCAAAGATCACATCTATGTATATACTTGGTGCTGGACAGGTGAGAAGCACCATGGATACAGACCTAAGCAGTGAGTCCTTGCCCATAAAGAGGTCCGAGACCGCTAAAATTCAGACTGAGAAAGAAGATAAAAGGCATCATTTATTATATCTTCCAAACCAGGTTTTGTGACTGTTTTCCTGTTCACCTTTCAATTTTCTAAAAATGTATATTTTAATTTTGCATTTTATTTATATGGTATCTATTTAATAAAACAAGTTTTTCGGGATCATTTTAATGACACCCTATAACTGACTTCAGGGGTCTACATTTATGCTTGTAATATAATTGCATAACATCAAGTATTATTTAATTTTCATGGCTAATGAGAAATGAATTTAAGTATAAATGCTACGCTTATGCCTCGTGGAAACCAGCTGGTATTGTGGAATATTTAACAGCAATATGAATGGTGACAAATGGTCAAAGAATTGAGTCATCTTAGGCTTATAATATGGTATGGTCATGCCAAACTGAAAAGCTGCCAGAATTGTACTCATGTTGTAAGTAGAGATTGAGTTTCTGCAAAATGTAATTTCTCAAATTAAATAAATGCTATTAATATTTTTGTGGGTTTTCTTAAACTTTATTTTTCAATTACAGTTGACATACAATATTATATTAGTTTCAGGTATATCACATAGTGATTAAACATGTATATATCTCTTACGGTGATTATGCTGATAAGTCATCTGACACCATACATAGTTAAAGCAATATTTTAATAAAGAAGATGTAAACATATACAGTGGAATTCAGCCATTAGAAAAGAATGAAATCTTGTCATTTGTAACAACGTGAATGGAACTTGAGGATATCATGCTAAGTGAAATGAGGCAGACAAAAATAAATATTATATGATTTCACTTAAAGGTGGAATCTAAACCACAAATAAATGAACAAACAAAACAGAGACAGACTCAGAGATACAGAAAACACATTGGTGGTTCCCAGATGGAAGAGGGGTTGGAAAGATGGATAAAAAAGGTGCAAGGGATTAAGAAGTATAAATTTCCAGGTGTAAAAATAGTCACAGGGATATAAATGTTGTTAATATTTATTTCATTCTACTAGAAGGCAACTCTATGATAGAAGGGGCTTTATCGACCTCTTCCCTGCTATATCTCTAATGCCTGGCTCAAAATCAATGCCTACTAAATATTTGCTGCATTGATGAATGAACAAATAAACAAATGGACTCATTTTAGTTTATATTTGTTTTCTAAATTTGTTTGTTTTATAGTTGAATAAAATTATACCTGTTTTTATGCTGATATGTATTTAAATAGTATCCTGTAATAAAAATAATATACGGGTGACTTGCAAGAATTTTTCCCCTTAAAAGAGATCTAAATATTGAAAAGGTATTGTCATTTCTCTAAAACCAGAGGGTTAATCCTAACCCTTCCTGGTTTTGTGACATCACTTTCTTGACTCTCCCCTCTTCTACTTTTGGTTTTCACCAACTTCAAGTTCAAAACTCCCACCTGCCCTTTCCCATTCCCACCCCTTCCTTTCCTCACCCCTAAGTGGGAGAAGAAGAAAAACAACAACAACAACAACAAGAGAACGAAGAAGGTTGAGTACCTGAAAAATACTCAAGTGAAGAAAAGAGACTCTGGAGTTATATGGACTAGGGTCCAAATCCCAGTTCCACCATTTATACATTCCCTGTCAGAACTTGAGTAGTCCAGTTAAACCATTTTGATGTCTAGTCTTATCAATAAAATCACGTTTTTACTAGCATCATACCAGGCAATAGCCCTGAGCAAGTGAGACTCCTGCCTCTGGCCACATCGTTTAGAAGGCCTTATTCTGACACTCCTCTGGCCTGAACTCCTCCCCATGACCAAGGTGATATACTTACTTGGAGCCAAGTATCACCCCACCATGAACTGGAACCCTGAATCTCCTGCCAAGTGGTCCTGCTTCTAGATCCTGGCTAGGTCCCTAATCCTTATTGTAATAGTGGATAATCTCACTAGTATGTGCACCCTAAGTCTGAGGAGTAGATCTCACACAGTGTGTCTTATAACCATGTGCTGTACTGTCTATAATTCTAGGCTTGAGTCATGAGCCAGTATCCCATTAAGCCTGATGGGAGAGGGAAGAAAATAAGGTGTATCTTGACCCAGGTGCTCTGGTCCATTCCTCCATGTAGCATTCTTGTGGTTAGGGACTCTGAAGAGCCTGAGAATTCATCCAAGTCTCACTTTGATTCAGGCCTCTAGTGTTCACTTTGAAGGAATACTTTTTGAAGTTGAAAGATTAAATGTATTCAGTAACAGTTTGTTAGCTTCATTTAGAACTTTAAAATATTTAATGCACGGTCTCCATTTGTACTTTTGCTTCCAACAAATGGTGTGGGTGGATCTCCCTGGGACCCAGTAACTGTGCAAATAGATGCTATTCTTATTATTCATTCACAAGGTGACAGTACGGTCAGTTAATAAGCATTTATTAGAAACTGTTAGCTTAGAGCACTGTCCTAAGCACATTTGGGCAGCAATACAAAAGAAATAGAAAAACAGCCTAGGTTTCTGGGTACTTAGGAGCTGATTGAATGTTATAAATCATACACATAAGAAATTTAAGAATAATCTCAGAAGTGTCTAAAATTTTATGAAACCAATTTTCTGCAAGGCTTATAGAACACAGTCTCCATTGAATTATGGTCACTCGTGTTCTATAAATCTATGTATGCAATGCCATCCTTTCTTTGCCTGATTAAATTTTCCCATCTTTCAAAGGCTCTCAAGCCTGGCCTCCTGGGCAAAGGCTTCCTGGCCACTCTCTTCCGCCCTCCATTGTTCGTCTCTGAACTCCTGCTCTCGTCAAGGTCGTCAACAAAATTTTAGTTCTAATTATTCTTTAACTGTTTCATGGTAATTGGTCTGTGTTCCTACGGTGACAGTTTCTCAGAGAAAGAAATCTTGTCTTGCATTCTACTCACACAGTCTTTTGTCAATGGCCCCTTCCTTCCAGCTTCCCCCATCCCTTTTCTCCCCTCTCATCCTCCCCACAATCTCACACTGTGTGAATTGATCAGTCCCTCTGCTATTCTTCTACAATGATCTGTTCAGTCACTAATTATAGCATGTAATTTAGTACACACACACACATACACACACACACACACACACTGCCAGGTCTCCCACATCTGGTAGAGTACTTAGTGAAGAATGGCTTCTAATAAACAGTACACAAGGAAAAGTGCTCCACATTCTTGTTCCAGAGAGAGACCAATCAGGCCTGAGAACTGTCTGAGAAAACACGAGGTACTGACGTGAACACTTTAAAGAAGAAAGTAGCCATATTGTTGGAAGGAGCAGGAGAAAACTAGCACTGGGAGTCAGGCCCATTCACCTGCATCACATCGGTCAGGCAAGGATAACTCTTTAGCATGTCCTCTTGGGAGAGAGGTGGAAGGCCCCCTGCTGAAGCCTCATCTCCTGCCTCTGGCCCAGGGCATATGGTATCCACAGCTCACGTCTTTCAGCACAGCACAGCTGCTGAGACCTCTGGCAGACTCTGAGCTCCATACCTTAGCTGTGTCTACTTAGTTCTAGTACTGTCCTCACAAGGCTGAGGGCTCCATAAGGCAGGGACAGACTCATTCATTCTTGAATCCCTAGTACACAGTACAGTGTCTGGAAAACAATGGGTACTCAATGAAGACCAGGGTAGAATGGGGAAAGTGCACAGGCTTTGCAGTCAGAAAGATCAAACTGAATTTGAATATTTCTCCTATCGTTTATAAGCTATATGACTTTGGATACATTATTTAAATCTTCTTATCTAATATACGTGTGTGTGTGTGTGTGTGTGTGTGTAATTGTGGGATTATAAAAATATGATTACCCAACTTATTTCCATGACTTGCCTTATCCTAGAGAGAATTTAAGGTGACATAAATGTAATAAATAAATTAAAAAATAAAGATTAAACAAGGTTGTGAAAAAGAGACACTATAAGTGAGAATGATGTAATGATACCACAGTGATACTAGTTTGCAAAAGGGAAGTGATGAGTAGGTAACTAGTCAGAAATCAAATGAGGCCACGTGAGCACCGCCCCCACAGGTTCCCACGGAGACAGGTACAGTGACTGCACACTACAGCAGGCAGAGCGATGTTTATGGCTTAGCCTCTTTCACCCTGTTCACTTGCATCATTCCAAGCTATCACTCATGAAGCCATTGGGGCAGTGGGAAGTATCAGTGCTAGATTGAGAGACAGATAGATTTTAGATATTCCAGGGGGAATTCTTGCAGGGTTTTAAATCAGTCTTCCAAAATTACCACTTCTCTCAGTCAAGCTTTAAATAGTTATTGAGTATTGATTAATCTGAGGTTATAGTTTGAGACAAGTAGTTGGAGTTCATGTATCAAGTTAAAAGCAGAGGGATTTACTTTTATAATCAGCTGAGAATGAAGAATTACTGGCATTTTATGAAATCTGTGAAATTAGTATATAAAGAACCTGGTAGTGCATGTAAGCACTTAGCGGAGCACCTGTTAGTTATTAAACTTGCAATAAATTACTACTATTATTGGTATTTGTAAATATATTAATGTATAATAGATCCATTGCAGATATCCAATATATACTTATTAAATGGTTGATGGATTGATTAGAAGTGAGCACAGAAAACAATGAAATTGAGAGTGAGGTTCAGTCAGGTTGTCTGTGAAGAGCAGATATAGAAAGAGAAATATTGACAAACCAAATTGTTTAAACTATTAGCTGTATATTATTTTGTAGGCTTCTTTTGTCAATTCAAAAGGAAGATATGATTTGTAATATATTTATTATCCAAACTTGTATCCAAGTTGCACAAATGTAGATTCTACCACAATGTGCCAAATACAGAGATGAAAATGAAGAACTTAATAACCCAGATGTTTCTAAATAGTTAGGTACTCATTAAAAACTTAGATACTCAAATGCTACAGTTTTTTCCTCCCAAGATTTCTTATTATGATGCTATGTCTTCACCAATAGCAACACATCTGGAAAAAGATAACACTGTGACTCATAACAAGTATTTGTTAAGTAATAATAATAGATAGTGATCAAAGTAATGATAATACACTCTACTGTTTACTGAATTCTCACCTTATGCCAATATTATAATTCTTATTATAAAATATATGCTACATATAAAAAGAGCCTAAACACATTCATACATTTTTTTTTAAATCATAAAATGGTCCTTCATGTATCAACCAAATAGGTTAAAAAATGCATCATTACCAATGTCTCAGAACCATCAGGTGAACCCAAACCCAATAAAATCTCATACACTCCAGAATATTTTATATCTCTAAAATTATCACACATACATATTTTTCTAAATAATAGTGTTTAATTTTTCCTTTCCCTAAACTTTATGTAAATAGAACCATACTATATATTTTCTTCATTTTTCTTTTTACTCAATATTGTTATTAAAATCCACCTATATTATAGCCCATATGAGTATTTCATTCATTTTTACTAATGCATAGTTTTCCATTGATTAAATAAGCCACAGTGGATAGATACTAAGGCTATCTCCAGTTTTTCCAATTATAAACCATAATGCTATAAGCAATATATTTAAACATATATGTTAATTTAATACTTATTAAATGACCTTATGTTATTCAGTGGTTATTAAATGACCCTAGGGATAAGATGCTCTTGTTTCTCTCATACTTTCCAAGGAAAGTTTCCTTGGATTCAAAAAACCTGTATAGTCTTCTCATTAATTATGAGTTTATTCTGATATCTGGGAAATCTGATCTTTTTTTTTTTCCTATGATCTTTTTAAACATATATCCTTCTAAAGCAATTATTTTTTTCTGCTGAAAAATGCTCATCATCATATCTTCCTAGAACTTCCAGGATGAAAACACTAGGTTCTGCTGTGATTGCACTTAAAAAAAAAAAAAAAAAAAACTAAATAAAAACTAGATACTAAATTTTATTATTATTATTATTATTATTTTAAATTCATACTTGAGAATATTTTCCATTTATCTTCAGACAGAGTGGGAGGGAGGGAGGGAACGAGAGAGGGAGGGAGAGAGAAAGATCGATATGAGAGGGACACATCAACTAGTTGCCTCCTGCAGGACCCTGACCAGAGCCATGGACGAACTGCAACCAAGGCACGTGCCCTTGACCAGAACCGAGCCCATGGCTCTTTGGTCTGTGAGCTGATGGTCTAACCACTGAGCCAAACTGGCCAGGGCAGATACTAAGTTTTAAGGAAAAAAAATTACATCTCACTCACATAGGTTTTTGGGAAGCAGGAGTCTAAGGTTTTATAACAGCATTAAAGTAAAGCATTTAAGATAACTTACACTGCCTGGATGTCTGGCTGTCTGAAAAATATTGGGTAAAATGGTCCAGAGATAATGGAAAACACCCAGTTTCTGCCCACATAAAATGTAATTGCTAAAACAACAATGAGGTATCACCTCACACCTGTCAGAATGGCCACCATCAACAAATTATCGAACAACAAGTGTGGGTGAGGGTGTGGAGAAAAGAGGACTCTAGTACACTGCTGGTGGGAATGCAGACTGGTGCAGCCACTATGAAAAACAATATGGTGTTACCTCAAAAAATTAAAAATTGAACTTCCATTTGACCCAGTGATTCCGCTTCTAGGAATATACCCTAAGAAGCCTGAAACACCAATCAGAAAGAATATATGTACTACCATGTTCATAGCAGCACTATTTACAGTAGTTAAGATCTGGAAACAGCCCAAATCCATCAGTAGACGAATGGATAAGAAAGCTGGGTTCATATACACAATGAAGTACTATGCAGCTGTAAGAAAGAAAGATCTCTTATCCTTTGAGACGACATGGAGGGACATGGAAAGTAATATCCTAAGCGAAAGAAGCCAAACAGAGACAAGCATCATATGATCTCACTTATTTGTGGAATATAATGAACATAACAGTGTGAGGAATTGGGTAGTCCCAGAGATGTGGAAGTGGGGTACAGACTGACAATCCCCAGAAGAGGGGGTGGGAGGAGAGATAAACCACAGAACTTATATGCATGTATGCATGAACAATAGACATGGACAACAAAGCTGGGGACAGGGCAGGGAGGGAGGGGGCAGGGGGAATCAGTGGGGGAAAAAGGAGAAACATCTGTAACAAAAATAAATTAATTAATCAATTTAAAAAAATGTAATTGCTGGGAATATATATGAGCACATATGAAAAGGCTTCAGGTTATTTCCAAATTAACCCTGCTTACCTACTTTCAAGACAGCAATCTTCAAGGAAGAAACATTTCAAGGTGATATTTTTAAATTTTTTTCTTTTATTGATTTTAGAGGGAGAAGAAGGGAGAGAGAGAGAGAAACATCAATGAGAAATAACATCAACTGGACGCCTCCTGCATGCCCCCCACTAGGTATCAGGCCCACAACCTGGGCACGTGCCCTGACTGGGAGTCGAACCGGCAACCTCTTGGTGCATGGGTCAATGCTCAGTCACTGAGCTACACCAGCCGGGCTCAAGGTGAATCTTTATAATTACTCACTAACAATTCAAAACTTGGTGTAACGAATCATTTTAATTTGGAACCATGGGTTTCAGGTTGCAAAGATGCAACACTACAAATGGTCACTATGTATAATTAAAATGTGTTTTTTTCCCACCTAATTGGTACATGACTTTGCTAAATAAGTGCATCTATAATATCAAGCATAAAATTGAGAGCAAGGAGTAGATAAATATCAAATCATTGGAAATATTCTACTCAACTATTAAACAAAGCTTTTCTAAAAATTGTATCTTCATATTTTTGCTTTGTTGATTCCTTTTCTTGGCCTCAAATATAAAATCTACCTAATCTCCACAGCCTTTTATAAGCCATGCTCCTTCCACCAGCTACCATCCTATCAATCTCCTGCCTGGAAACTTTCTTGAAGAGTATTCAATACCTCCTGCACCGACTGATCAAACAATTCCTTTTCTTAAGTCACCGGAAAACGATCTTCTGCCCCCAGCCTTCTATGGACAATGTTCTTCAGAGCACTCCTAAATGCCAAATTCAGAATCATTTCTTAATTATTAACTGACTTGATTTTTCTGGAGAATTTGACACTATTGATTATCCTTTCCTGGAAACTTTTCATGTTCATGGCTTGTATTCCCAGGTATAACAAGTTCTCTTTCCTCTTCCTCTGTTCTATTCAACATGGCACTTCCTCCTCCTAAAATTTTTTTCACCCTACCCTGACTTTTCTTAGAAAGAAAGAGGGAGGGAGGGAGGGAAAGAGAGAGAGAGAGAGAGAGAGAGAGAGAGAGAGAGAAGGAAGGAAGGAAGGAAGGAAGGAAGGAAGGAAGGAAGGAAGGAAGGAAGGAAGGAAGGAAAAAGAAAGAAAGAAAGAAAGAAAGAAAGAAAGAAAGAAAGAAAGAAAGAAAGAAAGAAAGAAAGAAAGAAAGAAAGAAAGAAAGAAAGAAAGAAAGATTGATTCACCTATTATCCATGCCCCAACTAAAATGTCACCTCCTCTGTACTTCCCCTCCACCATCACCAAAGCTCAGATTAAATTTAGTCATTTGTGTCTGACTGATGTGGCTCAGTGGACTGAGCATCAGTCCATGGACTGAGAGGTCCTGGTTCGATTCCTGGTCAGGGCACATGCCCAGGTTGCAGGCTTGATCCCCAGTGGGGGGCGTGCAGGAGGCAGCCGATTGATATTTCTCTCTCATGTCGATGTTTCTTTCTCTTTCACATTGATGTTTCTTTCTCTCTCTCACTACCTCTCTCTCTAAAAAAAAAAAAAGTCAATAAAAACACACTTTTTAAAAATGTAGTCATTTGTTCTTCCGTGTTTCTGTAGCACTCTCTGTATACTCTTATTATAGCTATTATTACACCGCATATTAACTATTCATTCATATGCCTTCCTCTCTCTACTAAACTATAAAACTCCTTAAGAGCTACAACTGAATTTTATTCACTTTTTATCCCTAGCACTAGTTCAGAAGCTACATGATGGGAACTCATTAAATGTTTTATGAATGAGTAAGACATCGATTAAAGACATTGAAATGAGGCATTAAAACTGGCTTAACCTCTGGCCAATAGAACAGTACCACTAGATAACCTTGCATTTTAAAAGGGAATTAAATGAATAAAATTAACATTGCACTGAACAGAGAAAACATCAAAACTTATGAAAAAATGTAAAAATGAATGTGTGATGGTTCTTCAAACACTAAGCACTACTTACTATCATTTCATTCTTTGAGAAAATTACAATAGATCTGAGGAAGGTTTGCTGAAAGCAAGGTCTGACCGGCTATGGTTGACCTAAAACAAATCTAATTGTGTAGCAAATGTTAAATCTGAGTCACGGTTACAATTATTTCAGCAATGTTGCCTTCTAGCAAGCACACATGACTAAATTAAAAAATAAAGGACTAAAAATGTTGCTAATGTCACTTGTATCTAGCAATTACTGGGGCCCAAAGGACTTCGCTGTAAAACAAATATTGGTAGCATTCAAAGATATACATGACATTTTTCTTTCATAACTCCTTTTCTTCTTGCCACCCTAGCAACCCCTTCTGCCTTAAGAGAATTTCCAAAGTACCAATATTATTGAATCATATAAGCCATTATGTTATGTAGATTTCACTTTTTAAACAAAACTACACCATAATCTATTCTAATTCCCCTAGAAATGGTGTTCAACAAAAGAAAAGCCAGGATCATCTTCATCGTTCAGAAGTACATTTACACCAGGAATTCACTGTGTATGCTACATAGTAAAGCTATGCACTAGCTATTTTCTTTAAGTACTGCCTTGGGAAAATATACAGTGGACCAGATTTTTTTCAATGTTTAAACTGCTCTCTGGAAAGACATAGGCCCTTCTGGAAGTTTCAATAACTGAGTGATTCTACTGGGGTACCATTTGGTAAACTACAGCTTCAGTGCACTCAATGGTACCCTAGCGGCCTGAAAGAGTTAATGCAGCATCTAGTTGTACATGACTCAACTCCTTGGGAATTATTTCTAGGCTAAGAGTATCTGCCTTAGATCATTAAGAACATTTCCTCAGACCTCTGGCTTCCTACAATGGCTGGGAATAAGAAATGTTCTTACTTATATTGTAGAACTAAAAGAGTAATGAGCCCTGGCCAGTTTGGCTCAGCGGTTAGAGCGTCGACCTGCGGTCCGGAGAGACCCGGGTTCGGTTCCCGCTAAGGGCATGTACCTCGATTGCAGTTTGTCCCCGGCCCCTGGTTGATCGTGCGGGTGGCAGCCACTCGATGTGTCCCTTTCACATCGATGTTTCCCTCTCTCTCTCTTCCTCTCTCTCCCTCCCACTCTATCTGTACAAAAAATGGAAAAATGTCCTCGGGTGAGGATTAAAAAAAAAAAAGAAAAAACAAAAAAGAAAAGAGTAATGATTTGTACATTTCATTAGAAGCAATACTGAATACATTAATGAAACTTTTTCTTCTCTGGCAAGCAATACCCATCAAAGTTTGCTTTCTCAAATCATTTTATTTATCAAAAATGTTGATATTTAATTTAAAAACTAAAATTGTATATAAAACTGAAACATCAAAACCACCCTTATTCTTTGCAAATCAATTAGGTGATCTAGACATTAACTAAACCTACAAATATTGTGTACTTAACTGTGTGTTAAACTGTAACAGTCACTGTGAATACAATGATAAGTAAAAGAGTCCCTGTCCTCAAGATACTTTTATACTATTAGAGGAATAGTAACTAGAGAATTACATTTAGTTATACAAAAATCATATACCTCCTCTGTACTTTAACAATTTGAAAGTATCCATTAGTCAACTATTTTATTAATACCATAAAACTCAGTGGTTAAAATATTTAAAAATAAATTATAGATATATCATATATATTCACAGTACTAAATTTGGTGATCATTTTTATAATAAAAAAACAACATTAAGCATTCAACTGAGAACCCAAGGTTCTTCAAGTAACTGCAACTAATAGCCTACAGGCAAAAAAGCTAGAAAATAACTGAACCATTCCTGGGTTTGCAACTCTTCCCAGGAAAGTAAGACTTGACAGTGGTGTTTAACATGGGTCGTCCCTCGCTAATCCAAACCCAGTAGAGGGAGCCATGAACAGCAGAATACTAACAAACACAGGGAATATTTGGTAGGCTCCAAAGCCCACTGAAATAGCCAAAATGGTGAAACAAAACAACAAATGCCAAATAAAAGAACAAGCGACCTCTACTGAAGATGAGAAAAATGAGGTGCAGTTAAGCAAGTTAACAGAACTAGAATTCAGAGCTATGTTCTTGAGGAAGCTCAACAGCATGAGTAAGGACAACAACACCATGAGTAAAGACATAGAAATGTTGAAAATCAACCAATTGGAAATTAAAAACCACCAAGAAGAAATGAAGAATGACATATCAAAAATAAAGAACACATTGGAAGGTCTAAAGAGCAGAGTAGAGGAAGCTGAGGACCGGATCAGTGAATTAAAGGACAGGGTAGAAAAAAATCAACCAATCAGAAAAACAAAAGGAAAGAAACAATTAAAAAGCAGGAAGACAGCTTAAGATAACTGTTGGACAACTGGAAATGTAATAATATTTGTATCATAAGAGTACCCAAAGGAAAAGAAAATGAACAAGGGTTAGAGGATATATTTGAAGAAATAATGACAGAAAACGTCTCTAATTTGGTGAAGGAAGAAGGCATTCAAGTTCAAGAAGCACAGAGAGCCCCAAGTAAGAAGAACCCAAACAGGCCCACACCTAGACACATAGTAATTGAAATGCCAAAAATTAAAGACAAAGAGAGAATCCTAAAGGCAGCAAGAGATAAGCAACAGGTTACCCACAAAGGAACTCCAATAAGGTTATAAGCTGACATCTCAACAGAAACACTATGAGCCAGAAGAGAATGGCATGAAGTAATCAAGGTCATAAAAAACAAGTATCTGAATTCAAGACTACTCTACCCAGCAAAGCTATCATTCAAAATAGAAGGTCAAATAAAGAGCTTTCCAGAAAAAAAAAAAAGGCGAAGGGAATACATTATCACCAAACCAACACTGCAACAAATGTTAAAAGGACTGCTGTAATCAGTACAAGAAATAGAAAAAAAATATAACCACACTAAACAAAAATGGCAATAAATAAGTACATATCAATAATCACCTAAATGTAAATGATTGAATGCTCTGATAAAAAGATGCAAAGTAGCTGATTGGATAAGAAAGCATGACTCATCTATATGTTGTTTAAAAGAGACCCACCTCACAACAACAGACTCATATATGTTGAAAGTGAAGGGATGGAAAAAAATCTTCCAGGCAAATGGAAAGGAAAAAGAGCTGGGATAGCAATACTCATATCTGATAAAGTAGATTTCAAAATGAAGGCCAAAAGTAAAGACAAAGAAGGCCACTACATAATATTGAAAGAATCTATCCAACAGGAAGATATAACCTTGGTAAACATATATGCACCCAATATAGGAGCACCAAAATATATTAAAAATCTTCTGGAGGACTTCCAAGGAGAAATCAACAGCAATACAATTATAGCAGAGGACATCAACACCCTGCTGACATCACTGGATAGATTCTCCAGACAAAAAATTAGCAGGGAAACAGAGACTCTAAATGAAGCACTAGACCAAATGGATTTAATAAATATTTACAGAGAATTACAAAACTACAAAATCCCCATTCTTCTTAAGTGCACCTGGGACATTCTCATAGATAGACCACATGTTAGGACACAAACTAAGTCTCTACAATTTAAGAAGATTGAAATCATATCAAGCATCTCCTCACATCACAATGGCATGAAACTAGGAATCAATTGTAACAAGAACATGCAAAGACATTGGAGCACATGGAGGCTAAATAGCATGTTATTAAACAATGAATGGGTTACCAAGGAGATCAAGGAAGAAATTAAAAACTTCCTGGAAACCAATGAAAATGAACACACAACAACACAAAATCTATGGGATGCATCAAAAGCAGTTCTGAGAGGGAAGTTTATAGCACTACAGGCCTACCTCAAGAAATAAGAAAAATGTCTAATAGACTATGTAACTTCACAACTTAAATAACTAGAAAGCAAATAAAAAGAAAATCCTACAGCAAGTAGAAGGAAGGAAATTGTAAAGATCAGAGCAGAAATAAATGACATAGTGACCAAAAAAAACAAAGGATCAATGAAACAAAGAGCTGGTTTTTCAAAAAGATAAACAAGATTGATGGACCCTTAACTAGAGTCACCAAAAAACAAAGAGAGAGAACCCAAATACACAAAATAAGAAATGAAAGAGGAGAAGTAACAACTGACACCACAGAAATACAAAAGATCATTAGCAGCTACTATGAACAACTATATGGCAAGAAATTCGACAATCTAAGTGAAATGGACAAATTTCTAGAAACACAGTCTCCCAAAACTGGATCAGGAAGAGACAGAAAACTTGAAAAGACCAATAACAACTAAGGAAATTGAAGAGGTAATCAAGACTCTCCTAGCAAACAAAAGCCCAGGCTCAGATGGCTTCATGGGGGAGTTTTACCGAACATTCAAAAAAGAAATAACACCCATTCTCCTCAAACTATCTCAAAAAATTCAAGAACAAGGAAGACTTCCAAACCTGTTCTATGAGGCCAGCATAATTCTAATTCCAAAACCAGAAAAGGCACTACAAAAAAGAAAACTATATGTCAATATCTCTGATGAACATAGATGCCAAAATCCTGAACAAAATTACTAGCCAATCGGATCCACCAATACAACAAAAAAATTATTCACCATGACCAAGTGGGATTCATCCCAGGGATGCAAGGCTGGCACAATATTTGCAAATCAATAAATGTGATGCACCACATAAACAAAATGAAGAATAAAAATTACATGATCATATCAATAGATGCCGAAAAAGCATTCGACAAAATCCAGCATCCATTTCTGATAAAAATGCTCAGCAATGTAGGAATAGAGGGATCATATCTCAACATAATAAAGCCCATATATGAAAGACCTACAGCCAATATCATACTCAATGGGCAGAAAGTAGAAGCATTTCCCTTAAGAACAGGAACAAGAGAGGGATGCCCACTTTTGATACTCTTATTTAACATAGTCCTGGAAGTCTTAGCCACGGCTATTAGACATGAAATAAAAATAAAAGGGATCCAAATTGGAAAGGAGAAAGTGAGATTTTCATTATTTGCAGATAACATGATATGGTAGATAGAAAACCCCAAAGATTCCATCAAAAATCTACTAGACTTAATAAATAAATTTGGCAAAGTAGCAGGATACAAAATTAACATCAAGAAATTGATGGCAATCTTATACACCAATGATGAACTTACAAAAAAAGAAATTGAAAAAACAATCCCATTTACCATTGCGGCAAAAAATTAAGATACCTAGGAATAAAGTTAACCAAAAAAATAAAGAACCTATTCGCAAAAAACTACAGGACATTGAAAAAAGAAATAGAGAAAGATATAAAAAAGTGAAAGCACATACCTTGCTCATGGATTGGAAGAATTAACATCAGTAAAATGTCCATAGTACCCAAAGCAATCTATAGATTCAGTGCAATCCCCATCAAAATACCAATGACATATTTCACAGAACTAGAACAAATACTTCAAAAGTTCATACAGAACCAACAAAGACCCCGAATAGCCACAGCAATTTTGAAAAAGGACAAAGTAGGTGGGATCACAATACCAGATATCAAAGCAACTGTAATCAAAACAGCCTGGTCCTGTCATAAGAACAGGCATATAGACCAGTGGAACAGAACAGAGAACCCAGAAATGGACCTAAGACATTATGCTCAATTAATATTTGACAAAGGAGGCAAGAGCATACGATGGAGTAAAGACAGCCTCTTTAATAAAAGGTGTTGGGAAAATTGGACAGCTACATGCAAAAAAATGAAACTAGACCATCAACTTACACCATACACAAAAATAAACTCAAAATAGATAAAAGACTTAAATGTGACTCATGAATCCATAAAAATCCTAGAAGAAAATGTAGGCAACTAAATTTTGGACATCATATGTAGGAGAATTTTCACTGATACATCACCTAAGGCAACAGAAACAAAGGAAAAAATGAACACATGGGACTACATCAAACTAAAAAGCTTCTGCACAGGAAAAGAAGCAACCATCAAAATGGAAAGGCAACCACTGTATGGAAGAGCATCATTGCCAATGACACAACAGAGAAGGGGTTAATTTCCAAAATATATAGAGTACTCATACAACCCAACAAAAGTAAGACAAAGAATACAATTAAAAAATGGGCAGAGGAGCTGAATAGAGACACCTTTCCAAACAGGACATACAAATGGCCAAGAGACATATAAAGAAATGCTCAACATCACTAATCATCAGAGAGATGCAAATTAAAACAACAATGAGGTATCATCTCACACCTGTCAAAATGGCTGCCATCAACAAATTATCAAACAACAACTCTTGGCGAGGGTATGGAGAAAAGAGGACTCTAGTATACTGCTGGTGGAAATGCAGACTGGTGCAGGTACTATGGAAAACACTATGGTTTTACCTCAAAAAATTAAAAATTGAACTGCCATTTGACCCAGTGATCCCACTTCTAGGAATATATCCTAAGAAGCCTGAAACACCAATCAGAAAGAATATTTGTACTCCCATGTTCATAGCAGCATATTTACAATAGGTAAGATCTGGAAGCAGCCCAAGTGTCCATCAGTAGACGAATGGATAAAAAAGAGTGGTACATATACACAGTGGAGTACTATGCAGCTATAAGAAAGAAAGATCTCTTATCCTTTGAGACGACATGGAGGGACCTGAAAAGTATTATCCTAAGCAAAACAACCAAGCAGAATAAGACAAAATGCACACGATCTCACTTATTTATGGAATATAATGAACATAACAGTCTGAGGAATAAAGTAGACCCAGAGACATGGAAGTAGGGTACAGATAGACAACCTTCAGAAGAGTGGGTGGTGGGGAGAGGGAAGAGATAAACCACAGAACTTATATGCATGTAAGCATAACCAATGGACAGGACAACAAAGCGGGGAGCGGGGGACTGGTTGGGGGAGGATGGGGTGGAGGGTATCAATGGGGACAAAAAGGAGAAACATCTATAACAAAAGTAAAAAAACAAACAACAACAAAAAAACATTATGATCATGCATTACTGGATCAATAAAGATAAAACTAAATGAACTTACCTCTTTAATTCACTTTTCACAGACTTAAAAAATAATCTTCCACAACAGAAATGAAAAATCGATTTTAGGGGGAAATCCCCCCCTTTTTACTGTTTATCTGGCTTTTTATCTACACAGGTTATTTAAAATCTTTAGTGATATTTTATTTTGAATCCTTAAGATCGAGTCATCAACCTGAGGATTACTGTGCAGTATAAAGTATCTAAGGCCATTCAGATTTATTATAAAAATGTACTCTGATATCCAAAGGTTTGTGTTTTCCTTTTTTTCTTCTTCTCCACCCTTTTCCCCCTGCCTTACTTGGTAAGCTCCTATGTGAAATATATAATTAAATAAAATATAGAATAAAATGTTTCTAATATAAAGAAAAAAGATAATTAATCAATCTTAAAAAAAGAATGAAAGTGAAGACATACCCCCCATGTTATATTTTTAGCTTAGTAGAAAAGAGAAGACCCTCACCAATAACCATAACATGTAATTTTATATGATAAATGCGATGAAAAAAAAATCTCAATAACATTTATTTGGTGTGACCAGAGTAGAAGTCATTGAATGCCTTTTAATAAACCCAAGGACTCAGGAGGGTCGCCAACTGAGAGGAATTGGAAGGGGAGGAAAATGAACCAGGGAGCTACTGCTTATAGTCTATGCTCACAGTCAACAGTATGAGAGATGTCATAGCCAAGCTACCCATACTTTCATTAGAGTGATGAGATTGACTTTGAGCCTTAGTACCACAGTCAGCATCCAATTGTGAATTTTACATATACTACTCTGTTTTTGAGACTTAGCAAAATGGATGTCTTTCATGATTCAACATGTAGAAGTTAATTTATCTTAACCTCTATAACTCCATTGACCAAAATAAAAATTTTAAACTGAATCTTTTTTTTCCAGAGTCATCATAGAGTTAACTATTATAATTTTATATTTAGATAGCCCCTTGGATTTTATAAAGTGTTTGTTTTTTATAGTTTAAAATGCTCATGTTGTTGTAGGGTATTTTAATTTATTCAACAGACTTGTAAATTAGCGGTTATTACTCTCATTTTGCAGATTAACTTAACTGAAGATCATGAAAATAAAGTCCCCCAGCAATGAATATGGAAGGTTGAATATGAACTGCTTATGTATTCTTTTTTTTTAATTTATCTTTATTGTTAAAATCATTACATATGTCCACTTTTATCCTCCATTGACCCCTCAACCCCACCCCACCCTTCACCCTACTGTCTCTGTCAATGGGTTATGCATATGCATATAAATTCTTTGGTTAATCTCTTCCCATCCCCAACCCTTCCCTCAGAATCCAGGAGTATTCGAATTCAGATTCTACAGCTATTTCTTAAGTACCACACAGTTGACTGAAAAACTATTTCCCTTAGTTACAAATCAAGATAAAAAGGAAGGCTCAATTTGCAGTGCAAAATACAAAACATGAGTTTTGAAAATATTCTGAGAAATGAACATGTAGGTAAGTATTTGTTGTTGTTGTTGTTGTTTTTGAAAAGGCTTAATAAAAATATCTTCGATATTGCAATTTCAAGCAAAAGGTATGTACAAATTTCAGACCAATGTGGTTCGTGAAAATGTCTTGGGCTTTCTTAGAAGGCACTTTTGTAAAATTCTTGAATGGAAATCTGGACCCAGGCCTTGTTTCTCCAGCACTCCATGGGGGATGACTCAGTGGTAACATACTTGCTTACAGTTACTACAAATTCGCAGATGGCAAATCCATGGCTACAGTTGGAATGAGCAAAACTATAATCGCTGGCTCCTATTTAGTGTTAACAAAGGCTTCTTACACCTTAGCATTTGAAATAGTGTTCATTAAAAATTTGCTTTGTAGGTTTTCACAATGCCTCTGAGGTTAAAGTGGCAACTGTTCTTCTGCTTCAATGCATTATCTTGGTACTTATTTCTATCCTCTTATGGAAGCTGATTCTTAATAATTATAATGAGAATAATAATCATCCTTTGTATCTAAAAAGTGCATTACCACTCGCAAAGTGCTTTCATGTACGGGATCTAATTAATCTTCACAACAATATCTCTACCCACCACGCTGGTCCCCACAGGGTTCTGTTCATAGCTCTTGATCTCTTTTCATGCTTCACAGTCTCCCTGGGGAATATTATCCTCACCTGTGGTTTCAACCACCACCCATGTGGTGATGATGTCCAAATCTCTATTTTCGCTTAATGCTCACACTGGAGATGCTGATGGGAATATGTAACTAAATGTCTAATGAACAACTCCCAGGGTGTATCATTGAACTCATACTCAACTTTATGAAGTGATAGTCTCTAAATCTCCTCTCTGTTCCAATTCTCTAGAACAGCTAATAACAACATAAACTATCAGTTATCCAGAGTGAAAATAGGAAAGCCATAGCTTCTCTCTTTCTCAGTCTCAGGTCTTGCTATCTCTACCCTAAACATCTCCACAGTCCTGTTCCCTCCTTTCTTTCTCAAGACAGTTTCATAGTTTAAGCTTTCACCCTTCTCTTTTCTGGGCAGTTACAAAAGCTTCTAAATCTCTTCTCCATTTTCTGTCTGACTCCGTATTCCTGCATTCTTCCAACTTTCCATCCAAAGGAATCCTCCTAAAAACACAAATCTGGTCAGGACCCTCCCCTACTTTAAACCAGAAAGATTGAACCAGTAATGGTATAAAGCATGACAAGTAAAGCCCAAACTTCTTGATAGCAAATACAAAGACCTTCACAAAACTTTCCCCACACTAAGTAATATATTCACTCTTCCCAAAACAGGATGAATGAGTTTCACCTCTTCCATGCTTTAAGTTCTAATGAACATAAATCCCCTACCTCCTACTCATCCTATTAATACCTAGTTCAAGATTCACCCCAATTCCCCGAAGTATAGTTACCCAAGCCCCTCTATTCCCGGAGTTTGCTTACAACACCATCATGGTTGATGTGTGTATGTACCAGTGAGTGTCACTACACAGGCGCTCCTGAGGGGCAGGAGTCTCTTACTCCTGTTGTGTCTCTGTAGTTGGCATTCTACAAGAACTCTGTTGAATTAAGTAATGTATATGTGTGGAAGACACACAGCAATATCTCATGCTACGGAGATTTGGAAAAGTCATGTAATTACACAAATGAAACCAGAGTGAAGTTAATGGCTTTCATCTCCTGCAAATCAAATTTAGAGGGTTTTTTAAGTAAAATAAGCCCTAATACATTGAAAATGTCTATGTAAATATACACAAAATCCATAGCCAATAAAGATTAAAGATAAGGAATACCCTCCTCAGACAAAATATTGACAACAGGTGATTGATAAAAATCATTAATATCCTTAATGTGTGAAAAGGTTTTACAAAAACAAAAATGGAAAAAAACACTTCCTGTTTTTTTCAATAACATGATATAAAAGGTAATTCACAAATAAAGAAATACAAATGACTAATAGCCTATATAATATTCAACATTGCTGAGAAACATAAGAAATAAACCAACACAAAGATTAAATTTTAACCAAGTTGGAAAATACTACCAAAAAAGATAAAAGTGGATAATTTTAACAATCATTCTTTAAAATTGTCACTAGCATGTACCCTTGATGAAAGTGTTAAACCAATAAAACCTCTGGCAGAACAACTGGACAATACATACATAAAACTTTAAATATTACACCATTTTCTTCTGTACATAAAGTTACAAAATATTGAATCTGTATTCTACTGACTGTGTAAAGAAGTAATTATTTTTCTTTATTTTAAAATTAACTTTTTCTAAGCTATATTATATGCCTTTGTTTATCTAATTAAACTGTCAGATGTATTATGAACAAAGTAACATTTCATAATGTGTTGTTTTTCCACTCAAAACCCTTCCATAACTTTCCATATTTACAAAGTTAAGTAATAACTTCTCACCTTGATATTCATAATATGGCCCTGATTTCCTAGTTCTGGTCTTGTTTTCCAAACAGATTAGACTACATTCTTTCCCAAATGTTCCTCACACATTGCTAGATGCCATTCCTTTTGCTGGAAGTGCCTTTTCTGATGACCATAACTGGGCTCAAGTACTGTTAATACTTTACATCCAAATACCCAAACTATTTTATTTTTTTATTATTCCACATCTGTAAAAGGGGGATAATAAGCCAGTCTTAAATAGTCATTATAAAGTTTTGATAAAGCTGTATCTAATACACCAAAGAGGCAAAGTAAATATTTATGGAATGTGTGAATTACCTCCTACATTCCACTTGCTGTAGCCTTAAACTACTATGAATACACTGTACTCTCTTGCATTTTCATGGTGCAAATAAGGAAGAAAGGTAGTGAGAAATTTATTTTTATGAGCACCTACTATTTACCAAGCTCTGTAATGTATATCTCTCTCTACAGCCAATTGGTTTGGTCTGAGATTTTATTTGTTTAAGAACACATCTGTGTTTCTAATTGCTTCATGCATCTGTGTCCAGGGTCCTCTTTTCTATTACTTCTGTCTCTCCTCCAATGTTAACCACTGTTTTAAACTCAAAGGACTTTGTAAAATTTAATGTCCAAATGAAGTATCCAATGCTTTTTCTCTATGCTATTGAAACACAGGCAGCAGCAGAACCTGTTTCTCAAAACAATACTCTTCAGAGATCTTTTCATTTGAAAGACAAAAAGAATGATAATAAAATTCATTTCCCTCATAGTTTTCTGTTTTGAAGCTTTTTAAAAATTGTAAAATAAGGCAGAGACACAGATAACCATGGCAAATGTGTAATTTGATGAATTATATAAGACAAAACCTTGTAAACTCTCAGGTCAAGAATAGAACTTCGGCCCAGCTGGTGTGGCTCTGTGGTTGAGCGTCGACAAAGAGGTCGCTGGTTTGATTCCTGGTCAAGGCACATGCCCAGGTTGTGAGCCTGATCCCCAGTCGGGGGCATGCAGGAGGCAGCTAATCGGTGTTCTCTCTCATGGATGTTTCTATCTCTCTCTGCCTCCCTCTCCTTTCCGCTCTAAAATCAATAAAGAAAAGAAAAAAAATAGAATTTTGCCAGACATCACTCAGTCTCCATCTACATCAAGCCGATCAAAACCCCTTACCCCTAAAAGTCATATCCTGACTTTTATAACACCCCTTTCTTGTGTTTATTTATAGTCTATTCACCCAAGTGTGTATTCCTGGACACTACACTTTAGTTGTCTTATAGTTGTATTATACTTCAGGTTTCCACTCCCCCCTTTCTTTTCCTTATGATTAATCGGCTGAAGAGTCTGAGCCACTTGACATGACCAGTTTCCCACAGCCTGGATTTGCTATTTGCATACACATGGTATGGTTTACAATGTCCCTAAAACAGATTTTTTATACCACCTCCAGAACCAATGATTCTCTGAATTATCAGCAAATTAAACCAATGATAAAAATCTAATTCTTTCAAAGACTAAAAATGCCTTGTGCAAATCTCATTTGGAATTTAAAGCCTAGTCTAAGATCCCTAGTTTAATAAATTCAGCACAAATAATTGTGCTCATGAGGTTACCTGGGGTATCAAAGTATTTCATTAGTCAAATGTCATTTAAAATATTTGGCATTTAAAACTTTAGGAATATATTATGTGAGTTTTATATTCTTCAATAACAGTGCTAGATTTTTCTTGCTTTTTCATTTCACCTTCATCTTGAACTATTAATAAAATAAGGGTTTTGTTTTGTTTTCCACCCCTAAGAAATTAACTAACCTACATCAAAATAGAGCAAGTGGCCCTAACTAGTTTGTCTGAGTGGTTAGAGCATCAGCCCGTGGACCAATTTGTGGGTTCGTTCAATTCTGGTCAAGGGCACGTACCTATATTGCCATTCAATCCCTGGTCCTGGTTGGGGTTGTGCAGGAGGCAACCAACGAACGTGTTTCTCTCACATCAATGTTTCTCTCTCTCTCTCTCTCTCTCTCTCTCTCTCTCTCTCTTTCCCCCTCCCTCCCCCTCTATCTGAAAATCAATGAAAAAATATCCTCAGGTGAAGATTACAAAAATACAGCAGGTGTGTCAGGGGTATGTGCTTGTGACAGGAGAAAAAATAAGGTAAAACATCTGGTGACTTGACACACCTGTTGCCCATGTCCCATAATGAGTGAAACACACACAGAGCCAAGGGGTGGCAATGATGAGAGGGCTTCAGGTCAAAAAAGGGAGATGAGCCCTGGCCGGTTTGATTCAGTGGTTGGAGCGTTGGCCTGCAGTCCAGAGAGATCCGGGTTCGGTTCCTGCTAGGGGCGCGTGCCTTGGTTGCAGTATGTCCCTGGCCCTGGTTGGGTCGTGTGGGTGGTGGCCGCTCGATGTGTCCCTTTCACATTGATGTTTCTCTCTCTCTCTCTCTCTCTCCCTCCCACTCTATCTGAACAAAAGATGGAAGAATGTCTTTGGGTGAGGATAAAAGAAAAGGGGGGGGAGATGAGGGATATATCATCAAACAAAAATATATTTTCTGGGACAGCAGGCATGATACTTTGAAGAAAATAAACTGACAGTTTACATAAAAATCTTTGCTTCCTTCTGTCATTTATCATGCTCATAACTCCTTACAATGAGAGATGAAGCATTAAACAGAGAATAACAGTGCTGGGTTTTATGCATTCTTCATACCAAATTATCAATGTAGTTCTCAACATAGCTCTATGATACTATCACTTTCTCTGTTCCACGGACTAGAAAATAGAAGACTAAGAGGTTAAATAGCTTGCCTAAGGAGTATAGCCAGTGTTGGGATATCAGAGCTACTGGATGTGTGGTTCATAGACCAGAAGCAGCAGCACCACGTTTCTGGGCCCTCCCCAAACCTGAAAAATCATAAGCTGTAAGAATGGAACCCAGGAATCTCTATGGTAATAAGATATCCAGATGATTCTTCATCATAGTAAATTATGGGGTATATTGATATAAAGGAAAGATCAAATGTTTTAGAACCAGCAAAATGAGTTTAAGTGATAACTTCTAGAGTTGTGAAGATGAAATCATCATGTAGGTAAAGCATTAAGAGAGTATCCAGCAGAAAACAGATACTCACTATACAATAATCACACCTTAGAACCACCAGTGGATCTGTTTACATGATGACATATGGACTCCTGGGAGAAGCAAGTAGGTGCCTTTCCTACTCACCAGAGTTAAGACCCACAAACAGTGGAATGAGCTCTTTTATAGATCTAAGGCCAATGCTGTAAGAAGGTAGGGAATTTATACTGAATTGGTACACTCTATACACTTTTGGGAGATAATACAAACATCATCTAATCATTCACTTATGTATACTTATGCAGGGCATATTGTATATCAAGTTCAGTGTCTACGGATGAAGATATAATGTAGCTAAACCTAACATGGTTCCAACTATCACAAATGTGCAGTTGATCTGGGAAACAGTAATCAAATAATCCAAGAAACACATATATTTTAGTAAAGTGTGTAAGTTCTCTCAAGGATAGACTCAGACAATTATGAGAGTTCATACTGGGGGCCAGACCTACAATTAGAGGGGCAAGGGTGGCTTTGATGAAAGATGGGGATCTAAGATGAGATTAGAAAGATGAGTAGGATTTAACCAGTTGAAGGGTTGGTAGGGACATTCTAGGGAGGGAATATAGCAAAGGCTACACTGGAAGCCTCATGTTTTGAGGAACTGATGGCCGGAAGGTGTAGCTGACACAGGGAAAACCAGGGCTGCGGTAGACAGCGAAGCTGGAGGGGCAGGCTGGAGCCAGATCTCACCAGACATTGTAAAACACATTCAGAACCAATGGGAAGCTTTTAAACCTTTTAAGCAGGTGTTCAACATGATCAAATTCATACGTGAAAACTCTCTGTCTGTTTGCCTTATGAAAAACAGGCTGGATGGGTCAAGAATAAATGGAGGAAGCCTCGTTAGGAACACATTACAGAAAGAAAAGGCATCTTGCATCCGAGTAGCAATAATAGTGGTGAAAGAAAAATAGACATTTGCAAAAGTGTTGTGGACAGCAAGAGAAATCTTCTATAGTGCCAAACAGTGTCACAAAAGAATCAGATTATTTCTGGATCCTCCAAAAGTACACACATTGACAGATCAAGTCAGTGAAGCTAGGCTAAAAGAGCTAAGTGAGCGTCTTTCCTCCTAGAACTATAGGATAAAAACAGAGATATGGCAGTTTGGAGCTGAGGTTGGAACAGAGGCTTGTGTTGATGGCAGACTCTGAGACCAGAGCAGCCTTATCAAGCAAGAGAGCATGACCACAGGAAGTAGTGGGACCACAATATTAGTGCATTACTGTTGTAGATGGGGGCTATGTAGCACTTCTTACCCTCTGAGGCTCCCATGGCAACATTAATGAGAGAATCCAACTCTGACACTTCTATTTGGGAATAGATAGGTACTTAGGGTGGTGGGGGAGAAATTTCAGGAGCCAGAAAGGCATAATGAGAACAACATTGAAATTAAGCAGGTTTTTATTCAGATTCTAGCTCTACCACTTATTAATTAGATCATCTTACATATAAAAGTTTTAGTTTCCTTGTCTATAAAAATGAGTAATATCATCTACCTTGGAATTTTTTGTGAAAAGTAGAATTAATGTAGTTAAAATACCTATTATGGGGGTTAACTCATAGTAAGTTTTAAAAATTGTTAACAATCACCATAAGGAGGTACAGCCAAATACTATTGCTTTTGATAATAATAATACAATAATAATAATACTGGGTTCTTATTAAATAGCAAATCCTCTGTTAAAACCATCATATGGATTAATTTAATAATCTTTAATATAACCCCATAAGGTACCATAATTAGCCACATTTTACAAATGAGGAAGTTAGAAGTTCACAGACCGTAAGCAACCTGTCCAAGATGAGAGGACTAATAAACACAGAGATCTGGATTTGAACGTAGGTAGTTTTAGCTCAGATTTCCCCTACTCTTAAGCACAGTGAGCCACCATCTCTTCTAGACTATACCGCAGTACTGGGTGTTATAGAATGAACACACATTTTTCACATCATAAAGAATTCAGCTTCAAGTGCTTGATCTACTATATACAAGCAATGACTTTGGGGAGGTCACTTAACATCTCATAGTTTTAGTTACCTCAGCTCTGAAAGAGAGATTTAAACAAAACAAAACAGAAATACATCTGAAGAGGTCTGCCTCTGTGGCTAAAACATAGTTTATTTTCAAGAAATGAAAGTTGAATAAATGAATAAATACATTTCTATTATATGATTTTAAAATCTTATATAAGTGGTTGTGCATCTGATGGACCAGTGTGAGTACAGATCTATTACTTCTGCAGACTAGAAAATAGTGTCAGAAGTGAGAACAAAATAGAGTGGCTCAGTGGTTGAGTGTTGACCCATGCACCAAGAGGTTGCCGGTTCGATTCCCAGTCGGGATACATGCCCAGGTTCTGGGGATTGGGCCAAATCCCCAGTGGGGGGCATACAGGCGGCAGCCAATCAATGTTCTCTCTCAGTGATGTTTCCCTTTCTCTCTCCCTCTCTCTTCCTCTCTCTCTAAAATTAATTTAAAAAAATAGAAAGAGTAAGGTCAAGGGTCTAAAGTCAGGATTTCTACGTATTCTGATTGTCTCCTATCCTGAAGAGAAAGAAACTGAACCCAAGACATGGCAAACTAAAATATCCATTCCCTCTTTCTTTAAATGATTGTAGATTTATAATGCTAAATATAAAGGTATCAATAGATAGAACTATGTAAAATTATAATCAATTTTGAGGGAAACAGAGCCATTTATGAATCTTACCTTGAGAAAGCCAAAAGCCAAAAGGCAGGCATCACCAGTCACTAATATGGTTACATATATCCACTTCCTAGCACAAACTTCAATGTGCACTTTTAAAACCCAAAGAGAATGCAAAGCTCAATTTTGTTTTCATGGGAGACTAACTGCTGACTGAAGATGTGGCATTTAAGGACACACCATGGAAATGAGATCATCTGAATCATGGATTCTTCAGGCCTACTCCACCCGCCCCTGACTGACAGGTCCACAACATTTATACAGAGATCTATTTGATGAGGAAATTCAACATATGACTAACTGGGAGATGTAGATAAGTGTTAAGAAATGGCATTTCCAATATACAATAACATTTTGCAAGTATGGTGATTTAAAAATGCACACACAACCCTGGCTGGTGTGGCTCAGTTGGCTGGGCATTGTCCCGTGCATTGAGAGGTTGTTGGTTTGATTCCCACTCAGGGCACATGCCTAGGTTGCAGGCTCGATCCCCAGTGGGGGGCGTGCAGGAAACAGCTGATCGATATTATGCTCTCACATGGATATTTTTCTCCCTTCCTCTCTCTAAAAATCAATAAAATATTCTTGAAAAAAGATGTACACACACACACCATGTAGAACCAAAATATGACCCATATATGTAATTTTAAATATTCTAGTAACCACATTGAGTAAAGTTAAAAGAAACCAGTAAAATTAATTTTAATATTATATTTTATTTAACCCTATATATCTGAATTATAATCTCAACATATAATCCAGAGAAAAATTATTGAGATATTTTGCTTTTTTTCCATGTTGTCTTCAAAATCTGATATGTATTTTATACTTATAATGTACCTCAGTTTATAGTAGTCACATTTCAAGTGTTCAATAGCCACATGTAGCTAGAGACTACTCTCTTGACATCACAGCCCTAAGGTGTATCTTCAGAAACTGTTATTCAGCCCCAGGGACACCCACATTCCTCTACCACATGGGGGTTTAGGTTTGAAAGGAATTATTACAGATGAATTTGATGCTGACTATTAAGGCTTTGATGCCTAAGTAATTTCCCCTGGGACCAGAAACATTCCCCTTACTTATACTTCAGCAGAAAGAAAGATTGGAAATTAACTTTCACATTATTTTAGGAGGGAGAAGTGGACATCACTGAATAAGAAAAGAATCTACCATTGACTCAGTTTCCCGTATGTAGAAGAAACTTGAGAGGTGTAGAAATATTAACACATGTAAATCATGATAAAATCTATGCATCTGTGACAGATATTAGCATCTCATCTTATCGATGAAAACTAAGGCTAAGACAGGCTAAATAATTAGCTCAGGCTCACACCACTGGAAAGAGGTAGAGAAGAATTCAAGCATAGGGCTGTGATATTTAAGAGACAGAGTTCTCAGTGCTGATCCTACTTAATCACATAAAATTCCAGAGCATCATAGTCTGAAACCCAAAATTCCTCTTCTGACCTTTAAAGCCCTGTGTCTAGACACCTCTTCACAAGCTTGTGTGAAATCTTTCCTAAACAGCACTTGAACTTTCTCTCAGTCATTTCTCTCTCCTGGTGAGGCAACAATACTTTCATTCATTCCTTATAGAACCACTGAATCAAGTGATTCCAACACTTTTCCCTTCATCTTTAAGTAGAGGGGCCATGTATCCACTCTCTAATTATCAAAGCTTTTGCCCGAGCCCTCAACAAGAAAAGTCAATGGTTCTGGGAGGCAGTGTGGCGTATATGGGAAAGACGGGCTCTGTCATCCTCGCGCTATGTGGCTTTGGGCACAGGAATTTTCCCCCTAGTTTCAGTTTTAGAGTCTGTTAAATGGGGGCAGTAATACTCACTTGGCAGGGTTGTTATTAGGATTAGAATAGATAAAGATTATGAAGTTGCTAGCACATAAGAGTCACTGTGTCAATTCCCTCTTCTGCAATACCCAGCCATCAATGGCCCTGTTAGGTGTCACTGGTTTTTTGTTTTTTGGTGTCACTATTTTTTAACTCAGTCCCAATAGTTGGCCTCTTCCCAGGAAGTAGTATCTGTCTATTTAAAGAGGTTCAATAAGAATTACACATGGAAATAGGGCCTCAGGGCTTTTCCCCCCTCAGCCTACACAATGGAACTGCCTGAAGAAGATAGACATGTTCTGTGCTCTTCTCTCTAGAGAATATATTATCCCTTAAGATTGTGTCAAAAATATTCTTCCCAAGAGGCTTCTGAGGGATGTTAGGCCACTGACCCACCCTCCCACCCAGCCAAAGCCTTACATCCTGCCTCTAGCCATTTCTGCAGTCTGTGGCACACACCAGGGAACTTGACTTTGTTTAGCCCTGAAGGAGGAGATAATGAGGGGAGAGGTGAGAATTACCTAGTGCTGTGAAAATCAATATTATTGACTGCTGGACCAGAGGACAGAGAAACAGCCTTGCTGATTGTAGTGGACTGGAAGCAAGGGAAGAAAAGGGAGGGGGCCACAGAGTCTACATAATGAGAATAGGCAGATAGCCCTAACTGAGGGACTGTCATCACAGATCAACAGTGTGTCACACCAATCTCCACGCACCCCCAGCCTCTACTGCTCCAGTCATTTGCAAAACTGTTCTCTAACTTGTTTATCGGAAGGGAAACAATGCTTTCGGCTTAAGGGCAAAAAAATAAGTGCCTGTCCCTATACTGGTCAAGTCTTAATGTTTCTTTAATGTATTTTGAATTCTTCTTATTTCCAATTTGCATTAACTGGATTATTTTTCAAGCTAGCCAACAGCTTTCCTAAAAATTTTATTATAGAATTTTTTTTAGACAAAATGTTTTTTTTTATTTCATATTAAATTACCAATAATGCACTGCCTACTACCACTGCTACACAAAGAGATAGATCCCATTTCTTTTTTTTTTTTTTTTATCCTCGCCCGAGGATATTTTTCCATTTTCTGTACAGATAGAATGGGAGGGAGAGAGAGTGAGAAACATCGACGTGAAGGGACACATCGAGTGGCTGCCACCCGCACGACCAACCAGGGCCGGGGACAAACTGCAACCGAAGCACGTGCCCTTAGCGGGAACCGAACCCGGGTCTCTCCGGACCGCAGGCCGACGCTCTAACCGCTGAGCCAAACTGGCCAGGGCTAGATCCCATTTCTTAACAATGACTCTGCTCCTTCTATAGATACAGTATTAAGCACATAATGGAGACCCACTATTTGCTTTAAAAAGAAATGAACTGAAGAAGATATGTAATTATATTCCATTCAAGAAAAAAACAAGGAATACATATGGTACACTAGTAATATGAAGTGTTACACCTGTCATACAAAGTATAACAAGTGTTACACTAGTCATATAAAGTAATAAAAAGATATGAAACAGAGAAGTTCCATCTGGAAGAAAATAATAGCTAGCAAGGTCTGATGGACCAGATATTTATGTGAAAGCAGGAAAAAAGGTGAATACTTTTCTAAACTGAAGAAGCAGAGCAAATATCAATTTAAAAAATAATGACAAATATTTTTACAATGTTCTAGAATTGATAGTGTTTATCACATGTATTATTCCACATATGCTTTGTAACAACCCTACAAGGTGCAATGTGTGAGTTTTGGTGCTGTTTTGAGCATATTTTACTTGGCAAATATTTGGAGCTCTCTTGGTTTGCAAAACTGAAATGTAACTTTTAAAATTACAGATACAAAAGCCTACATTTTACTTAATTTTTAATGTTCAATTTATAATTGCACTGTTCTATTTATAAATCTAGGAGGCTTTTTACAATCATCATCAAGGGCATTTTAATGACTTAATTCCCCTTAAACATTTTTATTTTTTTTTTCATTTTATTTAAAATTTTATTTTTGTTACAGATGTTTCTCCTTTTTTACCCCATTGACACCCTCTTCCCCATCTCCCCCACCCCGTCCCCGGCTTTGTTGTCCATGTCCATTGGTTATGCATACATGCATGTAAGTTCTGTGGCTTATCTCTTCCCTCCCCCCACCACCCTCTCTTCTTAGGGTTGTCAGTCTGTACCCTACTTCCATGTTACTGGGTCTACCCTATTCCTCAGACAGTTGTGTTCATTATATTCCACAAATAAGTGAGATCATGTGATATTTGTCTTTTTCTGCTTGGCTTGTTTCGCTTAGGATAATACTTTCCAGGTCCCTCCCTCCATGTCGTCTCAAAGGATAAGAGATCTTTCTTTCTTACCGCTGCATAGTACTCCATTGTGTATATGTATCACTGCTTTTTTATCCATTCCTCTACTGATGAATATTTGGGCTGTTTCCCGATCTTAGCTATTGTGAATAGTGCTGCTATGAACATGGGGGTACATATATTCTTTCTGATTGTTGTTTCAGGCTTCTTAGGGTATATTCCTAGAAGTGGGATCACTGGGTCAAATGGAAGTTCAATTTTTAATTGTTTCAAGTAACACCATATTGTTTTCCATCATGTCTACACCAGTCTGCATTCCCACCAGCAGTGTATTAGAGTCCCCTTTTCTCCACACCCTTGCCAACACTTGTTGTTTGATGATTTGTTGATGGTGGCCACTCTGACAGGTGTGAGGTGATACCTCATTGTTGTATTAATTTGCATCTCCCTAATGATTAGTGATATTTAGCATTTCTTCATATGTCTCTTGACCATTTGTATGTCCTATTTGGAGAGGTGTCTATTCAGCTCCTCTGCCCATTTTTTAATTGGGTTCTTTGTCTTCCTTTTGATGAGTTGTAAGAGCACTCTATATATTTTGGAAATTAACCCTTCCTCTAATGTATCATTGGCAATGATGTTCTCCCATACAGTGGGTTGCCTTTCCATTTTGATGTTTGTTTTTTGTTTTTGTTTTTTGTGCTGCACAGAAGCTTTTTAGTTTGATATAGTCCCATGAGTTCATTTTTTTTCTTTGTTTCTGTTGCCTTAGGTGATGTATCAGTAAAAATTCTACTGAGTATGATGTCCGAAATTTTGTTGCGTACATTTTCTTCTAGAGTTTTTATGGATTCACAAGTCACATTTTAGTCTTTTATTCATTTTGAGTTTATTTTTGTGTATGGTGTAAGTTGATGGTCTAGTTTCATTTTTTGCATGTAGCTGTCCAATTTTTCCAACACCATTTTTTAAAGAGGCTGTCTTTACTCCATTGTATGCTCTTGCTTCCTTTGTCAAGTATTAATTGAGCATAATGTCTTGGGTCCATTTCTGGGATCTCTGTTTTGTTCCACTGGTCTATATGCCTGTTCTTGTGCCAGTACCAGGCTATTTTGATTACAGTCACTTTGTAGTATAACCTGGTATCTGGTATTGTGATCCCACCTACTTTGTCCTTCTTTTTCAAAATTGCTGTGGCTATTCAGGGTCTTTTTTGGTTCCATATAAACTTTTGAAGTATTTGTTCTAGTCCTGTGAAGTATGCATTGGTATTTTGATGGGGATTGCATTGAATCTATAGGTTGCTTTGGGTAGTATGGACATTTTACTGATGTTAATTCTTCCAATCTATGAACAAGGTATATGCTTCCACTTTTTTATATCTTCCTCTATTTCTTTTTTCAATGCCCTGTACTTTTCTGCGAATAGGTCCTTTATTTCTTTGGTTAAGTTTTTTCCTAGCTATCTTAATTTTTTTTTTGCCACGATGGTAAATGGGATTGTTATTTCAGTTTCTCTTTCTGTGATTTCATCATTGGTGTATAAGAATACCATCAATTTCTTGACATTTATTTTGTATCCTGCTTCTTTGCCAAATTCATTTATTAAGTCTAGTAAATTTTGATGGAGTCTTTGGGATTTTCTATGTATAGTATCATGTCATCTGTGAATAATGACAGTTTCATGTCCAATTTAGATCCCTTTTATTATTTCTTTCTGTCTGATTGCTGTGCTAAGACTTCCAGTCTTATGTTAAATAAGAGTGGCGAAAATGGACATCCTTGTCTTGTTCCTGTTCTTAAGGGAAATGCTTTTAATTTTTGCCGATTTAGTGATGTTGGCTGCAGGTCTTTCCTATATGGCCTTTATTGTGTCGAGATATGATCCCTCTATTCTCAGATTGCTGAGGGTTTTTATCAAAAATGGGTGCTAGATTTTGTCAAATGCTTTTTCAGCATCTATTGATATGATCATGTGGTTTTTATTTTTCATTCTGTTTATGTGGTATATCACATTTATTGATTTTATATTGTACCAGCCTTGCATCTCTGGGATGAATCCCACTTGGTCATGGTGAATAATTTTTTTGATGTATTGCTGGATTTGATTTGCTAATATTTTGTTCAGGATTTTGGCATCTATGTTCATCAGGGATATAGGCATATAGTTTTCTTTCTTTGTAGTGCCTTTTCTGGTTTTGGAATTAGAATTATGCTGGTCTCATAAGATGAGCTTGGAAGTCTTCCTTCTTCTTGAATTTTTTGAAATAATTTGAGGAGAATGGGTATTAGTTGTTCTTTGAATGTTCAGTAAAATTCCCCTGTGAAATCGTCAGGGCCTGGCTTTTTGTTTGCTGGGAGAATCTTGATTACATCTTCAATTTCTTTTGTTGTTATTGGTCTGTTCAAGCATTCTATCTCTTCCCAGTTCAGTTTTGGGAGACTAAGTGTTTCTAGAAATTTTTCCATTTCACTTAGATTGTCGAATTTGGTGTCATATAATTGTTCATAATATCTGTTACCAATCCTTTGTATTTTTGTGGTGTCAGTTATTATCTCTTTCATTTCTGATTTTGTGTATTTGGGTTCTCTCTCTTTGTTTCTTGGTGAGTCTAGCTAAGGGTCCATCAATCTTGTTTATCTTTTTGAAAAACCAGCTCTTTGTTTCATTGATCCTTTGAATTGTTTTTTGGTCTCTATGCATTTATTTCCGCTTTGAACTTTACTATTTCCTTCCTTCTACTTGCTTTGGGGTTTTCTTTTTGTTTGCTTTCTAATTCTTTTTTTTTTTTTTTTGTAATGATAGAGTGGGAGGGAGAGAGAGGAAGGGGGAGAGAGAGAGAAACATCGATGTGAAGGGACACATCGAGTGGCTGCCACCCGCACGACCATCCAGGGCCGGGGACAAACTGCAACCGAAGTACATGCCCTTAGCGGGAACCGAACCCGGGTCTCTCCGGACCGCAGGCCGACGCTCTAACCTCTGAGCCAAAGTGGCCAGGGCTGCTTTCTAATTCTTTAAGTTGTGAGGTTAGACAGTCAATTAGAAATTTTTCTTGTTTCTTGAAGTAGGCCTGTAGTGCTATGAACTTCCCTCTCAGAACTGCTTTTGCTGCATCCCATAGATTTTGTGTTGTTGTGTGTTCATTTTCATTGGTTTCCAGGAAGTTTATAATTTCTTCCTTGATCTCCTCGGTAACCCATTCATTGTTTAATAAGATGCTATTTAGCCTCCATGTGTTGAAATGCCTTTGCATGTTCTTGTTGCAATTGATTCCTAGTTTCATGCCATTGTGATCTGAGAAGATGCTTGATATGATTTCAATCTTCTTGAACTTGTAGAGATTTATATTGTGTCCTATCATGTGGTCTATCTTTGAGAATGCCCCTTGTAAACATTATAAACTTCACTTATAAATTTAATATATTAAATGTCCTTTTTGTTGTTGTTGTTAATCCTCACCAGAAAATATTTTTTTCATTTATTTTTAGAATGTGGAAGGAAGGGTGAGGGAGGGGGACACTGAGAGAGGAACATCAATGTGAGACAGACACATCAATTGGTTGCCTCCCTCACACACCCCAGCCAGTTTTCGGGTCAATGCTCTAACCACTGCACCACACCAACCAGGGCTTAAGTCTCCTTTAAAATACTTTAGTTGAATTACAAACAAACCTCTTCAAGTTTTAAAATAATTTTTCTACCTAATAAATAAAACTTAAAATATGGGGAGTTTTAAGCTTTCTTATATATTTCAATTTACAAATGGTATAATTTTTGTTTTTTGTCTCTAAATCTCAGATTAAAATCAATTCCTTGACATTCTAAAAATAACCTGTTGGATATTCTAATCTATAAAATTCTCTTTTAAAAAATACAAATACATATACTACCAAATATATACAATTATTACATAGCACAAACATATTAATTTAAAGGTTTAATTTACTTTATTATGGTCTAATTTATCTAAATCTCTTCAGGATTACAGACCCCTGACCACCAAGGAAACAACTTTGCTAATTTTGTCGTTAGTTTTCCAAGAAATTTAGAGGGCCTTTATATTTAGTTAGCTAATTTTGGCTATCATGTGCAATCTTGTTTGGGAGATATATAACTGCAGATATTGAGGGTGATTGTTTTATGGTGTTTTTTTTTTAACATTCTCAACTATAAAGCTAAACATTGTTTTATAGTCACTGTCTCATGAACTCTAAAATTGTAGGAAGGAGTCAGGTCCTAGCTCATATTCCCTAGATTCAAAGTATGCCATGAGGGAATTTCCATCTACATAAGTAAGTCACAACCTCTAAGTTTACAGCTAATTTTCACTTTTTCTGTTGGCATTTCATTGGCTTTCTTAAGATATTTAAACTTCCTCTGAATGGATCCTGCATATCTCTGAGACTTTGTCTGTCTAAAGCCATGTTCATAACATTAGGTAGGTGTTATCATTATCATCTCAAGTACAGGACATCTAGAAATTAAACATCAGAGAAACTGATTTACTTATCTAGATATGCTAGAGACTCTTTCATAGGTGGAGATGATGGCCCTCAAACCCAGATTTTCTACAAGACATCCTATTTCCCCCATGTCTCCACTACGGCATGAGCAGTAGATGAAAACATGGTTGGACAAGATTCTGGCTTCATATACGGGATGTAAGTGGGCTCTGGCAGGAGGTAATGATGGGAGAAAGGTGGATGAGGCCAGATGTGAGGAAGAAGAATTTTGATGATAGTGAGAAACACAGAAAGTTCTTGAGCACAGAAATGGATAGCCTGTTCCTATCTGTGTGTTAGAAAAATAACTTTGATACAACCATTGAGAGGATATATTTGGAGTGGAAACAAAGGGAGAATAGGGAAGCCAGCCAGGATGTTCCTGTGGTAATACAGTGAGAGGCAATAAAGGCCTCTACTGAAGAAGACATGGGAAGAGACAAGAGGTAGAAGAAATAATTCAAAAGTAGACTCTAAAGGATTTCTGGGTTAATTGGATTTCTATAGGCACTGTAGGGTTAAAAATTACTTCAATGTTCCCACTCTAAGTGTCCAAGAGAATAATGATAAAGAGAAAGTTGTCAGTTGGCTTCTGTTTAAAATAATCACATACACGCATGCACACACACACACACACACACATCAGCTAAATGCATGTTATTTGATGGAGTGGATGTAGAAACAGTGTTAGAGGACTAACTGGAAACACATTTGCATTAAGTATACAATTTTTCCCTGTTTGAAATACAACAGCAATGATCCTTTTGAAATTCAGACTCACCATATATTTTTTTCAAACTGAATCTCATTTCAGAGCTATTCCAAGGTTACACTTGAAAGCTTTCTATCCTCTGCTGAGAAGTAATGGTCTATGAAAAACAATGCTTTCAGTCCCTGAGTACCTTTATTTATTTACTTTAAAAAGTTTCCTATCATGCAACCATTTAAAAAGATGCTTATGAAGAATTATTAATGATATGATAATGTTCTTAAGATATAGTTGAGCAAAAACACAGGGTACAAATGATACACTTTGATCCCTAGATGTGTTTCATACATAACACATATTCATTCGCACTCACAAGTACATGAGGAATAAATGAAAGGAATTCAGAGCTTTTATATATGGGTGGCAAGGTTAAGAGGAAAGGTAAATTTTTCATCCTTTTCCGTACTTTCCATCATTTATATAATGCGCATACATTATTTTTGAAGTCTTCAAGACACTCGAGAAGCACAATGTATCCTAACTCATTTAAAACTGATACTTTAGTTACTTTTCCGAAAGAATTCAAGAGTACAGATTTTAATTTAATCTACTAACCAGCCAACACAAATACAAAGGTCTCTTTTAGTAACTCAAACAAGATTCAGGTATCTGCTTCAGAAATCTACCTTATCTCCCCGCACCCTTCCAGACTACTGCATACCTCAAGGCCTCACTTTCTTCTCTGAATCTAGGTGCAACATTTAAAAAATAAATAAATCTAGGTAGATTTTTAAAAAACAAATAAATCTATGTATACTTCTAAAAAGAATATGTAAATCTAAGTAGACCCATTAGAAAATAAATAATGAAGAAAACACAACTCAAAATTGGTCTCCTACTACTCATCTTAACATTCACTTTAAAGGCAGACATTCTCTCGGCTTCTTTCAATAAATGTCTGCCTATTTTGAAAGTGCCAAAGTTTTTTATGAGTTTAAACAAAAAGAAAAGATCTAGTTTAAGTTTGAGAAATATGTAGGGCTAGACCTTCCCAGGGTCAAATGTTTCTTTGTTTTATTGTTCATCTTTTTCTTTTTAATTTTCAAGAGATAAGTTCCCCAAGCAATACAAATTCACCCTGGGGGGGTTTTATTATCTTATTTACTGTAATAATATCTATTGCAGAGTTAAGCAAAGACGCCTCTTTCAAAGGGTGCCCATGATTTAATCGGTTATGAATGTCTCGAACTATGAAACACCGAAATCAGGGGGAACTGGGATCTGATCAGATGCTAAAACTAACAAGTCAGAAGACAGCCCAGCAGAGTCATGGAAATGAATGAGATACACAACAGCTTCTTTGGAAAAGGGAGTCAACAGCCTGAGTACTAAGCACCACAGCAAGGGTTGAGAGAGGTATTCATCCAGGTACTGGCCTCTTCTGAGCAAATACTGGTTCCTGTGTCTGGCAATTAACCTGGCACCACCAGTCCTGGAAAACTAACCATTTGTGTCTCAGTCCCTTCACCTGTTCAATGGGCTTAATAATAAAACCTTCAGTGCCTGATACATCACCAATGTTCCATAAACATTAGCCATTGCTACTGGGCATTGCTGAGGCACATAGGGAGATGAGCTGAACCTCAAGGGCCACGGCAGTGCTAAGCCATAGATTTTTAAATGAGTATGTATATGAAATGGTAAATGGACCAGGCTACAGGGACAGGTTTTTTGTGCATTTCCTACCTAGTGTTGGCTGACAATTGCAATTTGTCATCCTTAATTTACATATTCCTAATTAAGGATGTATGTTCCTTAATGCAGGAAACATGTTACAGTGTTTTGCAATGTGTGAGTTATGACCCTTCTGCACCCTTTCAAACTCATTAGTAAAGGTAAAATAAGAAATCAGTTTTAAATGGGTCAATATGAATTCTATTTCCTCAACCATTTTTTGATTATATTTATGTTTAGAAAATCTTGACCAAAATTATGAAATAAATACATTTTAAAAATATAAAAATAGAATAGAAAGATCAGAATGTGTAGCTTTGGGTAAAGTTAAGTACTGCTTTATAGAATTTGTACTTAGTTGTAATTTTTAATTTACATTTTTACTGTGGGTTGCAGTCTAAAAAGTTTGAAGAAAAAAAAAAGGGGGTATATATGTTACTTAGGCAAATACTAACACACAACAGTTTCTCAACAAACTTGTTGACTCTGCTTTATTCCAAACATTAGTCATAAAACAGTGTTTGCTAAACTCATCTTATAATAAGAATTACCCAGTGTCATTTCCACATTTCTACACTTCTTACCCAGAGATTCTGATGTTGGAGAAATTCTGTCATGAAAGAGGCAATAATTCACCATTAGGGAGGGAATTTGTTGAAAGCAAATCTGTTCTCCTGTCTGTATCTATTTTTATTTGGGGTACCAAGTCTGATCCACACAGGCACCTTGTACAGTATATCCAGCTATTTGAGTGGCTAACATTCATTCAGACAGGCACTCATTCAGCAAATCTTTGTTCACCATGTTGCACATGCAGGGCAATGGGGGCATTATTGAATACAAGGCATGGTTCTGGCATCTGAGTAGTGTAGATCCATTTTAGAATTAGGGTGGGTGTCCACTGAGGATCAGAAGATCTGAAGCCAAAAATAAAATGGAGCTTTGAATGTACATATATGATATAAATTTGAGGGTAGTCTGCCATTCAAATGTTCAGAGGATTAAAATTTAGTAAAATTGGCCCAGCCGGTGTGGCTCAGTGGTTGAGCATCGACCCATGCTCCAAGAGGTCACTGGTTTGATTCCCGGTCAGGGTACATGCCCAGGTTGTGGGCCCAACTCCCAGTAGGGGGCATGCAGGAGGCAGCTAATCAATGTTCTCTCTCATTGATGTTTCCATCTCTCTTTCCCTCTCCCTTCCTCTCTAAAAATCAATAAAGAAAAAAAAAATTCTTTTAATTAGTAAAATTGAAATGGCCAGCATATATCTAAGCACTTCTCTCTAATTAATACTGACCAAATATAGAAGAGCTGAGAAGCAGTAGCCAACAGCTGAGGAGAACCCAGTATTAGGGCAGGAAATGGCAAAGAAGAAGATAAATATCAAAAGTGAAATTATAGCCCTGGCCAGTTTGCCTCACCAGTTAGAGCATCAGCCCGCAGACCAGAGAGTCCCAGGTTCAGATTCCGCTAAGGGCACATAACTTGGTTGCAGTTTGTCCCCAGCCCCTGTTGGAGTCGTGTGGGTGGCAGCCACTTGATGTGTCTCCCTCACATTGATGTTTCTCTCTCTCTCTCTTTCTCCCTCTCTCCTTCCCGCTCTATCTGAAGATAAATGAAAAAAAAAAAAAAAAAAAGTCCTCAGGTAAGGATGAAAAAAGTGAAATTATATAGAGACCTGGAAAACTTGCCCCCAGTCTCACTGGCACCAACCAGATCCAATCTATTAACATCTCTCACCTGTATTACTGCAGGAACTTCTAAGTGGTCTTTCTGCTCTGGTCATTACCCCCCTAAAGTCTCTTTCCAACACCCAGGCCTGAGTGACCCCATTAAAACATTAGTCAAATTATGACTTCTTTGCTCAAAACCCTGCTGGCTTCCCATTTCACTGCTGGAAGACGCCTAACCTACAAAGCCCTACGTGATCTGCTCACTTTGGCATGCTCTTGCCCTTCCTCTTACCAGCCACACTAGCTTCTTAGACGTGCCTTAAAATGCCAGGTGGCTCCCTCCCCAGGTCCTTTTCACTTTGTTACCTTTTCCTGCATGGTTGATCCCTTCACAACCTTTAGGTCTTCACTCAAGCTCACCTTCCTAACCACTTTATCTAAACTGTAACTTCAACCCCTTCCCAAGTTCACACTTCAGATAACACTTCCATGTTTTGTTTTTTCTTTTCAGCATGTATCATTACACATAATCTATCTTACTTAACTCTTTTTTTTTTATTACTCAGCTTACTACCAAGTGCATTCTATAAGGACATGGATCATTGTCTGTTTTGTTCTACCCTGTATTTTTAGCAACTAGGTCAGTGCCTGACACAATAGATGCTTATTAAATATTTGGTGGAAAAATGAATGGAGAATACATAAGAAAGCTTCATGCTCTGACTCTAACTATCATTTATTAGCAAGAAGTCAAGAGATTCCCCTACAAAGTAGCTCCCACCCCCGGGGTCCAGCTCTACTGACCAATGTGCCCTCTGCAATCTTGGCCAGGCCTCACAGACAGCTATATTGGGGTCCAACCCTGCTCATCAACAAGCCCACAGTAGTCATGGCTGGGCCTCACAGCTGGTGGGCCTGGGGGCCAATCCTAACCACCACCATGCCCACACAATTGTGGCTTAACAATAACAGGAGGGTGCAATCCACACAGCGGACACCCCTAGAGCATCTGGCTTTGATGACAAGGGGAGACTGTGCCACTGGGTCCCACAGGACACTTTCTACATAAGGCTATTCTTTCAAGACCAGGAGATGAGCTGATCTATCCAATACGTAGAAACAAACACAGAGAGCTAAGCAAAATAATAAGAAGAAAGTGTATGCTCCAAACAAAAGAATAAGACAAAAACTCCAAAAAAAGAACTGAACAAACTGGAGATAAGCAGTCTACCAGATAAAGCAGTCAAAAGTAATGGTTATAAAGGTGTTCATTGAACTCGAAAGAATGGATGAGCATAGTGAGAACTTCAAAAAAGAAATAGAATGATACATCTGATAAAAGGCTAATATCCAAAGCATATAAAGAGCTTATTCAACTCAACATAAAAAAAAAATTCAAAAATGGGCAGAGGACCTGAATAAGTATTTCTCCAAAGAAAACATATAGATTGTCAACAGACACAAAAATATGTTTAGCATCACTAATCACCAGGACAATCACAATGAGATATCACCTCACACGTCAGAATGGCTATTATCAAAGACAACAAATAACAATTGTTGATGAGGATGTGGAGAAAAGGGAACACTTGTGCATTGTTGGTGGGACTGTAAATTGGTGCAGCAACCATGGAAATCACTATGGATGTTCCTCAAAAAATTTCAGATAGAACTACCATACAATCTAGCAATTCCTCTTCTAGAATTTATCCAAAGAAAACACACACACTAGTTGGAAAAGATAATGTGCATCCCTATATTCATTGCAGCATTATTTACAATAGCCAAAATACTGAAGCAACCTAAGTGTCCATAAGAGATGAGTGGCAAGAAAGAAGTGGTATATGTATACAATGTAATATTACTCAGCCATGATGAAAAGAATGAGCCTGGCCGGTGTGGCTCAGTGGACTGAGCACTGGACTGAGAGGTCCCAGTTCGAATCCCAGTCAGGGCACATGCCTGGATTGCAGGCTTGATCCCCAGTAGGAGGTGTGCAGGGGCAGCCGACTGATGTTTCTCACATCAATGTTTCTATCTCTTTCTCCCTTCCTCTCTCTCTAAAAAAATCCATAAAAAACCTATTTTAAAAAATGAAGAATGAACATAACAGTCTGAGGAATGGGATAGTCCCAGAGACGTGGAAGTGGGGTACAGACTGACAATCCCCAGAAGAGGGGGTGGGGGGGGCAAACGACAGAACTTATATGCATGTATGTATGAACAATGAGCATGGACCACAAAACTGGGGACAGGGTGGGGAGGGGGGGAAGGGGGGAATCAGTGGTGGGAAAAGGAGAAACATCTGTAACAAAAATAAATTAATTAACTAAATTTAAAACAATGAAATCTTACCATTTGTGAAACATGGATGGGCCTAGAGGGCATTATGCTAAGTGAAATATGTCAATGATAAATAGAATATGATTTTACATATATGTGAAATCTAAAAACAAAACAGAAATAGACTCATAGACATAGAGAACAAACTGATGATTGCCAGAGGGATGTGGACAGGAGGATGGGTGAAAAAGGTGAAAGGAATCAAAAGGTATAAACTTACAGTTATAAAATAAATAACTTATGGGGATGTAATGTACAGCATAGATAATATAGTCAGTAACAACATAATAACTGTGGATGGTGACAAATGGTTAATAGACTTATTGTGATGATTACTTGGTAAGGTATATAAATGTCAAATCATTATGTTGTACATCTGAAACTAATATAATATTGTATGCCAACTATATTTGAATGAAAAAGAAAAACAGAAAAGATGTAAGAAAAAGGAATGGTGAGGTTATACTGTGTAAAACATGCAATGCTAGTATTTATTTAATTTCTTACCTTTTTAAAAAGAAAAATAGATTTTACTTGTCTGCAACATACTAATTATTTATGGTTCACATTATTTATTTGGGGAGATTCTGAAAAGATTTAGAGTGGAACAGACCAGATTTAAAAGCTGCCTTTACAGGCACTTAATAGTTGGGTGACATTAGGCAAGTTATTTTTGTTTCCTAAACTTCAGTTTCCCTCATCTGTACAATAATGATGATTACAATGCTCACATCATAGGTCACTGGGAAGTGCTTTGAAGAATAAGTGCTCGGCTACTGGTGTAGTCCATGGCTTGTAGTAAGAGCTTGACAAATGATAGCCATTATTGGTATTGTTTGTTGTTTGGTTTTATTCTTTATTAATTAACTTCTTGTATTAATTTTTAAAGATTTGAAATAAATAGCCTCAGTAGATATTGTAAATTCAATATACTGAGTAGATTTAGGTATTATAGACCCGATGTACTGAGTCGGCTCACAACCATTTGAAGCCATCATTCAGGGGCCCAGTGAGGGGACTAGTATCTTATTAACCTCCTGAAAGATACGTATTCAACTGGAACCCAGAGAGGAACCATCCCTGATGCATGAGCCATAGGTATTACACAGACTGTCCAAAACTCTGATTCATGATTCCAAGACCTGCCTACAACAAATAATGTGTTTATTAAAAGCACCAATATGTGGGATGCATCATGGATTCTAGCAAAGAGTAGGCATCAGCAGCATAAGGAGATAGAATTTCTGAAAGTTTCCCTTTCAAACAATAAATCAAGTATTTTAAAGTAAAAAAAAATGAAGAAAACAGTATATAGTTCCTGTCCTCAAAGTACTTGCAATCTAGTTGGGATGAGGGCAATACCAAAGCCTAATAAAAAGTAGCTAGCAATGTAAGATAAATATGTAAGTGATGTCATAAGGCAATATAAGATTTATTGCCATGAATGATGGAGAAATTACACTCACTAAATCAAAGGAGAGATAAAGTAGTTAGTGTGGTTAGGTCAAGTTCTTGGAAAACAGACACCCTGTGCTGCTTCTGAAAGGAAGGATAGAATTTAGACAAGCATGTCCATGCAGAGAAGGGATCTCCATTGCAGGAAACAATTCTAGCAAATTCTCACAGGCAGAAAAGAGTGGGGTGTATAGAAAAGAGGAACTTCACTGAATAAACTCAGTAGAAATGAGCATGATGAATGTCTGAATTCTACACTGTTTAAGCATGCAACAAATTGTTTTAGTCTGAATTATTGATTTCCTCTGACCTAGCTCTACAACCTGGCTGTGCAGATCCAAAAGAGAATATGACTGAGTGCAAGTGGTTTGTGATTGCCAAGTCCAGCACTCAAACCCAAGCCCATGTGACCTCAAAGCCTGGGAAGAAGCTGAGTAAGTAATAAAGAGAAATCTGGGGCACAGTGAATGTAACATTTAACAAGTATTTATTGAGCACTTCCTATGTATCTGCATTGTTCTTGATGCTGATAATGTAGACGTAAACATAGCAAACTGAAATCCTGACTTCTATGTAGTTTACATGATACCATATGTGCATGTGTGGTAGTGATGGGAGTGGCAGAAGAGGGGACGTTTATCTGAAAATGTTTCTTGCTAATTACAGATATCTTTTAATTGGGCTCAATTCCTAGAATTTCTTAACACTATTCTTACTGAAGCCAACTTTGAAGTCTCTCCCTACTTAGTGGCCTCAACTTTATCAATTATGAGCTAAACTGACTACTTACTACATTCTAAGGACATTTTTCACAGTGTTCACATGCCTTATATCACATAATTCTTATAATAACTGAAAGCTATTATGTATCCCTAGTATATAGATAAAAATCCTGAATTAAGAAAGTTTCTTGTGCAAAAAAATGTTTCTATGGAATAATGGGGAAGATAGACCAAATATAGTTCTTTTGGAATTGCAAGAATCCATGCTTTAAAAACATTCTGCTACATTCTTTTTCCAAAATCTTCTTATATTTATCCCCAAGGAATTTCAAAACTAAAAGGAGAATTCTTAAAATCTATAGGGTAGGCAGCAGGCTTTACTAGAATAAGCCAGTAAATCAGAGATCAAAAGACCTATACCAAATCTGCTTCTGACACACTCTTTGCCTTAGTTTCCTTATCTGTGAAATGGGTGTAATACTTGGCATTCGTATTTCAGATATTGTGGATTTGTGAGTGTATATGGGTATGTTTACAGTAGCAGAATGAAAGGAGGAAAATAGTGAGATGAGGAACATAAAACTATTTAGAAAAGCAACAGGTATCACTTAGATGTAAGTTAGTATCAATATAAGCACTTTAAAAAAAATAGTCATTTCTGCACACAAAAATGATATGGGCATCTGCTGCAACAAACTTCCTGTATGTTTTACTAAAGAGATACTTTGTGTACAACATATTGTACACCTATATAATGATCACATTATTCTTTTTGTGTGAACAGAATCAGATTAAATTGTTCTAATCAGATTATCTAAAAAGTTAAACTCAAGCCAATATGATATGAATGTTTATCAAATTCAAACAACTTACGCCCTGGCCGGTTTGGCTCAGCAGTTGGAGCGTTGGCCTGGGGTCCAGAGAGACCTGGGTTCAGTTCCCGCTAAGGGCACGTACCTCGGTTGACTAAGTTGTGGTTTGTCCCAGGTCCCGGTTGGGACATGTGGGTGGCAACCACTCGATGTGTCCCTTTCGTGTCGATGTTTCTCTCTCTCTTCCTCTCTCTCCCTCCCACTCTATCTGAACAAAAAATGGAAGACTGTCCTCAAGTGAGGATAAAAATAAAAAAAATTCAAACAACTTAGAGTTAATAAGAAAACAAAGAACATATATAATACCCCCCTGGTTAGACATTTTAATCTATTTTCCTTCTGTGGAAATCCCTCCTAGAAATAGGTGGAAAAGTAAGACAGTTTCTAAAGAGTTAAATTGTGATGATTGCTCAGATAGTTCTCACAGTATTGGCTTTACCTTGCATTTATTTGTTTGACCTTATTATTTCACTGTCCAGTCTTCTAAGACCTTGTGCTCCATTTCAAACTATTTGCAAGTCTTCAAAGTGTTCTTCTTAACTCCATGCTTTTGTCCTTCTCTCTACCAGGCAGACCTTCCTCACTCCAGGCTGCCTGGCAAAACTCCATTAACTATCAAAATTCAACTCAGAGGTGACTTCACCATAAAACCTTTCTTGACCAGTCCATGTAAAATTAGCCAGTGTTCTGTTTTGTGTTGTCCTTACAATGTCTTCTGTAGATGTTCATTACTGGTACTGTAATACCTCACACCATTTACTTGTTTATAGGTCTGCGTCCTTTCCAAGTTGGAAGCTTCTTGAAAGCAAGGGTTGTTTTCTACTGACCTTAATTTCCCAGACTCTAGCATAGGGCATAAATCATAGTTGTCCTTCAAATTATTTTTGATAGATAAATGAATAAATGATGATCATGAGTCACATTCTGATATCTGTAAATATATGCATGTTCACATATATATACATACATATTCATTCCAAATTTAATGTCTTCGTTGTTACAAATATATATATGAAAACACTCTACTCTCAAAAAATCCTTTTGACAGCACTATATCATAAAGGTCCAACTAACAAAACAATCATTCTAGGATAAAAGATTGTGAGTGCAAAAATAAATAAATAAATAAAAAATAAGGAGTTGTTTCTATCCTTTGAATTATAATCATCTGAAAGTTTTGGGTCACTATAACACTAATCATGTTAAATCATGGCAACATGAGAAGCTACACACTGTATAAGAGACTGTATCAGATCCTAGCAAATGAGTAATTCTGGGCATAATAAAAACAAAATCAAATGTTTTAAAAATATAACATAAAATAAAACAAACATAAAAACATCACATAAGATTTTATTGTGAAAACTTGGTAAAATATCAGACCATGTAATTACAAACTCTTTTGCAAAACTTGATATCTCATAAGAAAAAGATAAACTTAATGAAAAATTATAACATTTGAAAAAAAGTACAAAAAGTAATTATTGAAAGGGTGTAAGCATACTTAAAATTGAAGTTAACCTACTCAAAGCAAGGTTACACATGCTTTATGTGGTAATATACATGGTCGGAGTTTCCATTGATTAATATATAGAAATGTTTATCTCTTTCAGTACAGGTTAGCCAAAGTACTAAGAATTTATTATCCAAAGTCATCCAAATTGAGATATTATTGGTATAAGACTTCATTCCTTTGCTTATGAATATAAGTGACAAAAATTTAAGCTAACCCCACAAAGCTACTAGTCCTAATAGTAAAAGAGTAAAAAGAGTAAAAAGGGACTTTCTCAAAACCCATATCAAAGGAACTGTGGACTCAGGTTTTTATGTACTTCTGAAATATAACAATGAAATAGTAAGACAATTATCTCTTGATCTAAATTATTTATATCCCCTCGGAGGGGGGTGAGGGGGAAAGCACTTTTCTCTTTCAAAAAAATGAGGGAAAACATTTACAATTCATTGAGATTACAAACCAGTGCATTACATACCCATAATTTGAAACAAGAGACAATGATGGAGAAATTCCAGTTAATATTTGGGCACTCTCTCTAGGTTTTTCAATATCTCTTTTGATAGTTTACTGTATCATATGTATGGGGGGGGGGCGCGGAATTGACTGTTGAATTTAATCTTAAAAGTGGTAAAAAGTAAATTCTGCAGAAGTCTGCAAGATGATCCACAGAAATGCTTCCCAGCTGTGGTTGTAATAGAACTGGTCATTGAAACTTAAATACTACCTGTTTGAAATTCAGATAGAAAACAAAAAGGCTTACAAAAGAGTGAGCAGCAGGGAGATCCTTAATAAGACTTGTAAACACAGAAACTAAAACTTTAGTACCCAGACATATTAAAAGGCTCCCCCAGTAAAATGAAATGGGGCAACACTTTACATTGATACATGTTTAAGATCTTACTTGAGGTATGAAGTCTTAACTGCCCTTTAAATTTTTTTTCTCTTGAAAAGCAATCACTTTCCTCTTGAACTTCCTTCAAAAATACAAGTTCCAAATGCTCACAGGATGTAATGCACTTTAAATTATGCTCCTGGAATTCCACAGCTGGCCTGACGGGCTGAGTGCTCAAAGGGCAGTGTCAGAAAACCTCTCCAGTAATATTGCCGTCCTTCCTGACAAGGGGTAAATCTCCTAAACTTAGGCTCAACTTCAGAGGCTCATTAGCTACAGCAAGTGAATGTCAGCGGGGTGATAACGCCGGGCAGCAGCACCCGTGCAGCCAAAGCAAACAGAGCTGAGGATGCGTATGCTCAGTATCACCAACTTCCCATGGTAATGATGTGTTTATATGAACAGGGTGATCAGCTATCCCACAGATCACATCCTAATGCCATTACAGCCCCTATATTTCATCCCCATCTCCAAACAATTCAGCTGCACACACGCAGGCAGCTCACAGCACTTTTTTGAAAGACTTGAAATCCTCATCTAAAGCATGCTCTATAGCTTTTTACCCTCGCTGATTTATTGGTTCTGGCCTACCTACATAATTTTCACCTTTTCCTCCCCCCACTCCAGCCCCCAAGTGTGAGCGTGAACCTGAATTACAAACAGTTAAACCTGAAGGTCACTTCACAGCAGCGTTCCAACATGCTCCCCCAGCGAGGCTGCACGGCGACAATAAAACAAAACCCTTGCAACCACCTGTAATAATCTGCCTGCTCAGCCAGCAATCCGAAAAGTCCTGAAGCCACACAAGGTAGACATTTTCTGCAGCTGGTTTAACATGAATATTGTGCCCAGTTGTCGGCTCGCCTCCTCTTACCTTCACGTTAGTCCGGAGTGCACAGTAACATGCAAAGAACATTGCAGTAAATAAGAAGCATATGGACCGGTATTCAGCTTCTCAGCACAGCGCAAGCCCCACACACTCGGTCCTGGGCATGTGCTACTAAGGAGCATCCGTTCCCTCTGTCAGTTTGAAAATGCATTGATCTCTGTTTTCTCTGACTACAAAACGACATGTCTTGAAGGCACTGAGGGAGAGCTCAAAATCTCTTCATTAGCTATATATAGCATTGTGCCCAGTAATTTCAATTAGCTGAGAATTCAGCATCTGAAAGTTAAGACTTCAGTTGCTTTTCCTTCTAGCATTTTAAATCACTGGGTTTAAAAAAAAAAAAAAAAACGGGAGGGGAGAATGAGCTCACCCAGGAGGGATGGGGGAGAAGGTGAAGAACTGAAATTTAACCAATGAGTTACTTATGTTTCTGGAGAGCTCTCTGTTATCCTATTAGATACTTTACACTGGGATTGCATTCGGCAGACCGTAAATGAACAGGAGACCCGTTTCCCTGTGGAGGTTTAATATGGGCTCTGCACTACAGTCCAGGCTATTCTGATGCAGCGCCCTGTTTGGCAAATACTACAAATCACTGCAAACACCTCTCATTCTGTTTTTCAGTGTGAAATAGAACCGAGACCAAAGCATCACTGTCTCACAAAGTCCCCTAAAATGTAAACTGGGTTCCCCTGGGGTGATCTGCAGTTATATGGCTCAGAAGTACCACCTCCTCTTACTTCCCTGTCCTGTGATATCTGTTCACACCTCCTTAGGGTATCTAAAGTTGCTAGGCTCACGAATAAAACGATGCATCCAATTTTCCAAAACTAAGCTTTATTAGTAAATGACAATCAATAGTACAGGATGAGTTCAGAATAAAGACGGAAGATTCCAGAGGATAACATAACCACAGATTCAGTAGCTACTGCTGCTGAATGTAATGTGTTCAGCTGACTCTGGAAGGGAGAGAGCAAGAGAGAAAAATAAAAGCTTCTGCCCCCATGAATCCATAAGGGGAAAAAAATAAATAAATAAAACATCATCAGATCCTACTCTCTGTTGTCATTCCTGTCAGGCACCGGATGCTGCAAATTAACTCAATTTTTACGGAGCCAGAGGACAAAACTCCAATTTAACGTTCTAAACTCTTATTTCCAGCCTTAGGAAGCCCTAATACTCAGCTAGAATTCTAAAGCTATCTGACGAAATGCAAGCAGAAATGAACAGTTCTCACTGCAGCAAAAATAGTGGGAGGAAAAAGAGTGGTTGTCTTTGCCACGATGCTTCCCATCAGCTTACAGCAACAGGGAAGATCAGCAGAACTCACCAGAAAAAGCTGCAGTGACTTTTAGGATTTTTCTTTAATGTGTTTTGCATAAGCCACCCCCACTCTGGAGCCTGCAGTGGTGCTGAGGTACCGGCAGAGCTACCGGGCATTTCTCCTGGGCAATGAGGTGAAGCAGCTTCAGAAGCAAGCAAGGGGTTTAAGTGAGAGAAATTAAAGGAAGAAGAAAGGCAGGATTTTCTAATTCTCTCTTAATGACAAGCATTCAGAAAGTGTCGTCAGTTCTGACTAAATATCTATTTTGGGCTGTCATTGTTTGTGCCTTATTTTAGGAAGGAAAAAGGCAATCTTGTATTAAGCTGGAGATTCTTTAGCAATCATGAAAGGAGGCAGCTATTTAATTTGATTCCCAGTTCTGTCTGTCATAAAAGTCTAGGTAATTACAAACTGTAAGCACTTGTAACACAACCAGTGACTTCCAGGGCATTAAAAACCCCGACATGGATGCCCAGCACTCATCATTCCACAAGTTTTACTAATGGCTTTCAAAGGCAGAACCCAGAATTTCCGTTAACACTTTCCCCATCTGAGGTCATAGCAGGTCACATTTCCTGCAGCTCTTCCCAATAAATAAACCCAAACACAGCGACTCAATGGCATGATAATCATAGGAAGATTTTTATATGCCTGTCTTTATTGGAGGTTCAGAGGATTTTTAAAAATAAGTTTTTAACCTGTGAATAAGTATGAATATTTTTCCATTAGGAATTGTGGGGGGTAAGCAACTTTATATCTTTTTAATTATGATTTTAAGAGATCCTGGGGTATTGGGACAGCCCAGGAGAGAGAGAGAGAGAGAGAGAGAGAGAGAGAGAGAGAGAGAGAGAGAACGTGCTGGAAAATGTAACAAACCTTAGAACAGTTCACAGATAAAGTTATAGGTGGAAAAGCACATGCAGGTTTTCCTGGAAGGCAATCCCGGAGGACTTCTCCTGAGAGGACTTCATTGTGTAAATGTGTGTACATTATAAAGAAAGGTTCTTAAACTTGCAGATGCACTTAAACTCTCATATACACCTAACCATCCCACTGCATCCCAGTACAGACATGGACTATACCTATAGATTTACTGCCTAGTTTTTGTAAGTGTACCAGGATAGCTGACGTACTGTTATGCTACAGGTGCAGAAAATGAGGCATTAACTACAATGACAATGTCCCACTAAAAAGTATTTCCTATTTTTAGGCAAAGGCTTTCACAGGTCAGTGTACATGCTAAAGGAATAACATCTGCTACTGTAGAAGGAAATTATAAATGACTACATATATTTGGAGGCAGCATAGTAAATCTAAGCTCTAACTCTCACAAGCAAGTAGTACTGGAAAATTACTTTCATGTTAGATCCTTTCTTTTACCATTTGTTTAATAGAGATTTATAAAATGGGAATAATACTTAGCATATACTGTCATTGAGAAGATAAAAGATGAACCCTATTATCAAAATAGTCCAAATAGATCAAAGATTTAAGTATAAAAATTGAAACCATAAACATATTAGAAGAAAATAGATTTGGTCTTGGTGTATATAATATTGGAGTGGAGAAGGCTGAGCTATATTAGAAAAGAAACAGCTATGACTATATAAAATAAAATTAAAAAAAACTTCTGCTTAGCTAAATTATATACAATGACAATCTGGGAAAATATTTGCAATGTATTTCATGGAAAATTTCCTTAAAATACAAAGAATTTTCATAAACTGATAAAAAGTATAAAACTGAATTTTATAAAAGCAAAGAACATAAAGCAATTCACAGAAAGACCACAGAACACATTAAAAATGCTCCACCTCATTCATATTTAGGGAAAAGCATAAAAATTAGAAAAGACTTTTAAAATTAATATAACAAGTACTAGTGAGAATGCATTAATTGGTGAAAACTTTTTGGAATGTAATTTATAAACTATTATGAAAGGAACTTTCTCTTTGATGTAGTTATTCAAACTTCAACATCCACGAATTAATCCTAGGTATAGATATGGATATAGGTATAGGTTTAGATATAGATACATATACAAGGACATATATATTTTTATATATACATATATATTATAAATATCCATTAGTGCAATATTTGTAAGATTACAGTTTTTTTTTATGCTACTGAATACTATGCAGTTATTAAAAACATATAAGGTACATATTCTTATATGGAAAGATGTCCAAGTTATAACGTTAAATGAAAAAATAAGATTGATAAAAAGTTTGTATAGTATGCCTATATTTATGTATATGTATATATAATTGTAGTAGGGGTGTGTGTGTGTGTGTGTGTGTGTGTGCATGTGTGTTTGTAAACTTTTGATACCATTGGTCATTGGGGATTGAAACTTGTTTTAGGAAGAGAAGTTAGATACTACCTTACATTATTCATTTTATACTCTTCTGTATACTACAGTGGCCTCTAATGAACTATTTATCCAACTGTCCTCTCTCAGTGAATGAGAGGAATAAAGACACAGGAAGGGATGAAATTCTAGGACCTATGAGGGGATTTGCCTATTATTGTTCTCACTGAGCACAGGTAGGGGGATGATCATGACATAAGGGGTCAGAATCTATCTTTACCTGAATTCACCTTAGTTCCTGAGTGCCTCTTATAATGTAGACATCTCCCTGGAATGTAAGTAATTCTAGTGTGTGATACATTTTTTTCTTAAAGCATGGCCCTTAAACACAAGCCAACTACTTTATTTAGATCTGAAGAGAAAAAGTGGCTATCAAGTAAACTTGCCTCAAGTCAAATTTTACCTACTGCACTGAGTTTAGAACCTGACGTCTACATATATTTCCTATTTCTTTTTCTTTATTATTTAACTGAATGTATTGGGGTGACATTGGTTAATAAAATTATATAGGCTTCAGATGTACAATTCTATAATACATCATCTGTATATTGTAGTGTGTTCACACCCTATGTCAAATCCTTTCCATCACCATTTATCCTCCCTCCACCTTCTTCTAACTCCACTCATCCCACTGATTTCTTTTTTTACAATAAACCTTGCTATAGAATGAATGTATTCCCTCCCTCAAGTTCATGTTGAAACCTAATCCCCAATGTAAAATTTGTAGGTGCAGCATTTGAGAGGTGATGAGGTGTTATGAATGGGTTTAGTGTCCTCATATAGGACACCCCAGCCCTTCCACCACTTGAGGACACATTGGACAGGCGGCTGTTTATGAACCAGGAGCCCGACTCTCACCAGACACTGAATTGGCCCTGCACCTTGATTTTGGACTTGCAGGCTCCAGAATAGTGAGAAATAAACTTCTATTGTTTATAAGCCACCCCATCTATAGTATTTTGTTACAGCAGCCTAAACAGACTAAGACAAGCATGTAATACTTTTTAGAATATAACCTTGTTTTTATACAAAAATTTTAAATATTAAAGCAATATGCAGTTATAATTAGCTAATAATACAACAATAATAACAGCAACAATGTCTGTTAACAGGAACACATAATTCATATTTCTGTACATTTTCCTCATCTATAAAACAAGGAGGTTGAACTATCTAGTCCTTTCTTATAGGAAGAAAAACTTTAGTAGGTTTCCTTGCTTCTTGTGTTGTTTTATTTAGCTGGGACACAGACGATGTGTTTAAATGTTAAGGATCTTTTATCTTCCAGACCAATTAAATAAACATCCCTGGCAGTGAAACCCAGGCATCAGTATTTTATAAAGCTCTTCAGGTAAGTCCATTGTGCAGCTAGAATAACAATTACTTAGGGGGCAGGGGGGGAAGTCAGCAAACTGATACTGTAAGGTCCAGATAGAAAATGGTTTAGGCCTGCCAGCAATACAATCACTGTCACAACAACTCAACTCTATTACAGCTACTCAACTTTGATGTTACAGTGAGAAAGCAAACATAGACATTATGTCATGTGTTCCAACTTTACTTTATTCATATACATTAAAATTTAAATTTCGTATACTGTTCACATGTCAGGAAATATTATGCTTTTGATTTTCTTCAACCATTTAAAAATGTAAAAAATATTTCTTAGCTTGTGGTGTGCCAACCCCTGCTCTAGAATCTCTAGCAGTGGTTCTCAGCTTGGTCTTTGGGCTAGCAGCATCAGCAAACACTGGGAATTTGTTTAAAAAGAAATTTATCAGGTCACCCTCCAGACTTCCCAAATCAGAAAACCCAGGTATGTGGCTCTGGAATCTGTGTTAACAAGCCCCACAGGTGTTCGTGTAAACCAAAGTTTAAGAACCACTGCTACAAAGGAAAACTAATAGCAAAGACTCCTGCAGTATAGGAATAGATGGACTCCAGAGCATAGGTAGGAGAATTACCCTTAGAGGAAAGAGAGTACAGAAAATAAAATGACTACAGGTGCAAATGAGATCATTCTAAAGCGGAGACTGTGAAGATTAATAAACAGAAACCTCATTTAAATTGGAGTTGGAAGGGCTGGTAGGGGGAGGTCTCGTGTCCTGCTACTCATTATCAATTACCCCAACAGGAAGAGATATAATTTCATCTCCAACAGGATAATGGTTTTCTACTCTACTATGCCAGCAGGAAGACGGAGGATCTTTTCCTCTCCTGGAAACCACTCAGCCAATGAAATACTGTCACAACTCGGCCAATGAAAAGCCACTACACTTTGAACTCTCGGTCTCCTCCAATGAACTCTTTCTTTACAACAGTCACTGTGAACTCCCTACAGTCATGTGCAACTTAAGGATGGGAATATGTCCAGAGAAATGTTCTGTTAGGTGATTTCATCATTGTGTGAACATCCCAGCATGCACTTATACAAACCTAGATGGTATGGCCTACTACACATCTAACCCACATGGTTCAGCCTTTTGCTGCCAGGCTGGAAACCTGTACAGCACGTTACTGTACAAAATAACACAAGATTAAATCAAACACAAGAGAAAATGATGCAATAGAGACAGTAAACATGAGGTATATGAGGCTCTTCCCGACGTAACCCACCATACTGTTTCACAGCAAACCATTTTTATAAGTAGAAAGAGTACACTCTAAAATAATGACAAAAGTGTAGTATAGTAAATACACAAACCAGCAGCAGTCATTTATTGTCAAGTATTATATACTATCACATAACTGTTTTTGCTATCCTTTTATACAGCCGGTGGTGCAGTAGGTTTGTTTACAGCAACATCACCACAAACACGAGTAATGCATTGTGCTATAACTGTTTGATGGTTGTGATGTCACTTGGCACCAGGAATTTTTCAGCTCCACTGTACCCTTATTGGACCACCATCATATATTCAGGCCATAGCTGACCAAAACATCGTTATGGGGCTCATGAATATAAACAAAGATTCCTTTCCTTGATTATCTAAACTTGTGTGGGGTTCACCATCAGACTGCATGTCCTGAACTGCAATTCTTTGGTTTTCCTGAATAAAACCGTTTTGTTGTGGAAATCTCTGGCTATTTGTTTAAGGTAAAAAAGGCGCAAGACTCTGAGATGAATGCCAATTGAGCAAGGAGCTGTATAACACCTTAGAACTTAGAATCTTAGGCTTTGGAGAAAATCAACAACTTAAGTTTCAGTTCCTCCTCTGCCACTTCCAGCTGTGTGACGTTGGGCAAGTTACATAACCTCTTTCTGCCATGGAGTATTCCTCGGTAAAATAAAGCTAACAGTCCCACTTCACAGGGATGTTGTAAAGACTAAAACAAATAAGGTATGCAAATTGCTTGGCCTACTGTTTAGTACATAGGAAATTTAATCAGGGGTAGTTTTTAGAGTAAAGAAAATTGAAATGATAGAGGTAAAGAGACAGATAAAACTATGTTATCATCCCTCTTGATTAACTTCTAAATACCTACAAGATGGCCTGAAAGGATTTGAAGACCTTGTAGGACTTCCCTATGATTACCAATCAGGCTTGAAGAGAAATACATCTTAGGAAGTTTGTCTCATAATCCCTGACGTGCTTTAATATCACTGGAATTTTTTGCACCCTCCTTGAAGTTTTATTGAGATAATAATAACTGATTTACAAAGTTCAAAGCATTTCAGAGCTTCTCAGGATTTTTCACCACAGAATCCCTAAAGGCAGAAGAGTGCATTTATTATCCTTGGAGTTATAGGAACAAAATGGGATGTCTTTAATGTCACATTTGTTATTTTAAAATTCATGTTAATATCAATTTCAAGTTGGCAATGTCTCTTTATTTGTTATAAAGTAATGTTTTATATTACTTTCTGACCACCAGATTTAATAAGCCAAGAAGGCTGTTTAATGTTTATCTCATGGCTTTGAGTACCCTCTGATATATATACTACTGCATGTGCCTAGGGTACCCTTGCCTCAGTTCCAAAGTGTATATTGATCCATTTGTTTTTTGATCCTCACATCCGCCTTGAAGATATTGTCATCAAGACTTTGTATCCAGTGAGGAAAAACAGCACAGTGATTAAATGAATTGTTCAGATTTGTACAGAAACTAGAGGTAGATCTCCAACACTACATCTTCCAATTCTAAAGCTCCAAGCAAATTTCTCAAGATCCCAGTGTCTAGACAGTGATACTTAATTATTTCAGATATAACACTCCATTTATATACAAATATTTTAAAGTCTTATTTATTGCCATGATAAACATTAAGAAATATAACCTACTTTTATATAGAATTTTAAAATTCAATATTGTATAAAGTAGAAATAAGTAAAAGAGTTGAAATTTTTAAATTTTTATTGATTGATTGTAGAGAAACAGAGGAAGGGTAGAGAGGGGGAGAGAGAGAGAAAGAGAGAGAGAGAAAGAGCGAGAGAGAGAGATTTGTTATTCCACTTAATTATGTATTCATTTGTTGCTTCTTGCATGTGCCAACCGGAGATTGGACCCACAACCTTAGAATATCAAGACAGCACTCTAACCAACTGAACTATGTGGCCAGGGAAGAGTTGACTTTTTTAAAAAAGAGTACTTTAATTTAAATGTTCAAACAAAACTCCACCAATTGCATGATTACATGGTCAGGTTCTTACACCTACATATATAGACAGACACAGCATATTGAATTGATTACTGAAACATCTCAAGCAGCATTGCTATCAGTGACATAATATTCTGGACTGGTGAAAACTCTTGATAAAGTTCTAAGCAAAACAATGGACAATAATGCCACATATGACAGGAAAGTTGCATGCTTGAAATTTTCAGTGTCTATCAAGGCCATGCAAGAGATGCTCTTGTGTTAAATATATAAAATGGAGTTAGATTATGGGCTCAGGGAATTTTATTTAGATTTCTAATATAAAGGAATGTTCAGTTAGATATTTTAATGTCTGGGATGAAGCACAATTCTTTACTGTGCGGAGCTGTCTTCTACTGCCTTTTACCTCCCTTCCAGCTGTCGTCCACTCCTTGCCAGCAGTACATGCCCCACATTGCTGTTATAACCAAAAACACCCTCACAGTTTTTTAAATTGCCAGTTAAGCATCCACGAAGGGCATACACTGACATTGTTGAGAACTACCTAAACATACAGCCTGCGAATAAAAGTGAGTTTAGGAAAACATAGTTGCAAAGATCCCTTAAATTCCCCACCAGAATTACTGAACACACTGCACAGTCTTTAAGAGCTTCTACATGCATAGATTTTTGGAGTGTAAAATGCCTACTCTTTTTTTAATTTCAAGAGAAAGAAAAATCTAAGAATGCTGAGCTTCCAAATAATCACAGATTCTAATTTTTAGGAACAGAAAGTGGGATACACATACCTTACACAAAGGATCAAAAAAAAAAAAATAAAAAAATGAGGCTTTGAGAAGACCCATCTCAAAATCCTGTCATCTCTTAAGGATCAGATCAGGACCCATCTTTTTTATTTTTTTAATAGATGATGCACTAGATATATTCACTTTATGTATTGCATAACTTAAAGGAAAATAAGCTACAAAGATGGTAGCATATTTAGATAATGTTTTACAGTTTACAACAAACTGACATATAGTTCCCACAATGCTATAAAAACTATGATATGAATATGGCTAGCATTAGAATTAGCTTCAAATGCAAATTGACTATCATTTGTTGAGTGTTTACTGTATACTCTATGCTTTACATACATTACCTCATTTAATCCTCAAAACAGTCATATGAGATTTCTTAGAAGGCAATATTCCATTGGCTCAGAAAAATCCCTGCTGCACATCAAACCTATTCAAAAAATTCTAAACATACTTCGATGAATTTTCCAATTTACACAATACCACACACACACACACACACACCAGTCTTCTATACATCTGTAACATAGTGTGATGTATTTTTTCATTTTCTAAAAAACATAATAAGGTGCCTGAGGCTTAGGGGTATTGAACTGCTTAGCTGACAGCAAAAGCATGAAGACAACTTAGATCAGGGCCCATCTTATTGTGAGATTTTCTCTGACAACATCAGCCCACACCAACTCCTTTTTTTTGAGTGCCTATGGCATGTATTGTCTACATTGCCCAATTTAGTACTTGATTATACACTGCCTTGTATTCTTCTCTCATTGCTTTTTCTTTAAATGTATCTTATTGTTGAAAGTATTCCAGATTTTCCCCTTTACTCCCCCATTGGGCTCCTCCTCCCTGCTCCTGCCCAGTTTCTGCCTTCCCCACACTATTGTCTGTGTCCATGGGTTATGCATATATGCATATCAGTTTTTTGATTTCTCTCTCTTCCCACTACCCTCCTCCCCCCTTCCCTTCGAGGTTCCTCAGTCTAAAAACCAAGTTGTACTTCTTAATCCCTTCACCTTTTTTGCCCATTCCCCCAACACCCCTCCCATCTGGCACCCAACAAAAAGTTCTCTGTATCTATGAGTTGGTTTCTGTTCTGCTTGTTCATTTTGTTTGTAGATTCAATTGTTGATAAGACATGTATTTATTATATTTTATTGTTCATATTTTTTATCTTCTTCTTCAAGAATACCCTTTAACATTTTATATAAGAGTGGTTTGGTGGTGATGAACTCCTTTAGCTTTAACTTGTCTGGGAAATGCTTTATATGTTCAATTCTAAATGATAGCTTTCAGGATAGAGTAATCTTGGTTGTAGGTCCTTGCTTTTCATCACTTTGAATATTTCCCACCACTCCCTTCTGGCCTGCAAAGTTTCTTTTGAGAAATCAGCTGTCAGTCTTATGGGAGCTTTCTAGCAGGTAGTTAACTGCTTTTAAGTTTCTCTCCTTATCTTTAACTTTTGCATTTTGATTATGATGTGTCTTGATGTGGGCCTATTTGGGACTTTCTGTGCTTCCTGTACTTGTATGTCTGTTTCCTTCACCAAGTTAGGGAAGATCTCTGTCATTATTTTTTTCAAATAGGTTTTCAAATTCTTGCTCTCTCTCTTCTCCTTCTGGAACCCCCATGATGCAAATGTTAGTATGCTTGAAGTTGTCCCAGAGGCTCTTTACACTATCCTTATTATTTTTTTTATTCTTTTTTTTCCCTGATTGGGTGTCTTTTGCTTTCTTATATTCCAAATTGACGGTTTGATTCTAGGCTTCACCTACTCTACTATCAGTTCCCTGTAAACTATTCTTTATTTCAGGTAGTGTATCCTTCATTTCTAACTGGTCCTTTAATACGATCTTGAGGTCCTCATTAAGTTCCTTGAACATCCTTATAACTAGTGTTTTGAACTCTGCATCTGTTAAATTGCTTATCTCCATTTCATTTAGTTCTTTTCTTGGAGTTTTGTTCTTTCTTTCCTTTAGGACATGTTTCTTTGTCTCCTCATTTTGGTTGACTCCCTGTGTTTGTTTCTATGTATTGAGTAGAATTGTTATGTCTCCTAGGCCTCATAGTAGGTGTCCTGTAGGATCCAGTGGCACAGCCCCCCCCCCCCATCACCCAAGCTGGGCCCTCAAGGTGTACCCCTTGTGTGGACCATATATCCTTCTGTTGTAATTAAGTGTTGAATGCTGTTGGCACATCAATGAGAGGGTTTTAACCAGGCTTATCAGTTGCAAGGACTGGCTATGTCCACTGATCACTGAGTTCCGAACTCAGTGATCAGTGGAGGATCAGCTGTGCAGGAGCTCACCACGAAGAGAAAGAGTTACTTCAGCAGGGCTCTGGTACCCACTGAGACCAACCCCTGAGCATGTAACTTGTGGAGGTGGTTGAATGGTGTTGCTCAATGTGGTCTGAGGATGTCCACTGGGTGTTCTGACTCTGAGGAACCATGAGCAGTGCAGGCCAAGTTCAGCCATTGCCTGTGTTCTACCCAGGGCCACCAGGAATTAGTTACAAAGTGATCTGCAGATGACTGCTTCTTGTGCTAGGCTTAAAGGTGCCCAGGCAAAGCCAAGCCATGAACCAAGGCTGGCTGCTTCGAGCGTTGGACCTGGAGCCACTTAGCAAGAGATATAGGGCTTGCTGAGGCCAGATGTTGCATGTTAGAGAGTCATGTTGCTGGAGTCCCAGATATGATGCCCTCTGCCAGACCTGTAGTAGAAGGGCTCACCAAATGAACAACAGCCTCCACCAGCATGTCTGTCCTGGAGAAAGCTGCATCTCCAGCTCTTGCTGAGATGACAAACAGCTCAATACTTCCCTGTATGTCTCTGGTGCCTTTCAAGCTGCCTCCTCCATGCTTGAACCTGGAGGGAGCAAGTCTGAGTAAGTCCATGCATGGGCCTCTTTTTTTTTTTAATCCTCACTCGAGGACATTCCTGTATCTATCCTCAGATAGAGCGGGAGGGAGAGAGGGAGGATGAAAGAGAGAGAAACACATCAAGTGGCCACCACCCACACAACCCCAACTTGGGCCAGAGAGAAACCACAACTGAGGCACATGCCCCTAGCAGGAACCGGACCCAGGTCTCTCTGGCCCACGGGCGGACGCTCTAACTGCTGAGCCAAACTGGCCAGGGCTGTGCATGGGCCTTTTAAGAGAAACAGCCTAGGACTCCAGAGGGCTCATCTTCCCTCAGCCTCAATCCCCATTGTTTTTACAGCCAGATATTATGGGGAGTTCTTTTCTTGGAACTGGAACTCTGAGCTGGAGGACTTTCATAGCTGAGGTATCACTCCTGAGTTTTATCCTCCACACATGGCTGTGGGACCAGCCTGTTGGCCTCCCCTCTCCTACCAATCTCAATGTGAATGTGGCTTCTTCTTTAATTTTATAATTGTAGAACTTCCTTTCAGCTAAGTTTCAGGGGGTGCTGAATGATGGATGTTCTATAGTTTAGTTGGAATTTTAATGTGGTTGTGGGAGGAGGCGAGTACCATGTTTACCTATGCCACCATTTTGATGGGAAGTCTTCTCTCATTGCTTTTTGTGCCAAAGATTCATCTCCTTAATCCCATTTTAAACTTTTCAATAGCAAAAGACTTAAGTGTCCTGAAAAATAGTTTTCTGGGATACATAGAATTGCTTAATTATTTTTCGTGAACTGATAGATTGATTAGCAGCTAGAAATAAAGAAGCGAAAGCTACAACCAGGCTTTGGCACTATTTGGTAATCATGACTTCGCTTTTTTTTTAAAGTATATAATAAGTTTATTATTGTCACTTACTTTTTCAGCTTTTTGGGGTATGAGTAACAAAAATTGTATAATTTAAGATGTACAATATGTTTGATATACATGTACATTTTGAAATGATTATTTTAATTAAGCTAATGAACATTTTTCATCACAGTTATCTTGTGTATGTATATGTTTGTGTGTGTGTGATAGGAACACTTGATATCTACTGTCTTAGCACATCTCAAGTATAGATACATTATTACTAACTATATCCATCATGCTGTACATTAGGTCTTCAGAACCTCACCTTTACATCCTTTGAATAACACCTCCCCTTTTCCTTATACCCCAAAGCCTCTTGTAAACACCACTGTACTCTCTGTTAATGAGTGTTCAACACTTTTTTAGATTCCACATATGAGTGAGATCATGCAGTATTTGTCTTTCTATATCTGGCTTATTTCAAGCAGAATAATGGTTCAACCATGTTGTAGCGTATGAAATATTTTTCTTTTTTAAGACTGAATAATATTCCACTGTGTGTATATTTATATATGAATTATAAGTATATAAGTATATAAATACACACACACACCACATTTTCTTTTAACTATTCGTTCACTGACATTCACATTTCTATATCATGGCTACTGTGAAAAGTGCTTCAATAAACATGAGTGTACAGATATCTCTTCAAAATACTGATTTCATTTTCTTTGGGTATATACCCAGAAAAGAGAATTGCTGGATTATATGGTATTTCTATTTTAAATTTGTTTAGAAAATTCAATACTCTTTTTCATAATGGCTGTACCAATTACAGCCCTATCAATATTATACATGTTCTCCCTTTTCCCCACATCCTTGTCAACAATTGTTTCATTTGACATTTTGATAACAGCCATCGTACCAGATATGAGGTGATTTCATTGTGGTTTTGATTTGCATTTCCCTAATGATTAGTGATGTTGAAAATTTTTTCATATACCTGTTGGCCATTTGCATGTCTTCTTTGGAAAAATTTCTGTTTGCCTCCTTTGCCCATTTTTAAAATAGTACATATTCATATATATATATATATATATATATATATATATATATATATATATATTTGCTATTGAGTTAAATGAGTTATTTATATATTTTGGATATTAATTCTTTACTGGATATATAGATTACAAATATTTTCTCTCATTCCATATACTGCCATTGTAATTTTGTTAATGTTTTCTTTGTTAAGCAGTAATTTCATTGTTAGATTTGTTTATTTTTGCTTTTCCTGCCTGTGCTTTTGGTGTCATATCCAAAAACTCATCTCAAATAGCTTTCTCCCTGTATTTTCTTCTGGGAGCTTTATAGTTTCATGTCTTATGTTTAAGTGTTTAATCCATTTTGAGGTTTTTGTTTTGTTTTGTTTTTATGTATGGTATGAGTTTTTGCGTGTGTATATTCCATTTTCCCAGCATCATTTATTAAATAGACTATCCTTTCTCCATTGTGCTCTTGGTGCCTGTGTCAAAGATTAGTTGATTGTATGTGTGAGGGTTTATTTCTGTGTTCTCTATTGTGTTCCACTGGTTTATTTTTATACCAGTACAATACTGTTTTGATTACTAGAGCTTTGAAATACAACTCTGAAATGTGATGATTCCAGCTTTGTTCTTGTTCAAAGTTGCTTTGCTTATTTGGGATTTTTTGTGGTTCCAAGTAAATGTTAGATTGTTTTTTCTGTTAAAAAAAAATGACATTAAAATTTTTATAGATTACATTGAATCTATGCATCACTTTGGTTAGCATGGACATTTAAACAATAATAATTATTCTAATCCATGAACACAGGATAGCTTTCCATCTATTTGTCTTCTTCAATTACTTTCGTCAATGCTTTGTAATTTTCAATGTACAGATCTTTCACCTCCTTTGTTAAATTTATTGTAAAATATTTTGTTTTTGGTGCTACTGTAAAGATTATTTTCTAAATTTCTTTTTCACTTATTTCATTGCTACCAATTTCTGTATATTGATTTTGTATCAATTCATTGAATTCACTGAATTCATTGATTACATCTTCACTGAATTCACTGATTACATCTAACCATTTTGTGGTGGAGTCTTTAGGATTTTCTATATATAAGATCATGTCATCTGCAAAGAGAAAATTTTACCTATTCTTTTCTGATTTGGATGCCTTTTATTTCTTTTTCTTGCCTAATTTCTTGGGCTAACAATTTCAGTACTATGCTGAAAAGAAGTGACAAGAGTGAAAACCCATGTTATACCTAATTTTAGAAAAAAATTTTCAGCTTTTTACTGCTGAGTATGATGTTAGCTGCGGGATGTTAAATATGGAGTTTATTATGTTGAGTAACGTTCCTCCTATACCTAATCAGTTTAGATTTTATTATGAAAGAATGGTAAATTTTGTTAAATGCCTTTTCTGCATCTACTGAGATGATCACATAATTTTTATCTTTTATTCTATTAGTGTGGTTCATCACATGTATTGATTAGTGTATGCTGAATCATCCTTGCATCTCAGGAATAAATTCCACACTGATCATGGTGCCTTTCAATTCAGTTTGTTAGTATTTTGTGAGAGTTTTTGCATCTGTGTTTATTAGGAATATTAGCCTTTCATTTTCTTTTCTTGAATTGTCCTTGTTCAGCTTTGTTATCGGGATAATACTGTCCCTGTAAACTTAACTTGGAAGTGTTCCATACTCTTCAATATTTTTGGAAGAATTGAGACAGATTGGTGGTATTAACTCCTCTTTAAACATTTGGTAAAATTCACCAGTGATGCCAGCTGTTCCTGGACTTCTCTTTGTTGGAAATTTTCTGATTACTGATTCAATTTTCTTAACTTATTATTGGTCTGTTCAGATTTTGTATTTCTTCATGGTTCAGTCTTGGTAGGTTATATATTTCTAGAAACTTATCTTTTTTTTTTTCTAGGTCATCCATTTGATTTTGTATAAGTGCACATAACAGACTCTGATGATCCTTTGTATTTCTGTGGAGTCAGCTATGAAACCTCTTCTTTCATTTCTGATTTTAATTATTTGAATCTTCTCTCTTTTCCTTACTCTATCTAAAAATCTATTTATTTTGTTTTTCTTTACAAAAAAAACCCAGCTCTTTGTTGATCTTTTCTCTTATTTTTCAGGTCTCTATTTAATTTACTTCTGCTCTCATTTTTGTTGTTTCCTTCCTACTGCTATATTTGGACTTAGTTTTCTCCTTCTTTTTCTAATTCCTTAAAATGCAAAATTCGGTTATTTATTTGAGATCCCTTTTTTTTTACAGTAGACATTTATCACTATAAACACGCATCTCAGAACAGCATTTCCTGCATCCCATACATTTTGATATGTTGTGTTTTCATGTTCCCACTTTCATTTCTTTCATGATATTTTTATTTCCCTTTTGATTTCTTCTTGGACCTTTTGGTTGTTCAGGAGTATGTTGTTTAATTTCCACATATATTTGAATTTTTTATTTTCCTTTCTGTTATTGATCTACCACCCATATGATGATGACTTCCAAATCTTTTTCTAATGTACATTTTTCTACTGAGCTCCAGGCTATTTATCCAACAGCTTGCTGAGTAGTTGAATATGTTAACAGCACCTCAAACTCATTGTGGTCACAAAAAAAATATTGAATTTCTGCTTGAAACTTCATCCTTCTTCATTTTTCCTGTTTTATTGAATGACACTTCCACCCATCCACTTTCATGAGTAAGAAATCTAGCAGTTATATTTGATCATCTCTTTTGGATCTTTCCAATAGCCAGCCAATTATTAAATCTGCTAATTCCTTAAATATGCTAGAATCCATATTGTTTTCTCCATATCCACAGTAAGTAATAGCAATTATCATAGGTTACTTCAGAAGCCTCCTAAATGTTTCCTCTTGACCCCCTCTAAACCACTTTTAACCTAGAATCCTGAAACTGATATTTTTTAAACCTAGATCTGAATTATGCCACTGTCATAGCTTTTTTTTTTATTCTTCACCTGAGGTATGTTTACTGATGAGGGAGGGGTGGGGGGGGGAGAAACATCAATCTGTTGCCTCCCACACATGCCCTGACTGGTGATGGAACCCACAAACCGGATGTGTGACCTGCCAGAATCGAACCGGTAACCTTTTTGGTGTGCGGGACAATGCTCCAATTGAGCCACCCAGCCAGGGCACATTCACAGCTCTGTTGGCTTCCCAGAGCTATTTAAATACAGTCTGAGATAACTAACAAGATCTTCAGGGTCCTGTATGTATGAACCTTGCTTTGCCACCAGTTTTCATGCTCCAGTCATACTGAACTTGTTTCAATTCTTAGGAAGTACCAGGCTCCCCTCATAACTACTTTCATTTAAATCTAGAATAGTAGTTTTCAATCAACGGTGATTTCTCCCCTGCGAGGAGAGTTTTGTTTTAAAACTGGGTATTATTGATTTCTACAGGTAGAGGTCAGCAATGCTGATAAACATCCCACAATGCATAGGAGAGCTCCCCATGGCAAAGCTTATACATCCCAAAATGTCAAGAATGCTGAGATTGAAAAACCCTGTTCTGGATGGTTTCCCTTCTACCTGCACCCCAAGTGATCCCCCAATGTGTAGTGAAAACACACTTAACTGTCTCAGCTTAGATAGCCTATATTCAAAGTAACCCTTCCCTGATTTTTGCCTCTAGGTCAGGTCCACCTGCTATATATGCTTACCACATTTTTTTTTTAAACTTTTGTAGCCTTACTATAATTTGGAACTAGCTACTAATTCAGTTGATGTTTGCTTTCCTCAGCAGGTTTTTAGTTCTATGATGTTAGGAACTGTGTTCAGCACAATATCCTTATCATCTAGCTGGATATTCAAAACATATTAAATATGCAAATGAATAGATGAATGAATAAAGCTGTTGTACAGAGAAAACAAATGTTAGGCTTAGAATACTATATAGGAATTCCCAGCTTTGCCATTAATTAGATGTATTCTTGAACAGGTTCCTTACCTTTTCATTTGGCCTCATTTTAAAATATGAAAAATAGCAATAGTAATTCCTACTACAAATATTTTGATGAGGACTAAATACATTGGTGAATTCTATTCTACAGCACTATTAAACATGATAGTTAGAATGGGAATTGATATAAGTACATGGAAAGAAATAATATGAAACAGGAGACTTAAATGCATATATCTTTCTAATTGAACATTTTACTTACAGAAACTTGTGACAAAAAAATTGTTAAGCAGCCTGGCCAATGTGGCTCAGTGGTTGAGCGTCAACCCATACACCAAGAGGTTGCCAGTTCAATTCCTTGTCAGAGTACATGCCCAGGTTGAAGCCCAATCCCCACTGGGGGGCATGCAGGAGGGGGCCAATCAATGTTCTCTCTTATTGATGTTTCTATCTCTCTCTCCCTCTCCCTTCCTCCCTCTCTCTGTAATATCAATAAAGAAAAAAAAATTGTTAAACAAAGACTGACTATTTGAAATTTCATCATTAGTTAAATAAATTTATGAAACTCATAAATGTTTTCTAATATAATAGAGTATATTTTATATGAAAGATATATTTAATATAATTATTTGAAAAAATCATTATACATATGTTCTATACACATGTTTTATATACATGTATAGACATGTCTACACATGGACACATAGAAAAATGACTAAATAAAAAATACAGCAGTAGTTATCTTACAGTTATGTGATAATAGTTTAAATTTTCTTTCTTTAGATTTTCTGAATTCCCAAATATTTCTACAATGAGCTTGACTTTTAATATTGAAAAGAATAAATGAGTGAGAAAAATCATTTTGTAGCTATAAATACACTGTAAGAAGTTGCTGTGTCATAAAGAATAAGATATAATCTTTAAATTTAGAGGTTTTCAAATTAATTATGAAAATTAAATATCTCTCTAGATAACTGTTTGATAAGGAAAAAAGCAAGAACAGGATAGATCATGGCCAAGCACCTAATGAGCACTTACTCAGGTTTTCCATGCATTAATTTATGAAATATACAAAACAACCCCATTAGGTAGGTTTCATCGTACCCATTTAGTCAGTGAAAAAACTGAGGCTCCTGGGAGCTAAACGAATGACAAGGCCCTACAGGAAAATAAATTATAGAAATCAAATTCAAGCTAAAGGTTTTCTAGTTTCAAACTTATGTATTTTCCACTAGGTATTTAGGAGACATACTCTGAATTAAGAGGAAAAGCAGAGAATGGGTGGTTTCTGCACTGCGAGAGACCAAAGGAAGAGTACATAGAGCAGTTAAAACTTCAGCTATGCCTGGAGGATGACTAAGATGTTAACAGCTAAAGATGAGGAGAAGGCATGAGGAGAGGCATTTCTTCCAAAGGGAACACTGTGAGCAAAAATGAAAGTTAAATGGACAGTTTATAGAATTTGGGAATTGGTAGGCAGATCGGTTGGGCTAGAATAAGTTAGTGACAGGAGTGCTGTTAAATCAGTGAAGGGACTTGAAATTTCTTTGGTAGGACCTCAAGATGAATGGGAACAAAGTGAGGTTAGAATACTAGAAAATCAAGCCCTGGCCGGGTAGCTCAGTTGGTTAAAGCATTGGCCCAATATGCCAAGGATGTAGGTTCAATTCCTGGTCAGAGGCACATACAAGGAACAACCAATGAAGGTATGAATAAATAGAACAACAAATTGATGTTTCTTTCTCTTCTCTCTCTCTCTCTCTCTCTCTCTCCCTCCCTCCCTCCCTCCCTCCCTCCCTCCCTCCCTCTCTCTCTCTCTCTCTCTCTCTCTCTCGTCAATTAAAATAAAAAGAATACTAGAAAATCAATTATATAATTAGAAATATGACTAGTTTTAAAAGTACAGTGAGTGACGAATATCAGATTGTGTTGTTCTTGTGTTCTTGGAAAGAGAAACTTAGAGGTTAAAAGGCCCTTGGAAAGCACCTGGAAGGTGCTTTATAAATGACAAAACTGGCAGAGAAAGGAAACTAGTTGTCCAAAGTCATAAAACTGGACTGTAATCCAGGTTTCCTGAGTCCAGTTCTGTGCTCAGCCCCAAGAAAAGGCAGTGTGTATTATGATCATTATTTTACCTCAGCTGTTACTGAGGTTCAGACAAATTATGTAGCTAGTACAAAATTATAAACCAAAGCTATCTCATTGAAGAACCCATGACCTTCTTATGAATGAAGATATTGCCTTATTCTGCCATTGTGTCCACAATATTTAGTATAAGGTTCATAGATATCCAGCATAAATTAATCAAATAAAAGCCATTATTTATTATTATTGAGAAAGATCATATATACATAGTTTATGGATTAGAGCAGGGAAAATAATTTAAAAAGTCACGAATTACATTTCATTATATACCAATTCTGAATACTTTCTTCTTCTTCTTCTTCTTTTTTTCTAAGAGTTTTACCTTGATCACTGGCTGCCACAAATAAATTAAACTATTTAGATTTTCAAAGCCTTACATTTCACCCAAAACATACAAATTCAGCCAACAGATCCCTATGGGTAATATTTTCTTTCTTGTAAAAACATACAGATTTATTTAAATTACTACATATGTAGACTTTAAAACTAGAATATAATCAGAATTAAGTTCATAAATGTGTTGTCTTCTTCCTCTGGCACAATGCACATAAAAGAGTTCAAAACTGGTCACATCTGTACCTGCTACTTTTTTCTCAAACCTGCCAATTATTCTTTCTCAATTGGGCCAGAGGTATCTAAGTGGGAGTTGACAGGGAGCGAGAATCAGGTTATTAGGGCCAACGCTTCATCTGTGAAAGAAAATCTGCCTAATGAGCACTTATTTAAAATACAAACCCTTTGTGTATGTGTTTTTATATCTCTTGAAGTACTCCCAAAAATAAAATTAAACATACTCAAAATAATTATAAGATATGAGATTTATGGACAGGCTACAATTTCCTTTAAGTGTTCAAATGGAGGTAAATGAGAAAGACACATGTGATACAAAACAATGTAATTATCTACAAATGATGTAACTTTAATAAATGCTTTTTGTTGTTGTTCAGATAGAGTGGGAGGGGGAGAGAGAGAGAGAGAGAGAGAGAGAGAGAGAGAAACATCGATGTGAAGGGGACACATCGAGTGGCTGCCACCCACACAACCAACCAGGGCCAGGGACAAACTGCAACCAAGGTACGTGCCCTTAGCGGGAACCGAACCGGGGTCTCTCTGGACCGCAAGCTGACGCTCTAACCACTGAGCCAAACCGGCCAGGGCAATAAATGCTTATTAAAAATACAAAATGACATTGGAAGTGATCTTAGACAACTTAGATATAGTGTCCTTAAAACTCCTCAAAGAAATGTGATACACCACATAAATAAAATGAAAGATGTAAATCATATGATCATCTCAATAGATGCCAAAAAAGCCTTTGACAAAATCCAGCATCCATTTCTGATAAAAATGCTCAGCAATGTGAGAATAAAGGGATCATATCTAGACATAATAAAGGTCATATATGAAAGACCTACAGCCAACATCATACTCAATGGGCAAAAACTAAAAGCATTTCCCTTAAGAACAGGAACAAGGCAAGTATGCCCACTTTTGCCACTTTTATTTAACATAGCACTGGAAGTCTTAGCCACAGCAATCAGACAGGAAGAAAAAATAAAAGGGATCCAAATTGGAAAGGAGGAAGTGAAACTGTCATTATTTGCAGATGACATGATACTATATATAAAAAACCCCAAAGAATCCATCAAAAATTTACTAGACTTAATAAATGAATTTGGCAAAGTAGCAGGATACAAAATTAATGTCAAGAAATCGATGGCATTCTTATTCACCAATGATGAACTCACAGAAAGAGAAACTAAGAAAACAATCCCATTTACCATTGCAGCAAAAAAATTAAGATACCTAGGAATAAACTTAACCAAGAAGTAAAGGACCTATTTGCAAAGAAGTACAGGTCATTGAAAAAAAAAAAAAATAGAGGAAGATATAAAAAAGTAGAAGCACATACCTTGTTCATGGTTTGGAAGAATTAACATCGTTAAAATGTCCATACTATCCAATACAATCCCCATGAAAATACCAACGACATACTTCACAGAATTAGAACAAATACTTCAAATGTTCATATGGAACCAAAAATGACCCCAAATAGCCACAGCAATCTTCAAAATGAAGAACAAAGTTGGAGGGATCACATTACCAGATTTCAGGTTATACTACAAAGCCACTGTACTCAAAACAGCCTGGTACTGGCACAAGAACAAGCAGATAGATCAATGGAACAGAATAGAGAACCCAGAAATGGACCCAAGGCAATATGCTCAATTAATATTTGACAAAGGTGGCAAGAGCATGCAGTGGAGTAAAGACAGCCTCTTTAATAAATGGTGCTGGGAAAATTGGACAGCTACATGCAAAAAGAAAAAAAAATTGAAACTAGACCATCAACTTACACCATATACAAGAATAAACTCAAAATGGATAAAAGACTTAAATGTGACTCATGAATCCATAAAAATCCTAGAAGAAAATGTAGGCAACAAAATTTCAGACATCATATGCAGCAGCAGTTTCACTGATACAACACCTAAGGCAACAGAAACAAAGGAGAAAGTGAACACATGGACTACATCAAACTCAAAAGCTTCTGCACAGCAAAAGAAACAACCACCAAAATAGAATGGCAACCCACTATATGGGAGAGCATAATTGCCAATAATATATCAAATAAGGGGTTAATTTCCAATATATATAGAGTGCTCATACAGCTCAACAAAAGGAAGACAACCCAATTAAAAAATGGGCAGAGGAACTAGATACCTCTCCAAATAGGACATACAATGGCTAAGAGACATATGAAGAAATGCTCAATATCACTAATCATCAGAGAGATGCAAATTCAAACAACAATGAGGTTATTACCTCACATCTGTCAGAATGGCCGCCATCAACAAAGCATCAAACAACAAGTGTTGGCAAGGGTGTGGAGAAAAGGGGACTCTAGTACACTGCTGGTAGGAATGCAGACTAGTGCAGCCACTATGGAAAACAATATGGTGTTACCTCAAAAAATTAAAAATTGAACTGCCATTTGACCCAGTAATCCCACTTCTAGGAATATACCCTAAGAAGCCTGAAACACCAATCAGAAAGAATATATGTACCCCCATGTTCGTAACAGCACTATTCACAATAGCTAAGATCTGGAAACAGCCCAATGTTCATCAGTAGACGAATGGATAAACAAGCAGTGGTACATATACATAATGGAGTACTATGCAGTTGTAAGAAAGAAAGATCTCTTATCCTTTGAGACGACATGGAGGGACCTGGAAAGTATTATCCTAAGCGAAACAAGCCAAACAAAGAAAGACAAGTATCATATGATCTGACTTATCTGTGGAATATAATGAACATAACAGTTTGAGGAATGGGGTAGTCCCAGAGACATGGAAGTAACGTACAGACTGACAATCCCCAGAAGAGGTGTTGGGGGCGGGGGGGATAAACCACAGAACTTATATACATATATGCATGAACAATGGATATGGACAACAAAGCTGGGGACAGGGTGGGGAGGGAAGGACAGGAGGGTATCAGTGGGGGGAAAAGGAAAAACATCTGTAACAAAAATTAATTAATTAATTAATTAATTAAAAAAAAAATTCCCCAAAGATATTATAATAAGTAAGCAATTCCATATTAGAGACTGAATATACCAATGGACAATGGTCAGGGCATACATAACAATAGATCCCCCCAACTTCTCCCCTCCCACTCCCCCAGGGCCCTGTCTTCACCACACTGTTGTCTGTGTCCATTGGTTAAGCATATACAATGGATCTTTGACATACAAACTTCTCATGAGCTAGTCCAAATGGCCAGGACTTAGTCAATAACTGACAGCTTCCCTAATTTTTGCCCCTGCTTCCAACTCAGGACCAGAGATCCAAATATGCTCCCTAAAGTAACCACGAAGAAATGCCCTGCACCTGCAGTTTCCCCATGCCAACAAACCAATCAGAGCAGGTCTGAAGCCTCCCCTCTCCAGTATGAATTGTCCCCACTCTTGTATCTACTTTTAAGTTTCTGCTAACTCTCTTGCTATATAGCAAGTTCTGATTAAACATCTTCTCCTTTTTCTCATCTGGGCAGCCTTTATTTATTTCCACAAATATTTGCAGAAGTGGAGATTAGTTTTCTGTGTCCCAATTTACCAGGGTTAGCACTGGGTTCTGTCTCCTTTGTCCCAGTGTAACAATAGCATTCCTTTTTACTTTCAGAAAATGGTCTTATTCTTTGCTGTAACTAATACAAAATAATATTGAACCAAAAAGTGTAATTGAAAAAAATTTTAATTAAACAAAATATAAAAGAAAAAAATATTTTTATTTGGAGGATAAATTACATAGGAATCCTGAATTCAGGCAGTTCGTTCATTAGACAAAGGAATTAACAGGCAAATTTGTATTAAGTCACCTGACCTAGAGCAATGGCAGGTGACAACGGAAAGTAGACTGGGTGATTAGATAACTAACTTAGTCTGTTATTATAAAATTAACTATCAAGTTAGGGGGAGAGAAGTGTCCTAACTACTGTATTCAGGGTTTTTTAATGATATCTCCAGTTTTATTATATGGGAAATGGGATTTGAAGAGGTGTCCTCTTTTCCCCTCGACTCATTCTTGCCACCCCTGCAGGATGATGCAAGAGTTGCCATGGCAAATACTCCTCCCACGCTGCTGGGAGACCTTCCCATTGCAGGCTAACTTCTGTTCTCTTTCCATTTCCTCTCTTTCTCTCTCTCTGCTGCATAGTAAGTCACTCTGAGTCGAGATTCCAGAGTATAACTTCCTCTGCAGCATCTTTTCTTTGAAAGCAATTTGCTGTCTGCCCGCTTTTCTGCAGCCTACTGTGCATTCCCAAAGATGAACCCTGATGACAGGGATGTAGAGAAATGTGGCAGACAGGAGACGTAAACAGAGAAAGCAAGTTTAGGGCTGGAGTGAGTCAATTGGAAGTAATGATACTTCAATCTGTTTATCTCAAACGTTGTGTTTTCAAATGAAAATATGAAATTTTGTAATCTATCTACCCAGTTTATATAAATACATGGCTTTCCCCCTAAACAGTAACCCATTTGGGGGCTTCAAAGTCAGAAACACCTAGGCTTAAATCTGTAAGGTGCATGATGGTAGAGACCATTTATCTTCTGCCCACCACTGTGAACTGAGTCTGGAACTTAGCAGGTACAAAATATACATCTGTTTTCTGAATGTCTATTGACTTGGAATCCATCAGTTACAAGTAGTAACTTACATAATTTCTCTGAGCCTCAATGTCCTCATGTGTAAAATAAGAAAGATAGAGCCCCTTCATAGGACTGTTGTGCAACTTAATTGAATTATAGTTTGGAATATACCTCACAGATGTCTGGCATGTGATACATATTTGATAAATGGTCACTGCTATTGTTCTTGTTTCTGTTGCTATTACTCAAGAGGTCGTGTTTAGAAGGGTCATACTGAGTAAACCTTTTAGTAAATGCTTCCAACAACATATTCTGATTATTCACACTTGGTTGACTCACAAATTAGACTACAACCTGCCTAACTGTCACTCACATTTATGCATTGTTAGTTTGAAGCATCTGCACTGTGCTAAGAATATACTTGATCGCGCTAGATTTCATACCGCCTTTTCAATATTCTAACAACTCCCAATTATGAGATTGATAAAAAAAAATTCTTTTGGCTGTCTGTGGGTGTTGCCTTATTCCAAACCCTAGTCAGAGCAAATATGGCTATTTCAGTCTCATTACTAGAAAAGTAAAATAAGGATCTTTGGAAAATAGATATAACACAGATCTCCTAACTTATACAGTGACAAAATCATAAGTGACAAATAGGCTTCCTGAGAGAGGGAGGCTAATTTAATATATTCATGCACATATGTAGATAACTATAAATACCTCTAAATCTGTATGCATTCCTTAACACCATTATTGAGCACCTACTAAGTGCTCTTTGTGACAGACACTATCATAGGCATTGAGTACACAGGGCACAAAAAAGACATCTTCATTTCTTTGTGGAATTAGTCAGATTCTTTGTTTCTCTCTTGCCCCCTGTATTCGTAAACACACACATGCACCCATGCACATGCACATACACACCTACCTCCTACAAGCCCATATGCCTGAGCGTATATGTGTAATTGTGTGTGTGTGTGTGTGTGTGTGTGTGTGTGTGTGTGTATAAGCATACCTCCAAAGACAGGGTACAGCATGAATTCTCAAGAAAGTTTGGGTGCAGGGGGGGGGTGATAAAGTATATATTACTCAAAGAAAAGGTGGGGCTTAGTAATTTGTGAACATTACTTCCTTATGTATTTAATTATTTACTTAAAATGCATTGTTTTTAAAAAATTGACTTTATCTTGCCTTATTCCAGATAATATTTAAGGTAAACTATACCAAATGACAGTGAGCTCTCCATTTCTCTTTGGGCAGAGTGGGGGTGCCTGAAGGACCGCTAGGTCATAAACATGGCCAAGCATATTGTGGTTGTCAGCTTACCTTTACCAGAAGTACACCTGTACTAAAGCTTGCATACATGATCAGGAAACAGCAGTCACTTTAAAAACCATGCTCCTATGTAGACTGCAAGTCTCCATTACCATTTAGAAGCCCTCAGTATATGCTAGGGATCATGCTGAGAGGTTCTGAGCATTATCTCTAGTCTTCACAACAAATTTGTATGGTAAAAACTATCTCCATTTTAAATATGAGAAATTAAGTTTACATGATACATAGCATTAAGTGTTTGAACTTCAAAACTCAGAGCATGTGTTTACGTTCAGGGTAATAGCATTTTATAATATTTTTGTGAGGAGTAATGAAAGAGTAAACACTTGGTATATGTTTGTAAGCAAGGTAGGTCCTAATTATTAAGACCAGAAGCATAAGCAGAAATAAAATGTTTGATTTACTCACTATACTTCCCTGTTGTAAATACTGACCAATATATAATGTATGTGAAGGTCCTCACATAAAAAAATGTGGCTTTGAATGGTGGATATCTTATATATGTATAATGATCTGTGATTCTTTTCATTTGCACATCCAAGGCTGAACATGTAAAATATATGTGACTCATTTTAAAGAATGCATATGCTTGTAGACCATTACGAAATGTATATAGGCACTACATTAATATACACAAAACTCACTTTTATTCTTCCTGCATTTAAAACTTTATGACTTAAGTATTACTGCTCTGTCTCTTGAAAATGCTTCACTGAGCTTCACTTATTTAAAAACCAGTCGCTGAAAGTGTGAATTTAAGAAACTGTGTAATTATAAATTTTCTCTTGAATGTTCCTTGTCCATAGGTGGTAATCTCAAAAAGTTTTCAATGTGTCCTTTTTGAATAAACAGTTTAACAATTAAATGATTTTACTCTTCTCTCAGGGTAGCAGTTCAATTATGCTTACTTCTTTCCCAATGTACTTTTTATCAACCACTTAATATTCAGAAAAATCAAAGAGGTACAATGCATCACACCTTTACCGGGCCTATTAGCATGACCTTTTTCTTGATCCTTAAGATTAAATTCAGAACTTTGTTTAATTCTAAACTTCGTCAAGAGTTCAGTGAGGCAGTGTAGTGTGAAAAGGGCTGAGCGTGCCATCTGGGATTTGTGTGGAGGCTCTACAGTTTGCTCAGATGTAGATAAACAATGGGGGTTGGGGAATGGAGATGAAAAATAGATAATTTTTAAGATCCTTGTCAAACACAAGATTTCATGTTTCTGTAGTAACAGTCCCAGAAACACACAGCTGAAAGGGCTATATAATCTACCCAACAGCTTGAAACCAACTGGCACCTGAAAGTAATTTTCCCACTAGCCATTACAACCTATTCTCAGTCTTATTTTATTTTATTTTATTTTTTATTGATTTTAGAGAGAAGGGAAGGGAGGGGGAGAGAGAGAGAGAGAAATATCCATGAGAGAAAACATCGATTGGCCACCTCCTGCACGTCCCCCATTTGGGATTGGGCCCACAACCTGCGCATGTGCCCTGAACAGGAATTGAATCGGCAACCTCTTGGTGCATGGGTCGATGCTCAACCACTGAACCACACCAGCTGGGTCTTTTCTCAATTATAAAGTCAATGATCTGCAGGGTCCTCCATTAACTGATCCTTCCTGCCCTCTCCAACTTTATTTCAACCAGTCTTCCAAAGCATTGGCAGTCAGTTCTAAGAGGTTAATCACCTTATATTATTCATGCTACCTTGTAAACCAAGCTTTATGAAACCTTTGCCATCTTTTTATTTCTCTTGCTACTATCTTACCTTAGATCTTCATCATTTCTTACCTGAACCACTATGATAACATTATGTTGATCTTCTAGTCTCTACCACTCTCTCTATCCTTATATTGCCTCTATGAACCTGCTCATGTTGTTTTTGGAGGTGAGGTTTGGGGGAATTCTATCGTTCCCTTTAGTCAGTTATATAACATCCAAATGCTTTCTAGGTCTTTGATTATTTCCCCACCATTATTTTTCTAGCTCTATCTTCTGCTAAATACCTAATGTCACAGTCATGCTATACTTTTCCATGTGTAGTTGTCTCTTCCTAAAATGCTTTCCCTCTTTTTTAATCTAGCTGACTCCTTCTCATTCTTTCCCCACTGTGCCTTACAAAGGAAGACATTAGGAGTTAGCCAGAAAAAAGCACAGGTTATTTATCTTCTTGAAAAACCTAATTTGAAATCTTAGCTCATCCACCCACATTTTAGCTTTATGACCATGTACAATCTACTTAATCTCTCTGAATTTTATTTCCCTCATCAATAAAATAGAATTAATGATTCCTAATTTGCAGGGAAGTTGCAAATATTAAGTGGAATAATAAAAATTTAGCACATGGACTGTGGTAGTCATTCTTCCTCTAATCATGTTCCAGTCTAATCTACTGTCTACGTTACAGGCAATTCGGTCTCTCTAGAATTCTGAACTAATTATGTAATTCCTTTTCTTAAAGTCCTTCAATGGTTTCCTGTTTTCATAGCTTGCAAGACTCTCCTTTGTTTTCTATTCTTCCCCCCCCCCCCATGTATTGGGTTTTTATTTATTTATTTAAATGTATCTTTATTGTTGAAAGTATTACAGATGTCCCTCCTCTCCTTTGTTTCCTAATATAGCCTTATTTCTCACCACAACACTTCTTCAATACAGCCAACTGAAGTGCTTCAAGCTCCTTAGCTCTACCAAGGTCTCTCTTACCTCCGGGCCTTAGCATGTCCTGTTCCCTCTTCCTGCCCCTCTTCATAGGTGTTCTGCATGAACTATCATCACATTTCCTTTTCTGTATGATTGTGTTGCTTTCCTCCTTATGCCAGTCTTGGTCATTGTGAACCTCCAGCACCCTAAAAAACTCTCATCTATAATCCTCTACCAACTCTCACCTACCCTTCCTGTAAGAACAACCTCAAGTCTCGCCTAGGACTGCTGCAATGACCTCTACTTTTTCTATTATCTAAAAGCTTACACCAACTGGGCCATGACACAGTATCTCCCCTAATGAAATAGAATCTCAGTTTCAACAATGGGGAGATCAAGGATCAATAGTTAAGGGAGGATCTTAGAGGAGAAAAAAACTGTGACCTGGACATTGAAGGATGAGTGGAGTCAAGGATAGTAGAGAGGAATATCCAGCTAGGGTAAATAGGAAAAAGAATGATGACTCCCTTATTCATTCAACAAATCTTTATTAAGCACTGATTCTGTGTGAGGCCCTGTGTTAGCATACTGTACTATAGGGTTTGTGAAACAAATAGGCTTCACTGAGTAGAGGCTGTAGGCAGGAATTAAGATTGAACAGGTGGCCATAATCCCAGTGGACACTGGTGTGGTGGTCCTCCCAAACACCGGAGCTCCTACTTGACCTTGTGATGCTCTACTCGTTTATCTCATTTACTGTTTCCCTATTAGGCTCCAAGCTCCATGTGGATTAAGTTTTTTTTTTTTTTGGCCTGTTTTATTCACTGCTACATCTCCAGCATTAAAAACATTATCAAGCACAGGGCAGGCAATTCAAAAATTTACAGTAGGCACTGTGCTAAGCCTATCTGCCGCACTGCATAAAAATGTATTAGTTGATATGTTTGTCTTTCCCACTAGTCAGGGGTTGGCAAACATTTTCTGAGGTTAGTTAGTAAATATGTTTTGTTTTGCAGCATACATGAAATTTATTGTAAGTATTCAGTTCTGCTATTGAAGCATGACAACAACCATAGCTAACACATAAATAAATGAGCATAGCTGTATTTCAATAAAGTTTTATTTACAAAAACAAATGACAGACTGGATTTGGCCTATGGGCCAGAGTTTGCTCACCCTTGTACTAGGCTACAGGCTCATGAGAGAAGAAAAGTATTCATTTTGCTTTGCAGTATCTTCCCAGTGCCTGATATTTAACAGGTACTCAATAATATCTTTAAGTGCTTACTCTGTGCCAGTCACTGTTCCAAATACTTTACGAATACTGATACATTTAATCTTCACAAAAACTCTTGGTCTTGTTATTTCACAGATGAGACAACTTTAGCCCAAGTAGGTTAGGTAATTTGCCCAGTGTTACATGGCTGATAAGTAGCAGAGCTAGAATTCTGACAGTGATGTCCCAGAGTCTGTTCTCTTAACCATAATACTATAGGCCCTCTTAATAAATGAGAATAAATTAATTTGATAGCTCTAAGCAAAGGATTCTAGACTTTATGCAACAGGGCAGTGCTTCTCAAAATTGTTTAGGAAGCAGGGCACTCAGAAGAACGAATACTATTAATATACATAATTTCCTAAACCAGATTCAAGAAAATTACCAACAGCATATAAGACTATGATATAGATAGAGAGACAAAAAGACTCACAGATATAAATAACCTCTGCTCTCTCCACCAGTGAAGCTGCCAAATGGGGCTTGATTGTTCCTGGAGTTTGTGAATATCTGCTGTTTCTGTAATTGTTTGCTCATCTGCCAGCACTCTACTAACTCACAGAAGTACCAAGTGCCAAAAATTAAAAATATATATTGATAGGGGAATAATTTATAAATGGGCATAGAATATCCATTAGTTGATTTTTGGTTTGCCAGTTGGTAAAAAGCACATTATTTGGCCTTGCTGAAAATACATCTTGGTGCATATGAAATGTAATTCTGAGGCTCTGAAGGAGCACAGCAGAAGAAAGCTTAATAGGAAATGGAAGGCAGTGCATGTTTCCAGGAGAATAGGTCCTGTGAGGAAGACCCCAACCACCCCCAGCCAGGCATCAGGGTGTGGTTGAGGAACCCAGGCAGCTCTTAATACCACCTATCACCACTTATCTGCACAGTTCTCTCAATCATGCCTAATAAATGATTTTACAATCCCAGACACTTCACTTGAGGTCTCTTTGCTCTGGTAATAATCCAAAGCAGAGCAAAAAGCTGAACAATGTTTCTGAACATTAAATAGGTAGATGTCTGTATAGAAAGGTTAAATAGCAAGCTTTTCACAAGGGAGGCGGTTGCAAATGGAAAAGGAAGGAAGGAAGGGAGGGAGGGAGGGAGGGAGGGAGGGAGGGAGGGAGGGAAGGAGGGAGGGGAAGCTCACACTTAGGAAAGAGTCTAACTTAAGCACTATGTCGGTATCGTTAGCCTTCTTTTTACGGAAGAGAAAACTGAAGCTCATTAACAATATATAAATTACTCAGAGTTCTGCCAGTAAGAAATAGAACAGCTTAGATATAAACCCAGGTCAAATTTGAACCCAAATGTTTTAGACATCAATGTCAATAGTGTGCCTCAACCAACTTCACATGCTAAACCTATCTTTTCATGTATCCTTATATTGGAATTCAGATATTCATTTTCCTCTTTCAAATACATTAACAGTCAACATTTAGTAAATGTCTACTAGGTGCCAAGCACTATACTAAGCTCTTTATATGAATTAACTAAGTTTACAATCACAACAACTATGAGAGAGATACAATTATGATTTCCATTTCACAGACAGAAAACACGAAGACAGAAAATTAAGTACTTGCCCAGGCTCAAAAAGTACAAGATTCAAGTCTGGACTTCCAAGCTCCAGAATCTTAAGTGTGCTCATAACCTCAGTACTTATGTTTTCTGATTACAATACTACATGTCCTCAGCATATTTTGCTATATCATTACATAGTTGCTAATTATAACTTCATGGTTTCAAATTGCATTCATTTTCTTATCTCATTTATTAGCATCTATATATAATTTAGTCTACATTATGTGTGATATTTAAAAACAAAGCAGTGCTTTATAAGACAATTAAGCACATTTATGGTCCACTTTTCAGTAATTTGTATAGGGCCAGCTTAGGTATTTTTATTCTGAGCTGATATTTTTCAGCCTTTGAAGGCAGAAGCCAACTTTTTGATGTCCGACTCAAATGCCACCTCCTCTTTGAAATTTCCCTCACCTCTTGGGCAAAATGGGTCACTCCTCTGTACTCACAGGGAGTTGTATACTTTTCATTACATTGAACTGTTTATATATCTATTGCTCCAATAAGAAAACAGTCTTAGTCCTTTGCACGTAGTATCAAGACTGCAGAAAATTAATGTTCCTTACCTCAATGTGTGAAGGCAAACATTTTTAAGTTGCAAAAAATATATGTAGAAATTACCAACTAAGACCTATCTTGTCATGTTTATGACTGCTGTAGGCATTTCTGGAAAGCCAAATATCAGGAAAAAAAAAAAACAACTATCCTCATTGGACTTTGATCCCTTCATTTCCTACATGGAAGCATGAACCCCAGATAACACACTTGTGCACAGTAAGGCAGTATATGTAGCAGGCTTTGGAATGAGACAGACTTGTGCTTGAGTCCCAGTTGATTACCTAGACTTGTGCTTGAGTCCCAGTTGATTACCTAGTAGATGTGTGATGTTAGAAAATCAGTAGTACTCTTACTCAGGGGTTTTGTAAAAAAAAAATTGAATAATGCATAATTTGCTTAATATTGTGTTTTTTAATGTAATTTAATTTATTGGAGTGACATTGGTTAATAAAACTATATAGATTTCAGTTGTACAATTTTATAATACATCATTTTGTGTTCACCACCCCAAGTCAAGTCTCCTTCCATCACTATTTATTCCCCATTTACCCTTTTTTATCTCCCCCTATCCTTTTTTCACTCTGGTAATCATCATATTTTTGTATGTGTGTCTATGAAGTGTTTTTGTTTTTTGCTTAATCCGTTCACCTTTTTCACCTGGCTCCCAATACCCCTCCCCTCTGACAGCTGTCAGTCTGTTCTCTGTATCTAGGAGCCTGTTTCTATTTTGTGCTAGTTTATTGTGTTCATTAGATTCCACATATAAGTGAAATCATATGGTATTTTTCTTCCTCTGACTGGCTTATTTCATTTAGCATAATACTTTTCAGGTCCATCCATATTGTCGCAAAAGGTAAGATTTCCTTCTTTTTTATAGCTGAGTAGTACTCCATTGTGCAAATGTACCACAGCTTTTTTATCCAATCATCTACTGATGGGCACTTGGGCTGCTTCCAAACGTTGGCTATTATAAATAATGCTGTAATGAACACAGGGGTGATTATATATTCTTTAGAATTATTTTTGGGGGTTTCTTCAGATATGTTCTGGGTCATAAGGCAGTTTCATTTTTAATCTTTTGAGGTAAATCCATACTGCTTTCCACAGTGGCTGCAATAGTTTGCATTCCCACCAGCAGTGCATGAGGGTTCCCTTTTCTTCCCATCCTCGACAACACTTCTTTGTTCATTAATTAATGATAGCCATTCTGACAGGTGTGAGTTGATATTTCTTTGTGGTTTTAATTTGCTTTCTCTAATGATAACTGATGTTGAGCATCTTTTCATATGTCTGTTGGCCATCTGTATGTCCTCTTTGGAGAAGTGTCTATTCAGATCCTTTGCCCATATTTTAATCGGATTGTTTGTCTTTTTGGTGTTGAGTTTTATAAGTCCTTTATAAATTTTAGATCTTAACTCCTTATTAGATATATCATTGGCAAATATGTTTTCTCATTCAGTAGGTTGTCTTTTCATTTTGGTAATGGTTTACTTTGCTCTTCAAAAACCTTTTAGTTTGATGTAGTCCTATTTGTTTCTTTTTTCTGTTGTTTCCCTTGCCCGAGGAGATATATCAGAAAAAAATATTTCTAGAAGAAATGTACAAGATTTTATTGCTTGTGTTTTCTTGTAGAATTTATGTCAATTCTAACATTTAAGTCTTTAATCTATTTTGAAGGTGGTTCAATTTCTTTTTTTCTTTTTCTTTTTTTTTGCATGTATCTGTCCAGTTTACCCAACACCATTTATTGAATAGACTATCTTTATCTTTATTTTATGTTCTTGCCTCCTTTGTCAAGTATTAATTAACAATAAAGGCATGAGTTTATTTCAGGGCTCTTTATTATGTTCCATTGATCTATATGTCTCTTTATGTGCTAGTACCATGCTGTTTTGATTACTTTTGGCCAGTAATATAGTTTGACAGCAGATAGTGTGATGCCTCTAACTTTGCTCTTCTTTCTCAAGATTGCTCTGGCTATTCTAGGTCTTTTGTGGTTCCACCTAAATTTTTGGAATATTCTAGTTCTTTGAAATATGCCATTGGAATATTTATAGGAATATATTGACTCTATAGATTGCTATGAGTAGTATGAACATTTTGATGATTCACAGCCAACATCATACTCAATGGGCAAAAAAATATGAGTGTTTCCCTTAAGAATGGGAACAAGACAAGGAGGTCCGCTTACACCACTCTTATTCAACATATTGATGGAAGTCTTAGCCACAGTAATCACACAAGAAGAAGATATAAAAGGCATACAAATTGGAAAGGAAGAAGTCAACTACCATTATTTGCTGGCGACATGATACCATAAGAACCCTAAAGATTCCACCAAGGAAAATACTAGAACTGATAAATGAATTCAGTAAAGTAGCAGGATAAAAAATAAATATCCAGAAATAAGTTTTATTTATATACACCAATAATGAACTATCAGAAAGGAAAACAATCCCATTTATAGTTGCGTCAAAAAAATGCTGGGGTGGTGGATGCACAATACGATATACAGATGATTATTATATAACTTAATACCTGGATCCTATATAATTTTATTAATTAATGTCACTTTAATAAATTGAATAAAAATAAAAATATGCAATTAAAAATAAATGAATAAATAAATAAAATACTCAGGAATAAATTTTACCAAGAAGGCAAACAACCTGTACTCAGAAAATTGTAATACACTAAAGAAAGAAATTGAAGAAAATAAGTAGAAGCATATACTGTGTTCATTAATAGGAACAATTGATATTGTATTTAAAGTGTAGAATGTATTCAATATATATTAGTAGTTATTAATATTAGGACAGCTTTTTTGAAAAAAACTATGCTTTGGGTACTTTTTCTGGCCTTTTATTCATTTGCCCTGCCCCATCCCAGCAAGTTTCAGTTCTTCATTTCCAAGCCCAAGTCTATTAATCATTCAAAGAACCCAAAGGAATAAATTCTAGAGAGAAGTAGTTGTTGGAGGGTTCTCAAATCACATCCTATAGGAAAATGCTTATATTTTTACATGGGAGACCAGCTCTTTGATCATTTAACAACAGTTGCCGAATTTAGAATCTCACATAAACCCACAGCATTTATTTAGCTCCCTTGATCAAAAACTCTTTCTTGGAATGCAGGGCTTCCAAATTTGCCTCTGGGTTGTTTGTGTTTGGCTCCAGCAAATGGCTAAGCAAACATTAAGTTAATATAAACTGTGATCTTTCAATTGCCATTATTTCTAGTCCCCAAAGTTAGCTCAGTACGCAGCCAGAAAGATGCAGATGTGTCTTATAGGAAGTAGACATCCCATATCAATAAAACACCAGGGTGATGTAACATGGAATGAACTCCTGTGAGAATTCTCTTTTGCAAGCTCTAGCTGGCTCTTCAATATAAGTGTCTTTACATGACACTGTCTTGACTACCAAATTTCAGTGGCCAATATCTAGGTGTCTGAAAGCTTGGCATTCGTTGTTATAGAATTAATATACTGCTCGCTGACTACAAACTTCGGCAATTTTTTAAAAACACCCATGATTCTATATAATTGACCACACACCCAAGCTCCAATTATGGTCTCCAAGATAGATTTGCTTGACAAAAGACTTATACTGAATATCAGTTGGAACAAAATGTGCTCCCTTACGTGTGCTTTTGATATTGGACCATTGGCCAGGATTATAGGTAAGAGGCACCTACTTATCAGTGGGGTGGGGAGTGGGGCTCCTGTTTCTGAGCCTGACTTGTCACACAGCATTCCCAACAGAGACACGATTATATATATAGCCTACCTTTGCTTTAATGCTCAGGAACTTTTGCTTCACAAATGCAAATGATGGATTCTAAACAAATTAAGGGTCTATGTTTATTCCTAGGGTTTCCATGGGTCTGGAGGCTTTATATGAAATCTTAATGATGATTGCCTTGGGGTAATATTCCCTTTCAGACATCTAAAAATGTTTTATAATATTAAAACTCTCAAAGCAATAAATGTGTAATAATTACTTAATACTCAGCTAGATGGTCTAGGGAAGGAAGATTATAGAGGAGGAATAAAAACAGAGCCCTTTTATTTAAGTTTATAGTTTAATTGGATGAAAGAATATGCATCTATAGTACTTTGCAAACACCTCCTAGAGCACTTATACTTTTTTTAAATTTTCTTTTTCTTTATCAATTTTAGAGAGAGAGGAAGAAAGAGATAGAAACATCAATGAGAGAGAACATCGACTGGCCGCCTCCTGCATGCCCCCCCCCCCCGGGGATTGGTCCCACAACCTGGGCATGTGCCTTGACCAGGAATTGAACTGATGACCTCTTGGTGCATGGGTCGACACTCAACCACTGAGCCCCACCAGCCAGGCTAGAGCACTTATGCTTAATTGCAAATATTTTTCTTTGTATTTGTTTCCCCAAGAAGACTATGAATTACTGAGTACAGAGACTTTGTCTTTTTTAAAAGTATTTTTTATTGATATTTTTAGAGAGAGAAAGGAAAAGAGAGATAGAACTATCCATGTGACTGAGAGAGAAACATCAATTGGTGGCCTCCTACACCTCCCCCCCCTACTAGGCATGTGCCCTGACCAAAATCTAACTGGGACCTCTTAGTCCTTGGGATGACCGAGCCAGACTGGACAGGTGCCTGTGTCTTTTTAACCTGCAGACTCCTTGAGTTTAGCACAGAACCTGGTATCATATTTATGAAAGAAAAAAGTAGCCTGGCTGGTGTGGCTCAGTGGACTGAGCATCACTCCATGGACTGAGAAGTCCAGGTTCAATTCCCAGTCAGGGCATATGCCCAGATTATTGGCTCAATCCCCAGTAGAGGGCACGCAGGAGGCAGCCAATCGATGTATCTCTCTCATATGGATGTTTCTATCTCTTTCCCTCTCTATCTCTCTCCCTTCCTATCTCTCTAAAAAATCAATAAAAACACATTTAAAAGAGAAAAAAGTAAATGATTATAAGATCTACAATAATATGGAATAAATAAGAAGCAAAATATAATGAAACTTATGGATGTTCAGAACAGGGAAATAGTAATATTACTTAGTGGTCCAGGAAAGGGTCACAAAAAAAGAGAGAATTTGATCAACATGTGAAAGAAACCCTCATGAATATAGAAAGCTATGGGGAAGATGAGTATGGTAGAAATAGCAAAAAAAGAAACATGGGTCACTGAAGTATTATTAAGAATAGTCAAGACATGGAAGGAACCTCAGCGTCCATCAATCAATGAATGAAGAAAATATGGCATACACTCTTATTTAACATAGTACTGGAAGTCTTAGCCACCGCAATTAGACATGAAGAAAAAATAAAGGGGATCCAAATTGGAAAGGAGGAAGTGAAACTGTCATTATTTGCAGATGACATGATACTATATGTAGAAGGCCCTAAAGACTCCATCAAAAATCTACTAGACTTAATGAATTTGGCAAAGTAGCAGGATACAAAATTAACGTCAAGAAATCAACAGCATTTTTATACACCAATGATGAAATCACAGAAAGAAAAACTAAGAAAACAATCCTATTTACCATCACAGCAAAAAAATTAAGATACCTAGGAATAAACTTAACAGAGAAGTAAAGGACCTCTTCACAGAAAACTTCAGGTTATTGAAAAAAGAAATAGAGGAAGATATAAAAGAGTGGAAGCATATACCTTGTTCATGGATTGGAAGAATTAACATCATTAAAATGTCCATAGTACCCAAAGCAATCTATAGAGTCAATGCAATCCCCATCAAAATACTAACAACATACTTCAAAGAACTAGAAAAAAACACTCCAAAAGTTTATATGGAACCAAAAAAGAACCCGAATAGTCACAGCAATCTTGAAAAAGAAGAACAAAGTAGGTGGGATCACATTACCAGATTTCAGGTTATATTACAAAGCCACTGTAATCAAAACAGTCTCGTAGTGGCACAAGAACAGGCATATAGATCAATGGAACAGAACAAAGAACCCAGAAATGGACCCAAGACAATATGCTCAATTAATATTTGACAAAGGTGGCAAGAGCATACAGTGGAGTCAAGACAGTTTCTTCAATAAATGGTATTGGGAAAATTAGACAGCTACCTGAAAAAAAAAAAAAAATGAAGCTAGAATATCAACTTACACCATACATGAGAATAAACTCAAAATGGATAAAAGACTTAAATGTAAAAATTCTAGAAGAAAATGTAGGCAGGAAATTTCAGACATACACAGCAAAATTTTCACTGATACATCACCTAAGGCAACAGAAACAAAAGAAAAAATGAAGACATGGGACTACATCAAACTCAAAAGCTTCTGCACAGCAAAAGAAACAACCATCAAAACGAAGAGATCCAACTATATGGGAGACTATAATCATCAATGATATATCAGATAAGGGGTTAATTTGCAAAATATATAGAGTGTTCATACAACTTAACAAAACGAAGACAAGGAACCCAATTCAAACATGGGCAGAGAAACTAAATAGACACCTCTCCAAACAAGACATACAAATGGCCAAGAGACATATGAAGAAATGCTCAACATCACTACTCATCAGAGAGATGCAAATTAAAACCACTAGGAGGTATCACCTCACACCTGTCAGAATGGCCGCCATCAACGAATCATCAAACAACAAGTGTTGGTGAGGGTGTGGAGAAAAGATGACTCTAGTACACTGCTGGTGGGAATGCAGACTGGTGCATCCACTGTGGAAAACACTATGGTGTTACCTTAAACAGTTAAAAATTGAACTTCCATTTGACCCAGTGATCTCACTTCTAGGAATATACCCTAAGAAATCTGAAACACCAGTCAGAAAGAATATATGTACCCCTATGTTCATAGCAGCACTGTTTACAATAGCTAAGATCTGGAAACAACCCAAGTGTCCATCAGCAGATGAGTGGGATAAAAACTGTGGTACATGTGCACAGTGGAGTACTATGCAGCTGTAAGAAAGAACAATCTCTTCCTTTGAGATAACATGGAAGGACCTGGAGAGTATTATGCTAAGAGAAACAAGCCAAGCAGAGAAAAACAAATATCACATGATCTCACTTATTTGTTGAATATAATGAACTAAACAAACTGCTGAACAAAATTAATCCAGAGACATGGAGCTTGGGTAAAGGTTGATAAGCCTCAGAGGAGGAGGGTGGTTGTAGGGGAAGAGATACACCACAGAACTTACATGCATGTATGCATGACCAATGAACATAGACAACAAAGCTGGGGATGGGGTAGGGGGAAGGGGAGGAGGGTCTCAATGGGGGAAAAATGAGAAACATCTGTAACAAAAACAAATTAATAAATAAAAAATGTAAAAAAAAATGTAGCATAAACAACAAAATTTTATTTAAAATAAGAAAATCTTGCTATTTGTGACAACATAGATGGACCCTGAGGGCATCATGCTAAGTGAACGAAGTCAGACAGAGAAAGATAAATAATGTATGATCTTACTTATACTGAATATAGAATCAAAACAAACAAATAGATAAAACCAAACTCACAGATACAGAGGACAGATGGGTGGTTGCCAGAGGTGAAGGGTGGGGGATGAACAAAATGGGTAAAAGTGGTCATAAGGTACACATTTCCAATTATAAATTAAGTCATGGGGATGTAATGCACAGCATGGTGACTATAGTTAATAATGCTGTATTGAATATTTGAAAGTTGCTGAAATACTAGATCTTAAAAGTCCTCATCACAAGAAAAATAATATTGTAACTCTGTGTTGATTAAAGTTAACTAGATTGATTGTGGTGACCAATTCACAATATAAACAAATATCAAATCATTATCTTTACACCTAAACTAATTTAATGATATATGTCAATTATATATCAGTTAAGAAAGAAAACTTAAGTAGAATAAAGTCAACTAAATTGCAATAAAAAAAGAAGGAATGTGGAAACATACATTGACAATGAGGTAGAGGAGACCTAGTTAAGTAATGGCCCATAAATTAGTGGGTTTAAAAGAGTGACTCTGTAGGAGTGGTGATTCTGAAATATTTGCCAGGGTAAAGAATAAGAATAAGCATAAGCATTTGATGAGTTTCTACTATGTGCCAGGTTTTTGCAAGGCATTTCACATATGTCATCCCATTTTTGAAAAAAAGTTTTACTGTCAACAAGTTACAGATAAAGACACTAAGAAAAGGTAAAGAGATTGTTTAAGGACACATGTCAAAGTGGGGATTTGAATCCAATTCTATTTGACTCCACACTCTCTTTTATCTATCCTGGTGTCTTCTATTCTCTCAGAAATCTGATTGGTTTTCATCTTAGGCCCTACACTATTATGAATCCCTCCTTGTGTGCTCCAAATTCTGCATGCTCACCAAATGAGATAAAGACGTGTTCAATGTTAGCCCCCACCCCCCAACACACACATACAAAGATAAATTACATTTTCTCTAAATTCCATATCTCCTTACATTTTCTAAAAGTCTCACCTGAGGATATGTTTATCAATTTTAGAGCTGGGGGGGAGGGAGGGAGGAAGGGAGAAAGAGAGAGAAATATAGATGTGAGAGGGAAACATTGATTGGTTGTCTCCCATACCAACACAGGATTGAAACTGCAACCTAGATATGTGCCCTGACTGGGAATCAAACCTGCAACCTTTTGGTGTATGGGACAACACTCCAATCAACCAGCCTCCTGGCTAGGGCCAAGTCTCCTTACATTCAAATGTAATCTTCTCATTGATTTCTCTAACCAAATGTCATTTTTTTAACATTTCTTGAAAAGATGTGACCTTCTATTGTTCATCCATCATCTCTTCATTTCAATCCAAGGAAAGAAGAACCTATAGTAAACACTGACCTTTGATGATGATAAAAATGCTAACTAGGATAGTGACATTTTCAAATTCCAAATTGTTTAAAATCTCACAGAGTTCCAGATGTATAATACTCAGGAGCTAAGGGCTAATAAATACAGTCCTGTAACAAGTTGGGGTTTCTCACAGGTCAGATATAACTAGCACTATTCAATATTTATGAAGCAGTATTTCCCTTGTTGAGAATTTGCTCTGTTTCTTTGGTGAAAGATATATTGAAATGAGACTTTGAGCAACAGGGATGAGAGCAGGCTCAAGCCCCATGCCTCCTTAATTGGCTGGAGGTGAGTAAAGCCTTTATATAGGACTTCTGTGGTTTTTTGCTTGGTAGGTGCCTGTCACACAACCTGCACGAGCTCAGATGAGAAGAATTTTCAGCTTGGGTGTTTGACTAGAATGCACAATTAATAGCACTGGTGGGTAAAAATCTCTGACAGCTGAGGTCTCACACCAGTGTATCTCATGCCTGCCCTACCCACCTCACTAGCCTATTGTGAAATCTGTCTGTAGCAAAAGTGCATTGTGTAAATGCAAGGCAGAGTGACCAGCCTAGCCCAACACCTGGGTCTTAGTGTCCAGCTGTAATCCCATGTGTAGTTCCAACTCTTCTCCTGTCTCCTACTCACTCTTAGTTCTGGCTCTTGCTTAACTACTGTCATTACCCCTAAATTCTAACCCAAGGGCTTCATATATACATACATATATCAATACACACTTGTGTGTGCATTCATTCAGATGCTTTGTAGGGACCTATTTGTTTATACATTAGTTAATTCATTCACCATCCTTCATAGAACCCTTATCAAGTGCCAAAAATTATAATAAATAATGAGGACATAAATGTTAATAAAATAAAAGAATGGGAAAATCTCTAAATATATTCTTCCCAAGCAACTTTCATTTAAAGGCAGTGTTTTTCAAACATTCTGCAAACAAACGCATATAAGTTGTCATTTATAATGACAGACAGATGAAGGGAGACACAATGTAGCTAAAATTGAAGGAAGCAGTCCAAAGCCCTGCTCATGTCTAGCCCTCACCCAATCATATGCTCCAGGAGCACTTATATACAACCTACTCTTCCCCAACCATACCCAGCCCCACTACCACTGCATCGCTGCTCCAATAGACCATGCCACTGACAAATGGTGCTATAACCTTCATAATGAGTAAACAAATGAGCTAACAAACTGACAGCCACAAAAATTCCCAACAGTTTTCACTTAGGTTATTAACATTCACAATGGCAACAGCAGCTACCTAGGACACACAATGTACCAACCAAGCACATGCAAGGTGCTTTATAATCATCATCTAGTCATTAACCACCCTTTGAGGTCAGCATATTATTTTCCTGATCTTATAGACAAAAGAACAGATTCCAGGAGGTAGAATAATTTGTTTCAGGTCACACAGGTAGTAGAGATGGAGCCAGGACCAGAACTCAAAATATTGGATTCTATTCTTGTATTGCCATGGACATAGCAGAGGTAAAGTACACCGTGTGATATGATGAAAGATCATAACACAGACCTTGAATACAGTTTCTGCTCCATCTCTTACTGGTTACATAACCTTGGGCAAATTATTTTACTCTCCTGACCCTAAGTTTCCTAATGTTAAAAAAGAAAAGATATTAAAATATCACAATTGCATGTTCACTGTGAGGGTCATGAGAGAGAACACATGCGGCTTACTGATTGCAGAGGCCTGGTCTTCCTCCTTGTGTTTCTAGCATCCCTAGAATAATGCCAGGCAAGCATTCCAATAAGCATCTGATAAGAAACACCACACTGCTTAGCATAGAGAAAGACACAAGATATGCTCACTAGTATTTTCTTCTCTTACCCATAGAATTCCCTTTACAGAAATTATTTTAGAGTACTCTGTTTCAATATTTCTTATATGTGGGAAAAAATACAGCAGTTGTTATAACAAGTTGAAAGAATATGGGAAAGATGGACAATGATTTTTTATTTCTTTCTTTAAGGCTGGTTTTCAGAGCAAAATAATCTGGCAGTTGATCATGTCTTTTCCCCAAAATGCAGGGAGGGGTGTAAAAATGACCTATTTAACTAAAATTGCCTTGTCAAGTTCTCATCTTTAATAAACCCATAAGACTATCTTGGAGTAGACAGAAAGACTCATTATCTTTGATCCCTTGCCTCCTAAATATCCTCTATAGTAAACTGCATTGACTCCCATAATAATGTGCCATAGGACTCTAAAGAGCGTCTCAGGACCACTTCACAGCTGAACATCCAATCTCTAATTACCGTTCACAACTCAATTGTTTCAGAACCACAGAAAATACAACTTTTTGGAAAGGCTTTAAGCATTGCTGTGCAGTAGTGCCACCGCTGACATATTTAAATAATGCGTCTATGGTGACATAGGCCTATTATTGGAAACTTCTAACACCCACGTTAATTCTTGAGCATTCAGTCCCAGAATCAAATCGGAGGGAATGTTGTCTGCACTATATTGCGATTTTAGAGCAAAGACTCACAGATATGCTTTTACACATGAAGCATTTGGACCACGGTCACACCAGAGCTGCAAGGGAGTGAAACCCAGGAATAACCTGTTTGCCCACCCTGTAGCCTGCTTCAGTAAGGCAGCAGCAGAGGAACTCTCATACCACTGTTCATTAACTCTCACAAAGACAAAATACATTATTATGGTAATCTTCTTTGCATTTTGATTAAAAACACATTTCTAGAAGAAGTAGAAATGTAAAGTTTAGAAAAACAGAAAAATGGCTATACTTAACAGCCTAATTTCAACTCGATGATACATATTCAGATGATTCAGGTAAAGACAAATGGCACACGAGGCTTCTGGTCAAGATGGTGGCGTAGGTAAACGTGGTACCGCGTCCTCCCAGAACCACACCAAAGTTACAACTAAACTACAGAACAACCTTCATTCAAAACCGCCTGAAATCAAGCTGAACGGAAGTCCTACAACTACGGAATTAAAGCAGCAGCCACATCCAGACTGGTAGGAGGGGCGGAGGCAGATGGGCTGGTCCCACACCCATGTGTGGTGGATAAAAATCAGGAGGATACCTCGGCTGGGAAGGTCCTCCCTGAAGACTGAGGAGTCCCTGTCCCACACCAGGTGCCCTGCTCAGAGTTCCAGTACCAGGAAGAAAAGTCCCCATAACTTCTGGCTGGAAAAACCAGCAGAAACTGAGGCTCAGGGAAGCTGATGCGGCTGGAGCCCTAGGCAGCTCCTTAAAGGGCCTTCGCTTAGACTTATCAGACTCACTCCCTCTAAGCTCGGAGGGGAGACAACTCGAGGGGCACCAGAGACATACAGGGGAGAACTGAGCTGTTTGGCACTGGAGCGAGGGCTGGAGAGGGGGCTTTCTCTGGGACAAACGTGCTGTCAGAGGCCTTTGTTCTTTTGGTGAGCCCTTCCCTGGGGCAGCAGACAGACAATCGCCATATCTGGGACTCCAGCAACCTGTCTCACACTGGTAGCCCCGCCCTGGTGACTCCCTGAGGTCCCGCCCCACCCAACTTCCAGGCCCACCCAAGCTGTTGCCACTTGCTTAACCATAGGATTGGCCTGTCTTGGATCCTGCTTCAGGTTTTACCTAAATTCTTTCAAACAAGCAGCATCTGGTCTCAGTGAGCCCCATACCTCTCATTAAGTAATACACTGAAACAAACACAGGGAGGCAGCCAAAATGAGGAGACAAATAAAAGAACAGAACAAAACCCCAAGAAAAGAACTAAGCGAAATGGAGATAAGCAACCTAACAGATGCTGAGTTCCAAATACTGCTTATAAGGATGCTCAATGAACTTAGTGAGAACCTCAGTGAACTTAAGGAGGGCCTCAAGAGCATAAAAAAGGACCAGTCAGAAATGATGGATGCACAGTCAGAAATGAAGGAGGCATTAACTGAAATAAAGAATAATTTACACAGATTCAATAGTAGAGTACGTAAATCCAAGAAGCAAACCATCGATTTGGAATATAAGGAAGCAAAAAATGCCCAATCAGAACAGCAAAAAGAAAAAAGAATCCAAAAAAATGAGGATAGTGTAAGGAGCCTCTGGACAACTTCAAGCTTGCCAACATTCTCATCTTGGGGGTGGCAGAAGGAGAAGAGCGAGAACAAGAAATTGAAAACCTGTTTGAGACAATAATGGCAACAACTTGGTGAAGTAAACAGACATACAAGTCCAGGAAGCACAGAGAGTCCCAAACAACATGAACTCCAAGAGGCCCACACCAAGACCTATCATCAAAATGCAAAAGGTTTAAGACAAAGAGAGAATCTTAAAAGCAGCAAGAGAAAGGCAGCTAGTTACCTACAAAGGAGTTCCCATAAGGCTGTCAGCTGATTTCTCAAAAGAATCTTTGCAGGCCAGAAGGAAGTGGCAAGAAATATTCAGAGTGATGAAAAGCAAGAACCTACAACCAAGATTACTCTATCCTGAACAGCTGTCATTTAGAATAGATGGCCATATAAAGACTTTCCCAGACAAGAAACAGTTAAAGGAGTTCATCACCACCAAACCATTATTATATGAAATGTTGAAGGGTCCTTTTGAAGAAAAAGATAAAATGTATGAACAAACAAAATGGCAATGAATACATATCTATCAACAATGGAGTCTACAAACAAAATGAACAGGTAGAACAGAAACATTGTCATAGATACAGAGAACATTTTGTTGGTTGCCAGATGGGAGGGGGTTGGGGGAATGGGTGAAAAAGGTGAAGGGATTAAGAAGTACCAATTCATTTCTAGACTGACAAACCTAAAAGGGAAAGGGGTTGCGGGGTGGGAAGAAGTAAACCAAAGAACTTATATGCATAACCAGTGGACCCAGACAATAGTGTGGGAAAAGGCGGGAGGGGGGTGGGAGTGGGGCGGAGGGAGTCAAGGGGGGAAATGAGGAACATCTGTAATACATTCTACATTCAACAATAAAAATTTAAAAATAAATAAATAAATAAAAGACAAATGGCACACGTAGCTACTCTCAACACAGTCCATAGCACATGGTAAGTGTGCAGTGAAAAAGCATCCCTCACCAACCTCTAGATCATCATCATTCCTGCTTACACTGCAGGCAATTTAGTGCAACAGAATATCCAAACAGGAAGGAGCCTTAAGATTCACCTGGTCTAGGCCCCTGACTTTACAGGAGGTTATACTGAATGATCTTGTGGTGAAGGGCAACCAACAGGTTAATGAAAACTTTAAGACAGGACCTCTGTTTTTCTCACATCTCTAATCTGCATTAATTTAAAAATACCAATTTAAAAAATATGCTTCCACTGAATCAAGCTAAGCGTATTATCATTCAAAGCTTTCTGGAATCTTTCCTAATAGAAAACATGGCTATTAAAATAAGGAACAAGTAAGAAAGCTAACTTCATTTATTAATTTGTAATTTAAAGAAAATAATTCAGTTTATATTAGTTTATACTCTCCCCCATTGCTTATATAAAACAAAAAAAAGAAAGAAAGAAAAATGTGGTTGGAAATCATCTTTAAGAGCTCTTTGGCTTGCCCACTAAAAAAAAAACAAAAAAAAGCAAACAAAAAAAAACCCTATGTACAGCATTCAGGGAAATTTCTAAATAATATCTGAACCTTGGCATCATCATGGAATTTCTTCCACTAAGAAATAGTTCTACTTAGATTTATTGATCTTGAAGTTTGAGTCTGCTTATATTCTTAAGCAATAGTCATCAGCATAACATTTCAATTAGTAAATGTACTACAATAATGAAAAATTAGTGTAGGCACTATCACTGGGTCCAATTCCAGTGGTTGTCTACTCCCGGTCCCCAATTCATTTCCAACTGCTAAATGAAATTGAGACTCAAGAAAATGCTTTTCTTTACTACATGTGGAGAGAGTGGAGAAGACAACATTTCTTATCCCACAATGCATTTAAGATGTTATTTTTTTCACTCAATAGTTATTGATTGGATATAAAATATGCAGGCACTGATTTAAGAATTTGCATGTGTTTTATTGGAACTTGTCCTTGCATAGTTCATATGAGATAAGTAAGATGCTATCTATTTTATAGATAAAAAGGAGACTCAGGTTAATATTCAGTCGATGAAGGAGTATACTTCAGATCTGTCAGATTTTAAAACTAATGTGGAGATTGGCATTTAAACCAAAAATGAAATAAATATAGCCCAATATATCATAAATAAATACATGAACAAAATATTATGGGTATGAATACACACATACATACACACACATGAAGTGTGATTAATTCCCAAAGGGACAGTTGGAAAATTATTTTTACAACCATGACTTCAGTTAGCCCAAACAATTCTATAGTCATTCTTGGAAGGAAAATGTGATGTGCATATTTTAGTATAATTTATACAGTAAAATTTGAGCACTCTCTGCATTGTGTAAATAGATCATAAGATGCCTAAATCTTTCACAAGATTGCAGTAATGTACCTACTACTGTTTGGCAAACTCTGCAAGTTTTCCCAGTACATCCTGCATCACAGGTTCTTGGGGAAAATGTTAAACTCAATTTTACACAACACAGCAGTAAATGAGTCCAAGTTAGGTCCAGGGTCAGACTTCTGCATCTCCAAATGGTTGATTCTTTTTCAGTCCACATTTTTAAACTTTAGAAAAAGTTCTGAAATTGTTCAACTTCTCACACTACCTGCCATTGCATGATTATGTTAAGACCTATGTGAGTAATTTTTCCTAAATACACAAATATAATCACATTTCCGTTGTTCCCCTGTCCCTGCTACTGGTAAGATTTGATCTCCTTTAACTCGCCACCTCAAATATTAGGTCTCAGCAACTCTCAATGACTTAAGTTCTCCAAATATTCTATGCTGTCCCAGGCTTCTATGTTTCTGTGTGTCTCAATTCAAAGCACTTGTCTATTCTTAACTGTCTTCCAAGACATAGTTGCTACCTCAAGTCTCATCATCCTTCAAATGTCAAATGCAATCTATTCCATGAAGCCTTCCCTTATTTCCTTGAAATATTTAAATGTGTATCTTCCAATGTTTCCACAGGAAACTGCTAATATAGCAATTATATTATACTATGTATTTATTTGTTTACCTTAGTCAACTGTGAGCTTGTTGAGGATACAGGATATGTCCTTGAATAGAAATTGCTAATGTGTTCTTTGACATATTGTAATTACTCAATAAAATGTTTGATGAATTAATTAAAGGTGGAAGTTCTAGGTAGGCGAGAGTTGTAGTGGATTTGTTTTCTTGTTTGAGTTTTTCAGAGATGGAAACTGCCTATGCTACACAAGGAGATATCAACTATTCTCTCTGGACTGTAACTTCAGCTTTGTAAGAGGTGCCATCACAGTGGAAAGGATATACCACCCTTACTAAAGTACTGGAGTAGAGCCTTGGTGAACACCAACTCCAACATGTGGAGGCAGATACCTGTGCTGGCTCTGTTTGGACTCATTCAAGTGCTATGAACACAGGATTGTCAGGCCTGAAGGAATTTTTAAGAGTTTATAATTGGAACTTCTCCATTTTGTTTAGCTGTTAACTTCTGTTTATCCACAGTGATTAGCAACAAAACCTTAAAAGGCAAAAGGTCTATGAAAAGTGCGAAGCCAGGTAACTGAGTTCCATGCCATAACTACACTTGTGAGGGGATACATTTCAAATACTAAAGCTAGTCTCTCCAGTTACTAAAGATGAGGAAAACATACTGACGGTCTTGCATCTACAGCAGAGGAAAATAAAATAGAAGAGTGTGAGGAGGTTGGTGAAAATGGAAAGGAAATATAAAGATTTCCTGTCCCAGTCCTGTCCCCATTTAACCTGTCTCAAGAAAGGCATGAATCTGTGGATCAAGCAGACCTTATTCTAAATTCACTTAACTTGCCTAAATCTGTTTCCATACTAGTAAATGTGATAATATATCTTCTTTACAGGGTTGGAAGGAAGAAATAATATTAGTTTGTTCACTCAATAAATGTTTAATAAACTAGACACACATTTGCTTTTTTTTGGTGGTACGTGTCCCTAGCGGGAACCGAACCCGGGACTCTCTGGTCCGCAGGTTGACACTCAACCACTGAGCCAAACTGGCCAGGGCTAGACACATATTTAATATTTATTGATGGGGCACATAATAGGTATATATTATATACTACCTGGTGGCAATAGTAATATCTACTCTTGTTACAGCATAATTAGTGTAAAAATTGAAAATCTATTAACATAAATTTATTATTTATATATATTATATTAATATTTATTCATATAAATTTATAATATATATTAAGATAATTACTATAAATAAACATAGATATATTTCACAGTAGGTACATTAGAAACAAACCCAGTATGTATTTTTTTATTAAATGAAAGATTCTTCTAGTTTTTTTTTCTGTAAGATTTATTTACTTATTTTAAATTTTATTTTTTCCATCACCATTTATCCCCTCTATGCCCTCTTCCACTTCCGCCCACCTCTCTCACCCCACAATCACACTGTTGTCCATGTTCATGAGTTCTTTTTTTTTTCTCAATCCCTCCACCCCCAACACTCCTAAACCAGAGCTGTCTGCATGTTCTCTATCTATGACTCTGTCTCTATTTTGCTTGCATTATGCTACATGAAGTAAGCCAGTGAGAGAAAGACAAGTACCATGTGATTTCACTCCATGTGGAAATGAATGAACGGACTGAACTACCCAGTATACAATTCTGATAAAAACAGGGCCATTCTGATTGCAGCAGGGATTGGGCCAGAGCCCAGTAGCTTAACTTGCTCCTCACTGTCTCCCTCACAAGATGTACTTCCTAAAGAACTGAAAGCAGAAGACCAGGAGTTATGGGGCCATGGTTTCAAATGACCACAGAAAGCAATAGACAGTTATTATTTATGAGGAGGAAAATATATGACTTCTGTGGTTCTTTGAAGTGATTAGCTGGAAAGTATTTTGAAGGAAGGATTGAAAGATGAGTCTATTGGTGGCAAGAAGACCATCTGGAAGACTCTGACATAATCCTGGCATGTGACGAGGAGGGATGGCATTGAGAATTGAAATTGGAAGATATTTTTAGAGAGGCAGGTTTGGTGACAGACAGTACTGGAGTACAATTTTATTTTGGACCGAAAATTAGGCTCATTCGTGGTCTTTCTAAAGATTTCTGTGTCGCGTGTAAATGAAGCACATGGAATTGGAACATCACATTTCTGGTATCTCTGAGACTTTCCATGATATATGGGAAACCGGACAGGATTTTAAACATCCTGAAAATCTGGGCGGAAGACCATTGAAGACAGAGAGGACACAACCTGGATTAAGGTTTCCAGGAGACTGGAGACTAGTTCCACTGAGAGAAATAGAGGAATAGAAGAGAGCAACGAGCTGCCCTCGATCAGTCTTGGATTTGATTAATTTCAGGTGATGGCAGGAACTACTGAGGAAAAAAATAGCCTATAGGCAACTATAATTGCAAAATAAAAAATAATAAAAAAAAAAAACAGAACAAAAACATCCTTTTAAAATTTCCAAAGGAAGCAACATATTAGAAACAAATAGCTTGCAATTCCTACTCAATGTTTTTAAGAAAGAAGGATATCCTTTTTTTTTACTTTGGTATAGAAATTACAAAATCTTGGACTGCACCTCACTTTATAAAGAATAAGGCAACTATTGGGAACACGTTGTTAAAAAACAAGAATTGGAAAGGTCACTTTATAAATGAAATATGCTGGTTGCCAGTGAAAAATTACTTCCTAAGGAATGGACCATCCATAAGTCCTGTAAAGGTCAAAAACACTGCCAAGGTAGCCCTGGAAGGAGAGACTAAAAAATAAAGATAAAATGAATGGAGGTTGCTCTCTGGTGCAAATGCTGACAAATATATTCAAGCAGGAAACTCATCAAAAGAAATCTTTTCTCTATAGCAAGAGAATGTGGATGAGAGGAGATATGTTGCTGTTCTGTAGTTTAATTCTGTTTTATTTCACAGAAGAGATGGACTAAAATTACATGTTTATTTCAGTATTTTTATGCTAATTCTATATGTAAAAAATGACCCTTTTAATAAACTTTACTTGAAGAATGTATATACCTTCAGATAATGAAGACTTAAAACTAAGTAGTCATAGCATCTTGGCTTCCTGCCAATGTTAGATTTTCATGACTGGAAAATCTTCAAGGCCATCCTCTCAGAGTGAAAATTGCATAACTTGAAAAAATTACAGATGTTCATTTCTGCAATTATCAAATGCATTATTTCAGCAGACAATATATAAACTGAACAGCTACATTAAATTAAAATGGCATTTTCTAGAAAAGAAGTTTTTAAAAGGTGCTGTTCTTCAGAATGAGCAATCTACATAATTAGCATAATCTAGAAAAGCCAATAAATAAAAATAATTATTATAACATTATCAAAGAAGCAACTTTTAGGCAATTATGCTATAGAATTAAAGTATTCACAAATATTTGTGTGAATAGAATCCTATAAAAATTTTTATAATAGCAAAATATAAATATTCTAAATGTCCAACAAAAGGGAACAAATGAAAATAGTCATGGATATCAATGCAGTTGAATACAATGCAGTCATTGAAATCATGTTTTTAGAATAAAATTATATGGAACAATATTCATGATATCTAATGTATGTAATACTATATTTAGCACAATGCATATTTTAGAATAAATAGTTGTGTACATGTTTGTCAGTGTGTGCACTGAAGAGGAGTACAGAAGACGAGCATATACCAAAGCAATAACAGAGGTTATTTCTGTGTGGTGAAGTGGTTCTTGACCTTAGGGGGCTAAGTTCCCCTCTGAGAGTATGATGCAAGCTTTGAACACTGTTATACTGAAATTTTGCCTAAAGAATCATGGTCTTTTTGGATCTTCCGGAGTCTGTTCATGAACTCCAACATGAGTTTTGGCGGTAGTAGTATTATGAAGATCTTTATTTTAGTTTCTTTACTTCTGTACATTAAAAACTATTTTATTGGAATGCATTTTATCAGAGATAAACCAAAAATATTTTTAAAGACTTGTAGCTTTTTTATAAATGTTAAAATGCTTGAAAAGAATTTCCCTAGTTATTTCTTAGTGAAGCCAGCAAGTCATTGTACCTCTTGTATATGGGGAAATTAGGGCTGAGAGCAATTTTCTGATTTATTCAACGTCACACAGCATCTCAGTGGCAGAATGGAGATTAAAATACATGGTTTTCTAGAATCTGATCAGCCTATGGAATTGCAATAACTAACACATGTTATAATTTTAAATGGAATTTCAACATTTCCAGAAACAGTTTTGTTTCTTTTTTCACCTTTAATCTTTAGTTCTTTGGGGAAAACAGTTCTCTGCTGGAGCAAGGTTTTGTTATATGTGTAGAGAGTATATACAGATACAATAATGGCTTTGGTTGAAAGCCTCTCTATTTAAAGCCTAGAGATCGGAAACTTTATTCTTCATTTGCAAGAAACAATGCAGACTGGCTTCCCTTCTTTGTTCTGGTTTGGTACAAATTGCATGACCCATAATGCCTTAACGTATTTTGGGTTCATAAAAGTAACAGTACAATTGTTTTACATTACTTAAGTAGCCATCAAAAAAGAATTGGGATTTAGTCACCTTTGCTATCTCATTCTCTGTTCCAGCATCCAAAGTGAACACACAGGCATAGCCTCCACCCTGGGAAGTCTAGGTAAGGAGTTGGGGCTGCTACATTTGAAGAGCCTACTAATCTCTGCTTCCTAGTACTAAATATGGTTTATCTCCTCACCAAAAACTGAAAGAACCTCATTCTCTTCTTTTTCTCTTTCAATATCTTTTGCAAAAAACATGCTATGGACAAATTCAGAGAAACACCTCTTTCTGAAAATCCCTGTCAGTAACAAAAGCATCAGGAATTTGAGATTTCATTGGAGGGGTGGGGAGGGGGTTCATTTTCCCTCTGTTCTCAAAGGAGCACAGAAGAAACTGTCATCTTAGAAAATCACTTTTATTTTTCTTGAGTCCAGAAAAATCAGATGTGTATAGAAGAATACATTTTATGTTATGCTGAAAAATTACATGTAACCAGATTCAGATGTACCAATAAGAAATATGTCATCTTTTCATTCCCTCTGGACAACACAAGGCATAATTGTAAAGTGGTTGAAGACAAATCTCACTAGTTTTTTTTCTTTCAGAGATTCCTTCATCCCATCTGGACACTCCTTGCACTCATTTTCTCTTTTGTCCCTACCCTGAAGACCAGTTCTCTCTAGACGTAGAAGGGTTTCATCTCCCTTTCAGTCTTTTCTTCATTCAACAGATTTTTATTGAATGCTTCTTATGTGCCAGAAGCATGACCCATAGGAAAACATCTCACTTCCCCCAAAATAATTTTTCTCTATTTGCACATTTATTTTTTAAATAAATGCTTTAGGAGAAAGATACTATTTATCAAAATAATAATTACCAATTGTGGTATATTAACCACAAGAAAGAAACTTATTTAGAAGTATGGAATAGACCTTCTAGGTTCTCAGGAGTTTACCAAGTCTGCCATGAAGTAAACCACATATAAGATTTATGAAGATAGCAAGTCACTAAATTTTAAATGCATTGGGATAGAAACAAGCTTGATTTCTAATTTCATCAGAGTTCTTACTTTACTAGGGGTCTAGGACCTAAAAGATTAACTATTTTTGTAATTGAAGGCATTGTGCCTTTCTTAGTGATACAAAGATGGCATTATTTTACATGATTTAATTTTTTAAAATCTTTTATCCTCGCCCAAGGTTATGTTTATTGATTTGAGAGAGAGAGAGAGATGTGAGAGAGAAACATTAATTGTTTGTGATTGGTTGCCTCCCATAAGCACCCCAACAGGGCATTGAACACACAACCTAGGTATGTACGCTGATCAGGAATTGAACTCACAACCTTCTGGTATATGGGACAATGCTCCAAACAACTGAGCCACTCGACCAGGGCAAGATGGCATTGTTTTTAAGGAATTTAATGTTTATTCTCAATGTTTGGCACTTTTTATACACAACAAAACAGTGAAAACCTGTCCCTCAGTAATTTTCAAAGAAGGGGAAGTAATCAACAAAAGTACACAAGAAAGTCTGAGGTATGCATGGCAAACAGTCAGCAATCATATTAGACATGTCATGTTTCTCATAAAGGAGAAATAGAGATAAGGATAAAAATAGGATGATGCATTAAACATCTGCTTTAAAATTTATATAACATTCACGAGTCCATTGTGAGTTATGAAAATAAAAGCTGAGATTAGGTTTTATGTTAAGATAAAAAGTATTGTGGAGAAGGAAGAATCATATAACCAGAAGATTACAGAATACAGGAGAAAATGGCCCTTTTCTCTTCAATATCAATCTCAGGCAAATGAGATTTTTTACTTAAGAACAGACTGCTGAGATTTTCAAATGTCGAGATAGATTTATTTGGGGACAGAGAGAAATAAAGTTAGAATCATTCCTAAATAACTTTTCTTCAATCTATTAATTAGTTTATAACAGCAATTCTTTGATGGTGTGGAAGGTTCTCCAGTCGTCTTAAATGTGAAAAACTTCTAAATCAGCCTAATACTTCATATTATAATCTCTACTGTTACATTTCTTTCTGTTATATTGAATAAATTAAAGGAAGTTGAAAAAGCTTTTGGCTTTGGGAGAAAATGTAGGCGAGACACTAAAGGAAGGATGTAGGAGGCAATGTCTACTAAAGAGAAAAAATAAAGTCCCCAAAGAACCAAGCAAGAATTTATATTTCTAAGGCTTCTAAGGCACTTAGCTTCTTGGTATGAAGTAGCTCAGACAAACACTAAAAATACACTGTATATAAGGAGAAAAAAGTATTTCTTGCTACCTGACACTAATGAGTAAATGAATTCTGGTTCCACAGACTCAAGAGTAGGGAAAAGCATCCGTAGCTCAAGGGACACATACCCAGAATAAAGCTTTAAATCCTTATCACTCCCTAATCAATCATCTCGGAAAAGGCCTCTTTACCTGCACTTCTTACAAAATTAGCCTGCATCATAAAATGGAGGACAGACTTTCATGGAAGGACACAGGATTTTTGCAGCCTTTGTGGTCACTTGGGTTGTAGTTACAGCAGGCACTCAAGAAATTCTGTTAAGTTTTTATAGTAATATAGACCTTGCTATGGAAAGCTGGGTCTTTTAATCTACGTTTCCACATTTTTCCAATAAAGGCAGAGAGCAAGCAGCTGACATCATACAACAATACATTTTAAAGTCAGCTTTAAAGGGAGATGTTGCTGTCCGTTACAAGTTGTTCTACATTTCTTTTCCCTGATGAGTTCTTTGCTTTGTGGCTATTTACATTGATTCTCTGAACAGCTAAGAAGCTCTCTTCAGTGGCTCAAAGAGAAGTTTTTAAGGTTATACTGTCCAGCTTCTCAACCCCAAGTAGGTATACCTGATATCTACTCTTAGCTTGAACACCTACATTAACCATCTTCAGAAGATAACCTATCGCTTCTGATGGGTAGACCTGCTAAGTGTTCTTACTTATATTAAATTAAATGCTGCCTCTCTACAACTTCTACCCTGTGGATTTATTCAAAATATGACCACCCACTGTTTCTCATGATATGCCCCTAAACATTCAAAATAGCTCTCACAGACCCTCTTAAATCTTCCCCTCTCCCAGCTGGTTAAGAATGGAGACTTTGCAGCCAAACTGCCTGAGTTCAATTTTTAATCCTGTTTCATTCTAGCCACAATGTTGGGCAAAATCCAAACCTCAGTTCTCTAATTTGCAATGCGTGACCTGAGAAGACCTTTATCCTAACACTGTTGTGGGATTAAATCACAGAATGCAGGAAGTGCCGGAATCACAGTTTGTGCAAACAAATGGCTTCTTAGTCCCTTGTAATGAGTAGTTTTCCAGATGCCTGGACAGCAGGTATTCCCTTATCTGAATAACTCATGTGCATCGATCTCTGTCTTAATACATGAGGTTAAGAATGGAAGAGAAGATGGATCAGTGAAAGGAAAGCAGACTTACAACTAAAAATCAAATCCTTTTATTAATTTAAAAATCAGTGAAGATCCACGTTGATACGAAAGATTTAGTTCCTTGAGGACAGTGTCTTACACCTCTTTATATTCCTAGCACAGGAAATGAAAAGCATAGTTATCAATAAGTGGGGCCCGTAAACTTTTCTGTAAAGAGCTAGATAGTAAATATTTTAGGCCATATGTTCTCCATTGCAAATATTCAACTCTGCTGTTAGAGTGCAAAGGAGTCACAGACAATACATAAATGAATGAGAACAGCTATGTTCCAAGAAAACAATTCATAGAGAGTGAAATTTTAATTTGAGATCATTTTCACATGTAATGAAATAATTTGCTATTTTCTGTGTGTGTGTTTTCCCCAATCATTTCAAAATGTAAAGTCATTCTTAGCTTGTGATTGTAAGAAGCATAGCAAGCTATATTTGGCCTGCTGGCCATTTTCTTCCTACCTCTAATCTAACCTGAAAGGCGGAAGCCCCTTCTTTATCTGCCTTAAACATAAATGACATGGATACTATTCTCTCATACAGACCAGAGAGTGTGGGCAAGGCAATGCTGAGAGTGCAGGCTGACCCAGGGCAGAGCACTGAACTGGCCAATTAGAAATAAAAAAAAAATTCTTTGAAAGGGAGAATAAAATATGATTCATGCAAGAGGTGATCCTTGTCATAAGTGTTTTTAAGAAAAATCATTGCTCTTTCCCAGAGGTGACATTACTTCTTTGCCTTTCAATTTACTGGCAGGTGGTTGTATTATATACTAGGTAAGAACTTGGAAACTGGAAAGTACAACCTTTTGAATCCCAGTTCAGCCAGTTATTAGTACTGTGAGCTTCAGTAATTTTGTTCATAAATGTGCTCATTTGTAAAATAGCCGTAATAACAGAACTTACCAGTGAGATTGCAACATGATCTAAAAAGATATGGCATTCAGTGGCTTACATGCTGCCGTTCCTGTGGTAAGGACTTTATAAATGTTAACTTTGTGCAAGAAATAAGTGAAGAAGAGAAACTTTTTATGAGCAAGGCATATGTTCAATTGGCTACACTTTTAAAAAATCCAGTTATTTCTTCAGAGTGCTATTGCATCTCCATCCTCTTTTGTCTAGTTCTTCAAGTGTGGTCATTTCACAGCATAAATAGCATGACCTGGGAAACTGCAAGAACTGCAAATTCTCAAGTCCCACCCCAGATCTAGTGAATCAGAAACTCTGGGCTTAGAATCCAGAAATCCATGTTTTAACAAGTTCTCTGGGAAACTAAGATGCAAACCAGACTAGATGAAATTTGTTAAAATAAACAAGAGCTTTCTTGAAGCTATACATGAGTATAGACTTCTTGATAAATAAAATGATCTGATTTAATCTTTACAACAAACCTACTAAGAGAAGTTTGTCAGATATCACAACTCCCTGATTTTATATAAGAACATTGTGACTCAGGGAAAGTAGCCAAAGCCCAAATTCTAGTTCTGGGCACTTGAATTATGTTTTCCTTTTTATTGAATTTTTGGGGTGACACTAATTAACAAAATTACACAGGTTTCAGGTGCACAATTCTACAACACATCATCTGTACACTGTATGGTGTTCACCACCCCAAGTCAAGTCTCTGTCCATCACTATTTATCCCCCTTATACTCTCCTCCATGTCCTTCCACCCTCTCTTCCCTATTATTACACTGTTGTCCATGTCCATGTTTTTTTTTCTCTTTTCTTTTTCTTTTTTTACTTAATCCCTCCACCCCTCCCACCACTTGATAGCTGTCAGCCTGCTCTTTATCTATGAGTCTCTCAGTATTTTGCTTGTTAATTCCTTTTGTTTATTAGATTCCACGTATAAGTGAATTAACTGATGCCAAAAGTGATAATGGGTAAGTAGGAAAAGCAGAGGGTGTGGAATGGGATTACTATTACAGGGCTCTCCATGTCAATTGTGCTTATGAAGAACATAGAACAATGATGAGTTCAGCAAAGTAGAAATGTTCAAGAAGAATGGCTCATATGGCATCCTTGAGTTGCCATAGCTGCCCCGAACTGTCTCTACCAAACATTTTAAGCCATATATTTTCAAGATTTTTTTTTGTCACTCATAGAGTAATTATCTTAACTGATATTCCTTGTCAAGTAGAGGCAATAATTGACTGCACAAACATTTTTGCAGTAGAAGAAATTGACTCTGAAAACATGCAAATCATCCAAATTTTGGACAAATTCAAATTGACTTCCTTTCATGGATTTTCAGTATCTGTATCTGCTTGATCCCTCTCCTCTTCAGATTTCTTAGTTTTCCGACCATCCTCAGTTCTAGCACTCTTTCTCACATCTTTTTCTTCAATTCTACCACATTATTTATAACTCCCATCATCTTTCCTTTTCTCACTGGCATCAGGTAAACTCTTTATGAGTCTTTAAGAGGAGATTCATATGTCCTGTCCTCAATGAAGCTTTCACTGACTGAACTGGGCTGACTTCACCATGTCTTCCTCTGTACTCCCCTAGCTCCTTGTATGTGGCTGAATTATAAGAACTGTCACATTAAATGGCATTGACTGATATGTATGTCTCCTCTCTACATGATAAAATTGCTGAAGACTGGGATTTTGTTTTCATCTCTGTATCTCCAAAGCCCGATACATTGCATAGTAGAAACTGGATACATGTGCTCTGAAAGAAGGGGTGCACTGACTGAGAGTCAAGATGGTGGTAGGTGGTACTTGAGTCCTCCCACAAACACATCAACATTACAACTAAACCACAGAACAGCCATCATTCAGAGCTGCCTGAAATCTAGCTGAAAGAACTCCTGCAATAAAGGATATAAAGAAGAAGCCACATGGAGACTGGGAGAGCTGCAGAAAGGGGTTAGTCCCACACCCATGTGTGGTGGATAAAAATTGGGAAGATCATCTCAGCTGCAGAGTTTCCCCCTGAGGAATGAGGGGTCCCAGCCGCACACCATACCCTCCAGCCCAGGGTTCCAGTGGTGGAAAGAAAAGTCCCCATAACTTTTGGCTGCAAAAACCGGTAGGGAGGGTGACTGGGTAAGACAGAGTGTTGTTGGAGTCTCAGGTGTTTCTCTTAAAGGGTCCACACAGACATACTCAGACTCACTCACTCTTGCTATAGGACACCAGAGACACATGTGAGAACCCGAGCTGTTTGGCAGTGGAACAAGAACTGGAGGAGCAGATTTCTCCCAGAAAAAAGTGCTGGGCCACTTCTGGACTCTTCCCACAAAGAAATGGCAGATGAGCGCCATATCTGAGTTTCCAAAAATCTGGCTAATACTCTTACCCCCACCCTGGTGATTCCCTGAGACCCCGCCCCACCCAACTTGCAGGCACACCCAAGCCATTTACAGTGGCTTTTCCACACAAACAAGCTGTCTTGGCTCATGCTTCAGACTTTTCTAAAATCTCTCAAACCAGAAGCATCTGGCCTTGGTGTGCCCCATACCTCTTACAAAGTAGCCCCAGGCCCAGCACTAGTGGCAGCTGGTCTTGATTTACAGCTTGGTCTCTCCTGGGCATCTCCAAGCCCAGCACAAGTAGCAGACACCTGAAGATTACTTTGTAGTTCAGGTGACCCTGGGCAGGGTACAGATGGTGGCATACCTTGGCATATATTTCCTGGGAGACCACAGAGTCAACTCACCCACTGAAAAGCTTCAGACCACAATGAAGCACCACCCAACCTCCTCCATAATAAATACACTCAAGGGGTGGACTCAGCAGGCACCAGAGCCCTGCTGAAGTATGTTCTGCTCTGTAGGGTTTGTTCCTGCACAGTTAATCTTCCACGGTGGTCATAGCGAGTCCTCACAGCCAACCGACCAGTGGATAAATCCCTCCTGTTGAGGTGCAAACAGCAATCAAGGCTCAACTATAACAGATGGGTATATACAACCCTACACCAGGGTGGTGGAGGGCATACCTGGAGTACCCAGTGTGGGTGATCGTGGAAGTTGTACCACTAGAACCCACTGGACATCTACTACTTAAGGCTACTCTACCAAGCCCAGGAAACATAGTAGCTCTACCTAATACATAGAAACAAACACAAGGAAGCAACCAAAATGAGAAGACACAGAAACATGCCAGAAATAAAAGAACAGAACTCCAGAAAAAGAATGAAACAAAATGGAGACAAGGAATCTACTAGATACAGAGTTCAAATCACTAATTATAAGGATGCTGAATGAACGTATCAAAAGAGTAGATAAATTAAGTAAGGACTTCAAAAAGGACTGGAAACATAAGAATGGAGATAGAAAACATTTTAAAAAGTAAAAAATGAAAAATACACGAACTGAAATGAAGATTACATTACAGGCTATCAACAGTGGAGTACATGAAGCAGACAATCAAATCGGAGATTTGGAAGATAAGGAAGCAAAAGATACCCAATTAGAACAGCAAAGAGAAAAATAATCCAATAATGAGAATAATATAAGGAGCCTTGAGACAACATTGAGTATACCAACATTTGCATCATAAGGGTGCCAGAAGGAAAAGAGCGAGAACAAGGAACTGAAAACCTATTTGAAAAATAATGACAGAAAACTTTCCTAATTTTGTAAAGGAAATAGACATACAAGTTCAGGAAGTGCAGAGAGGCCCAAATAAGATGAACCCAAAGAGGCTCTCACCAAGACACATCACAATTAAAATGCCAAAGGTTAAAGACAAAGATAATCTTAAAAGCAGCGAGAGAAAAGCAGTTAATTATCTACAAGGGAGTTCCTGTAAAACAGTCAGCTGATTTCTCAACAGAAACTTTGCAGGCCAGAAGGAACTGGCAAGAAATATCCAAAGTGATGAAAACCAAGGACCTACAACCAAAATTTCTCTACCCAGGAAAAATATCACTTTGAATTGAAGAACCGATAAAGAGCTTCCCAAACCAGAAAAAGCTATAGGAGTTAATCACATCAAGCCAGTATTATAAGAAATGTTAAAGGGTTTTCTTTAAGAAGAAGAAGAAATCAAAGATCAAAATATAAATAACAAAATGAGAATAAGCATATATCTATCATCAATTACTTTAAATGCAAATGGATTAAATGCTCTAATTAAAAGATATATCGAGGACGAATGGATAACAAAACAAGACCACTACATGGCTACATATGCTGTCTACAAGACACTCACTTTAGATGGAAAGACACACAGAGACTAAAAGAAAAGGGAAAGAAAAAAAAATATTTCATAAAAATTAAAACAAACAAAAGCTGGGTAACAATATTACACCAGACAAAATAGATCTAAAATACAAAATAAACCAACAAGCAAAACAGAAACAACTCATAGATACAGAGAACATTTTGAAAGTTGCAACATGAGAGAGGATTGGACAGATAAATGAAAAAGGTAAAGGGATTATGAAGTACAAATTGGCAGTTATAAAACAGTCACAGGAATGTAAAGTACAGCACAGGGAATATAGTCAATAATATTGTAATAACTATGTTTGATGTGAGATGGGTACTAGATTCATTGGGGTGAACAATTAGTAAGTTATATAATATCTAATCACTGGGTTGTATACCTGAAACTAATGTAATATTGTATGTCAACTGTAATTGAAAAAATTTTTAAATTATTTAAAAAATACTATTGAAATGACTATGTATGATGGCAAGTGGGTACTTGAAGTATCAGGGGTAACATTTTGTAAAGTATATGATTTTCTAACCACTATGCTGTATAACTGAAACTAAAAAAAATTATATTAAATGTAAACTGTAATTGAAAAATAAAATAAGATATTAAAATAAAAAAACAAAAGAGTGAATTGAGGGGTGGATGCAGTGATGATAAAGAAAATATTTAATACCAATTCAATTAATCAAAATAGTTGCCATTGGGTTTGCTATATCAGTGACTGCAAGGCTGAGTATCAGCTCTGGATAAATAAATGAGCCACACAATACAGAACCTCATGCACTTGTGACAATAAACCATATCATTAGGGTCCTTTGATCTATGGCTTTTACACTGTACCTGCATGTATAATTAGGGTACATGATGCAATGAATACATTTTATGTCATTTTAAAAGGACTTCATATTTTCATCAAGCACCAGAGTAAGTTAGTGGCTTTCTTCCAGCCAAGTCAAAGGGTTTCTTGTCTTCTACTTAGTATAAAAAATGTTTTATGTATTTGTTTTTCCTATGATAAAAAATTCAGTAAAGAAAACATTCTGGTATGTTGCCAGGTGACAAACTTGTTGAACAACTTTTTACATTGTGGTTTTAGCCTGGTTGGTGTGGCTCAGTAGATTCATCATTGTCCTATGGGTGGAGAGGTCCTTGTTCAATTCCCAGTCAGGGCACATGCCCTGGTTGCAGGCTGGATCCCCAGTAGGAGGTGTGCAGGAGGCAGCTGATTGGTTTCTCTCTCACATGGATGTTTCTATATCTCTCTCCCTTTCTTTCTATCTCTCTAAAAAATCAATTAAAAAACATTACATATATATATAGTGATTTTATTTATTTTTGGAAAGGCACCCAAAGGACTTTAGAAATAAGTGTATCATTAATTTTTTACTATGAGTAGCAATATTCTTAGACACTTCTTAATTTCAATCAATGCTAACTAAGGTCTAAGTCAGACACTCTCCAGATAAGAGAAGAAAAATTTTGCTTTTAGAGCATTCCTTTCCCATTTTACATTCATTCCCATTTGGATTTCCCACCCAGCCTATATGGATTTTAAGCTGTGAAACTTCCTCATTCCTCCCTAACTCAATAAAAATGGACCTGTGTAGAAATACACTGTTGTTTGCTTATCTATTATCTGTGTCTCCTCCTCCTTTTTATTATTATTTTTCCTTCTTCTTTTTAAACAGAATTCTAATTTTGTTTAAGTATCTACCTGTTCTTGATGTAACTCAGGAGAAGCTGACCCCACTGGCGTCAAGGGATGAATGCTGATCAGTCTAAGCCTATGGGCACATGATATTTCCCTGTAACAATGGCTGATCTGGGGATGGCCGAGGCATCTAGGATGGCTCACTCACTCTGAAGAAGTGGCTCTCACTCCTTTTGTCACTCTCTCCCCTACTAGATGTGGACAAGGCAATGTTTTGCTTGAATTGCTGCAGGCAACCATCTTGAGACCGAGAAGGGAGCCAGACTCAGGCCCTAATATTCTCCATAGAGTACACAAAAAAAGCAATAGTAAGTCATTTTTAAAGGTTTGTTTGAGTTTATGATTCAATCAATGCAGGAATCCAACCTCTTTAGACCTCTTATTATATAGATAAGAATGTTTCTTGTTTCTAAAGCCAGTTTGAGCTGAGCTTTCCATTGCAGAAAGCATCCTAACTGATACGCTTAGGTCCTGTTTCCTTGGAAATTGTGATATTTGTCAACTCATGATAATCTGGACCCTTTTGTTCTAATTCAAATAATAAAGCACTTGATATATATTTAATGTTAGTAGAGATATTTTAAATTATTAAACTTAAAAAAATAGAATGTGATTTTGTTTTGGTACGCGCCCCTACCGGGAACTGAACCCGGGACTCTCTGGTCCGCAGGCCAATGCTCCAACCGCTAAGCCAAACTGGCCAGGGATAAAATATGATGTTTTTAACCTCCAAATTGTTGATTTAAAACAAAAAGGATAGCCCTGGCTGGTTTGGCTCTGGTAGAGCATCAGCTCACAAACCAATGAGTTGTGGGTTCGATTCTGGGCCAACGGCATATACCTCAGGTGCAGTTCGTCCTCAGTCCTGGGAGGCAACCAGTCAATGTGTCCCTCTCACATCAATGTTTCTCTTTCTCCCTCCCACTCTATCTGAAGATAAATAGAAAAATATCCTCAGGTGAGGACTAAAAAATTTTTCAAACATTTTAAAAAAGGATAAAGCTGGAGCCAGCAAATTTTCTATAAAGAGGAAAATTGCAAATACTTTCAACTTTGTGCACCATATATGGTTTCTGCCTCAACTATGCACTGAGCCATTTTTGTTTCTTCGTTTTTATTTGTTTGTTTTTTATCCTCACCTGAGGACATTTTTTACATTTATCTTCAGATAGAGTAGGAGGGAGAAAGGGAGGAAAAGAGAGAGAGAAACATCCATGCGAGAGAGGCACATCGAGTGGTTGCCACCCACACGACCCCAACCAGGGCCGGCGACAAACCACAACCGAGGCATGTGCCCTTAGCAGGAACTAAACCGGAACTCTCTGGTCTGCGGGCCAATGTTCTAGCCATTGAGCCAAAACAGCCAGGGCTGCACGGAGCCATTGTAACCTGCTGTTTTCCTGTCAAAGTAAACAAATGGGTGTGGCTACATGTCACTAAACCTTATTTACTTTATTTACAAAATCAGTCAGCTAAGATTCTCTACAGCTTGGCCTTTGCTTACCGGTACAGCCACATTTTGTATGTTTCCATGTGTATCAATTTTTGCTCTAGTTATCTTCATCTAACACCTTAGTGTTTACATGCTTGTAAGTTTTTACTTTGGCACTTGGCTCTCCCTCACTCTCCTAGGAGCCTCTGCCTGTGGAGCCTTGCCACACCTGGTGGGGTTGGGGCATGTGCCCCTTCTTTGTATTCTCATAGCTTCTGGGCATAGCTCTATAATGGCGCTTACCACATAGTTAATAAGGGTCTTCTCCTCCAAAATAAGAGCTTTTGAAGAACGTAGGCTTTCCCTAATACATCTCTATCACCAGCATCTACTACAGTGCCAGATTTATGCATTTGTAATATCTTAGCTGAACTATTGAGAAATGGGCCCTATCTATTCTATTGGTTTGTTATGAGAATGAACCAACCTAAGAACTTCTAAAAGTATTATCATTTGTCTCTGGGATACATATATTTTGAGAAAAAATATCATATTTTATATTGTATTAACTATCGGTGCAGGAATAAATAAAATTTATGTAGCATAACTAAAAAATCTTATAAATGACTATAGACAGACATACATCCCCTTGAGGCTGAGTTGTAAGGGAGGGTCGTGGCAGCAAGCCAGACCCAAATAAGACATGGGCTCCAGGCAACAGCACTGAGTAACCCTAAAAAGGTCTGGCTCTGTAACTGGGTGGGTATAACAGCTGCTACATCCACATCCAGCCAAGAAGAGCCCATTCTTGAGCTCTGAGCTCTGATTAAAATTCTATACATACCCATGTCCCAAGTTCCATGAGATGATTCACACTTTCCATTTTGCCTATAAAAACAGTGTATGGCATTTTCTAATAGTCCTGTAATCCTTCCATAAATGAAAACTTACAAAGAAGCTCAATATAGCAACACTCAAACATACATAAGCAATTTCCACCTTAAAAGAAAAAAAAATGTTCCCTTGACTCCCACATCCTCACCCAGCTACTGCTCTGCCTCTCTCCTCCCCCTCACAGCCAAAATTCTGAAATGGTTTTCAATAGTCACTGTTTCTACTTCCACACCTCCCACTTACATTTCACTCCATTCAGGCTTCCACCCCCTCACTCCACCCAAAGAACCTTCATTAAATTCACTAGTGGCCTCCCTGTCACAAAATCCAATAGATGGTTTAGTCCCAATCTTACTTCTCTTCTAAGTATTATTTTATATTGTTGAAAATTCATTTTCCTTTTGGTAATACTTTACACATTTCTACCCTTACCTTCTCGAGTGTCGCACTACCTTGATTTTACTCCTATGTGTCTGGATCTTGATTTTCCTATTTCATAGGCTCTTCCACCTCTAACCACCCATAAAATGTTGGCCCCAATCTCATCTCACTCTATAATTGCTTTCAAGGAATTTTCAAAGATCTATAGATTCAATTGCTACCTCCAATGACTACCTACACAGGCCTCTGCTCTGAGCTCTCAGCTGCCTATGTGACACCTTTACTTAGATGTTGGAAAGGGACAATACACACATCACATCCAATAATAAACTCATGATCCATCCTCTCCTCCAGAACTTCTCTAATGTTCTCTAACACAGTGAATGACACCTCTAGCCATTCAGTACACAAATTAAAGATCTAGGCATTGTCACTGACATGTTCTTCTCCCTCAACCCCCATATACAATCTATCAACAGGTCTTGCAAATTCTCTTCCCATATCTTTCCAGCCAAACTGCTTTTCTCAGTCTACTTCTTTCTTGTCCCAACTTTAGTCCAAGGTACCATCATTTGTCATGTGAACTATCCCAGTAGTCTTCTACCTGGATCCTACATCCAAATTGGTACTCATAGGTAGAAAAAAAATTTTTTTTACAATGTTAATCTAAATAGATGCAAAAGTCCTTAATAAAATATTAGCAAATGGAAGTAATCTCTCTCTCTCTCTCTCTCTCTCTCTCTCTCTCTCTCCACACACACACACACACACACACACACACACACACATATGCACACCATGACCAACTGGGGTTTATTCTAGGAATGCAAAGCTGATTCAATATTTTTAAAAATCAGTCAGTGTAATAATCCACCACATTAGCAAGCTAAAAAAGAAAACACATGGTCATATCAATTGCTATGGAAAAGGCATTTGAGAAAATGCAACACCCATTCATGATAAAAACTCTCAAAAAGAAGAACAAAGGACACCTTCTTTAACTTGATAAAGAGCATCTACAGATGACATCATATTTAGTATTAAAAGACAAGGATGCCCACTCTAATCACTCTTATTTGACATTGTCCTAGAAGTTCTAGCTTATAAGAGGAAGTTAAAAGAATATAGATCAGAAAGAGAAATAAAACTCTCCCTATTTGCACATGACATGATTGCCTACATAGAAAAGCTTAAGGAATCTACTTTAAAAGAAAACCAACACCTGCAACTAGTAAATGAGTTCATCAAGGTCACTGGATACAATATGAAAGACAAAATCAACTGGATCTCTATATACTACTAATGAACATGTGGGCACCAAACTTTAAAACACAATTTTACTTACAATTGCTGGGGGGGGGGAATAGTTAGGTATAAATCTAGAAAATGTGTATAGGATCTGGATCCTGAAAACTATATAGCATTGATGAAAGAAATAAAATAATTTTTAAATAAATGGAGAGATATACCATCTCATGAATTGGAAGACTCAGTACATCTCCCCAAACTGATGTACAGGTTCAAAGAAAATACTGACAAAATTCTATCAAGATGATTGTGATTTAGACCTGACCAGTATGGCTCAGTTGGTTGAGCATCATCCCATGCACCAAGAGGTCACTGATTTGATTGCCCAGTAGGGAGCCTGCAGGAGACAGCTGATAGGTGTTTTCCTCCCTTTCTCTCCCTCTCCCTTTCTCTCTCTCTATAATCAATAAAAGCATATAATTTTTTTAAAAAAAAGTTGTTTCTGGTTTAGTAGACACCAAAAAATTGTTTTTATTTTTTATTTTATTATATTATATTTTATTTTATTCCATCACCATTTATCCCGTCTGTGCCCTCTTCCACCTCTACCCACCTCCCTCCACACTGCAATCACCCTGCTGTTGTCCATGTCCATGAGTTTGCTTCAGAAAGTTTGTTTTTAAAATTGTAAAGAAAGACAAAGGAACTAGAATAGCTAAAACAAACAGAAAAGAAAATTAGAAGGAATTAGTGTACCTAATTTCAAGACTTACCATATAGCTAGAGTAATAAAGATAGTTTGATATTAATGGAGGGATAAATTCAAAGATCATTGGTACAGAAAGAAATCCCAGAAATAGATACACACAAATATGCCCAATTTATTTTTGGCAAAGTTGCAAAAGCAATCCTGTGAAGGAAGCAATTCAAAGGGGAAAGACAGACTTTCAGTAAATGGTGCTGGAGCAATTAGACATCCATAGGCAAAAAAGTAAATCTTAACCTAAGTTTCAAATTTTATATAAAAAGTAACTCAAACCTGGCCAGTGTGGCTCAGTGGTTGAGCATCAACCCATGAACCAAAAGGTTGCCTGTTCGTTTCCCAGTCAGGGCACACGCCCAGGTTTTGAGCCAAATCCCCAGTGGAGGGCATGCAGGAGGCGGCCAGTCCATGTTCTCTGTCACTGATGTTTCTCTCTCTCTCTCTCTCTCTCTCTCTCCATTCCTCTCTAAAAAAAAAAAAAAAATTAATTGAAAATAAAAATAAATTTTAAAAACCTCATAAATGGATCAGGGACTTTGATATAAAAGCCCAAATTATAGAACTTTTTAGAAAAAAATATGAGAACATCTCTAGGAGCTAGGGCTAGGCAAAGAATTCTTAGACTGGACACCAAAATCATGGTCTATATAAGGAAACAATTGATAAATCAGATTTCAATATTTAAAAACTTTTGCTCTGAAAAAGAACTTGTTAAGAGAATGAAGGGTAAAGCTACAGAATAGGAGAAAATATTTTCAAACCACTAATCCAACATAGGACTTATATCCAGATTATATAAAGAACTCTCCAAACTCAACAATAAGACAACAAACAACCCAATTTGAAACTGAGTAAAGTACTTGATATTTTCTTTGGCAAAGAAAATATAAGGATGAAAAACTAGCATGTAAAAATATTCAATATTGCCTGGCCGGTATGGCTAAGTGGTTGAGAGTCTACCCATGCACCAAGAGGTCACCGGTTCAATTTCCAGTCAGGGCACATGCCCAGGTTCTGGGACAAATCCCCAGTGGGGGCATGCAGGAGGTGGCCAATTGATGTTCTCTCTCATCGATGTTTTTCTCTTTCTCTCCCTCTCCCTTTCTCTCTCTCTAAAAAATAGAAAATATTCAATATCATTAACCGTTATGAAAGTGCAAACTAAAATGATGATGAGATACCACTACATACCTATTAATATGGATAAAATAATAAGCCTTGACAGAACTAAATGCTGGTGAGAAGACAGAAAAACTGCATCACTCAACATTCATGATAATAATGTAAAATGAAAATTGAAGTTTCATAAAAAACTATTATTTTAAGTTTGCATGTCATTTCTTTAAATGCTCTACATGCAATTACTATATGACCCAGCAACTGCACTCATAGGCATTTATCTCAGAAAAAAAAAGACAACTTATGTTGTCATAGAAACCTGTGAATATCTACAGCAGCTTTTCCTAACAGCCAGAATTGGGAACAACCCAGAGGTTCTTCAGTGGGTGAATGTTTAGACAAACTGCAGTACATCTAGACCATTGAACACTACTCAGCAATTTAAAAAAAACTATTGATACATGCTAGATAATCAGATAATTATACTGAGTGGGGAAAAAAAAGACAATCCCAAATATTATATGTTTGATTACACTTGTATAACATTCTTGAAAAAACAAAATTATAAAAATTGAGGTCAGATTAGTGGTTGCCAGGGATTAAGTACAGGATGGAACAACACTGAAGTGGGTGTGACGTCAAAGGTCACCATGAGAGATCCTGTTGTTTATGGGACTGTTCTATATCTTGACTGTACCACTGTTAATATGCTGGTTGCAATACTGTGCTATAGATTTACAACATGAAACACAGGAAAAAACTGGGCGAAGGGTACATATGATCTTACTATGTTATTACAATTGCATGTGAATCTAGAATGTACTCAAAATAACATTTAATTTTAAAATGTCAATCTGTAGTATCTTTTCCTATGTTCGAAATAATAGCTATAACTTATTCTTTGAATAAAGGCAAAATTAATTAACTTGGTAGCCAAGCCCTTTTTGGTCTAGACTCATCTCTCCAACCTCATCTCATACCTTTCTTTCCTTATTCTTTGTACTTGAGCCATACAAACATCGAAATTTTAAACCCACTCTCCTTTCTATCACTGGGCCTTTGCACATGCCATTCTCTTCATCTGAAATGTTCTGTTCTTTGCTTCATTCTCCCTCTCAATCATCTCTTCTTGTAGTTAACCACTCATCTTTTCTAAACTTACTCATGTGTAACTTTCTTGGAGAAGGTTTCTCTGATCTATGGTCTAGTTAAATTATTTCAAAAGTTTTTAAAGAACTGGACGCCTTCCTTCAGGGGCTTAACTAGGTGTATTATATGCATTAACTAGTGTGTTATTTGATTGGTGTTTGTTTTCTCCATTAGACCATAAACTCCATAAGTCAATTCTTGTTCACAAATATGTTCCCAATTCTAGCCTGACATGCAGTAACTGTTTAACAAATATTTGTTAAATTGATAGATTTGTAAAATGAGTACAAAGTGTGATTAAAGTAGATTTTGAAGTCCCTTCCATCCCTGTCTAAAGCATCTCCTGAGGAACCTTTAAAATGCAGGGCTCCATGGATCAAAGTTTGTTTGAAAATTGACATTTCAGAGTACCATAATGAAACTAGTGTAACAAAATCTAATGCTGAAAACACTGGCTCTTTCGGTCCAAATTTGGGATAGGTTTAGGACTGCAAAATATGTGGTCCAGGGTGAACTTTTCTTAGCGCTGATACAAATATGAGCCTTAGTCTCCCTGTCTCCAGCCCTATTCTTCTCCACTATGTCCACATACAGCCACCATTTTAAAGTTTACAGAGCACAGTTTGTATGTCATTTCATCATGACTGAATTGGTACACTGAGAAGGATCTTTCCTATGGCACTAGAATCATGGCTCAATATTAAAGGAAAGAAAAAAATGGTGCTAAATATACCACATCTAATATTTGAAGAGCAATCAGCGATATATCCATAGTTAAGACAGACACATCTCTGCTGGGATGACAGAGAACGCTGTTCCCTTAGACCTGGGTACCCACTGCCACTCTCACATGTCAGTTAGATAAGACGAGCAGGGAATTGTGGGGGAGATCATCAAGAAGTGTAGTGTTTGCAGTGAGAAGCTACTGCCAACTTTCACTGTGGGATGGGGGGGGGGGGCTTTGATCTCCCCAAAGCCAGGAACAGAAGCTATCATAGCATCACTCCTAGAGATTGGGGGGTTATGAAGAAAACAGGCCTTATGTTCCCTGGCTATAAGCTTGCTGAGCCACAGAACCCAGGGTCTCTCTCATGCTAACAATGGAGATAACAATAGTGAGAAAATTCTTATAAGCTTAACACGTGTGCTCTGAATCCTCAGTGTACATGCAAGCATAGAGATTGATTCTTCTCCACTGTAGACTGTGGGAGACACGGTGTCTCCAAGGAATCCTATACCAGTAAGCGTTAAAAGACCCGTGGTGAGTTCTGTGTGAGAAGAGATGACTGCAACCCTCACTGTATCCCAGCTGAATTGTGGTTTCACCATTTGCTAAGTGGATAATCCTAGGCAATTTACTTTAAATGTTAAACGTCATTTTCTTCTTCTATAAATAGGGTTATTAATGGCAGTCTCATACACAGAGTAAAAATAAAATGAGATAATGTTTGTAAAACTACTGAGCCTGTGGCACATGACTGATAGATATTATCATTGGTCTCAGATTGGTTAACTCTGGATTTTAGAGTCAGACAAACCTATGTTAAAATCCCAGCTCCACAATTTATTAACCTGTGTGATCTTGGAGAAATCACTAAAGTTCTCTAACCCTCATCTGTTGCTATGAGTTTTGGTAAATCAATTAACAGAGCTCAGCAGAGTTGTCAACAAGATTCACCTTGTCACAAATTATAGTCAGAGTCTACATACGCCTCTCTCTAAATACATGTGCATGGCCTCATGTCTTCTTGTTGCCACATCAGCTCCATCCCCACCTTGAAACACACAGAGTTACATATAAATACTCAATAAAAACTGAATGGATTGGAATTTTTGTTTTAATCCTTGGACCCTTTGAGAGATTGTCTTAGTAACATTCTGGTTAGAAATAACAATTCAACTTAAAGTAATTTAAGCAAAAAAAAAATGTTTAAGGGATGGATTTTATTGAAAGTTTATGTCTTATTTTATGGAAACGAAGGACAGGTAGGTCTTTCACGAGAGGGAGTCAGGTCCTGAGAAATTATTAAGGATACAAACTATCCTCTGCCTTGATCTGTTCCCTCTGCTTTTCAGAGGTGTTTGCTTCACCCTTTCTCTATGCTGAGTGGCTTGCTCTTTGTCTCCATGCAAATGACAAGAAGATAAATCTGTTTGACTCCTAGGTTTAATCTCCTCTCTATTGAGACCAGCTTGGCCTGACTGGTCATTGCTTGGAGTTTATTGTTTGTGTCAGGAAGCCTGCTTGCTATTCCTTTGTGGATAATTTCTTCCTTCTTTTCACGTTTAAGATTTTCTTTATGCTTTATGTTTTGTATTTTGGGCTTGTGTGTGGGTTTGTTTTTAGTTATTGTTTGTTCGAAACTTTGTGTACTTTTTAACGTAAAGATTAAATCATATCTTTCCTCTGGAAAATTAGACACTATCTTATCCAAAGTTCTTGCTTCTTTTCCCTTCCTCTCTCCTCACTACCCTGTGTGTACTTATGCCACTGTTTCTCCTTCTATTATCCATGTCTTTTTACTTCCTCTTACATTTTCTATTATTCCCTTGCACTACATTAGAGAGATTCATATGTATCTTTCAATTTATTAATTATGAAAGTTTGCCTACGATTTAACTAACCTTTAAAGACTGTGTTTGTTTCTTTGTTTGTTTTCAGTGACTGAATTTTTTTTTATACTGCTAGTCCCAGTTGGCCTACTCTTCCTACAGAAATGACAAATTATCAGTACTAAATCCAATTTTTCAAAACTACTACATCGAGTCTAAGATAGCTCTATTAGCTGTTGGTCACATACATTAAGGGACACTAATTACACAGCAAATGTAAGGTAACCGACATGAAACCACACCTCTGCCTTTGATCCAGTGACATGGACGTGGTTGGGCCTTTCAGGATGTGCACACTTCCATAATGTACATGACCAAAAAATCTGATTAGAAGACAAGTTCTGAACTGATAATTCACCGGAGTGCCTTGCAGCTGATTAAAAGATAGGCAAGACATGTTGTTTATAAAGTAGTTATAGGCTAAATCACAAAAGTTACCTGCATTTCATCTTTCTGAAAAGGAGTCAGAAATTAAGAAACCCCCTGAATTGATGCTACCTGGTCCAGTGGCCATGCTAAGTGATGTGAGAGCGGTAGTACGGGGACCCTGGAGGGGCAGATATATTGGTTATAGAAGTCACCAATAATTATAATTTGCTTCTAAAGAGAGACTACTTCTGATTTGTAATCTTGGGTACATTATAGATTAATAAAAATGGCAGCTATCATACAAATAGAACATCAAAAACTACATAAGGGCTGTTTGCAATAAAGTTTTATAAAACAAGGCACCCAGCATTTTTCTTTCCTTAATTAGCTTGTAAAACCACTCTTGTGGCCTTTTAAAAAAATTCCTTCATTCTATCTTGGGTTTTGCTTTATACTCCATGGACCCAAGTGCTGATCCAGTTTGTCATGTCTCTAGGAACGTATTAGATTTTCTTGGCTCTTGCCTGTATCTTGACTAGCTCCTCCCTCCAGCATCAACCTTCAGAATAAAATTCTTGTTCCCAACCAGGATGCTGTATACGTTGGGTCAGAAATGCTTGACCTCCAGGTTTCTTTTCTGAGAGGTTTTCTATATACCAAGGTTACGGATGGAGAAATACTACAATATAACATCAGCATTTGGGTATCAAAGGAGCCTTAGCTGGTCATGACCTTCCTGCTACCTGTGTCCCCATAAAGCTAACACTTTCTGCTTTCCATTCATTTTGATGTCAGCCATGTGGTTCTCTGGGTGCTAGTCCCTCGTATGATGATGGACCAGTTGGTCTTAGCCTAGGCTCCATGATGCTCACCAGCATCTTTCAGACGGCATCCGCTGTTCACAGAGTGCTGTGAGACGGGCTGTGTGGCACAGAGGCTCTCCAAAGCACATTAAGCTTCTCAGAGGACAGGTCTTTAGACAGCCTTCCCAACTGCAGATGCTACTCTGCCCCTCATGACCTTAGGGACATCTGTTGCTTGGTGGGTGGGGAGCACAAGCAAGCTTAAAAATTTTTAAAGACATTTATTTTGAAACTGCTTTCAGATTATTCTATTATTTATATTTCCTCTCAGATGATTTCTCACATTTTCTGCTTATTCTGATTACTTCCCATCATACTAGATTGATGTGCATGTTATAATTTTTGTCCCTAAGTATATTCTTTGGAAGAGGTATGTTCTAGAGTTCTGCATTTCTAAATAGTGGTATCATGGCTGTTGAGGTTCCCCTCCCCCACACACACACACAAAAAAAATGATACCCAGAGAATCTGAGAAGGCATACCAGGTTATGCTGTTTTACAGATCCCAAGACTGGAATTATCAACCCACTTTCAAGTGCCTCCTGTATCATAAGTGGAATTTTCTATGCTTTACACAGAGAGTCCAGTTCCAACTGCCCATTGTGTATGGAGTTTTGGCCTCAAGCATCTTTACTGTGAAGCATTAAGTCCCAGTTTGTGAGGTACATATCAAATATGTTGTCCAATTTTACTTTTTACTCACAGTGGGTTCTCCCTGTTTTTCTTACTTGGGGATTTTACTTTTATTACTTTAAACTTATTGTTATTATTAAGTTTAATTCTTTAAAGAATTTTTATGTGTTAGGAATGAGGGTGCAGAGTTCTTGCAGCAGATCATGTTCCTGCCTAGATCAGAAGCTTAGATTGACTATCCCTTGGTCCCAATTCCAAATATCGGAAAGAAGACACTGATTGACTCATATTCTATCTGGTCACCCTTGGACAAATCGATTACAGCAGTGCCAGGCAACTACAGAAACAAGTAGTAGGAACACATCTTCAACTCTGTGGGTGAGAGGAAGGCCCTCATGATAACGTCGCTGGGCCGATACACCTATACCATTTATCATAGAGATATTGAGAAAAATGTTTATTAATCTGTATTCTTGGCTTACATTTCTTCATCTAAAAATATTAAGATGTGATATTCTCTACTAATTACATGTTCTAAATCTGATTTGCATCATGCTCAAAGAGACATGCATCTAATTTTATATAAACTTTAAATATTCATTGTAAAACGAGGAAAATAACCATCTCCTGACACAAGACTTGAATTTTCTGATAGAGTTTGAACATCCATAAAATGAATGACCAATAGACTCCTATTCCTACCAGATGATTAATAAAAAATATTAATATAATCAAATAGAAAATATTTCCTATAATAAAGTTTACTGCAAGTTTTCTTTTTATGTTGGTTTGTTTTAGGTATTATTCAAAGTTTCAAAACAGCTTGAGTGAATGGTTAATAAAAGAGCTGGAGTCTTCATATTATGAAAGGTTTTCACCATAAAAGTGGTTATTGACAGCAGTATGGTTTCAATTTAACATTCCAGAGTTCATATGAATGGATATTCTCATATCAATACAAAGGAAACTCATACCTGGAGCTGAAAAATAAATGTTTGCCTAAGCGCTTAGGTAACAAAGCAATAAACCTTGTACACATCCAGAGATAATGAGATGCCTTGGGAAGCATGGCAGATCTACACCCTGTTCCTAAGGGGCCTCTTGAATCCATGCATACTGGCAGGCTTTTTGTAAAGCAGCCATCACTTAAACAAATTTCAGATCTACTTCCTGAGGAATTATTCCCGAGAAGTGAGCATTACGTCCTCCATTTCTAACACAGCCAGGGCGTTCCTTTAATATTACCCTGTGGGACCTGTCTGTTCACCTTCCTTTCTAGTGTACTTGGGGAAATGTACTGTTAGAAATTTAAGTTATTCAGCAATACACATCAGGCAAAGAATGTATGTTCATTATATCCCTAACAATAACTCATACCTACAGAGTATTTTTATATTTTTTCAAAACAGATTTGCGTCTTTGTTCATATGGTCCTCATGACAATTCTTTGAGGGCTAAATTTTATCACTAAGTCCTGAAAGCTTAGAACTATTTTTGGTATTTAATCCACATATGTAATCTCTCAACAAACATTTGTTGAATGAAGGAAGTAGCAGATATACTGACTTGGAGTTTAGAGACTTATTTGAATCCTGCCCCCCACCACCCCAAACTTAATAGTTTGATGATATTGGACAAGTCCATTAATGTTTCTGAATCTCAGTTTCCTCATATATAAATAGAAATGAAGGATACTTCATTCACATGTTTCTTGTATGACTTTAATGAACTAAAGTATACGGATGCCTCTTTTATAGGATCTAACATATGAAATGTGCTAATATTTATGGATAACTGAGTTTATATCTAAGGGTTGCCTGAGTGATATAACTATTTCAAATTTAGCCTCAAGTCAGTTAGAAGAGTTTCTATTTTCTTTCATGCATTTGATAATTCATAATATAAATAGCCTAACCCTGTTTTCCTTTCTAGGGAGCAAGGGCTTGACTTCATCAATATGGTCCTGAAAAGGGGCAAAAAAATGGAGGAATGAATTAAACATGCAAACTCTAAACTAATCTCATCTGAAAATATAGCTCAGCACATTACAAAGAATATTTTAAACCATGAAGTGCAGATAGATATATTTCATAAACCCACTTTTCTCAGTTGCTCTTGGTTGTCTGGAGCACTGCACTGAGAATAAGTCTAAGACCAATCTGGTTTAATAGGGGGAAATCCTGTGTACCTTTAGCAAAAATTGCCATGGGTACACGAGGAGGAGAAGCAATCCATTTTTGCCCTGCCTATAATAACCTGTTCGTTACACAAATAATTTTTGAGAGCTCAAATAAACCCAATTAACAGCTACATCCAAAATCAGAGAAAGGCAACCCCTCAAAGAATATTAAGATGTAATGATCATGATGAATGCAATGGTTAGGGTTTTTGAAGTCTTATAGTTTATGCCATAGAGCTTAGAATTAACTTTTAGATGTTGGATACTATCAGAGAATAATGTAAAACAGGAATTATATGGATAGTTTTCCTTCAGCTATCAGTGAAGTTCAACCCTGATTGACACCTCCAAATTATCTGGAGGGCTTTTAAAAACACTGATATCCCACCTGAGACCAATTAAATCATAAGCTCTGAGCATAGCCCAGGCAACAATGCTTTTTTTCCCCTCAACCCCCCACGTGCCTGAAATCTCTTTTTGAGACATTGTAATTTTCTACCCCTAATAAATTAATCATTAAAATGTTGCTCTGGTTTGGCTTCATAATCTAAAGTAATTTTGCTAATCTTTGGGGAAGAATTTTGAGACTGCCTTTAAAAAATATACTACAAAAATGGCAAAGCCCCTAGCAGAGTATCCTACTCAAAAGAAATAATAAACCAAGCTTTGACTACTGAAAGAGAAAGTGAATGCCCTGGCTCAGTGGTTAGACCATCGGCCCTAGGACCAAAGGGTCTCTGGTTCGATTCCCGGTCAAGGGCATGTACCTGAGTTGCAGGTTTGATTCCCAGCCGATGCTGGTGTCACGTGTGAGGCAAACAATCAATGAGTCTCTCTCACACTGATGTTTCTCTCTTTCCCTCCCTCCTTTCCACTCTATGTGAAAAATCAATGGGAAAATATCCTCGGGTGAGGATTAACAAAAACACATACAAAAAAAAAAGACATGGACCCAAGGCAATATGCTCAATTAATATTTAACAAAGGGGACAAGAGCAAACAGTGGAGTAAAGACAGCCTCTTTAATAAATGGTATTGGGAAAATTGGACAGCTACATGCAAAAAAAAATGAAACTAGACCATCAACTTACACCATACACAAGAATAAACTCAAAATGGATAAAAGACTTAAATGGACTCATGAATCCATAAAAATCCTAGAAGAAACTGTAGGCAACAAAATTTCAGACATCATACGCAGCAGAATTTTCAGTGATACATCGCTTAAGGCAACAGAAACAAAGGAAAAAATGAATACAAAGGATTACATCAAACTCAAAAGCTTCTACACAGCAAAAGATACAATCATCAAAATGGAAAGGCAACTCACTGTATAGGAGAGCATAATTGCCAATGATATATCACATAAGGGGTCAATTTTCAATATATATATAGAGAGAGAGTGTTCATACAACTCAACAAAAGGAAGACAAGGAACCCAATTAAAAAATGGGCAGAGGAACTAAATAGACACCTTTCCAAACAGGACATACAAATGGCCAAGAGACATATGAAGCAATGCTCAACATCACTAATCATCAGAGAGATGCAAATTAAAACAACAATGAGGTATCACTTCACGCCTGTCAGAATGGCTGTCATCAACAAATCATTAAAATACAAGTGTTGGCAAGGGTGTGGAGAAAAGGGGACTCTAATACACTGCTGGTGGGAATGCAGACTGGTGCAGCCGCTATGGAAAACAATATGGTGCTACCTCAAAAAATTAAAAATTGAATTGCCATTTGACCCAGTGATCCCACTTCTAGGAATATACCCTAAGAAGCCTGAAACACCAATCAGAAAGAATATATGTACCCCTGTTTTCATAGCAGCACTATTTATAATAGCTAAGATCTGGAAATAGCTCAAATGTCCATCAGTAGATAAATGGATAAAAAAGCAGTGGTACATATACACAATGGAGTAGTATGCAGCTGTAAGAAAGAAAGATCTCTTATCCTTTGAGATGACATGAGGGACCTGGAAAGTATTATCCTAAGCAAAACAAGCCAAACGGAGAAAGACAAGTATCATATGATTTCACTTATTTATGGAATGTAATGAACATAACAGTCTGAGGAATGGGATAGTCCCAGAGATGTGGAAGTGGGGTACAGAATTACAATCCCCAGAAGAGCAGGTGGGGGGAGAGATAAACCACAGAATTTATATGCATGTGTGCATGAATAACGAACATGGACAACAAAGCTGGGGACAGGGCGGGGAGGGAGGAGGAATAGGGAATCAGTGGGGGAAAAAGGAGAAACATCTGTAACAAAAATTAATTAATTAATTAATTAATTTAAAAAATTGACTGTAAAAAAAAAGAAAGAGAAAGTGAAAATAATAATTAATGCTCTAAAGATAAATCCATAAAATAATATGCTAGTCTAGCATTTCTCAAACTAGTTGTCCTTGGACTTTTGGGAATCTGTAAAGGTCCACAATTTCTCCCAAATAACTGATTTTTAATTTGGTATTTTCCTTTTTGATGCTAATCTAAACATACTGATAGAAATAATGGTTTGTTCACCTGGATGACCACCTTTTACCTGAGTGCAGTATTGAGATTTTAGTGTTCACATTGGTGTCTGTGCTTACAACCATATAGATGTCAAATGGTACTACTACAATTAACCTGAGATAATATAGAGAGAACAGAGAACTAATTTTGTAATGATGCGTTCAGGCCAAATGAAGTCTAAATGACCTCAAAGACCACTACATGGACTAACATTTTACAGTTGTTTAAATATAATACAAACAATAAAGAAAAGTTTCAGGAAAATTGAATCCTTACATAATGCACAGTAATATGCCATGATGAATTAGAATGAACCATGCAGCAGCAGTTATCACCATATGGATACTGCAAGATGGTGACTTAATTTCAACAAACATCATTTGTCATACTAATTTATGACATTTGTAGTTTGATTGCATTTAATTGTAAATCTATTTTGGTTTAATAGTTGTTTAGGAGCTATTAACACATGAAACTTAGTTTAATCTTATGCATATGTAAGTGATACAAAAATAATTTAGTTCAAATTTGGGAGTTCTATGAGAATCATTTTTTCTTTGTGAAGGGTATATTTGTCCAGTTTGAGAAACAGGGCTATCTTTTTGTTCAGCAATTGATTTTTGCCACAAGTAACTTCATATTTTGTAGTGTATATAGAAAAATTAGTACATTTTGAATGTCTAAATATTCTTAATTTATTACCACATAAGTGTAGAAGCTCAGCAAATAATCTTGAAACCCTAGCATTCCAATAGAAAAAAGTGGTCCACCACTATAAAATTGTAAATCCCTTTCTATGTTTGAGACCTTACCTTGATTTATTTTCAACAATTTTAAAAGGATCATATGATGATCTTATTCTTATGAAAGTTTCTTCTATTAGAAGCCACAGTTACAACTACAGTTTTTAGAGACAGACTGCCCTGAGTCCAAATGTCTAATGTGCTATTTATACCTGTGTGACCTTGGACAACTTATGTAACTTCTCAAAGAACTTCACCCAAATATGAAGATAATATTAGTACTCACTTCAGGCAGTTGCTGCAAAGATTACCAGGATGATCTTGAAATGAACCAGAGAAGAGAGTTAGATATGGTGCTCTTTAATATCTCTTCTATTTATGATTTGACAGAAAGTTTTCTAGACTGGGAGCAAGAGATTTGCTGCTCTGTGTCTCTATATGGTTTTGTACAACCACTTACTTTCCCAATTTTGTCATCTGCTGTACAAGATTGTTCGACCAGATAAATCTTTACCCTGTCATGTCACTAATTGATCTTAGTCTCCCAATTTCTCAATGAGAAAGGGCATATGATTGAAATATGTCTACTCTATCTTATCTGAAATCCTTATGGCCTGTTGTGTTTTAGAATTCAGAAATGTTTGAATTTTATAAAGTTAACAGTATATATGCCAGGAATTACATAATACCCCCAGCAGGATCTGAGACAGAAGCCTGTAATCAAACATATTAGTATTGCTGCAATGAAATATGTGAATAGTCACACTAAGCAGGAAACATAAAAGAACTATAAATAGCCTATTAGGTCACAGGTTGGGTTTTTGCCAGGGGGGGAAAAATGAGTTTTGATGTCAAGATTACACAAACACAAAAAATGGATTTTTTGGAGGTTTTAGATTTCAGAGTTACAGGTGAAATATTTATGGACCTCTAAATCCAGCCTTGACATTCACTGTCTAGCTTTGTGAAATCAAGTCACGCTACCTTCTGGACCTTGGTTTCTATATTTGTAAAATAAAATTTTGAATTATATGTCCTCTAGGGTTCCTTCTAAGAGTAACACTCTATTTATTTTAAATGAAAGAAACTATGAACATTGTTGGTTTTCACCACACTATAACCTAACCCATTCATTCAATGAATAAATATTTATTGAGACTTACTATATGGCAGCACTTTTCTAGATTTATAGATTCTGTGGTGTACAACCTTGTTCTCATTTTATTTAGCTTCTGGGTGGAATGAAGACTGACAATAACAACAGATAAACAAGTGAACAAAAACATTTCTAATACTGACTAGTGCTATAATGAAATAAAAGAGGATGTCATTATAAGAATGAATGATGGGACTTTTTATTTCCAGTTCAGTGGTTAGGGAAAACTACTCCATGGAGAAAACATTTGAACTGGGATATGAAGGATAAGGAGTCAGTCCTATACAAGTCTACAGGCAGAAAATTCCAGAAAGAAAAGATGGCAAGTACAAAAGTCCAAATGCAGAAAATAGACCCGTGGAACCAAAATATAGGGATCTAAGACAAGAGTAGCAGAAGAAGAAGCTAGAGAGAAAGATAGGGGCAAGATTATGTTGAGTTTTGAAGGTCATGGGAAGGAAGGAAGGAATGAAACCAACCTTTTGCTTTAAGAATGCTCATATAAGACCTATTGGTTTCTAGAGACCTATTACAGAAAGCATGAAGAAGGAAAACTTCTATTTTGTCTCAAGAAAATGTTAAAATGAAAATAGAATGCAATGATACCAATGAAAGTGCAATGAAAAATCAAATCAAGAGCCATAAGAAACAAAATAAATGCAATCAATCATTTATTGATTGGGGTGCTAAAGCAAATTGCTTTCAATGGTCTCTAGGACTTTTATACAGAAATAAGCCATAAACATTTTTATCAGCAAGACTATTAGAATAATTCTCTGGCAATACATCTTCATGTATTATAGGTCAAGTGCAGGGTTCAGACAAGTAAGAGGAAAAGTGAGAAGCTATATAAATTGGAAAGATTCGAATTTTAAACATCAGATGACATAACTCAAATGTAATGCAGAAAATTTTTCTTCTGCTCTTAGCAATATAGAGCTATTGATTTTTTTAAAAAACATTTTATTGTCTATTACCAGTATTTATTGGATACACATCTTCCCTAGGGTCACATAGCTAGCCAGTGACCAAATCAGCAAATTCATGTCCATCTATGCTCTACATATTTCCAGAAGAGAGATCCTATACAAAGGTAGGCTTCCCAAGGATCTCTGTGATTTCTTGAATGAACTGAATTCAAACAATTTTAGCCATGAACATAGCATTTTTCTCAGCCAAAAATACTAGCTAGAGTACGTCAAGTCAAAAATATTTAATCTTTGAGACAACAGGGCTAGAACATATCAAACAAAGATCAATGCAATATGGTATATATGTGAAAACTTAGAAATGTGATTGTCAGTAAAATAAAGGTTTAGACTCTACTTTCTATGCTATATTAGCAACTGATAAGATTATTATATGCCTTTGCTTAATATAAGAGGATAATGTATTTTTCTCTTATAAAGACACTGTAAAAACACTCTTTACAATCTGCACCCAATAGGATAAAGATACCCTAATGATATATTTATTTTGAGTTCTAGTAATAAAAGGATGTGTCAGCATCCTTAGCACCTAAAGACCATAAATAGCACAGCTTGCTCAGTCTCCTGAAAGATGTTCTAATAGTTCAAATCCAATTCCATTAAGCACACATCCCAACCTGATTTATATACAATTAGGACTCACATGTCCTTGGATTGTCCTCTTCTTAAAACATCCTAATAAGTGATAAAGTAGCTCCACATTGCACCTTTTAAACCTTTTCTTCTGTCAATCTCTCTCTCTCATCCATCTGCATTGTCTAAAGGAAGTGTAATTTTAGTTATATGTACACTGAGCTATCCCCATGATTCTCAACCTAGGCACAATTGGTATTTGGTCAAAAAAATATTTAATTTTGTGACTTGGTCCCACACATTTGAATTATATTTGCTTTCCCTAGGTTTTTATTCACTATTACCAAGGGTATCCTCAGTTACATTGAAAACAACCACCACCTCGATGTACACATTTCCAAACAACTACATAAGGTTATAATGACCCAGGTGGAGAACCACTACAACTACCTAATTCTTCAATAAAGAACTAGAGATTCAGAAAAATTTAAAGCTTTGCTAAATGATATAGAGCTAGTAAGTGGCAAAATTATGCCTGTTTATTTAATGCTCTTTTCATTTTTCTCCATGGAGAGCTATTTCATAAAATCATAAAATATATAGAGTTGAATGATGACAAAGGTGTACAGGGTGAGGCAAAACTAAATTTATAGTTGTTCATATGGAAAATAATACAATAATTATTAAGTGATAATAAAAGTATAAACTCTCACATAATCACAACCATAAACCTATTTTTGCCCCATCCTGTATATAGAGACTTTGACTCTACACAGAGATATAATTCAAATAAGAAACAAAATTTTTCAAAACTGATAAAAAACATGTGACTTCTACTAGCATTCAGGCTAAAATGAATTGGAAGAGGCACTAGGAGGGTGAAAATTGGTCAGTTTCCCTGCATCTGCTGGCCTGGAGGGACTGAAGGACACAACTGGAACTCATCTTGCTCTGTCTCCTACATGGAGAAAAAAATGGAAGCAGATTGAATGGAAGCTATGTTGACCTTCTCCCAGGACCAAACTGGACTTAAAACTAAAATATAGAAAAATCAGCCAGAATAACCTACTGTAGACCAGCTGGAGACAATCCCTATAACCAAGGATGTAAAGAGGAGCCAACATCAATTCTGGTAGGAATTGCACAGGCACTAGAGGGATGGCTGGGCTCCCACAGGCAGCAGCTGACAATTCCTGAGCAATAGCTCAGATGTGGAGGTTCCCCTTGAGACGTCTGGGGACTAAACTCCAAGCAGGGGTCCCAGCCCAGGGTGGCATACCTGGGAAAGGTGCCCATATAACACCAGGCTGTAAAAATCACCAGAGGTTCTTTCAGCAGGGAGAGACACCTGGAAACATAGCCACCCTCTGAAGGGCCACTCACCTTCGGCTCTGGCAGAAGAAGAGCTGAGTGGGCTAGAGCTACATGAAGAGAATCTGGGATTCTGGGCTCTGGGGAGCGAGCTGGGAAAACAGACACCAGGAGCTCTGGGCTGAGTCATTCCCCCAGCTGCAGAAGTCATACTTCTCAGGCAGAGTTTTCCCATTCAAGCAGCTTTTGCCTTAGAGGAAGCAATTGCTCCACTCACTGGAATTCCTCTCACCCTGCCTACCAGATGGAGTTTAAATCTAGTGAAGGTCTACAACCTGAAGCTCATTAAGTGTTTAAGACTAACAGCTACCCTGCAGGCAGAGATGAATCTCTGGGTGCTTTCACTCTTTTCCCGACCAGTAGCTCTGCCCTAGAAAAATAAAACTAGACCTTGATATTCAGCTTGGTTTGGTCCATACACATCCAGCTTCAGCAAAGAGAGCCACAAACTGCAGATCATTGATATTCACAGGGAGATTCTGGCAGGCTTCAAACCCTGATGAAGTGAATTGATCTTCATGTGGTAAGCAACTGCACAGCAGCCTGTTCACTGTATTCGGGTGGAGCATCACTGTCAGACAGTCAGATGGTCGAACCCATGCATAAACAAACCAATAGCAATCAAGACTCCATCACAACAGGAGGATCCACAAAAAGCACACAAGAAACAATATTAGATCATCCCAGTCTGGTGTTTAAAGAGACTGTACCACTGGATCCCACAGGACACCTATGACATAAGATCACCCAGACTAGGAGTCAGAGCAGATCTACCTAATACATTGACACAAACTAAAACAAGAAACCAAAATGGTGAAACAAACAAACAAGACCCAAATGAAAGAATAAGAGAATTCTCCAGAAGGTCCAATGAAATGAAGATAAACAAACGATCACATACAGAGTTCAGAGCAATGATTATAAGGATGCTCAACAGTGTGAGAAAAGATATAGAAACAATAAAAAACAACCAATCAGAAATTATGAATGACACAGCAGAAATAAAAAACACAATGGATAGAATCAACAGCCGATTAGAGGAAGCTGAGGATTGGATCAGTGAATTAGAAGACATGGTAGAATAAAAATCACTCAATCAGGGAAACAAAAAGAAAAACAATTAATAAACAGGAGGACCATTTAAGAGACCTGTGAGACAATATGAAATGTAACAACATCCACATCATAGGAGTACAAGAAGAAGAAAGTGAGCAAGGATTAGACAACCTGTTTGAAGAAATAGTGGCAGAAAACTTTCCTAATATGAGGAAGAAAAAAAATTACACAAGTTCAGGAAGCACAGAGAGAGTCCCAAGCAAGAAGAACCCAAAGAGGCCCACACCAAGACACATCATAATTAAAATGCTGAAAATTAAAGACAAAGAGAGAATCTTAAAGGCAGCAGGAGAAAAGCAACAGTTACCTACAAAGAAGCTCCCATGAGACTGACAGATGACTTCTCAACAGAAACACTACAGTCCAGAAGGGAATGGCATAAAGTATTCAAGGTAATAAAAAACAAGTATCTGAAACCAAGGCTGTTTTATCCTTGGTTTTATCTGAAACCAAGGCTGTTTTATCCAGCAAGGCTATCATTCAAAATAGAAAGTGAAATAAAGAGCTTCTGAGATTTAAAAAAAAAAGGCTAAAGGAACATTTTACCACCAAACCAGCATTGCAAGAAATGTTAAAGGGTTTGCTATAATAATAAGAAGAAATATATAGACAGAAACATAGGCATAATAAATTAAAATGGCAATTAATAAGTACCTATTAATAATAACCTTAAATGTAAATGGATTAAATGCTCCAATTAAAAGACACAGGATAGCTGAATGAATAAAAAAACATGACACATATGTATGCTGTCTACAAGAGACCCACTTCATAACAAAAGACTCACACAGGATGAAAGTAAAATAATGGAAAAAAAAATTATCAGTGCAAATGGAAACAAACAAACAAACAAAAAAGCTAAGGTAGCAATACTCATATTTGACTAAATAAATTTAAAAATGAAGGTCATAACAACAAATAAGACCACTACATAATAATAAAGAGATTGATCTAACAAAAGGATATAACCCTAATAAACATATATGCATCGAATAAAGGAGCACCAAAATATATTTTAAACTTCTGGAGGACTTAAAAGAAGAGATTTACAGAAATACAATCATAGTAGAGGACTTTAATGCCCTACTAACATCACTGGATTGATTTTCTAAACAAAAAATTAACAAGGAAACAGAGACTCTAAATGATGCACTCGATCATATGGATTTAATTGATATTTACAGAGCATTTCACCCCAAAATTGCAGAATATACATGCTTCACAAATGCACATGGGACATTCTCAATGATAAACCACATGTTAGGACATAAATTAAGTCTCTACAAGTTCAAGAAAATTGAAATCATATCAAGCATCTTCTCGTATCACAATAGCATGAAACTATAAATTACAATAAAAAACCACAAGACATTCAAACACATGAAAGATAAATAACATGTTATTAAACAATAAATAGGTTACTCATGAGATTAAGAAAGAAATTTAAAACTTCCTGGAAATCTATCCCTACAACTTAAAGAATTAGAAAGAGAACAAAAAGAAAAACCGAGTGTAAATATAAGAAATAATAAAGGTCAGAGTAAAAATAATTATCATAGAAACTAAAAACAAACAAACAAAGATCATTGAAACCAAGAGCTGGTTCTTTGAAAAGATAAACAGGATAAATGAAACTTTAGCCAGACTCACGAAGAAACAAAGAGAGAGGATCCAAATAAATAAAATCAGAAACAAAAGAGATGTAGTAACAACTGACACCACAGAAATACAAAGAATTGTAAGAAAATATCATGATCAATTATACACCAACAAATTGCACAAAATAAGTAAAAGAGACAAATTCCTAGAATCATACAACCTTCCAAATCTCAACCAGGAAGAGTTAGAAAACTGAACAGAACAATAATAACTAAGGAAATTGAAGCAGTAATAAATAAACTCCCAGCAAACAAAAACCCAGGTCCGAAGAGCTTCACAGAGGAGTTTTACCAAATATTCAAAGAAGAACTAACACCCATTCTCCTAAAACTGTTTTAAAAAATTCAAGAGGAAGGAAGACTTCCAACCTCTTTTTATGAGGCAAGCATAATTCTAATTCCAAAACCAGATATAGACGTCACAAAGAAAGAAAATCACAGGCCAATATCCCTGATTAACATAGACACCAAAATCCTCAACAAAATATTAGCAAATCAGATCCAGCAATATATCAAATAAATTATTCACCACAACCCAGTGGGGTTTATCCCACGGATGCAAGGCTAGTACAATATTCCCAAATCAATAAATGTGAAACACCACATAAATAAAATGAAAGATAAAATCATATGATCATATCAATAGATGCTGAAAAAGCATTTGACAAAATAGGAATAGAAGGATCATACCTCAACATAATAAAGGCCACAGGTGACAAACCTACAGCCAACATCATATTCAATGTGCAGAAACTAAAAGCATTTCCCTTAAGAACAGAAAGCAGACAGGGATGTCTGCTTTCACAACTCTTACTCAACTGGAAGCGTTAGCCACAAAGATCAGACAAGAAGAAAAAATATGACATACAAATTGGAAAGGAGGAAGGAAAACTGTCATCATTTTCAGATGATATGATATTGTATTAGAAACCTTAAAGACTCCACCAAAAATCTACTAGATTTAATAAATGAATTTGGCAAAGTAGCAGGATATAAAATTAACATCAGAAATTAATGGCATTCTTATACACCAATAATGAACACTCAGATAGAGAAACTAAAAACAATCCCATTTACCATTGCAACAAAAAATTTAGATACCTGGTAAAAGACCTATTCTCAGAAGCTACATGGCATTGAAAAAAGAAATAGGGGAAGATATAAAAAAAGTAGAAGCATCATATACCAAGTTCAAAGATTGGAAGAAGCAACATCATTAAAATGTCCATACTACCCAAATCAATCTATAGATTCAATGCAATCTCTATTAAAATACCAACAAAATATTTCACGAATCTATAACAAAAACTCCAAAAATTTTAATGGAACAATAAAAGACCCTAATATCCACAGCAATCCTGAAAAAGAAGAACATAGTTGGAGGGACTCACAATATCAGATATCAAGTTATACTACAAAGCCATTGTAATCAAAACAGCCTGGTACTGGCACAAGAACAGGCATATAGATGAGTGGAACAAAAGAGAGAACTCAAAAGTTAACCCAAGACATTATGCTCAATTAATATTTGACAAAGGAGGCAAGAGCATACAATGGACTAAATATAGTCTCTTCAATAAATGGTGCTGGAAAAATGGACAGTGATCCCACTTCTAGGAATATATCCTAAGAAGCCCGAAATACCAATCAGAAAGAATATATGCACCTCTATGTTCATAGCAGCGCTATTTACAAGAGCTAAAACATGGAAACAGCTTAAATTTCTATCAGTACATGAGTGAATAAAAATTTTACACAATGGAATACTATGCAGGTGTAAGAAAGAAATATCTCTTTCCCTTTGAGACGACATGGAGGGACATGGAGAATATTATGCTAAGAGAAATAAGTCAGCCAGAGAAAGACAAGTGTCATAATCTACCTTATTTGTGGAATATAATAAACAAAATAAGGTGACAAACCAAATAGATTCAAAGACATGGAAGTAGGGAACAGACTGACAAACCTCAGAGGGAAGGGGTTGGAGAGTGGAAAGAGATAAACCAGAGAACTTACATGCACATATACATAACCAATGAACACAGACAACAGTGTGATGAAGGCAGGAGTAGGGAGGAGGGTGTCAATAGGGGAAAAAATGAAGGACATAAGTAATACTTCAAACAATAAAGATACTTTTTTTAAAGCAATGAATTGTACTTACCACCAAAACAGTCATGAAAATAGTGAAATATTTATTTGCTGATTAAACAGATATATAGTTATGGATGTGAAATATTGAAGCACTACAGAAAAAAAAAATATTGTGGTTAAAAATCTTGCTTGCTAAAGTGAACAAATAAAAAACAATAATGGGCCTTGGCCAGTGTGGCTGAGTTGTTTGTGCATCGTTGAGTGCACCAAAAGGCTGCAGGTTCAATTCCAGTCAAGGCACAAGCCCAGTTGTGGGCTCCATCCCGGTTGGGGCATGCAGGAGGCAGCCAATCAATGTTTCGCTTTCACATCAATGTTTTCCTTTCTTTCTCTAAAAATCAACAAAAAACATATGTTGTGTAAATAATAATAATAATAATAATAATGGGTTTTTGAGTCAGAAAAAACATGGATTGTATTATTGTCTCTGCCATTTAGAAGGTAGATGGCCTTAGACAAACTTCATCACCTCTTAGAGCTTGATTTATCATTCATTAAGTGAGGTGAACTGTTGTAAGCAATAAATAAGATCATTCATATAAAGTGCCAAGTACATAAGAGGTCTTTTGTAAATATTAAGTATCTTCCTCTTTTCATGTAGAAAATGTTAGTTTTCCTTTATTCATGTAGAAAACTTTAGTCTTTACCTGCTTTCAGAGATATATTTATGGAAGGTTGTATTTTCCCAAAATAGTAGCAGTATTTTTTTTCCACATGCTCTTGTAGAAACTTGCCAACCCCTATTAAGGGGTAGAGAGTCTGTGTCCTCTTCTCTTGAACATGGGCATCCCTTTGTGACTTGTCTCAATTAATAGAGTATGGTGGAAGTGATGCTGTATTCCTTCCAAGATTTTGTCTTAAAAGGAGACAGCTTCTGCCAGACCCTGGCATTTATTCTCATTCTCTCTCTCTCTCTCTCTCTCTCTCTCTCTCTCTCTCTCTCTCTCTCTTTACTACAACATTATTGGATCTTGAGGGCATTATGCTAAGTGGAATAAATTAGACATAGAAAGACAAACACTGTGAAATCTCACTTATGTGTGGAAACTAAACAAAACAAAAGAAAAAAGTTCATAGATACAGAGAACAGATTGATGGTTGCCAGAGTTAGAGGTGAGGAGTGGGCAAATGAGTAAAGAGAGTCAAAAGGTACAAATGTTCAGTTATAAAATAAAATGCATTTAGGGGATATAAGGTTCATGATGGCAACTATTACTAATAATACTGTATTGGGTATTTTTAAATAGAGAAGAGTAAATCCTAGAAGTTCTTATCATAAGTAAAAAAAGTTCTGTAACTATATATGATGACAAATGTTAACAAGACTTATTGTAATGATAATTTTACAACATATACAAATATGGAGTTGTTATATTGTACACCTGAAACTAACATAATGTATGATAATTATACCTGAATAAAAATAGAGAAATACAACACAGTCCCATTCACAATAGCATCAAAAACAATAAAATAATTAGGAATGAATTTAACCAAGGAGGTAAAAATTTGTACAGTGGAAACTATAAAATGTTGAAAAAAAACAGAAGGCAGAAATAAATGGAAAGATGAAATTGGTCCCTAATCTTATACCACTCTCAAAAATTAATAAATGAATCAAAGACTTAAATATAAAACCTGAAACTATAAATTTCTTAAAAGCAAACATGGAATTTTTGGCTATGACATCAAAAGCACAAGCATCAAAAGCAGAGATTAATAAGTGGAAGTACATCAAACTAAAATGATTCTGCAGAGCAAAAGAAATTATCAACTAAATGAAAATTCAACCTATACAATGGGGAAAATATTTGAAATCATATATATGATAAGATTCAAATATATAAAAAACTCATACAACCCAATAGCAAAATAATAATAATAATTAAACAAAAAGGGGGAGAGAAACTGAGTAGACTTTTTTCCCAAAGTCAATACACAAATGGCCAACAGGTACCTGAAAAAGTGCTTAACATCATTAATCATCAGGGAAATGCCAATGAAAACTACAATGAGATGCCACATCACACCTGTTAGAATGACCATCATCAAAAAGGCAAGCTATGGCAAGAAAGGATGTGAGGTAAAGGGAACCCTTGTGCACTGTTGGTGAGAAATCAAATATACTGTCAGAGAGAAAAAGACAACACTACATTGCTGCAGCGAACAGATGTTAAGAAAAAGCATCTTTATAGCTTCACCTGGTGATACCTTAACTCATTCCTCTCCAGCAGTCCACTGTAGTCCTTTCCTCCATATTTCTGGCTCTACTCATGGGTAAGAAAGAGATTTCTACTTGGACATTAACAGTGCAGTATTTATTTACTTCTTGTTTCGCTTATACAACTTAGATCCCCATAAAAGGAGGATGGGAGAGTAAAAAGCATTCATACTCAAAATTCCCACTTTGACCTCTATCATCTGACAGCTCCACATACTCTCTTCTTATACTACCTCAAACTTGTATTGGTTCCACAATCAACATTCTCTACCTCTGTGTCTCGGGAACTATCTATGCTGTCGGAGAAAATCAAATGACTTCAAGAACTGGTAATTACACCGGTTTATGCCACCAACCTCCATTTGGTCCCCATGACTGACAAGGGATCCTGAGTCTTCTACTCCAGCCCCTCTCCTGTATTACTCAGCAGATGAACTTCACTCCTTGAAGTTATCAGGCAACTTCCTGCTCCCATACCTACACACTTCTCTGTACCTACATTGCATTTAAATCATTTCTTCCTGATACAGAAGAATGTTCTCTCTCTTCCTCCTTCAAGGTAGGTAAAACTTTAGTTTTTGGAAAACCTCTCTTTTGAAAAAAAATGACTTTCTTGCCCTGGCCGGTTTGGCTCAGCGGTTAGAGCATCAGCCTGCGGTCCGGAGAGACCCGGGTTCGGTTCCCGCTAAGGGCACGTACTTCGGTTGCAGTTTGTCCCCGGCCCTGGTTGGGTCGTGTGGGTGGCAACCACTCGATGTGTCGCTTTCACGTCGATGTTTCTCTCTCTCTCTCTCTCCCTCTCACTCTATCTGAACAAAATATCGAAAAATGTCCTCGGGTGAGGATAAAAAAAAAAAAAAAAAATGACTTTCTTAAGAATTTCTAGTCAAAATAACATCAGTAAAAAGATACTGACAATGCTTAGAGAAACCACCAAAAGGACTGAAAATCCCTAAAATGAATATTTGTTAAATTTACAAAAGTAGTAAATGCCAAAACTGTTTGTAATTGGCACTGCTTTTCAAACTGGTGGATGTAAAAAGTGTCTCCCTTTGTAACATGGTCTATTTTGTCTTTGAAAAGTCTTATTTACTGCACACATATGCATTTACTATTTTACCAGGTTGATAAATGCATTCTTCTATGAACACTGTCCTATTTGTAGTCATATAATTTAACATAATTTATCTTGCAGTCCAACATTTAATTTTTAATTATAGGAGACCACTTAATGAAGGCATGTTTCCTGCAATGAGAGATTAGACTGTTATTTTTAAAAAGCTGTCTCCAGTCCTGGCTGGTTTGGCTTAGCAGTTAGAGCATCAGCCCAAGGACCAAAGAGTCGAGAGTTTGATTCCGGTCAAGAGCATGTACCTTGGTTGCGGTTGGATCCCCAGTCCTGAGGGAGGCAACCAATCAATGTGTCTCTCCCATTGATCTTTCTCTCCCTCTCTTCCTCTCTCTACCTCCCACTCTATCTGAAGATAAATGGAAAAATATCCTCGGGTGAGGACTTAAAAAATATAAAAATAAAAAGCTGCATCACTTGTGGAAAGTTGTCTTTAAAAAAAATTCTTCTTAGACTTCCGGTCAAGATGGCGGCGTAGGTACACACGGTATCGCGTCCTCCCACAACCACATCAAAGTTACAACTAAACTACAGAACAACCATCATTCAAAACCGCCTGAAATCAAGCTGAATAGAAGTCCTACAACTATGGAATTTAAAAAAGCAGCTACATCCAGACTGGTAGTTGGGGCGGCGGCGCGAGCGGTGGCGGCGCGGCAGCGAGACGGGCTGGTCCCACACCCAAGTGTGGCGGATAAAAATCAGGAGGCTCCCACGGCTGGGAAGGTCCTTCCTGAGGACTGAGGGGTCCCCGTCCCACACCAGGTGCCCCGCTCAGGGTTCGAGTGCCAGGAAGAGAAGTCCCCATAACTTCTGGCTGGAAAAACCAGCGAGAACTGAGGCTCCGGGAAGCTGAAGCGGCTGGAGCCCCAGGCAGCTCCCTAAGGGGCCAGCGCACGGACTTATCAGACTCTCTCCCTCTAAGCTTGGATGGGAGGCAGCTCAAGGGGCACCAGAGACATACAGGGAAGAACTGAGCTGTTTGGCACTGGAGCGAGGGCTGGAGAGGGGGCTTCCTCAGGGACAAATGTGCTGTCAGAGGCCTTTGTTCCTTTGGTGAGCCCTTCCCAGGGGGCAGCAGACAAAAGCCCTTTCTGGGACTCCAGCAACCTGGCTCACACTGGTAGCCCGCCCCGCTGACTCCCTGGGGCCCCGCCCCACACAACTTTCAAGCCCACCCAAGCTGTTGCCACTTGCTTAACCATAGGATTGGCCGGTCTTGGATCCAGCTTCAGGTTTTCCCTATATTCTTTCAGACGAGCAGCATCGGGTCTCAGCAAGCCCCATACCTCTCTAAGTAATACACAGAAACAAACACAGGGAGGCAGCCAAAATGAGGATACAAAGAAACAGGTCCCAAATGAAAGAACAGAACAAAACCCCAATAAAAGAAATAAGCGAAAGGGAGATAAGCAACCTAACAGATACTGAGTTCAAAATACTGCTTATAAGGATGCTCAATGAACTTAGTGAGAACCTTAGTGAACTTAAGGAGGGCCTCAAGAGCATAAAAAAGGACCAGTTAGAAATCATGGATATACAGTTAGAATTGAAGGAGGCATTAACTGAAATAAAGAATAATTTACACAGCTTCAATAATAGAGTATGTAAATCCAAGGAGCAAACCACCGATTTGGAATATAAGGGGAAAAAAAATGCCCAATCAGAACAGCAAAAAGAAAAAAGAATCCAAAAAAATGAGGATAGTGTAAGGAGCCTCTGGGACAACTTCAAGCGTGCCAGCATTCGCATCTTGGGGGTGCCGGAAGGAGAAGAGAGAGAACAAGAAATCGAAAACCTGTTTGAAACAATAATGGCAGAAAACTTTCCTAACTTGGTGAAGGAAACAGACATACAATTCCAGGAAGCACAGAGAGTCCCAAACAAGATGAACCCCAAGAGGCCCACACCAAGACACATCATCATCAAAATGCAAAAGGTTCAAGACAAAGAGAGAATCTTAAAAGCAGCAAGAGAAAGGCAGCTAGTTACCTACAAGGGAGTTCCCATTAGGCTGTCAGCTGATTTCCCAAAAGAAACTTTGCAGGCCAGAAGAGAGTGGCAAGAAATATTCAGAGTGATGAAAACCAAGAACCTACAACCAAAATTACTCTATCCTGCAAAGCTGTCATTTAGAATCGATGGACATATAAAAACTTTCCCAAACAAGAAAAAGTTAAAGGAGTTCATCACTACCAAACCGTTATTATATGAAATGATGAAGGGTCTTTTTGAAGAAAAAGATAAAATGTATGAACAAACAAAATGGCAATGAATACATATCTACCAACAATGGAATCTACAAACAAAATGAACAGGAAGAACAGAAACATTCTCATAGATACAGAAAACATTTTGTTGGTTGCCAGATGGGAGGGGGGTTGGGGGAATGGGTGAAAAAGGTGAAGGGATTAAGAAGCACAAATTCATTGCTAGACTGACAAACCTCAAAGGGAAAGGGGTTGGGGGGAGTGGGAAGAAATAAACCAAAGAACTTATATGCATAACCAATGGACACAGACAATAGTGTGGAAAAATGTGGGAGGGCGGCGGGGGTGGGGAGGAGAGGGGTCAATGGGGGAAAAATGTGGAACATCTGTAATACATTTTACATCCAACAATAAAGATTTGGGAAAAAAAATAAATAAATAAAATAAATAAATAAAAATACTAGGTTTAATCTAAAAAAAATCTTAAATAAACTTCCAGCCTTTTATAGGTTAGAGTAGTAATTACTTCACTTAAAACATACATAAAATGATACCTTAAAAATTCACAGAGTGGTGAGACACCATACTTGGGAACAGGTAGAAAAAACATAATATACAGATTTTAATGAAACTTAGATCTACAGCTTCAATAAACTTCCCAAGATACGTATCTAAAGCTCACAGCACAGAGCCTGGCACTTAGAAAATACTAAATAGCAATGCTAATTAACTGTAGCTATTTTCCGTCTATGTCAAGAATTTTTTACCAAATCTGATCAAATGTTTTATGGAAATTTGTACCACAAATTTATCTCTTCATTATCTTAATTCAATATTCTTTTATTTTTAAATCCTCACCCAAGAATACTTTTTCATTTATCTTCAGTTAGAGTGGGAGGGAGGGAGGAAGGAAGGGAGGGGGAGAGGGGGAAGGGAAGAGGAAGAGAGAGAGAGGGGGAGAAGGAGAAGGAGAGAGAGAGAGAAACATCAACAAGAGAAAAACATATCGACTGGTTGCCTCCTGCACGACCCAGACCAGGGCCAGGGAACAAACCGCAACCGAGGCATGTGCCCTTGACCAGAATCAAACCTGTGACTCTCTGGTCCTCAGGGCGATATTCTAACCACTGAGCCAAACCAGCCAGGACAAATTCAATAATCTTTTAATACTTTATAGTAACACAGAAATAATAGTATAGAATATCAATGTTGTTTCTTTGATTCTATTAAATGAAGTAGAATTATAAACGGAGAGTAGCACTCAAACAACATAATAGTACAACAAAATAATCAAACTTGAATATTTTAAAAAAAACTTTTATTACAAATAAAATTATTTTTTAAAGTGGAAAAAAAAATTGGCAAAGTTGTCATCGTCAAATCTCCACATTGTTCTTACTGAAATTAACTCAGGGTTACGTCATATAGTAATCACACTGTCACTGACTTCTATTCTTATTAATCAAAACTCTAGCCATCAGGAATATATCTTGTGTATGTTTCTTCTTTTACCTATTTGATTGTCAGCCTCAGGTAGTGAGTTTACTCGGGGCAGCAATCTATCAAAAAATGTGTCGAACATTAACTGTATCATTGTACTTTTGACCTCAATCTTTTAATTGATTTCATTTCTTTTTTAAATTCCTCTTATTTAACCTCACAGAGATCAATATCTAGCATTTTAATACCTTCTTTTTTTTCCCTCATGTTACAGGCCCTCTTGATCTCTTCCTTCCTTATCCAGCTTGAACCTAATGGCTGTTCACCTGACCTATTGTCTCCGAAATATCTTCGATAACTTTTTAGTCCAATCCTTGAGTTGTACAAGCTCAGCAAAGCCCAAACGCCCAGATCAGTACTGCAGCTGGTCCCTCTACCTTGTAGGAAACTGTGGGAAAGGAAACCACACATTTGTGCTGATAGTGCCTTCTACATCTTTAGTTTTCACACTGATTGGGGTATTTTCCTTTATCAGCTTCCTCTCTCATTTCCCTAAACAAAAGAGTGCTATTTAAAAAAATCATTACCATATTCTTCTAAATTCTTAATCTTCTGTACTTCCTCCTTTTGATAAGCTAGGTAACCTTCTCTCTCCCTAAGAAAAGTCGAGGCCAATAGCTATGCTCTCCCTGCACATACATACCACACCCAGACCCCAAAAGCTAACCCACAGCCAGAACCATCCTTATTCCATGCTGTTCCTAACTTTCTTCAGTTCTCTGCCATTTATATCAGAGTTTGGCCAACTATGGCCCATGGTTAAATCTGGCTTGCTGCCTATTTTTGTAAATAAAGGAATATTAAAAATAGTCACGTCTGTTTATATACTGTCTATGACTGCTGTTACGGTACAACGGAGGAGTTGGGTAGTATCTACAAAGACGACGTGGGCTGCAAAATCTAAAATATTTGTTACCTTATGCTTTGCAGAAAAAGGTTGCTGCCCCTTGTCCTATACTGACAATATCTTCCTCTGCCTGGATTGTTATTTAGCTTAAAATTCTGGTCATCTCGTTTCTAGTATGAAAATGTTTATTTGGGGTTTTTGTTTTTGGTTCTTGGTTGCGGCTCCAATGCCCTACAGTTACATACAAATTTTTCTCATCTCCTCATCATACAACGTGTTCAGGAAGCATGCCACATTCTCTTTCATTACCTTGCTTTTTATTTATTCCTTTTGCCCTGTAACCTGACTTTTGTCCCTACTATTTTGTTGAAGTTACTCCTACAAAATTAATGATTAGATTACCTCCAAATGCTTAAAGAAATATTCTGACCCATCTTTAGGCACTCTCTCCTTAAAATTCTGTAATCCAATGTTCTTAACAAAGAGTTTATATCAGATCATCTCTAGGCTTCTCCCCCTATGCTGGCTACAAGCCAGAATTAATCTTTACTATTACATTTTCTTTCCTCTCACATAAGAAATTAACAGTACTATTTCAATGGGATAAAAAGTAATCAGGTAACTGGAACAAAATACTGTAGTAAATGAGAGAAGAATACATAGTCTAAATAGTTGTCAATAAATAAAATTCACCCTCCCTTTAAAGGGTGCAAACAAACACTAACCCTTGCAGTATATGTCCATTCCAACTGCCCTTCTCTCTCTTCTCAAGTTATCACCACAAAACAAAACAAAAAAATGACCGAAGGAAGTCCAGTACATTTTGGAGAACAAGGTTTTTCAGTTATCTCCTAGAGTGAGGAATACTATCCACGTAAGGAACAAAGAACCTTCATTTCTCTTAGAAAACTGACATCCCCGTGGATTAATAACATAAATGAGTTTGTCAGAGATATGAAATACCCTTTCAGAGATCCACAGGATTAATCAAAATGTTCACTTCTCATAATGATGTTTAGCACATAGAAAGTATTTATTATAATGGCCATGAAGCCCAGCCAGTGTGGCTCAGTGGATTAAGCACTGCTCCATGGGCTAAGAGGTCCTGGTTCAATTTCTGGTCTGGACACATGCCTGGGTTGCAGGCTTGATCCCCAGTAGAGGGCTTGCAGGAGACAGCAGATTGATATTTCTCTCTCACATTAATGTTTCCTTCTCTCTCTCCCTGCTTCTGTCTCTCTCTAAAAAAATCAATGAATTTTTAAAAAATAAATCAATAAAATGGACATGAAAACAAACAAGAAGACATGGATACACAAAGTCACTGATGATAAAAACCAAAACTTTACATCTTGCTAGGGGGAAATACCCTTTAGTTCTATCATGGTCAAAACACTGTCTCTTTCTGACACAGGCTTTGATTTTTAAAACAAAACAAAATCAGATAGAAAATTGGTAGAAACACATATCCCAACTTCTACTCTGAATTTCTTTCAAGATATTTGGATTCTGCATCTCTAAGTAAACAGCCTAGCAGCCACAAATTTAACAAAGGAAAATTCTTTCAGGTTACACCAGAAATTCCTCTAATCTCTGCTTACACAACTTCATCCCACAAAATTATCATTTTATTGGGACACCTTAACATGCATACTCATGCCATGATGATCCAAGCAAGTAAACATAAGATATAAAAAATTATAATAGTATCATTAATAAAGCAGATTTAATAAATGCAAATAAAAAATTTTAATCACAAAAATATGCCCTTTTAAAAAATATGTTTATGGACCTATACAAAGTTTTATCACTTATTATGCCACAAAAAAAGTTTATTTTAAAATGTAAAACTCATAAAAACAAATTCTCCAACCACAGTGGTTTAAAAGTAGAAATTAATAACTAATATATAGGAATAAAATTGAACAAATCTTAGCCTTTTTAAAATTACAAAAAAAAAATCATACAAAAAGCAAACAAACAAACAAACAAAAAAAAAACTATTGTGTATAAAGAAACAAAATTATTATTCCAGGTTATTAAATGATAAAAATGGGAAAATAATATATGACATTCGTAAAATTTTTAATAGTATATTCAGAGATAAATTAATAGGTTTAAAGGACAATTATTTTTTAAATGAATAAAATTAAGTTGTCTTCATATCAAGATTAGAAAAATTCAAACAGCATAAAAATTAAATAGAAACAATGAAAAAATAATTAAAACATAGAAAACAGATAAATAAAGCACTTGGTTCTTAGAATAAACAATAAAGTTGATAAATTTATGACAGATACAATCAAGAGAAAAAAAAAGATAATGTTTGTTTTGTTTTTAGTTTTTTATTTATTTATTTTTGTTACAGATATTTCACCTTTTTTCCCCTATTGACACTCTCCTACCAATCCTCCCCACCCCCCAGCATTATTGTCTATGTCCTTATTTACACATAAAAGTTCTGAGGTTTATTTCTTACCTTCCCCCACGTCCACCACTTCTGAAGTTTGTCAGTCTGTACCCCACTTCCATGCCTCTGGGTCTACTTTGTTTTGTTCATTATATTCCACAAATAAGTGAGGTCATGTGATATTTGTGTTTCTCTGATTGGCTTGTTTCACTTAGGATAATACTCTCCAGGTCCCTCCATGCCATCTCAAAGGATAAGAGATCTTTCTTTCTTACAGCTGCATAGTGTTCCATTATGTATATGTACTACTGCTTTTTTACCCACTCATTTACTGATGGACATTGAACTGTGTCCAGATCTTAGCTATTGTAAATAGTGCTGCTATGAAAACAGGGGTATATATATTCTTTCTGATTCGTGTTTCAGGCTTCTTAGGGTATATTCCTAGAAGTAGGATCACTGGGTCAAACAGAAGTTCAATTTTTAATTTTTTGAAGAAACACCATAGTGTTTTCCATAGTGGTTGCACCAGTCTGCATTCCCACCAGCAGTGTACCAGAATCCCCTTTTCTCCACACCCTCATCAGCATTTGTTTGATGATTTGTTGATGGCGGCCATTCTGACAGGTGTGAGGTTATACATCATAGTTGTTTTAATTTGCATCTCTCTGATGATTAGTGACATTGAACATTTCTTCATATGTCTCTTGGCCATTTGTATGTCCCGTTTGGAGAGGTGTTTATTTAGGTCCTCTGCTCATTTTTTAATTAGGTTCCTTGACTTCCTTTTGTTGAGTTGTGTGAGTACTTATTATATTTGGGAAATTAGCCGCTTATCTGATGTATCATTGGCAATAATGCTCTCCCATACAGTCAGTTCCCTTTCCATTTTGAGGGTTCTTTTGCTGTGCGGAAGCTTTTTAGTTTGATGTAGTCCCACGTGTTTTTTCCCTTGTTTCTATTGCCTTAGACATTGTATCAGTGAAAATTCTGCTGTGTGTGATGTCTGAAACTTTGTTGCCTGCATTTTCTTCTAAAATTTTTATAGATTCGTGGATCATATTTAAGTCTTTTATCCATTTTGAGTTTATTCTTGTGTGTGGTGTAAGTTGGTGGTCTAGCTTCATTTTTTTGCATGGAGAGATAATGTTTTGATGCTAAAAAATAGTAGCATAACCACTAATACAAAAAAATTATGAGATTTGTGCATATATTATTTAATTTACCTATAAGTATAAACTAAAAACTCAAAAAAATTAAGTGGCTATTTAATCATAGAAATAAAGACTTGTGTTTAAATGCAAATTATATTGTGTGCTAGTTGCTTGATCTTAATCAAATTCCCTACCTGCTATGAGCCACATTTTTTCCATCTGTAAAATGGGAACTTAAATCTCAATAATACACACTCTCTCTGAGAGTTCTGAGAACTATTACTTATGTCATTGTCATCTTTGTCATCATCACCTCTTCCTCTTCACTGTTAATATTCCTTATCTTTGATGAACACTTGATATGTGCCTAAAAAATTTAAATAAAAAAAAAATGTTTTTCTAATCAATACTTTAATCCCTCTGTAACAACCAGGCCTAATAGACACAATTTACTTTATTATTTAATTCTCTCCTGAAGTTCAAGTATTAACAACAATTATTACACCTGAGACTATAAAACCATAATTACATGCCCTATAGGGGAAAAAAAAAGTCTTGCTCAACTCACAAGGTTTAAGGATTGATTATACTTAATAATTAATGTGGTACTTTTAGAGTTATATAATTGTCATTAAACCAATATGTAGGCATCAAATTTAAGAGGAAACCAAGGAGCTGAGCTAAACAAAGTTGATACAAAAAAAAAAAAATGTCAGGTATATTTTATCTCACTTTTATCAGTCAACATAAAGGCCTAATATAAACTCATAACATTCTGAAAACAAGAAGGTTGTATTTATAAGTTCAGAAACCTTAGAATGAGATAAAAAGAAAACTAGTAAAATTGGATCTCTCATATTTATATACATCCCTAGACTTTTCCTTAGGGTTTTAACGTAGGTTATTGTCAGAGTGAAATTAAATGAAAAGTAAGCTATAAAATTATTTTCCAACCCTGACATGATCTTATTTTAGAACAAAATCAAAACAATTATTAGTTTAAAAATTTTTGAAATGGAACCCATCAGGGGAAAACTTAGTTGTTTTGAAGCACCATTTAAAAATGCTAATAATACAATTTTTCAAAAGAAAAATGCCAAAAAGAAAATAAAGCAAAAAACTCACAGTAATGTCATTCACCTATCTTCTTGGATTATGCTATTTAAAAATTATATTCATTTTAAATTCATTAACACAATATTTATAGAGAACAAGAGAATACAGAGATTAAAATAAATACATCAACAAATACAGTCTTCTATCCTCAAAGAACTCACTGTAAGAGAGTTCAAAGGAAGAGAAGAAAAGCAAGCAATTAGAAAATCCTATGTGATAGGGGTATATTTTCTCTATACCTATTTTATATCAATGATAGAGATAATATTAGTAATTTATTGAGCATCAACACAGGTTGCTAGGTTCTTTATCTGTACTATTTCACATCCTCACTAAATCCTTGTGTGCTAAGAATTATTAAGCCCTTTTTACAAACTCAGAATTGAAGTTTATAGAGTTTAGGTTGGTAAACTGATGAAGGCACGATTAATGCAAATCTGTGTGACCACAAAGCTCATGTTCTTGGAGACATCACATTGATTTTTTTTAAACTGAGATATATGAGGAATTACCAGGTGTTGAAGTGGAAAAAAAAAAGTACTGGTGGATCTGGCCATGTTTTGGCTTCTGTATCTAAAAGCTATTAGTAATTAAAGTGGCCTATTACTAGAAATTCAAATATGATAATTTATGGGAAAGTTATTAAGGAGTAGACAAGTTAAGCCATTTATAAAATGAGACACAGGATTACAGAGATTACCCTCTTCCCCATCATTAGCATCTAGGCCAACCAAGAGAATGTTATAAAACAATTTTATATATGTAAAATACTTCAAACATTATGGCCTTTGCTAAACATCCTTCAGGTAAATGGCATTGAAACTGTGTTTTTCTGTCTGATTAGTTCTAGAGTAACTATTAAAGCACAAGCAAAGTAGAAAACTGTGTAATTTTTCCCCCAGAATTCAATCAGCAAAGGCAAGGAATTTGCATAATGCTGCCCCCCTCCCCCAAGCAACTTTCTCCTTCTGTAGTACATTCCTGAAGCCCAAAGGAAATGAACTGCCTTGACTCTTCATTGCATTTTGCCTACGCAGCCACCATCTGCCTTTAAACATGTAGAGAGAATAGTGCCATTTGTAGTACAATGAAAATCATCTGAGAGTTTCATAAGTGATCTTTTGCCTCTATTCCTATTGTTACCCTCTTCATACATTGTCTGAAGTGTTCTAAAGCCACTCTTCCTGGAAACTTGTCTCTGCAAACGTTTCATTCTACATTGTCTTAGGCCACCATAACATATTTTCATAAATGTCTGCAAAGTGATCTGGATTTATTCTTTCCATGAGGCAAGAACATTCTGTCAAAGCAAATTATATTCCAGTAACTAAAGAAATAAGAAAATTTAGACAGTAAAATATTCCATTGATTAAAAATATATTCCTCGTTCAGCTCCATTAATTTATTATTTTGAAGATCACACAGTACTGACATGCTTGCAACATTCAATGTTATTCTTTCCTAGACAGGTTAAGAGGTTAAGTTCATATTCAGTTGTAAATGAAAGACCATTGAGTAGCATTTTAAAATGAAATGTATTCTGTTACTGCAGACAGATTTCCCATTGTGTATAGCATACACCCCCCACCCCCACCCCCACCCCATATGATGATAGTGCCAAATCTTTTGTACATTTGAATACACAGGGAGTCAGAGAGTGCTGGCAAATTCATTTAACATGAAGGAAAATAAACAAATTGCTTCCTACTGATGCTTTAATTCTGTATGCACAATACTGTTAACTCCTGGCCTCAGGCCCTGACCAGAACTGTTACCATAGAGAAGAGTTGTGGAGTTAAGTTTTCCTTGGTGAAATGTTAGGCTCACAAAAGCCTAGTGCATCTTCATATATTAATAGAAGCTAACAGTTATAACTGAGGTCAAATAACTTTGTTACAAAATAACAATTTAAGAAATTTATTTCCTCTAAATGAAGAAAACTATAAATTTTATTGGATACAAAATATGTAGAGATACATCATGTTCTTATAGAAGATCACCTAATATAATTGAAATTACCATCATTCCCAGTTTATATACAAAGTTAATGCAATTCTAGTTAGAATTGTAAAAATGTCTAACAAAATCGTTCTAAAATTCACTAGAACTCTATGGAAATTATAGAGGAACTCTGTAAAAGTAGACAAACAAGAGAGCATTGCCCATTCAGATATTAAATCTTTCTCAAAAGTTATATTAATTAAACCAGTATAGAACAAGAGTATATATCCATGGAACAAAGTTTAGAAATAGTTCCAAATATATGTCAGAAATCATTTTATGATAAATGTGATAATTGTATTTCAGAGGGGAGGAAATGAATTATTTGGTAAAAACTTTAGAGACAAATGGCTATATATTTGCTGTTAGATAAAATTAGATTTCCACTTCACACTATTCAAATACTATACAGCTATATAAAACAAACAAACAAAAAGGTTCCCTTACCCTTTGAGACAGTATGGAGGGACCTGGAAAGTATTATGCTAAGTAAAATAAGCCAGTCAAAGAAAGATAAGTATCACATACCCTCACTTATATGTGGAATCTAATGAACAAAATAAATTGAGAAACAACGTAGATCCAGAGACATGGGAAGTAGGGAACAGACTGACAAAGCTCAGAGGGAAGGGGGAAGGGGTGTAGAAAGAGATAAACCAATTCACTTATATGCATATAAGCATAACCAATGGGCACAGACAATAGTGCAGTGAAGAGGGGGTTGGGTGGAGTTGGGGGGGAAATGGGTCAGAGGGGGTCAATAAGAGGAAAAAAGGAGGGACATCTGTAATACTTTCAATAATAAAGATAAATTTAAAATAAATAAATAAATAGAGATGCAACTCACTCCCCCCCCCCCAAAAAAAAGGAGTAAATTTCAGGTGGCTTGGTAGTCCAAATGTAAATAATAAGACAGTAAAGATTTTGAAATAAATACCTAAAGATACTTTTATAACCTTGGTCGCATAGAAGAGCTTCATAAACATAATTTAAAAACCAGAAGCCAAAAGGAAAAATAAAATTTACATATTTGACACATAAAAGTTAAGTTCTTCTGAATTATAGATAAAAGGCAGCAAAAAAATCAAATTGTAATTAATAAACCAGAAGAAAATATTTATCAAACCTATAGTAGCCAAGTAATTCTTAAATATAAAGTGTCATGCAAATTAAGAAGAAACGGACTAATTAGAAAAGAACAATTTAGGAAAACAGAGAAGGCATAAGAACAGAAAGTTGGCAATAAATGCACTGAAGTCTCAACCTCAACTATAAGCAAAACATGAACTGAAATACTATGATACTATTTTTCACACTTAGCAAAAAAATTAAAAACATTAATAATGTCTAGCATTCTGAGAAATGTATAGAAATGAAAACATTCATAAAGTTTTAGTGGGAATATATTGTATATTTTTTAAGTTTTATTGAAGGACAATCTTATAGTATCTTTTAAATTTTAAAAAAGGTACATTTTAACCTTGCAATACATTCTTATGAATCTGCTTTATAAAATAAATTGTCTATGAGCACAAAGTCATAATTGTAAGAATATTCAATGCAATCTTATTTCTAATAGCAATGCATTATAAATAATATAAATGTTTATTAATAGAGAAATGGTTGAGTAAAGTGCAGTTTCTTCATATGATCAAATAATAGGTAGCTGTCACTAAAAGACAGAATTATTGACTAAGAAACCTATGATATAATAAATGTATGAATAAAAAGTTACAGAACAACATATCTAGTGTAATCTTACATTAATTTGTTTCCTAATAGTTTATCTAGTAAAGAACTGGGATACAACACCATATAGAATTTGAATACATGTGATATATACATAAATTAAAACTAGTAATGTCAAAGTATTGGGTTAATTTATCATATATTTATTTTACTCTACCCAGGAGCAGTAGACAACAATGTAATATAAAGGTAATAACATTTACTCTTTTAACCTAATAGGGGTAATGAATACATTAGTATTTGCTAGAAGGTTTTACACTTTGGGTGGATAAGAGGCAGTATATGAAAGTACTAAGCACATGGTCACAATAGTTCCAATTTGTTAGAGCAGCGATTTTCAACCTTTTTCATCTCATGGCATAAATAAACTAATTACTAAAATTCTGCGGCACAACAAAAATATATTGTATTTTTGCTGACCTGACAAGAAGAAATAGGTGTAATTTTGACTCATTCACACCAGATGGCTATTGTAGTGTTGGCTGTTGTAATTTTTTTATTTGACAATTGAAGGAAAAAGAGCTCAGCGCCCTTGACGGAATGGTCAGGTACCGCGTGTTTTAAACATAACTGCGGTACAACTCAAACTGGTTGAAACTCGCTGTGTCAGAGAAATACACATTACTGGGAAAAGAAGCTTGCGGTAACTGGAATTCACCAAGTTACCACTAATTTTTTAAGAAATCCAAGACAGCTTTAGGAGATTTCTACATTGAGGAAATAACTTCTGTGAAGTGCCATGGCTAAAGTCAGAATGCAGAAAAAATGTTAAATTGCCTATTTTACTTAAAAAGTTGTACTGCTTGTACCATTACTATGTCTCACTGCATTCCTTAGAATCTCCACAGTAATACAGACTAATACTAGGGGGGTAGTAGTCAACTTGATATTTTATCTGATCTTATTGTTAATGCTCTAAATGTTTTACTGTTAATTCTATCGTTTGCTGTTGTGTTCAATTGTCTTTATCACAGTAAAAAGGTTTCCTTTAATTTTATTTTACATCAAAATAAAAAAAAAATTGGCTCAATTTTTATTCTTTTAATGTATGTATTTCAATGGGTACTATATCTTTCCTACTCTCAGTATATTATTTTCCTAATGAGATTTGCTAGGAGTTTTGTTTTATGCATTTTTTCCAAGAAATGTACTCATTTTACAATATTTCTATTTTATGATACATTATTTATTGTTGATTTTGTTTTATTTTATCTTGCATTAATTTGTCCCTGTACTGATATTTATTAATTTTGCTTATATTTTCTTTAGATTCATTTGTTGTTCCTTACCCTTTTAAACGTGTTAAATTTGACTTCACTTTTTTTAACACTATTACAGATGTCTCCATTCCACCCCACTCTTTGCACCTTCATTTATTTTCAAGTTTTGTTTTTAAACAATAAAAGCATTTATGTCTATAATTTCATCTAAATGCAGCTTTAATAGGACCCAGGAGTTTCTATATGAAGTATTCTACTTTATATTGATTTCTGAGTAATTTGAAATTTTAGTTTTCTTTACATATGTGTGTGTATAGATAGATAGATAGATTAGATAGATAGACATGGATGGATGAAAGGAAGGAAGGAAGGAAGGAAGGAAGGAAGGAAGGAAGGAAGGAAGGAAGGAAGGAAGGAAGGAAGGAAGGAAGGAAGAAAGAAAGAAAGAAAGAAAGAAAGAAAGAAAGAAAGAAAGAAAGAAAGAAAGAAAGAAAGAAAGAGGCTATCTAAAATGGTGTCGTTTCATTTCTAACTGACTGTGACGTTTTGTTTGTATATTTCTTTGTGGAGCTCTTTATGACTTTGTTTTGTTTTGCTTTTTTCTTTGGCCTTGAAATCAAATTGATTGATACTGCTCTTACTTAGTTTGCTACTTGCAGATATGTGATTTACCCACTACTTTGGCTTTATTATTATTATTATTATTATTGTTATTATTATTGCTTTGAGAGAGAGAAAGGAAAGGGGGGGGAGAGAGAGAGAGAGAGAGAGAGAGAGAGAGATAGAAACATCGATGAGAAAGAACATCAATTGGCCGCCTCTTGCATGCCCTCCACAGGGGATCGGGCCCACAACCTGGGCATGTGCCCTGCCCGGGAATCGAACCTGCGAAGCTCAACCACTGAGCTACATCAGCCAGGCAAGACACCCTAACTTTTTATATGGTATTCAAACCACTCATAAATTTTGATAACATATATGATGGCTTTTTCTTTCATATTATTATTATTACTACTACTGCTTTTGTTAGGTTCTTCTCAAGTATTCCTTTCACTCCCCATAATGGTCTAGGAATTGTAGCATGTAGCTCATTCAACTAAAAATGATCTTTCCTTTTTTAATAATCATATTAAATCTGATCCATCAACTGATTACTATTCTTTTATGCTCTTCCCCACCCAACTCTTGTTTCAATAAAATAATTTAGAATTGGAGATGGTGTCTATATTTTAACTTTTGAGAAATACTTGAAGCAAATCTTCTTATATCTATACATATTTCTGAAAATAAAATGTGATTTCAGCAATTCCTGTTGTTTTAGGAAATGCCCTCAAGTTATCGATGTTAAAATAAAGCCTAACTTTCTTACCAGTATTTATTCATTTTTATCCCAACAGTAATACAGGTGATTGCACAGAAAAACCTCTAGACAATTTCATTTCACAGTTTTCAGCCCATAAGTCATTTTCACCCAAATGTTTTGTTGGTTTGCCTGCCATGTTTTATGCAGCTGTTGAGTCTTTTCCCTTAATTATGCCCCGAGAAGCATTATAAATAACATCTACAAAGCCAGTGGTGCATCTTCCAAATTGCTAGTTCTCAAAAATCACAATAACTTGAAATATCTTGTTTGAAGGATGAATATAAGGCAAATGAGAAAGTAATCTTAAAGCAATCCTCAGAAATTGTCTATTTGATGTTCAGGTTATATTTTATTTACTGAAACATTAGAACCTTTTTATTTTTCTTTATGATTGAATAAGTGAACGTGAAAGGATGCCCATCCAAAAATTCCAACATATTTTAAAGAGGCATAAAATTATAGTACTTATTTCATCAGAGTCACTATTATTGGTTATTCATTTAAGTAATAAGAAATGTATTATACTCCACCTTTCTAGTTTTAACCATTATGTGGATGTTTTTAAAAGTGAGGTTAGAGAAAATAAAAAGGAAAAGAAAAACTATAATAGGGACCACATAATGCACAACTTACCAAGCGAAACAGTCAGAAGGAGGCAGCCTCTGCTAACGAATTGTATCCAGACTTGACTGGAATTCAGAGAGCAATGAGTGACAGCAATGCCTCAACAGCCTACACAGGTTCAGACTCATCACAAGGCTATTTCTAATGCCGTACGAGCATCTGGCACCACGTTTGCTACCAAATAGGCCAACAATTGAGAAAAGAAAGCTTTCTAAACTTCACACATTGAATGTCAAATGGAAAACAAATCATACCCAATCGTGCAAATGCAAAAACAACAAAAAGAATGAAATACTGTTTATGTGTCTTTCTGTGTACTAATTCCCCAACAGATAAATAATAACTGTGTTGTGAATAAAATTATACAATAAACAATGACTGTAAAGAAATCCAGCTCCTTTAAATTTTAGTCTTTTCAAATGAGGAGGCAAGTTTCTCATTAAAAATTTCATTGAAAGACTGTGCTCAAACTACAGAGAATATCCTTTGAAAATCATTCATAGTCAGAGTCTGGCCCAAGAAATAAAGGCTAGCATGCGTTCCTTACTGCATTTCAAATAATATATCCTAGTAAAACATGTATAGAAACATCTAGGAAAGTTTAAGTGGTAGAAAATAATTCATAAAACCTGGAACTTAATTTCCAAAATATTTTACTTGGTTTATAAAAGGTATTTTGAATTGCATCTTTTTGCCAATTGTCAACAGGATTGCCTGCTTGCTTTATGTGGCTACTATCCTCAAACCCAGTAGCAACTGAAGAGCCAACCTTAGAGGGGTTCATTGAATAGTAGAGTAGCAAGTCCTTCAGTGAGTCCCACTCAGAATCATAACTGTTTAACCTTGGAGAAGTCATTTGATCGCTCTGAACCTCAGTTCCTAAAAGTATAATATAAAAATAAAGAAAAATCATTTAAAATAATGGCTTGGAGGATGATTATATGACAAGAAAGTGAGTTTAGAGCAATCCTCAATGAATATCTGATGCTTAGATGATGTATTATTTCTCTGGAATATAAGAATCTTTCCTCCTCCTCCTCCTCCTCCTCCTCCTCCTCCTCCTCCTCCTCCTCCTCCTCCTCCTCCTCCTCCTCCATATAAGTAAAGGATTTATTTTCCTCAAGAAAATCTAATATTTTACAGTGGTATGAAATTTGAATTCTCATTTCATTAGAGGATTTAGTCTTCAGAGATTTTAGTTTAGTTGATGTGAAAGAAGTTGGGGGTTCATTGTTTCATCTCCAGGCAAGAAGAAAGTCATAAGATCCAGCCAATACAGTCCTGAAGAGTATTAGATGTCCTTGGTTTGGGGCAGAGCTGAAGATGATTATCAGAGGCAAAAAAATAAAAATAAAAATAAAATGTTTTCAGGTAAACAGTCTGAAGCCTGATCACCAAATAAAAATGAAGCAAATGAGAAGGTAAACCAAGATGAACTATCAACAGAATTTTAAATAAGGAAGCAAGGATTCCTAAGGGGATCATTCTCCAGCATAAGAACTGGGAGACAGAAAGAGAGAGAGAGAGAGTGTGTGTGTGTGTGTGTGTGTGTGTGTGTGTGTGTGTGTGTGTGTAATGAAAATCTCAGAGTCTGGGCTTGAGCATGGAGGGAAGCAGGTCTGGTGAGGGATTCAAATTGCTAACAGGAACATACTGTTTGTTGCCATTTCTGAGCCTCCTCATGATCTGCACCCTGTGTTTCCCCTTTGCTGAGACTCCAATTTAAGGGCATTATTGTGATAATGTCTAGGCCCTTAAAGGTCATCTATGTACTCCTACATCCCAGCTAAAGCAGAAATAACCTTTATAGTATCCTTGATAAGGAAGGACATCCCATTCCTGATTATCTATTAATTTTTCTGTGCTATCCATGAGTTTATTTCTTATTATCATTGGAATTCTATAAATATTAGAATATCCATATTTAAATTACAGCAAAATCCTGAGCCTCAAGCCAATATCTCAGTGCATCAGCCACTAGATAAATAATAACAGAAGGCTCTTTATATATATATTTTTGTCCTTTACAAAACATAAAGGCTACTTTATAATAGTGGCATCTCTGCTTCTTCCTGTAATCCCGGCGCTGTGGTTTTGTCTGATATTCCAGCAGTGGCAGGCAGCCAGTCAATCTTTTGACCTAACCTGTTTAGGATACTTGGCCAGCTTGAGTGATGTTACTTCTTCTAACTGGTTGGAATTTTACAAATATGTTCAGATTGGTGTACAGGTAGAAAGTGGAGCTGGGAAGCCTTTTGAAATAGCAGTTTCTTTATAAATAGCACCATCCAACCAGCCCACCCAAACACTATCTTTAGCAGTTTGCATAGATCACCCCTAGAAAATCAAAATCAATCAAGACTTGCAAACCTCAAAATGATCATCATCATAAAGACTTTTTGGTTGGGTTTGATGAGGCTATTGTCAACTCAAAGGCTTTTATTAAATTAACAAACCACAGGCTTACCCTGAATTGTGTTCCTCCAAATACAAATAGGATTGACTATTTGCAGCACTATTTACAATAGCTAAGATCTGGAAACAGCCCAAGTGTCCACCAGTAGACGAATGGATCAAAAAGCTGTGGTACATATACACAATGGAGTACTATATAGCAGTAAGAAAGAAAGATCTCTTATCCTTTGAGACGACATGGAGGGACCTGGAAAGTATTATCCTAAGTGAAAGAAGCCAAGCAGAAAAAGACAAATACCACATGATCTCACTTATATACGGAATATAATGAACATAACAGTCTGAGGAATACAGTAGACCCAGACACATGGAAGTAGGGCACAGACTGACATCCCTCAGAAGAGGGGATGGGGGGTGGGGGGGTGGGAAGAGATAAACCACCGAACTTATATGCATGTATGCATGACCAATGGACATGGACAACTAAGCCGGGGACAGGGTGGAGGGGGGGGTGGGGGGTGCCAATGGGGTAAAAAGGTAAAATATCTGTAACAAAAAAATAAATAAAAATTCATTAAAAAAAAAAAAAATAAAGCAACTTTATGCCATCTTCTGGTTGTATGACCTCAAGCAAATTACCTAGTCTCTGCTTTCTCGTTCATCAAGTGGAAGAGAAGAGAGTGCCATTCTCAAAGTGCCGTCCTTCTGCAGGAATGTTCATTTCCTTGATACCCACTAGAGTAACGTTCACCTCCTTCAGGTCTCTGTTAAAATTTTATTTTTTAAGTTGGGCTTTTCTTTATTATCCCACTTAAAATTACATCCCCAAATACCCAGTACCCTCTTTCTTGCTTTATTTCTCTCTTTAGCATGCATACCATATATTTTGTTTGTTTTCTGTCTCCCCAACCCCCACAACCAGAAATAAGCACTAGGGAATTCATCTGTCTGCCACACCCCAGCACAAGAGTATGCCTAGCACGTGTTCTCAATCAATATCTGCTGATTGGATGAGTGAATTAAATGAGAAAATGTAAGAGAAACATTTAACACAGTATCTCTCCCAGTGAGCAATCAAACATAAGCTATTGATAATCATGATAAATGTGATATTATTTCACTAAGTTTTATAAAGTTCTATCATACAGCACAACTAGACCCCAAAAAATTGCCCATATAACCAGTAACAACTTCAAAATAAGTATAGTTGCACAGTTTTTATTAAATAAACCTACTTCTATAAATATGCTCATGTACTTCTCATTTGTTAATCCAGCTATTCGCAGAATATATTGTGCCTACTCTGTACAGCACACTATCTTTCTTCTCTAGCCAAGAGTTTGTTGTAGCAGCATTCTTTGATCTCTACATGGCTAATATAAAACAGAAGTTCTAGTGCTTTGGCCTCCTTTTTGGTTCTGATTTTCTACAACAGGGATCAGCAGTCTATGACAACACTTCATTTTCTGGGGAGAAGGGAGTGCTGATCAGCTATAAACTACTGACATGTAACAGGACAGGTGAGAAGGATTACAGTATTGCAAGCTCCATGTGGGCTCTTTGCTGTTTGTTCAGGGACTTATCCCCAGGACTAAACTAGGTACCTGGCATGTGGTAAACCCTCCATTTCTTAATAAATGAAAGGCTGAAGCAGAGTGGTGCATGCCTGCCAGCTGCTCTGGAAGCTATTAGCAGCCCTTTGCAGCCAGGAGAAAAGGTTGTGTTACTGTCGACAGACCCTGTGCAATAGTTTTAGCTTGCATCCACACACTACCAACTCCTGGTCTTTGCTGCCCTGAATTCACTGGATAAGCAATTAAACATCCCAAAATATCACTTGGCTGGGTCTTCAGAATCCTGGTGTGGTGAAAATAGATAGGCTCCGTAGTTAGGCAGACCTGGATTTGAGTACTGGCTCTACCACTTATTTGACCAGCAGCAAAAGTTTTAACCTCTCTGAGAGTCAGTTTTCCCCTCTGTAAATTGGGGGTGGGGGGTGAAGAGGCTTAACTCAAAGGGTTTTAGGTATTAAATAAGCTTCTGGTGACTGATTTAAATGTAATGAGATGAACCTCATGAGGTGCTTTATCATTGCTTCAGAAAAAGTAATTTATATGGACATGAGCTCAGAATATTAAGATAGCACAGAAGTGTTAGCTTTATATTTTCTTATTACAAATATTGTTTGAACAATGAATCTAGAAAAATCTAGTATGGTTGGTATCTTAAAATGTAAACCTACCCTCTAGAGTTACAATAAAACCGTGTTATTTTTAGGCATTTATTTTAAAAAAATGTATTCATTCCTGAGAAAAGTAGTTTGGAAAAATCATCTTAACCTAGTTAAAAGATATGAGAATCTTAAAATTAATCTAAATTAATTTTAATTTATTTAGGAGAGTAATTTCTAAAGTTAGTGAGGTCATGTTAACCTTGCTTCTTACTATAGACTCTATTTTTCTGTCTGAATACATAACAGAAAATGTCAAATAATAATATAGGTCATGTTTGGGTGTGTGGCATATTAGATATAATCCGGTTAATGAGTCAAGCCAGGTTCTCAAATAACAAATGTATATGCAACAAAACCTTTAGGTTCTGAGTTAAACCTCTCCAAAGAGGAATGTGGATTCTCTTTTTTGTTCTGAAAGATCATGTCAATGCAGGTAAATATTTTCTGTGAAATAGTAAACAAGCAAGTTCAAGAACAGGAATGCTTGTGGGGTACAATCACTGCATACTTCATGATTCAGTTCACACTCAGAACAGCTCAGGAAGCCAGGCTAGCTGTCAGCCACTTCACAGGGGAGACTCCAGCTCCCTTCTTCACACAAAAAGAAGTGATATCTACTGATCATTAGGAGAGCTATATTAATACTGGACATTGTCTTTCTGAAGATCCTTGAGATAATTTATGTGAAATAACTTAATCCCAATTTTTACCAGAGAAGGAATATAAAAACATTTTAACAGAAAGATATTATACTTAGCATAAATAGTAATTGTTGATTTTCTGAATTGTGTCCATGCATTCACTCAGGTAAGTGCATTTAATCATCGTGACAACCTTGTGAGAAAAGTATGCAACATGTGGTAACTGAGGTACTAAGATATTTTAAGGAGAAGACGGTATCAAGATTCATCCCCACTTCTATCTGTCTCCATATCAGGACTTTGATTATATTACTGATGATCCCTCTCCCCCGCCAAACCAACAACTTATTACTTGAGGGCACTGTTACTTTTTTTTTTCATCCTCACCTGAGGACATTTTTTCGTTTTTTGTTCAGATAGAGTGGGAGGGAGAGAGAGGAAGAGAGGAAGAGAGAGAGAGAGAGAGAGAGAGAGAGAGAGAGAGAGAGAGAAACATCGACATAAAAGGGACACATGGAGTGGTCACCACCCACACAACCCAACCAAACCCGGGTCCCTCCAGACTGCAGGCCGACACTCCAACTGCTGAGCCAAACCGGCCAGGCAACACTGTTACTTTTAAGTGATGCTTTAATGAATAGAAAATCTTGTTCTAGGACTTCAAGAGGAATGATCAATGAAGTAAAATGTAAAGAAAAAAAACTAAAGAGAGAAGTATGTTAACAGTGTCTATAAAGTGGACACTATTGCTCTATAAAGGTTGTAAAACCTAGTTAGACAATGTTCAATTAAATTAGACTTTTGCCATCTGGTTGGAAAACCAAAGCAAGGTCTAATGTGTCCTTTGGGTTAAAACATCAGAGCTTTCCAATGATACAATAAACAACAACAACAAATAGCATTTGCTTTGCCCAGTGCAGCCTGTAACACGTAGAGGTGGTATAGAACTTGACAATCAATACTTGCTACTTTCATAATATTACTGTAAAAAATAATACTTGATATATATATATATATATATATATATATATATATATATAACTTTTCTCTCCCTTTTGTCACCTTTATTACTCTTTTAAAATCACTTTGTGGTTTTAAATTGAATAATCATTTCATATTCAAATCCTGGTCAGATATTGTTTGCCCCAACTTGTTGGAATTTTTGTTTAACCTCTTGTTGGCTGTCCATCTTGTTTCAGTTTATTCAGAGTTAGGGACCTTAGCAAGAAGATTTTCTCCCGTTGATTGGTCCTACTTCTCCAACTCTAGAGACATTGAGTAATCATAGCCAAAGACCCATCTTTATCTCTAAACCACTTCCACCAGAAGCCACAATTCCCCAGAGTCTGCCATTTCCCAGAATTAACCTGTACTATCTTATATTCAGTGCAGGTAATTGATCAGCACCAGCCAAATGATAAAATAGTTCTTCTCTATTTATATCCAAATGCAAGACAATATAGCATTGTTATTATATACAAGGTCCTGGGCTATAATTTCTTTCCACCATTCCTTAATAGCATTAAGTTAGATAAGTCACATGGCATTTCCGAGCCTTGTTTTCCTCATCTATATAAAAGGGCTATTAAGAGTCTTTACTGCATAAAGTTGTTAGGAAGATTAAATAAATTAATATACATAATAAAACCCTAAGCATGAGGTCTGCAGCACAGTAAGTACTAAGTTAATGTCAACCATAATAATAATGATGTTAAAATTAGCATTAAAAAACAGATGTTACATAAAAGAATGTTGGAAATAGAAAAATGCAAATAATGTAGGTTTCCTAATCACCTCCACTTAGCTCATTTTATCAATACACTATACACTCCTGGAGGGTATGTGACACTCCTTATTTGACTTTGTATCTCCAGTGCCCATCACAATGCCTGGAATCAGGTAGGCACTCAGTACACGTTGGCTGAACAAACGAATTCTCATAGATGTCTAATTCACCTCGGCAGTGCTTAGCAGTTTAAAAAACAAGAATTATACCTCTGGGGCTCCCTTCCTCTGGAAGATGGTGAGGACACATGAAGAAGAGGATTGGAAAGGAAAAGCAGCTGAATCAACCATTTCATGTGAATAAAAACATAGATTCTAATAACCTTCAAAAACACTGGGTGGAATTTTCCTTTTGAAACCTACCAAGGTTGAAAAAAAGGCAATGTTAATATACTTCTTAACCACTTCTTGTTACATACTAAATTCAAAGTACAGTGAAGCAATACAAACAAATGTACATGTCTCAAACACAACACAAATACCTATTTCATTGCCCACTGCACCATGTAATACCATGTTATGCTCACTGCAAGACTGAAGTACAAGTCACATATGATTGCGTATGGTTCAACCTGGGATATCTATTTGCAACATGATGACAATTCTGCAATACAATGATCTTGCCAAAAGAACTTTTCAGAGGGTGACCAGAAAGAGATGCTTTCTGAGGAGGAAAATCTCATAATACAAGAAGCAACCAACATACACTGCTAGCTATAAAGCTTATTCAACACATCCCACAGCTATTTCTCTGCCTTGTGAACTTTTATAACCCTGTGTTATGAACACTATCAATCTTGTAACTGATATCTGTTTAGAAGCAAATACATAAGCTGTCTCTCAGAAGGCATAAAGGTATTAGTGCCAAATTATATATGTTGACTCATTTAACCCTCGTTTTTCAGTCTCTATGTGTCTTTCCCTTCATCATACCAACTCACTAAAAGGATTGTATAAAGTTTGGAGTACAGAGCCTAAAACCTAGTTAGTACAATTAAGTAGGTACCACTATTATTCTTGTTTTATAGATTAGGTCACTGAAAGAGAAAATAAATTTGTCCACAATTTCCTAGCTAGTAATAGGCAGATCTGGTTTGGGTTCTTAACTATTATATTTCCTCTCAACATTAGGGCATACATTTAACGTGGAAGGGAGGGGTCTTTTTATCCAAACAATTCTATATCCCTAATTTTATTTTGGTTTTACCTAGTATTTCTTAATTACATCTAATTAATATTATCATGCCAAAGTTAAATATATCTTTTTGCAGTACTTGGCGGATTTAAATAGGCTTTAGGTATAACAATAGTGTAGTAACAAAGACTGTCAAATGGAAGGACAGCCAGACTCCTCTGAGATGTGGCAGCTGATTAGATTTCCTTGACACTAGTGAGCAGAAGACACTTATTATGGAAATAAGTGCCTCTTCCATTGCTGGATTTTATGTTTCCAAGTTTCTACTCTGTCAGCCTATCTGATTCACTGTCATTGATGCAATACACAAAGCATGGCACTTTGACTCTTAGCCTTATTTTATTCATCTTAAAAATACAAAAAAGCATGTCAATTCCGTAGAGAAGTTGGGATGATTAAACAAGGCATCGGAGAGTTTTAAGCAGTGCAGTGACATAATCAGCCTTGCATTTTAAAGGATCAATCTGGGCTGCCACAGAGAAAATGTATTAGAGAGGGATGACAGGAAACGAAGGGTCAGATCCAGAGATAAGTGGTCTCCAGGAAAGATGATGCTGGTTTGCACTAGTGCAATGGCACTTAAATTGGTGGGGGTGGGATACTCAGTTGGGTGCTTGGATATAGAGTCATTTAGTGATTAATTGGATGTAGAGAGTTGGGCATAGGGAAAAGAAAGGGTAACTTAGTTTCTGACATAGCATCTGAGTAAATGAAGGTACCAGTCACTAATACTGGGGAAACTAAAGGAAGGTCTCATGCACAGAGCTGTAGAGGGCGAGTCACACTAAGAATTCACTTGGGGCCCTGGCTGGTGTGGCACAGATGATTGGACATCCTCCCCAGGCACTGAAGGGTTGCTGGTTTGATTCTCCGTCCAGCACATGCTCAGGTTTTCAGGCTTGATCCCTGGTGGGGGGCATGCAGGAGGCAGCAAACAATGTTGATGTTTCTCTCTCCCTCTTCCATCCTCTCTCTAAAAATCTATTTTAAAAATCTTAACATAAAAAAAATTCAGTTGGGGACATCTTAGGTTTGAGATAAAGGGTGATGTAAAGTAGGCCATTGAATAAATGAAGCTCAAAAGAGATATGTACCTCAGCTAGATACATATTTTAAGAACTGTAGTAATATTAAGGCCATGAAAATAAATGTGATTCCCTAGAGAAGGCAGAGGTTTAAAAGAGGAAACAGGACCACACCCTGGGACCTTCCAACTTTGTTGTGGTTTTAAAAGTTACTAACGTTTATTCAGAATTTATTTTGCACTGGGTATTATGCTAAATGCTTTACGTAGATTATCTGAATTAATCCTCGTAACAATTCAATTTTCTGTTTTAGTGGAAACTAAAGCTTTAAATGGGTGAAGGGATCTATTTAAGGTGATATAGCAGGACTTGGCTCTCTGACAAATGGCCTACTCAAAAACAAGAGGAAAGGACAAAGGATTCAGCAAGGCCTGCGAATCTCTAAAAAGAATGCTTGGAACATCTAGAGTACTTATAAATTATAGCTATTGTTATTGCTTTTGTTTAATAAGGGGAGTAAATAAAGTCATTAGACAGACTATACTCATTAAAAATTTATCATGTTCTGCATATTTAAATACCTTTCTATATGTAAATGTTTTATCATCACAACTAGATTGCTAAGTAGTTTAAAGACACATTCAAAGTCAATTAGAAATGTACATTCTCTGGATAATACTGTGGTAAGGTATTTATTGAGGATATTTTCTAAAATACAAAAGAAAAATGACCTATCAGATCCCCATTGCAAAATCACATTTTTGTATCCACTCTTGATAGTTAGTATATTTGCTTTCTGTTTTTTATGCATAGAACTTTTTTAGTAGAATAATTGGAACCACATGAAACATATAATTTCATATTCTCTTTTTATTTTATTTTATTTTTATCCTCACCGAGGACATTTTTGCATTTATCTTCAGATAGAGCAAGAGGGAGAGAGAAAGGAAGAGAGAGAGAGAAACATCAATGTGAGAGAGACACATTGACTGGCTGCCACCCACACGACCCCAACTGGGGTCAAGGACAAACTGCTATCGAGGTACGTGCCCTTAGTGGGAATCACTCCCGGGTCTCTCTGGACCTCAGGCTGATGCTCTAACTGCTAATCAAAACCAGCCAGGGCTATATTCTCTTTTTAAAACCGACATTATATCATAAGCCTTTTTCTATTTTATTATAGTCTTCATAACAACATAATGACTTTAATTCCTACACTAATAGATTTCTCTAGTTTAATAATTTCTTTCTCATTGAAAATTTAAGTTATTCACAATATAGTACATTATACATAATTCTGTTATAAATAACTTTAGCTGTCTCTCTCTTTCTCCCTCTCCCTCTCTCTCTTTCTCCCTCTTCCTCTCTTCCATTTCTCTCTCTCTCTCTCTCTCTCTCTCTCTCTCTGTCTTTCAGTATTTAAGATTATTTACCCTAGAGAAAGTTCCAAAACTTGACTTGCTCAGTAAAAGATTTCCAGTTTATACTAGAGTGTTATATCACATTTTATACTGAGTTTACTTTTATTCTCCATGGTGCCTAAGACAGGGCCACACATAAAGTAGGTAACTTATAAATACATTAGTTTAAATGATCAGACAAGTAGATGAAAAAACTTCACCAAACGATTATTGTGATGATTGTCACACTGGTTTAGTGTGTGTGTGTGTGTGTGTGTATAATTTTTAAAGAGATCAACAATAAAACACATTAAAAAATAAAATGATGAAGGAGGAAAAATGGCGGCGGAGTGAACGGAAGTTACACAGACCGTCTCCCAGAACCAAACTGGAATTACAACTATAACACAGACAAATTGATGGGAAAAAGCAACAGAAAAGCAGCTTGCGAGGACCATATAACGAGGGACACTGACTCCATCCTGGTAGGCTTGGGAAGGCGCGAGACGGGGGCTGGGAGCCCACGGTTGGCAGCTCGGCAGCGGCCTTAGCTGGGAGCAGGGCCCTCGGGTTACACTCCCAGGTGGCTCCACAGCGCAGCCGGGACAGAGGCTGAAACAGCCACAGCCACTCACCTTGGGCTCCGGCAGAGGGAGGGCAGACTGGGCTGGAACGCAGGACTGTGGCCATATTGCTCCTTCCCAGGGCTCTGGGGACAGACAGCTGCCCCTCCCTCAGAGATCCAACCCCACCCTGTGGCCATTGAAGTGCTAATTGAAGCTCATTAACAACCAGCATCTGCCCCACCCTCGGGAAAGCCCCTTGTGCTGAGCACCTGAGGGAGTTTTTCAATCAACTGACAACCCAAAACTCATCAATTAACCTAGACTGCTAGCCTCCATGCAAAAAGCAAGAGGATAACAGTGCCTATCCTGGGCTGGCAACTTTAACCAGGAAATTAAGACTTGACAGTGGTGTTTAACATGGGTCCTCCCTCCCTCATCTAAACACAGGAGAGAGAGCCACAAACAGCAGAACACGAACACCCACAGGGAAAACTTGACAGGCTCCAAAGCCCACAGTGATAGCCAAAATGTTGAAACACAGAAACAGAAGCCAAATGAAAGAGCAAGAGACCTCCACCGAAGATGACATCAATGTGGAGCAATTAGGCATGTTAACAGAGCTGGAATTCAGAGCCATGATCTTGAGGAAGCTGAACAACATGAGTAAGGACATACAAACACTGAAAATAAGCCAACTGGAAATTAAAAACCATCAAGAAGAGATAAAAAATGACATATCAGAAATGAAAAACACGTTGGGAGGTTTAAAAAGCAGAGTAGAGAAAGCTGAGGACTGGATCAGTGAATTAGAAGACAAGGTAGAAAAAATCAACCAATCAGAAAAACAAAAGGAAAAAAACTATTAAAAAACAGGAATACAACTTAAGAAAACTGTGGGACAACTGGAAAGGTAATAATATTCGCATCATAGGAGTCCCCGAAGAAGATGAAAATGAGCAAGGAATAGAGAATATATTCAAAAAAATAGTGACAGAAAACTTCCCTAATTTGGTGAAGAAAGAAGGCATTCAAGTTCAAGAAGCACAGAGAGTCCCAAGTATGAAGAATCCAAACAGGCCCACACCAAGACACATAGTAATTAAAATGTCACAAATTAAAGACAAAGAGAGAATCCTGAAAGCAGTAAGAGATAAGCAACAAGTTACCTACAAAAGAAACCTCATAAGGCTCTCAGCTGACTTCTCACAAAAAACACTACAGGCCAGAAGGGAATGGCATGAAGTAGTCAAGGTCATGAAAAACAAGGATCTGAATCCAAGACTACTCTACCCAGCAAGGCTATCATTCAAAATAGAAGGTCAAATAAAGAGCTTCCCAGACAAAAAAAAAAAAAAGAAAGCTCAGGGAATACATTAGCACCAAACCAGCACTGCAAGAAATGTTAAAAGAACTGCTGTAATTAGCAGTAGAAATGGGAAGAAAAATACACCCACACTAAACAAAAATGGCAATAAATAAGTACATATCAATAATCACCTTAAATGTAAATGGATTGAATGCTCCCATAAAAAGACACAGAGTAGCTGACTGGATAAGAAAGCATAACTAATCTATATGTTGTTTGCAAGAGACCCACCTCTCAACAAAAGACTCACATAGGTTGAAAGTGAAGGGATGGAAAAAAATTTTCCAAGCAAATGGAAAACTAAAAAAAGCTGGGGTAGCAATTCTCATATCTGATAAAATAGATTTCAAAATGAAGAACATAACTAGAGACAAAGAAGGCCACTACATAATATTGAAAGGATCTATCCAACAGGAAGATATGACCTTGATAAACATATATGCACCCAATATAGGAGCACCAACATATATTAAAAATCTTCTGGAGGACTTCCAAGAAGAAATCAACAACAATACAATCATAGCAGGGGACTTCAACACCCCGTTGACAGCACTGGATAGATCCTCTAGGCAAAAAATTAGCAAGGAAACAGAGACTTTAAATGAAGCACTAGACCAAATGGATTTAATAGATATCTACAGAGAATTACACCCCAAAACAACAGAATACAGATTCTTCTCAAGTGCACATGGGACATTCTCAAAGATAGACCACATGATAGGACACAAACTAAATCTCTACAATTTCAAGAAGATTAAAATCATATCAAGCATCTTCTCAGATCACAATGGCATGAAATAAAATCAATTGCAACAAGAACATGCAAAGACATTTTAACACATGGAGGCTAAATAGCATGTTATTAAACAAGGAATGGGTCACTGAGGAAATCAAGGAAGAAATTAAAAACTTCCTGGAAACCAATGAAAATGAACACACAACAACACAAAATCTATGGGATGCAGCGAAAGCAGTTCTGAGAGGGAAGTTCATAGCACTACAGGCCTATTTCAAAAAACAAGAAAAATTTCTAATTGACTATCTAACCTCACAACTTAAAGAATTAGAAAGCAAACAAAAAGAAAACCCCAGAGCAAGTAGAAGGAAGGAAATAGTAAAGATCAGAGCAGAAATAAATGACATAGAGACCAAAAAAACAATTCTAAGGATCAATGAAACAAAGAGCTGCTTTTTTGAAAAGATAAACAAGATTGATGGACCCTTAGCTAGACTCACCAAGAAACAAAGAGAGAGAACCCAATACACAAAATCAGAAATGAAAGAGGAGAAGTAACAACCAACACCACAGAAATACAAAAGATCGTTAACAACTACTATGAACAACTATATGGCAACAAATTCGACAATCTAAGCGAAATGGACAAATTTCTAGAAACACAGAGTCTCCCAAAACTGGACCCGGAAGAGATAGAAAACTTGAACAGACCAATAACAACTAAGGAAATTGAAGAGGTAATCAAGACACTCCCAGCAAACAAAAGCCCAGGCCTAGATGGCTTCACGGGGGAGTTTTACCAAACATACAAAAAAGAACTAACACCCATTCTCCTCAAACTATTTCAAAAAATTCAAGAAGAAGAAGACTTCCAAACACGTTCTATGAGGCCAGCATAATTCTAATTCCAAAAGCAGAAAAAGGACACTACAAAGAAAGAAAACTACAGGCCAATATCCCTGATGAACATAGACGCCAAAATCCTGAACAAAATATTAGCAAATCAGATCCAGAAATACATCAAAAAAATTATTCACCATGACCAAGTGGGATTCATCCCAGGGATGAAAGGCTGGTACAATATTCGCAAATCAATAAATGTGATACACCACATAAACAAAATGAAGAATAAAAACCACATGATCATATCAATAGGTGCTGAAAAAGCATTCGAAAAAATCCAGCATCCATTTCTGATAAAAATGCTCAGCAATGTGGTAATAGAGGGATCATATCTTGACATAATAAAGGCCATATATGAAAGACCTACAGCCAACATCATACTCAATGGACAGAAACTAAAAACATTTCCATTAAGAACAGGAACAAGACAGGGATGTCCACTTTCGCCACTCTTATTTTACATTGTACTGGAAGTCTTAGCCACAGCAATCAGACATGAAGAAAAATAAAAGGGATCCAAATTGGAAAAGAGGAAGTGAAACTGTCATTATTTGCAGATGACATGATATTATACATAGAAAACCCTAAAGACTCCATCAAAAATCTACTAGACTTAATAAATGAATTTGGCAAAGTAGCAGGATACAAAATTAATGTCAAGAAATCTACGGCATTCTTGTACACCAATGATGAACTTACAGAAAAAGAAACTGAAAAAACAATCCCATTTACCATCACGCCAAAAAAATTAAGATACCTAGGAATAAACTTAACCAAAGAAGTAAAGGACCTATTTGCAGAAAACTACAGGTCATTGAAAAAAGAAATAGAGGAAGATATAAAAAAGTGGAAGCACATTCCCTGTTCATGGATTGGAAGAATTAACATCATTAAAATGTCCATACTACCCAAAGCAATCTATAGATTTAATGCAATCCCCATGAAAATACCAAGGACATATTTCACAGAACTAGAACAAATAATTCAAAAGTTCATATGGAACCAAAAAAGACTCCGAATAGCCACAGCAATCTTGAAAAAGAACAACAACGTAGGTGTGATCACAATACCAGATTTCAGGTTATACTACAAAGTGACTATAACTAAAATAGCCTGGTACTGGCACAAGAACAGGCATATAGACCAGTGGAACAGAACTGAAAACCCAGAAATGGACCCAAGGCAATACGCTCAATTAATATTTGACAAAGGTGGCAAGAGCATACAGTGGAGTAAAGACAGCCTCTTTAATAAATGGTGTTGGGAAAATTGGACAGCTATATGCAAAAAAATGAAACTAGACCATCAACTTACACCATACACAAAAATAAATTCAAAATGGATAAAAGCCTTAAATGTGACCCGTGCATCCATAAAAATTCTAGAAAAAAATGTAGGCAAAAAAATTTCGGACATCATACGGAGCAGAATTTTCACTGATACATCACCTAAGGCAACAGAAATAAAGGAGAAAATGAACACATGGGACTACATCAAACTAAAAAGCTTCTGCACAGCAAAAGAAACAATCATCAAAATGGAAAGGCAACCCACTGTATGGGAGAACATCATTGCCAATGATGTATCAGATAAGGGGTTAATTTCCAATATATATAGAGTGCTCATACAACTCCACAAAAGGAAGACAAAGAACCCAATTAAAAAATGGGCAGAGGAGCTGAATAGACACCTCTCCAAACAGGACAGACAAATGGCTAAGAGACATGAAGAAACGCTCAACATCACTAATCATCAGAGAGATGCAAATTAAAACAACAATGAGGTATCACCTCACACCTGTAGGAATGGCCACCATCAACAAATCTTCAAACAACATGTGTTGGCGAGGGTGTGGAGAAAAGGGGACTTTAATACACTGCTGGTGGGAATGCAGACTGGTGCAGCCACTGTGGAATACAATATGGTGTTACCTAAAAAAATTAAAAATTGAACTTCCATTTGACCCGGTGATCCCACTTCTAGGAATATACCATAAGAAGCCTGAAACACCAATCAGGAAGAATATATGTACCCCCGTGTTCATAGCAACACTATTTACAATAGCTAAGATCTGGAAACAGCCCAAGTGTCCATCAGTAGACGAATGGATAAAAAAGCAGTGGTACATATACACAATGTAGTACTATATAGCAGTAAGAAAGAAAGATCTCTTATCCTTTGAGACGACATGGAGGGACCTGGAAAGTATTATCCTAAGTGAAAGAAGCCAAGCAGAAAAAGACAAATACCACATGATCTCACTTATATACGGAATATAATGAACATAACAGTCTGAGGAATACAGTAGACCCAGAAACATGGAAGTATGGCACAGACTGGCATCCCTCAGAAGAGGGGGTGGGGGGAGGAAGAGATAAACAACAGAACTTATATGCATGTATGTATGACCAGTGGACATGGACAACTAAGCCGGGGTCGGGGCGCGGGTGGGGTGGGGAGGGTGGTGCCAATGGGGTAAAAAATGTAAAATATCTGTAACAAAAATAAATAAAAAATCAAAATCTAAAATAAACAAATAAATAAATAAAATGAGCCTGGCTAGTGTTGTTCAGTGGTTGAGCGTTGACCCATGCACCAGGAGACCACCGGTTCGATTTCTGGTCAGGGCACATGCCCAGGTTGTGGTCCTGATCCCCAGTGGGGGGCATGCAGGAGGCAGCCAATCGATGTTCTTTCTCATCGATGTTTCTATCTCTCTCCCTCTCCCTTCCTCTCTCTCTAGAATTAACAAGAATAATATTTTGAAAGTAAAATTAAATATAAGGCAAGCAAATGCTATTATATAGGCATATGGTTCTTCAATTTCCATTTTATTGAACTTTAACACAACAAAGAATTATAGATTTCTTTATAATTCCTTGCCAATGACAAAAAGCAAACTTTAGAAATGACAGAAATGATTGAGTTGCTTTCAATAAAATACTATAATTCTTAAAATATTTTAAAAGCTTCATTGTTAATGGAAAATCATATGTAAAGTATTGGTTGAATACAGAATGAAAATAAATGTTCAATTCTCTCAAACTCTATGCTCCAGGCTTGTCTTCCCCTCCAAGTTCCTCATGAAGCAGTCATATATACTCATTGGTACAAAACGTCTTAATCTCAAATTCAAAGTTCAATAAGGCAGTTATATATTCAGAATATTTCTAATGAACACTGACCACATTGCAGTCATTGTTCTAGGATGTCTCCTAAATGATTTGCAAGTTCCTGAATGTCCCTTGTTCTTTTCCCTCTGGGTCTCCATGAGCATGCTGTTATTCTGTTCCACTCCTCTTGTTTCACTGGGTAACTTTTATTTTTACAATTTCGAGTTTCCATTAGATATACTCTTGACTACAAAGCTGACCCTTCCACCCCAAGGACGTATTAGATGCCCCTCATGTTGTGCTACTACAACCCCTGTGCTTAAGTCCTTATTGTATAGTATCTTAACGGTTTGTTAACTTTGTATCTCCTCCTCTAGACTCTAACTATGTAGAAAACAACTGGTTTACTTTTCCTATAAATTAAGAAAAGTCAAGTTATCTTTGTAATGAATACTCTTGTGAGTGTGGTGTGCTTATAAACGCTAACTGTCTGGAGACCAGCTGGGATATATGGCACAATTTCACAATGATAATTGGCTGTATAGTTTCCTATGAATTATATTTATTCCTCTGATTAAACTGAAAGTTCTCTGGGGTCAGGATTCTTGTGCGAACCTTCTTCTGTAACCTCCAGAGTGCTGAGAGAACACTCATTAATTAATTATTGATGAGTGCTTATATTGCATATAATCACAATTCTAATATAACCATACAGGACCCCCATTCACAGGTAATCTAAAAACACTTCTCAAACTCTTTTCTATGAACCAGGAATTTCACAGAAAGGTAAACTGTACAACCCATCAGTAAGGCGATTTCTTAATATTTTCCAAGGAGCAAAAAAATGCATATTCAGGAATACCATTTCTCAGCATCTCTCCTGTAAACACAATTGGTCAGGTTATTTTCATGAAGAGGTTTACAATAGTTTTATTCTCTTTTTAAAAATAAATAAAACGTAACTAAATGGGGAATGGCATCTTTCTCATGCAAGATTTATCCTCCTGTGGTAATATCTAATTGATATAACCCCTGGCCTCCTCTGTCCATTAATTCACTCCATCCTGAGTAGGGAAAATGGGTGACTTGTCTTATAGTCAGTTTTGGAAAAAAATAAACCAGGAATGTGTGGCCCACCTTCATCCTTCTTCCTTTTGGAAGTGAATGGGTCATAGAGAGCATCTGCTCCCCAAAGGCATGATCTTCCATTACTGTTGGGATCAGGCATGGTTTATTATTGGTTGCAACTGGAGAGAAGGTAACACGGGGAAGGAGTTTTCCTTTTTTGCAGTTTAGATAGCAGACCCATTTGGCTCTCATCATAAGTTCCATGTTCAACCTTGGCTTAATAAGTAATAAAAGTAATATTTTGATTCCATCTGCCACTCTTTTATTTTATTTTATTATTATTTTTTTATGGTACATGCCCCTAGCAGGAACTGAACCTGGGACTCTCTGGTCCACAGGCTGAGGCTCCAACCACTGAGCCAAACCGGGCAGGGCACTCTTTTATTTTATTTTTGAAATTATTTAAAGCCCAGGCAGAGGAGTACCATTTATTGACTCCCCTCAGAGATGAACAGATGGAAATATGCAAAAGTGAGAAAAGCTAAACAGTTATAGTAGTGAAACTACAAGCAATTCTTCTTTTCTACTTTCCTAAATTTTCATTATTATGTTATATTTTTTTAAAAGAGAGGTTGTAGGAAGGCTACAATAACAAAACACAAAAATACAAGCAAACCAAAATTATGTCTGTATTGTATATTAGCTTAATCTTTTATTTCCACACCTGCTTGCAAATAATTAAGCTGAATTTCAAAAATAAAACAACACATTATAAAACACAAGGTTTTCAACACAAAATAAAAGTGCAAAAACATATGCTTCCTTTTAAAGTTTCAAGGGCATGAGCTTCGGCACTGTAGAGTCTCAGTTTTACAAAAGAGGAAATCTGATGACTCTTTTTAAAAATTCCAGAAAGCAAGACATTTTGGAAAAAAAGGACCACTTCTCTAGAAATGTCTGGTATTCTCTACAGAATTTTAAATATCATTATCACTAGTTGGCAGAAAAGGGACCAAATATGTCACTGGGAAATATGTCCCCAAATGAAGCAAATGAGAGCAGTGAAACTTGGTTTAAACCTAGACCTACAATTGGGCTCTGGGGTCTAGTAGGAAGAACCAGACTTCCAGGCTAGAACTGTTATATCTCATAGCTCCCCAGCTTCTTCTATCTTAACTCCCATAAACCCCCTTTCTGCTTCCTGAAAGTCTGATAGCTTCTGTTCAAAGGATTCCCATGAGAACTTAGAAAAGTACAATCTAATTCCCTCTATGTTAGTAAAAGGAGTTAGTTGCTACCCGAGAGCTGTGTATCTACCACCGGGAAGGGGCTTTATGAAGAGTTCCCTCAGCAGTCTTTTGGCAGCCACTGCACAGCACACCTCACTTACTAATCCCAGCAATATTGTATTGTGTTCTAATATGAGAAGAAATACAATGAGATCAATCTGAGCACAACAATGGAAATATAAGAATAGGCTAGAAACTACCTTTCAGATGGGGCAAATAATTAGATATTCTTGGGTATTAAAAAAAGATTTAATGTAAAATTATTCCATACCCTGATTATTAAATTTTATATTTTTTACCTTTGCTCCATTCATCTGATAAATTGTTCCTAATGGAATCCATCAAGGAGGACATTTTGACTGCAAGCATCATTTTCATTATCTATGAAATGGGGATAATATTTCACAGAATGAGGTTTAAACTAGGCAAATACTTTAAAGAAGGTTGACACAGTACTCACCTCATAGAAGAGACCTCAAAATGCCCCTTATTTTTTCAGTTTATCGGTGGCTTGCTTTTGCCCATTATATTATTATTGATTATATCCCTAAACTTCACACAGCCTAAGTGCTGCCAAGTGGCATTTCAAAACACTTCAAACTCTTAAGTCTTCTTCTGCTCCATCCTGTATCGACAGTATCCAAAAACCCACGCTTATCTCCTTCTCTTGGAGCCTCACAGTGCGTCTCAGCATATTAAATGCTCTGAGATTCTTTGCAGTAAAGAAATGTGTACTTTCTGTTTGTTTCTTCATTTTCTAGTTTGTTTCTTTAAATTTTCTAAGAAGCTCTATTTGAATATATCCTTGTGCACTTTTCCATAGAACACACTAGAAAACAAGACTAAAATATGAAAATACTTATCTCTTAGTAAAAAAATATTGTAGGTGATTTTATTTTCCTCTTTTTTCTTTCATAAATGCTCCCAATATGATCTTTTCATGTTTTAACCATCAGATAAGTCATTGTTTTAAAGAAGAAACTAGTGACACAAAGAGCATCTTTGCCAAGTGCTTGCTGTTCCTAGATCTCTGTCCCTAGATCTTACTAGGATCCCTAGATTCTAATTTCCACATTGAGTACCTTGGGCTTTTTATCAGTACAATAAACTTATCATTTCCATAATATAGCTTATGATAAACTTTTTGAAATCCAAGTATAGTGAAATGCAAATAAATAAAAGCAGGGCATTTTGATTTTAAGACTCCTTTAAAAATTCAAAAATCCGAGGGTCTACAAATAGTCAACTTACAAAGAATGATCAATTCAACCTTCCCAGGTTGAGGCATTCTAATGTAGACATCATGGCTTTGGGAGTGAGAAGACTTAACCTCAACACCTATTTGGGCTACTTCTTTGCTGTGTGATCTGGAATATAATGTACCAAATAAACTCCCTGAGGATCTATTTTCTCATCTGCAAAATGGGAACAAGGTCACTCATGCCTCAGTGTTACTGGAAGAATTAGGCAAGATAAATTTCTGTGGAAGTGCTTTGTAAACAGAAGTATAAAACTCTATGACGATTATTTTAAAACAAATAAAAACACTCTCCATTTATTATTAAAGAAAACTGCATGAAAAATAAGAATGCCTCATGGCAATGCTTACATGTCTTAAGTACATATCCTAAGTCTTGCAAAAAATCACCAGTAAATGTCAGACATTTCTTCTCTAACTGAAAGACATTCTGATTATTAACATGTGAAAATGTAGTTTCCACAAAGTGAGATGTTGCTCATTACCCTCCTGAGCATTCTACCCTTGTTGCCTTAGAGATCCCTCTTCTAGCTTTTATTCATAGGAAGTAAAATGTGCAAAAGTTGTCTTGCTAATAGCTTACTAATTTATTTTATTACAGACTGATGATAGTTTTCTCAGCTTTCACAGTGTTTCCTCACTTTTCATGAAGTGAAATCTTTTCTTACCTTCAATAAATAATACAAAGCAATTATTTTTTGCTTTTTCAACACAAAACAACCTATTGTCAAACTCACAGACTAAAAATAAAGAAATTCTAAGACTAGAGAATGGTAACAAGAAAACTAGCAGTCTTTCTTCCTTTTAATCATCCCCTACAATATTAGGGTTACTTACAAACCACAATCCCTAAATTCTTAAAAAATGGGCATATTCCATAGGCAACACAGAAAGTATCTAGGAAATTCCACTAAATTAAAGGAAGGATGGAAAATAAAAGATTACTCACTATCATGTCATTTACTGCTATAATTCTATGAGGTTGACCAAAGAGAGATCTTAACAATACTCACAGGACCCCTTGGGAATCTACAATCACACATTGTCTTTTTGCTCAATGAATTCTAAATAAATGTACAAAATAACCTTTAGAGTTTTCTGCATTAATTATATATCAATTTTTGGAACCACTGAACACAATATGTTACCCTGTGATTATTGCATTAAGCCATTCAACATCTCTAGGTTTCAGTTTTGTCATCTGTAAAATTAAAGATGTTATACTTGTCTATTAATAGGGAAATAGAATTTTGTGGTGCCATTAAAGTGTTAAATACAAATATTCCAACAAAATGGAAATCAGACTTTTATGAGGGAAAATCAGGATTAAAAATATTCTTTTTTTTTTTAATCCTCACCTGAGGATATTTTTTCATTTACTTTAAGATAGAGAAGAAGGGAGGAAAGGGGGGAAGAAAGTGGGGGAGAGAGGGAGGGAGGGAGAAACATCTATGTGTGAGAGAGGCACATCGAATGGTTGCCTCCCATATGACCATGACCAGGGCCAGGGATATGCCCTTGATTGGGAATCAAACCAACGACTCTTTGGTCCTTGGGCCAATGCTCTTAACTGATGAGCCAATGTTCTTAACTGATGAGCCAAACTGGCTAGGGCAGGATAAAAATATTCTTGCATATTAAAATTAGAATTAGGTCCTGGCCAGTGTGGCTTAGTGGTTGAGCATTGGCCCTTGGACTGAAGGACCATGGGTTCAATTCCTGTCAAGGGCATATACCTGGGTTGCAGGTTCAATCCCCAGTTGTGGTATGTGGGAGGCAACCAATTGATGAGTCTCTCTCACATCATGCCCCCCCCACACACACACACATACTCTATCTAAAATCAATTGGGAAAAATATATATCTCCTGGTAAAGATTAACACAAAAATAAAAATAAATAAACTAAAGTAAAGTTAGAAGTATGCATAAAATGCATGAACATGGACAACAATCTAAGGAGGACATGGAGAAATGAATGTTTTGTTATTCTCTTTGTTGTTACTTTTATAATGCTTAAACATCTCCTTACCTAGTAAAATTAAATAAAGATGTAAAGCTATTATGATTATGATTAAAATTCAATGACCCTATACCACAATAATATGCATACATATAGTTGCTTTGTTCCTTAAATATTTTGTATACATTGGTCTTTCCCTTGACTACATTGTGACAGTTCCAAAGGAAAGCTTCATGTGTTTCACCAACTTGTGATCCTCCACAACACTAGTTGCTGAGGAGCGGGTACATGTAGAAAGCTAATAGTTAGGAATTCTGGAACTTCAGCATCCATCCCATGGTGAGTTAAATTATTGCCAGTCCCCTGGTACCAATGATATCACATCACAGGACCCAGCTTATAACCTTCTTTAAAAAAGGAATTTGCAGATTTTAGCAATATTGCTTGTTTAATGTGTGTCTTCCTAAATAAATGATATTTCCATGAGGGCAAAGATATATCTGCTGTGTTGGTTACACTACCTCTAGCTCACATCTTCAATATGGAAGACTGGCCACAAGAATTTGCTGTACCATTAAATAAAAATTTCTCAATCTGAGCACTACTGACATTTGAGTCCTTTGTTGGGGTGGGAGGGACTGTACATTGTAGGATGTTTAGCATCTGTAGTCTCTACTCACTATATGCTACTATGTTCTCAATAAACGTGATAATTGCCAAAATGGCCTAAAATAATATTGAGTTATGGTACATTATTGGCAGCAGAAGTGCTCCCTGTATTTTCTTATCACATGGAGTGTTGAATACTATAAGTAGGAAAATAAATTAATATTCTTAACCAAAAATTTTCACATCAACAAAATGAAAAGGCAACCTATTGAATGGAAGAAAATATTTGCAAATTACATACCTGGTTAGGGGTTAATATCCAAAATATATAAAGAACCCAAGAGCCAAAAAGATAAACCATCTGATTAAAAAATGAACAGAGAATCTGAATAGAGATTTTTCCAAAGAACACATACAGATGGACAACAGACATATGAAAAGATGCTCACCATCGCTAATCATCAGGGAAATGCAAATCAAAAACAAGTAGATAGCAACTTACACCTGCTAGAATGACTATTATCAGAGAGATTAAAAAATAACGAGTGTTGGGCAGAATGTGGAGAAAAGGAAACCTTGTGCACTGTTGATGGGCATGTACATTGGTGCAGCCACTGTGGAAAAGAGTCTGAAGGCTTCTCTAAAAACTAAAGATGAAACTACAATATGATCCAGCAATTCCACTTCTGGGTATTCATCCAAAGAAAACCAAAACACCTTGAAAAAATATCTGCACACCACCCCCCCTCGTTCACTGCAGCATTATTTATAATAGTCAAGATATGGAATAGCCTATGTTTCCATTGATGAATGAGTAGATAAAGAAATTGTGGTGTATGCACACATACACACACTCTCTCTCTCTCACACACACACACACACACACACAGGAACATGATTCAGCTACAAAAAAGAATGAAACCTTGCCTTTGTGACAACATGGATAGATTTTTCTGAGGGCACTATGCTAAGTAACCTAAGTCAGATAGAGAAAGACAAATACCATATGATCTCACTTATCTGTTGAATCTTAAAACACACACACATGCATACACACACACACACACACACACACACACACACACAAACTTGTAGATACACAGAATAGAACAGAAGATAGCCAGTGAGCAAAATGGATGAAGGGAGTCAAAAGGTACAAACTTTCAGTTATAAAATAAATGAGTCATGGGATATAATGTACAGTACAGTGATTATAGTTAATATTTTAAAGTTGCTAAGAAATCTAAAAGTGCTCATCACAAGAAAAAAAATTTATTGTAACTATGTATGGTGATGCATGCTAACTAGACTTACTGTGATAATCATTTCACAATGTAGACAAATAATCATTATGTTGTACTCTTGTAATTAACATAATGTTATATGTCAATTATCCCTCAACAAGAACAACAAAATCACGAATGGTTCAAGCTCCTTAGAGCCAAAAAAAAAAGAGGAAGCACTGCTCCCCTCCCCATGCATTTGCAGACAGGAGTAGATTTATACATATAAAATGCCATAATTCTACACACACTAATATAACAAAGACAAATCCTTCAGGAAGCATGTGGCTTTGGTTTATTATATAAACTGGAGAAAGAGGCTACAGAATAGTCCAGGGACCCAGTGTTCAACATGAGAAATTGTTTTTTTCATTTGTTTTTAAAAGGAAAGAAACAAACCAAAAAAGAATTTTTACCATCAATAGTTTAAGCACCTCCTATGTCCCCAGAGTGTAAACAGTTTCTACAAATGCTTTGCACTATATGAAAACACTGAAGGTTTGCAACCAAGATCTTAAGGGGGAAACAAGAGGTGGGGGTATTGTGGCAGAAATTCAGTTGGCAGGAAGAGACAGACTACATGCACTCGGAGGATTAGAAAATGATTGTTTCCAGTGCTGGCCCAGCAGAGTCACCTTCAAAGGCTGAGCCCTGCGCTTGGGTTCCAGCCGCCTTTTATACATCATAAGCTTCCAGGTATTTGGGGACTTTCTAGTTCTGCTGTAGGTTAGACAGTTGGCTGATATCAGGGGCAAGCAGGATTACAGAAGCCAGCGGGGGGGTGGTGTCTGCACTGTGAGCTAAGGGGGTTATCTGCACCCACTTGCCTTCTCAGGGGAACTCTAAATAAAATAGAGCTAGTTTTATCAAAGGATTATGATTAAACAAAGGATTATAACAAAGCCAAAATGTCATTAACTGACCAATATTTAATATATTGCCATATTATTCATCACCTTTCTAACAACACACCCAATGAGAACCTGCACACTTGTGGTAGGAACTTCTACCCAATAGGAACTGTGAGGAGTTCACCTCATCCTAGCTAGAGGTGCAGTCTTCCCAATTATCAATGCCCACATGCTTAAATTTTGGCAGATACAGAGAATCTTTGAGAAGCTCCATCCTTCCCATCCCAGGAAGAAAAAACTGACCCACTGCAGCATCACAAACACACACATGATGCACACACACTTCTTCTGGAATGAGGGTCAAAAGGTCCAGGAAGTCTTTATGGAGAACGAGGAAGGAATTAAAAATGCACATTTGAAAACATTCTTAATAGAGCTCCATCCTATCTTCCAGTCTGCCCTCTTACTCTAGTTACCTGGCCTGGACCACACAGAAGAAAATATCAAAATGCCCCTTTTCCTAAGACAGAAAACAGATCTGGGCATAAAGAACACATCTTTGTTCATTCTTTCTTTATGCCTTACCTATACCCTCAAACTTTCGAGAGTCAAAGGTACCTCCCAAGAGAATGTTAACCCAGATTCAAATTTCACTACCAAAAATGCAGAGAGAAGGGAACAAGAAGATGGCATTTCCTAAACTTTCTCATTCTTCTCCTCTCACCAAAGATTCAAACATTCTCTGAAGAAAGTGGGTGGAGTTTTATTCAATGTTGGATCACCATTTATCAGAAATGTGTTTTGTGAACCCTCCTCTCAGAGAAAGCTGGTATAAAATAAGAAGTAATCAAATATGTTTAACAAAGAGTAGACATATGAAATGATGTGCTCTATTAAGTCCCTAATACATTTTTATGCCAACCTGATCATCACTCAGTTTCTATCTAATTTAAATCATGTCTAAATGTCCAAAACATACTCGAGCTTTTCCTATTTATCCCAAGAAGCTTGTGGTTTACTGGGCCTTCAGGCTCTGTGCTCAGCATTGGCATTTTTGTAATGCTTAATAGGTTCCCCTTTTACCAAGTAGCTGCTTCCAAAAACCCAGTGAAGGCCTCAAGCCAGGAGTGTGATCATGCCACAGTGTTTAAGTGAGACAACCAAGTACCAGTGCACCATGAAGAACAACAGGAGATTTCAACGTCTGAAGCACTGTCATGCTTCTAAAAGAAGGCAAAATGCATTAAGTTCAAATTATTTCCACATTTTGCAGGTAAATAAGAGGGCAGTTTCTGGCTTCTCAATAATATCTCAGGACTTTAACTGACTGTTAAAACACAATTATATACAATCATCACTTTGTTACCTGTTTCAGTCTAGCAACACTGAATTAATTCTACTGGAAGGAACATATATTTGCAGCAAAACCAGAGATATCTATTTCTAACTCCACAAAAAAATAAACCATTAGCATTCCCAAGGAATCTGCCTGAAAACTTATTAAATTACCCAAATTTGTATCTATATAAATTCCCCTATAAAATGAAGTATAGTAAATTAAAAAATATGGGTTCATTTTTTAATTTAATTCACTTATCTTACAGATTGCAGGGAGGTTTAACTATGTGCCCAGCACTGTGCTAAAGGCTAGGAATGCAGTAATTAAAAAAACAACAACAACAAAAAAAAACTACACAATATACTACTCTCATTCCTGCAAGGAATGTAGACATTTAAAAAATTACAAAATCTATATCTATTAGAAGGAGGTATGCAAGATGATTGAATAAACAGAATATTTTTATAGTCTGGAGTTGTGGAAAGGTATGGTTAAAAAAATCACGCCTAGGGTCATGGCCAGTTTGGCTCAGCAGTTAGAGTATTGGCCCACGGACCAAAGGGTTGTGGGTTTGATTCCCGGTCAAGGACATATAGCTGAGTTGCAGGTTCAATCCCAGTCAGGGTCATGTGAGAGGCAAACAGTTGATGTATCTCTCTCACATCAATATCCCCCCCCCCCCATCTTTTGCTCTGTCTAAAAATCAGTGGAAAAATATTCTTGGGTGAGGATTAACAAGAAAAAAAATTTTTAAAGATTAGACCTAGGTTCAAACTCTAACCCCAAAATTTAAAGCTGCATAACCTTGGCTAGTCATTCTAAACCTTAGTTTTCTAATCTTTAAAATCAAGCTAATTATACCTTCTTAGTGTATGGTAAGAGTAAAAAATATATTTCATGTGAATGACCCAGGGTAGAGATGGCACCTAATAGGAAATATTAGTATTCCCTCAAACCATCTGGTAAATAATGATTTTTGAGTGATTTGAGAACTCAGTAGCTCTTGTGCTATATTTTATCAATCAAAATGGTTAATAAGCAATATATTTAAAAGTATAAACAATTAATGCTACAATAGCTAGAAAGAGGCACTTTTCAACAGGAGAAATTTTTAAAAGAATGGCTAGAAAATTGCTCTCTTGAATCAAAAAGAAAAAATTAAGTATGTTTGCTCAAGGACTAAAAATCAATATGCAAAAAAAGGAAAAAGAATGTTTTCTAATGTTGAAAATGTCATTATAAAGGCCAAGAAGGTACAATGAAGGTTCGTTCCTAAGTGACAAAAATCAGATGAGCATGGGAATGAATGGAAAAAATGAAAAAACACTCTCCTTGGGAGTTCATAGTCTATTTCTAAATATGAAAATTACATTCTGTGATATAAAAATGAATTCTTACTACCCCAAAATTCTTGTTGTTGAAATCAAGGTAATCCCTTTGTTTAAACGTAAAACTCAAAGAACTTAAATATAAAGTGAAAAAAAAACAAGCAATTTTAATAAGGCATATAAGGCTTATATAAAAGTAATACTTTTAATATGCTTTTAAAAATGTGACCTATATTTGTTCATTTTAACCAAATAAACACAAAGAAAATTTGGTAATTAATATTTAAAAAGTACTAGTGAATGTTTTGGTTTACTTGTAATTACTTACCAGTTGTTAAAATGATTTGGCAGTGTGAGCATTGATATAAAAAACTAGAGTAACTGATATTTATTTATGGCATGTAAATTGCTTGCCAAGCAGCACATCTTTGGATCCTTTGTGTTGCTATGAGAAATTTTAGATGAAGAGAAATAGTTCATAAGCTTTCCCATTATATTATAAATTCAAGAGATCTTCTAATCACAACATTGAAAGCATCCTCAGAAATGAATTTGCATTAGTGGCCTATGACCTGGCAGGTAAAAGGAAATCCAACAACCTTCTTCATTGTATGGTCTTGTGTTTACTTATCTTTGGAGCTCAGAAGAACTCGTATCTATGGAAAGCCCTTCTTGGATCAATGTATTTATTACTCTGAATTAATTACATGCTATTCAGTCCTATTGATGCTACCAAATTGTGCTTTTGAAATGTCTCTACATTGTCTTCTCTGTTCTAGTTTGCTTCTCCTCCCATCAAAACAAAGAAATGAATCTGGGGCCTGAATTCTTGTATCAGTGCAGTGGCCACCTAGCAATGTGACTCTGTGGAAGTCACTTAACCTCTATGGCCTCAGTTTTCTCTCTGTAAATGGACAGAATTGAACTAAATTATCAATGAGATGCCTTGCAATCCTGCCACTCCATGGTTTTCATTAGGCTTGATAAATTGCCATTTGCTTTAGTAGTGGGGAAAAAAAATCTCAAGCAAAGGTCCAAAGTGTAGTACAGGCTCTGCTAACTTGGAAAAATTTGTTACTTCTCTGAGACTAATTTGACTCATTTGTAAAATAAGCATAATTATACCTGCCCTACTTACCTCACAGGACGGGTGATCCTGAGAGGTAAAGACACAGGTTGATAAATAGTATAAACTTTATCTTTACCAATCTTTTAAGATCTGGCAGATGCAGGTAGGGGGAAAGATAGCAGGTAGAAGAATATACATTACTTAGAAAGTAAAGTACAAAAATATGGTTCAATTAGCTAATGAGAAGAGTAATTTATTTATCTCCCTAATGACTGACAATTTTTTGAAGACCTTAATATATTAAAGCAAAACAAGTTAAATTTGGAAGCAGAGTTATTATAAAAGCAAAGAGCAATGGAGCAGATTCTAACACTATTTCTGTCATAAATTGGATGAATAAATAAGTGACTTTGGACAAATCACACTCTCCTGTTCTTTTGTCAAATATAGACCCTCAAACTGACACAATCGTATTCAAGAGAAATATGCTCTGCATTATAAATTTTCTTTTTAAATACATACGTTTCAGTTTGAAGAGAGAAAGAGACAGAGGGAGATAAAGGGAGATAGGACTTCTACTTTTTCTAAAATAGACTAGTTTATAACATTCCAAATCTCCTGTTGAGAAAAACTCAAAAGGCTAGATTATCAAACAATGTTTGAAGTTATCAAAGAACTATCGAGACAGCCAGGACTTGAGGAGGAGCCAGGATCCCTGAGAGGAAACCTCATTGAGGCAGGCTCAACGCTTCTGTTCTCCTCAAAGCATTTTCTTGTTTGTAACCAGTGCTGAGCAAGAGGCTGAGGAGCTGAACAGAAAACTGAGCAGAAAACAGCTGCTGAGGAAAGATTGCAACAGTCTCAAGGGACTGGGGGAACAAAAATAAGAGTTCAGGGTTGAAAGGAAAGCTAAGACTTAAGGATTCAAGATCCTGTGGTGAAGGAAAGTGAAAAGTAAGGCCAGCACCGTGGGCTATTTTTCATTCAAGGCAACAGCCAATTCATCAGCAGGGCAGGGAAGGAGACTAAGAAGTTGAGAGGAGTGAAGCCTATCAGGAGGTTAGCAGTCACACAGTTCTGGGGAGACAGAAATTGGGCTTCAGGGCTCACCAATGTGGTAATGCCCTGGTCAACATCTCAGAGTTAAGGACTGGGTTATGGTTAAGGTTAAAGACAGGGACAGGGACAGGGGGAAATTGAAAATAGATAACCCTCATAAAAACTAAAACTTTGTCTTCAATTCAGCCCAGCCCATAATTGGATGAAAGTGATGTGTCTTGCATCTGTCTCTTGAAATACTATGATTGATAAGTTAAAAAAAAATAAATGGTACCCCTTAAGATATAGGTACTTTTCTGTATATATGTTATACTTCAATAGAAATTTTATTTTAAAAGTTAAATTTAAAACATGAAAGAATTATTTCTCCAGAGAACTAGGTCTATGAAAAAGAATCAATGGAACTTCAAGAACTGAAAAAAAAAAAAAAATCAATTAAGTGAGATTAACAATTCAATAGGTAGGTTGAAAAACAAAAATGACTCAGCAGAAGAGATGGTTGGTGAACCGAAAAGAAAGTTAATAAATAAATCCAAATAAAGTAGGGAGAGAGATAAAAGGCTTAAATATTTAAATATTATAAATATTTTACAATTCAGCAAAACACATATAGATTATAGAGAAAAGAACTAAGCATGTGTTAATGGACTTCTAGAACTGGAGGAGAAAGAGAATGTGACAGAGAGCATACAATATATAATAACAGATTTTCAAAGCTGACAAAAGACAAAGTCGCTGATTCAAAAAGTGCTACCAGTCCCAAGTAGGGAAGTACAAGGAGAATGCCAGAGCATACAATAATCGAACCACCCTTAAGCAATGACAAAGAGAAAATCTTAAAAGCAGACATTAATTACAAAGGAGCAAGACTGGCAGCTCATTTCTCATAAAAAAATGACGAAAGCCATCGCCATGTTTAAAGTATTAACTGCCAAATTTTAATTTTATATTTAGTGAAAATTTGACTTAAAAATTTAGGCAAACAATTCAGAGAATCTGTCACCAGCAGATCTCTGTTTAAACAAAAAATACTAGAGTTCTTCAGGTAGAAGAAAAATTACTCTAGAAGGATGCATAGAAATGTAGAAAGAAACAAAGAGCAAAAAAAAGGTTAAATAGGTGGGTAAGTCTAAATGAATACTGCTGCATAATATTATAAATAACATAACACCAATTAAAGTTAAAAATTCAGTTGAAATAGAGAAATCCTAGAAGAAAAAAATTACTCAAACTGACATAAGAATAAATAGAAAATGTGCATTTTCCAATCTCTAATAAATAAATTGAATTAATTTAAAACTTGTTTTAGAAAGAAATCTCAATCCAAAAGACTTCATAAATTAATTCTTCTAAATAGTAAAGAAAGAATAAATATCAGTCTAAAACAAACTTCTACACCATAGAAAAAGATAAAACATTTCCAGTATAACTTTTTTGAGGCCAACATAACTTTGACACCAAATGACAAAAAAAATAAAATTACAAGAAAGAAAAATTATAGGCAATCTTTCTTATTAGCAGCATGGAAGCAAAAATATAGAACATAAAAAGCAAATTAAAAACAGCTGCATGAGAAAAAAGAAGAATAATTCATGACCAAGTTGGGTTTATTCAAGAAATACAAGTTGTTTTATCTTTCAAAAATCAACCAGCGCAATTCATTATGTTAAGAAAAACAAGAAAAAATGTGTATGATCATTTCAATAGATGCAGAAAATGCTTTTTATAAAATTCAACATTCATAATATTTTTGAAAATCATAACAAGCCAAAAATAGAACTGAATAACTCTAGTCTGAAAACATTTTTAAAACACTAAATTAATGTAAAATACTAAAATATTCTTCTTAAAGATTAAAATGTAAGCTATCATCACTTTTATTAATACTTTACTGAAAAAGAGGATATAAAGCCATCAGGATTATCAGCTAATTTGAGATATACATAGTAAATCCCAAAAAAATCTATAGACAAAGTATTATATGTAAATTTAGCAAGTTCTCTCTATATAATGTCGATATATAAAAATCTATTGTATTTCTTTAAATATATCACCAACAAACAATTGACAAATACAACTTAAAAATTATACTATATATAATAGCTTCAAAATATATCATCTCAATTAATAAATGAAAAATGTTCAAGACCTCTACACAGAGAATTACAAAATGTTATTGAAAGAAATTAATAACAATCTAAATAAGTGAGGATATATATATATATATACATATATATATATATCATGTTAATGAATTATAAGCTCCGAGTTTTAAATAGGTGTATTCTTTCCAATTTGTTCTGAAATGTCAATAGAAATGCAAATAGCCAAGAATTGTCAGGTAAATTATGAATAAAAATAAAACGTAAAGACTTATACTACCAGATATTAAAACCTAATATATATCCATAAAAAAGAGAGTGCTCTATTTGCATAAGAATAGACAAATAAACCCATATTATAGAGTCTAAAAATAGGCCTACTTATACAGTATATGGTTGTATAATATATATCAAAAGCTCCCTGCAATTCAATGAGCAAAAAGATAAAGTTAACAATAAATAAACAAAAAATGAATTGTGACCCTTTACCTGACACTATACACAAATCAATTCCAAGTTGATTACAGATATAAATGTGAAAAATTCCAGAACAGAACATATAAAAATATTTTAATGAACTTGGGTAGGCAGAGATTTTTTAATAAAGAACATAAAAAAAACTATAGCTTCACAAAGAAAAAAATAAATTGGACTAAATTAAAAGCAAAACCTTTTGTTCAAAAGACACCTTAGAAAATGGAAAATACAAGCAAAGAAAGGGAGAACATATTTGCAATATATATCTTCAAAATAGGATTTCTATTCAGAATACATACAAATTAACCAAGTCAATAAGATAAAGAAAAACTCAGACTAATAAACATGAAAACATTCTCAAGCTCATTAGTCATCAGAGAAATACAAAATCAAAACCACGATATAACTACATAGTCACAAAAGTAGCTACTGAAAAAAATGTAGAGCAACTGGAACTGACACATTGCTGGTGGGAGTATAAATTGATAAAACCCCTTTGGAAAACTCTTTATGATTTCGTACTACAGCTAAACATCTGTATATTCTAAGATCTAGCAATTCCACTCCTAGTTGCATAACCAAATGCACAAGATTTACAAGATTTTGACTATGCCTGGTTTTCTCTAAAACTGGGTTGCATCCCAGGGCCAGAACATCCACTCTGAAGAGTGTAGGGTTTCTATTAATCAGATGGTATCTTATGAGCTGCACATCAGTGAGGTTTATTTAGCTATGGCCTATTATTACAGAGAAGACATAGGAGCACCTGTTTTTGCCCCATTCTTTGAAGACCAAGCTGAGGTGAAGAAGTAACATGAAAAGCAATTCCTAAGATATGTAAGATAACGTGAAAGTAAAATCTGCCTTCCAGAGATGAAGAGACCTGACTGGGGAACTGGAGTACAAACTCTGGAGTCTGCTCTGTCTCTGGTCTGCAGGCTAATGCTCTAACCACTGAGCAAAATGGGCCAAGGTATGGAGTCTGCTCTAGATTGGAGAACAAGTCAACCTCCTGGTAGACCTGAAGACTATGGCCTATGCCAACGATGAGACTGGTCTCTTATGTTCATGGGAAAGTACCTGGATAAACAGAAGAGGAACACAGGCTACCTGGAACACTAGCTTGTATATCACAAGGGATTAAAAAAGCAGACCCAGGAGGAAGAACCATTTAAAATGCCTGTTCAATATCAGGTAAAGAGATGTAACATCTGAAGGCAACAAAGCAAATCTTCCCATTGTACTAGGTCTCAAAATCAGCTACTTAAGAATCTTAATCTTCTCCATTTGACAGAAGACTGCTTTCCTTCTTTGGTATATGTACCAATAAATTTGTTTTTGCATTATAAAAAATTTACAAAATTTTCTTAGCAGACTTAGTCATAATAGCCTAAAACTTGAAAGCAAGCAAATAAAGAGTATGGTGGATTTGTATAATGGATTATTATACAGGAGTGAGAAAGAACAAATTGCTTCAACATGCGATAGGAAAAATCTAACACAATGTTAAGTGAGAAGAAGCCATGCTGAAAATACTGTAGTATCACATTTATATAAATTTCAAAGACAGGCAAAAGTAATCTAAGGTAATAGATGTCAGAAGGGTGGTTACTTTCTAAGTTTGAGTGCTACAACAGAGAGAGCACAATGAAGCCTTCTGTTTTGCTGATATTTATTTCCTTGGCAACCATCATTCTACTTTTCGCTTTCATGAATCTGACTACTTGAGAAACAACGTAAGTGAATCATATGGTATTCGTCTTCCTGTGTCTGGCCTATTTCACTTAGCATAATGTCTTCATGTGTTATCTATGCTACAGAATATGATAGAATTTCCTTCTTTTTATGCTTGAATAATATCCTATTGTATGAATAAATCATATAATCATTATCCATGCATCTGTCCATGGGCATTTAGGTTGTTTCCACCTCTTAGCTAATGTGAATAATGTTGCAATGAACATGGAGATGCAGCTATTGCCCTGAGATTCTAATTTCAATTTTTTTAAGATAAATATCCAAAGTGGGATTGCTACAGTACAAAGTACTTCTCTTTTCAGTTTTTGAGGAAACTTCATACTGTTTTCCATAGTGGCTGTACCACTTTAATTTCCACCAACAGTGTTCAAAGTTTCCTGTTTCTCTACATCCTCAACACCACTTTATTTTCTGGGTTTTTTTTTTTTTCTTCTTTTTTTTTTATAACGTCCATCCTAACAGGTATGGGGTGTTATCTCCTTGTGGTTTTGGTTTGCATTTTCTTGACGATTAGTGATGTTGAGCATCTTTTCATCTATTTGTTGTCTATTTGAATGTCTTCTTTGGAGAAAGGTCTATTCAAATCCTTAGCCCATTTTTAAATAGAGTTATTTGATTTTTTTGCTACTTAGTTGTAGGAGTTCCTTAAATGTTTTGGATATTAATCCCTTATCAGATATATGATTCACAAATACTTTTATCCCATTCTCTAGGTTGCTTTTACATTTTCTTCATTGTTCCCTTTGTGGTTTAGAAGCTTTTTAGTTTGATGCGGTCCTACTGGACTATTTTGCTTTAGTTGCCTGTGCTTTCTATTTTTTTTATTTACATTTCTATCTGGGCCATTGTAACCCCTCTCCTTCTATAATGATATCCTCTTTCTACAAATAGATTCAAGGTTGAATACACAGTATCTGGATTCTTTTGCCACGTTTGTTGCTCATACATTACTTGGCCTAAATTAGCTATACAAACAAAATTAGCAACTTATTTTTTTATCTCAGTAACCAATGCCTTGTTTCTGAGGACATATCTCTTGGGAGGCGTGTCATGTTGTTTGAAAGGAAGCATGTCAGTCAAACCTCAAAAGAGTAGGTCAGTGAAAGCTGAGAAAATCTAGCATTTCTTCCCAAAGAAAGAGCTGATGGTTGAGATGCAAATATTCTATTTTTTGTTCTTTCTAGGAAGCCATATATAATTTCAAACTTCACTCACATGAATCCTGTTGGTCAAATCCTGAACAATTATGAGTTATAAATTCAATCTCTAAGTTATATCACATGTCTGTATTGTATTTTTCTTTTTCTTTTTTATTTTAGTGGATAAAAAATGTTTTAAAGCTAAAGCATAAAATGACTAGGCATCAGGCCCATTACTTTCCCAATATTTTTGCTCAGAGTGTCAATTCAATTCATTCTATTTTATAATCTCTTCCTCAAGCAAGCTCTCCAGTACTTCAGTCACTTTGCTCCTAATATGTCATATGATGCTAGAAATTTCTCCTAGCCCATTTCAGCATATCCAATACTTGGATAACTCAGCTGCAGGATTTGAGATCAGTGCAATCAGATGTGAAGATGAGCATAACATGAAAAAAGAGGGGTCACCTTGAAGGTTACAATACAGTAAGTAGGCAGGGCTTTCCCATTATTGTATTGATAAAACCTGAAATTGTGCCTTTTTCAGTCTGGCTATCTTACTTAAATGCAATTTAGACTCACTCTGGCCAGTTTGGCTCAGTGGTTGAGCTTCGGCCTGTGGACCAGAGAGTCCCGAATTCGGTTCTTGCTAGGAACATGTACCATGGGAAAAAAAAAAAAAAGAAATAAGTGCAATTTAGACTCTATGTAGTTGCAATGCTCTCTGAGCAATTCAGAAAATAAGATGAGTTTCTTTTATTCAATGGAGAAACATAAAGTGCATTACTTATGGATGAAAACCTATATCAATGTAACAACTGAAAAATGTAAGGGATGACTTAGGTTTAAATATGTTTAATGACTGTATTCCAGCTATAAAATTCTACATAAAAATATTTTCTATTTAAATATTATTTCCTACCTTTAAACATACATCTGAAAATTGGGACTAGTGGTTTCTACCTTAGTCACTATGCAGGATTGTTGAGACATAACAATGGGCATCTTTTACTGAAAGCCTATTAGGTCCTAAATTCTGTATTAACTAGTTTATCTCTGTGAGATAAGTAATATTACAGACCACTGGAAAAATGGAGAGTTGGAGAACATAAGTTCTTAGCTAAGGTCACGTGGCTTGTTAGGGACAAGGAAAGACATGTAAACCATGATTGCTTTATATGCAAATCCATGATCTTAAATGTTACCTCATAGAGAGCTAAGAAGGTAATAGAAATTAGAGCTTTGGAAGTTATAAATCACTAAATTAATTGAAAAGGAAGACATGGTAACATAAAAAGGGCATTATACATGAATTTGGCTTTGGAACATTTGAAACAAGATGTTTGAGAGAGTTAATACTCTCCTGATAACTAGATTATGGCTTCTGACCTGAGCAATCAATATAACAAGAAAATAAGAACTCTATAGCAGCATGCATCTGTTTAAAATAGTCTTAAATTACTCTGTCGGCAGGTAAGAAGCAGGAATAGAATTAGAATAGTACATCATGAAGTAGACTTATATATATCTTAATTAAATTAATAAATAGGTATCTTAATCATTAAACAATTAAAATTCTAAATGTAATACTAAGGCACTAAACTGATAACCAAACAAAATTTTACATTAAGGATTTATTGTGAAATTTAAAATCCATTCCCCCAATTGATTAGGAGTATTAGCTGCTCAGACTCAGCTGAGCCCCTTTCTCCAGGAAACTGCCTTGACCAAAATTCCCCTCCTCTTGGCAACCTGCACCCAATGACTGGCTGATGTGCTGGAGCAAAGATTCAGCAAACCTCGCTGCCAGGAGAACTCTCAAGAGCCATTCCAGCTCCAGAGCTTCCTGGAGGATCAGCTGAGGCTTCTGTTACAACTGGATCTTGGGTCAACTCCCTTTGCCTAATTCTGGGTCCCTCATCCCTTCCAGGTTGGTTCCTAGCACATTTCCTAATAAATTCTTGCATACAAATCTCAGAGTATTTGAAACTATTTTCTGGGGAACCTGGCCTCGCACAATGATTAATCCCAAATTGTCCCCTAGTCCACTGCCTCTGGTTCTTACTATTATTATCAAATATGCATCCTTTTTCATTGTCCCAACATCAAGTGATGCAGCAGTAAATCCTTCACGTGGAGCTGACATTACTTTGTGGAACTCCTGAAACTTCAATACAGATTCCATACCTAATAAAGCGATCACACTGAAAAATGGTATGCTTAGTGACTAAAAGGATTTTAAAGAGAGATGATTATCAATTTAGGAAATTTGTTTTTAAAAAACAAAGTTTTAAATTGTAAAGAACAAACTTTAGTACCAAGAGGCTATATGTCCCTCAACCTGTAGACAATGAAATGAGTTTTCTTCATTCTTTCTTGAATAAAATCTAAAATCTATCTTGTAACCCTGGCTGGTGTGGCTCAGTGGGCTGGGCATTATCCCATGCACAGAAAGGTTGCCAGTTCCATTCCCATGAGGGCACATGCCTGTGTTGCAGGCTCGATCCCCAGCAGGGGGTGTGCCCGAGGCAGTCGATCAATGTTTCATTTTCACATCCATATTTTTATCTCTCTAAAAATCAATAATAATAAAAAAATATAGGTTGTGAAATAGAAATAATTTCCACTGCTTCACAAACCTGAAGAAAGGCAAAATAAAAAGTAATACATACAGCAAGCTAAGTTACATACAGTAACTATGTCTAAGGGTATGTTTGTTATTAAGACAAATATAAAGATTGACTAAATGTCACATAATTAACAATTTTGTTCTCAGCATATCATATTCTATTGCATATATCCAAGTCAGTGATATAACACAACAAAGAAAATAATATCAAATATTTGCAGCAGGTTTTTCAGGCTTGAATGATGAAAGTGAGAAAACCATAATGTCACTAAGCTCCTTAAAAAAAGAAGTCACTTTATCTTTTCAAAAGATTTTTCTAACAATTTATTTCTGTTCTAGGTATAAGCAGTTAGAGACTTATGAATGGATATGCTGAAATATCACTGTAAAATGCACACATGGTTGCATATAAATTCCATCATATTCCACATCATATCTACTCTATTTTTTCTGCTTTTCCTGTCTCTGTGAACAGCACTACCATCTGCTCAGTTGCTCAAGTTAGAAATTTGGAAATCAACTTTGGTGCCTCTCTATGCTTTGCCTCATCTATCCAACCAATAAATTAATCTAATATACAGTACACCCTGCTAGTTTATCTCCTAATCATGCATTCTCCACAGGAGTGATATCACTCCTCGAGGGTGAAAATTGGTTCTTGGAGATAGGGGGAGTAATGGTTAATTTTATGTGTCAACTTGACTAGGCCACCACCCAGGTGTTTGGTCAAACACTAGGCGTTGCTATTGAAGGTATTTCTTTAATGGTTAACATATATAATCAGCTGACTTTAAGTAAAACAAATTAACCTCTATCATGTAGGCATTATCCAATCAACTGAAGATTTTAAGAGCAAAGACTAGTGAAAAACTTCTGCCTCAAGACTGCAACACAGAAATTCTTCTTCTTAACCTCCAGCCTGCAACCTGCCCTGACCATCTCATTTCAACTTGCCAGCCCCCTAAAATTCTTTAAAATCAATCTTAATCTCTCTCTCTCTCTCTCTCTCTCCTCTCTCTCTCTCTCTCTCTCTCTCCCTCTTCGTCTTCTTCTCCCTCTTCCTAATTCAGAGAATGAAAAAAACATTTTCCTATACAAAACACAGATATACATACTGTATAAAAATAGATATTCAGTATATCTGTGGTATTAAAATGTTACTGGGCAGAAGATCGGTTACACAAAAATGTCTAAAAAGTCTGCCAGTCACCTGAGGTGGAGGGGAAGGGTGTAATAATAAAAAAAATAGTGAGGAAACACTATACTAAATATTTCTTAAAGTATGTCCTTTACATCTTTTATACCACTACCTTAAGATAGTACATTGTTTTATTATCAAGAACATTGTTTCTTAAGGGCTCCCCCTGGGGTTATATTAATCTCCCTCAAATACATCTTTCACACTATCTACCAGATCTATGTAAATTTGAGCATACCTCTCTCTTGTTTAAACCATCCCCCCATCCCAATGACTCTGAATTTGAGGACTTCTCATCTCTGCATCCATAGAAATCCATGGGCAAATGCCTTCTCATCATTTCACAGAGAAGGATACTGAGACCCAGTAAACTCAGTTATTTGACCAAAGTTGCATAATATGCAGAGGCATCTTCAGGACTTTAAACCAGATTTTACAATCTCGATTTCCAAATTTCTTAGAAGTTCTGGCATTAGGCCGATCAATATCTTGATATCATCAGCATCTACTTACTACTTTATGTAAATCTGAGCAAATGACTACTTTAGAAAGCCTGGTTCCTAATCTGTAAAATATAGTCAATGTCCTCCCCTTAAAATTGATACTAGGATTAGTTAAGAATACACACATACATATATGTATATATAGGTCCATATGTGTGTACAGGTATATACATATATACACATATAAATGTGTATATGTGTGTGCATGTATATATATGTGTATAGGTAGATTACAGATAGATAGATAGATGATAGATAGATAGATAGATAGATAGATAGATAGATAGATAGATAGAGTTCTTTATCCTGCTATGCCACCTCCTGCACAGGTAGTCTCTAAGTTAGAAAGAGGTAACCTATCATAAAATTCAGCTTCATTTCTTTCCCCCTTCTCCTAGCTTCTTGCCACCATAGATTTACGACAACTTATACTGTCACCAGACAACAACTAACCTGAACTAAAGTCACCATCAAGTCCTCCTTATGAATAATAACTCTTCCCCACCATCTCCTTTTCTTCTTTCTGAAAGTGTTCACAAACAGCTAATGGCTCTCCATACATTTCCTCACCATTTCCCCCCTCCTGGCTCAGTGAAACCACTTCAGCCACTGTGTCTCAACTGAAAATAAATATATCCTTTCACTTTCTCCTTCTTATCGTTTCCAAAAACTTGTCTAGCTACTTCAGGAATACTCCCTCCCTCACTTAATTCCATGTGGGAAGCCTAAAAGCCAGCGTGACCCTAATACTGTAGGGTTTAACGGAATCTGGCAAATCACCCAGTCTTCCCATCCACAGTCGTCTCTTTTCCAGTATTTTGAGATATGCTTACCCTGACTCCCCTAGAATGTGACCAGTTAAGAAAGTCACAATTTGTTAAGGAAGTTGTTATCCAACTGAAAACACACACAGTTTATTCTATTCCTTTGTCCTCTTCAATACTGATTGATTCTAGGGCTCCTTTCTCCTCACGGGACCTAGTTCCCATTTCTTAGTTGTCAGGCTCCAGGACATTCCCCAATTTGTCATTTGTCACTCTTTGAAAATATACCTTAATAGCAACACATTAGTATCATAGAACTTGAAACTATAACTCATTTTTAAACACTATTATAAAGATAAGTAGATATTTTGATTGATTCATAAAAATCTATTCATTATTATAGTTTTAATTATCACTTTTAATATATGCCTTTAAATTTCTATTTTCAGCCATGGCTTTTAGTAGACTAATAGCAGTTTAGTCAAAAACAACATTTTTTATTTTTTAATTCCCTTGGACAATTTTTTTCCTCCTGCATATTATTACCACTGATAGCAATATTAATGTGTAACATTAATTGGTAAGTATGTGTCATGAAATAGACTTTAATTTTTACATATTTTATTTTACTTGGTCCTCATTTTGTGGATGAGAAAACTGAAGCAGACAGAGTTTACAAATGTAACATGCCCAGGTAATAAAAAGTTCTACCGTGGATATCTGCCAAACCCTAAACTCTTAAGCAATACATTCATTAAAAGGTGTCTACCACTCTCTGATCCCAAACCAGGATTTTAAATTGCATTTATTGGGGTGACATTGGTTAATAAAACCATATAGGTTTCAAGTATACAATTCTATAACACATCATCTGCACACTGCATCATGCACCCGCCACCCAAAGTCAAGTCTCTTGACACCACCATTTATACCCCCTTTGCCCTCTTCCACCTCCCACCATCCCCTTTCCCTCTGGCAATCACCATACTGTTTGTTGTCTGTGTCTATGTGTTTTGTTTATCTTTTTGCTTAATCCTGTCACCTTTTTCACACAGCCACCCAACGCCCCTCCCCTCTGACAGCTGTCAGTCTGTTCTCTGTATCTGTGAGTCTGTTCCTATTTTGTGTATTAGTTTATTTTGTTCATTACATTCCACATATAAATAAAATCATATGGTATTTATCTTTCTCTGACTGGCTTATTTCACTTAGCATAATATTCTCCAATTCCCAACAGGTTTTTAAATCTCTCTCTCATTATTCCCATATAACTCCTATTTCTTTCATTATATCAGATGTTTTAATCTCTCTCAAATTATTCCATAAGCATTTCTCCTTTCCCAATTTTTGTGCCTGCTATTCTCCAGTATTCCATTCATCTTTCCATCCTCCATCTTTTCATCAAAAAAATAAAACCTGTGGGATAGGTACTATTATTAATATTTTTGTAGATGAGAAAACAAACGTTATTTGCCAAAGGTCCCATAGCTATATGTAGGAACTGGAAATTGAACCCAGGTCAGTTTTACTACAAAGACAGTCCTCCTTCACCACACTCTGCTTTGCTATATATAATCATGCACTGTTCACCCTCCAGGGAGCAAATCCTCTCCCACCTCTTCCACAAGTCTACTGTGACAGTCTAGCTCAAGATATTTTTCCCTGTTCTAAATTCTCACAGCACTTATGGCTTTTGCTTTGTAAAATTTCTAATAGTGATATCATGTTTTACTTTCATGTTGATATTTAGGTTTCTGGGGGATTGTCTTCCAATTCAAAACCTGGTTGAAGTCGACTACAAATGGCAGTTAAGAACATGGACCCCAGAGCCAGTCTGCCTGAAATCAAATCCTAGAACTGTTCTCTAGTCGTGTAATCTTGGGAAAATTACCTGATCTCTCTGTAATTGTTTCCTTATTTGTAAAATGGCCATAATTATACCTAATGAATAGAGTTGCCATAAGAATTAAAAAGGTTAATCTATATCAAGCTCTCAGAACACTGATACATATACACATTATTCACTTAGGTATTGAGGGCAGGAATCTGTTCTATTCTTATCTTTATCTATTATAATACAATATTTTCAGACTTGGAAACTAGACCTTCATGGTCAGTCTATGGCAACCAAAGGTGGGAATATATAAAAAGAAATGCCCGTTAGAATTACACAGGCCTGTGGCAGGAATTACCCTGGGTTTATAGGCTGGCTTCAAGAAAGACCAGGCAAAATACCCAAAGCTAAAGCAAACTTGACTGCGAATCAGTTAAAAGAACTATTATGAGGACCAAATGCAAAGTGTAGAAAATCAGTTTATAAATAGTAACATGGCAAATAAATGTTAACTATTATTTGAAAGTGACAAGATGACAGACATTTCAAGAATTGGACACATCTTGTTCATATGGAATCTGAATCTTACCTTCTCAGAAAGTGTACAAATGCTTCATTGATGACATTCATGGACATACCAAATTGTTGTCATAAATTATATGAAAGTCAAGAGTTAAAAAATGTACTGTCTCCACTAAACAAAATAAATTTAAACATAAACTTATCTTTGCAACTTGGAAAAAAATCAGGCACCATAGGGAAGAAACATGCCTTAAGTCCAGTTTCAAAAGCAATCTAAATTCTGGAAATTCCTAGGATTGGAGTACATTGGACTAAGCCTTGAAGCCAAAGCAATGATGTAACTATCCGCACATCTGCCTCCTTTGTATAGAAGTGAAAGAAGTGAAAAATATTTCTTTAAAACTGCATTTCTTTAAAAAAAAAAAAAAAAAAAAAAAGCAAAAACCTTTCTGCCAAAATTTTTAATCTTTATTGTTGAAATTATTACAGATTTACCCCATGTCCCCCACCCCCAATCCCCTCCTCCCTACTCCCACCATGCGCCTTCCTTCTCCACACTATTGTTTGGGTCCGTTGGTTATGTATATGCATATAAGTTTTTGTGTTTATCTCTTCCCATCCTCTTCCCTCTGAGGTTTGTCAGTCTGTTCCCTACTTCCATGTTCTGGGTTTATTTTGTTCCTCAGCTTGTTTTGTTCATTATATTCCATAAATAAGTAAGATCATGTGATACTTGTCTTTCTCTGACTGGCTTATTTTGCTCAGCATAATACTCTCCAGCTTCCTCCATGTTTTCTCAAAGGGTAAGAAAGCCTTCTTTCTTACAGCTGTATAGTACTCCAGTGTGAAAATGTACCACAGTTTATTGATTACTGCTTTAATTTCCTTAGTTGTTATTAGTCTGTTCAGGTTTTTTTTTACTCTTTCTGGTTGAGTTTTGGAAGACTGTATAATTCTGAAAATTTGTCCATTTCACCTAGGTTGTCCAATTTGTTGGCATATAATTGTTCATAGTATTTTCTTACAATCCTTTGTATTTCTGTGGCGTCAGTTGTCATTTCACTTCTTTTGTTTCTGATTTTGTTTACACAGGTCCTCTCTCTTTGTTTCTCGGTGAGTCTGGCTAAAGGTTGATCACTCTTGTTTATCTTTTTGAAGAACCAACTTTCGCTTTCATGATCTTCTGTACTATTTTTTTAGCCTCTATGCCATTTAGTTCCACTCTGACCTTTATTATGTTTTTCCTTCTACTTAATCTGGGTTTTTATTTTGTTCACTTTCTAGTTCCTTAAGTTGTAGGGTTAGATACTCTATTAGAAAATTTTCTTATTTCTGAAGGCAGGACTGTAATGCTATGAACGTACCTTTCAGGACTGCTTTCATTATGTTCCATAGATTTTGTGGTGTTGTGTGTTCATTTTCATTAGTTTCCAGGAGTTTTTTATTTCTTCCTTCATTTCATTGAAAAAAAAAAAAAAACCATTCATTTTTTAATAACATGATATTTAGCTTCCATGTGTTTGAATGTTTTGAGTGTTTTTATTGTAATTGATTTCTAGTTTCAGGTCTTTGTGATCCAAGAAGATGCTTGATATGATTTAAATCTTCTTGAACTTGAATAGACTTAGTTTGTGTCCTAATACATGGTCTATCTTTGAGAATGTCACATGTGAACTTGTGAAGCAGGTATATTGTGCAGTTTTGAGGTGAAATGCTCTTTAAATATCAATTAAATCCATCTGATCTAGTGCATCATTTAGGATCTCTGTTTCCTTGTTAATTTCTTGTCTAGATCTATTAGTTGATGTCAGTGGAATGTTGAAGTCCCTTACTATGATTGTATTGCTGTTGATCTCTCCCTTGAAGTCCTCCAGAAGTTTTTTAATATATATTGATGCTCCTATATTGGGTTTATCAAGGTTATATCCTCTTGTTGGATCAATCCTTTTAATATAATGTAGTGACTTTCTTTGTCTCTTGTTTATGGCCTTTATTTTGAAGTCTATTTTATCAGATATGAGTGTTGCTAGACTAGTTTTTTCTTTTCTTTTCATTTCAATTTGCATGGAAATTTTTTTCCATCCCTTCGCTTTTAGCCTGTGTGAATCTTTTTTTCTGAGGTGGGTCTCTTGTAGACAGCATGTATATGGGCCATGCTTTCTTATCCATTCTGTTACTCTGTGTCTTTTGATTGGACCATTTAATTCATTTACATTTATTATTTATTAACATTTATTATTGATATGCACTTATTCATTGTAATTTTTATCTACTATGCCCATTCTTCTCTCTTCCTATTTCTTCTTATTATTACAGTAGTCCCTTTAACATTCTTGCAATACTGGTTTGGAGGTAATATATCCCATTTGCCTTGTTTTTGTTTTTTTGTTTGTTTGTTTGTTTGTTTTCTGAAAAGCTCTTTATTTCACCTTTTATTTTGATTGATAGCCTTGCTGGATACAGTAGTCTTGGATTCATATCTCTGTTTTTCATTACCTTGAATACTTCATACCATTCCCTTCTGGCCTGTAGTGTTTCTGTTGATAAATCATCTGACAGTCTTATGGGAGCTTCTTTGTAGGTAACCTGTTGCTTTTCTCATGCTGCCTTTAAGATTCTTTGTCTTTAATTTTCAGCATTTTAATTATGATGTGTCTTGGTGTGGGCCCCTTTAGGTTCTTCTTGCTGGAAATCTGTGCTTCCTGAACTTCTGTGACTTTTTCCTTCACCATTTTAGGGAAGTTTTCTGCCACTTATTCTTCAAGCAGGTTCTCTAACCCTTGATCACTTTCTTCTTTTTCTTCTGGTACTCTTATAATGTGGATATTGTCATATTTCATATTGTTGCACAGCTCTCTTAAAATGTCCTCCTGTTATAATTATGCTTTCTTTTTGGTTCTCTGATTGAGTTTTTTCTACCATGTCTTCTGATTCACAGGAGCAATCCTCAGCTTCCCCTAATCTGCTAGTTTTCCTTCCAGTGTATTCTTTATTTTGACTATGTCATTCTTCATTTCTGCTTGGTTGTTTTCATTTCCAGTTAGTTGCTTTTCATTGTTTCTATATCTTTTCTCATGCTGTTGAGCATCCTTATAATCATTACTCTGAATTCTATATCTGATAACTTATCTCCATTTCTTTAGCCCTTCTTTTGAAGAATTCTCTTGTTCTTTCATTTGGCACTTATTTCTTTGTTTCACAATTTTGGCTGTCTCAGCAGGGTTTGGAGTCTGCCAGAATCTCTCTGTGGATATCACTGTTCTGCAGAGTATGGCTCCCTATGCTGGGTTTGGATGTGCATAAAAGGGACCAAGCTGAATACCGGTGTCTAGTCTTACACTCCTAGGTAGAGATGTAGGTCAGGGAAAGACTCAACTATCTCAGAGAGCTCCCTCTGCCTGCAGGCTGACTGTTAGTCTCAGTCACTTAATGAACCTCTCAGATTGTAGTTCTCAGCTGGATATAAAGTCCCACAGGTGGGCAGGGTGAAAGGATTTCTAGCTGGTGGGGCAATTGCTTCCCCCTGGGCTAATGCTGCTTTGAGAGGAAAATTCTGCCTGAGATAAATGGTTTCTGCAGCATGGGTTAATGACTCAGCACAGGGACCCAGGGACCCAGGCACCCGCTTTCACAGCTCAACCCCAGAGCCACAAAACCCAACAACCATAAGCCAGGCCCAAAGTTCAAAGCCTCCGTCCAGAGACCCATTTCTGCCTGCTGGCTGGTTAGTAGTCTCTCTCTGCCTTGTTTTTATGCAATCCACCAACCACATGAAAATGACCTCTTGACACAATTCACTCCCTGCCAGAACAAAAATGAAATGGGAAGACATTTAACCTTAGCATTTCTGTATTACTCACATAAGCACTTGTGAATTTCCAATAAAACATGATACAAAATTATCTATATTCCCTCTTCAGGTCATTGTCCGCAGAATGGCCATTGTACCTGCTATAGAAACAAGAGCTATTGCTCTTTTGCATTCTAATTTTGAAAATGGGCCTTCTTATTCACTTCCCTTGTGCCTTATATGACAGTCACTCATAAATGTGGCTGAACTAGAACGTAAGGCATCACCACTTCCCCCACTCTTCCTGTGGCCACAGTTCTTGAACATCAATGTGCATGAGCTGTATAAATGAGAGCTACTGTGCAAATTCTATACTCTCCCTCCCTGCAAAGAAATTCTGAATCAACAGATCTGTCTGGCATGCAGGAATTTCAATTTTTAAACAAATAGTCTAAAAGACCCTGATACAGGTAGTTTAGTGACTATTTTTTAAGAATACTACATTTTAGTTAATTTCTTAAGTAATGCTAACAATGGCTAACATGTACTAAGTATATAGCCTTCTTGCCAAAGGCTCTACATAAATTATTTGATTTAATCTTTATGGCAGTCTATGAAATAGCCTTTAATAACACAGCATTTTGCAGTGAGGAAATTAAGAGCTGGAGAAGTTAAGTAATATGTGCTAGTTAACAGAGCTCACGAAAGAGGCAGAATATGAACCCAAGTCTGTGTAATTTTAAAGCCCATGCTTTTAACAAATGCACTCTTGCAAAAATCAAAGTCTGTGTGCTGTCAGTGGTTTTCCTTAGCAACATATCAGTAAATGTCATCCAAAAATTGGGTAAGAAAATGTATGTCATTCATGTATATGACATTTCATCATTGGACTGTATCTACATATATTCTGGATGATTGGTCACAAAGGTCTCATGTCCCATCAGAGCACAAAACAGTCAACAACCTTGTGCATTTGAAATGAGAACATTCATTTCAAATTAATGTAAAAAAATAAAGCTTTCTTCCTTTTGGAATGAAAAAAAAATATTTATCAGATACTAACACTTGTATTCCTCCTACTAAAACATAAGGAGTGAAGGTGTCCAAAAGAACAAATTCATCATAGATGTATCAAGTAAACATATTTGTTTCTGAATTAAAAAAAATTTTTTTTTTCATTTGCAATATTAACATGAAATAGATTAAGAACTGATATATTCATGAAGACTAAAGACAGGTTCCTAAATTCCTTCTTCCACATCTGTGTGGAAGACCCAGCACCATGGAAACGTAAGAATTCTCTGCCAGGTCACTCCAAGGAGCCCCCAATCTTCTCTCTTCTCTCTGCTGGTGGCATCAATAGTGGATTTTCTGCTTCACTGGCAATGGCCCAGAGGAAGAAGCCAGGCAATGGAACCAAAGGGACTTACATTACAAGCCTATTTAGCCATTTAGTAGCTATATATCTTTTAGCAAGTTCTTAACCTTTCTCAAGTTCATATTTTATCGCTTTAAAATTTGAATATCAATATTCACCTTACAAGGTTACCATGAGGATTACAGAGGTAAATGCAGAGTTTGGTAATAAATCGTGGCAATGAATATCTTGTTCTTGTTGTCTTCATATCCATTTAGATCTGTTTGTTTACTGCCTCTTATTAGAACCCTTGTATATCCAGTTTGAGTCAGACCTTTTTACCATGTTCTGATATACAAGGTGGCACTCAATAGACATTAACAGGACTAAACAAAATCTTAGACTAAGCTTCCTGGCACAGAATATTCCTTTTGACGTTTTAGTAAGTAGAATCTTTGGGTTGCTTTAGGTTTGAGCCCTTTCTCTAAGAAGTCTCAAGAATGTTTTCACCACTTTTAAGCCTTTATGCAGCTCCCATTTCAGCCACTCTGTACCAGTGAGTTAGCAGGTGCCTATAATCAGGAAGTAATGACTTGCTGTATGCATGATTAGCAGAGAGGAAATTGATCCCATAAGGACACAGGCATAATTAACTGCCCTTCCTTTAATTTTGTAGATTCACAATAGCTGGGAACATAGCTCCAACACATAATTCATCCCTGTATACATACATATATCTGAACAACCTTGAGCCACAAACAGAAGGGCATTTCTTTTAATGATAGAAAAATATTGGGCATTGAGTCTTCCCTTGAAGAAAGGTGAAAAATCATTAACATGTTTGCAAAAGTTAGCACTAATACTACCAAAAGATGCTATCAGGAATATGGGAAGGGGTTTGAGCCCTGGCCGGTCTTTTCCTCTAAATATAAACTTTGTGAGTAGAGGAACATGATTGTTTCCTGCCATGTCTCCAGACCCAGTATATGCTTGATGGTCTTTTCCTCTAAATATAAACTTTGTGAGTGGAGGAACATGATTGTTTCCTGCCATGTCTCCAGACCCAGTATATGCTTGACACATTATATGCTCAATTTGAATTTGATTAATAAATGAAGAAACAAATGGGCAAATAAACCCAGAGAAAAACGCGTTATGTAGCTAACTGAGGTTAGATTCAGTCTAATTGAGCCTAATTGAGGTTGCCATGCCTTCCTTTCCATTGTTTATTAAGTTAGAACTAGAAAGAGAGGCAGGCAATCTAAGGAAGAGAAAATAGAACTAGGTGATGAATACTGCATATGAGGATGTTCAATCTTACACATGAGGGATGCCCCAACATATGCAAAATAAAATTAACATGGGATATCATTTTACCTAATCAGATTTGGTAAAATTAAAAACTTTTATAATACTGACAAACCTCAGAGGAGAGTGTGGGGGGTAGGGATGAGATAAACCAAAAAACTTATATGCATGTATGCGTAATCAATGGACATAGACAACAATGCTTGGTGGGGGGCAGGATAGGGAGGAGAGGGTCTGCAGAGGGAAAAGGAGAAACATCTGTAACAAAAAAATAATAAAAAACCTTTCATAATATAAAATAGTGGCAAGAATATGAGATTGTAAATTGGTAAAGCCACTTTGGAGGGTAACTTAGCAATTCTAGTTCAAGGTATAAAAAGACTACTCCAAATACATAAGGATGTGTATCTGAAAATGTTCACCACATCATCCTTTGAATCCTTGAAAACTTAAAAGCAATTCAAATCTTTAAACAGGAAAGATGTAAAGTGTGATATGACTATGCTGCTAGAATCGCATATCTGCAGTCAAAAATAATGTTGCAAATAAAACTACACCCATGTGGAAAATTCTCAAAACATTAGTGAGTAAAAAAAAGAAAAGAAAAGAAAATTTCCAAAAAAAAATGACCCCAATAGAGTTTACCATTATTAAAACAAGTTAAACAAACTGTATAATATATGTTCTTGCAAAAACCAAGGTCCGGAAGAACACTAGTAATAGTGGCAGTCTCTGAGAATAAAACTCATTAGGTGTTTTAGTCAAGGGGGCCTTCCTTACCTGTGGTGCATTAATTATTAGAAAAAAAATGTATTCATATATTACTTGTGAAATGAACATTTTAATGAGGGGACTACAGGAACTGCAACACCTTTTGCCAATTTAATAATTTTATTTAGAGTACTCCTTTTCTGGTGGTCTCAAATCTTCAAGTACATAAATCTATCCATTCATACATTTGGTCTGTTGGTCTATATTTCATCAAAGTAACAATGACTGTTTACCATGTGTCAGAAAGTATTTACGATATAACTGGAGTTACACTGATGAGCAAGGTATATCCTGGATTAAAAGAGCTTAGCAGCCTTACAGATAGAGGCTCCGTTCAACCTTTGAAGAAATCAGTATTTTCCCTTATTCTTATAAGAGACAACATGAGTTTGTCTCTGCTGACTAGTCAAGAAACTGTTGATTAAATGTACCATATAAGGTCAGAACAGTTTTAATTAAGAATTACTGATATCTGAAAATCAGTACATGCTGGGAAGCACTTCCTGATGAAATCAATTTTCTTTGGGCTTTAGTCAGGAAATAGCCAATTAACTTTCCAAACTTTCTTCACCCACCTAGAGGTAGCATCCTGAGATGTTTTAACAAGTCCTGCAGGCACTGAACCTGTCCCGAATTTCAAGAGTGATTTCACGTGTCATGAACACGTAACCAAGATCTGCCAGAGAATTGCTTTAAAGTATTAGCCCCCAAATGTTGTCCTTCCTCGGGGAGGCTCAGTACCTTCTGAGTGACTAGTCATGCCCTGACACACTCAACTTAGTCAATCTAGAGTATTCCTCTGCTAGTTACTGGACATATGCAAGCACAGAAAACGGTCTCCAGAGCAGCATTGATTAAAGGTTTAATTTGATCCCAGGGGCTCACAGACTCTTTTCTCAGGTATTTTAATGTTGGTCTTTTCCAGAAACCAGGGTGGATAATGCCCCCATGACCACTCACTATTTCCCTGCTGAGCCTTCATTATATGTCAGCATCTCACTAAGCACTGTAGACATGAGATAATCCTGTCCTCAGAAATCCTGCTTAATCAGGAGACTCGCCCATTCATTCTGCATCTATTTATTTATGGCTGTGCTCATCACCAGGGATAGGAAGATGAGAGCTCAGTCCCTGAACTTCAGTATAGTGAGGAGATGAAGTTACTGGAGACCATGTCTCACACATCCTTGCATTCACAGCCCCAGGACAATGCCTGGCACAGATTCGGCAACCAAGTTTGTTGACTAAATGAGTAAATCAAAATATAGGACTTTGTCCTTACAAAAACACAATCAATATAATGTTCATCATAATGATAGTATTTTTAAAATGTTATAGTTTAGGGTTAGGGTTTGAGGAAAAAAGAGCTCCTGGAACTATCTGTAGGTCAGAGTAACAAGAAAGACTCCTCATAGACATGTACTATTTCATCTGGAACACAATTGCTTATCAGGAGGCCCCCATAAGAACTAAAAGGAGTGCTAGCAACAAATGTGGATCCAGACATTGCTTTTAAAGGTCTATGCTACTGGAGTCATTGAGCAATAAAATTTCCAAATGCCTATTTCCTAAAGAGAGGAAGAGAGTGTGTGTTCCCTCTAACTTCTTCGCTGGAACGTCAAACGAAAAATCAGATGTGAAGTTAAAAGTAAAAAATTTAAATGCCACTGAATGGAAAATAAAAACTTCACTCAATATTAATGCAAATCTATAGGTTAAAAACATTTAACATTATAATTGTCAAAAACTACACATAAAAATGGAAAATGTGCTACTGCACATATAATGTCATCCTTCAAGTTCAAAGCTGACACTATTTTTATCTCTGTGTGGGGAATATGTTAAAAAAAATCCAACAGTTTTTTCCTGCCTTATATATGTAGACCAGTTCTTGGCTTGCAGTTTCTCTTTCTATTCAGATGGATAATCTCCATTTTGTATTACAGAGACATGCCATCTCTGATTTCCACAAAGCAGAGTTGGACGGTCTATGAGAATTATTTAGCGTACTCCACAAACATGTAGAATCTAAGAATCAATAAAAGCCAAATAATTATAACCCTGTGGGTTTTTTTTCTTTTTTATTAATTAATTTTTGTTGCAGATGTTTCTCCTTTTCCCCCACTGATTCCCTCCTCCTCCTCCCTCCCAGCCCTGTCCCCAGTTTGTTGTCCATGTCCACTGTTCATGCATACATGCATATAAGTTCTGTGCTTTATCTCTCTCACACCATCCCCTCTTCTGGGGATTGTCAGTCTGTACCCCACCTCCATGACTCTGGGACTACCCCATTCCTCAGATTGTTATGTTCATTATACTCCACAAATAAGTGAGATCATATGATACTTGTCCTTCTCTGTTTCGCTTGCCTCACTCAGGATGATACTCTTCAGGTCCCTCCATGTAGTGTCAAAGGATAAGAGATCGTTCTTTCTTACAGCTGCGTAGTACTCCATTGTGTATATGTACCATTACTTTTTTATCCATTCGTCTACTGATGGACACTTGGGCTCTTTCCAGATCGTAGCTATTGCAAATAGTGCTGCTACAAACGTGGGGGTACATATATTCTTTGTGATTGATGTTTCAGGCTTCTTAGGGTATATTCCTAGAAGTGGGATCACTGGGTCAAATGGAAGTTCAATTTTTAATTTTTTGAGGTAACGTCATATTGTTTTCCATAGTGGCTGCAACAGTCTGCGTTCCCACCAGCAGTGTACTAGAGTCCCCTTTTCTCCACACCCTTGCCAACACTTGTTGGTTGATGATTTGTTGATGGCGGCCATTCTGACAGGTGTGAGGTGATAACTCATTGTTGTTTTAATTTGCATCTCTCTGATGATTAGTGATGATGAGCATTTCTTCATATGTCTCTTAGCCATTTGTATATCCTGTTTGGAGAGGTGTCTATTTAGTTCCTCTGCCCATTTTTTAATTGGGTTCTTTGTCTTCCTTTTGTGGAGTTGTATGAGCACTCTATGTATATTAAAAATTAACCCCTTATCTGATATATCATTGGCAATTATGCTCTCACATACAGTGGGTAGCCTTTCTGTTTTGATGATTGTATCTTTCGCTGTGCAGAAGCTTTTAAGTTTGATGTAGTCCCATGTGTTCATTTTTTCCTTTGTTTCTGTTGCCTTAAGCGATGTATCAGTGAAAATTCTGCTGCGTATGACGTCTGAAATTTTGTTGCCTACAGTTTCTTCTAGGATTTTTATGGATTCATGAGTCACATTTACATCTTTTATCCATTTTGAGTTTATTCTTGTATATGGTGTAAGTTGATGGTCTAGTTTCATTTTTCTGCATGTAGCTGTCCAATTTTCCCAGCACCATTTATTAAAGAGGCTGTCCTTACTCCACTGTATGCTCTTGCCATCTTTGTCAAATATTAATTGAGCATATTGCCTTGGGTCCATTTCTGGGTTCTCTATTCTGTTCCACTGGACTATATGCCTGTTCTTGTGCCAGTACCAGGCTGTTTTGATTACGGTGGCTCTGTACTATAACCTGAAATCTGGTAATGTGATCCCTCCAACTTTGTTCTTCCTTTTCAACATTGCTGTGGCTGTTGGAGGTCTTTTTTGGTTCCATATGAGCTGTTGAAGTACTTGTTCTAATTCTGTGAAGTATGCCGTTGGTATTTTGATGGGGATTGCATTGAATCTATAGATGGCTTTGGGTAATATGGACATTTTAATGATGTTAATTCTCCCAATCCATGAACAGGGTATGTGCTTCCACTTTTTTATATCTTCCTCTATTTCTTTTTTCAATGACCTGTACTTTTCTGTGAATTGGTCCTTTATTTCTTTGGTTAAGTTTATTCCTAGGTATCTTAATTTTTTGCCGCAATAGTAATTGGGATTGTTTTCTTAGTTTCTCTTTCTGTGAGCTCATCCTTGGTGTATAAGAATGCCATCAATTTCTTGATGTTAATTTTGTATCCTGCTACTTTGCCAAATTCATTTATTAAGTCTAATAAATTTTAGATGGAGTCTTTGGGCTTTTCTACGTATAGTATCATTGTCATCTGCAAATAATGACAGTTTCACTTCCTCCTTTCCAATTTGGATCCCTTTTATTTTTTCTTCCTGTCTGATTGCTGTGGCTAAGACTTCCAGTGCCATGTTAAATAAGAGTGGCAAAAGTGGGCATCCTTGCCTTGTTCCTGTTCTTAAGGGAAATGCTTTTAGTTTTTGCCCATTGAGTATGATGTTGGCTGTAGGTCTTTCATATATGTCCTTTATTATGTCTAGATTTGATCCCTCTATTCCCACATTGCTTAGCGTTTTTATCAGAAATGGATGCTGGATTTTGTCGAAGGCTTTTTCGGCGTCTATTGATATGATTATGTGGTTTTTATTCTTCATTTTATTTATGTGGTGTATCACATTTATGGATTTGTGAATACTGTACCAGCCTTGCATTCCTGGGATGAATCCCATTTGGTCATGGTGGATAATTTTTGGTGTATTGCTGGAGCGATTTACGAGTATTTTGTTCAGGATTTTGGTGTCTATGTTCATCAGGGATATTGTCCTGTAGTTTTCTTTCTTTGTAGTGTCTTTTTCTGGTTTTGGAATTAGAATTATGCTGGCTTCATAAAATGAGTTTGGAAGTCTTCCTTCTTCTTGAATTTTTTGAAATAGTTTGAGGAGAATGGGTGTTAGTTCTTCTTTGAATGTTTGGTAAAACTCCCCCATGAAGCCATCTGGGCCTGGGCTTTTGTTTGCTGAGAGAGTTTTGATTACATCTTTAATTTCTTCTGTTCATATTGGTCTGTTCAAGTTTTTTATCTCTTTATGGTCCAGTTTTGGGAGACTATGTGTTTTTTAGAAATTTGTCCATTTCGCTTCGATTGTAGAATTTGTTGCCATATAATTGTTCATAGTAGTTGTTAACGATCTTTTGTATTTCTGAGGTGTCAGTTGTTACTTCTCCTCTTTTATTTTGTGTATTTGGGTTCTCTCTAATTGTTTCTTGGTGAGTCTAGCTAAGGGTCCATCAATCTTTTTATCTTTTCGAAAAACCAGCTCTTTGTTTCATTGATCCTTTGAATTGTTTTTTTTTTGGTCTCTATGTCATTTATTTCTGCTCTGATCTTTACTATTTCCTTCCTTCTACTTGCTCTGGGGTTTTCTTTTTGTTTGCTCTCTAGTTCTTTAAGTTGTGAGGTTAGATAGTCTATTAGAGATTTTTCTTGTTTCTTGAGGTAGGCCTGTAGTGCTATGAACTTCCCTCTCAGAACTGCTTTCACTGCATCCCATAGATGTTGTGTTGTTGTGTCTTCATTTTCAATAGTTTCCAGAAATTTTTGATTTCTTCCTTGATCTCCTCGGTGACCTATTCATTGTTTAATAACATGCCATTTAGCTTCCATGTGTTCAAATAACTTTGTATGTTCTTTTTGCAATTGATTTCTAGTTTCATGCCATTGAGATCTGAGAAGATGCTTGATATAATTTCAGTCTTCTTGAGCTTGTAGAGACTTAGTTTATGCCCTAACAGGTGGTCTATCTTTGAGAATGTCCCATGTGCACTTGAGAAGAATGTGAATTCTGTAGTTTTGGGGTGTAATTCTCTGTAGATATCGATTAAATCCATTTGGTCTAGTGCTTCATTTAGAGTCTGTTTCCTTTCTAATTTTTTTGTCTGGAGGATCTATCCAGTGATGTCAGCTGGGTGTTGAAGTCCCCTTCTATGATTGTATTGCTATCGATTTCTCCTTTGAAGTCCTCCAGAAGATTTTTAATATATTTTGGTGCTCCTATATTGGGTGCATATATATTTATCAAGGATATATCTTCCTGTTGGATAGATCCTTACAATGTTATGTAGTGGCCTTCTTTGTCTCTAGTTATGGCCTTCATTTTGAAGTCTATTTTATCAGATATGAGTATTGCTACCTCAGCTTTTTTTTCCTTTCCGTTTGCTTGGAAGATTTTTTTCCATCCCTTCACTTTCAATTTATGTGAGTCTTTTGTTGTGAGGTGGGTCTCTTGTAAACAACATATAGATGAGTGATGCTTTCTAATCCAATCAGCTTCTCTGTGTCTTTTTATGGGAGCATTCAATCCATTTACATTTAAGGTGATTGTTGATATGTACTTATTTATTGCTATTTTTGTTTAGTGTGGTTCTATTTTTCTTCCCATTTCTCCTGATAATTACAGCAGTCCTTTTAACATTTCTTGCAGTGCTGGTTTGGTGCTAATATATTCCCATAGCCTCTTTTTTTTGTCTGGGAAGCTCTTTATTTGACCTTCCATTTTGAATGATAGCCTTGCTAGGTAGAGTAGTCTTGGATTCAGATCCTTGTTTTTCATGACCTTGATTACTTCATGCCATTCCCTTCTGGCCTGTAGTGTTTTTTCTGAGAAGTCAGCTGAGAGCCTTATGGGGTGTCCTTTGTAGGTAACCTGTTGCTTATCTCTTGCTGTTTTTAGGATTCTCTCTTTGTCTTTAATTTTTGGCAGTTTGATTACTATGTGTCTTGGTGTGGGCCTGTTTGGGTTCTTCATACTTGGCACTCTCTGTGCTTCTTGAACTTGAATGCCTTTTTCCCTCACCAAATTAGGAAAGTTTTCTGTCTCTATTTCTTTGAATATATTCTCTAACCCTTGCTCATTTTCTTCTTCTTTGGGGACTCCTATGATGTGAATATTATTACGTTTCCAGTCGTCCCACAGTTCTCTTAAGCTGTCTTCCTGTTTTTTAATTGTTTTTTTTTCCTTTTAGTTTTCTGATTGGTTTATTTTTTCTACCCTGTCTACTAATTCACTGATCCGGTCCTCAGCTTCCTCTACTCTGCTTTTTAGACCTTCCAATGTGTTTTTCATTTTTGATATGTCGTTTTTAATTTCCAACTGGTTGATTTTCAACATTTCTATGTCTTTTTTTTTTTTTTTTTTATCCTCACTCGAGGACATTTTTCCATTTTTTGTTCAGATAGAGCGGGAGGGAGAGAGAGGAAGAGAGAGAGAGAGAAACATCGATGTGAAGGGACACATCGAGTGGCTGCTACCCGCACGACCAACCAGGGCCGGGGACAAACTGCAACCGAGGTATGTGCCCTTAGCGGGAACTGAACCCGGGTCTCTCTATACCGCAGGCCGACGCTCCAACCGCTGAGCCAAACCGGCCAGGGCCATTTCTATGTCTTTACTCATGGTGCTCATGTCCTTACACATGCTGTTGAGCTTCCTCAAGATCATGGCTCTGAATTCTAGTTCTGTTTACTTGCTTAACTGCACCTCATTTATCTCATCTTTGGTAGAGGTCTCTTATTCTTTTATTTGGCTTTTGTTTCTGTTTTTCACCATTTTGGCTATCACAGTGGGCTTTGGAGCCTTCCAAATTTTCCCTGTGGGTGTTGGTGTTCTTCTGTTTGTGGCTCCCTCTCCTGGGTTTGGATGAGGCAGGGAGGACCCACTTTAACCACCACTGTCAAGTCTTAACTTTCCCCTAGCTTTTTTTTTTGCCTGGAGGCTATTAGTAGAAGTCACCTGAAAAACCTTCGTTTCTGAGTTGCCTGAAAACTCCCTCAGGTGCTCAGTGTAAGAGGATTTCCTAGGGTGGGACAGATGCTGGTTGTTAATGGCCTCAATTAGCATTTCTATGGCCACCAGGTGGGGTTGAATTTCCAAGGGAGGGGCCTCCCCCTCTCCCCAGGGCCCTAGGAAGAAGTAAAATGACCACAGTCCTGTGTGGCTGCACTCAGCAAATGCTCTGAGCACCCTCCAAATCCTGAGTGTCCCCACACAGTTCCAGTCCAGTCTGCCTTCCCTCTGCCAGAGCCCAAGTTCAGTGGCTACTGCCAATTTATCCTTTGTCCAGACTCTGCGTCATGGAGCCTCCTGGGACTTTTAACCCAAGGGCACTGCTCCCAGCCAAGGGTGGCCGTGTCTGTGGCACCCCCCGAGGGCGTAGCACTCAGGGGAGGTCGCAGGACTCAGCCAAGGTCACAGCTGAGGCAGCAGCAGCTTCTTGCCAAGTCATTGGTCCCAGCTGAGTCCGTGCGGCACCAGCCAAGGGCTTACCACACATCCTAGGCAGCAGTAGCTTCCAGCTGAGTCCCCTGGTCCAAGCCCAGGCCCCTGCGGACTGTGGGCTCCTGGCCCCCTCTCACGTCCTCGCAAGCCTACCAGAATTGAATCGGTGTCCCTGGTTATGTGGTCCTCCAGGCTGCCTTTCGGTTGCTCCTTCCTGACAATTTGTCTTTATTTTCGTTGTAATTCCAGTTTGGTCCTGGGAGATGGTCTGTGTAGCTCCATTCACTCTGCCGCCGTTTTTTTCTCCCATGTCCTGTGGGTTTTTTAAGTGGGCTAATACAGTTTATTATTTTATCCTCACTTTAACTTTAATGCAGGTATTATTTTTATTTTATATATTCATTCAATAAATACCTACTATGAATCAGGTACTGTTCTATGCCTACTGTTAAAACTGTCCCAAAGCCCTGGCCAGTTTGGCTCAGCGGTTAAACATCGGCCTGCGGACCAGAGAGTCCCAGATTCGGTTCCCGCTAAAGGGCATGCACCACAAAAAAAAAAAAAAAAAAAAAAAAAAACACACAAAACTGTGCCAAATAGTGAGCCAAATCCTTGCCCTCATAGAATGTACTGTGAGATACAGTTAATAAGCACATAGATAAGTTAATGGTAGCGATAAATAATGTGGAGAAAAAATAATGCAACTTAAAAATATAAGGATCGTGTGTGCTTGTGTGTGTGTGTGTGCAGGAGTGCTATATAAGGGGTGTGTGTGTGTGTGTGTGCAGGAGTGCTACATAAAGTCGTTCAGGAAGGCCTCACTAATAAGGTATAATTTTATTTGAAGAAAGCCAGGGATGAGCCATGTGGACATCTGGAGGAAGAACATTCCAGGTGGAGAGAAAAGCAAAAAAGCAAAGGTTTGAGGCGGGAGCATGTCTGGAATGTTCGTGGAAGATGTGGTAGGAGTGGAGTGAGGGAAGAGGAAAGGTAGTAGGTGTAGAAAGGGTGCTGTATAAACAAAGACTTCAGCTTTGGCATCCAAAAGAGGATTTACAAAGGAGTGCCATAACCTGACTTGCATTTTTACAGAAAAACAGATTGTTGGAGACCAAAGCAAAAGCAGGGAAACAAGTTAGAAGACTATTATAGTAATCCAGATGATGATGGCTTGAACTGGTATGAAAACAATGGAGAATGTAAGAAATGCTCCAATTCTCTATATACTTCTAAGGTAAAGCCACCAGGATTTACTGACATGCAGGGTGAGAGAATGGAAGAAATCAGGGATGACTTCAATATTTTTGGCCTAATCAATTAGAAAGACAAAGTTATCATTTGCTAAGAATGGGAAGACTGTAATAGAAATAGGTTTGGTAAGAAACACAAGACTTCTGTTTTGGACAAGTTTGAAATGCCTTTTAGATAGTCAAGTGGAGATGCCCAGTAGGTTACTGAATATACAAATTGGGAGATCAAATGAGCAGTCTCTACTGGAAACAAATTTGGGCCTCATCAGTTAAAAATCAAATTTTTTCTATTTTAAAATCAAAAGATTAGGTGAAATCATCTGGAGAATAATCATACATAAAGAGAAGAGGTCATAGGACTGAGTGCTGAGCTATTCTAAAATGTAAATATAAGAAGATGAGGTAGAACCATTGAAAGAAAGAGAACCACTGTAGCTCCTCTGATAGGAATAGAAGAGAGAGAGAGAAATGACCTCAAAACCAAATGAGCAATAGTTTGGGGAAAGCAGGGAGGGGCGAGTGAGGAGGAGGAGGTCAATGGGGGAAAGAAGAAGGACATTTGTAATTCTTTCAACAATAAAGATTAAACAATGAGGGAAGTTTTCAGAAGAAAGAGTATTGAATGGTGCTAGGTTAAAATGAGAACTGAGAATCCATCCATTGGATTCATCATTATGGAAGTCCATGGTGACCCTGTCAAGAGTAATTTCTCAGAGTTTTAGAAGCAAACTCTAAATAAACTTGGTTTAAATAAGAATGGGGAATAAAATGTGTGGAAGTGGGGGGCAAAGGGGACCTAATATATGGTGACTGAAGAAGATTCGACTTTGGGTGGTGGGTACAAAGTGCAATATACAGATCTTATATCATAGAAATGTATACCTGAAACCTATATGATTCTATTAACCATTGTCACCCCAATTTAATTTAAAAAATAAGAAAGGGAAGACAGGAATTAAAGACATAGAATTGGATTATAGACACTTCTTGTGATTTTTGCTATAAAAAGAAGCACAGAAATGGGACAGCAATTGAAAGGGTATGCAGGATAAAGTGATTTTTAAAAAATAAAATATTATAGCAATTATCTAAAAAACATCTATGTGGGGGAGAAAACTGTTGATTCATGGAGAGATAGAGAATTTCCAGAGAAATGTCCTGAAGTAGGAAAAAGGAGATGGTGTGGGAGGTGGCTTAAGCGAGGTACTAGAAGGGAAGTAGAATATGTGGGTATGGCTGCAGGCAAGTCAGAGAGTAGGGGTAGGGGAAGAGCTTTTGGATGTTCTTTCCTAGTTGCTCCTACTTTCTAAGGGAAAGAGAAAATAAGAATTTCAGCTGAGAGTGTGATGAGTCAAGTTTTAAGGTGATTGAAGGTATAGAAGAATCATCTTAGAGTCAAGAATGAATGAGCTAGGAACATATAGTAGGATTAAGGGTGACCCTCAGAGCTCCCTTGATATAAGGAGCATGAATAGAAAGTGAGATCAGTCAGCATGGTTTTGATATATGAGGAGGTTATCAGCTAATCAAAGGGCACATAACTGGTGATTGTCTATATAGTGGGTACCAGTCTTATTAGAGTAAATCTATGTTTCTTCTCATTATCCTTCAACAATAGACCAATACAACAGTCTATTATCCCACCTCTGAAGAGAAAAGTGTGATCTTCTTCACACTTTTGGGGACTACCTGGCCATGGTGTTTCTTAGTGACTGCGTAATGCTTAGCACAGAGCTGCACTCCATAATATCTTGCAGTGAACTAAGCAAGAGTCATTTTGATTAAAAAACATGACTCGATAAAAATGAGTTAATTTTTAATGTCAAAAGTAGCCCCTCAAAGCTATAGAAATATCCCTAAAATTGTTGTAATAAAGTGTGTTATGTAAACGGCTAGTTTGTTCTGAATTTTGAAGACCTGTGCTACCTACCAATCACACTGTGCATATCTACCTCCCAAGAAATTTTTGACTCTTGATTCTGTTGGTTACATTTTCACAATTCTGCTCATAGAAACCTTTAAGGGACTGAGGTAGAAACAGAGTGAAAATAACAACATTATCTACTGTATTACTGAGAAATATATGGTGGCGTTTGCGCCTTACTCCGGTGCTATATTGCACCTTACTTGGACTGCCATCCATCCACAGTGTCATTCCAACTCGACAAACCAGTCCATCATCCCATGCAAGTCTTTTTAGTTATGGGCTTCTAAAATTAGTCCTAGGAATATAGAAACTCCTAGATACTATCTCAGGGGTGTTTGATGATGCTAAAAACAGTTCTTTCCTCCTCTGACTATCTGCAGAGAAACTGTCAGTGTCCTTCCTTTGTAACTTAACATTTCTTGCCTACAGTGGTTCCATATATCTTATATGTGTTTGCCTGCTGTCTTCTAATTAGATTATAAATGTATTTGTAATACAGTGGTCATCCAGTGTAGTGTGCATATAGTTGTGTTATTTTTATTAATAGAGTGAACTACACCCTCCCCCATTCAAATTTAGCCTCAAGATTAGCTTGATGCATTTTCCTCTCCTGCAATTTGTGCCACTTCTAATAAAAACCTCTCAGTGATACAAAGTTGTCCATAATCTGGCCCCTACTTGTCCCTTCTTCAGCCTGTCTTTAGCATAATGGAGTTGAAGTTTCTTATCTACTTTTGTTAGGACTTCCCCACTACTTCTGACACCAGGCATAAAGTTGTGCTGGTCAAGTAAGCTATTCTTTAGAATCCAAATTTTATGGAACACAAGAGGTGAAACAGTTACATGAGTGAGATAATTGAGTTGTCCTTACCTACTTAAATGTGAGTACTACATTAGGTGGTCTGTGATATGAACTTTGAAAGTAAAAGAAAACCTAGGTGCCAAGAAGAAATGAGCAATTGAATGAATAAAGACAGAGAAACAATAATTCTACCAAATATAGGTTGGCATGAACACTTAGTAGCTCTCAAAACTGTACTTACTGTCTAAAGGAAAACAACTCAACTAGGTTAAAGCAGTATCCTAGGCTCAGAAAGAAAAGGCACATCACACTTCTCCGTTGTGTGCTCACAACCCAAAGTCTAGTCTCTAATCTTGTTTATATAGTTCAACTGAGAGATAATGGTGGCTTACACTCTGGTGGTATCATTGAAGGTGGAGATAAATAAATTCTAGAAACATTTAGAAGTATATCTGAAAAGACTGAAGATGGATTAAATGTGGAAAGTAAGCAAAAGGGAAGAATTAAAGAAAATTCTAAGTTTCTGGTTTAAGCAACTTGGTAAATGGTGAGACTAAGAGAGCTGAGAGAGAAACAGGTCTTCCCTGAAGTGAAAGTAATCAAGAGAATCAATATTGATTTCAGCTGTGTTCATCTTTTAAATTCCATGCATTTCAATTTCATGGTATCTTTCATACACTAGGTCCTAGACTGGGCTCTGACAAAACAGTCAGCCACTGTTCACAAGGAATCAGACCAATGTGAAAGAAAATCATATGAACATTTAAACATTTTTCCATGTTATAAATGCTATGATAATTCTGGTGGGGCTCAGGGGAGAAACTGGATTCAGGAGAGGCTTCAAAGACAACACCTAGATTGGTCTAAAAAAATGTCATCCTTTTAATTGAAACAAGTAAGATGGCCATCCCTGTGTTGTATTACATAAAACCAAATACAAAAAAAAGGAATTATGTCTTTGCTCTAAGTTCCCAGTATAGAATGTCCTATATTTGACAGATGCTTAATAAACCTCTTTAGTTTCATAAGTCCTTAAAAACCCCTGTTATGGGCACAGTATTCTACTAGGAATTGTGCAGCCATGGCCCCTGTCCTTGGGTTGCTCTCTTCTGTTGCTGAGATTTGACAGGCATGTATAAAGGAGCCACAGAGTCATGCCAATATGAAACAAGTCAGTTGATATGGTGTGACAGAGGCTGTCTCTGTAAAAGAGCTGAGAGAATTCAAAACACAGAGACCACACTGTGGAGTGGGTCTGGTCAGAAAACTTCCACTAAAGGACCAAACTTGAGTTTGCACTCTGAAAACAAGCCTCATTTCTAGGCAGCCTCATTTCTCTGGTTATCTTATCCTTCCATTCTCTATAAGGATGGTTCCAACACCCAATACTCTCCTCTCTTCACCTCTCTTCTCCCTCACTTCCTATTTCACAGAGTAAAGAGCAGCCATCAAACTGGATTTCTCTCAATTTCCCACCACAAACATGTAAACATACTGATATCTTGACACATCTGTAGTTACATACCAGAGGCCAACTATGTCACATGGTCTTTGGATCTCATCCATTTCCATCTTCTTAGGAAACATTTATATTGATTAGGCACTCTCCATCATATATTTAACTTCTTGCTTTCTTGCTCTAACATTACTTCCCAGCAGCATTTTTCAATGAACCATACGATTTTACCATTCTAAAACATATATTGTAAACATCCTATCTCTTTAACCTCTCTTCCATCCCTACCACTTTACTGAAACTACTGTCAATGACTTATTTGATGAAGTGGAACACCTCTCAGTCCCTAACTCAGTTAGTTTCTTAGGCAGATAAGTGTTTAAATATTCTCATTCTCACCCACAGAAGCAAAAACTTTCCCTTGACCCTGCATCTCTTACCAGTTATCAACCTCCTGCCCATATTCATAAGCAAACTGGACATCTCTACTTATGTCTTAAGGATTCTTTAAACCTAACTTGTCCAGAATAGATTTCATGATCCTCTTCCTACTACACCTAAAATAAACCTTTCATAAATCCCCCAAGTTCAGTAAATGACACTCGTACCTACTGTTTCTTGCAAGCCAGGAAACCAGGAGTCATCTTTGACACTGTCCTTCCAATTACCACTCCCATGTACAGATAACTTACTCCTAACTCTCCCAGCTGTTCAGGCTTCCCCATCTCTACCAACACCCTTTTCATGCTACCATTATCTTTTGCCAGGACTTTTGTAAAAGCTTCAAAACAAGTTTTTGTTGTTGTTGTTGTGTTTTGTTTTCTTTTTAACCATAACCTGTCTGTCATTTTCCCACCTAGCATCCACATAGCACCCAGAGTGATGATTACAAAATTCAAATATGACCATGTTACCTGATCCTTCCCCTCTCTCCAATCTACCTGAAATACTTCAGTGAAATCCTAAACATTGTCTGGCTTGTGCCTCCCTCCCCAGCCCCTTCCCCAGCAAGCTTCCTTTAATGTGTTATCTGCATTCAGTCACATTGGCCTTACAGTTCCTCAGAAAGGACACTTTCCCTCTGCCACAGAATCTTTATATGCAGGCAGTTTCCTCAGCCTGAATAAATCTCTTCTCCCCTTTTCTGCTTTTGAACCCACTCTTCTAATTTAAACCTAAATAGCATTCCCTTAAGGAATTCTACCCTGACCTCCCTCTCTACATCAAGGCCTCCTCAAATTCACTCCCAGCACACCATGCACATACTCTCTGTGGCACTCACCAAAACTGCAACTCTATCTCCACTTGTGTGGTTCTTTAACTTATTGCTGCTTCCTCCTTGGGGGCAGGCACTATGTATGTTTTCTCACACAACGAATTTATAGGACCTATAGTGCCTGGGACATAGTAGGCACCCGGTAGATATTTATGGAATTAATGAAGGGGAAAGGGAGGAAAGACAGATGGATCCATGGACTTGAATGAGCAGGAAAAAATGGTGAAGGGATACAGAAGACTCAGGCTTGTTTAAATAACGCATGTGGAGATGGTAAAGTAGCTATAGGGAATAGAACAGGTCTTCTGGCAACTGGATAGTTTTTCTCTCTTTTCCATTGTTTTTTCTTTAAACAGACAGTTGTAAAGAGAACATTTGTCCTGTAAAGGCCACATTTCTGCTGCCAAGGGCTCTCCTCAGCCACAGGACTACAAGATGCCTGCTCCTGACTCGATGTGCGGTTTGGGTTTATTCTGTCTACACTGTAGAAGGCTACAGAAAGCAAAGGAAGTCCCAACAGAAGGAATTGGAGGGAAGGTAAGGGGTGATTTTCTATGTACTTTATAACTGTGTGAGATGTCCTTATACTATGTACAATATCTTGACGTTTTTAGGGGTGACCTTGTAATTAGTTTTATCATTTGTTTGACTAAGAAAGTCACTTATTTTATAAAGTGAACTCTCAGAAAAAGGACTCTAAACAATGGAGGAAAAGCAAGTCAGTCAGTAGCTTCAAACACCACCACAAATCCTAAGAGGAGGAAATGAACAGTGTGCTGGAGGTTTTGTAGGTCAACACAATTTGTCTACACACATGGTTTAAAGAGGTGAAAAAATTTCCCAAATTAAGTAAGCAACAGAGGTAGAACTATAACCCAGTTTCACGTGACTCCAAAATCCACACTCTTTTTAGTCCACTACTTCAAAGAGTGCGATCAAGAATGAAGCCTAAGTACCCCGATTCTGCAGCACAGTGTCAGAGGAGACAGTACTCTTGTCCACAGCCCACTTTCCTCCCAGAGAGTGTGGGCCGGCCTTACGTACAAGGAACAGAAAGGGATGAGATTCTTTGGTTGTTCTCCTAGGTCTTCCTGTAGACCTCAAGCTTTCAGAGAGTCATAAAACTTCCTTTCCGTGTATACTTTAGAAAACTATGTTTGGACAAAGACTTTGGACATTAAGTTTTAGCTCAGAATGCAATTTTGCTTCCAAGTTATAAATAGAGTATAACTTTTTAATAAAAATGCTGACACAACCTAAAGAATAGTGGTGTAGGACCAAATCTATTGTAGAAACAAACTGATTCTTTCAACAAAGTATTAGCATCTTTAGAAAGAACATATTTATAGGATGTGTTGTTTAATAAGTTGTGGAAATTAAATTATGCAAAAATTTTACTTCACTAAAATGCAATCTAAAATAGCCATCAAGATCAATGAGCATTTTTTTCTAGTAGGTTACAGATTTAGCCGAGCGAGAGTTGAATGGCACTGATTTTTTAATAAGGTGCTTATTCTGAGTTTGTTAAAAATATATGGGTCCGTATATAAAACAATCCAATATTTGTATCCATTTTTCCTCATCATTATAATGGAAGAGTGGTTATTATAAACCTGCTCCTTCTCCACTCACTCCAATCATGGTCAAGTTTAGAGGTTGATAAGCTGCATTGCCGTAATTTTTGTTGCTGAACTCAGTCCATGAATCCAGGCTAGGAGGGGCTGTTTTTATGAGGCAGTCATGGGACCAGGCCAACAGGGCCTCCTTGAGGAGCTGAAACAATTAATGTTCCATATCTGTGTCAGGTGCTGCTATAAGTTTTCTCCAGGCCAAAGTTTGTCCAAACATCTTGTACATTTCCATAGAGGTCTGAGGAAGCTGGAGACTGCTTTAAGAGGTTTGGCATTTACTCCTGCTCTGTATTGGTCATAGGAAGCTGGCTGTAGCTACAGGCATGGCCATGTGGCTGTTTCCCTGTTTGGACTACCTGAGTCTGAATCTAGCAAGGCAAGCCTGAGCAAGGGCAGAGCACAATCAGAAGGGCAGGAAAGAAAGTCAGAGCAGTAAGGAAGTACAAGACAAAGAAAGTTAGAATAGTAAGGAGATACAAGACAGTCTTTAACAAGAATACCTCCATATCCTTTTTTTTTTTTTTTTTTTTTTGTATAATTCAGTCACTTAAACAACATCTCTTTGTTGTTGTTGTTTTTTTCTTGGCTCATCATAAATAATTTGTAATGTACAAAACACACACACACACACAAATATTTTAAAAAGCCTGTAATCATTGCCACTTAATTATTATCTGTTTATATGCTGCATGGCCTTCCACTTAAATAATAAAATTGTGCAATATATTCATCCTTGAATACTGTTGTGGGAAAAGGTCCTTTAGGAGATGTGTGCTGTAAGAGGTTTCCAAGGCAGGACTATTCACTTGGCAGAGTTGTCATTCATGACTCATGTCGGTAGCTGGTCTATGAACAGCCTCCAAAACCCAAACCAAGAGTATTTGATGGTGTCTGTGCTTGTTCCACACTGATCTAAGAACATCAAATAAAAGGGAATAATATGATAGCTAGGGAAATATACCCAGAAGAGTTCATAAGACATTCATTTACTTTCTTTCTACGAAAGGAAGGGAGATTTCAGCATAATTGCACTGGACTTGGAACTCTATAACTAAACCAATCGTATATGTTTCAGAGGCTTTTTAACCACTCAGGGCTGGAACCCTTTCTCCTAAAATACTTTTCAGGAGCTCAAGTAGCCAGCGTAAATACAGCAATGGCTCTGGGTTTAGAAATGACTTTCAAAGATATAAAAATTATAATAGATATCACTGTAAGAACAAAATCAACCCTTTATGCTTCTTAAAAGAATATCAACTAATTTCAACATTCCAACTCCATTCTTTTTTATCACATCTTACACTTTCTGAGGTAAGGTGAATGCAGCCAAGCTGTCAGATAGCTTATTGCTAAAATGCCATTGTGGGACAAACACAGGTCTTAAACTGTAACATCTTCAGTTCTCTAGTGTTGATAATAAAAATTAATAGTAACAGAATTAGCATGTGTAGAGGACATCCTATATGTCAGGCACTTGATTGAGGTATATTTTGTCTTTAATTCGGAAAGTGACCTTGCAAGACTGGTAGCTATGTATTATTATTATTTCACAAATGAGGAAAGTGAGCCAAAGAGATGTCAAAAGGCTTACTCAAGTTCATATGGCTAGTGAGAGAAAGGAAATCTCAACAAGTTCTGGCCCCGAAACTCATGCCTCTACCACTTTACAACACTCCCTCCTTAAGCAATGAGTGAAAAGTTAAGTGGGAAGAATGTCCCCACCTCCCACCCCTGCATTAAAATGCCCACGTGATACCAATACACATCAGTGTCTCACAGTTGTTAAAATCAAGGACAGCGCAAAACCCAAGGCAAATCTCCTTTTATAAATCACCAGCGCTTTCTGTGCTGCAGTCAGTCCCTTGCCCTCCCTCAAGGTCACCTTTGTCCACCACAAACTCAAACCACTATCTCAGTTGCTCACATTGGAGAAGAGAGGAATTCACTACCCTGAAAGTTTGTACAAGCTGATATCTGCCAGCTGTTTGCTCATCACTCAGAACCATCAGAGAAACAGGTGTCCACAAACATGAATCGACTAAAGAATTCAAGTTTATCCTTTAAAGTATAATGTGTTTTGTATTCTGAACTTAATAAGATTTGCAATATTTTAGTAGCCATAGTTAGATGTCACAAAGGTGATTTTTCTCCAAAAAAAATTTTGAACATAATTTTAGCTTTTTATGTGTTGACTTATGGTCAACATTAATGAACATCAGTTAAGATAGTAAGTTGTCCATCTCTTATCCTTTGAGGCGACCTGGAGGGACCTGGAGAGTATTATCCTAAGTGAAACAAGCCAAGCAGAGAAAGACAAATATCACATGATCTCACTTATTTGTGGAATATAATGAACATAACAGTCTGAGTAACAAGGTAGACCCAGAGACGTGGAAGTAGGGTACAGATTGACAACCTTCAGGAGAGGGGGTGTGGGGGGGAGGGAAGAGATAAAGCACAGAACTTATATGCATGTACACATAGCCGATGGACATGGACAACAAAGCTGGGGACGGGGTGGGGAGGATGGGGAGGAGGGTGTCAATAGGGGGAAAAAAGGAGAAACTTCTGTAACAAAAATAAATTAATAAATAAATAAATGAATTAATTAAAAAAAAAAAGATAGTGAGTTGTAACGTACCAGTGCCCTGGCACTGAACTACCTCATAGAGTATAAAGGCCTATGCTTGTTTTCATTTATTTATTTGTGTGTTTGTTTGTTAATCCTCACCCAAGGATATTTTTTTCCACTGGTTTTTAGAGAAAGTGGATGAGAGGGATGGGGAAAGAGTGAGAAAGAAACATTGACACATTATTTAGTTCCCTCCCACATGTGCCCAGGACCAGACCTGGGCCAGGGGTCAAACTTGCAACCCAGGTACATGCCCTTAACAGGGAGTCAAATTTAAGACCCTTTAGTGTTGGCCAACACTCTCACCACTGAGCAACACTGGCCAGGGCAGGACTTGAGCTTGTTTTCACTGTTTCTTTCTCCACTGTCAGCTGCCACTCCCCATGGCTGCTAATATACCAGGCTTTAGTCATGTCTTCTATTGAATTCCAGCACTCTTGCTCTAATTGTCTGGATCTTCCAGTGGATTAGGTAATAAGTAGCCATAATTATTAGACATTTATCTAAATAGGCTTAGAAATAAGGTATCATCGATCTCTCATGTTCAAATACATGTGCTGAGAAATACTAAGAAGCTCACAGTGAGTTAATACAATGGGTAGATACTCTGTATATTAGTTGTGACCATAAATATTTAGTCCACGTCAACATCAGTTTTCTTTCTAGATGATTCTCACTTTATACTACATATTAAAGTTGCTGAATACTAAATACATAAAGTGTGGTTCAGTAAATATAGCTGAAGCTCCTTTAAATCGCTGTCAGAACAAATGTTCAATTCTTCCAGGGATTTTTCTGGACACAGAGACAAAGCCTTTGTATTGGAAAATTCATCAATCCACCAAAGTATTCTCAATAATTTACAAATTATTGAATCACCGTATTCTATATTAGTATCCCCCTACAAACCTGTGAAAAATAATGCTGCAGCTTATAGCTCTGCCATGGAACAATTCCAAAGAGTACAGTTCATATTCAATTCATGTAGCAAGTGATGAAACCACGAAGATGTAAGATAGAGCCTAGCAACCCTCTTAAGGAAGTCCACTTTTAAAATCCTTCTAAATCTAAATGGAAGGACATAATTTCTAAAAAGTCAAGTTTTCGACTCTCTTTACATAGTGATTTTCTACATTGCCTTCTTTTCCAAATAAATCAGATAAGATTGGCGATCCTGACAGTTCTTTGAAAGAAGACCTTCAAATGTGCTACCATGGCTGCCAAGAAGTTGTCCAACATTGTAATGCATAGAATGCAGGTGGCACCTTCCATGACACAAGGCACAGCTACTAAAAAACCAGTTTCTTCTGAATTATTTTCCAAAGCAAACTTAAAAGCATTAGTTTACTCAGGAGAGATGATAAATCATTTCAGAAACAGGACCAGATTAGTTACCCAGAATTTACTAAAAAGCTATGAGAACTAATAACTTCAGCAAGGCTTCAGGATAAAGGTCACTACACAAAAATGGACTGTATTTCCATACATTATCAATGACCAATTCAAAAATAAAATGAGAAAAATCACCCAATTTATAATACCATAAAAAATTATTTTAATGCTTAGGAATAAATTTAACTAAAGAAATACAAAACTTATACTCTGAAAACTATAAAATATTGTTGAAAAAGTTAAAGGAGACCTAAATAAATGGAAAGACATTTATGGAATCAGAAAGTTTAAAATTGTTAAAATGGTATCATTCCCCAAATTCATGTAAAGATTCAATGCATTCTCTATCAAAATCCCAGCTGGTCTTTTAGGGGAAACTGATAAACTGATCCTGGAGTTCATTTAAAAATGCAAGGGACCCGGAAGAGCCAAAACAATCTTCAAAAAGAACATAGCTGAGTACTCACATTTCTTGATTTCAAACTTATTACAAAGCTACAATAATCAAGACAGTGTGGTACTGGCCTAGGATAGCCATACAGCTTAATGGAAGTAGAACTGGATCCACAAACAAACTCTTACATTCTTAAATATGACACCAAAAGCACAAGTAACCAAAAAAAAATTAAAATAAACTGAACTTCATCAAAATTTAAAATTTTTGTGCTTCAAATGGCACTATCCAAAAGTAAAAATACAATCCACAGAATGGTACAAAATATTTGCAAATTATATATCAAATAAGGGATTAGTATCAAGAACATATAAAGAACTACACAACTCAAATATTAAAGACCCCTCAAATTAAAATAGGTAAAGAATCTAAATATTTACTCATGGAAGATAAGTAAATAGGTAATAAGTACATGAAAATATGTTCTTCATCACTAATAAATAGGGAATTGCAAATAAAAACCATAAAGAGATACCATTTCATATGCACTAGCATGATTATAATAAAAACAATAATAACAAATGTTGATGAGGATGTGGATAAATTAAAACCCTCATACATTGTTGGTGGAAATGTAAAATAGTACAACTGCTTTACAAAACAGTCTGGAAAGTCCTGAAAAAGTTAAACATGGTGACCATATAACCCAGCAAGTCCTCTCCTAGGTATATATCCAAGCAAATTAAAAACATATGTCCACACAATAACTTGCATGTAAATATTCATAGCAGCATAATCACAATTTTGAAAAAGAGAAAACAACCCAAGTTTCTACCTGCTGGTGAACAGATAAGCAAAATGTTGTAGATCCATACAATGGAGTAGTATTTAGCAAGATAAATTAACGGTGAACACATGCACACTACAACATGGATCAACTTTGAAAGTATTATGCTAAGTGAAAGAAACCAGTCACAAAAGTTTACATTTTGTATAATTCCACTCATAGGAAATGTCTAGAGTAAGAAAATCCATAGAGATGGAAGTGATAAGTGACTGCTAAGGGCTGAAGGGAGAGGGAATGGGGAGTGACTACTCCTGGGTATGTGGTTTCTTTTCCGGTCATGAAAATGTTCTGAAATTGATAGTAGTGATAGTGGCACAATTCTATGAATATACTAAAAGCCACTGATGTGTGCACTTTAAATAGATGAATTATATAGAGTATAAATTATATCAGTAAAGATATGAACAAAAATTATAAAAACACTAGTAGGAAACAAAATACCCCAAATACCCAAAGAAAGAACGTCATAAGGATTTCCATAAATTTTGTGTTCCATCAAATATTGGACTACTTGGCAAAAAAAAAAAAAAAAAAAGGTAGGAAGAAGGAGGTGAATGCTGAGGTCCCAAAATCTGTCAAGTTGAGTAAAGAGGGAATTCTAGGGAAATATGAAAAGGTACATAAAGAGGATGCTGGGGACACAACATAAACTTTGCTGACTTCAGTTTTCCTGTGGACCTATCTTTTGCTCCCAGATGGTAACCTCCTGTTCCTCCATTTAGCTTCTCAGATCTTGCTAGCAACCCCAGAGCTTGCAACCTTCACCTCTTTGTCCGGGGCATGTGAGGGGCATATTTACATGTATCTACTCCACACTCTGTGCAATGTTTGTATGAACTAGGAATGTCCTTTCACCTCTTCCATGAACCAATTAGCCCCCTTATCCAATAAATACTGTAGGTCCCCTTTCTGGGCATGTTTCAAAAATCAGTGTAACAAAATTATCTGACATTTAGTATTGTAGTTCCCAGCTCCTCCTTCAAACCTAGAGAAGAAACTGGTATAAATCCAAAGTACCTAAAGAGCCAGAAGAGAGGGAGGGGGGGGGAATTAATGCATCCTATGTCAATCTAATCTTCCTCATACTTTTTCTCGATTTTAAAGTCTGTGGCAAAATTGGAATCAGAGCCATTCCATAGAGCTCAAATTTCTTAAAGTGTTTTGTGATTTTTCTGAGATAACTTCCCCAATGGATTCTTTCCTAAACCTCATGGCTACCACACATATAGCCAGATGCACTCCCAGGGTAGACCAATTTAAGGTCCTGTACTCTGCAATTTTCCATAATTCTCCTAAAATTGTGATCATCTGATAATGTCCTGACTTTTCATTCTATAATGGGACTGCTGATGGTGTGAAAACCTTGCCCTAAAAAATAAAAATCGTATCTAGTCTTTGGAAAGGCAGTACGCATCAAAGCCATCCTGGGTGTAATTTCCCAGCAGCAGAGTTAGCCCAGGGGATGCCGTGCTCACAGGAACTCCGGAAACACCCAAAGAGCAGACACAACATTATTTATTTTATGACTGGGTAAGATGTTTCTAAGTGTAATGGCCTGGGTGTTTATGTAAGCTGTATACAAAATGAGGTCACACAATGACATGTAGAGGGAAAAAATGAAGGAAGAGCTATCCCACTCCACCCCCCAAATAAGGAAGGAAAAACAGCCTTTAGGACTATTGCAGAACAGCTTATGTACATGCATTAATGGGTTTCAATTAGAGTGGATGATCATGACTGTGGTCATGTGAGGAGATCTGGGAGAACATGCTGAAACAATTAAAGCTGTAAAAGAACATCTCCTCTGGTTTCTTTGAGGAGCATCTGTTTTTATTGATTTTCCACACACACACACACAAAAAGAAAAATTACTTTCATAATCTAGAAAGACAGGAAAATGTTATTTTTTTTTTTTTAAATGAGAAGGTGTACCCAGGCCCATTCCTCGAAAACGGCCTTGTGTTACTCAGAATACAGACATCTTTTGTTAATATGATATTCTTATGTCACCAGTTCCCTCTGCCTGTCGGAGAGCAAAGTCTTTCTTTTTAAGAGCTTCAATATTTCTGCTTTTAAAGTCTTAAAGAGTCATTGTACATTAACTCCTGGAACTGTTTCCTATCCCAGCCTGAATCCCTTTCTGAGGACAGGGCCCTCATAAATAAATTGCCCTACATTAACAAGTGATTGCTGGTTTCTGTGTTACGTTCTGCTTCACCAGTTCTTCATGCCCCAGCCACTTCTTTCTGGAATAACATTTTCCCTTTCTTTCCTCTTAAGATTTATCCAGCAATTGCTATCTCCAGGAGCTATGTTAACACAAGCTATGAATAATTATCCTGTTGCATGCATAAACTCAGCGAGATTAAGTAAACTGTGCAAGCTCATACAGTTAGTAAGTGGCAGACTTCATATATTAATGCAAATCTTATTTAATTCTAAAGATTATATACTTAACTATTACCAAATGGTGCATCTTCTGTCTTCCAAAATCCATCTTGAGATAACTCTACATTCCGAACATGTATAGTTTTATGTATAAACCATCATTAAAACATATATTACACAGCATGATTATTTATATGTATTATTTTCTGCATACCTTAAGCAATACAAGTGTCAGTTATAATTTATAGAATGCGCTTAATCAATGTTTCTTGAATGAGTAAATGAGAGTTGATATATTCAGAGTGCAATGTTCTATTGTGCTAATGCTTACATGATCTTTGAAAATATTTCACCCACATATATATTTGTGGATGAATATTATGTAACAATAGAGATATATAGGTACAACAATATTCATGATACCTTTCATAAGAGCAAGGATTTAATTTTCAACTTAGCTTTTAGAAACTCCTTTCATAGCATTTTTTTTTTTTAATTTCCAGCCAAGGGGTATGTGGCCATGCAAGGAAACAAAGCAATTTTTTTTTTAAATGTATTTATCTATCATATATAGAATCAATAAAATCACCCCTGACAGCCATTTTTAAGTACTGCCCAGTAACTAAGGATTGTGTTTGGGGTGATCCTCAAAATGATCAAATCCATATACAGGCTATTGCCATACCGATGTTCTAGAGACATGCTCTGAAATGCAGCAGCCACTCAAGCCTCCTGCAGCTGGTCAAGTCTAAGGTTCTTTATTTCCAGGTGCCAGAACTAACTCTTAGCCTAGTCTGCTCCAGAGCCCCAGAATCTTCACCTGAGCCCCAGAATCTGTGGATCTCTTCTCATTTATTTACAAGTGGCAGAGGTTACAGTAACTACTTTTTGTATGATCATTTTCATGATCATACAAACTAACGAGGCATACAACCCCATTTGATTTAACGTGTAGAGGTAACGAAGGGTATCATTCTAGGGCTTAAATAGCCATGGAAGGAGAGATCAATAAACAATAAAACTGTCACATTTCTCACTAGGAAAAATATTTTATTTGTACCTAGTCAGGAAGTAACATTATGCCCATGATTTGTATAATTACTGGGGGTAAAATTTCTATTCAGTTTAAACCCTAATCTGTGCATTATAGTTCTGGCTGAAAGGAAAAGTCTTTAAAAATACCTCTTGGTTTCATTATGGGTATGGAGTGTCAGAAAAAAAAAAAAAAAAAAAGCATCCAGAGGAGACTGAGCAAATAGTAATAGAAGCCATTTTCAAAGTCATTATTTAACTGGTGACAGGCATTTGCAAAGCAATTTGGAGAAAGAGCCTTCTTAAAAAAACCAACGATAAAAGCTCTGCACTTAAAATGAACCAGGGGCAAATGCATACACAAAGACCAAGCCTTTTTTGACAAAGTAATAAAGCCCAATTATAAAGATACAATCATTTTGGAACATAACACCAAGGAACTAGAATAGGGCACTGGGGAAAGGAATGTAGGAAAGAATCAACCGAACTTGAAAAATGCACAAAGATAACAAAGTCTATCCATTTATTATGAATGTAAGTATGTATTAATTTATTTATAACCTGCTTCAGTCCATGGATAATTTGAGACAGATAAGACATTCTCTTAAACACATGAGGCTAAGATATTCTCTATTTCCTGAGATAAGAAAAAAAATGGAACTTAATACCAGAACTACTTTATACATTATATGTTGCTTTTTGTTATATAAATATGTGTATGCTAAATATATAGTTATCTACACATATTTTTCATTTTATTATGTGAATTAAGTTATTACCAAATTATTCTTTGGTCATTTTTTATGTACCTAAGCATTGTATATAATCATATATTTGAGATAAATATACTATTATAAATGATCAAAATCCCAGTGTTTCAAAGGGCTTTTTTCTGTCTGAGACAAGTACTCATTACATCAGCTCTAGTGAGAGTTCAATAAACAGGGCTAACTAGGGATATTGGTTAAGGGGTTTCTCTTTTCTCTTTGGTTGCAAATAAATCAAAGAGTATCTCAAACAAACAAAATAAAACAAAACAGAATCTGGATAACAAGAAAAAAAGTAACTTATTGATTATCAGCAGGTTATTGTAACCTTTTCACAAAACCAAAGAGAGATTTGAGTAAACAAAACCTCAGAAGGTTGAAAATAGGGCAGTTCCAGGGATCTCAACAACTAAAGTTCACAGAATTTTTCCAAATTATTGTCATTCATGTGATTCCATACTGATGACTTCTAGTTTAGAATCTCTCTAGGTCACATTTCAAATTCCCGTGAGAAAGAATCCAGCTGGCCCAGCTGAGATCAGACCCACTCCTGATCAGTCAGTCAAGGCCAGAGGCAGATTCCTACCAAAACATGGCCACTGGGAGCCTTCCTCTTTGGATCGGGGTTATTCAGAGAGAAAGCAGAATCATTATGGGTGTGCAGCTCCTCCAGAATGTGTCTGCCCCACTTGGAGATGTAATTACTAGTAAGAAAATAGCAAAGGAAAACTATGCAACCAGATGCTCCCAATTCCATGGCAGAAGCAAGCGAAAGATCTAGTTTCTGATGCTCTCACCTGACCACACAACTGAGAATTCGACTTTCATGTTGGCATTTCTGACTTGTGATCTTCAGGAAGGGTCTTAAATGTAGCCATCTATTTAGTCCTTAATGTCCTACAAGAGGAAGAATTAACCTGGGATTCCTAGATCCTAAAAGGTCCAACTCCAATGTAATAATGAATTAGTTTTAATAATGCAAAACACAAAATTCTGACAATGGATTTGCTTGCAATAAGACTGGACAAAGCTTGGGCTTTCAATGGTGGCTATATGAGTTTGTCTTGGTGACTTTTACAGTAGGACAAATATAAATAATGACAAACTGTACACATTTGCTTTTTATACTTATTAATAAGTTCATCCAATATATACAAATTGCTATGGAATATGTTGGCCAAATACACTCTGCCTAACAACTCAAGTCTTCTTGCAATATTTCTAATATAAAAACAGTTAAACACTTTAGCTCTACAAATTAACTCAAAGATCAGTTGAGATCTTGTTATGTTTACTTATACATTTAAAACTTTGCTAGTAAATGAACTTATTTAGCCAAATAACAGACACCACTTTAAACAAACAAAAAGGCAAAAAACTGGACTAAGTAACTAAAATGCCAAATTTCTTTTATTTAGGTCTGAAATGATCACTGCAGCTACTAATCAGAAATTCTTATTGGTGCTACACATGGATGTGTTTGATAAAATGGTAACAATATCTTACCTTTGTAGCTTCAGAAACTGGCACAATACCTTACACAGCTGAATTAAATTACTAAATTGTATCTAGTTTGAAAATACAACTCCTCAAAACACATGTTCAAAAGGACCCTTGAAGATAAGAAATGGAAACCACACCCTAAAAAGGTAAAATAGTATAATTATTCCTCTTCACCAAGAAATGTGAGATAATTTACTAAAACATACTAAAAAAAGTAACCAACAGATTGAAGATTCATTCATTGAACCTGCACTGACAGAGCTTTTATCATATACTAGGGATTTACCTAGAGGTAGGTATACTAGGACCCTGAAGAACATGGTCTATCCTTGGAGAAACAGACATATAAATTAGTGCTTGTGAGATAATATCGGTGATACAGTGAAAGAGTGATTGATGAAGAAATAGAATTATTAATAGTCATCATTTTTCTGGCATCAGCAGACTCCATAAGCATGCACACCCCTCTGACCATCTGCTTACACAAGTGTGACATTTTTATTCTCCAAGTCTCTGGCAAGTCTGGGCTGCCTCCACATTGCAGGTATGCCTCTAAAATTTGACATCATCATCCTCTCTCTTTCATTATAAGCAATCCCACTTTTTCTCCTTTAGAGATGAACAAAAGCATTTCTTTCACACAATCCTGCCGCCCTCGAACACATTCGTAAGTCGCACTATGCTAGTCCATCTGCAACTTTCAGCAGCTTGTACCTCAAAAATAGATGAGGATATTTAAGAAGTTCCATATATCACCTGCAAGGTGAGTCAAATGAGGAGAATGCCCAAAAAGTAACTTTCCAACTTCTTGTCCTCACCACACAAAAATTATTTCACAGCAGGCAAACTGTCGGTTACAATACACACAGTTCCCAGAAGACCCACTGCTATCAGGCACTGCATGTACAAGAGAATACAGTACACATCAGCCGCTTTCTTCGCTTGCTTATGAGTGCCATGTAGCAGAAAGAGTTCATGAAAGGAGAATTAAGGGGCCTGGGATCCATTCCCAGCTTTATAATTGACTCACCACTCTTACTTCCTTTGCATTTAAATCTCCCATTTGTAATACAGAAATTATGACATAATACCTGTTTGTTTCTAAGGCACTTGAAAAACCTTTGATGGAAGATTTCAAACACATGCAGAGACCATTATTATACTAGGAAGACTTGAAAATTATAAATCCGAGTACTCATCGCTATTAAAAGTCAACACAACAATGACAAAAAGGAAAACATTTTTTCCCCAAGGCATCTAAAATCAAGTATTATTGAATATGCAGCTATTGAGAAAAATACACATGCAAATATATTCATTTTAATGACTCTCCAAATCTAAATCATCTATAACTCATAACCCATTTAGATAAATTCTATACAAGTTACCCCAACTCCCCCCCTCCCCACACACACACACACAAAAAAAGCATGGACTCCCTAATCAAAGGTATTTCTTTCTTATAAAGCAGAGGTTTCTGAAAGGACACTTTTTCTCCTTTCAAAAGGTTTACTCTACCCTAGAATTGCAGAGAATGTTCTAGCTCATTCCACTAAGATTGCTTCAATATATAGAAATCATTCCCCTTCAATCTGGCCAATCTTGAAATAATCAAATAATCAAACTTACAGTACAGTGATGGACAGGCATCCAAGCAGGGGCTTCCACTGAACAATTCTGGGCTGGGCATTTGCCTTGGTTTTGCTGCAAATAAAGAAAAAGATGCTATGTTCTATATATCATATGCTGTAATATATACTAGTTTATCTGTATATTATCAATGTGTTTATTACTATATTTACAGGTATAGGGGAAGACTTTGATAAATTTTTTTGGTGTAGTGTTGCAGAAAACTACGTGTGTAATTTCTGCTCTTATAAAGGTATAAGAAATTATTCTACACTCTTTTTAAAAAAACATTTTTATTGATTGATTTTAGAGAAAGAGGAAAGGGGAGGGGAGAAAGAAACAGAAATATCAATTTGTTGTTCCACCCATTCACTCACTAGATGATGCTTGTGCCCTGACCAGGGATCAAACCAGCAACCTTGGTGTTTTGGGACAAGCCCTAACCAACTGAGCTAACCGGCCAGGGCCTATCCTTTGCTTTTTGTATTACTCTAAGGACTAGGATTTTTACAATAGGCTTTCTCAGCAGATGGGCTTTCGGGCCTTACAGGGAACCATCTGCGAACACTCCTAACCCAGGAGTAGAACTGGTCTCCTCTCCTCTAGACTCCCAGACAACAGTGATACCTGCTGGATGCCTGTGAGATCAGGAGTCAAGGTACAGAAGACTTGTTTGCTTGTCTCCCCTTCTAAGACTGTGAGCTAGTGGTGATGGTTTTCTCTAGGGCATTTCACAGAACCCAGAACAGAGAGCTGTACAACATAGATCTTAGAGGCCTTTCTTGTTACATTAGAAACTGAGGTGCAAAGAAATGAAACAAGGAACACAGAGGTTTGACATTCTAAGGCATTTGCCAGGAACTTCATTTTACATAAGAATTTTATCTCTGGCTAACCTATTATTTTGTTGTAGCACCTATAAATTCACGCTAATTGGCCTTTTAGAAAAAAATAAAGTGCTTCCTTTTAACCAGCAATACTGCTCCCTACTTGTAATAACAAGAACTATCAGTGCTAAAAGGAAAGCAGGTGATTCTAATAAAAACATTGTTTTTATCTTTATTATACACTCAATTATAATATAGACATAGTAATAACAGTGTCAATAATAATAATAATAGAAATCACAGCTACAATTTATTGAGCTACTAAGAATGCTAGACATTGTTCTGGACCCGTTACATTATCACTAGTTGTCACAACAAATAGGGCTATAAGTATTATTAGGCCCTTTGTACAGGAGAGAAAACTGAGGCTCAGAGAGGGCAAACAACTTGCCTAAAAGTTACCCTACAAGAAGAGAGCATGGCAGGGATTTCAGCAAGAACCTGGCTGACCCTGCTGCCCAAGCCAGCACCCTCTGTGAGAGGCTGCCTTGGTAGTTTTCATTTTCTATCTGTTTAATCAGGCTTGAGATATGTCATAAACTAATATGATTCCATCATATCAATGAGCCTAACATTTATGACTTAAGTGGAGTAAAATATTGAATTTAGTACTTGTGCTTAGACTTCCTTTTTTGTGATTTATAAGTTGTTTAGAGTAACCTTTATTTAGATGATTTATTATTAAGGCATCACTAAACTCTGAAGTGTAGTTTGAGTGATTATTGACAAAGTAACCATAAAAATACACTTAGATCATCAATCTGTAAGCTCAGTTTTCTTGTTTAAATCAAAATATGACAGCAGGGTACTTGAGGTGCACTGGACTGGTATGAGATGGCCACAGTTCAGGCTAAGCTCAAGCACGTGCTTGCCTCCATGAAATACTCTGGGTCTTGGTACCACATCTGTAAACTAGTGTATGCTGCCCAATTCACAGGAAGGTTATTAGGTGATAGATACAGATTCGCTCAGATCACTACCATGATTTGCAACAATGACACCAATGAGAACACACAAAGGAACAATTTTATTTTCCTTTTCTGAGACTTAACTCTGATACATAAATTTATCTACATGTCATGTTAAGCCTTTTGGATTTGAAAGTATTAAAATTCCATTTATTATTATTTCTAAACCTGAGAATTGATACCAAACAATGTTAACAGTAAAGAATGTCTCCTGCCCTGGCCAATTTGGCGCAGCAGTTAGAGCATTGGCCCGCGGTCCTGAGAGACGCAGGTTTGGTTCCTGTTAAGGGCACGTACCTCGGTTGCAGTTTGCCCCCGCCCTGATTGGGGTTGTGTGAGTGGCAACCACTCGATGTGTCTCTCTCACATCGATGTTTTGCTCTCTCTCTTTCTCCCTCTCTCCCTCTCGCTCTATCTGAAGATGAATGCAAAAGTGTCCTTGGAAGAGGATAAAAAAAGAATGCCTCCTTTTACCTCGCCGGGTGGCTCAGTTGGTTGGACTGTTGTCCCATACACTAGCATTGTAGATTTGATTTCTAGTTGGAGCACATACCTCGGTCGCGGGTTTGATCCCCAGTCAGGGTACATATGGGAGGCAGCCGATCAATGTTTCTCTCTTACATCAATATTTCTCTCTCTCTCTCTCTCCCTTCCTCTCTCACTAAAAGAATATCAATGAAAGAACATATCCTTGGGTGAGGATTAAAAGAAAAAAAAAAAGAAGTCTCCTTTTAATAATTCATAATAATTATTTTTGGTAGTAGTAATAATAAGCTTGTTTTATATCTACATAGCGGATATCTTTATCCACATGGTAAAGAGGCAAAATTTAATAAATAAGTTAGCTGTCCTTGAGTGGAGGAAAATAAGTGTTCCCAAGTGTGATGGGCCCATAAATAAGGACTGTTTGGACTTCTGTGAATGCATAACAGGGAGTAGAGAAAGATGAAAATCTGTGAGTCTTTCTCTCCATTATTTCTGAGTTTGGGATGCTAAGGCCTTCCCCAAAGTGGATCAAGCAGATTAACAATATTACACAGGGCAGATACATGAAAAGGCCTACTGAAGACAGATGCAGTATGAACACAACTTATTTTTTCATCCATAGTGTGTGACTAAAAAAAAGCAAGATAGAAATAGAAGTTAGGATCTTGGATTTCAGTAAAGTGTCCCCATTCACCTATTTGTGAAGTTTGGGGAAAGTTACTTTAACACTTTAAACCTCAGTTTTCTCATGTATAAAATAAGAGAGTTTTATTAGACCCACAATTCAATGTGGGGAGGAGGTATCAAATATGCACATAGATCTTTTTCCAAACTTTATATTCCTCCCAAGAATTTAATATTCTTCCTCCTCCGAAGAGGTGTTCCCTCCAGATATAACTATGAAGAATTTCAACAGGAACTAACACTTGACAAAGAAAACTCTAAAACTTTTATTCTCAACCCCAGAAAATTTGGGAATTTGTTTATCAGAGTCCTATTATCTGTTCAAGTGCTTTAGAGTTTACAAAGTACCTGTATAGATACTTAGTCATTGATTCTGAGAACAAGTTTGTAAATGACAGGGTAAGATTTGATGCATCCAAATAAAAATTTGACCTAAATTTAATTCAAAATAGCTTGTTCTTCTAAGAGAGAGAATTGGGAAGTTCTGTTGTTTTGTTCACAGTAAAATGATTCTCATAATCATAGGGTTTTTTTCTGGGTTGATAAGTGTTGCATAATAGTACTGTACACATATTCATTCATTTATTTATCCATTCATTCATTTATCAAACATGTATTACACAGAGGTTACCATACTAGGTATATAGAGAGATATAAAATTTAGAGATATAGAGATATAAATAATAATCCTTTCAAAGAGCTCTCAATTTTTTAGGAGATGCGATATAACATGTCACATTTAAAACAGAATTAAATACTAGGACCATTCATTCATTTAGTTGCTCAACAAATATTCTTTAAGAAATTAGTATATGCCAGCTATTATATTAGGAATAAAGATATATCAAGACTCAGTAGCTGTCTAAAAATTTTTATTAGTCTAAGGAAAAAGACAAACTAATAAACATGCAATTATAAAACAATGTTACTGATATATAAAGAAAATGACATGAGCTGATCAAAAAGATCTATCTCACCTATTTTGGGGGCCCGGAGTAAGAGATGAGAAGGGTCACGGAAAACGATGCTGAGGAATAGAAGCCAAGGGCAACAATGTTGAACTCGGGGGAAATCTGGAAGGTGTTAGAGTTTTCCAGGAAAGCTTTCAGGAGGGGAGAGGATGAGCAGGGGCCATCCAGGCCAAAGGTGCACTGTGCACCATCTGACAGTCTGGATCAAGGGAAGCCCTCAGTCCTGGGCCTTGGAAACCTAGGACTGAGGGGAAGGAATGATTCCAGGCTACACAAAAAGCTGACTTCAGTCTTTGCCCTCATTTATCTGTGATTCTCAGTGCATGGACAGGAACAAGCACAGGGTTTGGAACAAATGAGTCCTACCAGGGAGTGGACCTGGGGGGATCTAGACTTGATCCTACAAAAAACACAAGAGGCTCTCCTGAGTTTAGTTTTTGGAAAAGCACTTAAGGTGTCTTTCTCACCTTTTCTGAAACTCAGGTGTTTGACAGATGCAGAAACAGAAGCTAAAACTTGATGCCCAAGAATCAAAAATGAGTGAGTTTTTGCTTGGCAGAACTAAAATGTCACACAGTAATGTGTGCGCAAATGTAAAATACTTTGTGAACTGTAAAATACTTTGTAAGTGTAATGAATAATTAAAGTATTATTATAAACATTAACATAATATTTATAACTCAACTCATTATCAAAATTATTAGAAAACACATTTTGTGACTTGTAGTTCAATATATGTTCCAGTTTAGTGAACTAAGGGAATTTTCAAAAACTTAAAAGAAAAACAACTCCCAGGATGCCTCCAAATCATTGACTGCATAGATATATAGATTAGATATATAATATGTATATACATAGACATATAATGTGTATATAGGTACACATACATACATATATGTTCATGTATACATATGTGTATAAATACTTTTATTTGGACAAATAAAGGTTTTCATTCCAATCAATTGCCTTAATTGCCATAAAGATGTGTAATTTCAGAGTAAGTTGTTAAAGAGAAAGAGAAAATCAAATTTTTCCAGTTGCAAAAGTACAATATAGGTAGAAATATATTCACAAGACGATATATTGGAAGTCCTATCTAAGACATCAAGATGTGTTAAAAATAAGATTTCAAAGGAGGTACTATAATTTTCAAAGGAAGTTACCAAGGACCACTTTCAGGTGTCTGAACCCTTACCTATAATGAGGATATAGAAGGTTTGGATGGGTGGAGATTTATAAAGGGAAAGGATTCTTTGGAGAGGGGGGGTCTCACTTTTCACCTAAGCATAGTGAATGGAGCTTTAATAAGCATACACCCAGAGCTCCATATAAGTGGCTTGAATTTGGGAAGCCAGTATACTGGTTTCTGACTCCCACCTGAAAAGTGTAATGAGTGAGGTAACATGAAAAATTGCTTATTATCAATTATCTCAGACGAGGTGGCTTCACTTGAGCCAGCCTGCACTTTCAGAGTTTGTCAAGGCCAAGGAAACTCCCTAAGACAGTGCCCATGGGAGAAAGAGGTTAAAATCCCACATCCACCATTTATTTCCTAGCTCTGTGACCCTGGGCAAATTGCCTAACCTCTCTTTGCCTCAGTTATGAATATTAAAGAAATTAATACAAATAAAACATTTAGAACTGTTTCTACACACAATCAGCACTATGTGTCAGCTATTTTTCAAATTACTATTATCACATGTCAGGCTCGGAGAGTAAAACGTATAACAATCCCAGTCTAGTAGGAAGTTTCTGTTCTCCATTTTGTACTTCTGTCTCATGCTCCAATTACCAACTAGCAAACGGGGAAGAAGAAAAGAGAAGCCTGCAGTATCCCCTTCCCCGAAAGCAGATGTCCTATCTGGATATCATATAGTAGAGAAGAGAGTCTTTAATCTGGAAAAGTGTTCAGAGTTTTGATTAAAATTTTGTACCAAAACTTTTTTAAATGATATTGATTTTAGAGAGAGAGGAAAACATCGATTTGTTGTTCCACTTATTTGTGCATGCATTGGTTGATTCATGTATGTGTCCTGACCAGAGATTGAACCTGAAACCTTGGCATATTGGGACAACACTCTATCTAACTGAGCTACCTGGCCAGAGCTGGTACTGAAAAATTTTGATTACTAAGACTGTATTTCTGATTTTCAGTGATTGTAGGACTTTTAACTCCTTGCAAATTACTGGCACTTCATAAAAAATCATAGGACTGCTCGAGTGTTTAACGTAGAGAGCAGGGTAGGGATTACTGACACTAAGCCCCAAATAAAGTGGCTTCTATTATGACATCCCATGAGTCCTTCCTGTTCAGTGTATCAATTACAGATGCAAAGCATGCACATGATTAGTGTCAACCTCTTCCATTCAGTTTTGGGCATAATTCCTCAATATACAACTTCATCCATTCCTGGGCTTATCTTTCTACTTCCTTTCTTTTATTTTCTCAGGTTTCAAAGATGTCTAAAATAAGTTGGCCCAATTTGTTTCTAAGGAAATCCTTACTAAGACTGAAGCCATGCTGGGGAGAGATACATTTGCCTCCTCTGTAAATAAAGAAAATGTTGCTGACCCATTCTTCCTGGGATGCTGAGAAGGAGTGTTTTTCAGTGGGATGAGATGATAGTGCTAATTCTTGTTCATGCTTTCCAAAATCTCCTGTGACTTCAGGCCGGCATTTGCCCAGGTTAGCGAGGTGCAATCTGTGGCTAGCTAGGATTAAATACTCTATGTCATTTATGTGTGTGTGTGTGTGTGTGTGTGTGTGTACATATATATATATATATATATATATATATATATATATATATATATATATATATTTCTATTCATCTGGCAACCAGGATTAATTAACTGTGGTAAGTGACACATACTCTAAATCCACAGGCTGGCCACATGGGAGCCACCATTGTAACCTGATATTTTATGGCCTCAGTGGAGAAGAGGGCCCCTGGACTTGGATTCAGAAGGCATTTCCCAGGTGTACAATGAAATAATATTTATTGAGCACCTATTAGATGCCAGGCACTTGACATATGTTATTCATTAACTCCATCATTATATGAACCCTGAAAGGTAGTGGAGGGGAATGTTTAATATCATGGCGATACCCCTGAACCTGGGTTAGAATGCTGGATTTTTTACTTTCTAGATCTGTGGCCTCAGATAAGTTTCTTAGTCCCTGTGAATTGTGGTTTTTCTCCTCTATAAAATGGAGAGATAACACTAGTTTAAAAATTATTATAAGGATTATATAAGATAATACATGTAATATATTTAGCCCAGGGTCCAGAAACACTCTAACAGTAATAAGATAAATATATTTATAATATATAAATATTAATATTCATCTTATTAATCAGGGATTTGTCTCCACCATTTAACTCCTCTAAGCCTATTTTCTCACCTCTGAGTATAAAATAATAATATTTACCTCAAAAGATCACTGTGAAAATGAATTGAGGAAAAAAGCACAAGAAAGTGCTTAGCAAACATCAGGAATTTTAAATCTAAGTTTTAAATGTGAGTTGGAAAGAACGTCTGAAATACCACAGCAGTTTTAAGATGACTAACTTTGGGGGTCAGATAGAGTCTGCTGTCTGGGATCACATACTTGAAATCACGGGTCTGTAAATATTTTTAAGAACTATATTATGGCATTTCAGCATTTTGTGGAAGCATGTCCCAATAGTCCCTGAAGCACTAGAAATCTCCAAAGTTGAATTATTGCTCTGCAGAGGTAGATACAATAGAGTAATTTAAGCCAAGATTTAATACAAGATTTAAAAAGGGTCTTGTAATATACTTAAAATGTCATTAATATTTGCATGCTGTCACTGCACCCTACTGAGATAACAAGATGAGACAAGAGGAATGGACTACACTTGTACTTTTCTCCTTGCAAGAAAGAAACTCTAGACATTATCTACAACTGCAGTCAATGGATATTCTTCACTGGCAGGTCTTATCTATTATATCATAAACTACAAAGTCTTATGGAAACACAGGCAGTGATTTCTAAAATAAGCTACATTTTTCTTCCTGACACACTTTTACATTGGTCTCTAAAAAATAACTCTCTTGAATGAATAGCTAATGAAAAAGATCTAAAATTTCAGGTCCTCAAAATAAGGTCCATTCTTTGAGGAAAGAAATGCCGTTCAGAAACAAGATCAAAGCAATTTATTTCTATTCTCACTGCTACCATAGAGACAAAGAAAAAAAAAAAATCAGTGAAGAGTTTTAGCCAACTTAATTCTTCCCGAAATTTATAATTAACTACATGGGAAAGGACACAATTATCATATTTCCAAAGAATAAAGGATTTAAAAGTTGAGCTTATGATAAGACATAATTACAACCTATTATATATGCAATTCCTATCAATTTGTTCATATAATCTTTTTGAGTTTCAAAAATGCATATACATTGGACAGTATTTCTGAAAAATACACATGAAATCCCATCCATTTAAATGTACACCATTCTCTCTTCTCAGAGGTTTTTCTCAGATATTTAAAATTCTGGCAAAACATAACATTTAAGGAAGGGGGTCAGTTGTTACTATTTTCCTTTGCACTTTATCTTCCTGACACCTATGAATATAAATCTTTGAAAAAATGTTAATCAATGAAAGAACATTCAGGGTTTTGTAGATCAGGGGCCATAGCCAACACCAAGCAATCAGCCAGGAAAAACTAGCAATTAAACCTGTCCTCGATTTAAATAGAACTTCAGATTGCCAAGTAAATACATGTTCATTAATTCAGGACAGTTTTATTTTAAAGGACTAGTAGGAAAGCACTATAGCATGCAAACCTAGGAAATTCATAACAAGCACCAGGGAGGGTTGGTTTATTTTGCTAAAGATATACATTTTTATTTAGGGTGTCTTCAGCAAATAATTTTCAAATATTTTTATCAGCAAAAATATCTAGAGCTCCTCTTCACATATTCCAATTAGAACCATATTTGAAAATGAATAATTTATTTTATTGTGGGATATCATAAAGACAGCACGACAAATTATATGTCTCTTTGTAAAAACATGAAATATGGGAGAGGTAAGTTTTTTTCAAAATTAACACTTCTTGAACTGTGTTTTATGCAACAACCAAAATTCCTTCTGGGATGGATAATAAATGGTATGATTTGTATCTTAAAATTTAACTTTTGGATATTCTTTTCTGTAAATGTGTGTAAGTAGTCTTCAGAGAGAATCTCTATTGCTGACTACATTGCTACTTGGGAAAGTGGTACATTTTTATTATACTGAGGCATGTCTGTCTAGGGTTCTAGAATAATTTTAAGGAAATACTTAAAAGTACTTAAAAATTTTAACTCAGATCTCAACCACAAAAGAACATAACAATCATTCAGGGCCCCTTTTGCAAAGTGCTGGTGTCATCTGTGGTTTGTTGGGCAAATTCTGAGTACTATAGGTTTTTTTAAAGTTTCTTTTGGAGGTTACTTGGGGTAAAACCATTAAATGATATTGATACACTTTGTTCTCTAAAATGTAAAACAATGTAAGGAAAAAAAACAAAGCAGAATTGCTGTGTAGCCACATTCCCTTCAGTTTGTATTCTGAAAGCTGAATGCAATATAATGCAACTTAATGTTTGACGGGGGGACTATTGTTTTTAAAGTATTTCATGACCTAATAATTTAGAATAATAAAGTCATTTTTTAATTAATATACCTTTATACTATATATCTGGTAAATATATTATATATATTATAAAGTCCAATAATTTTCTCCAAACAAGGTTAAGTATTATAATATATGAAATCTCTGAGAGGTTAAATAAACATGAGTTGGCATTTATTCATCAAAATGAAAACCTGATCTGACTGCTTTAGCTTTTGGTTAATAAAATGTGTTATTGACTTATAAGTAGTTTTATACCAGAATTTTAGAAGTTTATTTTTATTTATTTATTTATTTTTTTATCCTCACCCGAGGATATTTTTCCATTTTTTGTACAGATAGAGTGGGAGGGAGAGAGAGGAAGGGAGAGAGAGAGAGAAACATCGACGTGAAGGGTCACATCGAGTGGCTGCCACCCGCACGACCAACCAGAGCCGGGGACAAACTGCAACTGAAGTACGTGCCCTTAGCGGCAACCGAACCCAGGTCTCTCCGGACCGCAGGCCGACGCTCTAACCGCTGAGCCAAACTGGCCAGGGCAGAATTTTAGAAGTTTAAATGATGATCTTTATAAGTTGTTTATGATAGATGTGATCCCAGTTGCCATTTTTCTTGGTATGTGTGAGGACTACTAACTCTTTTAGTCCAGTTCTCTTGTGCTAAAATGACATTTTAAGTATCCTTTCAGGCTCAGCAATTATCACATATAAGTTCACAACTGCCTATCTGTCAATTAAATAGTCTATTCATCAGAGTACAAAGATATCTTTTACAAGTATTTGTTGTAAAATGAATGTTATACACATGTGTGTGAGTGTGTGTGTGTGAGTTGCAGGAAGGAAGCATTTCACCCATTCATTCATTAACTATTAATGCAACATCTATCAAACATCTGGTAAGTGAAAGAATCAATGAACACTTATGGTACACATACTAAGTGGTTGGCTATAAATATAACTAAGAATTTCCCCGCATCTTCAAGAAGTTCACATTCTAGCAAGAGATAGGCACATGTAAAAACTAATTGTACAACTAGATAATAAGCACTTGGAAAAACTGATTGTACAACTAGATTACAGTTATTACGCAGATACATACATGGAGGACATGGAGAATGGAGAATGGCTGGCTCAGTCCAATAGGACAGTATCAATTAAGGTACTTACAGAGAAATCTGCATTTGCGCTGAGTCTTAAAGGGTAAGAAGAAAATTATTAGGTAAGTGTCATGCTGAAGAGTTGAGAAGCATTCTAGCCATAAAGGAAAAACAGGTACATAGAAATGGGAAAATGGAATTCAGATTATTTGGTGAACCAAATATAATTGGGTATAGTTCAAGCTAAGGCATGAAGGGTGGTAGGGTCTGAGATGGAAAGTTAGACAAGAGCCAGAACATAGAGGGCCATATATGTGAGGTTAAACCATGCAAATTTCATCCTGCAGTCCAGTGCTTCTCAAACCTTAGTGTGCAAAATCACCTAGGGATACAAGTCAACTGGGGACTTGATAAAATGAAGGCTCTATCTCAGTAGTTCTAGCTTGGGCCTTGAAATTCTGTATTTCTAACAAGCTCTGAAGGAATGTCATTGCAATGGGTCAACACTTTGAATAATGGAGTAGTAGGGAACAGAAAACACCTGGAGGGTTTTAACCAGAATTGCAATATACAAAAAGTATTCACATATACACTCACATATGTATATATACATACATACGTGTGTGTGTGTGGTTTTTTTTTTTTCCATTTTTTGTTCAAATACAGTGGCAGGGAGAGGGAGGAAGAAGCAGAGAGAGAAATATCGATGTGAAAGGGACACATTGAGTGGCTGCCACCTGCACAACCAACCAGGGCTGGGGACAAACTGCAACCGAGGTACGTGCCCTTAGCGGGAACCGAACCTGGATCTCTCTGGACCTCAGGCCGACGCTCTAACCGCTGAGCCAAACCAGCCAGGGCTGAGTATGTATATTTTTAAAGAAAGGCCCCATCCTATTTAGCAGCATGGAAAATGTATAGGGTTAGAGGATGGGAAAGGTAAGAAGAATTAATAGGAACTGGAACATATTGTGATTTAGAGGAAAATAAGAGTCAAGATCAACTCCCATTTATCTACCATAACAACAGAGATGCTGGCATATGATCCAATGAACATAGAATCAAGCAGGAGAATGATTGATGCTTGGGGGCTCCAGAGAGTGGACGTTTTCCTGGAATTTTGACTTATGTTTACTTCATGGGTAAACAGAATTCTAAATTCTAACCATTTATTCATGTACTGTCAAACCAAATTTTCATGAATCCTGTTGTCCCCTGAAAGGTTGGCTCAAGAACTGAATTACTTAGAAACAAAGAAATGTATACGCACTGGTAGGAATATCAGAATAGCAGGTATTTGGGGGGAGGGTTACTTTCATATGTTTTCAAATCTGGGACTAATTTTGAATGCACACTGAAAGAAAAGGTTGAAATGTTTAGTTTCTTTCTCTCACCAGTAAATACCTATAAACCTAAGAAATGTTCACTAAAACTGAGAAAATCCGCATCATCATGACTGCACAATAAAAATAAAAATGTGTCACTATAGTGGTAACTGGCTAACTGAATCAATGACATCACTATGAAATGTATACTTAAGTGTCAGATTCCCCCAACACCCCCCCCCCAAAGAAAACAGAAGGAAGATGAGGAACAGGAGCATCCAAAGCTATTTAGCGACTGTATGTTACAAAGACGCTATACTGTATATCCTGTACTGCCCCTGCGTGCATCATTTGTACTAACTACTCCCTTTGTCTGCAATGTCCTTCCCCAAGATCTTCACAAAACTGGTTCTATCAAGTTGAACTTTTCAGAGAGGACATCTCCATCCACCCTAAGGTAGCCCTCATCTCCTTTTAGACTCATCCATCCTTCTATGTTCCATTTCTGTGCTTCTTTAATTATAGCAGTTATTGTTATTTAAATTATGGTTACTATCTGCTCACCTATTAAAGGCCAGTCTCATCACCCTGTAATGTAAGTTCTATGAGTGCAGGGCCTTTGTCCAATGTATCCACTGCTGTATCTCCACCGCTTATTACTGGCACATAGTATACACTCAGTAGATATTTGTGGAGGTAATGAATATTGTGTTTAATCTTCACAACAACCCTTTGAAGTGCTTATTATTATTTTATAATAAGGAAACCAAGATTTAGGTTGATTAATTTGGCCCAAACAACAGAACTAATAAATGGCAGAGTTAAGATTCCAGTGACTCCGAAGGCTATGCTTTTGAACACTAGGCTGTGCTGCCACTCTGAGCCAAATTCAGGCTAGATGCCAGCTGCTGTCTAACCACCCAATACTTGATTCCCTGAGGGGCCTCCAACATCTCATGCCAATTTGCCTGGATCACTGTAATTCACATAAAATCAGTTCGGATCCATGTATGTATACAGCTCTCATTTTCTCCACCACGCAGTAATGCTAACAATAATAAAGGAGCCTAGTTTACTCTAGAAGTTCCTCCTTTCAATAATTAGAGTCATTTCTTTCATGTATACAGGATTTTATAGTTTTCAAACACATAAACTAATTTGATTCTATACAATAATCCTATGAAGGAGGTACTGATAAACCAGTATTATTATCCCCATTTCGGACTTGAGAAAAGAAGGCTAAGGAAGAGTAAACTGAATTAACTAAGATTTCTAATATAATAAAGGGCAAATCTTAGTCTATAACTTTATTTTCTGAACCTTGGTCCAACACACATCCCCAAATTGCCTTTGGTGAAATATACATACATGCAATGAGAAAGGTCTCTCAGGCAGCTATAATCATGGGTAATCTGCTCAAAAAAAATCTTATCTGCAAATATTCAGATGAAATAATGGTTAAATTATACAGGGAGTGATTCATTATTTTGTACTTTATAAAGAGAATTATGTGGTTATTTAAATTTTGAGTACAATAAATGTATTTCAGTATTATTTGATTTGCAAAATTTGATTTGTACTTGTTTCCTTTGCAAACCGACATTTGCTTATAAAGTAAGATTTAGCCAAAGGTCTTAGAAGAACCAATCCTCTCAAACTCATAGCTCTTTACAGCACATGTAGCTTTTACTCATAGTGTCAAAAAAAAAGCTAATGTTGTGAATAAAATCCTGGTAATGAGGTTTGGCAGGGAAGACTATTTACTACAGATGTATTAACAGATGACTGGTATGATTCATGTATAAAAAACTACAAATCTACACTAATTTTGAGTGACCCAGGTCCACTGAGATTGGAGCAGGAAGCTTAATGAAAACACCCAGGAAAGGTGACAAGATAGGGATACTGTGAACCCCAATAGAAAACAGTCCATCTACCCCTACAAAGTAATGTACTAAGCACTTTATATTTCTTATCTCACTGAATACAAAAACAAACAAACAAACAAACAAAAAACCCTGTGAGTTAGGTACCATTTTACAAAAGAGAAAACTGTAGTTCAGCAAGAGAAAGGCAAACCCACTACATTTTACTGGACAGGCATAAGAATGGGCAAAAGGACACATGGCAAAAAATCGAAAGAAAGCCCAATTCAGAGAAACACAATGGGTGAGAAGTCAAGACCAGTGTTGGGGTTTGGAACCTGTGTTAATCATAGAGGAAAAAACCTATTTCCTTTAAGATGATATCTCAAGTTCTTGATATTTATGACTAGGTCCCTAATTATCTTTGCATCTTTGTATCTTGCTACTCCCCTTGGACAACTTACATCCCATTCTCTCTCTTCTCTTTTCTCCCTCTTGTCTGTCTGTCTGCCTGTCTGCCTGCCTGTCTATCTATCTATCTATCTATCTATCTATCTATCTATCTATCTATCTATCTATTACATATGGGACTCTGCCGAAAACACTCATCCTGCCCCCACTGTGCACTCCATTCTGCATATCAGCTTAATTCTTACTTCCTCAGAAAACCTTTCCCAGATATTAAACCCCTGCCTACTCTACCACCAAGCCCACCAGATTCTTCAGGTATTCCGGTGCTCTTTCCATAGCACCCTATATTCACCCCCTTATTGGGCATCCCTGTTACTTCTATAATTTGCCTTTTTCTCCAGCAGACTAAAAGTTCCACTAAAACAGATTGTTAATTATATCCCCAACAATGCCTTCCAATATTTCAGGCACATGTTATACATTCCATAAGTACTCGTTAGATAAATGCAATGAATGAATGAATGTGCTGCTTCTACCATGAGAGTGGATGCAAATGTACACATGCATGAATAAATAGCTCTGTCTATGAAGCCTGGGCCCCTTAGGTAAACCATTGGTTGCCTTAGGGATTGGTTTCACTCTTCCACATAAAGCTCTGGTAGAAAATGAAAATCATTCTATCCCACCATATTTCCATGATGTGTCCATTTCTAAGCTAAGACATGCCACTTTTTTTCTATTAAGGTCATAATAAATAACACAGTACTTTTTAGCCTTGATAGAAATATTTTTTAAATGCCCAGCAAAAAATGTTTATTTCCTCTTAGAGATTCTAAGAGATTTTAATTCTTATAAAAGATGGTAGATTAATGGCGGCAAAGAGTGATATCTTATTTATAGAACAGATGTAACATTAAGAACATCAATAAAAGTTTCTTTTATGTGTCTTGTCCACTTTTCATTCGATTTTAAATTTTATTATGCATAATAACCTATTAAACTTATTAAAATTAATAGTATCATCATGCCTTAATTTAAAAAATTACAGCAGTAATTTATCATAACATATTGCAGTTGTTTTTATACATTATATTTTTAACTTCATTATTTTTTATTTTTTTTGTTAACCTCAGCAGAGGATATTTTTTTCATTGATATTTAGAGTGAAAGTGAGGGAGGGGGCAGGAAGAGAGAGAGAGAGAGAAACATTGATGTGAGAGAAACACATTGATTGGTTGCCTTCCGCACGCACCCCAGCCAGGGCCAGGTATCAAACCTGCAACCCAGGTATGTGCCCTTGACAAGGAATCAAACCCAAGACCCTTCAGTGTACAGGCCAATGCTCTAACCACTGAGTCACATTAGCCAGGGCATTTTAAAACTTTTTAAAATGTCAGTACGTCTGGTTAATGGACTTCTGAAACAACACCGATATTTGATTCACACACCATTACAATTTAAGATACTTAGTATACAAGAGTAATTCTATTTGCAGAGGTAATATACTTGAGAATAAAATAACATTAGAGATAGAATAGGTAGAAGCTCAGAGATGCAATGAAATACACTCGTTTCACAGACAAGAACACTGATGCCCAGATGCCTCTTGGTGCCCAAAGTCACAAAATACAGATTCACTTTGATTTTTACAGTTTCATATTACTTCTGTTCTTGTATCAAGTCCCATATGCTATAATACATAATACTTAGGAAGTCCTACACAGCAAAAGAAAAATTTGACTGACTGCTTGTATTTTATTAAGTTTAGCCTAGAATATTCTATCTGCTATCCAAAACTGCTGTCCTTTTGCCAGTTATCTTACAGCCTCCTGTCTCTGCCTTCACATACACTAACATTATTTTACTTGTATTTTAGCTATCAAAATTATTGGGACTATTATCTTTCAATTACTCAAAACATATTTAAGAAATGTTCATTCTGGAAAACAGGTACATTAGTTACTCATCTGGATTTAATCAATATTACTAAGATTATATCATTTTCCTCAGTGACCACACCCAAAACAGGGACAGACTAAAGATGTAAATTGTGAGTTGCTCAATAAATTATCCTATACTGAATTCTTTCCATATGCTAAAAATTGTGCTAAGTACTTTTTATACTTTACCATAGCTCTTACACATAGGTAATATCATATCCTTTTCACAGATGAGGAAACCAAAACTCAGGGAGGTTAAACAATGTATCCAAGTCCTGAACTTACTAAGTGTCAGAATAACAATTTTAAATCCAAGTCTTGCTCTAAAGTAGTGATTTTCAATTGGTGTACCACAGGAATGTTTTAAAACATGTGGCACCTATTTAGTCAGGGGCATGGACTTCTTTTCCCTTAGATTGTAAAATTTTAAAATGACAACAGCAAACACAACAATAGCTCTCTGGTGTGAATGCCCTGTCTTGAATCATAAATATATAGGTCATATAATAGAATTGTATCTTATTGGTTGTGACATAATAAGGTTGTGTCTGATTGGTTAATTCTTGGTAACAGAAATCCTTATATACAAATATAGGCACCTGATTGTTTAAAAGTCATTTTGAAGCAAAAAGCGTAGGTAATTACTATTATTTTCATTTTTGTAAATCAATAAAAATTATACCTATTTTTGTTAGATCAGTCAAAAAATATAATATAGTAATTTTAATAATCAGTTTATGTGTGCCATGAGAGAAAAAGGGTTGAAATCGCTGTTCTAGATTCCTGCTCTTCACACTAAGTAATGCCGCTTCTCTTTCTCAGTAATGACACCTGTGAAAAAAGAACTGAAATTGAAACTGGACAGAAATATTCAAGTAAAAGTGATGACTTAGTCTTTAGTTAAAGTTAATTGTCTGAACATCTGAAAAGACCATGAGACCCATGTGGCAGAAACTCTGTGTATTTGGTGGCTCTGATGAGTTCCTAGCCTAAAAACCTAACCTCAAATCTGAGGGGTTCTGCAAATCAGTCTGACCAGAGTGAAGTCCTTAAAATATTAAGTAATCTGAGTCTTATGGGTGTAATATAGAGTAGGATAATTTCATCAGGAATGTTAGATTCTTTTTTTTTTTAATTTTTTTTTTCTTTATTGACTTTGGAGAAAGAGGAAGGGAGAGAAAGAGAGAGACAGAAACATCGATGAGAGAGAACATCGACTGGCCGCCTCCTGCATGCCCCCATTCAGGACTTGGCCCACAACCTGGACATGTGCCCTGACAGAGAATCGAACCAGCGACCTCTTGGTGCATGGGTCGCTACTCAACCACGGAGCCACACCAGCCGAGCAAGGAGGTTATATTCTTATGAAATGTTTCATAATCATTTCCTTCCTTTTATATGCAGAAAATCTAAGATAATAAAAGCACTTCTTTGTTTATATCTAATAGATGCTTTTATATAGCCACCAGGCAATGCTTTCTCTTGATTTGTTATCATCTCTTATTAATCTTCTAACATTCATTCTTAAGCATGTGGAGCAAAAACATGAAGAGAAATTTATTTCTACAGTGTGTTTAATAGAAGGGAGTAAAAGAATGAGCAGGCATAGGAGGTCATAGGGGTATCCAAGAATATAGCAAGTGTCTTTCATGACAAAGCAGGAAGGAAAGAAGAGCCCAGAGAAAGCATTTATGTGTCCCTGCCACTGCAAACTTTGACAAGGGTGGTGGTCAGCTTTGAAGTTGAGATGTGCCATGGATGAAGTGGAGCCTAGGACAGTTCAGGGTAGTTAGCAATTCCAGTCTCATACAAAGCAAGACCAAGTGTCTCAGCCAGAACTGCTCGAAGGTGGACTCATTGCTGAAGGAGAAAGAAATGGAGGTTAAACTGAGAAAGAATTAAAATTTGCAAGTTGTTGGCAAGTTTTCTGTCAGAGTCCCAGGAAAGTGGAGCAAGGACATCCCAAGAGCACTTGGGAAAAAAGAGTATCAATGGTAGTGTGTGACATGGACAAGATTTGCAATCTGAGGTCCTCCAGGAAGTTTCCTCGCCTATGTGCAGCTTCTAAGTCAGTCATGCATTATTTCCCATTTAAACATTGCAGTATAGCTTTGTGGTAAGTACATTTGTCCTAGAAGAATGACATGCATGCCACCCTAGACATATTCATGAACATAATTACATCAGAAAATTCATGAAATCTCACGTTTGTTTGTCCTGTTGAACTGTATAATTTATATGATAAATCAAAGTACTGAAATAATGACATTTATCACTGAGATAGCATTTAAAGAAGAATAAAATATCTTACCTTTGTATCTGTGATCATTAATATCTTAGTAAGTGGATATAAAGTGCACGTCCTTTTAAAAATTAGATTGTGTTTTCCAAATTGAGGGAACTTAGATTTCAGTGTTGATTTAACTTACTCAATGCAACAGACTTCCAGCTTACAGTTCTACCTTATAATGTCCCATAATTTATTTTTCAAGTACTAATTATGTTTCACGGTATCTGCAATTATCATGATTTTGAAATAAATAATTATGAAACACATGTAGGTCAGATTTGATAGTATTTCCTCAAGAAAAAGAACACCAAATGTAACACCTCAGGAAGAATAAAACATGTTTAAGAGACTATTTCCTTTCCTAGATTACATAAGGAAATACAACGTCCCACTTAGCTTTTTAAAAAAATGTATTTTAATTTATTTCTACTGATTTAACTGGAGAAACTGAATGAGATGCCTGGTAAGTTTTAGAAGTAAAATAAGATATTCATCTTTGAAGCCTGGTCAACTAACCCAACTAGTTTTTAGGTTTCAAATCCATTAATATCAATTGAAGCTGCCATGTGATGCTAGGTCTTATGGGAAGATATTCATTAAGACTTTCTGAAATATAATCTGTTAAAGTAAAATATTTAAGGTCATACTATGGGGAACTTGGTTTGTGGCTTCAAAATTAAATAATCTTTTCTTTAGTAGTGAAAGGAGAGCACAGTGGAAAATCTACACTTAATGAGCCTCATGCACTAAGCTACTGATTTTGTCATGTTTAATGGGTGTCCAATCAATGTGAGATCCTAAAAGATATATCTTAAATGAACTCAAAAGTGTACTTACAAGCAAAACGAAAGGGGAGTTGTTGTTTTTTTTCGAAAAATAATAGTAATTTCTATTCAGATAACCATTGTTTATGAAATTTAAATACATTATTTAGAGTTGACACTAAATACAACAGAATGTGTTTGGAATTGCTAGCTATTTTCAGTAAACCCATAAAACTATTACCTACTGATTTTATTCCACTCCTAGTTTCACTTCTAGTTCTGATCATGCAAATCTTTAATTTGTTCCTAATCAAAAGAGAGAGAATCAGTTCAACATTAAATACGGTTTGATTGTTTCAAACCAGGACTAAAGATTTTTTTTTCCTTTTGAAAAATTACTAAAATGCAGAATATCAGAATTCTCCAATCAGAAACAATATGTCAAACCACAGTAAAGCTGATTGGCTTCTTCAAGCATAGAAGATATGGTTTTTAAATGAAAAGCTAATTACTATACTCAGAAAGACTACCCTGACATGTTATGTTAAAATTATGTGTAAGCCACGCTACTACTATAGATATATTAATATTGAGCTATAAACAAATGCAAAAGCAAATCCTACCCTAAAACCACAGGCAAATTCTCCTTCTATTTGCACAGATACACAATATCACTTTAAGAAGTTGAAATCAAATAAAGACAGGACCACCCTCAGACCCTCCTGGGGAACAAAATGCCCAGCAAAGTAAATTATACTAATTATTGTATCCCATGAACTGGCAGCACCTATCAGAGCTGTTTAATTACAGGACCAGAATAATAATAGGAAAATGCTGCACATAACAACAGCCCTGATTCCTAGCCTACCTTTGTGGTGACAATGCACAGGCAATCCATCCTGGATCCCTACACAGGACTCAGTACATGGAAATCACACCAGCAAATCAGTCAAGGTGAGAAAAGCCTTTTGGTAAATAGCACACAGAGAAGCAGAGCCGGGATTCAGCAGGACGGCTTTTCCAAGGGGGCCCCTCATGGGAAAGTCGAGCCCTCCTCCAAACAGCTCAAGGCAAGCAGGATTCTCCTAGGCACCGGAAAATCCCCTAGAAATCAGCTCCCGCAAAACTTCCAGGTGGCTTGCTGGGCTCGGTGGCTGCATGGTCTTTTAGCGAATTCCGTGGTCAGAACAAGCCTCCGGTGCGTGCCTCGCACCGCTCTATCGTGGTGGTGAGGGTTACACTGAGCACCAGAGAATCACATTTCAGCTCTCCTTCTTGTTTCTGAATTCCGATCTGCTGCTTCAGTATACACATAAGATCTCCCGTGCCAAAGTCCCCCCCTTTGCTGCCTTCCTCTTTCCTACTAACTCCGAGGACGCACAACATAAAAAACTACCCGGCCCATCTATCAAAGGGCTGTCTTTCAGCGGCCAGAACAGCGGCTTGGGGTACTAAAAAGCTATTTGTTATGAGCATGATTCCCGGGAGTCTAAATGACTGGAAAGATAGGGCTGAAAAGCTGAGGTGCATGCAGTGCTGCGTACATCACGTCTCAACTCACTCGCAATTACAAAGGCAGCTTCTTACAAATGACTAACAGCTGGATAAGAGAAATCGGGCCAGGTCCTTTCATTAAAAAAACAAAAACAAAAAACCTGTGCATTTGGAGGTTGAACTTAGAAAACGTTAGCTTTCTTCTTTTATTTGGTTGGTACCTATTTGTGTGGTCTGTGACACATGCAAATACACAACCCACCTGAATATACAGACAAAAAAGTATCTTATAAAATTAGGATGGGAAAAGGTTCCAAAGTGTTTACAAAAGTTCCACGTTCAGAGAGACAAAAACATGAGTTCTTTCCCAAACTTTTCTCTCCTCACTGGCTGCCTGCAGGCACTTCCTACGTGGGCAGAGCGCTGTGTTCCCTCTGCAGCATTTCACCAGCCAAACCATTAACCTTCCCCCTTCCCTCAAACCCCTCCCTTCCTTCCAGTGAAATCGCTACATGAACTGCCTTGGAGGGTCTTGACAAGCATCACTCTAGTTAATAAAATACTTTTTTTGTCATCGTTTTAGACATACAGGCAGAGACAGACTAAAACAGAAACATAGAAATGAGGGTGCAGAGAGAGGGAGGATGAGACAGAGAGAAAGTGAATGACAGGATGAAAAGCACTGCCTGACCAATACAAATGGAAAATCAGTTGCTCATTTTCACTAGGAAGAAAATAGTCAAGTGGACCACTGTCAACATCAAGAAGAAATGTCCACCCTGGCCAGGTAGCTCAGTTGGTTAGAGTGTCGTCCTGACACACCAAAGTTGCGGATTTGATCTCGGGTTAGAACACATATAAGGACCAACCAATGGATGCATAAATAAGTGGAACAAGAAATGGATCTCTCTCCAATCAACAAATAAAGATGAATAATTTTTTTTTTTAAGAAGAAATGTCCAGGGACCCATACATTGTGTTAGCTCTTTAAGATTCCAGCAGAAAAATAAAAAATTTTTAAAGCCTGACTGGTGTGGCTCAGTGGTTGATTCAATTCTGGGTCAGGACACATGCCCAGGTTGTGGGCCCAGCTCCCAGTGGCGGGGGAGGTGAGGTGGTGGTGAGGGGTGGCATGCAGGAGATGGACAATCAATGTTCTCACTCATTGATGTTTCTATCTTTCTCTAAAATCAGTAAAGAAAAAAATTAAGATTTCAGTAGAACCATTCCCCATCCAAAGTATTTTCTACAATAAACAATTTTTTTTAAAAGGAGAAATATGTAAAACTCTTTTACTTTATCTAGGTTCTAACCTCAATGTCCTCTTGATTGCTAAGTGGATGAGTGTCTCAGCAACTGACATAGCATTGTTTTACCACAATAAGAGCTCTATTCCTAAAGATTTAAAAATAAAAGCATTCATAGAAAATCAAATATGTGCTCAAAGGAGAAAAAAAATTGTTCAAAAATTATTTATAGATGAAACATAATTTCCTCTTGTCTGTTATCCTACTGGTATAATAAACTTCAGATAATTTTCAAGTTAAGCAACACAAATAAAACCCATGCTCTGGTCCATTTAATTAGGTGACTGTCTTGTGGTTCTGCACTCTGAAAAGGTAAGAGAAGCATCACCTTTCCTGTTCACCTCCTTATTTATTATATATCACAATAATTTAATTAAATATTTTCTAAGCTTGTCTCAGAGTAGGGTAAATCATGTCGTTGAATATTTCAAGGCATCAGAATACATCTTGGACACAGTCAAAGCATCTAATATGAAATTGATGCTGATTGTCATATTCATCTTCAAACTAATTAGGCTTTATGTCTCTATAGCACATAGTTGACAAAGCATTTGTAATTTTCTCACCAGCTTGAAAGTTTAAATGACTGCTCAAGGACAGACAGGTTATTGGAAGTCAAGGGCTTGGTTAGTCATTATCAGAAAAGAGACAGTCAGAAATTAGAAAGAAAGAGGCAGTAAATTGGGTAGCAGAGTAAATGGATACTTTATAAGGTGTCCTTGACACAAACACACCTTCGGAACTGTGTTCTTATATCCTAGAGTGGAGATAGCTAAAATACGAGCAAACCGGCAAAGGGAGCCTGATTAGTCTTTGGACCCTGGCTGAACATAGATGAAAGCACTTTGTAAACGATAAAGACCTACAGAAATGAAAGACAACAACTCATCTATTATAGCTCCTGGCATACCATATACACTTCCTAAGTCATTCATCCAACACGTTTGTTGAAGTCTCAGTATGTAATTTTTTTATTAATGTCGGTATCTTTATTAATGCCTGTAAGCTCCTTAAAGGCAGTTTTGCTTCTATATTCCCAGCATCTAGTCTAGTGTCTCATTCATTCAATAAATATCTTGAGAATGTACTTATAAGAGGACACAAGGGTGAGCCAAGCTAGCAGAATTCCCACCCACCAGTGAATCAACAACTATACTACAGTATAGCAAGCACTTAGGGTGTTTGGGACACATTTAAGGCAGAAAGAAGTAGTCAGGTAAGGCTTTCTAGAGAGTAACCTAGAGTCAGAAAGGACACATAGGAGTTAGCTAGAAGTTGTGGGGAAGAAAAATTCTATGTACTCTATTATATTTGAAAAAATAAGTGAATCAATATATTTCATCTCTCGACAACCAGCTTACATGAATGAACATATCCAAAGAGTATTCACTAAATCAAAGCACTTTAGAGCAGGCATTTCATAAACTGAACATGCAATCCCTGCTGGAGAAAAAATAAAAAAGAGCATCATCCATATACTACAAATGTGCTGGAAAAACATGTCGAATCTACATGTCCTATAATCCTTAGGTTGTATTTGCCACATGATGAATTGGATAATCTTTGCATATTTAGATAAAAGTTAATAGTTCACATACTTTAAAGTGTAGTTCCTCATAGGATGCAGCTTTCTCCTCTGTGTAGACTTTGCCTTCCATTGATTTTCCTCAGATATAAGGATGATAGAAGATAATCCACTCCTTCACCTCAAGGGAAGCATTCTTTTATTTTTAAAATTAACAAGGCATCGGCTTGAAGCATTTTCTTTTTCACAGACATAGAGCTCAATCGGGCCTGTGCTTTTACAAAAAGTGTTTGGGCAAGATATAAAGCCAGAGACTGCAAACTGCTTTTCTTGATATTACTTAAGGTTAATGATATGAAGCCAGGAACCTATTGATTCGTAGTAAAATCTACCATTGGAAGTTTGATACCCGAAAATTACTATTGTAAATTACTTGTACTAAACCTTTACCTTAGTCATTTAAATGTATTACTTTTATTTTGTTTGTTTCCAACAGAGGAAAAAAAATCTCTAGAGTGTAATATATTCTCTGCTTATTCTCCTAGAATCTAAGTCCCACGAGGGCAGATATAATGTATACCTCTGGCATATAGCAAGGTACCTGCACTTAAGAGGTACACAATTGATATTTTTGGAATGAAAGAATGATCAGAGCTCTAGTTATACCATTTATTTTTTCTTGATAGGAGATTTTTTTTAAAAAACCTATGATATGCATCTTTTGTCCTTATTAGAACAATATATGCATACAGTAATTATACATATTCTTATATATATAAAGTATATATTTAAATATATTTAAGAAAGAATATACTATATAATATATATTTAAGAAAGAAATAGATTGGTGCATGTGGCTGAACATGTTTGCAAATACAGATGTTTTGACTGGCAAAGCCAGTCTAATGTGAGAAGGTTAGTTTGGAACAATCTAATCTGTATTAGAAAAGAAGTTTCCAGCTAAAGTGCTTTCTGCTGAACAAGGTGTTTGCCCCGGTGTCAGAAAAACAGAAATAAATACAAGCACTTTGATTACTAAAACAGTAATTTATTAAGTGACTATTATCTAAAGTACTGCGGTAGATACTTAAAACATATTATCTCTGATGCTCACAACACCCTTCAGAAAGGAAATATAATCCACATTTTACAGATGAAGAAATGGAAGCTCCCTGAGATTGTATGATTTGCCCTAAACGACACAGCACTCAGGTGACTCCAACCCACAGTGCTAAGTCCACTCACTTTCCATCTTATACCTCAAATCCTGAGGTAGTTTCTGCCTCCCTGGGTCCAACTTGAGACTGTGGCACAGAGAGATCTAAAGGCCCTCTCCAGGCAGAGGTAACCTGGACTCCAAGCAGACTGAATACCTGGGATCGGCCTATAAAGACAAGCACTTCTCTGGGCTCCTACCCTGAGGCCTTCATAGTTCCTAAGGGCCTTGGGAGCAACCCAGTTGGAATGGGCCCACATTAGAAAGAGCACCTCCAAGGGAAAGAACTGAAGAAATCCAGCCATGTGGACTCCCATCCCCATCTCCCTTACACCATAGACCCAAGACAGCAGGCGCATGAATGACATCTGCAAGGCTTGTTAGCTTAGTAAAATAAATAGACTGCAGGCAGGTCATGGCAAAATGCCTGCCCTCATTTCCAAATTCTCCAGAGACAAATAGGAAATTAGGACCAACTAAAAAAGATCTGACTTTTCCAGAGAGTTTCCATGATGAAAAAAATATCTAGATAGTGCCTGATCCTGAAAAATAATTCATGAAAGGCAGGAGTCTATGTATCCTATGCACGTTAAATGTATGTGCTTCTTTGGAAGAGAAACACAAAAAATTTTTTTAAATATTTGAGTAAATCAAGACTTCCTACAGAGATCAGTAAATGTTCACTTTTTTAATTGTATAGACCAAAATTACATGTCAGCTTTGTGTACATAAATGGATTGGAACATAGCTAATTGATAACCATGTAAACTCAACTCCCCATTATATCATCAAAATCTTAAAAAAAAAAAAAAAAAACTCTGAGCTTTTGATAACTATAGGTGGTAATCTATAAATGATAAAAATATTTGATAAAAATTATGTTTCCTTAACAAATCAAAGTTTACATAAACTTTCCTGGAGATCAAGTATATTCTTTATAAGGCTCAATTTGTCCTACTGTTCTACAATGCTACATGTTAAATAGAGTCCAGAAATTTAAATAGTTGTGTACTGGCCTCAAATTCAAAAAGGATAAGGTCTTAAATACAATTTTGCTTTCAAGTTAATATAAATAACATCAGTGGTATTGTTAAATGCTCCATATTCCACCTCCTTATACCCCAGCCCACTGGGTATAAGTCAAATACAGTATTTAACTCCCCTCCTCATCCTTTGTCAGGGCCTTAAACTTATTGTTCCCTCTGCCAGAAACTCTCTTGCCCTGGATTCTCATCATTTAGTTCTCTACTTAGATGTCACCACTTCACTAAGACCTTCCCCAACTGATCTCTTTAATTAAATTAGATTCCCTTCCATCACTCTCCATTATATAATTCTGTTTATTTTCTGCACAATTATCACAACCTGAAATTATCTTTTTTACTCATATCTTACTCTATCCTCTATTTGAAATGTATTCTCAAGAGCAAAAAGCTCATCTGTTTTGTCCATGGCTGCATCACCAGGGTTTAGAACAGTGCCCAGCACACAGCAGATACTATATTTTTTAAATAAATGAGTAAGATAAATCACAACAAATCTCTTTTTAAAAAAATATGATTAGAATCAAGAGTCCAACATGAAATTTGCTGTCTCACATTTAATATAGCTTGGTTTCTAAAGATGTGATTTTCACTAACCATGGTATTTACAAATATATAAAATAAAAAGTTGTTTTCAGATTCAGCACTAACTTCTTACTTGAGAAGAATGGGATTGGGCACATTCATATACATATTATCATTAAGTAGTCATAGCCAGAAAAGCAAATATAATTTTAGGGGTGATGGAACAGAGTCTCAGAAAAGTTGACTCGCCTAAACTTAACTAGCTCCTGAATCAGTAAACCAGGGCATGGCGGGCACTCAATTGACTGGGTGGATGAACCAGCATGTGAACCTTGATCATCTAGCTCTAAGTCCTATCCCATCTTTGTTATCATGGTGATATGATACACTTTCAAAATCACTGAAGTCATTGATCTAGGTAATAAATACCATACACTTCAAATGTTTGGTTTCAAGTGTTTCATATCTGAACAAGGTATACTTCACTGTTTTCAAACATATATAAAAACCAGGTTCCTAAACACAGACATCTCAAATGACCAGAGTCTCATTGTGGTAGTATTTGTGTCCCTTTAAACGCAGCTATTAAATAAATAAATTGATTTTTAAATTGACTGATTAAAAATAATTTAGTGAATATGTCAGAGTTGTTAACACAAAAACCTAATTCTCTGCAATGCTAATACAAAAGTCCAGTCATTTATCTTTAATAGACATAACATTGACCCTGAGGCATTACAAGATGCTTAAATATAAAGCACAATATCTTCATCAACCTGGAAATGAGGAGTAATTACATTCTATGGTTAAAATTAGTAAACCAAATTAGCCAGAGTTAATCATGGTTTTCCATTAAAAAGATTTCTACCCCATTAATTCCAGAAACTCAGAAATTTGCCACTTTACTTTCACTGACATTGAAAAATAGAAAATATACTCAATGCTAAAATAGCTTGGACATTATGAGTGTAATAAAAAGAATAAAATAAATAACTTGCCCAGATGGAATGAGCTACCTTGGGAGGTGGTAAGGTGGTAAATATCCTATAACTAGAGGCTTTCCAGCTAATGATGGATTCCCCTTTAGCAGGGAAGCAGTAGAGGAGATTTAAAACAGAGAATCACTGCCAAGATTATCATTAAAATGAACTTTAATCCTCTGATTCTGTGGTATTTTTTAACGAATTCCCCAGAAAGATAAACTCAGAACCATCACTTATAATAAGGACCATGGACAGCATCTAATGTACACATAGAAAGGCAAGGAAATCCTCCGTCTGCTTTCATTCCCTAAAACAAACAAACATAAAAAATTTATCATGGCTAAGTGGCATTAAGGAAGAAAAGTTTCCTTATAAATATTGGTAAGGAGAGTAAATAGAGAAACAGCTTTGCTGCAAAATTATTCTTAATCAGAAGGTGCAGGTGTTTGAGTACATTAACAGATACATTTTAGTCTGAAAAAAATGAAAGACAATGTTGAGATAATATAAAATAAGTAATTTTCCTATTCTATCAAAGTGTTATAAATTTATTATAACTTCAAAGGGCCCATAAATTATCATGCAAAGTCCTTCACTCTATTAGAAAACTGAGTCACAGATAGGCCCAGTGATTTGTCTAATAACACCCAGATAGTAAGAGTAGAAAAACAATAACCCAAGTTCTCTAGCTTCTGATTATTACTCCTACAACATGCTTCCTTTCCAGTTTGATATGTTTTCTATAGTTGTTACTCTCCACCTGGTTACTTCTCTGTTCTTGTTAAGAGACCTAACTTTCTGCCCCATTCATTATGCTATTTGCATAGTTTCTATTCACTTCCTTTAGCAACCAGTTCTAACTTATACAATTGGCTAGCATCTATTTTCTGTTTAAGAAATTGGATTTAAAATACTGAACAATCCCCTGGTCAGCATGAATCAGTGGTTAGAGTGTAGGCCCATGCACTGAAGGGCCATGGGTTTAATTCCCAGTCAAGGGCATATACCTGGGTTGCAGTTTTGATTCCTGACCCTGGTTGGGGTGCATGCAGGAGACAACCAGTCAATGTCTATCATCTCTCTCTCTCTCTCTTTCTCTCTCTCTCTAGTCCCTTCCCCATCTTCCTTCCACTATCTCTAAAAAAAAAAACAAAAAAAAAAAAAAAAACAATCAATCAATAGGAAAAATATCCTTGGGTGAGAATTAATAAAAAATTAAAATTTATAATTACCATACAACTAAACTTGAAATATTTTAAGATGCCTTTTTGGAGGCATTCTTGTATTTCCAAATGTATGCAATAACCACAGCATTTAGCTGTCAGTCCCTTCACATATAACTGTATCATTTGATTATTACTAAACCGCTATAGGATAGACACAGTAGGTGTTATCTACGCTTTACAAATAAAAATAGAAGCCTATTTAATCTGCTCAAGGTCACATAATTAATTAATGATAGAGCCAAAATACAAACTCTGGTCTCTGACGCTATCACATTGTTCTGTTTTTGATATCACACTTGGTTCTCAACTAGCATGTTCAACTTCTCTCTAAACATTTTCTCTTAGCTGTTCCACTGTTACCACAGATTTTTGGTGTCACCATTGAAGTCACCCTATATATCTATTAGTCAATCTAAATATCCCCATTTTTTATCTGATACCACCCAATTCTCAATCTATGTAGTCACCAAGTCCTATCAATTCTTTCTTTAAGTTCCCTCCTGTCTCTATGATCTGATTAAAAATCCTCATGGTTTCTCACTGGGACTCTGGAAGACTGAATCCCCAAACTTTACCTTAGTTTATTAGGTTTATTTAAACACTGAACATACCCCTAAAATGATTATTTTAAATCATTCAAAAGAAACAATAGAAATAAAATTAAAATAAAGGAACCAGACAAAGAATCTAATGGAATAGAAATAAGAGCCCAGAAATAAAGTCACATGTATATGGGCAAATAATTTTCAACAAAGTAGCCAAAAAAATACAATGGAGAAAAACAAAACCCGTCAATAAATGGTACTGGGAAAATTGGAAAGCCACATGCAAATGAATAAAACTAGACTGCTATTTGGCACTATATACAAAAATTAACTCAAAATGGACCAAAGACCTAAATATAAGATGTGAAATGATAAATTACATAGAAGAAAACATAGGTACTAAATTTAGGGACCTTGGACTTAGAAAATATTTTATAAATTTTATCTCAAAGACTAAGGAAATAAAAACAAATGAATGAAACTTTATCAAACTAAAAAGCTTTTGCACAGCAAAAGAAACCATCAACAAAATTAAAAGACAACCAACAAATGGAAGGAGGCATTTGCAAACATCACCTCTGTGAAGAATTTAATATCCAAAATACATAAAGAATTCATACAACTCAACAACAAAACAATCTAATTAGAAAGGGGGCAGAGGAACTGGACACTTTTCCCAATAAGAATTATAAATTATCAACAGATATATGAAAAAATGCTCAACTTCACTAGCTATTAGGGAAATACAAATTAAAACTACATGAGATACCCCCTCACATCTATTAGAATGTCCATTATCAAAAGACAAGTAATAACAGGTGTCAGAGATGTTGTGGAGAAAAAGGAACCCTCATTCACTGCTGTTGGGAATGTAAACTGGTACAGCCACTATGGAAAACAGTATGGAGGTTCCTCTAAAAATTAAGAATAGAGTTAGCATGTGACCCAGCAAACTCTCTTCTACCCCCTAAAATTGAAAACATTTATTGATAATGATATACGCACTCCTATATTCATGGCAGCATTATTCACACTGGTCAAGACATGAAAACAACCAAAGTGTCCTCTAACAGATGACTGAATACAGAAGATGTGGTACATATATAAAATGGAATACTACTCAGCCATAAGAAAAGATGAACTACTACCAATTGTGACAACATGAATGGATCTTGAGAATATCATGCTAAGCAAAATAAGTCACACAGAAATAGTCAAGAACCATATGATTTCACTCATGTGTGGGATATAAAACTGAAAGCAACAAATGAACAAACAAGACATAAAAGCAAATTAAAACTTATAGGCACAGACACCAGTATGGTTATGGGGATACCAGAGGGAAAGGGAGGTGGGTAGGAAGTAGTAAAGTGTGTCAAATATATGGCGATGAAAAGAGATTTAACTTTGGGTGGTAAATACACAATGCAATATACAGATGATGTGTTATAGAATTGTACACTTTAAACCTATAAAACTTCATTAACTAATGTCACCCCAACACATTTAACAAAAATTAATAAACTGTCCAGCTGGTGTGGCTCAGTGGTTGAGTATCAATCCGTGCACCAAGAGGTCGCCAGTTCAATTCTCAGTCAACACACATGTTCAGGTTGTGGGCCCAATCCCCTGTGGGAGGCATGTAGGAGGTGGCCAATTGATAATCTCTCTCATCAATGTGACCATCTGTCTCTCCCTCTCCCTTTCTCTCTCTCTCTAAACAATAAAAAGAAAAAAATGAATGAACTATATTAAACAAATTACTTCTTTACCAATAAAGGTCTAAAATTCTCAATAGTGTCTTTATTTTATTTTACTTTTTAAAATTTGAATTTACTCACTAGGTTTACATAATTTCATCAGTTCTGGAAAAGGTATCTACGACAAATTTTGCAAATTGTATTTCTCTTTGTAATGTCACGTTTTTCCACATCATATGACAAGTGGCAATACCATAATTCCCTTAAGCCTTTTAACCGGAGCAAGATGGTCCTCAACTGAAAATACTACCCTGTAAGAAGCAAAAATCAGTTGTCTAAGTCTCAATGATGGGAAAAGCATCTCCAAACATATTGAAACTAGGCTAAAAGTATTTTAAAAAAGAAGTGGGAAATGTTTCTGCTGGACACAGATAAGGAATGCAACGGACAGTTATGTCTGCTTCTGATTTCTATGGATCAATTCCTTTAGGGAAGACACCTCCTACCTGGCTAAATAGCTTCCAGGAGACAGTTATAAGTTAAGCTATAGTCAAAAGTGGGCAACTGAGCAAGAGTAGAGAGCAATGCAGGACACTAACACTTGTTTATGAATGATGTTAGAAAATCATCTACCAGTTTTTTGGGCAGATCAGTGAACAATAAGAAACACAAACAAGAAACCTAAAAAATATGTATGATACAATTAATTCTGTTTTAATTGACTTATAAATCTTCAAATCACTTTCAGGGCCTTCCCTAAATTGACTAGTTTAAAGTATATGACAGGAAAGATGGTGAGTGAACTTCCCAGAGGAAGCCCAGAGGTTTATCACAACTGGCAGTGGTTCTGAAACTGTAGCATACTAGAGAATCACTTGTGTTTATTAAAGCACAAATGTCTAGGTCTTGCCCCAAGCATGTCTGATTTAGTTGGCCTGGGGTAGAGCCCAGGAACCTAAGAATTTACTTTTCTAAGCCTCTAGACTAGAGGATGTTAATGATGCTAGTTGGGGAACCACACTTCAAGACCCATTGGCCTATGACTTGGATTGTTGAAATTTTCTCAACCTACTGTTGTCTAAGGAAGCTTTCCCTATTTGTTGTTCTAGATATGTATCATTTAAGTCTACATTTGTGTGGGGCTCATTATCTATTGCTGCCTAAAATACTTTAATTATATCAGTGGGTTCTCTATTCATATAATATAATTTACTGTCTGTAATTACTGTCATAGAATGATTAGACTTAAGATCTGGAAGATCTTTTAGAAATAATCTGATCTAATACCTTAATTCTGAAGATGAAGAAACCAAAGTCTAGTATTATATTTAACAGATCTACACAATTGTGATTTTCAAATAGGGATTTACTTGACAATAGCCCTTAAAGAATGGTCTATGCACTACACAATTATAATAACATTAAGTTCATACACTAATCATGGCTATTCTTTTGCTTGTCGTGTAATTAACTTTTTTTTAAAGATAATTAAGAAAGTCTCACTGATGCTTCTTTTAATTCAACCAGAGCTTATTTTGAATAATGACAAGTAGAAATCAGCAAGGCAGAAGCCTCTTCTTGACCAAGTGGTTTCCAGGCAAAAGAATGCTAGACTCTTAGTAATATAAGCAGAAATCCAAGGAAACCCTCAGAACTATGTGTAATAGAGTCCACCACTTCAATTAAATAAATGTAAGAACTTAAAATTATTTTTAATGGACTGAAAATCTACTATTTGCCAGGTAGTACTAAACATGATCATAGTCAGGATCTAATTAAAATCTCACAACTACCCTGTAAAATAAAGAAACTAAAGCACTTAGAGTTTAAATAGCATAGGATAGCAATATGTTTTCCCATGATAAAAACACAAAAGTTTCCTAATATATTTGCCAGCATTTATTTAATTTATTTAGCTGCTTGACAAGTTGGCACACTTTTATCCTACTAAGGCCTGATTACTTCATTTTCAGGAAGCAAAAATACAAATATTCTCTTGGACAGCCAGAAACTCTAGAATTTTGTTTTATAAGTATTCATGAGTCCAATATGGATGTTCACCCTCCTTCTCTCCTTTTGTAGAAAAACAATGCCACTGCCAAATTAGATGACTTCCTTTCCTGGAAGCACATTTAGCATATTTAACAGTCTCAAATAGTTTGAATAGTACCTTCTATGTTAAACAAAAACATTTTTCAGTTAAGGAAAATACAGCCTTTTATAGATGTATTCTATAAACTGGCCTCTACTTCAATCTGGCTCTAAGTTCCATATGCTTATAAAGGGAAAGTCAATTCATCATAAAACCTTTCTTATTTTAACTAAATTCCTCACAGCAATCATCAAAATTCATAATTAGGACTGATTCAGAACATTGTCCAAATCCCAAGGCCAAGTCAACACTAGGAGGCTCAATCAATTGGCAATGCCAGAAATTCAGTCCAGGTTATAAATGATGAACAACAGAGAAACTGTTCCTTTACTGAGATTTAAAACCCATTGAATATTATCACCCTATATTTGAAAGCAATTTGAAAGTCTATGGGGCTATAAGAAAGACTGTCTGCTTGCTAGATTTAGAAGAAAGACAAGAAGAAATATCATTGAAGGAATATTTCAAAAAGCCTCAATAAATTCAATTTCTATGAAATAATCTCCCAAAAGAGTTTTATGTATGCTTTAAATACTTACTCCATGTTCATAAAATTAATATCTGATTTGTTTTCATTTTCTTCATGATTAAATTTGGTGTCTATGAATAAAATGGAAAATGGAACCTTAATTTATATCATTGAGCTATAGTAAAGAAGGATCACCTTCTGACAATTGATCAGAAATAAATTAAATTGAGGTTGCAAATTAGTGAAATACCTGTACTTGGAAATACACATAGTTTCTACAAGCTCACATTCTTGGTTTCATCATATAAAGTAGTATGGCCTATTTTACATTGACCTATAGATGATTTTGATTCCTTGTCTAGAATAAATACATAAGATGATGATTAAAAAATATATATGATTGAAGTTGTTTTTAGATAGCTTAATGAAAGCTATTTAACGAACAAACAAACAAATAACAGGACTTTAAAACCACTACCAAAGCATACTGTGAGGGTTTTTCTGAAAGACCTGAACTAGATGAAAGAGAGACAAAATAGCTGACAAAAAGGTTTTGTGATCACTATCACCAAAACATAGAAAACAAAACTTTCAAAATGAAAACATACAATTACTCCAAATAATACACAATAGGGAGGAACCCTATATGCTGACCAGGCCAAAGTCATCCCACAGAGAACAAGACATATCTCATCCTTGCCGACTTGGCTCAGCAGTTGGAGAATCGGCCTGTGGATCAGGGAGTCCCAGGTTCAGTTCCCGCTAGAGGCACGTACCAAAAAAAAAAAAAAAAAAAGACATATCTCACTCATTAGATATAGAAACAAAGAAAACACTTTAGCACTTACACTGGTCTTCTTGTCAGTTTCACTTTCATAACACTGATTGTCTTTATTTTGTTCAATACATGAAGCATTTTCCTTTGGTCCACTGCAACCTGTAAGCTAAAAAAAAATTTTTTAATCAATACTTACTTGTTTTCTGCAATGTGAATGAAATGTTTTTCAAAATTTTAACATACACATTAAAATGTCTAAGAACTGAATACTGTTAAATTTTGCTTGTGTCAGTTACAGAAGAGGGAAAACACTGTTTAACCCATTTTTATGTTGCTCCCAAAGAGAAGACATAAAATGGCACAGTTATTCAAAGGCAAGTTTATAAACTGCAAAGCTTCTCATCAGGGAGTGTTGAACTTGGAATATTCAAATGTAAATTGACGAACAGGTAAAAGATGAATTGGTTAACAGGAAGATGAAGCTAGAAGGGCTGATTGCATCTTATGCACATTCTTATACTTGCAGGAATCTCCTGTCTGTGGTACCCTCCGGAGCCCACAGAACAAGCAGAGGCACTAAGTGACTTTTTCTGGACTATCTTTTCAAGGATCTTTGTATAAGTACAGCTTTGGATGACAGAAATAGTAAGTTTGCTCACTGACCATTGTAAAAGATCTGTGAACCCTAAACTGAGGGTTATTCTCCATTGTGTGTGAATGTATCCACTGACCATCCTTGCACTGCCCTGTAAGAAGCATGGCTTAAGGAACTGGTTCAAGAAAATGCTGCCTGGCTACTGCTCTTGTTGCAAATAATAAAGTCATTTGTTTTTGTCCTAGGAGTCTTCTGACAGAATCCATGAAATTGTGGCAGGGTTTTTGGATTGCAAGTAGGGTAAAATCCTAGACCCTTCACAGTTCTTGACGGTTATGGTGATGAGAACTGGATGCTGACAGAGTCATGGCTTTCTGGATCCTATCGCCTCAGCTATTCCAAACATTATAACTAATTAAATCCATTACTGACTGATAGCACTTGGTATGTTATCTTTCCATCATCTTTTTTCTATCCCACTGGCACTCAAGGTCCAAGGCCAATTTTTATTCATATGGCAAGGCCTCCAGTAAGCTTACAGTACTTTCTCGATACCTAAACTCCTCTACAATCTGTCATAAAGATTTAGCGTGAGTGGCTTTACTCCCTGATGTTCAAAGTTGTTACTATACTGATGATGTCCTGTTAGTTGGCAAATCAGAAGATCAGCCTGCAGGAGTGGATAATAAACTGATAGAATTGAGGGACAATCTGACCAGTCAAGGAGGAAAAATGCTAGGGATTTTTTAGTTTTTTTTTTTTTTTTCTTTATTGATTTTTATAGAGAGAGGAAGAAAGAGGGAGAGAGATAGAAACATCAGTGAGAGAGAACATCAATTGGCCTCCTCATGCATTCCCCTCACTGGGGATCAGGCCCACAATCTGGGCATGTGCCCTGACCAGGAATCGAACTGGAGACCTCTTGATGTATGAGTCGATGCGCAACCACTGAGCCACACCGGCTGGGCTGTTTTTTTTTGTTTTTGTTTTTGTCTCAACCTCAAAAAACTAGATCCAGTATCATATCGGACTCATGAATATGGTCTTACTTGGACATTTGACTCGATCTTTATTGTCAGCCAACACGCAAATTAGCACCCTTAGAGTGAGATCCAAAGCAACAGGCTCTGCTGGAAGCTGTCTGCAATCTATGGCATGCTCTCTCCCGTTGTGGCTCCACAATATTAATTACTTCTCTGAACTACAAGTCTTTATGAGTAAGAGAGGCCAGTTGGAACCTCTGGCAAAGAGAGGCAGCTTCCACCCAAAATCCCGTGAAACTAAGCCCATGGCTCAGTGGGGTCCTCAGTTCACAGAGGTTTACACAAAATGCCTGGGCCTGCTTCACTAATGGTTTAGCTATACTGAAACCAACTGTGTCCCCTGGGATGCTGATGCTGTTCTCAGTTCTGGCTACCCAGAACCGAAATGGATGTGGTAGCCTCAGAACTCAAGGCTATTCTCAATACCTGGACTGGCTTTCTATGCTTTTGTATCTGTACTCCTTCTGGTGTTAATATTCCATTAATTTAGCTCTCATAGAAACAATAATTTTATTCCACACTTCTATACTTCATTCTTGCAAAAATAAAGAACTTTGATTACTCTGCTCCAAAACTAGCAATCTATCTCCGACATTCTTCCCAGAATCAATTTTCTTGAAAGACATAATAGTTGTAATAGTAACAATAAACAGAATAATTTAATGAAAAGTTATAAACGAGGTGCTTGGAGGCTATGGATAGTTTATATTCACTTACCTCATTTAGACTGAAACAGAAACCTATGAAGTCGGCGCTATCATCCTTATTTCCTAGGTGAAAAATCAGAACCTAGTTCTGTCTGAGCATGAAGTCTATGCACATAACCACTACACTAAAATCCTGCACCATTTCCTTACCGTTCACTTATCCTTCAACCTTTCAAATTGTGGTTCCCAGACTAACAGCATTGGCATTACCTGGCAACTTGTTAAAAAAACACATTCTTGGGCCTCACCCCCCAACTTACTGATTCCGAACTGTAGGGGTGAAGACCTGCAATCTGTGTTTCTTGTGTGATTCTGACACCTCCGAGTTTGAAAGCCACTGATCTAGATGTCAAAATGTCCAATGATTTCAAGTGCGTAAAATGAGTAAAGTGAGCCAGGTTTAAGAAATATTTAGGATGCGATGGATGGTCCTTGGCAAAAAGAAGAGAGAGCTCATGCCCTGTCTAATAAGTGCAGTCTCTAGTCATTTCCAAGCGTTTTTGTTGCAATGAGAAAACCCACACCCAATGTTGCCAGATGTTTAAAATTTTCAAGAGAACTTGGAAGTCTGAACTTTAATGTGAAATACTTTGATTTTTAAATGTTGACAAGAAGTAACACAGAATAAATCAAACAAATATACTTAGGCTGGAATCTGCATATGGTCAGCCAGTTTGTGACTTCCAATTCAATCCCTGAAAATACTGCACTCTTAAAACTCACCACAGTCCTCTGACCCTTGTGGTCCTCACTGTGCTCCACTTTCTCTGACTTTCTATAGTCCTCATTGTCTTCCTTTTTCTTTTCTGGCATTTAATAGCATTAACTACTTCCTCCTTCTGGAAACTGTTATCTCTATATTCAGAAACACTTCTATCCGAGTTGACACCCCATCTTTAGGGTGATTGATTGCTCCTTCTTTCATTTCCTCTTCCTCTTTTTTAGCACCTGAGCTCAGCTGTTTTTCCAAAATTCCTTTTCTCTATCTCTTCTCACTCCCAGAAGACTCTCAAATCTACAGAATCAGTCCCACAATTTCTCATCTTACATTTTCAATTGCTTGCTTGTATTGTCTCTAAAACTCACATTGGTACCTAAATCTGTTCAATCTAAATGGAATCATTTCCTCTTCAGAACCCACTACTACTCCTGGGTACCCCATTTCTGTCACTACCCAATATTTTAAGGACTACACATATGCGTCCCTTCTCCACAAAGCCCGTACTAATCTTCTCTTGTTTTCCAGTTAGATGAAGTGCCCTCATTTATGATGCCCACAGGATATATACTTCTCCTTTACATTTTTAATAATGATTAATGCACCTGTTTTTTTAAAGAATAACTTAGAATATAAAGAAAAGGAAAAATGAATTTAGCATTATTTTTGTCTCATTTACTTAAGTAGATTTTAAGTTCCTTGAAGGCAACTGAACAAAACTGATATGCAAATATTTACTAACTTACTTAATTACACTGTTTACACAGGTGTATTCCACCTTACACAATGTCCTGACAAATATTTACTGACTTGACTTTAAATGGATTGATCTTTTATATATATCAGAAAAGTTTTCTACTAAAAAGTATCTTTAGGAAATGTTTTTTTAACCTGTAACTCTTCTTATAAGATAAATAAACTCACCTGATTTAACTTTTATAGCTTTACTTGTTTGTTTTTTTAACTTATTTTATTTATTTATTGATACTATTTTGCTCAAATCGGGTGTTAGATTTTCTTTGAAATGAGTGTTAGTGCTTATGAGCATTATGCACAAAATCTGTGTCAGCAACCAAAACCTTGTGAACTCCCAAAAGTAAGTCAGCGCCTTACTGATGCAATAACCTGATTATTATTTAACAAGAAAGGAGTAAAGGAAAGATTAGCTAATTTAATACTTTTGGTCTGTTCCCTACTGATCAGTGGGGAAAGGGTCTGGACAAAGCGGTTTAGATGCAGGCCCAGTAAGGTCTGCGTGGCCTGGAGGTGCCTACCTGTCCTTTACACCTGGAAGTGAGTCAGTGGCCAAAATAGGCATGGCCACTGCATGTCAGGAAACCTGAATATTTTATCTTTCTGACAAAGGAACGCTGCCCTTCCACTTCTCTTGCCTTCTGAACCAGACTCCTGGCTTGCAGGGCTCCCAGGCCCTACACCCGCCATGTGGCCCACAGTCAAGTGGGACCCACACAATGGATTAATGGACTGAATTTATACTAATCCAAATCTGGACACAGCTGCACCATGGAAGGAAACTCTGGACTCGGGCTTTATTCTGGCTTTGCTAAACCCACGGCTGCTCCTCTTCTAGGACTGGACTGAGGGACATGGGATTTTACAACCCCAGAAGTGTAATTCCACACCAATAAAGACCATCCATTCTCCTGTGCAAGTCTTAGAAAACTCATTTTCTAAGGATGTCATAAGAACTTCTTGCCCACAAGTGTTGGAAGCATCTGGCCCCCTCTTCCCTCTGGCAACAAAAGGAGCTCTGTGATGCCGGCCACGGGGGAGCCCTGCTCCTTCCCCTCCTCTGTGAATGAGAACTGGACAGAGTAGCATGAGGCATATCCCAGGAATGGTTTAGAGTTGCCCGATCCTTTTAATATTTTCTGGCTTTTATATTTATAAAGTACTATTTTTATTTCACTTTGTAATATCTTCTTCAGAGATAAGAAACACTGCAAACGACAGGGCTATGAGGCAGAACACTTTTTCATGTCCTAGGAAACAACAGGCTGCTGCTCCATTGAGTCTGGCTCAGCTTTACAAACTGAAGAATTTAAACTAAGCTGTTTTCTTCTGCTCAGAGAAGAGCAAACTTCATTATTATGTATATCCTGAAGAGAAAGGCCTCAGGACTTCTCTAAACGGTGAAGGGAGAAACAAACTAGGCACTCCCTAAGAGCTCAAGAGAAGCAGCACCAGTTTTCAAGAAAGGTCCTCAGCCTCTTTATTGATTTAATCAAGATTCATCAAATTCTATTACATGTGGCCCATAAACAACAGCAACAGCAAATTTAATGTAAAAAAGAAAATAAGATATATACAAATGTCACTATAGAATCAGGTAGAAGGCTATGAGCATCATAAAAGAACTGGGGACAAAGTGCTCTGGAAAGATCCGTTCAATAAACATTTCAATAATGCTTACTCTGCCAGACCTTTAAGGAGCTTAGAGTAAAGTAGGTGAGACAATTGTACAAACTGAACATTTGAATTCAAGTTTGAAATATGGACACATAATACACAAAGGTGCCTCGGAAGGAAGTTGGGAAATTATCAGAGCCATGAGACAACAAAACAGAATGAGGTCAGAGAACTACATTTCCCTAGGGCTGCTCCACCATGAGGCCTGGAGTTTTAAAAAATAAAATAGAAAAGTTAATAATCAGATACCAGTTTAGGAGTGTTTTAGACATTAAGTCAAATAATTTAGAATTATCTCATGGAAAATAGAAAACCAAAGAAGGGTTGAGGGGAGATAGGGAAGTAGGAGAGGAGTCAAAAGGGAGAAATATTTAAAAAGATCACACAGACATATTAACCTTGTTTACCGTTTACATTATTTCCTTAATTTTAAAATTCATTTTGAAATAATTTCAAGCTGACAAAATGTTGCAGAAATAGGGTAAAGAATACCATGTTCCCCTTACACACATTTCCAAAATGTTAACATTATAAATAACTATAGCACAAAATTATTAAAATCAAGAAAATAACATTGATATATAGACCTTATTTAAATATTACCAATTATTTTCCTAATATCATTAGATTTTGGTACGGGTTCACTTATTACATGATGTTTAGATATTTTTAATTTCCTTTCATCTGAAACAATTCACAGTATTCCTTTGTCTTAAAACCTCGGTATTTTGAAGAGTACTGAGAAGACATTTTGTCAAATGTTCTTAATTTGGGTTTGGCTAGTGCTTCCTAATGATTAAATTCAGGTTATACATATGTCACAAAGTTACCACAAAAGTCACAATGTGTGCTTCTGAGTACACCAATAACAGTAGGCCTGTGCTGTTCATCTGTCTCATTAACTGGCAATGTTACCTTTGATGGCTTGGCTAAGGTCCTTCTGCCAGGTTTCTCCACTGTAAAGTTAGTCCTTTCCCCAAGCAAATAAACAGAAGATAATCCATTGTAGATAAAATCCTGTGTTTCACCTACTTTTACTCACTCATTTTAGCCTTTGTGGCTCATTCTTGTTGAAAATTATTACCATGGAGGTTGCCAGTGGTGGTTTTCCAATGTCTTCATTCCTTCTGTTCTTGTCAGTTGGCAGAAGAAACCTTTCTCTTCTTCATTTGTGAATTCATCAATTCACATAATTTTATCAATATAAATTCATGGATTTTTTTTAATTGATGTTTTGGGGAGAAAGGAAGGGAGAGAGAGAAACACCGATGTGAGAAAGAAACATCGATCAGTTGCCTCCTGCGTGCCCCCTACTGGAATCAAGCCCATAACCTGGGCATGTGCCCTGACTGGGAATCAAACTGGGACCTCTCAGTTCATGGGACAATGCTCAATCCACTGAGCCACATGTCAGGCTGAATTTTCATTTTATTGTATGGGTTATAATCTGTTCAAATTGTCCCAAATTTGGTCATTGAGATTCCCTTCAAGGTTGCCTTTGTGTCCTTCTGAAATATCTTCATTAAGTTTTGAGTACTTTCTTATATTCTGGCAGAGTGAGATGTTTTAAGCTCATCGTGTACTTTCTTTCTTTGCCTCAGTCTTAATAACTATACAAAAAGATATATTCATGGAAAAGCTACTTTCCTCCTATTCCTTTTATTCCAATATAAACATCCTCTTTAAATAACCAATATCATCAATATCTGACTTACGCTTCCTATTTTGACCCTTGCACAAATAAGAAAATATATGTGTGTGTGTTTTTATTTCACCTGTCTTACATGAAAGACAGCACATTATAGGTGCTCTTTGGTACTTTGCTTTTTTTTTACTTTAATAGTATATCCTGGAAATAACTCTATATTAGTTCATAAAAATCTTTCTCGTTTTTTGTATACTTATACTATAGTTAGCCAGATTTTTAAAGGTTTACAATAACAAATGCTTCTGTTTCCAGCTCTAATAGAGTATGTGGTACTGGATAAGACCAATTTATATTCAGTATCATAAACTGGATATAAAATTTATGAAGAAACACTTAATATGTTGGACCACAGGCAATGCAGGACTGTGATTCCCTAAGAAAACAGAAACATAAGGTGAGCCACACAATTTCTCTGACTTTTGCCTGGAGGTACTTTTTGCACTGAGGAAGTAGTAGTGACCAAATAAATGACAGTGGCCTCTCTGAGCTGAAGAGGTTTAAGATCAAGATTCAGAACTGCAAAGGAGCTGGAATTTGCAGAGCAAAGTACCAAAAGGAACACTCTCAGAAGAGAAGTAGCTCTGGAAACTTGCATAGTGTTTCTCCTAAGTCTTTGGCTTAATAAAATGCTTCACATATAGAGAGAAAAAGTCTTCAATGCCTGACATAAAATAGCTTCTGGGGACCTGTAAGCTGAACAGATATTTCAGAGGTTGCACAGCTGGGAAGTATGCCATCTGACCAATCAAAGAGGAGAGAAAATACTCACCACTCCAGGAATTCAAATTGAAGAACTAGAAAGTCATGCCTTAGGAAGAGAGTTACCCTATACTTAAAATAATGGCTACTCTAGACCAGCTATAGCAGATCTTTAAAGACAAATGTTGAAAGCATTATATTTATCTGTCAGTAAATAAACTGCCAGCTGAACAAAATTCAACACTGTTTAAACAAGGACAATAAAATCCAAATTCTCAAAATGAAGAACTGATACTATTCAGTATGCAATTGAAATGTACTATTCACTCAAAGAAGCATAAAAATGTGACCTATAACCAAGTGGGATATGATCCAAATATGTCAAAAACATTAGAATTAACAAATGAAGATTTACCTCAGAAGGAAAGGCGGAGAGGAGGCAGGAAGAGAGTAACCAAAGAACTTATATGCATATATGCATTACCCATGGACACAGACTATAAATCAATGAAGGCCTGGGGCAGGACAGAAACTGGGAGGGGGACAAGGGGAAAAAGATGGGGGGATATCTGTAATACTCTCAACAATAAAGATTTTTAAAAATAAAAAAAGAAATAAAAATAGCTATTACAAATATGTTTAAGAATTTAAAAGAAAAGTTGAACATAATGAATGAACAGATGGGAAAAAATTAATAGCCAAAGGAAGTAAAAAAAGAACCAAACATAAATTTAAGCCCTAAAAAATTTAATATACAATAAAAAATATATATATTATTGATTGGCCTTAATAGGAAATTGGATATTACACAGAAAATACCAGTTAGTTTGAGGATGAAGCAATAAGAATGATCATAGAGATAAATTAAAATACAAACAATCTAAAATACTTGCAGAAAATAACTCACCACTATTCTATATATATTTGAAGTTCCAGAAGAAGAGCATATAAGGAAGAATGGGAAAGAAAAATATTTAAAGAGATTTTGACTGATTTTTTTCCAAATATGATGAAAAACATAATCCCAATGATCCAAGAATCTCAACAAATCCTACAGAGCATAAACACAATGAAAACTATACTCAGGCATATCAAAATCAAATTAATGAAAATAAAAGTTGAACAAAAAAATCTTAAAAACAGTCAGTAAAATGGACAGATTACATACTAGGGAACACCTAATAGAGGTGATAAAAATGGAATTCTAATAAATGTTCAGTTAATACCAAAAAAGCAAGAAAGAAAAAACACTATCATCATCATTCTCATAACAATAACAAAGATGAGGTGTGGAAGACTAAGTTAGCCTTGCTACAGAAGTTCAGATCTTATTCCACCAGTGATTTAAATAAAGGAAAATAAAGAGAACCATGGGACGATAAACCAGAAAGGAAAATGTTAATAAATGAGACCTAATCTGGACTTAAAACCTAAGAATCATTTCCTCATTTGAATTTGTGAATTTATCAATTATATATATGTTGACCACCTACTCTGTCGATGCCAAACATAAAAGATCACTGTTTAATAAAGCAGGGCCACCGTCCTGAAGCTGAAGACTGCCTACTTGAGATGGCAGACACTGAACTGGCTACAGAATTCTGTAATGAAATCTGTGGATTCTTCTGCTGAGAAGAGAGCACATGTCAAGAGAATAACAAAATGCTTCTTGACGCATGCCCAGACATTTAATGAAACACACAAATTACAATCTTTACTTACAAAGCCTACAAAAATATAAAATATTGTTAGTGAAAGTTTGAGTAAGAGGTACTATTCTTCACAGTAGGAGTGGATATAAATTGGGATGAAAATTCTGGAAATATCCTTGAAATAGTTACCCACTGACCCAAGTATAAGACTTGATTCTTGACTGCAAGAGGCCAAATGGGGGCAACCAAAAAATTACATAACAGGAATTAATTTCTGTGAATTTATGCTGATAAAAAATAAATCAATGAACAAATAAATAAATAAGGGAGAAAGGAAATCTCTTCCTTTAGGGAAATACCAATTAATAAGTGCAGAAGAAATTAGAAAACCACTAAGTGGCAAACTTCGGAGTGATAATGGGTTCAAGCAAGAATGGTAAATGAATGCTAAAGTTAGTAAATGGAGGTGTATAAAACACAGGATATTTATCTAAACTTAAAGTATATATTACACATTTTTTACTGATTACTCAGGAAAAATAGTAACTTTGTTTTTAATCTTCACCTGAGGACATTTTTTGCATTCATAGAGCAAGAGGGAGAAGGAGGAAGAGAGAGAGAGAAACATCAATGTGAGAGAGACACATCAACTGGCTGCCACCCACACAACCCCAGCAGGGGCTGGGGACAAACTGCAACCAAGGTACATGCCGTCAGTGAGAACTGAACCCAGGTCTCTCCGGACCATGGGCTGATACTCTAACCACTGAGCCATACTGGCCAGGGTGGAAAAATAGTAACTTTGTACTGGGGAATCTCAAAGCTACCTTAATCAAGTGAACAAAAATTAGCATAACTAGTGGTTGAACAAATAGATATTTTAGATTCTTTCTGAAATTATGTATCCATTTGTAGTTCTGCTGCCAGTTATGCTTAATCTGCATTTAATCATAAGGAAACACCAGAAAAACTCAAATTGAAAACTATTTTACAAAATGAGTGTCTTCTGATTGAAAATGCTTTTAGAGAAGTGATCAAGAAAATAAAGTTAAATATGTATTCAGACACATGGCAGTAAAACTGACAGTCATCAGAGATAAAGAGAAAATATAAGTGCAAGAGAGTAAAGACTGATTACAGAAAAACAATTAGAATAAGCAGATTCTTTTCAGCAATAATAGAAATAAAAGACAACAGAATATATGTTCAGTGTCAAGAGAGAATAACTTCTAACCTATAAATATATATACAGCTAAATCATCATGTACATGTGAGGGTACAAGCATACAAATATTAATTTAACAATCAATATCATTACAAAAGTAATTAATAAAGGATGTACTTCAGCAAGAAGAAGAGTGAATGCAAAAAAACACAAGTACATGGATCAGTGGTGAACACAGAATTTAATTAAATATATTATAAATTTAATAAGCCATTGATTTTTTAAATTAAATTTTATTTTCAAATAAGGATAACAAGTTGGGAGATTGGAGTGTTCACAAAAGTTAAATTACATTAAAATCCTTGTCATATTTGAGAGAAAAAAATACTTTAAATTTCTTAGAATAATTTATAGATTATTATGTATGTCAAAAAGATAGCCAATAAAAGAATGGAAATACAATCAGAATTTTCCAAACCAGCAGAGGAAAAAATAAACACAAATCAAATATAGAAATATTTTCAGTATAATAGGAGATTGAAGTGGGTACATAAGGTAGAAAGAAAAAGGACAGTCAACAAAAAATCACAGAAACAGCACAGCCCGTGTGTCTCACTGGTTGAGTGTTGACCCATGCACCAAGAGGTCATCAGTTTGATTCCTGGTCAGGGCACATGCCCAGGTTGTGGGCCCAATCCCCAGTGGGGGACATGCAGGAGGCGGTCAATCAATGTTCCTTCTCATAGATGTTTCTCTCTCTCTCCCTCTCCCTTTCTCTCTCTCTAAAATCAATGAAGAAAAAATATTTTTTAAAAAATCACAGAAACATACAAACAAAAAAAGCATGTCCTAAAATAATAGAATAAGTCTAAATATTTTGGGACCCACAATAAATGCAAATGAACTAAATTTACCTATTTAAAATAGATATCAGACAAAATAAATGTTGGTAATGATAGTTAATATTAATTGACTGCCTACTCTAGATGCTTCATAAGTGTTGACTCATTGAACCATCACAATAAGCTATGAGGTCTGTACTATCATTGCTATAGATAAGGGAACTGAGGCTTAGAGAAGTTAAATTGCCTAACAGGTGGGAATGTGTTTTCTACCCATATATTCTCACTCCAGAGTCCACATTCTTAGCCACTGTTCTATTCTGTAATGACTCAAAATAGTCATATGATCAAATGTTATATACCTATTAAAGCTTATGCTATGGAAGCATCTTTATGAATATAAAAATACCAGTAGATTGTTTTGAATGAAAAGAATATACAGGGTGGGGCCAAAGTAGGTTTACAGTTGTTTGTATAAAAAATAATACAACAATAAATAATACAAAAAATTACTATTTTGCATAGTCATAATTATAAACCTACTTTTGCTCCAACCTGTATACTAATGATATCCAAAGTCTGTTAAAATACACAAATACTGAGGGGAAAAATCCACCAAAATATAGTTGCGATTACTTAAGGACATTGTGATAGTAGGTGACATTTATTATGTTCTTTATATATTTCTGTATGTCCCACAGTGCATTGCACTGTATGTTATATTTATTAAATGTTTCTTTAATGAGCCTTGTACAGTGCCTGGCACAAAGTACACACTTTGTTCATGTTCAAGAAAGGGAAACAGAACCATGAAGTTCTAACTAAAGATGAATGCAAGCTACTGAACTAGGCAAGCTGTGATACCTGACTCTCAACACTTAGATCCTAGAGATATATAAACTGCAAAGTTTCTAGAAGATACAGCAATGCATGAGAAAGAGCAGAAATCTTTGCAAGCTGCCTTCTTGTGTTATTCTCAGGATCTGATTTTTGGATCCATCCTAAGCTGTAGCTTCAAAGAAAGCCCGAAATTAAAGGCCTTAGCTATAGAAATATAGTTAAATAGCAGCACTAGATAGGACAGAGAATCCAGAAAGGTCAGAGCTGCAGATGTATTCATGGAGATCGCCACCTAGAGACTAACTCCCTCACTTTTATACATCAAACAAAGTGACCCACAGAAGCAAAGTGACTTGCCCAATTTTACACAAAGTTTCATAGAAGACCTTATACTGGCATTCAGGGTTTCTATCTCAGATAAAGAAATTGAGGTTAAATTACTTGCCCCAAATTACTCAGCTACCAAAAGGCAGGGCCAGGATTCTAATTTGGTTCTTTCTGAATTATGATCTCATAGACAATTATTCAATTGTTCAATAAAATATTATTTGATTGGTTAATCTATCAAATATTTATTCAACAATGTTTATTCACCTATCACTTCCTTTTACTAGCATTAAAGGAGAAACAATTTATTTCTGCTTTGATGCTCTTTTTTTTGTTGTTGCTTGAAATATATATATCTTAAATCATGATTTGAATATTATCCCTTTAAGAATTTTTCCTGTGATATCTTTTCATTGTTTTTCATTTTTCTGTGACTTACTCTCTGAAAGACCTAATACTTTTAAAAAGCAATAATTGTGCCATATGATTGCAGCTCTCCTTTTAAAATTTAATTTTTCTTCTATCTTCTTGTTATATTTTTCTTGTCAACACAGCACACAAATGCATAACGATGGAACTCATAACCTGACACTAGCCCTTTGCCTACATGCCTGTTTTCTTGCCTCCCTGTTGCCCCCACTAAACATATTTTTAAATTTAGAACATACTTGTCGCAAAACCACTTCCTACATAAAAGGAGAATTTTATTGTGGTGTGACTACCATTTTTCAGTAGCTAGAATACATTTTATGTCTCCTTGCTATTAGCATGATGTTTTTAACCAGGCGTCATCCTGGATGAAACATCCTAACTGAATGAAACAAGAGGTCACCTTTTCCTGGAGGTTTCTAGGACATGCCTTTCTCCACTGCCAGTTCTGCACATGTGACATCCAGGGAAGGAGACTACACACCATTCGGCTTCTGTATTTTCAGATTTGCCTCACCCTTGTGATGTGGAAATGTGTACAGTAATGAAGAAAGCACACACTTATCTAATGAGTAAGACCAAAATCAACTTTATTTTTCAAAAACATTGTGAGTTTGTTAGATGTGAAGGAATTAACATTTGTTATAGTGTCCTAGTGCCTATTGTACAACTTATTCTAGGTGCTCTAGCTCTATGATCTCAATTTATCTTTCACAAATATCTTACAAGGTAACTATCAACCCATTTTATTATAAAGCTCAGAGTGGTTAAATAACTTGTCCAAATTACACAGCTAAAAGATGATGGAGTCTGATTTGAATACAAACCCAAATGCATTTTCTGCTCTGTACACTGAAGTACACTTCTCATCTTAATCTAAATATGTTGAGTAATCAAGTGGAGAGAAAATGCAATGAGAAATACACTTTTTATTCAGCCTTCCACATTGCGGTTGCTAAGGAAATATTAAATCTGTTGTTGTAGAATTGAACCACTTACACCACAATTTTTATTGAAGACACACAAAATGCCTTTTTACAACCAATGAAAGGCTTTAGAAATCTCTGATTTTCTAATGTTATTATCTGCCTCTGTGTGTGTGTGTGTGTGTGTGTGTGTGAGAGAGAGAGAGAGAGAGAGAGAGAGAGAGAGATTGACTTACAGGCACAAAGGCAAAGGCTGTGTGAACATGCATATTTAGCATTTATTCTTAGGTGGAAATTACTCCCCAGAAGCAAATTCAGAAATTTAACTGGGAGCTAGTAGGGTAGGAAGCAACATTTATGAAATTACTGGCAAAGTAAGAATTCCGATAATTAAAAAAGGAGAGAATAAAAAGGGGGGTGGGGAAGGCACAAAACACACTTCAAAGCAAGTGCATCAAGTTACTATGGCAACTAGAGAATGTGGGTTGAAATTTATGTCTTCATTGTTCCAGCAGAGAGACTCTAAGTGACACCCTAGTGGCCTGACAGAGTCTCGCATCTCCCTGAATGCTCTGACTTATTACTCGAGAGTGCTTTTGGCATTGAGAAGGAATAGAATCATAGTAATTCTGTCAGTTCCAGCCTCCCCAGTCCCTCTCAAGAGAAGACACTTGTTTCTAGAGAGACAGCACACTCATTTCCAGAGTCAGTTTTCACCAAGCCTAGCAGAATATTAGCATTCTCATATTCACCTATGGCTAAGGATAGCAAGCATTTGCCTTCCAGTCTGAAGTCAAAGATCCAGCGTTCCTGGAATCAGCTCTGAGCACTTACATGTTCTCCTCAATTCCCCTGTGCTTTCGTGATAAGATAAAAGTCTGCCTTGATTCCCAGTCAAATTAATTAGCACTTCTCAATCAACATCATCACTGTTATTAACAACACTATTAGCCATAACAGTCTAGTACTAAAAGACATTTATTGTCATTATTACATTTATTACCTCAATAATAAAAAACCCAAGTAGGTATTATCTACAGGTGTTCAATTAATGTTTTGATTAATTTGTTGCATGTATATAGGAAACATCAATATTTATGGAAACTACTACATTTATTACCTCAATAACAAAAAAAATCTAAAGTAGGTATTATAGACAGATGCACAATTAATATGTTTTGATTAATATGTTCCACATATATGGGAAACCGAGGTTCACAGACATTAAGTGACTTTTCCAAGGTCCCAAAACAGAACCAAAATGTGACTCCAGATCTAATGACAAAGCCTTTGTCATAAGGATTTCACTTATTACATGATGCCTCATCTTGTGGTTGGATCCATGTTCTAATACAAACATACTTACAAAAAAAAAAAAAAAGACAACTCAGGGGCCCTAGCTGGTGTGGTTCAGTTGGTTGGGCATATTCCCCTGCATCAGAAGGTCAATGGCTCCATTCCCTGTCAGGGCAAATGCCTGAGGTTGCAGCTCAATCCCCAGTAGAGGACGTGTAGGAGGCAGCTGATCAGTGTTTCTCACACTGATATTTCTCTTTCTCTCCCTCTCGCTTCCTCTCTCTCTAAAATCAATTTTGAAAATAACATTAAAAAAAAAAAGGGCAACTCAATACTAGGGCTTCCCAAAGCCTCCTGCTGCCGTACCCCCATTAACTGCACTGGGCAAGTTGTGGTAGCAGGGACAGCAACTCCTGACCAAATGAAGTCCAAAGTAGCCATGCTCTCTTTACCTCTGCACATTACATGACTGATTAAGAGAGGAGGCTGTTTTAAATCTGCACTCATCACCTTACTGAAACTCCACTGGTTTCTGATTTCTCACACCTTCTCCCTAGCCTTCAGTGGAAAGAAATAGGAGGAGGAGAAGGCAACTAAGATATTTTGAGCATCTATTATGTGCTAGGCACTATACTAGACCTTTTGAATGTATTATCTCACTGAATTTTCAAAAAAAAAAAATCAAGAAATGTATCATTTCCCAGGGGTACACAGTAATTATTAGAGTCAAACCAAGCCTCTTTCATCATAGTCTCTAGGCTTTTTATTTTTATATCCTGGCATAGCTCTCAACCTAGCCAGTCCAAGTTATAACAATCTTTGGAGCAGGAAGGAACCAAAATATATTAATTTTAAATGATGTAATAAGCTGTTTTTATAAGTACAATGAAAAGCAATAAAATAGAGGAAACTGTAGGAGTTGGCTGAATAAATAAAAACAAATGTGTATGTAACTCAGTATCTAATCCTACACAGGGGAACTTTTGACAGAGATTTTCCCTTCCCTTAGAAGTGGGTCAGCATAGATTATGGAGTTTTACTAATCAGGATTTCATTCTTTGTCATAAATGAGCTCACATTTAAAGAAAAAAATTTTTTCTTTATTGATGTTAGAGAGAGGAAGGGTGAAGGAGAGAGAGAAACATCCATGAGATAGTACATCTATTGGCTACCTCCTGCATGCCCAAAGCCCACCCCTTCCCCCACCACTGGGGATCAGGCCCACAACTTGGACATGTGCCCTGACCTGGAATCCAACAGGTGACCAGTGAGCCACACCTCCCAGGCTAAATGAGCTCACATTTTATAGTGAGCAAGATAGTTACTAAGGGAGGCAGTAACAGCAGCTTTTGGTGTGAATATTTCTTGACACCACTAGTTTCTTCCAACTAAAACTGGTAGAAGTCATGATGGAGATTCAACTGCCCCTCGAAATGCCCACTTCCCTTATCAGTACAGCAAAGGTTAGCTCTTTTCTGCAGAGTGGAATTAGATATCTACTAGTTATCTTCCATGTCATAGAGGTAATACCATTTGGATATAAATAAATACACACAATTAAAATTTTAATATAAACTTGTATTAGAATTTAGACCACTATTTTCCTTATTACACTTCTGTAAAATGAGCTTCTTTGGAGAAAAATAAAAGCAAATTACCAGTTTCCAGTAGAACAAGTGTGAATAGAATGAATTTAACAACTATACTGTGTTATCATAGCAACCAAAGTTAAAAAAAAAATTGATGTGATAAAAAATGACACAAGAGAACAAATGCATCAAGTTGTTATGGCAACTGGGGAATGTGGGTTGAAATTTATGTATCTAGAATCTAAGAGAATATTCAAAGCAACTAAAATAAACATTTGCTTATTAAAATATCCCCAAATAGTACTTATCTATAACACTAAAGTGGTGTCATTATTTTGTCTGCTTTTCCTTTTATTTCCAATGGATGATTTTAAATTGAGAAAGTTTGTATTTTCAGTTCAGCTTGGTTTTTTGGCAACCAATACACCATGATGCAATTTGGTTTACAGAAAATGGTACAAAAGCCAGTTTCAAAATAGCATCCTCAATCATGTTTAGGTTTCTTTTACTGTTTTAATCTTCTTTTAACAAAATGTCTACACTATCCACTTTTTATTTCTTTTTATTTCTGACAAAACTGTCTTTACTTTTCTCATTAATTTATTTTTGTTACATATGTTTCTTCTTTTTCCCCCACTGACACCCCCCCAATCCTGTTCCCCCAACTCCAGCATTGTTGTCTGTGTCCATTGACTGTGCATATATGCATATAACTTCTTTGATTTATCTCCCCCTCCCCACCCTATTCTGAGGATTGTCAGTCTCAACTCTTCTTCTATGTTTCTGGGTCTATTTTGTTCATCAGCTCATTTTATTCATTATAAATAAGTCTCACAAATAAGTGAAATCATGTGATATCTGCCTTTCTCTGACTGGCTTATTTCGCTGAGCATAATACTCTCCAGGTCCCTCCATGTCATCTTAAAAAATAAGACATCTTTCCTTTTTACAGCTGCATAGTATTCCACTGTGTATATGAATGACAGTTTTATTATCTACTCATCTACTAATGGACACTTAGGTTGTTTCCAGATCTTAATGACTGTAAATTGTGCTGCTATGAACATAGAGATACATATATTCTTTCTGATTGGTGTTTCAGGCTTCTTAGGATATATTCCTAGAAGTTGGATCACTGGGTCAAATGGCAGTTCAATTTTTAATTATTTGAGGACACACCATATTGTTTTCCATAGTGGCTGCACCAGTCGGCATTCCCACCAACAGTGCACTAGAGTCTCCTTTCTCAACACCCTCGCCAGCACTTGTGTAGTGATTTGGTGATGGCAGCCATTCTGACAGGGGTGAGGTGATACCTTACAGTCATTTTAATTTGAATCTCTCTGATGGTTAGTGACATTGAGCATTTTTTCATATGTCTCCTGGCCATTTGTATGTCCTATTTTGAGAGATATCTATTTAGATCCTCTGCTCATGTTTTAATTGGATTCTTTGTCTTCCTTTTGTTGAGTTGTATGTCTACTCTATACATTTTGGAGATGAACCCCTTATCTGATGTATTGTTGGCAATTATGTTCTCGCATACAGTGGGTTCCATTTTATTTTGATCTGAAGAGCTATTCAGCTTGATTTAGTCCCATTTTTTCCTTTGCATCTCTTGCCTTAGGCATTGTATCAGTGAAAATTCTGCGGCATACGATGTCTGAAATTTTGTTGCCTACATTTTCTTCTAGGATTTTTATGGATTCACAAGTCACATTTAAGTCTTTTATCCATTTTAAGTTTATTATTTTGTATGGTGTAAGATGGTGGTCTAGCTTCATTTTTTTTGCATGTAGCTGTCCAATTTTCCCAACGCCGTTTACTAAAGAGGCCATCTTTACTCCATTGTATGCTCTTGCCAACTTTGTCAAATATTAATTGAGCATAATGTCTTGGGTTAATTTCTGGATTATCTATTCTGTTCCATTAATCTATATGCCTATCATTGTGCCAGTACCAGACTATTTTGATTATAATGGCTTTGTAGTATAATCTGATATCCAGTATTGTGACCCCTCCTACTTTGTTCTTCTTTTTCAAGATTGCTGTGGCGGGAGAGAAAAAATGGTGGCGGAGTGAATGGAAGCTACACAGACCATCTCCCAGGACCAAACTGGATTTACAACAAAAATAAAGACAAATCGTCAGGAAGGGGCAACCGAAAGGCAGCTTGGAGGACCACATAACCAGGGACACTGACTCAATCCTGGTAGGCTTGCGAGGATGCGAGAGGGAACCGAGAACCCATGGTCAGGCAGCGTCCTGGGCTGGGACCAGCAGACTCGGCTGGGACCAGGGGACTCTGCTGAGAGCTGCACCCTCAGCTGGGTCCTGCGAACTCGGCTGGGTGCTACGCCCTCGGCGGGTGCCACAGCCTTGGCCACCCTTGGCTGGGAGCAACGCCCTTGCATTAAAAGTCCCAGGCGGCTCCATGACGCAGAGCCCGTACAGAGGCTAAATTGGCAGCAGCCACTCACCTTGGGCTCCGGCAGAAGAAAGGCAGACGGGACTGGAACTGTGTGAGGACACCCAGGATTTGGAGGGTGCTCAGAGCTTTTGCTGAGTGCAGCCACTCAGGACTGTGGTCATCTTACTCCTTGCCAGGGCCCTGGGGAGAGGAGGCGGCACCTCCCTCGGAGATTCAACTCCACCTGGTGGCCATTGAAATGCTAATTGAGGCCCATTACAACCAGCATCTGCCCCACCCTCAGGAAATACTCTTACACTGAGAACATGAGGGAGTTTTTTAGGCAACTCAGAAACCAAGGTTCTTCAGGTGACCTCTACTAATAGCATCCAGGCAAAAAAAACTAGAGGATAACTACCATTCCCTGGGCTAGCAACACTAACCAGGAAAGCTAAGATTTTACACTGGTGTTTAAAGTGGGTCCTCCCTGGCGCATCCAAACCCAGGAGAGGGAGCCACAAACAGCAGAACACCAACACCCACAGGAAAAATTTGGCAGACTCCAAAGCCCACTGTCATAGCCAAAATGGTGAAAAACAGAAACAAAAGCCAAATGAAAGAACAAGAGACCTCTACCAAAGATGAGATAAATGAGGTGAGGTTAAGCAAGTTAACAGAACTAGAATTCAGAACCATGATCTTGAGAAAGCTCAACAGCATGAGTAAGGACATAGAGATGCTGAAAATGAGCCAATTGGAAATTAAAAACCACCAAGAAGAGGTAAAAAAAATCACATATCAGAAATGAAAAACACATTGGAAGGTCTAAAAAGCAGAGTAGAGGAAGCTGAGGACCGGATCATTGAATAAGAAGACAGGGTGGAAAAAATCAACCAATCAGAAAACCAAAAGAAAAAAACGATTAAAGAACAGGAAGACAGCTTAACAGAACTGTGGGACAACTGGAAACGTAGTAATATTTGCATCATAGGAGTCCCCGAAGAAGAAGAAAATGAGCAAGGGTTAGAGAATATATTCAAAGAAATAGTGACAGAAAACTTTCCTAATTTGATGAAGGAAGAAAACATTCAAGTTCAAGAAGCACAGAGAGCCCCAAGTAAGAAAAACCCAAACAGGCCCACACCAAGACACATACTAATCAAACTGCCAAAAATTAAAGACAAAGACAGAATCCTAAAAGCAGCAAGAGAGAAGCAACAGGTTACCTACAAAGGAAACCCCATAAGGCTCTCAGCTGACTTCCCACAAGAAACACTACAGGTCAGAAGGGAATGTCATGAAGTAAACAAGGACATAAAAAACAAGGATCTGAATCCAAGACTACTCTGTCCAGCAAGGCTATCATTCAAAATGGAAGGTCAAATAAAGAGCTTCCCAGACAAAAAAAAAGGCTACGAGAATACATTAGCACCAAACCAGCACTGCAAGAAATGTTAAAAGGACTGCTGTAATTACCAGGAGAAATGAGAAGAAAAATAGAACCACACTAAACAAAAATGGCAATAAATAAGTACATATCAATAATTACCTTAAATGTAAATGGTTGAATGCTCCCATAAAAAGACAGAGTAGCTGATTGGATAAGAAAGCATGACTCCTCTGTATGTTGTTTACAAGAGACCCACCTCACAACAAAAGAATCACATAAATTGAAAGTGAAGGGATGCAAAAAAATCTTCCAAGCAAACGGAAAGGAAAAAAAAGCTGGGGTAGCAATACTCATATCTGATAAAATAGATTTCAAAATTAAGGTCATAACTAGAGACAAAGAAAGCCACTACATAAAATTGAAAGGATCTATCCAACAGGAAGATATATAACCTTGATAAACAAATATGCACCCAATATAGGAGCACCAAAATATATTAAAAATCTTCTGGAGGACTTCGAAGGAGAAATTGATAGCCATAAAATTATAGCAGGGGACTTCCACACCCTGCTGACATCACTGGATAGATCCTCTAGACAAAAAAGTGAAAGGAAACAGAGACTGAAATGAAGCACTAGACCAAATGAATTTAATAGATATCTACAGAGAATTACACCCCAAAACTACAGAATTCACATTCTTCTCAAGTGCACATGGGACATTCTCAAAGATAGACCACCTGTTAGGACACAAACTAAGTCTCTACAAGCTCAAGAAGACTGAAATCATATCAGGCATCTTCTTAGTACACAATGGCATGAAACTAGCAATCAATGGTGAGAAGAACATACAAAAACATTAGAACACATGGAAGCTAAATAGCACTTTATTAAACAACAAATGGGTCACCGAGGAGATCAAGGAAGAAATCAAAAACTTCCTAGAAACCAATGAAAATGAAGACAAAACAACACAAAATCTATGGGATGCAGCAAAAGCAGTTCTGAGAAGGAAGTTCATAGCACTATAGGCCTACCTCAAAAAAGAAGAAAAATCTCTAATAGACTATCTAACCTCACAACTTAAAGAACTAGAGAGCAAACAAAAAGAAAACCCCAGAGCAAGTAGAAGGAAGGAAATAGTAAAGATCAGAGCAGAAATAAACGACATAGAGACCAAAAAAACAATTCAAAGGATCAATGAAACAAAGAGCTGGTTTTTCAAAAAGATAAAAAAATTGATGGACCCTTAGCTACACTCACCAAGAAACAAAGAGAGAGAACCCAAATACACAAAATCAGAAATGAAAGAGGAGAAGTAACAACTGACACCACAGAAATATAAAAGATCGTTAACAACTACTATGAAAAATTATATGGCGACATATTCGACAATCTAAGTAAAATGGAAAAATTTCTAGAAACATATAGTCTCCCAAAACTGGACTAGGATGAGATAGAAAACTTGAACAGATCAATAACAAAAGAAGAAATTGAAGATATAATCAAGACTCTCCCAGCAAACAAAAGCCCAGGCCCAGATGGCTTCACAGGAGAGTTTTACTGAACATTCAAAGAACTAACTCCCATTCTCCTCAAACTATTTCAAAAAATTCATGAAGAAGGAAGACTTTCAAACTTGTTTTATGAAGCCAGCATAATTCGAATTCAAAAACCATAAAAAGACATTACAAAGAAAGAAAACTACAGGCCAATATCCCTGATAAACATAGATGCCAAAATCCTGAACAAAATACTAGCAAATCAGAGCCAGCAATACACCAAATAAATTATCCACCATGACCAAGTGGGATTCATCCCAGGGATGCAAGGCTGGTACAATATTCACAAATCAATAAACGTGATACATCACATAAATAAAATGAAGAATAAAAACCACATGATCATATCAATAGATGCTGAAAAAGCATTAGAAAAAAACGTTCAGCAATGTGGGAATAGAGGGATCATATCTAGACATAATAAAGGCCATATATGAAAGACCTACAGCCAACATCATACTCAATGGGCAAAAATTAAAAGCATTTCCCTTAAGACCAGGAACAAAGCAAGGATGCCCACTTTCACCACTCTTATTGAACATAGTACTGGAGGTCTTAGCCACAGCAATCAAACAGGAAGAAAAAATAAAGGGATCCAAATTGGAAAGAAGGAAGTGAAACTGTCATTATTTGCAGATGACATGATACTATACGTAGAAAAGCCCAAAGACACCATCAAAAATTTACTAGACTTAATAAATGAATTTGGCAAAGTAGCAGGATACAAAATTAACGTCAAGAAATTGATGGCATTCTTATACACCAAGGATGAACTCACAGAAAGAGAAACTAAGAAAACAATCCCAATTACCATTGCGGCAAAAAATTAAGATACCTAGGAATAAACTTAACCAAAGAAATAAAGGACCTATTCGCAGAAAACTACAGGTCATTGAAAAAAGAAATAGAGGAAGATATAAAAAAGTGGAAGCACATACCCTGTTCATGGATTGGAAGAATTAACATCATTAAAATGTCCATATTACCCAAAGCAATCTATAGATTCAATGAAATACCCATCAAAATACCAATGGCATACTTCACAGAATTAGAACAAGTACTTCAAAAGTTTATATGGAACCAAAAAAGACCCCGAATAGCCACAACAATCTTGAAAAGGAAGAACAAAGTTGGAGGGATCACATTACCAGATTTCAGGTTATATTACAAAGCCACTGTACTCAAAACAGCCTGGTACTGGCACAAGAACAGGCATATAGACCAGTGCAGCAGAACAGAGAACCCAGAAATGGACCCATGGCAATATGCTCAATTAATATTTGACAAAAGTGGCAAGAGCATACAGTGGAGTAAGGACAGCCTCTTTAATAAATGGTGCTGGGAAAACTGGACAGCTACATGCAGAAAAATAAAACTAGACCAACTTACACCCTACACAAGAATAAAGTCAAAATAGATAAAAGACTTAAATGTGACTCATGAATACATATAAATCCTAGAAGAAAATGTAGGCAACAAGATTTCAGATATCATACTCAGCAGAATTTTCACTGATACATCACCAAAGGCAATAGAAACAAAGGAGAAAATGAACACATGGGACTACATCAAACTCAAAAGCTTCTGCGCAGTAAAAGAAACAACCATCAAAAAGGAAAGACTACCCACTGTATGGGAGAGCATAATTGCCAATGATATATCAGATAAGGGGTTAATTTCCAATATATAGAGAGTGCTCATACAACTCCACAAAAGGAAGACAAAGAACCCAATTTAAAATGGGCAGAGGAACTAAATAGACACCTTCCCAAACAGGACATACAAATGGCTAAGAAACATATGAAAAAATGCTTATCATCACTAATCATCAGAGAGATGCAAATTAAAACAATGAGGGATCACCTCACACCTGTCAGAATGGCCTCCATCAACAAATCATCAAACAACAAGTGTTGGCGAGGGTGTGGAGAAAAGGGGACTCTAGTGCACTGCTGGTGGGAATGCAGACTGGTGCAGCCACTATGGAAAACAATGTGGTGTTACCTCAGAAAATTAAAAATTGAACTTCCATTTGACCCAGTGATCCCACTTGTAGGAATATACCCTAAGAAGCCTGAAACACCAATTAGGAAGAATATATGTACCCCCATGTTCATAGCAGCACTATTTACAGTACCTAAGATCTGGAAATAGCCCAAGTGCCCATCAGTAGATAAATGGATAAAAAAGCAGTGGTACATATACACAATGGAGTACTATGCAGCTGTAAGAAAGAAAGATTTCTTATCCTTTGGGACGACATGGAGAGATCTGGAAAGTATTATCCTAAGTGAAACAAGCCAAGCAGAAAAGGACAAATACCACATGATCTCACTTATATATGAAATATAATGAACATAACAGTTTGAGGAATACGGTAGACCCAGAAACATGGAAGTAGGGCACAGACTGACATCCCTCAGAAGAGGGGGTGTTGGAGGGTGGGAAGAGATAAACCACAGAACTTATATGCATGTATGTATAACCAATGGACATGGACAACAAAACCAGGGACGGGGCGGGGGGTGGGGGGAATGTGGCGCTGCCAATGGAGTAAAAAAGGATAAACTTCTGTAACAAAAAATAAATAAAAAATAAAAGAAAAGAGTGGTGAAAGTGGGCATCCTTGTCTTATTCCTTTTCTTATGGGAAATGTTTTTAATTTTTGCACATTAAGCATGATGTTTGCTATAGGTTATTCATATATATGGCATTTATTATGTTGAGATATGATCCCTTTATTCCCGCATTGCTGAGTGTTATTATCAGAAATGGGTGCTGAATTTTGTTGAATGCTTTTTCAGCATATATTGATATGATCATGTGGTTTTTATCTTTCTTTTTTTTTTTTATGTGGTGTATCACATTTATTGATTAGCAAATATTGTACCAGCCTTATATGCCTGGGATGAATCCCACTTGTTCATGGTGAATATTTTTTTAATGTATTGCTGGATGCATTTTGCTAATATTTTGTTAAGGATTTTGGCATCTATGTTCATCAGGAATATTGGACTGTAGTGTTTTGTTTTGTTTTCTTGTAGTGTCTGTATATGGTTTTGGAATTAGAATTATGCTGGCCTCATAAAACGAGTTTGGAAGTCTTCCTTCTTCTTGAATTTTTTGAAATAGTTTGAGGAGAATGGGTATTAGTTCTTCTTTGAATGTTCAGTAACATTCCCCCATGAAGCTGTCTGGGCCTGGGCTTTTGTTTGCTGGGAGTCTTGGTTACACCTTCAATTTCCTTAGTTGTTTTCTCTTTGTTCAAGTTTTCTATCTCTTTCCGGTTCAGTTTTGGGAGACCTTTGTGAGTTTAGAAATTTGTCCATTTCTCCTAGATTGTCCAATTTGTTGGCATATAATTGTTCATAGTATTTGTTAATGATCCTTTGTATTTCTGTGGTGTCAGTTGTTACTTCTCTTTCATACCTGAGTTTGTTTCCCTGGGTCCACTCTTTGTTTTATGGTGAGTCTGGCTAAGGGTCCATCAATCTTGTTTATCTTTTTACAGTACCAGCTCTTTGTTTCATCAATCTTTTGAATAATTTTTTTAGTTTCTATGTTGTTTATTTCTGCTCTGACCTTTACTATTTATTTCCTTCTACTTGCTCTTCGTTTTTCTTTTTGTTTATTTTCCAGTTCTTTAAGTTGTAGAGTTAGAAATTTGATTAGAAATGTTTCTTGTTTCTTGAGGTAGGCCTGTAGTGCTATGAACTTCCCTCTCAGGACTGCTTTTTCTGTGTCCCATAGATTTTGTGTTGTTGTGTGTTCATTTTCATTGGTTTCCAGGAAGTTTTAATTTCTTCATTGATCTCCTTAGTAACACATTTGTTAATAACATGCTATTTAGCATCCATGGAATATTTTTGCTGTAATTGTTTTCTAGTTTCATGCCATTGTGATCTGAGAATATGCTTGATAGGATTTCAATCTTCTTGAACTTATAGAGACTTAGTTTATGTCCTAACATGTGGTCTTTCTTTGAGAATGCCCCATGTGCACTTGAGAGAATGTGAATTCTGCAGTTTGGGCTGTGATACTCTGTAGATATCTATTAATGATCTAGTGCATCATTTAGAATCTCTGTTTCCTTGTTAATTTTTTTGTCTAGAGGATTTCTCCAGTGATCTCAGTGGGGTGTTGAAGTCCCCTGCTGTGATTGTATTGTTATTGATTTCTTCTTGGCAGTCCTTGAGTTTTTTAATGTATTTTGGTGCTTCTATGTTGTGTGCATATATGTTTACCAAGGTTATATCCTCCTGTTTGATAGATCATTTTAATATTATGCAGTGGCCTTCTTTATCTTTAGTTATGGCCTTCATTTTGAAGTCTATTTTATCAGTATTACTACCCCAGCTTTTTCTCCTTTCCATTTGCTTGAAAAAAATTTTTCCATCCCTTCACTTTCAATCTATGTGCATCTTTTGTTGTGAGGTAGGTCTCTTTTAAACAACATAAATATGGGTCATGCTTTCTTATCCATTCAGTTACTCTATGTCTTTTGATTGGACCATTTAATCTATTGACATTTAAGGTTATTATCAATATGCACTCATTTATTGCCAGTTTTGTTTATTATGGTTATCTTTCTCTTCCTATTTCTTCTGCTTATTACAGCAGTCCTTTTAACATTTCTTGGAGTACTGGTTTGGTGCTAATATATTCCCTTAGCCTTGCTTATTTATTTATTTATTTTGGTCTGGGAAGCCCTTTATTTCGCCCTCTATTTTGAATAATAGCATTGCTGTATAGAGTGGTATTAGATTCAGACTCTTTTTTTTTTTTTTTTTTTTTTTTCATTACCTTGATTACTTCACGCCATTCTCTTCTGGCCTATAGTGTTTCTGTTGAGAAGTCAGCTGATAGCCTTATGGGGCTCCTTTGTAGGTAACCTGTTGCTTATCTCTTGCTAATTTTAGGATTCTCTCTTTGTCTTTAATTTTTGGCAGTTTAATTATGTGTCTTGGTGTGGGCCTGTTTGGGTTCTTCTTACTTGGGGCTCTCGGTGCTTCTTAAACTTGTATGTCTTTTTTACTTCACCAAATTAGGGAAGTTTTCTGTCATTATTTCTTCAAATATATTCTCTAACCCTTGTTCATTTTCTTCTTCATCTGGAACTCCTATGATATGGATGTTGTTATGTTTCATATTGTCCCACAGTTCTCTTGGGCTGTCTTCCTATTTTTTTATTGGTTTTTTTTTCTTTTTGGTTCTCTGATTGGGTGATTTTTTTTCTACCCTGTTTCTAATTTACTGATCCCATCCTTGGCTTCCTCTACTCTGCTGGTTAATCCTTCCAACATGTTCTTTATTTCTGCTGTGTCATTCATTTCCAATTGGTTCATTTGCAATATTTCTCTATCTTTACTCATGCTATAGAGCTCTTTATTCATGCTGTTGAGCTTTCTCATAATATTACTCTGAGCTATACCTCTGATATCTTGCTTAAATCCATTTCATTTATCTCTTCTTTTGTAGAATTCTCGTTCTTTCATTTGGGATTTGTTTCTTTGTTTCATCATTTTGGCTGTCTCAGTGGGTTTTGGAGCCTGGAAAATTTTCCCTGTGGGTGTTGGTGTTCTGCTGGTTCTGGATTCCTCTACTGGGTTTGGATGAGTATGGGAGGACCTACGTTAAATACCACTGTCAAGTCTTACTCTCCTGGGTGGATTTGCAAGCCAAGGAAAGGTTCAGTTATCTTCTAGCTTTTGCCTGAAAGCAATTAGTCTCAGTTACTTGATGAGCCTCGATTTGTAGCCCTCAGCTGAATGAAAAATTTATCTGGTGTAACAGGATTTCCAGTAGGTGGGGCACTTGCTTGCTGTTAATGAGCCTCAATTTGCATTTCCCTGGCCTGGCATTGTGGTGCTGAATTCCAGAGAGGGGGGCCATTGCTTTTCCCTGAGGCTCTGGGAAGAGGCTCTTTGAGTAAAATGGCTACTGTCCTATAAGGGAATGATTCAACACAAAACTCCTGGTGTCCTCCCCTCCAGCTCTCTCCTAAGCCAGGAACCCTGGACTCTCTCCACACAGTTCCAGTCCAGGATGCCCTCTGACAGAGCCTATAGTGAGTGGCTGTAGCTGATTTGGTGCTTTTTAAAACCCCTACTTTCTCAGTGGAAACTGCTCATATATAAAACAGCCCTCTGCTGCTGTCTATGGGCTCCCAGCCTGTGCTCTTGCACCGCAGTTCCTACCAGGCTTGGTTTGGTATCCTCTTTCTGTCCCTGGTTACATGGGTTCTCTCCAGCTGCTTTTCAGTTTGTTTTCCCCATCAAATTGTCTTTATTTTAGTTGTAATTTCAGTTTGGTCCTGGGAGACAGTCTGTGTAGCTTCCACTCACTCTGCTGCCACTTTTTCTCCTACGACTTTTACTTCTTAAAGACGAAGCTCTTCCTTACTTGATGAATCAAATTCATTATGTTCTCTTTACCTGACTTTGGAGGTCTTCCTCTTAGGCAGGGTGTGGGTTGAATAATTATATAATAAATTTAGGTATTTAGAAAGCCTTCTGATGTTTTACACACACACACACACACACACACAATTCTTTTGATAGCATAACTGGTTGTTCTGGACTAAAGTTTCAATTTTCCACATCATGTTGCTGAGGCTCATGTAGAATATCTTACTGTAAGGGGAGGAGAGGTGAGATTGTCTCATGGCTCGATGCCTTTTTGTTCAAGTTTTTTCCCCCTGCCACTCACACTCTTCCTTCCAACCTTCTTGTCTACTTGACTTGTTTTTAATCATCCTTTAAAATGTAGTTTAAAGGTAACTTACCATAGTCAACCCATTTTAGTCACATGTCCTTTATCTTTGTTCTATGCATACTTTAGCTAAGTGTCATTATCCTCATCAAAATCAACATAATTAACATCATCAACATAACAGCTATTACTTATTAAGCATTATCTATGTTCCAGTGACTCTGCTAAATTACTTCTCAGGTATTATTTTACTGAATCTTTGCAAAAATTCTATAAGGTAAAAACCTTTTAACCAGTAAGAAAAATGAGGCCCAGTGATGAAGTCATTTGAATTAGATCACATACTGGGTAAGTTACAAAAAAGAGTCTTGAATCCATGTCATTTAAACATCAAAATCCATGTTCTTTATCATTTAGCTAATCATTGAAAATTTTCCATTGGTTCCCTTTTGCTTGACTTTGAATTATTTGGGAATTCTCTGTGCCTGCACTGTAGTTGTATAAACAAATAAACTTCCTTTTCCTAATGTCTCTTGCACTGACCAATAGAAACATAATGTAAACCACAAATGACAGCCATCATAAAATTTTTAAATTTTCTAATAGCTACATTTAAAAAGTGAAAAGAAAGTAATATTTTATTTAACCCAATATATGCAAAATGTTATCATTTCTATATATAATCAATATAAAAATCATTAATGACATACACTGCTTTAGTACTACTTCGTCAAAATCCACCATGTACTTTACATACACAGAACATCTCACTTCAGACACGTGGCTAGTAGCTGCTACAATGAACAGGGCAGGTCTAACCCATGTCTGACAAGGAACACTCAAAGAGTGCTCAATGCAAATTTGTTGAATAAATAAATAGATGAGTGTAATGCATAGAAATGAGGAATTGTCTATTTGCTTTATAGAAATATGCAATTTAGCTTGGTGAAACCCTTAAAAGCCTGTTTATGAGGATGTAAAAAGTGCACATTTTTTAATACAGAAGTTACTAGTGCATGTGTGTTGTGACAATAACAGAGTTGCGTCCACAGCCTGTCCTTTCCTGAAAAACTGCTTGCTTAGTCTCTCGTTTTCCTGAAACCCACAGCAATGTCTCAGTGCGCTCACACTTGAGTCTCCCAAGTTTAGACCACGGTTAGCACACTCTTAGACTTAGGTTTTTAAGTTTTGGTTCATTATATATTTCCTTTTCAAAGCTCCTTTAGATCACTTTAATCAATAGCTATTAAAGGAAGGTTAAGCATACACATTTTTTAATTATACCCAATCAAATAAGTACATATATATAGTTATTTTTAAAGTATACCACAAAGTATCCCTGGTAAAGAATATTTCCATTTCACATGGATAATTTCAACAGTGAATTAAATATTATTGGTAGAAACAGTCAACATTTTTAAAAGCCATTTGGATGATAACAGCTAAACTGAACATTGTAGTATCTTTTACAGGGAAAAAAAAAACTGACCACGCCATCACTTCTCAATGGTAACACTGAATTACTAAAACTGACCTTGAGAGGGAGAATCTATAAAATAAAACTGGCACTTGCTAAAACTGTACACAATAAAATTATTCTCGACTAAAATAAACTTAAGAAATTCAGTTCTATAAAAATCGACTTGAGAAACATTAACTTGAGAGAAAAAATGGCACATGCTCACACCCCACAACAGCAGCAGCAGCTCACCACGGCAGAAGCTGTCATCTATAAAAATTTACATGGCCAAAAAAAGATCAATGAGTTAAATGATTTAAAACTTAGGTGGAAATGACCTTGGTTAAAATAATTTCCATAAAAGAAAAACAAAATTTAAAAGGTTAGAAAATGGATGTAGGACTTCTGAAATAATAAAGTGAGAACCCCAGCAAAACCTCTCCTTTACAGAGCACTGTTAAGACTTGACAAAATTGCTGTAAATCACCATTTCATCCCAGTCAACACTTGTCATTGCCTGTTTTTTTAGATTTAGCCATTCTAGTGGATGTGAAGTGGTATCTCTCTCTCTCATGTTTTGACTTGCATTTCCCTAATGATTAATAATGCTGAGCATTTTTTTATGTGCTATCTACTATTTTTTATCTTTAGAGAAATGTACATTCAAGTCCTTCATTCATTTTTAATTGGGTTATTTGTCTTTTTATTACTGAGTTGTGAAAGTTTTTCATACATTCTGAAACTTGACCTTTCAGACACGTTTATGTATATTTTCTCCCATTTTGTTGGTTGTCTTTACACTTCCTTGATAGGGCCCTTTGAAGCACAAATGTCTTTAATTGTGATAAAATAGAATATATCTATTTTTTATTTAGTTGTTTATGATTTGGGAGTCAACCTAAGAAATAATTGGATAGGCCTGATTTTAATACCAACTTTCCCAATGACTAGCTAAGTGACTTGGGGACAGGCTACTTAACTTGTCAACCATAGAAGAAAAAATATAGGAGGATGTCACATGAGGTTAGATGTTGCTGGGTCCCTTATTGGGACTTATAACCTTGCCTTCTGCCTGGCCAGCTCTTTGTAGAGAATGGAATGAGAGAAAATCTATATAGCTGAGGGTGGGAGGCAGCAAAAAGCAGAGACATTTTCACTTATCAGTTCAGTTTATTTTATTCATTCAGTCAGTCATTTAATCATCAAACATTTATTGAGCACCTACTACATGTTAGGTGATATCTAGGTGTTGGGGATACAGCTGGATCTCACTCCCATATTCAGCTGAAAAACACAAATATTCTGGTAACGAAGTACTCTACAACAGCCAGGCTCTACAGTCACAGATATAATAGAAGCCAAATCTAAAAAAAAAAAAAAAGAAGACGACCAGAGATAATCCCTGCCCTTAATCTCTGAAACCCAAGAAGAACAACAGGTAGCATCTGAAAATTTCCTATATCCCTGAAAAGTGTGAAAGTGCAAGGTGGGAGCTTGCCCTTGGAGAGGCATTCGAATTAGAATGACAGGCCAGAGTAATCAGTATGGACCTGATAAGCAAAGTGCCAAAGGGGAGGAGAACATTTTAGTGAACCATGCAATAAAAAGACCAACGTCATTTCTTTCAACAAAGACAGCAAGCATAAGTGCTGCAGATCAAAGACACATGAACCTCTTCCCTGAAGCCGGAATGACATAAGCCCCTACCCCTGTGGAATTTAGATCAAAGTTCTCCAGAGAAGAAAGGAAATGATAAGGGAGAACTCTGAAGTGAAGGAATAGAAATCCAGAATTGGGCAAATTTAAATCATCGAGTGAATGACTTTCCCTGAAAGTGACAGTGTTTTAGAGATTCTGTCATCACTAGAAATGGGGAATTAACTAAATATTTTTGGCATAGGAAAAATTTTGGAAAGTATAATTTCATATACTTTGGTTTTCAGATGCAATATTAACTCTTTTGAGGGTGACAATCTTTAAATACTCATTTTCTTGGGAATGAGAATTTTTACAGTAGGTAGCTTCCTGACGACTAGCAAACTCCACCCAGCTACACCACGTTTTATACTTAGAGTAAGTGAAGCACAGAAGGTGGAGTGATGCCCAAGGACACAAAATCAACAGCAAAGAGGATATTTGAATCCCAGTCCCTTGCCTTCCATTCCAGTAGTACTTCCATTATCTTACAATTTATTTGACAACAGATGAGAAGTACTACACACAGGTACGGAGACTGGAGTTTCATTCTATAGGTATGTTTGCAGAGCTGGAATTTTAAGAAAAAATTATTTAAAGTTTGCCTTATTTGAATTTTCTCTAGAGATTGCTAATTAGATAATATGCAAGGTATGCATTCCTAACTGAGACAGTGTCTGAGCCAGAGAGTGGTGTGCTGGTCAATGTTGAACAGCCTGGTTCACAAGGAGTAGGAACCCTGATTAGTGAAAGTTGCTAATTTTCATGCTATAAATACTCTCACCATGACCAGTTTCAAGCTACCAATGATACCTACCAGGTGGCAAAATTCCTTAATCATTTCAAAATCAGTTTCATGAGCTGATTACAAGCTGGCTCTAGCATACCACTGTGGGCAGGGGTTTTTCTTCAAAGCAGAGGCTGAAGAGCATTTATTTGTTAGCATTCAGGAGATTTCATTAAGACAATATACTGAAGTGCTTTAAGAACCAATATACAGTTAGCGTAAATGATTATCATGAAATTAAAGTACTTACGCTAAAGGGCATGGAGATAGTCGTTTTCTTGGGCAATTTCCCCCAGTCAAATACAACACTATGTGCTAGGTTTTCACACACAGTCCTCTGAAGAGAAGTAACATTCGAGAGAACAGAAACCAAGTAAAAGCACCCTTTTGTGAGATCCACATTAAAGGAATCAACTGTACCTGTTTCATTTTGCAACCTTGTAATCTGCTCATAAAAAACAACAGAACAGCCCTGGCCGGTTTGGCTCAGCAGTTAGAGCGTCGTCCTGCGGTCCAGAGAGACCAGGGTTCGGTTCTCACTGGGGGCATGTACCTCGGTTGCAGTTTGTCCCCAGCCCTGGTTGGGTCATGTGGGTGGCAGCCACTCGATGTGTCCCTTTCACATCGATGATTCTCTCTCTCTCTCTCTCTCTCTCTCTCTCTCTCTTCCTCTCTCTCCCTCCCACTCTATCTGAACAAAAATGTCCTTGGGTGAGGATTAAAAAAACAACAACAGAATAGCTACAGCTATACGAAGTCTGAATGTTTCTTTTTCTCTGCCTTGCAAAGATGAAAGGAAACTGAGGCAAAACTATTTGTGAAATGTGGTTATGGCGAAAGAATACAGGCACTACATTGCTAGACCTCCATGTAAAAAGACAACCATATAATTTGGTGGGCCTTTTTCAGATATAATTGAACTTGCTTTTTACAGTTGATGTATTATTAAAATATTGGGTTGTGTTACATGTGAAAGGTCAAGACACATTTTAGATTCATAGGCTATTTTTGCTCTTTGATCCTAGATATCTTTGGAAATCTGAAGAAAACAACTTTTAATAGAAAATGCACATATTTGCATATGCAGAAAACTTTGCATAAAAGGTTAAAGGATTGACAGACATTCTGTAACTCAGCCTTGGGCTTCAGGACTCACATGAACAACCCATATTGTGAGTGTATTAGGAAATCTCAAGATTCAAAGAAAACCCACACTGATTACTTTAATAAGGCAATACAATTACTTGTAGAACAACTATCTTAATTTGTATTTTCCTTAAACAAATCTTTGATTTACTGAGTTGAAAGACAGAGTCGTGGATATGAGGAGCTAACTGGGATCAAACATCACAAATCCCTTATTTTACAAATGAGGAGACAGAGGCCCCAAGCACTGAACCAACTAGAACAAAGTCTCCATGAGGAGGAGACTTCATGCTGTTATATAATGAATCCAGCCCTGAACATCAGAAGCCCTGAATTCATCAAATCCTGGTGTTTACTATCTACATGATATTGGACACGTCATTTATCCTTTCTGGTATTATCTCAGCTAAAAGTTTAGTTATAATACAAAGTTGTCAAAAGGATTGACTGAAATTATATTTGTGGAAACAATCAATATTAAGGTGTCATATAGCAACTTAATAAAATCATAATTATGCTGTGGGATGGGAGACAATATCTTCAAATCATATATCTGACAAAGGGTTAATATCTGAAATCACATATATAAAAAAAAACTATACAACTTAGCCATCAAGACAAAAATGACCATTTTAAGTCGAGCAGTCTCTAAACAGACGTTTTGCCAAAGAAGACAATACAAATGGCCAACAGGTATATGAACAGGTATCATCACTAATCATCGAGGCAATGCAAGCCAAAACCAGAGTGAAATATCATCTCACAACCGTTAGAAGGGTTATTATCAAAAAGGTGAAAAATAACAAGTGCTGGTGAGGATGTAGAGGAAAAGGAGCTATCCTGCAGTGCTGGTGGGAAGGTAAACCAGTGCAGCCACTGAAGAAAACAGTACAGAGGGTCATCCAAAAGTTAAAAATAGAGCTACCACATGATCAAGCAATTCCACTTCTGAGTATTTAGATGAAGAAAACAAAAACCCTAAATTAAAAAAATACACATTCCTATGTTCAGTGCAGTATTATTTACAATAGGCAAAATATGGCAGCAAACTAAGTATCCAATAATAAATGAATGGATAAAGAAAATGTGAGATATAGACGTCAATATTGATATAGATATAGATCTATAATGGAATATTACTCAGCCATAAAAAAGAATGAATCTCATTTGCAACAATATGGATAGACCTTGAGTCCAAATGGGTTCTAGTTCTAACTTTACTATTACCTAGTAAAGCCGACAAATCATTGCAGACTTCTAGGCCAGTGTTTTCTTGGGGATTGGAGATGGTTAAACATGTTCTCAGGCATTTGGTGTTACAACCAGACCCCTATAAGAACACAATGGAAACTATGAAATGTCTCCCTACAAAAAATATATATCACATTTGGAATATCATTTAAGGAAAGAGAAGGGGTCTCAGTCAGGTTAACTCTTACATTTCCAAAATGGACATAATTGCAATATTCCCATTACTTATGTTTCTGAGACCAAATCAATGTATATATGTAAAATGTTCTGTATATGTACACATATATATAATTAAACAGTTTTGAGAAGTAAAACTGAAACCAGTTTCCCTTCATATTTTATTTGCAAAACGTTCTATTTAGGTAATGTTAGTAATTATAGTATTGATTTCCATAACCTCGACCAAAGGATATCTTCTCATTGTTCTGATGAAAAATATCTACTAGTCCTTCACTGTCTTAATGATAAAATTCAAATTAAATTCACTATTTTGGCATTTCTGAGTCCAACCAACTTTTCAGTCTCATTAACTACTCTTCTCCCACACCCAACTCCATCCTTCTCTTACCTCAAGTCTCCTCCCACACTGACATTCTCACCAGTCACCAGATCCACTGGGACTTCTATGTTAGGCCCACTAGATCACAGTAGATCACACTATATCCAATGGGACTCTGTGCCTTTGCACCTGTTAATCCTTCTGTTGATTTTCTCCTCATTGAGCTAGTTATATTCAACATCTACATTTGAACATCTCTTCATTCACCATCCAGAAGACCTGGCCACTCTCTTCTCCATAAACAAAACATTGTGTTCACACTTCTATGATGGGACCCATTCTGCTCTATTGTAATTTATATTTTTAAATGTCCCTCTCTGCTATTAAACTGTAAATTTCTCAAGAGGAAAGACTGTGTCTTTTATCTGTATTCACAGGATATAGCACAGAGGCTGGTACACAGTAAGAATTTAATAAATGGAAGGAATTAAAAGGAGGCAGGGATGGAAGGCCAGAACACAGGAGGAAATGCAAGAAATGACTACAGGTTACTGGGAGAGGGAAGATCCTCAGAATAGATTAATAGCTCCTGAATCAAATCCTGGTTTTACTTCTTACCCCTACTTAACAGAGGTATAACCTTTGGCAAGTTACTTAACCAGTCTGAGACGTAGCTAATTCACCTGAAAAAAAATGTGAATAATGCCATTTTCTCAAGTCTGTTGTCAGACTTAAATGGGTAAATTACGACCACAGGGTAGATGCATAATAAAAGCAGCTATGTTATTATGACAGCATAATCAGGTGCTATCAAGGAATCTCTACTTTCTCAAAAAGTTCTGATTAAATTATTTAAAGACCCAGTCAAAAGGAGATATTCCTTTTTGAACTTTTGTTAGAAAGATCAGACTGTAAACTTCTATCAGTTTGCAGTTTTTACTAAGTCAATACCTAGAGCTGTTCTGTCAATATAGTAGCAACTAGCCACATGTAGTAACTAAACACTTGAGATGTGGTTAGTGTAGCTGAGGATCGGTACTAAATTATAATTATAAAACGGATACAGGGTTTTGAAAACTTAGAACCAAACATAAAAGAACCTAAACATCTCTCTATCACTGATGCTGATTAGGAATGCATATTTTAGTCACATCCAGTCATGGTACACTAACTGTAACAGCTGGGTTTGTAGCAATTTGACTTGCTGTGTGCCTCTTCTTCAAAAATAGTAACTTTTCTTAAAGTAATGGTATATAAAATGTTAAATAGCCAATATATAGGTCATATCTTACAGCATAAATTACACATACATTAAATCAAAAGTTAAAAGTAATATAACCCCCTAAATCCAAGCTAAACCACTCAATCACTGTACTTAACTGCTATCAATTAGAGACTAATTTTCTTTCTCATTACAGAGCTTTTCCTTGATATAGCTTTTGCTACTTTCTTCTTTATCCTGTTCTCTGATGTTTATCAGCATGAAGGTATTAACTGTCCAGCATTTTAAGGAGTGTTCTTTGATTAAATTGGTCTCTTAATTAAAATGGAAACTTCTTTAAAATTTCTCTTTGTAATGGCAAACACATTTCAAACACACTAAAATGACTAAAATAAAAAAAGTTGATTATGCCAAATATTGAGGATGTGGGGCAACTGGGACTCTCATACATTGCTGGTGGGAGTAGAAATGGTACAATCACTTTGGAGAATTATTTGGCAGTTTCTTACAAAGTTGAATATACGTCTATACTAGGACCTAGCAACTACATTCCTAGGTATTTATCCAAGAGAATTGAAAACCTATGTCCACCAAAAGACAGGAACAAAAATGTTCCTAGTAGCTTTCTTCATAATTGCTAAAAACCACAAATTATTAATCAATAGGTAAATAGAAAAACAAGTTGTGTTATTTATATTAACGCGAAGCAATACTATTCTGCAATAAAGGTGAATGCACTACTAATGCATGCAGCAACATCAATGAACTTAAAAACATGTTGAGTGCCCTGGCTGGTTTGGCTCAACAGTTAGAGCATCAGCCCGTAGACCGAAGGGTATTGCGTTTGATTCCTGGTCAAGGGCATGTACCTGGGTTGCAGGTTTGATCCCCAGCCCAGGCCAGGGTTGTGCAGGAGGCAGCCAGTCGAAGTATCTCTCTCAAATTGATGTTTCACTTTCTCTCTCTCTTCCTCTTTTCCTTCCACTCTCTCTAAAAATCAATGGAAAAATATCCTCAGGTGAGGATTAAAAAAAGCATTATGTTGAGCAAAATAAGCCTGACACAAAAGAATACATTAGGTATGATTCCATTAACATGAAGTTCTAGAAGAGGCACAACTAATTTATGATAACAAAAAGGCCTAAGGGTAACGGATGAAGTAACTGGAAGGAGGCATCAAAAAGCTTTCTGGGTTGATGGAAGTTCTGGGTGGTGGTTACAAGAGTGTGTGCAAATATCAAAGTTAATTGAACCAAGCATTTAAAATCTATGCATTTTAATTGTATGTAAATTATATCACAGCCTTTGTTTGGCTTGGCATTCTAAACATTAATTCTAAAATTCTCCCTTTCAAAATAAAATGCTTTATTTTACAAGGCCAGCATTATCCTAATTCCAAAACCAGATAAAGACACTACAGAGAGAGAAAATTATAGGCCAATATTCCTGATGAACATAGATGCAAAAATCCTCAACAAAATATCAGCAAACCAAATTCAGCAATACATTAAAAAAATTGTATACTATGATCAAGTGGGATTTACTCCTGGGATGCACGATTGGTATAGTATCTACAAAACAATTAACACGATATACCACAAAAACATAATGAAATATAAAAATCATATAATCATATCAATAAATTCAGAAAAAGCATTTGACAAAATCCAGCACTCATTTATGGTAAAAACTTAGCATAAACAAAATAAAGTCCACATATGCCATAACCCACAGCTAACATAATACTCAATGGCAAAAACCTCAAGTGCTTCCCATAAGATGAGGAATAAGACAGGGATGTCTGCTATTACCACCCTTATTCAACATAGTACTAGAAGTCCTAGCCACAGCAATCAGATAAGAAGAAGATATAAAAAACATTCAAATTGGAAAGGAAGAAGTAAAACTGTCATTATTTGCAGATGACATAATACTTTATATAGAGAATCCTAACAATTCTACCAAAAAACTACTAGAACTGATAAATGAATTCAGTAAAGTTGCAGGATACAAAATTAATATTAAAAAATAAAAGGTTGCATTTTTATGCATCAATAAGAACTGTCAGAAAAGGAAACTGACAAAACAATCCCATTTACAATTATATAAAAAAAACCTATAAATAAATTTAACCAAGGATGTAAAGACCTGTACTCAGAAAGATATAAGAAAGAAAGAAATTGAAGAAGATACAAATAAATTGAAGAATATAGGTTCATGGATAGGAAGAATTAACATCATTAAAATGTCCATAACTACCCAAAGCAATTTACAGATTCGGCCAAATTCTACAATTCTGGTCAAAATACCAATGGCATATTTCACAGAGCTAGAACAAATAATTCCAAAATTTATATGGAACCACAAAGACCCCAAATAGCCACAGCAATCTTGAGAAAGAAGAACAAAGTCTGAGGTCTCACACTACTTAATATCAAACTATATTGCAAGGCTATAGTAATCAAAATAGCATGGTCCTGACATAAAAAACAGTCACCTAGATCAATGGAACAAAATAGAGAGCACACAAATAAACTCAGGCCTATCTGGTCAATTCATATAATTCTCACTCTCTTGTAATAGATTCACTTTTTAACAACTACTGAAGATGATTCTTATGTACTGAATTCTTTTTGAAAAGCTGTGAGGGATTAAAACGTATCCTTTTACTAATATTATATTTTTCACAAAATAATGAACAAAAATAAAATAAAATAGAGCTTTAACCATGACTCTAGGCAGCTGTATATCCAGTGGGGGGACAGATAAGTAGAGAGAGAAAGCCACTCAACCACTGGGCTAGACTATCAGTCCCATACCTGGGTACACTTCAGAATCACATAGGAAACCTCATAAAATACATTCCATACTGTAACAAGAAAGCAGAATCTTCTTGTTGTAATCCCAGTAATCTATGTTTTTTAAAGTTCTCCCATGGAATTCAAGTGACCAATCCAATTTTGGGAAGATTGATCCAGAGAGTAAGTATTTGCTAAGGGAGAGATCCAAGTGTGATGTAATTTTTTGTTTAACTATTGCATATATTCTCTTTCTATCAAAAAAATTTTCAATGCCCAATCTAAATATTCTCAATTTTTCCAAATATAATTCAAAATATTTGCATTTCTTTGTTCTAGAACCAATAAAGGCAATTTTTTATGGTAGAAAGATCTAAGAATTTAAAATCAGATAGACTTGAGTTAAAATTTTAGCTCTACCCACTTCAAACCATATGACATTGGAAAAACCATTTATCCACTTTGAGACTCAGATTCCATTTTGGCCAAAATGGAATTATTTATGTTGCTTTGACATAATAAATGTGAAATCATCAAGTACATGGTATATAAATAGTGTTTGCTTTATTTTATCCCAATAAACTTTGAAGAGATATTCCCAGATTTCATAAAATGATAAAGGAAATCACCTGAATCTGCAACAGAATATTCTATTTCTTCTTATAGTTCAGAAAGTTCTAGTCTCTTATTATTTTAAATTCAGTAGCATCACATGTATTGTTTGTCAAAACTCTTTTTTTTCCAGAACATAATTATGTAATTTCAATTTCCTTTGGGCAGTTGTTTCTCAAAGCTATAGTTATCATAGTTCTAGTAGAATAATTCATTATCTCATCATTGACTGGACATTTCATCAAACACATTTCACTGTTGAGACAACTTGTCAGTGATAGTCAATTTGCTGTCTCATCAGCAGTATAGTATAGTAATTAAATTTTATCATGACAACATTTCATTCCTATTACTCATGCATAATTCATATTTTATATTCCAAACATCAACCATGCATATATTGTGCTAATGAGCATGGAAAAGAAAATTTACTCTCAGATGTCTTCTCAGACATTACAAACAATTGCATTCTTTTCCTAAGGGCAGGACTAGACAAAAGCACAGTTCTGAAGCAGAGCGCTACGTCCCCAGCCCACCGCCCAAGGATCTTTCTAGCTATCCAAATCATTTTCAACAAATTCCCTCTAAATTACCAATGATTTCCTTAAAAACAATTGGAAATCCTATTCATCTTTTAAGCTCCAGCTCAAGCAACACTCTTTCTTCTGTATATTCTTTTCTCCTCAACACTAGCACTTGAACTGCTAAAGCGTCCCATTGTTTCATGAGTTATGTCAGGCAATTTCAAGCCCTTTTAGTAACGATAGTTTTTTCATTGATTAGCACAATGCTTGGCACAAAGACAAATTAAATGTAATTAAAATTAAATGGAACTGGATCAACATTATATTCTGGAAATATGTTTGCATTTTGAAAGAAATATGCAAAGCCCTGGCCAGGTAGTTCAGTTGACTAGAGCACTGTCCTGATATGCCAAGGTTGCAGGTTTGACCTCGGTCAGGGCACATCACAGAAGCAACCAGTGAATACTTAAATAAATGGAAGAACAAATTGAGTCTCTCTCTCTCTCTCTCTCTCTCTCTCTCTCTCTCTCTCTTCCTCTCTCTCTCTCTCTCTCTCTCAAATAATTTTTTTCAAAAAAGAAACATGTAAAAGTTCAAGCTTGTACTCCGCATGTGCATATCTTGGCATTTAAATGGAGATATTTATAAATGGGATAGAAAGTAGAACTTTCCTATCACTACTTAAACCATAACAAACTTTAAATGAACTGTTCCACCCTCTTACCTATGTCTCCAGTCTCATCTTGACCCCTAGACTCTGAGCAAATTATTATCTACCTGGCTAACCTTCCATGACCTCTGTATCTGGTAAACTCCTTCTTATCCTTCAAAACCCATCTCAAAAGTACCTCCTCCAAGAAATCCTTTTTGATTCTGCCATACATTTACTACCTCTTCTAAGTTTCCAAAGTACTCTGTTTATAGTACAAGTAATGGTACATGCCTACAAGTAATGATGGCCTACCATGTGTAGGCATTGTCCTAGACATTTTATAGAATTTACCTAATTGTATTGTTATAACAACATGGATGCTCATGTCACTTTCGAAGAAAGGTGGAGGCTCAAAAGAATTATGTAACCTACCTAAGGTCACGCAGGTAGTAATCCACAAAACCAGAATTCAAACTAGACTGTCTGACTCTAATGCACATATTTTCCCTGAATCACATAGCTCTAAATAAAAAGTGAATGACAATGAATGGAGACCTTGGCAAAGGACAGCATATTCTCATGAGCATACAAGCGATTGAAGTAGATTTGAAATTTCACTTTCCTCTTTGACATTTAATATTTGATATATTGAAGTGCATTAAGATGCCTATGTTAAGGCATGTGGAAAATAGCAAAACACGATTTGAATGCAATCCCCTCAGAATCATGACAAAGACCTCACATTACAACTGAGCATTTGAGAATGTGGCTTCCCAATTCATATCCCAGTGTCAAGCCAGCCTCATTACATGCTATTTCCATTTAAGCCTATTTTGATCTTATTTTACTTAATTATCAGCCCCAGTGGTCCCAACAGGCTGCTATAACATGCATAAAATATCTGCTGAGCCAGGTTAAATGAATTTCAGTTATGAAACTAATATTATTAACATTATATGATGATTTGCATTATCCATCAAATAAGATCAGTTACCAGAGGACCAGGGAGGTCTCAGTAAAAGGTGAACCACAAAATCAGCACACTCCTTGCTCAATGGGTTTATAACCTAAATGGGCAATTGCCCACTAGGGAGGGATAGAAGAGCTCTCCAGGGAAAGGCAAGAAGGAGGAATCCTTCCATTGTTCTTGTTCATAATGAAGAAGGCTTCTGTGAAAAACTAGGTCAAGTGCACTCCCTCATCTCGCCCCCACAACATGCACTGAATCTCTCTGCAAGCACAGTGGGTTAAGACACTGATATTGATATTGAGAGGCATCTGTGGTTCAGATTATAATGTGGACTCTAGTCCTATGTCTGCCAATAACTAATTCTGAGACCTAGGTCTCTAGACATCTCCCAGAGCCCTTGTTTTATTACCAATAAAATTAGAAGATCACACTAGTTCATTCTAAGATCCTTCCTTGTTTTTGCCCTCCAGACCTCTTTGTAGAAGACATTCCTCATGAAGATTTTCTTCAGGTTTACAAAGTAAAAAAAAAAAAAAAAAAAAGGCCCTTTTTTATATAAAAGTACACTGTTCAATACTGACTGGGTAAAAGTGAAATTGAATGTTTTTTAAAGGCTATGGTTCTAAGCCCTAGGAAAACAATGTGCAAATCAGTGGTATTATTAATTTTTTTCTAGCTTAAATCTCTAAAAATAGTCCACCTCAAATGCTACCTACTCTAGGAAAACTTTTATAATTCTCTAAAGACTAGGCTGGGTCCCTCATTTTATAGGCTGTCACAGCACGCTGTACTTTTTCTTCTAAGAATTTACCAAAAATGTAACTCATTAGTCATTCGTGAGCTGCCTCAGTAGTAGTAGATGTGGTTTCATGAGAGGACCACATCTGTTATAGTGACTGCAGTATCTCCAGCACCCAGCCCAGAGTAAGGTCTCAATTTTTCTCAAATGACTATATGGAAGAATGGATCAATACATTAAAAATAAATGAGCAGCCCTGGCCAATTTGGCTCTGTGGTTAGAGCATTGGCCAGAGGACCAATGACTCGCAGGTTCGATTCCAGTCAAGGGCACCTACCTCGGTTGCAGTTCCTTCCCAGCCCTGGTCAGGATCATGTGGGAGGCAACCAGTCAATGTGTCTCTCTCACGTCAGTGTTTCCCTCTCTCCCTCCCTCCCACTCTATCTGAAGATAAATAGAAAAATATCCTCTGGTGAGGATTAAAAAAATAAATAAATAAATGAGTAAATGTTCCTCTCTCTATATATATATTTCTTATTATTATTACAACACTGCCTTTAGCATTTCTTGCAGTGACACATATCTAAATGAGACATACACATGGCTAAGAGACATATGAAACAATGCTCAATGTCATTAATTATTAGAGAGATGCAAATTTAAACAACTATAAAATATCACCTGACACCTGCCAGAATGGCTGCCATCAACAAATCATCAAACAAGTGCTGGTGAGGGTGTGGAGAAAAAGGGACTCTAGTACACTGCTGGTGGGAATGCAGACTGGTGCAGCCACTATGGAAAACAATATGGTGTTCCCTCAGAAAATTAAAAATTGAACTGCCATTTGACCCAGTGATCCACTTCTAGGAATATATCCTAAGGAGCCTAAAACACCAATCAGAAAGAACATATTCACCCCTATGTTCATAGCAATACTATTTATAATTGCTAAGATGTAGACACAGCCCAAGTGTCCATCAGTAGATGAGTGGATAAAAAAGCTGAGGTACATAAACACCATAAAGTACTATGCAGCTGTAAGGAAGAAAGATATCTTACCCTTTGAGATGACATGGAGGGAGCTGGAGAGTATTATGTTAAGCGAAATAAGCCAATTAAGGAAAGACACATATCACATGATCTCACTTATTTGTGGAATATAATGAACAAAATAAACTGATGAACAAAACAGACCCAGAGACATAGAAGTAGGGATCAGATTGACAAACCTCAGAGGAAGGGGGCGGGGGAGGGCATAAAGAAATAAACCAAAGAACTTATATGTATGTATGCATAACCAATGGACATAGACAACAATACTGGGGGTGGGGGTGGGGGAACTGGGGAGGAGGGTGTCAATGGGGGAAAAAGAAGAAACATCTGTAACAAAAATAAATTAATAAAAAATAAATAAATAATAAAAATAAATGAATAAATGAATAATGTGAAAAATATTTCCTCATCTACTCAACTGTAAAATTATCTCTATTATCTAAATTTCTATTGCATTTTAAATATACTTCTTACATGCGTTCTGTCCATGTATCCATTTACATGTAGGTAAAAGCTTTACAAATTAATTAATAGTAGTACATCTCTACCACTCTTGCCACAGATAGGCATGAAAACCCTTGGATTCAGTTGCTCAATATGGTGTTAACTACCTGAGCTTAGATTTAGGAGTGACAAGAACTGACCTCTTATGTGCACCCTGGAAGAATGGTCACCTCCCCCACATCTAATCTCTTTAAAGAGGCCAGACTGCAACAGAGGTTGCTTAAGCATCATGCCTTCTGCCTGGGGGACAATGAATTAAAATCCTTTTTCTGAAAGTTGTTGTCTTCCCTCTCTATTCTTTGACTATTGAGCAAAAGTTACTTCCCTCTCCAGAGAGTCCTTTAAAATCCCTTCTATCCATTCAGTCATCAACTTCCATTTCTTTCACACTATATTCATCCACATGTGATACACATTCTATCCTGCACTGTAGTTATTAATGAACATGCCTTACCTCTCCTGCTGAACAATAAGTATCCCAAAATGTTTAATTCTTGTCTGTATCCCCCACAAGACCTAAAAGAGTACTTTGCACACACACACAAAAAAACATTTATTTTTATTTATCAGTGGATGTATCTTATTTAAGTTTCAGATAATGGCCCACTTAGTTCAGTATAACCAAATCCACTGCAAAAAGATGAGGTTGGCCTGATTCCTGTCTGTGCTTCCATAACTCTCTTCTAACTTCAGGCAGTGAGTACTTTACCTGGGCAGCAGGGGCTCATCACCAGCTACTAAATGACATAAAAGGAAACAGCAGTATCTGGAGAGTAGTTGCATAATAGACTAAAGAGGTGAAACGTCAAGCAGTTGAAGGAGAGAGGGAAGGCTCTGAGAAGCCTAAAAATGCAATTTCCAAAAGCAACACCAATTGCTGGGGAAACAGTCCTGGAAGACAGGTTAGCTGGGCCTGAGAACTGGAAGGTGGTCTGGAAGCACAGGAGGAAAGCATGGCTTTAAGGAGATCAAAACCCCTTCCAACAAGAGGTTTCTCTTGAACAAGAATAAGAAAACAAAATAATCCTAATAAAATTTTACCATAGCAACCCCTATAGTTAGCAATCATCATCAGTGCTATCCCAACTTACATAAAACAGAAAAATGAACAAAAAATGGATGGGAAAAAGGAATATGGATAAAGAGAATGAAGAAATAAATGCTACGACTGGGGAAAGAGAGATGACTAGTTAGCATTCTAGAGCCACAGATTTCAGTTTATAAAGATCAGAGTGTACATTTGTGCAACTGCAATTTTTACAATCTCTCTCTCTCTCTCTCTCTCTCTCTCTCTCTCTCTCACACACACACACACACACACACACACACACACACACACACTTTAGGAGAAGCCATGAGAGCATGAGTGTGGTAGAAACAGAATGGATTTTGAGCCGGAAGTCTTGCCTGGGTCTGAGTCCCATTTCTACTTCTCATCACAACTGATTTGCTGATCATTGAGGACAGACTGTACGGACTTACAGGAAAATAACCGCTAATGTTAGGAAAAGTACAGAGGACAAACAAGTCTGTGGTGAGTAAATCAATCTAACCTGAAAATGTGCAGCAATCAGGACTTCAGGAGTAACAAAACACAGTGCTCTGCATTTCTGCAGCTGCTCAAAAAATTTCAAAGCACTCCCACATCTCGTGCCCTTATCTTCCTGCGCTACAACCCTTATGGACTGGGCATCAAGGGCATTGAAAGTTAAACACCAGGGTCGCACAGCTACTTGATGACTCTCATCTCAAGGCTCTTTCTATTGAAGAGCAGAGAGAAACACTGGATCAAATAAAACTTTTCTCACCAGACTACCTCAATTGTCCCACTCTTGTCTTCAAGGCATGAAATTAGAAGTAAACTGCCAAAGTAAGGTGAACATTGCTTACTGCCCTCTCCACAAAAGGTGAATATGTAGGCCTTGCTCTAATTATGTAAGTAGATATTTGACTTCACTTCATTTCCTGTCTAGATATTTGATAATGTTGTATATGAGCTCAGAAGCAAGAAATGGAAAAAAAAATGCAGGTAAATATGGAAATATCAGGATTTGGCACAATGATTCCAAGAAGGTCTCTCTCTCAAAGTGAAGGTACTTGTAAGTGTTCAGATGCCCGAGGAGAAGGTGATGAGTTTGAGAATAGAGTAACGAGGAAAGGCAAGAACAATTCACACTGCCTTTGCCTCAGTTCATATTTCCTCTTAAATGCCCAGGTCTAGCTCAACCCAATTCAAAAGAGCAGATGAGCTCCGCCTCCCACCTGCTCCTTCTGAAAAATCCATCTTCTCACCATAGCTTAGCTACAGAGCAGAACAAGAAAAGTATCTCAACCCAATCTCCTCACTCACATGCCCCATTGTGACCCCCACACAGAGTTGAAGGTGGAGATTTCCCACCTTCCCAGGCCCCAGCATCTTCCCTCTCCTTTCACTCCCACTACTCCACCCATCTCTCTAGTTCAACTACTTGTTAGCTCTTGCCTGGCTTATTGGGACAGTCTCCCAATAAGCCAGGAAATTCCTGTTATTTCCTCTAGTCTCAAGCCCTCAAATCCTGTCATCACACTGCTTCAAAATTCATATTCCTAAAGTAGATAGCTGATCCCCTACCACACTCTGCAAAATCCTTTCAAAATTTCCCACCTGTGTAAAGAATAAGGTTGAAATTCTACCCTACCCATCTCTCCCTGAAGCTCTTAGTCTTCTGCCAACATCCACTCACCGCAGCCTATCAAACCCACAAACCCGACTCGTATTTTCTCACCTATCACCATTGTCACACTTTTCCTTGAGCCTAGAATACTCTCCCAAATTACTTCTCATCTTTGTGACATCCATTTCCCTTTCCATGTAAAATTTTACCTTGATCTTAAAAAAGCCCTGTGCTAGTTACTAACACTTCTTACCTGCAGGTGCTTTAGAGATCCACGTAAAAGTGCCTTTAAACTTTTGTCAAATATATCTTCATAAATTAGGAAACTTGCTTTTCTTTTTTAAACAAAACTAAGAAATATTCTATAATAAATATTCAGTTACTAAGAGATCTGTGGCAATTCCCCTTGTCTGGCTGTTCTGAATGATAAATCTCTTATCAAAAATAGAGGGGTTTATGGGAAAGATAAATTGTTCTTTAATGCTTTTACAATGAGAACTTATCCAAGTCAGATCTAGCCCCAAATATCAATTCTCTGTGTATTTGTATTCTGACGACCTATCACAGTGACCTATTTTCACACCGGATACTGAGTTAAGAATGTAATTGCTTTTGCAAAGAACTGAATAAAAATTCTAAGAATGGTATTAGGAGAAATAAATAAATCAAACACAATTTTCTGTAAATAGGTTCATAATGCAAGCCTGCTGAAACATTTGCATATTTTTATAATCTTTTTTGGGCATGTTTGATGCTATCAGTCCATTGTGTAAGTATTAAAATTATGAACCGGTTCAGTTTCTATAATGGTTTTATGGGTGCATAATTATTACTTATTGATGTTTACTGAAACTAAATTTAAAATATAAATGTTTGTTGAATCCTGTGAAAATGTCTTTTCTCAAATACTTTCATTTCATTCATTCAACAACCATATATGAAGAACACATTCTATGTGCTAAGGACTTAAAATATAAGGGAAACAAAATATAGTGTCTATCCTCAAGGATCCTAGAGTCTCCTGGAAGAAGGACAATGATCAAACAAATCATTATGATATAAAAATTTAGAAGTTTAAAAAACTAGAGTAAATAGAAAAGGGAGTTACAATTTAATTTTTAAAATAACAACTACAAAAAAGGTAGTGGGATAACAGAATTATACATGTAGCTAGCCTTGACCCCTCAGATTTTACGTTCATATTAATTTTTAGCAACAGCAGAAAATAAACCTTCTTAGTCATGGAAATAATGTAGGTGACCCAAAAGAATTCAATAGGCTTAAAATTCAACAGTGAGACTACAGAAAAATTTTGTGTCATTAATTTTTCTTTTTTATTATTATTGTTTATTCGAGTCTCCAACAAAGGCTTTTGATCAGAAATATTGTACCTGGTTTGTGGGCAGTTATGACAGATTTAGAGATAAGTTCTTCAGGTGCTCCATCTGAATTTATTAAAATTTTTACAGGCCTTCGGGTTGATTTTCATGACATTGGAATGTTTGGGAAATGGGAACAAATTTCATTTGATTCAGATGGATGCCCAAAGAGAAATGTAAATCACAGAATCTTAGTCACCTATTTGAGAATTTCTCCTATGGTTGAAATATCTCTTGTAATATTTTGTATTTGTATATTGCCTCATAACAGTTGAAAACTCATAACATTCAAATATCCTAACAATAATATTGTGATATCAGTAAAGCAAATATTAACTTAAAAATAAGGAGACCAAGACTCCAAAAGATAAAAGTTACACCCAACATTCCAATCCAATGCATGTTCCACTACCATATAATCCCTTAAAGGTCATATCTTTAAAATGGGTATATTTCAGATCCCACTACCCAGCATCTCACACACACACACACACACACACACACACACACACTGAATAACACACAATAGCTAAAAAGTGAAATTCTGGATTACAAATCTTTACAATGACTCCTATCTTAAAATAGAATATATCTTTCCATAAGAAAGGTTCCTTTCTTTCCTATCCTTATTCAGAATCAACCAAGCAAGCATCAGAATTGAGATAACTCTCTAATCCCAGGTAGTTCTAAACTGCCAGTTGATTTGCAGGAGCTTCTCCTACTCTGCAGAGTCCACTTTATGTCTCACCTGGATTATTACAGCATATTCCTATTACAACCTACTTCACAAGCAAGGACAGTAGAATTCACCTTCCTCGAATTACACCATATTCTCTTCTGCTTCTGTCCCTTTGCACATGCTTCCCTCTGCCTACAAAACTATTCCCTTCTCTGTCCATTTGGCTTATTCAAAAATTACCACTTCAAAAAACCTTTTTTGATGCTCCTTTCCTCCAGGCTAGATTAGTTATATGCCCCTTTCCTGTGTTCCTGTAGCTTTAATTCTATTATAATACTTTCATTAAAATAGATTTCTATTTTCAGTTGACCCTTCAACAACATAGGTTTGAACTGTACAGGTCCACTTATATTTGGAATCTTTCTCAATAAATACTGTAAGTGTATTTTCCTTCATAACAGTTTTTTCCTCTAGTTTTCTTTGTTGTAAGAGTGCTATATATAATATAATAAATATGTGTTAACCAACTGTTTATGTTATCAGTAAGGAGTCCAGTCAACAGTAGGCTATTAGTAGTTAAGTTATGGGGAGATTAGAAGTTATATAAGGCCCTGGCCAGTGTGGCTCAGCAGTAAGAGCGTTGGCCTGCGGTCCAGAGAGACCCAGGTTCAGTTCCCACTAAGGGCACGTATCTCGGTTGCAGTTTGTCCCCGGCCCTGGTTGGGTCGTGCAGGTGGCAACCACTCAATGTGTCCCTTTTACATCTATGTTTCTCTCTCTCTCTCCCTCCCACTCTATCTGAACAACAACAACAACAACAACAACAAAAGGAAAAATGTCGAGTGAGGATAAAAAAAAATTATATAAGGATTTTTTCATCTGTGTAAGGGGTCAGCACCCCTAACCTTTGGGTTGTACAAGGGTCAACATTATTTCCTGATCTCTACCACCAGTCTCTGAGCTCCTTGAGGACAGGCAGAACTGGATTACTTACCATTGACTAACATATTGTCTAATGCACAAAAAAAGTTTACACAATAAATAACAAATAAGCCCTATTTCTATGTGTATTAGTTTACTAGGGCTGCTGTAACAAATCAATTTGCTGGTTTAAAACAACAGTAATTTATTTTCTCATAATGGAGGCTAGAAGCCCAAAATCAGGATGTCAGGGGAGCTATGCTCTCTTTAAAGTTTCTAGAGGAGGAGCCTTCCTTGCCTTTTCCTAGTTTTAGTGGTTACTTTGCAATGCTTGGTGTTCTGCGGCCTGTAAACATATCAGTCTAATCTCTGCTTCTGTCGTTAATGGCACTCTTCCAGTGAGTCTGTGTCCAAATTTCCCTCCCTATAAAGACATCAGACATTGGATCAGGTCCCACCCTAATCCAGTGTGACCTCATTTTAACTAGATTACATCTGCAAAGACCCTGTTTCCCAGTAAGATTACATTCACAGTTCTGGTGGACATGATTTTTGGGGAAATGGTATTTAACCTAGTCCTCTATGTTACAACTGGAGAGAGAAAATAATTTCTGAATTCCACATTTGGAGGACAGCACCTAAGCAACCTGCCCAAACCCATTTGATCTGACATCTATTCACAGCCTTATTTGTGAAACAGTAATTTCCCACACAAAATTACAACTGTCTTTTGTCTTAATGTGATGACTTCATTCATTCATTTAGCAAGTGAATGAATTTCTTGAGTGCCTATGACATGTCATGCATTGTTCTAAGTGCTAGGGATACAGCAGTAAACAAAGCAAACAAAAGTCTCTGTTGTGATGGAGCTTACATCCAAGAGGTGAGGGGAGATAGACAATAAACAAAATAAACAAGCAAAATGTGGCACATAATATCAAAGTACAGTCAAGAAATATTAAGCAGGCAATGGAGATAGGAAAGTTGAGTGGAGTTGGGATGCTGCAATGTCAAATGAGGTGATTAATGAAGGCTTCACCAAGAAAGTGATTGTTAAGCACCTAAAGAAAGAGAGATAGTCTTGTGAGTATCTGCAGAAATATAGTTTAAGTAGTAGAAACAGTAAAAGCAAAGGCCCTGGGGTGGAAATGTGGTTGGTGTGTTAGAGACACAAGAAGGCCAGGGTGACTAGCACAGAGCTAAGGGGAGAGCTGAGGTCTGAGGGGTAATGGAGGATAACAGAGAAATTGAGATTTCTTCCTCTCCATTATCTACTATGTGGTTATTGTAAAAAATTCACATTCCTAGTTTCTACAGAAGGAATATTTTGAGTTCTTACCAAAATAAGTTTCTCTACATCAAATAGGAGAAAATAATCTTATTTCACAAAACTCAAAATACTATGCTCATTAAATATTAAAATTCAAACCTTTTTAGTGTCCTTCATCTCTCTGCCTTATCATTAGGAAATTAGAAGCAGTGTATGTAGCTGCACTATAATTTTAAAAAACCCTTATTTTTAGGCAAATCATGCTTCCATCAATAAAATGACTTTCTAGGACACCACAGCAGTCTAGCTACGAGACTTGAATTATCTCAACTTGTCACATGAAAATGATTATCGAGTCATTTTCTTTAAACAAAAATTTTATTTCTTGATTCCCTTCAGTCTTGTCTAAATTTTCAGAATATGGTTATGCTCTTATTTGGTGCCACCTTATGGGAGACTTTTATAGAAAATTGTCTATTTAGTAAGGTCAAAATCTGTTTTTATTGTGATCTCACGCTTACAAAATCCTTTTCCATTATAACAAAGTATTTTAAGAAAACAATTTCTATGTATACACATGTCTCCTTTCATCATCACAGAATGAGATAAGGGTTTCCATTTTAAGATGAGGAAACTGAGCCTTCAAGAGGAGTAATCATTTATTCAATGTCATGTCTAGTGGCAGAATAAGATGCAAACTATTTGCGCCTGACTTCAAAGATTTTGCTCTGAAACTTTGGGCTCATATGCCTTCTTCATATTCTTACTTCATGCAGTTCTCCAAACAACCATGTGAATTATATATTATATCCCAAATCTATAGCACACATTTTCAAAGAGGTTAAATAATGTGCCTTAAGTCTCATAGCTATTTAGTGGTAGATTCATCTACTGGGTCAATCATTTGTTCAACAAATATTTATGAAATACCTGCTAAGTATGACATACACAGTGAAAATAATACTCTTCTGAAACTTACAGTCTAATTAGAAAGACAGTTTCACAGTGGTAACTAACATTTATTAAGTGCTTATTATGAGCCAATTACTAGTCTATGCATTTTAGCAGTATAATTTAATATTCATAACAGCTTCATCAGGTGTTTTTTTAGATAAGGAAAGTGAGCCTCCCAAAAATGAATTGGACCAAGGTCTATAGATTGTAAAGGGGTGAAACCAGGCTTTGAAGCCAGGCAATCTAACTAGGAAGGAAGGAAGGAAAAAGAAAAGGAAGAAGGGAAGGAAGGAAAGAAGAAAGTATTTTCATTGTACCATACTGCCTTCTAGTACTTTTCCCAGCTGGTATGGGGGCAGCACCCCTGAAGACTCAATGGTCAATTCCAACAGGAGGGTTAGCTTGCCAGTGGCGTAAGCACCAGCAGAAACCACTTTTACCACTCACTCTCCTGTGAGAAGCCTGAACACAGCGCCAGTGGGCATTCCAGACTTCTCAATGCTGGCACAGAGAAGCAACCATTTCAAGCTGGAAACCAAAGAACAGCAGTGAGGGAAGTCAAGAAAGCAAGAAAGGCAAGATCGAGTGTCAAGCAAATCCAATGCAAAGAAAGGAGCTTTGGTGTTAACTTGAACAATTAAATCTGCATTTATTATCTGTAAACTATTAGAAGTACCTAAAGAACAATTTATGACTTTTAAAGACATAAGACTAAACAGCAATAACATAAGACTTTTCAGGCTTGGAAAAGCAAGAAGCATTTGCATCAGGCTGGTCCTTTTCTGGAAGGTGAATAGGTAAGAGAATGTCAGTGATAGCAAAAAACATGATGACAATTTAGATTACAGGGAAAACTACACTACAATCCTTTCTATAACATCTGGACCACTTCATGGAACCATCAAGAAAATTTACAAAGCAGTTATAATACCAAGGTTGGATCTTAGGAGTGCAGTTAGGGTGGAGGTTGGGAGAACTTAACCCTCAACCATGACAAATACACGTTCTAAGTAAAATGTGTTCTTAAAATACTAACTCAAGAAAAGTCACTCCGCTACCCTTTCAACTGAAAATCCTGCAGGGGTTATGAACAGGATTCCAGGACAGACTGCGTGGATTTGAAACCTAGTTTAACCTATTAAAGAATGTGACCTTGGCAAATTACTGAATCGCTTCATGCCTTAGTTTCATTATCCTCAAAGTAGGAATAATTGTATTACCGATCTCTTAGTCTTGTTGTGAGCAATAAATAAAATTAATTTATGTAAAATATTTAAAATGCTGCCTGGCATGTAGACAGCACTGTATCCGTGTTTGAATTATTACACTCCTAAGAGCTCCTCCCATATGCAGTTTAAGAGCCATAATTGCTTGAGGACTAAACAATTGACGGAAGTCAGCTTGGAAGCAACAAGGGAGGGGAAGCTTTCACATTCATGATAACAGCAGGTTTCCTAGTGCTTATAAGTATCCTTTATACGTTTTCAAAGACAGAGGAACATTTTTGTTTAATACAGGTTGACAATGCTTCCTCCTTCTCTTCATATCCTGTTCTGGAGTCCTTACCTCTGCTAGCAGGTTGTGGGAAAAGTGAGGCTGACTGGGCAGTTTGTGGTAGCTGCACTGATTAGAGATTCTCCAGGTAAATGCTGCTATGGTCCATGCTATTTAGACTCAATGAAGAAGAACTGGGATCAACTCTTAGCAGAATACATCACCAGAATACCTTTTCTGAAATGTGACATATAAGAGTTTATCAAAACCCTTAGCAACTGAGTCATTATCTCTGGGTTATGAGTGATATACATTTTCATCTTCATACTTTTATGTATTTTCAAACATTGACAATAAATATCAACTGTTTTTATGATAAAAAAAAACAACTACAAATTTTAAGGAGTTGAAAAGAGAAAGATGCAAGGGAGTTTATAATTAACACCATCATGTAAAATGAGCAAACAGATAAATAAAACTGTTTTTAGAGACGGTAGTGGAAGGAAAAAAGTATCAACAATTATTTTCTCAATGGATGGTATTATCTTATCTTTATTTTTCTTTATTTTCCAATTTTTCAATAATGACTTTTCATTAGGGAACACTGCCAATTAATTTTAATTAAAACATAAAATAGCAAGCATATTTATCTCAGGTATTTAAATTCAGCCTTTGTTTTTCTACTTGCCTGAATTAGGCTTTAAATGTACTGGGGAAATATTTCCTGCTTAAACTATTAATGAAAAGAAAGCAGGCCAGATACGAAAGAGAGACTGTCATGGAATGATGGAGAAAAGAACAAGTTATTTATGGTTTTCAACCACCCTCTTAAAGGATTGCACTGCCCAGCAATCCTTTCTGTTGTCTCTAGTCAGCTACTTCTCCCACACTCTAAAGGGCCTCTACAACCCTTTCTCCCTGTCATCAGATCCTGGCCCAGCCCACTCACTTTCTCTCCTCAGTGACCTTGCTCCCCACTTCATCGAGAAAACAGCAGTCACAAACTTCCTTTATCTCCCATCCTCAAGCTCACCCATTTTGTAAAATCTTAGCCCAAGTTTATCTCCTCTCCGTCAGAGAAGGACAAGTAGATATTCCTCTTTCTTTCTTTCCAAAGTCAACTCTTTTTATGCTCCTGGTCCCTTTTTTTTTTGGTATCTGTCCTCAGTTACTTCAGTCTCTTCCTCTCCACTGATTTCTTTCCACCATAATATCTCCGAGTTCTGTCTCCTCCTCATGTTACTGACTTCTCTTTCCTTTTCTTCTCTGTTTATTTTACAACCGAAAGCAGTTTGACATTGATTTGGGGCAGATATTATACTGCTGCACCAGAGGTGGTCTCAAATATCCCTATAGCTTCTTCAGCTTTGACTTTAAATTTCTGACTCCCATTTCTCTATCTCAAATCACAACCTCTCTTCTTAGCTCTGTGGACGGTGAAAAGGGGGTTCTATGGGTGATCTTGAGGCAGGTTAGTAAGCAACTAGGAAAAATTCCCTGGCGGGTGGGATGAGAAAACTGAAACAAAAGGCTGAACAAACCTTTAGAATAGCTCAGCAACCAACAGCCAGCTAATAAATTACAAGACTCTACCCTCCCTAACCGAAGTTGCCTAAGAGCAGATGGTTTAAATTATCATAGTCAGGGAGGTAGATAACAAAAACTAATTAAAACCAGACTAATCCAAGATGGAGGTGAAACTTACCAGAGAATGACCCCAAGTTCCATTATACACTCATTTTAATACATCAACATACTAAACAACACACCCTGTGCTGCCAGGATCAGAAGCAGAAGATCCATAAAGGGTCACAAGACAGCTGATGGGGCTCTTTCCAGAAGTCTCCACTCCTTTCTTAGAAGTCTAATGAAGATTCTGTTGACATCCTCCCCTGGGACCTCCCCTAAAAACCCTACCAATAGGAAATAGATAAAAACTCTCAGGACAAAGAATGTTGGCCACACTCTTCTTTGAGTATGCCCCTTTCTCAGGCATGTACTTTTGCTTCTTCCATCTGAAGCTCTAAGGGTTCCAATGAGACTTGCAACCAGGGGAGCAGTGGGCAACAGCAGCTCATCCTGGGCTTACCACTGATCCTGTCTCCAAAGGTCCTTCTTTTGCTTCACTATCCTGAACTTCAATAAACTTACTTTACCTGGACTCAATCTTGAATTTTTTCCTGCACAAATCAAGAACCTAGTCATCCTGGACCGTGCCAGGGCAGGACTCACCTCCATTCTTGGACACCATCAAGCCCAGTTTAGTGACAATCTGATCATAAATTCATACTTGGGAAGGTGATGGTGGGTAGTCACACCCCAGGCATACACCTCTTTCACTAATAGGCTTATCTTTGCTTAAGCAAGCCATGTCCATTGTTTCTGCGCATGTAGGTTAACACATCTTTGAATTGGCTCCTTTCGGATACCTCTGTCTAAGATATAACCACCCTCAAGGCAGCAAATCTTAAGTATCCTATAATCCTATCTCACTTTGCTTTCTCCCACTTTCATGTGATCTTCCTGACATTCCTTCCCTGATTTCAAATGCATGAAAGAAACTGCAAAACTATTATTCTGTGGAGCATTTGAGATCTTGCTCCCTGACATCTGTTGTCAGTTTGCCTCAAATAAACCCTTTAAAAAATAATTTACATTTCTTATGGTAACAGCTCCTAAACTATATTCCTAAGCATCTCCATCTGGGTATCTTATAGATACTTATAGTTAATATGTCTAATACTGAACTTATTCCCTCCACAGTGAAACTTGCTTCTTCTGTATTTCCTAACTCCTCAATGCCATCATCAACCAGACATTCATTGTAGAAACCTCTGAGTCATCTCTCATTCATTCCTCATCTCCTTCATTCAAGCATGAATTCTCTTAATTTCAATTTCCAAAATATTTCTTGAATTCAACTCCTGCTCTGCATATCCACATACCCACTATGTTAGTTTAGTTCCTATCATTTGAAATAACTTAAGTAGTCAGCAGACTTTCTTACTCATTTCCAATTCATTCTGCACATGGCTGCCAGATTTGTCTTTCTACAGCATCTTTTCATTTCTCTGTTTAAAAACTTCCAATTGCACCCAATGGCTTAGAAAAAGTTTGATTTTTTTTTTTTTTACATAGCATAGAACTCCTTCACAGTCTAGTACTCATGTGTTACCAATCTTCTCCCTTTCCTTCTCTAATGCACCTTAAAATTTAATAGGGGGAAAAATCATGCCATGTGCCTCCCTGTCCTGTGCCTTTGCACATGGTCCTTCCTCTGTTGAAAATGACTTACCTACCTTCTTCACCTGACAAATTATTATTATTTTTTTATCCTCACCCGAGGACATTTTTCCAGTTTTTGTTCAGGTAGAGTGGGAGGGAGAGAGAGGAACAGAGAGAGAGAGAGAGAAACATCGATGTGAAAGGAACACATCGAGTGGCTGCCACCCGCACAACCGACCAGGGCCGGGGACAAACTGCAACCGAGGTACGTGCCCTTAGCGGGAACTGAACCCGGGTCTCTCAGGACCGCAGGCCGACGCTCTAACCGCTGAGCCAAACCGGCCAGGGCAGACAAATTATTCTTAATCAGTGCTTCTCAACTTTTAATGTGCTTGCAGTTCACCAAAGATCATGCTAAAATCAAATTTTGATTCCATAAGTCTGGCCTGGCACCTGAGAAACTACATTTCTGACAAATTCCCAGGTGAGAGTATTAGCTGGGAGCAGGTAATACTGTGGCTAGTCTACTGACCACATTTTGAGTAGCCAGAACTTAAATATGACCTCCTCTGAAGGCTTTCTGTCTCTCTCAGAGTTAGTTATTCCTCTCCCTCTGCTACTATCAGAACACTTTTTCTTCCACTAAACCACAACTCTCTGAAGGTCAGAGACCATCCCTTGTCCATTTTCACATGCTAACCTCTAGTGGTGTCTGACATATAGTGGGCACTGATTATACATTTGTTAAATAAATCCATAATGAATAAATAAAAACATAAATATTACTAAAACTAATTTCCAGTAGATTGAATAAATTTTTGTTTTAATTTTAATCAAACCACAAATATTTATTGAACACAAATAATTCTTACTCATTTTTGTATCAAATTTTATAGCTCAGTGGCTGAAATTTAGTAAATTACAGATCACATTTGTTAGACAGGTGCCTGGCTGCAGGCATTGGAGGATGGCTGGATGAATTGCTGAATGGATGGACAAATGCCCAAAATAAAGGAAGAGCTGTAAGACAAACCAGCATGTTATGCCTAGTCATTCACAACAAATAATCAGCAAGAAGGCGCCTAACAATGCATTTGTGACAAATTTAGTGATTCACCTAAGTTTCATACTTAAATATTGCAGGATAAATCATTGAGATACAATAATATAAACTGAATAAATATGTGATGAATTCATATGTGTAGAAAGGGGGTGAACCTATTGAAGGAATTAGTACAATCAACTAGAGGGTATGACAGAAACTGATTCCTCTAAAGTGAATTCAAGTTTCACACACACAAAAAAAATACTGTTGGTCCTGAGTCCCAAAAACTTTCATCTCATTACTGGAAATGCTGAAATGTCCTGCTGTCTTATTAAAAAAAAAAACAAAAAAAAACTTGCACCAAAGACTCTTTAGAGCCAAAACAACCCAGAACATTGCCTGTAATAGTGAAACAGGGAGCTTGTACATCAAAGTTAAAAGGCTTTAGTAAAGCTTAAAATCTTCTTAGGAAATGTTACATTTAGTCATCTTGGCTTCTTTCTCAAACTGGTGAAAAATTCAGAATGGTGTCACAGAAAAGTTAGACTGGGAATGACTGCAAGTGAAAACCATTCCCAATGCCCACCTTATCACAGAAGATCGAAGGCAAAACTAGAAACTGGGGTTAAATAGGTATAGCATCTATAAAGCTGGGTCATCTTAGTGATAACCAACCAGTAAAGATATCACCGGAACTCCTGAAGTCAAGAGAAATGGTAAGCTAAGTTATAAATAAATAAGATAAAAGAAAACTTATTTAAGTTATAAGCAAAGATCACCTGTCTTTAACTGAAGCTAAAAAAAAGAATTTTTAGTGATGAAGAAAAATATTATTATAAGCATTATTCTCATAGGTTTAATGGATATTTGTTTTTGTTTTGTCTTTCCACTAACTGTAAAAATATACAATGGTTATCTCTTTAGTCACTCATAAGATATATGACTACTTAAAAACAAATATTTCTTTTTAGGATCATTGCTTCTATTTTTTACTTTTATGTATATAAAACATACTCATAGGAAAAGTTAGAATAATATATAGCATAGTATACATTTTTATTATCTTTATGAATGAGATTATGGAAGAACTTTCCTAACAAATACTTTTCAGATATTTTTTAACAAGAAGCTGAAATTATTTTTAAATCAGACAAATAAAGACAAAAATAATCAGTGTATTCATTAAGATTTACCTCTTTAAAGCTGTAGGAAGAGAATAAAGACATTTTATTGATCACTCCTCTCCATTAGAACACTCAGTCATCTTTCTCACTAGACAATACTTAAAGGAAGTTGAAGATTCCTAATTGCTTTACCTAGAAAAGCAAATAGGTCTAGTCTTAAAGACAACTAACAGAATTTTTTTTTCTGATTGTAAAAAATAATATTTATTGATTGTAGAAAAAATACAAGCAATCACAAAAAGGAATTGATCTATAATCCCAATACTAAGCATTAATTGTATTATTTTAACCTATTGCTTTATTTTGAGCATATGTTTATCTTGGTTAATCTCAGTTGCTACCTACATTTTATATTTTGATAGACTTTTAACTTTTTACATATTTTGGCTAATTTGACCTCATCTTGACCACATTTATTCCTATATTCTCTAAGTTCTTGTGTTGTAAGATCAGTATTCAGCATGGGGAAGGAATGTAGGGATGCTTTAAAAATTCACATTTTTATTGCATCAAATATAAACTTATGCATTGAAGGTAAGAACCAGGTTTGCTTTGTGTTGGAATCTCAAGAACCTAGATGTTAGGTTGTTGAATGGATGGATAAGTGAACAAGTGAATGATTCACAAGTGAAAAAGGGATGCAGGGTTGAGGCACTTTAGAACATAAAATCAGCAAGACTTAGTACCTCCCACTTAACATCTTAGCCTGCCCCTGCTACCTAGAAAAGCTATATATTGCAGTAGTGAAGAAAGATTTTTAAATGATTTTTATAGTAAATTTTTATTTTTCAATTACAGTTGGTATACAGTGTTATATTAGTTTCAGGTGTACAACATAGTGATTAGATATTTATATAACTTATGAATTGATCCTCCTGATAAGTCTAGTACCCATCTGACACCGTACATAGTTACAATATTGTTGACTATAGTCCCTTTGCTATACTTTACATTCCCATGACTGTTTTTATAACTGGCAATTTGTACATCTTAAGTCCCTCACCTTGGTACTCATCCCCCACCCCATCACTAATCTGGGAACCATGAAAAGTTCTCTGTATCTATGAGTTGGTTTCTCTTAATTTTTTTAGATTCTACACATAAGTGAAATCATATGGTATTTGTCTTTCTGTATGATTTTTTTCACTTAGCATATTGCATTGGATATATACACCACTTCTTTATCCCCTCATCTATCAATGGACAGTTATCTTGCTTCCAAATCTTAGCTATTATATATAATGCTTCAATTAACATAGAGGTGCCTATGTCTTTTTCAATGAGTGTTTTGGATTTCTTTAGAGTAATACCCAGGAGTGGAATTACTGGGTCATATGATTGTTTAATTTTTAAGTTTTTGAGAAACCTTAAAAACAAATATCTCAATAGCTGAATGTCAAAAATCTTTTTGAATAACTCAAAGGCTCATAAACAAGGTACATAAAAGGCATTGACATAAATCTAATATTGAGGACAGGCCAATAAATCTGCAACTATTTTCTGTCTGTCCTTCATAATCCTTTCTTAACTATCTCAAGGAATAAATTCAATCTCCACACTGCAGCCAGAGTAATACCACAGAATATGCCAAATGATGTTATCCCTCTGCTCAAAACTGCTTCCAATGGCTTCCCATCTCATTCAGGAAAAAAAATTCAAGTCCATGCAGAGTCATTTACAAACCTGTGTGGTGTAGCTCCCCACTACCTTTCTAGCTTCCTCTGCTACTAATCTGTCCCTCTCTCACTCCCCTCTAGACACACTCTTATCCTGTTTGTTTCACAGACTTTGCAGGTATACTCCTGATTCAGCACCTTTGCACATGTTGCCTCTACCCAGGATCATCTTGTCACTGGTATCTGACAGTGCTACCTCCCTTTGTCCAGGTCTGCAGAGGTAACATCTTTACAGGAATACTTTACGTTACTACTTCCCACAACACGCCTAAGTCCCTATTTTTATTCTCTTTTATAGAATACATCACTGCCTCGTATGCTTCATATTTATTTTTTTTATTTTCTGTGCCTCATTCCCTGTATCCCCAGAAGAATTCAATTAATTCATTGTTGTGTACACAGTAGGAGCTCAATAAGCATTTATTGAATGACTAACTGGTACAGGGTTAAATATGAAGAGACCACCAAAAGGGACGTGTGGGTTCTGCTTTATACCTGAGTTGTTCCCTGCAGAAGAAATAGGAAGGTTGCCAGACAGCAAAGGGAGTTCAAGGAGGAGAAAAAACATTTCACATAAAAGAAATGCATGAAAAGAATCAGAGAAGCAAACACAAAGAATACTTTTAAATTGTTTCTATTCAGTGGAGCAGGGAAATGTATATTTTAGAATGTTTCTCATTTAAGGTGAGGTTTTAATCTTTTTTAGTGACTCCTTCACCAGGTGTCCAAGACTTCCGAGGTATTTCAATTTTTCTTTATCATTCTGAAATGTAACTCACTCACTGCCTCTGGTAATGCTTCTTATATTTAAATCTACTGTGATTGATATTAATATAGCCACTCAGCTTTTTTTTGATAGATGTTTGCATGATTTATCCTTTTCCTGTTCTTATGTTTACCCTATTATCGTATTTATATTAAATTTTTATTCTTTTAAACAGCATTTAGGTGGATCTTTTATTAATCCCATCTGATAACCTCTACCTTTTAATTACTCTGCATAAACTTAACATTATTATTGATATAATTGGGTTTAAGAATAAATTTTGCTCTTTGTTTTCTATTTGTCTCATCTATGTATCTTTTTTTAACCTTTTTTTTTTTTTATTCTCACCTGAAGATATTTTTTCATTGATTTTTAGATAGAGTGGGAGGGAGAGAGAGACATCGATTGGTTGCCTCCCGCACCACCCCGACAAGTACTGGGCATTGAACCTGCAACTGAGGTATGTGCCCTTGACCAGGAATTGAACCTGTGTCTCTTTGGTCTGTGGGCCAATGCTCTAACCACTGAGCAAAACCAGCCAGGGCTAACTTCCTTTCTTAATTCTGGATTTAAATAATATATATAGCACTCGATTTTATCTCCTGGCTATTTCACTATACTGTTTTTGTATTTTTAGTGTTATTCTAGGCATAACAATATGCTTCTTTAAATTATCAGTGTCACATTAAATTAACATTATACTACCTCACAACCATGCATTAGTATTCTTCCATTTACCCCTTTTCTGTCTTTTGTACTCATGTTTTTACACATTTTTCTACCTGTTTTATAAATCAAAACATATTGTTACTAATTTGGTTTACAAAGTCAATTGTCTTTCTAAGAAATTAAGAAGAAAAAAGTGTTTTATATTTACCCACATGTCACTTTTGGTGGCCTTCATTCCTTTATGGATAGCTGACCTTCTGCCTGGTATCATTTGCCTTCATTTTAAAATTTTAATATTTCTTAAAGTACAGGTGTATTGTGAGCTGCTCTTCTGACAGGTCTCCCCAAGTTTCATCCCGCACAGGCGTCTCTTCGTTTTCAGCAACTCAGAGGTATTTTCTGTGCACATAGTTGGAGTTCCTTCTCTGCACAGCTCTCTCATTTCTAGTATTGTACCCCGTAATTCTAGCCACTTGAGCGTAATAAGCTCCAATATCACTTTCCTCCACCCTTCACTAATGTTGCTCTCTGCCAGTCAGAAAAGTAGGATACAGATTAAATTTACCTGTGTGTTTAACTCTGAAAGGAATCACAATTTTGTGTTGTTTATTGTCTCATGCCCCAGAATAGTTGCTTTATACCTTTTGTTGAGTGTTATAGTTGTTTATTCTGATTTGTTTTGTTTTTTTAATTAATTTTTTATTAATATACTTTTGTTACAGATGTTTCTCCTTTTTTCCCCATTGACACTCTCCTCCCCATTCACCCCACCCTATCCCCAGCGTTGTTGTTTATGTCCATCAGTTATGCGTACATACATATAAGTTGTGTGGTTTATCACTTCCCTTTTCACCCACCCCCTCTTCTCTCTTCTGAGGGTTGTCAGTCTGTACCCTACTTCCATGTCTCTGGGTCACCCTGCTCCTCAGACTATTATGTACATTATATTCCACAAGTAAGCAAGATCATGTGATATTTGTCTTTCTCTGCATGGCTTGTTTTGCTTAGCATTACAGACTCCAGGATCCTCCATGTCATCTCAAAGGATAAGAGATCTTTCTTTTTTACAGCTGCATAGTATTCCATTGTGTATATGCACCATAGCTTTTTTATCCATTCATCTACTGATGGACACTTGGGCTGTTTCCAGATGTTAGCTATTGTAAATAGTGCTGCTATGAACATGGAGGTACATATATTCTTTCTGATAGGTGTTTCAGGCTTCTTAGGGTATATTCCTACAAGTGGGACCACTAGGTCAAATGGCAGTTCAATTTTAAACTTTTTGAGGTAACACCATAGTGTTTCCCACAGTGGCTGCACCAGTCTGCATTCCCACCAGCAGTGTACTAGAGTCCCCTTTTCTCCATACCCTCACCAACACTTGTTTGATGATTTGTTGATGATGGCCATTCTGACAGGTGTGAGGTGATACCTCATTGTTGTTTTAATTTGCATCTCTCTGAGGATTAGTGATGTTGAGCATTTCTTCATATGTCTCAGCCATTTGTATGTCCTGTTTGGAGAGGTGTCTATTTAGCTCCTCTGCCCATGTTTTTAATTGTTTTTTTTTTTTGTTTGTTTGTTTTTTTTACTTCCTTTTGTTGAGTTGTATGAGCACTCTACATTTATTGGAAATTAACCCCTTATCTGATGTATCATTGGCAATGACGCTTTCCCATACAGTGAGTTCCCTTTTCATTTTGATGGTTGTTTCTTTTGCTGTGTAGAGCTTTCTAGGTTGATGTAGTCCCACGTGTTCATATTTTCCTTTGTTTCTGTTGCTTTAGGTGATGTATCAGTGAACATTCTGCTGTATATGATGTCCAAAATTTTGCATACATTTTCTTCTAGGATTTTAATGGATTCATGAGTCACATTTAAGTCTTTAATTCATTTTGAGTTTATTCTTGTATAGGGTGTAAGTTAATTGTCTAGTTTCATTTTTTTGCATGTAGCTGTCCAATTTTTCCAACACCATTTATTAAAGAGGCTGTCTTTACTCCACTGTATGCTCTTGCCACTTTTGTCAAATATTAATTGAGCATATTGCCTTGGGTCAATTTCCAGGTTCTCTGTTCTGTTCCACTGGTCTATATGCCTGTTCTTGTGCCAGTACCAGGCTTTGTAGAATATTAGGGTGGCTTTGTAGTATAACCTCATATCTAGTAATGTGATCCCACCTACTTTGTCCTTCTTTTTCAAGATTGCTGTCACTATTCGGGGTCTTTTTAGTTCCATATAAACTTTTGAATTATTTGTTCTAGTTCTGTGAAATATGTCATTGGTATTTTGATGGGGGTTGCATGCTTGAATTATTTGTTCTAGTTCTGTGAAATATGTCATTGGTATTTTGATGGGGATTGCATTAAATCCATACATTGCTTTGGATAGTAAAGACATTTTAATGATGTTAATTCTTCCAATCCATGAACAGGGTATGTGCTTCCACTTTTTTATATCTTCCTCCATTTCTTTTTTCAATGTCCTATAGTTTTCTGCAAATAGGTCCTTTACTTCTTTGGTTAAGTTTATTCCTAGGTATCTTAATTTCTTTGCTGTGATGGTAAATGGGATTGATTTTTAGTTTCCCTTTCTGTGAGTTCATCATTGGTGTATGAGAATGCTGTGAATTTCTTGACGTAAATTTTGTATCCTGCTACTTTGCCGAATTTATTTATTAAGCGTAGTAAATTTTTTAAGGAGTCTTTAGGGTTTTCTATGTATAATATCATGTCATCTGTGAATAATGACAGTTTCACTTCCTCTTTTCCAATTTGGATCCTTTTTCTTTTTTCTTCCTGCCTGATGGCTGTGGCTAAGACTTCCAGTACTATGTTAAATAAGAGTGGGCGTCCTTGCCTTGTTCCTGTTCTTAAGGGAAATGCTTTTAGTTTTTGCAAATTGAGTATGAAGTTGACTGTAGGTCTTTCATATATGGCCTTTATTATGTCAAGTTATGATCCCTCTATTCCCATATTACTGAGTGTTTTTATCAGAAGTGGGTGCTGGATTTTGTTGAATGCTTTTTCAGCATCTATTGATATGATCATGTGGTTTTTATCTTTCATTTTGTTTATGTGGTATATCACATTTATTTATTTGTGAATATTGTACCAGCCTTGCATCCCTGGGATGTATCCCACTTGGTCATAATGAATAATTTTTTTGATGTATGGCTGGCTCCGATTTGCTAGTATTTTGTTCAGGATTTTGGCATCTATATTCATCAGGAATATTGGCCTGTAGTTTTCTTTCTTTGAAATGTCTTTTTCTGGTTTTGGAATTAGAATTATGCTGGCCTCATAAAACAAGTTTGAAAGTCTTCTTTCTTTTTTTTTTTATCCTCACCCGAGGACATTTTATTTTGTTCAGATAGAGTGGAAGGGAGAGAAAGAAAGAGAGAAACATTGACATGAAAGGTGCACATCAAGTGGTTGCCACTCGCACGACCCAACCAGGGCCAGGTACAAACTGCAACCAAGGTACATGCCCTTAGCAGGAACCAAAACCAGGTCTCTCTGGACCATAGGTTGACGCTCTAACCACTGAACCAAACTGGCCAGGGCCTTCTTTTTGAATATTTTGAAATATTTTGAGAAGAATAGGCATTAGTTCTTCTTTGAATGTTCGGTAACATTCCCCCGTGAAGCCGTCTGGGCCTGGGCTTTTGTTCGCTGGGAGAGTCTTGATTACATTTTCAATTACTTCGTTGTTATTGGTCTGTTCAAGTTTTCTATCTCTTCCCAGTTTAGTTTTGGGAGACTATGTGTTTCTAGAAATTTGCGCGTTTGCTTAGATTGTCCAATTTCTTGGCATGTAATTGTTCATGGTATTTGTTAACAATCCTTTGTATTTCTGTGGTGTCCCTTATTATTTCTCCTCTTTCATTTCTGATTTTGTGTATTTGGGTTCTCTTGTGAGTCTGGGTGAGGGTCTATCAATCTTGTTTATATTTTCGAAAAACCAGCTCTTTGTTTCATTAATCCTTTGAATTGTTTTTTGGACTCTCTGTCCTTTATTTCTGCTCTGATCTTCACTATTTTCTTCCTTCTACTTGTTCTGGGGTTTTCTTTTTGTCTGCTTTCTAGTTCTTTAAGTTGTGAGGTTAGATATTCTGTCAGAAATTTTTCTTGCTTCTTGAGGTAGGCGTGTAGTGCTATGAACTTCCCTCTCATAACTGCTTTTGCTGTATCTCATAGATTTTGTGTTGTTGTGTGTTCATTTTCATTGGTTACAAGGAAGTTTTTAATTTCTTCTTTGATGTCCTCGGTAACCCATTCATTGTTTAATAACATGCTATTTAGCCTCCATGTATTCTAAGGATTTTTAGTTTCATGCCATTGTGATCTGAGAAGATGCTTGATATAATTTCAATTTTCTTGAACTTGTAGAAACTTAGTTTGTGTCCTTACATGTGGTCTATCTTTGAGAATGTCCCATGTGCACTTGAAATGAATGTGAATACTGCAGTTTTGGGGTGTAATTCTCTGTAGATATCTATTAAATCCATTTGGTCTAGTGCTTTCTTTAGAGTCTTTGTTTCCTTGTTAATATTTGTCAGGAGGATCTACACAGTGATGTCAGTTGGGTGTTGAAGTCCCCTGCTATGATTGTATTGCTGTCGATTTCTCCTTTGAAGTCCTCCTGAGGATTTTGAATATTTTGGTGCTCCTATATTGGGTGCATATATGTTTACCAAGGTTATATCTTCGTGTTGGATAGATCCTGTCAATATTATGTAGTGGTCTTCTTTGTCTCTAGTTATGGCCCTCATTTTGAAATCTACTTTATCAGTTATGAGTATTGCCACCCCAGCTTTTTTTTTCTTTCCGTTTGCTTAGAAGATTTTTTTCTATCCTTCCACTTTCAACCTATGTGAGTCTTTTGTTGTGAGGTGGGGCTCTTATAAACAACATATAGATGAGTCCTGCTTTCTTATCCAATCAGCTACTCTGTGTCTTCTTATCGAAGCATTCAATCCATTTACATTTAAGGTGATTGTTGATATGTACTTATTTATTGTTATTTTTGTTTAGTATGGTTATATTTTTCTTCCTATTTCTTCTACTAATTACAGCAGTCCTTTTAGCATATCTTGCAGTGCTAGTTTGGTGTTAATATATTCCCTTAGTCTTTTTTTGTCTGGGAAGCTCTTTATTTGACCTTCTATTTTGAATGATAGCCTTGCTGGACAGAGTAGTCTTGGATTCAGATCCTTGTTTTTTATGACCTTGATTACTTCATGCCATTCCCTTCTGGCCTGTAGTGTTTCTGTTGAGAAGTCTGCTGAGAGCCTTATGGGGTTTCCTTAGTAGGTAACCTTTAGTTATCTCTTGCTGCCTTTAGAATTCTCTCTTTGTCTTTAATTTTTGGGTATTTAATTGCTATGTGTCTTGGTGTGGGCCTGTTTGAGTTCTTCTTGCTTGGGGCTCTCTGTGCTTCTTGAACTTGAATGCCTTCTTTGTTCACCAAATTAGGAAAGTATTCCGTCACTATTTCTTCAAATATATTCTTTAATCCTTGCTGGTTTTAATGTAGTAAAGTAAGTTTTATGATAGAGGATGGTACACCTCATCACAAAGATGTTTAATGTAATGTCAGTGACAGCTTTTTCAGTTAATAAAATACAAAGTGCTGTGCTGGAATATAGCAGATATACATTAATTCTCTACAATGGCAAGAATGACTGTGTAGCCACCAATGGTGTATGTTAAAACTCTTATCCCCAACATGTTAATATTTGGAGATGGGAGCCTTTTGGAGATAATTAGTTCATGAGGGCTCCACCCTCATGATAAAATTAGCACCCTTATTTTTAAAAAAACACAGGAGAGCGCTTGCTTCCTTTATCTCTGTTCTCCACTATATAACAAGAAGGCAACTGTCCACATAGAACGTCCCTCACCATGATCTTGGACTTTCCAACCTCCAGAGCTGTGAGAAATAAATGGCTCTTACTTAAATTACCTGATCTATGATATTTTGTTATAGCAGCCCAAGCAGACTAAGATATTCTCGTCCTTCCTGAATCTCCAAATATCTGCATAATATAATGGCATTCTGTATTTTTACTTCTGTGTTGTTGGAAAGAAGCCATTAGACAGCATGCACAGCAAGAGTATTTATTATCTCTAGATGTACGCTGATGAGGATAAAATTCTGAGAGCCAGATTCAGATAATATGCACAAGTCACCTAATATCAGTAGGCTAGGAAGCCTCTAGTGATCAATTTTGAGTTAACAATTAAATGAAATACCTATATGTACCAGAGGGGGAGAAGTAGATATTTTTACCCCATACTTTCTGTCTGGCCATTGGAGTCATAAGTCCATAATTCTATGTAAGAGATAATGCCCTCATGTGAATGAAACATGTTTATTATAATACCTTGAGTTAAGATGTTCAGCATGGAAACAATACTTCAGTGTTAGAAGAAAAGTTTCATTCAGATTCTCTCCCTTCTGGAACAAATGTTTTAAATCCACCTACAGCTACTGATAATATAACCTTTGTGGTGTTAATGTAATTCTTTATTCTGCACTTTGTATTTGCATAGTGTCTTCTCATCAAGAGAGACAAAGATTATTACAGGCACTAATTAACCTTACTGATGTTCCTGTCAGAAAAGAAAATTATAATATTACTATATATGCATCTATGTATCTAAGTACTCATTCAATTTTACAAAGCTTAGGGAAGCCTAACAATATGTTAATTTAGGAGTTTAATGAAGACAATCTTTTAAATTCTCAATTACAACTCATGAACTAGTAATGTAGATGCAATAATTTCTAAATCAACTTTGACCAGTATATTTTAGTAGAAAATAGAGATAAAAAAAGATTCAATATTATTAGGTCATTCACTGCAATGAATAATTCATTTCAAAAGTATGCAATTCTAAAATCATTTAGTGCTTGTCAAATATAACTACCATATGTTCTTGTTAGGCTGATAGGAATATAAGTATGCTTACATCATGTGCCTCTGTGTCCTTCCATCCATCCTTTCATTCATTCATACATCCATGTATCCATGTGTTCATCTAGTCAACAACTCTTTAAAGTCAGCAATTATAGTAATAAAAGTTTAGAAATGCAAGTAAAATTCACTTTTGTTTGAAATTGTTAAAAGAAATTTTATAAGACCGACTGAAACCTAATGCATGCTTAGAATTGTAATAGGAGTAGATGAACATACCACCACCAATTCAAATAGTTCTGTCTACCCATGGTTTTCTCATAATTCTTTATTATCTCTTGGATTTCCATCCACAGTTTATTTTGAGAGAGGAAGCTAGAACTCTATGCTAATTTTGTATTTTGTCAAGAACAGTATTCAGAACTATAATTGTCTGTTTTATATTATGACTAGACATTGAGCTTCTCAAATACAGAAATTCTATTTTATTCAATTTATATCCCTAGACCTATATAGAATATGGTATGTAGCTAACATTCAATAGAAAATTCTGAGATGACTATTTTTGCTTAATGTTGAAAATATTTCACTAAAGATTTTCTGCTATGATCATAAGTTTCATTGGTCTCTTCTTTTATAGCAGCTTATCACTTATTAAGCAACTGTGTTTTCTAAGGGAAGTAACTTAACCTCTCCAACCCTCAGTTTTACATCTAAAGGACTCAATGCAGCAGTAGGCCTTAGCAATGCATGAGACAAGTCTTATTTCAAAGTCAAAGAGGAAAGTGCCACATGCCCAAAACAGCCAAAAAGTTTATTAGCAGAGTTAAGTTGTTCAATAATTTCACATACTTATTCTTTGATAGCTAGGACCATTCATTTCCAGAGAAAAAATAAAATTGTAACATTTCCTATACTTTCCAAATAAGGTGAAATTCTAAGTTTTGTGAATTATGGATCTTTCTGGGGAGAGAGAATAATACTGAAGACAGGAGAGCCTGGAGAGACTCTGGGCTCTAATCTCAGCTCTGTCATAAACTACCATCCTGACTTTGAATAACTCACTAAATACCTATCAACATTATCTTCAATCCTGAAATGGGAAAATTAAGAGGCAGAATGACACAGAAGATCAGCCAAGTTTGAATCCCAGGTCTCTGATTTCTTACTATAGTGCTTAGGTCAATTTTTTAACCATTTAGCCTCAGTATCCTTATCTTGAAAATAAAGAGAGAGTCCTGTGTGGTCCAGCAGTTCATAAGAGAGGTGGGAAGCTGGAGCCCAAGGGGGACTGGTACGATCCAGCTGCCCACCCATGAAACCTGGGGGTGCTGGGGCACCAGAGAAGCCTGTGTGACCCAGCAGCCCACAAGAGCGCTGGGAAGCTGGAGCCCCAGATGGGACTGGTGCAATCCATCTGACCGCCCTTGGGAACTGCAGGGTGCGGGGGCACCAGAGAGGCCTGTGCGACCCAGCAAGGACTGTGCGATTCAGTTACCCACGGAACCTGCGGGATGCTATAGCACCAGAGAGACCGTGAAACCCAGCAGGGACTGTGCAATCTAGTTACCCACGGGATCTGTGGGGTGCTGAAGCACAAGAGAGGCCTGTGCGACCCAGCAGCCCATAACACAGGCATAGAGCCAGGTCCCCAAAGGGTCTGTGTGATCCAGTTACTGCGGGACCTGCGGGGTGCTGGGGCACCAGAAAGGCCTGTGCAACCCATCTGCAAATAAGATAGGCTTAGATGATGTGAAAATGGAGACCAAGTGAATGGAAGCTACACAGATGATCTCCTAGGACCAAACGGTAACCATAACTAAAATAAAGACAAATCCTTGGAAAAAAGCAACAGAAACGCAGCAGGAAAGGACCATATAACCAGGGACAGTGGTAGAATCTGCGGAGGCACAAGACGGTGGTGGGCTGAAGGCCCACGGACAGCAGCAGTCTTAGCTATGAGCAGCACCCTTGGGGAATAAAGACCAAGCCAGCTCCACAGCACAGCCAGCCAGGACAGAGCACTGAAATAGCCACAACCACTCACCTGGGGGATCTGGTATAGGAAGGGCAGACTGGGCTGAAATTCTGTGGGGACACCCAGGATTTGGAGGGCACTCAGAGTTTTTGCTGAGTTGCGGCCACAAAGGATGGTGGCCAGTGTGCTCTTTCCCAGAGCTGTGGGGAAAAGCAGCAGCTCCCCGACTTGGAGATTCAGCCTTTCCCAGGTGAGGCAAAAAAATGCAAATTGAGGCGAATTAACAACCAGCATCTATTGCATGTTCTAGAAATCCTCTTATGCAGAACACCAGGGCTACATTCCAAGGCTAACTGAACCTTTCCTGAGCTTGCAAATCTACCCAGGAAAGTAAGACTTGACAGTGGTGTTTAACGTGGGCCCACCAAGGCTCATCCAAATCCAGTAGAGGGAGCCACAAACAACAGACCCCCAACACCCACATGGAAAATTTGGCAGGCTCCAAAACCCACTGAGATAGCCAAAATGATGAAACAAAGAAACAAATCCCAAATTAAAGAACAAAAGAACTCTATCAAAGATGAGATCAATGAAATACAGCTAAGCAAATTATCAGGGGTAGAGTTAAGAGCCATGATCTTGAGAAAGCTCAACAGCATGAGTAAGGTCATCAGCACCATGAGTAAAGACATGAAAACATCGAAAATCAACCAAGTGGAAATGAAGAATGACATAGCAGAAATTAAGAACACATTGGAAAGACTAACAAGCAGAATAAAGGAAGCTGAGGACCAGATCAGTAAATTAGAAGATAGGGTAGAAAAAAAATCAACCAATCAGAAAACCAAAAAGAGAAAACAATTAAAAAACAGGAAGATAGCTTAAGAGAACTGTGGGAGAACTGGAAACGTTATAACATTTGCATTATAGGAGTCCCCGAAGAGGAAGAAAATAGGCAAGGGTTAGAGAATATATTTGAAGAAATAGTGACAGAAAACTTTCCTAACATGGTGAAGGAAGAAGGAATTCAAATTCAAGAAGCACAGAGAGCCCCAAGAAAGAAGAACACAAACAGGCCCACACCAAGACACATAGTAATTAACATGCCAAAAATTAAAGACAAAGAGAGAATTCTAAAGGCAGCCAGAGATAAGCAACAGGTTACTTACAAAGGAAACCCCATAAGGCTCTCAGCCGACTTCTCAAAATAAACACTACAGGCCAGAAGGGAGTGGCATGAAGTAATCAAGGTCATAAAAAACAAGGATCTGAATCCAAGACTACTCTGTCCAGCAAGGCTATCATTCAAAACCAAAGGTCAAATAGAGAGCTTGCCAGACAAAAAAAAAAAAAAAAGGCTAAAGGAATATATTAATACAAAACCAGCACTGCAAGATATGCTAAAAGAACTACTGTAATTAGTAGAAGAAATAAGAGGAAAAATAAAACCACACTAAAAAAAAATGGCAATAAATAAGTACATATCAATTATCACCTAATATGTGATTGGTTTGGATGCTCCAATAAAGACACAGAAGAGCTGACTGGATAAGAAACCATGACTCAAATATATGTTGCTTACCTCACAACAAAAGACTCACATAGGTTGAAAGTGAATGGATGGAAAAAAATCTTCCAAGCAAACAGAAAGGAAAAAAAAAACTGGGGTAGCAATACTCATATCTGATAAAGTAGATTTCAAAATGAAGGCCATAACTAGAGACAAAAAGGCCACTACATAATATTGAAAGGATCTATCCAACAGGAAGACATAAACTTGATAAACATATATGCACCCAATATAGGAGCACCAACATATATTAAAAACCTTCTGGAGGACTTCAAAGGAGAAATCGACAGCAATACAATCATAGCAGCGGACTTCAACACCCCACTGATATCACTGGATATATCTTCTAAATAAAAAATTAACAAGAAAACACCAACTCTAAATGAAGCACTAAACCAACTGTATTTAATAGATATCTACATAGAATTACACCCCAAAACTGCAGTATTCACATTCATTTCAAGTGCACATGGGACATTCTCAAAGATAGACCACATGTTAGGACACAAACTAAGTCTTACAAGATCAAGAAGACCGAAATCATATCAAGCATCTTCTCAAATCACAATGGTATGAAACTAGAAATCAATTGCAACAAGAACATGCAAAGACATTTGAAAACATGGAGGCTAAATAGTATGTTACTAAATAATGAATGGGTTATCATGGAGATCAAAAAAGAAATTAAAAATGTCCTGATACCAATGAAAATGAACACACAAAAACAGAAAATCTATAGGATGCAGCAAATGCAATTCTGAGAGGGAAGTTCATAGCACTACAGGCCTACCTCAAGAAACAAGAAAAATTTCTAATAGACTATCTAACCTCACAACTTAAATAACTAGAAAGCAAACAAAAAGAAAACCTCAGAGCAAGTAGAAGGAAGGAAATAGTAATGATCAGAGCAGAAATAAATGATATAGACACCAAAAACACAATTTAAAGGATCAATGAAACAAAGGGTTCTTTGAAAAGATAAACAAGATTGATGGACCCTTTGCTAGACTTGCCAAGAAACAAAGAGAGAGAACCCAAATACACAAAATCAGAGATAAAAGAGGATAATTAATAAGTGACACCACAGAAATACAAAGAATTGTTAACTAATATTATGAACAATTATATGGTAACAAAATTGACAATCTAAGCGAAATGGACCAATTTCTAGAAACACATAGTCTCCCAAATCTGAACCGGGAAGAGATAGAAAACTTGAGCAGACCAATAACAACAACAAAAATTGAAGATGTAATCAAGACTTTTCCAGCAAACAAAAGCCCAGGCCTGGATGGCTTCATGGGGGAATTTTACCAAACATTCAAAGAAGAACTAATAACCATTCTCCTCAAACTATTTCAAAAAATTCAAGAAGAAGGAAGACTTCCAAACTCGTTTTATGAAGCCAGCATAATTCTAATTCCAAAACCAGAAAAAGAAACTATGAAGAAAGAAAACTACAGGCCAATATTCCTGATGAATATAGATGCCAAAATCTTTAACAGAATACTAGCAAATCAAATACAGCAATGCATCAAAAAAAAAATTATTCACCATGACCAAGTGGAATTCATCACAGGGATGCAAGGCTGATACAATATTCACAAATCAATAAATGTGATACACAACATAAACAAAATGAAAGATAAAAATCTTATGATCATATCAATAGATGCTGAAAAAGCATTTGACAAAATCCAGCACCCATTTCTGATAAAAATGCTCAGCAATGTTAGAATACAGGGATCATATCTTGACTTAATAAAGGCCATATATGAAAGACCTACAGCCAACATCATACTCAATGGGAAAAAACTAAAAGCATTACCCTTAAGAACAGGAACAAGACAAGATGCCCACTTTCAATACTCTTATTTAACATAGTACTGGAAGTCTTAGCCACAGCCATCAGACAGGAAGAAAAAATAAAAAGGATCCAAATTGGAAAGGAGGAAGTGAAACTGGCATTATTTCAGATGACATAATACTATATGTAGAAAAGCCTAAAGACTCCATCAAAAATTTACTAGACTTAATAAATGAATTTGTCAAAGTAGCAGGATACAAAATTAACATCAAGAAATTTATGGGCCCTGGCCAGTTTGGCTCAGCGGTTGGAGCATCAGCCTGCGGTCCGGAGAGACCCGGGTTCGGTTCCCGCTAAGGGCACGTACTTCGGTTGCAATTTGTCCCCGGCCCTGGTTGGTCGTGCGGGTGGCAGCCACGCGATATGTCCCTTCACGTCGATGTTTCTCTCTCTCTCTCTCTCTGTTCCTCTCTCTCCCTCCCACTCTATCTGTACAAAAAAAAAAAAAAAAAGAAATTTATGGCATTCTTATATACCAATGATGAATTTACGGAAAGAGAAACTAAAAAAAAAAAATCCCATTTACCATCATGGCTAAAAAATTAAGATACCTAGGAATAAACTTAACCAAAGAAATAAAGGACCTATTCACAGAAAACTACAGGTCATTGAAAAAAGAAATAGAGGAAGATATAAAAAAGTGGAAGTACATACCTTGTGCATGAATTGGAAGAATTAACATTATTAAAATATCCATACTACCCAATGATTCAATCAATCCCTATCAAAATACCAACCACATACTTCACAGAACTAGAACAAATACTTCAAAAGTTCATATGGATCCAAAAAAGACCCCAAATAGCCACACCAATCTGGAAAAAGAAGAACAAAGTGGGAGGGATCACATTACCAGATTTCAGGTTATACTACAAAGCCACTCTAATCAAAACAGCCTGGTACTGGCACAAGAACAGGCAGATAGATCAATAGAACAGAATAGAGAACCCAGAAATAGACCCGAGGCAATATGCGCAATTAATATTTTACAAAGGGGACAAGAGCATATAGTGGAGTAAAGACAGCCTCTTTAATAAATCGTGTTGGGAAAATTGGACAACTACATGCAAAAAAATGAAACTAGACCATCAACTTACACCCTACACAAGAATAAACTCAAAATGGATAAAAGACTTAAATGTGACTTATGAATCCATAATAATTCTAGAAGAAAATGTAGGCAACAAGATTTCAGACATCATACTCAGCAGAATTTTCACTGATACATCACCTAAGGCAACAGAAACAAAGGAGAAAATGAACACATGGGACTACATCAAACTCAAAATCTTCTGCACAGCAAAAGATACAATCATCAAAATGGAAAGGCAACCCACTGTATGGGAGAGCATCATTGCCAATGATGTATCAGATAAGGGGTTAATTTCCAATATATATAGAGTGCTCATACAACTCAACAGAAGGAAGACAAAGAACCCAGTTAAAATTGGGCAGAAGAACTAAATAGACACCTCTCCAAACAGGACATACAAATGGCTAAGAGACATATGAAGAAATGTTCAGCATCACTAATTTAATTTTAATCAGAGATGCAAATTAAAACAACAATGAGATATCACCTCACACCTGTCAGAATGGCCACCATCAACAAATTATCAAACAACAAGTGTTGGCGAGGGTGTGGAGAAAAGGGGACTCTAGTACACTGCTGGTGGGAATGCAGACTGGTGCAGCCACTATGCAAAACAATATGGTGTTACCTCAAAAAATTAAAAATTAAACTGCCAATGGACCCAGTGATCCCACTTGTAGGAATATACCCTAAGAAGCCTGAAACACCAATCGAAAGAATATATGTACCCCCATGTTTGTAGCAGCACTATTTACAATAGCTAAGATCTGGAAACAGCTCAAATGTCCATCAGTAGACAAATGGATAAAAAAGCTATGGTACATATACACAATGGAGTACTATGCATCTCTAAGGAAGAAAAATCTTTTAACCTTTGAGATGACGTGGAGGGACCTGGAGAGTATTATCTTAAGCGAAAAAGCGAAGCAGAGAAAAACAAATACCACATGATCTCACTTATTTGTGGAATATAATGAAGATAAGAGTCTGAGTAATGGGTTAGTCCCAGAGACGTGGAAGTGGGGTACAAATTGACAATACCCAGAGGAGGGGATTGTCGGGGAGAGATAAACCACAGCACTTATATGCATGTGTGCATGAACAATGGACATGGACACCAAAGCTGTGGATAGGGCGGGGATGGACGGGGATGGGGGAATCAGCGGGGGGAAAAAGGACAAACATCTGTAACAAAAATAAATTAATTAAAAATAAAAAATAAATAAATAAAATAAAATGTAAGAATCTTGTAGAAGTTAAAAAAAGAGAAAGTTAATATCACTTTCTTGTTAGAGTTGCTATGAAGTTTTAATGAAATATTGCATGTAAAGTAACCGAAACAGTATCAGTTACATATTGAGTGTTCCTAAGATGTTAGTTGCTATCCAACCACCCCGCATTTTTTCAAGTATATTTCAGCCTTATATAGTGACCAATCTGGATGAGTTACTGAAAACCTAGTCTATTTCTCTAATCCAAGAGATACCTACTAAAGTTTTCACACTGTATTATTTCTCCTGAGAGCAATAAATAAATAAAAATTCTGTTAGATATCAACTTTTAGTCACAAATGATTTAGAAATTAAATAGGTATACTTCCATGCTTTTAGGTGTTAAAAACTGTCATCCCTGGCTAGTGTTGAAAGTGTATGCAAGGAGAGAATAAGCAAAGTTATGTGTATATATCATTTATATTTTAAGCATCGGCAACTCTTCCAGTAAAACATTCATCCACCAGCAATATACTAGGGAAGTATTTATGCATGGGGCAACAATATGGAAATCAACATCTGTGGCTAAAAAAGAATGTGTCATTGCTTATATCTGTAAAATTAATGGGCAACCATAATGGTATGGTGTAATGAATGTGTGTCAAGGGCCAGAGGAAGGAAATGATAATCATAGTCAGATTGCTACTAGTGCCTTTGTTTCTGGCAGCAAAAATAAGTATCCATTAATTATACTAAAATGAAATGTGTTTGGATACAGAACTAAGGAAACAGATATAGCTCCAGTTAAATTATTACATGTGCCAATGATCAGAGATAAATGAGTATATGCCAGGAAATCTCTGCTGAACTACTTATGTAACAGAGCCATCAAGAAAGTGATGTGGTCCAATGGTTTCTATGAAATTAAACACTACATCATGGTAGTTGTATTACATTAGAATAAGAGTAACTAGAACTCTAGCCAGTGATCCAAATGTCGATCATGGGACAATTTCTCATCTATCACAAGGATCTTTAGTAAAAGGTATCCCATTGGATTCAATCCATTCATTCCTGTAGTTTATCCTGAAAAGTCGGCAGCATGGCATCATACATAGGCTTGGGGGTTTTGAGTTAGGTGGGATGATGCTTTGAAATTTTATTTCTGCTGGTCACAAAGGTATGTTAATAAATTCACTCATTCATCATTGTGAAATTTCAGAACCTATAATAAAGACAAGATTCAAGATTCTAGAAATTAATATAGAGCATCAAGAAGGGAATGAAAGTGATCTCGAGTAGTTATATTAACCTTGAATAATAATTTGTCCACATATATATTTTTAACATCTCCACTTGCATATAAAATAGGAGTTTCAGGCTAATCCTATAAAAACATGAGTCCCATATTTTCTCTGTCTCCAAACTTGCTCCAGTTATAGCCACCTCCACTTCATCTGGGTCCACTCCTTTGGTTCATTGCTCATAATGGAAACCCTGAAGACATTCTTGACTTTTTAAAAAACATGTTTTTATTCATTTGATTATTTTAGAGACATAGAAACATCAATTGGCTGCCTCCTGCATGCCCCCTACTAGGGATTGAGCCCACAATCTGGACATGTGCCCTGACCAGGAATCAAACCAGAACCTCTCAGTCCATGAGACGATACTCAATCCACTGAGCCACACCGGCCAGGCACTTGCTTTCTTTCACACTAACATTCCTACCTGGCTTATGCAGGCTTTCTGCCTGGCCTCCTGCATTTATTCTTAGTCTTTATAAAAGACCATATACCATAGCCATAATAAGCCTTTTAAATTATGGCAGATCATATCACTTCTCTGCTCGACATTCTATAACTAATATCCAGTCACTCAGAGCAAACCCCAAAGTCATTCAAATAACCAACCGAAACAAAACCACATAATCTGACTCTCCATTTCCTCTCTGACTTCACCTCCTATACTCTACGGCTCTCCCTCTCATCCACTCTATCCAGCCTTAGTGTCTTCTTTGCTTTTTCTAAAACACAAAAGCATATTACTCAGGATGTGCAGACTGCTCATAATCTCTATTTGGAATACCCTTCCCCTAAATACCCACACAGATAATTCCTTCACCTGCTAAAGGCTGCTCAATTTTTATATTCTCTGATTCCTACACTGACTATAACATTTAAAACTGCAAACCACTTCCACTCCAATCCTAATTACTCTTTCCTACTCTACTTTTTGCTTTTTTTCACAGCATTTATCATTTTTTTAAAAACTATATATTGTATCTATTTATTTATTGTTTTTATTATGTCTTCCCCTACCTACCACCCACCCTGCTAAAATTTAAACTCCAGAAAGACAGGAATCTTTATCTGTTTTGCTACGGGATCCATTAGAATGCTTACAACAGTATCAATAAGTGTTTAAAACTCAACAAATAAGTAACCAAGATGCAAATAAGTACTCAAGAAATGAAAAATGAGATGGGTGTAGAATTGAAGGTTTACTCACAGAGGAATAAACACTGGACTAGCCTCAATGAATACTGGAGTACAGTGCAGCAAAGTCACTCATTTCTCAGGAAAATGAACCTTGAATTCCATACACTATCCATTATATATAAAAGGTGAGGGTAGAATAAAGTCAATTTCTAAACTGTGTATTTTGAATATAATATCATACTTACAGAAACACTGCAACAGATAGCACAAGGAAATATCATATACCCTCACACAGATTTTCCAAATGTTAACATTTTATGATGTTTCTTTCCTTCCCCTCTCTCTCCATCCATCTCTGTCTCATGTGTGTGACTTATTAGATATTAGATACTATATTACCTCATTTTATCTACTGCATAAAATAAGGCAAACATGGAGCTTTGAGTGAGTACAGTGGAGAATCATTCTTATTAGCTAAATTTGTCTTTTTAAATCTTCACCCGAGGATATGTTTAGAGAGAAAGAGAAACATTGATGTGAGACAGAAACATAGATCAGTTGTCTCATGTACGTGCCCCAAACGGGGATTAATCCCGAAACCTAAGCATGTGTCTTGATTGGGAATAGAACCCACAACATTTTGGTGTATGGGACAATGACCAATCAACTGAGTCATCCAGCCAGGGCTCATTAACTAAATTTATGATTTATCTTCATCAGAATAGTTGTGAGTTTTAGTAGTCACGCAATAGTATAATTATATTATAGTTATATAATTGTATATTTGAATTTGTGTAGCTATACGATAATGTTAACATGAGTCTGTCTCAGATCTGAAGCTAGAAGATTGATAACAACAACTAACATATGTATCCAATCAGTATTATACAGTAACTAGGTTGTTCATGTAACTTAAGAGCATTGCTGGTTTTGCGGGGTAACCTACTAGAATAGCATTTCAGAACCTCTTCTAAACATGTGTAAAGTGGAATGGCATACTGAAACTACATTTTAACGTGTCAATCACTGAAAAAGCAGAGTACACATTATATTCTAATAAAATTTAATTCTGCTGTCTTTTATCCCCACTAATTAAAATAGTTCTACTTTCATCACACACTTTTCTTAAATCACTGTGTTCAAATTTTGTTCATGTATCATAAAGATAATGTAAAAGTAGTCCTTTTGCTATCAATATCATCAGAAAAATATTAGAAGAGGAGATAGTGAAGGAAAAAATAATTTTTATTTGTTTTTAGTACTGTCTGTATTCTAATGTTGTATTCTATCCACCTCCTCCCGGGTCAGAAGTGAGTGAAGTCAGCAGAGGAAAAAATAAAGCATAATTCAGTTATTCACCACAAACATATCCTTTAGGTCTTTACTCAGATATTCTCTTCTTAGTGAGTCCTTGCTGGTCATTCTATCTAAAATTACCCAGACACTTCCTATAGCCCCTTTTCACCTCATTTTCCCCTTAACATTCACCACTAACAAACTATAGGTGTTACTTGTTCAATTTTCTTGTTGTTAGTAATTCCTCACACTTAGACTTGAGATGACAAAGCTTTCCAAACTTCCCAGGATAATGCAATCTCTCCCTACTCACACCCAAAAGCTGCCCTTATTGCAAAGACAAGAGATAGCTGAGAAGCTTACCACAGACTATATGTCATCTCCCTATGAATCTGACTTTCCAAGTTCAAAAAAGAGATGGAAGGCTTTGCCTGATATCCTAAGCATAAACATTAATATATAGACTAGCTCATCAACTTCCTAAATCTCAGGACTATATATCATATTAGATATTTCTGTCGGTCCTTGTATTTCAATGTCTCAGCAACTCAAAGCACATTTTCCAATCTTTGCTTTGGTCCCCTTCCAAATCCAATTGTCTTGACAACATTCATCATTTTCTGCAACTTGCCACCCTCAAGAAGCTTAGGAGCTTATTGGTTTCAGCTCTCTGATCTCAGATGCCAGCCTTCTGTACATTATTTCTAGTGTTCTTTCTCCCTGTCATTCCACCATGGAAATGTGGACCAGACGCACAGTCATCATTCCCTATGTTGTGCAGTACATTTTGCTTTTCAAAGCACTTTCATTCCCACTGGCTCACTAGACTGCATGAGACAGCTAAGTGCTTCATTGCCATTTCACAACCAAGGGGACTGAGACCTCGTCTGCTCAGTAACTTCCCCAGGCGATGGCAGAGCCTCCTGTGGTGTTCTCAGTGCCTCATCAATTAGTTCTGACGCCAGCATGTTCACATCTTTCTGTTGTGTCCACTCTTGTGGTTGGATTATTATTATTTCAAAGTTGTAACATGCTTACATCCTTGACTTCATTCAGTTAAAAGTTCTCAACATAAGAGGTGATTTTTTTAAGTTAAAGCTTTTTTTGTTTGTTTGTTTAAAAATCTTAGAAGATTTAAAGACATGCTTCAAAATCTGCCACACACACACACAAAAAAAAAGTCTGATCTTCCTGCTAGCTAGCCATGGCTCATCAATGTGAGTTAGGATGTAGCAGCTTATAATCACAGTGGCGGCGAACAGAAAATGTAGCCGGGATTGGGGCTGGTAATGAGGGTGGAGGTGTCAGAGGCGGGAGAAGAAAGAGACCAATATTCCGAGTGAGTGTTCAATGGAGAGGACCATTCCATTAAAAGCAGGCAGTCAGAGCAAGATAACTAAGTCCAAATAGAAAACAATACGAGGATGTGAAAATGTCAGAAATCCAAGCAAAGAATAAGTAACAGATGCAGCTACAGCATCATTTTACATCATTTCTGTGGCTTCCCCACAGGGCTTAAGGATAGTCTGGTAACTAAAGACCAGATACAACAGAGTCACACTCGGGAATCTTTTGGCTAGGGATCACATTCTAGGGATGATTTTTAGAGCAAAGGTTTAGCAGTGATATTACAGGATATTTCAAAATTCCAAATGTGTTCAGTAAAATTAACTTGTTCTGAGAGGCAATATAGATCTGGGGATTTTGTTTTGTTTTAATATTTTTCCTTTATTGATTTTTAGGGAGGGAGAGAAAGATACAAACATTGATGAGAAAGAACATGGATTGGCCGCCTCCTGCATACTCCCTACTGGGGATTGGGTCCACAACCTAGGCATGTGCTCTGACAAGGAATTGAACCAGTAACCTCTTGGTGCATGGGTTGATGCTCAATCAGTAAGTAAAACCAGTCGGGTGGGATGTTTGTTAAAGAGCGTGGCCACTTCCCTGGCCAGTGTGGCTCTTTTGGTTGGGTGTCGTCCCATGCACTGAAAGGTTGTGGGTTCAATTCTGAATCAGGGTACATTCCCCGGGTGTGAGCTCAATCCTAGGTAGGGGGCATGCAGGAGACAGCTGATCAATGTTTCATAATCACATTGATGTTTCTCTCTCTCTCTACCCCCTCCTTTCTTCTCTCTCTAAAAAAAAAAACAATAAATCTCTGAAAAGATAAACAAGATTGATGGACCTTTTGCCAGACTCACCAAAAAACAAAAAGAGAGAAACAAAATAAACAAAATCAGAAAGAAAAGAGAAGTAACAACTGACACCACAGAAATACAAAGGATCATCGAAACATACTATGAACGCCAACAAATTGGACAATCTAGGAGAAATGGACAAATTTCTAAAAATACACAGCCTTCCAAAACTGAACCAGGAAGAGATAGAAAACTTGAAAAAAAAAATGAAGCTGTAATTAAGAAACTCCCAGCAAAAAAAGCCCAGGCCCACTTGGCTTCACAGGGGAGTTTTACTGAACATTCAAAGATCTAATACCCATTCTCCTCAAACTATTCCAAAAAATCCAAGAAGATGAAGCACTTCCAAACTCATTTTATGAGGCCAGAAAAATCCTAATTCCAAAACTGGATAAAGATACTACAAAAACAAAAAACAAAAAAACTACAGGTCAATATCCCTGATGAACACAGATACCAAAATTCTTTACAAAATATTAGCAAATCGAATCCAGCAATACATCAAAAAAGTTATTCATCATGACCAAGTGGGATTCATCCCAGATATGCAAGGATGGTACAATATTCACATTCTCTCCCTCCCTAAAAATCAATAAATGTGATATACCACATAAACAAAATAAAAATAAAAACCACATGATCATATTAATGGATGCTGAGAAAGCATTGGATAAAATCTAGCACCTATTTCTGATAAAAACACTCAACAATGTGGGAATAGAGGAATCATATCTCAACATAATAAAGGCCATATAGGAAAACCTACAGCCAGCATCAGACTCAATGGGAAAAAACTAAAAGCAGTCCCCTTAAGAACAGGAACTAGACGGGGTGCCCACTTTTGCCACTCTTATTTAACATAGTACTAGAAGTCTTAGCCACAGCAATCAGACAGGAAGAAAAAATAAAGGGGATCCAAATGGAAAAGGAGGAAGTAAAACTGTCATTATTTGCAGATGGCATGATATTGTACATAGAAAACCCTAATGACTCCATCAAAAATCTACTAGACTTAATAAATAAATTTGGAAAAGTAGCAGGATACAAAATTAATGTCAAGAAATCGACGGCATTCTTGTACACCAATGATGAACTCCCAGAAAGAGAAACTAAAAAAAAAAAATCCCATTTACCATCACAGTAAAAAAAATTAAGATACCTAGGAATAAACTTAAACAAAGAAGTAGAGGACCTCTTCACAGAAAACTACAGGTCATTGAAAAAGAAATAGAGAAAGATATAAAAAAGTGGAAGCATATACCTTGTTCATGGATTAGAAGAATTAACATCATTAAAATGTCCATACTACCCAAAGCAATCTATAGATTCAATGCAATTCCCATCAAAATGCCAATGACACATTTCACAGAACTAGAACAAATACTCCAAAAGTTTATATGGAACCAAAAAAGACCCCAAATAGCCACAGCAATCTTGAAAAAGATGAACAAAGTTGGAGGAATTACATTACCAGATTTCAGGTTATACTACAAAGCCACTGTAATCAAAACATCTAGGTACTGGCATAAGAACAGGCAGCGAGATCAATGGAACAGAACAGAGAACCTGGTAATTGACCCAAGACAATATGCTCAATTATTTGACAAAGGTGGCAAGAGCATACAGTGGGGTCGAGAAAGTTTCTTTAATAAATGATGTTAAGAAAATTGGACTGCTACTTGCAAAGAAATGAAAATAGACCACCAACTTACATCATACACAAGAATAAACTCAAATGGATAAAAGACTTAAATGTAATTAATGAATCCATAAAAATTATAGAAGAAAACGCAGGCAACAAAATTGCCAGCATCATATGCAGCAGAATTTCCACTGATACATCACTTAAGGCAAGAGAAACAAAGGAAAAAATGAACACATGGAATTACATAAAACTAAAAAGCTTCTGCACAGCAAAAGAAACAACCAGCAAAATGGAAAGGGAACCCACTATATTGGAGACCATAATTGTCAAGGATACATCAGATAAGAGGTTCGTCTCCAAAATGTATAAAGTACTCATACAACTCAACAAAAGTAAGACAAAGAACCCAATTAAAATATGGGCAGAGGACCTAAATACACACCTCTCTAAAAAGGACATACAAATGGCCAAGACACATATGAAAAATGCTCAATATCACTAATCATCAGAGAGATGCAAATTAAAACAACAATGATGTATCACCTCACACCTGTCAGAATGGCCGCCATCTACAAATCATCATACAACAAATGTTGGCAAGGATGTGGAGAAAAGGGGACTCTAGTACACTGCTGGTGGGAATGCAGACTGGTGCAGCCACTGTGGAAAACACTATGGTGTTACCTCAAAAAGTTTAAAATTGAACTGCCATTTGACCCAGTAATCCCACTTCTAGAAATATACCCTAGGAAACCTGAAACACCAATCAGAAAGAATTATGTACCTCCATGTTCATAGAAGCACTATTTACAATAGATAAGATGTGTAAATAACCCAAGTGTCCATCAGTAGATGAGTGGATAAAAAAATTGTGGTCCATGTACACAATGGAATACTATGCAGCTGTAAGAAAGAAAGGTCTCTTATCCTTTGAGATGATATGGCGGGACCTGGAGTGTATTATGCTAAGTGAAACAAGCCAAGCAGAGAAAGATAAATATCACATGATCTTACTTATTTGTAGAATATAATGAACTAAACAAACTCATGAACAAAATTGACCCAGAGACATAGAGGTGGGGTACGGACTGACAAACGTCAGAGGAGGAGGGTTGAGGGGGGAGAGGTAAACCACAGAACTTATATGCATGTATGCATGACCAATGGACATAGACAACAAAGCTGGGGATGGGGTGGGGGAGATGGGGAGGAGGGTGTCAATGGGGGAAAAGGAGAAACATCTGTAACAAAAACAAATTAATAAAAATTTAAATTAAGATAAAAAAGACTTTTAGAAAAAATATAAAAATAAAAACCAATAAAATACAAATATATATATAATGTAAAGAAGAGTATGACCACTATAATAAATAAAATAAAAATGAAAAAAACAGTATCTTCATTAAATGTTGAAAATAAACTATGTTTTATGAATGCCTTAGGTCTGAAAATTTTATTGAGGCTTATTATTTTTACTGCTTTAATTTTGAATGTCATATATTCACTTGGGATCACACGTATCTTTTTCAGATATATCATAGCTGATAGTCATGTACCATGAGATTGAAAACTAATTACAACTGCATATTAATCACCGACTACTTTGATACTGAAAAATATTTGTCTGTGATAGTAGATACAGCTTAAGAAATAGTGTTGGACTGTGGTATATCCAGATAATGGAATATTATTCAGCACTAAAAAAAAAAGAGTTGTCATGACATCAAAAGTTATAGAGAAAACTTACATGTATATAACTAAGTGAATTAAGCCAATCTGGGGGGGGGGGGGGACTGCATACTGTATGATTTCAACCATATGACATTCTGGAAAAAGCAAAACTATGGGGACAGTAAAAATATCAGTGGTTGCCAGGAGTTAGGACAGAGGTAGGTGGGGTGAATAAGGCAGAGCACAGAGCATTTTTAGGGCAATAAAAATACTGTGTATAAATGGATAGATAATGAATACATATAATGATGGACACATGCCATTATATATTTGTCCAAATCCATAGAATATACACCACCAATAGTGACCCTCATGTACACTATCCACTAGGCAATCATGATAACTCAATTGTAGCAAATGTTCCACTCTAGTTGGGGATGTTGATAGTGGGGGAGGTTATTCATGGTGGGGGCAAGGTGTATATAGGAAATCTCTGTACCTTCCCTTAATTTGCTGTAAAACTAAAACTGCTCTAAACAATTAACACTTCATTTTTAAAAAGTGAAATCATGTTGGATATAATCTTAGCTTCTGTGTATATATGTTTACATATATACATGTATATGTGTATATACATATGTATATATACAGTCTCTTGTAAGATGACTAGCTTTCCTGTGAGCTTAAACTCTACTCCATTGGTATTCTATGTTGACCTATTCTATATATAACAGGGTAGGTTCCTTATGAGCTAATAGTAGTGAGATAGAAGTAGTGAAGAGGGAAGAGGGCAGAGGCCTGAAAGAATGCAGTGAAGATGCCAAAAAAAGATTCAGTGAGCCCTGGCCGGTTTGGCTCAGCGGTAGAGCATCGGCCTGTGGTCTGGAGAGACCCGGGTTCAGTTCCCGCTAAGGGCACGTACCTCGGTTGCAGTTTGTCCCCGGCCCTGGTTGGTTGTGCGGGTGGCGACCACTCCATGTGTCCCTTTCACATCGATGTTTCTCGCTCTCTCTGTTCCTCTCTCTCCCTCCCACTCTACCTGAACAAAGAATGGAAAAATGTCCTCCAGTGAGGATGATAAAAACAAAAAAAAGATTCAGTGATAGACTGAGGCTGTTTACCAAATATTCAAAGACAGCACTGAGAACTGCAGAACTCTCAGTACATAACAACTCTGTGCAGACCACTGTACTAAGATATAAAACCAAATTCTGGTGTGGCTTCTAGCAGCATAAGACTCTGTCCCTAAGATGTCTCCAGACCCACATTGACCCTGATCTTCCATTAAAATGTCTGAGAAGCTCAATACAGCCAGGAGAATTTACTGTTTGTTCTAGTCAACACCTGTCATAGGTCTCTAATTTCCCTTTCTTAAAGCATTTACTAAAAAGGGCTTACAATTGTGAATATGTATCTCTTACAACTCAGAAGTGTCCTTCTCCAAGGCCTGGGAACTGTTCCTTTGAAATGTGATCATCTGGAAGCATGGGGGCCTCGGACTCCCTGGCTCTGTGGGAGGAGAACGGAATGCTAACCTCAATAACTGCCAGCTAGAAAATACAGCTGACCTATTCGCGTTGACACTGACCTTCCCTTTGTAACTTTCCACTTCTCTGATACTACTGGGCCCTCACTAACTCCTCCCTCAGCCACCCTTTACACAACTCAATCCTCTCTGCACCCCTATTGCCAGTGGATCCTAAATAAAATCTGTTTTCACCTCTTTAACTAAGGTCCAGCTGTATTTATCTTTTACTTTCTTTTATTTAATCCTCACCCGAGAATATTTTTCCATTTATCTTCAGGGAAGTGGAGAGAGAGAGAGAAAGAAAGAAACATCGGATGTGACAGAGACACATCAATTGGATGCCTCCCAAACAACCCCAACCAGGGCTGGGGACCGAACCATAACCCAGACATGTGCCCTTGACCGGAATTGAACCCGCAACTCTTTGGTCCACAGGCCAATGCTTTAATTGCTGAGCCAAACCGGTCAGAGCTTGGCTGTATTTATCTTTGTCGTCACCTTCCACAACACAGTGAACACATAAGCGGGAGTCCAGGGACAAATCCAAGATGAAATCCTGAGGCCAGAAATCAAAGCAAGGAACTAGAATATTTTGCAGTAGTCCACAAGAGTCTGTACAGTTCCTTAGAGCAGGGCCTCATTTCTTAAGCAAGTGAGAAAACCTCTTTTATTTTGGGCAGCTCTATTGTCTGAACTGTGCACCCCCACACCCGATTCATGCTGAAGCAGTGACCCACAATGTGTTGGTAATTGTAGATAAGGTCTTTGTGAGGTAATTAGGCTTAGACCAGGTAATGGATGGGGCCTTCATGATGGGATTAGTGCCTTTATAAGAAGAGACACTGGAGGGCTCCCTCCCTCTCCACCACTGAGAACACAGTGAGAAGAAGCCATCTGCCAAGAAGCAAGCCCTCAGTGGGAACCAATTTAGCTGGTACTTTGATCTTGGACTTCTCAACCTCCAGAACCGTGAAAATTAATTTTCTATTGTTTAAGCTACTCAGTCTATAGTATTTTGTTATGGCAGCCTGAGCTAAGATAGGCAGAATGCTAGATAAATAGAGGATATACATCCAGATTTATTATAGAGAGAAAGAGAGATTACTAAAAGAAATCAAAATTTGGTTCAGGGCAGGAAGTTTATGTTAACAAATGTTATAATGAAGTGCTAAAGGGCTAAATTATTAGTGTATATCAAAGCCCAAAGGAGGAAGTGGTCAGTCATATGTATATGGGTGAAAAGGAATAAGAAAATTATCATCCAGCAAGGTCTATGGTCTCAGCACGTCTTTGATGGTTTTAAAGGCAGGGAACTCTGAACTCAAGTATTATGAGTTTCTTTTTAAAGTTCATAATTATCACTCTACATAACAGGTAAACCAGCTGTACTAAACAATTAACTATATAGCAGTTTTATTCAGTCATTGATCAAAAACTATCTGCTATCATCAATCACTGGATCACTGGATTAGTTTCATGCACAATTAACATCTTACAATATACATTTCTAGTCTATCTAGCAAATTATCATAATAGTAGAACTAGCTCACAATGTATACTCAATTAAAACACTGGTTTTTAAATAAAATGACAAAATTAACCCTTTAAAAAGTTTTGCATGCACTTATCTTGGGATAATATGGTTTAAATTCACCACCCAACTTTGCAGGGGGAGTCTCAGGCTGACTATATCTTTTCCTTGCAAAAAGAGTATTATTTATGCAATGTTTATATCTTAATTATGTAGCACCTGCTATGCTCTCAGACATCTTTTATTTACTTGAAGATAAAAGATAAATCGATAATGGAGATTAAAACTTATTGGAAGAGAAATATAGACAGCTAACTACAAATAAATGTAATCAAAGCAATAATCCAAGGTACAATTAGTGAAGATAATAAACGTTAAGCTTCAGGACTTCTCTTAGACAAGTTTCCTCCAAGCCTTAGAAAGATCCCTTAGAAAGATTCTTCACATGGTCACATGTTTCATAAAATTTGAAAAAAAAAAAAAAAAAGTAGGATATTTTAATGACAAATGCTTAAGATTTTTGTCTTTCCATTTCTCAGACATGTTTTTTTCACCACTGGAATTATAAAGTTCCCAACCAATGGCATCAGCAGCATTGGCTAGCAAAAAAAAAAAAAAAAAAAAAAGTCAAATGTAGAGAGAGCAGATTTGCAGATATTTGCAGCCTTACCCAATATGAAAGCTGGATGTAGAATTTGGGTGTCGTTGTGCATAGATGATTGGTGATTAAGAACTGTCTCAGAAGAGTGAGAATATGGAAACTAGCTAGTTTATTCCTTAAAATCTTAGAGAAATGATACAATCTGTATTGTTTTGAAAGTAAATTTACAGTGGTGGTTCACCCCAAAATTCCACTCCTAGGAATTTATCCTAAGGAAATAATCACATATTATTTGTGGTAAAACAAAATTTATAGATAAGACATCTTATGGAAGTAGTACTTTTAAACTAAAATATTGTAAATAAATTAAAAGTTAAAAACAAGAAATCGTTACATAAGATAAAGTACATAATGTGATTATCATCTCATTAAAAATATGTGGAAAGAATATTTATCAAATGAAAAATTATTAAAAAAGAAATTTATTTAAAATCTATTATTAAGTTAAAAGGAGACTAAAAAACAGTATGTGTAATATACATTTTTGTAAACAAATGTATGCATATGTTTACATGAAAAATTATGAGAAAAACACTCCCTAAAAAGCCCAGTGCTTACCTTGTATACTGGCATTATTATTTGTTTTCATTGTTTTTAATTGAGGCACATTTATATGTTCTAGGTTTCCAACAGTAAGCAAATACTATTTTGTTACTAGAAAAAAGTTATAAAAAGAACACAGGCCCCGCCAGTGTGGCTCAGTGATTGAGTGTCAACCCATGCCGACTCGATTCCCAGTCAGGGCATATGCCCAGGTTGTGGGCCCAATACCCAGTGGGGGGCATGCAGGAGGTGGCCAATCAATGTTCTCTCTCATCAATGTTTCTGTCTCTCTCTCCCTCTTCGTTCCCCTCTCTCTCTAGAATCAGTAAAAAAAAAAAAAAAAAACAGGAAAAAAAAGTCGTGAAATAATTGTTACAAAGTTAAAAATGTTTAACTCTAGGTCTTGACTACGTGATTTCAGTTTATTTTTGAGGAAATTCTTTCTTTCAACAGCAATTATCATTTGTATATCTAATAAATATAATTTTTTATGCTATTTGGTTAGGAAATCTTAAATACTTTTATGAAATTGAATTTAAAAATCTACAATTATATCAACTAATTTTCTGCACAAGTCATCTACTACAGTCATTAAGTATCTCAAGCACATTTTCTATAACAATATTTAAAGTAAAATTGTCAACATGTCCTTTTGTGGGCTTATAATTAAAAGGATGTCTACTTAACACCATCGGCATCACACTGTTAATAAGCATTTTAGAGTTTAATGTTTGCCAGTATTTTAATTCTACTTTGGTATTTACAATTGACTCATAAAGAAAATAAAGTACACATAAACACACATGTGGATATTCATACCCACATAGATAATTATGCATATAAACTGCATTAGATAATGCCATATATTCTTTAAAATGCTTAAACATTTAAATTTTCACTTAAAATTCCAAAGGCTTAATTTTCAGAAACTTGGTAGAAAATTAAAGAGTTGTTATTAATTTGGAAGCAAGCATCCAATTATTTAATTATGTCTTTCCCTAGCCGATGCCCCTGATAATACAAGGTAGTCTAAATTAATAGACTCTTAAGTACATCTGAAGAGCAATATCAAATACTTAGAATGCAAACATCTCTTATAAGTACATCTAAATTTGAAAATGATATGCATAGGGTCTTTGCATTGAAGGAAAAATTTAGTTAAATTTGCTCGTGGCTGAAAGAAAGAGGAAATGCAGACAGAAAGAAAGAAATACAAAGAGAAAGAATAAAAATAGAGAAAAAGGAAGAGTGGATTGAAAAAGGAAGAAATTACATATATATGCGTCAGGTAACCAGGCAATTTGAAAATCTGACCAGGCTGCCATACAACTACTGCCAATGGTAATCAAGAGTAAGGAGCAAATAAGTTTCAGGAACATTATCAGTATCTTCTGATAAAACTAACTGGATAAGAAAGATACTCTAGCCATTTAAAGAAAATAAAAAACAAAGCCTTTACAGAAATGTCTGGTATATTGCTGATATCAATACTTCCAATACTATTATTTCAACAGGACCTACACCAAATCAAAAGACAATCAGAAAATCGATATGCAGATAAGCTATCTAATAGGATGTAATTATTAGGATGATTGTAGCAACCTTATTCAAATATTTTAGGTGATTAAATAGGCTAAAAATGCACGACAATAAATTATTCAGGCTAAAAAATGGAAACAATGTACACATAAGCTAAATTTAGAAAATGAAAAAGCAAAAACAGAGAGAAGAAATAAAATGCTCTCAGCCTTTATTGACGTGAAATAAAGATTGATGCATGCTGTATGCAGTAAATGAGTAATTTTATTATGCCTAATGATACAAAAAGTGGATCCTGAGCCATCTAGACACATTTACTTAGTTCTGGGAACCCCAAATTATCACTGATATGAAATAGCTATGAGGTAAAAATCACATTCCATTTACTGGCATGCAAATGTGCACATCAAGCCTGAAAGGGGTAATATTTTTTGGTCAAATGAAATCTGTTCAAAATAATGCAGAAGAAATTAGACTTAGAAGTGCATTCTCCTGAATAGAGTGTATAGAGAAAAAATATGTATATAATATAGCCACTTAATAAGAAGCAAAACATCAGACTTTGAGAATCAGTGTTAGATTTTTATATTTGGAAGATTTCTAACACTGGATAAACTAGATAAATGCTATGTAGATGTGTCTGTGAGAAATGTCATTTACAATTCATCAGACTTTCCCATTTGAGAAAAATGTGATTAGAATTTTTAACTAATGGTGCTATAAAGCTTTTTTATAAGATAAAGATTAGGAGGATGAGGGAGCTTGCTATTTTGTGCATATAGTTCTGAGAACTGATCATGGAAATATTTAGGCAACATTCACCTAAATCTCTTTATACAACAATGAGGTGGTAGACAAACCAGTGTCATCATATTTTCACAATGACTCTTTCATTGAGTTGTCCCTGGAGTTTACTTTCCCAGGAAAAGAACCTTCCAGAAGATTTTTTTTTAAAACAAACAATATTATAAAGGATTTATGTTTATAAACTGCACTCATATATATTATCACTTGACATTTTTTATCTTTTGTATTAATTAATTTATTTTTGTTACAGATGGTTCTCCTTTTCCCTCCACTGACAGCCTTCTCCCAATCTTCCCCACTCCAGCATAATTGTCTATGTCCATTGGTTACACATACATGCAAAAAAGTTTTGTGATGTAACTCTTCCCTCTCCCCAACCCTCTCCTCTGAGGTTGGTCAGCCTCTACCCCACATCCATGTCTCTGGGTCCATTCTGTTCATCAGTTTGTCTTGTTCATTATATTCTACAAATAAGTGAGATCATGTGAAATTTGTCTTTCTCTGATTGGCTTATTTCACTTAGCATAATACTCTCCAGGTCCTTTTATGTCGCCTCAAATGATAAGAGATCTTTCTTTCTTACCGCTGCATAGTATATATACCACAGCTTTTTTATCCATTCATCTACTGATGGTCATTTGGGCTGTTTCCAGGTCTTAGCTATTGTAAATAGTGCTGCTATGAACATAGGGGTACATATATATTTTTTTCTGATTGGTGTTTTAGGGTTCTTAAGATATATTCCTAGAAGTAGGATCACTGGGTGAAATGGCAGTTCAATTTTTAATTTTTCAAGAAAACACCATATTGTTTTCCATAATGGCTGCACCAGTCTGCTTTCCCACCATTAGTGTACTACAGTCCCCTTTTCTCCACACCCTTGCCAGCACTTGTTGTGTAGTGATTTGGTTATGGTAGCCATTCTGGCAGGTATAAGGTGATACCTCAAAGTTGTTTTAATTTGCATCTCTCTGATGATTAGTGATGTTGAGCATTTCTTCATATGTCTCTTGGCCATTTGTATGTCCTGATTGGAGAGATGTCTATTTAGGTCCTCTTCCCATTTTTTAATTGGGTTCTTTGTCTTCCTTTTGTTGAGTTGTATGAGTACTTTATACATTTTGGAGATGAACCTCTTATCTGATGTATCATTGACAATTATGGTCTCCCATATAGTGGGTTCCCTTTCCATTTTGATGCTTGTTTCTTCTGCTGTGCAAAAGCTTTTTAATTTGATGTAAACCCATGTGTTCATGTTTTCCTTTGTTTCTCTTGCCTTGGGCCTTGGATCAGTGAAAATTCTGCTGCGTGTGATGTCTGAAATTTTGTTGCCTACACTTTCTTCTAGAATTTTTATGGATTCATGAGTCACATTTAAGGCTTTTATCCATTTTGAGTTTATCCTTGTATATGGTGTAAGTTGGTAGTCTAAATTCATTTATTTGCATGTAGTTGTCTAATTTTCCTGACACCATTTATTGAAGAGATTGTCTTGACTCCACTGTATGCGCTTGCCACCTTTGTCAAACATTAATTGAGCATAATGTCTTGGGTCAATTTCTGGGTTCTCTGTCCTGTTCCATTGATCTATATGCCTGTTCTTGTGCCAGTAGCAGGCTCTTTTGATTACAATGGCTTTGTAGTATAATCTGATACCTGGTATTGTGTTCCCTCCTCCTTTGTTCTTCTTTTTCAAGATTGCTCTGGCTATTCAGGGTCTTTTTTGGTCCCATATAAACTTTTGGAATATTTTATCTAGTTCCATGAAATATGACATTGGTATTTTGATGGGGATTGAATTGAATCTATAGATTGCTTTGGGTAGAATGGACATTTTAATGATGTTGATTCTTCCAATCCATGAACAAGGTATATGCTTCCACTTTTTTATATCTTACTCTATTTCTTTTTTCAATGTCCTATTATTTTCTGAGAACAAGTCCTTTACTTCTTTCATTAAGTTTATTCCTTGGTATCTAATTTTTTTAGCCAATTTGCTAATATTTTGTTAATGATTTTGGCATCTATGTTCATCGGGGATATTGGTCAGTAGTTTTCCTTCTTTGTGGTGTCTTTATTCCATTTGACTTTTTGAAGAGTTTTACAACTGAGAAAATTAAAGTCACAAGATAATACATTATGAAGTCAGGATCTAAATGAGGTTTTGAATAGCTGAAACCTGGATCTGTTGAAGGGTTATTCCATGCCCTATTAGTCTGAGGACCCAGGAACTGATACAGTGTTGGTCTTATAATTTAAGAGAGCATTTCACCTACCTCTGTCACATTAGCAAAGAATTGTCTTCTTCCTTTTAAAAAATATGCTTCAAAGGACAAAATTTAGGGCAATTTGTGGTTTTTCATCACTTTCTTCCAAAGCAAACACATTTTCTAAAAATTTTTTCCTGCTTTAGAAATACTAGACACAGATTATTTTACTCACCTATTCAATATGTCCCTCTCTACCATTCCTTATCCCTTTAAAACTAGAATTGAAAAAGCATAATCTTGAGGGTATTTCCTATTATTTATGTAAGTAATATTTATGTAAGAGGAATTAGTAAATCAAGAAACAGTTGAGGCACTATCTTAAATAGGTTTTCATAAAAATAATTTATTAATTTTTTTTTAGAGAGAGATGAAGGAAGAGGGAGAAAGAGATTGAAACATTAATGAGAGAGAACATCAGTTGGCCACCTCCTGCATGCCCTGCAGTGCAGATTTTACCCACAACCTGGGCATGTGCCCTGACTAGGAATCAAATTGGTAATCTCTTGGTGCATGGGTCAATGCTCAACCAGTGAGCCATACTGGCTGGGTGGTTTTCAGGAAAATATTAAAGAGAAGATATCAATAATAGTATGCTGTTTAAAGAAGAACATACAAAGAACTAAATTCTAATTTCTTGGGATATGTGACTTGGCTGTGAAAATGCAAACCCCCTAGGGTCTTGGTTTACCACAAAAAGTATGAATTTCAATACATCTTGACTTAATTGAACTTTATGATAAATGGATACCTAGTTGTATATTTTTAATGTTCATAGGCATGTACCAGATAACAGATCTGAAAGAGGTTGTCTAAAAGAAAATGATGGAAAGATCAACATATTCCACTCCCCATATACCCTTCTATAATAGGCCACTGTGGTCTATCCAAAGGTCTGAACCCATAAACAGTATGAGTTCACAAAGGTACAGACACTCTTTAGAATCAGAAATGGATGGTGAGGGGTAGGGGAAGCTCAAGCTTTGCCCCACTCAAAGCTGAACACTGGAGAAGGGAACTAACATTTATTGAGTACCTACTTTGTTTCAGGCAAAGTGTTATATTTTGCCTGTATTTAATCTCATTTAATCCACAATGCCATCTTTTGACACAAGTATTATAATCCCTTCTCATAGATAACTAAGGTTCACAGAGAGTAAAGATTATACACCTAACAAGTGGCAAAGCTGGAATTCAGAATCAGTTGGCTCATTCTGCCTCCTTTGAGGTTCTGTCACAGCTCTATATCCCTTCAGTTTGAGACTCGTTCCAACATGTCTACCATGCACAGTCCCGCTGACCCTCCCAAGAAACCTTCCTTGGATTTGCTGGATTCTAATGTGAATGTCTGCTTTTTGTGGGGTGCTGCCAAGGCCTCAGCCTGTTCAGGTCTCAGCTCTTCTCCTTGCTTGAAGATTCGAGCCCATCCCACCCCCCAATTAGAATTCCATTATAGTTCCCACTTTGGCCTCTCTCTCTCCATATGCTCTGTCTTACCCTCTCCTGGAATCCCTCACTAGAAATTGTAGACTATTTAATAAGTCCACATTAGCTTTCTCCCTCGTTTTTTTTTTTTTTCAGGCAGACTTGAGGCAATTCATAGCTATGGAGAAGTTGAGCTCCTTGAGCGAATAATTGTTTTGTCTTTATTTATATATTTCTTGTACCTAACATGGTATCTGGTATAGGTAGGCTCTCGGATACTTTTTTAACTAAGAAATGAATGAGTGAATGAATATATCAATAAATATTAAGCCAAAGTGCCTGAATCAGATTCTCTGTTTTTTTCTGCTACCTTTATCTGAGTGCAGGCCTTAGAATGAGAATTCCTGAGTTTGAATCCTAGAACTAAGAACTATATGACTTTTAGCAAGTGGTTTAATATCTTTACCTCAGACTCCTAATTTTTTAAAAGGGGGATAATGATAGAACCTATTGTTGGAGAGAATATTCATAATCATGATGTCATTAAATTGTTCATTAGGCAATTATTTCTAATAATCAATTTCAGATTCTTCTAAAAATAATTGTCTAATAATCAATTTTATTTATTATATCAGCTTCCACATAACCTTAATGCTTTTGTTGTAGATCTATCCTTTGAGGATCTTCTTCCACATGAAATGCAAAACCTCATTCATGTTCCCATGGTCATTTCTTTCTTTCTTTCTTCTTTTTTGTGAATCCTCACCCGAGGATATATTTTCCATTGATTTTTTTTTTTTTTTTTTAAGAGAGAATGGAAGGGAGGGAGGAGAGAGAGAGAGAAACAGCGATGTGAGAGAGAGACATCAATTGGTTGCCTCCTGCACATGCCCCAACTGAGGCCTGGGATCAAACCTGCAACCAAGGTGCATGCCCTTGACAGAGAATCAAACCCATGACCCTTTGGTGCGAGGGCCAACGCCCTAACCACTGAACCATGCCAGCCAGGGCCCCATAGTCATTTCATTTTGGTTAATGTATTTTTAATGATTTAAATTCTAAATTCCTTCATATGTATTTATTCACTGACTCACTGATACAATGGGGTTTCATTCAATTTTGTATCCCTAGTACATGGCAAGCAGATAGTAGAAACTTTAGGCACTCAAAAATAAGTGTTGAAAGAGTAAAGAAATGATTGCTTAAGTGTTTCTTATGCCCCCTTTGCTTCCTTTTACCCAGAACCAATAAATTCTGATGAATAAATATATACCTCACAGGGAGTTATTTTATCACAGAACCAGCAAAATGTTAGAAAACAAAGCCATTTACTGTTGTACTGCAGGCTGAATTTTCAGTTCTAGGTAATAATGATTTTTTCAGGATTTCCTTTGGCAGCAGTTACATAACTCATATGTAAGAAACCTGCTCTGTGCTCCCTTAAGAGTTCTGTACCTTAGAACTTGATATTAAGCTACAAGGGTGTGCTTAAGACACGAGTTTTCATTTTAAAAAGTAGGGACGTGATCTCACTCATTTCTACTTCTTCCAGAACAACAAACAGATATCCGGGGATAAAGTGTGCAATCAATATGTCTTGAAAGGATGTTGTCAAATAATCTGACATGATAACAGCAAACCAACCCAAGCCAAACAAACACCTGGCTCTCTGAAACTATGTGAAATAAGTCATTTTAAAGAGTTTTCCAGATATCTTAACATTTAATTCTTTCAAATAAAATTTTTATTTTTATTTTATACAAAAGCTTTTCTAAAATATGAATATACTTTCCTCTTAAAGAAATCACACTTCAAACAAAACTACTTTGAACACTAACTTTCTTTGTAGCAGAGTAATTGCTTCAGAGAGTTATTCCACACAAAATGGTCCCAGACTATGGTGCTTTTGTGTTTTATGTTTGGTGGGTTGTTTTTTTGATTGTTTGTTTGTTTGTTTGTTGCACTTTATTTTTCTTTTCCTCGCTTCTTTTACTACCAAACTGTCAGACTTTACTCCTTAGGATCACAAATGTGTCTGCCAATAGCAATTGCTTCTATAGTTAATAATTTTCAAGAAATAACAAGTGTTGGCAAGGAAGTAGACAAAAGAGAACCCTCATATGCTGCTGGTGGGAATTTAAACTGGTGCAGCCACTGTGGAAAACAGTGTGGAGGTTCCTCAAAAAATTAAGAATAAAGCTACCAGAGGACCCAGCAATTCCTCTTCTGGGTATCTACCTGAAATATTTGAAAATATTCATTCATAAAGATATATGTACCCCTATGTTCACTGCAGCATGATTTACAATAGCCAAGAATGGAAACAAGCTAAGTGTCCTTCAATGGATGACTAGATAAAGATGTGGTATATACATACAATGGAATACTACTCAGCTATAAAAAAGAGTATCATGCTAAGTGAAATGTCAGATAGAAAAGGATAAGAACTATATGATTTCACTCAAATGTAGGATATAAATCAATAAGGAATTGGCTTTATAAAAAACAAACAAAAAACTCATTGATACAGACAATAGAATGGTGGTTTAAAAGAGGAGAAGGGGGTTAACAAAGAAGATAAAGGGAGTCAAATGTATGGTTAAAAAGGAGATTAGACTTTGGGTGGTGAGCACATAATGGACTATACAGATGTTGTATTATAAAGTTGTACACTGAAATCTGTATTAACAATATTACCCCCAAATTTAATTTAAGCAATGTTTTTCATTAAAAAAATATAACTTTCGTATTTTGAATATTAATGACAAACAATGTGCTAAGCACTTTATTTGCATTATTTTACTTAATCCTAACAAATCTCTAAGAGAGTGTAGAACTGGCTCTTGCTACTCAGAATTCTTTTTCTATTTTACTGATATGTTCCTCATGAGTAATGCAGGGTAGTTTATTCTAAATATCTTGGCTGTACCTAAACATAGCTGAATTGCTACCATTCCTTTTTCAGAAAACCCCATTGCAAATTATTTTATTTCAGTCAGCACCATTGCAATGAGAGTAGATACTTCACTATTTACCACTCTATTTTCTTACTTAATGTTTAAAATAACACGGAATTGGGATGCTAATGTCTTTCACAAAGCTCCATGTTGTGCCTATATCAGATAAATACTTGGTAATAAAGGCTGGGAAAAGAAAAAGAAAATAGTTGATGGTTTTCAAACTAATGGAAAAGAATGTATATTTGTACTGGGTTGCAGAATTATAACTAATGGGTAGCATTTTAGGAAAACATACTTTTATTCCATCTCTGGGAGAACTTTCTAACAACTAGAACAGTCCCATAATGAAGAGTCGTCTCTATATCTCAACCTTATACATTTAAAGTAACTGGCCTTCCACCCTGGATGATTTGGTCAGTGGTTAGAGCGTCGGCTCATGGACCCGAAAGTCGTGGGTTTGATTCCAGGTCAAGAGCACGTAGCTGAGTTGCAGGTTCAATCCCAGGTCCCAGAGAAATATCCTAGAGTTAGCATTAACAAAAAATAAAATAACATAAAATGGAAGGAAGGAAGGAAGGAAGGAAGGAAGGAAGGAAGGAAGGAAGGAAGGAAGGAAAGAAGGAAGGAAGGAAGGAAGGAGATTTTCCAATCATATAGTTACTGGCCTGTTAGAGTGTCCCAGGCAAGTATCTGTTTCAATCTAGTTCTCTTTTCTTTTAATTTTTGTTTTGTTTTGTTTGCCAAGGGAGAACGCAAACGCAGTCCCCCACTACCACAAATTATGCAGTCGAGTTTCCCACATTTGGGGAAACCACAGGGATCAGCACATCCAAAGAGCAATGGATAAGCCTCACCCTGGGAAAACCACCTTCATGATCATGGTATTTCCCCTGCCAGGTAAGTATTCAATCTAGTTCTTACTTGGTTCCTTTCATTTACAAATCCACTACTTCTTTGTTGGAAGTGTATTTTCATCAGTTACTAAGCCTTCTGATTTTCAACTGCCCCCTTCTAAACTCCCGCTTGGATCTGCCCCATCTGCACTCTGCTTCAGGTTGCCTCAGAAAATAAGGCTCGGTCCCTTAGCTAACACCGAGCTGATCTGCTCAGGCTCTGCAATACTAGAGAGATTCCAGATGAGACTGGACGAATACTGGATGGAATAAAAACATCATGCATTGGATAAGGCCTTGGATTATTTGAAAAATAAGATTCCTCAAAATACTTAGGATTCTATAATACCCCAAGAGGCAGAAACATTCAAGAATACAGACTGCGGAGTCAGAGAGAATTGAGTTTGACTTCATAATCTTCTACTATGTTTGTAAAATATAGTAAATCATAAGAACAACTTCACAGAATTATTGAGAGAATTAAATAAAATACGGTAGATAGGGTTTTACTATATATAGTTAATAAATATGCCTAATAAATGTTAACTATCACAACTGTTAATCTTAGGCCAGTAGCAAGTATAATGGTACCAGGTCCAACCTCAACTCCATCATAAACAGAGAAATAAAAAGAATTAAATTAAGGTCTGCTCTTGATCTATTTGTTCTGTGATTTGTGTCCAGAAACACAATCTATTACTTTAAGAAGTATGGACTGCCTAGGTGTTGGCAAGAATGTGGAGAAAAAGGAACCCTTGTGCACTCTTGGTAAGACTTCAACTGATATAGCAAATGGAAAACAGTAGGGAGTCTCCTAAAAAAAACTAAAAACTACCATACAATGCAGCAGTCCACTTCTGGGTATTTATAAAAAAATAAATAATAAAAAAACTTTAACACGCATTCAAAAAGATATATGCACTCCCATGTCCATTGCATCATTATTTACAATAGTCAAGATAAGGAAGCAACCTAGATGTCCATCAGTAAATGAATGGATAAAGCAAATGTGGTACATATATACAATAGAATATTCAATCGCCCATAAGAAAGAATGAAATTCTACCATTTGTGACAACATGGATGAATTTAGAGTGTATTATGCTAAATGAAATAAGTCAGGCAAATACCATATGGTTTCACTTATATATGGAATCTAAACAATACAAAAACAGACTCATAGAAACAGAGACCAAAAGGATGGTTACCAGAAGGGAGAGGGTGGGGGATTGGTGAAAGGGGGGAGGGGAATATAGTCAATACTATTGTGATAAGTTTGCACAGTGACAGATGATAACTAGAAAATTAGTGGAGTGATCATATTGTAAGGTATAAAAATGTCAAATCACTATTATATTGTACACCTGAAACTAATATAACCAATATAATGTTGTATACCAACTATACTTAATTAAATTTTTTTTAAAGAAATGGACTGCCTAATTGAATTCCAGGTCTTCTACTTACTAGCTGTATGACATAGGTCAAATCATTTAAACTTTCTGCACTTTAGTGTATTCATCTATAAAATTAAAGTAATAATAAAACCTATCTTGTGTGACTGTGATGAGAATTAAATGGCTTAATATATGTATAATGCTTAGCTAACCGCCTGTGCTGCGTGTGTTAGATATTATTAAAATGTGTTAGTACTTTCATCAGTCAGGGTTCTACAAAGAAACAGAAGCAATGGAAGAGAGACATTGACAAAGATTGATTTTAAGGAACTGACTCTTGCAATTGGCAAGTCTGAAATCTACAGGGTTGAACAGCAGTCTGGAAACTGAGACAGGAATTAGAGTTGCAGTCTTGAGGCAAAATTTCTTCTCTGGCAAACATCAGTTTTTGCTCTTAAGGCCTTTGACTAATTGTATGAGGCCCACCAATATTATCAAGAATGGTCTCCTTTACTTAAAGTTAACTGGTTGTAGATGTTAACCACATGTAGCAAAATACTTTCACAGCAACACCTACAGTAGTGTTTGATTAAATAACTAGGCATCATAGTTTATCCAAGTTGATACAAAAACCTACCATCACAGTACTGTAAAGAAATCTCATGAAGACTGTGTATTATACATTTATTTAAAAAATTAGTTTAGTCAAAGCTTTGAGACATTAATGGCTTTGGGTTTATGACTCTTGTAAATTCTATACAAGAGAACTCTAGAATTTCTTGTTACATTATATAATCAATATAATATCTTTTATTATACTGATTGATTCATTTTTCATCAGATTGTAGAAGACGACCACAACTTATTTCAAAATAAAACAACTTTTCTTAAATGCATAGCAAAGTGTTATTCCTATGTTAAGACAGTATCTTATGTTATTTACTTTCAATCACAGCTTATACATATAAATAAGTCATATTTACCAAAGTAATAATGAAATTATAACTTCACAGATAATAGTAATATCTGTGAAAATTTCATAAAATATTTAACTAATAGTGCATTAATATAGATTTTCTAGTCTCCAAAACACCCTGGAACTACTATCTAATTCTATTCTTTAACAGTATTATAAGTTAAATGACCATATAGTTGAAATTTTTTGAAACACTCCCAGTTTCAATTACTCCACCCTGTTTCCATATATTTATATAGTTTGAAAAGTATGGCCCTTTAGATAAAATATATTTATAATCTATTTATCCAATTAATATTTACCGATCAGCTACTATATGCAGTAATCTGGATTAGTGCCAAAAGGATACAAACCAAATATACAGGACACAGTTCCTGACTCCATAATATTGTAGGGGAGTGATAGTCTGCTCACAAATAACTGTAATACAATGTGAAAAGTGCTAAGCTCGCTAATGGAAAATATTGCTAAGCTGACTTGAGGCAAGAAGAGTATACTTCTTGATAAGAATATCAAGTTCTGTTAAACTTTCCATATGAAGCTCTCCATGGACAGGATCTAAGGTAGGTAGACTTCCTGAAGATCTACTACAATGCTAAACAGATAGCATTACATCGAGCTTATGGAGCACGGAGACTTTGAAACATTTTTCACTGTTACATTTCAATATCAAGTTATTGATAGTTCCACCTGATGAACAAATGCTTTTCAAAGTTGGTTTGACCTCCATATAATAGAAGCTCCTTTGTCTATGGGAGCAAAATGTTAGGGAGTCTGAAACCTTCCCTGTCTTCTTCACCTGGACACTCTGCCTATTGAGTAAGAAATGGGACTGTGAAATTGCATAATTGAAAAAGTGGCAGGAAATAAACTTTTAAAAGAGAACAAGTTGTAAAGTGGGTAAGCAATGAACCCAAATCAAGTCCACAGCAGGAAAGAAGCTAGCCTCTACACCTAACCACTCTCTCCAAGACTGCGTATGGCCCAGTAACATCTCTGACTCTGACAGTAGCACAATCTGCTAACAAAGTTCAATGCACACAGAAGAAAGTAGAACTACATGACATTATTTTAGCCCATAATTATCCCATAATCTGCCACATAATGAGTACTTTAAAAGATAGAATTAATTGTGACTCATTTATGTACTTTTAACAACCTTTTTCAGAATTTTACCTAGGACTAGGGGCCTTTTCCCTAGGTCAGCCAGGAGTTTATAAGACAGGCTTCTAATAGAATACATGTATAGTTAGCAAAACAGTATTTTTTCTCTGACATTAAGAAAAGCACAGTTGATCATCCACCCAATAAGCATTTATTGAATATTTAATGCCGAAAGGCTCTGAACCATATCATGACTATATATATAGACATAATGTTCAGTATCAGGATGCTCACAATCTAACAGGTGAAGCTTGAGCAGCTAGTTCTCATACAAGATGGTGAACACTCTAACAGAGGCCTGAACAGCACACAGAAGAAAACCCTTTACTCCACAGGAGAGAGGAACTGGCTCTATTTGAGATCATTATAAGATTGGTGATAGACAAATAGGTCTTTAAATAATTAAATTTAAAAATTCTAGATAAAAACAAAGGAAGACTATTCCAGACAGAAGAAATTACAGGAACAAGGCTTAATTAAGGCTTAACTGGAGTTTGAGCTGGACTTTAAAGGCTACGCTAAGCTAAATGTTATGCTAAGGAAATGGAACAATTGTCAATAAACAATGAGGACCAAGGGGTAGTTTTCAAACTGTTGGATTGTGGAGGTTGAGTTAAAAGAGAAAAGACTCGATTATGAAGAGCAGCTAGAAGTCTGTTGCAAAGGTTGGTAAGATTCCGTGCACACCTAAATTGTATTAGTGGCACTGTGAATGGAGAGAAAGGTCAAACTTAGACAAATTTCCAGTGATTAATATTAGTGGAATGTGACAGATAATATCTTTGTACCATCTCAATAATATATCCTCTGAGGTCCAGTATTTCTAGTATTAATGTGATCCAATTTTATTACATTTGAATGATGTTAGGTAAAAAATTGAAGTACTCTAACCATTTTGGATCATATTATTAGAAGTTTAGCTAGAGCACTCCAAAGGAAAATATTACTGTAAATTACTCACAGATAAATGCTGAGCAAACATTCAGCCTCAGCAAAGTAACCACCAGCTCTGTAAGTGACTCGTAGGCCTACTTAGGTAAATCACTTTGTAATCTGGATTTTCCTTTCTTTTACAAGTTAGTTTGAGTACATTTTCTAAATTTAACATACATCTCTTCTTTATAAATCAAGTTACTACCCATGAGTAATAATAATAGTAAAGAAAAATCTATTCTTAAGAAGAAGAATGCATTGTTGTCCAGGTATCCAGCTGGGTATTTCCTAGTTGGTCTCCCTGCCACCAGTTTCTTCCTTCTCTGATCTATGCTGGAGATGCTGCCAGCTTCATCTTCCTCAGCATAGCTGATAATGCCACTTTCCTGCACAAAAATTACTATGGCTCACAACTGCCTAAAAGAGAGTCTAAACTCAGAAGCATTGAAATTAAAGCTCTCAATCAGACAGCTAGAATCACCTAATCATTCTGATCACTCTTGGCTCTCCTGTCTGCTAAACCGGACTACTCACTACTCTTATGAAGCCTCTCCCATATTTTCTTGGGAAGGGGAATGGGATGCCAGGCACATGTTATTAATTCCCATGACACCATATTTTACTGTGTGACTCTGATCGAGTTACTCAACTTGCCTGAGGCTTAGTTTCATCTTCTGCAAATTAGAAATAATATCTCCCTACTAGCTCAAATCCTATTTAAAACAAGGTGAGCAATCAATCAATGAAATATCTTGCTGGTTGCTATAGAGATTAGGTGATAATATACAGGGAGGGGCAAAAGTAGGTTTACAGTTGTATGTGAAACACAGAGTTAATTTCTGTATTATTATGTATTCATTATTGTAGTATTGTCCACATGAACAACTTTGCATACCCCTCTCTTCAACCTAAGTCTAAAGCATCACACAAAGACCAGTGCTAAGCCTCCTAGCCATTATGCCATTTTCAGTATCTTAGTGAAAATTAGCCCTTTTCTCCTAAGTGTACTGAGAAGTTATTGGCTTGAAAGCAAATTCCAGACTCCATCACTTTCTCACAATATGATCCTGGACAGCTTCCCCATTTCTAATATGAATAGTGACATCAACTCTATCTGGTTCACTAATCCGTTATAAGAATCAAACAAGGTAAGCAATTTTTTTTTATTGACAGTATTACAGATGTCAGATAAGCAATAGTTTATTATTTTTTCTTTGTTGATTTTAGAGAGAGAGGAAGGGAGAGAGAGAGAAACATCGGTAAGAGGAAACATCGATGAGAGAGAACATCAATTGGCCGCCTCCTGCATGCCCCCCACTGAAGATTGGGCCCACAGCCTGGCCATGTGCCCTGACTGGGAATCGAACCAGTGAACTTTTAGTGTATGCGTCGATGCTCAACCTCTGAGCCACACCAGCCAGGCAGATAAGCAATATTTTAAAAACTATATAATGGTCTGTACATATGAGACACTGTTACTCCTACTAAAGTATAAGATCAAATAAAGAGCCTTGGTCTTCCTCATCTTTGTGACTGATATAAAGAAAGATAGCAAGTCCAAGAAGAAGAAAATCTCTAGTATCTAAGTCAGGAACTAGAAGATTGCAAGAAAAAAAGAAGGAATCCAGTGAAAGGGAAAGGTCAAAGAGAGCTGGGCTGAGCTGAAGCCAGATAAGAAAAATGTGTTCCTGAGTTTCGCTTTTACATACCAACCGATATGTGCAAAAGTAGGTGGCAGCTTAAAGGTGCTACCCACACTTGAAGACACATAGCAGATATTCTGTAAGTGATCAGGGAAAGGACAGAAAGGAAGGAGAAAGAGGAGGGAAAGAAAAAAAGAAAAGGGAAGAGAAACACAAGGGAAGGCTGTTCATTACTCCCTACCGGGGCTGTTTTCTATGCCTCTTGCCAAGCTGGTATAATATAAATAATAATAAAAAAAATTAACTAGTAATTAAAGCTTATGTCTGAAATCACTCACTTCTTCTCAAAGGTCCCCTTCCCTAATCGTGTCTTTTCTCTCTAGTCCACATTTCTCTCATCTCCCATTTATCATTTATTTCCCTCCCACCATGACCCAAGCCAAGTATTTCCTCTTTTCCCACCCACACTCTCAAATAAACAAGTAAATTAACACACACACACAAAAGGGGGGGGGAAGACCTACTGTTCTTATTTATTTATTTGCATTTATCTTCAGATAGAGTGGAAGGGAGGGAGGAAGAAAGAGAGAAACATCGATGTGAGAGAGACACAGAATGGTCACCACCCACACAACCCCAGCCAGGGCCAGGGACAAACTGCAACCAAGGTAAGTGGCCCCACGGACTGGACTCTCTGGTCCGCGGGCCAATGTTCCAACCACTGAGCCAAACTGGCCAAGGCCCTACTACTCTTATTTAAACTTCAACATGTAGCTCATTCAGAGGCCAACTGACAGCTCTAGTATACTGCCCTACAACGGGCATGTGTACTACAACAGGGGACACCAAAGCTAGGCATGCAAAGAATGCCAAGGAATAGCAATGGGCATATGAAGTTCTTGGAGCACTGTATAGCAATGATGATGAGGTTATCTTATACTCACATAATGCTTTTGCTTTGCAAAACGCTTCCTCATCTGTTCTTTGATCTGAATTCCCAGGGAGGATGGGTGAAGTAGGAAAATAAAATCCTTTTTTTACCATACATTTTAACATAATGCAGTTTTACAGAATTCGGGTTTCAAAGCTTACATATAGACATTCTTTCATTTGATTCTCCCTAACATGGAGCATTTTTCTCCATTTATTGATGAGAAAAGCAAAATGCAGAGATGTGAAAGAACTTTCCACAAGATCATTATTAATATAGCTGCTATTTATGGATTATTTCCTAGGTTTAGGAACTGTACTATAAGCATTTTATATGCCTTAACCATTCTCCACAAACACTTTATGAGGCAAATATTATTATTTTATTATTATTTTAATATTTTACAGATAAAGGAATTGAAGTTCAGAGGTGAAATAATTTGACCATGGCTACACAACTGGCAAATGGCAAAACCAACATTCAAACAATGAGCTCTGAGATGTTTAATTTTTTTTTTTGTAATACCAAACTGCCTCTTTCTTGGCCCAGTGCTGTTACTGCAACATGGTTCAATAACTAATTGTTTAGTAATATAAAAATGCTTTTTTGGCAATGGAAGATGGTGGCAGGCAGGACCAGAGGGAGGGTGAGTGTGTGAGAGAGTGAGCTAGTGTGTGAGAGAGTATGAGTGGACGTGAAGGTGGACGACCAAACTCCTGCAGTGCTGAGCAGAAGGTTCCTGTGCTGTGGACTGGAGCAGCTGGCTACCATGGTAAGCAGCCCTTCAGGGCACTTCTCCCTGCACCACGGGGAGGTCCCACCATTTTTGAAGATCCCTGGTCTTCCCTGGGAGCAGCTAGGGCCCAGCAACCTGAGCCTACCAGCACACCACTGAACCAGTGGACACTCTCTGTCAACACAGACCAGTGCACAGTAGTGGAGATCCCAAGGTGCTGGTTGTGGAAGCCATGGACAACCTGGAGCCCACCACCATCCCCCACAGTAGTAGCTCAATCAGAGTCCAGATATACCCTCAGCAACAGAGGCTGGGGAGCAGACTTCCATTCCCAGGCAATAGAAGCACAGACCACCAGCTGAGACCCATCCCCAAAAACTATAGCAAAAACTGAGTAGGAGTTGAGCCCCATGGGTCAGCAGCACTGCCCAGCTGCCAGTGGCGGGACCTGGGGCTCCTGCAGCAGCTCACAACAGCAGTGGGAAGACTGAGCCCAAGAGAGACTGGTGGGACCCAGCTGCCCACCTGTGGGACCTGCAGGGTGCAGAGGCACCAGAGAGGCCTGTGTGATCCAGCAGGGACTGTGCAATCCAGTTACCAGTGGGACCTGTGGGGTGCTGAGGGACCAGAGAGGCCTGCGCAACCCAGCACCCCATAACATAGGCATAGAGATGGGTCCCCAAAGGAACTGTGCAATCCAGTTTCCCGTAGGACCTGCAGGGTGCGGAGGCACCAGAGAGGCCCGTGTGACCCAGCTGCCCACAGCATAGGCATAGAGGATGTGAAAATGGAGGTGGAGTGAATAGAAACTACACAGACTATCCCCCAGGACCAAATGGGAATTACAACTAAAATAAAGACAAATCCTCAGAAAAAGCAATGGAAAAGCAGTAGGTCAGGACGATATAACCAGGGACACTGGTGGGGACTGCGGAGGCAAGAGAGGGTGGCAGGCTGGGAGCCCATAAACAGCAGCAGTCTTAGCTATGAGCAGTGCCCTTGGGGAATAAAGACCAAGCCCACTCCACAATGCAGAGAGCCAGGAAAGAGCACTAAAATAGCCACAGCTACTCACGTGGGAGCTACAGCAAAGGGAGGGCAGACTGGGCTGGAACTCTGTGGGGACACCCGGGATTTGGAGGGCACTGAGAGTTTTTGCTGAGTTGTGGCCACAAAGGATAGTGGCCAGTGTGCTCCTTTCCAGAGCTGTGGGGAAAAGCAGCAGCTCCCCCTCTTGGAGATTCAGCCTTTCCCAGGTGAGGCAAAGAAATGCAAATTGAGGCTTATTAACAACCAGCATCTATCCCACCCTCTGGAAATCCTCTTATGCAGAACACCAGGGCTACATTCCAAGGCACACTGTAACTGAGACTACTAGCCTCCAGGAAAAAACTAGAGGATAACTGAAACTTTCCTGGGCTTGCAAATCTACCAAGGTAAGTAAGATTTGACAGTAGTGTTTAACATAGGCAAGCCCAGGCCCATCTAAACCCAGTAAAGGGAGCCACAAACAGAAGAACTCCAACACCCACAGGAAAAATTTGACAGGCTCCAAACCCCACTGAGATAGCCAAAATAGTAAAACAAAGAAACAAATCCTGAATGAAAGAACAATTGAACTCTATCAAAGATGAAATGCAGTTAAAAAATTATCAGAGGTAGAGTACAGAGCCATGATCTTAAGGAAGCTCAACAGCATGAGTAAGGTCATCAGAACCATGAGTAAAGATATAGAAACGTTGAAAACCAACCAAGTGGAAATGAAGAATGACATAGCAGAAACAAAGAACACATTGGAAGAAATAACTAGCACAGTAGAGAAAGCTGAGGACAGTGAATTAGAAGACAGGATAGAAAAAAATCAACCAATCAGAAAACCAAAAGGAAAAAACAATTAAAAAACTGGAAGATAGCTTAAGAGAATTGAAGGACAACTGGAAACGTAATAACATCGCATCATAGGAGTCGCTGACGAGTAAGAAAATGGGCAAGGATAGAGAATATATTTGAAGAAATAGTGACAGAAAACTTTCCTAACTTGGTGAAGAAAGAAGGCATTCAAGTTCAAGAAGCACAGAGAGACCCAAGTAAAAAGAACCCAAACAGGCCCACACCAAGACACATAGTAATTAAAATGCCAAAAATTAAAGACAAAGGAGAATCCTAAAGGCAGCCAGAGATAAGAAACAGATTATCTACAAAGGACACCCCATAAGGCTCCCAGCAGACTTCTCAACAGAAACAATATAGGCCAGAAGGGAGTGGCATGAAGTAATAAAGGTCATGAAAAAAAAAGGATCTGAATCCAAGACTACTCTATCTAGCAAGACTATCACTCAAAATAGAAGGTCAAATAAAGACTTTCCCAGACAAAATAAAAAAGGCTAAGGTAATATATGAACACCAAACCAGCACTGCAAGATACGCTAAAAGGACTGCTGTCATTGTAAAAGAAATAGGAAGAAAAATAGAGCCACACAAAATAAAACTGGCAATAAATAAGTACATATCAATTATCACCTTAAATGTGAATGGTTTGAATGCTCCGATAAAAAGACACAGAGGAACTGACTGGATAAGAAAGCACGACTCACATATAAAGTTGTTTACAAGAGATTCACCTCACAACAATAGACTCACACATGTTGAAAGTGAAGGGACGAAAAAAATTGTTCAGGCAAACAGAAAGCAGAACAAAAGCTGGGGTAGCAATACTCATATTTGATAAAATAGATTTCAAAATGAAGGCCATAACTAGAGACAAAGAAGGCCACTACATAATATTGAAAGGATCTATTCAACAGGAAGATATAACCTTGGTAAACATATAAGCACCCAAAATAGGAGCACCACCATATATTAAAAATCTTCTGGAGGACTTCAAAGGAGAAATTGACAGCAATACATTCATAGCAGGGGACTTCAACACCCCACTTATATCACTGGATAGATCCTCTAAACAAAAAATTAACAAGGGAACACAGACTCTAAATGAAGTGCTAGATCACCTGGATTTAACAGATATCTACAGAGAATTACATGCCAAAATGACAGAATTCACATTCATCTCAAGTGCACATGGGACATTCTCAAAGATAGACCACATGTTAGGGCACAAACTAAATCTCTACAAGTTCAAGATTATTGAAATAATATCAAGCATCTTCACAGATCACAATGGCATGAAACTAGAAATCAATTGCAAAAGAACATGCAATGACATTTGAACACATGGAGGCTAAATAGCATGTTATTGAATAATGTATGGGTTACCATGGAGATCAAGGAAGAAATTAACCTGGAAACCAATTAAAATGACCACACAACAACACAAAATCTATGGGATGCAGCAAAAGCAGTTCTGAGAGGGAAGTTCATAGCACTACAGGCCTACCACAACAAACTAACAAAAAATTTCTAATAGACTATCTAACCTCACAACTTAAAGAACTAGAAAGCAAACAAAAAGAAAACCCCAGAGAAAGTAGAAGGAAGGAAATAGTAAAGATCAGAGCAGAAATAAATGACATGGAGACCAAAAAAGCAATTCAAAGGATCAATAAAACAAAGAGCTGGTTTTTCCAAAAGATAAACAAGATTGATGGACCCTTAGCTAGACTCACCAAGAAACAAAGAGGGAGAACCCAAATACACAAAATCAGAAATGAAAGAGGTGAAATAATAACTGACACCACAGAAATACAAAGGATTGTTAAAAAATATTATGACAAATTATATGGCAACATTCGACAATCTAAGCAAAATGGACAAGTTTCTAGAAACATATAGTCTCCCAAAACTGAACCGGGAAGAGATAGAAAACTTGAACAGTCCAATAACAACAAAAGAAATTTAAGATGCAATCAAGACTCTTCCAACAAACAAAAGCCCAAGCCGGGACGGCTTCATGGGGGAATTTTACCAAACATTCAAAGAAGAACTAATACCCATTTCCTCAAACTATTTCAAAAAATTCAAGAAGAAGTAAGACTTCCAAACTCGTTTTAGGAGGCCATCATAATTCTAATTCCAGAACCAGAAAAAGACATTACAAAGAAAGAAAACTACAGACCAATATTCCTGATGAACATAGATGTGAAAATCCTGAACAAAATACTAGAAAATCAGAGTCAGCAATACATCAAAAAAAAATTATTCACCATGACCAAGTAGGATTAATCTCAGGGATGCAAGGATGGTATAATATTCACAAATCAATAAATGTGATACACCACATAAACAAAATGAAAGATAAAAAGCACATGATCATATCAATAGATGCTGAAAAAGCATTCGACAAAATCCATTATCCATTTCTGATAAAAACACTCAGCAATGTGGGAATAGAGGGATCATATCTCAACATAATATGGCAATATATGAAAGACCTACAGCTAACATCATACTCAATGGTCAGAAACTAAAAACATTTCCTTTAAAAACATGAAAAGGCAAGAATGCCCACTTTCACCATTCTTATTTAACATAGTACTAGAAATCTTAACCACAGCAATGAGACAGAAAAAATAAATAAAAGGATCCAAATTGGAAAGGAGGAAGTGAAACTATCATTATTCATTGATGACATGATACTATACGAAGAAAAACCCAAAGACTCCATCAAAAATTTACTAGACTTAATAAATGAATTTGGCAAAGGAGCAGGATACAAAATTAATTACAAGAAACTGAAGGCATTCTTATACACCAATGATGAACTGACAGAAAGAGAAACTAAAAAAAAAAAAGTCCATTTACCATCATGGCAAAAAAATTAAGATACCTAGGAATAAACTTAAACAAAGAAATAAAGGACCTACTGACAGAAAACTACAGGTCATTGAAAAAAGAAATAGAAGAAGATATATAAAGTGGAAGCACATACCTTGTTCATGGATTAGAATAATTAACATCATTAAAATGTCCATACCAGCCCTGGCCGGTTTGGCTCAGCTGTTAGAGCATCAGCCCATGGTCCAGAGAGACTCGGGTTCGGTTGCCACTCAGGGCATGTACCTCGGTTGCAGTTTGCCCCAGCCCCGGTTGGGGTTGTGTGGGAGGCAGCCACTCGATGTGTTCCTTTCATGTCCATGTTTCTCTCTCTCTCTCTTTCTTTCTCTCCCCCCCCACTCTGTCTGAGCAAAAATGGACAAATGTCCTCGGGTGAGGATTAAAATAAAAAGTCCATACTACCCAAAGCAATCTATAGATTCAATGCAATCCCCATCAAAATACCAACAAAATACTTCACAGAACTCAAACAAATACTTCAAAAGTTCATATGGAACCAAATAGACCCCCAAATAGCCACAGCAGTCTTAGAAAAGAAGAACGAAGTTGGAGGGATCACATTATCAGATTTCAGGTTATACTACAAAGCCACTGTAATCAAAACAGCCTGGTAGTGGCACAAGAACAGGCAAATAGATCAATAGAACAGAATAGAGAACCCAGAAATGAACCCAGGACAATATGCTCAATTAACAATTGACAAAGTGGGCAAGAGCATACAGTGGAGTAAAGACAGCCTCTTTAATAAATGGTGTTGGTAAAACTGGACAGCTACATGCAAAAAAAAAAGAAACTAGACCATCAACTTACACCCTACACAAGAATAAACTCGAAATGGATAAAATACTTAAATGTGATTCATGAATCCATAAAAATCTTAGAAAAAAATTCAGGCAAGAAAATTTCAGACATTATACGCAGCAGAATTTTCACTGATACATTCCCGAAGGAAACAGAAACAAAGCAGAAAATGAACATATGGGCCTACATCAATCTCAAAAGATTCTGCACAGCAAAAGAAACAACCACCAAAATGCAAAGGCAACCCACTGTATGGGAGAGCATCATTGCCAATGATACATCAGAAAAGGGGTTAATTTCCAATATATAGAGAGTGCTCATACAGCTCAACAAAAGTAAGACAAAGAACCCAATTAGAAAATGGGCAGAGGAACTAAATAGACACCTCTCCAAACAGGACATACAAATGGCTAAGAGGCATATGAAGCAATGCTCAACATCACTAATCATCAGAGAGATGCAAATTTAAACAACAATGAGGTATCACCTCACACCTGTCAGAATGGCCGCCATCAACAAATCATCAAACAACAAGTGTTGGCGAGGGTGTGGAGAAAAGGGGACTCTAGTCTAGTATACTGCTGGTGGGAATGCAGACTGGTGCAGCCACTATGGTAAACAATATGATGTTACCTCAAAAAATTAAAAATTGAACTTCCATTGACCTGGTGATCCCACTTCTAGGAATATACCTTAAGAAGCCTGAAACACCAATCAGAAAGAATATATGTATCCCCATGTTCATAGCAGCACTATTTACAATAGCTAAGATCTGGAAACAGCCCAAGTGTCCATCAGTAGACAAATGGATAAAAAAGCAGTGGTACATATACACAATGGAGTACTATGCAGCTGTATGAAAGAAAGATCTCTTATCCTTTGAGATGACATGGAGGGACCTGGAGAGTATTATCTTAAGCGAAACAAGCCAAGCAGAAAAAGACAAATATCACATGATCTCACTTATTTGTAGAATATAATGAACATAATTCTCTGAGGAATGAGGTAGTCCCAGAGACGAGACGTGCAAGTGGTATAAAGACTGACAATCCCCGGAAGAGGGGTCGGTGGAGGAGAGATAAAACACAGAACTTATATACATGTATGCATGAACAATGGACATAAACAACAAAGCTGGGGACAGGGCCAGGAGGGTGTGCGGGGGCATATCAGTGGGGGAAAAGGAGAAATATCTGTAACAAAAATGAATGAATTAATTAAATAAATAAAATAAAAATGCTGTTTTCTCCTGTTTCCAAGTTAGTTTGCAGGTTTTAGCTCAGCAACTCAAACTCTGTGGGAAAAAAATAGACTAAAATATGTAATTCTTCAAGCAAAGGTGGGAAAGATATTACATCCTCTTCTATCACAAAAAGAATAAAAACTATTTAAGCAGAAAACTCATATGACTAGGGGCTACAAATTCATTAATACAATGTTGACAGATAGGAGAGTGATAAGCACTTCAGTATAGGACACTAAAGAGAGATAAATCCTGTATAGCTCATTAAAAAAAAAAAAACCTTTAAAATTCTAGGATTATATGCTTATTTTAAAATGTTTTAAAACAAGGAACTTCTTTGTACAGTGATACCTCGGTTCTCGAACATAATTCGTTCCAGGAGGACGGTCGAGAACCAAATTGTTCGAGAACCGAAGCAATGAAACCCAATAGGAAATAATGGAAACTGGATTAATTCGTTCCAAGCCCGAGAAAATGCCTATTTACTGGCCTAATTTGTATATAATATGTAGAAAAACATAAGTCTCAACAAGAAATAAAAGTGTACAGTATGTCTAAGGGTTAAATTCAGTGTAAAGCGTGACTCTCTCCACAAAGCGTGACTCTCTCTCTGCACTCACACTGATGACGCGAGCAAGGCGCGCTGGGCCGAATGAACGCCATTCAGCTCAACTCGGCTCATCTCGGAAGTTCGAGTTCCAAATATGTGTTCGGATTCCAAGACAAAAGTTTCTCGAATCTCCTGGTCGAATACCGATTTGGTCGAAATCCGAGGCGTTCGAGAACCGAGGTATCACTGTATTCCTAAAAGAAAGGCTAGTAATTATCATCCTTTCAAAACTAAAACAGAACCGCTGTATTATGACTGCTGCTGCCACCTTGTGATATCAGTAGCATATTACAGGTTAAAATGCCATAAAGGGGCAACAAAGTAATCCTTTCTTATTTTAATTGAATCTATTGGAGTGACATTGGTTAGTAAAATTATATCAGTTTCAGAGGTACAATTCTATTTTTTTCTTCTTTTTTAATTTTTTTAAATTTTATTTTTGTTACAGATGTTTCTCCTTTTTTACCCTATTGACACCCTCCTCCCCACCCCACCCCCACCCCATCCCCGGCTTTGTTGTCCATGTCCATTGGTTATGCATACATGAATATAAGTTCTGTGGTTTATCTCTTCTCACCCTCAACCACCCTCTCTTCTGAGGGTTGTCCGTCTGTACCCTACTTCCATGTTTCTGGGTCTACCCTATTCCTCAGACTGTTATGTTCATTATATTCCATATATAAGTGAGATCATGTGGTATTTATCTTTTTCTGTTTGGCTTATTTCACTTAGGATAATACTTTCCAGGTCCCTCCATTTCATCTCAAAGGATAAGAGATCTTTCTTTCATACAGCTGCATAGTACTCCATTGTGTATATGTACCACTGTTTTTTTATCCATTTGTCTACTGATGGACACTTGGGCTGTTTCCAGATCTTAGCTATTGTAAATAGTGCTGCTATGAACATGGGGGTACATATATTCTTTCTGATTGGTGTTTCAGGCTTCTTAGGGTATATTCCTAGAAGTGGGATCACCGGGTCAATGGAATTTCAATTTTTAATTTTTTGAGGTAACACCATATTGTTTACCATAGTGGCTGCACCAGTCTGCATTCCCACCAGCAGTGCACTAAACTCTCCTTTTCTCCACACCCTCGCCACACTTGTTTGATGATTTGTTGATGGCGGCCATTCTGACAGGTGTGAGGTGATACCTCATTGTTGTTAAAATTTGCATCTCTCTGATGATTAGTGATGTTGAGCATTGCTTCATATGTCTCTTAGCCATTTGTATGTCCTGTTTGGAGAGGTGTCTATTTAGTTCCTCTGCCCATTTTCTAATTGGGTTCTTTGTCTTACTTTTGTTGAGTTGTATGAGCACTCTATAAATATTGGAAATTAACCCCTTATCTGATGTATCATTGGCAATGATGCTCTCCCATCCAGTGGGTTGCCTTTCCATTTTCTTTTGCTGTGCAGAATCTTTTGAGATTGATGTAGGCCCATATGTTCATTTTCTGCTTTGTTTCTGTTTCCTTCGGGAATGTATCAGTGAAAATTCTGCTGCATATGATGTCTGAAATTTTGTTGCCTACATTTTGTTCTAGAATTTTTATGGATTCACGGGTCTCATTTAAGTATTTTATCCATTTTGAGTTTATTCTTGTGTAGGGTGTAAGTTGATGGTCTAGTTTCATTTTTTTGCATGTAGCTGACCAATTTTTCCAACACCATTTATTAAAGAGGCTGTCTTTATTCCACTGTATGCTCTTGCCACCTTTGTCAAATATTAATTGAGCATAGTGCCTTTGGTCCATTTCTGGGTTCTCTATTCTGTTCCACTGGTCTATATGACCATTCTTGTGCCAGTACCAGGCTGTTTTGATTGCAGTCACTTTGTAGTATAACCTTTATCCGTTATTGTGATCCCACCTAATTTGTCCTTTTTCAAAATTGCTGTGGCGATTTTGGGTCTTTTTTGGTTCCTTATGAACATTTGAAGTATTTGTTCTATTTCTGTGAAATATGTCATTGGTATTTTGATGGAGATTGCATTGAATCTACAGATTGCTTTGGGTAATATGGACATTTTAATGATGTTAATTCTTCCAATCCATGAAAAAGGTATGTGCTTCCACTTTTTTATATCTTCCTCTATTTCTTTTTTCAGTGTCCTTTAGTTTTCTGCAAATAGGTCAGAGGTACAATTCTATAATGTATCATCTGTACATTGCATTATGTGTTCACCACATGTCAAGTTCAGTTCCATCAAAATTTATCCCCACTTTACACTCTCCTACTTCCCCCTATCTCTCTTTCCCTATGGAAATCACTGTTGTCTGTCTATGAGGTTTTAATTTGTTTGTTTAGGTTAGTCATTTGTTGCTTAATCCTGTCACCTTTTTTACCCAGCCTCCCTCCCCTTCCCCTCTGACAGCTGTCAGTCTATTCTCTGTATCTATGAATCTGTTTCTATTTTGTTGGTTTATTTTGTTGATTATATCCCACATATAAGTGAAATCATATGGTATTTGTCTTTCTCTAGCTAGCTTATTTCACTTAGCAAAATACTCTCCAGGTCCAGCTATACTGTCCCAAAAGGTAAGGTTAATTTATATTTTCGAAAAATCTTATGTAAAAATAAAAGTTTAAGTTAAGTAGTAAGAATTTAATATTATATGCTGAAGAAGTGAAGAGATCAAAAAGTAGATTTTGAAGATTATATTTTAAAATATTCCCAGGCTGAAGACAAATAGGTAAATGTCAATTTCTTTCAAGACAAGTAAAGGCCAAAACCTTGACCCTCAGATCTTTTAAAATACATATTATTAAAATATGTCAAAGCTTTACTTTGGGGACTCATCTGATTGTGTTTCAAAGGATAACTCAATCACTGGGAGGCTATAGGAAATTCATAGGATCCAAAATAATAACCCCATTGTCCTTGCTATCCACTTCAATCTACATGAAATATCATATATTAGAATATATGTGTGCTAGGTATGCTCCCACCATAGGAACATCATACCGGCTACCCCTCCATCTGATATGCTGATATGGTCTTCCCCCACATGGCCACATGGATGATTCCCTTACATCCTGCATGTTTTTGCTCAAATATCATTTTGTCAATGAGGTCAACGCTGACCGCTCAATTAGAATTGCTATCCCTTGTAACCTTTCAACTGGATATTTATGTATTCATGTATCATGTATTTTATTTAATTTTAAGAATTACTTATTGTTTGCTGGTCACTTCCATCGGAACCTTCTCCTAGATATGTGTGGGGTAGAGGGGAAATGAAAAAGAGTTTTTCTCCATCTCCTTGGGAAGTGGTAATATGCAAAGTTCATGCTACCAAATGAGGTTCAGGGAACAACCAATTAGAATAATATGAATTTCATTCTAAAAATCTTTGTCATCAACAACCCCTGAGCTATCCAGCTTCTCCATTCCCCTTTAAAGAACATGAAGGCTCAGAGGAAATCTGTACTCCGAGGAAGCACTCCTGGTATGGAAATGGAAGTAGACTGAATCAAGCATGATCGTATTAGAAGACTGAGAAACACTACCAAATGGCCAGCTATGGAGTGTCCAACCAGAATTAGCTTATCTATGGAGATATATACTATATTGGGAATATTTCAGAGTAAGCTTTTCTTGGGAACAACCAAGAGTAAGTTTTTCTTGGGTATTTTTGTTTTTGTTTTTGTTTTTTTCATTTTTAAAGCCAACCCTAAAAGAGATCATAGATCTGTTAGAAAGAGCCAGAAGTAAAGCAATAGGGATTAATACATGTAAAACATTAAGAAGAAGAGTGTCTGGCACATATGTAACCCTATATAAATGTTTACTGTTATTATCTATATTTCTAATTTGTATTCTATAATAAACAATTTCTATACAAATTTACACTAAATAAAAAAAAAAATAGCTGGAGCCTGGCCGGTGTGGCTCAGTGGCTGAGTGTCAACCCATGCATCAAGAGATTGCTAGTTCTATTCCTGGTCAGGGCACATGCCCAGGTTGTGGGCCAAATACCTAGTCAGGGCATGCAGGAGGCAGCCAGTCAATTTTCTCTCTTATCGATGTCTCTCTCTCTCACACACACACTTCCTCTCTCTCTAAAATTAATTTAAAAAAAATTTTTTAATAGATGGAAGGAAATATACCAATGTGTTACCAGTAGTTATTTCAGGGTGAAAATTAAACTTTGCTCTACCTGCTCCCCCATCTACCTTAATGTGTTCTACACTCCAGTAAAAAAAAAAAAGAAAAAAAAATACGAGTTGTCATCTCCCATATGTACCCCATGCTTTATCATTTCTCAGACTTGGGCTGTTCTCTCTGCCTGGAATGTCCTTTCTGGCTATTTCTCCACACTCTATTCATTCTTCAAGACAATAATAAGAGCAGATAAGAATTACTGAGTACCTACCATGTGCCAGGTACTGTATTATTAGCATATTACATAATCTTATTTAATAACTTCAAAGTCCTTTGAGGTGGGTACAATCACTGTCCCTATTTTATTGATTAGGAACCTAAAGTTTAGAGTGGTTAAATACCTTATTCAAGGTCATATATCTTGTGAGCGGTAGGAGTAAGATTCATAAATCCAGATTTGTTTGACTACAAAGTCAATGCTTCAGTCACCATCCCCATGGATTCATCTATTTATTCCCCCTCTATTTGTTAGTTCATTTTGTTCATTAAATTTTACATATAAGTGAAATCATAGGATACTTGTCTTTCACTGACTGGCTTATTTCTTTTAGCATGATATTCTCCAGGTCCATCCATACAGTCACAAAAGGTAAGATTTCCTTCTATTTCACAGCTGAGTAGTATTCCACTGTGTAAATATACCACAGTTTTTTTATCTACTCATCTCCTGATGGGCACATGGACTGCTTCCATATCTTGGCTATTGTAAATAATGCTGCAATGAACATAGGGGTGTATATATTTTTTCAAATCAGTGTTTATGGTTTCTTCAGAGATATTCCCAGAAGTGGAATCACTGGGTTATAAAGCAGTTCCATTTTTAATTTTTGAGGTAACTTCATACCACTTTCAACAGTGGCTGCACCAATTTGCATTCCCACCAACAGTGCAGGAGGGTTCCCTTTTCCCACATCATCACTAGAACTTGTTGTTTGTTCATGATTGATGATAGCCAATCTGACAGGTGTGAGGTGATATCTCATCCTTAAAAGTCCAGACTCTTGACAGGAAAATAAGTTCCTTGAGGTCAGGGTCAATGAAAAAAAAATATCTTTCATAAACTTTAATGTCTCCCAGTGAATGTGTTTAGCACAGAGCCTAACAAAATACAGTAACTTAGACAATAAATATTTAAATGAAAGAACTAATAGGTGAGTGAGTCATTCCATCAGCTGTCACTTGAACTATGTATTTATTCTAAAAATACAGCTTGCTCTCATGGGAAGATTCAGAAGGTCTTGCTAAAAAATGTAGAGCACACTTTAGTATAGTTGTGCATAGGAAAAATTGCTCTAAGCCAAAATAACATAACTAAACTTTTCAACAAATTATTGATAAAGCAGGGGAAATATTTTATGTAATGGAGAAAAGGTAATAAACAGAACAGACCAAAATCCTTGTCTTTATGAAGCTTAGATTTCATTGAGAGGGAAAATCAGCATTCAATTTGAGATATAGGAAGAAATTGAGATATAGAGAGACTAAGTAATTTCCCCAAAGTCACAGCCAGTAAGTGGTAGAGCTGGATTCAAACCCAAATGGTCCAATTATAAAGTGCTTGCTCTTAACAAGTAGGTCATAATGTCTCTCTAGTTCAGCGGTTCTCAACCTGTGGGTCACAACCCCTTTGGGGGTCGAATGACCCTTTCACAGGGGTCACCTAAGACATAACAGTAGCAAAATGAGAGTTATGAAATAGCAACAAAAATAATTTTATGGTTGGGGGTCACCACCACATGAGGAACTGTATTAAAGGGTCATGGCATTAGAAAGGTTGAGAACCACTGCTCTAGTGGATCATGATAAGTGCTACGAACAAAAACAAAGCAAAGAATGGTAACAGGGACTGTTGGGCGGGTGAGAAGGCATTTTAATAGAATGCAGTAGGAATCACTGAGAGGGTAGCATTCAACAATAGAAAGAGGTGACTCCTCACAACATGCAGATATCTGGAAGAAGCATTTCAGGCTAAGGATGAAGCAAGTGCAAAGATTCAAGACTCTGTGTTTTTGAGGAGCAGTGAGGAGGCTAGGGAAGCTGAACACAAGTGAGTGAGGAGGAGAAGGATTCAGAGAGAGAACTGGGGTCACAAAAGGTAGGGCTCTGTAAGCCACGGTAAGGAGCTTAGCTTTCACTCCGAGTGGGAAGATACTGGGAGGTTTTGACAAAGGAGTGACATACTATGTCTTACATTCTACCAGAAATGCTAAAGACCTTACCTCTGTGAAGGTTTCTACACTGTTGGAAAATAGGGCAATAGAAACCAATCACTTAAAATTATGTTAAATATGATGTTGTATCTTAGTATATGCTATAGAAGTCCAATCCCATTTTTCATCATTTCTGGCTTATTTTATAGCAAAAACAACAACCATTAAGTAAAGCAAAAATTAAAGAACTACTGAGTTGGGTTGAACAGGAAGATTTGTGTCATTTTCCACAAGTATCTTTTATTTTATTTTATTTTATTTTATTTTATTTTATTTTTCTATTTTTTGTTCAGATAGAGGGGGAGGGAGAGAGAGAGAGAGAGAGAAACATCGACGTGAAAGGGATACATCGAGTGGCTGCCATGTGCACAACCAACCAGGGCTGGGGACAAACTGCAACTGAGGTACGTACCCTTAGCGGGAACTGAACCTGGGACTCTCTGGACCGCAGGCCGACACTCTAACTGCTGAGCCAGACTGGCCAGGGCCACAAGTATCTTTTAGAAATGAACTTTTTACACCGTACAAACTTCCAGTTACTGGATATGTAACATACATGATGATTATAGCTAGTACTGCTTTGTGATATACTTGGAAGTTGTTAAGAGAGTAAATCCTAAGAGTTCTCACCACAAGGAAAAAACGTCTTACGTCTTACCTTTTCTTTCTTTCTTTCTTTCTTTTTTTTTTTTTTTTTTTTTTTGTAGCTATATGAGATGATGGATGTTCATTATTGTGATAATCATTTCACAATATATGTACCTTAAACTTATGCAGTGCTGTATGTCCATTATATCTCAGTAAAACTTGGGGGGGGGGTAGACTTAGACTTCACTTTATTTTTTCCTGATTTTTAGAACCTAATTAAGAGATTTCTATCAATTATCCTCTTTACCTCACAGCAAATTTTGCTATAACAAGCCAGACATTAAAATTCAAATTGCAGCCCTGACCAGTATGGTTCAGCGGTTGAGCGTCAACCTGCGGCCCAGAGAGTCCCGGGTTCAGTTCCCGCTAGGGGCACGTACCACCAAAAAAAAAATTTTTCAAATTGCAAGATATCTGCTACTATCAAAGCAGAAAATCTTTCTGCATCTGTTGCTGAAGGACAGAGTGACTTATTAACAGTGGGTCCTCAAAGATCCTTTTTACTCTAATCATCCTATCTTTGAGTTGCTGTAGCAGAGACCTCCAAAACTTCCAGAGGGTATACAACAGAAAGCACAGACACTATATTCTTGTTTCCAAATTCAAATGCTATAGTCCAGGTATAAGACTGGAAAGATTTACAAGAATATGCAAGTCAAATGTAACATGTTTCTCTCCAGTCATGTAGTACACTCCACCTCTCTCTGACAAAAAATCTCATGTCAAAGAGTGAGAGAAAAAAGTGTAGAAGAGACAAAGAAAACTTTGATGAGAATCAGATCAACTTGCATCCTTCTCCCAACCCTAAGCCTTTGAAGAAGTTCCATGGCACCAGCAGGGCACAAGGAAATAAAGTAGAAACAATGGTAAAGGAATACTCAGACAGAAGATCCTGAGCAGCCTCACAAAATCCCATTGCACCCCAAGAAGAGCAGGAAGCAGACAAGTGCTTATTTTCTACTAGCTTCTCCCCATGTGTATATGAGATACATAGAAGAAAAAAAATTTTTAAGGGCAGAAGCTTTGTGGTTGGAATGAGGAGGAGCAGACGGTAGACTGAACCATACAGCAAGAGACCAGTTGGAAACATGTGTGTCTCAGATGCAAATGCCAACATGAGAGCAATGACTCCTGAAGATTAGAAAGAAAATGTCCCAATAGGAGTGATCTCATAGTGGATGCTGACTGATGACCATGATGCTTCCCTGCATATCTCCCCCATCAGTGTCATTCAATCCGCCAATAATCATGGAAGCACTGTCCTCAACACAATGATGGACAATATCACACAATGTCTCTGCTCTCACTGCAATGCTATGGCAAAATATACACACCAGGGAATTGTTCCCTCCGAGAAAAAATGATGGTCTAGGGAAAGCGGGTAAGTGATTAAGAGTAAAGCACAAACTCTCTGAGAAAACCCAGAACTGACTCAGATTATGTTTTTGCTTCTTGACCGATTCAAAGGTTAATACTAAGATCATACTGGTTTACAGAGAAATACAGTTAAAGTTTTGATGTTGTGTCAGAGTTCTTTAAGATTCCTCTGTGCCAGGTACTGTGTTAAGACACTCAGTGTATAAGGGTGCCTTACCTTGTAGAGCCTTCTACTGGGAGTGGCAGACACTTCCTTGGCATTACAATATCACTGATATCTTGAAGCCAGAAGTTGACTGATGCCTACACATCTCGAAAACACCCAATCCAATGATTATTTGCCCTGAACTTTTCATTCTTATGTTACCAGGTTTTGTCTTTACATTGCCAAAATACTTCAAGAGTTTGAACTGACTCTAATAACAAAAAAATATAGACCACTAATTAAAACTCAAAGTCATAAAATAAAATTATACTTCAACCACTAATCTTGAACTTGCCTCATATGAGCAAACTGCAGTTGTAAGAGGATACTTCCTTTTGCATTTTTCTACATTATTAAAGATTTTAAAAAGCTACCCATGTCTTAATAAAACGCTTTTCAAAAATAAGTGCACCAGGACATACATAACCCACTAGAAAGTAATACCTAGTGGTGCGCCCATCACCCTAAGTGTTTTTGAAACTTCTGTTTATAGTAATGTACCAGTCACAAAAATATATCATTCTTATGGCTTCAGAGGACATTATCCATGACTTCCTTTGCCAGCTTTGATCAACTGAGGCACACCAGTTTCTTCTCCATTTAAGCCTGCATCCTGGGGAGACCCAGCTAAGAGAACAGAAAAAGAGAAGTATAATGGATAGGCAAGGAGTCCAATGGCCAGAATGAAATTGAAAACCAGAGGATGCTTAGAGGGACTTCTTTCTCATTTAACATATATTTTTTGAGCCTACTATGTGACAAACAGTTTGGTGGGTACCAAGGAATCAGAGATAAGGGAGATTTATGATTGCTGCACTTATAGAGCTTACATGTCCTTCCTGGATGCTTTAAATAAACCCGGCTTATTCAAAAGAAGGAACACAGGTGAGCATTAAAAACACAACAAACATTTGCACTACATTGTTAGAATCTTGCCACGCTGTTATCCCTTACTCTAAGCTTTTCTGCTGATGAACTTCATTTTGGATCCATCTCTCAATTACTGTTCTTCACATAGACCATTTTAGCAACAACTTAACTTGGACTTGATTTTCAAACGTTGACCTTGGAAAGCCAATCCCAGCAGGACAGGATCCTCAGTTATCCTAGTTCAGTACACTGAGACCCCAAATAAAAGCTGCTTTTCTCCTGTGCCTACCTTCATCTCGATAACAAAGACTAGCCAGACCTGGCTCTGCCTCAGATAGCCCATCAAGGAAGGGCAAACAGAATCCCTTCAGAAGCATGCTAATTGGAGTTAGTGTCCATTCATGCTCGGATATTTTGGATGTAACTGGCCAATGTTCAAATCACCGTAGGCTAAGGACTTCCTAAACAAGTGATTTTTAAGATTCCTAAAATAAAGTTATTTAAAACCTTTAAAATCGCATCTAGGAAACCCACATTATGTGATCTCTATTTTGCCTATTCTGATTTTGACATTGACAAATAAATAGCTAAAAGCCTATGTGGATTTTTTTTTCATCATTCATCTTTATATTGCTGGCAATATTAAGCCCTGCCAAGACTTAAGGAGAGTGGCAACACCTATTGCTGGGATGGATGCGAGGTGAAATTTCACCAGCATGCTTTGTCAGTGGAAATGTGAAAGGTGAAATCAGTCTGGCAACACTTGTTCAAATGAAGTATGCATACCCTTGGAACCAGTAACGCCACCCTAAGAATCTACCCTATGGAATAAAAGAATCAGTAAATTAGGATGTACATGCAATCATCAGACTATAGCATTAATCATAATGGCAGAAACTGAAAGTAGTATATTCCTATTGACAGGTAAATGACTGAATAAAGTATGATGTAGCCACACTAAGCAATTGTATATCCATCAGAAGAATGAATCAAAACTATACTAGACAACTTGAAGAAATGTTCATATAATATAAACATTTTTTGAGAAACAATTACTTTCCTCAATTCTGTGTGCATATTTATGTATGCATGCTCCAGTACAAAGATATATATATAGAGAGAGAGATATAGATATAGATATAGATATAGATATAGATATAGATATAGATATAGATAGCCCATATACAAGTGTATGTAGTTTATGTATGATTACATATTGCATGAATTATATGAGTGCAGGAGGATTAAACACATTAAGTTGTTGAGAAGGGTTATCTTGTATGTGGGGAAGGTAGAGCTAATGTAGCATAAGCAGGAAGTGAAAAGGAAGATAAGAAAAAATGGAAAAGTTAAAAAATAAAAGAACTGATCCCCAGTGGGGGGCATGTAGGAGGTAGCCAATCAATGTTCTCTCTCATTGATATTTCTCTCTCTCCCTCTTTCTCTCTCTCTCTCTCTAAAATCAATAAAGAAAAAAAATTTTAATAAATAAAAGAACTGCACTGAAAATAAAAAGTATACATTTGATTAATTGTGTAAAGTGAGGTATATGTGTGTGGGACTTTACACCTAGAAATTGACTAAATAATTTTTAAAATTCAAAAGAAGCAAATGTCAAAGCAATAAGAGTCTAAAGGAAAATATAGGAGACAAGTTAACTAATTGTGGACTGGGGGAAACAAAGCAAAGAAAAAAAAATTAAAGAGAAAAAGGTGATTGATTTTATCATATAAAAATTTAAAATATTTTGAATGTCAAAAATCATACTGTATAAACAAAATTAATAACATCAACAAATTAAAAATATTATAATAATTATGACAACAGGATAACATATTTCATAAATAAAATGCTCTTGCAAAGCAATAAGAATTCTAGCACCAGTTAGAAAAATGGGCAAAGAGTATAAGTGAACTTATATTTTATATATAAAATATATATATAAATAGCCAGTAATCATAAGAAAAACAGTTCAGCCTCAATAATGAATAAATAATTGCAATCTAAAGTATTATCAAACTTTATTAATTTCACAGAATATTTCCAATAATTAATGCTACTATGGGTATATGTAAACATGCCTTTTCAAACTCTGCTGGAAGCACCTTTTGGCAAACCACTTTGACAATTTTGCTTTTCGGTTATTGTTGTTTTTTTGAAATTTTTATTAATTTATTTTTGTTACAGATGTTTCTTCTTTTTCTCCCCATAGACACCTTTCTCCCAATCCCCAATCTCTTCCCGCCAGCATTGTTGTCTATGCACTTTGACAATTTTGTAGCAGGAATCTTAAAAATGTAAATATCCTTGGGCTTAGTAATTTTGTTTATAAAATCAACCCTAATGAAATAATCAGAAAAGACATCATGGTTTATGAACATGGATGTACATTTCAGTATTATTCATAGCAGAAAATTGGAGAAAGCATAAATATTGAATGGAGAACTGCTTAAGTTCCAAATTATAGAATATTATATAGCCATTAAGATATTTTCATTCCTACTTAATGACGTGATAAGGGTAAATACTATTAATCTAGATTTAAATTTAAAAGTCATTTAAAAAAACTTCACATGCTGTTGTCCCAATTTTTTGTATAAATATTTGTACAGAAAAAAGAACATTAAGAAAATCAAAATAATTCCTTCCAGATTTAAAATTAAGGGTTTTTTTGGTTTTTGGTTTTTGTTAATCCTCACCTGAGGATATTTTTCCATTAATTTTTAGATAGAGTAGAAGGGAGGGAGGAGGAGAGAGAGAGGAACATCAATATGACAGAGAAAACATCAATTGGTTGCCTCCCTCACAGAGATTGAACCTGCAACCTAAGTACATTCCCTTGACTGGAAATCAAACCCAAGACCCTTTAATCTGCAAACTGACACTGTAACCACTGAGCCAAACCAGCCAGATGAAATAAAGATTTTTCTATAAGCTTTTAAGTATTTCATAAACTTCACATGAAATCTATTAATTAACTCATTATTGTCATTGTTTATCTTTTCTTCAAGTATGATCATTATACTCAGTCTTACCCAGTTTCCAAATCAATTCTGAGCAAGACAGAAAGTCTCCATCTTAATCCAAAAATTCAGCAATCCAACTGCTATTAATTAGCACTAGGATTCCATGTAGCTTCCAAATCAGCCACACAACCCCAATCTTGACAGAATGATTTCATGCGTGTATGTGTGTGTGTGTACTACTTACTATATGCCTTCAAAGTACTGACTGTCATTTAAAAATATCATTGATTTGCCACTGTTTCCATATTATTCCTCAGTTATTAATCTGAGACATGCCTCAACTTGTCTTATTACTCTTCAGTAACTATTAGTTTCAACAGTAGTTGAAACAACAGTAATATATATATATATATATATTACTGCTAACATAGTATATGTTATAAATTGCCCAAATAATAAAAATTGCAAAGAATGTGATTTAAGAAAATACAAATGCGGGGTCTATTATTTTGTTCCTACACCCCAGTGGATCATGTTATTTATACCCCCGTACATGGCCCTGCTATGGAGATCACAGACTTAGACCATACTCTTCAATCCTACTATTCATCTCTTTCCCTCATTGCATCTGGAACTCTGTTCTGAAATTCTAGAATGGCTTACATTTGAGTCAACTCAAACTATGACAATATTCATAACAGAACTCACTTGTATAACTTGAAGAGTCATGTCCTATTTCATCTTTTAGCAAAAATCTGTATTTTCACAGATAAATAACATATAGAGTGACAAAAGAAAACTTCTGAAATCTCCTAAATTAAACGAAAGCAGGCCAGAGGGTGGGAGCAAGAGACAAGAAAAGTTAATTAGTTAACAGTCACAGACCAAATCCAACAAAAGACTGCTCACATTCCTGAATCTAAGTTGAAACTTGGAATCAACATCCAGTTAGCTACCTAGAAAAAAACAGCCAATCACCAGACACCACCACATTTCACTTATGCATGAACATTCTGGATTGTTGCCCACAACTAATCCAGAAACATCAAATATATCTTCCTTATGAACTATTCACCTATCCCAGAACTTTCCCCGCTTCACATTCCCCCACTACCACCCTCATTTATAGCCAAAATAAATTATTTTAAAATATCTTACATCCTTCTCCCCTGAACTCATTGTACAAAAGAGCTCCATCAACCCCAGGATGGTAGACATGTGTGTCTTCTCCATAATGCCCCCAGACCTGGTCTTTTTTCTGGCTAGCATGCGGTTCAATAAACACTTTTGTTCAAGACAACTTTAACAGTGAGGTACAACTACATTTCTACTATTAGTGTTGCCTTTGTTGATAAAGATTGCTACTTCTTTAATGGCATAAGCCATAATATTTACTTTCAAAAATTTCAATGATATACCTCTGGAGACTTTTGAAGGTTATCATGGCATGGAGCAAGAAGGGATGTTTTCTCCCATTTCTGTACAACTTTATTGGCTTCTTCTATCTTCTGCTCACAACTTTTTTGAGAATTCAGCAATGTCACCTCATAAAATTCTTGAATATCTGTAAAGAAAAAGTAAGGAAAGATTCAAAATGTCATGTACGACCTCACAAATAGCTTCTGCACGCATGTGTATATGGAAAATGTTGCTGATTAAAAGAAGTGCACAGCTCTGGCTGGGTGGCTTGGTTGGTTGGAGAGTCATCTTATGCACCAAAATGAGGCAGGTTCAGTTCCCAGTCTAAGTTTCAAGTTTGATCCCCAGTTAGTGCACGTATTGGAGGGAGGCAACCTACCAATATTTCTCTCTCACATTGATGTTTCTCTCTCTTTCTATCTCACCCTCATTCTTTCCCTCCCTCCCTCCTTCTCTCCCTCTCTCTCTAAAAATCAATGAAAACATATGCTAGGGTGAGAACATTTTTTTAATTATCATAGTGCATAGATATACATCCCAAAGAAAACATAATAAAAATAGAGGAAATCCTTAAAACTGCATTTTTGCCTGCATGAGAATTCTTATAGAAGCTTTATTCATAAATGTAAAAACTGGCAGCAGCAAAGATGGCTTTCAGTTGTTGAATGGATAAACAAAATAGTAAATCCATATGATGGAATACTATTCAGCAGTAAGAAGGAAAGCTATCAAGCCATGCAAAAACATAAATGAGTCTTAAATGCATATTGCTCAATTAAAAGGCTAGACTTTTCATTGTAGACTTCCATTTCTATAATATTTTAGAATAAACAAAACTATGACAGTACAATAATCAGTGATTGCTAGAGGTTCTAAGACAGGGGAGGAGGACTGAATAGGTCAAGCACAGAATGATAAAAACGATGATACTGTAATGGTGAACACCTAACATGAAGCATTTGTCAAAATCTATAGAACTTTACAGCACAAAGAATAAACCTTAATATAGGCAATTTTTAAAAAATTATTTAGGAGGTCAGGGAATTCCAAGATGAAATGCAGAATGTAACAAAAGATTCTAACCATATTATAAATGTAGGACGCTTTCATATAGTTTCTTTGGTTTTCCAATGTTTACTCATTTTCAGGTCATCACCTTTTTCTACTACACCATTATTTATTTCATACATTTGAAATGTAATAGGGAAAACAGTGTGGGCTACATTGGAACTCTGTTACCTTTGCAAGTTTTCCATAAGTATTAAAACTACTCAAAAATAAATAGATTATTTTTAATCATGTTTTTTAAAGACATTGCACAATCACTGTTAGAAACCTGCTCAAATAATCCCCAAAACAAATGCTTTCATAAATCCATCTCAAGTTTACGATGTAAATGAGATTAAAAATTATCCCACCAAGTTAAATTTCATAATTGTGTAAAATGCATTTTTTATAACATCTGCTTTTAACACTGGCTAAGTGCTCTGCAGATGAATTAGGCACTGGATTGGATGGGATGTTGCAGCAGATAGGGCAGGTCTCCAAGACAAATCTTTCTTTTTCTCTTTCTCTCTCTCTCTCTCTCTCTCTCTCTCTCTCTCTCTCTCTCTCTCTCCCTCTCTCTCTCTCCCTCACACACACACACACACACACACACACGCACGCACGCACACACGCACCCTAAGCTGAGATCAGAGCAGGTAGGAGATTGAAGGAATAATAGTGAATGGACCAAAAGGATGGGATTGCTCTGAGGGCAAATACCAATTATATAATTGCTATCAGTACATTGGACCTTATACCAGTAGGTAGAAATAAGAAAGCAATCCCTTGAACTTCCTCACTGAGTCAAGATCCTCAAGGGATGCTGAAGTAATTCTATGCCAGCAGCTCCGCACTGGCTACTAACAACAGCAAAAGAAAATATTTTCTAGAGAAAATCTTAAAGCTAAAGGACTCTCATAGATTAGGATCAAGAAATGAGCTCACAATCAAAGATCTCAAACAAACAAAAAAAAGAGGCATGTCACTATGGATGAAATTCAGCAGATATAACAACTCTGAGTTTATTTAGATGGCCAATTATAATTAATTTTGGAATTTTCTGATATAGGATATAGAAGAACTATGTAAAGTGTTAAAGAACCAATGGTCACAATTACAAAGAGGAGCAAATAACAAGGCTCTAGTAAGAATAAACAGGAAGAATGGGGAAAACAAATGTCACTTCTAAAAATTAGAAATATAATTTTTTGGAAATAGATCAATGGATGGCTACAGAGATAGACTGATATGACATAACAAATATAATAAAATGCTAATGATAGAATCTATGTGATAGATGCACAAAGTTATTCTTGCAACTTTGCTATGTTTGAAAAATGTCATAATAAAATGTCAGAAAATATGTAATTATTTAAAATTTTAAATTTAATGTATAGCTTAAATAGCAGATTAGACAAAGCAGAATGAGACAATATACCCAAAGAAATTATCTAGAATATAACAAAAGAGAAAATAAAATGGGAAATAAGAAAGCAACATCAAGATATATAGAGGAAAGATGAGAAGGCACACCATTGTTCTAATAATTGCCTTCGGGAGAAAATAGAATAAATAGCAAATAATATTTAAAGCAATAATAGGTATAAAATTTATAGAACCTATTAAAATCTGAATGCACATGTACTGAAAGTAACAACTTATACTAAAGATAATAAATAAAACCTACACCTGGGACTAGACATACAATACAATTACAGAATACCAAAGACAAAGCAAAGATCTTAAAAGCAGTGAGAGAAAAAAAACTAATCAGATTTCTCAATAACAGTAATGAAAGCCAGACAACAATTGAATAACTTCACAATTTTGAAGAAATATAAATATTTATATAGGCTTGTGTTCCTTTGCAAATCAAATATCTGATTTTTAAAAATAACTTATATTTACAGCATACAAATAACTCTCAAAACACAATAGAAAACCAAACAACCCAATAGAAAAATGGGTAAAAGATTTGAGCAGGCATTTCACTAAGAAAATAATAGATGTCAAATAAGCACATGAAAAAATATTCAACATCATTATTCTAATGGCATGAAAAGTTCAAACTACAATGAGCCATCACTACACATTTATGAGAATGGCTAAAATTAAAAAGACCAAGCATACCAAGCACTCACAGGAACCTAAAGGAACTAGAACTTTTATACACTGATGATGAAAATAGAAAATGCTACAACCACTTTGAAAAACAGTCTAGTAGCTCCTTAAGAAGTTAAACATACAGTTACTATATGATCTAATCTTTCTTGTTTTTGATATTTATCTGAGAAAAAGAAAAACATGTGACCATATGAAAAGTCAAATCTGGAAGCAACCCAAATGTCAATCAATAGATGAATGTATAAACAAATTGTGATGTATCCATACAATGGAATACTAGTCATTAATAAAAAGAAACTATTGATAGAAAAACATGAATGAATCTTAAAATAATTATGTCAAGTGAAAGAAGTCAGCAAAATGAGTGTATCTTGTATAAATACAGTTATATAAAATTCAAGAAAATGCAAACTAATCTATATTGACAGAAAACAATTCGGTGGTTGCCTGAGGAAGAGTGGGGTGAGAGTTGGCAGGAAGGGGTGAGTGGGAAGGACTACAAAGGGTCAAGAGGAATCTTGAAGGAGTGATGGTTATGCTCATTACCTTGATTGTGCTAATAGTTTCTCTAAACTCTGTATTTTTAGACCCCCATAGATACATATGTGAAAGAAACATAAACTAAAACAAGGAAGCACATGAAAAGATGTATTTACCTCAGTGGAAGGGATAAGCAAAAAAATAAGGACAAACACATAGGTAGATGTAAATTAATCTAGTTCTAGATTTGGTGGTGATTTCAGAGATGTTTATTTTATTACTATGTTCCACATACATTATATATAAATTACATATATTCTTTTACATGTATTAAAATTACTTTTTTAAATAAGAAAAATTATTTCATAAATATTAAGATTTATATTTTAAAAGTTGCAGATACTCAAATTTCATGCCCAGCTACAACTTTATTCTGCCACTAGTAATAAAGTAGCTGTGAAGTCTTGTTTGGAAAATGTGTAAGAACAGAGGGTAAAAGCCATACAGACATAAATGCTTTTCAGATTTTTAAATATAGTATTGGTTGGTAGGATATTAACTAAGCTGACAAAAGACATAGGAATAAGAAATAAAAAATAAAATAAAAAAATAAGCTATGTTTACATTATCTGGTCTCAAGTACTAATTAAAAATAAAATAAGTAAAACATTTTTGCAGATAGTCAAATTTCAGGATCACTTTGCATCAGTTTTAGAGTGTAAACACTGTTATAAGCAGCACTTGCAAGTTGCCAAATTTGAAATATTAGGTATCTAAATTATCCAGAAATAGAAGCATATTTATCATACTCATTTTAAGGATTCATAGCAAGTTATACTTTAAAACAATGAATAGCAGTGACTTGATCACATTTAGACAAATGCTCTGGACAGTATTTCATTATTAAATTTGAAAATCTTCATTAACTTATAAACCCCAAACCTGATGAAGTACTCAGTCTACTTAACTCCTTTGTCTATTTATTCTCTCTCCCTAAACAACTACTAGAGAGGAAGAAGGTAATTTTAATTAAGTCAAACATTACTTCCATTTGAAGATAGTTCACCAATGAATGTTAAATTTTACTTCTGGTCAGTCAGCATTATTTCTTAATGTCTGACATATATCTGTTCATCACTTTCCAAGTATCTCTTTTTGATACCCTATTATATCCCCACCACCATAATCACCCTTCTCTGTTCCTTCCCACTGCTGGAGTTCGGGCCCTCACCATCTCTTTGGCACTTTTTCTTCACCCAGATGCCCCTACCCACACATTAAATCCTACCTTTCCTTCAATTCCTAGTCCCAGCACTATGTCTTATAAAAATATTTGAAGTCACAGATCCAAATATTAAATGTCATCAGCATAGAAATTATTCTTACTAACACTGAGTTCAAATGAGCAGGACATGTGTGAGACTAAGAACACCTACGCAACCACCATCCAAAAAGAATGATATTTAAAGCAATAATAGGTATAAAATCTATAGAACCTATTAAAATCTGAATGCACATATACTGAAAGTAACAGCTTATATTAAAAGCTGTGTGTGGGGGGGGTGCCAATGGGGTAAAAAGGTAAAATATCTGTAACAAAAATAAATAAATAAATAAATAAAAAAAACAAAAAAAAACAAAGAGCTGGTTTTTTGAAAAGATAAACAAGATTGATGGACCCTTAGATAGACTTACCAGGAAACAAAGAGAGAGAACCCAAATACACAAAATCAGAAATGAAAGAGGAGAAGTAACAACCAACATCACGGAAATACAAAAGATCGTTAACAACTACTATGAACAACTATATGGCAACAAATTCGACAATCTAAGCGAAATGGACAAATTTCTAGAAACAGATAGTTTCCCAAAACTGGATCAGGAAGAGATAGAAAACTTGAACAGACCAATAACAACAGAAGAAATTGAAGATGTAATCAAGACTCTCCCCGCAAACAAAAGCCCAGGCCCAGATGGCTTCACGGGGGAGTTTTACCGAACATTCAAAAAAGAACTAACACCCATTCTCCTCAAACTATTTCAAAAAATTCAAGAAGAAGGAAGTCTTCCAAACACGTTCTATGAGGCCCGCATAATTCTAATTCCAAAACCAGAAAAAGACACTACGAAGAAAGAAAACTACAGGCCAATATCCCTGATGAACATAGACGCCAAAATCCTGAACAAAATATTAGCAAATCGGATCCAGAAATACATCAAAAAAATTATTCACCGTGACCAAGTGGGATTCATTCCAGGGATGCAAGGCTGGTACAATATTAGCAAATCAATAAACGTGATACACCACATAAACAAAATGAAGAATAAAAACCACATGATCATATCAATAGATGCTGAAAAAGCATTCGACAAAATCCAGCATCCATTTCTGATAAAAACGCTCAGCAATGTAGGAATAGAGGGATCATATCTAGACATAATAAAGGCCATATATGAAAGACCTACAGCCAACATCATACTCAATGGACATAAACTAAAAACATTTCCATTAAGAACAGGAACAAGACAGGGATGTCCACTTTCACCACTCTTATTTAACATTGTACTGGAAGTGTTAACCACAGCAATCAGACATGAAGAAAAAATAAAAGGGATCCAAATTGGAAAGGAGGAAGTGAAACTGTCATTATTTGCAGATGACATGATATTATACCTAGAAAACCCTAAAGACTCCATCAAAAATCTACTAGACTTAATAAATGAATTTGCAAAGTAGCAGGATACAAAATTAACGTCAAGAAATCGACGGCATTCTTGTACACCAATGATGACCTCACAGAAAGAGAAACTGAAAAAACAATCCCATTTACCATCGCGCCAAAAAAATTAAGATACCTAGGAATCAACTTAACCAAAGAAGTAAAGGACCTATTTGCAGAAAACTACAGTTCATTGAAAAAAGAAATAGAGGAAGATATAAAAAAGTGGAAGCACATACCCTGTTCATGGATTGGAAGAATTAACATCATTAAAATGTCCATACTACCCAAAGCAATCTATAGATTCAATGCAATCCCCATCAAAATACCAACGACATATTTCATAGAACTAGAACAAATACTTCAAAAGTTCATATGGAACCAAAAAAGTCTCCGAATAGCCACAGCAATCTTGAAAAAAAAAGAACAAAGTAGGTGGAATCACAATACCAGATATGAGGTTATACTACAAAGTGACTGTAACCAAAACAGCCTGGTAGTGGCACAAGAACAGGTGTATAGACCAGTGGAACAGAACTGAAAACCCAGAAATGGCCCCAAGGCAATACGCTCAATTAATATTTGACAAAGGTGGCAAGAGCATACAGTAGAGTAAAGACAGCCTCTTTAATAAATGGTGTTGGGAAAATTGGACAGCTACATGCAAAAAAATGAAACTAGACCATCAACTTACACCATACACAAAAATAAACTCAAAATGGATAAAAGACTTAAATGTGACCCATGAATCCATAAAAATTCTAGAAGAAAATGTAGGCAACAAAATTTCGGACATCATACGGAGCAAAATTTTCACTGATACATCACCTAAGGCAACAGAAACAAAGGAAAAAATGAACACATGGGACTATATCAAACTCAAAAGCTTCTGCACAGCAAAAGAAACAACCATCAAAATGGAAAGGCAATCCACTGTATGGGAGAACATCATTACCAATGATACATCAAATAAGGGGTTAATTTCCAATATATATAGATTGCTCCTACAACTCAACAAAAGGAAGACAAAGAACCCAATTAAAAAATGGGCAGAGGAGCTTAATAGACACCTCTCCAAACGGGACATACAAATGGCCAAAAGACATATGAAGAAATGATCAACATCACTAATCATCAGAGAGATGCAAATTAAAACAACAATGAGGTATCACCTCACACCTGTCAGAATGGCCACCATCAACAAATCATCAAACAACAAGTGTTGGTGAGGGTGTGGAGAAAAGGGGACTCTAATACACTGCTGGTGGGAATGCAAACTTGGTGCAGCTGCTATGCAAAACAATATGGCGTTACCTCAAAAAATTAAAAATTGAACTTCCATTTGACCCAGTGATCCCACTGCTAGGAATATACCCTAAGAAGCCTGAAACACCAATCAGGAAGAATATATGTACCCCCATGTTCATAGCAGCACTATTTACAATAGCTAAGATCTGGAAACAGCCCAAGTGTCCATCAGTAGACGAATGAATAAAAAAGCAGTGGTACATATACACAATGGAGTACTATGATGCAGTAAGAAAGAAAGATCTCTTGTCCTTTGAGACAACATGGAGGGACCTGGAAGTATTATCCTAAGTGAACGAAGCCAAGCAGAAAAAGACAAATACCACATGATCTCATTAATATACGGAATATAATGAACATAACAGTCTGAGGAATACAGTAGACCCAGAAACATGGAAGTAGGGCATAGACTGACAACCCTCCGAAGAGGGGGTGGGGGGGGTTGCGGATGGGAAGAGATAAACCACAGAACTTATATACATGTATGCATGACCAATGGACATGGACAACTAAGCTGGGGATGGGGCGGATGTGGGGTGGGGCGGGGGGTGCCAATGGGGTAATAAAGGTAAAATATTTGTAACAAAAAAAAAATTTACAAAAAAAAAAAGAAAGCATGACTCAATATATGTTGTTTACAAGAGTCCCACCTCACAATAAAAGACTCACATAGGTTGAAAGTGAAGGGATGAAAAAAAAATCTTCCAAACAAACCCACAGGAAAAAAAAAAAGCTGGGGTAGCAATACTCATATCTGATAAATTAGATTTCAAAATGAAGGCCATAAGTAGAGAAAAAGAAAGTCACTACATAATGTTGAAAGGATCTATCCAACAGGAAGATATAACCTTGATAAACATATATACACCCAATATAGGAACACCAAAATATATTAGAAATCTTATGGAGGACTTCAAAGGAGAAATCGACAGCAATACAATCATAGCAGGGGAATTCAACACCCTGCTGACATCCCTGGATAGATCCTCTAGATAAAAAATTAGCAAGGAAACACAGACTCTAAATGAAGCACTAGACCAAATGGATTTTACAAATATCTACAGAGAATTACATCCCAAAACTACATAATTCACATTTTTCTCAAGTGCACATGGGACATTCTCAAAGATAGACCACATGTTAGAACACAGACTAAGTCTCTAGATGCTCAAGAAGATTGAGCATTGTCTCAGATCACAATGGCATGAAACTAGAAATCAATTGCAACAAGAACCTGCAAAGACATTTGAACACATGGATGCTAAATAGCATGATATTAAAAAATGAATGGGTTCCCTAGGAGAGCAAGGAAGAAATTAAAATCTTTCTGGAAACCAATGAAAATGAACACACAGCAACAGAAAATCTATGGGATGCAGCAAAAGCAGTTCTGAGAGGGAAGTTCATAGCACCACAGGCCTACCTCAAGAAACAAGAAAAATCTCTAATAGACTATATAACCTCACAACTTAAAGAACTAGAAAGCAAACAAAAAGAAAACTCCAGGGCAAGTTGAAGAAAGAAAATAGTAAAAATCAGAGCAGAAATAAACGACATAGAAACCAAAAAACAATTCAAAAATCAATGAACAAAGAGCTGTTTTTTTTTAAAAGGTAAACAAGATTGATGGCCCCTTAGTTAGACTCACCAAGAAACAAAGAGAGAAAACCCAAATACACAAAATCAGAAATGAAAGAGGAGAAGTAACAACTGACACCATAGAAATACAAAGGATCTTTAACAAATACTATAAACAACTATATGGCAACACATTCGACAATCTAAGTGAAATGGACAAATCTCTAGAAACACATAGTTTCTCAAAACTGGATTGGGAATTGATAAAAAACTTGAACAGACCAATAACAACTAAGAAAATTGAAGATATAATCGAGACTCTCCCTTACATCAAAGTTACAACTAAACTACAGAACAACCATCATTCAAAACCGCCTGAAATCAAGCTGAATGGAAGTCCTACAACTACGAAATAAAAGCAGCAGCCACATTGAGACTGGGAGAAGGGCTGGAGGCAGATGGCCTGGTCCCACACCCACGTGTGGCGGATAAAAATCAGGAGGACACCTCAGCTGGGAAGGTCCTCCCTGAGGACTCAGGGGTCCCTGACCCACACCAGATGTCCCGTTAATGTTTGCAGTGCCAGAAAGAAAATCCCCATTACTTCTGGCTGGAAAATCCAGCGGGAACTGAGGCTCAGAGAGGCTGAGGCAGCTGGAGCCCAAGGCAGCTCCTTAAAGGACCTGCGCACAGCCTTATCGGACTGACTCCCTCTGAGCTTGGAGGGGAGGCAGCTCAAGGGGCACCAGAGACATACAGGGAAGAACTGAGCTGTTTGGCATTGGAGTGAGGGCTGGAGAGGGGGCTTTCTCTGGGACAAAAGTGCTGTCAGAGGCCTTTGTTCCTTTGGTGAGCCCTGCCCTGGGGTGGCAGACAGCCGCCATATCTGGGACTCCAGCCACCTGGCTCACACTGGTAGCCCCGCCCTGGTGATACCCTGAGGCTCTGCCCCACCCAACTTTCAGGCCCATTCAAACTGTTGGCTAATTGCTTAAATATAGGATTGGCCTGTCTTGGATCCTGCTTCAGGTTTTTCTAAATCCTTTCAAACAAGCAGCATCTGGTCTCAGATAGCCCCATACCTCTCATTAAGTAATACACGAAAACAAACACAGAGAGGCAGCCAAAATAAGGAGACAAAGAAACAGGTCCCAAATGAAAGAACAGAACAACCCCCCCAAAAAGAACTAAGCAAAATGGAGATAAGCAACCTAACAGATGCTGAGTTCAAAATACTGCTTATAAGGATGCTCAATGAACTTAGTGAGGGCCTCAAGAGCATAAGAAGGGACCAGTCAGAAATGAAGGCGGCATTAAGTAAAATAAAGAATAATTTACGCAGATTCAACAGTAGAGTACGTAAATCCAAGAAGCAAACCACTGATTTGGAATATAAGGAAGCAAAAAACGCCCAAACAGAACATCAAAAAAAAAAAAAAAGAACCCCCCAAAATGAGGATAGTGTAAGGAGCCTCTGGGACAACTTCAAGTATGCCAACATTCACCTCTTGGGGGTGCCAAGAGGAGAAGAGAGAGAACAAGAAATCGAAAACCTCTTTGAAACAATAATGGCAAAAAACTTTCCTAACTTGGTGAAGGAAACAGACATACAAGACCAGGAAGCACAGAGAGTCCCAAACAAGATGAACCCCAAGAGGCCCACATCAAGACACATCATCCTCCAAATGCCAAAGGTTCAAGACAAAGAGAGAATCTTAAAGCAGCAAGGGAAAGGCAGCTAGTTACCTACAAGGGAGTTCCCATAAGACTGTCAGCTGATTTCTCAAAAGAAATTTTGCAGGCCAGAAGAAGTGGAAAGAAATATTCAGAGTGATGAAAAACAAGAACCTACAACCAAGATTACTCTATCCTGCAAAGCTGTCATTTAGAATCGATGGCCATATAAAGAGTTTCCCAGACAAGAAAAAGTTAAAGGAGTTCATCACCACCAAACCGTTATTATATGAAATGATGAAGGGTCTTTTTGAAGATAAAGATAGAACATATGAACAAACAAAATGGCAATGAATACATAGCTATCAACAATGGAATCTACAAACAAAATGAACAGGCAGAACAGAAACATTCTTGTAGATACAGAGAACATTTTGTTGGTTGCCAGATGGGAGGGGGTTTGGGGGAATGGGTGAAAAAGGTGAAGGGATTAAGAAGTACAAATTCATCGCCAGACTGACAAACCTCAAAGGGAAAGGGTTTGGGGGGTGGGAAGAAATAAACCAAAGTACTTATATGCCTAACCAATGGACAGAGACAATAGTGTGGGAAAAGGCGGGAGCAGGGCGGGAGTGGGGAGGAGGGGGTCAATGGGGGAAAAATGATCAACATCTGTAATATATTCAACAATAAAGATTAAGAAAAAAAAAAACTCTCCCAGTAAATAAAAGCCCAGGCCTGGATGGCGTCAAGGGGGAGTTTTATCAAGCATTCAAAGAAGAACTAACACCCATTCTCCTCAAACTACTTCAAAAAATTCAAGAAGAAGGAAGACTTTCAAACTTGTTTTATGAGGCCTGCATAATTCTAATTCCAAAACCAGGAAAAGATACTACATAGAAAGCAAACTACAGGCCAACATCCCTGATGAACATAGATGCCAAAATCCTGAAAAAAATACTAGCAAATCGAATCCAGCAATACATTAAAAAATTATTCACCATGACCAAGTGGGATTCATCCCAGGGATGCAAGGCTTGTACAATATTTGCAAATTAGTAAATCGTGTATCAGTTTATGTGATTTACCACATCAACAAAATGAAAGATAAAAATCATATAATCATATCAATAGATGCTGAAAAAGCATTATACAAAATCCAGCACCCATTTCTGATAAAAACACTCAGCAATGTGGGAATAGAGGGATCATATCTCGATGTAATAAAGGCCATATATGAAAGACCTACAGCTAATATCATACTCAATGAGCAAAAACTAAAAGCATTTCTTTTAAGAACAGGAACAAGACAGGATGCCCACTTGCGCCACTCTTATTTAAGATAGTAGTGGAAGTCTTAGCCAAAGCAATCAGACAGGAAGAAAAAATAAAAGGGATCCAAATGGGAAACGAGGAAGTGAAACTCATTATTCGCAGACGACATGATATTATACTTAGAAAACCTTAACGACTCCATCAAAAATCTACTAGACTTAATAAAAGAATTTGGCAAAGTACCAGGATACAAAATTAATCTCAAGAAATCGATGGCATTCTTTTACACTAATGATGAAGTTACAGAAAGAAAAACTAAAAAAACAATCCCATTCACCATTGCGGCAAAAAAATTAGGATACCTAGAAATAAACTCAACCAAAGAAGGAAAGGACCTTTTTGCAGAAAACTACCGGACATTGAAAAAAGAAATACAGGAAGATATAAGAAAGTGGAAGCATATACCTTGTTCATGGATTGGAAGAATTAACATTATTAAAATGTCCATACTAGCCCTGGCCAGTTTGGCTCAGTGGTTAGAGCATCATCCTGGGGTCCAGAGAGACCTGGGTTCGGTTCCTGCTAGGGGCGCGTTCCTCTGTCGCAGTTTGTCCCTGGCCCTGCTTGGTCGTGCGGGTGGCAGCCACTCAATCTGTCCCTTTCACATCGATGTCTCTCTCTCTCTCTCTCCCTTCCTCTCTCTTCCTCCCACTCTATCTGAACAAAAAATGAAAAAATGTCCTCAGGTGAGGATAAAATAAATAAATAAATAAAATGTTCATACTACCCAAAGCAATCTATAGATTCAATGCAATCCCCATCAAAATACCAATGACATATTTCACAGAACTAGAACAGATACTTCATAAGTTCATATGGATCCAAAAAAGTCCATGAATAGCCACAGCAATCTTGGAAAAAAAAGGTCAAAGTAGGTGGGATCACAATATCAGATATCAGGTTACACTACAAAGCTACTGTAATCAAAACAGCCTAGTACTGGCACAAGAACAGGCATATAGACCAGTGGAACAGAACAGAGAACCCGGAAATTGACCCAAGACATTATGTTCAATTAATATTTGACAAAGGTGGAAAGAGCACACAATGGAGTAAAGACAGCCTCTTTAATGAATGGTGTCAGGAAAATTGGACAGCTACATGAAAAAAATGAAACTAGACCATCAACTTACACCATACACAAGAATAACTAAAAATGGATAAAAGACTTAAAAATGACTCGTGAATCCATAAAAATCTTAGAAGAAACATGGGCAACAAAATTTCGGACATCATATGCTGCAGAATTGTCACTGATACATCACCTACAGCAACAGAAACAAAGGAAAAAATGTACACATGGAACTACATCAAGCTAAAAATGTTCTGCACAGCAAAAGAAACAACCATCAAAATGGAAAGGCAACCCACTGTATGGGAGAGCATCATTGCCAATGATACATCAGATAAGGGGTAATTTCCAAAATATATAGAGGGCTCATACAACTCAACAGAAGGAAAACAAAGAACCCAATTAAATAATGGACAGAGGAACTAAATAGACACCTCTCCAGAAAGGACATACAAATGGCCAAGAGACATTTAAAGAAATGCTCAACTTCACTAATCATCAGAGAGATGCAAATTAAAACAACAATGAGGTATCACCTCACACCTGTCAGAATGGCCACCATCAACAAATTATCAAACAACAAGTGTTGGTGAGGGTGTGGAAAAAAGGGGACTCTAATACACTGTTGGTGGGAATGCAGACTGGTGCAGCCACTATGGAAAACAATATGGTGTTACCTCAAAAGATTAAAAATTGAACTGCCATTTGACCCAGTGATCCCATTTCTAGGAATTTATCCTAAGAAGTTTTAAACACCATCGAGAAAGCATATATGTACCCCCATATTCATAGAAGCACTATTTACAATAGCTAAGGTCTGGAAACAGTCCAGGTGTCCATCAGTAGATGAACGGATAAAAAAGCTTTGGTACATATGCACAATGGAATACTATACAGGTGTAAGAACAAAGGATTGCTTATTCTTTGAGATGGCATCGAGGGACCTGGAGTGTATTATCCTAAGCGAAACAAGCCAAGCAGAGAAAGACAAATATCACATGATTTCACTTATTTGTGGAATATAAGAAACATAACAGTCTGAGGAACAGGGTAGACCCAAAAATGTGGAAGTAGGGTACAGACTTACAACCTTCAGAAGAGGGGGTCAGGGGAGGGAAGAGATAAACCACAGAACTTATGTGCATGTATGCATAACCGATGGACATGGACAACAAAGCTGGGGACAGGGTTGGAGGGATGGGGAGGAGGGTGTCAATGGGGAAAAAAGAGAAACATTTGTGACAAAAATAAATTAATAAAAAAAACATAGAAAAACCAAAAAAAAATAAATAAATAAAAAAAAATAAAAGCTGTGTGGGGAGCGATAGGGGGAGATGGTCAATACTGCCTCTTTCTTCCCATTCCCACAAAGTATTGCCCCAATCTATTTCTCATTCTATTTTATATTAGAAGTTGTTGTTCACCTTCCTATCCTCAATTCAACATTAATTCAATAAGTAATTTTTAAGTGCAAGGCAAGGCCCTTAAAATGAAGATTATGTCCTAGCTTTCCATGTAGTCTCTACTCTCTGGCATCATTTTTCACATTTAGTAAGCACAATGAATGCTTGCCAATTTTAGTTTATTTGAATTCTCTCTCTATTGAATGCTCCAATAGAAGGAAAGTCACTGAATAAAGTCAAATCACTTCACACTCAGGGTGGCAGAAAGCCTGCCTCTAATTTGGATTATGTTTTTTGAAATGTTTTTATTAATTTTTTAGAAAGAGAGGAAGGGAGAGAGAGGTAGAAACATCAAAATGAGACAGACAGATTGATCAGCTGCCTCCTGCACACCATCCACTGGGGATAGAGGCCACAACCCAGGCATGTGCCCTGACCTGGAATCCAACCAGGACCTCTCAGTCCATGGGACAATGTTCAATCCACTGAGCCACACCAGCCAGGCTGGATTATGTTTTTATGTGACTTGACTCCTTGCTTTGGTCACAACTGCTAGCACTTTTTATTTTGTACCTTTCTCCATCAAATGAAAAAGTTTCGCTACTTCTGATGGTATATTCAAAATAAACTCCTTAAATTCTTAAGGCTTACTCATTTTGACCTCACAATTACTTTTTTGAAATAGTTCATCAATTATTGTCAAACTTACAGATGAGTGCTTCCAAACTCTAATGTACACGTGAATCTGAACCACCCAGGTATCTTGTTAAAATGAAAAGTATAACTGAGGTCAGGAGTGGAGCCTGCCTCTCTACCTTTCTAACAAGCTCCCAGGTGATGTCAATGGCTTCCTATCCACCAGCAACACTGGACCTAAGAAATGACGCCTCTGAAGATAGAACCTAAGGCTTTATATTCTCATTTCAAACATCTTTTGCTGAGTTATTACAATCCTCTTCATCTTCAGAGTAAGGGGTGGACTTAAAAAAAAAACCCTAGGAAGAGAAGCAAATTGGCAAGAGAAGTGCTCTGCCCATGGACTGAAAAGTAATAATAACTACATTATTATTCGCTAAATTGATTCAGATTAAGTTGGCTAGAAACTCAACTAAAAGGAACTATATTCCAGTACACTTAATTTAAGACACATTAAAAAAAAAAAAAAAAAAAAAACAGCTTCTAGGTGATGTCTGAGATAGTCCCTATTCAATATAATCTGTCTTTTGTTTAACCTACACTTCATAGAGATGAAATCTGCCCTTCACAATGATGATCCTGTCACAATTAGGTCTTTAATGGTTAAACAGCATGATAAAGGGAATCCATAATAAATAGCATTGTCTCTTTTTTTTTTACAAGTTCTGAATATTGTTTTTATTTATATAGAGAATTTATATAAATCATTGCTATTATAGGTTTATCAAGAATCCTCACATTAGAAACACTAAAGAGAAAATTATTTTTTAAAAAAATTTAAAGATCAGATCCTGCTAAACAATTAGGAATAATTTAACTAATTTAATTTTGGCCTCAAAGTAAATATAGTAGAACCAAATTATCCCTGGTAGGTAGTGTTTATATTACAACACTGACAGCTTAAGATAGTAGCTATTTTACTTTGCATAAGCTATTACTAAATACATTCAAACTTTTAAAAAATTTTATCTTTATTGTTGAAAATATTATAGATGTCCAATCTTAAAAACTCATGTACTCAGAATACTTCATCTTCTTCCAAGCAGAGACAACCTGACATGACATTATTATTTCAATAACAATGCTCTTTCCTCAAAAGACTCTTAGAGTTCCTCTTAGAGATATGCCTTTAAGCAGCTGATATTCATTTTGAATATCTCAGAAGTGGTGAATCTTTTTCTTTTTAATAAAGATTTGATTTTTATAAATGGCTTAAATTCATCCAACAAACCATGAATATGGTAAGTGATGAAGAAATGAATACCCTTTTACATGACTTGAATTAAATTAAGAAAATATGACTCAAGTCATGAAATGTTTTTCTTTTATGACTCACAAATGTATCTACAATTATCTACTTAATGACAATAAAACGAAAAAGTAACAAGAATGCAGAATGCTTAACATAGTATATACTTTCTCATCCATTAGTTCACAGGCTGGAATAGAAGTGACAGGTAATGCTCTATTCACGTTCTCCCACACCAGCCTTCATGTTGCCAGGGATAGTATAATGGGGAGTCACCTCTCCCCCCTGCAAACCAGAAACATCTTTGGAGCTTGTCATTGTTGCTTCGTGTGTGTGTGTGTGTGTGTGTGTGTGTGTGTGTGTGTGTGTGATTGGTACCTATGGCTATAACTTGTCAAAGCCGTTTAATCCCAATAATTCACTGAAATTAGCTAAGAATTTTTGCTTTACAGCCTCAATAAAGAGATGGTCATCTTTGTAAGTGATCCTTCTTATAAAACATATGCATTATGCTTCTTCTAGCATCCCTAGTTCTCTGTAAAGTGTTCCACACCACATACCCGCTTATGAATTCACCGGAACAGTATAACAGTTTTCTTGAAATATTTAAAGCTATTACAAGTGCAGCTCTTTGTGTTCCATCCATTACCCTTCCCTGAACAACTTCCTTACACTGCTTCCAAATTCCATACTTGATCTTCTGCAAAGCAAAAAATAGCATTGCCCTGATTCATTTGAGTCCAAGACTCCTCGACACTGAAGCACAGAAATAGAATTCCCAACAAAGACCTTATCAGTGTAGCAGGCATCCTAATCCTAGATTTCCAGGATACTACCTGGTACTAGGCAAATGAAGTTAAATATGAGGAGTGGGCTATGGTTAAATGTGGACGAAAAGAAAATATAAATTTCACAGACAAAATTAGAGCGTGGAAGCGAGGTTAGCAGTTGGTACAAATCAAGTATCAAATTAGAGAACAAAAGAGGCTAGACCAAAGCAGAGAGGAGTGGGAAACCCCAAGTCCAAGTACGAATACAGGATCAAACCTAACAGATGCTAAAGAGGAAAAACCAGAGAATGAGAAAATACTGGTACACAAAATGTTCAACCAAATTTACACCATGTTCTCATATGAATGGGCTTCTTCTGTGCCTGGATAAAGCATACAAAAAAAAAAGGGAGGGTGGGGAAGAAAAGGAGGAAGTAGAAGAAACAGGAACAAATGGAAGGAGGAAGAAAAAAAGGGATGAGGGAGGAAATCTTGGTTTCAAAACACTTTCCTCTACTAAAAGGAACCAGGGTTTTTTGGAGAAAGGCTCACTCCAGGGCTAGGACATGGAAATTATAAGATGGACCTGGGCCATTCTATTGCACCAGAAATTAAAATGTACTGAAAAAGTCATAGGATCACATCCAAAGGACATCAAAGCCAGTGAAGGAGCTCCTACTGACCAAATCTAGAAGAACATACGCATTAAAATAATTACTAATAGTAATGGGCTATAACCTAGTAAATAAAATATAAATCCATGAGTCCATTCTGACATAAATAAATGAGTGTGTGTATAGAAAGAAAAAGAAACACCTACATATATAAAAAATGATAAGTAAAATAGGGCAACATGCAAATAATTGGTGAGTGTGAGGTATGTGAGAACAGGGGCCCTTTCCAAGCTCCAGGTCTTCCCCCCACCCTGTGGCAATATGATGAAAGCCATCAGTAAGTGGACTTACTTGGGAGCCTGGCCAACTGCTTCTAGATGTGAGCCCGGACTGTAAATAAATAGCCAGCATTTTTATTTCACACAGCTTACGTGTGAACACGTCTCCACATGCATGCCCTATTGGCTTGTTTTCTGTACTCTATATAACCCTCATCTGGAGAAGCCTGAGTGGCAGAGAACCTAACCGGCCAGCCACCATGGTGTGCATGTAAGTCCTAATCAACCCATGTCTTTCACAGTCAGTCCTCAGGGTTATTTATTTGGAATAGGCAAGCAATATGCTGAGGTTTTCTTGGACCTTGGTTCTTTGCATAACAGTGAGTCTGAACAGTGAGTCAATGGCTCCTTGTCCTAGTCTAGCAACTTTTCCATAGGTTCAAAACTATGTCAAAATATAAAAAGTTCTTTTAAAACAGTAAAGTGACTAGGAGATATTAGGGGTAAGTGTGACATTGAGAAATATTCAGTAACATTAGTAAGAAATAGCTAGAGGGAAAAGATTCAAAGAGGAACAAAGTATGAAGTGCAGAATGAAGAGGTCGCCTACAGAACATAAGTAAAGTTGTATAAGAATCTAGAAGTTAAAGCACAAGCATTAAGTCAGAGAGACAGACCCTGGCTGAGCTACTTGCTAAATGTATGACCTCTGGCAAGTTATGTAACTTCTCTAAGCCTCAATTTCTTTACCTAAGAAAATTTACGTATATAAGTACTTCAAACAGTTGAGTAGTTACATAGAACATAATAAATGCCAGCTATTATCCTTAGATTAATGCATCATCTGAACAATCCCGTGTACACAGGTCTCATAAAATATTGGAAGCTTGAACACAGACTATGCTAAACTAGAAATCATTTCTTCCAGCAGAGTCAAGAGCACAGACACTTAAAGGGATGAGTAGTTGAATTGATACTTGAGAAAGAGGCAGAAAACGATGACAAGTTGTAAACGGCAGCTAATTGAAACAGAAATTTTAATAGAAATGCAATAAGATGTGCCTAAAGCAACACAGTAAGAAAAAAATTTTTAAATACAACCCCTAAAACAAATTTTAATTCAAAATATCTCTGATGAATAAGTGTGATACTTCAAGTTGCTTGAAAAGTAGGCACTAATAAACTCAAGATATTGTTAATGCAAATCAGCTCCCTTTTATCAGCACTTATAGTCCCAAACCACCACCAGGTGTGTCTTAGTCTATATCTAGGAAATAATTAACCTTCAATTTCACATCAATCATCCCAGATACAGGAATGCTATAAATCCTTTTTATCTTACAAAGGTTTATCATGTAAAGTCTACAAAGCTTGGGAAGATATGTAGCTACAAGCAAACCTGTAGGATTCCAGTTTTAAATTCCATATTCCTGCATGCACCCTCACCTGCCAAAATACTGAAATATCTTCTAGTCTGTGATCAGGTATTGATATTGCTCATCGAGAGAGGAAAAAGAGGAAAGAAATGAGCATTTTTCATTTATCCACCACATGCTAGGCAGTCATACTTTGAAAATATTCATTTCACTTAGTACTTGCAACCAAATGATGGGGTATTACTGCTACACCTATTTTAGAGATGGAGAAACTGAGACTTGCTCAACATCGCTGGGCTATGCAGGGCTAGGATCGGAATCCATGTTTGACACAAAAGCATACACTGTTTTTGCCACAACATGCAGCAGTAATACACCCCATGAAACATTAGGGGTTAAATGAGTGGTATCAACGCTAAAACAAGCATATCTCATTGTAAGTGCATGACTAGAATACTATTTAGAAATTTTTTCAGATCACCAGATGGAAGGAAAATCAAACCTAAGAAACTCTTTCAAAAACTTTCTGAGGCCTGTTACCAAGAATACTTTAATCTCAACTGCACAGTGCTTAGCAGAAGCTATTTCATTTCTCTCTCCATCAGCAAAAACTCAAACAGAATGAGAGTTTGGACTTCAGGGACCATATCTTTCTAGCTGATGAATGTCAAGGGGAGGTAAGTCTGCTTTTGTATAGAGGTAGCTATGGACCATCAGCATAGTTATGCTTGGAGGCAATTACATGTAAACGGAGGTTACTACGAATGACTTTATTGGCATCAACAGCTTGCTCTACTTGTGCCATGAACACCGGGTATTCAATAACAATTAGATAAGCAATAATATTGTAACATTTTTTTTCCTGTGGAATTAGAACATAATTAAGGTAATTGTCTTTGGCAGAAAATAAGGTGATAAGTAAAAAAGATGGTAAGACAGGTAACAAATAAGAAACCAAACTGTAGTGCAAATAAGAAGATAAGACAAAAAGATGGCAAGCCAGGTAGGAAATATAAAACAAGACTGTTGGGGAAACTTTACTGTCAGGCACATAATTATAGATTTATTTAATATTCTGTTTAATGGTGGTTTTATGCAATTTTATAATCAATCCAATTAACCAACACAGATGAGGCCAGAAAAGCACTCAGTCTACAGAGAGATGCTATCCACAGAGACATGTTAAGTAGGAAAATAAAATTTTTTTATCTGACATGCAAAAAAAGAGTGTCCCTCTCATCTCCTCAAATCTGATATAGAGAGATTCTTATCATAACTTACCAAAATAGTTTTCTTTGTTTTCATTTTGTTCTTTATTTTCATTTCTAACTTTGATCGTATAGTTCTGAATCATAACACTAGATTGTATAGGTCTTTAATATACTGAAAGCTTAGATTCTTATGCATAACATGAAGTGAAGGATATTTCTTTGGCAAATTAAACATCTAATGTCAACTAGCACTTGAAGAAAGTGTCACATTCCACTGCTCCTAAAGGAATGATTTAACTGGCAGCCTGTAATCACTTCACTTGGAATTGGTCCAAGAAGTGAGAGCTGATGGCTAATCTCAAAAAGAACATTGCTTACTCGGCCAGTGTGGCTCAGTGGATTGAGCAATATCCCATGGACTGAGAAATCCCAGTTTGATTCCTGGTCAGGGCACATACCAGGGATTAGGGCTCAATCCCCAGTAGGAAATATGCAGGAGGCAGCCAATCAATGTTTCTCTCTCAAAGATGTTTCTATCCCTCTCTCCATTGCTCTTTCCCTAAAAAATATGAATAAAAACATCTTTTTAAAAAGAACATTTCTCTTCACCACCACTGTACCAATTTATTTGAAAGACCAATTTTAGATGGTAAAAATTAATGAAAATATACTTCTATAAGATGTATAATGTTTTCACATTAAATATAAATGGACTGAATGCTCTGAAGAAAAGACACAGAGTAGCTGACTGGATAAGAAAGCATGACTCATCTATATGCTGTTTACAAGAGACCCACCTCACAACAAAAGACTCACACAGGTTGAAAATGCAGGGATAGAAAAAAATCTTCCAAGAAAATTGAAAGCAAAAAAAATCTGGGGTAGCAATACTCATATCTGATAAAATAGATTTCAAAATGAAGGCCATAACTACAGACAAAGAAGGCCACTACATAATATTGAAATGATCTATCCACCAGGAAGATATAACCTAGATAAATATATATGCACCCAATATAGGAACACCAACATATATTTAAAATCTTCTGGAAGACTTCAAAGGAGAAATCGACAGCAATACAATCATAGCAGGGGACTTCAACACCCTGCTGATATCACTGGATAGATCCTCTAGACAAAAAATTAACAAGGAAACACAGATTCTAAATGAAGCACTAGATCACATAAATTTAATAGATACCTACAGAGAATTACACCAAAAATGAGAGAATTCACATTATTCTCAAGTGTACATGGAACTTTCTCAAAGATAGACCACATGTTAGGACACAAACTAAATCTCTACAAGTTCAAGAAAATAGAAATCATATCAAGCATCTTCTCAGGTCACAATGGCATGAAACTAGAAATCAATTGCAATAAGAACATGCAAAGACATTGGAACACATGGAGGCTAAATAGCATATTATTAAACAACGAATGGGTTACCGAGGAGATCAAGGAAGAAATCAAAAACTTCCTGGAAACCAATGAAAATGAACACACAACAACACAAAATCTATGAGATACAGCAAAAGCAGTTATGAGAGGGAAGTTTATAGCACTACAGGCCTACCTCAAGAAGCAAGAAAAATTTCTAATAGAGTATCTAACCTCACAACTTAAAGAATTAGAAAGCAAACAAAAAGAAAACCCCAGAGCAAGTAGAAGGAAGGAAATTGTAAAGATTAGAGCAGAAATAAAGGAGAGAGAGACCAAAAAACAATTCAAAGGATCAATGAAATGAAGAGCTGGTTTTTCAAAAAGATAAACAAGATTGATGGACCCTTAGCTACACTCACCAAGAAACAAAGAGAGAGAACCCAAATACACAAAATCAGAAATGAAAGAGGAGAGATAACAACTGACACCACAGAAATACAAGACCGTTAACAACTACTATGAACAATTATATGGCAACAAATTCAACATTCAAAGTAAAATGGTCAAATTTCGAGAAACACATAGTATCCCAAAACTGGACCGGGAAGACATAGAAAACTTGAACAGACCAATAACACCTAAGGAAATTGAAGAGATAATCAAGACTCTCCCAGCAAATAAAAGCCCAGGCCCACATGGCTTCACGAAAGAGTTTTACCAAACATTCAAAAAAGAACTAACAACAATTCTCCTCAAACTATTTCAATAAATTCAAGAAGGAAGGCTTCCAAACATGTTTTATGAGGCCAGCATAATTCTAATTCCAAAACCAGAAAAAAGACACTACCAAAAAAAAAACTACAGGCCAATATCCCTGATGAACATAGACGCCAAAATCCTGAACAAAATACTAGCAAATCGGAGCCACAAATACATCAAAAAAATTATTCACCATGACCAAGTGGGATTCATCCCAGGGATGCAAGGCTGATACAATATTTGCCAATCAATAAATGTGATACACCACATAAATAAAATGAAGAATAAAAACCACATAATCATATCAATAGATGCCGAAAAAGCCTTCGACAAAATCAGCATCCGTTTATGATAAAAACGCTCAGCAATGTGAAATAGAGGGATCATATCTCGACATAATAAAGGCCATATATAAAAGACCTACAGCCAACATCATACTCAATGGGAAAAAACTAAAAAAATTTTCCTTAAGAACAGAAATAAGACAAGGATGCCCACATTTGCCACTCTTATTTAACATAGTACTAGAAGTCTTAGCCATAGCAATCAGACATGAAGAAAAAATAAAAGGGATCCAAATTGGAAAGGAGGAAGTGAAATTGTCATTATTTGCAGATGACATGATAGTATACATAGAAAACCCTAAAGTCTCCATCAAAAATCTGCTAGACTTAATAAATGAATTTGGCAAAGTAGCAGGATACAAAATTAACATCAAGAAATCGACGGCATTCTTATACACAATGATGAACTCACAGAAAGAGAAACTGAAAAAACAATCCCATTTACCATCATGGCAAAAAAATTAAGATACCTAAGAATAGTTCCTTTACTTCTTTGGTTAACAACTTAACCAAAGAAGTAAAGGAACTATTTGCAGAAAACTACAGAACATTGAAAAATGAAATAGAGGAAGATATAAAAAAATGGAAGCACATACCTTGTTCATGGATCAGAAGAATTAACATCATTAAAATGTCCATACTACCCAAAGCAATCTATAGATTCAATGCAATCCCCATCAAAATACCAACAACATATTTCACAGAATTAGAACAAATACTTTAAAAATTCATATGGAACCAAAAAAGACCCCAAATAGCCACAGCAATTTTGAAAAAGATGGACAAAGTAAGTGGTATCACAATACCAGATTTCAGATTACACTACAAAGCCACTGTAATCAAAACAGCCTGGTACTGGCACAAGAACAGGCATATTGACCAGTGGAACAGAATAGAGAACCCAGATATGGACCCATGATAATATGTTCAATTAATATTTGACAAAGGTAGCAAGCGCATACAGTGGAGTAAAGACAACCTCTTTAATAAATGGTGTTGGAAAATTGGACAGCTACATGCAAAAAAAAAAAAAAAATGAAACAAAACCATCAACTTACACCATACTCAAGAATAAACTCAAAATGGATAAAAGACTTAAATGTGAGCTATAAATCCATAAAAATCCTAGAAGAAAATGTAGGCAACAAAATTTGGGACATCATATGCAGCAGAATTTTAACTGATACATCACCTAAAGCAACAAAAACAAAGGAAAAAATAAACACATGGGACTACATCAAACTAAAAAGCTTCTGCACAGCAAAAGATACAATCATGAAAATGGAAAGGCAACACACTCTATGGGAGAGCATCATTGACAATGATACATCAGATAAGGGGTTAATTTCCAAAATATATAGAGTACTCATACAACTCAACAAAAGGAAGACAAAGAACCAAATTAAAAATGGACAGAAGAGCTGAATAGACATCTCTCCAAACAGGACATACAAGTGGCCAAGAGACATATGAAGAAATTCTCAACATCTCTAATCATCAGAGAGATGCAAATTAAAACAACAGTGAGGTATCACCTCACACCTGTCAGAATGGCTACCATCAACAAATCATGAAACAAGTGTTGGCGAGGGTGTGGAGAAAAGGGGACTCTAGTACACTGCTGGTGGAAATGCAGACTGGTGCAGTCACTATGGAAAACAATGTGGTGTTACCTCAAAAAATTAAAAATTGAACTTCCATTTGACCCAGTGATCCCGCTTCTAGGAATATACCCTAAGAAGTCTAAAACACCAATCAGAAAAGAATATATGTACCCCCATGTTCATAGCAGCACTATTTACAATAGCTAAGATCTGGAAACAGCCCAAGTGTCTGTCAGTAGACAAATGGATAAAAAAGCAGTGGTATATATACACAATGGAGTACTATGCAGTGGTAAGAAAGAAAGATCTTTTATCCTTTGAGACAACATGGAGGGACCTGGAAAGTATTATCCTAAGTGAAACAAGCCAAGCAGAAAAAGACAAATACCACATGATCTCACTTATTTGTGTAATATGACGAACATAACAGTCTGAGAAATAGGGTAGACCCAGAGACATGGTAGTAAGGTACAGACTGACAACCCTCAGAAGAGGGGGTGGTGGTGGGAGGGAAGAGATAAACCACAGAACTTATATGCATGTACGCATAACTAATGGACATGGACAACAAAGCCGGGGACGGAGTGGTGGGGGTGTCAATGGGGTAAAAAAAGAAGAAACATCTGTAACAAAAATAAAGTTAAAAAGATAATAATAATAAAATGTATAATGTTTTACTATAATTATGGTATAATTTCCATTCTATATAATTACATGATTCTACATAAATGATGTCATTGTGATTTATTATAGTGTATAAATTATATTAATTTTGTAAAGTTAATTATCATACACATATCATTATAGCACAGGTATAATTATATCCATTATATTATATTAAGCTTATGATCCACTATGCTAAGTAATCTTAATACATACTATTTAAATAAAATTGTGGAAAAACAGTCTAGAGCCATTGAACATGTCACTCCCTTTCTTCTCAACTTTCCCAATATCTAAAGGGTTTATATATAAGAAAATAATTTGCCCAAATACTAAAATACAGATGAGAAAATATGTTACCCTATGTATTTAAGCTATTATCAGCTTATTTTATATTGTTGGCTAAATAAAGTATACTGTCTTTTGTTCTGAAACAATAGTGGAAAGCCATTGTATAAATGGCTAGATTTTATGGCAGAAGAACTACCCAATCCATTGCAGTCCACAAGCAGGATGGGAAGGTTTGTTGTCCTCTCTTAGGCTACTTAATGCTGTACAATCATCTTGAAGTGGCTGGAAAGCCACACCAGACCCCATGATCAAAGCAGAAGGCCACCCTGCCTATTCCCAAACAAGGAAAATATCATGCTAATAGTTCCATTCAGTCTTTGGAAAATAGTAACACTTGTTCCTGGTTTATTGAACAATATATCTATCAGCTCTTCCTCCTATTTTCCCATCTTCCTATTCCTCTCCTCATTCTCATCTTCCTTTTCTCTTCTCATTTCCATTTTCCTTTTCCCTCCTCCTTTCCCCTCCCCTCCCCTCCCCTCCCCTTTTCTCTTCTCTCCCCTTCTCTCCCCTTCTCTCCCCTCCCCTCCCCTCCCCTCCCCTCCCCTCCCCTCCCCTCCCCTCCCCTCCCCTCCCCTCCCCTCCCTTCCCCTCCCCTCCCCTCCCCTCCCCTCCTCTCCTCTCCTCTCCTCTCCTCTCCTCTCCCCTCCCCTCCTCTCCTCTCCTCTCCTCTCCTCTCCTCTTCCTAGACATTTTGTTCTCAAAGCTATCAGGTAAAGTAGAGCAAGGTCTGTTCTGGTAATGGGAAAAGAAGCTCTGGTGGCCCAGAGCAGGGCACCAGAGCTCAAGCAAGGTGAGAAGGCAATTGCATGTGAAGTCAGCCCAGAGCAGTTACAGAGCCTGACAGAGTGAGGAAGGAATTCTCACAAAGAGGTGGGTTGATTGGAGCTGTTGAAAACCAAACAGTTCGAAGAGAACCAAACATGTTAGATATTGTTGAAGCACAGGGCCAGAGTCTGACCACTATGAGGGCACTCATGCTGTAGGAAGGGCCTGGTAGGGTGAGGAGGTCATCCATGCAGGAGGGTGACCTAGTAAGGATTGAAGAAGCCTGAGTTTGATGAGGAGGGTATCTGTGCTAGGGAGCAGTGATGATGAAAGATTGGTTACATACAGGGAGGCTGATCAAATAAGTAAATAGCATAAGGATAATGATAATCTTAGAAAAGGTAGTTAAAATATAGAAACAGAGAAAACTACAATAAACTATATGGTATTGGACTGAATGGGTCTGGAGGCATCAGTGTGAACTCATGGTTTTCATTAGATAGAGGTATTAGTATAGATGCAAATGTGTAAGTGCTTAAGTGCACACAAAAAGAAAAGAGGAACTTCACAGTGAAGAAGCCTGGAACCTGAAATCAATTCCAATCAAGTGTTCAATGTGAACATCATCAGTAAACAGAACAAATATAATCATGTGCCACTTGATAAGATGCAGTGAAAAGAACACAGCCTTACTTTGTTTTGTTTTTGGTGTTGTTTTGTTTTGTTTTGTATTCACTCACCAGTCATATTATATTTTATGGAATACAAACAAAGACCATAGTCTTGAATACATAATTTTCAAGAGGCAATATTTATACTCTAGGGAATGCGGAGGACAGCCTTACTTCTGTAATAGTCCTACCTTCAGAAGTGTCAGAGTCATACAAGAAAAAACAAGTAAAGGATAAGGAGCTGTCCCAGAATTAAGGAAACTAAAAAAGTATAACACTGAAAGGCAATGAGTGTTTCAAAACTAAATTCTTCACTATAAAAGATATTTTATTGGGGCATTTCTTAATTATCTGATTTTGATGGTTACATTGCAGTTATAGAAGAGAATGTCCTTGTTGCAGGAAATATGCACTAATGTATCAGGAAGAGACAGAACAACAGGTTGATCACTTACTCTCAAATAACATGAGAGAGATAATTTTTTGTACTGTACTCTCAAGTTTGAGATTGTTTCAGAGTGTTTTTAAATACCTTAAAAAGAGGTCAGCTGGTGTGGCTCAGTGGATTGAGCATCAGTCCCATGGGCTGAGAGGTCCTGGTTAGATTCCTGATGAGGCACATGCCCAGGTTGCAGGCTCAATCCCCAGTAGGGGGTGTGCAGAAGGCAGCCAATCAATGTTTCTCTCTCACCTCCATGTTTCTCTCTCTCTACCTTCCTCTCTCTAAATAATGAATTTATTTTAAATTTTTAAAAAATCAATAAATATCTTAAAAAATAAATATTAAAAATTATTTCTTAAAAACAAAAAAGAAAGAAAATTATATCTAGGAACTAGATGGAGTTCTTTCTGGTTGTCTAGATAAGACCTCTTACCTAACTTTTCAACTTCAATAGTCCATTTTCATGTGAGTAATAAGTACCACTTATCAACCCCTTACCATAGCATTGTATGTACATTACCTCATTTACTATTCGAACATTCCTGTAAGATGGGTGCTATTATTTACTCACTTTACAAAAGATAAAACTCAGGAAGAGAGAGGTAAAGAATTTTGCCCAGTTTGTTTAATTCGTAACTGTTGGGCCCAGGATAGGAACCATGGATGTATAACTCCAAAGCTTGTGGTCTTAACTATTACAAACTGGTATTTTATGTCTAGCATAACTGTCACATTTTCTTTGTTTTGTTCTGGATTTACAGGGATTTTTTTCCCCATCTGGAACATTTTATGGACCATGACTCAGTTCCACCTCAAAGGTTCTTTCTCCCTGAAGCCCCTTTCACCAAAAGTTATTTCTCCCTTCCTCTCCTTTATTGACTTTGCATTTTGTACATATGATTCATCTGCCTACATATAAGCTTTGTAAGATTAAACGCTAAGTCTACTTCACTTTGTGTCCCTTATAAGAGGTGGTTGTCTAATTTTATCATGCACCAATATCACCTAAGCAGTTATTTTTGGGCCACATCACCAGAGTTTCTGATTCAGTAAGTCTACGGTGGGTCCAAAATTTACTTTTCTGACAAATTTTTATGTGGTGTTGATGTTACTGGTCCAGGGACCACACTTTAAGAACCCTTATAGCATAGAGCTTATGAATGTCTTGCCAAAGTAGCTATATAATATTTTAGGATTTATAAACTGTAATATATAAATTATCTTCTTTGAATATAATATAGCCAAATAGAGACATGATATATCTTTGTTATAAAACAATCAAATTGTTGGTCTATCTTCCCCACTTTTTATTTATTTACTCATTTATTCCACAAAAATTTATTAAGCACGTATTATGCCTGGTATTGGAGATACAGCAGTGAATTAAATAGATGGGTCTCTGCCCTAGCAAAGAAAAAAACAAAACAAAAACACACACACACACACAAAACAAGGGAGGCAAAACATGTAACTCCTTTACCTTCACTTCTGTTTTGTCTGTGGATTGTGTCCTGTGGATTTTTCACTCTGATGTGTCTGAAGGGTCCAAACCAACCTTCAAAGTCATGCAGGCCTGAAAGCTTGGCACTGTCCCAGAAGCTCCCCAGGGGACAGTAGATGGGACGACTGAAGGAGAAGCTAAACAGACAGGCAGAATAGAAGGAAAATGGGGTAGGAAGACCATAAAATAAGGACCTTGTTTGTCCATCAGAGGTGAATTCTCTATAAACAGATGGATTGGAAAGGAAAACAAGGATTTTGCAGCATCCTTAGGGATCCATGTACATTCATATTGTCCCGAAGTAAAATTGTCTTTCTAGATATATTAAGGACTTATGTAATGGTTTAATCAAGTTGTTATTAAAGTGTCGTAAATGCAGGCTGGAATAAGTATAGGGTGTTATAAGAATACATGATAGAAGCCCTATTCTGGGGAATTTGTTTCCCAAAGGGAGGAGAATTTTCAACTGAAACCAAAGGATGAGTAGGCATTTTTAGATATGAAAATTTGGGGATAGGGAAGTGGAAGGGACAGAGAATGTACAAAAACCTGAGGAGGAAGAAAGCTTGGCAAAGACGTTAAAGAAATATAATAGAGGAATATGAGATGAACTTGGGAAGGTGGGTTGTTATGTACCATACTTGAATTTTAGAATCTTGAGAGCAGAGATCATGTTGGTAAATTTAGTATCAACATTGCCAGGAAGACAGTATATGCTCAGTAAATGTGGAATTAAAGAATCAATAAAAGACTAGATGTATGCATGCATTAATAAATGAATGAGCAAAGCATATATATGATACGAAAGACAGAGACATAAAATTGCATGGCATGAGCTATAAACAAAACATTGAATGGACCAATATAAAAATGAAAAGAAGCCTGTGAGCCTGCATGATGCAATGTTAGAATTGTCAGAGGGCTGAGAATCATCTAATTAACTCCTCAGTGTACAGATGAAGAAACTAGGAAGGTGAATTAAGGTGACTTCTCCAAGAATACAGAACTAGTAGTGACTAAACCAGAACTTGAATGTCCTGATTCCCAAAGAAGCTTTCATGGCTTGTTCTGTACCTAGAAGCATAAGCATAAGCCTGTAACAGACACTGTGCAGGCAGATGTCAAGCACAAAACCTTATCCCTCAGGATGCATAACAACTAGAGCAGCTGCCACAACGTTTCCACTTGGAATTTAGAACTTAACATTGGAGATCCAAGAGAAACACCCATTCTGTCCTGTCACAAAATTGATTCATTAAAGTTTTTTTTTTTTTTTAATACTGTTACCATTTTCTTGTCTGCCTTGAGCCTAAAAGAATTAATACAAATGGTACAAAATGATCTTGAGAGCACTTGAGGTCAGACTGTCATGGGAAGAAATCTCTCCAAGCAGCTGCATAACTACCTATAATTCACAGCTGGTTCGTGTTGATCAGGTTCTGAAAGGCTGACTCCACATTCTGTTCCTCTTTAGGTAACTACTGTTTGTCAGAAACTTGGACTGGCTCTAATCATATATCACAAATACAGGTTTTGCCCTGAGTGACCATTATTTAGTCTATTGTTTTAGTTCCACTATTTTTTTTTCTGCTGTCCAAATCCACTAGCAACACTATTATCTAAACAAACAATACAGGTTTGATTCATTTAAACATCATATTTGTTGTTCATCAAAGTATTAGAATTTGGCTCGTTTTTTCTATAGTCCTTGTATTGATCGAGCCTGGTAGGGATGAGTTACACCAGCCTCTTTTAGTACGCCTGCCAGGCCTACCTTCCCCTTTGGAGGGACTTCCTACCTATAAGCTATCTCAGCCTGCCTGGCAATTGCTGAGCACCTGATCCAAAATCAGTCCATTGTTAGACTGGCCAGTGGGCTATGCAATAACCTGATGTAAGAACACTGCCTTACAAAAAATGGTGATAGGCTAAACCAATCAGATCCTTTCACTTGAGAAGTTTTTTTTAATAAAATATCAGAAAAAAATCAATTAATATAATGATACGAGGAACAGAAGCCAAAACAGAATTTTACTTAGCACAGTGGTAGAGATTAGAGTTGGGAGCTTTGCTTCCGAAGGTATGGCAGGATAACCTAGTAACTAATAACAACAAGAAGATGATAACTTATTGAGCCCATGCTATGTTCTAGACATAGTAAGAAATTTGCATGCATTATTCCACCTCTATCTTACAACTACCTATGAGGTGGTTTCTCTTGCAATCCCAGTTTGAGAAATCTGAGGCAGAGAGAAATTAAGGAAGTGCATAAAGCCACTCCTTTAGTAAAGATTCTAACCCAGATCTGTTTGATTCTGGAACACCTGCTCCTAACCAGTATCCTGAGTTAGAGCTTGTTTTGTGTCTGGAATGGCATTTCAGGCTTCATACAGAGTTTGAAAAGGGGATCTAACATGTAGGCTCAGGGCTGATTTTGGAGGACGAAGGCCTAGACTTATGTTTTCCAATCTTCTAATTGTCATCCACTCAGGTTTATTTTAATCCCATCTCTGGTGTCTCAGTCTGCATCAGTTTCATCATCATTCTAAACTAATTTTGGCCATGGGAAATGGTGATAATAATAGAAAGAGGAGAGAATATTACAATATGCCAAACTATATGTAAATATCTTCGTCTATGCAATTCAACAAATACTTAGTAAGTGTTATCTATACACATGCTAATGTATACACAGCCTTGTGTGCCTCCCCCCACCCCTCAACTGCTCATCTACTTATTCCATATAACCCAGGATGATACAAAAGTCACAGTGTAGCACAACTATGTGCTATGCTCCTGTCTCTCAATCTCTGTAACTTCTGTCACCACACTGCAACATATCAGAGTTGATGGAAAAATCCGAAATTGTGTATTTATATATGCAGCATGGGAAGATCTGAGTTCTAGTCCCAAGTGCCATTAGCTAGCTGCCTGGCTAAGATCATATTTTCTCTGGACTGTAGTTTCCTCCCTGTAAAACTGGATGATTAAACAAGATAAAATATGCTACTTTTCATTTACTTTTTTTTAACAAAGGGGTAAATTTAATTGACTGTATTTGACCAGATGGAAGTAGGTATACTCTCCAAGTGTGTACTGGTCAGTTTCCAGCACTTAATAAAAGGGTCTACAGACTATTTTACTCATAGTTTTCAAAAATAATTTTTGTGGAATGTTGGGATAAGATCCATTTGTCAAGCAAAATCTCAGACAAATCCATAGGAAGGAAGGAGGGGAAAAAGGAAGGGAGGAAGGAAAGAAGGGAGGGAGGGATAGAGAGAGGAAGGAAGGAAGGAAGGAAGGAAGGAAGGAAGGAAGGAAGGAAGGAAGGAAGGAAGGAAGGAAGGAAGTCTGTTGAAGAGAAGGTAGAGGGGGCCTAGTTATCAGTCCCATCAGATCCTGCCTAGGCCAGGTTTGTGGAAACCTACATTTCCAGGGAACACAGCTTAAAAGCTATGGCATACCAAAAAACAGAGCCCAATTAGCCAAGTCAAATGATACTGTGCATCCACTATGTGTAGAGCAATACACAAGGTGTAGACAAGTAGAAGATATACCCTCTGCTCTCAAGTTGCTTGCAGTCTCCATAAAGAGATCAGCCATAACTTTGGGAATTAACTTAAGAAAACCACAAAGCAAAAAAAAATATATATATATACACATATATATATAATGCATATATATACACATAAAATGCATATATATATATATATATATATATATATATATATATATATATAAAATGTATAAAAAGTAGGCACCTAGGTTCTGAGAAAAGGCACAGTAGAGAACTCAAAGTCCAAGAATATTATTTAACATAATTCAACTTTTTAAAAAAGATTTAGTACAAAACACCTGTTGAGCAAAGCAGATACGGGCAGTAAAGAAGCCAGTAGATTCAGCAGCAGAGGTAGGTCACTGCTGACTTTCTCAGCAGCAGCAGTGGTGGATAGTTGAAGATGAAAGTAATTTATTTTCCTATAGTAGTTATTCAATATACGTATCTTATTCATTTACCATCTGGCTTTACACTATTGAAATGTAGTCTCCATGTGGGCAAGAACCTTGCCAGTTACATTCAGTTCTGTAAAACCTGAGTAGTGCCTGAAATTCTAGGTTCTCAGTAAATATCTGTTGAATGATTGAATGACCATGTATTAAGCTAGGCTTTATAGGATGGAATAGAGGTTACCAAGCAGATATCACACAGATTCTATCCTTGAGAATACACAATCTAATGAGAGACATATATATATTAGTTCACAAGCAACTGTATCACTGCTTTTCAAACTTGAATAGAGTGTGGATCTATTTGAAAAGAAAAAAAAAAGAAAAAAAAAATATATATATGTAAAAAAATACTATCATGTTGGCAAAACATTTTATTAGACTTATTAAGCTGGGGACAGGGCAGGGAGGGTGGGGAGGGGGGAATCAGTGTGGGAAAAAGGAGAAACATCTGTAACAACAATAAATTAATTAAATAAATTTAAAAAATTTATTTCTCAACTATTTATTCTGTTCTGTGGTCTATTATCCTAGGAAACTCAGTACCACACTTGAATGACTATTATTTATATTTTGTTTTAATAATATAGTAAATTATTTTTCAGTGCATTGATTCTCTCACCAACCAATTCTTCTCAGTGAAAATTAGGGGAACTTCATGAAGTTCCTCCAGAATTGGGATTACATTGGATATAGCAGGCAAATATAAACTGACTTACAGATACTATTTTTAGCTAATTTCTTTTGTATTGGAGTATGTATCATTGCTCTACTTATTATAACCCTTTTAATGGTTTATTTGTTAAGTATATTATTGCATTATTATTTTTTCTGTTTAAAAGACAAATCTCATAAAATTTACTATCTTAACTATTTTTATAATATATATTCACATTTTGTACAACAGATCTCTTGAGCTTTTTCATCTTGCAAAACTGAAACTGTACCCATTAAAGAACTCATTAACTTTCAAAAAAAAAAAAGTAGAAACGTAAAACTAGGTATAAACTACATATGCTTCTAACTCCTATACAGCTATAAAACTGAAATTTAAAAATTAAATCCAAACCACACAATCAATAAACTTAAAATTAACATTAATCTAATGTGAGGAATGATAATGTTGTGCTGAAACTAAGCTGCTACTTCTAACATAAAGGACACGGCTATTACTGTGCAAATTATTTTGTGTTAATCATGCCTTGATGTCACTTGGCCTTAGCTGGGTGCAAAGCAGTGAATATGGATTAAATCCACCTCTGTTCTCTTTCCAATAGTCTGTGACATTTAACAGAGTACCACTTGTCTCCAGTGAATCTGTAAACACAAGCCCCAAGTACAGGCCTTCCAGGAAATCATGCAGCAATACTCAGTTATAAAGTGGTTATCCAGCCAGTCTCAAATAGGTTTTAAATTTACTTCTTTTATACTATGATCAAAAGGGAAACACAAAGATGTTTTAAATGTTATAGAAAATGTGTAGCCCTTAGTATATATGCAATTCACCCCCATCCATGTGTCCAGTTCCTCCAGTTTCGTGTGTTCCTGAATCACAGGTAAGAAATACAGGGAGGGAAGAAAATACATTTTAGAATTAGACAAATGGGTTTGAATCCCAGCTCTACCACAGACCAGCTGTGTGACTTTGGACAGGTTACTTAACTTTGATGACATTCAAACTCCCCCCATAAAATGGGAAATAATACCCATCTCATAGGATTAGTATACGAATAAATTAAATTACATATAAAATAATGCCTAGTACATAATACAGTGATACCTCGGTTCTCGAACATAATTCGTTCCAGGAGGACGGTCGAGAACCAAATTGTTCGAGAACCGAAGCAATGAAACCCAATAGGAAATAATGGAAACTGGATTAATTCGTTCCAAGCCCCAGAAAATGCCTATTTACTGGCCTAATTTGTATATACTATGTAGAAAAACATAAGTCTCAACAAGAAATAAAAGTGTACAGTATGTCTAAGGGTTAAATTCAGTGTAAAGCGTGACTCCACAAAGCGTGACTCTCTCTCTGCACTCACACTGATGACGCAAGCAAGGTGCGCTGGGCCGAATGAACGCCATTCGGCTCAACTCGGCTCATCTCGGAAGTTCGAGTTCCAAATATTTGTTCGGATTCCAAGACAAAAGTTTCTCGAATCTCCTGGTCGAATACCGATTTGGTCGAAATCCGAGGCGTTCGAGAACCGAGGTATCACTGTAGTTCATAAATGTGCGTTCACCTCCCTTTCTTCTAGTTCCATCCTCTTTTATAGGTAGGTCTTTTCTATGCCATCACCATTCATGATACATGTATTCTACGAGTATTGATTAAGCATTTTCTATGTACCTGTCGCTGCCATATGTACTGTGGGTACAGCAAAAAAAAGGCCTCTACTTTCATGGAACATAGTCTATGATATATTTGCCCAAAGGGAAGCAATGAGATAAACATTTGAGCCCAGCCAGTGTGGCTCAATGGTTGAGCATCAACCCATGTACGCAAAGGTTGCTGGTTTGATTCCTGGTCAGGGCACATGCCCAGGTTGTGGGCCAAATCCCCACTGGGGGGCATGCAGGAGGTGGCCAATCGATGTTTTCTCTCATCAATGCTTCTAGCTCTCTCTCTCCCTCTCCCTTCCTCTCTGAAATCAATATAAAAAAATGCTAAACAAAAAAACATTCGAGGTGAATATGAAGGAACCATACTGAGCCCCAGGTTCTGAGCTTTGAGGTTAACTACACACTGTCTGGATTTATTTGTTTCCTGCCAGATCAAAGGCCTGAACTATCCTTCTAACCCTTTAGGAACTGTGAGTGGAAACATGGCCAGACACAGGTCGGTAGCTGATCCTCTATAACATGAAAAATCTCAGAAATAGACAATTCATATGTTTTAAATTGCATGACATTCTGACTAGTGTGATGAATTCTCACGCCATTTGCCCAAGACATGAATCATCCCATTGTCCAGTGTACCTACACCAGTCTACTACCCTCCCTACAGTAACTTAGCCATCTGGGCTAGCAGATCAAGTGTTGTGTACTGCAGTGCTTGTGTTCATGTAGCCCCAATTTTACTTAGTAACAGTCCCAAAGTGCAAGAACAGTGCTGCTGGTAAAGTGGCTATACCAAAGAGAAGCTGTGAAGCGCTTCAAGGGAAAAGGTATAAAACAGTATATGTAGGGTTTGGTACTATCTGTGGTTTCAGGCATCCCCTGGGGACTTCCAATGTATCCCCTGCAGATAAGGGGGAACCACTGTAGCAAAGAAAGGGGGCCTTTTATACTAGTGACAGTCCTGAATTTGGAAATTCATGACAAAGTGAGTATAATCTCAAGAGGAAATGCAGAGACTGCTGGGAAGGGAATAAAAAACACTATAAGAAATGAGTAAGAATGGAACTGAACAAACTATGGCAGGTAAAAGGAGTTGACATCCATACAGTACAATGAAAGGAGAGGCTGACCCATCTCCGGGCACAAGACAAGTGCTCAGCAAACGTTTGTTAAACAGATGAAGGAACGCCTGTGACTGTGATCTGTCAGAATGACCCTCCAAAACCGGAACAGAAAAAAAACTAAAAAAGAAACTAAAAGTACCTAGAATAGAAATTGAATAAACAAAAGACTTGAGACAAGTAATAAAAGATTCTTAGAGCTATTGAAAAAAAAAACAGGCTGTAGAGAGGGTAAAAAAAAAAAAAAAAGATTCTAAGCATGTGAAAAAACTCTTTTAGCTAGCATGAAATTTAATTATGAAGAGAATTACTTTATATGGAAATACTTTTTCTAGCATTTTTTAGCAGACTTTGGCTAGCTGACAACAGAGATGGGCCAAATTCATGATGAGGTCATTTTTCTCTGAACCATGATGATCTCTCTGCTCAATTTCACAGGAATATTGAATCACCCACAGCATACAATAATTTTTAAAGGCAATGGGGGAAGAGGTGTTTTCTGATTTTGTGACAGCATTGATCCAATTTCAAAACTGTGAAAATAGATTCTCTACTAAGGACACTGATTCAGTCTCTTATCTATTTGCTGTCTAGTCTGACCCCCTTATTGGGCAGTTTTCTTTGTGTTTAATTGAATAATGAAACCACTGATATTTAGGCTTTTAATGTTTTGGGTGAAGAGAAAGCAGAAACCTTTTTTTGGAAAACTAGATTATAGTAAAAATAAATGACTAACAGAAAGAAAATAAGAGTCTTTTTTTATTTGACAGCTCAATGACTCACAACGTATTCTGGTTGTCCTGGTTGCCCCTTTGCATCCATCCCCCACCTTTCTCTTTCTTGCTCTGCACCCTGGGTTGCTGACTGCTACAGACTAAGCCACTAAGATTTCTTGCCTTTTGGTTTCTGGTTGGGACCAGCTAATGTGAGGCTCTGGCAGAAGACCAGAGAGTAAGAGGAGAGAAAGGTCAGGATATTTATTCCACCAGCCCTCTCCCTGCCAGGCCAAGGATATGGCGAGTGCTTTTCTCTAAGACCACAGCTCCTATCAGGCAACACCTCTCCGACAGCTGAAGCTCCGACTAAATCCAGGTAAAACACTGTCTCTCAGGCCTAAGGGTGTTAATAGCTTCCATTTTTTTATGGTTTCCCTTAATCATGCCTATTTCTGGAAATCATCTTTCCAATAAATTATCTTCTAACCAATTTCTGGGAGCATCATTCATTTCCTGCCAGGACTGACTAATACACAAAATTATTTAACTTGACTAGACAACAAATTGTAGCTAGCACTTATTGAATGCTTTTTATGTGTAGATTCTCTGCTGAGTGTTTTAAATGGATTATTTTCATTTAATTCTCACACATGCAAAAAAAAAAAATGCTGTTGTTGTTGTTAATATTCCTATGGTACCTTACATAATTATTCAGACATATTCACGTCATCCTCCCACTTCCATGGGACAAATGTACTCACGCTGCTGATGCTGGGCTTAGTTATGTGATTTGCTTTGGTCTATAGATAGGAAGGAAGTAACAGTATGACAATTCTGAGCCTAGGTCCTAAGAGGTTCTCACTCTTCTACACCTCCACCAACACCGTGAGCAACACATGCCGAGGTAGTCTCTTAGCCCCCCAGAGGAAGCTTAGAAACATGTGTGCCAGAGCCATCCAGGCAAAAGCAACATGGATCAATTCACCCCTGGAGAGCTAGTGTGAGACCAGGGAAGGCCACCAGCACCTCACAGGAAATCCAAGCCTAGATCACACAATCCCAAGCCAACCAACACATCCATGAGAATGAAAAGATGTCATTTTAAGTCACTGAGTTTTTAGGTGGCTTTATTATGCAGCAATTTTATAGAAATAGAAAACTAAAAAAAGGCCTATTTTATATATAGGTGACCATAGACTCCAAATGGAGCATTCTAACAACCACCACCAAAAAAAATGAGTGCAAGATCAATAAAAAGTCATCTTTGAATAAAAACCAAGCTATAAACTATTGGAGTGCTATTCTGCAGAAAAATCTTACTCCAAGAGAACATTCCCAACTGCATTTAGATGAAACATAAACTCATTACCGTAATATACAAGAGCTCTTCATAACCTGTTCCTTGTTTATACTTTATTTTCAGAATCTGGCAGCCTCCCCGCTCCCGCTCACCACCAGAGCCCCAGAATTATCTTCAGCTGGTTGGGCAGATGACACATACGATTTTCTCTGATTAAAAAGCTCTTCTACCTCTTATCCCCTAACTCCTCCAGCATCATTTTACCCTTATTCCTGCAGGCTGAGTCTGGTGCCCTTGTTCTGTGCTTGCCCATGTGTGGCTCTCGCCCAGCCACTATCGTACCATATTTTATCTGTGCGTTTCTTGAGCACCAGTAATTTGCTTTCTGTGCATCATAGTCCCACCATCTAACATGTTTCCTGGCACATAGCAGGCTCTGAAATGTTCACGAAATCATCTTTGAAAGCTTTAAAGTATCCAGTTGCACTGGGGGAAATAGTGCTTTGGTGGCTAATAGAAAAGGGAACAGGGAGTAAGAGTTTGTCAATCTGAATTCAGCACTATCTAGAAGGAAAGGTACTTTGATTCCTTGTTCCTGAATCAAATAGCCCTAGGGTCGAGAAAGGCAATCCATCAGGCTGCCTTAGATTGAGGTGCATGGTTCTCAAGAATATCTAACCCTTTCTGTTTAATTCTTTGCTTACTAAGTAACCTTGTATTGTCTAAGTTTGTTTCCTGAGTGGAAGTGATATTGGGAGGTGGGGGAAGGAAAATATATTTAAAATAATCAATTTCTTATTCTGGCTGATCACACTTCATAGAAATAGGTTAGCATGAATCTATATCCAGAAGTTAATCTCTCTCAGATGAACTAAAAATTTATTGTAGGATTTCCAATCGTGACCTATAAAAAAGTTCACCAAGGAACTGTGTCTTTACTACAGGAAGCCTGGCCAAAAACAACCAGCAAATGTCTTTGGACATCTCTTTCTCTACAGAACTCTACTTTTTTTTTTTTTTTTTTTTTTTTTTTACAGTGGTAGCAACTGCTAGGGAGGAGAAAAACTAGAAAAATCAGACTGGTAGGATAGCAAACCCAGATGCTGTCCTCCCTGTTGCTAATGGTTACAGGATTAGACTAGATGGGAACTGTAATTAGGCTCTTGGCTTTACATGTGACATGTTTACAGCCATCGTGCTATTCTAGGGCTCTTACATAACATTTATAGCTGATGCTATAATAGGCATTTTTGTGATTCTACTTTCTTCCTCTTCCATCTAAGTAGCTCTGACATAAGTATTCCTTTCCTTTTCCATGTCTGGACCTGAAATGTCCCACTCACATGTGTACACTCTGTAAATACCAGCTTTTCACCTTAACTTCTTTTTTCTAATCCTCGCCCCAAAGATATGTTTTTATAGATTTTTAGAGAGAGAGGAAGGGAGAGAGAGAGAGAAACATCAATGTGTTGCCTCCCACACACACCCTGCCAGGGATCAAACCCACAACCTAGGAATGTGCCCTGACCAGGAATCAAATGCACAACCTTTTGATGTACGAGCTGATGCTCTAACCACAAGTCACCCAGCCAGGACTCCCCTTAACTTCTTAATAAACTCATTTGCCTTCCCTTAATGCTACACTACTTATTTATTCAGTTTATTTCTTTTTAAATATGTTTTTATTGATTTTAGAGAGAGAGGAAGGGTGAGATTGATAGAAACATTGACATGAGAAACATCAATCAGCTGCCTCCTGAATGGCCCCCACTGGGCATTGAGCCTACAACCCAGGCATGTGCCCCAATCAGGAATTGAACCAAGACCTCTCAGTCCATGGGACCACACTTAATCCACTGAGCCAAACTTGCTGGGCTCAGTTTGTTTCTTCATTCATGTATATCAGATGTCAGCAAACTACAGACCATAGACCTAATCTGTCCCACAGCCTGTTTTCACACGGCATATGAACTAAGAGTGGTTTTCACATTTCTAAAGTATTATAAAAATATCAACAAACAAAAACAAAGAAGAATATGCAACAAAGACTGTGGCTACTCACACAGCCTAAAATATTTACTATCTGGCCCACTACAGAAAATGTTTGTCAACCCTTGCTCTATATCAATGTTGTGCATTACAGATCATGAGTCATTACAGACGAGGAAGGCTAATTTATCTAGCCTTTGAAAATGACAGTGATGATGAGGATTAATATTTGTAGTATGTTTACCATTGTACCAATAACTATGCTAAGCACTTTATATAGATTAGAAACACTTTCTGAGGCCAGTTTTACTGCAGCCTTATTTACAGATGTAGAAAGTATAAATACTCTTGCCCATAGCCACACCTGTAAGTAAGTTGTTAAACCCACACAGTTCAAGTAGAGAGTCCATGTATAACACTTCCCAGAATCAACAGAATCAAAACACCTTAAAGTCAATATGTAATCCCCTTTACAATAATCTGACAAAGGATTATCTCGTCTCTGGTTACTCACACTGAGGTGAACTGTTCTATCACTGAACATTCCCAAATTTGAAACTCTCCTACATTTTAATATGAAATCTCAAGATAACTTTCCCTTAGTCTTATTTGTTTCCTTTGGACTACATAGACTAAGTGCACACCCTTTATTATATGCCCTTCAAGTATTTTAAGATACCTCATATCTCACATACAAATTTAGGGCATCTTTTTTTTTTTTTTAAGATTAGAGCTTAAGAGAGAATATTGTGCCTTATGCAGTTTTGTATGAATGAATACATGTATGAATCAAGAATGGATAACACCACAAACTTCTGTCATAAAATAAATAAGGTCTGAGGATCTAATGTATAAAAAGGTAACTATAGTTGATAACACTATATTGTATAATTAACATTTGCTAAGAGAGTGGAACTTAAATATTCTCACTTGAAAAAAATGGTCAATATGTGAGGTGATGAATATGTTCATTAACTCTGGGGGTGCAGGGCACTCTATAACCACACAGAAACTTCATGTCTTTAATATGACCTTTTCTCCTTTCTCTTCTTTTGATTCAAACTGGCTTAGCCAACACCCTGACTCCCCTGCCTCCTTTTCCCTTGCACATCCACTCCCTCAATCATTAAGATCTCAAGACAATGAGGTTTTCTGGTTGGCATCAAATAATCTTAGAAACAAAACTTGGGTCTATTGATCACATAAACAGAGTTTCATTCAAACTAGAGATAACATCTAGGCCTCAGTTGTGTTTCACCTCACAGACCATCTCCTTGCAAAATCAGACGAAGCGATGCAAGACGATGCAATAATCAACTACCCCCTACCCTAGCACCAACCAATCAGTAGTGACCAGCACTCTGACCCCCTTAGTCCCCTACATAGCCCCTAGAAGCCATCTGGGAGCTAGGAGAGCACAAACAAGCTCACCTGTGATGCTGGGCATGGTGCCATTTCCTCAACTAATAACCCAACCCTCTACTTTCTTTGCTGCAAACTCCTGCTCACAGTAAGATCTTCCTGGGCTTTGATGTGTGTGAGCAAAGGGACCCCTTTATTCTGGTAAAAATCCCATAACACATACAAATGTCAATTCATCACATTTTACACTTTAACTATCTTACAATTTTATTGTCAATTATCCTTCAATAAAGAAAAAATAATGGATAATGCCCTATCTAGTGATAATACATTTTAAACTAATCCATATGATTTAGGCAGCTCATATGAAACCTATATAAGAAAATCCTAAAGATGAGATCTCCTGGCTTTGTAAAACCTATAAGTTTCACTCATAAATGATATTTAACATTCTTACCGGTGATATAAATATTCAATTTGATACTGGCCATTGTTTTAATGGAGATAGGGTTCATTTATGCTCTTAGCATGAAAAGATTCCCAAATTTCTAAGTTCCCAGGTCCCAAAGTTGCAGTTTGACTCTGATAAACAGAACTTGACCAGAAAAAAAAATCCAAAGTAGATTTCTCTCTAGCCACTTTTTTTAAATATGCTTTCACTCACTTAGGAGCTTGAAAAATCAAATATTCTAGAGTCAAAAAAAAAAATTACTCAAGATCTATGAACCCTTTAGAAATTGTTTTTTGGCTCTGCAGCCTGACACCCACCTCATCTTATTTTCCATAGAGCAAGAAGCTTTTATATACAATTTATAAATGTGACTTGGAAAGTAAAACATTAGAAAAATGTTTAGAAATGTTTAATCTTTTTAAATTCCCTCAAATCCTTTAAGATCTCATGCTCTACTGACTGAGCTAGCCAGGTTACCCTCAAATCCTTCAGGGTCACAGACAAGAAAAAGCTGAAGAAATTTATCATCACAAAACCAGTATTATATGAAATGTTAAAGGGTCTTCTTTAAGAGAAAGGGGGGGAAAAAAGATAAAAAGTTGAACAATAAAAATGGCAATAAATACATATCAACAATTAAATCTAAATAAATAAATAAATAAATGGACAAGCAGAACAGCAACAGACTCATAGAAACAGAGAATATTTTGACAGTTGCCAGATGGGAGGTGTATTGGGGGGATGGGTAAAGAAAGTAAAGGGTAAAGGGATTAAGAAGTACAAATTGGTTGTTAGAAAATAGTCATGGGGATGTAAAGTACAGCATACGTAATATACTCAATAATACTGTAAAAACTATGTATGGAGTCAGATGGGTGTAAGATTTATGGGATGATCACTTAGCAAGTTATATAATGTCTAGTCACTGAGGCATACAGCTAAAACTAATATAGTAATGCATGTCAACTGTAATTGAAAAATAAAAATTATTTAAAAATTTTTTAAAAAATTTTTTCAGGATCAAAGCACTCTTTAGAAACTGTCAGAGTGTGCTAACCATCACCCAAACCCTCTGGCCACAAACCAGCCATGATTTTCAGATTCCTTGCATTCAAATTATTACTGGGTTCTGCTTGTGGGGTGGGGACAGAAATCATAGGTGTCACACTCAGGCCTGGCCAGTAGAAACTTTTCGTAAGAGATCCATCCAGTTCCTCATGTACTCTTTTTGCTGGTTAGAATATAAATGATTCAGCAAATGACCTAGACAGCATCTAGCCCATCCCACACTCTATTGAAGACCACAGTGGCAATGCCAAATGATGAAAGAAGCCTAAGTGAGGTTCATAGATAGATGATAGATAGATAGATAGATAGATAGATAGATAGATAGATAGATAGATAGATAGAATATAAACAGTTTTATTTTATATGTTTCAAACTATAAATTTGTTGGTTAATTTTATTAATTTATTTATTTATATACATTTATCTTTATTGCTGACAGTACTGTTTTTGAGTCACTGCTGGAGGGAAAGCCACCTGACCATGTACATCATCTACATTAGACTTTGATGTAAACAAGAAACAAATATTTATTCTGTAAAGCCCATGAAGTTCTGAGGTTTATCTGTTATAGCAGTGAGTGTTAATGAGTATAAGAATAGATTGACTCATACAATTTCCCAACAATGAAAAGACCTCCAAATTTCTTCATGGACATTTAAGTAGAATGAAGGACTAAAAAATATAGCATAGTCTATATCAAATAGCTAGGGTGTTTACAGTGTTTTTCATGCCAAAGCATCCCAACAGGGGTGCTACATTGATATTATGTACAAAATAATCTTTATAAAAGCCATCAAATATCTAACATTTGAATGTGAATGACTCTGTTGACTCATCACTGCAAACTGCAGCATCTTTGAAACTAAAAGAATTCACTTCCTGATTGTTGTTCTTGGTACAGGTCTGTTGATAGGCCTTTTTTATAATATTCTGCAGCTAAAAATTATTGAACATAACTATGATATTACTGAAATAGTACCTTTCTCTGAATATATGACCTCAATTGCAAAACTCCCTGGGCCTCTACAAAGTAATTTAAAAATCAATACAATTCCTGAAAAACTTAAATAACACGATTAACTCCCTCTGGGTTAAAAATTTCAATAGCAAAAGTTATATATATGGATAAACTTTATAGAAAACTTAAGAAATGGCCCAAAAGAGATAAAAACTAAAGACAAACTGGGTTGTTTCTAGATTTAAGTGGCCTGGTGTTGTTATCATTTCTTTATTCAAGAAACATTTATTGAAAACAAACATTGTGCCAGGCTCTGTGATAAGCAATATGAGGGCTATAAAAATGGCTCCTGGTTTCTAGGATTGTATAAAAGATAAAAACATAAACAAAGTAACTGATCTCTTTCTTTCAGGATTCTGAAGTCTAAAATATTTGTGCAGGACATGATAGAAAAATAAAGAAAACCCTAAAGTCACTGCTAATAAAGCATCTTTTGGAAATGACAATAAATTGTGGATAGAAATTATGTGCCAGTGTAACAGTAAAATACTTCCTCTCTCCGACTCTGTCTTAATTCTAGTCTGCATTTCTCCCAAGGCCCTCAGGAGAATAGCTCCTGCTATTGATACTTATTAATGAAATTCTGCTTGAGGCTTGAGCTTTTGACAAAGATTTGCAGGAGTCTCAAAATTGGGCTCAGACCACCAGGGGTCAACAGACCTAGGAATAAAAATATTTAGAGATTTCACACACTCTTCCATGGATCCCTGTCGGAGCCTAGGTGTTACATACCCCTTGTCCCGCCCATCCTCCCTTCCCTTGACATAAAAGCAGCCTGAATTCATGGCTTTCTTAAAATAAATTTGAGGAAGCTGTAAGGCTCCCCATCTTCTCAAGCTGCTGCCTTCTTGATCAACAGACCTTCCCTTAATCCAAATTCTGATGTTTTGAATATTAGCCTTTGAAGCACCAGGCAGACAAACCTTGAACTAGTAACAATAGAAAGAAGAGAATAACAGGTGACCTATGAAAAGATTTAACAATAGAAAGAATCAGAATGAAAGAACCAGAATGAAATTTGTCAAATTTCAAATAATGGTATGTCTTAGCTCAGGTCCCCTACAAAGCAGAGCTTGAGGCAAATTAAACCTTTCTTTTAGAAGGTAGAAGCCCTTTTTTATTTAGGAGGAGCAGTGAGGAGAAGAAAATAGGGAGAAGGGAGCAAAGAAACCTGCAAAGCAAGGCAGTGCAATGTGTAATTACACCAGCTTCGTGAAAAGCCATGAAGAGCCGCCACAGGTCTCTCAGCACAATATTTGTTTGCAAGCCTTACAAGGAGAAATTATTCCATGGAGCAGTTCAGGGAGGGGAGAGTGTCTACCTGGGACTGCATCCCCATCTCCCACTTCCCTTTCACACAGAGCTAACTGCCCTATACACTGTGCCATTCAGTTCCCACTGGCTACTTCAGAGACCAGATCCTAAATCCCGTGTGTCATTTCATCTAGACCTGCGGTACACGGGATTGGAACAGAAGCTTATGAACATGTGGGCCTGGGGCTCCAACCTTTTAGGGCTGGTGTGAGGATTTGAGGCACGTATAAAGTGTCTGTCATAATAAGCACGCAAAAATATTAAGACTTTCTGTCTGGGAAAGACCAGGGAGTTAGAATAACATCACTGTCAATAAACCTAGTCCCTGTCACAATCCTCACTGAGCTCCCAGCTTCCCCAAATGCTGTCCACTGCCCTAAGATATGTCCCACAGTAGCACTATTGATTCTGTCAACGCTGCTAGCTTCTTCTATCTTAGCATTTTCCAAGTCTTTCCCCATCGAATCCTGTCTTACCATCCCATCTGCCTCACAGCATCTTCAGTAAGGTTGGCAAACAACCAGTCCAGCTGTGATGACTCCCTGGACACAACTGCTTCTGAGAGTGCATCATAAAAGGCTCCACTCTGTTGAACATTAGGAATGAGGTGAGCAGGAGAACTCAGCGGTGCCATGGCCCTGAAGTCTCAACCTGGGGTACAATAGTCACTATATTCCAGGATTGCTACACAGGTACCACCCTGGTACAGGCACAGCCTCCAACACAGGGATCAACAGTGAGCACTGTGCATCAGGTCACAGCAAAGGAAATGTCAGCATCTCAACCCAAGCTGGGAACAGACACCTCTTAAAGCAGTGCTCATTTCTTCAGAACCAAAATTGCCTACCTGAGATGCTTGCTCTTCAGTGGTTTTATTAGGGTGCCAATCCTCTAAGACTCAGTCCACAGAGAGGTAAAGTCACTTTGTCTATTTCCTCCAGGTGGCTCTGCAGGATACTTGAAAACAGCCCCCCATCTTCCCCGATCAGAAGAGTGGTGTCAGATTTTGAAAAACATGGACTGATAAAATGTTACCCAGTCACAGAGTGGAAGGAGGTGCTCCTGCTTCTCTTCAACCCAGAGCCCACCTGACCTCTTTGTCAGTGCCCAGCTATGTCTCTTCACTCTCCAAGGAAGATTGGGCCCCAATTCATAGAAGAAAAAATTAAATAAAGGAAAAATTACTGTTCATCACTTATTAGCTAACATCGAGCTAGTAGAAAAGTATATACTTGTTAAGTCTGTGAATCCAGTAGATATGTCTACAAATAGATCAAAATAACTTATTATTTATCAGATAGTTTCTTTTTTTTTTTTATTTATCCTCACCCGAGGACATTTTTCCATTTTTTGTTCAGATGGAGTGGGAGGGAGAGAGAGGGCGGGAGAGAGAGAGAGAGAGAGAGAGAGAGAGAGAGAGAGAAACATCGACGTGAAGGGACACATCGAGTGGCTGCCACCCGCACAACTAACCAGGGCCGGGGACAAACTGCAACCGAGGTACGTGCCCTTAGCGGGAACCGAACCCGGGTCTCTCTGTACCGCAGGCCGACGCTCCAACCACTGAGCCAAACCGGCCAGGGCTCAGATAGTTTCTTAATAGCTGAGTCTTTGTTATAAAATAGTTATTATCAACTTCACTAGTAAGTTAATGTTACTTCTATTTGTAAATAGTTCTTCAAAAACTAGAAGAACTGAATTCTACAATCTAAGCGCTAATTTAAGCTATACTACTTTCAGTTGTTTGGGTCCGAGGTGATAATAATTGTAATACTTATATTTTGAAATTTCTGGTACTCCTACCAGGCAGGAACAAATTTTGGGATTGAAACGTTACCTGGAAACCTCAAAGTGGCATAATTATGGGGCAGTGTGGGTGTACAGGCAGCAGAAAGGACGAAGAATAAGTGAAAATTATAGATAATTTAACAGAATAAGGAAGAAAAAATATTTCTTCTGCCTCTGCCTATCTGCTGCTTTAAGCCAATGCCTCTGCCATGCAAAAATTAAAGGGGACATGGACAGGAATTTGGACAAAGTGACCAGAATGAACTCAGCTCTGTCTATATAGAGGACTTCCTTACTACATTCACATGAGAAATATAAAATCTGCTGTGCCAGGAAAACAAACAAACAAATAATACAGGTAGAATACAACTGGGTTTTATTGTTTTATTTTTCGAAAGTGATTTTTCTTTGCCAGGGACTATACAAGATACAGAGCATAAAATGATAAACAAAAGTAAGCATAGTTGTCACCTTTCCAAAACCCACTGTCTCATAGGGGAAACAAAAGTAATCAAATACACATATAATAATCAAATACAAATACAGTTGTCCCCCTTACCTGTGGTTTCACTTTCCACAGTTTCAGTTACCCATGGTCAACCTTGGTCTAAAAATATTAAATAAAAAATTCCAGAAATAATTATTTGTAGGTTTTAAATCACATCCCATTCTGAATGGTGTGAAATCTCACCCCATCATGCTTCACCATGCCAGGTATATGAACCATCCCATTAGCCAAGCTGTATACACTACCCACCTGTTAGTCACCCAGTAGCTGTTATCTTGGTTACCAGCTTGACTGCAATTCATATATGCCAAAGAGAAGCTGTTCTTTTTTAAGTGAAAGGTGAGTACAGTACCATAAGATATTTTGGGAGACAGAGAGACCACATTCACATAACTTTTATGATAGTAAATTGATATAGTTGTTCTATTTTGTTATTAGTTATTGTTAATCACTTACTGTGGCTAATTTATAAGGTTAACTTTATTATAGGTATATATGTATAGGAAAAACATAATCTGTATATAGGGTTCAGCACTATCTGCAGTTTTAGGCTTTCACTGGGGGGTCTTGGAACGTATCCCCGGTGGATACAGGGCAGGACTCCTATAACTAAATGAAGACAGTGCAATGTAGAAAATATAAAATACAACACAACTAGGAAATGATGACCTCTTCTGGGATATCGGGGAAGGCTTCCCTGTTCCCTGACGAGATCCAAAGAATGAATATTAATTATCAAGGTAAATGATTGCAAGATGAGGGGAGTGAGTACAGAGGAATTATATTCCAGGCGAGGGAAATAGCATGTGCAAAGGCTCTGAAGGAGGAAGAAACAGGGTTTGTTTGAGAGCCTGAAAGGCCAGCAGCCTAACAGCAAGTTAAAAGAGCAGGTGGTAGCCTGGCCAGTGTGGCTCAGTGGTGGAGTGCTGACCCATGCACCAAGAGGTCACCAGTTCGATTCCTGGTTGGGACATATGCCCAAGTTGTGGGACTGATCCCCAGTGGGGGGCATGCAGGAAGCAGCCAATCGGTGTTCTCTGCCATCAATGTTTCTATCTCTCTCTAAAATCAATAAAGGAAAAAAAATTTTTTTAAAGAAGAGCAGGTGGCAGAGCTGCAGAAGTACAAGGAGCTGCATTCTGGTATTTATTGTGAAATAGTATAAAGTGAATGAAAGGGTTCAGTAGTAATTCTTCATTCTAACTACAACTCACTAAGCAAACAACACTCCACCTTCTCTGCCTTTGAATTATAGGTACTATAAAAAGCTAACAAGGATCACTATCCACAAAACTTCTAAAATAAATCACAGGAGACCCAAGTCAGGAGGTAGAAGGGATACTAGCTTTGAAGGAAGCCTAGTCATACAGTTTTATGCCCCCACCCCCTGGCCCCAATATTTGTTTCTTCAGTATGTAGTAGGCCCTGGATTAAAAGAAAACGAATGGAGGAGAATTTGAGGACCTGCTCTCAAGGACTTGGCTTGGTGGTAAAGATAGGCTCTCAATCAAAGATAATATTGTGAGTGCTAAAATAGTGGTATATGCTGCATGCTATGAGAATATAGTCTTTTCTCCTTCCTCTTTTTCCTTCCTGCAGGGGAAGGACTGCACATTTAGGAAACTCTCATTCACCTCTCAATATTTATAGGCACTCAACAAAGAACCAAGTAAATATATAATAGTGGAAGAACAGTTTAAGTGAATATTAATAACCTACCAGTTTTTTTTAATTTTATAGTTTTATGATCAGCTATATATAATAAGTCAGCATACTGACATCCCTAAATGATTACTGAATCAGAGAACTATTTCTTTCCCTGCTAAATAAAGTCCTGGTAGACTAAAAGCCTAACGCAGTTTTCCAAGGTAGCCTAATCAATCCCCAAAAATTATAGTTTGAGAACTTAAGGCTTCTAAGATTCATTTTAAAAAAAACCATAATCAAGCACCAGAAACCCAGTAGACTTGTGATATGAATACTTCATAACACTAATGAATAGGGGAAGGATGGAAGCACAGTCTGGATACATTAGAATAACGGCACAAAAGAAATCAGGAGGCCTTACCTTGGCCAAGTTCTCATCTTTCATCATCTTTTAGCTGATACAATGTTTCCTGAAAGGCTTTGTAGCCTATACATGGTTGAAATACAAGGAGACAGAAAAGGGGGATACATATGAATTAAACTGGACTAGAAAAGATTAGAGAAGGAGGAATTTTGGCAGAAAGCAAGTAGAAGGAAAATAATTTCATGATTCAGAAGGTAAGGGGAGGCCCTAAAACCACATGAAATTGAACATTGTTGCAGCACCTTCACCTCCCACCTCCTCCTTCTCTCCTACTTCCTCCCTACCCACCACCCCTCCTGGCCACCCTCTAAATACTCTGGCCAAATAGGCACACTGCTGAGGTTAGGAATGCATGACAACTATGGGTTCAAGACACTAGTTTATCACTGTAAGCAAATGATTACATAATCATTTGCCACTGTGGATTTTACCCACAAATCAGTTGTCGCTAACAAGGGCAGCACAAGCTAAGTCCCACTACAACATGCATGGACCTTGAGAATACTATACTAAGTGAAATGAGTCAGCCAGAGAAAACAAAGAACCATATGATTTCACTCATATGTGAGATATAAAACTGAAATTAGTGGACAAAGACAACCATGTGGTGGTTACCAGAGAAAAGGGGGGTAGCTAAGAAATGGTGACAGAAGATGGTTTGACTTTAAGTGGTGGGCACACAGATCTTGTATCATAGAAATGTACACTTGAAATGTGTATGATCCTATTAACCAGTATCACCCCAATAAATATAATGAAATGTTTTTACAGGTTTTTTAATTTATTTTTTCAGAGAAAGGAAGCGGGGGGGAGAGAGAGAGAGAGAAACATTGATGTGAGAGAAAAACATCAATTGTCTGCTTCCTGCATGACCCCTGATAGAGATCAACCCAAAACCCGGGCCGTGCCCTGACCAGGAATCGAACCGGGACCTCTCAGTCCATGGGACGACGCTCAATTCACTGAACCACACCAGCTGGGCTAATAAAATTTTATATATATATATATATATTTTAGAGCTGGAAGACTCCTTTATTTTTTTTATTTTTTTAAATTTATTTTTGTTGTTGTTGTTACAGATGTTTCTCCTTTTTTACCCCATTGGCACCCCCATCCCCATCCTCCCCGCCTAGTCCCCGGCTTTGTTGTCCATGTCCATTGGTTATGCATACATGCATATAAGTTCTGTGGTTTATCTCTTCCCACTCCCCCACCCCCTCTAAGCCCCACTACAATCTAGATGACAGTAAGTTAAATAAGGAACATCTCAAATGATTAATTACATTTTGATTTTTAAATTTAAAAATTTTGTCTTTCACATTACTCTATCTGTTACTTAACGGTCTATTGCTTTTTATACAACCCTACTCCAGGGTAATACATGGCTAAGCAATTTCTTTAAGTCTCAAAAAAAACCACATTACATGTTATTTCTTCGCTGTCCCAAACCACAAAGGTTTATAACCTCAAAGTGTAATGAAAAAAAATTTGAGAATGTTTTAAATCTTTCCTTTTCCAAAAAATAAGTTGGAAATAGCAATTTCTTTTCCATAACCATCTGAAACTGTTAATATTGAAGTTTAACAATAGTGAACTTGGAGAATATTCTTATGGGCCATTAAGTTTATGAAGTGGTCTAATAAATAATTCATTCCTTCATTGTGGTTTTCCACTACTTATAATAGTACAAATATTTATTCAATAATTCTGGGAGTCTTGTTATATAAATGTTTTTATCAGGGCTACATGATACAATCTATTTAAACACTGTCCTCCATACCTTAAAGAAAAGCCTCTCAAGGTGCAGTTTCAGCAATTTGTGTTGAATTATGAAGTTTGTGTTGTAAAAAGAGATCATCTGTAAAGTGCTGTAGAAAAGTAGAGCCCAGAATCTGCGTGGTTTGGAAATTATTAAGGAAGAAGTAACCATCCTGCCAAGAGAGTTCACAGAGGCACCACCCACAGAGAACATCCCAAGGGCATTAAATAACATATTCAACGCAGTTTAACCATATTTGCACTCCCTAGCTCTCAAGGAGTTATAATCTTAAAATACTGTGTTCTTGCCCTGGCAGGTTTGGCTCAGCAGTTGGAGCGACAGCCCACAGATCAAAGAATCTCGGCTTCAATTCTGGTCAAGGGCACGTACCTCGGTTGCAGTTTGATCCCAGTCCCTGGTCAGGGTTGTGCAGGAGGCAACCAATCAATATGTCTCTCTCACATCAATGTTTCTCTCTATATCTCTCTCTCTTTCTCTCCCTCCCTCTCACTCTATCTTAAAGTAGATGGAAAAATATCCTCGGGTGAGGATTTAAAAAAATAAAATACTGTGTTCTTTGATGACCTTCTCAACTATAGCTTGAACCCTAGGGAGTCTACACCATCCATTTGGTTCATTTATATATAGTTGTGATTTTAAATCACTGCTAAGTCAAAGTTCATAGCCTGGTGATCATAGTTGTGGGCGGGGGGGAGCATCATTTTGGATACATAATCAGTCTCATTCCTTTATATCAACAAAAGATCATGACCCTGATGCAGGTAGGCAACAGTTTTAAATAATATTCTGAGAACTTCTCATGTGTTTTAGAGATGCCTAAACAAAGAAGCCATGTACTACCAGCACATGCCACCTTACGGAGGGCCTCCTCAACGTCATCTGCAGACATCTCACCATTGACCAAGACATCTGTCAAAGAGCACAAAAAATAAGGATTTATAGGAGCGTGAGCATTGCTTGGACAGAAAGGTCCTCTGAATTCATGTAGTACAGCTGCCATATTTTATAAATAAAACTGAAGTTCAGAGAAAATTAATGGCTTGCCTTAATTTCCAGAGCCTATAAGTATCAGACCTGAGAATTCAGGTCCATTTTACTCCTGATGCAACATTTTTACTTCTGTTGGATGTAGACTCTCAATAGGAAAAATACATTTAATTATTGAAAAAAGCTTATTGAGAAGTGCAGGGATTATAGCAGTGAATGGGAAAAAAAGAATAGACAAAGTCCCTATTCTACTGGAATTTACATTTAAGTGTAAGGGGGAAAATACAACAATTATATAAACAAAATAAATATATGATATATGTCAAGTGGTAATGAGAGCTCTGGAGAAAAGTAAAGCATAATAAAGACAGAAAAGATATTATTTTACATCAAGTGGTCAGCAATGTGATAAAACCTAGGCAGACACCTAAAGAGAGGGATGAAGTAAGCCATGTAATTATTCAGAGGTCAAGTATTCCAGGAAAAGAGAACAGAAAGTGAAAACGTTTTAGGACAGGAATACACTGGGCATGTTGAAGAATTAGCAAGAAAGCCAGAGAGGCTGGGGCACAGTCAACAAAGGTAAGTTATGACAGAAGGTAATATTGGGAACATAGTGGTAGGCATGTTATTTAGGCCTTTGGCTTTTTCTTTTTTTCTTTTTTTTTCCAGAGACAGTAATGTCACTGGAAGATTTCAGGTAGAAAAATGTCATGCTACAACTTCCATTTTAAAGTGTCCCTCTGGCTACTGTTACTGAACATTCAAGGCAAGAGATGACTGTGGCTTGGATTAGGATAATAATGGTCAAGGTAATGAAAAATTGTTGGGTACATTTTGAAACCAGGAGGCAAGATGGACTAAATGAAGGCTCTGAGTAAAAAATAATCAGTTATTTTAGCCTGAGCAATTGTAAGAATGAGTTGCTATTTATCAAAATGGAGAAGGTAGGAGACGCCGGCTTGGAGAAGAGCCTGAAGGGTCCACTGGATGTGATAGATTTTAGATGCTTGCTAGATAGCCTAACTAAATACTGGGTAGTGTTTGGTCTTATGAGTCTAGAGTTCAAAGGAAAATCATGTTAGAGATATGCTTAGAAGTTGGAATTATATAGATATATTTAAGGCACAGGACTGAAAAACTAATCCAGGGAGTATGTACACACAGAAAAGAGAATGATAGGGTACAAAAGGGAAGGAATGAGCAAGACTAGAGGCTGAGTCCTGGGACACCCCAATATTAGACATTAAGGAAAACAAAAGGAGGATGTAACTGAGATGACTAAGAAGAAACAGCTAGTCAAGTAGAGGAAAATCAAAAAGCTATAATATCCCGGAAGCTGCATAAAGTGTTTTGAGGAGGAGAAAAAGACCAACTATGTCAAAGACTGCTGATCAGTAAGATGAAGACTGGAGGAGATCAATGTGTGGTCACGGTCAACGGAAACAGGATCCTGGCAGGACAGGTTAGTGGAATGTGTAGGCCAGAAGAGTGAGTTCAAGAGGATTAGAAGAGGAGCGATATAGGCAGTGAGTGCATAGAATCTCTGTCATGAGTTTGAGTAAAGAGGAGCAGAGAAACAGGCAATAGTGAGAGAAGAAAAGGAATTGAAGGAGGTATTATAGTGTCAAGATGATAAAAATTAACCAAGAGCCCTGGCCGGTTTGGCTCAGCGGTTAGAGCATCGGCCTGCGGTCTGGAAAGACCCGGGTTCGGTTCCCGCTAAGGGCACGTACTTCGGTTGCAGTTTGTCCCCGGCCCTGGTTGGTCGTGTGGGTGGCAGCCACTCGATGTGTCCCTTCACGTCGATGTTTCTCTCTCTCTCCCTTCCTCTCTCTCCCTCCCACTCTATCTGTACAAAAAGTGGAAAAATATCCTCGGGTGAGGATAAAAAAAAAAAAAAAAAAAAATTAACCAAGAAAAGTATGGCAGCAGTTCTCTATCTTCTAGTTCATCATATTTTATTACATTCAATAAGATGCTTCCCCACTCCACTCTGTGCCCACTCCCCAAACCCTGTCATCACGCAGAACTGTTCCACTGTGTCATAAACAAATAGACACCACCCTCTGGTCACAATATCCTATTCCTACCACATCTGCACTTTGACTCCACAGGCACCCCCAGTGTATGATTCCTCTACTTCACTGCTGCCCATAAGCCTTTTCTGTAGTAATTTTCCTCCCCATCCAGCTTTTATTCCTCAGTCCATCACGTCACTCTCTTGGTTATAATATCCTAAACTCTTTTCCCCCATTTTCATTCCATCAAGTGCAGAAAATCTCCAGTCCTGGATGAAAATTATTTGCCTAACCTATAGCAGTATCTTGGTCACTGAACACAGTGAAAGTAAAATCACACAACAGGAAATATTTCCATTATTGTAAATGAGTGATTAGCAGCCTCAGATGGGGCTTCAATAACTGGTAAAGTTTTCTATTCAGATATTTTCCCACTTTCCACAACGTAAATTTTCAAAAATGTCCACTCTTCAATTCGTTAACAACAAATAAACAAAGAATGAAAATTAAAACCCAGCTTATGGGAGAACATCATTGCCAATGATATATCAGAAATGGGATTAATTTCCAATATATATAGAATGCTCATACAGCTCAACCAAAGGAAGACAAAGAACCCAATTAAAAAATGGGCAGAGGAGCTTAATAGACACCTCTCCAAACAGGACATACAGATGGCCAAGAGACATATGAAGAAATGCTCAACATCATTAATCATCAGAGAGATGCAAATTAAAACAACAATGAGGTATCACCTCACACCTGTCAGAATGGCCACCATCAACAAATCATCAAACAACAAGTGTTGGCGAGGGTATGGAGAATAGGAGACTCTAGTACACTGCTGGTGGGAATGCAGACTGGTGCAGCCACTATGGAAAACAATATGGTGTTACCTCAAAAAATTAAAAATTGAACTTCCATTTGACCCAGTGATCCCGCTTCTAAGAATATACCCTAAAAAGCCTGAAACACCAATCAGGAAGAATATATGTACCCCCATATTCATAGCACCACTATTTACAATAGCTAAGATCTGGAAACAGCCCAAGTGTCCATCAGTAAATGAATGGATAAAAAAGCAGTGGTACATATACACAATAGAGTACTATGCAGCTGTAAAAAAGAAAGATCTCTTATCCTATGAGACGACATGGAGGGACCTGGAAAGTATTATCCTAAGTGAAATAAGTCAAGCAGAAAAAGACAAATACCACATGATCTCACTTATATACGAAATATAATGAACATAACAGTCTGAGGAATACGGTAGACCCAGAAACATGGAAGTAGGGCACAGACTGACATCCCTCAGAAGAGGGGGTGGGGGATGGGAAGAGATAAACCACAGAACTCATATGCATGTATGTATAACCAATGGGCATGGACAACAAAGCCGGGTCGGGGGGCGGGGGGGATGGGGAGGGAGGGTGCCAATGGGATAAAAAAGGAGAAACATCTGTAACAAAAAAAATTTAAAAAAAATAAAAAACAAAACAAAACAGCTTAACCTTTCTTATATTAGTAAAATAGTAAATGGCTTTGCCAACAAAAACAAAAATCCTATTCTCCTCCACCAGTTTCCCACATCCATGAATATCTCCACTGATCACTAATTTGCTCAATCAGAGACTGATATGTCATCTTTAAGTCCCCACTCTCTGTTACCTCCCGATTCCAATCAATTACAAATCTATAGATTCTATATAATATAATCAAAACCCCTTGATTTGTACATTTCTTCTCATTCCCACTGTCACTCACTAAATCTAAGGATCCAACATCCTGCATCTGCACTCCTGAGCCTTGGCTTCCTCTTTCTATACCCTAGACAGAATAATCTTTTAACAGTATAAGTCAGCTCATGACACACACAATTCCCCTTGATTTAACCTTTCAATGACTGTCCATTACATTTAAAACAGAATTCTTAATATGGCCTATAAGGTCTCCAATAATTTGTTTACTTTTACCTCACCTGCCACTATCCCCCTTTCTTCTGCATCATATTGAGCTTCTGCGGGTAACTGGAGGAAACCTCTCTCTCTCTCTTGTCTCCAGGCCTTTAACCCCATATTAGCATTCTACCCTCTCCCCACCATCACCATCATTAACTGTCTCCTAAAATAAATCAGCTGAAACATCAACTCCAAAGGATTCCTTTCCTAACTAGGCAAAATAGGTTAACACCTGTACTTCCCTTCAAAGTTTTTGACGCACACACAGCTATTTTTTAAATGTCTGCCTACCTTACCTGCTAAGATCCATGGGGCTCACTTTATATTCCTATCACCACTATATTCCTAACTCTTACTACATAGTATTTACACTATGAATTGAATTTAATACCTATTTTACCTTCAATGTTTTTATCCAAAACCGAGGAAAGAGTGAAATCATCTTAAGATCTGATTATTGATACCTATCATCGGTAAACTTTCAGAACGTCATCTCCATTTACTGGAAAAAAAAAAAATGACAGTAAAAATCTAGATTTTTCTAAAAATTGTTTTATCTTTAGTAATTGCTGACATACTTCAAAAGTGCTGCCTAAAGGGAAAAGCTACATGGGGAGCTTTGTTTACTGTATTTCTGATGAATACAAGACAAAAAGAAACAATCTGTAAGAGACTGAAAAACGGTATACCTGAAGAAGGAAAAAAGAAAGGCCAATTTCTTCCTTCGATATATTTTACTCATATTCCTACATATAAATTCTTCCATCTGGTGGTTTTTAACAACATACAAGTGATTATTAACATTTTCCATGTATACCGAATATTGCTACACTTAAAATGAATCATTTGGACATGTAAGAATTATAATACATTAGTTGTTTATTAAGACATGGTGCCTGTCTGCATTAAATTTTGAAAGATTAAAAAAAACAAAAACACTCAGCTATAAAAATACACCCATAGAGATGGCACTCACTTCACATTGTACAAGCTTAGAGGTTCAGTTTTCTGAAGGTCTGAACCTGACTCTTTAGTGTGGTTGCCATGGCCTGTGGACATGTGGCCCAGGTTTCAATAAGGAGGCCACAAAACATTTTCCTGAAAACACCAATATCCCAAAAATGTGAATAGATGGCCCATCAAAAAAAGAGTTCCCTGCCCTGGCTGGTGTGGCTCAGTAGTTGGAGCATCGGCCCTCAGCCCAAAGGGTCACAGGTTCAATTCCCGGTCAAGGGCACATACCTGGGTTGCAGGTTTGATCCATGGTCCCAGTCAGGTTGTGTGTGGGGAGCAACCAATCGATCTGATCTGTATCTCTCACATCGATGTCTGTGTGTGTGTGTGTGTGTGTGTGTGTGTGTGTGTGTGTCTTTCTCTCTCTCTTCCTTCCATGCCCTAAAAATCAATGAAAAAATACTCTTGGGTGAGGATTAAAAACAAGAAAAAGAGTTTCTTGGTCAAAAAATATTTTTTAAGCCCTGGCCGGTTTGGCTCAGCGGTTAGAGTGCTGGCCTGCAGACCAGAGAGACCCGGTTCAGTTCCCACTAGGGGCACGTACCAAAAAAAAAAAAATATATATATATATATATATATATATTTTTTAAGAAATCCATAATATACATACCTCTTGGAGAATAATGATGCATATTCACTTTTAGGGATTTAAAACATTTTAACCTTATTGAACCCACTGTTTCGCAGATATATTTAAGGATGAATCAACTTTCCTCACAGACCACCTACTAAGATCTCATAAGACACTAGTATTCATCCATAGGTCTTAAAAAATGCTGGCTTCAACTGTAGCCATGATCTGCCTAGTATGACACATAAACTTATTCACATTGTTTCTTAAAATATGCAATTATTATAAAAGGCAAAAATATAGCTCTTTGCTAAATCAACTGAAGTAAAACTTGAGTAGTTGAATAAGATTAGAGAAAAGGCCTAAAGGCTAAAACACTCAAGTGAATAAGCTACATTAGCCCAAACTATAATTCTCAGCTTCATATATCCTGGATTTTATTTCCAAAGATATTAAAATATATCTATGTCACCCTGAATTCTTCTCTTGGAGATATTCCAACTTTGATCTGTTGAGCAGACCTCTAGGTAATTATTCTCAAACTTGATGTTTATTGGACTCACATGGGATGCTTATTACAAAATGCAATTTTCTGGGATCAGCACCAAAGTTACTGAATCAGATTTCTGGAGTTTAAAATTCAAGAATTTGCATTTTTAGCAAACAGTCTCGATGATTTAGAAAATTCTATCTCTAGAACTTCAATCTCTTTGAGTCAAAGACATGATTTCAGATGCTTACAGTTATCAGAGGATTTCTCCAGCACAGTTCCAGATGGTCTAAATCAACCTGCTTAGGCTGATTAAACTCAATAAAAAGAAAGTCTAGGTTAGCCATTCTAGGTGCTACACTAGGAAGATATAGTATTTCCTATAATATTTCAACTTCTTACTCTGTACAACTAAGACAAAAGAGAAAAAGTAGCAGCATGAAATTGTCTTCTAAACTATTTACAAGAAATTATGTTACTGTCTTTTTTGCCTTTAGTAAAGAGTATTTTTCTTCTTTCTGAAAAAAGAATGAAAAGTTTTCCCTCCACATATGTATTCAACCTCTAACTTTGACACTAAAAGCTCAGGTTGCCTTTATCAACCATATTCTCTAGTATCTGTTGAAAATATGTGCTAACACACTATGAAATGTGTCCAAGCAAAACATTCTGGGCCCCTATTTCACTCTGCCCCTTAAATGTGCCAATTCAGCCTGACTAGTGTAGCTCGGTGGTTGAGCATCGACCCACGAACCAAGAGGTCGCCAGTTCAATTCCCGATTAGGGCACATGCCTGGGTTGTGGGCCAAGTCCCCAGTGGAGGTCATGCAAGAGGTAGCCAATCAATGTTCCCTCTCATCAATGTTTCTCTCTCTCTCTCTCTCTCTCTCTCTCTCTCTCTCTCTCTCTCTCTCTCCCTCCCTCCCTCCAAGATCAATTAAAAAAAAACAAACTTAAATATACCACTTCAGCCCTGGCAAGTTTTGCTCAGTGGTTAGAGCATCAGCCTGTGGACCAAAGAGTCACAGATTCAATTCTGGTCAAGGGCTTGTACCTTGGTTGTGGTTGGATCCCTGGCCCTGGTCAGGGTCATGCGGGAAGCAACCAGTCAATGTGTCTCTCTTACCTTGATGTTTCTCTCTCTCTCTCTCCCTCCCTCCCTCCTCCACTCTCTCTGAAAATCAATGGAAAAATATCCTCAGATAAAGATTAAAAAAAAAAAATTAAATGTACCACTTCAATTGTGGATACATTTTGTTGTTTCTGTTTGAGACTTCTGTTATCCTTTAATACCCCACTAGTGTGAACATTTAGTATAAGGTACACAAATGAATTAGAAGAATAGGAAAGAACTGTATAACAAGCAAGTGAACCCAGAAAACTAAGTCATTCTGAAATAACAAGGAAATGGCTCTTGATTTATCTCAAGATTTGACTAAGAAACTAGCACACATTATTTTCTAATTCAATTTTCTAGTAACACTTATTATTACTGATAAGAAATGCACATTGTAAATAGTTAGATTGCAAAATTTGAACTTGGTAAATTGTGCTTGAGAAAACAATGCCCCAAAACTCATAATTGAAGATATAACCTCATGGGGAGGGGGCGCATTGTGTTTAATACTTCTTTGTATGGATTAAGTGGAAGAGAATCATTTGGTGAAAAAGTTTCGGTAAATTATTTTTTAAAGTTTTTTAATTAGAAATCATTAAACTCTACTGTGAAACAAACTAAGATATTAACTTTTTCAATGAAAATTTTTTACTATTGACTTAAATCTGAAAAAAAAAAAAATTTCAATTATTGTATAAAGTCAACATGTCCCTATAGTTAAAGTGAAGTCAAAACACTTATTGGGCCCTGGCCGGTTTGGCTCAGCAGTTAGAGCATCATCCCAGGGACCAGAGAGACCCGGGTTCGGTTCCTGCTGAGGGCACATACCTCGGTTGCAGTTTGTCCCCAGCCCCAGTTGGGGTTGCGTGGGTGTCAACCAGTCGATGTGTCTCTCTCGCATCGATGTTTCTCTCTCTCTCCCTCCCTCTCTCCCTCCAGCTCTATCTGAAGATAAATGCAAAATTGTCCTCGGGTGAGGATAAAAAAAAAAAAACTTATTGGGTCAAAATGTCGGGGTAAAAGTACCCTACACCTACATGTTGAACATTTTAATCAGAATTTCCTAGCACAAAATTTTGCAAGGTTTTAAAATAGAAACTCAAAATGGTCTAATTGCACATGCAGTTCAATATGGCAGATTGAGTACTTTGACCTTTTCTCCCTTTGAACATTTATTGAAATGGGTGGATATATATATACTCATACGAAATGAAACTATAAGGCAATAAGTCAGGTTAGATGTCCAGAGAAATCCTCTCACTTTAGAACAGAAGAAAATGCTCAATAGAATAGTTTTAATTTTCTTGTATGTTTGGCTGAGTAAAGAAGAAAGAAAATCCTCAGAGGGTAGAAATGAAGAGAAAGCAAAGTTCCAGGGAGGTGAGCAACCTCTGAAGCTGGCATTTATCCTAGGGGCAGCTACCAATCTGCGGTGGGCCTAAAGCGTAGTTTTCACAGAAGACAGACCTGGGCTCTGTACAAGGTGAGAGGGAAAAATTGGTCCCTGTAAAGATGAGAGATCAGATTGAGACACCTGCACAAATGCAGGACCCTCTAAAGGCAATAACAAAAAACCTCCTAAAGGGAGATGGTGATGAAGCCTGTATGATTTGGCCTTAACTCTTGAATAGAAAATAAAAAAGAAAGGTAAAAAAAAGACATCTCCCTGGAAAATTACTGAATGCAAAACTGCCCTCATTCTGGTTTGGGGCCAGGACTTATACCACCTATACAAACTTAAAACTAAAAATGTAGTCTAGCATGGTCTCAGCTCTGGGAAGCCTAGAACTTGCCGAAGAAAACACCAAAACAACCCAGGCCACAAATAACCTCTTCAAAGAAGCTGAGCTAACAGTTTTTTTAAATTATTAATCTCCTGAAGAAGCAAGTTACCATAAGAGTCAGAAAAAGAAGGAAAAAAAAATCCACACACTCCACAGATATCAGGATATTTATATGCAAAATATAAAATACTTAAAACAAAAAGGAGGGGTAGAATAAATAATGAAAAATAATAATAATAAGACTATTAAATCTAACCAGGAAGATTTTCAAGAGAACCAAATAGAACATTTAGAAATATTAAATATAATCATTAAAATTTTAAATGACAGATTGAATATTACTACAGAACTAATTAGTAACATGGAAAATAGAGCTGAAAATTTTACCCAGAATGAAACACAGACTAGCAAGTTTTAGAATATACCAAGTAGAGATTAAGAGACGAAAAATGTATGTCAAATTGGAGTTCCTAAAGGAAAGAATAGCAAGAATAAAAGAGGAACAGGGTAGACCCAGAGACATGGAAGTAGGGTACAGACTGACAACCCTCAGAAGAGGGGGTGGGGGGCAGAGAAGAGATAAATCACAGAACTTATATGCATGTACACATAACCAACGGACATGAACAACAAAGCTGGGGACAGGGTGCGGGGGGTGGGGAGGAGGGTGTCAATGGGGAATAAAGGAGAAACACCTGTAACAAAAATAATTTTTTTAAAAAAAGAGAGAAGCACTATTTGAAGTTAATAAAGAGAACGTTTTCCATAAGTGCATCTTAAATAAAAATTATATTTGAGGGTTCATTCTAGAAAAGATAAGAATGCACAAAGGAGTAAGACATAAGACACAAGAAGCAGGGGCAGGTGAGTATCGCCAGAAAAACAGCAGAGGAAAAGCAGCTCACAATCAACTCGGAGAGAATCCATTTGACCTTAACACATGAAACAGCATTTTTGTACAATTCTTTTGGGCTTTAGCCTCACATTATCCAATCAAGACAGATTGGTCAACTTTCTTAATCAAATAGTTAGGTTGGTTGTTTTATTTCCAATCCACTTCAGAGTGCTTAGGTTATTCATTTGTAATACAGCTCATTTATTAGTATTTGTATTTCATTTTGGAGTTTCATCTATATTCTGGTTGGTTTTAATTGTTGACTTGGGGGTGAGGGATATATAAAATATTACTATGGTTCTAAGAGTCAGAGTTATACACACATACACAAAATAAACTCAAGCCCTGGCCAGTTTGACTCAGCAGTTAGAGCATTTCTTATAATACAGGTTTGGCTTTTCTAGTCTGGGAAGCTCTTTATCTAACTGGTTCATGTTCATGTTTTTTAATCTCCATTTTTATGTTTCCCAACACTTGGTTGAAGTTCTAAGTTCATCTATTCTTCTTCTAAGTTTATTGAGCATCCTTATGATTCGTATTTTAAACTCTGCACCTGGTAGATTGATTGTCTCCATTTTGTTAGTTCTTTCTCTGGACTTTTGTTTTGTTCTTTCGTTTCAGATGTGTTTCTTTGTCTCCCTCCCTGTGTTTGTTTCTATGTTAGGTAGAGCTGTTACATCTCCCAGTCTTGGAAGGTTGGCCTTATGTAGTAGGTGTCCTGTAGGGTCCAGTGGCACAGCCTCCTCAGTCACCCAAGCTGTGCACCCTCCTGTTGTAGTTGAGCCTTGATTGCTACTGACATCTCAATGGGAAGGATTTACCTCCAGGCCAATCAGATGCAAGGACTGGCCTCTTCCACCATAGAATATAGCTGTACAGGGGCCAACCAACCACAAAGCAGGCTTCAGCAGGGCTCTGGTGCCCAGTGAGTCTGCCCCTTGAGTATGTCACTTACAGAGGTGGTTGGGTGGTGCTTCAGTGTGGGCTGAAACTGTCCACCAGGTGTGCTGGTTTTGGGGCCTCCTAGTAGGTGCAAGCCAAGGTCAGCCACCACCTGTGCCCTGCCCAGGGCCACATAGCATGAGCTAGAGAGAGATCTGCAGCTGGCTGCTACTTGTGCTAGGTCTAGAGGTACCCAGGAGAGGCCAAACTTCAACCAAGGTCAGCTGCTGGTAGTGCAGGACCTGGGGCCACCTAGCAAGAGGTTCATGGCATATCAAGGCCAGATGTTGCTTGTTGATAGATTTTAGGGAAGTCTGAATCATGAGTCAAGACAGGCCATTTGTATGGAAACCCCACTCTTTAATAGCTTGGGTGGGCCTACAACTTGATGGAGCAGGGTCTCAAGGAATCACCAGGACAGTGTTAGCCAGGATGATGGAGACTCAGATACGGCTCCACCTGCCAACACTGTGGGAGGAGGGCTCAGAAAAGGAACAAGGGCCTCTGCCAGTACATCTGGCAGAAAGCTTCCTCTCCAGCCCTTGTCCAGAAGCCAAACAATTCAGTTCCTCCCCATATGTCCCTGGTGCCTTTCAAGCTGCTGCCCCAGTGCTGGAGCTCAGAGCAAGATGCCTGAGACTCCAGCCACACTCTCCACTAATTTTCACAGCTGGAAATTATGGGAAGTTCTCTTCCTGGAACTGGAAACCTGGGCCAGGGACCTATCTCTTCCTGGCACTGGAACCCTGGGCCAGGACCTAGGGTGTGGCTGGGACCCCTAGCTTCTAGCAGGTACCTTCACAGCAGATATATCCCTTCTGATTTTTAACCACATGTGGGTGTGAGACCAGCCTGTTCCACATCTCTGCCCCTCCTACTAGTCTCTATTTGGCTTCTTTTTAAAATATTTTAAAATATATCTTTATTGATTTTTTTTGAGAGAGAGGAAGGAAATCAATGTGAGAAACATCAATCGACCTCCTGCATGCCCCCTACTGGGTATCAAGCCTGAAACCTGGGCATGTGCCCTGACCAGGAATTGACGCAGGACCTCTCAGTTCATGGGACTGATGCTCAATTCACTGAGCCACACCGGCGGGCTTGGCTTATTTTTTATATCCTTAGTTATAGGACTTCTGTTCAGCTACATTTCAGGCTGTTCTCAACAAAGGCTCTTCTGTAGTCTAGTTGTAATTTTTAATTGGTTGTGGAAGGATGCAAGTTACTGCACGTACTTACACCACCATCGTGATCTAAGTACTTACACCACCATCGTGATCTAAACCCCTTGAACATTTTTTCCTAAATTTATTCTTATGTATGCAGTCTTTGATGTTACTGTAAATAGTGTTTTCTCTACCACCATGTTCTTCATTAATTGTTTGTGCATAGAAGTCTGCTTAATTATTTTTGTATGTTAATTTTATACTTGTGCTTAATTAACCCTTATGTTGTTAAGGTAGTTTTATCACAGATTCTGGAACAGAGGGGTGGATTTGACGTAACATGATATCATCTGCCAACTAAAGAAGTTTTGTTTCTTCTTTACTCATTCCTAGGTCTGTAACTTATTTGTCTAATTGCATTGGCCGATAACTCTAACACAATGCTGAACAGGAATGGAGTTAATTGGCATTCTTGCCTTGTTCCTAATCTTAGTGAAAATGTCTCCAATGTGTCTTAATTTTAAAAGATTCCAGCTTTACAGAAATAAACAACATAGAGACCAAAAAAAAAAAAAAACAATTCAAAGGATCAAGGAAACAAAGAGTTGGTTTTTCGAAAAGATAAACAAGATTGATGGACCCTTAGCTAGACTCACCAAGAAACAAAGAGAGAGAACGCAAATACACAAAATCAGAAAGGAAAGAGGAGAAGTAACAACTGACACCACAGAAATACAAAAGATTGTTAACAACTACTATGAAAAATTATATGGCAACAAATTCGCAATCTAAGCGCAATGGACAAATTTCTAGAAACACATAGTCTCCCAAAACTGGACCAGGAAGAGATAGAAAACTTGAACAGACAAATAACAACAGAAGAAATTGAAGATGTAATCAAGACTCTCCCAGCAAACAAAAGCCCAGGCCTGGATAGCTTCACTGGAGAGTTTTACCAAACATTCAAAGAAGAATTAACACTCATTCTCCTCAAACTATTTCAAAAAATTCAAGGAGAAGGAAGACCCAAACTAATTTTATGAAGCCAGCATAATTCTAATTCCAAAACCAGAAAGAGACACTACAAAGAAAGAAAACTACAGGCCAATATCCCTGACGAACATAGACGCCAAAATCCTGAACAAAATACTAGCAAATCGGATACAGCAATACACCAAAAAAATTATCCATCATGACCAAGTGGGATTCATCCCAGAGATGCAAGGCTGGTACAATATTCGCAAATCAATAAACATGATACACCACATAAATAAAATAAAGAATAAAAACCACATGATAATATCAATAGATTCTGAAAAAGCCTTCAACGAAATCCAGCATCCATTTCTGATAAAAACACTCAGCAATGTGGAATAGAGGGATCATATCTCGACATAATAAAGGCCATATATGAAAGACCTACAGCCAACATCATACTCAACGGGCAAAAATTAAAAGCATTTTCCTTAAGAACAGGAACAAGGCAAGGATGCCCACTTTCGCCACTCTTATTGAACATAGTACTAGAAGTCTTAGCCACAGCAATCAGACAGGAAGAAAAAATAAAAGGGATCCAAATTGGAAAGGAGGAAGTGAAACTGTCATTATTTGCAGATGACATGATACTATACGTAGAAAAGCCCAAAGACTCCATCAAAAATTTACTAGACTTAATAAATGAATTTGGAAAAGTAGCAGGATACAAAATTAACGTCAAGAAATCAATGGCATTCTTATATACCAATGATGAACTCACAGAAAGAGAAACTAAGAAAACAATCCCAATTACCATTGCAGCAAAAAAAATTAACATACCCAGGAATAAACTTAACCAAAGAAATAAAGGACCTATTTACAGAAAACTACAGGTCATTGAAAAAAGAAATAGAGGAAGATATAAAAAAGTGGAAGCACATACCTTGTTCATGGATTGGAAGAATTAACATCATTAAAATGTCCATACTAGCCCTGGCCGGTTTGGCTCAGCTGTCAGAGAGACCCGGGTTCGGTTCCCTCTAAGGGCATGTACATCAGTTGCAGTTTGCCCCAACCCCGGTTGGGGGTGTGTGGGAGGCAGCCACTCGATGTGTTCCTTTCATGTACATGTTTCTGTCTCTCTTTTTCTTCCTCTCTTTCCCTCCCACTCTGTCTGAGCAAAAATGGACAAATGTCCTCAGGTGAGGATTAAAATAAAAAGTCCATACTACCCAAAGCAATCTATAGATTCAATGCAATCCCCATCGAAATACAAACGGCATACTTCACAGAATTAGAACAAGTACTTCAAAAGTTCATATGGAACCAAAAAAGACCCTGAATAGCCACAGCAATCTTGAAAAAGAAGAACAAAGTTGGAGGGATCACATTACCAGATTTCAGGTTATACTACAAAGTCACTGTAATCAAAACAGCCTGGTAGTGGCACAAGAACAGGCAGATAGACCAGTGGAACAGAACAGAGAACCCAGAAATGGATCCAAGACAATATGCTCAATTAATATTTGACAAAGGTGGCAAGAGCATACAGTGGAGTAAGGAGAGCCTCTTTAATAAATGGTGCTGGGAAAATTGGACAGCTACATGCAGAAAAATGAAACTAGACCATCAACTTACACCCTACATGAGAATAAACTCAAAATGGATGAAAGACTTAAATGTGACTCATGAATCCATAAAAATCCTAGAAGAAACTGTAGGCAACAAAATTTCAGACATCATACATAGCAGAATTTTCACTGATATATCACCTAAGGCAACAGAAACAAAGGAGAAAGTGAACACATGGGACTACATCAAACTCAAAAGCTTCTGCACAGTGAAAAATACAATCATCAAAATGGAAAGGCTACCCACTCTATGGGAGAGCATAATTGCCAGTGACATATCAGACAAGGGGTTAATTTCCAATATATATAGAGTGCTCATACAACTCAACAAAAGGAAGACAAAGAACCCAGTTAAAATTGGGCAGAGGAACTAAATAGACACCTCTCCAAACAGGACATACAAATGGCTAAGAGACATATGAAGAAATGCTCAACATCACTAATCATCAGAGAAATGCAAATTAAAACAACAATGAGGTATCACCTCACACCTGTCAGAATGGCCACCATCAACAAATTATCAAACAACTACTGCTGGTGAGGGTGTGGAGAAAAGAGGACATTAATACACTGCTGGTGGGAATGCAGACTGGTGAAGCCACTATGGAAAACAATATGGTGTTACCTCAAAAAATTAAAAATTGAACTTCCATTTGAACCAGTAATCCTACTTCTAGGAATATACCCTAAGAAGCCTGAAATACCAATCAGAAAGAATATATGTACTCCCATGTTTGTAGCAGCACTATTAACAATAGTTAAGATCTGGAAACAGCCCAAGTGTCCATCAGTAGACGAATGGATAAAAAAGCAGTGGTACATATACACAATGGAGTACTATGCAGCTGTAAGAAAGAAAGATCTCTTATCCTTTGAGACAGATTTTTTTTTATTTTTGTTTCAATGGTTACTTCTTTTTACAATTACTTATTTTGTATATTTGTATTTTTCAATTTCTTGAGCAAATTATCTAGTGGTTTATCCAAGTCTTTAATTTTTTTAAAAACAGGATTTTGAGCTCTGGCCGGTTTTGCAAGGCGGTAGAGCCTCAGCCCATGGACCAAGGAGTGGTGGGTTTGATTCCCGTCAAGTGCACGTACCTTGGTTGCAGTTTGTCCCTGGCCCTGTTTAGAGTCGAGTGGGAGGCAACCAATCAATGTTTCTCTCTTATGTCAATATTTCTCTCTCTTTCCCTCTTTCTCCTTCCCTCCCACTCTGTCTGAAGATAAATAGAAAAATATCCTCAGGTGATGATTAAAAATTTCTATATATATATATATATTAAATATATATATGGGATATATTTTGAAATCCCTTTCTTATAGCACTGTTCTGATGTACCCAGCTACTTACACAGTATTTTCAGATTTAGGGTGAATTTCATCTTTCTTGTGGTGGTTTCAACCCTTAGGCTCCCTTTTTAGCATCTCTCATCAGTCTTCTTAGTAACTTTTTTTGGTTGACTTTGCTTTTAGCAAAGCTCCCTGGGAGGTGGGTAGGGGAAGGATTTTGTAGAAGCCTGCTGCTAGAGATTATTTTTTTCTTTTTATTCACAATTTAAATAACAGCATTTTGGTAACTGAAAATTAAATAATACATAATTTCAAATGAATGCCTATTTTCACATTTTTATGTTAAAGTAATAATACATGTGTAATGTGTATAATAAGGTAATAATATTTAATATGTATATGTAACATGGGCTAAAGTAATATCATACATGCATAAACATGTAATATATAAATAGATGTATAACATTTTAAGTAATTAAAAGTTTTTATCTGCTACAGCTGTGTTCTCAGTTGGCTCTCTAAAGAGTTGGTCTACCTAAATTACATGCTGTTTTATAACAATGAATTATATAACTACTATTCTCTACCTTTCTACTTCAAGACATTTTCATTTCCTCTAATACAGTCAAACATATTCAAATTGTCCTAATTGTCCCTAAAACATCCTTTGAACAGCTTGGTGCAAACCAGGACAGAACCCAGGTAAACATATTACATTTGGTCATGATGTCTGCTCAATCTTTATGTCTTTTAATCCAGCAGAACTCGGTTCCCCCTCATTTTTTCATAGGAGACGGACTTGCTGAGGAGCCAAACTCATCGCCCTGCAGTGTGTCCGACCTTCTGGATTTGTCTGACTGCTCCCATGGGCGGCACTAAGATTGTTGCTTCTCTCTCCTATATTTCCTGTTCGTCTCTCTCTACATAACTAGATGACAAACTTCTAATTATCCATGATTGTGACCTGTTCATTTTTGTAGCCCTAACACCACCACTGTGCCTGGCCCAGCCCATGCTCATGACTTTTGTGTGTGTTTTTCCAATAAAATGTGTATTGAATTGACCAGTGATAAGGATTAATAGCAAGACCTGGCATTCATTTCAGACTACTGTGATCTAAAAAGTCTCTCTCTCTCTCTCTCTCACACACACACACAACAACAACAACAACAACAACAACAACAATTAGGAAATTCCATTTGAAACTTAAAAAAAAAAAAAAGAATAATATACGATTCTGATGTAGGTGGGAACCTGGTAGAGCAGGTAGGAAAATCTTTTGAAGTAGAATGATAATGACAGTGATTACATAGTATAAAGGTTGTTATTAAAAGAGCAAGCAGGAAGTGTTTTCCACAGCTTTGAGCATAAATGTCTCCAGAAATCATACATCATTTCATCAGAAGAAAGTAAAATACAGATGCTAAATGGAAATGATAAGCAAATCTATCACTTATTTGAAAAATCTGTTGTGAAGTTAATAATAATAATAATAATTAATAATAATAACAATAGCAGTATCCTATGTTTACAAATGAAGCAAGTAGATAAGTAAGCACTCAAAATAAGTGTCCTAAATCCTGATTTCAGCTCTCCCACCATTGTGTGTTATTTTCAATAAAAAATTTCACTTCTCTGTGCCTCTGTCCTCCATTTATAAGTTGTAGATAATACTTTATTGTCTTAAGTAGGCCTGTTGACTTTGTGTTGTTGTTGTTAATTCTCAGCTGAGGATATTTTTCCATTGATTTTTTTAGATAGAGTGGGAGGGAGGGAGGGAGGGAGGGAGGGAGAAAGAGAGAGAGAGAGAGAAACATCAATGTGAGAGAGATGCATTGATTGGTTGCCTCCCGCATGATACCAACCAGGGCTGGGACCGAACCTGCAACCTAGGCACACGCCCTTGACTGGGAATCAAACCTGAGACCCTTTGGTTCACTGGCCAATGCTCTAACCACTGAGCCAAACCAGCCATGGCCCTGTTGGCTTCTTTAATCAACCAATCTCATCTCTCATGGTAGACAATTAAAGGAAGGTCTTGTTGGATGTCTTTGTCTTAGCCCCCAGCTCTCAGATCCTGAGATTCATCTTTTCTATGTAACTTTCTCTGGGGACTGTTGGAGATTGTCCCTACATTGTCATTTCAAAGACTCGGGGCTTAGTTTTGTTATAGGACTTGCTGACTTTCTTATTTGAGTTTCCTAATGACAGAGGCAGAGGCAAAGCTTAAAACAAAGATAAAGAGGTATGAATTTAGCTTGCTCTGAAAGTAGTTATCAAATATATTCTATTCTCTTACTTTTGGACAAGATATAACCTATGAAGATGTCCTTTGAACATGTATTCAGTAAAAACTGATTCTACTATAATTTCTTCTCTGGATTATAGTATACAATATCGATTATTCCAATAAGATTCTGCACAAAGTATAGTAATTTATCATTTTGATTGTGTTTTCATGATTTTTCAAAGTGCCTTCCATTTACTCCATTATGAATCCTATTGGCTATATTCTATACTCTGACTTATTTTTATATAATTTTGATAAGTCAGATTTCCTTTAAGGATATTGTGTGTTTTCCTACTCCTGCTTACTGGTCCCTTTTTTTTTTTACACTTTGTTATATAATTTACTTTCAATATTAAAGAAAATAAAAAATGGATGGTAATGTTGAGTGCTATATACTATTTCAAATAGGGGAACAAAATTCAAATCAGATACATGATTTAAAATCAAAAGAATAAATAGCAATGGGAAAGGCTATACTTAAAAAATTAGAAAAAAATTCAATATCGTTGTTGCTCTGTTCCAGAAAGTTAATTGTAAATCCAATGTTTTTCATTACATCAAGAGTAAGGCAGCATAAATGGGGTTGAATTACCACAGATACATACCCTTGAAGTGCATGCTGGAGGACAAAACTGTAGAAATGGACTATTTCAAATCATTATGCACGTGGTCTCTTTATTCTAGTCATATATCATCCTAAATATTAACAAACTTCTCCTTGAAAGTTTTACAAGGGCCATCTTTTAGAGAACATGTATAGTAAGCACTGGGTTTTATGTAGGTACTATCATGTTAAAGTCTCAGGGTTCCTTGGGACACAATAATTGCTAATCACTCCCAAAGGGAGACTCCCCACAATTTGAAAGAATAAGCAGCACATAGAATGTCACTTGAGAGGGACTTAAAAAAGAAAAGAAAATTCATGTTTTTAAATTACCAGTAAATGTCAAGTAATACATATATTTTCATATATTACTGATTTTAATTTTACAACAACCCTATGAGAAAATTGGAGCTTGAAGACATTAAGTAATTTTCCCAGAATCATGTAACTAGAAGCAATGGAACCAGGAGTCAAACTAGGTCTGTACAGTAAGTCCATATTCCCTTCACCAGGTCATGCTGCACTGCTAGAAGACTATTTTTCAAACTAACATACAATATGTTAGTTTCAGATGAACAGCATAATGATTTAACATTTCTATATATTAGAAAATGATCACTACAGTAGTAATAGTTAACATCCAACACCATACATAGTTACAGATTTTTTTTTCCTATGATGAGAACTTCTAAGATTTACTCTTAGCAACTTTCAAATAGGCAATATAGCATTGTTAACCATAGTCACTATGTTATACATTACATCCCCCATGCCACATGTATAATTGGAAGGTTGTGCCTTTAAACTCCCTTCACCCCTTTTGCCCACACTACTAACTACAAAACTGTTATTCCCTAAAATATGTCAGTTGGCTAAGAAGCAGCAAAAACCCCTCTTCCATCCTTCTTTCTGCTTACCTGAAATTCTTACCTCCATTATCCTGATGACAAGATCAGAAGACAAAAACTTTATAGAAAGAGTGCCATTGAGATTTGTTACCTGAAGGGCAAGAATGGCTTGCCTTGGTGGTGCCTTCTCCACAGCAAAAGTTAGTTGATCATACATGATATACTTTTGCTTTAAAAAAAAAAAAAAAAAAAAAACTATAACTTTGGTTCATTTGCTTGAACAGATAAGATTCATGAGGCTGCAGTAAGATATTGAAAACAGTAAGGGGTGTCACAAAGAGAGAATAACTGGGTATGAGTCATTTATTTCTTAATAGGCTGGAGGCAGAAAATAGCGAATAGAGAAGGCAGACTGTGGACAGGAATTGTAGAAAGATGGTGAAGACAAGAAGACAGAGCCCAGAAAATATGTCAGTTTTGACCAAGGAGCAGAGTCAGAACTTTATGAGAGTAGAAAAGAGGATTTATTTGTGTGTGTGTGTGTGTGTGTGTGTGTGTGTGTGTGTGTAAAATACACAACACATCAATTACAGCAACCTACCCCTACCCCACTCCCCCTCCATACTTTCCTTCTCTTGGAGACAGAATTACCATCATAGAGGAACCCAAGCCAGAAATATAGGAGTAATTCCAGACTCTTCTCTCTCCCTCAGATATATATCCACTCAATTACTAAGTTCTATCTCAAAGCATCTCTCCAATCTTCTCCTCATCTCCAGCCCCATGAGTACCTCTTGATTCAGGATCTCATGATTTTTTATTTGAATTGTTAAAATGCTGACAGTGTTCTTTCCAACATGCAAATCTGATCAAATTACTTTCCTGCTTAAAATCCTTTAGTCACTCACCATCTCTTTCAACATAAAATCACAACTTCCAAACTTGATCTACACAGTCCTTCACATTTTCATTTCTACTTGGCCATTTCAGCCTCATCTCTAACTACGGAAACACACCCTACAAGGCAGGCGCACAAAATTATTTGTGCCTCCTTGGGTATAGCACACAGACCTCTATCCATGTTCCTTTACTTTGAATGTCACACCAACTCCACCCCTTCCAGCCATCCTTTAAGACTCACATCCCTTAAGTAATACTTGTGCTTATTTTTATCGTATACTAATCTCATCAAATTATAACCAAATTAATATGTGTTTGTGATTACATGAGTGACTGAAATGATCTGAAGTGAAATCCTGACTCTGTCATTAACTATTCCAAGTCACTTGGCCTGCCAGAGTCTCCATTTCCTCAGCTGACTAGAACCACTAAAGGTTAAGCTACATTTCAGGATGAAAATCGTGCATATGTGACTTGGTATACACTCTAGGGGACAGTACAACTTCCCAGGATAACTCCTTTCAGAAATCCTTGGGAAGACTTCCTTAAGAAGTCCTTTAATCAATCCTCAGTTGCCCCCTCCAGCCAACTGGACTCTCAGTCATTGTTTCTTTCTTTCCATGCATATTGGTTGCTACCAACCCAACATACTTATATCAGTTTCTACCCAAACTGAACATGGGAAGTAATGCAAGACAGCAATTTTACCTATCTGCACGTAACAGCATGGAGAAACTTACTACAACTGTCTTCAATATATATAGCATGCTAAATTTTTCCCTCTGGGAAGACAAATGAGCCCTTCTTGAATTAGAAAACTTACAAACAAACTTAAAATGTTTAGTAAACTTAAGAATGTTAGGAAACATGACGTGATAGCTGCTCTGACAATGCATTTTCTGCAAAAAGTTTCTAGCTTCTGATTCTGCCCAAGCCTTTATGTGAAATCTTGGATCATCCTATTTAATACAAGTCCTATTTTCTTCCATGTTTAATACAACCACGTCCATTTACTTTTTCAAATATCAACTGTCACGTGTCAAATTCTCTAGAAGCAGTACCCAAGAGGACGATTAGTATGATGAAAGTTATTGAGGAAGTCTTTTCAAAAGAAACCAGTAGAAAGATAGCGGCAGGCAGGACCGGAGGGAGGGTGAGTGTGTGAGTGAACGAGCAAGTGTGTGAGAGAGTGTAAGTGGCCATGAAGGTGAACGACCAAACCCAAGCAGTGCAGAGCCATGGAGCAGAAAGTTCCTGTGCAGTGGATGGAAGCAGCCGGCTACCACAGTAAGCAGCCCATCAGGGCTCTTCTCCCTGCGCCATGAGGAGGTCTCACCATTTTGGAAGATCCGGATCTTCCCTGGGAGGAGAGTGGGAGCGGCTAGGGCCCAGCAACCTGAGCCCACCAGCACACCTGGCAGCATCAGACCAGTGGACATTCTATGTCAACACATACTGGTGCACAGTAGTGGAGCTACCAAGGTGCTGGTCGCAGAAGCCACAGACATCCCGGAGCCTACCACCATCCCCCATAGTAGCAGCCCAATCAGAGTCAAGATATACCCCCAGCAACAGAGGCTGGGGAGTAGACATCCATCCCCAGGCAACAGAAGCACAGACCAGGAGATGAGACCCATCCCCAAAAACTATAGCAAAAGCTGAGCAGAAGTTGAGTCCCACGGGGCAGCAGCACTCCCCAGCCACCAGCTGCGGGACCTGGGGCTCCACAGAGGCCTGTGCAACCCAGTAGCTTACAAGAGCAGTGGAAAGCCCGGAGCCCCAGAGAGACTGGTGCTATCCAGCTGCCCGCCCTCAGGAACTGCAGGGTTCAGAGGCACCAGAGAGGCCTCTGCAACCCAATAGGGACTGTGCAATCCTGTTGTATGTGGGACCTGCATGTGCTGAAGAACCAGACAGGCCTGCATGACCCAGCAGGGACTGTGCCATCCAGTTACCCACGGGAACTGTGGGGTGCTGAAGCACCAGAGAGGCCTGTGCAACCCAGCAGCCAATAACATAGGCATAGAGCCGGGTACCCAAAGGAAATGTGCAATCCAGTTACCCTTGGGACCTGCAGGGTACTGGAGCACCAGGAAGGCCTGTGCTACCCAGCTACCCACTAGATAGGCTTAGAGGATGTGAAAATGGAGGCAGAGTGAATAGAAGCTACGCAGATGATCTCCCAGGACCAAATGGGAATTACAACTAAAATAAAGACAAATCCTCGGAAAAAAGGCAACAGAAAATAAAGACAAATCCTCGGAAAAAAAGCAACAGAAAAGCAGCAGGAAAGGACCATATAACCAGGGACACTGGTAGGATCTGCCTAGGCGCAAGAGGGTGGCAGGTTGGGGGCTCACAGACAGCAGCAGTCTTAGCTGTGAGCAGCATCCTTGGGGAATAAAGACCAAACCTGCTCCACAGCCCAGAGAGCCAGGACAGAGAGCTAAAATAGCCACAGCCACTCACCTGGGGGCTATGGCAGAGGAAGGGCAGACTGGGCTGGAACTCTGTGGGGACACTGGGATTTGGAGGGCACTCAGGGTTTTTGCTGAGTTGCGGCCACAAAGGATGGTGGAGAGTGTGTTTCTTCCCAGAGCTGTGGGGGAAAAAAGCAGCCCCCACCCCTCAGAGATTCAGCCTTTCCCAGGTGAAGCAAAGAAATAAAAATTGAGGCTCATTAATAACCGGCACCTATCCCACCCTCTGGAAATCCTCGTATTCAGAACACCAGGGATACATTCCATGACATTGAGTAACTGAGACTACTAGCCACCAGGAAAAAGGTAGAGAATAACTGAACCTTTCCTGGGATTGCAAATCTACCCAGGAAAGTAAGACTTGACAGTGGTGTTTAACATAGACCCACCCAGGCTCATCCAAACCCAGTAGAGGGAGCCACAAACAGCAGACCCCCAACACCCACATGGAAAATTTGGCAGGCTCCAAAACCCACTGAGATAGCCAAAATGGCGAATCAAAGAAACACATTCCAAATAAAAGAACAAGAGAACTCTATCGAAGATGATATCAATGAAATGCAACTAAGCAAATTATCAGAGGTAGAGTTCAGAGCCATGATCATGAAGAAGCTCAACAGCATGAGTAAGGACATCAGCACCATAAGTAAAGATATAGAAACTGAAAACCAACAAAGTGGAAATGAAGAATGACATAGCAGAAATTAAGAACACATTGGAAAAAATAACCAGCAGAGTAGAGGAAGCTGAGGACCGGATCAGTGAATTAGAAGATGGGGTAGAAAAAATTAACCAGTCAGAAAACCAAAAGGAAAAAATAATTAAAAAACAGGAAGATAGCTTAAGAGAATTGTGAAACAATTGAAAACGTAAAAACATTCACATCATAGGAGTCCCCGAAGAGAAAGAAAATGGGCAAGGGTTAGAGATTATATTTGAAGAAATAGTAACAGAAAATTTTCTAACTTTGTGAAAGAAGAAGGTATTCAAGTTGAAGTTGCACAGAGAGCCCCAAGTAAGAACAACCCAAACAGGCCCACACCAAGACACATAGTAATTAAAATGCCAAAAATTAAAGACAAACAGAAAATCCTAAAGGCAGCAAGAGATAAGCAACAGGTTACATACAAAGGAGACCCCATAAGGCTCTCGGCTGACTTCTCAACAGAAGCACTACAGGCCAGAAGGGAGTGGCATGAAGTGATCAAGGTCATGAAAAACAGGGATCTGAATCCAAGACTACTCTACCCAGCAAGGCTATCATTCAAAATAGAAGGTTAAATAAAGAGCTTCCCAGACAAAAAAAAAAGACTAAAGGAATATATTAACACCAAACCAGCACTGTAAGAAATGCTAAAATGTCTGCTGTAATTAGTAGAAGAAATAGGAAGAAAAATAGAGCCACACTAAACAAAAATGGCAATAAATAAGTACATATCAATTATTACCTTAAATGTGAATGGTTTGAATGCTCCGATAAAAAGACACAGAGTAGCTGACTGGATAAGAAAGCATGACTCACATATACGTTGTTTACAAGAAACCCACCGCACAACAAAAGACTCACATAGGTTGAAAGTGAAAGGATGGAAAAAATCTTTCAAGCAAATAAAAAGCAAAAAAAACCTGGGGTAGCAATACTCATATCTGATAAAATAGATTTCAAAATGAAGGCCATAACTAGAGACAAAGAAAGCCACTACATAATACTGGAAAATCTATGCAACAGGAAAATATAACCTTGGTAAACATATATGCACCCAATATAGGAGCACCAAAATATATTAAATATATTAAAATATATTCTGGAGGACTTCAAAGGAGAAATCAACAGCAATGCACTCATAGCAGGGGACTACGAAAACCCCGCTGAAATCACTGAACAGATCTTCTAGACAAAAAATTAACAAGGAAACACAGACTCTAAATGAATCGCTAGATCACATGGATTTCATAGATATCTACAGAGAATTACACCCCAAAACCACATAATTCACATTCTTCTCAAGTGCACATGAAACATTCTCAAAGACAGACCACATGTAAGGGCACAAACTAAGTCTCTACAAGTTCAAGACAATTGAAATCATATCAAGCATCTTCTCAGATCACAATGGCATGAAATTAGAATCAATTGCAACAAGAACATGCAAAGACATTTCAACACATGGAGGTTAAATAGCATGTTATTAAACAATGAATGGGTTACCAAAGAGATCAAGGAAGAAATTAAAAACTTCCTGCAAACCAATGAAAGTAAACACAGAACACAAAATCTAAGGGATGCAACGAAAGCAGTTCTAAAAGGGAAGTTCATAGCACTACAGACCTACCTCAAAAAGCAATAAAAATTTCTAATAGACTATCTAACTTCACAACTTAAAGAACTAAAAAGCAAAAAAAAAAAAACCCAGAGCAAGTAGAAGAAAGGAAATAGATAGTAAAGATCGGAGCAGAAATAAATAACATAGACACACACACACACAAAAACAATTCAAAGAATCAATGAAACAAAAAGCTCGTTTTTCGAAAAGATAAACAAGATTGATAGACCCTTAGCTAGACTCACCAAAAAACAAAGAAAGAGAACCCAAGTACACAAAATCAGAAATGAAAGAGGGGAAATAATAACTGACCCCACAGAAATACAAAAGATTGTTAACAACTACTATGAACAATTATATGGCAAAAATTAGACAATCTAAGCAAAATGGACAAATTTCTAGAAACACATAGTCTCCCGAAATTGGATCGGGAAGAGATAGAAAACTTGAACAGTCCAATAACAACAAAAAAATTGAAGATATAATCAAGAATCTCCCATCAAACAAAAGCCCTGGCCCAGACAGCTTCATGGGGGAATTTTATTGAACATTCAAAGAAGAACTAATACACATTCTCCTCAAACTATTTCAAAAATTTAAGAAGAAGGAAGACTTCCAAACTCATGAGGCCAGCATAATTCTAATTCCAAAACCAGAAAAAGACACTACAAAGGAAGAAAACTACAGGCCAATATCCCTAATGAACATAGATGCCAAAATTCTGAACAAAATACTAGCAAATCAAATCCAGCAATACATCAAAAAAATTATTCACCATGACCAAGTGGGATTCATACTAGGGATGCAACGCTGGTACAATATTCACAAATCAATAAATGTGATACACCACATAAAAAATATGAAAAATAAAAATTATATGATCATATCAATAGATACTGAAAAAGCATTTGACAAAATCCAGCACCCATTTTTGATAAAAAGGCTCAGTAATCTGAGAATAGAGGCATCATGCCTCGACATAATAAAGGCCATATTGAAAGACCTACAGCCAACATCGTACTCAATGGGCAAAAACTAAAAGCATTTCCCTTAAGAACAGGAACAAGACAAGAATGCCCACGTTCACCACTCTTATTTAGTATAGTACTGGAAGTCTTAGACTCAGAAATCAAACAGGAAGAAAAAATAAAAGGGATCCAAATTTTAAAAAAGGAAGTGAAACTGTAATTATTCTCAGATGACATGATACAATACGTAGAAAACCCCAAAGACTCCATCAAAAATTTACTAGACTTAATAAATGAATTTGGCAAAGTAACAGGATACAAAATTAATGTCAAGAAATTGATGGCATTCTTATACACCAATGATGAACTCACAGAAAGAGAAACTAAAAAACAAATCCCATTTACCATCATGGCTAAAATATTAAGATACCTAGGAATAAACTTAACCAAAGAAATAAAGGACCTATTCACAGAAAACTATAGTTCATTGAAAAAAAAAAAAAAACAAAATAGAGGAAGATATAAAAAAGTGGAAGCACATACCTTGTGCATGGATTGGAAGACTTAACATCATTAAAATGTCCATACTACCCAAAGCAATCAATAGATTCAATGCAATCCCCATCAAAATACCAACGTCAAACTTCACAAAACTAGAACAAATACTTCAAAAGTTCATATGGAACCAAAAAAGACCTCGAATAGCCACAGCAATCTTGAAAAAGAAGAACAAAGTTGGAGGGATCACATTACCAGATTTCAGGTTATTCTACAAAGCCACTGTACTCAAAGCAGCCTAGTACTGGCACAAGAACAGACATATAGACTAGTGGAACAGAACAGAGAACACAGAAATGGACCCAAGGCAATATGCTCAATTAATATTTGACAAAGGTAGCAAGAGCATACAGTGGAGTAAGGAGAGCCTCTTTAATAAATGGTGCTGGGAAAATTGGACAGCTACATGCAGAAAAATTAAACTAGACCATCAACTTACATCCTACACAAGAATCAACTCAAAATGGATAAAAGACTTAAATGTGACCCGTGAATCCATAAAGATCCTAGAAGAAACTGTAGGCAACAAAATTTCAGACGTTATACACAGCAGATTTTTCACTGATACATCACCTAAGGCAAAAGGAGAAAATGAACACATGGGCCTACATCAAATTCAAAAGCTTCTGCACAGCAAAAGATACAATTGTCAAAATGGAAAGGCAGCCCACTGTATGGGAGAGCATAATTGTTAATGATATATCAGATAAGGGGTTAATTTCCAATATATAGAGAGTGCTCATACTACTCAACAAAAGGAAGACAAAGAACCCAATTAAAAAATGGGCAGAGGAACTAAATAGACACCTCTCCAAACAGGACATACAAATGGCTAAGAGACATATGAAGAAATGCTCAACATCACTAATCAGAGAAATGCAAATTAAAACAACAATGAGGTATCACCTCACACCTGTCAGAATGGCTGCCATCAACAAATCATCAAACAATAAGTGTTGCTGAGGGTGTGGAGAAAAGGGGACTCTAGTACACTGCTGGTGGGAATGCAAACTGGTGAAGCCACTATGGAAAACAATATGGTGTTACCTCAAAAAATTAAAAATTGAACTTCCATTTGACCCAGTGATCCCACTTCTAGGACTATACCCTAAGAAGCCTGAAACACCAATCAGAAAGAATATATATACCCCCATGTTTATAGCAGCACTATTTACAGTAGCTAAGATCTGGAAACAGCCCAAATGTCCATCAGTAGACAAATGGCTAAAAAAGCAGTGGTACATATACACAATGGAGTACTATGCAGCTGTAAGAAAGAAAGAGCTCTTATCCTTTGAGACATCATGGAGGGACCTAGAAACTATCATCCTAAGCAAAACAAGCCAAACAGAGAAAGACAGGTATCATATGATCTCACTTATTTGTGGAATATAATGAACATAACAGTCTGGGGAATGGGGTAGTCCCAGAGAAGTGGAACTTGGGTACAGACTGACAATCCCCAGAAGAGTGGGTGGTGGGGGAGAGATAAACCACAGAACTTATATGCATGTGTACATGAACAATGGACATGGACAACAAAGCTGGGGACAGGGCAGTGAGGGAGGGCAAGGGGGAATTAGTGGGGGTAAAATGAGAAACATCTGTAACAAAAATTAATGTATTATTATTTTTTTTAAAAGAACATGGTTTGTGGATTCAAAAAAAAAAAAAGTAACCAGTAGGAGAGTTAGAGGAATATTATGGAGAAGGGAAAGGAGCTATATAAGAACATACTGGATTCAAGCAAAGATCTGCTACTGTTCTATCAATCCCACAGAGGAAAGGGGACTACTTCAAGTAGAAGCTGTTTAGATGGCCCAAGGTCAATGGGTCTAAGAAGGTTATAAATGTGAAATATAAGCTCATTGAACCTGCATCAGATGTGAGAAAGACACAGCAAGTGATGAAGCTATATTAATTCAATCCTCAACTAATAAAAGAATGGAATATTTTTGATGTGTTTGATTACTTTTGCTAATTTTAAATATTTAAATAGCCCAATCAGATAATATTTCAGAGTTTAAATGGCACTTTCAATACATATCAATGTCCATAATATAGGGTGTCTTCTCTGATACCTTCCTCTAAATAAGCCTAAAAAGTTCAATGCTCCATAACATGTTTCCATTCATTTCTACATAAATTAAGGTGATATGTGAACTTCCTAAGAGAGCCATAGTCTTAGAAATATAAAACAAATTCTAAACCCTAGTTAACTGAAAAGAAAAAAAGATATTTAAATGAATTTGAAATCATGATTTGCAATTTATCAAGATAAAGCTGGCTACTGCACTTATGAGTTTAAATAACTACATTTCTATCCTAGAATGGACTTCAAATTGCTAATCATGGTTCCCTTAAATTTACAGTTAAATTGAAGATATATCTTCTCCATCACCAAATTTGAAGCTACTTAAAATATAGTAAAATACTCTATTTTGGTTCATAAATAAATTAAGTTTAAATATTCTTGCATTCATTTGCAATCTCTAAGCCCAGAAATTCAAATTAAAGGGGCTATTAATTAAAATGATGCCTCAAGGAAAGGCAGTATCAAGACATTTACTAGTGCTTCTATGGATGGATAAATAAAAGTTTAAAGAATCACTGCTTAGAATATTGGCTTAAATTGTGGAGAGGGAATAAGAAAATCAGCATCTAATTGTGGTTATTAAGGACATAAGCAGCAAACTTGATTTTAGATATAATTTTAAACATTGAAGTCTGCCCTCTTAGATGGACAGAGATTGTATTCTCATTTATTCAGTTTCAATAATCTGTCACAGGCTTGGCACATAGTGGTAGGTCATTACATATTCTTTTAACCAATGTTGTAAAAATCAAATAGCTATTGGTTTACACTATACACAGGACTATGCTAGTCTTCTAGGAGCCTGCATATTTGATAAAGAGACAAGAGGTGCAGCACACAGACATACATAAAATAGTATCAAGTTTACAATTATATATAATCAAGCATTATATAGTATAATCCATATTTAAGAGTCCAAAGGTAAGGGAAATAGCACATATGCTAGAACAGGTGATAAAGTAATTGTAAAAAAAAGATGAGATCTGAGTTGGAACTTGAAGGTGAGCCAGATTTGGAATGAGGAAGAATGACATGGGCATTCCTCATGATTGTGACCTACTTACTGAAAGAAACCCCTCCACTCTATGTTCCTCATTGCTATAAGAGTGATATTTCTAAAGTACAAATATTCACCCTCTTGAACCCATCCTTCATTTTCCATCCTCATTACTCCTGCATTTCCCCTAATACACTGAGATCTTTTGCACACTTCCTGTCACCTGGAGAAGCTGTCCTCTCACCAAATTTTAGTTCTAAGGCCTCCTAGAAAACTTTTTTAAGACTCAAGCCAAATATCCCTCATTAGTAAGGCCTTTGCTTACCTCACCATATGCAATTCTACCTCCACTCAAGTGGCTCCACATTATTCTGTCAGAATCTTATTATAGCTCCTGTACTCTGTCAAGTATTAAATTATTTACATCTGTGTCTCTCATGGGATTGTAAGTTTCTCCAGGAAAGGGATATATTATTCTTTTTTTTTTTTAAATTTTGAACAACTGGACATATAACAAGGGTTGTATAGATGTTTGATCAGCAAAGAAATAATTGGAAAGAAACTAAAGGAAAGAAGGGAAAGAGGGGAGCCAGGCTAACTAAAGCAGAGGACTGAGAGAGGGGGGAGAGAGAGAGAGAGAGAGAGAAAGGGATATATTATGGAGAGTTTTGAATGCTAGGCTCAGAAGTTTGGATTATTTAGGGTTCTAAATCAAGGCTATGGAATGATAAAGGGAGAAAAAAGTAAGAGGGTAGCAGTGTACTGTGTGAACTCTATAGAAAAGACTCCAAAGGACGGTGAATGAGGAGGAGGCTGATGCACTTGAATTTCACAGGTCAAATGTTCCCCCATAGACCACTGGTCAAATTAATCGTATGGGTTTTAAGCTAAACTTCAGTTGAAAGAGTCAATGGTAATTCTGGTGGGAAAAAAATTTTTTAAAGACATGAATTTATTTTCACTCCCTTTTGAAAGAAGACACTGATAGTGAATTTTCAAAATGCATAAGTTCTCAGAGACAAAGAGAATGGGAAATGAGGCAGCAGACACAAAACTTTAGATGCCTAAAAGCAACTGGATAAACAGTAACAGATCTAGAAGACTTAGTAAAGGAATGGAGAACACAAAGAACCAAGCCAATTTACCTTGCAGAACCTCCAAAAGCACTAAGAATTGCCAGTATTGGGTACCTCTCAAAGTAAGGGTAGCTATAGGGCTAAAACAAGAAAACCTTGTTGAAAATCTATCCAAGAAATATCAATTTAGAACTTCAGATCCCTCCCCTAACTCTATATTCTAGATGACTTCCCTACCCCCTCGCATTTTAGACTAGGGGACACAGACAAAGGTGAGAGTGAGATATCCTAAAGTAAAACACAGAAATTCAATAAACATCTGATCTTTTTCTTAACCACCAGAAGATCAGAAAGCCTTGTACCTTCCAGAAAAAGTACTGGAAGGTCATTCTCTGCAGAGTGTGGTCAACTCCAAAATGAAAGCAGAAAATGCTAACACTGAAGTTTCCCCAATTAAACAACTCAGCTAGATCACCTTCCTGTGAAGCCCATGTAATTAGCAAGTCCCAATTCAAGGTATCTACCCAGGTATTAATGTCCCAAATTTGATGGAGCAGACAACAAAGACCAAAGATCAACAAACATCTGATGGATCCTTCCAAAAGATAAAAAACAAAAACTTGGATGAAGCAGAGATAAAATAAGAAAAAGAAAACTTCAAAATATAATAATTAGTAACCTCTGAAAGATGAGAATATACTGTATTAAATGTTAAAAATGTCATTCAAAGAACAAAAATAATCTAAAACATGATGGCAGAAATCAAAAGCTGAGTAGAAAAATGAAGTGAGAAAATCACTCAGAAAGAAAAGCATAAAGAGAGAAACAGAATATATAGAGGAAATCAGATGACCTATATCTGAATAATAGGATTCCTAGAAAGATAAATCAGAAACAATAGAGAAAAGAAGATAATTTTTAAGATAATTTAGGGTACTTTTACAAACATAAAGGGCATGTGTTTTCATATATAAATAAAACTCATCAAGTAGCCAATGGGCAAATATCCACATCAAAGATCATCAGCACAAAATTCTCAAATACTGATGACAAGACAATATCTTACAAGCTTCCTAGAGGAAGAGTAAAGGGCTTCTGGAGAGACAGATCATATAAAGAAGAAACAGAAATTAAAATGACACTAAATAGCAACATCTGAAGCCAGAAAACACTGAGATATGTCTTCAAATTTCTGAAGAAAAATACTTTCAAACCAACAATTCTATATTCAGCCAAAGTATAAAGTAAGTATGAAGTCATTTTCAGACATGAAAAATCTCACAAAATGTATTTATATGAATCTCTTACAAATGAGTAATTGGATGCCCTGCCAAATATAAGAATAAGCCAATAAGGAAGAAGAAATAATATATAGGAAATAAGAGTTCCAACTCAAGGGGTAGAGAGAATCCCAGGCTGACAGTAAAGAAAGATCCCTGGAAAAAAATAAAAAGAAAGAAAGAACCCAGGAAAAGATTTTAATATTATCATAGAGTTTGAAATTAAATAGTGATTGGTAACATAAAAAATAAGCAAGTGAAAAAATAATCAAGTATTAACTTCAGGGGGAAAAAATCAGTGGAGATATTAAAATAATTAGATTATACTACATGGCTTAGTTGTGTGTTAGGTTTGGATAGTTGTACTAATACACACACACACAATATTGATCTAACCAAACATATCCTTATTCAGAAAAGAGTAGGAAGTAGAAATTGATGCACATGTACTGGAGAGAGGAAAGTTCCTATGAAAGACAGCAATATCTCCATCCTCTAGGACAGGAAATTAACAAATAATCCTTTTAAAAATACACAAAAAAGATAAGAGGTATATGTATAGTATGTTACTTGGTGATAGAGAAAGGTACAAAAATTTAAAGTCATCTATAAGAATTAAAATTGGTTATTTCTGGGGAGTAAGAGATGTTAGGAAGGAGGGTCAGAAGATCACTGTAGCCCTGGCCGGTTCAGCTCAGCAGTGAGAACACTGGTCCACAGACTGAGGGGTCCTGCGTTGATTTTCCGATGAATGGCATGTACCTGGGTTACTGGTTCAATCCCTGACCCCAGTTGGAGGGGTCTTGCAGAAGACAACCAATCAATGTGTCTCTCTTTCCCATCAATGTTTCTTTCTGTCTCTCTCCCTCCCCCCCTTTTATTTCCCTCTTTCCCTTGAACTCTATCTAAAAATCAATGAAAAAATATCCTCAGGTGAGAACAAAAAAAAAGTTATAAATTAAAACTAACTTGACAAAATAATTCAAGTGTTTATTGATTCCTATATACCAACCACACTAATCAGATATTACCTATTTATTTATGTATATAATTACTACAAACCCAGATATACAAAGGCCACTCTCCCGCATGAAGAGAATTAAGGAAGTCTACAAATCTCCACAATGTCATCTTCTCATACAGTCATTATTACTTTTCCCTTGTACCTCGGGTACATTCTATGTCTCCTTTTTATAATTCCCGGGTTTCATCTAATGGAGGCTCCAATACATTTTGCTTTCATGGCAGCCATGTGCCAGATTCATCATCTAATTTTATTCTAATTTTTCCAAGGGCTGAGTATCATCTTGGTTTTTGGCTTAATTCTTGGTTTGCTGGTATTTTGTTGAGTAATTGCTAAAACATTCTCAGAAGATGCCACATTTGACTGGTTTTTGAGGTCACTATTTCCATGTCTCTCTTATCTCCTCTCCTACACATACACAATGATTATGAATATTCATTCCTCAAATACATTTGACTAGTCTCTTCTATGTTTCCCACATGTCTTAGAGCAAAGTCAGAAAGATGAAAAAAATGTCTTGCCAATGATTATAATCCAAGACTTTGGATTTTCAGTCTAATAGTCTGCATCATACTACCTATTTTGTTTTCTGAACAAAAATTTTGGAATATGTTTTCTGTTCACCATCCATCATTGAATAAAAGGCTTTTAAAAATTATACATGAAGTTTTTGTGGTATAGATGCAATATATACTACACATTTCAGTGCCCAGCTTATAGGAGATGCTCAATTAACATCAAATGAAAGATTAAATATTTGAGATTCTATTATGTGCAAGATATTTGCCTAGGCATTAAAGATATGATTACTGCTTTATTGATATTACAATCCAATATGTGGAGGATGATCATCCAATTACCTTAAAACATTTTAAAATGGGGCAGCGTTTCTTTTTCATTTTTGTCTTTATTTTTCTATTCCATTTTGTTTTATTTTTTCCAAAATTCCTAACTGTTACCATGGTAGTCAAGTATAATCCTGTGAATTTAATATATTAAAGAATACTTATCAATATTTTTTCTAAATTTTTATTAGTTAGTTGTTCAAAAGAAATAACTTGTCCAATCAACTTAAAATTATACTAGATTTCTCAGAACAATTTTGTTGGTGATGCAGTAAAAATAGGTTTTCTCTTGGGAGATGATGTTGAGATGTATGTGTTGAACTATAAAGAAAAAGCTATACTTCTGCTTAAAGCATGTGCTTTAAAAATAAAAGGCCTGTTTTAAATTTTAATGAAACATTTATGAAAGTTTCTAGATAGTACAATATCAACCCATCCCACACCCCAGCTCAGACAGGATAAAAATTTTCCATAATGTCTAGTTAATGCGGCCCTGTTTGCTGTCCAAGACTGAGACTTTAATCTCCATGTTTAGTCACCCTTGGGTTTCTCTAAAAAACAAAATTGATAATGAGCTAGCTAATGAGATTGTCCTTTCCCACCATTTATCAGCTTTTTACTGATCTATTTATCTGCTTTTGAGAAGCTGGGCTATGACCCATCTTGCACAAATCACCAAACACCCATCAGAGAGTAATAGTTTTGGCTCTTTAGAATCAGAAGCATAGAGATAAAAGAATCTGAATCTCATTACAAACTGCCTGAGCTATCTGTTTAGTCATAGCAAAGCCAATTGTATATTGCAGAGAAGTTACAGGAAAAAGGAGAGCCACACTCTCTCCATGTGGTGCCATTTTCTGGGAATCCATGGTGTAAACACGGAGACCTCTTTATCTTCATCAGTTCTAGCTCATCGTAATTCCATATTCTTTTTTGCTCTTGTTTACACAATGTCTTGCTGAATAATTTTTCCCCTTCATTGGCATTTTTGCCATTAACACCATACTTTATAGTCTGAATTGCTTCAGACTGAGAAGTACCAGAATTTCTCCTTTTTAAAACATAATGATGAAGAAAGGGAATCGTACTTGATACTGATAGATGAGAATTCAAGAGATAATGTAAGCTCCCAGAGAACGAAGAAACATTTATGGAATTATTATGAGACAGAGGTCCAATTCGTTAAGTCTGAAGTAAACCTATCACAGTGAGCCATTCAGAGTAAAAGAACTGCAAATTGTTTATTCATGAGACAAGGAACATTGTGAATTTCTTTAGAAACAATTTAATTTATTCCTTCAGCATGTCCCAGTAATCAATCAATGATCTCAAGCTTTAAAAAAAATAATAAAGTACTGAATTTTTTGGGGTGACATTGGTTAATAAAATTATATAGGTTTCCGGTGTACAATTCTAAACGCATCATCTTCTATTGTATATTTATTGTGTGTTCACCACTCCAAGTCAAGTCTCCTTCCATCACAATTTATCCCCCCTTTACCCTCTTCTACCTCCTCCACCCCTATTTCCCTCCATTAATCACCATACTGTTGTCTGTGTCTACAAGTTTTTTAGGGGTTGTTTTGCTTAATCCTTTCACCCTTTACCTCTAGCAGATGGCAGCCTGTTTTCTGTATCTATGAATCTGTTTCTATTTTATTTATTTGTTTATTTTGTTCATTAGATTCTACCTACAAGTGAAATCATATGGCATTTATCTCAAGGTGTTTTTTGTGTTTACATAGACAGCATTCTTTCTTTTGCATCTGTGATCTCCAGGAGGGCAGTACACATGTTTGCTTTGCTTACTGTGGCATGCCCTATAACTAGAGCACTGCCTAGCCCATAGTTGCCCCTAAATAAAATTATTCAATGTATGTTCATTCACTGAGACACTTAAAATCTTTTTGAAACTAAAAGATATACACATACACACATACACTTTCATCTTGTCCAATAAAATGTATTTTACTCACTCCTCCCATTCCTGGACAGTATGTTTTCAGAATGTCTTTAAAGCACTCAGGAAACAGGGCATTTTCTAGAAAGTTTCTGGGTTCAGAATCCAACATAATCTAAGCTTGAAATTCCCATGTATAATATTTGACAATTTACAGAATTTAATTAGGCCTCATTCTCTTGTGGGGAAAAAAAATGGTACCAAATAGATACTCAACAAATTGTAACTATCAATACTATTATTTGTTAATTTTTTTTTTATCCTCACCCGAGGACACTTTTCCATTTTTTATTTGGATAGAGTGGGAGGGAGAGAGAGAAAGAGAGAAACATCGACGTGAAAGGGACACATCAAGTGGCCGCCACCTGCACTACCCAACCAGGACCAGGGACAAACTGCAGCCAAGGTAAATGCCCTTAGTGGGAACCCCGGGTCTCTGTGGAGTGCAGGCTGATGCTCTAACCACTGAGCCAAACCAGCCAGGGCTGATAATTTTTTTAAACACAGGTGGGGAGGCAACCTGTGTTTCCTTTTTCCCACGTGTACTCCACAAAACTATGAGGTTTGGGAACAACATTTTAGGTTCCTTCCCATCTCCCTTCTCCTTTAGTGGGAGGCAGCACTACTGTAATTTGTCTTGTCTCTGACTACAGCTTTCCTGATCTGGAAAGTTTTATTGGCTTCCTCTTTCCCTGACACTCTTAAACTTCAATAATAGCTCATTCATTATTCAGCCAAAGGCTCTCCTTTGTGTAAGGATTTAAAGGCTATGTAGCTACTATATATGTAGTCCTCACTATATGCCAATCACTGTTCTAAAGATTATTTTGTTTGACCCTCACAGCAGCTCTGGGAGGAGAGTGTTAATTATCACCACCTCTCTTCCTGAAATAATAAGGATGCTGTAAGAATCGTTAACATAATTTTATATATATCATATTATTGTATAATATATGTAAAGTAATTTGGATGGTGACTGGCACACAGTAAATACTCAGTTAGGTTTATAACCATACTTCCTGCCTCTAAGGACTTCGAACACTATTCTAAAATCATAGGGAGCCAATAAAGGTTTTTAAGCAAAGGAATAACTTAATCAGGTTTTTGTTTTGCAAAAACTATTCAGGTGACAAAATAATTGAAATGTAGGGGGTTGTCAGACTAAACTAATAAGACATCTTAGAGAATATATTTTTAAAAAAAAAAACAAATATTTTTAATGTCTATTAAAATTAGCAAATAGCCTACAATGTTTTTCAGATCAATAACATGGATTTCTAGTGGTTAGCTAGACATCTCCTTTCTGATGAAAACTTTAGCCTGATTCTGTCTGAACTTCACTTTTCAGACAACGCTCTGAAACCAAAATAAAAATGGCTTTACTCTTTGTAAGCATCTGGTTCTGAGGAGTTTAGCAGATAGCCACAGCCATAGCCCCCTCGCTGTCTGTGTTTGCCCTCTTTCTACCAGGCTTCCCATGTGGCTTTCAACCTAAGTAATATCTTCTCCAGGCAGCCTTCACTACCTGTCCCACATCCCCTCTAATTTCCTACACTCTGTAAATTCCAGGCCATTCATTTATTCACTCATTCAGAAAACAAATAAATGAGCACTAACTGTGCTCTGAGCACTAAATATTATTGCAACATTCCAAGCAAGAGACAATGAGTTGCTGAACTACGACAGTGAGAAAAACAATTATTTTCAAAGGTTCAAGGCAAAAGCTGTAAGATCAGAGCCCATACAATGTACTACATTCTTTATACTATCTTACAAAGTTCACTATTGTTTCAAGTGTGTCTGTAACATCTTCTCAACCAGATTGTAAACTCCTAGCTAGAACCAGACACCTGATCTTCAATTCTTTTGAACACTGAGCTTAATGTGGCCCTTACTTAGTAGATGAATAATAAGCAATTGCTAATTGAATGTACATAGATGTAACTTAAAGAGAGATTTTCCTCTTTATAAGATAATGGTAGAATATTAAGAGCTTCTTGTTGACGTCCTCAGTTTTAAAAAATGGCATTTCTTCGTAGCTAATTACTTTTTCCTTTTTCTTATCTAAATTTCTGTTTCAGAACTCACTACTCTGTATTTTATCTGAAATTTATACTAGATTTGCCATTTGTTCATATAAGAATCAAAAACTAAAATAACCTCCAGGAATGCCAATTCAGCCAGTTATTTACTGAGAAGCAGATGAAACCTTGATCTTGAGACTATACAAAGGCATTGTTATCACACTAATAATTTACACATTTTCATTAAGTTGGCTTTTAACCTAATGTCTCAATGGGTGAAGTTTACTTGAGAATCTGTTTAATTAATAAATCTTTAAGCTCTAGATGGTTTAATGATGGGTGGTAATTAATATTAGATGAACAGAACGAATTCTCTTTCTCAACAAATGAGTCTTCACCCTATAAAATTCTACCAAGGACCCAATATAAGCCTACTTTTTAACAAGCAATTAACAAAACAAATCATGACTCTTCAAATTCAAAGGGAACAATAATTATTCTTTTCAGAGATGAGAGCCAGATGAGATTAGAAAAAAAATACTAAAATATATGCTCTTTCAATATCAATCTGGTCATTGTAATTTGTTCAAGAAACATTTAATCACATGTCTAATGTGTGCACAGTACCGTACACTATAGGAAAAACAAGATCAATAAGACATGGACCCTGCTCTTAACTACCTCACAATCAACTAGAGGCAACACACAGAACACATAATTGCTTAACATTGTTGTAATTACGCTGTACTGTAATTAGAGAGCTGACAGCTTAGATGATGCTCCTCACTAATAAAGGACATGGTGTGAGAGAGGAAGTATTTACAGGGGAGAGAGAAGCAAGGTGAACAGAAGAATAAGAAACTCTAGTGACTTTTGAACCAGATTAGGGGTGGAAGGAACTATAAAGAAGTAAATAATAGAACAGAAAACGAAAAGGGCACCCCTACTTCCCTTCTACACATAAAACTCCATTATTTTCCTCCTTTCCCCAGTTAGGTGTCTAGCAAAGCATACGATTTCAAAATTATCTAGAGAGATAACTACATAGACAAAGACATGCCCATTTTCCACTGGGTCCTAGAAGGCCAGAGGCAATACCTACATCGAAACTCAGAGAAAATGACAAGACCAGGCTCCATGCTAGCTGGCCACCACACAGGCCAATGGGAAGGCCAGCTCCAAAAGGCACCTTCTCACTTAGCTTTAGATTGCATTCCCTAGAGGTAGACCCTGAGAATAGAATTCACATAAAAGTTAATTATTATAAAGAGTTCCTAGAAAAAAAGTATAAAGCAATAGAATAGTAGGACTTAAAAGGAAAGAGGTCAAGCAAGGGTGCAGTATTGAGCACAATCTGATAGAGGGTATCTTTAGTTGAAATCCACAGGAGTTTCTGAAAACAGAAGAGAAAACATATAAGAAGGCCCCATAAGGGGACCAGGGGGCTGGAGTATTTCCGTTTCCACCCCACCCCCCCATTCACTGGTTCAGAGCTGCCCACAGAAGGGGGTGGGGAGGACAGAAGGGAGGAATTTCCAGAAGCCTGGGGGCAGTTCTCCCACTGTCACAGGGAAGGGCTGCTAGAAATCAGCTGACAATGACAGGAGACTGACCATATCTGTTCCACTCTTTGCTGTGAGAGATGAGGACAGAGTGCAGTTTGTACCGAATGAGGAATCACAGTGTCTATGTTCAGTTTTTCACATAAACATACTAGTGCCAGTTTTTATACCTATATTTTATGTTCATTAAACTTCTGTTTAATAAGGGCACCGATAAGAGGGTTGAGAACCCAAAGTCAGATGGTATTTCAAATGTTCCCAGGACAGTAGGGAGGGAGAAAACAATGTCAGGAAAGGCAATTCTATTTATTCATTCTCTTACTCAGAAAATATTTATCGAACACCCACTAAATGTCACATGCTCTCCTCAAAAAGAAGAATTTAGCCATAAACAAAGCAGACAATATCCCTATCCTCTCGATCTTACATTCTATTTGTGAGACATACAAATACGTCATATAGCACAATATCAGGCAATGATACAATTATTTTAAGAAACAAGATAAACTCTCAGATCACAATGGCATGAAACTAGAAATCAATTGCAACAAGAACATGCAAAGACATTTCAACACATGGAGGCTAAATAGCATGTTATTAAACAATGAATGGGTCACCAAGGAGATCAAAGAAGAAATTAAAAACTTCCTGGAAACCAATGAAAATGAACACACAACAACACAAAATCTATGGGATGCAGCGAAAGCAGTTCTGAGAGGGAAGTTCATAGCACCACAGGCCTACTTCAAGAAACAAGAAAAATTTCTAATTGACACTCTAACCTCACAACTTAAAGAATTAGAAAGCAAACAAAAAGAAAACCCCAGAGCAAGGAGAAGGAAGGAAATAGTAAAGATCAGAGGAGAAATAAATGACATAGAGTCCAAAAAAACAATTCAAAGGATCAATCAAACAAAGAGCTGGTTTTTCGAAAAGATAAACAAGATTGATGGACCCTTACCTAGATTCACCAAGAAACAAAGAGAGAGAACCCAAATACACAAAATCAGAAAGGAAAGAGGAGAAGTAACAACCAACACCACAGAAATACAAAAGATCGTTAACAGATACTATGAACAACTATATGGCAACAAATTCGACAATCTAAGCAAAATGGACAAATTTCTAGAAACACACAGTCTCCCAAAACTAGACCGGGAAGAGATAGAAAACTTGAACAGACCAATAACAACTAAAGAAACTGAAGAGGTAATCAAGAATCTCCCAGCAAATAAAAGCCCAGGCCCAGATGGCTTCATGGGGGAGTTTTACCGAACATTCAAAAAAGAACTAACACCCATTCTCCTCAAACTATTACAAAAAATTCAAGGAGAAGGAAGACTTCCAAACACGTTCTGTGAGGCCAGCATAATTCTAATTCCAAAACCAGAAAAAGACACTACAAAGAAAGAAAACTACAGACCAATATCCCTGATGAACATAGACACCAAAATCCTGAACAAAATATTAGCAAATCGGATCCAGCAATACATCAAAAAAATTATTCACCATGACCAAATGGGATTCATTCCAGGGATGCAAGGCTGGTACAATATTCGCAGATCAATAAATGTGATACACCATATAAACAAAATGAAGAATAAAAACCACATGATCATATCAATAGATGCTGAAAAAGCATTTGACAAAATTTAGCATCCATTTCTGATAAAAACGTTCAGCAATGTGGGAATAGAGGGATCATATCTCGACATAATAAAGGCCATATATGAAAGACCTACAGCCAACATCATACTAAATGGACAGAAATTAAAAACATTTCCATTAAGAACAGGAACAAGACAGGATGTCCACTTTCGCCACTCTTATTTAACATTGTACTGGAAGTCTTAGCCACAGCAATCAGACATGAGGAAAAAATAAAAGGGATCCAAATTGGAAAGGAGGAAGTGAAACTGTCATTATTTGCAGATGACATGATATTGTACATAGAAAACCCTAAAGACTCCATCAAAAATCTACTAGACTTAATAAATGAATTTGGCAAAGTAACAGGATACAAAATTAACGTCAAGAAATCGATGGCATTCTTGTACACCAATGATGAACTCATAGAAAGAGAAACTGAAAAAACAATCCCATTTACCATCACAGCTAAAAAATTAAGATACCTAGGAATAAACTTAACCAAAGAAGTAAAGGGCCTATTTGCAGAAAACTACAGGACATTGAAAAAGAAATAGAGGAAGATATAAAAAAGTGGAAGCACATACACTGTTCATGGATTGGAAGAATTAATATCATTAAAATGTCCATACTACCCAAAGCAATCTATAGATTTAATGCAATCCCCATGAAAATACCAAGGACATATTTCACAGAACTAGAACAAATACTTCAAAAGTTCATATGGAACCAAAAAAGACCCCGAATAGCCACAGCAATCTTGAAAAAGAAGGACAAGCCCTGGCCGGTTTGGCTCAGCGGTTGGAGCGTCGGCCTGCGGTCTGGAGAGACCCGGGTTCGGTTCCCGCTGGGGGCGCGTGCCTCGGTTGCAGTTTGTCCCCGGCCCTGTTTGGTCGTGCGGGTGGCGGCCACTCGATGTGTCCCTTTCATGTCGATGTTTCTCTCTCTCTCTGTTCCTCTCTCTCCCTCCCACTCTACCTGAACAAAAAATGGAAAAGTGTCCTCGGGTGAGGATAAAAAAAAAAAAAAAAGAAAAAGAAGGACGAAGTAAGTGGGATCACAATACCAGATATCAGGTTATACTACAAAGCGACTGTAATCAAAACAGCCTGGTACTGGCACAAGAACAGGCAGATAGACCAGTGGAACAGAACTGAAAACCCAGAAATGGACCCAAGGCAATATGCTCAATTAGTATTTGACAAAGGTGGCAAGAGCATACAGTAGAGTAAAGACAGCCTCTTTAATAAATAGTGTTGGGAAAATTGGACAGCTAAATGCAAAAAAATGAAACTAGACCATCAACTTACACCATACACAAAAATAAACTCAAAATGGATAAAAGACTTAAATGTGACCCGTGAATCCATAAAAATTCTAGAAGAAAATGTAGGCAACAAAATTTCGGACATCATACAGAGCAGCATTTTCACTGATACATCACCTAAGGCAACGGAAAAAATGAACACATGGGACTACATCAAACTAAAAAGCTTCTGCACAGCAAAAGAGACAATCATCAAAATGGAAAGGCAACCCACTGTATGGGAGAACATCATTGCCAATGATGTATCAGATAAGGGGTTAATTTCCAATATATATATAGAGTGCTCATACAACTCAACAAAAGGAAGACAAAGAACCCAATTAAAAAATGGGCAGAGGAGCTGAATAGACACCTCTCCAAACAGGACATACAAATAGCCAAGAGACATATGAAGAAATGCTCAACATCACTAATCATCAGAGAGATGCAAATTAAAACCCAGTGATCCTACTTCTAGGAATATACCCTACGAAGCCTGAAACACCAATCAGGAAGAATATATGTACCCCCATGTTCATAGCTGCACTATTTACAATAGCTAAGATCTGGAAACAGCCCAAGTGTCCATCAGTAGACGAATGTATAAAAATGCTGTGGTACATATACACAATGGAGTACTATGCAGTGGTAAGAAAGAAAGATCTCTTATCCTTTGAGCCAACATGGAGGGATCTGGAAAGTATTATCCTAAGTGAAATAAGCCAAGCAGAAAAAGACAAATACCACATGATCTCACTTATATACAGAATATAATGAACATAACAGTCTGAGGAGTACGGTAGACCCAGAAACATGGAAGTAGGGCACAGACTGACATCCTTCAGAAGAGGGGGTGGGGGGTGGGAAGAGATAAACCACAGAACTTATATGCATATATGCATGACCAATGGACATGGACAACTAAGCCGGGGACGGGGCGGGGGTGGGTTGGGGAGGGGGGTGCCAATGGGGTAAAAAAGGAGAAATATCTGTAACAAAAAAATAAATAAATACTTTTAAAAAAAAGTAACAAGATAAAGAATTTGAGAATGATGCCAGGAGTGCACTTTTAATCTGGTAGTCGGAGAAGGCTTCTCTGTGAGGGGACAGTCAAAAGCTGTGAAATGGCAAATAAAAGAGTCTTGAACCAGAAGTCAGTGAGCTGGGTGATGGAGGTGGGGATGGTAAAGAGATGAGTTCTAATAAGTAGGGGGACTGGAAGTAGGGATTGCTGATGCAGATTATCCACTCCATGGAACTCACAGAAGTGTCTACTAAGCTCATGTTATTATTTAATGTACGAAATAGAAAGTGATGATCATCATTGGGAATTGTAAGTAAGAGAAATTACTTGGGGTAGGAGATTTGAGAAGACCTCAGAGGGAATATGGCATTAAATTGAGCTTCACAATGATAGTGTTTATATTAAAAGACATGGTAGAAGGCGTCTTGACAAGACAAGGAACTATAAGAGCTGTAGACATAGAGGTGCAAAAGCATTTAGGGTCAAGAGGGAATTGGTTGAAGTGTGGAATACCATAAAAAGAATTTTAGACACCATCCTAAATACCAGTTTCCCAAACCAAACAATTCAGCATAATATAGAAATTTTATATCATTAGTATATTATCATTGTACCAATCTACCACAATAAATGTCATATTAGTAAACTTAATAAAAGCAGGATTAATAAATACATTAATTAGAAGAAAATGTTGGTTGGCTGAATAAAACAACCACCACGTTTTGCATATTTACTTTATGCTAATTGCTCTGTATATATTATTTGTTTTACCAATGAGGAAACTAAGGTACACAGAAGCGTGATTTTAAAAAAACACCTGGTTGTCACACAGCTAGTAAGTGGTAGAGCTTGAATTGTCTAACTCAATGTTATGTGGCTCCATAGCCTGCACTCTTCATTGTTATATATACTGCCTTTGTAAGATGGTTGGAAATTTATAACTGAACATACATGCATAAGGAGAGATAACAGTCTACAAAGATTATTGAAAAAAATCTGGATTTTCTTTTGTTTACCAAAAAAAGTAACACTGATTGAAGGGATAAAAGATCTGACTTAAGACTCTAAAATAAAAGGAGATCTTCAGACCAATTCACAAAAACCATGACAACAACAGATGAAAGAGATTGTCACCTTCAGATTAAAAACATCTCTACCCCACCAGGTATACCAGTATGGAGAAGACATCAATGAGACCTGAGTAAAAATCTATAAATTTTTGTATAATTCTGTGGAGTTTCCCATGAGCCTCCACTCAAATCAACACTCAACAGAGAGTTGATCCTGACTCATTTAAATCTAAACACTAGATGAATGCTATGGGAAACAATACACGTTGACAGAATACAATTTTGTTGTTAATAATGCTGTTAAAATCATAGCCCTGAGTCCACAGGTACAGATTTATTGAGTACTAATAAGATCTGGCCAATGTGGCTCAGTTGGTTTGAGCATTGTCCCATACACCAAAGGTCATGGGTTTGATTCCCAATCAGGGCACATACCTAGGCTTGGGGTTTGATTCCCGGTCAGGGTGCACATGGGAGGCAGCCGATGGATGTTTCTCTGTCATGTCTATGTTTCTTTCTCTCTCTCTCCCTCTCCCTTCCTCTCTCTTCAAAATCAATAAAAACATATCCTCAGGAAAAATATATGCCAACTATTGTTCTGAGAGTTGGGGTTACCACAGTGAAGAATATGGGCAACAAATTCCTCCCCTCATGTAATTAACATTATTGTCAGGATCAGGGAAAAAGGACACAGACAATAAACAAATAAATAATTAAAATACATCAATGAGAGTTGGTAATACATAGGAAGAAGAAAAATCAAGCCAGGAAGGAATATGGGGCATGTTGGGGAGAGAGAAAGATGAAGCCTTATTAGACCATGATAAAAATGTGGATTTTTACCCCATATGAGATGGGAAGCCATCTAATAGTAATGGACCAAAAAAAAAAAAAAAAATGTATCTACCTCAATTAATTTAATCCTAAAACCTCCATGAGTTAATTGTAAGTTAGGCAGTAAAATTAATCCATTTTCTAGATGAGGAAATAGAGGTATACAAAGATTAAGAAATTATCTCAAGATTACTTTCTAGAAAACGGCATTAACAAAATCCAAAGGCAAGTCGACTGATACCAGAGCCCACACTTAGCACCAAGGATTATTGCCTAAACTAGAATAGTAGTTGCTTTTATCAGACAATAGCATTCAGATGAAAAGAGCACACCTCACTCTATACAATCTGCCACACGTCTAGAAAGTTTATTGTATAAGAAAGAATTGAGAGAACTAAGAATGCTTCAGTGAAGAAAACAAGACTTCGGTACAGAGAAATCGTAGTATCTGAAGCTATCATGTAAAAACAGTTTATACAACCAGGCATTCTCCAGAGAATGGTGCTCAGAACAGGACAGCTATGACAGCTGAATATGAGGAAACTGTCAGGGACCCATTCCCTCTGTTCTGAGTTCCTGGTCACAAGGTGTATGCTGGAGCAACAAGGCATCATTACACAGAGGATCCCTGCCCTGGAGAGAGGATATGGTTAGATGAACAAAGTCTACTCTGATTCAACGATCCTGTGATCTAATTTTCAGAAAACAAGAGTTTTTGAATAAAAGTATGCAGTCCAGTCCAGCAATTGAGAGTATAGATTGTGAACTTTGAAAGACTTCCACTCTGCCTAAACCAATTGTATAGTAGGAATATAACCTTGAGTGAGTTCCTTTCTGAGCTTTTATTTCCGTATCTGTAAAATAGGTGTAGTATTAGGACCTAGCACACATTTGTTCTTAGGAGTAAATGATGCAGTAGATGCAAAGTGCTCACTACAATGTCCCATAAGCATTCAGCACACAGGAAATGCTGTTATTAGTTGGGTCTCACTTTCACTGCTACTCTCCTACAACACCATTCTTCTCATAGACTTGTTTTTGTTAGAATCACTCAGGGATGCCACATCACTGAGGAATGCAGTTTTAACTACTTGGTTTGGCCTGGTCTTCCTGCGCAAGCTTCTCATTAAGATTCCGCTCCCACTACAGCGAGACTCCTGCCAAATTGCTTGCAGTTCTAAATCACCAGGCTGTTTCAAGTTTTGCTCACATTACTAACTTTACCTGAAATGTCCTCCCCTTCTCCCAAGCTAGAAGTGACTCATCTTTCAAAATTCTCATCTAGGTTGCCTTTCTCAATAAAATCTCTCCTGATGCAGAGGTAGAACTGAACACAGAAGCTCTCTTTTCTACAAATGAGGACATAGAAGCTCAGAGAGGTCGAGTAACTTAGCCAAGGTCACCAACTAGTAAATGACTGTGGTGGTAGTAATAGCAATAATACCACACAAACATAGAGTACCTTATTATCTCAAAAGTGCTTTTCTACAGTATCCTCCTGTATTTTTACACCTCTGTGAACAAGGAATAATTTTCTTCTTTTTTATGGATCAGGAAACTGAGGCACAGAAGGTCTGAGTGACTTCTGCAAGGTCATATAACTTTTCTAGTTGAAGGCACAGTCATACCAGACCCTAGACTTCAGAACCTCTCACTCTTAGTCCATTGATTTTTCCTCATAAAACACCCCATTTAGTGAGTAAATGAAATTAGTGAATAAGTAAAAAAACAAAAATGACCTTGAATTTATTTTGATGATGTACAGTACCTCCTTTGAAAACGGTGAGCATGTGGAGGACAAGAATAAAGTTGAGGAGGAGCACTTCTTAAAGGTAAAATTTTCTCTCCCTACAATTACTGAGTCAATCTGAAGAGACCAAAGTTTGAGCACATTTTAGAAAAGGCAGGGTCAGAAAATTGTAGACCCTGTCACAGAAGATACAAAATTTCGGCGGTGATTCCAGTCAAGATGGTGGTGTAGGTAAATGCAGAATCACATCCTCCCACAACCACATCAAAGTTACGACTAAACTACAGAACAACCATCATTCAAAGCCACCTGTAGTCAATCTGAATGGAAGTCCTACAACTAGGAAATTAAAGAAGAAGCCGCATCGAGACTGGTAGGAGGGGCAGAGGTATGACGGGCTGGTCCCACACCCACGTGTAGTGGATAAAAATTAGGAGGATACCTTGGCTGGGAAGGTCCTCCCTGAGGACTGAGGGGGTCCCCATCCCATACCAGGTGCCCTGCCCAAGGTTCGAGTACCCAGGAAGAGAAGTCCCCATAATTTCAGGCTGGAAAAACCAGCTGGAACTCAGGCTCAGGGAGGCTGAGGAGGCTGGAGCCCCTCTTAAAGGGCCCATGCACGGACTTACTCGGATTTGCTCCCTCTAAGCTCAGAGGACAAGAAGCTTGAGGGGCACCAGAGACATATAGAGAAGAACTGAGCTGTTTGGCATTGGAGCGAGGGCTGGAGAGGCAGCTTTCTCGTGGACAGATGTGCTGTCAGAGGACTTTGTTCTTTTAGTGAGCCCTTCTCTGGGGCGGCAGACACCCGCCATATCTGGGACTCCAGCAACTTGGCTAATTCTGTTTGCCCTGCCCTGGTGATTCCTTGAGCCCTGCGATTCCTTGAGGCCCTGCCCCACCCAAATTTCAGGCCTACCAAAGCTGTTGCCAGTTGCTTTACCATAGGATTGGCCTGTCTTGGATCTTGCTTCAGGTTTTCCTAAATTCTTTCAAACAAGCAGCATCTGGTCTCAGCTAGCCTTATACTCTCATTAAGTAATACATACATACAAATACAGAGAGGCAGCCAAAATGAGGAGACAAAGAAACTGGTCCCAAATCAAAGAACAGAACAAAACTTCAGGAAAAGAACTAAGCAAAATGAAGATGAGCAACCTAACAGATGCTGAGTTCAAAACACTGCTTATAAAGATGCTCAATGAACTTAGTGAGAACCTCAGCGAACTTAGTGAGGGCCTCAAGAGCATAAAAAAAGACCAGTCAGAAATGAAGGAGGCACTAACTGAAATAAAGAATAATTTACACAGATTCAATAGTAGAGTACGTAAAGCCAAGAAGCAAACCATTGATTTGGAATATAAGGAAGCAAAAAACACCCAATCAAAACAGCAAAAAGAAAAAAGAATCCAAAAAAAAAATGAGGATAGTGTAAGGAGCCTCTGGGACAACTTCAAGCGTGCCAACATTCGCATCTTGGGGATGCCACAAGGGGAAGAGAGAGAACAAGAAATCGAAAACCTGTTTGAAACAATAATGGCAGAAAACTTTCCTAACTTGGTGAAGGAAACAGACATACAAGTCCAGGAAGCACAGAGAGTCCCAAACAAGATGAACCCCAAGAGGCCCACACCAAGACACATCATCATCAAAATGCAAAAGGTTCAAGACAAAGAGAGAATCTTAAAAGCAGCAAGAGAAAGGCAGCTAGTTACCTACAAGGGAGCCCCCATAAGACTGTCAGCTGATTTCTCAAAAGAAACTTTGCAGGCCAGAAGGGAGTGGCAAGAAATATTCAGAGTGATGAAAAGCAAGAACCTACAACCAAGATTACTCTATCCTGCAAAGCTGTCATTTAGAATCAATGGCCATATAAAGAGTTTCCCAGACAAGAAAAAGTTAGAGTTCATCACCACCAAACCGTTATTATATGAAATGATGAAGGGTCTTTTTGAAGAAAAAGATAAAATATATGAACAAACAAAATGGCAATGAATACATAGCTATTGACAATTCAATCGACAAACAAAATGAACAAGCAGAACAGAAACATTCTCATAGATACAGAGAACATTTTGTTGGTTGCCAGATGGGAGGGGGTTGAGGGAATGGGTGAAAAAGGTGAAGGGATTAAGAAGTACAAATTGGTTGCTAGACTGACAAACCTCAAAGGGAAGGGTGTTGGGGGGCTGGGAAGAAATAAACGAAGGACTTATATGCATAACCAATGGACACAGACAACAGTGTGGGGAAAGGCAGGAGGGGGTCAGGAGTGGGGAGGAGGGGCTGGAGAGAGGGGAGGAGGGGGTGTCAATGGGGAAAAAATGAGGAACATCTGTAATACATTCAACAATAAATATAAGTTTAAAAAATAAATAAATAAAATAAAATCAATAAAAACAAAACAAAATTTCAGAGGTAACTAACCAAACTGAAACCTAAAACAGCTATTGAACAAAAGAATCTAGTGATTTCCAGAGCAGTGGCAGTTAGGAGTCCTTGGCAAGCATGAAATTCCCCACACACTTTATAAATTTCAGAACAGCTGAAGAACAAGTGAAATGATGATGGCACTCACTGGGCTCAAAATGACGTATCAATTAAATATAATGTTCTACTGAGAAGAAAAGCAGGAAATGTGTAGACTGCCTCTCTGTGTAACCTTCTGTAAATTTCCCAGAAGTTTTCAGTGAGTTATTCTCCTATTAAGGAAGCTGTCAACAGCTAAAATAATAAAGGGGAATGGAGAGACATGAGGCTTGAACAGAGACAGAAAGGCTTGTAGAAAGACAAACAAGTCTCTGGAATTTATATTAAGGGTGAAGATTTCCTCTGCATATGGGGACACTTCTGTGGTTAAATATGTTGAATGTTACTAAGATACTTATGTTATTTGTGTCTGCCAGACAATACGCAGACATGCATCTAGTTAAAATTAGCACCATGCCGTATGTTTGCAGAATAAATAAGAGAATGGCCCAATCTACTCCAGTTCATTACTAATGGTAACTGAGTTTCAAAAATATCTTTCAAGCACCTACTATGTACCAGACACCATGCTAGGATCTAGCCACTTGGAACAATTTTTAAGTGCTTTGGTATTTTAATACTTATAAGACATGAAAATGTTCATTCATCTTTTCACAGGGCTGTCAGAATATAACAATAGTAATTGAAGATAAACCCAGAGTCCCTCCTGCCATGCAACACAGGGAATTATAGTTTATATGCTATAAACTGACAGCATCATTTCTTATATGGTTTGTAGAATTAAAATAAGTCCAGTCCCTTCTGATCTTCAACCAGAAATCATGTTTCCTATTATTAATAAAAGATTTGCCAACGAGCAGATATCATTGTATGAGCACTTGTTTCTGAGGACCAACACCTTATAGATGAACTGGGTTACAGCAAGGTTCTTTCATTTCTTCAGTAAACAAGGACCTTGGTTGAGTTCCAGCTAAGCTGCTTTTTCCAAAGTCTCCTTAACAGACATACATTATTATGAGATTTTGTTGCTATTATTCTACTTACAGAAGAAAAGTTACAAACACCTAAACATGTGGATGTCAGTATCAGTATTGAAAAAGATGATTTTAAGACATTGCAGCAGACACTGTCAATACCCCAACCATATCCCCCCAGGACTCACCATTATGGTGCAAGCCAGATTTACAACAGCCTTAGAGCTTTTTCTGGAGCTAGAGTCCACTCTGCCAGTGTGTAGGACAGGCTGGAAGACCAGAGAATCAACAAACACCCCCTAAGGAGCAGCCCTTAAATACCCCTTAGCAACAGAGGGTGGTATACAAATACCCTAGCTCCTTTGTCATTGTAGGGGGCAGAGATTAACAGGCTGGTGATTCTGTACTAACTTCCAGAGTTCCCTAGTGGGATTGAGTTACCAGCTTCATGATGTGCCCTTTATTGGGTACCTTACCTTCTCTGTCTTATTTCCTCACTACTCTTCTCATGTTTTCAGGGACAGTCTTCCAAATAAACCACTTAAACATGAATTTGGGTCCTTGTTCTAAGGCCTCTTCCAGGGGAACATAAACTGGACAAAATTATCAGGCCCTTCAATACTCACATTTCGCCCTACTTTTACAAATACCATTTCCATCACCACCTAACTTTTTTCTGTTTCATCCATAACTAAATGTAACGACATGTGGTTTTTCTTTGCAAATAAAAATAAATATTTTTAATATTAATAAAATTATTATTCAAGAGCATTATTATGCCAGACCCAAATAAAAATAAGAAGTCATGAGTTCAAATGGGGCATTACAAACAGAAGAAACTTGGGACAAAAGTCTAACTTCAGTCAGTCAATGCCTTTATTAAATGGATAGCTTATTAAATGGGTACAGAATAATTTAAAAATTAATATTCTGTTGTTTAAATTGTATTTAATATTTTACTATTAAAACAATGCTGAAATTAACATTCTTTTTTTTAACTTTTTTTTATTTTCCTTTATTGATTTTTTAGAGAGAGAAAGTGAGAGAAGGAGAGATAGAAACATCAATGAGAGAGAACATCGATGGGCCACCTCCTGCATGACCCACAACCTGGGTATGTGCCCTGACTAAGAATCGAACCAGTGATCTCTTGGTACATGGGTCAATGCTCAACCAGAGCCACACCGGCCAGACTGAAATTAACATTCTTATGCATTAATCTTTGTCCTCACCTCAGATTATGTTGGGGGATAAATTTCTAGGAAATTTGCTACATAAGAGAGTTAAAGTATTTTTAAGTATTTGATTTCACCAGAATAATTGAACTTATTTTCATTCCTACCAGTATGGAACAAATGTTTCTATTTTAACATATTCTCATCAGTCTTGAGAATTATAGTCACTGCAAAACATGTATTTGCTAAACTTTTTGTTAATCATTTATTAATAACTATATTTTTGTGACTTCCCAATTCATGACATTTCAATGTGGCTTTACTTTTCTCAGTAAATGATTTTCATACCTTTTATTATAAACCTCCAGAAAAGGTGGGGTTTTTTTAAAGATAGTGTCAATTTAATGCATCAATATTTCTTTTACTTAATTTAATAGTAATACTTTAGTGTTTTTTTTTTAAAGCCATAAAGTTATGCTATAGATAGTAATTTTAGACAGTTTTTTAATAATAATTTTAAGGAAGTATCATTTATTCAGTTAAATAACAGTTTTTTTAGTGCTTGTTTGGTTTTGCATTGGTATCTTTTGTTTATTATACGGAATGAACCAATGTTTCAGAGGCAGCACAGCAACTACTTAGAAGGCAGATTGACTGGATCCAAATCCTAATTCACCACTTAGTGGTGGGGTGCCCTTGAGGAGTTTGCTTAACCTTTCTCTATCCTAATTGTCTGCAAAATGGGAATAGCAATAATATCTGCATCATATCTTCACAGTGAGAATAAGTGCAATCAAAGTGCTTAGAGTAGTATTTGGCACTTAGTAACCACTTGATAAATATTAGACAACTATAAATATTATAGCAGTATAATTGTTCTCTTTTGGGAGGCGATCTAGCTGAGTGATATAATAGTATAGGTTCTTCCTGGGTTCATATCTTAGCTCTCATACGTAATAACTGAGTGAATTTGAGAAAGTTACTAAACCTGTGTTTCATCTAAAATATGAAGATATATTTTTTACCTCATGGGTTTTTTAATATAAATTAATTGTGCATACATACATATACATCTGAATATATATTATATGTATATTTATATATGAACCTACATTTATATATAAAGCACTTAAAACAAAGCTCACTACAGAATTTTTAAAAATGTGAGCTAGTCTTGATATCTATTGAAATTGTACCTTTTATTTCCTTTGAGCTATTAGTGATATGTTACAATAATAGGTTTCCCAGTTGTAATCCCCACTACATATGTAGAATAAAACTTTGTGTTTTTTTTCAATGTACTCTATTTCTCCAGCTTTATTGAGATATTATTGACATATATTGTATGTAAGTTTAAGGTGTACAATGCAATGATTTGATATATTATATGCTGTAAATGGTTCTCACAATAAGATTAGTTAACATCTCCATCCCCTCACATAATTACCATTTCTTTGTGTGGTGAAAACAGTTAAGACCTGCTCTCTTAACTTTCAATTATTAATATAGTATTGTTAATTACAGTCACTATGCTGTACATTAGATCCCCAGGACCACCTATATAACAATTGGGAGTTTGCTCCCTTTAACATCTCATTTTTCCCACCCCGCCCCAGCCCCATAGTATTTACATGTATAGATAGTTGTTCAAATTGATGTTTCTGGAGGGACATGAGCAATAGAAATTTCTCTGACACCATTTTGCTGATGTTCTCAAGGCACTCTTGAGTTAGATTTATTGGTGCTTTGATTAGGCTTTTTACTTATATTCACAAGTGAGATCAATCTGTGATTTCTTCTTTTAGTGTTGTCTGTATTTAGATAGCAGGATATGCTGTTTTCTTAAACTTTGATAAAAAGGTTTACTATTTCACTGTTTTGGAAATAGATATTTACCATGAGAATTACTTATCTTTGAAAGTCTAAAATTTTTAATTCTACCCAAATTTGTTTCATTAGTTAAAAATAATTCTTGCCCTGGCCGGTTTGGCTCAGCAGTTAGAGTGTTGGCCCGCAGTCCAGAGAGACCTGGGTTTGATTCCCTCGAAGGGCACGTACCTCGGTTGCCATTCTTCCCCGAGCCCGGTTGGGGTTGTGCGGGAGGCGGCCACTTGATGTGTCACTTTCACATCGATGTTTCTCTCTCTCTTCCTCCCTCCCTCCCACTCTAGCTGAACAAAAATGGAAAAATGTCCTTGGGTGAGGATAAAAAAATTATAATAATTCTTTGACAGCCTGACTGGTGTGGTTCAGTGGTTAAGCATCAACCCATGGACCAAGAGGTTGCTGGTTTGATTCACATGCCCAGGTTGTGGGCCAAATCCCCAGTGGGGGGCATGCAGGAGGCGGCCAATTCATGTTCTCTCTCATCAATGTTTCTCTCTCTCTCTAAAACTAAATAAAAAATAATTCTTTGACAAAATTTTATTTATTCCAAGTTTATGAGTATTCAAGTTTCAATACCTAATTGGATCAATTTAAGCAATTATGTTGTAGAAACAAAATTGTAAGACCATATTCTTTATTTCAGCAAAAAATAACAGGTTATTTAGTGAATATAGCTGCTTTAAGTAGACAAAGACGTGTTAGTCATCACTTCTCATTAAATTGATGAGGCTACTTTATTCTTCCTGTTGTTCAGGCCACAATATTTAAAGACACTCTTGATTCCTCTCTTCCTTGACATTTAATGCATCAGCAAATCTTCTGAAATATATCCCAAATCCAACCACTCTCATCTACCTCCACTGTTCCCCCAAACTACATGCTTTCATTATCTCTCACCTGGAATATTTTATTGACCTTTTGATAGAACTTCCTACTTTTTATCCCCAATAAACTTCCAATATGCAGATTCTCTATTGCTGAATCTGTTTCCCATGGCCACTGATATTTGAGCTGTAGCATTCACCATCTGGCTGGCAATGAGAACCCCAAAACTGGATGTAGGTAGAGTACTGATAATAATTCCTGGTATGTTCCAATGGTGCAGCTGTTAAAACTTGTACATGTGGTGAATCAGGATGAAAAACTGGTGGGAGAGAAAAGACTGGCAGGTATAATATCTCATTCATGCAAGAGGTTCAGAGGGACTAATAATTATAAGTCAACAGGTTTGAATGAATGGAAGTTTGATCAAAGCTTTGGAGACAGACAATGAAAAACTAAGGGTGATTAATCACGAATTTAAGGCAAACTGTGAAAGTCAGAAGAATTCATTAGCAGTATATAAAGACATCCTCATCTCCTTTAGCCAGAAGGTAAAAGTTGTTGCGGATCGGGTCTAGGATTTGATTATAAGGATAGCAACACTTCAGTGAAGGTTGAATCCATTTCTGGGGCAGAGAGAGAAAGAGAGAAAGCCATCTTATAAGGGGAAGTCTCTTTGACACTTGGCAAAGAAAGGAAAGAAGGAAGCAAGTGGTAGAAATTAAGGGCCCAATAAAAACAAACCAGAAGCAAAAAGTCAGAAGTAGACAAACCCCACTCTCATCCCAAACATTTATTAAATATACTTTACTACATCAAGAAAAAGAACACTTGAACAAATCTCGCCAGCCACCCAATCACCTCACCCTGCCTACAAAGAATCCTCTGTTATTGCTTGTCCAATAAAATACAAAATATTTCAAAAATGAAAACAAAACCACAGGCAACAATGGACAGACAACAGTGCAGTGAAAGCGGGGGTGGGGGGTGGGGCAGGAGGGGGAAGGAGGGGTCGATGGGTGGAAAAAGAATGAGCATCTGTAATACTTGCAATAATAAAGTTTTGTGTGTTTTTTTTTAAGTTATTGCCATCAGCAGGAAGACCAGAAAAACAGAAATCTGTCTAGACACAACCTCAGAACTTCTGGGTTCATATCACAGCTTTGCCCTTACTAGTTGTGAGACCTTTAGCAAGTTACTCAACTTATCTGTTTCTCCATCTGTAAGATAGAAATAATAATAGCACTTACATTTCAAGGTTATTGAAAGGATTATATGTAAAATGTTTAGAATGCTGCATTGCATTACAGTTATCCCTCAGTATCTCCGGGGGATTGGTTCTAGAACCCCTAGTAAATACCCAAACCCACAATGCTCAAGTCCCTTATATAAAACGGGGCAGTGGTGGTATATCACTTATATTTGCAAATAGGCTGCAGCAGGGTGTGCCTACACATCACTTCCTTTATGTGGATTCAGCATACTACTCAGTGTGTGGCAAATTTAAGTTTTGCTTTTTAGAAGTTTCTAGAATTTTTTTCAAAGTATTTTTCTATCTACAGTTAGTCACATCCATGGATCTATAACCCACAGATATGAAGGGCCTACTATAGTAAACCTCTAAGAACTGCTAATTATTAAACACGGTTGTGCTATTTTTATATACATGCACGTGCACACACACACACACCTCTGAAAAGTAATTAATCATCAACCCCAAAATGCTCTCTTGACTGTTTTAAGAGCTTCAATGCTATTTTAAGTCTGTTGAGCTGACAAGACCTTATTCAATCATTTATAAACATTTAAATGTCACACCTCATTAACAAATAGAAGTGTCTGGGCCTTCCTTTCACTTTTTTTCCTTTTCATTTTTCTTTTCCCTGTGTTACCACTTATTCTTCATTTCTTCTCTTCTTTTTTACTTTTACTTTAGTATCCTGGAACATTTTCTACACTCACAAATAAGGTATTTTCTCTAATTGTAATGAGACTGAATAAAAACATCCTCATGTCTGCCTAAACTGATCAAATATTACAGAAGAATTATTTTATGAACCTTGTAGAATATTACAGGACAGGCAAAATTCATTATATGACTACCAGGTACTACCACAAAAACCTGTGAAAAGTTCACTACACATAGATTTTCTCCAATTAATAAGAAGTGATATGCCAGTGTCTGGATTAGTGAACTTAAACCAAACAACCAAGTCTAGAACTGCCAATTTCAGTCATAATTCTGAACAAAAGTTGTTACATGTCCAATCAGGAATCAGCGTGGTATTATTTTCTCAATAGTTTTTAGGGGTCCTTTATATGTGTATTAACACAAGTGTTTCCTCCTTATACTGAGAGTCTAAAAGTCACTGATCAGATTATTTAATTCAATTTGAACAGTTAGTAACTTGCATGCAGACATCTTATCACGATTTTTTACTGTGCTCTTATAAGGTAAAGACCCTGATGATTTGATGTGGACAGCACTTAGAACAATACAATTTGCATTCAGGAACTCAATCAAGACTTTAATTGTCCTCCTTGTTGACTCTCCCCAAGATAAGATATTTAGAGATACAGACAGGAGTCTGGTTAAACATAAGATGGTAAAAGTAACTTAGACAATAAAGCACATGAGAAGGAACAGTGCCAAACACAGGCAGATTTTAAAGATAATATTTTACATTTGTATACACTCCAGTTTACAAAGCACCACTATTACACAAAATCATTTCATTTCAATTCAGTATCTGTGGAGCACATAGTCAAGGCACTATACCAGACAGTCTGTGGAAAACAAAAATAACATACACCCACAGCTTATAATTTAGTGAAAGATATAGTCTCTTTGACTTAAAGAAAAAAATATTGTATAGATGTAAACTGCTGTAGGAATAGAAGAGAAGAGAGTGTAATCTAACTAGAGTAGTCAGGGAAGGCTTCATTGAGCAGGGGGTATTTGAATCTGGGCCTTGAAATAATAAAATATTATTTCATTAATACATTATGAGATAATCATAGCAGTCACTATTATGCCCTTTCCCAGTCTTGGAAATTAAGGCTGACAGAAGATAAGAGGACTCTCTCATCCAAGGTCACACAGTGGGTAATTGTCAAATGATTCAAGAACCCATGTATGAGGGTGATTCCCAAGACCAGTGCTTAACCACTATATCACCCCATAATGTGTCTTAATTTTTAGGTAAGAGAGTACACATTCTTTCAAGATAACATTTTCTTTTAAAAACCACTACTCATTTCTGCTATAATAATTTGGCTGTCCTCTGTATAACATGAAAATTAATATTCTTATCCTCTCTAAGTATTAATGTTATTTCCTCTATAAGTACAGAAAATTCCTTGTAGTATTTTAAATATGAGTACTGAAGAAATCAGATCTTTGCTTAAAGATTAAGAAACCTGCTAGAGCTCAGCCAGTGAGTCTCAGTGGATTGAGCGTGGTCCCATGGACTGAGAGTTCCCGGTTTGATTCCCGGTCAGGGCACGTGCCTGCTCGATCCCCAGTAGGAGGTGTGCAGGAGGCAGCCAATCGATGTATCTCTCTCACATCGATGTTTCTCTCTCCCTTCCTCTCTCTCTAAAAAATCAATAAAAATGTATTTTTAATATAAAAAACAAGAAACCTGTTAGAAAAGAGTGGAAATCAAGTCCACAATGATAATTAGAGACTGTAGGATGACAGCGTGGGTGATGGCCTACTAGTGTTTGTGTCCCCAGATATAAGAGGGGACAACAGAATTGTGCTTCACTGATATAAGATAAAATTTTCCTAATGGAAATAAATACCCAAGGAAATAATAACACATGTGAGGCTCATTATGTCAGTCACCATTCCAAGAACCTCATACTTATTTAATTTTCAATCAACTCCACGAGATAGGTATTATTACCACCATTTGTGGATGAGGAATCTGAGCCACAGAAAAACAAGTCATGTAAGTGGTTGAGCTAGGATTTAAACTCTGTCCTGCTATATAGAATCCATGTTCTTAACCATGCAGCTCAACATCTGTCAAAAATAAGTTTTCGCCCAGCCGGTGTGGCTCAGTGGTTGAGCATCGACCCATGCCCCAAGAGGTCACGTTCAATTCCCAGTCAGGGCACATGCCCAGGTTGTGGGCCAAATCCCCAGTGCGGAGCATGCAGGAGGTGGCCAATAGATGTTCTCTCTCATCGATGTTTCTATCATTCTCCCCCCCTCCCTTCCCCTATCTATAAAAATCAATAAGGAAAAAAAATTATACAAAATAATAATAAGTTTGTATACTTTCTTTTGATAGAGGGCCTTAAGATACAAGCACAGACTGCACCCGTGAGATGTGGTATGAGTTCATGTTCCAGGAAGCAATAGTGTAGCATGGAGTCTAAGAACACAAACTTTGACATAAAAAGACCAGGCTTTGACCAATTCAGCCATAGTCTACTAGTGTAAACTTGGGCAAATTGTTTAACCTCTTAGAGCTTCAATGTCTTCCTTTCAAAAGAAGGTAGCTATTATTTTGAAATGGAAATGCAAGCAGCACAGTGTGGTAAGAAATCACTGAATTTGAATGTGAAAAGACTCAGATTATAGCCTCAGCTATCAGCCATGTGAAATACGGCAATCAATCCATCAATCATCTACATAAGGCTCTCCTATAAGTACTCTTGTGATATAGCAGTAAAAAATACATTGTTCCTTACTCTCTGGGAACAAATTCACTCAAGTTTGTTTATTTTTCCTTAATGATTGAACTAAAGCCCAAAAGGAGGTACTTCCTGGCATTGACATTCTATGATAGAACTTGAATAAAAATACCACCGTGCTTCTGTTTCTTTGCTTAGTGAAATTTGTGTGTATATACATATTTCAAGTGCTCTTTTGATATATGAAGAGGAAGTATGCAGAAAAAGGAAGAGAATGAACTTTCAGGCTAGTCTCATTGTGCTCACTACCTACAGCTGCCACACCCAGCTGTTCCCAAACATTCTCTCCATGGGGCACATTTTCCTGGAATGTAGATTCATACATGATGCCACTATTGAGGCACTGTAAAAGATAGCAGAATCAACATGATTTCCTGAAACTTGGTGGGAAATGTCTTTTCGTCTCTTTGTCTGAGATGAGCTCAGTAACAATTCTAAACAATTCATACAGAAATTGAAAAAACCAGTGTTTACATCTTGAATGTTTCCATTCCTCTGGGTGATATAAACTAACAGACAATACTACTGTGTGCTAAATAACTATTCACGGAATATGGTCCAGTAATGATCAACAGCATCAGTTCTGGGTCAGGCTGACAAGCATTTGGTAGATATAAACAGAGAGATATAAATCCTACCTCTAGCTAAACTTAGAACCTGGGAGACTTTTACTGCTCAGATCCTAAATTTCCTCATATGTAAAATGAAAATGATCATATTTAAATAATCATGTCCTAAAGTTACCAAATGAGATAATACATATAAAATGCTTGGTATGTAGCATTTTATTTAATGGCTAGTCATTAATTGATTAATCATCTATTAAGTTTACTTCTTCAGGAGCTATTTTTAAAAACTACAAATATGCTGGAAGAAAAAAATGAACTGACTCATTTTAGTACATAGAAATACTAACTCATTTTAGTACAAGGAAACTAGTTTTTGCAGATTTTATATCAAATGTCATAGGAAACACCACTTAGGAAAAATAAATAAATAAACAGACATTTTCTTTCAAGTTCCTAAGTAGGCAGATCAATATTTAAAACATACCATTAAGATATTTTGCAATAGTACTTAAACCACATAAAAATTACAAGTTTACTCTCCATACTTACAAGGTTACACACAAGAGTTTGAATACATCTTTCCACATACTTACTAGTCAAACTACAGTAGAGGCATTCTGACAAGAGAAATACACATAGGACTTCTAAGTTAAGCTCCAAATTACAAACAACTCTGCAGCCCTTTGTCAGCACCCGAATCCCTGAGTTTATAATAATAAATGAAGGAATGACTTGAGTAGTACAGAGAACAAGCAAAACAAAGCAAACAATACATGGTAGCTCCAGAATTCAACATTTGTGAGCAAATCATTAAGGAAATATTTCAGGTCACCTGTCACGCCTCATTCGCCATAAGTTGGTCAATAGGAAAGTAAATTAACTTACAGTAAACAAGAACTTCTTTGGACTCCATGAAAATGCTTAGAATAGTGGGGTGAACTTATACTTCTAAACACAAATGCCTGCTACTTATCGGTAGAATCCCCAGCTTTGTATCTTGCTCACACCACCTCACCAAACATATGACCACAGACACTCCCCTTCCTAACAGCTGACATTTAATCCTGTCTTTAGGTTTAAACACGAGCTTTTCAAAAATATGCAGCATGCAATACTGAAGTTATTTTTTAAATAACTTTTAAGAAGAAAATTATTTTTAAAAATCATGCCCTTGTTCTATTTCCCTACATGTTCCTCAAAACAGAAGACTAGCTCAACTTGGGAGCTGAACTATGTAATTTATTTTCACATCCATTGTGCCACTGAATATCTTAAGACTACCCAATGCAGTTCTCTTCTTGAAACTGGAAGATGTGCACTCTGGGATGTAACATAAACGTCAAAGCCATTTGGATGCCACTGAGGAGAAAACATTAATGTTATCAAGGTAACTGGTGCAATCAAGGTATATTACCTCCAGAAAATAAATAAATACTATCTACTCCAGGCTTTCCCACAACACAAAAGCCTGCAGCCAGTGGTCAGCAATGATATTACAGACATTTCAAAGATACACCCTGGCTGCTGTTCTCTGTATTATCAATTAGGACATGAAAAAAAAAAAAAGTAATCTTCACCCAACTCCCTAAAATGCTAAGAATCCATGGCCATAGTGTTTACTTACAGAAAATAACTGTCATTATGAAAAAAATCACTAGCTCTTTCTTCTTTTTAGTATGTCACTAAATACCAAGTTTTCTGCCTATTAGCTTTGTCACTTACTAGTTTATATTTGTGGAATACTTACATAAAAGAAGATGAACATTATTTCCTATGACTCCTCTGTTTCATCCAAACATAAAAGTACTACACTTGATTTTTCACAAAATACTGTCCTTGGGGTTCTTACACACATAAGAAATCCTTATCTAAATATTTCCAAAAACTAACATTCACTCATTGCAAATTTAGTGAGCCTACTAAATGCTAGGCACTGTGCTAGAATCTAGAGATTAAAAAATAACCATAATAAGACATACTCCTTTGTGAAAAAGTTTACAATATATATAGTGGTCCTTTCAGTGGTGTATATATAATGTTGCTGCATTGAAACTCTTCCTCAATTTTCCCTTTTCAGAAATTCCTGTATCCAAGAGAATTCCATGTTGTTTTATTTCATGAAGGTAAATTTTTGTCAATTATATTGAATATAGAAATATTTAAAGGTAAATGTGGAGGAAAGAGGTAACAGAGAAACATCATAACTCATTAACTGTTCTTCAAATTGGGTTTGCACATTTAAGGCCAGTTTATTTCTACAGAAGCTGCTAAGCATAACACTAGGAATGATACAATTTATAAGAGCCCAGAATTCTTACTGAACTGATTTAAACTTATAAGCCCTCCAGATCTCTGATCAGAATCAGAGATGATCCTGTAATGCAGCAACAACAAACAAAATTCTGACAGGAGACAGAGGAAAAAGTAAATGAGTAATATAAGCGAGGAGCCAGAAAAATCACATGGTGTTCTTGGATTATCTTCTATTTTCCTAGAAAACATTTAGGTAAAAATAAATATTTATCCACAATAAGAAAAAGAATAGTGAGTGTAATGTAGTCAACTCATACTCTGCCACAGTATGAGACTACTGGGAGTGCTCAGGGCAGTGGTCTGAAGAGAGCACAGTCATTCACTTGTAGCAGGCAGAATCATTGCCATGTTGCAGAAGTGAGCCAAGTGTTATCACTGCTAGATTTTTTTTAAGGATAGCCAGAAATTCAGATTTTTGTGTAAAATCTCCCAATTTTTGCATGTTAGCTCAAGGTTTAAAAAAACTGGTAGACAAAAAAATCTTTAAAATAGATCCAGCCCCTTTAACCCAAATAAAGTCTACCCATGAAAAACATAGCTAACATCATCCTTAATGATGAAAGACCAAGAGATTTCTCTCTAAGGTCAAGGGTAGTACAATAATGTGCACTCTCTCCATTTCTATTCAAAATTGTAGTAGAGATTCTAACCAAAGCAGTTAGGCAAGAAAAAAGAAATAAAAGCAATCCAGATTGAAAACAAGAAATTAAAATTATCTGTAGTCACAGGTGATATGATCTTGTATATAGAAAACCCTAAGGAATTCATATACACAAACAGCTATTAGAACTAATAAACAAATTCAATAAGGTGGTAGGATATAAGTCCAATATATAAAAAGCAATTTTATTTCTATAAAGTAACAATAAATAATATAAAAATAAAAGATAAAGACAAATCTTTGTAAATAACTTTTAATACTTAGAAATAAATTTAACAAAAGCAGTGCAAAGCTTATATACTAATAACTATAAAGCATTAATGAACTAAACTAAAGATGTAAATAAATGGAAAGACATTCCATATTCATGGATAGGAAGACTTAATATTGTTAAAATGACAATATTCTCCAAGTTGATTCATATTCAACATGACCTTTATAAAAATCCTGGCTTTTTATTTATTTTCCCGATAATTAACAAGCTGATCCTAAAATTCACATGAACACGCAAGTGACTCAGAATGACCAAAACAATCCTGAAAAAGAGAAACAAAGTTGGATAATTTACACTTCCTAATTTCAAAAGTTACTACTGTATCAAGACAGCAGGGTACTTGCATAATGATAGGATATACAGAAATAAAGTAGTATTGAGAATCCAGAAATAAACTCTTGCATTTATAGTCAATTGATTTTCAATAGTGGTGCCAAGATAATCCTACGGGAGAAAGAAGAGTCTTCCGTTATATTTTTTTTATTTTTCAATTATAATTTATATTCAATATTATTTTATATTAGTTTCAGGTGTATAGCACAGTGGTTAGAAAATTATATAATTTAAGAAGTGAATTCCCTTATAATTCTAGTATCCACCTGGCACCATACATATTTATTATAATATTATTTACTATATTCCTTAAGCTGTACTTTAAATCCCATGACTATTTTGTAACTACCAATTTGTAATCAATTCACCTTTTTCACTCACCACCCTCCCATCTGGCAACACTCAGTGTGTTCTCTGTATCCATGGGTCTGTTTCTGTTTTGTTTTTTCATTTATTTTTGGTCTTCAGATTTCACATATAAGTGAAATCATGTGGTGTTTGTCTTTCTCTTTCTGACTTATTTAATTCACCTAGCATAAAATCCTCTAGGCCCATCCATGTTGTAACAAATGTTAAGATTTCATTCATTTTTATGGCTGAGTACTATTGCATTTTATATATGTACCACTGCATTTCTATCCACTTATCTACTGATGGGTACTTGGGTTGATTTTATATGTTGGTTATCGTTATTAACACTGCAATGAACATAGGTGTGCACACATTCTTTTGAATAAGTGTTTTGTATTTCTTTGGATATATACACAGAAGTGAAATCCTGGTCATAGGCAGCTCCATTTTTAATTTTTGGAGGAACTTCCTACTGTTTTCCATAGTGGCTGTACCAACTTGCAATCCCACCAACATTGCACAAGGGTTCCTTTTTCTCCACATCTTCACCGCTTTTTGTTTGTGAATTTATTGATCTTAGCCATTCTGATAAGTGTAAGGTAATATCACATTGTCATTTTAATTTGCATTTTTATGATGATTAGTGATGTTGAGCACTTTTTCATATTTCTATTAGCCATCTGTATGTCCTCTTTGGAGAAGCATCTATTCAGGCCTTCTGCCCATTTTTTTATTCAATTATTTATTTATATCATTAGAAACACAAAATTATTATTTTCAATGTTTTCTGCATAATATTTGTGTTATATCAGCTATTTATTTTTGCAGTCTTTTTTTAAAATTATTTTTATTAATTTATTTTTGTTACAGATGTTTCTCCTTTTTCCCCCATTGACACCCTCTTCCTAATCTCCCCCAACCTCCTGCCCCGTCCCCAGCTTTGTTGTCTATGTCCATTTGTTATGCTTATAGGCATATAAATTCTGTGGTTTATCTCCCTCTATACACAATCTTCTGAGGTTTGTCAGTCTATGCCCTACTTCTATGCCTCAGGGTCTATTTTGTTCATCAGTTTGTTTTGTTCACTATATTCTACAAATAAGTGAGATCATGTGATATTTGTCTTTCTCTGCTTGGCTTGTTTCACTTAGGATAATACTCTTCAGGTCCTTCCATGTCGTCTCAAAGGATAAGAGATCTTTCTTTCTTACAGCTGCATAGTACTCCATTGTATATATGTACCACAACTTTTTTCCACTCATCTATTGATGGACACTTGGGCTGCTTCCAGATCTTAGCTATTGTAAATAGTGCTGCTATGAACAAAGGGGCACATATATATTCTCTGATTGCCATTTCAGGTTTCGGCAATTCAATTTTTAATTTTTTGAGGTAACACCATAGTGTTTTCCATAGTGGCTGCACCAGTCTGCATTGACACCAGCAGTGTACTAGAGTCCCCTTTTCTCCACACCCTCACCAGCACTTGTTTGGTGATTTGTTGATGGCAGCCAGTCTGGTTGGTGTGAGGTAATACCTCATAGTTATTTTAATTTGCATCTCTCTGATGATTAAAGATATTGAGCATTTTTTCATATGTCTCTTGGCCATTTGTATGTCTGGTATGGAAAGGTGTCTCTTTAGGTCCCCTGCTCATTTTTTAATTGGTTTCTTTGTCTTCCTTTTGTTGAGTTGTATGAGTACTCTATATATTTTGAAAATTAACCCATTGATCTGATGTATCATTGGCATTTATGCTCTCCCATGTAGTGGGTTTCCTTTCCACTTTGATGGTTGTTTCTTCTGTTGTGCAGAAGCTTTTTAGTTTGGTGTAATCCCATGTGTTCATTTTTTCCTTTCTTTCTCTTGCCTTAGGCGTTGTATCAGTGAAAATTCTGCTGCATATGAGGTCTGAAATTTGTTGCCTACATTTTCTTCTAGGATTTTTATGGGTTCACTAGTTACATTTAAGTCTTTTATCCTTTTTGAGTTTATTCTTGTGTATGGTGTAAGTTGGTGGTCTAGCTTCATTTTTTTGCATGTAGCTGTCCAATTTTCCCAATACCATTTATTGAAGAGGCTGATTGACTTCACTGTATGCTCTTGCCACCTTTGTCAAATATTAATTGAACATATTGTCTTGGGTCAATTTCTGGGTTCTCTATTCTGTTCCATTGATCTATATGCCTATTCTTGTGCCAGTACCAGGCTGTTATGATTATAGTGGCTTTGTAGTATAACCTGCTATCTGGTATTGAGATTCCCTCCTACTTTGTTCTTCTTTTTCAAGATTGCTGTGGCTATTTGGGGTCTTTTTTGTTTCCATATAAACTTTTGGAGCATTTGTTCTAGTTCTGTGAAATACGTCATTGGCATTTTGATGGGGATTGCATTGAATCTATGATTGCTTTGGATAATATGGACATTTTAATGATGTTAATTCTTCTAATCCATGAGCAAGGTATATATTTCCACTCTTTTATATCTTCCTCTATTTCTTTTTCTGTGAAGAGGTCCTTTACTTCTTTGGTTAAGTTTATTCCTAGGTATCTTAATTTTTTTTGCCACAATGGTAAATGAGGTTGTTTTTGTTTCTCTTTCTGTGAGTTCATTGTTTGTGTATGAGAATGCCATTGATTTCTTTACATTGGTTTTGTATCCTACTACTTTGCCAAATTCATTTATTAAATCTAGTAGATTTTGCCCTGGCCAGTTTGGCTCAGCGGTTAGAGCATCAGCCTGCGGTCCAGAGAGACACAGGTTCGGTTCCCGCTAAGGGCACGTAATTCGGTTGCAGTTTGTCCCCGGCCCTGGTTGGTCGTGCGGGTGGCAGCCACTCGATGTGTCACTTCACGTCGATGTTTCTCTCTCTCCCTTCCTCTCTCTCCCTCCCACTCTATCTGTACAAAAAATGGAAAAATATCCTCGGGTGAGGATAAAAAATAAAATAAAAATCTAGTAGATTTTTTATGGAGTCTTCAGGGTTTTCTATGTACAATATCATGTCATTTGCAAATAATTACATTCTCATTTCCTCCTTTCTAATTTGGATCCCTTTTATTTTTCCTTCATGTCTAATTGCTGTCTCTGCTCATATTTTTAATTGAATTGTTTTGTGGGGTTTTAATGTCTTTGTAAATTTTGGATATTTACTCCTTACTGAATGTATCATTGGCAAATATCTTCTCCCAATCGGTAGCCTGTCTTTTCATTTTGTTAATGGTTTCCTTTGTTGTACAAAACTTTTTAGTTTGATGTACTCCAATTTGTTTATTTTCTCTATTGTTTCCCTTGCCCAAAAAGATATACCAGAAAAGATATTACTAAAGGAAATTCAGAGTTTACTGTCTATGTTTGTTACTAGTTTTATGGTTTTGTGTCTTACATTTAAGTCTTTGAGTTTATTCTTGTATATGGTTTAAGAACATAGTTTAGTTTCTTTTTTTTTTTTTTTTTTTTTTTTTTGCATGTATCTGTCCAAATTTCCCAACACCATTTTTTGAATAGACTTTCTTTACCATATTGTTTGTTCTTGCCTCCTTTGGCATATATTAGTTTACCATATAGATGTGAATTTATTTCTGGGCTCTCTATTCTGTTCCATTGATTTATGTGTCTGTTTTTATGTCAGTACCTTGCTATTTTGATATAGACTTGTAGTATCATTCAACATTAGGTAGCATAATACCTCCAACTTTGTTCTTCTTTATCAAGATTTCTGTGGCTATTCAGGGTCTTTTATAGTTTCATATCAATTTTAGGATTATTTGTTCTAGTTCTGTGAAAAAACACCCTTGGTATTTTGATAGGGATGGCATTTAATCTATAGATTGCTTTGGGCAGTATGGGCATTTTAATTATGTTAATTATTCCTATCCATAAACATGATATATGCTTCCATTTATTTGTATCTTCAATTTCTTTCTTCAATGTGTTATAATTTTCCAAGTACAGGTCTTTTACATACTTGGTTATATTTATTCCTTAGTATTTTATTCTATTTTTGATATAACCATAAATGGGATTTTCTTTATTTCTCTTTCTGATAATTTATTATTGGTGTATAAAAATATAACTGATTTATGAATATTAATTTTGTATCCTGCTACTTTACTGAATTCATTTATCAGTTCTAGTCATTTTTGGTGGACTTTTTAGGGTTCTCTATATGTCGTATCATATCATCTATTTTAAAAGATTGCAGTTTTACTTCTTCCTTTCCAGATTTAATGCCTTTTCTTCTTTTTATTCTTTGGTTGCAGTAACTAGGACTTCCAATATACCATGTTGAATAAAAGTGGTGAAAGTGGACATCCTTGTCTTATTCTTAATCTTACAGAAAATGCTTTTAGCTTTTCCCCATTGAGTATGATGTCAGATGTGGGTTTGTCATATATGGTCTTTATTATGCTGAGGTAGAACAGTCTTTTCAACAAAAATTTTTGGAACTTAATATCCATAAGCAAATAAATGAATTTAGACCTCTGCCTCATATCATATGTAAAAATTAACTCAAACTAAATAAAAGACCTACATATAAAAACCAAACTGTAAAACTCTTAGATGAAAACATAAGTGTAAAACTTTGTGACCTTGGGTCAGGCAATGGTTCCTTAGGTATAACATGAAAGCAGAAGTAACCAAAGGAAAAAAATAGACTTCATCTAAATTTGTGCTTCATATGAAATTATCAATGAAGTCAAAAGGCATCCCACAGATTGAAGAAAATATTTATAAATAAGTATCTGGCAAGAGTCTATTACAAAAATACATAAAAAACTATTACAACTCAATGACAGAAAGACAAACCAATTTAAAATTAGGCAAAGATTTGATCAGATGTCTCTCCAAGAAAAACATACGAGTGGCCAATAAGCACATGAAAAGATGCTCAACCTCATTAGTCATTAGGGAAGTACAAATCAAAACCACATTGAGATACACTTTACCCCAGAAAAGTATGAGTACAGTAAAAGACAGAAAAATGACATGTGTTGATTAGAATGTGCAGAAATTGGGATACGTTGTTGTTATAAATAAAAAATGGTGCAGTCACTTTGGAAAAATTTGGCAATTCCTCAAAATGTTAAACAGAGTTACCAGCAATTATATCTGGTATATATTTCAAGAAAATTGAAAACTCATGTCCACACACAAAGAAAGCTTACACAAATGTTCATAGTAGTATTACTCATAATAGCCAAAAAATGAACACAATTCAAATCTCCATCAACTGATGAAGAGGTAAACAATATGTAATATGGCCATGCAATAGGAATGAAAGTACTGATGGCCATAAAAAAGAATGAAGTACTGATGCACACTACAATGTGGATGAACCTTGAAAACATTATGCTAAGTGAAAGAAGCCTGTCAATAAAGACCACATATTATATGATACCATTTATCTGAAATGTCAACAATAGGCAATCGTACAGAAAGTAGATAATAGTTGAAAAAGTGCTGGAGATGGGGGAAAGAGGATTTCTTTTTGGGCTGATGAAAATGTTCTGAAATTAGACAGTGATGATGGCTGTATAACTGTGAATATAACTATAAAACACTGAATTGTACACATTAAAGGGTGAATTGCAAGGCATGTGAATTATATCCCAAGAAAGCTGTTATTAAAAAAAAAAATAGACCCAGCCAACCCACTTTGCAACCTTTGCCTAAAAGCAATTCTAAATAAAAATAGTTCTTACTAATATTTTTAAAGACTTTTGCAAAAATCAGCCTGCAGTACATAAAGAGTTCAATTTTCTAAATCAACCAGCATGCATATCCTATTTTGGAATTTCATATAAAATTTAGTACTTCAGTAATAATGACATGTTTTAGAAAAAGAATAGTTCAAGACTAGAAATGGCTCTTCTCTATCTACTGAATAAAGCCCTGTCTCCTTTTATGTATAATCTAAAGCTAACTGATCTCTCCAATCTTACAGGTCATAAATTCCTTATAAGCTCCCCACACTTTAGCCAAGTTACACCTTCTCTGTGCCTTGAAAAATACCTCATGCTCTCTTAAATATGTTACTTCTATTTGGAATGCTCTTCTCCCATAGAAACTATATGAATTCTACCAATCCTTCAGTATTTAAATTGCCATCTTCTCTATGAATCCTCTCCTGATTCCCTCCCTTCAATCAGGGTCAAGCTGAAGCAAACTTTCTCTTAATACTTTTTAAATTATTTTTTATTTTTCAAATAGAGTTGATACAATATTATAGTAGTTTTGGGTGTACAACCCAGTGATTAAACATTATAAAACTTAAATGAGTCCTGGCCAGTTTGGCTCAGCGGTAGAGCATCGGCCTGCGGTCCACAGACACCCAGGTTCAGTTCCCACTAAGGGCGCGTACTTCAGTTGCAGTTTGTCCCTGGCCCTGGTTGGGTTGTGTGGGTGGCAGCCACTCAATGTGTCCCTTTCACATCGATGTTTCTCTCTCTCTTCCTCTCTCTCCCTCCCACTCTATCTGAACAAAAAAATAGAAAAAAAAATGTCCTTGGGTGAGGATAAAAAATAAATTTTTCATTCTGAAAAATATCATACCCATCTGATACCACACATAGTTATTAGAATATTATTGACTATATTCCCTATGCTGTACTTGATACCCCTATGACTATACTATTACTACTAATTTGTACTTCCAAATCCCTTCACCTTTTTCACCCATCCCTCTAATCCCCTTCCCATATGGCTACCATCAAAATGTTCTATGTATCTATATGACTGTTTCTGTTCTGTTTATTTCTTTTGATTTTTAGATTCAATTATGGATAGATATGTATTTAAATATCACTTTATTATTCATATTTTTATATTTTTCTTCTTCTTCTTCTTCTTCTGAAAGATGACCCTTTAACATTTCATGTAATACTGGTTTGGTGGTGATGAACTCCTTTAACTTTTTCTTGTCTAGGAAATTCTTTATCTGACCTTCAATTCTAAATGATAGCTCTGCTGGGTAGAGTAATCTTGGTTGTAGGTCATTAATTTTCATCACTTTGAATATTTCTGGGCTCTCCCTTCCAGTCTGCAAAGTTTCTTTTGAGAAATCAGCTGACAGTCTTATGGGTGCTCCTTTGTAGGTAACTAACTGCTTTTCTCTTGCTGCTTTTATAATTTTCTCTTTGTCTTTAACCTTTGGCATTTTAATTATGCTATGTCTTTGTGTGGACCTCTTCAGATTCATCTTGTTTGGGACTCTCCATGCATCCTGGACTTTTATGTCTATTTCTTTTACCAGGTAAGAGAAGTTTCCTGTCATTATTTTTTCAAGTAGGTTTTCAATTTCTTGTTCCCTGCCTTCTCCTTTCAGCACCAACATCATGTGAATGTTGGTATGCCTGAAGTTGTCCCAGAGTCTCTAAGGAGACTTACACTATCTTCATATTTTTTCATTCTTTTTTCTTTTTGATGTTCTGTTTGGGTGTTTTTGTTTTCTCATTTTCAAAATATTTTATTTGGTTCTCAGTGTCCTCTACTCTACTGTTGATTCCCTGTGAATTATTCTTCATTTCAGTTAGTGTATCCTTTATTTTTGACTGGTCGTTTTGTATGTTGTTGCTAATCTCACTAAGTTCCTTGAAGTTCTCACTAAATTCCTTGAGCATTCTTTTAATCATTTTCTTGAATTCTGTATCTGTAGTTTGCTTGCTTCCATTTCATTCCATTCTTTTTCTGAAGATTTCTCCTGTTCTTTCATTTGCAACATATTTCTTTATCTCCACGTTGGCTCCTTCCCTGTGTTTGTTTCTATGTACTGGGTAGAGCTGCTATGTCTCCCAGACTTGGTAGAATGGTCTTGTATAGCAGGTGTCCTGTAGGGCCCAGTGGATCAGCCTGCCCAGTCTCCTGAGTTGGGCACTTCAGGTTTGCCCTGTGTGAGCTGTGTACACTGTTCTATTGTAGTTGAGCCTGTTGTTAGTGTCACTGGGAGGGATTGATCTCCAGGCCAATCAGCTGTGAGGATCAGCTGCAACTACAACTGAAAAACTGCTGTGTAGGAGTCAACCCTGTGGAGCAGGATTTGCTTCACTGGGGCTTTGGTGCTCACCAAGTCTACCCCTCGAGTGTGTCAGTCACAGAGGTGGTAGGGTTATAATCTGGCATTGTCTGAAGCTGACCACTGGGTGCACTACCTCTGGGGCCTCCTAGGAGGTGCAAAGTCAGCCACTGCCTGTGCCCTGCCTAGGGACACCTGGCATGAGCTACAGAGCGATCTTCTGAAGGCTGCTACTTGTGTTGGGCTTGGAGGTGCCCAGTAGACCCCAAGCTGTGAACCAAGACTGGCAGCTGCTAGTGCCAGGCCTGGGGCCACTTAGCGAGAGATAGGGGGCACACTGAAGCCAGTTGCTTGTTTGAGAGATTTTAGGAAAATCTGAAGGATGAGCAAGATTTTAGGAAAGTCTGAAGGATGAGCATTCATATGAAAAAGCCACTGGAAATAGCTTGGATTAGCCTGCAAATTGGGTGGGGCTGGGCTCAGGGAATCACCCGGGTGGAATGAACAGTGTTAGCTAGTTGATGGAGACTCAGAAATGGCGCCTGCCTGTTAATACAGGACATTGCCCATCACAGGCCTTCAAAGATGGTTCATTGAACAATTAATTGGAACTAACAAAAAAAATTAGTCACTTACCTTGAATTTTACATTCAGATTTAATTTAGCTTAAATTTCAGCTCTCCATTTATATATGGAGCTGAGCTAAATTACTGAATCTAAATCCCAATTTACTCACTTCTAAAACCAAAATTACAGTATTTAGGTAATTGGGTTATTGTGAGAATTAAATGAGATAAGAAATGTTAAGTTCTTAGCACATACCAAGGGCTCAATAAATGTGGTTTTCTTTTTTGTCATACTCATGTCACCTGTGCCCTGCGCCTTACTTACAATGGCTTAATGACCAGAACCTGCTGTTTGAGGACAACACGTTTGTTATGGTTCTACCACTCTGTAGCCTTCTGACTTAATCATAAGTAACTTACTGACCAAATTTGAGTTTTAATTTTTGCATCTGTAAAAATAGGGACAACAAAACTGTCTTATATAGGAATTGTGAGGAGTAAATGAGTTAATCTGAGTCAGTGGCTCTCAAAACTTCTTTTAGTAGCAGAGCCTGATGATGTTATTTTATGGAAGTTCAAGATGTGCTTAAATTGGAGATGAGGGCTGAGTCCAAGATGAACACATCACTGTGCTCCAAAATCATTTCTTTGCTGGTTAGTGGAAGGTGTAGCTGAAAGCATTTCATACAAGGGGGGTGGAGTATTTATTTCCTCTCATATTTTATAAAGCTCTGTGTAAGAATGAACACATGAAAAGAACAGAGAATGTGAATGAAAACACAAATAAATTCCTTTAGAGCAAAACCACAGGCAGGGAACTTCTAGTCTAATAGTGAACATCAGAAATCTACCAGCGATCTTGATCCCTCACACAAGATCAGAGCAAGATGAAAACAAATCACAACAACAGTTTAACCTGTTCACACAGTACACTCTTCGTGCCTTTACTCCTAAAATCCCACTTAGGCAGGTTGTGCTAAGGCTGTGAAACTGATCATTTTAAAGTTATCCTCACCATCTCTTCCACCACTGAGGCCAGAAGGGACTTTTAAAAGAGAGCCAGAGAAACAACATGTGCTCTGAACAGCTAGGGAGAGAGAACTCAAGTCCTCCTCAGGGTGATCCTAAGAATTAGCAAATTTTCAAAACCCTGTTGGAGAAGAGACACAAGTAACTCACTTCCAAGATAACAGTTCCTCTTGACTCCACCCACAGTCCCTGAAGTAATGGGCACCACTGTTGAATACTACTGTGCTTGAGATGCCAGAGTTCACCCACCAGGAAAAAACATCTTTCAATAAAAAGTCCTTGGAACATTTTTCTTTGCAAAACAGAGAAAAACCTAGTTGATTACTGACAATTTCAGTTTTTAAATTTTGTGATCCACAGATGTGGGTGTGCCTTGGGGCCAATATAGAATGGTAGAAGAAACACAGACTTTGGAATCTGAAAAATCTGCTTTGCCATCTTTCAGTTGTGTGATTTCAGTCTTGTTATATAATAATGGTTATTCTAACTTTTAATAAGTTAACTTGCTTAACTTCACAATAACTCTATATCTAGGAGAAATCTGAAGTCCAGAGAATTGAAGAAGCATCATCAAACTCCAAACTAATAAGTAACAGAACTAGGTTTTGAATGCAGTCATTCTGGTTCCAGCGACAACACCCCTATCATGATACTTATGATGTGCTTTTACTGACAGTACTTTCTTTCCTCACTTCTCTTTCTTCAACTGCAGAATAGAATGAATTCATAAAGACATCGTGAGGATTACATAAGATAATGTATGTAAAGCACAGTTCCTGGCACATAGTAGGTACATGATAAATAGATCCTATTATCATGATTATTACATAGGTTGTGCTTTAGGGTCTAAAATTAAAGCAGACAATACATTGTTGTCTCTCCTAGAAACATACAGAAATGTGTGTGTGTGTCTGAGAGACAGAGAGAGAGAGAAAAAGAGAGAGAGAGACAGAATGTCTGGAAAGTATACCATTTCATGATACTTTGGAGAGCAATGTAAATAATTAAGAGGAATTCTAGTTTGTGTTCTGTAGTTTGTGTCTATGACAATATTAATATTACAACTACCTTGTTTCAATTTTTCTAAGTTATGTCATAAAATAGGACAGAAATAAATTTCTAAGGGTCATTTAACCCAAATTACAAACTATAGTAGAAATATATTCTACAATATCCCTGGCCTACAATTTTCAAAATTCTATTTTCATACTTTCACCTTCTTCCATTATGTTATTCAGCTACTGTTACATAGTTTAGTTTTCAGAAAGTTGTATCTTCTACTGAAATAAAGTTAGCATACCTTCATCTTAAAAAATCGTAAATGAGCACTTCTCGTCAAGATGGTAGAGTAGGTAAACACGGTATGGCGTCCTCCCACAACCACATAAAAGTTACAACTAAATTCCAGAACAACCATCATTCAAAACCGCCTGAAATCAAGCTGAATGGAAGTCCTACAACTACGGAATTAAAGCAGCAGCCACATCCAGACTGGTAGGAGGCGCGGAGGCGCCAGGGCCAGTGGCGGGCTGGTCCAACACCCACGTGTGGCAGATAAAAATCAGGAGACTCCCGCGGCTGGGAAGGTCCTTCCTGAGGACTGAGGGATCCCTGTTCCACACCAGGTGCCCCGCTCAGGGTTCCAGTACCAGGAAGAGAAGTCCCCATAACTTCTGGCTAGAAAAACCAGCAGGAACTGAGGCTCAGGGAAGCTGAAGCGGCCAGGCAGCTCCTTAAAGGGCCCGCGAAAGAACTTATCGGACTCTTTCCCTCTAAGCTTGGAGGGGAGGCAGCTCAAGGGGCACCAGAGACATACAGGGAAGAACTGAGCTGTTTGGCACTGGAGCGAGGGCTGGAGAGGGGGCTTCCTCGGGGACAAACGTGCTGTCAGAGGCCTTTGTTCCTTTGGTGAACCCTTCCCTGGGGCAGCAGACAATCGCCATATCTGGGACTCTAGCAACCTGGCTCACACTGGTTGCCCTGCCCTAGTAACTCCCTGAGGCCCCGCCCCACCCAACTTTCAGGCCCACCCAAGCTGTTGCCACTTGCTTAACCATAGGATTGGTCTGTCTTGGATCCTGCTTCAGGTTTTTCCTAAATTCTTTCAAATGAGCAGCATCTGGTCTCAGCTAGCCCCCATACCTCTCATTAAGTCATACACAGAAACAAACACAGGGAGGCAGCCAAAATGAGGAGACAAAGAAACAGGTCCCAAATGAAAGAATAGAACAAAACCCGAAGAAAAGAACTAAGCCAAATGGAGATAAGCAACCTAACAGATGCTGAGTTCAAAATACTGCTTATAAGTCAGAAATTATGGATGCACAGTCAGAATTGAAGGAGGCATTAACTGAAATAAAGAATATTTTACACAGCTTCAATAGTAAAGTACGTAAATCCAAGAAGCAAACCATCGATTTGGAATATAAGGAAGCAAAAAACGCCCAATCAGAACAGCAAAAAGAAAAAAGAATCCAAATAAATGAGGATAGTGTAAGGAGCCTCTGGGACAATTTCAAGCGTGCCAACATTCGCGTCTTGGGGGTGCCAGAAGGAGAAGAGCGAGAAAAAGAAATTGAAAACCTGTTTGAAACAATAATGGCAGAAAACTTTCCTAACTTGGTGAAGGAAACAGACATACAAGACCAGGAAGCACAGAGAGTCCCAAACAAGATGAACCCCAAGAGGCCCACACATAATCATCAAAATGCAAAAGGTTCAAGGCAGAGAGAGAATCTTAAAAGCAGCAAGAGAAAAGCAGCTAGTTACCTACAAGGGAGTTCCCATTCGGCTGTCAGCTGATTTCTCAAAAGAAACTTTGCAGGCCAGAAGGGAGTGGCAGGAAAGATTCAGGGTGATGAAAAGCAAGAACCTACAACCAAGATTACTCTATCCTGCAAAGCTGTCATTTAGAATCGATGGCCATATAAAGAGTTTCCCAGACAAGAAATAGTTAAAGGAGTTCATCACCACCAAACCATTATTATATGAAATGATGAAGGGTCTTTTTGAAGAAAAAGATAAAATATATGAACAAACAAAATGGCAATGAATACATATCTATCGACAATGGAATCTACAAACAAAATGAACAGATAGAACAGAAACATTCTCATAGATACAGAGAACATTTTGTTGGTTGCCAGATGGGAGGGGGGTTGGGGGAATGGGTGAAAAAGGTGAAGGGATTAAGAAGTACAAATTCATTGCTAGACTGACAAACCTCAAAGGGAAAGGGGTTGGGGAGGGGAGAAATAAACCAAAGAACTTATATGCATAACCAATGGACACAGACAATAGTGTGGGAAAAGGTGGGAGGGGGACGGGAGTGGGGAGGAGGGGGTCAATGGGGGAAAAATATGGATCATCTGCAATACATTTTACATTCAACAATAAAGATTTTTTAAAAATCGTAAATGATTAAATTAAATTAAAACAGCCCCTCCACACCATTGTTCCAGTTTGAGATATAGATGTTGGAAGAATTATAGATTCAACCCACACTTAAAACTCTCCCTAACACCTTGGTCCCCACTATGTTCACTCCCCTGAGTGACATGTATGCATGTCTTTATGTCTTCGTTTAATTATTAGATTATTTGAAAGGAGGGAGCTTATCTTTTTTATTTATCCTGTAACTGATACAGTTTCCAACACTTGCCTGACACAAAGAAGATATTTAATAAATATTTATGAAAGAGAAGAAAGGAAGAAAAGGAAGGAGAAAGGAACTAGAATGAGAAGAAAGAAGAGGAAGGAACAGAGAAGTCAAGAAAACAAAAAGGCAAACAAGAACTAAAACTAAACATATAAAAGTTAATACTAAATGTATTCTATCCTACCTTGGCCAAGTAGCTCAGTTGGTTACATCATCATCTCAATATGCCAAGGTTGCAGATTCAATCCCTGATAAGGGCACATATAAGACTCAACCAATGAATGTGTAAATAGATGGAACAACAAATCAATGTCTGTCTGTCTCTGTCTCTGTCTCTCTCTCTCAAGTAATTTAAAACAATAAAAGAGTATTCTGCCCTGGCAAATGTGACTCAGTTGGTTGGGCATCGTTCCATGCACCAAAAGGTTGCTGGTTTGATTCCCAGTCAGGACATATGCCTGGGTGTGAGCTCGGTCCTTGGTAAGGGGGCATACAGGAGGTAGCCGATTGATGTTTCTCTCTCTCTCTTTCTCTCTTTCCCTTCCTCTCTCTCTAAAAATCAATAGAAAATATTTTTTTAAAGAGAATATTTTATCTTAATATAATATGCTTTATCTTTTTGAAGAACATTCCAATGCACATCAACTATTGCCAAATATACTCCAAGACCTATTTTATAACATTGTATCAATTGTCTTAGTTTAAAGCAGTTGTTCCAGTAAAGAAAATGTAACGTGGCATTTAGTGAGGGGGCTTGAGAAGAACAGACCCTGGGAGTACAGCAGGGGAACAGGAAAGCAGCTGGAAGTGGCTCCATCATGGGTGGGGGTATCCAGTCTCCCAGCATCATGTTCACAGGCGCACAGCCAGGTATTTTGTCTATTTCACCTCAAAACCAACCAGCTTGAAAATAGGGTGATACTTTAGACTGAGGGGAGGTCTCAATTTTTCTGAAAAAATAGTGTTAGTTTTTGCTGTCCCATTTAAATAAATAACTACTAGTAAGTGAGCTCTCAATGTGTAACATTTCAAAAGTAAGTTTGAAGGAAGGGCCACTATATGAATCCATGTGTTGTCAGCTGCCAAGTACCCGTTTTATGCCTGGCAGCTGTGGGTGGTGAATGATACAACTAATAACTAATGCAGCTGTCAGGAAGCCCTGTGTTTATGACCTCAGTCGTGAACCATGGACACTGGCTGATTTCTGACCACTGTGTGCAAAAGGGCATCCTCTTACTTTCTGTGAAGCCAGTAATGTTAGAAGAAGGGACGTAGTCCTTTGAGTTCAATAGATTTAGAATAATGGGTATAAAATCTAATGACTGTAAAAAATGGAAATTCTAAAAACAATGTTTATATTAGCCCAAGACAGGTTGTTTACTGGCCTTCTATTTCCTTTTCTCTTTTGCTTAAAAGTTCAGAAAACTTTAAGATTTGTATACTTGATGATGGTTTTTTTTTTTTAATGAACAAAGTTGATTAAAAAGCATTAGTCCATCTAAAATTTTAAATTTTTTTTTCTTTATTGATTTTAGAGAGAGGGGAAGGTAGAGGGAAAGAGATAGAAACATCGATGAGAGAGAACATCAATTCACTGCCTCCTGCATGCCCCCCACTGGGGATTTGGCCCACAACCTGGGCATGTGTCCTGACCAGGAATCGAACAGCGACCTCTTGGTGCATGGGTCAACACTCAACCAGTGAGCCACACCGGCCAAGCCTATCTAAAATTTTTAACAAACTAGTGAGCATGGCAGCAGCCAATTTCAGATGAAAAGAGTGAAACTTTTGGAGCTAACACAACCCAGCAGGTGAGGGACAGCAGAGACGACCTGATGTCTGTGCCCCTCAACAGACACCAGGCCCTGCTCTTGCCAAAACACACTGAAATGTGGGGCCATCTTCGAGTTGGCACAAAAGTTGGTTAAAATAATTGTTAAATGCTCAAAAAGCTGAAAAAAATGTAGCAACATTCCATCATTCTAAAATCAACAGACATGTATTGAGCTGTGAGTCACTGAAGAAGGTCCAGGCACTCAAAAATAGATGAAGACGAAGTACCTCTTCTCCCAATCTAGTGTGACACAGATACTTAAACAGAAATGGGAAAAGGTGTTACTAAAAAACAAGCTACTCGGATATTTAGGAAAGGCTTCAGAGAAGGAGTAGCATTTAAATCAGGTAGAAAAGCGCGTAGCAGGCACACAGGTGGGCAAGGTTAGAGGCACAGAGCACAAAAGAACCTGGTTGGGGGGAAGAGTGAAATTCAGTGTGATTGGAATCTAGAGTTATATGGGTGATATATGGAAAATGCAAGCAGAGAAGTGCGCTAACATCAGGTTTAAAGGTAGAGAGTGAAAACCTAAGGTCCATCAGCAGGATGCTGGCAGGAGCCTGTTTGTTTTGGGGCGGGGGGCAGAGATAGCTCTGGTACCCATACAAGACAGACTGCAGTGGGAAGAAGCTGCTGGCAAAAAGATCCATTGTGATAAGCCATTGCACAAGACATTGAAACAAGGAGCACGCCCTGAAACAAGACATTGGCAATGAAAACAGAGTTGGGTGAATGCAAGACATGTTTCTAAGGCAGAAGTAACAGGACCAGATGAATTATGAGATGTGATGGGTGAGGGGGGAGAAGAACCATACACAGCTTCAAGCCTCTCACTGGCATAATTTAGGCTGGAAGTGATAATGGATGCTTACACACTTGCAGAGAAGGAAGAAAGTAGAGTTTGAACTGTTTTGCAAAGGGGGACGTTCTGAAAATGTAACCTAGACTAGTTTAGAGATAAGGGCAGAAGCCAGGTGAAGCTACTTGGAAGATTAAAATACAAGTTTGAGCTGAAGTGAGAGATCAGTATTACAAATCAATATTTGGGAGTTGTTGGCGCATATGGGCATAAAATAGGAGGAAAAAAAGATGACTCAAGGAGAGTGCACAGAGGTAAATTCAGAAGACCAAAAATGCAGTTCCTGGGAACACTACCACTGAATGGATTTAAAAAAGTAGCCATCAAAGGAGTCTGAAAAGGAATGAGAATTTATTAATTCCAAATTGTCCAACTATTCCAATATTATTGATCACCTATTAAGATTGCGATAGGCCCTGGCCGGTTTGGCTCAGCGGTTAGAGCGTCGGCCTGCGGTCCTGAGAGACCCGGGTTCGGTTCCTGCTAAGGGCACGTACCTCCGTTGCAGTTTGTCCCCGGCCCTGGTTGGTCGTGTGGGTGGTAACCACTCGATGTGTCCCTTTCACATCGATGTTTCTCTCTCTCTCTCTGTTCCTCTCTCTCCCTCCCACTCTACCAGAACAAAAAATGGAAAAATGTCCTCGGGTGAGGAAAAAAAGATTGCGATAGAATTTCTGCACAAAGATTGTTGTCTAATGGGGTTTATAGACAAATTGAGTCACCTGAAAAACTGTTGCACATGTATTACAATGGAGAAAGTCACAGGGCATGAGGAGAGCACAGGATGGCGCCTATTTAAAAGAGAACCATGAAAAGTTATAACAATGAAACCAAGAGAGAAAAGATGTTCAAGAAATAGAGAAATGTGATCTCACGTGGACATTATTAGAATTTGAATGGTGATATTTAGAGTCTGTATCAAGTTGCTCCTTCCAGTAAAAGATGCTAACACTTAACCCTCAAAATATTTTCAGTGGTCATTTACACATTTTATCTGAGAGTATCATACAGCAATTGAGGCATGTCTTAAAAAGGAAAACAATTCTTATTATATAGGTTCTACACCCAAGTTAACCATATTGAGACTGTACAGAGATTCTCTAACAGAGGGTTCTGGAAAATGCTTTGAAATTCCATAGAAATTATACATTTTTCCCTCGACATGGAAAAGAGTACTAGAGAAGGGAAAACAATGACTAATACAATTTTTTTAATTGCTTAAAAATTTGATCAGCCACTGAGCATTTCTGAGTACCCAGCAAGACAGGCAGCATGGTTTGGCTCAAGTATCACAAAACTTGTGCTCAGTCTTATCTCTGCCCCTTGCATGCTAGATTTCAATTTTTTCCTTTTGTAAAATGGGTGATTAGAATAGAATGCCCTAACATTTCGTGGGTCAATGAGTCTAACTTATATAAAGAAGAGACACGATCTCTAAGGAATAAGCAACTTATAAACAAAAATGTACAGCATGACCAAGAAGTCCTTATGCATAAGATTTTGTCCTCTGTGAATTACTTGTTTAATGATAATTCCACCTAATAATGAGAGACCTAAAAACAACTAAAGTACATGGGCAGAAATTAAAGTTTACATGGAGAATAGAGGAGAGCCTACAGATCACTTATAATCAGCATAAACATGGGTTTCATGTGTATTTAAAAACTATTAATATGCACTGAACAATTACCATCTGCCAGACACTATGCTGAGTATTTCAAATGTACTATGTTACTAATTTTCATAACAACTCGGTGGAGTAAGGATTATTATTATTATTCTCATTTCTCAGGTAAGGAAACTGAGACTCAGAGAGGTCAAATATCTTCTTCAAGGTCACAGAGCTAATCACCAACAGCAACGAGTTCAAACACAAATTCTCTGAATCCACAGCGCATGTCCTTCACTGCTTCACAATACTAAATCCATAAATTAGGGCAACTACAAACATGAATGAAAGGGAAAGACTGAGTCCAGAATTGTGCCAGCAGATTAAAAATTATGTGGAGTCAATGAGAGTCAATCATGAAGGAGATGAGTCTGAAGTTGTCATTTCAAGTTAGATTATCGAGAAGTACTACCATAGAACAGCCTTAAATGACCCAAATGTTTCACTTTCATGATTAAAAAGCTAAATTAAATATATTCATTTTAACTCAATCCTTATCATCGAATCACCACATGCAATTGTACTTCGCAGGTCACAGGCAGTAATGAGTTTCCACACAATTTATTCTTCAGTTATAGAGTTACACAACGCACGGAGAGAAGGTAGACTGAGGGGCGTCCAACCTCAGGTTCTGAATGGAAAAGTTATTCATGAGACCACCAGACAATTACATCCAAATATCTGCGGCAGTTAGGGGACAAGAAACCAGACTGACGTGTAATAAATCCTCTCCAACAGAGACAGCAGGGGAAAAAAGAAGGAAGAAACTCAAGTGTCTGTGTAAGTGAAGATAAATATCACCGAGGAAACAGCCACGCTGCGTGAGGGAATCTAAGAGTCAGCATTCTAGGAAAGTGGAAGAAACTCTCCAAGGAATTCTTAAAACTGAAAACAAATTAGAATACTGAAAACACACTCAACAGCACTGAGCAACCTATCAGAAATGGAATTCTCTGAAGTCCAAGCAGCTGCTGTGATGTGTCATCTTGTCGCTGAAAGAGAAAACCCAATTACAACTTTAATGGCCATACCATAAAGACACTATGACTGGTGAGGGCCAGCAAAAAATGCTGAGGTTCAGAAACACTATTTGGTAGGAAATCACTAACTCCACTGGCACTGGAGAATAGCACTCATCAGCATGAACCTTATTCATTCATTACTTCACAAATATGTACTGAGGTCACTGTTCTGGGCACTATGAACACAGTAAGGTGAATAATAATGCTCTTGTAGAGCTTATATCCTGACCCGATAAACAAAGTTTAAATGAAATATATAGCATATAAAATGATTCTAAGTGCTATGAAGAAAAATGAAGCCAGGGAGGGAAATGAGGAACATGGGAAACAGGCACAGGGGGAATACAGTTAAATAGGATAGAGATAGAAGGCCCCCCTGAGAAGGTAACATTTAAGCAGAAACCTAAAGGTGATTGGGGTGAGCAGTGAATATAACAGGGTAAGAACAGAACAGCCAACACAAAAGGCCCTGAGGCAAGAGTATTCTTAGCAACTCATAGGAAAAGGCTAGAGGCTACTGTGCTTGTAGCGAAGTGAGAGTAGGGAAAATTCATGAGAAATGAGGTCAAAAAGGGACTACAGAGGTAGACAGTCCAAATCATGTATGACCTTGCAGGCCATTATATGAACTCTGGCTTTTACTATAAGTGAAATGAAAATTTTTCACTAGGTTTCAGTAGGGAAGTAACAATACCTAACCTACATGCTTGGAGGTGGCAGAACCAAGGGTAAAGGAGAACAGTTAGGAGACTGTTCTTACGAGGATATTCCTGGACACATCAGAATGGCGATCCAGTCTTACATTACATTTTTTTTTCTTTATTGATTTTTAGGGAGAGGGAGAGAGGGGTAGAAACATCAATGAGAGAGAACATCGACTGGCCACCTCCTGCATGCCCCCCACTGGGGATTGGGCCCACAACCTGGGCATGTGTCCTGACTGGGAATCGAACTGGCGACTTCTTGGTGCACGGGTCGATGCTCAACCACTGAGCCACACTGGCCAGGCTGGTGATCCATTCTTAAAGAATAAGCTCAGGCTCTGGAGTCAAACCTGTGGGTTCAAATTCTGGCTCAAATCCAAGCCTAGGCTTCCCCCTATGTAAAATAAGAAATTTTTATTCTTATTTTTATTCCACATCCAGTCAGTCATGGTTTCAAGGCCACTCCTAAGAGGTGTTAATTTCCAGGCCCTTGCAACCTGTGCCTGTCTGTCTTGCATGAGCGGAACAGCCCAGTGGCACACGCTGCAAATCTGGAGCAAAGTGAAAGTCTGATCTGAGGGAAATGGGCAGGGCACCAAGATCAACTGCTACACAGCCACACGAGGGAAAACTAACAGTATACGCTATGGAATGCGAACAGTGCTTATTTCTGAACGATAAAAATTACTTCTGTTTGTTACTTTCTTTTTGTGCACCTCTCATCTTTAAGAATCTGTAATAAATATGTTATTACTTGTATAATATCTGATAGAGACTATAATGTCAAATATTTATAGAAATCTTTAATGCATCTTATCTGTTTTTGTTTTTGTTTTTGTTTTTTCCGAGTTCTAAGAATTTGGTGAAGAGTAGGGACTATTATTTCCGTTTTACAAAGAACATAGATTTGAATAGATTGCTCAAAGTTGCCCCACTAGTTATTGGTCAAGAGGGCTTGGGCTGCAGATGTTCGGTTGCATGACTTTTCCTATCCATAGACCAATCATCTTGAATACAGATATTACCTAAATTAAACTTTTTATCGTACAGATGAGAAAAATGGGATACAAAGTAAGTAGCCTACAATCACATGACCAGATAAAAGACAAGACTCCAGATCTTCAGACCTGATTTCCATAGACTCTGGTTCACACATAATGCAAAGTTTAAGCATGTACAATCTGCACCCAAACTACCTGTGCTCAGGTGCTCTGAGGACCACTTTAGCTGTGTGACCTTCAGCAGTTTTTCCTCTCTAAAATGGGAAATAAGTAAACACCTAAATCAGAGTAGCTGTGAGCTAATTAATAATGAACTTCTGAAAGTCTAGTTAGGAGTATATTTGTCATTTTTATTAGTCCAAGTGTTGCATTGAAGAGAGAGAAAATAAAGGGATAGAGAGGGGAAAAAAAAAAAAAAAAAACCTCCTAGGAGTAAAGAGTTAGATGGATCTTGGAAGGAAAAGGTTTTAAGAATTGTAGTATAGTCCTGTTTATAGGCTAAAGAATCTTGAAAGTGCTTTCCATATTTCTGATCAAGGTTATCAAGAATAATTTTAGTGGAAGACAATATATATTTTTGGAGAAAAATACAGGTTGCTGTGTTTGAACTAGGATTGTACCATAGTATCTAAAAATTCTTAGAACAATGCCTACTACATAGGAAGTAATCAATAAATGTTTTGAGTTGTTATTACTGATTGCATAAAGCTGCTCAATTAAATGCATATTAAATTGGGAGACAAAAATTGTGATAGAACACAACAGGTTTGGAGATAAAAGGTACAATTTGATCCTACAGAGGGAGTTTACATGGATGGGTGTAGGTTTGGGTTTAGTATGCCACAGTGTTACTATTTTGTATTCTCAGCAGCATTAAGATGTATATGCTCAAACAAATTACTACTGCAATGTTGACTGACACATTAGACAGGAATAAGAGGTTGGCAAGTCAGTGAAAATGAAGGAGAGGAAACAATGTACGCACAGGAACAAGGCAGAAAAGGCATTTTTCTCCCAACATGAGAATCAGCACCTCATTTTTTATATTAGAGATACAAGGCACTTCAGTTTTTTCAAAGTGAAGGACCTGCCTTCAGCAGCAGAAACCAGATGCAATCCTTGGGCAATGAAATATTAATAAATACAGATTAAACACAAATCAGGGCTCCAGGAACCCAAAAGGCATATCTAAGTAAACTGGAAAAGGGTACCCCTTCTTCACAAAAGTTTACTTTCATCTGTTGGGAAGCTGCCATAATGTAATGATTTTCTTATAACTACACACTTTACTGCCATCTGCCAGAATGGTAACGAATGTACAAATTGAAAAAGTGTGTGATATGAATGGAATCCCCTAGGACTGTGTGGTGCAAACATGTACAACTGTGCATCAGTGGTTCTGCTTCCATGTGTTTAATGGATGAAATGTTTGTCATAAAAATGCACTGTGACAAATGCAGAAAACATACATGTTTAAGAATATTAATAGAGTCTCAGACCTCACAAAGCTCACAATCAAATAAACAGTCACACTATGGTGCAGTAAGTGCTATGTTAAAAATTAATACAAGATGTTTGACCCAGTGATTCCACTTCCAGGAATATATCCTAAAAAGCCTGAAACATCAATCAGAAAGAATATGTGCACACCTATGTTCATAGCAGCACTATTTATAACAGCTAATATCTGGAAACAACCCCAAGTGCCCATCAATCAGTACATGAGTGGATAAAAAAGCTGTGGTACATTTACACAATGGACTACTATGCAGCTGTAAGAAAGAATGATCTCTTATCCTTTGAGATGACATGGAGGAACCTGGAGAGTATTATGCTAAGTGAAATAAGCCAGTCAGATAAAAGACAAGTACCACATGATCTCACTTATTTACGAAATATCATGAACAAAATAAGCTGTCGATCAAAACAGATTCAGAGACATAGAAGTAGAGAACAGACAAACCTCAGAGGGAAGGGGGGAGGGGGTTGAGAAAAGATCAACCAAAGAATTTATATGCATATATTCATAACCAATGGATACAGACAACAGTTTGGGGAAAGCAGGAGAGAGATGGGAGTGGGGAGGAGGGGAGTCAATTGGAGGGGAAAAGGAGGGACATCTGTAATACTTTCAACAATAAAAGGTACAATAAAAAGTACAATTTCAACAATAAAGATTAAAAAATTAATATAAGGTGTTAATGAAAACATAGGGGATGAATTCCTAACCCTGCCTGAAAGAGGTGTGTTAACAGATTATATTTATTTTATTTATGTATTTATTTATTCATTCATTCATTTTATTTTATTTTAAATCTGTTAAACTGATTGCATACCATAGAATAAAATAAATGCAATTAATAAAAGTGGAAGAAATTATGGAATTAAAAAATCACCATTTCAACTACTGTAGTAATAAATATTTCAGGCTAGAATTACTGATGGATGCTAAAACTGGTGGGTGAAAGTTTGATCAGAAACAAGGTACTTGCATGGTCTCAAAGTATCTCCATCTTAACCAAGCGATCAATACTAAGGTCACTGGTAACGGCACAGAGATGCCATGTGCCTCCTGATATGATGCACTGAGAAGGATACATTATTTTTGTTGTATTTCTGCCAAAAAGGCACAACCTAAATTTAATCATGAGGAAATATCAGACAAACCAAAATTGAAAGAATTTTACAAAATAAATAGCCCCTACTCTTCAAAAAAAATGTCAAGGTTATGAAAAACAAAGAACCATTACAGATTAAAGAAGAATAGAGAGACTTGGCAACTAAAGGCAATATGGAAATCTGTGCTCATGGGTTGGATTCAATGCAAGATATTCTTCTTTTGATATAAAGAACATTAGTGGGATGATTAGCAAAATCTGAATAAGCTGTGAATTACATAGTAGTACTATATATATATATATATATATATATATATATCCTCACCCGAGGATATTTTTTTATCCTCACCCGAGGATATTTTTCCATTTTTTGTACAGATAGAGTGGGAGGGAGAGAGAGGAAGGGAGAGAGAGAGAAACATCGACGTGAAGGGACACATCGAGTGGCTGCCACCCGCACGACCAACCAGGGCCGGGGACAAACTGCAACCGAGGTACGTGCCCTTAGCAGGAACCAAACCCGGGTCTCTCCGGACCGCAGGCCGAAGCTCTAACCGCTGAGCCAAACTGGCCAGGGCATAGTAGTACTATATTAACATTAATTTTAAAATTTTGATACAGTGAATACATAAAAAATGTCCTTGTTTTTAGAAAATATACACTTAAGGGTTTAGGAGGAAAGAAGCATTATGTCTATAATTACAACCAGAAAAATATAAGTATATACAGAATAATGAGGTAAACGTGGTAAAATGTTAAAATCTGGGAAATATACACAAGAAGTTTATGTACTATTTTTGCAACTCTTCTGTAAGTCTGAATTATTTCAAAATTAAAAATAGCCCTGGTTGAATGGCTCAGTTAGTTGGAGCATCATCCTGTGCACCAAAATTCTTCGGGTTCGATTTCCAATCAGAGTACATATACCTAGGTCATGGATTCTCTCTCAGTTAAGGCGCATAAGGGAGGCAACCATCAATTATTCTCTCTCACATCGATGTTTCTCTCTGTGTCTCTCTCCCTCCCTTCCTTCCTTCTCAAAACATATCCTCAGGTGAGGGTTTTTTTTTTAAGTTAAAAATAAAATAATAAATTAGAAAAGACTAAAAATAAAGCATCATAGTCTTTTTCCTACAATAGTTTATAGTTTCTTAAATAAAACATAATACATAGATGTGCTGCTCCCATCCAAAACTGTAAGATACACCCTCCTTGTCGAAGAGCAACACTTGAATCTAACATCCAAGGCCTCAGGCAATCTGATCTCAGTCTAGACTTCCAACCATATTGTCCTGGTTCCTCTTTCTTGCTCACTATATTCTAGTCAAACTTAATCTTACACTGTTTGCCCTTGAACAACACTAGTTTGAACTGCACAGGTCTTCTTATACATGAAATTTTTTAGATAAATACTGTTAATGGGCCCTGGCCAGGCAGCTCAATTGGTTAGAGCATCATTCCCATATGCCAAAGTTGTGGGTTCAATCCCCCATCAGGGCACATATAAGAATCAACCAAAGAATGCATCAATAAGCGGAACAACAAATCAACGTTTCTTTTTCTCTTTCTCTCTCTCTCTCCCCTTACCCCTCTCCCTAAAATCAATCAATAAAAAATATATTAAGAACTCATACAACTCAATAGCAAAAAAAAAAAAAAAAAAAAGGTGGGGGTGGTAAAAATTGACAAAGAATTTAAACAGACATTTTCTAAAGAAGATATACAGATTGCCAATAGGCACAAGAAAAGATGTTCAACCAAACTAATCATCAGGGAAATGCAAATCAAAACCACAATGAGATATCACCTCACACCTGTCAGAACTTCTATCATCAAAGACAAGAAATAACAAGTGTTAGTGAGGATGTGGAGAAAGAGAACCCTTATACATGGCTGGTGGGAATGTGAATTAGTGCAGCCATCATGGCAAACAGTATAAAAGTTCCTAAAAAATTAAAAATAGAATTACCATATGATCCAGCAGCTCCACTTCCGGGTATTATCCAAAGAAAACAAAAACAATAAATCAAAGATATATGGCCCTGGCCGGTTTGGCTCAGCGGTTAGAGCATCGGCCTGCGGTCTGGAGAGACCCGGGTTCGGTTCCCGCTAAGGGCACGTACCTCGGTTGCAGTTTGTCCCCGGCCCTGGTTGGGTTGTATGGGTGGCGGCCACTCGATGTGTCCCTTTCACGTCGATGTTTCTCTCTCTCTCTCCCTCCCATTATATCTGAACAAAAAATGGAAAAATGTCCTCGGGTGAGGATAAAAATAAATAAATAAATAAAAAATTAAATTAAATTAAATTAAATTAAAAAAAAAAAAGATATATGCACCCTTATGTTCATCTCAGCAATATTTACAACAGTGAAGATATGGAAACAACCTAAGTGTTCATCAATGAATGAATGGATAAAGAAGAATGGAGATAGACAGATTAGATAGATAGATAGATAGATAGATAGATGAGATACTACTCAGCCACAAAAAAGAATGAAATCTTCCATTTGCAACCTTGATGAACCTTGATGGTATTATGCTAAGTAAAATAAGTCAGACAGAAAAACAAATAGTATATGATTTCACTTATACGTGGAATCTAAAAAACAAAACAAATGAACAAACAAAACAAAAAACTCATAGATACAGAGAACTGATTGGTGATTGCCAGAGCAGAGGGGGATTGAGGATGGGAAAAATGGATAAAGGAGGTCAAAAGATACAAACTTCCAGTTATAAAATAAATAAGTCTATATACAGCCTGACTATAGTTAACGATTTTATATTGCATATTTAAAAGTTGCCAAGAGAGTAAATCTTAAAAGGTGTCTTTACAAGAAAAACTTTTTGTAACTTTGTATGGTAACAGATGCTAAATTAACTAGACTTACTGTGCTGATCATTTAGTAATATATACAAATATTGAATCATTACATTGTACACGTGAAACTAATGTTACATGTCGATTATACCTCAATAAAACAACGTAGAGGTGCTGGCAGTTAAATGAACAACGAAATAATAGAAAATGTACCATAAAAAAATACATATAGTAAATAGTCAATCTTTACTATTAATACCCAACTTTAGTGAGGTTATGGTAAAATTAGTACACTCATATATGACTGCTATACTTTAACGTAAAAGAAACATTTTAGAATATAACTTAACAATACATTGAAAGAGTCATGAAAATACCTATACCTTTGACTTAGTGATCCTACTTTCTAGAAACTATACCCAAAAAAAAATCATTCAAGAGGAATAAACGTAGATAACTGAAAATTTTTATTATGGTGTTATTTTTCTAATAAAATTGAAAAAAATCTAATTATCCTACAGTATTAGCTTTCTAGTTATAAAAGTATTCTGTATCTATTGAACACAATATTCAGAATCTATTAAAAATCCAATTTTGGAAACTTTAAGAACATGGTGAGATGTTCATGATGCGGTATGAGCTAAATTATTAAAAACAGAATTTAACAATTCTGGATATTTCATAATGCTCCTAAAATACTTGCTTGGTAGCTCATATTTAATCTCATACCACTGACTTTGGTTACAAATGGGACAAAACTGTCAAAGTACAGTATTTGTCATTAAATGCTATTTTCTGGCCAATTTCACACATGTAACTGCAGCCAGCTTTTAGGGGACTGAACTGAAAGACACAGCATTCAAGCAGAAAACATTCTGAAAATGATTCCTGCATTTTTATAATAGAAAAGCTATTCAGTCAAGAAAGAAAGCCAGTGTAAATGAAAAAAAAAAAAACAACTTTTTTGTTGTTTAAAATAATTGGGCTTAATAATTTCTTTTAATTTCTAGAAGTCAAATATATATAAAGACCCAACTGTATCAGCTTATATATTGAAAACTCATTATTTCATAATTGCTTCTCTTAGCTTGTTACCTTATAGTTTTCTTTTCTTATTGAATGGAAGAACTACTTAAAATCAGCATTCTAGTATTAACAAAGGTTATCGTCCTCAAAAAGTGGCACACTTTAACATGCACAGTATTGACATATCTAATCATTCATTCATTGATCAACATTTTTTAGCAGTATTCTAAGGCACTATGATAGGTACTAAAGACACAAAAAAAACAAGACATGATTCATGCCTTCTTAGTGCTCACATCTAAGGAGGAAGAAAAAAATGTATAAATAGTATTATCCATTGGGATTAATACTGTAGTAGAAGTTATATATCATGTGCTATGAGATATAATTGGAGGAAGGATTAATTTTACTGGGGTAATTAGGAAAGTTTCATTTGCTAAGAAAAGTAACATTTGAACTGGATCTTAACATATAGATGGTTTATTACACTTATATAGAGCTAATATTTTTTCTGAAACATTTCTTTTACTTAACTGCTATACTCCTTGTTTGTCTTTCTTTCCTACAAGACTATTCATAACCTAACATTTTTAATGGAAATTTCAACTGTCATAATTATATATTTGTATGCAGTTTTAACAAATATACAGAAATGCCTTGTATACTACACCCAGTTTTCCCCAATGGTATCTAGAAAAACTATATAGTACAATATCACCTACAGTACAATGTCACAAGAGGATACCACCTACCGACTTGATTCATATTCCCCCATTTTACTTATACTCATCTGTGTGTGTGTGTGTGTGTGTGTGTGTGTGTGTGTGTGTGTGTGTATGTGTGTGTGTGTGTTCATGTGCAGGCATGAATGTTTACTTCTATATCATTTTATCACATATCTATATTCCTGTGTCCAACACCAGAGTCAAGATATAGTTTAATCACCACAAGGGTCCCTCTTGCCTTTTATAACCCCCCTCACCTCACCCCCATCACCACTTACACCCCTAACCACTAGCAACCACTAACCTGTCCTCCACTTCTAAAATTTTGTCATTCCAAATATGTTGTGTAAATGGAATCATCCAATACATAACCTTATAAGATTGGCTTTTTTCTCAGCGTAATTCCCTGGAGATTCCTCCAAGTTATTGTTATATCAATAGTTCATCCTTCCTTATTGCTGGGTAGTATCCTGTATGAAGGTACCAAAGATTGCTTAAACATTTATCTCCAACTTAAGAACATCTAGGCTGATGTATGAGTGATCCAAATCTAGTTTTGAGTTCTGAATCTGCTGCATGACTACCCTGTGTACTTAGGCAAGTTACTTTATCATTTTAAGCCTTCATTCCCACAGCTTTTAACTCAAAGATGATGATAACTTTTCAGAGCTGTGGCTGGGATTAAAGGAAACGTGGGAAACAAAAAGTCAACAAGCAGTAACAGGGTGCAGAGTGACGGTTCAGAAGACTGACTGCATATCAGAAAGCTGCACCAGACGAATAAATGCTCAAAGAAAGGAAGAAACTGCATGGAGACAAGATGTGAGGACTGCACATTAGAAAGAAAAGAGAGTGTTTCTCAGCCAACAGCTAGCAACAAAACTAATACCACAGTCTGCCCTTAGGTCCTTTTCCATCCCAGGAATATGGAATATGCCACACATCAAATCTCACTCATGCATGGAGTCTCTCTGGTGTCTGTTCTACAACCACCTGGAGAAAAGTCAGTGCCCTTAAAGAGCTCATGTAATTAGCATGGTTGTATCCAAATAATCTTTATTAAAGTCAATTGTATCAAATATTGTGCCATATACAGTATTGTAACCTGTAAAAGGAGTAATATCACATCACAAGTTCCACCCACACTCAAAGGGGATGAAATTTCTTGATATAGTTTTGTAGAATAAATTTACCAGATAAAATAAAAATAAAAAAATAAAAAATAAAAAAAAAAAGAAAGAAAAGAGAACAGGAACCACAGGTTAGTGCCTCTTTTTAAAATAAGATCATAAGTGATTAGCAAAGGCACTTTATCTTAGTGGGCAAAATGCACAGGCTCTGACATCAGACTGTGTGGATTTAAATTCCACTTCGTCTCTTACTTGAATAAGTTACTTAGCTCATCCTCTATGTGCTTTATTATCCTCATCTGTGCCCAGATGGTATGGCTCAGTGGTTGAGCATTGACCCATGCACCAAGAGATCTCCAGTTTGATTCCCGGTCAGGACATATGCCCAGGTTATGGGCCCGATCCCCAGTGAGGGGATTGCAGGAAGCAGCCAATCAATGTTCCCTCTCATCAATGTTTCTACCTTTCTCTCTCCTCTCTCTCTAAAATCAATAAAAAATAAATATTAAAAAAAACTAAATGTGTTAGATTTTTGAAAAAAATAATATCCTCATCTGTAAAATTGTGATGCTGCCGTTTACTTCATCAAGCTGTTGTGACAATTAAAAGTGTTGATGAGCATAACGTATTTAGAATCATAATAATTGTGTGCCATTATTACTTTTAAATGTCTGCTTTTCCTCACATCTATGTATTAGCTGGGTAACCTTGGGTCAAATTCCTTGTCTACACAAAAAAGAATAAAACTTTATAAGACTGTGATAAGGATTAAATGAGATAACATACTTAAGATGATTGGCACATAGCAAACGTGATATAAATGTTCGTTCCCTTCCTTTCCTAAAATCACCAATTATTTTACTATATGGTAAGACAGACCTTTCTTTTCATTTCCCCCATGATTCAGGCTGTCAGCTGTCATCTTCCTGGTAATATGCCTTTGTGCAGCTGTTGAATTTGCTACATAAAGTTTCCAGTGCAGAAGCTTTACAGCAAACTACATTTTATTAGCCCAGAAATGTCTTTATGCTCAAATTTTGTTTACAAACTGTTTTTGAAAATTGAGTTCTAAAACCATGGGTCTCTAAATTAAAGTTATAATGATGATTAATTCTTTTTTGTCGAGTGAAATAAATTAAGTAAACAAAATATATTCTCATCTGTCTAACAATATATTAGATGAAGTTGGACTCTATGAGTGCGTATGAAAACACAGCAAGTAGAATGAGGATTCATGGGGGAACCAGAGACAGTGGCATAAAGTTTATGAAACCTGGAGTTTAGGCGAGTCAATGAAGTGGATAATTTTGTTGTATAAACTCAAAACTAATGAGATCTCCAGAAGACCCCTCTGAGAAGCACACTGGCACTGGGACGTTTACATTTCACTCAGAAGTTTTGATTCAGGAACATTTTGGTACTGGAGTATTTTGACACCTCCTTAAAGCAAATGATTTCAGTTCACAGCTTTAATGATTACTGTGTATCATGGGCTAAAACAGGTACATCATCCCTACGTCTTAACCCTCTGAGATGAGGTTAAGGATGGGGTGACGAAAAGGGAGTGGGGTTGGACACTGGTTAAAATTCAGATTGGTTTAAAAATGGAGCTAGAACCCTGGCCAGTTTGACTCAGCAGTTAGAGTGTCGGCCCACAGGCCAAAGAATCCCGGGTTTGATTCCGATCGAGGGCATGTACCTGAATTGCAGTTCAGTCCCAGCCCTGGTCAGGGTCATGTGGAAGGCAACTAGTCGACGTGTCTCTCTCACATTGGTGTCTCTCTCTCTCTCTCTCTCTCTCTCTCTCTCTCTCTCTCTCTCCCCCTCCCTCCCTCCCTCCCTCCCTCCCCCCCTTCCCACTCTATCTGAAGATAAATGGAAAAATGTCTTCAACTGAGGATTAAAAAAGAAAAAAAAGATGGAGATAGAATGAGTGAAGGGGTTACTTAAGGATGAAATAAATCTCAGTGGTGGGAGTAAATTCAGAGAAGGATAAGGTTAGGATATAGAACCATCTAACGAACAGGTCATAGATCAGAGAAAATCATGTTTTTGCTCCTTGGAACCTCAGAAAGGGCTACCTGTCACCGAAAGGAGAGTCTAAGCATCTCTGAATTTTACTTGTGTCTTGAACATTATGCATTTAAATCTCAAAATTTACTATTACTCCCTAAAGTCTACATGGTCATTTATAACTATTCAAAAATTATTTGTTTTCTTTTTAAAATCTATCTTTATTGTTGAATGTATTACAGATGTCCCCCTCCCCCACTTTTTACCCCTTGACCCCCTCCTCCCCACTGCTGCACCCTTCCTGCCTATAACCGCCGATAACCACTTCTTCATTCTTGCCATTTCTCCCTCTGCTTTTGCTAGGTTATGCTGCAGTAACATATAATCAGAAAATCTCAATAGCATAGCCTTTTATAGGTCAACACTGTAGCTGGGCTCTGACCTGTTCTGCTGAAGGAGCAGCCACTCTCTGAAACACGCTGATTTCATAAGAGGGAGAGAAATGGTGCACCATTACGTTTCCTAAAACTTGTTCTTGGAAGGTGCACATCATTTCACAGTTCACAGGCCAAAGAAAGACACGTGGCAAAGCCTGATGTCGGTAGGGTGGGGAGTGTAATCCTCCCTCAATAATGGGCCGGTAGGGAGTTACCAGTAAGAAAGAGAAGCATATGGTCTTATTGTGATAAGACAATCTATCACAATATTTTAAATGCCCAAATATCACCTATATACCACACCAATATATCAAACCAGTTTAGACATCTCTCCTGGGCACCAAAGGATATATCTTATTAAAATTCTGGCTGGATATCCCATAGGCATCACAAACTCAAGTCCAGACCTAAACGTACTACTTTCTTCCCTTATCTCACTTCACTTCTTCCCCTTATCCCACACTACTCCAAATCTGCTTGTCCCTATCTTTGTAAATGGCACTATCGTCTACACTTATTTCAAAACGTTGACCCTCTCCCTTCCCATAACCAATCTTTTATAATAGGCCCTGAGCATCCTCTAGTCTGTCCACTGTGTATTTCTTAAATCTCTTATCTCCTTTTCTTCCCTTCTGCCATTGGTTTGGTTGAGGCCCCATTATCACTGAAGTGTTCTCTAAACTGCCGTCTGACTCCAGCCTCAATGAATTGATCATTTATTCATTCAATTAACAAATATTAAGTAATCTCCTATTATGTGCTAAGCTCTTAATATGCAGTGGTGAGCAAGGCAGGCATAGTTCCCACTCTTCCAGAGCTTATAGTCGTCAGAGAAAGAGAATTAAATTATTGATAGCACAAAATGTGGTAAATGCTATGATTCATTCATCTAAAAAATATTATTAAGCACCTAATTGTATGTGAAGGCATTGTTCTGGTTCCTAAGAATACAGCAGTGAATGACAGACAAGAATCATGCACTCAGAAAAAGTATTTACTTACATTAAAAAAAAAACAACAATAATTTCAAATAGTGGTAGGTGCTATTAAAAATAACAAATAATGATATGATATAGAGTAAGTGGGGATATGAGGAGGCCTTGGTAGCCTGGGTGATTGGAGAAGGCTTTTCTGATTTGGGCTAAGACCAGACTAATGAGAAGAAACCAGCCATGAAGAAAATCCAGAGGCAGAGTATCATATGCAGGAGAAAGAATCCATGTAAAAGTGTTCAGACAGGGACAAGCTGAGGTATACTGACTAAGGAAGAAGGGATTAGGAGATGGTCAAAAGATTCAATAAAGAATATGCACATATCCCTGACTGGCATGGCTCAGTGGGTTGAGCGTTGTCCCATGAACAAAGAGGTCTCCGGTTCAATTCCTGGTCAGAGCACATGCCCAAGTTACTGGCTTGATCCCCAGTAGGGGGGCATGCAGGAAGCAGCTGATTGATGTTTCTCTCTCTCTAAAATCAGTTAAAAATATGTTTTTAAAAAGAATATATTATGTGTAGCTTTGCAGAACATGGTGAAAGATTTGGATTGTATCTTAAGTGCAATGGAAGTCCACTGAAAAGTTTAAAGCTAGAATATGACATAATTGAATTTACATGTTTAAAGGAGACCTCTGACAGCTGTGTGAAAATGGATTCCAAGAGCAAACGTAGAATTAAATAGACCACTAAGGCAACTATGAAAGCAATTCAAGTAAGAGGTACAGTCAGTGAAATTAGATGGCAGATTGGGTGTGGATTATGGAGAATGAGGAATCAAAGATGATTTGTCAGAGCTTAGCTTGAGAATCAGGGTGTATAGTGGTACCATTAAATGGTATGAGGAAGTTAGAAATAAGAAAAGGTTTGTGATGTATAGCAAAAGAGAAATCAAGAGTTTTTTGGACAGATTAAATTGTTAGGCAAAGTACAGTGATATAACAACATACAGTAAAAACATATAATGTAAACTGGTGGTACCAGGAAAGATTTACTATAGGGGGATAGGTAAATCATAGATTTACCAAAGATTTCCTTTATGGTAAATCTTTCCTCTAAGATTTACTATAGCGGAAAACAGAATGGGAAAAAAATTCTCCATGATACTGTCCATAATTCTTTATAAAACACAAATTGGATTAGAAAATCCCGTTTAAGATCCACCATTGAGTTTTGATCAACTATAGCCATTTCTCTGAATACCCGTTAACATGTCAATATCCTCCATCAGACTATGAGTTCCTTGAGGGCAAGATTTCCTGTTGTTCACTCAGAATTTAGCACAAAAACTAGAATATAATACTTATTACATAGAACAGAGAACATACCCAGGTGTTAAATGAGTGATCTAGGTACATAGGAGCCAAATTACTTAGTCTCTCTGAGCCTTATTTCCTCAATTATAAAAGGCAAGCCCTCTTTAAATCATTTTCAACTTGAATAGTCAATGATTAAAATTTCTCTATGATGTTAAGCCTGGAAGTCAGAAGCAATCAATTAGAATTCTAATCCAGACTTATGAGAGCCTCAAATGTGCTACACAGCCAATACCTCTGTTTCTTCATGTGTGAAATTAAAATTAAAATATTGTTCTCCTTCATATAAAATCTCTTCATAAAATTAAAATATTGTTCTCCTTCATATAAAATCTCTGAAATTAAAATTAAAATATTGTTCTCCTTCATATAAAATCTCCTTCATTGTATCTCATTGATGATACAAACCATATTTAAATGTCAAATGATTAAAATAGTAAGCAAAATTCTGTAAATGAGAGGTTTTTTTTTAAATGATTGGTGATAAGAGATGAGGCTCGTTACCTGCTAAATTATGTCTTCTGCATTTTGAAAGGATATGTTAATAACTAATGATTTGTCTGTGTTTCATCTTTTACCAAGATTTCTTTCGTGTGCGAATCATTAGAAGGACAACATAGTATGCCCTGATTTTTTCAAGGGTGTATGTATAAGATATAATTCATCTATAATGTCTTCTGGTTCTTTATATTTTTTATCAACCTACTCTATTTTTTAATTACTGTATCAAATCTCCAACTTTTAAATACCTACCATCGGCAAAGTGTGATTTGACTGGGAAACAATCTTTCAAGAATCTATCTCCCAATACACAATATCCACCTTATGCTAATTGGCTCTATTTTATTCACCTTCTACCTCAATTTGTTTTTACAGTAGAAACTTTTTATCCCAATTTTAAAACTTATCAATATAAAAATCTTTTAGAAACACAAAACTGTGTGATGAAACATAATTAAAATATATGAGACAATTTAACCAATCTAAAGATATAAATTGGAGGAGAAAGACTGGAGCCCAGTGAAAAGCACTGGTAGGAAGTATGTTTGACCAAACACCTGCAGCTATAGCTACACTAGAAGAAAATTAATCCCAGAGCAACTACTCTATGCCTAAAAGCCAGCATGTCAAGAGCTGAAAAGGATCCATTTCTTTCCAGGATAATAATGCTTTTTAAGCCCTAAAGATATTTTGGCAGAAATTGGCTACATGCTCACCAAACTTTTTACCCCCACTGCCTCAGAACACAGATTCCATTACCAAGGTAGATTGCAATACCAAGCTTCCTTTGGAGATAGAAGCAGCCAGGTGACTGAATTGTGGCCAGCAGAATATGGATGAAGCTTCTCCTCCACAAGGCAACAATGCTCCCCACCTCAAAAGCAGCCCCCACCTCTTTTCCTCACTGTCAGACCAGTAACTAGGGTTAAATCCCAGCATAACCCAGCTGATGACTTGCCAAATCTGGTAAGGAGGAAAGAGACTGTACATCTAAAGAATTATAGCCCTAGCCGGTTTGGGTTCAATTCCAGTCTAGGGCATATACCTGGGTTTCAGGTTCAATTCCCAGCCCTGGTTGGGGTCATGCATGAGGCAATCAATCAATGTGCCTCTCTCATATCAATGTTTCTTTCTCTCCCTCTGTTTCTCTCTCTTCCTCTCTCGTCCTTCTTCCCTTCCATTCTATCTAAAATCAATGGAAAAATATCCTCAGGTGAGGACTTAAAAAAAAAAAACAAATTATAAGAACTAGCCAGCATATACTAACAGAAGCCATGGAAGCACACCTGGAATTAGAGTTTGAGGCTACTTGATAAGGGGGCTGGAATATCATAGCACATAAACAAGAATTAATTGACTTGGAGACTCTCAGACATGGAATTTAACATCTTAACCAGGACCTACCTCCAGGGATAGGGAAAACTTTCTGTAGGATTGGCACCTAGCAGCCTGAGAAAAGAGCAGTAACTCTCAGTAAAGTAGAGATGCCTGTGCTCCCCGAGAAGATGGTACAGGCAGGAACAGAGAGGTTAGGGGAAGTGGGCATGTTGGAATGGCTACATTTTAAAAGGCCAGAGGATCCAGGATTATGTTCTAAATAAAGGCCCAGAGGACACATCACTCATCAAGGCCTTCAGGAATGTACTAGTAACAGGGGCACCTGAATCACTAAGAAATTCAGTAGCAGCTCCTGTCTGCTGGCCTAAGATGATGGAAGGAGAGATGATCACATTGCTGGCAAAGTGGAAACATTTTGCCACCAGAGACCCAGGCCACAATTACTATAATAAGTGGCATTGTCAGAAAACAGTTAAGGGGCTTGACACATGGGGAGCTTTGGAGGTGGTTAACACAGCATGGTATCCATAGGGGCAAAAGAGAATGGCAGCCAATAAGGGTGCTGCTTAACATGTAAAAACGACCAAAAGCAAAAATAAGTGAGCAGGAGGCTAAAAGTGTTTCCCCAATAAAAAGCCATAATCTCTTACTCAGTTCCCAGACCTGAGTCAGTTTCCACATCCAGATCCATTGGCTAAAGAGATAACTCAAAATAACTCAGCACCATTTTTTTTTTAATAATTTTTCTTCATTGATTTGAGAGAGAGAAAGGAAGAGAGAGAGAGATTAAGACATTGATGTAAGAGAACATCAACTGGCTGCCTCTTGCATGCCCCACACTGGGAATCAGGCCCACAACCTGGACATGTGTCCTGGCCAGGAATTGAACTGGCGACCTCTTGGTGCATGGGTCGATACTCAGCCACTGAGCCACACCAGCCAGGCACAACTCAACACCTTAAGGCTTTTACAATTGCTATTCCCTCTGGTTGGAATACTCTTCTCCCAGACATTCACTTGTTTGCTGCCTCCTCTCTTTGGGTCTTTGCTCAAATGTTACCTTTAGAGTGAAATTTCCCCCCAAACCATTCTATTTTAAATTGCAATGCCCTTCTCATCCCGGCGCTCTCCCTCCCCTTTCTGCTTTATTCTGTGTAGTGTTTATCACCATATGATATTTTATATCTTTTAGTTGTTTATTTTTATTGTCCCTTTTATCAAGAAAATCCCAGAAAATCTGTAATATTAGAAATAAAAAGAAGAAAGTGAAGGAACAGGAAACTGTCAATCATGTGAATGCTTCTGAATACAGGTGTTAAGTGAGGAGCAAAAAATATGCATTAGACTGGCAACATGGAGCTCATCAACGAGTCTAACAAGTCCAGTTCTTGCTGAGAAGTGGGGTCTCTTTCTAGTAAGTGTATTAGAAGCATCCTTAGGTAAAGACAAAGCCAGAAGCCTATAAAAGATGGCTGCTGTGTCTTCCCATCAGCTTTCTCATGAAGGGCAGACCAGAGGTCTTTTCCAAAAAGTTGCCTCCAGTTTACCATCTCCTTCGGGATTAGAGCATGCTATTAGCACATTCTCCTCAAAATCTAATGGTTCTATACATCCCATGGCCGGGATTTCACAATGTTCAATTCCCGTGAGAGGTCCAGAGTGTGTGAGATATTGGAAGGGAGCATGCTGCTACAATAAATTGTGTGCCTTCTTCACAGAAAGAGTAATTCCTGTGCTGAGGAATGTAAACCCCTGTATCTGATAAGTCACTTGGGAACTAATGAGTCACCTGCAGGATGCTGTTCAGAAGCCCTTCTTGAAAGTGATGAAGCAGCTGTCAGAGAGAGCCAGAGGGGTGATAATAGAGACCATCCAAAGGAAGGCAGCCTCTCATCACTCCTTCTGTGCACAGTTTCTCCTCTCTACCATCCTAAAGCCATGCCTCATGACACTTAACAAGGAAACAAATAACAGAGTAAAATAAAATATAAAAAGAGAAGAAAATTAAATTATAGAAATTCAATATTTAGAAAAAACAATTTGAAGTAAAAATGAATTCAAAAAATAACATTGGCAAGATAAATAAGAACTAAACATGAGTGTTTTTTAATCAAGTAAAAGTTAAGTATTTTAAAATGAGATCAAGAAAAAATGAGACAATAAATCAGATTTTACCTAAAAGAGATTAAAAGTTTAGAAGTCAGTAAAATGAACATTTTAAACATAGACTTATCAAAGATAAGATATTAAAATAAGAAAGACAAAATTCACAAAATAAAAAATAGACAAAATCAATAGAAATGCAGGTTGAAAAGGAGATTCAAGTGCTATAAAATTAATAATAAAATGTAATATAACCATGGGAATAAAAATGATTAGGAGGTGAAATTTAAAACAAAAATAAAATAAGCAGTGGAAAAGACCAGATAAACAAATCCAGGGAATAAACATGCACTAAAACAATGATGGACAAATCGGTACAAATTGCCCCACAAACTCTGTACCTGGTATGCATTACATAGCAGCCTCTCATCACTACTTTTCAGTATCTGGAAAGGCTTTATGTAATGGCTATGCTGTATCTATCCTACAAATGAGCACAGAGATATTAAACAATTTGCCCAAAGCCACATATGTCTTCTAAAACCTGCCCCTCACAACAATGATTTTCAACCGGTGTGCCACAAGAATTTTTAAAACATGCAATACCTGACTGTTTAGTCAGGGGCACTGACCTCTTTTCCCTTAGAATGTCAAATAAAATAATGACAACAGCCAACACAACAGTAGCCGTCCAATGCAAATAAATCAAAATTATACCTATTTTTTTTTTGTCAGATAGGCAAAAAATGTAATATATATTTTTGTTGTGCTGAAGAATTTTAGTAATTAGTTTGTGTGTGCCATGAGATGAAGGAGGTTGAAAGTAGCTGCCTTACAACATAACTATGGCTTTGTTTTTTAAAGGGTCCTTACTCCTTAAGTAAAATAACAAATTTTATCTTACAAATCATCACAGTCTGAATTTATCAGTTGGGAAAATAAAATGCTGCTATAGTGTTTTGAGTTACTTTAAAGTGAAATACATTAAAGACAAAACATTTAAAGATCTTTTAACTCCTTTAGGCATTTCAAGGAGTTAACATACCTCTACAAAATGCACAATCTACTACAATCATGCTGACAGGTCAAATCCAAAATTAGCTCTGTTCATTAGCACAAAAAATAATAGTGCTAATTGCAAATTTTGAAGGAAATTGTTTTGTTATATGTTTCTAGGGGAAATTAGTTGAATTTTATTTTAAGACTATAAAATGTTGCTCATAGTCTTTACAAAGTTAACAATTCTTATGAGATTATAAAGATATGCAGCTTTGGGATCCTCACGAAAATTAATTTTTTAATAATCAGAATAATAGCTTTCTTTTATTTAGTAAACATTATTAAGTATTCTAGGTACTTTACAAATATCTTATTTCATCCTCACTCCAACTCTGTGAGGTAGAAAATTGTTTTCCACATTTTACAGTTTCATGAGGTTTAGGTAATGTGACCTAGTAATATAGCTTGGGTAATACAACCACAGTGCAAATCCAAATGGGTCTAATTCTAATGTCCACGCTGTCTTCACTGTGTCCTAATGCAGCCATCTTAGAAAATGTATCACTCAGTGGCACTTCCACTGGGGGAGGGAGGGTTAACTCGGAATTTATTTTTTAAAGAGCTATTTAAAGTTCATAGCAAAGTTAAGAGAACGATAGATATATACAGAAATTTCCCATATATCTCTTGCCCATACCTATGCATAACTTTCCTATTATCAAGATCCCCCACCAGAGTAGTATACATGTTACAATTAAGAACCTACATTGACATATCATAATCACCCAAAGTCCATAGTTTACATTACTATCTGTGCTTGGTGTTGTACACACTATGGATTTGGACAAATATATAATGACATGTATTCATCATATATGATATGATACAGAGTATTTTCATTGTCCTAAATATATATTTTAACTTAAAAATATAAATGTATTTTAAAATAAAACCCTTTAAAAAAATTTTTTATTTGTTTATTTTTGTTACAGATGTTTCTCCTTTTTCCCCCACTGATTCCCCCTCCCCATCCCTCCCCGCCCTGTCCCCAGCTTTGTTGTCCATGTCCATTGTTCATGCATACATGCATATAATCCCTCCACCCACCACCCCCTCTCCAGGGGATTGTCAGTCTGTACCCCACTTCCACATATCTGGGATTACCTCATTCCTCAGAAGGTTATGTTCATTATATTCCACAAATAAGAGAGATCATGTGATACTTGTCTTTCTCTGTTTGGCTTGTTTTACTTAGGATAATACTCTCTAGGTCCCTCCATGTAGTCTCAAAGGATAAGAGATCTTTCTTTCTTACAGCTGCATAGTACTCCATTGTGTATATGTACCACAGCTTTTTTATCCATTTGTCTACTGATGGACATTTGGGCTGTTTCCAGATCTTAGCTATTGTAAATAGTGCTGCTACAAACATGGGGGATAAGAAATAGATTTTTTCATTTTAACAAAACCTTATACTTTAACGATTTTCAACCTTTTTCTTTCACAGCACACATAAACTAGTTACTAAAATTCTGCAGCACACCAAAAAATATATTACACTTTTTGTCGACCTGACAAAAAAATGTATAATTTTTATGCATTCACACCAGATGGCTATTGTTGTATTGCCTGTAGTCATTTATTTATTGGTCAGTCTAAGGGAAAACAGGTCAGTGCCCCTAACTGAGTAGTCAGGTATCGCATATTTTTAAAATCCTGCAGCACACCAGTTGAAAATTAATCTTTTAGTCTAATGTACTAGGGCAGTTCTACATTCTTTAGAAAGAGGAAAGACACAACAGAATGTGCATTGATTTTATAAAAAGGCACATTATCAGTAGGTAGCTGTTTTGCTTAATCTTTTATGTGTAATTAAATTGGCTTCTAAATTTAACTATTCATATGAGAAATTTGCCCCTTTGTTTTCTTATTTCAGGCAATTTGACTTGGCTAAGTGAAATGACTACAATTTTGACTACACATTGGTTAGGTGAAATAAAAAGTCAATGGCTGAAGTCAGAAATGGTTATCCCAAGAGTTTGAAGATCATCTTAAACTAGCAACCATTTGGGAAAAGAGTCCCGCTAACTGACCTTGACTGCTATCAAATCTTAAATTTACTATGCCTTTGCTTCAAAAGTAACACTGGAAATTTTATAACCATACATTAGTCAAAATGTTATTTGATACTTTTTATCTTCATATCAAATAGAAGTTCTAATCTGCCACCCAATTGACTAGTTGCCTAAGTACTCCTACACTCTCATTTTAAGTCATTAAGCACCTCCCATCCTGATCATTTAACTTTTGTTTTCCTCATTCAACAACTGCTATGTTCTAGAAACTTTGACAGACTCCAGAAAGACAGTGATGAACAATATATTTGTTATGGGCTGAAATGTATCCCTCCAAAATTCTCATTTTAAAGTCCTAACTCCCAGTAAGTACCTCAAAATCTGTATTTGAAGATAAAGAGATATTTAAATTAAAGGAGGTCATTAGGTTGGGCCCTAATCCAACTTGACTATGTCCTTATAAGAACAGGAGAGTAGGTCACAGATACACCCACAGTAAAGACTATGTGAAGACAAAGAGAGAAAACAGCTGTCTGGAAGCCAAGGAGAGAAGTCCAGAAGAAACCAGCCCTGCCAACACCTTGATCTTAGACTTGCAGCCGCTAGATTTGTGAGAAAATTAATTTCTGTTATTTAAGCAACCCAATCTGTGTTATTTGTTATAGCAGTCATAGAAATCTAATACACACTTCATTATGTATGTGTGTTCCCTCACTCCTTGCCTTAAACACTCAGGTGAAAATTAGATATTTAAAATGTCCCAAACACAAGAAACAAGAAAAATTTCGAAATGACTGGTTAACCTCACAACTTAAACAAATTAGAAAGCAAACAAAAAGAAAACACCAGAGCAAGTAGAAGGAAGGAAATAGTAAAGAACAGAGCAGAAATAAATGATATAGAGACCAATAAAACAATTCAAAGGATCAATGAAACAAAGAGCTGGCTTTTCGAAAAGATAAACAAGATCGATGGACCCTTAGCTAGACTCACCAAGAAACAAAGAGAGAGAACCCAAATACACAAAATCAGAAAGGAAAGAAGAGAAGAACCAACTGACACCACAGAAATACAAAAGATCATTAACAGCTACTATGAACAATTATATGGCAACAAATTCGACAATCTAAGCAAAATGGACAAATTCCTAGAAACACACAGTCTCCCAAAACTGGACCGGGAAGACACAGAAAACTTGAACAGACCCATAACAACTAAGGAAATTGAAGAGGTAATCAAGACTCTCCCAGCAAACAAAAGCCCAGGCCCAGATGGCTTCACAGGGGGGTTTAACCGAACATTCAAAAAAGAACTAACACCCATTCTCCTCAAACTACTTCAAAAATTCAAGAAGGAAGACTTCCAAACTCGTTTTATGAGGCCAGCATAATTCTAATTCCAAAACCAGAAAGAGACACTACAAAGAAAAGAAACTAAAGGCCAATTTCCCTGATGAACATAGATGCCAAAATCCTGAACAAAATACAAGCAAACTGGATCCAGCAATACATCAAAAAAAATTATTCACCATGACCACGTGGGATTCATTATAGAGATGCAAGGCTGGTACAATATTCGCAAATCAATAAATGTGATACACCACACAAACAAAATGAAGAATAAAAACCACATGATCATATCAAAAGATGCTGAAAAAGCATTCGACAAAATACAGCATCCATTTCTGATAAAAACACTCAGCAATGTGGGAATAGAGGGATCATATCTCGACATAATAAAGGCTAAATATGAAAGACCTACAGCCAACATCATGCTCAATGGGAAGAAACTAAAAGCTTTTCTCTTAAGAACAGGAACAAGACAGGGAAGCCCACTTTTGTCACTCTTATTTAACATAGTACTGGAAGTCTTAGCCACAGCAATCAGACAGGAAGAAAAAATAGAAGGGATCCAAATCAGAAAGGAGCAAGTGAAACTGTCATTATTTGCACATAACATGATATTATACATAGAAAACCCAAAAGACTCCATCAAAAAAACTACTAGACTTAATAAATGAATTTGGCAAAGTAGCAAGATACAAAATTAACATCAAGAAATCAATGGCATTCTTATACACCAATGATGAACTCACAGAAAGAGAAACTGAAACAACAGTCCCATTTACCATCGCAACAAAAAAATTAAGATACCTAGGGAAAAACTTAACCAAAGAAGTAAAGGACCTATTTGCAGAAAACTACAGGACAATGAAAAAAGAAACAGAGAAAGTTATAAAAAAAGTGGAAGCATATACCTTGTTCATGGATTAGAAGATTAACATCATTAAAATGTCCATATTACCCAAAGCAATGTAAAAATTCAATGCAATCCCCATCAAAATACCAACAACATATTTTGCAGAACTAGAACAAATACTTCAAAAGTTCATATGGAACCAAAGAAGACCCTGAATAGCCACAGCATTCTTGAAAAAGAAGGACAAAGTAGGTGGGATCACCATACCAGATATCAGGTTATACTACAAAGCGGCTGTAATCAAAATGGCCTGGTACTGGCACAAGAACAGGCATATAGACCAGTGGAACAGAACAGAAAACCCAGAAATGGACCCAAAGCAATATGCTCAATTAATATTTGACAAAGGTGGCATGAGCATATAGTGGAGTAAAGACAGCCTCTTTAATAAATGGTGTTGGGAAAATTGGACAGCTACATGCAAAAATATTAAACTAAACCATCAACCTAACACCATACAAAAGAAATAAACTCAAAATGGATAAAAGACTTTAATGTGACCCATGAATCCATAAAAATTCTAGAGGAAAATGTAGGTAACAAAATTGGGGACATCATACGCAGCAGAATTTTCACTGATACATCACCTAAGGCAACAGAAACAAAGGAAAAAATGAACACATGGCACTACATCAAACTCAAAAGCTTCTGCACAGCAAAAGAAACAGCCATCAAAATGGAAAGACAACCCACTGTATGGGAGAACATCATTGCCAATGATATATCAGATAAGGGGTTAATTTCCAAAATATATAGAGTACTCATACAACTCAACAAAAGAAAGACAAAGAACCCAATTAAAAAATGGGCAGAGGAGCTGAATAGACACCTCTACAAACAGGATGTAAAAATGGCTAAGAGACATGTGAAGAAATGCTCAACATCACTAATCAGAGAGATGCAAATTAAAACAACAATGAGGTATCACCTCACACTTGTCAGAACGGCCGCCATCAACAAATCATCAAACAACAAGTGTTGGCGAGGTGTGGAGAAAAGGGGACTCTAGTACATTGTTGGTGGGAATGCAGACTGGTGCATCCACTATGGAAAACAATATGGTGTTACCTCAAAAAATTAAAAATTGAACTTCCATTTGAACCAGTGATCCCACTTCTAGGACTGTACCCTAAGAAGCCTGAAACACCAATCAGAAAGGATATATGTACCCCCATGTTCATAGCAGCACTATTTACAATAGCTAAGATCTGGAAACAGCCCAAGTGTCCATCAGTAGACGAATGGATAAAAAAGCAGTGGTACATATACACAATGGAGTACTATGCAGCGGTAAGAAAGAAAGATCTCTTATCCTTTCAGATGACATGGAGGGACCTGGAAAGTATTATCCTAAGTGAAACAAGCCAAGCAGAAAAAGACAAATACCACATGATCTCACTTATTTATGGAATATAATAAACATAACAGTCTGAGAAATAGGGTAGACATGGAAGTAGGGTACAGACTGACAATCCTCAGGAGAGGGGGTGGTGAGAGGAGGGAAGAGGTAAACCACAGAACTTATATGCATGTATGCATAACCAATGGACATGAACAACAAAGCTGGGAATGGGGAGGAGTGGAATGAGTGGGCGGTGCCAATGGGGTAAAAAAGGAGAAACATCTGTAACAAAAAAAAATATCCCAAACATAACTCTGACCGTGGTTAAATCCCAAGGATTGGAGAACCCTTGAGAATTTCCATTTTGGAAATTTAACTGAAATTACAGTTGTATGCCAATAAAAATGGGGAGGGGAGAAGAATGATTTTGAAACAGAAAAAGCAATCATTTCCAAAACTAATTATCAACATTCTTCCTTTCCAATGTTTTCCCAAATGTCTAATAATTCCAGGAATTCTTTCAACTTGGAGGCAGCATGGAATAATGAACAAATCATAGGCTTTAAAGACAAATATTTCTGCCATATGACCTAAGCACGTCACTTAGCGCTTCTTCACTCAGTTCTAAATATGAAAATTTATATGCTCATAGTGAGAATCAAATGAGATAATAAAAATTAAAGAAAGTGTATACCCTCAAAAGCACATTACAAGGCTGAGGAATAACTTTCCAGATCTACCAACTAAAAAAAAAAAAACCCTTTGAGAAGAATATCAATGAATTTCTAATCTAAGTTAGAATATTGACAAGGAACAACATCAAGTTTACCAGTTTCTGAAAACTATTCTTTTTGAAAACAATATATTCAGTATTCTGAAATTTCCTCAATTCTTCATGAAATTTCAATGATGAGCAGAAGCCCTGAGACCAGATTTGAGGTGAGAGAGTGAAAAATAAAAACTTGGGCACCACAAATTTGCCCTGTCATTCATCGGGCTGGAATAATAGACCCAGATAAAGACAGCTGCAAAATTAATAGGAAACAATATTTCTCCCAAGGACATGCTGCAGCTATAACGTATCATGATAACTCCTTTATTTGAATGACTACTGCTTTCTCATTCACTGAGAAACTGTGCTCTAAAATAACAGATGATCAGAGACTGCTTTTGAAATGATATAGCAAGAATGAAATATCCCACTGTTTCCTGAAGAATCTGTCACTTTGACACAGATAAGCACCCTCTATTCAGGACCTAGGCAAAGAGCTTCAGATAAGGAAAGAGTTTGGAAGACACAATATTCCAGATCTATCTTAACATTATTGCTTTCAGGAAAACAAGACTATAAGTTCACTTCAACATTATGTACACTTGAACCACTTACACAGAACCCTGCTTTTTCCTTTTAGCCTATTAAACAGATATATTTACAGTAGTTCCCATTTTTCATTTCTAATTGTATTCCTAACTCTCACTCACTCTCATAAAAGGGGCCAGAAGCTGATTTACCTTAATCTTATGTTTATTCTGTTTTTCTCTTTCAATATCTTTTCTACTTTATTATTTCCTTCTTCCCTACTGAAGTTTACTCTGTCTTTTTCTAACTTCCTATATTGGATTCTTGGACCATTACATTCCCTGCTTTTTTTTTTCTAATTTTTTTTGGGGGGGGTTGGGATTTTTTTTTTTTTCAAAACATCACATGTGTTTTTATTATTAAATGAGAAAATATCATGTTACAGCCAGTAGAGAAATGCTGCAGTGATGGAAAAAGTCAAAACTGCAGGATCATTGGTTGAAATTTTCTGTGCTTCCTGAAACAGAGAATTCTGTTTCCAAAAACTCTGGGAGAGTGGTAATTTCTGCAAGTCCACCTTCTTTTCCACTAATCTTTTTTTTTAATTTATTTATTTTTTATTAATTAATTTTTGTTGCAGATGTTTCTCCTTTTTCCCCCCACCCCCTTCTTCCCTGCCGTCCCCAGTTTGTTGTCCATGTCCACTGTTCATGCATACATGCATATAAGTTCTGTGGTTTATCTCTCCCCTACCACCCTCTCTTCTGCGGATTGTCAGTCTGTACCCCACTTCCATGTCTCTGGGTCTACCCCATTCCTCAGACTGTTATGTTCATTATATTCCACAAATAAGTGAGATCATATGAAACTTGTCTTTCTCTGTTTGGCTTGTTTCACTTACGATGATCTTTTCCAGGTCCCTCCATGTAGTCTCAAAGGATAAGAGATCTTTCTTTCTTACAGCTGCGTAGTACTCCATTTTGTATATGTACCACTGCTTTTTTATCCATTCGTCTACTGATGGACACTTGGGCTGTTTCCAGATCTTAGCTGTTGTAAATAGTGCTGCTACAAACATGGGGGTACATATATTCTTTCTGATTGGTGTTTCAGGCTTCTTAGGGTATATTCCTAGAAGTGTGATCACTGGTTCAAATGGAAGTTCTATTTTTAATTTTTTAAGGTAACACCATATTGTTTTCCATAGTGGATGCACCAGTCTGCATTCCCACCAGCAGTGCACTAGAGTCCCCTTTTCTCCATACCCTCGCCAACACTTGTTGTTTGATGATTTGTTGATAGCGGCCATTCTGACAGGTGTGAGGTGATAACTCATTGTTGTTTTAATTTGCATCTCTCTGATGATTAGTTTTTCACTAATCCTTAATTTACTTTTTTCTATTTCAATTACTGTCGTTTTCATCATCAGAATTTCTATTTTGTAATTTTTGGATCTCCTAACCTCTCTCAACTTTTTTTGTTGTATTTTGTTCCTTTCTTAGACTTAGAGAACCCATCCATTATTTAAACATTTTAAAGATTGAAGAGCTTAAGGCATTTTGTGCTGAGCTTCATTCATGGTAACATATATCACATGGATTTTGTAATTTGAATTCTTAATTCATGTGCTATTGCAGTGTCTTCTCAGGAAACTCTGTGAGGCCTGGATTAAAGAAGCTGCATTCTGTGAAGGGTGATATGACAGTTCCTGCCAGTCACCCCAGAGTGCTATCCAACTGCAACAACCCCCCGTTTTATTTTCTCTTCTCAGCTCTAGATTGCTCAGTCCACAAAATGACAAAAATTCTAACCCGAAATTTATATGAGGTTATCAATTCTCAAGGCAGATAGTTCTATTGTTTTCTACTCAGAGTCCAGGGTAAGATGCAATTTGTCTTGTTATCTTTCTTAGTTGACAGGTAGATATCTATTTTTTCAACTCTCCTCTTACATTAATCATAGAGTTAAAGTCGGATTTATGTGGGTTCTCCATGAGACCTTTCCACCAGGATGAGTGCAGGGATTTTTCTCCTATACTGCTGAGGTCACTAAAAGTAGATTACCAAAATCAGCAAATGCCATCAGGGACAACCATGATATAGGCAACTACCTACAACTCTGACTTCCAAATCCCTTTTCAGCCCATCAGATAGTTCTCTTATTTCTGAGCTCACTTGTGCGTTTAAAATTATTACTACTATTCTATCAAGTGTTTGTAGGTGTTTTAAATTATTTTACAGAATCACTCTTCACTTTTTAATATTTTGATCAATTTGCCTGTCTCTGCTCCAATTTCTTCACAATTGTTCTCTGTTAGAAGATCCTGAAGAAAAGCTCCAGTTCCCTGCTCTTTATTATAGAGTCTTGCAAATTACATTGCTGCTTCTAAAAACTAAGATCATGATTAGCTAGCTGTCTTGTAGTTTATCTGTATTTGTGAGGGATGTTGTTGGTGATGCTGGTGGTGAGTTTTTATTTGGAAGGGAGAGTTGGGATTTTATAGTTTCATTTGTTTTGTGTTCTGGTTATTTTATTTTGCTCTAATTCTTGGTGATGCTTATTTGTTGGCCTCTACTAGAAAATGAAGAGTAATTTTTCAAAGAACCACTCAAATATAATTTTCTTTTAGCAGCTTCTATTCTTAAACTTTAGTATTCATACAGAAACAGCAGTTATTTTAGTTGGATTCGGGTTCCTATGAAAGTTATACACACTAGAAAATCCAGCATATATAAAGATAGAAAGGCTGTGGAATAGATATATATTAAGGTCCTTTCTCAAGTTTATTGTATACTCCATTTAAATGTATCAGGATGCTTGCCAAAATGAATAGAAGACAAAATAATACAGTGAAGAGAAAAAGAGATTTTTCTTTTCTTTCAGGTGTATTGGCAATTGTGACAAAATTTGTGTTTACAAGAAAGAGAAGACAAGAAAACATGACGTTGGGCAAAAAATAGCTTAGCCATTTTCTGGGTGACGTCTCTTGTACTGAAGTCTGAGTAGGCTGCCGTGCCTGCAGTCCACACGCTGCACTGCTGTGAGTGTGGGAGAAGGCCTTGAGCACTTGGGACCGGGGGGCCAGACATGGGAGGGGCTCAGCCATTTTTTATGATTATATTATGTTTACTTAGACCAAAGAGAATATTCCCTGATTTTTACCTTCAACAACTCTACTATCTTCAGTTTCTAAGCTATACTCAGCTTCAGAAAGGTGATAAAAACTGCCAAGGGAAGATATTAGTCTAGTGTGTGAAAAACTCCATTATGGACTGAATATTTGTATCCTCCAAAAATGTGTATGTTGAAACCCTAACCCCCAAGTAGGGTTATATTTGGAAATGGGGCTTCTTAGGAAGCAATGAAGGTTAAACAAGGTCATAAGGGTAGGGTCCTGATCCAATAGGATTAGTGTCCTTAGAAGAAAAGACACCAAAGAGCTTGTTCTCTTTCCGTGAGCACAAAAACAGAGGTCATGTTGAGCACACAGCAAGAAGGCAGTTGTCAACTCAAGGGCAGATCCTTCACTGGACAACCCTGATGGTACCTTGATCTTAGACTACTGGTCTTTAGAACTGTAAGAAAATACATTTCTGATACTTGAGCCACACGGGCTGTAGTATTGTTTACGGTAGCCCTAGAAAACTAATACACTCCCCAAAATAAAGAAATTTGTTTTATTCTTGTTTGCCTCTACCAGAGTATTTAAAGAATTCCACAACTGCTAGTTGACTTAAATTGAAGGTTGAGTTAGTCCCTCCCCTCCTCTCTTTGTGTTTCCATCACACCACATTTCAACTACGATTATTAACTTACCAATATTATCACATCTTTTCATAATAATTTCCTTCCATGTCTTTTTCTTCTATTAGACTGTGGGAAAAGGAGGAAATTTGGCCTTGTTTGGCGTTATATTTATTGTCCCAGTGTTAACACTCAGCATAGGTATGACAAATACTACCCAAAATCCATTTTGCTGAGTTTTTTGTTTGTTTGTTTGTTTTGCTAAAATACTCACTTTCTTAGGCTGCCTTGCAGGTAAGGGAGCAAGGTGATTCTGATCAGTTCTGAACAATAGATATAAGGGGAAAAAATTATTTTCCGCACTTAAAGCTACCCATTATTTTTTCCTTATTTATTGCACTTCCAGCCTGCAAATGGCATGTGAGGCTGGAGTAGTAGCTATATCTTGCGACCATGAGATGATGGACATGGAGAAAAGATTGTAAGTTGTGCAGTGTGGAATGGAAAGATAGTATGAAGCTGGGAAATTGATAAAACAGTGGAGTCACTGCCTCAGTCCTGGCCTGCTTTTCTCTGGACTTCTTGTTTGGAAAGGGGGGGGGGGGTCTTATTTCACCAAGCACAATATTGAGGTCTTTGTACTTACAGGTGAATGAAATCTTAAATGACATAGTAGGGGCTCAATAACTGTTTTTGAATTGAACTGAGAGGATATGGACACTATCATCTCAGTTGATAGAGAAATTATGCAAGTTAGATGAGTCCACCATATGCAAAACTCAGTTGGAGTGGGTCATGCTATTGAGCTCAGAATAAAATGTAGGTCGTCTATGGACCACCTAAGATTAGATACACTCTTTGTTTCAGGAGCCTCACACTAAATTATCAGTCAATAACTACAAACTGATAAAAATAAATAAAAATTCAGTCAGGAGAAAAAGAGTCAATACTGTGTTTGTTTGTTTTTTCACATCCCTCAGAATTTTGAAGTGCTATTAACAGATAATGTCTATGGAAACAGAAATCATCAGAGGATACACAGTATATTAATATACCATGCAAGGTTGAGAGGTAAAAGGACAATAATAGAAATCAATAATGTGTGGGGCAGATCAGGAAACATATATATTCATCCCCAGATATTCGTATTGAATGCATGAGAGAGAGCTGAGCCAGAGAAGAATGGCAATGCAGAGCACTTGAGCATATAGAACAGCAGGTGCAGTTATATTCTTGGTACTTACTATAAAGCAAGCACCGTACTAGGTGTTTAATATACCATCTTATTCGATTCTCACAATTAAGCTTTGAGATTTTAAATTTGTACCTATTTTTCAGATTTAAAAAAAAATGAGTCTTAGAAAAGCAGACAAAATAACGTATTAAAGAATTCATAGAGTAGAATTCATACCTCTGTCTTCTGCGATCTCATCACCCTGAGTATGTAACAGCTCTCTGTTGCCAATACAAAGCACTTTGTCTTAGATGCTGATCCAACTACCACTGCTACAACTGATTAAGAGGCAGAATTGTTCAGCTGAATAAGCTACAGACTCTATTTAAATCCTGGCATCACAGCTTACTACTTCTGTGACCTAGGGCAAGTTATTTATTCTTCTGATCTCAGATTTTTCTTCACTAAAATAATGATTAATAAAGCCCACCTGCCTACGTTGTACAATTGTGAATGTATTCGTAAATGCTAAGCAATTTCTTTTAAAAAGGTAAAGGAGTATTATCAGGAGGAGACAAAAACAAAGTGATAATTTGCAGTTATCTGCAGAATAAAGTTCCTCTGGATGGAAAATATTTGTTCTGCTGAATATCTAAAAATTAATCTCATTGAGTTATAATGCTGTGGTAAGATCATAAGAACATGTACAAGGGGTAACTCTCCCTCAATCCCAAAAAAGTGATTTACATTGGCACCAAAACACTACATACAACCAGTATTCATTGTAACATTTCCATGGCACCTTAAAAGCAAAAAAGTATGTGACATCCATCCATCTCTTCATTCCTACAGCCATTATTTATTCAAAATACGTATGTACCTATATACAGAGAAAGAGAGAGACAGTGACAGACACAGGTAGACAGAGAGACAGAGATAGGCTGTGTGTGTGTGTGTGTGTGTGTGTGTGTGTGTGTGTGTGTATCCAGATATACAGTAAACAAAATAGTGTCTGCCTTCTTAGAGGTTATAGTTTAATTATCAAAAGCATACTGATGGTACAAGATCTTGTGTTTATACACCATTTCTTTAAAATCTTATATTCACTTTTCCCTTGTTATCTCATTCAATATACATATACTGAGTGTACATACTCATCCCACATCAATTTATCCAGTTGGGCAAAACAAGAAACAATGAAATTATTATAACTCTTCTCTTTCTCTCATATTCAATCCATCAGCAAATTTTATCAGCTCTTCCTTCAAAATATAGCTCAAGTATGATTGCGTCTCACCATCTCTACCCCACCATCTTGGTCAAAGAAGCCATCATCTCTCACTTGGGTAATTTCAGTAACTGTATTGTTGGTTTCACTGAGCCTACCACACTCCACCCATATTCCACCCTTCAGCCCCCTTGTCATGAAAACAAGAGCAAATAATTAGATACCAGGCCTTCTGGAACAGGTTTTATTGAGGGAATTGTATAGTGAAAAGAGCAATAGTGTATGTGTGTGTATGTGTTCCCCTTTGCTCATTAAATTTTGAGATAATGAACAAGGATCTAATAGGACTGGGCATCAAACTCTAGCCACTGGATCATAGGGCTTTTAAGCTACCTAATTAGGGAAGCATCGATCTCTGCCTTGGTATGATCACAGAGGGATCAAACTGCAGTAATTTTGTCATCGCAGAACCTTGGCCATCACTCCTCTTCTACCACATGGTATTCTTCAGTTGGGAGAACAGCAGCCTCTCCCCCAGGGTTGGAGGTATAAGGCTTGTAGTTGTTATCATTTGATGTGTCAGATTAGTGATTGTGTTAAGTATTTGGTCTCTGTGGAACTTTAAAAGAAGTCAACTTCTCTCTGGGAGGCCAGGTTGAAGGGAATTTTGAATTGAATCTTAAATAGAACATGATAATCCTACCAATTATCCATCTATACAACCCGTTCTTAAAACAACAGTGAAAGAGACCCATTTAAATCAGAAGTCAGATCATGTGCCTCCTCTGTTCCAAGTGGTTTCCATGTCACTTGGAGTAAAATCCAAAGCCCTAACTTTAGCCTGTGAAGCTGTACGAGATGGGCCTACCCTCCCACAACGTTGTTCCTGCCGTTCTGCCCGTCACTTACTTCCCCTCTAGCCACAATGTCACGCTAACATTCTCTTTAAGTTTTGCACTTACTATTCCTTCTGCTCAAAGCCTTTTCTTCCACAAGGTAACAAAGGTGTCTGTGATGAGAAATCATAAAAATATGAAAAACAAATTATACTACCTGTTTTTTATAGAAATTCCCAATCCAAGAATTTCACATAAAAAAATATATATATATTCCTTGCCCGGTAATATCCCTGAGGCACTTGGAAGAAACAAAAGCAAAACAATTTTGGTTTAAAAATCCTGTAAGTTAGGCCACATGGGATTCCTATGGGAGGGGGAAAAAAGTTCCAATAATGATGTTACCATCAGGAAATTAGTATTTTCATGTTTCTGTGTGGTTAGGGCTTTCTGAATAAATATTACTGAACACCAGGATGACAAGCCTTAGAAGTTAAGTGATGACTGAATAGACAGTGAGGGAACTCCTGAGACATTTACCTTCCTAGAAGTGGATGTTCAAATTTCAAAAGTGCATGAGACATAGAGTCATTCCAAGCATTGTAAACCCAGAGACAGTAAGTACTCCTATCTTCTCCCTGCAGACATGAATTTACATTCCAAAGGGTAAAAACCCAGAAACCTTCCCTTTCTTCTGGTTTATATTACAGAGATTAGGTTTCTCTCCCTCTCTCTGGAGGGAAGGGCCACAGTTCTTTAAACTATCCTAGGGCTTTGGCCAAGATGACGGCATGGTAAACACGGTATCGCCTCTTCTCACAACCACATCAAAATTACAACTAAACTACAGAACATCCATCATTCAGAACTGCCTGGAATCCAGCTGAACAGAATTCCTACTGTGGTAGGCAGTTAGACAGACACAAGGAGAGCAAGGAAGATGGGCCCGTGCACAGACTTACTCAGTCTCACTCACTCTGAGGTTCAGCCTGGGGCAGAAGCTCAAAAGGTACCAGGGACATTCAGAAGGGAACTGAATTGTCAGGCCTCAGTTAAGAGCTATAGGGGCAAGCTTTCTCCCAGACAAAAGTGCTGGCAGAGGTCACTGTTTCTTTTCTGAGCACCCCCCATACAGAGCTGGCAGGCAGAGCCTTATCTGAGTCTCCATCAACCTGGCTATCACTGTTACCCTGCCCTGGTGATTCCCTGGGACCCCGCCTCAACTAACTCTCAAGCCCAGGCAAGCTGTTTCCAGTGGCGTTTCCAAACAAATAGCCTGTCTTGGCTCATGCTTCAGACTGTCCTAAAATTTTTCAAACAAGCAACATCTGGCCTCAGAGTGCCCTATACCTCTCCCTAAGTGCCCCAGGCCAGGCACTAATGGCAACCAGCCTTGGTTTTCAGCTCAGCCTTGCCTGGGCACCTCCAAGCCCAGCACAACTAGCAGCCATCTGAAGATCACTTTGTAGCTCACGCCAGATGACTTTGGGCAGAACACAGGCAGTGGGTGACCTTGGCCTACACCTCCCAGGAGGCTCCAGAGCCAATGTACCAGTGGACAGCTTCAGACCACATTGAAGCACCACCCAACCACCTCCATAAGCAACATAGTCAAGAGACAGACTCAGCCATGGAGTGGGAACACCTGGGGTTCCTATTAAAGGAGCGCTCAAAACTGAAATAAAAGCATGCTAATTAATAACATGAAAATATAAAACACTCTGGTAAAAGTAAGAATATAGTCAAATTCAAAATATTCCAATAAGTAATATGCTGGTGTATTAATCACTTAACCTTAGTATAATTGTTAAAGAACAAAACCATTAAAAAGGTGATAGCAACAATAATTAATGATAGATGTATAATATAAAAGACAAACTGTGACATCAAAGAAAAATGTGAGAAGGGTTACTGGAGAGAGTTTAGATCAAAGATAAATTATTATTAGCTTAAAATACAAGGTTTTCTGTAATCCTCATGATAATCACAAAGCAAAATCTTACAGAAAATGCAAACAAGATAAAGAGAAGGGCCCTGGCCAGTGTGGCTCAGTTGATTGTGCATCATCCTGCGCACCAAAGGGTGGCCGGTTCAATTCCTGGTCAGAACACATGCCCAGGTTACAGGCTTGGTCCCTCATAGGGGGCAGGAAGCTGACCAATGTATCATTGTCACATCAATGTTTCTTTCTCTCTTTCTGTCTCTCTGTCTCTGTCTCTGTCTCTGTCTCTGTCTCTGTCTGTCCCTCTCTCTCTCTTTGTGTGTGTGTCTGTCTCTTCCTTTCTCCCTAAAAACCAATTTAAAAATCTTTTTTAAAAAAGATGATAAAAAAAGAAGGAAATCAAAGCATACCACTATGGGAAATCATCAACTCACAAAGAAAGACAGAAAGAAAGGAAAAAGGGAATTACAAAAGAGCAAGAAAACAATTAAGGTGGCATTAGTAAGTCCTTACCTATTAATAATTATTTTTAAAGTAATTGGTTTAAATTGTACAAACCAAAAGACATAGAGTGACTGAATAAGTGTTAGTAAAAAAAAAAAAAAAAAACAGAGAGAGAGAGAGAGAGGGACCAGCCAGTGTGGCTTAGTGGTTAAGTGTCAACCCATGCACCAAAAGGTCATCTGTTGGATTCCCGGACAGGGCACATGCCCAGGTTATGGGCCAAATCCCCAGTGGGGGGCATGCAGGAGGTGGCCAATTGATGTTCTTGCTCATTGATGTTTCTATCTCCCTCTCCCTTCCTCTCTCTCTCTAAACTTAATAAAGAAAAAGAAAATTTTTTTAATTAAAATGTTTTAAAAAGACATATCTGGGGTGGGGAAAAAAATAAGTTTATAGTTGTTCGTATTGAAAATAATACAATAATAAATAAATCGTAACATAAGAATAAACTGTGTTTTAGATACTTACAACTGTAAACCTACTTTTGCCCCACCCTGTGAAGGCCATCAAATAAATGAAAAGTGTTCAACATCACCAGTCATCAGGAAAATGCAAATCAAAACCACAGTGCGATATCACCTCACACTGTTAAAATAACTATTATCAAAAAGACAAGAGATAACAAACAATGCTAGTGAGTACAGGGAGAAAAGGAATCTTTGTTATCTGTTGGTGGGAATGAAAACTGGTGCACCCTCTATGGAAAACAGTGTGGATATACCTCAAAAAATTAAAAATGTAACTATCATATGATTCAGCAATCCCACTTCTAAGTATTTATCTGAAGAAAATAAAGTTGTTATCTCATAGAGATATCTATACCCCCATGATCTTGGCATCATTATTCATAATAGCCAAGACATGGAAACAACCTAGATATCCACTAAGGGATAAATGGATAAAAAAATATATATTTTATATATACACACATACATACTATACATACGTACACACACACACACACGCACGCACACACACATTTAACCATTAAATGCCATATCTGACCACCTGGATGAACTTTTAAACTTTGAGGGCATTATGCTAAGTAAAATAATTCAGACAAAGAAAAAATACTCTATGATCTCACTTATATGTGGAATCTTTTAAAAGCCAAACTCAATATTAACAGAATCAATTGTAGCTTGCCAGGGGCTGAAAGAAGGGAAAAATGAGGAGTTGTTTGTTTATCAAAGAGTACAGACTTCCAGTTATAAGAGAAATGAGTTCTAAGGATCTAGTATATAGCATGATGACTATAGTTAACAATACTTGATTGCATACACGAAAGTTGCTAAGAGAGTAAATCTTAAATGTTATTACTGTAACAACAGCCACAAAAAATGGTAATTATGTGAGGTGAAGGATGTGTTTTCACAATATAAGATAGACATTACAGTCCAGTACTTCCACATCCATGTTTAGTCTAAAAATACTAGCAACAAATATGTCTCAAAACATGTACAAGAATGTTTTAGTCACAGTGACAAAAATGGAAACATTCTAAATGCTCACTAATAAGAGGATGGACAAGCAAATTTTCAGATGCCTTTATAATGGAATACTATGAGACAATGGGGAAAAACAATGAACAGAGCTACAAATATCCTTAAAGATTAATCTAAAAGATAATATTAAACAAAGAAAGCAAGTTGTAAAAGAATAAATAAAATATAGTAACATTTAATATAGCTTAAGGTATACAAAATAAAACATATTTTGTTTATGTATATAGATGTGTAATGGAAGCATAATGCACACTTAAGTAGTTTTAAATGAATGAACAAAAAATTCCCCTGCCCTGTGCAGTACTCCACCCCTTCCCCAGGGGAGTGTGTGATCAGTACTGACCAATCATGGCTTATCATGACTTGGGCTATCAGGATTGATGCAAGATGTAGGTATGTGACCCAAAGAGGGCCAATGAGAGCTTTCCTATGGGATTTGACACATAGTCACTAGAAAAAAGAGGCTCACACTTTCTGGTTGATGGAAAGTCATGATGATATTGCCCTGGGACTGGTGGCAGATATATCAACTGTTGTTTCCTGCTTGGAGGAAACCTGTCCACACTGAGAGAGAAGGCCAACCCTCAGAAGGGAAGTAGAGTCAAGAGCAGCAAACAGGTTTCCCTGACAACACAGTTTGAGCCCCTGAAGATAGCTCCACCTGTAGACATCCCAGATTTGTGAGCCAATAAAGCCCTATTTATCTTTAACAACAACAACAACAACCCCAATGTTAACTGCTTTACCATTAAAACATTCAACAACATAAATTCTTAATTAAACCCAGAGGAATAAGTGGTCTTACCCAAAGCACACACAAGGTGATTAGAAAACAAGTGGACTATAAATAGTAGTGACAGCTATAAAAAAAAAAAAAAAAATAGCTATTCTTAAGTCTTTAAAGTTTCTTTTTCAACAAAGGAATAAAAACATAATGTTTAAACTATACTGTAACACATGTAAAAATGCCACATGTATATTTAAGTGTAATTCCTTTGAAACAGGAAAAGCAGGATGTGTAATACAAAGAAACTTAAAATTTACTCTGATCTTCATTGAAATCAGACTTTGCCTCAGTGGCTGTGTGGGCCTTAGCAAGTCATTTAGCCTATCTCAACCTCACTTTCTGCATCTGTAAAACCCTACAAATTTCAGTTTCCTCATTTACAAAATCCCTACTGAATCATATTATGAAAGGTTTGTTGAGTGGTGTCTGATCAACAGAGTAGAAACCAAAATGAAAAGTGCTGATTAATCATTTATTTATAACTACTGAAACAAATCATCCAGACAGATGAAGATGTCTAGACAAACTGTGGTGTTGTAAATATATTGTCGTGTAGACTTTCGTGTTCAAATCAGGTAGTCATGACTAAAGTAACCGTCACTCATGTGTATTCCCACTTTCCTCTCATATTGATACTCTATATTTTCAAATATTTGTTTAGGTTTTAATTGTCTCAAATTTCTTTTAGAAAAGTACAGGAAATGAATATTTCAATAAAATTAAGTTTCTGTTTGTCTTTTTTGATGTCATGAAAAAAACAGGTAGATGTTGTTTTACCATATTTTGGAGGATGTGTTTGGGATGCTGTGCCTTAAAATACAGACTACATGACACACTAGAAATCAGTGAGTGGCCCTGAGGAGGTATTTCAAAAAAAAAAAAAAAATAGTTATCTTCTTTTAGCAGCTGGACCTGAGGTACAGTAAGTGGCCCAAAAATCTACTGGTAGGAAGTAACATGCAATATTGTTAAGGTGCAGAAAGAAAAAATAAGTTGTTCCAAATATGTGCCCAAAATTAAAAGTCTCAAGGTCAGGTATTCTAAACTGAAGATGTTGATTTTTGATGGAGTGGCTTCTCAAAGAGACCACTCTAAGTATCAGACCCTAAGTTCAATAAAAACAGGGATTAATTTTATGAATCACGGTTACTGATTTCCACAGTCACACTGACATGCCAACTATAAATAAAGGCATCAATAAATAATCAAAAACGGGACCGAAAAATGGCGGCGGAGTGAACGGAGCTACACAGACCGTCTCCCAGAACCAAACTGGAATTACAACTATAACACAGACAAATCGACGGGAAAAACCAACAGAAAAGCAGCTTGCGAGGACCATACAACGAGGGACACTGACTCCATCCCGGTAGGCTTGCGAAGGCGCGAGACGGGGCTGGGAGCCCACGGTCGGCAGCTCGGCAGCGGCCTTAGATATAAGCGGCGCCCGCGGGTTACACTCCCAGGCGGCCCCACAGCGCAGCCGGGACAGAGGCTGAAACAGCCACAGCCACTCACCTTGGGCTCCGGCGGAGGGAGGGCGGACTGGACTGGAGCTGTGTCGGGACACTCGGGGTTTGGAGGCGCTCAGAGCTTTGGCTGAGTGCAGCCACCCAGGACGGTGGTCACATTGCTCCTTCCCAGGGCTCTGAGAGAGGCAGCAGCCCCTCCCTCGGAGATCCAACCCCACCCTGTGGGCCATTGAAGTGCTAATTGAGGCTCACTAACAACCAGCATCTGCCCCACCCTCGTGAAAGCCCCTTGGCTGAGCACCAGAGGGAGTTTTTCAATCAACTGACAACCCAAAACTCATCAATTAACCTAGACTGCTAGCTTCCAGGCAAAAAGCTAGAGGATAACAGTACGTTTCCTGGGCTGGCAGCTTTAACCAGGAAAGTAAGACTTGACAGTGGTGTTCAACGCGGGTCCTCCCTCGCTCATCTAAACACAGGAGAGGGAGCCACAAACAGCAGAACACCAACACCCACAGGGAGAACTTGACAGGCTCCAAAGCCCACAGTGATAGCTAAAATGGTGAAACACAGAAACAGAAGCCAAATGAAAGAGCAAACCACCTCCACCGAAGATGAGATCAATGTGGAGCAATTAGGCATGTTAACAGAGCTAGAATTCAGAGCCATGATCTTGAGGAAGCTGAACAGCATGAGTAAGGACATAGAGACACTGAAAATAAGCCAAATGGAAATTAAAAACCAACAAGAAGAGATAAAAAATGACATATCCGAAATGAAAAACACATTGGAAGGTTTAAAAAGCAGAGTAGGGGAAGCTGAGGACCGGATCAGCGAATTAGAAGACAGGGTAGAAAAAATCAACCAATCAGAAAAACAAAAGGAAAAAACTATTAAAAAACAGGAAGACAGCTTAAGAGAACTATGGGACAACTGGAAACGTAATAATATTCGCATCATAGGAGTCCCCGAAGAAGAAGAAAAGGAGCAAGGGATAGAGAATATATTCAAAAAAATAGTGAGAGAAAACTTCCCTAATTTGGTGAAGGAAGAAGGCATTCAAGTTCAAGAAGCACAGAGAGTCCCAAGTAAGAAGAACCCAAACAGGCCCACACCAAGACACATAGTAATTAAAATGCCACAAATTAAAGACAAAGAGAGAATCCTAAAAGCAGCAAGAGATAAGCAACAGGTTACCTACAAAGGGAACCCCATAAGGCTCTCAGCTGACTTCTCACAAGAAACACTACAGGCCAGAAGGGAATGGCATGAAGTAATCAAAGTCATGAAAAACAAGAATCTGAATCCAAGACTACTCTACCCAGCAAGGCTATCATTCAAAATAGAAGATCAAATAAAGAGCTTCCCAGACAAAAAAAGCTAAGGGAATACATTAGCACCAAACCAGCACTGCAAGAAATGTTAAAAGGACTGCTGTAATTAGCAGTAGAAATGGGAACAAAAATAGAACCACACTAAACAAAAATGGCAATAAATAAGTACATATCAATAATCACCTTAAACGTAAATGGACTGAATGCTCCCATAAAGAGACACAGAGTAGCTGATTGGATAAGAAAGCATGACTCATCTATATGTTGTTTACAAGAGACCCATCTCTCAACAAAAGACTCACATAGGTTGAAAGTGAAGGGATGGAAAAAAATTTTCCAAGCAAATGGAAAGCAAAAAAAAGCTGGGGTAGCAATTCTCATATCTGATAAAATAGATTTCAAAATGAAGACCATAACTAGAGACAAAGACGGCCACTACATAATATTGAAAGGATCTATCCAACAGGAAGATATAACCTTGATAAACATATATGCACCCAATATAGGAGCACCAAAATATATTAAAAATCTTCTGGAGGACTTCCAAGGAGAAATCGACAACAATACAATCATAGCTGGGGACTTCAACACCCCGTTGACAGCACTGGATAGATCCTCTAGGCAAAAAATTAGCAAGGAAACAGAGACTCTAAATGAAGCACTAGACCAAATGGATTTAATAGATATCTACAGAGAATTACACCCCAAAACTACAGAATACACATTCTTCTCAAGTGCACATGGGACATTCTCAAAGATAGACCACATGATAGGACACAAACTAAATCTCTACAAGTTCAAGAAGATTGAAATCATATCAAGCATCTTCTCAGATCACAATGGCATGAAACTAGAAATCAACTGCAACAAGAACATGCAAAGACATTTCAACACATGGAGGCTAAATAGCATGTTATTAAACAATGAATGGGTCACCGAGGAGATCAAGGAAGAAGTCAAAAACTTCCTGGAAACCAATGAAAATGAACACACAACAACACAAAATCTATGGGATGCAGCGAAAGCAGTTCTGAGAGGGAAGTTCATAGCACTACAGGCCTACCTCAAAAAACAAGAAAAATTTCTAATTGACTGTCTAACCTCACAACTTAAAGAATTAGAAAGCAAACAAAAAGAAAACCCCAGAGCAATTAGAAGGAAGGAAATAGTAAAGATCAGAGCAGAAATAAATGACATAGAGACCAAAAAAACAATTCAAAGGATCAATGAAACAAAGAGCTGGTTTTTTCGAAAAGATAAACAAGATTGATGGACCCTTAGCTAGACTCACCAAGAAACAAAGAGAGAGAACCCAAATACACAAAATCAGAAATGAAAGAGGAGAAGTAACAACCAACACCACGGAAATACAAAAGATCGTTAACAACTACTATGAACAACTATATGGCAACAAATTCGACAATCTCAGCGAAATGGACAAATTTCTAGAAACACACAGTCTCCCAAAACTATTCCCGGAAGAGATAGAAAACTTGAACAGACCAATAACAACTAAGGAAATTGAAGAGGTAATCAAGACTCTCCCAGCAAACAAAAGCCCAGGCCCAGATGGTTTCACGGGGGAGTTTTACCGAACATTCAAAAAAGAACTAACACCCATTCTCCTCAAACTATTTCAAAAAATTCAAGAAGAAGGAAGACTTCCAAACACGTTCTATGAGGCCAGCATAATTCTAATTCCAAAACCAGAAAAAGACACTACGAAGAAAGAAAACTACAGGCCAATATCCCTGATGAACATAGATGCCAAAATCCTGAACAAACTACTAGCAAATCGGATCCAGAAATACATCAAAAAAATTATTCACCATGACCAAGTGGGATTCATTCCAGGGATGCAAGGCTGGTACAATATTCGCAAATCAATAAACGTGATACACCACATAAACAAAATGAAGAATAAAAACCACATGATCATATCAATAGATGCTGAAAAAGCATTCGACAAAATCCAGCATCCATTTCTGATAAAAACGCTCAGCAATGTAGGAATAGAGGGATCATATCTCGACATAATAAAGGCCATATATGAAAGACCTACAGCCAACATCATACTCAATGGACAGAAACTAAAAACATTTCCATTAAGAACAGGAACAAGACAGGGATGTCCACTTTCACCACTCTTGTTTAACATTGTACTGGAAGTCTTAGCCACAGCAATCAGACATGAAGAAAAAATAAAAGGGATCCAAATTGGAAAGGAGGAAGTGAAACTGTCATTATTTGCGGATGACATGATATTGTACATAGAAAACCCTAAAGACTCCATCAAAAATCTATTAGACTTAATAAATGAATTTGGCAAAGTAGCAGGATACAAAATTAACGTCAAGAAATCGACGGCATTCTTGTACATCAATGATGAACTCACAGAAAGAGAAACTGAAAAAACAATCCCATTTACCATCGCTCCAAAAAAATTACGATACCTAGGAATAAACTTAACCAAAGAAGTAAAGGACCTATTTGCAGAAAACTACAGGTCATTGAAAAAAGAAATAGAGGAAGATATAAAAAAGTGGAAGAACATACCCTGTTCATGGATTGGAAGAATTAACATAATTAAAATGTCCATACTACCCAAAGCAATCTATAGATTCAATGCAATCCCCATCAAAATACCAACGACATATTTCATAGAACTAGAACAAATACTTCAAAAGTTCATATGGAACCAAAAAAGACCCCGAATAGCCACAGCAATCTTGAAAAAGAAGAACAAAGTTGGAGGGATCACATTACCAGATATCAGGTTATACTACAAAGCGACTGTAACCAAAACAGCCTGGTACTGGCACAAGAACAGGCATATAGACCAGTGGAACAGAACTGAAAACCCAGAAATGGACCCAAGGCAATACGCTCAATTAATATTTGACAAAGGTGGCAAGAGCATACAGTGGAGTAAAGACAGCCTCTTTAATAAATGGTTTTGGGAAAATTGGACAGCTACATGCAAAAAAATGAAACTCGACCATCAACTTACACCATACACAAAAATAAACTCAAAATGGATAAAAGACTTAAATGTGACCCGTGAATCCATAAAAATTCTAGAAGAAAATGTAGGCAACAAAATTTCGGACATCATACGGAGCAGAATTTTCACTGATACATCACCTAAGGCAACAGAAATAAAGGAGAAAATGAACACATGGGACTACATCAAACTAAAAAGCTTCTGCACAGCAAAAGAAACGATCATCAAAATGGAAAGGCAACCCACTGTATGGGAGAACATCATTGCCAATGATGTATCAGATAAGGGGTTAATTTCCAATATATACAGAGAGCTCACACAACTCCACAAAAGGAAGACAAAGAACCCAATTAAAAAATGGGCAGAGGAGCTGAATAGACACCTCTCCAAACAGGACATACAAATGGCCAAGAGACATATGAAGAAATGCTCAACATCACTAATCATCCGAGAGATGCAAATTAAAACAACAATGAGGTATCACCTCACACCTGTCAGAATGGCCGCCATCAACAAATCATCAAACAACAAGTGTTGGCGAGGGTGTGGAGAAAAGGGAACTCTAATACACTGCTGGTGGGAATGCAGACTGGTGCAGCCGCTATGGAAAACAATATGGTGCTACCTCAAAAAATTAAAAATTGAACTTCCATTTGACCCAGTGATCCCACTGCTGGGAATATACCCTAAGAAGCCTGAAACACCAATCAGGAAGAATATATGTACCCCCATGTTCATAGCAGCACTATTTACAATAGCTAAGATCTGGAAACAGCCCAAGTGTCCACCAGTAGACGAATGGATCAAAAAGCTGTGGTACATATACACAATGGAGTACTATGCAGCGGTAAGAAAGAAAGATCTCTTATCCTTTGAGACGACATGGAGGGACCTGGAAAGTATTATCCTAAGTGAAAGAAGCCAAGCAGAAAAAGACAAATACCACATGATCTCACTTATATACGGAATATAATGAACATAACAGTCTGAGGAATACAGTAGACCCAGACACATGGAAGTAGGGCACAGACTGACATCCCTCAGAAGAGGGGATGGGGGGTGGGGGGGTGGGAAGAGATAAACCACAGAACTTATATGCATGTATGCATGACCAATGGACATGGACAACTAAGCCGGGGACAGGGTGGAGGGGGGGGGGTGGGGGGTGCCAATGGGGTAAAAAGGTAAAATATCTGTAACAAAAAAATAAATAAAAATTCATAAAAAAAATAAATAAATAAATAAATAAATAAATAATCAAAAACAAGTAAACAAAAAGAAAGAGAGAGAGAGAGAGAGAGAGAGAGAGAGAGAAAGAAAGAAAGAAAGAAAGAAAGAAAGAAAGAAAGAAAGAAAGAAAGTCCCAGAGCAAGAAGAAGGAAAGAAATAGTAAAGATCAGAGCAGAAATAAATGACACAGAGACTAAAAAAAAATTCAAAAGATCAATGAAACAAAGAGCTGGCTCTTTGAAAAGATAAACTAGATAGATGGACCCTTAGCTAGACTCACCAAGAAACAAAGAGGACCCAAATAAACAAAATCAGAAATAAAAGAATAGAAGTAACAACTGACACCACAGAAATACAAAGGATCATTAAAGAATACTATGAACAATTATACACCAACAAATTGGACAACCTAGATGAGATGGATAAATTTCTAGAATCGCACAGTCTCCCAAAACTAAAGCAGGAAGAGATAGAAAACTTGAACAGACCAATAACAACAAAGGAAATTAAAGATGTAATCAAGAAACTTCCGGCAAACAAAAGCCCGGGCCTGGACGGCTTCATGGGGGAGTTTTACCGAACATTCAAAAAAGAACTAACACCCATTCTTCTCAAACTACTCCAAAAAATTCAAGAAGAAGGAAGATTTCCAAATTTATTTTATGAGGCCAGCATAATCCTAATTCCAAAACAAGATAAAGACACTACAAAGAAAGGAAACTACAGGCCAATATCCCTGATGAACATAGATGCTGAAATCTTTAACAAAATATTAGCAAATCAGATCCAGCAATACTTAAAAAAAAAGTATTCACCATGACCAAGGGGGATTCATCCCAGGGATGCAAGGCTGGTACAATATTTGCAAATCAATAAATGTGAAGCACCACATAAACAAAATGAAAGATAAAAACCATATCAATAGATGCTGAAAAAGAATTTGACAAAATCCAGCACCCATTTCGGATAAAATGCTCAGCAATGTGGGAATACAGGTATCATATCTTAACATAATAAAGGCCATATATGATGAACTTACAGCCAACATCATACTCAATGGGCAAAAACTAAAAGCATTTCTCTCAAGAACAGGAACAGGAACAAGACAGGGATGTCCACTTTTGCCATCTTATTTTACATAGTACTGGAAGTCTTAGCCACAGCAATTGGATAAGGAGGAAAAATAAAAGGGATCTAACTTGGAAAGGAGGAAGCAAAACTGTCATTATTTACAGAAGACATGTTATTGTACATAGAAAACCCTAAAGACTCTATCGAAAATCTACTAGGTTTAATAAATGAATCTGGCATTTCAAAAAATCAAAGACAGAGTCTTAAAAAACAGCATGGAGTTAACATTTTAGTGGTGATGGGGGGCTGGAATATAGATAATAATAATATAACAAATGAGCAAAATATATCATAATGGCAGATGGTATATAGGCTGACTACTGAAATCTTCTCTCCTATCCCCAAAATTCCTATATGATGAATTAACTCATGAACAAATTTCAAAGACTGAAGATAGGAAATTAGGAAAAGCAATATAGAAAAGGCAAATAGCCTGACCGGTGTGGCTCAGTGGTAGAGTGTTGACCCATGCACCCAGAGGTCACTGGTTTGATTCCCGGTCAGGGCAAATGCCCAGATTGTGGGCCCAATCCCCAGTGTGAGGGCATGCAGGAGGCGGCCAGTTGATGTTGACTCTCATTGATGTATCCATCTCTCTCTCCCTCTCCCTTCCTTTCTCTCTAAAAATCAATAATGTAAAAAAAAAAGAAAAGAAAATGAAAAGGCAAATAAACATATGAAATTTTATTCAATTTCAACAATAGTAAAAGAAATAAAAATTAAGTCAATAAAATGCCATTTTGTTTACTAGCTTGGAACAATTTTTAATTATTTACATCCAGCGCAGGTGACTATGTAGAGAAATGGCAACTCTCTTATGTGCTTGAAAGATTTAAAAACTTATACAATCTTTTTGGAGGAGATTTTGATGATTTCTATCATATTTAAAGTACTCATACCTTTTACCCAGTAATACATTTCTAAGAATCATTCTACAAAAATATTTACACTGATCAAAGAAATCAAAGAAAAACTAAATAAATGGAAAGATACTTAAAATAAAAATAAATGAATTTGGCAAAGTAGCAGGATAGAAAATTAACATCAAGAAATTGATGGCATTCTTGTACACCACTAGTGAACTCACAGAAAGAGAAACTAAAAGAAAATGCCAATCAGCATTGCAGCAAAAAAAAATTAAGATACCCAGGAATAAACATAACCAAAGAAGCAAAGGACCTATTTGCAGAAAACTACAGGACATTGAAAAAAGAAATAGAGGAAGATTCAAAAAAGTGGAAGCACATACCTTGTTCATGGATTGAAAGAATTAACATCATTAAAATGTCCATACTATCCAAGCAATCTATAGATTCAATGCAATCCCCATCAAAATACCAATGACATATTTCACAGAATTAGTACAAATACTCCAAAAGTTTATATGAAACCAAAAAAGACCCCAAATAGCTACAGCAAGCTTGAAAAAGGACAAAGTAGGTGGGATCACAATACCAGATATCAGGTTATACTACAAAGCCAGTGTAATAAAAACAGCCTGACATTGGCATAGAACAGACATATAGATGAAAAGAATAGAACAGAGAACCCAGAAATTGACCCAAAACATTATGCTCAATTAATATTTGACAAAGGTGGCACGAGCATACAATGGAGTAAAAAGAGCTTCTTTAATAAATGGTGTTGGGAAAATTGGACAGCTACATGCAAAAATATTAAACTAGACCATCAACTTACACCATACACAAAAATAAACTCAAAATGGATAAAAAACTTAAATGTGACTCTTAAATCCATAAAAATTCCTAGAAGAAAATGTAGGCAACAAAATTTCAGACATCACATGCAGCAGAATTTTCACAGATACAATGCCTAAGGCAAGAGAAACAAAGGAGAAAATGAACACATGGGACTACATCAAACTAAAAAGCTTCCACACAGCAAAAGAAACAACCATCAAAATGGAAAGGAAACACATTATATGGGAGAGAATAATTGCCAACGATACATCAGATAAGGGGTTAATTTCCAAAATATATAGAGTACTCATACAACTCTACAAAAGGAAGACAAAGAACCCAATTTTAGCCCTGGCCGGTTTGGCTCAGCGGTTAGAGTGTCAGCCTGCGGTCCTGAGAGACCCGGGTTCGGTTCCCGCTAAGGGCGTGTACCTCGGTCGCAGTTTGTCCCCGGCCCTGGTCGGTCGTGCGGGTGGCAGGCACTCCATGTGTTCCTTTCACATCGATGTTTCTCTCTCACTCTCGCTGTTCCTCTTTCTCCCTCCCACTCTACCTGAACAAAAAATGGAAAAATGTCCTCGGGTGAGGGGAAGGAAGGAAGGAAGGAAGGAAGGAAGGAAGGAAGGAAGGAAGGAAGGAAGGAAGGAAGGAAGGAAGGAAGGAAGGAAGGAAGGAAGGAAGGAAGGAAGGAAGGAAGGAAGGAAGGAAGGAAGGAAGGAAGGAAGGAAGGAAGGAAGGAAGGAAGGAAGGAAGGAAGGAAGGAAGGAAGGAAGGAAGGAAGGAAGGAAGGAAGGAAGGAAGGAAGGAAGGAAGGAAGGAAGGAAGGAAGGAAGGAAGGAAGGAAGGAAGGAAGGAAGGAAGGAGAAGGAAGGAAGGACCCAATTTTAAAATGGGCAGAGGACATAAACAGACACCTCTCCAAACAGGACATACAAATGGCCAAGAGACATATGAAGAAATTCTCAACATCACTAATGATCAGAGAAATGCAAATTAAAACAACAATGAGGTATCACCTCACACCTGCCAGAATGGCTGCCATCAATAAATCATTAAACATTAAGTGCTGGTGAGGGTGTGGAGAAAAGGGGACTCTAGTACACTGCTGGTGGGAATGCAGACTGGTGCAGCCACTGTGGAAAACAATATGGTGTTTCCTCAAAAAATTAGAAATTGAACTGCATTTGACCTCAGTGATCCCACTTCTAGGACTATATCCTAAGATGCCTGAAACACCAATCAGAAACTATATATATATATATATATATATATCCCTATGTTCATAGCAGCACTATTTACTATCACTATGATATGGAAACAGCCCAAGTGACCATCAGTAGATGAGTGGATAAAAAGCTGTGGTACATTTACACAATGGAGTATTATGCAGCTGTAAGAAAGAAAGATCTTTATTCTTTAAGACAACATGGAGGGACCTGGAGAGTATCATGCTAAGTGAAATAAGCCAATCAGAAAAAGACAAATACCACATGATTCACTTATTTGTGGAATAGAGTGAACAAGGTGGGCTGATGAACAAAATAGATCCAGAGACATAGAAGTAGAGTTCAGACTGACAAACCTCAGAAGAGGGGGAGGGAAGAGAAAAACCACAGAACTTATATGCAAGTATGTGCAACCAATGGACATAGACAACAATGCCGTGGGCGGGAGGGGGGGGGTGTCCAGAGGAGGGTGTCAATGGGGGAAAAGGAGAAATATCTGTAGCAAAATTAATTAATAAAAGTGATAATAATAAAATAATCAAAAACAAGTAATAAATAAGAGGCTTATGAACAGGCTACTGATGGGTTGGTAAAAGTACTTGAAAAAGATTAAACTGGCAGCAGTATATAAGGTTCATCACACTGAATTAAAACTAGCAGATTTAGAATCGGCTTTGAAAACATTTTCAGTTATAACTAGAAACTGAATAAATTCACAGCTGCACCCCACTCCAGCCACACCCCACTCCAGCCACACTGCCTTTTCTCGTTCCCATCTGAGACATTTGCAGTTGTTGCTCCCTCTGCTCCGAATTCCCTTCTCTGGGATCTTCTCAGACCTCATTTCATTCCATTTCTGCTTAAATGTCACCTCCTCAGAGAGGCCTTCTTCAAATCATCCAGAATAACCTTATCATCCTCTTTTGTTATACCCTGCTCTATTTTTCTTTATAAATTTATGATTTTTGATAAATTATCCATACTCTGCCCTGGCCCGGTTTGGCTCAGCAGTTAGAGCGTCGGCTGGCAGACCAGAGCGTCCTGGGTTCAGTGCCCACTAGCAGCAGGTACCTCGGTTGCAGTTTGTCCTCGGCCCCAGTTGGGGTAATGTGGGTGGTGACCAGTCGATGTGTCTCTCTCACATCGACGTTTCTCTCTCTTCCCCCCTCTTTCCCTCCTATTCGATGTGAAGATAAATGAAGAAAAAAAAAATGTTCTTGGGTGAGGATTAAAAAAAAAATTATCTATACTCCAAAATGAGAGGAAATATAAACACTTTTAAGTTATTTTTCTCAAAATAATAACTTTCTAAGCAAAATAGCTCACTCTGGTTATGCTATGAATTTACAGTCTAAAGTCTAAGTTAATGTAGGTATTGGAAAAAAACTGAAAGACAATTTTTATTTCATTCACTCATTGCTTTAGGTATTAAAAAAAGCATATGCAAACAGGAAGAAAAAATAAAAGTAAGCCAAGTTTGAATTTAGAAGTTTAGTGTGTGTTTTGTTATCTTAAAAATGAGACAGCATCCTGGATTAGGCTGCTGATGTACTTTTTTCTATATTACAGAAGCTTATAAAATACTCTTCAAAAATATCTTCAATGTATTTTATCTTTAGAGAGCCTAAAGATTAATGAACCTCATAAAAATGATAAATTAAGTATTTCAGAAGCATATTTGCAAAATAAATCATTGAAGAGTTTGGGCATACGAAAAAGTTAACACTAAATGTAAAAGAACATTATGAAGCCCTCAAAGATATATATTTATGACCTCAGGTTGTAAAAGATTTTTTTTTAACAAAACACAAAAAGCACCAACCATAAAGTAAAAATGATACCATAAAAAGTGAAAAGCGTGCCAAAGAATAGAATACCTATATTATGTATAAATAACAACAAAGGGCTTATTCATCGATTTAGTAACCAACTTCTACAAATAAGTAAGATAAATACAGGTCAGTACAAAATAGTCAAGATGCTTGAAAGGCACTTTACCCACCCTACCCCCAAAAAAAACAATAAACAAACAAATCAATTCTTAAACTTATTAGTAATCAAAGCAATGCAAATTAAATTTATAATGAACCAACACCCATCCATTGATTGACAAAAATACTAATAAGTTTGGGCAAAGATGTGGAACAATGTGAAATCACAGCTGTTAGAAGTCTAAATTGGTATACTTTGAAAGAATAGACCCAAAAGAATACATAAAATAGTATTCAATTTATATAATGTTCACAAACAAGCTAATTATATATTTTAGGGATGCATGTAGAACTGATGAATCTTTAAAGATGGGGTAAAGTGAGTTTTTATTGTAAAATACTGCCCAGGAAATGTTTACTCCATAGCTCTGATTTTGAAGCTCATGGTTTCACATACACACAAAAAAATTTTTTCACAGTGATTTACAGAGATGAATTTCTTATACTCATGGTTCAAGGAATCCAATGCCAACCTGCACCTGAGTCCTGGAAAGAAACAAGTCTGACCGAAACCAAGAACTACAGCTTTTCTTCAAAAGGCGACCTATCTGGACATTAAACTAACACAGGTAAAATGAGCCAAAATCTTAAAATATCACACTCTGGAGACTAGTTCAGCTCACAAAAGCTATTTCTTATTCTAATACGAGTTTCTAAAACCTAAAGGCATCCTCGCAATTCGGAAGCACTGTTTTCAGAACGGACAGCATCACTGCAGGAAGCACCTGCCATGGACCAGCCTGAGTGCATGCAGAGGACAGCAAGCAGCCAGGTGATGAAGTGCTCTGGTTTGTCATTGGAATGACAATTTAAGGACAGTTTATGTGTAACCTTCTCTTCAAAAACAAACATTCAAATGTTTTTTTAAACATTTTTGTGTAGAAGTGAAATTTTCCCGTGAATCCAAAAGGCAGACCTATGATCATTTCATTCATTTCATTCAACAAATACTACACACCTGCCATGTGTCAGGCTCTGTTAAATGCTAAAAACAAAACAAAAGAGCTAAGAACAAAAACACTGGGTTAATAATGGGTTAAAAAGATAGTCATCTACTAATCCGTCATTAGTTTAAATCTTAATTGTGATAGAAGCTACAAAGAAGTTCAGAGTATTGTGAGTGCATATAACAGGAGAAGCTGATCTAAATCAGGCAGGTCATGAAGAATTAACTGAAATGATCATGCTGAAATCTAAAAGATAAAGGTTAATTGGTGAAAAGGGATTAGGACAGCTTTCTTTGCATATGCAAAGACCCTCCAGAATAATAAAACAAAGAAAGAAAAACTAAAAGGTCAGTGCAGTCCTGATCGATTTGGCTCAGTGGTTAGAGCATCAGCAGGTGCTCGGACCAGAGAGTCCTGGATTTGGTCCCCACTAAGGGCACATACCTCAGTTGCAGTTTGTCCCTGGCCCAGGTTGCGGTCGTGTACATGGCAAACAGTCGATGTGTCTCTCTCACATCGATGTTTCTTTTTCTTCTTCCCTCTCTCCCTCCCACTCTATCTGAAGATGAATGCAAAAATGTCCTCAGGTGAGGATAAAAAATAATAAAATAAAATAAAAGGTCAGTGTGGCTGGAACCGATTGGTTAAGGAAAGAATCATACAATATGAAGCTTTAGATGAAGGCAGGGGCCAGACCATGAATAACGGGCAGCCCATGATAAGGAATTTGCCTTTATCCTAAGAACAATAAGCCAATAGGTTTGAGTTACTAACTTCAATAATTTAATGACACCTGTTCTAAGAAAGAGGATGATAAGATTTTTTTTTCTTTATTGATTTCAGAGAGAGAGGAAAGGAGAGGGAGAGAAAGATTGAAACATTGATGAGAGAGAACATCAGCTGGCTGCCTCCTGCATGCCCGTCACTGGGGATCAGGCCCACAACTTGGGTATGTGCCCTGACCAGGAATCGAACAGGCGACCTCTTGGTGCATGGGTTGACGTTCAACCACTGAGCCACAGTGGCTGGGCGGATGATAAGAATTTAACCATTAAAGCCATCCAACAATAAAATGAGTGGCCTCAGAGACTGAGCATCCCGTTTTACCTAGTAATCAATTAAAGGCTCGATGATCATCTTCCAAGAATGCCACATAAGGGATTATTCCCATCTTGAAACATTATCCCTAAGGTTTCATCCCTAGGATCCAATGATTCAATTATTTAAACACCAAACAGGGATTTACAAAACACTCTAAAACTTGAAGCTGCAAAATGGAGTGCTTATTGTTCATACCAACATGCAGAATTTGACTATTCAATTGATGCTTCCTGGTATTTCTCGAAAGGGATTATAGCTTTACCCTCTGGGAGATCCACTTTCAGTTTGGCTGCAGTCAGGGAATGGCTCTTTCCACTGCCCAGGCACAGAGTGTATCAGAGGGAAAGGTGTCAAGTGAAAGAAAGGGATCAGAGACACAGAGACAAAGAACTCCACCCTGGAGCAGCACACAGATTATTTTCTTGGCCACACTGGTGAAGGGTTCTCAGCTCATCTTTAGCAAAGTAAACAGAACACACTGGATAAGGATTTTAGTTGAAGTCAACATGTATGCTGAAGTTAAATGTGGAATAAAATATATAGCGTTCTTATTCTAGAACACAGGTTGAGATATTAAAAACCAATATTCTATTATCTTCAAGTAGAGTTAAATGCCTATGGATAGTTTATCTATAAATAATATAATCTGGCCTATTATCTATAGATAACATAAACATACCTATAGACAACATACCTTAAGATAAACAGTGCCAACTTTTACTATCATCTTCAAAAGTAGACAAAATTATCTCTTAATAAAGCACTATCTTAGCCAGGCTCATTTCTGCTGAATGTGATGCATGTTATACTAGTACTAACTTCTTTATATCATACCCTTTGTGTAGGCACACAATAATGGCATACTTGCTCGTGAGTTCTATTGGAATATTACCATCTCCCAGCCCCTTAGCCCTTGGCCTCTTTTTATTTCAATATCTAATTTTTTTTCTATCATATATCATAAAGTATCATACATATTACACCAGAATTTGAATTCATTCCTTTTTCAACTCTCTTTTCCATTTGGCCAGAATCATTTTGAATTCTAACCTAGTGCTTAAAATGACAACCTATTGCCATCTATAAGCTTGATGCTCATGGTCTCTGTTCCATCGTATAAGTCGCTGAGGAAAATTACAAAGAACCAGGCGTAGGAGCTGCTTCATGCTGTCAGCAGGCCATTTATAAAAGATTGAATCACTTACAAACATGAATCAATGCTATCAGTGACATGAATATAATACATATGAGTCAGGAATATTTGCTCTGCACATGCAGAGAAGTCACAGAAATGTGGCAGGAAATAAACATTCACCAGCTCAATTATAGGTCTTGCTCAGGAATAAGCTCATTTTTGTTACTGTCTATTCATGTGGATAACATTAGAATCACTTTTGTTCTAAAACTCCCACAAACTACAATCACATATAACCTCTTGGCTTATAGATTTAACACGTCTGTAGAAAACAGTACTCAAATTCAATGTCTTCTTCCTCTTAAGTGCATCTAACATTTTATATGATCAGGGCTAAACACAGTAACAGGGACATAGGTCAGCAGTCCTTGACATTGACAGAAAATAACTTTAAAAGTATAACATCTAAAACTTGCTATGGTTAAAATGAAAATTACTGTTTTTGTTTTATTACTAACGATAACAAGACCCAAAACCTCACATTCTCACACAGCTCTTTCTTCTTTCCCCATCTCATTTTCATTTCCTTCCTTCTTTGTCCATCCCAGAAGGAAAAGTCCCATAAGGAGAAATAGTGGCCTAAGATAAAGAATTGAATTTGATGCAACCTTACTAGGCTGAGCTAGAACTAATATTGAGAAAAAAAAATCTATGCACCCAGGTCTGCTTTTTATCAAAGCTCTAAAATACACATTCCTTTTCTTCCCATCTCCCTCAACTCCTCACACATCCTTGCATTAAACATGTCCCATTGACAGAGCGATTTCCATTAAGAATCCTCAGTCTGTCCACTTCTGTGCACAACCACCACCTTAGGAAAACTCACCATTAACTCTTATTTGTGCTATTCAGCAGCTTTGTACTGCTTTCCATAATTTCATTTCATCCCACTGTAATTCGTTCTACATATTTCACACAAACTTATAAAAAATATACACTTCTCTCCCTTGCTTGAAAGCTATCAATAGCATTTTAATATATTTAGAATAAAATCCAAACTACTTACCATAGTAAGCAGAATTCTGCATGATCCTTCCTTCACTTGCTTCCCTTTCCAACCATATTGTGGGCCACTATCCTCGCATCATTTCACTCCAGTCTGGCGTTTCGTCATGTCTTAGAAAATTCACCCCGAGCTTTCCAACTGCAGGACCCATATATTTACTGTTCCCTCTGCCTGAAGCACATTCCCCCCACTTCATCTGGCTGCTGCCTGGTTTTATGTTTTCCTTTCAATAGACCCAAAATGGATTGATTACAATTTGTGACCCATGTCATAGTCTCTTTATTGGTCCACACAAAGCCACTTTTACTCACTTGATTTTTAGTTTATTTGTTTACAATACAATAAATACCCATGAAAGCATCATTTAACTTGAGAACTAGAATGCTGACAGTAACTTGAATCTAGCTGAATTCTGCCCCATTTTATTCCCTGCCTGTCCCACTGCAGGATAACCACTCTTATAAATCTCTTTTCATTGTTTCTTGCTTTTTAGTGTGTGTGTGTGTGTGTGTGTCTGAATGTGTATGTGTTCTTAAAAAGTATATTTTAACTTTAAACACACTTTTATTTAAAATATACTCTTTAGTTATCATGCCGTATGTAATATTGAAATTTTTTTTATTCAAAGTTATATTGTGTAGTGTCGGCTTTAGCTTAAGCGGTTACTTTGTAATGGCAGATATTAATCGAAGTTATATTGTGGAGATTCACCCACATTCACACATATACATAAAACACTGACATATAATTTTGTAGCTATTGATAAATAATTTTGAGTCTTGAATAATATTGCATTGTGCAATTTGAACAAATTATTCTGTTCTTATCATTATGTAAGAATTATTTATGTTCTTGACACCCATTCATTATTGGTTATATGTTATTATAAATACCTTCTCCAAATTTATAACTTACCTTTTGATAAAATGAAGGCCATAATTTAAAACTTTTTTAATAAGCATTCCTGGTAATTTGCTTAAGACAGCTTCTATAAAAGCTTCAAATATCCCCCAGTATTTTATACTAAACATTTTAAATGTTGAATTTGATGTTTTAACCTACACAATCTGAAGTTTATTTTTATGTGTGGTGAAAGGTAAATATTCCATTTTTTTTTTCTATAAAGTAAACCAGTTATTTTCTAGTCCCATGTATTGAATAGTCCCTTTCCCTCCATTAATGTGCCATACTACTTCTGTTACACAGGTGCATGAGTTTGTTCTGGTCTCTCTAGCCTATCTCATTGGTCAATTTGTCTCTCTCCATTAGCACTACACTATCTTAATTATTTACACTAGATTTATAATAAGCCATCATATATATATATATATATAGAGAGAGAGAGAGAGAGAGAGAGAGAGAGGCAAAATCCTCTTTCCTTACTCTTCATCAGCAGTGTCTTGGCTATTCTTGGCTCTATAATTTTCCATATATATTTAAAATAAGCTCATCAAGTTCCAATGAAAAACTCTTAGAATTTTCATTGAAAATATATTGAATCCATAGATAAATTTGGGGATAACTGATATTTTTAATTGGCTTTGTATACATTAAAATGATACATATTTCCACTGACTTTGTTTTTCTTTAATGACTCTTATTTTGGTTTTTATCATTTCCCCTGTAGAACTGTTACACATTTTTTCTTATACTTACTCCCAGATACTTAATATTCTCTCATAGATGATAAATATGAGGGTACAACCAAGAACACAATTCCAAGATATGAGGGCAGAGAAAATATAAAAGCAAAGTTATGAGTTATGAAATATACCAGAAGAAATCCTAACATGTCTAATTGGAGTACAAAAAGAAATGAGAGTACTGGCCGGTTTGGCTCAGCAGTTGGAGCGTCAGCCTTCAGATCAGAGAGTCTTGGGTTCGGTTCCCGCTAGGGGCACATACCAAAAAAAAAAGAAATGAGAGAAAAGCAATACTGGAGGAGATTAAAAAGTGCTAACTTTCCAAAATTGATTCAAGACAAAAACTGATACATTAAAACTGCAAAAGAAAAATAAAGAAAATATTAATAACAATCAAAGGAAAAAAATCACCTAAATCTTCTCAACAAGTAAAATCAGAAAAATAATTAAATAATGTCTTCAAAGTGCTAAGAGAAAATAGTTGTCATTCAAGAGAAAGTAAAACAAAGAAATTTTCAGACAGCAAAATTTCAGGAAACTTAATGAAAGTTAGATCTCAATGAAAAAAGCAGTTAGCATTTTTCAAAAAGGAAGAATAAACACAAACAGAAGGCCCAAGAAGCAAGAAAAATTACAGTAATAAAAGATAGCACTCTATGGATAAATCTAAATAAACACTAGCTGTATAAAATAACGATGATATAATATTGATCACTCTGATCCAATATGGCAACATAGGAAACTCCTGAACATATCCCTCCCATGAGCACACCAAATCTACAGCTACACAAAGAACAATTCCCTCTGAATGAAATCCAGAAACTGAGTGACTCCTACACATCAGAAAGCTCAGCGCAAAGGCAGCAGACAGAAATGCTCATCTTCCGTCTATTCCCTGAAGTGACTATTTGTATATCTTAAAGCTGAAGCCTGAGGACCAGGCTCTGAATTCAGCACACAACTACTGGTGGACTGTGACCTGACACAGAGACCTAAGAGACTGAAAGGAAGCATCCCCACAGTCTCCTTCTGCCCAACTCCAGGTTGCTGGTATCTTCCTGAAAGCAGAGTGTACTTGTCTGAAGCCCCATCTTTTACAATCATGGCACAATTGGCTCTAAAAGATCTGAGCCAGTGGGAGATCACATCCACAACACAAGGCCAATGTAGAGCAAAATGATTTTATTGCATGCGCCTGGGTGCAGGTGGGCTGACCTGAAAAAGGAGTCAGCCTCCAGTAACAGTTGAGGTGTAGGTAATATACTCTGCTTCTAGCTTCGGGCAGTTGCTTCTGATGTACTCTGCATGGCCCATTGTCCATTTTGCAGCTGGACTGGTCTGGTATCTCATCTTGCCATCTGCTGGGTGATTCATTGCCTTGTGGATAATCCAGATAATCCATACTGAACAGGGAGTTGAGCAAAGGTCAAATTTGTACTTACCAGAAGGCTGAGCAAAGGTAACGCAAGCAATGCATTTTTCACAGTTTCCGCCTTTTGCAAACTTTTGCCTTTACTCTTCAAAATATTATTAACCCTTTCAGGCTCTGGTGGCCAGTAGATCCTGCGTTTATGGGTTCAACATGACTAGCAAATAAAGCAATCGTCCCTAACTGGCTATCCTACTCTTGGAACGGGCACAAAAGTAAGAAACATCCATTTCCCAGTCTTTCCCTGAAAGAGAGCAATTTGCATATCTTAAAAGCCTGGGGTAATTCTTCTAATTCAACATCTATGGGCCAACTGTTGTGCTCTCCAGAATTGAGGAGGCCTGCAGTGACATCTCCATATTCTCCTCTGGCCACCTCCAGGTTTCCAGTGTCTCCCCAGAATGATTTATACACATGTCTGGTGCCACAGGTTTTGTGGCTGCCACCTACAAGATGCACACACTGATCGTCTGGCTCTGAGGGCCAGGGGGAATTTTGTTTGCAGGTCTCACAGGACAGTAGCAAACCAAAGAACACTTCTCAGCCAACTACTACTCTGGGGCTCAGCAAAGAGAGAACATAAAAAAAACACCCATCTCTTAGTCTTTCCCTGAAAGGGATCTACTTCTGTATTTTAAAAGCTACTGTCTAAGCTAAGGGTATGGCTTCCCAACAGCCTGCATCTAGGTGCTGACTGAGATCCACCCCTTTGGAACACTGACAGGTTGTGGCACACCAACTACTCGAAGCCACTAAGAACAAAGAATGCAGCTTAGATAGTCATAAAGGTTTGAGAGACACCAAAGAGTTATGGTCAGGATAAATAATAAGGTTCATCTCCTATAGGAGACTACTCCATCAAGACGGGGAGAGATGCCTCTTTTAATCTAATACACCTAAAACAACAGAGAGTAAAGGAAAATGAAGAAAAAGAGGAATATGTTCCACATAAAAGAACATGATAAAACTCTATTAACAGAACTTAATGAAAAGAAGATAGATGATTTCCCTAACTAATAAAGAGTTCAAATAAATCACCATAAAGATGCTCACCAAGGTCAGGAAAACAATGCATGAAGTAAGAATTTAAACAAAAGGATAGAAAATATTTGAGAAGCACCAAACAGAAATCACAGAGATGAAGAATACATAACAGAAATGAAATGAAGTAGTCAATAGAAGGGTACAACATCAGACTAGATAAGGCATGAGAAAGGATGAGCAAATTCAAAGAAAAGGCAATAGAATTCATCCAGTCATAGGAGCAAATAGAAAAAAGAATGAAAAGGAATTAAGATAGCTAAAGGGACTTATGGTACACTATCAAGAGGATTGATTTTTGCGTTATAGAGGTCCCAGAAAATGTAGAGAGAGAAAAGGCAGAAAGCTTATCAAAAATAATGGATGAAAATTTTCCTATCCTAGGCAAAGAAACAGACATCCAGACCAAGAAGCTCAGAGAGTTTCAAATAAGAAGAATGCAAAGAAACCTATACTAAGACACAATATAATTAATTGTTCAGACGTTAAAGACAAGAAATCTTAAAGATTCATTTCAGCAAAAGAAAAACAATTTAATACATACAAAGGAATTCCCATAAGACTATTGTTACATTTACAATTAACAACATGGCAACAGTAAGCCCATGCGAATCAATAAATATTTTTAACGTAAAAAGGTTAAATTCTCCAATAAAAGGACATCCAGTGCCTGAACGGATAAAAATAAAAAAAACAAGACCTGCCCTGGCCAGTTTGCCTTAGTGGTTAGAGCGTTGGCCTGTGGTCCACAGAGACCCAGGTTTGGTTCCCACTAAGGGCAAGTGTCTTGGTTGCACTTTGTCCCCAGCCCCGGCTCAGCGGTTAGAGCATCCACCAGTGGACCAGAGAGTCTCAGGTTCGGTTCCCACTAAGGGCATGTAACTCAGTTTGTCCCCGCCCCCTTTGGGGTCGTGTGGGTGGCAACCAGTCTACGTGTCTCTCTCACATCGATGTTTCTCTCTCTCTCTCCTCCCCCTCTCTCCCTCCCACTCTATCTGAAGATTAATGCAAAAAAAAAAAAAAGGCCTCAGGTGAGGATAAAAGAAAACGACCATTATTTGCAGATGACATAATTTTACTTTTTAAAATTTATATTTCAATTAAAGTTTACATTGAATATTATTTTGTATTAGTTTCAAGTATACATCATAGTGGTTAGATAATTATATACTCTAAAAAATGATGCTCCTGTTATTTCAAGTACCACTTGGCACTATACAGTTATTACAATATTTTTTTTCAATTTCTATTAATTTATTTTTGTTACAGATGTTCCTCCGTTCCACCCGCCCCAGACCCTCTCCTCTCCATCCTGCCCCCTCACCCCCCTAGAACTGTTGTCCAAGTCCATTGGTAATGCATACATATATATAAGTACTTTGGTTCATCTCATCCATTGCCCCCCCCCCACCAATCTTCCTACTCTGAGGTTTGTCTGTCTGAACCATACTCTTTTCTATGTCTCTCAGTCTATTTTGTTCATCAGCCCACCTTGTTCATTATATTCCACAAATAAGTGAGATCATGTGATATTTGTCTTTCTCTGACTGGCTTATTTAGCTTAGCATGATACTCTCCAGGTTCCTCCATGTTGTCTCAAATGATAAGAGATCATTCTTTCTTACACCTGCATAGTATTCCATTGTATCTATGTACCACGGCTTTTTTAGCCACTCATCTATTGATGGACACTTGGGCTGTTTCCAGATCTTGGCGACTGTAAATAGTGCTGCTATGAACATAGAGGTACATGTATTCTTTCTGATTGGTGTTTCAAGCTTCTTGGGATATATTCCTAGAAGCAGGATCACTGGGTCAAATGCAGTTCAATTTTTAATTTTTTGAGGTAACACCATATTGTTTTCCACAGTGGCTGCAGCAGTCTGCATTCCCACTAGCATTGTACTTGAGTCCCCTTTTCTCCACACCCTCATCAGCACTTATTGTTTGATGATTTGTTGATGGCAGCCATTCTGACAGGTGTGAGGTGACACCTCATTGCTGTTTTAATTTGCATCTCTCTGATAATTAATGCTGAGTATTTCTTCATATGTCCCTTGGTCATTTGTATGTTCTGTTTGGAGAGATGTCTATTTAGCTCCTCTGCCCATTTTTTAATTGAGTTCTTTGTCTTCCTTTTGTTGAGTTGTATGAGCACTCTCTATATTTTGGAAATTAACCCCTTATCTGATGTATCTCTGGCAATTATGCTCTCCCATATAACGGGTTCCCTTTTCATTTTGATGGTTTTGTTTGTTTGTTTGTTTGTTTTTTGCTGTGCATAAGATTTCTAGGTTGATGTAGTCCCATGTGTTCATTTTTTCTGTTGCCTCAGGTGATGTATCAGTGAAAATCCTGCTGCGTATGATGTCTGAAATTGTGTTGCCTACATTTTCTTCTAGGATTTTTATGAATTCATGAATCTCATTTAAGTCTTTTATTAATTTTGAGTTTATTCTTGTATGTGGTGTAGGTTGATAGTCTAGTTTAATTTTCTTGCATGTAGAGGTCCAATTTTCCCTACACCATTTATTAAAGAAGCTGTCTTTACTCCATTGTATGCTCTTGCCACTTTTGTCAAATATTAATTGAGCATAATGTTTTAGGTCAATTTCCGGGTTCTCTATTCTGTTCCATTGATCTATATGCCTGCTCTTGTGCCAGTAACAGGCTGGTTTGATTACAGTAGCTTTGTAGTATAACCTAATATCCGGTATTGTGATCCCGCCTACATTGTCCTTCTTTTTCAATGTTGCTGTGGCTATTTGGAATTTTTTTTGGTTCCATATGAACTTTTGAAGTATTTGTTCTAGTTCTGTAAAATATCTCTTTATTATTTTAATGGGGATTGCAATGAATCTATAAATTGCTTTGTGTAGTATGGACATTTTAATGATGTTAATTCTTCCAATCCATGAACAAGGTATGTGCTTCCACTTTTTTATATCTTCCTCTAATTCTTTTTTCAATGTCCTGTAGTTTTCTGCAAATAGGCCCTTTATTTCTTTGGTTAAGTTTATTCCTAGGTATCTTAATTTTTTTGCCATGATGGTAAATGGGACTGTTTTTTTAGTTTCTCTTTCTGTGAGTTCATCATTGGTGTATAAGAATGTCATCAATTTTTTTATGTTAATTTTGTGTTTTGCTACTTTGCCAAATTCATTAAGTCTAGTAGATTTTTTAAGGAGTCTTTAGGGTTTTCTATGAACAATATCATGTCTTCTGCAAATACTGACAGTTTCACTGCCTCCTTTCCAATTTGGATACCTTTTATTTTTCCTTCTTATCCAATTGCTGTGGCTAAGATTTCCAGTACTATGTTAAATAAGAGTGGTGAAATTGGGCATCCCTGTCTTGTTTCTGTTCGTAAGGGAAATGCTTTTAGATTTTACCCATTGAGTATAATGTTAGCTGTAGGTCTTTCATATATGGCCTTTATTACATCAAGATATGATCCCTCTATTCCCACATTGTTGAGCATTTTTATCAGAAATGGGTGCTGGATTTTCTCGAATGCTCTTTCAGCATCTATTGATATAATCATGTAGTTTTATCTTTCATTTTGTTTATGTGGTATATCACATTTATTGATTCAAGAATATTGTACCAGCCTTGCATCCCTGGGATGAATCCCACTGGGTCATGGTGAATAATTTTTTTTTCTTTTTAAATGTACATATGCTTTATTGATTTTTTTTTTTATCCTCACCCGAGGACATTTTTCCATTTTTTATTCAGATAGAGTGGGAGGGAGAGAGAGAGAGAGAGAGAGAAACATCGATGTGAAAGGGACACATTGAGTGGCTGCCACCTGCATGACCAACCAGGGCTGGGGACAAACTGCAACCAGGTACGTGCCCTTAGCAGGAACCGAACCCAGGTCTCTCCGGACCGCAGGCTGACACTCCAACTGCTGAGCCAAACCAGCCATGGTGAGTAATTTTTTTAATGTATTGCTGCATCTGATTTGCTAGTATTTTGTTCAGGATTTTTTGGCATGTACGTTCATCAGCGATAATGGCCTGTAGTTTTCTTTCTCTGTAGTGTCTTTTTCTGGTTTTGGAATGAGAATTATGCTGGCCTCGAAAAAAGAGTTCAGAAGTCTTCCTTCTTCTTGAGTCTTGAATTTTTGGAGTAGTTTAAGGAGAATGGATGTTAGTTCTTCTTTGAATGTTTGATAAAACTCCCCAGGAAGCCTTCCAGGCCTGGGGTTTTGTTTGCTGGGAGAGTCTTGATTACATCTCAATTTTCTTAGTTGCTACTGGTCTATTCAAGTTTCCTATCTCTTCCTGGTTCAGTTTCGGGAAACTATGTGTTTCTAGAAATTTTTCCATTTTGCTTAGATTGTCTACTTTGCTACCGTATAATTGTTCATGGCATTTGTTAATGAGCCTTTGTATTTCTGTGATGTCAGTTGGTACTTCTCTTTCATGTCTGATTTTGTGTAGTTGGGTTCTCTGTCTTTGTTTCTTGGTGAATGTAGCTAAGGATCCATCACTCTTGTTTATGTTTTCGAACAACCTGCTCTTTGTTTCATTGACCCTTTAAATTGTTTGGTTTTTTTTTTTTTTTTGGTCTCTATGTCATTTATTTATTTCTGCTCTGATATTTACTGTATCCTTCCTTCTACTTGCTCTGGGGTATTCTTATTGTTTGCCTTCTAGTTCTTTAAGTTATGCGGTTAGATAGTAAATTAGGAATTTTTCTTGTTTCTTGAGGTAGGCCTGTAGTGCTATGAAGTTCTCTCTCAGAATTGCTTTTTCTGCATCCATAGATTTTTTGTTCATTTTAATTGGTTTCCAGGAAGTTTTTTATTTTTTTTGATCTCCTTGGTAACCCATTCATAGTTTAATACCATGCTATTTAGCCTCCATGTGTTCAAATGTCTTTGCATGTTCTTGTTGCAAGTAATTTCTAGTTTCATGGCATTATGATCTGAGAAGACACCTGATATGATTTCAATTTTCTTGAATTGTAGAGACTTAGTTTGTGCCCTACCATGTGGTCAGTCTTTGAGAATGTCCCATGTGCACTTGAGAAGAATGTGAATTCTGCAGTTTGGGGGTAGAATTCTCTGTAGATATCTATTAAATCCATTTGATCTAGGTCTTTGTTTAGAGTCTATGTTTCCTTGTTAATTTTTTGTCTAGAGGATCTATCTAGTGATTTCACCGGGGTGTTGAAGTCCCCTGCTAGGATTGTATTGCTGTTGATTTCTCCTTTGAAGTCCTCCAGAAAATTTTTAATATATTTTGGTACTCCTATATTGGGTGCATATATGTTTACTAAGGTTATATCTTCCTGTTGAATAGATCCTTTCAATATTATGTAGTGGCCTTCTTTGTCTCTAGTTATGGACTTCATTCGAAATCTATTTTATCAGATATGAGTATTGCTACCCCAGCTTTTTTTTACTTTCCGTTTGCTTGGAAGATTTTTTTCCATCCCTTCACTTTCAACCTATGTGAGTCTTTTGTTGTGAGGTGAATCTCTTGTAAACAATATATAGATGAGTCATGCTTTCTTATCCAGTCAGCTACTCTGTGTCTTTTTATCAGCGCATCAAACCATTACATTTAAGGTGATTATTAATATGTACTTATTTATTGCCATTTTTGTTTAGTGTGGTTATATTTTTCTTCCTATTTCTTCTACTAATTACAGCAGTCCTTTTAACATTTCTTGCAATGCTGATTTGGTGTTAATATATTCCCTCTAATTTGAATGATAGCCTTGCTGGGTAGAGTAGTCTTGGATTCAGATCCTTGTTTTTCATGACCTTGATTACTTCATGCCATTCCCTTCTGGCCTATAGTGTTTCTGTTGAGAAGTCAGCTGATAGCCTAATGGGGGTTTCTTTGTAGGTACCCTGTTACTTTTCTTTCTGCCTTTAAGATTTTCTGTTTGTCTTTAATTTTCGGCATTTTAATTACTATGTGTCTTGGTGTGGGCCTGTTTGGGTTAATCTTACTTGGGACTCTGCTTCTTGAACTTGAATGCCTTCTTCCTCCACCACGTTAGGAAAGTTTTCTGTCACTATTCTTCAAATATATTCTCTAACCCTTGTTCATTTTCTTCTTCTTTGGGGACTCTTATGATGTGAATGCTGTTACGATTCCAGTTGGCCCTCAGTTCTCGTAAGCCATCTTCCTGTCTTTTAATTGTTTTTTTCTTTTGGTTTTCTGAATGGTTGATTTTTTTCTACCCTGTCTTCTAATTCACTGATCCAGTCCTTATCTTCCTCTACTTTGCTGGTTATTCCTTCCGATGTGTTCTTTATTTCTGCTATGTCATTCTTCATTTCCACTTGGTTGGTTTTCAATGTTTCTATATCTTTACTCATGGTATTGAGAGCCTTACTCATACTGTTGAGCTTCCTCAAGATCGTGGCTCTGAACTCTACCTCTGATAACTTGCCTGACTGCATTTCATTTATCTCATCTTCAGTAGCAAGTTCTCTTGTTATTTCATTTGGGATTTGTTTCTTTGTTTCACCATTTTGGCTATCTCAGTGGTTTTTGGAGCCTACCAAATTTTCCCTGTGGGTGTTGGTGTTCTGCTGTTTGTGGCTCCCTCTACTTGGTTTAGATGAGTGTGGGAGGACCCACGTTTAACACCACTGTCAAGTCTTACTTTCCTGGGTATATCTTAAAGCCCAGGAAAGGTTCAGTTATCCTCTAGGTTTTTGCCTGGAGGCTATTAGTCTCAGTTACTTGATGAGTCTTGGGTTGTAGCCTTCAGCTAAATAAAAAACTTCCTCAGATGTTCAGCATAAGATGATTTCCAGAGGGTGGGGCAGATGCTGGTTGTTAATGAGCCTCAACTTGCTTATCTTTGGCCCAACTGGGTAAGGTTGAATCTCCAAGGGAAGGGCTGCTGCTTCTCCCCAGAGCTCTGGGAAGGAGCAAGATGGCCACTGTCCTGTGTGGCCACAACTCCGCAAAAATTCTGAGCTCCCTCCAAAACCTGAGTGTCCCCACACAGTGCCAGTCCAGTTCACCCTCCTTCTGTCGGAGCCCAAGGTGAGTGGCTGTAGCTAATTTAATGCTCTGCCCTGGCCCTATGGGCTGTGGAGCCATCTTGGGATTTTAACCCCCGAGGGAGCTGCTCACAGCTAAAACCACTGCTGTCTGTGGGCTCCCAGGCCACTCTCTCATGCCTCCGCAGACCTACCAGGCTTGATTCAGTGTGCCTGGTTATATGGTCCTCTTCAGCTGCTTTTCTGTTGCCTTTTCTTGATGATTTGTCTTTATTTTAGTTGTAATTCCAGCTTGGTCCTGGGAGAACGTCTGTGTAGCTTCCATTCACTCTGTCGCCTCTTTGATCTTCTGCTATTACAGTATTATTGACTATATTCTCTTTGATGTGTCCTACAACCCCATGACTGTTTTGTAACTACCCATTTGTACTTCTCAATACCTTCACCTTTTTCACCCAGCACCCTCACCCTCTGGCAATCATCAGTCTGTTCTCTGTATTTATGATTCTGTTTCAATTTTGTTTGTTCATTTATTATGTTTGTTAGACTCTTCATATAAATGAAATCATATGGTATTTGCCTTTCTTTGACTGACTTTTTTCACTTAGCATAATACCCTATTGGTCCACCCATGTTGTTGCAAATGGTAAGATTTCATTCTTTTTTATGGGCAAGTACTATTCCATTGTATATATGTACCATAGATTTTTATCTACTCATATATTAATGGGAACTTGGCTAATGTAAATCATACTGTAATGAACATGGGGTGCATATATACTTTCAGATTAGTGTTTTGTGTTACTTCAAATATATACCCAGAAATGGAATTGTTGGGTCATAAGGCAGTTCCATTTTTAATTTTTAAGGAATCTCCATACTTTTTTCCATAGTGGCTGCACCAATCTGCATTCCCATCAACAGTGGACAAGGGTTCCCTTTTCTCCACATCCTTGCCAAAAAAGTCATTTGTGGATTTATTGACAATAGCCATTCTGACATGTGTGAGGCGATACCTTCTTGAGGTATTAATGTACATTTCTCTGATGATTAGTGGCACTGAGCATGCAGATGACATGATTTTATATAGAGAAAATGCTAAAAACGACCCCCCAAAAAATGTTAGAACTTATCAACAAATTCAGTTAAGTCGCTGGATAAAAAAAAAAAATATGCAAAAGTATGTCGCATTCCTATACACTAATAACAAACTATCAGAAAGAAATTACTAAAACAATCCAATTTACAACTGCATCAAAAAGAATAGAATACCTAGAAATAAATTTAATCAAGAGGTGAAAGACCTGTAGATAAAAAATTGTAAGACACTGATGAAAGAAATTGAAGACACAAGTAAATAGAAAGATAGTCTATGCTCATGGATTGAAAGAGTCAATATTTGTTAAAATTTCCATACTACCTAAACCAATCTACAGATTCAATACTATCAAAATTTAAATGTCACTTTTCACAAAAACAGAGCAAATAATTTAAAAATTTATATGGAGTCACAAAAGACCCCAGAAAGCCAAATAAATCTTGAGAGGGGGAAGCTAAAGGTAATATACTTCATGATTACAAACTATATTATAAAGTCATAGTCATCAAAACAGTATGTTATTGGCAATAAAAACAAACATATCAATCAATGTAATAGAATAGAGAGCCTAGAAATAGACTCATATATATATGGTCAATTAATTGTGACAAAGAAGCCAGATTATACATCAGGAAAAGGACAATAAATGTTGTTGGGAAAAGTGAAACTGGATGACTATCTTCTTACACCATATATAAAAGTCAACACAAAATGAATTAAAACTTGAGTGTAAGACATGAACCATAAAACTTCTGGAATAAAACATGTGGTAAACTTCTTGACATCAGTCTTGGCAATGATTTTTGGGCAGGGGGGAGGGCATCCAATGATTTTTTTATTTGACACCCCCCCAAAAAAAAAAAAACAACAAAAGCAAAAATAAATAAGTGGATTACATCAAATTAAAAAGCTTCTGCATATGCCCTGGCCAGTTTGCTCAGTGGTTAGAGCATAAGCCCACAGATCAAAGAGTCACAGGTTCAGTTCTGGTCAAGGGTACATACCTCGGTCGCCATTCATTCCCGGCCCTGGTCAGGGTCGTGCAGGAGGCAAGCAGTTGAAGTTTCTCTCTCACATGATGTTTCCTCTTTCTCCCTCTCTCCCTGTCTCTCCCCCTCCATCAGCCTCTATCTGGAGATAAATGGGAAAATATCGTCAGGTGAGGATTAAGTAAGTAAGTAAGTAAATAAATAACTTTTGCATAGCAAAGAAAACCATCAACAAAATGAAAAGAAACACTGAGAATTAGGAGAAAATATTTGCAAATCATATATTTAATAAAGGGTTAATACCTAAAATAGATAAGAAAAAATTCAAGGAGTGAAAAATGGCGGCAGAGTGAATGGAAGCTTCACAGACCATCTCCCAGGACCAAACTGGATTTACAACGAAAATAAAGATAAATCGTCAGGAAGGGGCAACCGAAAGGCAGCTTGGAGGACCACATAAACAGGGACACTGACTCAATCCTGGTAGGCTTATGAGGATGCGAGAGGGGGCTGGGAGCCCATGGTCCGCAGCGACCTGGGCCAGGACCAGCGGACTCGACTGTAACCAGAGGACTCGGCCGGATGCTGCTGCTGCCTCGGATGTGTCTGACGACCGCGGCTGGGTCCTGTGGCCTCGGCTGGGTGCTACACCCTCGACTGAGTCCTGCAAACTTGGCTGGGGGCTACGCGCTCAGCTCATGCTGCAGCCTCGGCCACCCTTGGCTGGGAGCAGCACCCTTGGGTTAAAAGTCCCAGGTGGCTCCACGACACAGAGTCCGGATGGAGGCTAAACTGGCAGCAGCCACTCACCTTGGGCTCTGGCAGAGGGAAGGCAGACTGGACTGGAACTGTGTGGGGACACTCGGGATTTGGAGGGTGCTCAGAACTTTTGCTGAGTGCAGCCACGCAAGACTGTGGTCATCTTACTCCTTCCCAGGGCCCTGGGGAGACGCGGTGGCCCCTCCCTGAGAGATTCAACCCCATCTGGCAGCCACTGAAATGCTAATTGAGGCCCATTAACAACCAGCATCTGCCCCATCCTCGGGAAATCCTCTTACACTGAGCACCTGAGGGAGTTTTTCAGGCAACTCAGAAACCAAGGTTCTTCAGGTGACCTCTACTAATAGCCTCCAGGCAAAAAACAAAAGCTACAGGATAACTACCATTCCCTGGGCTAGCAACTCTAACCAGGAAAGTTAAGACTTGACAGTGGTGTATAAACTGGGTCCTCCCTGCCTGATCCAAACTCATGAGAGGGAGCCACAAACAGCAGAACACCAACACCCACAAGGAAAATTCGGCAGACTCCAAAGCCGACTGTGATAGCCAAAATGGTGAAACACAGAAACAAAAGCCAAATAAAAGAACAAGAGACCTCTACCGAAGAGGAGATAAATGAGGTGCAGTTAAGCAAGTTAACAGAACTAGAATTCAGAGCCATGATCTTGAGGAAGCTCAACAGCATGTGTAAGAACATAGGGATGCTGAAAATAAGCCAATTGAAAATTAAAAACCACCAAGAAGAGATAAAAAATGACATATCAGAAATGAAAAACACATTGGAAGGTCTAAAAAGCAGAGTAGAGGAAGCTGAGGACAGGATCAGTGAATTAGAATACAGGGTAGAAAAAATCAACCAATCAGAAAACCAAAAGGAAAAAATGATTAAAAAAACAGGAAGACAGCTTAAGAGAACTGTGGGACAACTGAAAACGTAATAATATTCGCATCATAGGAGTCCCCGAAGAAGAAGAAAATGAGCAAGGGTTAGACAATATATTCAAAGAAATAGTGACAGAAAACTTTCCTAATTTGGTGAAGGAAGAAGGCATTCAAGTTCAAGAAGCTCAGAGAGCCCCAAGTAAGAAGAACCCAAACAGGCCCACTCCAAGACACATAGTAATCAAACTGCCAAAAATTAAAGACAAAGAGAATCCTAAAAGCAGCAAAAGATAAGCAACAGGTTACCTACAAAGGAAAGCCAATAAGGCTCTCAGCTGACTTCTCACAAGAAGCACTACAGGCCAGAAAGGAATGGCATGAAGTAATCAGGGTCATGAAAAACAAGGATTTGAATCCAAGACTACTCTACCCAGCAAGGCTATCATTCAAAATAGAAGGTCAAATAAAGAGCTTCCCAGACAAAAAAAGGCTAAGGGAATACATTAGCACCAAACCAGCACTGCAAGAAATGTTAAAAGGACTGCTGTAATTAGCAGGAGAAATGGGAAGAAAAATAGAACCACACTAAACAAAAATGGCAATAAATAAGTACATATCAATAATCACCTTAAATGTAAATGGATTAAATGCTCCCATAAAAAGACACAGAGTAGCTGATTGAATAAGAAAGCATTACTCATCTATATGTCGTTTATAAGAGACCCACCTCACAACAAAAAACTCCCATAGATTGAAAGTGAACAATTGGAAAAAAAATCTTCCAAGCAAACAAAAAGAAAAAAAAAAAGCTGGGGTAGCAATACTCATATCTGATAAAATAGATTTCAAAATGAAGGCCATAACTAGAGACAAAGAAGGCCACTACATAATATCTATCCAACAGGAAGATCCTTTTATATCATATATGCACCCAATATAGAAGAACCAAAATATATTAAAAATCTTCTGGAGGACTTGAAAGGAGAAATCAATAGCAATACAATCATAGCAGGGGACTTCAACACCCCCCTGACATCACTGGATAGATCCTCTAGACAAAATATTAGCAAGGAAACAGAGACTCTAAATGAAGCACTAAACCAAATGGATTTAACAGATATCTACAGAGAATTCTACCCCCAAACTGCAGAATTCACATTATTCTCAAGTGCACATGAGACATTCTCAAAAATAGACCACATGTTAGGGCACAAACTAAGTCTCTACAAGTTCAAGAAGACTGAAATCATATCAAGCATCTTCTCAGATCACAATGGCATGAAACTAGAAATCAATTGCACAAAGAACATACAAAGACATTTGAACACATACAAGCTAAATAGCATGTTTTTAAACAATGAATGGGTCACCGAGGAGATCAAGGAAGAAATTAAAAACTTCCTGGAAACCAATGAAAATGAAGACACAACAACACAAACTCTATGGGATGCAGCGAAAGCAGTTCAGAGAGGGAAGTTCATAGTACTACAGGCCTACGTCAAAAAACAAGAAAAATCTCTAATAGACTATCTAACCTCACAACTTAAAGAACTAGAGAGCAAACAAAAAGAAAACCCCAGAGCAAGTAGAAGGAAGGAAATAGTAAAGATCAGAGCAGAAATAAACAACATAGAGACTGAAAAAACAATTCAGAGGATCAATGAAACAAAGAGCTGGCTTTTCGAAAAGATAAACAAGATCGATGGACCCTTAGCTACACTCACCAAGAAACAAAAAGAGAGAACGCAAATACACAAAATCAGAAATGAAAGAGGAGAAGTAACAACTGACACCACAGAAATACAAAAGATCATTAACAACTACTATGAACAATTATACGGCAACATATTCGACAATCTAAGCGAAATGGACAAATTTCTAGAAACACAGAGTCTCCCAAAACTGGACCAGGAAGAGATAGAAAACTTGAACAGACCAATGACAACAAAAGAAATTGAAGATGTAATCAAGACTCTCCCAGAAAACAAAAGTCCAGGCCCAGATGGCTTCACGGGGGAGTTTTACCGAATATTCAAAGAAGAACCAATACCCATTCTCCTCAAACTATTTCAAAAAATTCAAGAAGGAAGACTTCCAACCTCGTATTATGAAGCCAGCATAATTCTAATTCCAAAACCAGAAAAAGACACTACAAAGAAAGAAAACTACAGGCCAATATCCCTGATAAACATAGATGCCAAAATCCTGAACAAAATACTAGCAAATCGGATTCAGAAATACACCAAAAAAATTATCCACCATGACCAAATGAGATTCATCCCAGGGATGCAAGACTGGTACAATATTCACAAATCAATAAACATGATACACCACATAAATAAAATGAAGAATAAAAACCACATGATCATATCAATAGATGCCAAGAAAGCCTTCGACAAAATCCAGCATCCATTTCTGATAAAAACACTCAGCAATGTGGGAATAGAGGGATCATATCTAGACATAATAAAGGCCATATATGAAAGACCTACAGACAACATCATACTCAATGGGCAAAAACTAAAAGCATTTCCCTTAAGAACAGAAACAAGGCAAGGATGCGCACTTTTGCCACTCATATTTAACATAGTACTCGAAGTCTTAGCCACAGCAATCAGACAAGAAGAAAAAATAAAAGGGATCCAAATTGGAAAGGAGGAAGTGAAACTGTCATTATTTGCAGATGACATGATACTATATGTAGAAAACCCCAAAGACTCCATTAAAAATTTACTAGACTTAATAAATAAATTTGGAAAAGTAGCAGGATACAAAATAAACGTCAAGAAATTGATGGCATTTTTATACACCAATGATGAACTCACAGAAAGAGAAACTAAGAAAACAATCCCATTTATCATTGTGGCAAGAAAATTAAGATACCTAGGAATAAACTTAACCAAAGAAATAAAGGACCTATTTGCAGAAAACTACAGGTCATTGAAAAAACAAATAGAGAAAGATATAAAAAAGTAGAAGCACATACCTTGTTCATGGATTGGAAGAATTAACATCATTAAAATGTCCATATTATCCAAAGCAATCTATAGATTCAATGCAATTCCCATCAAAATACCAACGGCATACTTCACAAAATTAGAACAAGTACTTCAAAAGTTCACATGGAACCAAAAAAGACCTCGAATAGCCACAGCAATCTTGAAAAAGAAGAACAAAGTTGGAGGGATCACATTACCAGATTTTAGGTTATAGTACAAAGCCACCGTAATCAAAACAGCCTGGTACTGGCACAAGAACAGGCATATAGACCAGTGAAACAAAACAGAAAACCCACAAATGGAACCAAATATGCTCAATTAATATTTGACAAAGGTGGCAAGAGCATACAATGGAGTAAGGACAGCCTCTTTAATAAATGGTGCTGGGAAAATTGGACAGCTACATGGAAAAAAATGAAACTAGACCATCAACTTACACCCTACACAAGAATCAACTCAAAATGGATAAAAGACTTAAATGTGACTCATGAATCCATTAAAATGCTAGAAGAAACTGTAGGCAACAAAATTTCAGACTTCATACGCAGCAGAATTTTCACTGATACATCACCGAAGGCAATAGAAAGAAAGGACAAAATGAACACATGGGACTACATCAAACTCAAAAGCTTCTGCACAGCGAAAGATACAATCATCAAAGTGGAAAGGCTACCCACTGTATGGGAGAGCATAATTGCCAATGATATATCTGATAAGGGGTTAATTTCCAATATATATAGAGTGCTCATACAACTTCCACAAAAGGAAGACAAAGAATCCAATTAAAAAATGGGCAGAGGAACTAAATAGACACCTCTCCAAATAGGACATACAAATGGCTAAGAGACATATGAAGAAATGCTCATCATCACTAATCATCAGAGAGATGCAAATTAAAACAATAATGAGGTATCACCTCACACCTGTCAGAATGGCCGCCATCAACAAATCATCAAACAACAAGTGTTGGCGAGGGTGTGGAGAAAAGGGGACTCTAGTGTACTGCTGGTGGGAATGCAGACTGGTGCAGCCACTATGGAAAACACTATGGTGTTACCTCAAAAAATTAAAAATTGAACTTCCATTTGAACCAGTGATCCCACTTCTAGGAATATACCTTAAGAAGCTTGAAACACCAATCAGAAAGAATATATGTACCCCCATGTTTGTAGCAGCACTATTTACAATAGCTAAGATCTGAAAACAGCCCAAGTGTCCATCAGTAGACAAATGGATAAAAAAGCGGTGGTACATATACACAATGGAGTACTATGCCGCTGTAAGAAAGAAAGATCTCTTATCCTTTGAGACTACATGGAGGGACCTGGAAAGTATCATCCTAAGTGAAACAAGCCAGACAGAGAAAGACAAGTGTCATATGATCTCACTTATTTGTGGAATATAATGAACATAACCGTCTGAGGAATGGGGTAGTCCCAGAGACGTGGAAGTGGGGTACAGTCTGACAATCCCCAGAAGAGGGTGTAGTGGGGGAGAGATAAACCACAGAACTTATATGCATGTATGCATGAACAGTGGACATGGACAACAAACTGGCGAAAGGGCAGGGAGGGAGGGAGAGGGGGGAACCAGTGGGGAAAAAGGAGAAACATCTGTAACAGAAATTAATTAATGAAAAATAAATTTTAAAAAAAAGAATTCATACAACTCAGTAACACATACACACACACACGCACACACAAATACAATGTAAAAATGGGCAGAGAAATTGGATAGACATTTTTCCAAAGAAGATATACAGATGCACCACAGGTATATAAGAAGGTGCTCATCATCACTCATTATCAGGGGAATGCCAATGAAAACCTCAATAAGATATCAGCTCACACCTGTTAGAATGGCTGTCACAAGAAATACAAGAAATAACAAGCGTTAGTAGGATGTTGGGCACTGTTGGTGATGATGTAAGCCATGCATGACAATTCTATTTACATGTCTACATCCATCTAACTTTGTTTTGCTATTGCTCAGTGATAACATCCTATATGAATCATCAACATTATAGTTATCTAATGTCCTCTTAAGCAGGAAATTTAAGAATAATAATAATTACTAAAAATACTAATTTACCTTCTACATACACTAGTTAAGAGCACATGTTCCTTAGTTCATCTCATTTTCACCCTTCACATCCCTGAACACACACCTGCCAAAAACTACATTTAACCATCAGTAAATATGTATTCACCAGTCACTGTACTAATATAAATGTGAATGACCTAAAATTTTGGATCTTAGGGTATTTACAATGCTTGAGGTACTTACAAGTGTTGTCTAATTAAGCTTATTTATTTATTTATTTTTATTCCTCACCCCAGGATATTTTTCCACTTATCATCAGATAGAGTGGGAAGGAGGGAGAGAGACAGAGATAAACATCAGTGTGATAGAGTCACATCAATTGGTTGCCTCCCACAGGACCAGAGCAGGGCTGGGACGAAACGCAGCCTAGGTATGTGCCCTTGACCGGAATTGAACCCAATACTCTAACCGCTGAGCCAAACCAGCCAGGGCCAAGCTCTATTTTAAATTCAAAATAATACAAAAAGTTATGCAGTGTTACCTGCATCTGTAACATTCAAGAGACATAAAAGGAGAAAACTATGACTAGGAGTAGGAAATCTGTGAGTGAATAAATTAACATTCTTCTCATGCCAGAACAGAAAGGAAGAGGAGCATATTTAGGCTTTCTTCCTTGATTAAGCTCTCCAGTATTTTTTTTTTTTTTTTTTTTCCTTTTTAATGTTCTCTAAAAGGCCAAATTATATTATGATTTAGTAGTGTGAGTCAATGTGTTTGATTAGGATAAGTAAATGGAAAATAGATTTCAATCAGAAAAATTATTGGGATCTCACCCTACAAATTAAAGAAATTTTAATGCTATTTTAAAATAAATTACATAACCTTTCTCTGCAATCAAGCAGAGTTGATTCTATTTCTTTCTTGTCATCTTCTGTTAGACTGAACTATATGTAGATTGTGATAATAATTTATTATAGTGCTTTAACTCATCACTGACCAGATTTTCCAAACCTAAATTCGAAATACCATTTGTGAATAGAAGATCCACAAAACCTCACAAACTTCCACTACATGTGTGACGGCTTAACAAACAGTGTAGCTAAGTTATCATCACACAAAAACAAAAGTACCAACATTATAAAGCAAGAGCAGCAAACTTAAATGTTCCATGTTCCTTTTTTTCCCTTCAGATATTCCTCCTACATCATTGCACTAACAAAATAACTTACTAGGCAATATACCAAGTCCTAGATGGCTCTAGTAATACCATGTTTTTCTCTGTCTCACTGGGGAGTCAACACATAACTGATAACACAGTTCATTAATCATCATCATCATTGCTATCATTTTGAGCACTTCATATGTACTGAGGTGCTATGAATTAAGCATTAACATAGATATTATTATTATCCCCATTTTACAGATGAGGAAACCAAGTCCTAGAGGCTAAGAAGTTCACAAAACTGAGGTGATGGTTTAGGGATTGCTGAAATTTACACAGGTAGTAAGTGGTAGAATAGGTGTTCTATCAGGCCTGTCTAACTCCAGAACCAAAGTTATTAACCACATATTAATCATACCTGCCCAGGTTCTTGTCACCATTAAATGTTTAAGTTCTCTGCATACAGGATGTGCCTTAGAGAATTGATATTCTATTAATTGACCACTTTTTTAAAAAGTTATTGCTTTATATTAGAATAATCTAGGCCCACCAGTAGAGACAATGACTCCTACCCAAAACTCAGGTACACTAAAAGCAAGGGAAGTGAAAATAAAGCTGAGCAATAAAAAGAGACACTGCCAAAGCTTTAAACACATTTGACAACTTGATTTAAAATAAAATAATGAATGCACAGAAAAAAAAACTAATGCATAGTTTTAAAAGATATAAAGAAAAAATAACCACCCACTGTGAAAAGTGCTATAAGAAGAATGTGTAAAGCATCTATACCTAAAGAGAAAAGCACCTGCCAGAAGGAAATAAAGAAATGGCTTCCAAATACGAAAATTGAATTGTCTTAAAAAATAAGTAAAAGTATTCTGGGCATTCAGAAGGGAGAAACAGCAACCAGATGGATTTTAAAAATGCATGCCAAGGGAAAGGTCAAAATTAATGGATCTCTCAAAGAACTACAAAGCAAGACAACCTATGAGTAAACTAATAACTGGTAAAATCAAGCTGGAGAGGCAGGTGCGGACCAGATCATAGAAGCTCAAAATACCACACCAAGAATTGTGCACTTGTTTTTAAATTAAATTTATTGAGGCGACATTGGTTAGTAAAATTATATAGGTTTCAAGTGTACATCTATGATGCATCATCTGTACATTTCATTTGTGCCCACCACCCAAAGTAAAAATATTTCATCACCATATATTTGACCCCCTTTACCCTTCACTATCCTCCTCACCTCCCTTTCCTCTGGTAACTGCCACACTGTTGTCTGTGTCTGTGAGTTTTTGTTTGTTTTTCTTGTTTGTTCATGTGTTATTTTCAGTTTTATATTTCACATATCAGTGAAATAATATGGTTCTTAACTTTTTCTGATTTATTTCGCTTAGCAAAATATTCTCAAGACCCATCCACGTTGTCACAAATGACGATGTTTCACCTTTATTCCATTGTATATATGCACTATAACTTCTTTATCCAATCATCTAGCGAAGGACATTTTGGTTGTTTCCATATCTTGTAACTGTGAATAATGCTGCAATGAACACAGGGGTGCATATATCTTTGTGAGTAAATGTTTTCAAATTTTTCAGGTAGAAACCCAGAAGAGGGGTTGATGGGTCATATGGAAACTCTAAACTTTTAAGGAGGCTCCATACTGGTTTCCATAGTGCCTATACCAGTTTACATTCCCACTGGCAGTGAATGAGGGTTCCTTTTTTCCACAACCTCTCCAATACTTGTTATTACTTGTCTTGTTGATAATAGCCATTCTAACAGGTGTGAGGTGGTATCTCATTGTAATAGCTAGTGAAGTTGAGCATCTTTTCATATATCTGTTGGTCATTTGTATGTCTTCTTGGGAGAAGTGTCTGCTCAGGTCCTCTGTCCATTTCTTAATTGAATTGTTTGTTTGCTTGGTGTTGAGTTGTATGGCCTCTTTATATATTTTGGATATTAACCCCTTGTTGGAGCTGTTTTTGCAAATATCTTCTCCCATTCAGTTTGTTGCCTGTTTGTTGGCAGTTTATTTTTCTCTGCAGAAGCTTTCTAGTTTGATAAACTTATAGACCTTGGTCTTAGAGAAGAATTTTATGAATTTCCAAAGGCAAGGAAACGGAAGGCACAAAATAAATAAATGGGACTATATCAAATATATATACTTTAAAAAGCGCATTCTGGCAAGGTTCTGGTGATACAGAGGATTCTTTAAAATAAATATTTTCCTTAAAATAATGGAAGGAAGTGGATGGTAAAGTTAATTTTTTAAATAAATTAATATTTGGGCTAGAATGAGTATGAGGTGGCTATAATTGTGTTCAATGCTTGTGAAACATTAAAAACTAAATGAGACTAATGTGTTTGTAAATCCAGTATGACGCTCATTTTCTATAGCAATTTAGAGTCAGATACTAATTTAGACTCTACATTGAATATTTCAAAAATATGCTATTCAGATAATGCTTCACTGGACAAGCCTACATATTTTTTAAAATTAAAGTCTACAATTACTTTATATTCCATTTGACATTGAAATTACAAAACAGTTCTTCAAACATTTACTCAGTATTATGAATGACAAGGTCCTCTCTAAATTTCCTGTCTTATCTGTATGATGGATGAACTACTTATTTTGCAACACTTGCAGCAATGCTTTTATACAAAAATCCCCTATGTAAATTTTCTTCATGAACTATTACCAGTTGACATATTCCACAACTCTTTACCCATTTCCTAGTGCTCGGGAAATATTTACGAAAATAATAATAGCTCACAGTGTCTGCACCTCAATTTATGTGCCAAACGATGTGCTAAGCATTTTGCATGTAATATTTTAGTCCTCAGAGCAACACCATGAAATAAGTACTACAATTATTCATTTTATTGCAAGGCTTAGAAGGTTAAGTGACTTCAGAAGGACACACATATGCAAGTAGTAAAGCGAGAATCAGAACCCAACACAACTAATTCCAGAATTCATGCCCTTAACCACTGATTCTGTGAATTTAAATAACTGCAATCTAAAAAAATAGACTGTAAAGTACATCTCTACCAAACAGTCAATATGTAGACCCCAAGAGATTTTTAAAACACCTATTCATATCATGTGGAACGTTCCATTCAACAATCATTTATAAGTATTGTGTGTGTATCTATTATATGTTAGACAGTATTCCAGGTACTAGATGCACAGCAACAACCATAACAGGTAAAATACTCAGACAACATTCTAGTGGGAAATAAAACTATATATACAGTACAAAACCAAAGAGGTCATGAATTTTTTACCAAAACAAATAAAGTGTGCTCAGGATTGCTGTGAAAGTATTTTCTCACCAGAACACACACATTACCTAATGGCAGGTGTCAGCCAGACATGGAGTCAGAGCTACCACTTCACTCAGATGCTTCTTCAGATTAGCAGTTTGGTTCTCTGTGCCCGCCTCCTCTCCCAGCTTAATGACACTTTATCCTCTCTCTCAACAATAGTGTTTCCATTTTCCTCACCCTTCCGTACTTCCAGCCTTTGAGGAAATGCCTAAAAACTGTGACTCGTCCTTCACAACGTGGATCAAACCTCATTCTTTTGTGAAGTGTCCCTTGACCTAACTTTACTCCCTCCTCTGCACTATCTCTGTACCATATACATATTCTTATAATTGTATGTACTATACTATGTTGTATTTATTTCCTCTACTAGACTGTAAATTTATTCATCTTGTTACTCTGAGCAGCCAAAACAATCTCTAGCCCTGTCACAAAAATGTACTCAGTGAAAGTTGAAAAAATGGCATGCTTAAAATTGCTGTGTGGCATGATAAAGAAACTAGCAAAATTAGCAGAAAAGGCTGACAAGGTAGGTAGAAATTTAATCATGAAAATCTTCATATGCTAAGTCAAGGAGCAAATATTTTTATCCTGTACTAAACTGCATGGACAGAAGAAAGTTTTAGATTCAGGTGTACCTACCTGGGCCCTATTTCACATCCACGAATGATGTACAAATTTGGGAAAGCTTGTTTAACCACCAGAACCTGTAAATTTCTTCATCTGTTAATAGGAATATGAATATCTTATAGATCTGGTATGAGAATTAAAGACAGTGTTTATTGATTTTTTTTTTTTTTTTTTTGAGAAAGAGAGGGGAAGGGAGAGAGAGAGAGAAACCTCAATGTGAGAGAGAGAGAGACATCAATCAGCTGCCTCCTGCACACCTGCCCCCCCCCACCAGGGATCAAGCCTGCAACCCAGAAACGTGCCCTGATGGGGAATTGAACCAGGAGCTCCCAGTCCATGGGATGATGCTCAATCCACTGAGCCACACTGGCCAGGCAAAGACAATGTTCATAATACATGTAACACAGTGCCTCACACACACACACAAAGACATTCAATAAATAGTAGCTATCATTACTATAAATAATATAAGGACACAAAAACATCTGTTTTAAATGGGTCTGTGAGAATATAAAGGATATATTTCCAGAAAAAAAGAAACTAGTAGTTGGGGGGGGTGGGGGGGGGACAGTAAGGGTATTTTTTTTTAAGTTCTCCAGAAGAAAACGGATGAATAAACTCAACTAAGGAAGGAACAATGAGGGTGGGAACCAGAGGATAAACATGAAGATATTTTTTTAAATAAGTTATAGGAATATAATGAACAGAAAAAGCTGATGAACGGCCCTGGCCAGTTTGGTCCAGCGGTTAGAGTGTCGGCCTGCGGTCGGAGAGACCTGGGTTCGGTTTCCGCTAAGGGCACGTACTTTGGTTGCAGTTTGTCCCCGGCCCTGGTTGGTCGTGCGGGTGGCAGCCACTCAATGTGTCCCTTCACGTCGATGTTTCTCTCTCTCTCTCCCTTCCTCTCTCTCCCTCCCACTCTATCTGTACAAAAAATGGAAAAATATCCTCGGGTGAGGATAAAAAAAAAAAAAAAAAAAAAGCTGATGAACAAAATAGACCCAGAGACATAGAAAGGAGTATGGTTCAGACTGACAAACTTCAGGAGAGGGGGGGTGGGGAGGAAGGATGAGAGAAACCAGACAACTTATGTACATGTATGTGTAACTAATGGACATAGACAACAATGCTGGGGTGGGGGGCGGCACAGGGAGGAGTGTGTCTGGGGGTAAAAAGGAGAAACATCTGGAACCAAAATAAATTAATTAATAAAATAAATGATAGGGCTTGGTAACTAATCAGATATGGGAGATTGTTAAATAACAATGAAGAGTAGTTAGAAATATCAATAGGGCCCTGGCCAGTTTGGCTCAGCAGTTAGAGCGTCGGCCTGCGGTCCGGAGAGACCCGGGGTCGGTTCCCGCTAAGGGCACGTACTTCGGTTGCAGTTTGTCCCCGGCCCTGGTTGGTCGTGCGGGTGGCAGCCACTCGATGTGTCCCTTCACGTCGATGTTTCTCTCTCTCTCTCCCTTCCTCTCTCTCGCTCCCACTCTATCTGTACAAAAAATGGAAAAATATCCTCGAGTGAGGATTAAAAAAGAAAAAAGAAATATCAATAGGTTAAAGACCAGATATGTCAAATAAATGACGGGTTTTTTCATAATAAAAAGATACTTCTAAGAGCATGATAGCCAGACCAAGTAGGGTAAGAGAAGTGAATGGGATGAACCCTAACCAAGGTCTGACAGATTCAGTTAGACAGCAAAACTTGGAAAGCTATAGTAGAAAGCAGGAATTTGTAGCTTACTGGAAATTAGATAAAAAGGCAAAATGATAGTCATGAAAGATATGGGCTCATTGAAAACATTTCCATTAATAAGGAGCTTGGAGAACCAATCAGCTCTGACATTCCAATGAAGTTTATGTGAAATGTTATAGATTTGATCAAGCGTTGAGGTCTCCAACTTGACTCCTCAAGTAAAAATATGGTCTGATTTTTTAAAAATTCATGTTTATCTTTTTACTTTTGGTTTAAATTCAAGATGATTTTTTACACAATTCAAGCCACTTGGGTTTTATGTGGCTTATAAAGTACATAAACAAATACCATAAAGAAAGGAATAAACCTAAATTGTGAGTGAATTTGATCTTGTTTAAATGTTATTAGTTCAAACACAGGGATGTCCACTTTCACCATTCTTATTTAACATACTACTAGATGTCTTAGCCACAGCAATTAGACATGAAGAAAAATTAAAAGGGATCTAAATTAGAAAGGAGGAAGTGAAACTGTCATTATATGCAGATGACATGATATTGTACATAGAAAACTCAAAAGACTCCATCAAAAATCTACTAGACTTAATAAATGAATTTGGCAAAGTAGCAGGATACAAAATTAATGTCAAGAAATTGACAGAATTTTTATACACCAATGATGAACTCACAGAAAGAGAAAATAATAAAGCAATCCCATTTACCATTGTGGCAAGAAAATTAAGTTACCTAAGAATAAACTTAACCAAAGAAGTAAAGGACCTATTCACAGAAAACTACAGGTCATTGAAAAAAAAAATAGAGGAAGATATAAAAAAGTGGAAGCATATACCTTGTTTATGGATTGGAAGAATTAACATCATTAAAATGTCCATATTATCCAAAGCAATCTATAGATTCAATGCAATCCCCATCAAAATATCAATGACATATTCCACAGAACTAGAACAAATACTCCAAAAGTTTATATGGAACCAAAAAGACCCCAAATAGCCACAGCAATCTTGAAAACGAAGAACAAAGTAGAAAGGATCACAATACAGGATATCGGGTTATACTACAAAGCCATTGTAATCAAAACAACCTGGTATTGGCACAAGAACAGGCATATAGATCAATGGAACAATTGACCCAAGACATTATGTTCAATTAATATTTGACAAAGGTGGCAAGAGCATACAATGGAGTAAAGACAGCCTCTTTAATAAATGGTGTTAGGAAAATTGGACCTCTACATGCAAAAAAATGAAACTAGACCACCAACTTACACCATACACAGAAATAAACTCAAAATGGATAAAAGACTGAAATGTAACTCGTGAATCCATAAAAATCCTAGAAGAAAATGTAGGCAACAAAATTTCAGACATCACAGGCATCAGAATTTTCACTGATACAATGCCTAAGGCAAGAGAAACAAAGGAAAAAGTGAACACATGGGACTACATCAAACTAAAAGGCTTCTGCACAAGAAAAAAAAGAAACATCAAAATGGAAAGGGAACCCATTATATGGGAGAGCATAATTGCCAACAATACATCAGATAAGGGATTAATTTTCAAAATATATAGAGTACTCATACAACTGAACAAAAGGAAGACAAAGAACCAATTAAAAAATGGGCAGAGGACCTAAAGAGACACTTCTCCAAACAAGACATACAAATGGCCAAGAGACATATGAAAAAATGTTCAATATCACTAATCATCAGAGAGATGCAAATTAAAACAACTATGAAGTATCACCTCACACCTGCCAGAATAGCTGTCATCAACAAATCATCAAACAAGTGCTGGTGAGGGTGTGGAGAAAAGGGTACTCTAGTACACTGCTGGTGGGAATGCAGACTGGTGCAGCCACTATCAAAAGCAGTATAGTGGCCCTGGACGGTTTTGTTCAATGGTTAGAGCATCGGCCTGCAATCCAGAGAGACCCGGGTTCGGTTCCAGCTAAGGGCACGTACCTTGGTTGCAGTTTGTCCACAGCCCTGGTTGGGTTTTGCGGAAGGCAGCCACTTGATATGTCCCTTTCACAGCAATGTTTCTCTCTATCTCTCTCTTCCTCTAGATCTCTCTCTCCCTCCCACTCTATCTGAACAAAAAATGGAAAAATATCCTCAGGTGAGGATAAAAAAAAAAAAACAGTATGGTGTTTCCTCAAAAAATTAAAAATTGATCTGCCATTTGACCCAGTGATCCCACTTCTAGGGATATATCCTAAGAAGTCTGAAACACGAATCAGAGAGAATATATGTGCCCCTATGTTCATAGCAGCACTATTTACAATTGCTAAGATCTGGAAACAGCCTAAGTGTCAATCAATAGATGAGTGTATTAAATAGCTGTAGTACATATATACAATGGAATACCATGCATCTAAAAGAAAGAAAGATCTTTTATCCTTTGAGACTGAAGGGTCACAGGTTCGATTCCCAGTCAAGTTGGGGTTGTGTGGGAGGCAACCAATTGATGTGTGTCTCTCTGTCCTTCCCTCCCTTCCACTCTATCTAAAATCAATTAAAAAATATCCTTGGGTAAAGAGTTTTTAAAAAGATAATTAAAATTAAAAAATTTTAAATAAAAATTCCTTACTTCTCATTAAACTCATTTGTAAAAACTAATGCTGAAAATTTCTACATGCAAAATCTCATCACATCACATATAGTCACAGGGACTTGGAAAATTAACCTCTCTGCCTGCTTCTATATTTGTACCACCACGTAGTAAGTACTCCTTTGAGGGAGCTGCGAAGATTCAGACCAAATGGCAGGCAGTAAACATAAGCTCAATGGCTGCCATTGTCCTTTGTTAAGAAAGATATCAAAATAACTGCCTGTGCAGTCTTGCCAATAAACTATATATGAAAAAAAAATTACCTTGAAGCATTACTTGTATTTGGATTTAACTTTTTTCTTTTTTTTTTTTTTTTTTTGCATTTATCCTCAGAGTGGGAGGGAGAGAAGGAGAAAGAGAGAGAGAGAAACATCGACGTGAGAGAGAAACATTGAGTGGTTGCCACCCACACGACCCCAACCAGGGCCAGGGACAAACTGCAACCGAGGTACATGCCCTTAGCAGGAACTGAACCCAGGACTCTCCGGTCTGTGGGTTGACGCTCTAACCGCTGAGCCAAACAGGCCAGGGCCAGATTTAAATTTTTATTAATTATTTTATTTTTATCAAGTTTACCAATGTAAATGAAAATCCTCCTTTCATTTCATGTCACATACACAATATAAACAAAATGTGTCTGTTTTAAAAAATAAAATGTCTGTCTCTCTTTGAAAAAAACACTAACGCAATTATTTTTAAATGCCAAAAATATGAAATCATATGGTTGTTATAAATGTAAAAAGTAATGCCAACTCTTGGCCCAATTTTTAAAACCAGAATTATAAAACAATGGCAGTGCTGTCCCTCCACTATCCTGAACTCCAAACCAGGCAGCATGCTCCTGACTTGCTGTTGGAGAAGCCTGAGCAAGTGTTGTAGCAGATGATCAGCGGGCTCTTAGTCCGGGAGCACAAGGCAAGACTGTGTCAAACGAGGTGAACTGAGAACAATAATAACTGCCACCCCTGATCTCTGCAACCCAAGCTAGGACTTAACTTTTTAAAAAAAATATCTGCCTTGTGCCAGAACTTCAGGGCATTCAAAAATAAATCAACCCTGAAACATTAGCATCTCTCACCCAAGAGCTCAAAATTCAATAGAGCAAAGGAAAGTAGACTGATTGTTGTCATACACGCGGGGTTTGTACAGAGCAATGAAAATACATGAGAAGGCTAGAGGGATAACATCTGCTAGGAGGAGGAGGCATGTACGAGACTGTCTCTGACAGGAAGAGAAATGGGAGTGGGCACCACTGAAGGCTTAGAAGTACAATGAAGTCAGCTGTGACTAAGTCAGGTCACAAGGAGGCAGAGTGGTAGGGTGAGACACTGAGTGAGAAAGAAAATTAAAAAGGAAAACATTTAAGCTCACCCTGGAGTTGATAACAATCACATATTAAACAATCTTTTAATGGATTATGTTAAATCTCACAATAACCCTACGAAGAAGCTGCTAATATAGTACCTCTTTTATTGATCAATAAACTAAGGAACAGAAATGTTAATCAATGTTTCCAAAGTCACACAGGTAAAATTTAGAAAAACCTGGAATAAACTCAGGAAATCGGACTCTAGAATCTGGGTATTTTAACCACAGTGCTCCATCCACTGCTATCCAAGTAGAGATAAATATAAAGAAGAAAAATGTTTTTAATTTATTGAGATACAATTTATATCAATAAGAGAAGATTTTTTATAACCCCTTAACTTTTCTAGGTTCTCACTTACATGGTCCTCTATGTTATACAGTATAGGAAAGAAAATATACTCTTAAGTATAAAATAAAAGCACAACTTATATTTGGTATATCTTTCCACTACTATTATTCATTTTAAGATTGAAACACCCGGAAAAGAAGACAGCAGAAAGTTAGTAGGAGCAGTCTTTAGCAGAGCTTTCTGGAAGATTGTTCAAGACTGGTTTTGCTGATCTTTCTTCCACATGAGGAGCAGGCAAGCTTTAGGCCTAATGATTCAGCCACGGATTCCATGCTGCTGTTTTCTATGCCTCCTTGTAGAAATTCTCATTCAGAAATACTATGTATTCATTTGCTTTTATATCCCTTTCCTCTACCTTTGAACAGAAACAGTAATAGGCTTAAGTTGCAAGAGTGTGATAGAGAACATTAGCCATGGATACCCATGAGGAATGAGCTGCAAATAGAACAGATGATCGTTTTCAGTGCAGTAGTCTTCATATAGGCAGTGCTGTTATACCTCAACCCCTTTCTTTTCAACCTGGTGTGTTAATACCACTTTTGGAAGAGAACACTCTCCCAATATAGAGACCACTGACCCTATCAAGGAGGCCCTACATAGATAACTGGCTCCAGTTATTAATTTCTGTCAGAAAGAATTACAAATACATTATCCTGAAATCAGAGTCATCAATTTAATGTCCCACACCTCTCCTCAGCTTTATCTTATGCTAAAAGTCCCACAAAACAAAAATCAAAACTTTTTATAATATATATTTCACAACCAGGTTATTTTTGGATTTATAAAATTATGTGGCTCAAATTGAGAGATGCCAAAGGTGCTTTACTGTGATTTTATTTTTAATTGGGTAGGGTGTGCTTTTGGTGTCACTTGCTTTGGAGTAGAGGTGAGAAAGAAGTTGTGCCCCGTGGCACGGGTGGTAGGAAAAGGGGAGGAGGCCATAGCGGGATTTGTAGACTATGCTAAGGAACTTGTCCTTTGTCTGCTTTGCGTTGCTGTGACGCGTTTAGCTAACTTCTGTGAGGGTAAAGTATCGTTCCAGACATTGTAGATGTAAACAGTACTGTACCACTGGTATCAATCACTTCACTTCAAGGCTGTGAAAACTATAGCAAAGGCATAATGGTTTGCTCTTACTTGTTTCTGTTGAGTAAACTGCATGAATGAGATAATTTTTAAATTCCACATTTTAAAAGGTTGAATGTGCAGAAACTAGAACTCACATACATTGCTGGTGGGATTATACAACGGTGAAACTGTTTGAAAAACTGTTTGGCAACCCTGCCAGTGTGACTCAGTGGGTGAGCATCGACCCATGCACCAAGAGGTCACCGGTCTGATTCCCAGTCAGGGCTGCCCAGGTTGTGAGCCTGATCCCCAGTGGGGGGCATGAAGGAGGCAGCCAATGGATGTTCTCTCTCATCAATGTTTCTCTCTCCCTCTCCCTTCCTCACTCTCTAAAATCAAAGAAGAAAGAAATTATTTTAAAAAGGAAAACTGGCAGTTCCTCAAGAAGGTAAACACAGTTACCATTTGTTTATTTTTTTTTTTTTTATCCTCACCCGAGGACATTTTTCCATTTTTTGTTCAGGTAGAGTGGGAGGGAGAGAGAGGAACAGAGAGAGAGAGAGAAACATCGATGTGAAAGGAACACATCGAGTGGCTGCCACCCACACAACCAACCAGGGCCGGGGACAAACTGCAACCGAGGTACGTGCCCTTAGCGGGAACCGAACCCGGGTCTCTCTGGACCGCAGGCCGACGCTCTAACCGCTGAGCCAAACCGGCCAGGGCCACAGTTACCATTTGATCGAGGAATTCCACTCCTACATATAGCCCCAAGAGAAATAAAAACATAAATTTCCATAAAAACCTGTGTAAGAATGTTTGTAGTAGCACTACTCATAATAACCAAAATGTGGGAACCCAAATGTCCATCAGCTGATGAATGAATACATAAAATATGTCATATCCTACTAATAATAACTATTATTATATTAAGTATCATTTGGCCACAAAAGGAATGAAGAACTGATACATGCTATACCCTGGGTGAACCTTGAAAACATCTTAAGTAAAAGAAGAAGTCACAAAAGGCCACATATTATATGTCCATCTATATTAAATATTCTGAATAGGTAAATCTATAAAGACAGAATGTATATTAATAGTTTCCAGGGGTTGGGCTCAGGAGGAAATGGAGACTGACTGGTCATGAGTATAGAGTTTCTTTTAGGGGTTATGAAAATGTTCTGGAATTAGTGGTGATGAATACACACCTCTGAGAATATACTAAGAATAACTAAATTATTTACTTTAAAAAGGCAACTTTTATAGTATGTGAATTATATCTCAATAAACTGTTACTCAGAAAATAATCATTAAAAAAGTCTGATAAAATTCCGGTCAAGATGGCGGCGTAGGTAAACGTGGTATCGCATCCTCCCACAACCACATCAAAGTTACAACTTAACTAGAGAACAACCATCATTCAGAACTGCCTGAAATCCAGCTGAACGGAAGTCCTACAACTACGGAATTAAAGCAGCAGCCACATCCAGATTGGTAGGAGGGGCAAAGGCAGGAAGGGCTGGTCCCACACCCACGTGTGGTGGATTAAAATCAGGAGGATACCTTGGCTGGGAAGGTCCTCCCTGAGAACTGAGGGGTCCCTGTACCATACCAAGTGCCCCTCTCAGGGTTCCAGTGCCAGGAAGAGAAGTCCCCATAACTTCTGGCTGGAAAAACCAGCAGGAACTGAGGCTCAGGGAGCTGACGCAGCTGGAGCCTCAGGCAGTTCCTTAAAGGGCCCGCGCACGGACTTATCGGACTCTCTCCCTCTAAGCTCAGAGGGGAGGCAGCTCAAGGGGCACCAGAGACATACAGGGAAGAACTGAGCTGTTTGGCACTGGAGCGAGGGCTGGAGAGGGGGCTTTCTCCAGGACAAACGTGCTGTCAGAGGCCTTTGTTCCTTTGGTGAGCCCTTCCCTGGGGCTGCAGACAGTCGCCATATCTGGGACTCCAGCAATCTGGCTCACACTGGTAGCCCTGTCCCACCCAAATATCAGGCCTACCCAAGCTTTTGCCACTTGCTTAACCATACGATTGGCCTGTCTTGGATCCTGCTTCAGGTTTTCCTAAATTCTTTCAAACAAGCAGCACCTGGTCTCAGCTAACCCCATACCGTTCATGAAGTAATACACAGAAACAAACACAGGAAGGCAGCCAAAATGAGGAGACAAAGAAACAGGTCCCAATGAAAGAACAGAACAAAACACCAAGAAAAGAACTAACTGAAATGGAGATAAGCAACCTAACAGATGCTGAGTTCAAAATACTGCTTATAAGGAACCTTAATGAATTTAGTGAGAACCTCAGTGAATTTAGTGAGGGCCTCAAGAGCATAAAAAAGGACCAGTCAGAAATGATGGATGCACAGTCAGAAATGAAGAAGGCATTAACTGAAATAAAGAATAATTTACACAGATTCAATAGTAGAGTACATAAAGCCAAGAAGCAAACCATCGATTTGGAATATAAGGAAGCAAAAAACGCCCAATCAGAACAGCAAAAAGAAAAAAGAATCCAAAAAAATGAGGATAGTGTAAGGAGCCTCTGGAACAACTTCAAGCAGACCAACATTCGCATCTTGAGGGTGCCAGAAGGAGAAGAGAGAGAACAAGAAATTGAATACCTGTTTGAAACAACAATGGCAGAAAACTTTCCTAACTTGGTGAAGGAAACAGACATACAAGACCAGGAAGCACAGAGAGGCCCAAACAAGATGAACCCCAAGAGGCCCACGCCAAGGCACATCATTATCAAATTGCAAAAGGTTCAAGACAAAGAGAGAATCTTAAAAGCAGCAAGAGAAAGGCAGCTAGTTACCTACAAGGGAGTTCCCATAAGGTTGTCAGCTGATTTCTCAAAAGAAATTTTGCAGGCCAGAAGGGAGTGGCAAGAAATATTCAGAGTGATGAAAAGCAAGAACCTACAACCAAGATTACTCTATCCTGCAAAGCTGTCATTTAGAATTGATGGCCATATAAAGAGTTTTCCAGACAAGAAAAAGTTGAAGGAGTTCATCACCACCAAACCGTTATTATATGAAATGATGAAGAGTCTTTTTGAAGAAAAAGATAAACTATATGAACAAACAAAATGGCAATGAATACATATCTATCAACAATTGAACCTACAAACAAAATGAACAGGTAGAACAGAAACATTCTCATAGATACAGAGAACATTTTGTTGGTTGCCAGATGGGAGAGGGGTTGGGGGAATGGGCGAAAAAGGTGAAGGGATTAAGAAGTACAAATTCATTGCTAGACTGACAAACCTCAAAGGGAAAGGGGTTGGGGGGTGGGAAGAAATAAACCAAAGAACTTATATGCATAACCAATGGACACAGACAATAGTGTGGGAAAAGGTGGGAGGGGGGCGGGAGTGGGGAGGAGGGGGTCAATGGGGGAAAAATGAGGAACATCTGTAATACAGTCTACATTCAGCAATAAAGATTTAAAATTAAAAGAAATAAGAGTCTGATATGTCTATAATACTGGGGTTATAAGAGAGACATGCTGGGGCTATATTACAAAAAGCATAATTGCTTGAAAGTGTCATTCTGAGTTTGTACTTTATCCTGTGAATAGTAGAAAGCAAAGAAATGAATAATCATATCAGATTCAAAAACACAAATTATTGAGACCATTCCTAATCTGAGCAGAAATAATATACTTAATATCTATCTACATATAGCTTTAAATTACAGTGGCTTACTTTCACTTACAATATTGGGTTATTTCTCTCATTTTTAATGACCTCACGGAGTTTAGAACTGAAAAATGTATTAGAAATAATTTAAGCCAATTTCATCATTTAACAGGTAAGGCAATTAGGCCTAGAAAAGTAACTTACTTGCCCAATGTCATACAGATAATGGGCATTGTTTATAAATATGTTTTATCTTTAATAAATATATTATTATTATTATTATATATTAATGGGCTATATAAAAATTGGTTCAGTAAATGACTTAGAAAATATTCCTCAAACCCCTAGAGATGGCTGACAGAACTACTACTATTAGCAATGGAAAAATTACCAAATTAAGTGTAAAAAAATACATATTTGAATCCACAGAAAATTACTATAAATGATTCAAATTTGATCCACTGCCCTCTAATCACACAAAAATATGAACACTTCAGCCAAATTCTGCATTATGGATTCAGTGCCCCTTGACCTCTATCCCTCACATTCTTTCATAATTATTCCATATCTTCAAATTCTAGGCTCCTTGTTGAATTGCTAATAATACCCAGGAAATGCCCAAGGAATTAACTCAGATGTAAACGGAATTACTTGAGTTGTTTCTGTCTCTGCTTTTAAAAAATCATAATATGAAACAGTATACTGTTACCAAAAACCCTGCAGACTTCTCAGTTTGATACCTGAAGTAATTTAGAGAACTAAGAAGAAAAATCATGACTGCCTTTTTAAAAATCTTTATTGTTGAATATATTACAGATGTTCCTCATTTTTCCCCCATTGACCCCCTCCTTCCCACTCCCGCCCCCCTCCTGCCTTTTCCCACACTATTGTCTGTGTCCATTGGATATGCATATGAGTTCTTTGGTTTATTTCTTCCCACCCCCCAACCCCCTTCACTTTGAGGTTTGTAAGTCTAGCAACCAGATTGTACTTCAAAATTCCTTCACCTTTTTCACCTATTCCCCCAACCCCCCTCCCATCTGGCAACCAACAAAATGTTCTCTGCATCTATGAGAATGTTTCTGTTTTGCCTGTTCATTTTGTTTGTAGGTTCAAATGTTGATAGATATGTATTCATTGCCATTTTGTTTGTTCATATAGTTTATCTTTTTCTTCAAAAAGACCCTTCAACATTTCATATAATGGTTTGTTGGTGATAAACTCCTTCAACTTTTTCTTGTCTGGGAAACTCTTTATATGGCCATTGATTCTAAATGACAGCTTTGCAGGATAGAGTGATCTTGATTGTAGGTTCTTGCTTTTCATCACTCTGAATATTTCTTGCCACTCCCTTCTGGCCTGCAAAATTTCTTTTGAGAAATCAGCTGACAACCTTATGGGAACTCCTTTGTAGGTAACTAACTGCTTTTCTCTTGCTGCTTTTAAGATTCTCTCTTTGTCTTGAACCTTTTGCAATTTGATAATGATGTGCCTTGGTGTGGGCCTCTTGGGGTTCATCTTGTTTGGGCCTCTCTGTGCTTCCTGGTCTTGTATGTCTGTTTCCTTCACCAAGTTAGGAAAGTTTTCTGCCATTGTTGTTTCAAACAGGTATTCAATTTCTTGTTCTCTCTCTTCTTTTTCTGCCACCCCCAAGATGCGAATGTTGGTCTGCTTGAAGTTGTCCCAGAGGCTCCTTACACTATCCTCATTTTTTTGGATTCTTTTTTCCTTTTGCTGTTCTGATTGGGTGTTTTTTGCTTCCTTATATTCCAAATCGATGCTTTGCTTCTTGGCTTTATGTACTCTACTATTGAATCTGTGTAAAATATTCTTTATTTCAGTTAGTGCCTCCTTCATTTCTGACTGGTCCTTTTTTATGCTCTTGAGGCCCTCACTAAGTTCACTGAGGTTCTCACTAAGTTCATTGAGCATCCGTATAAGCAGTATTTTGAACTCAGCATCTGTTAGGTTGCTTATCTCCATTTGGCTTAGTTCTTTTCCTGGAGATTTTTTCTGTTCTTTCATCTGGGACCTGTTTCTTTGTCTCTTCATTTTGGCTGCCTCCCTGTGTTTGTTTCTATGTATTACTTATCACGAGGTGTGGGGCTAGCTGAGACCAGATGCTGCTTGTTTGAAAGAATTTAGGAAAACCTGAAGCAGGATCCAAGACAGGCCAATCCTATGGTTAAGCAACTGGCAACAGCTTGGTTGTGATGGGGCCTCAGGGAATCACCAGGGCGGAGCAACCACTATGAGCCAGGCTGCTGGAGTCCCAGATATGGCGACTGTCTGCCGCCCCAGGGAAGGGCTCACCAAAGGAACAAAGGCCTCTGACAGCACGTTTGTCCAAGAGAAAGCCCCCTCTCCAGCCCTCGCTCTAATGCCAAACAGCTCAATTCTTTCCTGTGTGTGTCTGGCACCCCTCGAGCTGCCTCCCCTCCAAGCTTAGAGGGAGTGAGTCCGATAAGTCCATGCGCAGGCCCTTTAGGAGGAGCTGCCTGGGGCTCCAGCCACGTCTGCCTCCCTGAGCCTCAGTTCCCACTGGTTTTTCCAGCCAGAAGTTATGGGGACTTTTTTCCTGGCACTGGAACCCTGAGCGGGTGTCTGGTGTGGGATGGGGACCCCTCAAGTCCTCAGAGAGGACCTTCCCAGCCAAGGTATCCTTCTGATTTTTACCCGCCACACATGGGTGCAGGACCAGCCTGTCCGCCTTTGCCCCTCCTACCAGTCTTGATGGGGCTGCTTCTTTAATTCCGTAGTTGTAGGACTTCCATTCAGCTCAATTTCAGGCAGTTTTGAATGATGGTTGTTCTGTAGTTTAGCTGTAACTTTTTTTTTTTTTTTAATCCTCACCCAAGGACATTTTTCGATATTTTGTTCAGATAGAGTAGGGGGGTGAGTGAGAGAGAAACATTGACATGAAAGGGACACATCGAGTGGTTGCCACCCACATGACCCAACCAGTGCCGGGGACAAACTGCAACCGAGGCACGTGCCCTTAGCGGGAACTGAACCCGGGTCTCTCTGGACCGCAGGCTGATGCTCCAACCACTGAGCCAAATCGGCCAGGGCTAGTTGTAACTTTGATGTGGTTGTGGGAGGACAAGATACTGCGTTTACCTACCCACCATATTGACCAGAAGTCTTACAGCTGATTTATTTACAATTTCAGAATTGAGAAAACCCACCCACATGTGTATATAGCAGCTTTGGTTTTTTGGGTTTTTTTGTTTATTTTGTTTGTTTTTTCATCCAGCTCGTTCTTTCTTCTCATTTCCTTTTTCCTTGCTGTCCTCCTCATTTTAGGTATCTTAAACAAGATTTTAGTTACAATTCTAAACTTACTTCTAAGTTCAACCTAACTAGGAATTCCACCAAAAGAAACGGGGTACCACCTCCATTGTTAAGCTGTCTCCTTGAAATGCATTATATTAAAGAACACCCCCATAGATCTACACAAAATCATGTGTACAAATTAACTTGCAAGCCAATGGAATGCTACCTACATATTTAGTCAATGAACTGTGGAAGGTCCTTTAAAGCTAACATTGACGGTCAAGATAGCTAGTAGGTAAACGCGGGATCGCCTCCTCCCACAACCACATCAAAATTACAACTAAACTAGAAGACAACCATCATTCAGAACCATCTGAAATCAACCTGAATGGAAGTCCTACAACTATGAAATTAAAGAAACAGCCACACTGAGACTGGTAGGAGGGGTGGAGGCATGGAGGGGCTGGTCCCACACCCACGTGTGGAGGATAAAAATCAGGAGGGATACCTCAGCTGGGAAAAGCAGTTCATTAACTACAAAGGAGCTCTCATAAGACTGTCAGCTGATTTCTCAAAAGAATCTTTGCAGGCCATAAAGGAGTGGTAAGAGATATTCAAGGTAATGAAAAGCAACAACCTACAAAAAAAAGATTATCCTGCAAAGCTATCATTTAGACTCGATGGACATATCAAGAGCTTCCCAGACAAGAAAAAACTAAAGGAGTTCATCACCACCAAATCAGTATTATATGAAATGTTGAAGGGTCTTCTTGAAGGAGAAAAAAAAAAATATGAACAACAAAATGACATTTGATACATATCTATCAACAATTCAATCTACAAACAAAATGAGCAAGCAGAACAGAAATAGACTCCTAGATACAGAAAACTTTTTGTTCCTTGCTAATAGGAGGGGCCAGGGGGGATGGGTAAAAAAGATGAAGGAATTAAGAAGTACAAATTGGTTGTTAGACTGATGAACCTCAAAGGGAGGGGGGGGGCAGGATGAGATAAACCAAAGAACTTTTTGCATATATGCATAACCAATGGACACAGACAATAGTGTGGGGAAGGCAGGAAGGATGCAGGATTGGGGAGGAGGGCATCGATTGGGAAAAAAAGAGGGGAACATCTGTAATACATTCAACAATAAAGATGAGTTAAAAAAGAAAAAAGCTAAAATTAAACAAAATGAATAATTTTAGGTTATATACAAAGAAAATTTATCATTTAGGCTTTATCTTTAAAGTAAATACATCTTCAGCATCAGCTTTATTTTTCCTTTGTATGTTTACATAACATATAACATAAACAGTGAAAAGAAGCTGACCTGTCAGCTCCAGGTTTAGAGTAGGATTTAAATTTTTCAAAGGTCTCTTTTAAATCTTAAATTCTATCATTCTACTATTTTTTAGTTTTCCTTTTTGTCATAGCACACATCATATGACATGACATTTCATAGCCAAAAATGTCAAAGTAAATAATTTTAACACTGAATTAATGTTTTAAAGAGTGAAAGCCAATCCCAGCCTAAAAGGCATTTAAAAAGTAACAAAAATAGTCAAAAAATTAGTCAGATACATATAAGATATATGTGTACCTATGTGTTTGGGTGGGTATAAATTTAAATGTTTGGAAGAATATCCATCAAAATGTTACTGTCTCTAGGTGATATTATAGCTAGGTGTAGCTATAGGTGATTGGCTCATGCTTTCCTATATTTGAATGTTACACAATAAAAATATAAATTTTATAAGTATGGAGAAAAGAATTTAGAATTTCCATTCTAAAATATAAAAAGACTAAATAAAGAAGGTGGTATGGGGGAAAAGTGCCATCTTTGATGAGCATGTCCATAAACACCAAGATGCATCTTGTCCACGAGACAGAGATGGTGGATGATGTTAATCTTGACAGTCTCTCATGGGTACTGGATAGGTTGGACGTAGAGAGCAAAAGGAGTTGAGTATCCCCTTTGACTTTCTAGGCACTGTTGGATTGTCTGGCATGCTGTCAAATGCAGGAACATCAGAAGTCCCTGATAGTCATGTTTGGGAGGATCAGCTAAAGGGCTTATAGAGGTTGCATTGATCAAAGCTGAAATATTTAGTAGCTTTTCCTATTAAGATGGCAACTGGTTCATTTGGGTAAGATAATTCTCATCCCTGCTATTTGGCAGCATAACAGACCTCCTCTGAGCAATTCCCAAGTTCAAGGTTGGTACCTCTTAATTAAACCACTAACAAACCCTTTCCTTTGACTCTGCCATCCTGCCACAGTTAAAGCAGTCGCTTCTAACATAATGGGCATTAGGTTCTTGAATACTATGTATCTAAACTGAGAAGAAACCTCTTAAATCACCTGTACTCTGAGAAAAAACTTTTCAGAGACAATTGTGCCTTGTAGTAAAGAAAAAAAAAATAGAGAAATAGAATTGGTACAAGAATATTGCTTAAAGCATTCAGTATGTCCTCATTAGTTTTATGATAAACTCCTAAAGGCATTATCAAATATCTGGGGGAGGTAACTATAACTGATATGTGTGTTTTGAAAAACTTTCCCAAATGATTCCAATATATCCATGCCCATTTCCTGTGGAGATCATTGAAGTAGGTAATGTTTGTATAAATACTAGATAGTGTACACCTTAGAGATAAATTTGCTTTAGATGTAGAAATATGAAGAATAATGATTAAGCCATTAAGTTACCCAAAATAGTGAACTAATATGAATATATAAGCAGCAATAAAAATTTGGAGAAAAACCTAAATTTAATGTAGTACAATCACTCTAAATATAATTTTTTTCCAGTCATGATTAGTTCAGTGTTTCTCAAACTTGAGCTTTTTTAATAAAAAATAATTTTAATGGGCCCTCAAGGTTGTGGATATAAATTATGCAAATACCTTCCCTTTTTTTTTTTTAATCCTCACCCGAGGACATTTTTGCATTCATCTTCAGATACAGCAGGAGGAAGAAAGGGAGGGAGAGAGAGAGAAGCATCGACGTAAGAGAGACACATCAACTAGTTGCCACCCACACAACTCCAACCGGGGCCGGGGACAAACTGGTATGTGCCCTTAGCAGGAACCAAACCCAGGACTCTCTAGTCCACGAGCCGATGCTGTAACCACTGATAAATACCAGCCAGGGCACAAATAACTTTTTTATAACTATAAAATTAATACAAATATACAAATTACATATATAGAAAACTACAAAAACATAGACAAATTAATAACATTTTATATGAGTATTTTATGAGATAGATTATACTGTTTTGCTGAAACTAATGTGTTGATGTTGTACTAGTTGGGAGATATAGCATCCAATTCAGATTTATGTTTTATTTCTGAATTTTTATTTTAATAATAGAGTATTCCTATCAAGACTTCCAGTGTAACAACATGCCACATTGAGCGATTAAAGATCTTATCCCACTACAAACATACATAGAATGCTGTATAAAATATAGTCCCCAAACATTAAGTACATATCAATGTTAAAAAGAAAGAATAGGAAATGCCCATGCATGAGAAAAACAGAGGGAACCCAGTCATAACAATAAACTGAGACTTCAGTGGTCCCAGGGAGTATCAGACCCAGCTATATATGATCCTAAAGCCTTGGGATCACAATTTTAATGCTTAGACAAGGACTGAGGCAGGATCTAGAAACAAGACTCCCTTTACTAGAAACTAAAAGTTTCCTATTCATGAAATAGGGTTCTGAAAGAAAGAAAGAAAGAAAGAAAGAAAGAAAGAAAGAAAGAAAGAAAGAAAGAAAGAAAATGCCTCCACCTTCCAGACCAAGGCAATGCCAAGGACAAGAATGTTTTCATCCCTGCTGAGTGCTGTAAGATTTTTTGTTTTTGTTTTGTTTTGTTTGGGGGGGGGGGGGGACTCCTGCAACACCCAACAAAAGTAAATGCAAAACTTTTCTTTAGAGAAATTTCTACATTTATGACTATCATGGAAAAAAAGATTCCTGATGAAGATTAACTCACAAAGTTTACAAATCATATGAGGACTTGATTCACCAAAATGGATTGTTAATAGACATAGCAAATGAGAAAAATGGCACCCTCTCCCCACCAAAACAATTTTTTAGTAGAACAGCCCTGGTGGGTGTGGCTCAGTTGGTTGGGCATTGTCCCACGCATGGAAAGGTTACTGATTTAATTCCCAGTCAGGTCACATGCCCAGTTTTCGGGCTTGATCCCCAGTAGGGGGCATGTAGGAGGCATTCTGTTGATGTCTGTCTCCCTCTAAAAATTAATTTTAAAAATATTTTTATATAGAACAATCTGAGATTTTTAAAATGAGTATTCTTGGAATTATTTTAATAGGTAAAAGAAGAAATAGAAACATGAGAAAAGAAACATCATGGAAGCAATTATTTAAAGTAGAACTTCTAGGGGGAAAAAATTATCAAAATTTTAAAATCTCAATGTATCAATTAATCAACAGATTGGGTATAGCTGAAGAAAAATTATTATATGGGACGATGAACTTGAGAAAATTATCCAAAATATAACATAATAAATAGAAAATACAATTGAGAGGATGAGAAGCATGAAGAATAGCATAAGAAAGGCAGTAATGTCTATTTAAATATGTGTTCCAAGAGAGAATAAGAAAAAGAAAATATTGAAAAAGCTAATAGTTAAGAATTTCCCTTAATTCTTTTTTTTTTAAGATCAGATTCAGGAAGCAAATAAATCCCATGCAAATTAAAAAGAGAGAAAGAGAGAGATCTAAACCTAGATATACTGAGGAACTACCGATATCAAAGACAGAAAGAAAATGCTAAAAGCAACTTCAAAGAAAAGACACACTGAATGCAACAGAAAAACAATTAGATGGAGAGTAACCTAATTATTATCTTATTACAAATATTTACTGAATGCCAGGCTCTATTCCTGGCCCTGGAGATATAGCAATAAACAAAACCAACAAAATATTCTTGTCTTTTTAGAGCTTACATCCTGGTGATAGGAACAAAATATATCTACAAAGTACAAACATAAAGTAAATGTAAACCCATAATTCTAAACTTACTTTTTCTTTCATTCAATAAATATTTATTGCCCTGGCTGGTTTGGCTCAGCAGTTAGAGCGTCGGCCTGCGGTCCTGAGAGACCCGGGTTCGGTTCCCGCTAAGGGCATGTACCTCGGTTGCAGTTTGTCCCCGGCCCTGGTTGGTTGTGCGGGTGGCAGCCACTCGATGTGTTCCTTTCACATCGATGTTTCTCTCTCTCTCTCAGTTCCTCTCTCTCCGTCCCACTCTACCTGAACAAAAATGGAAAAATGTCCTCAGGTGAGGATAAATAAATAAATAAATAAATAAATATTTATTAAGTACTTTTCACACACTGTTCAAGGTGTTGGAATATATCAATGAGCAGGTAGACAAAAATTCTTCCTGCCTTCATCAAGCTTACATTCTGAGGGGATGAATAATAAATGTAAAAGCATATAAAATATACAATGTTAATAAACATATCATTTATTATATAGTCTAAAATTAACCAGGAAAAGTGAAGTGGGAATGGGAGTTAAGAGTGGAAGCTCGAGTGGGTTGCAACTTTAAATAGGTTTAAGTTAAGCCTCACTAAGAAGGTGACTTTGAGCAAGAACTTGAAGGAATCCCAGCTACACTAGTTCAAGAGTAAAATAAAGACATTTTCAGAGAAACAAACTGACATTGGTAGACTCTTACTGAAATATACTAAATGATATGTGAAGGTAATGACATATAAAACACAGAGTGGAACATAAAGTCAGTGTTAAGGGTAAATATTCCTTTCATGTACACAGTAAACAAAAAAAAGTATCTACATAACAGGTCACATTAACTAAATGTATAATATACAAATATTTAGAAATCAAGATGAAAGTATGTGGGTAGCAGATAAAGTGGTACTTACCAGGGAAAGTTATAGTAAAAAAAAAAAAAAATGCATATATTAGAGAAGAAGAAAAACACAGAAAACGATTAGCATGATTTCAACTTAAGTTTTTTAGAAGGATAATTGATGAAACAAAAGAAAGCAGAATAAAGGAAAGAATAAAGATGTGAGTGAAATTTAATAAAATAAAAAACAAAGAATAATATAGAGCAGATTAACTAAAACAAAAATTGGTTCATTGAAAAGAACTAACTTCTGACAACATTGATCATGAAAGAAATGAGAGAAAAAAAAACAATATTAGAAATAAAAGACAATTACAAGTGGAGATTTAAGAATCATAAGAGAGTCTGGCCAGTGTGGTTCAGTGGTTGAGCGTCAACCCATGCACCAAGAGGTCACCGGTTCAATTCCTGGTCAGGACATGTGCCCAGGTTGTGGGTCCGATCCCCAGTGGGGAGCAAGTGAGAGGCAGCCATTTGATGATCTCTCTCATTGATGTTTCTATCTCTCTCTCCCCCTCTCACTTCCTCTCTCTCTAAAATCAATAAAGGAAAAAAGAATTTTTTTAAAGAATCATAAGAGAATAGAATGAACTACCTTAAGCCAATATATCTGAAAACAAAACAGACAATTTCCTAGAAATGTGTGATTTATTTAAGAGAAATACACAACTTGAATAGACCTATTACCATTTAAGAAACTGAATCACAAAATTAACCTACCAAAATAGTACCATATACAAATGGTTTCACAGACAAGTTTAATCACACCGTCAGGTAATTCCTTTCTTTGGCGAACTATTCTAAAGAACAAAAAATGAGAAAGAGCTTCCCTAATTCTTTATGAAGTCTATGTAAACTTGGTATGAAAATGTCAAGAACACTATGAGAAAAGAAAATTACCTCACTTATAAACATAGACACCAAAATTCTAAAGAAGTATTAGCAAGACAACCCCGGAACTATGTTTTAAACTACACCAAATTTCTATACAGTCCCCAACTTAAGATGGTTCAACTCAACAATTTTTCAGTTTTATAAAGATAAAAAGCAGTAAACATTCAGTACAAACTGTACTTCAAATTTTGAAATTTAATTCTTTTCCCAGGCTAATGATATGTAGCACAATACACCCTCATGATGCTGGGCAGTGACGACAAGCCACAGCTCCCAATCAACCATGTGATCACAAGGGAAAACAACTGATACTCTGCAATCTGGTATAAAATGCATTTTTCACTTGCAATAGTTTCAACATATAATCGGTTTATCAGGACATAACCCCACCATAAGTCTAGGAGCATCTGAACTCTTAAGTGTACAGATCAATAGTGTTAATAACTTCAAATTTTTCCTGTTACATATTTGTGTATTTTAACAAAACTGTCCAGCAAGCAATTCTTGAAACTAACGATAATGAGTTGTCACAAAATAATTTTGTACAAACTTTGTTCACTTACGTTGAGATATTGTTGAAATGAGCATTATATGGGTACCTAATACAACGTTTCAGGAATCAAATACAAAAGTCTCTTCAGCCCTGGCCGGTTTGGCTCAGCGGTTAGAGCATCGGCCTGCGGTCCAGAGAGACCCGGGTTCGGTTCCCGCTAAGGGCACATACCTCAGTTGCAGTTTGTCCCGGGCCCTGGTCGGTCGTGCGGGTGGCAGCCACTCGATGTGTTCCTTTCACATCGATGTTTCTCTCTCTCTCTGTTCCTCTCTCTCCCTCCCACTCTACCTGAACAAAAAATGGAAAAATGTCCTCGGGTGAGGATAAAAAAAAAAAAGTCTCTTCACTGTGGGTTTACCAGTACATTTACATAAAACCTCATTATATAAAACCCTGCAGATCTTATTCCAGCTGAAATTCAGATAAAACCCTGCAGATCTTATTCCAGCTGAAATTCAGATGGAGAATCAAGCACCTCACTGGTTTAGCATCTTCCCCACATTCTCGCCACTCTTACCCACTGACTCCAGGATTCTGCAAAATTAACTTTGAAAGCCATTATAATGGACCAATATTACTTTTAAACAAGAAGATATTGTGGTTTTTTCATAATTTATAACTTTCCTTGACATACCTAGAACTATCACAAAAGCATATTGTATCAGTTGTTCTTTCCAAAGTTACATTGGTTATTATTTTGCATGTAATCTAGGTGTTTGCAAATTAGTTTTATAAATACATCATAAAGCCATTTTATCTTAAAGCATTTCTTCAGACCAGTAGTTTATGTTACTTTTTGTATAACTTATGTTCTTACTAAGCTAGAATCATTTTATTATATAATTAAATGTGCATGGTGACTATCCTCTGAAAAGCAAGTTTCATATGACTGAAATTCAAAATTTGGGCAAACTATTTAAAATAGTTAAACATATAAAATGTTTCTTAATCCCTGAAATTTTTATCTGTGTGTAAAATCAACAACAACAATAAAGCAGGTTTTCTCAAATTTCAAAATCTCAAATGTTTCCAAAAAAAAAAAAATCCCTGGTGTAGTAGTAGGGAGAACTTATTTTTATTCAGTCCAAAAACCTAGTATCAAAAATAGAATGAATCAGAACATGTTTAAGAAACAAAAGAATAAAATTATTGATAAGGTACTACAATTCAGTAGTAACATGAACAATGAGAGAACCAATGTATAAGAAACAAATGGTGATAAAAGGAGACTTCGGTTTGGGTGGTGAGAATACAATACAATGTACAGACGATGCATTATAGAATTGTAAACCTGAAGCCTTTATAATTGTATTGACCAATGTCACCTCAACAAATTCAATAAAAATAAATTTTTAAAAAATTTTTAAGAAATAAATGGACCTGTTGTCATAAATGTAACACATGATTTTTCAAGTATACATATCAAAAACTAAATCTAAGAAGTTATTGTCTATCTGAAATGCAAACAATCATGTCAAGTGGATGCATGTATATTCATGCAATCGTATTTCTCCCAACCACAAATGAATTATTCCTTCGAATAAACATAATCAGGTTTGCATTTTTAAACAAAATATTTTTTAATACAGAATTTTTAGAGCCTAAATTCTTGTTACTAAGTCAAAAAATGGCAACTAGTTGTTCCAACTAGTTGACAAAGTCAATTTAAATACTCATGTGATTGCTATTTTCTGCAGTGTATCTCCTATAGACAACACAATTTGGATTGTACAAGACTGATTTCCCTGGAAATGGAAACACTTTTGAAATTTAAATTGCAGAATTAGTTGTCAAGGTCTCGAAAAGACTATAAAATATTTTCTTATTCTTCAAGGTTCTAAAAATAGATGTCTATTCCACAAGATGCCAAGACAATCCAATATGGGAAGGATAAGTCTTTTCAACAGATGGAGCTGAGACTATTGGAAATCCATAAGCCAAAAAAAGGACTTGTATTCTTACCTCACACAATGCACAAAACTTAACTCAAAATGGATCACATATCCGAATGTAAAAGCTAAGAAAAGTAAGTATAAAATGTCTTAAAGAAAGTAGGTTACCATATAACCTATCAATTCCACATCAAGGAATCTACCCAAGAGAAATGAATATATATGTCTACATCAAGACTTTTCTACAAATGTTCATAGCAACATGATTTATAACAGCCAAAACTAGAAACTCTCCAAATGGCCATCAAGTGGTGAATGATTTTTTTATTTATTTATTTTTTTTTTTTTTTTGTTACAGATGTTTCTCCTTTTTTTACCCCATTGACACCCTCCTCCCCATCCCCCCTGCCCCGTCCCCGGCTTTGTTATCCATGTCCATTGGGGAATAGAGGGATCATATCTCAACATAACAAAGGCTATATATAAAAGACCTACAGCCAACATCATACTCAATGGGCAGAAACTGAAAGCATTTTCCTTAAGAACAGGAACAAGACAGGGATGTCCACTTTTGCCACTCTTATTTAACATTGTACTGGAAATCTTAGCCACAGCAATCAGACATGAAGAAAAAATAAAAGGGATCCAATTTGGAAAGGAGAAAGTAAAACTGTCATTATTTGCAGATAATGATTTTTTATTTAATGTGATATAACTATATGATGGAATTCTGTTCAGCAACAGAAAGAATGGGCTACTGATACAGGCTACAACCTTAATGACCCTCAACAATATTATGCTACATGAGATGCTACATGAGACACTACATGTGAATGATTACATGTTGTGAGATTGAATCTATATGAAATGTCCCAAAAAGGCAAGTTTATAAGAGACAGAAAGCAGACCAGTTGTAGCCTGGGGCTGGGAATAAGGAACTTTTTATGGTCATGGGGCCGTTCTACAACTGGATTGTGGTGATGGTTTCACAACTCTATAAATGTACTAAAAATTGGATTGTACAATTATGATGGGTAAATTTGAAGGTATATAATTTGAAGGCATATAAATCTCCATAAAGTTGCTTTTTAACAAATATTTTCCTTTACTTTTGCTGACAGTGAGTAACCAAAAACATTTCCAAAACCCTGAAATTATGTCAATATTACAGTAGAGAAACTATACATATGATTTTCAAATTCAGGCTTAAGCCACTTTTCACCAGTTTTCAACATTCCCCTTGCATTTGGCAGTCAGAAAGCTGAAGGAACAGCATAATGAAGGCAAGAAGTATATCTGGCAGTAAATAATTATTTGAATGGATAGAGTATAGAAGACCTGTCAAATCAACTCCATCAGAAATGGTACCACATGTGGCCCTACACTGACTGACAATGTTGCATACTAACTTCACTATGCTGTTAACCTTGTTAAATGTCCCAGTCAGTCTCTGGTGCAGCTCTCTCAGGTCTATAAATCATCTAATTGAGGTTTCTTTCCAGTATAATTTAATAAGGATGCTTATAGCAATTGTTTTATTGAACAGTTACAATATGCCAGTTACTGTGTTAGGTATTTCACATTTGAAATTTCATTTAATCCTTACAACAATCTTGTTATGTATTATTAGCTGCATTTTACAGAAACAGAAATGGAGGCTCAGAGAGATTGAGTAAAGTGAAGCTCAGGTTTCACAGCTAGTAAATGATTTAGTAGTCCAAGTCTATTCAGTAGTCCATTTGCTTAACCACAGAACTATGCTTTCTACTCTTCAAAAAAGGGAAACCACACCTTTGTTTTAAAGAACCGTACTACCAAAACAAGTTATTGTAGGCTCCTTCTTACAAGCTAGAATGTCCACTGTTGCTGACATCATTCTACCATGAATTTTGGAGTCAAATATAAAAGAATCATCAGTAATGCATAAATAAAAGTTGACCCTGGCAATTTTAAATGACTTTGAACTATCTACAGCCTAGAGACCTTGTAAACCTGAAACGACCAGAGCTAAGACTTAGAGCTAAGAATTCCTGAATACCAAAGAGAAGAAAAAATGAGAAAAAAATGTTTACCACTGGTATTGACCATCTGATTTTGCCGGAGAATATGCTACATTCTTTATATATCTTATTTTATATATCCTTAAAGCAACTCCATAATTATTACTATCTTCAATTTGCAGATAAAAACTGGAAATCTGAGAGGTTGGCTAACTTGCCCCTAATCATACAGGGAGTGTCAAAGCTAGGATCTAATCCAAAAGTCAGCGATATTTTGACTATATCATGTTCAACGCCTTCACCCCCATGCATGTTGGCCCAGCTGCATTTGTTGTGCCTTGGCTTTTCATTGCATTAGTGGCCAGTTGACATAATGTTCATCCCAAGGCAAGGACAAGTCTTCTATGACCTCTATGTTCTCACCTTAACTGTCTTCTTCCCATGAGCCCCAGGTGTTTGCATTCTAGTCTGGCTTCGTGACTACTGCCCTTGTCCTATGCAGCTGTAGCTTTTTCCCTCCAATTTTTACAAAGCAGTAAAGTATAGTTTCTATTTTGGTATCTTGTTCCTCAACTTTGTCAGCTAAATTAGTAGCCAAGAAGGAGGTGGATAAATTCCTTTTTCAGTTGGAGTTCCCATTCTATTTCCAAATTTTTTTCACAGCGTTTAAAAGGGTGTCAGTGGCCAACTAAACTGCCCATAAAAGTAGCCAGTCCACTGTAGCAGCCATTTACCACCCTTCCTTACCCCAACAGGCAAAATGACACTCAGCAAACAAATGCTCCAGCTCACCCAATGTTTCAGGGCATCCCATACTCACAAGGTGGGTGACAAGCATCCAACAGTCAGATCACCTTTCGCCACATAGAGGTTGATGGCCACCTCAGGATTTCCCAGGGAAGCTTCTTTCTTCTCCTTTCCCATTTCTCTGGTCTCCTGGCTGACTCATTAACTGTGAAAATCTCCTGGGGCCATGAGACCAACGATAGAGACTGATGACTCCAGAATTACATTAAAAGCTTATTAAGAGAACTTAAGAACAGAAGTAGTGTCTTGGACAACAGCAAGAAGGTGGATTTCCACACCCAAAAGGGGATGGGGCTTGTTGTAGTTAACCAAGTGGCACATGCTTGTTAAGTGATGTATACTCTAAAGCAGTAAACAACTCAGTGGGCCCACTTACCTAGCAAGACAATTTATTTCAGGTGATGGGCATTCCCAGGGTGAACTGGAGGTCAGCCTGTTTCATAAGATGGCATTGGTGTTCGTCACATTAAGCACTGGGAATCATTTCACCTAACAACTCTCTACCTGTGAGATAGGGTATGTGGCAGAACAGCTGTAATCGAGAAAAGTTAAAGGAGCTGTCAAGAAGAAAAAGGACCACCCCCCTACTCCCCGCCAGGCAGAGACCAGCTCCACCCAACATGGCAACTAATTTTACCTTTAAACCCTAGCCTCATTAAATACTCATTGCAATACATCAGCATGCTAAACGACGCCCTGATTGGAAAGGGAAAGCCCATAAAAGGTCACAAAGTGGTGAACAGGGCTCAGCACTGAGAAGTCTCCACCCCTTTCCCTGGAAAATCCTGAATATTACTGCCCCTTATTGAATGCACTACACCTCAATTAAATTAGCCTCAACAGAAGAAATCCCACTAGGGAGGGGCTGCTCTGTCTGTGGAGTAGCCCATTCTCTGTCTCACTCTAATAAACTCACTTTCACTTCAAACTCTATGCTGGCTGGCATTAGAATTCTTCCCTGTGCAAAGCCAGGAGGTCATGGACCCTTGGGTCCCCGGACGTCCACAATCCATGCATCACTTGGAGTTAGCATCACAACCCACAGTCTAAGGGCTCAGTTCCACAACACTACCCATCCCCCCCACTCTGGATGTCAAACACAAATCTAGGTTGTCACCTGTGCTTCTGACCAACCAGTTCTAAATTAGAGGTTCCTAAAACCTGCTCCTTAGGTTCAATAATTTGACTATGATAGAATCAAGAGTAAGGTACAGTGAAAAGTGTTAAGGAGCCAGAGTCCAGGATTGTGGTGACTAATAGCCAGTGGTAATGGTAAAAGAGCCAGTATCCTTAGAACACTTTCTGTGGGGAAATCTTGACTGTGCTTTGTAGTTCTTGGTTCTTGCTTATTTTCTGAGTCTAATCTAGCCTTTCTGCAGTTTCTGTAAGGTATCTTATATCCTTCCAATAAATCCCTTTTCTACTTAATTGACATACTCTTGGTCTGTTATTTTTAATCAAGAACTCTAAGTCATCTATTTCTAGCCTTAATCTCTGTCACAGTAGAAGTGATTTTGATTAATCAATTCCAGAAGGCTTAAAAGTTAAATGCATGTATGTTAATAAATCAGGTACACTCTTAAAATGCTTGAATAAATATTGCCTCTTTTAAATTTGAAATTGAATCCCATAATGCTACTATTTATGGAAATTAGACATCAGGTCAGTTAAAATAAAAATTGTATCTAGTAATCAATATTTTCCAGAAATTAAGAGATTTTTTTTTTAACAAAGGTAAAAGCTAATAAAAAGTTGTGCCATATCCAGCTAACTAGTTTCTACATAAAATTTTAATAAAGTTTGCAAGAAAATTTAACACCTCAATTATGAACATTATCAGCTTAAAAGAATTTAATAAAAATTTTCATGTCATGACCTCTCACTTCACCTTTCAGTCACATGGTTTTAAAGAACATTCATGCTCTGATGTCCCAAATTTAAACTTTAATCTTTGCTATCTTCCTGGTACCCCAGATTTCTTTATCCAACTGTATACTTAATATATCCACATAGGTGTCTCAAATTTCACACCTCCAAAACTGAACTCCTGATCTTCCACTCCACCCCCTAGCTATGCTGCTTTCCTAAACTTCTCCATCTCTGAAAATGAGAATGTCATACTTCCAGAGCCTCAGGTGAGAAAAAAAAAAAAAGAGTCCTTTTTAACTCCTCTATTTTTCCCATTCCTGACACCAATTCTATTACCAAAACCCAAGGCTCTACCTTCGAAATCTAGAAGCTGGCCCCTTCCCACCTCTCTCACTGCTGCTACACCTTAATCTAAGTCACCATCATTTCTACCTGGAGTGTTACAAGAAATTCCTAACTCATCTCCTCATTTCTTTCCTTGTATCCTTTCAGTACATTCTCAACATGCAACATGGAGTTCATCATTATAAACATAAGACAGATCATATCACTCTTCTCAGAACCTTCCAACATAGCTCATTCACAATGAAAGTTAAAGTCTTTTGTGTGTGTGTGTGGAGTTTTAACATATTTCTTTTTATGGGTTATATATTTAATCACCCATTTGTTAGACTGCCTGGGCTACAAAGGTCAGGATTATCTTGCTGGTGATTACAGGTTTATTGGACAGTAGCCCTGAACAGAAACCTGAGCAGTTACCTAGCAGCCCTGCATGTTCACATTCCCCCACTGCGATCCCAAAAATAAAACACAAAGAGCAGAAATCAGCAGGATTTGGTGATTTCTTTTTATTTTTTTTAACTTATTTTTTTTCTCATTCTTTTTTTAATCTTTTTTTATTTCTTTTATTTATTTATTATTTTTTATTAATTAATTTTTGTTACAGATGTTTCTCCTTTTTCCCCCACTGATTTCCCCCTCCCCCTCCCTCGTGCCCTTTCCCCAGTTTGTTGTCCATGTCCACTGTTCATGCATACATGCATATAAGTTCTGTGGTTTATCTCTCCCCCACCACCCCCCTCTTTAGGGGATTGTCAGTCTGTACCCCACTTCCACGTCTCTGGGACTACCCCATTCCTCAGACGGTTATGTTCATTATATTCCACAAATAACTGAGATCATATGAAACTTGTCTTTCTCTGTTTGGCTTGTTTCACTTAGGATGATACTTTCCAGGTCCCTCCATGTAGTCTCAAAGGATAAGAGATCTTTCTTTCTTACAGCTGCATAGTACTCCATTGTGTATATGTACTACAGCTTTTTTAGCCATTCGTCTACTGATGGACACTTGGGCTGTTTCCAGATCTTAGCTATTGTAAATAGTGCTGCTATAAACATGGGGGTACATATATTCTTTCTGATTGGTGTTTCAGGCTTCTTAGGGTATATTCCCAGAAGTGGGATCACTGGCTCAAATGGCAGTTCAATTTTTAATTTTTTGAGGTAACACCATATTGTTTTCCATAGTGGCTGCACCAGTCTGCATTCCCACCAGCAGTGTACTAGAGTCCCCTTTTCTCCACACCCTCGCCAACACTTGTTGTTTGATGATTTGTTGATGGAGGCCATTCTGACAGGTGTGAGGTGATACCTCATTATTGTTTTAATTTGCATCTCTCTGATGATTAGTGATGATGAGCATTTCTTCATATGTCTCTTAGCCATTTGTATGTCCTGTTTGGAGAGGTGTCCAGTTACTCTGCCCATTTTTTAATTGGGTTCTTTCTCTTCCTTTTGTGGAGTTGTATGAGCACTCTATATATATTGGAAATTAACCCCTTATCAGATATATCATTGGCAATTATGTAGCCTTTCCATTTTGATGATTGTATCTTTCGCTGTGCAGAAGCTTTTGAATTTGATGTAGTCCCATGTGTTCATTTTCTCCTTTGTTTCTATTGCCTTAGGTGATGTATCAGTGAAAATTCTGCTGCGTATGATGTCTGAAATTTTGTTGCCTACAGTTTCTTCTAGGATTTTTATGGATTCATGAGCCACATTTAAGTCTTTTATCCATTTTGAGTTTATTCTTGTGTAGGGTATAAGTTGATGGTCTAGTTTAATATTTTTGCATGTAGCTGTCCAATTTTCTCAGCACCATTTATTAAAGAGGCTATCCTTACTCCACTGTATGCTCTTGCCATCTTTATCAAATATTACTTGAGCATATTGCCTTGGGAAAGCCAAAGTCTTTATAGTGGCTAAAAATCCCTATATAATCTGTTGCTCTACCACAACCAAGGTAATTTACTACTATTATCTCTCAATGAAGAGTGACTGAGTCTGTCACACTGGACTCCTGTTATTCCTAGGATAATCTAGGTATGCTTCTATCTCAAGGCCTTTCTTGAAAATCAAGTGCTCTTCTTGCAAATAGCCATGTGACTCAGTCTCTCCACTCCAAGTCCTTACTCAAATATTTTCTTAGACAGGACTGGACTACTTTATTTAAAATAGCAGCCTTGCCCTGGCCCATTTGGCTCAGCAGTTAGAGCATCAGCCTGTAGACCAAGGAGTCTCAGGTTCAATTCTGGTCAAGGACATGTACTCTGGTTGCGGTTCGGTCCCTGGACTGGTTGGGGTCACATGGGAGGCAACCAATTGATGTTTCACTCTCTCCCTTCTCACTCTGAAAATAAATGGGAAAATATCCTCAGGTGAGGATTTTAAAAAATAAAATAAAACCATTTGACAAAATCTAGCATCTATTTCTGATAAAAACACTCAGCAATGTGGGAATAGAGGGATCATATCTAGACATAATAAAGGCCATATATGAAAGGCCTACAGCCAATATCATACTCAATGGGTAAAAACTAAAAGCATTTCCCTTAAGAACAGGAACAAGACAGGGATGCCCACTTTTGCCACTTCTTTTAACATAGTACTGGAAGTCTTAGCCACAGCAATCAGACATGAAGAAAAAATAAGAAGGATCCAAATTGGAAAGGAGGAAGTGAAACTGTCATTATTTGCAGATGACATGATATTGTACATAGAAAAAAAACTCCAAAGACTCCATCAAAAATCTACTAGATTTAAAAAATGAATCTGGCAAAGTAGCAGGACACAAAATTAATGTCAAGAAATCGACAGCATTCTTATACACCAATGAGGAACTCACAGAAAGAGAAACTAAAAAAACAATCCCATTTACCATCGCAGCAAAAAAATTAAGATACCTAGGAATAAACTTAACCAAAGAAGTAAATGACCTATTTGCAGAAAACTACAGAACATTGAAAAAAGAAATAGAGGAAGATATAAAAAAAGTGGAAGCACATACCTTGTTTATGGATTGGAAGAATTAACATCATTAAAATGTCCATACTACCAAAAACAATCTATAGATTCAATGCAATCCCCATCAAAATACCAATGACATACTTCACAGAACTAGAACAAAGAGTTCAAAAGTTCATATGGAACCAAAAAAGACCCCGAATAGCCACAGCAATCTTGAAAAAGAATAACAAAGTAGGTGGGATATCAGGTTATACTACAAAGCTACTGTAATCAAAACAGCCTGGCACTGGCACAAGAACAGGCATATAGACCAGTGGAACAGAACAGAGAACCCAGAAATGAACCCAAGACATTATGCTCAATTAATATTTGACAAAGGAGGCAAGAGCATACAATGGAGTAAAGACAGCCTCTTTAATAAATGGTGTTGGGAAAATTGGACAGCTACATGCAAAAAAAATGAAACTAGACCATCAACTTACACCTTACTCAAGAATAAACTCAAAATGAATAAAAGACTTAAATGTGACCTGTGAATCCATAAAAATTCTAGAAGAAAATGTAGGCAACAAAATTTCAGACATCATACGCAGCAGAATTTTCACTGATACATCACCTAAGGCAACAGAAACAAAGCAGAAAATGAACACATGGGACTACATCAAACTAAAAAGCTTCTGCACAGTGAAAGAAACAACCATCAAAATGGAAAGGCAACCCACTGTATGGGAGAACATCATTGCCAATGATACATCAGATAAGTGGTTAATTTCCAAAATATATAGTGTACTCACACAATTCAACAAAAGGAAGACAAAGAACCCAATTAAAAAATGGGCAGAGGAGCTGAATACACACCTCTCCAAATAGGACATACAAATGGCCAAGAGACATATGAAGAAATGCTCAACATCACTAATCATCAGAGAGATGCAAATTAAAACAATAATGAGGTATCACCTCACACCTGTCAGAATGGCCTCCATCAACAAATCATCAAACAACAAGTGTTGGCGAGGGTGTGGAGAAAAGGGGACTCTAGTACACTGCTGGTGGGAATGCAGACTGGTGCTGCCACTATGGAAAGCAATATGGTGTTACCTCAAAAATTAAAAATTGAACTTCCATTTGACCCAGTGATCCCGCTTCTAGGAATATACCCTAAGAAACCTGAAACACTGATCAGAAAGAATATATGTACATCCATGTTCATAGCAGCACTATTTACAATAGCTAAGATCTGGAAATAGCCCAAGTGTTCATCAGTAGACGAATGGATAAAAAAGCAGTGGTACATATACACAATGGAGTACCATGCAGCTGTAAAAAAAAGGAAGATCTCTTATCCTCTTATCCTTATCCTTTGAATACTTTCCTTTGGAAAGTATTATCCTAAGTGAAACAAGCCAAGCAGAAAAAGACAAACACCACATGATCTCACTTATTTGTGGAATATAATGAACATAACAGTCTGAGGAATAGGGTAGACCCAGAGACTTGGAAGTAGGGTACAGACGGACAACCCTCAAAAGAGGGGGTGGTGGGGATAGGGAAGAGATAAACCACAGAACTTATATGCATGTATGCATAACAAATGGACATGGACAACAAAGCCGGGGATGGGGTGGGTGGATGAGGAGGAGGGTGTAAAAAAGGAGAAACATCTGTAACAAAAATAAAATTAAAAAAATAAATAAATAAAAAATAAAATAAAATAGCAGCCTTTCTCCCCCTCCATGGCACTGTCTATTCTTCTCCCCACCCCATACTATATGTTTATATATTGCTGACATCCACCACTTAACTTGAATTCCATGAGAGCAGGATTATCTGTATTCTTCACTGATACATACATCTATATCAGTTTTTGACACATCATAGGTGCTTCATTAATATCCGTTCAGTTAAATAAATTAATGAAAAGCTTAAGTAGATACATCATAAATAATAATTGTATCAGTATGAATATATTTTTAAGTGGTAGTTTTAAATTTCTCTAAACAGCTAGGATGCAATGAAAAATTCTAAGGGAAAAGTTCAACTATGTAAAAGAAAAAAGGTATCTGAGAAATCTACATTGCATACAAAAAGCTAAGTCATATTATTATAAATAGAGATTTATATTTTTATTCTGTTAAATTTTCATTGTATTGCAAATATCATAAATTTCTTTCTTATTATCGGTAGTAACCGCAGAAAGGAGCAGGACATGTAAACAAGTAAAATGTGCATGTTTTTAATAGGTCTAGCGATTTTTAATGATGCTGTTTTTATTGCTGCATATACCAGCAAACTTCAAGAAATTGCCTGGCAAAGCAGTAGCATAACTAACCTAATGTACTTTTCTGACCTCATAAATCACATTCTTCAATGCCCTGAGTTCTTGGCACAAAGACCCTAATAACAAATGCAAAATTCCCACTGTACTGACAATAAAATATTCCTAACAGGAACCCTTTTTAAGTGAATATTTTTTTCAACACAGTACTTTCCAATTAAAAATCTGATTCAGATTTTTAAGACTAAGCAACAACAACAACAAAAAAATGTTATGGCCAAAATTTTAAGATTGACCATTTACTACTGTAAATTAGTTTTTCCCTCATTCATCAAATTATATTAACTTCTATTATATTCCATAAACTCTACTAAGCGTTAGGATTAGAGGAGTCAACTAGGCAACCAAGTCTCTGCCCTCAAGATTACACTATAGTTGGGAGGGGTGGTTGTTAAGCACAATAAAGAAAAATGAAATACAGTAAGGGGGGCTGGGAGAGTAATGGGAGAAGGGTGGCTATTTTAGACAGGATGGGAAGAAAGGCCTGAAAAGATGGTAATTAAATGGGCACTTGAAGGAATGAAAAAGCAGGCAAACACCTGCAGGCAGAGGAAACAGTGAATACAAATAAATGCTGTCAAGTAGAAAGCTTGTTAAGGAAAGTTCAAGGCCAACAGGATTGGAGGGGAATTGGCAGTGCTGAGAATGTTAGAAGAGGTGGGAGAAGTGATCAGGAGTCAGATTATGTAAGGCCTTACACTCAGGACAAGGGCTTTGAATTTTGTTTGTATAGTGACAGGAAGCCAATGGAGTTTTTTTTAAATACATAGTAAGATAAATTACCTTTTGATTCAAAAAGTCACTCTGAATGCTGTACAGAGAATAAACTGGGGCAAGAGTGAAAACAAAGGGTTATCAGTTAGGAAGCTATTGCAGTAGACCAGATAAAAGACTATGATGACTGACCCCAGGATGACATGATGTAGATGGTAAGAAGTGGTAGGATTCTGAACATAATTAGAAAACTGGCAACAGGACTTGCAATGGATTGGATTAGGATGTGAAAGAAAGAGAAGAATCAATGATGACTTCTGGCCTGAGCAACTGGGTAAATGATTACAGCATTTACTGAGATGGTGAAGACTAAGAGAGGAACAAGGGGGTTGGGGACGGGGTGGGACAGAGGATCAAAGCTCCAGTCCATGCTAAGTTTTGAAATGCTTGATAGATATCCAAGTGAAAGATACTACATAAACAATGGGATATATAAGAGAGAAGTCAAGCATGAGTTTAGGAGTCATCAGCCTGTAGATAATATTTTAAACCATGGGATTAAATGAGCCTATCGATGTAGTAAGTACAGATATAAAAAGAGAGAGAGAGAGAGGCCTGAGGACTTAGCCTTGGGTACTTCAACATTTAAGTCAGAAAAGAAAGTAGTAAAAGAAGTTAGAATAGACTATGTCAAATGTTGCTGAGAATAAGATAAATCTAGAATTAACCAATAAAATTGGCAACATGGCAGTTTCTATAACTATTTTGGGTTCCTGGGAGTGGGGGGCTTCTCATACAACACCAAGCAATTCCTGGACACCAACGGCGTGTTGGAGAATCCAATTCAGTTCTTACACTATCTACCAGGAGATGGTGTCAGAATCCACAGGTTGAGGCTCACTCTTAAAACACTTTATACCACCCCCCCAACTTAGAGGCTAATAGCAAGCCCAGATTGCTGTCTGTGCTTCTGACCAACTAGCTACAAATTGGAGGTTCCAACGCCCCTCTCCAACTCAAGATGCCAGTTTCAAGTCCAGATATTACCTGTACTTCAGGCTACAAATTAGAGGATGGAGAAGACAAGAGCCTAATTTGTAGTAGCTTCAAGGGGAAATGGGCCCGACCCATGTGGCTCAGTGGTTGAGCGGCAACCCATGCACCAAGAGGTCACCCGTTCGATTCCCACACATGTCCAGGTTGTGGGCCAAATCCCTAGTTGAGGGCATGCAGGAGGCGGCCAATGGATGTTCTCTCTCATCGATGTTTCTTTCTCTCTCTCTCCCTCTCCCTTCCTCTCTCTCTAAAGTCAATAAAGAAAAAAAAATTTTTTAAGAGAAAATGGGAGAAGAAGGAGTATAAACTGGGAGCATAAACAACTCTTGTGACCATTTTTTGCTCTACAGAGAATGAGAGAAATGGAAGAGGTGCCACATAATAGGAACTGTGGCCTCATGTAGAAGAACACAGTCACTGCTAAATCATGGCCCAGAAGGGAGGGGGCCAGAAGAATAAATATCCCAACCTCTTTGCTCCCCTTCTTCTAATTTGTTAATACCTTCTGTGGACGAAAAGGGGCCAGATGCTAACCTGACAAGCTTAGGGAAGGCCTGTGTGGTGGCCTTACAAACTCAAAGACCTAAAGTAAACACAAAAGACGGTCTAAAATTTTTTTTAAATATATTTTTATTGATTTTTTTAGAGAGAGAAGAAGGGAGAGAGAGATAAAAACATCAAAGTGAGAGAGAAACATCGACCGGCTGCCTCCTGCACACCCCCTACTGGGGATCGAGTCTCCAACCTGGCATGTGCCATGACCAGGAATCAAACCGGGACCTCCCAGTCCATGGGACCATGCTCAATCCACTAAGCCACACCAGGTGGGCTAAAATTAAAACTTTTTAACTGAAAGCAGTTTATGGCAGGTAATCATGTCCTAGGTTGGCATTTGACCTGACAAAGGTCAATCTTTACCTTAACTGGGCCTGTCTATTGTCTTTTTACAACTACAATAACATCTTTGGAATGTCAAAGTAGTTTTCCTTTTCCGGACCCCTCAAAGCACAGGCAACACCCTTCCGAGAACACAAATCCCCTCTTTGTTGTTGAGTTAACTGTTGAGTGCTATCCTGTACCCACCTATGTAAAAGATGTATGTATCTATCATTTGACTTTTCATCTAAACCCAAAGGTTTCCCCACTTTGCTTTCTCCCACCTCCCTAATCTATCACCAATGGATTTCATGTAACTCACTTGCGCCTTCTCTTTTGATTGTAATGTATAAAATACATTAAAACTGCCATTCTCTGGAGCATTCTCAATCTGTTGAGATTTTGCTTCTCGGCAATCATCAACAGTTTGGCTCAAATAAACTCACTAAATTCTCTATAAGTTTGAATGTTTCTTACATGACTTCCATTGGCCAACTCAGACAAAAGCCAGAAGTCAAGGCAAGACAAAGTGAAGGCAGATGACAGATGAAGAGAATAGATTTTAAAGATGATAATAATAACAAACATTGAGTTTATGCTAGGCACTGTTTGAAATGCAATATATATAGTAACTTATTTACCCTCACAACAACCCTACAAGATAGGTACTTATATTATCATCCCCATTTTACAGACAGGAAAATTGGGACACAGAGTGATTATAAAACTCGTCCAGAGTCACACAAGTAGTAAGTAGCAGGGGAACCTAGATCAAACCCAGGCAATCTGGCTCCAGGGTTCATACTCTTAAGCCTTACTCTGAATTGTTTCTTTAAGAGATGTTTGTGTGTTAATAGGAATAATTGAACATGAAGGTAAATTAACTGCAAAGAGAAAAAGAATAATTATAGCATATTCTTTGAGTACATGAGAAAGTATCAGGATACAGCCTGTCATGGATCTTCTACATTCGCCCTTCCAGATCATCCTTCTCCACGTATCCACCCTGCTTTATGCCCTGAGAAGACTAAGTCACCTCAGTAGACTGCATCCCCCTGTTCCCTTGTCCTCTGGCTTCCAATTTGGGTCCACTATTGGGGAGCATCAGCAGAAGGTCAGGGAAGGGAGGAAAGGGGTGTTGGAATGTTTATTCCCCTAGCTCTCCCTTTCTGGCCCATGGTTTGGCAGTGGCTGCGTTCCTCTTCTTAAAGCCATAACTTCGTCAGGCAGTCCTTCCCATGGTTACAGCTCTCCCCCTCGGTGTTACAGTAACAGCTCCCTCTCCCTGCTCCTTCAGAATTATCACTGTTCTTAGTCCCCAAGTGCTTTCCTCCCTGATTAGTCCATTAAACTGTCTTTGAGAAGGCTTTCTCTTACTTTCCAGGACCCTGACTTGATACTCTATTCAAGAAGAGGATTTGACCATAGATAAGAGGAGAGACAGTTTATCCACTTAAAATAAAAGAGAAGCAGAGTATATGGATACAGATGTAGGTAGGTTGGTAGATTAAGTGGTGAAAAGATGAGAAAATTCTCTTTTGATTGTTTTTATTGCCTCGATAAAATAAGAAGAAAGGTCATCAGTTAATGTTGAAGAAGGTGAGGTATATTGAATTACAGAAGAGAGAGGTATGAAATGTTCCCTCTGAGAACAAGACAGTGAGTTGCCCAAGGAAATATAACCGGCTTTTTGGTCATAAGTTTCAAGTAAAACCAGTTAACAAGGTTGTGTGTGTTTCTCCAGCTATATTTGGCTGTATTGGTGCAGGCATGGAATAGAGAGTTTAACGGTTGTTTTTTGCCAGCAGATGGAGGGAACAACAATGAAATTGCAGATGTATGCAAATGAGTAATTAGAGTGATGAATCATGTATTCTAAGCTGGGTAAAAAGGGACACGAAGACTTTTATGGTAGCTAACAGATCACAAAAATGTATAGGCTGCTGGGTCAGCAGTGCTTGTGGGATCAGGGAATGGTTGACATGGGAAATATGGAAATTAACTGGATCAATAGAAGGCAATGAGTGGTAAGAGAGTTGAGATTTTAGAGGGGTATGGTCATTAATAATGATAAGATATAGAGCAAAATATGAGTAGGTTCATGAGATGTGATAAAGGAAGAGATTATTGCTAGAAAATGAATCAAGAAATTGATCGAAGAAATACATTGTCCACAAACAAAGCCAAAAAAATGACAGTAATTCACATTTGAAAGTATATAATTATCATGTAGACTATTACTCTCCCTTTTCCTATAACTTCTGTTCAATATGTAGAGTCAGCCTTCCTCTCCTTGACCACCCATGTTTATAGAAAGTAATTGCCCAGCTCTTCACAGCTTCCATATCTCAGGTAGAAACACTCAAACTCGGAAAATGGAATTGTCCTGCACCCAAATGTGTTCAGTATTGCAGAGAGCCCTGTTAAATATGTCAAGTTTTCCATATTTCAGGAAGCTCCATTTCTAGAAAAGAAATTAGACTTGTATAAGAAAACTGGCAAAAACAATGTGAACATGTATCCTAAAAAAAACTAAATGTAGTCCTGTATCTAAAATAAACAGGTTTTAATAATAATATTAATTATCTCAATTAATGATATCTTAACCTCACCTTTATAATTATTGTCCTATTTTGTTCAATTCAAGAGCTCTTGTTGAACTCTTACAGCTACTATTTCTAAAGCACAACGCATATTTCTGAAGTAATTGTTTATTTTCAAATGGCTTAAAGAGTTATTTAATATTCAGTATAATTTGTATCTGTGAGTTTAAAAATACTTTAAACTTTTAGGAATTCACAATTAAGACATTTTGTAAGAACTGGCATGCCCACTGGAATTGTGTGGCTCTGGGTACATTTTGTGACTCATTTGCATACATATAGTCCTGCAAAGAAAATTCTAATCTTATGGTTTCATAAATGTTTACTATTTTGATAGCAACCTGGAAACTGAATGTAAGGTAGAACCCAGGGACTCAGAAACTGGAAATCAGGGAAATCTAGTCTACTTGGTATATCTGTGGGCTATTATTGGTATGTTTGCAATCCCTAACATAGTCTAAGAAGTTCCATAGCTTCTGAGCAACAAATAAAGTTGAGGAGAAATATTTTCTTAGGCAACTCATGTAAACAGACTAAGGTATACCAATGCCCCTCATTCTCTCCCACTTCTATCTTTTACCAGGAGCCAGAGCTAAAAGAATGAGGGAAGCCTTTTCTATATTTGCACTTCCTTTTCCACTGGTCCTTCTTGTGGTTAATTCTTTTCACACTCAATATCACATTTGAAAGGAGTATGAAGAGGTAAGAATCAACACTGAGATCTATGCTTCAGAACAGTGGGCTCACACATACAACTTACACCACACCATGGACATGCGAACAAAATACCTAGCTCCTTCCTGGGTCTGTGCTTTGGTCAGCTGCTTCAGAAGCCCTCAAGCCCTGGTTAATCGTGGTCACCCAATCCAGCTTAAAGTGTGGTGTGATTCAATGATTTAAACAGTCTCTCTCAGCTAAAACTGCTCATTCATATAGCTTCCCCCTACCTCTCCTGCTTATCTCTCTCCCTAAAATAATGCCCAGTTGTATGGGAGTAGACAACAGAGGGTGGGTAATATGCTTTACCCACCATCACAGTATTGGGGGTAGAAACATGTTGGGTTTATTGGATCTCCATGCTGTCCTTTGATTCCTCTGGTCCTTGATCAATGTCCCTGTCCATCTGGTCACTGGACAGACTGCTGGCCTCTGATGCAGAAGTCGATTTGATGGGAACTGGTGTCCTTTCTTTTGGCTCTGGCACAGCCCCCAGATGCTCAGCCTGGCGGATAACACTCACCTGGGGCTCTGGAGATACTACACTATATTCCGACATTCCTTCCTGAGATCACGTTCTAATCCCTGTTGAGCAAAGACATTGACCAGAAGTTCCCTGAGACTGCTTCCTCAATGCCAGCAACTGCCTGCCTTCAGACTTCTCCTTACATAGTAAAATAAAACACTGCTTGCATACGCTTTCTGCTCCTGTAAATAAGTACACGTCTAACTACAAAAGAATCGGAAAGAGTACCAGGCATGCAGCAACACTCACTTATTCATCTATTTATTTAACAAATATTTATTTGGTGGCTATTAAATACTAGACACTAAACTAATACAAAACACACAGCAATGAATAAAACAGGCAAAATCACTGCTCTTATGAAATTTACATTCTAGTGGAGAGAGAGTCATGCAACACACACACACAAACAAAACATAGTGCAACAAACACTGACAAAATAAAACAGGTAGTGTGACAGATGTGACTTAGGAGTGGGATGTAGGTGGGCAGTGAGGTGGAAAGACACTTGAAGAGGCACTGAGACCTAATTGATGTGAGAAGCCAATAATGCAAATATCTGGGTAGAAAGGTACTCAGAACAAACAAACAAAAAGCAAGTGAAAATGTCCTGGGCAGCATTTCAGAACAAGAGAGCAGGCCAATGTGGCTGGATTATAGTGAGAAGAGTGGGAAGAAATGAAATGGGAGGTAGGTGGAAGCGATGGGGAACATTACAGGTGAGACATCTGGATTTGATTCCAAGGATAATAGGTAATTACTAGAAGGTTTCTATTAATATGTACACTCTAAACAAACATAATACAATAATATGAATTTGGTCAGTTCAAGTCATTTTTATGATTTTACTGTTTAATCCACATAACTATTTATTTCAAAGTACGTATTACAATTGCATTTATTTTCTTTATTAATTTTAGAGAGAAAGGAAGGAAGAGAGAGAGAGAGAGAGAGAGAGAAACATTGATGAGAGAGAACATCAATTGGCTACCTCCTGCATGCCCCCCCACCGGGGATTTGGCCACAACCTGGGCATGTGCCCTGACTGGGAATCAAACTGGCCACCTCTTGGTGCATAAGTTGATGCTCAACCAGTGAGCCACACTGGCTGGACTGCATTTATTTTTTAATGGTTGTCTCTCTTAGTAGACCATGAGCTCCATGAAAATAGGGATCTCTTGTCACTAAATCCCCAGAGCCTAACACAGTGTCTCATAGATAGTGGGCGTTCAAAACAAATTTTGGCCCTGGCCTGTGTGGCTCAGTTGGTTGGGTGTTGTCCTATGCACCAAAAATTTGCCAGTTCAACTCCCAGTCAGGGCACGTGCCCCGGTTATAGGCTCGATCCCTGGAAGGAAGTGTGCAGGACGGAGCTCGATCAATGTTTTGCTCTCACATCAATGTTTCTCCCTCCTGCTCTCCCCCTCTCCCTTCCTCTCTCTCTAAAACTCAATTTTTGAAAAATCTCTAAAAATATATTTTGTCAAACAAAAAAAAAAAATTAGTGATGAAATGACTATTCCATAGTAGACACTGTGCCCCATACTGAATTAGAAACAGTCCCTGTATTCAAGGTGCTCACAGTCTACTGAAAGAGACCAACATGTAATCAATTACTAATAATATAACATTAGTGCTACACCAGAAATATGCACAAATACTATGGGAACACAATGGAGAAAATGACTAATTCCACTTAAAGGTATGAATGACGTTCTTAACCAAAAAAATAATAAATATTCATTTCCTTGGGATGAATGTTTATACTAAGAATATTTACATCATGTCCTATTAATTTTATTAGTTCTACAGCTCAATAAAACATACATTCTCTTGACAAAAAAAAAAAATAACATATTATTACTATAATATTTCAACATATCTTGAGTTTATTTCTAAAATCTTTTAGAGTCTTCTCTATATTTGTATTATGTATAGCAAATTGCTACACCTGAAAGTTAAACTCAAGGCTAAACTATTTGTAATTCCATCACTATGCCAGCCATAGGAAAACCTCGATGGGGAACCTAGTGTACTCTGCTTTTTTGCCAGCTACCATATACAGGGGCGGGCAAAAGTAGATTCACAGCTGTTCATATGGAAAATAATGCAATAATTAGTAATTAATATAAGAATAAATTCTATGTTTCACATACTCACAACTCTAAACCTACTGTTACAAACCCCTGTATTAGTGATAGTGATCACTACCAAATTTTCATTTATTATGTACTTAGCAGAAATCACCAGATCCTTTCCTGCTCTCAGCAAACCTTTGGGGTTTCATTATTTTACTCTTTACAGAGGCCTCCTAAGCCATCAAAATAAATTAATTTTTCCTGTTTCAGGAATAGCACAAATAAAAGCATCCTCCATTTAAAAACAACCATCTTTATACAAAAAGTACATAAATTTAGTTAAATGGTGCCATCTGGTGACATAAATCCTACAGCAAATACACAAAGTCCGGAGCCAAGAATGGCAATTCATCCTCTTGGTGTCATCCAATCTAAACTGTCAAATTTAAACTGGAGAAATACTGGATCCCTCCTGACATGAAAAATACAACTAGTCACACTCAGCATGTGAGTTTAACATCGGAAATAATAAGGATTATTCGGGTCACATTTTATGCTTACCATTCTTGTCTCTCAAGTTTACCTTCAAACTTAAAGTCTTCGGAAAAGATTTAAGAATAACAATGCCTAATCCAAGTCCTAGAAGACATTTTAAAAGCATAAATATCAAAATCATCTTGAACCCCTATTGAAGTCAAATCCATTTCTTCACTTTCTTTCTGACCTCTATGAATCTGTATAATTTCCCCACCTCAAATACCACTTCCCTAAGAAAACTTTCCCGATTCCACTGCTAAGGTTAAGCATCTCGCTCATAGCACCCTCTACTTCTTCTTTACCACATTTATCACAATTGTAAATATATGTTATTTATGCAATTTTGTTTCATGCCCATGTTCCCAGTGAATATATCAGAGTGGCTGGCACAGTCTTCAATAAATATCCTTTGGATGGATGGATGGATGGACGGATGGAAGAAAGGGTGAATGGGTGGATGGATGGATGGGATGGACAAATGGACAGATGGGGAAAATGTCCTCCTCTATCCTCTCTTACCCAAATCTTATCAGTTACAAGACCCAGCTCAATTTCACATTTTACAATGTACAATGCACACCAATGTACATTGATCCCTGCTTCTCTGAAAGCCTACAGCATTATGGTCTAGTCCCCAGAGTTTAGTCTTTAATTATTTTCTGTCTTGTACTTGTTTATATGTATGTAAATATTACCTTCCCAAATGACCTTAATCTCCTTAAGGATAAGGATTTTGTCTTTAATAACATTCATCTTCATAGATCCATATAAATAGGTAAATACTTCATAAATACTTTATTATTATTCAGTTGCAATAATTAGAACATCAGAGCTCTTTTTACTTAGATGAGTATTGTAAATAAATAAGTAGGACCATACTAGACCTTAGTATTTTAAAACTTAACATTCACCAAGACTTCTCTGAAGGTCCATGACACAGAGTAATTATTTGTTTCACTAAGTACATGCTTCAAGCCTGTAAGTGGCAGCAAGCACTTACCTAAGTGAGTAAGCCTCATACAATGTAGCACCACAGGTAGAAACTACCATTAGGTAATCAAAGGGGAAAAAATCACTTAAATATTTCAGATAATTTTTAAAATTAGATTTCATAATGATATCCATTAATTTATGGATTCTCAACATACTCAAGATTTATCCCAGAATGATCATGGCTCTTTATACTTATTAAAGATCAAATCAGATTTTTATAAACCCAAGAATAAAAAATGACATTGTCGTATTTTTCCAAGTTTATTAATAATATTCAACTACTATATTACTTTCTTTGAGTGACCAAATATCTGACCACTAGAATACATGTTCTCAAATTTCAGCATGCCTCAGAATCACCTCGAAGGCTTATTAAAACACTATTTGCTGATCCCCACTTCCAGAGCTTCTGATTCAGTGTGTCTGGGGTGAGGCCCAAGAATTTGCCATGTTAACCACGCTCACAGGTGATGCCACTGAAACCACTCCGGGAACCACACTTTGAGAACCTCTTCTTGGAGAGCTAGAGCCAAGTTGTTCCAAATCCACGTATCTGTGCAGGACTTCACTGTCATCTACACCAAATCCTTCGACTTTCTTAGGATCAGGTGGCAAAAATTACACATTATGGTGAATAATTCAGACCAAAATAGCCATGATATTTTCAAACAGATGTTATTTTGAAACAAAAATATTATATTAGAATTACTATATTGGGAAAATGTGTAGTGGTTTTATTTTATTCAAACTAAAATGTGACTAAAAAAACTCTTATACAGATTGATTTGGTAGCACTTGTCACCATTATATTTAAATTATTAACTAATTGCATACCAAATGTCTTTTTTTTTTTTTTTTTTTTTGGTACATGCTCCTAATGGGAACCAAACCTGAGACTCTCTGGTCCTCAGGCCGACGCTCCAACCGCTGAGCCAAACCGGCCAGGGAATGCATACCAAATGCCTTATCCCCCAAACTTGATTGCTTTCATTTACCCATAAGGGTGAGGACTCTCCTCTCCTCTCCTCTCCAGTTTACTATTGTACTCTATTGCCTACCACAATGTCTGATACATAACAGGTCTTTTAAAAATAATTCTTGAGTAAATTAATGAACAAAATTCACTCACAACCTATTATTATTAAAGGTCCACATGCTGGTGGTACAAAGGTTAATCAGATATAACTTCAACTCACAAGCTACTCACAGTCTATTGAGGAGGGGCAGAAATATAGTCAATGTATCATAAAGCAATACAGTAAGTGTTTTATAGTAATATGAACAAAATGCAGAGAGACATAATGAAAAGGCTGCTTAAAGCTCCTAGCAAGTAGGGACATGGTAGAAGTCTTCCACAAGGAGGTGATAAATCCCAATATGTGGCATATCTAATGTCCCGTCCACATTGCTAGTAATCTCAAGTGTCCACAGGGTTCCATGTTAACCTCTGCAGAAATAAAACAGATTCTACTTAACACAATATGCAAGTCTCCATAAAGCAGGATAGTACTTTTCTAAGATGTTGCTATTGGCAGGGTTTTAAGAAAAGAATCACTTTTCTGTCCAAATCTTTCCAAAATACATTCCCCATCAAATACTATTCAGTGAAAGTTGAAATTTCAATGTATCTGGAAGAGAAGTATAAAAATAATTTTAAAAACATTTCATCTTGCTCCTTCAGCACCTAAATGAAAAATAAACAATCTGAGTGCCTTGAAAATCAAAATGTTTCAGCAATATTAAACAAAGGAAATCTAAATGAATTTGTAAAATATTATGGAATTTCAATTCATTTCTATCCAAATTCTGTAAGTGTTCACAATGCAATTATCCTGGAATGGTAATTATCCATTGGACGAAACTTTTTCCTTAGTATTACCACAAGATGTCACCCTAAGCCTAACATCTAAATATGCAGCTTCTGGCACATCACTGTTTTAGGCATTTTTCTTTTTTTGTACATTAGTAATGTATAAATGACCAACTAATGACTAACTTTTAAGGGTTTAAAGTATCTTTTTCCACTGTCAATTATTAGTAAATGGAAATTAAAAAAAAAAAAAAAAAAAAAGCAGGGACTCTAGAAACAAATGGGAAGAAGGTCAAACAGTTCATCATTCCCCAGGCTTAGCACATAATTCAGCTATTTATCATAAGGGCAATGTTATCTTACCACTGGATTTCACTTTCTTCTTTTACCTTATTTATTTTAAAGAATTTTCCAGCCCTGGCTGGTTTGGCTCAGTGGTTACAGCGTCGGCCTGCAGACCAGAGAGTCCTGGGTTCGGTTCCCGCTAAGGGCATGTACCTCGGTTGCGGTTTGTCCCCAGCCTTGGTTGGGGTCATGTGGGTGGCAGCCACTCGATGTGTCTCTCTCATGTCGATGTTTCTCTCTCTCTCTTCCCCCCCTCTCTTTCTCCAGCTCTATCTGAAGATAAATGTAAAAATGTCCTCTGGTGAGGATAAAAAAAAAAAGAATTTTCTAGAATAAGCATATATTACTTTCATAATCAGATAAAATTATACTTTAAAAATGCAAATAAGCCCTGGCTGGTTTGGCTCAGCGATAGAACATCAGCCCACATACCAGTGAGTCGCAGGTTCGATTCCAGCCAAGGGCATATAACTTGGTTGCAGTTTGTCCCCAACCCTGGTCAGGGTCATGCAGGAGGCAACCAGTTGATGTGTCCCTCCCACGTCAATGTTTCTCTCTCTTTCCCTTTCTCTCCCTCTCTCCCACTCTCACTCAGTCTGAATATAAATAGTAAAATATCCTTCGGTGAGGATTAAAAGTATAAAAATAAAAAGCAATACCTTTGTTATCACCTTCTACCTATTATCAGACAACCCATTTATAAAATGCTTTTATGTACTATAATAATAGTCAAAGCTATATAAACACAATTTTGTCCTCAAATATTATACTATCTAAGACATACTGCTTTTTTAAAAAAAAAATTTTCTTTATTGATTTTAGAGAGAGAGGAAGGGAGAGGGAGAGAGAAATAGAAACATTGATGAGACAGAACATCGACGCTGCCTCCTGCATGCCCCCCACTGGGGATCTGACCCACAACCTAGGCACGTGCCCTGACTGGGAATTGATCTGGTAACCTCTTGATGCATGGGCTGACACTCAACCACTGAGTGACGCTGGCCAGGTGACATACTAGCTTTAAAAAAAAAAAAAAAAAATTTTAAGCATATGATGAAGGACCACAAAAGAAGGATAGTATTCATTTTCAAAGTGATATTTTTCATCTGTAGAGAAGCTTGGTTTCCTGGTCACATGTAAGAGTTAGAGGACATTAACAGCATTTCACTTTACTATTCATCTGTGTTGGGTTTTATGTATCATGATTCTCTTCTATTTCTTCCATTAATTGAGATTCATGCAAGATATTATTTCAGTGTACTGGCCATCTAAGTATCAGAACAATGGGTGAAGCCACGATTTTCAATTACTTGTAACAAGAACAACAAAAGTCGGGAAAGGAGTTGATTCAAACAGAAAGCAAGTTGTAGACCATAAACAATGCTCTATTTATCAATGGTTCCCTATGTATCCTTTTATAAAGCTTTAATCCCCTTTAGGATGCACAGAGCTACCTGGTTTTTCTTCTTTTGTGTCCTTATAGAGGATACAGAGTCAGACCACTCAAACATTCAATGGCAATAAATTTGTAATCAGGATTTAGCAACCCACATGGAATTGAATAGAAAAATATATTTTGTTGTATAATGTTGCTCCATTTTTTGCAATCTAGTTTATCCCAAAATGACTTTTAAAAACCAGCCAAAGCAAATCTATCCATTCAAAGCGGGACACCAGGATTACTTACATAACAGCTTTTTACAGATTATTGTTGCCTCTCATTTTTTAGAGACATTCAAACTACGCTGTGAGCTTTTTGCCAAGATATTTATCACTCACTCAAAACAATTACAAAACGCAATTCTTTGTCATTTATTTGTCCTTTTATTCCCTACATAATAATGTTGTAATATCAAATGGTTACATTGCCAAAGTATAGTAGAATTACCTAAAGCATCCAACAATACTCTTCCTAAATCAAATTCAAAAGCTGAAAATTCTCAAAAGACATAGCTAATCTTAATTAAACATATCATACAAATCTATTTAAAGATACTGCCACTCAGTTAATGGCCTTTACTAATGACCAACTAGATTAAACTATTATTTTTTAATTGAGTAACTTGTGGCTTAAAAATGTTCTCAACTACTATTCTCTAATGACAGGATTTATTTAAATTCTGCAAGAGTCCATTTAGAGTTGTTTTTATTTAATACCAACTAAGATGATTATAGTTATTTGTGTCATTAATTCTTACCAGCCACAAGAGAATATTTTAAAGAACTTAATCCATAAGCCAAATAATCCTATACAGTTTTTTCTTCTGTTTTTATTCAATAGACTGATTTTCAAATTTTAAAAATGTAATGGTTTTTAAAATTATATTCAGAACAAGTTTTTTTTCTGTAAGTGTAGACATACATAATAAAAATAGATAAAATATTCTCAAGATTAATTATCATAATCCCATTTTTAGATTTGTTTTCAGTAACTACCATACCTTAAAAGGTAATAATAATGTCTAGTAGACTCAGTTATTTTTTTTTTAATGTACTACTTAAGCCCAGTAAAATATAAAGCATAATTAAGTGGGTTTTTTTAATTGTTTCATTAGTTGATTGTTTTTGTTGAGGGGAGGGATTTGTTTATATACTTTGCTATTTTATTTTATAATATGATAAAAAAGAATTAAAAGTTACCTGTATAAATGCAAAAGATATATGTATAAAGTCATAGATAAATAAACCATATCCTTGATTTTCTTCACAATCTTTAATAAGTTAGAGAATAAACATAAGGTTAAACATTATGTAGTTAGATTCATGACAAATCGACAAAAATTCCAAAGCACTGAGGTTTTCATCAATAAACTTCTCAATTTGAACCATAATAAAAGCAAAAAAGAGGGAAAGAACATTAATTTTTAAGAAGAGAGGAAGAGTAGAACTATGATTCTAACTGAGCAGAATGTGCCCCGATATCTTTGTGCCAGGCAATTCTCTCTCCAAAAGGCAACTTCCTTCCCTAGCGTATTCGTCCTCAATTTTCTACAACAAACTGCTCAGGTCTTTTCCTGTGTAAACTTTTCCTTTCTATACAAATCATTTTTCAACATTTATATTTCTTAATAACCTACCCTTTATTTCTACTCTATAATAGTTCTTTTTTCGGCTAACTTTATATAAGAAAAAGAACCCAAACCTTTTCTCCTACTATAAAAGAAAAATTTTTCGGTTTTAAATTTGGTTAACATCAGGTTCTTTGACTAAATTACTCAGACTATTAAGCCTAATGCTTACCATTAAGATAATACATAATTTTTTTTTCTTTACTGATTTTTAGAAAGAGAGGAAGGGAGAGGAGAGAAAGAAATAGAAACATCAATGAGAGAGAACATCTGTTGGCCGCCTCCTGCATGCGCCCCACTGGGGATTTGGCCCACACCCTGGGCATGTGCACTGACTGGGAATCGAACCAGTGACCAATTGGTGCATGGGTCGACGCTCAACTACTGAGCCACACTGGCCAGGCAATACATAATTTTTTAATACATACCTAGCAAAGCTTGGAATAAGCTGCTCCTAAAGATGCCCATCACCTTTTTAACAGCGTTTTTCAACTGCTGCTCCTCCGGTTTCCTTAATTTTTTGCAGTATTCTTCCAGTAATGATAAAGCTCGGTCAGTATCTGAAAAACATGATTTTAAAATTCCATCTTATGGCTTTAGAAAAATAATAAGCTACATTAAACAATTCCATAATTGCGTTCCTAATTTCATAATTCAAACTAATTTAATAAAATAATCATAAATTCCATAAACTACCACATGACATTGAAAATTACACTCAACTCCTAATTTTAAAAACTCACTTTCATTTCTATAGTCCTGTCTTCCAATCTGTAACCATGAAACAACACAAAACAAAGGTCCTGGATGCAATGCCAGCCAGTGAATGTTCACACAGCACTTGTGATTCTCTCGTCAGAAAAAATATCTCAACATGGATAACTTCCTATAAAATAACGCCCAAATTGCATCATTTGGCCTTCAAGACTCCTTCCCATGATCTTTATACAACCTATATTTTCAGCCTTATTTCCCACTATATATTCTACCCTCTTTTATACACATACACAGTGCCCAAGTCACATTGGATTTCTTTCTTTCTTTCTCTCTCTCTCTCTCTCTCTCTCTCTCTCTCTCTCTGTACTGAAATGCATTTTGAGGGAGGGCAAGACTCACCTTAACCAGAGAGCAACTGTTTTTATCACCAGCTTGTGTTTTACAAACTATGTTTAGCCCTGGCCGGTTTGGCTCAGCGGTTAGAGCGTCGGCCTGCGGTCCTGAGAGACCCGGGTTCGGTTCCCGCTAAGGGCGCGTACCTCGGTTGCAGTTTGTCCCCGGCCCTGGTCGGTTGTGCGGGTGGCAGCCACTTGATGTGTTCCTTTCACATCGATGTTTCTCTCTCTCTCTCTCTGTTCCTCTCTCTCCCTCCCACTCTACCTGAACAAAAAAAAAAAAAAAAACTATGTTTAGAAAGCTTCTAAGGAAAATGGCAACAATCGAGGTGACCAGAGTCTTGAATATTGCATTGGTAATTTTTCTAGTTTTATGATTTACATATGTTGTTTGTTTTCTCTCTGTTGGAGGAGCTCCTGTCTGAGGAATTAATATATGTAAACTTTTAATATCCAAAGCACATTTATGAAAATTATTTCTTATGCGTATCATGTGGGGTGAAAGCCAACTGGAATTATCATCAGTTTCCCCCAACTTCATCCTTTGCGCAGACTCTCACCAGGAAGAGCTTTACTTTGCATGAATGTCGCTTCCTTCAACTGTGTCTCTTGGTATCCCTGGCCAGAGAGCCAACTGACCAGAGAGCTCGTCTCATTACCTTATATTTTCAAATCATATCATGAATCTTCATTAAAATTGCCCTGCTTTGAGTTTCATTTTTTTCTTCCAGCTTTACTGAGGTATAATTGACAAATAAAATTGTATGTATTTAAGGTGAACAACATGAAGTTTTAATATACACACATACTGTGAAATGATTATTATAATCATTACCACAAAGACAACTAATTATCTGAATTTTTTTTCTTTATTGATTTTAGAGAGAGATAGAAGCATTAATGAGAGAGAACATCGACTGGCTGCCTCCCGCATGCCCCACACTGGAGATTTGGTCCACCACCTGGGCATGTGCCCTGACCGGGAATCAAACTAGCAACCTCTTAGTGCATGGGTCAACGTTCAACCACTGAACCACACGGGCCAGGCTAATTGTCTGAATTTTAAAAGTCCTCTCTCCCTTCCAATCTAACCCTTTCAGACTAAATACCAATTATAACAACAGTTCATATTTACTGAGTATTTGATTTTATTATCTCTTTCTTGTACCCCTTCCAGCTTTCCTTCCCCATAGCCAATCTCAACTGATGATCTTCTTATTTCATGGAAAATCGGAGGAGAACTTCTACAAGCTCCTGACATAACATCTACTGACTTATCTGTAACTGCACCCCTATATTCTGCCTTCTCTTCTGTTACTATAGATAAAATATTTGTGCTTCTCTCTAAGGCCAACTCCTCTCCTTGAGTACCTAAACCTCTTCTCTCTTGCTTACTCAAGGACATTGCTCTATCATCCATTGTTATCCTTTCCATTCAATCATTCCCATCAGCATACAAACAAACTGTAATATCAGTGATTTTTAAAACTCTCCTTTACCCTTAATTTCTCCCCAACTAACTCTAGTCCCCATTTCTCTGTTCCCCCCTATAGCAAAACTTTCCTTTTATTCTCTCTTGAAACCACTGGACTCAGACTTTTCTGCAATCCCCCTAACATAGCTCTTGTCAAGGTTATCTATCATCTCCCTGTTACTAAATCCAGCGGTCATCTCACTTGACCCACAGGCAGCATCTGATAGTTGCACTTTTGAAACACTTCCTTCACAAGGCTTTCCAAAAACTGCATGCTCAAAAATGTTTAACAATCAATTCTCTGGATTTATAAAAGAAAAACAAAGTATGCATGTATACGTGCATGAGTTTACTATAAATTTTACTGATATAAAAAATGTGTAATATAAAATGTAGAAATGATGAAATATGCAACTTTTTATTATAAATTCCATATAGCCAGTTGATTCTCTAAAATATTTTTGTTGATTTTTACCAAATACTTATAACCATAGCCAATTTAGGGTTGTAACTGAGGAACGAGTAGTTCCAACATGAATGTTGGTTAATTTTTTTCTGTTACATTAATGAGTAAGATGAAAATGAAATGACAAAGATGGCTTAAGTGATAATCCTTCACTCACTCCTTCATCAAATACATGACTTACTTGCTGAATCAGATAATTTCTGAATAATGAACAAATATTTCTTCCATTTCTGTGCTAATCACAATGTAATAGCTAAAGACATAATATGCTTTTAACTCTCACTTCAGTTATTAGCCTTTTCTTTATCACTTTATCCGCAAAACAATAAATCAAGGAGACTTCTGGTCAAGATGGCGGGTAGGTAAACGCGGTATCGTGTCCTCCCACAACCACATCAGAGTTACAACTAAACTATGGAACAACCATCATTCAAAACTGCCTGAAATCGAGCTGAATGGAAGTCCTACAACTACGGAATTAAAGCAGCAGCCACATCCAGACTGGTAGGAGGGGCGGAGGTGGAAGGGCTGGTCCCACACCCACGTGTGGTGGATAAAAATCAGGAGGACACCTCGGCTGGGAAGGTCCTCCCTGAGGACTGAGGGGTCCCCGTCCCACACCAGGCGCCCTGCTCAGGGTTGCAGTGCCAGGAAGAAAAGTCCCCATAACTTCTGGCTGGAAAAACCAGCGGGAACTGAGGCTCAGGGAGGCTGACGCAGCTGGAGCCCCAGGCAGCTCCTTAAAGGGCCCAAGCACAAACCTATCGGACTCACTCCCTCTAAGCTTGGAGGGGAGGCAGCTCGAGAGCACCAGAGACATACAGGGAAGAATTGAGCTGTTTGCATTGGACCGAGGCTGGAGAGGGGGCTTTCTCCTGGACAAACGTGCTGTCAGAGGCTTTTGTTCCTTTGGTGAGCCCTTCCCTGGGGCGGCAGACAGCTGCCATATCTGGGACTCCAGCAACCTGGCTCATAGTGGTTGTCCCGCCCTGGTGATTCCCTGAGGCCCCACCCCTACCAAATTTCAGGCCCACCCAAGCTGTTGCCACTTGCTTTACCATAGGATTGGCCTGTCTTGGATCCTGCTTCAGGTTTTCCTAAATTCTTTCAAACAAGCAGCATCTGGTCTCAACTAGCCCCATACCTCTCGTTAAGTAATACATAGAAACAAACACAGCGAGGCAGCCAAAATGAGGAGACAAAGAAACAGGTCCCAAATCAAAGAATAAAACAAAACCCCAAGGAAAGAACTAAGCAAAATGGAGATAAGCAACCTAACAGATGCTGAGTTCAAAATACTGCTTATAAGGATGCTCAATGAACTTAGTGAGAACCTCAGCAAACTTAGTGAGGGCCTCAAGAGCATAAAAAAGGACCAGTCAGAAATGAAGGAGGCACTAACTGAAATAAAGAATAATTTGCACAGATTCAATAGTAGAGTAAGTAAAGCCAAGAAGCAAACCATCAATTTGGAACATGAGGAAGCAAAAGGTACTCAATCAGAACAACAAAAAGAAGAAAAATCCAAAAAAATGAGGATACCGTAAGGAGCTTCTGGGACAACTTCAAGCATGCCAACATTCGCATCTTGGGGCTGCCAGAAGGAGAAGAGCAAGAACAAGAAATCCAAAACCTGTTTGAAACAATAATGGCAGAAAACTTCCCTAACTTGGTGAAGGAAACAGACATACAAGTCCAGGAAGCACAGAGAGTTCCAAACAAGATGAGCCCCAAGAGGCCCACACCAAGACACATCATCATCAAAATGCTAAAGATTCAAGACAAAGAGAGAATCTTAAAAGCAGCAAGAGAAAAGCAGTTAGTTACCTGCAAGGGAGTTCCCATAAGACTGTCAGCTGATCTCTCAAAAGAAACTTTGCAGGCCAGAAAGGAGTGGCAAGAAATATTCAGAGTGATGAAAAGCAAGAACCTACAACCAAGATTACTCTGTCCTGCAAAGCTGTCATTTAGAATCGATGGCCATATAAAGAGTTTCCCAGACAAGAAAAAGTTAAATGAGTTCCTCACCACCAAACTGTTATTATATGAAATGGTGAAGGGTCTTTTTGAAGAAAAAGATAAAATATGTGAACAAACAAAATGGCAATGAATACATAGCTATCAACAATTGAATCTACAAACAAAATGAACAGGCAGAACAGAAACATTCTCATAGATACAGAGAACATTTTGTTGGTTACCAGATGGGAGGGGGGTTGGGAGAATGGCTGAAAAAGGTGAATGGATTAAGAAGTACAAATTCATTGCTAGACTGACAAACTTCAAAGGGAAGGGGGTTGAGGGGTGGGAAGAAATAAACCAAAGAACTTGTATGCATAACCAATGGACACAGACAACAGTGTGGGGAAAGGTGGGAGGGGGTGGGATTGGGGAAGAGGGGGTCAATGGGGCAAAAATGAGGAACATCTGTAATACATTCAACAATAAAGATTTAAAAAATGGAAAAAAAAAAAAACAATATATCAAGCCCTGATTTGTAGAATTTGCAATTTCCAAGGTGTGAACATTCCCTCTGTGGTCAATTTCAAGCTAACAACATGACATCACTGATTGTGAATTTGGGAAGAGATGCAGAGAAGCACACCATTACATAGGTAGCTGCCACCACACAGATAAACAGATGTACATAAATACTACATGATATTAAAATGTAAAAATAATAACTAGGAGGTTATTGAATATTACTTTTAATATAATTTATTTAACATAAGTTTATGTAATTAAATTTTAAATGTCTGTGTTTGAAAAATTGTTGAAAATGTAACAAAAGGCATCTCGCAAGCTGGTATGAGCCCGTTCCAACACCACTGCTTCCAGGGCAGCACTCCCTGCCAGGCTCCTGCCCTACATCATGGATGCCCCTTCTCAATCACTTGTACTAGTCCTCCTCCGTCCTCAAGCCTCTCAACTTCTGGAGACTTTCCATCCTTACTCCTTGGGTAATCTTATCCAGTATTCTGGCTTCAAATACCATCAGTACTCTCAAGACTCCCAAATTTATATCTATCTAGCTCAGACTTTTCCCCTGAGTTATAGACTGATGTCGAAATGTACATTCAACATTTCCATTTTGATGTCTAATAAGCATCTCAAACTTAACTTGTCAAAACTGAACTTCAGGTTTATTCACCACCCCCAACCTACTTCTCTGGCAATGTTCTCCATCTCTGATCCTTTCAATTGATCAAGCCAGTACCACTGGAATCATCATTCTTCCTCTCTAATTCTCTTCACCTAATCCATCAATAAGTCTTGTTGGCTCTAACATCAAATTATATACAGAATCCTGTCACTTGTCATACCTCCCTGGTTCAGGCCACCATCATCCATCCCCTGCATTATTGCAATAACCTCCTACAAGTCTACATGCCATCACCTTTGCTCTCCTACAGTCATTTCTAAACACAGCAGCCAAAAAGATCAATAAGTGAGATAACATCCCTCCTCAGTTTAAACCCTCCATCTCACTCAGCAAAAACCCACCTCTCTGGTTTCAGCTGTTACACCTCTCGTCTTGCTCAATCTACTCCAACCACAGTGATCTCTGTTTTTTCTCAATTTACCAAGAAATCCCCTACCTGAGGGATATTATTCTATTCTGCCTAAACAGCCTTTCCTCAAATATCCAGAGAGCTTGCTCATTTACATATCTCTGCTCATATGAGAGGCCTTCCCTAATATTCCTATATGATATAGCAAACCTCAATCTTACTCCCTTGAAAGAAGGGAGAATTTCAATAGGCAGTAATACATGGAAAACATTGTGTAATTAGTTCTTTATTACCTAAGAAGGTTAGAAAGATAAAAATGAATATGGATGCATAGGGGGCCCTCTCTAATTTTAAAATAAGACATAATAACAAAAGATGGTGGCATACAGAACTTATATGCATGTATGCATGAACAACGGACATGGACAACAAAGCTGGGGAGAAGGTGGGTAGGGAGGGGGAGGAGGGAATCAGTGGGGGGAAAAGGAGAAACATCTGTAACAAAAATAAATTAATTAATTAAATAAAATTTTAAAAAAGATGGTGGCATAAACATATACTAATACATTTGCATAGAACTGTAATTTTTTATGCTTTCATACTTTACCTGAAATTTTTAACAACTCTTTGAATCAAGGACAAATAATTGAATCCTCATTTTGTCAATAATTAAACAATCAGCAGTTTTCCTAAATGACAGTGTATTACTAACCTCACTTTCTAACCCATTCCTAACCATTAATGTCAGTAATCAACAATATACTAACGATACAATACCTTCCTCGGTACTTATATGTATCTTTGGACTCTAGTGACTCAAGCTTTAGTCTTTTTTTATTTTTTCATTTGTTAGTTTTTAAAATTTTTACTAAGTACTGGGAATCTTTGCTTGCAATTATAAGTTTTAAGTTCTTTTTTTTTTTTTTTTTACTTCTGTAGCATTTTTGCAAGTATTCACTTATTCTGATCTTTTATTCTTATGATCAGCAATTCTAAAAAATGTATTAACAGCACTCCCATAATCACATCCACAAATAAAATTTGCTAGGTAAGGGGACATTTACTAATTCATTCAGCATATATTGAGTATCTACTCAGGGAAGACACTGTATTGATTCAAAAAAGTTAGATGGCCTCTAAACCAGCAGAGCTTATTATGTCTCTCTGTATGAGAAAAATCTGATATGTAAAACAAAATGCTAAAAAAATTTTTTAAGGTCACATATAGTCAATTCTGTCTTAGGAAACTTAGGCTTTTGCATGCAGCATCTAGTGCTGGAATTGTGGCTGCCCTTTATCATTACCTGGGGCCCACTCCATTATCCCCTTTATCTCTCTCTACTTAAATTCACATTTCTAATTAATAAAAGCTTGAGGCTCTGGGTAATCTAAAACTAGATACTTATGCAATAATAATATATTAAGCAAAAAAGATAGATAGATAGATAGATAGATAGATAGATAGATAGATAGATAGATAGATAGACAAGATGACAGGATCCTGTTGTACAAGGCAAAAATCCCTACCCAGATGTTGACACTTGACAAGTTATATAACGTGGAAAGTTCAATAATTATCCAAGTATGTCAAGACTAGTATTTTAATTGATGTTCAAATCACCAGGTACAAGTGCAGAATTTTTCACCTGAATTGTCAATATAATGGCCTCAATTCTCCTCTTTTCTTTATTAAAGGAAATCTATCTTCAGATGACTCCTGAATCTACTGAAAGAAAGAAACTAAAGTGGCATTACCTGAAGGCAGGCACAGGAGAAAATGGGAAGGGGGATCATTTTTTAAAACAAAATTTTTTTGCATGAAATATGCAATCCAAAGGATATAATGAATGTTACATAATTGAAATTGCAGGTAATCATGTGTCTGTTCATTAAGGTTCATCTCTTTTTTGGTTTAAAAATAGAATTGCCAAAAGTTATCAATAATTTGGGACAGGTAATTTAAATTTGAAACAGCTAATGGCAATAGTGCTTACAAATGAACTTTTAGAAAGAAGGAAAGGATGACACAAAATTATTTGCTACAACTTAAGAAAAAGAGAGAATTATAGACTATATGTTAGGAACACTAGGATGGAAGTATAGTTGAGGAAAGGATGCACTTAATACATAAAACTTGGAGAGCAAAGTATTTAGAATAATGAAATTCTTTATATAAATGTATGCAACATTTTCTAAAATTTAGAAGGAACTTTCACATGCATTATCTTATATGATGCTCACCCCTGAGAACTCATATTATGCCTACTGTACATGAAACTGAAATTCATAGTGCCTTGCCCAAGATCACAGAGCTACTAAATAACAGAGCTTAATCCTAAAGCTTTTGATTGCATGTATAGTGTTCTCTCCACAATACCATCCTTAATCCCCCAGAAAGAGTTCAGCCTATCTCTATGGGAGAAAAAAAAAAAAAAAAACTTGACCAATCAGACATAAGTTATATCACTGAATTTTAGAATCTAAGATTAAATGCTGATTATATGTTTTATATAAAAATTATATTTATAACATATAAATTTAAATGGCCCTACCTTAAAAAGTCTGGTAGATAGAAATAATAAGTTCTTTTATTCATTAACTAAATAAGTATTGAGTATGTTAACTATGTTCCAGGCACCAGAAACTTAATGATAAACAAGACAGGCAATATTCTACCCCCTCCAAGATTTTTATCTGAAAGTAAAAATAATTAAATGGGAAATTTCAACAAATTAAAATAGAATGCAATAATGCTATGGTGAGATACCAGGTGACATGGGAGCAGGGAAGTAAGTTGATGTCATATAAACCATGTTAAGTTTGGTCTTTTACCCAAGGAGTGACAAGCCATGGAAGATTTTAAAATGAAAGAAGCATGACCATTTTTCAAAGTTTTAGAAATATCACTTTGACTACAGTGTGATAAATAGCAATTGAAACAAGTAAAACAATTAAGTTTTTTTTCCCTACTACCATTTTAAGTGAATATGTGCAAAATTGAACAGTCACAATTTTGGTCATCTTTATAAGACATTATGACTAGCAAATAAAAATATTTTATTAGCAACTATTTATATATGTTTAATTCTTATTATTGATGTTATTTATGTTGTTCTGTAAATTAAAGATATTTGAAAATAATAAAATGATTAATGCCAAATAGAAAAGTTACCCTTGTACTAGGTCTTTAAAAAGAAGCTTTTTTAGTATTAAAATCTACAGTTCAAGGTGATACGCCAAAGGCATCATTTTCTTTTCTTTTATTTATTTATTTATTTTTACTGATTTTAGAGAAAGAGGAAGGGAGAAGGAGAGAGAGAGACAGAAACATCGATGAGACAAAACATCGATTGGCCGCCTCCTGCATGCCCTCCACTGGGAATCGGGCCCACAACCTGGGCATATGCCCTGACAGGGAATCAAACTGGCGACCTCCTCGTGCATGGGTCGATGTTCAACCACTGAGCCACACTGGCCGGACAAGGCATCATTTTATTATTAATAAGATTAGCTTGCATCTGTTGAACAATTCTAAGCATTCTGCATAGATTACCTTATTCAATCTTCATAAAACCCTTAAGAAATACTATTACACACATTTGTAAATGAAAAAAACTGAGAGAAGGAACTTGCCCAAGACTACAAAACCAGTATGTGCTGGAACCAGAATTCAAACCCTGGTCAATATGTCACCAAAGCCCATACTTGTAAGTATTATGCCACACTGAAACTTAATTTACTGGGAAAGGATCAAGTGTTCCTATTTTCTGTGATTATCCTTAGCAATTAAACTTTATGGCCTCACATCCCACCCCCCACTAAAAAAAGTTTTTTAAATATACGTCAACAAACACCTGTTGATCAGGGTATTTCCCCTCTTGAAACAAAAAGATAGTATAATATGGTGAATTTCTATTACTACCTTTCAGATAAGCCACGTTTTCAGATTTTCTATAGAAATGCTGAACAGAACAATGGAAAAAAAGTGCTAGGTTAAGTAGTAATAAATAGAAAGAGAAAAAATAGCAAATTACATCTTCAACTGAGTATTGAAATACATATTACTCTAGTTGTAACAAACTAGAAAATGAAGACGAATGAAAAAAAAAAAACAGATAAAAAATGTTTTTAATTGTGGAATTAAAATTGTGGGAAAATGGCCAAATTTAAAGCAGATCTAAAGACTGCAATCACTTTGTAAATACTGGATGGTTTACAAATTACTTCAGTATATGGAAAGAGAAAAAAATGCTCATAAGAAATGTCATCATAATCTATTAAAAAGCACAGAACTATGGGCAGATGCATCCTTGCCATATCGGCATAGGTTTGTATGAGTCTGAACACAACTTTCTCCTTGAACCAATTTTTTTTAAGTATTCTGATGATAAGGATTTCTGTAGCACTTTTCTATTTACAAAACAATTTTTACATGGACTAGGTGTTTTTACATGATCATCACAATAATTTCAAGAGGTGACTATTATTAGGAGAGTCAATTACTGACTCTCCTCCTAATAACACAGACTTTGAAGCTTAATCATTGATTTTCTGTAGATAGCACAGCCAGCTGATGGAGATTGGATTCCAGCCCTGGGCTCTCCTCCGTTCCACCATGATGCCATTCACCTGTTCAAAGAACACCATACTCATACAGTGAAAAGAGCACTGGACAAGCTTCTGGTTCTATCACTAACTTTGCAAAAGAGAAGTTCATAGGTATTATCTTATTTGAAATGGAATATAAACAATGTATATTATGAGAGAAAAAGTATTAAACCCTTTCAGAAAAAGGAAACTGAAGTTCAGAAAGGTACATGATTTTCACAAGGTCACCTGGTGGCACCATCAAAAGAGGGCACGTAAATCTGATTGTATACGTAGGAGACTGGTCTTTTGGGATAATAATTTTTTTCTCTCCCTAAACGTTCCCATTTCCTTTCTTCTTATTCAAGCTACTAACTGGATTTGCACTTTATTGCCTCAGGGAGGTATGTGCCAGGACAGAAAACAGAGGGATTTATAAGTTATTCAACTTCTGCTTTCCTAAAACCTAAGCCCTCAGAATTTAAAAAAAAAAAAAAAAAGTTTGTTACAGAGTTAAAAGAGAGATTCTCAGGTACATGCAAGAGAGAGACAACATCCCCAGTGTAGAAAAACATTTTTCAGCTGAAGAAAGAAGTCTATGGATCCCAAGGGAGCAAGGATCTATGCTCTGCTTTCTGGTACCATCTGTGGAAGGCAGAAAGGCCCCAGAGAGGATGGCACCTGGATGCATCTAAGTAAACAGGAGCAAGGAAATTCTGGGGGGTATCTGTGCCTTGGAAGCAGCAAATTTCTACCAGACCAGAAAGGACTATCTAGACACAACAACTGATGTCTCAGAGGTAAGCTGTTATATACAGATGATCAATGACCAGAGTGTACTCCCATTCCAGTAGAAACTGCCATAACTCCAGGGCAGTAAGGAAAACCTTAACATAGAGTGGAGTTATTTGTCCACCTCTCAGTGAAATAAAGTTGAACTATAGAAAATAAATGTATATTTCTTATATACCTAAATGTATAGACTGAGAATCCATTTCAATGATTATATGATCTTGCCTCTTCTAAAAGGCAGGTCTTCTGACTACTGGTCTAGGTTTTTTTCCACATTATCACTCATGATGATAAGGATGATGACAATGATGACAGAGGTCAGGGTGATATAGTTCAAGACAAAGAAAATAAATAATTATCTGAAACAGTATCTTACCATTCCCCACATTGTTTGGTAACCTTCTATTTGTCTTTTGTATCTCATCTTAAATGTCCTATCTCCCAGAAAGAATTCCCTGATTTCCCTGGATGTGGCTGGGTGCTTCTCCTCTGTTTCCATGACACAGTGTGGAAACTCACACAACATTAAAATTGTCTGTTTCCACATACGCCTTCCTAATAAGTTTTAAGCATCATAAAGGGGAAGAGTGAATATCATTTTCCACTACAAACATGTGCCTAGCACAGTGTCTGGTACGATACAGGCACTCAATTAATCTTTGTTGAGTGGATAAACAACTGAACAAATAAATGGAAGTAAAGCCATTGCCTTAAACACATATATAACTTTATCTTTCAAAAAATGTACAGTTTATTACCTATAAGGAATTTAAAATAGAACAGAATCTAACAGGTTTATTCCACATCTTATCACACTTTCAGAAGAAACAGACTACATAACCTTACCCGTACTCTTTGAAAGTTTTAGCATAGTAATTCATTTTCACAGGATTTTCTACTTTATAACGTCATTCCTCTTGGTCTTAATTTTTTTTAAATGGGGTCAGGAGAATTGTTTCATAATGGAGGTGATTTGGCCATAATTCTTGAAATAGCTTTGAGAAACTTACTAAAAATTGAACTTAAGCAGAAAGCTTACTAGTTGGAATTTAGAATGACTGACTGGACAGAAGAGACTGGGTAAAACTCATGATCCTCTGCTGACAAAGCAACCTACATAAAGGGTACAAAGCCCTCATGCCTTGACTGCTACAAATTTCTGAACAGGAATTATAGCTGGGGAGCAGGTCCTCCTCCCCCAGTAAAAAAAGATTTTATATATCTCCGACTTATACTAAAAAAATATTTTATAATCACTTACATGGTTAAACAGTGACTATTAAGAAACAAGAGCATATAAGGAGAGTATATAATTAAGAAAGGAGCATTCTTGTAGTTTGAGGACTACATTGTTATAGGATAGATTGATTGGCAAAAGCATGACTGCCTTAAGTCAATGTTTTAAAAATCCAATATTTTGTGTACATCTTCTCATTGACTAGACTCCAACACAAAGAAGTAACCAATAATAGGCCTAAAGGAGAGATCAAATATTCTGTTCCATGGAGCAGTTGGGCAGTTTCCCAAAAACCAAATAGTTGAAATATTTTTTGGTATCAAGTCATAACATATCACTTGCACACTTTCCCAAAACATAATGACTATAAAATAAATTAACAGAACGCTTTAATGCCATATCTATCATTTGTTCTATAACACTCTCCTAAACAGTTGTTGACTACAAAAGTATTCTTGTTTCTTTCTCCAGATGCTCTATCTGTATGCTCCTGGACTGACAAGTCTTTTCCAATATCAAGAGTCTTTGGCTTTGTAATATGCAATAACCCTCTCAACCAAGGTCAATATGCCCTTTTGAGAGATTTTTAAATCTAAAACTTTCCTTAGTAAAAAATATCTATTTTACTGTGACTTACAGAAATTGAAAAGTTCGAAAACTATCTTTTCAGGCCTCTCTGTAAAGATTCAGTACCTAAATCTACTTTATCATCTGGGGGGCAAAAAAAACATGAAGTTTTGTGAAATGGAAAAACATCTGGATGTAAAACTGGTATAATAACCATGAAAGTTTAAACACAAATTTGCAAAAGGTGCAGTCAACACATTCAGGTACATATTTTCCCATTTAGAGAATATGGGGAAAATAATTTATTTTAAAAGGTTAAGAAAAACAAGCCATAGAAAGAGAGTAAACCCAGATAATGAAAGACAAGTGTAAATTAGTAAGATACTACAAAAAAGAAATTAAACCACAAAGTGCAGGAAACAGATCATAAATAAATAAAACTTTAAATGAGGAAGGAATAAACAAAGGAATTCCAAGGGGTCCCTTCCCAGGGAGAGCAAGAAAAATAGAAGTGACACTTTTATGAAGTATACAGTCAACGGAAAGGAAAGACTGTGAACCCAGGAAACAAAATCTCAATTTCAAAGATGTCCATGAGATACATGACATCATCTCTTTGAATTCTAATTACACAACATTCTTAGGCTTTCTTTAAAAAGAACAATGTCAAAATATATGAATTATGAAAATTACAGTATTTAACTTTCAGTACTTGGTAAAAATAAGTTTTTATACACTCTATTATATCACTGAAAACAGTTGCAAAAAAAAAAAAGAAGAAGAAGAAGAAGAAGAATTCAAAGGAAATAAAGTGTCAGAGAAATAAAAATGTCAAGTAGACTTCTTTACCAATTTAAAAGACGCTCAGAAGATAATAGGGCAATATTTTTAAAACAGAAAGGAAAGGAGCATCAACCTCAAAGTATTAAAAGCACTGTTTTCTCTCACATAGTTAATAAAAATATAATAAAAACTGTTCAAAAAGAAACTGCAATATACTGAAAAATTCTGGGGAAGCATATTTTGTCATTAAAACAACAACTTTCCACTGAAAACACAGGTAAAGACACAATTATCATTAACTTTTATTTCTTACATTAATCCATCCTGAAAATAGATTGAACCAATTCAGACGAGATTGGGCAAGTCCAGGTTGGTATGGCTGCAGACTGGATTGAACCAATTCAACAAGTCTTGTTGAAATAGCACTTTAGTGCTCTGGCCAGTGGGGCTCAATGGTTAGAATGTCAGCCCTCGCACCAAAGGGCTGTGAGTTCAAATCTCAGTCAAGGGCATGTACCTGGATTGCAGGTTTGTTTCCCAGGCCCCCTTGGTTGGGGTGCATGCAGAAGGCAACCAATCAATGTGTCTCTCTCACATTTCTCTCTTTCTCTCTCTCCCCTACTCTCCCTTCCCCCTCCCTTTCTCTCACAATATGTTTAATTCAATAATTAGTCTAAAATAAGGTAGTACAAAAGGGAAAATGTCTTGAGAACAGTAAGTGGTAGAAAGAATAAAAATGCAAAGAGCTATAAATTAAATAAGTCAAAGAGCTATATCATTTGTTGGCTACATTAGAAAAACCGTTTTGTTCCAGATAAGCCAATCCTGTCAAGTCTGAACAAGTGTGGCTCCAAAATCTCATAGACAGTTTACTTCTCTCAGTGATATTATGGGGGAGAGAAGGAGAAGGAAACAATCCCAGTCTTAAATCCCAGTGTACAAAGAGATATTTCCAGGTATTTGAAAGGTTTTATATATCATTGTCCATCTCCACAGATACTGGTTGGATAAAGCATCACACTGATCATGTTTCCTCAATGCACTCTCCAAATGCACAGGCAGAAGGATTAATCATCATGCAGAGTTAAAGTTGCACTTTAACCTTCACCCTGAACTTTTAGTTTCAGATTGTAGTAATTCTCTATGCTAGCACCATATAATAGAGTTCGAGGCTGTTCATATAAATTTTGGTTCAAAACCCTCAAGAAAACTCTATAGTTGATCTGATCTTTCACCATGTTTTTGTGTGTGTGTGTGTGGTACATGCCCCTAGCGGAAACCGAACCCAAGACTCTCTGGTCCACAGGTCGACGCTCAACCGCTGAGCCAAACCGGCCAGGACTTTCACCATGTTTTTAAAAAAATGGTTTCACTATGATCCTTAGCAACAAAGATAACATGGAGTAGAGCTATGCTAAAGTGAATCCTCGAGGTCAGTGCTATAATAAACTATTTTTCAGAAACCCACTGATCTTGATCAATTCCGGGAGGGGTAGAGGTGGGGACTCGGGTGTTTGCTTCATTAGGAGAACTTGCCAACCATGTTATTGGATAAGGCATACATCCAGAAAAGAACAACAGTTACCAAAGTTGTGCTTTATCACAAAAATGAATATTTACACTAAAGTAAACCCAAATATGAAATCTATTTTTAATCAAAAGATAAATAATAAATCTATAATTTTCTTCAGTGCAAATATCTTTGCTATCTTTTATAATATATATTCACTTGATAAATATTAAACCCATGAGGAAGAACTTGACTGTGCATGTTTCTTTTTAAAGACTGTTTATTTATTTTTTAATCCTCACCCAAGGACATTTTTTCATTTTTTGAAAAGATAGAGTGAGAAGGAGAGAGAGAAACATCAATGTGAAAGGAACACATCGAGTGGTTGCCACCCGCACAACCCAACCAGGGCCCAGAACAAACTGTTACCGAGGTACATGCCCTTAGCGGGAACCGAACCGGGTCTCTCTGAACCGCAGGCCAACGCTCTAACCACTGAGCAAAACCAGCCAGGGTTAAAGACTCTTTAAAAGTGATCTTTAACAAGATAAAGAGAATCCCAAATCTGTGATGCCAAATCTATGCTGATTTTAAATGGTGATTTAGACCACCTGATTTATGAAATCATCAATGTCTGCAATTAAACATTATATTCCTACTTAATTTCACTTTAGCAAAATATTACTGATGTGCCACAGAAAAGACAATATTGTAATAAATATTTCCCCAAGCCCAAGCAAAATTTTACTTTCAAATGGAATACAATTTAAATTACAAATACCAGAACCAAGAAACAGATATTATATAGGAAGCATCACAGCCCACCTTTCTTCTTGACTGGCATTCTTGGTTCTTTCCACTGCCACAGGATTCAAGATCTCTTTTCCGGTCTCAACTTGATCCAACTGGATTGAGGCCAAGAGCCAGGTAACTGTTGCAAACCACTTCACCTATTTAGTTTTGAAATCCAGGCTGTCTTCTCTTTCACATAAAGAAAAAATAATGTATTTTTTCCACAATTAAACTTTTGACACTGCCCACAGAGTTTGGAGAAATGTAACTTTTGAGTTTTTCAATTTTTTACAAAATATTTATTGTTTTTTTTTTTTAAGCTAAGAAAATTATTGTAAGTATAGAAAACGTTATTAAAACTCCTCTTCAGGCAGCAACATTTGGGGAGTTCAATGACTAACTCAGTTAAGGCACAAACCAAATTTGCAAAGCTGTTTCATTACTCAATACATGATCAAATGCAAAGATGAACTGGTTGATGAGAATGATCCTCAATTCTTTAGAGAAAATTTTAAACATCCCCCACAATCCCCCCCCCCAAAAAAATAATTTTGAAAGCCTCTTGACTCTGGTCTGTAAAAAGGTGGGTGAGTTTTAACAGTTTTCCGGAGCAGAACACAGACTGAAAGGCCCCTTTCTATTTACTGGATCAGAAGTTCCAGATCTCACCCCTCAGTAAGACAGGATCCAGCTTGCTGTCACTTTCATTTTTTCTTCTGTGCTCTCCAAGCCCCTCAGGCTTGATCCTTAATGCCCCCTCTGATTCTGATCCTCTCATGCATTAACCGAGAGGACCGAAAAGAAGGAAAGCAATCCCTTGGCATGGAGACATTAAAGTGACAGTGCTACTCAATGGGCACTTGATGCAGGATGAGTTGGCGAAGCAGAATTCTTCACACTGGAGTCATTCACATCGTGCCATTTCTTTGCATCCAAGCAGCTGCCTATCCAGCGAGGAGAAACACTGAGACTGTTCCAGAGAAGTCAAACCTTCCCGCAAAGGTGTTTTCGGAGACGCTGTAGTAGTATTAGGCATGTGAGCACCAGCTGTGCAAAGGGTTGGCGATTTCCTAAAGGAGGGAGTTCGGCCGCTTGGCTTCCACATCCACCCTTTCTCTCAATCTCTCCCCAAACTACCCACCTTCCTTTTGCAGAAAAGATAAGAAATCTCCGCTACCGCTGGCCACCCCTGCCCACACCCTGTTCTTATATAGAAGAGCACAAATGTCCTGCACCCTCCACGCGATGAAGTGTTTCCTCAGGCAGGAGAAACAGCAGCACTAGAAATTATATAACTCTCGAATTTGGCTTCTCTAAGACATGGAGACTGGAGGGTCGGGGGTTGCTGGTCTGAGAGATAAGGCTGGGCACAGAACGTGCACAAAAGGGCGCCAGTCCTCGCTGCGCCCCCCACCCCGAAACACTGGCTGGCAAGGGGGTCTTCTCGGGAAGTGGGGGGCAAAATTTCTTTCCGGTCCCTTTCCAAGCGGAGTGACAGGATGGGATATGAGGGCACTAGAGATTGGGGAGAGGAGTCAGACGGCTGCGAGTGGAGGAGGCCAGTCGGAGATGCCCAGGCGGCCGGTTGGGGGCTCAGGGGAGGAAGTGCCCGAGAAGCCAGAGCCTTAATACACGGGCCAGGCCAGAGGGGCGAGCTCTCTCAAAGAGTGAAAGGGGCGGGCAGCTCGGCCCCCGCTAACAGAGGTGCCCTGAAGAGAGGAAAGCGCGCAGCAACACCCCTGAGCTCGGAACACCCCACGTCCCCCTCCAGATCCGAGAGGGAGCTTGGCTAACAAATAGCAGGACAAGGGAATGCAGGGCTGGCAGGAGGGGCGGGCCTACGGGCGTCTGGACCTCCTCAAAGCCAATGAGCAGCCGTAACTTCAGGACGCTGCGCCCAATCACGGCCAGGATGGAGGGCGCGGCTTTTGACTGGGTCGGGGCGGGCCGGGACTGCAGGAGAGAGGCGTGAGCCGGCAACACTGCCCACCCCAGGCGCTCTGGGTCCCCGCCCACCTGCTAGTCACGTGAGCCCCAAGATGGCGGCGCTCGGGCGCGAGGCTGGGGCTGACCCGAGAGCTAAAGGTGTGTTGCCGGTGGGAGCTGGCGAAGTGCCCAAGGTAAGCGGAAACCCGGGGTGGTTTGGACCATGATTTATGCAGCCTCGGTGTGCTGGAGGACTCTTCTGAAATGATGCAAGTGCAAAGAATTTGAAAATCTAAAGAGAATAGCTCCCAAGTCCATGGGTCGCTCAATCAGTTGAGTCCCCAGTTGCCATGGAAAGAGGCAGAGAGAAAGTAGGAGACCCAAAGTCAAGTCTCGATTGCTTGCCCTTTGGTTTCTCTTGCCTCCAGGCCTTTGCACTGGCCTCAACTTCAACTTGAAATACCTTCCTGCACCTTTTCCTCCCCACCGTAGTGCTCGCCAAATTCTCCTCTTTCAGATGTGTGGATTTTTTTGATTGATTGATTTTAGAGAGAGGGGAAGGGAGACAGAGAGAGACATCGACTTGTTCCTCTTATTTATGCATTCTTTGCTTGATTTTTGTGTGTCTTGATCGGGATTCAACCGTAACCTTGGCTATTCGGACCACCTTGGCTTTCAGGACCACGCTCTAACCAACCGAGCGTGCCAGTAAATGTCACTTACCACGGAAACCTTCCCACACTTCCTCTAGCTAGGTTAAGTTTGGCTTTTCTTATGTTTTTTTTTTATTTGTTTTGATTTGTTTTTTATGACACTCATTCTGTGCTTAAATTACTTGCCTTTTTGTTCTGACCTCCCGCTGGGTTGTGGATCCCTGAGGACGTAACTACATCCCAGGGGTTGTCAAATGATGAATGAATGTGTTATAAAATTTGAAGGTCAAGTGAAATAGTACACATAAAATCACTACAAACCCATAAAACACGTTGCAAACTATAAACCTTCATAATTCACTTATTCCAGTCTATTGAGTGGCCTTGAAGTAATTTTTTGATAAAATGTTGGTTATAGCAAAATCTTTACATTTAAATACTTGTTAAAAGTCTATCAGAAAGTTACCCATCTATCTATTTCTCTGCTTTATTAACAGTGCCTTCCAAAGAGTAGGTAGCACTCAAATATTTGCTGTCCTGTTTGAGTATTTTAGGATCATAATCCTGGATGCCTGTTCCCTATATACTAAGAATGTAGACAAGATAGGAAATTGGTACAAGTCATTGCCTGAAAATTGTCTTTGTGGGAGTAAGGAACTTCAGTGAATTGGATGGCAACAAAACATAAATGTGTCCAAGGTTTCTGGTTATGTTACTGACATCTGCCTTCATAGAACATTATAGAACCTCCCTCAAATACTATCTCTTCTCTTCCATTTTCCGTTTAGATGCCAGAAAGGGGCAAAAGATTAAGTCTACTCCCTGAGAAATTGTAATTTGTAATTTAAAAAAAAAAAAAAACTGCTTGAGTACAGTCTGTAATGATGCAGGGAAAGAAACTTGCCCATTATTATTGTGTAATACCGTCCCTGTTGGATTCCTGGTCAAGGCACATGCCCAGGTTGCAGGCTTGATCTCCAGTAGGGGGCGTGCTGGAGGCAGCCAGTCGATATATCTCTCTCACATCAATGTTTCTATCGCTCTTATCCCTTCCTCTCTATATATAAAAAAAAATCAATAAAAACATGTTTAAAACATTTTTTCTCACGGAGATCTGAGAAACTTACCCAGAGCACAACATTCAGAAAGGAACCTTTCTGAGGATCTAGGGTGTTTTTTCTATTTGTTTTAGCACTGGTTTTTGTTAAGATGCTACTGGCCAAATTCTCATAGTCCCTTGACATTGACGGCCATCTATTCATACATCATATTTGGGACACAGGAGCCTTCTAGCCCTAGAGCCTAGTGCCATGGGTCCTAGCTCACTTGTATACCACACAGCAGTTTCTAGTAAAGGCCCTGCTTTGCCCCAGGTACTACTAGGGAGCTGGATATGTGACAAATAATCCATAGCCATGATCCACTGTCTCTTCCTAACCTGGAACAGTGTCCCTCGTTCTGAAGTTCTCTCTCACTATTCAAGGCAATCCCTGCTCTCTCCAACCTCTCTAGGAAACTCAAACTCAACATAGTCTCCAAAATGAGCTCAGGCTTTCATAAGACATACGTTAGAGATAGTTGTCGACAAGTAGCTCCTGTTGCCATCCAGTTCTGAAAAAGCTAGAGCAAGGAGAACTGCAAAGGGTCTGGGCTACCTCTGGGAAAAACTATAAGGAAAACAAAAATATTTCAGTAAGTTACTCTTCTACACTAAGTCCTAAGGCAAGTCAACCTTTCTAAACCTTATTTTTCTCATCTGTAGGTAGAGATGATCATTATACTACCAATTTTTTCAAAATTGTTGTGTGACTCAAAAAGTCACTGTCTAGCAGATAATATGAGCTCACTAAATGTTGATTGGATCATTAACACAGTATGTGAAAGTAGATGACAATACCTGACACATGACAAGGGTCTAAATGTTTTTTAATCTGAATCTGTAGCTATTATGGTTCTCAAATTTTGTGTTTTCCAGGACATCAAGACGGCAACATACATACATGATCAACCCAGTCCTTCTCTAGGACATACAATATTCAGAAGACCAATGGTCATTGACATAATAGAAAAAAAATTTGAGGATCTTAGAAAAGAAAAGTAAGAGACATACCCAGACTGAAAAGCAATTAACTTTTTTTGCAGATCTTATGTATGGCCATTGTTTCTGAATGAATATCTAAGATCCTGTTAACTTTATCAAGTTGGTTATGAAGAAAGTTTATTTTTAAAAAAAGAACTGGAGAAAAACATGGACAGATGAAAATAGTGGTTTGTTGGAATATTGGGACTGGATCGTTTCTTTTGCTTCTTAAAATATGCCCAAAGTTGTTATTGAAATGTTATTTGTACGATAAACATATTTAAATTAAAAGTAACTAGGAGAATCCTGGCCAGGCAGCTCAGTTGGTTGGAGCATTGTCCCATACACCAAAAGGTTGAGGGTTTGATTCCCAGTCAGGGCCCATACCTAGGTTATGGGTTCGATCCCTGGGTCAGGCACGTACAGACGCAGTCAGTCGATGTTTCTCCCCCCCCCCCCCCTTCTTTCCCTTCCTCTATGTCTAAAATCAATTTTAAAAATAAACATATTCATGGGTGAGGATTTTAAAAAAAAGTTTTTTTTAAGTATTTAGGAGAATACCATATTGGGGGCTACTTATATTTTATTGATGATCAATTGTAATTAAATTGTTTAGAATTGATTACCTTAACAGTGCTGAGTTAAAAAAAACAGGAATACATATTCCATGATGTACATATAGTTTCACGTTATGATTTTGACTTTTAGATTATTAGGGCTCAAAAATCAAAAGATGTTGACCTTAGACCTTACACATTTCTGGATTTAGGTGTGAGTCAGACTAAGTAAAACTAGATCCAGCAAATCTCTTTTGATGAAGTTTTGCAAATCCTCTCAAATTACTTTAAAATGTATTTTCTAGAAGGCCTAACCAAATGTAAACTTTTTTCAAATGGCCTTAGGCAAGACCTGTCTTCTTGGATTTAGATAGCTCATAAAATTTGGCTACCTTGGAACATATATTTATTTGTGGCCAAAATTTAGTTTCTCTTTAAAAGAGCTCCATTTTAGAGCCATTCTAGTCTTAGAAAGAGAATTATATCCTCTGGTTAAAGTGGAAGTTCCATGAGGGTGGGACTTTTTTTTTCTTTATTCACTGCCCTATGCTCAGCATGTAGAAAATACCTTTCACACATTAAGTGCTCAGGAAATGCTTGATGTTGAGTAAATATATAATAATAAGTGACTACCAGGAAATAATATATCCATTAGGAAAATATTATGTTGAACTTAATTATTGTTTTTTCATTAGGACTTTAAATATATATGGAACACTGATCTTTGGAACAACAGCTAGTTTTTCTGGAATGCTGGCAAACTTCATTTTCAGACACTGCTTCAAGGTTAAACATGGTGCTGTGAAGACATATGCATCATTGACTACACTTCCATTTTTGTCTACTATAGTTGCTTATAAGCTCCTTGTTACAGATGCTTTGTATTCAGGTAAATTTAAATTCATTAAAGTATAATGTGTTCATGTCTAAGTAATATTACCCATTAACATATAGTGTTGCTACTGCTAATAATAATCCCTTATATTTGTGTATTGCTTTACCACTTACCAAGTGCCTTCACATATATTGTCCTATTTCATCCCCACAACAGTCTTCCTAATCAGGCAGCACAAGTAGTATTGTCTTTTTTACAGAACAGCAACAAAATCAGACATTTTCAAATCTGAGAAGCAACATAATATGCTGAGGAAAAAAGCAGGCTTTGGCATACTATACATGATTTCATATCCTACTTCCTACCACTTAAGTTTTGTGACATTGGGCAAATAATTTCATCTGAGACTCAGTTGTCTTATCTATGAATTAGGACTAATAGTACTTACTTCACAGGATTGTGAAAATTAAGATAGTGTATGTTAAATACCTAACATAGTATCTGGCATATTATGGGCTTCTAATGTTATTTCTTGCCTTCTCCCCTTACTTTAAGTTTCACAACTAGTAATTGATGGAACCTTTGACCCCTGTTCATCAGGTCCCTACTTCAATATCTCTTCCCTAGGGAAACCTTCTCTGATTCCCTTAGGGTTTCCAGATACGTTCTCTATTCATTTTATCTTCAAAGCATTGTGCACACTTAAAGTTATTTAAATAAGTGTCTAATGTCTTTCTGTTCTGATAGATTAGCCTGAAGGTTAGAAATTGGGTCTCTTTTTATGCATTTAGTTTATTATATGCCATAGACTGAGTTTCTGTTATTCTTCCCACTGTTTCACTGTGGTTGTGGACAGTGCAGATAACTACTCTTTGAGGGCTCAAGACTTTCTTGTTTATCCTGAATTTTTAAGGGAAACCAAATTTATTTTTGTTTTCCAGGTAATATAAGCCAGGAAAATTGTGCTGTGAGAAGTTCCCTGGTTGGCATTGTATGTGGTGTTTTATATCCCACTGGTTTGGCTTTTTCTAAAAATGGACGTCTGGCAGTAAAGTAAGTCTGTGTGTTCCTTCTCTTTCTTCCTTTTTTCTTTAAACATTAGTAAACTCTTCTTACTATTTAGCTGCCTGTGACACATTTTAATCAAAATACCGTAGTTTGGTATTTCAAATAGCTAACTTTTAACCTTTTTGCTAGCTACATGAAAGACTTAGAATAGAAATGATCAGTTTAGGAAAAATCAACAATTTTTCATAGGATATGCATTCAGAAGCACTTACCCCTTTTTCCCTTTTCAGGTATCACACTGTTCCTCTGCCACCAAAAGGAAGGGTTTTACTTCATTGGGTGATGCTTTGTCACACAGAGGTAAAAGGAATGTTGATTCCTCTGGTCTTTCAGATGCTCTTTGGAGTATTTAATGGTATACAACATTATGCAATATGTGAAAGTACATTTGCAAAAACTGTACATGAAGATTAACCAAAGAATGAATGGACTTTTTTTATGATGAAGACTCCGGTATTGCTGAAAGAGTTCAAAGTAATTCTGGACAATTTGTTTCTGTTCTTTTTGTCTAGTATATAGCAGGGTCTCAATAAATATTCAGTAATTCAAAAAATATACTTTTGTCTTTCTTCCTCATTGTATGTGGAAATGGATTTGAGGCCTCAAGTTCCGTTCTATACATTTACATATTCAGTCATTCATCAAACATTTATTGAGTATGTGCTGCGTCTCAGGCACTGTGTTACATGTAATAAGAAACTGTCCTTATCCAAAAGGAACTCACAATTAGAAGATAAATTAAAAATGTGAACACACAGCCCAGCCAGTGTGGCTCAGTGGATTGAATGTCTCCCATGCCCAGGTTTCGGGCTTGATCCCCAGTAGGAAGCAGTTGATCCATGTTTCTCTCTCACATCGATGTTTCTTCTCTCTAAAAAATCAATTAAAAAAAAAAAAACATTTAAAAAAAAGTGAACACGTGGCATGAGAGGGTTTGAGAGGTATACACATAATTTTTTTTTTCTTTATTGATTTTTAGAGAGAGAGGAAGGGAGAGGGAGAGAGATAGAAACATCGATGAGAGAGAACATTGATTGGCCACCTCCTGCATGCCCCCCACTGGGGATCAGGCCCACAACCTGGGCATGTGTCCTGACTGGGAATCAAACCGGTGACCTCTTGGTGCATGGGTCGATGCTCAACCACTGAGCCACCCCAGCCGGACGGTATACACATAATTTTGTGGGCACACTGAGGATGTGGCTATTAACTACATGGGCAAAAGGGAAGGCTATAGGGAAAACGTGACATTTTGACCTAAATTTTGAGGAAGTTGAAAGTTCATAAGAAAGCAAAATACAGAAATAGCATGTAGCCCGTTCCTCTACCCTGAACTCTGATTCAGTATACTTACTAGTTTTTTATCATTAACAAATTATTTTCACTGTGCCATTTAGAGTGCCTATTTGCTATGCATTCATATAGGCACCAGGGGTACAAACATCACTGTGTACTTCTTTAAGTCTGCTAGGCATTCTTGAGCAATACATTTACCTTAGTTCAGGAATGAACACTGTCTGATGAAAAGAATAAGACACAGAATGGAACCCAAAAGCCCATTCTCCTTGTCTCAATTGTATTCATATTAAGATTTAAGATTTGGTCATCTGAGCCCTGGCCAGTTTGGCTCAGCGGTTGGAGCTTCGGCCTGCGGACCAGAGTCCTGGGTTCGGCTCCCACTAGGGGCATGTACCAAAAAAAATAAATAATAAGATTTGGTCATCTGAGGCCCCAAGCAACCCAAAGCAGAAATGGAAGTCTTAAGGTGCTTATGGCATACATAACAAAACTGAACTCTTGCTAATGAAAAAAAACACTAGTAAGCCATCTAGCTTTGTATTCTCAGAGTGATTCATGATACCTGAAACTACAAGGAAAGGGCAAATTATTGGGGAGGCTAAGGAGGGACAGGGGGAATCAAGTCAAATAGACAACTAGATCAATGGTATTCATATATCAACTCTTTTAAAAATTAGTATGAGCACATGAGTACTTTCTCATTGTGAGATATTCAAATGATCCAAAGTATATATACAGGCTGGGGTAAAAGTAGATTTCCAGTTGTGAGTACATGAAACAAATAATTCTTGTAGTATTAATTTATTTCATTATTTTCCATATGAACTGTAAACCTACTTTTGCCACATATTTGTTATGTAGAACAAGACTTGAAAAGTCTTTCTGCTCTCCCACTCCATCCTATTTCTACTTTGTTACTCAGAGGTAACCACTATCAAGTCAGCATACCTCTTTGCTTACAGTATTCATTTGTAACTCACATATTTTTAAAATAAATTATCCATACATATGCTGAAAAGTTTCACTTAATTTTGTCTTGGAGATCTTTCCAGCGCATTACATATAGGTCCAAAACATTATTTTTAGTGGCAGTACATTCTTGATGATTCCAGTGTTCACAAAGGTGATCCTTCAACACCCTGGTCTCTACCCTACCACTTATTCCCATGGTCATACGTTAGACCTGTCTGATATAACAGTCAGTAGCCATTATTCAGCATTTGAAATGTGAATAACCTAAACTGAAATGTGGTAAAAGTGTAAAAGACACATCAAGTTTTAAAGATTTACTATGTAAAAAAAGAATGTAAAATATCTCATAAATAATCAATCTACTGATTACATGTTGAAAGGTTACTCTTAGTTATATTGGGTTAAATAAAATACATTAAAATTAACTTGTTTTTTTAAATGTATCTACTATAATTTCAAATTATATACATAACTCATATTTTATTTCATGTTGCTCTAGACCTTGTCATTATCAATAAATTCAAATTCTCCACATTTTCCATTTTAAAATCCTATTTTCTTATCACTGTCTGCTGTCCTTCAAGCTCATTTCATTCTCATACCACAACTCCAACATTATTTCAGCCTCACCAGAACCTATAATCCATCAATCCCACTACCTTTTCACTGTCCCTCACCCGCCTCCCATCCTTACTGCCCTTCTGCACCCTCACCCACATCTATCTTTTTAGTTCCCCAATCCCAAGGCAAAAAGAAAAAAACAAAAATGAGTCTAGCTAAGGTTGATTTTTAAATAAAGATATTGGCCCTTGTTTTCTTTCGTGAATTTTCTGTTCATATCTTTTGACCATTTGAATTGTAGAAGCTCTATAAATTCTTTTTTAGGCTCTATAAATTGTTTATTTCTTCATATGCTTAGGTAGTAATCTGGGAAATACAGCAAGGTTGACTTACGTTCATCTCTCCTGCCATATGAAAGCTGAAGAAATTTGTACCTCGCTCCATGATTTCACTTTGCCTTTTCTACAATAGAAAAAGCTGGGAATTCTTGCCAAAATGGTTGTAATCAGTCTGAAAGGGGGAATTAGGGAAACTGATCTGGCCTGAGCCCAAAGCTGAAAATAAATGTGAACCACAGTGAAGAAAGGCAGCAAGGTGCTAGAGGCAAGATAGTTCAGAGGTGTCAAGTACAGCCTGGAGCTCCACTGTCAAGGTTCAAATCCTGACTGCACTAATTACCAAAGGATGACTTTGAACAAGCCGTTTCAACCCTCTGCACCACAGTTCCCTCATCTGTGAAATGAAGAATAGTAAAGACGGTATTAAGTCAGGAGTAAATTGGTTAATATATGTAAATCAAACAAGAAGTCTATATGTATTGCTGCCATTGTTGTTATTACTGCATACACAATCCTTTCCCTAGACTGTAGTTATGAGTGTAAACTTTTTCTAGGAAAGGTTATAAAGAAGCACAACAAAGAAAATTCACAAGATATATTTCATTTGAATATGTTTTCATTTATTCAGCTGATAATTGATGCAAGACCTAGTGTATGAAAGACATTGTATACCACACACTGGGCAAGTTACTTAACCTTTCTGTTTCCTCTGAAAACATACTAATAAATCCTTTGCACTGAGGTTATAAAGATTAAAGGACATGGAATCACACCTGGCATATAGGAGGTGATCAACAAATGTGTTTATATTGTCCATTTTCCCTAATGAGTGTATAACAATGACTTAGATGTTGTCCCTACAAGGAGAACTTCCTTTCTCTTTTGCCTTTTGTCCCCATTTCTTCCAAATGCCTTAACCATGAGGTTTTACTCCTGTTTTTTTATTGTATTCCATCACATTGCACAGCATGCAATGTATTGTACTGATTTTTCTCCCTGCTTTTGTACAATTGCATTGTCATGTGTAAACTATTCAGTATTTGAATTTCCAAGTTTAAGCAGTAATATAATGAAGAAATGGCATTCTACAGATGTGGCTGAATTTAATAGAATTTGTTCACTCCTTTCTAAAGCTTATTTAAAAAGAAAAAGATTCTTCTAAAGATAAATAACCCATACTCTTCTACCTTCATGATTCTATCCCTATAAAGACAGTTACACTAAAGTTAATAAACACAAATACTTGAATCTTGGTAGCCCCAACCAGCTTCAATAAAGTAACAAAGTCCCCCTAAAGCCACTCAAAGATTAGTCATAGCAAAAGAAAATATTAGTGAACTTGGATAGCAATATAAACTTCAAAATAAAACTGATAAAAAAATGAACATAGTGAGTAACCTTATATACCTGTAATTGAAGGCTAAGGAGAGGATGAGCAGAAATTTTATTTTGAAATATTCATGGCTAAAAATTTTCCAAACTTCAAAACTGTAAAACCACAGATTCAAGGAATTCTGGTCCAAAGTGGCGACATAAGATGCTCTTAAACTCACCTCCCAAAGACACACTGAATCTACAGCTACACACAGAGCAATTCCCTCTGAAATAAAGAAACTAGTTGGGTGACAACTACACATCAGGCAAACGAGAAAATACACAAAGCAAATGGGCAGGAAAGAACTGAAACACTCTCACCATAAACCCCACCCAACACAGCAACATACAATCAGGAGGAATTTCAAAAATCTCAGCTTCACCCTAAGGCAAAGGTTTGGACTGAACAACCTAGTGCCCCAACATTTAAGACTTTCACCTGAGGGAAGGGCCCCCAAAATATCTAGCTCTGAAAGCCAACAGGTTTGCTGTACATGAGACCCCATAATACTAGAGCAAACAAAAAAGCAGTTGTTCACTGGCAGAAACACTCACTACAGCTATCTCCCCAGTGCAAAGGGAGCAGGTAAAAAATATCCATCTCCCAGTTTTCCCTGAATGAGGTCTATTTACACACTTTAAAAGATGCTGCCTGAGGGTCAGAATTCTAATTGAACACATCTGGGAGCCAACTACAATTCTTCCTGGACACTAGGGGAGCCAGCAGACACCTCCATACTTATTCTCCTGAGGCCACTTCAAGTCACCAGTATCTCCCTAGAAGGAGCTAATACACACATCTGTGTAACAGCTTTCATGCTGCCACCCCAGGGTCATGTCCCCAGATCTGGCTCTGATAACCAATGTGCTTCCATTCACTAGTCCCACAGGACTAGAACAAACAAAGAAGCAGTTCTTAAACCAGCTATAATCCTCAGGGCTCAGCAAAGAAGGAGCAGGAAGAAACCCCCACCTCCCAGTCTTTCCCTAAAAGGGATTTATTCATATATTTTAAAAGATACTGCCTGATCAGGTTTCTAATATAGCAGGCATCTAGGGGCTAACTGCAATCCTCACCAGAGACCAGGGAAGCCTGTGAACACCCTTTACTTTCTCCCTCCAGGCTGCTCCAAGTCTCAGTATCTCCCTGAAAGAAGTTTGATGTAGTCCCATTTGTTTATTTTGTTGTCTTGGCTTTTTGTGTCATATCTAAAAAAATCATTGCCAAGACAAATGTCAAGGAAACAAAGCAGTCTTAAACAACCAATAGGTCAAAAAAATTATAAGGAAACTTAGAAAATATCTAGAGACAAAAATAAAAGCACAATATCAAAATGTATGGATGCAGTGAAAGCAGTACCAAGAGGGAAGTTTATAATAGTGAATATATTAAAAAAGAAGGATCTCAAATAGAAAAGCTAAACCTACACCTCAAGGAACTAGAAAAAGAAGAACAAATAAACCCTAAGTTAACAGATAGAGACACAATAAAGATTAGAACAGAAATAATTGAAATAAATAGAAAGCAATAGAGAAAAAAAACAATGGAACCTGTGGTTGGTTTTTTGAAGAGTCACAAAATTGACAAACCCTTAGCTATAATAAGAAAATAAGACTCAGATAAAATTAGAACTGAAAGGAGGGAGTTTACAACTGATGTCACCAATATAAAAAGGATTATAAGAGACTACTATGAACAATTATATGCCAACAAACTACAGAACCTGGAAAAGATGGACACATTCCTAGAAACATGTAACCCGCGAAGGTTGAATCATGAAGAAATAAATCTGAACAGACCTATAACTAGTAAGGAGATTGAAGTAGTCACTGAAAAGCTCCCAAAGGCCCCCTTTTCTCTGACTTCTTAGTGAGCCAAAGCAGCCCAGCCAAGGCTCATTTCCACAACCTCTTCTTGTTTCACTGTCCCCAGCTTTAATAAATGTCCCCTAAAATTCACCTGAACTCATTTTGTGAAACTTTTCCTGCATGAAGTCAAGAACCCACAGCTACCCAAACAGCCATTGGCAGACTCGCCAAGACTTTCCGGTAACACTCAGAGGCTTGGGCCAAGACTTTCCTTCTCAATTGTCCTGACTGCTGAAGCCGCCAGGCTCCCTCGCTGTATAGTTTTCCCTTAGCCACACTCACCTACTCTTGCTTTTATAAGCAGGACTAGGCAGGGCATCAGGGAATCCTCAGGAAAACAAGATCCTTCTCTTGGGGTGCTGATTATCTTGAGGTGGGACAATAAACCAGATAGCAACATGGCACAAGGAGCTAAAGATCCAAGGGAAAGAAAATCGGTGGAGCAAATAAACCTCAGCTCCTTTTTATTTCTTTTTAACCTACTACCCACCCTAAGCCAAGGGCACTGCTGTTTTCTTTTACCCCATGTCCACATCAGGAGGTAAGCTCTACAGGCCAGGAAGTTAAGTAACGTGCCCAGGGTAGGTTTTCGGCGAAGGGGGCAGGTTTAGAGTCACTCGATTTCTATCTGAATTTCACAGTCTACAGGCTCTGCAGTGGGAGGCGTGGGGCGGTCGCACAAACACTCTACACGAAAGGCCGAAGCTCACCGCTCACAAGCCCAGCACCTCCTCGGCTGGAAGCCCCTCAGCAGGAAGTAGCGGATGCGCGCAACGTGGGTCCTGGGAGCCCAATCAGCAGCCCTCGGGCTGAGTCACGTGCCAGCCAAAGATGGCTGCGCCCAGCCGCGTTGAACGAAGGTTGCAGTGAGCCTTAGGGGCCGAGGAAAATCGGAGGGAGCAGTGACTGCTGGGAGGAGAGCATAAGGTACTGACAGTCTGGGGACAAAAGTGCAGTAAGGGCCTGGGTGTCAGAAACACAGAGCGGTGACAGGCTTTTCACCGACAACCCGGGAATAAGATCCGGGACTGGGTCGGAAGGGGAGGAGAGAAGTTGGTCCCTCAGCGCCATTTCTTCTTTCCCACCTTAGAAAAAAAGGCCTTATATTTAAAGTAAGCCAGTGGCGGGGGAGGCGGGGGGGGGGGGGGCTGCACATGAATTTGACCCCGGATTTACTGCCAATGTATAGGGTATTCTGGGCCTAACATAATTTTCAGAAGCCCCACTTTTCTCATTAACTCGGAGTTATCCTGAGTGGCGTGAAATAATAGAGAATTCAAAAGCTGTTTGAAGTATTTGTAGTATTTAAAAGTGGCCTTGCCTTTGATAGGGATTTATTATTGATAATGGGGACGAAATGACCTACTGCGGGCTGCCAGATCAGAACTTTTACCGAATTAAGGATGACTTTTAATAGCCGCACCGTAGAAATGGCTAGTACACAGAACCCAGAACCTTACCAATATGCAGAACATAGAACAGAAAGAAAACTAGGATAGCATTAGGAAGGACTCTCTGAGGAAGTAATTTCTTTTATTTCAAACATATAAACCATATACTTTTTATATACTGAATTTGATTACTTGTTGATGTATCTCTCCACCTTCCTTCACCCCCAACAAAAGCAAAGCAGTTAAAAGCTTCTGTAGGGTAGAGGTTGTGTCTATCATGTTATTGTAACCAAGGCCCTCAAAAAAAAAAGTTTGAGTTCACGATACCTAGATATAAATTTCTAAGCGTGCATTGTACTAACTAGGTTCATTTTAAGTCTAGGGATATGAAATATTAGTGTCAACATTTCCCAAATAATCTCTTATCTAACAGGTACCCCAAAAATGTAAAATTAGTGGTGTAAATTATTCTTTTAGCAAATGGATGATAGTGAACCAAGAATATCCAATTTCATAAAATTGTGTTGTCCTGTGCTGTTTTTCTCTGAACTTTTGCTTAACACTGCTACCCTGAAATCTCATTTAATAAGCTAAATCTTCAGGGAAAAAGTTAACATTCACCCCAACTAGTGCATAGAACAATGAACTACTGGCTTGTGGGCCAGACAAAGCCTACAGCTAGCCAGCTAAAAATGATTTTTATATTTTTTCAAAGCATTCAACAAAGACCATAGGTGACACACAAAGCCTAAAATACTATCTGGCCCTTTAGAGGAAGTTTGCCTACCTCTGCTGTAGGATATACCTAGAAGTGAAATTGTTGGGTGTCTTCTACCTACTAAATATTACCAAATTTCTTTCCAAAGTGGTTGTACCCAAACTGGATATAATTTATGCTTCCACCTGCAACACAAGTTACCCTACATTCTTGCCAATAATTGAAATGGTCAGGTTTTTTGCTTTGTTTTGAGCTAACCTAGGTACACATATTGGTATCACTGTGGTTTTAATTTCTATTTCCTTGATTATGAGGTTAAGCATATTTTCATGTTTCCTGGCTGTTTGGCCTTCCTTTCATTGAAATGCTTGTTCAAACCTTTTGTCAATCTTTCTGTTGGGTTGCTTGCTTTTTTGTTAATTTGTGCTTTACATATTCTGGGTACTAACTACTCTTGTCAGTTATATTGCAAACATTTCTCCCCCACAAGCTTATCTTTATGGTGTCTGTTGATGAACACAAATTCTTAGTTAATATTTGTTTAGTATTAGTGTTACATCTTTTGGTGCTATTTGCAAATTAAGAAATATTTTAAAGAATTATAAAAATACTCTGTATTCCTAGAAGCTTAATCTGCTGCTGTTCATGTTCTGATTCTATTTCACTTAGAATTCATTTTGGGAGGGGGGTTATGGTGTGTATGCAGATTATGAATTCAGTCTATAGCTAATTCTCTTGAAATTATTAATGGTCTTCAGACTTTTTACAAGCCCTTTTTTTGTTTTTTTTCTCTATAGATATGCATTATTGAAAAATGGTTTTTTAAATTTTTTTAAGGCTCAAGATGGAAAATCATGAACCAGATATTGTCAAGGAAAGCCTTTTTGATATCATAACCAGAAAAATTAACCAACTTCCAGAAGCAGAAAGGTAGGATCCTGTCTTAATTAAAAATATCTTTTACCAGGTGTATTTTCATTATCTCAAATTTATTTGGTTTCATTGTAAATAACATAGACTGTCAGAACGAAACTGAACCAGTTTTCTTGCCTTGAGAAAACCAACGCCTGGCAAGATTAACCATTTGGCTTGAAGTCAAGGCTAGGATTCATGTATGATGGGTCTCATTTTTTTCCATTTGGCTTAGAATATAGTCAAATGTGTATTTGTGGACTCATACAAATATCAAAACTTTAAAATAGCTTTTAAATTGTCTTCAATTCATTTTTATCATTATACTTACCAGTCTAAGAGAATGCCTTTTAACACACATAGCTAGACAAGGGATCTCAGAAAATAGAATCATGGTTAAAAGATCTTTAAGATACCATTAAATAGAAAATGGCCTTGTAGGAAATGTACTGATCTATGAAGACACACCGAGTGAACTATAGTACACTTGCACAAAATGCGTTTAGCTCTCTTTGGCTAGGTTAAATTTAAACTGAAAGTCTGAGCCCTGGCCAGTGTAGCTCAGTTGGTTGAGCATTGCACCAAGAGGTCGCCCATTTAATTCCTGGTCAGGGCACATGCCCAGGTTTCAGGCTTGATCCATGGTAGGGGGCACATAGGAGGCAGCCAACAGATGCTTTTCTCCCTGTCTCAAAAAAAAGACTCAATGAAAACCTAACAAAAAAGAAAAAGTTTTTTAATCTGATACAAAAAAAATGAAAAGGAAGGAGTCAGCCTAGAGAGAAAGGAAGTTTCTCAAGAAGAGAGAATGGCATGTGTCTGGGCCACAGAATAACAGTTTGTCATATTTGAGGAACCAGTGTTACTGAAGTACAAGGGAAGTAGGCATAAGGCTGAAGGAACAGGAAGAGTTTTAGGCAGGGAATGATGTGATCAGCTAACATTTCTAAAGTACATTCCAGTTTCCTTTTGGAAAATAGATATAAGGTAGGAGAGAAAAGACCAAAAGGAAAACTCATGGTTATCCTAGTAGGTTGTGATGGTAGGGTGATGGCAGTTGAAATGAAAATAGGATGGGTTGGAAGTATAAAGTAATTTTATATACCATATATTTAATTGCCACTTGCTAAATTTGGTCTTATATTTTACCTGTTTAGTTCATGTGTCTAGTTACTTTGTATGTCTTGACAAAATATCACGAGTTTCTAGTTGTATAAGCATTTTTTTTTTTTTTGGAAAATTGGTAAAGGGTCTGCCAAATAATGTTGTACTTACTAAATTATTTAAAAAATGTGACTTAAAGCTATAGTAAATTAAAATCTGATTGGGAGACAGCAGACTTTGCCAAATTCCAGTTGCACACTTTGTTTTATTTACATATTTATTTATATTTTACCTCTGAATATTCGTTCCTATGACTAAAATGGAGATGATATATATTGAACAGGAATGTTATGAAGATAAAATATTTTAGAGGAAGTATTAAAATTTCCAAGTCCCACAAAAATAGGTCTTTCACATTCATGTTTTCTGTTGTTTGGCAGGTTCTTCTCTAGACTCTCATCACTCTTTAAAAATTTTCTTAGTACCCTAAGTTACTAAACTGCCTCTCTCCTACTGCCATTACCATTTTAATAGACTGGTGTATCTTAAGTTTACATGTCTTTCATTGAACCTCTAATAATTGAAAACAGTGAAGGTACAAGGTAATTTTTATGCCTTCAGCAGAAGTCTGATGCCTATAGCAAAGTGATTCAATGATAAGCAACATTATGTTTGTGAAAGGTTAAGAAAAGGAATACCTTATACAGTGTAGAAAGCTCAATTAATTATTCCTAGGAAACCTGTTTTAAGAGTGTTAACCACAGAAGTCAGAGGGGCTATTGTGTAGCTAGTTTGGCTAAGAGTAATAGGATTGAGCAAAAACACACACACACACACACATATAAACAAAGACACAGACAACAGTGTGGTGGTGATAGCCAGAGGGAAAGGGGGGTCAGCTGGAGGTGGAGGTGGGCAAAATGGAAATGAAAAAAGACTTTGCTTGGAGCGATAGGCACACGATGCAGTGCGCAGATGTTTTATTGAGTTGTTCACTTGAAATCTGTATGGTTTTGCAAACCAATGTTACCCCAGTGCATTTAATTTTAAAAAAAAGAGTAACGAGAAATTTAACAGGTCGACACCTGTTTTGTAGATGGCAAGGCAAGGTGGTCAAGTTAAGTGGTAGGCTGAAGAGTTTGGAGTACTTTCAATATCCAGCAATAATTTTAGGTATTTTTCCAAAATTCAAGAATGCTCAGAACGTGTTTTAAACGCATACATAACCGTAGCTTAAAATCCACTGTCAAAGCATTTATTCTTATTTGAATGAGTTGTTGTAAGGTACCTGGCATATAGTATCTCTTAAATGTTAGTACTCTTCTAACCTACCCCCTCCCCCAATCCTGACGTTAAGGAAGAATGAAAGGAAATGTTAACTCTACCTCTTTGAATGCTTTCTGTGTGTCTGACACTATTGAAACCAAGAGAGATTTCTTTGTATCCATTGTCTTCAGCTTGTTTACAGTGGGGAATTCCTTATAATGTGTTGTGCTACATGGGTAAGTATAGGGTATTGTGGGAGCCCAGAGGAGAGGCATCCAGTCACTCTTCAAGCTCTTTCCTGCTATATATAGTTGGGGGGAAATTTCTAATGTCCTTTGCAAAATCACAAAGTATAGTTAGTAAAATCTAAATGTATCGCTGTATCCGTGTTACCATATCCAAGAAACTTTTATAATTAAAAACCTATACATAAAACATAGTAATTTTAAAAGGTTTTTGTTTTATGAAACTATAAGAGACAAATATATCCTGTTAGTTCTAAAGTCCCAGTAAGTTCTCTAACATATGCCAGAATTGTTGGAGAGCTCCTAACATAACAGAGCTGAAGAAAACATTCCTTTTTTTATTTCCCCACCCACTCAGGAATCTACTTGAACATGGATCAACATATGTTGGATTTAATGCTGCTCTCAGTGGCCTAATAGCAAACAGTCTTTTTCGGCGCGTCTTAAATGTGACACAGGCTCGTATAGCTGCTGCTTTACCAATGGCAGTGATCCCGTTTTTGACAGCGGACATATCTTACAGAGGTTTTATAAGTTTACCATTGAATACAGGTAAATTCTATTTCACTATCACCAGAGAGTTTGCTTTGGTATATATTATTTGCACCTTACATTAATTCTTAAAATGGCAATTAATTCATATTAGCATGGCCTACCAAACAAGTGCACATACATAGCAGTTCTAAATACTTTAACTTCTCTCTCCCACAGTGCTTAGAATAAAAAATATTTGGAAACCTAATTTAAAAAGAAAATACTGACTTTGTTTTGTTTAAAAAAAAAAAAATTAGAGAATTCCCTAAAGGGAAAAAATATTTTTATGGGAATAAGACTATATAGTAAATCTCTCAAAACACTTAGTGTACATAAAAGAATTATTAAATGTATGGAGACTTGATTTTCTTTTGATAGTTACCATATGTACTGAGTGCTTTGAGTATAGCTAATCATGAAAAAGGTTTTGATTAGTGATTTGAAATAAAAGTATTACAAGTGGTGGTGGAGAGGGAAGCAGTTCATTTAAATTCTCTTCTGTTAAGTGCTGCTCTAAATTTGTTTAAATTGTATGAGTATTTTGCTTGAATCCATATAATCAGTGTGGAAAAAACTTTTATGATCCAGGGAAGCCAAATGCCCAGTGAATTGAACAGACTGACTAAGGAAAACATAAGTTATAACTTAGCTTTCTATTTCTTTAAAATGTTTTTGAGCCCTGGCCGGTTTGGCTCAGCGGTTGGAGCATCGGCCTGCGGTCTAGAGAGACCCGGGTTCGGTTCCCGCTAAGGGCACATACCTTGGTTGCAGTTTGTCCCCAGCCCTGGTTGGTTGTGCGGGTGGCAGCCACTTGATGTGTCCCTTTCACGTCGATGTTTCTCTCTCTGTCTCTCTCTTCCTCTCTCTCCCTCCCACTCTATCTGTAAAAAAAATGGAAAAATGTCCTCGGGTGAGGATAAAAAAAATAAATAAATAAATAAAATGTTTTTGATTTTGGAGAGAGAAAGGGACATAGAAACATCAATTGGCTGCCTCACGCATGCCCCTTACTGGTGATTGAGTCTGCAACCCTGCATGTGGCCTGACCAGGAATCAAACTGGAGACCTCCTGGCACAAGTGATAATGCTCAACCAACTGAGCCAGGCATTAGCTTTCCTTTTTTTAAATATACTTTATTCTAATTTGGAAATAAATAAAGAATTTCATAAAAATAAAAGTCACACTATATAATGTAAAAATATAAGATGAAGTATAAATTGTAAAAAAAAATTTCCCATAGATTACAAATGCAGCAAGCTAGGAGCAGCACAAACTGAGATTATACTCAATCAAGTTCCGAACAAATTAAAGAAATTCTCCTGAGATGGTTAATCAGTTACCCTAGCTGTACATGTAATTATACCTTTTAACACACCTTGCAGAATTGTATTTGCTCTATTACTGCCTGAAAATAGAATCCTTAAAATAGAGTCCTTGTGAACATATAAGGGGACTTTGCATTCTTTAAATCATGTTTGCTTGACTATCATGACCTTCATTTCCAGAACTAATTTATTTCCTAGGTGATTTGAATTGTGAAACCTGTACTATAACACGAGCTGGATTGATTGGACTTGTTTTTGGTGGTCTGTACCCTGTTTTCTTGGCTATACCTGTGAATGGTGGCCTAGCAGCCAGGTAGGATTCTTTGTTTTCTCATAATTATTGAAAAACTTTAGTAATATATAAAAGATTACCTAGGAAATGTATAACTTAAAACAGCAAATACATTGTTTTTTTCTTTTTCTTTTTTTGGTATGTGCCCCTAGTGGGAACCGAACTTGGGACTCTGGTCCACAGGCTGGCCAGGGCAGCAAATACATTTTCTAACACAATGTTACCTTTTGATTGGAAAGAGTTAAGACTTATTTTTTCTTATAATCAACTCAAGAATTTGAAAACAGTTCTAGAAATGTATCACACTGTACCTCTTGGGTGTGTAGTTAGGTTCTTGACCTTAATTTACAGTTTAGGTTAATTTACAAAGCTGAAAATAATATTTATAAATAATAATAAGTATATAAACCATAAGATTTTGAGCACTTCCACTAAAGGAAAATTACATCAGAAAATGTCTAGCCTTCTGCTCCAAAATAATTATTATTCTCTGATGAACTCCTATATCAAGCAGTCTATGCTATATGAGCCTCCAGAGGTGAACTGGAGAAAGAGATAAAAAAACAAAATTTCCCAATAAGGAACAGTTTTTAGGACTTAGAGTAGCAATGCCTTAATCTTTACCTAAACTAAAGACTTTTGTGATTAACACATATATTGTACATCGGTCTGCCACTGGCACAATGATCTGTTCTAGTGAACTGCTCTCTGTTTTCTTACAGGTATACCTCAGCCCTGCTACCAGAGAGAGGAAACATCTTAACCTACTGGACCAGAATTTCTAAGCCTATCTTTAGAAAGATGTTATTTCCCATTTTGCTCCAGACTGGGTTTGCAGCATACCTTAGTTCTAGACAATATAAACTACTTATAAAGGCTCTTCAATTACCTGAACCTGGCCTAGAAATTCAGTGATTGTTAAAAATGTACACAAAAATAAAACTGTAAGAATAACTTATGTCTACTGTATGAATAAATATAGACTTGTAATTTATCACATGAGGTACAACTAACTCTGAGACGTACAACAAAAGGCTACACGGTACAACAAAAGGCTACACAGCACAACAAAAGGCTGAATACCACTAAAGGATACCTGCTTAAACAAGAGCATAACTTCTATAGTTTGCCCAATAGTGTCTGTTCACCACAGCTTGCTCTATGCCTTCTAATTAGGCAGTTTGGTCTTTAACACATTAAAAAAAATAACCACAAAGCAGTTTACAATGTAGACTTCATTAAGAATTCAAACAGGAATGAAAATGGGGTGGAGTGGCAGTAATCAGCATACTGCAGCAAATGTTACTTACACTTCATTTTCCAAATTTAGTGTTTCCATTGGTTATTAATCCATAGAATCTTAAAACAAATTTATCAACCTTCCCCACAGAAGGATCAATTCTAATATTCAGGCTCAACTTGAGCTCTTCTAATGATATAGTTATATACTTCAAAAAATTCACCTATTGTATCTTTGGAAAGCTATATACTTAGAAGATTGAGGCTGATCCTATCTTTGAAGTTTCCACCTAGTATGGAATAGTTCTTTGGAATCAGACTCGAGTGTTTTTTGTTGTTTTTTTTTTTAGCTGTGTGATGCTAAGCAATTTAACTAGCCTCTCTGGCCCTCAATGCTCATTAACCTCACTTAGTATAGGTATTGCATAACATGTAATTTGCCTAACATAGCACCTGATGGTCTCAGGCACTCACATAGTAGCCAATTGCTCCTGTGTTTGTTTTATGCAATATTCTAGTCTTCCCTCATTTCCTAAGATAGATCATTTAAATTTTAGAAGTGACCTATTATGTTCCCTTCCTAAAACTTTTTGATCTCAGTTCTTTAAACCATTTTCTTTTGTAACAGCATCTAAATCAATATTATCCAACAGAACTTTCTGTGATGTTTTATAGCTGACTGACAATGTTAGCTATCAGCTATTGAGCACTTGAAATATGACTAATGCAACTGAATAACTGAATTGTATTTTAATTAAATTTTAAGCCACATGTGGCTAAAGGTTACTAGACAGCACCTATCTAGACCAACACTTTGATGAAACAAGTCGGTTGCACCAAACAAAATATTAAGTGATATCACAGATCATATTCACAAGATCTTAACTGTTTTTTCCAAATATAGTTACGTAACTGTTGTGATCTTACGCTCCTTAAAATTACATGAAAGGAGAACATAGCCTGTCATCTAGAAAAAGCACCTTCGTGAAATAGGCTTTCCAGATTAAAATTGAAGTGAAATTTAAAAAATAACATTTTTAATTTTTCAGAAAGCAAAGATGATTTTTCAGCAGGTACTTAAAATGTATTATTCCCTACCAAAGAATACAAGAAATGATCCCAATTAGGAGGCAAAGATTCTGTTTTACTGTGGATATTCAATTACAAGTAATTTTTCTTTACATGTTGATCCCTTTTTGAATTCTCAGTTATCTATAATGAATATGCTCTACTTTTACAACTAAAAATATATATATAAATTTAAAAGGAAAAAAAGTTACCTATTTTACAAGCTAAAGTATCAAGATAAAGCTCTGACCCCAAATTATACTTTTTATCTGCACTTTTATTTAAAGCAGAGTTCTACCTGTCTTAGTGAATAAAAAACAATGAATTAAAAGTAATTCCTGACTTCAAAAATAAAAAATTCAAATTACTAAATTAGACTCCTTAAAAGCAGAGCATGGTATAATCAATTTGAATAATTTAAAATCCACTGATGCAACTAAATTACTGCAAATTATTTCCTTATATATCAAACATTTCCACAGTATTTACTCCCTAGCACACCATCTATAAATGAATATAAGAATTCACAATGGTTTCAGAATTTCTTTCTGATATGTCCTTTACTCCATCTATTTCTTAAATCATCTTTTCAATTAATACAAATGAGCAACATAAGCAAAAGAGCATGTTATTTTAAATCTGTTTCTATAAATCTACCTCACCAAAATTTTTGGTCAGGGGGCAGATAAGTGACATATGAATCTGCATTATAATGTAAGGAAACAGTTATTTGCAGCAAAGACCTAAAGAACACTGCCTCAGTCAGGAAAATAGTTTTTTTAGTATTTCAGTTCAGTGACAGCAAACAAACTATTTAAATCTGTCTTTTACAATTTAGTTATCTGGCTTTAAAAAGAAAGGGTTCATATATACTTACTTATACTTAAGTAAATGTAAGTTTATAAACTCCAAACTATAAGTACACTCAAATTCAGAGGGGGTGTGGAGGGCAAGGGTTCTAGGGTCTAGGAAATTAACCTCAATGGGTATATAATAGGAATGATACAGGAGGCACATTCTAAAGAAAATTGGTCCACCAATAAAATTCATATCTGCATATTAGCAGAACTACACACACGTTCAAAACGACATTAGTGATTAGATTTTAAAATTAGGTTAACTGAAAATTGAGAAAAACCATTCTCAAAACAATAAAATTTTAAAAATTATTCAAGTCTGTCGTAAACTGGCTTTTTTTAAAAATGGGGAGAAAGCCCTGGCCGGTTTGGCTCGGCGGTTAGAGCGTCGGGCCTGTGGTCAGAGAGACCCGGGTTCGGTTCCCGCTAAAGGCATGTACTGTACCTCGGTTGCAGTTTGTCCCCAGCCCTGGTTGGGTTGTGAGGGTGGCAACCACTCGATGTGTCCCTTTCACGTCGATGTCTTTCTCTCTCCCCCCCCCCACTCTATCTGAACAAAATATCAAAAAAAAAAAGAAAAAGTTAAAAATGGGGAGAAATACCTGGGTAAGAAATCTTAAATGTACAATTGGGGAAAGGTAAAAAACTAGAAATAAAAACACCACTGTCAATAACCAAAGCAATGAAAAAAGGCAAATTTGTGACCAACTTTCTATTAACCTATATCTAAAAATAAAAAACAAAAAACCAATTTTTCTCTAACATTAAGATTTATATTCCTAATGATAAAGTAATTTACTTTCTGAATAAAATTTTAAATACCTCTAGTTTAATTTTTCTTTTCTTCAAAAAAAAGTAAATGACCATTTGCAGACTAGGTCAGAGCTCAGTCTGATATTGTAAGACAACAGGGAGTAACTGGTGGACAAAGTACTGACACATTCAAGTTCAAATATGTGAAATATACTGTGTTGACCAAACAAAACACTCTACAAGTTTCTAATGAAAGACCTCACCCCCTTTTTTATTCCTGGTTTCTGAAGAAAAAAACAGTACAGTAAAATATAAACATTTGGGAGGGTCTCAAAACTGTATTGATAGTAAATCTGGGAGGAAAACTAAAAACTTGAAAGTATTTTATTGCCTAGTTATCAGATTGTTTAAAAACCTGACCAAGTTACTAAGACCTTAAACTAAACTGTCAAAATGTTAAACTTTGCAATCACATATTTTAAAAGATAATTACTCATTACCAGTGAATTATCCACTCTGTGTTCCATCAAAGCAAGATAAGTTGATGTTTAATCATTGGTGTGGCATACAATCAGCAGTACTGTTAGTACTGTAAAAACACCTATCAGTCACTTAAGTATAAGCCACTGGGAATACTCTTTGCTGCCAGGCATCATAGACACTTAGAATACAAGAAACTGGATGGATTTAATAGGTTTGTATAATATCATACAATAACCAAACTGTGTATTATTATGATAAATTATTCTGGAAAGAAAAGAAAAGAGAGCCTATGTCCTTCCATCTCCCACTTCTATCATCTGCACACTTCCCAAAGGTAAGATAGCACAGCTCGATCTACACCAGGTGAAAGAATGTATTAACATAATCCAACAAAAGTGAAATAAAACAATCCAGAGTTCTGAGTGTTTTTTCACACTGTAATAAACTAGAAAAATGTTTCAATTAAGTAAAACAACCATATTCCATGAAAAAAGTGTCACTCCGATCTAGAACACTAAAGTCCTTACATAATACTAGAGAAATTTTAATTTATATAAAACAATAGAAACTAGTATATCATTCATTAGAAACCTCAAAATATTCAAAATTTTGTGTCAAGTACTCAGAGAAAAGCTCAAAAAGCCAAAACCTCACAATCCACACATCCTGGTAATACCCTGAATTGCAGTTAACTCATTTAATCACAAATCAACTTTTTCAAAGACATACAGACAATGCTTCTATTTAAAAAGATTACTCTTTATATTTAAGGACTTTACATTCTTTCACATTCTACTTGGCAAGATCTGTCTGTACTTCAGATTATCTCTCATGTTCCAGTAAATAAACACAAACTCATGATATGCCTGTGATCACTGATGGCTTGTTTATGCAATTCTACTCCACTAAATTCCATATAATGTGTTCTTGATTATGTAAATAATCTAATACTCCTTTGATGAAATACTGTAATTCTCTTCTCCAATGGTTACAATTTTTTAAAAGGTATGCAAAGAACTGAGTATCACTCCTATGAAAGGCCAAAAAAAAAGTGTAATTTTGTTCCAAAATTAACTTAGTCTCGTGTCTTTCTATTAAGTCTCTCAACGATTCCAGAGAATCTTTTCATATCTCCATATCTGGAAAGTGAAACCAGTACTGAAGTAATTTGGGAACTTGAAAATGGCATTCTTTTTTTTCAGCAGATGCCAAATTTTTGACCGACATGGCTCCCACAATTACTTTGTTACCATCAGTCCAGTCAGTTAACAGGTTGTAGGAAAAGATTCGCTTTTGCAGACACTGCTAAGCTGTTTAAAGAGAAGAGAGAGAGATTAATTTAGTGATTATAAAATGTACAAATATTTTAAATATTTTGAACACTTTGTTGGCTTATATCAGAGGTGTGACTACATTTTAACAAACATGGACATTTTAGTTAAGTCAGGTCAAGGGAGTGCAGAAACAGTAAGTCAATATGGTAGAAATAGTAGGTCAATATGATGTGTTAGTTCAATTAATGTATGAATTCCTGTCACCATCAGAAGACAAATATTAAAAAGCTACATCTTGTTCTATAGCATTTGCCACAGAGGCAAAAGCAGGAGGGGGAAAAAAAAAAAGGTTGCCCAAATACTAAATTGTTTTCATCCATTACAGTAAATAGAGCCAAACCAGAAAGTTTCAAAACAATCCATATATTCCAGAAATCTCCTTTATACAACTATTATTCACCAGAACAGTTTTCTAAAAATAGTAAGACAACAGTTTCATATTAATCATAACTTTTTTAATTAACAAGTAGTGAATAGGACACTTTAAGATATTGTTTACTACATACTGAAATAAACAGATCTGTTATAAATTCAGAAATTCAAACATTTACAGTAAAATGTGCTTACACATAAATATGACCAAATTTATTTAAATCCCGTTAGGTCCTAAATACATGCAATACCATGTAAAAACAAGACTATGAAGTTGATGTAAAAAATGACAAAATCACTGTCACCAAAATTAGAAAGAAAAAAAAAAATGAAATGGAAACTAAGACAGTTAAAACATAAGTAACCTAACAAAGCAGCTTTAAAAATAGGCGATACTAATCCCCACTTTCAAAAGTTCTTAATCAAGTATTTTCAAAAACTGCCATTTATAAAATGACATTCTAAAAGTCTACACTTGGAATTTCAAAGCATCCCAACTCAGAAAGCTTTTGACTACTGTTTTTCCCAAGCTCCAACTTCAAATAATGCAGGAAAAGCATTGACATTAGAAGAAAATATTCCAGGGAATGGTATAATTTTTAGAAAAACGCACTTACTGCTTTCAGAACCTTTAAGACCCACAGTCAACGTGAACAACAATCATTTTTCCTATTCTCATCGGTTATTTTTCAATGTCATATTAGAGATGAAAAAATTCTTTGAGCCCATAACTGAAAGATCAACAAACCTGGTTTTATTATGACACCATATTTTTGTCATTGGTACTGCACAAAATTATATACAAAGAAGTATATACAAAATGTTCAAGTATTAATTAAACTTCAATTCAAGGCTTCTGTTTCAAAAATCTACATTTAACATATTCCATAAAGATAGCACAAATTAGTCATTTCAAATAATTTTTCCAACTACTTTTGGTTTATATATAGATATATATATGTATAATTCAGTAGGCACTAAAAACCCATGCAGCTGCATCGTGACGGGCTTGCTCCTGCACTTAGCTATAAGCAGGTTCATCACTCCAAGTTGTGAGTTTGGCTACTACCCATTCATGCTCAAGTGCAGTAGATGATTTTACAAAATTGCTGTGATGCACTGGGAACCAGAGACCAAGTTAGGTCTCAAATAGTATTATCTAGCAACAAAACATTTACAGTTGTGCAAGAACAAGGATTCCATTTTCATAAACAAATAACAACAAAATAAAACATTTTGTGTGTAAGAGAACTTACATCTTTGGACTGCCGAAAAAACCTCTTAATTATGAACGTTTTAAAAGAAAGACAGCAGAAGCCCTGATATTACCTCTTTTTCCTCATTTCTTATACTACCTTTTAAAATAAAGCAGGAAATGTGGCCAGCAGCTGGTCCCGTCTCTTCTGCCCCAACAGCTGTATCCACTTTAGCACAAAGAAAAACAAGGATGCTAAATAGGTATATACTTTATCAAACAGTGATGTTTCACAAAGAATTTCATAATGCCTCTTATACTGACAGTCACCATAACTCAATTTATACAACTGGACAAGAGATAACAGAAAAACTTCAAGGGAAGAATATATCCGATCTTTGGAAAGTGTCAATCATGTCATTAAGTAGCCAGAACTACTCAATTGAAATATGGAAAGATTCTTTGTGAAGCCTCACTTTACATGTTTTCATTCACATTTCACAACCTTCAAAATTGAATCATACATAAATTTAACCTAAAATTTTTATACAACAAAAATAAAGGTTTTCAACAATTTATTCATACTCAGTGATAGGGTAATCACTGTGCTGGTCCTCAAAGAAACATTTCATTAACCATTCTTATTCCTCCTTTAAATAATTAACACAGGAGTCTGATATGCATGTTAATTTCCAACTTCTCTAATGGTGCGATATTAAAACCTAATAACCTGAATAATGTAGTTCTAGATCTACTTAAAACTAAAAGGCATTCTTGAATATTTAAGTTATTTTGTTGTCACCTCCAGCAAAATAACTATCATATTTATGCATGCCCCAAACACTTATTGTCAACCTCTGAAAAGTTGCTCTAATACTGGAATTCCAACTTGCACCTTGTACAACTCAGAACTTCCATTCAACTTCACCTGTTTCACTGTCTCCAAACTGTATCTCTAATAGCAGCTTTCAGTGTACAGTTGGAATCGATGTCATCCAAGGCCATGTCCACACTGGGGACAGAAGAGCTAGGTACACGCAAGTCTGAACAAGGGGACACATTAACAGCTATTTCAACCATAAGAAGCATCTTAAATACATTATTGACCAGCACAAGTCTGTTTCCAGGGTGGACAGGGCCCAAATTAGATTCCCCTCCCGCCTTTCAAAAAAGGAAAAAAAAAAGAAAAAAAAAATCACACGCACACACAAAATTGAGATGTTGCCCATTAAAGTAGACTAAGCAGCAGAGCATGAGCGTTACGTGAAGAGATGGATCCTTACCAGGTTGTGAGGCGGGAACGACTGCTCTGTAACCCCTACAACGGAGCCTGGCAGGAAGGAAATCACCTAAAAAAGAAACTGTCAGAGAGATTTAATAGTCACATGTTATCATTGGGAGTTGGTTACAGTGTCACATTCATGCTTTTAGCTAAACACTTAAAGATTCAATATTACTTTTTTTCCTCCTGAAATGTGTCCAGTGACGATGTCCCACTAAGGTGTTTTACATGGTGTAGGGGAGTTGAAAGGGGTAAACGCGGATAAAGAGCAGATTACTTGACCCTACATTTTAAGAGAAGACGACGCCTTCCGGGCGCACGCCGAGCAGAACTCCACCGACACCTTATCCTTGTCCACATGAAGACACACTCCGCCCGCTGAGTCGTCCTCTTCCAGCAGGTCCTGCTGCTGCTTTCCCACCGGCAAAGCGTAGTCATGGTCACCGGCTGGCGAGTCTCTGAAGAGCGAGGTGGTCAGCCGCAGTCCCACGCCGCTCAGCCGGCTCAGCAAGCGAGCCAGTCCGGTCTCGTTGGCCAGGACGGCCCGTAGGTAGCGACTCTCCTCCTGCAGTGCTTGCACGCGCTTGCCCAGCTCCCGATTCTCGGCCCGCAGCTCCTGGTTTTCGGCTGCCAAGCCCCGGACTCGACTCTCCAGCCCCATCACGTACTCCTTCTTCTTCAGCCGATTAAGACGGGCAGCAGCCGCCGCCGCCTTCCGGGGACTCTTTGTCGCCGCCTGGTTGTTGTCGTTGCCGCTGCCGCCGCCGCCGCCGCCGCCTCCGCCAAGGGACTTTCTCCGCCTCTTTTCGCCGCTGCCACTGTCACTGCTGCTGCTGCAGCCTCCAATACCGTTTAACAGCCTCTGCAGCAGGTCAGAAAAGCGCTGCATCTCGGCAGCCGCGGATTCGTCGTCGTCGTCCCCTCTCCATAGACCGCCACTATCGGAGCCTCCGCCGGACGAGGAGAGAGGCCCCGGCGAGCTGAGCCCGGGTTCCAGGTGCCAGTCCGGTTGCCGGGGGTCCAGCAGATCCGCCAGTTCCAGCCCGGACAGAAAGTCCATGTCCTCCGTCTCCTCCCCGGGGACGCTGGCGATCGCCTCCTCCTCCATGTCCTCGGGCGAGGGCGCGCGCACCGCTACGCCGCCGCGGCCGCCCCTCCCGTCCTCCAACTCGCCCTCGCCGCCGGGAGATCTGGAGGCCGCCGTCTCTTCCTCCTCCGCTGCGGCCGCCCGGGCCCAGTCCCGGGGCAGCGGGCAGGTGGCGGCCTGCGCCGGGCTCTCGCTGCGGGTTGGGGAGTCAGTGCCCGAGGCCGCCAGGAGTTTGGTCAGGCTGTGCCTCATGGGGCCCAGCGGCGGGCCCCGGCCTCTCAGACCGGGCCTCGCGGGCCCCAAGGACCCCAGCGCCGGTAACCGGTGAGCTGGCCAGAACGAAACGAAGAGGAAGGTCCGAGGCGCCTCCCGCCCCACTTGGCTGGTCGACCCCCCACGCCCAGGCGGGGGGAGGGAAGAAAGACCCAGACGGCGAGGCCCGGCGATGACTCGCCCGCGCCACCCAGACAACGGCCTGGCCGGAAGTCAGTCGATCTCGCCCCAGCCCCTCCCACGGCGTTTCGCGCTCCACCGGGCTCTAGTATCGCGAGAGTTCAGAGAGCTCTGGAGTGGGAGTAATTCCAGATCTCTAGTGATGTCATAGTAACAGCCGCAAAAATAGCGACAAAATTCCGAGTTTATTGAAGGAAAAAAATGGTCTCTGTATTCTCGCTATCACTTGCAGTGAAACCACGCGCTCAGAATTGATCTTTTAGATATCAAATTTTAAATAAATTTAAAGTTCTAGTTTTCTCTGGAATTAGACTGGTAACCAGATCCCTCTTGAAATTTCCCCTTTCCCCTTCCGTTATAATACAAGATCTTTTCACTCAACACTTACAGAGTACTAGAAGTAAAAAGGTAAATGATTCATTCATATATAATTTAACTTTTCCTAGTTTTTCTTATTAAAACGTCCAAATATACAGAATATAGTACAGTAGTCACTCGAATTCAACCCAATGCCCAGACTCAACAATTCAACAATTAACGTTTTGCCATATGTGCTTTCCTTGCATATGAATGTTTGTAAAACATACTTATTTTTTAACTGACTCATCTCAAAATTGCAGACAAGACACACCACCCCAGCGTACTTCAATATGCATCTCTAAAACTAAGGACATTCTCTTTAATCATCGTAATACTATTATCAGGTTAGAGAAAATTACAATCATTTGCTAACACTATCTATTACCCAGACCCTATCCAAACTTCCTCAGCTTTCCTCAGAATAATCTTTTATATTGGATATTTGTTTTTTGAGCCAGTATCCAAACAAGAGTGACTTACTGCATTTGGTTGCGATTTCTTTGTGGGTTCCCCTCCCCCCTCCATTTCTCAAACTAAATTATTTCACTTTTTAGTTTTTCTTCATATTGGTTTTTTGAGGAGACAAGGTCAGTTGTTTTGAAAAATGTACCACATTCTGGATTGTTTCCTCATAGTGTTGTTTATCTTTGTTCTTAATCCCACAAAGTATTTGAGATTGGAAGCAGTTCACAAATATATTAGAAATAAAACAGTTCAAATTTTTAACAAACAAGGTCAGTGAAAATATAGATGAAATAGGAAGGGAGATAGGGAGTTCCAAAAGAGAGAAGAGAAAAGTTCGTTTCGGAATAGCATAAACATATCTTACAGTTACTCAAATTGATCTAACAATAGACTAAGCTCCCTGGCAGCCCAAACAAAGAGAGAGAGAGAGAGAGAGAGAGAGAGAGAAACTAACTTTCCTTTGTTTGCTCATGAGTCAAGTATACAGTGTATGAATTACTTAATCTTTATTCCAGTTCTTAGGTTTTAAAATTCTCTAGGGAATACTGAATAAAGTAGCAGACAACTTCAACAATAACTATTTTTATATGGCTGTTTCTTAGAAGAATAGAAAGCAAGTTCAAAGAAAGCTGGACACTGATAGGTCCCCAAAATCAGAACAGTACCTAGCACAGCTTGGGCTTCAATAAATATTTGTTGAATAACTGAATAAAGAAGATCTCCAGTTTGGGCGGAAGGCATAATACTGAAGGCAAACTAATGAAAACAATTCTGCCAGAGACAAGATAACTGTGATCTGTGGTATCTAGAAGAATAGATAAATGGCATTCACCTCCCTTTTAACCTTCCCACTAGGAAAGGTTTTGTTAAAGTAGAATACTGTACAGTTCAAGGTGATGTATATTCTGACCTGCCTTGAATTACAGATGTTTTGTGTGGTTGGTAATCCCATTCAACTGCATTTTCTCCTTAGGAAAAATTCAAAATCACGGATTAATCTATTATATTTTCCCCAGTTACAAGATTTTGGTTTAAATATACATGGCATAAGATCCTCTCCAATAGGACTAAGAGAAAAGTAGAAAATCGAAAGAGAAGGAAGTTTTTACAAGGTAGCCTCGGAATACAAAAAAGCAAGTGAAGCAAGAGTAAACCTCCCAGAAAATAGCTCCCCCTCCCTTTCACCACTCCTCCCTTTTCTTTTCCTTACTCTTCTCTCTCTTGCCTTCTACCAGTGGTTTTTGTTTTTCTTTTTCTAGTTCTAATGATCATTGCAAAAAATTCATAGATGTATAAAAAAGTACATAGTACCTACAATGTAACTACTAAAAAATAACTGTTATTAAAATTTTGGTATATGTATATAGAGAGTTTTTCTATGTACATACATACATTACTTCTTTGAACTCTCATGTTTGGGTATGAATATATTGTGAACTTTTTCATACAATTAAATATAGAGCCACATGCTTATTTTTGATGACTGTCTAGAATTCCATTTCATGAACTTTGCAACTTTTACTCAACCAGTTTCTCAATGACAACACATAAATTGTATTGAAATTTTCACTATTATAAATAATATGATAATGTTGTGCAAATAGCTTGGTTCACGTATCCTATAACTTCCTTACAATAAATTCTTTGAATTAGAATTTCTAGAAACAGTTTTTATACATAGATCCTAGTCCCTATGGAAAGGTATCTCTCACCAATGGTAAATGACAGTATTTAGCTCCTGCACACTCTGTGACAATGGATTTGTTCTTTTTAAAATATGCCAATCCAAAAATAACAAGTGGCATATACTCGTGTGAATTTACATTTCTTTGATTATTAGAAGGTTGAATATTTTGACACACCAATTGATTTTTAATCTGAACAGCCTTTTCACCTCCTTAGCCCTTTTTCTCTGAGGAGGGAGAAGATGTTCGTCAGGGAAAATGTTTATGTTTTTCCTTCTTGATTTAGATGAACTACTCCATTATAAGGAAAACAAACCTTTGTCTCATATATGTTTCAATTTTTCCCTCGTTGGTTATTTATTAGAGGATGGAAGAGGTGAAATTGCTTGTTTTGCTATAATTATTAAATAGTCAAGCTATTAAATGTTTCTTCATGGGTTCTGGCTTTAATATTAAGCCTAAAAATGTTTGTTAGCTTAAAGAATCAAATATTTACCTATATGTTTTAAAACTTCTTTAATTACTTTTATTTATATTTTATTGGTTTTTTTTAAACATTAGTAACAGTTTATTGCATTTTGATCCAAATGGAATTTACTCTGATATAAAATGTGACATAGGAATATAATTTTTCAAAAAGTGATCAGCCACAATAAAATTTATTAAGCAATTCATACTTGCTCTCCTTGTTTCCCAACATGTATTCCATATATCAAATTATTACATGCAGTTGGATCTATTTCTGGTCGTCTTCTTCTATTTCATTGATTAGTCTCACCATTCTGGAAGCATAATTGTTCTAATTTTATTGCAGTTTTATAATATATTTAATATCTCATAGGACAAGTCTTTTGTTAATCTTACTTTCTCAGAATTTTCTATCAACAGATGAATATTTATTCTTCCAGATAACTTCATAAATTTTCCAAGTTCAAAAAAAAGCTAGAATTTGTATGGAAATTGCACTAAACTTATTAATTTATTTTTCCCAGTTATTTGATGCACTTTTCTGCTATTGGACTAGATTATTTCTTCTTTTATATTTTCTAACTGGTTACTGTTACTACATAGGAAAGCTGTTGATCTTGTTGTTGTTGTTGTTGTTAAATTTTTAACTGACTAGCCTACCGAACTTTCTTAATAGTTTTTATTTTCAGCTTATTGAAATTTTCCTGATAGACAATTATGTCACCTTATTATATATATCAGGACAATTTGGCCTCCTTTGCCATGCAATAATAAAATAGCACTTCCACATTAATGTTAAATAATACTGTTGATAGCCAAGTCCCTTGTCCTACTTCTTACTTTAACAGGAATGCCTCTAGTGTCTAGCTTTTGATTTGAGATGGATATTTTTATTAGGTTAAGCTCAGTTGCAGGAAACAGATACCAATCCAGGTATTTTAAGCAGAAGAAGATGTACTGCAGAGAATGCATGCCTACGGAGTCATTGAAAGGATAGGAGGAGTGGGCATTAGGCTGGGTGATGAAGAATGCCAATCAGTACAGTGTGGCCAAATAGACCTGAACAAAAATGGCTATCTCTGCCCCAGTTGGGAAAGTGGTAAATAGAAAGCTGGAATATTGGCTTCAAGACCACTGTTGCTGCCCAAACTCTCAACCCCATGTATTATATTGCTGCCCAACAAGTTACCTAAAACAACAAATCTTTGCTCATTGTGTGACTTAAAACAACAATCAACATTTATTCTCTCTTGCAATTTCTCTTGGTCAGAAATTTGTAACTGCCTTGGCCATGCAGTCTGGCTCCAGAATTCTCATGAAATTCGGTCAGATTTTTGCTGGGGCTGCAGTTATCTGAAGGCTTGACTCAGACCAGAAGATCCTCTTCCAAGGTGACTGACAAGTTGGTCCTGGGGAAAGCCTCAGTTCCCCCTCCTTGTGGACCTGTCCACAAACTATCTGAGCATCTACACTACATGGTGGCTGGCTTCTCCCAGAGTGAATGATCCAAGAGACTGAGGAAGCAGCAGCATTGTTTATGACCTAGCCTCAAAAGTCACATATGATAGCTTCTGTAGTATTCTATTGGTCACATAAGTCAGACCTTACTCGCCGTGGAATGGGACTACACAAGAATGTGAACACAAGGAGACAAGAATTATTAGTGCTATCATGGGGGCTGGCTACCCTATCCCATAAAACTAGCAAATGCACATTGGGATGCTATTGCAGAAAAATGTGCTTGGCAACAATAGCCGAAGCAAGGGAAAAGGGCTCCTGCCTTATTTGCGTCTTCCAAATATAACTGCAGAGGAGTCTGCAAATATAGTTTGCGTTATGTCTCTGTTTTAGCTTTTCCATTTCTGCAATACAGGAAAGCATATTAAAAGATGGATTAAAATAGATAATGAATACCAATCCATCAAATTCTCCACATAGACCATGATTTCATGGTATATCAGCACCAATACATACATTTATAGAATTTTCTATAGTAGAGAATTGGAGCAGAGATAGTAGAGAGTGAAGCTGAATCAGGGTTGATGCTTCGCTGAGTGGATACTGCAGGATGACATAGGTGCTACAGAGGACAGAGTGCTCATATTTTTAAAGAAAAACTGTCATAGATTTAGACTGATATTTTCAATTCAAATTTAACATTAAATGATTTTTACTTTACTTTTTAATATCTTAATTCATACATTGAAAATTTCGTCTCCAGCAACATCAAGTCATTTTTTTCTTTGCTTTAGCTTCTCATTCTCTCAGACTCATAATATGTATGCATATATAATATACTTTAAAAATAGCTTTAATAATGCCAATATTACAACTAACCATAAAACAAATCATTGAAATTTACGATGGTTCTAGTTCTCCTTGGAATATAATCTATTAAAATATTCATTAATCGGGGGGGAACATCTGTAACAAAAATAAATTGAAAAAAATTTATTAAAAATGCTGTTTTCAGAGCCATTTGGGTAATTCTTTTCTCTATATGGTTATGCCAATGTGAAATTCATACCATGTCCTGGTCATATCTCTCACTCACTGAAAGTGACCTTTTAAGGTCACCAGTAAGTTATACAGTTTGAATTCAGGCAGTCTGGTGCCAATGCATGCCTTCACTCACTGCCCTAATACCTTGACTAGTTCAGTGGTCATAGATCTGGGCTTCCAAAGGGCCTAATGAATGGATTTGAAGGGGGATGGGGTTGGGAGAAGATTGATCCAGATTATGAAGGTTCATACTTCTAATTGGGAAGAAGGTAAATATGAATGTGAGCATAAAGGGATTAGTCTGGCCACAGAGTCTTATATTAGAGTTTACCCTGACTGCTTATCCTGCACCCTGGATGATGTGGCTATAGGGAGGGGCAGTTTTCTTACCAGGAACAGGAGGCGCTGTGAAGGCTTCTGAGCTACAATACTCTCTGTTTTCCTCATCTCTTCTCTCGGGTGATTCTTACACATTCTACACGCTTTAGCTAAAATGGCACTTCTAGCAAAAGTGTTCCCTAACCTCTCCTACATTATGTTGGAAAACCCTGCTATGCACTCCTATATCGTGCCATCTTTCAGCATTTTCCTCACTCACTAGGATGCAGACTCAGTGAGAATAGGTCTCTGGCTTGCTCACATTGTGTCCCAGAATTTAGGGCAGTGCCTGGCCAATAATAGGCTCTCAATAAATATTTGTCAAATAATATATATTAAGTTAATGAGTTATTAATTAAAATGGAAAGATCAGAATGGCTTGGTCCTGCCTTACTTTTACCATCTTTTATTTGTCTGTTAGGGCCAAACAAAAACCAATACCCAAAGTCTAAAAACTTGAAATGAGAAAATAGGCTTTCTAAAATCTGAAATGTAGGTCTGACACAAATATGCAGAAATGCACAAGAAAAGTTAATATATTTAAATTGTTAAATTTAGGAGAGAACTAGTAATCACTAGGAGGCAATTCTTAGTGTAGAAAAAGATATTGCCTTTAGTCGTATGTCGTTAAAACTTTGTGAAAGTGGTAGCTTCCAGCTGGATGGCCTGACCCAGATACGTCAGGCCATATTTGGCTCTATATAAAATACGTTTTGTCTACTCAATTCTTGGGGAAAGAAAAATATGTAGGCTTTTTGAGGCCATTTACTCAGAAATAGAGCTTACTGGGAAGTTAAGCAGTTACATGCAAGAATTTTTTTTATTATTATTATCTTTTTGAATAGGTAATATATGCACATAATTCAAAAGTCAAATGGTGGTGTTTGCAGCCGCTGTAGCTCTCTAACACCTGTGCCGCCTCCAGCTCACCGAGCTCCAGGGGAAGAAGGGGGGTAAGTAGAGAGGTCTCTCTACCATGACTCATACAAAGCAGACTGCCCGCAAATCCACCGGTGGTAAAGCACCAAGGAAACAACTGGCTACCAAAACGGCTCGCAAGAGTGCGCCCTCTACTGGAGGGGCGAAGAAACCTCATCGTTTCTGAAATTAGACGTTATCAGAAGTTCACTGAACTTCTGATTCGCAAACTTCCCTTCCAGCGTCTGGTGCGAGAAATTGCTCAGGACGTCAAAACAGATCTGCGCTTCCAGAGTGCAGCTATTGGTGCTTTGCAGGAGGTAAGTGAGGCCTATCTGGTTGGCCTTTTTGAAGACACCAACCTGTGTGCTATCCATGCCAAACGTGTAACAATTAAGCCAAAAGACATCCAGCTAGCATGCCGCATATGTGGAGAACGTGCTTAAGAATCCACTATGATGGGAAACATTTCATTCTTTAAAAAAAAAATTCTCTTCTTCCTGTTGTTGGTAGTTCTGAATGTTAGATATTTTTTCCCCATGGGGTCAAAAGGTACCTAAGTATATGACTGCAAGTTGAAAATAGGGGGCAGAAATCAGGTATTGGCATTTTTTCCATTTTCATTTATGTGTGAATTTTTTAAATATAGATGCAGGGACATAAGGCAATAATGCAAGTCAAAATGTTTTAGTGAACAAGTTTCAGCAGTGCAACTTTATAACAATATAAATAAACCTGTTAAATTTTTCTGGACAATGCTAACATTTGGATTTTTTTAAAACAAGTAAATTTCTTATTGATGGAAACTAAATGGTGTTTGTAGCATTTTTATCATACAGTAGATTCCATCCATTCACTATACTTTTCTAACTGAGTTCTCCTACATGCAAGTACATGTTTTTAATGTTGTCTATCTTCTGTGCTATTCCTGTAAGTTTGCTATTAAAATACATTAAACTATTTAAAAAATGTCAAGTGGTATAAAATGGTACAGACAGAGAAGCTTCCTTTCTACTCCTATCCCCAACCACTACAGTCCCCACACCCCTCCACATCACTAATAACCACTTTTACTAGTATTTATTTTCCCTATATGTATTTATGCAAATGGGAGTAAATATGTTTGCTTAATTATTTCCCTCTCTGCCTCTCTCCCCCTACACAAAAAATAGTATACTACAGATATTATGTTGTACATTGTTTGTTTCCTCCTACATATAATATATGCTGGAGATATTTCTATATTACTACATAAAGAGCTTCTCTCTCTCCTTTCCCTTTCTTTTTTATTTCTAATATATTCCAATGTATGAAGGGCCCACAGTTTAGTCAGTTCCTTATTGCTGATATGTAGCCTTTTAAAATTTTTTACTATTACAAACAATGCTGTAATAAATCATCTTAAACATTAAAGGGAAGATTATTTTAGACTAGTACAAAGAAGAGTGGATTAGAGCATTAAATAGGAACAGTCTGGCAAATAGCTAAAATGAATGAGATTTGTGGAACTGGGGAATGAGGGGGCTGGGGAAGTGGGTACTAGAGTCAGTTGAATGTGTAATGAATGACCAGGGAGATCTGTCCAAGGGGAAATTTTTCATGGATTTTTTTCCCTAGTGAGATAAACAGAAGGTTGGAAAGAATAGCATCAAGTAGGGAGATACATCTGTACAGCCCTAGGTTCTTAATTTTAACAAGGTGTTTCTAGTGTTTGGAAAATAATATCCAGTTTGTCTTTAGGAAGATGGAGAAATGATTAGAAAAGCCCATTCTGGGCCACTTCCCAAAGTTTCAACAATTTAAGAGGTGAAGATTAAAAAAAAAAAAAAGATTCCCTGCCTGGTAGGCCTTGTCAATACAAGTAGATGTGGTATAACAGACACTGTTGGTGGCCAGCTTTGCTTTCATCTGGTGGCTCCTTCCACTCTGTGGCATAGACAGGCCTCATTTCCATCCAGGGTAAGATCCTAATTGGCCCAGGTTAATCATGGTTGCACAGTCCCCATGAAGATGTTTAGCTAAGGTGTTTGCATATGGTCCAATTTTGGCCAATGACAATGGAAGACAAGTCACCTGAAGGGGCAGGGGCAGCTTTGGGAGAGCAGTTAGGGTCAAGGTCCCTTTTCCTTTATCCATGTGCCAAGATGTAGTATCTCAAATGTTTACCTAGTTCTCTTGGTCATGCCAAAGTGGGAAGCAGAGAATCCTTCCTGCACTGACTCAGCCACAGCCACTCTACAGTAGCTGAGTCAACGAGGGCTGGATAGAACAGCAAGCACCTGGGCAGGTACTCCTTCAAACAATCTTCTTTAAATTATTATTTAGTTTTAATATAGTGACTTTGGGGAGAAATGGATTTTCTATGATAACTTTGTTTCCTAGAAACAAATTAAAATGCAATTACTGTTCACTAACTGAAGCAGGGCCACTGTTGTGTGAACATCATGCAGTCAGTTCACTTTTCCTGTAGCTCTCATTTTTTTTCTACTTTCTTCATGATTTTGGGGGGGCAGGGGAGGGGGGACCAGACAAGTTCTTGGAGGCACACTGAAGGCCCTACAATACAGGTAACACAAAAGATTACACTTGTCAGCTACACAGGACTACTCATACATTATTTGGCTTTAGAAGCTCTATTCTGCTGACTTTAACATTTTAGGGTTACTGCTTGTGGAATATTGCAGAAAAATTTACTAGGGCTATAAGTGTGCTTTAGAAAGGACCTTTGTTGTTTTGTCTTTTAGATCTCCCCTCAAGGGCAATGGTTTGGCAGCAGTCCCTTGACATTGTGCCAATTTGGCCCAGTGCCAAGCGTCACTTTATAGATCAGCAGACCACAATAACAAAACTAGTTGCTCATCCCTGAATTTGACTCTGGGTCACAGACTAAATGCAAGTTAAGCACTCAGGGAACGGAATACAAAGTGCTGTGAAATATAGAAAAAAGGCAATACCATTTTGGCCAATTAGAAGGTAGTTTGTATAGTGGGGGAAGAAGCATGGATTTTACAGCCAAAAAGCAGGCCCAGCTACATAAATTGCAGTGCCCAGCACGAAATAAACACAATGATTAAGAATCTCAAGGCAGTCTGGCCGGTGGGGCTCAGTGATTGAGCATCAACCCATGCACCAAGAGGTCACCGGTTCAATTCCTGGTCAGGACACATGCCCAGGTTGTGGGCCAAATCCCCAGTGGGGGGCATGTAGAGGCAGCAAAACAATGTTCTCTCTCATCAATGTTTCTTTCTCTCTCTCCCTCTCACTTCATCTCTCTCTAAAATTAATAAAGGAAAAAAATTTTTTAAAAATCTCAAGGCAGCAGCAGTGGAGCATTAAAGCAAGTACAGTGTCCCTATGCAGGTGGCACACCCATGAAGCTGACCCTGCCAGAGTGGCATGGGTTCAAACCTCACTCCTGCCATCCCTAAGCTCCCTGGCTTTGGGCAAGTCACCCTCTGAGTCTCACCTTTTTCATCTGTCAAATAGTGATAACTGAAGCTCCCTGAAGAGTTGGGATGAGGGTGACATGAACTGCACTTGGCACATCACAGATTTACACTCCTTTCACTTTCTTAGTCTATGTTGTGAATTCTTTTTCTCTGTCATTTTCTAGGCATCCTCCTTTGTCCTTCTATCCTCATTACCCATTTTTAATGTCTTTCAAAAGGGTAGTCGATTGAACAGTATGAAAGATTTAATAATTTGTGACCTACAAAATGGCAATTTTATATGGTTCAACCTAATCCAAACTCCTGAGTATGATGTTGAATTGTACTGTCCTTAGACCTGAGCAATTGAGAATCTTCGTTTGTACCCAGAACCCCCTTCCCTATCTAAAGAGGAGTCCCTGGGGCCAAGTCCTCTACCAGACCACACCTGAGTACCAGGACCAAAGATTCCCTTACCGAATGATCCTCAGCCTGCTTCCAGGACTCACTTGGCCTCTGCACAGGAGCCTCCTCTTCCTTCTTGAAAGCTGTGCCTAAAACCTGGGCAGGAGAGACCACCACCAGAAAGTAGACTGGGACAAATGGGTGGAGTTTGAACACTTGGACAGGCAGGTGTAGGAGTGGGGAAAGGGAGGGGCGCTGGTACCATGCACACCAGGCCCCTGGTGGAGCCATAGAACCTGGGTGGGAAGAGGAGGGCTGGTGTGTGGCTCCTATTTGTGCGCTTGCACCTCTCCTTCGCCCCTCCCCATCATAAGGACCCAGCCTGGCTTTCAAGATTACCTATAGTATGTTCACAACCTACTCTTCCATTTCTATCTGTAGACATGCTTCTCCATACCTCCTGCCAACTACTTATGATTTCCCCAAATATTCTGGACATTTTAGAGAATAAATGACTTCCATGACTTCCATGACTTCCCACATGTTGCTGTCTCAAACCTATCTCCCTTTTCTCCACTTGATGAAATTCATTAGTTGCCCTGGCTGGTTTGCTCAGTGGTTAGAGTGTTGGCTGCAGACTCAAGGGTTACAGGTTCAATTCCCAATCAAGGGCACATACCTGGGTTACAGGTTTGATCCCCGACTGGTGGGGGCATGAGCAAGAAGAAAACAATGGATGTGTGTGTCTCACACCAGTGTTTCTCTCTCTCCTTCTCCCTCCCTCCCTTCCATTCTATCTAAAAGTCAATGGCAAAATACCCTTAGGTAAGGATTAACAACAACAAAATTCTACTAGTTGTTTAACAACCAGTTAGTATATCGATTCCTGTGTTAGTGATCTCTGAAAATCCTCTTTACCCTCCAACCTTTACCCCCAGGCAGAGTTGGCTGCTCTGTGTGTGTGGGGGGGGGGGGGGGGGGGAGTTTGTTACCCACTGAGATCTCCTAACACTCCCTGTGGAAACACACTGCACTGTATGTAATTGGTTTTTTGCCCTTGGACTAGACTCCTCCAGGGCAGAAAACATGCTTCTTCATGCTTATTCTCAGTGCCTACCTCCAGCACATGGCGCTCAGTGGACAGTCAACAAACCTTTCAGTGTGGCAGTGTCATCAAAATCCCAGCTCCCACAGTGACAACGTGGCTTTGGGCAAATTACTGAATCCCAGTTTCCTCCTTTTTGAAATAAAAATGAATATGATTACCTTCTTGAATGGCCCTAAGGATTAAATAAAATAATCCATTTCAAGTGCTTTAGCATAATGATAAATAGTATGGGCTCAATAGAGAATGACCATGATTAAGTGGGCTCCTATATTCTTATCTTTGGTAACATGTAAGAGGAAGTCCTTTCAAGCCAGTGATGTGGTTCCCTGAAATTTGTATTTAATGCTGCAATCTTAATAGAACTGTGAGAAAACAGATTTTTTAAAAATGCTTGAGGTAAGGTAATGCTTGAAAATTGTTTATTAAAAAGGCAGCAAGTGATATTTTTTAATAAATCCAAAGCATTAGGTAACTCTTGGCACTCTTGACACCAAATGGGTGAGAAAATACTACTACAATCTGTTTTGAAAGGTTTTCATAATGTTTATATAGCAACTACATATAGGGAAATAAGGAAGCATAAAGTGTATTTTTTATAGCTGCCTCTTTAAGAACTTTAGATTAATCCATATCATAACTATTATTTGTTTTTATTATATCGTATTCAGGTATTCCTACAGAATTGCTATAAGTATACATATATACATTGTTTAGATGTTTGAAAAAAGGAAAAAGCTAATTATAAAAAATATGCTAGTAAAAACAAAACAATCACTATGAGTTGCTATATGTTTCATATCTAGTCAACTATCGCTTGTTACCCAAATTGGGGCCTTTTGTCTGTTAGTATATTGTACACTAGTAAATGAAACTGCTGCTATTTACATTCTTGTACTTCTAAATCCTGTTTTTATTAAGGAAAAAACAAACAAACAAGAAAATTAAATGTGACCTAAGCTTGCAGAAAAAACCAAAACTGGTTGATTGCACTTATCTGAATCTTAAATTTTTAAAATCCTCATCTGAGAATATGTTGATTGATTTTTAGAGAGAGAGGGAAGGGACAGGGAGAGAGAGAGAGAGAGAGAGAGAGAGAGAGAGAGAAACATCAATCAGTTGCCTCCTGTACATGCCACGCCCTGACCAGGGATTGAACCTGAACTGTGTCCTGACAGGAAATTGAACCCACACAGGACAATGCTCCAACCAACTGTGCCACCCAGCTAGGGCCACTTATTTGAATCTTATTGCTCATACAGAATTATTGCAATAAAGTTTGTTTAATGATCACAATCTTTGTTTTCCAAGCCAGTGCAAATAAAGTAAAACAGGTACTGCTGTAAAGCTGGTGAAGCAAGCAATTGTTTGGCCTGTTGCAAAATCAGACACTTTTTTCTGTGAGTTTCCCTTGCTATTTGTAACCTGTTACCTGTTATAGCTTGCAGTCTCAACTATGGGAGACTACAAACCTACCTATCTACAGAAGCTAATTATACTAATTCTTTTTCACAATAGCACATCTGATTGCACATTTAAGATTCACTTAAATCTATAGGAGCTGCTAATTTAAAATCGTAGGATATATGAATATATCTGAGGTTGAGAATAAATATATACTATGGGAGAGTTAGAGATACTGATAGCAAACTTAGGAAGATTTCAAAGGCACAGAACAAAATCTAGTAAATATGTATTCTAAGCAGCAGGACTGAAAATTAGTGTTAGCCTTACAAAGTTTAAAAAGAACAACATCATAGTAAAGTAGCTTTTCTTTGAGTTGCCTTTTGTGCTTAAAAATATAATAAGTGGAAAATCATTTTTACGCTTGCCACAATGCCAAGGCACAAATATTTAAATTCTAAATTGGGGGCCAAAGGAAAGTGAAACTTCCTTATGGAAAGAGATGGCGGAGTTTGGCATTGAGTTCTTTCTCCTTGCTTAAAAGATCCAAGCTGTGCTTTTTGAAGGCTTCAGACTGAAGCACGAGTTCATCATAGGCCTTCTGGATCCCATTTATCTTGCGCTGAAGTTCCCGGACTCTCAAATTACTGTCCACAGCTACTGCTTCTTGCTCAAACCGCTCTAGAGCTTGTCTCCTGGCCGCATCTGCTGTCTCCAACTTCTCCTCCAGCTGGCGGATCTCTGCTTGCTTGTTCTGAAGCACCTTGCCCCTCTCCATGGACAGCTGTAGCAGCTCCTCTTTCTCCCGAGTGACGATCTGCAGCTTGGCCTGCAGCTCCTGGGTCTGGCTGCTGTGAACCTGCTCGGCCTTTGCCATCTGCTCCACGGCCTGCTGGTGCTGCTGCTTGAGGCTCTGCAGCTGGCTGCGCAGCTGCTCTGTCTCCTTGGTGTGGGTGCTTGCCTGCTGGGTCTGCAGCTCCAGCAGCTCCTTCTCTCGGGCCTGTGCCTGGCGGGCCTTCTGGGCACACCTCTGTTTCAGAGTCTCCAGCTCCTTGGCCAGGGCCTCACTCCTGGTGGTGAGCTGCAGGACTTTGGCCTCCTGATCCTTCAGAGACTGGCTGAAGAGACTGTTGTTCTCAAGCCTCAGCTTCTCATTCTCCTCTCTCAGCTTGACATTCTCACTCTTGTGTTCGTCCTTGAAGCGGATCATTGCCTCGTGGTTGGCTGCCAGGGTCATAAAGCGATCCTCCAGCTTCTGGGCGTGCTCACTCTTGGCCTTCAGCTTCTCGGCCTCCAGGATCTTCTCCTCCTCCAGCTCTGTGTTGAGGAGCTCCAAGATCTGGCAGCGCTCCAGGGCCTCATCTGACCTCCGCTTCAGGATGCAGATGAGCTGGGACTGCTCGCGGATGCGGGAGCAAAGCATCGCCTTCTCGCCCTTCTCCTCCTCGGACAGTCCCCGCAGTTTTGCCAAGGCTTCCCTCAGACCATCCAGTTCCTTAAACTCCATGTCTTCTTCTTGGTTTTCCAGTTCTTTGTTTTGTGTAGCTAAGGGTTCCTCAGAGGATGGGGTGTCCATCAGTCCTGAGAGCCTGCTCATTCTAGGGCATGGGCGCTCTCCTCCACTTTGGGCTGACTCCACAGTCTTTCCCCCCCGCAGATTTCAAAAGCCACAGTGTTGCTAGGGTCTCCTGGCACTCTCCAGCGGCTGTTTTTTTCCAGTAAGGAGCCCTGTGATTGGTGGATAGGTCTTCAGCATGCTGTGAAGTAACAACACGGGGACCTGGGGAGTCCAGAACCAATCAGGTCAGGTTATGCTTGCCCTTCTAACCAATCACAGCTCTCAGCTCACAGCCCAGAGTCCAGCCTAAACTGCACAGAGGAGAGATGCCATCCCCACTCGATTTCCAGCCAGCATCAGGCAGGAAACCTGACCCACCTAATTTCTGGTAGGAGTAAAGAAATCAAGCTGGTGTGACGACTCCTTCTTCCTCTCCCCACGTCAGTTGTCATGAGAATAAATTACTGTCTTTGGAAACACAGTTGGCTCCTTAAAAAAAAACTGCAGTCTATAAATTCCAAGTAGCAGTGGTGCTCTGAGAGCCAGGACCCTAAATGGCTGTGAGTTTGCATTTGTAGTGTTTGGCATAGTTCAGCAAAAGAGCAAATCCCAATGAAACTTCCTTCGTTTTCCTTAGCATTGTCCCCAGGTGGAGTGATATTCATCACTCCCTGTTTTCACTCATTAGCAAAATAAGGTTACAAAAAGAGACTTAATGAATGATATAGATATGCTCAACATTAAAGATCCAAATGAGGCTTGCTGTCATATAATGTCCATTCCAGATGAATTAAATAGTTAAATGTAAAGAGTAAAATAAAATTGAAGTATTAAAAGTGGAAACTAGAATATAATAAAGGTAACCATAACAGTTCTGGGGCAGGAAGAACTTTCTCCGTTTAAACATTATGGGGTAAAAGATGAGTGAGGAAAAGCTTACTTTCACTTTGTTGAACATCAAAAATTGTGTATAATTTAAATAGCATAGAACAGACTGACGAATCTCAGAAGGAAGGGGGAGTGGTGCAGGAAGAAATTAACCAAAGAACTTATATGCATATATGCATAAGCCATGGACACAGACAATAGTGTTGTGAAGGCCTGGGGGCAGGGGTGGGAGTGGGGTGGAGGGGATTAATGGGGGGAAAGGGGAGACATCTGTAATATTTTCAATAATATATATTTTTTTAAAATTGTGACCTCTGTTACAATTGTGACATAGTAGTTGCTTCTTGCCCAAACCAACTACTGAAGTTCCCCTAACCAGCCAGCCCTCTGGCCCTGCCCTTGGTGTTCTTTCTCTTCACTTAGAAAGACTTTCTCCACCTTGTCCCTTGGTATGATAGCTCTCTCAGTATTTTATAGTTCAGACTCATCTCCTCTGTGAAGCCTTTCCTGGCCCCAACATGTAGAATTGACCACTCACCTCTTTTAATGCGTCCACTGTAGCCTATTTGTCCTGCTAATGGAACATGTCAAAACCTTACTGCACTCACTGTTTACCCACCTGCCTCTCCCTATTGAACCCTGAGGTCATTAAGAGCCGGGACTGTGTCTGTTTTATGCCTGATGACTAGACCAGTGCCTGGTACATTGGGAAAACTCAGATAAAGGTGTGTTGAATGGATGTTGAAAGCAAAAATAAACTAGAGAAAAATATCCACTATAAATATGACAGACAATAGATTTATATTTTTATAGAGAGGTTGTACAAATAAATAAAGCTATTTAACATCTTAAAAGAGAAATTAACAATTAAATTCACGGATGAGGGGACAGAAATGGTAAAGAATCGAACCCCATCAGTGATTCAGTAAATACAAGTTAAAATTAGATAGTAGTTCATCTATCAAATTATTCAAAGCTTTCCCCTTTATTTTCAGACTACCGAGGCCTGGTGAGGGTCTAGTGAGAGAGATACTATTGTATACTGCTGGTGAAAGTCAGTTCACAACATGTACTGAGAATGTCTAACATTTCTATGCTTTGAAACTAATGACTGCCCTTCTGGGAGATCTTTGCTCAGAATGTTACCTGAAAAAAAAGTTTTCTCAAAACTTGTCACTGTAGTGTGGTTTATAAAAACTAAAAGTTGGAAACCTACATGTCCAAAAAGAGAAAATATTAAGGAAATTATTGTATTTTCTTCTTCTTTAAAAATTTTTTTTTCTTTATTGATTTGAGAGAGAGAGGAAGGGAGAGGGAGAGAGCGAGAAACATCGATGTGAGAGAACATCAATGGGCAGCTTCCTGCATACCCTCCCCCACCGGGGATTGGGCCCACAACCTGGGCATGTGCCCTGATCGGGAATCAAACTGGCGACCTCTTGGTGCATGGGTTGACTCTCAACCACTGAGCCACACTGGCTGTATTTTCATATAACAGTATTATTCAGCCATTAAACGTTATCATGTTCATAGGTAATTTAATGGAATTGCATATATTAAAAAAATAAGTGAATGCTCTTAATGTTGTGAAAAGCATAGAACAAAGAATTGACAATTTCTGTTGATCAATCACTGTTTCTGGTGTCACATTTTAGCTCTCAAGTCATAATGATAAGGAAAATGCCTGGGTGTTAGTATAGATGTTAGATGGGTGATTTTAAAGCTTCAGATTTCACTGGGAGCAAAACAGATCTAAAGGAAGAGTTCCAGATTTTTCCTTTGGTCTCAAAGATCAGGTTATCATGTCCCAAAACCTGAGTCTCTTGCCTGTACAGGAAAAGAAAGGTGGAGGACTAAGGAAATTTCCTGAAATCAAATTTTAATAACTTACTTACATTATAAAACATTGAGGTTTTATGAAAGTGGATTCCAAAGACTTAAAAAGTGTGAATTAAACTTAGTTGTAACTTTTCTCTTTCTCTTCTTCACTTTTTCTTGCATTTCAATTTTGTATATTGAAATGGAACTTGTAAAGTTTAGGCAAGGGACAAGAAAATTACAATAGTCCTCTTCATTTAAATAAAATGGGCATACATATATTGAAATTATTTGCTGATCACCTTATATGGTTGTCTGATATAGTTAAATGAATTCACAGAACATGTTTCCTAAAAAAAAAAAAAAAGGAAAAATACTCAAAATCTTAATAGCAGCTGTTTCTTAAGGATGAGCTATAGATGTCTTCCCTTCCCTTTCTGCATACAGCGGATGCTCAATGATATTTGATGAAATAGATTTTCCACATTTAAAATATTTTATATTTCTTCTATATTAAAATCATTTTAAATAATGTTAAATCCATAGATTACTTATCAAGGCTAAGAATCTCACAAGACCCTAATCAATATTCATTCACTGATTTATTCAACAAACATTTGCAATGTACGGAGCAGGGTTAGATACTAAGTCTATATTAATACATTAGATACCATCATCTTCTCAAAGAACTCATAGTTTAGTGATAATGACTTTTGGTTCTTCTCTAGCATGGTTTTCTTTTTGTTCTACCATTTTTTCTCAGCTACTTTTGACTGAAAATAACCAGTATATTCCCTTTCCAGAGTTCCAAGGCAACACTCTTCCTAGTGGTGATCAAGGAGTCTCCTCCATTTTCCTTTAAGTCTTTTACTGTCTTTTTTAAAGCTACTACTTATAAAGTTCTTTTATATACCCTACACAGTACTAGGCATTTGTATATCTTCTCTCATTTAATTATGCTGAACAATCTTTTTGGAAGATAGGCATTATTATCCACATTGTATTATTTACAGAGAACAAAGAAACTAAGTCACAGGAAGGTCAAGCAAGTTGCCCCAGGTTATCCAGAGAGAAGGTGGTAGAGTCATATTCAAACCCAGATCTTTTTTATACCAAAATCATGGTCTTCTGTTTATACTTCATTCGTTCATTTACTCATCAGTTCATATACTAAGAAACTATTATATCCAAGGTCACAGTCCCAGCTCTTTTTTTTTTTTTTTATCGTTACCTGAGGACATTTTTGCATTTATCTTTCAGATAAAGCAGGAGGGAGAGAGTGAGGAAGAGAGAGAGAGAAACATACATGTGAGAGAGACACATTGGTCGCCACCCACACAATGTCAACCGGGGACACAGACAAACTGCAACCAAGGTACGTGCTCTTAGCGGGAACCGAACCCGGGCCTCTCTGGTCTGAGGGCCAACGCTCTAACCACTGAGCAGAACTGGCTGGGGCCAGTCCCAGCTCTTAAGCTGATTGCAACCTAATGATGGAGACTGAGAATAGAAAAACAGCAATTTTGCATGATAACTGCTAACGTAATCATGGATAAATTAGGCACATCACTTCTCTCGAAGAATTTAAATAGGGGAGCAATGATCTGCAGCCTGATCCCACCTCCTGACTGAGCTACTAAGTGTGGTAGAGTGAATCTTCTTTTCCTAAGGCTGAAGGAGAACCCGTTCTTTTGAACAAGTCAGCCAAAGAAGTGAAGGGAACATGCTGTGATTGGCTCGTATATGTGGGGGCATTTGTTTTATAAAACAAACTAGTGGAATTAGTGAATAAGCCTGGGAGTGGAGATGGGAGAGCAAGCCCAAAGCAGAATGGGAATGAAAGTACAGGAGAAGGCAGATGTTCAGGGTTTTTATTGTATGGTGAATGTAGATGACAGAGATGTATAAGGAAAGAGTCCAAGCAAGTTCCCTGGTACACATAGCGAGGTCTCTCTGGAAAAATTTAGCCTAGGCTAACAGTAATCATGCTTTTGGTCGATTCCTAGGCCATGTGAGCAGGCCATGGGGTTCTTTACTACCTTCTCAAAAGCTGCAGCAGTCATGGTGGATGGAAAATGTCGGCCTCTCTGGGAAGCGTCAGCAGTGACTTTTTGAAATATTGCTTCATTTTTTCAACACTGGAATTTTGAAGTGTTTTCACTTGAGGGAGACACAAATGCTCTTGATTTCTTCAGCACCCAGGTTTATATAACACCCTATTCTTCTGATAATGGATCACTTCTCCCTGGCCATAGGGTGGACACATAATCCAGGCAGCATCAATTAGAAGATCTTACTCTATCCATTGCTGGCCACACGAGTGGTCCAGTAGGGAGGGACATGACCCAAGCCTGGCCAGTCTCTCCCAGAGATCTCTCAAGCTGAACCTAGGAAAGAGAACTGCTTTTAGACAAGAAACCGTGAGGTTTTCCTGCTCCCTGAGAGACAGTATCTACGTTCCTGGCACCAGCCTGAGACTCCAAAATAACCCAGGTTCCTGCAAAACCTCTTTAATTCTGAGAGCTAACTCAATATATTTGCAATAAATCCCCCTTTTTGACCTTATTTCTAGTTGAGTTTTCTGAATTTAGAGAGAGAAGGAGGGAGAGAAAGGCCATAAATCTGCAGTTCAAGGAGATGCTTCCAGTTTAAAAAATATATATATTTAATAAAGTTTTAGTAGGAACTTTGCTTAGGAGTCCCACTGGCTCAAGTTTGTCAACTTGCGTTCACTAAAGAATTCAGGTTGCCCACACTCTATATTACATGAAAGTCCCAGTTGGCCTTTCTTTTGTAGTCGGGTGAGATTTAAGATTATGCTTTATATTTTCTTTTTTAGAAAAAAAAAAAATGTGACATGTCTTGAAGCAGTTTGGAGTGCTATGGGCAGATGGGTGTTTCTACTATCCATTCTGGTTCAAGGGTCTGGATATTCAAGGAGGCAGGCAGCCCTAGTCCTAGATGGAGAGATACTAGAACCAATCCCATCAGTGCTTCAGAGCTGGCTGGCTGCTGGGAGGTGGCTGAACAGGTAACTGAAAAAAAGGCCAAGAAAGTGGCTTGTGTGTACTGTGAAGTGGTAGGAGCTGAAACAGAATTTGCTCTTCTGCTACTGTTCTTGGCGGACCTTGGAAGTATGCCTCCCCTCAGCTCATCTTGCTCTTCCCTGTGGTCAGCTCAGGAAGAGGAAATAGACTTAGACTAAACACTTCCCTGAAAGACCTTGACAGACAATGGGAAAGGCATTGGTCTAGTTACTTTTATTGGCAAATACGTGGAAAGTTCTAATATCTGTTTGGGGAAGGAGGCAAATACTCTAGTTGTTTTCAATGGCATTTGTTAAATGCCAGTTATAGATCTCACACTACCCCACCATCCAGGGTTCTCCTGGCCCACATTAAATCAGTTCTTTTTTTTCTTTATTGATTTTTAGAGAGAAACATAGATGACAGAGAACATCGAATGGCTGCCTCCTGCATGTCCTCCACAGGGGATCGGGCCCACAACCCGGGCATGTGTCCAGACTGGGAATCGAACCAAGGACCTCCTGGTGCATGGGTTGACACTCAACCACTGAGCCACACCGGCGGACTCAGTTCTTGTTTTGAGAAAGGCAAGCTAGTTTGGTCCTAAGGAGGAGTAATGCTTTATATTACTGTCTTTTTATTAAACGTCTCTGTGGAAAACTTTTCAAGAATAAGTGTTAACTCATCTTCAAAGCTTTTTAACTACTTTTAAAAAGTAAAAACGCTTAATAAAATAGTCAAAACTGCCCACTTAGAGGATATTATGTCCAGAGTTGTAATAAAGACTCTGGAAAAATATTCGCTTAGCAGAATTTCTTTAGCCTTGCTGGGGAATTTAGATTATAAGATTCCTAATGTAAAGTATTTCATTTAAAATAGGAAGTCAGACTAATTTCACAATACATTTAAATCATAATAATTTATTCTAAGGGTTTTTACAAAATACTTTATGAAAATTATACATATGTAGGAAGCACAGTATAATTTAACAATTTACATTCTAATTAAAACTTTGTTGCAAAGTGTGTCTGTGACCACTCTCATGCTGCTTTTATATAGTATATTTATAAGAAAAAACAGAATCTTATATATGCAAGGTTTTTTTGTCTTTTGTTTTTAGACATACTCTATTACAAAATACAAACTTGAGACCTACTTTAGGAGATTAAGCCAAAAACGGAATTCCACCTATGGCCAGTGGGTGGCACCAAAGCATATTCGAAACTTCTAACATTGGAAAAAGGGAGAGCAGTTTCTCAAGACAGAAAATACACACAGTAAATTCAGTCTCATTGCCCTAACATGGAATTCCATATTTTAATAGATTACACAGTAAATTGTTTTATTGTGGTCAAATTCTTTATCATCAATGATATTCTGCCTCCCCCCGCCACCATAGGAGTGTCTTTTTGTCACTTTTTCTGACAACCTACATCGTTACAGTTCCTGTAAGGAATTTTAATGGTCAAGAGGCAGGCTCTCCTAACCACAGCACAAAACTGACGGGACGCACATGATGGCAAACTAGTAAACTTTTCCCATTCACAGCACCCCATGTTTAATATTTTTAGGGGTAGCTTTTCCTTTGAAGCAGCAGTTGGATTTTCCTAGCTTCCTCAAATTTTTTCTTTAACATTGGAGTCACAAATACATTATACATTTTGTTGTTAAACCTTTTGGGTCTTGTAACCAGAGGCATGCAGGTTGACATTACAATGCTGTGTGTGTGTGTAGTTCACTGGTGCCGATAGGAGGTGAGGATCTTTGTCCACGTGGTCAGGTTTTCAAGATCAGATTCCACCTGTTTAGTAGTTTTCAGTGGAGGAGCCGATGGACTTTGGGCTCATTTGGAAATCTTAGCAATCAACAGCATTCTGAGAGGCAAGGTTGCTTCAATCCATGTGTTGGGGGAATTTACCATCTTTTCCCAGAAATCAGCTTCCTTTGAAGTCGAGTCCATCCAATCCACTTCAATACCATAGCTTTTACCTAAAAAAGGAAGCTTTGCATTAAGAAAGGAATAGATCATTGGAGGGGAAAAAGGAGTCATTCTTTAATTATAATCACCAATGGAAGTCAGTAGAAAGAGTTTTAACTTCACCAGAAGGGAAGATCTGGGACCTAATATAAGGAAGGTCTGTTTAATCATCTGAGATGAGTACTCTGTTCTCAGAGTAAAAGCTAGGTGACAATCTGTCACAGGCATAGGGAAGTGATAGGAAGGATTCCCACACTGAGTTGGAAGTGACACTAGCTAATATCTAAGAAAGTATGGTTACAGCTTTAGAGTTGAACAGACTCAATTCTGAATCTTGGCTTTGCCAGTTATTAGCTCTGTGAATTTCTTAGAAGGACAATTATTCTGGTGATAACATTAGTGACTCACTGAATTGCTGTGAGGATTAAGTGAAATAATGCAAATAAAGCACTCAGTACAGTGACTAATGCTCCATAAATGTTAGTTACTATTATTACTCAAAGCACACTTTTAGCTATGAAGGGTCATAAACCTTTCTTCAGGAAAGAGTAGTGATGAGGACTCTCCTGTTCCCCCCACAATAAGGTGAGCTCTATGTGGACAAACACTGCATCCTGTTAATCTTCGTATCCAGAGCCCTTAGCACACAGCTTGATACTCCTTCACTCATTCATTTCATTACACTTAACAGGAATATCTGTTTTCATTAGCAAACAACAACCCTCTAGTGTCTCCTGAAGCATTTGGCTCATAGAAAATTAAAAATGTAGCAAATATTACCTGTTCCAGAGCCAATCCGAAGACCTCCCAAAAACTGGTTGGTTAATTTGTAATGGTCCCAGACGGTAAGCTCTACACAAGCTTCCATCATATCTTCAGGCCGGAACCCATCATACACCATGGTGTGGTTGAAGACAGGGTTGGTGGTTTTCCCTATAGCTCTTGTTCTCTGGCGACTTTTCTTACTTGTATCTGGGAGGATAGTGCTACACAAGGAAACATTATTGTGAGAAGATTTTAATGAGATAGTGAACATTCATGGTTTCAGTGCACTTCAACACAGCTGCTGAGGATTGGTGGAAGGAAGGGAAGGAAAGAGTGTTTAGAGAAACAGTGCTGATGGTGGGGGCCATCCTGCTGGAAAGAATGAGCCTTAGAGTGGACCAGACTTGCTTTGAATCCTGGCTCTGCCACTTAGTGGCTGTGTATTGTAGGGAAAGATACTTAACCTCTCAGACACTTGCTTCTTCATCTATAAGATAATGCCCACACTTTATAAGGTTAATATTAAGCAGACAACTTAGCTCAGTTCCTGCACTTAGTAAGTGCTTATATGTAGCAAATAGTGCAGACTATTGCTGATTATCTGTGATAGCCTAAAGCATTTGTCTTGTACAGGATTGAAAAAGAAAAGAAACCTCTCCAATTTGTTAGATTTGATGTGGGAAATAAATTACATATTTGTAATCACTTACATTTAATTCATGGTAATAACTGAATTAACTTTAACCCATCATGCCCCTTATAAAGGCAAGAAGGTCTGGGACTAGTTTCAAAATAGGAGACTGACCGGAGATGAAAATTTTTACCTGCTGAGTCTATGAAGAATGTGTTGCCTTTTTGTTTTGTTGATGGTTTCTTTTGCTTTTTTGTTTGATGCAGCCCCATTCATTTATTTTATGCTTTTACTTCCCTTGCCTTTGGGGTCAAGCTCACAAAATCCCTCTGAGACCAAGGTCTGTAAGTTTAGTACAAATGTTTTCTTCGATGTATTTTACTGTTTCAGTTTTACAATCAAGTCTTTAATCCATTTTGAGTTCATTTTTGTGTATGGTATTCATACCCCTATGTTCACTGCAGCATTATTCACAACAGATGTGGAAACAACCTAAATGTTCTTCAGTGGATGATTGGATAAGAAGATGTGGCACATTTATGTAATGAGATACTACTCAGCCATTAAAAAACAATGAAATATTGCCACTTGCAACAATGTGGGTGGATCTTGAGTGTATCATACTAAGTGAAATTAGTCAGGTGGGAAAGGACAAGAACCATACATTTTCATCCATATATGAGATATAAAACAGAAAACAACATAAACACAAACAAAGCAAACTCAGACAAAGACAACAGTATGGCAGTTACCAGGGAGAAAGGGGATGATGGGAAGATGAAGAGGATAAAATGGGTCAAATATATGGTGATAGGAGAGTAGTCTTTGGGTGAAGAGCACACAATGCACTATATAGATGATGTGTTATAAAACTTTACATGTGAAACTTACATAATGTTATTAACCAATGTTACCCCAATAAATTTAGTCTAAAAAAGGACATGTAGAAGGAAAATCATAAACAATGTCAGAGAAAATTAAATAGCTACAACTGGACTTCTGGTAGAATACTTACAGACACAATTAGAGGCAACTAGGATATGGCACACTAATATCTATCTAGTTACTATTTACTAGATAACAGGCATTTATATGTGTAACAGAGAAAAAGTTTGCCACTTAAGAACCCAAAGTGTCTTAAGTGCTTATGAGCTATTAGTACAGGTATGTTTTGTAAATAATTTTCCAGGTATTTGCAGGCTGATGCCAAAGGCCTTTTACAACTGGGCCACAAAACAGGTGCTTTCCTAAGGCACCAAGGGGGTAACATCCCCCCATTAGAAACTGCATAAACTCTAAGTGCTGAATATTGTTCCCACCAGTAAATATACCTCCCAGAAGTCATTACATGCCTGAGTATGTGGTCTCTGGTTTCACTTTTATATGTCCTCATATCTTTATGACTTTAAAACTATATGAAGCCTTGTTGGGTTCATGTCACAGATCCCTCTAGTTCATGGAGTCACTATCTCAAAGTTACTTCATTTAAACTATGGATGATGAGTTTTAGCATCACAGATATAGAGAACTAAAATCAACCAGCTAAGGCCAGGCTACTGTAGAACTGATGGAGGCAGAGTTAGCAATGTTGTTACCATTTAACAAAAGAATTTAGATGGCTGCCCCTTAGCAGTGGTAGATCAAGGCATTCCTTCACCCAGATGTGCACTTCTCCAGCTGTAGGAAGATTTTTACCTATAAAAGAAAAACAAGAGAAATTTTTTGTACTACCATTCCTCTCTTAGCAATACTGCATCTAAAGATGTCAATCTAAAAATGGCCTAGCACAGAGATACCAGCTAGTGATAGACGATATATACTCCTAATTGGTTAAATCTATACATTCTTTTAAAAAAAATTTTCTTTATTGATTTTTAGAGAGAGAGAAAGGGGCAGGGAGAGAGAGACAGAAACATCAATGAGAGAGGACATCAATTGGCCACCTCCTGCATGCTCCCCACTGGGGGGGAGATTGGGCCCACCACCTGGGCAAGTGACCTGACCAGGAATCGAACCGGTGACCTCTTGGTGCATGGGTTGATGCCCAACCACTGAACCACACCAGCTGGGCAAATCTATACATTCTTTTTCTTTTTTTGGTACATGCCTTTAGTGGGAACCGAACCCGAGACACTCTGGTCCGCAGGCCAACACTCCAACTGCTGAGCCAAACTGGCCAGGGCTATACATTCTTTTTATTTTTATTTTTTTATTAATTAATTATTGTTACAGATGTTTCTCCTTTTTCCCCCATTGATTCCTCCTCCCTCTTCCTCCTGCCCTTTCCCCCAGTTTGTTGTCCATGTCCACTGTTCATGCATACATGCATATACGTTCTGTGCTTTATCTCTCCCCCACCACCCCCCTCTTTAGGGGATTGTCAGTCTGTACCCCACTTCCACATCTCTGGGACTACCCCATTCCTCAGACTGTTATGTTCATTATATTCCACAAATCAAGTGAGATCATATGAAACTTGTCTTTCTCTTGTTTGGCTTGTTTCACTTAGGATGATACATTCCAGGTCCCTCCATGTAGTTTCAAAGGATAAGAGATCTATCTTTCTTACAGCTGCATAGTACTCCATTGTGTATATGTACCACTGCTTTTTGATCCATTCGTCTACTGATGGACATTTGGGCTGTTTCCAGATCTTAGCTATTGTAAATAGTGCTGCTACAAACATGGGGGTACATATATTCTTTCTGATTGGTGTTTCAGGCTTCTTAGGGTATATTCCTAGAAGTGGGATCACTGGGTCAAATGGAAGTTCAATTTTTAATTTTTTGAGGTAACACCATATTGTTTTCCATAGTGGCTGCACCAGTCTGCATTACCACCAGCAGTGCACTAGAGTCCCCTTTTCTCCACACCCTCGCCAACACTTGTTGTTTGATGATTTGTTGATGGCGGCCATTCCGACAGGTGTGAGGTGATACCTCATTGTTGTTTTAATTTGCATCTCTCTGATTATTAGTGATGTTGAGCATTTCTTCATATGTTTCTTAGCCATTTGTATGTCCTGTTTGGAGAGGTGTCTATTCAGCTCCTCTGCGCATTTTTTAATTGGATTCTTTGTCTTCCTTTTGTGGAGTTGTATGAGCACTCTATATGTATTGGAAATTAACCCCTTATCTGATATATCATTGGCAGTTATGCTCTCCCATACAGTAGGTAGCCTTTCCATTTTGATGATTGTATCTTTCGCTGTGCAGAAGCTTTTGAGTTTGATGTAGTCCCATGTGTTCATTTTCTCCTTTGTTTCTATTGCCTTAGGTGATGTGTCAGTAAAAATTCTGCTGCGTATGATGTCTGAAATTTTGTTGCCTACAGTCTCTTCTAGGATTTTTATGGATTCATGAGTTACATTTAAGTCTTTTATCCATTTGAGTTTATTCTCGTATAGGGTGTAAGTTGATGGTCTAGTTTCATTTTTCTGCAAGTAGCTGTCCAATTTTCCCAGCACCATTTATTAAAGAGGCTGTCCTTACTCCATTGTATGCTCTTGCCACCTTTGTCAAATATTAATTGAGCATATTGCCTTGGGTCCATTTCTGGGTTCTCTGTTCTGTTCCACTGGTCTATATGCCTGTTCTTGTGCCAGTACCAGGCTGTTTTGATTACAGTGGCTTTGTAGTATGACCTGAAATTTGGTATTGTGATCCCTCCAACTTTGTTCTTCTTTTTCAAGATTGCTGTGGCTATTCGAGGCCTTTTTTGGTTCCATATGAACTTTTGAAATAATTGTTCTAATTCTGTGAAGTATGCCGTTGGTATTTTGATGGGGATTGCGTTGAATCTATAGATTGCTTTCGGTAATATGGACATTTTAATGATGTTAATTCTCCCAATCCATGAACAGGGTATGTGCTTCCACTTTTTAATATCTTCCTCTATTTCTTTTTTCAATGACCTGTAGTTTTCTGCGAATAGGTCCTTTATTTCTTTGGTTAAGTTTATTCCTAGGTATCTTAATTTTTTTGCTGCAATGGTAAATGGGATTGTTTTCTTAGTTTCTCTTTCTGTGAGTTCATCATTGGTGTATAAGAATGCCATCGATTTCTTGACGTTAATTTTGTATCCTGCTACTTTGCCAAATTCATTTATTAAGTCTAGTAAACTTTTGATGGAGTCTTTGGGGTTTTCTATGTATAGTATCATGTCATCTGCAAATAATGACAGTTTCACTTCCTCCTTTCCAATTTGGATCCCTTTTATTTTTTCTTCCTGTCTGATTGCTGTGGCTAAGACTTCCAGTACTATGTTAAATAGGAGTGGTGAAAGTGGGCATCCCTGCCTTGTTGCTATTCTTTAGGGAAATGCTTTTAGTTTTTGCCCATTGAGTATGATGTTTGCTGTAGGTCTTTCATATATGGCCTTTATTATGTCTAGATATGATCCCTCTATTCCCACACTGCTGAGCATTTTTATCAGAAATGGATGCTGGATTTTGTGGAAGGCTTTGTCAGCATCTAGTGATATTATCATGTGGTTTTTATTCTTCATTTGATTTATGTGGTGTATCACATTTACTAATTTGCGAATATTGTACCAGCCTTGCATCCCTGGGATGAATCCCACTTGGTCATGGTGGATAATTTTTTTGGTGTATTGCTGGATCCAATTTGCTAGTATTTTGTTCAGAATTTTGGCATCTATGTTCATCAGGGATATTGGCCTGTAGTTTTCTTTCTTTGTTGTGTATTTTTCTGGTTTTGGAAATAGAATTATGCTGGCTTCATAAAACGGGTTTGGAAGTCTTCCTTCTTTTTGAATTTTTTGAAATAGTTTGAGGAGAATGGGTATTAGTTCTTCTTTGAATGTTTGGTAAAACTCCCCCATGAAGCCTGGGCCTGGGCTTTTGTTTGCTGGGAGAGTCTTGATTCCATCTTCAATTTCTTTTGTTGTTATTGGTCTGTTCAAGTTTTCTATCTCTTCCTGATCCAGTTTTGGGAGACTATGTGTTTCTAGAAATTTGGCCATTTTGCTTAGATTGTCGAATTTGTTGCCATATAATTGTTCATAGTAGTTGTTTACGATCTTTTGTATTTCTGTGGTGTCAGTTGTTACCTCTCCTCTTTCATTTCTGATTTTGTGTATTTGGGTTCTCTCTCTTTGTTTCTTGGTGAGTCTAGCTAAGGGTCCATCAATCTTGTTTATCTTTTCAAGGAACCAGCTCTTTGTTTCATTGATCCTTTGAATTGGTTTTTTGGTCTCTATGTCATTTATTTCTGCTCTGATCTTTACTCTTTTCTACCTTCTACTTGCTCTGGGGTTTTCTTTTTTTTGCTCTCTAGTTCTTTAAGTTGTGAGGTTAGATAATCTATTAGAGATTTTTCTTCTTTTTTGAGGTAGGCCTGTAGTGCTATGAACTTCCCTCTCAGAACTGCTTTCGCTGCAACCCATAGATTTTGTGTTGTTGTGTCTTCATTTTCATTGGTTTCCAGGAAGTTTTTGATTTCTTCCTTGATCTCCTCGGTGACCCATTCATTGTTTAATAACATGCTATTTAGCTTCCATGTGTTCAAATGTCTTTGTATGTTCTTCTTGCAATTGATTTCTAGTTTCATACCATTGTGATCTGAGAAGATGCTTGATATGATTTCAATCTTCTTGAGCTTGTAGAGACTTATTTTGTGTCCTATCATGTGGTCTATCTTTGAGAATGTCCCATGTGCACTTGAGAAGAATGTGAATTCTGTAGTTTTGGGGTGTAGTTCTCTGTAGACATCTATTAAATCCATTTGGTCTAGTGCTTCATTTAGAGTCTCTGTTTCCTTGCTAATTTTTTATCTAGAGGATCTATCCAGTGATGTCAGGGGGGTGTTGAAGTCCCCTGCTATGATTGTATTGCTATCAATTTCCCCTTTGAAGTCCTCCAGAAGTTTTTAAATATATTTTGGTGCTCCTATATTGGGTGCATATATGTTTATCAAGGTTATATCTTCCTGTTGGATAGATCCTTTCAATATTATGTAGTGGCCTTCTTTGTCTCTAGTTATGGCCTTTATTCTGAAATCTATTTTATCAGATATGAGTATTGCTACCCCAGCTTTTTTTTCTTTTCCGTGTGCTTGGAAGATTTTTTTCCATCCCTTCACTTTCAATCTATGTGAGTCTTTTGTTGTGAGGTGGGTCTCTTGTAAACAACATATAGATGAGTCATGCTTTCTTATCCAATCAGCTACTCAGCCAAAAGAATGAACAAGAGACCTCTACGGAAGATGAGATAAATGAGGTGCAGTTAAGCAAGTTAACAGAACTAGAATTTAGAGCCATGATGTTGAGGATGCTCAACAGCATGTGTAAGGATATGAGCACCATGAGTAAAGACATAGAAATGTTGAAAATCAACCAGTTGGTAATTAAAAACCAACAAGAAATGAAGAATGACATATCAGAAATGAAAAACACATGGGAAGGTCTAAAACGCAGAGTAGGGGAAGCTGAGGACAGGATCAGTGAATTAGAAGACAGGGTAGAAAAAATCAACCAATCAGAAACCCAAAAGGAAAAAACGATTAAAAAACAGGAAGACAGCTTAAGAGAACTGTGGGACAACTGGAAACGGAATAATATTCACATCATAGGAGTCCCTGAAGAAGAAGAAAATGAGCAAGGGTTAGAGAATATATTCAAAGAAATAGTGACAGAAAATTTCCCTAATTTGGTGAAGGAAGAAGGTATTCAAGTTCAAGAAGCACAGAGAGCCCCAAGTAAGAAGAACCCAAACAGGCCCACACCAAGACACATAGTAATCAAACTGCCAAAAATGAAAGACAAAGAGAAAATCCTAAAAGCAGCAAGAGATAAGCAACAGGTTACCTACAAAGGAAACCCCATAAGGCTCTCAGATGACTTCTCACAAGAAACACTACAGGCCAGAAGGGAATGGCATGAAGTAATCAAGGTCATGAAAAACAAGGATCTGAATCCAAGACTACTCTACCCAGCAAGGCTATCATTCAAAATAGAAGGTCAAATTAAGAGCTTCCCAGACAAAAAAAAAAAAGGCTAAGGGAATACATTAGCACCAAACCAGCACTGCAAGAAATGTTAAAAGGATTGCTGTAATTAGCAGTAGAAATGGGAAGAAAAATAGAACCACACTAAACAAAAATGGCAATAAATAAGTACATATCAATAATCACCTCAAATGTAAATGGTTTGAATGCTCCCATACAGTCTTAATTATATCTTTTATAGTCTGGTTGTACTGAGCTCAGATAGCTGTATAAAAATAATTTGTATTGATTCCCAGTACAGAGTATTACTTCATTCTTGTTGGGTTTTGCTGGCTCAACAGGATCAATTATAGATATCAAGTATGTGAGTCATCCATTTATACTTGTATCAGTAATATCTCAGGAAAATGAATATACCTTTTAAATACTGATACCAGTATTAATTGGTGCTGACAGGAGGTATTTTAAACACATTATTATTAAGTTACCAAAACAGGTACTGGCTAACATAAAGTCATTCTTCTTGTTAAAAGTAAGAGTGTAGCCCTGGCCAGTTTGGCTCAGCGGTTAGAGCGTCGGCCTGCGGTCCGGAGAGACCGGGTTCGGTTCCCGCTAAGGGCGCGTACTTCGGTTGCAGTTTGTCCCCGGCCCTGGTCGGTCGTGCGGGTGGCAGCCGCTCGATGTGTCCCTTCACGTCGATGTTTCTCTCTCTCTCTCCCTTCCTCTCTATCCCTCCAACTCTATCTGTACAAAAAATAAAAAAAATATCCTCGAGTGAGGATAAAAAAAATAAAAAAAAAAAAAATAAAAGTAAGAGTGTAAAAAGTTACACATTTTATAAGACTATATATTCACACATAAAAGTGAACATTATGAATATGGAATTAATGAAAAGTTTCATCTGAAGTTGTTATCTAGTTTGGGTGCACCTGGACAGAGGGATACTATCATATTTTTCTGGATGAGATAACCCAATTAGTCAACTAACCAGTATTTAACGAGTATTATGTATTCAGCCCTATGCTAGGAATGTCATTGAATATACAAAGAATACAAGAAATCTATGCCCTTGAAAAATGTTTACCATTAAGCTAGAGAAACCAATTTAATAAAAACTACAAAAATGTAATAAGGGATGAAATGCCAAGTTATTACTGTAATGTTCTATGATAGGGGTGGGGAACATCCAGCCCACGGGCCACATATGGCCCGTGAAATCAATACCAGCTAACACCACACGCCTTCACCAAATTATACTGACTAATATAGCAGGCTAATTTTTAAGTTGATCATTTTATTTTATATGGCCCTCGAGTGATGTTATAAATATCCGAATGACCTTGGCAGAGAAAAGTTTCCCCACCCCTGTTTTTAGCAGATATGTAATCAGTGAGAGGGAAGATAGGAAAAGCTATATGGGGGAGACAAGACTTCATCTAAGACTTGGATAGGTTGAGCAGAAGATAAAGCCAATACAGAGAAGAGAAACTACATGAGTAAAGATTGAGACAAGGTGGAGCCCATCACAACACAGTACCCCAGCTCACACCACCAAGAAATGATAGTGGAGAAAATGGGAAATGAGATTGGCAGAATTTTTATGCATGCTGACCATAAATGATAGGATACAAATTATATATGAAAGAATTTGCCTTTTAGAAAGACCCAGAAGTAACAAGAGAGTGGTTTGGCAGCCATTTGACCTAAAGATATGTTAGCCTGTCCTCCAGTTCTTCCCTTCCCTCTCCCCCAGCTGAATTAGAATGTCTTTCTCTAGTTGAGTCACTGCCCTCACCATTCATTATGTCTTCCATCCCACTAGCTTCACTGCTTGATTACTGAAAGCATTTGAGTGTACAATCCCAGATTTCAGCCATAACATTCATACAGATTCTTAAGGTGAATAACTTGAGGAACTTGCTTGGGAAATGAGAGGGGGGCTGGCATTCATTTCCTGCCTGTCTCTTGTTCCTTAAGAGGGCTGCAGACCTGAGGCCCTAACATCAAGGATTAGTAATCCTCAGGAATAGTTTTCTCTCCTGATGAGATCTTGAGAATGGCAGACCAATGAGTTCTAATTTCTTAGGGGTTCATATGAATTCTTCCAATTTCTACCTGTGAAAAACAACATTCAGGTTCCATTCTTATTACAGCACTGTCAATAGGTCCAAATTCTGAATATCGAAAAGGTCATTCACATTGTGCAGATACAACCTTTTTGAAGAGTGAGGTGCAAGTTAAAATAAGGACTGGAAACTGGACTTGGGGAAAAATGAGACTTTTTTCTCACAGAAACAGAAACTAGAATGGTGGTTACCAGGAGCTGAGGGAAAGAGGGAGAGGGGTTTTGTAGTTCAATGATATGAACCCTGAGAAGAAAAAAAAAAAAGACACCTACTAATAAGGGCTCCTGGTGGCTAACTGGGATCAAGTGAAAAAGCAGAGCCTAGCAGCCATTTCTGCACAGAGGCTTCTCATGCAAACTGCACTTTGCAGAGAAGCCTCTATGCTATACGGCCTGCCTGCCTGCACTGTGTTTCTGCCATCTGACCTAGCCCTTATAAAGATTTCCTGGAATCCTATTTCAACCAGTAAGATAGAGGCTTTCGCCATCCAGTCAGAGCTGTGCAACTCTAACCAATCAGAGCAGTTCTGTTCTGACCAGTCAGGAGGACAGTGCTTTTTGGACCAATCAAACTGTGAGGATTTGGAGTCCTCATTTGCATGAGGACAGACCAACCAGATACCAGGGGTATGGGGACTTCAGTCCATATAAGCCAGCTCCCCTCTGGCTTGGGAAGCACATTTTCCCGTTCCATTGTAGAATGAAGACTATGTCTCCCTGGCTGAGCTGAAACACCAGTGATGTCTCTCCAGAGCAGACCGTTGAGGAGGCCCGGCACTGCCGCACTGTATTAGAACTGAATACAGTTTCCTTCTTCACTGCACCCCAAATTGGGGATTCCTATTGCCCTGAATTAGTGCCAACTACCATCAGTAGGCAATGGGTATAGAGTTATAGATATATATGAGATGAAAACATTCTGAAGATCTGCTTCACAACAATGTGAATATACTTAACACTATCATTGGTACACTTAAAAATGGTTAAGATGGTAAACTGTATGTGTTTTTATCGCAATAAAAAATGAGAATTTTCTAGTTTGCAACTGTGAATTGACTCATTTGGTTTATATGATTACTAAGTTAGTAAGTTTGTTTAGGGCTTCACCTTTGAAAATATCATAGAACCCAAAGAAACCCTTGGAGAGTGGGAGATAAGGAAAGGACATAAATCTGGACAGAGAATCATTTCATACCAGGAATTGGCTGTGGGACATACTGGAGAGCTAATTTCATTTCACCTCTGTTTTCTGCTTCAAGGGCAACTGGTGCTGTCTGAAAAACAAAGGAATGTCAGCAGATGTGAGACACAAACGACTTGCCCTATTTGTTGTACTCTGTTACAGGACCTTATCTGCCCCACTTCTGGACCCCAGCTCCCAGTCAGTTCATTCCCAGACTAGATTAAAGTGGCCTGTCCCTACTCTGTGTGTCAGAAGCAAAAGTAAACCCTCTCAAGTTATCCCGAGAATTTTTCATATGCAATGTCCAGCATGCAATAACAAATGAATAGGCATACTAGGACAAAGGACCAAATGACCAAAATAAAATAAAAATTTAGGTAGGAGAGAATCACAAATGTTTAAGATATTGGAGTTTTCAGATACACTCTTCCCATAACTCTGATTAACGTATTTATGAAGATACTGTTAAGATGGAGATTTTTTAGCAGAGAAGTGACATGTATAAAAAAGAATCAAATGAAAATATAAATCAGAAAAATAGAATAATTGAGAACTGGTAGTTGGGCATCACAGCAGATTAGACATAGAAGATAAGAAAATTATTGAACTGAAAGATAGGTTAGCGAAAAACAGCCAAACTGAAGCATACAGAGGGGGGTAAAAAGAGAATTACAGAAAAGAGAATAAGAGACATGACACAGAGAAGAGAAAATGATCCAAAACTATGGAAAAGCATTCTGAATGGAAATGCAATTTTGTATAGTACCTTTCTCCTACACACCAGGCCTCATACCAACCAACCAACCAACCAACCAACCAACCAATCAATGAAAAAAACTCTGAACTCACCTTCTGCTTCAGAGGATACCACTTCAAGACTTTATTCTGTTTGTTGTCCCAGTCCCAAGTTTCCAAATCAAGTTCCACTTCCCCCAGAAAACTATTGCGTTTAAATGTATCACGATGCCATACCGAGAGGTTCAGCTTTCGTGTCTTCAACATTTGCTTTTCAATTTTATACTGCAGTTCAAAGAAGAAAATTAAAGGGGCAAATAATATTACTTTATGCCGAAGTTATGACACAGAGATGAAGAGAAAAGTCATCTGTGCAGATCAGATTTTCTCATCTGTTAGGTTTCAAGTCTCAAGAATATTGCAAAGTCATCTTATTCTAAGTGTCTTGTTTCAAAGAGCTAAAATCCATCTTTCACAAAAGTTGATTTTCTTTGCCCTTTTGGAAAAAGCAAACCACTGCTCAAATATCATAGCCGGTAATAGCTCTCTAGAAATAAAAGCCGATTATTCAATTTTTACTGGATGTTTTTAGTTCTAGCTAGGTATAATATAAATCAAATTTGGTCTAAAAATACAAATGAAGTTTAATCAATGGTCTGTTTTCTACCTAAGGACGAGGTATATTTTTTAAGCAGGCATTTTTTTAGAGAAGTTTTAAATATGTTTTTATTGTTTTTAGAGAGAGAGAAACATCGATGTGAGAGAGAAACAGCGACTGGCTGCCTCCTGCATGCCCCCTACTGGGGATGAAGCCCGAAACCTGAGCACGTGCCCTGATGGGGAATCAAACCAGGACCTCTCAGTCCATGGGATGACACTCAATCCACTGAGCCATCCCAGCTGGGCTTTTAGAGCAGTTTTAGATTCACAGCAAAATGGAGTGAAAAGTAGTGAGTTTCCACATACCACCTACCACCATATACACATAGCCTCTCCCACTCGCTATCCTACAAAGACAAGGAATATTTCAAGAAAAGATATCCTCATTTTTTTTTCCTGCTTCATATGGTCAAGAAGAAAATATTTGCCATCCTAAAAGTTTTTCATCTAAAATACAGTCAATCCTTGATTATATGTAATCATGGATGGGATAATAGTACTCCTAATCTAAAAATAATCTCTATTTGGTTTTATGATATACTACTTGAATGTCCATTTTGGTTGCAGCAGACTTGTTTTTCTCTTGAGTTTACTATTTAAATTATCTGGCTTTTCCTGAGTATAGGGCTGGAGTAGCTGACCTAGAAATAGCTAGAGTACTGAGGTATAGCACAGTCAAACCATAATTAAAAACTTGCTACAGAAAATTCAACCATGGATGACCGAGAATTAATTTAACTCCTTTTCTCATAGAATAACCAAATACTGGGACAGAATTTTCAGAAAGAGGGGATGAATAATACTTCTATTTTTGGTTTTAAATTATGTTACTCATGACTAAGGTAGCATGATGCAGTTTGCGGGGGGAGGCAGAATATTGATATTTGAGTCAGGTATACTTTCCATGCCTTTGCCCATCCATCTATCCTTCCAATAAGCATTTGAGTACCTACCTCACACACCGGACTAAATGTCATCGTTGATGAAGTTTTAATGTATCCTCTCTTCACATATACAAACTCTTTAACATTCACAACTACTGTGGTAGGTAGGTAGGTACTATTATTATCTACCTTTTTCGGGTGTGAAGTGCAGATGGGTTAAGTCATTCACCTAAGGGCGTACAGTTTATAAACAACAGAGAGTTGGTCTCTGCCCTTGGGGACTTATAATGTAATGGTGAAAGCAGACAAACCAGTAATGTGCTGAGAGTTAATGTAGCCCATTGTAAAGCAAGAAAACTGAGGCAGCAGGGGCCTGAGGGGTTATGGACAGCTGTTCCTAGGAAGAGGCACCTCAGGCTGTAGGAGGCAGTTGGGGTAAACCGTGGGGAGGGATATTCCAGCCTGAGGAAACACAAGGCCCAGTGGAGTGAGAAAATGTAGTTCTTCCAAGTACAGAAAAGAATCAGGGTATCCTGAACAAAGACTGACCGAAAAGATGAGGCTGGAGCTCAGGTTGTGAAGGGACTGGTGTGCCTGATAAGAATGGACTTGCCCTGGACAGTTTGGCTCAGCGGTTAGAGTGTCGGCCTGCAGACCAAGGAGTCTCGGGTTTGATTCCATTCAAGGGCACTTGGCCCTGGCCCTGGTTGGGGTTGTGCCAGAGGCAACCAATCAACACGTCAATGTTTCTCTCTCTCTCCCTCCCACTCTATCTGAAGATAAATGAAAAAAATATTCTTTAAAAAAAAAAAATGGACTTTACCCTAAGGGTAACAGGAATCCTAAAACCTGTTTAAGCAGAGAAGTACCACGATCAGAACAGTGCTTTTGGATCATTTTGGTTGCAGTGCTCAACTCCATCAGCTGTGTATACTTGAACAAGTTATTTTATTGCTCTAAGCTTCCTTTGCTGCATCTGTGAGATAGATAATAATACCCGGCTGGCAGGGCTCGCGGGGAGTGAATGATATACTGCATACAACAGTTGTGGCATATTATCTCACAAAGCAGATTCTCAGAAAATGTTGATTCCTTTCCTTCTCTCTGGGTAACTGACTTCATCTATAGAGATACTACTCAAGAAGACATGGCTAAACATACAGGTCACCATTTAGGATTTTCCTAGATAGAGGATTCATAGATAGATACCCGCAGTATCTCGTTAAACACAGGATTCAAAGTTTTCTTCACAACAACTGTTTTCTTCTTGCCCATTTTGCCCTTGTCTGGTAACAGGTAAATCTTTACATATCTAAAAAGAGAATTGAACAGACAAGAAAGCCAGAGAAAATTAAAGTGATGTTTCAACCTCTGCTTTTAAAAAATGCATTGGAAATTGACAGAAATAATTCTTTCATGATAATGAGAAAAGCAGCAAGTAATACATGCTCCACCAACACCTTTATACTTAAAAGTTTAAAGCTATTTCAGTGGAACTGATTACAAATTAATTCCTTTCCTTACGTAACAGGGAGAAAGGAAGGACAACACATCTCTAACAGTGTTTAATTCCACTGGCTTTTTTGTATTAAAAAAGGCTTTGGTGTTGGCAGAATTGTTTTTTTTGAAAAGTTTTTGTGACTGTTTTTTAAAATAAAAATTAATGTTAGCATACAACTAATCAAGCCATATTCAATGTAAATAAAAGGATATTGAGCTCGGTTGTTTCTATAATACAAGGAAAAAGAACTGGGCTTATGCTAGCAAAATAACAAAGAATCAGACTTCTGCATGGGGATAGTGAGGAATACCATTCCACTTTTCAAACAAACTGAAAGGTATTTAAACCTGTGATTTCAGAGATCTTGGTGATTCCCCCTCGAGTCCTTCTGTAGAATATAATTTAAATATGGAAACTACCTCATTCAAGAATCTTAACTAATTCTGCACCACTGAACATTATGAAGCATGCCCCACATATCCCTGACTTTAGAGAAAGTTTGAGAGCACCATGGAAAGAGACCAAGGTCTGGGGTTCAAGCCCTCATTCCTCATTTTCCCCACTCACTGTCTGAATTTATATAAATAGGCTGCTTATCTTCTCTGGCCCTTGTTTCCTTATCTGTAAGAAGGAGGACCTGGACTCAAAAGTTGCTGCCAGCTTGAATATTTTGGGCTTCTCTGACATTTTTGCCATTTAACAAGTTTGGCATCTGAATATGTAAAGTAAGTAAAACAGCATTCTCCTCGTCCCAACTTTCCCCTTCCAAACATTCCTTTTAACAGACTCACACACACACCTCCCTTCAATGACTTCCTTCCTTTCCCAATTCCTGCAAGATTAAGAGTAACGACGAGGAAACAGGGACTCCAGGTGAACTCACGTGTCTGAACGCTGTTTTCTCACGTCTGCGGCGGCTAAGTTTTCACACTGGGCCACAAAGACGTGCAGCTCCTTCATTGAGTTCACATATTCCACTGCAAACTGGATACTCCCTTTCACCTCCAGATTGCCAAAGTCTCCACTGCAAATGCTCGTCATGCTGCCACTCACCTGAAACCGTTGGAAACATGCCGTGTTCGTTTCTGTCTCAATCTTGAACCCAACGCAAGGATCACAGATATAAACTGTGCTTGCCATTATTTCTCTAGTTTGCATATAAAAGCCATTCATTTAATAAGGCATTAAGACACACCAACACCGATAACCTGACATGATATATATGACATGACCAGTGTTTAAAAATGTGGCCCTTACGAGACTTCGATGCAAAGAGAAATGCAAAGTTCCTTAGATGCTGGCTCATTTCACAGGTGATTTTATGGTAAGGGGTTTTCACCATTCCATTTTTAGGCACACTTAGTATTTAAAATGCTAAAGAAAGAGGATGTGAGAAACCCCAGGCACACAAATCACAATGACACATTGCTCTATCAAATTTCCAAGGCACTAAAAAGGAATTTTACTGTGTTGGCCATCCGCAGAATCTAGGAAAATGCTTACTGAGCCATACGCTTTCAGAGGTCAGGAAGGGGAGAAAATGAATGATTGATGAAGGGAGTTTAGAGCCTCCCCAAGACCATACATTAAATTGTTGCCAGCAGAAATTCAACTTAAACAGATTCTTAAAACGAAGTTAAACAAATGTGTGGCTAGTAAGCATTTAAACACAGCTTTATTTTTTGTTTAGCATGTGTATGTATATCAGAGAAATGTCTGGATTAGTGTATGTAGATATATTTACATCTATATATATTTATTTCTACTCACACTTGCACACAGACCGACCTCACTTTATGAAAGAATGTCTATGTGAAGCAACTACACTTAGGGAGCTTTGCTTTTAAAACCCTGTTTGGAATCCTTTTATAAGGCAAAGAACCACCTCTCCCACTCTTTTATATGAATCAGTACTTTTAGTCATCAGGCTTGCTAAAAAAAGAGGCACAATTCTATATCTGTCAGTGGTATATAAAAGCATATCTGTTATAAGCTGACTTGATAATGGTTAACCCTTTGTTTTCACAGAAAAATTCAGTGGTTTGTTCTGTTTGGTAATTTAGGTTTATTTTTGAAGCCCTTAGATCCAAAAAACCATATTGTTTTATAATGAGTTTTTATGCTTAAATAAAAGAAAAGTAAAAGGAGGATTTAGCTAGCTGGAAGCCAATGGTGGATGAGAGGAAAAGCTCAGCCCTTGGAATCGGAGACTACAACAGGAGGCCATTATACAGGTCGCAGGAGCGTGGCAGAGAGGTTTGCAGGAGAGGTGAGGTATTAACACGGAGCCTTTGTTTACATACAGAAGACAAGGACGTCATGCCAGAGGAGTTGCTAAGATTGGTTAAAGAGCTGGGGCTCTTCTTGTGTCTGCTGAGCTGGTAACTGCTTTCTGATGCTGTGTCTGTTTCTCTGTCATCACTCTACAAAACATCACATAATATATACAGTTTAAATTCAGAATGAGTCAGGATCAGAATGTCTGTTGAGATAAAGATAATATCTTGGTATCACATTGATCTATGACATTTCCCTAGATTAGAGGGCACTAATGCTAATTGCCAGGGGGTGGGATTCAGGAGGGGGTAGGTGGTCTGCCTTGGACCTCACCTAAGGAGGAGAGCAGTGTTTAGCCACCAAAATAACAGTGATTTATTTATCTTTTTGCATCTACAAGGTGGTCCCAAGGTACTACAGAAGACGTATTACTGTGAGCTTCATGCTACTCTCTCAGTATTACATATTTATGTTTCTTGGAGAACTTTATTGATATAGATGAGAAATTAACTTTACCCAGACAATAAAAGTGCTAAGTTTTACTGTCAAAACACAAAGTGTCATGCTTAATTCCTCTCATTATTAACATAGCCTAACTTCCCTAAAAATTAAACTAGGAAAAATAAATGCTAGTCTGATCTGTTTCAATTATAAGTGATACATTACAAAAATCTGGAGCCACCTCTCATCTATTTCTATAATGCTATTGTGCTTATCTTTTTCTTGCTATAGGGAAGTATACTGAAGTATATATTCTACCCACATTAGATTTTAACACATTTAAAAAAAATAGCAACAAGATACTTATTTTATATATACGTCCCAGGAAATATTTACCTAGGCCAAGAAAGAAAAGTGGGAATAATAAATTTTATTATATTTAGAGCTAAAGTTTATTAAATGGTAGTTTTTAAAAACTCATGATTCAGAATGAGCTCCTGTGGAGGAGTTCACCAGGCAGGTCAGGGGCTCCTGGGATTAGGGAAACACCTTTATGGGGTAGTTAGTTCATGCCAACATGTTCCAGGGCCATGCAGTTGTGAATCAATATCACAGATGCCAGTTATAATGCGGATTAAGAAAGGAGTTAGACAAAAACAAAATGTATGCCTTATATGGATGAGAAAAGAATCAGCAAGGATTAAAAAATATCCAAACCTTTTCAATGTCTGTGGTCCCACTCTCCCCCGACATATGTACAGTCCATTGCCCTCTATTACAGCATGTACTACGTTCTGTCATGTACTACGTTCTGTCTAGTGCATCAGATCACTAGTGAATTCTTGGAAGAATGGGGCCCTGTCTTGTTGACCTGGAACACTGATTTTCACATGGTTGGCACTCCACACACATCACCGATACTGAGCCTCAAAGGGACTGTGGGCAAAGGAGCAGGGCCTGCTTTCATCTCTGCGTCCTTTACCGTTCTGTCCAACCCCGTGTACTTTGAAAGGTAAAATGATACAGCGTAATTTAGCATCTCTGATGCACAAACTCAGACGGTTTGGATTCTTTTGTGTGGAGCTGAGTCAGCAGATTAAAACCGAAGGAAGGACAATAATAAAAAACCAGGAACCGGTATTATTTGCCTCTTAAATGATTACATGGTTCATTCCTATGACCCATCAAAGCATATTTACAAAAGTATAAAAAGCACAGGAACTCCATGAGCCGTCTACCACAGGCTTCCAGCTAATGAATTAGTGCCAAAGAACGAGTGGTTCTTCCTAAAGTAACTATAATGTGGGCTCTGAAAAAGATTCAGGGGCTGACTGTTTGCAGATACAGTTCATCTGAGGCCCAAGAATGGTGCCCGGGAGGTGGGGGAGGCGAGGTGTAATTTGTGTGTTGTCCAGAGCTTTCCTCATATTTTACCTATGCAGAAGGTGCTTGAAGATGAAGCTTCTGATTTCTCCATCAGAAATCAGACCCACGCTGCAAACAGTAATAGCTAACATTTGTTGGGGACTCATCGTGTGCCCGGCACTGTGCCGTGTGCTTCCCCCACATTATCTCAGTGACTCCTCACAATCTAATGAGGGAGGTACTAAGCAACTAGACTCAGGGAGGTTAAGGAACTTGTCCATAGTCACACAGCAAATAAGTAGCACAGCCAGGACTGGGACCATCTGACTCTATGCTCGGGCTCCTGCTTGGGCTCCTAATCACCTAGCTACAAGAACATGGAATCTTAACGAAGTCAGAGGTCGGAGTTGCAGTTCTGGATCTATTTTTTAGTAGCTGTTGGATTTGGGCAAAGTTTCTTAACCTCTCTGAGCTTCCCTCTTCTTTTATAAAATGGAGAAAATAGTGCCACATTTAGTTAGTGAGAGGTTGGTAACAGAATGAATATTAAATGCCTGGTACTTCACCTCTCACAGTCTGTTTCCTGATCTGTAACATCTGGGGATAACGATGGTGCCCACCTCCTAGGGTTGTTGGTGGATTAAAGGCATATAGAGTACCTATATCCAGAAGATATCCTTAGAGTTTGCTATATCATTTTTTTTGGGGGGGTGGTATGTGCCCCTAGTGGGAACTGAACCTGGGACTCTCTGGTCCGCAGGCTAACGCTCCAACCACTGAGCCAAACCGGTCAGGGCTCATTTTTACTTTATTATCTTAACAAATGCTTTCAAGCTAGTCATGCTCCCCAGACTAAGCTTTCACAAATCAATGGTCCTCTAAACTACAGAGGCGTCAGCTCACGCCAGCATCTTTCTGCTTAGATTTCTTCTTTCTACCCACTTTGAAACAAAAGTCACATTCCCAAATCTATGCAATTTGACTTCACTACCAAAAAGAGTTACTGTTTGAGTCCAGTGAGACATGCCTTACCTTGTTCCAGGATCAACAACACTACCTCTATTGGTATGAGAGGCCAGGGTCAATCCCGCTGACCTCTGTTCTCTGCCACGGCTGAACACACACACACCAACCGTGGCATCGCAAATCCACTTGCTCGGTTCCATTTTTGTGAAGGTACAAAAGATAGACTTGCCTCATCCTGCGGAAGTGCTGGAACAGACTTGCTCATCCTTTTGAGTTGTTCGGGGCGGGAAAACGGATGGCCAGGCGGGGAAGGCACTGTGGAAACTAAGCAGTGGCATTTGCATTCAACATTATCTTTATAGTTGTCAGACAAACAAGGCATACGTTGGAAACACACTTTCCTCTCCTCTATGAACACAGGTGTTTTTGTAAAAAAGGTTAAGGGCACAGTAGTTCACATGCACAGGACCATAAGGGAAGAAACATGCAGTTTTCATAAATTAATTCTACAGAGAAAACTAGCAAGGAGTTGAACCAAATAGAAAATAAAAATTCATTGAAACACCGTTAGTTTTTATTGGGTAGGAGCTGGATTTGAATTATATTGAAACATACGGTCCATGTGAATTGGTTTTATTTTTTCCACGCCATAGTTTTGAACCTCAAGATCTGTAATTGATTGGTTCATCTCCTTGAGATATATTTTTAACATGCTGCAGGCTGAAAAACTATTTCATCGCACAGCAAGGATCTTTGCATACAACTCCATTGTAAACGTGTCCTGGTCATTGAGTGTCTAAAGAGAGGGTTTGTTTGTTTAGGGAGTGTGGAGAGTACCATGAAAGACCACTACGATTTCAAAACTAATTACTTTTTGAAAATAGAAATTATTTTTTATTTTTCAGTTACAGTTGATGTAAGTTTCAAGCATACAACCCAGTGATTAGGCATTTATATGACATACGAAGTGATGACACTGATAAATCTAGTATGCATCTGACGCTGTCCATAGTTAGTACAATATTGTTCACTATATTTCCTCTGCTGTACTTTACATCCCCATGACTGCTCTGTAACCACCAATTTGTACTTCTTAATCCTTTCACCTTTTTCACCCAGTCCCCAACCCCCTCCTCTTTGGCAACCGTCAAAATGTTCTCTGTATCTATGAGTCTGTTTCTGTTCTGCTTGATTGTTTATTTTGTATTTTTAGATTCCACATATTAGATACCTGTCAACTCAAATAATTTGCAGTAGACATACCCAAGGCCAAGTTTAAATGATTCAAGTTAGGATGCTCCAAGAATTTAATATGAAAGTGTAACATATGTGTGGAAGTCACAATAAAATGACGAATTCTAGTCCTAATTTATGTAACTCTTGTTAGAACACTATTTTCTTCTTTCTCTAAGAATCACAATGTGGAAGCTTTTTTTTTGTGAATCAGAGTTCTTATATTGAATGAATTCATATTTTTCAAAACACTTAGAACAGTGCCTGGTACACAGTAGGCCTACACAAGTATTTGCTAAACAAATAAATAGTATCTGGCACAGATTCTTTAAGTTATCTTTACAATGTGATACAAATATATTGACTTTATCATTGAAAGCACTACTAGGAAAACAAATAAAAATCAACTTACATTTCTATATTCAACTCAAAAGGTTAAAATTCCGCTCCAAGCATTAGCTAAATTTATTTTTAGTTAAATGAAATCTAACTGAAGGAAAATAAACAACTAAACTACACCTATTTAAATATTTGCTTCTTCACATAGTAGTTATGGCCTAGCCTTAGGCTCAGAAATGTATCAAAATACATTCATGCCATGTCACAAGATGACAGCGCTTTAATCACTTCCCAGTACACAACAGTGTGTATGTGTGTATTTTCGGTGACTTACACTGAAGCAGTGTAAGACTGGGTGCCATGAGGGCATGGGAGAACCCAAAGAGTATGCAAAACCTTTTTATCATAATACTGCTCTCTATTATTTTCAAAGTATAGATCCTCTTCTCAAACATAGTCAGTTTTATATTTATTGGGCTTTAGTTATTTATGTTTAGAGCATGCCTTTCATTTTTTTTAAACCATTTTTTAATTTAAAAAATTCAATTAAAGTTGACATTCAATATTATATTAGTTTTAGGTATACAGACCATGTATTTCATTTTGTATTGTGTGGTTAAGACTACAATCTTCACTGGAGAAATAGAATAATCTCAGCCCAGGCCTGAAGAGTCATCTTGGAAAATATCATTAAAAAAAGACAGAATTTATCCAGAATTCACTACATGATTAGCCTATTTGCCTTGACCAAAACAACTAAGTTCATCAGGAGGTCACAAATGAAGATGTAGATATATTGGCTATATAGCTATAGCAATACACACACACACACACACACATCTATAGGTGTGTGTGTGTGTGTGTGTGTCTTGTTTTCACCACTGAGGCTAAATGTTGAACAAAACAGCAAGATACCTGGAAAGTATTATCCTAAGTGAAATAAGCCAAGCAGAAAAAGACAAATACCACATGATCTCACTTATATATGGAATATAATGAACATAACAGTCTGAGGAATACAGTAGACCCAGAAACATGGAAGTAGGGCACAGACTGACATCCCTCAGAAGAGGGGGTGGGGGGGTGGGAAGAGATAAACCACAGAACTGATATGCATGTATGCATGACCAATGGACATGGACAACTAAGCCGGGGACGGGGCAGGGGTGGGGTGGGGAGGGGGGTGCCAATGGGGTAAAAAAAAAGGTGAAATATCTGTAACAAAAAAATAAATAAAAAATTAAAAAAAAAAACAGCAAGATAAAATAAGACGCCCACATTTAAGTATCTGCCAGTTCAAAAGCAACTAGAAAAGCCTCTTTACCCACCACCCCTGAAGGATAGAAGTCTAGTTTCCTCTGCAGCAGCCAGACAGAGAATAACACCAAGAACCAAAGCTTGGATTGCTTTTTTCTCTAGGTAGTTCTTAAGAATTTGTCAGGTCTGATGTAGTCCCATTTATTAACTTTTTCCTTTGTTTCTCTTGACTTATGCATTGTATCAGTGAAAATACTGCTGTGTGTGATGTCTGAAATTTTGTTGCCTACATTTTCTTCTAGGATTTTTATGGATGGATTCATGAGTCACACTTAAGTCTTTTATCCATTTTGAGTTTATTCTTGTGCTTGGTGTAAGTTGGTAGTCTTGTATTAATAAATGGGACTACATCAAACTAAAAAGCTTCTGCACAGAAAAAGAAACAATCATCAAAATGGAAAGGGAACCCACTATATGGGAGAGCAAAACTGCCAAATATACAACAGATAAAGGGTTAATTTCCAAAATATATAGAGTACTCTTACAAATCAACAAAAGGAAGACAAAGAATCCAATTAAAAAACGGGCAGAGGACCTAGAGACACCTCTCCAAAAAGGACATACAAATGACCAAGAGACATATGAAAAAATGCTCAATGTCCCTAAACATCAGATAGATGCAAATTAAAACAATAGTGAAGTATCACCTCACACCTGTCAGAATGGCTGCCATCAACAAATCATCAAACAACAGGTGCTGGTGAGGGTGTGGAGAAAAGGGGACTCTAGTACACTGCTAGTGGGAATGCAGACTGGTGCAGCCACTATGGAAAACAATATGGTGCTACCTCAAAAAATTAAAAATTGAACTTCCATTTGACCCAGTGATCCCACTGCTAGGAATATACCCTAAGAAGTCTGAAACACCAATCAGAAAGAATATATGTACCGCCCTGGCCGGTTTGGCTCAGCGGTTAGAGCGTCGGCCTGCAGTCCAGAGAGACCTGGGTTCGGTTCCCGCTAAGGGCACGTACCTCGGTTGCAGTTTGTCCCCGGCCCTGGTCGGTTGTGCGGGTGGCAGCCACTCGATGTGTTCCTTTCACATCGATGTTTCTCTCTCTCTCTGTTCCTCTCTCCCCCTCCCACTCTACCTGAACAAAAATGGAAAAATGTCCTCGGGTGAGGATAAAAAAAAAAAAAAAAAGAATATATGTACCTCTATGTTCATAGCAGCACTATTTACAATAGCTAAAATCTTGAAACAGCTCAAGTGTCCATCAGTGGACAAATGGATAAAAAAGCTGTGGTACATATACACAATGGAGTACTATGCAGCTGTAAGAAAAAAAGATTTCTTATTCTTTGATATGATGTGGAGGGACCTGGAGAGTATTATGCTCAGCAAAATGAGCCAATCAGAGAAAGACAAATATCACATGATCTTAGTTATTTGTGGAATATAATGAACAAAATAATCTGATGAACAAAATAGACCCAGAGACATAGAAGTAGGGTTTAGACTGACAAACCTCGGAGGAGGGGGATGCGGAGGAGAGATGAGATAAAGCAAAGACCTTATATGCATGTATGCATAACCAATGGACATAGACAACAATGCCGAGGGTGGGGGGTTGGGAGGAGGGTGTCAATGGGGGAAAAAGGAGAAACATTTGTAACAAAAATAAATTACTTAATAATAAAAAAAGATTAAGAGTTATAGAAAGAGATAAAAAAAAAAAAAGGATTTGTCAGGGCATGTGCTAAAGCTCAGCACCTTCATCTCTGGCAGGAGGACCTGGTGAGCAAAGTTTCAGATTTTAGACAAGATGTCACTGCCTTCTATTATTGGTACTTTGTCCTCTGTCTAATGGCTCTTCCTTTTAGCTGCTTTTCTCATTAAGATCTACGAGCACATCCACAGAATGTTGGGAAACTGTTACTAAAAATCCCCTGGACTCCTGAGGGCAGGCATGTGCATCATTATCTTCAGACCTACGATTATGACACTGACTGAAGCTGGGGAGCTGAGCACACACACATATCTACATGCTTTTCTTGGCCCACAGACATCTTTTCAATGTGCTGTTTATCCTTAACACAGCAGTCAGAGTTAAGTACAGTAACTTAAGACTGAATGGAAAAGGTGAAGAAATAATTTTTGCTTGGTGGTGAATACTAATTAGTTGATGGACATTAACCACCACAAGTGTACATTTATTTCTTAAGATTCATATGTTCACTTGCTTTACATGTTGAATAGATATTGTTCAAGTCTAGTTTTAAACCTGAGTTTAAACCCTGGACATCATAGAGTTTGCTTCTATCGCTGTGCAGAGAGGCATGCACAACCATACTAATACTAATTGTCAAGTACAGTTCTTTCTTAGGTCCAAATAAATTATAAATTGCTTCATTACAGTCTTAAACAAAGGCCACAGAGATCCACACAAATACTGCAACATAAAAGCCAAGTGATACTGGAAAGTGCCAACTTCATTTTAAGCAAAGACTCAAAGAGCAGCGTGACTAGCAAAAAGATAATATCCATAATTAATATATATAATACATTTATATGATATATAATACATATATATAATATTTAACTTTTTAAAATATATAACTTTCTCAGTAGAACCACCAATTAATCTTTCAACACAGACAGTAGTAAAATGTTTTTAATACTACCCTTGCCAGAATGAAATAGTTTTGTAAGCTGCAAGAGTTTAGTACCAATAATAGAGCTGTGTTATTAATGGGGTTAGTTATTTCAGTATACTTAACACCAGGTACAGTGGCAACATTTAGTCAGTTGTGAGAAAGAACCTGCTACTCACTTCCTGGTATGCATTCATTTGTATCTGGTTCCTGATCTGCTTTTTGATCTACTCAGAAGAGAAACATTGGGAAAAAATACCATTTTAACAGAAGGATTAAAAGAGACATGAAAGTGTAGCTCAAATGTCCGTTTCATAGCTGAGACTGCAGAATACATCTGACAGCTTCCCAGCTTGCTTTCATCCATTCCCCAGTGTGATCTTCATTAGCCTCTTTACTGTCTCCTGTTCCATGGAAAGTCCAGCATCCAGCAAGGAGCTGTTTTGCACCTTTCCTCCCATTCACTAAGCCACAGCTTTTAAGATGGAAAGAGCACTGCACTCAGAGTAATGAAGGCAGGATTCTCGTCCCTACCCTCCCACTGACTGACTAGCTACAGGATCTCAGACAAGTCACCTAATTTCTTGGAGCTTTTCTTATCTGTAAAACAAAAATAAAAACCCCTGCCCCACCTATTTCTTTCTTTTTTTAAAAAAAATTTTAATTGATTTTTAGAGAGGGAGAGTGAAACATTGATATGAGACAGGAATTTGATTGCTGCTTCCTACATGATCCCTACTGGAGATCAAGCAGGGGTATGTGCCCTGGCCAGGAATCGAACCAGCAAACTTTCAGTGCCCAGGAAGATGCCCAACCAACTGAGCCACACTGGCCCCATATACTTCAATGAGGTTATTGTAAACATAAAATGAGAAAGACAAATCTATTACATAAAAGTAAGGAATAACCTCTGAGGATCTCTGTTGCTGCTTTTATATGGGAAAGCTCACTGAATATATATTTTTATTATTATAGTGAAAGCAATTTAGAAAACAAAATTCCAGCATACAAATATAAATTATACATTTGCATCAAAGCTGAACTATAAAAATCAGGCTCATTCCCATCCCTCCCCCCCATAAAATAAATGCCTATTCATTTTATAACTCAACCAAGTAATACCTGATCAACTGACAAGCTTCAAAATCTTCTGACTCCTTAATGTTCAGAATTAGTTAATTTTACCCTCCATCTATTCGTAGTTATTTACATGAGCAGAGGTAGCATCCCCACTTTTGTTCTGGGACCTTTTCCTTTAAATTTAAAGCTTTACCAGATATGCCCAGAGAGATCTATATGTTGAGATATGGGGATCAAACATAAAAATAACAACCCAGGAATCCACTCCACTCTTCCTGCCTTCAAAGGGAGTTCTGCAAATCAGACTAGCAAAAATCAGCTCATACCCATAGAAATACAATTTCCTATTTATAGAAACCCCTGCTTCCCAAGGGTCTCTGAAGAGATCCTCACAATGCTATCACCAGCAGAAGAAACCTTAAGAATACAAACAGTTAGTATTAAATGCACCAAGTGAGAACGGTTTTATAATAAGTTAGGCACCATTCATCACATGGTGGCAAATGACGTTTTTATTTATCCAACAGCTGTGTCCCGGTGACTGCCCAGACCACCCCAGAACCTAACACACAGACAGACATGCAGATACATAAAGATATTTACCATCTTCAGCACTACGTACTAATTCTTCTGGCAGATTATCTATTTTTGCTTGATCTGTTCAGGAGAAATTAACAAATGGTTAACACGACTGACCCTTGGCGCGAAAGAACAATGAGACTGTCCCCGAAAGCCCCCGGAGTTGGAAGCAATTAGTCAAGATGCAGTGAGAGGTGCAACCAAGATGTCTCTCCCCAAATACTTTCTCTTTAGATTAGTACTTGAGCCAGTGCCATAGCGGGAGCTCCCGTTTCAGCCCTGATGCAGCTTACATCAGCACACTGCTGCACACGGACTCCCACGGGTTAGAGGGTTAGATCAGTGCAAGCAATCTGCCGGCAGCAGGAGAAAGCATGGGGCTGCAACCGCCTCTCTACTCTTTTAAAAAGGGTGAGATGCTAGCCATGACTAACACCTTCCCAAACCCACAGTCACTAACAAATATTTCTGGGCATGCATCATCATTCATATATGCCTCTGGGAGCCTTGCTTGGGAAGTCAACTGAAGAGATGTGACTGGGGACCAGCTGCTAAGTGGAATCTTGGCAGGCTAGTGTGAGTGTGGGTATTGGTATTTGGAAGGGAGTGTGCAGGAATACCCATCAGCTGAGGGTAGTTTATTTTTTAACCCTACACATTCCTGAATACTTTAAAGCTGCACCATGGAAATAGCCCCATGTGTCACAAACAGGAGGTTTGCCAGATTGAACAATTGTTGCTAAGATTTCTCCTCCTCAGGGCCCATCACCAACATCAGGAAGAACAATCAGGGCTGTCCAACAAAGGACTGGACTCGCCTACTCCGCAAGCATTCAGGCGGATGTGGGGGTTGGCCACCTGTTGAGGAGGCTTTGGAGGGAATTCCTGCACTGGGGGCAGTTTGGAATGGGTGCCTTTCAAGGTCCCTTCTTACCCTGAGATTCCAAGATCTTTGGCAGGGTTAGGACTGCATGCCAAATTGGTAATACTGCCTTCGGGGCTCTGGGAATCTCTGAATTTTAGAAATTGTTTGGTGGAATGTTGTTTTTCCTTTTTAAATTCTGGCTTCTCTCAATTGCAGATACATAAAAAGTATTCTGAACATGACAATGTTCATATGAGTTTGACAGTGGTTAACTTTCACTCAATAAATTTTCTCATGACCATCTGCAATCCTGAAGGTATATCCTGGCTTAATAACAGTAAGAACAAAACCCCTAGAAGTTATGATTTCTAAGTCCATTGGTGTGGCTCACAAGTCGCTCTGTTCACTATGTGTTATGTGAGTACTCAAGACTTTCTTCACCCGTTAAAGCAGTAGCTGGGGGGAACAGTGTGCCTCAAGTGCTGTGTGCCAGAGAGTCCGTGGGCTTACAGTTCTAACATCCAAAAGAAATGCATGACAAGAAGGGATAAAAGAGAAAAGGAAAGTCCTTAAAGCCAGCAATTAATTCATCTCCGCATCATGCAGATTCCACCAGATATCCAACACTATCATAATGCTTTTGACAACAGTCTGTTGATTTTGAGTACCAGCTCTGCTGTGTGATAGTAAGCAAGTTACTTTACCTCTCTGAGCTTCATTGTCCTCATCTGTAAAATGGGGATAACGACTTGTCTCTCACAGGGTTACTTATGCCAGATAAATAAAATAATGCATGTAAAACGCTTAGCTAAGTCTTGGCACATAGTACTCAACAGATGTTAGTTATTACTACTAGAGCCATTAGCTACCATTATCTTTTAAAACTCACTGTACTTGAATAAACACTCACACTGGGGTTCTTCAATGCAAGGAAACCAAGTGTTCTCATAACCAAACCTTGTGCATTATTTTAGAAGCCAAGTGCCAACCACTATAGGGCGAGCCTCTTCGGCTCACTTGGGAAAGGCTCATCTCATCTGCTGAGCCCCCTCAGGGATGCCAGTGCACAACAGCATGCAGTGAGGCCACAGAGGAGCGCACGAGCATTTTTAAGCTTAGATGGGAGCATGAGCAGTGAGGCACACTTGATTCTCACTTGATGAATCTGATGAAATGTCTTCTAGACTTTTGGAAGGCATTTTCCTAGCAGATCTCCTTTTCAAAGTTTTCAAAACAGGACTGGTTTCTTCTTCTGAACCTGTTATAAGACAAAACCGATGAACACGGCACAATACCAAAAAAAAAAAAAAAAAAAAAAAGCCCACCAAACTCTTAACCCCCAACATTGAGATAGTGGGTTAAAGGCCAGCATTATGCCAAGAGCTTCTGTACTTTTGTTGACTCTATGAAGCACTTCACAGAAGAAAATAAAATTTCTTCACAAATAGTGTGTCCTTTAAAGAAAATAATTTTCTTGGTCAAAAAATATTTGCAAGCATAAATCATTCAGAAACAAGATTGCCACATTAATAGCAATGTGTTCGCCTAGTCTTCCACACCTCTATTTTAGGCACATGATTTGTTCTGTGCCAGATTTTGAATCTTTCCACTTCATTTATAGCTTTTGAAGATAGCCACAAAATGGTTTTAGAAGCATTAAAAAAAATTAACTGAAAACCATAGAAGTCCGGATTCAGATGTTTAACATCTGTGTGTAATCGAATACACAGATGGATGACTTCTCCAGATCAACAGACGTACGCTTTTGGGGGGTTTCATGAACTAGTAAAATTTCTATCAAAATATTGGGAAATAACATGAGGTAGTCAACTTTTTATTTTACTGAGGCATTTTAACAGGGGGTGATTATGGCTCTATCATCTACTAATGCCTTTTCTTTATAAAAGGAGAACCAACAGAAAGAAAAAGGGCATAACCTCAGAATATAATAACTAAATACATATAACCTTACAAAAATGCTTCTCTCGTCAATCCTTAATTGTCCTGTTTTGACAGTAAAAACTCCATCACGGATGACCCCTGGTCTAAGCACCATCATTTATCACTGTCATAGTCTCAGCACCTAGAACAGTGGTTGGCAATAGGCACTTCAAAAATGTCTGCTAAGCCAATAAATGGTTCCATTAATGAATCAATAAATTTGGGAGCTGTTTCTCTAGACAATACTTGACAGAAATGCATCCCAGTTCTGCCCACTGTTGATAGGCGTTCTACAGCAAATGGATTCTAAGATGAATTAGACTTGGAATGATCTGTGTTCAAATTTAAAAGGCTTCTCACTTACAGACCTTCTTGGAGACTTTAATGCTAATAATGGGCATAATCTCCCAGCATTTCCAAAAGTATCTGACCATTAAACTTCCTTTATTTCCAGGAGCATTTAGAGGTATAGGTCAGTTGAGAGAGCTGAGCCACAGGACAAATGTGTCAGGCTGCTCACCAAAATGTTGATGCCTTTGTAGTCAGGTTCCCCTCTACGCTCACCCCACCCCACCCACCTGTTTTAAAATAATTTAGGTTAGAGGAGGACATAAAACTACAACTGTGCCATTTTATACCTCTTACTTGGCTTATAATTTTAAAATATCTTCTCTGGACTCTGTCCAGGTTGTTACTTAAAATTGAGTATTTCGTTTTTAGATCGGCTTTTTGCTGTTCAACCAGTTCTGCTGGTGTACTGTATAAACACGGCTATGCACATTAGGCAATAGTTTCCAAAGTCAATGTAAATGCATGAGCCCTCTGCTCCTACAGGTCAGTTTACTCTAGCAACTCAGTGGGGTAGTTTAGTAAAAGTATACTTCAACAAGTTTAACATGCTGATTTATACTCTTGCGTCTGTCTGGTTTCAGAGACTGGTATTTCCCTTTCCTTTCCTTACCAGAGACATTCGTTAAAGGGGCTCCAACTTGATTCACTAGGGCTAAAGATGGATTCTTTGGTCAGTTTGCAAGAGGCCCTACAGCTACTTGCCAAGGAACGGGAACCTCACAAGTCAAGCCACTCGGCAAAGCTTATTTATACTCATTGAGACTGAAGGGAGCTAGAAAAGGGCAAATCCTATTAAACGTCTAGGAAGGTGACTGACACTGGATGTGCCTGTCACTTGGGTTGAACTGTCCTGCTAGGGAGCATCCTTTATCATTTCATCACTCTAAGCAGGTCAGTTCTCAGTCCTGTCTGCTCCTGGGTTTCTCTGCCAAAACGGCTGTGTTGACCAGAAGCACCAACTGAGACAACCCCTGTGTGCCATGGCCTGGCTGAAACCAGTACCCACAACTCCACTGAGATGAACGTGGTAATTAAGACCTTCTTCATCCACTTAGCCAAGGCTGGGGCCAAGGACATTCAGCAGGCCAAGCAATGCCCTTGTGTGGAACGAGGTGAAGTCATTTGACCAGAGTCGTCCTCTAGAAGGGGGAAGAGTCTGAAGATAATTGAAAAGAGAGAGAGGGCGTGGCAACAAAAACACCACAGCACGAGGTATCTGAGGAAAAGAAAGCTCCGCTTGCACTTTGCTCCTGGTATCTAGCCACTACTGTGGTAAACTACTGTTCCTAAAAGGGAAATGTGTGCTCACTTGTGGTAGTTTCTTGCCACACATCTTACTAGAGACTTCTGTATGGAATGCCAATTATGAAAGAAATTCTAATTATTTCCAGAAGGAAAACTAGCTTGAAAGTTAGAGGTGGTTTCTAAACCCAAACACTTCTTTAAAAATATTTTTGAAACCTAAAAGTTCTATTGTTGATTAAGGAGAATAAAATAAAATTCGAAAACACTGCCCTGTGGGTAAACCGCTCTCTGTGTAACTTGTCTGATTAAAGACTATAAAAGGAAATGTAGTTTTTATTAAGAAAGGCTAGGAAGAACTGAAGAATTCAGCACTATTTGGAACTGTCAAATTAATTCCAATAAAAAAAAAAACTCTACTATCCTTTACTTCCTCATTCCATAAATTAACTCATTAACTAATAGGTTAAAAACTTCAAAGTGCTCACTGGAGGTGTTTCTCCAGCTTTCGGCTTTAGAACCGATGTTTCCGTCTGAAGAATCAGAGTCTTCCTCTTTCTCTTGTCTCTTATATGGTGATGTCAGAATCAGTTCAACTTGACTTCTCTTTGTAGAGTTTTCCTTGTCGGTCAGGAGAGGAACAGGTTGCCTCATTGTTTCAGGGCCCTCTTCAAAGCCAGGCTCCTGAGAAGCCCCTTCTGGAACCCCTGCAACCTCACTTTCACTCTCCCTGGGCTCTGGGGGCTTCACAGTGTCAATGATCCCTATTTGTTGGCCGACTGAAAGGGTCCCAGCAATCTCAACTCCACTCTCAGAACCACAGAGGCCTACTGATAAATCATTCACAGCTTCTCCTCTCAACAGTTGATCCCATTGGTTGACTTGAGATTTGGAAACATTACTCTTAAGCTTCATTTCAGGGGCCTCGTGGGTTCTCCCCAAGAGCCTGGCCTGCTCTGACTCTGAGGTTTCCTTCTCAGGAGTTTCTTCCTTCGCTGACACCTGGAGCTCATAAGAAGGAGCTTCAGATGTTTCTTTAAGGAGTTTCTCAAAACCAGTATCAAAAGCACTCTCAGTTACTGCTGGAGCCTCAGACTTTTGTACTGTTTCCTTTATTTCCTCAGGATGAAATTGAGAAGCAGCTGGCCTAGGCATCTCAGTGCTACCTATTAACTTGGGTGGAGAATGCGTCCCTGTGCCCCTTCCAGGTTTTGAGGAGTGAGTTTCCTTCAGCAGTTTCTCTAAGGCAGCACTGAATTCAAGGAGCTCTGATTTAGGTTGAATTCTTGTTTCCCTCACCATTTCTATCACTTCCTGAGGTAACTCTTTGCTATACTGAGCAACAGTGGAACCAAATGAGCTTGGGGTTTGTTCTGATGGAGACATGGGGGCAGCTAAATGAGAGGCAATGCCTTGAGTTTTATCAGTAACTACATTGAAGGAATAAAAATCCTTTCCGTCTGGAACTATAATGTCCATTGTAGCTGATGGTGGGATGACTCTGGGAGAATTTTGGCGGCTACCTGCTGCTTGTACTCCTTCAGGAAAGTCTGCTTTTACTTCTCCAGGAACAACTTCCCTATCAACTGGATAATTCAGCCACGCTTCTCTAAGCAGCTTTCGTAATACAACATTTACGTCATTCAGTGTAGGTTTGGGTGGAACAACGACTTTTTCTACAGTCTCTGATATTTCCCTTTGAGAAGGTAGTACCTTACCCTGGGGAGCAAGATGAGCATCGCTGGAGTATGGCACATCTTGGGGAGAGTTGGCGGCAATCCCAAAAGAGCCTTCTCTGTGAAGATGGGAAGGTTGGTCCAATGGGTGAGAACCTTCTGCAGCCATCTGCAATAAGTTTCCTGCATTTAGCTGGTTCTCACCCCTTTCTGCTTTCTGGGGGAGAGCTGTTTTTCCTAAAGTTTCTTCCCCCTCTGAAAAAGGGGCTATTCTTTCTCTCGGATAGGCTGATGAGTTGTGACTCTGCTCTGTGCCTTTATCAAAAACTCTACTCTCTTCAGGCTCAGTGTTGATCCTAGGGGTGATGCGTTCCAATTTGGTTTGCAAGGGAGAGGGTAAGGTTCCAGGTCCTTCCTTCAAGAGTTTATCTAGACTAGCAGCCAAAGTGTTTGGTTTCACCTTTGGAGGAGCTACTGTTTTGCCTACCTCCTCATTAATGATGTCCTTAGGTCCTTTGGCTGCTTCCTCAGTATCAGCAAAATCTGTGTTTTGAGGCCAGGTCCTATTTTCAGAAGCACCTGATTCAAGCATTTGTTTTCCATGAACTTTTTCACTGGAAGGTTGGATTGCTTGTGATGAAGCTTCTAAAAGTAGCTTCTGTAGGCTGTCATTAAAAGTGTCTTTGTAGTCTTTAGACAAAACTCGTGTTTTCACTATGGATTCCTGAATCTCTTGGTCTGAGTCCTCCTTTCCTTCCTTCAACACTGGAGTAACAAACCATTCTGTATTCTTTTGCACATTTTCCTTTGATGACTCATTTCCTGGCAACTGACCAGTGGACTTTGTGGGTGGTTTCAATGGAAATTTGGTGTCAGATGGTAACACCTGGAGTGTGCACTTTGAATTTAAGTCTTCTATTTCCTCTGTTGCTGGAATTTGGGGGGAGCTTAGAAGTGTCTCTATTTTATGGACACTTTCTCCTGATGATTTGATGTCATGGAATTCTTTGTGTTTCTGGCTATTAAAAGGCACAGACTTTTTCTGGCTTGTTTTGGTGGTATTCTTCTCAACATTATCCTGACTGTTTGAGTTGGATCCTAAGTCCCAAAACTTTCTCAAATTCTCAAATTGAGAGTGATTATAAACCTGCTCTGTACTGGGTTCATCCATCCTTCCTTTTAGGGACATAACTTTAAAGTTGGGATTTGATTCATCAATTAGAGATCGGTCTTTCTCCAAAGCAGCATGTACTTCACTCGCAACATTTGAGGGATGCTGTAGTTTCGGTAAAGGGACGTCTCTTCCAGAGTGCAAACTGTCTGCTATTGGCAATCTTTTTACAGGCTCATTTATTTTATTCTGAAGCACAGACACTTTATCTGGTTGTTCAGCAGAAGAATAATTTTTGGATGGAACTGATATTTGGGCTCTGGTCTCTTTAGGTTTATTTGAGGAATAAAAACTGGAGTGAAGAGCTACTTGGCCATCCTCATTGAGGATCACTTGTTTGGCAGTGACTTGATTGAATTCATTCTGGCCTGTGGATAAACCGTCCATGGACCTCACACGCTGGTAGGCTTTAGCAGAAGGTTGTTCCTGACTGTGTGAAGATGTGGGTTCTTCACAAGTGAACTTAGCTGTAGCTTTCTCTCCTTCCCAAAAGGATATTCTGTCACTCACACTTTTGTATTTTTCTCTTTGCACTTGGTTCTCGGGAACCTCACCAGCTTCTTGTTGTAGTTGGACCTCAGGCTTCTTCCAAGATTTATTGTTGGCAGTCCCAGGGAGAGACTCAATATTTTCTGGCTCCATGGAAGCTTCCAAGGTATAAGCATCTTCTCCTTTGCTCTCTCTCTCTGCATTCATGTTGTCTTTCAGACTTGGTTCTGTGATAATTTTTGAAGAGTCAAAATTCACCTTTTTGTTTCCTCTATATTTTTCATAAATACAAAGCTTGGGCTCTTCTTCATCTAAGCTGCCAACATCCTTAATGTTGCATGGAACTCGGTCTGCTGCATCAGATTCCTTGAGAGCACTGTAGGGATAGTTACTGGTTGGACGAGGTATCCCATTTCCTGCTCCTATGTTTTTTGAAGTTTGGCTATAGTCCATGGGTTCATTCCCTTGATATGGACTGTAGATTTCAAATGGTTGTAATACGTGTGGACCTTGCTTGCCTTGTTGGGACAAATTCATAGATTTGGGTTTGATATTCCCATTACTATCTTGGCAATTTCCAGAAGGCAGCACATTTCCCTCTACCTGGAACATCGAATCAGATCCTATAGGCATCAGTTCAACTTTGGTGGATAATAGAGCTTTTGAGCCATTTTCTTTTAGACTGACATCATCTGTCACCAAGGCATCAGCAATCTGTGATTTTGAGTCTGCTTTTTCTTTTGGCTCTATTCCTCGGGGATAGTGGAGAGGTAACTTATTGTCATCTAAATGAGAACTTCGGTTAAACCAGTCTAGGACTTTGGATATGGAATCATCAGTTGTCTTCCTTATTTCAGTGGCAGGTGGACCAGAGCATGAGAATGTCTTAGCTTTTAGGGCCTTGAGAAGAGGCGGCTTACCTTGCTGATGGTCTCCAGAACTGTGATCTGGCACCAGGGAAGGCTCAGGCTCAACACGAGACAGTTCATCTGCAATATAGTAATGCTTTTCTAAATAAGAAAAGAGAATGCTTAAAGAATTATTATTCAGCCCTGGCTGGTTTAGCTCAGTGGTTAGAGGATCGGCCCACAGACCGAAGAGTCATGGGTTAGATTCCAATCAAGGGTATGTACCTCAGTTGCGGTTTGGTCCCCAGCCATAGTTGGGGTCATGCAGAAGGCAACAAATTGATGTGTCTCTCTCACATCAATGTTTCTCTCTTTCCCCTTCCCACTCTATCTGAAGATATATGGAAAAATATCCTCTGGTGAGGATTTAAAAAAAATATATTACTCAAACACTCACAGTAGTATCTTTTTTTGTTGTTGTTAATCCTCACCCAAGGATATTTTTTCATTGATTTTTTTTTTTTTTTTGATAGAGTGGAAGGGAGGGAGAAAGAGAGAAAAAAAGAGAGAGAAACATCTATGTGAAAGAGACACAGCGATTGGTTGCTTCCCACATGACCCTGAGCAGGGCCAGGGATCAAACCTGAAACCCAGGTACATACCCCTGACCGAAAACCTAACCCACAACCCTTGGGTTCACAAGCCAATGCTCTAACCGCTGAGCCAAACCAGCCAGGGCACTCAGTATCTTTGAAAAAGGCACTTTGTATTTACATGTTCCACACTACTAGCTGTTTATATCAGCATTTTTTAGGGTTATAAAGTAAACCATCCTAATTAAGATATTCTGCCAAAGATGCCCTATAACAATAAAAGAAGGTAAATGTAGACCCCTGGAAGTGTGGGGTATAGACCAAAATGGGAAATGTCTTTGAAGTCTTGAAGTCTTTGGTATTTTTTTTTAATTCATGTAAACTCTGTATTCTGGCCTATGTTACATTTTATATATTAATTTTTTTCTCACTCTCAAATCTTTGCATAAAATTGACCTTCCAGGAAGATATACCACGTAGATTTTATGGCTCCATCTACCCACTGGCACACTTATAAAACCTTGAGGGTTTATACCCAAGTTTGAGAAACATGGACTTAGGAGACTTCAAGAATTGGAAAAACAACTTTCAGGGAAGATTAAACAAGGAGTGCACTAGAGGGGATGTTAGTTAATAAAATTCTACCTCATGTTTTATTCATCAACTCCGGTTAAATATGAAAACAACGAAGTCTTATATAAAAATTGGCACATAGTCAATATTGGCTTACTTCCTTATCTGCACTTTGCACTATTAAATGTATATAATTGTGATGTTTATTTGAGAAATCTGTAAGAATGACGTTAGTCTGTTTAACAGAAAATGACTCAATGATGAAATAAATGTTCACTATATGCTGTTACTGAAAAAAAGAAGTATAAACATAATTTAAAATTATATTCTTGCCTGAAAATTATGAAAGGCTCTATAATTAAATTGTTAGCAATAGTTAACAATAGGCAATGATATCACAGATGATGTTTGTTCTATTCTGTGCACATTTCTTTTTCTTTTTTAATAAAGTAAGTTAGGAAGTAATGGTGAGAGGAGCCAATTTCACTTCCATCTTTCATCCCTGGATTCCATATACCTTAGCTATTGAAGTAACACCATTTATCAGCTGATGGCTCTGTGCATCGGAGGGCATTTCTTCTTTTCCAATGAAAGTTTCTTACTTTTAAAATAAGAACATTGCCCTGGCCGGTTTTGTTCAGTGGTTAGAGCATCGACCCATAGACCAATGAGTCGAGGGTTCGATTCTGGTCAAGAGCACGTACCTCAGTTGTGGTTTGTCCCCAGCTCTGTGGGAGGACATGCGAGAGGCAACCAGTCGATGTGTCCCTCTCATGTCAATGTTTCTCTCTCTCTCCCTCCCACTCTATCTGTACAAAAATGAAAAAATATCCTCAGGTGAAAATTTTTTAAAAAATAAAATAAAATAAGAATATTTGAGCTAAAGTCAAACCCTTATAATTTGCAGAGATTTTACCTTCTTTGGGGGTAGGGGGGACTCCTGATTTTATTTTTATGTTCCATTCCTTACTTTACATTATTTTGGTAAGCAGGAAAAAAGCAGGGTGTTCAGCAGAACTTTGTTATATGCTCTGACGCCGGAAGGCCTGTCTGTCAATCAAAATGAGCACAGCTGATGCCACTCTCCTTCCAATGTTCATGGGTAGTTTCGATTAAAAATCAGAAAGCACAAATAAGTACTTAATACAAAATCTGAAAGATATTCTTTGAAAGCAGGTACAGCCTAAGAAACAAAAACAATGTTTACCAAATTTCTTCTGTGGATTATGATAAAGGAAAGTACTACCAAAGAAATATCCTTCATATTTTGAATAAACATTTAAGTGAGCATCATCCAATTATTTGCTACTAATTACTCAAACTTTAATAATTTCCTTTTAATATGAGTGCCTTTATTTCTTGAAGAAGCACCTGCTGATTGTTTTAATTTAAAGAAATCTGTTCTGTTTAAATGATTTTAAATGTCCAGGGGAGAGGGGTAGTGAAAATGCTTTGTCCTTTAAGAGGTAGATTGATCTGAACAGGTATGAAACTGTAGAGCTAAGCAAAAGGGACTCAAGGTTAAGACTCAATACTGACGAATAAGAGAGTGAGAACCAGTGGGCTAGAAACTTGACTGTCGTTACTGTAAATATTCTTGACAATACAGAAATAATCGTAGGGTTGGATGAAGACTTAATGAAAATGGGAGAGAGTACATGGGATGATTTTCACCATTGTTTCTGTTTTCTAAAACATAAGAATTATAAAGTAATCACATAAGTATGGGAAAGCAGTTTCAGGCATCCCCTGAGAGTTACAGAATCTTCGAGAGAGAGAGAGTGAGCGAGCGAGAGCGCGAGAGAGTGAGCGAGCGAGAGCGCGAGAGAGTGAGCGAGCGAGAGCGCGAGAGAGTGAGCGAGCGAGAGCGCGAGAGAGTGAGCGAGCGAGAGCGCGAGAGAGTGAGCGAGCGAGAGCGCGAGAGAGTGAGCGAGCGAGAGCGCGAGCGAGCGAGCTAGTTAGCTATTTGGCAGGAAAAAGCAGCATTCTTATTGCCTCTCAATTCACACCAGCTGCAAGAGAAAGTTCCTTCAGAGCTTTTAAAGGCTAAGTGCAAATGGCTAGAGGCCCTGTGCAGGCCAGAGTAAGTCCTCAGTCTAGTTTCCCATCCTTTGAGGCTAAGAAAGAGAAGGTTCTCTTCAGATTAAAAGAAAAAACCAAAGTTTAGTTAAATGGCAATTGACAAGTTTCAATTAGGTAAGTAATAATATATTTACTCCATAAAAAGGTATTAGCATATCTTTAATTCTTTTTTTTATTCCTCACGTGAGGATATTTTTCCACTTATTATCAGACAGAATGGGAGGAAGGGAGAGAGGGACAGAGAGAAACATCGATGTGATAGAGCCACATCGACAGGTTGCCTCCCACACGACCTGACCAGGGCTGACAACAAACCAAAGCCGAGGTACAAGGTACGTGCCCTTGACCGGAATCTAATCTGCGACTCATTGGTCCGCGGGCCAACGCTCTAACTGCTGAGCCAAACCAGCCAGGGCAGCATATCTTTAGTTCTTGCTCAGTATAAACACCTTAACATAACTCAAAACATAGTAATTTGTTTAAATAATTGATATGATTACATTTTTACGTTAAAGCAAAATGGGCCAGAAACTGTGCTATTCAGATTTTTTTAAATTATTGGTAATTGAGGAAAACCTGCAAACACATTAAGAGGTACAAGCATTCCCCAGTGGATTTGCCTGAATTCAGCTGAAATGACTAGGCTGGCAAAATGCAGCTTCTCCAGGGCCGGCCAGCCTTGCCATTCCAAGCCCGCTGGGTCAGTGCTTGGGGCCTGGCAGCGACAACTCTCTTACCAGCAGGGCTTTTGGATGATTCCGATTCAAGCCTTGATAATTCTGATGATTTAGCTTCATGCTCATGGATGGTGGGTGAATTCTCACTGGACTGTGGTCTTGCAGTTAAAACTTCTGAGGGAGAAGGCTGCCCACTAATTGGAAAAGGACCAGAAGTCTTTGACTGATGTGTTTCATTTTTTAAGGCACTTGGGCTGGAGGCTGATTGAGGTAAAGGTAAAGGCTCTCTGTCACGGGAAGGCTGAGGGTCCCTCCAGAACTCATCCTTGTCCCAGACAACTTCTGCTCCATTGTTCAACCTGTTGGATTCTAAAACACTGAATTCTCCCACTTCCTGTCCATGGACGAGCCCAGGACTCTTCGAGGACTCGTCCTGCACCAGGGAGAACCTCACTTGCTTCAAGGGCTCCAGCGCCTTTGAGGAGTCATCTTCTAAAGAATGCTGCTCAGAAATCCTCTTACGGATGGGGAGGCCAGGGGACACAACTTTGCTTTTGGGTTCAAAGTGCTGATGAAAACGAACGATTTCTGAGTCGGTGCTGCTGGAACTGGAGCTATGCTTCAGGATGCCCCTCAGAGCTCCTCTGGTGCTCAGGGCGTCTGCACTTTGTCTAGAAAAAGACTGCTTATCATCCTGCTGTAAATCATGGGGTTTGTAGAATATTTTCCTGGTTTTAGGGATCGGAATTTTGATCTGGGATCTACTCTCAAGGTCTGGAGAAGTCTGCTTTGGTTTCTCTAATTTTTGGCTTGAAATATCCGGGAGAGATGACTCTTCCTTTGACCCTGATAATTCACCTGAAAATTGTAACACATTAGGTGATATATCAAATGGAGTAGCATATAATTTAAAACATCTATCATGAAAGTATTAAAATATTAAAGACAGTAAAGTATGTGGTATAAATGCAGACCTAATTAAAAAGCCATTAAAAATGCATGCACAGAGCTGGCTGGTTTGGCTCAGCGGTTAAAGCATCGGCCCACAGTCCAGAGAGACCCAGGTTTGGTTCCTGCTAAGGGCACGTACCTCGGTTGCAATTTGTCCCCGGCCCCAGTTGGGGTTGTGTGGGTGGCAACCACTCGATGTGTCTCTCTCACATCGATGTTTCTCTCTCTCTCTCTCCTCCTTCTCTTCCTCTCGCTCTATGAATGCAAAAAGTGTCCTCAGGTGAGGATTAAAAAAAAAATTTTTTTTAAATAAAAATGCATGCACACTGAGCTATATACATTTATGATTACTGTGCTTCACACACATTCTTTGTGGTATTTCATACTCAATCAAAAAGTTTTTAAAAAACAATTTTAAAAAATTCCTCATGAAGCTGAAGGAACAACACAAAAGTCACTTAAAATTTTTTAATATATAGAAACCAGAAAAAGGAACTAATTAAACAAAACAAAATACAATATCTAGAACAAAAATTGATTTTGTCAAATGCTAAAAAAAAAGCCAATGTATTCCAGTGACTTTTTTCTGTATAATACTTTATGCTATGGAAAGTATTTCTAATGGAGAGGGGGGAAATACACTCATATTAAAACAGGCTAATTGGAAGTCCTAACTTCAATATCAGTTATTAATTTTCTACCCCTTGTCCAATCTTTAATCTTTGTGAAATTTTCTTACAGTTACTCATGAAGAGATTAAACTGTCTAGCATTTCCTCTCAATGGTATGGAAGGAGGGTAACATTCTATAAGAGGCAGACGTAAGTTAATTAAGTCAAACCTGATCTAATGCTCCTGAGGGGTTGGCCTCATGGTTACAAATTTGAGGACCATGACATTGTCAAGTGGCCTTTTTCTTTTGAGAAAACTTTCCATTTTCAACAGAACTGTTTCTGCATATGGTAGACATCTAATAAATGCTGTAAATGAATGACCGGATCCCTCTGGTCCAAAAACGCCCCAGTTCACTGATGGGGAACCGAGGCATAAAGTTTACATGAGCGTCAGCTCCAAGACTGGGAGGCACGAACTTCCAGCCACTAAAATTTCTGCTTCCCTCCCTCAGACAGGAAACCAATGGGCAGAGCAGGATAAGAAAACCATCAGGACCTTTCACTTTCTCTAAAAAGTTATTTTAAAGGAACTCTGAGAATTTCCCTTCATCCACAGATAACAAAGATAAAAATATCTAGTCCATAAAAATAATATTTACCCTCTTTTGAAGTCTGCAAGAAACAAGTCGTTTCATTTTTTGACTGCTCATGTTTGGTTTGTTGAGATAACTGATCTTCTGGCAAGTTGGAGCTATTAAATGGATTCTTCCTTTGCTGGGGGAAAAACAATGTTTATTACACTCATTTTCAATGTCATAATAGCAACTCAGTGCTAGTAAACGCATATTTGCTCCAATATTTGATAGTTGTATCCAGGAAATTCTATCAGGCATGTCTGAAAAATGTTTGTCCTGGTTAATCAGGGTAGCATAGAATTACTATAGAGGTCATACAAAAAGATAAAGCTGTTATATTAAATATGCTCAGTTCCAGAGTTCTATAACATTAGACCAGAGCCAGGCATTGAAATCTATGTCTCACATTTTATACAAGTGAGAAAAAACTTGGGCCTGGAAGTATCAAAGAACTGCCCAAGGTAAACCTGAGACACTATAAGGTCAGGTTCCCACCAGTGTTCTTTCTGCCAATAAGACTCTCATTGTGCTAGATTAAACCTGTGCTAAATATAACTGTAATTGACCTTTTCTAAAAGGATTTAAAAGAGACTTATCAAGGTATCTTGAAATATTTATGGTCACTATTGTGATTATCAATTCTAATGAAGAAAGTGGATAAGTAAACAGAATTTTTAAATTAATGTAAGACTAAAGATCAATGTTTACTGTCTAGTATCGTGCATTGGCAATTCCCTCCCCCAAGCAGACCTCTAACAGAGAGTCAGGAAGCTATGACGAGGAGTAAGAACTGACATGGCACTTCCGAGCCACATTCCATGGGCTTAAAAGCAGCAGCCCCTGAGAGCTCCAGATGTTTTATTTCCTAGGGCAAGCAATCTGGGTCTTTTGCATGATATACCAGTACTGTGGTGTTCAACTTTCCCACCACCAGAGTGACTTCTTCTTAAATAGTAAAAACTATCTATATCTGGTACCAAAAAAAAAAAAAAAATTACTACAAAATTTTCTTCATTTCATAGTGCTTTGATAAAATGAGAAAAATGACATTCCCTCCAAAAATGAGAGTTCTGAAATCTGAGGTCAGTCTACCTTGGCTGGAAACATGGCAGAGTTCCTGGAGTTTTCCTGGGATGCAGCAATCTTGGTGGAAGCTGGATTTACCATGCTGGAACTGCAAAAGAAACATTAATTCAGTCCTGGCCTGTGTTGCTCAGTGGTTAGAGCATTAGCCCACACAAGGGCATGTGCATGGGTTGCAGGTTCAATCCCCGGCCCTAGTCAGGGCACACGCAATGTTTCTCTCTCTCTCTCCCCCTCCCTTCTTCCCTCCCTTCCACCCTCTAAAAATCAATGGAAAAATATCCTCTGGTGAGGATTCTTGCACACGCACGCGCGCGCGCGCGCACACACACACACACACACACTGAAACAATAATTCAGAGAATAAAGCCTCACCCTTTGAGGAAGCATAAATCATGCCTCTGAAGCCAAAAGCTATTAAGGCAGGAGAGGAGAGGAAGTTTGTAAGATCAAAGTGGCAGGAAGGGAAAGGGAGTTGAGCCTAGAAATGATTAAACAGCGAAGCAAAGGAAATGGTAGAACAGACATGAAAGATAGACATGAGACAAGATAAAAAAACCCATCGGAATTTCTGAAGTCTATATTACAGTACCAGGCACACAATTTAAATGTGTAGAAATGGTCTGGCTGGTGTGGCTCAGTGGATTGAACGTCACCCCATGGACTGAGAGATCCGGGTTTAATGCACCTGCCCAGGGTGCGGGCTCGATCCCCAGTAGGGGGTGTACAGGAGGCAGCTGATCGATGTTTCTCTTTCTCTCTCCCTTCCCCTCTCTCTCTCTTAAAAAAAAAAAAATCAATAAATTTGTAGAAATGAACTTGTCTCAAAGTCAGAAGCTAACATCAGATGCAGACCAAAGTGAGCAAATGATCTCAAGGAGAGAACATCATTGCTGAAACATAGCTCCAAAGAGTTTTTAGGCCTCGTTCCATTGGCCTGGGCCAGAATGGCAGTGCTCACTCTAACTCAGGTGGCAAATACCAAAGAGAAGACTCAGGTGAGACATGCAACTCAGCAAAGGAACAGAAGAAACAGTAAATCTAAGAGTTTCTGTGCAGGAAGGCTGGAGGGTTTGGGCAACTTACTGAGAACTTGCAGCCCAATTTCCCAGGCTGGCTGGGTGAGTTCTTGTTTGTATATAAGAGGAATAAAGACAAGCACAGCATCCAGATGGTGGTGGTAGGTCAGAAGCCTGGACATGGCTTAGAGGAGCGAGAAAGATTCTCTAGATCTTGATTCCCTACTAGAAGGACCAACAGACCCAGAGTGGGAGTAAGGGAAGAGTGAACGAAGGAGAGTGAGTTGAGCAGGCTTCCTCCTGAACTGCCACTCCCTTGGCTATTGAGTAAGAAGGGCCAAAGAGGGTCATAGCGGCTCTGGAGGGGGAGGAAAACCACCTGCTCAGACTTTCTGTTCCAGGGGCCTTGCCTCGGGCATGAGAGGTGATGTCACTACTGGCCGAAACCACGGTGCCCTATTAAACTCCACCAGTTCTCTTATGGCATCATAGGGTCAAGAATATGGAAAATACCTCTGAGGGTGCTGGCTTCCCACCATGCAGCAAAGAAACTAGACATTGAGGAGGGGAGCAATTGGCCCCAAGGCTACAAAGCCTTGCCCAAGACCACTGTCAGGAAAATCGTGGGCTAGATGGTCCTGCAGCTTCCTTTCCTTTCTTCCCCTCTGCACGTCAACTGTTATTTTTGTGCAGAGTTAGTCCCAGGAACAGGCTGAAATTCTGAGGAAGCCATTCTTCCTTTTGTTACCCTCCACATTGTTCCAGAAAGGAATTACAGCAGATGAGGCAGAGTGTATAAAATGCAGTCCAATCACATGGATGTGAGACGGGGGGAAAGGATGGGGAGGGGACGGGAAAGGAACAAGAGTAGGACATATAATGGAGCCAGAATCAAGGCTGATGGAAAAACACATTACAGAAGGCTGTTCTTGCAGCAGGTGTGCACAAACCTGACTCAAGTTATCTAGCAGCCAATGTGAAAAAAGAAATCTGGTCACTGATGGAACTAACAGTGTCCATACAATAAACAAGCAGTAGAGCTCAGGACTAGAAATCCATTTCTCTTGAGTGTCATTTTAAGAAGCCAGTGAGGGAGGTGTGACCTTACGCTCAGTTTCTCAGAGGGTTATGTATCATTTCCCTTAGTAAATAAAGCAGTCACGTAATGACCAGAGGACACGAGCCAAGAGCTGATGGTCAGGCGTCTCCATGGAACACTCATCTTCTGCCATCTTCCTCCTCTCCCCTTCCCACTCACCAAGAACAAAGGATAAGCAGAGCCTCTAATTCTCCTTTCTCTGCTCCCTGGAGACCCAGCCCTGAGTGCCCATCATATTGTCCCCTCCTTCCCAGAGATAAAACCAGTCTCTCTTACTAAACTCTATCCAGCTATGGATTTCATGTATATTCTGCCACCTCACCCTGTGTATACAGATCTTCTCCCTCATGGTAAACCAGGAGATCCCTCAAGAATACCTTGACTGTCTGTATGTCCCTGTAATGCCTTGTACGGTGCCTGGCACACAATTGGTGAATGACTGAACAAATGAAGGCCAACTGAGCCGGTGGCAGGGCAGGCAGCGGCCGGCAGATGAGCACGTTTTGCTTTGTTTTTGAAATCCGTGTCATTTGACAACTACAATGAGGCCCATTATTTAGTTTTTAAACAAAATGTCTTTTGTCCTGCTACTCAGAAAGCAAATGGGAGGAAGAAATGAAGCATTCAGAACACATGGTCAGACATGAAAACGACAGAAACACATAGAATTGACTGGGTTACCTTGTAGTTAGGATAGGGGGTAAGTGGGATGAGAGTGGGATACCTTGTTAGTTTAATTTAAAAAGAAAATTAGCCCAGCTGGTGTGGCTCAGTGGTTGAGCATTGACCCATGCAACAAGAGGTCACCGGTTCGATTCCTGGTCAGGGCACATGCCCAGGTTGTGGGCTCGACCCCCAGTAGAAGGCATGCAGGAGGCAGATTGTTCTCTCTCATCAGTATTTCTCTCTCTCTCTCTCCCTCCCCCATCCTCTCTAAAATCAATAAAGAAAAATATTTTAAAAAAATAAAACAAGAATCTTATGCTTTAAGCTCTGTCTTTGAAAATACAGCTCTTCCTAGATTAAGCTCCAGCTTTGCTTCTCTCAGGGAATTCAGCGATGTTTGGCTTGCCTGTCTTTAATTGGGCAACCATCGCTATAGTAATCGTCTTATTCTTGATTGATCTTTGCAACATCCCTGTGAAGTATATATCCCTCACCTCATTTTACTTGTGAGAAAACTGAGGCTTGGGGAGGTTAAGTAATTGGCTCGATGGCACAAAATTAGTTGTGAAAGAGTTGGGGATTTGAACCAAGAATGTCTGACCCTGACTCCAAAGACAATCATCATAAAGGCTAGGCTATACTGCCTCTGTTTCTTGCATTACTAAAGTGGTGGTTTATGGCCAGAGGACTGTAGTCAAGTCTGAGGGGCTCTTCCTTCCCAGTGACTCTTACACCTGTCACTTCCTGTCCACCTATACTAGCACTTCCTTTATTACTGTCAAGTGGATTAACCTCACATCTGACCTCTGACTCCCAAGTCCCACTCCCCCAACCCATTCAGCATTCCATCACTAAGCTGGGGTAGTCTAAAGCACAGTGGTGAACCTGTCCCTCTTCTGCTCATTACCTTTCCCTGGATCCTCCAGGCTGGTGGAATAAAGTCTGAACTCCCCAGAAAGAAAATGGAGATGTTGCACCATCTCCTCAATATAACTCCTCACTCCTTCTTTCTGTTGACCCTTTATGCCAAACAAAGTTGTCTGTATATCTCACTGTCCCCAAACCACACCTGTCTCTGCTGTCTCCATTCAACCTATTCCCCAGCTCCCCCCTCAAGTGTTTGCTTTGTTTTCTTTGCCCAAATGTTTGCTTTCATCCTCAAGTGCACTCCAAATCTCATCTCCTCGGTGACGCTGCTCCTGTGTCTGCCCAGCTGGAAGTGGGTCTCCTCGTCTCAAATCTTACACACATTTTACTGGTGTTTTGGATTAGGAATTCACTCTCTGCCTGGCTTCATTTGTTATCATGTGATCAGATATTCTTATACAGATGTGTTATTTTTCCTAAGAAAATGTAGTCTATTTATAGCCAGATACTGTCTTTTATGTCTTAGAATCCCTCCCACAGGGCAGTAGACTGTGCCCTGCATATAAAAGATAATCAATACATTCCACAGGGTGTGCTTTTCAAACTGCAAAGCATGCCAACTTCTACACTCCATGCTCTGTAATTTCTTCCCCTAGGCACCCTTCAAAAACTACCTGCAATACTGGAAGGAACACTTAGACAAAATTGTTTACTTGGTTAAGAGGATTATTAAACTATTGTGACTGTGACATTAGCAATAGGATTCCCCTCCAAAAAGCATCGGCATTTTAATGCAAGTCTTTGATGACTTAATTTAAAAAGTAATAATAATGTTAGTTACATTATTATTGGGGAAGGGACTCTTGGGAAGAGGCAGGGCTTTACAGAAGTCTCAACATCCCACCACACAGGCAGCCGGCCACTTCATTTGCTTCTATGTCCAGCCATCAAGGGCTCCAACTTCCAAACTTTAAAACACTTTGAACCTTAACGAGCCTGTCTCTCTAAAACCATGAAAAATAACAGCATATGTCATCTACCTTCTTCTGAGGTACATTCCAGCTTAAACATTAACAGTGTCTAGAATCTGAAGTCATCTTGCAAGCGACTTTCTTTCCAAGTTTTCTGTGGTTGCTGATCTCTCCCTTTGGATTGGGAGCTTCTGGGAAGTGAAGGCTGCACCTCATGCCCAGGGCCCAGCGCCCAGCACATGCTAACTGGGTGGAGCTCGAGCCCATGTATAAACACACGAAGAAATGGCTCAGGGACAGCTCAAAAGAACAATATTAGGAAATATGCTGTGCCAGGCCTTCCCAGTCCATCTTTTTTTTTAAAGTGAAATATTACTTCTCTGGTGCTACCACACATCGTGCTCCATTTTATCTACAGATTTATCCAACACAAATATTTTCGCTGGTCAAGATGGTGGCATAGGTAAACACGGTATCGCCTCCTCCCACAACCACATCAAGGTTACAACTAAACTACAGAACAACCATCCTTCAAAACTGCCTAAAATTGAGCTGAATGGCTACAACTACAAAATTAAAGAAGCAGCCACATGAGACTGGTAGGAGGGCAGGGGCAGATGGGCTGATCCCACACCCACGTGTGGTGGATAAAAATCAGGAGGATCACCTCGTCTGGGAAGGTCCTCCCTGAGGACTGAGGGGTCCCCGTCGCACACCAGGTGCCCAACTCAGGGTTCCAGTGCCAGGAAGAAAAGTCCCCATCACTTGTGGCTGGAAAAACCAGCGGGAACTGAGGCTCAGGGAGGCTGAGGCGGCTGGAGCCCCAGGCAGCTCCTTACAAAGGGCCCGCGCATGGACGGACTCGCTCCCTCCAGGCTCCAGCATGGGGGAGGCAGCTTGAAAGGCACCAGAGACAAGCGGGGAAGAACTGAGTTGTTTGGCATTGAAGCAAGGGCTGGAGAGGCAGCTTTCTCCTGGACAGACGTGATGTCAGCAGCCTTTGTTCCTTTGGTAAGCCCTTCCCTGGGGCGGCAGGCACCCACCATATCAGGGACTCCAGCAACCTGGCTCACACTGGTTGTCCCGCCCTGGTGATTCCCTGAGGCCCCGCCCCACCCAACTTTCAGGCCCACCCAAGCTGTTGCCAGTTGCTTTACCATAGGATTGGCCTGTCTTGGATCCTGCTTCAGGTTTCCCTAAATTCTTTCAAATAAGCAGCATCTGGTCTCAGCTAGCCATATACATCTCATTAAGTAATACATAGAATAAAACACAGGGAGGCAGCCAAAATGAGGAGACAAAGAAACATGTCCCAAATCAAAGAACAGAACAAAACTCCAGGAAAAGAACTAAGTGAAATGGAGATAAGCAACCTAGCAGGTGCAGAGTTCAAAACACCGCTTATAAGGATGCTCAAAGAACTTAGAACTTAAATTAACTTACTGAGGGCCTCAAGAGCATAAAAAAGGACCAGTCAGAAATGAAGGATGCACAGTCAGAAATGAAGTAGGCACTAACTGAAATAAAGAATAATTAACACAGATTCAATAGCAGAGTAGGTAAAGCTAAGAAGCAAACCATTGATTTGGAATATAAGGAAGAAAAAACACCCAATCAGAACAGCAAAAAGAAAAAAGAATCTAAAAAAATGAGGATAGTGTAAGAAGCCTCTGAGACAACTTCAAGCGTAGCAACATTCGCATCCAGAAGGAGAAGAGAGAGAACAAGAAATTGAAAACCTATTTAAAACCATAATGGCAGAGAACTTCCCTAACTTGGTGAAGAAAATAAACATACAAGTCCGGGAAGCACAGAGAGTCCCAAACAAGATGAACCCCAAGAGGCCCACACCAAGACACATCATCATCAAAATGCAAAAGGTTCAAGACAAAGAGAGAATCTTGCCCTGGCCGGTTTGGCTCAGTGGTTAGAGCATCGGCCTGTGGTCCAGAGAGACCCGGGTTCGGTTCCCGCTAAGGGCATGTACCCTGGTTGGTCGTGTAGGTGGCAGCCACTCGATGTGTCCCTTTCACGTCGATGTTTCTCTCTCTCTCTCTCTCTCTCTTCCTCTCTCTCCCTCCTACTCTATCTGTGCAAAAAATGGAAAAATGTCCTCAGGTGAGGATAAAAAAAAAAAGAGAGAGAGAATCTTAAAAGCAGCAAGAGAAAAGCAGTCAGTTACCTACAAGGGAGTTCCCATAAGACTGTCAGCTGATTTCTCAAAAGAAACTTTGCAGGCTAGAAGGGAGTGGCAAGAAATATTCAGAGTGATGAAAAGCAAGAACCTACAACCAAGATTACTCTATCCCGCAAAGCTGTCATTTAGAATCGATGGTCATATAAAGACTTTCCCAGACAAGAAAAAGCTAAAGAAGTTCATCACCACCAAACCATTATTATATGAAATGTTGAAGGGTCTTCTTGGAAAAAAAAAAAAAAATGAACAAACAAAATGGCAATGAATACCTATTGACAATTGAACCTACAAACAAAATGAACAGGCAGAACAGAAACATTCACATAGATACAGAGAACATTTTGTTGGTTGCCAGATGGGAGGGGGGTGGGGGAATAGGTGAAAAAGGTGAAGGAATTAAGAAGTACAAACTGGTTGCTAGACTTACAAACCTCAAAGGGAAGGGGGTTGGGGTGTGGGAAGAAATAAACCAAAGAACTTATATGTATATATGCATAACCAATGGACACAGACTACAGTGGGGAAAGGCAGAAGGGATCAATAGAGGGAAAATGAGGAACATCTGTAATACATTCAACAATAAAGATAAGTTAAAAAAAAAAAAAAAAGGAATGTGAAAGAAAAAAAAAAATCTCTATATATTCTCATCCAAGTACAAGGCACTCTGACGTCACAGTGAAACTATTCCTACCGCAACTGATTTGAGTAAATCCAAGGCCCTATAGGATTAAGAAAGATTCTTTTAAGAGTTCAACATAAATGTGGGGCAGGCCTCCAAGACATGAAATGGTCACACCACTGGATTGCAATCAATCCAAGGACAAAAGAAAGATCAAATGCATTGTCTATAGATTGGCTCATCACAAAAGAAGCTTAAAACTTCCATCCAGACAGGCTTGCATTATTGAAAAGTCTTAGGGTGGAATGCATGTTAGATCCCTTCAAGGGAGAAAGGAGGCTACCAGGCAACTGAGGAATATGCGATAGAAAGGATGTGGGAGGAGGAACCAGAGGGGAAGAGAACTGGGAAGCTTAAAACACACTGGAGAAACTACTGGTTGTTTTTTTTGTTTTAGAGGCCTGGGCTGGCCCTGTCTGCGACCACAGAGCTAAGACTACATAAGCTACCAAAGGGACCAGATCTAAGAGGGGTGGTCTTAAAGGAAGATATGAGAGAGAGAGAGAGAGAGAGAGAGACTGACTCCAAGGTCAGTCCCCTTTCAGGTGCTTTCAGACCAAAGAGCATCAATTTCGATCTAAGGCTCTGGCCAGTAGAGAGGCTACTAGACTGTCAGTGTTTCCCAGAGCACCCAAACTAGTTTCACAGTGTATGTCGTCATAAGTAAAAAAAAGGGCTTCTCATTCCAGAACAGGCCTATGTACCTCTATGGTCAGGACGCATTGTACCTCATTTCTGGGCAGGGTCCTGACCACAGGGGACGAGCACCTCACATTTTTATTCTGTCTTCCCACTTTGGCTCCATCCTGCAGATTATCTGCACAGGTTCTACAGTTGTTTTCTTTTTGGGGGTGGCGGTGGGGGACATAATATGCCCCCCAAGGTGTGGTTCATGGACGAGTGCCAGTCGTGAACTGTCTGTTACTGGTTCACAATGAGATAAGTACAGAAATTGAAAGTCTGCTGTGATCACTAAAAACACAATTATTTTTTAAAAACAAAACACTGGCTCTTTACCACAGTTTGTGCCAACACTGCCCACAGTCTAGCCAACACTGCCCTGTTGAAGGTCATTAACCAGAAATGTGAGTGTTTGGAGTTTTCCCTTGGCCACTCTAAAAGAAGTCTTGTTCTCTGCTCCTCCGTTCATCAGACCTCTCTCTGCTTCCTGCTGTGACAGGTGCAGACAAAGAGGAGTCCCAAAAGAGCACGGGTGGCTTCCAGGGGTTGAGGACAGGCTCAGTGCCCGCAGTGTTTTCATTCCCCACAGGCAGAACCCCCACTGCACCCACAATAGCAAGAAGGAACCTGGCCACAGAGATCATTGGAAAACCTCCTTCAGAGACTACAACATCCAGTCATGGTTGCCTCATACTCCCTGATGCCTGGCTAAGAAAATATTGACAGGTATTGAGTCATTCCATTGAAGTTCACTCAGGCCCCAAAACACACTTAACACACCCAGTTCCCAAAGGTTAAAGTATAGGTGAGAAATGCTGCAGGAACCTGATACTGAGTAAAGCAGTGGTTTCTGACAAGGAAAAGAGGAAGTAAATAACAGCTCGGTCTACAGTTCTGGGTGATTACCACCCATGCCATGTAATGAGCAAAGCATGCTGGGTACATCTTACTTTTTTTTTTTGGTATGTGCCCCTAGTGGGAACCGAACCCAGGACTCTCTGGTCTGCAGGCCAACACTCCAACTGCTGAGCCAAACTGGCCAGAGAACATCTTACATCCTTATTCTTACTTTCCCAACCATACCTCATCATTGTTATAACATAATTATCATGCCACTTGGAAATTGCCAATTTTCTTTCTTCCTGAGAAACGCTTAGTGGTCCCCACACCTCATTTCATTTAACCTCACAACACCTTGGTGAGGCAGCTCTGTTCTAATTTACAGTTGAGACCCAAAGGACTCACAAGACCTGGAAAGTCACACAAGGAATGCAGTAAACAATGGATACACAAGTTTTGGAAACTCAATAGCCTCAAACTAAAGAAGAGAGGGTAGACATGGACAACTAACTGGGGAAAGGGCAGGGAGGGAGGGGGAGGGGGGAATCAGTGGGGGAAGAAGGAGAAACATCTGTAACAAAAATTAATTAATGAAATAAATAAATAAATAAAAATAAAGAAGAGAGGGTGATACCCAGCAGCCCCCATCGGGTCATGAGAAAAATGAGTTGGGTTATCAGGCAGTGGCATCTCTGTCCCTCAGGCCCTTTGAGATGAAATCAGTTCCTAGGAGAAGGACAGGAAGTCTGACCCACATAAAACTGTGCAATGAATTCTATTTGTCTCTAAAACTCCAACATTTTCCTCATTTCTTCTTCTGGGCACTTGTATCCCCTCCCCTTCGTTAGTGCTCCGGTGCTCTCTGTCCCCACCAAACTCAGCTCCTAGGTGGTTTATCTAAACAACTGTGTTCTCACTCCCAGAGTTTCCATTACGTAAGGTCTCGTCTCTCCCTATGGAAGGAAGGCAGGCCTTAGCCCCATGAGGGGGGTTGCAGGCAGCTGGGGTGTCACTAAGAAGAAAGGAGTAGGATTCTTCACACCCTTCCTGCACTTCTGGAAGTAGCTGTGTGCATGTGAGAGCCCATACCTCCATTCCCTGAGCCTCTAATGTGTCCAAGGACTATGTATTAGGAATTCTACATTTATTAGCTAATTCATTTCTCAGTAATCTTGTTGCAAATTATTATCATTCCCATTTTACAGCTGAGAAAACAAAGGCCCAAGGAGTTAAGTCACTTCCAGTGCAAGGTCACAGAAGCAGTAAGTGGCTACTGTTAAGGTGTGTTATTGTTTTTGTTTTTGTTAATCTTCACCAGAGGATATTTTTCATTGGTTTTTAGACAGAGTTGAAGGTAGAAAGGGAGAGAGAGGCAGAGAGAAACATCCATGCCAGAGAGAGAGACATCAATTGACGGCCTTCCCGCACAACCTCAACCCCGACTGGGGCAAGGATCAAACCTGCAACCCAGGCATGTTCCCTTGACCTGGAATTGAACCTGTGACACTTCAGTGGACCAAGGCTCTAACCGCCAAGCCAAACTAATCAGGGCTGCTGTTAAGGTGTTTTAACCTCTAGCCAACATGGCCTCTACAGACATCACAAAGCGTTACAAGTTGTCCCACCGCACCTCCACCCGTGGAAAACAAAGCGAGTCCTCTGCAACAGGGACCTGGATAAATAATGGGCCCTGTGACAGAATCAGTATTCCACCATCCATGGGACATACTTTTATTCATATTTGACTCTGAAATGCCTTTGGGTGCTTATATTATAGACCCTTCCCCTCACCTATAAACTACGTTGAAACATCCCTATTCCCCAGGTGCCTCAGCCTTGGACCCTGACTCAGTGAGCCCCACCAGCAAATTCATAAACTTTATCCCAGTTGGAGACTCTGAAGTGAACTGTCTTCACTGAGGAGCTGAAGATAAAATGGAACTGCCCTCCCACCAAAGGGTAACAACTTTACCTCCAAGGGACATACACCAACACAAAATCCTTAAATCCCTAAAAGCTAGTCATCATGGCTCAAAAGGTTTGTGGCAATGTAGCCCCACAACCAGCTACTTCATAGGAAGGAGGTACAAACGTACATTTTGATTGGCCAGATGACAACATGTATGGGAAACACTAAAAAAACGAGACTGAAACGTCAGGACAATCTACATCCTTAAGAAGCATTTACTGAACACCTTCTACTGGGTGCCAAGTATTCTGCGCACATTATCGCTAATTTTCACCATAGCCTTTCCTGGTATATATTATCATTCCCATCTGTGGTTAAGAAAAGAGACTCAGAGAGGTTAAATGACTTGCCCAAGGTCAAATGGGTAATAACCGGCATATTCAGGATTTGAACTCATATTTGTCTGGTCCCCATGCCTGAGCTTCCATTGTACCGGGCTGTTATAATTTGATCATAATTCATCTCTTCCCTGAAGTGACTCATTTCCCTATATTCATTTTAGAATACCTCTTCATTCTACCCTAAGAAAAAATCCTTAATACAGATAAAAAAAACAGCTACTGCTGGTGCAGAAAGAAATCACCACTTAATATTTTAATTTTATTGAATATTCAGATTTGTTAGACATTCTGGAAGCTGGGAAATAGTACCACCCATGCTTTGTTTACACTGGGGCCCAGAATTTTCTCAGGCACGCCCCTTCCCCACGCCCAGGAGCCCAGTCTAGCATCTGCACTAATAGCCCGCTACTTTGCTCGTACTGCACACTAAGCCACGAAACCCACATGCAACAGCTCTCCCCGTGAGCTCCATCTTACCTTGGACTTGCTGGGCCTACTTCTTCTTCTGGCTCTTCTACAACACCGGCTGGCTCTGGGGGAAGGAAAGCATCTTTGTTGACATTATTCACCCAGCTTTCCTTTGTCCTGTTTTCTCTGTCTTTACTCTGCTCAACTGAAACAGGAAACAATAAACACAGGAAGGTTATCTCTCACCTCCATGACCTACAAGTCTCATATCAGCTCTTATCACTGAAGGCTGGAACCTGAACTTCAGGCCTTCTCTGAGTGCCAGGGCAATCAATAATGTGGCTGAGTATTAGGGATAAGAATTTTATCTGCAAGGGAAGTTGGTAGACTCCTCTGCTGCTAGCTCCCTGTGCCCAGCAGTCTCCCAAGAGCCATGTACAGGTAACTCTAGAGACAACTGAAGCAAAATTCTGACTGCCTCTAGATGAATCAGACATGAATTGGGGTCAGGACCGAATGTGTCTGTGCAGGGGACACCAAGGACAGGGAGTCCTCATGGGAACAGAAGCACCACCATTACCAAGCATTTATTGAACATTCGCAATGTGCCTGATTCGAGGCTGGGCTCTGGGCTACAAAGGGGAACAAACACTTTCAGTCTATATGTCCCCCCTCCGCTGCCCTCTCCTCCAAACTCTACATATCCCTTAATACCCAGCTCGGATACCAGGACCCCACAAAACCTCTGTGCTCCCTCTCCAGGAAATAACCTCTTTTGCCTCTGAACACCCAGGGCTCTTGACCTGCACCTCTCAGATCATTAGCATCAACAGAGAGATGACAGTGACGTGCACAGAGCCTCATTCTTTGCGTGTATTATCCCACGAGGAGGGAGTGGCTTTCCAAATCTGTAGATCTGGACATTGAGGGTCACTGAGTTCAGGAAACTTACCTAAGGCCATATAACCAGCAAGTGCCAGGAATACTTTCTTCAGTGTTAAGAAAATGAACCAATTTAGGGCTCCGAATTTCCAAACATACTCATATTCCAGGGTAGTATTCCCCACAGATCTCTTTACATTAAAAATCCAGACTTTTCAATTGCAAATTGGAGTCCACAGTTCTAACCTGTGCCCCTCATAATTTCTGAAGGTCTGGATGGTTTTGAAAATCAAGAGGCCTATGAGCAATGCATGGCACATACTGAGCAGGTAGGCCTTACCTGCAAGGAGTGTGGCTCTTTTAGAAAGACTGAAAACTGAGCTCTGCCACTTGCAAGCTGTCTGACCTTGGGCCTACGGACTTTACATACCCCATATATAGAATGGGGATAATAATATCTACCTTACAAGATTGCTGCTACAATTAGAAATAAGACAGAGTAAATACCTATCACAGATTAGATGCTCAAAAGGTGACAGTTATTTTCCTTATTAAGTACAGTCAGGGGCTGTTCTCAGGATTAAAGATTTACACTGACTAGTCCAAAGTTAGAGAGAAGGCACCAGGGAAATATTTAATGGACTCAACAGAATTCTAAAGCAGCCCTCAAAATACTGTCTTTAGAGTCCCTTAAATAATATACTTGGCTGATTAAAGAAGTATCAGATGTCAAGGTCATTGAACAAGGATGCTAATCTCTTTCTGTCTAAGCTCTTCGTCCTGTTCAAGAGAAAAGGTTCTGATCTTCAGAGTTAAAATAGTAATAATAATAATTAATAATAATAATAATAATAATTAGAAAAGAAATAAGAGGTGGTAGATCCTTATAAATCTCTGTTGTCTATACTATTACTCCTCACCATGGCATCAGAAGGACTTCCTTTTCCCTTCTACAGCACACTGAGTCACTCAGCCACCCTCATCCATCCATTCTGAGCTTGAGGGCTCCACGTTATGAAAAGTGTACATTTACATGACTTTCCCTCAGTAGATGTTAGTGTTGATTCTGACACTCCCCTTGTCCCGACACCTCCTTCCCAAACAAACGCTGGCTCTAAATGTACTAGCCGCATCAACTCACCTGCTCCCTGAAGCCTCTTCTTCCTCATGGATGCCCTGATGATATCTGTGCCGTGGATTTTGTCTCTGTGCCTTTTTGCCTTGGCTTCGTAAAACCACTGGCCACTCATATTTTTCAGCTGCTGGTCATCCTTAACTTTTTCAGGCAAATGTCTACAAAAGGAGAAGACTTTCCTTTGGCACTATGTTTAGACATTGGGGAAAAAAATTCTTTAACAATGGAAAACAAAGCATGTCTCTGATACCAAGTGTCTTCCTTACACAGAACAGATAATGAAGATGAAACTACTACTGGGAAAAGAAAACATGAAGATGATGAGCTGGTATTTGAACAAATTGAAAATACAGCCAAACCGTATAGATGTCCTGTGAAAAAGTTTGAATGTTACTTGTCTAAAAGTCCACAGAATCTTAATCAGAGAATGCATGTTTGTTTTCTTTTTCTTTTTTTAAAATCCTCACCCAAGGATACTTTTTTACACTTATCCTCAGATAGAGTGGGAGATAGAGTAGGGTGGGGGCAGAGAGAAACATCGATGTGAGAGGGACACATCAACTGGTTGCCTCCGCATGACTCCAACCAGAGCCAGGGACCCAACCACAACCAAGGTATGTGCCCTTGACTGGAATCAAACCTACAACTATTTGGTCCACGGGCTGACGCTCTAACCGCTGAGCCAAACCAGCCAGGATGAGAATGCATGTTTTTTATTTGCAACCAGAATGCTCTAGTTCTACAGTCAGCCCTGTCTGGACACATCTACTTCACGGGACCGAAACACTTTGGAAAATATGCTTGTATGGGTTCTTTTAGTAAACTTAGATAAAGACTATTGTGAACTGGATAAAGACACAGACTAAAAAGAAACATTTCAGCAGCATTCAGGATAAAACAGCATTAGATAGTCACGCCGCTAGATCTTTCTTTTATTATTATTATTTTTTTGTTACAGATGTTTCTCCTTTTTTACCCCATTGACACCCTCCTCCCCATGCCCCCCACCCCATCCCCGGCTTTGTTGTTCATGTCCATTGGTTATGCATACATGCCTATAAGTTCTGTGGTTTATTTCTTCCCTCCCCCAACTACTCCCTCTTCTGAGGGTTGTCAGTCTGTACCCTACTTCCACGTCTCTGTGTCTACCCTATTCCTCAGACTGTTATGTTCATTATATTCCACATATAAGTGAGATCATGTGGTATTTGTCTTTTTCTGCTAGATCTTTATTACAGAAAACATTTCAAGTTTACTCCTTCTGTTTTGAGTTTTGTAGCAGTGTACCCACACATGTAAATAATCTGTGAGTGAAAGTTGCTATTATTCTATGTAGTTGTTTTAGGATACTTAACAAATACATTCACATTTTTTTATTATTATGTATTTGATTAAGTATGTTTGTAACTTTTTACATTACAAAATATGAATGAGAATGTGCCATGTATATATATTTTTTATTTTTTAATTCTTACCCGAGGATATTTTTCTATTTATCATCAGATAGAGTGGGAGGGAGAGAGAGAGGTAGAGAGAGAGGTAGGCGGAGAGAGAGAGAGAGAGAGAGAGAGAAACATTGATGTGAGAGAGACACATCAACTGGTTGCCTCCCAAACCACCTGACCAGGGCTGGGGATGAACCACAACCCAGGTATGTGCCCTCGAACCCTGACTCATTGGTCCACAGGCTGACACTCTAACCACTGAGCCAGACCAGCCAAGGCACCATGTATAATTGTTTTTTTTTTTTGTAGTAAGAAACATCCATATTGCACAATTCTGCTGTTGCAAGAATCAGTTCTTTCACTGGGATCTTGACCACATGGTTGTGTACGGGTAGCACTATTAAAAGTTTAGAACTTACTGTGTCTCAGAACTTTTAAAATAAACTGTAAACTAATAGGCTTTGGCGGGGGGAGGGTTGTTTGTTGTATGTTTTCATTACTGAAGCCTTACAAGGTTATGCAGAGAGAGACCATCTTCTGTGCCACCAATAGACGAGAGAACGCTTTCAATACTGGTGTACTGTAATGTGAATCTATACTGGTGAAAACAAGTTTTGTTCTCCTTGTTAAAACCTTAGTGTCCTTTTTAAGAAATGTGCTGAGAACCCACAGTAAATGAGTGCACTGTGGCAGTGCAGGCAGGAATGTGGAAACATGCCGTCTAAAGGGAGCGCTCGATGTCTTAGACGATTCCACAAATCTCCCAGATGACTCACAAATGTGTGTTCCCCATTGACAGAAGTCAGGGAAGCCAAAGCCAACATTTTTTTAAAATTCCAAGATTTAACCCATGATCCCTAGATGATGCCTGAACCTTCTCAAGGGCAGATCCACATTTTGGCCACTGTGTTCTGTGCTGACTGCTCAGATGCAAATAACCCAGGGACAGATGATACACCAGGCTTCCCTAAGCCTTGGTCTCCTTATCTGTAAAAAGGCGTGAATGACAGTGACCCAGCGCATGGGATTGCTATGAAGATTAAATTAGTTTATATATATCACCACCCTCTGCACATGCCTGCACCTAATAAACACTCAGTGACTAACTCGTGGGGCAGTTATCAGCTTATCGGTCCTTTTCATTTCAGTGAAATGAGTTTATCAGAGGTTTTCCTGGAAGCCTGTGGGGGACAGCGCACGATGCCCCTATTAGGGAAACAAATGCTGAAAAGGCAGACTCAAAAATCAAGAAAGATCAAACGTGTGGGGGTGGGGTGGAGAGTGGAAGCAGAGGCAGAGGGAAATTCCTTTTTTTTTTTTTTTTTTAAATAAATCTTCACCTGAGGATATTTCTCCATTGATTTTTAGATAGAGAGAGGAAGAGAGACACATCGATGTGAGTGAGACACACCAATTGGTTGCTTCCCACATAACCCCAACCAGGACCAGGGATCGAACAGCAACTGAGGTATGTGTCCTTAACCGGAATTGAACTCGCAACTCTGATCTGTGAGCTAACGCTCTAACCGCTGAGCCGAACCAGCCAGGGCAAGGGAAATTCCTTTTATGCAGATACTGCTTCTAAGGTCTCCACAATCATTCATGCTCACAGAAAAGCTAAAACCTAAAGAACCGACCAAGTACTGCCCTCCTAAAACACACCTGATGTACACTGGCTGGAAAAATTCTGTTCTGCTTCATAAGTCTTTCTGCATTTCTCTATCCCTCTCAACAAAATGAGAATTACAGAATCTATCTGCTTGTATCCAGAGGGATGCACTTGGAATGAAGTAGAACAAAAGCCTTAAGGAGACTTTGAACTCTCGGAAGATAATGTGCTATATAAATCCAAGAAGGTTTTATGATTGTTATTCAAGCTAATATGCACGCTTCCCAAAGCAGCAAATCTGAGTTGTAGCCAGAGAGCATGCACAGGGCCCACAGCAGGGTGCTGGCAGGACTGGGTTCGAGGGCTGCACACCGGCACACCTGGGGCTGGAGAAACGGGGGGCAGTTACGCGGGTCTAGCAAGGCTGTCTCCTCTCTCCAGTGTGCCTGGAGAGTGTCTTTCCACCCAGGGTCCAGCTCTCTGCTGGGGCTGCCTCCCCTCTCCCAATTACCCAGGAAGAGGTGAGCCCATCCCAAACACGCGTCGTCATAACCCTTGGACACACATTGTCACGACAGCCCACCACCGACTCCTGACAGGGACGGTGTCACCACTTCATGGTTCTGCATCACCAAAGGGGTCATGGTTTTTCGTAAACATTTCTAATGGTTTCCCATTGCCTAGGTTTTCAGTAGAGCATACTACACCTCCCTCCCCCCGCCCCGGGCTGCTGATAGAATTTTTACCTTCTCCTCCCTAAAACACCAACTCTGACCAGGGCTGGGTTCAAGTCCAGAAGAGCGAAGTCCTTCCAGCTTACCCTATTGGAAAGTGAGCCCCCAGGGCAAGTCCTGTATGCAGTACATCTCTGCTTGGTGTCTGGAAAACTGGCTATTTACTCAGGGCTTGTGGAGTGAAGGCATATCACCGGAGGCCCTGACCACCTGGCTCAGGCTACCATTTTGGATTCATTTTCCAGCACTTACCTGCTGGGCTCCCCCTTGCCAGCACACTGGACTTCTTACTGTTCCCTCTACTGCTCTTTCATGGCCCCTGTACATTTTAGAAGCAGGAAGGTGTGGCAGAAGGACTATGGGCTTTAGAGTCTTCCCAAAATTAGGTCCATATCCTAGTTCTGGCCCTTCCTGGATGAGATTTTGGGCAGGTTACTGAACGCCTCTAAGCACAGTGTCCTTGTTTGTAAAGATGGGAAATGAGACCTTCTCTGCAGGACTTCAGGGATGGTTAAATGAGGTGTTTACTCCCAGCCAGCATGGCTCAGTGGATTGAGCATCCTCCCATGCACCAAGAGGTCACCAGTTCAATTCCCAGTCAGAGCACATGCCCGGGTTGCAGGCTCGATCCCTGGTAGGGGGTGCGCAGGAGGCAGCTAATCAATGTTTCTCTCTCACATAGATGTTTCTATCTCTCTCTCAAAAAAAAATAAATAAATAAAAATAAAAATATATTTAAAATAAAATAAAATAAAATAGCCCTGGCCGGTTTGGCTCAGCGGTTAGAGCATTGGCCTGAGGTCCAGAGAGACCCGGGTTCGGTTCCCGCTAAGGGCACATACCTCAGTTCCAGTTTGTCCCCGGCCCTGGTTGGGTCGTGCGGGTGGCAACCACTTGATATGTCTCTTTCACGTCGATGCTTCTCTCTCTCTCCCCCTCCTACTCTATCTGAATAAAATATGGAAAAATGTCCTTGGGTGAAGATTAAAAACATAAATAAATAAGAATAAAATAAAATAAATGAGGTGTTTATCAGAAAGTACCTAACAATGCTGGATCTTGGTAAGTGTGGATTCTCTGTGTACGTCTTTCCCTCATGTCTCTGTCTAGCATGCTGCTCCATGTCCTTCAGATCCAGCTCCCGCACCACCTTGCTGGGAAGCCTTCCCTGACTGCCAGGGGCACAGCGCAGTGTGCCATTCTCCAGGCTCCCACAGCACTTCCAGGACAGCACTTACCGCCCTGTGTTTCAGTGATCTATTTGCACATCTGACTCATCCCCTCATTGGTCAACTCTGCAAACTCCTTGAAGGTGAGGCCCACATCCTAATCACCTTTGCAATGCCGGTGCCTAGCACAGAGCCTGGCACAGAGCTGACACCCCACACTGTTTGTTCAGTGAATGAACCAATGAATAAATAAGTGCTCAGCAGCCGCCCAGTCTGAATCAGGCACGAGATAGGACAGATCCTGCCACTGCTGGGGGGCAGTGAGCCATACCCTACAACGGCAGTGCCTTCTCAGCAGACGAGGAAAAACACGATGAAATATGCATCAGTCATCTTTTGGAAAGAGACCCTAAACCCTCACAACGTAACAGCTCAATTTCTCCTCATGGGATTGATTTACTTATTTTTGTTGTTCAACTGAAAGGCAGTTTGTATGAGTCTCTGTGCGGTTCTTGATTTCTCCTGCCTCAGTGGCCGTCTGCACACCTGTGCTCATGCCAAGCTTCCAGGACACAGGGGGAGTCAGGCTCACTGAAACCTGTGGCCCCGGAAAAGCCGGTAGCCACTAGAGTAAGGAATTAAGGTTAGGTTTCTGACTTGTTTCTTTTAAAGTGGAAAAAAAAAAAAAAAAAGAAATGCTTGAAGCCCTGGCTGGGTAGCTCATTTGGTTAGAGTGTCTTCCCAATAGGCCAAGGTTGTGGGTTTGACTCCCGGTTAGGGCACATACAAGAATCAACCAATGAATACCTAAATAAATGGAACAACAAATCAGTGTTTCTCTCTCTCTCCCTTCCTTTCTCCTTGTCTACAAAATAAAAAATTAAAAGAATAGGTAATTCTCTCAAATTCAATAAGTGCTATCTGTGTATATCTTAACATAATAATCTGCTTTAATCAATTTATTTTTTCTATCTCGGTCACCTGAAATATTTTATAAATGAATTCATACGTATGACGTCAATGTCCAAGTTTTGCAAAGATGTAGATCATTTAAAAAAAACCCACTCCCTATGTGGTGCTATTACAATCTTTGCTACCAGCCCATGTTGATGTCTCATTTTTCCTGAAATCTAACCAAGCAAATTAGCATTTGATTCTCTAATCGTTGTATCACTTAGTTGAAGTGGGAAGAGGGTAAGTTTCCTGGGATTCACTTTTTATACCTTACCATCCTCTCTGTACATACCTGTTGTGCTTAGTAAAGAACTGAGGACAAAGAAGATGCTTAATAAACACCCTGGGCTGGTGGGCAGAAGTGAAGGCCGGAGAAGAGGACTCAGTGTGGAGGGAGCCTGTCCTGCTGCCCTCCCAGCAGAGCATGCTGGGCATCCCCACATTCCTTCAGCTAATGCATATGAAGCATCTGTTCTGTGCCAGGTCCCATGCTTGGCACTTTACATACATTATCTCGCTGAACCCTTACAATTTCACCACGATGGACAAAGAATTTAGTCAACTGCCAAAGATGGTCATCTTGCCTCCTCTGTATGCTAAAGGCCACATCTGTTCATTTGTTCGTTTGCTCATTCATTAATCCCCTATCATATACCAGGCCTCTGGTCAGAAAACTGTGCATTAAAAAAACAAAAAAATCAATCTGCAGCCCCAACTGCCGATGTCAGCCCTGTGGTGCAGAGTGTGAGCACTTTCAGAGGAAAGCCAGAGAGTAGTACAGCCCTCCAGCCTGGCCTCAACCCTTTCCTCCTGCTTACCCCCTTTCCTCCTCGGAACTACAAAGCACACCCCAGCCTCCAGTCATTCCATGACTATGCAAAGGCCCAACATCAGAGGCAGGACCTGGCTGATATTATCTAGTCAACTGTGGATAATAGGAATCAGCAGACTGGCCAGCAAGGCTGATGGGTCCATTCCCCAGCTTTTTCTTCTTTAACCCCTCAGTAGATCCCGCAAAATAGATGGTTAGATATTTGACTTGAAAGTACTCTTAGATGTGTATTTTGAATGTGAGAGCTAGGATGGACTTCAGATAGTTACAAACGGCCTCACTTTATAGACAAAACAGTTGAGGCCCGGAAAAGTTAAGGGCTTTGCCCAAAGTCACACAGAACTGGGACAGGAAGCCAGCTTGACTCCTGGCCAAGGCTCTTTCCACTACTCACCCTGCTTCTGAGAGCCAAACGTGATTTTGGTTTCTAAGATGGCTATCACACCTCACGCTTTTCTACAAAGGAATTCAACCTTTGAGAGAGAATCTGAAAACCAACACGTGTGAAAATGAAATCAACTGCAAATGATCCTAACAATGGCAAGTGAGAGGCAATGGGTGTCCCCCGTGTCACAGACACATCTTAGATCCCCACAATCTGCCACGAGACAGCACAGTGTGGGAAGCACAGGCTTTGTCATTTGATAAGCAAGTCTTCAATCTTACAGGGCACTCAACCTCTCCCACCCGACTTCCTCATTGCTGAGTGGGTGCAGCTACACTGTTATGTGGATGAAAGGGGAAAATGTGTGTGAAGCTCTGTGTACAGGTAGTTTCTTGACAAATGTGGCTTCCTTTCCCCTTTGCTTTGACTGAAAACACCACCAGGAAAGCTTCCCTGAGTTCCTGGGAAGCAGTTCTTCAATGACAATTGCCTTCATTTAAAAGACACTAGGTCTTAAGGATGCAGCTGAGAATCTCAAGATGTGGTTGAGATGGTATCTGCTACGAGAACGCCCATTACCATAGATGTGGTTGTGCGTGCACGGGGTGGGGGACGTGGTGCCGGTGGTGCACAGACACACACGGGCAATGGTTTCCTGTTGGCAGTGTGATGCAAAGCACAGGAAACGCCACCTCTACAGTGTGTCATTTTCAAACCATAAAAGACTAAAATTACATATGTGTATATGATGGTGCCTCTTAAAAAAATAAGAGAGGGGAGGGGCGGGGAAGAGAGAAAAAGAATCCATCCTGACGTCTGCTTCACTGCTGGCTGGTGAAATGTCGCTAGCTGGTCGTGAGGGAAGCAAGCTGGGTCGAGGTACATGGTAATAACTGGGCTCAGCACTTGGGGCTGCAGGTAGAGGGGCAGAGGGAAAGACAGTTGTGGTAGCAACAGTGACCTGAACTGTCGTCTTCTAACTGTACCCCAGAGACACCAGAGTGGATAGTCCCTTGAGTTCAAGTTCATGTTCTACTATTAACAGTTTGAGTGATTTGGGAACTAGATGCTTCCCCTGTATGGTGCTCATTTCTCTCATCCATGAAATCAGGGTGGGAGGTAACAGAGAGGCTAAATCATCTCCAAAGTGTCTCCAATGAGCTTGGATGTGAACTATTCAAAGCCCCGGATATGTCAAGCATGGCAAACATTTCCGTTTCAATGGCAAATCTCATCTATGACCGTACCTACGAGGACTCTGAAGCAGTAGCCGGCTTTAATGAGGACATCCATCAGTGAAGTCCTCATGGCTATAGAGGGTACCCGCCAAAGTCCATACAAATTAGCATTTGGAAGAACAGTCTCAATATTTGTGTTGGTTTGACTCTCTAATGTTTTACTTAAGCTAATATTATAATGATATAATTTAATTTCTAAAACCACATACCAACTAGAAGGATGACTGGGGCATTATAAAATCATGTTTAGGGCAACAAGGTTGAGATTTCTAAATTTGATAATCCCATTAAACATATAAAGGCCATTACATGGTAAATTCCTTGAGGACTGAAATCATGCTTCAATCATCCTAGAATTATCTTCATATCATTGTGCAGAACAATTCCCTACACTTAATAGGTTCTCACTTAAATTTCAATGCATCAAATAATTGAGAGGTTTTTAGGAATAATTTCCTCCTAAGGAATCAGACTACTAACCAGAGACTTCTGTCCCTTGGTAGAGGTAAGGGGGGTGGTGAAAAGGGAATTAAAACACATTCATCACCTATTATGAGCTAAGAAGATTAAGAATTATTTTATGAGACTTAGGACAGAAGATGGCGGCTGGCAGGACTGGAGCAAAGTGTGTGAGAGTGTGAGCAAGTGTGAGTGGATGTGAGTGTGGATGAGCAACCTTAAGCTGTGCAGAAACGTGGGGCAGAGGGTTCCTGTGCTGTGGATGGGGAGCAGCTGGCTACAGTGGAAGTGGCTTGTCAGGGTGCTTCTCTCTGCGTAGCTGGAAGGCCCCCACCATCCCTGGTCTTCTCTGGGAGGAGGCAGCAGGGAGCAGATAGGACTGAGTGACCTGAGTCCACCAATGCGCCTTGCACGGTTGGACCAGTGGACCCCACTGTATCAACACGGACCAGCGCATAGTAGCGGCACTGTCAAGGTACCTGCTCGGGGAAGCAGCAACCGGCTGGGAAACCAAGCACCATCCCCCACAGAAGCAGCCTGATCAGAGCTGAGCACCACAGCAGCAGTAGCGCAAGCTTGGGAGCCCAAAACCTTCCTCCCGAGGCAGCAGTGACTGGCAGGAATGAAGCCCCACCCCCAACAGCAGCTGAGGCTCAGGAGCCTAAACCCACCCTCAGCAGCAGAGGCTGGGGAGCAGATATCAACCCCCAGGCAGCAGTAGTAGTGCAGATTATCAGCTGAGACCCATCCCCAGCAGCATCAGCAGAGGCTGATCAGGAGCAGTGACCCAGCCCAGGAGCAGTGCCCCAGCCCAAGCAGCAATGCCCTAGACCAAGCAGCAGCAAGGCTCAGGCAGCCAAGACTCGCCCCTGACAATTGCAGCAGGGGATTTGGAGTGGAGCCCCTCTCCCAGCAGCAGCAAAGTTCCAGGAGCTGCGCATCCTCAGTCCCCAACAGCAGCAGAGGATTGGGAGCTGAGGGCACCCCCTGGCAACAGCAGCAGCAGTAGCAGCACAAACTGGGAGCTGACACTTGCCCCAGCAGCATCAGCAGTGACTGATCAGGAGCTGAGCCCAACCAGGCAGCAGAGCACCCCAGCAGCACACCAGCTGGACCCACACTCCCCAGCAGCACCTACCATGATAGACCAATACCAGCTGCCAGTTGTCAATCCTCCAGGACCCACAGTAGGCAAGAGGCACCACGCACCAAAACAGTCTGGGAGGCACAGCAGACTTATTTGATACACATCAACCTGCCTATACATCCCAATATCCCTCAGCGGGCCTAGACCTACCAGACTGCTAAAATGGTGAGACAAAGAAACAACACCCAAATGAAGGAAAAGGAGCAATCACTAAAAAAGGAACTACATGAATTGGAAGCAAGCAACTTGTCAGATAAAGAATTCGAAGCAATGTTTTAATGGTGTTCAAACAATTTAGTGAGAACTATAAGCAACCTAATAAGAATTATAAAGAGCTCAGTGGGAACTATACCAGCTTAAAAAGGTAGAAGCTATGAATAAAAGTCAGGTGGAAATAAAAACATAGCTGATATGAAAAATACCTTAGCCCTGGTCAGTTTGCTCAGCAGTTAGAGTGTCAGCCTGTGGACTAGAGAGTTCCAGGTTTGGTTTTCGGTAAGGGCACGTACCTCGGTTGCAGTTTGTCCCCGGCCCCAGTTGGGGTTGTGTGGGTGGCAACTGCTCAATGTGTCTCTCTCACATTGTTGTTTCTTTCTCTCTCCCTTCTTCTCTTCTTCCTGCTCTATCTGAAGATAAATGCAAAAAAAAAAAAAAAAGTCCTCAGGTAAGGATTAAAAAAAAAAAAAATACCTCAGAAGGTCTCAATAGTAGATTAGAAGCTGAAGATCAAATCAGCAAATTAGAAGACAAGGTAGAAAAAACAAACCCAAATAGAGCAACAAATGGGAAAAAAGATTTTAAAAGCAGGAGGAAAGTCTAAGGGAGCTTTAGGACAATACAAAATGTAACAACATTTGCATAATAAAGGTACCAGAATCAGAGAAAGGAATAGAGAGCCTGTTGAAAGACATAATGACAGAAAACTTCCCTAATATGGTGAGGGGAAAAGTCACACAAGTCTGTGAAACACAGAGTCACAAACAAGATCAACCCAAAAAGACCCACAGCTAGACACATCATAATTAAAATGGCAAACATTAAAGACAAAGAAAGAATCTTAAAGGAAGCAAGAGAGACAGACTCACCAAGAAACACAGAGAGAGAACCCAAATTAATAAAATCAGAAATGAAAGAGATGAAGTAACAATGGACACCACAGAAATACAAAGGATTGTAAGAAAATACTATGAACAATTATATGCCAACAAATTCAACAACCTAGGTGAAATGGTCAAATTTTTGGAATCAATACTATTCCAAAACTCAACTGGGAAGTGTGAAAAACCTAAACAGACCAATAACGATTAAGGACATAGAAGTAATCAGTAAAATCCCAGCAAAAAGCCCTAGTCCAGATGACTACACAGGGGAGTTTTACTGAACATTCAAAGAAGAACTATCACATTTTCTCCTCCAATTATTCAAAAAAATTCAAGAGGAAGGTAGACTGCCAAGCTCTTTTTATGAGGCCAGCATAATCCTAATCCCAAAACCAGATAAAGACACTACAAAGAAAGAAAATTATAGCCAATATCCCTGATAAACACAGATGCCAAAAACCTCAACAAAATTTTAGCCAATGGAATCTAGCAATATATTAAAAATATTATACACCATGATCAAGTGGGATTTATTCCAGGGATGCAAGGCTGGCACAATATTTGTAAATCAATAAATGTGATACACCACATAAACAAAATGAAAGATAAAAACCATGTGATCACATCAATAGATGCTGAAAAAGCATTTGAGAAAATACAGCATCCATTTTTGATAAAAGCTCTCAGATAAGTGAGAATAGAAGGATCATATCTCAACATAATAAAAGCCTTTTATGACAAACCTACAGCCAACATCATACTCAATGGGCAAAAACTAAAAACATTTCCCTTAAGAACAGGAACAAGCCCAGCCAGTGTGGCTCAGTGGATTAAGCATAATCCCATGGACTGAGAGTTCCCAGCTCAATTCTCAGTCAGGGTACATGCCCGGGTTCAGGCTGGATCCCCAGTGTGGGAGGGTGTGCCGAAGGCAGCCGATTGATGTTTCTGTTTCATATTATTGATGTTTCTATCTCTTTCTCCCTTCCTTTCTGTCTAAAAAAAAAAATCAATTAAAAATAAATTTTAAAAAACACAGAAACAAGACAGGAATGTCCATTTTCACCACTTCCAGTACTATGCTAGCCACAGCAATCAGAAAAGAAGAAAAAAATAAAAAGGATCCAAATTGGAAAGGAAGAAGTGAAACTGTCATTATTCGCAGATGACATGATATTATACATAAAAAACCCTATAAAGTTTTTTTTCCCATCAAAAAAAAACTACTAGATTTAATAAATGAATTTGACAAAGTAGCAGGATACAAAATCAACATCCAGAAATCAATGGCATTTTTATACACCAATAATAAACACTCAGGAAGAGAAACAAAAAAAAACAAAAAAAAAATCCTCTTTACATTGCAACAAAAGAATTAAGATATCTACAAATAAACTCAACCAAAGGAGTAAAGGACCTGTTTTCAGAAAACTACAGGACATTGAAAAAAGAAATAGAGGAATATACAAAAAAGTGGAAGCATATACCTTGTTCACAGATTTGAAGAACATCATTAAAATGTCCATACTACTCAAAGCAATCTATAGATTCAATAAAATCCCCATTAAAATACCAATGACATATTTCACAGAACTAGAACAAACACTCTAAAAGTTTATATGGAACCAAAAAAGACCCTGATTAACTACAGCAATCTTGAAAAAGAAGAACAAAGGAGGGGGGATCACGATACCGGATATCAGGTTATACTAAAAAGCTATTGTAATCAAAACAGCCTTATACTGGCACAAGAACAGGCATATAGATCAAAGGAACAAAACAAAAAACTCAGAAATGTACCCAAGACATTATACTTAATTAATATTTGACAAAGGTGGCAAGAGCATACAATGGAGTAAAGACAACCTCTTTAATAAATGGTGCTGGAAAATTGAACAGTTACATGCAAAAAAATGAAACTAGACCACCAACTTATACCATACACAAAAATAAACTCAAAATGGATAAAAGACTTAAATATGACTCATAAATCCATAAAAATCCTAGAAGAAAATGTAGGCAACAAAATTTCAGACATCACACGCATCAGAATTTTCAATGATACAATGCCTAATGCAAGAGAAACAAAGGAAAAAATAAAACATGAGACTATATCAAGCTAAAAATCTTCTGGACAGAAAAAGAAACAAGCATCAAAATGGAAAAGGAACCCACTATATGGGAGAGCATAATTGCTAACAATACATCAGATAAGGGGTTAATTTTCAAAATATATAGAGTACTCATACAACTCAACAAATGGAAGACAAAGAATCCAATTAAAAATGGGCAGAGGCCTAAATGGACACCTCTCCAAACAGGTCATACAAATGGCCAAGAGACATATGAAAAAATGCTCAACGTTACTAATCATCAGAGAGAGGCAAATTAAATTGACTATGAGGTACCACCTCACACCTGCCAGAATGGCTGCCATCAACAAATCATCAAACAACACATGCTGGAGAGGGTGTGGAGAAAAGGGGACTCTAGTACACTGCTGGTGGGAATGCAGACTGGTGTAGCCACTATGGAAAACACTATGGTGTTTCCTCAAAAAAATTAAAAATAGATCTGCCATTTGACCCAGTGATCCCACTTCTAGAAATATATCCTGAGAACCCTGAAACACCAATCAGAAAGAATATATGTACCTCTATGTTCATAGCAGTGCTATTTACAATTGCTAAGATCTGGAAACAGCCCAAGTGTCCATCAATAGATCAGTTGATAAAAAAGCTGTGGTACATATACACAATGGAATACTATGCAGCTGTAATAAAAAAAAAGATCTCTTATCCTTTGAGACGACATGGAGGGACCTGGCTGGAAACTATTATGCTAAGCAAAACAAGCCAAGCAGAGAAAGACAAATATTACATGATCTCACTTATTTGTGGAATATAATGAACAAAATAAGGTGATGAACAAAACAGACCCAGAGACATAGAAGTAGGGTTCAGACTGACAAACTTCAGAGGAGGGGGCTGGAGGGAGGGAAGAGATAAACCAAAGAATTTATGCATATAAGCATAACCAATAGACATAGACAACAATGCTGGGGTGGGGGTCGCGGGAACAGAAGGAAGGTGTCAATGGGGGAAAAGGAAGAAATATCTGTAACAAAAATTAATTAATTAAATTTAAAAATTAATTAATTTTAAGAAAGAATTATTTTACTTAATCCTGGCTTTAACCCTTTAAGTTTGGTACTATGGTCATTCCCAATCTCTGAGTTGAGGCTCAGAGAAGTTACTTGCCCAACAAACCACAGATGATCAGTGGTGAGGATAGTATTCATGTCAGTTTTGAGTCCAAGGTCCATGCGGGGAAGTTCTCCCCTTGTGTCATGATGAAACCTTTACTGTTCTTCTGAAAGGTCAGTAGCCATCAACAGTATGGGGCAGAGGGAACAGCACTGGACCAAAACTTTTCTTGTTATGGCTTTGGCACTGACTAGCTGTGTGACCCTGGGAAAGTCACTTCCCCTATCTGGGCTTTACCTTCTTTATCTATAAAGTGAATGATGAGAACCAAAAAAAATTTCTTTCCAGAACTGTCAAGCTGTAACTTTGACAGAAAAGTTAAAAACAAACAGCTGAAGGATGGTGAGGGGGCTGGAAAGCAAAAGCCCACTGACGAGCATTTTCAGAAACCAGAGAACTAGCCCTGGCTGGTGGCTCAGTCAGTTGGAGCGTCATCCTATACACCAAAAGGTTGCAGGTTCAATTTCTGGTCAGGGCAACATACCTACACTATGGGTTCAATCCCTGGTCGGGGTGCGTATGGGAGGCACATAGATGTTTCTCTCTCTCTCCCTTCCTCTCTCTATTAAATAAATAAATAAATAAATAAATAAATAAATAAATAAATAAATAAACAAACAAAAAAACACAGAGACCTAGTTCTGGTTCCACCAGCCCAGGTGCAGAACAACCTCAGAACTATCCCAAGTCCTTTCAGTCCTAAAGCAAAGAGGGGATCAGAGTGTGATTCCTCTCCTGTCGCGAAGGCCCGCAGTTGAGCCTCTTTGAGGACGCACAGGCTATGGGCCTCGTGCCCATCTGCTCCCCCTGCACACCATCTCTCCTCCCCAGGCCCAGAGTCCTGGACTTGCCCAAGGCAAGTTGACACGAGGTACTTGCACCTACCTAAAATGTCCCCCATAATGGTGGTGGTAGACAGGGCTCGACTCATACCAGATTTTTCGCTACCCCAAGCCTCCTTCATATCAGTTCAAAAAAGCTAAAACTAAGGGCAGCACTAGTAGCAGCTGCTGGGGCACCATCAGGAGCAGTGGATGGAAGGAAAGTCTTCAAACCCACTGCTACAAAAGGACTCAGCATTTCTTTTTTCTTTTTTTAAAATTTTTTTTTTTTTTACTTATTTTTTTTTTAGAGAGAGAGGAAGGGAGAAAGAAACATCAATCAGCTGCCTCTTGCATGCCCCCTACTGAGGATTGAGCCTGCAACCCAGGCATGTGCCCTGACTGGGAATCAACCAGGACCTCTCCATCCATGGGTAGACGCTCAATCCACTGAGCCACACCGGCTGGGCGGGGCTCAGTATTTCTGCTGCCACCATAGACTGGCTGGTGCCAGAGGCTACACACTCACGCCCCTTATAAGGCCCAACAGAACTCTGCATTTTTGCGGCTATTTTCATCAACTACCGCAGGTGCCCAAGAAACACCTCCACTCTACTCACGCAGAATCACATAACTACGTGGAAGACTCAGCAGCCTGGAATTCCAGAGGCCAAGAAAATACAGAAGGTGGCGGGGAGCAAACCTCTCGAGAGAGGTGGCTAGGTAGAGGAGGCAGACTTTCAGACCCCACATGACACCGCGGGAGTGGAAGGAACTGAAGAACGTGCAGCAATCCGATATTCACAATCCCGACCTCCTGGAGGAGGAAGAGGACCTGAAGTGGCTTTCTCCATCTTGTGTTCTGTGAGGCTAAGGGAATTCCCACGCCCCAGTCTGCTTCAAGAATCAACTAATAGCCCTGGCTGATTTGGCTCAGCGGTTAGAGCATTGGCCCGTGGACCAACGAGACTCGGTTTCAATTCCAGTCAAGGGCATGTACCTTGGTTGTGATTCGTCTCTGGCCTTGATTGGGGTCATGTGGGAGGCAGCCACTCCACGTGTCTCTCTCACATCGAAGTTTCTCTCTCTCTCTCTTCCTCTCCCTCCCACTCTATCTGAATAACAACAACACAAAAAAGGAAAAATATCCTCGAGTAAAGATTAAAAAAGGAATCAACTAATATTTTCTCTGTGCTGCCCCCTTCCCTTAATTCTAAAACGGGTATCAAGCCCTGGCTGATCTTGCTCAGCGGTTAGAGCAATGGCCTGCAGACCAAAGGGTAGCTGGTTCCATTCTGGTCAAGGGTATGGGTTGCAGGTTCAATCCTCAGCCCCTGTCAGGGTGGTGCAGGAGGCAACCAATTGATGTGTCTCTCTCATATCGATGTCTCTCTCTCTTTTTTCCTCCCTCCCTTCCACTCTATCTAAAAATGGGAAAATATCCTCGGGTGAAGAATAACATACATACATACATACATACATACATACATACATAAAAAATGGGTGTCACAGTCCTGCCTGGCCACACCTCGGGGTTGCTGTGAGGAACATAAGAGGATAACATTCATGAAAGGACTTTATGAACTGTTAATGGGTAAAGCATTGATGTTACTAAGAGGCTCTGATGGCCAATTTGTGTACCTCCCCTGCCCATCCTGGGGAAACTGCTCAAGGCACCTGGCTTGCTGAGAATGGGGAGCAGTGCCCCATCCAGGAGGCTTGGGAGGAGCATAGCCAAGTAAAGAACCCCATTCTCATGATCTCCACTACTTCTGACCATTTCCTGTACCCATCGGAGCTCAGTGTGCTGTCTCACACCAAGACAGCCACCCCCTTGTCCATGGCCAGGTCCCAGATGGCCTGTCTGCTATTGTTTCCTCTGGAAGATGAGGTGGAATTAGTGAATGAGTACCTGAAGACCAGGATTTGACTCTTACTTCTGACACATGTGGAGTCTATGAGCATGGGAAATTCACCTGACCTGGCGTAAAGTCAATTTCCTCACACATCAGAGTGGGTGAAATTGTATCCTCCCACATCCCCCCAACCGCACAAGAGTGTTGTGAGCTCAGATGAAATAATGGGTGTGTAAGCCCTTTGCAATTTGTTAAGCACTGTCTATATGTGAATTTAGTAGTAGTAGTAATAGTAGTAGCCGTAATCAGACACTCTGGAGTTGTTGAAGTGAATTTCGGTATATTCACTTATAAAGTATAATGTTCATGGACATGAACAACAAAGCTGGGGACAGGGTAGGGATGTAGGGGGAGGGGGAATCAGTGGGGGGGAAGGAGAAACATCTGTAACAAAAATAAATAAATTAATTAAAAAAATATTATTTCTGTAGGCATATGATAGCCTTTAAAGGTTCAAGTAGATCCTTTTTATTGCTATTTTGCTAAGAGTTCTTATGAAAGAAAGCTAACATTTATTAAAAGTATTTTCTGCACATATTGAGGATCCACTAAAATTTTTCTTAATATGATGGTTTAAATTAATAATTTTCCTCATATTAAAACCTCTTTGAACTCCTTTCATTAAAAAAGAAAATAAAGTATAATGTTCAGGTAGGGTCAGAATATAGGAAATGGTGCAAATACATCTGTTACTCATGATCCTTGTGTGGCAGAACGTGAGAACGTGGCTGATGTTCCTTTTGGATAACTCCTGGGGTGGGGATCATGCAGATAACACTAACTTACACTCAGGAAGCCCTTCACGCCTCCACAGCCCAAGGTTACATGGACAATAGTGGTGAGGCCTGGACTCGAGCCTGCTCCGTCGGCATGTGGGTACATGAAAGTGGCAGACACGTTGACGTGGACCATTTGGGTTCCTCCGAGCCAGGACAGTGAGCACTGCCACTCTTCATGGGACACATGAAAAACCGGCTCCGGCACAGCCAATTTTAATTGCTGCTGAAACCAACTCAGACATTGCTGAAAGTACGCAGAAATCTGAGCTACTTCTCAATTTATAAATTTTTAATATTTTTAATTTGGTTCATAATCCAGTTTAAAAGTGGATTCCACCAAAAAAAATGGATATAAACATAGACACACATTCATATATTATGCAGATGTAGATGTAGGTGCTTGTATATATTTCATTTTTAATTCAGTGTTTAATAGGTTCAAGGACTTTAGTTAGGTTTTTAATCAAGACTCTCTTTCTGGAAGGAGTCCTATAGGATAAATTAAGAGACACCAATGAGGAAAAAGTTCCATCCAGGAAGTAAACCTAAAATTGGAACCCATAAATTCAGGCTCCAAGTCAGAACTACCACTTATGGTTGAGGGAAGAAAAAAAAAAGTGTCTCGTCCTCTTACAGACGGGCCCTCCTTCCCCCAGGCCCGAGGACCTCTCTGGTCGTTACCTGACTCTCTCTTCTTCAGCGCTCTTCAGGGCAGCGTCGCGCTGCAGAACCTTCATGATGGTGTCTTGCTCCTCCTCCGTCAGAAAGCTTAAGTCGATCATTTTGAAAGGCGTATGCAAAAATAACAGTAACAAATCCGGCTTGAGAGTCTCAAAGCTAAACAATTCTGGCTGCAACCCGGATGATCAAAAGTCAAAAGCGAAATGAAATATCTTGTTCAGTTCTGCAGCAAAAGTCTTGCTTCGGCTCAGCAAAAGTTTTCGGTGGCTGACTGCAAAGTCCTGAGTGCCCTTTCCCAGGAGGCGGGAGTGGTCTGTGGGGCGACATGGAGAAGCAGCTCTCAGAAGGAAGCTGCATTCCTGGCCAGGCAGGTCCCTTGTTCTTACAGTGGCATTTTTCCTCACACCCCTTCTCTGGACCAGTCTTAGTTCATTCTCCTTCAGTCCTCATCAGCAGCTCAAGAAAGTCAGCAGTATCTGAGCACCACCTACCTGGGGAATCAGGAGACAGTAAACATCAGTGCGAGCTCAATAAGCATTGCTCTTTTCTACAAGATTTAAAACATGCCTGGGGGCCGTGGTGAAGGACCATGTGAGATGGTCTCTGAGATCAGGGAAACCAATTCTGCTGGCTTTCTGAGCAAACAGCAGATGGGTCATGAAACATGCTTCCACTCCATTCCACACCACCAGGAGAGCACACAGAAATGCCTGTCAGTGTTAGGGGTCCACCCAGGAAAGGGATGTTGGCACAAAGGAGCACCTCAAACTCATGGACACTAGGCTAAAAAGTCACAGTAAAAGTCAGCAAGACAACAACTGAGACCAGAGAGACATGTTCCAGCTGTCCAGGGACTATAGGTGAGAAATCAGAAATGAAAATGCACCAACGCTCATTTCTTCATGTGCAGGAAGGTTCTGTGGGAGTATATCTGCTCCATAACGACAGAAGAGCTAGTATCAGGTACAGGTAGTTTGCAAAATGGTGTGAGTTGTTATTCTTCACCTAGTTCCACCTCTAACCTTTGCTCGGCTTCGAGCAACTCACCAGGCTTGTCTCCCTTCATTTCTGAACAGGAAGAACACTGACTGGTATGTGTATATAAACTGGGGACAAGAGAGGCAGAACTTCAAAACACCCCAGCCACCCAAAGTGAGCATTTTAAAGTAGGACAACGGGCAAGACTCCTATTTTCTCCGAGGCATCTAAACCCATGTGCAATGAGAAGGAAGATCTGAAGAAGGTCGTAACCAGACAGGACTTCAGAGATTACCAGCTCCAGGCCCCAGGCCCCATTAACAAGCACAGTGCTGCATAAACAGTGGACACCAAAAACCAAGTGTTTTGTAAATTTTAAAGTAGTCTCACTTAAGCATAAAATGGAGTATGTGTACTAGTGAGTAATTTTTATGAATAAATTCTTTGTTTGGGCAACACAGTACTACTGGGAAGTACTCCCTCCATCATTCGCTAGCTATGAACCATTCGGCAAGTCACCTCCCACTCTGGCTCGGTTTTCTCATTTGTACTCACTCGACAGGTTGGAAGGACTAAATAAAATAATGAATATAAAACAGCACATACCTTGCATCTAAAACTCTATTTAGCTACTAAAACTATATTCTAGTTTCCTTCTGAATTCACACTTTGTTTCATCCAGCAGAATAATAGTGTACTGGTTGTATGCTTCCCTTTTCTCTTTTGAATTATGTTTGCTATCTCCCCCATGAAGTCTGGCCTTCATGGGCAGGTACCCCGAAGACCTCTGTTTTCTCTTCCTATATCTTTTTACAAAATGCCCACAGAGACTACTCAAATAAATAGTAAGACAATAATACTTCGTTCTCTTTTTTAACACTTTGCATGCACTTTCCTGCTTGTTCATCTCGAAAATTACTCATCATTCAAGATGAAAGTCTCCACCTCCAGGAAGCCTGCCCTAACTTCCATAGCCAGAGTTAAAGACTTTAGTAGATTTGCTTATTGTTCCTAATTCTTTGGTCCTTACTTGAAACAGAACTATACACCCATGTTGCCACTAGAGTAAGCATGGGTTTTCAGCCCCACCTTCCTGATGTTGGGCTTGGCCTATGTGTCTCACTTTGGCCAATGGAATGTTACGAATGTGATATAAGCATAAACTGTAGATGTGCTTGGGTGGCTTGGTCTCTCACGCTCCTGCATGTGGCACAAGAAGGGCTCGCCCCAGGTAGCCACTGCCTCTTCTATCAGGGTCCCAGAGAGAGAGATACAGGGATAAACCCAAACCTCACCCACCTGAAACAGGGTCACCCCAGTTCACCTGCAGAGATGAAAGCAAGAAATAAATATTTGTTGTTGAAAGCCACTCAAGTTTGGGGTTGCTATATAACATTTTTGTAGCAGAGATTTGACTTCACAAAAGCTTTCTCCTCCATCTACATACCTCCACTGCTATGATTATTTGTCTGCCTTTAGTCTCTCCCATCTGACTGTGAGCCTCTGAATATGAATGGCCTAGTCCAAATATAATTCACCAGGGCATAGCTATCTCAATTATTTCATGCACAGCAGCTTTGTTTCATGCACGGTAACTTCCTTAGAGCTCAAAGGCTGGCCAGGAAATGGATCCAGGCCACATTCCAGGAACCATGTCCCTGATGAGGCATTACACTGCCATTTGGTTCACTGGGACATTGTTTTTAAGTTCAATGAGGGGGACAGGAAGAGGACAAAAGAGAAAAACCAGCTAGGTTGTCCAGCCGTGGTAACTGGCAGGGCTGCTTGCTAAAGGGGGAAATGCTGGTTCCCACACCTTCAGGTAGAACTACAAGCAAAGCAGTGCTTCTATGTAAAAGCTTCTAAGGGTTAAAAATTTTTCTGAAAAATAAGCTGTTACTGAGACAAAGGGCATTGTCCCCATTTTACAGACAAAGGAGTGCAGAGCTGGAACCCCTGACCCCTAACTGTAGCTAGGAGTCACTACCCAGTCGGATGGCGAGAGAGCCCTCAGATGGCCATGGAGATTCTTCAATACCAGGTGCTCCCCCAACTTCCAATATTCCGGGTGTTATCTATCGTGGGAGCTAATCAAACTTTTCATCCACTCAACAAACATTTATTGAGAGCCTTTGTGCCTGGCACTGTCCTAAGCACTAAAGATATGACTATAATAAGACAAAAATAAACTTCCTGTCCTTTGGGGAGCTTACATGCTAAATAAAGGAGGCAATGTTCAAATTAAATAAAAAATAATAATAATTTAATTATGTAACCTATTTGCAGGCAAAAACAGCCATGGAGGAAAACAAAACAGAAAAGGGAATAATGGGGGGAGGGGAGTTGGAGTTTTATGTTTTTTGTTTCTAATTATAAATTATTTTATATTAATTAATTTATTTTTGTTACAGATGTTTCTCCTTTTTCCCCTTTGACACCCTCCTCCTGACCACACCCCACCTTATAGCATCATTGTCTATGTCCATTGGTTATGCATATATACATATAAGTTCTTGGGTTTATCTCTTCCAACCCCTCCCACCCACCTCCTCTAGGTTTGTCATTCTGAACCTTACTTCCACTCTCTGGGTCTACCCTGTTCCTCAGACTGCTATGTCCATTATATTCCACAAATAAATGAGATCATGTGATCATGTGATATTTGTCTTTCTATGATTGGCTTATTTCTCTTAGCATAATACTTTTCAGGTCCCTCCATGTCATCTCAAAGGATAAGAGATCTTTCTTTCTTACAGCTGCATAGTATTCCACTGTGTAAATATACCACAACTTTTTTTTTTCCTTTATCCTCACCTGAGGACATTTTTCCATTTTTTGTTCAGATAGAGTGAGAGGGAAAAAGAGGGAGGGAGGGGGAGAGAGAGAGAATGGGAGGGGGGAGAGAGAGAGAGAAACATCGACATGAAAGGGACACATCGAGTGGTTGTCATCCGCACGACACAACCAGGGCTGGAGACAAACTGCAACCGAAGTACACACCCTAACGGGAACTGAACCCGGGTCTCTCTGGACCGAAGGCCGATGCTCTAACCCCTGAGCCAAACCGGCCAGGGCTGTACCAAAACTTTCTTATCCACTCATCTACTGATGGACACTTGGGATGTTTCCAGATCATAGCGATTGTAAATTGTGCTGCTATGAACATAGGGGTACATATATTCTTTCTGAGTGGTGTTTCAGGGTTTTCAGGATATATTTCTAGAAGTGGGGTCACTGGGTCAAATGGCAGTTTCATTTTCAATGTTTTGAGGAAACATCATACTGTTTTCCTTAGTGGTTGCTCCAGTCTGCATTCCCACCAGCAGAGTTGGAGTTTTAAAGAGAGGGTTTAGGGCAGGTCTCACTAAGAAAATGACATTTGAACAAAAATTGACAGAGATGAGGAAGAAAGCCACGCTGAGGGTCCTGAGGTGGGAGTGTGTCTTGTGTGGTCAGAAACCTCAAATAGACCAGTGCTGACTATCGGATGGGCCAGGACAGAGCAGGTCAGAAAGGAAACAGATCAAACTGTATTTGGCTTTGTAAGGGCTATACGATCTCTGGTTTTCTCTCTGAGATGAAGCAGTATTAGAAGAGGTAGTATAAAAGCAGAAGAGAACAAACATTTACTGGGCGCCTTGATGCACCCGGCGCCTTCCATTGTCATTCCATAGGCTCCTCACCAGACCTAGGGAGGGATTTTATCATCTGTGGTTTTCAAACAAGGAGGGTAAGGCTCTGGGAGATGTTTACCACCAAGCTTGTGTTCAGTGGGGCTGGCACGTGCTAGTGGACTTGTCAGATTCAGCCACCCCGACACTGACATCTCATTTAATTGCCCCTCCACACTGATTTCTCAAGCTGGGAAGCAGAACAAAACTCTTCCGTCTGGCTGTGAAGCCTCGTTCTCTGTTTAAGCAAAAAACAACCACTGGCCCACAGCTGGCAGTCAGCATGGGGGCAACCTCAGTGCAAATGTGTGTGTGTGGGGGGGGGGGGTAAATTTTGGCCACAGGGATTCCTGATGTGTTCACAGAAGGAGCAGCTCTCACTAGAGCAAAATCTCATCCATTTATTCAGCCCTCCCTCCCGCTCCTCCTCTGCATGCTGCTGAGCAATTAAAAAAAAAAAATCTGACTGAGCCCTATTCCATGCTTAACACACTTCACCAACTCCCCACTGCCCGCTGGCTAACGCTCAGTCCTCACCGTGGCCCGTGGGGCTGACCGGAACCAGCACGTTCTCCTCTCCAAGCTCCTCTCCTTGGGCCCCAGCCACCCTGGACTCGGTCAGCTCCTTTTGCCTTCAGGCCTCCGCCTCCGCTGTTCCTTCCTCCTGAAACCCCCTTTGTGGAGCTAATACCTCTTGAATCCCCAATTAGTCAGGTATTGCACAGAAGCCTCCCTCACCGCTCAAGGCCAGGTTAGGTGACCCTCCATTGTGCTCCGTTGGCAGCTGGCTTCCTCGTGAGGGTACTTCACGTGGTCTCGGATCCCTGTCTGCTCCTGCTTGCCCCTCACTAATTTATGAGCGAGGCCTGGGCCTCTGAGTGCTCAGCGTCCCCAGCAGCTGCCACTCCGCCTTGCTCCTACTGGGCACTCAAGTCTTTAATACACGAACACAGGTCCCCTTAACACAAACCTGGCTCTCAGGCCCATAACTGAAAAATCGGGTCCACGTTATTCATCAAGTTCCAGCTCCAGGTCCTTTGTGTGACCGCGCGGTCTCAGTTTTCCCACCAGTATAATGAGTAAATTCACTCCCACTTCCCCCTTCGTATGGAAATTACCTCGACGCTCTGGGGACAATGCAGGACATCATGACGGACAAGGAAGGAGTAAGCAGCAGCTGCAGCAGCGCCACAAAAGGGCAATTTGAGGGCCCCGAACGCAGACTGTGCTTGACTCAGTCTCCAAGCATCGGCCCTGCTGTGCCACATCGGTCAAAGCCTGGTCAACTGTCCAGAGTGAACCCGGAGAAAGAAACCGAGGCTCCGAACAGTTGGCACTTGCTTCTGATGGCAGCAAAGAGAAGAGCTCAGCTTGCGGCCCTAATCTCTATCCTCTGCCTGGCCAAACCCAGGTGAGAGCCTGGTTCACAAAAGCATTTGTTCCCCAACTCACTCTGCTGCAAGAGGCGCCCAGCAGCACCTTCTCCTTTCCCAGATGACTGTTGTTGTGCCAAAGCCTGCAGACCCCACGGAGGGGAGGAAAACGCGAGTAAGCAGTGACTCTCACATGATGAGGTTTTCAGAAGAGAAGCAAATCGTTCTGGCAGTCCCATGACATCAAGAATGAAGGCTTGAAAGGAAAATCTGGGAGGCAGAAGGAGAGCAGGAACAAATATGTTTGAGTCAGGCTGGGGCTGGGGAGAATGGTGCTGGACAAAGACAGGCCTGATCAATTAAGAGGCTTACCCCTAGCCGTGACAAACCATCACACACAAAACCAAATGCTCTGGAAACTTCCTAGATCACAGTGGCATCAAAGGATAAGTGGAATAACCCACAGATGGCTCAGGAAGAGCTTAGGAAGGAACGAGTGCAGGGAGACCATCAGAGAACCTTTGCTCACCTCTCTCGGCAGAAAGAGCTCCCCACAGCGGACTGAGCTGGTGGTCAGCAGACCAGCAGGCCACACTGCCAGGACACCCGTGCCCAAAGCAGCAAGCTCCCCTGCTGGGCTGGGCTGCTCTACTTCTCAGGCACACGGTGGAACTTCCTGTCGTTCCCACAATTTGCCTCCGATTTGCCCTGCCACCCTAGCTCCCTCTCCCTTTCACACAACAATTAAAAAAGGAAGAACGCTTTCGTGTTCTCCCAGAGTCCCCTTTGTGGAGGGTCAAGATGAACTTCCTCTTTCCTTCAGCTGTCCCTCACATGACATTTTCTGAGCCTCTCATGATCTTGGTCATTTTTCTCTGAACCAAAATATGAGCAGGTGGTGCTAAGTACTTCACACATGTTATTTCAGCGAATCCCTCTGACCCCCCAGTGAGGGAGGTATTCTTCACACCGTGCAGATGGCACTGGGCTCGGGGAGTTACATAACTTGTCTACAGTTGCTCAACCAGAACGTGATGTCAACGCAGGACTGTGAGATTCTAAAGCCACCGGTTTTAATCTTCACTACATCATCATCCCCCTTATTCCCAGAGAGCTCACGTGGCTAGTTAGAGACCAAGATGAGACTAGAACCCAGATTTCCTGATTCCCAGACCAGTTTGTTCACCCGGCTAGTCCTCCTTCTGGGTCTTCTTTCTTCTTTGTCATCTCCTGTGGGCATCATGCCTGGGCCCTCCAAGGCCCCCGCATGCTCTTCTGTGCACAGCTTGTTAGGAATAGGAAAATGACTGGGCTCTTTGGTTTGTTTTATGGACAGACATGGGGAAAAGGGACATGCGTGGGATAGAAGGAAAAGGCACCTGTGTTAACATGCAGGTGTTTATACATGCCCGTCAGCCTCTCAGAATGGTAGAGATCCCTGGAACCAGAAACTACTACTTAAAATCCTACTTTAGCCCTGGCCAGTTTGGCTCAGCGGTTAGAGCGTTGGCCTGTGGTCCGGAGAGACCCGGGTTCGGTTCCCGCTAAGGGCACATACTTCGGTTGCAGTTTGTCCCCGGCCCTGGTTGGTCGTGCGGGTGGCAGCCATTCGATGTGTCCCTTCATGTCAATGTTTCTCTCTCTCTCTCTCTCTTCCTCTCTCTCCCTCCCACTCTATCTGAACAAAAAATGGAAAAATGTCCTCGGGTGAGGGAAAAAAAAAAAACAACTACTTTATATGTTTAAATCCAATCAGAATGTTTGTCTTAGGCTTACACAGAAATGTGTTCACATAAACAGTGCACTTTGTCCACGGGACTGTCAGGAAACAATGCTACATGAGTATTTTCCTGTTTCCGCATGGTCAGGGCTTCTACCACTCTATTAAAAACATGCAAATTACTCAACCGAACATGGTGCCTAAATTAGCCTTCTGAGGGGGAAAAGAATAATTCATTGTCTAATGACGAGTGTAAGGTGGCCTCCCAAAAAATAATGAGTTAAGAAATAAAATGAACAAATGAAGTGAATCTATGAAGAAGTGAATAAATGAAAGAACGTGGGTGTGATCGGAAAAAGAAGTTAGTTTGATATCCCTTGTTTCTGTTTTCTTTTTTCATAGAGGAGCCAACTGAAATATCAGAACTGACAGGCAGCCTTGGGAAACAAAGCTTTCAGGCCTGTGAGGGTTCTTCCAGGAGAGGAAGCCCTTTTCCTACTGCGTTCAACCCCAGCTCCAGGCCGATGGGGCTCACAGCCCATGTCTCCACAGACTGACCTGCGATCTCAAACGAAGAACAGGGAGAAGAAACCGCTACTGATACGTGAGAACTGTCCCCTTCCCCTTAAGCTCATATTCAATCCTAATGATAATGTCCTTAGAGCAGCAATTTTCAACCTTTCTCATCTCATGGCACACATAAACTCACTACTAAAATTCTGTGGCACGCCAAAATAAGTATTATATTTTTTGCCAATATGACAAAAAAAAAAAAAAAGTAGATATAATTTTGGTTCATTTACAGGATGGCTATTTTGCTGGCTGTTGTCATATTTTATTTGACAACGTAAGGAAAAGAGATCAGTGTCCCTGACTAAACAGTCAGGTGTTGCATGTTTTAAAAATTCTTGTGGCACATCAGTTGAAAACTGCTGCCTTAGATTTCCAAAAAGCTCATTTTTTGCTATTCTTAAGCCTCAACTTTAGAATTATGGTATCCATAATTTTTATTTTTAATTTGTTTATTTTTATTCTTTATTGATTTTTAGAGGAGAAGAAAGGACAGGGAGGGAGAGATAGAAACATTGATGAGAGAGAACACTGATTGGCCGCCTCCCGTATGCCCCCCATTGAGGATTGCACCCACAACCTGGGCATGTGCCCTGACCAGGAATCAAACTGGCGGCCTCTTGGTGCATGGTCGACGCTCAACCACTGAGCCACACTAGCCAGGCAGGAATTAAACATTTCAATCAAGCCTTCACCAAGGACAAGATAATGGGTCATTTGATGAAGATAGCATCATATACAGGTAACCCTCATACAGGTACTGTGTTCAGTCCTGATAAAGGAGGCACAAGCCAAGGGTTGGAGGCCACAGGGATTGTGGAAAGAGAGAAAGTGCAGTGAGCCAGGAAGGCTCAGTTAGAGAGGTGAGTGGGCACCCTGGGCGAGAGCACTGGACTCTGAAACCACAAAGATGTTCAAAAAGGAGACTTGTAACCAGAGTACAGGTATAAATGGGGAAACAGCACCTGGGTCAGACCCTGAGGGGTCGAAAATGCCAAGAGAGAAAATTTGAACCTAAATGTTTCACATTTTCCAGTCTTGGTAAATTAAATGTACCTAAAACCACCCTATTAATCTCTATTTTCTTAGTTTGTATCCAAAAGATAAAAACAGTAAAGAAAGAAAGGAGCTGGGAAATTGGGCAGCTGAAAATTCATTTTAAACTTCACACCCAGGCTGAAAACTCAAGTCACTTCTAAAAAAAGATGACAGTCTACGAAAGGGAAGGCTTACCTCTGCCAGCCCATTGAGACAGCAGAACAAGGCCCATCTGACATTGGGGAGCTGCTGTAACATATCTGTGGGCTCCTACTGGCTTCCCAGCTTGGGAAGCACAGGAACTTCCCCTGCGTTCACAGCCTCAGAGAGGGCCCCCTCCTCTCCCCTTGGAATGGCAACTTCCACCACAGTCCCAGATCCCCACTCTGGAAGAGGGTAAGTTGTATGTCCGTGAAGTTCTAATGGTGTGCACAGTCTGCCCGCAGAGCTCATATTCTGGAAAAAAAGACAGATGTTGAACAGGCCCAAGAAGTCCTACAAAGCAGAAGAGCAATGTGCTATGAAACTTTTAATTGGAGGGGGTGGGTGGGGGTAGTGCTTAATGTAGTCTCAGGGGCCAGGGAAGGCTTCCAAGAAGAAACGGGATCTCTGTCAACTGCAAACTCTAAAGTGATATCTAAATCGGGAGGTCTATCACTTTAACTGTACTCATTATTGCCTGCATCCAACTCTGGCTGATGGGCAGCACATTCCGAGCACATTTGCATTTTCTAAAATGTGCCCACAGGATGCAGCTCTTCGGCCAGGTTTGGGAATCACAGCCACAAACGATCCCAACAGGTCAGACATAGCTGATGATGTTAAAAGAGCGGAGCAATTTGGGAGGTTAAGCGTGTTCTTTTGCATGTCATTTGTTTTCCAGCTGTAACAGGAGCAGACGCAAAACTGAAGTAACAGCTGAATCAGAGTCATAACTAGCTCTTTGTGTAGATAAGGAAGCTGAGACGCAGGGGGTTAGACCAACTGCTTAAGGTCAGACAGCTACCTAATGTGAAAGCTGGGAAAGTCAGCGGAGACCACCTTTATTTGCCAGGACATACACAATTTTCACCTCAATAAGGATGTGCAAATAGGCTAATACATGGGTTGGGCTGCATTTCACAGTACCCCTAAAACCAGCACTCTGATAATAGCAGGCAGATGAATTCTACATTTAATGATTTTCTAGGTTTCAAATTCAGAAGAAAGGAGTGGAGGAACCAACTGATATATTAACCAGGCTGGAATGAAACCCAGGATCATAAAGTTAACTGAACTGTAGCAATCCCCAACTCAGACTTTACAAGGACGACATAAAGCCTCACTTTTGATGCAATCATTCGCATTCCTGTCTGGCCTGGGAGTGAGGGACTCTCTCCAAATGTACTAACTCTGGGATTCCCAAATCTCACTACATTGGCATCATCTAAAAAGGTTTAAAAACATACCCATGCCAGGTCTCTTCATCCTCCACCTCCCTGCAGCTATCTGATTTAACTGGTCCAGGGTCAGACTCCACCCAGGAATTTTCTTTAACTGCTTGGGCAATCGCAACGTGCGGCCAGCATTGAGATCACTGAACCAATAGTCCTCTCTTCTTTCTGGCCCCTGCTTGAATCCAGGACCTAAGGGTGAGGCACGAGGGCACAAAGCTTAAAGAGACACCCACTCTCAGGGTGTTACATGCACAGCGTCACTCCTTGCATGTCCTTGTGTACATAGAGTTTGTGCCCTGGGCACCTCACTCACCTCACCCTAGTCCCGACATGCTCAAATCTCTCTGACCAGGCCATTAATTATCCCCAAAATGCCCCAAGATGCTACCATGTGCAAGGTCCTCCTTGCTCCTCTCCATCCTCTAAAGTAACGCATGAAACTGGTGTAGGTGAATAATGCCTACAACATCCATGCACTAGACCTGTGACACAGAGACTGTTGTGATGGAGTGCAGCACACTGGTTTTGGAGTCAACAATTGGAAGGGGATTCATCTTTTATTCATGCTTTGGCAGTTCCCCTAGGACTCTGGGTTTGCTTCTTGGTCTGTACCAGGTGGGCAGCACTTCACAGGGTTACTGTGAGGATGACCTTAGGCTGTAAGTAAAATGGTCTGGGACATACAAGTGCTCCATAAACACCTGGTGACAGTGCCTCTCCGTTTCTCTAGCTCAGTCACCTCCCATGCTACCTGCAGGCTGGAGTGTTACTGCTGCTGCTTTTCCTGTTTTCTTCACCTTCTAACCTGTCTTCCATCTTCTAATCTTCCATCCCATTTTAAGGAGTCAAATTCTTGGTTTCTGCAAGCACGCGTCTATCCTTCCCACAAGGCCTTTGAGAAGATAAAAAAAAAATCTTCTAAATTTGGGGATGGTGGTTTGGCAGTAGAGAGGTTGGGTGGGAGGATCCCATTTTTAAATTATCAAGAATTCTTCTAAATCTTCTTCTCATCTTAGAAAATCAAAATTCAAGAGTTTGACATCTTGGTCTCCAGTTTAAGATTAAGAGCCATCATCTAATTCTGCTTCTCCTAGTGGTGGGCATAGAGGTGCCTTGGCATCCCTGTGCTCCCAGCAGCACCTGGCATGGTGCCTGGCATAAAGTCAGTGCCTCATTTATTAGATAAAGGAAAGAAAAACAGACAGAGGGGAAAAAGAAAGACAGCTCAACAGCATAGAGGAAAATCCAAGAAAGGTTACAAAAGGGCCCAAAAAGTTGGCCAAGTTATCTTCCATAGACGTACAGTATATGTTAACTCTTTGTGGTAGGCTTAATAATGGTCCTCCAAAGATGCTCACACCCTAATTTCCTGGACCTTGTGAATATGATACTACACAGTAAAAGGGATTTTACAAATGTAATTAAGAATCTTGTGATGGGTTTGCACAGGAAACCATCAACAAAATGAAAAGACAATCCACTGAGTGGGAGAACATATTTGCCAGTGATACATCTGATAAGGGGTTAATAACCAAAATGTATAAAGAACTTATATAACTCAAAGCTCCCTCCCCCCACAAAAATCCAATTTAAAAATGGTTAAAGGATCTGAACAGAAACTTCTCCAAAGAGGACATACAGATGGCCAACAGACATATGAAAAGATGTTGAATGTCACTAATCACCAGAGAAATGCCAATTAAAACCACAGTGAAATATCACCTCACACCTGTCATGGCTATCATCACTAAATCAACAAACAAGTGCTGGTGAGGATGTGGAGAAAAGAGAACCTTCATGCACTGTTGATGGCAGTGAAGATTGGTGCAGCCGCTCTAGAAAGCAGTATGGAGTTACCTCAGAAAACTAAAAATGGAACTGCCTTATGACCCAGAGATTCCACTTTCGTGAATTTATCTGAAGAAACCCAAAACACTAATTTGAAAAAATATATGAACCCTATGTTCATTGCAATGTTATTTACAACAGCCAAGATTTGGAAGCAGCCCAAGTGCCCATCAGTAGATGAGTGGATAAAAAAGCAGTGGTACATTTACACAATGAAATACAACTTAGCCATTAAAAATAATAATAATAAATAAATAAATAAATAAATAAATAAATAAGGAACTCCTATCCTTTGTGACAGCATAGATGGACCTGGAGAGTATTGTGCTAAGTGAAATAAGCCAGTCAGAGAAAGACAAGTATTATATGATTTCACTTATATGTGGAATATAATGAATAAAAATGAACAAACAACATAGAAACAGACTCATAGATACAGAAAACAGACTGACAGCTGTCAGAGGGGAGAAGGGTTGGGGGGGCTAGGTGAAAAAGGTGAAGGGCTTAAGCAACAAAAAACAACTTCATAGACACAGACAACAGTTTGGTGATTACCAGAGGGGAAGGGGGGGTGTGGGGGAGGTAGAACAGGGTAAAGGGGGATAAGTTGCGATGGAAGGAGACTTGACTTGGGGTAGTGAATACACAATATACAGATGATATATTATAGAATTATATACTTGAAACCTATATAATTTTATTAACTAATATCACCCCAATACATTCAATTAAAAAATCTTGTGATGGGGAGATTACCCTGGATTATCTAGGTAGACTCGATGTAATCACACGGTCCTTCTAAGAAGGATGGTCAGAAGGAGAGGGGGGAGATGTGAGCGTGAAGGTAGTTGTGGTGATACACTTTGAAGATGGGGGAAGGGGCCATGAGCCGAGGAATGCAGGCAGACTCTAACAGCTAGAAAAGGCAAGGAAACAGATTCTGCCTTAGAGCCTCCAGCAGGGACTCAGTTCTGCCAACTCCTTGATTTTATCCTGTAAGACCCATTTCAGACTTCTGACCTCCTGAACTGTCAGATAATAAATTTGTGTTGTTTGTGGTCATTTGTTACAGCAATAAAAGGAAACCAACACAGAGTCTGAGGACAGATAATGTGCCTTGTTCATTTCTGAATCCCCAGCTTGTTGTCTGGAAGTCTGTTGACTAAATAAATACTCATAAGCAACAGTGAGGTAGATGCTTTCTTCTCCTTGCCCTATAGCCAATCAGTTGCCAGATGCAGCTGACTGAACCTCTGCAATCTCCCTCCAATTCAACTCTTTCTCTCCTTTTCTACCACTCATTTGGTAACTGTCTCTGGACATGACTTCTGTCATCCTGGTTCCCCCTCACTTCTGTCTGCTGTACACAATCCAGCTAGATTTATCCTCTAAAGCTCCACTTTAATTATGCCATACTCTGACTTAAAATTTTTCCCTAGCTCTTCCCTGATGGCAGAGTAGGTCCAAATTCCTTATCCTAGTATTCACATCCTACTGGCTCCAAGCTTCCTATCCAACATTCCCACCTCGTGAACTCCAGCCAAGCCATTTAGTATCACCGCTATACTATCCTGGTCAGACCTTGGTTCCTGCTGATCTCTCCACCTAGAATGTCTGCCCCTTATATCGCACACATCCAAACCTTACCCACCACTCAAATCCAGTTTAAAAGACACCTCCTCTAAGAAGCTGCTCCTGCAGCCCCACTTCCCCCTCACAAATACTCCTTCCAGAAGCTGGTAGTAACTACTTCACTGAGCCTTCAGAACACGTATCTGTACAGCCTCATTTGAAGTAGGAAAGAACACAGGCCCTAGAGTCAGAGACCCAGGTACAATGGGACCGTCTTATGCTAGTTACTTAGCTTTTCTGAGCCTCAGGCTTCTTATCTGTAAAACGGGCATTATACCTATTTTGCCAGGTTGTTGAGAAGATTAAAGCTTATATATAGGTACTCAATACCATGAGTACTCAATAATTACACAAACATTATAGTAACTTACATACATAGCAAATTCCCACTTTTACACTCTATAAGAGAAGGATTTATGTCCACTTCGTTTCTGTGACCACACAGTGCCTTGCACATAGTACTGAAAAGAACTTTCAGAAATTGAATAAGACACTGAAGTGTTAGGAGCATCTATCTCTTCAGGCTTCTGCTCTGTGTACAGTAAGGATGGCCTCATTTTTTCTTCGTTTCAGGAAGGGGAGAGAAATACACTGGTTCTTTCTAATCATCAGTATTAGACAGAATTATTTTTTCTTTTTCTTTCTTTTTTTTTTTTGTTTATTGATTTTAGAGAAAGAAGAAGGGAGAGAGAGATAGAGATAGAGATAGAAACCTTGATGAAAGAGAACATTGATTGGCCACCTCCTGCATGCCCCCCACTGGGGATTTGGCCCACAACCTGGGCATGTGCCCTGGCCAGGAATCGAACTGGTAACCTCTTGGTGCATGGGTCGACGCTCAACCATTAAGCCACACTGGCTGGGCAGACAGAATTCTTTCTTTTTCCAATTTTTATTAATTTGTTTTTGTTACAGATGTTTCTCCTTATTCCCCGCTAGACACCCTCCTCCTCCTGCCCTCCCACCCCCCTAGCATTGTTCAGACAGAATTTTTAAGATGGAAACTTTGCAAGACCCAGTCTCTTCGCTTAATGCCTCTAAACTACTATTCATCCTAACCAACAATAAATGAGTATTGTTTTCATTAGCATAAGTTATACATTGTTATTTTAATGTCATTGCGTCCTAGCTCAGAAAACAGCTGTTGTTTCTGAGCTTTTACTCCATTCTGTTAAGAAATCCCATGCTGGAGATTCTCCTACATCCTTTGGTTGGGCATGCAACAGAATTACCTTCCTTTAAAGGCATCCTTAAACCACTTTCATGCTAAAGCAGAAACATGGCCCTTTTCTTCCCTGCAGAAAAGATGAGATTTAAAATCAAGATCTGGTTTGAAATCTAGTCACTCACTTACTAGCTTGGTGACCATGAACATAACACTTACCTGAGCCCCAATTTCTTCGTTTAGATAACTGGGACCAACCACTGCCCACTTCCTTTGCTGAATTACTACAGGGGTCAATGAGACCATGTATGGAAAGGCATTTTATAAACTGCAAAATGCTATATTTATATAATTACACTTATCCATTCGCCTTCTAACACAGCATGAGCTCCACGCAGACACCCATAGACTGGATAAAAGGAAGGGCTCCTGAGCATTCTAAAAGAAATCAAGAGTGATTTCACTTATCTGCCTTCGTACGATTCCCCAAGCACAATAGAGTAGCGTGGTAACTGCAGATGTCCAATAGCCACAGGCAAGCTCCTCTCACAGGAATCTTCAGGAACATCTGACTTGCTATCTGTGAAGTGTTCTGAGGTGCTATTCCTGAATGAAAGGTGCCATTCAGAGTAACTGCCACGTATTAGTCAGCACTGCCTCTGCCCAGGCATCATGCCAGACTCTTTACAAACATGACATCCTGAATCTTCAAAATCCAACTATCGTTCAAGGTAGCTGTTGTAATCCAGAGGGTGTTGGTGTGAGAAATAACCAAACACATCTAAGATAGTACTTACCGTGAAAAAGGGCAACAACCATCCCAACCCCAGTTTAGTTTTCTCCAAACTCTAGTCCCCTTACTGATTTCCCAGGACAGGCTGACTCAGGGTTCAGTATAGAACCACACAGAAGGGTAAAAGCCCTAATGAGCAAATCTCATAAAAAACTCAGCTGGTCTTTTGGAGGAAAAAAGCTGGAGCTGACCTTAGGAATTCCACTAATTCCCCCTACCACTGAGCCTAAAAATAGCTAAAGAGCATTGCTAACTAGCAATGACCTTTCCTTTAAAGGAAATAATATGCAAAAAGGCACGCTAGGGTCATTAGCCTAAACCATGCAGTCCCCATGATAAATTCCCGTCCAAATGTTCCTGTGAGAATCTGCCTTCACAAGGTCATCACTGAAATTTCACTGTGAAGGCTCCCCCTGCCCTACTCCCCGGACATGTGCACTACCAGCCACTAACTCCTCATGTGGCTGTGAGTAAGTCACTTCCCCTTCCTTGGCCTCAATTTCCAAATCTGTAAAATGAAGTGCTACACTCTGACCTCTGAGGTCTCCTCCTGGTGTAAGACTCCCTGGGAGGTACATTCAATGGCTTCTCATCACCTCCATGATAAAATCCAAACTCAGTGTTATATAGGCCTCTCCCAATCTGCCCCCTCCTTCTTCTCTATTTCCCCCAACACCATACCTAAGATTCCTTATATTTACCTCTGACTCCTCTGTGCCTTTAGAACATTCAGCTCCCTCTGCCTGTTATGCCCTTTCCCAGCTTCTAAATTCCTACTCATTTTCCAAGGTGCAGACCAGGTGTCACCTCCTCCGGGAAGGCAAGTCTAGCCCCTTCCTCACAAGTGGGGTTAGAATCTTCTCCTCTGTGGTCTCATAGGACTCCGCATTATATAGCAACTGCCTGCTTACTTACTGTCTCCTCCACAAGCCAGGTGCTCCCTGAAGGCAGAGACACCATCCACCTCCCCTGTCCTCCTAGCGTCAGGCCTGGGCCCACCAGTCAGTGTTTACTGACACTGTCCCAAATTCCATGGGAGGACCATGTGCATTTCATAGTGATCCTCCAAAAAGCCTGAAATTAATTTATTCTTATATAATTTATTAATGTTTTCTCTATTCAAAAAAAAAATGAGAAAGAAAACTATCTCCAAGTCTTTACCTTATTAGGGAAATATATATATATATATCTGTTCAGAATTGTGACCTAATCTTGTGGAGTTGAAAAATATACATTTGTCCCTGAGAAACTCCTCTTTAAACCAACTGAACTACAGTTTTTATTGTTTTGTTTTGGTTTTGGTTTTTTTGGTACATGCCCATAGTGGGAATCGAACCCGGGACTCTCTGGTCCACAGGCCAACTCTCCAACCGCTAAGCCAAACCGGCCAGGGCTGAACTACAGTTTTTTTAAAAAGCAGATTCAAATTTAGAAATAATGTCCAACTTGGTGGGATTTGGGCTGTTTTGTTGGTTTTTTTGTTTTTTTTTTAACCAAGAGGAAGGAAGATCTCCAAAAGGGGTAAATTATACACCAAGCTTTCTGAAAATTCTCAGCCAAGCCCTGGAAAATCATGAAAAGCAAAAAGAAAGAATTCAATCTTGTACAGAAAAACAAAATGCCTTACAAACTACTAATAAGGTTGAAAGGTCTGTGCGTGTATTATAGAGATAAAAAACTAGGTCACTTGGTAGGTAGGACTTGGACCTGATGGAAGAGTTGGAGAAGAAACAGACATTTTCTCCCTCCAACGTTTTCCTCCATCTTTACACACATTATATCCCTACACAAGGCAAACCAACCAAGCAGGCAGTGCCACCTGTGTTTTCTGGGTGAGGAAACAGAAGTTCATAGAGGATAAGGCACCTGCCTAAACCCATATCTCCTCTAAGCTACCAAGTTGGGATTTGAACCCAGGTCTGCCTAGCCCCAGAGTTCTGTCCGACACACCAGGAAAAGCTATGAAAAGGGTGGAAGGAAGGACCAGGCATACAGGTGCCCTGAGAAGGAACCCGAAGGTGCAGAGAAGCTGGGGTTTCCTTCAGAGCCTCACACACCCAGAACTCGGACATTGCAGGACAAAATGTTGTGAAACTTGATATGCAATGCTACCAGTGACACAGGGATTTTTATCCTTTATGTAATTCCAGTTAACGAACATTTACAAACTCCCGCGGTGTGGAGAGTAGGCAGGGTGTATGATGTTGCAACACCAGCACATCTATTTTTCCTAAACCCTCAGGAACAACAAAAGTCCATGTACCGATCTAGGAAAGAGCTGTATAGTATTAGTTAATCCTTAAGACACCCTCTGAAGGCAGGAAAAATGATCATCGACACTTCATTAGTCAGGGTCAGCCGGTGCCCTGCCTGGTGGAGTAGCCAAAGATGGGGTTGTGGTCATTGCTCTGCCACTAATGACTGAATCCCTGGGTTTCTTTCAGGGTGAACAAGCCTGTCAAATGAGGCATTTGGTCTCTGATCTCTCAGATATCTTCCAATTGTGTGATATTCTCATTTTCTCTCTCTCTCTCTCTCTCTCTCTCTCTCTCTCTCTCTCTCTCTCTCATAAAAGCCACCGGCCAGAAAGTATTCCAACACCGGCTAGCTACCAAATTAGCTGAAGGAGATGGAAAGGAAAGCTATTGAGGGGGGGAAAGGTCACCTTGCTGCTCGGTATAAAGTGCCTTTTTAGGAACTAAACATATTTTCATATGCTATAGCTTTATTGAAGACGAGAATGGTAATTAGGAAGACAGGAAACAAAAACTGCCAAAATCTTCCTTCCATCCCTCCCTCTTTCCTTCCTTTCTCACCGAGAGTGGCCTCTCTTTGCACACAGCTGTGATTCCGGGGAGAAGAAGATTTGGCTCATGGCAACAATGACAGCTCCCATTAGTACAATGTTGGGGATTTACACTCTATTCTAGCACATGCCCTCTTCCTGGGAAGTAGGAAAGAATATCATCATGATCCTCCTTTTATTGATGTGAAAACTGAGGTTCAGCAGGACCAAGGGGCTTGCCCAAGGTCACACAGCTGGGAAGAGAATCCATCTGCACAAGAGGCAAAGGACTATGGATCAATGAAGGGGTGAAGTTATGTATCAATTGTGTGGTAAGTGGAGAAGTGAAGAGATCATGGCAAGAACCGGGAAGAGGTGGGACATGGGGTAAGGTTTAGACAATTCACAGCCTGCATTCACTGAATTCAATGCAGAAGACAGCATAGTACTACTTGAGAGAGGGTGGAGTGCAGAAAAACAAAAGGATGTCTGTATTTATACACACACAGAGCACATTGTCTTTCGTTTAAGAAGTGGACATTCTTTAGCCGCCATCAATAATCAGCCTGTGTGTGCTCTGAGTGTTTTGCCCAGGAGCAGAAACGGGTGGCTCTGTGCCCTTTCCCTTGGCGGGCACAGTGAGTATCAGGAAGAGAGCTCACATGCGCTTGGGAACATGTGATCTGTACCACCGAGATAGGGCGAAAACCCTTGACCTTGCCACTCTCAACCAAAACCGTAACTACCTGAGCTAACTGGCCTCCTCCGTGGATGTGACTAATCACATGCCTGAGAGCAAGCCCGCCTTCCCAGGCTGCATTCATTGCTACCGAGGCTCAAGAATGTAATTAGTGAGCAACCTGGACCCACTCCTGAGGTAAGAAGGGAGAGAATGGCTGGGAAAGATTTCAAGGTGAAGATAGAGCCTCAAAATTACAGGGGAGCTTAATGAAACAGGTCCAGGATCTGTATATTAAACAGAATGGGATTCAAGCCAAAGGACAGGAATCAGGGAGCCTGTGGAATTAGGCTGGAGCTCCTTCAGCGGGGAGACCTCGGACACAAGAAAGAGTGAGAGTCAAGTTAAACCGCAGACCTGTTTGGGGCAGGGAATTTAGGTGACAGGAATTCTAAGGTTTACTCTTAGCAGAATTACAGGTTTCATTTCTTACTATTGACACCTGAGTCAACCCTCTAGCATTCTGATTCCGATTTTATTTCTTCAGGTAACATTTGAAAAAACTACCTATTTCATGAGGGGTTATGAGATGAAATTCCCAGGTGTAGTTCACACAGTGTAGGGTATGATGAGATTAAACAATCCCCCCTCATCCCTAACCCCCAGCAATTGGTGAGCAGTGGCGATGGGACGGAGGCAGGGACTATTTGATGGCGGTACCCAGGAAGTGGTTTTAGAGTTTGGACATGAAGCTGAAAGTGACTCTTTCCACTAAAGTGAATTTAAACCTTCTCTTCCATCCTATCAGAACCTATTTGCAGAGCAAATGTAATGAACTAAGAGAAACAGAGATCCTAAGCTAGAAAGAAGAACCAGTTTCAGCATTTTTCAGCCTTCTGGCGTCCTGAGAAGTTCATCGGCAGGAAGCAGTGCCTTCCACGGACACCCCCAGTGGAGACCTGAAGACCTGTCCTCCAGCAAGTGCCTCACAAAGACTAAGCTTAATGAAGAGGAATAGGATGGGCACACACTCCTCTATCTACAGTACAGAATATGTATATTCCAACTGTAGAAGAGTTTGTATATGGATATATGTAACATATGTACATATTAGTTCTCAGTCACTTGCAACCAATTTATGAAAACTCCTCACCCTATTATTATATAAAGGGTGGTTGCTAAGTGACTGTAAGAGCAGATTTCTGGTGCCTAAGGTGTGTACATTCAGGTACCCTCCCCCCTAAAAGGATGTCCTAACAAAGCTTATTTTGGTTCAAATGTAGCTGTTTACTGGAAGGGAGTCGGCAGGATTGTATGTGAAGTTATCGCTATAGCAGCCGTTTCCATGAAGATCCACCGTGCTGGACCACTTATGAAGCCTTGGTCCAACACTGTACAGAAGGGATCACTGTCATTCCTATTTTACAGAAGAGGAACTAGGCTCAGAAATGTAAAGTAACTTCACCTGGATCTGTCTTCTTAAACACTATTGTCTTATACAGATATGGGTATAAGTATGTATATTATAGATATCAGTTACTTTCTACAAACTGAGCCAATAGAATTTCAAGTTTTCGTTTCAAAAATTAAAAACATATGGGTCAGGTAATACTCATAAAAACCATGTCATTCTTTTTCTCCTAGCAGAGGAAAAAAAGCTATAATGGAGAGCTGAAAATATTTAGGTAAAATAATCTTATCCATAACTTGGATTTCAGGAGAAGATAAATATTTATTTTATAAAATTTTATTCAACAAAGGTCAATCAATAAAGACCTCCTAAGGACATGCTGTGTGAAAGAGACTCATTGGGTACAACGAATGCACTGCAGAGCCAGGATTGTGGCAAACCTGCATTTTGGAGAAAGAACAATGTCCTGGGAATTAACATAATCAAGTGTGCTCCCAGCTCAGCCACTCCCTAGCTGTGTGATGTTAGGCAAGTCACTTCACCGTCTGGGGCTTCATTCTCCTCATCTGCAAAATACAGGTGCTGAAAAATGATGAACTTTTCCTGGATTCCTGCTCAGTTTCAGACTGGTGAAAGAGCAAAATTCAGGCCACAGCAGAATTTGACTACAATGGACCACAGCCCCATAACTTAGGAACACACTTCTCATTTTATCTCAAAGCCCAAAATAATACCATCCTAATCTTGCAGGAGGAGTTCACAGTCATCCTTTCCATAGTGCTCAGGCTCCTCAAAGACTGGGACATGATACAATCAAATTAAATATCCCTTATTCTTGATCATAAATAACAAACTGGGTGAAATTACTTCTTATTAATCATAACAGTAAGACTGCCAAAGGCTTACATAGCACTTACTATTTGCCAGGCACTCTTCTAAGCACTTTGTATCATTAACTCAATTTCTCACAACAACTTGCTGAGGTCAGTAAGCATTTGACAGGTAAGGAAACAGGCTTGGAGAGACTGAATAACAAGTAAGTAGCATGCAGGACTCAACTTAGGCAGTTCAGCTCTAGTACCCACACTCTTGACCACCATGCCACCTGTCTTTCTTGGACAAAGGTGTCACCAAGCACAGCATCATTCTCTGGTTTGGCCTGGTGTAGATGGCCTAGTTGCAGCCTTATGAACCTTAGGCTCTTCCTGTCCTCTTTCTCTCTGCTTGGTGAACTCTCTGCCTTGACTGGCTGTAACATCTGTCAGATTTAGCTCCCAGACTTCCTTAGACTGGACTTCCCCAAGTGGCCCCGGGACAGGAGGCCCTACAGCACTGTTCAGCTACAACCCTATAGGGCCATGTGCCACCGAGCAAACTTCTTGGTATGACCTCAGACAATGTCCTAAAATCAGTCTTCACCAGGTAACTTAAAAGTCATCTTTCTGAAAAGCAGGGAGAACCCTGACCCAGTCAGAGGACAAAACAAACCTTTCCCCTGGAAGAGTATTCAATGAACTCAAATAAACTGAGACTAAGCTTTGTAGAATTTTAATGGCAGAGATGGAGCAACACGATGGCCTGAGAACAGAGCTTGGACTTGAAGGTCTGCTTAACCACTAATTGCCTCAAATTCCTCCTGCCCCATTCTCCCATCATAAGGGCCAAAGCCACCAAGAGGAAGAGAAGAGTGTGGTGAACCTCATGAATGCGCTTCAAAAATAAGTAAATTAACACGGATGTGAAGAAAAAAATCTTATCTAAAGATATAATATTCTCTGCCTTACCCATTTTTTTCTCACCTTAGATACAGGAGAAAAAAAGGGGTGGGGAGGAGGAAACAGCAAGGAGATTGAGGAGAGCTAGTCTGCCTGCGATGCTTTTTCATTTCAACTTCTGGATCCAGAATTACATGATGCCCCCAAGTAATGGCTTTCAAATCCACTCCTTTCTGGGCCAAAATAAAGGGAAACAAATGATATCATCATGGTGCTTAAGTCTATCACATGCTCATATTATTAAAAGTGTGCACATCAGAAGCATAAAAAATTACCAGCCTTCAACATTCACAAAAACACACATACCATCTGAAATCTTAGTTTTAATTTCTTCCCACAGAGCTGGTAAGAGAAAACGTTTCCATCATCTGGGTTTATAACCTAGTTCCTGTCAGCCCTGGTTACACCACAGTCTGCTACAACACAGCAGCCTTTGCATGTTTTTAATGCAGTATCTTCTGACTTGGGTATTATTGCATATTTGAAGCAATCAGGAGAGGCTTCAAGGTAGGAAGGCAAGGAGTGGGAGGTGAGAAAGGGTGGTTTAAGCCAAGAGGTCCACACCCACTCCACATTGAAATCACAACTATGTATGGTCCATGCTAAAGTGAAAAGCACTTGAGTGGCCCCTAAAAGCCAGAAGGCACAAATCCAATGAGGTCCACTCTGTGTAATTCAGTGTCACCTGAGGGGATAGATTTTTATAATTATAAACAAAACTAAAATTAAAAGACATTTACTAAATACTGGAGTGGATAGGACATAGTTTCAGTATGAGCTCAAGGAAACAATGTAGTTTGAGGGCAGCTTGAAATAAATCTCCTTCAGGGATGGAAAACAAGGAGAAGTGGGATTTTATCTCTTGCCTAAACAGGCAGTATCTACCAAATGCCTAATATCTTTTTAGGAAGAAAAGGGCTTGTCTACCAGTTTTAGAAAAAGAAAAGCAGATCTTAAAACAATTTCCATAGAAACTTCTTCCATTCCTCTATTTCCAAAATAAGTAAAAAAAATAATTGATTTTAAGATTTTAAATGAATTTTTAAAATTATTATGTAACATTATACAAAATCTGAATTGGTCCAGAAGAGTTAAAGAGAGTAAACCCCACAAATTTTAGTTCTTGAGGTCTAGTAGAGCTCATGGGAGCTTAAATGAGGCCCACAAACTGGATTTTTATTTTATATTTCTCCAAAGCAGCTATGTACTGAGAGCCGCAGGTCACAGAAGTGCAAGAGTCAACAAAGGTAACTTTCATTCATCTATTTCTTAGTAGAACACAAACAGTACAATGCGTAGCTCAAAAAGTACTTATTGAAATAGTGATAAATGAAAGAATAAAATATCCCCAAGGAAAGAGTGACAGTAACCCGTACTTCACACTCTGCTTAAGATTGGACACAACTTGACAAACCTATAGCCAATATCATACTCCATGGGCAAAAACTAAAAGCATTTCCCTTAAGAACAGCAACAAGACAGGGATGTCTGCTTTTGCCACTCTTATTTAACATAGTACTGGAAGTCTTAGCCACAGCAATCAGACAAGAAGAAAAAATAAAAGGGAACCAAATTATAAAAGAGGAAGTGAAACTGTCATTATTTGCAGATGACATGATATTGTACACAGAAAACCCTAAAGACTCCACAAAAAAACCCACTAGAGGATTATAAAATGGTGGCAGAGTGAATGGAAGCTACACAGACCTTCTCCCAGAACCAAACTGGAATTACAACTATAACACAGACAAATTGATGGGAAAAAGCAACAGAAAAGCAGCTTGTGAAGACCACATAACCAGGGACACTGACTCCATCCTGGTAGGATTGCAAAGGTGCGAGATGGGGGCTGGGAGCCCACGGTCGGCAGCTCAGCAGCGGCCTTAGCTGTTAGCGTCCTCAGGTTAAACTCCCAAGTGGCTCCACAGCACAGAGCTGGGACAAAGGCTAAAATACCCACAGTCACTCACCTTGGGCTCCGGCAGAGGGAGGGCAGACTGGGCTGGAACTGTGTGGGAAACTCAGGATTTAGAGGGCGCTCAGAGCTTTTGCTGAGTTGCAGCCATCCAGGACTCTGGGCATCTTGCTACTTCCCAGGGCTCTGGGGAGGGGCAGCAGACCCTCCCTCAGAGATTCAACCCCACCCTGTGGGCCATTGAAATGCAAATTGAGGCTCACTAACAACCAGCATCTGCCCCACCCTCGGGAAATCCCCTTACACAGAGCACCTGAGAGAGTTTTTCAATCAACTAACAACTCAAAACTCTTCAAGTAACCTGGACTGCTAGCCTCCAGGCAAAAAGCTGGGGGATAACAGTACCATTCCTGGGCTAGCAACTCTAACCAGGAAAGTAAAACTTGACAGTGGTGTTTAACGTGGGTCCTCCCTCGCTCATCTAAACCCAGGAGAGGGAGCCATGAACAGCAGAACACCAATACCCACAGGAAAAACTTGGCAGGCTCCAAAGCCCACTGTGATAGCCAAAATGGTGAAACACAGAAACAAAAGCCAAATGAAAGAACAAGATACCCCCACTGAAGATGATATCAATGTGGAGCAGTTAGGCAAGTTAACAGAGCTAGAATTCCGAGCCATGATCTTGAGGAAGCTCAACAGCATGAGTAAGGACATAGAGATGCTGAAAATGGACCAATTGGAAATTAAAAACTACCAAGAAGAGATCAAGAGTGACATATCAGAAATAAAGAACACATTGGAAGGTCTAAAGAGCAGAGCAGAGGAAGCTGAGGACCTGATCAGTGAATTAGAAGACAGGGTAGAAAGAATCAACCAATCAGAAAACTAAAAGGAAAAAACGATTAAAAAAAAAGGAAGACAGCTTAAGAGAACTGTGGGACAACTGGAAACGGAATAATATTCGCATCATAGGAGTCCCTGAAGAAGAAAAAACTGAGCAAGGGTTAGAGAATATATTCAAAGAAATAGTGAGAGAAAACTTCCCTAATTTGGTGACGGAAGAAGGCATTCAAGTTCAAGAAGCACAGAGAGCCCAAGTAAGAAGAACCCAAACAGGCCCACACCAAGACACATAGTAATTAAAATGCCAAAAATTAAAGACAAAGAGAGAATCCTAAAAGCAGCAAGAGATAAGCAACAGGTTACCTACAAAGGAAATCCCATAAGGCTCTCAGCTGACTTCTCACAAGAAACACTACAGGCCAGAAGGGAATGGCATGAAGTAATCCAGGTCATGAAAAGCAAGGATCTGAATCCAGGACTACTCTACCCAGCAAGGCTATCATTCAAAATAGAAGGTCAAATAAAAAGCTTCCCAGACAAAGAGGCTAAGGGAATACATTAGCACCAAACCAGCACTACAAGAAATGTTAAAAGAACTGCTGTAATTAGTAGGAAAAATAGGAAAAAATATATAACCAAACTAAACAAAAATGGAAATAATTAAGTACATATCAATAATCACCTTAAATGTAAATGGACTGAATGCTTCGATAAAAAGACACAGAGTAGCTGATTGGATAAGAAAGCATGACTCATCTATATGTTGTTTACAAGAGACCCACCTCACAACAAAAGACTCACATAGGTTGAAAGTGAAGGGATGAAAAAAAAATTTCCAAGCAAACAAAAAGCAAAAAAAACCCTGGGGTAGCAATACTCCTATCTGATAAAGTAGATTTCAAAATGAAGACTATAACTAGAGACAAAGAAGACCACTACATAATATTGAAAGGATTTATCCACCAGGAAGATATAACCTTAATAAACATATATCCATCCAATATAGGAGCACCAAAATATATGAAAAATCTTCTGGAGGACTTCAAAGGAGAAGTCGACAGCAATACAATCATAGCAGGGGACTTCAACACCCCGTTGACACCACTGGATAGATCCTCTAGACAAAAAATTAGCAAGGAAACAGAGACTCTAAATGAAGCACTAGACCAAATGGATTTAATAGATATCTACAGAGAATTACACCCCAAAACTACAGAATTCACATTCTTCTCAAGTGCACATGGGACATTCTCAAAGGTACACTACACAATAGGACACAACCTAAATCTCTACAAGTTGAAGAAGATTGAAATCATATCAAGCATCTTCTCAGATCACAATGGCATGAAACTAGAAATCAATTGCAACAAAAACATGCAAAGACATTTGAACACATGGAGGCTAAATAGCATGTTATTAAACAATGAATGGGTTACCGAGGAGATCAAGGGAAAAATTAAAAACTTCCTGGAAACCAATAAATATGAACACACAACAACACAAAATCTATGGGATGCAGCAAAAGCAGTTCTGAGAGGGAACTTCATAGCACTACAGGCCTACCTCAAGAAACAAGAAAAATTTCTAATTGACTATCTAACCTCACAACTTAAAGAATTAGAAAGCAAGCAAAAAGAAAACCCCAGAGCAAGTAGAAGGAAGGAAATAGTATAGATCAGAGCAGAAATAAATGACATAGAGACCAAAAAAACAATTCAAAGGATCAATGAAACAAAGAGCTGGTTTTTCCAAAAGATAAACAAGATTGATGGACCCTTAGCTAGACTCACCAAGAAACAAGAGAGAACCCAAATACAGAAAATCAGAAATGAAAGAGGAGAAGTAACAACTGACACACAGGAATACAAAAGATCGTTAACAGCTAATATGAAGAATTATATGGCAACAAATTCGACAATCTAAGCGAAATGGACAAATTTCTAGAAACATACAGTCCCCCAAAACTGGATTGGGAAGAGATAGAAAACTTGAACAGACCAATAAAAACTAAGGAAATTGAAGAAGTAATCAAGACTCTCCCAGCAAACAAAAAACCAGGCCCAGATGGCTTCATGGGGGAGTTTTACCGAACATTCAAAGAAGAACTAACACCCATTCTCCTCAAACTATTTCAAAAAATTCAAGAAGAAGGAAGACTTCCAAACTCGTTTTATGAGGCCAGCATAATTCTAATTCCAAAATCAGAAAAAGACACAACAAAGAAAGAAAACTACAGGCCAACATCCCTGATGAACATAGTCGCCAAAATCCTGAACAAAATACTAGCAAATCAGATCCAGCAATACATCAAAAAAAATTATTCACCATGACCAAGTGGGATTCATCCCAGGGGTGCAAGGCTGGTACAATATTAATAAACCAATAAATGTGATACACCACATAAACAAGAATAAAAACCACATGATTACATCAATAGATGCTGAAAAAGCATTCGACAAAATCCAGCATCCATTTCTGATAAAAACACTCAGCAATGTGGGAATAGAGGGATCATATCTTGATATCATAAAGGCCATATATGAAAGACCTACAGCCAACATCATATTCAATGCGCAGAAACTAAAAACATTTCCCTTAAGAACAGGAACAAGACAGGGATGCCCACTTTCACCACTCTTATTTAACATTGTACTGGAAGTCTTAAACAGAGCAATCAGCCATGAAGAAAAAATAAAAGGGATCCAAATTGGAAAGGAGGAAATGAAACTGTCATTATTTGCAGATGATATGATAGTATACATAGAAAACCCTAAAGACTCCATCAAAAATCTACTAGACTTAATAAATGCATTTGGCAAAGTAGCAGGATACAAAATTAATGTCAAGAAATTGAGGACATTCTTATACAGCAATGATGAACTCACAGAAAGAGAAACTGAAAAAACAATCCCATTTACCATCACAGCAAAAAAATTAAGATGCTTAGGAATAAAATTAACCAAGAAAATAAAGGACCTATTCGCAGAAAACTACAGGTCATTGAAAAAAGAAATAGAGGAAGATATAAAAAAGTGGAAGCACATACCTTGTTCATGGATTGGAAGAATTAACATCATTAAAATGTCCATACTACCAAAAGCAATCTATAGATTCAATGCAATCCCCATCAAAATACCAATGACATATTTCACAGAACTAGAACAAATACTGCAAAAGTTTATATGGAACCAAAAAAGACCCCGAATAGCCACAGCAATTTTGAAAAAGAAGGACAAAGTAGGTGGGATCACCATACCAGATATCAGGTTATACTACAAAGCGACTGTAATCAAAACAGCCTGGTACTGGCACAAGAACAGGCATATAGACCAGTGGAACAGAACTGAGAACCCAGAAATGAACCCAAGGCAATACGCTCAATATTTGACAAAGGTGGCAAGAGCATACAGTGGAGTAAAGACAGCCTCTATAATAAATGGTGTTGGGTAAATTGGACAGCTACATGCAAAAAAAATGAAACTAGACCATCAACTTACACCATTCACAAAAATAAACTCAAAATGGATAAAAGACTTAAATGTGACCCGTGAATCCATAAAAATTCTAGAAGAAAATGTAGGCAACAAAATTTTGGATATCATACACAGCAGAATTTTCACTGATACATCACCTAAGGCAACAGAAACAAAGGAAAAAATAAACGCATGGGACTACATCAAACTAAGAAGCTTCTGCACAGCAAAAGAAACAACCAGCAAAATAGAAAGGAAACCCAGTGTATGAGAGAGCATCATTGCCAATGATACATCAGATAAGGTGTTAATTTCCAAAATATAGAGTACTCATACAACTGAACAAAAGAAAGACAAAGAACCCAATTAATAAATGGGCAGAGGAGCTGAATAGACACCTCTCCAAACAGGACATACAAATGGCCAAGAGACATATGAAGAAATGTTCAACATCACTAATCATCAGAGAGATGCAAATTAAAACAACAGTGAGGTATCACCTCACACCTGTCAGAATGGCCGCCATCAACAAATCATCAAACAAGTGTTGGTGAGGGTGTGGAGAAAAGGGGACTCTAATACACTGCTGGTGGGAATGCAGACTGGTGCAGCCACTATACAAAACAATATGGTGTTACCTCTAAAAATTAAAAATTTAATTGCAATTTGACCCAGTGATCCCAATTCTAGGAATATACCCTAAGAAGCCTGAAAAACCAATCAGAAAGAATATATGTACCCCCATGTTCATGGCAGCACTATTTACAATAGCTAAGATCTGGAAACAGCCCAAGTGTTCATCAGTAGACGAATGGATAAAAAAGCAGTGGTATATATACACAATGGAGTACTATGCAGCTGTAAAAAAGAAAGATCTCTTATTCTTGGCGACAACATGAAGGGACCTGGAAGGTATCCTAAGTGAAACAAGCCAAGCAGAAAAGGACAAATACCACATGATCTCACTTATATATGGAATATAATGAATATAACAGTCTGAGGAATAGGGTAGATCCAGAAACACGGAAGTAGGGTACAGACTGACAACCCTCAGAAGAGGGGGTGGTAGGGGGTAGGAAGAGATAAACCACAGAACTTATAGGCATGTATGCATAACCAATGGACATGGACAACAAAGCCGGGGATGGGGCGGGGGATGATGGGGAGGAGAGTGTTAATGGGGTAAAAAAGGAAAAACGTCTGTAACAAAAATAAAATAGGAAGGAAGGAAGGAAGGAAGGAAGGAAGGAAGGAAGGAAGGAAGGAAGGAAGGAAGGAAGGAAGGAAGGAAGGAAGAAAGGAAGGAAGGAAGGAGTATATTGCTAAAAAAAACAAAAACAGAAAAACACTAGACTTAATAAATCAATTTGGCAAAATAGCAACATACAAAACTAACATTCAGAAATCAGTGGCATTTTTTACACTCAGGAAGAGAAACAAAAAAAATCCCATTTATGATTACAACCAAAAAAATAAGATACCTAGGAATAAACTTAACCAAAAATATAAAAGATCTGTTCTCAGAAACTATAGGACATTGAAAAAAGGAATAGAAGAAGATATATAAAAAAAATGGAAGCATATATCATGTTCATGGATTGGAATAATCAACACCATTAAAACATTCATCCTACTCAAAGCAATATATAGATTCAATGGAATCCTTATCGAAATACCAATGGCATATTTCATATATCTAGAACAAGTACTCCAAAAATTTATATGGAACAACAACAAAAAAAGAGACTCTGAATAGTCACAGTACTCTTGAAAGAGAAGAACAAAGTTGGAGGGGTCGACATACAAAGTTTACATTCAATAGTGTTCTGTATCAGTTTCAGATGTACAGTATAGTGGTTAGCTAATTTTATTCTCTACAGAGTGTTCCCCCAGCTGTCTTATGTACTCACCTGGCCCCACACATTGTTAAAAATAAATACCTGGAGGTAACCTCTCCTCTGCCACAATTAGCACCACCAATTTCATGTGTGTATGTATGTGTATGCGTGCGTGTGACACAAATCTTTCCTAACCACCTACATAAAATTGTCCCATCTCTAAACTCCCAACACATCCATAGTTATCATCACACAACCTAACTGCTATTCTTACATTAAGGACAAACATTTCAGGACTTTTATATCTTCCTATCTAGATAATAAAAGCTCCTAAGACAGGGCCCATGTCCTATACCTTGGTTTTTTTGTTTTGTTTTGTTTTGTTTTTTTGGTACCATCTCAATGCCTAGCACAATGCTGAGTCTAGAGTAGAAACTGAATAAAAGTGTTTTAAATAAATGAATAAGTGAATGTATGCATTTTTCTACTCCTCATAGTAGAGCTGGATAAACTGGAAATTCACAATGCTTTTGCTCCAATTTTCTCAACTGTATCTCCCTGCCTTGGCCAACAGCAAGATTAAAGATCACCTCCAGCACTGGCTAGTTTGGCTCAGCATTTAGAGCATCAGCCCTCGGACCAGAGAGTCCCGGGTTCAGTTCCCGCTAAGGGCACGTACCTCAGTTGCAGTTTGTCCCCAGCCCCCCTTGGGGTCGGGTGGGTGGCAACCAGTTGATGTTTCTCTCTCACATCGATGTTTCTCTCTCTCTTCCTCCCTCTCTTCCTCCCACTCTATCTGAACATAAATGCAAAAATGTCCTCAAGTGAGGATTAAAAAAAAAAAATGATCGCCTCCAAGCTGAGCCTGTGGTAGTAGCCAGCATACACAGCTACAGCCAGTAGCTGTAGTCGGAGAGCTGCACTGATTATTTGCTTTGGGAGCTTGTGCCAGTTAATTTCTCTGAACCTCAGTTTTCCCATTTGTAAAATGGGGAACAATGCTTAGTTTTGCAAGACTGCTATGTGAGGGAGACATGATGTACATAAACAGCCCAGCTCAATGGCAAGTTAAATAGATGCTCAATAAGGTTTTAATCCTTCCATAGATACTTCCAGGCACTAATTCTCATTTTATAGCTAAGATTTACAGCCAGTTCTTAGTAATCTTACATCTTTTCAATAAATAAGCAATGTTTGCCCTGGTCAGTGTGGCTCAGTTGATTGAGCATCATCCCATGTGCCAAAGGGTTGCCAGTTTGATTTCCAGTCAAGGCACATGCCCTAGTTGAGGACTATATCCCCAGTAAGGGAGTACAGCGTGTGGGGTGCAGGAGGTGGCCAATCAATGTTTTGCTCTCATATCAATGTTTCTCTTTCTCCCTCTCCCTTCTTCTCTCTCAAAAAATCAATAAAAAAAAATCTTTTAAAATAAATAAGCAATTTCAGACATCATATGCAACAGATTTTTCACTGATACATCACCTAAGGCAACAGAAACAAAGGAGAAAATGAACACATGGGACTACATCAAACTCAAAAGCTTCTGCACAGCAAAAGAAACAACCAGCAAAATGGAAAGAAAACTCACTGTATGAGGGAGCATCATTACCAATGATACATCAGATAAGGGATTAATTTCCAAAATATATAGAGTGTTCATACAACTCAACAAAAGAAAGACAAAGAACCCAATTAAAAAATGGGCAGAGGAGCTGAATAGACACCTCTCCAAACAGGACATACAAATGGCCAAGAGACATATGAAGAAATGCTCAACATCACTAATCATCAGAGAGATGCAAATTAAAACAACAATGAGGTATCACCTCACACCTGTCAGAATGGCTGCCATCAACAAATCATCAAACAACAAGTGTTGGTGAGGGTGTGCAGAAAAGGGGACTCTAGTACACTGCTAGTGGGAATGCAGACTGGTGAAGCCACTATGGAAAACACTACGGTGTTACCTCAAAAACTTAAAAATTGAATTGCAATTTGACCCAGTGATCCCAATTCTAGGAATATACCCTAAGAAGCCTAAAAAATCAATCAGAAAGAATATATGTACTCCCATGTTCATAGCACCACTATTTAGAATAGCTAAGATCTGGAAACAGCCCAAGTGTCCATCAGTAGACGAATGAATAAAAAAGCAGTGGTACATATATACAATGGAATACTATGCAGCTGTAAGAAAGAACGACCTGTTATCCTTTGAGATGACATGGAGGGACCTGGAGAGTATCATGCTAAGTAAAATAAGCCAATCAGAGAAAGACAAATACCACATGATCTCACTTTTTTGTGGAATACAATGAATATAAGAGTCTGAGGAACAGGGTAGTCCCAGAGACATGGAAGTAGGGTACAGACTGACAACCCTCAGAAGAGGGAGGGGAGGGAAGAGATAAACCACAGAACTTATATGCATGTACGCATAACTGATGGACATGGACAACAAAGGTGGGGGTGGGGTGGGGGGATGGGGAGGAGGGTGTCAATGAGGAAAAAAGGAGAAACATCTGTAACAAATAATAAATTAATTTAAAAAAGAAGTAAAAAATAAATAAATAAAATAAAATAAATAAGCAGTGTTTTATTCATGTAGCTCCTTTTCCTAAAGATCAAAACCTGTGCTTTGACAAATTGCTTCCATCTACTACGGCAAAAGTAACATGGACAAAGTAAATGGAGATACAAGATGGAGTAATGGGAGGAGGCCAGTTAAAGGGAAAGATAATCAGAGCATTTGCAAAGCAGTCAGGACAGTGTACACCGGTCCCTCTCCCCACAAATCACTACCGAAGTGGGCTTGCTCTCCACCTCCGTGGCTTTCTGCAGTGGTCCTGTCCAAAAGCAGCACGCACATGAGGGGAAGACACCCTAAAAAACCTACTGATCCCTCAGAATGGTGGGCTGGTGATACTGGGAAGGAGGGTGGACCTATGTTTATATTCTCTGCTAGCGAAGTATTTGTTTTCAGGGTAAGTCTACCGCTTCCTTCTCAGGGCTGGGAGTGCCTTAGTCCGCTCTTACCCACAGGATAATAACTTTTCCCCTAAGTGGGCAGCTGTCTGAAAATGTGTTTGCTCTGGATGTGTCACTGGGTCACGAGGAGTTCTCTGAGAAATACTTTACACAGGGTGTCTCCAAGCACAGATAGCAGAGATATTTGCTGACCCATGAGGCAGGGATGGACAAACACTGGATATGGTTCCAGGGTCCAGGTTTTAAAAGAACACACTAACTTAGTCAATTGGTCAGTCAACAGCATTTCAAACCCCCACTCTACACCTGCCTCTGCTAGAAACTGAGGACTCATCGTAAGGGGACAGAAAAGGTGCCCTCCCTTTGCGGAGCTCTGGTCTAATTCAGCATACTCACACATGCCAGCATTACTTCTCCTGTGACGGTCTCCTATGACGGCACACAGCACATTTGTCAAAGCACAGGTTTTAAAAATAGACTATCATTCTAAGTATAATCCCTATGACTAGCAGAGCACAAGAAACAGAATATAAAGACATGCCCACGTTAGACCGTGTCGGTGTGACACATCACATCAATTTCAGAAGAGGAATGTGCTGTCCAGAAGGATTTTAACTCTTCAAAGCCTGTGATTTTTATTCTCGTCCTTTTTAATACAATGAATAACAGTATAGTCATAATTAAGTAATGACTTTGTGCCAGGCACTATACTAAGCCTTCAAAGAATCATCTCACTTGAGCTTTGAAACGGTCTTAAGAGTGATGCATTATACAGATGAGGAATGTTTTTCCTATTACAGATGAGGTAATTTCAACTTAGAAAGTCCAAGGATGTAAAACCAGAAGCATCTGATTCAGAACCAATATTCTTAAACTTCACACTTAGCTACACTACCATAGGCTTGCTTGGTTTAGAGAGAAGGTTATTACCACTATTATTGAAATAAAAATGTATTCAGTATTGATCCTTCAAACATATTAAGTTGAACCACACAAAATTGCCAATATGTAACCATGCTGACCCATAGATATGGCAATTTCACTTGGTTCAACCTAATATAATAGGAAAACACAGAATGACATGTGCTTAACCCCAGCCCCTCACTAGACGTATGACTTTGGGCAAATTACTTAACATTCCTAGTCTTCACTTGCTTCACCATATAAACTAAAGAGATTGAGCTGAATTTGTTCTTTGGTTCCCTTCCAGTTCTATAATTACAAGGGAAGAAGGGGAGAAGCACCAATGACTACTTCATGCCAAACACTCTGCTTTCTACTTCATTCTAAATTCATCCGCATTTCAAGGACGGCTTCCCAGCAGCTTCCTCTGATCCCTGGGCTCCCACATGTTAGACGTAAAGAACAAGCTTGAGGGTTCTTGTTCATCTGCTATGTCGGGACACTGGAGTATGCCCCGTGGTGCCAGCAGCCCCTGCTTCATCACAATTCCACAGAAGAGAAACCAAAGGACCCAGACTACACTTCAGGGTGAAGAGATGAAACATGGTGCGGCAGAAGAAATGGTATAGGTAGACAAATGTGTATCTTCCAAAACAAAAAAACAAACCCTTAGTAAACATTCTGGCTCACAGAAACTTCCAGAAAACATTGTACTCTTTTCTGGACTTCACATTCACTCCCCAGGAAGACAGTAACCTAGTCTTAAAAAAAAAAAAAAATCCAGAAAGGAAAGCCCTCAGCTTTGCTGGTAGAACACTTGAGCATCTAGTCACAACTTCTGCAATGGTTAAGGATTGGGAGTAGGGAAGTACAGAAAAACACCAAACTGTAACCTGAAGACCCCGATTCAACACCTGGCCATGCTACGTGCTACCTTTGTGAGCCTAGACTTATGACTCTGCCTTAGTTTCCTTGTAGAATGAAGACTGGGATAGATGACCTCTCCACATCTTTCCTATTCCAAAGGTTGGTCAGCCCTTTATCATCTAAATCTTAACCAACTAATCTGCCATCTGTTGCCTTTTGCACTGTCCACTGTGGACACAGCAAACAGCTGTTTTCCAATATGCCTACAACAGCTCTTCAAATACATACTTGAGAACTCTTATGAGTGCCCACTTCACTCCCTCTCCTCTGGCCTAAATCAAAGGCCTCGATGAAGTGTGGTTAGCAAGATGTTGACAGTAACTATGTGGGGTCATATGCCTAAATTTTGAGCCCACAAGGAAGGGAATACATGTCGCTAATAGCTCTTCTCTTTCAACTTCTTGAAACTGAGAAAGACTCATAACTCCCAACCTCATTCCCTGGGAAGTCTACCAGCTGCTACAGGAATACAAAAGCTGGAAGAGAAGGGGGTTAGTAACCTTGACAGGCTGACAGTCGACATCAAACCCACACACAGTATGTAATCAGTGAACTCAATAGAGCAGATTATTATGTACTAAACTAGGGTATGTACCCAGTAGAGCCAAAGGAAGCCAGGTGAAGGTCTGATGAGGGGTACAGTCTGCCCCAGAGAAAGCTGTAGGAGATTAGACTCTTTGAATTAATGAAAAAGACATAACTCACCAGAGAAACCATGACACCAATCCAGCCTCTCTGGGAGATGGTCTTCCCAGACCTCCCTGGGGTCTATCCACACAGCTCCCTCAAAACCGCACTCTGGGGACAGTTTAGAATCAGATGCCTGAGACTGCAATGGACGCAGCTGACCACCAATGCCCTTTGCCCCTCTGTGTTCTGTTCCAAGTCAGGGCTGCTCATTTCTCTTTCCACCTATAGCTTAACGTTCTAGTCCATTTAATGTAAACTGTCTCTTAATGGGGCTCCAGTGAAGTGTGTCACTTCAAATACTTTCAAGTCTCCAGAAGGATTTTTCCCCCCTTTTAAACAAGTACCTTTAGGAAACAATAAACCAGAGTCAAGATGATTTCATAAGAAAAGTAATCATAAAAGTAAATTGTTAATAAACTGACCCTCACTCCCGAGCCCAGATTCTTAGTTTCAGAGCTGTTATTACATCTCCTTCTTCATTACAAAATACAAATACTTATACTTATAAGAAAGGGAGCAATTTGAAAAATGTTATTAACCAGATTCTATGTTTTACAGATGAGCAGTTCTCATTTTCCTCTTCAGGGACTTTGAAATATGAACCTTCTCCAAGAGACAGACATGGAGAAAAGTTTTAGTCACCTCAAATTTTGATAATATCCATGAAATGTAAACTGATATATCTCATGGCCAATGTTTTATAAACCTGTCCCTAAAAATCAAGCACATACTCTCAACACTTTTTGTCATGGAATTTTTTCCAACAGTCAAATAAATAGGCATTTTCATGGGTTAAGGACTCACAGCTGTCACATTATTTAGTTCTGCACAAATAAAAAGTCCTGGTTAAAAAAAAAAAAAAGATTGGGGGATCTGTGGCTAGAATCTGGCAAGCAGTTGCATTTTCACATTCAGTCAGCGTGCTCAATGCAAATATGAACCCTGCAAAACATCTCATTAAAAATAACTACGTGATCTGAAAAACAAGCCCAGCACAACTGGAAACATGTCAAAATAAGGAGTTAATGCTCTGCCACCTTTAATGAAGGACGCTATGCAATTCCTGAGAGACAAGAGTTCACAACTCCTTGACCCCCGCGCTGCGAGGACTCCAAAGTGCAGACTCAAAGGCTGGAGGACCACAGGACAAGCCACAAAACCTCCTGCTTCCCCAAGATCACAGAATAGACGTTCCTATCACAAAACTCAAAAGGATCCATACTCCCAACTGGGCATCGCAGGTCCTCCAAGGAGGGAACTTGATGAGTCTACAGTCTCTTCCGCTTGTTTGTGCTGGATTTCTACTATTTGCCTGGTATTTGAGAGAAGAAGAAAACACTACGTGCGGGGGGAAAAGTGCAAGAAGACTCAAGCATAAATTCTCATTTATTTCTGATAAGTTAAATACTTGTATGGGGTTTACACAGAAGTAAAAGAAAAGCAGAATTTGCAAAAATTGCTCCAAGGAATTCGTGGAAAGTGGAGTCTGTCATCTGTACTTTCTTTTTAGTAAAACCAAGAAATGCCAAGAACTAGATGCCCTTTCAAAATGCCTAGGTTCCCTCAGATGATTTTTGACAAGGGTGCTGAGACCTTTCAATGGGAAAAGGACAGTCTTTTCAACATATAATGCTGTTTTAATAAATAAAACTGGATATCTACATGCAAAAGAATGAAGCTGGACCCTTACCTAACATCATATACAAAAATAAATTCAAAATTAATCTGCGACCTAAAACCATAAAACTTTGGAATTCATAAAAATTTAAAAACTTTGTGCATCAAAATATACTATCAACAGAATAAAAAAGCAGAATGGGAGAAAATATTTGAAAATCTATATCTGATAAGGGATTATATGATTTTATATATATATATGAATTATATATCCAGAATATATAGTGAGTTCCAAAAACTCAATAACAACAACAATCAAAAAAACTATTTACAAATGGGCAAAGTCTGCCCTGGCCAATTTGGTTCAGCAGTTAGAGCATTGGCCTGCAGACCAATGAGTCGAGGGTTCGATTCCAGTCAAGGGCACATTCCTCGGTTACAATTCGTCCCTGGCCCTGGCTGGGGTTGTGCAGGAGGCAGCCACTCGATGTGTCCCTTTTACGTCAATGTTTCTCTCTCTCTCTCTCCCACTCTGTCTGAACAAAAATGGAAAAATGTCCTCCGGTGAGGATAAAAAAAAAAAGTGGGCAAAGAACTTGCATAGGCATACAAATGGCCAGTAAGAATGTGAAAAGATACTCCACATCACTAACCATTAGGGAAATGCAAATCAAAACTACAATGAGAATCCACATTCACATCCACTGAGGTAGCTACCATCAAAAAAAGCAGATAATAACAAGTGTTCGCAAGATTGTGAAAAGAAGCTGAAATCTTTGCACACTGTTGGTGAGAGTGTAAAATGGTACTGCCTCTGTGGAAAACAGTATGGCGATTCCTAAAAAAAATAAAAATAGATTTCCTATATGACTCAGCTATTCAACCTCTGGGTATATGCCCAAAAGAATTGAAAGAAAGGTCTCAAAGAAATACTTACATACCACATTTATGGCAGTATTATTTGCAGAAGCTAAAACATGGAAGCAGCCCAAGTTTCCAATAATGGATGAATGAATAAACAAAATGTGGTGTGTATATATATATATATATATATATATATATTTTATATATGCATATATGCATATATACATACAATGGAATATTACTGAATCTTAAAAAGGAAATTTTGACATATGCTATAACATGGATGAATCTTGTGGACATTGTGCTAAATGAAATAAGCCAGTGATTCCATTTATATGAGACATTTAGAGTAATCAAATCACAGAGACAGAAGGTAGAAGAGCAGTTGCCAGGAGCTAGGGGTAGGGTGGAATGGGGAATTCTTGTTTAGTGGGATGGTTATAGAGTTTCAGTTTTACAAGCTGAGAAGAGTTATGGGGCTGGATGGTGGTGATGGCTGCACCACACTGTGAATGTGTTTGAAGTTACTGTGTACTTAGAAAAAGTTAAGATGATAAATTTTATCTGTATTTTACCACAATGGAAAAAATAGGAGAAAATGCCTACATTCCTATTCCCTTATAATATCATTAAGGGAAGGGTTAAGTGGCTGTTCTTTGGTCTCCACATTTATATTTCAGAACTACCACTTGGCAATTGCCTTGGGCAAGTGATAGCCTCTCTGCACTTCAGCTTTCTCATGGATAAAATATCTACTTGGTCCTGGCCGGTTTGGCTCAGCGGTTAGAGCGTCGGCCCATGGACCAGAGAGTCCCAGGTTTGGTTCCCACTAAGGGCACGAACCTCGGTTGCGGTTTGTCCCCGGCCACCAGGGTCATGTGGGTAGCAGCCACTCAATGTGTCTCTCTCACATCAATGTTTCTCTTTCTCTCTCTTCCTCCCTCTCTCCCTCCCGCTCTATCTGAAGATAAATGAAAAAAAAAAAAAAAGTCCTCAGGTGAGGATTAAAAAAAAAAGTGTGGTGTGAGGAGTAGATGAGTCTATATGTATAAGGCACTTAGTCTAGCATATTAAACACCACATAAGTAACAGCAGTTATTATTACTACTACTACTAAATCCATTGTCAGCATCCCAAATAAAATAGTATCCCACCAAGGAGAAACCATTTGCATTTCCTTCTCTGAAATGCTGATGGCCTGGTACCCCCCCCACCCTACCCCCAAATAAAAGTGAATCTTCCCTTCCTTGGCCAGAGCACACTAATGGGAACTAGGGCCCCAGTTACTCTGTCCTTTGAGCAACAAAAGAGGTCAGATACTATGCGCAGTCACATTCATTCCACAAATATTAACTGTGGACCTAGTCTGTGCTGGGCACTGTACCAAGTGCCTCATTTATTCGCTCACAGTCAGCACTTTCCACTGTACACTCTGGAGTCCACGGCCTTGATTCCTTACTGCAGTGTGCTGATCATCTAAAAGATCATCTAAAAGAAACATTATATAAAAACATTTCCCAGGATGAAACTGACGAGAATAGAAGAGGGCACTTTAAGTTGTCCATTTCTATTTTTCTCCCTGTAATTGCTTTTAAAAAAATAAAAAACAACTCCTCATTTACTTTCAAATTAATAAAGCAAATTATCCCCAGAGATGTTTTTGCCCAAAATCTGTCAGGATGGAAGACTTTAGGCAAGCTGGCTTTGAAATTGATAAAATGACAGAGCAAACCACCCCTGCCCCCACGGAACCCCATAGCTCACTGCTGGTGATGTGAGCACCGCTGGGAAGGCTGCCACCCACCCGGGGAGGCCGCAGGACCCAGAAGAGGCAAGTCTAACACGGAGCATCCACATAAGCTGTCACTGTCAAGGAAACCGCCTTCTCTAAAACGTCAGGTGAGGCACCAAGACTAAAACGTCTCGAAACTTAACACTTACTGAGGCCCAGCTAAGACTTAGCCACCTGTAAAAGAGCTGACAGAATGATTATTATTTTTGTGAAGTCACACCACTGCGTTGCCGCAGCACAGTGGGGGAGGGGGGAGCACTGACGTGGGGGTGAGACCTGCCTGGGCCTGGATTCCAGGGCCACCACTTCATTGCTGTGTGACTCTGGGCAAATATTTAACTTCTTTAAGTTCTACTTTCCTTATCTGTATTTTATGGCTTAAAATTCCAACCTTTGAGGATCTTTATGAGGATTCAAGGAAATGATTCATGTTAAAGACCCAGATGATGTTTGACACAGTAGAAACTCAACATGAGGATGCTCTGTCCACCCCTTATTTTCAGGCAGAAAAAATGTTCAAGGAACTCATCTCCTGATTTAGAGGAATAACAAGAATGGATCCCAGACAAATATTGCCTCTAATTTTTCTAAGACCCTAGGTCTGATAACTGGTATGTTCAGGACTCTGACAGTACTCGAGATGTTATGAAAAATTAAACAAACCCTTCCTCAATAGCGCTTTCTCACCAAATTGTATCATAGGCAATCACAAAGGCGTCCTCTGCTTTATTCTGCAGAGCACCATATATAGTGACATGCCCATACACATACAGCCTTAAGAACTGGGCTCGTCTCTTATGTAAGGACCAGTAAGCTCTCTGCGCCTTTAAATATCTCTGAAATCTTGGCTCAACAACAGAAGAATTGGGTCTGCTTTTGTGACGGTTCATGGTGGGTTAAGGGGATCCCTGAGACCAGCCTCAGGTTTTGATGGTTCACTAGGACAGCACATGGTCAAAGTCACAGCTATGACTGATTATAGCCAATCAGCAAAGAACAAAGGTAGACGGCGTGAAATGCGGGAAAAACAGGGTGTGAGCTTCCAAGTCTTCTCCCAGTGGAGTCACACAGGACATGCAACAAGTAGTGACAACATATGGGAAATGTTACAAACCAAGGAAGCTCATGTGAGATTTAGTGACCAGGGTTTCGACTGGGGGTTGGTCAGGTAGACAGCCCCTTCTTGGTAAGACCTCAAATTCCAGACTCCCGGAAAGAAAGCAGTAGCTCCGCATAAACTGCATTGTTTGCACAGTTTAGGTACAGTGAGCTACTCTTACCATTCAGAACGGTGGGAACCCTTCCGAACCCAAGTTCCCAAATGCCGAGCAAGGAGGCCTTTCTAAGGATAAGCAGTCTCAGGCTTGCTATGTTCATTCTTTTCTGCACACATGGGAACAAAGTGCCAAACATCTCATTACTAACTGCCAACTGACCACCAACTTCTTAGAGCCAATCTATGTATTGAAATCCTTCAAAAAAAAAAAGTGAACACAACTCAGAGCTTCAAAACATATTCATTCAGCACAGTTGTACTGTGTCAGCCTGCTGGGCTCTGGTATTAAGGAAATAGCAAGTCCCTTCGGTCTCTGCCCTCTACAACTTTCAGACGAATAGGAAAGATAAGATGAGTACATAAAGAGCTATAACACAAGGTAAAATGCAATAAAAGAGGTATAAACCAAACACTAAACCAGTTAGAGAAGGATGCGGAAACTTTTGTCATCAACCAGAAAAATTTTGGTAAGAATGACCACAGAGCTGCAGTTTTAAAGACAGGATTTTAGAGTAAGTGAGAGAGCCGGGAAGAGCTGAACAAGGGCAATGAAAGTATCATTTGATTGGAATCAGTTTAATTGGGAGACCAGGTTCATAGAAGGGGATGGTGGGAGATAAGAATTTAAAACAGAAACTAGGATCAGATCGTCAAAGGTCTCAAATATTGAACTAAGGAGGTTGTTTTTTTATGCTGTTGGTGAGGGGAGTCTCTGTGAATGTGTGTGTTTTTACTTTTTTAATCATTGTACTTTAGAATGAATGAAGGAGAGGAGTCACTACAAGCAAAAGGTCTAGGGCTTTCATAGTACAGCTCACAAAAGCCAAAGAAAGCCAGAGTGGCAGAATAGGTGAAATACAAATGTCATTTGGGAACCACATTGGGAAGGAAGCAGTAAAAATGCTCCTTGGAGATTCCCAAGACTCAAACAAGACCCAAAGTTCTTAAGCTGAATTAACGGGAGGATTAGTGCACTGAACAAGGAATGCCCAGAGGGCAGCCGGGTTAAAGGTAAAACTAATAACATGGCAGAAAACTCAGTGGACATATCTAGAACTTCAATGGAGATGAAGAGCCAGTGCTCAGGAGACAGGTTGTGGCTGGAACTGTAAACACAGAAGTCTCCGGCTTAGAGGTTCAACTATCGCAGTGGGGGTGGTTGAACTCAGCAAGAGAAAGAATGCAATGAAAAAAGAAAAACACAGAAAAGAAAGGAAATGACATTGTACTTGTCAACTAAAAAACAGAAAGAGCAGTTAGGTTGGAAAAACAGAATAGCAGTGTGTCACAAAACTGGGGAAAGAATTTCAGGAAAGAAGGAGCTATCAACACAGCCACCTAGGGCAGAGTCAAGGCAGACCAGGGCAGAGAACAGGCAATAGATTTGATTGACAACTGGCATGTCACCAGAGACCTCTGTCAATCAAAGACAGGGTGGGGCAGAAAACTGTGTGAGTCAAGGCCTCATGTCACTGAGGAAGAAAGTGAGATGAAGTTCTGGTGACTGAGGATAGAGAAAGTAATATAAAAGGGGACCTAGCCTTCCAAAGAACAGATGGTTGTAGAGAGATGGCATCGCCTGCCCCTTCTGCCTCAATGGGCAGAGACAGGGAGAAGCTCAGGGACAATTAAGGGTGCTCCTCACAATCCATAAGCCCAGTGATGACAATTTGAGAAGTTTACCTGCCCAGTGTCCAGCAGGAGGCATGCGATTTTACTCCAGATACACAGATCATTGGTAACAGGCATTTTGGAGAAGCCAAACACTATACACATGGCAAGCCCACAGCTATGCATGTCTTCTCCCTCAAGCAAATGTAACTCAGCTCTTAAGCTTGGTAGAGAGGTAACAATATAAATTCACACACACACACACACACACACACACACACACACACAACAGAGAAGTTCTCTACAGCCAGACTGCCTCTGTTCAAGCCCTGACTCCACCACTTAGCTTTATGATCTGAAACGATTTGCTTAACCACAGTGTCTCTGTTTTCTCATCTGTAAAATAGGCTTAATAACAGAAGCTATCTCATAAATTTGTGGTGAGGATTAAATGAGTTATTTCATGTAAACGCCTTAACTCAAATTCTGGCACACAGTAGCCAATAATTGTTGGCTATTTTTATTATCTTATTTTAGTCTTACTACAATGCCATGAGATAAAGCCAGGCAATCACTGTCTTCTGCATATTACTCATAAGGAAACTGAGGCTCAAAGAGGAAATACTTGCTCAGTTTTCACACAGGGCAGGATCTAAAAAAAAGTCTAGTACCCTCAACGAGATGTACAAAGATCTTGCGATCAGCCCGCTCCTTACCTCTTTGGCCTCGGCCCCTGCCAACCTTGCCTTGAACTGTACCCACCACACTCTTTCCTGCCCTTTCAACTTTGCGGTCCCTATTCATTTCTCAAGTCTCCCATCAGTGTCACCTCTTCTAGGAAGTCCATGGCCTTTGATCCTCCTTACCTCACCCCAGACACCTCTCTTCTCTATGCTCACCTCTAATTGTGGACTTCACACTGCATGGTAACTATAGACATCTGTCTTCCCCACTGGACTCTGCACCTAACACAATTTCTGGTGTAATATACATACTAAACACTCAGAGAGTATTTGTTGAGTGCTCTAATTCTTGTCTCTAAATCGGATATTCTTCCCACTGTGTCATGCTGCCTCTTTTATCAACAAACATTCACTATTTAATAATAGTTTTGAAAGAGTAGCAACAAATTTCACCAAAGATCAAATAATCATACCATACTTAAATATTAAGTTAAACGCAAGCACTGGTCATTGTACCTATAGAAAGTGAAGCACACATACACACACGCACAAAAGGCTGATCATTTCTACCCATAGTTCATCTGTTTTGGTGCCTTTGGTCTCAGAGGAGAGAGCAACCCTGAATTATCAAAGGATTCATCCTAGACATGATTAACCCAGTCAGCAAGATCTGAGGCTTGGCACATAAAGGAGGTCAGGTTCAAAGTTCTCACAATCCCAAAGCCCAAGGTGAGACTCCTCTAGGAGCTTAAAGCATACATCTTGATCCCTGTGTAGTGAACGTCAACCTGAGTGATCATAGGGAGGGCTACCAGAGAAGAGAAAAAGCAAGCACACCTACTGCATCCTTGCTTCTTCACACACCTGTGCTCAGTTCCATGGTGGGGCACACCTGTCCCCAGCAGAAACTGACAGGTGGAGCCACGTCTCCTCCACGCCCTTGGCTCCCAGCCACTACCAGTTCATGTGGGGAAGCAGGTGATCCTTTCTCCATCCCCACATCTCTAGTAACCAAGGCTATTATCCCCAGTGGCTCTTCCTGAGCAACTCTGGGTATATGTCAGGTTTTCCCTCTGGTCTGGATAAAGCAGGCAACACTTAAGAAAACATAAACACAGACCTAGAAACACACAAATACACACTTGTGTGTACTTGTGTCTGGCGCTGACTGCTTGGGGAAAAGGGCCACCCGGCTGCTTGCAATTTGCCCATAAATGATAGTTCTGTGGTCCAGGCCTCCCTGCTCCTCCCCCCAGGAAACTCAGAGGCTGTTAACCACAGCAGTGCCTGCTGAGCACCAGAAAGTCGAAGTGCTAACCAAATTCAGCATGCATGGGGAGTCAACTGCTTCAGAACCTTAAACTCGGTTCTGGATATTAAAAAGGGCCTAATCATTCTGTCTAAGCCCAAGCCTCACTCATTTTGCCAAAAGCATACTGGGGTCTTTTATTAAAAACTGGTAAACATTCCTAGCTCCAAAGCAGGCCATATGTATCTTTTTGGAATAATTTGGCTCCAATGTGGTCTAGTTTATAAATTAGTATTTGAAGTTACCATTTTCCAACAGTATATACCTTCCTATATAAGTCTTAAACAGTAACACCATCTCTACAAGGATCTTTTACAAAAAGCATGAAAATACGTTATCTTATCTGTACCCATGAGTCCAAACAAGTGTGCCTTCATTCAACTACAAATCCTCTTCCATACTTTGGGCAGTTTTACTGTCCTAAAAAGAAATCTAGCTACCTAGTTCTTTTATCACATTATTGAGACCCTTCCTCACACCCTCCAAGGTAAAGTGTAAGTTCTTAGCCTGGTCTCATCTTTGGGCTTCAGCCCATCACATGAGCAACACCTCTAGCCATAACTTACCTGTCTTCTGTGCCAACTCAGGGGTCTCTCCCTTTCCCTTGGTATCCCATGCCCTTGCAGACTCCATGCCATTGAGGCTGGAAGTCCCACCACCCCTGCTCTCCACCCCACCCCTTCTCAATCTAGCAAACTCCTCCTGGGCCATGGTTCTACCTCATCTATCACCTCCCAACTTCCCCAGGCAGTTGCTCTCTCTGCCGCCTCACAGAAGCTGTACCTATTTCTATTAGAACATTTACCACACTGTATTGTGAGTATTACTTCACCATTGTTGCCCTTATTAGGGCATTGTCTCATTCTTTTTTTAATCTCCAGTATCTGGTTGTAAACATAATGACTCGATGAAAACCCAATAAAATAGTGGGGCAAATCCTCTCAACTCCCATTTTCTCCTGGTGGAAATGGAAGCACCCGCCAAGGGAGTGGCTCGATGAAGTACAGTTGGGTGATGGCGAAGCTTGTACTGGGGCAGCTCTCAAGAGCCAAGAGGAAGTCTGGAGGAAGAGGGAAGAGGAAGGAAAGATAAGGGGAGAGAAGAGGGAGGGAACGAACGCACGGAAGCTGACACTAAGTAGCTATTCTGCGTAAGACACATCGTTGAGCACTTTCATGTATTCATTACCTTATTTCTTCCTTAGAGCCACTTTGTGAGAGAGAGAGGCTTTTTTTTTTTTTTCAGAAAAGGAAACTGAGACTCAGAGAGGTTAAGTAACTTATTCGATTACACAACTAGTCCGTGGATCCAAGGTATAAACTCAAGATGGACTCCAAAGCCAAGTTCATTCCACTACAAAGTGGCCTCTGTAGGAAACACAGGCTTCCAGACTCACACTTGCCAGGGACACAGCCAGAAGCAGCTTCTTCTCCAGAGCCCCTCCCCCATCGCCTTGCATTCACGATGCTTCACAACGTTCTGGCTTCTGACTTTCCACCTGTGACTGCGCCTCAGAACTGTCATTTTCAGCAACATACTGAACTTGTCTGTGCCTTAATTTCCTCATCATAAAGTGGGGAAAATAATACTACCAAAAATAATATCAATCATAGATTAGGGAGGATTAAATAAATGGATGTAGGTACGGTGTTTAGAACAGTGCCTGGTACACAGCAACTGCTCAATAAATGTCATATGTCATCACCACTCACTCGCCTCACAGGGTTAAGGAAGCAGTCAGAAGCAACCAAATATAACATGTTACTTCAGCAACAAAAGATATGCCAGATTAGATGAAAATACTTTTAAAATAACTGAGGAAGATGAATCTTACCTAACCAATGACTACCCCAGTGCTGTCTCTGCAGCAGGTCCATAGCACTGCAGACTGAAAGCCTGTGGTTTCAACTATTCACGAGTTACCGTGATTGTGTCACATGGAAATTGTAGTCACGTCAAATATGGCACCAGATAGGTATAAGGTGGTGAGTCCTTGGCTAATGAGTTTTTGGTCTACCACCCAGCAATAGCATCTCAATTCTTTTATTTATTTATTTATTTTTTCCCTCATTTTTATTAAATATATGACTTCATTTAATCCTCTGAACAACCTGTGAGGCGGGTACAATCATTCCCATCCTACAGACACACTGAGGAAAATGATATGCTGTAGTGATAGCTGTAGACCTGGGGATAGAGGTCTCAGGATGCACCCCGAACATGTCCCAAGATGGTAGAACTGAAACAACTCATAGAATTAAACCGGAAACCCACACCCCTTACTTCTAAAATTCAAGTGACTTGCCCTAAAGAATCTAACACACCACAGTTTAGTCTTCCTTCCAGGGGCCGCGAGTGGTTGAGGCACTGATCTGACTGAGCAGCTTGGCTTGGCTCTGACCAGCCCAGGCCCTCAGCTCACAGCCCTGTGCTTTAATCAACTGATTCAGCTAGTGGCAGAGGAGCTCAGGAGCCTGTGGCCACAAGTACTGACGCACAGAACACATCTGTCTAATCAGAAACTGATGATATCAGTTCTGTCAAGACTAGCAGTAAAACAATGCTTCTGCAAAGGAAAAAAAGAAATGTTCATTCCTCCAGAAGTTAAGCAAAGCTTTTCTTTCTCCCTCCAACTTGGAATGCAAATTTGTGGAATTGTTTACTAGGTCTTACACCCTCCCCTCTGAAATATTTCTTGGTGTATTTATAGAAAGAAGACTCATCTAGGAACAACAATCCAAAGCTATTTCTAACAGTAGTGGCACAGAAAGTAAGACAGTTAGGAAATGCTTTTATTTTGGCCTTTAAAACATTTTTTTTAATCTCTGGGATCACTGAGGACAACGCCTATGTTTCTGTGGTTATAAATACTTCGCATGTGTAAAGAAGTCACTGGGATCACCTGAGGGTTATTGCAACACATTTCAGCTAAGACTGTTTCAGAAGAGTCATTCATTCATTCGTTCACTTAATTCATTAAAAATACATTATTAAATTCCCACTGAGTGCCAGGCAATGTGGATGCAGACTTAAACAAAGAGTCCAAGCCCCTGGGGGATTGATCTTTTCCCAAAATGGTCTTTTCATCTCCAAGGTATTCCAGCCACTCCAGGTGCGCTCACCTCTCCCGTCTCCCTCCCTCTCCCAGAGTTCTGAAACACTCAGGAGTGTGCTCCTCCCACATTCTGCAAAGGTCTTAGCACACTGCCACTGGGCCCTAAGGAAAAATAGCTTATTTAGTGATTTAAGAGGTGAGTACTTAGAGACACACGTGGCTTTATTACCATAAATAAATAACCTGCTTTCATTATACTTCTGTCAACCTAGCTTCCCCAAAGTTGCCTGTGAGCAGCTCTCCCCTCCCAACAATCTGAGGAGGCTCCAGACCCACCATTAACAAACAGGGGAGTGGAAACAAGTCTCAACCATGTGTTCCGCAGGAGGGAAGCCAGCTGGGGAAACCCTTGGAAAATCATGAGGGCGCACCAAGAGCTTGAAGCAACAGGAAGTAGAAACATTTTCTGACACCTGATTCATCTGGATGTGGTCATTCTCTACCACACTTCACTTTGGGAAGATGTGAATGGAAAACAACCCAGAATCATAGATTTTTAAGTCTGGAAGGAACCTCATCTGGGCTAACCCCCTCACGTTATAGATGAGGAAACCAAGGCTCAGAGAGAGGATATGACTAAACCCAGATTGCACAGCTTGTCTCTGAGGTAGGAATAGAAGCCGGGCCACCTGCCTCCCCATGTAGGGCCCATTCCTCTCCCCAGAGGCTCCAGGAGCCAGGTGCATGCCTGCAGCAGCCCCCGTAGCATGCCCTGCCATGCCACACAGTACACCACCTTTCCAGCTGCGCTCATTGCTTCCTCTTTTTGTGCCTCTGCCTTGCTTAAAGCAACAAGACGCAGCCCTCAGCGCTCTGAGACCCCTGAACAAATGAAAAACTCTCCTGAATGGCAAGCTTGCTTTTATTCTCTGAAATGGGACTATTTTCTGTCTTTTTCTTCTGAAGATCAATGAGCTGCTAACCATCAACGAATTCTATATTCTTTGAAGGAAACTTAGAGTAGAGATCCGACAGAGTATTTACATCACAATTAATTCCTACTAATATTAAACCCAAGAACTAGATTTAGCATTTTATAGAGAGTGACAATGCTGTTGATCGTTATACACCTAAACTTTTCTTTAAAAACATAGCATACATACTTGCATGCAGCGCAAGTAACAAAAATGCTTGACACATGTCCCTCTTAGTGACTCTGGTAGGGGATGATAGAGTTGGGGTCATTATCCCCAATTTACAGAAGAGGAAATTGGTTCAGGGAAGCTACCGGTCTGCCCAAAGTCAAACAGGTAATAAAATGCAATGCTGTCACAATGGCCTTGTCTAAGGCTCTCTCCCTTCTTACTGTGCAAAGAATATAGCTTTAGAATATTCTGCTCAAATTTTGCACATCAACAACACTGAACAGCAATCTCTTCTGCGACATTTAAGACACTCGAGTCACTTGAAAAAGGAGCACAGCTTGACCCTGCAAGTTCTGCAGCAGCCCCACAGCAGGTGCTTTTCTCTGCTGGACACTAAATGACACAGGTAATTATTGGGGGGGTAAACATTGGGGATACAGACACAAGATTAACCTTTATGATGTTTTAATTATTCATAATTCTCTACATTCTTTCAAAAACAATCTGCGATGGCTCTTAACTTTGACAATAATTCAATCAAAAGTAAGGGCTGTATTCATTGCTTCATTTTTTAAAATATTTACTCATAGATGCAGAGGAAAAGACTTGGAAGGTTATATCTCAAGTATAGATATACTGATTAGTAGTAGTATATTATGAATGCTAATGTGTTTTATCTTTTTTTACAATGAATATGTATAGCTTTGGAAATAAGAAAACAAACAATGATCTCAGTTATCTGTAGAATTTATAAACAGCTGAATTCATAGAAACAGGCCTGGTAGTTGCTAGAGATTGGCGGTGGGGAAAATGGGGCAATGCTGGTGGAAAGGAATAAATTTACAGTTGTAAAATTAATAAATTCTGAGGATCTAATATACAGCATGGCCATAAGTTCACAATACTGAATTATGTACTCGAAAGTTGCTAATAGAGTAAATCTTACATGTTCCCACTACAAGAAATAGTAGCAATATAAACATGTATCAAAGCATCATGTGTACACCTTAGACTTATACAATGTTACATGTCAATTATGTCCCAATAAAGCTGATGAGGGAGGGGGGGAGAAGAAGAAAACAAATAATAAAAATTATTTTTATTTTTAAAATATCTTCTTCATTCTGAAAAATGGGGAAAGGGGTTATCAGCACAGGGGATTGGGAGCCCTATCACTGTGAGCCAAGTCAATGCAAAATACAAACAGTACTCTAAGCCCCCAGACCAGAACCTTTGCCTTGCTTCTCCATCTGAGGCTCTCAGCCCCCAAGAATATAAAACAATATTCCAGGGCACCAATTTTACACAAAGATTTGGGGGAAAGTATACATCAAATTCAACTTATGAAACAAAATGAAAAAATTGTATAAATCCTTAAATCAATTTTCAAGCTTGCTGGCACCAATCTGATACCTTCACCCTCACCCTCACCACCCCCACCCCTACCCCTAGAAGCACTTGTCAGTCTTTATTTTTCTCAGAGACTCTTCTATGGAAAAGTTTGGGAAACCCTAAGGCAAATAGCACCATCTAATCCCCCTCTTTTTTTGAGAGAGAGAGAACAGCAACCTCATTAATAAAGTCATTTTACTGTTAGTCTTTTTTAAAAGTAAAAAAAAAAAATTTTTTTCAGCTACTAGATCTTTAAAAACTCTTTATAAAACAGGTGACAGCAAATGTATTGCCAGGGAAATCCAAAGCCACAGAGGCATCGTTCACCCTATCCCCCTTGCCAGAGTGTGATAACTGTCTGACCTGGTACCCTGGGTTCTGAGGACTACCTCTGGGCTGCTTCACATTTCTACAGGACAGCAGACTGCTCTGCACAAGGTGCTGATTCAGTCATTCCCCAAATGTTTATTGAGTGAAGCTTGAGAAAGGCCTCTTAGGGGACAGTGGGATCATTCACAAGCCAACGGTCAGGGCTAACGGATCTCAGATGTGGACAATCAATCTTTCATTACACCTCAAACCACCTCTAGGATACAGCAAACGGCCCCTGCTCCACCCACTCAGAGCAGCTGGGTGGGATCAGGCAGGGTTCTGGAACAGGACTGCTGCCAGCGAGAGGCTAAGGCAGACTCATCACCACCAGAAGGGCCAAAACTCCTGCACCATAAATGATTTAACACCTCTGAACAGTGTCTGGCACCTAGTGAGAACTCAACAGTCATTTTTGCTGTTACTATTCCAACTTGCCCTTACTCAAGGAGCATCAAAAAAGTGGAAAGAACACAGGTTTTAGATTCAGAGAGACTGGATATGAATCCTGGCTATGCCACTTACTTGCCATGTGACTAAGGGATGAGATCTTTCTGAGCCTCTATTTCAAAAAGCTTCATTTGGCTTTGTGAGAATTAAGGACACATTATATGCAAAGTGCCCAATAAGATAGTCATTGTTGCCACTGGTTTCTATCACCCTTTCCGCACCCCTCCTGATGGGTCCTGGGATCTGATTTCACCTGGAAACCACACTAAAGCAGAAGAACTACAGTTGCGAGGGATCCAAGAAAAGGGAAAGGGAGGGAATGCTAAAGAACTTCCACAGAAACCCAATCAAAGTCCCCAGTTCCTCTCAACCACCCTCCTCTGTCTGCTCCATTCAACTGACAGCTGGGGCCACTATTCCCTAGCTGGGAATGGCTGCCAAGAAGGGGTCAGGAAGCCAACAGCAGTTTGAATCCATTCCATCTTTCAGTGTTTGTCTGTCTGTCTGAAGCCCCACTGGGCTTCCTCTGCACACCCCTGCCAGGCTGTGAGGGTCAGGAGGCTGACAGTGTGATTCACAGTCTGTTCTTATCTAGGCTTCCATCTCAACCCAGAACCCAAAGCCCTGGAGCGAGGCTGCTGGTCACAAACCAACATTCAATGAAAATACTTTTTTTTTTTTTTACTAAAACAGAGGATTTATAAAGGAAGAAAAGAGAAGAGGGGGGAGGCACGGTGGGTGCAGATGGGGGGGCCCACTTCCTACATGCTGGTGGAGCCCCATGACTTAGCCGCTGAAACAGTTGGTTTTCAACTTTAAACGATGATAAATACCATTCCTGTCATTTGTATCTCACCGTGGGACAGGTCTGGGTTTAGGAAGAGAATTCCAAAACAACATTGCTTATTTTCCAAGTAGACATCATCAGCCTCCAAGTCCCCTTCCCAACACCCCACCTGTACGTAGATAGGTCCTAACGCCCTACCTTACTTCACCTGGGCAATCTGGGGGCAGTTACTCTGCAGCCGGTGCCGCCAGCAGCCAGCCCCGAAAAGCCCGGGACACACGACCGCCCAGCAGAACCCCCACCGACCCAGGCACCGCGGCTTCCTGGAGACTCGGCCCCCTGGGCGGCGCCGCTGGCTCTTAAGTAGGTGGGCAAGTGAGGAAGGAAGCCTACCGGCTGCCAAAACCCAGCTCACGTTTTAGAATTCAGAAGACAAAAAAGCATCGTCCAACACCAGCTCCCTCGTTGGACAGAGAAGGCAACAGACACACAGAGAGGAAGAAAAAGTTGCCCGAGGTAACACGGCGAGTGGGCAAAAAGTCGAGACTAGAGCCCGGCCGCCCCGGGAGTCGCAGGCGGGCCGGGAGCGCGTCTGGCCGCCTTCCGCACGCTCTTACCCGGGGACCCGAGCCATGCGGTGCACCCCGCAACCCCGGCGCGGCGCGCGACCTTCCTCCAGCCCGGCGCCGCAAGCCTCGTCGGCGCTGGCGGGGCGCTGGCGGCTCTGCCCACCTCGCTCGCCAACTCGGCCGCCCAGGTGCCGCCCGGCAGCTGTCAGCGCAGGGCTGCGTGTGCCGGCTCCTCCCGCGGGCGGCGGGCGCGGCGCTGGGGCTCCGGGGCGCGCGGGCCAATGGCGCTGCGCCTGCTCCCCGCCCCGCCACACCCTCGGCGCCCGCGGGCTCAGCCCCCTGCCTGCCCTCGCCCCCTTCGGTTTCCTCCCCCTCCTGGGCCCTCACGGTCCTCCTGTCCCGGCCTCCTCAAACGTACCTGGACCTAGAAACAACTTTTTTTTACTGTGCAAAAAGGGCAGCGCTGTTATTTTTGACCATTGGGCGTCAGGAGCCTTGGAGTCCGACCGCGTGGAGCGCGAGGAGCCGCTCCGCTCATTTGGCATCAGCCACCCAGCGGGGAAAGGGGAGCCGAGTGGTGTGGAGCCTCATGACCCGAGCAAGATGCTTTGACCTCTCCAGGCAGCAGTTTCCTCACGAGTAAAATCCCTCACAGGTGTTGAGAGGATTAACTGTGATGCTTTAAGTTTCTAATAAAATAACACCTGGATGTATGGTGAGCGCCAAGCTGTAGGGCCTGAGCCACCCAGTGGGTGTACAGTGAGGACCGGCACAATGCTGGAAAGTGCTGGCTGATGGGGAGACAGGCATGTCTATATACACAATATTGTATTATAGTCAGTTTTGAAAAGTTACTGCTGATGGGGCCAGACCAGGCAAACTTCTGGAATTGGTGAACTTTAAGGCTTTCCCCTTCATCATCTCCCCAATTAGTGCTGTCCATCCAACTGAGGGTGGCCCAGGTCTGCCTTGGGTTCTTCCAAAGATCTTCTCCCAGACTTACAAATGCCGAACCCCAAGGGTTTCATTCAGTGCTGGGTGCAGGGCTGTTAACCTGGCTTAGGAATCCTTGCACTGTGTCAAAGTGCATCTTGTCGCTTTCACCGAAACTTTGGGAGTCTGCTGTGTCCCTGAGCGGGTGAGCACTCAACGTGCAGAAGAGGATTAAGTCGCTTGCCTTGCCTTTGAAGAGACAAATTTGTAAATAATGTCAATTTGGGGTAATAACTGTTTAAAAACTACAAGTGTTTAATAGTCACACACCGGGACAGCAGGGCAATAAAAACTTAAATGTGTGACCAAGGAAAGTCTTGAAGAAGGGCTATAACTTGGTTCGGATGGAAGCAGGAGAGCATAGTGGGTGCAGAGAGGCAGGGAAGACATGGAGATGCCTATCATCTGTAGTGGCTGGTGCACAGGCGTGACAGAGATGAAGTTAAGCAGACAGATAGATACAGGTGGAGTAGAGTGCCTTCCTTACTGAGAGAAGCGGCTGAGGATGGCGGCTGCTGGTGAATGATTTTAAGCAGAGGAGTGGCATGACCTCATTTGCTTTGGTATCTCACTTTCAGTGTTGATTATACCTTCCTTGGTTATCTCCTCCGGTTCCTCTCCAGCCTGGAGGGCAGGTACTGGGTCTTGCTCACCTGTGTTTGCCTTGCATCACCTGGTCCCGGGCTTTGAAGGAACTTTATGCTTGCTACACACAGTGTCACTCCTCCCCAGGAAACAAACAGCAACTCCTACCTCGTGGGGGGGGTGTCGAAGGATCCTCACTTAGAGTTGTAGGGCAGGCAGGTGGGGGAGAAATTTTGAGACAGTGTCTTATTGGGGGCGCCCTCAACTAATCCAAAGAGGTTGTATGGCTCAGAGGTTAAAAGCTAAAGTTCTAATGTCAAATGGCCAAGGTTCAAATACTGGCCCTACCAATTTTGTATGTTGTTTTTAAATATGTTTTTATTGATCCCCCCCAACCCACCCCCCACCCCCGGAAAGGAGAGGGAGAGAGAAACATCATTGTGAGAGAGACATCTATTGGTTGCCTCCTGCACCCTGACTGAGGATTAAACTACATCCTGGGCATGTGCCTTGACCTGGAATGGAACCGGCAACCTTTCAGTGCCGGATGACATTCCACCAACTGAACCACACTGGCCAGGGCCCCACCACTTTCTAACAGGATTTTAGGCCAGTTACTTAACTTCTCTGCTGCAGTTTGCTTGTTTGTTACAGAGAGATGATAATGCTCCCCTCTAAACCTGCTGTGAAAGTTAAAAAGACAGTGTGCATGTGTTTAGCAAAGTGCCTTGTACATAAGAGTACCAAATAAATCTTAGTTAACATGATTGCAGCAAGTCAGCAGTGGCTTGTTCCTCTTCACCTACAGCAGATTGCCACTTTTCAACACGATTACCACTTTTCAACATGGTTTGCATACAAGTGACACTTAAATTTCACAGAATTCTTGGTTCATATCAAAGAGAAACACAAGGGGGTGGGGATAGTGGGGTGCAGTTATTAAATGTACAGACTATGGTGCATGTCGCAACTCCACCAGAAAACTAGATTGTGTCTCTGGACAAGTCACTTACCCTCTTTAAGCCTCTGTACCTCTTCTATAAAACAGAAATAGTGACATTACCTGCCCCATGTAAGGGAGATGCCATAATACACATAGCACCTTGCCTGGCCCAAGGTAAGATCTCAATAAATAATAGTATGACCACTGTTATGAGAGGTCTTATATTTTTCAGAAAGAGAAGAGTGATCTAACAGTAGTGCATTGGAAGGGGGAAGTGTAATCCTGGGGAAAAAAACTAAACCTAAATGAAAAGGTTAGTGCTGGATCTGCGAAAACTAAGTGAGACAGGAGAAGCAAGCATAGAAACCTGCACGGGGAGCATGGGCCTGAAGGACGTTTCCAGTTGGAAGTTAGTTACTAAAATATGGAACCCCTGTCTGGACATAGATAAAATTCTTGCAACTCTATGGACCTGAAATGAAATGGAGAGCTGTTTGCAGGGCTGGGTATGACTGCTCTCTCAGCTGTCCTCTTGGAAGGAGGACATGCCATAAGCCTGGTGCTTTCAAATGAGAATCTGGGATTTCACCTCTAATACCACCCAGCTGTGACTTTGTAGCATCACAGGCATGTGTCCACGTTGTTTACTTTTATGAGCTAATTGGTAGTAAATATTTATTTGTGCAATAGGCAAAGTGTGGTTCCTTCTGGCTAAAAATATCCTCCTCCTGATGTCCCACCTAAGGAATCCTTCTCATGCATCAAGGCCTGGGATAAACGTCCCAAGATTCTGACCTCCTATGTTGAATAACTCAATCCTTCAGACCTCTCCAACTCCCATCGTGTATTCCTCAAGCCCTTTCTTGGCATTGGTTTCATTCTGTCTTTATGGTTTGGATATATAGGATATACCACTCTCCACCAGTTTTAAAACTCACCCATTTCAGGAACTCCTTTTCTCTTTGTATTTCTTCTCACCACCTCCATTCCTCCCCCAGCCCCATCTCTACCCCAAATGATGTATGCTTCAGAGGCACTCAATAACTGCTTATTAAATTGCATTGGCAGGCAGGCCTCACATAGTAGACATGTTACAGAAGGTACCTCTCTTGCTGCCATGAAAAAGTAAAATAGAAAAAAAAGATAAACTTCCTTGTGAAGACATCACTTTGTCTTGAAGCTACGTGGATTTATAACTCTTTACCCACCAAAAATTGAAGACATTGCTGAAATGCTGTACAATTACATGTAGTGTGGTAATGAGGTTAGATGACTTATACCAGCGGGTATCAAATGTACAGTATTTAGAACACAATTCAGTCATGGTACTGAGTCACCAAAGCAGGAGCTTGGTTTTCTAAGTAATTTGCAAATACTGAACATCTTTTTAACTTTTGGAAGTACAAAACCTTGGCCTTGAATCAAACTGTGTTAGCAATCGCTCCATAGTCTTTAATAATGCCTTGCATTTCTCTGGGGCTTTGTATTTTTCAAAGCTCTTTACTTTGATTATCTTGTTTGATCTTCACAGCAACCATATGAGGTAGGAAGGGCAGCTATTAGTATCTGCATTTTACAGATGAAGACAGGAGGAACTTGAAAGGATCCGGCCCTAAACCCAGTCCAAATGGCAAACTAGCGGCAAAGTTGAAGTTGGAACCCAAGTATCTACTATATGAGAAATATTTCTGATATGAAGATCACAGCATCATTATTTATAACCTTTATGAACAAAAATATAAATTAAGGTATAGCTTAATTTATATTTACATGTATATATTTTCATACAGAGTTCCTTTCAAAAAGTAAGGAAAAACCTTGGTGGTGATCATCTTCCTCAGATACGTGGGTATAATAATCATAATCTATTATTTCAGTGCCTTTCATCTAGGCATTATCAACATGCATGCCAACATTAATTGTCCAGTTAAAAATTTTCCAGGTTTATTCTATCAGTGTTTTAGAACAAATTTTTCTTATTTTAATGTTTAAAGAAAGAACAAATGCTACTTCAAAAAAATAGAAGACCTCCATTTATAGACGATACCTAGAACAGTCAAATGCAAAGAGACAGAAAGTACAACAGTGTCTACCAGGGGCTGGGGGAGTGGACACTGGGGAGCTGTTGGGTAGAGTTTCCTTGTGGGATTTGGAAAAAGTTCAGAGATGGACGGTGGTGATGGTTGCAGAACAATATGAATGTACTAAATGCCACAACACTGTACATTTAAAAAGGATTAAAATGCTTTGTATATTTCACTACAATAGAAAAGTAGAATACCATCTTGTTTTATTAATATGAGATTCCCTCTAGTAGAAGAAGGCTAGTTATAATGTATCTCATAATGTTTTTCATTTGTTTTGTTTTGTTTTAATTCAACTTACCTAAGTACCTTTATACTTGCTGTGGAAAAGAAATAGTGATCTATAGGGAGCCCTACTAATCTTCTACTAAAAACCCAAAATGGAGTTGAGGTTTGTGTGATAAGATACGAGTAGATTATTATAGCTACTATTAATCGAGTGCTTCCTACCTGCCAGGTATTGATTAAATGCTTTTTACCAATTATTTCACGCAATCGTCTGAGCAGCTCTAAGTGGTAACAGATGATAAACTGAGTTATATGAAGGTTGAGTTATTTGCCCAGAGCTACACAGCCAAACATCTTCCCAGATGGTTATCGAAACTCTGGACTAACTTTTCTGGGAGGTAGTAGATTCTCCCTTGAAGTTTCAATGGTCCGGCTTATGCCTTGCATTTCTCTGGGTAGGGTAACTTCCTCCAGTATTCCTTAGGACATTTCCTGTCTGCTGTGAGTACTGTCGTCTTCTCTTCCACAGAATCACTCTGTCCCGTGTGAATAGGCCTGTGCTGACCAAAATGATAGCCACTAGCCACAGGTGGCTATTGAGCACTAGAAATGTGACAAGTCTGGATTGAGATGTCCACTAAGTGTGAAACACTCACCACAAAAAAAAAAAGTAGAATAGCTCATCAATAATTTTATATTGACTACATGTTGAAAAAATAATAGTTTGGACATACTGAATTAAATAAAATATAACATCAAAATTAATTTTTATCTGTTTCTTTTTATTTTTTTGTGAGTGACTACTAGAAAATTTTAAATTAAATACGTGGCTCATATCTCTATTGGACAACACTGCTCAAGGCTGTCTGAGCCACTTTCTCTACCTCAGTTTTCCCCCTTGGGAGGAGGGGAGAACCCTGTTTCCTGATGACTCAGTTGGAAGGTCTCCCTTCACCTCCTTCCTACCATTGTGCCATGTCCAGAGAGGGCCTTTTGAGTTATTACATACAGGGCAAGAGAAACATATTGATGTATGTAACTTACCGTTGTATTTATTACTCTGCTTTAGAATTCAAAACACAATAATTACAAAATGTTGTCATTACTACCAACTTGTTTTTATCCCCTATTCTTTTTCCAGTACAGAGGGATCTTGATTAACCATACATTTCAAGAATGTAATGCATGGTGAAAATGAAACATATCTTGTTCCATCCCTTGTTTATTCAGTTACTCATTCATTCATTCGTGTATTCGTTTCATGTTACAAATATTTATTGAGTGACCATTATGTACATATGACTATGAGGAATTCAAAGATGAACCAGGTTAGTGCCTACTACTGACTCTCTTTCAAAAATATATAGGGTGTCCCAAAAAATCTACAGGGTGTCTGTAGATTCTATTACACTTTTAAAATGGAATGTATTTTAATAAATCCTGGCTTTATAATTGTTCAAAGTTGAGTATACATTTTTGGGGACATCCTATATTCGTTTATTTCCTTGCTTTCTACACTGAACATCACAGTTAGCATATCATGAAAAAGCCCTAGACCAGGGTCATAAAATCTAGTCCTGGTTTTATGAGTTATATAAAAGAAGCAGGTCTCTTCAAATCCAAATCTCAGGTTTTTCACCTATAAAATTGGAAAGGATAAAAATATTCACTTCGTCTATTGTGAAAATAAAATAAGATAATGGAAATGGTCATCTACACAATACTATTTATGACATATTAAAAGGCACTGCATTAGAAGCCAGACGATCTGGCTTCCCTTCTGTGTGGCTTTCACCTCTCAGGCCTCAGTGCCCTTGCCTCTAAAATTAAGGTTAGGCTGCATGGATTCCAAAATATTTTCCAGCTCAAAATCCCAGATTTTAAGAGTTGATGGTTTTAAAGTAATCAGTTTTTGAATATCAGCATTTAAGTTTACCAGAGTCATAATTATCAGGGCAATTCGTCAGCCACGGATCTTATAAGATTTAAATGTATGAAATATGAGAGTGTCCCTGAAAATTGTGCTTATTCGTTTGCAGAAAAATCTCTGCCTCCACTTTTTTTACAGTGTTTTGTCCTCTGCAACTGTTTCAGCTCTCCATTGCTGTGTAGAAAATCTCTCCAAAACATAATGGTTACAACGACTTAGTATTTCTCACGATTCTGTGGGTTGAGCTGTTCTTATACCGCTCACTCCCTGCTTGGGTTTCTCATGCTGCTGCATTCGGCTGAGAACTCAGCTGAGGCTGGAACATCCAAGAAAGCCTTTCATCCTCCAGGTCTGCTCTCCATACAGCTCCTCTTAGTTGAGTAATCTAAGCCCCAGCTTCCTACCTGGTAGTTGAAGTGCAAGCACTGCAAGAGACGAAACCCAATGTGCCAGTACTTCTGTCATGCCTGCTAATGTTCTCCGGCCAAAGCCAGTTTTGTGGTCAAATTCAGAGTCAACGTGGGGAAGCCCAAATCTCTGGAGGCATGTTTCATCGAGGACCACCAATGTCATAGTCAACCACCACAACTTCCATTCAACTGAGTTGTAGCTGAGACCGTGTCCCCTTCTCTCATGCTTCTGCGTAAACCATTCCACTCTCCACTCTGTGCCTCGGCGTGCTTCTGTTTCTGCATATGTCACACTCCACTTGAATCATCAGTTAATATTTTGATCTTCCCTCACCAAAATGAGAGGTTTTTGAATAAGAGAAGAGGTAGTCTCTCATTCCTCTCTGAATGTTGAGCATTTATTACAGTGACTCCACAGAGGAGACCATTAATAACATTGAACCACATAGAGCTGAAATCTTTAAAACGTCACCAAATAAAATGTCACAGAGGGTAGAACATCCCATTTCAGAGTGTACCAGGGCAAAGATTCCCAACCTAGGTTCTTTATTTTCACTAATCTCTCTCTCAAATTTATCACTTCCTTCCATTTTAAATGTAACCACAGTAGTAAAATCAGGAGGTGTGTGAGTTTATCACCAACAGAAACCAGATTTTCCATATCACATTACAGTTGGCTTGTTGCAAATATTGTAAATATTATGATTTAGAAAATAATTTTAAAACAACTTGAACCATCCATTTTAATACAGTTGCTTTTCTTTGTAGTCCTAGGTGTCTTCTTTTATTTCATTTAGAAATATTATTCTGAGGAGTACATGGGCTTCACCACACTGCCCAGGCTGCCCATGGCACAGAAGACTTGAAGAACTCCCAACTAGAATGAGCTCCTGACTCGGGAGACATTTCACACCATCGGGAAGACCTGCCCCCACCCCAGAAGAGCAGCAAGGTTAGAAAAGCAAATTCTCGGGCTCTACCACAAACCTTCTAAATCAGCAACTCTGTGGGTAGGGCCTTGCAATGTGTGTTTCTACAAGCTTTCCAGGTGATACTGATGCATAGTAGAGTCTGAGAACCACTGAACTAGGGAAAACAGTAGTGAGTTAAAACTGAGGCCCCTTTGTATACATATGTGTAATAAGTATACATATGTGTAATAAGTATGTGTACTACAGAATTATTAAGGGGAGCTGAGGACCCTTTAATCCAGTGGTTCTCAACCTTCCTAATGCCGTGACCCTTTAATACAGTTCCTCATGTTGTGGTGACCCCCAACCATAAAATTATTTTCATTGCTACTTCATAACTGTAATTTTGCTAGTGTTATATCTTAGGCAACCCCTGTGAAAGGGTCATTCGACCCCCAAAGGGGTCACGACCCACAGGTTGAAAGCCGCTACGATCAGTAATGTGGATAATATCTTCCTTTCCTCAACACTGAGAAAAGTACTGTAGGAAAATGTTCACTATCTTAATTTGAGTGATTATAATGCAGATATATGCACATATAAAAAGACTTCAGGCCCTGGCCGGTTTGGCTCTACCCTTATCATTAGTGCACTTTACTGTGTGTATGCTATATGTCAATTCAAAAAGTAAGTATACATATGTGTAATACAGAATCACTGCCTTTCAGGGACTTTCCATTCAATTTAGAAGTCTATTTTTTCAAGCAGTTGTTGAGTGCCAGACAGTGTACTGGATCATTAGTGAATAAGCCAGGCAGGAAATCTATGCTCATGAAGAATACATTCCAGGAGGGCAGTCAAAAAACAAACAACAATCAGGAAATAGTGATTACAGTCCATCATAATTATGAATCATATGTACCACTGAATTATTGTATTTCATTGATTCTAAGATGTCCTCTTTTACAGTCTAAGGATGTGTCCTACATTCTATGCTTCCCAGTTCAATTAGAAGGGTTCTTCTAGTGGTACATAAAATAATGGTGCATCTTCAGTTGATGGCATCTTAGATTTTGTGAAGTGTGATAAATTCTAAACTATTAAGTATTACAGGAGTTCAGGGATATGTAGGTCTACACGCATTCCAGGAGTCAGAAAGGGCTTCAAGAACAAGGGGAGACTAGAGCCAGGTTAAAGAAAGAGCAGGATATTAAAGAGGGGAAGGACAGGGTCAATTGGAGATGAAGCACTGAAGGGGGAAGGCAAAACGATGATTGAGAGGCATAGGTCTAGAGGAGTGTCAGGAAGCAAAGAAAGCTGAATAGCTAATAACTTAAAATCAGGTTATAAAGACCTAGAAAGTGGAGCAAATGGTGCAGTTAAAAATAAGGAGATACTGAAGATTTCTGAGCAGAAGAATAAAAGGTTAGGTCCAACTTTGGTGTGTGGAATAAACTCAGCAATAGGGGCCAGATATGTATGTCTGTTTTCAATTTTTGGTCACCTCTGTTTGAGTTTAAAGGAAGGAGACACACTGCATCAGTAGTCAAGAAAGTTATGAGCTCACAGCAAATACAAGAGTACTGTATACACATGAGATGTGGTAGAGATGAAGGGGCCAACGCCCAACCCCTCCTGCAGACCCAGTGGGAGAACACACCCACTGGATGTTACTGCTCCCCAGCAGCCAGGACTGAATGACTGCACTAGACTACTGTTGAAAATGGAATCAGCCCTGCCAACCCTGGGCTGCTGACCACCATCCCTGCCCCGCTTAGGCCTCATAGGGATCCCTAGATGCTCAAATACTTGTTGACCAGCCTTTCTTTCTGGTTTATCTCTTCCCACCCCCCCACCCCCCATCCCCTCTTCTGAGGGATGTCAGTCTGTGCCCTACTTCCATGTGTCTGGGTCTACTGTATTCCTCAGACTGTTATGTTCATTATATTCCGTATATAAGTGAGATCATGTGGTATTTGTCTTTTTCTGCTTGGCTTCTTTCATTTACAGCCTTTCTTTCTGAAGAGGTCTCATAGTCATCCCAAATTCATTCATTCAGTCCTCACCACACCCATGTAGGGGAGGTGTTACCATCCCCATTTTACAGGTAAGGAGACTAAGGATCAGACAAGGGAAGCAATTTACCCAAGGTCACAAAGCTAGTAAGTAGCAGAACTGGGATTCACATCTCTTCCATCTCATATCCTAGTCAGTGTTTTTAACCAGTACTCTGGGAATCTCAGCCCTAACCAGGCTGTCAGAGCAATGGTTTCCGACTCCTAGTTATGGAATCTAGAATTAATATTAACACAGCCTGGGTTTCGTTTGCACTCATGTGCCCATCAAATGTCAGCCTTGCCCCTAGCCCATCATACTTGCCTTTCACAAGATTGGATCTTACCTTAACTTTTTGCTTTGCACTTTAGTTACTCTACCAGACAGAGAGCTAACCCTGAGTCCCTGACCCCTTGACCTTTTCCTGCCAATCTCCTCCTCCCTATCATGGTCTTCCCAAATAAACCCTTGCTTGGCTAAATCTGAGCACCCACTGTCTGGAAACTGCTATGCTAAGTCCCAATCCATGACATCTATTTTCCCTGTTGGGTCAGGGGTGTGAAGGCTCCAAGTTAGAAGCTAGATCTGGGCTCAGATCAAGGCAGAGTTGGTCAATAGCTGTAGAATGTAAGAAGGGATCCCAAGCACATGTTGCCTGCTGATATTCACCAACAATAAAATTAGAAATTTGAATAGGATATTAGCTATCAGATACTTCCTATATTAAGATCATTTAAAATTTTCTAAAACAAAAAATAGCATGTGGATTCAAGAAAAGGTGAAAATACACTTGAATTAGTTAGGCTTTAGAATGTCTAAAATGAAATAATTTATTTTTCCTTTTTCTAAAAATTTCAAAACTTATTTTGTGGTCAATACTATGTATAACACCACGCATTTGCCACTGATTTCAAAGAATTTGCAACAAAGAATGACTGAAAATTGCCAAAATTATACAGTCAACATTGTAGATTAAAAAAATTTAGAGTTTGACCACAAAATTTCCTAGACTTGAGTAGATTCCCAAAAGGAAGATATTCATGCAAAGCTTTGATATTTCACTTTGGATTACTTCTTAGGGCACTAGAGCAAATAACACTCAAAAGTTTTCAAGATGCACGTAAAGTCCACATACACTCCAAATCATCTATGTGTTGACTACAGGATGCTGTGGTTAGTCTGGCTGAAGCTCCATCAGCCACCTTCATGTTCAGAATAAACAAATAACTATACTGGGACTTGCAAATAAACCATTGCAAACCCTGAGGGGGCTTTAACTTTGAATTAAAGGAAACCACAAGCCAGCCAACTATTGACTATAAACATGTTTACATTTTGTCTGATTGGGGGTGCAGAAGGAGTTTGAATGACCTACAGAGCTGTTGCCCATGGTGTGGTTAACATAGCTAGAGTGTCCAGGGGAAGAGGACAGGGGCAAATGCGATCAGAGGACCCAACTACAAGCAGCCAGAGGCTCAGAAGGTCCAAGGCAAACTTGGGCTTGGATTGTACAGGTATTACCATCTGTTGGGCATGTGAGGGGAGGGAAGGGTCCCTTAAACAAGTAACAGGTGTCACTCAAAGTGACTAGGGTCTATAGCAGATTGCCTCAAGTCTGCTTTATGATCATTAAGAGTGGCAGTCTGAGTGTAGGGAATGATTTATAGAATTTTGCTGAAGATTTCTCACTAAAAGTCATACTAAATGTCTTGGGGTAGAATGAGTTGCCTTGAGTAACAGAGAAAACACTACAACTGTCATTGAGAACTGGCAATGATATATTTCAGTTCCTAACTCTTGCTAAATTCTGCCATTCTAATGAAATAATTTCTTTCCTTTTTTTTTTTTTTTTGATTGAGAGTAGTTGAGGCAGTAGCAAATATTCCCCTTGCCCATCGCTGGGTAATTAAATGGGAATAAATGAACCAATAGGAAGTCAGCCCCTTGCTTACTAGAGAAGTGTGCCCTACTAAGAGGGCCAAGGTGGGGAGGACTAGATAAGTCAAAGCCAGGCCCACAGGCCAGGGTTCCTGTGGTCCATGTGCAGATGACACCCCCAGACTCTATCCCACTCCAGCTCTCCCAGAGCCTTGGCTATATCCATCCCCAGGGAAAGGATGCCTGGACCATTAGCTATACTGTCCTGAGTTCAGAGGTCAGAGGATGAAGTTTGTATAAATTAGAGCCACTTCCTTCCTTGTTCAGCATGCCTATTGTGTAGTTATTTCGTTTTTGAAGTGCTTGATGCTGAGTGTGAAATGCCAAAGAACCATGCAAGTGAATTGTCCAGGAAAAGGAATATTCCTCTGGCTGGTTCCTAGGTACTATTCTGCAACAGAGAGCAATGCTTTGCGTTTCCAGGCAATTAGACTTTCTATAGCTAGTCTGGGTGTTGGTGGGGGTGGAAGTGAGGGGGAAAGACCTGGGTGCATGATCTCCAGCCAAGTTTCTGGCATTTGGAGCAGAGCTCAAAGTCTGACACTTAAATGTTAGGCAAGGAAACTGGGCAACACAAGAAGATTAAGGATAGGTGCCTGAGATATCCTAGAAAGCATGAAGGCTCAGAGCCAGAGAGATGGGAACTGGAATTCAGGTTGTCATTCCCCAACAGTGTAACCTCTGACAAGTGTCTTAACTTCTCTAAGGCTCTGTGTTCTCATATATAAAACAAGGATAATATGAGATGACATCAGAGGACCTGGAGAGTATTATGCTAAGCGAAACAAGCCAAGCAGAGTAAGACAAATATCACATGATTCCACTTATTTGTGGAATATAATGAATTAAACAAACTGATGAACAAAATTAACCCAGAGACATAGAGGTGGGGTACAGACTGACAAGCCTCAGAAGAGGGGGGGTTGGGAGGACAGAAAAACCACAGAATTTACATGCATGTATGCATGACCAATGAACATAGACAACAAAGCTGAGGATGGGGCAGGGGAGAAGGGGAGAAGGGCGTCAATGGGGGGAGAAATGAGAAACATCTGTAACAAAAACAAATTAATAAAAAAATAAAAATAAAACAGGGATAAAAATAATCTCATAAGGGAATTGTGAGAATTAAGCTATATAAAGTATATAGGCTCAAAATAAACACTTTAATTCTACTAGACTATAAGTTCCTTCAAAGCAAAGAATGGATCTTAGCAACATAGCAATGGCCACATAGAAAAATGTTCAATGAATTAAGAAAGAAAAAAAAAACCCAACCTATTCCAGATGTATCCCCAAGTGAAGCTGAGGTTGCTTCTCTATACATTCTCATTCTTACTCCTCAAACTGAAGTTCATGAACCACAGATATCACTCGGGAACTTCTTAGAAACACAGACGTCTGATCCTACCCCAGACATAATGAATCAGAATATCCATTTTGGCCTGATCCCCAGAGAGTTTGTTTGCACATTAAACTGTGAGAAGCACTGCTTACTCAAGATTGACTGGAGGAATGAGGATGGCATCTCATGGCTCCAGCTGGGAGGGGCTGGGGAAGACAGGAGCTGTCAGGTAGGGTCCAAACTGACCCTTTGATTTCAACCCCTGTGTGCTGGGGCAGACGACCAGGCTGCTCTGCATCACAGGAAGCAGAACTTCATTGGGCTGGCAGGGGCACTCTGCAGAATGCATGGGTGTGTGAACAAGACGAGCTTCGGAGCCTCAGCCTGGGCTCGAAGGCAATGTCCAGAGGTAAAGGAGGCCAGAAGTCAAGCCCAGGAAACCCAGGTGAGAGAGAAGCTAAAGTAGGTTATGCTGGTCTAGAGGGCCAGAGCCTAGAGAACAGGAGGCTGGGAGAAACAGAATGCAGAGGATTCTACCAATACTTACGGAGGTGTTATGGGTAAGACAGAGAGCGAGTTCTCTAATTTGGAGAGGTTGCTTGCTCCTTGAGCTGGTTTCACCCCTGCAGCATGTCGGTGGGTCTGTCTTTAGAGTCGTGTCTGTGCTCAGAGGGGAACTCAGGCTTATGATGCACTTACTCCTTCTGAAAGCAGGTACGAGGCTTGCTGGAAGGTTCCTCTGTCCTGCTGACATAAAAAGACAACTCTCAAGGTCAAAATGTGAAAATTTCAGGGACTATTTTTGAAAGTTCTGTGAACAATTGGACAGAAAGTCACAGAATCCTGTGTATGTTCAGAGACCAATGAGCTGCTCCCTAGGAGACAGTAAGCTGATCCCCCAGTAACTCGGACAGCATCATTTCAGGGGGAGCAGCGCAGAATCCTGTTATCTGAGGATGTCAGAGCTGGTAGTCTTCAATCGTTTTTTTAATCCATGAGTCCCTGTCTTCCAACACTATCCTACCCGTAGCCCCCATGTTTGACATGGATGTGAGCAAAGCTGCTCTTACTGAAACAGAAGCTGGAGCCCTGAGGTGTTCTCTTCCACCCCTCCCCCACCGACGCCCTGTGAGCCCCTTGGTGGAAGCCCCTGGGCTCCATGGGCCAGTGTGAGAAGTGCTGCTCAGCACCAGTCTTCTCAGACAAATGATGAACAGGAGGCCCATGCCGACAAGGTCTCCCATGACCTGGCACCAGCTCACCTCGCTACCCATGTGACTCCCTATATGCTGGCCCTGTGGACTTTTTTCAGTCCTCAGAACATGCCATGTCTCTCTGCTGGGCCTTTCTATGTGCTAGTCCTTCTATTTGAAATGGTCCCTGCTTCCCTCCACACCTCCTTGTCCTCCCACCCCACTCCTGCCTGCCTGACTCCTTTGGAAGCTGTGCATCTCAGAGGAGGCCGTCTGTTCTGCTCACTGTCCCAGCAGGGCCTGGTCAGTGGTGAGTGAATGAGCACCTTAAAGGGGGCTGTTCCAGGGCTGCCTAGCCAGCTCCGAGGCTCGGGAATGCGGACAGCCTTTCCACCCAAACTCAGGGTGGTCATGGGCAAAACCTTGTCTAGTCTGTGTTGATTCCTTCCCAGAGAGTCCTGATTGGTGGATGACAGTGTTAGGCTGAAGATCCAGGTAATGGGTACAATGCGTTTAGGAAATGCAAAGTGAGACAGGCTTAGAAAACATCGGTAGGTCCATGTGACGGCTGCCTTCAAAGTGGCCACAGAGAACTATTGGCAGTATCTGTTTCTGATGAGGACAGTTTTCAGACATCATCCTGACCTTCCGCCACCCTTAAATCTATCTTATAACACCAGTAACCGTATTTGACATTCCTAGATAATCTTCCCAAAGTGCCACAAGGAGTTATTCACAACTTCCCTAGTGACAAAATACAGCCATAAATAGTGTCTGGTGTTTTTCAGGCATCTCTATAGTGGATGAATGAATCTCTCCAAGAGCACCCATCTGACAGAGAAAAAAAGCTAAATAAATATGAATTAATGTTGCACTAAAATTTTTCTCAGCATGCTGTAGCTACGAATGCTAAATCAACATATTCCGAAATTATTTCTCCCTATTAGTATGTGGGCAGCAAATTGTTAGAGAAAACTAATTATCTCTTTAGATAGCATTACCCCAAACATTACTTTTACAAGCTTTGTAGAATGATTCAACAGGTTAACTCAAGTCTCTGCTTAAGCATCATTTTATTTAAAGTGACACTTCCAGGTAAACAGGTTTTTAATTAAAAAAGAAAATTATATTTGCATCTCTCGAAGATAAAGGAGAAACCACAAACTATTTTAACTATCTACATTCTCTGTCTATTTCTACTTATCTTTGGCACCAGTTAAAAAGCAAAACTACCTGAAAGGATAATTCCTCCCATAATAATCTCTTCCAATTACCTAGCACGTAACCTCTTATAAAGTATGTTCACATACATGATTTCATTTGACCCTCTCCAGAGCCCTGTGAGGCAGGTATAACAAGAATCAGAGTTAATTTCATTTTATAAACAAGATGTGGAGGCCGTGGAAGCTACATGACTTGCTCATGGTTCCCCTGCTAGGGGAGGCTCAGCCAGACCTTGAATCCAAGGTCCGTGATCCCAGGTCTATCTCAGAGTTAGCACCATCAGGTAAACTATGGTTAGGTTGGCCTGATGTCAAGGTACCCTGAGGTACCTTGAATGTTTTCAAAGGTTTGCAGTGGTTCTCAAGCTACACTGCTTAGAACCCTAAGGGTCCATAGTGGCGCTTAGGAAGCACCGCAGGGTAGGTGAGAAGACCGGGCGGGGGGGGGGGTTTGGGGGGGGTACTTACTGGGCTGCTATCCCAGTCAGAGAGCTCTGTTTTCATGTCTCATATGTTGGTGTTTCTAGTAAAATTTCTTTGGCAGAAAGTATTCCAATGCTTTGAAAAATAAGTTTGAAACCAGTACACTAGTTCAAACTTCCATGTTACAGATAGGAAAAGACCCATAAGGATCCCATAATTTGTTCCATATCCAACTAAGACTAGAAACCAGACAGGTCTCTCTATCCCCCCTCCATTAACTTGTGATTGGGATAAAAGTTAAGTTTCTCAGTACAGTGTTGTTTCTGTATCCATAGTTCTCAACTTTAGTGTGTAGCAGGATCACCTGGAGGGCTTGTCACAGACTTCTGGGTCCCACTTCCCGAGGTCTGATTCAGTAGGGCTGAGTGGGGCTGAGAAATTTCCAGGTGATGCTGAGGCTGCTGAACCACTTGTCTACAGGATACAAACAACTGAAGAGTCAACTGAATTGAACAGCTAATTGTGCATTTCATCGATTTTATTTCCTTCTGGGAAAATGGTAAAGGGAAATTCCTCTTTCAGAATTTATAGCCCCATCGCTGGAACCATGCCAGCACACATGCCTCAACACCTAGCACTGATGTCCTATCAATCCAAGATCCTAAACGCTCAGGTAGCAGGTGACAGTGGTGTCCCAGCCCATGCCCCCTCAGCCAACCTCTGAGTTTATCTGCACCTGCAACGGGCAGTTTCCATGCACACTGCCAGTTCCTAGTCCTTTGGTGTCTCTGAGGACATTCTTTAACCAACAAAGCTGGCTCAGCCCTCAAGTGGTGTGTGTGTGTGTCTGTGTGTGTGTGTATGTGTGTGTGTGGTTTTGTGTGTGTGTGAATAATTAATGCCCCACTTTGTGTATGTGTGTGTGTGTGTGTGTGTGTGTGTGTGTGTGTGTAAATAAAGCCCCTACTTTAACAATGAGGACATAAATCTGCAGATAAATATACCAGCATCCCTATCCTTCAGTGGGATAATTTTGAAGCTTTTCAAATGACTCCTCAGAGGGCCCCTACTGAGACTGTGCTCCAGTTTCCCGTAGCAGTAACTCACTCATTAATGCACCCTTTATGGGCATGTCTCTCTTTCCTGTCCACTTCCTCATCTTCCTCATTTGTGCTTCCTAGGATCATTTCCTAAATAAACTACCTGCATCCCTACATCTTGTCTCAGGGTCTGCTTTTGGGGGAACACAAACTAAGACACTATCTCAAAGTTCTTCACCAAGTTCACAGAAGCATCACCTTCCAGCTCTTGTTCACCTTTCAGTTCTATGCCCTGGAGTTTGATTCACCGGTGTTTGGACTGGCTAACCCAAGGCAGGGAGTACTCAGTGGGTGTTAATATATAAATAGTACAATAGATTGTTGCTGTGTTAACAGAAATACAGGCTGTTGAATCATGCAGATCCACACGATTTATTAACTGTATACTCAAGTAGTCACTCTTCAGAAAGAGGCCCAAGTTCATGAGTCAGATCTGTGAAGGATGCCAGCTTGAAAAAAAAACAAACAAAAAACTGGCCTTATGCATATTTTTTAGGGCATCACTATAAAAAGCATCTGTCAATTCTGGAATAGAGATAAGTTTCCTTTTGTCCTGTTAAAGCGACATTAACCTTCAGCAAATATTGACATTTGAGGAGTGGCATTTCAGCAGTGAGGGCACATTTGTCAAACTGCAGCGCACATCGCAATGAAAAGAGAAAAAACTGTGTGAGAAACAAATAGTTCTCAAATGGAAGTCAAATAATAGACGGATGCTTTTCATTAATTTCATTAAAAATTAAATCAATCAAACTTCATCCTTAATAGTAGAGCTATTTCATGTATTTCATTCCACTCATTGTTCGTGGATTAATTTTTTTCTTTATTTTTTTAAAAAAACAGTTTTATTGAGGGATAATTGACATATAATAAACTGCACATATTTCAAGTGCACAACTTAATAAATTTTGACATATGAATACACCCATGAAACCATAGTGCTGGTTTATTTTTAAAAGCAAAATGATTGAGTTTTCGGTCTGTATCATTTTAATATCCAGTTTCAGGAATGATCCATTAATAATATTTATGCTGTGATTCACTATGGGCTAAAAGCTCTTTACATTACTCCCTATTTGAAATGGCTATATGAGTGTGCTCAAGATAATTGGTTGGCCCAGTTCCTTGGAACTTATGAGGCATGTCTGGCAAATAATAGTAAAAGCCACCACTTACTGAGTATCTATCATAGCCAAGGTCCAATTTGTAGTTCTTTCGTTGTATCATCTGTAACTCTCACAACAACCCTATGAGGTACGCATTGTTAATCCTATTTCATGGGTGAGCAACTGCAACTTCGAGACATTAAATGACACAGTGACACGTACATGACTCGAACATGACAGAGCTGGTGACTAGATTCATTCCATAATGGTAATATTTCCCAAAGTGTTAATTTATTCATTTGTTAATTTATTCAACCAATATACACCAGGCCCAGGTTAGATGTTAGACATAAAGCAACAAAGGTGACATGGTTCCAACATCATTAAGTTTATAGCCATCATGAAGTGCACGGTGACACAAGTAACTGATGTCAACTGTTGTGAATGCATCAGGAGAAGTACAAGGCACTGGAAGAGCATGCATTTGGGGACCTGATCTGGTTCCAGGACAGTCAGCTACAGGAGGCATCCATGAGGAAGCAATAGTGAGCTGAGAACTGACAAATAAGTGGGCCAATAGTTTTCAAGAGGAGGAAGAGACATGATCAGATTTGCAAGACTAATTATGGGAAAGTCACTTATATAGTAGGGGACAGTGAAGGGAGGGGTGGTGTTCCCTGAGAATTATGAACTATGAGTTCAACCCTCAAGCAGGTTTGGAACCAGAATCCACATGCTTATGTAGCACAAGAACATCTCACACCTAAATATCATTCAAAGTGGTGCTGAGTTGGTTAATGGTCTCAGACATTTAGTTAGTAAAAGCAAACTTCCTGGCAAAAATTCTTTAAGCCAAATTTCAAAAAGTTCTCACATATAAAGTTTCAATAAACATGAACTCACAATATAAAACCCAGGACACAAGCTAACATGAGCAAGCATTAGCCAAAACAGTAAAATATAGAATCAGAACTACAAAGACTACAGATATTAGAATTATCAGATTATCAGAATATAAAATAAGTCTGATATGTTTAAAGAAATAAGAATATCAAATGTATGATTAAGGGACAAGATATTTTTTAATTGATTGGATAGGTTTGAAAAAGAACCAGGTAGAACAACTGAAAATTATATATGCAGATAGATTGTATTGATCTCATCTTAAATGTGTTATACATATTTTCTTTCAGGTTTGTTGCTTCTGTTTAACCTGACTTGTGGTGGTTCTTGTTACTCCTAAATTTTTTGCTCTTTCAATGTCAAATCTGACCATCAACTTTGGGTGGCAAACACACAATGAAATATATAAACCATGTATTATAGAAGTGTACACTTGAAACCTATATGATTTTATTAACCAGTGTCACCCCAGTAAATTTAATTTTCTTTAAACATGTTCATCATTTGCCTTTATGGCTTTTGCAGTTTGTGTCTTATTTAGGAAGGCTTTTCCCATTCCAAAGTTATTTTAAGAATCCTCATTTTTAATGCATATTAATTCATTTAAATCTGGATTTTATATTAAGTCAGGAGTCTAATGTTATTTTCAATAGATTGTTTTTGAAAATTCCAACACTGTTTACTAAATAGACCCTTCTTTCTTAATAATTCAAAATATCACTTTTAATATAAACTAATTTCTTTTTTTTTTTTTTTTTTTAATCCTCACCCGAGGACATTTTTCCATTTTTTGTTCAGGTAGAGTGGGAGGGAGAGAGAGGAACAGAGAGAGAGAAACATCGATGTGAAGGGACACATCGAGTGGTTGCCACCCGCACAACCGACCAGGGCCGGGGACAAACCGCAACCGAGGTACATGCCCTTAGCGGGAACCGAACCCGGGTCTCTCAGGACCGCAGGCCGACGCTCTAACCGCTGAGCCAAACTGGCCAGGGCTAAACTAATTTCTTGTTATCGTAGATGAGAATTTAGTTCTATTACAACTTAGACCTCACTCACTCCCTCCTCTCTTTCCAATTTTTAGTTAAATCATTAGTTTCTATTTATGTAAAGAAAAAGCATCCAAATATTATGTACTGTTTAGGCAAATAGTTACTATGATTGTTTCCTTTCTTGAACAACTTTTTATTTTTCCAGGAGTTAATAACCACCTTGTTATTTTAAGTTGCACAGTTTCCTATGGATCTATTCAAACGCTTGACTGACCTTCTCAAACACCTATTATAATTATTTTCCAAATGCTAAAATATATCAAGTAATCTTTCTGCTCCTTTTTTTCCTGACAATCTCCCTCTCACAATGCTCTAGTTCTCCTGCTCCAAGCAGGGCTGATTGCTTGCTGGGCCTACTGCATAGCAGTCAGACTGGACTCTTCTTTGCTGCCTCCTTGCACTGGATCCAAATGTCAGTATGTGGAGAGTTTTCTCTTTAGAGAAGTAGCCTCCTGTCTCCTGCTTGGGAGGCACGCACCTGACAGCTATCTGGAGGCACGGTCCTTCTGGGAGTAGACCTAAGTGACTCACTATAGAAAGCATCTCATATCCAAAGGTTTCTGTCAGCCACATTGGCTCAGGCTTCTTCCCTCCCCTCTTATCTCCCGGCCTCCAGTCTCTCCCCATCCATTGCTGTCAAAAATCACTGTTCCATTCCTTTTTCTGAAGTCTTGCTTTTGATGCTGAGAAGCCTCGCACCACTTCCAGTGCTCCCAGGGTCAAGTTTGAGCTCCATATCCCACCTCCACCGTCAGGTGTCCACCCGTTTGTGTTCACGCTGACGGGCAGCTGGGAGCCACCTTGAGAGTCATGGGCCTGAGCCTGGAAGTGGTTGTGCAGCATGGGCTGAGTGTCTTATCTTCCCAGACCCCAGCACAGCATGTGGAGAGGCCTGGCTCTAAAAATAAGGTGTTAGGGCTGCAAAGGGATACCAATTTACATCCTAAGTTTTATGTAGAAAGTCTACTAAGGCCCTTAATTGGTAAGTTAAGAAATAGAAGTGATTTATGCAAGTGTGGGGATCCAGATGTCACAATAACTTAGAGGTTTTATGCTGCATGTGAAATTTATTTGTCAAATGCACAGCAGAACGGGTCTGGGTTCCTTTCTGAAAAGGATCACCTTTTATTCATCTATCCAAACATTCACGAAATATCTGTTGAGCATCTATTACTTGTCAGGCTCTGTGCTAGGCACTGGTAGTGCATTGGTGAAGCAGTGAATTACTGTCTACACCCTTACAGAGCTAACAGATTAGCTGAATGAGTCATCAGAAGGACGAGGAGAGCTACAAATGGGAGGCAAAGTGCATTCTGGCAGCGGTGGTGGGCACTACTGCCCTGCCAATCTCCCCTCAGCAGGGAAGCCAAGGCTGTCACCCAGGGGACTCTCAGGCTGAGTGAGGGCTTCTCCAGCCCACAGAGGCAGGAGACGCTCGGCCCCTGCGTGGTGCAGGCCACTGGCCAGGAAATCAATGCCCTAAGGAGTCATCCTCAACCAGGGGCAAATGAGAATGGAGAACCAACTACCCAGCTTCCTCACCCTCTGGATGGGACAACACTGAGGGTGCTGTATGCTGTCTCAGCCTGGGCTGCCATGACAAGATGCCATAGACCCAGAGGCTTCAACAACCGAAATGTATTTTCGTACCGTTCTGAAGGCTGGACGGCTGGTTTCGGGGGGAGTCTCTCTTCCTGCTTTGCGGGCAGTGTGTGCTCACATGACTCCCCTTTGTGTGCTCTCTCAGAAGGGGAGAGAGCTCCTGTGAGCTCGCTGGAGTCTCTTCTCACGAAGACACTAAGCCCCACCCTAAGATCTCATTATAGGCTCTCCTTCGTTTTGAATTACCTCCTATAGGCCCTATCTCCAAATATAGTCACATTGGGGATTAGGGCTTCTACATATAAATTTGGGGGAGATACAATTCAGTCCATAGCACATACTGTCTCCCAGAGTTTCCCAGTGAGGCTGAGCTCCAGAAACCCACCCCCCAGAAACCTGTTCACTGTGCACACTGAACCAGCTTGTTTATCTTCCCGCCTTCCTACCCCATCTTCCTACCAAAGCTTCCTGAGACTACTTCCCAAACAAGCTACTTGCTCTCAAATCCCAGTCTCAGGGTGTGCTTCTGGGGGAACCCAAGCAATGACTGCAGCACAGATCAGGGGGCCTGACCTAGACCAGATGGGCCTGGGTTTAGACAGTCTACCCAGCTGGGCCATGAATCCTTCCTGAGGGCTCTGTGGGAAGCCATTTAAGGTCTTCAGCAAAGGAACACATCTCTGGCAGAGTGTGGAGAAAGAATTAGAGGAACTAAAAAGCAGATGCAGGGCAGCAAGTTAGGAAGCTATTTCTTCAGTAAAACTGAGGAAAATTGTGACCAGTTCTAGGAAGAAGTCCGTGGAAGTGGAGCCTGACATGTCGTCTAGCCTACAGAAAGTGCTCAACAAATATTTTTTAATATGTTTTTATTGATTTAGAGAGAGAAGAAGGGAGAGGGGGAGAGAGAAACATCAATGTGAGAGAGAAACATCAATCAGTTACCTCCCATATTCACCCCAACCAGGGATCAAACCTGCAACCTGGGCACGTGCCCTGTCCAGGAATCGAACCAGCAACAGTTTGGTGCACAGGATGACACTCAACCAACTGAGCCACACTGGCCAGGGCTCAACAAATATTTTTGGATGAAAATGAATGAATGGGTTCAATCCACCCAATCTCTAGGTAGATTGATAGAATTTGAAGATTGGTTAGATCCAGGATTTGAAGAAAAAGAAAGAGTCAAGAATAACTCCCAGTCTTCAGTCTTGAACAGCTAAGTAGATGCTGGTGCTATTTACTGAACATGGAACACAGCCTGGAGGAGGAGAGGCAAGCTGGAGGGGGTAGGAGACCATGAGTTTGAGGCAGGATGTGCCTGTGAGACATGTAAGTGATGCCGAGTAGGCAGCTTGGTGTGCAGGTCCGGAGCTGGGTCAGAGATGCACATTGGGGTCTAAAAGATAAAGATGCTAACTGAACAGAGCAAGCCCTCTCTAGCCACATGGGTAATATGACCCAGAAGAGCTCCTCACTTCCCTACTTTCTATCATTCTCTCTAATATTTTAGAAGGAGTACAGAGAGAATTAATATTTATTGAGAACCTACAATGTGCCAGGAATTGTGCCAGGTGTTTATTTCATCTTCAGAACATCCCTGAGAAGTATGCAAAATTACCTCCATTTACAGATGAGGAAACTGAGCTCAGTGCAGAAAGGTGAAGTCACTGTGCAAGGTCACACAGCTGGCAAGCGGCTTCAGAAAAACTCTGTACTATCTTTCTCCAAATTTCACATTCTTAAAGAAAATAAGCATCAACAAAGGGTGGTCCTATATCCCCTATGCCTCTGGTCTCACCAGACTCCACAGTGAGCAATTCCTAAAGGTGGGTGCATTCTCTAAAAAGATCTTTCGATTTCAGGATCCAAAGACTAATCTCTCTGAAGTGCCCAGTTCAGCTACTCATCCCTCATTTGGACAGCTCTCTCCGAGTCCCCCTGCTGGTGACCCTGTTGGGTAAAAGCCCTATCTGAAGTCTCTCAATTTCTGTCTCTGTAGAGTTGCTTTTCATTTCTGTCTCTGTAGAGTTGCTTATCATTTCCATGGAATCACGTAATGTGGTCTTTTGCAATAGTTGTCTTAGCTAGTGTTCTGTATAAATGGTAAAATACTCAATATTTCCTCAACACCATATGAAGTATAGGGAATAACCCCAAACCTCATTATTTTTTATTTAAAAATACAGCACACTATTTTGGATTTGCTAATTTTTTTTTTTAATTTTATTTATTTATTTATTTTTTTGTTACAGATATTTTACCTTTTTACCCCATTGGCACCCCCACCCCACCCCCCTCCACCCTGTCCCCGGCTTAGTTGTCCATGTCCATTGGTCATGCATACATGCATATAAGTTCTGTGGTTTATCTCTTCCCACCCCCCCCCCCCATCCCCTCTTCTGAGAGATGTCAGTCTGTGCCCTACTTCCATGTGTCTGGGTCTACTGTATTCCTCAGACTGTTATGTTCATTATATTCCGTATATAAGTGAGATCATGTGGTATTTGTCTTTTTCTGCTTGGCTTCTTTCACTTAGGATAATACTTTCCAGGTCCCTCCATGTCGTCTCAAAGGATAAGAGATCTTTCTTTCTTACCGCTGCATAGTATTCCATTGTGTATATGTACCACAGCTTTTTGATCCATTCGTCTACTGGTGGACACTTGGGCTGTTTCCAGATCTTAGCTATTGTAAATAGTGCTGCTATGAACATGGGGGTACATATATTCTTCCTGATTGGTGTTTCAGGCTTCTTAGGGTATATTCCCAGCAGTGGGATCACTGGGTCAAATGGAAGTTCAATTTTTAATTTTTTGAGGTAGCACCATATTGTTTTCCATAGCGGCGCTAATATTGATATATATTCCTGAGAATGTCCCAATTATTTTCCCTTCTACAAACATACATTTTTGTAGATCTGCATTAAACTTATTACATGCATTGGGGGAAAACTGACATTGACATTATTCAATGTTATACGTTTTATTTCCTTTCCAACCCAGTCTGTTAACTCAAAACTTTTGAGAACTTTTTTAAAAAGTACTGATTAGGTTTTGAACATATACTATTATAGTATATGTTCTATTATATCTATTATGTCTATTATAAAAGAGTTTGTAGTTAAACTCTTTATTCTTTTTAAATATTTTATATGATACATTTTCCCATAGTCTATTCCAAATCATTGCTTCTGATTGACAGGAAAGCTACTGAACTGTGTATAACAGTTTTGAAAACAGTATGGAGGTTCTTCAAAAACTTAAAAATAGAACTACTAGCCCTGGCCAGTTGATAGAGTGTTGTTCTCAGCACCGAAGGGTCGCGGGTTCGATTCCAGTAAGGGACACATGCCCAGGTTTCAGATTCAATCTCCAGCCCCAGCTGGGGATGTGCAGGAGGCAAGCAATTGATGTGTTTCTCTCACGTTGTTGTTTCTTTCCCGCTCTCTCTCCCTCTCTCTCCCCAACCCTAAAAAAAATAAATGGAAAAATATCCTCAGGTGAAGATTAACAAAAAAAACAACAACATGTCCTCAGATGAGGATTAAGGAAAACAAAATAGAGTAACCATATGATCCAGCAATCCAATTATCCCACAGAATTGAAATCTAAGCTATCTGCACTCCCATGTTCACTGCAGCGTATTCGCAATAACCAAAATCTGGAAACAACCTAAATGTCCACTGATGGATGAATAAAGAAAGAAAATATGATATATTCACACCTTGGAATATAATTTAGCCTTAAAAAAAAAAGGAAATCCTGCCATTTGTAACAACATGGATGAACCTGGAAGACACTATGTTAAATGAAATAAGCCAGTCACAAGGCAAATACTGCATGATTCCTCTTATATGAGTTATCTAAAACAGTTAAACTCATAGAAGCAGAGAGTAGAATGGTAGTTGCCCAGGGCTCATGGGGAGGGAAATGGGAGTTACTGTTCAACAGACAGAAAGTTATAGTTACGCTAGATGCACACATTTTACAGATCTGCTGTTACATATAGTGCCCACAGTTAGCTATATTGGTTTGTTTGTTTTATTAATTAATTTTTAGTTAGCTAAAAATTTCCTCAACACCATATGAAGTATAGGGAATAACCCCAAACCTCATTATTTTTTATTTAAAAATACAGCACACTATTTTGGATTTGCTAATATTGATATATATTCCTGAGAATGTCCCAATTATTTTCCCTTCTACTAACATACATTTTTGTAGATCTGCATTAAACTTATTACATGCATTGGGGGAAAACTGACATTGACATTATTCAATGTTATACGTTTTATTATAATGTGCATTTAGAATTTTGTTAAGAGGATAGGTTTCATGTCATGTTCTTACCACAGTAAAAATAAAAAAATAAAAAATAAAAAAGCAACTGGAAAGCAATTACACAAATACAGTTCTTAAAAGATGGAAATTAGAATTTATATTGCCTCATTCTCAAGATGTGAGGTAATGTTACTCCATGTGTTCTAATTCTTTTAATATGTTTGTTGGAAGCAGAGTTTCATAGACTAACTACTTCCTGGTGTGGGAGTGAGCATCTTATCTGAATCACAGAAGGCTCCAGAGATGGGGCAAGCTGATAGCTTGAGCCAGGGAGATGAGGTCATTCTTTCTGCCAGTTATTGCAATCTTGCAAAAGGCAGGGCCTGAGACACGTTTCTTGGACCAGAAAGGAAACTGAAGTGAGAGGCCCTTAGGCAGAAGAAATTTTGGAACTGGTCAGTGGAGTTCATCCTGAAATCTGTCCCCATCCTTCCCTCTCCTCTCCTACCCTCCTGCACACTCTAGCTGGAGTGAACTTTGTCATCATTAACAGAGGACCCACCAGGACCTGTCCTTGCTAGCTTCTCCAACCTCCTGCCTCGCCCCGCTCCTCCCTCTGAGACCCTATTGTCTAACCATTATTAAATTTATTTCAGCTCCATAAGAAATTCATTTTTGTTTTCACCTCTAGGCCTTTTTACATGCCCATCCCTCTGTTCCAGCCCTTCTCAGATCCAACCCTCCACAGTCTAATTCCTGCTCATTGTCAAGTCTCAAATGAGACCTCACTTCCTCTAGGAATTTTTCCCTGACCCTCAGGACTGGGTTAGGTTTCCCTTAGCACTCTGCTTTTACCCCTACTCCAGGGGTTATCCAACCCTGTTGCAATTGCCTATTAACGTGTCTGCTCCTCCCTCCCCCCCGACTGAGGGTGCCTTCAGGCAGAGATAAATCTGTCTAATATCTGACCTCATGAAAGACTCCAAGTTAGAACTGCCCAATCAACTTGCTTCTGATTTCCTGATCCATAGAAACTGTGAGATAAGTGATTACTATTGTCTTGAATTGCTCAATTTTAGGTACTTTGTTATATAGTTAATAAATAATATACTATCAATACTTAGTGGCTTAAAACAACAGCCATATCTCAATTTCTGTAGTTTAGTCACTGGTGATCTCTTGCTCCTGTGGCAATGACTGAGATGCACTCAGCAATATTCAGCTGATGGATGGGCTGGCTGGGAGGATCCAAGCTGGCTTCACTCGCGGCTGGCACTGTGGGGGCTAGAAGCAGCGCTCAGCTGGAGCACTGGACCACAGGGCCTACACTTGGCCTCTTAACACTAGAAGTTTTATACTCCTATAGTTTTTATGTTCAGATCGATAATTCATTTTGAGTTAATTTTTTGTATGGAGTATGGTCAGGTCAAGGCTCATCTTTCTTCCAAACAAACAGCAGATATGCAATAGTTACAGTAGTATTTGTTTAAAATACTATCCTTTCCTCATTTAATTACCTTGGCACTTTTGTCTGAAGCAACTGCCTATATGAATCTCTCTATATCTGTATCTACTCCTGGATTTTTTTGGGCATGTTCTACTGATTCGTATGTATACCATATGTGGTCATATTTTAAAACTGCCGAAAGCATGTAGCAATTCACTGTAGCTGAATTGTTCTCATGACATCACACACTAAATCCTCAGGCACAGTCCATGTCACCTGGCTCGAGCTCCTGAGACAGGACTCCGGCCCCAGCTTACATCCTGGGCTCTTCTCCCTCAGAGAGAACAAAGAGCTCATAAAAGTAATTTCAAAAATTACTTAGGCAGAGGAGATAGGTGGGGAAAAAGAAATGTAATCTCTTTTTCCAGAGTCTGGTCATCCATGTTAAACTCGGTTTGAAGAGAAGAGGATGGAGGGCAGGGCTATGCCTCCAGTCTAAATGAAAATGCTGTGACACATAAATAAAGTGGGAAGCAATCCAACTTTATGCTATTGCAACATGCCAATGGATGTTGGGTCAAGCAATCCCTTATATGAGTTTATTACCACATGTAATTAAAGGCAGCATCAACTTTTCCTCTCAAGAGAATATTTTACTTCGTGACTTTTCTTTTGCAAGAAACCAAATTAATTGTTTCCAATTAGTCAGGAAACGAAGTTTTCGGATAAGAAGTTACAGCAGGGCTTTTCTAGTTCTCAAAAGTAACTGTTGTCAGTAAAATGTTTTATTTACTAGAAGTTTGAACTCATTTGCAAAGTCAATAGGTTAATCACTAGCTCAGGTCTCTAAAGTTATTGTGAGATTTACTAGTAACCATTTAGTTGTTTGCAGAGGTGGTGATCCTCAATGAAAACAGATAAAAAATTTTTAAGTATAAAATATTTAACAGCCCTGGCCGGTTTGGCTCAGCGGTTAGAGCGTCGGCCTGTGGTCCGGAGAGACCTGGGTTCGGTTCCCGCTAAGGGCATGTACCTCAGTTGCAGTTTGTCTCCGGCCCTGGTTGGTCGTGCGGGTGGCAGCCACTCGATGTGTCCCTTTCACATCGATGTTTCCCTCTCTCTCTCTCTTCCTCTCTCTCCCTCCCACCTGTCCGTACAAAATATGGAAAAATGTCCTCGAGTGAGGATAAAAAAATATATATATATATATTTAACAACTGTGCATACCAAACAGGTTCTTTGTGTTTTTGCTCAAACCACACAATAAATGTGGCTTTTTCTACCACAGGAACTTTTCTACCTCTATTTCTACATTGTCCAACATGGGAAGGCTAACATGAAAATCTAGGTCAAATGAGGAAATTTGGCAAATGGTTTTTATCTGGCTTCACTGTTTGACCACCAACTGGCAAACACCGTAAGAAAAACTGCACAGGAGATAAATGATAGGGTAAAAGTACATTTTTGACTAGAGGCCCAGGCTGTTGAAAAGAAGCAGGCCCAAGATTCATAGGAAATATTTGGGAATGAATGCAAAGTGCTGAAGAATCACAAAACTGTTTTTCCATTTAACAACAAAAATCCCCATGCCTTAAAAATCTTGGGTGGTAGCTTTTCTTTTTTTCCTCCTGCATCTGTACCCTATTGAATAATTGTACCCCATCACCTCACCTGTTGTTCTTCTAGGGAAGATAGCTAAAAAACCTTTCTCAAGTATGTAGGTCACAGCAAATTACTGGCACAATATTAACAAATATGTAACATTGATAGAATAAAGGGAGGTTCAAATGAGGTGGAACATAAATTATTTCAAACTGGTTAATTTTTGGATGACTTTCTACTGATGAGAAAAAAAAAAACCCTTAACTAAAAGCTAATTAGCATTGTATTAACTGCTTCGCTTCCCTTCCTTTAAGAAGTTCTTAACATGTTACTAAGGTAACAGCATCAATCATAAAACATATGACAACCTATTTTTAAAAATCGACTTCAAGAATACCAAACAGGTGACTTGTGAAGAGCGTGGAGGCCGAGGGGGGGACCACCCTTCCCTCCTCCCGGGACAAAAGGGCAGAAACCCACCGGAGTGCATGCAGCTAGTGGGAGTCGGTGCTGCTGGGATGTAAGAAAGTGTCAATTCCCGCAGAGAAAGGGGACCCTGAAAGGTTGTAGGTGTGTGATATGTTTCCCCTCGAGAAAACGGAAAACAGCGGAAATGGGGGAAGACGGAATCTAGATTGGTTTTCTTGAGGTTTTGGAGAGGAAAAGAGTAAAGCAAGAAGGAAAATAGGCAGAGTAAGGACTTTTGGAGCTGGAAGTCACCATGTAGGCATTTAGTCCAGGGGTCGGCATCTCTATTTGGAACTGAACCCCAAAGATCTGTTACTCGGGACAACAGCAGAAGACCAGCTGCTGCGGAGGGGCCAGGCGGGCGCACGCACCCCGGTCCTGCTCCGGGCGCTGTTTGAAAACCACCAACCCCAGGTCGACAGAGACGATAGTGACCGGCTCACGGTCACAGCACAGGGCCGCTCCTCGCGTCTCTACCCAACTCACCGCTTCCCGGCTCGCCACTAGAGGGAGGCTAGGAGGGGCGTGAGCGTTTTGTGGAAGCCGCGGGGTGAGCGGTGGCGGAGAAAATCCCGCGGGCTGGGAGGCGGGAGGGCGCACCCGCTGCGGCCCAGGGGGCGGGGCGGCCCTCGGCCCGGACTCTTCCCCATGCGACCACCAGATGGCGCGCCCGGCCCACGGCTCGCGGCTACGCCGGGTGGTGGGACCTGGAGGCCTTAACAGCCGGTCGCCTTGGAAACGGAGGGCGCGGTGGCGTCGGCGGAGACGACGGTGGGCCTAGTCCGCTGGCCCCACGGGAGTGCTGCCTACCCGCCTGCTGTTGTGTGTCCGCACCTGGAAGCCGTGAGGGGAGGTGGGGAGACTCGCTGGGTCCCAGTCTCCTTCTAGTCTGACATTCCGAGCATCTCCGCCCCACCCCCACCGGTCCTGGAGCCAGCTCTGCCCTAAAACCTGCCTGGTGTCGCGCCCTCCTGCTGCCTCCCACTGGGACCTGGTCTTGGCCATTAGGAGCCCCTGGAGGGGTTCTTAGTACACCCCGCCTCTTCGCCCAGGGAATGGGGAGCGAGGGAGATCTTTTGATCTGACCAGAAGAGTAACCCCTCTCTCTCGCTGCCTTGCAGTACGTTGCTTTTTTGCCATTCTAGAGCTTCTGCTCCCAGGGCCGGGATCTGAACTTCATTCGGGTGTGTAACCGTCCTGATGCCCTCACAGTTCCCAGCGCGCAGAGGACGCTCAGTCAGCTAATAACGTCTTCCATTTGTATGGGGCTTTCGCCCTTGAGTTTTCCCAAAGCATCTGAGCTTCGTTAATAACTGCAGGTGGAAGAGAAACGGAAGGTCAGAGAGGCTTAGTGACTTGTCCATCAGTGGAGGAGCTGGGACTAGCCCAAGTCTTGCTCTTCTTAGTGCCGTTCCTACCAAACTCCCAGTCTGCTGAATGCCTTTTGAGTGAGGACATCACACATCCTGCATCCTTCCAACATCACCCAGAGCCCCTCCCACTGTAGGTGTGTTGTTGATGGCCTCACCCTCCCAATCCTTAGATTTTGCTTTCTATTTTAATATTATTATTAGCTTGTTAGATTTGTATGGTATCTTATTTGTTTCCCCATAATTCTCTGCTTGGCAAAGAGACTTGACATGGTTGAGAGGTGGGTGATGTTCCATCTAAGGGGAAGAATTTTCTAAGAGGACAGAGAAGGAAAATAATGACTGAATATTTGTTAGCGTGTGTGCTAATTGCTCATAAATTTCCTTTCTGCCACCCCCATAGCCAACCTTAGTAGATCCTTTTTTACATTCACCACTGCTGTTTGAATTTATAGAGAAACCTTTTTGTTCTCCATCAGATTATAAAAGTACTGCTTGTATTTCCACTATCCTCACAATAATCTCTTCATGCTTATGTTTATTTTTTGATATTTCTAAAACTGAAGGAGAACAAGAGTTGGGAGGAAAGGTAGTTCTGGTCACTAGAAAAGTTAATGTAACAATGTATTTCAAACTATTTGTTGTTAGCAATTTGGGATCCAAAGATACACTGATTTTTAAGCTAAAAATCCAATATAATTTGGGAGCTGCAGTTCAAAAATGTGCCACAGACCAAAGGATTTGTATTGGTAAAGAAAACACTAATGTTAACATATATTGCAATCATGGGAGTGAAAGTTGAAAATGTTATTTGTCCAGATATTGTTGAATACCTTGGTGTGAATATATGATTGTTTAACATATCTTTAAGCTGGCTGTATTTTACATTTTATTTTTTTATCCTCACCCGAAGACATTTTTCCATTTTTTGTTCAGATAGAGTGGGAGGGAGAGAGAGGAAGAGAGAGAGAGAGAAACATCGGCGTGAAAGGGACACATCGAGTGGCTGCCTCCTGCACGACCCAACCAGGGCTGGGGACAAACTGCAACCAAGGTACATGCCCTTAGTGGGAACCGAACCTGGGTGTCTCTGTACTGCAGGCCGACACTCTAACCACTGAGCCAAACCGGCCAGGGCTGTATTTTACATTTTAAAGCTGTTTGGGGCTACATATACATAATCTGTATAAATGAGGTCTGAAATTTTTTAAGCTAACTTTTAAATAATGTTATCATTACTAAAGGGATTTAAGTGAATTTGGGTTTTTCTAAAACATTTAAAAGTTGTATTAAAAATGTGTTCTAACATGAGTGAAAATTGAGTTTAAAAGTGATTTTTCCAAATTTAGGGTATATGCAACACTAGGAGCACATAAATAGGACCATTGGTAAAGAAAGTGAACACATTATTTCCAAGCCAGTCATTCAAATCAGACATTTATCGAACATCTAGTTTGTGCCCATGGGAGATACCAGCCTATGTGCCAATATCTATTTTTTAATTCCTAAAGGTAAGGGTTTGTTAAAGTAGTTAGTTGCTGTTCAGTATTAAAGGAGTTATAAACTGATGACAATGAGTACAGTGAATACTTTCAAATATATAGTGCAGTTAACACGATAGTGAGATACGTTTCTTTAAAGTTAGATTGCTCTTTAATAAAGGCCTTTTGTTGCTAGAAAAGTTAGAGTAATATACCACATTAGTAATAGTAGTAGTATTAGACTTACATGAGTTATAGCTAGTTAATGGCAAAGATAGGATTAGACTTCAAGACTTCCAACAGCCATATAGAGATCTTTAATGAAATCATGCTCTCAACCACTAATGGGATCTTATTCAGAACTTTTGTCATTACTAATACTATGAATAAGTATCTTTCATTTTAACCTGCATTTATATTAAACATTAGCTAATAAATGGCAACCTCCATTCCAAATGTCTAGAAAGACATCATCCATCCCTCCCAAACTCCACACAAGTATGGCACGAGTCATTAGGAAGCTTCTGGATATTCATGGCTCCACAAAGTCATGAAAAAAATTCTTTAGCTCACTAGATATTGAGCCAGGATCCTGAAACTGGGCAGGAAAGGGTATTTGTTGTTTTGGGGGCTATTTTACATTGCCAAATAAAGCATTATGGAATAGCAGTAGATTGAAGAAGATGGCTCTTATGTGTCCATTTTTACTAAACAGACTTACTTTTCACTGAGAAGCATTTGGGGAATATTTTATTAATTATTTGCTGACAGTGATTATGGAGTAGACTCTGAAAAGGCTGGAGGCCTGAGTCTTTCAAACCCAGCCTTCTCACCTGCCCCACTCCATGGCATGGTATGGAATGCCCAAACCAAAGAAGCACAGATGGCCCAGAAGGTCACACTGGGAGCGGAGATCTCCGTGTCATTCATTACATGCACAATTTTAAAACTATTCATTATTTTTAAAATTTCTGCTGGGGTATGCTTCTTTCTTCCTATCAGTCCGAGTAGAGATCTTGCCTATATTTTGTAACCAAAGACAGATAAAGTATGCAGGGACTAGATAAATGTTTATAGCTACTGACATTTGTCAGGAAATTTTCTAAATGAAACCTTCCTGGAAGATAATTACATTACTTCGTAAATGTTTTTCTGGGATTCTCATCCTTTACCGAGATAGAAATCATCTGGGTAGTCAGGAACTGTAAATCTTTGCAAATATTAATAAAATCTTCATTGTTTATAGAACATCACCAAATGCAAAAGTATATGTTGAAGTGATGTCATTAACTCATTTCAATAATGCAACTATTAAGCAGGCAATCCAACTGGTTTACTAATTTTCTGGAAAAGGTGTGAAACAATGAATCTTAATATAGTTTATGCATAAATTATTTGTGCTTAATGGATCCACATTTTCACTCATATTTTATTAAAATCCTGAGCCACGAACTGCAATTAGGTAACTATTTATACATTAGTCAGAGAGTTAAAAACATTAGAGTCAGGTAACTGAGGTAATTTTGCAAGATGAGGTCATTTTTTCCTCCAGCACCAGATGGGTACTGCAGGTGAGAACTATAACTCTTTGATCTCTTCCATATGACTCAGAAAGAAAATTAAGGGTTAATATTGAAATATTTTATAGTAAAAAAAATCATTGTTAAATAGTAAGTTGTTGTGAAATGATACACTGGTCAACATGCTGTCTTTTTGTGCAACTGTCAAGTTAAAAAAAAAAACCCTAATTATAAAATAGAAACTAATATAAAATTCAACCCTGCATCTAAAACAAAAAAAAAGCAATTATTTTTTCTCAGCTGACAAATTTCTGTGAACTGTGATGATACAATGACGCATTTTGGTTTGTAGTTTATGGAACTATTCTCAATACTTTCATATCTGAGAAGACATCAGTTAATAGATTCCTTGGTCTTAATGTATTACGCCTTTTTGTTGTGTCGCCTGTGTGGTTTTCAGTTGGCAAGTATTGTAGCACATTTGCACTCACATATTCTCAAATCAGAATGTAGAAATGAGCACACCTGGCTAGAAAAGTCTCTGACGCAGAGACTGAGTCTCACTGGAGGCCTGGGTGGGCGAGCAGCAAGTCGGGGGGGAGGGGGGGGGAGCGTGTTCTCATTTCAGGGAGTTTTCCACTGTGGATATGAATAATCCATGAATAACCCATGGCCGATTCAGTGATTCGGATCAATGATGACTGTTGACAAGAGCAAACCACATACATTAGCTTTTCCACATATCATCGTACTTGGCAGCGTCTGCATTACCTTTGAAGAAGTGTGATCTGGAGCTCTAAGGGGGGCGTAGTATTAAGTTATTTTTTATATGTCAGACACTGTTAGGTGCCTGATAAATGTTAGCTTATTTAATCCTTACAACTTTCAGAATAAGATTTCAGTTCTCACTTTACAAATAATAAAACTGACTCTCAAGAAGATTAAGTAATCTACTCAATGTTACACAGATACTAGGTGATGGATCTAGGATTAAAACATGTCTGCCTATATCATTCATCCATCTTATTTTTTTTTTCATTTGACAGGGATTTATTGCATATTTGTTATACTGGGTGGGGTTCGGGGGATACAGTGATGCTCAAGAAGTACATCATCCCCAAACTCATGGAGTTTCCAGCCACTTAAACAAATTACAGAGTTTAGGTTCTTTCTACCATACCCAACAACTAATACGCTGACTGGCAGTTAGGAAGTTATTTTTTAGAGCTTAATGAAAATTGAAATATTTTTTAAAATCTGTTAAAGAAAACAATAATCTGAAAAGAAGTACTTTATTGCCACATCAAATCTCTGAAGTATTCCTGATTATTATAAAAGTATCTGAACAATGGGCCTGATTTCCCCTTTTAAAAAATATTACTTGTTATAATTTTTATTATTAGATGCAAAAGCAATTACTAACTGATGAACAGTTACTGTTAATAATACATTATTATTATTACCTTGTATTTATAAATATTTTAAACATTTAAAAAACACGTTAATGGGTGCTCTTATTAGCTCTTTATAACAACCCTGGCCAAACCTAGTTCCTTTGGATCCAGGTTTCTTGGTGCTTATAGAAAGTTGTGCTTTGGCTTTGTCTTAATTTTCCAAAGTAACAGGCATTTACTGAGCTGCTGCTATGTGTAGTGTATTCTGCCAAACACTGTGGAGAAATAAAATGATTGGAAAAGTTCAGTACTTGCTCTTAGAGAAGCTTAATTGGGGCAACAGATGCAGATGGATAACATTAGGGAGCGAGTCTCACAGTTTTGCGTAAGGTAATGCTGTACCTGGGCTAAGAGTAGAACTCACCAGACTCAAGAATCCAATTGATTTACAATGTCCCAGAATTGTAGTGGATGTTAAGGGAAAAGCAGTCTGGGTAGAAAAGCCAGTTTTAAATTATGTTTCAGCTGTGTCTTATCTTGAGTAAATACCAGTAGAGGGCAAAGACAAGAGTTTATTTACTTTTTTTATATCACTCTTCTAAACAGGTATATTTCTTGCTAGCTAAGCAACACAATGGAAAACACGGCGAAAATAAATAAAAAGGAGATTCTAGATGGGCTGCCCAAAGACATGAAGTTACCCACCAATGAAGCACTTTTGGACTATCAGTAAGCTTAGATTGTTAAATCCAAAGGTTCCGCATGTAAATGGCAACCACTGTTAAGACTCCTGTAACTCCAAATGGAAATTCATGCGCTCAAAAGCTGCCAAGGGAGCTGGACTGGCGAGGGGGGCAGGGGGGTTGGAGGCATAATTGCACTCTTGTGCTAAGTGCATATTTTTTAAAGTTTTGAAATTATATAACATAGTCCAAGTAGGAGCTATGAAACAGCATTCATTAATGTGGTTTTAGCTCCCTCCCTCTTTCCATTGTATTATATTGGTCACTCTCCCATATATACGCAAGACCTGGCTGGCCTACCTCTTAAAATACAACATAGAATAGTTAACATACATTCATAGAAGAGTAAATGAGGAAAATTTTCTTCTTTGTTTAACTTTTCATTTCCAGACATTCCCATTTGCATTCTCTCCAAATAGCTACAGTTCCAAAACAAATGATTTAGAGTTATTTTTAGTAAGAATAATAGTTCTTAACATTTCACTCCCAGGAGTTGGAGATAAAACTAGAGGTAATACCTATTCTATATTGATGTTTTATCCAACCAGTGGAAAGTGAGCCCCTTGAGAGCTTTTGAACCCCAACTTTTGGCATAGGGTAGGTGTTTTAATGTGTAATTCTTAGGGAGTGAATGATTATATGTCAGTCTTTTTCCAAATAAAAATGTACTTCATTCATGCATTTATTGAATGAATACTTGAATGTTTACCAAGTTCTGGTGGACAACAGTGGACAGGACCCATAGTCCTGATGAAGCATGAGAGACAGACATTCAACAACTAACTCAAGCTTTAAAAAAATTTAAAAAAAAACCTACATAACTGTAATTAAGGTGCTATGCAAGAAAAGTGTAGGGCATTACAGAGGGGTCAGGAAAGCTTATTTTAGGAAGCAATGTTTAAGCTGATCTCTGGAAGAGGAACAGGTAGGATGGAGACACAGAGTGGTAGAGAGAAAGGCTCATGGAAAAGACACTGGGGTGAGGAAGTGCTTCCTACAGTCCAGGAAACGAGAGAAGGCTGGGTGAGGGCGAGAGGGCAGGCACGGACTCTGATGGCCTCGGCAAGGGCCAGACGAGTGGAGCCCTGTGCAATACTTGCAAGGGATGTGGAAGTGGCAAGCCATTTACTGGAGGGGACACGGTGGCAAGTGGGGAACCTGTGATATTGGTGACTAGGTCTGAGAGAATTATTTTTAACATTCAGGAAAATGTTAAGAGAATTGTTTTTGTCTTGTCATTTTTCTCTGGACATTTTTAGAATTCTAGAAAACGTTTTCAGTGTGCCCTTTTCTAGATTCTCTTAAAACTGAATTCTTTATAAATCATTAGAAAGCATCAACATTATTATTATAAAATACAAATGGCAATTGATTTAAAACACTGTTATCTCTATATTTTACTCAGTAAAATAGATCCAGAAACAAAATCATTTAAGAAAATGGGTTTTTTATCCCTAAATGGGTTTTTATAATATGTTTACTACTTCATTTCAACTCAAATAATTTAATTTTTAAATTTTGTCTCACTAGTTTTTTCTAAGATAAGTAATAGTAACAACTGTTATCTTTGTTTATTATCAGCTGTCAAATAAAGGAAAATACAGTAGAACGATACATGGTTCAGATAAAGAGTCTTAGAGAAAAGAACCAAAAATATCATGAAAGAGTGAGTATATGATCTGAAGCCTATTTCTAGTCATTGAACATTTACACCAATGCTGTAAAAAAGTGTGAATTATGATGAAATGTATCCTAGGGAATTATCTTATTTAGTGCTTGTAACTGGTTCATTTACAATCTAAGTTTTTTTGCACATGTGAGGCAGGAGGACCCTGCTATTCCTATTATATTAATTATTGTGTCAAAGGAAGTCAATTTGAATTATGTTATTTAGATCACGACGATGCTGCATCTTATGTTCAAAATTTTAAAGCTCTGAAACCACATTAATCTTTTCATTTCTTATTTAACCAAACTATAAAACATTGATTATTTTTAATTTCTGTATCTGTCTTCTTTTAGATTTCCAGAGAGTGTGAATATGTAAATATTATTTGAAAAGCACAATCTTAGTTGCTAAAATGACTAATTCCATGTTTAAGATGATGTATTGTTTGTATAAAATCAGATTAAAATGAATATCCAAGGGGCGCTGCATACGACTATCAGAACAAAAGATCAACGGAAATAAAGTCTGAAAGCAGTAAATGATGATTCATTCAACTTATCCCTTGAAGCATCTCATGAATGAGGAAATGCTGAGGGTGTCCCCTATTAAAACATTTATTTTATATGGACCCTGAAACTTCCACACTTAACTGTTATTGGAGAGGGGGAGGAGAGCTTTTGTCTAAAAAGACTATCTACAAATTTTAACAAAATCTAGAGTCAGAGGCCTGATTTTGTGTCCTGACTATACAACTTACAGCTGATGTAATTTTGGCCAACACTGGTATGATCCCTGTTTCCCTCTATAAAATGGGGATTCCTAGTCTTCCGCAGAGGGCTAATAGCAGATATTTATTTGGCAAGACAGGCCCTGGTGGTCAGTCACTTTCAATAGGGACAAAAAAAGAAAATCAGGCCTATGGATGAGGGTGGAAAAGTGAAGTTCGTTGCTTCAAGTGAGCTGCCCACAGGAGACCAGGACGCATCCTCCAGGGGTCAGCTTTGGGACTTTCATTTGGTTGTGGAAAGGACAACAGGTCAGGACTAAGGAGTCACTTTCCCATAGCCCATCAGTTGGAGCCAGAAACAAAGTTTTGTTTCCAGGAGGATTAGTGCAAGAATGGGAGAGGCCTAACTCTTCTCTAGGCGTCATTGGTGGACGCAGCAGTGCGGGGCATTGAGAGGCCAATCCTGCTCCAACTGTATGTATCTATATTTTTCCATTTGTGCTGCTACAGACCCAGGCTAAGCCATCATCATTCCTTACCCATCCTTCCTCTCTCCAGTACATTTTCCACAGTACAAACAGATTGCCTTTTGAATACTTGTTTAAAAGGCAGCAGAGGCTTCCTATTGCACAGAAACGAAAATCCATAGTCCTTACTAAAGTCTTCAAAGCCCTGCAAAATCTGACCTCTGCACACCTCTCCCACCTTGCCTCCAGCCACTCCACCCTTTGCTTACCACTGCTTCTTTTAAATCTTGGAAAACCCAGTCTCTTTCTCATTATTGTACCTTTACAATAAAGAGGCTGTTTTCTCTTCCCGGAATTCTCCTCTAGGCTAGATCCTTTTAATTCTCCTAATCTAAGCTGGAATGTTGAGGTCACATGTATTTAAATTGCTAAATTAAATTTGACTCATTGGCCCTGGCTGGTTTGGCTCGGAGGTTAGAGCGTCCGCCTGCGGTCCGGAGAGACCCGGGTTCGGTTCCTGCTAAGGGCATGTACCTTGGTTGCAGTTTGTCCCCGGCCCTGGTTGGTCGTGCGGGTGGCAGCCACTCGATGTGTCCCTTTCACATCGATGTTTCCCTCTCTCTCTCTTCCTCTCTCTCCCTCCCACACTGTCTGTACAAAAAATGGAAAAATGTCCTCGGATGAGGATTAAAAAAAAAAAAATTTGACTCATTGGCAAAACATATTTTTTTCTTCAGTTGTCAAAATCAGAAATGCCCCTCTTCCTTCCTACCCATCATCCCTTCCTATGTGTGTTCAGTTGTGTTTAGACTGACACCTCATTTAGAATGGGTCTTGCTCTCTGTTTGCATTCATTCGCTATTTCACAGTTCACTGTGTCCACTTCCTTACAGCCCAATTCATTCTTTCACTGTTACTATTCCACCATCTGTGCTCTAGCAACAGTACTAGTGACCAATTAGCCAGGTCCCATGGACTCTCTTTACCCTGAATCCCTTCAGCAGTCACTCCTGCCATCTTGAAGCTCTTTACCCTTTGGGTTCCAAGACATCACTCTTCCTTAATTGTCCTCCTACTTCTGTGTCCATTCTGTGTCCTCATGTTTTTCATTCATTGTCTTTTTCCTAGACCTACACTTCAATTCAGGTATTTACCAGTGTTCTGATCTCAAACCTCTTCTTTCATTCTAGTTTCTCTGTGGGTAATCTTATTTAACACCACAATTTCAAATGCCATCTCTCTGTGGTGATGGTTCTTATATGTAAATTACAAATTTTGTAATTCTGCACACTAGAAAAATTAGCACATGTAGAAAACTGGTGAAATCCAAATCACATCTCTAATTTAGTTAAAGACATTGTACCAATGGTCTGGCCGGTGTGGCTCAGTGGTTGAGTGTCAATCCATGCACCAAGAGGTTTCCGGTTCGATTCATGGTCAGGACACATGCCCAGGTTGTGGGCCTGATTCCCAGTGGGGGGCATGCAGGAGGCAGCCACTCACTGTTCTTTCTCATCGAAGTTTCTATTTCTCTCTCCCTCTCCCTTCCTCTCTAAATAAATAAATAAATAAATAAATGGGGGAAAAAAATTGTACCAATGTCAGTTTCCTGGCTTTGGTAATGTAATATATAAGATTGAGAAAAAATGGGTGAATAGATGAGAACTCTATGTACTATTCTGGCAAATTCTGTTCTTGTTCTTGTGAGTCATAAAAGGTTAAAAGGGTAGAAGCCCATGAAATAGCCTTATTTACTGAAACTTCTCTCTTCTATTTTAAAATGTAATCATTATTTTTACCTCAAACAACAGTTATTTACTTCACCTTGCAAGATAAACTTATTTTTAGTATATTGGTGGATATATCTAAATTTTATTTCAGTATGTAGCTCAAAGTAATTTCTCAGACATAGTGAATTTTGTAACATATTGTCAGAAACATTTCCCTTTCATCTGAAATTTATATGGGATTTGGGAAGTTTAATGTAGATGTAATTACATTTATATATAATGGCAACTATGATATAGTACTTTTCCTACAACATTCAATTACATTTTTAGGACATGTGATGCTGCTTTAATTTACAAATAAAAAACATCACATGTTTGAAAAGAATAGTTATTGTGTTACAAAAGTTTTAATGTAAGAGAACTGGATTCACTTTGAGAAGTATTGTGCTATGTATGGAAAGTGAAAGAAATTTTTCTTTATATATTATATATTTATTAATTGTAGGTAGTGACTTTTAAGTTATCAATACCTTTATAAGTGTTTGCCTATATATAATTGTAAATAGTTTGTATCTAAAATTTAATTTAGAGGTCATTGTGCCTAACTAAAATCAAGTAACATAAGCAAAGTCAGATAAAGATTTATTTAGGGTTCAGAACATACTTGATAAAGGAATTTTCCACTTCTACAAAAATAAGTAGAAAAGCCCATATTTGGTCAAAGGATTAGCAGTGCAATAGTTTAGCTAGGGATATTTTCATTGCTATGATTCAAGTTTCTACAAATACTTCATTTTAAAATAACTTATATAAAGCCAACATAATTCAATTTATTTATAAGAAGACAAAACATGAATCCATTTCACTCAAGAAAATGGAATATTTGAGAATTGCTTGAAGAGTAACATAGTTTATTTTTCAGTTGCTGATATTGATATTGACCTTCATTTCTATCCTCTCTCGAGGACATTTTTTCATTTTTGTTCAGATAGAGTGGAAGGGAGGGGGAGAGAGAGAGAGAAACATCAATGTGAAAGGAACACATCGAGTGGCTGCCTCCCGCACAACCCCAACCAGGGCTGGGGACAAACTGCAACCGAGGTACGTGCCCTTAACGGGAACCAAACCCAGCTTTCTCTGGACCGCGGGCCAACACTCTAATCACTGAGCCAAACCAGCCAGGGCTGACCTTCATTTTTAAATTAAACTTTTTCTTTTTAGATAATTACAGATTAACATGCAGTTACAACAAATAATACAGAGAGCTCCTGAGTACCCATTACCTAGTTTCTTATAGTAGATTACAAAACTATAGTATAATACATATGGCAACTGGGATGTTGATACTGACATTGTAACAGTCCAGACACAGAACATTTTCATCAATACAAGCATCCCTCATGTTGTCCTTTTAGAGCCACTTACTCCCCTCCTAGTTCCACCCATTCCTTAGCCCCTAAAACCATTAATCTGTTCTCCATTTTTGTAATTTTGTCATTTTAATAGATTTTTCTAAATGGAATCATACAGTAAGTAACTTTCTGGGATTGGCTTTTTTTGTTCTACATAACTCCCTGGAAATTCATCCAGGTTGTTGACTATGTCATTCGTTTGTTTCCTTGTGTTATTGAGTAGTATTTCATGATACGGAAGTACCTCATTTTGTTTAACCATTTTCCTATTGAAAAACATGTGAGTTGCTTTCAGTATTTGGCTATGACCAATAAAGCTTTTATGAACATTTGTGTACAGGTTCTCATGTGAATATAAGCTTTCACTTCTCTGAGATAAATGCCCAAGAGTACAGTTGCTGGGTCATATGGTAAGCAAATACTTAGTTTTGTAAGAAATTGGCATCCTTTTAAAGAGAATAGCTGTACCATTTTACAATCCTATCAGCAATTATATGAGTGATCCAGTTTATCTCCATACCTGCCAGCATCTTATAATATCACTATTTTATTTTAGCCATTCTGATAGGTGGGTAGTGATATCTCATTGTATTTTTAAGTTGCATTTCCCTTATGGCTAATAATGTTGAACATGTTTTCATATGCTTATTTGTCATTTATATATCCTCTTTGATGAAATTTATCTTTGTGTCTTTTGCCTATTTTCTTTTTCTGTTGAGTTGCATAAATTTTTTTTTTAAATGTAGCTAGGTAGGTAGGTAGGTAAATAATCTTCTGGATATTAGTCCTTTTTGGATATGTTATTTGCAAATATTTTCTTATGGTCTGTAGCGTATCTTTTCATCTTCATAACAGGATCTTCCACAGAGCAGTTTTTAATTTTAATGAAGTTCAGTTTATCAATTTTTTCTTTATGAACCATGCTATGATGTCAAGTGTAAAAGCTCTTTGCCTAGCCCTAGATCCCAAGAAATTTATCCTAAGTTTTATTCTAAAATGTTTATAGTTTTACCATTTCAAGTTAAATCATGGTCCATTTTAATTTTTGTATAAGGTATAACAAGACTTAGATCAAGGTTGCTTTTTCACCCCCCTAGAGTGGTGGAATGAGAGAGGGCTCTGATGGCTTCCTCTTTTTACAAAAGCAATAGTCTCCTTGTGGGGCTGTATCATGATGACCTCATCTAACCCTCAGTCCCTTCCAAAGGCCCCACCTCCAAATGTCATCACATTGGGCACAAGGTCTTCAACATGTGGATCTGGGGTAGGGGAGCATAAACATTCAGTCTGTAGCACAGTATTTCATTCCTTTTTATGGCTGAACAAAATTCTGCCTGCATTTTTCATTTCAGTTATTGTACTTTTTAGCTCCAGAATTTCTTTTTGGTTCTTTTTAAAAAATAATTTCTTTTTCTTTATTGCTATTTTCTATTTAGTGAGATATTATTCTCATACTTTCCTCTAGTTCTTTAGAAAACTCTTTGAATATATTTTAGATAGCTGATTTAAAGTCTTTATCTAGAAAGTCCAACCAACATTTTGGCTTCCTCAAGGACAATTTCCATTGACTGGCCTGTTTTCCCTGTGTAGTAAAAATCCCAATAAGAATGTGGATGGATCATATTTTCTTGGTTTGTTTTTTGCATTCCTCATAATTTTTGTTGAAAAATGGATGTTTGAATATTATAATGCGACAACTCTGGAGATTAGATTCTCTTTCCCCAGGGTTTGGCATTGTTGCTGCTTATTATAGTTGTTGTTTGCTTGCTTAGTGACTTTTCTGAACCAATTCTGTGAAACCTGTTTTTTGTTGTGTATGGCCACTAAAGTCTTTATTTGCTTAGCTTAGTGGTTAGCTAATGACTGGACAGAGATTTCTTTAAATGTTTCTAACCAATAAATCTCCCCACCCTTTGCTGAGAGGCTCTATGTACTAGCTCTGGAACATGACTTTTACACTCAGCCAGAAAATTTACAACTTCACCTTCACCTTTACTTCTGCAGAGCCTCAGGGTGAGCCAGAGGTGAGTGCGTAGGGCCTTTCCCAAGTACCTGCACAGCCCTCAGTATGCTCACAGCCTTATTCATGCATGTGGCCTTTTAGATTCCTGAGAACATGTCAGAGCTTTCAAATCCCCTATGCACATCTCGTCTTCACCTTTCTTTTAAAGTGTTCTTTTGTTTGTTTGTTTGTTTGTTTGTTTGTTGTCAGCTTGATGTTTACCTCAACTGCTATTACCACCTCAGGGAACTATAATGCTTAACAACTGCCTCTGATTGTTTTTAACAAACATCAATCCTGGAAAAGACTGCTCACACACTGGGCAAGGTCTGAGTCAGGTCAAGTAAAGACAAGGTTTGCTGGTGGGATTTTCCAGGGAACTACCAGATATGTTAAATAATGACCATTATTTGGGGAATGTGCTTTGGAAGAGTTCTGCTCCCTTCTCCTCTTTTCTCCCTGACCCCATTCTCTAGGTTGCTTAGGCTGCTGGTTTCTACCATGACTGTGGGGCTGTTGGTTTTTAGGGCAAGGTAAAATACCACAGAGCTCACTGTCCTTACCCAATTCAACCATTTTTCTTGAATAAACACTCCCTGGAAGTAATTGCAAGCCTTTTAATTTCCAGATTTCTGAAAGGTTGATTTTACTAATTTTTGCCAATTTTCTAATTGCTTTAATGAAGAATAGTACTTTTGAAGGTCTTTGCTCCAATATTCCTGCTTATGTCACTCCTGATAAGATTTTAAAGAGTGGGTTAGAAGGAAAGAACTTCAGTTTCCATATTTATCATATTATGAATCCCTTGGTATTAAAAATTCTTCAGAGACAGAATTAATTATGACAGTTTAGCAAATTGTAAACAAAAGATCAGAGAAGTTAAACCACTAAATTTAAAATATCAAACCCTTTAATCATTGTTTCTCTCTTTTGAAATTACCCAAAGCCTATCTATCCCAATTCTATTTTTTGCCTGTATTTATCAATACTGAGCATCATAAAGTTAATTACCTTTTGCTTTTATTCAATTTATCAAAGTTTTAAATTAAAATTCTAATGCACCAAAATAAAAATCACACCATATAGCCTATGGAATAACTTAAAGAGCATTAAAGTAACATTAAATCCTAGTTTGTTAAATTAAGGCCTATTTAGCTAAACTGTTTTAAGAAATCAAGTTTTTCAGTCTTCAAGTTTAAAGTATGTTGGATTAAGTAATAAAGAATGGAGTTTTAGTAGGCTGTAATATATCAATAAATCATAAATTGTTTAGATTATCTGAAAGAACTTCGCTATTCAAAGTGAGGCTTGTGGGCCAGCAGGCTTAGCATCACCTGGAGCTTGTCAGAAATGTACCAAATTTATTGAATCAAAATCTGCATTTTAGCAGTATCCCCAAGTGCTTGGTATACAGAATAAAGCTTAAGAAGCAGTGGCTTAAAGAATCAATGTTGGGCCCTGGCCGGTTTGGTTCAGCGGTTGGAGCGTCGACCTGCGGTCCTGAGAGACCCGGGTTCGGTTCCCGCTAAGGGCATGTACCTCGGTTGCAGTTTGTCCCCGGCCCTGGTTGGTCGTGCGGGTGGCAGCCACTCGATGTGTCCCTTTCACGTCGATGTTTCTCTCTCTCTCTCTGTTCCTCTCTCTCCCTCCCACTCTACCTGAACAAAAAAATGGAAAAATGTCCTCGGGTGAGGATAAAATTAAAAAAAAAAAAAAAAAAAAAGAATCAATGTTGGGAAAGAAAATACTCTTAAAGTATCCAAATAAGTTAAGAGGATAAAAAGACATCAATGTCAGAAATAAATTACAATTTTGGAGAAAGTTATAGTAAAAAGCATGTTAAAGTATAGGCAAATAAGTAATTTTTAAGAGAAGCATTAAAATATTTTAACTACATACATTTTATTAGATTTTTAAAAATTGAAGGACAGACATCAGGGGAGTATAAGAACGTAAAGAGACCCTAAGAAAATTACAAGGAAAATGTATTGAGTTCATACACACTAAAACCTCTCTGCATATATATAATAAGATAGCAAGGGCCAGGAATAAACTCAGTTGATTAAATAAGAAGCTTAGAAACATAGGCAGGATGGATATCCACAGAGGAAACCCAGTCCATATTTCAGAAATGAAGTGTTGGAATGACAAGTAGCCATCACCCTAAACATAAGAGAATTTGGGTCATTTGTGAAAATAGCAAAGAATAATGTAAATTCTACAAAAGCAGTACTTTTTGTCTATTTTGTTCACTTATATATTCCTAGTGTATAGATGACTACTTGGCTTCATAAATATTGACTAAATGAATGATTATTGCTAAAGAAGAATGGTGTTAAGCTGGAAAAATTGACCTCCAAGGTCTAATTCTAATATTCATTGATCCTACTGGGGGTGAGAGACTGGTAGATTAATAACACAATTGTTTAAGTGTAATTAAGTGTAACGTTCTATCCAATGGTTACTGTGTTAATGGGTTTAATTTTATTTTAAGTCTTCCATGTTCCATAAACTTTTAGAGATGTTATGATATAAATTATTTCATAAACTATGAAATAGTTCTCACTTTTCAAACCTCAATGTGTGACTCTGTGTTGAGGAAAATCAGTGTAAACACTTGAGCAGATGTAGTTAACTACTATTGATTTTCACGACAGAATAGACGCTTAAAGGATGAACAAATCTGGCACATACGGCACCTCCTAAAGGAACTGAGTGAAGAGAAGTCAGAAGGATCAAACATTGTAACAAGAGAGGATGTTGAAACGGCAATGAAGGAAAAGTGGAAGTTTGAAAGAGACCAGGAACAAAACTTAAAAGGTGATTTATGAACTTAGAAAATAACAATAAAGCTGAATCAAGTTATTTCTTGGATGTATTAACACTTCTGTTTTCTCATATATTAAAAATGCTGTGAACATAGTTCAGGTGATATCCTTACCAGCACAACTACAAACACAGGTTGGTAGACGAACAGGAGAGGGAAATAACAACGGGCAGAGCAGGTGAGGGGGAGAGGGAAGGGCAGTGATCGAAAACAAGGACACATGAAAACCACCCGACTCTCACACACCGTGTGATACCCTGTAGACGCCACTCTGAACTCCGCACGGTGGGGATTTGTTCTTTCTTTGGAGGAATTCTCTTGTTTGTTGGCTTCAGCCTCAGTACAGTGTTGGGAATGATAAGATGAATATAACCATGAAGCTTCCCCCAACCAATATCTCCACGGAGATAAGGCCCCCACGCACCCACCCATTTAGATGGGGAAAGAGGGATTCGAGTTTGCAAAGAGGCAGTGTGGAGGTCATAGACTGAAGTGATGCTAGGTGCAGAATACGAAGGACCCAGGACATACTCCTGCCATGGCCTCAGAAAATACCAGGATCCTGGTGGTAAGTCACACACACAGTTTTGACACTTGTATTATTATTTTTTTAATTCCTGTTCCTTTATCCCAAACTTGCTGCTGTGACTTTTAAAACTACTTTAACCAGGACCCCTATAAATACCGTCTCTGCTAGGAGGCTGGAAAACATGAGGAAGAGACTCGAGTGCTATCAGGAAGCAGTACTAGAAGCTGGGAGGCAAAACAAGGGACTAGGGTTTCTGAAACATTCTCCAAACATTCTCCAAACATTCATTCAGAGAGCCTCCTTACCCAAGCACTTTGCACAGAGCAGGCATTCCATTCATAGATAATTTGTTGTTTTGAATGAAATAGTTACCAAAAGCAAACATTAATCAGCAACCTTCATTCTTCAGGGTCTCCAAAACTGCCCCGTGAACTTCCTCCTACCTGAGTCTCTTTATAGGCAACAATGATGTCATGAGGTAGTGGATATGTATTGTGCAGGGCTCCTCTCCAGCAAAGCTTTGCTTATGTTCGGAAGGAATACTTCAGTGAGTCCCTTGAGATAGGAGTGAGACCAGAACAGACCCTCGGGTGCACTCACTGAACTGCCTCCAAACGGGGGGATGGGGGGGCAGTTATTTGAGGTGTGCTGGTTTACCGTTTGGGCGGCTGGGGGGGTGTCAGATGAGACTGGGGCTGAGCTGATGGCTGAGCACAGCAGAGGACAGGGCACACGTGTCGTGCAAGGAGGAAAGCAGCCCAAAGAAGCTGTGCTAGAAAGAGAAAGAAAGAGAACAAATGTGCCTGAAAAGGATTTCTGAGGCAGTCACGGTACATCTGGGCAGTCCCTTGCCACTGGACCAGTGTACGGAGCAGCTGCCGTCCCGCCACAAGGCAGCTTGTTTCAGTGCTGAGCCTCAGAGCCTTCCAGACCGACTGAATCAGAATCTGCGTGGTGACCAGATCCTAGGGGATTCCTACCTCTCCTCCTCTCTCCCTTCCCTCATTCTCCCCACCTATTTATCCCTCTCCTCTCTCTGTCTTCCCCTGGAAGTTGGCTCCTTTTTCTGAGGCTGTTGTCCCCATGAGGCTGGAACTCTAACCATACACACCTCTGATTTTCCATCCTTATAACCTCAACATGGAGACAAGAGACACGTTTTCCACCAGTTGCAGTAAAACTATTTCTACAGAAGGACTCGGCATGTGCCTAGCCTGGGACACGTGCTCAATACAAGGTGGGGCAAAAGTAGGCTTACAGTTGTGAGTACAGGAAACAGAGTACATAAATGTCTTGAATTATTGCTTATTGATTATTGTATTATTTCCCATATGAACAACTGTATTTGACAAGGAGTAGGAAAAGTGTGCTGCTAGAAGGGAAGGGAAGAGGGCTTCTGGGAAAGTAGAACAGCAGCCACTCCATCCACCTCTGTGTGAGAATCTTCAGTGATGCCAACCAGCTCTCCCCCAAAGGCTGAACGTGGCACGGGGCTGAGGCAGCAACAGTCCGCACGAATAAGAGGACGGCTCTCCATCTGGGGTATAGGAGTATTGATTGTTTTTTGTTTGGTTTTGTTTCTTTCATCCTCATCCGAAGATATATTTTTCCATTTATCTTCAGATAGAGTGGGAGGGAGAGATGGAGAGAGACAGAGAGAAAAATCGATGCAAAAAAGACAGGTCAATTGGCTGCTTCCCACACGACCCAAACCGGGGCAGGGACCAAACCGTAGCCGAGGTATGTGCCCTGGCCCGGAATCAAACCTGCGACCCTGTTCTGTGGGCAGACGCTCTGACCACTGAGCCAAACCTGCCAGGGCAGGAGTATTGATTGTTTAATGACAAGTGCCATTCATCAAGAGATTTTAAAATATGTAATCTTACATCTTTGGAAAACATGTGTCTGGAATCCTTCTGGACCTCTGGACTGGAGACCATCTCTCCAGGCTGACTGGAATGCCTCCGTCATCCCATAAACATTTACTGAGCACCAATCACGTGCCAGACTCCTGCTACGTGCTGGATTTGCAGAGATGAGTAGGTGTGGCATTGCCATCAAGGATCTCTCAGACGAGGTGGCGTGTGGCAGTGAGCCAAACAGCCATTAAGTTCCTTGCACCTGGCTCTCTGAAACACTTCCTTTCCCAAAGTATTCAGGAGCATGACATTCAGCCTGAAGATGGAGTCGCATGTCATGTTTAGCAAGTTTACCAGAGCAAACTGAAATGTTATGTGGTTGAGATAGCTCAATATTTATCCATATTTAACTGGGGAACTTATCTTTCACTCTCAAGTCTTGTAAATGGATGTGGGGGAAAAACATGTTGGTATGACTGTCATTTCACACAAATGAACTTTAGATGACAGACTAAACAACTTACTGAAATGGTTGCCAAGGACCTTGGAATGATATGAGGTAAAATCATTTTGCCCAGAGGCATATGGCCAGAAAAATGACATTTTACTAATAAAACATATATATGACATAATATATTGTACAGGATAGGACCCTTATCAAGCTATCAAAGGAACAATTTAAACTAGAGGGTTCTGAGACATATAGCTTAATTGTCTATGATAGCTTTCAATCACAGCCCCAACCACACCTCTACTTTAGAATTGGAAAATTAATTTTACTTAGATTTTGGGTCATGAGGTGTAGTTAAACAATAGTTTGAATAGTTTAGATTTCCTTACATTGTAGATATAAAATCAGATTTATGAGATAACAGCATTTTAATATCAGGCCCTAATTTCAAAAAATCAGATTGCAACATACAATAATTGAAAGGAGAGAGGAAATAACGTGCTGTTTTGATTTTCTTTCTACAGATATGCGCTTGCAAATAAGTAATGCTGAGAAGCTGTTTCTCGAGAAGCTCAGTGAGAAGGAATACTGGGAACAGTACAAGAATGTAGGGAGTGAACAGCATGCTAAACTCATTACCTCCTTACAGAACGACATCAATAAAGTCAAAGAGAATGCACTGAAAATGTCAGGTCAGTTGCAAGAAAACTAGTTCAAGTTCAGTAAAAACACTTCCATCAAATGGGCAGACATTTGATGGGGGGAAAAAATGGGTATTCCCTGAATCATTCTTTCCTCTCCTCGGGGTCAGCACAAGCAGCTGGAGCCCAAGGGCAAAGGCGGAGGGAGGAAATGGAGAAACTATCCCAGGAGCACCTAAGAAACTGAGAGGGGAAGTAACGGGAGGGCAGGTGGAGTGGAGAACCCTGCCAGCAACTGATTTCAACAAAGACGTTTCCTTCAGTGGGTGGTGTCTGTGCGCTCCCACACCTGGGTCTGGGGTGAGTCCACTGAGGCAGCAGGATCGGGGATCAGGCTATGTTAGAAAGGAAATTCACTGGAGGCAAGCTAAAGCAACCTCAAGTAAATGCTAAGTTGTAGTCAGAAAACATCAGAGAACACACTTGAGATGGGAAGTGGAGAGGGTGTGGGGCAGGAGGACATCAGGCGTGGAGAAGCAGCAAGCTCAGGGAACCATGAGGCCACCTGTCTGTCACTGCAACTAGTACAGTGGCTTAAAAGAACACCAGAGACAGAAAAGTCACTGGATAGAACCAGTGGGAGAAAGCTGGCCTGCAAGAACACTGTGGGTGGACGATAGTTGTGAGCCCAGCTGGCGATGGTGACCTGTATTGGAGAAGAGTTCATGTGAGGTCATTCCCATCATCCTCTGCAGAGGGCCTGGACAGACACTCTGCTTCTAGACCAATTTTTATGTACATTTCTCAGCTCAGCGCCTCTGCACCATCATGGTAGTGTAAATTTGGCCCCAAAGTAATCTGGGCTTGGAGTTACATGTTTTTAAAATGTTCTCCTCCCCAGAAGAAAAGTACAGAGTGAGAGTGTGGTACCTCCCTACTCCTGGCTGTTTCTCCAGCCACTCAGTGCGCTCTCTAGATAAAACCACTGTTACCAGTTTCTTATGTAGTCTTTCAGAAATATTATATATACATAAACAAACAGCATGCTACAAATGTAGTTTTTCACATAACAATGTGGACATCATTATAGATCAGTACGTATTAGTACTTTTTTAATCTCCTAGGCTATTTGTTCTTGTTGCACTATAATTTTTTAACCAGTCCCCTACTCAAAGCATTTAGGTTGTTTCCTGTCTTTTACTATTACAAATAATGCTGCAGTGAATACCCTTATACAGATCTCATTTTACTGTGGTGAATATCCTTGCATTCATGAATTTCACTTATGTGTATCTCTGAAGAGAAATGGCTGGCCCAAATAGCCCATTCATGTGTATTTTAACAGGCCTGGCCCTCCACCCGGGAATATCTTTTCATGGGTTCAAGAACCATATGAAGTTTCTTTCACATGAACCCTCTGTTCATGCCCTTGGCTCACTTTTCTGTTGTGCTGTGGAACACTTTACATTTTTAAAGGAAATTAGCTCTTTAACAGTGACATAAGGTACACATATTTCTCCCATTTGTCATTAGCCTTTTGTTCATGGGGTGTATGTATGAGAAAAATTTGTAGTGTTATATTTAAATCTTTAGTTTTTGTGTGTGGAGGGGTAGGAAGCCAATTTTACTTTTTGGCAGATGGTTTTCCAGTTGTCCCAGCATCGTTTATCAAGTAACCCGTTTTTACCCTGCTGATCTGAGATTCTGACTTGATCGTGACTTAATTTCCCATGTGTATTTGGGGATCTTTCTATACTTTCTATTCTGTTCCATTGGTCTGTCTTTGCATACCAGTACCATACTTCTAAAATAGTTATTGTTCTGGCATGTTTAAAATCTTTTAAAATTTTATCCAGCATTACTTTTTTTTATATTTTTAAAATAGAAAGAGTGATCTTCTCATACAAACTCAACCCATTCTCTTAAATAGAAATTTGGGTGATTTGATTCAGCTAAAAATTTTCATGCTGTTGTATCTGACTTTGGAGTGGCGGTAACAGCATTTACATATTGAGCTGCTTGCTGATTGTACCTCAGTGTATAGCCAACTTAGGTGTCATGGGAAATTGGTTCTGGGCTTATTCTATTTGCCATTAGTTCTAGGCACATCTCCCAGCCATGCAGCAGGAACTCTTCCTGGGGACTTTAAAGCACTTTGGGGGCCACTAATTGGACACAACGAATATGAGACGCCTAAATCAATTATCCAAAGCCGTGCTCTCCTCTTCACTCCCCTCCCCCATTCTTCCATGATTGCTCTGGAAGTCTCCTCCCACACCCATGAACATGGGTTTGTGCTAGACTGCTTTACTTGTGAGGAACAAGTATTTTAGAAAAAGGGGGTTTATTGTAAGTAAAACAGGATATTAAAATGAAACGTTTTTAGTATCAGTTTAAACTGGGGTGGCCATATAATGGATACCACATTTCAAAGTAAAGTGAGATACCACCTTGCAAACTTGCAATATGGACAAGGAGGAAAACTGGTTTCATATCTTCAACCACAGAATTTTGGTCTATAAAAGAAGTTGGAGAGGCCAAGGAAAGATGATCAGAAATTAGGGGAAGGTTTTTGGAAAGGGCTTTTGGTGTGCTATAAGGTCTACACTGTCCCCCAGAGGGGCAGGTGAAAGGTAATTCCTCCTTCACCTCAGATCAAGATGGAAAGTTTTTTGTTTTTTTGGTACGTGCCCCTAGTGGGAACTGAACCTAGGACCCTCTGGTCCACAGGCCAATGCTCCAACCACTGAGCCAAACTGGCCAGGGCAAGATGGAAAGTTTGTTTTTTGGGTTTTTTTTTTTTTCTTTTTTAATATGTTTTTATTGATTTGTTAAAAATAATTTTTTAAAAAAGTCTTTATTGTTGAATGTATTACAGATGTTCCTCATTTTCTCCCATTGACCCCCACCTCCCTACTCCCGCCCCCCTCCCGCATTTTCCCACACTGTCTGTGTCCATTGGTTATGCATATAAGTTCTTTGGTTTATTTCTTCCCACCCCCCAACCCCTATCCCTTTGAGGTTTGTCAGTCTAGCAATGAATTTGTACTTCTTAATCCCTTCACCTTTTTCACCCATTCCCCCAACACCCCTCCCATCTGGCAACCAACAAAATGTTCTCTGTATCTATGAGAATGTTTCTGTTCTGCCTGTTCATTTTGTTTGTAGATTCCATTGTCAATAGATATGTATTCATTGCCATTTTGTTTGTTCATATATTTTATCTTTTTCTTCAAAAAGATTCTTCATCGTTTCATATAATAACGGTTTGGTGGTGATGAACTGCTTTAACTTTTTCTTTTTTTTTTTTTTTCTTATCCTCACCCGAGGACATTTTCCCATTTTTTTGTTCAGGTAGAGTGGGAAGGAGAGAGAGGAACAGAGAGAGAGAGAGAGAAACATCGATGTGAAAGGAACACATCGAGTGGCTGCCACCCGCACGACCGACCAGGGCCGGGGACAAACTGCAACCGAGGTACGCACCCTTAGCGGGAACCGAACCCGGGTCTCTCAGGACCGCAGGTCGATGCTCTAACCGCTGAGCCAAACCGGCCAGGGCTGCTTTAACTTTTTCTTGTCTGGGAAACTCTTTATATGACCATCGATTCTAAATGACAGCTTTGCAGAATAGAGTAATCTTGGTTGTAGATTCTTGCTTTTCATCACTCTGAATATTTCTTGCACTCCCTTCCGGCCTGCAAAGTTTCTTTTGAGAATTCAGCTGATGGCCTTATAGGCACTCCCTTGTAGGTAACTAACTGCCTTTCTCTTGCTACTTTTAAGATTCTCTCTTTGTCTTGAACCTTTTGCATTTTGATGATGATGTGTCTTGGTGTGGGCCTCTTGGGGTTCATCTTGTTTGGGACTCTCTGTGCTTCCTGTACTTGTGTGTCTGTTTCCTTCACCAAGTTAGGAAAGTTTTCTGCCATTATTGTTTCAAACAGGTTTTCAATTTCTTGTTCTTTCTCTTCTCCTTCTGGCACCCCCAAGATGCGAATGTTGGCACGCTTGAAGTTGTCCCAGAGGCTCCTTACACTATCCTCATTTTTTTGGATTCTTTTTTCTTTTTGCTGTTCTGATTGGGCATTTTTTGCTTCCTTATATTCCAAATCGATGGTTTGCTTCTTGGATTTACATACTCTACTGCTGAATCTGTGTAGATTATTCTTTTTTTTTTAATCCTCACCCGAGGATATTTTTCCATTTTTTGTACAGATAGAATGGAAGGGAGAGATAGGAAGGGAGAGAAAGTGAGAAACATCGACGTGAAGGGACACATCGAGTGGCTGCCACCCGCACGACCAACCAGGGCCGGGGACAAACTGCAACCGAAGTACGTGCCCTTAGCAGGAACCGAACCCGGGTCTCTCCGGACCGCAGGCCAACGCTCTAACCGCTGAGCCAAACTGGCCAGGGCTGTGTAGATTATTCTTTATTTCAGTTAATACCTCCTTCATTTCTGACTATGCATCCACCATTTCTGACTGGTCCTTTTTTTTATGCTCTTGAGGCCCTCTCTAAGTTCATTGAGCATCCTTATAAGCAGTATTTTGAACTCAGCATCTGTTAGGTTGCTTATCTCCATTTCGCTTAGTTCTTTTCTTGGGGTTTTGTTCTGTTCTTTCATTTGGGACCTGTTTCTTTGTCTCCTCGTTTTGGCTGCCTCCCTGTGTTTGTTTCAGTGTATTACTTAACAAGAGGTGTGGGGCTATCTGAGACCAGATGCTGCTTGTTTGAAGAATTTAGGAAAACCTGAAGCAGGATCCAAGACAGGCCAATCCTATGGTTAAGCAACTGGCAACAGCTTGGGTGGGCCTGAAAGCTGGGTGGGGCGGGGCCTCAGGGAATCACCAGGGCGGGGCTACCAGTGTGAGCCAGGTTGCTGGAGTCCCAGATATGGCGGCTATCTGCCGCCCCAGGGAAGGGCTCACCAAAGGAACAAAGGCCTCTGACAGCATGTTTTTCCCAGAGAAGGGCCCCTCTCCAGCCCTCGCTCCAATGCCAAACAGCTCAGTTCTTTCTTATATGTCTCTAGCGTCCCTCGAGCTGCCTACTCTCCAAGCTTAGAAGGAGCAAGTTCAATAAGTCCGTGCGCGGACCCTTTAAGAGGAGCTGCCTGGGTCTCCAGCCGCCTCAGCTTCCCTGAGCCTCAGTTCCCGCTGGTTTTTCCAGCCAAAAGTTATGGGGACTTCTCTTCCTGGCACTGGAACCCTGAGAGGGGTGTCTGGTGTGGGACGGGGACCCCTCAATCCTTAGAGAGGACCTTCCCAGCCGAGGTGTCCTCCTGATTTTTATCCACCACACGTGGGTGTGGGGCCAGCCCATCTGCCTCCGCCCCTCCTACCAGTCTGGACGTGGCTGCTGCTTTAATTCCGTAGTTGTAGGACTTCCATCAGCTTAATTTCAGGCGGTTTTGGATGATGGTTGTTCTGTAGTTTAGTTGTAACTTTGATGTGGTTGTGGGAGGACGCGATACCGCGTTTACCTACCCGCCATCTTGAAAGTTTTTAAGGAAAAGCCTCACATTGTTTGATGCGTCCCCTCCAGTTTAGGGGACATTCAGATATATATATAATTTTTTATCCTCACCCGAGGACATTTTTCCATTTTTTGTTTTTAGGTAGAGTGGGAGGGAGAGAGAGAGAGAGAAACATCGACGTGAAAGGGACACATCGAGTGGTTGCCACCCGCATGACCAACCAGGGCTGGGGACAAACTGCAACTGAGGTACGTGCCCTTAGCGGGAACCGAACCCAGGTCTCACGGAACCGCAGGCCGACGCTCTAACCGCTGAACCAAACTGTCCAGGGCTCAGATCTATTTTATAACTCATCCCTGAGAAATCTAAGGGAACCGTGGCTGACTAGCTAACAGTTCTGACAGCAGAACAAAGCAGCAGCACCTGCCACCCTGGGCTAAGCCTGTGCCTTGGTCCCTTTGGGCAGCTGTAACAAAATCCCATGGACTAGGTGGTTTATAGAAACAGAAATTGATCTCTCACAGTCCCGGAAGCTGGGAAGTTCAGGCCAAGGTGCCAACAGATTCCGTGTCTGGTAAGAGCCTGCTTCTGATTCATAGGTGGACACCTTGTCACTGTGCCCTCGCATGGTGGAAGAGGCAGGGGAACACTCTGGAGTGTCTTTAAAAGGGTACTAATCCCATTCATGCAGGCTCCACCCTCCTGACCTAATTACCTCCCCATGCCCTCACCTGGAAATACCACATTGATGATTATGTTTCAACCTACGAATTCGGTTGTAGGGCAGAAACACAAACATTCAGTTTGTAACAGCCTGCACTCCCAGAATTTGTTGTGGCAAAGAGTAAAGGAGCGTACCCTGTGGGTGTGCTGTGAGAGAGAGCTGGTATGCAGGCCTGTTAAATCTTGCCTGAGGGCTGACTAGAGAGGGGACCATGCCCCAACAGAGACACAAGAGCCTGCATGTGTGGAAAGGAGGAGGAGCTTGAGACAGAGGCCAAAAGAAAAGTCATTAGTCAACCTCCAAGAACAGTACATCCCCGTATGAAAGAAATGCAGATCAACTATAACTAGCAATGGGGAAGGTGGTCCTCTGAAAAAGGAATCAACCTTAAATACCAACCAGGACCACAAAGTGCAACATTAGCTGGAGGTCGCATCAGCCAAGTGAGAGCGTTCCTGTCCCTTTCCAGGCTCGTCTTCAGCCCTGAGGGAGGAGCTGTAGAAGTTCGAGTCAGAGGAAATGGCAGTAGGTCCAAGCTAGGAAGGGAATAGCCATAACTTTGAATAAAATTGAAAGCTTGACTATTACAAAAAAAATAAACTGGACATATTAATTACGTTTTGAAGGACCTCTTAGTTTCACAAAGGAACCAGAGGAGTCATAGGATTTGCCATGTATCTTACCAAGACAGAACTACTAGTCTTCTAGTCTGAATTTTAAAGGGCAGAGATGAAAACCAGGTTGCTTGATGTCCCATGGTCATGTTCGTTGGACATAACACTTGTAGTGAGGAATCAGGGGGATTGAAGTGGGAAACAGAAGGCCATCGGCTCAGTGGTGGCCTTAGCAATGGCTCCTCCCTATATTTATCTCTCGTGTTCTGTGGCTGGCCCTCTGGGGGCACCCATGCTTTGCTCCGTGTCCCCATTCTCTTCTTGTTTCCCACAGATCAAGTTGTGACATATTCGCCAGCTCAGGCTCTGAAGAGAGCTGGTGTGATCATTGACCTAATGAAAGATGACCAAAGACCTTTGTTCATGCCTCCTCATGGGTCATTGATCAAACCCAGCACAGACCACCTTTGGTCAGCTGTCTTAGTCAGTAGCCACACTGAGCCCTGGGGGCAAGAGAAGAAGAACCTAGAGCTGCTTTCCTGAACTTCAACTAGAAGGAGATGTTAGGATATTGGATATAAGAAACACAGTTACTGATTATTCAAGACGTGGCTCTTTCTCTCTCTTTTTTTTAATCCTTACCCGAGGACATTTTTCCATTTTTGGTCAGATAGAGTGGCAGGGAGGGAAAGAGGGAGGTAGAGAGACAGAGAGAGAGAGAGAGAGAGAGAGAGAGAGAGAGAGATGTGAAAGCAACACATCGAGTGGCTGCCTCCCGCACAACCCCAACTGGTGCCGGGGACAAACTGCAATGGAGGTACATGCCCTTAGCGGGAACCAAACCCGGGTCTCTCTGGACCATGGGCCGACGCTCTAACCGCTGAACCAAACCGTCCAGTGTGGCTCTTTCTCTTAACAACAAGAAAGGAAACCTTAGACTAGCCCCAGGAATAGAGAACGTGCAGGGTTGTACAAGTCATTAGATTCTAGAGTTACAGATTATTTTTACTTTTGTTCTTCCAGGTACACAGAATAAGGAGCCATAAAAGTTCTTTGTACAGTAATAGTGAGTTAAAAGACTTGGGTTCAGGTCCACTTACAAAAAAGTAACATTCCTTCTTTGAGTGTCAGTTTCCTTACCTGTAAAATGAGAGCCCCTCAGTGATCTCCAACAGAACTCACATTCCCGGCACCTGCTTTTCTACATCTATCTCATCTAACCTTTACAAGTTCCTTTGGGTTAGATATCACTGTGTCATTTTAAAGACGAGGAAGCGGAGGCCCAGGGAAGGTGAGTGTCTTTACCCAACTCACAAGCTTCGTAAATAGTGGAAATGGGATTAGATCCCATGTGTCTGACACCAAACCAACATGCTTCAGATGATCCTCCCAGTGCTGTGATTCAGTGAGGTAGGGGTGCTCTCCAACACACACTGTGCTTGAAGACACTGCCGCATGGCTAGTCTTGCCACCGGCCCCGCTCCGTTTTCCCAGAGGGAGCTGAAGAGAGGCCACCACCACAGGAGACAATCTGCACAGTCAAGCTGTGTGACACCAGAGGTATGTGAAGAGCAGACAGCATACTCCCAGAAAGCTGTGGAGGCAGCGACCAAGCAGAGCTAGACACAACAGAGAAAGGAGAAATCGCAAAGCAAGCTTCAGCCAGGCCTGTTTTGCGGTCAGCTTCTGAGGAGTGACCACACTGAACTGGGCCCCCGAGCAGCCGAGAGTCTAAAGGCACAGGTCATGCTCTCCCAGCTCCCACTTGCAATGTCTCAGTTTTATGAGAAGACTTTCACACACTCCCAGTTTCTTTGACTCTGTTCACAAATAAATGGTGAACAACTGCTCCCTGAAACATCGTCTGAATCACAACGGATAACAATGACATGTTCACATCCTCCCTTGTGCTGCTCTGCTTTTAAGGAAAAAACAGTCCATTCAGTTTTATATGGAATTTGAAAGAGGGTTGGGTGTCATTACGGCTTTTCTAGTCTGAAAATGGCAACAGCGAGAGCCACAACTTTAGGGGAGCATATCTGGTCATCTATTTTTTACGATTTACAGAAAAGAATTAATATTTCATGTTATCAATCTCCAGGTTGTATGGTTTCTTTTAGATGCTAAGAAGGTAACAGCCAACCTTCTGCTACATTGCAACTTTTAGACTGATGTTAGTGTTTTGTTGGGTAGAAGTTACAAATAATACCCAGCGTTAGTCTAGCGAACTGCGTACTGAACTGAAAAAGAAGTTCCACCAGAAATGAGGTTGGAATGATGAATACACTGAAGCGGTTACTTCCGCTGAGTAAGAACAATGCAGGTTATAGAGATGAGCATATGTGGGCTGGAACAGAGAAGACTTCCAGTTTCTTACCCTCTGGATGTCAAGTTTGACTAGTCCCCCAAACCTCGTGAACTCTCTTGTTTATAAACCACTGCCTCATCAGACACTTTTGTTCCAACTCCATTAAAGGCAGAACCTGACCATACTGGCCCCTTCTGGCCACTCCTCAACTTGGGGAGCTCCCCCCTCCTTCCTTTCCACTTCCTTTCTCCTCCCACCAAAGTTACCACTGAAAGTGGTGGTCACTTGTGGCCTTTCCCCTGTGCTGAAGCCTAAAATCACTGACAGCCAAAGACCTGCAGTTTGCCCAATTTAATTTTCTTCAAATTATTTTTCATATCTGGCCCTGGCCAGTTTGGCTCAGCGGTTAAAGCATCGGCCTGCGGTCCGGAGAGACCCGGGTTCGGTTCCCGCTAAGGGCACGTACTTCGGTTGCAGTTTGTCCCCGGCCCTGGTTGGTCGTGCGGGTGGCAGCCACTCGATGTGTCCCTTCATGTCGATGTTTCTCTCTCTCTCTCTCTTCCTCTCTCTCCCTCCCACTCTATCCGTACAAAAAAAAAAAAAATATTTTTCATATCTGTTGTGTCCCAGGGTCTGCAATAATAGAAAGATATGGAGGAGAGCTTTACGCTCTACTTATATCAGAGTTTTCATCTGAAGCAATTAGGCCAGCACAAAGTATGCCTGAGGGCTGGAGAGCTCCTGCCTCCTCAGCCCCCTTTCCAGAGCCTTGGTTTGGCTCCAGACCACTGAAAGACCAGACCTCTGGTCTCCCCTGAGGTCGAAGACCCCTGAGAGTTCTGCTTTGGCTGGCTGGGTGTGAGGAGAAAATTTTCCCTTTGAAACCATGTCCTAAATGGCCGTTGGGTTCCACACTGCTATTGGTACAATACTGTTGTTTAGTTACAGAAATGGATCTCTGTGGAGCCATCCAGAAATCTAGCATCCGTAATTGTCAACATCATTTGTATGGGAAAACACTTTCTGACTTCCAAATAATTATCCTTCCGGTGTTGTAAATATTACATAAATGTTATCATAAAACTAACTTTGATTGTTCTCAGGCTTGGAGTAGCCCAGGTCCCTCCTGTGGCACATGGTTGACTCCCTCACTTGATTCAATTTTTGCTCAAACGTTACCTCCTCAAAAAAGCTGTTTCTGACCACCCTATCTAAAACAGAGACTTTTCGTTTTTCTTCATCACACACATCTCCACCTGAAATATTTATTGCTTGTTTACATCTTTATGGTCTAGCTTCCCCACTAGAATGCATGTCCTAAAGGCAGAGGTTTTGTCTTTATTTGGCAATGCTATCAGTGTCTTAAATAGTGTCACGCACATCAGGAAAGCTTGGTGACGACTTCTCGTACGAAACAGTGAACAAACTGCACTGACTTATCCAGCGTTACTTCTCTCCCCTCGGTAAAGCTGCCTCAATGTCACTGTGCCTCACTTTCCTTAAACTGGTGTGGAGTATATGATCGCTAAGCCACTTTCAAGGCCTAAACTTTTATGATCCTTTGCTCTCTCAATTCTGACACTTCGGACCTAAGAAAATGCAGAGAGGATGGAGAATCTCCACTTCATCTCTGTTCTCGTTCTAGGTAACGTTTGAGCCTAACGCAGAACCAAGTCTACTGACTTCCACAGCCCTTCTACCATCCTCTCTCCCTTTTTCATGTTGTCTTTCCTGCCCCAGGAAATGCATGCCAAGAATACTGGAAATGTAGCTAGATGAAGTCAGAGGCACAGGATGCTACTCAAGTGTATAAGCAAATCTTCCTTATATTTCTATTGTGGAATCAGAAGTTGTGTGATGAAGGGTCAAGGACCACACAAGTATCGGGAATTCTCCCTTTGGAGAGACAATCCTTTGAAAGTAAAAATATTAAACTAATTCATATTAAGGTGTTAGTAAATTATTGGAGCATTTCTGCTAATTGAAAGTACTAGATGCTTCAGTAAAAATTTACTCTGAAAATTCAGGAGCGGGGATGTGTAGAAAGGAGAGGCGAAGATCATAGAAGATGAAATTGACTAACATCAGTTTTGCCTAGGGCTAGCTGTGTTAAACCTTCTAATTTTCTTTTTAAAGAACAGTATAAAATCACTCTGGAAGATGCTAGAAAGAGAATAATCAGAGAAACTTTGTTGCAACTGGACCAAAAGAAGGATTGGGCTACAGAGGTATATTTCAATTTTCTGATTAAAAAAAAAAAAACTTTCCCTCTATTTTTTCTTGCAATATAATACAATAGTTAAAAATCTGGAGTCTTAGGCAGCTTGAATGTAATTGCATTTTTACCACTTATTGGGTGTGTAAACTAAATTTGTTACTTGATATTTCTGGGCTTCAGTTTCCAAATCTATAAAAAGGGAATAATAATAATATTTACCTTTAGAGAATAAGGAGAATTCTTGAGGCTTAAATACTATTGAGCATTCTCTTGCTACAGTTAATTGTATCTAAATTCCAGGAAAAATAAATGATGCTGGAAGTTTAAAAAAAAAAAAGGAGGATTCTTTTTTTTTTTTTTTTGTGGTACATGCCCCTAGCGGGAACAAAACTGGGACTCTCTGGTCCACAGACCTACACTCAACCACTGAGCCAAACTGGCCATGGCTTAAGGAGGATTCTTAAATACTTAGTAATGAGATGACTTAAGTATCCTCATAAGAAACAAGAGCTCAGTAAATTATTATTCATTTATTTTTAAGTATAATAATAATGGCTATAAGTTATTAAAGAAAGTTATGGATGAATTATAGAATGAAATATAATTTATCTAAAAAGTACTTTCTTATATATCCAGGCCTAAGAGAGTATTCTTGCTGGAGCTTTAAACCTTTGTAATATAATAAAATATTTGAGAGAGAATTTCTAATCTTATATGTTTTCTAATTTCTTTGCTTTGCAAAAATATCTGACTCCCCCCCACTTTTTTTTTTTCACTGTCCTTCCCCTGTTGCCAGAATATGTCCTACATCAGTCAAGTCCCCACTGGGATTGTCTCTTCATCTGAAACATTCCTTCTTCAGAATCATAAATGTCTGGTCTTTTCTAATGTTCTTCGCTGACAGTTGCAACTGTTTGTTGCTTCCCTGTTGGTTCAGTTGTTCTTTTACTGTGGTTATCCTATTGCATGATTGTTATTAATTTACACAAGTGCAGAGGACTGTGGAAAACTGACCAGTGGTTTGTCTGCCCATGCAATTGGGCTAACTTGAATATGACAAATGGTGAAATCGACAATTAAGTGATCTGACCACAGTTAAGATTATTAAAAATGTATATGTAGATCAAATATACATGTTCAATATATAATGAGGACTGTTTTATGGTTCCGAGCATTTTACATTTAAGTCTCTCAACAATTCTATAAGTAGGGACTTGCTAGTGAGAAGACTGAGGCAGAGAGAAGTTTCAGACTTGCCCAGAGCAAGTGGCAGACTCAAGATTCATTTTAAGCTGTGTCCTTCAGATCATTGCTCTTAATCATTACATTGTACATTTCCTTCTCTCTGCATAAGCAAATACCCACACAGCTGAATTAATTTTCCTCACTTAATCTGGCTATTTTAGGGCATAGTTTAATTTCCAGAATCCATTTGTTGCACATCCTTGGCTGCATACTGGAATCACCCAAGAAATGTGTTTAACCCAGGTGGTGCCTGGGTCCCACTCAAAGAGACAGATGCTCATGTAATCGGCCTGAGATGTTGCTGGGGCTTCTGGATTTTTCAAAGTGCTTGGGAGAGTCTAATACGTGTCGGAGGTGAAAAACCACTGCTCCATTGTTAGTGAATTAAGCCATTAGCAAATAACTTCAGTTACAAGCTACTTCCTACTTTTGTCCAAATGAAATTCCATTTTGAGGAAGCTTTAGAAGCATCAGTTGTAACTGGAGTATAAACATTCTTGGTTCCTGGGAGATGTAGGGCCACTCTTTGTTTAATTAGCCTCATTTAAAGGAAATTTTTTATTGCAAATCTTCCAGCTCTAAGAGATAAATTTACCTTTAACATATTTTAAAATTATATCTGACCATGTTTATGAACTAGTAGATTTTTCCTAATTTCTCCTTTTGGTTGTGCCCCTCAGTTGCTGAATATTGACACTGTAACATGGTATCTACATAAAAGTACCTTACAGATAAATATGATCCATCATCCACTGTAAAGTTCCTTTGGGTAAAACTGTAAATACCCAAGTAGTTAAAAATGAATCCACCTTTTATGAACCTACTGTCTAAGTATGGCTTTTCCCAGTTTCTTCACCTAAAATACCTTTCCCTGAGAGACTGTCTAGCTATAGCCTGCCACCCAGAAACTTGTTGCTGTTAGGTTTGCAAATATGTATTATTGCTATAACGAACATGCAGAAATCTTTCAAATTAGAAAGATAGTGAGGTAATCATTTGTGCTTTTGCTATATGTTGGATTGTGTTTTAACCATAACCTTGAAGAATGTCTGATCACTACAGTTTAGCCATCTTAATTGTGGAGCAGATCACTTAGTGATCCGACTTCACCATGGCAGTCAGACTGGGTCACGATAGAGGCTACAGTGAATGGCCAACCACTGTCCAGTGCTCTAAATTGACTATATTAGGTCATGTAAATCAGTAAAAACAATACAGCAGGAGACTAAAGAAAGAACAACTGAACCAAAAGTTCTTAGGTATGTTTCTAAAGTATTTGTAAAACATAATTTAAAAGGAATGAGCAGATAAGTTGACTGCATCATCATTGCCAAAGTTGCGACTTGCCATGCGGTGACTCTTCCTCAATCAACTTCCTTTCAGAATGCTGTAAGGTTGATTGACAGTGGCAGCTATCGAGAGATCTGGGAGAATGACTGGCTGAAAAGAGAGGTGAGTGGAATTTTTAAAAACAATTTCTTTTTTTTGAACTAGAAATGACTTTTATTTATGAGCTGAAGTCATGGGGAAAGCAAGGAGCTGTCACCAGCTGAGGTAAAATAACATTCAAGTGGAGCCTCAGTCTTATTATAAGCGGTTGCTCAACAAATACCATAATGTCAACAATAACCAGAAATCACTTTTTGCGTCACAACTCACAAAATATACTCAGATGTACAAAGCTTCTTTATGCCCTAAGAATCTGGTCTTCCTCTTAGGACCCTAGCACCTGCTGGGTGATGGGAGCAAGGCTAAAGGATCATTCCAACCTCATTGTCTGCTGTTATAAACTGACTTCAGATAAATGTTTATTCTTTTAGATTTTCTTTCCTCCTGCCCTTTTCTAAGGCCGACCCCTGATGTATAGGGAGGTGGGGCACACATGCCCTCTTGTGAGGCGTGTTAGTAAAGAGGGCTCAGGGCCAAGGGTTGCCTTTGGATCCTTGCTCCCTCTGCTTTTCTGCTGTGCAGGAAGTGCTTTAGTCTGCTGCCTGCCCTGCTGATTTCTAAAATGGACTGCTCTGGCCTTCTGGACACTGTGTTGCAGCCAATACTAAACCCACAGTTACAGCCATTGGCCAGTGGTCAGGATGTCCCTACATCCCATCCCAGCGTGGTCCTCGGGCTCTCCTCACACCTCGTTCTGGGGAGCATGCGGGAACTGGTGGATCCAGCTGTCCGTCTGTCTCCCTGGCCCAGGGCAGCAATATCGCTGTTGGGGGAGGTGGGCAGGTGAGGACCTGTAGACCTCTTTATCATGGTGTACGTCCCCCTTTTCCTTGCCCTGCACTTTCCTTACCTGCTTGCCCACATCTGCCTGGGAAACTTCAGCTCTCCTTTAGACACTGCTGTCGATTTCTCTGTGAATCATTTTGTAACTCCCCAGGAAGTCTTGAGTGCTTTTCCCCCAGTGCTCTCTTGTTTCCCTGTAATGTTTGCTTTTATAAAGTATGTTGAAATGGTCTGTTTATGCATCTGTCTCTTCACTAAACAGAGCAGACTATGACTTTTCAAATATATACCCATGAAACCTAATAAATAATCTATGCTCATTAAAAAGTTATTGAATGAAAGAATGTCCATGAGTATAGATATATTTATTGGAGGGATGAGTCATATGTGTGGCTTAACTCTTGAAAGAGGCTGTGAAAGCATGTTGCTGGATGAAACAGGCACATAACCTTTGGTCCGGATGTTACGAGAGTGCTACAGAGGTTGTACAAAACTCTACCGTACTTTGAAATTCCCTTTACACCCAGACAAGTAGCCACTGAACCTACGCTTAGATGCCATCTGTGAAAGAAATCTCACTGTCTTTTGAGAGATTTCACTTCAACTACACACAGCTCTTGTTTGCAAGTCACCTGTGGGTAATTCTCAAATGTACATCTTCAGCACTCACTCGTGTGTGTCCTTAGCTCTGTACCTAGATTTTAATTTGCCTGCCGATATTTCCACTCGGATGTCCAAAAGGCACTTCGAACTCAACATACCTAAAGCAGAACTTAAATTTCCTTTTCTTTTTCACTGTCTGCTCAGACACCAGTGGGAACAATGTCACTGTCGCCTTCTCTCCTCTTCCCTTTTCTTTGCTCCCTATTTGACGAAATGAAGTTAGTGAGTCTAGAAAACAAGGGATTTAAAAATTAGTATTCTTTCTATGATGTTGACAGTATTTTTTAATTGCCTTTATAAAGTCATGGTTTATACTATTTCCAAAAACTAATCAAGATGAATCACCAAGTTTTAAAAAGAAGCATTAAGCCCGGCTGGTGTGCCTCAGTGGATTAAGCGTCATCTCATGGACTGAGAGGTCCTGGTTCAATTCCCAGTCAGGACACACACCCAGGTTGCGGGCTCCATCCCCAGTGGGGGGTGTGCAGGAAATAGTCGATAGATGTTTCTCTCTTGCATCAATGTTTCTATCTCTCTCTCCCTTGCTCTCCCTCTAAAAAAAAAAAAAAAAATCAATAAAAAACATAAAAAAATAAATAAGTAAAACATAAAAAGGAGCATTAATTTGAGCCACCATTAGCGCGAGAGCAGGCAGGGGTAGACAGTAAAGAAGCACAGCCCTACACCGCTTCATCCTGTGGCAGTTGAAGGCACAATCAGACTAGATCCTTGTCACAAGAGGAACTTACAGACTCTTCCTGCCAGGACCTCAATTTGTGTTTTAGCAAGGCAGAAAGAAATACTGTGAAAGGTAAATAACCTAAATTATCCAAAACTAAGGCATACATAGTGAAACAATTGTAGTACTTGCATAGAAGAAGGACATGTACTTGTAGATGACATTAGACTATCAGGATTTGAAGCAATTAAGAATGTCTCTGCCAAGTAGCTACTGTTAACTCTCCACCAACAGAGTCCATAAATACTAAGAGAAATGGGCAATTGGCAAATCAATTGCGGTATCTACAAAACATTGCCTTGAAGACTCTACGGAAGCATGGTTTTTCCTGGCCTTTTCAGCAGCCTGTGGATGCCGGGAAACTGAAGTTGCCTGATTATTATACCATTATAAAAAAAATTCAATGGATTTACTTACAATTAAGAAGCACTCAGAACATAAATGTTTTGTGTATAGAAGGCTTCATACAATATTCTCAAATTGTTATTTATACAAGCCTGGAGACGACATTGTTCTTATTACACAAGCACTAGAGATGTTGTTTAGGCAGAAATTATTTCAGATGCCACAAGAAGAGCAAGTTGTGGGTGGTAAGGAAAGAATAAAGAAAGATGCTCAACAGAATTTTAACAATTTCTTCTGTTCAAGAAAAAGTCCCTTAAAGCATCAGTAAAAGTGTTTAAGCAGCAAGTAAGTCCCTTCGTATTTCCTGAAACATGGATTTCTCTTTTGAATATGGCACAAGGTGGTCCACCCCACTCTACCTCATAGACAGTGGCGCAGTTACAAGGAGTGTGAAGAGGAAAACACACAACTCCTACAACCTTGGTAGTTGAAGCAAGATGAACGTTTCTCAGCACTAAGAGAAAAAAATCAACAAAAATGCCACCTGCAAAAGAAACCGTGCTGAAGAATGTTTTGCCAGGTTCTCAGCAACAATATAAAGTTGTGAAAAGTGTTCAAGTAACAGAACAATTAAGGCAATTCTGAATTGCCTGCAAAGAAACACTTTTTGTGTGCATGGTGTTTTTATAATCCTCTTATTAGTGTGTTAGGACACCATAACTACTATGATAGGGTAAAAAATCCAATGGCTCTTGGAACTACCGAGGAAAAAAGGGACAACCAAGAACAGAAGGATACCTATGAATGTGCTGCAGGTGTTAGATTAATATTCATGAATTGCATCGAATGCGATCTTCCAGATCACGAAGTAGTGACAATGGCAAGAATGCTCCAGAATGTTTTTGAAATGCATTTTGCAAAGATCCCAGAAGAACTCATTGAGAGTGCGTCTGTACGTTGCAACAAAACAGATACCACAAAATCCCTTGGTAGAGACAGCGGTAGTGAAGCTTCCTCTGAAGATAACTCTTCTGGTGGCTCTGGAGATGCACAAGTTCAGCGCCCTGTAAAGCTTCAGGAGCAGCTCAAGGCTGTTCATCACCAAGTACAGGTTCCGTCCCAAGTACCTTTCTATATACTAGATCAAAGAATGAGACGTCTAACAAGAAAAGAGAAGGTTCACAACAGAGATGAAAATCCAAGAAAAAGGTTTAAGCAAATGAAATTAAAAGTCCAAGAGTAACCAGCCAAAGATGAGGAAACAACAGGCCGTGGCTCTGAAATCTGAGGGTGAAGATAATGCTAAACCTATGAGCTATGATGGGAAAAGGCAGTTACGTTTGGATATGAGCAAACTTCCCAGAGATAAACATGGGAGAAATTCCAACCCTGACGAGAAAGATCGACTTTGAAGCACAGCAAGCAACAATCGAGGGAATTAGAACAATAGGTTGTTGCATGTCTAAGGAAAAAACCACTAAAACCTCATGGTCAGAAAATAATGAAGATTAAAGGAGAACTTCCTTCACAGAAAAAAACAGGAGTTGGAAAGGCGGTTACTGGATGTCAATAATCAGCTAAATTCCAGAAAACATAAAACCTGAGAACTCTCAATCATCCAAGGCTGTTGGAAGAGGTTCCCATTGAGAACCTCGGGCAGCTTGCCCGAGTCTGAAAGTAGTAGCAGAGATTCAGGTTTTTTGGACAGTAGTGATTCTGAATCAGAAATGTTCCTTAAATTTACTGGCATAAAACAGAATGATTCTTTCAAAGAGAAAGGAAACATTCCATTTTCTATGCAAGATGCAATCTCTTTTTCATCAGACTACACATTTAAGAGAAACACTGCCAAATCACCACCAGTTTGCAGTTGAAGCATCAAGAATTAAAACACTTACAGAGTATGAAAACATTTCACCTTTCTAAATCCTGCCTCCTTAGGTGATTCTGAACAATGCTTGATGACGCCATGGTGTTAGAATCTGAATATCAAGTTCCTGTGCAAAAGGATGTAAAGATCAAGAATGCAGACTCTGGGAAAAGTTTAGGCAAACCAGTCAAGACCGGTGTACTGAAATCCTCAGACGAGCTCTTCAGCCGATGTAGAAGAACAGCAATAGGAAAGGAAGTAAAAGCTCAAACACAGGAACTAATACGGAAACACCAGGAACAGAATAGAAAGTCCCCAAAAGTATCCCAAGAAAATCAGAGGGAACCTGGCTTCACTCTAGAGTCTTTTTCAAATAAGATGCAAAACAAATGCCATGGAGAAGAACAGAAAGAACATCAACAGTCGTGGGAAACTCAAGATAAATATCAACTCTGGCTTCTCAAAGAAGGTCACTTATGGTTAGGGAGAAAGAGCGGAGAGGAGAAAAGCAATGGCTGGTACCTTGACATGACTCCTCAAAGCAATATTATGATAATATTAAACGACTTTGATTAAAACTCAGTTTTTAAATTAACCACCAACTTAAAATGAATCATATAAAAGATTAAAATGCATATAGTAAAATGATTGCTTTTAAACACCAAGATACCAACCTTATGTTGTATTCTGACTGCTCCAAAATGATTAAACAATTTTCTTTCTTTTTTTTTAATATTAATTTAAAAAACTTAAGGTGAGCTCAATAGTTAAAAAATATTAGGGAGGAATTTAGCACTTTTATTAAATCAACAGCATGATCCTAATAGTAATAACTTAACAGTTCAAATCTTATATTTTATAAGATATCATAGATATTAGGTTTAGAGAAAATGATTATAAAAATTTATATTTGACTACTAAGAAGGCTGTTTTGGTGCCTTGATCCTTCCTACAAAAGCCGCAAATGGTATTTCATTTTGTTTTATTTTTTTACTTCTCATAATTCAGTGGAAATGAAAGAGAAAAAATGTCAAGTTTAATTAAATCATGAGCAAAAAGAGCTTAGTAATAAAGGACAAATCATTTTAAGGAAATTCAATAGACTTAATTTCTCTTTATTTCAATAAATATTCATTTTGGCATTATTAAACTTACTCACAAAATTGATTAGAACCATTTCTGGATATAAGTACTATCACAGGAATTGAAAACTGCCTGGATATAGAACAATATATGCTAGAATTAATTAATTTATGACAGGAAGGTTTCAGAGAGTAACAGGGAGATTAACAATGGAACTCCTGAAAATATTTGTCCATTTAACTCTTTCTCAACAGTAACCAAAAACTTAGATCTCTGGGAAGGAAATGAGAAGTCCTGATGTATGACTTTCATTATCCGGTTTTATTTAGCCTACTTATTAGGAAAAAGAAGAAAATGAAAATTTCTAAATGACTTAGACTAACTTAAATGGAAAGCTGGGAAAACTAGACCAAAGGATTCAAACAGATTAGCAATCCGAGTTTCAAGTGTGAGGAGGCATAAAGAATCTAACTTGAATCTTTCAGGGGAAAATTTCAAGAGCGTACATTTTCTTCAGGATCCTAGGTCACTGCCTAATTACTAAATATTAAGTTTTATCTAAATTATCTATCCCGATTTCTCAAGTCCATCTCTGGGGATTTGGGAAGAGCAGGGTCGGAGGGAAAGGTGGCTTCCACCTCCTCCTTTCCCCTTCTTACTCCAGGAAATCCAAAGGTATTTATTTGGCTATAAAAGGAAATAGTTTTTGTTTCCCTAACATTTCAAAAGGCTGGGAAGGAGATAACAATTTATGAGAACCTTATTTAGTACTCTAAAGGGTAGGTGACGTCACAGGATATCCTGAGTTTGAAAACCTGGACTTAACTCCCCAAAAGGGTCCTCATTCCCAGCTTTGGAAAGAGACCAAGAACTGTGTGTGCTGCCTCCCAAGCATGCCAAGCCCTTAGGTCAAACATTTCCAAATGTTCTATTAATTCCTTCTGTTTATAAGTCCATAATTTTCTTCTCATCCTTTGGCATTTAAAAATTATAAACTTTTCCTTGAGGCATTCAAGCTTAGAATCAAGCTGATGCTCTCTCAATATATGAGATCTAAAGCACTAACCCCTAGCTTTGTGATTTAGTCTTATGGACTTAATAGTTTTGCTAAATTGTCTAAGGCAGGTGGATAACACATGTTCTTCTTTCTACTTCCAAGCCACCAGCAATATTTGAGCCTTTACTATGACACTAGTATTGTTTTATATTATAACTGTGTACATTTTTGTTCCCTGGATTGTTGACTCTTTTGAGAGAAGGAGCCATGCCTAATTCACTTTTGTATCCTTCTGCATCTAACACAGAACCTTGCTGTAGTATAAATTCAAGCATTTAATAAATGACTTATGTGATAGATGTATGCCTGTAGTAACATACTGAATGCTTCCAGATTCTAAAATACAATAATTAAATCTCAATCACAAACTAGAAACGTTAGTCACCTCTTTCTAAGTACCTGCCTCCGTTCCACTGCTGGCGACTTCTAACCAGAGCTGCTGAACCGAAACCCCTGCGCCTTTCTTGGCTCCTAGTTCAAGACACATTACTTTTTCCAGTTTGGGAAGGGAGAGAGGTGAGTTGAGGATTCTGTCTAGCCACATTTTTTTATATATTCTTCCCACTATCAAGCCTTCTTTAGACAGAAGTTATCAAAATACACTTCTTAAAAACTGGTAAGAACTGTATCAAGGTAACCAGCAAATTTTGTTCATATTTGAGTTAGCCATAGTTCTTAATGTTCATTAAACCTGATATGTCTATCAATGACCTTCCATTACCTTAAGACAAAATCCAGGCTCTTTAGCATTATTTACCTTTTCCTTCATTGTCCATTTCCTCTCCTACTCTCCCAAAGGAAGTAAAAGCTTCACTTTGCAACCATCCACACCAAAACAACTGTGCCTTTACACACGCGGTTCCTTCTGCCTGGGATGTGCACTCTCGTCTCTGCCTAGGGAATCCCTATACGGCCTTCAAGATCCAGATTAGGTGTCATCTTTCCTATTAATGCTCCCTTACCACCCCCCATCCCCTACCCCAACACTTGGTGGACATAGGCTGAACCTCTGTCTCCTCCCCCAGCACCTGGACAGCTTCCTATGGTTGCTTCACACTCTTTTCTGTTTTTATCACCATCTTCCCCACTAGGCTAAGAGATATTTGAAGGCTATTTTGTCTTGTTGCTCCTTTTCCCCAAAGTGCACTTTCATTTCTGGCACATAGTAGGCATACAAGACAATTGAATGAACAATATTTCACCCACCTGATATTTCTTAGAACAACCCCAGCACTAGAAGAAAAGAAAACTGTGTTACAGAGGCTGATAGAACGGGCTCCGGGCCTGTGATTCTCTTTCTTTAAATGCCGTAATTTACTAGTTTTTCCAGTAGTGTTAGTTTTCTGGGCTTTTGTAATTAACCTTATGTAGATTCTCATTTAGCTATTAATATACCATAATGATAAATTAGTTAGTCTTATTTACCTCTGCCTCTAGCCTCATCTGTAATCCTGGATGTTTTGAAATAATAGGAAAGGCCAACTCCTGCCATTCAGTAATGACTGCCTAACCCTACAAACAAGTTCTGCGAATTACCTGGAGAAGAGTCGCATCCATCCCTTGTTAGAGAGGAAGGAGAAGCCAACCAGTCATAAATAATACAGGATAGATATCCCTCTCAGGCAAAAGCACTCTGAAGAGTTGAATGTCTAATTGAAGACTAAGTAGAACTAAATAAGTACCAACCATCTATTCTCTTCTTCTGAGAACAGATTGCAAATCATAGGAAGGAAGTCGAAATATTGGAAAACGTTATTCATAAACTGGAAGAAGAAAATTTGGAGCTCATTGATCAACTCTTCAACTGTAGACTTGTGGATCTCAAAATACCCAGGTGAAATATATTAATGTATCTAGAATGTATTTTGTAAACATTTGTATCTGTAAAAGTTATTTTTAAAGATGAGTTAATTATTTAATGCTCCAGCCAGATTGCAATAGTTGAAAAGGAAGGAACTCACAAAATGGCCATGGTGAAGGTATATGATGATTATAGTTGACCGTTGGTACAGTGCAAACTTTGACTTGCCTTTTCTAGCAATATACTGCAGTCATAATAGCAGACACTTACCACGAATGTCACAACTGCTGGCCTTCAAAAGCCTCCAGGGCAGCAGGGAATGTAGGCATGAAAATAAATGCAAAACAGTACAGAGATGTCTGAGGTACAGAGTTAGCACAGAGGAGGGAGTGATCCATTGTGTGGCAACTTCCTGAAAGTGTTCTGGGCTTCCGGGAATAGAATTGTTTCCTTTGATAGTTAAGGAAAGAGTGAAGGTACTGCCCTGGCCAGTTTGGCTCAGTGGTTAGAGTGTCAGCCCATGGACCCAAGAGTTGGGTTCGATTTCCTTTCATACCCATGTATCTCTCTCTCCCTCCCTTCCACTCTCTCTGAAGATAAATAGAAAAATGTCCTGGGGTGAGGATTTAAAAACAAAAAGTTAGCTATTGTTATGATTATTACTTTAATAAAGGGTTTTTTGAAGGCTTTAGTTTGTGTTGGAGCTTAAAAGAGGGCAAATGTGGCATGCCGGCCATTGTAATCCTTTAAAAAAAATTAGGCCCTGGCCAGTTTGGCTCAACAGTTAAAGCATCGGCCCATTGACCAGAGTCCCAGGTTTAGTTCCTGCTAAGGGCACGTACCTCGGTTGCAGTTTGTCCCCGGCCCCAGTTGGGGTCATGTGGGTGGCAACCAGTCAATGCGTCTCTCTCACATTGATGTTTCTCTCTCTCTCTCTCTCTCTCTCTCTCTCTCTCTCTCTCTTTCCCCCTCTCCCTCTCCTGCTCTATCTGAAGATAAATGCAAAAAAAGAAAAAAAGAGTGAAACTACTTTCTAGGCAGAGAAAATAGTCTGGCATTCAAAGGTACATTGCCCTGGACAATTGGATCAGCAGTTAGAGCACCAGCCTGCGGACCAATGAGTCCCAGGTTCCATTCTCTCTCTCTCTCTCTCTCTCTCTCTCTCTCTCTCTCTCTCTCCCTCTCTCCCTCTCTCCCTCTCTCCCTTCCTCCCACTCTATCTGAAGATAAATAGAAAAATATCCTCTGGTGAGGATTAAAAAAAAAAAAAAAGTCACATCCATTTCTGCACAAGAGAAAAACCCACATGTGTACATGGCTTTGAATTTTAGGTTATCTTTTTCTTACCTGACAAAGAAGTCTTTAAATACCAATCTTGATGGAAAACCAAGGCCCTGGAATATGATGGAATTAAAATTCAAAGGAGCGTTCATAATTTGGACAAGTGGGCAGAAACAAGAAATAATCGAAATAGTAGCCTGTTTCGGGAGAGAGGGAAATAAATCCCACGAACGTAAGGTGTACACGTGCAAGACGGGAGAGGGTGTCTGGGTCTAGGAATGAAGGCAGAGAAGTTCATCGTAGTGGAAGGGCCGGGAAAACGTTCCCACTCCAGCAGTTCCTGTTGCTTGTATAACATAGAAAAGTACTATCTGCACCATAATAAAGTATTTGTTGTATACAAACTTCCTCTGTTCCAAGAAGGGTGGATGCAGAAAATTGTGGGGTTTGCGTCTGGTGGGTTAAGAGATGGGTGTCAGGAGACAGAGTGGGAGAAACTGGGAGATAGTGCAGTTGCTTCATAGGGTGAGAGCTGGGTGGGGCAGGATAGAGAAAGGCCGCCTGCCTCCCTTCCACAATGTATGTGTGCTGCCCCGAGAGGGAACTACCTTGTAAATGGTGTAGACAGTTAAACTAAATGAATTGGTTGAATGGTGGGCTCCCCGAGGGCCCCTAGGAGGTGGGGCTCCCTGGCCCCCAGCAGGCAGTGCGCTCTGCTGCCTGCCCTCCTCTCTACGAGCAGGTCTCCAGCTCCACACTCCTGCAGGCCTCTGCTCCCTGCTCCCTGCCCTTACTGGCCCCTTCCTTGTAACCATGTCTAGTCTCTGCCAGCTGTTGCTGGTGTTGTGGCTTCTAACCACTGCCCTACCTGCTGTCCACTGTCCTCTTTTCTGAATACGCCAAACCTTAGAAAAGCTATCCTGCAAACTGCCAACCCCACTTCCTGCTTCGGGCAGCCCAGTCTGGGCTGATTTGGTCCTGACGAGAATGTGAAGTGCTAATTATAACAGGGGAGTTCTTTCCCTGGCCAGAGAAAACTGGCAAGGTCAGAAAGATCAGAAACTTCTGATGGGGGTTTTCATTGAGGTGTTTGCTGTGTCATATGCAATCTCACTTCCTCTCTCGCCCACAAAAATCTTCAGTCGAATCCACTTTGTTCATCAGTGCTCTGCAGGGTGGTTTTCTCTGGTGGGAGACAGGAGTCCTGCTTCAGAATTGGGAGAGATCAAATCAAAATCTGTCCAAGCAAAAAGAAGCAGCATGGAGACGTCTATCAGAACTGGGTTAGGTGCCCAGGATGTGTGCCCTAGCAGTATCTTCACTGACTACTTATTTAACGTCTGCTTCCTCGCTGGCTTGTAAGCTCCTTGCGGCCACTTTTTAGGACATTTTAGGAAAATCTCCATAAAGAAACAGAGGAATGTGTAAACCCTTGATTATCTATTACACTTCTTATCCAAAAGAAAATTTTAAATATACTCAGGAGCTGTTACGGTACCCATTTTCAAGTCAAAGAAATATAATACACATTGTATATCTCATAGTTACTGCCCTTCCACCTCTTTTGCTGAGAATTTAGTCCTGTGTAATACTAGCAGGGTGCTGAGAAAGAGACATTAACGGTCCTCAGTGGACATATAAAAAGTTCTCTTTTCTCATTTGGATGAAGAATGGGGCATTCTAGCTAATAGTTAGTACATTTCCCATCCTGAGCTCCCCCAACTTTTCCCCTTCACAACTCACATAAAAGGTCATAGTATTTGCTACATGAGATGAGGTGAATGCCAGCCAGAGGTGACTGCCCAGGGACTCAAGTGCCACGGGATTGAGGCTAAAGGACTAATGCCTACAATTCGAGCACTGACTCCTGTAATAACACTCTTTAAAATACGTTCTCTATCATTAAATAACAAGTGTTGCTGGCCATATAAAAGTGACAATAAATTAATGATTAAGCTCAGCTGGTGTGGCTCAGTGGTTGAGCATAGACCCATGCACCAGGAGGTCGCTGGTTCGATTCCCGGTCAGGGCACATGCCCAGGTTGTGGGCCTGATCCCCAGTGGGGGGCATGCAGGAGGCAGCCAATATCGATGTTCTCTCTCATCAATATTTCTATCTCTCTCTCCCTCTCCCTTTCTCTCTTTCTAATATCAATAAAGAAAAAACAATTTTTTTTTAAATTAATGATTAAGAGAGAAACCAGATTTATGAAGGTTATGGCATTTGGTAAGAGCTTAATTATTCAAAATGGTAAAACCAGAAGAGAAGAGAATTCTATGGCCTCGGATATGTCTGCCGGTAGACCAGAGCTACGTATGAGACTAACCTGTACTAAGGTAGGTCTTAAGAAGGTTTTACAGATATAAACATTGTATGTAGTTACATTATATTCCAGAGCCTTAGCATTCTGAATAACACTTGAATCATGTTCTTTAAATAACTGACAGGGTGTAAGCCAGGGCGTTCATATTGGTTGCTGAGCCGCTCAGCATGAGAGTTGTTTGCAGACCTTCAGGGGTCCAGCTGCATCCTGCTGCCTTCCAGCAAACCTGATGGAAAGGCCTTGCGGAGCTTCCAGGGCACATCTTTCCTGATGGAAGCCAGGGAGCCTGCAGGGGGCGTGCTTGTGCGGAGCCGCGTGGCAGGCAGAGCTCCCGGCGTACAGCTGAGACAGCCGCTCTGCAGGCCGGAGCCCGCATGCCAGCTCGCTTCCTACTGCTCGCTCTTCCTCTTTTTATTTTAAAACCACCCCATTCAGGCCACTGTCATTTCTCACCTGGACCACTAATTGGTGTCATGCTCACTCTCATTTCTGGGACTTTCAGTGTGAAAGTCCCTGACCATGAAATGTCCTTCCTCTACCCCAAGTTCTTCCCTGGCAAATAGCCCCTTGTTCTTCAAGACACAGCTCAGGTTTTATGTCCTCCTGGAAACCACCCCTTACCCCCTAACACTAAATCGGATGCTTCTCTCTGCACAGCACTTCTCACACTGTGCCAACTACCCGTCATGGTACAGACCATCACGTAAGCCTGCCTGCCCGCACAGGGCCTTACACTGCTCAAGGGTAGAAACTCATTTTCATCTATGTATCTCTAGCATCAAGAAGAGAGACAGACAGTAGTGAGCAGGTGGCTGACGGTATTTGTTGGCTGACAGACTGCTTTTCTTATTTGTTCTTTTAGGCGACTGTATCTTACCCAAGCTGCTGGACAGCAAGGGCTACCTGAAGATATGCCTGTGGAGTTGCCAGAAACATATACAGGTATTATTTATTGTAATGGTGATATTTTTTTAAAGTAATGCTTGTTGAGCATCTGTTATAGTTAGGCACCTCATATCCAGGAGCGATTTGGGTGTCGATGCATGCCAACTCCTCCAACTCCTCTTCTTGTAGCACCTGTCCTAACCCATCTCCTTTCCCCAGTCTTCTTCTCGAATCAAAGTCACCATGTCTCGCAGGGAATTAAATAGATGCTGTTGGAAAGGGAGAGTGTGTTTTCTACACTGGCGTGGTTTCCGATTTAGCCAAACAACTGAAATACCAACACACACAAAGCTTCCCCGTGATCACTGTAACTTACTGCAAACAGAAGGGAACAGAGTGTGGACAGAGTTTCTGAGAATGAGGTCACTCATTCTCACTTTAGTAACTGGATCCCACATTCCTAATTCTCAAATCCATCTCCTCCAGGAGATTCTCAAAGCTCTCTCACATTTAAAATGTGACAAAATATGTATTGTATTTTTATTTTTATCTGTCCAAAATATATACATAATTAATTTCTTTTCATTCATCCCAGAAAAGTCAAAATTGGAACCCATAAAAGTAAAAAGTACAGACAAGATGAGCTCATCAGTTGAGATCAGCGCTTCACATCTTAGTCATGAAGACAGCATCAGCTCTGACCAGCATCTGAAGACAGATGACAAGACCTCATGTACAGAGTTTGGGGCCTCTGATATGAAATACTTACTCTATGAGGATGAGCAGGATTTCAAGGTAAGATTAAGTAAACAATTTTGACAGCTAAGATCATGCTGTTTTATTAATGGAGAAAATTATACTAAAATGTAGATGTTGAAAAATTCTATTTGTGATTATTAGTAAAATTTGCCCACCATTCACATCCTTTCAGATACTATTTTTACCCCTACCCTTGCCCAATTTGCTACCTATATTCATTTATAGACCTCCATTGCTAGTACACCATCTCCATCATCTAATGCTACATAACAAATTACCCCGAGACTTAGTGGCTTATAATAATAATCACTTATTTTCTTTTAGAGCTTCTGTTGGTTAGGAGATAGGGATAGACTCCACTGGACAGTCCTCACTTGGACTCCCAGTTGCTGTCATCTAGTGGCTGGAGCTGCAGTCATCAGAAAGCCTGATGGGGGGGAGGACCCATTTCCAGGGCAGCTCAGCACTCACATGACTGGCAGGTTGATGCTGGCGAAGCTGGGGGCCTCAGTTCCTCTTCACATGGGCCTCTCTGCAAGGTGCTTTTATTGCCCCTTTCTGATGGTGTCTGCCTTCTCCAAGAGCAAGCAATCCCAGAGATGAAGAAGAAAACAGCAATGTTTTGCATGACAGCCTTCCCTCATAATCTATTGGTTGATGTAGTTATAAAGTTCCACCCAAGAGGAGGAAATGTAGCTCATACATCTTGAAAGAGGAAGGTTGGCATCACATTGTCAGAAAAGCTTGTGGGATAGGATATTAGTATGGCTGTCTTTGGAAAGTACAAACTGCCATATAAACCACTGGATGGAACCTGGAGTATTCGTGCCTTTTTCTCTTAAAACCTTTTGGTACATTCCAATTACTCCCACACTGACCCCTTGCTATTTTCTTTCTTGGTACTACCAATAACTTAAAAAGTTCTCCTAGAACTTAAATTCTTATTGGAAAAAGAGTGATATAAGAAAGCAGAAGAGCTCAGTGTTGCTCAGTGGATTGAGCATCCTCCCAAGGACTGAGAGGTCCTGGTTGGATTCCCCATCAGGGCACATGCCCAGGTTGCGGGCTCCATCCCCAGGAGGGGGTGTGCAGGAGGCAGCCAGTTGATGTTTCTCTCTCACATTGAGGTTTCTAGCTCTCTCTCCCTTCCTCTTTCTCTAAAAAATTCAATAAAAATATTTTTTTAAAAGAAAGCGGAAGAAACTGAATAAATCAACAAAAATTATTTTAACTAACTATGACTCAGTCCTGCTACCATCAAGTGATAGTTTAAAGACTAAAGGTCTAGTCCCTTTAGCATTCAAACACCCCCATGAGTATCTTGGAAGCATGACACCTAGTATGTTATGATGACCTCAAGTGGACAATTGCCTCTAAAATTCCAAAACTGGATACTTTGGTTGAATGAAAGACCTTCTCACTTACCATGGAAGTGTCGGATGTGGTAAAGATGGCACTGTGCATGCCGTGTGCTGAATTATGTCTTCCTGCCCACCTGCATTCATATGTTGAAGTCCTAACACCTAATGTAACTATATTTGTAGATAGGGTTTTTAGGAGATCATTAAGGTTAAATGAGGTCAATAAGATGGGGTCCTAATCTGATAGGACTGTGGCCCTTATAAGAGTAGACTCTCCCTTGAGAGGACACAGCGAGAAGGAGTCATCTGCAAGCCAGGAGAGCTCACCCCAGAACTCAATCACGCCGGCCCCTAGTCTTGAACTTTCTAGCCTCCAAAACTGTGAGAAAGGGATTTCTGTTGTCTAAGCCACTTAGTCTATGGTATTTTGTTATGACACCTTGAGCAGACTAACACAGTGTATTAGGATTCTGAAATACGTGTTAGATGTCTCTCAATTTGCTTTTCTCCTCTCTTACATTTGTTATAGTTCTATAATTATGTTTTAAAAACTAAATACAGTTATATGCATTTTTGAGTAATAAAACGATTTCCTTTTTTATTCTTTGATATTCCTAAATTCTAATAAATGTTTATTGAGACCCCCACGACATTCCATGTGCTTGATAGATGTTTGGAAATTTAAGGGGGTAAACAGGAAGAAATGAGGTCTCAAAGATGACTATATGTCAGGCACTACACTCAAGTTGCTCACATGCTAATAGAAGAGAGATAAGAAAATCATTAATTACTGTGCAAGAGAAATATACCACCTGTGTCTGTCTCTCTGACCAGTATTGTGAGCTCATCTCTGTGCCCCAACACTTGAAGCCTGGCACATAGTGGGAACTCAGAAAAAGTTTATTGAAATGTTGAAAATATTCAGAAGAAAAGATTATGACTTGGGAAGGCTCCTGAGAGGAAGACACGTTAGGTAGGGCCTAAGCTGTTTGGGGTGGCTGTGGGATTTCATATAAATCAGACTTTTAATTTCACTTGTTGATATCTTAAACTATAGTTAGTCTGGTAGAATATGGTAAGTTTTATTTATACAGTAGCTAAAGGTCCAATGAAAAATACAAAATTTATACAGAACTTGCTCCGTGTTAGAATATTAATAGTCAAAGGGATGTTTGCATATGTTTCCCTTTGTTCTGGAACTATATAGAAAACTCTGCTGTGGTTATATCCTACATAGAGCCAACACTTTCCTTTACCAATTAAAGGGCTTGCAGAGAATATATCTCCCCACTCCAGCTGGTGCCCGCCACTCAACCCCCTGAAAGACAAGCCTGCCAGACCTGCTGGCTGCCCTTTGGGGGATCCTTCCCACCACGCCCCACTGGGTATACAAGTTTATGGAGTGGTTTGTGTTTTTAGTAGCTCTCATATTCCACACGTTGCACAGCATTCAGGCAAAGAGGAGGGCAATGAAATCGCTCAGATAAAGGAAACCATACCTGTTGAAGCTGGTAATCTGCTGAATAACCTCTCTTATCCTCTTCTGTATCTGTTCACCACAGGATTATGTAAACTTGGGCCCCCTGCAAGTGAAGCTCATGCGTGTGGACAGCAAGAAAATGCCGATTCATTTTCAAGAGAAGGAAGTTCCAGTCAAATTCTATGAAGATGTCACACGCCCAGAAAGCCACATCACATATAAAATGGTGAAGTATTTTCTCTAAGACTGAAAGCTGTAAAGTAAAAACAACTTTTCCTTATAAATTGTCTTTGGGAACTGAAATATATCAGTTGCTCATTTTATTTATACTTCGGTCCATTTTTAAACAAGTTATTCCTAAAGTTCATAATCACATTTAAAATAGAAGTTCAAAAACAACAATGAGTTATCACCTCACACCTGTCAGAATGGCCGCCATCAACAAATCATCAAACAAGTGTTGGCGAGGGTGTGGAGAAAAGGGGACTGTAGTGCACTGCTGGTGGGAATGCAGACTGGTGCAGCCACTATGGAAAACACTATGGTGTTACCTCAAAAAATTAAAAATTGAACTGCCATTTGACCCAGTGATCCCACTTCTAAGAATATACCCTAAGAAACCTGAAGCACCAATCAGAAAGAATATATGTACCCCCATGTTCATAGCAGCACTATTTACAATAGCTAAGATCTGGAAACAACCCAAGTGTCCATCAGTAGATGAGTGGATAAAAAAGCTGTGGTACATGTACACAATGGAGTACTATGCAGCTGTAAGAAAGAAAGATCTCTTATCCTTTGAGATGGCATGGAAGGACCTGGAGAGTATTATGCTAAGCGAAACAAGCCAAGCAGAGAAAGACAAATATCACATGATCTCACTTATTTGTGGAATATAATGATCTACACAAACTGATGAACAAAATTTACCCAGAGATATAGAGGTGGAGTACAGACTGACAAGCCTCAGAGGAAGGGGGTTGAGGTGGGGAGAGATAAACCACAGAACTTATATGCGTGTATGCATGACCAATGGACATGGACAACAAAGCTGGGGATGGGGCGGGGGGGATGGGGAGGAGGGTGTCAATAGGGAAAAAAGGAGAAACATCTGTAACAGAAACAAATTAATAAAAAAAAATGATACTATTAAAAAAAATAAAAAGTTCAGCTATCTATTTACCTACAAGGCACGAGTGACAAAACAAAAGTACAAGTTATATTTTTATATTCAAGTAATCAGAAGCATGACAGTGACCCAAGATGGTCTCTGAGGTTCCTTTCCACTTAAAAATTCCCTGATTAATCTATGATTCCAATATGAAATCGTTCAGTTAGAAATTTTCCTACGAAAAATTTAGAGGTTTACATAGCACTGATGACATACACATCTTTCCCTTAGAGAGTGCTAAATGGTAGCCATTCCGCAGTTCAAGCCTGGTCTTCTTTAACCTTACACCGTTTATAATGAAACATTTCACAAATAAATTGTAGGGTGGTAATTTGTAGTATCAAAATATTCCACAAATAGGGAGATCCTTCTTCCATCAGCTATATCAGGTCTAAACTGCCGAGTTCCTGTCCAAGGCCATTACCACTTCCCTTTTATGGGTACTCCAAGCAAAGGCAACTGTGACTGGGCCTGAATTTGATTGACATCAGCATTTCATTTAAAGGCAAGATCTACTTATAAAGCTTTCTACAAGAAACACCTTATAAATATAAGGCCACACATAGATCGAAAGTTAATACACCATTGCAAACATTAACAAAAAAGAAGGTGGTGTGATTAACTATTAGACAGCATAGATGTTAAAATAAGAATTGGTAAGAGAAAATTAAAAGAAGCATTTCCTAATTATAAATAAATCTATCAGAATGATATAACAATCCTAAATTTATTTGTACTAATAAGCATGATCTAAAAATATATAAAGTGCCCAGCCAGCATAGCTCACTGGTTGAGTGTCGACCCGTGCACCAAGATGTTGCTGGTTTGAATATTCCTGGTCAGGGCACATGCCCAGGTTGTGGGCCCAATCCCCAGTGGGGGTCATGCAGGAGGTGACCAATCATTGTTCTCTCTCATTGATGTTTCTATCTCTCTCGCCCTCTCCTTTCCTCTCTCTCTAAAATCAATAAAGAAAAAAAATATTAAACATATAAAGCAAAATTTACCAAACTAAAAAACACTATGGCAAACCTTATGTATATTTTACCACAATAAACAAAGAAAATAGACACATTCACAATCAGACTTAAAGATCTTACCACATCTTTCTCAATAACTGCTAGATCTATCAGATTTAAAAATCATTAAGGATATAAAAAGTTGAACAACTGTAGACTACACATTATTTTCAAGTGCACATGAAGCATTTATAAAACTAGACCATATCCTGAGCCATAAAGCAAATCATAACAAATATTCATAAAATTGAAATGTATAGAACACAGTTCTCTGGCCAGAGTACAAAAAATAATAATAATAGTAATTGAAACTAAGCAAGACACTTCTAAAAAACCCATGGGTGAAAGAAAAAAAAATCATTTAAAAATTATATTTTAAAGTGATAATAAAAAATATGACATGTCAAAACCTGTGGGATCCAGCTAAAGTGGTGCTTAAAGGAAAACTTAACACTAAGTTCATGTATTAAAAACAAGAAGGGTTGAAAATTCGATCTAAATTTTATCAAAAAAATTTAGATAAAAACAGCACAAATAAACCTAAGGAAAATAGAATAAAAGAAACAATGAGGGAAAAAAACAATTAAATAGAAAGCTGACCTATGAAAGAGAACATCAGCAAATCCAAAAGGTGGTTTCTTAAAGGGTTAATTAAAATTGTCAACCCCTGCCCTGGCTGGTTTGGCTCAGAGGTTAGAGCATTGGCCTGCGGTCTGGAGAGACCCAGGTTTGGTTCCCTACCTCAGCTGCAGTTTTTCCCTGGCCCTGGTTGCCACTCGATGTGTCCCTTTCACATCGATGTTTCTCTCTCTCTCTCTCTCCCTCCCACTCTATCTGAACAAAATAGCAAAAAAAAAATTTTTTTTCTTGGGTGAGGATAAAAAAATAAATAAAATTGTTAACCCCTAGTAAGACTAACCAAAAAAAGAGAAAACGAAAAAGAAAACATCGCTACATTTTTTTATAGACAGTGTTAAAAAGATAATAAGAAGATCCCTGGCTGGCTTGGCTCAGTGGTTAGAGCGTCAGCCTGCGGACCAATGAGTGGCAGGTTCAATTCTGGTCAAGTGATTGTACCTCAGTTGTGATTCATCCCTGGCCCTGGTTGGGGTCGTGCGGGAAACAGCCATTTGATGTGTCCCTTTCATGTCGATGTTTCTCTCTCTCTCTCTCTCCTCTCTCTCTCTCTCTCTCTCTCTCTCTCTCTTCCTCCCACTCTAACTGAACAAAAATGGAAAAAATAGCCTCAGGTGAGGATAAAAAAAAAGATGATAAGAAGAAATTATAGGGGGAAAAACTTTCCCAATAAATTTGGTAACTTAGATTAAATGGAAACATTTCTAAAAACAGGAGAAAATAAAAATTCTAAATAGTCCTAAATATCTTTTAAAAATCAAATCTGTACTTTAATTTTTCCCACAAGGAAAATTTCAAACCCAGATGGCTTGCCTCATTCATGAATTTTCTAAACATTTAAAGAAGATATAATAGCTAACATACAAAAACTCTTTCAAACAACGGGAAAAAAGAAACACTTCTCTCTGGTCCGCAGGCTGATGCTCCAACCGCTGAGCCAAACCCATCAGGGCAAGAAACACTTCTAAAGTGCTCTATGAAGTCAATAAAATTCTAATACAAAATCTTATTAAGTCATTACAAGAAAAAAATACAGGCAAAGCTCGGTCAAGATGGTGTACTAGCCTGGCTGGTATGGCTCAGTGACTGAGCATTGACCCATGCATCAAGATTCCCAGTCAGGGCACATGCCCAGGTTGTGAGCCAAAACCCCAGTAGGGGGCATGCAGGGGGCAGCCAATCAATGTTCTCTCTCATTGATGTCTCTCTCTCTCTCTCCCTCCTTCTCCTTTCCTTTCTCTCTACAATCAGTAAGGGAAAAAAAAAAATTTCTTTTTTTAAACTTATACAACTCAACACCAAGAAGACAATCCAATTAAAAATGGGCAAAAGACCTGAACAGACATTTCTCCAAAGAGGACATACAGATGGCTGATAGACATATAAAAAAATGCTCAACATCACTAATCATCAGAGAGATGAAAATTCAAAATCACAATGAGAAAAGCTGTGGTACATTTACATAATGGAATACTATGCAGCTGTAAAAAAAAAGAAGAAGAAGAAGAAGAAGTAGTATATCTTACCCTTTGAGACAGCATGGATGGATCTGGTGATTATAATGTTAAGCAAAATAAGCCAGTCAAAGAAAGACAAATACCATATGATCTTATTTATATGTGGAATCTAATAAATGAAATAAATTGATGGCACAGCCCATAGACACAGAAAACAATGTGGTTAGGGCTGGGGGGGGGGGGGGCAGGGTCCAGGTGAAGAGGGGAAAAGAGGGAGGAGAAATAAAAACTACATCTGGTATGTGGGTAAATGTGGATTTAACAGTGTTTTACACAGTGCATCAAGCCCCCTGCTCTCTAAGTCACTCAGCTCCCTGGGGGGGAAAATGCCATAAAATCACTAACCATGAAAGAGTGATAAATTGGATTTTATTAAAATTAAGATCTCTTGCCCTGGTTGGAACATTGCCCTGTACACCCAAAAGGTTTTGGGTTCAATTCCTGGTCAGGGCACATATCTAGGTTGTGGATTTGATCCCCAGGGCATGTACAGGAGGCTGATCAATATTTTTCTCACATAAATGTTTCTCTCTCTCTCTCTCTCAAATCAATAAACATATCCTTGGGTGAGGATAAAAAAATAATCCTCTTTTTATTTTAAGACACCATTAAGAGAGTCAAAAGGCAAGCCACATATTGGGAAACTATATTTCTGATGCATATATCTAACAAAATACATCATATAAAGAACTTTTACAAATCAGTTAAAAAAAAAAAAAGACAAATGATTAATAAATATAAAAAGGAGATCAACATTATTGCTCATCAGGGAAAAGCAAGTTAAAACCATGAAACACCAGTATACACCCAATATAATGTCTAAAATTAAAAAGTTGAAAATAGTAAGTATTGACAAAGATACAGAGCAACTTGAATTCTCATATAATTGTTGATGGGAGCATAAATTGTTACAAACACTTGAAATATGTATAAATATACATATTTAATAAATACTGCATGATATATATATATATATATATATATATATATATATATATATACACACACACACATATATATATTTACCAGAAGCCTTGGCTGCTTTGGCTTTGCAGTTAAGAGCATTAGCCTGGAGACCAAAGGGTCTCGGGTTTTATTCCCAGTCAAGGGCATGTACCTGGGTTGCATTGATGTGTCTCTCTCACATCAATGTCTCTCTCTCTCTCCTTCCCTCCCTCCTTCCCTTCCACCCAAGGATACTTTTCCATATCTAATAATCAATGGAAAAGTATCCTTGGGTGAGGATTAACAAAAATTAAATAAAATAAAAAAGAATGTTCCTAACAACCTTACTGATAATACCCAAACTTTAAACTACCCAAATGACTATCAGCAGTAGAATATGTAAATAAATTGTGCTATATTCATACAATGGAATACTATTTAGCAATAAAAAAGAATAAACTAACAAACGTGGCTATATAGATCAATCTTATGGACATAATATTGAAAGAAAAAAGACACAAAAGAGCACATATGGTATGATTCCAGAACAAGCATACGAATTTTGGTGATAGAAGTCAGAATAACTGCTACCTTTGTGGTGGGAATGACTAAGATGCTACATAAAGGAGTTTTCTGGTCATCTTTGTCAACAAAAGGTCTCTGACACCAATCTCATGCCAACACAAATCCCCAATCCAGGGTGTGATAAAAGAAAAAACTTTATTCAGGTCAACAGTGTACAAAACGGGGAAACAGCCTCCCAGGAAAACCAAAATTCCTCTCTGAGGAGACCTAGGGTAGGCAGCCTTCTACAGAGAAAGGTCACACCCTAGTTCCTGATTGCCCACTTTTATGCAAATAAGGAATGCAGTCTGATTGGTCCCAATAGCACTGCCCAGATTGGTTGGCTTCTTGAGTTCTGGTTGGTTGTTATGGAGCCATTCTGATTGCTCAGTAGAGATGCAAATGAGGGTATAGGTGGCAGTTCCAACTGGACAGGACAGGTCTCAGTACTATTGGTTGAAAGACTATACCAGGAGCTCCCTTATCAGGGTTGGCTGAGAAACAGTGCAGGAGGCTGACAGCTCAGTCCACAGCTTTTTCCTGAAATGCACCATGTGACAAGCCTCTGTGAGCAATGACTGCTAGACTCTAGTTATAAATGTGCCCACGAGGAGCCCTTTTTTAGCAGATATAGTCCCTCTCAAATTCCACATCTTGATCTGAATGACAACATGGAGTTCACTTTGTAAACACTCCTCAAGCAGGACACTTAACATTTGTGTATCTGACTGATGTAGTTTATACGTCAAAAAAGTTTTCCCCCAAAAACGTCCCACAAACACTCATATCCCAATCCATTCCGTAAGGTTAAAAGGTCATGTCTGTGTCTTGTAGTGTGCACAGAAGAAAGGGTGTTTCCTGACAGGAAGGCAGAACACTCTGTTGGGGCAGTTTTTCAAAGGTCAACAGGAACAGAAATGTCCTTGGAATAACAATATGGAGTGGTTTTGTCAATTTTCATTTTAAAAGAGAAATGTAAACTTTTCGTAAATAAGATTTATCTTTATTTTCAACAGATAGGGGGGAAAACTTACTGACTTTTCACTGGGCCAATCACAGAGCTCCCAGGAACCAACAAAGGCCATGGGACAGCCCACTGGATTCAGTAGGTCAGCAGAAACTGACATTGTTTTTCTCTCACACTTGGAAAGTCCAGACCATGAGATGATTAAAGCAAGCCAGGCCTCACATGGTAAGATTCCAGCATTAATTTGTTAGTTGTGGCATTTCTCCTTCACAATATGAATTTTATTCCGAAGAAACTATCAAGTGACTAAAGGTCTTATTTGCTGCCAAGAAGATGTCAGAATTGAAAAGGCCTCCTTTGAAAAAGAAAGGGGAAGAATGTTCTTTCCTTCTGTTAATATCATTTCTTGTGTTTAGAATTTGCAAAGCAGCAGTATCTCTAAAACAAATATGCAGGGTTTTTTTTTTTTTTTAACAACCCAGATTCTAAACAGCTTGGAGGGGTAGCTTTGTCAGACGACTGAATTACAAAGCAAGTCTCAATAGAGTGTACCACCATGACCTTCCTATCAGTGACTGATTCAATGAAGTATGTGTGAGGCATTAGGGAGGCAAAATAAAACTGCTTCTTTCCTCAATATGCTCACAGTCCACCTCTAGCAGGTTTGGCTCAGTGCTTGAAGTGTCGGCCTGCGGACCAGAGAGTCCCGGGTTCAGTTCCTGCTAGGGGCACGTACCAAAAAAAAAAAGATGCTCACAGTCCAGTATGAGAACCTGATGGGTCAGGGCTGGTTAAACCTGCTTTCCATCTTCGATACCAACCGCAGAGAAGGAAGCAACGAAAATGGGAGAAGTCAGGATGAAATATTCCCAGTGGGATTGGTGGTCTAACTCACAATATTCTATTTTTTAGCTCCTTTAATAATATAGGCTGTCCCCCCAAAATATATACTCACTTAACAACTGATAGCTCAATTTATGTTTCTTTTCAGATTTAACCCATTGGAATTTATATAAGTGTGTGTATACATTGTTTTGGCTCACCCTGTAGTTTTAGCAAAGAAATTTAGGATGAGTTGAGGGGGATTTTATGTAGGTTTCAGTTCTCAGAGTAACCAAGCACCTGAGTTTTAGATGGTGTTATTCAAGATTTGGGGGGAGAGACTGGGTGTGAGCCGCTTTATCCTCAGGCTGGGAAATCGCTTGTTGACCCAGGAATTAGATAGGTTTGAAGAAATTAAGGAGGGTACAGGGACTGGGAGAACACCTCGGGCTGGCAGCCTCAATTCCTGCACAGTCACTTACCAGCTTTCAAGCCTGGTTTTCTCACCTGTATTACATGGACTGAATTTCCCATATTGCAGGATTATATTAAGGGCTGGAGAGAGTGCATGTAATCAGCCCATGGTAGATATTGCTATGTGGTCGTTGAAATGATGCCTGACATTTAACGGTAATCTCCGGAAGGAAGGCCCGAGATGCCGGTGGCTTTGGCGGTGCATTCACGTGAAGGCTTACTGAGCGCCTGTGTCCGGTGGAGCACGTGCTGAGAGGCGTCAGCTGGTCTCTGATCCAGCTGGGCCCTGCATGTATTCAGGAGCTGGCTCCATCCTGGGTGGCTGGGGAGAGTACTCAGCCGCCACCTGGTGTGAGGGCTCCACGAAGCCAGACCCTGATCTGGGGATCTAGGTCGGGCTGTCGGGACAAGTAGTAAACCCAGTCCCAAAAGTCTTAAGAGTGTTGGGGAGGGAGGGCCCACGGCACTGTGGGTCAGTGGTAACATTTTTATTTCTTTTTGAGTCCCCTAGTCAGACACTAGAGCCATTCAGGGACGGAGGAGGCCTGGGGAATTCTGTGGCAATAAAAGGCTGTTTGTTAAAGGCCTACTCTATCCTCGCTTGTTTTACTAGATCTCAACACAACAGTTCTCTGTATTTTTCTTGGAATAAAACTGGCTTTTGCCCCAGACTCAAGGAAATGTGCCCTCCAGCAATAGAGGCTTTCTAAATATTAGTGACTTGAACTCCATTAAGAATTTCCATTTCCCATTCCTGTGACTTTGTGAGGCTCAAGTTCCCAGAAACGCTGCTTATTTTTAACCAGGACTCTTTGGGTTCCTTATATTTTAGGCCATTCTGTTCTTAGGATCTGAGTAAGTGCTAAAAAAAAAAAAAAAAACCTTCAAGGTACTTTTAAGGAGTCTTCACACAGAAATGTTTTCAGATTTCCAGTAGATAAAACGTGTTTGAAAGAGATTGGCTACTCAGATAGCCTCACAGATTCTCAATAAAAGGTTTGGTCAGCATTTCCTTCCTCGAGTCCTGTGCTCAGCTCGCTGACCTCCTGCCTTCTTGGGTTAGGGCCATCTTTTTGTACAGTCTCAGCTATAAAAATAGGCAAGGCCTTGCCACAGTTCCCTCCTAAGAGGAATGAAAATGAACTAGGCTGGAGTCCCCTCTCTCTGACCACCTGAGGCCAGCGGGCATTTTCACCTTCAAGCACCGATCAGGCTCATGAGGTTCTGGGGCAAGTGTGCCCTTCGTTTCAGATCTTTGATGTTCTTTTGCTACATTTCATTTTGCCTCAGTCATTTTCTCTAGCCACTTAAAAGGTGTCTTTGTGATTTTGTGCTATTTATGTAAAAATGCCGATGTCGAATATAGCTGGGCCTAAAATCTGGTGAGAAAGTGTGTACATACTTTCAACATGTCTTGTAATATTTGCTGAGCATTAGCAGTTTGGACTCGCCTGTTGTTCATTTTTAAAGCTTTGACACTTTTTAGTATTTAATTTCTTTATAATATTTCCATTTAAAACTGTAATTTTTTGCCCTGGCTGGTTTGGCTCAGCAGTTAGAGTGTCGGCCCACGGACCAGAGAGACCCGGGTTTGGTTCCCGCTAACGGCATGTACCTCGGTTGCAGTTTGTCCCCGGCCCCGGTCGGGGTCGTGTGGGTGGCACCCAGTCAATGTTTCTCTCTCACGTTGATGTTTCTCTCTCTCTCTTCCTCCCTCTCTCCCTCCCGCTCTATCTGAAGATAAATGCAAACATGTGCTCAGGTGAGGATAAAAAAATAAAATAAAATAAAACTGTAATTTTTTTTCAGGAGATGTCCGATCTCAGCTTACAGTATGTGACATGGTAGGATATTAAAGTCTTTGATTAGAAAAGAGTTCAAGAAATTAGCAAGTCTTATAATAAAACTTGTGTGACTATGACAGTGGCTACTAGTTTTTCTTCCAATCTATGCTGCCCCCTCTTCTACAATAATGTATTCACTTAGCTGCTTTAGTACAGGGTCACCCAACTGACAGACTCTAGTTCCAGGCTTCCCTTGCAGCCGCATGACAAAGTTCTGGCCAATGGATTGCGAGCAGGGCTCGTGCACAATTTCTGGGTCTTCTCTTCCCTCCCCTTCTCTCCCTTCCTCCGCCAGCTACTTGGGATGTGCTTCTGCTGCCCAGCCCCAGGAGGCCGTGAGGAACCCCCCAAGGACACCGAGCACCTGACACCTTGCGGGCAGAGCTGCTCGGCCAGCCAGACTGTTACAGGAGAGAGAAAATGAACTTCTGTCTTGTTTGAACTATTGTTAGTGTGATCTCTGCTACACACTGCCAAACCTAATCCTGACACAGAGACTAACATGACCTCACGAGAAGTCAATGTTTTCAATAGTAAAACTCAGTCTGTACGACATTAAATAAGGCCTGGGTAAGTATCTATTCTTGGTTTAAAAGATAGAGGAGGGGGCTCAGGCTACTTTAGAGATTGTTCTGTGTTATTTGAGGGCACCTGAAACTGCTGACATAAGTCTACTTAGATGTGTGGGGCTGGCCGTCTTCAGAGACGTTTATGTCACACCAAACGAGCATTGCCAAAGCTGCCTGGGACCGAGGCTCCTGCTGGTGAGGACACGTGGAGTCAGGGGTCAGGGCTCTGCTTTGGAAGCAGCTCATGGGGTCTTCAGCACTTGGCTGACATCAATTGTGCAGACACAGCAAAGTGGACAGTTCTCAAAACTGATAGTTTAGAAGGCTCCTTAGTAATACTAATAATAGCTTATACTTACATGTGCTTATTATATGCACTTACGTACATTAAGCTAGTTGATCCTTCTTGTAATCCCATAAGGCAGGGTCTATAATTATGCTCATCTTACAGATGCAGGGAATTCAGTAACTTTTCCAGAAGTTCCCAGCTAGCCAGGGGGCAGTGTCGGGATTTTAACACAGGTGTTTTGCCTCCAGAATGATCCCAATAAAAGTGATGGTGATGATGTACTGAACCGTTATCATGTGCCAGGCTGTTCTAAATGCTTCCGTTTACCACGAGGTAGGCATTACAGTGCCACTAGCACCGGAAGAGACCGAGGCAGTGGGAGTAACTCGCCCAAGCGAGTGTTGAAACGCAGTGCGGCTGCAGGTCCGCTCCATCGCTGCTCAGCGCACCCCCTCGCCAAGCAGCGGGGCTTCCTCGGTGGGGGAGATGCTTTCAGAAGGGAAAGAGGACGTTCTTCAAGGAAAGAGTGTTTTGACAATCGTCCTCTGTACATGTCCAGATGCCAGGCCGTCCTTTGCCTGCCTTCCCTTTCCTACCTCATCTCGTCTCCAGTCCTAACCACTCAGCGTTTCCCTTCCTCCCACAGGCTTGGCAGCCAATTTTACGGTAGCTTTTTAAACATTTCCTTAATTCCTACTCTGTTCGTGCCATTAGTATTTTTTTCCTTTTTTAGCTTTATTGACAAATAACATGTAAAGATATTTAAAGTCTACAATGTGATGATTTGAGACATTGTGAAAGGATTCCTCCCGAGTTAACACATCCAGCACCTCCCCTTTGCAGGGAACATTTAAGTTCTACTCTCAGCAAACTTAATTCTGCAATACAGTTGACCCTTGAACAACGCAGGGACTAGGGTTACCAACTCCGACACGGTTGAAAATTTATGTGTAACTTAAGACGGCCCTCCACATATGTGGACTCCCAAACACAGATTGAAAGTACAGCCCAGCTGGTGTGGCTCAGTGGTTGAGCACTGACCCGTGCACCAAGAGGTTGCTGGTTTGATTCCCGGTCAGAGCACATGCCCAAGTTGTGGGCCAAATCCCCGGTGGAGGGCATACAGGAGGCGGCCAATTGATGTTCTCTCTCATAGATATTTCCATCTCTCTCCCTCTCCCTTCCTCTCTCTCTAAAATCAATAAAGAAAAAAGAAAATACAGTACAGTGCTATCAACTCGAGTTACCATGCTATACATTAGATCCTTAATAACTACTCCTTTGTCTCGTGGGTCTCATAAACACAGCCCTCGTTGGCTTTTGTAGTGAGGTGTTTGGGGGTCCACGCCTTAGACAGGAGTCTTTGAGGTTGAGTTGATAAATGTGGGCTCCAAACCCTTCACTCCTCAGAGAAAAGCTGGAATTAATCGGGACTTCCTCCAATTGTCTGTGCGGGAGCTGGGGTTTATGGCCAGTGTGTCTCTGCCTTTGCTGCCTGTTGCGATGTGCTTTCTCATTCACCCGACATGTGGGAGTCACTCCGCTAGATTCTGGATTTCCAGCAAAGGTTGGCGCTCCATGTGCAGCTGTATATTCAGTGCGTTCGTGGGAGGAGGGGAGTTCAGGAACCTCCGTGCCACCATCTCAGTCAACCTCTAGTACCTTCTCTTTCTACATAATGTCTCTTATCTTGGCCCAGCTGCTCCAGCTAAGTTTTGCTCATGCTGGAGGACTAGGGCAATAGTCTCCTGACTGGTTTGCAAGTTTCTTTTGTCTACAGTTCATTCTCATTATAGCAGCCACAATGATCCTTCAACCAACAAAAGGTTTTCCAGAGTCTCTGCTCAACACTTGTAGTGGTGTCCCAGCTCAGCATGAAGTCTAACCCTCAGCACGACCTGGAAAGCCCTGACCCACGCCGCCTCTCTGACCACAGCTTCCACCAAGCTCCCTCGCACCTCTCTCCTCAAGCCTCCCTGGATCCTTGCTGCTTCTCGTAGAAGCCAAGCACAGTCCCCTTTAAGACCTTTGGTCTTTCCACTGCCTGTGTATGTGGGCAGGAGAGCCAGTCTCCACATCTTGCCATCTTTCTTCCTGACTTCATTCAGTCTCTGTTCAAAAGTCACCTCATCAGGGGTTTTCCTTGGTACCCTAAGCAAAATAGCACCATAGTCTGCTCACATCACTCCATCCCTTCACCCTTTTTCTTACAGCACTCATCACTTGGCATAAAATACTTCATTGCCTACTTTCACAAGAAAATAAACTCCATGAAAACAAAAGGCTGTCTTGCTGATTTTTGCACCTAGACCTCCTGGCTCATAGAAGGCTCACGTGTTGAGTGGATGAAAAAAGAAATGACTTTCCTTTCATCTCAAACTCTTCCCTGGCCTGTACACCCTTCGCTTATTGTCCTTGACCTCTTAGTTCATAGCCAAGCGTCTTCATATGCCACGGTTCCTCCCATTGCCCAGCTCCATGCAATCTGGCTTCTGCGCCAGCCAGTGCCTGGGTGTCGCTAGGGGTGAGGTCTAAGTTCCTAATTGTTGGAGCCAATGGGCAGATTTGAGTATTTCCCTCGTGTTGACCACGCTTCTTGTGGTGTCCTATGTCTTCAGCTATGTCCTTGAAATCTCTTACCTGGTTTTTCTCCAGCTCTGACTGTTCTTTCCCGGTCTCCGTTAAATTTTTACTACCTTTAATAATAGAGATATTTCCTGGGACTCAACATTGAACTTTTTCTTACTCCACAGTTGTTCTTTGGTCATCTCAATCTCCGTGATGGGTATTCTTCTGCATAAAGCATTTTCTATAGTTTGGGTTCATTTCTTTAGATTTTCAGAAGTGGGATTACAAGAATACAAACATTTTTATGACTTTTTGAAAGGGCTGCCCAATTCACAATGCCCCTAAAAATTATCAGAGTCACCAGTTTTTCTTCCCAGAAGTGTAAGGAACAAACAGGCAAAATAGGTAAAGAATACAGATGCAGAGAACATGGGTTCTATTTAGAGGCAGTGAGGAGGAAGTTAGCCTGAGCACAGGCTTCAAGGATGGAGACATGAGGGTGGAATTGCGGGTCTTGAATACTTGATGAGCAGGAGCCACAGGGGCAGGGACGGGTTCCAGGGGTCCCAGCGCAGGATGAAGGGCAGGGGCTGGAGTCGACGTGGATCCCCTTGTGATGACTCACCCCCACCCTTCTCGGAAAGCTCCATTTGGGGAGAAATGATCAAGTGTGGACACTTCGCAAACATGTCTGCCAAGGCTGCATGCCTGAGAAGCTGCTAGAATAATGTGAACTAAAAATGCCTTGTGGGTCCTGGTTTCTCGGAACCCAGGACGAGAGAGATGGAGTGTGGCACTTACCTGTTAGATCTCAGGACAGTGAACTCCCTCCTGAAGAGAAGACTGCCTCCTGGGACAGCCTGGCGGTCCCCACACTGTCAAGGGCAAGAGTGGAGCGGCGGGGCCCATCTCTGGGCAGGAAGGTTCCCAAAACAGAACGAAGAGGGTTGGATAAGAAGGTACCTGACTGGCCCTGGCCAATTTGGCTCAGCGGTAGAGCATCTGCCCGGAGATCAATGAGCCGCGGGTCCGATTTCGGCCAAGGGCATATACCTCAGTTGTGGTTCATCCCTGGCCCCGGTCGGGGTCATGCAGGAGGCCGGTTGACATGTCCCTCTCTCGTTGATGATGCTCTCCCCCCCACTCCTACTCTATCCTAAGACAAATAGAAAAATATCCTCAGGTGAGGATTAAAAAACAAAGGTACCTGACTGGAATTTTATTTGAAAGGGAGAAATAAAGACCACCCTGTGAAGACTCCCTCCTGATGTGGTAAGCAGTTAGACAAACACGAACAAAATAAGGACAATGGGCCAGGGACAGATCACCAGGTGGAGAGTACTGGGTGCCTAGCAAAGGACAACTGTAGGGTGGGACACTGTCCCCAGGGTGACTTTCCTCCCCTAGCTTATCGCTGGTCATGCAGTTTGGACCCCTGACCTTTCCTCCCTAGAGATAGCATTAGGCCTCAGTTGTATTTCAGCTCCAGGCTCAGAAAAGCAGCAAAACCAGACCAGCGACCCCATGGCTGACCTCAGGAGCAGCTGCATTGCATAATGACCCCCCCCCCCCTTACCCTGGCACCAACCAATCAGTGGAGACCTAGCCCTTGAAAGGACACACCTGGAAAACCGGGACCTCCCCTAAAATCTCCACCCTTGAAACTCTTAGGATGGAGGATCCAGTGTGCTTCCCCTCCCGGGAGCAGGCCAGAGCCCCCTTCGCCCCACCCGCACATCACCTCTACCTTCCTCACTTCTAGGCTCCGAGGGCCCTTCCTTTACAACTTGTTTCCTCAGCACAGTTCGTCTACGAATTACTTCTGCCTCTTTGATTTTCTAAGTAAATGTTCTCCTACAGTTTGAGTCTTGGCTCTGAATTCTTTCCTAGCCAGAATGCCAGTACCAAGGTTGCTGAACCCAGGTCCAGTCTGACCCCATAGGCCTAAGGCCTGATGCCATTCCCACCGCCAACACTCCCGCCTCAGCTCCAGCAGACCAACCCTCCTGGAGGAGATGTCACCGGCTATCATCCACAAGACCCTGATGTTTCTGAATACCTAACCATATCACGAGCTATGCTTGCTGACAGGAACTAGAAAGGATTCCCAAGTGCGAAGACCCAGGTGCCAAGTGCAAAACCCAAGATGGTGGTGGGACAGAGTGTGCAAAAAGGACAGTGTGCAAAAGGCCAAGTGCCAGAGTTGGGGAGACGTTAGCACATGAGCCTGCCCTTCTCCAGTCCTTGATCAAAGAATCAAGTGCCTGCTCTGCTTTACTGAATGAACGCAGTCTCTGCTCTATTGGTGCCAACGGCCCTGGGCAGGACCTTGGTTTGGGTCCCTGACCCAGAAGGGTCGGTAACAAAAATATCTCCTCTTACCTTTGGTTGCCCTGGAAGTGTCAGAGCCTCTAACCTGGGATGACAGCAGTAAATATCTGCAGTCCCTAACCATCTACTATCTGCTGCTGTAAACGGACCTTGAGCTAGAGGATATTTTGCGTTGCAGTGATGGTCTCAAAGGGTGGCTTCAGGGAGCAGTGCTTCCCCCTAATCTGACCTCCTATTCATTGACATGGACAACTCTAATTTCTAAGCTTATGCTATGCAACAATTCAAGTCCCCCAGCCAAAACCTCACCCCCAAGTTATTTTTCCCTGGGTAAACTTCCTAAAGGTGTGACTTTTGAGTCAAGGGTAGAAACTCGACTTCTGACAACTATGGCTAATTTCCAACCCCTTCCCCCCAAAACCTGTACTGGCTCAATACTCCCCCTCAGCTTTAGATTAAGTTTGTGCTGGGCTGCTACACATGCAAACGCTGTTTGGTAGACAAGACTGCACCCCTACACCAGTACACAGCACGGTGGGCGGGGCAGACCTAGAGCCAGACCGCAGAGGGTCAGCATCACAGCTCCACCGAGCTGGTACCCTCAGACTGCACCCCTACACCAGTACCCAGCACGGTGGGCGGGGCAGACCTAGAGCCAGAGCGCAGAGGGTCGGCATCACAGCTCCACCGAGCTGGTACCCTCTCCAGGCCCGTTTCCTCATTTGAGAGACAGGTATGAAAAAAGTGCCTCCTTCACAGACTTGAGTCAATGAACAAATACATATATAAAAGTACAAAGAACAGCATTACACTTAAAAAGTACTGTTGTTTTCATTTGAAATTTTTAGTTACTACTAAAGATGAACTTTTTTCATTGGTTATCAGTATTTCTTCCTTGAACTTTTAAAAAAAATATCATATCCTTTATTTTTTTCTATTTGAGTTAGTAACTTGGCTTTTCTTCATCTTTATAATTCCCTACACGTATACTCTTGGGCCCATTTAGAATTCATGCTGGCGGGAATTCTGCCCCTTGTCCAAATAGATATATGGTGCTAGTAAAACTATTAAGTAGCCCATCTTCTTTTTAATACTTCTGGCACCGGATGCGTGGGTTTCCCACATCAGCCAACCGTGGAACACCGGGCGGGAGTCCCTCAGTTCTCACTGGAGCTAGTACAGTCCTAGATGGCTACCCCTCTCCTGCTTTGGATGCCAATCCCACGTCCAGGTTGTCACCTGCGCTGGACTGACCAGCTGTAAATGAGGGTTCCTGTGACTCCCCTTCTTGGGTTAAATCATTTGCTAGAATGGCTGAGTTCAGGGACACACAACACTTACCAGTTTATTACATAGTAAGGGATATGATCAAGGTACAGATGAAGAGCCCCATGAAGAGACACAGGGTGAAGTCTGCAGTCCCGAGTGTAAGTTGGGGGGTAACACCCTGCTGGCATATGGCTGTCTTTGCCATCCCCGAAGCTCTCCAAACCCCTTTACTATTGGTACTTTGAGGACAGCTTCACTGCGTACACATGGTCAATCACTGTCTCCAGTCCTTTCCTTCCTGGAGGATGGGACAGGGACTAAAGTTCTAGGTTTTAGTCATGGCTGGGTCTTCGTGGTGACCAGCCCCCATCCTAAAGCTATCTAGGAGCCCGACAAGTCACCTCACTGTCACCCAGGGAACTCCCAGGGACTCGGGAGCACTGTATGAGACACGGGTCAAAGACCAAGTACTAGAACAAAAGATGCTCCTGGTGCTCTGAGCCCTCAGGAAATAAATCTTAGCTCTGTGCCAGGAACCTACTTGATGACAAAAACGATCATAGTTTTGTGCCTGTTAAGAGGGCCACTACTCTAGCCGGCAGAGCCAAGGTGGTGTGTGCCACACCTCCATGCAGAGTCCTTGAAAGGCCAAGGAAATCAACAGGAAGTTCTGCACGAGTGCAGACGCCTGGAGTCCAGGTGCACGAGGGCAGTGGGGCTGCTTGTTTCTCCTGACATTTCCTTCCCTACAGCCCAGTCAAGGGCCAGACAACGCAGTGCTTGTTCATTGGTAGTACAGGGCCGCCGCCTGCCCAGGCTCAAGGGAGAGAGGAGGGGTGTCTCACTGTACACGGCTCAGACAGGGCGGGGTTAGCTCCGTAGGTGATTCTCACATAGCAATTATTATTTCAAAACCAATTTTGAAATCAAGGTTTGTAACAGATAAAGCTATTTGAATGAGAACTTATTAGGAATCAAAGTTTCCATACAATTTTTTCCTTGCTTTTCTTTCCTTCTTGCTCTCTTCCTTAAGATAAGGAAGTCACATCTGCCCCAAAAGAAATACCATAGAAAGAGCTTTACACAACTTTTGACAATATGGGTACAGTTTCACACAGCATAAAAACTACACCTGCGGCCCTGGCCGTTTTGCTCAGCGGTTAGTGTCGGCCCATGGACCAGAGTCCAGGTTTGGTTCCCGCTAAGGGCACATACCTTGGTTGCAGTTTGTCCCTAGCCCCGGTTGGGGTTGTGTGGGTGACAACCAGTTATGTTTCTCTCTCTCTTCTTCCTGCTCTGTCTGAAGATAAATGCACAAAAATGCCCTTGGGTGAAGACAAAAAAACAAAAAACTACACCTGTGTGCTACATAATAACAAATAAAATACTTACTAAGTGCTTATATCAGAATTAGACTAGAAATACCAGTTAGCCACTTAGAAAACATCTGGCGACACACCAATAGAAAACAATGGTAAGAAATCTGCTTGAGGTTTTCTGAGACCACATGGAAGATGATATGCAGCCTTCCCATTCAGAGCCTACTCAGAACTCCAAAAGGGCTAGTCACACAGACCATGGAAGGAGCAAGTGTGGCAGAGGCCACGGATGGAGGTGGTGGCACCATCTTTTCTTAAAGGTAAGCCCATCTGTCTGGCTGTGTGCTGTGGCCTCTTCATATACTGTAATAAACAATTAGTTTTGAAAATGATTTAGGACGAGTGTTGCTGCCCTCTACCAATGATCTTCTCTCCCTGTAGCCACTACCAACTTTGTTAGTTGGCTAGTAAGATGGTGTGGACGTGTACAGGTTTGCAACCTGATTTAATTATGCATTCAGTAGCTGATTTACCTCACCTGTTGTATTTTGATTAAAGTTAATATTTCCTTGTCAGTGATGTCTGGACATCAGAAAGGAGGCAGAGCCTTGCCTGGTGTGACTCAGCAGTTAGAGTGTCAGCCTGTGCCACCAGAGTCTCAGGTTCGATTCCCGGTCAAGGACATGCACCTGGTTGCAGGTTCATGTGTGCGAAGCAACCAATCGATGCGGGGAGAAATCCACAGGAGAAAATCACCTGATAATAAAGAGTTCTCATCAGTCTAGAACCCAGAGGGGAAAATTCCCTTTTCAGTTTATACATCTGGATTAACAACAACAGGTCACAGGGAAAACAATGAACCAGGAAACCAAAGACTTGACTCCTTTGCCTGTTAGCTTACCGATCTGAACAAGTTTCTTTTCTAGTTTCTGATTTTAATCTACGTGGGTAAAATATGGACAATGCCTACCTATCCAATAAGCCCAAAAGTGGTTTGAACAGGCAGCTCTGCGAAGCGGGCTGTGCCTTTCTCCACCCCCTCTTTTGCTCTGCTTCTGCGCACTCTCCCCGTCCCCGTCCCTCCATCCTTTCCGCACCCCCCCCCTTACTCTTCCTCTCCCCTGCTCCAAGGGTCCTTGTTGTCCTGAACCCATTTCTTCTACAGCTCACTTCTATCTCTAAACAAACAAACAAAAGTTGTTTGGACAAAAAATAAGATGGAAATGTCTATGAAGCATCTTCACAAACTGAATGAAACAAACTAAAAAATATAAGGGAATATAAAAGGAACAAGCCACAGACCTCAAATATAGCATCCACTCAAATACAGAGACAAAGCAAAACCTTTGATAATATTAATTAAGGAAGTTAACTTACAAAAGTACAATTTCCCAATTAATATGAATATGATTTAATAATTGTGAAAATTAAAAACTGGTCAATTTAACAAAGTATATTGACTAGAGGCTATTTTTTCCAACCATGGCAAGTATTATGCAAACATTTATCAATGCACAAAGCTTTTAATCCTCTATTATGTACTCTGAATCCTACTTACTATTCAATGACATGATACAACCAGAGGTTTCTTTGGCAGACATAATCACATGCATCAACATGTCAAACTCAAAGCATTCTCTCTCTTAAACTTACCTGACCAAAAGCATCTGATCAAAAGACAAAAATGAACATTTTCAATACGTAGTTCAGTTTATCAGTAAGAACCCAGAAGGTAACCAAAGGTACAAAGATAAGTCTTTTTGGAAATTAAGTTAAAACAGAAATAAACTTTACATTCTATTAAATCAGCAAATATAATCACCTGCATATACCTTTATCAGCAAAAAAATGATACTGATGATTTTTTTAAAAAAAGGAAATGCATCTGAGACCAGAGTAACAACAACAGTTTTGTGGAAGCTGCATTTTATTTGAAAATCCACCCATTTTTGCTAACATACATTTTAATATTGTAAACAAAAATAGAATCTGCAGAGACAATGCAACAAGTATGCTTAAACTCATGTACAGAATTGCTTTCCTACAACAAACTTTCCTTCTTAAGGCCCCTCTCAACCCAAATGTTAAGATGTATTTACACAAAGCACCGATCAACAGTGCAGTTTATTTCTTCGTTAACTAAACTCTTGGCTAGACATTAACTTTAAAGATATTATTTCCTCTTATTTAAAAGGTACATGATCATAACATGGCATGAGCCAAATAAAAGGTTCAAGGATTGTGTCCCCTCCCCTCCCCCCATAACACCTCCTAGAGTTTTACTGAAAAGAAGGAAAGTCTTGAGGTGAAAGCAATTCCTCACATTCATTTTGGAAAGGCCCTAATGTCAAATGGAAAATAATGACATGCCAAGCACAAAGCAGTAAAGTTCCTTCCCAATGCACTAATGCTGAATTTAAAATGTAGTGCTTTTCCTAGTCAGTGAACTGTTCCCTTGCAAAATCCTAGGCACAGAATTGACTATAAGAATTAATGCATTTATAATGCTTTCTTAAATCCCATAGAGACTGAAAATTCTTAAGTGATTCAGACCTATGAACTTGCCTTAAAATATTTAGTGCTCTGTATGTCAGCTGAAAAGCATTCTGAATCAGATTCATTCTTGCGGATAAAAATCAAACATACTGTGTACATCCATACTCATTTTCATAAGGAAGTTTGATACAATATTAATGTTACGTAAATTGATAATCATAAATAAATACAAATACTTAAGGAATGTCTACTGCAAACTGAATATATAATTTTTTTTAAAAAGAAAAGTTAACTTTAGTTACTGTTTCTGTCAGGACTGGAGAAAAGAAAGATACTGCAGAATTAAGAGTTATTATGATTTTGATCCCCCAAAGAGTCCTGTTGCATTACAGTAAAGGACACAGCTCTTCTGTCCAGGCAGCTTTTCCAGATACAAATTTCACACTTTCCAAATAAGGGCTTTTCTTGGTAAGTTACTAATTATGGGTATTAATAGAAGTTGAAAGAATTGAAGGGTTAGTCACCAAAAAGACAGATCTTAGTCTGAAATCATGGCAATTCTTGGCTTTATAAACTGTATTAATACGTTCTCCTACAGACTAGTCCCGCTTGCTGCGCGGCCTCCACTGCTCCTGACGCATCCGAATGGAAGAAGAGAGTTTAGAGACAGCAGTTTGGATTTTGCTGGAAGTAAGTATTTGCTGCTTGAGCACTTGTCTTTTTGAAATAATTCCATTCTCTTCCATCTAGTTACATAAACTGTATCTGAAAAAAAGAAAAGAGTGTAAGTTAATTCACTGCATTGTAGGATGTCTTCTCACAAATACAAATGCTTTGTGGCTTTTACCATTCAGCTGGCTCAGAGGTGCTCATAGCATGTTTATCGCAAACCTTGATTATAAAACAAAGTCAGTATTATCAGTTTATCATGTGCCAGAACTCAATATTTGAAACATAATTACAAAAACCTTTCTAATTACTAAAAATCGAGAGGTAGAAGAAGACAAATGAACAATTTTTTCATGATAAGTTCAGAAAAAAATCTCTCCATGAATACAAATATTCCATTTAAAATCTTTTAGGAAAGCAAAATTTGAAACATTATTTCCAAATGATATAAATGAGAGATAATTAAGGGGATAGTAATTATGCCTACTACATCATTTCTTTTTAATATAAATAAATATCTGAAAGATCTATTAGGAAATACTTTTCAATTAGGTGTCACTGTTCACTCAGATACTTCACTCATGATATCCATTAAACTGCTTATCCAAAGACAGTACTGAAGTAGAAGTGTTAATAAACTATAATCAAATCAGAAGAGTACAAACTTGAGATCCAGAAAGTATATCTACACTGGGGGCTACAGCACCAAGAAGAACAAATTACACTGTCTTCCAGCAAAGACAGGCAGTGTGGATCAAATGCAGAATCCTTCTTTCAAAAAGGTCCCAAGGATTCACTTACCCTTAACTTAAAATAAATGCATAAATAAATAAATAAGCTGTTGGGGGGGGGGGGTAATTAATATTTTTAGATGAAAAGACACACATAAAAATATTACTCTTTAAAGAAACTGTGAAAATAAATTTTTCACACTAACACTGGCCATTAGGAGCCAAAGATTCTCCTAATCAAGCTCTAAGCCGATGTGTAAAATTGTGTTTTTCTTTGTAATTCCTTTAAACTGTCTTAGAACTGTCTAACACACCCAGATTTTAAGGGTGGTATTTGATCTCATCCATCTGCTGTGAGCAGTGGATGCTTACATGTGAATATGAGAGATAGTCTTTTGTTGTCACACCTTCTAATTATATTAAAGATATTTTCCAAAAGTTATTTGTTCTTTATTTCCTATCTCAATCTATTTTTACTCTTCACCTAAAGAACAGAGGAGGAGGAGGAGAAAGACAGGGAACCCAGAGTCCTTTAAAGAAACTAAAGAGAAGAGTGAATGGTACTTAATGTTTGATTTTTTTTTTTCAAGTATTTAAATCCCCATCTCCCCCAACAAGCAGCAATACCTAAAGTGATTTATAAGAAATCCTCCAAAGAGAGCTCTGCAAAAGGGTCCTTTCCTGAAGCTCTGTGAGGACTGTGACTGGAGGGGCTGGATGCTGCCGACAGCTGGGGGAAAAGAGACAGAGAGAGGGAAAGAAAAAAAGAGCTCAGAATGACAGAACATGAAAGCAGAAATGTAATGAAAGAAGAAGTGGTTTTTGTTTTGTCATCTTTAATAAATATAAAGGCAGCTTTTGTAGAAAATGAAATAATTAAAACAAAAATTTCAGTCACATGTCAAGTTAAAGGGTATCCAATGGCATGTGTCTTTCAGAAAACAAATTCTTATTTCTGAAATTCCAAAGGAATAAAGTCTTTTACCCCAAAAGGTCGCTATAAGCTGATCCATGGTTAAGACTTTTATTCCGTGTGTGTGGGGACGGAGAAGAAGTGCGTAATTGTGTTGTTGTTTTTTAATAACTGAGGGAAGATAGCTTCCTATGTCCAGGCTGTCTGTCAAAAGCTATGCAAACTCTGACCTCAGTCCAGAACCCATACATCTAGCTGCAATATTCTTTCCTTCCTTCTTCACAGGACATAGAAAGTCCTGTCCTAGGTGCTCACAGTCTTTGCACACAAAGCTGGCTCCTGCCTGTCACCTAGTGTATACTCTGGGAGGGAAAAAATGACCTCAGCAGTCACCTAATCTAACTGCCCAGAATATAGGAAATTAAATTTAAGATTTTTTATTCTGCTTCCTGCTTATGTTTACCTGATTCTTGGAATTTTCTCCTATTGCTTTAATTTGAATATATGGTAAGGCAAGTAGAATGTTTGCTGAACAATAATATTATCTTAATATTAAAGTTATTCCCGCAAAGAAAGTTCCTGAAGAACCAAGATGTTCATTTTCATCTATATATATCGCCTTCACTGAGCCTATTTTTAGAGTATTCAACCCAAACATGAGCCATTTTAGTTCAGAACAAACTTTTAATTTTTTCTCTCCCCCTGCATGAGATTGCAGTCATATAAGCACAGCGCTATTATAAAATGAGCCGTCCTATTTATGGGTGTTCAATTGAGTATTAAATCAAAGTTGATTAAGTGAAAAGTTTCAATTCATACTTCAACATTCAAATCCTATAAAGGATTTCAAGTCCCTAAATCTTTGTTGATTTAATGTGATCTCATTTCTACTGTTTATTTATTTATTTTTTTAAAGAAAAACATTCTAGAGAATGAATACCCAATGAATTTCAGCAAATACTACATCACAAACATGCAGTTTTGCTGTTTTGGACACCCAGATCAATGTGTAGGTTTAAAAATCATCTTCACTTATATATCAGCAGTGGAGTCATTTTCCTAATCTATACCTTGTTCTCAGAAATAAATGTTCAAAGACTATGGGAAAGATGATGGAATTACAAAAGCAGCTACAGATGGGAGAACAGGGCAGCATGTCTGGGTTTGGGGATTCAAATATCATTCACACAGAGACAAATTAATGTACAACTTAATTGGAAAGATATCTCCTCCTCCCCCTTCAGACCAACCATGGATAACCACTCAGAGGCAGAATAATTTTGAGTAAAGTGATCATCAGTCACTGAGCTGAAGGGAATCTAAGATTAACTGGGTTTCTCTCCAAAAACAAAATTTTTCTTTCACTTGAAGTTAAAAACAACAAAAACCTGGCTTATTGCAGTTAGATAACATTAAAAAATCACAAGTCTCCTATGAGAGCCTCACACTAACATGTATTCTCAAACCATGTTTCATGAGAGCAGCAGTCTGAAGAGCGACAGTCCCAGAGGAGAATGTCCCTAAAGAATATGATCAAAGGGGAACATTTTTATTCATCCCAGTATATGAGCACACAGCTAGAAAGAATTCCTAGAGGCATACAAATAATGCTGAAGAGGATCAATTTTCCTTGGGGAAAAAAGTGCTAATTTCTAATTATACTTCTATGATTCTCTTAAATGTTAACCGGGGAATAACCGGGGAATTCCCTTTTTACTGTATGCAACATTTGACGTATTTATGCGTCCCGCTCGGTTAACAGGTTAAATTGGTAAAATATGTAGCTAAATTAAAAAATGAGAAAATAAGACTTAATATTCCTGCAGTAAAAGTTTCATATCATCAATACCTATCTCAAGCAGGTGAGACTATGGCCCAGGGGGTTAGGCCAACTGCAGAGTGTCAAGGAAAGGGCCACACAACAGCCCTTGACCATCTGGTACTACTGATTTCTGGCACTGTACCAAAGCACAGGCACACCAGGCACTGGTGAGAAAGCAGTCAGCTCAGAGAGTAAATAAGGAAAGGAAGGGAAATACTACAACAGCCCAATTAGTGCTCAAGGAAAGTGGAAAGAATAAAAGAGCATGAAGGGGCAACAGGATCCTGACAGATAAAAAGAAGCAGGATTTAAAGAGCCTGAGAACCCTGGCCGGTTTGGCTCAGCAGTTGGAGTGTCAGACCGCAGACCAGAGTCATAGGTTTGATTCTGGTCAAGGGCACGCACCTCCGTTGCGGTTCGGTTCGGCCCCAGGCTCTGGTTGGGGTCATGCAGGAGGCAATCAATCGATGTGTCTCTTTCACGTCGATGTTTCTCTGCACGCCACCCCCCTTCCCTCCCAATCCATCTAAAGATAAATAAAAAAATATCCTCAGGTGAGGATTAAAATAAATAAATAAAGAGCCTGAGAAATTTCCTAGAACTGGCTCTTTTATAAAACGGGGTTTAGAATATCTAGACCCAACATTCATTTACCCTTTAATGGTATCTTGAGAATGAAATGAAAATATACATCAAGAACCTAGCACATTGCCTGGAATATATGTCACTCAAATATTAGCTCAACATTCCAAACCACCTACAATCAAATACTCATCTGTTCTACTATAAGAAGCCCAGCTCAACTGTCATTGAGACCGTGTTGCTCTTGCTCCTGCATTGTGTTCTCAATGCTCTGTGTTTCCCTTTTAAGGGTTCTCATTTTACCGTCAACAGGTCACTGTGCTTTCACATGATAGTCACGTGTAGGCTCCTCAGATGTAGGAAACATTTTTTTATTTATCTCTTGTTCAGCAACAAGCAGTGACTTACACACAGTAAGCATTCTGTGTTAAAATAAAGTATTTTTTGGTAATAAAATAAGCTCTATATAAAAATAGTCTCCAAAGTGGTATATTAGAAGAAATTATTAAAACTCCTGTTCATTTTTACCCTTTTAAAATTTCTATTTTTACATGTTTTTAATGTATCTAATATTTTGTTGTAGGAATATATAAATATAATATAAACACACATATACCGAGGGTACATGTTTAAAGAACATTTTCATGATATTGTTGTGCAATCAAAACATTGAAAAATAGCCCTGGCCTGTTTTGCTCAGCGGCTGGAGTGTCAGCCCGCGGATCAGAGTCCCGGGTTCGGTTTCCACTACAGGCACGTACCTTGGTTGCAGTTTGTTCCCACCCCTGTTGGGTTCATGTGGGTGGCAACCAGTCAATGTGTCTCTCTCACATCGATGTTTCTTTCTCTCTCTCTTTCTTCCTCCCTCTTTCCCTCCCGCTCTATCTGAAGATAAATGCAAAAATGTCCTCGGGTGAGGATAAAAAAAAAAAAATGGCTCTACTTACTCCACAAAGACATTAGCTATAAAATCAAATCATGAAACAGTCCGTTGTTTTTTGGCAATGTTTAGAACATGGTCAGGCCACTAGTGGTACATTTGAGTTTTTTGCATAGGGATATAAATATACAGTGTGATGTTCCAATATCTTATATTACAGATAATGTTATTCCTCAGCTGTCTCTATGAAGTGTGGCTAAAAGAGAGGTTTTCTCTACTGTATAAGGTAGAGGGCCTGCCCTGTAGGTTGAGTATAGTGCCTGTTAACTGCTTCTTGGATTTGTGCTCAACATAACCCTACCTTGTGCTTCTGCCCATTAGTAACATCACAAAGTTATGCCAACATTGCTCCTGTCACTCTCAAAGCACTACCCATCTTGTCTTAGGGGGTCACTAGATAAGTCTGCTGGCCTGGCTGGTTGGAGCCCCATCCTATACACCAAAAAGGTTGCAGGTTCAATTCCCAGTGAGGGCACATACCTAAATTGGGCATTCGATCCCTGGTCAGGGACTACAGGAGGCAAGCAATCGATGTTTCTCTTTCTCTTGCTCCCTCTCTCTCTAAAATCAAAAAAATATATCGTTGGATGGGGATTAAAAAGAAAATGAGTGATGCGTCTGGCTCCTGTGAAATGTCCACCATCCACAGCCCACGTGGATGATTCAGGTTCTGGCGCAGACCATGCTCAGCAGGGCAGCCCTGTCCCTACCCTCACCGACCACCTTAGCCTATCTATGCATTTATCTGATGTTGTCAAATAACAGTGAGTCATAATTATGGTTTCAAAATGATGAACTATGAATTGTTTATAATCAAAACCATTTGTAATTCATGGAAAGATATGGAAACTATATTTTAATGAGAATAGGGACAACTCAGGGAATAGGGCCAATTTCTGAAAACAGGGCAATCTTATATAATTTTCTTCTAAAAACAAAACAAAAACAACTTCCTTATTACAAATAATCAATAATAATAATAATAAAAACCTCCATGTTCCTAAATCTATTACAAATATTTTCATTTGATCCTTACAGCAAACCTATAAAGTACACAAAATAAAATCACCATTTTATAAAGAAACTGAGGCTCATCAAAGTTACATATGCAACTTGCCCTGAAACACCAAATTAGCATGAAGTCAGTTGAGACTGTTGAATTGTGTCTCCCACCCAAAATGTATGTCAAAGTCCTAACCTCTAGGTAACTATGAATGTGACCCTATTTGGAAATATGGTCTTTGCAGATGTCATCAAATTAAGATGAGGTGATTAGGGTGGGCACTAATCCAATGACTGGTATCATAATTTATAAAAGAGGGAAATACCCACAAAGACAGAGACACAGGGAGAATGCTGTGAGACAGGATCGCAGAATAAGGCTTTACAGCTGTAAACCAAGGAACAACTGGCGCTACCAAAAGCTGGAAGAGGCAAGAAAGGATCCTCCTCTAAAGGACCCGGAAGGAGCATGGCCCTTGTTTTTGGACTTCTAACCTCAAAGAACTGTGAAAGAATAAATGTCGATTGTTTCGACCATCAAGTTTGTGGAACACTCTGTTATGGCAGACCTAGCGCACTAATAGCAGACCCAAATGTAGATCTGCTGACTCCAGGTTGGCGCTTTGTTTCCTCTTAAAAATCTGCACTCTCAATTAATTTCAACCCAATTAGAATTTATGGCTATATTTAATATATAGGAAAAAGTTCAAGTGAGAGTAGAGAAACTTTTAAAAAGAGACTTCTCCAGTAAATATTACACAGTCAGTATACTCCTGTGCTTTCTATACACAGAGTGCTCTACATGGTCACTGATGTTCATCATGAAGATTCTGTAGAACTTAACAGTCACCCAAGATTTTACAAATACGTTCTGGTTTTAAGGCAAGAAATTAGATTTTAAAGATGCCATTAAAAAGTGATAAATAACGAAAGCCACAAAATTCTACAGCTTTTAAGGGTTAGTAGTATGGTATGTGAATTATAATTTAATAAAGTTGATTTAAAAGTAAAAGGAATTAAAACAATGACCCAATAAAATTGTCAAAAATTTGAAAGATGGGCAATACTAAGAGTATGCAAAGATATGATGTACAGTGTCAGAATAAACTGCTTGTGGGAATCTACATTATTACAACCACTTTGAGAAGAAATCTGTAGATACCTAATACACTTGAAAAGAAAATTAAATTTTTGTATTTTAGAAAAATATGTCCCCAGCAAAAAAAGCCATTAAAATGGTTTTATTCTACAGGTTGTCTATTAACAATAGTGATCACCAAACAGGATTCTTCAAATTTTAGTTTTGACTACTTTGGTATACGCTGGGGACTCCAGAACCATTCTCAGCTATGATACTAAATCCCAATTCCTAAAGTAAATTTCTTCATCATATTTTCTACTAGGCAAGGATGAATGAGCACAGAACACTGCTGAGTGAGCAAAAGACCTTCACAGAAACACAGCTGGGCAGGTCAGCTGACAGAAGAGGCACTGCCAACAACCACAATTAACACACCAAAAAAGCAGGGGAAACCCCCTCAAAACTAGCCTAAAAGCAAAGATAGCCATTAGTTCTTATACACAAAAAAGTCATTAAAAAGGCCATTTTTTGTAAGACTCAAATTATTCCAATATCTAAAGCCAAACAGTAACCCCATTTAGGAGGGTAAAAAAGCGCTCACAACAAGCCATTGTTTACTTTCAGACACTTAACTGATGTCAGACTTACTTAAAATTGACTATTACAAACAAAAACACAGACACCATTCTACATTTTTAGCCTTATCCTCCATAAACAAAATTGGCAATCCTCCACAAAAAACACTTAATATCAATCAAGAAACATATAAAACTATTATTTAAAAAATTAAATGTCCATATTTCACGGATCTAGAACAAATGCTCCAAAGTTATATGGACACTTAAAAAAAAAAAAAAGACCCCAAATAGCCGCAGCAATCTTGAAAAAGAAGAACAAATTTGGAGGGGTCATAATACCGGATATCAGGTTATACTACAAAGCCACTGTAATCAAAACAGCCTGGTACTAGCACAAGAACAGGCATATAGATCAATAAAACAGAACAGAGAACCTAGAAATCGACCCAAGACTTTATGCTCAAATAATATTTGCCAAAGGAGGCAAGAGCATACAAGGAAGTAAAGATATTGTCTCTTTATTTATTTTTTTATTCTCACCCGAGGACATTTTTCCATTTTTTGTTCAGCTAGAGAGGGAGGGAGAGAGAGGAAGAGAGAGAGAGAGAAACATCGATGTGAAGGGACACATCGAGTAGCTGCCACCCGCATGACCAACCAGGGCCGGGGACAAATTGCAACCGAGGTACGTGCCCTTAGCGGGAACCGAACCCGGGTCTCTCTGTAGCGCAGGCCGACGCTCCAACCACTGAGCCAAACCGGCCAGGGCGATATTGTCTCTTTAATAAATGGTGTTGGGAAAATTGGACAACTACATGCAAAACTGAAACTAGACCAACTTACACCATACACAAGAATAAGTCTTTTGACTTAAATGTAAGTCGTGAAACCATAAAAATCCTAGAAAATGTAGGCAGAAAAAGCTCAGACATCACACATAGCAGAATTTTCACTGATACATCACCTAAGGCAACAGAAACAAAGAAAAAAATAAGCAAATGTGACTTCATCAAAATAAAAAGCTTCTCTGCACAGCAAAAGAAACTAGCATCAAAACAAAAAGGGAACCAATCCACTGTATGGGAGAACATACTTTCCAATGATACATCAGATAAGGGGTTAATTTCCCAAATACATAAAGTACTCATACAATTCAAAACAAAAGGAAGACAATCCAATTAAAAAATGGGCAGAGGACCTTGAATAGACACTTCTCCAAAGAGGACATACAAATGGCCAAGAAACATATGAAAAGATCTTCAACATCACTAATCATCAGAGATGCAAATTAAAACAACTGTGAAGTATCACCTCACATCTGCCTGAATGGCTTCCATCAACAAATCATCAAATAAGTGCTGTCGAGGGTGTGGAGAAAAGGGGACTCGAGCACACTGGTGGTGGGAATGCAGACTGGTGCAGCCACTATGGAAAACACTATGGTATTACCTCAAAAAATTAAAAATGGAACTGCCATTTGACCCAGTGATCCCACTTCTAGGAATATATCCTAAGAAGCCTGGAACACCAATAAGAAAGAAGATATGCACCCCTATATTCACAGCAACATTATTTACAATAGCTAATATCTGGAAACAGCCCAAGTGTCCATCAGTTGATGAGTGGATTTAAAAAAAAAAAAAAAAGAAAGATCTCTTACCCCTTGAGATGGCATTGGGAGACCTGAAGAGTATTAGGTTAAGTTAAATAAACCAGTCAGAGAATGACAAGTATCATATAATCTCACTTATTTGTGAACAAAATGAAATGAGAAACAAAGAGATCCAGAGACAAGAAAATAGGGAATAGCTTAACAGACTTCAGAGGGAAGGAGAGAGGAGAAAAGATAAACCAGAGAACTTACATGCATATATGCATAACCGATGGACACAGATAATAGTGTGGTGAAGGCGGGGAGGATGAGGTCATTGGAAGAAAATGGGGATTGGGGGAGACACATCTGTAATACTTCCAATAATAAATTTAAATAAATAAAATAAAATGCCCAAATGTAACACTCTAGTTTTCATAATGCTTTTGGGAAAATAGACTGATGAGAAATCACTGTTTCTCATAAAAGTAAGTGATAAGAACATAAGAAGCACAACAACCCTCCTCTGAATGATCTTCAATATCTATACTGCCTTATAAACATTCCTTTAAAAACAATGTTACTTCACATCACGGTGGCTTTCAAAAGAAAATTGAAACTAAGTTAACTGTCTTTATGCTTAGTAACATAATAGTTGCATATTGCAATACAGAGTTTACAAAATATTGGTCAGCAATAGACATTTCAATTTATATATCAGTACCAGTAGTATTTATACAAAGCACCAGGAAGAGAAGGTGTAAGAGTCCCCATTCTCTCCGAGTTAATAAACAGACCCACCAGTAACCTGCAACAACCAATCGAAAAGCAAGCACAACTGTAAGGAAGCACAGAAGGGGTGGGAGGTTAGGGGTGAAAGAAAAGCTTTAACCAGAGGGATCTAGTATTTTTCATGTAGTCAACATCTAGAAAGATTCACTAATGTACAACATACATTTTTTAAAAAACAATCTTGGGGCCCTGGCCGGTTTGGCTCAGCGGTTAGAGCGTCGGCCTGCGGTCCTGAGAGACTCGGGTTCGGTTCCTGCTAAGGGCGCGTACCTCGGTTGCAGTTTGTCCCCGGCCCTGGTCGGTTGTGTGGGTGGCAGCCACTCGATGTGTTCCTTTCACATCGATGTTTCTCTCTCTCTCTCGGTTCCTCTCTCTCCCTCCCACTCTACCTGAACAAAAAAATGGAAAAATGTCCTCGGGTGAGGATAAAAAAAAAAAAAACAATCTTAGGTATGAAATACAAGAACTTAATACCCATCTAAGCAACTAGCAGTTACATAAAAATATATAAAAGTATAAAGAATACACCTGGCCGGTTTTGCTCAGTGGTTAGAGCATCGGCCTGTGGTCCCGAGACCCGGGTTCAGTTCCCACTAAGGGCACGTACCTCAGTTGCAGTTTGTCCCTGGCCCTGGTTGGTCGTACGGGTGGCAGCCACTTGATGTGTCCCTTTCACGTTGATGTCTGTCTGTCTGTCTGTCTGTCTGTCTCTCTCTCAATCTGTCCCCCTCTCTCCCTCCTACTCTACCTGAACAAAGAATGGAAAAATGTCCTCGGGTGAGGATAAAATAAAAAAGTATAAAGAATACGCCAGCATGAAAAATGGGGACAGAAAAGGGTTGAGTGTATAGAAAGGCAAAATTTCAATACTAAAGTGTTGTCTATTAAAGTTATAATGAAGACAATTTCCTAAAAGAACAGAACAAACTTTCTCACTAGCACGCACTTAATGCAGCACTTAGAGTAACTTAGATAATGTAGAACACACAACACACTGTTTGGAATGCCTCGCTAAATAAATAGCAAGAAGATAAACATATCTGGGAGGGCTGAGATACTCTCAAAAATATTAAATTAATTTTAAGAGTAAGCAAGAAAACAGGAGCTATAAGTTATGCTCTAGGTGAGTAATGGCTTCCAAAACACATCAAGGAGCAGGGAAAGATTTTTGGCAATAGCTATATAAGTGGGGCTTGATTAAAAAATTTTACTTGATGGGATTTCATTTAAACTACCATTTACTTTACAATGTACAACGAGATGTCCTGTGCCCTCAAAGAATTTTGAACCCATTTTCAAATTGAGAACAAAATAATGAGAACAATTAAAAGGTAATTAAGATAAATTATATTGGTTATAGCTAACATTGCATGGAAAAATTAATCCAAGAAACTGGCTAAGAATCATTAAAAACTGAAGTATGAGAAAATCTCACCTATTTTAATGATAGTTTAATTTTAAAATTATTAAAAATATTTAATCATGAAATCAAAGGTCTTCATTCCTTGGGAGATAGTCATCTAATATTTTAGCTTATAGTAACTATTAGCCAACAAATCAACGTAATTTTGAACACTGCTATATTTTAAATGGTTATTAAGTGAAAAGAGAGATCCATATGGAACAGAGTAAGTTACACAATGGAGAAGTTTGTTTTTCAATCAGATTCACTTGTTTGACAAATAATGTTCAAAACCTCTTATGAGTCAGATACCGTCCTAGGAACCAGGGACACACATCTAAACAAGCCACATAGAAGCCTGCCTCTGTAAGGTTTACAGTCTAGTACAGGAGACTTGCTAGACTGGATGGATGTATGTGCAAATGGACAGACAGATATCAGGTAGTAATAAAGTTCTTTAAAGAATAATAATGCGGAATAAGGAAAAGAACTTCAGATCAGGAAATCTGGAAAGAAATAAGAGGTGAATAAAGTATAAGTAGAGTAAATACATTTTTTTAAAAAATCCTCACCCAAGGACATTGCATTTACCTTCAGATAGAGCGGGAGGGAGAGAGGGGGGAAGAGAGAGAGAGAGAGAGAGAGAGAGAGAGAGAGAAACATCTACGTGAGAGAGACACATCGAGTGGTTGCCACCCACACGACCCCAACCCAAGCCAGGGACAAAATGCAAATGAGGCAAATGCCCTTAGCGGGAACCGAATCTGGGACTCTTCGGTCCACGGGCCAACGCTCTAACCGTTGAGCCAAACTGGCCAGGGTGAGTAAATCCATTTTTATGACAGATGAAGGACTCCTGGAAAAGAGAGAGAGCAGCAGAACACTGGGTACTTATTAAGAACTGTGAAGACATGGGAACTGAAGAACCTGAATATTCTGTTTACTCGTTATTACTCTGTTTTTAAGACATAGAGAAAGCTGGGGGGGGGGGGGTGTCTGATATGTTCAGTTAAATTCAGATTCACTTTCTTAGATTTTTTTAATATAGAGATAAGATACTACAAATACTGCCTATAGAAGGTCATTCAAGTACCTACATAATAGATTAAACTAGAAAGGCAAGAAACACAGGGAGACTTGTAAAATAAATATGGAATAGAGGTTCAAATCCAGGTGCTATAGAATGCAAGAAGGGTGATCTAATGATAGCAGAGAAACAATAAGTGGGACTACGTGATAAGATACATGGAGAACAAAGGGAGTAAAGGAATTCAATGTAACATCAAAAGATTTAAGATTCTGGCTTTCAAAAGATTCAAATGACTGTGTGAGGAGGCCAAAGCCTTTGGAGCCACTTCACTACCATCAGACTTTCTCCTAGTTACCAATTTGACATGTCATGTGAGCATTAAGTACTCACTTCTAAGTATTTAAGTACTCATTTGACTTCTCAACTAAAAACGTATTACCCTAATGTTCTTATTCTGTCCTATTCTGGCATAAAGTAATTAGGAAAAGGCATTTCTGTCATGTTTTCTTCTCACGTACATGAAAATTCTTGCATTTTTTTAGTGTTTCAGTGAAAGAGCTATGTGTATTTTAGAGGCAACAGGATATAAAACCTGGGTTAAGAGAAGATGCTAAGGTCAGCAATTTTTTAAAGTTATAGTTTTACTGAGATTTATTTTTAAACCATATTAAAAGGAGTAGCACAACTAATATAAAATGTTACAAGGTTGACAGTATTATCCAAAACTGTAGAGAATGTTCTTGACAACTACAGTAGTTACATCCTCAATGTGTAAATGTGGTTTATAATCTAGCAGGAAACCCACGGAATCTGCAGAGTGGTTCTGACCAAAGGAAGACAGTTCTGCTGCAGTGGCCGTATAAGCTCAGTAGTCCTATATGAGTAGAGAGATAGTATGGCACCAGAGAGCACAGGACCTGGACCACGGATTCCTGGGGCTAAGTTGCATTTCACTAATTATTTAGTTGAAGAACCTTTCCAAGTCTCAGCTTTCTATAGCTCTAAAACTGCAGTTCTCAACCTGTGGGTCGCGACCCCTTTGGGGGTCAAACGACCCTTTCATAGGGATTGCCTAAGACATAACACTAGCAAAACTATGAAGAAGCAACAAAAATAATTGTATGGTTGGGGGGGGGGGGTCACCACAACATGAGGAACTGTATTAAAGGGTCACAGCATTAGGAAGGTTGAGAACCACTGAACAAGATGGTGACACTAGACCCATCTACCTTAAAGATTATTTTGAGAATAAGGTAAGATAAGGTATGTGAGTGTGCTTAAACTGTCAGGCTGTATTTAAGCTTAAGGTAATAGCATATCCTGTTTTTGAGACAGGAGTTTGCAAGACAACACCAAGATTGGGTGCAGGGTTGAGCCACACACCAGTGAAAAAATGTCTGTAGTCAGCAATTCCTGGTAAATTTATAGCTCTGGACTATAGTTTTTTTTTTATTAAATACATTTAAGTTCTTATCACTTAAGTCTCTTACAACAAAGAAACATTAATTTTTAAATATAAATTATATATATATCTGAAGTTAAAAGAACAAAGAAAAAGTAAAGGACATGAGGAAGACATATAATTTCAAGAAAACATCTACACCAATACTTAGGAAAATCATTAACATCTTAAAAGATTATCAAAATCTAGTTTGTTTCATTAGCTAGTTAAGGTACTGCTTGTAAAAGAAGAGAAAAAGAACTGTAACCCATTTTATAAAAACAAATGCATAAAAATTAACTAACTTATAAAAGAGTAATGGCTGCATCAATTACCCCGACTGCCAGTTATCTTCATTGTAAATACGTAACTGATTAAGGAACAGGAAGAACAGGTCACTGTAACATAAAAAAGAGGCATCTGGGCAAATATAGGAATTACAAAGAACATGGATTTTACCTCCTAATAAGAACTAATTTCAAAATCTACACTCAGTTACTGGTATACTCCCCAAGATGCCAATTTATTAAAATGAGTTCAGTACTCAAAAAGGCTAAAATAATGAAAGGATAGCCTGTGCTTCACTAGTCTATGAAATACATGACTAGATTCAAACTGAATCAACACCAATTCATTCTGGCAATACACTATATGCACTGGCAAATATACTACTACATGCATTCAAGTGGAAAGAGATTAACAAGTCCACTACCAGTTGCACTGGCACTCCAAATGCCAAGGCCGTGGAGCTCTGAGTTCAAGGTTTCTAGGCTTCACAAAGGAGATCATACCAGACTCATGAACAGAAAGTAGGTTTCCTAACCTGGGAAAAACTGACCTCTGATTCACCAACTGTAAGTTATCAAGAATTTTTCCATCTTTAATATTTGTAATCTGCTTGTCATTTCCGTCAAAATAATCAATATTCCTGAAAGCTCTTAGATGAGAAAGATATAAAACAAATAACATCCACCATGAAGGGGAATAATGCTAATAACTTGTTTCTCAAGATGTATAAAAGGACTTTTTAACACTGCATTCCTTCCACTTCAAACACATTAAAACAGTTATATGTAAGACATTACTTAATACCTGCGCTCCTGATACAGGGCCAAAGGGGTTTGGTGGTCTCATGACAGGCTGGCTGTATATTAAAGTTGGTTGGGTCATTACAGGTACACTTCCCATCTGAGGAGGCTAAAAAATAGAAGAATATCTAGTTAAAGAATGTTGACTCACATTTCCCTTTTTATAAAATAAACAAATAAGAAAGATGTTGAGGAGAAAAACTACTACTACTTTTGCTTTAACTCAAAGGGAAAATTCCCGTAAATACAAATAAGACTGACAGCTACAAATGTTTAGGAGTATTCATTCTGGTATGAAAAGTCTTTAATGTGCATATAAAACAATTTTTTATTTTTTATTTTTAGAGAGAGAGGAAGAGAGAAGAGAGAGAGATAGAAACATCGATGAGAGAGAACATCAATTGGCCGCCGCCTCCTGCATGCCCCGCCACTGGGGATCAGGCCCAACCACTGGACATGTGCCCTGACTGGGAATTGAACTGGCAACCTCTTGGTGCATGGGTTGATGCTCAACCACTGAGCCACACCAGCTGGGCTAATGTGCCCATTTTTAAAATTTGTATAAAAGCTTATATTTTGCCCTGGCCGGTTTGGTTCAGCGGTTAGAACGTCGGCCTGCGGTCCAGAGAGACCCAGGTTTGGTTCCCACTAAGGGCATGTACCTTGGTTGCAGTCTGTCCCCAGCCCTGGTTGGGTCGTGTGGGTGGCAACCACTCGATGTGTCCCTTTCACGTTGATGTTTCTCTCTCTCTCTCCGCCTCCCACTCTATCTGAACAAAATATCGAAAAATGTCCTCAGGTAAGGATAAAAAACTAAAAAATAAATAAAAGATTAGGTTTTTCTATACAATGAGTTGTAAAATTTAAACCTTTCTATAGTACAGCAGACAAAATAATTTTGACTAAAATTTTTCAAATTTGCCAGCTTTAGATATAGGGAAACTTAAAACTATAAAATGACTACGACATTTCAAATCAAAGTAAATTGCCTCTGTATATCAAATCAAATTCTTATGCCATCGTGCAAACGATCACAAATAAACACGGCTAACTCTTTGAAGAGGTTTTCTATCTATGGTTCTTTCATTTTATTTCAGACATTTTAAGGGAGAACCAGGGAGGATATTATTTTGGTTAAAATGCAATATAAAATCTTATCATTCTATAAGTTCTATTCAAGTAGACTCTTATTTGTAGAGAACTTCACTTTAACAGTTATTGCTGAGTTTTTGTGCAGACTCCTTTCTTATGTAATGACCACCATTCCAAAAGCTGTTAAACTTCTTCTCTTTGGTTAATCCTCACCCGAGGATATTTTTTCATTGATTTCTTTTTTTTTAGATAGAGTGGGAGGAAGGAGAGAAACATCAATTTGAGATCAACTGGTTGCCTCCCACCAGACCTTGACCAGGGCGGAGGATTGAACCTTCAACCCAGGTACACATCCTTGACCAGGAATCGAGCCCAGGACCCTTTGGTCCAAGGGCTGATGTTCTAACCACTGAGCAAACTGGCCAGGGTAAAAAGCTGTGAAACTTTTTCACAGGTAGGAAAAGAGCTACTTCCAGAAGATGTAAATGAAAAAGCAGCACAGGAGCCACTGCAGCAATACTAAGGGATGTAGTGCTGTCTGTCATTAGCAATAGTTCTTCAACCATGTACAGGGGGTTCAAGCCACCACCTCCATTTCTTATCTAACTGAGCCTATATATGAAGAGAATCAGGAGAGTAAGGGCAGTCTAGAATGTGGATTATGGTCAGCTTAAAGGTTAAAGGGCAGTTTTTGTACTGTTATCAACCTTGTCATAGGAGAATTTCCCTGGCCCTTACTATACTAAATTTACCTCTACACAATTCAAGAACTATTCATTATTCCCTTCCCCTACAGTATTAAGGTTCTAAGACCTCACTGGTCACAGCAACAAAGACTTGGAGTTGATATTAATGTCTGAGTTTATAATGAAGCATAAAATACCTAGCAAAGTTACAATGCAAAAATAAGCTACGTAATACTGTGAATATTAATGTTATTTGTTGTATAATGACTATTCCAGAAATACTTAAGAAACCAATGAATACTGTGGTACATACAAGGTTCTGTAGGCACTAAGGGTATGGTTGGCAATAAGTTCTTTTTGCAGTTATGTTTGTAATAAAAGCATGTTAAATATGAATCAACCTATTTTCAAAAAGCTGTGTATAGAAAAATACTTACAATTCCATATCCTATCATGCCTGTTGGTGTAGTAGCAGGATAGGCCATTACGGGGGGTGCCTGAAATAGTGAAAGAAAAAATAAACAAGGAAGTATAACTCCTGTATGTCAACTGAGTTCAAGGAATTAATAGCTGTAGTTCAACTAAAAGAATTGCTAAGACAGCTGTGATTAAATGTGACACTTGTGATCATTAATAACTGCGTCAATTTGTCAACTATAATAAAAAAAACTGTCAATGCTCAATGAAAAGAGGTGTCTTGAAATCAGCAGAAAAGCAGAATGATTAAAAAGGAAAAAATACTATTTAAACTTAGATACTTAAATAGTGATCTAAGATTTCAACGGGCTTTTACAGCTTCAAAAATCTTCAGATTTTAAAAAATATTCATAGTTCTAAATTTTAAAGTCTATTACTATCATAAAAAATTTTTACCCAGAAACTGTAATACTACTGAATGTTCTCCTAGGCACTTCAGTTTTTAAGCAAAGAAAAATAATTTAAAGATCCCAAATCAGTAATTTGATCTTCCAAGAAATTACATTTCTAAGGACCTCATTCACTTTTGTCAAAGAACCCCAAAGACTTCAAACTACTACTGAGTATGACTATTTCTATAAAGCACAATGTTCTTAGAGTATTATACTAGCATTCCTTATTTATTCCATAAATTATTTAAACTATCTTCTGCAAAGCAGCAAATTGCAAGAGCAATAAATTTTTCAGTCTGTTTATGCTTTAATGCTTAAAAGAGCCACCCACCACTAAGATATTTAAGTTCCACTCCTCCTCCTGCTTTAACTCATGCTCTGTAAATATATACTCCAAACACAAATCATTTTAGATATATTTGCTGTCTTAACAACATTCCCTGTGTGTGTTATCTCATGATGAAAACTAAAACTGAATATAGGTGAAAGACCAATAACACTGCTGAAACATTAAAAACAAAAACTGAAAATATATGGCAATTTGCACATATGCATGAAGAAGGTAAATGAAGCATAATTAAAGGGAAAAGTTAAAAGTTTAGTATTTGGGTGAGCATGAAGAACTTACTGGTCTCTCCCTACTTAAAAACCAAGAGCTGCAAGAACAGTAGACAAACTGCCAAGTACAGCATAAGCCTGTAAGATGTCATGCAATTGTTATTTTCAACATTACCACAATCAACATTTCCCTTCATTCAGAAGTATTCAAGTGCATAGTGGCAGCACAGATACACACACAGACACCCAGCCATCTGGCAGCAAATGGCAGAATATTAAGCAAGAAAAAAAATTTATATTTCCCATGCCATCATCAGAATCAATTCTGCAACACATCCATGAAATCAGTAAATGCTAGGAAGAATTTTTGGCACACTGAAAATCTGAATGTGAAAACAAGTAAAATAGCTGAAAGGTTATGAGATTCTGCTACAGCAGTGGTTAATAGCATGCCAATTTATTGCAAAAAGGCTAGTTTTTGGTCACTTACGTATTGTGGAAAATGCATGCCATTCTGTTTTTCCCAGGGAGAACAATTACATAATGCAATAACACTGGATTAGAACAAGTACTTACACAACAGAAAATACACAGAGAGCATTTTAGTTCACATGTACATTCACTCACTACGTAAAATCCCTTGTACTTCCAGTATCAAATGGAAGAACAACTATAATAAAACACTATCAAGGTTGACAAGGAAATCTTAGCCTTTGTCATTATAGTCTTTGGCATTACCCCCTGGCATACAAAATAGTTTACTGATTGCAAGTATCATTAAAACATAATATCAGCCCTGGCCGGTTTGGCTCAGCGGTTAGAGCTTTGGCCTGTGGACCAGAGAGGCCCAGGTTCGGTTTTTGCTAAGGGCACGAACCTCGGTTGTAGTTTGTCCCCAGCCCCAGTTGGGGTCATGTGGGTGGCAAACCACTTGATGTGTCTCTCTCACGTCAATATCTCTCTCTCTCTCCCTCCCTCTCTCTCTCTGAAGATAAAAGCAAAAAAAAAAACAAAAACCCATAACATCAAAATTCAGTGCATCCAACAAGGTTGCATATGACATCTACCATAGGTTAAAAAAAAAAAAAAAAAGGCAAGCATAACGAAAAAAATTTATAATATATTATTACATATTTTAATAAAATACCAAATAATTTAAGTTTTAAAAAATATTTAAAAACCTTGACAGTGTTTAAGAATTAATAAAAAGGTTAGAAATGTAAAGAAATGTCATAAGCAGCAGTTTACCTAAGTAGTGAATCACATCACCAGCCCTAAATGTTAGTCATTAAAAAGAAATGCTATAAAATTCATACACACAAATATTTTAACAAAATCTGAAAAGATGATACACATCACCATATATAACACAGCACCATAAAACATTGCTTTTATCAACTTACGAATCCTAGATGGTTATATGCTTATTACATTTCAGTAGTCAATCTTAGGTAAAGTGCTATATCAAACTCCCGATATTTCATAAATACTAATTTCATTAATACTAATTCAATATAAAATAAGAAAATATCCATTGTATTTATATCAACATTTGGATTTATATCATTCCTCATGTATTATCAATGTATAATTCATACCTGAGGCTATAAAATCCACTAACCTAACCTCCAGCCATTCCCTGGTCACTGAGGTGTGTTACAGTGGGGAAAAATACTGGATTCAGAGTCAGAAGGATGAATTTCAATTTATTTGCACTTGAAAAAAAAAATCACATAACTTTATCTTTACAACTGGGATGATACCTACTCACTCAAACACCCTCAAGAGTGCACTGTTTACAGACTCAAGGCAGTGCTTATGTGTGTGTAAAAACCTAAACTATTTAAATACAAGGTTTCATTTAGTGGCACTGACCACTATCAGTGAAAAATTACTACCTTAAAAAGGTGGCTAAATCAATGTTACTTTTTATTTATGAAGACAAAATAACAGAACTCTTTAATGTCCCACAAAAAAATTTTTTTAAATCCTCACCCGAGGATATTTTTCCATTTATCTTCAGATGGAGGCGGAGGGAGGAAGGAGGAGGGAGACAGAAACACCAATGTGAGAGAGATACTGCTGACTGGTTGCCTCTTGTAGGACCGAAACCAGGGCCAGAAACTGAACCACAACTGAGGTACATGCCCTTGACCGGAATCAAACCCAAAACTCTTTGGTCCTGGGGCCGACGCTCTATCCGCTGAGCCTAACCAGCCAGGGCTGTCCCACAAAATTTTATCAGCACACTATTTTATGATTAAAACGGCAATGCTCTGAAAGAAACTGAATAACAAGTGGTATAACAAAGATAATGGGGGTGGGGTGGGGGGTATCTAATAACAATAGAAAGGCTACAATGTGTAGTTTGTGGTGTCAAAATGCTGCTAAAAGCACACTGTTATAAGAAAGCATGTTTCAAATTTTTCCACAAGAAGAAACTGGTTTTCTCTGATCCAGAAAGATTTATTAGGATGTTTGTTTGTTTTTTTCAAAAAAAAGCAGCTGACCAAGGACTGGAGTACAGCCACAAAGCTATTCTGGAATAACTACACCTTAGAGTAATTAAAAACAGTAATAGAACTTCTTCAATACTAAATGCGAAATAATTAATTAGCATATACAATTAATCCTCATTATTCGTGGATTCTGTATTTGCTAATTTACCTACTTGCTAAAATTTATTTGTAATCCGAAAATCAATGCTTATAATGCATTTGAGGTCATTTAATGTCATTTATGGACATCTGTAGAGTGGTGAACAATTTGTCTCCCTACACAGTCATTTCCAGTTGAGTTCGAACAAGGCAAACTCTGCCCTGTTTCAGCTCTAATATGAAGATGACCAGAAGATGGAGAAGGGAGGGAACTGAACAGTAGTGAGAAGCAAGAAGCTCTGGCTCTGGGGCCAGTGGACAGAACTAGAATCTTAGCTCTGGCACCTGTTTCTGGGGTAGCCTCAAACAAGTGATTTTCTCTTTATAAAATAAAAAATGTATTATTTACCAGAATAAGTTTTTAATCCCAGTAAGGTGTGTGTATATGTGTGCATGTGTGCATGCATGTGCGCGTGTGCGCCCACGCACTCCAATGCTTATACCCACACACAGTTGATTCTCTACTGGCAGCAGCTGATTTGTTGCACTAGTGTTCTTAAAGTCACCCTAACACTAAATTAGTAAATACTGAACCACTGTTGGAGGAAATATCTATGTGTGTATGAACTTAGCAATGGTTCAGTGTTCGGGTGACTTAAAGAACATAAGTGCAGCAAATAAAGAAACTGCACTATATAAATTATATGACAATATTAATAAAAGCCAAGCAAATACAGTTCTTTACCAATGGTGAGATCAGACAAAAAGAAAGAAAAGATGTTATGTTCTAGGTAAATGAATAATAAATTTGAAACCAGTGGTAGAGAGTAGTAATTAAGAGCTTATGTTATGAGATTAGGCTACTTGGGTTCTAAAAACCCACCTAATTAATCACTTAAGAATTCTGTAATCCTGGACATAAGTACTTAACTTTGTGTCTCCATTTCTTCATCTGTAAAATCAGGACAATAACAGTTGCTATCATTTAAGGTTAATTTGAGGATTATAGAAAATGAAATCACATATTATTTATTAGAATATGCCTGACAGAGTAACCTTAAACAAATGTTAGCTATTAAAATGTACCTGCAAATATAGTCAACTAAGCCTCAAGTATAAATTATTTATATTTCTAAAACTCAATAACAATCTTTCCATTTATGCCTGTCACTTTAAAAACATTTTTATGTTACACATTTACCTAAATTATTCATGTTAGTATATCACAAGTTTTTTCAACTCACCATTGTTGCAGCATTCCAAGCAGTTGTTGGTGCAACTTTTGGTTGCCAGTTAGATCCTCCAGTTAGCTTCTTTTCACCTGGCTGACTCCAATTTACATCACTTTAAAGAAATATAAATGAGAATATTAAATGTCTGTTATCATGAAGTTTCTTTACTATATATTTAGGTAGAATAGAGCATTTAAGATGCAGATGATATCTTGCACGACCGGTGTAGCTCAGTGGACTGAGCATTGTCCTATGGACTGAGAGGTCCTGGGTTCAACTTCAGGTCAGGACACATGCCTAGGTTTCAGACTTGATCCCCAGGAGGGGACATACAGGAGGCAGCCAATCAATGTTTCTCTCTCACACTGAGGTTCCGTTTACGCTCTCTAAAAAAATTGGTACAAAAATATTTTTAAAAAAGATGAAGATGACATTTCTACACATACTTTCAAGATGAAAGCCAAATCCACCTCTAAGTGGCACATGGGAAAGAATACAAATAAAAACTCACTTCTTAGTGGTTCCATTTCCAATGCCAAGATCTAGGACAGAAGGGGGAAAAATCAGTTAAAAACTAGACTCTTTCTTTTTTCTTTAAACAAAACAACTAATTTTAAAAAAGATTAAAGAATCCAAATAATACTTACTGCCCACAAGGTTGGCTAAGGATGAATCCAAGTCATCAGATACTAACTTGTTAGGTGGAAGTTTGGAAACTGGAAGACTCTGATTCTGAGAGGCCACTGTTGGTTTGAGAAGTCCACCTAGTTCATCAAAGCCTTAAAGTTACAAACAGACGAAATAGGATTTGTAAGGAACTTTATAGTGCTACAACTTTCTAAAAGGAGGTCTCTGCCTTTTCTCCTTGTTTGTTCACTGGAAAGTCCTCCAAAAAAATGGGTATAAACATACTCTCAAGTGGGAAAAGAAGAAATCCACCATTTAAGTGAACTGATTGAGAAGGCTGAATTTGTTTTGACAAATAATTTGTCTTATTTCATGACAAAATTACATTAAGATTAAGGGGATGAAGAAAGAAGCACTCAAATAAACTATTCTTATTCCAAAATTGTAAAAAAGAAAGGAATGAAATGCAATTCTCCCCTCTTACATGACAAAATTTTCTTAAGACTCACTTATACCTGAAGCAATGCAGGTAAAAAAAAATAATACATCTCTGGAAACTGAGAAAAGTTTCTTTTAAGAAATAATATTTTATAGACCTTTTTATACTCTCAAAGTGGAGAATGTAAGGTATATATAAAATAGTACATTAAAGCTAGTCAAAATGAACCGTTAAATAATCTCTTTGGTTCTGTCTAAACCTGCTAATCTAAATTATACCTGAGAAATTGCTAGATTATGGTCCAATTGCATAAAACCATCTAGTAAACTAGGACAATGCTTAGAAATGAAAAAAAAAAAAAATCCCTTACAGTTCTCTACCAAAGGGTAGAAGAAACCAACCCCTAAAAACTGAATAGCATAATCTAGGAATACCAGAGAATTTGAAACAGAAAGCCATTAAAAATGGTAGTTTACACAGGAGGGAAAAATGGAGATGGAAGAAGACTTGACTTGGAATGGTGAACACATAATACAAAATACAGATGATGCATTACAGAACTGTATACCTAAAACCTATATAATTTTATTAACCAATGTCATCCCAATAAATTCAATTAAAAAAATGGTGGTTTACAAAATAAAAACAATTGGTCTCTATTTCCTTTATTATTTTTCCAAGATAATCTCAAAAGGAAAATGTCAAATGCATCAAAAAATATAATTATAACCCTACTAGTGTATAGAAAAAAAAATTTAGTCCATACATATTTTATATCAGCTTACTTCTTATTTTGTGGATCACAACTAACTGCATATTATAAAATCAAAAATACCTCAATATATTTCTTTAAATGGCTTGAATTTAACTACTAACCAAAATCAAAGGCCATCACATGGTAAAAACAGGAATGTCAATTTTAAGGAATGTTTAATCTTTATAAACTTCCAATTAACAGGATATTAATTGGAAATAATTAAGTACAAACTTGCTCTACATTTTTATAAAAGTTCTTTTAATTCCAAAATATATAAAGTACTCATACAACTCAACAAAAGGAAGACAAAGAACCCAATTAAAAAATGGGCAGAGGACCTAAACAGACATCTCTCCAAACAGGACATACACATGGCTAAGAAACATGAAAAAATGCTCAACGTCACTAATCATCAGAGAGATGCAAATTAAAACAACAAGGAGGTATCATCTCACACCTGTCAGAATGGCTGCCATCAACAAATTATCAAACAACAAGTGCTGACGAGGGTGTGGAGAAAAGGGGACTCTAGTACACTGCTGGTGGGAATGCAGACTGGTGCAGCCACTACGGAAAACAGTATGGTGTTCCTCAAAAAATTAAAAATTAAACTGCCATTTGATCCAGTGATCCCACTCCTAGAAATATATCCTAAAAAGCCTGAAACACTAATCAGAAAAAAATATATGAAGCCCTATATTCATAGCAGCACTATTTACAATAGCTAAGATCTGGAAACAGTCCAACAATAGATGAGTGGATAAAAAGGCTGTGGTACATATACACAATGGAATTACTACACAGCTGTAAGAGAGAAACATCTCTTATTATTTGAGATGACATGGAGAGACCTGGAGAGTATTATGCTAAGCGAAATAAATCACTCAGAGAAAGACAAATACCACATGATCTCACTTATTTGTGGAATGTAATGAACAAAAAAAACCTGAAGAACAGAATGGACCTGGAGACATAAATGTGGGCTACAGACTGGATGACAGGGGGGAGAGGAAGGAGACAGACTACAGAATTTATATGCATTTATGCGTAACCAGTGGACAGAGACAACAATGCTGTGGGGAGAGGGGGATCGGGAGGACAATGTCAACGGGGGGAAAAGGAGAAACATCTGTAACAACAGAAACAAATTTTTTAAAAGTTCTTTTAAGAGAAATTAATAGGCACACACTACAGTAAGAATCATCCTCACAATAATACAAAGCCCCTATACATCCTTAGTTCTGATACACTAGCTGTTTATCGACAAGTCAAAGTACCACAGGCTATATTTTCTTGGTTTTCAAAAAGCCAATTTCCTTTCTGTAAAGGTAAAAATTATAATGAGTCACCTACACACAGCCACTATCATTCTAGCACTCTAATCTGAGCAAAATCTTTTCCCCTCTTATTTAGCTCCGGGAGAAACAAAATCTTCCCAGAATCAAAAATGCCACTAAGAAAGGGTAATAGTCCCTTTAAGTTCTCATCTAGTGGTTGAAGCCTCGAGGAGGAACAACTTTGGCTACTGCAATTTAATCTATTTCTACATGTTAAAAGGTTATATGTCCCTACATAGGATCTAAACTAGAACATTATAGCAATGTTAATAAAATAATTTTTTCTTACCCCCAGAATCTACAATAATGTTGGTGGATTTATTTCCAAACACAGATTCAAAGTCAACATTAAGGCCAGCTGAAGGATGTGGCTGTGCAACTGGAGAAGGAGTGAATCCTAAGAAAAACAAAACAAAAAAGCTCATTTTTTAAAAAGTCTACATTTATAATTCTTTAATAATAACAATAGAATGGAAAAAGCAATACATTAACACAACAAAAACAAAGCCAACTTTGCAAGCAGAATGTTGCCTACACTACCACATCTTTTTGTGGTGATTACATTTTCCATAACAAAATCATCCATCCCACTGACAAAGTAAACAAACATAAGAGCAACAGAAGTTGAACTACCAGTATGTTTTGTTACAGAAAAAAAAATCTTTGTTTATTTTTTATCTTAATGCTATATGTTGATGATCTTTTGAAAAAAAGTGAACACTTCTAAAATGTACAGTGTAAGGGTTCATTTGGGAATGAAATCGTCTACGTTGCTTTATAAATAGATGAATCCACTTAGTATCCCAAATAGATGAATCCACTTAGTATCCCCAAGAGTCCTTTTCCCTCTATCAATTCACCTTCCACATTTCCCTCCCTCCCTCCCCCCCCTTTTTTTTGTGAAGTAAGGTTCTGAATTTCTAGGGACTGAAAAGAATTAAATTATCTAAAATTAGGGCTGTCACATGACTTGGGAGCTTTCAAACCACTGAGTATATACCCCAAAAGAGAATAGCCTAGCAAAGATCACAAGAAGGAATTCTTTCCCTTTGTTGAAGGCTGTAATAAAGGGCTCCTAAGTTATCTCCCATCTCTAAATTCTATAAACCCAGAATGTAAAAAAAAGAAAGAAAATCTCATATTAGAAGATTAACAACTATATTATTAGGGAGAAGTTAAACTTTTGAGTCCTAAACATAGGCTCTCCTTCTTCCTCTTTCACCTTTCTGCTGAAGGTCCTCCAGTCTGTCAGAATCTCACTTTGAATTCTTAATGTACACCACACCAAGATATAAAGATATACAATATGATGTTATACCAAAAATACTGATCTTAAAAAAAAGTTAAAAGTAGGGTAAGAATTGGGGAGAAGCCCAAAAAGGTCCTCAAAGACCAAGGCCAGAAAGCAATGACTTATTATTAACAATGACACACACAATCTAGGACATACCAATACTACTACTTTAAAAGCAGCATTTTAGATCACAACATAAATATTCTATATGGCATAATTTTTTTGTTTGTTTTTTTTTATCCTCATTCGAGGACATTTTCCCATTTTTGTTCAGATAGAATGGGAGGGAGAGAGAGGAAGAGAGAGAGAGAGAGAGAGAGAGAGAGAGAGAAACATGGATGCGAGAGAGGCACATCGAGTGGCTGCCTCCCACACAACCCCAACCAGGGCCAGAGACGATCTGCAACAGAGGTATGTGTCCTTAGTGGAAACCAAACCCGGGTCTCTCTGGACTGCCCGCAGGCCAACGCCCTAACTACTGAGCCAAACTGGCCAAGGCTATATGGCACAAATTTTTAAGAATGTTCAAATTTGACCTTATTTCCTTTAGTACTTAGTGCTTAAAATACTCTTAACTCAAAGACATTGGTCATACAGTGACAGCAGAAATACTATCAAAATACAAAATAATTTAGTATATAAATCTGACCATTCATCAAAAAGTCCCTAAAATTATACAGACTTACCAATTTAACAGCATTTTAAACTATATCAGCTGTTTAAGAATTATACCATGGACTTAACTGGTTCTTCTCCTTACAAAAATAATCAATGTAACTACTCAAGAAAGAAAATAATCTATCATGCTTAATTATGTGTCCATGCTATCATTACAGTGTAAAAAGTATACATATTCTTTGTATCATTCTGGAAACAATATCTTGGCTATGATGTCACTAAGTATTAGAAAATACTGTATAAGGAACAATAATGTATAACTAGGACAGTACATAATATCAAATATCTATTTTCTCCTGCTATTTTGTCCCAACTTTCTAGAATTTGGTTGATATCACAGATAAACTTATCATTTATAGTAATAAAAAAAAAAACTTTATTACTTTCTGTAAAGAGAGGAGCCATCTTCTGAGGTTCCTAGGAGGACCAATACGTGAAATTACATTATTATTACCTAGAAGTATAAGAGGTTTGAAAGTATATAAAGTAATCCAGAGCTAGTACCTCAAATTTAAAAAGCCTCTACATAGTCTGGCCAGTGTGACTCAGTGGACTGAGTGGCCTCCCATGGACTGAGAGGTCCTGGTTTGATTCTGGATCAGGGCACATGCCCAGGGTTGCAGGCTTGATCCCCATTAGGGGGCAGGCAGGAGGCAGCCAATCAATGCTTCCATCTCTCTCTCTCAAAAAAAAAACACAAAAAATCAATAAAAACATATTTTAAAAAACTCTTGTTTTGTTTTGTTTTAATCCTCACCCAAGGACATTTTTTTTTGTTCAGCTAGAGTGGGAGGGAGAAAGAGGGAGAGGGGAGGGGGAGAGAGAGAGAGAGAGAGAGAGAGAGAGAGAGAGAGAGAGAGAGAGAGAGAGAGAGAGAAAACATCGACGTGAAAGGGACACATCGAGTGGTTGCCACCCACATGACCCAACCACAGCCAGGGTCAAACTGCAACCGAGGTACATGCTCTTAGCGGGAACTGAACCCGGGTCTCTCTGGACCACAGGCCGATGCTCTAACCGCTGAGCCAAACCGGCCAGGGCCACAGGCCGTGCTCTAACCGCTGAGCCAAACCAGCCAGGGCCAAACTCCAGCTAATAAATAAGTAAGTAAGTAAGTAAGTAAGTAAGTAAATAGCAAGCCTCTATCTATATCGACACAGAAAATACATAAAAATAAAAATTTTAATAAATTATAATAGCTGATTCACTACCAGGGAAACAAGAGCATATTTTCAAAGCAACAGTTAGGTAATTAATAAATGCTGGTAACACACACACCTTCAAGGAAAGAGTTCTGTGTTATCATTTCCATGCCCATTACCAACTTAATAGTCTTTTATCTCTGGATAATTTTTTGGGAGACTGTCAAGGATTGTCCACCTTTAATTTAAAAAAAATTTTTTTTCTTTATTGATTTTTAGAGAGAGAGGAAGAGAGAGACAGAAACATTGATGAGAGAGAACATCGATCGGATGCCTCCTGCATGCCCCCCACTGGGGATTAGGCCCACAAACCAGGCATGTGTCCTGACCAGATATCAAACTGGCGACCTCTCGGTGCATGAGTCAACGCTCAACCACTGAGCCACACCGGCCAGGCTCAAACTTTAATTTTTAAAGATGACCTAACAGACTCTCTGAGTTAAGGTCAACTTTATAAAATAATCACTACACTAACTGCCTACTCTTTCATTTCACAAAGGCCCAGTGAAAACTCTGTCACCAACCAATACTACTTCATAGATGAACATTTAGAAACCACTGCCCTGCAGGGCAAATCTCAAAAGGACAATAATATATTAACTAAAAGGTACAAGATGAACATGCTTTGAGGACAGAAAAACATTCCAAACACCTTTTAAGAAAAATTGGCTGGGCCCTGGCCAGTTTTGTTCAGTGGTTAGAGCATTGGTCCGCAGTCCGGAGACCGGGTTCAGTTCCTGCTAAGGGCATGTACCTCGGTTGTAGTTTGTCCCCAGCCCCAGCTGGGGTTGTGTGGGTGGCAGCCAGTTGATGTGTCTCTCTCACATCCATGTTTCTCTCTCTCTCCCTCCCTCTCGCTCTATGAATGCAAAGAGTGTCTCAGGTGAGGATTAAAAAAAAGAAGAAGAAAAGAAAACTTGGCTGGGTTGTTAATGGATTTCGGTGGCAGTTTTGTAATAAATAAAGTCCCTTACTTTTTTTGTGAAAGTAACTGTTACCAGTTATTAATTCCCCATAGACAGGATACTACTTAAACCTCATAACAACCCTTTGATAGAGAGATTATACAATTTACCCAAGATCAAAGATTTAGTAAATGCTAGAACCAAGACTTAAATCCCAATTTGTTTGATTCCAGAATCTATTAGGTGTTTTCAGTTTATCCTAAGTATCTCATCTTCTATAAACCAGTAGGTAGAAAATAAATTATTATTATATCTGTAGCAATTAAATATATATGTTCATCAGAACTATTCAAGTTTTTATGAACTTCTTAAGCTTTTCATTGCAAATGCTTGCCAAAAAAGTGAACCACCCTTGGCAATTTTAAAATCTAAAAGCAATCCAAAAACAATCAGTGCTCAAAATTGATGATGATTAAATAATAAAATTAGGTAGAAAGTACATTCCAAATACGAAATGATCTGCATACACAAGATGGATTTTTAAGAGTCCTTTTTATGATAATTCTATGTGCCAGAAATAGTGCTGAATGTTACAAAGACATATCTGTAAACATCACAGCAATTCTACAAGACATTATTACTCAATTTTCATAGGTTTAGAAAGGTTAAATACTTGCTTAAAGGCACACAAGTGAGAGAGAACTGGAAACCAAACCCAAGTTCACTGGTTTCCAAACATTCTTTCCATCCAATGTCCACATATACTGTATTTTTAAGTACTTTTAAACATGTTCAATTCTTACTGCCAGTCAAAAACCTGTTGTGTGCCCGGGCCGGTTTGGCTCAGCGGTTGGAGCGTCGGCCTGCGGTACAGAGAGACCCGGGTTCGGTTCCCGCTAAGGGCACGTACCTTGGTTGCAGTTTGTCCCCGGCCCTGGTTGGTCATGTGGGTGGCAGCCACTCGATGTGTCCCTTCACATCAATGTTTTTCTCTCTCTCTCTTCCTCTCTCTCCCTCCCGCACTATCTGAACAAAAAATGGAAAAATGTCCTCGGATGAGGATAAAAAAAATCTGTTTTGTCAGTTGTGTCAAACCTACTTTTTAATTTTAACTTAACTAAGGTAATTAAGTCCTATGTACACAAAATATCAGCTGGGTTTCAAGGTTTTATGGCTCCTGCACTGGCCTAGAATATACTTGAAAGACACAGATGAATATCAAATTGTCCATGCCTCCATGGAAACTGCACCCCATTTCTTTGCTCTTTGCATAGTGCTAGAAAAGCATGCTTCTTTCCAGTGGAATCTCCCTAACACCTGCACAACTTCTAAGTCAAACTTATCTACTGTTCTATCACATAACACCTATCCCTTGTAATATTAAAATGTTAAAAAAATAAAAAATGTTATAAACTTTCCCAAGAATTTTATTGATTGATTGGTTGATTTTTAGAGAGAGAGGAAGGGAAAGGGAGAGAGAGAGAGAAACATCGATGAGAGAGAACATCAAATGGCCGCCTCCTGCACGCCCCCACTGGGGATCGGGCCTACAACCTGGGCATGTGCCCTGACCAGGAATCAAACCAGCAACCTCTTGGTGCGTGGTTCGATGCTCAACCACTGACCCACATTGGCTGAGCTATTTATTTATTTATTTTTTAAGTACATTTTTATTGATTTTTTTTTAAGAGGGAGAGATAGAAACATCAATGTGAGAGAGAAACACTGATCAGCTGTCTCCTGCATGCTCCTACTGGGGATCGAGCCCACAACCCCTGCATAAGCTCTGACAGGGAATCGAACGGGGACCTCCCAGTCCATGGGATGATGCTCAATCAACTGAGCCACACTGGCCAGGTCTTTCTGAGAATTTTAGAGTTTTGAGAATAAAAGCAACTAAAAGATGACACAAAACAATAATGTGTTTCATTAGGAAAACAAAATAATACTTATTTGTTATTTGTTTTATTTTGTTATTTGTTTTTTAAATATTAAAAGTATTTTAATAAAACTTGTAAGTATTACAATTTTAAATATTACAAATATTTTAAAAACTCGTTTTAAGAAAAAAAAAAAATCTTTCCTGCACAAATTGATACATTTTAGAGCTACTTTTACCTACCTCCAAATAAACCAGCTACAGCAGAAGGGACATGGCACATAAGGGTGGTATTAGGATAGGCTTGAATATCAGAGAAAGAATCTGACAAGGCATTGGAGGAGGGGGAGAGTACAGAGGAGGAAGAGTTAAAAAGTAGAATGGAGTAATTTAAAGTAATCAAAAAACTAGGAAAGTCAGAACACTTGGCATTCTTCAAATGAAAACTTACTAAAAAGAACACTTAAGGCTCCATTATGAGTAGTGTATTTAAAATACATATTATACTCACACAATTTGTTTTTAAAAACACAGTATCTGTTTAGATTTTTTAAAATATGAAGCAGTTGGCTTTTTAGCTAGTATTAATCTGTCTTCTAATGTCTTCTTTTACAGATGAGGAAGCAGGTCTAGACAAGGTCATTGGCATGGCATACCTGGGACCACAACCCATCCCCTGACTTATCATTCAGCGTTCTTGTAATTTGAATGAGGACAAGCAACCTAGTACACTGAGCATCACATCATCAGATCAATGTCTTCCTCTAGAAGGGCTGGACGGTATCCATATAGCTATTTTCTGATTTTTCTGGGTTATTCTTAATCCTACAAAACAGGGGTTGGCAAACTATAGGCTATGGCCTATTTTTACAAGCCCATGTAAGCTAAAAATAGTTTTTACATTTTTAAATGGTTGTTATAAAAAACTGAAAAAAAACTAAAGGAAAGAAAAGAAGAATATACAATTGAGATTTTATGTATCCTATAAAGACTAAACTATTCACTTTCTGGCTCTTTACATAAAGTTTGCTGACCACTGTTCTGGAGCAGAACTAGCCAAAAGAACTTACAAATAACAGAAATGTTCTGTAAGTCTGTCTTGTACAATATGGTAGCCATTAGCCACACATGCCACTGAAAAATGACAATATGCCTAATTAGGTGATAGGAATGGCACACCTTTCTTTCATGCTCTTATTCTGAGTAAGAAACTGTTAACATTTTTATCACACAACTTACTTCTTGGAAACTTTTAACTGGGATTGTAAGAATTCTTATTAAAAAGTCTCTTCTAGGGCAGGCATCAGCAGACTACAGCTGCATGTGTCTGTAAATAAAGTTTTGGAACACAGCCAAGTTCATATGTTTATGTATTTTCTATGGTTGTTTTCAGATTAATGTCAAAGTTGAGTAGCTGTGACGGAGAGTGTGTGGCTCATGAGCCAAAAATATTTGTATCTGACCTTTTAAGAATAAGTTTGCTGACTCCTGTTCTAATGTTTGTGGTTGACTTGAGTGATTTTTAGTTTCCCCTTCTGTACTTATTTTCATTTAAAAAAAAAGTATTTAACAAATACATTTTTTCTCTCTAATGACAAAATTTAGCAGAGGTGATTTTTTTAAGTATACTTTATACTTTCATTTGTACTATTTGCTCTCAGAAAGAAAATAACAAGGATTTAAATGAAAGTCTGTACTTCTATAAGGGAAGGAGCATTGCAGACCAAAGCTGCAAGTCTCCTGCTTCAGACTTTGGTCCCAAAAGCTGGCTTATTTTGATGCATTTAACTTTTCAGGGATTCAGGTGATCCATCCATAAAATGGTAATAGTGTTCTCTTACCAGTATTAAGAGTTGAGAGCTGGATCACCAATTTTATGATTTTAATTTTCAAATGTACCTAGTCACCTTGGAATATATGGTCATCAACTTTACTAATCTGCTTTGCTTTCTGGTCTTCCTCTTGTCTCAACCCATAGGCCTTAACTTAAGAGACATTAGGAAAATGACATTTCTACTATATATCCCTCTTGTTACAGGCTCTCCTTGAATAAATAATAATTAAGTCACTCTCTAACAATGGCTTTTTTAAATTTTTTTATTCTGCTTCTGTTTGAATGTAATATTAGACAGGACCTTTAGCTTAAGGTTACTGACCTCCATTCTATCCCTCTTCAATGCATATAGATGTGATAGCCTGAAATCCATATACTGTTCTAACCTAAAATATGGAAATAGCACAGGGCCCCAAAGCAAAGACATATCTGTTTCATATTGCCAAATTAAGAAAACTGACCAGAAGGACACAAGCAGCCATATTTATTAAACATATACTTGTTCATACACAGTAAATATAAAGAAAATATAAACTTGCAAGAAATGAAAAAAATATATCCAAGGGTAACTCTAGTAACCCCTTATTATAAATTAAGGTACTTCATTTGACAAGTTTTCTAAAGAGTAACAAACTGTGAAATTTAGTTTCAACCACTTTTTATGTAATTTTTTACTGTATTACAATAACATGAAGGAATTGTTGCAATCAATAATTACACTTTGGAGCTATCAGACTAGTTATATATAACTACAGCACCTGCCTTGGAACATTCTCAAATCGCCAACTATTGCTTTCCAGTCACCTGCCGTCCTCCCTCTCTTTCAGATATATTTAACAGAACATTCAGAGTGTAGCCACATGCGCTATATCTAGGGTACATAGATGACTTTCTGCATGCTGCTTTAACCAAAGATTTAAATTTGTGTCACATTAAGCTATTTTGTTGAAGTTATTTTCACCATCTTTTAAGGGAGCTTTAGCATCTTTTTTAGCAGGATTCAAAAACATTTCAGTTTCGTATATTCTTAAAAATGTACTCTTCTTGTATAATTTTGGTAAGAAATCTTGCCTTCAATGGATTTTGATACTGCAATTAAAGGTTACTCAGTCAAATTGCTTTACAGTCTCTACTCTTATTTACCTCAAGGCTAACAATGAAGTGACATCCTTAAGACAGAGACAGGGTATGCATGGATTTTAAACAACCTAAAATTGTACTATTCACAGTTCAAAAAGTAAAAAACAAAACAAAAACAAACAAGATAGCTACTAATATAACCACCCCCTCACAAATACAGAGGAAAAATATAAGCCAACGCAAACACATATGTAAGTTTAAGTTTACTCTTCAACCAGTTCTCCTAATAACTAACTCTCTGAATTAAACAAGATGTAGCATGTGATGCTAGACAGCTTCAATATTGCAACATAATATGAGAACAAAACACTAAAAAAGTCCAACTTTAAAGGAAATTTTCTTTCCTAAAATCCTGCATTAAATAAAATTAGGGATACTAGTGTCAACTTATAAACCTCACTGCATTATTGCTATTCAGTTATTTTTAAATTTGATATTAAAATCCAAAGTAATTATTGCAGTGCTTTAAAAAATAATTAATAAATAAGTAAAAAAAAAATACTTAGGCAGTATAAACATTAATTGGAAAGAAAGGTTAAATGGTACTTTACCAACAAACATTTCATGAGTAGGTGTCCTAGTAGTAAAAGTGGATACATCTGAAGAAATGGGAAGGTGAACATCACCACTACTTTTTGTGAGGAAAGGATTTAAGCTTGGAATGGCATCGTCAACAGCATCTACAGTAGCAGAGAAAGGATCTGTGTAGTCCAAGTGCATTACAACAAAATGAAGAAAGGAAGTAAATTAATTAGTATTATAATTAGTCAAAAGATGCAAAGTGAAAAGTAGTAGCTATATTACTGCTTATTAATCTTAAATGCAAAAATACCTAATCACCAAGATAGAAGAACTGCTTTTTAACATATTTTAAAGAGAATTCTCAGAAAAAAATCATTTATGTGTCCATTAATAGTAGCATACTAATAGATCTGCTTTCCAGTATTGGGAAGCCAATATCAAGTAGTTAAAAAATAATAATAAAATGCTTCTGTAAAACAGCCACCCATCTTATACCACGTTACCCACTCTAGGTGGGACATGTATTGACTCTGGTGGCGTGGCTATGTTTACTCAAAAAATTAATAACTCTTGAGAGCAGGAGGTGTGGGAGCGGGAAGGAGGGGGGGTCAATGGGGAAAAAGAGGGACATCTGTAATGCTTTCAACAACAAAAAAATTTTTTTTAATTAATAACTCTTGTATAGGTTCAGAGGTAGGAAATAAGAAAATAAAGATGAAGAAAAACTCCAATGATGGAAAAAAGGATTTTAGAAAAATTAAGAACAGAGGCTAAAGACTGGCCATTTACAGACTATAAACAGCTTTGAAGACCAAGCTAAGAGTTTTAAAGATTTGGTTTTACACATTTGCTGAATAAATAACAAAGGCACTGTTCCCTACTAGAATGTTAGCATATACATACTGTTAAATTCTACATGTAAAGTTGTTTTAGAATCAGGCATTTACTGTACCTATACCTCATTCAAGATAAACATCATTCTAATGATAGAAAGCCATTCATCCTACCGTTAAGTAAATGGAGAGAGGAAAAAACAAAGAGTAGCAAAAATATAGTGTCATAATTTTTTCTCTTGTAACACAATAAAAAATGAGAAGACAACAACCTATGGTCTCTTCTACTTTGTGACCCTTACTGAAGAAGACCATGGTACCTGCACAGTATCAAGCACTGCATTTTACTCTAAGACTGTAATGATGGAACAATAAGAAGGCAGCAATGGCCTACCAGCTTATTCACTATGATATAAACATACTTTCCTTAAAGTCAATAAATTCAAGGCAAGTGTTCCACACACTCCAAAACTGTTTACAAAAGAAAAATAAATTCAAACTCAGATGAATCATGTTTTAACATATTTCCCACCCTTCCATTCCTCAATAAATGAAACGAGAGAAAATAATAATAATAAAAAAAAATGAGACGAGGGAAATACAAAGTAGAAAATAGACATAAGTTGGATTTTTTTGTACTAAAATTAAAATGTAACAATGACCACTCTAACTCCTTCTTGTGTAAGAAAGAATCCCATTAAGTTTAGAGTTGGTCAGTTTGGTTGAAAGTGCTATTTTTAAATATGCAACAGTGGCATGAACTTTTTAAAGTACATTATACAGTCAAACCTCAGTTCTTGAATGTCTCTTAGGTTCTCGACCAAGTTGTTAGGAGGGAGGATGACTCGGTTATCAAACAAAATTTTGGTTCGGGACCAAAACAACCCTTTCTTGCTGATACATCAGCCTGACAAGTGTCTCTCAGGCCACAAAGGAGAATTTACCACTAACCCTCCCATTGTTAACATTTCAGGAAATTGTGCTGTGAATATTCTTGTTTTTTGTTGCTGGTGAATGTACAGGCAGTACAATTTTAAAACATAAAGAAGCCATCAAGAATGCTAATGTTGCCAAGGGTGTGAAAAAAAGAATGATCACAAGCAACAGAAGAGGTAGAAAAACTATTGTTGACTTGGATACACAAAAAAGCAGTTAGCTGGTGACAGCATTTCAGAGGCAGTGATAATGTGAAAAAGTGAAGATGCCGAATGCTGACTTCCTGAAAGACACCACTAAAACAAGTGCTGAAAGTGATTCGTTTAAGGCTAGCAGGGCATGCTTCCACAAATTAAGAAAAGAAGTGTTTGTTTATAAATTAAACAGTACACTAGACATGAACTGTATATAATAAAGGTTAAAACAGGGAATCATTTGGGAGTCTGGATGAATTAAATCAATTTACATTATTTCTAATGGGAAAAAATGATTCGGTTTTCAAACAAATTGCCTCTAGAACAGCCTTCCAGAATGAATTAAGTTTGAGAACTGAGGTTCCAATGTACTTTGTTGGACAATAAGCAACAAAGAACCTCTCTCCAGTTTTCTATGCAAAAGAAGCCACAGAGAAGTCATTCAAAAAAAGATTCATTGGTTTGTGAGAAAAAACATGCTCGGGAAAGGTCACTAGTTATCTATTGTTCTACTGATTGACAGTGTTTTACCTAAGCGTATAATATCAATCATTTTCTGTTATACAAAACATCCTAAAAAAGAATATGCAGACATGTGTAAATGCATCTGCATTTAGGTCAATCAGACAATAAGAAAAACCAGCTCTTAATCTACTTTACAAAACACTACAGGTAGTCTAGATGTACTAACAAACACTATACTGCAAATAATAAAAAGATTCATTAAAACAAAAAAATCACATTCCAGCTATTTTCTAACCTTTTTTCGCTAGACTGGCAACTTTACTCCAAATTCTTCAAACTTTTTTTGTTTACTCCTCACCTAAGGACATTTTTTTCCATTGATTTTGAGAGAGGGGGATGGGGATAAAAACACTGATGTGAAAGAAATTCATCAATTAGTTGCCTCCCATATGCACCCCAACTTGGGTGGGGATCAAACCTGCAACCCAGGTACATGTCCTTGACTGGGAATGGAACCCAAGACCCTTCAATGTGAGGGCCAATGCTCTCTCTATCCACTGAGCCACAGAAGCCAGGGTTCTTTTAAACGTTTTAAAAACAAACTGTCCATTATTTTTTATCACTATTTTTGGAAGTTTAATTTTATGTTAGAGTCATGAAAAAGTAAAGAAAATAGAACCAGTCCAGTCATATTATAGTCTTGAGATTCTAAATACTCTTTACACACAGAAAATTGAGTTTTTTTCATAAAATGTTGTTTCACAGCAGCTGAGAGTAAAGCAAATTAAACTTCAGAATGCATAATTCTTTTTTGCCTGAATTAAATTTAGAAATCTTGGTGAAAATATACAAAGTGTGCTGTAGTTGATAATATTTTTAGATCTATTGTATCTCAAAGTTTTCTTAGTGGTGAAAACTTAAATCTTAGATATCAGTATTCAATACCAAGTGCTTGTTTAGACTCCAAACCATTTCTTGAAAAATCAAAGCCTCATTAATAAAGCAATGCGAGGAACAGGAAAGCTTGTGTTCTGTCTATAAAAGCAGCATGATGTAAAATGTTACATATTTCAAATGTTCAGGTAAATGATTAATTTCAAAAATCTTTTATATTATGATGAAAGCTTTTTATATATTAAGATTTATTTGTTCACTTATCTCAATCTAACGTTCATTTTAACAATAAAGTAAAAAATCTTAATCAGAATGGCATGGAGATGATGAACAATACACTAAGCTAGGAAGCATTCAAAATTTTTGCTTAAAATACTCTTAAACTATCCAATATGCAGAAGTCAAAACTCTGAAATTATTGCCAACTCAGAAGCCAAATATCTTTATATGAAAGTCAAAACAAGATTTAATTCTTAAATTGAGGAGTTCATAGTAAAGATCACCGTCCTTTCCTCATATGTAATGATAAGCTTTTCTGCCTCTGTACTTGCTCCTACTGTACCTAATTTATGTTTTTAACATTTTGAACAGTCTCACTTGTACACAGCAAACCTAATGTTAAAATATGGGTAAAATTGTTATGAAAATAGTACATAAGGCAAAATAACCAAAAACAGAAAATAAAACATAATTAAATGTATTCCGACACATTGTATTCACAAATAGACTGCTATGGAATATTTCTCATAACAGGACATAGAACAATTCTTACAGACTGAAATTACTTTAAATTATTTTCCTACAGTAATAGTTTATTTGCCTTCATATATGGGCTCAAAATAATTCCAAGCAAAAACTTTAACTTGTCATTGTTAGAATTAATTGTATATGGTGTCCAAACAAAACAATTTCAGAGTTAAGTTGTTTTTGAAATGTATTAGTTCTCATTACCCTTCTGTGAAATATTTCACTTACCGAGAAAGATAACTTTTCAGCCTTAATTTAGAGAAACTACTCATTTTAAAGAGAAACAAGCTGGAACTACTTAAATGGTCATGTTTACTACCGTTTGCTAAAGTAATTAACAATAAGCAATAAATAAGCATGTAAATTTTGACAGATTAAAAATCCTAAAACTAGGACTTATTAGGATATTAAGAAACTCCTTTCTTAATCTGAATTAGCTGTCTATAGTTCATTCAGCTAAATAATTCTAAAATAGTTATTTACTTTAAACTAGCTTATAATTTTTAGAAACTACTAGTCCCAGGTCTTAAGATTTAGCTAACTTAAACTTGCCTTCTGAGACCACTAGTTTTTAATTAAGTTATGGCTCACAAAATTAGTTTATAAATCTAGTATTTTGGCGTTTCACTATTCCTGTTCCCTGACTTACATTATGAACAAGAAATAACCAATCTAAAATAAAAAAAGTGCCTAGTCAATAAAAATTTGCAAAGTACCTATTATAAATCAGACATTGGGGATATAACACTGAAAAAAAAATATTTAAAAACTTCTGCCTTCACATAGATTATGTTTTATTATACAAAATAGAGCCTTAAAAATAATTATAAAAAAACGAAACATAAAAGTTCTTAAAATTCAAATTATTAAAATAAAAACTTTAAAAGTCTAATTCATATTACCATAAAAACTTACTATGTTCTTTCACTTATCTTTGCTATGAGAGGTAAACCAATCAATTCAGATTTTACATAGGAGCCACATATAAATTTTAAAGTAGTTTGCCATTCTCTACAGTTCTCTAGACAGTGTCTTTTTTTTCATAATATCTCCTTTCTTTCCCAAATAATTTTTGAGTGTTTGCAAAATAATACTCACATATACACAAGAGCACCAAGACCAAAGGAAATGATTTGAAAACATAATAAATGTCTAAGCTAAACTACTTAAAAACTGACATGGCCTAGACTTATTCCTTTCAAGATGCCAAATACCATCGTCATGATATAGTCCTCAAAGAACTATTGAAAGGCAGCAAACATTCCTGTGGTTGTAGGAGAAAACTTTTCAATATCAAATCTTATAGGTCTGAATTAAATCAACATTTTATATACAAGTAGCATCAAGTCTGTCATGACATTCCTAGTCAGAACATAGTTCACACTGCCTGATAACACCATCTGAGTTTTATTAGACTTTATCGTATACTTACACAAGTTGAATGTTTTCCCTTGCAAGTAAATTTTTTTTTATACCAAAAGTAAAATGACTATTATATATTTTCTAATTATGGAGTAGAAATTCAACAATGAAAAAATAATTTTATACTCAAACATACATTTGGTCCTTCCTTTTCATCTTCATTAAACCTCATTTCATAATTTAATGAAACATGAATTCCAAAATTACATTTATAAATAAAAATGTCTTCAAAGGGGCAAAATGACTTCATTGCCATTTTAATATTTTTTAAATTCTCCTGTATCAGGTATAATCAAAACTATACAAATAAGTGAAATACCACAGAACAGGGGAAGGGAGATACCTATACAACATATAAAGTAGAATTAATTAATGCCTACTTACCTCCCCATGTACTTGCTACCTGAGAAGCAGATGACATAGGAAGTACAGATGAGTGAAAAGTTGGCTGTTGCAAATCAAGTAAATCATTTGGTAGCTTTGATGAGCTATGAAGATATTTTGAAAAGGTGATTTATTTATTAGGTAAACTCTGCTACATTATCCACTTCCTTCTCCCACCCAAGTAAATAAGAACATTAAAACAAAAACTGAAAGACCCAATAATGTAAATCTCGAAAGGAGGAACATTTTCAGCAAGATAACAATGGCATATCCCTCACACAACAGCATATTTCTAAGACCTAGAAAAATATTTAAGTTCCATATCTTCAGTTTACATGGGATCCAAATAATAATAATCCTTCAGGAAAGGATCAATAACTTTCTCAGTAAAATAGATTTCCTTATTGAAATGAACCTAAACAACATGATTCGAAATATGAAATATCATGGCAATTTTAATTTAAGAAAATTTATTTTCTTCTTTTAATCTTTAAAGAACTTCAGTTGCACTTGCAATACCAATACCCCTACACAACATACAATATCTATTAACCTCACCTCTACTGCTTCATAATCCAAATATATCAATAATACAGAGAAAAATTATATATGCCGATATGATATGAATTTATAACACAGCCACCCATTACATTTATCAGTGGTGGGGAACATCCAGCCATACAAGGCCCGTGAAATCCTATCAGCTAACATCACAAGTCTAACACCAAATTAGCCTGACCAAATATAGCAGGCTAATTTTTAAGTTGATAATTTTGTATGGCCCAAGAGAATGATGTTATAAATATCCAGATGGCCCTTGGCTGAAAAAAGGTTCCCCACCCCTGGGATATGATATATTTCTTACCACAAGACTTTTATGTAATTAAATTAAATAATTTTTTAAAAATTCCTACAGTTTCCATGAATTAAAAGCATTCTGTATAACGCAGCATAGATCACTTATAAATTACACTTAAAACTATTTTTTTTAATCCTCACCCAAGGACATTTTTCCGTTTTTTTGTTCAGATAGAGGGGGAGGGAGAGAGAGAGAAACATCGATGTGAAAGGGACACATCGAGTGGTTGCCACCTGCATGACCCAACCAGGGCCAGAGGCAAACTGTAACCGAGGTACATGCCGTTAGCGGGAACCGAACCCGGGTCTCTCTGGACCGCAGGCCGACGCTCTAACTGCTGAGCCAAACCGGCCAGAGCCACCTAAAACTATTTTAAAGGCATGTCTTTTAGATTAAGAAAAATAGTTTTATATGCAAATAAGTACAAATACATTTAGAATATGCAATAAGCATTCTGTAATAGGCTATAAGATTTGCCCTCAATTACTATTAAAAAGGTGAAAGCTTTTGAGTATATTAAGTGAAATAAAACATAGTCAAATTAATTCTTTATCTAATATTTTTTCACCCTCAAACATTCAGTATTCTTTTCCATTCATTTCCTTATAAAACAGACTTCTTTTCAAGGTCCCCAAGTGGAAAAGTTGACACTTAGTGGGTTCAATGTCATTTTATTGGGGATTAAGAAAAGCGGCATATCAAAACAAACAAACTAAAAAAGCTGAAAGAAAACATAACTAAATTCACCAGACATCTAAGACTTTAGGGGGAGCAGGGAGCAGCTGAATTAGTAACAGTTACACTGAGCTGTTTGTTATAGGAGTCAGTAGGTGGGAAGGAAGACCTTTAAAAGATGAGTTAATAAAATACAGTAAAAACAATAAAATCAAAGAAAAGCAAGCCAACAAAAGAAACTCATCTCCCTCTGGCATACTTACCATGTGCTAAACATTGTGCTAAACCCTATCTGGAAGTCTGCTGGAAATGAAAATTCTTGGGTCTGCACCCCACACCAACTGAATCAGAAACTCAGGGTGGGGCTAAGAAAACTGTGGTTTAACCCTCCAGGTGATTCTTATGCTTGCTTAATATTGAGAAACCCTGACCTATACTATACAATATCTTATTTGGAAACTGAAGTTAAAAAAGAAAATATAAGCCCTGGCCGGTTTGGCTCAGCGGTTGGAGCGTCGGCCTGCGGTACAGAGAGACCCGGGTTCGGTTCACTAAGGGCACGTATCTCGGTTGCAGTTTGTCCCCGGCCCTGGTTGGTCATGCGGGTGGCAGCCACTCGATGTGTCCCTTCACATCAATGTTTCTCTCTCTCTCTCTTCCTCTCTCTCCCTCCCGCTCTATCTGAACAAAAAATGGGAAAATGTCCTCGGGTGAGGATAAAAAAAAAAAAAAAGAAAAGATAAGAAATAACAGAGCCAGGATCCAAACCACAATCTGACTTCCACACTTCTACTTTAAACCACTGTGGATAAAAGTAAAAGACAGAATAGATTTGAAAAAGCCAATTATTCTAATTTGCCTGAAAATAATTACATTTCCTTTGTTAAGTAGCTTAAATTAAGCAACAATATTACTGATGTTGGTCTGGTAAGTTTCAATACCATAGAAATCTGGCAACTAAACTCTTACTGTGTTCCAGATCATTGTGTTTAACACCAGGGAACAGATATGAAAGGCGTTTAATATCCGATGAAAAGATATTTTGAAATACATATCATACCCACATATATATGTGTGTGTGTGTGTGTGTGTGTGTGTGTGTATATATATATATATATATATATGAGTTATAAGGGGTCTGAACCATTAGACATCTCATAAATGTGTTATTATAATTAGTTTTTATACAATAAAATAAATGTTTGCCAACATATACCCCCACTCCATTCCAGTTAGTATAAATTTGCAATTTAGCCACATCTTCCATTTCCTAAATAGGCAAAATACAAACTCTTATCACTTTATAGTTAGTAATAGTACCACCATTTATCAGCATCTCCTTTGTGTGAATTTATGATTACAAATGGTAAATCAAACTAAAATTGAAAAGCTCTGCAATATTTCTATTAGAAGTCTTTAAACCTAAGTATTCATAGGAAATCTTTAACCTCTCCACCTACCTGTTAGAAGAACTAGGGGTAGAAAACATGTCAATGGCTGGTGTAGTCATTATACCCACTGCTGAGGTGGACACAGGAGAGGCTGCAGTTGTTAAAGAGGTATGAGGTTTCTTTGCAAGTTCTTTTAGGCGCTGTTCCTGTTGAGAAAGGTAACTACCATAAGGAATCCAGAAGCCAGATCTGTTTGTATGTCCTCTAAACAAAAGCATGTTCTAATTTCATTCTAGCAAAAAGGTATTCTCTGACCATAAGTCATTCAATTTCAGGATGAAAAATTAGACTATGTATTGAGTCTTACCTCATTTGGATGACCATACATTAAATACTGTTAGTCACTATAGAGGTCTTAATTATTTTATGAATACCTGTACTTATTTTTCCAAATAAAAAGAATGCACACTCCTACCTTTAAAGCTTTTAAACGAGCCTGTTCTTCCTCTAATGCTGCCTGCTTTTCCCTTTCATCCACTTTGGTAAGAGACAGGCCAGTACTTGCCAGGGAAGAGACTGCGTTGGAAAGTGTTGTTGCCCTAGAATAAATGGACAAAGGTAATTAGGCTTTTTGACAAACATTTCATATTACAACCTGGTTATGAAATGATCTGGCAACTGATATGCACTATAATTATGAACTTATGAAGTCAAAACAAGTACTTCATATGAAATATTCTACCCGTAACCTAGAGAATTATTAAATTATATGATTTACACACACATTCACTCTTTTTAAAGTAAATGTTAGATTTTGGAAAGGGTTCACAATAAAGGTGAGAGATACTGCATATTCCAAGCCCCAAGGAAGGGAACCCTAATGATTAGAAAAGAGCTCACCTACAGCCAGGAAAACCCTTATGAGTAAAACATACTGAATTTCTCACAGGAAGTAACTGTTTGCTAATTTACAGCCTGGGTTTTGGCAGTGCTACTACAGAAACAATAAAACATGGGTACCAGTAATAAATAAACGTGTCTAGGTATGTTTCTTATAACACCCAAGATGTCATTCCCAGGAAGATCAATTTCATTCTAGTCACTGGTCTATCTGGCACCTACTTTCTATCTGCTACCCTTTTTCCAAGTTAGAATTTCCTTTTCAAACATATTAGACATACACAATGCATCATCTCTCACTGGCAGATTCATAGTAAGCTGCCTCCTTTCCCTTATATCAAAACCTTACCAATACCAGAAGGCCCAACATTAAATCCCCAAATGTTAATTCTAGGTAAAATAAACCAATGTGGCAAAGAATGCTAACATGAAGAACTCCTCTTCAGTAACAACCTTTATTCATTTTCCTTTTATCACATACCAAACATCATTCATTTCTACTTTAAGCACATAACTGGCAAACTATTTAAATTTTATGTAAAATTAATTTTACAAATGAGCCAATATAAACATACAATTCAGAAGACAAGGAAAGAGTAATATAGTTGTGACAGAAATGCAAGAAATCCAACAAAAAAATTTTTTTAATCCTCACCTGAGAATATGTTTTTATTGATTTTTTTAAAGAGAGAGAAACACTGATGTATGAAAGAAACATCAACTGGTTGCCTCCCATATGTTCCCTGACCGAAGATCAAATCTGCAAATTTTTTTGGTGTATGGGACGATATTCTGACCAACTGAACTACTAGCCAGAGCAAGAAACCTAATAAATTTTCAGTCTTTACCTGAACTACTTGACTTTATTTTTCATTATTTTCTCAAATCTTCGAGCCTTATAATTTTGGCTTATACTTCTAAAAACTTACTAAAAAATTCAAAGAGCATATTTGGAATTCAAATCTAAAAATTAAAATTCAGTAACATTTTCCTTTACAGATTACTTACATTTTGTTGCTAAAAAAACAAAACACCGAGTTCTGAAACAACAATCAAAAAGTCTAAAAAAAAGGTCCTCATTATACTTCATAAAAACCATTTTTTCATACTGTTAAAAGGAAATCTTCGTAAAAAAACATGACAATTATTCAAGTCAGTACCAAACTCAGAAATCATGTTACAAGGTTGATGTGAGATGGGCTGTGTTACTTTCAATTTGCTAGGTTAACTGGTCTTTGTCCTAGAAATTAGGTACCATGTCTAATAGACCAATTAAAATATATGTCAATAATCAACCCCATAAACTGAGAAAGATGGTAAAATTTGATGCCATACATCCTAGATTTGAGGCCCAAAGTTACTACTTGCATACTTCACAGGGCTATCTGAGGGTTAATCAAATCTGTAAAAAGTCAATTTATAATTATAAAACATCATACGAATCAATGCATTATCATCTTTAAGACAACTATTCATATGATGAACACAGTTCTAGATCAAGAGCCACTGCCATCACCTAAACAGATGCTAACATTTATTGAAGATCAGTAACTATTCCAAGAATTTACATGTATTAATCCATTTAATCCTTGACAGCAACTCTATGAGGTCGGTACTATTGTTAAACCCATTCTATAAGTGATTAAATCCAGTTGAAGAGACACTTGGAACTCGATCTGGATTCATCTACTCTTTCAGAAACATCACTCCTGTTCTTTGCCCTTTGAAGAATAATGTACCTGCTTGCAGCTGTAGAATCTTTGATTTTCTTTCCTTCCAAGGAAGCTAAATGTTGTTCCAAAGCATCAAGAAGACTGCTGGGGGCCTGAATCAATTACACAAATAAGAAGACTTTCATGATAATCAGGCAATTGGTCAGAATAAATCAAGTATCATCTGACCAATAGGAGAGAAACAAAAATAGTTACATTCCTCATAAACTAACAATGAAGTTTTAGCTACCTAAGAATGACAATATTATTTTATTATATAAGCATGACCTAGTAAAGAGTATTAATAAACATAATCAAAAATATAAAAACTATAACTATGTAAACATAAAACATTTAAGAGGATCCTGAAAGTATTTAATTTTTAAAATTTTAACTTATTTGAATTTTAAATAGAACCACATTCCTCAAAGCTGAGATACTGTTGAGTATATTCCTGGTACTTAATAAGTACCTCCTGAGTAATTTTTGAATAATTATTGATCAATGAAACTGAAGACTAACATCAAGGAAATTAAAATTAAAATTAAAATGAGATACAACTTCTTATCAACTAGATTAGCTGAAGTTAAATAGACCAGCAATATCAAATGCTGGTGAAGATATGGAACACCTGTAACTCTCATGCAATATTGGTAGGAATACATCAACCTTGAAAAAGGATCTGGATGTTTTAATAAAATTACATCTAATAAATTACATTTAATAAATATACATCTACCTTAATTACCCAATTCCATTCCTAATTATTCACCCAAAAGACATAAAAGTATGTCTCCACAAGAAAAGAATGTTTTAAGTAGCTTTATTTATAACAGTAAAAAACTGCAAATAATCCGAAAGTCCGTCATGTGAAAATGCATGAACAAAATTGTGGTAAATTTTCACAATGGAATACTATGCAGCAATAAAGAAGAATGATTCAATGACATGGACAGATCTCAAAACACTATGATAAGCAAAAGACAGACACAAGAATAAATACTTGTGTGATTCCTTTTATATTAAATTCAAGATCTATTACATTATTAGAAATAAAAGCAGTGGTTTGTATACAGAGAACTAGGGAGCGACTAGAAGAGCACACAAGAACTGGGGGTGACAGAATTGATTTATATCTTGACTGGTGTGTTGATTACACAAATGTTTATAGTTATCAAACCTCATTGAAATCGATATTTACCTCAATTTAAAAAATAAAGACTAGCTTTTAAATTCTCAGGCTACATGGCAAATCTCAACTTAATATAAAGAGTTAATTACTTTCAAAAGGACACTTTTTCAATAATCTGAGAATTGTTACTATCTTTAAGGGAAGCAAATGCATCAGTGGTATTTAATTACCCCAAATATTGAGATACAGTGTTTCTGGATTACAGGGCTCTAACAATAGCTGGAAGAGGCAATACAAGCTAATTTTTCTAACAATTATGACTTGAACAATTTCCTTCATCCTATGTGTGTGTGTATGTATATATGTACATATGTATGTATGTGTGTGTATGTGTGTGTATAAAGATCTTAGCATAAAGCAGATACAGAAAATCAATTAAAACCAAAAATATAAGATTGTAACAATGACTTCTACTTTGAACTGAGAACACGTGCAACTCACCCAACCCCAACAAAATGTTTGCAAAATCTGCAGGCAAAATACTGTCCCAAGAGCTATTATCAGAGATAATGAGAATGTTGATGAGAGCAGTTAAATTTTAAAAAGGTCTTATAACACAACTGTGCTAGCTACTTTGTGTAAAATCACTGATTATGAAGAAGACACTGCTAGTATAGCCTATTTAAAAATAACCCAAGACAGTGAAAATTAAGTTACTTATCCAAGAACACATAACTGATACATAGCAGGAGCCGCCATAGGGTCTAAGGTATGTCTGACCAGAAAGCCTAGATATTAAATACTATGCTACAAAATACTAAATTTAAACTCTTAAATTTAGTATTCTGTAACATTTTTCTGAAAGTTTTAAATTGAGGCTTACAAATATTAAACCATGTTATGATCATTAAAAACAAACTATTTCCAAAATCCCTTCTAAATATATCTTGCTATTTTTTAAAAGTCAAATCCACATTGCAAAGAGTGAAGGAAATGTGATGCTTCACATCTTAAAAAGAGCAATTTATAACCAAGAATAAGTAATCTCAAATTTCCACTCTTGTGTACAACCACCATCATTTTCCCTAAAGTATAAATAGCTTTGTTGAAGTATGCCTTTGAAAATGTCTGCATCACTCAGAGATCATCAAGGAAGAGGGAGGGAGGGTCAGGAGGCTGGCCAACCCTAACCAATTTCAATACCATGAATAAAGTACAGACACATGCAGTCTGGCCTGAGGCTTATATATTTAAAACAAAAGACAGGTGAAGGTGAATGACAAATGGGGAATCTGAAACTGCCAAATCAGTTTATACTACATATTTTTCTAGCGATGACTCTTCTCACATTTAGCCCACAAAAATGTACTCAATCTTAATGAGGTCAATTTATCTCAAATGCAGTGTTTTATTTACATGTAACCCATAAGTAAATCTATTATGTACTCTTGGCCTAGAAATCAAAGGGATGAATCAGAACAAGTGAGTAGAGAGAAATACAACAAAGACCATTATTTAAAAGATGTCCCATAACAATTTAAAATAAGGGAAAAGAGTCTATAAAGAAGAGAGGTGACACAAATGTGACAAGGATAGTTTATGCCAAGTACTTTCACTCTTTAATACTCAGTAAAAAAAACAAACAAAACAGAAAAGGCCAGGAAAAAAAAATGCATGTTTAAAGTTTCTTTCCTGGACATTTTTTGAAGAAGATGATGATAAAAACAATGTGATAATAGCTAATACTGAATGCTTAATGATATGTTTTAGGTGTTAACTCATTTAATCGCCCCAACTACTTTATGAGGTGGGTATGGTAATTTCTCCATTTTAGAGATGATGAAACTGAAGCACAGAGAGTAACTTCCCTAAATCACAGGGCAAGCTAGTGACACAGCCAGGACTCACACAGATGAACAAAGCCTGCTCTCTTCTTCCAATATCATGTTTTGAGGTTTATCCCTATTTAATACTCCTACCTGAGTCAAATAGCCAAAGCAGAAGGTTTAAAACAGGAAACATAAATCCTGTATAAAATAATTTTCTATCTTCAAGTGGGGCAAAGGAAATATCCTTTTAAAACTCAAGCAAATTGGGTGTTTGTCTTGTATCCTGTCAGGGGAAACAAATTGAAAAAAAAAAAAAAAAAACAAATTCTCTATCAATAGTATAGGGCACATTTTTTCTTAAAATACCGTTCTCTTAAGTTCAGTTCTTTCTTCTGACAATGATGACAGGAAAGAGAGATTCAAAAGAATAAAGGAATGGTATAGTAGTGGCTAGCTCCACCAATATAAGAGGTGAGTAGATCACCCTCTATGGTCATAATATTAAAATACAATCATCATCACCAATACATCAAAATGTTAAAATCTGTCAAGAAAAATTACACTGATTTCCTTGACAGCATGAGCTGCATATTATTCATCTTGTGCCCTTCACACCACAGTGGCAAGATGTAGCAGACAGTGAATTGATATTATAAAAATATACTTACCTGTGAAAGGTCTGGTATATCACCTCTGTCAATTCCAACTTGCTGTAAGAAGAAGCAGCATTGTATTTAATAGATAAAATTATAACAAAAATGTTTTATAAATAAAAATTAGAAAACGATATTTATGACTAGTACCATGAACAATATTTTAGATAGACTTCTTTAAAATTAGAAAAGTATTCAATCTCCAAATTTATCATTCAATATTTCCAAGGGCGTATGTTATTTGATGGCTCTAAAAGTTGTAACAGGAGGAGAACTAAAGTTGGAAATTCAACAAGACTAATTAATGTTACCATCTCCATATTTTCCAAGCACCAGTACCTTGTCACAATCTGAAAAAAATCCATCACTTCTAGTTCTTATATGATAAAAACACATGGCAAGAATGAGAAAAGCTAACCACAAACAAGCTCCCTGGGGCCTAAAAAAGAAGTTAAAACACAAACCTGATGACAATAACTTTGTCTTCCTCCATAAAATATGCTTTCCCAAGCAATCACCATAGATAATTTTTAAAACCTATGCTCACTCCAATAAGCCAGGTTTTATACAAATGCCAACTGATACCTAACCAGAATATAATCATTTCCACAAAGCAATCCCAAACACACTTTCATGATGTTCAGGCACTAGATAATTTCTAGCAAAAAAAGATAAAAACCATTCCTACTTATTATTCTAGTACCCAAATTTAAAAACTGTTTCCCTCCCTGGGACGATGTTTCATTTTCTAATCATCCTTTCTTCTCAAGTAGAAAAGTTGATAAAATTATTCATACTGAGATCTTAATAGCTAATAAATAACATATTTGAAAAGGTTACTTGTACCTTTACGCCAAGAACTAAGATCTCATAATGAAATTACAATCCCAAAGACAGCCTCAGAAAAAAATATTTTAGGACAGGAAAGTCTTCTTATTTTTCAGATCATATGGAACAGATGGCCTAGTCCATCTCAGAGTAAGACCAACAGATCTGGAGGTAATTAAGGACTTAAAACTCAGTTCAGTAACTCTAACTATCAAATGCAAAAGACATAAGAGACCAAAGGGAACAGTCAGCAAATTAAAACTTATTTAAATTACAGTAGACTTTAAAAAATAGCTGCTTAACAACACAAGCTATTTTTTTCAAAGATCTCATCATCCTGTTGTGTTCATCTGCTAGAGAATAAAATATCACTATGGTAATAGAGCAAAAATCACCAACTTGCTAGTTTCAGATTAACTGCTTTGATATGATTGGTCAATTACAGCCTAGTGATCTGACAGAATTATCCTAGCAAGACATCTCTGGTGGTGATAGGTAGAGGGTAAAGAAAAACAATCAAAAACACTTTAAGAGCTGTATTTGGCCCTAGCCAGTGTAGCTCAATTGACTGAGCATAGTCCCGTGCACCCAGAGGGTGCTGAGGTCACTGGTTCGATTCCCAGCGAGGGCACATGCCCGAGATGTGGGCTTAATCCCCAAGAGGGGGTATGCAGGAGGCACCTGATCCATGTTTCTCTCTCCCATCAATGTTTCTCTCTTTCTCGCCGCCTGTTTTAAAAAAGAGCTGGTTCTGTACAACCAAGATAATGTCTGCAAGCATTACCACAACAATCTTCTGTGACTATTTCAGAGAATTATTTCTAAAATAGATTTGCAAAATTAGATTATCCTATAACCTACATTCATGGCTTTTATGACTGATAAACAATAAACACACTAAATTCACTTCTGCAGGGGAACAAAACATTATGAACAATGCAGCTCCAGTTGCAAGTCTCACAGGGAAAAGACTTGCACTAACACTGAAGAGTCTTTACCACATTTAACAGGATAAATCTTCTAAAATACAGGACAAATTCCAAACATAAAAATCGCTGCCACTACTGTGTGCCATCAACCTAATTTATAAATAAATAATTTAAAATAGATTACTTTTCAATATTCAATGTTGAATTAAATATACAGAATATATTTTATTCAATACTATATCACATTTGTACCATAAAGAATACAACATATTGCCAGGCCAGTGTGGCTCAGTGGATTGAGTGTCGTCCCATGGAGTGAGAGGTCCTGGTTCGATTCCAGTCAGGGCACATGCCCAGGTTGTGGGCTTGATCTTCAGTGGGGGGGTGTACAGGAGGCAGCCATTCAATGCATCTCTCTCACACAGATGTTTCTATCTCTCTCTCCCTTCCTCTCTAAAAAAATCAATACAGCCCTGGCCAGTTTGGCACAGTGGTTAGAGGGTCGGTGTGTAAGCCAATGAGCCACAGGTTCGATTCCGGTCAAGGGCATGTACCTCAGTTGCAGTTCATCCCCAGCACAGGTCAGGGTCATGCGGGAGGCAACCAGTTGATGTGTAGCTCTCATGTCAAGGTTTCTTTCTTTCTTTCTCTTTCTCTCTCTCTCTCTTTTTCCCCCACCTCCCTCCCAACTCTATCTGAAGATAAACAGAAAAATATCCATGGGTGAAGATTTTTTAAAAATCATTAAAAAAAAAAAAGAATATGAAATACTGATGTAACTGACTATATACCATACTATATTTAAAAATGTTTCTTTCATTTAGATAATGACTGATTCTTTTAAAATCCACATTTACAGACAAAAAAGGCAAATTAACAGATAGTCACTTAAAGACAGTTTACCTCTGCAACTTTGAGAAACTCTGAGATTCTTGTCATTCTGGTTAGAAACTTCTTATAGATGTCGAGACCTTCTTTGCACTGATTCTTTTTCATATCAAAATATTTTTCTGCCAAAAGTAGATGTAAAAATATTTTTACTCACATCAAAATATAACACTCAAAAAGAAAAAAAATAGCTCCAAAGAGATCATCTAGGTGTCAAAAACACACTCATCCTACAGAAAAAAAAAGTGTTAAATAAGCTAAGATATTTAAAGTGAATTAAAATAGAGATGCTATTATATTAAAACAGAGAAGTTACTTGATTTTACTCATATTATCAGTTTGTTCTACAATATTTCTTCCCTCATAACGAGGGAAGAAATATTGTAGAACAAACTGACAATACATATCACCCTTCACTCCATTTAAAATAGTACTAACTTCTATTTCCAAATATTCTAATGATATATTAACAAATATGACTACTTCATCATATCCAAATATCTCTTGGAAAGTTCATTTAAACTTAATATAGAAACATCAATAAAGAGCTTAATTTATAATAATTATTAAATGGAAGACTGTCCCTTCCAAAGTTTTGAAGAAAACACTCCATTCTTCACTTGTGAAAAAATAATCCCAATTTTCCTATTTCCATGGATTAAAGCATCCCTGAGTAAGTTCATGTTACCCCAGCCTATGAAAAACAAATTTTTTAAAAAAATATTTTTTCTTTATTGATTTTAGAGAGAGAGGGGAAGGGAGAGGAAGAGAAAGACAGAAACATTGATGAGAGAAAACGATTGGCCGCCTCCTGCATGGCCCCCACTGGGGATCAGGCCCACAACCTGGGCATGTGCCCGGTCTGGGAATCAAACCAGCGACCTCCTGGTGCATGGGTCGACACTTAACCACTGAGCCACACCGGACTAAAAAACAAATTTAAATAAATTATAAAAAAATAAAATAAAAAGGAGTGGAGGAAGAACAAGCATATTGGAGTGAACACATGTGATATATGATATTTGTACTTTGGCACTATTTGAAGACCATCACTTGTGTACTCCATCCAAATCACACTGTGGGGGGAAAAAACAACAACAAAGAGCATTTCTTGGCTAAATGAACTGCATTTCATATACAGTTCACTCCTGAACAACACTGGGGTTAGAAGCACCAATTCCCATGCAGTTGAAAAGCTGCATATAAATTCTGACTCCCCCAAAACTTAACTACTAATAGCCTACTATTTGAAAGCCTTAAGATAACAATTAATACATATACGTATTACATACTGTATTGTTAAAATAAAATAAGCCAGAGAAAAGAAAATGTTAAGAAAAATATATTTACTGTTTGTTGAAAAAAATAACACATATAAGTGGACCTGTGCTGTTTAAGATCGATCATATACCAAATACACAATAAATCACCACACAGTCCTAAAATGCCTCAAAACACCTCATTTATTAAAATAAATATTTAACGCATTTATAATAATTAATCAAACTAAGTTTAGAAAAAAATCAAATTTACCGTTAAAGTTCATTATGTAGTAAATTATGAGGAATTAAGATTTTTCCTGGACAGAAAAATTCCAACTTAATTTTTAAGGAGTTTTTGTATTTCTAAAAATTATAAAACTGATAGAAGAAAACACAGATATATCTAAAAAATACAAAGTTCATTCAGCTAAACATTGTAGTTGTAAAAGTATTTAATCAATTGGAATGTGTAACAGGTATAAAAATTTTTTCTGCAAATAAATTGTTACAATAAATGAATATATCTCAATAAATTTTTAGGCAACCTTAGGTAATAAATAAGACAATATTATTTACCTATATGACACAAGATAAGAAATAAAATGTCATTAAACTACAGCAATATTTACCCAATAGGTTAATAATTCCTTCATTGTACGCTGCAAACAGTCTAATGGCATCTTTGAACAAGAGCATGAAGGCAGCATTTATTACCCCATTTGTAAGTTCATTACTATTAACCTGGGGAAAAAAATAGAAAAAAAAAATTAGCTAATCTTTATGTTTTAGATAAGACTTCTTTCAAATTAAAATACAGTGAATTCAAATATTTAGGTGTATTAAAGAAAAAGACATGACTTCTTGTCATCAGACTTATAGCCAAAGAATGCAAATATCTTAATCAAAGAGTTCAGATTTATGTAAAACCCACAAGCAAACTAACATTCTACAACATTAAATTTAATTTTGAAATAAGTAGCTGAAAACAAAAGTACCTTTTAACTCTTGGAATTCCCAGGCTATATATCAAAAAATATATTTCAACATTAAATACTTCTAATTGCAAAATAAAGCCATTTCTAGGTAGATATTCACCTTGAGTTATGAAAGAGTTACTGAATATTTTTAAATCAAAAAGTATTTATTATATGGCTACTATAATCACCAAGTCACTGAGCTTAGCTAGGTATAAGATACTTTTTAAAATATATATACCTTTTCTTAGTATTACAAACAAAATGATCTTCAAAATGGTTATGATAATATTTTTGCCTCATTTGGTTACTGGGAGAATTAAATGACAGTATACTGAGTGTCAAGAGTACAGTACCTTACACATAAATGATCAATATTAGTATTATGAATTATGCTGTAACAAAAAAACAGCACTTATTTATCTATCTACTCCGAATAACTTTATTTTTATCTCAAGGAATTAATGAAAAGGATAAGCCAAATTAACTAAGGTTTTTTTAGATAACAAGGGTATCTAGTATATGAAAATTAATTTGTTAGGTATACAAAAGCATAAGCACAAAGTTAAATAGTAACCAACAAATTGGCATTTACAGAATATCTAACAAGGCTGAGTTCTATTATAGAGAGATAATATTATAATAATGCAAATGACAGACACTTCACAAAATAAAAAATACATATGACTAATATGTGAAAGAAGCTCAATTTACTTATCAGATAAATTAAGATATAATAATAAAATTAAATTACTGAAATATCCTTTCTTGAGCACCAGACCAGCAAGTATCAAAATAATCAAAACCAAGGTATTATTCAGTACGAATACAAATAAAGGAAAATAGGCACCTGTTGACAAGTGACTGGCTCAACCCTTTTGGAGTATAAATTGGCAGTATTCTAAAAATTTAAATGTTTATGTCCTTTGAACCACCAAATTCTTATTGTAGGCATTAACCCTACAGAAATAGGTTTATAAATGTGTAGATACACACATTATCTAACACACACAATTTGGTGCCCCCTCTCTTCTCTAGGTTTTTTTTTTTTTCCTGGTTTATTTTCTGGATTAAAAACAAACATATAAGCAAACAAACACAGAAAAACTACTATCAATAGGTATATCAAGTAAATTGTTACATACAATGAAGTACAACAGACATGAAAAGAATACAATATAGACACTGAAGAGAGTAATTTTATAAAGTGAAAACAAATTTCATGGTTGGACCCTCTTCTCTATTAAAACCAAAATAGCATTCAGTAGTTAGTTAATCTCCTATGTGTTCTACACTAGGGGTCAGAAAACTTTTTTTGTAAAGGACCTGATTGTATTTTAGACTCTGTGGTCTATATGGTCTCTGTCACAACTATTCAATTCTGTTATTACATCACAATAACCGCCACAGATAATATGTAAACCAATGAGCCTGGCCGTGTTACAATAACATTACTGCAAACACTGAATTTAAATTGAAATGAATTGTTACCTGTCAAAATATTTTCAACTACTTAAATATGTAAAAATCATTCTTAGCTCATAAGCTATACAAAAACAGGCAGCAAGTCATAGTCTGACTTGCTATGTTCTAGTCTATGAAGCACAGGATTCATTTAATGAATATTTACTGAAGAGTATCTATGTGCCAAACACAGGACAATGGAGAAACAGCAGAGAAAAAGCAGACCAGGTGCCTGTCCTCCAGCAGCTTAAAGAGTATCAACAGCACAAGTTAAAGGAAAAATCAATTTCAGCATGAAATTATCAGTTCCATTCACTAATGTGCACTTATAAGCTCTAAAATAAAATGTCTTAAAATAGATGACCCCCCCCAAAAAAAAGACTTAAAAATATTAGTATTTAACATATTACAAATATAAAGCTGGCAACTTGATTTAAGTGATGGTAATTAAAACAAAATTTCTAGGGAACACAATGCCCTTGGGCAACAGCTACAAAACAGGCTGTTATAAGCATATTTGAACTTCTTATTTCTTAATAATCGTCATGCTTTGAGTCCTACCAAGCAGACAAAAGTAAAATACTAAGTTGGCTATTACTAAAGAAAACAGCCATACATTTTTAAAAATCTAAACCATTACCAAAAGAAGGCAGATTTTTCAGATCAACCCCTTCACCTCTCCATCACTTACCTTCTTTCTTTCTTTTTTTTTGGTTAATTCTCACCCAAGGAAAATTTTCCATTGATTTTTACAGAGTGGAAAGAAGGGAGGGAGAGGGAAGGAGAGACACATGGATTGGTTGCCTCCTGCACCTGCCCCACCAGGGCTAAGGATCAAACCTGCCACCCAAGTATGTGTCCTTGACTGGGAATCGAACTTGCAACCCATTGGTGCACAGACTGACACTCTAACCTCTGAGCCACACCAGCCAGGGCTCCATCACTTTCTTTAGTTTATATAGTGAGCAGGTCATATCCATGGGTTCCATATCTGAGGATTCAACCAACCGTGGATAGAAAATATTCAAGGGGGAAAAAGTTACATTGTTGCTGACATATACTAGTAGTTAGGCCTACAATGGTTGTATCTGTAAACATGTACTGACCTATTTTCTTGTCACTATTCCCTAAACAATAGAGTACAACTATTTACAGAGCATTTACAGCGTTTTAGGTATTATAAGTCATCTAGAGATGACTTAAATAAAGTATATGGGAGGGCCCTGGCTGGTTTGGCTCAGTGATTAGAGCGTCGGCCTGTGGTCCAGAAAGACCCAGGTTCGGTTCCCGCTAAGGGCACTACCTTGGTTGCAGTTGGTCCCCGGCCCTGGTTGGGTTGTGCAGGAGGCAACCACTTGATGTGTCCCTTTCACGTCAATGTTTCTCTCTCGCTCTTTCTCTTCCTCCCTCTCCCTCCCACTCTATCTGAACAAAAAATAAAAAATGTCCTCGAGTTAGGAATAAATAAATAAATAAATAAATAAAGTATATGGGAGGATGTGCATAGGTTATATGCAAATATTAAGCCATTTTATATAAGGGACTTGAGCATCTGCATACCCTATCATTCTAGAGCTAGAGAAGCACACCCAAGAAATCAGAGTAAATCTAAAACAATTATAAAAATGGAAAGTAATCTGATTTGGGCCTACATTTATAGAAAACACTTAGCCCAAAAGAATAGTGTGAGAAGTAGAGTCTATGAAAACATTAAAATAAAAATTCTGACCAATTATAGGGATAATATTTTTTAAATCTTAAATTATAAAAGATTTGCACAATCAACTTACATTAAAATCAAGGAGGGCATCCATTTGATTTTGAATAATAGGTACTGTTTTTAGGAGTTTTTCTGTGTTCATTGTCCTCATAACTCCATCAGCCCTGTTTTAAAAAAACAATTATATTTGTTATTAAATCTACATTTCAAACTCTCATCTGGTTCTCTATTTAAACAGACAAGTTGCTATGAAATGTCACATATTTTTAAGTCATTATTGAACCTGAAATCTCAAGCATAAATCATACAGAAAAAAACAACAACAGGAAATATTTACATCTATCAAGGTGCTCATTTAAAACTAAAAAAAGATATAAAACAAGAGAAATAAAAATCAAAGTTTACATTATACAGCCAGGTTTATAATGCACTTTTCACGTGAGACATGCATCTGATTCTCACACCACTCATGTGTGGAAAGGGCTGTTTTACTATTTTTTTTTTAACTTACAAATAAAATAATTGCCTCAAATGACTAGACAGTTAGAACCTGATGGAGCCAACAGTTAAACTCAGATCTTGGTAAGCACTGCTTTATTTGAGGTATTTTATTCATTACTCACAAACAGAAATTGCTTGTTATATAGAAAATTATAACTAAAATTACTTTATTATAAAATAAAAGACAATTTTACCAAGTCATTCTAATTTGACCATTAAAAATAAGTGATTAAGAGGAATGTTTTTAATAAAATATATTGTTAAATAAATCCAAAAAGATTCCTTTAGATATTTCTAAAGATAGAGAAATATTAGCAGTACCAAATAAACTAGAATTTTACAAAACTAGTAACAAAAACACTAGGTACTGTGGCTAAGGTACACAACTAACACTAAGTGCTTAATATATATCAGGCTCCACATTAAGGACTTGATGTTTTGTGAATTTCTCACAAAAATCCTGTCCCATTTTATAGGTGATGAAATTTTAGGTTGTGAGGTTATATGACTGTCTACGGTCAGAGAACTAATTAATCAGTGGTAGGATCATTATATAAACCCCACCACATTAGACTTCAAAACCATGCTTTTTGTAACCTTTTGACAGAATAACAAGGCACTTTCAAAAAGTGTACAAGCTTTCCCTAATTTACAAATAAATCATATTTATAACCAGCTGCTCCACCCTGAGTTACCTACTTCAATCACAAACCCAGGAGCCAGAAAAGCAACAGTAATGCTTTGTGCCACACAACAGAATTTAAAGAACAAACTCTGGACTGCCTTAGGTAGGCAGCTACTGTCCAACTTTAGCTTCAGTCCAACAACTCTCTCCAATAAGTCAAGTTAACCTCTCAAATACTAAACTACATTGATCAGTATTAGCTGCTGGTGTTTGGGATAAGGTCACCATACCCTCATTGCAACCCCTTCTTTATTCTTATCCACATTTCACACACTCATTTTATCAGTAGTCATTTAGTCCCCAATACTCATAGCAGCACTATACCCAATTGCCAAAAAGTAGAAACCACTCAGCTGATGAATAAATAAAATGTAGTGTAGTCCATACAATAAAATGTTATTTAGCCATAAAAAGAAACTGATCCATGCTACAATGTGAATACATATGCTAAGTGAAAAAAAAAGCCACACACAAAAGGCCACATAATGTATGATTCCACTTATATGAAATGTCCAGACTAGGCAAATCCACAGAAACAAAAAGTAGATTTGTGGTTGCTAGGGCTTGGAGGAAGAGGAAAATAAGAAGTGATTACTAATGAGTTTGGGGTTTCTTTCTGAAGCAATGAAATGTTTGGGGGTCAAGATGGCAGAGTAGGTAACCACAGTACTGGCATCATCCCACAACCACATCAAAATTACAACAGGATACAGAGAAGCCATGTCAGGACTGGTAGGAAGGGTGGTGACACGGAATGGGTTGGTCCCACCCACGTGAGGCTGTTAAAAATTGGGAGGGATATCTCAGCTGTGGAAATCTCCCAGGAGCAAGGAGGCCCAGCCCTCCTGCCCCCAGGCTCCCTAACCCAGGGTTCCAGTCCCTATAACTTCTTGCTGTGAAAACCAGAGGGAATTGCAGCTCAATGAGATGGAGAACTTCTAGAGTCCCAGGTGTTCCTTTTAAAGAGGCCCACACTCAAACTTACTTGGACTCACTTACTCTGAGTTCCAGCACTGGGGCAGCAGCTCAAAAGATGTTGGGGACATATACAGAGGAGAAAGTGAGCTGTGTGGCTTTGGGGAGAAGGCTGGAGGGGCAGCTGAATTCCCAGAGAAGTGCTTGCAGAGGCCATTGTTCCTTTGCTGAGCCCACCCCCTGCAGGCACAAGTGGGTAACATATCTGAGTCTCCATCAACCTGACTAACCCTGTTCTCTCTGCTCTGGTGATTCCCCGAGAAACCACTCCACTCAACTCTCGGGCCCACCAAAGCCACTTCCAGTGGCTTTTCCAAACGGCCTGTCTTTTGGCTCATGGTGCAGACTTTTCTAAATTCTCTCAAAGGTTCACAAACTCCAAGCAAGCAGTGTCTGGCCTCAGTATGACCAGAGGTCCAGCACTAGCAGCAGCTGGACTCGGTTCAGAGCTTGGCCTCTCTCAGGAACCTCCAAGCCTAGCAACAGCCATCTGAAGATCACTTTGTAGCTCCTGCCAGGTTGCCCTGGGCAGCGCACAGGAGTGGCTAACCTTGGTCTGCAATCCTGGGAGGACCCAGAGTCAGCACACCCAGCGGCCAGCTTCAGACCACACTGAAGCACCACCCAAATACCTCCACAAGTGATACACTCAAGAGGAAGACTCAGTGGGCACCAAAGCCCCGCTGAAGGAAGTTCTGCTCCATAGAGTCAGACTCTACACAGCAGCTCCTCCACTGTAGCCCTGGCCAGTCCTCCTAGCCAATTGGCCGGGATGGGGGGGCAAGGGTCAAACCCACCCAATGAGGTGTCAACAGCAATTAAGGCTCAACTCCAATAGGAAGGTGCACACAGCCCACAGAAGAGCACAACTGAAGTGCTCGGCTCTGATGGCCGGGGAGGCTGCTGCCCCAGTGATGGAACTCAGAGTAAGTGAGTCCAAGTAAGTTTGTGTGTGGGCCCTTTAAGAGGAACACCTGGGCCCTGGCCAGTTTGGCTCAGTGGTTAGAGTGTCGGCCTGCGGTCCAGAGAGACCCGGTTCGGTTCCCACTAAGGGCATGTACCTCAGTTGCAGTTTGTCCCCGGCCCTGGTTGGTCGTGTGGATGGCAGCCACTCGATGTGTCCCTTTCATGTCAACGTTTCTCTCTCTCTCTCTCTTCTTCTCTCCCCCTCCCACTCTATCTGAACAAAAAATGGAAAAATGTCCTCGGGTGAGGATTAAAAAAAAAAAAATAAGAGAAACACCTGGGACTCTAGAAGTTCTCCATCTCACTGAGCTGTAGGTATCCTGTGGGGCCCAGGACCACCCTACCAAGACTGGGAGACATAGCAGATCTACCCGATACACAGAAACAAACACAGAGAGGAAACCAAGAGACAAAGAAACATGTCCCAAACAGAACACCAAAAGTCCTGGGCCAGTGTGGTTTAGTTGGTTGGAGCAACATCCTGTACACTGAAAGGTGGCAGATTCAGTTCCCGTTTAGAACACATACCCAGCTTGCAGGCTTGAACCCCAGTCCAGGCATGCAGGAGGCAACTGATTAATGTTTCTCTCTCTTTCTCCCTCTCTCTCTAAAGTCAATTTTTTTATAAAAAAGAGCAACAACAGAAAGAACAGGAGAAATCTCCAGAAAAAGAAGAACAAAATTAAATGGAGGCAAGCAAACTACCATATACAGAGTTCAAAACAATGATTATTAGGATGCTCAAAGAACTTAGTAAGACGACATAAGAACCATAAAAAAGAACCAGTCAGAAATGAAAAATACAACAGAAGGAATCAACACTGCACTAGTTGAAGCATAGAACTGCATCAATGATTTGGAAGACAACGTAGCAGAAAACACCCAATCAGAGCAGCAAAAAGAAAAAATAATTTTAAAAAAATGAGGATTGTTTAAGGTACCTCTGGGACAATATCAAGTATAATAACAGTCGCATCACAGAGGTAGCAGAAAGAGAAGAGAAAGAGCAAGGGACTGAGAATCTATTTGAAGAAATAATGACTGAAAATTTCCCTAACTTGGTAAAGGAAAAAGACACACGAGTCCAGGAAGCTCAGAGAGTCCTAAACAAGATGAACCCGAAGAGGCCCACACCAAGACACATACTTAAAATGCAAAAGGTTAAAGACAAGGAGAGAATCATAAAAGCAGCATGATACTTTCAATAATAAAGATATATTAAAAAAAAAAAGTCAGCAAGAGAAAAGCAGGTAGTTCTACAAGGGAGCTCCCGTAAGACTGTCAGTTGATTTTGCAACATAAAGTTTGCAGGACAGAAGGGATTGGCAAGAAATATACAACGCGATGAAAACCAAGAGCCTACAACCAAGATTACTCTTATCCAGCATGGATATCATTTACAGTCAAAGGTCAGATAAAGAGCTTCCCAAACAAGAAAGAGCTAAAGGAATTCACCATCAAACCAGTAATACAAGAATGTTAAAGGGACTTCTTTAAAAGAAGAAAATATGAATAATAAAGTGGCGATAATTACATATCTATCAATAATTACTTTAAATGCAAATAGATTAAGTGTTCTAATCAAAAGATATATGGTGGCTGAATGAAAACAAGACCCTTATATATCCTGTGCACAAGAGACTCACTTCAGATTGAAAGACATACAGACTGAAAGTAAAGGGATGAAAAAAAGATATTTCATAAAAATGGAAACAAACAAACCAAAAAGCTGGTGTAGCGATACTTATAAACGACAAAATAGACTTTAAAACAAAGGCTATAACAAGAGACAAAGAAGGACTCAGGAATTTCACTTCTGGGTATTTTTCTGAGGAAACTCAAATCACTAAATCAAAAAGACATATGTCCATTGCAACATTATTTATAGTAGTCAAGATATAGAAGCAACCCAAGTGTCCATCAATGAGTGAATGGATAAAGAACTGGTGTGTATGTGTGTGTGTGTGTGTAAAATAAAATGACTCAGTCAAAAAAAATAAAATAAAATCTTGTCATCTAAAACAACATGGATATACCTAGTACTGTGCTGAGTAAAATAAGTCAGAGAAAGACAAATGCCAGATGATTTCACTTATATGTAAAATCTTTTTTTTTTTTTAAATCCTCACCCGAGGACATTTTTGAATTTATCTTCAGATAGAGTAGAGGGAGAGAAAGTGTGTGAAGGAGAGAGAGAAACATCAATCTGAGAGAAACACATCAACTGACTGCCACCTACACGACCCCCAACTGGGGCCAGGGACAAACTGCAACCGAGGTACATGCCCTTAGCAGGAACCGAACCTGGGCCTCTCTGGTCCGCGGGTAGACGCTCTAACTGCTGAGCCAAAATGGCCAGGGTTTATATGTAAAATCTTAAAACCAAAATAATGAATAAGCAGAATCAAAACAGACTCATAGATACAAAGAACATTTTAATGATTGTTGAATGAAAAGAGTGTTGGGGGATGGGTGAAAATGATGAAAGGATTTAGAAGTACAAATTGGTAGCTACAGAATAGTCATGGTGATATAAAGTATAGCATAAGGAACATAATCGATAATATTGTAATAACTATGTCTGTGTGTACTACTTTATCAGGGTGATCACTTTGTAAGTTATATAAATGGCTAATCACCCAAGACTAATGTAATACTATATGTCAACTGCACTTGAAAAATAAAAATTATTATAAAAAATGCTGTTTTGAGATTTGATAGTAGTGATGTTGCACAACTTTGTAAATATACTAAAAACCACTCGACTGTAAACTTTAAAAGGGTAAATTTTTTGTGCAAACTCGATCTCAATAAAGTTGTTATAAAATTTTAAAATCCTAGTGCAAAAAGTATCTGATGTACATCTTCAAGGAAAATTGAAGTTCTTTTTAAACTGGACTGAAATTCCATAATTCATAATCGATTAAATTTTATGGTTTACATTTTTAAATATTCAAATCCATTAAAGGTCAAGAAAAAGAAATAAATCTTAACTCACCCTCTTTTTACTTTCGTGAAATCAAATGCAACTTGTCTGTAAGAAACTGCTTTTTCATTTAGATATCTACTATACCGCCTAATAAATGTGGACATGTCATATCCTGTAAAAGAAAAGAAAAAAGAAAAAGTTTTCATAAATGATTAAAATGCAAATTTTCTTAGAAAAACAACTCGTTTCATCCAATGACCATGTCCTGATGTTCCAACTCAGTTTTGTGATGTACATTTAATGGCTAATGAAAATTAGAATCTCTAATTTAAAATCTCTCAGATTTCACATTTTTAAGTTAGGTATGTCAGATGTGACTTTGAAAAACCTTCCCCCTTAGAATTTCACTAAAAAAATAATTCTGCTCTGCTTCTCATCATCATTCCTATCTTTTATTAGGAGTTAGAAAAACACGTTCTCTTACACTTCTTAATAACCTCATAACTCAAATTTAACATCCTATGGAACCACAACTCCATTCCTCAAATCATTAAAGCAAGTGCATAATTTTCATACTTAAGAAATTATTAGTTGTATATTATTTAGAACAACCATAACCATGTACGGCAACCGTATTAACAAGCACAGAAGAGCCCGGCCATTGTGGCGCAGTGGATTGCACAATGACCCATGGACTGAGGGGTCCCAGTTTGATTCCTGGTCAGGGCACATACTACTCGGTTTTCGGGCTTGATCTCCAGTAGGGGGCGTGCAGGAGATAGCCACTCAGTGTTACATCCATGTTTCTCTCTCTCTCTCCTTCCTCCTGCTCTAAAAAACTCAATAAAAAGATGATGGGTGTTTTTTTTTAAAAAAAGCACAGAAGATAACTGTATAGTATGATGAAAAAATGTCAATATGTAAGTTTAAGGCATAACAAAGAAACAATTGTATGTTTTCAATAAAACTTTCTAAATGAATACCTAAATTATTCTAAGGTTTTGTTTCATTACAACCATGAGATCTGAAAACTTCAGCAACAGTAAATCTAATCAATATTATAAAAGAAAAAAAATCTTGTATTTTTATTATTGCTGACGCTGACTCAAGGAAGTCTATACATTTTTGTTCCTCATTGAAAAGCAGGTCCGTTTTATTTTGGCTCATCTTCATCTAACAAATTTAACTTTACTTATTATCTCTGCTACTTCAAAAAGACCATTCAGCCCTGGCCAGTTTGGCTCAGCGGTTAGAGCATCGGCCTGCGGTCCGGAGAGACCCGGGTTCGGTTCCCGCTAAGGGCACGTACTTCGGTTGCAGTTTGTCCCCGGCCCTGGTTGGTCGTGCGGGTGGCAGCCACTCGATGTGTCCCTTCACGTCGATGTTTCTCTCTCTCTCTCCCTTCCTCTCTCTCCCTCCCACTCTACCTGAACAAAAAATGGAGACATGTCCTCAGGTGAGGATAAAAAAAAAAAAAAAATACAAAAAGACCATTCAAAACAACCAAAAAAGAAAATGTAAAGTGACTGGATTTAACATAGTCACCAGTGCATGTATACAGCAAATATTTCAATGCCTACTAAGTGCAACTGAAGAAAAACTAGTGAACAAAATAAGAAAGAAAAAATATCTGCTCTGATAATTCCTCATAGACACTAGTATATTTGATAAGGTATTACACATTCACATTCCTCATCTCTTTAGTTCACACTATTCCCTCTAATAGACTCTATCCCTCTACTGGGGGAAATACCTCTCATCCTTCAAAGCTCAATCTCTGAAACTTTTCCTGAATATTTTGTGCTCCCACATTATTTCTACTCCAAGTACAGCTCATAGCTATTAGATGTGCACAGTATCTAACTCACTAGACAAGAAGCTTATATTTACATAAATAAATGTTAACACCCAGTATACATTTAGTAAAATATATGACTCCACCCAACAAAATACATCAACAATCAAAATTATTTTTCAAAACCACCACTGAATTAAATGTTTTTAATTACTGTTCGTCTTATTTGTATAATCTCTTTAGAATACAAACTTTAAATAAAAGGCCTAACAACTGTTCTCTACGTAAAAGGAATGCCAGTCTTAAAATCTTAACTCTTAGTTGAATGAAACTGAATAAGGGGAGTAGCAGAAATAAAAAGATGAACCAGCAGTTTCTTTCATGTCCCCCCAAACAGAGCAGTTCCAGTTTTATCTATGGTATAAATCTTAAATAGCTTCTATTTAAGATTTTATGTGAAAAAGAGATTTCATTGCTTAATTTTTTTCTTTAACTACTTAGAGTACTATATATTTCAGTAAAGTAAAATCAATCCTGTAACACTTGTTCTTATGTATAGATTACAGATCTTCCAAAATCTGTATAAGATAGGGTATTCAATTCATTCCAATTAATACTTCCATCTGCCAAAAATAAACAAGTACCGAACTGGACAGTCTCTAACTCAAACACAGCTAGTCACTAAATTCTATTGATTGTATATGCACAAGAGCCACAATTTAGGTTCTCATTAACTCTCCACAGAATGACCGAAATGATGACCAGAACAGTCTTGATGTCTTCAAGACTTCATTCACTCTAATCCAACCTGCACTGAGCTATGATGCTTTCTTTATTACCCACATTTCCTCACCCCTCCTCCCTCAACTCAAAAAACTTCTCTGATTTCTCATTGCATTACAAAATCCCAACTCTATCAAATTCTTCTGTGCCTGATTTTGGGTTCCAAACAGCTTCTTGATGGCTATCTGCCACTACATAGTCTCCAATACACATCATTCATACATTCTGTTCACATTAATCATTTACACTATAAATCTCAAATACCCCATGTTCATTCACATCCATGTGTATCTGTGTACGTTACTTAAGCCAACTCATGTCCCTAACCATCTTTCAAAACCCAGCACAAATCTCACCTTCTCTAAAGACATTTCCCAGATAGAGCCTTACTGTTTGATATTCCCAAGTCACTTGGTATATCTTTTATGAGTTTCTTCCTAGAGTTGACATTCTATAATGCTAACGAACGTTAGCATTCTGGAACTAAGTACAACAGATCCCATTAAGACAGAATGCGCATGGAATGCTACAACACTAGATTACAGCAATTTCAAGTTACTAAAAGTAAAATAAGATAAAATAACAGGTGTATCAATGAGCAATTCATCTGAATAAAACACTGCTTACCTTTGCTACTAAATGTATAATATCCCCAACTACATTTTTTGCACTAAAGCATAAAATAATAACACTAACAATGAAAGCAGATACTTACACAAGATACTTCTTGTGTGCCAGAAATTGTTAAGCACTTTACATTTATTAACTAGGTTAAGTCTCATGACAATCTTATAGGGCAGGTGCTATCATTATTCCTGATTTTACAGATGCACAGAGGTGAAGTATCTTGATCAAGTTCATGTAGCTAGTAAGTGGTAGAGATGGGATTCAAACCCAGGTAGTCCAGTTCCAGAATCCATGCTCTAAATGACTACCCTATACTGTTTCTCAAAGAGCTGTAGGCATCAAGTAGTCAAGTCCATCCTAATCTTCACATTAAAATACAGTTTTTTCTTCCCTACAACTACTAAAATGAGGTTCCTCTACAGCACATGTTCCAAAAGACAGAGTTCAACTCTGCAGTAATCATCACATGGAGTCACTCTTGATATCCTATAAGTAAATTGTCTTTACCTTGCAATCCACTTTTATCCAAAAAATTGCTTAAGTTAAACAACGTGTTTCTTGAAGCCAAATACTGAATAAAACGCTGAAAAAACAAAAACAAATAATTACGTCAAATTAAGGTACTGCCATTAACAAACTCTAATTTGAGAAAAGTGGTTAATACATTTCATTAAGTTTATCTAGTTTAAATTTCTCATCCTCAGTCTGCCTATTAAGTAGCTACCAAACCTAAAAACACATATTTTTCATCAATACACAAGAATTTATTAAGGCCTAATGCCCACAGCAATTTAAGTCAAAATAAAAAGAAATAAGCACATTTAAACTGATATCAGTAATTTTGCCCTTTTTTGCAGCATAGATGGACTACAACTAATCATATTCAGGTGGCATTTAACTTTTTAAAAAAGCAAAAATACTTACAATCATACAAGAGAACAATATTACAGACATCCTCTTACCCACTGTCCAGATTAAACACATTACAATATTCACTTTTGAGCTTCTTTTAGAATCAAAACAGCCCTCGCCGTTTTTGCTCAGTGGTTAGAGCATCGACCCGCAGACCAATGAGTCTCGGGTTTGATTCCAGTCTAGGGCACATACCTTGGTTGCGGTTCGTCCCCAGCCCTGGTCGGGGTCATGCAGGAGGCAACCAGTCAATGTGTCCCTCTCACATTGATGTTTCTCTCTCTCCCTTTCTTTCCCTCTCACTCTATCTGAAGATAAATAGAAAAATATCCTCAAGCCCTGGCCGGTTTGGCTCAACGGTTAGAGCGTCGGCCTGTGGTCCGGAGAGACCCGGGTTTGGTTCCCGCTAAGGGCACGTACTTCGGTTGCAGTTTGTCCCCAGCCCTGGTTGGTCGTGCGGGTGGCAGCCACTAGATGTGTCCCTTTCACGTCGATCTCTCTCTCTCTCTCTCTCTCCCTCTCTCTCCCTCCCACTCTATCTGTACAAAAGATGGAAAAATGTCCTTGGGTGAGGATAAAAAAAAAAAAGAAAAGAAAAAAGAAAAATATCCTCAGGTGAGGATTAAAAAAAAAAAAAAAAAAAACACCTTTAATCCCGTTCTTTCTCTCCCCCTCTTTAGAGTCAATCACTTGTCTGAGTAGGTATATATCATTCCCACATTTCTGTAATTTTACTACATATATAAGTATCTCTAAACTGTATATAATTTTATTTCTATTTTAAATTTACAGAAATATCATATTGTTCTTCTTTTCTAATGTGCTTTATAACAACTTTTCCCAAGAATTATTCTTTTAAATGATGTTCTAGAATTATAATGAGCTACTATAATATTATGTATCATTCTTTTACGGATATTAAAGTTCTTGCCAATTTCACTTTTATTAACAATGTTTAATTGACATCTTTGTACTTGGTCTCTGTGTGCAAGCATACAAGAGTTTCTCATGATACATGCTTAGGGTGGAATTGCTGGGTCAGCATGTATGTAAAAGTTCATCTCAAAATGCCCTCCAAAATGCTTACCAAATAACATTATCTTAACTTCCAATTCCATACAACCTCAAAAAAAGAGAGCTAAAAAAATTCCTTTCGATTTCACTTCTCCTTAAGATTTCCTTTTTTTTAAGTATGCAGAGGGTTACCATCAATTAGGATATATATCATCACTCTCAATTCAAAGTTGGTGATCTGAAATCACTCTAAACAAACCCACCAGGATTTTGAAAAACAGCTTATAAATCAAAGACATATCTTTCATCACTTATCCTAAAACAACCTGTTCAAAATGGCAGTATTAGACTCTGATATTCATAAACTCTATTAATTCTTTGTTATGAGGGTCTGTCCTGTGCATTACAAGATGTTTAGAGGCAACCCTGCCCTCTACCCACTAGGTGCCAGTAACATTCCTTCCAGTTGTGACAAACTTCCTCTGGGTTGGGGGTGGGGGTGGGAGGAGTGGAAGAAGTCACTCTCCTCTTCTGCCCTATTTGACAACCACTGTTCCATGGTATTCCCAACACCACAGCAAAGATCCTATGCATACTCTCTCAGACTAGTAACAATTGCCAATGCAAAAACCTGAGGGTTGCATAAACTCGCACAAAAAATGAGCAGAGCACTGAATTTGTCCTAGCTGCTTAAGGGAAAGTACACAAGAGTTTATCTAAAAACTATAATGAAATACTATCTTTCTCTTCCTGTCAATCAATTGTAAGAAATGACAGTAAACTTTGTTTCTTTGCCTTTATCAAGCTTTGCTTCTAGTATTATCTTATTTACAGTCTCCTTATCTGGCAGCAGTTGGTTACATTTGTAGCTTTTTCTTTTTAAAGAATAAACTACAGTTGACCCTTCAACAATGCGGGGGTTGGGGTGCAAACCCCTAGAGCAGTCAAAAATCCATTATAACTTTTGACTCCCCCAAAACTTAACTACTACTGGCCTACTGTTGCCTTACCAATAACATAAATAATCGAACACATGTTTGCATGTTATAGGTATTACATACTGTATTCTTATAATAAAGTAAGCTAGAGAAAACAAAATGTTACTAAAAATCTTGAGAAAATACATTTACAGTATTTTTTGGAAAAAAAAAAATTCACATATAAGCAGACCCATGAAATATAAGCCCAGGTTGTTCAAGGGTTAACTATACTTTGTAAAAAGAAAGTGAAAAATACATATAAGCCTGATATTCCTTGGACTACATGATCATGATTTTAAGCAAACACATTACTGATAAAAGTAATTATCCTAAGTAGGGCACAGACTGACATCCCTCAGAAGAGGGGATGGGGGGTGGGGGGGTGGGAAGAGATAAACCACAGAACTTATATGCATGTATGCATGACCAATGGACATGGACAACTAAGCCGGGGACAGGGTGGAGGGGGGGTAGGGTGGGGGGTGCCAATGGGGTAAAAAGGTAAAATATCTGTAACAAAAAAAATAAATAAAAATTCATAAAAAAAAAAAAAAAGTAATTATCCTAGTTAAGATCAAAATGTTTCAAGTTACAATGGAATTAATATATCCAAGCATTTCTACTGACACTGTATACTGGTTATAATAAATTAGAAAACAACTGAGTAACATATGGCAGTATATGTCCTAAAAATGGTCAGGCCTATTGACTAAATAATCATGTTTCAGGTAACACTTCTGGAAATAACTCTTAAAACTTAAAAACTACAAATAAAATCATTCAATGTGGTGCTGTAAGAGTGCATAATAAGAAAACTAAATTTCCAGCAAGGGGAACAGTTAAGAAAATCATGGTGTATATGATCAACTATGTAATAACTAAAGATGATAAATACAAAGAACATAGAACAAGGAGATGCTTATGGTGCAATATATTTAAAAAGCTAAATATAATATTTTACCTACATATAACAATAATAATACTTTTAGGACAAAGACCAAAAATAAAAACAAAATAACACCAAAATGTGCAAACAGATCTGTTGCAAAGATAAAGTTGTAGGTAAATTCCTGTATTAATTCTTAACTTTAACGATGCTCTATTGGTATATGTCAAAGATGACAGAAGAGTTCCATGACTCACATGCTCAAAAGAATGAGGAAAGTGATGGATGTCAGAAAATCATTATGCTCAGAAGTCTAATGCCAAAAACTAAAGTCCTTCACCAACTCTATAGAAGCTATCTTCCAGCAACCAGGGGCCTGCATTCTTCTAAGGTACATACCAATGTAGACTTGTCTAGTTCCACTCAAATGTTCTTTTAACACAATTTTATAAGTATACTGGACTGAGGGAGTCATTTAAGGTAAGAACCAAAAATGAGCTGCTAGACTTGCATAGAAAAAAAGATGATTCTTTCCAAACATTAAACTGCAAAAGCTTGTGTATTTTATTTGTTCCCCTTTTGGGTAAAGGAGACTTCAGATACACATCACATCTCTGCTGAAAAAGGCATTCTTCAATCAGGCCTTCTAAGCAAAAGGCCATCACACCCCTAAATTAGGCACAGTGCTTCAACAGAAAACTATATGAGATCAAATTTCATTGGTCTATAATAAAAAAGCAACTGGATATAAACATGCAACCCATATACAAGTCCTGCAAAAACCAGTGCTGTTTACAGAACCCATCTGTAGGCATTAATCTTTGCTTCTTGATCCCATTATTGAAGCCCTCTGTGCTCTGACCCACTTTCTGCTTTCTGGCTTACAAGCCATCTTTCCCCAAATTATAATGTCTACAATTATATTTCTTCCTAGGCACCTTGCCCTTTCTACCTATATATTCATTTGCTCAAGCTTTCCTGAAGTTTCAGGGGCAGAAGCTAAATAATCAAGTCAACACATCAGCATGCTTGTTAGTCAATAATTTCAAAAACTGTGCTTACCTCATTTCCATACACCATCAAATGATGAGTTGTAATGAGAGATTTGAAGACCACCACCCAACTACTATTGGTAGTTCTTTCAAATAAACTGTCTGCCAACTGTGGGATGTTCACATTCATCTCATTTGTGCACTGAATTAAGTCTGAAATAAACAGAAAAGAGATTAATTTATTCTCTGGCATTAATTTAATTTATTGATAATGCCAGGTTTACATACTAACAGATGAAAGATCTAACAGTGTGGAACAATAGGTAGTTTGGAAAAGTTTTTAAAAACCTCTCTGAAGAAGAGCTGAGACCACTATAAACTACCTGAGAAGTAAACAGGGTCTTGATTAGGATCACATAAATGTCAATAATATCAGAAAGTAAATCAAACTCCCTCTGAGAGTAATTCACCCTCAAGCATTTTAACTTATCTCAAAGAGAATTGTTTCAAGGCCTTAAGGAACTTTCATAGTTCTTTTACTACTCATAAACCTTCAGAGTTACAATAGTAGTAGTATTCATCCCTACCTTTAAAAAAAAAAAATTATACAGGTGAAAGCATGAACAAGCTTAAGGTCAAACTACCTTTATTAATATCCTCCCTAGAATACTATGTTTGCAACTCACAAAAAGATAACAGATATGTGGTCTCTGAGAGAGTAGAATCTCAGTTTGTTTATATAAAATAATTCTCATTCTTTTCTCCCTTCCATTCTACTGAGCTATCTAAGATTATCAAGTGATAGCACCTAACACTAATAAAACTGAAAAATGGACTAAAATTTCTTATTGCAATAAATTTCCAAATAAGAAATGACCCAGGAATTCTATTCAATATTACTCTGAAACATTAAAATAAGTTCTAATTTTATATTTCAAACTAGAAAGCATTACTATACAAGTCTAAAATACAATTGTTTTAGCACTAAAACTGAAAAAAGGCTCTTTGAAGACTACAAGTTTCACCTCCAATCTGCTTAAGAATTTATTGGCAAACTGAAAAAGAGAAAATATAAAATACGATCCAATTTAGAAATAAAGAGGAAGACCAAGAAATTGTTTTACTTTTAAAGTGTGTATAAATATCTCAGTTGTAACTACCATAAAGGGGAAAAAATTTCAAGTTATTTATGACTCATTAGCAGTTTGTCCATAATGATTAAATCTTCAGTGCATAATGGTTAAGTATGAATTCGAGTAATCTCACTTGGCCTTGATTGCTAGCAAGAAACATAAATGTAACTATGACCAATTATCTGCTTATAATCTTTCAAAAATGTTTGTTCTGACAGGTCCAATTATTATACAAAGTAACATTTGATAAGCAAACCCATTTTAGATAAGCAGTTACCCCAGCTAACAATGCTTAAAGAACAAAGCACAATAGTCAAACAGAGTGCCCATGGAACAGAAGAATGACGCAAGCCTTTCACAATTCAGACTATTTGCAACAAAATTAAATAGCACATTCAACTTGTGTATGGTTCAGCTCCTGATAGTAAAAAGCAGAATTGATGTCTGCCTTCTCTGAATCCTCTTGAATAGTACTTTATACCTGTCCTATGGCATTGAAAATATACTGTTCTTGCCTTATTACCAAAGCTAAGCTTTCTTTGCTTCTCAAAATATAATCCACTACGGACAAGGCCTATCTATCTCTTGCTCATTGTGAATTCTTTAAAACTTCAAGCACAGTGATTAAGTTCTGAACCTAATTATAAGTTATATTCCTAGCCTTTTTCCTGTATTTATCTTTACATAATCTAATTTTCTATATCCTTCCAGAAAATGGCTTGATAAGCTATTCCGTTCTTAAATATAACAGTTAATTCCTCGTGATCACATCAACAGTCATTTTACTCCTCGGAATTTTATTTTCTTAGTTTTCAAAATTGAACCTGTCACAAAATTTCTTGTCACAATACTGCCTCAAATGCACCTCTACCTCTGTGTGTGTTTATATACACTCCCTAAAGCCAATCAGTAACCATGTTTCCTAAACCTCCAGCAATTCCACTTTCTCTTCTTCATCTCAGAGTTCCAAGCTTACTTATCTCTTAAATAGGGGATACCACTTTTTCTGGGAGCATTCAAAAATTGGGGAGATTATCATGCTCTGAGGGGTTTTTCTGGCATTTAATGTCAAGGACAAAAGAAACTGTCCTGTAATGTACAATTAGCACTAACCATGTAAAAACCTGGCCCACCCCAAAATGTCCTCACTGAGAAATGTTAGACTGACTGACCTCTTCACTTTTAAATGACACCTGATTTGGGGACTCACTCACTCAACCTCACCAAACATCCTCTAAACTGGCCACAGGATGATCTACAACACAACACTGACTGTCACTGCTTAATCTCAACCTCTTTCACTGCTTAAAGGCCGGCATACATTTCATCCTTGTCAATAGTCTCCTTGAATCTGTTTCTAACACAAACCCACTGTACAGTTTTCTGTGATGTACTTTGCTGCTTTACACCCAAATCTTTCTATTCTTGCTCATTCTTCAAAATTAATGTAGCCTTCCCCTCTGTGAAGTCTTCCCCCACACAGTCGTTAAAGCTGGCACAAAGTTCTACACTACAGAATTCCTCTACGCTACAATTATTTTTACTTCCAAATCATTCTCTTCTACTAGACTGAGAAAACTGAAAAGGAGCCTGCAAACATTTTTGTTAGCAAGTTCCATACTATTCATCACAGAGCTAAGTAAATTGCTACATTGGTCAGAACCTGATCCTAAATGAAGCCAACGGTATAGACTTCAGTTTCAACTACAGTATTCTGTATATCAGAATACACATAATCTATGTTATATTTCCTTTGTGATCAGCTCTACCTTTTGCCTGTTACACTACCATCTCAGTAAGCCAAGTACTCTTACCTCAGGTGCCCAGCATTTGCTGTTCCTTCTGCTTCAATACTCTTCTCCCAGATATCTATTAGCCCCCTTGCTTTTATTCCTATAGATCTTTGCTCAAATGTCACCTTATCAGATGAACATCTCTTAACATTTACAAAAGAGTAAAAAAGCCTTAGGGCCCCTCCATTACCTTCAAACCCTCACTAACTCTGCTTTATTTCTCTCCAAAGCACTTATCATCACCTAAACCATCCTAATTTTTTCAAGTCTTTCTTTCCCAATTAAAATATAAATTCCATGTGGGCAGGGACCTGTCTTCTTCTCTGCTATATCAGAGAATAAATACTTTTTGAATAAATATATTCATTTTTGTATGCATATAGACATTCCTAACATGATTTTTTTTTTAAAGCATCCAAGTGTTCATTTTTACATAGACTAAACCAACAATTAAAACCATCTACATAAACTGTTCTTCCCAAAAGGTTAAAAAACAAAGCTGAGCCCTAGCTGGTGTAGCTAAGTGGTTAGAGCATTGGCCTGTGCCTCAGAGTCATGGGTTTGATTCCCGGTCAAGGGCACATACCTGGGTTGAGGTTCCAGCCCCAGCCCCAGTTGGCCAAGCTCATGTGGGAGGCAACCAGTTGATGTTTCTCTCTCTCTCACCCCCATCTTCTCCTATCCCCCCCTTCCACTCTCTCTAAAAGATCAATGGAAAAACATCCTGATGATGATGATTAACCAAAACAAAAACAAAGCTGAATCCATTACATGTAAAAAATTTCAAATTTCAAGTTAAAGAAGATCTAACAAATAAAGATTTTATTGTAATGCTTATGAAAACAATGTTTTAGAAACGGTCACATAAAAATTAAATAACTTCAGAAGCTAAAATATAATGCTTCACATATATAACAGGGAAAATGAAAATAAGTTCATGCTGAGATTATGAATCCAGAGTAGATCAAATGCAAATCCAAAGTCATACAAATATTACTGAGAAAAAAAAAAAATACCTGAATAGTTAAACAAACTCTGCAGAAAGTACTTCCCCACAGTATTTTAACTCAAGCAAGTCATTTTCTCCATGCAGTAATTTTTCATCCACACAATGTTTCTACTATAGTAGTAACTTGAAAATGCTTCCAAGTCTGAGCTCCAACAACTCAGGAAGGAAATGGTTTCCCCACTCTGCTAAGGAAACTGTTCCAAAGAAAAGTGGAACAAATCCTGGGAATCTTCATAGCTACTGCTTTTTCCATTCTCAACCCAGAAGATTTCATTTCTTAAAAAGCACAAACTTGGCATTAAATTTTCCTTACCAATCAAAAGGGTTCCAAAGTAGAAATACATCTTATGTTTTAACTATTTACCTTACGAATATAAAAAGTGAAATACCTTCTTGAATATTACATTATTAACAAATCCTATACACTCAAAACAAATTACTACATAATATATGTATATAGGTTATTTGCTTTAGGTAAAGATGAGAATTCATGTGGATGTCTAATATTTAAGGACAAGAAGAAACTAGGCCAACCATGGAAATAAAGAGCATTTTTCCAAAGAGATGATAGAAGGAACGAATCCCTCCTATACAAAATGCTCTCTCTTTAATTTAATATGCCTCTCCAACAAACAATGTCTGGGGTAGAATAAGTAAATGTTAATAATTGTATTAATATATGTAAGGCACGTGCCCATAGGAAAGGTCACAGGAGCTCACTCACTAAGTGACAGATTTATTAATAGAATTACATTTTTGTAAAAAGGTACTTGGAAACGTATACAAAGTGAATACCCAATTAGCCACTTTAATGCAAGACCTAAATTTCTAACTAATTTAAAATAAAAATGGCAAGAAAAGTAATGAAATGCAAAACAGTATTTTTGTATTCAGGGAAAAATGTTCGGCAAAGTACAAGAATTTTTACAAGTGATCAGTTACTAAATGGTTTCATTAATCTTACAGCTATATTCCTCCTAGTGCAGGCCACCAGCCTGTATAGACCTCCCCACGCAGTTTACTAACCTTAGAAATTTAGGGTATGTAGGGTTCAGTTCCACAGAAAGCCAGACAACTCAACCAGTGGCATGCATCATTACAAAATGTAGAGGCCTCAAGTTCCCATCTAAACAGGCACTCACTAGGTTATATCAAAACTATGCTGATACCCAAATAGATTTTCTAATAAATGAGATTGGCTAAAAACAATACTAGTTTTTTCTTTATAACAATATACCATAATCATTTAGCCAAATGCTACTCTCTCTCTCTTTCAAAAGGGTCACTTTGAATGATTCTCTTTGCAATTGCCTTCAGAATCAATTTTGGTTAACATAAGACTGATTTCTTCAATCATCTAGAAAATTGAAGATACACTCAATTTGGAAGACAATTTAATTGGTTCACCAACTGCTGTTTCGCTGATGAGATCTTTGAAAGTTTTCCTGGATAGGAATACAAATAAAAGGAACAAATATTCACCAAGAAACAGTAACTAGAGGGTAAGAAAACAGCTTTTGGCCCTGGCCAGTGTGGCTCAGTTGGTTAAGCATCATCCCCTGCACCAAAAAGTCATCGGTTCAATTCCTGGTTAGAGCACATGCCTGGGTATGGGGCTACATTTCTTTATTTAAAAAAAGTTTTTTTTGAACTTTTAATATAGATGGTCAGCAACATTCTTTTCATTTTACAAAAATCTGAAAGTATTTAGGAAATATGCTAATTGAGATCAGACCAAAGCCAAAAGAAATTATACACACAGAGACACATCTGCCCTGTCAGAAGTGTCAAATGCCTGGGAAACACAATGAACTCTTACATCTTATTCCATTCAGTTTTTGTGTATGTAAGGAAGAGGTCACAAAGTATGATCCAAATTAAGAGGTAAATGTTATAATTTTATCTTTAAAGTCTGTAGGGTCCTCTGTGAGAAATATACAAAGTTAAACTTTAATATCATTTCCATTAGAACTAACAAAAATTAACTTCACATACTAATTTATACGTTAGGAAAAATCTAATCAACAAGTTAATAGATGTTAAGATAAAACTGGAAAAAGGGCCCTGGCCGATTTGGCTCAGCGGTTAGAGCGTCGGCCCACAGACCAGAGAGACCCAGGTTTGGTTCCCGCTAAGGGCACGAACCTCGGTTGCAGTTTGTCCCCAGCCTTGGTTGTGGTCATGTGCGTGGCAACCACTCAATGTGTCTCTCTCACATCGATGTTTCCCTCTCCCTTCCTCCCTCTCTTCCTCCTGCTCTATCTGAAGATAAATGCAGATAGATTTATCTGGTGAGGATAAAAATAAAAACTGGAAAAAGGAAGATGGCGGCGGGCAGGACTGGAGTGAGGGTGAATGTGTGAGAGTGTGAGTGGATGAGCAACCTTGACTAGTGCAGAAACACGGGGCAGAGGGTTCCTGTGCTTTGGACGGGGAGCGGCCGGCTACCAGGGTAAGTGACTTGTCAGGGCACTTCTCCCTGTGCGGCTGGGAGGCCCCACCATTTTGGAAGATCCCTGGTCTTCTCTGGGAGGAGGGGCATGGCTAGGGCCCAGCGACCTGAGTCCACCAGAGCACCTTGCACCATTGGACCAGTGGACCCCACTGTGTCAATGTGGACCAGAGCACAGTAGCGGCACTATGGAGGTGCCTGCTGCAGTAGCCGCAATTGCTAAGATCTAGAAACAGGCCAAGTGTCCATCAATAGATGAGTGGGTAAAAAAGCTGTGGTACATTTATACAATGGAATACTATGCAGCTGTAAGAAAGAAATATCTCTTATCCTTTGAGATGACATGGAGGAACCTGGAGAGTATTATCCTAAGCGAGACAAGCCAATCAGAGAAAGACAAATATCATACGATCTCACTTATTTGTGGACTATAATGAACAAAACAAGGTGATGAACAAAACAGACTCAGAGACACTGAAGTAGGGTTCAGACTGACAAACCCTCAGAATAAGGGGTTAGGAGAAGGAAAGAGATAAACCACAGAAATTATATATATGTAAGCGTAACCATGAACATAGACAACAATGCTGGGGACAGGGCAGGGATCAGGAGGAGGGTATCAATGGAGGAAAAAGGAGAAACATTTGTAACTAACAGGCCTGAGTTCATTTGAAAAGAGGAGAGAATGAAGCATGCAAAGTATTAAAAAGAAATGACAAAGACATCAAAATAGTTTTGATAAAAGTGCTACTAAGCTACTGGGACCTAAGTCACAATGTCAGTGGACATGTCTAATAATGGTGGGATAATTCATTAAATGACAGCAATCTGACAATGAAATACTATGAGGCCAACAAAGCTATAGCAAAAAAAGAGTGAATGGGGAAAATACTCACAGTATATTAAAACAAAAACATGTTTTTAAAAAAACACAGAGTAAGAGTCTATTTTTTAAATTGCAGGTGTGTATTTTTTGATATATACTGTATTTTCCTAAATATAGGGTGATGCCAAAAAGAACACTTTCAACTAAGTTACATATGAGCAGGTAGTCAACTAGTAAGCAAAGGAAGTACATCACTATTATTTCCATAATTTTAAAAATCTCAGTAAGCACCGCTCATGTCACACATAGATTCCAATCCTGCACTGTAATTCATTCTAGACCCTTTGGAGCACATCATGATCAATGGTAGAAATACAGCCATGACATCTTCCTTTATTTCTTAAAGGACACGAGAAAGAGGTGGAATAAGCACAAGAGTTTGCACTGTTTGAAGTTGTCAAACTTCAAATTTTGTAGCCACTGTTACAGAGGTAGGCCAATGTTTTTAACAGAAGTTCAGTCTCTCACCATAACAGATGATAAGGACTCTCCAGAACCCACAAAAAAAGTAAGGCAAAGTCCCATCTTGTAGGAAAAAATCAATTTGTTAACACAACTAGATATGCTATTTCTTTTACTGTGTTCTCTGCAAAATGAATGGATTAAAGATCCCTACACGTGAAAACTAAGAAATATAAAGACAACTCTATAATTTGGTAACAGTGCATGTTATATTTAACCAGGTTATTAAGTTTTTCTTTCCCTTTAACTGATTTTTTAAAAAATGACTATGTGAACTGAGAGGATTCCCTCCTCCCCCTTTAAAAACAGTTCAACAGAAAAGCTGCTGTAAGTCTTCACAAAATTCATTATCTGGCTCTTTATTTTCAACAAAAAATTTTTTGAAAAAGATACATTAACTTGAGAAGACCTCCATCAGTATTAGTTTCTTATGGGAGCCACCTAAATAAATAAATAAATAATTTTTAAGAGGAATAAAAAATGTAAGATTTAAGCAGCAACCCTGGAAAAACAACACATAACTGTCAAGTTTTAAGTGTCTTCAGAACACTTTAAAAAAGCAATAGAAGACCTGGCTGGTTTGGCTTAGCGGTTAGAGTGTCGGCCCGTGGACCAAAGTCATGGGTTCAATTCCAGTCAAGTGCATGTACCTCAGTTGTGGTTGGACCTGGCTCTGGTCAGGGTTGTGCAGGAGGCAGCCAGTCAATGTGTCTCTCTCACATCAATGTTTATCTCTCTCCCCCCCTCCACACTCTATCTGAAGATAAATGGAAAAATACCCTTGAGTGAGGATTTTTTTAGAAAAGCAACAAAAGAGCCCTGGCCAGTTTGGCTCAGCGGTTAGAGCGTCGGCCTGCGGTCCGGAGAGACCCGGGTTCGGTTCCCGCTAAGGGCACGTACTTCGGTTGCAGTTTGTCCCCGGCCCTGGTTGGTCGTGTGGGTGGCAGCCACTCGATGTGTCCCTTCACGTCGATGTTTCTCTCTCTCTCTCCCTTCCTCTCTCTCCCTCCCACTCTATCTGTACAAAAAATGGAAAAATATCCTCGGGTGAGGATTAAAAAAAAAAAAAAAAAAAGAAAGAAAAGCAACAAAAGAGAAAGAACTGACCTCCTTTACATCTGTCGCAGGAGAAAGAAGTGGAACTAAAGAGGGAACGCCTAGAAGAAGGAAAAAATCAGATGGAGCTAGGTAAACAAAGCCAAGCCTAAGGTATTCTACATTAATGTCTGGCTAAAATTTAGCCTCTTAAATCATACCTGAACACAGGCCAAGTTTGCTGAATTGTCCATACTTTAATTTTATAAATGGAAAATAAAATGTTTTAGTTAATGGAACCACTATGTAACTGCCCTAAAATTTTAATCATATACAAAGCATCCTTTTCAAATACGCCCAAATGACTGTCTCTTAAAAGTACTATTTACGCATTTGCCCTTCACCCATAAATCTAACAAATACATAAAATCTTAACCAAAAAAAGAAGAAAGCTTAAATAATGGAAATGTTCTATAGAAAAACATATATTCTTGGAATACTCTCAGAATTCACTGCTGCTGACTTTTTTCAAATGAAAGGGTCATTTCCCCCACTAACAAAAGGTTTCAGTCTACCATGAAAGCATTATTAATAAAAAAAAAAAAAAGTCTGAAAACCTAGAGCTTGTCCTTGGTGGTCTGGTGTATTCTGCATTCCTACCACTAGATGGTACACTGTACAGAGAAACAGTAGGACTCTGGCAAGAATAAAAATGGGTTCAGGCTTATCCATAAAAAAAGTCCTTAATTTTGGGGTTGTTTAGGATTCCATTCTAGTACTCCAAAGTGGTAATTTCCAAATCTATACACCCTACTCTTATTCCAGATTCCAAACAAGGATATTAGAGGTGAGGAGAACCATATGTTGGTAAGTACTACCTCAACAGTAATTTTTATTTGTGTTAATTTTTAATTGACCAGAAAATATAAGATTAGAAGTTATTTAGCCTGGCTAGTGTGGCTCAGTGGACTAAGCATCAACCTGTGGACTGACAAGTCCCATTTCTCTCTCACATTGATATTTCTATTTCTCTCTCCCTTCCTCTCTAAAAACAAAAATATTTTTTATTAATTTATTTTTGTTACAGATGTTTCTCCTTTCCCCTCCACTGATTCCTCCTCCCCCTCCCCCCCAGCTATGTCCACTGTTCATGCATACATGCATATAAGTTCTGTGGTTTCTCTCTCCCCCACCACCCCCTCTTCTGGGGATTGTCAGTCTATACCCCACTTCCACGTCTCTGGGACTACCCCATTCCTCAAACTGTTGTGTTCATTATATTCCTCAAATAAGTGAGATCATGTGATACTTGTCTTTCTCTGTTTGGCTTGTTTCGCTTAGGATAATACTCTCCAGGTCCCTCCATGTCATCTCAAAAGATAAGAGATCTTTCTTTCTTACAGCTGCATAGTACTCCATTGTGTAAATGTACCACAGCTTTTTAATCCATTCGTCTACTGATGGACATTTGGGCTGTTTCCAGATCTTAGCTACTGTAAACAGTGCTGCTACGAACATGGGGGTACATAATTCTTTCTGATTGGTGTTTCAGGCTTCTTAGGGTATATTCCTAGAAGTGGGAAACATATTTTTTAAGTTATTTAATAGAATAAAAACACACTATGTAACATAAGAATTAAAAATTTTATTTAGCCCTGGCCGGTTTGGCTCAGCTGTTGGAGCATCAGCCTGCGGACCAGAGAGTCCTGGGTTCGGTTCCTGCTAGGGGAACGTACCAAAAAAAAAAATTATTTAAACAGAATAGAAAGAAAAACCAAATGAAAGCATTATAGTGCTCCTTCATTAAAAAATAATAATATATTCATGGTATAAACATAAGGTGTTCTCCTTCCCTTACAATCCCCCTTCTGTAGGAAAGAAAATATAGTTAGTATAAAGTAATTTAAGAATAAATACCAAAATTACAAATTCTGTCTCTCTGTTTTTTTTAATCTTCACCCGAAGATATTTTTCCACTAATTTTTAGATAGAGTGGAAGGAGGGAGGGAGAGAAAGAGAGAGAGAAACATCAATGTGAAAAGACACACTAATTGGTTGCCTCCCACATACATGTGCCCTGACCGAAGCCAAGGATAGGGACTGGACCTGCAACCAAGGTACATGCCCCTGACTGGGAATTGAACTGCTGAGCCAAACTAGCCAGGGTACAAATTCTCCTTTTTAGTATTACATTCTGAGAACTTATTAATAATTCATGAGCCTAGCTAAGGAGATATAACCAGGATTCTACAAAACAAACTAATACTGGATCAGAAACACACAAAACTTGATTACTATATATATATATATATATATATATATATATATATATATCCATCCATCCAACTAACAATACATTATGAGTACTGTCCTTACCTCCATATGCTGTAAACCAGAAACAGTTGGGAGAGGGGCAGAAAAAAAATGAAAAGAATTCTTTCAGTCCAACAAGACCAGGATATAGGAATTAAAGCTGGAGAGGCTCTGCAAGTACAGATCAGAGCACTCTAAAGGGAAAAAAAATTATCTGAAAAGGTTCAGGGAACTGGGACTAAGTCTAGAGAAAAGTAAATTATTAGTAGGGGTGATCAAGTAAGTGTTCTGGTTTTCCTGGAACAGTCCTTTTCACACCTACTGTCCTAGTGTCCCATTCAGATAGCACTTCCTTTCACTCTCAAAAATGACCCAGTTTGGAATAAATTATATGTCACCCTAGTTATAAGTGACCTAATAAAAGTCTACATGCGGCAAAGGAATTAATACACTACCACCATGAACTCCTGGTGTATTTGCAGTTTCCCTTCTATTGAGCACTATATTCTGGTTCTTCCCCAGCCTTCCGAAAACACAAACATGTATCCAACCTGAGAAAATCATCTAATCTCCCAACTTCAACAAAACCTCTATGCGTATGATTCTCAACTTTCTTCTGTGAAATTCGATCTAAGGTCTTCTGTGGAGTTGGAGATATCAGAAATTTTCACCTCTTATGTCCAAATATATCTCATGCTTAAAGAACTGGAACATAATCTCAACTGTTACCTGATTCATTTTTGCTTTAAGCAACCAAGATTCATTCTTTATTTTGTTAAAATCTAGGAGTCTTCTGTTTTCTATTATCTTCATGGGGCATGGTCCCTTGTACATGTGTGTTAATTTGTATAAATATTTATTTAAAACATATATGTGAAACTATATATATATATATATATATATATATATATGAAACTCTGTGTGTGTGTGTGTGTGTGTGTGTGTGTGTGTGTGTGTGTGAAACAAAAGCCCATTTCTCATAAGGTTCGGGGGAGAGGAGAAAATAACAGGCAAAAAGTCCTCCCCATAGCTAGGTTAATGTTATTCTGTAACAGTCAAGCCCAAGTCTAAAAAGTAGTATCCAAAAGAATTTTCATGGCTTCTCTTAATAATATAAATTCTGCCTAGTCAGAAAAAAAAAAGGAAAAAAAAAAAATTATATAATCTTTCTGCCAGAGTCTACCTCACTCAGAAAACACAAGTTTTGTGTCCCCAATGCAATGAGAACAACAGAATCTTTATATCCTACTTTCCCACACCTTTCCAAACCTCAGTAGGAACAAACAGAAACCCTTTTTATTCAACAATATTCACTACATACTATAATATGCCTAATAGTCTTCGGAGGTAGAAATATACAATAGCGGACAAAGTTCCTGCAATCGTAAAGTTTATATACTAGTGGGGAGAAACAATCTGTAAACAAATGAACAAATACATGTCAGAAGGTGATAAGTACAAGATGGGGCATATGTTTGGGAGAGGTTGCTATTTATACATGATAATCAGAAGTCTGGGATAAAATTTATACATGATAGTCAGAAGTCTGGGATAAAAGAGACTTTTTTTTTTTTTAATTACAGTAACGATGGTAGTGTGTCACCAGTGTCCTGGAGGCCTATGGAACTGACCACTATGATCAACTATCATCTTCACATAGTGGGGAAGTATGAAAGCATCCCATTCATTCTACATCACACGTCTGCTTCACCCTTGCCAAATCAAAGTCACACTGGAAAGAAATCTTCTCTTAGTGCAGTAGTTCTCAACCTTCCTAATGCTGCAACCCTTTAATACAGTTCCTCAAAACTGGCCAGGGCTTAACACAATAATTTTATGATGATATTACTGTGCATATGGGCATATAGTGGTGGATTAGTGATGCTCCATTATATAATTTCAACTGATACCCCATTATAACCAATAGCTAACAAATAAAAGATAATTAGCCAGTGAAAATCATTTAGTTTGTGCCAACAGTCAAGGAACCACCACCATCATTCTTTTTCAGGAATTAAATTTTAAATCCTAGCATAAACACTATAAACTTATCAAGTGAACCAACTAAAGACCAAGACTGAATATTTTCAATAAAAAGATTAATTGTACCAAGAACTTCACATTTAAAGAAAACAAAAACAAACAAAAAACTGTTGACCAAATAGTTCAGTAGCCCAGTATATTAACTCCTTTATCTTCATCAAAGATTTATTAAGCCCTGGCCGGTTTGGCTCAGAGGTTAGAGCATCAGCCTACGGTCCAGAGAGACCCGGGTTCGGTTTCCACTAAGGGCACGTACCTCCGTTGCAGTTTGTCCCCGGCCCTAGTTGGTTGTGTGGGTGGCAACCACTCGATGTGTCCCTTTCACATCGATGTTTCAACCCTCTCTCTCTCTCTCTCTCTCCCTCCCCCTCTATCTGAACAAAAAATGAAAAATATCCTCAGGTGAGGATAAAAAAAAAAAAAAAAAGATTAAATATTCACTAAGATACTATTATGCACTGGGCATTATTTTCTGGATACTGGAGATATCAAGATGAATAAAGCAGAGTCCCTGTTTTCAGGAGAGATAAACATGCACAAGATGCTATGAGTAGGGAAAAAAAGGGGTGGGGGTATGTCTCTGCAGAGGAACAGGGCAACAATTTGATTACAAACGCTACCCATGGCTTGCCAGTGATGGCTCATTTGGCCAACTGGGGGAATGGGGTGGAGAAAAGGGTGCTGTCTTCCCTCACCAAACACAGGCATCCAACACAAACATATGTGCCCAAAGGAGACAAACCTAAAAGGAAGATAAATATCCTCTGGTCAACCTGGCTGACGACTAAAGTGAAAAATTCAGAAAAGCAAACATTTGCGACATGGTTGAAAAGGCCATCAAGTACTTTCACATTTATATTATTCACATAGTATTTTTAATAAAGGTAGTAAAAAACTCATTTTGTTGGCCATTTAAAATAATAAAAAACAATGTTGCCCCTCACTCTCAATGACAGTAATATATGCAAGTTCAAATTGTTTTTCCAATAATGATGATATACTGATCAATGGGACAGTCTAGTGGACAATGAAATGAACGTTCACAGAGAAACTGTCCCTAATCTTAGTTTCCAGAGCACTAAAGCAAGAACAAAAGAGCTAAACAGGCACAAATACAGCATCACAGAATAGTATAGCAGGGAGGCAATTTAGAAATAAGCAATTTAAGTGAGTAAGGATTTTCCTAAATTCATATGGAGCTGAGGCCAGTACCCCATAGTCCAGTTCAGGGCTTATTCCTCTGAAATCATAGTAACAATTTACTCTAAGAAGTACAAAAGTTGCTGTTTCAAAACGTAATCTTACATACATACTTACAGAAATTATATTAGTCAAAGAAATCTTTTCTCCTAACTATATCCCATTCCCTAAAAGTTCTCTGTAAGCTAAGAGTCTCCAGATTTTCACTCTAGGCTCTTCACTGACATTTAAATTTAGTCCATATTTATTATTACTAGTAGTGTCTGTTTATTTATCTGTACAACAGAGCTAATAGATTACTGTTCAGTAGGTTTTTATAAGGATTAATTGTGTCAATGTATGTCAAGTGCTCAAGACAGAAAGGTTTCATCAAATCTTATTGATTATTCCCATCTTGGGGAATACGTCCCAACTAAACTAATTTGATCAGATTTTATGTAACACTGAAGACTGAAAAGTTTCCTTTAACAGTTATAAAATCTATTTTCAGATCAAAATGAGGTATGTATTTGTTTAGAAGACTTTTTCAAATTCCTGTGCAATCTATAGACTGAGAAATCCCAAAACCTCCGATGTTGCCACTATTAATGCAATCTATAATAATCAAGTTATTATAAAAAGCTTGAAGCAGCAAGATTTCATGCTTGGCTTCAACATCAACAAAACTCCTTGCCTTCCCTGTTTTAACACTGGCACAGAAAATAAACATACAATACAGCACAATTTTGAAAATCATCTCTAACTATGCTCCAACTTCACCCTAGAATAGCCAAAAGCTATCTGGAGATGAGATCTATCTAAAGGTCATATGATTAAAATTCACACTCTCTCCACAATCTAACACCAGACAATTGCTCTGATTGTATCACTCCTTACACACAACCTGTCATTCCTCCAGCCACAAAGCACCCTATTTGTCCTCTTACAGTTAAACTCCTTTGTTCCCCAAACAGAATTCCAGCCTTCCTAGCTACAAATGTTTGCTTATCCTCTTTCCTCTACCTAAAATGCCTACTGCTCCTCACCGATTATCATTAAAGGCCCAGTTCTCCTCCTTGTCCAAAGCAATCTCTCTGATTTTCAATGAACTTAAGTCACATTTGCCTGGTAATACAACTATCTGTATATGTCATCTTCCCTACTAGACTGAGGACATGACCAGTGTTTTCACTTTTGGATTTCCTAATCTCTCCCAACACAGTCACTTCATTATATAACGAACACTCACTATGTAGTTGCTAATGAGTATATTATTTTCCCCAAGATTATCTTGTTTGGTAGAGCTCCAGCTTTAAATAGCTAAGAATGACTGATAATTTATGTATCATTTACAGATAAATAGTTGTCAATAGTTAAACCATAAATCAAGCATACCCCCCAAGAATCTTACTGACTTTAACTGGTTTATCAAACCTGTTCTAGTCATACTGACCATCATCAGATAAGATAGTTTATCTTTAAGTTCATTCATAAATTTGGAACTCAAAAACACTTGATATCTAAACAAGCTTACAAAAGCCTAAGATCAGAGTACCTGATTTTATTTATTTAGTGACCCAAACCACCATGTACAATAAATATTCAGAGGTTCACTTTCAGGTGCTTATCTAGCCCCCTGCACAAATGGCAACAGGATTGTGTATTCCTTCCTTCCGATCCCTTTCAATAATCCTACCACAAATTACCTGGGAAAAGGAAAGAGTACCTTCTCAGTTCCCTAACATTGGCATCTAAAGCTAGGAAAGCAGCTAATCAATGGGAGAAAAGGGGATTCTAAAATGAGGATTTGAGGAGGAGGGCTGAAGAGACCAGAGTCCATTAATTCTTGTTCCTACAAAACATTTAAGGGATCCTTCTCCAGCCTCATCCTCCATTACTCCCATTAATATTTTGTACTCCATCACATAGCACTACTTAAAAGTTTTCCCCAAACACATCAGGATGCTCTTTTTCTTGCCTCTATGTCACTGCATGTGTCAATTTGAAGAGGAACACTTTCTGTCCATTAGGCAAATCACTATTCATCCTTAAAAGTTTCTGCTACCTCCTCTATGAGGCCATCACTAATCTACTTCAAAATTAATTACTCACCCTGGCCAGTTTGGCTCAGCTGTTAGAGCGTCGGCTCGTGGACCAGAGAGATCCAGGTTCGGTTCCTGCTAAGGGGATGTACCTTGGTTACAGTTTGTCCCCGGCCACAGCTGGGGTTGTGTGGGTGACAGCCAGTAGATGTGTCTCTCTCACATCGATGTTTCTCTCTCTCTTCCCTGCTCTCTCCCTCCCGCTCTATCTGAGGATAAATACAAAAAATGTCCTACGGTGAGGATAAAAAAAAAAAATTAATTACTCTAGCCCTTGCTACTTTGATACTTTATGTAAAAAGTATTATGTACTTATCTCAACATATTACCATTATTTGTTTGAACATTTTCACTATTAGATCTCATGCTCCTTTTAAGTGTCATTCATCTTTACATCTTGTCTATAGATCTTCATCACTCTCCCTTAGCACTCCATTTACTGCTTCGACCAGGATTTTTGCCAGTACTGCTCAATGATAAACAGAATTCAATCTCAGAACCTTTTCTCCATATTCTTGCTCATAGAGCAAGCAAAATATTTTAATAATTTCCTAAGTGAATTTTATTTAAAATAACATGAAATAAATTATTTGCTCTTACAATTCTTTTTCTACTCAGGCATTATCCAAGAAAAATAGTTGCACAAAATGATCAACTCTTAGGTCTTTAGGTACACAAATGAATTAAGATTTATCTACATTTCATTTTCAAAAGAAAATTAATTTGGATTTTCATAGGCAATTCAACTAGAGTTCTAAGATCAGGAGAGAAAGAACATAGCTAAAGTAGGTAGCAGGAAGAAGCCGATCAAGGTCAATTCCCAGCTCATTCAATACAGCGTATTACAGTTATATACCCCATTTCTGACTAAATATGCACTTTATTTTTTCTTTATTGATTTTAGAGAAAAAGAAAGGGAGAGAGAGATAGAAACATCGATGAGAGAGAACATCGATTGGCCGCCTCCTGCATGCCCCCCACTGGGGACTGGGCCCACCACCTGGGCAAGTGCCCTGACCAGGAAGTGAACTGGTGACCTCTTGGTGCATGGGTCGACGCTCAACCACTGAGCCACACTGGTTGTGGTAAATTTGCACTTTAAATGTTTTGCTAATGTCATATAACAAAATGCACAAGCACTCAGCAAACAAGTGCTTTATAGCATTCTGCTATCAGATGTGGATAACACAAAGTCTAAAACCCAGGACTCCCTGGAATTCACTTTTAACCACACAAGCAAATACTAATCATAAAGTAAGAGAAAGAAAGAAAAGAAAAGCAGAAGAATACACATAAGGTTTTTAGCAGCTATGCTCATTTGTTTTAAGTCAAATATACCAATAAAAAGTAGGTCATGAAATAAATTAATATGTCAGGGTGTTAAACCATCCTAATTTTACATAATCTAATTCTGAAAGTTTATTTCCCAACTTCCATAATTTCTCACATTTTCAACCAATAAAAACTTACTTGATCATGAAAACAGAAGTTCAAACAACCACTATTCACAGCAAAAACTATTACTCCTACAGTAATATTTCTTTTTCTTTACATAAAAAAATTCTAAGTGTGATAACATTAGAAACCACATATGAAAATTCAATCCTCCTTCATTTGTTCAGCATCTTTGTTTACTTACTTGCTATATGCTGGATTTAGCATAGTAAAAACACACACAGGGGCTCTCTGTAAAATATTACAGAAGCTATATAAATAATTACAACATATGAAAAGTTTCATTATAAGAAAGTATAAGATATTATGGAAACAGGCGCACTAGTCTGTGTCGACAAAAATAACTGCTTATTGATACTCATGCAACCAAGTATGATCTCTTAAAACATTTAGAAGACTATATTGAGCCCTGGCTGGTTTGGCTCAGAAGTTAGAGCATCGGCCCATAGAACAAAGAGTCATAGGTTCAATTCCGGCCAAGGGCAAGTACCTCAGTTGTGGTTCGTCTCCAGCCCTGGTTGGGGTCGTTCAGGAGGCAACCAATCAATGTGTCTTCTCTCTCACATCGATGTTTTTCTCCCCCTTCCCAACCCCCACTCTATCTAAAGATAAATGGAAAAAATATCCTCAGGTGAGGATTAAAAAGATAATAAATAAAAGACTATATATTGAGAACTTTTAAAAAATGTTTTTTGAATTAGATTTGAGTGCTCTATCCAGTTGAAAGAATGTTTGATTCAAATATTTCCATTTATCAGTTAATGAACTATACACAGTACTGGAGACTGCCATCAAAAAAAATTTTTCTCCCTCACTAATCTCTGTTTCCACATTCCACAGAGATAATAGAGTTGTGCTTCATGTCAACTTCAAAAGAAGGGAAAAATTCAAATATCCTTAATTTTCCTTAATAGCACCTTGCCTCCTCATACTATACACAAAAATTAACTGAAAATTGATCAAACCTAGAAAGCTATAAAACTCTAAAAAACTATAAAACTCTTAGGAGTAGGTGTAACTGTAGGTTAGCCAACGGTTTCTTAGATATTATACCAAAGCATAATCAAAGAAAAAAAAACAGAAAAATTAAACAAAATTTAAAACTTTTGTTTATCAAAGGGCACTATCAAAAAAGTGAAAAGACAAGCCACAGGATCGAAAAACCATCTGCAAATCATGTAAGGACCTACTATCTGAAATCTGTAAAGAACTTTTCTAACATCCCAAATATATAAAGAACCAAATAAATAGGCAAAGGATCTGAACAGCTATTTTTTCAAAGATATACAAATGGTCAATAAGAACATAAAAAGATGCTCAACACCATTAGTCATTAGGGAAATACAAACTCAAATCACAAGACAGAAATTAATACCCATAAGGTGATTACAAAAAAAAAAATTTTTTAACTAAATATTTTCTTTTTTTTTTTTAAATCCTCACTCGAAGACGTTTTTGCATTTATCTCCAGATAGAGCGGGAGGAAGAGAGGGGGGAAGAGAGAGAGAAACATCAATGTGAGAGAGACACATAGAGTGGCTGCCACCCACACGACCCCAACCAGGGCAGGGGACAAACCGCAACCAAGGTACATGCCCTTAGTGGGAACTGAACCCGGCACTCTCTGGTCCGCAGGCCAATGCTCTAACCACTGGGCAAAATGGGCCAGAGCCTAACTAAATATTTTAAAAATCTGAAAATCACAAGTGTTAGCAAAAATTTAGAGAAACTGGAACCTTCACACATTGCTGTTGGGAATGTAAAATGGTGCAGTTGCTGTGAAAAACAGCCTTGTAACTCCTCAAAAAATTAAATATATAATTACTTGACCCAGCAATTCTTCTCCTAGGTATTTACCAGAGAGAACTGAAAACACAGGTTCACACAAACACTTGTACACGAATGTGTATTATTCTTAGTGGGTTTGAAGGAGCAAACAACCCAAATGTTCACTGATGGGTAAATGAAAAATCCAAATATGGTAGATCCACACAAGGGAATATATTAGGTTATAAAAAAGAAACACGTACTGTTAGGAGCTACAACATTGATTAACTTGAAAATATTACTCTAAGTGAAAGAAACCAGACATAAAAGGCCACATTCTGCATGATCCCATTTATATGAAATGTCCAGAATAGGAAAATCCATTATGTTACACGAATTGCATCTCAATTTAAAACCTGCAAAAAAAAAAAAAAAAGGCACTTTACCTCACAATCCCCTTTTCACATTAGTTTTGGATTAAAGGACATTATTTCAAATTGTTCAATACCATGAATGAATTAAATTTCTGCAAACAATTGTTTTAAGTACATCAAAAAAGGTCTGCCAACACTGGTTGGTGTGGCTCAGTTGGTTGGGCGTCATCCTGTGCACTTAAGGTTGCTGGTTCACAGGACAAAAGCAAGGAAGGATGGATCTGTTTTAACAGAGAGATGAAGATATTTTGTGTCTAAGTCAGGGCACATGCCCAAGTAGCAGGCTTGATCTCTGGTAGGGCGTACGCAGGAGGTAGCTGATCAATGTTTCACTCTCACATCAATGTTTCTCTCTCTCTAAAAATCCATTTTTTTAAAAATCTTTATTAAAAAAAAGTCTGCCAATCTTCTCCAATATGAATACCACCTGCTATTTACTTTTTGGTATATACTTGAATTACAGTAAAATCTTTACATATTAGATATATTTAAATTTTTTTTCTTTACTGATTTGAGAGAAAGAGAAATATCAATGGGCGAGAACATTGACTGACTGCCTCATGCCCCCACTGGGAATTTGGCCCACAACCTGGGAATGTGCCCTGACCAGGAAATCGAACTGGCATATGGGTCAATGCTCAACCACTGAGCGACACCAGCCAGGCATATTAGATGTATTTAAAAGAAGCATTTCTGCTTGTTAAGTATCTACAAGATAACTAACTCTATTACCAGCACATGAAGTTTTTAAAGATATACACACACCATGACCCTTGTTCTGAGCTTATAGTCACATGAGATCACCTAATTATTAATATAATTATTATTATATAATTAATCAGTAGAAACATATACACTAAAACATAGTAACACAGTATACCCTATAAAGTCATTTGTAAAGTATATCTGCAATCTTTAGTGAGGACAGAAGTTTGGAAAGCACTTCTAGCTTCCTCAACCGTTACTTGGAAGAAGTGTCCCTTGAGTAAAATTATGGCCCCTAGGTTGGGGTTCAAGTAGTAAGTTTATCACTATAAATACCAGCATGATTTCAAAAATCACTGCTGAAATTCTAAGTGTTCAGATGCTATTCCCACTAGCCTCTGGAAGCAATTGATAGTCTAGATTTAGTGTTTCAATTCTCACAACTACCACTACTACCACTCTAAACCTTGCCTCATACCTTATAAGGTTTCATTCTAGGCCCTGGCCAGGTAGCTCAGTTAGTTAGAGTATACTCCCAATACTCCTAGGTTTTGAGTTCAATCCCAGGTCAGGGCACACACAAGAATCAACCAATGAATGCATAAATAAATGGAACAACAATAAATTGATGTTTTTCTCTCTCTCTCTCAAATCAGTAAGTAAAAATTATCAAAAAATAAGGCTTCATTCTAAAAGTCATTTATTTTACATTCTGACTATCTTCTAGTAAATGTACTTATTCCTCACCTCTAAAGTAAGTCTGCCATACAGTTATACTCCGGAGAGATGCTACACAGAGACTACAATGTGATCAGCACCTTCTGAAGATGTACAAGAAAGCAGCTCTGATAAACATTTAAAATCTATTTCTGGCCCCGTTTAATTCTTAAAATTAATTTCTACTTTCAAGAACATATCCTCAAAGCATACATTTTAATATAGTTTGCAAACTAAACAGGTGCAACCCCCTTCTTCCAAAAAAAATTTTTTTGCTCTAACAGTATTTTGGAAAACACCACAGAATAGCTAAACAAAACTAGACCTCTTACACTAGACAGGCTCAGTTAGCTGGAGTTCCATCCTGTACACCAAATGGTTGTGGATTCAATTTCTCGTCAGGGCACATAACTAGGTTGCCAGCTCAATTTCCAATCCGGGCACATATGGGTGGCAACCAATCAATGTTTCTCTCACACATTGTTTCCTTCTTTCTTTCTCTCTCTCTCCCCCGTCCTCTCTCTAAAATCTATTTTAAAAAACGTATGCTCAGGTGAGGATTAAAAAAAAACACTAGACTTCCTAATGCTTCATGTGTTTCATGAAACACATAGTAACTTGTTATAATGTTTTCATCAATGTTACTGATTGACTTTACATATAATTTTGTAACCTTGTAATTACCACTCACTGCAATTAAGATAATCACTATTAAAATATTAAATATCTACTAGAATAGATCTCTGTGCTTTGTCTATAAGTTGTTCATGGAAAAGTCTAAGCTGTGAAAGATTACATTTTATTATTCAATATTTACTAAGCACCCACAGGATCACTGATTAGGTATTTTGGGAAGAGAAATAAAATAGTACAAAAAGAACGGTTCCTATTCTACAGATAAAACATACATGAATCCAAAATATATAGAAAAGCATGGTACTAAACAGTCAAACAAAACTATAAACTTTAAATAGTGATAATAATGTTTGAATGACAAAACTAGCTGGAGTTATTCAATAATGTCTTTATGAAAGAGGTTACTATAAATGTAAATGTTGACAAAAGCAAGGAAGGATGGATCTGTTTTGACAGAGAGATGAAGATATTTTGTGTCTAAGGAATGGTACATGGCAAGTCTAATAGTTCAGGGGTCAAGAACTTATTTGAGCACAATTGGAACCTAACCTGCTTGGCTGAAAAGGAATAATTTAGATGTATTTTTTTTAAAAAGTGAGGAAAAATGGATTAAAAATCCCAATTAATGACAAACTTAAGGCCTTTTAAGATAAAACAACAACAGCTATTACTGTTATACTCTTTTGCCTCCAGCCATCCCCTTTCCAAGTCACAAAGCACATTCTTTCCAATATACTTAATGTATGACACAATCAAAGGATTATGCCACATCTCTTGCTCAAAGTTCTCCAATGGTTGGGTTACTGTTACTCACCAAATCAAATCTAACATTACTCTGAGAGTTTAAAGGATCTCTTAAAACTAGTTCCTCTGGGAGAATCCTTTTCTCCCCTCTAATACGCATTCTTCCTCAGAGTTGCATTTTTTGGTCTCAGAACTTTTATAGTATTAAAAATTTATGACCCCAAAGAGTTTTTGGTTATATGGTTTTTACCTCTATCAATATTTATTGTTAGAGATTAAAAGTGAAAAATTTAAATATTAATTCATTTTAAAAAAACTCATCATGTTAATAACATTTTCCATGAAAAATAACTATACTTTCCAAAACCAAAATTTAGACCAGTGACAAAATTTAGAACATTTGTATAACTCTTTACAGTCTAGCTTAATAGGAAACAGTTTGAGTCTCACATCAGCTACTACATTCAATCTGTTGCAGTATTACACATCACACAGCCTCTGGAAAACACCACTGTACACTCATGAAAGAATGAAAATAGAAAAGGAAAATACTGTCTTGGTATACCAATATAGTTTTGACCTCACGAATATACCGAAAGAGCCTTGGGGACTCCCAGGAGTCCCAGGACCACACTTTAAGAACCACTGCCATGAATTAATGAATATGGTTTACTCATTTCCTGGAATACAAAAGCATTATGTATGAAGTCACATGGAGATCAAAGCACAGACCTGATGCTAGACTACCTAGGTTCAAATCCCAGTTCTCCTTTTCTGGCTGCGTGACCTTGGGCAAATTAGTAAAATGGTGATAATAATTAAAATCTCCCTCACAAAGTTACTGAAAGAAATAAGCAAGTTAATAAATATAAAGTGTTTAGTATGGTGAGTACCCAGCACAATAAGCACAAATAAGTATTTGTTAAATAAATATAAAATCAATCTAGATATATAAACACAAAGCCTACCTGTGTTTCTACTACACTCTAATATAACAAGAACTCCTTAATATTCTGATAACCTAGCAAATTACAACTCTAAACATAATATTTAATACCAAGGTTTATGTTCATAAAAATTCCCTTAAATGATTATCATTAGGAAAATCTTATGTCCAGAAACTGTTCTCCATGAAAAGAAAAGCATATACACAACATATAAAATTCTAAAAAGTTAAATCCAAAAATTTTAAATCTCTACAGAAATGTATAAAGCAGTTTAACTGGGAACATACTGAGACAGAACACAAAGTAACGGAAATGCCACTTCAGCCACTAAAAAGAACAGGAAGAGCAAATACTAAGCCTTTACTTTGAAAATCTAACCCTACTTCTTCTTGCTAGGGCTCCAACCTCTTGCCAAGAAGACTTTAAGTTTATTTTTCTTCTTTGATTTTAAGGGAGAAGTGGAATTACGTACTTTGGAATTGAAGAAAAAAAAACAACAGAAGCAACTTTCTATGCATTATGGTTAACTTTCACATTAAATATCTAAATTATAATCAGGGCCAAAATAAACAATCTTATTTAAATTAAAGCAATTCTAACAATTTAAATGGATTTTTAACAATTAATGTACTTTAAAAATATCTTATTAAATACTTTAGACAAGTTATTCACAAATCAAATGAGAGAGAAAAAAAGCCAAGTAATGTCATATGAAGTTTCATTTCTCACCTGGCACTCTAAATTAAATTCAAAGATATCTTTAAGATTTACTCAGGTATACAGAATATACAGTAAACATAAGAAGCATTGTTATAAGGATAAAAAATAAATGTGAGAAGTCTAATAGTATTTCTTAAAACAAATCCACCAGTGAAGCCTAATTACTTCACAAAGATATTTTAGAATTTGCTAATTACAAATAAGGCAGCTACCAAAATGGTTATATGTCAAGTTCACTTCAGAGTTTCTCTTTTAAGATACATACTATTCAGAAATATAATTATATATATATCAAGGAGAAAAAAAAACCTTTACATTTATGGAGTTCTGCTATATACCTCAGGCATCTGACATTTGTCATTTGACAAAGTCAAATCTTATTACCACTTTAATGACTCCATTACCATTTTATTTCAGAAATGTTGAAGACTAAGTGACAGAATAGGTCAAATAATGAAAATTGAATATAAATCATATGGTTAATTCTTACGGGAAAGAATTACATTAACTATAAAATAACTGTCTGTAAAACAAGATCCATTTGGAATGCCCCAGTTACATTTTTTCTAAACAGGAGATATTTTGGGACAGATCTTCCACTTAATATCTTACTCACATGCATCTTCTTGCAAATCAAATCCCAGTTACCAGATACTTTCCTGACAATATATAAAGCACCCATTGCATGTCCTTACGACATTAAAAATCAATACAGCAGCGCCCTGGCCAGTTTGGCTCAGCGGTTAGAGCATCAGCCTGCGGTCCAGAGAGACCCGGGTTCGGTTCCCGCTAAGGGCGCGTACTTCGGTTGCAGTTTGTCCCCGGCGCTGGTCGGTCGTGCGGGTGGCAGCCACTCGATGTGTCCCTTTCACATCGATGTTTCTCTCTCTCTCTCTCCCTCCCACTCTATCTGTACAAAGAATGGAAAAAATGTCCTCGGGTGAGGATAAAAAAAAAAAAAAAAAAAAAATCAATACAGCAGCTTAAAAAGGTAATTAATTTTAGTACATTTCAGAATCTTACATTTTCAATGGTTATACAGAGCATTAATTCAAATATAAATTCACCTTCTACATATTCAAAAGATTCAAATTCTCACTTAAAAAAAAGTTTCCACACTTAAAGTTAAATAGGTCTAGATCCACACAAATATCCATACTGCATCCTATAACAGATACTTAATAAGAACATGACTTTGATTTTGTTGTTGAGAATGTAAGGCAGATGGTAACTGGAATGAAGTGTCCCTGGATATTAACTGGAAATAATATGGATTAAAAAAATGCAGCCATTATTGCCATTAACATAAATGTTACATGCTGCAATGTAAATGCTCAAGAACAGTAAATTTAAAAAGTATAAAGAAAATTATTCACATCAAAAAAGAACACTAAAGGTTGTTAAATCAGTTAAGAATCTTTCTTTGTGATGATTCCATTTCAGTTAAGAATATTTTTTTAATTAAGAATTATAAATTTAGCCCTGGCCGGTTTGGCTCAGCGGTTAGAGCGTTGGCCTGTGGTCCAGAGAGACCCGGGTTCTGTTCCCACTAAGGGCACGTACTTCGGTTGCAGTTTGTCCCCGGCCCTGGTTGGTCGTGCGGGTGGCAGCCACTCAATGTGTCCCTTTCACATCGATGTTTCTCTCTCTCTATCTCTTCCTCTCTCTCCCTCCCACTCTATCTGTACAAAAAATGGAAAAATGTCCTCGGGTGAGGATAAAAAAAAAAGAATTATAAATTTTAAAATTGTGTTTGTCTACACTTTAAACATTATGGATGTTTTAAGCGTTCTATACCTTCTTTAAATGGAGTTAAGAAACTACTTTCTATACATATGGTTTGCCTCTCCCATAGCTGAGAGAGTTAAATTAGATAAAGGTTAATAAATGACTAGCAAACTGAAGTCCTTTAAATTTATGTTTGAACTATTACAGGCTATTCTGCCTTGATTATGGGATGACCACATGAGGCCTAAAAGTAAATGCAAATTGTGTTCATTTTTACAGATATGTTTCAAGTTTGACAACTCTAGTCACACAAGAGACACTAGTTAACAATATTATCTATTGATGCCTATAAGCAAAGCAAAAGCTCTTTCTTAAGTATATAAAATGAATTAAGCCATAATTCATGGATTATAATAATCATGGAAAAATCTCGGGGAAGTACACAGAAACCACATGCACACTCTAAAGGATTATAGGGGTAAAAAAGTCCTAAGCATATTTTTGTTAAAATACTAACGTTTAAAAAGTAAAAATGTCGGAAAAAATAGATAAATCGTTTTCATTAGGTTCAACTAAGTAGGCAATAGTTTGGGAGGACATTAAAAGCCTTCACTAGAAAGAAAACTTCCTATAAGAGGAAAAATTATCTGTTCATTAAAGCCTAAAATTCATGGTGTCAAGACTCAGATCTGTCTGTGAAACCTTTTCAATTTTCTCAAAGTACGTTAAAGTGTGTATGGAAGGTGTTTAGGAAAAAAACACTCATTGGTCAGACTTTACTTGAAATTTATTTCGTTACTGAGAACTGGTTAGAAATGCATACTAACCAATATAGGGAAAATAGTATCTCTGTATTTTAAAAACCTTACTGAAAAGAAATAAGGTCGGGGCTACTTCGTATATGAATTTTTTTAAAAAAATCAAACATTACCAGGAATATTCAAGTTCTAAATAAGCGAGAGTTTATAAAACACAAGTTGTAGAGAAAAAGAACTACAAACATGAAAGTACCCTCCAAACTTAATCCTAGTTAACATCTGCAGTAGCTTCTTTTACAAGAGAAAAGGTTAACATTCACAAAACCCCAGGTAAATATCACCATTCTAACCTTACCTAGCCTATTTTCTGATCTTTTTTGGCAGTGTGTTAAAAAACAAAACAAAATTGCTATATTTGAAGACAAAATCTTTTTTTCTTTATTGATTTTAGAAAAAGGAAGGAAGAGAGAGAGAGAGAGAGAGAAACACCACCAAGAGAGAACATGGATTGGCCACCTCCTGCATGTCCCCCACTGGGGACTGGGCCCACAACCTGGGCATGTGCCCTGACCAGGAATGGAACCAGCGACCTCTTGGTGCATGGGTTGACACTCAATCACTGAGCCACACCGGCAAGGCAGAAGACAAAAATCTTTATAAGGGCTTTTAAAAGCTATAGTTATTCTGGTTATAATTTATCATTTTTAAGTGAGGGAAGCTGACAACAGCTCACAGTTGGAAGTAGTTTCTTCACTTGCCCCCACCACCAAAAAGAAAAAGAATTAACAGTTTTAGGGCAAACAATAAGGTTGGGTACAGCAAGCCAAGTCATCATTTGAACAGAAATAAAAAGCAGAAATGTCTACTCCAAATATCAGGTAATCCAAAAATAAAAATAATCACTTCTAGTTTTTCATGCACTTAAAGAATTTTTGTTTATTACAATGTTACCATTTAAATATATTCTGCATTACATACACAGGCAAGAACTGCTACTTAAAAAGCAGCCTGCGTGACGGGCATCACAGAGAAGAACCAAGCAGAGATGATATATATTTAACTTTTCCATCTAAGGAACCAGTCACAATGAATAATGGGTTTGTCTGTAGCAATAACTTGTTCTAGCAGTACTTCATGAGCAAAGTATCTTGGAAGAATTCGCATTTTGTACTTTTTTTTTTTTTTAAGTTCAAGCCTTACGGCCAAAGTCCAAATGAGAAATCAAAACACGACTCCTGTCAGTGAATTTCCTTTCAGGACATGCTCACTCTTGCTTCAATCAGTAAAGCAAAGTAACTTCATGCAGAATGAAGTCAGTCAGGCTACTGTGTCTGGCAGACTTTTAAAAGGGGAACTTATTGCTGTACCTATTTTTCCCTGAAAAGCTTCAGGTCAACGCTCCATTGAGTCAAAGCTTGAGTAATCCACTGAGCTTTGTACCTTGAGGTACAGGAGTGGAAAGAAAAAGGAGGCTATTACAGGTGGCTTCCAGGTTTGGAAAAAGTGGAAAGGAGTTAGGTCTAGTAGTTGTATGTAAGTTAGTAAATGGAGTAATATTACCCCCTATAAGTAAACCTAGTCCCCCCCAAAGACAGCCAGCAGAATATTAAAACGGAGTGCAAACGAAAGCACCATCTAACATCTCTCACCAGTTTTTAAAGAGATGTATGTTATTTGTAGGTTTGATTATTAATCCATTTTGAACTCCAAAAGTCTACAGCTTCACACTCAAGCCTCTAAATTCAAACTGCCATGTTTGTTAACAATTCCAGGAAATGATACAATGGTACCAGTATCAGCAAATCCTTTCTCATATCCCCATTAGCGGGAGGGAAAAAGGGGGGAGGCTGCCTGACATTCACAACTTAACCGCAGTCCCAAGCAGGAACAGACAATGACTAAATTCCACCAGAGGCAATTAAAAATCCCAACTCTCCACAAAGCGTTCCCTACACCAAACGGAATCCCTTCGCTTCCACTCCAACGCAGAAAGTAATCTGGGCTTGAAGGCGGGTATGGACTATGATATTTCAAATAAAAGGAGACGAAGGAACTGAACTGAAACTACAGAGGCAAAGCAATGTGACCCAAAGGTGGGCTGCGGAGGTGGAAGAGCACCCCGGGAGGGTACAGGAGGAGAGACCGCTGGAGCAAAGGGCGTGGGAATCGCTTCGAGGGAGGCAGCCCTCCGGGTTGCGGAGAAAAGGGGTCCGGGTCCACACCACCAGGCGTTTGCGGAACCCCGAAGCAGGCTCACGGCAAACAATGGGGCAGCGGGAGCCGGGGCAGGCGGGGAGGCGCTCGGGAAAGGAGACCAGGCAGCGCAGGACCGGGGGGACCGGGGGGACCGGAGGGCAGAGGCTGCAGTACGTGGACGCGGCAGGGAGGTGAGGGGCCAGGTGGGGAGGCAAGTTGGTCGCGTGTGATGCTGGGGTGTCGTGGCGCCCCCGTCAGGGAAACGAGGGTCCCCGGGCACCCGGAGGGAGTGGCTTGTCAGGGATTTGGGGCCAGGGAACGGAAGCCGTGGAGCCAGGTGCGAGGGAAGCCAAGAGCACAGCTAGGACGAGCTGGGCGCCGCCGCGCCAGACCAGGCGGCAGGGAGGGCAGAGGCGGGGTAAGAAAGAGATGGGGAGAGAGACGCGGTCGCGGGGCAGCGGCCGGCTTCACTCACAGTCCAGGTGCTTTTTCTTGGGCCCCATGATCTCGTGGGTCGTGGCCTTGCATACTGTCTTGGACACGGCGGAGCCGGTGACACTGTGCTGGGCGGCGGTGATTCGGTCCGTCAAGCTCTGGCCGGACATCTCTGCGGCTCCTCCGCCACCCCTCCCTTTCCGCAGCCGGCGGGGACTGGGACCCCCAAGCGCCGGAGGACCCCCACCCCCCACCGCACCCCCTACCCCCACCGGCTCCTTCTCCGCCCGCCGGCCTGGGGCGGGGCTCAAGGCCGCGCGCTGCCACCCAGCCCGGAAAGAACCGGCTCGTGTCACCCGCGGGGTCAGGCACGGTGTCGGGCGCTCCCCTGCCCCCGCCTCAGCTCAGCCCACCCCTTGCCCGGTCAGCTGGAGCCCGGTAGGGTGAGAGGGACAGGCAGCTGCAGGAAAATGGCGGCGCCAGGCTCCTCCTCGGAGCTTTCCGGGCTGCCCCGGGTCACGTGACTCGAGCACCGCCCCTCCTCCTCCAGCCCCTTTTCCTTCTTTTTCCTTTTCAACGCCCGCCCTCCCTCGCTCAGCGAGGGAAGAGCGGGGCGGTGCCCGCGTGTTACGTGGTGGAACCCGCCCGGCGGGCGCAACAGGAGGCCCGCTGGAGGCGGGGGTGGGGTGCGCGGCCGGCCGCGTCACGTGGTGCCCCTTGCCAACAGGTCGCCGAGGCTGGGTCCGCAGGGGTCACAGAGAGGGGGCGGGGCGGGCCGGGCGGCGACTCCCCTCCCACCCCTCTCCAGGGGTGTGTTAGTGGCCAGGGTTGACACCAAAGCTTGACAAAGAGGAGGTGCAGCTGCCTGCACAGCCCCCCCGGAGGAAGAGCTGTCAGCCGTCTGGCTTCCCAGGCTTCCCTAGCCGAATCCGAATGAGTTTAGGGACGCCCCCGAGGCCATCCTCCTGACTCCCAGGAAAATGAAAAGGCTTCGGGCGGCCCACCGCCTGCGCCTGCCAGCAGGCCTCTCGCTGTTGTGGAACTGGACACGCGCTCCCTGCTCCCTGAACCCAGAAGGGTTGGGGTTTTTTCCCCTTTTCTTGGGAGGATCGGAAATGTCACCTGTTTTTGTTTCTCTCTCTGAAAACTCGACCTGTTGCTGCCAGTCTAAATTTAGACACTAACCAGGCGGTGTGCTTGCCCTAGGGCGTCAAACAGGACATGAAACACATAGTTTCACTGGAATTTGAAAAAGGAAGTAGTAGGATGATGTCAACCAGAGTCGAGCTTGAACCCTATAAGGCTAACTGATGTGATGATTAAAGGTCCAGACCCTAGACGGAAGTGGGAGGAGTGGTAAATGGAGAAGTTCCATTCAAAAATTGAGGCATCACTACCTGCCATATCCCCTGGTTTACTCTTCCTTTTCTCTTGCTTCAGGGAAAGAAGACGTTAACACTACCCTGTAGGCATTATAGAGAAATTACTGAATCCTGTGTTTTGTTCCACGAGATCCAGATTTATCAACAAAGCCTTTAAAATGTTATTAGGGGCCCACATTTAACCCAGGTATTGAAATAAATTTTAAAATCTATGTGAATGTTAAACTACCATGACAGTCCCATGTAATCCTGCTAGTTTCCAATGAAATGCTAACATACTCAGAAAGTCTCTGTATACCATCTGCCAGCCAAATCTAAAATACTGTGCTTCAATCTGGTGATTCTCAAAGGATGCAAAGCTAATAGATAGTTAACATTTTATGTATCATATCATGCATTTTGTGGTATCCTCCCATTTCCATTCTCCCCTTTATTTTTCACTATGGCTGGTGAAATTCTGCAATACCATGCTTTTGCCAAGAACATACAGTTCTTAAACCAGCAAGCTTTGTCTTTTTCAAGCCAGCCCCAAATTTCACAAACTGTAATGACTTCCTTCAGTGCATCTGCAGTCCATCTGCGGTTTGATGTCCAGTGTGCTGCCCTGTTTCTATCTGGTAGTGGAATTATCCAATTCTCAAGACATGTCAGCCATCCTTGCTACTCTTCTATGGATTCTACTGAATAACCTACAGTTGGACTGAGCCTCTCTGCTGTTAAACCCCCTGATGTGGTCATCATGAGCATGGCCTTTAGCTATTGATAGCTAAATATGCCATTCTTAGGGAAAATGTTGGTTGAATAAATGAATGAAAACATTTTGAAGTCACCCATTTGGAAACACTAAACCTCTCATTTGATAAAATCTGCCTACTTTTTCACATTTACATTATGTCCATCCCATAATTCTTTGTCTGGAACATCATCCTTATTTCAGTATTTTATTAATTCTTTCGTTGTAAGTAAAATATATATATATATTGAACACCTACTATGTGTCAAACATTGTTCCAGGTGCTGAATACTGTTCTAATAGTGAACCCATCAGTGCTTTGGAAGCTAATAATCAACTCTTAACTTTAATCACCAACTTGAAGCCTATTTGTTTTCATTATAAATGAACAGAACCAAAAACATAAGGAAAAACTTGAACAGCACATAACTTCCTAGGTTCGCCAAATTAAAATAGAGAAATATAGGTTTAGAGGGAACAACAATATTTTAGAATGCCTTCTATGTGCTAGGAATACTACATACATAAACTTTTTCATTTAATTTTCTCATTACTATAACTCAAAAGTATTATGCCTATTTAATATGAAGAAAATAATAAATTTTAGAAGTCCCAGAATCCCACAGATATTAAAGTGGCAGAAGCAATATGTTAAAATTCATTGTCTTTCTGTTAATTTACCTAGACCCTTTAGGCAAGACTTGTGCAATTGCCAATAAAGGTAAAAAAATAATTTTTTGTATTTATCTTCAGATCGAGCTGGAGGGAGAGAGGGGTGAAGAGAGAGAAACATTGATGTGAGAGAGACACATCTACTGGCTGCCACCCATATGACCCCAACCGGGGCTGGGGACAAACTGCAACTGAGGTACATGCCCTTAGCAGGAACCAAACCCAGGACTCTCTGGTCCGTGGGCTGACACTCTAACCGCTGAGCCAAAGCAGCCAGGGCATGGGTTAAATATTTTTTGTCTGCATACTCTATGCTAGGCATTGTTAGATGCTAAAATATTATAATGTGTGAGACAAACATGGTCTTTGTTCTCAAATCCTTACAATATTTTAATTGGCAATAGAGGAGAACAAAATATGCTGCACCTGAAGAAACTTGATAAGGTCTTGTCTTAAAAATAAGAAAGTGAGCGAGAATAAGAATATGGAAAAGAGGATTGACCAAAATTTTTATTCCTTATTACTTCACTCAAGCTTTTTCCCAAATCCAGTGAGCCTACAGCTCCCTGTTCCCACTCTTCGTAGACATTAGGGTTATCTAAATTATAATCTTTTGACATTCTGTTAGCTAAGCTAATATGAAAACCTGGCAACCCCTTCCTCCTTCACCTTTCTATATTTATACTTCCTGATGCTGCCACATCAATTAAAGATCATAATCTTTCTTGTATAACCTTACCAAAAGGTAAGGACATTTTCTTGAATGTAGCTGAGTTCTTTTGCTAGAACCTCAAAGCAAATTCTCCATTTCCAATTGTGAGATCCTTATTAAGGCTTTGAGCATACATATTTGTGATAATAACATGTAACTTTCTTGATTACTTACCTTGTGTGCTAAGCACATTACATGCACTATCTCAGTTGAACCCTAAAACTACTTCATGACTTTATGTGGCAGACTCAGCTTTATGCTCACCCAACTCTGTTTCCTTTTCTCCTGAGCACATGGACTGCATTTCCCAGCCTCCTTTGTAATTAATTGGGGTCATGTGACTGATTTCTGTCCTATAGAATGTGGACAGAAATTATGAAAGCCATTTAAAGCTGGGCCCAAAGAACCTCTAAAAACTCCTACACATGCTCCACATTCTCTATTTTTTTCCCTGTCTACTTACCAAATGAAGACTTCAAAGAATTTAGAAGAGTTCAAAGCCACAAAATGGAAGAATCTTGGGGCCCCAAATTAATCCTTGGAGGAATGCTGCCCAAGAGAACTACATGACCAGGAAAACCTGTGTTGGATTTTATTTGTTTTTATTAAATTGTGCCTCTGAAATTTGCTACACTGCCTAATACATTTCTTTTCTCTTCATTTTACTGATGAAGAAATTGAGGCTTAAGAAAAGTTTAGTGACTGACTTCAATTTGCTCAGCTATTAGGGGAGCTAGAATTAGATCTCAGATCCGTCTGACTTTAGAGCCTAGGCTATCACTGCTTGTGTATCTCAGGACACTAGTTCATGTGCTTCTACATTGTCATAAACTTCCATGTGGCCTTCAATACACACTGCTTCACCTAGCATGCTGAGAAGACAATAATGAAGGTAACCTCCAAGTTCCCTCACATATATGAGGCTTTCTTACTACCCTTAACTCACCCTGGCCATACTTTCCTTCCTTTCAGGTATATTAATTTTACAATTTCAATGTGACTTTTGATTTTACAATTTCAATATGTATTTGGACCTTTTATACCTGTTTAGAGATGATGTGTAGACTAGTTGTTAAATATAATCCTTACATTGAAAGGGAAGATGAACCAAATCTTGACCCCGAATCATCATCAAAAACTCTGTAATTATGAAGCAGAATAAAAGTCGGATACCTGAGCCATTAAGATATCTAGTGTCCATTATTTTCTGTAACCTATAGATACAGAATCAGTTAAATCAAGTATTAGAACGTGCAACATTGAATTAAAATAAGATCAGAATTTTAATGTTAATGTTAAAATTCAAATATTCAATTTTGACCAAATAAGTATTAGTAAAATGAAGGAAATTTATTAATTCATTTGAAGTGATGGGAGAAGTACCAGATCTGGAGCCAGTTACACTTAGGTTCAAAATGCTATGTAAGTTATTCAGATTCCTTATGTATAAAACAGGGATAATACCTTACAGATTTATTGTCAGCATTAAAATACTGTACATGAAAAACTAGTACAATGTTTGACACACAGTTGTCAATAAATAAAATCAGTCAACAAACATTTACTCAGAATTTACTCTGGGCAAAGCAATCTGATAGATTCTCAGAATACAGAGATCTGTTAGACAAAATATTAACAATGTATTAAGCAATATGATCAAAGTATGCATAGAGTACTTACTGAGCACCTATGTAAACTCAATAGTGTTCTAGGTCCTAAAAACGTATCAGTGAACAAAATGAAAAAGTTTTCTGCTTTCTTGAATGGTGCCTCTATTCAAATGGGGCATATGACAAACAAAAAAATAAATATGAAACAAATGCAGGGAGTGATGAGTGTTACGAAGAAAAATTAAGCTGGTAAAAGAATTAAATATGACAGGGGAACTGGACCTTAAATTGGATGACAAGGAAAAACCTTTCTAAGCAGGTGATATGACTTGAGTGGATTGTGGGAATCAGTAAAGCAAATATGGAAAGAAGATCGTTTTGCATGAAGGAAACAATAAGTAGAATGGCTCTCGGGCAGGAACAAGGTTAATTTGTTTGCAGAACACCACGGCCAGTGTGGTGAGAGAAATGAGTGAAGAAAAGAAAGACACTTTGGAGATGATCTCAGAGATAAGGCTTTACGGCACATTGAGGAGTCTAGATAATATCCGAGCTGGATGTCCCATGTGAATAGACAGCTAGCCCTATATCCTTGGAACAGGCTGATGACTTCCTTAGTGTCTGTCTGCATGAAGTAAGCTGTTTCCAACCATGACCCCACAGATTGCCATGTTCTTCTTTGTGTGTGTATCCTCTTGGCTTTGCTTATTTATCCCCTTGGCTATCTTCTTCCCCTTATCTGGATTAAGGTCCTTGGCTCTTGATGGATATCCTTTACTCATGGTATTCCCAAGACCTGTGTCCTTGACAATTACCAGATATAGGACTAATTCTTCCTACACTGGTAGGATCAAACCAACCCTACTCACATTGAAAGAAAAAAAAACTTGATTATGTAAGGAAGATCCAAATAGATCATGTCAAATACTTTCATTATTCAGTTTTTTAAATCCAGGAATATCACTTTGAAATGCCTTGCAAACTCTAATAAATTTTTCCTTAGTGACTGTCTGCATTATGGCTACCATATATATGATCTTCAGAGTCTTAAATGCTAATGCACAGTCACTGCTAGATGACTTACAAGTGATCATTCAACAAAAAGAGTAAGAAAGCCTAATACTTATAGAAGTCATCATGACTACCATGAAAAACTCAACTTATTAAGTAGCAATGCAGATCTGGATTGATCATGTCCCCAGAGAAATAATGATCTTTCTTCCAGCTTAGGCTAACAATTGACCAAAAGAAGGACTGAGAAATGAAGCAAAAACTATAATGATTTGCAACATGAAATAGAGCAAAAAGTAAAATGATCAACTGTACCATTCCATGACATGCAACACAAACTATTTAAACTCTTATTGTTTTAACATAGCTTGTTTAGACCTATCTGGTATAAGACCACAACGTAACTGATTTCATTGTAACTCTGCATAGACTCAAGTGTTCTAGTAATTCAATTAGTTTGCAAATTCTAACCAATCCCTGCCGAGGCTACTAACATCTTCCTTAAAGGCCTCCTCCCTTCTGGAGGTTACAAGTCTAAAATAAGATAAGAGAATACATTTCTGCTGAATAAGTCACTATGTGGTAATTTTGTTACAGCAGCAATAGGAAGTTATATACAGTGAAAATTTGCAGGAATTTGGATTTTATTCTCAATGAGATGTTTTGAACAGAGAACTGACATATCAAAAAATATTTTTTTTTCTTTCAAATCATTTTAATAACCTGGCAGTGAGTCCAAATATGAAAAGAAGACTCAAACTTGTTCCCTTTAAGGTAGATGATGCTACCATGATTGCTTCGCACCAAGCATGATCAAAGGTAATGATGACACCGGATTCCAAAGAGCAAGGGTGGTAAGAAGGCTTCCAGGCTCACAAACTGAAAAGCTTGGTTTTGGAAAGTCTCAGCGGGGTAGCAGGTGGCAGGAGAAACATGAACTTTAAGGGACCCTCAGAGTACAGGGCGCGGTTGCTGGGTCATCAGCACCTTGAAAAGTTTCTTGATGGTGATTCGGTGTCGAGAGTATTTGTGGTCTGGCGACAATCAAGCAGGATTGGCTGAACAGGTCTGTTGTCCCACAGTATTAAACTTCTTCAGGGTATAGACCCGATCTCCCTGTTCATTGAGGTAATACTGGAGAAACATGGTCACGCTGATGCAGGAGGTCCAAATCCACAGCTCAGTCTCAAAATATATTTTTTTAATGTATATTTTTGTTGTATGAAGAATTGCTTTAGACCAGAAGAGAAGTCAGAGACCTGACTTGGATTAGAGTTGAAGGCATGGAAATGAAAAGAAGTAGGTAGTTTTAGATATAAATTTTAATGTGGAATCAATAGAATTTGCTGGTGGATTGAATAGTAGGGAGTACAGTCTTGAGACAGTGGCTCAAGAGAAAGAGACTGTGCAAGGAAGACTCCTAGGATTTTGGTCTGAACAACTGGGTGAATGCAGAATAGGGACAGATGAAGTTGGAAGGAAGATAGTGGCTGTGTCATGAAAAACCTAGTATACCATGTTAGGGAGTCTGAATATTGTCCTGAAGGCAATGGGAATGCATAGAAAAGATTCTAAGTACAGGAATGTCATGAAGGACTAACTGATCTTAGTGGTTCTTTCATTTTCTAAATTAAATTAATATATGTATTAAAAAATGTCCCAGAGCTATAAACCATATTCTCTTTCCTCATTCCTTTACCTGTGTAATGCTTCAGTTGTTAATTTAGTTAAAGTCTTGTTATGAGATAAGTTATCAAGAAAATTCTGAACAGCTAAGGTTTACATGTTATGGTCCTCATTAGGTCTGATTTACAGTTGTCTGATAGACTATTAGAAAACAAAAAGCTCATAAAAAGTTGTACTTGTTCGCCCTGGCTGGTTTGGCTCAGCGGTAGAGCATCAGCCTGCGGACCGATGAGTCCCGGGTTCAATTCCAGCCAAGGGCACATACCTCAGTTGCGGTTTGTCCCTGGCCCCGGTCCAGGTTGTTCGAGAGGCAACTAGTCGATGTGTCCTTCTCACATCAATGTTTCTGTCTCACTCCTTGTCTCTCCCTCTCTCTCTAACTAAAAATAAATAGAAAATTATTCTTGGGTGAGGATTAAAAAAAAAAGTTGTACTTGTTCATAACACTTAGCCCAAGGGAAAACTGGCTAGTGGGTAGAGAGCCTTTACGTCAGTTGTTTAGAGTGGGAAAGAAGGATCTAGAGTCTAGAGATATGAGATAAAATGCTTAGGACTTGGAGGTTGAAAGAAATAGGTAAGGGAGAACACAAAGTCTAGGTTGATGCCTACGTTATTGACTGGGGTTATCTGAACATATCATGGTTCTATGCCCTGAAACAGAGGATACTGGCCCTGAACCGGAGGATACTGGAGGGAGAAGAAACTGGCAGGGAAAGAATGATGCATTCAGTTTGGACACATTGATTTCTTTAAATTAATAAAATTATACAGGGTCATGGGTTCAATTCATGGCAGGACACATGCCCAGGTTGTGGGTTTGATCCCAGTCAAGGGGAATACAGGATGAAACCAATAAATGTTTCTCTCTCTCTTGCTCTCTCCCTCTCCCTTCCTCTCTCTTTAAAATCAGTGAAGATACATCCTTGGGTGAGGGAAAAAAAATGTGTGTGTGTGAATGTATGTGTATATATATAAATCCTCACCTGAAAACATGCTTTTTATTGATTTTAGAGAGAGAAAGAGAAAAACGGATGTGAGAGTAAAACATCAATTGGTTACCTCTCGCATGTGCCCCGACTGGGGATCGAACCCGCAACCTGGGTATGTGCTCTGACTGGAATCAAACCATGACCTTTCAGTGTATGGGACAATACTCCAACCAACTGAGCCACACCAGCCAGGGCATATAATTTATATTTTAATAGCAGTTTTAGGTTCACAGTAAAATTGAGCGCAAAGTACAGAGAGTTCCCATACCCCCTGTCCCCACACATGCACAACCGCCCTCACTATTAACATCCACAGTGGTTCATTTGTTACAATCAATGAACCTACGATGACACATTATTGTCACTCAAAGTCCATAGTTTACATAAGGGTTCACTTTAGGTGTTTTACATTCTGTGTGTTTCAACAAATGTACAACGATGTATATCCACCATTGGAATATCATACAGAATAGTTTCTCTGCCCTAAAAATCCTCTGTGCTCTGCCTATTTATCTGTCCCTCCCTCTCTACCCTGACATCCTTTGATCTTTTTATCATCTCCATAGTGTATCTTTTTCCAGAATGTCATATAGTTGGGATTATGCAGTATGTAGCCTTTTCACTTAGTAATATGCATTTAAGTTTCTTCCATGTCTTTCATAACTTGATAGCTCATTCCATTATAGCGCTGAATGATATCCCATTGTCTGGATGAACCACAATGTATTTATCCATTTACCTACTACAGGACATCTTGGTTGCTTCCAAGTTGTGGCAATTATGAATAAAGCTTGCTATGAACATCTTTGTGCAGGTTTTAATGTAGCCTTATGTTTTCAATTAATTTGGTGATAGGAGCAAGACTTCTGAATTGTATGGTAAGAGTATGTTTAGTTTTGTAAGAAACTGCCAAATTTTCTTCCAAAGTGTCTGTACTACTTTCTGTTATTCTGTGTTCTCAAAGCTTTTGGTGTTTTCAGTGTTCTGGATTCTCTAATGACATCTGATGTTGAACATATTTTCATATGCTTACTTGCCATCTGTATATCTTGCTTGATGAGGTGTCTGTCCAGGTCTTTGGCCCATTTTTTTAAATTGGGTTGTTTGTTTACTTATTGTTAAATTTTAAGAGTTTTTTTGTGTACTTTGAATAAGGCCTTTATCAGATATATCTTTTGCAAATAATTTTTTTCCAGTCTATGGTTTGTCTTTTCTTTCTCTTGACATTATTTTTTGCAAAGCAGAAGTTTTTCTTATTTTAAGTAAATTTAGCTCATCAATTTTTTTCTTTGATGCATCATGTCTTTGGTGTTATTAAATAAAAAAGTCATTGCTGTCCAGCAGAGTGGTACAGTTGGTTGAGCATCATCCCGTGCACCAAAAGGTTGCCAGTTTGATTCTCAGCGAGGGCACATACTGGGAATCAAACTGGCAGGTTTGATTCCCAGTCCAGAAGCATATGGAAGGATATATATATATATATATATATATATATATATATATATTCCCCCCCCCCTTCCTCTCTCTAAGTATGTCCTGGATGAAGATCTTTTTTAAAAAAAGTCATTATTGCCCTGGCTGGTTTGGCTCAGCAGTTAGAATGTCAGCCCACAGTCCAGAGAGATCCGGGTTCGGTTCCCACTAAGGACATGTACCTTGGTTGCAGTTTGTCCCCGGCCCTGGTTGGGTCGTGCGGGTGGCAGCCACTTGATGTGTCCCTTTCATGTCTCTCTCTCTCTCTCTCTCTCTCTCTCTCCCCCCCTCCCTCTCCCTCTCCCTCCCCCTCTCCCTCCCACCCTATCTGAACAAGAAATGAAAAACTGTCCTTGAGTGAGGATAAAAAATAAATTAAAAATAAAAAAATAAAAAATAGAAATAAATAAAAGTCATTACCATACCCAAAAGTTACCCAAGTTTTGTCCTAGGTTTTTCTATGTTCTCTACTATGAATTTTATCGTTTTGCATTTTACATTTAGGTCTAAGATTCATTTTGAGTTCATTTTTGTGAAGGGTGTAAGGTCTATGTCTATATTCTTGTTTGTTTGTTTGTTTGTTTGTGCATATGAATGTCCAGTGTTCCAGCACCCTTTGTACAGAAGACTATCTTTGCTCCATTGTATTGTCTTTGCTCCTCTGTCAATGACTAGTTGACTTATTTTTATGTGGCTCTTTCTCTCATCTCTCCATTGTGTTCCATTGATCTATTTGTCTATTCTTTCTCCAATACGACACCATTTGTATTACTATAACTTTACAGTGAGTCTTAAAGTTGGGTAATGTCAATCTTTCAACTTTGTACTTTTACTTCAATATTGAGTTGACTCTTCTGGGTTTTTGCCCCTCTACATAAACTTTAGAATGAGTTCATTGATATTTATAAAATAACTTTCTGGGATTTTGACTGGAACTGCATTGAATCTATAGATCAATTAGGAAGAACTGAAATCTTGACAATATTGAATATTCCTATCCATGAACATGGACTATCTCTCCATTTATATAGTTTTTTTACATCCTTCACCAGAATGTTGTAGTTTTCCTAATACAGATTTTAAATATATTTTATTAGATTTATACTTAGGTATTTCACTTTTTGAGTATTAATGTAAATGATAATTGTTTTTTAATTTCAAATTTTGCTTGTTTATTGCTGGAATGTAGGAAACTAGTTCACTTTTGTTTATTGACCTTGTGTTCTGCAGACTTACTATACTCATTTTTCAGTTCCAGGAGGGTTTTTTTGTTGTTGTTGTTCACAATTTTTTAGATTTCTTCATAGACAATCATGGCATCTACAAACAGAGACAGTGTTATTTTTTCCTTCCCAACCTGTATACCATTTCTTGTCTTATTTCACTAGCTAAGTTAGTAGGTTTTTTTTCTCCACACTGTAAATATTTTTACTTCACTCTTGTCTTGCTTGCATGGTTTCTAAGAAGTCATGTAACTTTTATCTTTGGTTCTCAATAGGTAAGGTGTTCTTTTCCTCTGGCTTGTTTCAAGATTTTTAAATTTACATTTGATTTCCTGAAGTTTGAATATGTTATGCCTTGTAGTTTGGTTAAGGCATATATTCTGCTTGGTGTTCTCTGAACTTCCTAGATCTGTAGTTTGGTGTCTGACATTAATTTGGGGAAATTCTCAGTTATTATTGCTTCAAATATTGCTTCTGTTTCTTTCTTTCTATCTTTCTTTTCCTTCTGATGTTCTCATTACACATATGTTATACCTTCTGTAGTTGATGCACAGTTCTCAGATATTCTGTTTTGTTCCTTTAATCTTTATTTTTCTTTACTTTTCAGTTTTGGAAGTTTCTGTTGTCATATCCTCAAGCTCAGAGTCTAGTCATGGATTTTCCTCAACTATATCTAATATATTAATGAGCCCATGAAAGGCAGTCTTCATTTCTATTACAGTGTTATACATCTCTAGTGTTTCTTTTTTATTCTTTGTTAGAATTTACATCTTTCTGCTAATATTATACATCTGTTCTTGTATGTTGTCTACTTTTTCCATTAGTCCCCTTATCATATTAATCATAGTTGTTTTAAATTCCCAGTCTGATAATTTCAGCATCCCTGCCATATCTGACTCTAGTGTAATGTTTGTTCAGTCTCTTCAAACTGTGTTTTTGCCATTTAGAATTTCTTATAATTTTTTGTTGAAATCCAGATATAATGTACAGAGTAAAAGGAACACTAGTAAATAGGCCTTTCGTGGTGTGGTGAAAAGGTATCAAGGAAGAAGTGTTCTATAGTCCTGTGATTGGATCTCAGTCTCTTGGTAAGCCTGTGCCCATGTATTGTGAACTCTACTGGTGCTACTCATTCCTGCCCTCAACACAAAACACACACACACACACATACACACACACACACACGCACACACACCCCTTAGATGGTACAGGATGACCAGAGGGTGCTGGATTTGTATATTTCCCTTCCCCCAGGTATGCTCTGATAAAATCACTACAGATTAGACTCTGGTCTGGTAAAATAGTGTCTCCCGCAGGTAGACCTTATTAAGAACAGAGTGCTCAGGCATATTTCAAAATGGTTCCTTTTCCCCTTCTCCTGATGGAAACATCAGGAGAGTTCTTTGTGGTATTCACTCTGAGGGCTTGGTAGAGCTCCTGGAGGTAAAACTCACAAAAGTGGGCTTGGGGGAGGCTGTGCCCGAGTTCTCCTAGAGTTTTTAGTTCTCAGGCTTGTCCACACAAGTGCTTGAGTCTCCAACAATTTATTAATTGTAGTTCAGGTTTTGCTTTCTTTGCACTGGTTCCTGTGGAGGTTTCTGCTTGGGGGATTCTGCTCTGGTAAGTTGTGATTCTCTGTGTTCACCTGTATGTCTCCAATTTGGGGGACAATGGTTTGCAAACCTTGTGACCTTGCTTCTCTGACAGGTCTAAGAAGAGCTGATTTTTCTGTTTGTTCGGCTTTTTACCTGTTATGATAGAGTGGTAACTTCTAAGCTCCTTTTATGCAGATCAGAACTGGAAGACTGAATATATTGATTTTGAGGTGCTCAATAGACACTCAGGTGGAGCTGTCCAGTATACCATAGGATATTAATGTGGCTCTCAGTAAGCTGGAGCTATAGACCCAAACAAACTGAGTGTACAAGTACTTGGTAAAATCGTGGAGTGTGTGAAGTTAGCCTGGGAGTGAGCTCCCAGGAGTGAGACAGAGTCCCAGGGAATTCCAACATTAAAGAGGCAGTATACAATTTCAAAGGAGCACTAAAGATATAGTTACTCGGCCCTGGCCCGTTTGGTTCAGCGGTTAGAGCGTCGGCCTACGGTCCTGGGAGACCCGGGTTCGGTTCCCGCTAAGGGCGCATACCTCGGTTGCAGTTTGTCCCCGGCCCTGGTCGGTTGTGCGGGTGGCAGCCACTCGATGTGTTCCTTTCACATCGATGTTTCTCTCTCTCTCGCTCTGTTCCTCTCTCTCCCTCCCACTCTCTCTGAACAAAAAATGAAAAAAATGTCCTCGGGTGAGGATAAAAAAAAAAAAAAAAGATATAGTCACTCTCTGATAAAATTAACTTTTCCCTGGTACCTTGTTATTGCTCATATAAATTTATCAAAGTTCATTACCTTTTATTCCTTTACACCCGCACCTCCCACACCCCAATTAACTAAAGCAATTATATTACATAATCTGCTCATCCTAGGGCAATTTTTAACATGGAGACTTTTAAAAAGTAGAATAAAATATTTCAAACTACCTTTTAAATAGGTTTTATGGATAGTTCTGTAAATCTTTTGTTTAAAAATATCACTTTAAAGTGAAGGTATTTTATTCCAATTGGCAGTCCACAGAAAGTTCTGAGTAACAAATTCTAACCCTCCAAAAGTGGAATTAAAATTTTAGATACTGAACGATGCCAGGAAACAGCAGCATTTCTGCATGCCACAGTAAAATGAAGGCAGGAGAGACATGTCTGCCAAACTTTTTATTATAATTAAATCACTTTGTACTGACATAGCTTTACTTTAGAGGAGAATGTTTGTGGGGATTTTCAATCAGATAAAAATAGGGCTGCTGTTTTCTATATACCAATTAACATAGTTGACATTTAGCCAGATCTGCCCTGGACACAGCAGGGGATGTACAGTTTGTCCTGATTCTGTGGGAAATGAAAAAATGCAATACTTGGCACATGAAAAAATATGTGAACCTAAAATATGTTGTCAAATTCAGCAAGTCAAATTAAGAGAATTGATTTACTGAAGGGCAGTCTATGCTTTCTAGAGAACAAAGGAGGAAAAAAGACTCTCTGGACTACTGAAAAACAATAGGAACCTTGAGTTTAACTACTAATACTACATGTTCATAAATAAACATATTTAGTTAAAGACTTTTTTTTACAACTCGATTAAATATGCATTCTTTTTACTATAGGTTTAAGAAAGGAACTGGTAGTGGCTTATACACAGCATATAAATACATTTTTGCACAGAAAATCTGCTTAGATGCCATCTAGTCCAATTCCTTTATGTGTGGATGAAGGAAGTTGTTTCCAAGGATGTTCAATTACTTTCCTAAAGTCACCCTAATACATTGTGCTCACAGATTCTTTGGCTCGTAAACTAAAAACTTTATGCGAACATCAAAAGTATAGTGACATTTCAAATCATTAGAGTGCTTGAAAAATAGTGTATTCTTCTTTTAAAAGTATGGTTAACTAATGGTTTAAAAGAAAAGTATTTTTATATTTATAATATTAAAATTGATCTAAGGTGTCTTAGCTTATAGTCCAAGCCTTATAAGTAGCAGGTGAAAACATGAAATTGCTGATATTAGATAGTTATTTGCCCCCAAAAATAGCAAATTTTATGTTTCAACCTAAAATATGAAAGTAAATTAAATATTTCAATGACTTATAATAACTCAAGTTCATAACTCCTAAGAGCATTTTATATCATTTAACATTATGGCTTCAAATATAATGGTCCAGGTGATTATATAGAAAATATTCTAGCTTCATAAACACCCTGAAAAATTTGGGACCTCTGATAGTTAGCCTCTAAGATGGACATCATTGATCCTCACCTACTGGTGTTCGTGGTAATTTGTTACAGTGGCCCTAGAGACTATATATATAAATATTGCCCTGATTAGTTATCTATTTTTACAAAACTCAGTGGCTTAAAACATTTCACACAGTTTCTGTGCATCAGGAATTTGGGAACAGTTTAGCTGGGTGGTTTTTGCATAGTCCTCTCTCACAATGAATACAAATGGCCTTGATGGCCAATAAAATACCGAGGAAATGGTGTATGATTCCTCAGGCTAAGTCATAAAAAATATTGCAGCTTCCACTTTGCTGTCTCTTGGCTCACTCACTTTTGCAAAGGTCAGCCACCATGTTTTGAGAACACTCCAACAGTTCACTGGAGAGGTCCACGTGGCAAAGAACTCGGGCTTCCTGCCGTCAGTCTGCATTCACTTGCCAGCCTAAGTGGGCCATGTGGAAGCAGATCCTCAGGCACCACAGCCAAGTCATCAAAAGCCCTGACTGATAGCTCGACTGCCACCTCAGGGAAGACCCAGAGCCAGAACCACCCAGCTAAACTGTTCCCAAATTCCTGATGCACAGAAACTGTGTGAGATGTTGTTTTAAGCCACTGAGTTTTGTAAAAATAGATAACTAATCAGGGCAATATTTATATATATAGTCTCTAGGGCCACTGTAACAAATTACCGTAAATTTGGCCTCTCACAGTTCTGGAGGCCAGAAGTCCAAAATCAAGGTGTTGGTAGGGCTGCGCTCCCTCTGCGGGCGCTGAGGAAGAATCCTTCCTTGAGTCTTTTAGCTTCTGGTAGCTCCAGGTGTTCCTTGGCTCTGTCTCTCTGCCTCTGTTTTCACGTGGCCTTCTCCTCTTCTCCATGTGTCTGTTCTGTGTGTGTGTGTGTGTGTGTGTGTGTGTGTGTAAGTTTCTTACAAGGAAACTTATCTTGGAGATAGAGCCTACCCAGTTTTCAAGGGTGATCTCATGTCCAGATCTTTAATTTCTTTTTTTCAGATCCCTAATTTAATGACACCTGTCATTAAATTGTTGTTGTTTTTCCAAATAATTTCACATGCATAGGTTCCAAAATGTGGACATGCCATTTGGAAGGTCCACCATTCATCTTACTACATGCTATATGAGTTTATTTACAATTTAATATGTAATCTGTTTAAATCATCTAGAAGAGTCATGAAGGCAAATAATAATAATATGATAATGGTAGTAATAAAAGACCTGATTAATTGAGTGCTCTAGTGAATGGGTCTAATTACTCAAAGCTGCATGATATCATCTTTTTTATGAACAGGAATCAGGAGTTCTGGGATCTAGCCTCCGCTGGTTGTATAGTCTTGGCAAGAAACTTCACATCTATGTGAAGTTTTAGGGGGAAGGTTCTTTCCCCTAGCCTCTTTTCATGTGCAGAGACACCCGCTAGAGTAATACCCTTGGCCTTTCTTTGCCTCCATACTCACTCTCCCTAGGGGAGAGAAGGGATTTACCTGATTGATGAGTTTAGGGAAAAGAAATGGACATGGCTGACCAGAGCCCAGACTAGTGAGGCACTCAGAACACAAAATTTAAGCAGCCCTTCACTCTCAGGCTCTCCCTAGGTGCCTCATTCACCTCACCCTTGCTGTAGTCCTGCACGTAGTCTTCCCCTGGTCGGATCTGCCTGACTGCACAGTCCTGTGTCTGGCCTCCTCTCTGCTAAGTAGTACAAAGCCTGAACCTGCTTAGGGAGGCATGGGGGTATCCAATGGACCCATGTCTAGATGAGTACGTCTATCCAATTTTGGGGTGAAATGTGACCACATGTCAAAGCCATATCTTTCTATTTAGCTTTTTACAACTAATAAAGCTGCTATTTTAATCTCCAGTTATCTGACTCCTGTATCTGTCTCTCAGCTGATTCCAAAGTTAGGTAGAGGAAAAGAGTGCTATTTAATGACATTCACACACACACACACACACACACACACACCTGTAAACACACACTTAACAGTTTCCTCGTTGATTAAAAAAAAAAAAGTGCTAGATAACAGTAGGAAACTTTATAGCTCTACTGTGAGAGAGGAAGAAGACAGAGGGATAGCATTTTGTTTGTTTTAAAATATAGTATACAGCTCATGTGATCTTTCTGAAAGAAACTGAAATTAAGACCACTTATGTAATCTGCTCAAGGGCACGGGTAGTAACTGACAGGGCTGAACTTCATATGAATGTTTTCTGAGTCCTAAGCTTATGCTCTATTCACTTTGTTCCTGGTTAACCAACCTTGTCTTTTAATTCTAAATTCTTAGTTCTGAGATCACAGAGTATAATGGCACTGTTATTGGAAAAAGAATAAAAATTATAAGTAACTTGTCATTACCAAACTTGGAGCTCCTTGAGGGTAGACATTGTTTTATCCAGATCTTAGTACAATGCCTGAAACATAATAACACTCAGTAAATGTTTGTCAAACCAATGATGATTAATTTGAAGCCATCAACAAGCTAGGAAAATTAAGAACATAACATTTTGTGAATTGACAGTCTCAGATAGATTGAATAGATTTAGCACTCCCTCTATTTCATGTAACAAAGTTTTATATGATTAAATAATAATTTTTGACGTTCTCATCTCTTTACCCTTAGTTATTGCTTTGACATTTTTAATAGTGGCATATGGACCTTGATTCTCTCATGAATCTTTTTGAAATGAAGACTGGGTTTATTCAAATTCTTTCCAGCTTCCACTATTATTTCCATGATCTTTGCTGGATCAGGATGTCTGGAGATGTTTGCCTTGTTTAGATTTTAACTGTATAGAGCTTTTTTCTTTTTTTTCCTCAGAAAGAATCTCATGGTACACAGGTTCATACCAGCTTGGAATATGGTTATCTGGCCCATATTCCATTTTAAATAATATTTAAATTTAGGTTTGTATACTCAAAGATATAGTGATACCATAGAATTGTATTGAGTTTCGGTTCTTTTGGCGTTCCACAAGGAGCAACTGATCTAGTACTGAACATATTAAGATGCATTACCCAGTAAACTGTAGAGAAAAAAATAAACTCTTCTCCTGTACCAGAGCAGCTATTTATTTACACTTTAGTCTAGATTGGGGAAATAAGGGGATTTCATGCAAACCAATGCAGCACAAGCCCAAGTGGTTGGCAACTGCTAACCAAAATGGTGGTGGGAAAAGACTTACATCATACACAATCCCAAATATCCACTCTCCCATCCTTACTTGGTGATGGAACCTTGACTTTAGCTGGGCTTACAGCCATTCAAAAAGAGAAATTAAAAAAAAAAAGAAGAAGAAGAAGAAGAGCTTTGTTTGCAGTTAGGTATATTCACGTGACTAGTTCTAATCAATGATATGTTAACAGAATTGTCTTTTGGGATTTCCCGGAAGACTTAGAGAGAGAGCATGCAGCCTTCTTTATTTCTATCTCCTTTATTTGGGCTGAAAATAAAACATAATGGCTGAAGCTCCAGCAATGATTCTGGGTCACTAGGTAGAAGCCACATGTTGAGGGTGATGGAACAAGAGGTTAAAAAAGAGTCTGTGTCCTTGGTGCTTCTAGATCTGCCTTACCAACCCTGGACTGTTTACTTTCAGACTTCGTTTATGTAAGACAGAAATGAATTTACATTATATTTTAGCCATTGTTTTTTGCATCTTTCCATCTTTCTCATTTGTACCCACTACCAAGAGATATAAGGATCTATTCAGGTCCTCATATATTGTTCTATATAGGGCCAAGTAAAGAGAGAGATCTAGCCTTAGCTCCATGAGCATCTTCTTTTTCTACTCCCCACCCCAAATATTATCCTATTTTTCATTCTGCCCAAAGAAACCAAAGATACCTAAGCAACTTCTTCAAAAAGAGGAAACTTTTAATTAACCCTAGCTTATGAATGCAGTAACAATTTTTTTTTCAAAAAATAAGCTTATACTCTTCCAAATTGGACTAAATATTCTGAGTTTTATGTACAATGAAATTAGCTTAAATTATTCCCCTGCATTTCACACAGTTCATTAATTTTTATGACGTCAGGACCCTAGAACTTTTCCTAGAGTACCAAGAAAGGTACTCACCAAATGTGAGCTTTACCCTCAAACTTCAAACTGGTTTATACATTACCTTTTAAAGTACCACACAGCTGTTTCCCCAGAAATCTAGTTTGTTTGTTTTTTCAAATTCTCTCTCATTTTCACAATCTAATCTCTAAAATGTTTCAATCTATTATTATTGTATTGCATCCTATGTCATAAAATTGTACATTTATTTCTTTTTAAATTTTCTTTTTACCCTTGAAAAGGTATTTTACATTTTCAATAGTGTATAATTATTAGTGAGGTAGATAATAGTAGGGAATGGGAGGAGAAAAGAAAATAAAAGAAAAAGTTAGACTTTAGCACATAGAAAAACTTACCTAAGTTCACATTGAGCATTTTGGTAAGTAAATTCTTATAAGAAATACCAAAAGATTTTTAGCCAGCAGGAACAAAAAGCCTGACAAAACCAAAAGGCAGGTTTTCTTATGATCTTATAAGATAATTTTGTCTTTATAATTAGCAAATTGATATTGCTAAAATAGCACTTGGAACGTGTGCTCAGATGTTCCCCCAATGGAAACAATGTGGATGACTCAGACTGTGAGCAAAGGCAGCACAGGATGACATTGGGGAAATGCACACAATTGCCAAATCATATCCTCAGGCACCAGAATGTATGCTATACTCTACCCACTACCGACTCTCTTGTATCTCTTAAGATATATTGACACATTTATTTGTTGTGAGTTTTTCTTTATTCTGCAGTGTGGTGTAATACAAAAAGCACTAGGTTCATGGTCTGAAGGCTTGAACCCTAGGCCAGACCCTAACACTTTCGACCTTGTGTATGCCACTTGACCTTGTCCATTGTTAGTTTTCTCATCTGTAAATTGGCATTGATAATACCTGCACTTCTTGCCTCACAAGTCTGTTGTGAAGATCAATGAAATTATGTTTAGTGCTTTGTAAATTATAAAGTTAAACTTTCTCCTACTGCAGGTTTTTTTCACCTGTACCTCCAGATCTACTTGTGACAATTCTTTTGAAAATTTAGAACCAGTCTAGATCTTTCAGTGACCTCTTAAGACTCTTGCAGAAAGAAAACTATCCAGCAAGTGTTTACTGAGTGTCTTCTAAGATTTAAGAGCAAATGCCTTATCCTTTTAGCCTCTTTATCTGTAAATGACAAGTTAGACTAGATTGGTAGGTCAAAATTTTATTTAACAGCAGAAAAAAATTTTAAATAAGCTTATTTGAAAGATCACCATGTAAAGTGGACAAAAGCAGGTTTGCTCTTGAGCTGGTTAAAGCTGGAATGAGGACACCTCAGAGAGACCTGCCTAATGGGATACCCCCACCCACTATACCCCACTCAGGCAGCTACAACAAACCTCAAGTCCTTCCCACTCTAATCTTCTATAATATTGATGTTGTGATTCAACCCTCATGTTTATGATTCTTCAAGCAAAACTCTCTTTACTATAAAGGGGAAAAGAAAAGCTGTAGTAGGTTGTAGATGGATAGATACCCTGACCAATAAATTTGCTGAAATGTAGTCAAGTCAATCTAACCAGATAATTATCAAACTCCTTGAGATGGAAGATGTCTCTAAGAAGCTATGCGAGATATCCCAGCAGTCTTCATGGAGCAGAGAACTCTGCTCCAGACTGTAAAAGTAAATGTTGAATGGGCAATTCTCCAAGTTGTTCTCCACTAAATATATAGCAATACTGCAGGCTCTTTGAAACTGTTTTCAGTAAGAATGACTCAGAGACGAGGAAGCCACTTACAACAAAGCAAGTGATGCAATGCCATTTCTCAATGCCCCGAACAAGAAAAATTGCTTAGGGAAGTTGGTTTCAGGATACACAGATCATATAATCACAGGATGTCAAACCTGAAAATAATGTTAGAGAATAACCAGCCTATTTTACAAGTGACATATCTGAAATCCAGGAATATTGTGAGTTGCCCAAGGTTTTAGGAATTTATTCAAGCTCCATTAAGTGGTAAGTATGTGACAAGTGGTAAGGATAAGAAGGCAAATAAAACTTGATCCCTATCCAAGTAGTGGGAGAAGACAGAAAAATAAATCCACAATTGTAACTAGATTGTTGCAGAACCAAGACTCAAATTCTGTGTCCAAGTTCTGGGCCAGTTATACTGCCTCTCAAACTAAAAAACTTGAGCAATTAGTCGTGGGGAGCCAAACTACTCCAAAGATATGTTAATGTCAATTAAGCCTTGGTCCTTAGGGTGCACGAGTACTTATCCACATTACCAATACGTAATAAAGAGGGCTCTATCCTTACATGAAAGAAAATTCTTACAAAGATTTATCACTAGTACTTAGAAGTACTTCTTAGAACATTGATGAAGCCATGAATGGAAAAGTCCTACAAAAAAAGACTAATCATAGCATGGCCTTTGCTCCAACTTTTGAAGAAGAATTTTTCAAGGTCAATGTCATGAAAAATTCCATTAGTTACTGGCATACTTTTCAACTTAATTAGCTGCTTTTATGGTTTTTGTTTTTTCCTTTGGTATATAAAATACTGAAGAAATATACAAGATATCAAAGATTTCTGCCATAATCCAGAAAGAAAAATAAAAGCAAAAGCCAAACAAAAACCTATGGCCACACCTATAAAATGTCATGTCTTGCCTGGCCGGTGTGGCTCAGTGGTTGAGCATCCACCAATGCACCAAGAGGTCACTGGTTCAATTCCTGGTCATGGCACTTGCCCAGGTTGTGGGCCAAATCCCCAGTGGGGGACATGCAGAAGGCAGCCAATCGATGTTCTCTCTCATCGATGTTTCTATCTCTCCCTCTCCCTTCCTCTCTCTCTAAAATTAATAAAGAAAAAAATTGTTTTTAAATTTTATGTATCCTTACATTTATTTTACAAAAGTCTAGCATTAGTAGACCTGAGGTCAGGCTACTTTAGAAGGAATCCATCATCTATCCATCCACTTATCCAGCAAGTATTTACTGAGTATCTTCTACATGAATACCATGGTATCTCATATATATATATATATATATATATATATATATATATATATATATATATACTAGAATATTTCTCAAAGTGTAGTTTGAGGACCCATTGCATTTGAATCACCTGGAGAACTTGCTAAAAATATATGTTCCTCTTGCCCTGGCCGGTTTGGCTAAGCGGTTAGAGCATCGGCCTGTGGTCCAGAGAGACCCGGGTTCGGTTCCCGCTAAGGACATGTACCTCAGTTGCAGTTTGTCTCCAGCCCTGGCTGGTCTTGCGGGTGGCAGCCACTCGATGTGTCCCTTTCACATCGCTGTTTCTCTCTCTCTCTTTCTCTCTCTCCCTCCCACTCTATCTGAACAAAAAGTGGAAAAATGTCCTCCGGTGAGGATAAAATATATATATATATATATATATATATATATATATTCCTGTATCTCACTAGTATAGATCTTCTATATTGGTTATAACTAACTCCCTGTTGCAAGCAACAGAAACCGACTTGGCCTACCTTAGACAAAGAAGGAACTGCCTGGAAGGATATCAGGGGTTCACAGAATTGACCAGAGATTAGAACCAAGAAAGCTTTAGTGAAACCACAAAGACATAGTATAGGAATGACACTATAACTATCCCTAGTTCTAACTTGTCATTGCATCACAACTCTAGACTAAAAAAGTTCTCAAAAAGAACCTTCAAATGATGGGGCCTAAGGCCCAGGCCCAGATGACTCTTCCTAATACTGGATGCAAAGGTCGATTCCTCTAAAAGGAAATTAGGATGAAAACGGGAAGTAGAGTTAAATACTGGTTAGTCAAAACTGGCAAATGCCTGGATACTTATCAAATCATAATCTCTGAAGGTTGGACTGGGGATTTTCTACATTTTTAAAACAAACTTCTCAGATAATTATGAAGTATCCTAAAGTCTGAGAAATACTGATATAAGTTATATGATTTATACCCTAGAATAGATTTAAATCATAGTGGAAAGCAGAGTCGTCTTATTTATGAAACTGAAGAATAATTCCAAGTCCCTGATCTGATGCCGTCTTTCTGCAGACATTGGCCCCCATCTCTACCCCTTGCTGTCATCAGCCATCCATTCATTCAAAAATGAGCATCTTTGGCCCTGGCCAGTTTGGCTCAGAGGTTAGAGCATCAGCCTGCAGTCCAGAGAGACCGGGGTTCGGTTCCTGCTAAGGGCATGTACCTTGGTTGCAGTTTGTCCCCGGCACCGATTGGGTCAGGGCCCATGCGGGAGGAAGCAGCCACTCGATGTATCCCTTTCACATTGATGTCTCTCTCTCTTTCTCTCTCTTTCTCCCTCCCAATAAAAAAATAATTTCAAGGAAAATGTAAACAAATGCATGACAGTTAAATAGAACATATGTACAATAAAAGTAAAATTAACCCAAATTCTTTATTGCAAACTCTTATGCATACTTTCTGTATTTTGTAATCTCTGGAATGAGAAAAACAATACCCTAATCCAATTCATTGGGAGTATAATTAACTATTGTTAGTGACCATGTCTAGACTTTCCTATGGCTGGTAGTTTCCAACTTTCCAAAAACACTACATGTCAAATTTCTTAAACTTATGAAAATTTTAATTAATGTCACTTACTGAATGTCAAATGAAGAGAAATGGTCACCAGCAGGATCCTATATTGCAGTTAATGAAGTAAGGGTGCTTCTTTATATTTATTCATTCCAACCAACATTTGAGTACTTTTCACATGTATAGTTTTATCTTAGGCACTATGTTATAGGGAAAAAATGTAAAAGGGTATTTGCTAAATAAGAAAAAAAGACAATTTTAATAGGAAATAACTAAAGAATCATATGAATGCAATTTATAAACAAATGCATGTTGGTATAATCTAGAATCAGTGTGTAATGCCTGGTTTAACAGTCTTAGAACATGTTCATTTCACACTAACTCCAGTGGATGACATTTGTTGCTGTTGCCTTGATATGAGATAGCCATAGACATAAAATAGAAGACTTATAGGCAGTTCTAGTGATAGAGCTTCAACTACTATGTGGTAGCTGTGACCCCAGGTAAACAAGAACAGCTGGTTCTTTTGAACAGAAAAATATCTACCGGTCACCACCAATTGCCATGCCTCTAGCTGGTCACAGGGCTCAGAGACAAAACAAACCAGTGAACCAACAGAGTAGTTAGGAACTATGTTCAGGAGTTAGAATGGTAGCTGGCTTCTAGTAGGAGCTTAGTAAATGTCCCTTGTTGAACAGTCGTTCAATCAGAAGGAGCTGCTTCTGTTATATTAATTGATCCAACAATTCTCCCATCCTTTCCTCTTCATTTTTCACTCTCCTCTGGGTCCCTGCCACATACAACACAAAGAGAGAATAACCACCATCGACAATGTCATTTTTTAATGAAATATTAAAGGTATATCTAGATGCCAAACACTTAAAAATACAAAGGTATCTAAACACATTGCAAAACATAACCTAAAATGTGAATTTTTCTAGAAGCCAACCAAAAAAAAGGAAAAAATAAAAAGCAATTTAGATTCAAGCAAGAAGGGATGGTTGTGCTATTTCATGTAGAGAGATTTGCTAAAAGCATATTAAAATGCAACTGACTGGTTAGTTCACAAGTCAAGTCTTGTAGGTGTAGTCCATTATTATAATTTTAACAGTTAACAATTATTATGCCAAACATGTTTGTAGTGCTATACATTACCAAAGTACTTTACAGTATTCTTGGCTCTTATTCTGCTGATACTAAGTAAGTTAAAGCCACCTGGCTGGTGTGGCTCAATGGTTGAGTGCCGAACCATGCACCAAGAGGTCGCCAGTTTGATTCCCGATCAGGGCACATGCCCAGATTGTGGACCAAATCCCCAGTGGGGAGCATGTAGGAGGCAACCAACAGATGTTCTCTCTTACCATTGTTTCTATCTCTCTCTCCCTTTCCCTTCCTCTCTCTCTATAATCAAAAGAGAAAAAAAAAAGTTAAAGCCAAGTGATACCATTTTTATTCACTAATGAGAATGAAGTTTGGCTGTTTTTGTGGAACCTACAGAGAAAAAAATGGACTGAATGTTGAAATGTTTGGTGTAAATTTCAGTTAAAATACTCAGCTGTATAATTTAAGTAGGAGCCTAATGAAGCTCCACACATTAAAAAATTAAACTATTAAAAGCAATGTTATTTTATTTTGAATGTTGCTTATAATTACAGAATATAATAGATATTGAAAGTCTATATCAGTGTTTCTTTTTTTTTTTCCTAATCCTCATCAAGGATACTTTTTTCCATTTATCTTCAGATAGAGTGAGAGACAGAGAGAGAAACATCAACGTGAGAGAGACACATCGATTGGTTGCCTCCCACATGACCCTAAACAGGGTCAGGGACTGAACTACAACCAAGGTATGTGCCCTTGACCAGAATCGAACCCATGACTCTTTGGTCTGCAGGCCAACACTCTACTGCTGAGCCAAACCGACCAGGGCTATATCAGTATTTCTATAGGTCTTCTGATGGTACAAATCACAAGGAATGTTAATTTAAAATAAAATTTCTTAGCACCCAAGCCTTCTTCCTCGAACCTAAATGACTTTTTATTCTTTTCTTTTCTTTTTTTTTTGATTCCTCAGGCCTGGGATGAGACCAAGGAAAATGTATTTTTATCCAATGTATAAGAAATTCTTGCCCTGGCCGGTTTGGCTCAGCGGTTAGAGTGTCGGCCTGCGGTCCTGAGAGACCCGGGTTCGGTTCCCGCTAAGGGCGCGTACCTCGGTTGCAGTTTGTCCCCGGCCCTGGTCGGTTGTGCGGGTGGCAGCCACTCGATGTGTTCCTTTCACATCGATGTTTCTCTCTCTCTCTCTCTGTTCCTCTCTTTCCCTCCCACTCTACCTGAACAAAAAATGGAAAAATGTCCTCGGGTGAGGATAAAAAAAAAAAAAAAAAGAAATTCTTATTACCAGGAAAATTGGAGGAAACGGTAGTTTCTGTGAATAGTACCCAACTCCTACATCCCATAGGAACTTAGAACATACAAACTTTACTTGTATAATCAGTCTGTCAGGCATTGGGCTCAAGGTTTTCCACACCTCCTTTGGTCTTCATGACATTCCCTAAGACAGAGAGAAAGTGTGTTACCATTTCCAGGAATCAAACTCTGAAAGATTGAATAACTAGACTGATACCACAAAACCAGGTGTACCTGTCTCCAAAGGCTATGCCAATCAGTCTCTATTTTCTTCTGCACATTGCCAAATCTTACCTGTCTAAAACGAAAAAAAGAGAGAGAGAGAGGAGGGAAAGAAGCAAAAAGAAATTTAGTAAGTGTACTTCAGCTTTTCAAGTGATTATTGATATACATAGTCAGTTAAAAAGTTAAATCTATCTTTAAATTTTCCAGTTGCAAGGTAAAATTGTTTTTTAAAAAACCACGTACGCCCTGGCCGGTTTGGCTCAGCGGTTAGAGCGTCGGCCTGCGGTCCGGAGAGACCCAGGTTCGGTTCCCGCTAAGGGCACGTACCTCGGTTGCAGTTTGTCCCCGGCCCTGGTTGGTCGTGTGGGTGGCAACTACTCGATGTGTCCCTTTCACGTCGATGTTTCTCTCTCTCTCTCTTTCCCTCCCACTCTATCTGAACAAAATATATATATATAAAAAAAATGTCCTCGGTGAGGATAAAAAAAATAAACAAAAAAAAATAAAAATAAAAATAAAAAACCACGTAGAAGCCCCAGGGGAAGACCAAAAGGAACAAGTGGTCATAAGGTAGATTGAAGATTATAGTGGGTTTCTATATTAGTGTTGAGGTAGATGTTATTTTGTTAGGAAGTATAGAGACTCTTTTGGTTGAGGAAGTAGAGAAAAGAGTAAATAGATCACAATATTTAAGGGGATCTGGTGTATTATTGCTCTGAAATTGGCAATTTAAACTACAAGGAGAGCATTCTTTTCTGGTGAGTTCAATTCTTAATTTTGACTGAAGGAACTAAGAAAAAGAAATGCACAGTCTGTACCTCCAATCTTTTTTTCTGCATTAGTGATGCTGAGAAGGGAGAGTCTTCAAAGGTTCTTGATAAGCAAGCCTAGTTGTAAGAATAAGGTTGTCTTGTACAAATGCAAGAAATAATTGACCTGAGTTGAGCTCAATTTTTCAGAGAACACAAGCTGAGTTGAACTAGTTTTTGTGCAGAACACAAGCGCTAATGTTACCTGGAAAGGCCCAGCAAACAGAACCTTCAGGCCTTTGGTGCAGAATGGGAAAGATAGGCCATGACGGGAAAGGGTGGAATATATTAGCAAGTTGTTGTTGAAATTAATGCCCCCTCATTTTTAATATGTGATATTGGTCTGAATGTAGACAATGGTGATTATTTTTCAGTTTGTTATAGGATGTGGCTGCTGCTTTGGCTTTCAAAAAAAAAAAAACCCTACTTCCTTGGTTTCCCTATATCCATGTGTCAGTATTACAGTTGGGCGAGGTGGTCTTGAAACTAGACTAGGGTGGGAGTGGGGGTGGAGGTGGGATTTATAGCTTAGGAGAGACCTGGTGATAACCTTAGCTCAGGAGAGCTTCCAAAGAGGTAATAGACCCATCAACCAGTAAGAGGACGGTTGCAGGAATGAGTCTGGATAATGAGAAGGCCATTAGAAAGGAGTCTGATAGGCTGAAAAGGCCAGGCTATGAAGCAGCATCAAAAACCATGTTAATTCCAGTCCTTCTTATGTAGATATGATAGGCTAGAAATTCATTTAAGAACTTTGTGTTAGAAAAGCAAAATAGTCTCACAGGGGAGATATTTAAACATGGGGGAAGATAGGGAGGGTGGTTTTCACTTTCAAAGCACAATTTGCATATGAGAAAGCATCCTGATTGTTATAAATTATTTTAATTCTTTGTGTATATTGAATTTATTTCATTTACACTTAATGTTTTAACTGAAAGCAGGTTTGAAGACCTGAGTTTGTAAAGTTAAGAACGTTGAAGAAAAGGCCCAGTTCTCAAAGGCTGAGGACTCTGTTACAGAAAGTGGTGTAATTCTTCTGGGTGTGCGCTACCTCGACACCTTGCATGCCTGAGATCAGAGGGTAAAACCATTTTCTTTGTGATCCTCCCAATACGAAAAGCTATAAATCTATGAATCTGAAGGGGGAGAAAAATAAAACTTTTTCTCTGCAGTTTGTCTATGTCTAAGAAACATTCTACAACTAGATTGTACTATATCTTCATGCCATGGAATAGGCTATCTGCATGCCAAGTGGAAAATGTACTTGGAAATGGTTTGTTTTGTTTGTTTGTTTTGCCAAATATAGCTCTGTTCTGGAAAGTTACTTCCTCTACTAACCACAGGTATTCAGACACATCTTAGAATGTATAGAGGTGTCCAAGGAATACCCACCATGCTCCCCTGAGGCCCTAAATCAGCTCTTAGGAAAAGCTACAAATTGGTTACAAAGGCATCTGGGGCTGGCACGTGCCTGCCCCATTTTCTTGTAGATCTCTAACCTAGCCAGCCAGCTGATTGTGCATTAGGAGAGGGAGAATTGGAGCATCCTTTAATAGCCAAGCAAGTTTGCCTTTTAGACATCTCCATGACTGTCTCATAGGTCCATCATACTTATAACCAAATGAAAACCCAAATCCCCAAAACATGTTCTGCCTCCAGTCTTGCCTAGCTTGGGGAATGGTGCCACCCTATGCACATGAGTTCAAGACCAAACACAGGACTCGTTCTAGGTTCTGCTTTACCTCACTCCCAAAATCCAATTTATCAACAAATTTTGGAAGTTCCAAACAAATTCTTCTAAAGTAAATCCTGAACTTCACTGTCATTATCATTACCATCCTACTCCAAGCCACCATCATTGCTCATCTGGACTACCATAAAAGCCTCCTGATTGTTTTCACTCTTTCTCTTCTTTAGTCCATCCTCTAGCCAGAAAATAGAATCATTCGTTAAAAACACTAATCAGTCCATATCTCTTTCTTCTTATTTCAACCCTGCCCATGGCCTTCCCCTATAACTAGAACACAGCCAATAGTCTTATCCTACCTTGTAAGATCCTACATGATCTGGCCTCTGCCTACCTCTCCAGTCTCAACTCCTGCTTCTCAGCCCTTTGTTCAATTCACTCCAAACACATTGTCCTTTCCAGTTGTCCTATGAACCTGTACACCAAGCTCCTTTGCACTCAGTGCCATCGGGTTGCTGTTCCCTCTGCCTGATATGCTTTTCCCCAAGCCTTCTTTTTTTTTATCCTCACCCAAGGACATTTTTTTATTTTTTGTTCAGATAAAGTTGGAGAGAGAGAGAGAAACATCAACATGAAAGGGACACATCGAGTGGCTGCCTCCCACATGACCCAACCAAAGCCGGGGACAAACTGCAACCGAGGTACGTGCCCTTAGTGGGAACCGAACCCCAATCTCTCTGGACCGCAGGTTGATGCTCTAACCCCTGAGCCAAACCAGCCAGGGCTCCCCAAACCTTCGTATAGCTATCTCCTCATAATTCAGATCTCAACTCAGTTATTAGCTCCTCAGAGAAGCCCCCCCCCCATTCATCAGATTTATTTTGGCATTTGATTTTTTTTAACTATGTGCATCTATTACTTTGATTTTTTACGATAAAAATAAATATATAAATAAATAAAATAGCCTAGTCACTTTGTTTTCTTCTTTGCAAGCATCACTATCTCAAATTAATTTTCTTTACTTATGTGTTTGTTTATTGTATGTTTCCCACTACAATGTGAGCTCCATGAGACTGGGGTTTGTTTTGATGACCCTATGTCTGCCACGGCAACCCGTGTATCACAGTACTTACATTGTAGACTCTCAATTTTGTTTTTGTTTGTTTGTTTAATTCTCACCCAAGGATACCTTTACATTTTATCTTCAGACAGAGTGGGAGGGAGGGAGGGGGAGAGAGAGAGAGAGAGAGAGAGAGAGAGAGAGAAATATCGATGTGAGAGAGACACATTGATTGGTTGCCACCCGCACGACTCCAACCTTGACGGGGCTGAACTGCAACTGAGGTAAATGCCCTTGGCAGAAATCAAACCCAGGATTCCTTGGTCTGCAGGCCCACGCTCTAACCACTGAGCAAAACTTGCCAGGGCTCTCAATATTTGTTAGCTGAGTAGATTTCACTTGCCTAAGAGAGAAGTAGTTAGTTTCCCCTGGGCTGAGAATGGTCACATGCATTCATTTGGAAAGAGTATTTTGATGAAATATTTTGTTCAGGTTGGGTTCTGCTTGCATATTACAATACTATTGCTAAAACCTGTGCACATGAAATGGTTCTTTGATACAACCGAAAAATTGTCAACATATAGAGCATATAACAAACATGGCAAATGGTATCTGTATCCATTTCAGCATGTCAATGGTGAGGGTCATGTCAAAGTGAGAATTGGAAAGCAAACAATGTTGATTCAGTTCTGACAGCTAATATTTGAGTTCTGCTTTCTAGGCAGTGGTGAACTGTGTGGAACTGCTGCTGCTAGAGGTGAAACCAGTGTATCAGAGCGCTCTAGGCTGGTTCGCAGCACAGTGAAAATGGAAGGGTAAGAGGTGAGGACAGTTGCCTACAGACTCCAAGTAAAATATAGAATTATGAGGAATTGGTTAGGGCAAATGGGTTAGATTTAGGGCTTTGAAAAATAAGAACTCTCATTGATTAAGTGCCAACTATGTGCCAGGCCATTGTCTATAACTCTTATAGAAACAACTTACATAGGCATTGTTTCCCCATTTTACAAACGAGTAAGCTGAAGATCAGGGGGCTAAATGACTTGCCAGAACCGCATAGCTATGTAGAAAGTAGAGCCATGACTTAAACTAGATTTCTTGAATCCCAAAACTGACATGCTTTCCACTACACCACACTGTCTTCCTTGAGATGATACACTCCGTTTATTTTTGTGATCTCTGGCACCAAGTTTAGGGCGTGGCATAGCATCCTAATGGAATGTGGAGGGGCCACCTAAGTGGAGTGTCCAAGGCCACCTGGGTCCAAGGTTTGCTGACTAAGCAGGTTTCAAGCCCGGTGTTCGCTGAATCTCTTCCTCCTCACTTTCTTTCCCAGCATTCCGCTGCAGCTCACCTCTACCTCTGTCCACTGGGGAAAGCATCTGCCAGGTGCTATAAGAAAGCTGAGTGAGGGGAAGAGACAGCTCAGCAACGTCACTGCTGGGCAGGCTTAGGCAATGTATTCGGAAGAGCTGAGACGTGCATCCCACAGAGAGAAATGGGTAAAATGCAAAACTGAAGAGGAGGATAAGTGTTCCTGACAGAGATGAATTAGTTGCAGGACTAACTCCCCGAGGGAAGAGCTGGGGCTCCATTCCCTAACCCCCACACAGAAAACATGCTATAGAGGACAAGCAGGAGACAGGGGACATTAATGACTAATGGGCGCCTTCCACCTCTGAGTTTTATGAAGATAAATGAACCACTTTTGAATGGAGGCAGAAATAAAAGTGGGGAGATGGAGCTGATTAAGGGCCTGCAACAATGAAGAGGATTGGGGGTTCTTGACCCTCACACTGAGTGAGGAAAATCATTTCTTCACACTGGGAGATGCAGAGCTGAGCAGTTCAGAGTTTTGAATTCTGAGTCTAGGCTCTGCCATTTGCCAGTTGTATAAACCTGAGCAATTTACTTAGCCTTTCTAAGCGACAAAATAGGAACAACACCCTATTTTATTGATTATTTTTCACTATAAAATAGGGAACCGTTGCAAAGGGTTCCTGTGAAAATTGAATGAGATAACTCATGTAAAAACAGTGCCTACCATATAATAAGCAATCAGTTAATGACAGTAATTATTACTGGGTCACAGCTTTGTGTGAGGGGGAATATATTGGGTCATTATTATCTAGGTCAGATTATGGGGGTAATTCTTCCCTTTGAACTTAACAATGGTGCCTCCTTGGTTTAATCATTTGCTGTGTTGATAGCTCACACCCTCACTACTGATTTGGGCTTTCAGCTCACAAGGAAAATAAACCAGAATATGATAGACCACTTCTACTCTTTGGTGAACTTGCCAGAGAGCAGCTCAACCCATGTTGCTACTCCGTATCATTCTGAGGATAAAGCCACCTCCCTGTGGAAGGGTGTTGTGCACAGGAGATAATACTAATGGCACTATACGTTATTCAGTCTTTTACAGTTTACAGAGTACTCTTACCTGGGAAGAGCTACTGTTTTCATTTTACAGATGAGGAAACAGAGACTTAGAGAGGTGAAGCAACTTGATTAAGGTGATGTAGATAACTGGTTGGTAGAGAAGGGATCCACACCCAGCTCCCCTGACTCCAAGTCTGGAGCTATTTTATAAGGTGGTGTAGGGGATATGAACAGGTAGCAGACTAAAAGGCTAGTTGCTCCTGCCCTGGCCAGGTGGCTTGGTAGAAGCATCATCCCGTACACCAAAAGTTAGCAGGTTCAGTTCTGGGTCAGGGCACATAACCTCAGTTGCTGGTTTGATTCCTGGTTGGGTTGGTCTGAGAGGCAACTGATTGATGTTTCTCTCTCCCTCTCTCTCTCTAAATAAAAAAAAAAAATCATTTTCTTCTAGGATTTTTATGGATTCATGAGTCACATTTAAGTCTTTTATCCATTTTGAGTTTATTCTTGTGTATGGTGTAAATTGATGGTCTAGTTTCAATTTTTTTGCATGTAGCTGTCCAATTTTCCCAACACCATTTATTAAAGAGGCTGTCTTTACTCCACTGTATGCTCTTTCCCACTTTGTCAAATATTAATTGAGCATATTGTCTTGGGTCCATTTCTGGGTTCTCTATTCTGTTCCATTGATCTATCTGCCTGTTCTTCAAGTGTTGGCGAGGTTGTGGAGAAAAGGGGACCCTAATACACTGCAGCCACTATGGAAAACAATATGGTGTTACCTCAAAAAATTAAACTGCCATTTGACCCAGTGATCCCACTTCTAGGAATATACCCTAAGAAGCCTGAAACACCAATCAGAAAGAATATATGTACCCCCATGTTCATAGCAGCACTATTTACTATAGCTAAGATCTGGAAACAGCCCAAGTGTCCATCAGTAGACAAATGGATACAAAAAGCTGTGGTATATATACACAATGGAGTACTATGCAGCTGTAAAAAAGAAAGATCTCTTATCCTTTGAGACATCATGGGGGACCTGGAGAGTATTATCCTAAGTGAAACAAGCCAAGCAGAGAAAGACAAATATCACATGATCTCACTTATTTGAGGACTATAATGAACATAACAGTCTGAGGAATGGGGTACAGACTGACAATCCCCAGAACAGGGGGTGATGGGGGAAAGATAAACCACAGAACTTATATGCATGTATGCATAAACAATGGACATGGCCCTGGCCGGTTTGGCTCAGCGGTTAGAGCATCGGCCTGCAATCCCGAGAGACCCGGGTTCAGTTCCCACTAAGGGCATGTACCTCGGTTGCAGTTTGTCCCCAGCCTTGGTTGGTCATGCGGATGGCAGCCACTCAATGTGTCCTTTTCACATCGATGTTTTTCTCTCTCTTCCTCTCTTTCCCTCCCACTCTACCCGAACAAAAAATAGAAAAATGTCCTCGGGTGAGGATAAAAAAAATTTTTTAAATGGACATAGACAACAAAGCTGGGGACAGGGCGGGGGGAGGGGGAGGGAGGGGAGGGGGTATCAGTAACAATAATTAATTTTAAAAATAATTAAATAATAAAAAATTAAGAAAAACATCCTTAGATGAGGATTTTTTTTTTCTTTTAATGAAAACCAAAAACTGCCCTGGCCGATTTGGCTCAGTGGTAGAGCATTGGCCCATGGACCAAAGAGTTTCAGGTTTGATTCCATCATGGGCACATACTTCGGTTGTGGTTCAGTCCCCAGCCCTGGTTGGGGTTGTGCAGGAGGCAACCAATCCATGTGTCTCTCTCATGTCGATGTTTCTCTCTCGCTCACTCTCTCTCTATTTCTTTCTCCCCCACTCTATTTGAAGATAAAAATGGAAAAAAGTATCCTCGGGTAAGGATTTAAAAGAAAAAGTTTCTTCCAGTCATAAAAACATTGAATTTTAGAATAAGATGGAGTTTTCAGATTACCTAATACTGTGTTTTCTCACTGTGTCCAGGGAATCCAGTAGGTGGTGGGAAGAGCCAAGCAGGAAGTTGGAATTGTATGCAGCTCATCTTTTATCAATTAAATGTATAGCATTACAATGTACTTTAAATAAATGTTTAAAACATTAAGACCTTCTTTAGAAAAAAAAAGAAGAATGTTTGAAAACCCCTGATCTAGTTCAACTGTTTTATTTCTCCAAGAAGGATATTGAGGCCCAGTCTGGTTAAGGAACTTACAGAAATCTCATAATTCATTAGGGGCAGAGCTACCACAATCGCTCAGGTCTAGTCACCTGCATATTTGATGAGCATGCCATCAATCTTTCCAAATATGTTCTCATTCTCCAAATATTTTCCTTTGATACTCTCGGACAAGTCACTTACTTGTGACAATCAAATCATCGAGGAGAAATTAACCCTTGGGTTAGTCTCTCTGGATGACTCACTATGTGATGTTGGATCAATCCATTGGTCTCTGAACCCTCAGCTTTTCCACAGGTGAGATGGGAAGATAATTCTCATCTTCTCATAGGGCTGTTGTGATGACTGTAAAAGAGAACATGTGAAGGTTCACAGGGTTCTTCCAGGGAAGGAGACTCAACAAGTTTATTATCTTATTATTTACAAGTGCCTACCAAGTGTGTCATTGCTTCTAAGCTGATCTCTGCAATTTATCACCCCTGTTTATTTATTGTTCCTCATTTAAGAGGGCAATGTAGTTTATTTTTGTAACCATACCAAGTACTACTGTTTATAAAATAGCCTCAAATACTTCTTATCACATTGGTTTTCTGATAAAATTTTGTGATTTCTTACTACCTGCATGTGGAAAGTATGTCTTTTTACATTTTTTTTTCTTTATTGATTTTAAAGAGAGAGGAAGGGAGAGGGAGAGAGAGATAGAAACGTCCATGGGAGAGAACATCGATTGGCCACCTCCTGCATGCCCCCCACTGGGGATCGGGTCCACATCCTAGACGTGTGCCCTGACCAGGAACCAAACCAGCAACTTCTTGGTGCATGGGTCGATGCTCAACCACTGAGCCACATCAACTGGGCAAGTATATATATATATTTTTTTTTTAATCTTTATTGGGAAAGTAAATCTTTCTAGATAAGTTATCACTACAAGGTTCTAGCAAGCCTGGGGAGCCCAGAGCCACATGAGACCAAAGGACAGAGTTGGACTCCTCCCATCTAACTGGCAGTTTCTCTTCCTTCTGCAAGGAACACTAAGAAAATACTCTCACGACCTTCAGGTTGGTCTTGAAAGCAGCCTCATTTACTTGTGACTTTGGCCAAGTTCTTAATCTCTCAGAGCTATTTTCTCACTTGTAAAAGGCAGATATTTGCCTACCCTTTTTACCTCCTAGGGCTGTCAAGGATCAAAAAAAGAGAACACACAGTGGGTGGCATGTTTTTACTGTGAAGGGTAAGCTAACCAAAGGAATTGTTATTTTTAGAAATGTGTGAAATACTACAATTATTTATCATGTGCATTTCAACTCATCTTCTCAGCTTGTTAGAAATACCCACTTGGCATGATCAACTGCTCAGGTCGAAAAAAGATGTTTCAATTTTTGCTGATTTCTATGAAGAAAGTCAAGTGGAAACTGAGCAAGGCAGAGTTAAAACTAGAGCGTTACCTCCTTAATTGACTTTATCACAAAACAGGAAGTATGTTTATATTTTCAATTAAGTATATTTTAAGTAAAAAACAAAGAAATTAAACAGAGCTTTATCCAAATTCTGCTCTGGATACCCCAAATTTCTAACTTTATCTCTTAGAGAACAGCATTTGATGCTTACCTATGTTGATACTTTAAAAAATCTGGACCTTGTTTCCATTATGCAGAAAAGCCAGCCACAGAAGCCGACCAATATTTTAAGACTGCAGTGTTTACTAATGGATGTCTGGCTAGAAACAGAGTTGGCAGGACTCAGGCAGAGGCATTTACTCCCACTAATGATGTAGAACTGCGCTGCATAATCATGTCCACTTGTATTAAGTCTACCCAAGTCTGTCATGATTTGCAGTGAAACCAGAACCAAGCATCCCCCAAAGTCCTGGGATTTTCCTGGAAGATGCATTCCATCAGAATTGGTTCAGACCTCCCCAAAGTTATTGCCACAACCATTCATTTCATTTAGGCCTTCTTTACAAAAATGACTTCAGAATAGAGTGTACATCAGACTCTTTTGCAGAATGTTTAGAGACATTAAAACAGAATAGCCTATATATGGACCAACCCAAGCCAGGAAAAATCTATCTAACATTTCCTTAAAAACCACATCAAGTACTTTTTTTTGTACATATACTAAGAGATCCCTAAGGTAGAAGGATACTCAACACATCCTCCCATCCTCTGCCCCAGGAAACCTATTGCCGGTTATGCATCCTCACATTCATCCCTAGCTGTACCTGGAACTAGAAGCATCAGAAGTTATTCCTCAATAAAGAAGAAGGACAATGGCATTCATTTTGACTATTTAGACATTGTTACTGCATCACTCTTCTGGGGGAGGGTGATTTATGTTTATTACAAGAAAAAGATTCCAAACTTAGATATGTGAGAAGTCATTTGATATGTAATAGAATTCAAGTCATGCACATAGCCCTAAAAATTATAATTAGTAAGGAGCCAAGCAAAGAAAATTAATAACAGCCATTCTTTAAAATGGAAGAATAAAGGAATAGTTGTTTTTACTCAGTATTAAAGATGTCAAGATATTGTCATCAAATTGCTCTCCCTTCTACCTACTTCTTAGACCTCCAAGGAATCTGCATTCCATTTTCTGAAATTAGATGCTGCTTCAAAGATTTTAGAAGCAAACCATGAAATGAGGACACAAAAGAAGCATTAATTTTTGTAGATTATGTTAAATAACATTTTTATTCCATATTAATAATTTAACCACAATGATAATTTGTCAAATATCTCAAAGATCTACTTTAGAAATATCCAGTATTATCTGAAACCAAATCTGATTGTTTCAAATGGATTGGAACTTGGAAAAAGTCCTATGTCTCTCCCTTCCTCCCTCCCTTTCTCTTTCCATCCTTTCTTTCTTCTAGTCACCCTTTCTCTTTTCCACTCATATGGCCTTATGGTGCTCTTTATCTACGTCTAGGGCAGCCTTTCAGTGGAAAGGGTAGCTCAGGAAACTGTGTGCTCACATGCTGTGTGGTAGCATTCAGACAAAGAGGCATTTGCAAGACCTGCTGCTGTAGTCGCTGTGGCTCCCATACATCCTCTATTGAGTGTTACAGCTGTTGTAGTTAAAGATTATGCCTTTAATTTTTAACATTGTCAAAGTTAATATATACCCTTTGCTTGTCAACATTGTCCGTGTTAATACAAACTTTTTAATTTTTAACATTTTAAAAGTTAATATTAACTCTATTAATGCTTCTCAGCTGATGATCACAGGAATGACCATTATGAACTAGTTGTGTCCGTAGTTTTTCCAGTAGGTGACTAGTACTTTTTTTTTTTTGGTGATGATATTGTCAACAGTCATGATAGCTACCCTTATTCATAGTATTTTTTTGTATACTAAGTACTGTTGTCCTCAATACCTCATTTGAGATTCATCTGAGACCACTACTCACCAATTCAGGCTTCTTCCTTAATTGCTCTGCCATCTCTTGACCTCCCCTCCATGCTGCCGCCCCCCACCCCCACCCTGGAGCTTCTTGCTCTCTCTGGGCATCAAATCCTTCCTTCATTCTTCCAAGTAGAGTTAACACAGGCTATTGTATTATCCTAGGGCTGCCATAACAAAGCACCACAAACTCAGTGGCTTAAACAACAAAAAATTATTGTCTGAAAGTTCTGGAATCTAGAAATCTGAACTCAAGGTGTTGGCAGGGTTGTTCTTTTTGTGAACTATGAGGGGAGAATCTGTTCCGGGCTTTTCTCCTTAACTTGTACACGGCAATATTCTTTCTGTGTCTGTTAATGTTGTCTTTCCTTTATGCATGTCTCTGGGTGCAAATTGCTCCTCTTACAAGAACACAAGTGTACTGGATTAGGGTCCACCCTAATGATGTAATTTTAACTTGATTACTTCTGTTACAGACCCTATCTCTAAGTAAAGTGACATTCTGAGATACTAAATGTTAGGACTCAACATATCTTTTTTAGGGGGACATAATTCAACCTATAATACTAAAGCTTAAAGAAAAGATAACACATGGAAAATGCAGAATAGAAAAGAAAAACAAACGGAATCTCAAGTGCTATTGTCATGGAATCCACTGGCTATGCCTGGTGCAGGCTATGATTCTCTCCCTCCATAAGTCCAAACTGCCTCCATGTTTCTGGGGCCTGTTCGCCATCCTGGATGGAAATCTAGTTATGCACATCTTTCACTCCCTGTGATGGTTAATTTTATGTGTCAATTTGACTGGGCTACAGGGTGCCCAGATATTTGGTCAAACATTATTCTGAGTGTTTTTGTGAGAGTGTTTTGGATGAGGTTAACCTTTAAATCAGTAGCCTTTGTAAAGCAGATTGCCCTCCATGATATGGGTGGGCCTCACCCAATTATTTGAAGGCCTGAAGAGAACACAAGGCTAACCCTCCCCTGAGTAAAAGGGAGTTCTCCTGCCTGACAGCCCTCAAACCGGAACATCAGCTCTTCCTGCCTGGTGGCCACGGAACCGGAACATCATCTCTTCCTCATTCTACAGCAGCTTCCAGCTTTAAGACTCCAACTGGAACATTGGCTCTGCAGAATACACGCGCGCGCGTGCACACACACACACACACACACACACACACACAATATTGATTCTGTTTCTCTGGAGAACCCTGACTGATATATTCCCTAAGACCAGGTCCTACCTAATAAAGAAAAATCACAAACATACGTATTTCTTCAGGATTGCAATCTATCTGCCACAGAGCCAACCCTTTATCTTAATAAATACCCAATTCCCCTAATCTTAAGCCTTTATATCTGGGTTATTCACCTGGTTTTCAGTCATCCTTACGACTGAAAATTCTCCCCCATTGGTCTCTCCAAGAATGAAGCAAGAGCCTGCCCCCAAATACAAAATTCAGGGGCCAATCTGAGTGCCACCATGAACTGAGAAAGTCTGAGGCACAAACCAGAGCTCTTATGCACAAAATTTCTCACATGTTCTTTGCATACATTTCAAATCATTGAGGACTTTCTCAAGTTATCCTCAACTGATTTCCTGTAGGGCTTTTCATGCAACTCGACCAGCAATTTTCAACGTTTTTCATCTCATTGTACACAATAATAAACTAATTACTAAAATTCTGCCACACACCAAAAAAAAATTTTTTTTGCCAATCTGACAAAAATAAAAAATAGGTAGAATTGTGATTTATTTACAGCAGATAGCTATTGCTGTGTTGGCTGTTGTCATTATTTTATTTGACAATCTAAGGAAAAAGAGGTCAGGGCCTAAGTAGTCAGGTATTGCATGTTTTAAAAATACTTGCAGCACACCGGTTGAAAATTACAGAACTAAACAATTCCCTTCATAACTGTCTTTTATAGCTTAATATCGTATATGTGTGGCTTGTAAAGAATTAGCCTTGTCTAATTAGAACTGAGCACAAAACCCTCCAAAGTTTAAACAGATCAGAACTGAACCAAGTCAGGCTCCTGAGAGAGTGTCTCCAGGCTGGAAGGGGCCAAACAACGGCCCCTGGCTGTGTGGCCTGACTTCCATCTGTACTTCAGGTTTCTGTTTTCCAGAGTCCCTCTGTCCCCAAATCACCTGTTGATGCCTCACCCAAGGCTATGTGGTGGCGCTTTAAAAATTTCAGTGTGGACAAAAATGTTTTCCCTTGGCATACTGAGAAAGGCTGGTATTTTCAAGACAGCTTTACTAAACATGAGGGAAAACAGAAAAGAAGTAATTACAGAAAACACACACGGTATAAAAATAGCCAAGTTTCCAACTGCAGGTTTCTGTTTCTAAAAATTCCATTAGAAGTAGGAAAGCTTTACTGGGCCTCAGGCTCATTTAGCCTTACTCAACCACATCCCCTAATTTTGTTATATCCTGTCTGGACTGCTTCTCTCCCACCTCCAACACCTCATCTATTCCTGAGCCCTGTAATATGCAGCTGCTACCTTCAAGTTTTGAACCCACATCTCAAAGAAAAAGATATCAATTAACTCACTTTTAAAACTATCTTTCTCCCACCCTGGTTGGTTTGGCTTCCTCGGTTGGAGCATTGATCCGTACACCAAAAAGTTGCAGGTTCAATTCCTGGTCAGGGCACACACCTAGGTTTCGGGTTCACTCCCCAGTTGGGGTGGGTGCGGGAAACAACTGATTGATGTTTCTCTTTCACATCAATGTCTCTCTCTCTCTCTCTCTCTAAAAATCAAATAAAAAATTATTCCAAAAACTATCATTCTCCCAATAAAAATATCCCAGACTCCCAAAACACCTGCGCACAAGAGATTTTCAAATTTTGGTATTGAAGATCGACTGGGTTTCAAACATTGGCTCTTCTCCATACTGATGTTAAACTAGCATAAACCAAAGTATATTGTAGTAGATGATCCCTGGGATAATGAATATTCTTTACAATGGTAGGTAGGGTTCTGTGGCCAAATAAATTTGAAGAATATTGGGTTAAACTGAGTTTCACAGTTTTCTCCACTGCACGATTTTTTTTTAATCCTCACCCAAGGACACTTTTCAATTTTTTGTTCAGATAGAGTGGGAGGGAGAGAGAGCGAAACAGCGACGTGAAAGGGACACATTGAGTGATTGCCACCCGCACGACCCAACCAGGGCCGGGGACAAACTGCAACCGAGGTACATGCCCTTAGCAGGAACCGAACCCGGGTCTCTCTGGACTACAGGCCAACACTCTTACCGCTGAGCCAAATTGGCCAGGACTCCACTGCATGATTTCTAAAATCTTTTCGTGTCTTTAACAAATATGTCTTGAGCACCTATTATGTTCCAGGAACTGCTGTGGGTACAGAGAAAACCCTGGTGAAGAGTGAACAAGACAAATAAGTTCCCTGCCCTGCCTTCACAGAATTTGGTTTCTAGGCGTGGTACACACACACACACACACACACACACACGTGAACAAGCAAACAAGTAAGATTTCAAATAATGGTAAGTACTGTGAACACCTTAAGAGGTGATGTTATAGAGGGAAACTGGAAGTGGGGAAACCCAAGGGTCAGAACAGGGAATCTACAGACCTGACAGGGAAAATCTTAGCATGTTGGAGGAAGGAAAGATACCTGAGAAACTGAGGGGGAAAGTGCATATGATGAGGTATGTTCCTCGAGGCCTCGGTAAGAAGTTGAGACTTGAGTATTGGTGCCATGGGAAGCAATTTGAAGAGCTTTCAGCCTTGGCACAATCTTATTGACAATTTGAAAAAAAATCTCCTTGCTGTTGTTTAGAGCATGGAATTTAAAGGCCAAGATTGCAAGTGGAAACCAGTTAGGAGGCTCTTGCAATAGTTCAGCTGAGAGATAATGATGGGGTTGTCCGTGTGACAGACAGAGGTGGATGGTGTCAGCCTGGTTTCGAGGAGTAGAGAGAGCAGCCCTTCCTGATGGGTTAATGTGGGAAATAGGGACCAGAGAGAAGATAGTGATGACTTCTAGCTTGTGGGCTTGAGCAATTAATTACATGGTAGTGTTATTAACTGAGCTGGGAAAGACTAGGGAAGCAAAGATTTAAAAGGGTGAAGGAAATCAAGAGGTTGTTTTAACCACATTAAGTTCAAAGTACCTATTACACAAGTAAGAGGTGCTATCAGGTAGACAGATCTTATACATTGATGAGTCTGGAGCTTAGGAGAAAAGTTTGCGATAACAAATTGGGAAATCATTAGCTTACAGATGGCATTTAAAGTCACGGAACTGGCCCTGGCCAGTTTGGCTCGGAGGTTAGAGCATCGGCTCACAGGCCGAAGAGTTGCAGGTTTGATTCTGGTCAGGGGCATGTACCTTGGTGGTGGCTTGGCCCCCGGCCCTGGTCAGGGTCATGTGGGAGGCAACCAATTGATGTGTCTGTCTCACATCAATGTTTCTCTCTCTCTCTCCAATTCTATCTGAAAAAATAAAAATGGAAAAATATCCTCGGGTGAGGATTAAATTTTTTTTTTAAATAAAATAAAATAAAAAATAAAGTCATGTAACTGGATAACATCACTTAGGAAGAGTGCAGAGAGAAACTGAGGCCCAAAGCCAAGCCCTGAGGCACTTCAAACGTAGGAATCTGGTAGAAAGGAGCAGTCAGCAGAGAAGACTTTAACAAGCTCACGTGCATTAGTGACTCTGTCAGAGGTGTTTCCCAAGCTTAGTTGACCTTCAACCTTTTGCCACATAGCATCTCCCAGGGTTCTAAGAAAAACATTTGGAAAATATTGTTCATAACCTTCTAGCTATGCTTCATTGTGGCATAATATATTAACTTCTAAGGTGATATAGGCTAGTCTTCTCCCTCTAAATAGAGGGCTATTTCAGTAAAAGCCCAGCAGTTGCTAAACCAAACACGGCCCTGATGATCCATGCCAAAAAATAGACCTGTAGGAAGCACACATGTGCCAAATGCAGGAAGGAAAGGAGGGCTGTCCCACCATCACCTCACTGAGCCAAGTGTAATATAAAAAAAGCGGTTTTCAGCCTTTTTATATTAATAATGTAAAGCATTTTTCATGTTCCACCATTGCCTCGTCCAGCCAAAGCTCACACACTGGCAGTTTTTAGCCTTTTTAGGTTAATAATAGTTATTTTGGTGGAGGAGTGAGATTGAAAGTCTGAGGAGAGACCCAGGGTGTAAATGCTCTTTGCTGTGTGTGTGTGTGTGTGTGTGTGTGTGTGTGTGCGCCTTATGTAACTTTTTCCAAGATACTAGCATTCTATAAATATACACTATACCAGAGTATCATTTGATGCTCTGGAAATAGTTCATTTAGATAAAGATAGTTTTCTCTATTTTCTAGTTAGGTTTTGATTTTGTTATAAGGAACAGAAACTCAGGTATATTATTGGGATCTGAGGCAAGTCTGAGAACAGGTTTCTCTCTAGGACACATTTTTACTTTCTCTCTCCCTGCTCTCCTTCTCCTTTCTTCTCTTACATACTCATCTCCATATAAGTTCAGAGGCTGTATGGTTTTTCTCTCTAATATCTCTGAGACCTCTCACTTTTTACAGTTATGTACTAAGAAATCATCATAAAATCATCTACATTTGCATACTACAATCTAAGTGGAGTACTCATGTTATAAACTAAATGTGTGTGTTTCTGTAAAATTCTTTTGTTGTTGTTGTTAATCCTCATGCGAGGATACTTTCCCATTGATCTTTAGATAGAATGGAAGAGAGGGAAGGAGAGAGAGAGAAACATCGATGTGAGAGAGACACAGTGGTTGGTTGCCTCTCACAGGGCCTGACTGGGGTCAGGGATCAAACCTGCAACCCAGGTATAAAACCTTGACTGGGAATCAAACCCTCACCCTTTGGTCCACAGAGCCCTCAACAATGAAGTGAGCCCTGGCTGGTGTGGCTCAGTTGGCTGTGCATTATTTCATCACCAAAAGGTTGCTGGTTTGATTCCCAACAGGGCACATGTGAGGGTTGTGCTTGATGTTCCACTCTCGAATCGATGTTTTTCTTTCTCTCTCCTCTCCCTAAAAAAAAAAAAAAATATATATATATATATATTTTTTTTTTTTTTAAAGAATGAAATTAAAAAAGAGAACCCATGAACATGGACAACAGTGTGGTGACTGGGGTGTGGAGTGGAGGTGGAAGAGGGCAGAGAGGGGATAAATGGTGATGAAAGAAATAAAATAAAATAAAATTTGGGGGGGAATGAAATTAGTTCCCTTATAGGAAGAAACATGAGAACAATGATCTCTGTCAGCCATGAGAGGACGCAGGAGAACACAGCCATCTGTCACCAGGAGGAATTCCCTTATCAGACACCAAATCTGTGGGGGCCTTGATCTTGGACCGCTAGCCTCCAGAACTGTGAAAAATAAGTGTCTGTTGTTTAAGCCACCCAGTCAGTCTATGATATTCTGTTACGACAGCTTGAACTGACAAAGACAACACTCTAGGTCTTGGAGGTTTGCTTTATAAATGAGGAGACCAAGGCTCGGGGAGGAGAGACATGACCCAGAGGAATGAGCCCCACATGGGTTTGATACACCTGAATCCTACTCTTGTGTGACTATAGGCAAGTGGCTTCATCTGGGCTCTAATCTCTCTTCTGCAAGGGGAGGAGACTGGGTAGGGATGAGTGGTCTCAGGATGCATTTTTCAGCACTTACAGTCTGAGTTTATGATTTTGAGATGGAGTGATGTGGCCGAGGTCATTCAGTTAGGTGGTTCATGACAGAGTGGGAACCACATCTTCTATCACCTGGTCCAGTGTTGTGTTTTGTTTCATTATACCACAATGCATTTCCATTAAAAAGAAAAATTTTTTTTTACCTCAAACCATTTTTCTCAGGAAGACAATATTGAGTGGTGAAAAAAGTATAAACTTTGAAACCAATGAGACCTGGGTTTGGATCTAGGTCTACTTTCAGTTTTGTGACCTGGGAGCAGTTACTGACCCATTCTCGGCCAGTTTCATCATCTGTAAGACAGGTGTATATCATACCTGTCTCGTAGGGTTGCTGATCAGATTGCGATTGTATCTATAAAGCATCATGGCCATACTAGGTACCAGTATTCTGTCTTAGTCCTTTTGGGCGGCTGTAACAGAATACCAGGGGCTGGGTGGCCTAAACAACAGAGATTTAGTCTCAGCTCAGGAGGCTGAGAAATAGAAAATCAAGGGCACTTTTATCTGCAAACCAGACAGATGTTCGAAAAGGACTAGTTAGGTCTTGGCCTTGTTTTAAATTGTTTTTCAAGTTCCCAATGCAATTTTAAGTTATTTTTATAAGTACAAAATTTGAAATTAATAGAGAAACTGGGTAAATATGATACAGTTTTTAATATGTGTTAGGTTTTAGCTAAATACAGTGAATATGAAGATACCATTATGCTAATTGTCATCCACTGCTTCTCTTTAGCTGTGCAAAATAAAACTGAAATGATACATCCTGTGGTGGTATAATTTAAAATATCTTTGATATGACAACTTTCAAAGTCTGGTCACAAGCTGCATATAAATTATAAGATTATTAAAATACACCTTTTTGAAAATAATAATGACCATTTTATACCTAAATAAGGTTTCACAGAAAGCTATAAGATACTTTATCATATAAAAGTAGGTGCCTCTTTTCATAAGGATTTCCTTCTTTTTTTAAAAAACTGAATAATAGTCCATTGAATATGCCACCTTTTCTAAGTCTGTTCATCTGTCACAGGACATTTAGCTTATTCCCATGTCCTGGCTATTGTGAATGATGCTGCAGTGAACTTGGGAGTACAGAGATCACTTCGAGCTCCTGATTTCAATTCCTTTGGATATATACCCAGAAGTAGAATTGCTGGGTATATATGCTAGTTTTAATTTTTTTAAAATATGTTTTTATTGATTTTTGAGAGAGAAGAAAGGAGAGAGAGACCTAGAAACATCAATGAGAGAAAAACACAAATCTGTGGCCTCCTGCACACCCCCAGCTGGGTATGGATCCAGCAACCCGGGCATCGGTCTGACCAGGAATCAAACCAGTGGTGACTTTTCAGTACATGGGACCAACTGAGCCACACCGATTGAGCGAGTTTAATTTTTAGAGGAGCCTCCTTTGGATTTCCAAAATGGCTAGTTTATGTACTAATTTACCTTCCTACCAACAGTGCACCAGGGTTCCTTTTTTTCCACATTCTCATCAATATTTGTTATATTTAGCTTTTTTTATAATAGCCATCCTAACAGGTATGAAGTATGGTTTTTATTTGCATTTCCCTGATGTTTAGTGGTGTTCGATGTTGAACACCTTTTCATATACCTGTTGGTCATTTGTATATCTTCTTTGAAAAGTCTATTCTGTTCCTTTGCCCTTTTTCTTTTTCTTTTTTTATCCTCATTTTTATTTTAGTATTTTGTTCAGATAGAGTGGGAGGGAGAGAGAGAGAGAAAGAAACATCGATGTGAAAGGGACACATCGAGTAGTCGCCACCCACACAACCCAACCAGGGCCAGGGGCAAACTGCAACCGAGGCACATGCCCTTAGCGGGAACCAAACCCGGGTCCCTCCAGACCGCAAGCCAATGCTCTAACCGCTGAGCCAAACTGGCCAGGGCACCCTTTTTCTTCAAGTAAATTCTTTTTGTTTAAGTCCAGCTACTTTGGGATTTCTGTTATACACAGCAACACCTAACTGATACTGTATCTAATTGGAAATTCCTTGTTCTTTTTTTTTTTTTTAAATATGTTTTTATTGATTTTAGAGAGAGAGGAAGGGAGAGGGAGAGAGCAAGAGAAACATCTATGTGAGAGAGAAACATTGATTGATTGCTTCTCATACACACCCTGAGCAGGGACCAATCCCACAACCTGGACATGTGCCCTGAACAGGAATCAAACCTATGACCTTTCTGTGAGTGGGACGCCTCTCAAACAACTGAGTCACACAGGCCCTTCAGCCATTTCTTAATCTAGTGACTTGGTTTTCTGCTATAGAGTAGTAGAATTTCTTATACATTTTGGATATTAACCTCTTATCAGATAGATGGTTTACAAATATTTTCTTTCATTCCATAGATTGTTTTTTCATTTTGTTGATTTTCCTTACAGTACAAAAGCTTTTTAGTTTGATGTAATACCACTTGTTTATTTTGGGGTTTTATGCCTGTACTCTGGGTATCATTAAAAAAGAAAAAAAAAATTATTGCCAAGACTCATGTCAGGGAGCTTTGACCCTTTCTTTTCTTCTAGGAATTTTATGGTTTTAGGTCTTACATTTAAGTTATTAGTCCTTTTTGAGTTGATTTGTGTGGTATAAGATAAAGGTCTAATCTCATTCTTTTGCATGTGAATATCCAGTTTTCCCAATAGGACCCAATAAGGTCTTAACCTCACAGGCCTGAGATTTCATGTTATGCCATATTATTTACAACCTTAGTCAAGTCTCTTGTGATCTCATTCTTTGTTCACTGTACAAATTTCTTTCTCCAACCTTTCTGCCCAGAGAGAGCATGTGCTCCTCTGCCTCTAATTATTGTTGATTTCTTCTGCATATGTCTTTTCCATTATCATGCTATTAACAGAAGTGCCTCTTAATATAAGGGCACTAATCCCATTCATGAGGGCTCTGCCCTCATTACCTAAGTATCTCCCGACTGCCCCACTTTCTAATACATCACATTGGGGATTAGAATTTCAACATGTGAATTTTGAGAAGATGCAAACATTCAGTTCACAGCACATTCCATCTCACATTCCATCACCCTGCCTCCTAATTACTTGGGGAGATAAGGAATTACAGCAAAGAGTTCATGAACCAGGATGAGGATAGGGCATGTGATGCCTTCATTTTCTGTATAAGCAATATTTATTCAGGGAAACATTTTTGTTCAATCTTTCTGTTGAAAGCCTTTTTAAAGTATTAGTTCATGCTTCTCCTTTGGAAACCACATAGTCTGAATATAATTGAATCTTTCTTGATGATTGAAGACCTTGCCATGCCTCAGGCTCATTATTCAGAATTTGAATTCAAATTATTCAACTGCTTGGATAAATGTGCCAAAGGTGGAAAACGCAGTTGGAATCTGTGGAACACAGGAAGACCACTAAGTTTTTTTGTTTCAGAGATATTTGAAACAGAACATTTTCTAGAAGTTTGTTGTTTGTTTTGAATTTAATGAAATCTTTAACAAATCTTCAAATAGTGCAAACATTTTATTTATAGATGAGGATCTTGGATATTGTGTTCTGGTTAAACAAATAATCAACAGGTGTTTTTTAATGCCTACTTTGTTAAAGGACCTGACCCAGGCATCGTTTTGAACACGAGGAAATAAATATGAAGATAAGTTTGAGGACTTAAGGAACATATATACTCTCACTGGGGAGGCAAAACATAAACTCATGAAAATGTAACTATAACCAAAGCGAATAAATGAGAGAACTCTTCATAAAGAAGTCAGTACTTAAGCCCCGGCCGGTTTGGCTCAGCGGCTGGAGCGTCGGTCTGCGGACCAGAGAGTCCACGGTTCGGTTCCTGCTAAGGGCACGTACCAAAAAAAAAAAAAAAAAAGAAGTCAGTACTTAAAATGGAACCATGGTAGGATTCGGACTAGCAGTGCTCCATGGTAGGAAAAATGTTTGATAGGAGAGGGTCTTTAAAGTAGAGGGAATAGTTAAAATAAATGCACAGCTATGGGAGAGCTTGGGGTATATCCAAAAGACCACTAAGTTTTTTTGTTTCAGAGATAATTAGAGCTAACACAAGGTATTTAGTTGGGACATTTCTAGTTTTTTATAATATGTACTGAATATCCAGATGTCCTGAAAAGTGGTTTTCAGGCCCCTGTGGGAAACTGAGATCTATTATACAATCATTCTTTTGTATATCAGTTTATCTCTGTGGGGCAATAATATGTAGGCCACAAGAGAATTTATAGGATTTCCAATTTGCCTGTTGTTAGAGGCCTAGACCCATCTCTTAGACACCAGAGATGCCTAGTTCACCAGACAGCCCTTGCAAGATCCATTCTCCTTTGTAGAAAACAACGCGTAGAGCCATGGGATTGGTCCTGGGTTTGGATCCCCATTACCCCTCCTTAAACATCTCAAGCCAGGAGTGTGGAGGAGGGAGAGAAACAGGTTTCTCTAATCTTCCTGCTTGCCTCACCTACCCCCGTTTGCCAGGCCAGCCCTGTGCCCACTCCTATCCCACACTGATTCCTTAAAAACAAGGTCACTTTCCTCAGAGGGTAAGATAGCATTTCACCTACTGGTCAATGGCCTTACACACTCCTTTTTTATGAAAGTGGAAAATGAAAGAAGGGAGAAATCTGTGTGGGACTCTGGTGTTATGGGACATGACTTAGTCAGCTTTGTGGAAGCCATCACTCTCAGCAGGGGTTTAAAAAAATAAAAAGCATAATATAGCAATGTGTTTTCCACATTGAAGTATCTGGGCAGAGAGCCCCTTGCAAAAATTGTTGCATGGATAGATAATCTCATCAAGATTTCCATGCATTGATTGCTTGTAATAAATAGGGAAAAGAAAAGTTGATGAGATTCTCAAACTCATCAGGTAAAGCAAATCCAGACTATGCCAAAGAACATGGCTCTTTTGCTTTATAAGGAAACAGACATTTTATCCTGGACACCAAATGAAGAGGGCCTTACTCCTTGTCTAGGGCTAAGGTTCCCTTCTTTTTTTTTTTTGGTGTTGTTTCCCATATCTGGCCTCTTTGTTTCTGCCCTTCACCTTCAATCATAATGCAAAACTGCTCTCCATACAGTGAAAAACTCCTTTCCTAACAAGGCACAGGGCCAGAGTGGTAGCATTGGAAGGGAATGTAGAAGCATTAAATTCACCCTTATGGCTTTTGAGATAAGGAAAATGAGAGCCAGAAAGTTAAAGTGGATTTGTTGAGTGTAGGGATGGAAGCAAGTGGTAGACAGTTATAAGATCGTTTATACAGTTTTGACAGAACGGAATTCTATCACACATGTGATGTCATAAAAACCTGTCATGTAGGTGACATTATGTCCATGTTACAGATGAGGAAACTGAGACCCAGAGAATTCTCCTATAAGGTGAAAGAGCACATATCTTTTCATCAGGAACACTGCCTATGACAAAGCCTAGTGACATTGCAGTGTCAAACTCTTCTCTGAAGATTAATAAGACACTGCCCATCTGCTCACATCTACTCGGGGAAGGTTGTCATTCTCCCCCAAAGCCACATGCAGGGCACCCTAATACTGTAAACAAATTACCTGAACCCTAGAGGGACTGAGTCCCGAACAGCCATTTGATTCCCTCTGCATGTGGCTAAGTGGGACCTTTGGAAAGGGCCAGCTGTTCGCAGAGGAGTCTACATTTTAAACAGTACAAGATTGAGAGTCTCTGCAATGTGAAAAGTAAATAAATGAAAGTTGGCTCAAGATTACAGAAGCATTTGGTGCTGGATTGGAAATAGAGGTGGGGTGGAGGAGAACTAGGAGCTTTCGGGCCTCTTCCTGTCTTTTACTGGTCTTTGAATAGAGTCCACCTCTGTGGCCCTGCCTTTTCAGACTGACGCAGACAAGCATGTGCTCTTTTCCCTGCTTGTATATGATTGACAACTAGATCATACTTTCATGGATGGTGAAAAATCATTTGGAACCTCTGTTCATCTAAGATGGGGGTCAGCAAACTACTACCTGCAGACTAAATCCAGCCTGCTGCCTGTTTTTGCAGACTTGTGAATTAGTTTTACATTTTTAAATGGCTAGAAAAAAAAAAAAAAAGAAGACTACTTTGTGCCGTGTCAATGTAATATTAAATTTAAATTTCAATGCCAATAAATACAATTTTACTGGAACGCAGCTACTTCTATAACTTTTTTGTGCTACAACGGTAGAGTTTAGGGATTGCAGTAGAGACTATATGGCCCACAGAACTTAAAATGTTTTCTATCCAGCCCTTAACAGAAAATCTTTGCCAACACATCTTAGAGCACTAATCATAATATATGAAAATTGATTTGTGTCTATCTTCTGAGCTAGACATTTGAGCTTGTGAAAGTATCCACTTTGCTTAGAATGAGGCTTTATTCTTGATTGGCACTTGATAAATTGTTTGTAGGATGAAGGGGAAAGTGATGTGAACTTGGGCAAGTTCGTTCTCCTTTCTGGGCTCAGTTTCCCCTTTTGTGTAATGAGAGAGTCGGCTAAGGTGAGCTTGGTCTCTTCCACCTCCAACTTTCTCTATTTTATATTAAGGTTACTGTAACCAAAATTAAATATCACATTTAGTTAATTTAATTTTCTTTTCTCCAACTTTGAGTTCTCCCTTAGCGACCTTCTGACTGTTGGTTGGTTTCCCAGGTCCGTCAGTATCATGAAGGGGATGCCCTTGCTAGCTAACTTTAAGAGCATATGCTGTTAGTGTGTACATTGCATGTAGTGTGAAAATTTATTACAAATCCATAACTTCCTTTCTTCATGTCTGCCTGCCTTGTGTGAGTCTAGTGACATGAACAATTTTCTCAGAGCCTGGTCACCATCAAGAATCTGAACATGTGGAGTCCAGAGACCACACTCTGGATTTATGTTCACCCCCCACCTCCATCAAGATGCATCCACATGGCCCAGAGAACAGCCATCTGCTCTTACTTAGAAAATCTCACTGCTTAGAAAAATCATTGCATTTTCAAAACAGATGGATAAAAAAGTTCTTCAAATCTTACAAGTGCATAGGATCATGCCCTCAGGTGGTGTTTGGTAGACACCTTCATGGCACAGGGATATGGCCTGATGTGTATCAACTGGATTCTATTTAAATCATTATCCTGTCCTCTTTCCTTCCATAAAAATTGTTACCTCTCTCCAACCTCATTAATGTTAAGGGGACAGGATCTCAGAATTGAGGCACATGTGACATGAGGAAATGTGTTTGCCTATAAATGTGGCCCAATGAAGGCTTCCTGTGCTGAAGCCAGGTCAACCCTTACATAAGAGATGAAATTTGTTTTCTGGACTCTTCTGTTCCCTTTTATATTCGTTCCTCCAGGTTCCTAACACTATCCACTCTTTATCCTGGGCCTCTGCTATGATGCATCAGGCATGAGAAACACTCTTTATTTATTTTTAATTTTTTTCATTTATTAATTTTTAGAGAGAAAGGAAGGTAGAAGGAGAGAGAGATAGAAACACTGATGAGAGAGAACATCAATTGACCACCTCCTGCATGCCCCCCACTGGGGATTGGGCCCACAACCTGGGCATGTGCCCTGACCGGGAATCGAACCAGCAACCTCTTGGTGCATGGGTCAATGCTCAACAAGTGAGCCACACCAGCTGGGTGAGAAACACTCTTTTAAATGAAGGGTAGAGAGAGATAGTGGAAAAGTATGAAGCACTTCAAATCAAACTAGTCTGAGATCAAGTTCTTCTACTCACTGGTGGAGCCTCAGTTTCTGTTATCTGCTAGGTAGAGATAATACATATCCTCTACCTCTACTAATCACCCAAAGTCCCTTACAGGAAACAAAGATGCATTATTCTATCTGGCACTGCTCAGTACCTAGAATGAAGCAGACACTTGGCATATGCCTCCCGAGCAAAATTGGACTGACTTTACATATAATTTTGCATGGATCATGAAACATGGGAGTGCTTGAGCTAAAAGGAACTTGAAAACCTATCCAGTTCAATGTCAGCAAGTAACAGGCACATGTGCCCCACTTCCCACTTCTGTACTAAATGGTCCGAAACAGTCACCATATTCTTTCTAGCTGAGTGTCTTTCCTGGCCTGAGTTTTACAATCTTCAATAGACCTCTCTGTGCGGCTACTATCATTTGACTGATGTTGATCACTGCAGGGAAAAAAAATCTATATGTCATCTGGATTGAGTTCAACTTCCACTTTATCAATGGAGATAGCCAGACCTAGAGAGATGATATGATTTGGCCAAGGTCACAGAACTAATTACAGGGTGAGTTGGAACTAGAATATAATTCTCTAGGACCTTCATCCAGTGCACAGCATTTATGTTCTAACAGAAGTCTCAATGCCTTCAAGCCAAGGAGTGAGCACTGGGAGAAATTTCTAGCAAGGACAAATGAGATGTGGGGTGTGTGTGTGTGTGTGTGTGAGAGAGAGAGAGACAGACAGACAGACAGACAGACAGACAGACAGGAGGGTCTTAGTGTCATGTGGCTATCTCCCCGGGAATTCAGAAGGCAAGTAAAATATTCAACATACTTTCACTGAAGGCCTCTTCCAGGCAAAGGTACAGGGCCCCAAAGATCTAGATAGAGAAAATGAGGACTTTTCCCCAGAGCTAATAACCCCCCACCTCTCTGCCAACACCCCCACCCCACCCCCAACACATACACAGTGAAAAAAACCCAGGATGATAAAGGAGCTAACATATACGCTTGGAGTTTGGGCATGACCACTCAATACCCACAGAAGTCATGGAGGGCTTAACTGAAGAATAAGCCCTGAGTCAAGTGAACTCACAGTTCTCCAAAGTAAAGAAGGATAGGGTGCTCCATCAGAGGAAATTGTTTGTGCAAAGGCAGGGGCTGGGAAGAGCCTGGCACATGTAGGGATTAGCAAGGAGTTCTGCTGGAAGGAACACCAGATAGGTAGTGAGTGGGGGAGGAAAAAGGAGCGGAATCAGGGCGGTGTCAGGAGAGGGATCTGAAGAGATAAGCTAAAGCAGCCTGCTTGAAGGAGTCTACATAGGCTGACAAGAACATAAATAGGAAGGGTCCTTCATCCAGTTTGGCAGCTGAAGCTGAGTTACCCCTGCAGCAATGTGCCCTGGTCCCACCTATACCACTCACTGCTGCTCATGTCACTTCACTCGTGGGCGACAATGGGTACCAGCGACCGTGAGTATGATGTCCTCTTCAAAATTGTCCTTATTAAAGATTCTGATGTTGAAAAGAGTAATCTCTTGTCTTGATTTACTCCAAATGAGCGTAATCTTAAAACCAAGAGCAGCACTGGAGTCAAGTGTGCAACAAGAAGCATCCAGGTTGATGGAAAAACAATGAAGTTGCAGATATGGGCAAGAGCAATGCCGAGCTATAACATCAGCACGCTGTCGTGGAGCTACAGGTGTCTTACTGGTTTATGACAGCGATTTTCATCCTTTTTCTTCTCATGGGACACATAAATTAATTACTAAAATCTTGTGGTACACACACACACACACACACACATATATATATACACATACACACACACATTTATATATATATATATATATGCTTTTTGCCGATCTGACAGAAAAATAGGTATAATTTTTATTCATTTACAATGGATGGCTATTGTGTTGGCTGTTGTTATTTTTTTTATTTGACAATCTAAGGAAAAAGAGGTCAATGCCCCTGACTAAATAGTCAGATAGTGAGTGTTTTAAAAATTCTTGCAGCCCACCAGTCGAAAAACGTTGGTTTATGACATTGTTTAACATCTCAAATATGAAAATATAGAGCAGTGGCTGAAAGAACTGAGAGAGTACGCTGATAGTATCATTACTATCATGCTTGTGGGCAATAAGAGTGATTTGTGTCATCTCAGGGCAGTTCCTACAGATAAAGCAAGACCTTTTGCAGAAAAGAATGGTTTGTCATTCATTGAGACGTCAACTCTAGACTCTGAAAATGTAGAAGCCACTTTTCAGACAGTTCTGACAGAGATGTCCAATTGTTTCCCAGAAGCAAATGTCAGACAGACGTGAAGATGACGTCTCCAAGCAACAATGTGGTTCCTATTCATGTTCCATCAACCACTGAAAATAAGCCAAAGGTACAGTGCTTTCAAAGACGTTTCTCTTCTCGCCTAGAAGGCATAGTCCATTTCCCAGGTCTAAGATTTAAATAACTTGTAATTCTTTTGGTCATTTTTGTGTTTTATTACTTTCTCATACTTAAATTTTCCATTTCTTAAGCCTTTTGAATTTAGCTTTTTTTTCACATTATGGCTTCACCTTAATTTAATAAACTGACTATTTGGACTCATCTATTATCATTTACTTTTCATCCTAGAAACCTGTCACTGTAGGACATAATGGAACTTGAAGCTCAGACCTGTTGGTCTTGGTTAAATCAAATGAAGACTTGAGAAATAAGCTATCATTTTGCCACAGAGCAGCTTATAACTCATACACTCCTCTCTGAATGCAGAGCTTAAAAATTTTCCATTATTCTGGAAGTCACTTTCTAAAATGCCTTAATAAGGTTATAGAGTTCAGTAAATTTTGTTTTTAATTATTGTAAGCATCAAAGTTGATTCAAGAGGGGCCACTTTTTTCTGGACAACAATTATCTTAATAAACACAAAAGACTATTTTAAAAAAATAGCCTGGCCAGTATGGCTCAGTGGTTGAGCGTCAACCCATGCACCAAGAGATCACCAGTTCTAGTCCTGGTCAGGGCATGTGCCCTCGTTGTGAGCCAAATCCCTAGTGGTGGTCATGTAGGAGGCAATCAATCAATGTTTTCAAGTCAATGTTTCTATCTCTCTCGCCCTCTACCTTCCTCTGTCTCTAAAAAAAAAATCAATAAAGAAAAAAAAACCATATATGGCCCTGGCCCATTTGGCTCAGCAGTTAGAGCGTCTGCCCACAGACTAATGAGTCAGGGGTTCAATTCCAGTCAAGGGCATGTACCTCAGTTGTAGTTCATCCCCAGCTCTGGTTGGGGTCGTGTGGCAGGAAGCCGGTGGATGTGTCTCTCTCACATCCATGTTTCTCTCTTTCTCTCTCTCCCACTCTATCTGAAGATAAATGGAAAAGTATCCTCGGGTGAGGATAAAAAATTAAAAAAAAAAGACATATACGTAAATAATTATAATATATGATAGAATGCTTCAATGCTTTTCAGATGATCAAAGGAAGTGTAGGGTGGTTCAGAAAAGAGAGAGGATTTCCCACCGGACGTTGGAGACTATATCACTAATTAGTCAGGCGGGGTTAGAATTGGTCCTTTTGAACTTTGAGGATTCAAGTAGAAGTTAAAAATCTGCGATATAGCCCTGGCCGGTTTGGCTCAGCGGTTAGAGTGTCGGCCTGCGGTCCCGAGAGACCCGGGTTCGATTCCCGCTAAGGGCACGTACCTCGGTTGCAGTTTGTCCCCGGCCCTGGTCGGTCGTGCGGGTGGCAGCCACTCGATGTGTCCCTTTCACATCGATGTTTCTCTCTCTCTCTCTCTTCCTCTCTCTCCCTCCCACTCTATCTGAACAAAAATGGAAAAATGTCCTCAGGAGAGGATTAAAAAAAAAAAAAAAATCTGCGATATAATTACCTAATCATGTTCTTTTTGGATAATATCTTTAACTTAATGGACCAGACCCTAAATCTCTATGCACTTCCCAGTAGGGTGCCCATCCCCACGACACAGCATGCCTGCTTGGTTCACCACTCTTCTGCCAGTGCCTACAACAGTGCCTGGCCCCTAGTAGGTGCCAAATAAATATTTGTGGAATCAGTGTTCTGAATGATGTGGTTTTACCATGGCAACCACATACTGTAGATATTTTCAGAGTGTTTAAGAAATAGTCTGTCCCTAAGTTGCCATTAGCACAACTGTTTTTGTCATACATCTGGAGTTCTGACTTAAAAAATATGGTAACAGAACCCATAGAAAAGCTTCATTCTCATTTTCAAAAACTCTCCCTATGCCAGCTGGAGTGTTTGTGAGGGAGGCAGGCAGGGAATGTGGTTTTGTGGAGAGCACACCATTTCTGGGCTGGAAGTCTCAGCCACACCCTTCTGCATGTGCTCTCAGACCGGGGCAGTCCCTTCATCTTGTTCTTTGCCCACTGAACACACAGGCTTTGGGAGTCTTGGATGAAAGTGGAAAGTATTAGCATCTTGGAAAGGATGTAGTTGGGGTGCTTGTGGCCTTGTTTGGGTCTTTCCTAACAAGTTTCTGGCTGCTCTGTTGGAAGAGGAAAACTTCCACATCTGCAGGAATGAAAGAGTGTATTGTTTCCAACTTAGCATCTGCCCAACACTCCCTAGAATGTGACATTTAATGTGCTTAATTATCACCGTCAAGTAGATCATCAGTGAAAATCATTGTCAACCCTATATGCTCTTCCATTTTCTTTCTTTCTCTCTTTCTTTCTCTTTCTTTCTTTCTTTCTTTCTTTCTTTCTTTCTTTCTTTCTTTCTTTCTTTCTTTCTTTCTTTCTTTTATTCCATTTCATTTAGTTTTAGGTTAAATGTCAAACTTACTAGGTGCACATAGGTGGTTTTTTGTTTTTGAGTCGAGGAAGAAGCTTGCATTATATTCTGACTTTTCACCGCCTACCTTTATCTGTCCTTGAAAATTTTGAATTACACTTCTATTTAGAAAACAATAGAGAAGGCTGCCTTTCTTAATGGTTTTACCATCCTCCCATTAGCCCCAAATAAAAACTTTTAGAATTGTCTCCTCCATTTTTCTTACCACTCCGTTCTTGAGTTCTCTCAGTTCTACTCCCAAATTATTCTCACATGTATCTCCTCTTGTCTGACACTTTATTGAAGCTCTCAGTCTGAGTCATTCCAACAGCCTCTTAACCTATCTGCCTGACTCTAAGGTCTCCTAATCAGACCAGCCTTTGCACTGCTCCCTAAACCGCAAGCTAGGCTGACACTCTCCTCCTCTAAAGCTGTGTGTGGCTCCTCATTACACAGGGAATAAAATACAAATCCTTGACATGCTACTCAAGAACATGCTGAATCTTGACAATGCTTTAGCTGCTAATGTTTGGAAATGAAAAATAAATAGAAAGAAAATAAACTTATAAAATAAACTAGATATATTACATAAAAACTGTTCTCTAAAAATTCACGGCAAAAATGATGTGTTTGTGTGTGTTTATATATATATATATATATATACATGTAGGTAGATATGTGGTAGGCAGTTAGACAGGCATGAGCAGAGCAAGATGATGGGCCAGGTACAGAAGGTCACCAGGGTGAAAAGCCCCAGGTGCCTAGCAATGGGCAAAACTGGGAAAACAAGGACCTAGCCCCCAGGGTGAACTCTCCTCCCCTAGCATATTGATGGTCCTGCAGTTTAAGCTCCCTGACCTTTCATATCATTGGTTGTGAGTTTCAGACCCTCTCCTGACCTTTCCTCCCCGGATGTTGCTAACCATGCATTAGATCCCCTTGGAGGAGGAACAAGAGGCCGATAAGTGGCCTCCTGGGACTCCCAGGTGAGACCCTTTCACAACCACTCCCTTGAGCATGAACTCCTAGGGATAATATCAAAGGCCTCAATATAACAGCTCCAGGCCCAGAAAAGCAGCTAAACCAGACAAGTGACACCATGGCTGCCTCAGGACCAGCTGCATGGACTAATGACCCCCTGGAACTGACTAATCAGTGGAGAACACAACCCTGAAAGGACACAACCCTTTCAGGGTTGTGGAAACTGGTAAATATTCTATTGAGCTCCTCCCTGGGACCTCTCCTAAAATCCCCACCCTTAAAAGCCCTTAGGACAGCCTGACCAGTGTGGCTCAGTGGATGGAGCATTGTTACATGGACTGAGAGGTCCCGGTTTGATTCCTGGTCAAGGCACAGGCCTGGGTTTCAGGCTCAATCCCCAGTAGGGGGCATGCAGGAGGCAGCCCATCTCTATCACATCGATGTTTCTGTCTCTCCCTTCCTCTCTCTCTAAAAAAAAAAATCAATAAAAACTATATATTTTTTTTATCCTCACCCGGGGACATTTTTGCATTCATCTTCAGATAGAGCAAGAGGGAGAGAGGGAGAAAAAAAGAAAGAAGCATCGATGTGAGAGAGACACATCAACTAGCTGCCACCCACTTGACCCTAAATGGGGCCAGAGACAAACCGCAACTGAGGTACGTGCCCTTAGCAGGAACCAAATCCAAGTCTCTGTGGACCATGGGCCGACACTCTAACCACTGAACTAAACCAGCCAGAGCAAAAAAACCATATTTTTTTAAAAAAAGCTCTTAGGACAGAGGACCCAGTTCCTCTCCCTCCTGGGAGCACGCCAGAGCCTTTCCATCCCCCTCTCTTCCCCACCAGGTTTGTTACATTTACCTTTCTCTCATGGGCTCCAAGGGGGCCCCTTTTGCCTCTGTAACTTATTTCCTGAGCCTCTTTCTTCTACATTTGTGACTTTCTAAATAAACTTTCTCTTATAGTTTGAGTCTTGGCTCTGAATCATTTCTTAGCCAGAACTCAAGTACCAAGGTTGCTAAACCAAAGTCTGGTCTGGCTCCACCTGTCTAACACTTGGTGCTGTTTTAGCTGCCAACAGACAGATGTGCACACAAGCGTGTGTGCACAAACACACACACACACACACAAACAGTGTTATAAATGGTTATTGGGGTTTCTAGGCTAGCCCACAGAAGTCTATTCAATATATAACTGTAAGCAAACTGTGCAGGTGCAATTTTAAAAACTACTCAGCAATGCCAATAAATAAAACAGAAAAACCACTAACATTTTAAATTATTATTATTTTTTTAATCCTCATCCAAGGATATTTTTTTATTTATTCAGATAGAGTGAGGGGAAGGAGGAGAAAGGGGAGGGGGGAACATTGATGTGAGAGAGACACATCAACTGATTGCCTCTCGCACAACCGGACCAGAGCCAGGACAAAATGAAACCGAGATATGTGCCCTTGACTAGAATCGAACCCAAGACTCTTTGGTCCATGGGCCAACACTCTAACTGCTGAGCCAAACTCAGCAGTCCAGGACTTAAATTATTTTTTAAAGAAATATATCTTGACTACTGGCCCTTGATGTGACAAGATGTACAGACAACTCCATTTGTCTTAGTAGCTAACATTTACTAGTGCCTGAAATATATCAGATCATGTTCTCAGACCTTCAGAAAACATAGCATTACAAGTATTTGATCTCACAACAACCTTATAAAATAGATATTATTATTATTTCCCACTTAAAACAAGGAAACTGAGGGTCAAGGAAGTTACATGACTTGCCCAAGGTCAGGGCCAGCTAATAGTGGAAGTGTTTAAAGCTGTCAGCGAGAGACTGGCTGGGGACAAAGCTGGGTAGTCAGGATTCGATACAGGGTACATGATGTTTTGCTGAGGTCATTTTGATGCTAGTGATTTGTTGTTGTTGTTGTTGTTAATCCTCACTGGATGATATTTTTCCTATTGATTTTAGAGAGAGTGTAAGAGAGGGGAGAAGGAGGTGAGAGAGAGGAGTGAGAGAGAAACATCAACGTGGTAAAGACACATTGATTGGTTGCCTCTGCACATTCCCCAATCAGGGCCAGAGATCGAACCTGCCACCCAGGTACATGTCCTTGACTGAGAATCAAACCCAAGACCCTCCTGTCCACAGGCCAATGCTCTAACCACTGAGCCAGGGCAATGCTAGTGATATTTTGACATTCACACTTAATCCATTTTGCTAAAGAATAAAGCATTACATTTTCAACTTTGAAAATATCCTCATATACTTGAAACCTATATAATTTTATTATCCAATGTCACCCCAATTAATTCAATAAAAATTTTATTTTATTGATAAGGAGTATTACCAGACATGAATAAGGTTATTTCATATTGACAAAACAGTCAATTCATTAAGAAGACATACTAGTGCTAAATGTGTTTGCATCTAATAAAAGAACTTTAAGCCCTGGCCAGGTTGCTCATTTGGTTGGAGCATCATCTGGTACACCAAAATGTTGCAGGTTCGATCCCAGTTGGGGTGAGAACAAGAGGCAATCAATTTTTCTCTCTCACATCAATGTCTCTCTCTCTCTTCCTTCCTCTCTCTCTAAAACAACAACAAAAATATCCTCACTGAGCACTAAAAAAAAGAAAAGAACTTCAATATTTTTTTAAAAATCAGAAGAAACTCACCCTGATGTCAAGATAGAGTGAGGATCAGATGGGGTATTCAGGAATGGGGCTGGAGTCAGAGATGTGGTGAGAGATGGTGAAGCTTAGAAAGGAGGTAAGGCTGTTACATTATTTTTTCACTTTTTATAAGTGATTGGTTTGATAGTTAGGGTCACAGAATGTTCACTGTGTCAAAATGGTCGAGACAAAATGTTCTACTTCAAAGAGGGGCTTGCAGGAGGAAGAGGTTAAGCCGTGAGTGCTAACCACAGCCTGTCTTGGGCAGAAGCAGAAGGAAGCCTCAAGCCAAGTAATAGAAGAAACGTTGCTTTCTGTTTGGGTTGTCAGAAAAAGCAAAGAATCAGTACACTACTTTTGCAATGGATGAGTTTACAAAATTGCAGAAAGTATGTCAAAACTTGAAAGATAAGACGCATTTTTTTTCATCCTCTTCATGCAGTACCTTTTTGCTGTGTAGTATTTCCCATATGCAAACTGAGATCATTTGACAAAGTGGCATCCCCTCTAGTATTATCCATGGATCAAGAAAAATGGGAAAATGTCCAGCAATACATCAAAAAAAGTATTCACCATGACCAAGTGGGATTCATTCCAGGGATGCAAGGCTGGTACAATATTCGCAAATCAATAAATGTGATACACCACATAAACAAAATGAAGAATAAAAACCACATGATCATATCATAGATGCTGAAAAAGCATTCGACAAAATCCAGCATCCATTTCTGATAAAAACGCTCAGCAATGTGGGACTAGAGGGATCATATCTCGACATAATAAAGGCCATATATGAAAGACCTACAGCCAACATCATACTCAATGGGCAGAAACTAAAAATATTTCCCTTAAGAACAGTAACAAGACAGGGATGTCCACTTTCGCCACTCTTATTTAACATAGTACTGGAAGTCTTAGCCACAGCAATCAGACATGAAGAAAAAATAGAAGGGATCCAAATTGGAAAGGAGGAAGTGAAACTGTCATTATTTCAGATGACATGATATTGTACATAGAAAACCCTAAAGACTCCATCAAAAATCTACTAGACTTAATAAATGAATTTGGTAAAGTAGCAGGATACAAAATTAACGTCAAGAAATCAATGGCATTCTTATACACCAATGATGAACTCACAGAAAGAGAAAGTGGAAAAACAATCCCATTTACCATCGTGGCAAAAAAAATTAAGATACCTAGGAATAAACTTAACCAAAGAAGTAAAGGACCTACTTGCAGAAAACTACAGACCACTGAAAAAAGAAATAGAGGAAGATATAAAAAAGTGGAAGCACATACCTTGTTCATGGATTGGAAGAATTAACATCATTAAAATGTCCATACTACCCAAAGCAATCTATAGATTCAATGCAATCCCCATCAAACTACCAATAACATATTTCACAGAACTAGAACAAATACTTCAAAAGTTTATATGAAACCAAAAAAGACCCCGAATAGCCACAGCAATTTTGAAAAAGAAGGACAAAGTAGGTGGGATCACCATACCAGATATCAGGTTATACTACAAAGCGACTGTAATCAAAACAGCCTGGTACTGGCACAAGAACAGGCATATAGACCAGTGGGACAGAACTGAAAACCCAGAAATGGACCCAAGGCGATATGCTCAATTAATATTTTACAAAGGTGGCAAGAGCATACAGTGGAGTAAAGACAGCCTCTTTAATAAATGGTGTTGGGAAAATTGGACAGCTACATGCAAAAAAATGAAACTAGACCATCAATTTAACCATACACAAAAATAAACTCAAAATGGATAAAAGACTTAAATGTGACCCGTGAATCCATAAAAATTCTAGAAGAAAATGTAGGCATCAAAATTTTGGACACCATATGCAGCAGAATTTTCACTAATATATCACCTAAGGCAACAGAAACAAAGGAAAAAATGAACACATGGGACTACATCAAACTCAAAAGCTTCTGCACAGCAAAAGAAACAATCATCAAAATGGAAAGGCAACCCACTGTACGAGAGAACATCATTGCCAATGATACATCAGATAAGGGGTTAATTTCCAAAATATATAGAGTACTCATACAACGCAACAAAAGGAAGACAAAGAACCCAGTTAAAAAATGGGCAGAGGAGCTGAATAGACACCTCTCCAAACAGGACATACAAATGGCCAAGAGACATAGGAAGAAATGCTCAACATCACTAATCATCAGAGAGATGCAAATTAAAACAACAATGAGGTATCACCTCACCCCTGTCAGAATGGCCGCCATCAACAAATCACCAAACAACAAGTGTTGGCGAGGGTGTGGAGAAAAGAGGACTCTAGTACACTGCTGGTGGGAATGCAGACTGGTGCAGCCACTGTGGAAAACAATATGGTGTTACCTCAAAAAATTAAAAATTGAACTTCCATTTGACCCAGTGATCCCACTTCTAGGAATATACCCTAAGAAGCCTGAAACACCAATCAGAAAGAATATATGTACCCCCATGTTCATAGCAGCACTATTTACAATAGCTAAGATCTGGAAACAGCCCAAGTGTCCATCAGTAGACGAATGGATAAAAAAGCAGTGGTACATATACACAATGGAGTACTATGCAGCGGTAAGAAAGAAAGATCTCTTATCCTTTGAGACGACATGGAGGGACCTGGAAAGTATTATCCTAAGTGAAATAAGCCAAGCAGAAAAAGACAAATACCACATGATCTCACTTATATACGGAATATAATGAACACAACAGTCTGAGGAATACGGTAGACCCAGAAACATGGAAGTAGGGCACAGACTGACATCCCTCAGAAGAGGGGGTGGTGGGATTGGGAAGAGATAAACCACAGAACTTTATGCATGTATGCATAACCAATGGACATGGACAACAAAGCCAGGGACGGGGTGGGGGGATGAGGAGGGGGATGCCAATGGGGTAAAAAAGGAGAAACATCTGTAACAAAAAAAATATTAAAAATTAAAAAAAAAAAGAAAAATGAGAAAATGGGATACAGCATTAGGTTCAAATCCAGACTTCACCACTTGCCAGCTGCATGTCCTCAGGCAAATCTCAACCTCTCTGAACCGCAGTTCCTTCATTGATTAAAAGGGAATAATAATACTACCTAAATATTGGAGTTGTTGTGGGCCTTAAATTATGCCTCTACTAGTCAGCATTCAGTAAATATTCATCAAATGACTAGCGTGGCTAATGGGATTACAGTTGAGTATTTTTCTTTTGTGAATTTCTTAAATTTCCTGCCATGAGTATATATTGCTTTCGCTATTAGAAACAAAAGTAATAAATGTATTCTCAACACAGCAATATTCAGTAGGCACCATGGGATATCAGTGGTTTTCTATCCTCTAGTGGTTACTGGGGTCAGCGCACTATATCCAGACCCACAGCACTTAATTGAAGCTGAGACCAGTGGTAGCTCAGTGCCCACTCAATGGGAGCCCTGTTCTATCCATTACATATTGATCCCTGTCCTGCCATTCGCTCGGTCTGCCACTCAGCTGGATGTTTCCAGCCACCCAGTCCTCAGGGAGCTCCATTTTTTATCCTAGTTTCATTGATTTGGCTCCAAAGTCTGTAGGCACTGCCATCGACTGCAGGAGTCAAGCCCGCTGTAGGCCTTTGGAAATCAGGGAGAGTGTGGGCGAGTGCACTAAATGAAGTAAAACTCTGGCAGGAAACCAGCTTCTAACTCTAAAGCTTCCCCATGTAATCTTACTTTTAGGTTCGTGGGTCCCAGAACTGCCTTAGTAATGAGACAAAAGATGGATGGAGGGATCTAAGTCAGTTACACCAGCTCCTGAGGCATTCTAGCACCAGGAAGCAGAACCAGGGTACTCTGTCATGGTTGAGCTACCTGAACTGCTCACCCTCTCATGCAGGGGGCCCATTCTCACTCAAGGAGGTAGGGGAAGAGGCAAAGGGCCCAGATCTTTCTGAGCGTGTGGGCTTCTGGGAACACAAGGTGTGGCTCATTAGCTTCCTCTGAAAACCACTCCTGCTTGCTTGTTCCTGTATCAGCAAATATCAGTGCCATCCACCCTGCTGCCTAAATCGGAAGTCTAGGTGTTATCCTTGACCACTTCCCCTTTAGAATGGCTCTTGTAGCTACCAACTTCCACTGTTACCAACCAGTCGAACCTCATGCTCTCCTGTCTCTGTAACAGCTATCTCCCAAATAGGAGAGTTGTTTGAATGCCATGTGGCCTCAGAGGATAGCTAGAGAGGATAGGGAACATGTTAGGGTCACACAGGCAGGGAGGGACAGGCATATCCAAAGGAGAGTCCAGGCTTTCAGGTCCCGAATCTAGCACTGCTCCTGGACACCAACCTGCTCCATTTGTTCCTTTCTTTGCTGTATGTGCATTGACACCCTGATAAGTGCCAGACACAATCATTGTCTCCCTCTGGGGTTTCTCCAGCGTCACCTCTGGGGGGTGGCTCCCCATGTTGGATCATAGTTTTCTGCCCATGTCCCCATGACTCCTGCAGGTAGAGGAGAGCATCTCTCAGTCACCTGCCGGTCTTCTCATTCCAGCATTCCAAAAGTTTACTTTTGTGTGGTCTACTCGCAGACAGTTTCTGAATTAGTGAGGCCAACAGAAAACACTCATATCAAGGCAAAGACTCTCTGTGATTCCAACATTTAAAACACAGATAAAAGGAAATATTTCCCTTTAGACCAAATTTATAATCTACATAGGCAAGGGAAACAGGAAAGTTGATCTGGTCCTGTTTTTATTCCTACCACACTCCATAACTTCTTGGTATGTTGGTGCTCAGAGCTTGGTAGGTTGGTTCTCCACAGTACCCAAGATTCCAATTGATTCATTTAGTTTGTGTTAATGAATGCATACTGTGGGCCAGGCATGGTAATGGGTTTGGGAACACAGTGCTGTTTCACATAGACAGATATTCTTCTCTAGAGGACCTTATAAACTAACAGAATCTGACCTAATCTATCACTTACTTTCCTTTTTAAAATATTCATTTCTGGATACCATCTTTACAAATTTCAAATATAGGATTATAAAATTATAGATTTTAGGAGACATCAAGGATATATTCATTTAGCCTCGTGCCTTTCTCCCCTTAGCCAATGTTTAAATCCCTTTTACAATACCCCTGTCAAGTGATCATGTAATCTTACTTTGGACATCTTCACCAACAGGGGATTTACTACCTCTAAGATGGTCTATTCTATTTTTAAACAGCAGAAGGAGCCAGAAGATTCTTCCCTATGTTGAACCATAATCGGTTTCCCTAAAACTTGCACTATGTTCTGTCCCCTTGGCCTACGTAGATCAAGACAGTCTAGTCTGCTCTGAGTTGACCCCTGGGCTCTGTGGGGATGGTTTTTATGTCCCCAGCCATTCTCTTCTCCAGACTAGACATCTCCACTTGATTCCACCTTTCCCCATAAACATGGTTTCAAGTTCCTTCTCTATTCAAACGGCCAACAGAGCTACTCCCTCCCACTCTGTGGAAACATAAAAAGAATCTTCACATAACAATGTTATTCTCTTTAATTCTCCCATATTATGCTCTGAAATCATATAATCATAGAGCAAATTTCTCCCACCTCTGCAACACTCCATTACATAAATCTGTAGATAGCTTTGAAACAAGCAGGTCAACTTTATTGTTCACAAACTACAGCTAATCGTATTGCGCTTTCAGGGTTGTTGTGAGTATTAGAACAGTTAATACCTGTTGAATTAAATATTTCAACAATATTGATGGAACACCCATCATGTATTGGACACTGTGCTGGGCTCTGGGTAAGATACAGTCCTGAAGATGATAGAAAAGACCTCTATTTTTATGGAGCTTACAGCCTAAAAACGGAATATAAGCATCTTTCCCAGGGCCAATCAATTTGAAATGAAGCCCAGGGGGTCCCCATGACCTAAACTAGAATCTTAAAAATGGGACCCACTGTTACAATCATCATCATCATCATAAACATAGATACAACCATATTAATACCAATGAAGCCTTTAGGTGTTATAATTTCCTTATGAGAATAATGCTTATAGAAACAGAGGAAAAATCATGGTGATGTTTCATATGAATAATAACCATTTCATCACAAATTGTCTCATTTCCTCCTCCTAGGAACCCCATATTTCCCATAAATCAGAGAGTTTCATAATAAATGAGCTGAGTGAGCTTCCACATAACCGAGTATGTAAATCTAGATTACTTTTCTAATTTGGTCAAATCAAATGAGAGATTCATCAAGGGATCCCTCGTAATAGGGCCTACTTCCATCCATCTGCCAAAGCAGTCATTCTGCCCCTAAGCCTGTCTGCGGCCATCATCTCATTCAGATGCTGGGGAGGACAGGATGTGCTTCCAACGTCAAGGGGGCTTGCAGCTTTTCCAAAAGCGGTGTCTTGGCTTCCTTATCATTCCCCATCACAATTCGCTCAGTGTTTGGTCAAGGGACTGATAGAAATGAAAGAATTATTTACTGTAAAACACGTAGCCTCTTTGCTCAATTTGAAACCACCAAGCTTCCTGTTTCTCTGTTACCGTCAGATAATCCACCATCTTGGGTGGGGTGTGCACGAAACCACCACCTACCCTCTCACCAGGGTAGGGGAGTGACCACAGGACATCATCATCTGTGTCAGAACAGTGGCAAATGTTTAGCAGAAGGGCTTCACATTTGCGTAGCTGAGAAAATGCACCATGTCCACCATGCAGCTGAGATGAGCATTAAGACTCTTTCCTTCAGCCTCTTCCATGACCTAGATGCTGACAAGATTTTAATACTATCTATGTCTTGGTCTATTAATCATAATGAGATTTATAGGGGCTAATATTTATTATCTGCAATTAGCCTGACATGGTGCTTGGTAGGTACTGTATCTCAGGTGATCCTCAGAACAATATTCTGCGATAATAAGCATTATTCTCTTTTTTCACAGAAAATTGGTTCAGAGAGGGCAAGTGCCTTGCTCAGGGTAGTTCAACAAGTCCAAGTTCAGGCCCAATCTAGTGCCCATGATCTTTTAACTCCCATACCCATGATTTTTTAACTCCCTTACCCCAGCACCCCGTACGCGAACCTTTTTATTCCCTTACCCCAGTGCCTGTCCACTATTCCCAGTCCAGAACAGAGGGTGCCACACCAGGTCGACCTTACTGCCCTAATGTTCACTCCCTTCCACTGTTGTGTCCTTGTCTATCTCCTTCCTAGTATTGAAGTTCCTGTGCAGGAAACATAATCTATTCATCTTTGTATCCCTCCCCAGAAAAGAGAATACAGTAAGGTCTCAGTAAGTGCATTTAAGGTGAAAACACATGCACAAACCAAAATACAATGCTCGAATCTCTGACTTCTACTTCAAAATTACAGAAAAACTCCTGCTTTAAAGTGAATAAGGAATCAAATCACTGATATAACCAATGTGATAGCAGCCATGGAATGATTAAACAGTTAAACTCCCTTTTTACTGCGGCTCCAAATTGCATATCCTTTTGTCATCTAAAGCTGGAGAGAATAAGTTTCCCTCACAGTTCGAGTGCACGGGAGGAGAGCTGCCCCATTTATGTAAGTTTGGCTTCACTGGGAGCAGTTGCAGAGTGAAAGGCAGAGGTCCTGGCATTGGCATTTAAGATGGGGACACCTGAAAGTCATCATTCCAAGTGTCATGGGAAAAAAATGGGACAAATGGGTGTAGAGGGACTGGTGAGCCAGGAAGGAAAGCAGACTGAGATGGTGATAACAACTGTACATTTACATAGCGTGTCCTATGTCCCAGCACTTACTTACATTCCTTGTTTTCACCCTTACAACAGTCTGAGGGACAGATACATTTTAAAGATGTAGAAATAAAACAGAGAAGTTAAATAACTTGCCTAAAGGCCTCTTTGTTGGTAAATGTAAAGCAGAGAGAATTGAACCCAAGTTTCTCTGACTCCAAAGTCTAAGCTCGTAACCATTAATGCTAATCATTAACTATACCTGCCTAACCATTTTCTCGGTTCCTTAGTGAGCAAGGACAAGAGGTTAAATACCAGAAACACACTGCATATTATTCATCGTCTTTTAGTTATATTTATGTAAAAGCTAAATGTATAGTTTCCATCTTGTAATATGAATGTTATTCTAAATTAATCTTTTGGTTGTCAATACAAGTCTGGGCTAACAACTGTCTCTAGATAACATACAGAGACATTTGGACTCAGTGTCTCCAAACTGACCATTTTATTTAAGAAACTGATATCCAGACTGGGTGGGCCAGATAAGCAGCAGCCGTTATGAACTTGATCCTGATGAAATGCTGTTTGTTTCACTTGTGTTTGTAGAGTCGATTATGGCCTACCAGCCACGTCATACATGTTATTTCATTCCCTCTAAGGAAAATTGTGAGGTAGGTAAGGTAAATAATATTTCTATTGTACCAATGAGGAGACTCACCCAGAATTAGAAACCTACTATGTGGTAGAACTGGGACTCTAGTTCAGGTCCCAAGGATCTAAATCCCAAATAAATGAATGTCTAGCCCTTTTAATCCTTCACTAGTGCAGATGGGACTATGCTCAAGGCTTGACTCTACCACACATCTCCTTTGTCAACTAGGGGAATGAGGATATCTCACGGGATTGTGACACAATGAAATAATGTAGGTAGAGCCCCTTCAATAAAGCAGTGAACAGAACAGATGCAGATCCTGCCCTCATAGACCTTATAGTCTGGAGTTAGGAGATGGGGAGTGAAAAACAAAATTCAGTAATTACGCACTTAGTTATCAAGTTACAATAATAATGCATGTTACAAAGGGAGAATGCAAAGCACTATGCAAGCATACAGTAGGTTGAGCTAGCCTCCTGCATGGCTGAGGGAAGGCCTCCCTAGGCAGTGACAGCTAAGCCGAGATCTGAAGGATGAGTGGCAATTAACAAGGAAGTGAGGGTGTGGGTGATCGTTGATGAGGAAGCCTGGTACCCTTGAGGAACAAAGAAATGACTGTGCCTGAAGTGTAAAGAGCTCCAGGAAGGATGATGTGAAAAGATGCTGGTGAGGTTCCTCCTGGCCATGTGGAACCTTAACAAGTCAAGTTAAAATAGTTAAACTTTATCCTAAGAGCATCAGGAAGTGATCAAAGGGCTTTAGGCAAATGCTAGCTACTTCTCTCAGGATCTTGAACAAGTCACCTCAAGACTATCTCTGCTCCAGCCACCTAATATAGTTTCTTCTCTCTCTATGCAATAATTAACCTCCAAATTCTAAAAGTACACTGAAAACCAGTGTACATACTTCTAGGAGCTTGTTTATTTGTTCTCTGAGTTGAGCAAACATTTATCAAGCATCAAGCATCAAGCATGTATATATTGGGTGCTAGGGATGCAAAGGTTCATAAGATAGAGGCACTATAATTTAAGAACTTTTAGTTTGGGGTATAGGTAGGCCAGAAGAATAAATAAGTAATCATAATAAAATAGGACCTATTACAAGAGAAAAATTTCAGGGAGGGAGTCACAGAGCCTAGAGTAAGGGGAAGTTTTTAGAAGAGGTGATTGGTCTATGGTATGTGCTCAACACATACAAGTTAGAGCCGAATCTTTTTTTCCCCAACTGTATTGAGATATAATTGATTTGTAACGATTGTGAATGTGAAGTGTAACATGTGTTGATTTGATACACCTGTACATTGCAAATGATTACCTTCATAATATTATTGAGCTGAGTCTTGAAGGATGAGGAGACGTTTACTGGGCAGAATAAAAGAAGGGAATGAACAAGATTACAAATACCATGAAAGTGGTCTTGAGATTAGTTTATCAGCAGTCAACTGGATGGATTGAAAGGGAGAGACTATCGGTGAGGAAACCAAGTAAAAACCTGGGGCACTAGTTCAAATGAAAGGTAAGGAGGGCTTACTATTCACTCAGCAGTACACCTGACTGTACTCAGTTTGCCTGACACTAAGTTGCACTTGGTAGTATAGAGTGCATGGCTTGTACCTGTTATTACATCTCCATGAATAGATGTCTGTTCCCTTTCACAAGGACATTTATCAAAGTCCTTTTAGCATCTATGCTCTGTCCCCCATGTGCACCATCAAAAGCCGAGCTAACAATTGGATTCGCGGAGCTGTAGTGGGAGTGAGGCGACCTGAACAAGGGAGGAAGGAGAGGGTTTTCCCTCTACTCGCATCATAGGCATTCCCTCCCAGGAGAGAGTAGGCAGATCTGAAAGTCAGCCAAACGTGCTCGTTATTTTCCCCCAAAGCCTGGCATGTCGTTTCCTTTTTCAGTTGAACCCATTCACCCTAGCTAGAAACCTCAAGATAATACTGAAAGCCAAAGACAAAATATGGGGAAAGGGGGAATCGTTTTTCAGGCTTCTAAAAGCTATGCTTTTGTCTCCAGGACCTTCAAGAGTTTTTTTCTCTCATTCACACACAGGAAGAAGTAGATGATCCTAAGATCCAGCAATGCCACTCCTCTGAAACTACTCAAGAGACTCACACACGTACACAAAAAAAACGATGTGTGTTTTTCCTATAAGAGAGAAAAAATGGAAGCAGCCTAAAGCCAATTAATACAACACATGCTAAATAAACCATGGTATATTCATAACACAGAATACCATGTAACAACTAAAATGAAAAGCCCTGGCCGGTTTGGCTCAGCGGTTAGAGCGTTGGCCTGCGGTCCGGAGAGACCCGGGTTCGGTTCCCGCTAAGGGCACGTACCTTGGTTGCAGTTTGTCCCCAGCCCTGGTTGGGTCGTGTGGGTGGCAACCACTCGATGTGTCGCTTTCATGTCGATGTTTCTCTCTCTCTCTCTCCCTCTCACTCTATCTGAACAAAATATCGAGAAAAAAAAAAAAAAAAAACTAAAATGAATGAAGATCTAGAAGAATGAATACAGAAAGCACTCCAAAACTGATTGTTTAGTGAGAAAGGCAATTTGAAGAATGTTAGGTATTGTATTATACCATTGGTGTAAAAAATAACCACCAACAAAGCAACAACCTGGAATAGTAATTTGTTTCCTATGGCTACATATATAAGTATTAAATGCACAGAAAGTGTTCATAGTTATTACCTCTGGGAAGGTGAGAAGGGAACCAGGGCTGAAAATGATGGTCAAAAAGAATTGAGTATTTTCTGTATTTAAAAACATTTTTCTTCACAAGAGTAATAATACACATTTATGCATCTATAATTTAATTAAATAATTTTAAGTTTAGAAAACCATAAATGATGTACTACACTGTTTTTAATAGAGAAAAGTTTGAACTACCAATATATCCAACAATAGAAACATGAAGTCAAGCATGATTCTATCCACAGGGCAGAATTTAATACAAATGATCATGTTCATTTTTATGTTCACAGAGGTAAAGAAATTAGTAATTTATACTTTCATTTAAAAGGAAGTAGATACTAATTATTGTGTTCTGAATTATCCCTTTTTTGTTTAATAAATATATACACAAAAGGTGTAAGATAATTTTATATTAAAAGTTTATAGTTATTTCTACATCTATATGACTCTGGTTGTATCTTCTTTTCCTTCTTTATTTCTTAATTTTCCTATAAGGAGTAAGTAATAAGAAAAATTCTATTTTAAAAAATGAAAATGATATGAGAAAATTGAACTAGAAATAATGAGAGAAAGGTAAGAGGAAGAAATGCATAGTGGTGGATAATAATGTAGGGAAAGATGTTATTGGGATTTTTCAAAAGAGATCTACTTATTTTCCAGAGAGTTAAGGGGAAAAATATTTTTGTTCTCAGAATTTCTCAGTATTATTTCCAAGCCATCGAGCTCCTAAATATAACCTAAGATGATGATTTTACAAGCAAGCCAATATAAACATAGTAAATGTTTATACGTCTATATTAACAACATGACATTGGAACTGCAAAAGTTCTTTCACATTGGCTATACTTTATTTTTCTAAAAAATTTCCATTCAAGTCCCCTTTAAAACTATAACACCCCCCATCCCGGCCCCATGGCTTTAGATTTCAAGAAAAGGCAGAACTAGATTAACAGAACAATACTTAGGAGTGGGCCAGCGGGTGGAGGGACAAGAGGGAGGGAGAAAGAAAGTTAAGCATTTGGGCAGGAACTGGATAGGGAGAGCTTTTTGCAGAGACTTACCTTAAAGTTACTACTGTAATGTGTATTCAGGTCATCTACGGATCTTATGAAAATGCAGATTTTTTTTTAAATATATTTTTTTATTTTTTAAGAGAAAGGAAGGGAGAATGGGGGAGAGAGAGAAACATCTACTTTTTGGTTCACAGGACAATGCCCAACCAACGGAGCCACACTGGTCAGGGTGCAAATGCAGATTTAGATGCAGCAAGTGTGGGTGGAACTCCCACATGATACTCACTGACAACTTTGAGCAGCAAGGCCTCAGTGTCGGGGAATTTGCTCTCCCACCCTGGCCCAACTGCATTTCACTAGAGAAACCTCTGGCTGTGATAACTTCCTCCTTTCTACCTAACGTTTTCTTTGCTGTCAAAATACCGAATAGTAGACCCTTTCCAGAAAGTCATTTTACCACGTTACAAGGTCCAGTTCAAGGCCCTATGCTTGGGAGCGAGTAAAATGGGAAGCAATGTGGGATGGGCAGGAGCTCCTGAAACACCAGTGTTATTCGGCACATAGGGCGTGGTCTTCAGGAAAAGTTCTGGAGTGGTCGTCAGAAGACCTGGTTTCATTAACTAGCCTCGTGCCTTTGTGCCAGTCATTTCTCTCCGATTCCGTTTCCTTTTTTGCCTAATGAAAGAAGTGGTCTACATGGCCTCTGAAACCTTTCAGCTTGGACACTTGAGGATTCTCTAAAGGAGAGCCGGTTTCAGCAGGCAGGGAAGGAAAGAAAGATGTGCCGCCACAGGCATAGCCGCCAAGGACCCTGAACATGTGATATAATAATGGAGGAATTTTCCCCTCGTCTGCCCAGACACAAAAATGTTATTGGAGTGAGAGACTGGGAAGCTTGCCTGATAAGAAATCCTAGTAGCACAACTTCCTGGTCTTAGCAATTTAGAGTCTTGGGAACCTGTCCCAGCCCCTGTAAAATAAGGCAGACCATGTAAAGAGGCTCTCCAGGAACCTCAGTGTGGCTCTGGTCACATCTCAGACTCTAAGGTCCCCAATCTTTGGGGCCACCCTCCCTCAGGTTTCCTCTCATTCCCCTACACTGATCAGCAGCCAGATTCTGAAGCCTCTTGAGCTGAAGGTCCCAGCCAAATGGCCCTACCGCCTTCCTGTTTGGGAAAGCCTCCAATTCCCAGACAGTGGCCAAATCCAACTTTCGTAGCAATTCAGCCCTTCTCCCAATAGCAACTGCGGGACCCTGAGTCTCCCAGACGCTACAGACTCTACTCGGGCCTGTGACAGCCAAGCCTAAGGGAACTGGGCAGGGCAGACAGCAGCATTTCTCTGCATTTAAGATAGTCCTATCCTTAATGTGGAGATCAGCCCCCAGTTTGATAAGCACAGGGTGGGCAAGGGACCTGCTGCGGTGAGATTACCAGACTCCGAGCAATCTCCACCTCACACCTCAAGAGACCTGCTTTCCTTACCCCTTAAATTACTAACCAGGCCTTTGGCTTTTTTAACATAGACTCTTAAGTCACCACAAATGTGCCGACTTCAGGCAGCCTCCCATGGTTTGCCAAAGCCAACCAGGGAGAGTAGGCAGATTCCAGCCATGCTCCTGAGACTCCTCTCTCCCTGCAGACTCTCACTCAGGGCCTGGCCTCCTGAGGAAGCCACTTGGGTACAGTGACCTGCGGACTGCAGGAATTATTTTTCCCTCCACTCCTGGCCTGGGCTCAGCTGAATGGTGGGGCTGGTTGGTACAAAGGCTGCTTTTCAAAATGTGCTTCCTTGGTACTTTCCGTGTCTGGAAAGGGCCCCCTTTCCTCCCACACTTAATTAGCAACATCAGAGTATTTCCCTTTCCTCAACAGAAAGTCTGTTCCCGCCGCTGAGGCCAGGCAGAGGTGGCAGGTGTGGCTAAATGCTCCCTGAGGTTAACCTCAAACTCTAACTTCGAGCCATACTTGGTGCGAAGCAATGTGAAATGCAGGGTGAGCTTCCATTTGGGCAGGGTTGGCAAGCAGGCACAGGTCCCTGGCAAAACAGGGGGTTGTTTTCTAGCCTCTAGATCAGGTGAGGGGACAGGAGAGGGGGTGAGGAACCAATGTGTGTTTGACACGTTTGTGAATTGTTCCTACAACAAAGGCTTTTTTGAAAACAGCAGAGTGGAGCTTTATATGTTTGAATGAGAAGCACACAGAAGAATCTATTGTCAGGAGGAAAGATTGCATGAGTAATTGTGCATGACTTCAGTCTTCCCAGTTGAAATGTTGGGCGTGTTTAGGGTGATTGTGGACATTCCAGGGTTTTCAGTTTTGGGAAGTGGGGGAAGGAACTCCCGGGAGGTGAGGAGGCAGGCTATCTAGCAAGGCAAAGAAAGCAGGAATCTGAGAAGTTCTTTCCCCACTTTTCCTTGCTGCTTTCTATACTTCCTCTACTTAGTTGAGGTACCACCTCCCACAGGAAGCCTTCCTGTCCCTACATCCTTCCCCCACCTCCCACTTTTGGTGTTATTGGTACATATCTCCTGTTTTTTCATTATTTACTAGACTGTGATATAACTTATATAGTCTGCAGAGTAGTGACCATGGACTCCACAGCCAGATTCTACTGGTTGCTAAATGCATAACCTTGGCGAAATTGCTTATCTTCTCTGTACCTCCGTTTCTTCATCTATAAATGGGAGTAATACCTACCTTCTAGGGTTGTTGAGAGATTAAATATGTTAACACATATATGGCACATAGAACAGTACTTGACATATAGTTTCAATAAATATTAGCAATTGTTTTTATTTGTATTCCTAGTGGTTAGCACAGTTTGTACTATATCATGGGTCAGTGGTTTTTCAACCTTCATATGCATCTTAATTGCTTGAGGAGCTTTAAAAATATATGGGCCTGAGCTCCACTGCTCTAGGAGTGAAATCTGATCGTAGTATTTTGGGAAAAGTCCCAGCTGGTTTTATTATGCAGCCAATTGTCATAGGTGCTCAATGAACGTTTGTTGAATGGATGAACCAAATGGGATCAATATGAATAAACTCAAGTTACTCCGTCCTTAGAATGTCAATGTAATTTTGTCTCCCAGAAAGTTGGCTTTTCTTGGGGCAGGCTTAAAGAAAGTAATACAGCAGTGAATATAATGGAATACATGAAAGAATTATAATTCTCAGCATCTCAACATATTGCAATAGTGAAGAAATAGAGAAAAACATTAGCTAGAGCTAATATTAGAGATCAGTAGGTATTTCCTTTTGTTCTCCCTTATGTTCAGGCAGACTTATTGCTCAGATAGTTGCCATAACAACTCTAGCCCAAAGCTGAACTTTGACCTTTCCTTCAGTTTTAATTTTGATTTGCAACTCAATCTTTCATTTAGTGGACATAATAAAACATTTAAAGACCTCAAGTAAAGCATTTGTACCACTCTAATATATAATTATGAGCATGATAATAAGCATAATTGTAATTAACTGCTTTACCTAGTTGGTTTACCAAATTTAAACCGACTGTTGCTTATAAAACATTGTCAGGGACCTCATAATAAAAACTTTTTAAAAACTATAGCTAGGGCCCCTCCTTTCAAGAAACATATTATAAAGATAAACAAATATAACAGAAACATTTAAACAATGTATGGAGATATAAAGCAGATTTTGGAGTCAGCCTTTAAATCTACTTCTTATTAGCTGCATGACATCAATTAATCCAATTAACCTCCCTGAGTTTTAGCTTCCTCACTGACCAAACGTGGATTTTGATGCCTCGATCACAAGATTGTTGTGAGGCTTCAAAGTAATAATATGTGTGTCTGGCATTTTTTATTAAATGAAATTATTTTAATTAACAAAGAAGCTGTATTCCAACAGCACACTTTGTTGTCCGAAATTTCATTATCAAGAGGAGAGATAATATGCACAAGAGGGAAGCAAATCAAGATGGAAAACTGCACATAAACATACACTTGCCCTTCCACCAGAAATCCCTTAGAAGACAGAAAAGATAGCATTTAAAATCATAAGTCCTTACCAGCACCAGCAAACAAGAGAGGAGGCAGAAGTTATGATAAAAATCTGGATAGAAAGCATTTGGAATCCAACTAGTAGAGCAGAGTATTAATAGACTCCAAACAATTTTAGGAGAAAATTACTTTGAAGGTAGGAGCAGAGAATCTCCTAGCTCAGAGGAAGCAAATAGAAAAAATAGGAGGGGGTTGTGAAGCAGTCACCAAGGTATTAATTTTTTTTTTTTCTTTAGAGAGAGAAGAAGGGAGAGAAAAACATGGATTGGCTGCCTCCTGCACACCCTTTACTGGGGATTGAGCCTGAAACCCAGGCATGTGCCCTGACTTGGAGTCAAACCAGCAACCTTCCAGTACATGGGACAACACTCAACTCACTGAGCTACACTGGCCAGGGCAAGGGTTACTAATCTTTAAACTACCCTCTGAACAACAGACCTCTCTCTTCCCTGCACGTTAGAGAGCTGTAGGGGATTGGAGGCAGGGTGCTGGTGGGGAGAATAAAACACAGACCTTTACTTTAAAGAAGAAAATTACTTACCTGATAAGGACTGCTGCTGGGATGTAAGGACTTGTGAGAAAAGCAGGCTGGAAGTAACCAGTCACCTTCCACAGACAGAGAGGAAAAAGGAAAACCTGTTCCTGCCAGCCTGTCAACTGTGACTGCATCGGAGTAAAGTCTCCTTATTGGGGCTTTTGGGGATGAGCGAAGGACCGAGTGGAGAGGACGATGTTCCCCAAGTCTGCTCTCTGCCTGCTCCAAGCACTTTATAGGGAAGTCTGCAGTCACTGTCCTACTCACAGAGTCCCAACTAACCCTCCATTCATCACGGGGAATGGATAAAGGGTAAGGGAAATGGATAGCTCAAAATAGCTACTAATGAATCTATTCTTCAAATGTGGGTGTGAATGGAAAACCAAGGACCACCAGACACTTGAGGAAATTCAACAACTCTAGAGAAAAGGACTAGGAACAAACTAAACATTGACCTCAGAGAAAAGACAGGTCAAGGAACATAAAAGAGCATGTTAAAAATTCTAACAAGCATCATCCTTAGAAAGATGCTTGGAGTTATTGTAGCAGGCTACTGTGAAAAAGGAACAAACACCTGCTATGACAAAGGAAAAACAACAAACAAACAGAAAGAGCCCTGGCCGGTTTGGCTCAGCGGTTGGAGCGTCGGCCTGCGGTCCAGAGAGACCCGGGTTCGGTTCCCGCTAAGGGCGCGTACTTCGGTTGCAGTTTGTCCCCGGCCCTGGTTGGTCGTGCGGGTGGCAGCCACTCGATGTGACCCTTTCACATCGATGTTTCTCTCTCTCTCTCTCTCTTCCTCTCTCTCCCTCCCACTCTATCTGTACAAAAAATGGAAAAATATCCTCAGGTGAGGATAAAAAAAAAAAAAAAAAAAAAACAGAAAGAAAGAAAATTTAGAATTATGATAGTAAAACTAAAGATTCAATAAATGGGATGAATAATAGAATGGATATGACAAAAACTGGGGATGTTATCCAGAAGTGTGAGATCTCCCTGAATATTTAGAAAGATCAGGAATGGAAACATGGAAAAATAAGAGATTCCTGTGGACTGAATTTTGCTCACCACCACCCCCTCAAATTTATATGTTGAAACCCTAACCTCACTGTGACTGTATCTGAAGAGGTGATAAAGACAGCTTAAATGAGGCTATAAGGGTGGAACCCTAATTCAATAGGGCGGTGCCCTTATAAGAAGGACACACCAGAGATATCTCTCCTTGTGAGGACACAGCAAGAAGGCAGTCATCTGTAAGCCAGGAAGAGAGCTCTCACTAGAAACTGAATTGGCCAGCACTTTGATCTTGTCTCCAAAACTGTGAGAAAATAAATTTCTGTCATTTGAGCAACCCAGTTACGGTATTTCATTGTGACAACCCAAGAAGAATAATATAGAGACACAAAGGATATATTCGAAAGTGCTTCCCTGCATTCAAAAGAAGTGCCAGGAGAGCACTAAGAATTGTGGGAAAGTGATCCACTAAGAACTAATAAAAGAAAATCTCCACGACCCATAGAAAAGCTCAAGATTTTACAGGACTTGCCAAGTGTCAGGCAACATCAATTTTTAAAGATCTGTACTTAGACAAATATTAAGGGTATTTCGAAGCCAAAAGGACAAAGAGAAAAGCCTAAAAGTATTCAGAGGAGAAAAACAATTTACCTACAAGAAACAAAAATGCGATTGGCTTTCAGAGCGCTGAGCAGCCATGAAGCAATAACCGCAAAATTTGAAAGAAAATAATTTTGAGCCTAGAATTATGTACAATGCTAGCCAAACTAGCATTCAAATGAGAGAATAAAATGAAGACATTTTCTATTTACCCTTCAAGTTGCCAAAAATGAGTAAACTTGATAAAATCCAGCACTAGCAAGGTTTCAGGGGCAATGGCACTCTCAAACTCTGTGGGATATCAATTAGAAGTAAGTATCAAAATTTACCATGAGTGCCCAGCTAGTGTGACTCAGTGGTTGAGCGTCGACCCCTGCACCAAGAGGTCGCTGGTTGGATTCCCGGTCAGGCCACATGCCCAGGTTGTGGGCCCAATCCCCAGTCGGGGGAATGCAGGAGGCAGCCAGTTGAGGTTCCCTCTCATCAATGTTTCCTCTCTCTCTAAAATCAATAAAGAAAAATATTATTTCAAAAAAATTTACCATGAGTTGTCTCTGGGTGTAGGCAGTAAGTGGATTCATCAACTGAAGGTAATTTTAAATAATAACTTGAAAACAATAAGAAATAATAATAAAATATTTTTGGTCTGCATTTTATTATCACTGTGAACAATGAAAATAAACAATGTCAGTGATAAAAGACTACTTTCTGCCAGAGCAGCCCGTTCCTCCTTTCCCCCAACCCCATCCCTGTATGCTACTGAATCTTCCCAAGTGCATTAAAAAACATAGCAGAGCCCTGGCCGGCTGGCTCAGCAATTAGACCGCCGGCCCACGTACCAATGATTTGTGGGTTCAGTTCTAGTCAAGGGCACGTTATCTCGGTTGTGGTTGATCCCTGGCCTTGGTCGCGTTGTTTAGGAGGCAACCAGTCAATGCATCTCTCTCACATCAATGTGTGTGTGTGTGTGTGTGTGTGTGTGTGTGTGTGTGTCTCTCCCTCCCTATCTGATGATAAACAAAAAAATGTCCTCCCATGAAGATTAAAACAAACAAACGTATAGCAGAAACTTACAGTACTTACTAAATAGGAAAATGATTTACAGAAAGAAATGGGAGCATGTGAATAAGATTCTTACTTTTTACTAGTTAGCTGGGTTTTTTTTTTTTAATTTTTGCAAAGAATCTATTCATTTATTTATGCTTACATTCTTGTATAGTTAAAACTTTTTTAATTTGAAAAAATAAATAACCTGGTAGGCAGGATTTATTTCAGGAAGTCAAAACAACAGAGTACAATGGCAGCATATAGCCATTTCCCCAAATACTTTAGATTATGGAATATGGGTTAAATACAGTGACTACATTTTCAAGACTAAAAATCAGAACGCAGTGTCTGCCAAAAGTTTTTTGGTGCAACTTCTGAACAGGAGATACAGCTTGAAACGTCCAACTTGGATGCCAAAATAATGGAATTTCTTGGGCACTGTGATGGTTTATTATTACAAATAGACTATTTGAAACTGGGCCTGTCCATATATCCCCAATTCCACTCCATTTTTGGATCATGTTGGAACTGAACACCTCCTGATATTATATCAGCTTAAAACCTAGCATTCAGTGTGCCTTGCTCTAACTCCCCCAAATCCAAGCAGCCTTTGTTTCCCCTGAGATCTGCCAAGGGGCCCTGATAGAGAACTCCTACCTTCTCCATTGCTTCAGCAGTATCCCCAACCACACTGTCTGTCCTTGCCTGAGAGGGTTCCCTACTGGCCTCCCCAACCCCCAACGTGATCACCTGCACCCACCACACACCCCACTGTCCCTCCCACCCTCCCTCCCCCCACCCCACCCCTGTATGCAGCTGAGCCAGCTCTGCCTGGGCCACTGATACCAATCCTGCTGAGACTAGCACAGATAGTCCCAGGCACAGAGTAAGCTGAAGCCATGGACATGAAATTGTTGTGTACAGAAAGGATGGGGTGGGGTGGGGGGTTGGGGGTGACAGACCCAGAGAAACAGGAAAGAGTTTGCCAGGAAACCAGACTGACACAGGCTGAGTGGAAAAGAGAAGTTGGAGCAGGACTCACAGACCGTCTTGGGACCAGTAAAGGAAGTGGGAGAAAGGTGAGAACTAAATGTGCACAGTAGTTTTTGTTCTAAGTGTGAAAAGGGTGCAAGGTAAATGCGTGGATTCATCACGAAGAAGGAGAAAATGAAAGGCTCCCGTGGGCCCCAGAGCGCTCTGCTGGGAACGAAGGAAGAACATGGGTCAAGAAGCCCTGCTCCCCACCCTGGCTGTGGGACATCGAGCAAGTCGTTAACCCCTGAGCACTTCCTGTAAGTTCAGGGTTCTTCTAAACATTAAATGAATTCAGGAGAGGAAAGCTTTCAGGCCAACATTTATGAAATCTGAATTTCTCTCTCCTCACATCTAATGTAAAGGGTGATGATGAAGACCCTCCTGTGCCTCCCACTCCCGACTCTGTCCTCAGTGTGAGCAGTGGACACACCAAATAACAGCTACTTAAGTAGCTCATGTTTATTGAGGGCGTATTATTTGCAGGCTCTGTTCCAAACCCTTTACAGTATTAACTTAATCCTCACAACAACCCTGTGAAATAGACAATATTATTATTTCTAGTTTACAAATGAGAAAGGTAAGGCTTAAAGAAGTTAAGTAATTTGCCCAGGGTGTGAAACAGAACCAGGATGAAAATCCAACTCTAACTGCAGAACCTATGCTCTTTTTCATTGCACTGTATTCCTTCCCAATACTAAGGCAGAAAATAGAAAAAAGGTTAGACGAGTAAAGGTCCTATCAGAGGCATTGATGGAGATGAGTAGGCGGGTCCTATTATCCTGTCTCCCTACGTGAGAGCTCTGTGGCTGTAGGAGGCTCCTTAAAGGGCTCCCGTTTGACAGTGGGACCCAAGGGAAATGCTACAGCTGAGATGAAGTCACAATCTGCCCCCTCCCCCCCACTGCCAGAGATGAGTGCTGGCATCCGAGAACAAGCCAATCACATCTGCAAACAGTGCAGATAAAGCTGTAAGTGGGGGCATTGCCTCATGTTATGAAAGTATTTGCAATAAAGATGTGGTAAGAAGTCCAAACAGAAGGGCGGTGAGTCGGCAGGCAATCTGATCAAGCGGAAAGTTTGTCCGTGTGTCTACAGGTCAACTCACTCTAATTTCACATGTTCCATTGGGTACTGTAGACAGAAAGCCTCGGGATGAGAAGGGCCTGAAGGAGATGCTGCCTGGGGAAGGTCAAAGCACCAAACATGTAAAAGAAATGGCTACTGTTGATTTAATAATGCCAACAATATTAGAGGTTTTCATTACGGTTATAGTCATCACCACTACTTCCCTTATTTACTCACTCATGCGTTTATCCAGGAAGCATTGATAGAGAGCCTAATGTGTTCCAGGCCTGTGCTAGGTGTTGGGACACTGTAAGGAGTCCCCAAGTTCTTACAGGGTAATCAAGAGGCAGTAGAAAGAGGCTCTTCCCACGCAGTCAAGTTAAAGGTCGTGTTGTGGCGCGAGAGAACCGAGAGACCACCAGAGCCAAATGAAAGCCAAATAGGGAGTAAAGCCAGCCAGCGACTGATCCCAAGTTCTCGGAGACCAGCCCTGGGGCCTCCAAATTTTGTGGCCTGACAGAGTCAAAGAAAGACCACTAGGGAATTGAAGTCCAAATCAGAGCCGTTGATGAGCCGGCTGGTGTCTGATTCCAAACACCCCTGTGACAGAGTCTTGGGAATCAACCCCGATATGCTTTATTACATGCCTTTTATACCTTACAGAAAATAGGATCTTCTTGATATAATGCCCAGGGCCACAGCAATGCTGTATAGAATTAGTGTGCCTTACAGATAACAGGAACACCCAAGCCCACCCAGGAGCACCCAGGAGAACCCAGGAGAACCCAGGTATTTCAAGGTACATTGGGTCACACTTAGCCCCGAGCTGCACAAACACAATGCAAGCCTAACTCCTTGAGATTGTGGGGAAGGTTGAGTCTCTGACTCAAGACCTCCAGGCTCTGTGGACTCTGTCAGACATGTAGCTGGCTCCCAACAATTTATTGGTTCAGGGAATATTCCAATTCATTGAGGTTATTTTCACTGAACAGGTTCAGCTAGAGGACATACAGTGACTTTCCCAATCATCAATTATGGAGCAGCACAATAATTTACCAATCATCAATTATGGGGTTATAAACATGCCAGCACAGTCTGTGCCAGTGAGGGCCTTGCATGTCAAACCACATGGCTCTCCCTGCAAGGAGCTGATTGTGCTGGTGGGGTCAGGTAGTACCTCCTACAATGGAAAAGCCAGAAAGGGCCTTTGAAAAGTGGTCCATCTCCTTCCGTGTGTAGAGAAGGAAACCATGAACCTGAGTTATAAAAAAGATAAACTACAAATCAAGACTGCATATGGGACCTGGAGAGTATTATGCTAAGTGAAATAAGCCAGTCAGAGAAAGATAAGTATCTCATGATCTCACTTATTTGAGGAATATAATGAACAAAATAAGCTGATGAACAAAACACACCCAGAGACGTGGAAGTAGGGAACAAACAGACTGACAAACCTCAGAGGGAGGGAAGTGGGAGGGCGGGAAGAGATAAACCAAAGACTTATATACATATATGCACAACCAATGGACACAGACAACAGTACTGTGAAGAATATTTTTATTTCCACTTTACAGGCAAGAAAAACAAGTCAAGATCTCACCTATGTTAAGTGATAGAGCTGGGACTCAAACAAATGTATTCAAACTCCTGGTTCAAGGATCTTTCTAAAAACCTCAAGCCAGCCCTGGCCGGTTTGGCTCAGCGGTTGCAGTGTTGGCCCCACGGACCAGAGTCCCAGGTTCGGTTCCCGCAAGGAACACATACCAAAGAAAAAAAACCTCAAGCCACTTCCTTTTCCCAGTACCAGACAGCTGGGCTTGAATTCCAGATAGAATTCCTGGTTCCAGCCAGGGGCACACAGGGCAAGATAAAACAGTCTCAGACAATGAGCAGACGTGACTAATGCAAGAATTCTACCTGTGGGTACGCCCCACCTCATCCTCATGCTGAGCTCCAGTCACTGATTCCTGGGCCCAAAGTCAAAGGTTTCACAATACCCCTTTTATCGATAAAAGGACATACGCTGTTGTGCTTAGAGTCGGTGTCAGTTTGCACATCTTTAAAATGGAAAAAATAATGACATCAATGACTAAACGTGATGACGTATGTGAAATGGCTGTAATAAGTGTTCACAAGCATGTAAATACTCTTCTCCCCTCTGGCTCTCTCTTCTGTCCCTATGGGACATTTTCAGGACATAAGCACACATCCTTTTGTGAGCCTCCCTTTTCCCCATAAACCGAAGGCGTAGCAGCGGCAGTGAAAAGCGGAGGGCGAAGAGGACATTTCTGAGGGCTCTGTGCAGTCTCCAGCCCAAGGGAGCTCGCAGTGGGATTTCTGCTTTATGTCAGCTGCGCAGTGGGGCAGGAAGACCTCCGTCCTCCGAGGGCAGGTATCACGCTGAGGAGAAGGAACCCCAGCTGTTCTGTGGGTCCTAACGGAATGTGGCTCGGGGATGCCTGATGCCTGGCAGCCCGATAAAGTTTGGATAAACTCGGTGTGTTCGCTTCCAGGCAACAGACCTTTCCCCTTGAGGGCTCAGTGGCCAGGAAAACATTCCAGAAGCCAATAATTTCTCATTCTCCAGGGATCCAGGGAGCAGACAGTTTCTGGGCTGAACATCAGGGACACACCAATGAACTGTGAGAGCCCCAGTGCTGACCATCTGACCCCAGGAAATGGACGGCCGGTGCCGTGTGCTAGAAGACAGCTTCCTGCCAGGAGGAGGAACTGGGCTTGGTCTCCCCGTGCGCCAGCCTGTGGATGCGACTGTCTGGAGTTTCGTGGATGGCTATGGGAATCAGACTCCTGTGGTCCTATTCAATTAAACTACCAAATGAGAACCTACTATGTCAGTGCTTTGAAGAAGCAGGTGATGTTGGGGAAAGGCCATGGGCTTTGAAGTTTGAGAGGCTTCGGTTTAAATTCTAGGTCCACTACCTACTGACTATATGACTTAGGAAAGATACTTACCCTCTTTGGGCTTCAGTTTCTTTATCTGTGAAGTAATAACAGTAATGTCTACTTTACAGGGCTGAGATAAAAATTAAATAAAGTTATCGTGCATAAAGGGTATAGAATAATGCCTGCTGCCTTATCAGTGCTCAGAAACCAATCTTTCTTACTAGGTTTCATGGGGAGATGGAGGAGAGGTAAATATCAGACATGGTTAGGGAGATAGCACAAGTAAAACTCAGTGTAACTCCTTTGATGTTTTTTCAACTAGCACATATTAGAGAACCTCCTAAGTGCTAACAACTAGAGGGGAGATACAGGAACAATGGCCCTCGACCTAGAGGAACTCGGAGTTTTGCAACTGAGATGGATGAGTAAGCAAATAATTTCTATCAGACATAAGTGGTCTGAGATAAACAAGTGAAAATGCTATGGGAGCAGAGTGGAGGAGGTGCTTACATTCTCTGCAGGAGTTACAAGAGGCCTTGCTGAGGAAGCAACTCTTGGGCTCCATTGGCTGAGTCTTCAAAGATGAACAAACAGAAGCTTAGCTGGTGAAATGGGAGTGGAAGGCCACTGCTGATGTCGGAGACTGTGTGTGGGGAAAACACAGAGGCATGAAAGAGCTTGGTTATGGGAATGGAACCACGGGGTAGCTGGACATAAGGGACGTGGTAAAGGACATCAGCCTTGAGAGATACTGAAAAGTCCTTGCTGGTTTGCTAAGGAGTTGGGACTTTGCTCTGGAGAAAACAGAGGGGTTTTAAAGCAAAAACAAGGTGATTAATGTGTTTTCAGGAAGGTAACTGGGTGGAGGATGGAATGCAAAGGAGAGAGACCAGAGGCCAGGAGACTGGAAGCATGTGAGATAAGAAGCTCATCTGGGTTACATAATCAGGAAGTTGGTGGGGGATCAGGAAGAGAGGCTAGACCTCCTGGCTCCTGCTTTGAGCTTTTTTTTTTTTTTTTTTATTAGATTACTCCTCCTTTCACATCTTTGAAACCTGTCTATTAAGCAAAACTGACCTAAAAGTACAGCGCTCACATGAACAGAAAAGTAAAGTACAACTAGGTTTTAACTGTATGGAGGCACCTGCTTTTTATCCATGATTTACCTCAGCATTACGTATTTTTCTGAGCATCTACTTCGTGAGGTCTGTATTCCTAAGAAGAATGAAAATCCTTACTGATTTGGGCCAAACATTCATCCATTTGTCAATCAAATCCATCCATGCACAGAAGTGCATTGGCAGTTCCTATGGTCTATTCAGGCTAAGTCCTGGAGGTATAGAGAAGGAAGGCAATTCCTGCCGTCAGAGAGTCCACGGCCTCGTGGAGGGGGAGACAGAAAAACAGACATGGACAATCCAATGTGATGACTACTAATCCAATGAGAAGTGTGTGCTCATTGCTATGGGAGCTTGGAACAGGCATAGGCAACAGTCTGAGCCATCATGGAAGAAGGGGACACTTGTGCCAAGCCCTGAAGGGCAAAGAAGAGGGTACAAAGGTACTCTAAGTAGAAGGAGGAGCATATGCTGTTTGGGGTTATAGTGCAATGGTGACAGCAATTAGAATTCGAGAATACAACAGTCTTCCTAGTCCTGAAGCCAAACACCTGCGGTGCCTATTTTAATTACGTGAACCATTAATTCAGATTTAATTTATGGCTTCCCTCTGGCACCTCACTATACAAGACTAACTCAGTGCCCACTTTCCCCAAATTACCAAATAGGCAAAGTTTCCTTGGCATTTTCTGACCTCCTCTTTCAGTGCCTGTCTCGGGACACCTCGACCTCTGGCCTTAATTCCCTAAATTTTCCTCCAACAACCAAGAACCTACTTCAGCCCCTCCTGGGCAGTGGCCCAGGTTCCCAGTCTCTGTCCATTCTCACTCACTGCCTTATCAAGTCAGCGTGTGCATCAAACTCTGTCCAGCTTTTAGAGGGCTTTACATTGTTCATAACTACATTACTGGCCAGCTTACAGCATCACCCAGTCAGAGGTGTCTGCTCTCAACATTTCTTTCACCATCTTACCTGTCCTTTGAGGTGCGTGACTGCATCGTCCCTCCACTTGTGGTTTTCAGTGACAACCCATTCTCTGGAGTCACCTCTCTAACTCTCTGGCAGCCCCAGAGGCAAAGCTCTATGAAACACACAGAGTTTTAACCATTCCCTACTGTGGTTTTCTGTCCAAATAAAAAGTTCTGTATCCTACTCAGCTTTTCTCTCCCCAATTCTTCTACATAGAGGCAATAATAAAAATCTGATGAATGAATTCAGTACTAAAGGAAAGAACTAAAGTCCCTAGAACAAACTTCTGCTGGTAGACGGACACTCTGGAGGTAGGAATGGCACGTGCAGGAGGCAGGTTAGAGAAGCAACGCTGAGACTTTGAGCGTGCCTCTGTGCTCCAGGCCAGTGCCTACTTCGCTGTGCCTAAGGCTTGTTGAGAAAAGAGAAATGCTGCTCTTGAGACAGGGAGAAGACAGTATCTTATACCTTAATTTCTCTGAGCCCTGCCTGGCCTAGTTTCTCCAGGCTCCTTTCTGTGGGCCTGTGCTACTTTTCATGGTTCTTATTCATGAACTAGGAACTATTAATGATAACATTAGGAGCTGATGTTATACTTGACCTCAATTATGTTTTAACATTTATGCTGTGAAATTTTACAGAAGGGAGAACTAAATTGAAGTTAATGCTCACGAAATGGAAAATGAATAGTCCTTGGCTTATTATTAGAAGAATCCTGGCCTTTGGTCTGAATTTTTCCTTTTTTTTTTATTAAGATCCAAAAATACTAAAAAGTCTGACTGACTAGCCATGTAAAACATATGCTGAGAGGCCTCAGCCAAAGCCAAATATGAGAAAAGTCAAACAGTGTATAGAAAACAAATAAATGAATCACAGAGTTGGGTAAACTGCTGTTTGGCACAAATCCATGAACACAGACCAAGAAGCGTCTCTGCAAAGACAGGAGAAATGTCTGTGGAAAATATCTCTGAAACAGACCTGAATTTGACCTAAAATCTTGTCTACAACCAAACTTTGTCCTGCAAAAACAATCCATAATGTTTTCCTTTGGACGTGTTTGTTCGCCAGTTTGTCCATGGACCTGGGTGGGGCTGCTCTTTGCAGAGTGCACTGCACTCGACGGTGGCGTCGGTCATCATTGTGCGTGGCCACCTAGAGCCAGGCTGACCCACAGCATGGGAAACAAAGGTGACAGAATCTGGCTGCTCAGAGACGTGGCATGGGCCGGGACTAGGAACTGGGGCCCTGGGTCAAATAGCTGTCCACCACATGTAATGTTCTTTAAAAAGCCCCAGGCATTAGCATGCAACTGACTACAGACTGTTTAGTCTAATGTCCAACTTGACATTTAATTACCATAAGCTGCTTTAATTCGTGGAATTTCTTTTTTATGATTAAAGTCACCCTGTGAATATTAGGGATGAAAAGGAGGAAGGACTTAGGCTTAAGTTTTCCAAAATCTGTCAGATAAGTAGTTCTGTGTGCTTAGTTCTAGGTACAACAGGAGCTACAAAAAAATAAGATAAAACAATGAGCAGGCAAAAATTCTCTTACTCTCAAGGAATAGAGAATCTAGGAGGAAACATAAGACAGGGCACTATATCTGTAAAGTAAGGTAGAAGGAGAAGAGTAATAATAATAGCTGGCATTTATTAAATACTATGGGCAAGGCACTATTCTAAATGTTTTCTATGTATCGGCTCATTTAAACCTAACAAAAAACACGTGAGGTATGTACTACCAGTAGCCCTATTTTACAGATGAGGAAACTGAGGCATAAAGAGGCTTATAACTTGCCCAAGATCACCAGTAAGTAACAATAGAGATTTGAACTGCAGGCCCTCTGTGCCTAGCCACTGCGCTGCTCTGCCTCTGGGGGCTGTCTGAGTGGTGCGTATCACAAGCGTTTGATAGCACAGCTAAGGGAGATACTCACTGCACCCAAGGAGAAAGAGTACCCACACTTCCTGCAGCGGTAACATTTGCACTAAGCCTTGAAGGGTGGGGACGATTTGGACACACAAATGTTGGCAGTGAGAATGGAAGATGAATTCGGAGAAAAAGAGAAGTGTTTCCAAATTGGGCGCAGCATTTGTGAAACATGAAGCAGTAAGCACACAGGCTCTAAGAAAACAGCCAAGATGGGTCTGGTTGTGTTTGAGCAGAGCGTGAGAAATCAAAGTAGTGGGGGCTGGGAGGGGAAACTGCAGCTGGACCTGAACAGCTTGCTCCTAACAAGGATCCTTACTAACCAGTTCTCAGTACTTTGTCAACTCAGTAACTTAACACCAAAGACCACTCTCAGAGAGCCCAGAGAGAAACTTTGACAATACAAATTAACAGATGAAAAAGTTAAAAAAAAAAAAAAAAAGAAGTCACTTTCCCCCAAGGACCTGCAAGTGCAAGGGGACTCGATTCTGGTTCCAGTTTTCTGCTTGTCACCTGTGACTATCCTTCCAGATGCTGCAGGTCAGCCACACACTGACAAACCATTAGATAAATAAATGCAACATCCTGTGGAATGGTAGCCAGATTCTTGGTAATAATCCTTGATAATCACAAAGCTTTCTAGAGCTAGCTTCTTTAGAAATAATTGGGGTTTGACTTACTCTTACAGCTATGTGAGTAATATGTCATTAGAGTGTAAAATAAATCTATGTATTTATTTTAGAATCAGTAGGGTCTTTGGAAACCATGTAGTCTACTATTTTGCAGAGGAGGCAAAAAATAAATAAAAAATAAAAAGGGCTAAAAAGTTTAAAGGGTCTTACTTGAAGTTATCCGGCAAGTCAAGAGTGAAATCATGTTTTGAACACACAATTTTTGGAAAGTAAAACAAATGCTTTTGTTGCACATTTTAAAATATGCTTATGGATATATTCAGTGTTCTGCTGTTCCACCATTCCCTCATGAATCTTTAAATTTGGTTAAAACACAATAGCCAGAGAGGAGGCTTTTTAAAAGGTTGAACACACATTTTTTTTATGGTCACTTAGAAAGTGAGCTTTTAAAAAACATTCCATGCCTCAGAGTAATTCAGCAGAGATATTAAAATTAGCAACAGCTGACACAGCTTGAGCACCTGCGCGGGCTGAGCACTTCAAATGCTTCATCTCAAACGCCAGGACAAAAGCCTTCACAATGGCACTACTATCTCCATTCTGTGGTTGAGGAAACCTGAAGAGATTTGGTAACTTGCTCGAGTTTACACAGCTGGTGAGCACGTCTGGACCCAGACCCCGAACTACCCGACACCAAATTCTGTGTAGCCGACTCTTATAATACATAACCTCCATAGATAGTGGTGGGTGAAACTTATCTTTTTATCAGGAAATATTAAGTATTCAGACAAGGTACAAAAACAAGAAGGCTTAATTTTCAAGAATGTTCACCCTTATTGAAAGCCTCTCGGGAGATAACACTTCTCACAGGTCTTCCTATCTGTGTGTCACAACCAACCATCCTTGCTACACTTTGCTAGGAAAACAGACACCCTTAGTTTATCACAAAGTCAAAATTTCAGTGACTGTTAGTAAGTGTTAGCAGCCTGTGGCCTGCCTGGTGCTTGGCCATCAAACAGCTACCATGAGTGAAGCCTGCTGGTTAGCCTGGGACCGTGGGCAGGAGTCTAGGGTCTGGAGAAGTTGTGCTCGGCAGGACTAGGGCTCCACCTGGCCCCACCTGTGGTTCCACTGACTGTAGGCCCCACTGGCTGCATTTAAGGAAATACCTTTAGCCCAGTTGGTGTGGCTCAGTTGTTGAGCATCAACCATGCACCAAGAGGTTGCTGGTTCAATTTCTGGTCAGGGCACATGCACAGGTTGTGGCCCAGCTCCCCAATGGGGGGCATGCAGGAGGCGGCCAATCGATGTTCTCTCTCATTGATGTTTCCATCTCTCTCTCTCCCTTCCTCTTTCTCTAAACAATAAAGAATAAAATACCTCTAGGTCTCTTGCTTCCTCCATGCCCTCACAGCGACTGCCCTCCCTTAGATCTCCATCAGACATCTCTTGCCAAGACTACTCTTAAAGGCCCCTATGTCCTCATGTATCTAACCTGACACCTTCCAATCCATCCTCCCTCTGCTACCAGAATCATCTCTAGAGCTGATCATGTCAGTCCTCTACTCTGAACTCCTTGATGGCTTCGTGATGCCAAGAAAAGAGAATTCACACTCCTAAACGCGGCATTCAATATCCTTCATAATTTGGCCTTTCCTCATGGCCAGCCCTGCACTGAATCCCAGCACTGGCATTTCCATCTTCGGCGTAACAGCCCCTTACAGCTGAGACAATGGAGCTCTTAGAGCCTTCGGCTATGACCTCATCTACTGACTAAGATTTGTCTTGGCTGGGCCCTAAGCAACACAAACAAAAAAAGCCCCTTCTTCAGGAAGTGTTGGTACTGATTTAGCATGCTCTAGAACTGGAGCAGGAGCTTGTATGGACCAGCAGGGACCTTGCAGGCTCCAGCAGAAAAGAGACAAAAGCCAGACAATCCCAGGAGAAGCAATCCTGAGGGCAAAGAGACTTCGAAGGTGGACAGTTGGTGGGAGAAAGAACTCCTTTTTTGAGAACCTTCTGTGTACCAGGCACCTTTAATCTGGGCTACAACTTTGCAAGGCAGGTATTATCCTATTTCCAAAGCTCCAAAGCTCAGACAGATTAACTTTTCCGAATCACATGACTAGCAAGTAGCTGTGGAGTTCAAACCTTGGTTTCCAAAGACCTGCATTCTTTCCTTCACATACCCTAAGAAGCACCTGGGAGAAGCTAGGAAGTCTGGAGAGTAAAGCCAGATGCTGAGGAAATACTCACTGTATGCTTATTTCAAGGAATCAGGCAAAATAATGGAATAATAACGGAGTAATAGTGAATCCAAAACCGCCAGCACTAACCATGAGAAAAACTAGAATGACATTCATGATACTAAATAGCTTTAGGTCATAAATAAATGTTGTCCTTTAGGGGGAGGAAACAAAATTATGTTGATTCTTTGAACATGAATGTGACTAATACGCTGGGTGTGACATCAGGCATCTTAGCCACACAGCTGTCTGGGTGCACTAATCTGTGTCTTGCATCTCTAGCTGCTGTCTGCCCAGAGGCATGCTGCACTCTAATCTGGCTTCACAGTTAGCTTGACATTTTTGCTGAGTCTGACTCACTCCCAGCCTCAATTGTCCTGTGCCAATGCAGACTTCTTTTACAGTTGGCCTACTTAGAAACACAGGATGTTAGTGTTGGAAAAGAGCTACCTTCGAAGTCACCTAGTATAACCCCCTCAGGTTACAAATGAGAAAACGGGTTCCAGACAATGTTTGGTGATGTCTGAACTTGGGTGGGAGTAGGTGTGAGGCATGATGGGACCTCAGCAGCAGGGGCCGGTCAGGCAGGAGGGGGAAGCTGGGATCAAGCCACACCGGGGATGGCAGTACTCACTCCCTTGCATGATTATTGGGGTTGTGGTGGGCACAGGGAGCAGACGGCGCTTCCTGGAAGAATGGGTTGGGAAAGGGAAGCAGAGTGTCAGGATCCCAGCCAAGCAGTCTGGAGTTCAGGACAGGATTTCTGTGCCAGCAGGGAAATGTGAGGCTGGGCAGGGGAACTGGGCTGAAGGTCAGTTGTGAGGACTGGACCCACATGCCCAGGGACGCAACAGGGTGTGAAGAGGAAAGTCATAACCCAGTGGCTATCAGGGTGTGCAGAGTTCACTCGAGGCAAGATAAAGTCCAGGTTAGTGACAGCATACCCCAGCCCACGGTGGGTTGTGGTTGATGCACTCCTTGCCCTGTTGTGGAAGATTTCCAGCCTGTAGCTGGAGGGAGCAACTGACTCCAGATGATAGCTGGGGAGCCAGAGAAGACAGCACTGAAGTATTCCATGCATTCTGCCTTCCAAATGTTTCTGGAATGTTCCTTTCCTTCATTTCTATTTTCATCATCCTTGGCCCTGGTCATCACCCACACAAATTATTGCAACAGATTTTTGGTTCATCTCTACCGCTCTGCCTGTAATAATGATATATGAGGATGTCATCTGATACGTGAGGAGGTCACTTGCTTTCTATAAATGTTGATGGCTTACCATTGCTAGCTGCCTTTTTCAACAGGGCTTCCCTAGAAGAATCAAGCCCTTCAGAAAATTATTTAAGTGACTATTTTCTCAGTTCTTTCAAGGATGATACATAGCTACTATCATTGAGGTATACAGGAGAGATCTGATTTGCATATGGATGCTTTAAGTCAAGAGGGCTTAAAACACAAATGTCTAAGCCTGGCATACTAGGTCCCACACAGCCTCAGCCCAACCTCCTTCTCGCTAGCCTCATTCTCTGCCCTCCCTACCGTGCATGTTATGCTCTGGCCGCACCAAACTCTTCCCATTTCTTCATCATGCTATTTTTTTCATGCCTTAATGTTCTTCCTTCTACCTGGCCTCCTTATTGGTCTTGTAAAATTCATAGTCATGCTTCAAGGCCTAGCTCAGATGGTACCTCCTCTCTGAAGTGGTACCTCTACCATCGTTGAAGGTTGATTAAATTGTTTCTTCCTCGCCCTGGCCAGTTTGGCTCAGCAGTTAGAGCATCAGCCTGCAGACCAGGGAGTCCCAGGTTCAATTCCAGCCAAGGGCACGTACCTTGGTTGCAGTTCGTCCCTGGCCCCGGTTGGGGTCGTGCAGGTGGCAGCCAATTGCTGTGTCTCTCTCACATTGATGTCTCTCTCTCTCTCTCTCTCTCTCTCTCTGTCTCCTCTCTCTCTCTCTCTCTCTCTCTCTCCCCCACTATGTTTAAAGATAAACATAAAAATATCCTCAGGTGAGGATTAAAAAGTATATAAATGAATAAATTGTTCCTTCTTCTATGTACCCATATTATTTGTGCATGTGTGTGTGTGTCTACCACTGTCTAGTACATCATTCGGAGATGGAGGCTTATTTATCTGTGTGACCTAAAAAGTTTTGGACACAGCAGGCAACATCCCCTTCCCATCCCCTGACCTGAGTAGATGTTTATCAAACAATGGTCCAAAGCTCCCTGGATAATCAAAAAACAATGCTAATTCTGGAACACAGGACTCTAGACATTTAGTTCATCATTAGTTAGGCTTCTAAGTGACAGCAACTAGATCAATCATTAACTGCGCCAGTGTCAGATACACAGGTGCGCATGGTGATGGTGTGGGCTGGTAGAAACCTTCCTGAATAATTACTGACAGAGTGAGGGAGCAGGAGCTGGTAGGCCCCACTGGGAAGGAAGCATGGAGCCAGAGACACGTTTGGTAAGGTGCAGGAGCAGACTCCATCAGGAGTATGTATAGGACCAACTTTATAATTTCTCCAGGTAATAAGAAAAGGAAATAAGGAGAAATAGTTGGTGGTGGGGTTAAGTGAAGGACATGTGCATCAAGAATTGATGTCTTGTCCGGCTGGTGTGGCTCAGTGGTTGAGCGTTGACCCATGCACCAAGAGGTTGCCGGTTTGATTCCCAGTCAGGGCACATGCCCAGGTCGTGGGCCCAATCTCCAGTGGGGGGCATACAGGAGGCGGCCAATCGATGTTCTCTCTTATTGATGTTTCTATCTCTCTCTCTCTCTCTCTCTCCTTCCTCTCTCTCTAAAATCAATAAAGAAAAAAACATTAAAAAAAAAAGAACTGATGTCTGAAATGACACATCAAAACTGAAATCTAATTTAAAAAACTTACACTTGCATAGTGTAGAATGTCATCATATACATGCTCTCATTTAATTCTTAGAATAACCATGTGGCAGGGGTGGGGTTGGGGTTAGGGGAGGAGTGGTGCGTGTGTGAGTGGTTGTTACAGTCTTTCCTTTACCAAGGAGATGATTACAGCTCAGAGAGGGAAAATGACATGTCAGACACCCACTGTCCCTAAGTAGTGCCTCTGGACCTGAAAGGCAGGCCTGCCTGTCTCGGGCCCAGACCCACACTCACTGTATTTAAGAACAGGTGGGCAGCTCCTCTGGTCTGAAAGCTGAAGGCCTTTTTAAAATCAAGTAGGGTAACCTGTTGTTCTGAGTCATGACTCAGAGGGACTCTGCATAAACTCAAGACTCTTCTAGGCTGTTGTAAAAACGAAGATAGAAAACCGTTAGGCAGCTGACTTGCAGGGAGAAGTTGATACAGAGCAATTCTTTTTTTTTTTTATCCTCACTCGAGGCTATTTCTCCATTTTTTGTACAGATAGAGTGGGAGGGAGAGAGGAAGGGAGAGAGAGAGAGAGAAACATCCATGTGAAGAGACACATCGAGTGGCTGCTACCCGCACGACCAACCAGGGCCAGGGACAAACTGCAACCGAAGTACGTGCCCTTAACGGGAACCGAACCCGGGTCTCTCCGGACCGCAGGCCGACGCGATACAGAGCAATTCTTCGCTTGAGCTGAGCAAAGGTGTGACTTGACTAAAGACTCTGGGGCAGGACAGAAGAGCAGAGAGTGGTTTGTTTCCTGTCTGCCCGTGGCTCCAGGGGGCTAGAGGGCAGCAGAGGAGTACCAGGCTGCTGCACTTTTTGTTCATGTACGACAGAGAAAAAGTGTCAGGAAGAGAGAGAGGAAGAGCTGGGGCCACAGGAGGTCGCTCAGCGGGTCCTCTCCCTCTCGAATGTATCCATGAACATCGGGAACTGTGAGACCTCAGAATAAAAATACCACTGGCCCAAAACAAAAATTGTTAAAAAAAAGAAGTTTAAAAAAAAAAAAGCCACTGGCCAGGTTCTGCAGACAACTCCTTCCGTTGGCATTTATTGTTGTTGGTATGGCCCGCATTTCCTGTCACTCAGGAGCACAAGTTGGTTTAAGTAACTTTGTACCCCACTGTCCAGTGCTCTGAATATACACAACAATTCAGGAAATGACCTTTTTAAAAATATTTTTAATTGATTTTGAGAGAGAGAGAAATCTATGTGAGAGAGAAACATCGATTGGCGGCCTCCTACATGCACTCTGCCATGACCTGGGAACGAACCCACAGCCTGAGCATGTGCCCTGACCCAAAATCCAGCTGGTGACTTTTCAATGCACAGAACCAACTGAGCCACATCAGCCAGGGCAGAAAATGACCTTTCGATTACAATAAAGATTTCAGGTTCATGCCCTGGCCGATTTTGCTCAGTGGTTAGAGCGTTGGCCTGCGGTCCAGAGAGACCCAGGTTCAGTTCCCACTAAGGGCATGTACTTTGGTTGCAGTTTGTCCCCAGCCCTGGTTGGGTTGTGCGGGTGACAGCCACTCGATGTGTCCCTTTCACGCTGATGTTTCTCTCTCTCTTCCTCTCTCTCTCCCTCCCATTCTATCTGAACAAAAAATAGAAAAATGTCCTCGGGTGAGGATTAAAAAAAAAAAAGATTTCAGGTTCATTAGTAAAACATCTTTTAAAGACTTCACAGATGAGATTCCTTGATTTTTTCCCCTCTCCTTCAAAAGCTACCTAGGTATGCCCTGGCCAGTGTTGCTCAGTGGTTATAATGTTGGCCCTCACACCGAAGGGTTGCAGGTTCGATCTCCGGCATGCAGGAGGCAATCAATAGAAGTGTGTCTCTCACATCGATGTCTCTCTCTGAATCCCCCCTGCTCCCTCCTTTCCTTTCACTCTCTCTAAAAATTAATGGAAAAAATATCCTTGCTTGAGGATTTTTTTAAAAAGTTACCTAGATAGTTTTTTTAAATCCTCATTTACTCATTTATACTAGTATTTATAGGACCCACTGTGGGCTAGGTGCCGCAACATGTTAGTCCCCATGCTGGGTGCTGGGTGCCCAGAAGTAAACAAGAGGTCACCACCCTCATGGAGGTTAGAGTTTAAGGCGACATGGGCTGGAGTGGTTGAAAGAGACCACAGAGACTCTTTCAACTGCTTCATTCTACCAGTGAGAACATGAAGGCCCAGAGAGGAGTCCTATCTCTCTGAAGCTTACTCAGTCCATGGCAAAACCAGATAAAGAAAATAGTTCTATTTTTCCATTATGATCTTGATCTGAAGTTATCCAGGAGGGGGAAAAAAAGAGCATTATCTTTCTTCCCTTCTGCCCCAACTCCGTAAATCTCTTTTCTTGGCCTCTTGGTTATTGGAGAAAGTAAATATTTTCCTACCCTGTCTTTTCTGGAACTAAGCATGGTCTGTTAGTAATAAACCAGAGTTTCCTCATTCTCTGGAATTCTGTCTTCTGTGTCCTTTGTAAACCTCCCATCTCCACAGAGGCTCTCAGTCTTGTAACCGCAGCTCCAGGACCAGGAAAATCATGCTGCCTGTTTTATTTTTTTCACAGGAAGCAGAAAGTTAACTCTCTGTCGGAAAACACCATGAATTTCTGTTTCACTGATGTCTAAAAAAGCTATGCTGTAAGAAGTATTGATAATATTTGTTTTAGTTCGTGTTCTCCAGAGAAACAGAACCAATAAGAGAGAGAGGGGAGAGAGAGAGAATTTGGGGAATTGGATCATGCAGTAATGGAGGCTAGCCAGTCTAAAGACTTCAGGGTAGGCCAGTAGGCTGGAGACCCAGAGAAGAGACAATGTTGCAGTTCATTTGATGGCAGAGTTCCCTTTTGCTAGGGAGGGAATGGTCAGTCTTTTGTCTATTCAGGTCTTTGACTGATTGAATGAGGCCCACCTACATTATGGAGGGCAATCTGCTTTACTCAAAGCCAACTGATTTAAATGTTGATCTCTTCCAGAAACATCCAGAATAACGTTTGGAGGGAATGGTCAGTCTTTTGTCTATTCAGGCCTTTGACTGATTGAATGAGGCCCACCCACATTATGGAGGGCAATCTGCTTTACTCAAAGCCAACTGATTTAAATGTTGATCTCCTCCAGAAACATCCAGAATAACGTTTGACCAAATATCTTGGCGCCCTGGCCAACAAAATTGAAACAAAATTAACCATCACAATACTAAAAGCTGAAATTTTTACAACCCCAAGAGTCCTGTCAGGTTTCTGAAGTAGTCACATGGGTGTGAGTTGCTGGGGGATCCATAGATGTAAAGGCTTCATTAGGCTATAGATTGGCCCTATGTTTGGCTCAGCGGTTAGAGCGTCGGCCTGAGGACCAGAAGGTCCCAGGTTTGATTTCTGGCCCTGGTCAAGGTTGTGCAGGAGGCAACCACTCGATGTGTCTCTCTCACATTGATGTTTCTTTCTCTCTCTCTCCCTCCCTTCCACTCTATCTAAAAATCAATGGAAAAATATCCTTGAGTGAGGATTAGCAACAACATAAAAAAATAAAATAACTATAAATTGGCATCAGAAAAGGAGGAAGGAAGCCTGGCAAAGATGAAAAAGCCATCAGGTAGAAGAAATGTTACGGTTGGAAAGACCATCAGAAGAGGGTTTTCTTTTGGCAAACGTGGAGACTCCCTAGTCCTCATTCTTTTCCTGCTGTTCTGTTTCACGAAGGAAAAGGAGGAAAATCCAGAGATCAAATACCAGATAGAGGAGACATTGCCATGCTCTCCCTTCGGATATGCTTGTGGCCAGAGTTCTAACAACTAGAATCTTTGGGGCTGAGATACTTCCCCTCTGACTCCTCTGTATGGGAAACGGAGACACCTGGCTTCATGTTAAGGGAGTTCAAGCCTATGGCTGTAGAAGAAGCTCTGTGGGGGCTGTGACCCTTCGTGAAGCAGCAGCAGTCTTGGAGCTCTGAACACACCCATGAAGGGCTTGGGAAGGGAGGTTCCTATGTACATTCAGCAAGCATCTCTTGTGCCAGGCACTGTTCTAGGAGCTGGCAATGCAGCAATGGACACAACCCACAAAAATCCCTGCTGTCCTGGAGTTCACATTCTACCAGGGGAGACAGACAATGCACACTACAACGACGTGAAATACAACATATAGTATGCTAATGACAAATGCTAAAGCGAAAAACACAGCAGGGAAGGGGACTAGGAAATGCTGGGAAATGGATGTTGCCATTTCAAATAAGGTGGCTAAGGAAGTCTTCACTGAGAAAGTGACATCTGAGTAAAGACCTGAAGGAAGTGAGAGGGTGAGAAATGCAGACATGGAGGAAGAGCATTCCAGGCAAAAAAAAAAAAACTTTTTATTTTTAAATTATTGCTTTTTAGAAAGAGAGGAAGGGAGAGAGGGGGAGAGAAACATTGATGTGAGAAGGAAACATCTATTGGCTGCCTCCTTCACACCCCTTACCAGGGAATGAGCCACAGCCCAGGCATGTACTTTGGATTATCAGAGCACCTACTCCTTTCGGTGCACAGGATGATGCTCAGTCAACTGAGCCAGACCAGCCAGGGCCAGAAGACCATTGTCATGGATTGAATTGTGTCCCGAGAAGATGTATGAAGTCCCAATTCCTGGTACCTGTAAAATATGTATGGCCTTATTTGGAAATAGGGACTTTTTGGATGTAATTATGTTAAGATGAGGTCATTAGGGTGGGCCCCAGTGCAGTATGTATGACTGATGTCCTTCTAAGAGGACACAGAGACACAGATACATGGGGAGATTGCCATGTGATGCCAGTCAGAGACTGGAGTGATGCAGCTACAAAACAAGAATGCCAAGAATGGCGGCCACCATCAGAAGCTAGGGACAGGCAAGGAAACCCCTATGGGATTCAGAGGGAGCGTGGCTCTGTCAATACCTTGATTTTTTAACATTTGGCCTCCAGAACCGTGAGACAATAAATTTCTGTTGTTTTAAGCCACTTCGTTTACGGTACTTGGTTACAGCAGCCTTGGGGAAGTGTATTTGTGCTCTCCCAGGAACACATCTCTGAAACGACCAATCTCTTTCACATGTCTGTGAGTCAGCAACTGCTGCCCTCCTTGCCTGGATGTACTTCTCCCTCCCCACATTTGCCTCCTAGTAATGCCTACCTATCTATCAGCCTGCACCCAGGTTTACCTATTCTCCTTTCTTCCTCTTCTGTCCTGTCCACAGCTCCCCCCCACACACACACATGCACACGCGCACGCGTGCATACACACACACACACACACACACACACATCCTGGGGGCTTACAAGGAGAGCTCCGAATCCAGGCAAATTTCTCGTTCTCATTGCGTTTCATGTAGAACTGTAATTATTTTCTTTCTCACCTGCCTTCTTCACTAGATTGTGAACATCTCTGCAACAGGGGCTGTATCTTTTATTTCTACATTCCTGGTAACTCCCCTGGAGTTCCCCTAAAAAAATTAAAATTATTATTATTTTTAAATATATGTGTTTTTTAATCCTCACCCAAGGATATGATTTGATTGATTTCAGAGAGAGAGTAAGGGAGAGAAACATAGATGTGAGAGAAACATAGATGTGAGAAAGAAACATGGATCGGTCCCCTCCTGTATTCTCCCCGACAGGGGATTGATTCCACAACCCTCTGGTGCATGAGACAACACTCCAACCAACTAAGCCACCAGCCAGGGCAAAAATATTTTTGTCTTATTATTATTATTTTTTTTTTAATCCTCACCCAAGAATATTTTTCCATTTGTCTTCAGATAGAGTGGGAGGTGGAGAGAGAGAGACATCAATTTAAGAGAGACACTTCAATCAGTTGCCTCCTGCACGATCCCGACCAGGGTCGAACCGCAACCCAGGTACTTGCTCTTGACTGGAATGGAACCCGCGACTCTTTGGTCCACAAGCTGATGCTCTGCTCTAACTGCTGAGCCAAACCTGCCAGGGCACAAAATAATTTTAGAAAATTAAGTAATTAAAATAAACCTTTCAAGTAGGGTATTATCTCTTTTTTTTTTTTTCAGTTGAGAAAACAAGCTCAAAACTCCACTCAAGGTCATACAAATAATACATGGCAGAAGAGGAACTCAGAAGTGATCATTTGGCTTCGAAGTTGGACATTTTTTCTGTAGCTTCACAGCTATGGTGATTGTTGTGCTAAAGATGCCCAATTTCCTCAAAAGTAAGCTGAGAATCAAAAATACTCATTTTCCAGGACCCTTGAGGGGATGAACTGAGATCAGCTTTGCTGTCACTCAGAGGTTGGTAGGTGCCGTAACTGCTGGTTTGAGGCAGTTCTCGGCAAGACTGCTGCTGATGAGGGTGCCTCTCTGTTCTTCCCCTTTGACCTAAGGGGCTTCATCCAGTGGCCGAGGAGACTACAAGAAGGAAATGTCTTCCAGGAGAGGAGGCCTACAGACTGTGCCAAAAATTTGAGAATATTATTGAAGTGAAGAGGGAGTGGATATGAAGTTTATCTTTATTTAAGCCCCTTTCAAAGCCTGACTCGGTGGTGGGACCAAGAGCCTGGCTCCTAGAGTTGAGGAAGGTTTTCCAATCCCACTAGAATGATTTCACAAACAGCCCTCCCTGGCACTAAGGATGTTTACCTCTGCCTATTCTGAAGAGGAAACAATTTACCCAGATGCAGGCCTGGTCAGGCTCCCTTCTCTATCATCAGGATGCAGAGCTCGGAAGGATAGAAGACAGCACATCCATTAACCAGCCATTTTCACATATTGTTCCCGAACAGCATTTGCAATTGTGTGCAATACAACAGGTTGAATAACATTGGTGGAGTAACACTCTGTGCTCTCAGGATAACAAGCCTGATGGGGAATTTGCTACAGGCTGAAACAGTTTAATAGATGGGACAGGTCCGGATGTGCAAATGCTGTGTGGCTTGGAACAGACATGAAATTATGTGAAGTATGAATTTAGATCTCCTTTCTGAAATTCCTGGTATACAATTTATTAGTCTCTTCTTACTAATAAACTGTGGTGTTCTATTCCAACCTTGAACTTCTAGATAAATTCTGACCATTCATTCATTACACAACTATATAACAGCAACTGCTACATGCCAGGCATTGTGAAGAGTGCATGGGGTCTTGCCCTGGCCGGTTTGGCTCAGCGGTTGGAGCGTCGGCCTGCGGTCCGGAGAGACCCGGGTTCGGTTCCCGCTAAGGGCACGTACCTCGGTTGCAGTTTGTCCCCGGCCCTGGTTGGGTCATGTGGGTGGCAGCCACTCGATGTGTTTCTTTCGCATCGATGTTTCTCTCTCTCTCTCTCTCTCTCTCTCTCTCTCTCTCTCTGTTCCTCTCTCTCCCTCCCGCTCTGCCTGAACAAAAAATGGAAAAATGTCCTCAGGTGAGGATAAAAAAAAAAAAGTGCATGGGGTCTTGATTCTGAGTCTGAAGAAAGAAGAGTAGATTGTTATGTAAAAATTCAGAGGACTTCTCCATTCAAACTTTATTTGTAGGGAAGTGAGAATGTCTCCCCTATCTGCATGTGGAGAAAATAATTTCATATAAAATGGCTTAGTTCCGGTGTTCACTGGGCTCATCATCTCATATGGGGGTAGCTCAGGATTGGGAAGCATACAGCAGCAGAACATGTTGCTATGGTAACTTGGCATTAACACACCTTGGCTCCTTTGTGCCGCCTTCAAATTACCTTTATAACGAGTATACAGTTTCAGAACATAGAAAGCTTTTCTTAATTTCCACAAAGCTCGTTATAGGGCATTTTCCAAGGTACACAGACAAAGGAGGGGTCCTTTGTGTTTTAGGCTTTGCTGATGCTGTTGCCTAAACTTCAAGGATGGAATCAGGATCCAGACTACCTTATTCTTTCACGGAAGATTTCACTTTCAAATGCCTTTCCCATGTTATCACACTTTTATTGCCACATTTTAAACCTCAGGCTTAAGCAATCCAAAAGGGCAGGAAAATGAACCCACTAAACATTTATGCCTCCAAGTAACCATGTGATGTAGGAACTAACATCCCTTCTGTTCAAATAGAAGAACTGGGGTTCAGAGGGTTTCTATGATGTGCCTGAGGTCTGCGGTTAGAAATGGCAGGATGAGGAATGGGACCAGGCCTTTAGATTGTAAATTTGGTATCTTTCTGTTATACCTCCACGAATTCCTAGCCTTTGTTATTTTACAAAACTAGAGACGTTTACAAAAGAGAAGCAGGTTTGTGCTTTGATTTTTAAGAAAACAGCTTAAAAACAGAGGACATTGATCTATAAAAAAGAAGAAGAGTTTCAAGACAACAGCAGCAGAGCATTAAACTTAGTGCAGGGCCCTTCTAAGCATGGGGCCTAGCATGATCCAGAAAACCCATGAAGTTGGCCCAGGAATTAAGGTTAATGTGTATAAAATACTTTGTACAGAACAGATGCTCAGTAAATTGTAGCTATAATAATTGTATGACCTTCCTATTGCTGCTATAACAAATTATTACAAACTCAGTGGCTTAAAACAACACAGATTTATTGTGCAGTTCTGTAGGTCAAAAGTCTAAAAGGAGTCTTATGGAGTTACTATAAAAATGTCTGCAGAGCCATGTTCCTTCTGGAAGCTCTACGGGAGAATCTATTACCTTGTTTTTCCCAACGTCTAAAGGTTGCCTACCTTCCTTGGCTCATGGCCCCTTCCTTCATCTTCAAAGGCAGTATGTCCTATCCCTTCCTTGCTTTCTGACCTCTGCTTCCATTCACATATTTCCTTCTCTGAGTCTGGCCACTTTCCTCTCAGAAGGACCCTTGTGATTACATTAGTCCCACCTAGATAATCCAGAAAATCTCCCCATCTCGAGATATTTAATCACATCTGGGAAGTCCTTTTTGGCATGTAAGGTAGCATATTCACAGGTTCCAGGAACTAGGACTTGAACATCTTTGGAGAATCATTATTCAGCCTAGTAAGGTAACAATATGATAATGATGATGATGGTGATGATAATGAAGACAATGATGTTCTCTTTCTTTGATCTTTCAGCGATTTCAGCATAAAGTAGACATGACAGGCCTATTGTGATCTTACCGACACCCACATTTCTAGCTTCAACTCGTTCTACAGCCCCACATTCACTGAACATTCCAGTAACGTTGAACCACTTGTAATTGCAACCTGTTCTCATTTACTGACTACCTTCTATCCTACTGTGATTGCTACACAGAGTATACTTTCCCATTTTCCCCTTCAACATCCTTCTTTTTCAATTCTTTTTTTTTTTATTTGCATTCAAATTAATTCAGCCTTATTAAGAAAAATAATAAGTTCAAACATATTCTAAATAAAGCATGAAACACTCACTGTGTGACCATTTGTCAAAATACATGTGACAGGCTTCCGGTCAAGATGGTGGCGTAGGTAAATGCAGTATCGCGTCCTCCCACAACCACATCAAAGTTACGACTAAACTACAGAACAACCATCATTCAAAACCACCTGAAATCAAACTCAATGGACGTCCTACAACTACGGAATTAAAGCAGCAGCCACATGGAGACTGTAGGAGCGCAGAGGCGGATGGGCTGGTCCCACACCCACGTGTGGCGGATAAAAATCAGGAGGACACCTCGACTGGGAAGGTCCTCCCTGAGGACTGAGGGGTCCCTGTCCCACACCAGGTGCCCTGCTCAGGGTTCCAGTGCTAGGAAGAGAAGTCCCCATAACTTCTGGCTGGAAAAACCAGCGGGAACTGAGGCTCAGGGAGGCTGAGGCAGCTGGAGCCCCAGGCAGCTCCTTAAAGGGCCCGCGCACGGACTTATCGGACTCTCTCCCTCTAAGCTTGGAGGGGAGGCAGCTCGAGGGGCACCAGAGACATACAGGGAAGAACTGAGCTGTTTGGCACTGGAGGGAGGGCTGCAGAGGGAGCTTTCTCCGGGACAAACATGCTGTCAGAGGCCTTTGTTCCTTTGGTGAGCCCTTCCATAGGACAGCAGACAGCTGCCATATCTGTGACTCCAGCAACCTGGCTCACACTTGTAGCCCCACCCTGGTGATCCCCTGAGGCCCTGCCCCACCCAACTTTCAGGCCCACCCAAGCTGTTGCCACTTGCTTAACCATAGGATTGGCCTGTCTTGGATTCTGCTTCAGGTTTTTCCTAAATTCTTTCAAACAAGCAGCATCTGGTCTCAGCTAGCCCCATACGGCTCGTTAAGTAATACACAGAAACAAACACAGGGAGGCAGCCAAAATGAGGAGACAAAGAAACAAGTCCCAAACGAAAGAACAGAACAAAACCCTAATAAAAGAACTAAGCGAAATGGAGATAAGCAACCTAACAGATGCTGAGTTTAAAATACTGCTTATAAGGATGCTCAATGAACTTAGTGAGAACCTCAGTGAACTTAGTGAGGGCCTCAAGAGCATAAAAAAGGACCAGTCAGACATGATGGATGCACAGTCAGAAATGAAGGAGGCATTAACTGAATTAAAGAATATTTTACACAGCTTCAATAGTAGAGTACGTAAATCCAAGAAGCAAACCATTGATTTGGAATACAAGGAAGCAAAAAAATGCCCAATCAGAACAGCAAAAAGAAAAAAAAATCCAAAAAAAATGAGGATAGTGTAAGGAGCCTCTGGGACAACTTCAAGTGTACCAACATCCGCATCTTGGGAGTGCCAGAAGGAGAAGAGCGAGAACAAGAAATCGAAAACCTGTTTGAAACAATAATGGCAGAAAACTTTCCTAACTTGGTGAAGGAAACAGACATACAAGTCCAGGAAGCACAGAGAGTCCCAAATAAGATGAACGCCAAGAGGCCCACACCAAGACACATCATCATCAAAATGCAAAAGGTTCAAGACAAAGAGAGAATCTTAAAAGCAGCAAGAGAAAGGCAGCTAGTTACCTACAAGGGAGTTCCCATAGGCTGTCTGCTGATTTCTCAAAAGAAACTTTGTAGGCCAGAAGGGTGTAGCAAGAAATATTCAGAGTGATGAAAAGCAAGAACCTACAACCAAGATTACTCTATCCTGCACAGCTGTCATTTAGAATCGATGGCCAGCCCTGGCTGGTTTGGCTCAGTGGTTGGACCGTCGGCCTGCGGTACAGAGAGACCCGGGTTCGGTTTCCGCTAAGGGCACATACCTCGGTTGCAGTTTGTCCCCGGCCCTGGTTGGTCGTGCGGGTGGCAGCCACTCGATGTGTCCCTTCACATCGATGTTTCTCTTTCTCTCTCTTCCTCTCTCTCCCTCCCGCTCTATCTGAACAAAAAATGGAAAAATGTCCTCGGGTGAGGATTAAAAAAAAAATAGAATCGATGGCCATATAAAGACTTTCCCAGACAAGAAAAAGTTAAAGGAGTTCATCACCACCAAACCGTTATTATATGAAATGATGAAGGGTCTTTTTGAAGAAGATAAAATATATGAACAAACAAAATGGCAATGAATACACATCTACCAACAATGGAATCTACAAACAAAATGAATAGGCAGAACAGAAACATTCTCATAGATACAGAGAACATTTTGTTGGTTGCCAGATGGGAGGGGTGTTGGGGGAATGGGTGAAAAAGGTGAAGGGATTAAGAAGTACAAATTCATTGCTAGACTGACAAACCTCAAAGGGAAAGGGGTTGGGGGGTGGGAAGAAATAAACCAAAGAACTTATATGCATAACCAATGGACACAGGCAATAGTGTGGGAAAAGGCGGGAGGGGGGTGGGAGTGGGGAGGAGGGGGTCAATGTGGAAAAATGAGGAACATCTGTAATACATTCTACATTCAACAATAAAGATTTTTTTAAAAAAATACATGTGACAAACACTCAAGAAGTGTTCCTGTTCTTCTTATATAATGATCTGAGAGCTATGCATTTTATGGTCTTCAGAATGGAGGAAATTATTTAGTAAACATGGATGCACAATAATTTTACTCACTTAGGGATGAGTTTTCTATAGTTCTCAGATATCTCTGAAGACTTTTTATTTCAACTACATCTACTAATATTCATGACCTATATCTATAACTACTGTAAAAATACATCAGAATAACCTGCCACCTTATTTTTATTAAAGAACCATTGGTAACAAAGGTTAAAATCCAGAATGCTCCTCTATCTCACATGAATGCAAAGAATGTTGCTTCTAACACCTCTTTCATGGTGATTGACATAAATCAACACTCTAAGTCAACCACAAATATCTCCAGTTAGGTTTTTTTTTAGATATTTTACACTACAATGTCCTTGATTTCCAAAGACAAGTAGATATGAGTGAAACACACCTAATATGAGCTCACGGATCTCTGATGCAACAACAATCAACCCATAATTTCAAATACACACTAGGAATGAAAACAAGCATCAAATGATTTGAGAGTGGAATCACATTAATATTTTCCTTCAAAATGTCTCAAATACTTTGATATAAAATTGGATAAATTGTAAGTAATTATACATATCGAAACATCCATCACCTTGATATTTTGAAGTTTACTAAGAAGTAAGTCATCTAAGTGTTTATGTTTGGGATTATTCTCTATAATAAATATTCTTATTTAGAATAATATCTGAAAACTGTTATTGACTGATATTCACTGACATCTCAGACATTATTTCAGTTCAATACTTCCCCACTTTTTTTTTTTTTTTACATCTTTAAGGTTATTTGGCAGCATAAATTCAGTGTGATTTTCTGAAGTGCATATTTTGGACTAAGGTCTTTCATGATGTACCATAAATGTAGACTTTCTTCCCAGTGTGCAGTCTCCGATACTGGAGCCCATAGATCCAGCTATACTTTTGCCTACATTTTTCATTTTTAAAGTTTCTCTCTAGTATGAATGTTCATGTGTCCATTAAGTTGTGAATGCTGAATAAAAGCTTTGCCACATTGTCTACATTTGTAAGGCTTCCCTTCAGTATGAATTATCCATGTCTAAGAATGCTGATTAAAGGATTTGCCACATATTTCACATTCAATTCTTTTTTAAGTATAGTTGGCATACAATCTTATATTAGTTATATTAGTTTTGCCCTGACCAGTTTGGTTCAGCGGTTAGAGCGTTGGCCTACAGTCCAGAGAGACCTGGGTTCGGTTCCCACTAAGGGTGCGTACCTCGATTGCAGTTTGTCCCCGGCCCTGGTTGGGTCGTGCGGGTGGCAGCCACTCAATGTGTCCCTTTCACGCTGATGTTTCTTTCTCTCTCTCTCTCTTCCTCCCACTCTCTCTGAGCAAAGAATGAAAAAATGTCCTCCAGTGAGGATAAAAAACAAAAAAGTGCACAATATTGTAATTTGACAATTTTATACCTTACAATGTGATCATGCCACTAATTCTAGTCATTTCTTTTTTAGCACTTAGCCCAAGTTTGCTTCTGGGGAAAACTTTGATCCACCACTTACCTGTGATCTTGAGTAAATTACTTCACTTCTTTAAGTCTCAGTTTTTGTACCTCAAGAATTCAATAATAAAATATTACATTCAGGCCCTGACCAGTTTGGCTCAGCCGTTAGAGAGTCGGCCTGCAGTCCGGAGAGACCTGGGTTTGGTTCCCACTAAGGGCACGTACCTCCATTGCAGTTTGTCCCCACCCCTGGTTGGGTCGTGCAGGTGGCAACCACTCGATGTGTCCCTTTCACGTAGATGTTTCTCTCTCTCTCTACCTCCCACTCTGCCTGAACAAAATATGGAAAAATGTCCTCGGGTGAGGATAAAAAAAAAAATTACATTTCGTACTATATGAATCAAATGACATGATCCGTATGAAGCACTGAGCAGCCGGCCTGACAGATGATAGTTGCTCACAAATAAATTATCTGTAATTATCATTGTAAATATTCCTAGACCATCCCCTCCAAAGTGATTTAAGAACCTATCTTCTGTCCCCTTTAGCAACCAGTGCATAGTAGGTAGCAGCCCTTCCTGAAATTGTCTGTTCATTTATAAGTCTCTTCTGCTGGACTGACCATTCTTGAAGATGGGGACTCAGTCATTCATTTCTATATCTCTAGTGTCTAGCACAGGGTTTGTACCAGTAGGTTAGTATTTATTTAGGCAAAATAGGAAAAAAATCTTAGGAGGACACATTCTAGTTCTGTTCTTGGAACATTTCTGTAAAGCATTCCTTCCATTCTGATCTTCCTATAGTACCAGTCTAAAAATATTTCATTTGCACCCAGCTGGTGTGGCTCAGTGGTTGAGCATCAACCCATGCACCTCTAAGAGGTCACCGGTTCAGTTCCCGGTCAGGACACATGCCCAGGTTGTGGGCCAGATCCCCAGTGAAGAGCATGCAGGAGGTGACCAATCAATGTTCTCTCTTATCAATGTTTCTATCTCTCTCTCCCTCTTTCTCTAAAATCAACAAAGAGCCCTGGCTGGTTTGGCTCAGTGGTTGGGGCATCGGCCTGGACCAGAGTGTCCCGGGTTCAGTTCCCACTAGGGGCATGTACCAAAAAATAAAAAAATAAAATCAATAAAGAATTAAAAATATTTTATTTGCCTATCTTCTATGTAAATAACTGTGCAGCATTAACAAAACTGACCTTGTTGTGACAAATTTCTTTTTGTCTTCCTTTGCTCTAGCCACTTCCTCCTTTTTCTTTCTACTTCCTCCTGGTAAAAGTCATCACTTTGTGTGTCATGAGCCCATCTTTTTTTTTTTTCTTTAATTTTTATTGACTTTTTTTTTTTTTTTGAGGAAGGGAGAGGGAGAAAGATAGAAACATCAATGAGAGAGAAGCATCAACATCGATGGCTGCCTCCTGCACACCCCCTACTGGGGATTAAGCCCACAACCCGGGCATGTGCCCTGATCTCTTTATTATTTTTTATTTTTATTTATTTATTTTTATTTTCACCTGAAGACATTTTTCTTTTTGTTCAGATAGAGTGGGAGAGGGAGAGAGAGAGGAAGAGAGAGAGAGAAACATCGACGTGAAAGGAACACATAGAGTGGCTGCCACCCGCACGACCCAACCAGGGCCGGGGACAAACTGCAACCGAGGTACGTGCCCTTAGCGGGAACCGAACCCAGGTCTCTTGGGACTGCAGGCCGACGCTCTAACCGCTGAGCCAAACCGGCCAGGGCTCTTTATTATTTTTTAAGAGAGACTGTCTTTTTCCTAAAATTTGCATTACTACAAACTTCACAGAAAGTTGCATCATGTTACCCATAACAAGGGAAGTCCCACCCTTCACTTTTAACCTTGTACTGCAGTCCTTAGTTCACCAGGATATCTGGAACTTGGGCATAGATGGAGACGTTACGTGCTCCTTGTCCCTGCAGGTTACAGTCATGCTAAAGCTAGACCCAGGGCTAGAGTATCCTGGTCACACACTCAAGAATTACTATAAAACGTGAAGCCACTTGAGCCTGTGTACTCCCTGAGCACAGGTTTGAGGAGGGGGTGGGGCTATCTAATGTATTCATGAAATCACTCTGATATCACTCCAAAGCCCATCTTTTCACTTGGAGGAGAAATGCTGCACAGTTTAATGGAAACAGTGCTAACTTTAGAGTTATGACTTGGCTTACAGCCCAGCTCCATCACTTACCTGGCTGGCTTCCCTTTTGGCAAACCACCAATATCTGTAAACCTCTGGATCTTCAACTATAGGGTAAGTTAGACCTAGTCTACCTATCTTATAGGGTGGATATAAATTGTTTTTTAAATTTTTTTTTAATTGATGTTAGAGAGAGAGGAAGGGAGAGGGAGAGAGAAATAGAAACATTGATGAGAAAGAACGTTGATTGGCCACCTCTTGCATGCCCTCACAACCTGAGCATGTGCCCTGACTGGGAATTGAACTGGCGACTTCTTGGTGCATGGGTCAATGCTCAACCACTGAGCCATGAGCCACACAGGCTGGGCAATATAAATTGTTTTTATTTATTTATTTATTTTTGTTTGTTTATTTATTTGTTTTTATCCTCACCCAAGGACATTTTTCCTTTTTTTTTTTTTTTTTGTTCAGATAGAGTGGGGAGGAAGAGAGAGAGAGAGAAACATCACCGTGAAAGAGACACATCGAGTGGTTGCCACCCACATGACCCAACCAGGGCCGGTGACAAACTACAACCAAGGTACATGCCTCTAGTGGGAACCGAACCCGGGTCTCTCTGGACCACAGGCCGACGCTCTACCGCTGAGCCAAACCGGCCAGGACAAATTGTTTTTAAATAATGTAAAAATACTGGTACTTATTGGGCACTAACTATGCACCAAGCACTAATAGGTGCATTTTCCCTATTCAGAGAGTTGTCACATCATTATTCTGCTAACACATAGGGAGCCAGGATTCAAACACAGGTCTTTCTGCCTCAAAAGTCTTTGTTGTTGTTTTCCACTTAATTAAACCAGGCTGATGCTCATGAATTATGAATCTGATGAAGAAATTGGGGCCCAGAGAAGTGCAGTAACTTTTCTTAAAAGTTGGTGGCATATTTTTTTTTTTTTTATCCTCACTGGATGACATTTTTCCATTGTTTGTTCAGATAGAGCAGGAGAAGAGAGAGGAAGAGAAAGAGAGAAACATCAACGTGAAAGAGACTCATCGAGTGGTTGCCACCCGCACGACCCAACCAGGGCCGGGGACAAACTGCAACCGAGGTACGCACCCTTAGCAGGAACTGAACCTGGGTCTCTCCGGACCGCAGGCCAACGTTCTAACTGCTGAGCCAAACCGGCTAGGGTCAGTGGCATATTTTAATCCAACAAGTATTCATTGGGCTTGTACGTGTGCAGGTCACTCATGAATTAAGGTGTGGCTGCATCCAGGTGAAAGAGGGAAATCCAACTATTTTCACGTGGTTTCCACTTTGTGCTTACACTAGACAGCTTAGGTGGTATAATCTCAGTGAACTGTTCCAGTCACAAGAGTTTCCAAATTCTTTCTTGTGGGACAAAGGAGGCCATCTATGACTTTGCCTGAGCATAAATCTCCAGCTTGATTTACTGTCTGGCCTCCTCTGCCACTACCTCCCCTCAAACCTCCTCTTCAATCATAATGAACTGCCTGCAGTTCTTAGGCACCCAGTGGGTTATGTCTCTGTGACCCTGTTCCCTTTACCTGGAGTGCACCTCACCCTCCGAGTATGCAGTGAGCACCTAGACTCATTTTCTAAGACTGCTTAAATGTCACTTTCTGAATGAAGTCTTACCTGGCCTCCTCCTACCTCTCCCCACTTTAGATAGAATCATCCACTCTCTCCTTTGGGCCTCTAATACCTCCTCTGCATACTTTTGTACCAGTTTTACTTTGAATTGCCCAATTTTATGCAATAAAGATGTGTGTTGCAATGCACTCCCACACCTCCCGGGAGCGTGCCCACACCTTTCCTCCCTCTTAGGAATCTCCTAAACTCTAAGGGTCCCCACGAGACTTACAAGCAGAGGAGCAGTAGGCAGTGGTGGCTCATCTTGGGCTAACCCCCTGACCTGTCTCCAAGGCCCCTTTTTCTCTGACTTTTCGGTGAGCCAAAGCAACCCCGCTTAGGCTCACTTTTTTTCCTGTACTGTCTCTAGAGGGTCAAAGCAGAACACCGCCTCAGCTCTCTCCTGTTGCTTCTTCTACCCTGAGCCCTTCCTCGTTTCACTGTCGCCCACTTTAATAAACATACTTTCAAAATAAAAAAATATGGCCCTGGCCGGTTTGACTCAGCGGTTAGGGTGTCAACCCACGAACCAGAGAGCCCTGGGTTCAGTTCTGGCTAAGGGCACATACCTCGGTTGTGTTTCGTCCCCAGCTCCGGTTGGGGTTGTGCGGGTGGCAATCAGTCGATGTGTCTCTTTCACATCAACATTTCTCTCTCTCTCTCTCTCTTCCTCCTTCTCTCCCTCCCACTCTATCAGAAAAAAGTAAAAAATAAATAAAAATTTTGAAATATGTTTATTGCAATGAAAGTGTTTATTTACATGTCTTTTTTAACTGGTAACACCTTACTGGTGAGATCTATCTTATTTCTAACTGCATGTTTGGTCTTTAGTCTGTAGTATTGGTGAGCACTTGGTAGCAGAGCTCAGTGGCTGGCTTACCCAACATCTATTCCCAATTTGCTTATCTTTTGCTTGCCTCCATATAAAGGCTGGAAAAAAGTAAATTCTCTTTTTCCAATATCCATTGCAGTTATTAGGGACTGTGCTGAAAAGCAGTATGATTGTATAAATATATACAAATATATATATATGTAGGTATGTAAAGGCATAGAAAAATGTCTTGAAGGAAGACAAAGAAAATATTAACAATCATTAATTTTGGGTTGTGAGACTGAGGCAGAGAGAACATAGATTTTTTTTTTTTTACTTCATAAACTTGTGTATTGTTTGAATAATTGGCAGGTATTATTTTTATTATGTAGAAAATAGAAAATAAAACCTCACCAAAGCAGATATCCAAATAGTAAGTAAGCATATAAAAAGATGATGCACAGCATATGTAAGTAGGGAATTGCAAATTAAAACAACAGTGAAGTCCTGGCTGGTTTGGCTCAGCGGTTAGAGCATTGGCCTGAGGTATGGAGGGACCCGTGTTTGGTTCCTGCTAAGAGCATGAACCTTGGTTGTAGTTTGTCCCCAGCCCTGACTGGGTCGTGTGGGTGGCAACCACTCGATATGTCCCTTTCACGTCGATGTTTCTCTCTCTCTCTCTCCCTCCCACTCTATCTGAATAAAATATTAAAAAATGTCCTCAGGTGAGGATTAAAAAACATAAAAAATAAAACAACAGTGAAGCCCTGGCTGGTCTGGCTCAGCGCTTAGAGCATCGGCCTGTGGACCAGAGAGTCCCAGGTTCGGTTCCCGCTAAGGGCACGTACCTCAATTGCGGTTTGTCCCCACCCAGGTTGGGGTGGTGTGGGTGGCAACCACTCGATGTGTCTCTCTCACATCAGCATTTCTCTCTCTCTCTCTTCCCCATTCTCTCCCTCCCGCTCTATCTGAAGATAAATGCAAAAATGTCCTCGGGTGAGGATTTAAAAAACAACAGTGAAATACCATTACCTATTCGAATGGCAAAAACCCAAAACACTGACACCACCAAGTGCTGGCAAGAATGTGGAGCAACAGGAACTCTCATTCATGGCTGGTGGGAATGCAAAGGGTCACAGCCCCTTTGGCAGTTTCTTACAAAACAAAACATGTTCTTACCATAGGAAACAACAACCATGATCCTTGGTATTTACTCACGTGAACTGAAAACTCATTTTACACAAAAACCTGCACATTGATGTTAAAAGCAGCTTTATTCATAATTGCAAAACTTGGAAGGAACCAATGTGGTACATTTAGATAATGGGGTTTTATTCAGTGCTAAAAAGAAATGAGCTCTCAAGCCATGAAAAGACATGGAAGAAACTTAAATGCATATTACTAAGTGAAAGAAGCCAATCTGAAAAGGCTACATATTATGTGATTCCAAATATGACATTCTGGAAAAGGCAAAACTACAGAGACTGTAAAAGGATCAGTGATTGCCAGGGGTGAGTGGGGAGAGAGGAATGAATAGGTAGATCACAAAAAATCTTTAAGGCCATGAAACAATAATGGTGAATACATGTCACTATATTTGTCAAAACTCACAGAGTATATAACACCAAGAATGATTCCTAATATAAACTATGGGCTTTGGGTGATAATGATGCATCAACGTGGGTTTATCAGTTGTAACAAATGTACCACTCTGGTGCAGGATGTTAGCAGTGGGAGAGGCCATGTAGTAGGTGAGGAGGAACTCTCTGTACTTTCCAATCAACTTTTCTGTAAATCTAAAATTGATCAAAAAAATAAAATCTATTTTTAAAAAATAGAGAATAAAAGAAACGACGGGAATTTAAGACTTAGCCCAACATATTCATTCAATTTTTATTATGTACAACACAATGGCCTAGGTACTAATTAAAACATAGTTCCTGGTCTAAAAAAAAAAAGACATAGTTTTTGTTCTCAAAGAGCTTAAATATAATATGGTGAAGATATAAAACTATGCCATACTGTAAAATAGCATTTCTAAAGAGCTATAATAAAGACACAAAGAACTGGTTATGAGAATCCAGAGAATGGAATGGTTTGCTCTATTCTAAATAGTGAATTTTAGAATACTTGTCTAAGCCAAGAACGGGTCAGTTGGATCTTGAAACATAAACAAGATTTTGTCAGTCAAATATAGTGTAGCAAGAGAACAGGAAGAGCATTCTAGGCAGAGGGAACAGCACAGGCAAAGATATGAAAGTATGAGAGTACATTGCCCTAGCCAGGTAGTTCAGTTGGTTAGAGCGTCGTTCCAATGCGCCAAAGTTGTGAGTTTGATCTCCGATCAGGGCACATACAAGAATCAACCAATGAATGCATAAATAACTGGAACAACAAATTGATGTTTCTCTTTCTCTCTCACTGTCTCTCAAATCAATAAATTGTTATTAAACATTAAAAAAAAAAAACTTTTAAGTGTAGATTGATGTAAGTAATGGTGGTTGACTGTGTTGCAGCAAGGGATACAGTGGGAAATAAAATTTGGAAGGAAAAGTGGGGTAAAAGTGTGCAAAATCGCCCTGGCCCGTTTGGCTCAGCGGTTGAAGTGTCGGCCCGTGAACCAGAGAGGTCCGAGGTCAGTTCCCGCTAAGGGCAGGTACCTTAGTTGCGATTTGTCCCCGGCCCTGGTTGGGGTCATGTGGGTGGTGACCACTCGATGTGTCTCTCTCCCATTGATGTTTCTCTCTCTTTTCCTCCCTCTCTCCTTCCCGCTGTATCTCAAGATAAATGCAAAATGTCCTCGGGTGAAGATAAAAAAAAAAAGTATGCAAAATCTTGTCTACTCCATGCTAAGTTGTTTATGTTAGTAAGATAAAAGGAGTCAGCACAGGTTGGCAAAGTCTGGTAGACTGGGCTTTTGTCCTGCAGCCAGGACAGGGGTAAGGAGGCACAGTCTTCAGTAGTCTGGGCCGGTATTAAGGAAGGATGGGTTCTGGCAAGGCAGCACTCAGGAGCCTGCAGCTGGAGCGCTCGGAAGAGAAGCATGGCTGAGGTTGCATCAAAGCCAACCAGGAACATCTATTGCTTTTTGGGTTGCAGCAGCTCTGCCCTCCTTGCTCAGCCTCTTTCTGGCTGGGCAGAACTTCCATAATTAAAAATCAGGCTTTCTGCCCTGGCTGGTTTGGCTAAGCAGTTAGAGCATCAACCCTTAAACCGAAGGGTCTTGGGTCCAGTTCCTGGTCAAGGGCACACCTGGATTGCTGGTTTGATCCCCGGCCATGGTCAGGGTCATGCAGGAGGCAACCAATCAATGTGTCTCTCTCACATTGATTTTTTTCTCTCCTCCTCCTCCTCCCTCTCTCCCTTCCACTCTAAAAATTGATGGGAAAATATCCTTGGGTGAGGATTAACAACAAAAACAACGAAATCAGGCTTTTTCATGCTTGGTGTCCTCTTTTAGGGTTACCTTCTCTATGCAGACAGACAGGAGATTTATGGGAATTTCTGGTTAGTCATTTTTTTTCTTCTTCTTATTCCCCCTATTCTAGGAGTTGAGTAAGGGGCCTGTCCCTTGATTCGACTCTCTCTGATCACCTGTAATTTAGTCAGAGTTGGTACTTTAGAATCACTCTAAATTTTCCTGACTCTTGTCTTCTAAACTCCTGATCTTATATTACTACTTTGCTTTTTCTCTAATGTTCTATTTGTGTCCCTGGCTGATTCCTAGTGCTCCAAAACTTATTGGTTTTATGACTTGGCTCTGCATTTTAACTTAACTCTGAACCTCCACCTCAAAAGCCTAAAAATAAGTGCTTGTCACTTAATATGCACTGAACTCGTTGTCCCTGAGCTACTTGTAGCCTAATCAGGGACGCACAATTTACAAACATTAAACAAAATGCAAGATTGGATGGAATTGAACTCTACAACACAGTAGTTGGTAAAGAAAAGGCAGTAAGGTGTGGTGGAAAGAAAACTAAAGTCAGCACACAGTTCTAGCGGTCAATATCAGGTTGAAGGACCGGCCAGGTCGCTGAACCTCAACCGTGAAATTGGAGGTAGGAATGAGTAGAGTGGTCTACAGCACAACAAACACACTGCCTAAGCACCACAGCTGGGAAGCAGTGGGGGAAAACTGGATGGGCAGGTTATGGAGGATGCTGGATGTAGGACTGAGGAGTAGTAGAGGATCCTTGAGGAAAGAAGAGTGATCTGGGAACAGTGGGCAGGATGGACTGGAAGAGAGAGAAGATTGTGACAGTGGTCCAGGTCTGAGTTAGGTCATTTTGGGCAAGGGTGGTTGAGGTATGAATGAAGAGGAAGTAGAAAATCTGAGAGGCATTTTTAAGAAGAAATTGAATAAAGAGGAGAAAGAAGAGGAAGTGAACTAAGTTCTCCACCAAGGGTGGAGGGTATTTCTTTGGGGGACAGTTGGGTAGGTTTTTTTGCTGGGGAGTTTCATAGATTCGTTTTAAGACCTCAACATGCCTGAACGGTTTTACTGAAAGTCCTCTGAGATGGATATGTCTTTGTAAGCAGTTAGCAATGAGAATATGATTGTCAGGACCAGATATAGAGGGTTTTTAATTATTTGCACCAGGGCAGTAGTTGAAACCATAAAAGTGGATACTGTGTATGATGGAGAATATTACAAAGAGAAAGGTATATAGGTAAATTATTGGAAGAATAAAAAGAATAATACACTTTTCCAATTCCCAGATTTCTATGTTAGCTTTCATTATATTATTTCCATCTCTTATGCTATTTCTTTACCTGTCTCACAAATCTCTTCTTATTACATGAATGTTAGCGATCTTTTCATCTCTGGATAATTGTATTAGTAAGATAGATTAGCTTACACTTACACTCAATATCTCAGGGACTAAAAAGTACTTCTCATTCACTCTATATGTCTCTCATTTCCATGCATATTTTATTGGCCAAAGAAAGTCACATAGTCACATCAATCTTTGAAAGAGGTTGGAAGTGTAATACTCTTTAATAATTTAGTAATTATTAATTCACAAAGTAATAATTATTAAATTATTAATAATTTAATAATTTGTGTGCATTAATAATTTGTGAACAGTTCTAGCAACAACCATATAACAATTTTTTTCCTTAGACTCCTTCTATCTGCTTCTTCTACCCTTTTATCTGTGTCATCACTAAAATGTTCCCAGTATCAGCATTTTATAACCAGTGACAACACAGAATAATTCCTGTGTGAACACATTTTTTCTGCTTCTTTTCTCTTTGATTTCTCCTTTTTTTTTTTTTAATCCTCTCCCAAGGACATTTTTCATTTATTTTTAGAAAGGGGGAAAGGGCAAGAGAGAGAGAGAGAGAAACATCCATCAGTTGCCTCCCACACACACCCCAGTAGGGCCGGGGATTGAACCTGCAACAACCTAGGCATGTACCCTGCCCAGGAATCAAACCCAAGCAGCTTAGGTGTATGGGATGACTCTTCTACCAACTGAGTCACACAACCCAGGGCTGTTCTGTCCTTATTTTGATACTAATTCTTCCTTTGGTTCCATGGTTGGTTCTCCTTTTTCCTTCCTTTCTCTATTCTCGGAACCGAAGACGCAAGAAAATGCTACACCTATAATCAAAACAATCTTTGCTCCTCTTTCTCCTCCCCGTAGTTCCGCTTCTTTCTTTCTCAAAAACAAACTCCTTCCTTCTAGGTCCTGTCACACTTCCTTCTTCTACTTTCTCACTTCCTTGTCACCAGAGTATACAGCCATTCCAGAACAAAATAACCAGCTGACAAGTAATAGATGTTACTCAATCCACTATTTATTCTGATTAACATTGAATTGGTTGCCCTGATTTTCACAGCTTGTGCACATCCCATAAATTGTTGACTTGATTAATTCTGATCAGAATTAATTTTTTTCCCCATCAGAATCCCATAAAATGTTTGAATCTCTAATGTGATTATCAGTCTGCTCTCTTGGGGTTATTTTTGTATATGCTCCCTCAGTAAATTGTGACATCCTTATAGATTAAGCTTTGATTTGCACATAATAGATATTCAATAATTGTTAACTCACTGGTGAATCCTATTTTTGACTTAATTGACTACTGGTTTTGGTAACATTTGGCTAGATCTTGATTTAGCAAATGGCACCTATTAGACTTGTTCATATCTAGAAAAAAAGGAATATATGGTATTTTCCTATTGATGATCTCTCTACCTTTCACTTCTCATATCAGACTGTAATACTATTGCTTGTTTACTATTCATGCTACACCTACCTCCCAAAAGGATTTGAATAGATGTGCAGCAGTAAATTGACTTATTCATTCACTAATTAATTCAATAATTACCTAATGAAGGCCTATTATGAGCTAGAAATGGGTAGAAAGTCTAATAAGGCAAGATGGCCTCTTTCAAAATCTTGGAGCTGGTGGGAGACAGATAAGTAAAGCAATTGCTACAGTGTGGCATAGAGAAGAAGCACCTAAATCAGACTGGGACTTCTTGGGAGATCGGACCCTGGAATAGCCTTGAGGTAAAGAGGAGATAGGTAGGGAACTGGGGTGAAACAAGGGCTCTTTATGAGAAGGAAACATGCCATGTGCAAAGACACTGAAATGGGAAAAAATTACAAGCTCCAGGAACTGCTTGAGAAATTCAATATGACTGAAACGTAACATACAAGTTGGAGGATGGCAGATGAAGCTAGAAAGATGAGCAGGTGTCAGATCTAAAAGGGGATTGTGTGCTAAGCTAAGGCATTTTAACTTCAAAGCTACGGCGCATGTCTGAACTCCTCTCCCGGTGGGACCTAAGATGCCATTCCTAGGATGCCATAGTTCTAGAAGCTGGGCCTGGTTCCGGAAAGGGTAAGATTTCCCCATAAGGTTTGGGGGATGGAACTGAGATTATCTAAAAGTGAAGCCCCAGAGGTACATCCAGGATTTATTCAAAGTTGAATAATGAAAAATCAGGAATAATGAATATGAAACATAAACCAAAGGACAGAGCAAAGAGGTCAAAACAGAGAGCCAGAGATGTGATTTCTGATAGCCTCCTTTCCCCTTTCCGGGCTCCTTCAACCAGGTCTCTGAGTGGGACAGGAATATTCTGAACCAATTTGGACCTGAGGCTCGCCAAGGATTTTAAGCAGAAAAGTGATAGGGACTCTTGTTCTCTTCTTTTTTTTTTTTTTATCATCCTCACCCGAGGACATTTTTCCATTCTTTGTTCAGATAGAGTGGGAGGGAGAGAGAGGAACAGAGAGAGAGAGAAACATCGATGTGAAAGGGACACATTGAGTGGTCACCACCCGCACAACCAACCAGGGCCGGGAACAAACTGCAACCGAGGTACATGCCCTTAGCGGGAACCGAACCCGGGTCTCTCCGGACCGCAGGCCGATGCTCTAACCACTGAGCAAAACCGACCAGGGCTCTTGTTCTCTTCTTAACTCTAGGCACACAGCACCTTGCTCTGTCCTGTGAGCCCTCCCTGACACGTATCTGGCCCAGAGCAAGTCCTCAATAAACATTTAGTGAATTATATGAAGTTCCTGCTAATTGTTAAGTGCAAGAATGCTTTTGTTTAGTCTATTCATATGTTATGTGAGCATAATGCCACGGGAAAACTAATTTCATACAAATCCACAAGAATTCACTCTTATTTATTTTTAATAAATGTCAACTGAAGTCATATTATCTAACCAGCCATTTAAATGTAACACTAACCTCTTTTTCCAACAGTGTCTCAGGTATGCAAATTTAAATCATATGCATTAAGAAAGAAAACAGTAGAAAAGACACCCCCCAAAGAAGAACTAACTAAAATATAAGAACGATATAACACAACCAGTTTAGCAGTCACATGGTGTAAATCTCTATAACAACAGTAACCCAGAAACAGTGGCTGAGATCATTGTAAAATATGAGTTGAGACAATACAAAGCTGCTCACAAATCTTGTGTGTATGCGTGTGGGTCACCAATCATAACTGAAGTTGGGTGGCTAAAAGTCATGATGGCAATAACAAAAGCTAAAATCTCTTGGGCAGAAGCTTCACTGTTTGCCTGCCATTCTTAAACTGGGGGGGGGGAGGGGTGCTTTGGGGCCACCCATGAGGAGAAAGGGCTCTTTAAGTAAATATCAGTTGAACAGGGTGTGACCAGCCTGTACACATGTCACAATGGTGCCATCATGAGACAAGTCCATGTAATATAAAAAGCAAGGGAGGAAATACAAAATGCTAAGAGCTGCAGAGCTTCCTGGATTGCCATTTACTCACAGCACAGGCATCAAATAGACCTTGCTGGTGTGCATACATAACATCCAAATGGATGTGCGTCATAAGTTGAGTCAACAGGCATTTAAAGCTGTATAATGATTTCATTTATTTATATAAACTTCCTGTCTCAGATTTCAGGATGATTTCCTCATACTTAACATCAGCAGAGAGCAAAAAGTAGCATTATTTTTCTGCAAAGATATGCCTTGTGTTATAACTTAAAAAATCAGCCCTGGCCGGCTTGGCTTAGTGGTTAGAGCGTCGGCCCATGGTCCAGAGAGACTGAGTTCGGTTCCCGCTAAGGGCACATACCTCGGTTGGTTGCGGTTTTTCCCGGCCCTGATTGGTCATGCAGGTGGCAGCCACTCGATGTGTCCCTTTCATATCCATGTTTCTCTCTCTCTCTCTCTCTTCCTCTCTCTCCCTCCCACTCTATCTGAACAAAAAATGGAAAAATGTCCTCAGCTGAGGATAAAAAAACAAAACAAAACAAAAAATATCAGTATTTGGTCTTTGTCTTGGGGTCCTGGCACACAGCTTCTAGAGCCCTTGGAGGGGTGAGTGTCTCTTGGATACTAATAAGATGACTGGTGGCCCCATAAATAACTTCAGGATAAGTGGTGGTGGCCAGAAAGACCAGGCCTTGATTAGAAGATTAGAACTTCTGCCCTGGCCAATTTGGCTTAGCAGTTAGAGCCTCGGCCTGTGGTCCAGAGAGACCCGGGTTCGGTTCCCGCTAAGGGCATGTACCTTGATTGCAGTTTGTCCCCGGCCCTGATTGGTCATGCGGGTGGCAGCCACTCGATGTGTCCCTTTCATGTCGATGTTTCTCTTTCTCTCTCCCTCTTGTTCTATCTGAAGATGAATGCAAAAAGTGTCCCCGGTGAGGATAAAAAAAAAAAAGATTGAAACTTTCAACTTCATGGTCCCCCCACCGTTCAGGAAGGGGAGAGAGGCTGAATATTGAGTTCCATCCCCAATGGTCAATGATTTAATCAGTTATACCCCCATAATGAAACCTCCATAAGCACCTCTAAATGACAGGTTTAGATAGCTTCCAGGATGGGGAACACACTGGGGCGCTGGAAGGGCGGCATACCTAACTCCATGGGGACAGAGGATTCTGCACGCAGGACCTTTTCAGACCTTGCACTGTGTACCTCTTCATCTGAATGTTCAGTTGTATCCGTTAAATAAACCAGTAAACACAAGTGACTTCCTGAGTTCTGTGAGCTGTTCTAGCAAACTATTAAACTGAGAGGGTAATGGGGTTCAATGGGAATCCCTGATTTATAGAAATACAGGTGATATAACACCTGGGACTGGCTCTGAAGTGAGGGGGTCTTGTGGGACTGAGGCCTAAACCTGCTGAGTCTGAGCCAACTCCAGGTCATTAGCATCAGTACACAATTGAAGTGGAAGACACCCAGTATGTGTCTAGAGAATCAGATAATTGGTTTGTATGAGAAAAACCACACATAATTTTGGTGTTAGTAGTGTTATAAATAAAAACAGCTCACCCTGGTTAAATATATCTTGCAAATCTTACCATTGTCTTTGTTAAAAAATTAGTTATTTAGCAAAATCTCACAGGTTCTCTGGTGTGTGTGTGTGATCATGAGAAGTTCAGAATAATGGCTTTGGTAGATGCAGAGATGGATCTGCGGGTTTTGTATTCAAACACTCCAAGTCCAAATTAATGTCGCTCCGTTCTTTCTCCTCCATATTCCTTCCTTCAAGTAAATTCCAAGTTAACACACTGCTTTTGGAAACCAGTATCAATTCCTTTCCACTAAGCTAACTTTCTACTTTGTTCTGCCAAATGTTCCATTTTCTATCATGCTCCATAAGGCAATGAAGAGCCAAGAAATTGTTTTAAGTCTTGAAGACATGGTAAAATGTAGGTAATGACTTAGCCAGAGACCATATAGAAGGTGTAGTGCACTAAAGCACAGGTCTGGAGACAGCCCAACCTGGGTCTGAATCTAGTTTCCAATATATAACCTTGAACAAGTTCGTTATCCTCTCCAAGTCTACATCTCTTCATCAAGGGCAATAGTAATCGTTTATAAAGTGCTGAATGTAAAGACTGGCACAAAGTAAGTATTCACAAACGGCAACATGAAGATTAACTGCCCTGTTGTTCTGTGAATGTTTTCAACTGGGTCTTAGCTGGATTTCAAACTCCTTCTTGTTAGCATCTATTTTCTTTCCCATTAAGGGCACCTGATACAACGTCTGTCTTCCAGTCCTGACTGGAAGGTTGTTCAAATGTCATCCCATTCCAACTGTGGGACAACATTATGTCAAAGGAATGTACACTAGGCCAAGCTGGTCTTTCACACCCACTTCTTTCTTTTAGTGCCCCTGAAACCTTATTCATTCTAGGCTTCCCCTTCTGAACTCATACCTTATTCAATGCCACCCACCCACACCACCCTTCTTGACCTTCTAGAATGAGTCTTTCATTACAGCTTACTCTGCCACACCATACACTTTCCAGCTCTATGCCCTGGCTGATGGGGCTCAGTTGGCTGAGTGTCATCTCATACACTGAAAGGTCGCCAGTTCAATTCCCAGTCAGGGCACATGCCTAGTTTTCAGGCTTGAGCTGTGTGTGAAAGGCAACCAATCCATGTTTACTTCTCACGTAGATGTTTCTCTCTCTCTCTCTCTTCCCCTTCCTCTCTCTCTAAATATCAATAAAAACATATTAAAAAAAAAAAAGAAGAAGCGACCAGAGCAGTAAACTTCTATACCTTTCTATACTTTTCAGACCAAAAAAAACAAAAAAACACCACAACAAATTCATTGAATAATTGCCAACACAAAGGGCTTTTGGCTATGCATAGTAAAATGGTGAAGAAGTAACATGACTTATTTATATAGCCTTCTCGACCCTAAGTTCCCTGTCTCTGGTGATAAGGATGTCTTCTAACCTTCTGGGTCAGAGTACCTATTACACGGAGAGTTTATCTCCTGCTTTTAGGGGGACAAAGGAGGGCCAGAGTGTTTTCTTATACCAGCTGTTTCTCAAGTATTTTTAATTCAAAATAATCAATATGCACCCGGCTGGTGTGGCTCAGTGGTTGAGCATCGACCCATGCACCAAGAGGTTACCAGTTCGATTCCTGGTCAAGGCCCATGTCCAGGATGTGGGCCCAATCCCCAGTGAGGGGCATGCAGGAGGCAGCCAATCAATATTCTCTCTCATGGATGTTTCTATCTCTCTCTCCCTCTCCCTTCCTCTCTCTCTAAAATCAATAAAGAAAAAAATTATTTTTAAAATCAATATGCATAAGTAACAGTTTTGGGTGTCATGTTCTGAACCACCACAATGGAATACATATGAGAGGTTTAATTGTATTCTTAAGATTGAGTAGTTTTTCAGTGAGAGAAGAGCATTTCAGGGAAAGAAGCATATATTCTAAACATAAGGTCTTTGACTGAATCAGTATAATTATTATTAAAACACTAGTGGAAAAAGATTAGTAGACTCATTTGTGAATAACATTTATGCATATTTACTGTAAATTTCTGGGGGAAATGCTCTTAATTCTGTCCATCAGTGGAGAAATATATAGAATAGTAACATATAGTATAGTAAACATTTTGTTTTTATGGTTAGTTCTTCTACAAATTGCACATCTTCTCAGGAGAGGGACATGTGACTTCGTTTGTAATCCCACAACTTGTATGTAGTAGGTTTCTTAAGTCGCAGATGTCTAATGAATGAATGATGGTCTCTATGTCATGATCTTAGTAATATGATTTTCAAGCCAATTGAGATATGAGACATTTGGGGGCAAGCTAGCCTATCAATTCCACTTGCAAAGCATGAAAGTATCACCTATTCTTTTGTCTATGTATTGTGGCCCTGTTTTGAAATATTCCAAACTTATCCATTTATTTGATAAAAATTTATTGAGTTTCTATCATATACCAGACCCTCTATTTATATACTTATTTTTAAAGAGACATGTATTAATTTCTTGGGTTTAAAAATATATATTTATAGGTTAATATTAGGGAAAGGAAGTTTGCACTTAACTAATTCCAACACTATGCTTGCTATAAAATATATCTACAGCCCGGCTGGTGTGGCTCACTGGTTAAGCATCAACCCATGCACCAAGAGGTCGCTGGTTCCATTCCCAGTCAGAGCACATGCCCAGGTTGTGGGCCCAATCTCCAGTAGGGGGCATGCAGAAGGAGACCAATTAATGTTCTCTCTCATTGATGTTTCTATCTCTCCCTCCCTCTCCCTTCATCTCTCTCTAAAATCAGTAAAGGAAGAAAAACAAACAAATGAATAAAATCAGTAAAGGAAAAAAATTTTTTAAAAAATATATCTACAGCCTTGGCAGGTTTGGCTCAGAGGTAGAGTGTTGGCCCACAGACCAGTGAGTCGCGGATTTGATTCTGGCCAAGGACACGTACCTCAGTTGCAGTTCATCTCTTGCCCTGGTTGGGGTCTTGCGGGAGGCAACCAGTCGATGTGTCCTTCTCACGTTGATGTTTCTCTCTCTCTCCCTCCCACTCTATCTGAAGATAAATAGAAAAAATATCCTCAGGGGAAGATTAAAAAAATAAAATAAAATATATCTACATAGCTGATCTGTACAATACCATGTAATTTTTAGTCCTCACATCAATCTTTTTGTTTGTTTTCTGTTCATTCTCACTCAAGGATATTTTTCCATTGATTTTAGAGAGTGGGAAGGAGGGAGGGAGAGGGAGAGAGATAGAAACAGCGATGTGAGAGAGACACAAGGATTAGTTGCCTCCTGCACGTGTTGACCAAGGCAGGGGATTGATCCTGCTACCCAAGTACATGTCCTTGACCAGGAATTGAACCTGAGATCCTTTGGTGCAAAGGCTGACACTAATCATGGAGCAACACCAGCCAAGGACTCACATCAATCTGGAAAGTGATCTTCCCCATCTTACCATTCTTTTTACAGATAAGGAAACTGACACTCAAAGATGCAAGATCCAAGACCATGTGGCTAAAGGGTTGAAGCACCAGAATTTAGATAGAGCTTTGTGTTACTTTAAAGCCCAGACCCATTCCCTCATATTACGCTACTTCTTGAGTTTGTCCAAAGATCCCTTTATATAGCTATGCAGGTTGTTAGTAAAATATTTAATGAATCCATGAGCAACACCAGGTCTGAATGACTAAAAAGTGACCACTCAATAAACAGCCCTTATGGCACTCATCAAATGTTCACTTTAGCCCAGCCAGCATGGCTCAATGGTTAGAGCATTGGCACAAGCACTGAAGGGTCTCGGGTTTGATTCCTGGTCAAGGGCATGTACCTGGGTTGCAGGTTTGATCCCTGGCCCACTCTTGTGAGAGGCAACCAATCAATGTGTCTCTTTCACATAGATGTTTCTTTCTCTCTCCCTCCCCCCTTCCCTTCCACTCTCTCTAAAATAATCAATAGAAAAAAAATATTCTCAGGTGAGGATTAACAACAACTACAAGTGTTCACTTTTAACTAATAAATTATCCTTAAGACAACTGCAGTAACTATCAACTTCTCACCACTAACTTGGTATTCTTGGAAATACAGTTTATGATGGAGTCTCTGAACACAAAATGAAGCAAAAGTTTGTCCGTTTTTATTATGTTTTTTTTTATCCTCACCCAAGGACATTTTTTTTGCATTTTTTGTTCCGATAGAGTGGGAGGGAGAGAGAGGAAGAGAGAGAAAGAGAAACATTGATGTGAAAGGGACACATCGAGTGACTGCCACCCGCACGACCCAACCAGGGCCGGGGACAAACTACAACAAAGGTACGTGCCCTTAGTGGGAACCAAACCCGGGTCTCTCTGGACCGCGGGCCGATGCTCTAACCGCTGAGCCAAACCAGCCAGGGCTGTCCGTTTTTATTAATACAGATGATCAAGCCTGATAGCTCAGGAATGGCCTTTTTGGGCTCCTTTCACTTGATTCGTTGTTTTTAGGCCATTTCTTCAGTCCATTACTTCTAAAGAGCATGACCTGGAGTGTTAGCAACAAATGGTTAATTTGGTCACTGTAAATAACCAACTTGGATAAGTGCATGGAATTGACAACCAGAAAGTAAGTCGGGGTCAGATTCAAAATTACATTCCGAGATTGCTAGGCCATGCTAAAACTAGGCCAAGAGTCTTAAGAAATCATTCAGGTAATTCCAAAATATCAAGGGTAGATATGAAAGTCAAGGGAGAATGGGATGGAAAACTAGTTAGTGTACCCACCTCTGGAATGAAATGTTGTATGATACACACCTGTTCTGTGCAGGATGTGTGAATCTCTCAAGGGCAGCTCTGCACTGCAGCACTGGCTGGGCCAAGGTGTCATATGCCAGGAGGGCGATTCACAGACAGATTCAAAACACTGGAATGCAGGAAACAACCATCAGAATGGAAAGGGAACCCACTATACAGGAGACCATAATTGCCAATGATACATCAGATAAGGGGTTAATTTCCAAAATATATAGAGTACTCATACAACTCAACAAAAGGAAGACAAAGAACCCAATTAAAAAATGGGCAGAGCCCTGGCCGGTTTGGCTCAGCGGTTGGAGCATCCGCCTGTGGACCAGAGAGTCCCGGGTTTGGTTCCTGCTAAGGGCACGTACCTCGGTTGCATCTGTCCCAGGCCCTGGTTGGGGTCGTGTGGGTGGCAGCCGGTCGATGTGTGTCTCTCACGTCGATGTTTCTCTCTCTCTCTTCCTCCCTCTCTCCCTCCCGGTCTACCTGAAGATGAGTGCAAAAATGTCCTTGGGTGAGGATTAAAAAAAAAAAAAAAATGGGCAGAGAACCAAACAGGATATAGAAATGGCCAAGAGACATATAAAAAAATGCTCAATGTCACTAATCATCAGACAGATGCAAATTAAAACAACAATGAGGTATCACCTCACACCTGTCAGAATGGCCACCATCAACAAATCATCAAACAACAAGTGTTGGCGAGGGTGTGGAGAAAAGGGGACTCTAGTGCACTGTTGGTGGGAATGCAGACTGGTGCAGCGATGATGGAAAACAATATGGTGTTACCTCAAAAATTAAAACTTGACTAAAAATTGGAGAAAAAAATAAATAAATATCCTTCAATAGGAAATAATTAAATACAAAAAAATTAAAAATTGAACTGCCGCTCTGGCTGATTTTGCTCAGTGGTTAGAGTATCGGCCTGCAGACCAGAGAGTCCCGGCTTTGGTTTCCACTAAGGGCACGTACCTCGGTTGTAGTTTGTCCCCAGTCCCAGTTGGGGTCGTGTGGGTGGCGACCAGTCGATGTGTCTCTCCCTCTTTCTCTTCCTCCCTCTCTCCCTCCCATTCTATCTGAAAATAAAGGCAAAAATGTCCTTGGGTGAGGATAAAAAAAAAAATTAAACTGCCATTTGATCCAGTGATCCCACTTCTAGGAATATACCCTAAGAAGCCTGAAACACCAATCAGAAAGAATATATGTACCCCCATGTTCATAGCAGCACTATTTACAATAGCTAAGATCTGGAAACAGCCCAAGTGTCCATCAGTAGACGAATGGATAAAAAAGCAGTGGTGCATATACACAATGGAGTACTGTGCAGCTGTAAGAAAGAAAGATCTCACCCTGGCCGGTTTGATTCAGCGGTTAGAGCATCGGCCTGTGGACCAGAGAGACCCGGGTTTGGTTCCCGCTAATGGCATGTACCTCGGTTGCAGTTTGTCCCTGGCCCTGGTCGGTTGTGCGGGTGGCAGCCACTCGATGTGTTCCTTTCACGTCGATGTTTCTCTCTCTCTCTCTCTCTCTGTTCCTCTCCCTCCCTCCCACTCTACCTGAACAAAAAATGGAAAAGTGTCCTCGGGTGAGGATAAAAAAAATAAAATAAAATAAGAAAGAAAGATCTCTTATCCTTTGAGACGACATGGAGGGACCTGGAGAGTATTAGCCTAAGCAAAACAAGCCAAGCAGAGAAAGACAAATATTACATGATCTCAGTTATTTGTGGAATATAATGAACAAAACAAACTGATGAACAAAATAGACCCAGAAACATAGAAGTAGGGTACAGACTGACAAACCTCAGAAGAAGGGTTGGGGGGGAAGGGAAGAGATAAAGCCCAGAACTTATATGCATGTATGCATAACCAATGGACATGGACAACAAACCCGGGGATGGGGCAGGTGGGGGGATGGAGAGGAGGGTGTGAATGGGAGAAAAAGGAGAAACGTCTGTAACAAAAATAAATTCATTAAAAAAACAAAACACTGGAATGCATGTAGAGTGATTTATTTGGACTCCTCTTACCCAGAACCTGCTCCTTAAGCCCTTCTTTTGGCTCCATTTGCTATCCAGGAGCATGCTGGAGACAAGTGAAGGCTTCTGTGTGCATGAAATCTTGACTCCCTGCCTTGGGGAATTATTGTCGGGACATGTTAGAAGCAGTGGAAGGTCTGGGACAGAGACTCTGTCCCTTACCTCTAAGGAATGATCCAGATAGGATTCTACTCAGGATCTGAAGGCATCAGACATTTCAGCTCAGTCCCTGGACAGTTGTTGAACATTAGCACACAGGGATTCTCTTAGATCAGACACTAAGTAGTGCAACTTGAATGTTCTCCCACTCAGACTGCTGGGAAGGCCACGCAAGTTCCTTGACAAAGTTCTTCAAGAAACTGAGGAAATGGACCTAATAAAAACGTAACTGTAGGGAGACTAGGAAAGCCCAAGAGTAGGATTAGCCTATTCGGGAGACTAATAATTACAACTCTGCCTGCCCAGTACTCCCCACTCCTTTGGGGCAAGCAGCCTAAGCAGCAGGGCAGTGTGGTTGAAGACAGGAGGCTGAACTCCGCTGGTCCCACAGTGTCACTGGGAGCCACAGCAGGAAAACAGCAGGTCTGTGAGGCAGTGAAATTAAGAGACGTGCACTCCAGCTTTGGGCATTTCATGGAGACCTGTGATGGGAGAGCCGCCCTCGGACTCTGCCTGGGAGGGAGAGACTTGGGGTTCCAGAATTCCTCATTTTGCTTCCTTACAGTGACTTTGCATTGACTTGTTTTCATCCATTGCCTACTCAGTTGTTATTTTTGGTTTTTTTTTTTAAACAAATCTGATCTCTGCTGGTGCCTGTGTTTTACCTATATTTACTCTTATGTGATGAGGTTGACAATTAATACTTTAACAGGTATTTATTTGGCAAGGCAGTATAGCAAAATGGTTAATAGTTTGGACTCTGGAGCTAGAAGGGTTCAAATCTGACTCTACCATTTACTAATCTATGTGCCCTTGAGCAAGCTCCTTAAACACAATTTCCTTAAATCTTGATTTTTTTTTCTCATCAGTAAAATAGGAAAAATAAAAACTAATGATACAAAATTGTTATGGGAATTAAATGAGATGAATGTATGTAAAGCACTTAGATTAGTGTCTATGTAAAGTAATTTTCAATAAAAACTATTCTTTTTTTGTTGTTATGGCTATAAAGTTACAAAGTATTTTCACATGAATTTTCTCATTGGAATTATTTAGTGTTGACATAATGCAAGTAAGGATGCAGACGTGGATTGATAAGGGAAGAGAAAGCTTGGTAAAGTAGAGGTTCTTTCCCTCCTTTCTCTGGCATCTAATATTAGATGAAGTTTATAAGCCATCCCAAAATTCTGGGTGCTCCCCTTAACCCTCCAGGGGCTATCAGCTCCCCTTCTTAATTTTTTTTTTTATCCTCACCTGAGGACATTTTTGCATTTTATCTTGAGAAATAGAGTGGGAGGGAGAGAAGGAGGAAGAGAGAGAAAGAAACATCGAGTGAGAGAGACACATCGAGTGGTCACCACCCACATGACCCCGACCAGGACCAGGGACAAACATCAAATAAGGCACATGCCCTTAGCGGGAACAGAACCCAAGGCTCTCTGGTCTGCGGGCAACGCTCTAACCGCTGAGCCAAACTGGCCAGGGCTCAGCGCTCCCTCTTGACTTCTTGGTTGGAAGGTCCCACCATAGGGCCCATCACTGTTCCAGCACAACCCTGTCTCCACTTGACTTAGTCATCGAACCTTTCTCCATTTTACTCAGAAAACATCTGAGCACCTTTAAGGGCAGCAAGGGCGCAGCCCAAGGTGCTCCCTCTCTGAGCAGGGCCTCGCTCGGGAGGAAACGCCCAGGGCAGCGGTGAGCACTGGTGAAGCCTCGTGTCATCCACAGTGTGACGCCTGTCCTCTTACTTGAGGCTTCTCCTCTACGTGGCTGGGGCAGTCCAGCTCAGTCATCTCTGACGACCTTTGAAGGAAGAGCTTGATCTTCCACTGTGGTTGCTTTTGGTGGGAAGAGGTCACTGAAGTAACCGTCCCCACCCACACCCAATATTTTACACTCCTTTACTCACACTCTCCAAAAGGCTCTATAGCTTCAGAGAAAAAGACCCCATTCCTATAATTCCCCAGACCAGTCATAATGACAGACATAGCCTGCAGAAGGGTGTACACATGGGACAGTTATTTTTGGTGTACTCTTCCCATAAGGTCCTCTAGTCACCAGTCACCCATCAAAGATGGTCAGCCCATCAACTTACTTCCCCTCCCACACTCCTGAGAATAGCACGTGAAGAGACCGGCAGGTCTGGCTAGACCCTTTGTTAAGCCACTTAAAACAAGTTTATTACACATTTACTTGGTGGAATATAATCAGTAACTAGCCTTAAATCAGTAGATAGACTGTGAAAGCTAAAAATTCCCTCTGCTGCCAAAGCCCTTGTTTTTTGAATGTCCTCCACCTCTCTCAAGGCTATTGACGCGATCAGGAATCTTTCTGCTGGGACCTCTGTCTGTAGCCTCCACCAGCGTCCTCTGACCCATTTTTGCTTCTGGCTCTTGCCTTGGATCACAGCTGTGGGCTCCACTCCTAGTTCTGCCATCTCAGGCACATTCTCAGTTGAGTGTTCAGCAACTTAAAATTTCGGAAATCCGTAGTCTACAAGTAAAACACTCAAACTCTTAACTGACAGGAAGTCCAAATCTATACTTCAATTCCCTCCTTATAGTTGTCTTTTTTTTCTCCATGATCTAATGTATTGACCCTGGTCATCAAGTTTGTTTTCCAGGAAATTAAACGGACTTTAGGGTTGTGCCCTTGGAAGATTCTCCCCCATCCCTTCTTCTTATTGCTTCACAGAATTTCCATTCTTGCCCAACGATGGCAGCTGCAATATGCTGGATAATGGCCCCAAAATATCCCTGGAATCCAAAACTGTTGCCTTATTTGGAAAAAGGGTATCTGCAGCTATTATTGAGTTAAGGATCTTGAGATGCAGAGATTATCCTAGATGACCTGCATGGGTCCAAAATGCAATCACAGGTGTCCTCAAAGAGAAATGCAAAAAAGAGAGAGAGACAAAGAAGCAAAGGGTGATTTGACACAGAGGGAATGTGATATAAAGATAGGACAGAGCAATTTGGAGATGCTGGCATTGTAGATAAGAGCCTCACAACCATAAGGTCAGAAATGTTGGAAACCATCAGATGTTGGAAAAGGCAACGAACAGATTCTCCCTAAGGAGAGTAGACCTGCTGACACTTTGATTTTATCCCAGTGACACTGATTTCAGTCTTCTGGACAACAGAACAGTGAGAGAATAAACCACTCTTGGGGTGGTTGTTTTAAGCCACCCAGCTTGTGATAATAATTTGTTACAGTTGCCACAGGAAACTAATACAATAGCCATGCCCCAAACATCTTTCTACTACATTTCCCTCACTGTTGCATGCTCAGCTTAATTCCAAGTCACTCTGATTCCCATCCCCTTCCTTCCTCTCTTTTCCAGGAAAGGAAGCCATTTTTGCCAACAGCTTCTGGGATAATGCTTTCTCTTCTTTTCTTTTACCCTCTCTCTCTCAATAATTAATTTAAAATAAAGTATTATAAAAGCTTGTATACTTGTGCTCACTTCAGCAGCACATATACTAAAATTGGAACGATACAGAGGAGATTAGCATGGCCCCTGCGCAAGGATGACACGCAAATTCATGAAGCGTTTCATATTTAAAAAAAAAAAAGCTTGTGTACTTGAGCCCCGTCGTTGTGGCTCAGTGGATGGAGCCTGGTCCCATGGACTGTGAAGTCCCGGTCTGATTCCTGGTCAGGGCACATGCCCGGGTTTCAGCTCTATCCCCAGTAGGAGGCGTGCAGGAGGCAATCAATTGATGTTTCTCTCTCACATCGATGTTTCTTGTGTGTGTGTGTGTGTGTGTGTGTGTGTGTGTGTGCGCGTGTGTGTGTGTGTGTGTGTTTGTGTGTATGGTACGTGCCCCTAGTGGAAACCGAACCCAGGACTCTCTGATCCGCAGGTCGAAGCTCAACCACTGAGCCAAACTGGCCAGGGCTCACATCGATGTTTCTATCGATCTCTCCCTTCCTCTCTCTCTAAAAAAGCAATAAAAAAAAAGTTGTTGTTTTTTAAAAAGCTAGTATGGTTGATACTCTCGCAACCAAAACTCTCCATTAATTAACCAGTACTGAGATGTGCAGTATGATGATGGTCTTCGCAATGATGCCCTTAAGACTTGCATAACCCTGAAAAGCTTTTCTTTTAATTTATTGATTTCAGAGAGAAGAAAATGGAAGGAACGAAGGAAGAAGTAAGAGAGAGAGAGACATCGATTTGTTTTTCCACTCATCCATACACTCACTGGTTGTTTCTTGTGCATGCCCTGACCAGGGATCGAATCTGCAACCTTGGCATATCAGGACTACATTTTATCCAACTAAGCTACCTGGATAGGGCTGAAAAGTTTTTTAAGACACTGAAAGACAGGTTAAAGTTACCCATTTCTCTGTATCTTTAGAAAAGGCATAGCCATTTAACTTGTTCATATCACTGAACTGTCTTTATGCTACATAGAGAAGGTCTTAAAGCCAGGAGGCTGACAGACTGAGAAGAAATTGAAGGATCAAGGGATTGGAAATATTAATGAGCAAATAGTAAAAGCCAAGAAATGGATAAGTGGAATGGAAAGGGATTGATTAGAGGAGTTTAAGAGTTGACATAGTGTAAGGTTTGGAGCTGTTTGGGGATAATGTCAAGGTCCCCAGGGAGGACTCGAGTAGATTAAGTATCATAATAGCAAAAGGCATTGGTCCAGAACTGGGAACTCAGTGTGTTGGGTTGGCATTCCACATGGGCACTGAGTTTGCCTAGGACGCATGGATTTAGGACGTAGAGGGGAGAGAAGCAAGAGGAGCACTGTGACCAGAATGGAAAGAGTCTCAGTAAAGGAGTAAAAGAAAACTAGTAATCAGGATATTGAAGGATGCTAGATAAATGAAAAGTGAAGTGGGGGGGCTCGGGGAGGTGAGAGTTCAAAAAGTGTTTTGTTTTGTTTTTTTGACAATGTGAAATGAATTAGAGAAGTGAAACAAAGAGAATTATAAAAAGAGGCTGCTAAAATTGTGGTAAAGGAGTTACTATTGAACTTCAAAAAAATTATCCCATAATGACAAAACCCAGTATTCTAGAGTATATGCTCTAAATCCTTCCCCCTTCCTTTACATTTTTAAAGTGGTTTGGGCCTTTATTGCCTTGTGTGCAAATAGGTTTCCCCGACTGTAATGGCATTCCATTCCAGTCCTCCTGCATACCACCACTAGATAAACCTTCCTTAAAGGTATGTCACTGCATTGGTCAAAATCCTATAAGCAGAGGGGGAAAAATCCTATAAGGAGAAAATCAAGAAAGTGAACTAAGACCCTTCTTATTTACCCAAGACAGAGGGGCTTCCAGGGATGCAGGGCTTTCCATGTGAAAACTGGGAAAGTTTCAGGGGAACAAGGATGAGTTGGTAACACAAAAGAATTAATTTCAAGAGAAAAGAAGTCTTTATTGTTACCCAAAGATCCAGTGGATTAATAGACAAATCAGAATACTTCCAAATACAATAAATGTAAGAGCAAAACATAAACACAGTGAAATCAAAGAACCAACTCACAGACAGTTGTAATATCTTACTGTTGCCTGGTTTTTCTAATAAAATTTCTAAAGCAAAAGCTGAACCCCCAGAATCTTATCTACCTTATACATTACAATCTAGAACCACATTGCTGGTATCAGTCAAGGGTGACCAAATGTCTTGGTTACAGCACTAAAAGTTCCACGTCCCACGCAAATGAGGTTGATTGATTATCTATGACTTGACTAGCTTTTGCAAAGTGAGAACAGAAGAGAAAAGGTGATCTGTATTGACTTGACTTCTGCAGGTTTTCCATCGATCTATCATAGTTGTTTAGATTTCATCTTCTGTAAACCAAAAAGGTATTTCTATTAAGAGATTACTTATGATGATGTTAGGCTACATGATTAACGAAATAGAAAAAAATTAACCATAAACACTATAATCAAAATGATAAGGTATATCTTACAAAATTAAACACACTCTTACCATAAGCACCCATACTCCTTGATATTTATTCAAATTAGTTAAAAACTCATATCTACAGAAAAATCTACACATGAATATTTCTGGAAGTTTTTTTTGTTTAATTTTTTTTTTTCTTTATTGGTTTGAGAGAGAGAGGAAGGGAAAGGGAGAAAGAGATAGAAACATCGATAAAAGAGAACATCGATCAGCTGCCTCCTGCATGCCCCACACTGGGGATCTGGCCCACAACCTGGGCATGTGCTCTGACCAGGAATTGAACCAGCGACCTCTTGGTGCATGGGTTCATGCTCAACCACTGAGCCACACCAGTCAGGCTATTTCTGAAAGTTTTTTATTCACAGTTGCCAAAACTTGGAAGCAACCAAAATGCCCTTCAGTATATTAGTAGATAAATAAACTGTAACACATCCAGACAATGGAATATTATTCAGCAATAAAAATAAATAAGTTATCAAGCCACAAAAAAGACACAGGGGGATCTTAAATGCATATTGGTAAGTAAAAGAAACCAATTTGAAATGGCTACATATGCATGATTCCAACTAAATGACATTCTGGAAAAGGCAAAACTACAGAGACAATATGTTCATAGCAACACTATTTACAATAGCTAAGATCTGGAAACAGCCCAAGTGCCCATCAGTAGATGAGTGGATAAAAAAGCTGTGGTATATTTACGTAACGGAATTCTATGCAACTGTAAAAAGGAAGGATCTCTTACCCTTTGAGACGACAATAGAAGGACCTGGAGAATATTATGCTAAGCAAAATAAACCTGTCAGAGAAAGACAAGTGTCACATGGTCTCATAGGTGGAATACAATTAACAAAATAAACTGACAAACAAAATAGATCCTGAGTCATGGAAGCATGAAACAGACTGACAAATCTCAGACGGAAGGGGGAGGGGAGAGCAGGAAGAGATTAACCGAAGAATTTATATGCATATATGTATAACCCATGGACACAGACAGGCTTCATTTTAAAGAAGGTATGTGCCTCACATTTGGCTTTGCATTTCTTCAAACTCCAGGCTTCTGCTGATGAGACTATTCTGGTCCAAGAAGTGAGTACCAGCCAAAGCCAGATTTAGCTCCCACCATGGGGTATGGAGCTTCACCAACGTGCACCTAGGCACCTTTGGAGTCTTGAGCCTCTGAAGGGTACCTTTCTTGATGCCACAAATAGTCCTCTGCCTCTGTCTATTGGTCATCACTAGCTGAAGGTTTGAGCAAGATCCCCTCTCAGCAAGAGTCCCAGCCATGAAATCCTACCTCCTTAATCATAGTCACTGGTGTGACAACACCAGGTGCTAATCACCCAGTTAGGAGGAAACTATCTTACCAGGGTCCTGACTCATGCGTGTAGCTACACAAGCCTATCACCAGATACATGCAAAGAGGATAGTCCTGGAAAATGCCCATTTTTTTATTGCCAGCTCATGTGGGTCCCAAATCCTATCAGGTCTCTTGCTCCAGCAGCTGGGCTGGAAAATGTGGACTCCCCAAGGATACTTCTGCCTTTCTGACTTAAGAATATCTGCACTGCCCTGGCCAGTTTGGCTCATCGGTTGGAGCGTTGGCCTGCGGACCAGAGTCTCAGGTTCAGTTTCCACTAGGGGCACATACCAAAAAAAAAAAAAGAATATCTGCACTTACAATAAGGCAGAGAAGAGCCCTGGCTGGTTTGGCTCAGCGGTTGGAGCATTGGCCTGCAGTCCAGAGAGACCTGGGTTCAGTTCCTGCTAAGGGAACGTGCGTGCCTCAGTTGCAGTTTGTCCGCGGCCCTGGTTGGGTTGTGCTGGTGGCAGCCACTCGATGTGTCCCTTTCACGTCGATGTTTCTCTCTCTCTCTCTCTTCCTTCCACTCTATCCTAACAAAAAATGGAAAAATGTCCTCAGGTGAGGATAAAAAATAAATAAAATAAATAAAAAATAAGGCAGAGAAGAGGTGAAAAAATAAGAACATTACACGAGCTAACCAAAGCCAAGAGTTACCAGAGGTAACTGACGGGAAATAATCTCTCAGCCAACTTATATTTATAATGACTTCATTCCTCCAACAGAATTTCCTGCAAGATCAGTGTTTCTATAAAATATCCATTTTGTTTTAGATTCACTTCCAAGTTCCTTTTTCTCTGGAATGAAGGACAGAAACCTTGAGCTCCCCCTGGAGGTAGGAGTATGCCTAGTAAGAGTCTCTGGAGTGTGGCTCTAGACTCATCCCACAGGGTTCGTCTTGGCAGCAACCTTAGCTAACTTGGTTGCTGACTTCCACCTATTTCCAATCTTCTAGGTGACCTGTGTACAGTCTCCATGATACCTCACTGGGGCTTCCATCCTGTTTGTATTTTAGCTACTCTAGGCTTGATAACAGAAAGGCCCCTGGCCCAATAGCTCAAGTTGCTTAGAGCATTATCCTGATACAACAAGGTTATAGGTTCAATGCCAGGTCAGGAGACATACACAAATCAACCAATGAATACAGAAGTAAAACAACAAATTTATGTTTCTCTCTTTCTCCCTTCCTCACTCTAAAAATCAATTTTTATAAAAGATAATAGAAAACTTCCCTTGTCCTGCTGCATAAGAGCACATCTATGTTTCTTGGTCTTTTCTTCCATTTTCTTCTCTAATATATATGACTCTACTTGGCATCTCTTCCACGTGTTCCAATCCTCGTTTTCCTTATTATTGCTCTTCTATTACCTAGAATTCTTTCTTCCCTTCAGCCCTTATCTCTTTATGGAAATCTTTTCCAGCCCGGCTGATGTGGCTCAGTGGGTTGAGCGTTGTCCCATGGAATGAGAGGGACAGGTTTGATTCCGGGTCAGGACACATGCCTGGGTTGCAGTCTCGATCCCCAGTAGGGGGCATGCAGGAGGCAGCCTATTGATGTTGATGTTTCTATCTCTTTCTCTCTAAAAAAAATCATTAAAAATATATTTAAAGCCCTGGCCGGTTTGGCTCAGTGGTTAGTGTGTTGGCTCGCAGACCAGGGAGTCCTGGGTTCAGTTCCTGCTAAGGGCATGTACCTCGGTTGCAATTTGTCACCTGCTCCAGTTGGGGTCATGTAGGTGACAACCACTCAATGTGTCTCTCTCTTCCTCCCTCTCTCCTTCCCGCCCTATCTGAAGATAAATGCAAATATACATATATATATATGTGTATGTGTATATATATATATATATATATATATATATATATATATATAAACAAAATAGGTTTTGAAGGATAGGAGAAGAGGAGGATTCTTGGAGGAGGGCACCACACCTGCAAAGGCACAAAGGTAAGAGAACACCACATATTTGCAGAGCCAGGAGGTAGTTTGGAATTCTCTTAAATAAGTCAGAAAAACATTATAATAAAATTGTGCAATTAAATCAGCTTTTTAGAAATAGAAAGGACTAAACTTTAATGAACTCTTAAAGTCCTACAGATAGAATTCCTCATTTGTATAAAATCCTTGATATAAAAACATGTTATTTTTTTTGCTCTGGCAGGTTTGGCTCAGCTGTTAGAGCCTCAGCCCTTGGACCAGAGAGACCAGGGTTCGGTTCCCGCCAAGTGCATGTACCTCGGTTGCAGTTTGTCCCTGGCCCGGGTTGGGGTTGTGTGGGTGGCAACCAGTTGATGTGTCTCTCTCACATCGATGTTTCTCTCTCTCTCTTCCTCCCTCTATCCCTCCAGCTCTATCTGAAAATAAATTTTAAAAAAAAATTTCCTTGTGTGAGGATAAAACAAACAAAAAAATGTTATTTTCTTTATTGATTGGTTTTGGGTTTTGTTTTGTTTGTTTGTTTGTTTTATCCTCACTCGAGGACATTTTTCGATATTTTGTTCAGATAGAGTGGGAGGGAGAGAGAGAGAAAGAAACATCGATGTGAAAGGGATACATCGAGTGGTTCCCTCCCGCACAACCCAATCAGGGCCAGGGACAAACTGCAACTGAGGCACGTGCCATTAGCAGGAACCAAACCTGGGTCTCTCTGGACCGCAGGTCACCACTCTAATGGCCAAGCCAAACCGGCCACGGCAGGTTTGGGGTTTTTTTAGAGAGAAAGACAGAGGAGATGTTTCTGACTCAAGTCAGAAAAGTAAGTTGCTTCCACTGTTGTCCGACAGTCTTGGTTCATAGCTCTGTTATTTTCATAACCACTGGCTCTAGCTGGGGGAATGCCAGGTGCACTCACTTGAAGATCAGCATGGGAGGGGAAGAAGAAACTGTAAGGACAGTAATACTCAATTATGAGAAGTTAGGGACTTTTCTTTATTGAACATCTAACACTGTTATTTGTTGTTCCACTTATTTATGCAGTCATGGGTTGATTCTTGTATGTGCCCTAACTGGGGATTGAACCTGCAACCTTGGTGTAGGGAACAATGCTCTAACAAACTGAGCTAGGTGGTCAGAGAATTGTGACTATATGTATTAATCTGAACATCTGCAACTGTCCTAGGTTCCAGAAACTTGAATTCCCTGGCATCTGTTTCTTTTCCTGGTGTTGGGGAAAACAAACTTTCCTCTACCCTCAAGATTTTTCTCTCTAGTTTAATAATCAAATGGACATGAGAGAGATTATCAAGAGAAAACAACCAAATTTAATACATACATATGTATGGGAACCCTGCATACATGAGAGAATCAGTGAGCCCATATACAAGAGAAATTCAGAAATATTGAAGGAACAGGGGCTAGGGAAGAGGTAAGGTGCCCTGAGGGCGTCAAAAGGTCATTGCAGGATGATAAGAGGAGATCTTTAATGGAAAGAAGGGTGCCCTGCCCTATAGATAAGTCAAAGGAAGTTATCTCTTATCATCTCTTACAGGAAAAACCTTTAATTCAAATTCTTCTAGGTAATTAAAGGGAGGGGCAGAAGTTTCTCTTGAGCCTGAAGTTAAAGTTGCCTCTAGCTCAAAATAATCTGCATATCACAGAGGCACATCTTGCTTGGGGTGACCCATTCTGGACTCTCACACTGGCACACCTTATTTAAATTCTTCCTCATTTTTATTGGCTTCCAAGTGTTACTCTCCTTTCTTGCTTACCATACAGAATAATCTTTGTGGCCCTGGCCGGTTTTGCTCAATGGTTAGAGTGTCGACCCGCGAACCAGAGAGTCCCAGGTTTGGTTCCCACTAAGGGCATGCACTTTGGTTGCAGTTTGTCCCTGGCCCCAGTTGGGGTTGTGTGGGTGGCAACCAGTAGATGTGTCCTTCTCACATCCATGTTCCTCTCTCTTTCTCCTTCTTTCCCTCCTGCTCTATCCAAATTTAAAAAATAAAATAAAATAAAAATAGAATAATCTTTGTCTAGTGATTTTCACATTCCCAGATTATTATGGGGGTTTGGTACAAATCACCCCAAGATATGCTTCTGTAGTATGGGGATCGTACTGACCTACAGGGCTCAAGAAAAGCTACTGTCCCTCCCTTAACCACCTAGAAGAATGTGAATTAAGAGCCTTGACTATAATAAGAAATTATTGAAGATAATCAACTTCTTTTGACCTACCTACAGGGCAGGGCAAACTTCTCTTGACTAAACATATGCTGTTATCCTTTTGCAATGACCCTTTGAAGCTCCCAGGTATATTACCTCATCCCTTGCTCAGGATGTCTTATGTACCTCAATTCCCCTATTTCTGAACCTCTCCTGCATGTGGAGTCTCTGACTCTCATGTGTGGGGTTCCCATACATATGTATCTATGTATCTATACATTTGGTTATTTTCTCTTGCTAATTGGTCTCATGTCTATTTGATAGCTGCAGGTAAGGAAAGTTTCTTGCTCCTCCACTCTGTGATATGATTGACTAAGAATTTGTTTTATCATTGCCCTTTTGCAGTTTCCCTCCAGCTGCTGGAATGGAAGCTTACCCCTGAAATGACATATGCCAAGAGTTAGAGGAAAAAATGGTAAGAAAACATTTTCAGCTTATCAAGCACCAAAAGTTTCTTTCAGAGGGAAAAACAAATGTTATTGCAATATATTTTATTGAACAAGTTGCCAGTTCTCTATTGTCATATTATGAGTCAAATTTTCCTGTATGCATCTGTCCTCAATGAATAAAGGCAAACTTCCCTTTTTTAAAATTGAGAAAGTTTCACAATCCGGAATGGTCAACATGGCGGTAGCCGTCAGATCCCTCGGTAGAGTCTTGATACATCAAAGGCATAGTCTTTCCAAGATGGCTTATCAGACACCTCTTTATCCTTGTTCTGCATGTGTGTAGGTGCCCAACAGACATTTTGCTGCTGCTGCTGCTGCTGCTGCTGCTGCTGGTGCTAGGAAGCCTGACAAGAAAACAAAAAAAAGGTGTCAAAGAAAAAGTATCAAATGAAAAACAAGATGAGATAGAAAAAATAAAGTCATACCCCTTGATGGAAGGTGAACCTGAGGATGATGTCTACCTAAAACGCTTATATCCCAGGCAGATATACGATGTGGAGAAAGCTATTAATTTACTTAAGAAATTTCAAATTCTGGACTATACGAATCTAAAGCAAGGTGTTTACCTTGATTTGGATATAGCACTGGGGAAGAAGAAAAAAGTGGAGCCATTTTTCAGTGTTCTTAGTTTGCCATACCCATTCTTGTCAGAAATCAATAAAGTTGCTGTATTTTCATGGAATGCATCAGAGATTAAAATAGCAGAAGAAAATGGAGCTGCGTTTGCAGGAGGAACTAATCTGATTCAGATGATTTTGGATGATGAAATTAAACCAGACTTTTATGTAGCTGTTCCAGAAATAATGCCCGAGCTTAATCCATTAAAGAAGAAACTGAAAGAAAGATTTTCAAAGCTTACTCGAAATTTCATTGGTCGTGACATCCCCAGAATGCTTGAATTATTTAAAACTGGACATGAAATTAAGGTAGATGAAGAAAGGGAGAACTTTCTCAAGACCAAAATAGCAACACTGGATATGTCAAGTGACCAGATAGCTGCCAATCTGCAAGCTGTTGTCAGTGAAGTTTGTAGGCACACACGGCTGAATTTGGGACCCTTTGTGGTACAGCTTTCCTTCGTAGTTTGACAAGCAAGGGTTTGTTACTAAAGATGGAGACATTGTTGCCTAAAGAAGTGGAAACCAAAGAAAGTAGCAGAGAAGCTGCCTGAATGGGTTGTATTGTGAAGTTATTTTTAGTGGATGAAAAAGCAAGAGAGGAAATATAAAACTCTATAATCTCTAAAAAAAAATTAAAATAAAAATAAATAAAATTGAGAAAGTTTCAAGCCCTGGAAGGGTAGCTCAGTTGGTTGGAACCACGTCCTGTTGCACCAAGGTTGCGAGTTCAGTTCTAAAAGGGTTAGTAATGTTTTCAAGGGTAAAGGTAAAAGCTTGCAAAAGGCGGAAACTGTGAAAAATGCATTTCTCGCATGACCTTTGCTCAGCCTTCTGTTGAGTACAAATTATCTGGGTTATCCTCAAGACAATGAATCACCCAGCAGATGCAAAACGAGATGCCAGACCAGTCCAACTGCAAAGTGAACAGTGGGCAAGGCAGAGTACTCAGCAGGAACTGCCGGAAGCTAGAAGTAGAGTATGTAACCTACACCCCAACTGCTATTCTAGGCTGAACCCTTCTGGGCTCAGTCCGCCTGCACCCAGGCACATGCAATAAAGCCATTTTGCTCCTTATTGGCCTTGTGCTGTGGATGTGATCTCCTGCTGGCTCAGACCTTTTAAATTCCTGGTGAGGGCACATATAAGAAACAAATGAATGTGTGAATAGGTGGAACAACAAATCAACATTTCTCTATCTCTCAAAATCAATAAAATAAATAATTGAGAATGTTGCAAAACATTTTCATTATGTCTGAAGAAAAGAGAAGCTAACATTTTTTAGCAAACCTATTACGCCAGGCTCTGTGGCAGGTGCCATCTGATGCTATCTTGATTAATCAACTATCAATGTGTCTAAATGGGGAGATGGTCATACAATTTCAGCATGGCGATAATCTTCAGACTTCATATAACCCACTGCCTTGGTCCTTTAGAGAGTAGTTTAGTGGTCATTTAGTTCACTAACAGCCAAGTGAGCTGTGAACCCAGGTTCCTGGTCCTTAGTCCAGGGCTCTTCCAACAACACATTATGATTCTCATGACATTTATCTTCTTGTAACTTTTCTCTTCTTTCTTCCTCTCCTTTTCCTTATTTATTTATTTATTTATTTATTTATTTATTTTATCCTCACCCGAGGACATTTTTTTCCATTTTTTGCACAGATAGAGTGGGAGGGAGAGAGAGGAAGAGAGAGAGAGAGAGAAACATCGATGTGAAAGGGACACATCGAGTGGCTGCCACCCGCACGATCAACCAGGGCCGGGGACAAACTGCAACCGAGGTACATGCCCTTAGCGGGAACCAAACCCGGGTCTCTCCGGACCGCAGGCTGATGCTCTAACCGCTGAGCAAACTGACCAGGGCCTCTTTCCTTTTTTTTAAAAAAACAGTGCATTTATCTCTCTTCTTTAAAAATAGGATGTTTGAGCCCCAGCCGGTTTGGCTCAGTGGTTGGAGTGTTAGCCTGCGGACCAGAGAGTCCTGGGGTCAGTTCCTGATAGGGGCACGTACCTAAATAAATAAATAAATAAATAAATAAATAAATAAATAAATAAATAAAAATGTGATGTTTGAAATCATCCTTCAACATCTTAATTCAACATGTATCTAATGATTATTTTATGCAAGCTAGACATGACATGCTGGATATTTGGTTGGATACAGTAAGACAGAGATAACTAAAATAGAAAGCAATATACTTAAGTGCTTTGTAAACAACTTCTATAAGATTTCAGAGGTGGGTGTGGGGAAGGTAGCCTGGAACCTGAGGCTTTTAAGAAATGGAAAAGATTTTCTTTTCTTTTTTTTTTAAATATGTTTTTGTTGATTTTTTTTTAGGGAAAGAGGAAGGGAAAGAGATAGAAACATTGATGGGATGATGCTCAATCCACTGAGCCACACTGGCCGGGCTCAAAACCTATTTTAAATCTCGTTGAAGACGTCCCTGACTCAAGTCAAAAAAGTAAGTTGCTTTCATTGTTGTCCAACAGTCTTGGTTCATAGCTCTATTTTCATAATCACTGGCTCTAGCTGGGGAAATACCAGGTGCACTCACTTGAGCATCAGCATGGAAGAGGAGGAAACAGACAAGGATAGCAGTACTCAATTATGAGAAGTTAGGGGCCTTTATTGAGCATCTAACACTATTATTTGTTTTTTTAAATTATGGAACGTTTTCTTCTGATACTATTCTGAGTATATTCTGAGAGGCCCTTAGTAGAAACCAAATTGTTGAGGGGGAGGGGAGTCTAGAAGAGAAGGGTGAAGAGGAAGAATTCTCACCCTCAGAAGACTTTGCAAGAGGCAAGGTCTAAGTTCACCCACTCCCACCTCTTCACTTTGTTCTTTATCCTCCTACAGTTCTTCAGATTTCAGCTTCCTCCGAAAAGTGTGTCATGCTCTTTCCGATGAGAACAATCATAGCATCTTTTTCATCTTTTTTATTTTATTTTTGTTGGTGGTGGTTTTGTTTTGTTGTAGACCAATGAGACAGACCAGACTCAGACTCCAAACTGGGTTCAAATTAAGAGAGCTTTGCTGCGAGGCAACTGTCCCACCCTACTCAGAGGAGAGAGCATCCCTGAGCTCAGGGGGTGGGTTGCTTATATAGTTGTCTTAGCCCCTGTTAAGGAATTTGGGTTAAGGGTATGCGAGCAAGCAAGCACGTACAGAAGTAGATATTTGCAGTTAGCTGTTATGCCTGAGAGAACAATCAGTTTCTGTGTACACAAAGCAATGGTTATCTATATAATGCAGTGATTATCTATTAGCAGATAGTTCTTGCCATTCCCTTAAAATCCAGGGGGCAAGGTCATGTGTTTGTCCTTTACAGTTTTTTTTTGTTTTGTTTTTGTTTTTTTTAATCACAGCATCTTATACCTCCCAGCAGTTATCTATCTGTACATGTGATTCTTTGATGGATGTCTGTTTCCAAGACCAGACTTCATGGGAATAGGGCTCATATCTAGTTTTGCTAACTACTGTACCCTAGGTCCTAGCATAGAGCCTGGAATATCATGGGATGGCAATATTTGTAGAACAAATTAATATTGTGGCATAAAAGGCAATAGGGTAAAGGGAACTAAAACAGATCTAAAGGGACTAGCAGTATTACTAATAATCAGTAGGATGAGATCTCCAGAATGAACAAGGGTATAAGAGGTGTCTTTTCTCTTGACTCCATGTATGTGATGTCTTTTCTTTCTTTCGTTTGCCTTTTATTGTGTGATGTCTTTTCCAACACTACTTCCTCAACTCACTGATACCAACTGGGTGTCCAGCAATTCAATTCAATTCTGACACCATCCACCTGGAGTTAGCATCAGATCCTATAAGTTATAGGGCTCACTCTACAAGACTTCCTCAACTTGGACACCAATTGCAAGTCCTAGACTACTCATGATTCTGACCCACCAGATATAAATCAAGGATTCCCAAGACACCCTCCTCAGGTTCAATATTTGTCTAAAGTGGTTCACAGAATTTAGGAAGACACTTTACTTATCTTTACTGGTTTATTATAAAGAACAAAAATGAACAGCCAGATGAAGGGGTACATAGGGCCGAGAAGGCAAGGTGGATACAACCCCCACCGCTGCAGGACACAGACCATCCCCTTATCTCGCAGTGCAAAGACCCCACCCCTGGGTCCTGTGAGAAGGTAAGCCAGGTGCAGCCCCTTAGGCAGTGCAGTGACCACCCTTGGCTTTTGTATTATAATTTCCATACATCCCCCAAGGCCTAAACTACAGTGGAACTAGAAGGCCCCCAAATGCCTGGAGGCTTATCATGTATAAAAGGTGGCTGGAACCCGGGTTAGGGGCTCAGCCTTTGGAGGTGACTCCACTGAGACAGCAATGATGCGCATGTAACAGTCCTTTTCTAATCCTCCGAGTGCACTGCAGTCTGTCTCTTCCTGCTGACCAAATTTCTGCCACAACAGGGCAAGATCTGAAAGGGTCCCAAGTGCAGCAGCTTCTGTCCCCATAGAGTTGGAGGTGCCACCCTCACAGCCACTCAATATGTCCACCATCCTGGAAGTTTTCTAGGCCTTGTCATTTAGGGGTTTTTATGGAGGTGTCTATTATGTGGGCATCATTGATTAAGTCACTGGCCATCAGTGATTAAACTCAGTCTCTGGCCTCTTTCCCCACCCAGGAAGTAGGGCTGAAAGTTCTAAGCTTCTAATCAAGGGTCTTTCTGTCACCCAGCCTCTAATCTGAAGCTATCTAGAGGCTCACCCAGAGTGGCCTCGTTAAAAGACAGTCCTATTTAAAAAAAGAAAAGAAAAACGACCTTCCAATTACCCTTGTTACTTGGAAAATTTCAATGGTTTTAGGAGCCAGGAACAGAGACAAAAACAAATATTTCTATGATACCACAGGGTGGGAATGAATTTAAAGGTGTAAATTTAAGGGTATATACAGTTAATAAGTAGTTTGTAATGATGATGCCAACAATGTTAATAACAAAGTTTTCAAAGGTAATAATAATAAGTAACTAGGTTGCACTTGCAATTCATTGAAATTTATTTCCCACTAACTTCTTAAATAGGCAAATTAATGACATCAGCAGGTCTTTACTCAGTAATTATAGCACTCCATCCCCACTCCATCTAGCCCCAATACTATCTTACTGTGAGTCATTTATTTGATAATTAGATGTTACAGATATGCATGAGAATGTGTAACTGAATTAAATATTCTGGCACTGTGCTATCTTTTCTAGGAAGAGAGAGGTAGATGCCTTGTAACAACCTTCGGCTCCACATGAGACTGCTTCTTGTCTTCTCAAACACTTAACATATCTGCCCTGGCCAGTTTGGCTCAAAGGTTAGAGCGTCGGCCTGCGGTCCGGAGAGACCCGGGTTCAGTTCCCGCTAAGGGCACATACTTCGGTTGCAGTTTGTCCCCGGCCCTGGTTGGTCGTGCGGGTGGCAGCCACTCGATGTGTCCCTTCACGTCGATGTTTCTCTCTCTCTCTCCTTCCTCTCTCTCCCTCCCACTCTATCTGTACAAAAAAAAATGGTAAAATATCCTCGGGTGAGAATTAAAAAAAAAACAACACTTAACATATCAAAAAATACTTGCCAGTACAAACTGTAAATAAGTTGATAATTTAAGGGAACAAATCAGGCCTTGCCAATATATATGCTCCAACTCAAAATTGTTGCTGACTGGGTAACAGATAGCAATTCATATTTAGTCTACTGATTGAGACATTCCATCATTTATTCCCTCAAGTATTTGTTGAAACCCTTCTCTATGCCTGACACTAGATAAAATGAAACTAGGAGACCTGTAGGATAAAAAATGAAATCAACTTACTGGACTTCCAGTCAAGATGGCGGCGTAGGTAAACGCGGTATCGCGTCCTCCCACAACCACATCAAAGTTACAGCTAAACTACTGAACAACTATCATTCAAAACCGCCTGAAATCAAGCTGAATGGCAGTCCTACAACTACAGAATTAAAGAAGCAGCTGAATCGAGACTGGTAGGAGGGGTGGAGGCGGACAGGCTGGTCCCACACCCACGTGTGGCGGATAAAAATCAGGAGGACACCTCGGCTGGGAAGGTCCTCCCTGAACACTGAGGGGTCCCTGTCCCATACCAGACACCCCGCTCAGGGTTCCAGTGCCAGGAAGAGAAGTCTCCATAACTTCTGGCTGGAAAAACCAGCGGGAACTGAGGCTAAGGGAGGCTAAGGCAGCTGGAGCCCCAGGCAGCTCCTTAAAGGGCCTTCACATGAACTTATTGGACTCTCTCCCTCTAAGCTTGGAGGGGAGGCAGCTCGAGGGGCGCCAGAGACATACAGGGAAGAACTGAGCTGTTTGGCATTGGAGCGAGGGCTGGAGAGGGGGCCTTCTCTGGGACAAATGTGCTGTCAGAGGCCTTTGTTCCTTTGGTGAGCCCTTCCCTGGGGCAGCAGACAGCTGCCATATCTGTGACTCCAGCAACCTGGCTCACACTGGTAGCCCCGCCCTGGTGATTCCCTGAGGCCCTGCCCCACCCAACTTTCACGCCCACCCAAGCTGTTGCCAGTTGCTTAACCATAGGATTGGCCTGTCTTGGATCCTGCTTCAGGTTTACCTAAATGCTTTCAAATAAGCAGCATCTGGTCTCACCATACCTCTCATTAAGTAACACATACATACAAACACAGAGAGGCAGCCAAAATGAGGAGACAAAGAAACATGTCCCAAATGAAAGAACAGAAAAAATCTTCAGGAAAAGAACTAAGTGAAATGGAGATAAGCAACCTAACTGATGCTGAGTTCAAAATACTGCTTATAAGGATGCTCAATGAACTTAGTGAGGGCCTCAAGAGCATTAAAAGAACCAGTCAGAAATGAAGGATGCACAGTCAGAAATGAAGGAGGCACTAACTGAAATAAAGAATAATTTACATAGATTCAATAGTAGAGTACGTAAATCCAAGAAGCAATTCATTGATTTGGAATACAAGGAAGCAAAAAAATGCCCAATCAGAACAGCAAAAAGAAAAAATAATCCAAAAAAATGAGGATAGTGTAAGGAGCCTCTGGGACAACTTCAAGCGTGCCAACATTCGCATCTTGGGGGTGCCAGAAGGAAAAGAGCGAGAACAAGAAATCGAAAACCTGTTTGAAACAATAATGGCAGAAAACTTTCCTAACTTGGTGAAGGAAACAGACATACAAGTCCAGGAAGCACAGAGACTCCCAAACAAGATGAACCCCAAGAGGCCCACACCAAGACACATCATCATCAAAATGCAAAAGGTTCAAGACAAAGAGAGAATCTTAAAAGCAGCAAGAGAAAGGTAACTAGTTACCTACAAGGGAGTTCCCATAAGGCTGTCAGCTGATTTCTCAAAAGAAACTTTGCAGGCCAGAGGGAGTGGCAAAAAATATTCAGAGTGATGAAAAGCAAGAACCTACAACCAAGATTACTCTATCCTGCAAAGCTGCAAAGCTGTCATTTAGAATCAATGGCCATATAAAGACTTTCCCAGACAAGAAAAAGTTAAAGGAGTTCATCACCATCAAACCATTATTATATGAAATGATTTATCTTTTTTGAAGAAAAAGATAAAATATATAAACATACAAAATGGCAATGAATACATATCTATCGGCAATGGAATCTACAAACAAAATGAACAGGCAGAACAGAAACATTCTCATAGATACAGAGAACATTTTGTTGGTTGCCAGATGGGAGGGGGGTTGGGGGAATGGGTGAAAAAGGTGAAGGGATTAAGAAAAACAAATTGGTTGCTAGACTGACAAACCTCAAAGAGAAGGGGGTTGGGGGCTGGAAAGAAATAAACCAAAGAATTTATATGCATATCCAATAAACACAGACAATAGTGTGGGAAAAGGCAGGAGGAGGGCCCCAGTGGGGAGGAGGGGCTCAATGGGGAAAAAATGAGGAACATCTGTAATACATTCAACAATAAAGATAAAAAAAAGAAAAAGAAATCAACATACAACCTACCCTTAAGAAGTTCCCAATCTTGTTAAAGCAAAACATTAAAGAACACATTATGAAACAAAACTTATGATGAAAAAGGCAAATCAGATTGGGAGAAATCAGATTGGGAGATTAGGAGAGAGTTCCTGGCAAGCTACTTTTTGAAGGTTGAGTTGAATGAAAAGGATGAGACAGAGATGAGAGAATCCTTTATTTTACTTTGAGAAGACATTGATTACAGTTGGGGACAGTGAAACAAAGGAAGGGCTCAGGGTGGAAGAAGCAACAGGAGAGCCTCGGCGGTGCTCAGCTTTGGCCCCCTAGAGACTTACAGGAAAGAAGTGAGCCAAGGTGGGGCTGCTGTCAGCTCACTGGGAAGTCAGGAAAGGGGGCCTTGGGGACAGGTTCAGGGGGTCAGCCGGGGATGAGCTACTACTGCCTATTACTCCCCTGCTTGCAAGTCTCATGGGGAGCCTTAGAACATAGGAAGATACAAAGAACAAAGATACAAAGAACAAAGAACAAAGAACAAAGGTAAAGATACACGCCTGGGAAAGAAAGGCCTGGGTGTACTCCAGAGAGGGCCTGAGAAGTAAACATATACAGTATGTAAAATAGCTCACAATCAGGAAACAAGTAATTCACTAAAAATCTTTACTCAAACATTTTCAATTTATGAACGTTCATTAACACAAAGCTCTGCTCCCAAACAAAGATGTCACTTTTAGGCATCCCAGAAGGAGTTGGTGATCAGGTGAGGTCATTTTAGTCCCAGTCACTTGACCATGGGATTCTTTCTTTTTTTTTTTTACCCTCACCCGAGGACATTTTTCCATTTTTTTGTTCAGATAGAGCAGGAGGGAGAGAAAGGAAGAGAGAGAGAGAGAAACATTGATGTGAAGGGACACATCAAGTGGCTGCCACCCGCACGACCAACCAGAGCCGGGGACAAACTGCAACCGAGGTACGTGCCCTTAGCGGGAACCGAACCCGGGTCTCTCTGTACCGCAGGCCGACGCTCCAACCGCTGAGCCAAACCGGCCAGGGCTATGGGATTCTTTCTTAATCCATGTAATGGATTCCTTAATTTGCAGGATGGAAAACTCAGATGTCTCATGAGTGAAGCTGGCAGGACAGGGATCAAAGTAAACTGGAATATGAAATGTGAGGTGAACTGCCTGTCCACCTACAGGGGTGAGCAGCCCAAGGCACCAGCTGATTTTATTTTGCCAGAAAGTAGCTTCAGTGCTGCCATGCCTTTCCTCTTAGAGAGGAAATTTATTTCCCACTAACTTCAGGGAAGAAGAAAGGGAAGGGGAGAGAGAGAGAGAGAGATCAATTAATTGCCTCCTCCACATGCCCTGATCAGGAATCGAACCCACCACCATTTTTGTGCACGGGGCAATGTTCCACCCAACTAAGCTACACAGACCAAGATGAAATCTCCTTCAATTTTGAAATGTTGATACCAAATTCAATTTTTTAAATTTCATGCAGGCCAAACAAACATAACAACTTAAGCTGGCTGCCCTGGTCAGTGTGGCTCAGTTGGTTGAGTGTCTTCCCATGTACCAAAAGGTTGCCAGTTTTATTCCCTGTCAGGGCACATGCCCAGGTTGTGAGCTCAATCCCCAGTAGGGGTTGTGCAGGAGGCAGCTGATTGATGTTTCTCTCTCTCTCTGAAGTCAATATATATTATTTTTTAATTGATTTTTAGAGAGAGAGAAACATTGATTCATTGTTCCACTAATTTATACATTCATTGGCTGACTCTTGACTCTTGTATGTGTCCTGTCCTGGGATTGAACCCCAACCCTGGCACATCGGGATGACGCTCTAACCAACTGAGCTACCCAGCCAGTGCCACACAATGCTCTTTATTTTATGTAAATGTACTGGGTATGGGCGATAGTCCATGTAATTTTTACAAGTATGACATGAATGAGTGTCAGAGATAAGAAGCCATCTTCTTATAAAGATATTAGGAAACCATTACTATGGCCTGCAAAACCTTAGAAGTATTTTCACTATAATCCACTTTGTGATAGTAAAAACTGCTTTACTGAAATTTGACTTAAAAGAATAGTACGTATTTGGGCCCTGGCCAGTTTGGCTCAGCAGTTAGAGTGTCGGCCCACGGACCAGAGAGTTCCAGGTTTGGTTCCCACTAAGGGCACGTATCTGGGTTGCAGTTTGTCCCCAGCCAGCATTGGGGTTGTGTGGGTGGCAACCACTCGATGTGTCTCTCTCACATCGATATTTCTCTCTCTCTTCCTTCCTCTCTCCCTCCCACTCTATGTGAAGATAAGTGCAAAAATGTCCTTAGGTGAGGATAAAAAAAAATAATAGTACTTGGTCATCAGGTTTCAATACAAATCTTGTTTAAATAGCACATTTCTCCTGCTGATATGAACAGGGGTTTAATAAAAAAAATTGATATGTATTAATATAAAGCCAAGCTATACAAGCATGTTACAATTGGATGGATTCCAAATGCAGGTTTGAACATGATTATCCCATGGTCTTTTTACTTATGTGGATTAGTGAGCCTGTGGAAGAAGTCTTTGTCCAGAAGCTCCAACCTGTGAAAGAGGTTTCAGTTGGTCTATTTCTATTCTCACCATAAGTAAAGTCTTCCAGTCTCTGTGATAACAACTCCAGGAGGTTGTCTCCTTTAAGTCCTCTAAACAAATCCATATAAATTAGGGGAGTATGCCCGGCCAGTGTGCCTCAGTGGATTGAACATCGTCCCATGGACTGAGAGGTCCTGGTTTGATTCCTGGTCAGGGCACATGCCCGGGTAGCAGGCTCAATCCCCAGAAGGGGGTGTGCAGGAGGCAGCCAATAGATGTTTCTCTCTTACATCAATGTTTCTATTTCTCTCCCTTCCTCTCTCTCTAAAAAATCGATTAAAAAAACATTTAATTTAGGAGAGTAAACAGAGTAAAATATAGTAAAATAATATTGATTTCATTCATTCAGAAAACAAACATTTACTGAGTGTTAAAGCACTGTGGATATCAAGATAAACCAGAAATGGATTCTGCCCATAAATAATTTAGCCTGGGGTGCAGGTGTAGTACCACTGTTTAGCTGGCATCTCTGTTGAGAACTTGAAGTACAGGTATTTTGTGTTGTTGATCCATGGACTTGGGGGTATAGACCAATGAACAGGTGGCATGTGCCCACTTGGCACTCTGGTATAAAAAGAGAAAGGCTTGGTTGGTATTTCTCATTGTTGCTTGGAGCTCGCTCTTCCTGCTCTCAGGGAAGGGATCTTCCCCTGCAATCCTGGCCACTCCTTCCTGATCCAGTCCCTAAGGGATTCTAACTCTTTTAGTCATCAGATGGTAACTCAACTCCATTGAGTGGTACAGCTTTACTACAGTGAAATGTATATTTATTTATTTATTTTTTGGGTCTATGAAAGTGGGGGCAGGACCAGAACGGGACAGTAGTTACTTTCTCTCAACAGGGAGACAGGGGGGAGCAACCCCAGCAGCTGGGTGTGGGCAGGAAGATGGTTCTCTTTGTCACTGAAACTCCTGCTGGGATGAGGACTGAGAAAAGGATGTTGTGTCAGGTGAATGTACACCAATTGTCGCCACTGTTGGGGCTTGCAAAAGTGGCCAGTTGTTGAGAGAGGCCGGTTCGGGACATTACCCAGAACTGGCTGCGCAGGCGCAGACCACGTCACCATCATAGAAGCATGACACAGCAAACCCTTAGGACGCATGCGCTCCGCACTCTCTCATGTACCACCCTTGCTGTGAAATATAACTTTAAAGGAGTGATTTAGCTCCCCTCCCCATTCTCTGTCCTAAGGAAACTATCAGAGACAGATATAAACATGTATGTGCATATATATAAAAAGATCAGGAACAATTTAATTTTTTAAACTGATTTGACAGAGAGAGAGAGAAACATTGATTTGTTGTTCCACTTACTTATATATTCATTGGTGGCTTCTTGTATGTGTCCTGACTGAGAATTGAACCCCAAATCTTGTATACTGGGATGATGCTCTAACCAACTGAGCTACCTGGCCAGGGCTAGAAACAATTTAAATGCCAAACAACTGGGATATAGTTAAATAAATTAGAGATATCCTTGTGATGTAATACTATGCAGCCATTAAAATGTTTTAAGGAAAATATTAACCATATGGTATTGCAAAAATTGCTTACAAAACTATAACATGGTATCAATTATATTTTCCAAACATGTATGTATTCATGTTTGTGTGCACATATAACAAAAATAGAAGAATAGAAGTCTCAAATATTAACAGTGGTTATCTCTGGGTAATAGGATTACAGAGAATTTTCATCTTTGTGATTTTCTTGTATTTTCCAATTTATCCAAAATGTACATGTGTTAATTTCATTATTTGAAACAAATTATATATATTTTTTTTTGTATGTGCCCCTAGCAGGAACCGAACCTGGGACTCTCTGGTCCATAGGCCAATGCTCCAACCGCTGAGCCAAACCCAAACCAACCAGGGCAAAACAAATTATATTCTTAAAAAGAAAGACCAAAAAGTGGTCTAGCTCTTCCTATGTTGTAGCTGTTTTTGACAAAGAAGTTTCACCAAATTCCCCAAGGGCTAGAATTGAAGGCTATTTTTGTGATGCCAAGCGTGCCAGCTTAAAACATTACTCACAGAACCTGTGTCTAAACCCAAAGAAAAGAGTCACTTCCTATCCTTTGTGGGGCACACTCACCAGAAGCTACATGAAGTCTTCTTACATTATTTTTTGTTCAAGGGTTTTTAATTATGATATCTTTGGGGGCTCACAAGCAATGCCAAAGTCTTTGCCATCTTTTCCATTATACTGTGTGGCCATGTACAAATAGGATCACTGATGGCCTTCAGTAGTTTCCCAGAGTTTCTTAGAGAGGCTGGCAAAATAAGCCCTGTTTGGAGACAGAACAGCGTATCAGTTAAGAACACAGACTCTGTAGTCGAGCAAACCTTAGTTAGAATCCTAACACTGAAATTTACTAATTGTGTGACCTTGCATACATTACTTTCTTAGTGTCTCAATGTCCTCATATGTCAATTAGATCACAATAATATCTACCTTATAATGTTTCTATGATGTTTAAAAATTATAATACAGCTTTGCGCAGTGGCAGTTTCGTAGCCAATGAGGGTTTTTTTGTTTTGTTTTGGTATGTGCCCTTAGCTGGAACCGAACCCGAGACTTTCTGGTCCGCAGGCCAACACTCCAACCGCTGAGCCAAACCGGCCAGGGCTAGTCAATGAGGTTTATCCGAGTGCAATTATTGCTAAAAAAAAAAAATCATAATGCAAATTAAGTACTTAGCACAGCCCTGGCTGGTTTGGCTCAGTGGTTAGAGTGTTGGCCTGCGGACCAGAGAGTCCCGGGTTCGGTTCCTGTAAGGGCACGTACCTCGGTTGTAGTTTGTCCCCAGCCCTGGTTGGGGCGTGTAGGTGGCAACCACTTGATGTGTCCTTTCACGTTGATGTTTCTCTCTCTCTCTCTCTCCCTCTCACTCTATCTGAACAAAATATCGAAAAATTTCCTCGAGTGAGGATTAAAAAAACAACAAATAAAGTACTTAGCACAATGTCTGGCACATAATAAGTAACGAATACACTCAAACTATTATAGTACTGTGATAAATACTACAACAAAAAGATAAAAATAGTGTAATGGGAGATCTAAAAGGGCACAATCTCTCCTGGTTGAGATTACAAAAGGCTTTGTAGAGGGAGAAAACTTAGATATTTCACTATAAGGGATAGAGGCATTTCAGTTGATGGCAACTCAGTGCATAGAGCTGAGGAAGCCGTAGAACATAGGTGCTAAACAGTTTTCCTGGAGCGTCACACATGTAAAGAAGTCTTTGGGAGACAAGAATGCCAGGTAAAGAAGTTTACACTTAGCTTGTGTATGATAAAGACATCTATTTATTATAAATTTTATCCCCAAATAATTTTTATTATATAGGAATCTCTTTTTGCAATCCACCTGAGCATGTGCAGAAGTACCCCATCTGCCCATCTCATGACCCTCCACATTCTCTAGTTAAAACCAAGATTTAGCCGTTGGTAAGTCAAACAATCTCCTGGCCAAAACAGAAAGTGGTCTTCTGGGGCAGAGGAAAAAGACAGAAATAACAGAGTAAGAAAAGCATGACCCTTTCCTTTTATAGCTATATAGACATTTTAAGGCATCAGGGGAGCCCTAGCCTGTCAGTGGACCAGAGAGTCCCGGGTTCAGTTCCCGCTAAGGGCACATACCTCGGTTGCAGTTTGTCCCCAGCCCCAGTTGGGGTTGGGGTTGTGTGGGTGGCAACAAGTCGATGCTGTCTCTCATCAATGTTTCTCTCGCTCTCTTCCTCCCTCTCTCCTTCCCACTCTACCTGAAGATAAATGCAAAAATGTCCTCGAGTGAGCATAAAAAAAAAAATTAAGGCATCAGGGTAGATGAAAGTTAGGAAGGTTATGCTTGGTCTTGGTGAGTAGGATCATCTCTGGGATAAACATTTAAATGACATAAAAATATATATAGAAAAGAACAAAAGTTCAGATGGATAACACCTGCTTTCAAGATTTACTATTAGTAATCAAGACACTGTTCTAACTAGAGCTTGTGGCATCAATGTGCCCACCGTGTCCATGGGTAGAGCCTGAGGCACGTGGGCAACAACACCCAGAAAATGTGGCTTAATTAGTCCGGGCCACTGTCCAGGCTGTGAGCAAGAGGAAGCTGCGGACCATGAGGGCCGCCCTCACCCTGACACTTTCAGCAGTAAACAAGATAAAACAGCAGTCTTAAAGATAAGTATGGACATGTAGGTGTGAAAGTTGGCGTCAGAACCAGGGGTTGAGCCTGCCTTCTACTCTAGATTCGAAAATGCAAAGACAAGAGGAGATTCTGGTGCAGAAGTTGATCAAGAGGGAGTCAGAGTGTTCATGGACAAGAAAGCACAGCTAGCCCTGGCTGGTATGACTCAGTTGGTTGAACGTAGTCCCCTGCACCAAGAGGTTGCTGGTTCAATTCTCGATGGGGGCACATGCCTGGGTTGCAGGCCCAATTCCCAGTAGGGGACGTGCAGGAGGCAGCCTCACATGATGTGTCTCTTTCTCGCCTCCCCTCCCTCCCTCCCTCTTCCTTCATCTTTTTCTAAAAAAATCAACAAAAACATATTTAAAAAGAAAGAAAGAAAGCACAGCTAAAACCCTTAGGAATAGAAATGGACTGTGTTGAAGATAAATGATCCAGTGAATTTGTGTTCAATGACCCAAACACCAAAGGAACTTGTGACTGTGGAGAAAGCTTTTATGTTTGTCTCCTAGAACTACTCTGGCTGTGAGCTCCAGGAACGCCGTGGAAGCCCTGGGCTAACTGAAGATGTCACATGACTTTCATGAGCTTAAGGTTTATAAATGCATGGCTGCCTTATGAGGAAAATAAAGTCATGCACTTTGAAAATGAAGCCAGTGTGTTTAAAAGAAAAAGACACTGTTCTACTGGTGAAAGGATAAACATACAGATTAATGAAATAGAATAGAAAGTCTAGAAGTAGAACCACACATGTGGTCAGTTAGTTTTGGACAATGCTGTCACTGCATTCAATGGGGAAAGAAAATTTTTTTCAACAAATGATGTTGGAATCACTAGATATAAGCATGGAAAAAAATTAAACTTTAATTCTTATCGCACATCATACATAAAGATTGACTCAAAATGTCATGCAGAGAGACACAAGGAGATTGCCATGCGAGGACGGGAGTTAGGCTGCCACAGTCAAGGAACACCATAGGTTGTCAGCAAACCACCGGAAGCCTGGAACTGATTCTCCCTCGCAGGCTTCAGAAGGAACCAACCCTGCCAACACCTTGATTTCAGACCTCTAGCCTCCAGAATCTGAGACAATAAATTTCTGTTTTCTTAAGCCCCAGAAATTTTTGTGATCTTGGGGTAGGATTTCTGATACAGAACAGAAAAAAAAAGAAGAAATTATTTTAATATCGATCATTTGAATTTCATCAAAATTAATTTTTTTTGCTATTTAAGAGACATCATTAAGAAAGTAAAAAGCACCCTGGCTGGTTTGGCTCAGCGGTTGGAGCGTCGGCCTGTGGACCAGAGTCCCTGGTTCAGTTCCCGCTAGGAGCACGTACCAAAAAAAGAAAGTACAAAAAAAAAGAAAAAAAGTAAAAATCCCTGGCAAGTGTTGTTCAGCTGGTAGGGTGTCGGCCCGTGCACGGAAATGTTGCCAGTTCGATTCCTAGTCAGGACACATGCCCAGATTGGGAGCTTGATCCCCAGTACGGGGTGTGCAGGAGGCAGCTTATATATGTTTCCCTCTAACATTGATGTTTCTCTCTCTCTCCCTCTCTTTCTCTTTAAAATCAATGGAAACATATCCTCAGGTGAGGATTTTTTTAAAAAGTTTGTTAATGAATTCTATTCACTCATTTGAACTGGCATTGCTTTAGTATTTTGAATGTCAAGTTTTTTAATTGATTTTTTTTTTAGAGAGAGAGAGAGAGAAAGAGGAGGGGAGAGGGAGAGGGAGAGAGAGAGTGAAACATCGATTGGTTGCCTCTAGAAGGCACCCTAACTGAGAATCGAACCCACAACCTTTCGGTGTACAGGACAAAATTCCAACCCACTGATCCACTCAGCCAGGGCACTCCTTTTTTGTTTTGTTTTTTTAATTTTTAGAGAAAGAAAGGAAGGGAGAGACAGATAGAGAAACATTGATTTGTTGTCCCATTTATTTATGCATTCATTGGTTGATTCTTATACATGTCTTGACCGGGCATCACACCCACAACCTTGATGTATTGGGATGATGTTGTTGATGTTCTAACCTCCTGAGCTACCCGGCCAGGGCCACTTACTCCCTGTTTCAAAAGCACATTTATTTTTACTTACCACATTTTCATTTGGGAAAGAAAACTGTCTTAGATCTGAAATCTATTCAAAGTTCTCTCTCAGACATATTTATATATATATATATATATCCTCAAACCAAAAGGAGCAAGTACTTTTTTGTATAAAATGTATTAAGTATATGTGTTTTCTTGCCTCAGTTATAACCAAAGTTTCATGGTGGTGGATTAGTGTCAAGATCAGTGGATCAAAATGCAACCTTTTTAGAGGCTGTGTTTTGTTTTGTTTCCTTTTAAGTGCCTCATGCTGTTTTGCAAAGTCCATGTAATTTAATACATGTAATCACCCTTTCAACACCAATACTTCCCTGATGTTGCCTTATTCCAGCAAAAACAGCACTATCCAATCAACAGACTAATACTCCTGAGACAGCATACAATAACAAACCAATATGAACACTGGAAAAAAGGAAAACCAAATATTGACAAAGAAATTAAAGTGCAGTTTTGCACTCTTAAGGGGCTAACCTCACAGTTCTAAGTTAAACATCACATCAGGACTGTTTGGGCACTGACTTTTAACTCATAGATAGGAGTAAATTTCTTATGGCTAAATTACAATCTTTCAAACAACGCAAAGATTACAGATGTTCTTTTAAAAATTCTTGCTTTTCCGCCCTGGCCGGATTGGCTCAGTGGTTAGAGCGTCTGCCTGTGGTCCAGAGAGACCCGGGTTCGGTTCCCGCTAAGGGCATGTACCTTGGTTGCAGTTTGTCCCCACTCCTAGTTGGGTCATGTGGGTAGTGACCACTCGATGTGTCCCTTTCATGTTGATGTTTCTCTCTCTCTCTCTCTCCCTCCCACTCTAGCTGAACAAAAATGGAAAAATGTCTTCGGGTGAGGATTTAAAAAAAAAACAATTCTTGTTTTTCTGGCATTGATGGCTAAAGTTTTATTTCAGAATTGTGCATTTACCAGTAATATTCCAGAATCTAAGATAATAACAGTTAAGCAACCTGGCAATAATTATAGTCTGTTTTACAGAGAATTAAAAACATAATAAGAACCATACATCAGACAAAACTTTGCCTTGGAACAACAATGTAGGTGGCCCTGGCTGGGTAGCTCAGTTGGTTAGAGCGTTGTCCTGCAGGCTCGATCCCAGTCAGGGCACGTACAGGAAGCAACCAATGATTGCATAAATAAGTAGAACAACAAATAGATGTTTCTCTCTCTCTCTCTCTAAAAATCAATCAATAAGAATAGTTTTTGAAAAGGTGGTAGTTGGTAAGCAAAGGCACTGTATAATAACAAGAGAGATTTCATTCAGGCTCACGGTGATCCCCATAAACTCCTTTATCCACAATACGGTGTACTTTTCTAGTGTTGAGAATAGTCAAACCTCAGTTCTGAATGTCTCCCATCTCAAAACAATCTGCTTCTCAACCAGGCAACACTTTCATGCTGATACCTGTATGATAAGTCACACATCCTTCATGCGACAAAGGAGAGAATGTGTATGAATTAGTTTACCACCGTTAACATCTCAGGATATTGTGCTGTAAATAGTTTCATGTTTTTTTTCTTTTGTTGTTGCTTATTATTATTATTATTATTTATTTTCCTTTATTGATTTTACAGAAAGAGGAAGTTGAGAGAGAGAGAGATAGAAACATCGATGAGACAGAACATCGATTGGCCGCCTCCTGCATGCTCCCCACCAGGGATCGGGCCCACAACCTGGGCATGTGCCCTGACCAGGAATCAAACTGGCGACCTCTTGGTGCATGGGTTGATGCTCAGCCACTGGGCCACACCGGCCGGACTTTTATTATTATTATTAAATTTTCTTTTCTTTCTTCTTTTTTTTTTTATCCTCACCCGAGGACATTTTTCCATTTTTTACTCAGATAGAGCGGGAAGGAGAGAGAGGAAGAGAGAGAAACATCGATGTGAAAGGGACACATCGAGTGACCGCCACCCGCACAACCCAACCAGGGCCGGGGACAAACTGGAGCCAAGGCACATGCCCTTAGCGGGAACCGAACCCGGGTCTCTGTGGACCGCAGGCTGACACTCTAACCGCTGAGCCAAACCGGCCAGGGCAAATTTTCTTTTCTTTCTTTCTTTTTTTTTTTGTGGTATGTGCTCCTAGCGGGAACTCTCTGGTCCACAGGCCGACGCTCAACCGCTGAGCCAAACTGGCCAGGGCTTAAATTTTCATTTTTTACTGTACATTTTATTTCCTTTTTGTTAAATTTTCATTTACATTTCATGTCCTTTTTGTTTTTAAAGTGTTTACTTATAGATTAAACAGTACAGTAGACAGGTACTGTATACAAGAAAAGTTAAAACAGGGAATCATTTGGGGGTCTGGACGAATTCATCACTTTACATTATTTCCAATAGGAAAAATGATTCCGTTTTTGAACAGCCTTCTGGAAGGAATTAAATTTGAGAACTGAGGTTCTACTGCAGCACTTACATTCACTGGATTGTCTCTGCCAGTTTCTATTAGGGAGAAAGTGACTAAAAAATTTTATTTTTCAAGCTAATTCCCACCTCTTCATGAAGCCTTCTCACAATTTCACCCAGTTAAAATTATTGACCCCCCTACCTTGCTGTATTCTGTGTTGAATATTTCTATTCATTTCAGTATTCATTAGTATTTTTAGCACTAAAATCAATTATGAAGGTTGCTTTATTCTAAATATCTTCTAGTGTTAGTGATTAAAAGAATCAGCACTGCCCTGGCCGGTTTGGCTCAGCAGTTAGAGCGTCAACCTGTGGTCCATAGAGACCCGGGTTCGGTTCCCACTAAGGGCATGTACCTCAGTTGCAGTTTGTCCCCGGCCCTGGTTGGATGTGCCGGTGGCAGCCACTTGATGTGTCCCTTTCACGTCGATGTTTCTCTCTCTCTCTCTCTCCCTCTCTCTCTCTCTTCCTCTCTCTCCCTCCCACTCTATCTGAACAAAAAATGGGAAAATGTCCTCGGGTGAGGATAAAAATTAAAAAAAAGAATCAGCACTTGGGTCAACCAGATCTAGGTCTGAATTCCGATTCTCCCACTTACTCATTGTGGGGCCTTTGTCTATCCTCTTAACCTCTTTGAGCAATAGTTCCCTCATCTATAAAATGTGGATAATATGGTATCAGCTTCCTGGAGTTATTGAGAAGATAAAATGACATGCTGCATGGAAAGCATTTTGCATAGGACTGGACACATGAAAAACAATCAATAAAATACATCCTATAGATAATCTTTTCATTCAGCTTGGCAGTGAGCAATCCTGTGTCTAGGATGGAATCTATTATACAGCTTTGCTTTTACTCTTAGTGGTTTATCTACTTCAGAGAGCAAGAGTATTTTCTCTTTTTAATGCTTTTTGCCCATTATTTAGTGACTTTCTAAGACAGCCTGAAATACTCATTTGGTTTACCTCTGTCTTCCCTTACCAGACTACAAGTTACTAGAGGAGAGGCATGATGTTTTCTTTATTTTTTTAATCCTCAGCACCTAGGAAGAGCCTGGCACATAGTTGGTACTTCTTAAACAATATTTATTGCCCTGGCCATTGTGGTTCAGTTGGTTGGGTGTTGTCCCATGCGCTGAGAGGTTGCTGGTTTAATTCCTGGTCAGGGAACATACCCAGGTTTCAGGCTGATCCCAGGTGGGTGTGTGCCAGAGACAGGCAACTGACATTGATGTTTTGCTCTCACATCGATGTTTCTCTTTCTCTCTCCCTCTCTAAAATTAATTAAAAACCTCTTAAAAATGCTTTTTGAATGAATAGATAAGTTCATAAGACATTTCTGATTTTATCTTCTAGACTAGTGGTCCTTAAGTCAGCAGCATGGACATCCCTTGAGTTTGTTAGAAAAAGCACATGCAATCTAGTATATCTGGGTATGGGGGCAAGCAAACTGATTTAATGAGTTATTCAGATTATTCTTATGCCTGTTACACTTTAAGAACCACTGATCTAGACAGTATTTGTCTTTGAAAGTTAATACCATTTTCTAAATCTCAAAAACATTATAATGAGCAAAAGAAGCCAGAGACAAAAGAGCACACAGTGAATTATTTGAAACCAGAATAGTGATTGCCTGGGGTGGGGAGATGATTGAATAGAAAAAGGCAAGAGAGAACTTTCCAAAGTGTTGGAAAGTTTTACCTAAACCTTGATGGGATGTGGATCACATAGGTGTATGCCTATGTCAAAACTTATCACACTGTATACTTAAGACCTGGTGCATTTTATATAAATTAAAATACAAACAAAAAATTAAGATAAAATAAAATGTATTAATGCCATTCTAATTCTTTCTGTTTAAATTTTATCAGCAACAGATATATTTTTACATAACAATATTTTTCTTTTACTTTTGCTTTAATTATTATTATTGTTGTTGTTGTTATTTGGATTATTTTTATTATTGATTTTAGAGAGAGAGGAAGGGAGAGGGAGAGAAAGAGAGAAACATCGATCAGTTGCCTCCTGTATGTGCCCCAACCAGGGAATTGAACCTGCAACCTAGGTAGGTGTCCTGACCAGGAATTGAACCTAAGACCCTTCGGTGTATGGGATGATGCTCCAACCAACTTAGACACACCAGCCAGGGCACATAGCAATCTTAAGATGGTCAACACAATCTTACATGATCTGACCCCTTACTTACTTTTCTAGTAACATCTGTTACCAAGCTCCTGTCACTTTGTATACCTTCACCAATACTAAACCTTCAGTTTTCCAATGATATATATTCCTATTTTGCCCCAAGGCCTTTGCTCATGCTATTACCAATCCCTAGAATGTTTCTCTTTCTTCTCTTCCACTTAGTTAACTCCCATTCTTTCAGTTCTAATTATTCTGCTTGCCACTCAGGGAAATCTTCCCAAATCTTACTTTATTGTCTGTGTCCATGGAACCGTTTTTGGGCTGCTGTGTATGCCTGTTCAGGTTGTTTATCTAAACAAGGGTTTCAGCTGAGGTGATAACAGCTGAAATTCAGTTTGTGCTCCACTCACAATGCCTTGCACATGGAGCAAAGCTGTGTCAACCTGGAAGAAGGGCTCCCTTTTTCTAATTTGTCAAAGGCATAATCTGTTTAACAAGTTCTGCTACTCTGGGTTGTTTCTGTCTATGGGGACACCTCTTTTTAAAATAGCACAAAGAGCCCAGCATTTAGCTCACTGGTTGGGAGCTGACCCATGCACCAAGAAGTCATCAGTTTGATTCCTGGTCAGGGCATATGCCTGGGTTTCGGGGTCCCCCAGTAGGGGATGTACAGGAGGCAGCTGATGTTTCTATTTCATTGATGCCTCCATCTCTCTCCTTTTCCCTTCTCCTCTCTCAAAAATCAATATAAACCTAAATAAATAAATAAATAAATAAATAAATAAATAAATAAATAAAAATAGCACAAAGATACAATGGTGGCAGCAGCAGCCATGACCTTTACTTCCCCTTTATGGTACTTAGCACAATTATAATTTTACATTTATTTGTTTCCCCCACTATAAGCTCTATGACAGTAAGAAAGTATCTGGTTTTGCTTATTATCAAGGATTCCAACCTCCCAGAACTGCCTGCCACATAGTGGGTATTTAAGAAACATTAATTAAATGCACGAGACATTTTTTATTGTTGAAAGAATATTAGGCTTTTTGAAGGCAGGGACAGTGTCTAATTTTCCTTTTTATTTCCTCCTCCCTATGCAATTATCATACTGTTTTGCACATAAATGGCATTCAGTAAATTCCTCTTGATTGATCTAAAAATATTCAAAGAAGCATATGATGTTCTGTTCATAGAAAACTAGATCTGCAAGCATTTGATTACACACTGCATGAGTGATGATGAACAGCTGCTATTTATGAAGCTGAAAAGACAAAAAAATGTTGAATTAATGAGAAATTGACTTCAATTGAAATAGGAAGAATTTAATTTAGCTTTTGAAATTTATTTTCTGACATGAAGCTTACAAGATACTAGAAGACAACATCAAGGGAGACTGTGAATTTTCTTTTCCTTTATAAATTAAATGATCTTTGAAAATTTTCCAAGATAGAACAACCATTTTGAAGACTAAGGGGTATTTCTAAATAGAGTTCTCAGCAGTCTAATAGGAGATCAATTTAAAATAAATAATAAATAATGTTCTGGGCCCTGGCCAGGTAACTCAGTTGGTTGGAACATTGTCCCGATATACCAAAGTTGCAGGTTTGACCCCCAAGTCAGGGCACATGCAAGAAGCGAACAACAGAAATTGATGTTTTAGGTTCTTTCTCTGTGTCTCTCTCTCACAAATCAATTTTAAAACTAAAGTTTTAGGGGGGGGGATAATTGTATAGAAATAGTAAATAGAGTTCCTATATATTCCTCACCCAGTTTCCCTCATTGTTAACATCTTACATTACTATAATACAAAAAAGAGTGAGAGAGAGAGAGAGAGAGAGGAGAAGGAGGAGAAGGAGAAGGAGGAGGAGGAGAAGAAGAAGAAGAAGGAGGAGGAGGAGGAGGAGGAGGAGGAGGAGGAGGAGGAGGAGGAACCAAAGCAGCAAGAAAAAAAATAAGAAAATAGGAAAAAAAAAAAAAAAACCTGGCTGGGTAACTCAGTTGGTTAGAGCATTGTTCCAATACACCAGTGTTACAGGTTCTATCCCCAGTCAGGACACATACAAGAAACAACCAATGAATGCATTAATACAGTGGTTCTCAACCTGTGCTCCTAGCGGGAACTGAACCAGGGACTCTCTGGTCCACAGGCCGATGCTCCATCTGCTGAGCCAAACTGGCCAGGGTCGTGACCCTTTAATACAGTTCCTCATGTTGTATGTGGGTGTATCTGCATGGGGGTGGACCCTCCTGGAGACAGATAGAGGAATGGTGTCTATGTGTTTCCCGATGGTCTTAGGCAACCCCTGTGAAAGGGTAGTTCGACCCCCTAACGGGTCGTGACCCACAGGTTGAGAACCACTGCATTAATAAGTGGAACAACAGCCCTGGCTGGTTTTGCTCAGTGGTTAGAGCATTGGCCTACGGTCCAGAGAGACCTGGGTTCGGTTCCCGCTAAGGGCATGTACCTCGGTTGCAGTCTGTCCCCGGCCCTGGTTGGGTCATGCGGGTGGCAACCACTCGATGTGTCCCTTTCACGCCAATGTTTCTCTCGCTCTCTCTTCCTCTCACTCTATCTGAACAAAATATGGAAAAGTGTCCTCCTGGTTGGGTCGTGCGGGTGGCAACCACTCGATGTATCCCTTTCATGCCAATGTTTCCCTCTCTCTCCCTCTCACTCTATCTGAACAAAATATGGAAAAGTGTCCTCCGGTGAGGATAAAAAATAATAATGAAAAAATAATAATAATAAATAATAAAATAAGTGGAACAACAAATCTCTCTAAAAATCAATTTAAAAAACTGAAAAAGCAAAAAAGAAAAGAAAAAAATTGTATGATAGATTATGTGGTCTAAAGATCAAGCTCAGAATAGAATTACATAAATCTAGAGCTCACTGAAGCCTTCATCTCGAGGCAAAAGTACTTTGGCTTTTCAGTCAAACTTAAATAAGATCCCGAGCTCTGTCACTTTGAAGAGCTGTGTATCTTTGGACTTAGCCATGGTTCTCACATTTGTAAAATGTAGGTGGCAAGACCTCTCCAACTGTGATGGTTCCTGAAATCCTTCACTAGAATTCAGTGTTAGAAATGTAGGATTTTTAATAGCTAATATGGCTTTTGTATTTATTAAATATTACCATAAAGATAACACTCTATATAGACAAGCTGTTGTGCTGACATGTTCATAACCCCATAATTGATGATTGGTAAATTACTGTGCTGACTTGTTTATAGCTCCATAATTGATGACTGGGAAAGTCACTGTGTGCCCTCTAGCTGAACCTGTTTTGTAAAGAATTTAATCAACAGGATAGAGATCGAAATAACCTCAGTAAATTGGAATACTCCTTGAACCAAGAAATTGTTGGGAGCAGGTTACATGTCTAACAGAGTCCACAGAGCCTGGAGGTCTTGAGTCAGAGAATCGACCTCTCCCACAATCTCAAGGAATTAAGCTTGCACTGTGTTTGCGCAGCTCAGGGCTAAGTGTGACCCAATGTACTTTGAAATACCTGGGTGTGCCTGGGTGTTCTTGTTATCCACAAGGCAAACTAATTCTATACAGCATTGTTGTAGCCCTGGATATTATATCAAGAAGATCCTATTTTCTTATATCATTAAACTTTTGCTGTAAGGTATAAAATGCATGTAAAGCATATCGAGACTGATCTCCGAAGACTCTGTCACAGGGGTGTTCAGAATCAGATGTTGGCTGGCTAATAAATGGCTCTTACTTGGACTTCAATTCTCTAGTGGTCTTTTTTTTACTCTATTGCGCCACAACACTGTGATATTTTACATATGTTAAATTAGTGACAAAGACTCTCCTTGAACAAACTTTAGTCAGGCTACCCTGAACCCTCCCTTACATTAAGCTTTGTCCTTGGGTCTTCCGCCTGCCTAGACCAGTTGTAGCAAGAATTCTAAGTCAGTTTAGAGAGAATCCCCACCCTTGATATCTGATCACCCTGGATATCTGATCAAATTCCTTATCCCCTACCCTTGATGTATCTGATCACCCTGACAAGTTGGTTTAGGACTAATTCCACCTATCCTTGATGTCTCCTCTAGTAAGTTTCTATCTACCAATCAATCCCCCTGTAGTGAAGTAAAGACTTCCATCTACCCTCCTAGGTTTGATAACTGGGTCTATGAAATAAACTGACAACAGGCAGGTTAACAAGAGAAAAGGTATCTACATTTATTAATTTTTTAATATTACATGTCAGGGGCATCACAGAGGAAGAAAAAAATGGAATTCCCCAAAAAGCAGTGCGCTCATATCATCTTAATAGGGGAAGGGGAGGAGGGATGTATGCCACATAGGGAAGAGTAACAGATGATTGGCCCTTAAAATAGATGACAGATGCCCTGGCCCATTTTGCTCAGTGGTTAGAGCGTCGGCTCTCAGACTGGAGAGAACTGGGTTCAGTTCCCGCTTGGGGCATGTACCTCAGTTGCAGTTTGTCCCCGACCTCTGTTGGGGTCGTGTGGGTGGCAACCAGTGGATGTGTCTCTCTCACATCGATGTCTTTCTCTCTTTTCCTCCCTCTCTCTCCTGTTCCATCTGAAGATAAATGCCAAAAAAAAAAAATGTCCTTGGGTGAGGATAAAACATTTTAAAAAATTGATGAGAGTGTGTGACAAATTCTGGGTGTAGTGTGGACTTCTAATCTCTGTGATAAGAGTCAGTCTTCCTTGGTTGATGAAACTCCTGGAAAGGGAATTTATAACAGTTGAGTTCTTTTTTGGAGGATCTGTCTTTAAGATAAGGGGAGTTCATAGAAAACCTGTTTTCTAAATGCCTTCAGTTCAAAACTATTAACATTCCAAAGCAGCATATTATCCTGAACTCCTTCACTCCCATTCTGCTCCTTGATTAAAAATACCCTCCTGTCCTTCTGTATACAGAGTTGAACCCAATCTCTCTGCTGTTGCAAGTCTTGACACTTATAATAGCCTTGAGTAAAATTCCTTACTGTTTTAACAAGTGTCAGAATAATTTTTTAACATTAGTAATAATTAATATTAGCTAATTTCTATTTATTATCCCTGACTCATCAGAAAAATTTATATCCCTCCAAGTTTTAATAAAACTCCTTTAAAATCTTTTTGCTTTATTATGGATTAACACCCATGCTGAAAGGCATTATACTTCAATGTGGCTTTTATTCAAATGTTCAGCGCTTTTCTAATTTTATGACTAGTAGTTGATTCCTACTTCCCAGCTCCCACTCATCCCAGAAATGTAGATTAATTTGCTTTGGAAATGACTTAGTTGATTATCCTTTATTTGTAGAGCTATATTTCACAAATATCCTTTCAACAGAAAAGGAGAGTATGTTTATCTCTGTCTATGAAAATGCCATACCAAAGCACGTGTTACTTTTTCAGTGGCTGACACTATACCAGTCTCAACTGAGTAGTGCTGAGCAATGCCTGGCACATTATAAGAGTTCAACAAATACCTTCAATTAATATTATTAAGACCTGAACTTTAATATTTTTAAGGCTTTCTTTTTCTTTTCTTTTTTAATATGGAAAGGTTCACAAATTTGCGTGTCATCCTTGGGCAGGGGTAATGATAATATTCTCTGTATCATTCCAATTTTAGTATATGTGCTGCTGAAACAGCTTCCTTATTTTTCTTATCTTCATTGCAAAAACAATTTATGTGCCCTGCTTTTGTTTTACCTTCCTTTTCTCATTCTCAACTGATTTCTCTCCTTATCTCCCAAAATAAGAGTGACTTGCAATCTTCAGATAACAAAACAGAGAGAGATAATGACATTCTTTCTCCCTGTTAAGGCATCTTGCAAAAGTAATTCTGTACACTAGAATTTTACGGATGGGGCACTCTATACTGGTTATCCATTGGCAATGTAATGAGGTCTAAAAGAGGAAAAGAGAATATATACATATATATTATATATCATCCTCTACTCAGGAACACGCAGGCGTGGAGGAGAAAATTGAACTTATCTATGGGGATTTTGATCTGTGGCCCAGAGCAAGCAGAAACTTGGTGGAGAGTGGTTTAAGAGAAAGTGCGATGGGTGGAGGGTCTGAGGGTCTGCTCCGAGATTCTTTTGCGTGGATGTGGTGTGTTTGGGCCTTTGGGGCGAGTGTGGAGCTAAGTTTCAGTAGTTTAAAAGGCAAGTTAGAGGTTTTTCCGAGAAAGTTGGAAGGAGAAGCCTGCGTGTAATGGGCTTTTTAAAAGGAATTTAGGGACCATGTCACTCCTAGACCCTTACACACAGCTGAAAGAGAGGAGTACATTTTAACTTAAGGGGTTTTGGTGATTCTCTTAAAAGGAGGTTTTGTGCCCGCTCCTGCCCTGTGGGTGGAGATGGGGTATGCCCGCGGGTCAGTGAGCTTTTCTTGAGGAGCCGAATTGAGAGGGACATCTCCTGACTTGGAGGGGAAACCCACCCTTGAGGAAGAAATGAGAAGGGACGGGTACTCTTTTGATACTTTTGAAAGTTTTCACGAAGATAAAGGGGACAACCTGGAAAGGTGTAGGGAATGATAGTAGAGTTGGCTGTCTTTAAGGTGTGGGCTCATGGCCTCGCAAGTATTTGGTTATATATATCAAGCAAGTACTCATGAAATTTTAGGTCCCTTCCTATTTCATTTTTACAGTTTAGGACAGTGAAGCCCCCCAAACAAGTAGTGATAACCAAGTTCAAGTTCTACAAAGAAACAGGGTGTGTGTGTGGCTGTCATTTTCCTTTTCCTGATGCTCATTTAGTTTTGTGGCTAATGACCCATGTAACAAATCCACGAGGCTCACCAATGTATTTGGCATCTGTCAAGAACCTAGATATGGTAACATTTAGAGATAAACATTTTGGTGAGGTATAATCGTTTTGCTGCCTTCCCCTACAATTTTATATTATCTGGTGTGCCAAAAAATATTGTCCATCGTTTAAGTCTCAGTCTCATACATAGTTGGAGATAACCATGGGTTTTGGGCCTTGGCGTTGTTCAGGGCCTTGATGATTCTTTAACAGTTAAAAAGAGCACTTTGGACTGTAACTCATTGGAGGTCTGAAATCACTATAATTTTAGGATATTCCTACTTAACCTTTACCCAGTATTGGCACCAATTGGGTGAGGATAAGCATTCATCGCAATAAATATTCACCAAGAATTTAGGACGCAGCCATAAGCAAAGATTTGGTAGCGCTCTGAAACCCACCACGAGCTACGGAAACCCGATGAAGACCACCTGGTTCAGCAAACAAGACTTCGAAGAGGAGGGGCTTGGAATAGGCGGGTCCGAACAACCCAGCGCGAGAATACGCCCCAGCGCATGCGTACTTCTTAGTCGGTAACTTCCATTTGCTAGATGGGGGAGACAAGTGGAAATCAGCTTACAGTTTTTGAATTTCTATTTTTAACCAAAAATTAAATTGTGAACAGTATCATGAATAATTTGAGAGCCTTATACTCCGAGTTCAAAATTAAGAACATTTGGCATACATCGCTAACGTAAGAGGTTACTTCTTGCACCTTCCCCGTCCCCTGGGACATTGGTGGTTTAGTCCATTCCACAGACTTTCGAGTCCTTGCAGCGAGTCGGTGATCGAAGGATTGGGCCAATTGCGACTGAAACGTCTTTGGAAGAAGGAAGAGGGTGCAGGAGCATCCTTTCGAGTTCCGCCTCTCCTTTTTCGAGGCGGTGGTGGGGAAGGGGGACATACGAAATACTGCTCTCGAAAGCCAACGGATCACGTCTCTCCGTGCAAACTGCCCGGAGGGCGGCGGGAAAAGACCAAGACGGGAGAAGGGAGAAGGAAGGAGGCAGGAAGCCGCGCGGGAGGGCGCGCGCGCGCGCGCCCCTTTTACAGCAGTGTGGCGGGGTCTCACGCACGCCCGCCTCGGCGGCTGGGCGCGGTTTGCGACAGTGGGGGAAGCGGTGGAGGTGGCGGCGGCAGTGGCAACTTTGCGGCAAGCTCTGGCCGGGCTTGCTTGACGGCGGTGTGGCGGAGGCCCCGCCCTAGGCGGCAGGAACCTGGAGGGAGGCGGAGGAATATGTCCGAGAGGGAAGTGTCGACAGCCCCGGCGGGAACAGACATGCCTGCGGCCAAGAAGCAGAAGCTGAGCAGCGACGAAAACAGCAACCCAGACCTCTCTGGAGACGAGAATGTGAGTGGAACTCTGAGTGGTTCCGATGGGACTCGAGTGAAAGTTTTAAATTTTTTTTATACTGTGGGAGCGGGGGCGGGCGCCTGTGGGGGGAGGGAGAGATGTCACCCTCTACCCAGGAAAACGCGGGCGTGGAGGAGAAAATCGAACATGTCGCTGTGGGGATTTTGATGTGGGGCCGAGAGCAAGCAGAAACTTGGCGGAGAGTGGTTTAAGAGAGAGCGCGGGGGGCGGAGGGTCTCGGGGTCCTTTCGCGTGGATGTGGTGTGTTTGGGCCTTTGGGGCATTTGGGGCGAGTGCGGAGCTGAGATTCCGGTAGTTTAAAAGGCAAGGTAGAGGTTTTTCGAGAAAGTTGGAAGGAGAAGCCAGCGTGTTATGGACTCTTTTAAAGGAATGTAGGACCGTGTAACTCCTGGACCCTTACACAGCCGGGTGGGAGGAGTACATCTTAACTTAAGGGGTTTCGGCGATTCCCCTAAAAGGGGGTTTTGTGCCCGCTCCTGCCCTGTGGGTGGAGATGGGGTATGCCGGCCGGCCGGCCAGCTTTACTTGAGGAGGAGCCGAATTGAGAGGGTTGTCTCCTGACTTGGAGGGGAAACCCACCCTTGAGGAAGGAATGAGACGGGACGGTTACTCCTTTGAAAGTTTTAATAAGATAAAGGGGACAACCTGGAAGATTGTAGGGAACGGTCGTCGAGTTGGCTGTATTTAAGGTGTGGGCTCATGGCCTCGCACGTGTTTGGTTTTTGGAACTAGATTAAGGAAAAAAAACACCTGAAATGGATCTTGGTAATCATCTTGTTCCAACTGTGCGTAGGTGAGATGCCAGTAATAACCGAATTGACATTAATTTTCAGTTCCTGTTTTACTGTATCCAAGAAGGTCTGCAAAACGTCTTGGCAATTTATTTAAAGATATTACTCCAAAATGCGAACCCCTTTTCGTAATATATGGCAATAGCATCGGAATGTCTTTTTTTTTATCCTCACCAAGGACATTTTTGCATCCATCCTCAGATAGAGGAGGAGGAAACATCGAAGTGAGAAAGAGACATGTACTCTTTGCGGCCCGCAGGACCCCGACAGGGGCGGGGACAAACTGCAACCGAGGTACCGTGCCCTTAGCAGGAACCCAACCCAGGACTCTGGTCCACAGGCCGAGGCTCTAACCGCTGAGCCAAACCGGCCAGGGCCAGAATATCTTTTTTAAATCTGTGAAGTGTTACAGGAGGGCAGTGTAAGTTCTTCATTTTTTCATTTGGCTAGTTTTAGGAATAAATATAACATTTTACAGATCCATTTCTTAAATTCTACATCACTGATTGAAGCATGTATGTGGATGGCATGGCGTCATGCCCAAAATTTTCACTGAAGAGATGGGAAAAGAACTCTTTTTTGCAGATAGAAGATTTTCAGGGGATTGTCAGTGGGGTTTGGACTTGAAGTATCTGGAAAGCTTAAGTTTGGAATGCTGCTTTAAATCTTTTGTTTGTTTGGAATGCTGTTTTAAATCTTTTGTTTGTCTTCTCAGTCTTGTTACATATATACTGAATAAATAAGACTTCTGACTTTTCCATTCCAGTCCTTGGAGCCTGTTTTATTTCTGCCTTCTCTTAAATTTCTTTAGGCAGAATAGGTTAGTAATAGGAGCACAGGCATTATCCAAATGTTAGATTAAATTTTTCACTCTACTGCTTACTGGTTGCATGACCTGTTTGCTTCAGTTTCTTATCTTATAAATGGAGATAATAATGGCATTTACCTCTAGGGCCATTTGTAAGGATTAAGTGAAGTAGTATAGGTAAAGTGCTTAAAACAACACCTGAGTAAGTACTATTCAGGTGTTATTTCATTACTATTACTTATTTTGTGATCACATAGTATAAACTTGTGTTTCTGATCATTCCACATACTAAATAATCAGGCAGAAATGTAATGAAAATAACTATAATTTATTTAGACTGAGAAAGATTTCAGGTGACCAAATAAATTGAAAGTTTACTTTCTTTTTTCGCAGACTCTTGTTATATACTTGGTGCATTATAAAGCTATTCACAACCAGATGACTGGATTAAGCCTTTGTTTTGGTTCCTCCATCTGGATGGGGACTTGAACCTTTATTGTTGTCTTGGGCACCTTATTGAATCCTGTGAAGCCTTCTCAGAATAACATTTTTCAAATGTGCAAAATGCAGTGAAAAGGTTACAAACAAAATCTTTGATAAAATTATAAAATGTTATAAAATATTTTTGTGATTTGTTTTAATAAAGTACTGTAGATTAAGAAATATTTGTAATCAAATCAAACCATGAACATTTTTCTGTCACAGACACTAATAGCATTATATTCTACCACACCTGTTTTTGCAGGAATTTCTCACTTTTATTTTTTTTAATTGAATTTATTGGGGTGACATTGGTTAATAAAACCATACCAATTTCAAGTGTACAATTCAAAACATCTGCACACTGCATTATGCACCTATCATCCAAAGCAAAGTTGCTTTCCATCCCCCTTTTAGCCTCCCTATACCCACTTGCCCCTAATCCCACTTGCCCCTTTCCAAGCTCTGACTCTCACCACACTTATCTGTGTCTATGTATTATATTTTCTTAAGGGCTTCTTTTTTAAATTGAATATTAGGGAGAGAGAAAGAGAAACATCAATTTGTTATTCCACTTATTTATGCTTCATTGGTTGCTTCTTGTATATACCCTTATAGATCAAATCTGCAATCTTGGTTTATGGGGATGACCCTACCTGTATTGTATTTTTGCCGAAATATTAAGTAACCACAAATCCAAATGTGTATTAAGTGTTTCAGGGCATTAAGTGTTTCTTTTTTTTTTTTTTAGTTCACAGGCCCTCTGAATTTATCCAAGGACCCCAGATTTAGGACATCGGTTAAGGGGAAACAGTAAGGGAAGGGTATAGAGACCCCTGTATAAAAATGAGTTTAGAAAAAGCTAACAAGGTCAGTGATTTTACTCTTGAGGAAGCTGAATAATGACAAGAAGGCCAAAAGCAAGTGGAGAAAGAAGGGTGTTTTTTGGGTTAGGGGGTACGTGCTCCTAGCAGGAACCAAACCCCGGACTCTGGTCCGCAGGCTGAAGCTCCAACCACTGAGCCAAACTGGCCAGGGCTACCTTTCTGTTTTTAAGTGAACTTTTAGTATACTTTTTGTCACTCTAGTTAATTTTAACCTTTATAACATAAAGCCAGTTTTAGGAAGCAATAATTTAGAAATAGCCCCTAAGGCAATGAGTGGTTCCTACACTGTGTTCATAGATGTTAATAGGCACTCCATGAAAAAAGGTTTCCTCTGGAATTTATTTAGTTTAACTACTGCCCTAAAGTGATAGGTTTAAATAAATCTCTGTAACTAAGAACACATTGTAATATGTAATTAAAGGAGGTAGCAAAATCCCCTTCTGAGATTAGAGGCCCATTTTAATGTATCTTGTGGATTGGAGATTAGGTATAAATTAGGTTTTCTGCTGCCAGTTCTACATTTGGAAGGGATTTACTTTATAGAGTTTCTGGATTTCTAGCATACAGGGTGGAGCAAAAGTGGATGTACTGTTGTTTGTATGGAAAATAATACAGTCGCTAGTAAGTAATAATACAAGAATAAACTGCATAGTCACAACTGTACACCTACTCTCGCTCCACCCTGTATTTATGAGTATTGTTATTTTAGAGCTATGAGTCAAATTTTAGTTGTACAGAATATGTAGGACTTTTAAAAACGTTGAATGCTTTGTGTTATAAATAAGCATAATTTGAATGATAATAGGATTTAGGCAACTACATCTAAAGTCGGAAGCACTAACTTTCTTCCTCAAATGCCCCCCCCCCCAATGCTTCAATCTGACCAGCACGCAAACAAAATATTACAAATTATATTAGAATAGATTCTAAATTATAAGACATGCAGTTAAGTCAGATTTAGGAGTCACAGCTTTGGGTTTGAATCCCAGAAACTACTATGCAAAAGACTATTTGAGGCGCTCTCTCTTTTTAAAATTTTCTACTTAGGCTCTCTTACACTTTGTATCTAATAGTATCTTCTGTGGAGATCTATAAAGGATCAGTGTGTTATTAAAGGTATTATTACTGCTTTTCTGATTAACATTTTTTTTGGTTTGTATTTTTGCCGAAATATTAAGTAACCACAAATCCAAATGTGTAGCTGGTTTGATTTTTATCCTTTGAAGATAGGAACAAAATTTTCCATTGCTTGCAGAATTTATTAGTTATTTCTTTTGGGTGATTCAGTAGCTGCCCAGTAAAAAGTCATTTGCTGCTGAAGTACAATATTGCTGTTTTATGTAATTTTTTCTAACTTACTGCTTACAGGATGATGCTGTCAGTATAGAAAGTGGTACAAACACTGAACGCCCTGATACACCTACAAATACACCAAATGCGCCTGGAAGGAAAAGCTGGGGAAAGGGAAAATGGAAGTCAAAGAAATGCAAATATTCATTCAAATGTGTAAATAGTCTCAAGGTATGTGCAGAAAGACAAATGCTGAATGCTAGACTGCAGAATTATTTCTCAGTGGTAAATATTTTATGCTCAATATACTCTGTCAAATTAAAAATGTTGAAAATGTTTTTAAATTACAGTACTTTGAAATTTTGTTTTTGTGGTGCATACTACATAGTTATTATAATTCATTTCACATTTATTTAGCTTTTCTGTTTTGTATTAAATGTGTAATACCTAGTACTGCAGGTTGGAATTTCTTTCCCCCTTTTTTTTGATCCTCACCTGAGGATTTTTTTTTTTCTATTTATCTTCAGATAGAGTGGGAGGAAGAGAGAGGGAGAGAAAGAGAGAGAGAGAAACATCGACGTGAGAGGGACACATCGACTGGTGGCCTCCCACGCAACCCTGACCAGGGCCGGGGACGAACTGCAACCAAGGTAGGTGCCTTTTATCAGAATTGAACCCATGACTTACTGGTCCGTGGGCCATCGCTCTACCGCTGACCAAACCAGCCAGGGCTAGGCTGGATTTTCTTTATTGTTTGTAGTTAAATAAAAGGTTTTGGAAAATGTGTTTGGATAAAACTTTAAAGTACAAGCCACTGCCAAAATACCTATTACTAAAAAGAATTAAATGTGACTCATTAACTTTGAGCCAGCATAAATGGAAATAGATATCGTAGTTTCTACAGTTTAAAACAATTTAACTCCTTTGTTTTATTTGTAATGTTTTTCAAAGATAAAGATATAAATTAAAATTTTTTTGACTGTTCAGTATATGTAGAAAACAAGTGGTTGGGGTTATTGAAATTACTGCTTTCTGAATAGTGCCTTTTTTATTTTTGGTACACGTCCCTAGTGGGAACCGAACCCAAGGACACTGGTCCACAGGCCGATGCTCCAACCGCTAAGCCAAACCGGCCAGGGCTCAATAATGCTTTTATTTATAAAAGGGATTAATGGTATTTATTTACATGTATTCAGTTTTGTTTTAAATTGGGGGATACTCTTATGCTAAGCAGAAATATGCATTACATTATCTTATGTAAGTTAGAATCTTTTCTAAATATCTAAATATTCTTTCAGTAAAGCCTTCAGAAAGCGTAAATGACTATGGCTATGTGGAAATTATATTTCAGTGTAGCACAATTTATTGCTCAGTGTGTGTCAAATTACACTGTGTTAAGGAGGGAGATTAATCTCAGCATATATTTTTTTAAAAGGTAAAGTGTCCATTATAGTTTCATGTTACTATTAGTTCTATCAACCTGTTTTGTTTTTGTTTTTATTTATTTTTTAAATCCTCACCCGAGGATATTTTTCCATAGTTTTTTTAGATAAAGTGCGAGGGAGAGAGAGAGAGATAATGTGAGAGAGACAAATGGATTGGTTGCCTCCAGAACGGCTCTTTGTTGGTGATATAACCTGCAGCTGAATTACATACCCTTGACTGGGAATCGAACCCAAGACTCTTTGGTTTGCAGGCTGATGCTGTAACAGCAGAGCCAAACCGGTCTGGGCTCAAACTGTTTTTAGATAGTGTGTCTGGAAAGTTGTTTTAACTGTCAGTGAAATATTTTGATTAAATATTTCAAAGCTTAAAGCTGTAGTTTTTTAAAGGATAAGAAATGAAAGTTGTTAGACTTTAAACATGCCTTAAAGTGACTATGAAAGTTACTGTTAAATGCCAAGAGATTGCCAGTAAAATCCTGAGACTGAAAAATAACTCTTTGAACAAAAGTGAACACTTTTTTTTTTTTTACACACCTCTTTATAGCCAGCCTCCTGTTAACTGAAGTTATAGTCCATGGCCTCCCTTGGCCCCCACTATTCAATTACCATACTTGTTTATTATAAAACTTGGGATGGTTTTTTATTAGGACCCAAATTCAAGGTTATTTAAAATTGTTTATATCGCAGTAATAGAAAGCAATGATTTTAGTGGAGTCTGATAATGTTCCATTTTACAAGGGAAAAATTAAGCCTAATAAAGTTCAGTGAGTGCTAGGGAAGCTGTAGCAACTCTTAGGTCATTTGTTAGTTGCCAATTTCAGAAAAATAAATTGTATCTTTGTGTCCTGAGAAATGCTCTGCCATAATTATTCAGTTTGTTTTGATTCAGAAAAATATAGTTGGGTATAAGAAAATAGAAGGAAGGTATCAAAGTATTGTCTTAGATAAATGCTTGTTACTAACTTCTGATTTAAGTCTTTGATTGTTAAAAAACTTTATCGTATACCAATATTTTTCAGTGTGAAAACTGTACAAATAGATGTTTTTAGAGTCAAAAGTCAGTTTATATGTGATATTATGAAATAGTAGCTTCCATTTTGGAAAAAGGTTATAAAGAGAATGGTCAGTTTACTACCAGTTTGGTTTCTTTAAAAAAATACTGATTTTTCTTATTTCATGATTATTTTGTAGGAAGATCATAGTCAACCATTGTTTGGAGTTCAGTTTAACTGGCACAGCAAAGAAGGAGATCCGCTAGTGTTTGCAACTGTAGGAAGCAACAGAGTGAGTGTTAAGGGATCTGTTTGGTATTTGGTTTATTAGATTCTGGTGTTAATATAATTTTGTACTATTTCTTTTATGTAAAAATGAAGCATTCCACAAGTTGTCTGATTAAACCTAATATTCATGATTGAATATACCCCTTTACCTCACATATTACCCTAATTGTTCACAAAACAGGTTTCTGTTTCTATTTTGTCTTAATAATTTGTTTTGAGTGGTTGAAAGAATTGATGATGTTCTTTTGGAAGTGATTTTTAACAGTTTATCATTCTGATTCAGTGATTTCTTAAAAATAAATGTAATTAGTGCCTTTCTATAAACGCAAAGCATAAATCCAGTTGATATATATAATAGTTACTGAAAGTATTTTAATTATTTTCAGTAAACATTTGTTTGATGTGTTATTATTTAAGGAAGCCAAGAGTATCTTGAATTTATAGAAGTACATGGTAAAAACCATGCTGGGCACGTTTTTGATGTAAAGCATTATTTATCTTTTTAGCTGAACCATGGGCTGAACATGTGGATTGTAAAGATGTATTCATTTATTACATTTACTTCTAAATAAGTGAAGAACAGGAAGATTCCCTAGTACTTTCTAGAGAGTCTCCAGAGTTTTCTATTAAATTGAAATCTCTTAAGGGAACATTGTTCTCCTAAGTCTTTATTAGGTAACAACATTCAGGGTACTCATTAATACTGTAGTAGGAGTTTGGAAGAATAATAAAGAAAAAGACTGGCATATTTAGAACAGAAAGATGGAGGAAATAAACTAGTTGAATATGGGTTGACAACAAATACAAGTCACTCTAACTTCAGCTCAAGGTGGGAAGTGAGGTGAATCTCAGAAAAGTTGCATAAGTTATTTTACTTAAGTGAAATAAAAACTATGCTTCTTTAGTAATTGTGCTAAACTTCTTAAAAGAAATAAAAGAATATGCTTTTTAATGCACATTGTTTCCTATTGTCTGTGGTGCATTTTTTTTGTTTTGTTTTATGGTGCATTTGTAAGCATAATTTCTGATTGTCTAATGGCCACTGTAATGAGACAATATCCTCAGACCAAAAGTGGAAGCAGAATTGTCAGAATATAATAATTTATTATAGGGTAATTTAGTTATGGGAAGTAAGGGCCTGAGTTGACAGACTGCCCAATAGTTTTGCACAAATTCTCCGCTAAAGACTCCTGTTTCTGTGCTTTTTTAATGATAAAACTCAGGTACTGTTGATTGGCAAGACAAAGGGACAAAGAATGCAGTAGTGCCAGGGCCCATACTTCCTGGTGGTCAGTATGTACTATCACCAGTTTGATATTCATACTTGCCATTAGTAACAAAAATATTATGGTTACATTTTAGGGAACACAATCACTAATTAGAAGGCTTTCATATGCTTACTAAGGACAATGAGGTTGGTCAAAGGTCATAGCATGAAAGGATATAAAAGGATACATATGTATCTATATACTTATATTTGTTTTCTGGGTTTTTTCTTTTTTTAGTTTATTAGGGTGACATTGGTTCACAAAATGTTTTGTTTCTTAGTGTTGGTATTCTGTTCTCAATAAAAATTAACCTGATAACAAAGGAGTTACTATTAACAATATTTAATGTATTCTGGAAATTATGTAATATCTTAGACTTTTAATGGTTTTCTTAAAGGAGCTATTTTAAAGCAAATTTCTATGATATTTTAAAGGTACAGTTGTAACTAAAATATGCTTGAAAGCTAAAGAATGTTTCTGTATTTGAGATAAAATTTACTGTATTTTGTTTTCATTAGGTTACTTTATATGAATGTCACTCCCAAGGAGAAATCCGGCTATTGCAATCCTATGTAGATGCTGATGTATCCTTTCCTGAGTTTTTAATATCTTTAGCTAAAGAAATTGACTTTCATAAGTACACTAAAACTTTTCTAAATTCATTAGTTTCCTACAGTTATATTGTTCTTTCTTAACCTTAACCAGTGTTGTTCCTTCACTACCACCCAAGAGATTTCTGGTATCTAGTTACCTAGTTTTCCTGATCCCTAGAAATCCATTGTAGGCATGTGACTGGAAATGTTTATTGGAAATCCAGTAATAGAAAATGATCAGAGTAGCTAAAACCTTTTTTTTTTTTAAACCTTGCCTAGAATTTTGTCGTTTTAAAGTATTGATGAATTTGGGATGATCTGAAGCTAGGACTGGCAGTCGTCATACTAAGTATTTGGTCAACAAAGCCCAAAGGTAAAAAAGCACATGCCCAACTTTGTTTAGGAGATAAAATATTGCAAAACATGGGTTCATAAAGATAAAGATTAAAAAAGCCAAAAGCTCGGTGATGAGATGTTCTTTCCGATCCAGTTTGAAAAGCTTAGCAAACAAAAAAAGATAAGGATATTTAGTCTTTCCTAGATGATATGAAAAGAATTGACCTCTAACCATATTGGAAAGGTCTCACACATGAAAAAGTGGAAAACTGAATAGGGTTAATCATCTTTAACTAGAGGCACATAGTTAGAAGTATTGGGATAAAGCAAGGATCTGCAAAGTACAGCCCAGGGACTGGCCCATCTGTTTGATTTTTCTTTTTTATTGATAATAGTGAACCACCCACTTGTTTTTGTAAATAGTTTTATTTGGACACAACCATGCCCATCCTTTACATGTTATCTGGCTGCTTTTAAAACATAGAGTTGAGTTATGCAAATAGCTAAAGAGTAATTGAAATTGAGTGAAGGACTGGTTTTGTTTGATCATTTGGTATAGATTCTAGACCTAAAAATCTGCATTGTTTAAATCTGCTAGTATAAAGAATAATAAGAACTTCTATGTCAAAAATTTTAGTAGTTCTTTGGAGGTTTCCATGTAATGTATTATGATAGTTGATGTATTTACTTCTCAAAAACAAATTACATTTCTTAACTAGCGTTTCATAGGCTGATGAAAACTTTTACACTTGTGCATGGACATATGATAGCAATACAAGCCATCCTCTGCTGGCTGTGGCTGGATCTAGAGGCATAATTCGGATAATTAATCCCATAACAATGCAGTGCATAAAGGTGGGTTTTCTGGTTAAACTGTGGGTCTGTTTTCTTTTGAGTGCACACCTGTGAAAATTTGTCATGTTGAATTTAAAGGAAGTAATGGCTACAATTTATAATTTGATTTGTAATTTGCTTATTTTATCCTTTAGACGGGTCTTTTGAGGCCTTTGAGGTGATGCAAATTAAGGAATAAGTGGGAAATTTTTATTATTTACAATATTTTCTTCCACCTTTCTTTATTTTGAGAGAGACTGAATGAACAATAACAGAAAAGTGAGTCAGTTTTCAAAGACACCCTAACTAGGGTTGAAGCCTTGGAAGTTGGGTAACTGTTTTACAAAATCACTTTAGTTATAAATTTTTAACCCTGAGGCAACAGTAGAATCACCTGAGAATCTTTTTACTCTTTGCCTTGCCTCTGCTGATCCTGTCAAATCAGAGTATCTGTAGGTGGGACTTGAGAATCTTTTATTTCCTTAAAGTTTGTTGGGTGATTTTATTATTTTTATTTTGTTTTGTTAATCCTCACTGAGGATATTTTTTTCATTGGTTTTCAGAGAGTGGAAGGTGGGGGGGGAGAAAAACATCGATGTGGAAAAGACACATCCATTGGTTGCCCCCACACGTGCCCTCACCAGGGCAGAGATCAAACCTATAACCTAGGTATGAGCCCTTGACTGGGAATCAAACCCTTGACCCTTAAGTTCCTGGGCCAACGCTCTAACCATTGAGCAACATTAACCAGTGCTTATTTTATTTTTTTTCTTTGTTGGGTAATTTTAATATGTAGCCAATGTTGAGAACCACTACTTTAAGTGAAACTATTTTTCCATTCTCTTAAGATTAATGAAAAATAATTTTTATTTTTCTTAGCAAACATTTACTCGCAGATTAAATATTTGACGATAAATTTATTTTTATATGAAAGTTGATATATTTTCAATTTATTGTAGCACTATGTTGGGCATGGAAATGCTATCAATGAGCTGAAATTCCACCCAAGAGATCCAAATCTTCTCCTGTCAGTCAGTAAAGGTAAGAGAAGGAAATGCTGATTATATTATTATTTTCATCCTCAGTTGAGGATCTGTTCCTTCCATTGATTTCAGAGAGGATGGGAGAGAGAAACATTGATTGGCTGCCTCCTATACGCTCCCCAACCAGGGATAAACTCACAACCTGGATATGTTCTCTGACTGGGAATCGAACCTGTGATCCTTGGGTGCACAGGATGATGCTCCAGCCAACTAAGCCATACCAACCAGGGTGGAAATTATTTTTTTAAAAGAGATAAACATGGTACTGAGGATTACTTATGTTACTCTTATTTATCATATTGCATTATGATAGTTCTAAAACTTTATCCTCAACTAAATTTTTTTTTCAACTGAATTATTATATTAAGCTTTATTTATTTTTTTTAACATATATATATATTTTTGTGGTATGTGCCCCTAGGGGGAACCGAACCCAAGACTCTCTGTTCCGCAGGCTGATGCTCAACCACTGAGCCATACTGGCCAGGGCAAGCTTTATTTTAAAAAAAAAAAATTTTTTTTTTTTTTTTTATTTTAGAAAGAGAAGAAGGGAGAGAGAGAGAGAAACATCTATGAGAGACAACATCGATTGGCCACCTCATGCATGCCCCCCACTGGGGATTTGGTTCACAACCTGGGCGTGTGCCCTGACTGGGAATCCAACCAGTGACTTCTTGGTGCATGGGTCAGTGCTCAACTACGGAGCCACATCAGCTGGGCAAGCTTGATTAATTTTAAGCCGAAGATCATCAGTTATAGTTTTAAGAGTTTTAAAGATAGTTTTGTGACAGTTACTCTGTCCGTTCATGTAATAAGAAGTAAGACATCTGAAAATTCATGTTGCCTTTATATATAAAAGCTTTTGTTTTATAAATGATTCCCTATGGAATTCGTTAAAATTCACAGTTCTCCAGCATAAGCTCTTTGATATATTTTCCACACTTTTAGCATTGCTCTCTATGCCTATAACAGCATTGTAAGTTTATTCTGGTTCAGACAGTCCTCTTTAATTTCTGAGCTCTCTGAAATGATTTGGGTTGCTCATATTGCTGCATTCTGTTCTTGATTGTCCTTTCTTTTTCACTTCTATATTACTCTAGTCAGGTTCATTTTCTTAAAGTCTTGTCAAATCTATAATCCCCACCCCCCCTAGTCTGCTCATATTAAAAGATATCCTCAAATTAAAACTCTTATGAAAAGCTTTATTTTTGTAAATTGACACCTAAGAAGTGATAACTTTTTCCTGACAACAGTAGTTGGGCTCAGGTATCACTTTACAGGTGAGAGAAGCTATAATGCCTGACTTGTTCTAAATAGTACAATTTTTTAACCTTGCCCTTCCCCCATTGTGTCAGTAAGCACACAATACCTTCGAGAAAGTGAAAAGACAGCCTACAGAATAGGAGAAAGTATTTCTAAATCATATCTAATTAAGGGACTTGTATCAGGAGCTCTTATAGTTCAACAATAATAAGACATACAAATTAAAAAATGGGTGGAGGTTTTGAATGGCAACTTTACAAAGAACATACACAAATGTATGGTGAGCACATAAAAAGATACTCAGTATCATTAATTATTAGGGCAATACTAATAACACAATGAGATACCACTTCACACCTGCTGGGATGTGCACATATAACCAAAAAGACAATAACATATTTTGACTAAGTTGTGGAGATTCCCCTCATCCCCCATATAGCTGGTGGGAATGTAAAATGTAGCCACATCAAAAAACAGTCTGGCAAATCCTGAAATAGTGAAACATTACACCATTCGTGTGTGTGTGTGTGTGTGTGTGTATTCAAGATAAATGAAATCAAATTTTATGTCAATGTTATGTATATTACAACGTATTAGTGTAATCATTAGTAATAAGTACATTGTAATTGGTGTAATATGTTAATGTTCATGAGCAGTGTGTACATTGTTATAGTTCAGACTTTACATGGCATTTATATTTATTATTGCTGTACATTATTTTGTTACTAATATTTAGTGGAAAAGGAGATTGCTCAAGTTAAACTTAAAATTTTTATGTTTTTCACCGTCAATATGCTTATTTAGATTGCAAGAAATAGAATACCAACTATCATGTTAGAGGTTTTCAGTAGAGTTTTGTTTTGTTTTGTTTTTCCCTTGAATTTATTGGGATGACACTGGTTAAAATTACACAGGTTTCAGGTGCACAGTTCCATAATACATTTTCTGTGCACTGTATTGTTTGTTCATCTTCCCATACAGTTGTAATTTTTATTTTATTTTTAAATTCTTGCCTGAGGATGCTTCTCCATTTATTTATTTATTTATTTATTTATTTAGAGTGGGAGGGAGGGTAGGGGAGAGAGAGAGAAACATTGATTGGTTGTCTCTTGCATGACCCCGACCTCTGACCCAGGCCAGGGATGAACCTACAAGTGAGGTTCGTGCTCTTGACCTGGAAATGAACTCTTGACTCTTGGTCTGCTGGCCAACACTTTAACCACTGAGCCAAATCAGCCAGGGTTACAGTTGTCATTTTTAAAAGGTGTGTAATGCTATAAGATTATGTCATGATATATGTAGGTTTCAATCCTATTAATGAATTTATTGTAGAAATTTTATAAATCTACTTAGTCCTCTTTAATGTGTAAATGGATATGTGGTGGAGGGCAAAACTAATATCTTGTTCTGTGGCATAATGTAAAACTTATTCTGTCAAATCCTATCTCAAAACATTTCCATCAAATTAGGATGTTATTTAAAGGAAATTAGGTAAATCAATTAAGAAAATTTTTTTTTAATCCTCATCTGAGGACATTTTTCCATTTTTTGTTCAGACAGAGTGGGGGAGAGAGAGAGAGAGAGAAAAAAACATCGACGTGAAAGGGACACATTGAGTGGCTGCCACCCACACGACCAGCCACGGCTTGGGACAAACTGCAACCGAGGTACGCGTCCTTAGCGGGAACCGAACCCAGGTCTCTCTGGACCGCAGGCCTAAGCTCCAACTGCTGAACCAAACTGGCCAGGGCTAAAAATATTTTTAAGACCATAAATATTTCTCTTCTTGAAAGTTTGTGCTGATACCTAGCTAAATCTAGATGTGATGTATTTTAAGTGAAATGGGTTCCATTCTTAGTCTTTACTCTGCATGAGTTAAGTCTAAATTTTTATAATTTTTACTTCTTTAAAGAGGTTTTGAATGTCCACAGTAAATGAATGATAAAAATTCATCTTAATTTTTTTATGTTTATACTAGATCATGCTTTACGATTATGGAATATCCAAACGGACACTCTGGTGGCAATATTTGGAGGTGTTGAAGGGCACAGAGATGAAGTTCTAAGTGCTGTAAGTTGAAAGCTGCAGGGCAGTGACTTTCAGGTGCACATAGTTGTGAACAATGCTTGTGGAACTGGCAGGCAGTTGTTTATTTACTTGTGACATGCAGGGTTTTTATCTTATAGGTCCTGTAGGGTGAAGGAATAAAGCAGATATGGCTCTTTGTGTTTAATCTGTATTCATGCACTGTTTTACCAATGTCTGGTTCTCATTTATTTATTTATTTTATCCTCACCCGAGGACATTTTCCCCCCATTTTTTGTTCAGATAGAGTGGGAGGGAAGGAGGGAGAGAGAGAAAGAGAGAGAGAGAAGCAGTGACGTGAAAGGGACACATTGAGTGGCTGCCACCCACCTGACTACCAGGGCTGGGGACAAACTGCAACCGAGGTATGCGCCTCTAGCGGGAACCGAACCCGGGTCTCTCTGGACCGAAGGCCGATGCTCTAACTGCTGAGCCAAACTAGCCAGAGCTCTGGTTCTCATTTTAAAAAAATACTATGAACTGGTTTTTTTCCCTATATTGATAGAAAATCGCCAAGTTATCTTCATTTTGCTTCTTTTTCAGTTATTAAAGGAAAAGGTTGAACTAGTTAGCAGTTGCTCAGTGCAGGGGCACACACCTGTAGTCCCAGCTACTTGGGAGGCTGAGGCAGGAGTTCTGGGCTGTAGTGGACTATGCCAGTTGGTTGTTCGCACTAAGGTTGGCATCAATATGGTGACCTCCAGAGAGCTGGGTTGCCTGAGGAGGGATGATCCGGCCCAGATTGGAAATGGAGCAAGTCAAAACTCCTGTGCTGATCAGTAATGGGGTTGCACTTGTAAATAGCCACTGCACACCAGCCTGGGCAACATATAGTGAGACCGAGACTCTAAAACAAAACTAGTTAGCAATTAAGAAACTGCATGTTTTATTTGTAGTTATTCATTTGTAGGAAGTGCTTTATTGTGCTCGCACTGAGTTTTAGATGATTTTTCTCTTTGATGGCATGGTGTTATCTTCATATTACAATGTATTGATCTGTTATGATCTAAATATTTTTAGTCAGGTTTCAGATTTTTACATTATTTTAGCTTTACTTGTGTTTCATTTATAGCTTACTTATTTTGTAGTTTTACAACTCTCCAGTCCTTTTTCATTAAACTATGAAAAGGGGCACCATATTTTGAAGCATGTAGCATTTTAATTGGAGATCCTTGGTATTTCTTTAGTTGTAGTTTTGTATGCTTTTGTGAGAATCATGCCTACCTTAAGATACCCTGCCAACTTGGATTTTCAAGAAGTTACAGTAGCATTCTCCATTTGGCTTTATGTGTGAAAAGGCCAAGATTGCCATTCTTTTTTGTTGGTGTTGTTGGTTTGTTTGTTAATCCTCACCCAAGGATATTTTCCATTGATTTTTAGATAGAGTGGAAGAGAGGGAGGGAGACACATTGATCGATTGCCTCCCCGACCAGGGTCAGGAATTAAACCTCAACCATGGTATGTGCTCTTGACCAGGAATCGAACCAGTGACCCTTTGGTCCTTGAGCTGATGCTCTAACCACTTCGCAAACTGGCCAGGACCTAAGACTACCATTCTTTTTTTCTTTCTTTTTTTTTTTTATTTATTTTTTTTTTAATTCTTACCCGAGGACATTTTTCAGTATTTTGTTCAGATAGCGTGGGAAGGGGGGAGAGAGAAACATCAACGTGAAAGGGACACATCGAGTGGTTGCCACCTGCATGACCCAACGAGGGCTGAGGACAAACTGCAACCAAGGTAACGTGCCCTTAGTGGGAACCGAACCCAGGTCTCTCTGGACTGCAGGCCGACGCTCTAACTACTGAGCCAAACCGGCCAGGGCAAGACTACTGTTCTTTATTAAGAATTCTAAATTAGAGCTCCTGGTTCAAAGGATGCCCTGTTGCTGTTGACAAGTGAGGTAATTAGGAAAAGGAGCAGCAACCAGACTTAACGAATTCAGTCAACAGCAAACCTAAAGCTCTTAGGCTCTTGTGAAACAGTGTTCACAATTAAATCAAAGGCTGGATTAACATATACTATCTAGGTTAGTAAGGAAAAGATCTTCCTTAAATGGAACTCTCCACTATTATTTCTTTTTCTGTCCTTTAAAAAAAATTTTTTTTTCTTTCTTGATATTAGGGAGAGGGAGAGCAAGATAGAAACATCAATGAGAAAAAACATTGGCCGCCTCCTGCATGCCCCCCCACTGGGTATCAGGCCTACAACCCAGGCACCTGCCCTGACCGGGAATTGAACCGGCGACCGCTTGATGCCATGGGTAGATGCTCAACCACTGAGCCACATCGGCCAGGCTGTTTCTTTTTCTTTAATGGAAAAGTTTGTTTGTTTGTTGAATTTATTGGAATGGTATTGGTTAATAAAATTATATAGGTTTCAGGTATACAATTCTACAATATATCATCTGTATATTGTGTATCCATCACCCCAAGTCAAGTCTCCTTTCATCACTAGCTACTGTTATTTCTTAAATGAGAATGTGTGACAGTCTGTGTATCTTCTCTATAATACTGTTAGAAGGATTGAGGTGTGAGATTTTCATTAATGCATGTACCATGTGCTAAATTAAATAGCATCTCTGCACAGTGTCTTATCCATGAAATAAGGTGGAATAAAGTTGTTACAATAGATCATCTGTTAGATGCCTATTAAAAATTAGTAAACAGCAAATGATAAACATACTGTTTCCTTTCCTAGACATTTTAAGAAATTCATTTAAAAAGTGAACTATAAGACCACTGTAACTGAAGTTTTTGACTTACATGTACAGATAGAAGTTCAGTTGTTTAGTAGCTTCACATACAGATGCCATTTTCATTGCTTGATTAGGGTTGGACAGGTTTCTGTGTCATACCTCAGCATTGTTTCAAAATCAAGCAAAAAGGAAATATTTTAAAGTTCATTGAAAGGTAAAATGAAATTGAGTGGTTTTTTTTTTTTTTTTGCCTTCCATGTCGTATAAACTCATCTACTGTGGTGGTGACAAATCACTTAAAACTAAATCTTGAGAGCAGTAAAAATTGATTTATTTTCTACATAGATGAAACTCAGAACGTTAGTGTTGTGATTTGAAATACAATTTTCACAATACTGTGTACATCAGGTGAAAATTGAATAGTATAGTCTGGAAAAATAATTTAAATATTTAACTTAAGCTTTTTTGTTTTATATACAGGATTATGATCTTTTGGGTGAAAAAATAATGTCCTGTGGTATGGATCACTCTCTTAAACTTTGGAGGATTAATTCAAAGAGAATGATTAATGCAATTAAGGAATCTTATGATTATAACCCAAATAAAACTAACAGGTAACATTTGTGGCATTTAAAACAAATATCTATCTCATGCTGTTAAATAGATGAGTTTTACTTTTTTCAAAATTGTTATATAAGTCCCCAACACTGAATTTAGAAGCCCCTTTTTTTAAAAAATCAATCATAAAATTCACTGATTTTCAATAGAAGCCATTTATTTTTAACCTAACATATTTGTGGTTCATTTTTCAAAATCCCCTTTAAATTGTGTTTTCTCTAATACATTTTTTTAGGTATGTATATGGTGAGCATTTAAAATTTTAAGCCATTTAAACTTATTGTGGAATATAGCAAAGGACCCTTCAGAATAATGTTAGCATTATTAGTCAACTGTAAATTTTAATTTAGTCCAGTTAATCTTGCTTTTTAAATGGGTTCTTAATTTTAATTCATGTTAATGTAATGCTTTCCTTTATTTACTACTTGTTTCATTAAATGGAGAAATTTCAAAAGTGGGGGGGCCTTGCTCCGTGGGACTTAGAGGGGGGAACTTTGCAATTTTCTTAATATATTTTTGGAATGCCTCAGTTTTTATTACTATTTTTTTAATCCTCACTCTTGAGGATATTTTTCATTGATTTTTCTTTTTTTAGATAGAGTGGGATAGAGGGAGAGAGAGACACATACACACATCGATTGGTTGCCTCCCACATGAGCCTGACTGGGGCTGAGGATTGAACCCTTAACTGAGGTATGTGCCCTTGACTGGAAATCAAACCCGAGACTCTTCAGTCTTCAGGATGACGCTGTAACCGCTGAGCTAAACAGGCCAGGGCTGAAATGCCTCAGTTCTTTATTCAGTAACTATTTTTTCAGAATCTTATTTAGACTATTATTATTCTTAACACTTTTCACGGTAACTATCATATGTCTGTGTATGTTAGCTTTGTTTGCACTTTTGTTTTTAGCAAAGATCTAGAACTTATTTTCTGGTTATCTAGCTAGAGTCTTAATAGATTATTAATTAAATTGTATCCATCAGTAAATATTTCAATGCATTAACGTTTATCAAACCTCTGTGGCCTCTAAGGATCAATACAACTTTTAGATTTATATTTTAAAACACCAAAAACTAGCACAGTACTAAATTTATGGTTTTTATATTTTCTGGAGCTCTGGAATACATAGAAGGTATACTTCACAGTTTATAGAAAATAACAGTGAGTTGTGCTGGTCTGCAAGAGGTTTAGCCTTAGATTATAATAGGTATTTTATTTAAAAGCTATTAACATAATTATAGCATAAAGAAATTCAGATTATTAATAACATTTTAATTTTTAAAAGATTTTAAATTGTATTTTAGAGGGGAAAGAAAAACACTGATGTGAGAGCAAAAGCATCGACCCACTGCAGCCTTCTGCACGCGCCCACTTGGGGATTAAGCCCGCAACCCGGGCATATGTCCTTATCAGGAATTGAACTGGCAACCTTTCTGCGCACAGGACCAGCTGAGCCACTCAGGCCAGGACTGATAAAGGATCCTAGAATTTGTATAAGGAATATTAAAAGTGATTCAGTCCAACATCCTCTTTACATATGTGGGAAAAGTGAAGAGAGAACTTGTGACTTGCCCAAGACATAACTAATTTATGGCATGGCAAACTTCTACAGTTGTTTCAGTACAAAAAGTGAATCACTCAACAGATTAGAAGTGTTAGGTATACTGTTAATTAACTGTCGGATTGGTAGCAACTTCTGGTTTATGGTCTTCACACAAACATTTTTTTAAGGGGAAAAAAAAATGGCACCGTATTTTATTTTCCTAGATACAAGAAAAGTCCTGACTAATAAATGTCAAATTCTTGTGAGATATCATTTTCAGAAATTGTTAGTAAATCAGGACTCTCTTGTTATTTTTAGCAACCTTTGGAATGATATGTCATTGTTCCTAGAAAAATGACTATTTTTTAAAATAAGATGTGCTGACTTTTATAGTCTTAATTTTAAAGGATTGAGTAGGTATTTTCTATGAAAACTTCAGCTTTATAATCAGATGTCTTTTTTTTATCATTGAGTAGGGTAGCCGGAATTGGTTAAACTTTGCCTATATGTGGTATATTAGGTAGGAAGCTGCAATTTTTATAAATTAAATTTCATAAGATTAAAAACAAAATAGAAATAAGCTGATAATTGAGTAAAATATGGAAACCAAAAAATGGAGTAATATGTAGCTCTCAATAAACAAACAAGAAGGTTTTATAAATCCAAAAATAAAAATTAGTATGATTCTACTATACTTTTTTCTCTTAACTTTTACATTTCCATTTCAGGCCATTTATTTCTCAGAAAATTCACTTTCCTGACTTTTCTACCAGAGACATACATAGGAATTATGTTGATTGTGTGCGATGGTTAGGTGATTTGATACTTTCCAAGGTATGGTAACTGCTGTTAAGCTGTACTTCCATTGTTTGTGTGAGTTGGATTTTTATTAGGGATCGCGTTTTTTTATGCAGTTTAGTAAATTGGATGGCAGATGGGAAATTGCTTTTTTTTTTTTTTTTTTCCTAAAGTCTTATGATATTTTGATAGGTTTGGAAGCTTGTTTTAGGCATAAGACATCCCAATTAATATAATTTATGCTCCAATAAAATGAAAAATGCTAATTTGTAAGATATTGTTGTGATAATCCAGTGTTATTGTAAAATAATGTCTAAAGCTAGTAGTAGGTGTTTTTGTTTTTTGTTTTTATGTTTGCGTTCATTTCAGTAAACTTTTATTTATACATAAAAACAGACAGCTGGAGTTGGCTCATGGGCTATAGTTTGCCAACTCCTTCTCTAGCATGTTAATGTATATATATTTATATATATTTTTGCTGATAATTTAGAGAAGTTGGTGATGTCATCTGAACATTTAGGATTGTCAAATTTGGAGAAATTGCTATCCAGTTTCTTGTGTGGATTTCAGGGCATTTTACATTTTCTTGGGCAGAGCATGATTTATTTTTTTCTTGACCTTGTAAATAGTTTTATTCTTTTTTTAAAAAACTTTTGATCTTGAAATTAGATTCACAGATAGTGCAGAGAGGCCCCATATTGCCTTTCACCCAATTTCCCCCAATGGTTACATAACTATAATATATCAAATCTAGGAAACTGACATTTTACAATGTGTGTGTGTCATTTTATCACATATGATTTTGTCATTTCAAGAATGGTACAGTATGGGGCCTTTTAAGATTTTTTTCACTCATTATAATGCCATCCAAGTTGTTGTGTGTATCAGTACTTCTCCCTTTTTATTGCTGAGTAGTATTCCATGGTATGGGATGTATGTACCACAGTTTATCTAGCCATTCATCTATTATAGGACATTTTGGTCCTTTCCAGATTGGGGCTATTACAAATAAAGCTGCTAATGAACAATCGTGTACAAGTTTTGTGGACTTAAGTTTTCATTTCTCTGGGATAAATGCCTAGGGCAATTGCTGGGTCATGGTTAAGTTTGTTTAGTTTTTTAAGAAACTGCCAAACTATTTTCCAGAGTGGCCGTGCCATTTTACATTCCCACCAGAAATGTAAGAAAGATCGAGTGTCTCGGAATCTTCGCCGGCATTTGGTATTGTCACTATTTTTTATTTTAGCTGTTCTGATAGGTGTGTAGTGATATCTCATCGTGGTCTTAATTTGCATTTCCCTGATGGCTAGTGATGTTGAACATCTTTCATGTGCTTATTTACCATCCATATATCCTTTTCGATGATGTCTCTTCATATCTTTTTGCTCATTTTCTAATTGGATTGGTTTTTGTTTTTATTTTTACTGTTGTTTTGAGAATTCTTAATATATTCTAAATATGAATCCTGTGTCAGATATGTAGTTTGCAGATATTTTCTTCCAGTCTGTAGCTTGTCTTTTCATCCTCTTAACAAGGTCTTTTCCAGAGACCTTTCTAATTTTTTTTTATGAAGTTCAATTTATTGATTTTTTTTGAAGTTAATATTTTATGGATCATGCTTTTAATGTGTTTAAAATGCTCTTTACCAAGCCATACATCCTAAAGGTTTTTTCCTGTGTTTTCTTCAAAAAGTCTTATACTGTTATGTTTTATATTAAATATTTGATCCATTTAAAGTTAATTTTTGTATGAGGTTTAGGTAGAAGTTTATTTTTTGCCTATAAATATTCAGTTGTTTTAACACCACTTATTGAAAGACTATTCTTTCTCTTTTTAATTTCTTTTGCATCTTTGTCAAAATTGTTTGGCCATACTTCTCTGAGGCTGTTTCTGGTTTTTCTTTTTTGTCTAGTACTCCACCAGTACTACATACAGTTTTGATTACTTCTATAATAAGTCTTGGGATGGGTAGAGTGATTTCTTTCATTTTATTATTCTTTTTCAAAGTTATTTGAGTTATTCTAGTTGCTTTGCCTTTCTATGTAAATTTTAGAATAATCTTGTCTATTTTTTAAAATCTTGCAGGAGTTATTTTGGGGGAGGGAGGATTTTGATCAGAATTGTGTTAAGCCTATACGCCATTTTGGTGGGGAATTAATATCTTTATTCTGCTTATCTTCTAATCTATGAACATGTATTCATTTATTTAGATCTTTGATTTTTATGATCAGCATTTTGTAGTTTTTAGTGAACAAGTTCTGTATCTGCTTTGTTAGATTTAGACGTAAGTATTTCTTTTTTTGAGTGATTATAAATGGAATTTCTAATTTCCATTTCTGTGTGTTCATTGGTAGTATATACAGTTGGTTTTTGCATATTAATCTTGAATCCTGTGACCTGTTAGTCTTATTAGTTCTAGGATTGTTTTTGTTAATTACTTAGTATTTTCTATACAGATCATCTTGTCATTTGCAAATAGGGTCAGTTTTATATTTTCCATTCTGATCTGGATACTTTTCTTTTTTCTCTTCTTGCCTTATTGCACTGGCAAGCTTCCAGTACTGTGTTGATTAACAGTAATAAGAGCAGATATCCTTGACTTATTTCTGATATAAGGGGAAAATATTTAGTCTCTCACAATTATGTATGTTTTTTTGTAGTTTTCTATCAAGTTGAGTACTGATCCCTTTCCCTAATTTTCTGACTTTTATCATGAATGGGTGTTGAATTTTGTTAAATACTTTTTCTGCATCAGTTGATATGATTATGTGGTTTCATTTTTAGTCTCTTAATGCAGTAATTGCATTGGTTAGTCATTGATTATAGCTTGTATCCCTGAAATGTTTATTTGGTCATGCTGAATAATTCTTTTATAAGTTGCTGAATTCTCTTTGCTGATAATTGTTTAAGATTTTTGTGCCCCACCCTGGCCGGTTTGGTTCAGCAGTTAGAGCATCGGACTGCGGACCAATGAGTCTCAGGTTTGATTCCGGTCAAGGGCACGTGCCTTGGTTGCGGTTTGTCCCCAGCCCTGGTCAGGTCGTGTGGGAGGCAACCAGTTGGTGTGGCTCTATCACATCTATGTTTCTCTCTGTCTCCCTCCCTTGCTCCATCCCACTGAATCTGATGATAAGTAGGAAAATATCCTCAGGTGAGGAATTTAAAAAAACAAAAACAAAAAAAAAGATTTTTGTGCCTCTATTTATGAGGTATGATGCCGATCTGAAATTTTCTTTTTTATACTGTTTTGTGTGGTTTTGGTATTGAGAATACTGGCTTCATAAAATGAATTACAAGTCTACCCTCCTGTTTTCTTGAAGAAATTATTTGGAATTGGTGTTAATTTTTTAAATGGTTGATAGATTTCTCCAGTTAAATCATCTGGACCTAGAAAATTTTGAGGGGGAGTTTTAAAGACACAAATTTACTTTCCTTAATAGTTAAAGGGCTATTCAAATTAACTATTTCATATTGGTGAGTTGTGGTAATTTTTGTTGTTTGAGGAATGTTCCATCCATCTAATGTAAAATTTGTGTATGGAGTTATTTATAGTAGTTCTTATCCTTTTGATATCCGCAAGGTTTCTAGTGATAGCCTGTGTTTCACTCCCCAAATTGGTCACTTATGTATTCTCTGTCAGTCCTGCTAGGGGGTTGTCAGTGTTTTTAAAATCTCCTTTTCTTGTCCGGCCAGTGTGGCTCAGTGGTTGAACATCAACCCATACACCAAGAGGTTGCCGGTTTGATTCCTGGTCAGGATACATGCCCAGGTTGTGGGCCCGATCCCCATTTGGGAACATGCAGGACGCAGCCAGTCGATGTTCTCTCTCATCGATGTTTCTATCTCTCTCTCCCTCTCCCTCTCAAATCAGTAAACGGGGGGGAGGTCACTTGTTTGCTGTGGGTATATTTTGGGCTTTTCCTAGTTTCTTAAGGTGGGAGCTTAGATTATTTACTTGAGGCTTTTCTTAGGTTATTCAGTTGAGACTATTTTTTTTAAATCTTTATTGTTGAAAGTATTACAGGTGTGTGTGTGTGTGTGTGTATCCCCGCTTCTTTTTCCCCCATTAATCCCCTCCTCTCTGAGACTTTTCTAATGTGAGCATTTGGTGCTATGAATTTCCATTGCTTTAACTGCATCTCACAAATTTTGATATGAAGTGTGTTGTTCTGTTACTAGGTGGTGGGAGATACTCTTGTTACCTTTCTGCTCTTGATTTCTAGTTTGCTTCTACCGTCAATACATACTCTTAATGATTTTGATTCTTGCACGTTTTTTTAGATTTGTTTTTGACCCTATTTTGGGTGTGTTCCATAGGAGCTTGAAAAGAAGATGTATTCTGCTGTTGCGAGGAGTGTTCCATAAATATCAGTTAGATCCTGTTGGTTGATAATGTGGTTGTTTATATCTTTGTTGATTTTTCTACTTGTTTTATTATTGAGAGACAGGTTAAAGTCTCCAGCTATAATTATGGATTTTTTTTCTTTTAATTCTATGATATCTTGCAGCTCTGTTGCTGCTTACACACATTATTGCCATGTCTTGGTGGCTTGACCCTTTTATCATTGTGTAATGTCCATCTCTATCTCTAGTAATTTTCTTTCCTTTGAGGTCTCCTTTATCTGATAGTAATTTAGTTATTTTTGCTTTCTTTTGATTAATGTTTGCATGGTATATCCTTTTCCAACTTTTACTTTTAATACATGTATATCATGCCCTGGCGAGTTTGGCTCACCGGTTCGAGCAGTGGTTCTCAACCTTCTTAATGCCACGACCCTTTAATACAGTTCTTCATGTTGTGGTGACCCCCAACCATAAAATTATATTCATTGCTACTTCATAACTGTAATTTTGCTACTGTTATGTCTTAGGCGACCCCTGTGAAAGGGTCGTTTGACCCCCAAAGGTGTCGTGCCCCACAGGTTGAGAACCACTGAGTTAGAGCGTCAGCCCCCTGACCAAAGAGTCTTGGGTTCAATTCCGGTCATGGGTATGTACCTCGGTTGTGGTTCTCCCCAGCCCTGGTGGGGATCATGTGGGAGGCAACCAATTGATGTGTTTCTCTCAAATAGATGTTTCTCTCCCTCCTTCCCTATCTACCTGAAGTTAAATGGAAAAATGTCCTCAGGTGAGAATTTTTTTCCTAAAAGTACATATGTCATTATATCTGAAGTGAGTTTCTTGTAGGCGATGAGTCATATTTTTATTAATCTACACTGTCGAACTTTTAGTTGGTATATTCAGACCACTTATTTGACCCTTAACATATCATTTATTACATTGTCTGCCTTTTAATTTCTTTTTTCTCCTAACTTCCTGTAGGTTATGTGAACATATTAGAATTCCATTTTGATTTGCCTATAGTATTTTTTAGTATATTTGTTTTTTTAGTTTTCTGGGGATTTGCCCTATTTGTTATACATATGATATGTATGTGATACATACATTTCACCTTTGAACAACATGGTGGTTTAGAGGATGCTGACCCCTGCACAGTAAAAAATCCATGTATAACTATAGTTGTCCCTCTGTACATGCAGATTGAAAATAACACCCCTCCCCCCCAAATTTATGTATCAGTGGATCGGCACAGTTCAAACACCTGTCCTAGGGTCAACTGTATATCAGTCTACTTAAACTGTATATCAACATTTTGCCACTTCAAGTGAGGTATAGAAACCTTACTTTCCTTTACTTCACTTTGTTCTACATTTATAATATAATTGTCTTAAGTAGTCCCTTTGCAATGAAGAACTACATCAAATAGTATTATAGTTTTTGCTTCAACCATCAAATATAATTTAAAAATTCAAGAGGGAAAGGTGAATATTATATTTACTCATTTTGCTTTCTTCCTCCCTGATGTTTGATGTTTCAGGATCCCTTACATCATTTCCTTTCTATTCGTAAAACTTCCTGTAGCCACTCTTTTCGAGTGGCGACAGATTTTCTTAGTTTTTTATAGTCTGAGAATGTCCTACTTCACCTTCATTCCTTAAAGGTATATTCACTATGAAGGATTTTGTGTTGTAGTTCTTAAACATTTGAAAAATGTGGCCCCTCCCTCTTGCCTCTGGTTTCTGATGAGAAAGCCGCCATCATTGGAATTGTATCTTAATACAGATTTCTTTGAATTTATCTTTTTGGGGTTAATTCAACTTCTTGGTTCTTCAGTAGGTTTTGTCTTGTTTATAATTTCTCATTGAAGCATCATTATGATGGCTGCTTTAAAATCCTTGTCAATTAGCTCTAACATCTATTTTCTCATTAAAGTTGAGCTTTTTATTTTTTGAAAGTACGTTTATTAAAGCTGGGGACAGTGAAACAAAGGACTTAGGGTAATAGAAGTAACAGGAAAGAGCCGAAGCGGGGCTGCTATTGGCTTACTGAGGAGTCAGAGTAAAGGAGCTTGGAGACGCGTTCAGGGGTTTTACTCCCTGCTGTTCCCCTGGTTGCAAGTCCCAAGGGGGCCCCCAGGGGTTTTTCTTTGGGTGGTGGTGATTTTAAGTACATGCGTGAGAGATGTCATGGGTGTGGTCCAAGGAAAGCACTGAGATTTTTGTTTCTTGCGTATTACAAGTGAGTTTTTTTATTGAGATCTGGATATTTGAGTATTATGTTATAACTGTAGGTCTTATTTAGATCTTCTACAGCAGGCTTCCTCTGATAAATTTTCAGCTGGGGAAGGGAAACAGCACTGCCTCATGATTGGATTGCAAGGGAAGTTCAGGTTCCCTGCTTGGTTGACCTGGTGATGGTGTTTCACTACTGCTGGGGTGGATGTTCAGGCTTTCCACTGCACCTTAGGTACACTGCCCTAGCAGAAGGAGCTGACAGGACTCATTACTGGTCCTCAGGTGATCTCCACTGACATCGCAGGTGGTATCTCTCTGATAACACCCCAGCCAGAGAGAAGGAAGAGTCACCTCATTACCATGAAGGGCAGAGGGAGTCAGGGTCATGTACTGAGATGCTTAGTTACCACTTGGAAAGGGTTTCCCACTGGGTCTTTGCTGGTTCATATGGGGACAGGTCCACACTTTTTTCTGTGGAATATGGCTATAGTACAGCATTTGTCTGAAAATTTTCTCTTGCTAGGTTGCTATTTCCTGGTCCCCTGAAGAGAGGAGGCTTTTGGGGGTGGGAGGTTGGGTTTTGTTTGTCTTCACCCGTTAGAATTGTTGAGTTGCTTGCTTTTCTAGTATTCAGCCTGAAATATATAAACAAGGGAAAAGGAAATCTGGGAATTAAATTTCCTGCATAACCCAAGATTCCTAGTTACTCTGCTTTCTCTTTTTCAGAGTTTTAAGTTGTACTTAGTGAGACAAATAGGGGAAAGTATATCTAGTCTTGTCATTTTGGAAATAAAAAGGCTGTAAAATTTCTGCTTTTATAACTTAATCCGATGACAGGAAAGGATTTCTGCATTTTAGGTGGGAAACTGAACTGAACGAACTGTATATTATATTGGTAGTCTCAAATCTGGCTCTACATCAGAATCATTGGGAAAACATTGTAAAAATAGATTCCTAGACCTTACCCCACAGATTCTAAATCTGGCACAAGAACCTAGGTATGTGTAATTTAATTAAAAAGCTCCCTGGGTGATTTTGAGTGCCAGCCAGTCCTTAATGTGGGTACATTATTTTTACCTCCCTGTGCTTTAGTTAGTTCTCCATGAGGGGACTCTGCTAGGATCCTTTACCAGTGTGTAGTCAGTAAGAAGCACTTGAATAGTTCTTTTACATTTCTGCTTCAGCCTCCTATCTTAGAGATTCTGATTCAGTAGGGCTGGGGCCAGGGTGAATTAAACTACAGGCTATCAACTCAATTGTACACTTAGTTAAGAATCATTATACTAGGTGATGTCTAAGGTACTTTACAGTAAAGAACTTGTAAGCATATAGTCCTGGGATTCTATAATCTAAAAAAGGTGTGTTGTCCCCACCCCAATCTTTCTGTGGTCCTACTGTTCAGCTGTTTCAATGCCAGTCAACACCACAGGGTTGCCCCATGTGATTATGCAGGCTGTGTCCTGTGAAATTTCAGGAGCTACTCCACCTACACCAGAGAATTTCAGTCCTGGAGTCTGTTGAGGTACATTGTAAGGTATACAGCAGCAATCTGTGGCCTGTATTCAGTAGAGGCTAGAGAGATTGCCAGATGTCCCTTAACTGGAAAACCACAGAACTGCACAGTAATCTGAGTAGTGCCCATTGTATTTACTGCTAAGATTTAAAGATAGATGATAGTGAAGGTATAACTTAAACTCAGCCTATTTCAATCCCATCCCCATATTAGTGTCTTATTGTTCAACCACTGCTTTTATGCCTTCTGTGTGATCTGATCTCTAAGGCCCTTTCTGTGAATTCATTAGCTTTCCTTTGACATCTGTTGAGCACCTACCATGTAGGCACAGACACTGGGGATGAAGGATTAATAGTTAACTAAATAAAGGTAACCACATGGGGTTAGAGGTGAAATGAGCAGTTGGATAGGGAAAGATGAAACTAACGAAATAAGCAGGAGCAATATTGAAAATCCATGTTATTCTAATACAATATTTGTAATTTTACGTTTGCTATAAAGCATTTCTAGTCTGGATGCTAAAGTATCTAGAGCTGAATTTGGTTTGGTTTGGAAGAGAAATTGTGACTTCCAAAATGAATAGTTCAGACAATGTAATGTTTTTGTATTGTCAAAATTTATTGATAATCAGAATTCTTGTCCTCAAATGTGGACACTGACTCTAAATAAAAATGAGTGTATATCACTGTACTTAGTAGATGGATAACCAGGTTTTGAGCTGTCGGTACTAAAATGATAATAGAGAAAAGCTTTGTTTCGATATTTATAATTCAGTTCTACAAGTAATATATTTTTTTCTCATCTCTCTTTTTTAAAGTCTTGTGAAAATGCCATTGTGTGCTGGAAACCTGGCAAAATGGAAGATGATATAGATAAAATTAAGCCCAGTGAGTCTAATGTGACTATTCTTGGGCGATTTGATTACAGCCAGTGTGACATTTGGTACATGAGGTTTTCTATGGATTTCTGGCAAAAGGTAACAACATATTTACATTTTGAAATTATTTGACTTAAAGCCATGATAATTTTAGTTATTTCTGTTGTGTATCTGTTCTATTTCCTTTAAGAATATACCTTGAGCCCTGGCCGGTTTGGCTCAGCGGTTAGAGCATCAGCCTGCAGTCCCGAGAGACCCAGGTTTGGTTCCCGCTAAGGGCACGTGTACCTTGGTTGCAGTTTGTCCCTGGCCCTGGTTGGGTTGTGCGGGTGATAGCCATTCGATGTGCCCCTTTCACGTCAATGTTTCTCTCTTTCTCTTTCTCCCCGCCCCCCCACACTGTATCTGAACAACAAAAAAAAAAAAAATGGAAAAATGTCCTTGGGTGAGGATTAAAAAAAAAAAAAGGAATATACCTTGATATTTTGTTTTTGTTTTTTTTTGTTTTTATCCTTATCCGAGGACATTTTTCCATTTTTTATTCAGATAGAGTGGGAGGGAGAGAGAGAGAGAAACATCAATGTGAAAGGGACACATCGAGTGGCTGCCATCCGCATGACCCAAGCAGAGCTGGGGACAAACTACAACCGAGGTACATGCCCTTAGCGGGAACCGAACCTGGGTCTCTCAGGACCGCAGACCGACACTCTAACCGCTGAGCCAAACCGGCTAGGGCTACCTTGATATTTTGTATTAATTGCTTTGGCCTTTGATGTTATTTATTCTATCCTTGTGGTTCTGAATACTATCTGCAGTGCTTATTATAAATGAAATTGACAGGTGTCAGTAGTGGCAGTTAACTATTTATTTTCTACAATATTTGTTACTAAGATTTAATGTTTTAGTGATAAGAGTTAATATTTTTATGGGGCTTTTTCCCAGAAGAATTTAAAAAAATAAACCAACATGGGAGATAGGGACAAAATACTAGTTATCTAAAATTTTAAAGAAATTTGGCATTAGGATTTTATGGTAATAAATTTGTATTTATGCAAAAGCTTTTGGAAGGACTTTTTATAGCTTTTGCTCAGTTATTTAAGGCAGAATAAAGAGTACATCTGTATAGTATAGTGTAAACTGTGAAGCTCATCATAACTTTGCAACATGCTTTCTTACCTAATCAAAACACCTTTGTGAAGCATTAATTGCTCTTTTTTTAATCCTCGATATATTTCCATTTATTTTCAGATGGAGTGAGAGGGAGGGAGAGAGACACAGAAACATCAATGTGGGAGAGACACATCGATTGGTTGCCTCCTGCATGACCCCTACCAGGGCCAGGGACTGAACTGCAACTGAGTTATGTGCCCTTGACCAGAATTGACCCCAAGACTCTTTGGTCCATGGGCCAACATTTTAACTGCTAAGCCAAACCAGCCAGGGCACATTAGTTGCTCTTATTCTCACTTACAAATCAGAAATATAAGATGCAAAGAAATAATCAAGAGCATAGCCAGAGGCTAGAGCTGAGGTTTTCCCAAAGTAAGAAATGTCTTAGGATTACTTGAAAATTTTAAAGCTAATTTTAATAGTAGGGTGTTTTTTTTAATATGTTTATATACAGATGCTTGCATTGGGCAATCAGGTTGGCAAACTTTATGTTTGGGATTTAGAAGTAGAAGACCCTCATAAAGCCAAGTAAGTATTTAGAAATAACTGTTCATAATTTCTGCCTTTGTGTTCATAATGTTATTCCAAATATAGAGGAAGTAATTTATACTTACAACGCCATCTTTAAATCATTTCTAACATTCACCTCAGTATTTTAAAATATTTTTTTATTCTAATGATTGTTTTTCATGAGTACCTTGATGTAAGTTTTTTTTAAAATATAAGTTGTATGGTGCTTCTTTAATATAAAATATACCCGAATTGTATGACATTTGAAATTGAGCTCTCAGTGAAGTGTATTCTGTTTTCAAATGCTTCCTGTATAAGTTGGAACCTCTTTTCATTTTCTAATTGATTGTTTAAGTTAGATACTGGCAACATTAAATATGTATGGTATTTAACCTATTGTTATATTTTCTCCCTAGATGTACAACACTGACTCATCAAAAGTGTGCTGCTGCTATTAGACAAACCAGTTTTAGCAGGGATAGCAGCATTCTTATAGCTGTTTGTGATGATGCCAGTATTTGGCGATGGGACCGCCTTCGATAAAATACTTTTCCTTATCAAATTAGAGTGTGTTTTCTGTGTACAATAGAACTGATGTATCTTGCTAGTAAGGGCACATAGAACATTTAGAATTGTCTTTCAGCATTCAATCAGGCTGAGCTGAATGTAGTGATGTTTACATTGTTTACACTCTTTGTACTGTCTCCTGCTCAGACTCTACTGCTTTTAATAAAAATTTATTTTTATAAAGCCACGTGTTATTTTTAGTTTATTTTCATTGTGATGAAATGTTGAAAGTAATAAAATTATGCATTTTTGTAATGATAATTTTGTCTGTGGTTTACTTCACCAGAGAAAGCTATATAATGTAATAATAAATAATTATGTTTAAAATTTTATACAGTTGTGCCCAGCTGGTGTGGCTTAGTGGACTGAGCATCGTCCCATGGACTGAGAGGTCCTGGTTTGATTTCTGGTTGGGGTGCATGCCCAGGTTGTGGTAACCTATCTTTTTAAAAAAAATTTTTTTTTTAATTCAAATATTCCTGACCAGGAATCGAACCAGGACCTCTCAGTCCTTGGGATGATGCTTAATCCACTGAGCCACACCGGCTGGACTTAATAACCTAACCTATCTTTACAGTTAAAAAATATTAGTCATTCAATATGCAATTTGGCAATTAGTGATCTTAGTGGGAATATTATCATTAGAGCAAGGAGGATAGGACATAGAAGATTAAAAGTATAGTGGGTTGAAAAATGAAAGAAATGGGGAGTATGGTACAGTGAGATACTGTCCCCTTTTCTGGAAGGGTATTGATTAAAAGATTAAGATTAAAGAAGGTCATAGGGTTGAGAGTATTTAGTTGTTTTGTACCAAACGTAGGGTGTTTTGCTTATAGTTGTGGACAATAAACAATAGAAGAATGAAATTGAGATATAAAAATCAGAAAAATTCCAGCCCGTCTCAGCGGTTGGAGCATTGGCCTGCGGTCTGGAGAGACCCGGGTTCGGTTCCCGCTAAGGGCATGTACCTCGGTTGCAGTTTGTCCCTGGCCCTGGTTGGGTTGTGCGGGTGGCAACCACTCGATGTTCCTCTCTCTCCCTCCCACTCTATCTGAACAAAATATCAAAAAATGTCCTCGGGTGATGATAAATAAAAGAAAAAGAAAAATTCCAAAAAAGTTAGGGCCAAGATGACCTGTGGAGGGGTTAGCCTGAAGCAGAGGAAATGAAGAAAGCCTGGGTAATCATAAAGATAGGAGGTAAAATGAGGGGAGCCGGGGTAAAATACAAGATTGAATTTTGTAAAGTTTTTTAGATTCTTGAGTATATTTCTGTGAATCCATACCTTTCCTTGAACATACCATTATTTAATACCTTTTTGGATATGTTAATTGCTTAACTTTTCCTATTATAATTTCTTTTTTTTATCCTCACCCGAGGACCTTTTTTCTTTTTTTGTTCAGATAGAGTGGGAGGGAGAGGGAGAGAGAAACATCCACATGAAAGAGACACGTTGAGTGGTTGCCACCCGCACGACCCAACCAGGCCCGGGGACAAACTGCAGATGAGGTACATGCCCTTAACGGGAACTGAACCCAGGTTTCTCTGGACCGCAGGCCAACGCTCTAACCAATGAGCCAAACAGGCTAGGGCAATTTTTTTTCTTTATTGATTTTAGAAAGGAAGAGGGAGAGAGAGAACATTGGCCATTTCCTGCATACCCCCTACTTGCGATGGGGCCCACAGCGTGGGCACTTGCCCTGTCCAGGAATCAAACCAGCGACCTGTTGGTGCATGGGTCGATGCTCAACCACTGAACCACACTGGCTGGACTCTGGCCAGTTTTGCTCAGCAGTTAGAGTTTTGGCCTGTGGACGGAAGGGTGGCAGGTTCGATCCCATGTGTGAGAGGTGGCCAATTGATGCATCTCACGTCGATGTTTCTCCCTACCACTCTAAGAATCAACGGAAAAATAGTCTCGAGTGAGGATTTACAAAATAATTTTTTTAAAGTATTTAACAAAATATTTTAAAAATGAAAATTCAAGCCTCTTGTTTAAAAAGCAGGAAAAGAGTGACATTAAAAGTACTGAAATAGCTTCTTCCTTCTGCGATTTCTTTTGCAACTTATGGTACTCTCAACTTGCTTTTTAATGTCATTGCAAGTGAAGTTAAATTTTAGATTATTAGCATAAATTTTTAAGTATCTTTGTATTGTATAATAACAATATTCAATGCAAATATAAAACTTAACTCCCATGTAAAATCATTGAAATTATATAATTGGGATGTGTGTGTGTGTGTGTGTTTATCATCTGAGGATAAGTTTAGAGAGAGGAAGGGAGAGAGAAAAACATTGATCGATTGCCGCCTCCTGTACATGCCCCGACCAGGGATCTAACCCAAAACCTAGGTATGTGCCCTGACCTGGAATCAAACCTGCAACTTTTGGTGTATGGGATGACACTTTAAGAGGGCCATAAAAGTAACTCATCTTTTTATTTCACTTCTTGATACCACACATTCTACCAACATTCTCTGTGTTTGAAATAAAGGACAAACAGGAAAACTAGTTTGCCTTACCTTTCTCCCTTTTTCTGTTGTTAATCCTCACCAGAGGATATTTTTCCACTGATATTTAGAGAGAGGGGAGTGTAGGGGGAGAGAAACATCGACATGAGAGAGACACATCATTTGGTCAGTTGCCTACCACGTGCACCAGGCTGGGGATCAAACCTGCAACCCAGGTACATGCCCTTGACTGGGATTTGAACCAGTGACCCTTCACTTTGTGGGCTGATTCTCTCAACACAGCCACACCAGTTAGGACTTTCCCTTTTCATCTGTCATCTTCACTGTAAGTGGTTGGCTAACACAGGAAAGCAACATAAGCAGGAATAAATTTTCTTTGTTTTTGTTGTGTTTTTTTACTTTTTTTTTTTTAATCCTCACCCAAGGGCATTTTTTGCATTTATTTTCAGATAGAGCGGAAGGGAGAGGGAGGAAGAGAAAGAAACATCGATGTAAGAGAGACACATCAACTGGCTGCCACCCACACAACCCCAACAGGGACAAAATGCAACCAAGGTACATGCCCTTAGCGGGAACTGAACCTGGGACTCCCCCATCCATGGGCCAACGCTCTAACCGCTGAGCCAAACCGGCAAGGGCAAAGTTGATCTTAAAATGCCCTTCCAATTTCTGGTTCAAACTGAAAGTATGGCTTCTGGGCTGTCAGCACCCTTGCCTGCTCAGTTCTAGATGTAACACTCTTGTTTTGAGTTACTGAAAATTCCACAGTGCTCACAGGGAATCAAAAGTACGGTATGTGAATAGGGAGGCAAGAAACGATCAGGCATGCACATTGCACTTACCCCTCTACTCTCACACGCGCTGTATTGTCTCATCTGACTTGACTTACAAAATATAAGTTCAAAAAAACAATTATTAAGAATGTAAAGCAGCCAGGCCGGTGTGGTTCAGTGGTTGAGCGTTGACCCGTGCACCAAGAGGTTACTGGTTCAATTACCAGTCAGTGACCTCTTGGTGCACGGGTCATATGCCCAGGTTGTGGGCCTAATCCCCAGTGGAGGGCATGCAGGAGGCAGCCAGTCGATGTTCCCTCTCATCAATGTTCCTATCTCTCCCTCTCCCTTCTCTCTAAAATCAGTTTTAAAAATTATTTTTTAAAAAATGTAAAGCAGACCACTAAACCACACATGGAGTCTTTCTGAGTTCAGTGCCCTGTACTATGCCATAGGTCACAAGCCCATGATGCTGACCCTGCCAGGGGCTGACTCAAGGTCTTGTGCCTTCCTTCCTTTCCCCAGCAGCTCCCATCTGGTTTTTGTTGTTGTTTGTTTGTTTTTTAATCCTCACCCAAGGACATTTTTGAATTTATCTTCAGATGGAGCAAGAGGGAGAGAGGGAGGAAGAGAGAGAAACATCGATGTGAGAGAGGCACATCGAGTGGTTGCCACCCATACAACCCCAGCCGGGGCCAGGGACAAACTACAACCGAGCAGCTCCCATCTGGCACTGACACCTCTTGACAGGTTCTCATTTATTTTCTAGACTATTCAGTCATACCAGTCTCTTCTGGCTCTATCTTGGTTTCTTTGGTGCATTTAAGTAAAATGAATAGAACAATTCTGCCATCTCCCCACATTTTCCCCCAAAAGAAATAATAGTGTTTCAACAATATGAAACGGGAGAAGCGGGAGCCACATTGTACTCTGTGGGGATGGGCATGAGCCTGAAGAAGTCTTTGAGACTGAGAAAGTAGATGGTTGCTGTTGCAGAGATGGGCTAAGAAAGGGCTGGGATGTGGCTGTGGTTTTGGGCTTTGGAAAAGGACCAGATAGAAATCAGATGGTTTTGTTTTGTTTTTTAATCCTCAACTGAGTACTTTTTTTTTTTTTATCCTTACCTGAGGACATTTTTCCATTTTTTGTTCAGATAGAGTGGGAGGGGGAGAGGAAGAGAGAGAAACATCGACATGAAAGGAACACATCCAGTGGCTGCCTCCTGCACGACCCAACCAGGGCTGGGGACAAACTGCAACCCAGGTACATGCCCTTAGTGGGAACCGAACCCGGGTCTCTCTGGACCACAGGCCGACGCTCTAACCCCTGAGCAAAACCGGCTAGGGTGAAATTAGATGTTTTTAAAGTTGCTTTTTAAACTAATGCCTGAGAAGGGCAGAGGTTTAAAGAATTAATGGTCACCTTGTCCAGAAATGCTTAAAGAATTAAAATGCTCATTGAGGCAAAGGGGAGAGTCATTTGGCTTAATTGCATGTTCAAGCTTGGATGAGGTATCATCTAGGAGAGAAATTTTTAAACAACAAAAAAAAATTGTGCCCTGGCTGGTTTGGCTCAGCGGTTAGAGCGTTGGCCTGTGGTCCAAAGACACCCGGGTTCGGTTCCCGCTAAGGGCACGTACCTCAGTTGCAGTTTGTCCCCGGCCCTCGTTGGGTCGTGTGGGTGGCAGCCAGTCGATGTGTCCCTTTCACGTTGATGTTTCTCTCTCTCTCTCTCTTCCTCTCCTTCCTGCTCTGCCTGAATAAAAAATGGAAAAATGTCCTCGGTGAGGATAAAAAAAAAAAAAAAAATTGCAATCCACAGTAGGAAATAGATTACATATATGCCAATCTCACACATACGTAAACACGATGTTCCATGAAACAATACACTTACGTTTCATGGAATCTGAAATTTTCTGCTCTTTTTATTCATGATACAGGTGACTCACTAAATTGATTTCACAACCCAACAATGGACTTCAACTCGCAGTTTGAAACACACAGATGTAGGGCAAATGAGTCCAGATGTCTTTTACCAAGGACCCACATTGTCAGAAATACAAGCATACATAAAAAAATGCTACACAGTCTCTAACCACAGGATATAGCTCTAACTGTCTGGCACTGTGAAGTTTGTAACTTCGCCTATTTTCATTTATCACCTGTGGGTTTCCCCTGTGGTGATTTGTAGAAAATGAGTATCATTTTGGAATTGAACTGGTGGATTTCAAAAGGATTCGTGGTACTTTTTTTATTTTCTGATGAAGAACAAGATTTCAGATGAGTGGATGGAGACTCATTTCATCTTTTCTTGCTTCATTTACCTCAAGTGTAAAAAGTTGGGTGATTTCTATTAAATTTTGTGTAATGAGGGAGGGAGTGTGTATTTGTTTAATGCTAAACCTATTGTGAGTTGTCAGAACATCACTGGTTGTGAGAAACACAAGTATTGGCCATTAGACTTTGAAAAATGTGATGCGAAATTATTTTTTAAACTGCTAAAATTTTGTATGATGGAAGGTTTGGTTTATATTTCTGGAAGAATGAGGGTCAAGGCTTAATAATCCCAGTTCTGAGTAAGCATGCTGCATTGTTTCCCTCAAATCCCCAAATAAAAATGGCTGCAAGTGTTTGTAACTCTTGGAGGTCAAAACCCTTTGTGAAGGGCCCTCCAAAATAGTAATTTATTTTTGCCTTAAAATGTGAGCTCCAAGTAGCCTAGAGAATCATTTATAATTTCACTGGCCAGGTATGCAAAGAAACGCAGTACTTTGGCTGCTGTATAAACCTGTGCCATGCAATGGTTCCCAAATGCTGGTCTGTGAAAAAAGAATCATTTGGGGAGCATAAGACAGATCTCTGAGTCCCAATCTGAGAGATCCAAATTCAGTATTTTTTTTTTATGCTTGCCCAGATGATTCCAGTACACAGATTAAGAATATTTTAGCCAGCCATCGTAATTTACCACAGTCATTTGGAACTTTCTCATTGTGGCTAAGTAGTGCCTCTCAAACTCATGTTCAAGGGTACTGGTGGAAGTGGTGGAGAATTGTTAATAGTTCTGCTGTCTGTCGAATCACTCTTGTGTCTGGGATTTAACATTATTTCTGTCCCAGGTCCCATATCTGGGCCTGATTCGGCTTCCTGCCAGGACTTCCTTTCTATGGCTTTGCTCTCAAGTCTTCTAGGCCACAACTAAGACCAGGATATACCAGAGAGACAGCTGCAAAGAGATTGTGCGAAGTTCCACATAGATTGGAGTCTCTTTCCCTCTTCTTCATGGCCAGGTCCCCTCCCTGGCTGATGCTCTGACTCTGTCCTTCTGGTGGCCTTGCCAATCTTAGGAATAGCTCCTGCCGGGCTGCTTCCCGGGCAGAGGCTTCCGGGGGTCAGGCTGCTTCCTGTAAGCACAGTGGCTCAGTTAAATGTTTGTCCTCTGGAAAGGGTTTCCACTTTTCCGAGTTACTGCTTGTCTTCCACTTCCCTTCATAATATCTCTGGTTGAACATACTCATTTCAGCATCCCACTGAAATGCATGCACCGTTGTGGTTTCCTGTACCATAAAATCAGTGCCAGTCTAAGGGCTCTTGAAGCCATTCCTTATATTATTATTTTTTTAATCCTCCCCCAAAGATACTTTTCTATTGATTTTTTTAGAGTGAAAAGGAGGGAGGGAGGGATGGGGAGAGGAAGAGAGAGGAAGAGAAACATCGATGTGAGAGAGACACATTGATTAATTGCCTCCCACATAACCCTGACTCTGGGGATTGAACCTGCAACCCAGGTACCTGCCCTTGACTAGGAATCAAACCTGAGACCCTTTGGTCCACAGGCCAACACTCTTACTGCTGAGCCAAACTGGTGAAGGCTGTTCCTTATTTTTTGAATCCCAATGTTTAACATACTAGTTCATAGTAGGTATTCAATGAAATGTTGAATGAGCAAAAAATAAGCTAAGGAGTCTGCTTAAATGAATTTCTGATGAGTTTCAGGCAGTATGGATTGCACACATGTGCACACACATGTGCATGTGTGTGTATACAGAGGTGAACACCACTAGGCCTACTCCTTTATGTGGAGCTGTCCTGGGGAAACAGAGAAGATTTGTACCTTATTGACCTTAATATTCTTAGCCCACAGCACACACACAGCCTCACCTCGTACATTTTCTTTAGCGGTGTTTTCCAAATTGTAACATGCACTAGAATCGTCTCGATGACTTGTTAAATCACACATTGCTGTGCCCCATCCCAAGGTGTCTGATTCAGCAGGTTTGGGGTGGGGCCAGATAATTTGCATTTTAACATGTCCATAGGTCCCTTAGTGCTGCTGGCCTCGGAACCACACTTTGAGAACCAATGAATTTTCTTTTTTTTTTTTTCTTTTTTTTTTTTTATCCTCACCTGAGGATATTTTTCCATTTTTTGTACAGATAGAGTGGGAGGGAGAGAGAGGAAGGGAGAGAGAGTGAGAAACATCGACGTGAAGGGACACATCGAGTGGCTGCCAGCCGCATGACCAACCAGGGCCGGGGACAAACTGCAACCGAAGTACGTGCCCTTAGCGGGAACCGAACCCGGGTCTCTCCGGACCGCAGGCCGACGCTCTAACCGCTGAGCCAAACTGGCCAGGGCTGAATTTTCAATAGTAATAGCTATACTTAAATACTATTTTACTCCCTACCATGTACTGTGCTAAGTTCCTTATTTAAGTTATTTTATTTATTATTCAACAACCCCAGGAAGTACAGTTATTATCCCCATTTTACAGATGAGGAATCTGAGGCCTAAGTTTTAAAATAACTTGTCCAATGTCATAAGTGGCAGGGCTGAGATATGAACTAATTTCTAACTTCAAGGTCCATGTTTATAACCATAGTAATATACAACACAGTTTATGTGTCTTAAGTAAATACCTGACAGCATGCAGTACAGCAACTCCTGGGATGAATGCCCATTCATATCTACCCCCAGACAACTCCCAAATGTCAGCTCTGATAGAAGGGGCCCAAACAACCTTAGTCCTAGCTTTGTCTCTGGAGCCTAGAAAACAGCTGACACATCATAGGGGTACAATAAATAAATAACTGTTGGAAAGTAATGCATATTTAAAGTATCTAATTTAGACCTCTGAACTAGCAAAGTTCTTTTGTACATGAGATTATATAGGCCCTGCTTCTCAAAGTGTGGTTCCTGCACCAGCAGCATCAGCATCACCTGGGAACTTGTTTAGGGCTGCCAGACTTAGCAAATAAAATATAAGATGCCAAATTAGCCCTGGCCAGTTTGGCTCAGCGGTTGGAGCGACGGCCTGCGGTCCAGAGAGACCGGGGTTCGGTTCCCGCTAAGGGCACGTACCTCGGTTGCAGTTTGTCCTCGGCCCTGGTTGGGTCGTGAGGGTGGCAATCGCTCAATGTGTCCCTTTCACATCGATGTTTCTCTCTCTCTCTCTCTCTCCACTCTATCTGAACAAAATATCAAATAAATAAATAAATAAAAAATAAAGACAAAAAAAAAAAAAGATGCCTAATTAAATTTGAATTTCAGATAAATAATGAAATACTTGGGACATACTTATAATTAAAAATGATTCACCATTTATTTGAAATTCAAATGTAAGATCTGTGGGACATTATGTATTTTATTTGACAACCCTAACTTCTTAGAAATTAAAATCATTAGGCCTTAGACCTACTGAATCAGAAATTCAGGTGAGGCAGCCAGCCATTAGTGTTTTAACACGTCCTTCACGTGATTTTGATGAACCTTAAAATTTTGAAAACCACTGCTTTAGGCAGTGCCTTGTGTACCTAAAACAGAGTTTAGCCAAACCTGGACAGCTGTTAATAAAGTTTTTGGAACATAGCCACACCCATTACTTATTATTTTACTTATATACTTACTAAGTTTCCTGTTCTCTTGAAATTTATGTTTTTGTTATGGGGTTATGTTAATTATATCTTCAGCTATAAGTAATAAAGCCAGCTATAATTGGCTTAAGCAATGAAGAATACATATATTATCTCACTTAACCAGAAGGACAGAGGTAGAGTAGGCTCCATGCCTGGTTGATTCCACAGTCCTTGGTATTACAAGGCATGACAGGACAGAGGCCTTATGGCCTAGAAAGCCTAAACTATTTACTTTTAATCGCTTGCAGAAAACATTTGCTTGACTCTGACCTAAAGAGAACTTCCTCTGATGACTGAAGCATGTTCTCAGCCCTCTCTAACAGGTGCAAGCTGGGACAGGACAGAGACACTGAGGTTCTAAAAATGGAAAAGTCCCTCTCCTCAGCTCCCCATAGGCATTGCTGTGGTCTTTGGCTCCAAGTGGGGACGACGGAGGGAAAGGTAGCAGAGAGGCTGATGAGCTGATAAAGGAGAATTCCTAGAGCCCAGAACACCTGTTTGTGTGCAGCCCCTGCTGGAGACTTAGCAGAACTCTGTGACATAGAACATTTATTCAACAAATTTTGTGAAGAGATGTACTAGATGTTGGGTACTGGGAAGCAAAGACAGAGTCCTATTCTTTTTTTTTTTTATTTTATCCTCACCCGAGGACATTTTTCCATTTTTTGTTCAGATAGAGCAGGAGGGAGAGAGAGGAAGAGAGAGAGAGAGAAACATCGATGTGAAGGGACACATCGAGTGGCTGCCACCCTCACGACCAACCAGGGCCGGGGACAAACTGCAACTGACGTACGTGCCCTTAGCGGGAACCAAACCTGGGTCTCTCTGTACCGCAGGCCGATGCTCCAACCGCTGAGCCAAACCGGCCAGGGCGACAGAGTCCTATTCTTGAAAGTCTCACAGTCAAGAGTAGTCAGGTTCCCTAATTAGATCAAGTGTCAACTACAAATGTAATACATGATTATTGATATAATATACTTTCATTCATTCAGTAAATAACTATTAAATGCTTACTAGGGGGTAGATACTGGGCTAGGCACTGGAAATATAATGGTAAACATTCCCTGCTTTCTTGGAGCTTATATTCTAGTGAAAATTGTGTTAATTATAACATCAGCTTTAAGAACAGCCAATTAATATTGGCTTAGGCAACAGAAACATATTATCTTGCATAACCGTAAAAGTACAGAGGTAGGATAGGTCCAGGGCTGGTTGGTTCAACCACACAAGACATTAAAAAGACTCAAGTTGTTTTTCATCTCTTTGCTCTGCCCTCCTGGTTGTGCTAACTTTTTTCTCAGGCTGTTCTCTTTCAAGTTTTGAGTTGGTTGCTACAATTCCAGGTGTCACTTTCAGATGTGTCAATGTACAGACAGAGAAAATGATCATTCCTTCACGTGACTTTCTTAAGACCAAGAAACCTTTCCCAGAATACCCCAGCAGACTTTTCCTCTCAGGTTTCATTGACCAGAATTGGGCTTTGGGGCTGATCCTAAACCAATCACTGCAAATGGAATGGAAAATTGTTGATGAGACTAAGCAGGGGCTTCCTCTGGGGCTTCTGAGTCTCCTGAAGGAGGGTGGATTCCTGAACAAAATTGGAGTTCTGTTAACAAGGAAGAGTGGGGCAATGGATATTAAATAGTTAACTGCCAGTATCTGTTATAGGGAAGGAAAATTAATAAATAAAAACACATATTGTGAAGGAACTACATAGAAGTTAGCTGTTGCTGCATAGTAAAACATCTCAAATTTATTTATTTATTCATTTTTAAATCTTCACCCGAGGATGTTTTTCCATTTATTTTCAGATAGAGTGGGAGGGAGAGAGAGGGAGAGAAAGGGAGAGAGAGAGAGAAACATCAACATGAGAGAGACACATCCACTGGTTGCCCCCGGCAACTGCAATGAAGGTATGTGCCCTTGGCTGGAATTGAACCAGGATTTATTGGTCCACAGGCCGACGCTCTAACCATTGAGCCAAACGGGCTAGGGCTCAAATTTGTTTAGATCATTTTGCAATAAGTTTTGAAAATGATAAGTGTTAATTCTTGGAGTTTGCCCCTCCTCCCCCACCCACTCCGCAAGATTGTTTTGGCCTTGGTCTCTTGGAATTCCTTATAAATTTTTTTTTATTCCTCACCCGAGGACATTTTTCCTTTTTTTTTTTCAGATTGAGTGGGAGGGAGAGAGAGAGAAACATTGACATGAAAGGGACACATCGAGTGGTTGCCACCCACACAACCAACCAGGGCCGGGGACAAACTGCAACCGAGGTACGTGCCCTTAGCGAGAACCGAACCTGGGTCCCTCTGGTCCATGGGCTGATGCTCTAACTGCAGAGCCAAACCGGCCAGGGCTAGATCTTTAATTTCTTATAACATTTTATAGTTTTCTTAGTATATTTTATACTTTAAAAACATTTATTCCTATGAAATGGGGTAGTCCCAGAGACGTGGAAGTGGGGTAAAGACTGACAATCCCTAGAAGAGGGGGTGGTGGAGGAGAGATAAACCACAGAACTTACATGCATGTATGCATGAACAATGGACATGGACAACAAAGCTAGGGACAGGGTGGGGAGGGAGAGGGAGGGTGGAATCAGTGGGGAAAAAGGAGAAACATCCGTATCAAAAAAAAATAAATTAATAAAAAAAATAAAAATAAATAAAAAAAATAAATGTATTCCTATGATTTTATTATTTTTGGTGCTATTGTAAATGGAATTGTCTTCTTCGTTTTATTTTATTTATTTTTTTAGATAGAGTGGGAGGGAGAGAGAGGAAGAGAGAGAGAGAGAAACATCGATGTGAAAGGGACACATCGAGCGGCTGCTTCCCGCACGACCCAACCAGGGCCGGGGACAAACTGCAACCGAGGTACATGCCCTTAGCAGGAACCGAACCCGGGTCTCTCTGGACCGCAGGCTGATGTTCTAACTGCTGAGCCTAACCTGCCGGGGCTGGAATTGTCTTCTTAATTTCATTTTTGGATTATTAATTTCAAGTATTTAGAAATACAATTGAAATACAATCGAATTTTGTACATTGATCTTATATCCTGCAACCTTGCTGAAATTCTTTTTTCTTTCTTTCTTTTTTTTTTAACATTTTTTCCCTTTATTGATTTTGGAGAGAGAGGAAGGGAGAGGGAGAGAGAGATAGAAACATTGATGAGAGAGAACATCGCCTGGACACCTCCTGCATGCCCCACACTGGGATCAGACTCACAACCTGGGCATGCGCCCTGACCAGGAATTGAACTGGTCACCTCTTGGTACATGGGTCGACGCTCAACAATTGAGCCACACCTGCCAAGCTTTCCTGTACTCTTGCTACTGCCACATTCACCACACTTGTGACACCAGATGTGTGGGGTTTTTCCCATACCAAACAATTCTGTGACACCAGCTGGTTGTCCTATAATTTAACTCAATTCTAACTCTATCTACCTGGAGACAGCATGGGATGTCACAAGTTAAGGGGACAGCCCCACGAGACTGCCCTCTACTTCAGATGCCAATTGCAAGTATTAGGTCCCTAAGTTACTTACAACTTCTGTCCAACAGGGCTACAAATCAGAGGTTCCTATGACCTCCTCCTGCTTGAATTCAATTATTTACTAGAACAGCTCATAGAACTCAGGGAAACACTTCCTTATATTTACCAGTTTATTAAAGGATATAGATGATTAGTCAGATGAAGGGATACATAGGGCCATGTGTTGGAGGGTCCCGAGTGCATGAGCTTCTGTCCTTTTGGAGTTGGGGGTGCATCACCCATCTGGTTCATGGATGTGTTCATCAACCTGGAATCTCTCCAAACCCCATACTACTGGGATTTTATGAAGGCTTCCTTCCATAGGCATGATCAATTAACTCAATTTCCAGCCTTTCTTCCCTCTCTGGAAAATGGGGGTTGGTGCTGAAAATTCTATGCTTCTAATCATGGCGTGGCCTTTTGGTGACCAGACTCCATCTAGGATCCACCCAAGAGACCACCCCGAGTCATCTTATTAGAACAAAAGATGCTCCTAGTGCTCTTATCATTGTGACTTTACAAGTGTTTCAGGAGCCCTGCGTCAAAAACAGGGACAGAGACCTATGTATTTATTTATTATTATTTCACAGGGTACAAGGTGGGTATGAACCCTGGAAAATATTTAGGAAAGGTAATAATGCTAAGTGCTCATATTTTATTAAGCTATATTCTGGCTACTATTTAGTACTTTACGTGTAAAAACCTTCCTAACAACCTTATGATATAGATACTATTATTATTGCATTTTACAGATGGGGAAATGGAGGCATGGAAGTATTAGGTTAACTAGACAACGACTATACAGTCAGTTTGTCTGTCTCTCATGATACGGTCTCATCATGAATGGCCTTTTTATTCTGAAGGTTCTGGGTCTCCTTAAGTAGAAGGTTGGAGACATGGGTGGAAAGATTGTCTTCTATCTCTTCATCTTTGGCTTGGCTATCTCAAAGGAGTATCTGAGATAAGCTAGGTGGTCCAAGTTCCAGAGCCTGAGTGGAAGCCAGAGGACTGTTCCAAACACTGATTCACATATAACCTGGGGTTGGGAGGATGGACATGCTGATCACTGGTTGACTAAGCTCAGATATTTCCAGTTGGACAGAGACCCTCCCAGAGGTAATATCCTACTTTCCTATACAAGAGGAAAGGGAACTGAGTTCTGAAAGGGAGAATGAGTATCAATAGCAATCAGTACTTGATGCCAATTGTTTTGATTATTTATTTCCTATGAACCTTTTCTGAAAATGCTACCGAAAAATAGAAGGCATTTTACAATAAAACTCCCATTCATTAGGCACTGCCAGGCTCTTTTTAAGTGTTTTGTGCGTATGTTAATTCATTTAATCCTCACAGCAACCCGAGAGAAGTACAATTAATATTATTTTACAAATGGGGACATTAAAGTCCAAATATATAACTTGCTTACAGTTTTACAGCAAATAAGTGGGGGAGCTAGAATGACAAAAAAAAAAAAAAAAAAAAAAAAGCTGCCAGTGAGTACAAAACAGCCGGTTAAAAAATTAGTACTGGGCTACTGTGTAGCAGGAAGGACGCCAATTTGGATCAGCACTTGGATTCAGGCCCCACTACTTAGTGCTGTGTAAAGATTTGGGGCTGGTCCCTCTCGGCAATTTCCTCGACCGCAAAAGAGAGCTCCTAATGCCTACCTTACAGGGCTTTTGCAAGGAGCTAGGAAAGTGATGACTGTAAACGCGCAATGTGAGGATCACCTCCTCTGAGCATTGGATTCGGAAATTTGGAGTCCGGACCATCAATCCCAGCAGGTAAATACCCTTGGTGCCCTTCCCGGAAGCCCACGCAGGGCTCTCTGGGACTCGTAGTTTCCTGCGGGCTCCAATCCGTCTTTCTCTCTTAATTGGGGCGGCTGGGGGTAAGCCCCGGAAGTACTTGCCGCCAGAGCGGCGCGCTGGTTAGGAAGGGTGGGTCAGAGGTCACGGGGCACGGGGCGTTCCCGCCGCTGGCATAGCGGCTATGTAGCGGTGCGGCCAACATCCTGCTGCATGTTCTGGAAGGTTCTTGGGCTCCCCTGGCGTAGTGTCCCCAGGACTTCTAGTCGCCGGCTTCGGGTCCCCGCCGGCTGAGCGGAGCCGCCGCCGCCATGTTTGGCTGCTTGGTGGCGGGGAGGCTGGTGAGGATGGGGCCGGCGGGGTCAGCAGGGGAGGGGGCAGGACGCGGAGGGCGAGGCTCCGGAAGCGGGAGGCGCTTGGGCTCGAGGATGCGGGAAGACCCCTCCTGCCTCCTTTCCGGCTGGGAGCGTGGAGTGGTGGGGGACCCTGGCGTGCGTTCGGCTGTGCCCCGCTCTGCTCAGTCAGCGGTCACACGTCAGCTGCCGTTTATCGAGAGTGCAGTCCCCCCGGGGACACACGCCTTTGGTCCTCTTCTCGTCATTTTAGCCTTCGGTCCAGCGCGTGTCTCCAGTTCAGCCGTAACCCTCACAACTTGCGAGATGGTTATTGCCGCTCGATCCTTTGCAGTTGAGGAACTGACGCTTGCTCGGCAGCGTACGCGCTCGCCCGAGCCCAGGGAGTGAGATGTGAGTGCGGCATCGGAACCTAGTCTGTAGCTCCAAGGTTAAGGTGGGGCCATTTGGAAGGGCCCTCAGGAAAATATGCTTAAGGTAATGATAGAAACTGGTAGAAACGCCTGAAACTTCACTGTGAGCCAAATCTGAGATGACTCTGGAAGAAGCTGTGAGCAGCGAGTTTCCTTATTCGTCAGAAGAGATGATAATCTCACTTGGCAGAATATTAGACTTAAATGAGTCCAGCGCCTGAACTTGTTCAACAATAATCTGGAAGGTGTATTTTACTTGCCTCCTTAGAAACCGCCTAGAGACTATGTCACACCTTACTCCTTCCACCTGGAGTTCCTTTGCTTACTTTTTTCTCCCTACTTTGTTCAATGTTGCCGCTCCTTTGTTGAATGTTTTTCATAGTGTATTATGTTCAGTACACTAAGGAATCACGAAGATAAATTGGAGATGACTGGCCTCAAAAAGTTTGTCTGTCTCTTGACTGATCTGGAGGCCTCTTTTGGGGAGGTGATAATTGGTAATACTGGTGAGATAACGTTGCCCCGTCTCGTTCTTGATAGGAAAAATGAAAGGACCGGCCTGGGATGAGTGTTGGACTCGGATAAATAAGTGTCGTTAATTAGTGACTTTGAGAAAAATGTATGTTTTTTTCTTTTTCTTTTTGGTACGTGCCCGTAGCGGGAACTGAACCAGGGAGTCTCTGGTCTGCAGGCCGATGCTCCAACAACTGAGCCAACCCGGCCAGGGCAAATGTATGTTTTCTTAAAGAATAAGGCTGATTCGGAAGACTGTCACAGGGGTGTTCGGAATCAGATGCTGGCTGGCTAATAAACGGCTCTTATTTGGACTTCAAAAAAAAAAAAAGAATAAAAAGGCCATATGAAATCCATGTATCTCTCGTGTTGTCAACTAATTTGGAAGAAAATTTAGTTATAGCAATACCTGTTTATTTATCTGACACCACTGTAATGAATATCCAGTAGAGGTTCTCCCTCCAAACAAGAATGGGGGAGGCAGTGGACTCCAATTCTGGAGTATTAACATGTTAATCCAAATGAAGGTCAAATACACCTAGCAACACCTCAAAACTTGACTACATTATTTTCTTTCTCTCTTTTTTTTTTTTGTTAATCCTCTCCTGAGGATATTTTCCTATTGATTTTCAGATAGAGTGGAATGGAAGGGAGGGAGAGCCAGAGAGAGAAACATCTATGTCAGAGCAGAACATTGATTCAGCTGCCTCCTGCACACCCCTTATATCCCGAAACCTGAACATGTGCCCTGACTGGGAATTGAACCAGTGACCTTTTGGTGCATGGGAGGATGCCCAGCCAATTGAGCCACACTGGCCAGGGGCTATTGGTTGATTCTTTATGTGCCCTGATCAGGGATTGAACCCAAAACCTTGGCATATCCAGCTGATGCTCTAACCAACTGAGCTACCTGCTCAGGGCTAATTGCCTGAGGTTCAAACAAGAACAAGGTTGGGTGGTGTGTTTTGAACAACTTTTCATTTTTGTAACATTCTGAAGCTATAGCTATAGTGATTTATATTTGTAAGTAAAATCCTTTCAGGGGACTTCTGGAATAATTTAGCTATATATATTTTTATTTTATTTTTTGGTACGTGCCCCTAGCGGGACCCAAACCCAGGACTCTGGACCGCAGGTCGACACTCCAGCCGCTGAGCCAAAGCGGCCAGGGCTTTTTAAAAAAAATTAATTAATTTTTAAAAAGATTAATCAAATCATTTTCATGCTAAGTATTTTTGGATTCTCTATGTTTTTTTAAATAATATTTTTAAGTTTTTGATTACAGATGACATAGAGTATTATATTTCAGGGGTACAACATAGTGACACAGTATTACAGTTATTACAGTATTATTTACTATATTCCCTTTTCAGCACTTTACATCTCATTTACTATATTCCCTTTGCAGTACTTTACATCCCATGTTTTTTTTGTTGTTGTTGTTACGTTATCCTCACCCAAAGGACATTTTTTGTATTTATCTTGAGGGAGAGAGGGAGGAAGAGAGAGAGAGAGAGAAACATCGACGTGAGAGAGACAAATCGAGTGGTTGCCACCCACATGACCCCAACCAAGGCCACTGATGAACTGCAACCGAGGTACGTGCCCTTTGCGGGAATTGAACCTGGGCCTCTCTGGTCTGCAGGTCAACACTAACTGCTGAGCCAAACCAGCCAAGGCACATCTTGTGTTTTAATAGGATTCACTATTAATTTTAACATTCTATATGATATATTTGGTAATTCCATAATTAGAGTCTCAGATTAACCTAGTGTTATACTTGGTATAATGACTATAATTGACTATACTTGGTAATAGCTTACAGCAATACTGTAAGGCAGTGATTTTCAACCAGTATACTGTAAGAATTTTTAAAACATGAAATACCTGATTATTTAGTCAGGGGCACTGACCTCTTTTTCCTTAAACTGTCAAATAAAAAAATAGCCAACACAACAATAGCCATCCTGTGCGAACGAATTAAAATTATACCTATTTTTTTTGTCAGATTGGCAAAAAATATTTTTTGCTGTGCTGCAGAATTTTAGTAATTAGTTTATGTGTGCCATGAGATAAAAAAGTTGAAAATCGCTGCTATGTGGATTATAAAAACTCATCAAACTATTGCACTAAGACAAGTTTCCTATTTTCTAGGTGCAAACAGCTGCACAGCAAGTGGCAGAAGATAAATTTGTTTTTGACTTGCCTGATTATGAAAATATCAACCATGTTGTGGTTTTTATGCTGGGAACAATCCCATTTCCTGAGGGGATGGGAGGATCTGTCTACTTTTCCTATCCTGATTCAAGTGGAATGCCAGTATGGCAACTCCTGGGATTTGTCACGAATGGGAAACCGAGTGCCATCTTCAAAATTTCAGGTCTTAAATCTGGTAAGAATAATATATTGAAATAGTTTCATAATTAAACTTTTTTCTTAAATAGCATAACAGAATATGGCTTTTAAAAAACATTATATTTTTCTGGTTGCTAACATAATATATAACATTTTAAAAAATTAGGTAATCCTGAAACATTTGAAAAATAGTAAGTGAAAGATCTTACCTCCTCATACTTCCGTTCTCTGCCCCTGGAGAAATCACTGTTGTTCTCTTTGTATGGTATATACTACTGTAACGGGGTTTTCCTGAATTAGTGGATGTTTTAATACATAATGAGAGGAATCTTGTCATAATTTGTAATATGTACATCTATGTTTTAAATAAACATAAATCAAGTAGACTCGTATAGGATATAAAATGAGAGTCATTTTTTTCTATGAAGATGTCTCAACTCTTCGACTTGATTATGCCTGCCTTCAGTGTCTGTTGGTTGTATTGGCGTTGCCAGTTTTAGACCTTACAGGGACATAATCCTTGCTTTGATTCTCTTGAGTTATTTTGTGAAGAAATGTGAGAATAAAACTAGGTACTATTTACTTCCATTGAAACTCTGGTTCTCTTGAACATCTAGATGAAAATAGATGTGGAAAATTATTGGAATATAAATATAAATTCTCCTAGAGATTATCTATAGAGTCTAAGGAAAAAAATAGACTCTCATCCCTCCCCTCCCCTCCCCCATCCATTCTCTCCTCTTTTCTCCCTCCCCTGCCTTCCCCCTCTTCCTCTCCACCCTCCCTGCCGCCCTCCCTCCCGCTCCCCAAATAAATAAAATAAATTTAAAAAAAAAAAAGAAAAAAAAAATATTCAGGCAACATATTTATTGATTTAACAAACATCTGGGTATCTACTGTGGGGATTTAAAGATAATAATTACATTCTTGCTTGAGATAACTCACATTCTTATAAAGGAAGATAGGTCTGTAGATCAATAATTAGAAGGGTGTAAAATAATAGTGAATGTTTGTACAAAGTGCTAAGAAAGAGTAGGAAAGAGAGCAATGAACTCTTATGTAGGTTAGGAACGGTTTCCTGGAAGAGGTGATATTGGACACCTTGGGAAGATAAGGAGGAGTCTGTCAGGCCTATGAGAGGCCTTTTGGGCCTTCCTTTCTAGGTGGAAGAAAAACAGATATACTGATGAAAGTTTGAAAGCATGATGTGCTCAGAATGGCACAGGCAGGGTATATAAAGGTAGGAATAGGCAGGCATGGATAGTGAAAAGCTTTATGTATCACACTAATTTGACTTCAATAGGTCAGCAGTTTTTAATTTTTTAAAATATGTTTTTATTGATTTTTTAGAGAGAGAGGAAGGGAGAGAGAGATCAGTCGGATGCCTCCTGTATGCCCCCTACTGGGGATGGAGCCCACAACCCTGGATTCTACCCTGATTGGGATTTTGGGATTTGAACCGGAACCTCTCAGTCCATGTGGGACAATGCTCAATCCACTGAGCCACACCGGCAGGCAGGTCAGCATGTATTACCATGCTTAGATCACAGACTTATATCTTTATTTTTTTAATCCTCACCTAAGGATATTTTTCCTTGAGTTCAGGTAAAGTGGGAGGGGGAGAGAGGAAGAGAGAGAGAAAGGAAGAGAGAGAGAAAGAGAGAAACATCGACATGAGAGGGACACATCGAGTGGTTGCCTCCTACACAACCCCAATCAGGGCTGGGGATGAATGGCAACCGAGGTAATGTGCCCTTGACTGTAATCGAACCCGAGACTCATTGGTGTGTGGGCCAGCACTCTAACCGCTGAGCCAAACTGGTCAGGGCCACAGACTTATTTGATAGTATTATGAAAAAGTGTGTGTATTGTAATAGAAACACTAATAATTTTGCTAGTACTCTGAAGCCCATCCATGTATCTCTACCCATAAGGAACTGCTCCTGTAGGTATGGAGGAGCCAGTGAACAGTTTTGGGTAGGGGAATGATATGATCAAATTCTTTTTTTAGTCTGAGGACTGTGTGGAGAATAAACTGGCTAGATGATGGACTGTTAGCTGCTATTATTTTATATAGTGAAATTATATAGGAAGAAATGGGAGAGAGCAATATTTAGAGCTAAAATTGTTTAGAATTGATGACAAATACTAATCTCTAGATTTTAGATGCAGGACATCTAAAATGAGTGTTCCATGAGGTAATTTTCCCTAATCCCTAAGGCAGTTGTTCTTAAAGCCTGATTCCCTAATCGGCAGCATCAGCATTAGCAGTGCCTGGGAATTTATTGAAAATGTATGTTCTTAGTAGGATCCCAGATGTACTGAATCAGAAACTGTGGGTGGAGTCCAGTTGTCTGTTTGTAAATGAGTTTCCTAGGTGTTTGTGTTGCATGCTAAAGTTTGAGAACCACTGCTCTAGGGTATATAATAAACCACTGCTCTAGGGTATATAATAAATTAATGCCTCTTTTTCATATCTCATGGTATTCTAAATGATCTTTGTGAAAATTAAGAAAATAGTTCATCTCAAATCACTTTTTTGTTCTCTGTGGCTGTGCCTAAAAATCCTAAATAGACAGTCTATAAGTAGAAAAAATATAAATAGTAATGTAATACATTCTAGTGAAATTATTGAACATTAAAAACGAAGAGAAAGTAATAAAGGAACCAGAGAGAGAAGACAAGTTATAACTGAACAGCAATTAGTCAATTTAGCAGATCTATCAAGAGCATGAATAGAGGTAAAAAACCAATAGGTTACTATCCTCATAGTGCCAAGGAAAAATAAAATAACTCCAAAAACTGTCATTTTAAAATGAAGGAGAAATAAATGTTTTTCACATGGAGATAATAGATCACTACTGAAAGAATTACTGAAGGTATTTGTACTTAAAGGAGGAAATTGAACCCAGAATGTAGAAGAGGGTGCAAAACACAAAGTTAGCAAATAAATTGGTAAACATGTAGACAAATTTGGACAACCAGATTTTATTTTATTTTATTGTTCTCATTAATAAAAAATTTTTTTTTTATTCTCTATTGATTTTAGAGAGGAAGGGAGAGGGAGAGAGAAACAGAAACTTCAATGAGAGAGAACATAAGTTGGCCGCCTCCTGCATGCCCCACACTGGGGATTTTAGCCTATAGCCTAGGCATGTGCCCTGACCAGGAATCGAACTGACTATTGCTTGGTGCGTGGATCAGTGCCTAACCACTGAGCCACACCAGCCGGGTGGACAACCTGATTTTATAAAACAACACAATAAATAAATAAAGCACAGAATTAAATACTGTACTAGAAAGTAGTGTATGTGACAAGGAGGGGTAGTGATCTGAGTTAAACCTTTCTTTAGAGGTCCTATTGTTTAGAAAGAATAATAATACTGTAGTTCTGTTAAAATGTTAAGGAAAACTAGCCCTGGCCGGTTTGGCTCAGCGGTTAGAGCGTTGGCCTGCGGTCCGGAGAGACCCGGGTTCGGTTCCCGCTAAGGGCACGTACCTTGGTTGCAGTTTGTCCCCGGCCCTGGTTGGGTTGTGTGGGTGGCAGCCACTCGATGTGTCCCTTTCACGTCGATGTTTCTCTCTCTCTCTCTCCCTCCCACTCTATCTGAACAAAATATCAAAAAATGTCCTCGGGTGAGGATAAAAAAAGAAAAGAAAAAAAAATGTTAAGGAAAACTAAAAAAAAGAAGAAAAAAATGGGGAGGGAGGAAGAAGCATAATACATTAAAAACAAAATAAGGTGATAGAAATAATTTCAACTATATCAGTTATCAAAATAAATGTAGCCCTGGCAGGTTAGGCTCAGCAGTGAGAGCAGGTTTGATTCCCAGTCAAGGGCATGTACCTGGTTGCAGGTTCAATTGTGCAGGAGGCAACCAATCAATGTGTCTCTCTCACATTGATGTTTCTCTCACATTGATGTTTCTCTCACTCCCACTCTCTCTCTCTCTCCCTTTCTCCCTTCCTTCTTCTCTTCCACTCTGTCTAAAAAATCAATGGAAAAATATCCTCAGGTGAAGATTAACAAGAAATAAATAAATGTAAACAGACTAAATTTACCAGAGAAAACATGGAGACCGTAGGATGAGTTTTTTTGTTTTTTTTTTTATCCTCACCCGAGGATATTTTTCCATTTTTTGTACAGATAGAGTGGGAGGGAGGGAGAGGAAGGGAGAGAGAGAGAGAAACATCGACGTGAAGGGACACATCGAGTGGCTGTCACCCGCATGACCAACCAGGGCCGGGGACAAACTGCAACCGAAGTACGTGCCCTTAGCGGGAACCGAACCCGGGTCTCTCCGGACCGCAGGCCGACGCTCTAACCGCTGAGCCAAACTGGCCAGGGCTTTTTTTTTTTTTTTAAATGATTTATTTTTATTTTTATTATTATTTTTTCTTTTTTTATCTTTTTAATTCTCACCCGAGGATATTTTTCCATTTTTTGTACAGATAGAATGGGAGGGAGAGAGAGGAAGGGAGAGAGAGAGAGAAACATCGATGTGAAGGGACACATCGAGTGGCTGCCACCTGCACGACCAACCAGGGCCGGGGACAAACTGCAACTGAGCTACGGCGCCCTTAGCGGGAACCGAACCCAGGTCTCTCTGGACTGTAGGCCGACGCTCTAACTGCTGAGCCAAACTGGCCAGGGCAGGATGGGATTTTTAAAAGCTGTTTTTTTTAAGTGTTTTTATTTGATTTTTAGAGAGGAATGGAGGGGGAGAGACAGAAACATCATTGAGAGAGAAACATTGATTGACTGCCTCCTGCACCCCACCATACTGGGGTTCAAACCCACAACCTGGGCATGTGCCTTTCCTGGCAATCGAACCAGCACCCTCTCAGTGTATGGGCCGACACTCAACCACTGAGTCACACCAGCCGGGCTGGGATTTTTTTAAAAAATCCTCACCTGATGATATTTTTCCATTTATCTTCAGATAGAGCGGGAGGGAGAGAAAGACCTCCACGTGAGAGAGACACATCGATTGGTTGCCTCCCGCACGACCCCTACCAGAGCCAGGACTGAACCGCAACTGAAGTACATGCCCTTGACAGGAATTGAACCCAAGACTCTTTAGTTTGAGGGCTGAGAGTAACTGCTGAGCCAAACTGGCCAGGGCTGGGATTTTTTTTTTTAAAGGTAACAAACAAATAATTGTATTGCTCTTTATGAGTAATGGGTCTAAAACATTGTAACATAGGGAATTCCCCCCAAAAAGCTGTCATAAGTATCTAAAGAAAACTTAGAATAAGGCAAAAGCATTATCAAGAATTAAGAGAATTATTCACTAGGAATGAGATAATTCACTAGGAAGATTTAAATATTTCTGGGAAAAGTTAAATGTCATGAATTTGTGTTTATATGTAATATCAAATATATAAAGAAAAAATATTGACAATGATAAATGAACAGCCTTAAAATTTTAATAGACGTCTTGATAATTAATGTATCAAGTAGATTATTAGTAAAGAAGGAATATTTGAATAAATGAGTTAACAGGCTTGAGCTGATGGATGTTTATAGAACTCTGCAGCTGATAATTAGGTCGTACAGGGTGGGACAAAAGTAGATTTATAGTTGTGACTACTTGAAACAGTTTATTCTTGAATTATTACTTATTGTATTATTTTCCATACAAACAACTGTAAACCTACTTTTGCCCCATACTGTATACATTTTTAAGTACACAGAACATTTATGAAATGTCACATATCAAGTCACAAAGCACACTGCAGGAAATGGCAATCATTATACAACCCACAATGCAATATAATTACAAATCAAAAGATAAAACATTGTCATATTTAGAAATATAAAAAGAATTCATGGGTTGTAGAAGAAATGATCATGGAAAATAAACTACAGAAACCAAAACAAATAAACAAAAAAATTCCCATCACACATCAAACCCTTTGAATGCAGGTAAAGTAGAGCTAAAGAGAGAGACTCATAGGCTTAAATACATAAATTTAAAAGAGAGATTGGAATGAGTGAGCTAAGTATTTAACTTAAGTAACTCAAAGAAAGCAGAAGAAAATAATAATACTAGGGATAAAAATTAATGACAGAAAGCAAAGAAACAACATAGGGGCTTAATGAAATAAAAATCTGATTCTTTGAAAAGACTAATGATGAACTACTGAAAAGATGTATTGAGGAAAAAGAAGGCACAAATAATGTTACTAAAAATGTAAAAATTGGCCCTGGCCGGTTTGGATCAGCGGTTAGAGCGTTGGCTTGTGGTCCAGAGAGACCCGGGTTCGGTTCCCGCTAAGGGCGCGTACCTGGGTTGCAGTTTGTCCTTGGCCCTGGTTGGTCGTGCGGGTGGCAGCCACTCGATGTGTCCCTTTCAAATCCATGTTTCTCTCTCTCTCTCTGTTCCTCTCTCCCCCTCCCACTCTACCTGAACAAAAAATGGAAAACTGTTCTCGGGTGAGGATAAAAAAAAAATGTAAAAATTGGCCCAGCTGGTGTGGATCAGTGGTTGAGTGTCAACCCATGCATCAAGAGGTCGCCAGTTCGATTCCTAGTGAGGACACATGTTGAGGTTGTGGGCTGGATCCCCAGTGCGGGGTATGTAGGAGGCAGCCAGCTGATATTCTCTCTCATTGATGTTTCTGTCTCTCTCTCCCTCTCCCTTCTTCTCTCTCTAAAATCAGTAAAGGAAAAAAAGTAAATAATAAAAATGTAAAAATTGCTGTGGCTGGTGTGGCTCAGTTGGTTGTGTTGTCTCATGCACCGAAAGTTTGCTGGTGCAGGCATATGCCCAGGGTTTCAGGCATGATCCCTGGTAGGGGATGTGTAGGAGGCAGCTGATCAATGTTGCGCTCTCTCTTTTCCTCTCCCTTCCTCTCTCTCTAAAAATCAATTAAAATTTTTTTTTAAAAAAATGTTAAAATGGGACCCTGGCCGGTTTGGCTCAGTGGTAGAGCATTGGCCCGGGGACTAAAAGGGGCCTGGCCGTGGGTTCGATTCTGGTCAAGAGCACATACCTTGGTTGCAATTCGGTCCCTGGCCCTGGCTGAAGTCGTGCAGGAGGCAACCAGTCGATGTGTCTCTCTCACGTTGACGTTTCTCTTTTTCTCTTCCCCACTCTATCTGAAGATAAAAAGGGAAAAAAGTATCCTTGGGTGAGCTTGAAAAACAAAAATGTAAAAATGGTGATGTAACTATAGTAGAGATTAACGTTTATGAGGAATTTTATGCCAATATATTTGAGAATGATAAAGGAACGGATAAAATTGCCTATTTTTCAACAAAATATACTGAAAACTGACTAAACAATAAATTTTAAAATCCTGAATAGATACCAGTAAAAAAGTTCAAATCAGTAATTAAAAATATACCTCTCGACCTGGCCGGTTTGGCTCAGCGGTTAGAGCGTTGGCCTGCGGTCCCGAGAGACCCGGGTTCGGTTCCCGCTAAGGGCACGTACCTCGGTTGCAGTTTGTCCCCGGCCCTGGTTGGTCGTGCGGGTGGCAGCCACTCGATGTGTCCCTTCACGTCAATGTTTCTCTCTCTCTCTCTTCCTCTCTCTCCCTCCCTCTCTATCTGAACAAAAAATGTCCTCGGGTGAGGATAAAATAAAATAAAATAAAATAAAAAATATATATATACCTCTCCCTTCCACAAGCAGTTATTAGGCCCAAACAGTTTTTATAAAGTTCAACTAAAGCCTTATGAAACAAATTGTTCTTATCTTTTACAAACTGTCAGACAATAAGAAAAGAGGCAAAGTTAACCAGTTTATATTTTGAAACTAATATAACCATCATATCAAAAAGGACATGGACAATCTGAGAGAGGAAATTTGGCCTAAGTCAGTTTTTTTTAATTTTGGACTTTTACATCTATGTACATAAAAAAGTCACAAGGTAAATTCAACAAAGTATCTTATTTTAAAAAACTTTTCATTATAGAAAATTCAAGCATATACAAAAGCAGACCAAATCCAAATTCAGAAATAGCCTACTCATGGATAATGTTTTTCATTTATATTTCCACATTCTTATGTTATTTGGAAGCAGATTCCAGAATCACAAAATGTAATCTGTAAATGTATTAATATGTGTCCATAAAAGACCAGGTTTAAAAAAAAAACATCACTATTATATGTCATCACACCTAAAAACAAACAATAATTCCTTAGTATTGATTATATAATCAGTGTTCAGATTTCCAGTGATCTCAGCAGTTGGTTTTTTTTTTTTTTTTATCCTCACCCGAGGACATTTTTCCATTTTTGGTTCAGAAAGAGTGGGAGGGAGAGAGAGGAAGAGAGAGAGAGAGAAACATTGATGTGAAAGAGACACATCGAGTGGCTGCCTCCCACAAGACCCAACCAGAGCGAAGGACAGACTGCAACTGAGGTACGTGCCCTTAGCGGGAACCAAACCCGGGTCTCTGGACCGTAGGCCGATGCTCTAACCACTGAGAAAACTGGCCAGGGCTCAGCAGTTTTATTTTTATACATTTTAAAATTTTTAACTACTTTCATTCAGCGTCTTTGTAAGGTCCTTGTATTGTTGTTTATAAAAAAGATTTAATGTATTCTGTATTCTCTATTTTCAGTAAGTTAGTTGGATTTAGAGGTTTGATTTAGAGTTTTCATTCTAATTTATTTTAAGAATTTTGGGTGAGGCTTAATATAGGTAGTGTGTATTCTTTGATTAGGAACTACACCTATAGTTATCTCTCTTTTTGTCAAATTAGCAGCCATTTACATGCAATGCCTAGATTTGTTAATTCATTAGGGGTTCAAAATTATAATATTCCAATTCTGTCATTTTATTTGTTAGCTGTAAAGAGACACTTGGATATCTACTGTTTGGTTACCCAGGAGTAGAGTCCTTAAGAAAAGGCAGAATAAATGCTTAATTCTTTTTCTTTATATACCAATATTGAAAAAAGTGAGTTGATTTCTAACCTTCAGAAGTAATCAGTTTTTTAAAAAGAATTATGAAATAATGGATGTGTGTGTGTGTGTGTATTTATATTGATGTGTTCCAACCATTGGTATACCGTCAAGATCCATTGGACCTAATTTTCATTAATCAGTTTACTTTTTTTGGCAGATACTGATATTTCATGACTTATCCTTTGTTTTTGTTTTTTGTTTTTTTAAACAATTTTAACAGCTTTATTGAGTTATAATTGAATAAACTGAAAATATTTAAAGTATACAGTTTGAAAATCTTAATATATGTATGCACCTGTAAAACCATCATCACAGTCAAGATAATGAACATATCTATCACCCCTAAACGTTTCCTAGGGTTCCTTTGTAATCTCTTCTCCTATCTCCTCCTTTACCCTTGCCAACTACTAATCGTTCTGTCACTATAAAATACTTAGCATTTTCTAGAGTTTGATATAAATGAAATTCAATATATACCCTTTTTTTGGCTGCCTTTTTTCACTCAGCATAATTATTTTAGAATCATATTCTATCTACCAGTAACTCATTCCTTTTTTTTTTTTTTTTTTTAATTTTTTTCTTTATTGATTTTAGAGAGAGGAAGGAAGAGGAAGAGATAAAAATATTGGTGAGACAGGGCATTGATTGGCTGCCTCCTGTATGTCCCCCACTGGGAATTTGGCCCACAACCTGGGCATGTACCCTGACTGGGAATCAAACTGGCAACTTCTTGGTGTGTGGGTTGATGCTCAACCACTGAGCCACACCAGCCAGGCTAATTCATTCCTTTTTATTGTTGGGCAGTTCCACCACAACTTGTTTATCCATTTACCAGTTGATGGACATATATATTGTTTCCAGTTTGGGCTCATAAAATAAAGGTGCCAGGAACATTTGTGTTCATCTTTGTATGGACATATGTTTCCATTTCTCTTGGGTAAATACCTAGGAGTGCAGTGGCTGGATCATATGGTACTTGTATATATAACTTTTTAAGAAACTGACAAACTATTTTGCAATATGGTTATTCCATTTTACGTTTAAATCAGCAATTCATGAAGGTTCTAATTCCTCCACGTCCTTGCCAACACTTGTTTGGTTAGTTTTAGGCATTATACTAGGTGTGTAGTGGTCTCCCGTTGTATTTTAAATTTGCATTTCCCTAATGACTGATAATATTGAGCTTTTTTTTCATGTCCTTATTTGCTGTCTATATATCTTCCTTGGTGAAGTGTCTGTTAAAATCTTTTGCCTGTTTTTAAAATTGGGTTGTTTTCTTACTGGGTTTTGAGAGTTCTATATATATTCCCAGTACAAGTTCTTTATAAGATAGGATTTGAAAATATTTTTTTCTGGTCTTTGGCTTGTCTTTTTTATTTTCAAAGTACAATTTCCATTTATTTTTTTCCGGAGAACTTTTCTTTAGTCATTAAGAACTTAGCTTCTTACATGGGCTTTGGTGGAGGTCATGGGGCAGCACCCGCAGGTCTAAACCGAGGTGGGGGTGTTTGGTCCTTCCGGGCTTCACAAGAACGATTCCTGACTACCTTGCTGTGAATGGGACAGCTCACACAGTAATATAGTTTCCAGTTTGGGCTCATAAAATAAAGGTGCTTGGGAAGCACATAGGCATCGAAGACACTTGCTTCGGAAATGTCCCTAATGCTGGAGGCCTCTACTATGTTTCGAATGACGAACTTCTTAATGGCCTTGTCCTTGGGCACGCATGGGGTGCAGTTGGTGCAACGAATAGGCTGCATATGGCCGCGGCCTTTTTGGGCACGACCGTGGTTCCTTCTTTTCTTGGTCATCTTGGAAGCGAGGACCCGAGAGCTGGCTTGTCTTTTTTTTTTTTTTTGGGTGGTACGTGCCCCTAGCTGGAACTGAACTTGGGACTCTCTGGTCTGCAGGCCGGTGCTTAACTGCTGAGCCAAACTGGCCAGGGCTGGCTTGTCTTTTGTGGGTTTTTTTTTTTTTTTAATCCTCACCCGAGGACATTTTTCCATTTTTTGTTCAGATAGAGTGGGAGGGAAAGAGGAAGAAAAAGAGAGAGAAACATCGACAGGAAAGGGACACATCGAGTGGCTGCCTCCCGCAGGGCCGGGGACAAACTGCAACCGAGGTATATGCCCTTAGCAGGAACTGAACTCGGGTCTCTCAGGACCGCAGGCCAACGCTCTAACCACTGAGCCAAACCGGCCAGGGCTAGGGCTGTCTTTTAACAGTATCTTTGGAAGTTTTTAATTTTGATGAAGTCCAGTTTTTCAATTTGTTGTTTTCTAGATTGTGCTTTTGGTGTTGTAAGAAATTTTTGCTTAATGCAAGGTCACAAAGGTTTTATCCTAGAAGTTTTTTTAGTTTTAGATTTTACATTTATGTCTAGGATCCAATGTGAATTTTTACTGCAGAGTATGGATTGAAGTTCAATTTTATTTATTTAAATTTGCCAGTGGGTATCAAACTTTTCCAGTACCATTTGTTGAAAAGGTGAAGTTATGACACGTTTTTCTACATCTATTATCAAGCATGTTCACCTCATTTTCTTTAGGGAGCTCTTAAAATGCTGTATTTTAAAGTAAAATATAAACATATACAAATGAATATTTATTATAAGCGTACATAAATGAATATTTGTGAGTATTCTTGTATTGATTTAAAAGGGAAAGAAAGAAATGGAATTAGATGCCATGATTTTTTTAAACCATAAATCACTAGTTGAAAACATGCTAGTAGATTAGATGGACACTGGTAAATAGTAATAAGCAATACAGGAAGAGGAGCAACTAATTTGGGGGAAGAGAGAAATGTTTTTGCTTTGAGTTTGAGGATCCTGTGGAACATGATAGCAGCGCCTTAAATATAAAGTGGTTGATTTGTTTGTATAGCAGCAGGCTAGTAGTCAGTCAGCTGTTGACCTTTACACAGTTGGAAAGTGTAGGTTTATTTTGTACCCAAACTCATACACACTGATTAAGGTTAATATTGGCTACCAGCCAGTAGACCAAACTCCTAACTAATGAGTTTTTGGAGACATACCAATTAAATTGTCAGTTTAATCGTCCCCACCGCACCTTCTCTTGCTTTGCCCTAGATCTGCCAACATTTTGAGTTGGGAAAGTGATACAACATCTCTTTTTTATGGATGATCATCACTATATGCCCTGCAGGAGATGCTTTGGGAATAGTGAAAAGTGCTTTCTCCTGTCTTTTTTGCATTGTCTTTGTCGTTTCCCTTTTCTCTTGTTACACTGAAAAGGTTAGGGGTTAGAAGTGGGTGCATTCTATGATCATAAGATAATTCATCCAATCTGGAAAAAGTTCAGCATTCATCCAATCTGGAAAATATTCAGCAATCAAAAATGAGTTCATCAAATTGCTCTAACCAAAACTTTAACAATGATACTTACTCTGAGATGTTTTCTGCTGTAGAGTTAGATAAAACAGTCCAAACCCTAATCCCAGAGTAATACTTGATCTAGTATGGGATAATGGTTTTATTTCCATTATGATAATGACTAGTTCTTTTATTCTCCTGCCTTTTTTTTTTTAAAATTATTTTCTTTATTGATTTTAGAGACATAGAGGAAGGGAGAGAGAGAACATTGATTGGCCACCTCCTGCATGCTCCCCACTGGGGATCGGGCCCACAATCTGGGCATGTGTGCTCTGACCGGGAATCGAACTGGCGACCTCATGATGCATGGATCGACACTCAACCACTGAGCCACACTGGCCAGGCTATTTTCCTGACTTTTAAAAATAAATTGTTTCTCATCATTTTCATTATAACATGGTTATTGATAGCTTTATTCTATGAAAACAAAATTTGAATGTAGTGTTTATAATGGATACATTACATGCTTTATTAAAGAGAAATAAAGCAGCTTAAAATACTTAGTGCATATCAACATTAAACGAATGGTAGATGCTGTTTTTTTCTATCCTCACCCGGGGACATTTTTCCATTTTTTGTACAGATAGAGTGGGAAGGAGAGAGAGAGAGAAACATCGATGTGAAAGGGACACATCGAGTGGCTGCCACCCACATGACCCAACCAGGGCCAGGGACAAACTGCAACCGAGGTACATGCCCTTAGCGGGAACCGAACCCGGGTCTCTCTGGACCGCAGGCCAACGCTTTAACCGCTGAGCCAAACCGGCCAGGGCTGGTAGATACTGTTAAATATATTTTTTTCATAGTATGTTTTGGGAAAGCACTTTTTAGATGTTATATTAAAATTCTTCTTAATTTATGTAGAAGATTAGACTTGTTATTTGTATTAGGGAATGGTGTATTTTTTAAAATATAAAAATAGATGGGCCCTGGCCTGCTTAGCTCAGTCATTAAAGCATTGGCCCGCAGACCGAAGAGTCTCGGGTTTGATTTCCAGTCAAGGGCACGTACCTGGGTTGCAGGTGTAATCCCCAGCCCTGTGTGGGAGGCAACCAATCGATGTGTCTCTCTCACCAATGGATGTTTCTCTCTTTCCCTCCCTCCCTTCCACTCTATCTGAAAATCAATGGAAAAATATCCTCGGGGAAAATATTCTCAAATATCATCTGAATAGATGGACTTAACAGATGAATATTTTTTTTTTTTTATCCTCACCCAAGGACATTTTTTCCAGTTTTTGTTCAGATAGAGCGGGAGGGAGAGTGAAGAAGAGAGAGAGAGAGAGAAACATCGATGTGAAGGGACACATTGAGTGGCTGCCACCCACACGACCAACCAGGGCCGGGGACAAACTGCAACCTAGGTACGTGCCCTTAGCGGGAACCGAACCCGGGTCTCTCTGTACCGCAGGCCGATGCACCAACCGCTGAGCCAAACCGGCCAGGGCCAGATGAATATTTTTGAACCTTTGAGGTGCCCTTTACAAGTTCTATTGAGCAAATCTAACTAACAAGCACATTAGGGTGGGAGAGCGACACTCTGAAGTAACTTAGGCAGTTGTGATAGAACTGAGAATTTATTAAGTAACAAATCTAGTGGAATTTTATGGGAGTAGGGTGGGTAGAAGTTTAGGTGAAGCAGATTTCATGTTTAGAAACGTTGGCAGCATTTGCAGTTCTCTGCTGGATGATGAACAGTTTTCCTAACTTTCACGCACAGTATTGGTTAAGGAAGATCAAGAGAGCGCTGTTGGGAGAATTGCAGTTGGTATGGGGGTCTTGAAACTAGTTACTGTGAGTTATTTTGTTTGAGAGAAAATTCTTTGTGACTTTTGGGTTCTGAAAAGGAGTTACGATAAATACGTGCTTTGGCTGATGCTGGAACAACCTGGGTGATGGGTAAGAACTAGGATAGGACTCAACTTGAAAATATAAATGGAAGGCCCTGGCCAGTGTGGTTCAGTTGGTTGAGTGCTGTCTCATGCAATGAAGGGTCGCAGGTTCTATTGCCCGTCTGCACATGCAGGGTGCATGCGGGAGGCAACCAATCTAGGTTTCTCTCTCTCTCTCTCCTTCTCCCTCTAAAATCAGTAAAAACATATTTAAAAAGAAAATATAAAAGGAAGGGTTTGATATTAAGAAACAAAAGAAATTTCCTTTCTTCTCCCCCAGTGTGGGAAATAGAATTCCTAATAAAGGCACAAGCTTAGGAGATAAAATGTGGTGGTTAGAGAATTTGAGAAGTATAACTGAACCTCTTATTATTTGTCTTTAGATATTGCCCTTGGTCTTTATAATGTAGAAGAGACATTTAACCAACCATTTAGTAAAAATTAGTAACTACTGGCAGGCAGTTTTATGTAGAGAGATCTTTGCTTCATATGAACTGTAGGCAAACTCAAATTAGCACATGAAAGGATTGACAAAATTAAAGTGTGTTTGTATGGATCTTCTATTTTATTTATTTATTTATTTTTTGTTCAGATAGAGTGGGAGGGAGAGAGAGTAAGAGAGAGAGAGAGCAACATCAACGTGAAGGACACATCGGGTGGCTGCCACCCGCACGACCAACTTGGGTCGGGGACAAACTGCATCCGAGGTATGCGCCCTTAGCGGAAACCGAACCCGGGTCTCTCTGGACCACAGGCCGATGCTCTATCGCTGAGCCAAACCGGCCAGGGCTGGATCTTCTATTTTAGAAAGTGGGTAGCCTTGGCTGATATGGCTCAGCGGTAAGAGCGTCCCCCATGGACCAGCAAGTCCTGGGATTGTTTCCGGCCAAGGGCACGTATTTTGGTTGCTGTTCATCCCCGGCCCCGGTTGGGATTCTGCAGGTGGCAACCAATCGATGTGCCTCTCTCACATTGATGTTTCTCTCTCTCTTCCTCCCTCTCTCCCTCCAGATCTATCTGAAGATTAAAGTAAAGATATCCTCAGGTGAGGAATAAAAAAAATAAAATAAAAAAGTGGGTAGCTATAGGTCTTTTGCTATACCTTGATTTGTTTGTTTATTTTTTGTTAATCCTCACCCAAGGATATTTTCCATTGACATTTTATTTATTTTTAAAAATTTTTCTTTGTTGATTTTAGAGAGAGAAGAAGGGAAAGGGAGAGAAAGATAGTAACATCAGAGAGAGAACATTGATTGGCCGCCTCCTGGATGCCCCTCACTGGGAATCTGGCTTACAACCTGGGCATGTGCCCTGACTAGGAATCAAACCAGCAGCCTCTTGGTGCGTGGGTTGACGCTCAGCCAGCCAGTGGGCCACACTGGCCAGACTACTTCATCCTTTTTTAAATGTTGATTTTAGAGAGAGAGGGAGGGGAAGAGACAGTGACAGAGACAGAGGGAGAAACATCAGTTTGCTGTTTCACTTATTTATGATTTTATTGGTTGATTTTTGTATGTGCCCTGGGGTATTGAACCTGCAACCTTGGCATATCAGGACAATGCTCTAACCAGCTAAGCTACCTGGCTCGGGCCACTATTTCTTTTTTCTTTTTTTAATATGATAGATGTTGCCATTATTAGTATTTTTTTTTTTTTTTATCCTCACCCAAGGGTATTTTTCTATTTTTCTTCAGATAGAGTGTGAGGGAGGAGAGAGAGAGAGAGAGAGAGAGAGAGAGAGAGAGAGAGAGAGAGAGAGAGAGAAACATCCATGTGAGAGAGACACATCGACTGGCTGCCTTCTGCACAACCCTGACCAGGGCCGGAACGAACCACAACCAAGATACGTGCCCTTGGCCAGAATTGAACCCGTGACTCATTGGTCTGCAGGCCGATGCTCTAATTGCTGAGCCAAACCGTGACTCATCATTGGTCTGCAGGCCGATGCTCTAATTGCTGAGCCAAACTGGCCAGGGCCACTTTTTCATTCTTAGCACATACTTTTCAGATCGATGATTGCTTTCATTAGGATCTTGTATGTGTGTTTGAATGTTAAAATCATTCCAAGATGGTGTTAAAAGGAAACAGATTAGAGCTGAGATCACTGAAAATGGCACTGTGGAAGATTAGACTGGAACATGAACTTGAAGTATGAATAGGTTTGGATGCGATGGAAGTGGGAGGATGGGAATTGCTTTTGGAGATGATCAAAATAATAAAAGTATGCACTGTACCTTCAAGTGACAGTGAGGAGGAGACTTTTTATTTTTTTATTTTTTTATCCTCACCCGAGGATATTTTTCCATTTTTTGTACAGATAGAGTGGGAGGGAGAGAGAGGAAGGAAGAGAGAGAGAAACATCGACGTGAAGGGACACATCGAGTGGCTGCCACCCGCACGACCAACCAGGGCCAGGGACAAACTGCAACCGAAGTACGTGCCCTTAGCGGGAACCTGAGTCTCTCCGGACCGCAGGCCGACGCTCTAACCGCTGAGCCAAACTGGCCAGGGCGAGGAGGAGACTTTTAAAGGTGGCATGATAGGCTCTCATTTGGAAGGTATATGGGGTGGGGTGAGGTTTTAAAGAGAAAGTGGAGCTATTTGTCTGATGGTCAAGCAATATGAGGTTTAATTTTTTTTTCCTGGTAGGTAAATATTTGAACAAGATAATGATATTTAAAATATTATTTTAGGAAAATCGCTGTCTGGGATGGCTTGGGGAGTCTTGTTGAGATAGAGCTGGAGAAATCAGGAAGATATTGTGATGATTGAGGGATGAAGGAAAGGTAACATGGAGTATCTGTGCAGTACACTGTGGTAGGCTTTTAGGTGTATTATCTATTTAATCTTTAAAAACAACATTTAGAGGTAGGTATTATCAGTCTCTGGTTTTCAAGAGGTTAGATGTCAGAAATTGAATATTTTGCTCAGAGAAGAAGTTTGCTGACTTTTAGGCAGTATGTATATCTCTCTCTCTCAAATAGTTTTATATTGTTTGTTAATACCATACTTTATTTAACAAATACCTTTTGATGGAAATTTGGGTTGTTTCCATTTTTTAAATTGTTTTGCTAGCAATGCTACAATAAATATTCTTACATATATCTTTGTACATATTTTCTAGCACTGTATTTCTGTAGAAGAAACTCCTAGAAGTGGAACTGAATTCCTGGATTAATATGTCCTTTAAAACAAACGTTATAGGAGGCCTGCAGAAAGGGTACTGAATGTGGATACTCGATCATGATTGTCATGGCAGTTTTTAGAAAGTCATAATAAAGGTACAGTGTACATGGTACTATATAAAAAACTAATAGAGCAGCCCGGCTGGACTGGAGTGGCTTGGTTGAGCATCATCCTGTATACCGAAGGATTGCCAGTTTGATTCCCGGTCAGGGCACATACTTGGGTTGTGGGTTTGATCCCCAGTTGGAGTGCCTATGGAAGGCAACTGACTGATGTTTCTCTCTAACAATGATGTCCCCCCTCCCCCTCGCCCAAGCATGTCCTCTGGTGAAGATTAGAAAAACAAAACAAAAAAATAATAGAGCATATTCTTGCCAAGTACGCTAACAGTAAACCATGGAATATTAGAATGGAAGGCCTGAAAAATAATTCACTCTAATCCTTAATTTTACTGTTGAGACTCTTGAGATCTAGAAAGTTAGAGTGTTTCTAAAATAGAGCAGGGATTAGGATCTAGACACTCATTTTTAGTTTAGTATTTTAAGTTAGTAGGTCTTTTTCTTTCCCAAAGTAAGTTTAAGGAGAAAACTACATTCAAATTCCTTTCCATTGTTTTATATGTATATATAGTTCACATGTTTGTAACTGCTGGTTTCTACCATGTTCATTCATTATTTCACAATGAGTTATGAAATTTTGATGTGTAAAAAAAGTATTAAATGTTTAGTTTTCCCTTCTTTTTTTTCCCTCCTTTACTATTAACCAAGTAAAGAGAGTGACAGAAACATTTTGATCTTCAGATGGGCTGAAGTAGGAATTGAAGATGAGATTTTTATTTTTATTTAAGAAGAAAAGGTGACATGAGTTTCCGAAACATTGATGTAGAGCAAACTGTCTTTTTTTTTTTTTTTTTTTTTTACTGGTATAGTATTTTGTTGACAAATTATGGTTTGATTACTTATTTCTTATTGGGAATTTTGGCTTTTTCCCCCCAAAATCTCTGAACATACTTTATATTATCAGTTCTTTGTTGCTACTACATAGGAGTACAACTGATTATTTAAGACTTTATTTTTTTTAGAGCAGTTTTAGGTTTACAACAAAATTGAGAAGAGGGTACATAAATTTCCTTTATATCCCTGCCCCCATATATGCATAGCCCCTCTTATTATCAATATCATTTACCAGAATGGTACATTTTTTTTTTTTTTTTTTAACCAAGGGTGAACCTGCAATGACACATCATAATCGCCCAAAGTCCACAGTTTACCTTAAGGTTCACTCTTGCTGTTTTACATTCTGTGGGTTTGGACAAATGTATAATGATATATATAATTATAATATCATAGAGTATTTTCACTGCCCTAATAATTCTCTGTGCTCTGCCTGTTCACTGCCCCACACTATCTGTACTGCCAGCAGCCACTGATTTATATTTTGCTTTGACTCCATAGTTTTGCCTTTTCAAGAGTGTCATATAGTTGGCATCATGCAGTTATGAAGCCTTTTCAGATTGGCTTCTTTCATTTAGTAATATGCATTTAAGTTTCTTCCATTGTCTTTTCATGACTTGATAGCTCATTTCTTTTTAGTGCTGACTAATATTCCATTGTCTAGATATACCATAGTTTATCCACTCATCTACTGAGGGAGATCTTGGTTGCTTTCAAATTTTGGCAATTATGAATAAACCTGCTATAAACATCCATGTGTAGGTTTTGTGTGCACAGAAGTCTTTCAGCTCTTTTGGGTAAATGTATTTTACCCAAAGGAGTACAATTGCTGGATCAAAGGGTAAGAGTATGTTTAGTTTTATAAGAAACTGCCAAGCTGTCTTCCAGAGTGGCTGTACCATTTTGCATTTCTACCAGCAATGTATGAGAGTTTCTGTTGTTCCACATACTTGCCAGCATTTGGTGTTGTCAAACAATTGATTTTTGTATATTGACTGTATCCTGAAGGATGAAGGAAAGGTAACATACTGTATAGAATATCTTGCTAAACTCCATTATTAGTTCTAGCAGTTTCCTAAGATATTTTTTATATATATAATCATGTCTGTGGAAAAGTTTTTTACTTCTTTCCTTCTACTTTTTATGTCTTTTATTTCTTTTTATTGCTTTATTGCATTGCCCAAGCTTTCTTTGAGCATGTGAAGATAAGTAATAAAAGGCATAGCAATTGTTTCCTCCTATTTTATGAGTGGGTAAAATTGATGAATTGGCCTTTTCATCAGTATGAAATGCCCTTTATCTCTGGTAATGCTCTTGAGTTGAAGTCAACTTCGTCTAAAATTTATATAGCTTCTCCAGCTTTCTTCTGATTAATGTTCACATTCTATATTTTTTCTGTATTTTTACTTTTGACATAAATCTGTGTGTCTCTTATAAACAGTATACAGTTAGGTGCTTCCTCTTTTTAACTTCTTACAGTCTCTGGCTTTTAAATGAAATGCTTAGTCTATAAATATTTACTGTTATTGATATGGTTATTTTAAAATTTTTATCAATTGTTTCTTTTTCCCTTTTTGAGGTGGCCTTCTTTAGGATTGATATTTTTTAAAATTCTAATTTTTCTTTTAAATTAGTTTTTTAGTGGTTCCTCTGGGGATTATGATCGGTTAATGATGCATTATAACTTTTCACAATGTACTGTGAATTAATGTTAATAAACATCTATTTTCAACAATTATGACCCTGGATTTGATCATTTTTATAGGGCTTCATCTTCAGTTTTCCTTGCTATGTCAATTTACTTAGTGAAATTCTGAATATAATGACAACAATCTTAAGGCAGAAGTCACACCTTGGTGATTTGTTTTGGATTAAAGATACTTAACTTCATTCTCATCATCTTTGTACCAGAGATCAACACTGTAACTTTTTTTTTTTTCTTTATTGACTTTAGAGAGGAAGGGAGAGGGAGAAAGAGATATTTTAAGATCTGACAATGCTTTTTGAAATTTTTTCTTAAAATATCTTACCTGAGTCTGGCTGTTATGGCTCAGTGGTTGAGCACCGACCCATGCACTAAGAGGTCACCAGTTCAATTCCCGGTCAGGACACATGCCCAAGTTGTGGGCCAAATCCCCAGGCATGCAGGAGGCAGCCAATCAGTGTTCCCTCTCATTGATGTTTCTTTTTTTTTTTCTTTGGAGGTACATGCCCCTAGCGGGAACCGAATCCGGGATTCTCTGGTCCTCAGGCCGACGCTCAACTGCTGAGCCAAACTGGCCAGGGCTCTCATCGATGTTTCTATCTCTCTCTCTCTCTCTCCCCCTCTCCCTTCCTCTCTCTCTAAAATCAATAGAGGGAAAAAAAATGTTACCTGAGCCTGGCTGGTGTGGCTCAGTAGTTGAGCATTGACCAGGTTGTGGGCCTGATCCCCAATGCAGGAGGCAGCTAGTCAAGTTCTCTCTCATCAATGTTTCTATCTCCCTCTACCTTCCTCTCTCTCTAAAGTCAATAAAGAAAAATATTTTTTAAAAAACCAATAAAATGTATTTAAAAATAATACTAATTATGATAATAGTAATAAAAATATCTTACCTGGCTTCTGAAATCACTATCTATTGTTAGTTATATCATTAAATTGTAAGATGCATAAGAATACTCAACTTTCATATAGTAGGTCAACTGAGTGCTGGTGTCTACTTATAATTACTTAAACATCTGATAAAACCTGTAACAACTATGAATTATGAAATGTCATGTGATGTTAACTTTATGCAGTTTTAGAACATGATATATAAGGAACATCATGAGTACAATATCTTTAAAAAAAATTTTTTCTTTAATGTTTAGAGAGAGAGATAGATGGAAACATCGATGAGAGAGAACATCGATTGGCTGCCTCCTGCATGCCCCCCATTGGGGATTGGGCCCACACCTGGGCATGTGCCCTGACCGGGAATCGAACTGGCGACCTCTTGATGCATGGGTCTGTGCTCAACCACTAAGCCATACCAGCTGGATGGATGAGTACAATATCTTTTAAATTAAGGTTTACAATTTTGATTCTGGAATTGGAAGATGGAAACAGTTTTCTACCAAAAATATGTAACTGAAAGAATTTATACTTGTTTATGCATATTTATGGGCATGTTTGTCAAAGGTGGATATTTACAGAGTTTATATACTATTCAAAGAGTTTGTTAAAGCCACATCTACATACTTTTTTATACACACAAAGTTCAACCTAAAACCTTCCTTTTCTCGCCCTGGCCGGTTTGGCTCAGCGATTAGAGCGTTGGCCTGTGGTCTGGAGAGACCTGGATTCGGTTCCTGCTAAGGGCATGTACGTCGGTTGCAGTTTGTCCCCGGTTCTGGCTGTGTCGTGCGGGTAGCAGCTACTCGATGTGTCCCTTTCACATTGATGTTTCTCTCTCTGTCTCCCTCTCTCTCCCTCCCACTCTATCTGAACAAAAAATGGAAAAATGTTCTTGGGTGAGGATTATAAAAAAAACAACCTTCTTTTTCTCTGTAGGTTAACTAATTAAATGTAAAGTGTTTCAAGAGACAATGAGGAAATGGCGCAATACCTCAGTCAGGGAGAATTCCAGTGACATCTGCAGTGGAGAATTATGTGCAGATGGGAAACAGAAGAGGTCAAGATTGGAAGAGCAGGACATTAGATCAAATATAATAACACTTATATGGAACTTAACATTTTTATTATGTCTGTAGCACTTTAATATGTGATTGTACATAATAGAAGAATAAGAAATAGTTGATCAAATCACCTGTGGTCTACAGAAAGAGGGATTATATATTCATGTGAATAATGTAGAGTAATGGAATGTGGTAGAGCAGTGTAGAATATTCCTGTTACGAGAAAAGACTAGTTAGTATTTTCTCTCTCTCTCCTTCCCTCCCTCCCTCTCTATCTGAAGATAAATGCAAAAAATGTCCTTAGGTGAGCATAAAAAAAAAAAAAATACCCATGAAAAAAGTCTTAGCACCAAAGAGGATTTTTAAAAATTAATTAATTAATTAATTTTTGTTACAGATGTTTCTTTTTTTCCCCTCACTGATTCCTTCTCCCCCTCCCTCCCCGCCCTGTCCCCAGCTTTGTTGTCCATGTCCATTGTTCATGCATACATGCATATAAGTTCTGTAGTTTATCTCTCCCCCACCACCCCCTCTTTTGAGGATTGTCAATCTGTACCCCACTTCCATGTCTCTGGGACTACCCCATTCCTCAGACTGTTATGTTCATTATATTCCACAAATAAGCAAGATCATATGATACTTGTCTTTCTCTGTTTGGCTTGTTTTGCTTAGGATAATACTCTCCAGGTCCCTCCATGTTGTCTCAAAGGATAAGAGATCTTTTGTACAGCTCCATTGTGTATATGTACCATGGCTTTTTTATCCATTCGTCTACTGATGGACATTTGGGCTGTTTCCAGATCTTAGCTATTGTAAATAGTGCTGCTGCGAACATGGGGGTACATATATTTTTTCTGATTGGTGTTTCAGGCTTCTTAGGGTATATCAAAGAGCAATTTTTAAAGAATGTTAAATCATCATTTGAATTTTTTTTTTTAATAATTCTGCTCTATTCTTTTTTGAAATACAGTCATATTTTAATGTCATTGCTTTCACTCTATATATGAATATATGGTCTCTCATTTCATTTAGCTTAGTTACTAGAAAGATACTTTTAAGTTTATTCAAGTTTTCATTTTAAAAATGGGTTGAGCTTGTCAAGGGGATTAGAAAGGACAAAAAAAAAAAAAAAAATAGCTCAAGATGTACTGTTAATCTGTTGACATGAAGTGAAGCTAGTGAGCCAGAATGGGAACCTTTTACTTCCTGACATTTCTTGACTTGCTTTCTTTTTTTTTTTTTTATCCTCACCCAAGGACATTTTTCAATATTTTGTTCAGATAGAGTGGGAGGGAGAGAGAGAGAGAAAGAAACACATTGAGTGGTTGCCACCCACACGACTCAACCAGGGCCGGAACAAACTGCAACCGAGGCATGTGCCCTTAGCGGGAACCAAACCCAGGTCTCTCCGGACCGCACGCCGACGCTCTAACCACTGAGCAAAACCGGCCAGGGCTTGACTTGCTTTCTTGGATGGCTTATTGTAAAGTAATTAATGAATTAAAATCAGTTAAGAGTTTATACCATAGAATTTGGTAGAAACAGATAGGAAAATGAACTGTAATGAGCATCAACTTTGGGGCTTGATAGACCTGTTTTTTTCCCCTCACCCCAGGATACCTTCCTATTGTTTTTGTTTTTTTTAGATAGAGTGGGAGGTAGGGAAGGGGAGAAAGAGAGAGAAACATCGATGTGAGAGAGACACATTAATTGGTTGTCTCTTGCACGATCCTAACTGGGGCTGGGGATTAAACCCACCACTGAGGTACATACCATTGACCAGGAATCCAACCCTTGATCCTCTCGTCTTCAGGCCGATGCTCTAACCGCTGAGTCAAACTGGCCAGGACTGGTTATTATATTTTTATAAAATCATAGAAAGACAGCTCTAAGAGGGATCTTAAAAATCACCCAGATAATGAAACCTGTGCAGAGAGGTTAAGTGACTGTTACTGTCCTATTAGAGTGGAAGGAAGCTCCTTGAGAATAGGGACTCTTTGTACCTTTTATGGTTTTTAGAGTGTATAGAACACAGTGATGGACTTTAGATACTTGGAAAATATGGTTTCTTTAAATAGATTTCAGACATCCAAATTACTTGGAAAATACAGCTTCTTCAAATACATTCCAGCCCTGGCCAGTTTGGCTCAGCGGTTAGAGTGTCGGCCTGCAGTCCAGAGAGACCCGGGTTCAGTTCCCGCTAAGGGCACGTACTTCGGTTGCAGTTTGTCCCCGGCCCTGGTTGGTCGTGCGGGTGGCAGCCACTCGATGTGTCCCTTCACGTCGATGTTTCTCTCTCTCTCTCCCTTCCTCTCTCTCCCTCCCACTCTATCTGTACAAAAAATGGAAAAATATCCTCGGGTGAGGATTAAAAAAAACCCAAAAACAACAACAACAAAAAACAAATACATTCCAGACATCCAAATTCTAGACATATTATGATGTCAAATAATTAAATCATTTTACGTGGTTTAAAATATTGTTGATAAACCTTTGAGAGTCACATAGCTCTTAGTATATGAAAAATGTCATTTCAGGCTTGTCAGGATATCAAGAGAAATAAGCAAAGAGGTTTTACAAATACAGGGTGAGGCAAAAGTAGGTTTATAGTTATGAGTACATGAAGCAGTTTATTCTTTTTTTTTTCCTTTATTGATTTTGAGAGATAGAGGAAAGGAGAGGGAGAGAAACATCGATGAAAGAGAACATCGACTGGCTGCCTCCTGCATGCCCCCCACTGGTTATCAGGCCCACAACCTGGGCATGTGCCCTGACAGGGAATCGAACCGGCAACCTCTTGGTGCATGGGTCGATGCTCAACCACCGAGCCACACTGGCTGGGCTCACTTTAGTTTTTCAGTTGATTTTTGGGGGCACTATAACTCTTAGAAAGATTGATACTTCATAGGTTTTGTTCTTTTTTTTTTTTAATCCTCACCTGAGGACATTTTTTCATTTATCTTCAGATAGAGTGGGAGGGAAAGAGAATGAGAAAAACCTCTATGTGAGAGGGACACATCGACTGGTTGCCTTCTGCACGACCCCAACCAGGGCTGGTGATGAACCACAACTGAGGTACGTGCCCTTGGCTGGAATCGAACCCACGACTCATTGGTCCGTGGGCCGACGCTCTAACCGCTGAGCCAAACTGGCCAGGGCGGGTTTTGTTTTCTTGTATAGGTCTTCCAAAGAATAGAGAGAACATTTACTTAGATATTTTAAAAACGCATTTTATATCTTGCAATTACCATATGGGTCTACCAGACAATTTTATTTATAATTCTGATGCATTTGGGGATATTATTGATCTTATTTTTCCTACATCTTGCTGTTTCATCCATAGAATTATTTCATCATTATTCATTAGTTATTCTCAACTGTGCAGATAAAAAACGGTTGAAATAATAAGAAACAGGGAGGAAGACAAATTACTTAGCTAGAGCAGAGGTTGGCCAACATTTTAGTACAGGGTAAGACAGTAAATATTTTGTGTTGTGTGGGCCCCATAATGGCCTCTGTGTCATGTTCTTTAAACAACCCTTAAAAGTATAAAAATCATTTTTATTAGCTCCCCAGTCATACATAAGTAGGTCAGATTTAGCCTGTGTACCTTAGTTTGCCATTGCATTATCCCATATTTCATATTGTATTGTCCAGAGGATTGTGCCATCTCTTTCAAGAAATACAAAAGGAGACTGGAGAACACCATCTTCATTGTCTGTTTTTCACTTTTATTGAACAGAGTTGGGCATTCATAATTTTTCATATTTTGTTCATAATAGCTAAGAGAATTGACAGAAGATTGAATTTCACAGTTATTGTATGAATCAGAAGATGAATACAAAGAAGAAAATAGCATTTTATGCTCTAGTGATGATAGTGAAGTTGATCATAGAAGCAAAATCTCAGATTGTGAATTTTCAAGTGGTGATCTCTTTGATTTTTCGCAAACTAAAATAATTGATGACTGAACAGTATATTTCTAAGGACCAGGAAGTAATCGTACAATATTTTGTGACAAAATTTTGGACATGTGGTAAAAGGATATATTCTTTCATCTCTTATGTTTGTGCTCCAAAATTGACTTGATACAATTTGTAAGTGGACATTGCTGAAAGTGGGTATTTATACAAAGGCATTTGATGTAGAAGTAAAAAATTAGTTGATGATTTTTTTGTTTGTTTGTTTTAATCCTCACTCGAGGACATTTTTTGATATTTTGTTCAGATATAGTGGAAGGGAGAGAGAGAGAGAAACATTGACGTGAAAGAGACACATTGAGTGGTTGCCACCCACACGACCCAACCATGGCCGGGGACAAACTGCAATCGAGGTACGTGCCCTTAGCGGAAACCGAACCCAGGTCTCTCCGGACCGCAGGCCGACGCTCTAACTGCTGAGCCAAACTGGCCAGGGCAGTTGATGATTATTTTAAATAATGTTTATTAATCTAAAAGTGACAATGTTTTGCAAATTATGAGTCAGAGAAGATGGCCATCCTTTCTTCAACGAATGAGCCCTTAAAAGTTTCAAAGTTTCCAAGTTTCAAGTATTGCATTTTGACAATGCAGTTGCCAGAAAAAGAACCAGAAGTAAACAAACAAACAAGTGCTGGCAAGGATGTGGAGAAAAGGGAACCCTTGTGCACTGTCAGTGAGAATGCGAATGTGGAAAACAGTATGGAGTTTCCTGAAAAAATTAACAGTGAAACTGCCTTTTGACCCAGTGATCCCTCTTCTGGGAATATATTTGAAGAAACCTGAAACAATAATTTGAAATAATATATGCATCCATATGTTCATTGCAGCATAATTTATAATAGCCAAGATCTGGAAATAGCCCAAGTGTGCCCATCAGTAGATGAGTGGATAAAAAAAGCTGTGGTACATATACACAATGGAATACTATTTGGTGGTGAAAAAGAAGGTAATCTTATCTTTTACTACAGCATGGATGGATTTAGAGATTATTATGCTAAGTGATATAAGCCAGTCAGAAAAAAACAAATACCTTTTGGTCTTACTTATATGTGGAATATAATGAACAAAATAAACTGACAAAATAGAAACAGAGGCATGGATAAATGGAAGAGAGTGACAGCTGTCAGAGGAGAGGTGGTATGGGAGGCTGGATGAAAGCAGGTGAAGGGATTAAGCAGAAAAACACGTATATAACATAGACACGGACTATAGTGTGGTGATAGCCAGGGAGAAAGGAGGGTGGGGGTAAGTAGAGGTGGGCAAAGGGGGTAGATAAATGTCTAGGAAATAGAAGACTTGAACAACACTATAAGCCAACTGCACCTAAATGTTGCTTTGGTAGATGGCCGCAGAATATAGTGTTCAGGTGACATTTTTTTGAGTTGTACCCATGAAACCTGTATGATTTTGTGAACCAGTGTCACCTTAATATAATAGTTCTGGCCAGTTTGGCTCAGCCATTTGAGCATTGGCCCGAGGACCAAAGAGGCTTGGGTTTGATCCCAGCCCGGGTTGGGGTCGTCTGGGAGGCAACCAATCGATGTGTCTCTCTCACATTGATGTTTCATTTTCTCCCTCCCTACCCTCACTCTGTCTAACAAAATCAATGGAATAATATCCTTGAGTGAGGATTTAAAAAAATAAAATAAAATAGTATACTAGTAAGTATCTATTTAACATAAAATTAAACTTTCCAATTAAAAGGTAGTGATTTGCAGACTGCATAAATAAACATGATCTATCTATTAATTTAAGGATACATATTATTGTGAAAGTAAAGTATTAAGAAAAGATATATGCAAACAGAAGCCAAAAGGGAGCTGGTGTGGCTGTACTAAAATAAGCCTAAAAAGTCTTAAGACAAAAATTGTTATGGGAGTTACAAGAAGGATATTATATAATGATAAAAGGTTCAATCCATAGAAAAGATCTAACAATTATAAAATTGTATGTATCTAACAGAGCAATAAAATACATGAAGCAAAAACTGACAGAATTAGGGAGAAACAGATAAGCATTAAATAGTTGGAAACTTCAATACCCTACTTTCAGTAATGCATAGAACAACTAAATAGAAGATTATTAAGGAAATAGAAGACTTGAACAACACTATAAGCCAACTGGACCTAAAAGACTTGCATAGAACATTCTACCTAACAATAGTATACTATACATTTTATTAAACATCTTTCATGAATAAGCCGTAAATTTCTTTGTTGTCTATTTGATAACAGATTATCAGGTATTGAGTGGGGTGATCATGACATTTAGTAAAATATGCCATGTTATTTATTAGTAATAATGGCAATTTAATGGAATAATCAGCAAATGTTAAAACTAATTCTTAAACTCTTTAAAAATATTTCCTCAGAGTTAGCATTGAGAATTGTTTATCTAATTAATGCTCATTCATTTTTTTTCTCTCATTCTGTTTATTTCTAATGGAAATGTAATCACAATATTTTAACAAAATAAAATAATTTCAATAAGCTGCAGTAATTTTAATAAGTTTTAGAAAAGTAACAGCTGTTTATCTGTTAGGGAATATTTTAGTTTTCTTATTTTTTGTTTCCAAGGTAAAAGCTAAGTAGCTTTTTACATTTATCTGAAAAGAGACAAACTTTCACGTGGCAGAACTTTTTTGAGCATGTAGATGCTCTTTATATATTTACAAAGGAATTTGAATGGGATACAAGTTAAACTTGAAATATGTGGCACTTGTTTATTTCTTTCAGGAGAAGGAAGCCAACACCCTTTCGGAGCCATGAATATTGTCCGAACTCCATCTGTTGCTCAGATTGGAATTTCAGTGGAATTATTGGACAGTCTGGCTCAGCAGACTCCTGTAGGTAATGCTGCTGTATCCTCAGTTGATTCATTCACCCAGGTACTGCAATGCACATTTTATTATTTTCTAAAATAATTAAATGATATTCTATACTTTAAAAATTAGCCTGATGGTAGAAGACATAAAAATGAAGATAAACATACAGAGTGGGGCAAAGTAGGTTTATTGTTGTGAGTATGCAAAGCACAGTTTATTCTTGTATTATTATTTATTGATTATTGTGTTCTTTTCCATATGAACAATTGTAAACCTGCTTTTGCTCCATCCTGTATATGACATATGTTATTGGCTTCCATGGGTATTTTTAGTTTGTCTGCTTCCTCTATAGCAGTGGTTCTCAACCTGTGTGTCGTGACCCCTTTAGGGGTCAAATGACCCTTTCACAGGGGTCACCTAAGTTATAACAGTAGCAAAATTACAGTTATGAAGTAGCAACAAAAATAATTTTATGGTTGGGGGTCACCACAACATGAGGAACTGTATTAAAGGGTCGTGGCATTAGGAAGGTTGAGAATCACTGCTCTATAGGTATTTTAAAATTTGTAAGTGCTTTTATGAGACATGATTTATAGTGATAAAAATAGGCTTAATTATAAGTTTTTCTCTTTTCCTCTCACAATTAGTATGCTAGATTGTGGGTATACAGTTGTGAACCTGATAAGCAAGATCCTTGTCCTCACAGAACTTAAAGGGGTAGAATTCTATGAGTTGACTTTTTTTTTATCCTCACCCGAGGACATTTTTCCATTTTTTATTCAGATAGAGTGGGAGGGAGAGAGAGGGAGAGAGAGAGAAACATTGATGTGAAAGGGACACATTGAGTGGCTGCCACCCACACCACCAACCAGGGGCGGGGACAAACTGCAACCGAGGTACGTGCCCTTAGCGGAAACCAAACCTGGGTCTCTCTGGACCGCAGGTCGACGCTCCAACCGCTGGGCCAAACCGGCCAGGGCTATGAGTTGACTTAACCTCTGTATGACAAAGGGGAGGAGGATCTAGGCAGAGGTATAGCTTGTACAAAGGCCCTGAGGTAGAAATCTGTTATGTTTGAGAAATAACATGAAGGTCCTTGTTACTAGAGTAATGTGAGCAAAAGTGAGACATGGAAGATGAGGTTGGAGATTATGACGGAGGTGGCTGGAGGATAAATCATATGGGACCTCATTACCTTTTGTAAGGGCTTTGGCTTATATTCTGTTTGGAGGAGAAAATATAAGAAAGACAATTTTGAGCAGAAGAGTAATATGACCTAACTTACATTTTTAAAGGATCACTTTTGCATCGTTGGAAACTGTAGTGAGGCAAAGATGCAAGGAGGAAGATCAGTTAGGAAGCTCTTGTGAAAAATTGATATGAAAGACCATAATGACTAGAACCAGGGGGTAGTGGAAGTGGAGGTGTTGAAAAGTAGTTCGCCCTGGCCGGTTTGGCTCAGCGGTTAGAGCATCGGCCTGCGGTCCAGAGAGACCCGGGTTCAGTTCCCACTAAGGGCACGTACCTTGGTTGCCGTTTGTCCCCGGCCCTGGTTGGTGGTGTGGGTGGCAGCCACTCGATGTGTCCCTTTCACGTCGATGTTTCTCTCTCTCTCTCTCTCTCTCTCTTCCTCTCTCTCCCTCCCACTCTATCTGTGCAAAAAATGGAAAAATGTCCTTGGGTGAGGATAAAAAAAGAAGAAGAAGAAAAGAAAAGTAGTTGATTTCTGGAGATAATTTGAAGATAGAGCCAGTAGTGTTTCATGGTAGGGGTCACATGAGAGGTCTAAGTATAGGGAAACATTAAATTATTGCCCCAAAGACGTTGGCTTGAGGAATGGAACACAGAAATACTATGAAAAGAACAAGTATGGGCTGGGAGTGGAATCAGGAATTGGATTTTGGCCGTACTATGTTTGGGATGTCTGTTAGATATCCAACTGCGCAGATGACAAGTCTAGAGTTCAGAGAGAGGTCTGGGATAGAGATCAACATTTGGGACTCATCAGTACAGAGATGGCATTTAAAGTTGCAGAGCAGGTGTGATCACTAGAGAAGTAACTATAAATAGAAAAGTTGGCCAGTGACTGCAGCTCAGGGCCATTTCAAAGTTGGGAAGCTTCAGAGATGATGAGAAACAAAAGAAAAGGAGCAGCCTGAAGTAGGAGGAGGCCCAAAGAGTGGTGTTTTAGAAGCCAAATGAAGACTGTTTTTTTTTTTGTTTGTTTTATTTCATTTTATTTTTTCTTTATTGAGGGAGAGAGAGATAGAAACATCGATGATAGAGAATATCGATTGGCTACTTTCTGCATACCACCCCACTGGGGATCAGACCCACAACTTGGGAATCAAACCGGTGACCTCTTGGTGCATGGGTTGACGCTCGACCGCCGAGCCACACCAGCTGGGCAAAAGATTTTTTTAAGAAGGAAAAAGTGATCAATAGTATCACACTGCTGGTGGGTCAAGTAAGGTCAGGACTAAGAAATAACCATAAGATTCAGCAGGTAGAAGTCAAGTCATAGAGTTGGAGGGAGAGTTTAGAGTGAGTTTGAGTGAATTGAAGAGGAAGAAATAGAAACAGTGAAAATGAGTGACTCTTGAGGGTGTTGTTATAAAGGACAACAGATAATGGTTTGGTTGATTGAGAGGGCTGTGGGAACAAGGATTTTTTTTCTTGTCTTTCATGTGAAATACTACATCATGTTTGATAGGAATGAAGCATTAGAGAGAGAAAAACTGATGATGCAGGAGAGCAGAGAGAATTGCAGAAGTGGTGTCCTTGAGTAGGAAATGGGAGCACATTTGGAGAGGTTCAGTTTAGTGAGGATAATAGCCAGTATTTATAGTAATGGATATGTGGGTACCGATGTAGTATGTTGGTAAATATGGTGAGAACTTGTACAAGTTCTCTCTTGATTTTTTTTCCTCTTTGCTCAGTGAAATAGGAAGCAAGGTCATCAGCTAAGACTGAAGGTAAAGGAAATATTGGAAATATAAATTAAACAGATTATTAAATTAGTCCTCTAGGAGAGGGAGTAAGTGGACTAGGGGAACCTTATGAGTTTGCTGGGCAGCACACTTTTGAGGTTTGTGGCCATGAATTTGAAGTCAGGCTTGTCATATGATCTCTTGAGAATGGGCTTTAATTAAGAGTCTGAATCTTAAATTAAAAAAAAATTTTGTTTAATAAACTATGCTGAAAAAAAAGTTTTAAAATGTCACTTAAAGTGTCTCATATAGACTGTAGTCGAAAAATGTTTGGAAAATGGACACTAAAATGATTTTATCCCTGGAGAGGGGCAAGAAGACATTTTACTCTCTATATTTATAAAATAAGTAGTCCTCCTTATCTGTAGTTTTGTTTTCCACAGTTTCATTTACCTTCAGTCAGCTTTGGCTTAAAAATATTAAATGGGAAATTTCAGGAAAAAAAAGTTCATAAATTTAAAATAGCATGAGGAAATCTCTCACTGTTCCATTTTGTCTCTCTCGGGACATGAATCATCCCTTTGTCGAGCAGCTTATCCATGCTGTATATTGCTGTCTTGGTTATCAGATTGACTCAGCATCCCAGTGCTTGTGTTTCAGTAATCCTTATTTTACGTAATGCCCCAGAGTGCAAGAGTAATGATGCCAGAAATTTGGATATGCCAAAGGGAAGTCATACAGTGCTTCTTTTAAGTGAAATGGTGAAAGTTCTCAATTTAATAAGGACAGAAAAAAATCACATGCTGAGGTTGCTAAGATCTATGGTAAGAATGAATATTCTATTTGTGAAATTGCCTAATTTTTGAATTAAACTTTATCAAATATGTGTGTATAGGAAAAAACATAGTCTATATAGGGTTCAATACTATCTGCAGTTTCAGGTCTCCACTGGGGGTCTTGGAACTTATCCCCTGTAAGATGGGACTACTGTATTTGAGCTTTTTATAAAGCATTTGTATTTTTTTTAATCCTCACCCAAGGACACTTTTCTATATTTTGTTCAGACAGAGTGGGAGGGAGAGAGAAAGAGAGAAACAGTGACGTGAAAGGGACACATCGAGTGGTTGCCACCCGCACGACCCAACCAGGGCCGGGGACAAACTGCAACCGAGGTATGTGCCCTTAGCAGGAACTGAACCCGGGTCTCCCTGGACCACAGGCCGATGCTCTAACCGCTGAGCCAAACTGGCCAGGGCAGGCATTTGTATTTTTTTGTTTTGCTTTGTTGTTGTTAATCCTCACCTGAGAATATTTTTCCATTGATTTATTATTATTTTAAAATATATTTTAATTCATTTATTATTATCGAGCCCACAACCTGGGCATGTGCCCTGACCGGGAATCAAACCACGACCTCTCAGTCCATGGGTAATGCTTAATCCACTGAGACACTCTGGCCGGGCCATTGATTTTTTTAGATAGAGTGAAAGGGAGGGAGGAGGGAAAGAGAGAGAGAAACATCAGTGTGAGAGACATATCAGTTGTTTACTTCCTGAACAACCCCAACTGGGGTGAGATGAACCTGTAACCCATTTACATGCCCTTGACTGGGAATCAAACCTGGGACCCTTTGGTCTTCCAGCTGACACTCTAACCACTGAGTGCACATATGTATTTTTTATTAAACATTGTATTATGAAATAGATTAAGTATACAGTGAAGTACATTCCATAAATATTTATTGTGTACCAGGCATTTTCTAAGCACAAATAAATAAAAATGGGTAGACAAAATAAGACCTGTCATTATAGAGCTCTCTTTATAGTGGGATATAGATGAAGACTTCCACCTGGATTTTTACTTTGTCTAATTTATACTCAAGTTATTCTCATTTTATTTATTTATTTATTTAAATTATTTATTTATTTTTTTGTTACAGATATTTCTCCTTTTTTACCCCATTGGCACCCCCCTCCCCACCCCACCCCACCTCCCGTCCCCGGCTTAGTTGTCCATGTCCATTGGTCATGCATACATGCATATAAGTTCTGTGGTTTATCTCTTCCCACTCCCCCACCCCCTCTTCTGAGGGATGTCAGTCTGTGCCCTACTTCCATGTTTCTGGGTCTACCGTATTCCTCAGACTGTTATGTTCATTATATTCCGTATATAAGTGAGATCATGTGGTATTTGTCTTTTTCTGCTTGGCTTATTTCACTTAGGATAATACTTTCCAGGTCCCTCCATGTCGTCTCGAAGGATAAGAGATCTTTCTTTCTTACAGCTGCATAGTACTCCATTGTGTATATGTACCACAGCTTTTTTATCCATTTGTCTACTGATGGACACTTGGGTTGTTTCCAGATCTTATCTATTGTAAATAGTGCTGCTATGAACATGGGGGTACATATATTCTTCCTGATTGGTGTTTCAGGCTTCTTAGGGTATATTCCTAGAAGCGGGATCACTGGGTCAAATGGTAGTTCAATTTTTAATTTTTTGAGGTAACACCTCATTTTATTTTTATCAGTAGTACAAGTACATAGTTTGAAAAGTCAAATAGTTGTAACATGTAAAACAGCTGTCCTCTGTTAAACCTCCTAGATTCTGCTCTTACTCTGCTCCTCAGAAGCAATCACTTTAACTTCCCCCCCTTATTTTTTTCACCTATGTTTTCTTTTCTTTTCTTTTTTTTTTTTGTTGGTGGTACTTGCCCCTAGTGGGAACTGAACCGGTACTCTCTGGTCCGCAGGCTGACGCTCAACTGCTGAGCCAAACTGGCCAGGGCTCACCTATTTTTTCTATCTTTTCTTCAATATGTCAGAAAAACTTAATCTGTTCTTTTTGTTTGTTTGTTTGTTTTTTATCCTCACCCGAGGACATTTTTTTGATATTTTGTTCAGATAGAGTGAGAGGGAGAGAGAGAGAGAGAGAAACATCGACGTGAAAGCGACACATCGAGTGGTTGCCACCCACACGACCCAACCAGGGCCGGGGACAAACTGCAACCAAGGTACGTGCCCTTAGTGGGAACCGAACCCGGTTCTCTCCGGACCACAAGGCCAACGCTCTAACCGCTGAGCCAAACTGGCCAGGGCCTTAATCTGTTCTTTATTAACTTTTGTTATAGGTGTTTCCATCAACTTACATGATTTTGCTCTCTGCGTCTTGATATATATATATACACGGACATCTTTTCTCTCTACTTTTCTAATACAGATTTTTGTTAAATTAATATTCAGGATTTTCAATATTATGATTAGATATTTTTCAGAACTGAGCCATGTGTAGTGCTATGATTACCTTTTTTTTGTAACTTCATTTTTCCTGGTCAATAATTGCTGTATTTTTTCCTTTCATGGATTTCTATTTTTGTATCTACTTTATGTCCAAACTCTGCCAAGTATTTTGTTAAATATGTTTTTATTGATTTTTTAGAGCGAGCGAGAGAGAGAAACATCAATCAGCTGCCTCCTGCATGTCCCCCATCGGGGATCGAGCCCACATTCCGAACATGTGTCCCTGACCGGGAATTGAACTGGAACCTCTCAGTCCATGGGACAACACTCAGTCCACTAAGCCACACCAGCTGGACCCATTCCGTACATTTAAATGTAGCAATTTAAAATTTGTCTTAGAAACAGGATTTTTGGAACTCTGTTTTTGTTTTGTTCTACTGTTGACTATTCATCGCTTGTGTATCTGTTGTCAAGGTATAATTTTCTTTCACCATTACTGTAGAAATTCCTTTTATTGATCTTCTGTGTTGAATCCATTGTTTTCTAGCTCCTCTGTTTTTTCTTCTTGTTGATTTACTCTTGTATATATTTTTAAAATGTATGTAAATGTTATACTGCACTGACTTTTTTTTTTTATCCTCACCCGAGGACATTTTTGATATTTTGTTCAGATAGAGTGAAAGGGAGAGAGAGAGAGAGAGAGAAAGAAAGAAACATCGATGCAAAAGGGACACATCGAGTGGTCGCCACCCACACACACTACCCAATCAGGGCCGGGGACAAACTGCAACCGAGGTACGTGCCCTTAGCAGGAACCGAACCCTGGTGTCTCCAGACCGCAGGCCGACGCTCTAACCGCTGAGCCAAACTGGCCAGGGCCTGCACAGACTTTTACAACTTGTTATTATTGTTCACTCAACATTAACATTATTTTAAAAATTAATCTGTGTTAATACATGGAAGACATCTAGTTTGTTTTTATTTGTTGTATAGTATGCCTTTGAATGAATGAGCCATAGTTGGTTTTTTAATTTCCATATTGATAAATGTTTTACATTCTCACTAATATTTATTAGACCTCAAAATTTTTTACCCAACTGATGGGTGAAATTAGAATATAACTATTGTTTTGGTGTGTATTTCTTGCCTGCGAGTGAAGTTGGTCTGCATTTGTATTTTCTTTTATAAGAATTGAATATTTATATATTTTGCTCAATTTTCTGTTGTTATTTGTGGGCACTTTTTAAGTGTTTCTTAGATTTGGCCTTTATGTGTTCAGGATAATAATATTTTGTTATATTGTTGCAAATTTCTTCTAGCATGTTGCTTATCTTTTAATACATTTTATAGTTTCTTTTCCAAACAGACATAATATATTTTTATGTAGACAGATTTATCAGTTTTTGTTGTAAATTTTTTTTTGTATTTGAGAAATTTTTTTCTACCCTGATAAATGTGGAGATGTTATTGCTATAATTCTTCTGTTATAATTCTTAAAGCTTTCATGTTTTACGTTTTGAATTGTGTTTGTGTATGGATGGTATGGGAAGGTAAATACATTTTCCTCTATGTAAAAATAGTTGTCCTAGTCCCATTAAATGGCTAGTCCAGTTTTTGTTTTTCTATTTTTACTCTAAATAATAGCATCATTGTTATATATCGTGTTGTCACATATGCTTAGGTTTGTTTCTTGGCTCTCTCTTTTATTTCAGTTTATCTGCCTGACCCTTTGTCAGTAAAAGTCCTAATGTTTAGTAGGCCAAGTCCCTTCTAATCATCAAAATAGGCTTAAATAGTCTTCACAATAATTTTAGTATCATCTTGTTGAGTTCCATGAAAAGTCTTGTTGAAATTTAGTTGGAAATAACATTGAATTTATAGATTTGATTTGGGGAGAATTGCTGCCATTACTAATTATGTTATCTTCCCATCTCTGAACATGTTTTATCTTTCCACAACATGGTATATAGGCTCTTTTCTTCCCTTCTTTTTTTCCCCAAGAGAGTTGTAGAATATTTTACACTAGTCTTATTATGAGCTTGTTAGCTCCTTTTTTTTTGGTAGGTATTTTAAAGACTTTATTTCTATTCTGAATTGGATTATTTTAAAGTTAACATTAAAAAATTTTTGTTGCTAGTGTGGAGGGTTGCTGTTGATCAGGTGCCTCCCCCCCCCCCACACACACCAATACTGATCTTTTAGTGATCTTAGTGGACTCTAATATTAATTCAAGTACCTTAATGGTAGATTCTCTTGGATTAAATTATCTTGATACTATTAAACAAACAAAAATTCTAATAAGATATTTCCTTTCGTATGGGAAAGGGGTAGCAGGAGCCTTAGAAGAGAGACAGCAGGAGCTTTATTGGCTAGTTTTGTGTTTCTGAGAAAGCAATGTTGGGAAGATTATTTTTGAGTGAATTGAAGGTAGTATATCTTTCGTAGTTCATTTACTTTTAGGCTTAGTGCTTAAACCCAGACGTGAAGGATGTTAGTGGGTTTGCCCATTTGAGGGTCAATGAGAAGAAACAGGTCAGGAAATGTAGGACATGGAATAGTGTTCCTTTATTATATTTAAGTTTTATCTTTCTGGCAAGAAAAAGACTTTTTTGACGTGGTTACTGAGAAAATAGGTTGGTTTGAGGAGGATAATATTTGAGGAGATAAAGCACAATTGATATAGAGGTGGAGATAAAAGAAAATATTTTGAAGGAAAAGCATTTTTCTTGTTTTTTATCCCAAAAATGAATGTCAGGAACATAAAATATTTGATAACAGAAATTTTTTGAGATGTAAAGAGAGTACTAAAGGCAGATTGTTATGATTTTGTGCCGTAATGTCACTTTATGACCTCCCTTAACTTTCAGCATTAGACTGTCTTAGAACTCAGTCCTTAAAACTGAGTTAATATGGGGACATCTTAAATTTAAAATAATAAGGTCCAAGTGGACTATGTAGAGTAACACACTAATATATTCATTATTAACTTTTCAGTTCACACAAAAGATGTTGGACAACTTCTACAATTTTGCTTCATCATTTGCTATCTCTCAGGCCCAGATGACACCAAATCCATCTGAAATGTTCATTCCAGCAAATGTGGTTCTGAAATGGTATGGGGCATTTTCTATCTCTAATATTAAGGATTTTAGTAACCATATATATTTTTTGCCTGTGAATGTATTTTTTCTTTGACATTTAAACTTATTCTTTTATTGTGGACATCATACATTAACATTTGCATGCCATTACAAAGTATGTGCTATAGAATTTATATTAGGAATAGCTCTTACTCTAAAAATTCTTATATAATAGCCATTTTGAATTTATAAAGACAGGAAAATACAGTTGCCTGTGTTTTAGAGACCACAATTAAGGAGTATAAATTTTTTTATATTTTGAATTATAAGTACCATACTTGAGGCTTGAAATATCAAGCAAAACTTTTTTATGTTTAGAAAGTCTTGACCTAAAATAAATATGTATGGGGCATCAGGGTGGTTTATACTGCATCCTGTACATGAATGATTAATAAATATATTTCCCCAACTCCCCATGTTTCTGTTTTCTAGGTATTTCTTTTCACTTTGAGCATTCCAGTGGGGGGGAACACATAAGGAGAGTTCATTGAGAAGTGATAGCATGCTGTAATGTGGAAAGCACTGAAATGTTTGAGCTTTGTTAGGTTTGAGCTTTGTTACAGAGCAGCTATATGACCTTGAACAATTACTCTCATCTACTTATCTGAAATGAGGAAAGAGAAGTTAGATTTGATTTCTATCCTCCCTTAAGTCCCTCTAGCTTTCAGATTTGCAGAAGATAGACAATACAATTTAATATGGTTTGTGCTTTTTGATAGAAGCCAGTTATACTTAAATCTTTATGATTGCTATTGTTTTATAAATTAATAGTTAAACTTTCAGATTAACATATTAGCTTTTTATCTTGGCTTTTTAGAAATGACATGTAAAACTGTTAGCTTTTTGATAAGTCATTTGGCAAATTATGAAATATTCTATTTTAATTTTCTTGTAAATATGTTTTTTCTTTTATAGGTATGAAAACTTTCAGAGACGACTAGCACAGAACCCTCTCTTTTGGAAAACATAATTTGAATAAAATAATTTGTAATGGACTTTTAAATTTGTCATGTTTTGAAGATAAATGACTCCATTTAAAAGCATGAAATCAAAAGAATCATGAAACCTAAGTTTAAAAACTGCTTAGTAACTGTGAAGCTTAATTAAAATCTTTATAAAAAAATTAAAGACATTGAAAAATGAAAATATGTTTCTCATTAATGACTTTTTCCCTTTAAGCTTAAAATGTTATTCAGAGGTAAAACATTTTGTTTTGGCTATGATTTTTTTTTTTTTTTTACTTAGAAATAAAGTATAGCCCGGCTGGTGTGGCTCAGTGGTTGAGTGCCGACCCACAAACCAAGAGGTCACCAGTTTGATTCCTGGTCAGGGCACATGTCCAGGTTGTGGGCCAAATCCCCAGTGAGGGGCATGTAGGTGTGGCCAGTCAATGTTTCTGTATCTCCCTCTAAAATCAATAAAGAAAAAAAAAAAGCATATTCACAGCCATAGTATCCCCCAATGCCATTGCATTGATCATCTGATTTATTTTTATTCTAATTTGTTAGAATAGTTAACTTAAAATCAACTATATCAAAGTTGGGGGTCCCTGGCCGGTTTGGCTCAGCGGTTGGAGCGTCAGCCTGCGGACCAAAGAGTCCCGGATTCGGTTCCTGCTAGGGGCACATACCAAAAACAAAAAACAAAATTGGGGGTGGGGATTTGAAAACATTAAATATATACTTTTACATACGAAGAAATAATTTTCAGTTAGTATTGTTTAAGATTACAGGTTTTCTTCAGTTAATATAGGTGGCTGTCAGTTTTTATATCTGCAAATTTATACATTTATATTTATTTAACAAAATTGCCATGATTGTCCGGCCAGTGTGGCTCAGCGGTTGAGCATCAACTCATGCACCAAGAGGTTGCCAGTTCGATTCCCGGTCAGGACCCATGCTCAGGTTGTGGGCCAAATCCCCAGTTGGGGGGACATGCAAGAGGCAGCCAGTCGATGTTCTCTCTCATCGATGTTTCTGTCTCTCCCTCTCCTTTCCTCTCTCCAAAATCAATAAAGGAAAAAAAAAATTTTTTTTTAATTGCCATGATTAATACTGATGAGGTTTTATTTAATATTGTTAGGATTTGTGTAAAGAATATAGGATTCATTATCTTGAGTATGAAGATAAAGCTGTTGTGTCTCATTCAAAAGGGAACTCTTGATTCATTTACGCTGGTAACTCCCATTGACCAAAACCCAGCAGGATCTCATCTATCATCACAGCTAGGTTTTAGCTTGCTGTACCAAAGGAGTATATATCAAGAAGAATTGTGTGGTGTCTCCAAAGGAAGGGTAAATATAGGAGTTTGGGGCCTGGAGTTTGTTTTGGATTTTCTTGGCAGGCATTGGTGAAAATTTGGAAAGTAGAGAATTGCTGGTATAGGCACTGTCTTTAAGAACACCTGAATCTATGCAGAATTATTGTTAGATCAGTTTGTAGTTTTGAAACATGCATCTGATTGAGCTGGTGTTAAGAGTGTGAGGTAGGTTACTTTTGTGTTGTTCAAGTTTGGTAGACTTACATATTTTGTAAGTTGTATAGTTCTGCAAATTGTAGTTTCTCTTTCAGTGTACTTTATTTTTCAATTCTCTGTCCCCTTCTGGTCTTTCTTCAGCCTAAATTCTCTTCAGCCTAAATTCAAGGATAGACCATTATCATCTGGAGTTATGATCAATTCAGATTTGTATTGTTATTTACTGGGTTGTGATTGTGTATCAGGTATTCAGTGGTAGTCTTAGTTTCAAATTTTCATGCTAATACTGGTTGATCATTGATGTGGCTTGACAGTGGCTACACAGGCGTGTTTAAGATTACACAGAATGCATCAACCAACTGTAAGTAAATTAGTAGAAGTGGAATGATTATTATGTTTTATCCTCACCTAAGGACATTTTTGCATTTATCCTCAGATAGAGCAGGAGGGACAGGGGAAGGAAGAAGAGAGAGAGAGAGAAACATTGATGTGAGAGAGACACATTGAGTGGTTGTCACCCACATGACCCCAACTGGGGCCAGGGACAACTGAGGTATGTGCCCTTAGTAGGAACCGAACCCAGGACTGTCTGGTCCACAGGCCGACGCTCTAACTGCTGAGCCAAACTGGCCAGGCCAGAATGATTGTTCATTTTACTGGAATGCAAAGCCAGGAACCTAGCTACAGAAACATGTCCCAAAGTCCAGCTAGGTCTATTCTAATTTTCTTTAGACTAGTCAAAGACTTTTCGTGTGTCCAGTTTTCTCTATAAAGCTACAACAGGAAGCGTTAATTAAATACAAATTGCCCCTTGACTTACTGAGAGGAAATAAAATACTATGTGATTGTTTATGATCATCCTGGGCAGTGAATGTAAACTGGTTTGTTGGGCTCCCACAGCAGAGAGTGATTCAAAATTTGAACCACTTCTTCTAGTTGTGTTATTCTTGGCCATTGGAGTAGGTAGTCTTGCACAGTGTACATAAAGAGAGTCAGTTATTTCTTTCGAGAGTCCTCCTGAGTAGCCAATATCAGCTTTATTTTGGAAGTCTCTGGTTAGCCTTCTCAAGAAAACATGACATGATCAACAATAAAAATTAAAAAACAAAAAACCACTACATGAAAATGGCTTTGAGTGAGCACTTTTTCATTATTTTATACAGATGTGTTTAGGTTTAGGAGGTGGATGAAAGCCTGGTGTTGACATCAGTAATCCCTGGTGAGATACATATACTATTAGGAATATAAGTATATTTAATTATAACAGAAATGAACCAATGATTGTTTCCGTTAAGTGGGCGCATTCTCAGAGTTTAGTTCCTGCATGGAAGTCTGGAAAATCTTTGGAGAAAATGACTCATGCAGGGAGAGTAGCTCCAGCATTTATTCCCTCCTCTGGTGCGCTTGGTTCTGGGACAGTGAGTGCTGCAATGATTATAGCAGAAGCATTTTGTAGACCTAGAGTAAGGTCGTTTTTATAAGAATGAAGATTGAGACAAAGGATATGAGGAAAATTCAAAAATCAGAAGAGATATCTGGGAGGAAATTATCTCAGGAATTTCAAGGAACGGTTATTTAATCTTATATAGTAGAATTAAACAGATTCTACTGGTCTGCAAAAACAGCTGGAAAGTTTTGTGTTTTTTTAAATTTATTTTTTCTTTATTGACTTGAGAGAGAAAGGAAGGGAGAGAGATGGAAACTTCATACAGACCAATATATCTCTCATGAACACAGATGCAAAAATTCTCTAAATATTAGCAAATTGAATCAGAAAATGTATAGAGAAGAATTATACACTGCAACCAAGTAGAATTTATTCCAGGTATGCAAGGCTGGTTCAAAACTTGAAAACCAGTTAATGTAATGCATCACATCAACAGGCTAAAGAAAAGCCACATGATTATAGCAATAGATGCAGAAAAAGCATTTGACAAAATCCAACACTCATGGTGAAAAGTCTCATCAGACTGAATAGACTGGAACATTCTATTTTTTTTTTTTGTTCAGGTAGAGTGGGAGGGGGAGAGAGAACAGAGAGAGAGAGAGAGAAACATCGATGTGAAAGGAACACATCGAGTGGCTGCCACCCGCACTACCGACCAGGGCCGGGGACAGACTGCAACCGAGGTACGCGCCCTTAGCGGGAACCGAACCCGGTCTCTCAGGACCGCAGGCCGACGCTCTAACCGCTGAGCCAAACTGGCCAGGGCGTCAACCTGATAAAGAACATTTACAAAAATCCTATAGTGGTATCATACATAATTGTAAGAAACTAGAAGAAGCGTTTCTACTAAGATCAAGAACAAAGCAAGGATGTTCTCTCTCACCACTCCTTTTCAATATCGTACTGGAAGTCCTAGTTAATGCCTTAAGACAAGAAAAGGAAATAAAAGGCATGCTGATGGTAAGGAAGAAATAAAACTCTTTGCAGATGACATGGTCATCTATGTAGAAAATCTGAAAGAATTGACAAACTCCTAAGTGATCAGAACAAGGTTGCATAATACAAGACTACATAAGTCAACCATTTTCCTGTATACTAGCAATGAGCAAGAGGAATTTGAAATTAAAAACACATTACTGTTTACATTAGCACCGCAAATGAAATACTTAGGTATAAATCCAACATAAATGTATAATATCTATATGAGGAAAACTATAAAACTCTGAGGAAAGAAGTCAAAGAATTAAATAAATGGAGAGATACTCCATGTTTATGGATAGTAAGATGCAATTTTGTCAAGATTTAATGCAATCCCATTAAAATCCCAGCAAGTTAGTTTGTGGATATCAACAAACATTCTGAATTTCATTTGGAGAGGCCAAGAAGAACCAATTCAATATGGAAGGAGAACAAAGTTGGAGGACTGGTGCTCAATTTCAAGTTACTCTAAAGCTACAATAATCAAGGCAGTGTAATTGGCAAAATAATAGACAAATAGATCAGTGAAACAGACTAGAGAGCCCAGAAATATAGACCCTCATAAGTACAGTCAACTGATTTTTGACGGAGAAGCAAAGGTGGAGCAAAGATAGTCTCATCAACAAGTCGTGCTGGAACAACTGGACATCTATATGCAAAAAATGAACCTAGACACAGACCTTACACCCTTCACTAACATCAACCTAAATAGATTATAGACCTAAATATAAAATGCAAGACTATAAACTCCCAGAATATAACATAGGAGAAAATCTCTACCTTGGGTTTGGCAGTGGCTTTGTATTTATTTATATTTAAAATGTTGTGAGTTTTTTTTTTTTTATCGATTTTATCACTTAAAAAGATTTTTTTAAATTGATTTTAGACAGAGAGAGATAGAAATATCAATTGGCCGTTTCCTGCATTACCCCCACTGGGGATTTGGCCCACAACTTGGGCATGTGCCCTGACCGGGAATCGAACTGGCGACCTGTTGGTGCACCGGTCGACGCTCAACCACTGAGCCATACCAGCTGGGCTACTGTGGCTTTTTAGATACACCAAAATTATGTTCAATGAAAGAAATACTTGATAAGCTCTTAGCAGCCAATGAGTAGGGTTCTGTTTTCCTGTTCCAATAGGTTCTTTTCTCTGCATACATACTAGACATTCAAGCTGTTAAATGAGTGTTCCAAAGATATTCAGGGAGAAAGCATTTGGCCTTTGGTCTAGTTAACTCTTCCCTGCCTTGCTCAAGAGCAGAGGACCTCACTGCATAAGCCATCAGGTATAGTCTATCTCAGGAGAGATTCTCCATGTTTTTCTTTTGGGTAAGAGACTTCAGTCCACAGAATAAAGAAGTTTTAGCCTCTAGTTTCTTTCGGGTCTCATAAATTCTCTTGTATGATATAACTGCTGGGTGTATGTACGTGTTCTTTCTACCCCTCCCCCATTTGTCTCCGAGGGGAGAGAGGTTCTGTAAAGGGGAGAGCAGCGGGAGTCCATCGAGTGCTTCCCAGCCACAGCTGCTTTTCTCCTAAAATACCTCAAATTAGTGTGCTATTATGAGGATTAGTTTTCAGGACTGCCCAATCTAATCTACATTAGAAATGTCTAATCTTCCTGTGGACATTTGCCCTTTTCTTTTTCTCATTTTCATTTCAAAGGACAGGGCTCTGCTTAATCCACCACCTGACTGACTACAGCTAGGATTTAAGTGTTTGTAATCAAGTTCATTGCCTGACAATGAGGTGGGAGGATGGGTGGCCTCATTTTGTGCCACCACTCTAGTCTGATGCTTATTTGTTTTACAAACGTGTAAGCGGACAAGACCACAGATACTGATTTGGGCTAACTTAAGGGGGAGGGAGTTATTGGAAGAGTACTAGGAAGCTCACACAGCAACGGGAACTGGGAGAATCAGACTTGGAAATGGGCAGGAATCAAGAGGGCTGTGGAGGGCTGGGTGTGAAGAATCAGGTAATCCTCATAAAGCCGGACAGTGAGGAGAGCACGCCATCCCTGCGGTGCATATACAGTGATACCTCGGTTCTCGAACGCCTCGGTTTTCGACCAAATGGAGATTCGAGAAACTTTTGTCTCGGAATCCAAACAAATATTTGGAACTCGAACTTCCGAGATGAGCCGAATGGCGTTCATTGGGCCCAGCGCGCCTTGCTTGCGTCATCAGTGTGAGTGCAGAGAGAGAGTCACGCTTTGTGGAGTCCGCTTTCCTATTGGTTTCATTGCTTCGGTTCTCGAACAATTCGGTTCTCGACCGTCCTCCTGGAACGAATTATGTTCGAGAACCGAGGTATCACTGTATTTCAGACTTTCCTGTTTTCTCTATGTCACTGGCTCAACAGAATGGGCCCAAGAGAGTATCTGAGAACTGAGCTTGGGTCACGTGCCTGGGCCCAGGACCTGCTGAGTCGAAGAGGGTAGGCTCTGTTTTCTTCAGTTTTGGTAATGGAATGTGGTCACCTGGCATTACTGCCCCGCCGAGATCACACAGTCTGGATGTGTAACTTCCAAAAGGAAATCTTGATGTTCTTAGGGCAGCCGAAACGAAACAAATGCCAACCAGAACTGTGTTTTTAATGGACCAGTTGAAATGCAGGAGAAAGGGATTTAGAAAGAATGGGAAGAAATAGGGAGGAGGGTGAAAAAAATGGGAGTAGGTGAAAGAGCAGGAAACATTTCCTCAAGAAAAATCTTTTGGCAATAATTACTGCTAGCTCTAACTTCCATATTACTGCCCCGAGCCTCTTAAATCTTGTACTTTCATATTGATGCCTCAAGCCTCTTATCGGTTAACCTTCCCCTAAGCCTCTCATTCCAGGAAACCAAAACCCATCACTCCAGTCAGGCGGAACAGGATGATGGAACCACCGTAACCACCCCAAACTGCAAACGGTCGCTCCACAAGAAAAACAAGTTTCAGGAGACCCCCCTTCCCCCCAGCCCCGACCAATCAAGGACAACCACGACTCAGCTGACAGACCACTCACCCCAGCCCTAAATTTAAAAATCCTTAGTCTGGAGGAGCCGGTTGCTATTTTCTCCTTAGAGGTAGCCCTGCAGATCTTTCCCTCAATAAACCTGCAGCCTTCCGGTTACTCAGCACCGCCTGGTTCTTACAATTACATCTACGTACAAGTCCTCACGACGTGATCTGGAAAGCCCTCTGGGAGCTCGTCTGGTTGACCTACAGGTAGAGTCGTCCTCTCACCACCAGATGGTGCCTTAATGTACGCAGTGACCTGGATCCTGGGGGAGCTCCCAAACACTCGCTGTCTACAAAGTGCTTTTGTGTAACAATCATTCCAGAGAGATTGAGCTCCTATTGGAGATGAGAAATGTGAGCCCAGATAAGGGACGCCTAACCTCCAGGTACAAACAGGGAGAGCAAGGTTTCCTAATAACAGCTGAGGCTTGGGTACTGAGGCAGAAATTCAGTCGGCGGAAAAAGACAGACTGCAGCGCACTCGGAGGACTAGAAAAGGACTGTTGCATGCGCATCAGTTCTGCCTCAGCGGAGTCACCTCCAAAGGCTGAGCCCCGAGCCTGGGTTCCAGCCACCTTTTATACATGATAAGCCTCGGGGCATTTGGTGGCCTTCAAGTTCCTCTGTAGTTTAGGCCTTGGGGAATGTACGGGAATTACATTACAAAAGCCAAGGGTGGGGTCGCCGCACTGCCTAAGGGGCTGCACCTGGACCGTCTCACAGGACCCAGGGGCGGGGTCTTCGCACTACGAGATAAGGGATCTTCTGTATCCCGCTTGCCTTCTCAGAGCACAAGGACAAGATAATAAATTAGGAGGGAATTCCACTTAAAGAACCATCAAAGAGGTAGAAGGCTTAAGAAAGCACAGTGCCTTTTAAGAATTGCGGATGGTAGATTGGGAAATGGGAACGTGGAGAGTATTCTAGGCAGAGGAAATAGGATGAACAGAGGTGTGAAATATGTACGCATGAGTTTAGATTAAACTCTGGCTATTTAATTACTTAGCCTGTTATCTGGTTCATCTGAATTTTGTATCCTAGGACCTGAACTTGGAAAAGTGAGCTGTCTATTTACAATTACTACTGATTCTATCCTCTGGAATTCTCACTGCTTTCATGAGCCAAATCCTGTTCTCCAGCTTCCCTGTTTTCTTGTCCTTTCTTTTTCCGTGCTAGAGCTGTATTGGAACAGACTCATTGCAAACAGGTGTTACATTAAAATACTCTGAACCCCAAATGTTTATGGAACATCTACACTGAAAAAGCTCATACCCAAAAGAACTGAGTAGTCATTCTGTTTGTATCTTATTCTATGATTTAAGCAATTGTTATTGTGTCTTTATGATATGTAAGAGACTGTGTTAGCACTTTACATGTTATTTCATTTCATCCTTAATACAGCCTGGAGCTATGATCTCCATTTTACTAATGATGAAACTAAGACTCGGAGAAATAAATAAATAAAGTAGCTTGTCCAAAGTTTCCAGAATAGAAAAGTAAAGGCTTAGGGCTTAGTTTTCCATGGTTGGCTTTTTTACATCACTCAGGTCTCTGTTCAAATGTAACCTCAACAAAGCCTCTCTAAAGTAGTTTCCTCACCCTGGCCAGTTTGGCTCAGCGGTTAGAGTGTCGGCCTGCAGTCTAGAGAGACTGGGGTTCAGTTCCCGGTAAGGGCATGTACCTCGGTTGCAGTTTGTCCCCGACTCTGGTTGGGTCATGCGGGAGGCAGCCACTCGATGCGTCCCTTTCATGTCGCTGTTTCTCTCTCTCCCTCCCTCCCACTCTATGAACACAAAAGGGAAAAGTGTCCTCGGGTGAGGAAAAAAAAAAAAAAACTTAAAATAGTTTCCTAACTCTGTATACAATTGTCCTGCCTTATTATTATTTAAAAATATTTTTTTTCTTTATTGATTTTAGAGAGAGGAAGGGAGAGAGATAGAAACATGGATGAAAGAGAACATCAACTGGCTGCCTCCTGCATGCCCCGCATTGGGGATTGGGCCCACAATTTAGGCATGTGCCCTGACTGGGAATCAAACCAGCAATCTCTTGGTGCTCAACCAGTGAGCCACACCAGCCAGGTTCGTTGTTTATATTTTGTTGTCTATATCTCCCACAAGGCTGTGATCTCTTGAGAGCGGGCTCTTGGCTGTTATTACCCACTGTGCAGAACACAGCCTAGCACATAATAAGTAGCTTAACAAATTTTGTTGGAGGATTGACTCTCAAACCCAAACTCTTAGCCACTATCGCTATATTGTGTCCCTATATAGGATTAAGAAGGTTTAATTTTTAAATGTCCTGATACCAAAGAGTATGCTGCACAAAGCCTGTGCATGCAATGTGCCAAATAACATGTACATGACTGGTCCATACTTTTTAAAAATTAGAGTTTAAGTCCTGGCCGGTGTGACTCAGTGCTTAGAGCATCAGACCACAGACCAAAGGGTCATGGGTTTGATTCCCTGTCAAGAGCATGTACCTGGGTTGCAGGTTCTATCTCCAGCCAGATCAGGGCACATGCGGGAGGTGGCAAATAGGTATGTCTCTCTCACATCAATGTTTCTCTCTCTCTCCCCCTTCCTCCCTCCCTTCCACTCTAAAAATCAACAGAAAAAATATCCTTGGGTGAGGATTAACCAAAAAAAATTAGAGTTTAATTTACACATAGTAAAATAAATCTGAGGCATGTATGTATTATTTATAGATGTATATCTTGCGTAACCACCCTCTGGGTCAAGATGTAGAACATTTTCAGCCCCCAAGGAAATTATTTGTGTTACCTCCCGGTTGGTACTCTATCCCTCGGAGGTAAGTTTTCTGATTCCTATCACATAAATTAGTTTGTCGGTTCTCCGGCTTTACAGAAATGTAATTTACAGTTTGTACTCTTGCATTTCTTTTGCTCACTATAACACTTTGGAGATTTATCTATGTTGTGCATATCAGCAGTTTCTTCCTTTTTCACTGTTGTGCCATGTTCCGTTGTATAAATATGTCCTAATTTGTTTATCCACTCACCTGTTTTTGAATGTTTAAGCTGTTGCCAGTTTCTGGCTATTAGGAATAAAGCCGCTATAAACATTCTTGTACAAGTTTTCACGGATGTGTGCACTCGATATGTTATTTAGAGGATATACTTAGGAGTGGAATTGAAATCATAAGGCAGATAGATGTATGTCTAGCTTCCTTTTTTTAAGAAGTGCCTGTTCAAATATTTTGCCCATATTAAAACTTTCCTTTTGATCAGTAGAGTATTTTTTTTAATCCTCACTCGAGAATATTTTTTTTGCATTTATCTTCAGATAGAGCAGGAGGGAGAGGAGGGGAAGAGAGAGTGAGAGAAACATCCATGTGAGAGAGACACATTGGCTGGTTGCCATCTACACGACCCTAACTGGGGCCAGGGACAAACTGCAACCGAGGTATATGCCCTTAGCGGAACTGCACCCTGGACTCTGGTCCGCAAGCCAACGCTCTAACCGCTGAGCCAAACTGGCCAGAGCTAGAGTACATTATATATTATGAATACAATCATTTATCTGATCTCTCAGATATATGTATTGCAAATACATTCTCCCAGTTTGTGATTTGCCTGTTCAGTTTCATACTGATGTGTTTTGATAATAGAAGTTCTCAATTAAAAAAAAAAAAAAGTATTTATTTATTTTAGAGAGAGAAGAAAGGAGAGGGAGAGAGAGAGAAACATTGATCAGCTGCCTCCTGCACACCCCCTACAGGGGATCAAACCCACCACCCAGCCATGTACCCTGACCCAGAATCAACCAGCTTCCTCAGTGCACGGAACAATGCTGAACCAACTGAGCCACACCATCCAGACAGAAATTCTCAATTTTAATGAAGTCAAATTTATCAGGTTTGTCTTTTAAGGTTAGTACTTTTTCTGTCATGGTTAGAAATCTGTGCCTACCCCAGAGTTGTGAAATTACTCTCCTATGTTTTCTTCAGGAACTTTATATTTTAGCTTTCAAATTTAGGTCTTTGATCTATTTTGGATTAATTTTTGAGTTTGGTATGAGGTAGAGCTTACCTCTTTTTCCCTTATGAATGTGCAGTAGTTGAAACACCATTTAATAAAAAAGATTATTATTTTCTTGCTGAACTATGGAGATACTTTTGTCATAAACCAAGTGACTCTGTAAGTAGAGGTGTATTTCTGGACTCTGTTTTAGTACATTGGTCTATTTATCTATTCTTGCATAATATCCCACTGTCTTAATTATTGTAGCTTTATAGTAAGTCTTCGACTCTGATAGTATAAATCTTTCAAGAGTATTCTTCTTTAAGGTTTTCTTGTTCCACTTATTTATACATTCATTGCTTGATTCTTGTACGTGCTCTGATCCGGGATCAAACCCGCAACAACACTCTAACCAACTGAGCTACCTGGCCAGGGCTACTAGATAGCCTTTACAAGATCAAGAAACTTTTTTTTCATTTATAGTTTGTTGAGATTTTTTTTTCTTAAGTTGAAAATGTGCGTTTTAGTAAGTGTACGTTCTTTATTTACTGAGATGATTATGCGTTCCCCCATTTCTTTACTCAGGTAATGTTGTGAATTATACTGATGGGATTTGAAAATTTTAAACTATCCTTTTCCTGGAATAAAACCCTCTTGGTTATGATGTATTATGAATTTAAAAAAATTTTTTTATATTGATTTTAGAGAGAGAGAAAGGGAGAGGGAGAGAGAGAGAAATATTGATCAGCTGCCTCCTGCATGCCCCTCAATGGGGATGGAATCCGAAACCCAGGTGTATGCCCTGACCAGGAATCGAACTGACAACCCCTCAATGCATGAGATAATGCTCAACCCACTGAGCCACACTGGCCAGGGCATGTATTTTCAAAATTATGTATTATTTTATATTAAGTGATGAATTAAAAGTTCACATAAAAATAATAAGCTATAGGTATGTCTTTAAGAAAATTGACAACTGGTGATCCCCACCAGTTTTTACTTCATGTGTTTTGAAGCTCTGTTATTAACAGCATAAAGGTAATAGTAGAATAATTAGGATGCAATAATTAGGATTTTTATGTCTTCTTCATGAGTTGAACCTTTATTGTTATAAAATGATACCTTTATCTTGGTAAGATTCTTTGCTTTGAAGCCTAATTTGTCTGATATTAATGTAACCACTCAAGTTTTCTCTTCATTGGTGTTAGCATGGCATACTTTTCGCTACGCCTTTAGTTTTAGCCTATTTGTTTACATTCAGGATGTGTGACAGGTTCTTGTTTTCCATTAGTTTGGTCACTTTTCAGCCATTGTTTCTCAAATGAATATATCTTATTCTCCCCTCTAGTCCTAGAATTTCATTTGTCTCACATTTTCTTGCTCTGTTACGTTCCTTTTACCCAATTTCTGTTTTGAGGTTCAGTTTGGATAATTTCTTCAAGTTCATTAATCCTGTCATACACTGTTTTCAGTCTGCTGTTAAAAATTCCCCAAATGAGTTTTTTTTTTATCCTCACCCGAGGACATTTTTCGATACTTTGTTCAGATAGAGTGGGAGAAAGAGAGAGAGAGAGAAACATTGACGTGAAAGGGGACACATCGAGTGGTTGCCACCTGCATGACCCAACCAGGGCCAGGGACAAACTGCAACTGAGGTACATGCCCTTAATGGGAACTGAACCCGCGTCTCTCCGGACTGCAGGCCGACGCTCTAACAGCTGAGGCAAACCGGCCACGGCTCCAAATGAGTTTTTTATTTTTTTGTTTACTTATGAATTATTTATTGAATCTCATTTCCCCCCAGAACTCTGGGTTTCTTCTTTTGAAAAGAGTCTTACTGAGATCAATTTTATGTACATCAAAACTGAACCCATTTAAAGAGTACACTTTGATGAGTTTTGACCTTGCTTTACCCTATAAAATTACCACCACACTCAAGATACAGAACATTTCTCTCATCCCCAAAAGATTTCTCATTTCCCTTTGCAGTTCATCTCTCCTTTGATCCTGGGCCCAGCCAATCACTGATTTGCTTAAGTGACTCTAAATTGGTTTGCATTTTCTGGAATTTTATATAAATGGAGTCACATAGTAAATGTTCTTTAGGTCTGGTTTCTATCAGTCAGTATAATGATTTTGTGGTTCATCCATGTTGTTGCCTGTATCAGGAAGTTCATTCCTTTCCATTACTAAATTGTGTTACGTTCTGTGGATATATATGGGTGATTTCACATTTCTGGCTATTGTGAATAAAGTGCTATGAATATTTGTGTGTAACGTTTTGTATGAATATTATATTTTTATTTTTCTCAGTTGAATACTTGGAACTGGAATGAGTGGGCCATATGTAGATGTATATTTAGCTTTTAAACAAACTGCCAGTTTTTCAAAGTATATGAAACCACTTTACATTCTCCCCTGCAGAATATATGTTCCAATTACTTCACATCTTCATTGACACTTAGTATATCAGTCTTTTCAACTGTAGCTATTCTAATGTTGTAGGTGGTATCTGTTGTGGTTTTAGTATGTTTTCCTAATAACCAATGATGTTGAGAATCTTTTCACCTGCTTAGCCACTTGTATATCTTTTTTTGTAAAATGAACATTCAAATATTTTGTCCACTTGATAAATGAACTGTCTGCCCAGCAGGTGTGGCTCAGTGAAGTGAGCATTGTCCCATGGACTGAGAGGTCCCAGGTCCATTCCCTGTCAGGGCACAAACACAGGTTTTGGGTTCAGTCCCTAGTAGGGGGTATGCAGGAGGCAGCCAATTGATGTTTCTCTCTCACATCGATGTTTCTATCTCTCTCTCCCCCTTCCTTTCTCTCTAAAGAAATCAATTAAGCCCTGGCCGGTTTGGCTCAGCGGTTAGAGCGTCGGCCCTTGGACCAGAGAGTCCCGGTTCGGTTCCGCTAAGGGCATGTACCTCCATTGCAGTTCATCCCTGGCCCCTGTTCAGATAGAGACGGAGGGAGAGAGGGAGGAAGAGAGAGAGAGGAACATTGACATGAGAGAGACATATCAACTGGTTGCCACCCACACGACCCCAACAGGGGCTGGGGACAAACTGCAACCAAGGTATGTGCCCTTAGCCGGAACTGAACCCAGGACTCTGTGGTCCACGGGCCCACACTCTAACTGCTGAGCCAAACCAGCCAGGGCTATAGTTTTTACTTTTAGATTTAGATCTATGATTCACTTTAAGTTAATCTTTGTGTATTGTGTGAGGTGAGTTGGCTGACCAACTTATGACATATTGCCTAAAGTCATCTACATTTCATTAAAAAAAAAAAATGTTTATTGGTAGTCTCCGTTGAAGAAATAGTCTCTCACCCTGGCCGGTTTCGCTCAGTGGTTGGAGTGTTGGCCTGTGCACAGAGAGTCCTGGGTTTGGTTCCCGCTAGGGGCACGTACCTAAAATAATAATAATAATAATAATAATAATAAAATAAAATTTAAAAAATTCTATTAATTAAAAAAAAAAAAGAGTAGTCTCTCTGGCCGGTGTGGCTCAGTTGCTTGAACATATAGTCCTGTGCACCTAGAGGCCACTGGTTTGATTTCTGGTTAGGGCACAAACCCAGGTTACAGGCCTAATCCCCAGTAGGGGGCATGCAGGAGGCAGCTGATAGATGTTTCTGTCCTTTTCTCTCTCTAAAATCAATAAAAAACATATTAAAAAATACAGTCAGGAGGTATTCTTTTTTCTGTAGAATATACATTTTTGTTTTGTTTTTTTTGTACATGCCCCTAGCGGGAACTGAACCCGGGACTCTCTGATGTGCCCCTTTTATAAACAGTTTGCAATTTTATTCCATTTCACATATGCTAAAATAGAAAATTTGGTCCGCAGGCCAACACTTCAACCGTTGAGCCAAACCAGCCAGGGCAGAATATACATTTTGTTTTGCCTATGCAGAATGGTATAATATAATGGGCAAGTTACTGCAGGTCTGGAATTTTTGGAAGCCAAAAAATCTCATTTTAACTTTTCCCATTGCTTCTTTAAGTAAACTGGAATTTTCTCGGTCAGCATTTATCAACATTATTTCTAGCTTGTCAATAAAAATTAAAGCTCAGAAATATTAGTCTTCTTTCACTCATACAAATTATGCTAATATCGGGTATGAACTCAGGTCTTCAAATGCCAAATTTTCTATTTTAGCATATGTGAAATGGAATAAAATTGCAAACTGTTTATAAAAGGGGCACATCAGATGAATATGATATAAATATTAACTTTCTAGTCATAAATAGATAATGTTATGTGCATGGGTATCATTATTATATTTATTATTCATTGAGGTCACATCTAGGAAACATGGAAAAGTCCTACTGTCTGACTTTCATCCTGCAGATAATCCAGGCAAAATGGTGACAATGGGCTGTTTATTACTTGAAATGGTTTATGTTGAAATAGTCTGATTTAATGAGGTTCCCTATATTTCTTCCTTGGGAGATCATTCCATAGCTTAGTCTCAAAGTATTCTCATTTGTCACATTAGTTACTTTTTTCAATGGTGTTACATCTTTTCTGCTTCATCCATGGAAAGTTTATAAACAGCTGTCACTCCCAATCCCATTCATAACCCTGTGGCCAGCTTTCCCCAGTTCGCACTCGTCCTTTTAGTCATTTGGTAGCTTCCCCTCATGTCTCTCAGAAATTTCTCTGATTATGACTGCCATCTAACACATGGATTTTTTATACCATGTAATGAGATGCAAACCCCATTTTAATACAATACTGGAGAACATAATGCTCTGTGGGTGATCGGGCCGTCCTCGTATTCCAAGGCCTTCAGCAACCATCTCCACCTTCCAAATAAAGCCAGAACCTCTTCGCTTAGCATTCAGACCAATCATCTCAGGAGTAATCTCCCTCCCCTTCTATTCCCATTATATCGTCTTCATGCCTCTAACTTGAGTTGATAGTATATCTTTACAATAGAGTTGCAGTATAGCACTAAATTTACGTGAAATCAAGTCTAACTATAGATGCAAGAGAATAATTTAAATACGTTACTTTTAACCCTCAGTCCTGTATCAGTTAAGGTTCAGAGAAACAGAATCCTATGAATGATAGAAAATATGGGATTTATTATAGGCATTAGCCCTTACATAATTGTAGGAGCTGGTTAAGCAGTCTGTGTCTGGCGCTGGCCTCTGTCTGGTGTTGGGCTTAAAGTCAGCAGGGCCAACAGTCAGGAAGGAAAGATGGTTACAGAATGGGGGAGATTAAGGAAAGATTGCAACAGGACAAGCTGGAACCCACAAGGACCAACTAGAACTTGTGAGGACAAATTAGAACCTGCGTCTGTCTCTCATTGCAGCCAACTTCAGTGGTACGAGTGGCCTGCAGGATAAGGTGGTGCCTTTGGCCGCTGTGTTGAACATGTACCCCACTAGAGGATTCAGAGAAGCTGGAGGAGATCTGGTGGGAGCTGGTGAGCTGCAGCCAGGCTTCTGGCCCATGCTTACACTGTGAGCCTGCAGATCAGCATCGGCCCTACAGTCATCTTCAGAGGATAAAACTCATATGCTAATTCTGTCTTCCAAATTTCACACAAATTTCTTTTAACTGATCCTAACCTAGAACCCTACAGGAAAGGGAATTCTGGGAAATGCAGTCCTATCTTAGCTAAGTTGACATGAAACAAAACCACAAGTCCACTTCTGCATAAGCCCTTGAGTAAGCAAGGGATTAAAGATATGCATCTGGCCCTGGCTGGTTTGGCTCAGCGGTTAGAGCGTCCACCTGCGGTCCGGAGAGGCCCGGGTTCGGTTCCCGCTAAGGGCATGTACCTTGGTTGCAGCTTGTCCCCGGCCCTGGTTGGTCGTGCGGGTGGCAGCCACTCGATGTGTCCCTTTCACATCGATGTTTCCCTCTCTCTCTCTTCCTCTCTCTCCCTCCCACTCTGTCTGTACAAAAAATGGAAAAATGTCCTCGGATGAGGATTAAAAAAAAAAAAAAGATATGCATCTGGTATAGTTTCAGTCTCTCTCAGTTCCCAAGTACCTCTCACGGTGCAAGCATCTCACAGTGCTGAGTGCAATTCTACTATTTGGTTGAATTTTTCAAGGCTGGTTTCCTACCTGCAAGTCAATTGCTTCATTACATGTCACCTGAAGAAAGTGATCTATCTGATTCAATGCTGGAGGGTCTATGAACCCAGAGGAGGTATGTGGGTCTCCAACATGGTGCCTTCTTACAGTAATTTTGCCCACATCCAATTTTTAATTTATGCTTTGACTTTGGAACCAAATCCTGGTTTTAGAACCTTCTTCAATAAATATTTGTTCAATGGTGAATGAATTGCACTTCTCATGTGTAGAAATAGCAAAGTGCTTGACATAAATGACATCCTCAACAGATGTGGGTTAAATTATTTATGGCAAATATTTATTCTGGTGTTGTGCATTATTAAAGCAAGACCATTGCAAATATGTTCTTTCTCAGTAGGTTTCTAAGTGCCCTTAATATGAGCCACTGAATATTGTGTACACTTTGGGGCCTGGGTAAAAGTGACTGCTCATTCAATGTGGGTTTTGCAAGGCAAGTCAGAGCTTGTAGAAAAGTGTATGTACATTGAAGTATTTAGGAAAACGTTGGCCCAATTTGTTCCTTTTAGTACTCGCATTAATCCCTGCACTCTGCCTGTCCCTCTCTCTGTCTCTCTGTCTTTGTTAAATTATCATTAAAATACTATTACAGTAATACATGCTTTTGGTAAACAGTAAATAAAAGAGACAACTGAACATAAAAATTCTCTGAACTCCTCCACCTCCACACATAAATTCACACCATCCCAAAATAACCACTGCTAACAGTTTTTGTGTATCTTTCCTTTTTTTTTTTTCACCTTTATATAAGTAGTTTATTTACTCTAAACAGCAACACAGACAGAACGCCATGTAAACACAAAGGAAGTAATGCGGAAAGAGGCTGGCCGGCTTTGGACCTGAGACTCATAGCAACACAACCGGGTTCTGCAGAGAGGACAGAGCGCGAGGGCAGGGGCAGGCCAGTTTCTTCTTCCCGTGGCCAGCTGGAGGCTGCTGTAGCCCTGACCCTGGGAAGCAGCCTGCACCCCAGCAAAGGGAACTAGCTCCTCGAGGACTCACAGAAGCATACAAGTTTATAATTTTACAGCAGTTGACATCAATATCAAAATAAAAGCAAGTTTTACATAACAATAAAAAATACAGAAGACTGAAGGAAGAGACCCTGGATGAAAAACTGGGCAATTCAGCACGTGGAGAACTGTGACCAGTGGCAGAAATGGGAAATGGCGCCCGCCCACCCCCTAGGTGACTGGTCATTGTAGCAATGGCAGATCTGCAGATGTTGTAAACGAGTTCTTGCCAAACCAATTCCTTCCTTTTGATGTTGCCACAGGTCGCTGCTTATGAGGGGGCAAACTTCTTGGCTTGTGCTCAAACCCTCGTCTCATATTCCACTCTGTTTTGGCAGTGAATTGTGGAGGACCCTGCTTGAGCTGGATCTTGGATATTTGGCTCATTTAGAAGCTCCTGTTCCTAACAAGGTCTGCTTAGTTGTGATGGCTGGCCGGCAGGCCTCGTCTTCCTCGAGGACAGACAGGCACGAGGTGCCTGAAGGGTACACATCCAGGTGAAATGATGGTGGCTCAAATTTGCATTTCGGAGGTGATGATGGATAGTCGTCTTTGAACAGCGTCTGTAGTTTAAACAAGCCTCCTTCCCAAGGGGTCCCTTTCTTCCCTGGAAGGGCGCACTCCCAGTTCATGAGGTTCATCGTGCTGTTGGGGTTTTTTGTTGGAACAGCCACAAAACCAAATGGGTGGTCTTTTCTCCAAGCTTTCCTCTCCTGGGCAAGTCTGCTGAGGGCGATCCTCGACATATTCAAAGTCCTAGGGTGGCCACGGCCCAGCGAGCAAGGGGACGGAGCGGCGGCAACAGAGGTGGTGAGGCCTATCTTTCCTTAAATACTGTATTTATTTACAAACGTATGTAAGAAATGTCCTTTTTTTAAATTTTTTTTTATCCTTACTCAAGGACACTTTTCCACTTTTTGTTCAGATAGAGTGGGAGGGGAAGAGAGAGAGAGAGAGAGAAACATTGACGTGAAAGGGACACATTGAGTGACTGCCACCCGTACGACCAACCAGGGCCGGGGACAAACTGCAACCAAGGTACGTGCCCTTAGTGGGAATCGAACCCGGGTCTCCCTGGACTGCAGGCCAACGCTCTAACCGCTGAGCCAAACCGGCCAGGGCACAAACGTATGTAAGAATATGCACATATATTTACATATATATGTATATTGGAAACAAATGAGATCATATTAAACCTATTCTGCAAAAGGCTTTCACTTAATATATCTTGAAACTTTTAAAATATCAGCATAGAGATAAACAGTTTTCTTTTAAGCAAACTCTTAAAAATGTATTCCAAAGTACAGACTTACAATTTTTTTCTTTATTGATTTTAGAGAAAGAGGAAGGGAGAGGGAGAGAGAGATGGAAACACTGATAAGAGAGAACATTGGCCACCTCCTGATGCCCCACACTGGGGATCGGGCCCACAACCTGGGCATGTGCCCTGACTGGGAATTGAACTGGTGACCTCTGGGTGCATGGTCACCGCTCAACCATTGAGCCACACCAGCTGGGCCAGATTTACAATTTAACTACTTCTGTTTGATGAGTAATTCTAAGACTTAGCATTACAGACCATGCTTCATTTACATATATCTTTGACTTCATACAGCTCTAGCCAAAGAGCAGATGCTTAGCAGCAGAATTACATGATTAGCCTGAGCTTGTTATTAACTGAGCATATATATATGCTCAGGATATAGAATGTTTAGAGCTCATTGGAAGTTGCTAGTAAATACAGGGTCACATATATCTCCACAGCCTCTTTTGTCAGGAGACCTTTGATGAAAGGAAAATAAGAACTTGAAAGAAAGATCTTGGTCTTGATTGTCTGTGGATCCTCCTTTCGACATCTACGTTTCACTAATAACTAGTTGTCATTTATAGCCATCTTCTGACATGGAAGACAGCTTTTCTAGCGACGAAAAGGATCATCACCATATTTTTACAATTTCATGATTATCTTAAGATAGAACAATAATGCTGATACTGCCACTAAAAATTAGCTGGTGTGGCAGTATTTTGCCCATTGCTTGCTGCTGATCCATTCGACAATAGTCTCTGTTTATTTTCCCAAAGGATTTGAGACAGCCTTCTCTGCAAGGACAAGTGCTTCCCAACTAAACAACATCAACAGAATAAAGGGCAAAGGCAGGCAGTAAAAGGGAGAGTAGGAGGAAATTACTTTTCCAAGAAACTAGCTTAAGAAAGGTCCCAAACTTATTTCTGATCTTCTTAGTAGACAAGATAAAGAGGCTGAGTTATAGAGCTTGGGATGTTTTTTTTCCATTTTTTGTTCAGATAGAGTGGGAGGGAGAGAGAGGAAGAGAGAGAGAGAGAGAGAGAGAGAGAAACATCAACCTGAAAGGGACACATCGAGTGGCTGCCACCCGCACAACCAACCAGGGCCGGGGACAAACTGCAACCGAGGTACGTGCCCTTAGCGGGAACTGAACCCGGATCTCTCTGGACCGCAGGCTGACACTCTAACCACTGAGCCAAACCGGCCAGGGCGAGCTTGGGATGTTTTAGCCCAGAGGTTCTCAGTCCTGTTAGACACAGTGATTTTTTTAAAAATAGCAAATATTTTGTAATGTCTTTTTACTATCCTGAAATGAAGTTTATGGATAATAATGAATATAAAGTCATAGTCTAAGATAATATGGAAAATAAAGGTAAGTAAAATAATACATATTTTAATATGTATATGTACAGGCGTGACTGCTGGAAGGCAAATGAAGCCACCGCATGCTTATGGGGAGGATCACAATGCACGTAACAGCACAAATGCGGCCTGGTTCAGCTGTGTTGCCACCAGCCTCATTGATTGTGATGATACAATTTTCATAAATCCTTAAAAAAAACACATAATCTTGCCTCAATTTACTTGGACTTGAATTCTTAGTAAATTAAGCGATATTGAAATTGAGCAAAAACATCTTTGTATGTATACATAAAGTGGATTTTTTTCTAGGCTTATAAGCAGTCTTTTTCTTTTTTCTTACATGGAAGTCTGATGAGATGTTAAAAATGGTACAGAATGTGGTGGAATAATAATCTTCACTGTGCGGATCTGTCCTGTGGGCTGTTGAGCATCACTGGTTTCTAAGTGCCAGAAGTTTGTCTCTCTCATCACCATTGTGACAACCAAGCACTTTGGAAATCTGCTTAGCATTATCTGTTAAAATCAGCATTTCCCATGACCCAGTGATCTACTTCTAGTTATATACACACCAGAAATGAGTGCATATGTGCATCAAAAGTTTTGTTCAAGAATGTTTGCAGAGAAATGCAAATTAAAACCACAATGAGATATGACCTCACAACCTGTCAGAATGGCTAGTATTAATAAATTCACAAACAACAAGTGTTGGAGAAAGGGGAACTCTTGTGCACTGTTGATGGGAATGCACGCAGGTGCAGCCACTGTGGAAAGCAGTATGGGGATAACTCAGTAAGTTAAAAATGGAACTGCCTTATGACCCAGTGATTCCACTTCTGGGAATATATCCAAAGAAACCCGAAACACTGATTTGAAGGAATATATGCACCCCTATGTTCATAGCAGCATTATTTACAATAGCCAGGATGTGGAAGCAGCCCGAGTGTCCATCAGTAGATGAGTGGATAAAAAAGTGGTGGTATATTTACATAATGGAATATTATGGGGTTATAAAAATGAAAGAAATCTTAACTTTTCATGACAGCACAGATGGACCTAGAGGGTATTAAGCTAAGTGAAATAAGTCAGTCAAAGGAAGAAAAATACCATATGATCTCACTTGTACGTGGAATCTAATGAACAAAATAAACAAAATAGAAACAGGCTCATTGATAAAGAAAACATACAGACTGTGTGGGGGGGGGTACAGCGGGGGTTGGTTGGGTGACACTGGTGAAGGGATTAAGCAGAAAAACTCATAGACACAGACAAAAGTATGGTGATTATCAGAGGGAAAGAGGGATGGGGTCACGTAGAAGAGTGTAAACGGGGGATAAATGGTGATGGAAGGAGACTTGACTTAGGATGGAACATACAATATACAAATGATGTATTAGAGAATTATACATGTGAAACCTATATAATATTATTAACCAATGTCATCCCAATAAATTCAATAAAAAAGAATGTTTGCAGCAACATTATTCTTTTTTTTTTTTGGTATGTGCCCCTAGCGGGAACTGAACCTAGGACTCACAGGCCAACACTCCAACCGCTGAGCCAAATTGGCTAGGGCAACATTATTCTTGATAGCTCCAAGTGGAAACAACTCAAATGTCTCCTCAACAATGGAACGGATAAAGAAAGTGTGGCATAATCATACAGAGGGATACTATGCAACAGTGAACATGAACAAATTGCTACTACAGAAACCATGGAGGAATCTCACAAACATAATGTTGAGCCACACACAAAAGAATACACACATATGATCCCAAAAGTTCAAACACAGGCAAAATAAATTTCTAGTATTATTCGGCATAATGCCTGGAGAGGGAAGAATGAGGTGTGTTTCTGTGGTACTGAGAGAACTCTGGTTCTGGACCTGGTGGGGTTTACACGTGTTCACTTTGTGATAATTCATTGGCAGCACAGGGAGAGTATGAAGACAGTTCTGCAGGATGAGATTCATAAAGTGTAGGGGGAAGGAAAAGAAATGACTGTAATTTTTAAAAAGTCAGCTCCCTCCTCAATCCTCCAGCCCTCCATTTCCCAGGAGGGAAGCCCAGGAAAAAACAAACCTGAAAAACAAATTCCAACTGTAATTTAAACCCTCAAACAAATCAGGAGCTTCAAATGTCCATCCCTCGGGGCAGAAGGTATTCCCGGATTTGTATAAGATGATGACAAAAGTGACCGAATCTCTTTGCTGCCCAGGTTAAGGAGAGGAGGAAAAAACAAGGTTAAAAAACGTTAAGTTACTTCCCAACCTCACTGTCTGGAGCCCAGGAAATCACTGGGACACCGGGGGCCCACCTTAGGGGGCGGGGCCGAGGCCCTAGCAACGGGACGACCCTTTGTTGCATCCGAGCAACGCGCCCCTCCCACCCCTGGGGCCTACCTGCGGCCTGTCCCTCCTTGCCGCTCACTTCTCACCCCGCCTCTCTCTCGGGGTGCACAGTGCTTGGATGAGACAGTCTGGTTCTGGTGCCCTTGAGCTCTCAGGTTTCCAGAGGTGGAAGGCGCTCAGGGAGAGCCAGAGCAGGGGGAGGCACAGTGGGAAAAAAACGTTTAAGAAACTTTGTCAATATTTGGTAATTTTTAAATTTAAGGGTCAAAGTCCCAGTGAGAGGGGACTGGAGGGTGGTGAAATCACTTGTATAAATTCCAGATAAGGGAGGAAGAAAAAAAACCGTTGAGGACCCAGCAAGAGCCGACTGGGGCCTGGAGATGCTGGACACCATCATCCCTTCGCTGCAGGACCTGGGCAAGAATGTGTTGCCCACACTGCCCTCGCTGAGTCAGGAGGGTAAGCGACTTGAGATGGGGGCCCCAGGACTGAACCTTTATCTGCTTGTTGGGGGCCAAGTGAAAGACTTCCTTCTCTATCACCTGCAGTGGCCGTGTCACGTTGGCAACCAGCTGGTAATTACCTCAGGCTCAGGCTGGATGCCCAGAGATAATTTTATTGTCATAATAAGGGGCGGGGCCCGGTGTGGCTCAGTGGTTGAGCATGGACCCATACACCTAGAGGTTCCCAGCTCGATTCCGGTCAGGGCACATGCCCAGGTTGTGGGCCAGGTCTCCAGTGGGGGGCATGCAGGAGGTGGCCAATCGATGTTCTCTCTCATTGATGTTTCTATCTCTCCCTCTCCCTTCCTCTCTCTCTAAAATCAATAAGAAAAAGAAGCTTTAAAAAAAATAAATAAATAAGGGGCAAGGGCCAGCTAAGGGCTTTGATTAAACAAGATAACATATATACAGCACTTAGCTCCAGGACTAGCACAAAGTAATTGCTCAATAAATTTTGACTTATAACAACCACCCCAAAACGGATCTTTCTCAGAGTTCATGCAAAAACACAGCTACTTTTGTTGCCCTTGATGTCTTGGGGTTGTGTAAAGAAAGTGAGATGATCATAAAAAAAACTGGGTGTTTGGAAGAATGCTTTTTGTTTTGAGCTTTAGTGATGCCTTCTGTGATACTTTGGGATGCCAGAAAAATCAGAACTCATAGTCTGTAAAATTTCCAAATCTATCCCAATTAAATTGCAGGGACCAAAACTATCTAAGAGGGATGATTTGCCTGTTTTTCTTTTTCTTCAATGAGAAATAGCAAATTTCAGCTTAGAATAATAAACTCTGCTCCTATGTAACCTTGCCTATGAGGTTTTATAGTGTAAAGCAACACGGTGGACTCAAGTGTATCATCCAAATGAAGCGAGCCTATCCTCCAATTTCCAATTAAACTCAGTCAAGTCTTTTCACTAGGGTTTGGTTACAGGCTATATCGTTTCTCCTGACCCTAATTAAATCATTTCCTTTTGCTGTAGATTGTTTTCCTGAAATTTGAGCTGCGTATCAGAAGTCTAGGTGAAAGACTTGACAGTTTTGACTTTATAGTTCGAAAGGTCTCCGTGTAACTCTGGATACTGAGTTTCTGCATCATTAATGAATTAATGATGTTTTTGGTCATGATGATTTTAATTCAGTATACAGTTGGGACTGGGTAAAAGACTTTGGTTCTTAGTAGCCAATAGTAAAATTATTTTTTCCATGGCGATGGGGAGGAGTGGGGAAAGCAATAGGGTGGGAAGAAGAGAGGAAATACCTGACTACAGTAAACTGTGTATCCATGGTGCAGAGCAAAGGGCAGAATCTTGACATTCAGCTCGATGAAGCGTGTAGCCCTCGTTTCCTTGGTGAGTGAATGAGTTTCCATCACCCAAGTTGTTCTCAGATGCCCATGAGAGTCACTGCTACTTCTCATGGCCTAACCTGCTTCTTCTCTGGCACATGAATAAAAATATGTATAACCCCGATATCCTGGAATTAAAGACTACAATTTCCCTGGTTTAGGTAGTGGTTTAAACCACCAGGGAAAAAAAAGTGATACCAATAAACCAAGCAGTTTCCAAAGTGGGGAAAAAAATTGGTCTTTTGTTGCCACCAATTGCATCTCTGTCCCAAAGTGGCAATCTGGTAAATGTCACTGTTCTTGATCTTCAATTTGAGAATTAAAACATACTCTTTTTTTTTTTAATCTCAGAAAATAATTTTTAATATCATAAATGTCCAATGTTGAAATTATTCCAATTATCTCATGAATATATATTTTTTTTATAGTTTATTGTTTTTTTTTTGTTTTGTTTTTAATCCTCATCCGAGGACATTTTTCCATTTTTTGTACAGACAGAGTGGGAGGGAGAGAGAGGAAGAGAGAGAGAGGGAAACATCGATGTGAAAGGGACACATCGAGTGGCTGCCACCCGCACGACCAACCAGGGCCGGGGACAAACTGCAACCGAGGTACATGCCCTTAGCGGGAACCGAACCCGGGCCTCTCCGGACTGCAGGCGGACGCTCTAACCACTGAGCCAAACCGGCCAGGGCTATAGTTTATTGTTTGAAATAGGATCCAAATAAGATCTGGACATTGTAACCAGTTGGTTTTTTTTTTTAATCTTTATTGTTGAATGTAAAATGTATTACAGATATTCCACATTTTTCCCCAATTGACCCCCTCCTCCCCACTCCCGCCCCACTCCCGCCTTTTCCCACACTATTGTCTGTGTCCATTGGTTATGTATATAAGTTCTTTGGTTTATTTCTTCCCACCCCCCAACCCCTTTCCCTTTGAGGTTCGTCGGTCTAGCAATGAATTTGTACTTCTTAATCCCTTCACCTTTTTCACCCATTCCCCCAACCCCGCTCCCATCTTGCAACCAACAATGTTCTCTGTATCTATGAGAATGTTTCTGTTCTACCTGTTCATTTTGTTTGTAGATTCCATTGTCGATAGATATGTATTCATTGCCATTTTGTTTGTTCATACATTTTATCTTTTTCTTCAAAAGACCCTTCATCATTTCATATAATAACGGTTTGGTAGTGATGAACTCCTTTAACATTTTCTTGTCTGGGAAAGTCTTTATCTGGCCATCGATTCTAAATGACAGCTTTGCAGGATAGAGTCATCTTGGTTGTAGGTTCTTCCTTTTCATCACTCTGAATATTTCTTGCCACTCCCTTCTGGCCTTCAAAGTTTCTTTTGAGAAATCAGCTGACAGCCTTATGGGAAGTCCCTTGTAGGTAACTAGCTGCCTTTCTCTTGCTGCTTTTAAGATTCTCTCTTTGTCTTGAACCTTTTGCATTTTGATGATGATGTGTCTTGGTGTGGGCCTCTTGGGGTTCATCTTGTTTGGGACTTTCTGTGCTTCCTGGACTTGTATGTCTGTTTCCTTCACCAAGTTAGGAAAGTTTTCTGCCAATATTGTTTCAAACAGGTTTTCGATTTCTTGTTCTCGCTCTTCTCCTTCTGGCACTCCCAAGATGCGAATGTTGGCACGCTTGAAGTTGTCCCAGAGGCTCCTTACACTCTCCTCATTTCTTTGGATTCTTTTTTCTTTTTGCAGTTCTGTTTGGGCATTTTTTGCTTCCTTATATTCCAAATCGATGGTTTGCTCCTTGGATTTACGTACTCTATTATTGAAGCTGTGTAAATTATTCTTTATTTCAGTTAATGCCTCCATCAATTCTAACTGTGCATCTATGATTTCTGACTGGTCCTTTTTTATGCTCTTGAGGCCCTCCCTAAGTTCACTGAGGTTCTCACTAAGTTCATTGAGCATCCTTATAAGCAGTATTTTGAACTCAGCATCTGTTAGGTTGCTTATCTCCATTTCGCTTAGTTCTTTTATTGGGGTTTTGTTCTGTTCTTTCGTTTGGGACCTGTTTCTTTGTCTCCTCATTTTGGCTGCCTCCCTGTGTTTGTTTCTGTGTATTACTTAACGAGCCGTATGGGGCTAGCTGAGACCAGATGCTGCTTGTTTGAAAGAATTTAGGAAAAACCTGAAGCAGGATCCAAGATAGGCCAATCCTATGGTTAAGCAACTGGCAACAGCTTGGTTGGACCTGAACGTTGGGTGGGGCAGGGCCTCAGGGAATCACCAGGGCGGGGCTACCAGTGTGAGCCAGGTTGCTGGAGTCTCAGATATGGCGGCTGTCTGCGGCCCCAGGGAAGGGCTCACCAAAGTAACAAAGGCCTCTTACAGCACGTTTGTCCCCGAGAAAGCCCCATCTCCAGCCCTCGCTCCAGTGCCAAACAGCTCAGTTCTTCCCTGTATGTCTCTGGTGCCCCTCGAGCTGCCTCCCCTCCAAGCCTAGAGGGAGAGAGTCCGATAAGTCCGTGCGCGGGCCCTTTAAGGAGCTGCCTGGGGCTCCAGCCGCCTCAGCCTCCCTGAGCCTCAGTTCCCGCTGGTTTTTCCAGCCAGAAGTTATGGGGACTCTCTTCCTGGCACTGGAACCCTGAGCGGGGCACCTGGTGTGGGATCGGGACCCCTCAATCCTCAGAGAGGACCTTCCCAGCCGAGGTGTCCTCCTGATTTTTATCCGCCACACGTGGGTGTGGGACCAACCCGTTGCGCCGCTGCCGCTGCCCCTCGCGCCTCCGCCCCTCCTACCAGTCTCGATGTGGCTGCTGCTTTAATTCCATAGTTGTAGGACTTCCATTCAGCTTGATTTCAGGTGGTTTTGAATGATGGTTGTTCTGTAGTTTAGTTGTAACTTTGATGTGGTTGTGGGAGGACACGATACCGCGTTTACCTATCCGCCATCTTGACCGGAAGTCAAAACATACTCTTGATTTGCAAAGAGTTCCTGATTGAAAAGTATCTTTAATATACATGATTAGGTTTGGAATGGAGATGTCAACACAGACATAATGTTCTGTATTCCAAATGTTAGTTACATCTAGCATATAGCTTCATATCATACATCAACACTTTAGTTATTGGCAACAACTCATTTTTCTACCAGAGTGTTTTTCAAACACAGCTCAGATCAAGAACATAAACAGAGAAGGCCTCCCTCTGATCATTCAAAGCAGGCAGTGCAAAGACTATGCACCGATTCAAAATAAAGCCAAAGCCCTAAGCAATCCTACCCAAAGATCTGGTTTTAAAAATTATTATTTTAGCCATAATATTAATATATTTGTTGACATCAAGAACACAGCCGAACAGAAGCAGTGAATTAGGACTGGGCAGGGGAGCTGCAGAGGGCTGGTAGTAGAGAAGGGACAGCTGGTAGTCTCATGGAGACGAATGAGAATGAAGAGCAGAGTCAAGACTTAAGCAAAAATAAAAGTATAGAAAGTTAATGTACAGACAACAGCCTTTCATGCCTTAGTAGCCCTTGGCTTTATTCGTTTATTTTTATTTATTGATTTAAGAGAGAGAAACATTGATTTGTTGTTCCACTTTTTTATGCACTCATTGGTTGATTGTTTATTTTTTTTCCCCTTTATTGATTTTAGAGAGAAAGAAAGGGAGAAAGAGAGAGAGATAGAAACATCAATGAGATCGGGCCCACAACCTGGGCATGTATCCTGACCAGGAATGGAACCGGCGACCTTTTGTTGTATGGGTTGACACTCAACTGCTGAGCCACACCAGCCGGGCTCATTGGTTAATTCTTATCTGTGCCCTGACCAGGGATCGAACCTGAACTTGGCATATCAGGATGACGCTCTAACCACCTGAGCTACCCAGTCAGCACAGTGGCTCTTGGCTTTGTTCCTGTGTTGTAGAATGGTATAAGAATGATGTTCACATCAATTAGATGGCACAGAGTAGACAATTGTTTGTGGAATGGGTCATCAAGAAAAGGGTAGATTATACTTGGTTAATTTTATAGCATAAGTAGAAATGTGTGACAGAGTTCCCTTTATTCTAGAAAGATTTTCTTCAGAAATTTATTATAATTATTATTTTTTTAATTATAATTAACTGGGAGTTATGGCTATTTGATTCTGCATTTAATATTTACTTTTATTTATTAGCACTAAGATACTAACATATAGGTACTTAAATAAATTATTTTTGGTTTCTTTTGAATTGCAGAAGTCTGTAATATTTGGGAGCATGTATCAGCATTTATAGAACGGCAGCTATCCCTACACAAGGTAGGATTCATATTTTACTTTTAATGTAGGAGTCCAAAGAATCTTTCCACTTTAGTCTCATATAATTTTGCTGGGATCAGGAAGCTGACTTCAGAGCCACCCAGTTTAACTTTCCGTCCTGTGATTTTATGATGCTCATACTTACGACTTGTAGACATTTGTAAGTTCTGCTCTTCTAGAATACATAGTATATCACTGATCAGCTTGTGTGTGTGGAGAGCAACTAGATGAATTCTGCTTTTCTGTGATTTGACAGTTCCTGGCTTAGCTCAAGAAGAATGTAATGCTTCTTGTCTTGTCTCTTTCTAGGGAATGGATTTTAATTGAAATATAAGAAGACAGTTAGGGACTGAACTCAACTTGCCAAAAATGAGAAACTTTTCTCAGGGCTGGACTATTTCCTCCTGACAGAGATTTGTGAAGATTGGAGGGAGCTGGGAGGTTGTGGGACTTTTATACCCTACCCAGAGGTCCCAATATGACAGCCCGTGGGCTGAATTCATCCTTCAAACCAATTTTGTTTGGTCTGATCATTTGAATTAGACATTACCACTTACAACTGAGAGAATTTATATTAAGTTTTGGATTTTTTTTTTTTTCCAAAAAATCAGACTTGACATTACCAGTTTTCATTTGTGTGTGTGTGACACTTGGCTGGAGCTGGCAATGGGCTTCCCCTTTCGATGGGCATGCACTCTCTGGCCATCACATTCTCTGACTGCACACCTCCACTCCTTCACTTGCATCCTTTCTTGGCCCCTGTAGGCATTTGAGTTTGTAAACCTTGACGTATGATATTTCCAGAGAGACAGAGACCCAGTTTAAGAGCCCAAAGTACTTGTTTCTCTCCATCGGCAGAGATCACCACCCTGCAGCGTGTGCCATGGGTGGTGGGTTGTCTGATTTCAAGTAAGGGACAGAACATTTGAAAGAAGGACCAGGAAAGCAGAAATTCTTATGACCCTTAAATTCTCTCCCTCCAATGGCAAGTGATTAAAATTTAAAATGTCCCACTGTTGCCTGACCGGTGTGGCTCAGTAGATTGAGTGTTGCCACATGGACTGAGAGGTTTGATTCCCGGTCAGCGCACATGCCTGGGTTGACGGTTGTGGGCTCCATCCCCAGTAGGGGAGTGTGCAGGAGGCAGCCGATTGATGTTTCCCTCTCACATCAGTGTTTCTATCTCTCTCTCCCTTTCTCTCTCTAAAAAATTAATAAAAACATATATTAAAAAATGTCCCACAGTTTAGGACTAGAGTAATCTTAGATATAGATTAAGAGTGGTGATAACATCCATACAAGTTTTCTTAGTCCTCACAGCTTCTGAATGACATGGAGGTAAGGTTTCTGCTGGCAGAAAAGCATCATGGATTGATGTATTACATTTTATTGAAAATGTAGAGTTACTAAATGCTGTAGCTGTAAAGGATTGTAGGATCATTGAATCTTTAAGGGCTAAGGTTACTTCTCTTCATGTTTTTTGGGTAACAGTACTAAGGATTATATTTCTTCACTCCTTCAGTGAATTGTTGCTATTTTCCCCCCTCTTTTTCCTTACAGGGGGTTCAGATTCCAGGACTTGGAACTTTCACTTTCATGAGACAAAAAATTGAAGTGGGAAACAGCAGGTTCATTCTGTTTCAGAGGCCTGTCTTTATCATGGCGGAAAAGTTGGTACAGCTCCATGGACTCAAACAAAACAAAGTGTTTACTCCTGGTAAATATATATAATATTTAAGATTTTCCCACAGGGTGACTGGGCTGGGGATGAAAATGAAAGGGCAAAGCGTGGTCAGCTGGTGTTCACTTTTCACGTGGTACCTTTGGCAGAGGGAGGGGCTAAGGTAGAAACTTATACCCAGTCTTCCTGCAGGCCATGTTAAACCTCGGTAGTTTAAGGAGGCAGGCTTGAGAAGACCCGGTGTGACATTAAGGTGAATTTATATAAAAGCTATGTCACAGTGTGATTCAGGCTTTACTTATATTTCAGAACCCTAGAAAATTAACAATGGTTACAAAGTAGAGTGAGGTAATTAGGGTCTCTGGTTGGGAGTATCGGTTGTGAAAAAGATCACTAATTGTGTATCTATTATATACATAATCTAAATGAGTAAAATGTGAAATTTAGAAAGTTAATAATTCCATAAAGAGTTAAAGAGGTAGGGGCTTTCTTCCCTCTCAGGCGTGCATCGTACTTTTCTCTCCTAAACTCTAAGGGTCCCCGTGAGCCTAGCAACCCTGGTAGCAGTGGGCAGTGACAGCTCATCCCCGGCTTGCCCCCGTCCTGTCTGCAAGGCCCCTTCTCGGACTTCTCAGTGAGCCAGCTGCAGCCCTGCCTTGGCTCAGTGCTTTCTCAAAGCAGAGCTCCGCCTCCGCTCTCTCCTGTTGCTTTTCCACCCGGAGCCCTTCCGCCTTTCACTGTTCCCTTTCATGCATGTCCTCCCAGAATCACCTGGAAGTAGAAGTTAATGAATACTTTGTATATGTCTCACACCCTAAAGTCTTCCCCGGTCCCTCCCTCCCTTCCCTTCTTCTTTCCCTTCTTCCTTCCTTCTGCTAATATTTACTGAGGGCCAACTCTGTGTGAGGCCTGGTTCCAGGTGCTTGAGGTCTAGTGGGCAACAAAACGGACGCGCTGCTTGCCACAGGACACTTACACGCCAGCTGCGTGCACTTGGTGAACCTGCCCTGGCTGCTTCCAGGCCTTGGGCTCTCCTCCCCGATTTCTGGTTGTGTTTCTTTTGACCCTTCTGATCACCCCCTTCCGCTTCAGACTATATGCGGATGACGAGAGACCGCCTACCAACGATGTCGGCAGGCGAAACACTGAAACTTACCTTTAGGTTAAGTTCCTGAAAAATTTCAGAGTAATTTTCCACCAAAAAAAATTATATATTGAAAAAACATACACTATACTTAGAATTCATTGTGCATATATTCAGTCCGATGAGTTTGATAGTTTCAGCCATTTTCACCTGCAGTTTTATGACAGAAGAAATATCTTAATTCATCAAAAGCCTACAAAGTGAAATAATAATAAAGCCAATTTTCTTCTTCTTTTTTTTTTTTGCAAAAACATTTGTGCCTTAGAATTAGAGCTTATTTTCCAGCTTGTGTCTAATGTACTCCAAAAAAGTAGGTTAGGTCTATAATTATCTTCACAAGGTTGAGGAAATTTCAGAATTAAACGTGTATGACTGAATTAGTTCATAAAAACAATTCTGTCCACAGTTTAGCTTTGGGGTTATGATTCTTCATTATTAATTAACTATGTTTCTAATCAAACATTATTGATTCTTAAAAATTATTATTAATACATGGTCCGTGCTTTGAATAACTCAGAATCCAGCATGGAGAGAGAGAGATAGAAGCAAATGGTGCAAAATGGTTACGTGCAGCATTGGTCATTGCCTAACTCTGCTTGGGGAGGTTTAGGAAGAAGACATAGGAGGAGATCTTAAAGGACGACTAGACTTTGTTGGTAGAGAAGCTGTGGAAGATATTTCAGGAACAGTCTGGACGATTCAAGAATAAGGGGGAAAGTTAAACCTGTTTAGGTGTCCTTGTGACCAGGGCATATGATTGTGGAGGCAAGTGGAGGGAGGTAAAACAAAAGTGGTCGGTGGGCATCAAATGTTGAGGGGCCTTGAATGGTGTGAGAAGGACTTTGGAATTCATCCTGTAGGCATTGAGGAGCCATTGGAAGTGTTTGAGCAGGCGATTATTTGGATTGGTCCAGTTTATAGTTTAGGAAGATAGGTTTTTTAATTGCAGTTTAGTGAAATATGGTAAAAGTCTGAGAGAAGGCAGTGGCAGTCGGGGAGATGAGGGAATCTATTCATGAGACATTTCAGATGTAAAACTGATGAGATTCAGTTACCAATTGGAGTATTGGGTAGCAATAGATAGCAAGGTATTTAGGATGACTCAGATTTCTTGGAGAATAGATGGATACTCATGCCATCAACTGCCATAGGACATGGAGCAGGAAAGGCAGGTTGTGGTGGCAAATATAATAATGGGTTTGCTTTTGGACATGTTTTTGCTATGTCTCTCCCTTCCTCTCTCTCTAAAATCAGTAAAGAAAAAAAAAGATGTCTAAAATCGTATGATAATGGGAGGGGAGAGACACATATTGCTGTAGCATGTTCTAAAAGATAAGGAGGCTGAAAAATTCAGAAAATCCTCTGATGATGAGAAACATTTATTACTGTATCTCCCAGATAAAATCTAAAATGTTTCTGGAGTATTGTTTAGAAAGCTAATTGTTCTTATTTTGAGCAAAAAAGATTACATTTTAAGGGAAATTGGCTCTGGTCGGTTTGGCTCAGCAGTTAGAGCGTTGGCCGGCAAACCAGAGAGTCCCAGGTTCAGTTCCTGTTAAAGGCATGTACGTCGGTTGCGGTTTGTCCCAGGCTTGGTTGGACCGTGTGGGTGGCAACCACTCTGTGTCTCTCTCACAAGGATGTTTCTCTCTCTCTCTCTTCCTTCCTCTCTCCCTCATTGTCTATCTCAGGATAAATGCAAAAGTGTCCTCAGATGAGGATTTTAAAAAAAGGGGAAATTGTACCGATTAATATCTATTTTTTTTTTTTTGGTATGTGCCCCTAGTGGAAACTCCAGGACACTCTGGTCCGCAAGCCGATGCTCCAACCTCTGAGCCAAACCAGCCAGGGCCCGATTAATATCTATTAGTAACGAGTTGTTAGTTGTAGGAATAATGTTACATTGGGTACAACCAAATGCTTCACAATTCTGTGAACATTGACAATTCTGTTTTTGAGCATTGAGAATCAGAAGATTATTTGTAAGTGTATGTCATGTGTCCTTGTTGTAATTTCCACTTCCTTTCCTCCACCCCAATTGTCTTTTTCTTCTCTAGGTGATATCCCAATTATTCCACTTAATTTTGTCGTGATCTCCCTGGAGAGTTTGTTTCACAGGGATACAGTGGAAGGATGTGTGAAGGAGACGCTGCTTTTTTTGTCACGATCTATTTCCATCAAACAAAACGTGGAGTTTACGTTCAAAGGAATCGGGGTCCTGGTGATCAGAGACGGCAGGGTGAAGATGAGGTTTTTCAGGGACTTTCTTTGCACAATGGATGGAAGTGGGGCTCTGGCAAAAGCCCTAGCAAATGTAAATGGAGATTTCTCTTCACCCAACCCTCTCCCCCGCATAGCTCTGAATCACCCGTAAGGGTGTCATCATTAGGGGAAATCCAGGTTGACATATTTTAAATGGCAATTACTTCAAGTACAAAAAAGTGCTTATGTATAGATGATAACTCTGACAAAAAGGTTAGAAGGGTGAAATAACTTGAAACCAAGTTTTGAGTCAATACTATCTAAAAATATAAATAGGATAAAAAAACTCTTACAATTCTGAATGTTTTATGGTATCTTATAGCTTAAAAAGTTTTCCCACATATGTTATTTTGAGTCCCAAAATGTTATAAAACCAGCATTAATCACTATCCTGATTTTACAAATGAGAAAAATGAGAGCTGAGAGGTCGCTTGGGAAGCTTGAAGGCGGGTTGCTGATAAGTGGTAGAACGAAATTTAAGCCCAGACTTTCTAATCACTCTTTTTCCTGGTTATACTATTTTATTTTAATGAATCTCTACAATGAAATCTAATTCGAGTCATACAGATGGAACTTTAGCTTTTAATTTGCCATGTTGGCGAAGAAATTTTATAGTTGACCCCATCATGGTTCACCATGAAGTGCTGGTGTGGCCCTCACGTTGAGCTGTGTATAGGGTTTCAGGAGGCAGCGAAATAGTCAATCCACAGGACTAATTGAATGCTTAGTGCTTTAGGGGCACCTCTGGGAACTGACATATTTCTTGTGAATGAATTGGATCATCGCAAATATTATATAATCCTGCGTCTGCCTAGAGCAAAAGCCTGACTTTTAAATGGAAAAGTCTATAAAATGAAAGGCTATAAATACGGTCTAAATCTGCCCTTTACTTGCTGCTTTCATGACGCTCAGGAATGCAGGGTTAGGAGCCGGAGTTGTGCGTAGTTGAGGCTTCAGTGTCTTTCCACAATCTGGCTTCACACGGATTGTTAAGAGGGATGCCACGCCTGTGTGTGGAAAGTGGAAACACACACAGCTACCACCCTCTCTTTTCCATGAACATACAAGGCAGGACCTGCAAAATCAGAAGCAAAGCCAAAGCACTGGCCCATCTCCAACCTTCAGGGGTTCTACAGAACGCGGTAGCCTCCATAGATGCGTAACGGAGAGGATCACGTTTTAATTGGCCTGCCGCACTCTCAGATGTACTTTTTAAGGGGCGTTTTCTTAAAGAACGAGTCCTGAGAGACATTCTCTGAGAAAGGGTTCGGAGGCCACAGCGGATGGGGAGCTGCGGCACGTATCCCCTCATGGCCAGAGCACGGTATAGGATCTGAGAGGTCTGGCTGGAAGGAAGCCTCTTGACCTGTCTGAATGTCTTTAATCATGGAACTTTAGGTGAATCCAATACTCGTTAACATCTTTAAAACACACACTGGGAAACTACTGTAAAGTGGTGGGAGCGATTATTTTCCCCCAAATGTCCTATTCCTGAACCCGAGCACTAGCCTTCTGGTAGCTCCCTTGGGAGTCAGCTGTCTGCTTATTTCAGGGATGTTGCTTTTGCTTATAACATTTAAAAAACCTCTTTCTGGGAATTCCTTCAAAGCCTGTTGTGAGTTATATCATCATTCTGAAAGAATAACTTTATACTAGTATAATGTAATACTGTGATCATTTTATAATGTAAGGAGAATTGTAATAGCTGCTGTTTGTTGAGTGCTTACTCTGTGCTGGTCACTTCCATAGAGTACTTCATAAAAATCCTATAAATTAGGCCCAATTATTATCCCCAGATATCTGGGGTCTAGGGCTACATAGCTGTTAGCAGTGTGGGGGTTTGAATATGACTCCCCCTGAATCCAAACTCTTCTTTTATTTTTTTTTTATTTTATTTTTTATTTTTATTTTTTTATCCTCACCCGAGGAGATTTTTCCATTTTTTGTACAGATAGAGTGGGAGGGAGAGAGAGGAAGAGAGAGAGAGGAGAGGGAAACATCGATGTGAAAGGGACACATCGAGTGGCTGCCACCCGCACGACCAACCAGGGCCGGGGACAAACTGCAACCGAGGTACATGCCCTTAGCGGGAACCGAACCCGGGTCTCTCTGGACCGCAGGCGGACGCTCTAACCGCTGAGCCAAATCGGCCAGGGCCAAACTCTTCTTTTAAAACCCATAGCCCAGTTTTAGAGTTAGCTGGGTCAAGAGTGGAATTAGTCCTTTGTTCATTTTCCTGAGAGTTTTAATAATCGGCTGTCCTCTGAAAGATGTGTCAAAGAAGCCACCCCTCTGAAGGCAGTTTCCAAAGAGGAAAGGGCTTGAGAAAAGGCAGCCTCGCTGCAGTTGTTATGTGACTCCCCAGGGTGGCAATTTTGATAACTGAGATCATTCCTCGTTGGATTTTAAGCTCTAGACTTTGAGCACTAAATGAAAATAACAGGAAAGAGGATCATGGCAGCCTTGCCTGAGAGACCCTGTAGTTTTGACTGGTCTGTGTCCTGCTCCACAGCTCCGGTGTAACCCTTCTCTGTCCCTGTCTTCCAGCGGCCTGGCACTGTGGACTCAGTGTTGTCCAGCAGGGAGAACCCCAGGGAGCAGCCTAACAATGTGCTTGCATTTCCGAGGTCAGTGCTTTGGTCCTCGGCTCCTCCAGGTACCAGCTTCCTTGCAGCTCTGCTGTTTTCACTGGGCGGTGATGCTCCACCTTTCGTAGCTCATGCTCCTTTTTGTAAGAGCCTTACCCCAAGATGGCAGTGGGGTAGGTGTTGTGGTGGCTGCTGCTGACAATGATTATATAATGATAATAATAATGAATAATAGTACTAGTTATCATCTATGAAGCCCTTACTAGATGCCAGGTACTATAAAGCACTTTCTAAATATTATTGTATTTCATCTCCATTTCAACTATTTCAGATATATATTATAATTTCACCCATTCTATAGAGGTCAAAAATTAATTACAATTTTATTTAATTTTTTAAATAAGTGGAACATATTGAGAACACTGGAGTGAGAGTCAGGAGACTTGGGTTTTATTTCCATTCTGGCCATCGCTCACTCATTGTGTGCTCTTAATCGTGTTCTTAATATCTCTGCTATTAACTACTGTGCATTTCAGGTGGAGAAAGTTTGGGGAATAACAACCAGCTTCCCAGAATATTATTTTCTCGTGTTTCATCGAGTCTGTGACATGTGTTTCTTGGTTTGGAACAGCTCCCTCTTGGCAGGACTGTGTGACACACACTCAGAAAAGCAGTGTGCAGGCCAGAGCGGGCCTTAGAGATTCGTTAGTCAGCCCCTCGTCTTGCAGACGAAATGGCCACACAACTAATCAGGGCCCATGCCAGACATAAAGCCTGGCTCCTGACTGTCCCCGTGTTGTTTCTACTGCACCGCATTGCCCTACTCATTAAAAATAAGTCAATGGGTTCCAAGTCACTTTATGTCTATATTTTGGAAGGCAAATTCGGGTCCCCTTGGAGGTATTTTGGCTGACGCATTCCAGGAGGGAAATCATTGAGTCAAGGGCAATTAGAAATCCTAGAAATGGACACAAGGACACAAATACTCACAATAATTATAGGTGTTTGATTGACCTGAAGTTTGGCCTCTGAATGTACTGGAGGTAAATTTACTCAGACTTGAACCCAACACTCTGCACTTGAGACCAAAGAAAATCTATAACTACTCACACAAACTGAACAGACTCCTTCTCCCATTGTGCCTTTGCAGGTCCCTCAGTTTTGCCCGGTGAAAGGATGGAGAAATGGGGAGGAGAAAGAAGGTGGGGTGTAATGGTTATTTCTGGGCATACTCTGCCTACCAGGCCATGAATCCTTGCCTTCAAGCTTGTACTGTATCATCCCTATGACATCTGGTTACAGAACTGGTAAAGACAGACAAATTCAAACTGAAACCAAAACCAAAAATGTAAATCCAGGCCTTTAAAGCTACTTATTTATATAAGAGTTGATTTTGAGCCCTCAGTGTGGAGGGGGAAGGTTCTGGTCAGCTCTCAGACTTAGCTTCAAAGAGAGTGAGCAGTTGATTTGTACTCAGCAAACCAAAGCATTCACCCCCTTGAGAGCAGTGGGCTTATTTCAGAATCAGCAAGCTAGCTGGGTTGCTTCTCAGAATTGAGGATCCACACAGTTACCTCTCCAGGTCCAGGTGGACAAACATCTTGGCTTATTCCTAGGCTTGAGCTCAAGGAGATGGAGAACAAACCACCCATGGAGACCATTGTAGAAGAAGGTGGGAAGAATAAACCAAGGACATGCAAGTTAAAAAACTGGACAGACAAAGAAGGCATCAGAGGTACGCCAGTGGTCTAATCTGTCACTTTTTACTGTTTAATGAGCCCAACCATATTGCTTAGAAACTCTTATTCCAAAAGCAAATGAAGTTAGATTCATGAATAATCACGGTCTTCTTCTCTCAAACATCTCTTATTCCTAGAATCCGTATCTTATTTTAAGCACTTTATGGCTCAGGCTCTTAGACTATGATCTCTTTGCTGGCTCCCCATTGCTTACAGGGGTCAAAACTCAGATGCCTACAGGGTCCAGGCAGGTAACATAAATGCATCAAGTGGGATGGATACAACGTGATAGGGAGACATGTTAGCATCAATAATAGTTTTTATGAAAAATGAAGAATGGCAATTTTATATCTTTCATATCTGGCCGAATAGAAGATAGTGGATTCTCATATCTGTGCCTTCATTTAATCTGTTGTGATGCATTGTTTTGGTTGAAACATATGAAAAAAAAAACAAAAAACTAGAACTTCAAAGGCTTTTCAAAAGGGTCCTAGGGATCCACAGGGGTTGCCAGATGATAGAGGACCATTCCTTTATCAGATTGTTGATTTGTGGAAAGTGTCATCAAATTTTCTGAGTTTTCAAGAGAAGCAGAGATCCTAAAATCTATTGATTTTAAATGTTGACAACGAATTGACATTGAAACAAAAAAGGCTGATTGGACCCAAAAAACCCATATCAATGGGTGAACATTGGCTTGGAGATGCTGGCTTTGTAACGTGGCCCACAGGATAACATATAAACCCTTAGCCTAATATTCACATGCTTCCATTTCTTAGCCTCATCTGCCACTGTTCCCAACAGACTCCTTTGAGCAACATTGTCTAGTCATGTTCTTCTAACATGCCTTACCCTCCCCTGATGTCATGCTTTTGTTCACTTTTCCCCCTGCCTTGAATGTCCTTCCTTATCTTACAACACATCCCAATCCTATATACCTCTTAGCACACTTTTCACATCTCCTGTGCCCCATGAACACTTCTCTCATCGCTGGTTCTGAAGTAGCTTCTCTCTTCCCTGAACATGTCAGACCTTAAAGACTGCACTATTTGTTTGGGATTTAGACAGTTTGCTTCATTGTCCTGAGTAGCTATTTACGCAATGTATATAAAGCTCTCAGCACTGTTGGCTTGTAGTAAGGCCTCCACAAATGGGAGTTCTTATATCTTGTGTTTGTATCTTACTTTTTTTCTCCAACTACTTATTGAAAGATCTTTAAGGGTGAAGACTTGACTCCTAGTAGTTTCTAAAGTGCCCAGTCAGTTCTTTGCATGTAATAAGTATACAGAAAAAATGTATACCAGGTGGGGCAAAAGTAGGTTTACAGTTGTTTGTATGGAAACTAATATAATAATTAATAATAATACAAGAATAAACTCTGTGTTTCATGTACTCACAACTGTAAACTTACTTTTGCCCTACCCGGTATTTTTAAACCACACTAGGGCAAGGGACAATAATTTAAAGATAAAATGTATTAAAGATAAAGTGTATCTCATGTGAAAATTTTCCCTGGTAAAATTATAAGTTTAAAAATCTGTGTTAAGTACAAACCACCCATTTAAAGTAGAAAGGAAAACTTACTTTTATTCATTCTACAGAGAGGTTGTCACCGAAGAAACTTCCAGATAGAAAAGCTATCCCCTCTGGCAAAGAGAAAGGGGTCAACTTGCCAAACAGGTTTGAGCAGAGTGGGAGTTGGGGGAAGAATATGAAACCCAAAAGGTAATGCATTGACATTTTTTCTGTTACACTTTACTAAATATAGTTTTGAGTCTTTTCTTTTCTCTTTTTGGTTAATTCTCCCTGGAGGATATTTTTCCATTTTCCTTTTTTACAGTGGGAGAGGAAGAAAGGGGGGGGGGGGGGTAGAGAGAAAAAAACATCGATGTCAGAGAGACACATTGATTGATTGCCTCCTGCATGACCCTGACCTGGGTGGGGATCGAACCTGCAACCCAGGTACCCACCCTTGACCATAAATTGAACCTGTGACCCCTTGGTCCACAGGCCAAGGCTCTAAGCATTGAGCAAAACTGGCCAAGGCATTGAGTCTGTTCTTGATGCAGGGAACTTAAGTAAGTATTCATTCATTCCTTCATCCAGTATTCTTGAGTACAATTTATATACTAGGTAATGGGGATAATAGAGACAATCAGCGCTCATGATCTAGTGGGAAAGACAGACAGACATACAAAGAGCAATACATTCAGTAGGTTAAATGCTATGACATAAGTGGAAACAAAATAGCACAGAGGAGGGAACATCTAACTTTCTTGGTGGATTTGTGAAAACTTCCCTTGTTGTTTTCTGAGCTCTTGGATATTATGCCATGACACCATTTCACATTTAGATCAAATTGGAAAGCAGTTTTGCCATACGTGGCTGGCACTCAGTAATCATGTTTTTTGAGTGAATGAATGAATGTATTGCAACTTAGGATGGCTGTGTCTTTTTCTTCTGTCAAAAATTTTCTATTTTCTCCTTCTTCCTTTGAGTAGGATTCTTTTTAAGATCTCAAATCAGTCAATCATATCCAAGGATTTATTGAGTACGTATGTGCCTTGTACTGTGCTGTCAGCTTTCAATTTATGAATGTGTCACAATGTATCAGCTATCATGTGTGCAATGTATGTACTTTCTGGGTTATTAAAGTCATGTTCAAAACCCTAGCATGCTTGTGTGGGATAATCTCACTGTTATGAAATATAATTGAAAGTTCAATGTCTAGTACTTTGTAATTTAGTTCAATCCAAAAAACACTGAGCTTTATCATGTGCCAGGCAGTTTCTAGTCGCTGAAGATACAGAGATATATGACATATGAAAGACATACAAACCTACTTAGATACCAAAGAAATAATATATGCGATGAAGACAACCAACAAGTACAGAGACTGCAGAGGGGAAAGTAATTGTTAGGGATTGTTAGTGAAGGTTTCCCATAGAAGTTGACCAACAAATGTCTTTTGTGCTGATTATTAAAGTAACACATGTTTATCATAACATTTTTGAAAAAGAAATGAGAAAAGAGAGCTAAATAATCACCCACAATTCCACTATAGTTTTCATTTTAATTTATATCCATTATATACATATATTTATATTTGCAGCATATATACACATTTTAAATAAAACTGAGATAATCTGAACACTTGTAACACTTTGATACACCGAACAGTAAGTAGTGAAGACGCCCATGGCTTTAAATATTCTAAAACATGAACAAATGATTGCATATCATCTCATTGATTACACCTTTGTTTAACCAATCTCCTAATGGATATTTAGATGAGTTTTAGTTTTTTAAAATAATGTTGTGATAAATATAATTACACATAATTCCTTGCACACATTGAGTATTGGATAGGATAAAAATGTTAAAGTGAAATTTCAGAGATAAGGGAGGAGACCATTTTTTAAGCCTTTGCTGCCCATTACGATTATCCTCAAAAAGATGTGCGTCAAATTGCCTTCCTAGTAGCTACAATATGAGGGGCTGCTGTCTTCTCAACAGCTTTGCTGATGCTGGTCATTGCACCCTCAGTGGCATCCCGTTTTCACCCAGGACAAAAGCCAAAGGCATTGTTATGGCCTGCAGGATGCTGCCTGATCTCTGATCTCCCTCTAGCTGCACTGAACACAGTGTGCCCCTACTTCAAGGTCTTTGCACTCATTTGCTCTGCCTAGAATGCACTTTTCATCAGGTAGCTGCATTATTTTTTTCTCATTTCCTTCAGGTATTTACTCAAATGTCCCTTTCTCGGTGAGAACTTCCCAGGCCATTGTATTTATGGTTTAATACTCTATTTCTCCAGCATTGCATGGCACTTATCACCATAAAAAATACTATATAGTTTACTTATTTTTCTTGTTTATTGGCTGGCTGTGTGTTCCCATCAGAATGTTAATTCCATGGGGACAAGGATCTGTGTGTGTGTGTGTGTGTGTGTGCGTGCGCGCGCGCTGTTCTTCACTGCATTTCTCATGTTGAGAGCAATGTGCATAGTAAGCACTCAATACATTTTTGTAGAATCAACAACGTTTATCCCCATTTCACAGAACTGGTTACTGAGACTTTGCAAGACTACCAGCTTGTCTAATGCCAGTTAGTTTGTAAGCAAAAAAATCTGGTCAACACCACATTTATCTGACATAAAGTATAGGCTCTTAAACTCTATACATACAGATGCTTTGAAGAAAACTATTCAGATATTTATTTATTCTTTCTTTTATATTTATACTTGCCTCTAAAATTCTCATTGCTCTTGATGTCACACTGTATTAAACAATAATTAATGTTGCATTGTTTTTATAGCTTATCATCTCCACGGTGTCTGAAAAATGACAATGAAATGAAAACTAAATTTCCCCCAGCCACTGCTTGCCGGGATCACAATAAGGCAGGACAGGTACAGTGTCTTCAAATAAAACTCAGTCAGAATCTTCCTCTGACTTCTGTTTCTCAGTGAGAGGTCTGGGAATCACTCTGTAATATGTGATTGGGCCATGATCAATCTTTCTACTAGTCAACCAACTAGTTAGAAACAGGGTTGAGAAATCTCTTACTAATTTTCATTTGCTATAGGCACTTCTGATCAAATGAGAGTTCAGTAAATCCTCTTGAATAGGGGCCCACTCTGCAAATCTTATTTTGCTAATTAAGGTTAACATATCTTGTTATAACACATGCTTTTTGATACACCCAGCCTTCGGAGAGCTTGTGCAGGAAAAAAGGAAAAGGTAAAACTTAATTTGTCGTGAAACTTGGTGTTGTAGGAGATGTGTTACGTCTGTTTGCAACGGGCCCAGCGGAATTCCCCGTTGTACTACAGTGAGGAGAGGAAGAGGAGAGAGACAGAAGATGAGCGACTCCTACAGCAGTATCAAATGTTGAAAGATCAAGAGACTTTCTTCAAACACCAGGTAATTCAACTCCTCGATGAAAGTGTTTATTGAATGTGGGACCGTAGAACATGATTATAAAATGCCATTTAAAATATTCTATCATACGCCTGTACTGTAACACACTTAATTGTTTACACACTGAAGAACTAAACTTAGGTTGTGTCCAACTTTTCACTGATAATAAATGACAGTGGGGTGAACATTCAAGCAGCTGAATGTTTGCACATGTCACTGATTCCCCTCTTCTCCCAACAAGGACTGAGTTTTAAAGGTGGAATTCGTGGGTTTATATGGCTTTATTTTTTATTTCTGGTCAAATACAATCCTGGTCAAGGCTTTTTTCTTCAAATTCATGGCCTTTCTCAAAAATCAAGACAGAATGACACTTTTGCATTTGTCAATAATTGGTCTGTGGTCTCCAATAACTGACCCTCTCCCCTTTCCTGCATTTGTGATATCAGGTAAGCACTTATGGAATCTTCCATCCCCCCTTTTTTTTTTTTTAATAATTTTTTTTCTTTATTAATTTTAGAAAGAGAGAAAGGAAGAGGGAGAGAAAGATAGAAACATCGATGAGAGAGATCATCGATTGGCCGCCTTCTGCATGCCCCCCACTGGGGAGCGGGCCCACAACCTAGGCATGTGTCCTGACTGGGAATCAAACTGGCGACCTCTTGGTGCATGGGTCGATGCTCAACCACTGAGCCATACCAGCCAGACCCATCCCTTCTTATGGTCCCTGTAGAGGGGTTGCTTGAAGCCTAAGAACTGGAGATTAAAAACCGTCTCCAACCCACTGTTATAAATCTATGAAGACATCGGAAAGTCCCATTGCCTTCAAAAGGCAGGTTTCTACCTTGGTTGGATTATTTTAATGTAATAGAATTACATTTTTTAAAGGCTGTATTTCCATGTGTTTTTTCCCCTTGAAGATGAGAAATCTGGCTAGTAGAGAACAGAATCAAAAAAATGCTGCCTATAATCTTGGAGTTGCTGAAGCTATGAGAATCCACAAGAATGAGAAACCTGAATTTTATGTGAGTCTTTTCAAAATTTTTATTGTGAATACCTGCCTCATGTGTGAAGTTTGGGTTCACACTCTGTTGTCAGCAAAAGAATGTCCAGCCTATAGAAAAGTGTTAGAAGAGTTTATTTGAATCAAAATTTTGAAGACATGCCTGGGGGCAAAATCTCAAAGGATTGCGAAAATGCTCCGGAGAATGGGCAATTTTGCAGTTTATTTTATGTTAGAATCAAAGGAGAGAACATAAGGAAGTTACATGAAATCCGTTGGTGGTAGATTAAGGAGGTGAGAGAAAGCAAAGTGAGTAAATCTCTGGGATTGGATAAAAAAAACATCAAAATAGAGGAACATATGTCTCTTTTACATTTGTGGGTACAGGATAGCTAACAATGAACATACAGAGAGATTAAAATTAGATTATTAAATTAAATTAATTAAAATTAAAATACATAAGATGGTATGTAAGTAACAAGGTAACACTGTGGGGTTTGATGGTCTCGTGCTCTGGGGCCAGCACTGGGCCTTTGAGGAACAGGAAAAGAAAGTTCCTCTGGCCTTTCAAAGGTTTGCTGTCCTAGACGCGGAAGGACGCTGGACAGAGCTCACTTATGGTAATTGGCCTTTGCTAAGGAAGGTGTAGGTCTGGGAGGTGACTACCTGCTATGTGACCTGCCCAGTTAGGAATGTGTGGTCAGATCACCCTGTGTGGTTCCTTTTGGTCACGGAGTGTGTAAGGCCTGCCGTGTGCCCCCCCCCCCGGGAGCTTGTCAGTCTGGGGTCTGGCCCCCTTTCTCTTTTACACTGTAGTGCAGGATTTAACTGGCAGAGGGGCAGAGTGGGTTGTGCGAGATTACACTTCCAGGGCGGGAGGGGTGTGGTGCTGCCTCCACACTGCACATTCCCAGTGCAGGTCCCATTAGTCACTGCAGTGCTTGTTCATGATGGAAACTCCCCACCGGGAGCTGTGGTGGGCGGTAGGAACAGCTAGTCTAAAGAGAGAACGAGCATCACCTGATGGCTCGTTGGAAATGCAGAATCTAAGGTCCCCACCCAGGCCTCCAGAATGGGAATCTACACTTGAGTAAGATACGTAGGTGATCTGTGGGCACATTAAAGTTTGAGAAACCCAGCTTCAGATGGAGGCGGACTACCTGCTCTGTCATGGATTTAATGTTTTTAATCATTATGTGCCTACCCTTACTTCTGCCTGAATCCTTCTGCTTTTACCTACCATCTAGGGGTAGTCTGACACTCTGGATATACAGCCAATAAAATCGGTTTTCTTTATTCATCGTCAAACATTTATCAGTGCATTTCTGTGTGCTTGCTGTGCTGGTGGCTAGGAATACAAAGATGAGTAAGACAGGGTTCCTTGCTAAAGAAGATAGTGGGGGAGACAGATTCAAATTGAGCGACAAGAGTGTGGTGTACTAAATGCTTTGGTAAGTCTTTGAACATGGCACTAAGTGAACAAAGAGAAGAGTCATTTAACCCAGACCAGAGATTGGGCAAGACTCCCTGGTATACTGGAGTTAGGAGATGACCTGAGTGGAACAAGAACCTTCCAGGCAGGGGTGGCAGGGAGGGAGGGAGGGAGAACACAGAGCTTTTGAGATTTAGGCACGATCTCTGTGACCTCTTAATACGTTGCATATTATATTTATGACTGCCTAGTTAGTATCTCTTCTTTGATATATCTGTAAACATCTTAAACTTAAAAAGACCAAAACAGAACTTTGATTCTTGATTCACTTTCTCAACCTGTTCTTCTCTCAGTTTTCCCATTTTAGTAAGTGACCTCACCATGCAAACAGTTCCATGCACCTGATTCCAGATTCCTTCTCCTCTGCCCCCCATATCCAAGCGTCTGCAAGTCCAGTTGCCTTTATTTCCAAATGTATCTAAGATCTCTTCATCTTCAGTGTTACCACCCTATAAGGCTGAACTTCTGCAATACGCACCCTAATCAGGCTTGCTATTAGCCTTCTTGTCCTTCTACAACCTATTGTCCACACAGTGACCTTTCAAAATGATTAACCAAAGCGTATCTAATGCTCCCATTGCATTAAAATAAAATATAAACCAACTTTGATCTATCTACCTCTACTTTCCCCTGCTCACTATGCCTCCGCCACATAGACCTTCTTTCTGCATATTAAACATGGCTAAGCTTGTTTTCAACTAGGGTCTTTGCACTCGCTGTTCCTTCTGTATGGGACATAGGTCTTCTGATATTTGCAATGAAGGTGATTCAAATCATTTCCATTGAAAAGCTTTCCCTAATAACCAACCAACTGAATTCTGTTTCCACCCAGTCACACGCTATGACAAGGGCTTCATAGCATTTGTCACGGCCTTAAATGATCTGATGTATTGTTTACTCGCTCACTGTCTGTTTCCTGCTCCAGGATGCAGGCTCCATGAGGGCAGGGCTGGGTCTCCGTTCGGGGTCACTGTTGAACCCTCAGTGTCTAGAATGGCCAGGCCCAGAGCGAGTGTTCAGTCCTCCCTCTTCCCACCTCTTCTCTGTCCTTGCTCATGCTTTTGCACTCTCAGAATCCCTTCTTCTTTCCTGCTCTGTGTTGTAGGTACAGGCTCCGGACCTACTCCATGAAGTCTTTTTTTTTTTTCATCTCTCTCTGTGATACTGGGCTTTGTTCAGTTCTGCTCGGATTTATCCTTAAGCACATTCCTATTATTCTGTGGGTTACTAGCTAGTCAATACATTGGGGATTTAGAAATATAAATACTTCCTGATTAATTTTAGCCTCCTGAATTACATTTATTCTTTGTTGCTCTTTGGTATTCTAGAAAAAATAGATTGCTTCTCTTTCATTCTAGAAATCCTTCCTATTTGATAAACGGCCATTCAGTCCTGAGATTAAGGCTTTAAAGAGAGAGGAACATTTCCAAAGTCTCCTGAAACAAATGGATAATAGACGGAAGAAGGAACTAAACCAGAGAGAAAACAAAGAGCTGATGGAACGCCTGGAGCAAGTGCAGCTCACAGAGGAGTGAGTGTAGCTGGACACGCTCGGAAAACGGAGCGGGAATTTTCACGCGAAGCTAACTTCATGTGAAGCTTATGGGATTGACTCAGCATTGGTGGTTTAGCACAACTGTAACCAAATGAGCAAACTAACCCAGCTAGTTGCCAGCATAACATTTCATTAGAAAAATGAAAAACCCAATATTAGTATAATGATCATTACAGTAATGATTGCCCATGTATAATTACTTTAACTGTAGAGTCTCACTCTGTTTCGTTTTGTGATCACTGATACTGGTAGATGGAAGAAGGGACGTGTCTGGAGCGGGGCATCACTCCCAGCTCTTCCCAGGTGATCTCAAGGCAAAACTGAGGTTTTATTAGAAGTGTGTAGGGATGTCCCATGGAACCTGAGGACAGGAACTATGGGACTAAAGGCCATGTCATAAAAGCTTTCCCTCTGCTCACGCCCGCAGCTCCTTAAATGACATTGTCTTTAGTTATCTTTATTCCAGTTTAAATGTGAATGAATGTCAGTCTCAATTCCAAATTTTCAGGCAAGGGAATCTGACTAGTCCCGTTTGAATTCTCGGGGGCCCAGGATAGGATCAGGGCCACATTCAAACATGCCTAAGGGGCCACGCTTCTGCTACCGAGGTTAGGAAAGCAATTAAGAAGGCCGCTCCAGAGTGAGAGAGTTCTAAAACAAATACACTAATTTCTGGGACCAAAAAATTCTCATAAAATGTGAATGTTCTGTTATACTCATGTGCATTCCCTGGACGTTACATATAAAAAGAATCATAATTTATAATAGGAAAGATCACTTTTCTTTAAAAGGAATCTTATGATGAATCATTTTATAGAATGAATAGACACTTTCTCCTTTTCTATCAGAATTTTTTAAAGCTTGGGGCAAGGAAAAGTGCCTGTCTTAGTAGTAGTGCCTTTGTATAGTATGGTTGGTCACCTGCTTGTACCTGTCTAGTCTGTCCTGTGCTCAATACACTGTCCACTAGCATATGGATTTAAATTATGATTTTCTTTCTTAAAACTGAAAGCTCCTGTAGGAAAATATTACTTTTTACTTATCAGGCTCTTATTCCTATTAATACTTATTAGACATGTTTGATGATGTTAATCTGTATTAAAAAAGACTCAGTAACTAACTCTGCCCCCACCTTCTCTTATCCTTTACTGCTAGACTTGCTGCACAAAGAGCCAAATATATAGAAGATAAGATGAAAGAAACAGAGTGTTATAAGAGAGCTTTGGATGCACAGGTAAGGGAACATTATTAAGTTAAAAATTGTGCGGTGCTCTCACTTATATGTGGAATCTAATGAACAAAATAAACGGATGAACAAAATAGATCCAGAGACATAGAAGCAGGGAACAGACTGGTGAACGTCAGAGGGAAGGGGGGTGCAGGAAGAGAGAAACCGGAGAATTTATGTGCATATATGCATAAGCTGTGGACACAGACAATAGTGCAGTAAAGTGGGGGTGGGTGGGGAGAAGGGAAACAATTGGGGATAAAGGGGAACATCTGTAATACTTTCTACAATAAAGATAAATTTTTAAAAAATTAAAAAAATGTGCAGTGCTTCAATAGCATTCTAAAAATATGTATGAATACTGTAATGTGAGTTATCCCTTTGGTGGTTTTGAGGCCCCTGTTCCTTCCTGTAAGGTGTTGGGTATTTTACTGTGCTCCAGCCTTGTGCATAAAGTTTATTCCCTGGTATAACTAATCTGCATTATGTGTGTCCCTGTTTCAGATAAAGAACAAATTCCCCCAGCTGCCCATATCTGAGCCAGACTCTTTCGAGCCCATCTTTGGTGAGAATGAGGATGACCTGTGGGTAGAAAAGCGAAAGCGAGAACAGAATTACATGAAGCACCAGCTGGAGACAGCTGCTAAGCACAAGAGGAAAGCCATCCTGGACCAACTGGTGGACCAGAGGCGGGATTTGCTGATGCTTCAGAACACACAGAAAGAGTAGGAGACCCCAGATCATTCCTCCTCCTCCCTTCCTCCTCTCCCTGATCCACCCCTCCCCCCCAAGAGCAGACACACAATAACAATAGTGGACACAATGAGGAGTTACTATGTGCAAAATATTGTTCTAAGCTTATTACATGCTTTATCTCATTTCATCCTCACAATTCACCCTATGAAGAAAAGTTATCAAAGTAAACCCACTAAACCCCCTTCCCTCAAAGAACTGAGCATACAGAAAGCTGTACTGATGATTTCTGGGGAGGGGTGATGAAGGTGACCAGTTGGGCAGAGGAGGACTTCATGCCATATCAGTGCAAGTACCTTTAAATTCAAACACCACTTAGTTTCTTAAAAGGCCTAATTAGTTATTCCACCAATGGGGAGTCTTATAAAATCATCAAAGTGCTCAGGAGTTCCAAATGGACTTTTCTTCAAAGGAGTCTCCTCTTTTCATTATTTAAGAAAAAAATTTGGGGGGGTTAATCCTCTCCTGAGGATATTTTTTTCCATTGATTGAGAGAGAGAGAGAGAGAGAGAGAGAGAGAGAGAGAGAGAAACATCCATGCAGCAGGGCTGGGGATTGAACCTGCAACTGAGGTATGTGCCCTTGACCAGGAACCAAACCAGTGACCCTTCAGTGTATGGGTCCCATGCTCTAACCACTGAGCAACCAGCCAGGGCCAAAGGAATCTCCTCTTTTTAGAAGGCAGTTGTACTCACACAAGAAGAGAAGTTATTTTATTAAAATTTTATAAATGTGCAGTAGGATGATGCAAAGATCTTTATGTTCTAAGTACCAGGTAGGCTCAGACACGGAAATAGGAATAGAGCAGTAGGTTGAAGAAGGAGTGTCTAGTGACAAGGGTGAGGTTGGCTTAGTAGAGAGAGCTAAGAGTAGTTAAATGCATGGCTTTGAGAGTCAAGTCACATGTGGGATAGTTGTGCATCTGCCCAGGACAATATATATTTGTATGTCTATATTATTTGCTAAAATATTGAAACATTTTTATACTTCTTGAAAAGTAGCTATTGCCTCAAGCCCCACACATGCACCCTTGCTGCCCCGCCCTCCCTGGGATCGCCCCATCCCCTCTCCAGACCTTTCCCCTCATGCACGAATACCTGGAGTCTCCAAGACCACGTCCAGTCCGTTCTGATGGATGGATGTGGTTCTGCCATTTCACTGGTGGGATATTGCACGTTACACACCTCCTAGGGCACTGGTTTCCTTATCAGTTGTTAGGGGTGGTTGAGGATTAAATGAAATCGTTCTTGTGGACAGCTTCTGTCTCTTCTTGTCCCATGGTGGTCTGCCTTTCCACACGTGCTGTCACAGCCAGTGCCGGGACCCTCGGCACTTGTTGCAGGGATCATTGCAGTTTCCTCCTCCGCTTTGAGCCCTTGGCTTCTCTAGTTGGTCTGCCCCGCTTGGAGTTAGGAGGGTGAACCCTGTGGCCCGCAAGCGGCCTGACCTGAGCCGGACTGCACACGCGGTCTCGGAGGGCTCCTCTCCTCCTGAGAGACGAGGACAGTCCCCGCTGCCCTGCCTGTCCTTACTAAGAGGGTCACGAGATCGCGTGTGGGAGCACGTGTGGAAACCGCAGAGCTCTGAACACACACGAACCGTGGTCTTCGCTTGGCTGTCTCCGTGGTCTCAGATCTTGTTTTCTGTGCAGCTCAGACCCTTGTTACTCCGTTTGTCTCGCGTCTCGTCTCTCCCAACTCCCCGCCCTCTGGTTCATCAAGATGTGAGCGCAGGGCTGTGTGCGGCAAATAGAAGGCCATTTGCTTCCCGGGGATCATTTAGTCTGTGTAATTCCAACAGGCTTGCTAAGGTCGTTTTTACTTGTTTTATTTTTTAAAAAATCTTTTCTGTGTTTGTTTTTAAAAAAATATAATAGCCTTGGCCGGTTTGGTTCAGCGGTTAGAGCGTTGGCCTGCAGTCCAGAGAGACCCGGGTTTGGTTCCCGCTAAGGGCGCGCATCTTGGTTGCAGTTTGTCCCCGGCCCTGGTTGGTCATGTGGGTGGCAGCCACTCCATGTGTCCCTTTCCCGTCGATTCCCCCCCCCCCATCTGGGGGAAAAACCCACAATTCATGCTAATTAAAATGTTAATTGGTGGAGAGATTAAAAAAACATATTAATAATTTCTCCCGTCCAAGTAGTCAGTGTTAAGGTTAATATGTAAACTTTTATATTTTTTCCTATCTTTTACAAATATATTAAAACAATGTGCACATATGATTTTCCTTCCATTTTTGTAAATGAAAGTGATACCTATGAGCTTTCATACATTACAACCTAACCTGTCTTTAATCTTTTTTTTTAATCCTTACCTGAGGGCATTTTTCCATATTTTGTTCAGATAGAGTGGGAGGGAGAGAGAGAGAAACATCGACGTGAAAGGGACACATCGAGTGGTTGCCACCCACACGACCCAACCAGGGCCGGGGACAAACTGCAACCTAAGTACATGCCCTTAGCAGGGACCAAACCCTGGTCTCTCTGGACCACAGGCTGATGCTCTAACTGCTGAGCCAAACCGGCCAGGGCTTTAATCTTATAATGTGTCATTAATTTATATTTATGTTGGTACATATATATAAAATTCATTGTTCTAATTTAATAAAAGAATACTATCTATAATATAGATTATTGCAATTTTACTTTTGTACTATTCATGAACATTCACTTTGTTTCCAGATATTTTGCTATAACAATTTTGCCTTCAACATTTCTATTTAAAAAACATTTAAAAAATCAATTATAGAGAGAAGAAGGGAAAGGCAGAGAGATAGAAACATTGATGAGAGAGAACATCGATTGGCTGCCTCCTGCATGCCCCCCACTGGGGATTTAGCCCACAACCTGAGCCTGTGCCCTAACCAGGAATCAAACCAGCGACCTCCTGGTGCATGGGTGGATGCTCAATCACTGAGCAACCCAGCCAGGCTGCCTTAAACATTTTCAATATGTTCTGGTTTTACATATAATTTATACTTTTTTTGGTTCCTATTGGATAAATTTCTAAAACTGGGCTTGCTAGATCAAGCATATGGAACGCTTTCAATATTACCAGGTACTCACAGTTCGCTTTGTAAAAAAAAAGGTGCAGCCGTTTGCATCCACCAGCAGTCTTGTGAGGACACTAGTTGCCTCCCCTCGAACCCTACTTCATTTTCTTTCTAGGCATTTAAATTAAACCAACTTTTTAATCTATCTTTCCAAAGATAATATAATAATGGCCATAAAGCATATGAAAAGATGCTCAACATCATTAATGTGGAGAACAGAATAATATCTATGTTATTATTAGGGAAATGCAAATGAAAACCACAATGAGCTAGCTGTTCACTAACAAACAATTTCCACATTCCCTGAATCGTACACCGTGAGCCTTGTTCGACCATCAGCTCTCGTCGTCTGCTCTGTTTGAAACAGAGGTCATGTAGCACTTAACTCAGCTTTTGCCTTTCCAAGATAAGAAATAGTTCATGTTTTGTTGAATATTTACTTATGTGAACCTCAGATACAGTGATTCTTCACTCCAGTGAACAAGATGGCAAGGTAGGAAGGTAAGGTTTAAAATATGTGTTTTATATTATACAATTAAAAAATTTAATTCCAATCATATATATGTATCTCTATGGCAGTTCTGACTGGAATAAGCAGTTAGCAAATTGTTCATGTTTTCCCCTGCAAGTCACTTACGTAGCTGTAGGAAAAAGTATTTCACTATTTAAGATGTATCTGTATATCAGTATAATGTATACATATAAGACGGCTATCTTAATTTTCCTAGGGCTTTATGAAAAGAAAACATTTATACATTTGCTGAACAGTATAATAATTTTTTATAAATGCAAAGATAAGATGTGCTATTGTTTATCTTGGATTATAAGATCTGTGGTTGGATTGCCTTGTGAAATATACAAATCAAGAACAATTACAGATTTTCCTTACAACCACACACACTGTGAAACATTTAAGAAGCACTTCTTTTAAACTATTCAAAAGATGAGAAAGGAAGAAAACTGTCTACTTTGTGGTAAACAAAACCACTAAAATGCAAATATGATGTAAAGGGGAAAAATAAAGGAAACCAAGATAGAGAGAGAGAGGCTACCTCACACCCATTAGGATGGCAACTATGAAAAAGCCAGAACATGATAAGTGTTGGCAAGGGTGTGGAAAAATAGGAACCCTACGCACTGTTGTGGGAATTTAAAATGGTGCATCCACCATGGAGAACAGTATGACGAGTCCTTAAAAAACTGAAAGTGGAATTATAATATGATTTGAATTCAAAAGAACTGAAGGCAGAATCTTGAAGAGATATTTTCACACTTCTGTTCATATCAGCATTATTTACAATAGGTGAGCAATGAAAGTAACCCAAATGGTCAACCACAGATGAATGGATAAACAAAATGTAGTTATACACATACAATGGCATATTATTCAGCCTTAAAAAGGAAGGAAATTGTGATGTCACAATATGGATAAACCCTGAGGACATTAGGCTAAGTGAAATAAGTCAGTCACAAAAAGACAAATACTATATGATGTCACTTATAGATGATATTCAGAGTAGTCAGATTCTTGAAAACAAAGTAGAATGGTGGTTGCCAGAGGGGGAGAGAAATGGGGAGTTGGTTAATGAGTATAGAGTTTCAATTTTTTTTTTTAAATTATCCTCACCCGAGGACACTTTTTCATTCTTTGTTCAGATAGAGCAGGAGGGAGAGAGAGAGAGAGAAACATCGATGTGAAAGGGACACATCGAGTGGCTGCCACCCGCACGACCAACCAGGGCCGGGGACAAACTACAACCGAGGTACATGCCCTTAGCGGGAACCGAACCCGGGTCTCTCCGGACTGCAGGCCGACGCTCTAACTGCTGAGCCAAACCGGCCAGGGCTTTTTTTTTTTTAAATTATTATTATTATTTTTAATCCTCTTTCGGAGGACATTTTTCCATTTTTTTGTACAGACAGTGCGGGAGGGAGAGAGAGGAAGAGAGAGAGAGGGAAACATCGATGTGAAAGGGACACATCGAGTGGCTGCCACCCGCATGACCAACCAGGGCCGGGGACAAACTGCAACCGAGGTACATGCCCTTAGCGGGAACCGAACCCGGGTCTCTCCGGACCGCAGGCGGACGCTCTAACCACTGAGCCAAACCGGCCAGGGCGAGTTTCAATTTTTTATGCGGTGAAAAGTGTCTGGATGTTGGTTGCATAATGATATTAATATAGTTAACACTATATATCTGGACACTTACAAGTGGTGTTACGATGCTTGATTTTATGTTATGTATTTTTTACTACAATTAAAATAGCTATAAAAAAGGTTATAAAAATACGTATTGTAAGTACCATTCAGTTATTGAGCTCCCATCGTGTGACAGTCATTGGTACTTTCTGTGTATTTCATTTAATCTTTATGAGTGCTTGAACCAATGCTTGTTAGAGGAAAATGTGGCCATGCTGTTAGGAAAAGTGAATGAGCACAGAGCACATTATTGATTTTTATTGGTGGGTCCTGACACCTAGTGGTGGTTGCTCCCTGTAACACAAAGCCCTTGAGAGCAGGCTAAATCAAGGTCACAGAGAGTGAAGTCCCTTCTAGACTTTATTGAAAGCTGATGGTAAGCGTTTTTGTTTGGCAAGAAATAGACACATATAAATAGTTTGAACCAGATTTAAAGTGATTCATGATAGCAATGACTATACATTTGGAGACTTGTAATAGAAGCACTTAACATTGGGAATATTGGAACATAGTTCTTGAAGAGATTATACAGCAGTCACTTCTATGAAGATTTGACCTTCACCAAACACTCCTTTTTTTTTTTGCTTTACTTTCTTTACAATGTTAGATATTTTCTCAACTTCATTTTCTTTTGCCTAGTCACTTCTGTTTCTTTTTCCCCTTTGTACACCTGTCTACTTTATCTTGTAAAATGCTTATAGCAACTGGTAGGCTGATTGCTGACAGCCGAGAGGCTGGGATAAAAGGAACAAAATATAAAGTATTGGAAATCCATTTGAGATGATTCTTCAGAGCCTCAGAGGAAATCAATAGCTATAAAGGCTGAATTTGCTCATTGGAAACAGGTTTCAATCCTGCTAACTTAAACCAGGATTGAAGATGAAAGGTCCTAAACCCATCAATTATTTGAGAGCTAGGAGTTTCGCTATTTTTTTCCCCAGTGTTCATGTCTCTTAGTACATTTCAAAGAGTAGTGAGCAAAACCAGAAGGTTTTTGTTTAATTTACCATAAAAGGAATGGGCTCCCGAGGCTGGTGCATGCCCTTCCCAGCATTGTGAAGGGAACCTGACTATTCTGTTCTCTCCAGGCACCTGGCAGATAGGAATGCTGAGCTGGAGCGAGTGAACAGGATGAACCAAAGCTTACAGGAGGACTGGGAACGGAGTGCTGAAATGAAGAGGCAGCGGGACCTGGAGGAGAAGGCTTTCGAGCGGTAATACCTGATTTGAACCAGATGTTCTTTATTTGCAAATTAAATCCCCTCTGCTCCTTGTTTACTTTCCTCTAATCATGGGATGGCAAATAGGTTTCAAGGGCCGACTCCAGCTGGTTAGTAGTGGCCGCCTGTGGAACTTCGTAGAGAAGAGAATTCTGGGTTCAGTGAGAAAAGCTGCTCCGAGTATGAGACACGTCTGCTGCTAATATGGGATTGGAGACTGTTGGGCGTGTGTCACTCAGCTGCCCTCTCTGGCCGAATCCTTGCCTCTGCACAGGGTGGCTTTATTTTCTTTTTAGGGGGAGGGTGGGGAGGCTTGGGGCGAGGGGGCGGGAATTCTCTTTGGAAATAGGGAGATTGAGTTTCCACCGGAACACAGCCAAGGCTTACAGCATGATCATTTTCGGGCAGAGTCCAGGGGTTGTGGGTAAGATGGGCAACTGGAAAAGTACGAAACCCACTATGGAACCAACCGAAAACATCTTCCTGAAATGTACTATCGTATCCCTGTTCCCTCTCTGCAGCGATCTCTCTACAATCTAGATTCAGGGACTCCACTCATGGCTTTGAAAACTAACACTAACTTTGGAGAGGCAGCTAGCATTTTCTTATGTGTAAGATGGAATGTAGACATCTGCCTGACTTCGCTAACACAGGTGTTTTGGGGGATCAAATGAGGAGGTGGAAAAGCACTACTCTTAAAAAATTAAAACTCTTTACCAATGTAAGGTATGATTTCATAGAACGTTAAAAACTTGGGGGAAAAAAAAAACATACCCAAGCCTATATACGATCAAATGTTATAAAAACCTAAATATACCAAAATATTTTATTATTATTATTATTTTTTATCCTCACCCGAGGATATTTTTCCATTTTTTGTACAGATAGAGTGGGAGGGAGAGAGAGGAAGGGAGAGAGAGAGAGAAACATCGACGTGAAGGGACACATCGAGTGGCTGCCACCCGCACAACCAACCAGGGCCGGGGACAAACTGCAACCGAAGTACATGCCCTTAGCGGGAACTGAACCCGGGTCTCTCCAGACCGCAGGCTGACGCTCTAACCGCTGACCCAAACTGGCCAGGGCTACCAAAATATTTTAAATTGCCAATTATCAACTAACTGTTATCATGGGTAAAAAATTGTTGTAATGGGTCTTGATCTGAAACTCTCCTTTTTCGTTTAGATTTTCTTTTAAGGCCTTTTTTTTTTGGCCTGTTTTTGTAATGAGTAGAACCCATATTTTGTGACAATGAAGTATGAGGGATGACATGGGAAATAGGTTCCAAAGGGAAGTGGGGGTGTTTGGTTGTTTGAAAGAGCAAGGGCAAGGGGAGTTGGAGACTTCAAACCTCCTCAGTGCTGGGGAAAGCAGGTAAAAGGCAGAGAGATTAAGGACAGGGATCACTGTAGCTGGGTTTTGGAAGAGAGCAGACCTCTGCCCTGAAGATTTAGGTCAAGTGTGGGCAGGGACGCCCGCAGGCAGCAGGCAGGAAGAAGGAAATGGTTGGTTTGAAAGAGAAAAGGCGAAAGCAAACACAAGGTTCAGATGTCTGCAGTGAGCGCATGATGCTCCATACCATTGCCAAGGCCAGCCAGGTAGGCCTTCCCCTGCCTACTGCCAAGATTGCCTTTTCATTTTAAGGCTGCCCTTGATGCTGCATTTTACAGAATTTCACCCATGTAGAAACTTTTGTAGCACAGGGCAACACACTGGGCATGCCCTGCATGATCAAGAGCAGATATTGAAGTGGGAAGCTGGCATGTCCCTCTCTTCATCTGTTTTGAGCCTCCTGTGTCCTCCTCGTCTCCATTCCCCTCTCCTGCCCTAACTCTCCAGAGGTCCCTGGCCTCCTGTGATGTTTCACTGCAAGTGTACTCTTAACCGTGCTGCGGTGTTAACTGTCAACCAGCAGTTTGATGGCCTGATCTCCCTCTCGGTCTCTGTCTCTGGGGAGCCTGCCGGGTAACAGTGCGTCCTCAGGGCAAAGCAGCAAACATGGGGGCTTTGAGGCACATGCAGCTGGCTGTGTGACCTTGGGCCAGTCCTGTGTTCTCTGAGGGTCTCGGGGGGCGTGGCTGGGGAGGAGGGCCGGGTCAGTACTGTGCAGGCACCTGAGCCTTTTATTTCCTGGGGAATGAGGAGCTGGCAGAGGACTGGAAGCAGGAGAGGCCATGCTGGGGTGAACTGCAGGTGGCAGTGTGGAGGGGGAGAGACTGCACGTGGGAGAGGACAGGTGGGTGGTAAGCTCCTGGAGGGCGGGGGTCCAGGTATTACTTTTCTTTTGCATCCCTTCCACTGCCCTGGCTTCCACGCCAGGCCCTGAGCAAGGACTCCGGGACCGTGCGCTCACGGCTGCTCCTCCTGACCCCTCCCCAGGGCCGCAGACAAGCTGTTCCTGCTGGACCAGTGTGAGAAGTACCAGCGCTGCAAGCAGTGCCAGAGGAGCACCTCCAACGTGGGCCACAGCAACCTGTGGCCACTGAACAAGTACCTGCGGGGGTCCCGGCTGTTTGTGTGACCCCAGAGTTTGGACCTGCGTTTCCTGGAGCCAGTTTTTATATTTTTAATGTTTGAAAAATTGTGTTACACGGTTTGGGTGCTTTTGGGAGGAGCTTGCTTTTTTAGCCGCTTATTGAATTCATGTAGACAGGTTCTCCCCTCCTGTCTTCCCTCCATACCCGTGGTACCCCACTGCCACTGGGGCTGGGGATGGGATCCAGCTTTGTTCTGGCTGTGGGGGTGCTGCTGACCCAGCCCTGCCACTCCCCTGTGACTTTGTGAAACACACGATATCTTTTCTTCATCTGTAATGAATAATGTCATAATAAATATTTTCTATCTGCCTGACTGTGTATAACAATTCATATTGGTAAATTAAAAACTATGTTTTTATTGACTTAAGGAAGAGGGGGAGGGAGGGAGAGAGAAACACTGATCGGCTGCCTCCTGCACAACCCCTCCTGGGGATGGAGCCTGAAACCCAGGCATGTGCCCTGAGCTGGCAACCAGCCAGGGCTTAGTAAACATTTTTTAAAGGTAGAGATGCTTTGTAGCTAAAAGAGTTTTAATTAAAAATTTCTGAAAATCTTGTATTTCTTTTGTTATACCTGTTAGAAGTTGTTTATTAACTATTATTTTTGTTTGAAATGTGATATTTTTTCTTGTCTTCCCAACCAAAAAAAAGTGGGTTTCTTCCAATGAACTGATCAGACATTTCACATGCTCTTTGAACTATGTTAAGGTAATACTTGGGTACTTTATACTTTATTATATAATTGATAAAATGGGGATATGTTTAATGTCAGTTTAACCATCTATTCATTCTGTCTGGAAATACAGTTCTGCAGGAGAACTGATTTGTCATTGTTCACATTCACCAGCTGGTACAAGAGCTTAAACATTTAAAAAAAATAATGAAATGCAGAAGATGGTACAGCTGTGTTAATATTAGTACAAGTAGAAGCAAAGGCATTACTAAAGATAAAAAAAAATTAAAGTCTCAGTTCACCAGGAAGTCATAACAATTCTAAACTTTTTTCATCCAACACCATTGGTCCAATATATATATAAAACAAATATGGAGAGAAGAACGAGTTTTCCACAGTGGTAGGAATTTTTACTACCTCAGAAATCAGTAAGAACATAAATTTGAAAAGAGCAATGCACAAGCTTGATCCCACAAACCCAAAAAGGGCATTGCATTCAACAGTGAGGATCCATGTTCTTTTCAAAGTACATGAAATACTATTATTTCTTTTTATCTTCACCTGACATTTTTCCATTTTTTGTTCAGATAGAGTGGGAGGGAGAGAGAGAGAGAGAGAGAGAGAGAGAGAGAGAAACATCGACGTGAAAGAGACCATTGAGTGGCTGCCACCCGCATCACCCAGCCAGGGCCGGGGACAAACTGCAACCAAGGTACGCGCCCTTAGCGGGAACCAAACCCGGGCCTCTCCGGACCGCAGGCTGATGCTCTAACTGCTGAGCCATACTGGCCAGGGCACATGAAATATTTTCTTGAATTTGACTATACAGACAACCATAAAAATTTCAGCAAATTAAAAAATATCTGAATAGCCCAACCATTGTAGCTCAGTGGTTGAGCATCAACCCATGTAACAAGAGGACGCTGGTTCGATTCCCGGTCAGGGCACATGCCCAGGTTGTGGGCCCAATCCCCCATGGAGGGTATACAGGAGGTGGCTAATTAATGTTCTCTCTTATCGATGTTTCTATCTCCCTCTCCCTTCCTCTCTTTCTAAAATCAATAAAGGAAACAATTTTAAAAAATATTTGAATACTACAAACACCTTTTCTGACTACAATTAAGTTCAGACAAGTTAATATTCATGTATTTGGAATTTTTAAAAATCTATATTTAGAGGCTTCCATTTCTAGATAGGATGTAGTAGGTCATGGAAGCCCAACACTCACCCTGCAACAACCAGAAAAGTACAGATACATTTAAAAAGTCCTATGTTTAAAGACACAGGAGAGCTACAAAAGCAACAAGGACTAGGTGAAGAGGAATTCCAGAGAGGAGGCGCTCTCCTGAGGTGAGTGGCCATTTGTTCGCTGGCAGCATTTACTGATCCTGGACTTGGTCCATTCAGAGGGTCTCTACGGAGAGAAAGAGAAACCCAGCAAGGCTTTTGGTGGTCATGTGGGGTGGTGCAACAGATTGGAAAATCCAGAGGCTTCTCCAGTTTCCTCCATGTGTTGCAAGATGAGTGTCTCAGAAAACAGATACTGTATCAGAGATTTGCATTTGGGGGTTTACTGGGGAGTCATCGCAACAACATCTGTGAGTGAGCAAGAAAACCAGGATGTGGCAGAAGTCGAGTGCTGATTCATATAGTTGCAATAGTGCCTCAGCCCGTCTTGCAGGGAGCTCTGAAACTGGGATGACTATTTAGAGATGTCCCCAATTGAGGTAAGAGGTTGGGCCTTTGGTCTTCAATCAACTAGTCATCGAATGCAAGCTGTCCGTGGGGATGAGGGTGTAATCTTGGATGAAGCATCTTCCTCTGGTCAAGTACAATTCCCAGGGAAGGAGGACGCATCTGTGAGCCTTCAGCTGATGGTACTCCTGGCAGAGGGTGCAATGAGCGTTTCAGACTCGAAGAGGGACCTGGGGGGTACAACCACGACTTCCACTGTTCTAAATACTTGCTGACTTCTGGGACTATGTGAGAGGCTGGGGAGTTAGATTGCAGACTTAAAAGACAGACGTAAATCTCCCTTAATCTCATTGTGTTTAGAAGACAAAAGTCCTGCCAGATGTAGAGGTTTCAATGTTCACCACAACTGATTTTCTATCTTTTTAAATTATAGCTATTCTGGTGAATGTGAAATGGGGTCCCATTGTGGTTTTACTTTATTTATTTATTTTTATTAAAAAAATTTTTTTTTTCTTAATTGATTTTAGAGAGAAAGGAAGGGAGAGGGAGAGAGAGAAACATCGATGAGAGAGAACATCGAATGGCCGCCTGCTGCATGCCCCCCACTGGGGATTTGGCTCACATCCTGGGCATGTGCCCTGCTCGAACCGGCGACCTCTTGGTGCATGGGTCATGCTCAACCACTGAGCCACACTGGCCAGGCTGGTTTTACTTTTCATATGATTAATGATGTTCAGTCTTTTCTCTGGAGCTCTTTAGCCATTCACTTATCTTTTTTAGTAACGTCAATTCAAATATTTTCCCCAATTTTTCAATTAGATTTTCAGATACATAATTTGCAAATATTTTCTCTCAGTTTATTGCTTGTCCTTTTTTCCCTCCATAAGGGTGTGTTTCAAAGTGAAAAAGTTTAAAAATTTGATGAAGTAAAATCGATCAATTTTTTTCTTTTTTAAAAAAAATTTTGCCCTGGCCAGTTTGGCTCAGCGGTTAGAGCGTCGGCCTGCGGTCCGGAGAGACCCGGGTTCGATTCCCGCTAAGGGCACGTACCTCGGTTGCAGTTTGTCCCCGGCCCTGGTTGGTCGTGTGGGTGGCAGCCACTCGATGTGTCCCTTCACGTCGATGTTTCTCTCTCTCTCTCCCTTCCTCTCTCTCCCTCCCACTCTATCTGTACAAAAAATGGAAAAGTGTCCTCGGGTGAGGATTAAAAATAAAAAATAAAAATAAAAAAAAATTTTATTTATTTATTTATTTATTTATTTATTTATTTATTTATTTATTTATTTTTATTATCCTCACCCGAGGACATTTTTCTATTTTTTGTTTAGGTAGAGTGGGAGGAAGAGAGAGAAACAGATTGAGAGAGAGAAACATCGACATGAAAGGGACACATCGAGTGGCTGCCACCCGCACGACCAACCAGGGCCGGGGACAAACTGCAACCGAGGTACGTGCCCTTAGCGGGAACCGAACCTGGGTCTCTCGGGACCGCAGGTCGATGCTCTAACCACTGAGCGAAACCGGCCAAGGCTCAATTTTTTTCTTTTATGAATCATGCTTTTAAATTGTATTTAAAAACTCTCCTCAATCAGTCACAAAAATTTTTCTGCTATATTTTCTTTTGAAATTTTATGGTTTTAGCTTTTCCATGTAGGTCTGTGATCCATTTTGAGTTCATTTTTGAGTATGGGGTTAGGTAAATGTCTAAATTCTTCTTCTTCTTCTTTTTTTTAATGTGGATATCCAGTTGTTCCAGCTTCATTTATTCAAAAGACCATCTTTTACCTTATTGAATTATGTTAGTAGCTTTGTTAACAAATACATTTACCCTAAATGGAAGGACTTATTTATGAATTCTCCATTCTGTCCCATTGAGTTACATGACCACACAGTATTGATTGTTGTAGCTTTATAGTCGGTTTTAAAATTGGATTGTGTACTTTGTTTTGTTTTGTTTTTTTAAATTGGCAATTCTAGGTCCTTTGCATTTTTATATAAATATTAGGATCAGCCTGTCAATTTTTACAAAAAAAAAAAAAAAAGCCACAGGGATTTTGGTAGTTATAGTATTGAATTTGAATTTATAGATAATTTGGAGAGAATTGCAGCCTTGACAATAGTGAGTCTTCAACTCCATGAACATGGAACACTCTCCATTTACTTAGATTTTTTTTTAACTTCTATCAGCAATGTTTTATATTTTTCAGTGTACAAGTCTTACACTTCTTTCATTTCTAACTATTTTTGTATGTTTTTAAAAAATTTTTTTCTTTATTGATTTTTAGAGAGAGAGTAAGGGAGAGACAGAAAGAGATGAAAACATTGATGAGAGAGAACATTGATTGGCCACCTCCTGCACGCCTCCCACTAGAGATCGGGCCCACAACCTGGGCATGTGTCCTGACTGGGAATCGAACTGGTGACCTCTTAGTGCATGGGTCAATGCTCAATCACTAAGCCACACGGCTGGACAGTATTTTTGGATGCTATTGTAAATAAAATTATTTTCTTAATTTTATTTCTAGAGTGTTTGCTACCAGAATTTAGAAATTCAATGGATTTTTTATATTGACCTTGCATCCTATGTCCTCTCTTTCTTTCTTTTTTTTTTTAAATCTTTATTGTTGAATGTAGAATGTATTACAGATGTTCCACATTTTTTTCCCCCATTGATTCCCTCCTCCCCACTCCCGCCTTTTCCCACACTATTGTCTGTGTCCATTGGTTATGCATACAAGTTCTTTGGTTTATTTCTTCCCACCCCTCCAGCCCCTTTCCCTTTTAGGTTTGTCAGTTTAGCAACCAATTTGTACTTCTTAATCCCTTCACCTTTTTCACCCATTCCCCCAACCCCCCTCCCATCTGGCAGCCAGCAAAATGTTCTCTGTATCTATGAGAATGTTTCTGTTCTATCTGTTCATTTTGTTTGTAGATTCCATTGTTGATAGTTATGTATTCATTCCCATTTTGTTTGTTCATATATTTTATCTTTTTCTTCAAAAAGACCCTTCATCATTTCATATAATAACGGTTTGGTAGTGATGAACTCCTTTAACTTTTTCTTGTCTGGGAAAGTCTTTATATGGCCATCGATTCTAAAAGAAGCTTTGCAGGATAGAGTAATCTTGGTTGTAGGTTCTTGCTTTTCATCACTCTGAATATTTCTTGCCACTCCCTTCTGGCCTGCAAAGTTTCTTTTGAGAAATCAGCTGATAGCCTCATGGGAACTCCCTTGTAGGTAACTAGCTGCCTTTCTCTTGCTGCTTTTAAGATTTTCTCTTTGTCTTGAACCTTTTGCATTTTGATGATGATGTGTCTTGGTGTGGGCCTCTGGGGTTCATCTTGTTTGAGACTCTCTGTGCTTCCTGGTCTTGTATGTCTGTTTCCTTCACCAAGTTAGGAAAGTTTTCTGCCATTATTGTTTCAAACAGGTTTTCGATTTCTTGTTCTCTCTCTTCTCCTTCCGGCACCCCCAAGATGCGAATGTTGGCACGCTTGAAGTTGTCCCAGAAGCTCCTTACACTATCCTCATTTTTTTTTCTTTTTGCTGTTCTGATTGGGTGTTTTTTGCTTCCTTATATTCCAAATCGATGGTTTGCTCCTTGGATTTACGTACTCTATTATTGAAGCTGTGTAAATTATTCTTTATTTCAGTTAAAGCCTTCTTCATTTCTAACTGTGCATCGATCATTTCTGACTGGTCCTTTTTTATGCTCTTGAGGCCCTCACTGAGTTCATGGAGCATCCTTATAAGCAGTATTTTGAATTCAACATCTGTTAGGTTGCTTATCTCCATTTCACTTAGTTCTTTTCTTGGGGTTTTGTTCTGTTCTTTCATTTGGGACCTGTTTCTTTGTCTCCTCATTTTGGCTGCCTCCCTGTGTTTGTTTCTGTGTATTACTTAACGAGCGGTATGGGGCTAGCTGAGACCAGATGCTGCTCGTTTGAAAAAATTTAGGAAAACCTGAAGCAGGATCCAAGTCAGGCCAATCCTATAGTTAAGCAAGTGCCAACAACTTGGGTGGGCCTGAAAGTTGGGTGGGGCAGGGCGGGGCCTCAGGGAGTCAGCAGGGCGGGGCTACCAGTGTGAGCCAGGTTGCTGGAGTCCCAGATATGGGGGCTGTCTGCCGCCCCAGGGAAGGGCTCACCAAAGGAACAAAGGCCTCTGACAGAACATTTGTCCCGGAGAAAGCCCCTTCTCCAGCCCTCGCTCCAGTGCCAAACAGCTCTTCCCTGTATGTCTCTGGTGCCCCTCGAGCTGCCTCCCCTCCAAGCTTAGAGGGAGAGAGTCCGATAAGTCCATGCGCGGGCCCTTTAAGGAGCTGCCTGGGGCTCCAGCCGCGTCAGCTTTCCTGAGCCTCAGTTCCCGCTGGTTTTTCCAGCCAGAAGTTATGGGGACTCTCTTCCTGGCACTGCGAGCCTGAGCGGGGCTCCTGGTGTGGGACGGGGACCCCTCAGTCCTCAGGAAGGACCTTCCCAGCCGAGGTGTCCTCCTGATTTTTATCCACCACACGTGGGTGTGGGACCAGCCCGTCGCCGCCGCCCCTCCTACCAGTCTCGATGCAGCTTCTTTAATTCCGTAGTTGTAGGACTTCCATTCAGCTTGATATCAGGCGGTTTTGAATGGTGGTTGTTCTGTAGTTTTGTTGTAACTTGGATGTGGTTGTGGGAGGACGCGATACTGCGTTTACCTACGCTGCCATCTTGACTGGAAGTCCCTATGTCCTTTCTAAGCTCATTTATTAGAGGGGGAGGAGAGGAAAGGAGGAAGGGTGAGAGGGAGGGAGAGGGAGGGAGACAATATTCTATTCTTTAGCATTTCATAGGACTATGTCATCTGTGAATAAAAGCAATTTACTCTTCTTTTCCAATCTGGATGCCTTTCATTTCTTTCTTTATTGAACTGGCTAGACCCTCCATGTTGACCAGAGTGGTAAAAAGAACAGGCTTGCCTTGTTCCAGATCTTAGGGAGTAAGCATTCATTCTTTCACCATTAAGTATTTGGTTCTTCATCAGGTGAGAATGTTCTTTTCTATTTTTTTTTTGGTACATGCCCCTAGCGGGAACCGAACCTGGGACTCTCTGGTCCGCAGGCCGACGCTCCAACCACTGAGCCAAACTGACCAGGGCATCTCTTCTATTCTTAGTTTGTTAAAAGTTTTATCATAAACAGGTGTTGTATTTTTTCAAATGCTTTTTCTACATCCATTGACATGATCTTGTGGGTTTTGTCCATTCTGTTAATATCATATACTACATTGATAAATTTTTAAATGTTAAAACAACTTTGCATTTCTGTGATCAATCCCACTTGTTCATTGAGTATATTTCTTTCATGTTGATGGATTTGGTTTGCTAATATTTTGTTTAGGATTTTGCATCTATATTCATGAAGGATATTGCTCTACAATGTTCTTTTCTTGTGTTGTCTCTCTGGTTCTGATAGGGTAATACTAGTATCATAGAATGCTTTGGGAAATGTTTCCTCCTTTATTTTCTGAAAGAGTTTGTGAAGGATTGATATTTTTCTACTTTAAATATTTGATAAACTTCATCAGGAAAGTCATCTGGGTCTGAGCTCTTCTTGGTGGGAGATTTTAATTAATTCAATTTCTTTACTTAAAAAATTTGTTTTTCTTTATTGATTTTAGAGAGAGAGGAAGGGAGAGGGAGAGAGAGATAGAAATATCGATGAGTGAGAACATCAATTGGCCACCTCCTGCATGGCCCCCACTGGTGATTGGGCCCATAACCTGGTCATGTGCCCTGACTGGGAATCAAACCAGTGACCTCTTGATGCATGGGTTGACACTCAACCACTGAGACACATCAGCTAGGGCAATTTCTTTACTTTTAATGGGTCTGTTGACTTCTGCTCTAGTTTTGCTTGCTTTCCCACCAGGGCTAGCCAATAGTGGATTTTTTTTTTCTTTTCTAAAAATTTTTTTGAGAAAGTTTATGTTATTGCTTTGAGACCTTTCTTTTTTTTTTTTCTGATATAGACACTATAAAATTCCCCTAAGCACTTTTTAAGTTATAACTCATTAATTCAGAGTTACTTTTATTCAATTCAAAATATACAATTTACTTTGTGATTTTTTTTCTTTGAACCATGGATTATTTAGAAATGTATTGTTTAATTTCCAAATAGTTGGAAATACCCCACTTTTCCCTGTTGTTGATTTCTAATTTAATTATTAATTCAGGTAGGGAGCTGGGGTGAACTGAAATGTAGCTGATGAAGGGCAGGGAAGCAGAGGGACGGAGTTTCTGGGTGGAGACCAAGCATGTAGAAGGGCACAGGCCTGAAAGTGTGTGTGTTTAGTGCCAGAAGGTGTTCAGTGGGGTCGGAACAAAGGAAGTGTAATTTGTGTCTTCTTTTTGTCTTAGGCAGTATAGCTAAGGTTTGTTAATTCAGCTGATGTTTTCAAAAAACCTATTTTTGTTTCATCAATTTTCTCTATTTTTCTTTTTTTTATTTTTATTTTTATTTATTTATTTATTTTATCATCCTCACCCGAGGACATTTTTCCATTCTTTGTTCAGGTAGAGTGGGAGGGAGAGAGAGGAACAGAGAGAGAGAAACATCAACGTGAAAGGGACACATCGAGTGGCTGCCACCCACACAACCCAACCAGGGTCGGGGACAAACTGCAACCGAGGTACGTGCCCTTAGCGGGAACCGAACCCGGATCTCTCCGGACCGCAGGCCGATGCTCTAACCACTGAGCAAAACTGGCCAGGGCTCTATTTTTCTTTTCTATTGCACTCAGTATAAAGGAAGTGGAGTTGGGTACAGAGGAAGTTGTGGAACAGGATGTAGAAAAGACAGTATAAATGGTTCCCTGGTATTCAGATCCTGACTTCACTCTTCCAACCCTCTTCTGAAGAGTTTTTCATTCTCAATGAGCCCAGGGATTACAGAACAGGAAAGTTTTCTCAGGATATTCTTGGCTGAGCACCAACACCAAGGAAACAGGTGTTAGAAGAATAAGACCTGGGCAAGGGGTGACTGGTGTCTTTGCTAATACTCTTCTAGGAGTCCGCAGCCCACTGAGCCTGTCACTGAGAGGTGGCCACACAGGACCTATTCACTGTGGGCAGTGGGGATCCCGAGGCTGAGCTGGCAGCAGGGACGGGCAGCTCTAGGTCCCGAAGCATGGCTTATTGTTCCCTTTGTTCTACAGTGACGTTAGAGCCTGGACGCTATCGTCCCAGTAGGTTTTAGCAATTCAGCAGTCTCTCTGATGGCAAGGGCTGCAGGGTCGCCTCCCCTTCCTACTCCCCCCCCCCCAACTCCATGGTGGACTCTGGTGAACCTGAGGGAGGTGAAGGCTATGGCTGAACTTGGTCTAAGAAACACGCAGGACAGATGGACACCATTCTGTAAAAAAACTGCTTGGTTTGCTGAATTAAGAGAGTGAAGGGTGGAAGAGAGAGTGTTTCAAAGCCAGGAAAGTAAAATCCAGTCCCCCAGAACTCACGGTGCTCTTCCCCTCAGTACCTCTCTTCCTTCTTCCTCTTTGGCTTGCTGACCCTCCCCACCCACATTTCTATGGTTTGCCTTTTAGTAATAACCAAAAAGGAATGTGTAATACTCAGCCACCCACAGGGCCGTGACCACTTCTGGCTAGTTAGCGAGCTGCCTCCAGCCTGTCAGCCCCCGCACCCATCCGAGACTCGAGGGTGTGTATTCCTCCAGCACCGACTGGACTCCCTGGTGGGTGGGCCCCGCTGTCTGGCCAGTGGCTGCCCTCACATTCACTCAGTGCAAACACTGCTCTCCTAAAGCCTTTCTTCTGTCTTCATAGGACGTATCCTCTCTCTTCTTTGAGCATCCTGACCTTCACCTGTCCTTCTTTCATGGACTTACCATGTTCTCCCTTTGTGGCTAAATGAACTGTGTTCATATCTCGTCTCTTCCACTAGACCCTGAGCTCTGGTAGGCGGAGTTCTAGGCAGGATTCTGGATTTCCCACCAAGGCTAGCCAATAGTGGCGATGAATAGATAAGGAGATTCTTCAGAAGGAAGTCAGAGGAGGGTTATGGAAAGGTGAACTCAGGCCTTCAGGGGCAAGGCTCTCACTCCCTGTGTGCCTGGGCATCTCCCCTCACACAGAAGGTTCAAAGGAAAGACACAGTGACAAATGGCCATTTTGGGATCCACTTATATTGTCAGTGTTACTTTACTCTGGGCTTCATCCAGCCCCGCACCAGCCTCTGGGACTGCATCAGACCGTCTGAACATTCATGGCTTCCTTGGGCCACATGTAGCTGTCCAGTGTAAAGGAGTCATAGTCTGGGGTGTAGACCAGGGATCTTACAAAAGCCTCCTTGTCCTCGGGCTCCGGGTAGTAGGAGGCCAGGTTGTGTTTGTACGCGAAGTCAAGAACCTAGGGAAAAACATGTTCGGCTGAGGAACTGGATCTAAGGAGAAACCTGCCTGAGGACCCTTGTTTGGGAGCCTGTGGGAAGGAATATACCCTGGAGAACCAGACGGTGCCTCTCATGAGCTGGGGCCCAGGAAGCCCCTGGGTAGGAAGGATGCTGAGCTTTCTGCCCACGTAGGAAGCTGGGACATAGTGGAATAAACACTGGGCCTAGGTCAAGAAGGCTCAGACTTCTGCTTCTAACTGCCTGTGTGCCCTCAGCAGTGACATTATCCTTGCTCAGGCTCCTCATCTGTAAAGTGGGTTATGAGACCTTTCTCTGGAGGGATGTCAGGATCAAGTCAGCTAACAGACAAAAGTGTTCAGTCCCTGATATCACCCCCACCCTCCACTTGGGTTGGATTGGAAGAGCAGCCTGGGTATTGTTCTTTGGGTATTAGGTTTGGCTTCAAAAAGCATTATTACTCCAAATATCCCCCAAAGGAAGGGACTGGACAAGGGGTAGCCAGGCTCTGAGTTGGAGTGTTGGTCTGGAGGGTCGATTCTAGAGCCTGCACTGGACAACTCATGGGCAGTGAGAGCTGCTGCGCAATGCATTTTCTGAAATTATTTTAAAAACTGGTTATAGAAAATGTAAAATGTATATACTAAAAGAAGTCATAGTATTATAATCCTCATGCATTCATCATTCAGATTCAGTGATCAATGTTGGGCCAGTCTTCATTGCACACGTTCTGATTCTTTGCAAACCTATCATCGCTGCATGGTCTCCAGGGTGGGATTTTTCCCGACAATGTTCCATGAACCTGATCGGCCTGTGGCCCAGTGTTTCTGAGAGAAAGGAGAGGAATGAGCACTTATTCCGGCCAGAAAGGCACTGAGTGTGGAATTCTCTTTTAAACGTTTCCAGAACTCTGGAGAAAGGAATTACGGGGGCCCCTGTGGCAAAAGAGGAAACTGAGACTCAGAGGAGTGAAGTATTGGCCCCAGGTGACTCTGCTGCTGATGGGCAGAGCCAGGGACCCCACAGCTTGAGCTCTTTCCACGATGCTCTGCATGTTGACCTTTCTGTATAAATGGGCATTTATGATTCATTAAAAAAAAATTCCACCCACAAAACGACTTCTATGACCTTTCTGCCTGGTGTTTGGGCGCAGTCAGGGCCACTCCCAGAACTGGGCTGAGTGGGGCGGGGCTGGGCTCCAGCTGCAGGCAGGGATTTGTCACTCAGCCACTGGGTCGTGTGCACTGCAGCCCGGGAGCTCAGGATGCTGCTACAGCGGCCCCCCTCAGCCCCCCTGAAGTCACAGAGAAAAGTGGGTGAGCCTCACTGCCCACATTATAGCGGTGGGACTCTTCTTACCTTGACGGCGATTCGCAGAGACACGTCTCGGATGGTGCTGAGTGGTGGATACAGTCTCCCCTGTGACAGATGCTGCTCAGAGACCTCCTGGGCAATTTTCTAGGGGGAGAGAACCAAGAGGAAGCAGCTCTGCTTCCGCCTTCCTGGGACAAGCCCAAACCATTACCCCAAAGACTCTCCTCGCCCCTCACAGGTGGCCAGTCCCTGTTGTCTCCCACTGTTGTCTGCGCCACCACATGGCCTCCGGAGCTTGATGCTTGGCCTAAGCAAGGACACGTCCTTTCTGTGCTGAGACTGGCTGGGGCTTCGATACCTGAGACTCTCTGAATTCTGAAGGAGATTCACTAAGAGCCAGTGAATAAATTCGTGGCTTGCAAAGCAGACTCTGGGGTCTCCCCTGGGCAGGTCGAGCCTGTTGCGTAGGGGTCCCCGCGTCCCTCGCTTCCTGAGTTCCAGCCTCTCCCATGTGCTCAGTAGCATCTGGGTGCCCATCAAGGCCATCTTGTCTCTGTGTTAGGGAACCTTGAGCTCTCCTTTCCTGTCCTGGTCCCAGACTGGGAAACGGCTTCTTCCCAGCGACAAACCCACAACTGGGCCTTGTGCTTTATGGGAAGAGGTGCCCTCAGCACACGTCCTGGGAACAGCGCTCCCACCGCTCCCTGCCTCTGCAGAGCCTGTCTGAGGGCCTGCTCCCACCCGGCTCGCCCTCCAGCTCGCCCTCCAGCTCGCCTTCCAGCTCACCCTGTGGCTCACCCTCCAGCTCGCCCTCCAGCTCACCCTGCGGCTCACCCTCCGGCTCATCCTCCAGCTCGCCCTCCGGCTCACCCTCCCGCTTGCCCTGCGGCTCGCCCTCCGGCTCGCCCTCCAGCTCACCCTCCCGCTTGCCCTGCGGCTCGCCCTCCGGCTCGCCCTCCAGCTCATCCTGCGGCCTCGGCCCTGGTGCTCAGCCAGCCCTGCAGAACAGCCTCCTGAGTGTGGCGGCTCTGATTCTACTCCCACAACATCTTGTGTCAAATTTAAATTTGGGAAAAGCCATGGTGCCCTCAGAGAACTGTTCGTCCCAGAACAGGCAAGGCCAGAGAGGTAATCTGACCTCGGAGTGTGGCGACATCAGGGAAGTGGGTGTCCTCTCCCACCCCCCCAGACCCACACTCCCGTCTCGTTTCCACTCTGCCACGGTTCACTGAGCTCCACGCTGTGCCAGGTTCTGCGCTAGGGCTGAGCACTGATGGTGGAGAAGCCACAGTCTCTTCCCCACTGGAGACTGGTGTCAGTGGGCAGTTGACAAAATGATAACGATTACAGTGAGGTGGAGGCAAGAGGAGGAACACAGACAGGAGCTGGGCCCAGTTTTCCACGCACAGGAAAGGCCCCCCAGGGGATGTGACAGAAGCTAAGACCTGAAGGACCAAGTGTGAAACCCTTGGAAAGGGGAGGGACCAGCAGGGGCACATTCTTGGAGGTGAGAGAAGGGGAAGCGGGAGTGAGACTGGAAAGGAACGGTGGACGGGTTGAAGGTAGGGCGAGGCTAGAAGTGAGGCTAAAAAGGAGGAAGGTCCGGTGATGAATGCCTTACAGGGAACAGGTGAAGGAGTTTGGACTTCACCGTGTAAGCACTGGGGTGAGCACAGGCGGGCCTGCTCCGGGGTGGGAGGGCTGTCCTGTGGAGGTCTGAGGTGGACTGCTTAGAGAGCAGGCTCTGTGCGCACAGGCGGGCCTGCTCCGGGGTGGGAGGGCTGTCCTGTGGAGGTCTGAGGTGGACTGCTTAGAGAGCAGGCTCTGTGAGCACAGGCGGGCCTGCTCCGGGGTGGGAGGGCTGTCCTGTGGAGGTCTGAGGTGGACTGCTTAGAGTGCAGGCTCTCCGAGGACAGGCGGGCCTGCTCCGGGGTGGGAGGGCTGTCCTGTGGAGGTCTGAGGTGGACTGCTTAGACAGCAGGCTCTGTGAGCACAGGCGGGCCTGCTCCGGGGTGGGAGGGCTGTCCTGTGGAGGTCTGAGGTGGACTGCTTAGACAGCAGGCTCTGTGAGCACAGGCGGGCCTGCTCCGGGGTGGGAGGGCTGTCCTGTGGAGGTCTGAGGTGGACTGCTTAGACAGCAGGCTCTGTGCGCACAGGCGGGCCTGCTCCGGGGTGGGAGGGCTGTCCTGTGGAGGTCTGAGGTGGGCTGCTTAGACAGCAGGCTCTGTGAGCACAGGCGGGCCTGCTCCGGGGTGGGAGGGCTGTCCTGTGGAGGTCTGAGGTGGGCTGCTTAGAGAGCAGGCTCTGTGCGGACAGGCGGGCCTGCGCCGGGGTGGGAGGGCTGTCCTGTGGAGGTCTGAGGTGGACTGCTTAGACAGCAGGCTCTGTGAGGACAGGCGGGCCTGCTCCGGGGTGGGAGGGCTGTCCTGTGGAGGTCTGAGGTGGACTGCTTAGAGAGCAGGCTCTGTGCGGACAGGCGGGCCTGCGCCGGGGTGGGAGGGCTGTCCTGTGGAGGTCTGAGGTGGACTGCTTAGAGAGCAGGCTCTGTGCGGACAGGCGGGCCTGCGCCGGGGTGGGAGGGCTGTCCTGTGGAGGTCTGAGGTGGACTGCTTAGAGAGCAGGCTCTGTGAGCACAGGCTGGCCTGCTCCGGGGTGGGAGGGCTGTCCTGTGGAGATCTGAGGTGGACTGCTTAGACAGCAGGCTCTGTGAGGACAGGCGGGCCTGCTCCGGGGTGGGAGGGCTGTCCTGTGGAGGTCTGAGGTGGGCTGCTTAGAGAGCAGGCTCTGTGAGCACAGGCGGGCCTGCTCCGGGGTGGGAGGGCTGTCCTGTGGAGGTCTGAGGTGGGCTGCTTAGAGAGCAGGCTCTGTGAGCACAGGCTGGCCTGCTCCGGGGTGGGAGGGCTGTCCTGTGGAGGTCTGAGGTGGGCTGCTTAGAGAGCAGGCTCTGTGAGCACAGGCGGGCCTGCTCCGGGGTGGGAGCGCTGTCCTGTGGAGGTCTGAGGTGGACTGCTTAGACAGCAGGCTCTGTGAGCACAGGCGGGCCTGCGCCGGGGTGGGAGGGCTGTCCTGTTGAGGTCTGAAGTGCACTGCTTAGACAGCAGGCTCTCCGAGGCTAGGTCCGCACCTGGGAATGTGAGGCCGCGGGGCCAGGAGACCTGTCCTGTAGGGGCGCTGACTTCTAAGGCAGCTTGGCAGCACGTTGCGTGGGGTCATCCCCCGTGTTACTCCCATGCCCCGTGGCCTTGAGCAAGTCACTTAGATTCTCTGTGCCACTTTCCTTGTCTATAACACAGGGATAATCACTGTCCTTATTTTACAGAGTTGTCAGGGTGACATGTGTTAGTGCATGTAAATCTCCTAAAACTTAGGGTATTTTTTTTCCATAGGAAAAACAGATTCACCCTGGCTGGTTTGGCTCAGTGGTTAGAGTGTTGGCTCTCAGATCAAAGAGTCGCGGGTTCGATTCTGGTCAAGGGCATGTACCTTGGTTGTGGTTTGTCCCCGGCCCTGGTCAGGGTCAGGTGGGAGGCAACTAGTCAATGTGTCCCTCTCACATTGATGTTTCTCTCTCTCTGTCCCTCCCACTCTATCTGAAGATAAATAGAAAAATGTCCTTGGGTGCGGATTAAAAAAAAAAAGGAAAAACAGATTTAACTTAAATCATCTTAACTAAAACACCCTTTTCAGAAATATAAGTTGTCAGGCCTTCGAAGCCCAGCCTGTGAGCCCCTAGTGGGCGGGCACCCAGCAGCAGGTGATTCGCAAGCAGACTGAGGGGAGGTTCCGGTGAGACCCACGGGTGAGGTTCCTGTGGGAGGGAGCTGTGCTGTCCCACAGCGGGCTGGTGCGCCGAGGCCGCACGTCCCTGGGGCCACACAGGAAGGCTCCAGCAACCGTGCTTCTGCACAGTGGGGGAATATTTTTTTATCCTCATCAGAGGACATTTTTTCATTTTTTGTTCAGATAGGGAGGGAGACAAACTGCAACCGAGGTACATGTCCTTAGCGGGAACCGAACCCGGGTTTCTCTAGACCTCAGGCCAATGCTCCATCCGCTGAGCCAAACCGGCCAGGGCCAGTAGGGGAATTTGCTTCAAGCAGGACGTGACTCTTGCCAACTAATGGGGGTTTCAAAAGCTCTGCCACGGCCCTAGGACAGACACCACCACTGACAGTCGTAACCAGAAGAAACACAAGCACCGAATACTTAGAGCAGAGGGACCCAGAACCACAGCACGATCCGTGGCTAGTGTACGTATAGTTGGGGAGGCTGGAAAACCTCCAGGAGACCCCATCCGCATGGCCGTGCAGAACTGACACGCACAGACCGAGACACAAGAAGAGGGAACCTGGGGGTACCTCGTGGGACTCATAGAAGTGGGCCGACAGGGCTGCGTGGAAGCCATTCCCGTGTCTTGTTGCTTGGGGGCACTCACCAGGGCCTTGGGGAGGGGGTGCAAATGGATGCCAGAGATCACAGTGGGAGCTCGTTGGGGATAAACAGACATGTCTGTGCCTCAGAGTGAGGTTCACCGTGTGCCTCAGAGTGAGGTTCACCGAGAAGTGCCTGACATTTAATAACCACTTGATAAATGTCAGCTGTAACTGTAATAATAATGTAACTGTTACTATTAATAACCATCATTATGGACAGGGCTGTCATTCTTAATGAATTCTTTCATTGATTTCATTGTGTTTAGTTAAAAAAATCCCTTCTGGGAGTTTTTCTAGTGAGATACCTGGAACAGGGGCACCCCACATCCCCATACCTGTGCTCAAGATCTGGGTGCCGAGAACAGGCAAACCAGACATGCAACCCGTCCCCTTCCTTACAGAAAGCTGCCCTAGTGGGGCTTACTCTGCCAGCAGTTCCCCAGGGACGTGGCCAAGACCTGTGGCTGGAAGAACCATTGCCTGTCACGGTCCACAGGCCCCCAGTTTCAGATGTCTTTGGTGGCATCCCCTCTGTTCTATGCCCCTCGATGGGCACTGCTGGGAGGCACGGAGCAGAACAAGGTGTGTCTCCTCACTGCCAGAGCTCCCTGTTTACACCCCTCCCACTGACTAGTTCCTATCCCCCCTTAAGGGCCTGTGTGTGTTTTGAAAGAAGTTCAAGCCTCAAATGATTTTGAGAGAAGCTTGAGGTTCAGGCACTTTGGGGATCCACTGCCAGGGTTTGGGGCGGGTGGGTAAGAGACAAGAGGAGGAACGTCTGGGGGCCCGGTGTAGGACCTGAGGTAGATCACAGGACCTACTGGGAGGATGCGAGGGGGCAGGGAGGGTGATACCTCTGCGGTCAGGAGGAAGATCTCATCCGGGATGTGCCGGATCCCGCCGGCGATGACTCCCAGAGCCACTCCAGGGAACACATAGGCGTTGTTTCCCTGTCCCGGAATGAAGGTCCTGCCGTCTTCCAGAGTCACACTCTTAAAAGGACTTCCGCTGGCAAAGATCCCTCGGCCCTGGAGGCAGGAAGAAAGCCAGAGACAAACTTGGAGATGGGTTTCAGGCAGTAATGGTGGCCTAGTCTTGTGTCTCAGATGTTGGCCCTTTCTGTGTCCTCTCCCAAATGTCACACTGCACTTGTTCATCTGACCAGAAAGCTTAGCCCCACCGAGTTGCCTGGTAGCCAAGAAACTGCTGAAAGTGTACCTTCTTCACCTGTCACCTCCTGGAGGGCCAACCCGGACATGACAGTATGTATGTGGTCTAGAATCTGCAAGTGCCTTGAGTTCTGGTCAAAGCTCTGTTATTAGAAGAACCTCGAGCGATACTGCGCAAAGGTCAGAGCTTGGGCTTAGGAGTGGGACCTGGGTTTGAGGGTCAGCTCCGCCCCTTATTATCTGCATGCCCTTGGGCAAGTTGCTTCATCTTTCTCAACCTCTGTTTGCTCATCAGCAACGTGGGGATTTTTGCACCTCACGGGGTTACTCATAGTTATTGTTACTACATAGTTATTGTTACTACATGCTCTCAGCCTGGGGAAGGAAGGACTCCTCGCTGACCTCGGTGACCTGGTAGCACTTCTCAGCCGTGCACTCGGCCTTGCTGGTGGGGTTGCTCAGGGCAAAGATGATGGGGCGCTCGTGGAAGGAGGCCATGTCCCTCAGAATCTGCTCCGTGAAGGCTCCTGCGATGGCAGCGACACCTACAGGGAAAAGGTGGGTAGTGGGGATGCCTACTGCTTGCAAATGACCCACCTCTCTCCTGGTGGTAATGGTGGGGGAACTAGGTGCGACCTGAAAGACCTGGGAGTCTTGGGGGTGGTAGCTGCCACAGGCACAGAGGGAGCAGAAGAGAAAAGAATCTTCCTGCTTGAGCTGGTGGAGATCTCCTGTTGATCCCTAAGGGACCACTGGTCCACTTCAGGTCCATGCCCAGTTAAGATGCACCTGTGAGGCATTTCTGGGCATTGTCCTTTATTGTAGGCGACTCCCCCGGTACAGGGAGGGATGCCAGGGTCTTCACCTCAGGAGCAATGCTCATTTTACCCTGGTTAGAGAGACCAGCCCTGCACTCTTCCACAGTACTGTTTAACTCGGGATCATTAAGCCCCAGCTTGGTGCCTTGGTTCTATGGTTTTTGTACTCTAGTCACTCAGTAAAAGTCTGTGGTGCTCAACTGGACTTGGTGTAGGGGAGAGAGTTGTTTCCATGGGCCCCTTAGGCCTCCTGAGCTCCAGTCTCCACCTGTAAGTCAAGAGGGTTAGCTGGGCTGGGCAGTGGGCTGCCTCCCTCTCCTACCTATGATGGCCGTGGGCTTTACCAGCCTCACCACCTCCTCCAGGGAGCTCACTTCAGGATGGTCCTGGGCAAACATCTCCTTCTCATGGTTCAGGTGGCTTCTCCCCTGCAGGGAAAGGAAGAACACACAGCAGCTGTGGTTGGGAGGACAGCTGGGCAGGAGCACGGGTGCACTTGGAGGCTGAGAGCATTTCCTCGGAGTCCTGGGCTTCGGTCTGAGCCATCAGAAGCCTTGGGGCCTGTCCCCTTGATCAGATTTCTTGGTAGAACCTAAGGACTTTTAGTGCGTATGTGCACGTATGGTGTGTTTATTTAACCCAAATCAGATATGGAGAATCTATAAAGCCTTTGAGCTGTTGAGGTCATGGCTTCCTGGGCCAGAACAGAGAGGCTCTCGGGAAATGCCTGAGTCTGACCAAGACCCTTGGCCCCAAGGCATCCAGCACCCAGGTCCAGGTGAGAGATGGGGCCGGAGCCACCTAGGGTCAGAGAGCCAGTCTGAATGCATTTCATATGAGCCATTAGCCTCCCTGCGGATAACACCAGGCTGAGCTCCAGAACAGCGTACAGCAGTGGCGCTGTGCCCACCAGCCAGATTCCTTCCGCTTCAGCAAACAGGGAAGAGACTGGCTGGTAAATGGGCACAGATGTTCCTGATGACCCCTGTGAGTTAGCTGTCCTCGCGAGAACCAGAGTGAGGCCGTCAGCGCGGAGAGATCTTTGAGCAGGGGTGAGCTCGGCGGGGCTGGCAAAGGAAGGCGAGAGACGGCGAGAGGAAGGTGGGGCAGCCTGTGCCTGAGCCTGGCCTGTGCCCTGGAAAGACCTCGTTCCTTTCAGCAGTGACCTGGCTCCATACGGAGGAGGGAGGTCGGTTTGTGCTGAGAGTCTCTGCTGTTCTTGGTTGGTGGTCCCACATACTTCCCCTGTTCCTATCTCTGTTGTCCTTTTTATCTCACTGACATTCTGTTAGCGAAATTCTGGGAATTAAAATGTGGAGCTCTGGTCTGGCAGGTGTAGGGGAGAGAGTTGTTTCCATGGGCCCCTTAGGCAGGTGTGGCTCAGCGGCTGAGCCTTGACCCAGGCACCAAGAGGTCACGATTCAATTCCTGGTCAGGACACATACCCAGGTTGTGGGCCGGATCCCCAGTGGGGGGCATGCAGGAGGCAGCCAAGCGATGTTCTCTCTCATCAATGTTTCTGTCTCTCTCTCCCTCTCACTTCCTCTCTCTCTAAAATCAATAAAGGAAAACAAACAAACAAAACGTGGAGCTCTGAGTGAAGTCTGAAGGGAGGAGGTCATCCAGTTGTGCCCCTCACCACATCCCAGTCAAGCGGATTGCTTCTCTCTTTCACCCTTTCACTCATACCTCAAACGTTACTTATGCACTTACCGTTTGCCAGACATTGACATCAAGACTTCACAGCCTCGTGGGGAGACAGACTAGTAAAGGGGCAACTGCCCTACAATGTGGTAAGTGCAATTTATGGGGAGGGGCTAACATGGATGTAGTGAATTGAGACCTAGATGCTCAGAGAAAGCTTCTTGGAGGAGGTAACATTTGATCTAAATCAGAAGATTAAGGAGGAAATGGATGGGGCGTGTGGGGTTGAGTGGGTGTGAGGGAAAAAAAGAGAAGGCATTTCAGGCAGAGGAACAGAATGTGCAAACATGTGGAAGAGAGAGCATGAGTCACTTTTGGACAACTATGGTTCATTGTGGCTGGAGGTTACTGCAAAGCAGGGGGTGGTGGGAGATAAGGCTGGCTGGGGCACACATTCACACAATTGCACGCATCTTCAAAGCTTTTGGACAAAAGCAATTAAGACTACTTTGTGATGATTTTTTTTTTTTTTTTTTTTTTTTTTGCCTTGGAGGTTAGGGCATTGCCTTCCTCTTGCCCTCTATTCTGTCTGAGCACTTTGCCCCTTGAGACCTCATCCCATCCATTTCCAAAAGCTGAAGGCGTCAGGAAACCTCCCCGTCTCACACTGACAGTACCTTGACGATGAGTCCCTTGGAGTCCACCATCCAGATCTTCTTCATGGCCTCTGCCTTGGGTGTGCCTTCCTTCTCTAGGGCCATGACAAGGAGGTGGGCGATGCCCATGGCTGCCTGGGAGGCATCAAGTGGCAAATGTTCAGACACAGGGCAAACAGCTTCTCAGCATTTATCAGATGCTTCCCAAGATCTTCTCTCCTTCCCCTCTACTTCCCGGAGACCCAGTTAAGTCCTTGCCTTGAGTCATCCAAATGTTGGGGCCCAGACTGCTGCAATGATCACAATGCACCTGTGCTTCTTTCTTTTCTTAGAACCCCAGAACAACCCTCCCCGCCCCGCTTTGACACCCCTCTACCCATTCCTATTCTCCTACTGAACAACAGTGGAGAGCCCCTGATGGCACCTACCTCACCCGCACCTTGGAAAACAAACACGTGATTGGAGAGCTTGTTCTTGGTGATTCTCAGAGCAGCCAGAATTCCTGCCACAGCGACGGAGGCTGTGCCTGCAACAGAGCAGACTGAGGTCAACCTCTGGCCACTGGGTCCCAACCCCCAAGAGAAGACCCATGGCAGAGTGTCCCATGCCTAAAATCTGTGGTGGAACAAACCACTTTCCTTAGCCCTTGTAGAAGTCAAGCCTGAAGGCAGGAGGCTTTCAGGGCAAGTCCATGACCTCTTTTGCAGATAAATGTTATTTGGAGAAACAGCTCTTGGATTGTTACTTGACCCTGGGAGAGAGGATCAGAGAGTCAGGTGCTGCTACTCCATCATTTATAAATGAAATAACAGGGACAAATGTAGTGGAATCCGAAACAAAGTGTAAGCTCCATAGAAATTCTTAGTGTAAGGGACAAAGGAATAAAAAACATATTAAAAACGAGAACACAGACTAACCATGAAATATTAAGTGCCCATGTGCTCTGAGGGGCCTGTCTTATCCACCAAGTCATAAGGTCGGCTGTGCCCAGAAGCACACTATCATCAGATGGATTGAGCAGTCCGGAAGGTACAAGTTGCACGAGCAGGTGGCTTGGATTTGTTTGACACCTACTCCTGCAGCATGCCTTCTTTGCCCTTGATCTGTACCGAAGGCCTCAACAGGAATTCCTCATGACCAGCTGACCAAGGAGAAAATTCCTTGGACTTGTTCTACAGATTATTCTTAGTGATATGCTGCCATCAACTAGAAGTGGATGGTTGCAGCCTCACAGCCCCAGTATCAAGGTAGCCCCAAAGGTAGTAGTGATGAAGGAAATCTTTCCAGTGGACATGACTTCACATTGCAAATTTGGTTGTCCACTTTGGTCCAAGAGATGGCTAGATCTTCACTGGTTAATAGGCAGTTGGTAATGGTTTAGCTGGATGGTCAGGGATTAAAATAGAACAAAATAGTAAGATTGGTGATGAGGAAGTCTGGAGAAGGGGTGTGTGGATGAACCTCTTGGAATAGGTACAGAATGTGAAGACATTTGTGCCCCACATGAAAGCTCACCATAGGGCATAATGAGACTAGGTTCTAATAATCAGGTGGACAGCATGACATATCCTGTGTATGTCAGCATCTTACCCAGTCACCTAGAGTTTGTTCAATGAGTTTATGTACAAAGTAGCCATGGTGACAAGGATGGAAGCTATGCATGGACTTCCTCTCACTCAGGCTGCTACTGTGACTGCCAAACAATTAACCTGTCAAAGACGGAGACCAAGGGTAAGCTCCTGATAGGCACCATGCCCTGGGAGGACCATCCAGCTGATAGCAGGACAATGACATTGGACTCCTTCCATTACAGACAAAGAGATTTATCCTCACTGGAATAAACCTATATTTTGGATATGGATTTTCCTTCCCTGTCTATAATATTTTGTCAGTACCATCATCTGTGGATGTTTGGAATGCCTGTTCGCCATCCTGACATATTCCAGACAACAGGCTCCTAATCAAGGAATTCACTTCAGAGTCATAGAAGTACAGCAATGTTAAGACCTATCTCAGTGATCTTAACATGTACTCTACCACCCAGGAGCAGCTGGCCTCATAGATCAATACGATGGGCTACTGAGGACTTATGAAGACTTAGTTCAGGCAACACTCCAAGGAGATGGTGAGGTTCTACACTACAGAATGCAACATATGGTTTGACTTAGCAAACTGCATTATGCGTCTTCTCCCATAGCCAGAATGCTTGGTTCTGGAAGTCAAGGGGTTGAAGTGGGAGTGGCTCCTCTCACCATTTCACCTAATAACTCGCTTGCACAGTTTTTGCTTCCTGTGTCTTCAATGATGTGCTCTCAGGATTGAAGATCTTGGTACCCAAGGTTCCAAAGAGACACATGCTTCTATCAGCATTCGTAACATGGTTCTGGTGAGATGGGAGTTGAGACTACCACCTGGTCACTTAGTGCTCTTTTTGTCACAAAACCAGTGGGCAAAGAAGAGGGTTACTTTGCTGCTGTGGTGATTCATCCTGATAACCAAGAAAAACTTGGGACAGGGAGGACTATATCTGAGCCCAGGGGATTCTCTGCGGTGTGTCTTAACACTTCCCTGCTCAGCAGTAAATGTTAATAAACACTACCACAACTAAGAGGGGCAGGACCACTAGGAATGAGAGCCTTCAGAAATGAAAGTTTGGGTACTCTGCTAGGTGAAGAATCCTGGCCAGCTGAGTTCCTGTCTGAGGACAAGAACACATGGAATGGGAACTTGAGGAAATTTATAAACGTCAACTATGGCTTCATGTCTGGTTACAGAAATGAGGACTGTAGCAGCCATGCATATTTTCTTCCTTGATTATTATGCGATTATACATAATGGTATATCTTAGGTAATTTATTCTCTCTTCTCTTTCCTCTTATTAATTTATATGAGTTTTGTTGGTGATTAATTCTATAATTTAGTCTTTGGGTAACAGAATTTTCAAGTGTGACTGTGATTGAGTTGTAAGAGTAGTTAATCCTGCCCTGAGATGAATAGTGTGACTATCTTCCAGAGATGAAGAAAATGACTCTTGAGACTGCTTCTCCCCATTTTAGGCACAGATGAGAATGCCTTCATTCATTGGAAGGATAGTTGCATTTTATTAGGCATTTTGTTAGCATTGATTTTTGTTGTTGTCTGGAAGTACCAATTTATAGAATGATGTGTATGGATGCAGAATAGCTGGAAGGGTGGACTGTGCCAATTCCTGAGTAACTGTTTCCCAGCTTCAAACCCACCCTTCTTCCACCAACCACTCCAGCTTTGCCAACTGTCTCTATGCTGGGATCTGCCAATAGGGGGCACCAGAGGGCTACTGAAAGCCTGGATTGTGGGGAAAGCACTTTTCCCAGCATCATCCCTGCCTTGTAAGATTGCCAGGTAAAATGTAGGACATTTGGTCAAATTTAAATTTTAGATAAACAACAAATAATTTTTTTAGTGTATGTTCCATACAATAGCATACATATTCTAAAAGATTGTTCATTATGTATCTAAAATTCCAATTCAACTGGACACCTGTGTTTTGTAAATCTGACAATGCCGCAGCCTTGGGTTTTCACCTCTACAGCAGCAGTTTGTTCTGGGAGCAGGAGCTGAACCCAGTTTGCAGTTTGTCCATCCCTTACAGAACCAGCTGGTGGCGTGCCCCTCAGAGCCACGAACACCAGCCAGCAACCACCTTTTCTTCCCTTTGTTTCCCCAGCCTCAGGGGTGGCAGCAGAGCCTTACTGTTTCCTTTTGGCTTTTAAATTCTTTAATACATAATTCACAATTCTTTATATTAAATTTTCTCTGTTAAAGCAACCGGTGTAGACCTTGCCTGATAGAGTTCATAATAAAGTAATTGCAACTGGCAATGATAAGCTTTTATGATGGTCCAGGGAAAGAAAATTAAAGTGGGACTATTTATGGTTCATTGAAGCTGCACAAGTCAAAGAAATTGATGGAGCAGCGAAAAGCAAAATGTTCCAGCATACATTGCATTTTAAAGAGCTACAACCTATTTTGGGAGACCATTTCTTCCCAATATAGACCAAAGACATAAAATGTGCTTGTCCTTTGACCTCGTGCTTCTACTTCTGGGAATCTATGTATGGAAAAATCCAAACTGTACGTCCTAGGATATTTATGACGGTCTTATTTATAACACAGAATGACTGGAAATAACAAACACCAAACAAAGGAGTAATGGTTGAGTAAATTACTTAGTAGACACTCAGTTGACTATATCACAGCCATTAAAAATGATTATTATGGCCCTGGCTAGTTTGGCTCAGTGGTAGAGCGTTGGCCTGTGGACCAATGAGTCGTGGGTGTGATTCTGGCCAAAGGCATGTACCTCGGTTGCAGTTCGTCCCCCGCCCTGGTCGAGGTTATGCTGGAGGCAACCAGTCGATGTATCCCTCTCACGTCGATGTTTTTCTCTTTCCTTTCTCTTCCTCTCTCTCTCTATTTATTTATTTATTTTTAATCCTCATCCGAGGACATTTTTCCATTTTTTGTACAGACAGAGTGGGAGGGAGAGCTTCTCTCTCTTTATCTAAAGATAAATGAAAAAATTTCCTCGGGTGAGGATTAAAAAAAAAAAAGATCATTATGAAGATGGTTTAGCAACATGACAATGCTTTCAAGTTAGTATATTGTTCTAAGTGCTATATATGTCTTTTTTCATTTAAAAATTTTATTATACTTGCTGTATTTATGGAAAATCAAGACTTTTGAAGGAACTCAAATTATATATAAATTACATTTAACTGAGCTAGTTGCAAGTCACATTTAGCATGAGAACAGTTAGGCTGAAGCTTTCTTTTCCTTGTAGGTTGCCATCGTTTTCTTTTTTTTTATCTTTATTTTTTTTAGATAGAGCCAGAGAGAGAGGGAGGGAGAGAGAGAGAAACATCGACATGAGAGAGACACGTCGATTGGCTGCACCCACACAAACCCCAACCGGGGGTGGGGACAAACTGCAACCAAGGTACGTGCCCTTAGTGGGAACCAAACCTGGGACTCTCTGGTCCACAAGCTGATGCTCTAACCACTGAGCAAAACCAGCCAGGGATTCATTGTTTTCTTAATTTCAGCAATAGCTTTCCCTGGAGTCAGCCCCTTGGGACAGGTCCTTGTGCAGGTCATGATGGTGTGGCAGCGACACAGAGAAGGGGTCTTGCAGCTTGGTCAGGCTGGAGTCAATCATAAGAACTGCAGCGCCCCAAAGCTTGTGTCATTGCCCCAGTAGCTGGGGCAGCAGGCATGCAGCAATCAGAGGACGCACTTGTGCAGCCCACCCAGTTTCTCCCAGTCTTCGATGGACTGCAGACACCGCTGTTTGCCTTCGTGGGATTCATCCTTCTTCGGATTCATCCTTCTTCTTCAATGGATTTGTACTGAGCATGGAAGTTGCTCAAATCAGGAACAAGATCCTTTATCACATACATCTGTGGAAGAGGGTGAGTTTTTGAGACTTTGTTAAGGTTGGTGTCAATCCTTCCGGTGCAAGGTAGAGGGTTGTCTTCATTGATGGTCATTGCCCAAGAACCACAGATACCTTCTCTGCATGATTTTTGGAAGGTCAAGGTAGAGCCAATTTCATTCTTAATCTTGATGAAAACATCCAACATCTTAGGACCACATTTATTCAAATCAATTTCATAAATTTGCACATGAGGTTCATCTCCAGTCTTGTCTACATCCCAAAGGTAGATGGAAAATTTACTGATTCGGGGAGCTGTGGCTGCAGCTGTCTAGCCCCTTGGCGGGCATGCACACAGGCTCCATCAAGGGCTGTGGCCGGGAACAGGTGCCTCAAGGCTACTTTGGCCATCTCTGCCATCTGGGCTCCTGATGGCGAGCCCCCTTCATATGTCTTAATGTAAAGACATTTATTTAATTCTATTATTGTAACTCACCCCACCATTCTTTTGACATTGTTTCTGTAAATGCTGACTCTGACTAATATGTAGCTTGTAGATTTTGTATAAGAATCCTAAGAAATAACTTCAGAAGATACAGACTCCAACCTTTAGTCATCCCAGTTCTGGGAGATTTGCTGATCTTCAAATGTAGAACCGGATGGTGAGACCAGGATGACTCACACCAGACCATCACTTGACCAGTTTTGAGATCCTTATCAGAACGGACTGCTGGCCTGCACATAAAGAACTTTTTAACCCCCTCACCTTATTTTTTTTGTTCTGCTTTCCCTCTCCCTCCACGTAAAAACCTCGGCCTGCACTGAGATGTTGAAATGGACTTTGGACAAGAGTCTCCCATCTACTCAAGATGCAGATGCTGGCACTTAAATAAACCTCTTTCTTTTTTTTTTTTGTTGTTGTTCCCCACCTGAGGATATTTTTTCCATTAATTTTTGTTTGGACAGAGTGGAAGTAAGAGAGGGTAGAATGAGAGGGGGAGAGGGAGAGAGAGAAGGAGAGAAACATTGATGTGAAAGAGACACATCGATTGGTTGCCTCCTACATGTGCCCCAACAGGGCCAGGGATCAAACCTGCAACCCAGGTTTGTGCCCTTGACTGGGAATCAAACCCAAGACCATTTGGTGCACAGGCCGACACTCTAACCACGGAGCACACTGGCTAGTGCCCTCTTTCCTTTTTAACCAGCACCTGTCTCACGAGTTTGGCTTTTGTGGTGGTAGGCAGCTGAACCTTGATTCTAGTTTCATTATCATCCCCATTTTACAGATTAGGAAAACAGGGTACAGAGTAGTTTGCTGAATTGTCCAAGATCACATAACAGAATGAGGCTTTGATCCTAGGGAACCAGGCTCCAGGGCTCGTGCTCATAACTCCTGAACTGGGCTTCACTGGGTGAGTAGGAAGGAGGAGAACCTTACATAGTCTACACATCATGATTCCAATTGTAAAAATATATATACACAGAGAATCTGGAATGAACTATAAAATACTAATGGTTGCAGGGTGAGAATATTAATTTTTTGTTTCCTGTTTTCCAGGGGGTAGTTTTTTGGTAGCACTGGGGTGAGGTTTTCTCCCAGAACATGGGTTGGATTTGTGCCCGGCTTAGAGGCTGTGTGGTGGGCTGAGATAGGGGGCACAGCAAACAGAGCCTAACAAATGCACATTCATCATTGAGAACATCAGAAGGCAGGACCCAAGGCAGGAACATACTCCCCAGGAGATGAGGTGCGGGATCTCCAGCCTTCACACAGCTATGGCCTGGAGAGAATGTCAGCAGGATCCCAGTGCCAGGGCTGAAGGATACCAGGGCTCCCTAACATTGTCTGAGGATCCCGAAGGAGCTTAGTGTGCGTTTACTGAGGGCCCACCCGGTGAAAGCACCATGCCGGGCACTGTGGAGACAGAGAGGAGTCAAACGCAGTCCCTGCACCCAGGGAACTCCCAGTTTACCAGGGCTCGGGCACAAATAACTATAACATAATTGGTAACCAGAGGTCGTTGTTTCAAAACCACCGCACTCTAATTAAGTACTAGACTCTGGAGTACTAAGGATACCACTGGTAACAAAATAGGTTCATTCCTGCTTCGGAAATAAAGAAGCTATTAAATGGTTACAATTGTGATGACTATTAGAAAGAGTTGTTCAGGACACTTTTTGTTAGTTTGCAAGTAAGAGGATCAACCCACCTTTGCAGCTTCATTACACTGCAGGTACTGTAGGTACCAGTCGCACCATTCATCATTCCCTAAGAGGCCACTTACATTTTTCCACATCTGTGCTTTGTCCCTACTGTTCCCACCACTTATAGGACCCGTCTATAGTTCATTATTTATTCCTTAAGATGCAGCCCAAATGAGTTCCTCTGCTAGGCATTCTCTACTTTCCCCAGGCATCATTGCCACCCTTTCTTTTCTGATACCTACTTTTTATCTAACCCGAATAAGCTGGGCTATTTCATGGCCAGGCTCAACACTGTACTGGATTTAAAAAGAACACCAACCTGACATCCAAGAAAGCATCAAAAAGCACTTTAAATAGTTATTTAAATCACTGAGGTGGTGAGATTTACATGGCACAACTCTTCTCCCAGATCCCCAAATACCGTTTGTCCATCATTTTCTCAAAGTTTACTTATTGTGGTGGCTATTTCTGATTTTTTTGTCTCCCTGCAAACAACCATCCATTTTACTTTTTGCCTCTCAAAACCTACTTTCATTTGTTCTTCCAAGTCAAAGTCTGTAAGCCAAAAGATCTTCAGATGATTTATTTGCCCATGCGAGACTCTCTGAACTAGATGGCTTCTCTAGGTGAAGTACTAGTTTCCTTCCACCGACAGAGAGGGAACTTGTGGTTCATCGGATTTTATTTCAGGACCGCCTTCTGCCTTCTGAAAGGAGGTGAAGTACAAAGCACTGGCCGCCAGATGGCGCCAAAGATATTTCATCAGAGAAGCTCCCCAAGACACTGCGCTCTTGATGGGTCTTTCCTTTCTTGGGTGTTAAATTATCTCTTGTGGTTAGAACCTGCAGGTTGAATAATGGCTTACCTGCGAAATGCAGAAGTGTCCTAATATGGAAAGTGAATAATTCAATACTGGACGGGGATTGGAGAGCATGACATCTCACAACTGTACAGAAAAGGAACTGAAGCCAGAGAGAGGCAGAGGTTTGCCCCCATCAGTCATCCAGTTGGAAGCACAGCAGGGAAACCTGGGTGCTGCTTCCAGCCCCTCACGGTCTATGCAGCTCAGCCTGTCCTGACTCTAAACAAAGTTGAAGGTGGCAGGAGCGGCATTTATGGGGTTTCCCTGGGGGAGAACTGAGGGGCAGTGATGGTGCAGGTAGAGGGAAATGAGTTTAGGCAGTGGGTATATATTTTCAGCTGTGACTCTGGAAGAGGTGGAGGACACAAACCAATGGGAAAATTCAGTGAAAGGATACAGGAAACTGACATTTAATGGTCACTGTCACTGTGACCTTGGCTCTGTGCTATGTATGTGCTTACTTGCATTTGTTCATTGAATCTTCACAACAACTCTGTGAAGTAGTGACTATTGCCCCATTACCCCCTTCTCCGAAGTGGAACGTGAGATTCAAAGGAAAGAGAAATTACCAGGAGAGAACTTCTGAATCCACTTACCACCGAGTCTATAAACCCTCTGCCTCTAAGTCCACAGACGTTGCCCTTCCTTGTCTTACAATGGATGAGCTGTCCCTGCTCCCAGCTACAGCTGCCTACAGGTCTGAACATGCCGGACCCCATCCCTTTTCCCTCTCAAGGAATTTGTCTTGTAGTTCTCTCCCCTCTTCTCTGCATCCTCAATTCCTCCCAGTGATTCCTCCCCCTCTCCTGGATCACCACATCAGCATGCAGATACATCAAAGCTCCCATCCTAAGTAAGCCTGCTCTGTAGCTCCCACTCTATTCTTACTTCCCTTTGTAGCCAAACTCTTTGAAAGAGCTGAATCTGTTATTGCCTGTTTCCTTCTCTGTCTCCCTGAAACCCAACCCGATCAAGTGACTGTCTCTACCTCTTGTCAAGTCACCAGCATCCTCACCTTGCCAAATTTATTAATTTTTCTTTTTTTAAAGAGAGGAAGGGAGAGGGAGAAAGAGAGAAAGATTGCTGTGAGAGTATACATCAATCAGCTGCCTCGGGCATGCCCCCTACCGGGAATCGAACCGGCAACCCTTTGGTACATGGGACGACATTCAACTGACTGAGCCACACTGGCCAGGGCCCACCTTGTCAAATTTAGTGGTTGGGCCTCAGCTTTCCTTGTCCTTGACCTCTTAGCAGTGACTGACATTGTTGCTCATTTTTTCTTTAAGAAACTCTCAGCATTTGCTTCTGGAACCCCACACTACTGGCTGCCTCGCTGGCTGCTCCTTCAGGGTCACCCTTCTGGGATCTTCCTCTGACCATCCTCTGGAGTGGCCAGTTACCCTAATTACAGACCAGAACTCAAGAGGAAAACAGCAGTTCTTAACCCCATGTTATAAAGTTTGACAAATGAAGTATCTCCATCATTAACTTTCATTTTGGAGGACGCTTGGGTAACATGCTAGGGATTTGAACACGGAGAGGAAGGAAGCAGCTCGGTGTTCTGGAGGAAACCCCCGGAGCCCCGGGGTCCACAGAGGCTTTGGAATAAGGCTGTGCCCGTGAATGCCGCGGGCAGCACAGAGCCTGACTGGTTGTTCCTCGTTCGTGATGAAAGAAAAACAAATTTTCCTTTTCAGAGGGAGCTTTCCATAATCACATTTCCTGCAAACGGAGTCCTGGGGGCTGTAGGTTCAGGAAATGCACAAAGGACAAGCTGCAAATGTGGTTTCTCTTCTGCTTTTAGTAGTCACATTTGACAAAGTTAAAGGAGTTTCCACACTAAACAGCAGATTGTTGGGGAGAAGGGAGCAAAGCAGCTGATTGTCAGGGGAGGCCAGGCTCTGAGGAGGAGGAGCTGGGCTCCGGCTGGGTCTGGCAGAGATGGCGACGGAGGCCTGAGGCCGTGGGGGCACTGGGCGTCCTCTCCTACCAGGCCAGTTGCCTCCACAGCCACAGAATCCCCCATTCATTTGCTCATTAGCAACTGCCAGTCTGGGTCCTCACTGGCTAGGCCTTGGGTACGTAAGGATGAAAGAGACAGTTTTGTTCACAGGGAGTTCACAGCATAAATGTTCAGAAAATTCAAGTTCTCCTTATTGGATAGGAAGCAAAGGCCTTCTCCGAATGCCTCAGCTCGATTTCTGTGTCACAGGGGAATTCTGGGCCCTTGGATTCTCTAGGCAGTTCCAGCCCTTGGAAAAGGTTAGGCCTATTCTGCCTAACCTTTGGAAGGAACCAGAGGGAATAATTAGCATCTTCTCGGCTTCTTTGGGGATTTGAATGAATCAACGGGCCATGGAAGGGGGTGTCTCAGAGGAACCAGGACCGGATGCAGGGGACCCATGAGAACCTCAGGGCTGGGACAGCCCCAGAACACAGGACTTAGTGAAAAGGAATATTTTGGGGACTGGAGAGAGAGCAGGTTGAAGAGACCAGGGGTAAATTCACTGTGGGGGAGAGAGAATAGAAAGGTCAAGAACTGCTGCTCAGTGGGTGTGGTGGGGGGCGGGGGGAGAAAGACAGCAGACCCCTGACAGCCAGAAATAACCCCGAGTCGCACGAAAGGGCAAACACCTGAACAGAGTCTTCAGAGCTGGGCTCTCCCTCCCCTCTGCCCCTTTCCTACTGTGGCATCTAGCCCTGGGGGTACTTCGAAGCATTCTGCATAGTGAGTGACCACTGTCCAATGTGTCTTCCTTCCAGGCTCCCGGGAAAGGTGGGGGACAAGCATGGCCTTGGGTACAGTGTCATGGGGGAGGGAGGCTTGAGCCCTTAAGGACAAAGAAATTAGCCAAGAGCAGAAGAGAGTTCTGGGCAGAGGAACCAGCATATTCAGAATCACAGAGGTTGCAGAGAATTCACAGAAGTGTGTCATTCACTGGGCTAGAAGGGTATAGGTAGAAGTGGAGAGAGCTAAGGTAGGGGCCCTGCCTCCCTCCTCTTCAGGCTTCCCCAGACCTGTGCCCACACTGGTCCCTGTCCTCCCCCAAAGCCTCTGGCTCTACCCTCCTCCTTCCCACACCTATGTGTCAGGAGTCTGGTACCATGCCGGGTACCAGAGCTGAGCACTGTTCCATGCCTGTCCCCACATCACTCCAGCGCTCACAACAACCTGGGCCACAGACGGGAGATGAGAGAAATTCTTAACAATGAACCGGCATGGCTGCAGCCCACCAGAACAGGTGATGGTGTGAGGAGGCATCATGGTCATTCCGCAGCACCGGCTCACTCAGATGTGGCGGTTAGTACTGTTTCCATCTCACAGATAAGGAAAAGGAGGCTGTGAGGTTTTAAGCCATTTGGCCAAAGCCACAAAGCAGAAAATGGGATTCAGACCTTGGCGTGTCCCAGTCCAATGTCTGACTATCGAGCTCTATGGCTTACATATAAAACTTAAAAGTGTGAGGTGGTGGTGATGGCCTGACCCACCGCAGAAGGCACTGTGATGGGCCATCTGTCCCCAGGGATGTGGCGGGACTGCGGCCATGCAGGCTCACAGAAAGCTGGTGGGGTTGGAGGTCACTCTGGAGCTGGGGTTTTCCTGTCCCCAGCCGCACCCTGTGGGCAGCTGTCATGGGAGGCCCGGCGCCCGCAGTGACCAGGCCAGCAGTGTCTGCAGCTGGCTCCTTTGGAGGCACATGGCTGGCCTGGCGTCCAGTATGACCATTGCTGTTGCCCTTCCCCCTCCAGGTCTCTCTCCTCCCCTAAGAGCAGGGAGGATTCCTTGGTCCCAGCTGAAACAACAAAGTCACCTGAGCTTCGGCCTTTTCCAAAATTCCTGGAGAGGCTGCCAGCGATGAGTCAGAGCAGCCTGGCAGCCCCACTCAGGGAGAGCCAGCTGGGCACACAGGCTCTCTGGGAGTCTGAGCTGGAGCAGGGGCGGGAGCGCATGGCCAGCCCTGGGGAGCACATCACCGGGTCTCCAGAGGCCCCACCCCGTCATTGGCCCGTGGGGTGGTGGTCCCCAGGTGTGTGTCTTACAGCAGGATTGGCCGAGAGGCTGCGCGTTGTGTGCCAAGTTTCTGTGCAGCACCAGGCCTGGCCATGCTCTCCTGGGGCTCAGCTTGGTGCGATCCCCAGGCCTTTGGTCATATCTTTCCTTGTTCCACTGAGGACACGAGGCTGGGCTGATGTTCAGAGCAGGCAGTACGGCCAGTCTCACTGTCACTGGGCAGCCCGATCCCACCCCCGCCTTGTGTGGAGTTCCAGTGGATTCTGACCACTGGTCCCACTGGGGTGGACTGACCGGCCCTGCAACCACATGCGGCATGGTTCTGGTTTCTGATCACCGCTGTGGTGACTCCCTCCCTTCCCCTGCACGCTCTCCAGTTCTGTGATGCAGCCTTCCTTTTCTGTGTTCTTTTAACCCTCACCTGGGATATTTTTCCATGATGATTTTTGAGCTAGAGTGGGAGGGAGGAAAGGGGCGGGGAGAGAGGGGTGTCTTACATCGATTGGTTGCCTTTTCTATTTCGGAGCAAGGCTGGGTAGTCTTATGTCTCTTTTCCCCCACTTTGTATCGGAGGTAGTTCTAGCACGAGCGTCACCTCCGCGTCCCCCATCAGCCCGGAGCTCCTCCCAGGCCTCGGCGCCCCGCCCACTGAGCAGTGGGAGCGCACATCACAGGCTCCGCCCCCGCCGGTGCTAACCAGCCGGCTGCGGGCCAGACCCGTGCCCTCCCCTCCGCAGGGGCACCTTTGGGTTGGTGAACTGGGAGTGAGGAGGAGTGAGAGGGTGCGCAGGGCAGCAGGATGCTGGGGAGTAGGGAGCCCCACATTTATGTGCAGTCTGGAACTTAACCCTTAGCAAGAAGGCTCGCCGCACCCCCTCGTCCACGAAGGAGCAGCAGCCTAAGGTCAGGGACAGCGAGTGGAGAGCTCCGACTCTGGACAAGGCTCCAGGTGCTACTGTCCAGAAATAACGAGGCCCAGCTTTGTGCCTGTCTGGCTATGCGACCTGGAGCAAAACTTAACCTCTGAACTTCAGTTTCCTCCTCAGTGACATGGGACAGCAATGTCTGTCCTCCCCACAAGGGGGAGGGGGCTTTACAAGGACGTTATGAGACAGTGTGAATGAAAACAACCTTTCAAACCTGAAGTTTTATGCAAATATTGTTATTTGGCACAGCTTGGATTCCCTGGGAAGCAGATTCTGAGACACATGGGGTGTCAAGGATGTTATCAAGCAACACCTGTGGGATCAGCATGTGTGAATGGGTGGGTGTGCTTATGAGAATGTCAATTTGTATGTGTAGACTTCATCCATTCATTCTTCAAACATGTATGAAGCATCTACAACATACCAGGCACTGGGGAATGAGAATAGATAAGACATGGTTCCTGCCTCTGAAAGCTTATTGTCTCTCGGGGAGACCAACAAATCCAATGCAGGCATTTGGGGTACAGTACGGTAAGGAAACTAACAGGGGAACACAGGTGGCTGTAGGAACATCTGGTGTGCACCCAAACCAGACTGGGGAGGTGGGGGCTGATGTGGGGCCCTCCCTGGGAGAGAAGACCCTGGAGCTGAGTTTTGAAGGGTGAGTAGGAGTTCGTTACTCAGGCAAAGGTGATGGGGAACATGTCCCAAGTGGAGGAGCAGAACTTTCAGGTGCAGAGAGAACTGAGTGGGGAGGGGGTCAGAGGATTAAAGTAAGGGTGGGTCAGAGGACAGAGAGATTAGTGCAGGGGGTGGGGGTGGGGCGCACAAGCAGGCAGATCCCGAAGCCTTCTACTTCCAGGGAGGGAGTGCGAACTTTCTCGCAGAGGGGTCAGCAGCCATAGTTTCGTTCAGAGGTGTGTTCTGGCAGCAGTACAGGCAATGGGAACAGATGGCCTCGGGACCTGAATGTGTTCCCTGCCTGTGTTTATGAGGATGCATAAGCACGTGGCTGTGCGTGTCTGCACATCTGGAGTCTGTGCACCAGCTGTGCTGCCCACAGGGCCTGCTTTCCACTCCCACCCTCTGGCCTTGGCAGCCCGTGGGCTCGGGGGCGGCTGTCCTGCTGCTGACTCACGGTGAGTGCCGTGACGGGGGAGCCGGTCCGGGGCTGGCTGGCAGGTGTTTCCTCCAGGGCTGGCACGAGGGACTGCTTCCTCCCCCAGCCAGCACCCCTGCGTCAGGCTGGGGGAACAGAACAGCGACAGGCTTGGAAGTGACCATGGGTTACCCTCCTGGGTCTTCCCTTTCTGGGCACCCACTCTTCAGGCACTGAAGTCATATAATTTGATCTTAATTATCTAACATATGCTTAACTGTGCTATTCGGCCTCTTGAAAATGAACAACCAAACCAAACCAACAAAAACAACCATCTATTTATCAGACTTCTTTAGCCCTTACTGTGGACCCCTGGAAAGGAAGAGGCATTTGGTCTGTAGCAGGAATGTAAGATCTGGGAACAGGATGGTGAAGTGACAATGAACTTGGAACTGAGTCCACATTCCAACTCTCTGCTTGCTGGCTGTGTAAGTTACTCTCTGTGCCTCACTTTCCCCATGTGTAAGCTAGAGGTGATGATATCTTGTAAGATTAAGTATGTGACGTGGTTATTATTACAACAGTGCCTGATGTAGAATAAGTATTCAGCTCTAAACCTTAGCTATTGTTACCTGGGTTTGAATCCTCTTAGCTCATTTGATGGAAAGTTGTGACCTGCTGAAGCCTCAACTGTGAGGCGAGGGGTTGGCCAGTCTTCCTCCCGAGGATCAGCACCTGTGCCCACCAACTTGTTCTTTTAACCTCACATGCTTCCTTGGTTTCAAAAGGTTGCTTGCCAAACTTCATATGTTAGATAATAACCCACATGGCCCTGGCCAGGTGGCTCAGTTGGTTGGAGTGCTATCCTATACACCAAAAGTTTGCGGGTTTGATCCCTGGTCAGGGCAGGTATGGGACGCAACAGATCGATGGTTTTCTCTCACATTGATGCTTCTCTCTCACATCAATGCTTTTTTCTCTGTCTCTTTTCCCCTCTCTCTAAAATCAATGAAAAGAATAATGATAACCCCTTGTCACCGCGGCTTTATAAAGTACTAGGAATAGCTGACAAAGCTCCTTACTGAGAACACCTGGCTCAGATGCCAGGTTCACATACTGGCATCTCCTCAGCAAGAAACATGGTCTTCAGATATTTCTAGCCCATAGAACAGGCCACCAAGTTGACCCTGAACTAGAAGATGCTTCCCATTGGCTTCTGCAGTGCTCTGGGGCCCCGGGGCCAGTGCCTTTCAGGGGTACCTCTGAGTACTGTATATCCCAGCCGAGTTAAGAGAAGGAATTGTTCTGATTCCCTGACTGGAATACATTTTGCGTTTGGAAAATCCAAGAGCAATTTTTGCGGCTGGGGAAGGCCATTTTTTACAGTTGATGCTTTGGTCTGAGAGTTTTATGTGCTAGTACTTTCCATATATTAGCTCTTTAAATTTTCACAATAATCTTCCAAGGCAGCTATTATCCCCACTGAGTAGATGATGAAACTGCCGCTCGGAGACTTGATGTGCCCAAGTTCAACCAGCTAGAAAATGACGGTGTTGCTTAGTATTTATTTCTTATATTAAATCATATAATTTTCCATCCCCTCTGAAGTAGCCATGGTCCCCATTTTATAGATGAGGAAAATGAGGCTTAGTAAAGTTGAGAGACCTGTAAGAGGTCACAGAACCAAGAATTAGCCACGTGGGAGTTGAACGCAAGTTTAATGCTCTTGCTTCAGCAACCGTGGGCAGCAAATCAGCAACAAGATGCCCCGTCTTTGGCACCCAGACGAGCCTTGTGAGAAGGCACAAGTCCTCAGTGGCTTTGTCGGGGGGGGAGGGGGCCGAGGCGGAAACCTACCTTGGATGTCATCATTGAACATGCAGTACTTATTGCGGTATTTGTTGAGCAGGCGGAAGGCGTTGGCATTGGCGAAGTCTTCAAACTGGATGAGGCAATTTATTCCAAACCTGTGGGGAGGGAGAGAAAAAAACTCGTGATTGCCCCCAAGGCCGATCCCTAGCAGATCCCAGCCTGCACTGGGGGTAGGGGTGCTCCAGGCAGTGGAGTGGGGTATGTGGCCTGGCTCATTCACTGGGGTTTTGGCCACTTGGCTGGCTCCTGGCCTCTGGCTCTGCCTGCCCCATTATGGATGAGGATGGGGAAGGGAGAGGGCAGGGGCACTGGGCTTGGTGATCAGCAGAGCCCGCATCGCGGTCTCTATTGTGGGCTGGTGGCTCCCATAAGCTGTGAGTGGCAGACCATCTGGGTAGAAGGGCTGAGGTGGGGCCTGCTCTCTCTGTGGCCTGTGGCCATCTGGAATCCCAGCTGAGATCTCATTCTAAACCCAAGTGCCTGCAGAGAGCCCGGCTTCTCCAGCTCTGGGGCCCAGGGAGCCCCTGAAGCCTCCCACAGTCCCTGGGTGGATCTGAGACCTCGAGTTCCTCTGCCGGAAACTCTTCTGGGTTCAGCATTGTTCCCTGAGAAGGTGCAAGGGAGGTTGAGAAAGGACACACATTAAGCCACCACCCTCTCCTTACGCCTTGGTGAGGGTGTTCTCCATCTTGAAGGTATGGAAGAATCAGTCTACGGCGCAGATCACCGGGCCCATCTCCCAGAGAGTCTCACTCAGAGAGTGTGGGGGGGGGGCTCAGGAAACTGCATTTACCTCCCTCCAGCTTTGTTGAGGTGTACTTGACCAGTAAAACTTGCATATATTTCAGGTGTACAATGTGATGTTTTGATATGCATATCCTGCGAAATGATTTCCTCAATCAAGCTAATGGACACATCCATCACCTCACAGTCCACCCCCCCCCCCTTTTTATGAGTGGTGGCGACATTTAAGATCTCCTCTCTTAGCAAGCTTCAAGTATCTGATACCGCATTCATTATTAACTGAGGTCCCCACGCTAAACAGGAATGCATTTTTAGCAAGCACCCTGGATGGTTCTGATCTGACAGTCTGGAGCTCTGAGTCATGCTGCCTCGGTGGGTGAAGCCGCGCTCATAAAGCTGCCCGAGATCCGTATGTATCATCTGGGCTAGAACTGCCTCCTAGACGCCAAGGTCAGGAGAAGCTTGCCTTTCTTAAAAAATGGCCAGATTCATAAGCTGCTTTTGCTGTTGACATTGTGAGAAAGTTGAGAGCTGAGATTTCCGTGCTTTGACAGTGGGTGCCCTCTGCCTGGACTTTCCGCCCACACCTCCCCTGACCCACCCTTGCTCTTGGATGCTGGTTTTGATAGTTTCGGTGTATTGTGTCTCTTATCGGAGTTTTTTTTTTGGAAGCAAGAGTGATACGAATGATTAAAAATCACTTAATCCATGGACCAAAAGAAAAAGATTTCATCTCATGGGTCAATTTGTGACTAACACTACCTGAGGTCATGTTCATTGAGAAAAAGAAATGTCCTTATTGATCAGTAAGGAGTGTGGTGTGCCCCAGAGGCTTGGGGCCAGCTGGGAAAGAAGCATTTATGACCTCGCTGACAGGGTGGGCGGGGCACGTACTCTGGGTGGGCTTCCTCTGCTCTGGGGCATGTCCCAGGTGAGGCTGGTGGCTATGGAGTGAGCAGCACAGAAATGGGCCAGAAAACATTTTTCCAACCTCATAATTTTGAGCAAGACTTACCCTGTACAGTAGAAATGCCAGTAGGCAGGCAAATATTTGCTCCTACCATGGTCCTTCCAGAACCTTGGTGAGTTAGGGCTGTTGGTGGGGGATGGGGAAGTGGGTTCATGTAATAGGGGGAGAAATGGACAGGCAGTAACCTGCCACAGTCCAGGGATAAGAGCTTGTGGGCTTGACCGGGCTCTGCACACACAACTGAGCGATTGTGCACAAGTCACTTCACAGTTCTATTCTGCCTCAGTTTCCCCATCCGTCAGTGGGCATAATATCTTCCTGGACAACTTCTGTGGGCTGTTTTGAGAACTAAAAGCTGAAGGCGGCTTTTAAATTGCAAAGTGCTAGACACACGTGTCATCCTGGCCGCAATTCTTAGAGTCACAGAGCAAGTGCCGAAGGGGGGAGGGGTGGGGCTCGCTGTGCCTCCTGACCCACTGACCCACCATTCAGCCCCCTTCTCCTGGTACGATGAAGAGAAACAATACATAAAACCCCCAGTGCACACATATAATGCTGTGCTCACCAAGCCAACATTTACTGTGAATTTTTGTTGAGGGTGTGAATTTCAAGTATTTTGGTCAGAAGGGGAACAGAATGTCTTTGGTTGCTGGTGACATTTTGCTGTAGATAATCCTCACAAGACTCCCAGTGTGGCTCCAGAACTGGCCGGGAACTGAAATGCTGCAAAGGTCAGACTGCGAAAGAATGTGATACGTGGTCTCCTTTCTCCCTCTGTCTCTCTTATTCACACACACACACACGCACACACACACACACTCACATACACACACACACACACACACACATGCACGACCTTTTAACACCACCCTGAGGTGAAAGTAAGGCAAGAGTTATAAATAAGCACTTTTGTTCGGGGCACTATTCCTCTTTCCTATTATATTCAGTTTTATATAAGAGAATCTCCCAGGGAGCAACATGCTGAGCTATTGAGTAAAACCTCGTTAAATCAGGTCGCTTTAATCCTAACTTGGGACTGCATAAAAGGCTAAGTGAATCAAAATCCAATAACCTAGACAGCGTTCCTAGACAGCCTTGGACTTAAGGACCTTCAGAACCCTCCCCACCTTGGACACTCCTCCCCACGCTGCTCCCTGGACCTTTCCTCCCCAGAAACCAATCCTGCTCTAGAACTGCACACTGCCCCTCAGTGCCTGAACTCGGCCTCTCCTTCCTCCTTCCTCACGCTCACTGCACCTGGTCTTGTCTCCATGGACACTTCGGGTCCTTGGCCATTTTCTCCCCGTCCCTGGCCCCTCCTTTAAGGTGTCATGAAACCAGACCACCAGTCTGAATCAAGGGTGGTTACTTCAGTTGCTCACTCAGCATCACCCATCTACCCAGCTGTCCATCTGTCGGTCCATCCATCCACCCATCCATCCCAAAGCATCAACTGATGCTTCAGGAAAGGGTATACATAAAGGAGCTGGTAAAAATTTAGTGTTGTGAGTTTGCCTGCCAACTTGTGAAACTAATTAAAAGCCAATTAAGAACAAAAACACAATTTCAAAATGAAAATTTAAACAGCTTAGGTGAAAAAAAAAAAGACTTCTCTTAATTCTTCCATGGACATCCAAATACAGGTCAATGAGCTTTCAGCCTATCATCAATTTAAATTTTAATCATAATTGCCTTCCGTATATATTCATTAACATACCACTACTAACAACAACAGTAACACAGAAAGCTAAACTTTATTGAGTGCTGATTACCTGCTTTCCCCCCCCCCACCCGATCTCTTTACATGTGATCTCAGTTAGTCCTCACGTGACTATTTCGGAGGAGTCCTGAGCTGCAGATGTTACTCATTCCTCTGCGGTTGGAAGGTGGTGGAGCTGGTGTCTGCATCTGGCTCGCTCTCACTGTAGAACTTACCTTAGTTTAGCTTTAATGGCAACGTGAATTTGTAAAAGATAAAACTAGGTGGATGATCAAGCTGGACTTCCTTCCCCAGTGAGAAAGGAAGAGCCACGAGATGAAGAAAACTTTGTGCTGGGAGACAGGACAACTGTTTTCCCTCTGTCTCCGGCATAAGCTCCGAGTCCCTTTCTCTCTGGGCCTTAGTTCTCTGCTCTGAGAGTGTCGGAGGAGTGGCATGGGCTACCTCACATGGGGTTGGAGTAGATACACTAGGAGCTTCACTCAGATATTTCTACAAGTCCAAAGCAGGGAGGTCCGTCGAACCCGAGTGAGAGCAGCATGTGACAGAAAAGTCTTGAGAGTCAGAATTTTAGTCCTTTCTGAGCTGAAACTCAGCAGACCAGCTGGGTGCGTGGGACGGAGGCAGCCACCCTCCCGATGGTCCAGCTGCTGCAGGGGGACCCTGCTCGGCCCCTCCTCAGGGCTCCGGGAAGTTTCCCGATTTTGGTGCTGGCAGCTACTGCTGACCTTCTTGCCTGCCAGAAGCCACCACTCACCCCGAGGCTCCTGCTTATCTGTCCCCTTCTGCACTTCTGAACTCTTCACCCTGAGCCCTGGCTGGGCCTCAGGAACATCTGATGCTTCTCCAGGGGAGAGTTCCTGTGATGGAGACAGAGGCACCTCCCCAAGCCACACACGGAGCTGCCCAGATTTCTCAACCCTGGGGACTCGGCTGGGAAATGGCCTTGGAGCTGCCAGGGAAGGCATTCCAAGGCCAGGACTCACTTACAGTCACAGGGCTGGTGGGTGGGTGGGTGTTTACATTGCTTCCCCCACCACTGAAGCAAGGGGAAGCCTGCAAATGGCAACCTGTGCCTGGGAACCCTGGTGAGCTATGTGTGACAACGTGACAAGACCCAGGCCAGGGCCAACAAGCTGAGTACCTGCCACCTGGGTAAGAGTCTGAGGTGGCTGCTCCGCCCTTCCTCCCAGCAAGCCAACCGAATGCTGTGGGAGGGATGTGGTGAGAGCAAAGCATTCCAGAGGCTGCCGACCTGGTTTCTCTTTCCATAGGTCAGGACCTGCCATTCTTTCAAACACCTGGGTCTGACCTCTTTCAGGCCTGAACAAACACTGGGGACCTGGGAGGAGCAGGTGAATTTGCTCAACCTGTCTTCAAACAGAATGACTAAAAACTGCCACTCGTATTTCCAGGGGAGCCCACTCTGTTCCCCCAGTGAAAAGCACACGTGCGAGACTCCCACAGCACAGTGCTCAGCGAGAGTATCAGCTGTCGCCCCGTGCAAAGCTTTTGCTTCTATTTCTGCTTTCCTTCCAGGGACTGGAGCCGACGCGATCACGAAGCTCTGGGTCTTTGTTTCTATTTTACATATTCCATCAAACTCGAGTCCCTTTAGAGGCTAACCCCGTTTGGGAATCTCTGAATGTTCCATACAATATACGCAATGCATGTTAAAGATTCCGAAAAGTCCTGCATTAAGAAACTTGTTTAACCCAGCATTTTCTAAACTCATAGACCAGAGACCTTACCCTCTGCACCCCACCCTCCCCACCTGTGGCGGAGCACACTTTGAGAGACACAACTCTGTGCAGAAAGAACTTTGCCAGGCGGGGCTGGGCAGATTCCGGGCAAGGCCTCTCCCTGGGAATACTGCAAACGCCGCCGTGGCCAGGATCTTGTAGTACCTGATCTCACCCCCTCCAGGTTTATCTCCCCTCCCCCAATCCATCCTCCCTGCCATTCTAAACACAAATCTGTGTAGGCCACTTATTTTCTGACAATTTTACAGGGCTCCCTCTTCCTCTGAGATTATGCCCAATTTAGGTGGTGTTCACTTTGGCTCCAACATGAATGGTCACCCTTGCCCATGTCTTCCAACGTCCTTGGCATATGCTGCTGCTTCTCCACCATTGTGGGCCCTCGCACAGCTCCACGTTTTTGCTCAAGTGCCTAGAAGGCCTCCTTTCATCGGGCCAACTCCTACCCGAACTGTAAGTCCCAGCTGAAATGGCACCTCATGGGCAGACTGTGTGCAGATGGGGGGGGGGTGTCTCAGGCAGAGGGAACAGCATAGGCATGTGAACTGAGACTAGAGGGCCTTGCTGGAGCTGCAGGAAAATCAGTAGAGCTGGAGCTTGGGAGAGGGGTGTGCAGAAGGGGAGGCCATGGGGAGAGATGAGGCTGGGTGGAGCCCACGGGCCATCCCTGTGTAAAAGGCCTAGACTGTCTGCAGAGCAATGGGGACCCACTGAGGACCTTTAGGCAGGAAAATGGCATGTGTTTTAGGAAGTCCATTCGAGCAGCAGAGCAGCTGATGGGATGAACAGCTGGCAGGACATACTGCAGGCGAGGAGGCATGTTAATCCAGTGAGAGATCATGAAGTCCTGGTACAAGGCACTGGGGACAGAGCAGGAAAAGATGTGGAGGAGCAAAGGCAGAGCGTGGAGAGCTTTGGGATCCAGAGGGTCTGGCTCCCTTACCTCCTAAATGTGTGCCATTAAGCAACTGATTTAACCCAAACTTGCGTTTTCTCTGATAACAGATTAGGATTAATACCTTGCAGTCCTGTTGTGAGAATTAAATGAGATGATGTATATGAAAGCCTGGCACATCGTAGGCACTGAGTCCTCGGCAGCAATGGTTATTAAGGGCAGGCTTTCATAACGGGAAGAGGGAGGAGGAGGAGCCCAGGATGAGGGATGGTGTGTGCACTGCTCACCGAGCTCGGGGGTGGGGAAGGACAGGCAAACTCACTTGGTGAGACAGGCTTGGCATGTGCAGAGTCTGGGGAGCTGAGGTGCCGAGGGGATGTGTTCATGAGCAGTAGACTGGACACTGCCCAGCAGAGAGGAACATGAAGTTCAGGGCTTTGTGAGCAGGCCAAGTCCTGGGATGGGATGAGGGTCTCAGGCAGAGCATGTGCAGGGATCAGGGAGCAGGGCCAAGGACAGAACCCCGGGGCACACCTACGTCCAAAGAGCAGAGGGGGCGGAGGAAGAGAGGCCACAAAGGAAAGCGAGCAGGGGGACCGGCCAGGCGGAAGGTGGGCCAGCAGTGCTGACGTGTCCGCTGCCGCCGAGATGTCCTGAGAAACAGGGATCTGGAAGTGTCTCTGGGAGTTGGCCCTTAGAACTGGAGTGGTGGGGCCCTGGCCGGTTTGGCTCAGCGGTTAGAGCATCGGCCTGCGGTCCAGAGAGACCCAGGTTCGGCTCCCGCTAAGGGCGCATGCCTTGGTTGCAGTTTGTCCTGGCCCTGGTTGGGTCGTGTGGGTGGCAGCCACTCGATGTGTCCCTTTCACGTCGATGTTTCTCTCTCTCTCCCCCTCCCACTCTATCTGAGCAAAATATTGAAAAATGTCCTCGAGTGAGGATAAAAAAAAAAAAATTAGAAGTGGAGTGGTGGGGAGAGAGTTATTCTGCAGGGGGTTAAAGGGTAAATGGAAGGGGAGGAAATAGCATTGATTGTGCATGTCAAGAAGCTTGGCTATGAAGTAGAAGGAGGGTGACAGCCACTGGGGGATGTGGGACTGAAGGATGGATTCATTTTTGAGATGGGAACTGTGCATGTGAGATACAGGAGCTGTATGGAGACAGATGAGAGGAGTAAGGATGGAGCCATCCTAAGGAGATGCGAGGAGGTGGGAGCCGAGTCCAGGTAGAATGTGAAGCAGACATGGTCCCTCTCTCCAGGACCTCACGCCCGGTGGAGGGGGTGGAAGTGGAGCCTTACACCACAGCGCCACCACTGACAGGCACGAGGGAGTGTCATTCTCTAAGGCAGGGCTGATCCACGAGGATGACAGGGAACTGTTCCGTAGGTGAGGAGACTGGAAACCAAGGACTGGAGAAAGCGGGAATACTGAGTATGAAAAAGAGAAAACTCAGTGGAATGAAGGAGAATAATTACTTTAAAAACGTGAGGAACTTCTCTGTTTATGTGTCCTTGGGAAAAGCAGAGCCAGCAGGTAGAAGTCAGAAGGACACACATTTCAGTGCCAAATGAGACAGAGATTTCAGACACTGGATGGAGAGAGGCTGCCAGTCCCTGGAAGTGACTCCGTGGTCCCTGGAGCTGAGGAAGGGATTCTTGGGGGTGGGGGTGGGGAGTGGTGCTGAGGGTGGACCCCCAAGGCCTTTTCCTCCCCAGGAAGGGGCCCTCACTGGGAAAGTTCCCTGGAGAGCCAGGCTCTGCAGCCAGACTGGCGGGCTCCTGTGGCTGGTGCTCTGGCCCAATGGGGAAAACTCCCATCAAGTAACAAGACAGTCACAGGAAGCAGCAGTTTCTAAGCAAAAATCTCAAAATAACATGGCCGTTCCTCAGTCACTGCCCTGACAGCAAGCCCAGGCCAGACAGAAAACACTTCAGGAACAGTTTGGATTTCCTCCTCAATTTCCCTGTTTGTCTGCGTTCTGGGCAAGCACGCAAATGGCGCCAGGAATCCCAGTGCTGGGAAGAGGATGGTGGCTGACATGCTGACCCCTTGACCTCTCAAAGGTCGGAGGCCAGTGCTGAGTTTTTCCTCTAGGGCACAGCAACTCGCTCCTCAACTTTCTGCTCACGAAGCCTGTGCACTTTTCCCAGCCGCCAAACCACTAGTTGGTTTGGGAGCATCACGAGTCGTCACGAGGCCACGACGGTTGTCCCTGAGCTTCTCTGATTGGCTTGGCCCATTCTGATCTCTCTGTTCAGGTGAACAACCACAGTATTTGTTCCATCCGCTCTGTCATAATCATGTCGCAACCTCATCAGAGCCTTAACTGCCCGCCCTCATTCACAGAACTGTCTAAATTCTACCTTGAATGATGCCAGTCAGTCTAGGGGTGGAAGACAACAAAGTCGGAAAACCTAGTCTGTGTTTGTAGGTTATGGGGACCAAAGTGAGCCCAAGTTGGGGAGGGGAAGAAAGGAGAAGACTAAGTCAGGTTGGGTGACAGAATAGATGGAAGCAGGCAGGAGGTGGAGTCTTTGAGGGCAGGGTGGGGTGTCTCACCTGCCACTGGATGGCAGAACATCTGAAGAAGGAGCTTTAACTGACCCCCATTCCTGCCCTCTGGACAAATCAGCTTCAGACACTCATGTTAAACACCACGCAGACACACTGCTTTATGCCTGGGCCCTGTGCTTGCCTGGTTCCCAAATACTCTTGAACAAATAAAAACATAAATAAATGAATGGCAGAGAATAGTCCCGCCAGAGGAGTGCCCGTGGGCATACCTCCCCTAGGACATCACCAGCTCCCCTTGGAGCTGCACTCTCCTTTTCTAGAGGCCACAGTGGCAAAGCATCTGCTCAGGCCATTTCCTTTACCCTCAAGGTTCAAGTTCACAGATGAGGCCACTCTGTGTGTGCATACATTTCAATGAGCAGGTCACTGAGAAGAGACAGAGGAAATGGGAGTGAATAGACCATGCCCATGACTGTCTGGCATGGAATGAAGAAGCTGGGATTTGGGGATTCCAGTCCTACCCACCCTCCCTTTCCCTCAAGAAATGCTCTGTTGCAGCAGCAGCAGCTCAGAAGAATCTTTCTCAGTGACACATCGTGGTGCCCCAGTTCCTTCCTGGATAATCAGGAGCAGGCTGGAGGGTCTCTCAGAAATATCTGCAGGCAGTCATTTTGGAGGCTTTGGGTTTTCTGATGGTGTCTTGCCCTAGCACTAGCACACGCTGCTGGATTTCCATGACTGCTTTTCATTTTTAGAAGTTTCATTTAGTTCTTTTTATTTATTAAAATTTTTTCCTTTATTTATTTTTAGAGAGAGAGGAAGGGAAAGGGAGAGAGAGAGATAGAGACATCAATGAAAGAGAACATTGATTGGCTGCCTCCTGCATGCCCCCCACTGGGGGTCTAGCTCACAACCTGGGCATGTGCCCTGACTGGGAATCGAACCCGTGACTTCTTGGTGCAGGGGTTGACGCTCAACCACTGAGCCACACCAGCGGGGCCATTTGGTTCTTTTTAAACTTTGACTGATATTTTCCTTTCACAGTGTTGGGTACTTTCCTTATTACTTAATTCTTATAAAAATACCTCTTTCATACATTTAAATACAGCTGCTTTATAATCTTTCTCAGAACATTCCTTTTTCTTGGGGTTCTAATTGTTCCATTTGTTGTATATCTGATTTCCCACAGTGTGAATTGTTTCCATGTGGGCTGCTGTGAATCATGAACTTATTTTCATTGGAGCCTCGTTCTTCCCCTCCAGGAATTTCACACGGCGTGGGTGTGGCCGGTCCCCGTGGGGAAGTTTTACTTTCCCTCTCCAGGTTCTTTAGCCATATTGCTGGGAGGAGACAATCTTTTACGCTCGTTTCTTAACTTGGGAATTTTCGCTCCGTGTGTATCATATGTGTGAACTTTACATGTGGTGAAGGTTTGATTTCTTTCAAGAAACATTTCTCCCCCACAAGTTCCTTGTCATTTCCGGATTCTTCTTCCCGGGGCGGGGAGGGGGGGCAGCCATTCGAAGCTCCCAGTTTTCAGCAGGACTCTCAGTTCCAACATCCTGCCTTGTAGAGGCTGCGACCACAGACCCTGCCTGGGTGCAGACCCATTTCCAAGCCTGGATGATGAGAAGGAAACAGCCGTGAAATGGAAGGGCACTGAAGGCTAGGGAAGGCGCAAACAGGAAGCCTTTGCAGCTGGAACAGAAATGACATGTTGAAGGAGCGGCAAGAAGGCCAGTGTGGCTGGAGCCGGCAGCGAGGGCCGGGTTGGGGGGAGCTGAAGTTACCAAAGGCTTCCGTCCAGCTCCTAGAGCCAGGTACGAGAGAGCTCTCCGTGCAGCCTCCTAATAAGTCAGCCTCAATGGGCTGATCGTGGGGGGGGATTTAATACTTCTCTATCCTTGGGCAAGTTTCTGTTTCCCATTTCTCTTTTATTTTTTTTTATTTTTTTTTTTTATCCTCACCCGAGGATATTTTTCCATTTTTTGTACAGATAGAGTGGGAGGGAAAGAGAGGAAGGGAGAGAGAGACAGAAACATCGACGTGAAAGGAACACATCGAGTGGCTGCCACCCGCACGACCAACCAGGGCCGGGGACAAACTGCAACCGAAGTACATGCCCTTAGCGGGAACCGAACCCGGGTCTCTCCGGACCGCAGGCCGATGCTCTAACCGCTGAGCCAAACCGGCCAGGGCTGTTTCCCATTTCTGTATTGAGAAATGTGTCACGTAAAAAGATGTTTGGTTATGCAAGGGGACAGTGCTCTCAGAGTGGTGGGTCCATAAGGTCCAAACAACACGAGGCTGAAACAGCTGCGGAAAATATGAGGTTTCACCCCGACATGGGCACGCGAACGCGTCCACCTGGTGGGAGGGTGTGAGCAAAGTTAAACTGATCAGGTGCAGGGGGCAAAGACCAAGTGTTTATTTATTTTTTTATTTTTATTTTTTTATCCTCACCCGAGGACATTTTCCCATTTTTTTTTGTTTAGGTAGAGTGGGAGGGAGAGAGAGGAACAGAAAGAGAGAGAGGGAAACATCGACGTGAAAGGGACACATCGAGTAGATGCCACCCGCACGACTGACCAGGGCCGGGGACAAACTGCAACCAAGGTACGTGCCCTTAGCAGGAATCAAACCGGGGTCTCTCAGGACCGCAGGCTGACGCTCTAACCGCTGAGTCAAACCGGCCAGGGCCCAAGTATTTATTAATTGCATATCCCAGGGATCTGAAAAAAGGAGATAAATCACACCCAGTGACTCTAGGGCTATTTATTTTCATGTTTTCACCTCTTAAGGTTAGCACTGACGAAGAAGGCTGGGGATAGAGAGGAAATGCAGTGTTGGAATGACGGGGATGGATGAGTGGGGGACTAGGGAAGGAAGTGATGGCTATATTCATGGATGAATGTGTAAATGGGGGCACCACCAAAGCACTGCCTAAAGGATGGCGGCTCTGGAAATTGCTCAAATGAATAATAATAATAGCAAACATTATTTAAGTATTTACTATTATCCAGATATAATGTTAAGCATTTTACATGGATTGTCTTAGTTATCATAAGCACTTTACAAGTTAAGTCTTAAAAATGCGTTTTAGGAAGGAGGAGCTGCAGGCACAGATAATTAAGCGGCTTGTTAATAAGTGGTAGGTGAGAGGTTGAAGCTCAGGGGGTCTAGCTCTAGACCTTGTCCTTTCAACAACTGTTGTTAGTGGGTAGGGTTTTAAGAGGGTCCCCTTTCTTAGGTGAGGTACTTATACTTTATAGGCTTCACCTTCCTCATCCCTGAAAGTGAAGTTAATAACAGTACCTACCCTCAGAGCATTGCTGTGAGAATTAAGTGAATCAGTAGTGTATTAGGTGCTTATATCAGTCTGCACATAGTAAGCAATTAAGTAAATTAGAGTTGTTATCATCATCATTATTAATCTATGGAGAAAATTAGAGAGAAAAAAACCCCTATTCCTTCATCTTCTCTGCTATAATCTGAAACTTCCAGGTCTGGGCATGGTTTTGTTCTTATTCTTGATACCAGGTAATAGAATCAGGCTGCTGAGGGGAAATGACAAGGAAACAGCCACCTGGCGTCACTGACTCCATCTCCCCAGCCGGTGAACTTCCTCCGGCACATTTCGGCCTCAGTCCTGAGGCTGGGTCTTGACTAATGAACTGCATACTTTCTCAGTTGTTCTGTCTGCTTGGCCACGATGGAAATGAATAGGTCCTAAAGAGCTGAGTGCTGTTTTGCATTTTGCTACAGCCCCAGTCCCTTCTGTGACCCTGGACCTTCAAGGCATTTGAATCTTGTCATCATGCTACATCTGGCTCCGATTCTGATGGGAATGTGCAGGAGATGGACTGTCAACAATTAACCACATCAAGCTGAGACTCGAAAATTGTCTTCTTCAGAGATCAGTCATGAGTGAATACCAAAGTTCCTTCTTCTGAACTTCCTCAGATGTGGTCAAATTCATAACCTTTAGCTCACTCTAAGTGATAGCTAGCCTGGTGAAGGCTTTTAATCCCCCAGCCAACCAACCAATCAACCAACCAACCACTCAACTCTGACCCTCACTTAACCATGGGTCCACCATGAATAATAGGTCATGCTCCCTGCCTCCCAAGAACTACCAATCTGGTGGAGACATTACAGAGTCATAGGACCTGAAGAACAAATGATTCACAGTGTCCATACTTAGATCACATGATACTTGAATCTCTTCACAACAGTCCAGGCACAACCTTGTCTAATTTCTGCTCTGTTAAAAATGAAAGACAAGGGGTTAATTTCCAAAATATATAGAGTACTCATACAACTCAACAAAAGGAAGACAAAGAACACAATTAATAAATGGGCAGAGGAGCTGAATGGACACTTCTCCAAACAGGACATATAAATGGCCAAGAGACATATGAAGAAATGCTCAACATCACTAATCATCAGAGAGATGCAAATTAAAACAACAATGAGGTATCACCTCACACCTGTCAGAATGGCCGCCATCAACCAATCATCAAAAAAGTGTTGGCGAGGATGTGGAGAAAAGAGGACTCTAGTGCACTGTTGGTGGGAATGCAGACTGGTGCAGCCGCTGTGGAAAACAATATGGTGTTACCTCAAAAAATTAAAAATTGAACTGCCATTTTACCCAGTGATCCTGCTTCTAGGAATATACCCTAAGAAACCTGAAACACCAATCAGAAAGAACATATGCACCCCCATGTTCATAGCAGCACTATTTACAATAGCTAAGATCTGGAAACAGCCCAAGTGTCCATCAGTAGACAAGTAGATAAAAAAGACGTGGTACTATACACAATGGAGTACTATGCAGCTGTAAAAAAGAAAGATCTCTTATCCTTTGAGACAACATGGAGGGACCTGGAAAGTATTATTCTAAGTGAAACAAGCCAAGCAGAAAAAGACAAATACCACATGATCTCACTTATATATGGAATATAATGAATATAACAGTCTGAGGAATAGGGTAGACCCAGAAACATGAAAGTAGGGTACAGACTGACAACCCTCAGAAGAGGGGATGGTGGGAGGTAGGAAGAGATAAACCACAGAACTTATATGCATGTATGCATAACCAATGGACATGGACGACAAAGCTGGGGATGGGGGGGATGGGGAGGAGGGTGTCAATGGGGTAAAAAAGGAGAAACATCTGTAACAAAAATAAAATTAAAAAAAAGAAAAATGAAAGACCAAAAAAACTTTAAAGAAAAGTGCTAGACAATTGTAGTAGAGATGTCACAATGCAGAACATAATTCATTAGCAAATAAATGATACGATCAATAAATTACTCTATGATTGCAAATATGGAAAGAATTTTAGGCCAGGCTGGTCAGGGCAGATTTCTCTAGGGAAGGCAGAATTTGAGTTGGGGCACTGCTCTGGCTTCTGTTCTAATCTTCTCTCTTATCTTGTCAGTTTTAATACTTTAGTGGCTCAAGAACCTACCATGGCTCCCTATTGCTCTCTGCATCAAGTGCCAGATAAGATATTGAGTGTTTGGGGGTTTTCAAACATTTTTAGCAGAAGAATTCTTTAATTAATAAAACCTTGAGCAGAACCCTGATACAGAAAGCAATGAAAAACAGTGGCCTGGGACAGGGTAGGAACTGGGTAGAGGGGGACAATGGGAAAAAGAGGGGACATCTGGAATACTCTCAACAATAAAGATAAAAACAATAAGTGTTTCTTCCAGTGGTTTAAATCTTATATGGTAGGTGGGAAATATTTTATTTCTAGCACCCCTGATGTCTCTTTGTAAATGCATGGAGCTCAGGAAAGCTTGGTTTAAAAACCCCTGGATTAGATGGCTAAAGACATTTCTACTCTTGAGCTCTGATAATGATGACCCTCTGCCTGGGTTCTAAAGCCTATCATAGCCTGCTCCATTCCTACTTAACCTCATTTTGAACCAATACACATTCATCTCTAGCGGGGCCAGTCTTCTTGAGTCTTCTGCACACTCCTTGCCTTTCCTGTGTTCTTGCTTTTCTCATGATGTACTATCTGTTTGGAATGTGTTCTTTCTCCTGTTGTTTATTCATGTTTGAGCCTGAATTTGTATAGTTCCATCTCTTGCCAATCATTTCTGATTGCTCCTTTCTCTGAGTTCCCTCTGGCACACATCATTCCCTTGCTCAGGGCAGACATTACTAATCTACCATAACACCCTTCCCTGTTAACCCTAGAGAGGCTTTAGAATCCTAGCAATTAGGGCTGGCACAGGAAGGAAAACCTTTTACCTGCCTCGCCATTCCTACCAAAAATATCCTAATGGAGTCCTATATTTTGTGAGCACTTAGCTTGCCATTGCCCACAGAGCATGGCTAGGAAAATGGTGTGAGCCAGTCTCCTCTCCCTCCTTCCTGGCTGAACGTGTCACTGCCTTGACGTCAAATATCACCCATGAACTGGCAACTCCCAGCTTTATATTTCCACCCCACAACTCTTCTTGAGCTCTTGACTTACATAGAGACTCAGAGGCTAAGAAAGCTTAGAGGTCAGCTCTCAACTCCACTAGATACATAAACATGTCTTTAAATGAAAAGCTCCTTGAGAGCAGACACAGTGTCTTGTATACAGCAGGCACTCAGTAATGTATCATATCAATTAAAAATTGACAGCAATATGTCTTTATAATGGATTAAGCAAGTTTATGAAATAGAAATTTATAATCTTTAGAACAATGCACTGAGAATAATAAGAATACCTTTACCACCAGATTAGAATAGTAAATATAATAACCAATTTCCTTTTTATCTTTATTGTTGTATTACAGATGTTCCTCCCTTTTTTCTCCATTGATCCCTTCCTTCCCACTCCCACGCCCTCCTGCCTTCCCCATACTACTGTCTGTGTCCATTGAATAACCAATGACTTACAAGTAATGTCTTACAAATTAAAACACATTTAAAATAGCTTTAAATGCATTCTTTATAAGTAATTTAGCATATGCTCTTATATCATGTTCACTTATGCTTAAGAATTAAAGCAAGTATATCAGACTGAAGGAAATGTGGGAAATCTCTCATTCATGCAGTATGCAGAGATAATATTCAAGTGGAAGGAACAAAAATCCCACTCTTTTTTTTACATGATAGATGAGGAAACCCATGAAGTTTTCCACAGATCAGATATATATTTTCAGTTCATCAGAAGCACTTGATATCTACAGTTAATTAATAATTAGATGACATGTCAATAAAACAAAAATAAGCCTTACAAGTTCCTATAAACAAAAGCTTCCAATGGACTAAGGACAATCAATAATTAATGCATTCATTCAAGGGATTATAGCTGCTCCTTAAGGAATGCAAGTTCAAACCTGTCAACACCAGAGGTAATTGTTTTATATTAATTTATATGTAATTCCATTTAAATTCTTTATCTGAGCATAAGATGAAAGCAGCCTTTTCACAAGCAAAAAAAAAAAAAAAAAAAAAAATGTAGAAACACTTACAAAATAAGGAGTCACTGCGGGGAAAAAGGAGAAATACCTGTAACAAAAATAAGTTTTTAAAGAAAAGGATTCATTTTTTAAAGTAGGTGATCAGATTCCACAGGCTACTCTTGCAAACAGGACTTTGATGGACATAATCCCTTTGTTTGGTGGCTTTTTGCATGCACTTAACTGGACCAATTCCTCTGTGTTTTTCTAAGAGCTCACCAAAACACAGAGTATGTGTACAGATAGTAAAATAAAGGCTAGAAGATAAAAAGCTAATTTGCACCATCCTCCTTTCTGACAATGTACTAGAATATCTGCATTCATGATTGTTGTAGGGTCATGGAGTCTTGGTCTACTCATCACTGATCTACTCATATACCTCCAAATATGCTATGCCAAGAGGGCATACTGAGACCCAGGGTAAGCCACTCTGCTGCACAGAGAAACATGACATGGAAAGAAGCATGGATGAGGTGCTCTGGGAGTACAAGAGGATCCAGGGCATTCCACTGGTCTACAGGATTCTTGTAATCAGTCTTCAGCTCGTCAAATGCTGTAATGTGTCAGATGGCGAAGAAGATGAGCAGTGAGCAGCACCAGCACATAGCAGAAGACCATGAATGTGAACACCCTGACCAGCAGAGAAAGGCAGCATAGGGCCCTCTGGGTGAAGCCACCCCTCCAGCCACAGCCAAGACCACCGCCACCGTGGTGCCCCTTGTATCATTTTTATAGGATACATTTCCCTGCTTATGTGAATAGCTGTTATTCTTCTCTTGCTCTTCTTGCATTTCCAGAGCACAGCCTCCTATAACACTGGCTGCCCCATTCCTTGTGCCTCCCAGGCCGGATGGGGCGTGGTAATCCACTAACCCTGATGGCTCCCCAGTGAACCATGCCTCTTGGTATTTACACCCTTGTGCTGTCTTCTTCCTTGGGATCTGGTATGGACCTGTGATTTGCACCAGCCAGTAGAATGGGGTGGAAGTTATACTGTGCCAGTGGCAGGTCTCAGCCTTAAGGGGGCCTGGAAACTATCATTTTTGTGCTCTTGGGAGCCCCGGACTGCCAAGGATCAAGTTCAGCTGCCTTGTTGAGAGAAGAGACCATATGGAGAGATTGTGAAGAGGGAGAGACCCTGAGACTCTAAGGAGAGAGGGAGGAGCCGGCCTTTCCAGTGTCCAGAGAGGAGCCCAGCTAGCGCCAGCTCACCTGCCAGCCAAAAGCAGCCCTAGAAGCTCGTACTGGTGACCAGCAGAACTGCCAGCTACGTGACGTCACTAGCCGGTCTGCCAGGCAGTGATAGATAACTGAAATGGGGTGCACTTTGACGTCACAAGCCTGGGGCCAGTGACCAGTCTTGGCATCTCACCTCCTGGTTTCCAGCTTTAAGCTTTGGTGCTCTGCTTTGTATGAAGTCCTGACAAGTACCAATACCTTTGTTCCCTGTCAGCCTGGTCAGCGCACAGTAGAAAAATGAAGAGACTCAAAAAGAAGACACTTTCTTAGAGCCAAAAAGCAGATGACAAAAAAAAAAAGAAAGTTAGTTTTTGTTTTTTTAACTATCACTCCCCTTCTTCTTTATCACTTTTATCTCAGCAGCTTAGCAATCTCTCTCTTTAGGGTTTGGGGAGCTAGAGAGAAGAGGGTGTTCCCCTTTCTTGGTCTTCCTAAAGGCTGACGCTGCTGCTGACGTCAACTTTCTGTCCAACCCAGGCCAAGTATCAGGCGGAGCCTGGGCTCCAGGCGCAAACTTGAAACAGACCATTCCCACCCATTCTACTGTAAGTAACAGAAATGAGCAATCTGAGTGGGAAACATGGGGGCAACTTCTCCCTCGGGTGCAACACTCCGGGTCCCACTGTGTGGCAGGGGACAAGCAGGAAGAATGAAACCACTAGTCTTTGCCACGGAAACACTGAGCCTCGTCTCAGCTGTGAGCAGGACACTCACAGGTCTACTGCCGCGGTTCACAGCTTTACAAGGAGATGCCCTCTGCCCTGGTGGGTCCTCCCCAGGGGCCAAACTCCAGAACAGTAACTGAGTCATACTGATGCCTTTTGAGGCTCAGAATATGACACATCCCGGTGAGTGGGTAGGGGCAAGAAGATGGAGCTTTTTATTAGTAGGATGTTTGGAAAGAGACAAGGATGTTGAAGGCAGGAGTCAACATTTCCCAAGGTCCTTTCTTAAAATACATCGTGTTTGGCTTCGGAGGCTGCTGACTCACCCCCAGGCCGGGCATTCCACATTGGGGCTCTTCTATTCCCCAGGGTGCCTGGGAGAGCAGCTTTCCCCCCACCTACAGTATCCACAAACATCTGTGTTAGCTTATTAGAGACTCAAAACAACCAGCTGTCAACCCATCATCTTTTCCAGTCGAGGACACATTCCTCTGGGCTGACGCACGGCTCTCCCCAAGGGTTCGCCCCTGTGTGTCTGTGAGACTATAAACTGAGTGTAATGATCATTTGAAGAGCCTCTTACATCCTAATTTACGTAACCTTCGCACATGAATAGCAAGGCTTCCCTGTGGGGAATCACCAACGACTACTGACTCAGGTAAGCAGTGAGCCCTGGAAACAGGAAGCCAAAAGCAGGCTCTCAAAGCCCATTTCATTCCCTTCTCTTGTCATCCCCAGGTAACTCGGCACTGAGAAAGCAGCCCGGCCTTGGAGTCAGCACACTCCTTGCAGTCCTGCCAGATAGTGTGTGACCTGAGTCAGGCTCCTGGGCCCCTCTGGGCCTCCGTTTTCCAGACTGTAAAATGGGAATAATAATACCTACCTCGCCAGCCAGGGATCTTAAGTGGTCCTAACAGAATGCTGGGGTGGGAAGGCATCTTAAAGAGTATCTAAAGCTTACATTTCCTCTTATAAGAGCACCAACAATAAGCCATGCAACCTTTATTCTTGAATTCTTTCTGTGACAGGAAACTCATTCTCCCAGAAGGTCCTATGTACTGTGGGATAGCGCTGATTTATGTTGAGCTGAAAACTGCCTCCTTTGGCATTTTACCACTTGGTTTTTTCTCCATTTGAGTATAGAAACAAATCCAGTCGTCCTCTGGAAGAACAACTTTCAGATATCTGGAGGGAGTATTATGCCCTCAGTATAGACAGAAAGTCCCAAAGTCTTCTCCCCACCAGGCTAAGTCTGTAACTTCCTTCACCACCATGATTATTGTTCTCCAAAGGCACCTTAGGGAATGTATGACCCTTGAAGTATCTTGTCCAGAACCCAATGTGATATTCAGGATGGTCTGAAAAGGGGAGAATTAAGTGGGATGTTCACCTCCCTTGTTCTAGGTGATATGCCTCTATTGATGTGACTGACCCTAGAATTCACTGTTTTGGTGGTCACATCTCCATAGCAGCACTTCCTCCAAATCTCAGCTTCAAACACCTAATGTCCTGATTACCACATCCTTTCTTTCCAGTTCATTCTATCTAGTACTCAAGTCAATATTTCTTAGTCCTCACCAGGACTTACTATCCATTGATCTCTCTCCCTGACCTCTCTCCTCCATCCTGACCTCATGTCCCTTCTTACCCAGCCTAGACCTCATGACACATCACTATATCACACCCTTGAATACACTCCCAGTTTCTTTCTCTCTCTTGCCTGGCCAAATCCCAGTGCTGATTAAATCCTACTCTCCGTCTCTTTCTACACTGCATCCAGACAGTTGAGACTGGCTGGAGAAAAACACACAGATAGGTTAACTGGCTAAGTTAACTTCATGAAGAGTAACTTCAGGGGGGCCCATGGAGCTGGCCCCCCTAACTGGACATCCTCTAGCTCCCCAGTTGGACATTCCAGGTCACATCTCCCTCATCCTTAAACCTCCACCACCTCTGTCCCTATCTTCACTCTCAGCAGATGACCTTGCCTTCACCCAAGAGGGATCCCACAGGCTCCCCACCACATCTACCACCTGCCTGCATCTGTGTCCAGTGCCTGGCCTTCCCTCTGTCCCTGCAATGGGCTTCTGTTCTCCCAGCTAAGACCGAGCACTGAAACCCTGCCCTCTTGCTTTCTAAGGAACTTCTGCGCCCACACCCCACACTGCATTAATAATTTCCTCTTTTCTATGGGATCATTCCCATTCCATCCAACTACAGTATCATTTTCTCTCATCTTAGAAAACAAAACCAAAACCCACAAAACAACAAAATGCTTTTATCTTATCCCCAGATAAGGAGAACTAAAATTTCAGCAATCTTCACAGACCTAGAAGTGTGTGTGGGGGGTCGCCCCCCCCCCCCAAAGCCAACCCCAGTGAGAGTTCCTGGGCTGCAGAGGCTGGAGCAGCCCTTTCTCCAGCCACTGCTTGGTTTGAGCGGCTGAACCCAGGTCCGGGGGTACTTTGCCAAGGACGTCCAGCCGGCTCTGCCAGGCCTGGGCACTCCTGAGGCAGCAAGGAAGACTGCAGGTTCCCCAGTGAGCAGGGGGCCTGCTGAAACTCTGTCTTGACTGACTTCCCTGTCAGGCTAAATGTGGGTGTCGGGGGGACTGTTTCCAGAACTCCAACCAGCAGCACGCCAGCAACAGCGGGCTGAGCAGGTGGCCATGATGGCAGACAGATGGGGCAGGAAAGAGTGGGTGGGAGCACCGATATTGTGCACCTCAATGCAGAGATGACACCTCATAAATCTCACAGGCTCAGCCCACGGGGGCTTATGAATGCTGCCCAGTTTCACGCAGAGGCAGACAGTGACAACTAACGTGGCAAACTGCCTTTCAAAGCCGTTTTGCTAGAAGGGCACACTTCCTTCCTCCACCACTCACAACACCCCTGTATGCCGAGAACCCAGAGCAGCTCAGGCTAAGGGGGTTTTCTCCTGAAACATCAGATACTTAACTATTTACAGAGCTCAGACCTTCACCCATCAGCCCTCTCCCCTCTCCTCTCTGCTCCCAAACATTCTCCCAGACAATAAGCCCATTTGGCTTTGAGACCTCCGAGTACATGGGGTCAAGTCGGAATTTTCAGGCCACCTGGCAAAGCACGCATCTATTGCCTCTTGTCTGTGCATCTCCCAAAACCAGTGTTGACGTTAGTCATATGATCTCTAAGAGCCCTCTTTCAAAAGGGACAGACTGAGCCACTTACTTGTCCGCCACAGCCTGCATGAACTCGTCCAGCAGCTCATCATATTCCTTCCCACGCACACGTGGGTGCTTCAGGCCGATGTACAGTGGGTCTTTGAGCAGCTCCTGGAACAGACAGACCCATTTCCTCAAGTGTCCTGCTTTAGTGGGAAGGATCGGGGAGTGAGAAGGGAGAAGGGAGGAGGGAGGAGGAAGCCAGAGGTCCCCGACTCCCCAGGTATCATCTCTGGAAGGATCTGAAGGCTAAGCTACGGATGGAGGGTGGACTCCCAGCTGGTCCCCACTGTAGAAACCAAGGATGCTTTGAACCAGCGAGTGTCTCCCCGACAGCCTTCCACCCTCTGGCTTGGCTCTGGACTTATTTCCGAGCTCCTCAGCAGCCGTGCTGTTGACGTTCTGCCTTGGGTAACTCGTTGGTATGAGGGCTCACCTGCACAGTGCAGCCTATTTAGCAGTGGTCTCTGGTCTCTAGCCACGATAAGTCAGTAGCACTCCCGTTGTGACAATAAAAAATGTCTGTAGACATTGCCAAATGTCTTCTTTGGGGGTAAAATTGCTGCTGGTTGGGAACCGCCACAAACAGCATCTGGATTGAAGTATTGGGTCTTATCCAAAGCCACCAATCTGGACTCAAATTAGAAAACCGTCTTCTCTCCCTTCCTACTCCCTCTCTCTCTTCCTCCCTCCTTTTCTTCCTTCCACACATCTTACTGAAAACCTACCCTGTGCCTGGGCGTGCGCAAGGCTTCGTGATTCAAGAATAGGATGATACAACTAGAAATTTTAGTTCAAGAAAGATGCCCACATTAATGCTCGCCCATGTTTAGTGACCTCCACCCCTCTTGTAACTCTTGGTCAGAGCGTTCACACCCTGTTCGGGCATCTTCTGTGTCTGCATTGGTGCAATGACATGCCCACTGGCGGACTTCCCACTGCTTCTATTTTATTTATTGAAAAAAAAATTTTTTTTATATTGGCTTCAGAGAGAGAAAGGGAGAGGGAGAGAGAGAGAGAGAGAAACACCGATGAGAGAGAACATCAACTGGCTGTCTCCTGCATGCCCCCCACTAGGGATGGGGCCCACAACCTGGGCAAGTGCCCTGACTGGGAATCGAACTGGCGACCTCTTGGTGCCTGGGTCCACGCTCAACCACTGAGCCACACCGGCCGGGCCCCACTGCTTCTATACCCCTCACACCCCTCCACGGAATCGGTGGGCTCACGGGTGCATGTTTACGGATCACCTATCACTGACACGGCCTGGCAGGGATGTGTAGATGCCTGAGAAATGGCTGTTGCCTTCAAGCTGCTCGTCTACTGCAGGTGGCTGATGCGCAAACTGACAAACTCTACTGCAGGGCCGAGTCACCCTGCTTCGGAACAGTGTGGCACCGGGCAGCACCGGGAAGGGGCGAAGGGCTTCCCACGGGGAATGGAGGGCTGTATCATGGAGAAATGGTTAGGCATTAAAAGCTAGATTTTGACAGGTGGGCTGGGCCCTCCAGGCTGTCAGCACAGAGAAAGGCTGGGCTGGAGTAGAAGGAGGAAAAAGTACCTTGTGTGTTTAGGAAACAGGAAGTGATCCCGTGTGTTAGTCTCCAGGAATTATTTATTTCTGTGTCTGTCTCGCAAAAACACCAGCTCCTTGAGGACAAGGTTTAGTGCCCTCTTCCTTTCCCTTTGAACGGCTGCTGCAGGATTCAGAGATAAGGGTGCCCTGGGCTGTGCCCTCCGGGGGCTGAGAGTCAAGTCTCACCTCCACCACTGACCAGCTGTGTGACCTCAGGCAAACCACATGACCTCTCGGAGCCTTCTTCTCATCTGTCCAGTGGGGATAAAATACCAGCTGCACAGGGTGACTGTGATGAGTAAATGGAATCAGATGCGTGTGAGCTTGTGAACTATAACATACTCTGAAAGGTAACAGCAGTCGCCTCCACTTTCCTACGTGCCACACACTAGGACATGTTCTAAGTACTCAAATCTCCCCTGTGAGCGGGAATAGAATTGCCGCTCAGAACTCCCCTCGGAGAACTGACCGGGGAGGGTCGTTGGTGGACAGGTTTCAGCTGCCCCATTCTCTCCGGCTGCTCCCAGCTCCACCGCCCAGCGGAGGCTCCTCTCAGGCAGTCTTTGCTCGGGGACGTCCCTTGGCCTGAGACTTTCCCAGGGCTGGGTTGCAGACGGAGATCTTCTTACTGTGTCCCTCCTTCCTTCTCTCCTTTCATGGATGTCACACCTGCATCATCATCTGAAGGCCCCACCCACCCACCAGCTACTCCTGCTCCTTCCCTTTCTTCTTCACAAGTGTTTCTTCCCACTCCCCTCTCATATCTGTTTCCTGGAGGACCTAAGCGGACACAGAGGTAGGTCTGATTATTTCCCCCAGTTTACAGAAATGGGGCGACAAGACACAGAGAGGCTAAACGACCCACCAGACCTTGGGCTAGTAAGTGGAGGAGCCAGGATTCAAACTCAGGCTGCCTGGCTCCGGAGTCCATGAGCTTAACCACCAAGCTGCTTCGTGGCTCTTCAGCACATCATCCAGAACTGACTTATTTTTTGTTAAAGACTCTGCTCTAGGTCCATACTGTCTTGATGGTGCTGTAGGAGGTGGTTGAACAAAGGTGCAGGGGACAGAAAGAACAGGAACATCTGCCTTCCTAGCCCCTCACCCAACTCCTAGGGCCACATAATCTGAGGTGGGTTTAATGCTTTCTCAAGGCACCCGGGTCTACCTGGGGAACAGGGTGGGTCCTTCCAGTCTTTTCTTAATCTCTCACCCCCTGGGCGACACATCCTTGAGATTGTTTAGGATTCTGCCCTGGCCGGTGTGCGTGTGTGTGTGTGTGTCTGGCACTAAGGACGAAAGTGGGCCATAGATGGGGCCTACCATTCCACGTGTCACTTTCAAAGTAACCACTAAAAGCCACTTAAAGGCAGCAGCAAACATTCAGCTAAGAGGAAACAATAAAGTAAATGATGACCTAACAATTCAATGGACAGCTAGACAGTCATTAAAATTGGTGGTTTTAAAGACTGGGCAGCCTCCTGGACAACTATGGGTGAGATTATTTAAAGTGCAGAAAGCAGGATGCAAAATTGATATCCTAAACTCAATTGCCTGAAACACACGCAGACAGCCTGGAAGGGCACACAAAAATAATGATAAAAATAGTAAAACTCTTGGCATTTTCAGAAAATAGTCACTTTTTTTTTCATTCTTATAGAGAAGAAAGGGTCCATGTTAAGTTACAATTTTTAATGCTGCCGAGTCACAGATCTGACTGGTGGTGGGTCAGGCAGCAAAGAGTGAATTTCTCAGTGCTGCGCATGTGGTTTCTGGGGTGACCCGAATTCTCTAGTGATACTGAAAAATTTTAGGATTTTCGAAAAATTTCTCAGCATATATGCACATAAGACGAAAGGTCCATCATAGTGAGGAACCTCTGAGTTATCAGAGTGACTATACAAAACTTTAAGAGGTCTTTGTATTTACTTTTATAATAAGATGTTTTATGCCTGAAATGCTTCAAACGTAAGCACACAAAAATATTGGAAAGTTTCTATATGGCGATTATGCAAACATAGCTGCTTACATTTGTGTGGAACTTCCAAGTCATTCACTGCTGAATCAAAGGTCATTGGATCCTTTTGTCTTACAGAGTCTCAGACCCATTTTACAGATGAGGAAGGTGGAGCTCAGGGTTTAGAGAACTGCCCAAGCCGACACAGCCAGAGTCGCTGGAAGTGAGACTTGCTTTGCCCGGGTCTCATGACAGTGCCCTTTCCGTCCCATCACTTGATGATGAGGTGACTTGGGAGCCTGGGTGGCTCCTCACCTTCTGCCTGGGCCTCCAGAAAGAGGTCGGCAGTGGCTGGGAAGGGCCAGGCTGGGCAGCTGTGACAGCTGGAATGGAGAAAGTCCATGCCCGCATCTCCACCAGCTTTTTGGCAGGGAAGGTGGTGCTCCACGGCTGTTTTGCATGATGTGGAACAAGAAGTCCACATTCTACCGTGTTCCACTGGGCAGTTTGTCTCTAAGAATGACTGCCGGCAGGGGTCAAACTATTAACTGGCCTGGACCCTCCTGGCAGCCCTCCTGTGTCCTCAGTAATTGCTAAGAAGAGACGTTCCTAGCAGGTAGCATTGCCAGATGAAATAGAGGATGGCCAGTTAGATTTAAATTTCAGATGAGCAATAATTCTTTTACTGTAAATATGCCCCAAGTATTGCATGGAATGTACTTATGCTAAAAAATGATTCGCTATTTATCTAACATTTACATTTAACGACTGTTCTATATTTCTCTTTGCTAAATCTGGTAACCCTAGCAAGAGAGGCAGAGGGGATCTTAAAGTTGGCAGGCGATGCACTGTGGAGGAGCGGGCACTGCCAGGCCTGGTGGCCCTGGTCAGGGTGTCCCCCGTGGGCGCCTCAGTCTGGCCTGGCTTTAGAACCCAAAGGGGCTCTAGGCTTTGAAATAGGTGGACCTGGGTGTGAATTTAGGCTCTGTCACTTAACCAGCTCTGTGAGGGCAAGAATTTAAGTTCTCCCTGCTTCATTTTTCTTCTGTCGAACGGGGCAATAATGATCCCTATTGCATAATGCAAGCTCTTTGAGGTAAAGGTCTTCTATTCATCTGCATCTCCCCAGTGGTTTTCTGCACAGCAGGCCCTTAAACAGTGTTTACTGATGTGAGTGGCGTGAATTCTAGAACCGGGCTATGGAGATGCTGAATTAAGAACTATGGAGATCTTAGAAATCACTTGGTTCAGCTTCCTTTAGATGACTTTTTAAGGCCTGAAAAGGTTAAATGAGCCTCCTAAGTTCACAAAGCAAATTCGGTGGGATCAGCAGGGTAGAAAAAATAGCTTCTAGATCAGAGGTCACCCCGGGTGGTACCAGCTCAGTCACCTCCCAGCCTGGTTGCTTCCCCTCTGTTAGCTAGTTACCAAGGTCTGGAACTAAGTAAGTGTATAACTAACTTTAGGTTAGCCCTTTACCCAAGCAGGTGAGCCAGCACTTTTTCCTCTGCCGTGGGAGTTGCATATGTCCTCTGTAGCTGTCTTCCCTGTTCTGACTTTAAGATTTTTCTTGGAGGTGAAATGTCAAGGAAAACAAAGTGGTTTCCTTCTTTTCACTGAGCACTGGATTGAAGCTGGAAGAAAGATGAACCTCCTGGTTCGGAAAAATCTTTTATTTTAAATTTTTTTGGGTACGTGCCCCTAGCGGAAACCGAACCCGGGACTCTCTGGTCTGCAGGCCGACACTCTAACCGCTGAGCCAAACCGGCCAGGGCTTTTGGGAAAATCTTTATCTTGCATAGCAATAGGCACACGATGTTACTCAGAGAGCATCTGGGGGTCTGGGAAGGTCGTGGCGTTGGGTCACACTGTGGACACAGTTCACTGTCCCTCTCAGGGTGCCAGTTATGCCTACCACACATTTCTTTGGAAGCTCAGTCAAGCCCGAGGGTGAGCTATCCAGATCCTAGGCGGGGCACTCTTGTTGACCACATGTGCATAGAGTGAGCACCTCTGTGCATACCACCTGGTGAAGGCTGATGATTTATTAGCTGCGAAAGGATGATCTTGAGAGGCAGGGAGACCCTTTGACATCCAGCTGGGCTGGCGATTCCACTTTCTCTGCTATGCAGTAACACCCAAGGCACAGTTTACCAGGCTCTGTTGATAATCTGTTCCCATGTTTGTCTCCCCCAGGCTGACATGATTCTCCTCCATCCCCCCATCAGTCAGTTCCACAGAGATTCACAGAGCATCTCGTTGGGAGGTGAACCCATCAAGGTCAAGACTCCCGCCAGGAGAATCCCTCTAGTGCTCAGGGGCCATTTTAAAGCCACTAACCCCTCCCCCACTTTCCCCACCCCGCAGAACCCTTAGCATAGAGTGGGTCGAACACTGGGCTTGGGCTCAAACCTGGGGGAAGCCATTTCTGCTCCAGGACCTTTTCCCATGGCATCAAAGGTGCTGAACTAGAAGTATGTCAAGTCTCCTCTAACACGGACAGTCTGTGGCTCTGCTGTGTGTGGGTGAAGCAAAATGCACTCCGCAGTCTGCATCCAGCCCTGCCAGAGCCGAGCGCAGGGGCGCTGCCTGGTGGGGGGGGGGGCCCTCCCGGGGGGCCCCTCCCCCTGCCCATTTGAACCAAAGTCACGGAGTGTCCCTTCTTCATGGGCTCACGGCCTCATGTATTTGTTTTTCCAAACCTCGTTGGTGTGTCAGGTAAAAGTGACTCAGAGGTTCAGGGCTGCAGACCCAGATGTTTTCCTTCAACAGGAAGCCTGGGGGTGTTTTCTCTGACTTGAAAGCTCCTGTTGCCTCAGGAGGTGTTACAGAGATGCACACACAGATGGTCGAGTTGTTCTGAACAGCACCCTTGCTGCACTGGCACATGGCTCCTGCTCACTCTGTGGGGCACGCACCCCAAGACTTCCAAGGGAAAACTCTTGCAAATTGATTCATTTTCCAAAGAATGATGGTGTGTCAGATCACAGAGTAAATCTACTCAAAAAGACATAAATCACCATCTTCCCAGTGTTGGTCAGTTTGTGACTTAGGATTTTTGTGTCCTGAGTTTCTTTTAAAATTTATTTTATTATTCTTATTTATTTTATTTTATTTTTTAAAATTTATCTTTGTTGTTGAATGTATTACAGATATTCCTCATTTTTCTGCTATTGACCCCCTCCTCCCCATTCCTGTCCCCCTCCTGACTTTCCCCACACTGTTGTCTGTGTCCATTGGTTATGCATATATACATATAAGTTCTTTGGTTTATCTCTTCCCATCTCCCCAACCCGCCTTCTTTTTGAGGTTTGTTAGTCTAACAACCTATTTGTACTTCTTAATCTCTTTACCTTTTTCACCCATTCCCCCAAACCCCCTCCCATCTGGCAACCAACAAAATGTTCTCGTTATCTATGATAATGCTTCTGTTCTGTCTGTTCATTTTGTTTGTAGATTCAATTGTTGTTAGATATGTGTTCATTGCCATTTTGTTTGTTCATAGTTTTTATCATTTTCTTCAAGAAGACCCTTCAACATTTCATATAATAATGGTTTGGTGGTGATGAACTCCTTTAGCTTTTTCTTGTCTGGAAAACTCTTTATATGGCCATTGGTTCTAAATGACAGCTTTGCAAGATAGAGTAATCTTGGTTGTAGGTTCTTGCTTTTTATCACTCTGAATATTTCTTGCCACTTCCTTCTGGCCTTCAAAGTTTCTTTTGAAAAATCAGCTGACAGTCTTATGGGAACTCCCCTGTAGGTAACTAACTGCTTTTCTCTTGCTGGTTTTAAGATTGTCTCCTTGTCTTGAACCTTTTGCATTTTGATGATGATGTGTCTTGGTGTGGGCCTCCTGGTGTTTATCTTGTTTGGGACTCTCTGTGCTTCCTAGACTTGTATGTCTGTTTCCTTCACCAAGTTAGGGAATTTTTCTGTCATTATTGTTTCGAATAGGTTTTCAATTTCTTGTTCTTTCTCTTCTCCTTCTGGCACCCCCCAGATGCGAATGTGGACACGCATAAGTTGACACTATCCTCATTTTTTTGAATTCTTTTTTCTTTTTGCTGTTCTGATTGGGTGTTTTTTTGCTTCCTTATATTCCAAATCGATGGTTTGCTTCTTGGCTTTACCTACTATACTATTGAATCTGTGTAAATTATTCTTTATTTCAGTTAGTGCCTCCTTCATTTCTGACTGTGCATCCTTCATTTCTGACTGGTCCTTTTTTATGCTCTTGAGGCCCTCACTAAGTTTGCTGAGGTTCTCTCTAAGTTCGTTGAGCATCCTTATAAGCAGTATTTTGAACTCAGCATCTGTTAGGTTGCTTATCTCCATTTTGCTTAGTTTTATTTCCTGGAGTTTTTTTCTGTTCTTTCAGTTGAAATCTGTTTTGTTGTCTCCTCATTATGGCTGCCTCCCTGTGTTTGTTTCTATGTATTACTTAATGAGAGGTATGGGGCTAGCTGAGACCAGATGCTGCTTGTTTGAAAGAATTTAGGAAAACCTGAAGCAGGATCCAAGACAGGCCAATCCTATGGTAAAGCAACTGGCAACAGCTTGGGTGGGCCTGAAAGTTGGGTGGGCCTGAAAGTTGGGTGGGGCAGGGCGGGGCTACCAGTGTGAGCCAGGTTGCTGGAGTCCCAGATATGGCAACTGTCTGCCGCCCCAGGGAAGGGCTCACCAAAGGAACAAAGGCCTCTGACAGCATGTCTGTCCAGGAGAAAGCCCCCTCTCCAGCCCTCGCTCCAGTGCCAAACAGCTCAGTTCTTCCCTGTATGTCTCTGGCACCCCTCGAGCTGCCTCCCCTCCAAGCTTAGAGGGAGAGAGTCCGATAAGTCTGTGCGCGGGCCCTTTAAGGAGCTGCCTGGGGCTCCAGCCGCCTCAGCCTCCCTGAGCCTCAGTCCCTGCTGGTTTTCCAGCCAGAAGTTATGGGGACTCTCTTCCTGGCACTGAAACCCTGAGCGGGGCACCTGGTGTGGGACGGGGACCCCTCAGTCCTCAGGAAGGACCTTCCCAGCCGAGGTATCCTCCTGATTTTTATCCGCCACACGTGGGTGTGGGACCAGCCCCTCCTCCTCCGCCCCTCCTACCAGTCCGGATGTGGCTGCTTCTTTAATTCCGTAGTTGTAGGACTTCCATTCAGCTTGATTTCAGGGGTTTTGAATGATGGTTGTTCTGTAGTTTAGTTGTAACTTTGATGTGGTTGTGGGAGGACGCGGTACTGTGTTTACCTACCCGCCATCTTGACTGAAAGTCCTATTATTATTTTTGTGTTAATCCTCACCTGAGGATATTTTTTCTATTGAATTTTAGAGCAAGTGGAAGGGCGGGGAGGAAGGGGAAAGAGAGAAAGAGAGAAACATTGATGTGAGAGAGACACATAGATTTGTTGCCTCCTGCATGACCCTGATCAGGGCCAGGGATTGAACGTGCAACCTAGTATGTGCCCTTGACTGGGAATTGAACCCGAGACACTTTGGTGCATTGGCCAATGCTCTAACTACTGAGAACACTGGCCAGAACATGTCCTGAGTTTCCTCAGGAGGGTCTGATGGGAGTTCACCTTTCTTTGGGGTGGTGGTGGGGGGTAGGGGGCTGTGGAAATAGCATCAGTACATCCTAACTTGATCCCAAAGGATCCAAGGAGCCTGACTATGCGAAACACCGACTTTCCCAGTCTGCCCTACCCAGTCTGTAACACAGATACCTGGCCTCTTGAAGCAGTGTGCCATGGTGGAGCCCGAGACCTGGGTTCAAACCCCAGCTCTGACACTAGGAGCTGTGCGACCTGACGTGAGTAGCTAACATGTATCAGTCTCAGTTCTCTCGTCCATAAAATGGGGAGAACAAGATCTCCTACAGCTGTCCTGAAAATTCAATGACATTAAAATACGTAACCCCAGAAGTATGCCTGGCACACGGCAGGCGTCGGGACTGGTCTTAGGGGACGGGTGAGAACTGCTTCTCCCACCCTTGCAGTGTCGCACGGGTGGCAGGCTGTGCTCCCCTCTCAGCGGGGTGCTCTGGTCCTTCCGGACAGGGTGGGGCAGGCCCAGGGGAAGCTCTCTCCCTCCCACAGCAGCAGGGAGAGGTGACTCAGAGGCCTGAAGCCGCAGGGGAGAAGCAGACACTTGGAGTAGCTGTAGCACATTAGCCATTGCGAGGATCAATGAGGTGCCGGTGTTGAGGCACTGACAGCGGGTGTCCACCCCGCCTGCTTTCTGCGCTCCCTCTCACCCAGCGGGCTGCCTGACACCGCCGGAACGCTCAGTACATGACTTTTAAATAGATAAATAGATTTCATGCCAATAAATAAATTTAACTTGTTCCACAAGTGAAGAGAAAGTGTTCACAAAATAATCTTCATTGAAAAAATTAGAACAAAATTATGGACACATTATGATTACAACCAGACAAATCTTGGATGGGAACACACATGTAGCATTGAGGGAGAAATGACATTTTCTTTTTCTTTACTTTTTAAAATACGTGTTTATTGATTTGAGAGAGAGAGAGGAAGGGAGAGGGAGAGAAAGAAACATCATGGGTTGCTGTTTGCTCGAACCCTGACCAGGGATTGAACCTGCAACCTGGGTATGTGCCCTGACCGGGTATTGAACCCGTAACCTTACAGTGTATGGGACGACGCTCCAACCAACTGAACCACACCGGCCAGAGCTTCCCCCACTTTTTAAAAACAAGGTTTAAAATAATGTTTTAAAGTTACTTCAGTAATAAGAATTCTAAAAATCAAGAAATGACCTTTATTATAAAGCGATGAAAACCCAGGCAGGTGGCGTGGTGTGGCGCGGACTAGGATCCCAGCCCTGCCCTTCCAGCGGAGCTTCCCTGGGTCTCAGTTTCCTCAGCTGAAAACAAGGGGCGACAGCGAATGCTCTACTTACACTCAGTGGCTCTCGCGACCCTTTAATATAGTTCCTCATGTTGTGGTGACCCCCAAGCATAAAATTATTTTTGTTGCTACTTCATAACTGTATTTTTGCTATTGTTATGTCTTAGGCGACCCCTGTAAAAGGGTCGTTCGACCCCCAAAGGGGTTGCGACCCATGGGTTGAGAACCGCTGACTTACAGGGTTACTCTAGGGCTTAAGCAGAGTGGTCTGTGCAAAGGCCACGGCCCCGAGTGCTCACGGTTTCCTGCCATCTTTTCTGGTGAGTTTGTTACATGTTGGGGTCAGCTCTAAACGTTAGCACATCGCTGCTGGGTGCTGGGCCTTCTACAGCGCAGCATCTTAGTGCACCTGCTAGAGGCCACCAGTACGCTTTCAGGGGACGCAGTGTCAGACTCGAACTCAAGCTGTCTCGATTTTTGCAGAGAGCTAGCTGTTAGGAGACAGAGTGAAGGTCTCGATTAAACCCAGCTGGAGCACAGCAGGAGGTGTCAGATGGGAATAATAACAAACACAAAGCCTGCTACATGCATGCCCAGTTTCACACATGTTCCTTGTGGCCGAGGGACAATTTCAGTAAAACCCATGCATCTGGCTCTGGGGAGGGACCCACAGTGCAGAGCCAACCTCGAAGGCTGTTGTTGGGCCACCATCCAGCCTCCTGCCTCCTAGGCTGGAGGGGCGGCACATGGACAAGAGCTTTAGGGGTGGAAGAACACACAGAAACCTTCTGGTCCTGCCCCTCATTGTACAACAAGGGGATCAAGTCTAGATTGGAGCCAGACTCACACAGCTGCCAGGGGTACTGAGCCCAGCATCCCTGCCTCCCAGTCCAGTACTTCTCCCTCTCCCCTGGTTCTACCTCCTGCCCCCACACTCTCCAGCTCAGAAGCAAGGTCTGCCCCGCTGTCCCTCGGTGACTGTACCTGTGGATGAAGCCTGAATAAGCATCATTCCTCACTAGGAGCTTGTGCTCCTTCGGTTCAGAAGCAGACACGTGCGGTGTCCAGGGAGGAGGAGGCCATGCAAAGTCATGGCAAGCTTTCTTGAGAGAGGTCACCATAGAATGCCTATAAGTATAACCTATTTGCCAATATGAATCAAGAATCTAAAAAAATGACCATTTCCTTTGCCTCAATGTTTCCATCTCCAGGAATTTATCCTTAGGAAAAACTCAGTGATGGAAACAGACTGATGTACAAAAATGGGTATCAGAGCATGGTTATATCAGCAAGAAGACTAGAAACTGCCTAAGTGTCCCTACAGTGGAGGGTTTCTTATGCAAATTGTGGTGTGGCTGGCAGCGGGCTAATGGCCTGGGAGGAAGCCCCTAATGACAGACATTACACCTAAAAGAGCAGGATATGGAACTGTGTGCACAATAAAAACCCCGTTTGTCTTTATAAATGCTTTGGGGAGAAAAGGTTGGAAGGAAATTACCAAAATGCAGACAGTGATAAATACTGGTTGTGTGACTGACATTTTATTTGATTATTTTAATACTTCTCTGGATATTCTCAATTTTGAAAATATAAACACACACTCATATTGGACTCAGGGATAAATGTCCTTAAGGAGGAATTCTTAGATATTTCTTCATATTCCCTGACACAGAGACACAGAGCTGAGACCACAGACACGCAAAACCCGTGTCCCAGGGTGGTGGTACTCAGCTGCTTAGACCCTACGCCACCTGGAGTGCTGCAGGTGGACCTCACCCACAGCTTGGGTCCAGATCTCCCCCTGGGTCTGCAGGACACTCAGTGGCCTGGTCCAGATGGTTCAGCCCTTGGCCCTGGAGCTTTGAGTTTTAATCCTTTCATGGGCGCAGCTCACCTCCAAAACGCTGAAAATAGCCAACAGCCCGGGAGCCATTTGCCCTAGTGGCCCCTTCACTGAAGGAGCAGAGGGAAGCCTGAAGGCACGGACGCCGCCTGGGGTCCTGGAGCAAGGACGCAGGGGAGGCTAAGCAGGGGTTGTGGGGAGGGCCTCAGGGCGGAGGAGCAGGAAGCCAGCAGTGGAGAGGGGAGAGGAGGGCGGGAGGGTGGGGTGGCAAGCAGGGAGGAGAAACGGCTTCCACTCCACAGCTGTGTAGAGTCAGTGCCCTGGTGAAGGGGACCCAGCAAAGAAATGGCCCGATGCTTTGTAGATATAACGGCCCCGCAAAGGTGCTCCCCACCCATCCCAGCCGCCACCTTCTGGCCCCAGAGCTCCCGGCCCAGGCAGTGCATTACCTCATTGTTGGTGCCCACGTCCAGCAGGACAGGGAGGCACTGCTGCGGGTTGACCCCTCCGCACGCCGTGTACAGGGCCAGCTTGCCCACGGGGATGCCCATGCCGTAGCAGCCCAGGTCCCCCAAGCCCAGGATGCGCTCCCCATCAGTCACCACCACGGCCTGAGAAACAAAGCAGGACGCCATCAATCACCAACAGTGCCTCCTGTGACAAAGCTGGTCTCAGCAGCTCCAGCATGTCGGGCCTGCCGGCTGCTGCCTACTGCCTCCGCTGGGGAATGACAGCCTGTCTGGGACAAGGCCAAAGGGTTGCTTCAGCTGCAGGGGCCAGGCTGCTGAGGAGCCCCACTGAGGTGAGATGGCAGAAAGACACCTGTCTGGCATTCAGAGGTTGAGGTGGGGGCTCCAGAAACAGCTGGAGGGAAAGCACACCTACTCTCTCTCAAAGAAACCAGGCAGACACGCTCAGCCTGAGATTTGGGGGGCAGGGAGGGAAGGAAACGAGCAAAGGAGATAATGAAAAACAAGTGTTCCTGCTGCTGCTACAACCCCAGGGTTTAGAGACCTCGCTCTCGGGTCTGCTCCTGGAGTATAATAAATCCAATGTGCAGAGGACAGAGCTCCCGTGACATCTGCTGGGGTCACCGTTTCACACGAAACCAGATGATTCGCAAGCTGTACTGGGATTGCCTTTGTATTTTAGCAGATGCTGATGAGGCTGATGGTGATGATGGAAATAATTATATTATTATGATGGCTATTCATTTATTCATTCTTTTTTTTTTTTTTTATCCTCACTCAAGGACATTTTTCCATTCTTTGTTCAGGTAGAGTGGGAGGGAGAGAGAGGAACAGAGAGAGAGAGAGAAACATCGATGTGAAAGGGACACATCGAGTGGCTGCCACCCGCACAACCCACCAGGGCCGGGGACAAACTGCAACCGAGGTACGCGCCCTCAGCGGGAACCGAACCCGGGTCTCTCAGGACCGCAGGCCGACGCTCTAACCGCTGAGCCAAACCGGCCAGGGCTATTCATTCTTTTAATACATATTGATGAAGCACCTGCTTTGCATAAGACACTGTTCCGGATCCTGGGGGAAGGAGCCTCAGTTTGCTCATCTGTAAAAACAAATGTGCATGAACCCAATCTTAAAGAACTAAGGGGCCCAAAGAGAGATGGCACATGGATAGTTATAACTATGACTCTGGGAGGAAAGCGTGAGCGCAGCGGAACAGGACAAGGGCAGCAGAGATGAGGGGTCACATGTACCAGACCTTGGACAGGTGGAGACTGTCCATCCGGCTGGGAGAAAGGCATTTGACACAAAAGGATATTAAGATCCAGGGTAGACGTGAGGGATGTAGGCCGTGTTGAGGAGGATGTAGGGCATGAAAAGAAAGAATGGGAAATCAGGCAAGAATTAAACAGTGAAGAGCCTTGAATGTCAGGCCAAAGAGAGCCTTTCCGGTGACCATGAAGTTGTTTATAGGTCACCCCAACCTGCTCACCATCACTGGTTCCCTCCATCTCTAAAGGAGAAGTTTAAGGGGCCACCTATCCTTTCATGGGAATTGGTTTTGGGTCACACATAGCACCAGCTCTGAGTTACGGATGTCCTGGCTGAGCCCACGCGTGATGCCCACAGGCACCATAGGGGTCAGTTTGATCCATGAAGGTACAATGCTGGGCACTGGGGATAAAAAGATGAAGACCCATCAGTACCCTGTAAGAACATGGTCCAGTACCCACAGCATCCATGGCGTCTCCTCATTTCTTTTCTCTCTCTCTTTAGGGGCGACTGTACACCCGGGCTGTGCTGCCTTTTGGTAGAAGTAGGTGTAAAGATTCTGAAAAAACACCCTTTCACGTGTAGAGATTCTGAAAAAACACTCTTCCACTTCTGAAGAGGGGGCTCTTCAGACCCACAAAGATGACCATCCGCTGAGATTGGTCTGCTGCCTCTGTGGAGAGCGCTCACATCCCACAACCCACAACGCGCCTGACCCTCCCGTGGCCCTGGCATGTGGGCAGGCGAGACTGTTATCCCCGTTTCACAGCTGAGCAAACCGAAGCTCTCAGACCTTCATATTCTCTATATATTTAAGTACCAGCCACATGCCAGGCACTGGGCTTGATGTTTCCACATCAGTTATCTCAGAAAGATTAGACGACTTACCAAGGGCACGCTGGGATTTTAATCAGGCTTTGGGTTCCTGGCTCGGGGCTCCTACCACCCCATTCGACTGGTCAGAGCACCTGTGCTCTCGGCAAAGCTCCGCCCTGCCTCAGTGGCACCCTCTCCTCAGCCTGCCTGTGACTTCATCCTGGCAGCCCCTCTGGTGGAACCTGTGCCCGCGTGCTGCCCCTGGGTGCCCAAACTCTGGTCATTTCTCTACCATCTCTCCTAATCAAAGCTTCCTTACTCTGGTCCCATCCCCTTAGGATTTCTCTCTGCTGAGGGCCAGTGAGTAACATGGAGTTAAATCAACTACTGTTCCATGGTGTTAACCCTACAGCTTTAGAGCCTTTCAAGATGGTAACAGGGATGCAAGGACGCCCTCCCAGCCTGGAATGTCCCAGGACACTCGACTGCATCCCTACTCCTCTAAGGACTGTCTCTCCTCCATCTGTCATCTACTCTCAACCCTGCTGGGCTCGTGGCGAGGTCATTGCAACGGCTTCACAACCAGACCCTTGTCTTTCTTTCATCCTCTCCTGCCAACCAATGTCACATTCATTGTCTAGAAGCCCATTTTCATTGTGCCATTCCCGGGCTCAAAGACCTTTAGTGACTTCTAACTGTTCATAAAATACAGCTCAAAATGCTTAACTGTTGAATAACTTGAACCCACCATACCCTCATCTCCTGCTACTCAGCTGCACACAATTGCCTACTCTAGCCAAACTGACCCCCTCGCTCCGGCCAGACACGCTCTGAACTCACCAATAACCTCTTACCTCCCAGCCTCCTTCCTGCTAGGAGGCCCTTCCCCTCTTGCCAGCGTGCAAATCCTGCACATGGCGTTGAGTGTGCTTTCTCCCAGTACTTGTTACATCGACTGCACACCTGGCCTGCTCACCCTTCCCGTTCGCCCGCCTTCCACAAACATTTATTAAGTGCCTACTGCTCGCCAAGCTCCACATTTGCTACTTAAACATCTGATGGTGATAGCATGTGGGTTCTTACTGAACATTTTTGTGAAATGCAGATTTTATCTCACCAAATAGCCTAAAGGTTAATGGCAGGGGGTGTGGAGTCTGATAACTGCCCCGTGACGACTGGCCACGTGTAATCCTGGGTCAACAGGTCACTCTTCTGAGTTTCACTTTTCCGTGAACTGGGAATAATAACAATACCCAACTCATCCGGTTGTTGTAAAGATAAAATGAAATAATATATCTCTTATTTTAACTAGGTAAGTGATCAGTAAATGGAGCTGCTCTTGAATGATGATAATGATTATTGGGGCAAATATTATGCAACGGAATTTTTCATTGTTTCATCTCTCTCTGGTTCAGTCACACCACAGAAAAACCATGCAGTTACCCGTTATGAGTACATGAAAGGGAATAAAGGGGAGGCCTTCGCAAATGCAGCTTCGAAGTCTGGCCAGGTGAAGCTCACCAGCATTCTGACCTTGACTCTCCATCCACTCCAGTGGCTTCTACTGTCACTCAAGCTAACAGCCCAACAGTCCTCCCACACTCCCCAAATCCTTAACCAAATGAATCTGCTTCTCCCTCTTATGCCCTTCAAATCTTTTACGTCTGCTACCCTCCCTCCTGCTGTTATTCTGTTTGCCAGGCTCAAAACCATCCAGTCTGCTGTGACTCCTCTGTCACTGGTTACCCACACCTAATTGGTCACCAGGCTCTGCTGATTTGACCTCCTATATTTTTCTTCGCTGGTCCATGATCTTCATCCACACAGCGTCCATCGTCCTTGAACACGCAGTGGTCTCCGAACTGGTCTCAGTGTTCTTACAATCTCCCTGTTCCGTTTCATTCCGTTTTCCCAAAGCACATCCAGATTTGCCACTTTCTTGCCTCCAAACCTCCAGTGGCTTCTGATTATTATAAAATAAAACTCAAACATCTTAGACTGGCATTTACGGCTTTCCATGGTCTACGTCCATTCTGCTCTTTGAAGTTCCTCTTTACCCACTCCATGCTTTATCCAAACTAAAACATTCCCAACCTTCAGAAGGCTCGTACTTTTATTTTATCCTCAACAGAGGACATTTTTGCATTTTTCTTCAGATAGAGCGGGAGGGAGAGAGGGAGGAAGAGAGAGAGAGAAATATTGATGTGAGAGAGACACACTGACTGGTTGCCACTCACACAACCCCATCCCGGGCCAGGGACAAACTGCAACCAAGGTACATGCCCTTAGTGGGAACCGAACCCGGGACTCTCCAGTCCGCAGGCCGACACTCTAACCACTGAGCCAAACCAGCTAGGGCTGTACTTTCTTGACTACATGCCATTTTACTTCTCAATCCCTGTATCTCCTTGATCCAAATCCTACCATCTTTTCATGTTTCAAGGAACAGTTCAAAAGGCCCCTCCTTCCATGAAGCTTCCTTCTGGAAGTTATCACTCCTTCCTCTGAATTCCCATGGATTTTCCTCCCCCACAGCACTGACTGCTTGCTTATAGTTGCTTCCTTGTCTTTCTTAGTAGCTCTAAGCTCTTTGGTGCAAATAACAGGTCTTGCCAACTTTGATTCTGCAACACTTGGCTTGGTTCCTGCAAAGGGTTACCAACTCGATAGCTGGTGGACAATGTGACAGATCCACCAGGGACAGCAAAGGGTCTTCTCCGCGGGACTGAGTTCAGACCTGGTGTAGATGAAACGCTGCACCTTCTGTTTTATAACACCACACAGCTGATGCCAGGGCCACTAGTGCCATGGAGGTAGAAAGGCCGAGGGCCAACCTGAGCAGCATCGTGGGTTTTAGAGCCCAGCAATGACCATCAGCAAGCTACAGGGTCACAGTCTCCTCGCTGGATGACTTTGATGATTCACAATTCCTCCGTCTCAGATGACTAGGGCATGGTGTGCCACATTCTTTCTCCATCTACCCAGTTTGGACCTCCAGCCTTTTCTGACTGATCACCACATCCCTTAGCCTAGGTGGACCCAATGAGGCTAACCCCAGACTAACCTGAAGATCATGACTCCTTGCTTGCTCTGGCCCTGGTTTCCTTGGACTTGTATCTATAATCACGGGCTGCCCACAGCACTGGTGTGCATCTCTGTCCTCATCCTTCCTTTTCCCCTCCTCCTCCTCTTCTTTTCTCTCTCTCCACGGCATAAGTAATGCACACTCCATGGTTTCCAATATTGGCTCCATTCCTCACAAGCAAAGAACCTAACCTTTCAGCTTCCCCTTGTCTATGAAGTGAGGACGATACGAGTCCCTGCCTCTGACAGAGTCAGAGGAGAAGTCAGTGAGTTGATCTATGGAAAGCACTGAGCAGAATGCCGTGTGCGGTGGATACGGTGATGTGCTTGTTACCCGGACCCCCTGTCAGGAATAAAGGAGCTGTCCCCCCTCTGTACCCTTATCTATCAGCTCACTTTGGGAATTTTCTGAAGAGAGCCACCTTGCCCAAAGTCATACCTCCGTCCAAGGGCAGCAACTCATGCCTGATGAATGCAGGGGATAAAGGCCCGGCTCTCGTGCCCCGACTCAGGGTGACTTTGAAGGGCTATCCCCGCTTCACGGGCTTGGGCGAGTCTTCCTCGACACCTCACGCAGCCCTCCTCCCTCTGCTCTGTCCTGCCTCCTGGCTCTCTAGGGGTGCCAATCCCATGAGTACTCCCTAATATGCTCATTTCCATCTCAAACTGTTCCCAGGAAATCCAACTTCTGACACGGAGCGGAGAGGGGATTAGCACACAGTGGGCCCAGGCACGATAGGTGGCACTTAGGGTCCAAGCTGAAACATCTCAGCGGCCAGTGCCCAGTGGCGGAGGATGCCCCCTCGGCTCCCACCCAGCTGCCACTCAGCACCGCCTTCCCGAAGCTGTTGGGAGCAGGGGGAGGGAGAGATTTAGGGGCCTGGGAAAGCTGTTGGGGAGGAGGGGTGCTCTCAGCTGAGTACCCCCCGCTCGGGGAATGGGCGCTGTGGGAAAGAGTCCGAAGAGCAGTTCTCAGCCTTGTGATTTATGCTGGGCAGCTCTGGGCGGCCCGCCCCTCCTCCCGAACAAGAGGGGCCTGCAGACTTCGCTCCCCGGCCACGGCCACGGCCGCACTTCCCTCGCGGCCTGCATCTCAGTTTGTAACTCCACTTTCTGGCTGGGAACCTCCTTCCAAGGGCGGCAACTCATGCCTGATGAATGCAGGGGATAAAGGCCCGGCTCTCGTGCCCCAACTCAGGGTGACTTTGAAGGGCCATCCCTGACTTAAAAGAAAGTCATCTTTTCTCGTCCAAGTTGATTCAGAAGCTCCTGTGAACCACTGCTTCCTCCAGCCAGTGGCCACGAGATCAGGGGCCAAAGATGCCTGTGCCTTGGAACCCTGTCAGCAGCAGGGCCCTGGGGCAGCAGCACCTGCTCGTGGGTGACTGCGGGCAAACCACCACCCTCGGCTCGCTCATCCGAGCAAAGACACACCCCTTCCTATTCTTGAGGACCCAAGGGTTTCAGAAGCACTCCTTGCTCCACTCTGATCACGGTGACTGAGAATTCAGTGAAAAAACGAAGGCAAAGTGGGCATCAGCGGCAAAGAACCACGGAAGCAACAATGAGCAGAGAGTCTCTACTTAAGTAAGAGAAACCTTATCTCCTCTAGGAGGCCACTGGAGAGAACACACCAGTTAACAGGAAAGACTGCAGCTTGGAACATCCTGAACCTTTGAAAGAGCAGCCCTGGGGTGAGGAGGAAGGACCCCCCGGTAACAGGCTGGTGGACAGGGCAGGGTGGGGACTGGGGCAAACTAGGAGCAGCCCAATCAGCTCTAACGAACTTGCTTACATACCAAACTATAGGCCGAATATTCGGAGTTCCTGGTTTTTCCGGAGAAGCAAAAAATCCAAGTGTTTTGTTTCTTAAATGAAGTCTCCTGATTTTAGAATACTGCCTACAAGTTCAAAATTTTCAAAGAACACCGAGGGTCAAATCAAACATGTCTGGAGCCAAATCAATGGCTGCTTGTCTGTGGCCTGTGAGTCCCAGGTAGGCGGCCCCTTCATGGCTGTGCTCAAGCCTCTGCAGTCTCTTCCCTGCACTGAGTGGGCCACAGGAGACGCCTCCTCCTCCTCCAGCAGTAACACCATCCATTTACGTGCCCTTTCGCCTTGTACAGACTTTATTGTAGCTAATTCTTGCAACAGAAAAACAAAGGCCAGAGAGGATCTCTGCACACACAGCAGGTAGATGGGACGTAGACTAGAACCCAGGTCTGTCTGATTGCAAAGCAAAGCTGAGTCTTCCACACAGTTACTGGGACGGACCTAGACATTTCTCCCAAGTGAGATGGGAATAGAGGGTGGAGGGGAGGGGTGACCCCAGGCATTCACTCATCCACTCTGGGGTACCGCAGGGCCAGTGGTCAGCCAGTCACGCCATCTGCTCCTCGTCCCCAGGCTCCTCTCTTGGCAGCACAGACACAGTTCACTGTAATTATTTCCAGGTCAGTCCTCTAACTAGACTGCAAGCTCCTTGAGGTTTGGCCTGTACATCTTTCTCCCGAACCCCCTGGGACTCTTACAGTAGATACTTTCTTAGTGGTTGTTGAACACAGCTGATTTAGAGGCACTGGCCCAGATCCGCTCTATGACTTACCCTTTCCCAGGCTCTGCTGTCTCTCTTTTTGAGGCCTCTTCCCAAGTGACCCCAAAGCCCCAGTTTCTCTTCCTCTGAAATCACAACGGTTGTCCCCATCTCTCTAGTAATTCGCATTCAGAACTTAGAAGATTCTCAAAATATATTTGTGGAAGCCAACAAATATTTAGCAGCGAAGGTTTTATTTTGATTTTATGTCCTGATTTCTGAACTGCAGTGAATAAATTCTGGGTCCGAGTCTGTGTTCTTCTCTTTCTGCATTCCTCACTGCAGGGCCCTGGGTGCAGTCCAGAAACCTGTGCCCTGACAAGAGGAGCAACGGGAACCTGAGCCTCAGTTCCAACCTGGAGGAAGGAGCGCCTTTTTCTTATTGGTTGAGGGGAAGTGTCTTTTTGTCATTCTTTCTGATGCCTTGTGACTTGCACAAAGGCGCCATGTGTGTTAGTGGAGCCCGCACCTCTCCACTCCTGGTGCAGGGCCTGTCCATGGAGGATGCTCATCAAATCCCCCAAGGTCCTTCCAAGCCAGCAAGCATCGTCCGAGCGCCTGCTGTGCACGCGGTCTCACCACGGTGGACTGTCTGGGAAGGCGGAAGGACCTTTGCGGGACCTCAGCTGCAATCCCTGCAGGGCAGGCTGGAGTTAACTTTCCATCGAGTGAACTGCCTTCCTTTAATGTCTTCAAGATTTCATTGTAGATTCATCCTGGGCACACCCTGGAAACTTACTTCTTCTGGGACTGGGACCAAAACATGTAGGGCCAAGGCTTGCGTGTACCTGGAGTCGAAGCAGATACGCGGGAAGGAGAAGCACAGGCAAAAGCACAGCCAGGTGGAGAGGATTAGACAGGCTCTTCACGGGGGTTGGGCCTGGAATCCAAGGTCCTGTCCTGCCTGCTCTGGTTCTGAATGCCACCAGTCCGTCCCTAGGGCCAAAGTGGGTGGGACACAAAGAGAGGTAGGAAGGAGCAGCTGTGTATAGGGCCTGATGGAGAGAGGTGGGGTGGCTCAGGGAACTGGCAGGGACAGAGGGAGGGAGGTGCTGGCGAGAAACCCCTGGCATGTTCCAGCCGAGGCGGGATGGTGCCAGCATTGGCCCTCAGAGGTGCCCACACTGGGCTGGTTCGGTCAGCTCGAACCCCTCCCCAGATCGCACGCCAGGAATGCCCTCACAAGCAGCCAGCTAGTCTTTTGCATTTTTTCCCACCCATCTTGTTTGTAAAAGTGACAATGATCTTTGAAGCCAGAGCCCTTCTAACTCTTCTATAGACGTCCCTACAGAAGGAAGAGGTCTGGGGATGTAACCAGAGGCTAACAGGTTTCTACAAAGCTGCATGTTTTCTTTTTTCTTTTTTTTTTTTAAATTTCATTTTTGTTACAGATGTTTCTCCTTTTTTTACCCCATTGACACCCTCCTCCCCATCCCCCCCACCCCATCCCTGGCTTTGTTGTCCATGTCCATTGCTTATGCATACATGCATATAAGTTCTGTGGTTTATCTCTTTCCTTCCCCCCACCCCCTCTTCTGAGGGTTGTCAGTCTGAACCCTACTTCCATGTCTCTGGGTCTACCCTTTTCCTCAGACTGTTATGTTCATTATATTCCACAAATAAGTGAGATCATGTGGTATTTGTCTTTTTCTGCTTGGCTTGTTTTGTTTAGGATAATACTTTCCAGGTCCCTCCATGTTGTCTCAAAGGGTAAGAGATCTTTCTTTCTTACAGCTGCATAGTACTCCATTGTGTATATGTACCACTGCTCTTTTATCCATTTGTTTACTGCTGGACACTTGGGCTGTTTCCAGATCTTAGCTATTGTAAATAGTGCTGCTATGAACATGGGGGTACATATATTCTTTCTGATTGGTGTTTCAGGCTTCTTAGGGTATATTCCTAGAAGTGGGATCACTGGGTCAAATGGAAGTTCAATTTTTAATTTTTTGAGGTAACACCATATTGTTTTCCATAGTGACTGCACCAGTCTGCATTCTCACCAGCAGTGTACTAGAGTCCCCTTTTCTCCACACCCTCGCCAATACTTGTTTGATGATTTGTTGATGGTGGCCATTCTGACAGGTGTGAGGTGATACCTTATTGTTGTTTTAATTTGCATCTCTCTGATGATTAGTGATGTTGAGCATTTCTTCATAAGTTTCTTGGCCATTTGTATGTCCTGTTTGGAGAGGTGTCCATTCAGCTCCTCTGCCCATTTTTTAATTGGGTTATTTGTCTTCCTTTTGTTGAGTTGTATGAGTACTCTATATATTTTGGAAATTAACTCCTTATCTGATGTATCATTGGCAATAATGCTCTCCCATACAGTGGGTTGCTTTTCCATTTTGATGGTTGTTTCTTTTTAGTTTGATGTAGTCCCATGTGTTCATTTTTCCCTTTGTTTCTGTTGCCTTAGGTGATGTATCAGTGAAAATTCTGCTCCGTATGATGTTCGAAATTTTGTTGCCTACATTTTCTTGTAGAATTTTTGTGAATTCATGGGTCACATTTAAGTCTTTTATCCATTTTGAGTTTATTCTTGTGTAGGGTGTGAGTTGATGGTCTAGTTTCATTTTTCTGCATGTAGCTGTCCAATTTTCCCAATACCATTTATTAAAGAGGTTGTCCTTACTCCACAGTATGCTCTTGCCACCTTTGTCAAATATTAATTGAGCATATTGCCTTGGGTCCATTTCTGGGTTCTCTGCTCGGTTCCACTGGTCTATATGCCTGTTCTTGTGCCAGTACCAGGCTGTTTTAATTATAGTCACTTTGTAGTATAACCTGATATCTGGTATTGTGATCCCACCTACTTTTCCTTCTTTTTCAAGATTGCTGTGGCTATTCGGGGTCTTTTTTGGTTCCATATGAACTTTTGAAGTATTTGTTCTAGTTCTGTAAAATATGTCGTTGGTATTTTGATGGGGATTGCATTGAATCTACAGATTTCTTTGGGTAATATGGAAATTTTAATGATGTTAATTCTTCCAATCCATGAACAAGGTATGTGCTTCCACTTTTTTATATCTTCCTCTATTTTTTTTGTCAATGTTCTGTAGTTTTCTGCAAATAGGTCCTTTATTTCTTTGGTTAAGTTTATTCCTAGGTATCTTAATTTTTTGGCTGTGATGGTAAATGGGATTGTTTTTTTCAGTTTTTCTTTCTGTGAGTTCATCATTGGTGTATAAGAATGCCGTTGATCAAAATAAAAATAAAATGTCAAAAAAAAAAAAAAAAAAAAAAAAAAAAAGAGTGCTGTCCATTTTTTGACATTAATTTTGTATCCTGCTACTTTGCCAAATTCATTTGTTAAGTCTGGTAGATTTTTGATGGAGTCTTTAGGGTTTTCTATGTATAATATCATGTCATCTGCAAATAATGACAGTTTCACTTCTTCCTTTCCAATTTGGATCCCTTTTATTTTTTCTTTATGTCTGATAGCTGTGGCTAAGACTTCCAGTACTATGTTAAATAAGAGTGGTGAAAGTGGACATCCCTGTCTTGTTCCTGTTCTTAAGGGAAATGCTTTTAGTTTCTGCCCACTATGATGTTGGCTGTAGGTCTTTCATATATGGCCTTTATTACATCGAGATATGATTCCTCTGTTCCTACATTGCTGAGCATTTTTATCAGAAATGGATGCTGGATTTTGTCGAAGGCTTTTTCGGCATCTATTGATATGATCATATGGTTTTAATTCTTCATTTTATTTATGTGATGTATCACATTTATTAATTTGTGAATATTATACCAGCCTTGCATCCCTGGGATGAAGCCCACTTGGTCATGGTGAATAATTTTTTTGATGTATTGCTGGATCCGATTTGCTAGTATTTTGTTCAGGATTTTGGCCTCTATGTTCATCAGGGATATTGGCCTGTAGTTTTCTTTCTTTGTAGTGTCTTTTTCTGGTTTTGGAATTAGAATTATGCTGGCCTCATAGAATGAGTTTGGAAGTCTACCTTCTTCTTGAATTTTTTGAAATAGTTTGAGGAGAATGGATGTTAGTTCTTCTTTGAATGTTTGGTAAAATTTCCCCATGATGCCATCCGGGCCTGGGCTTTTGTTTGCTGGGAGAGTCTTGATTACCTCTTCAATTTCCTTAGTTGTTATTGGTCTGTTCAAGTTTTCTATCTCTTCTGGATCCAGTTTTGGGAGACTATGTGTTTCTAAAAATTTGTCCATTTCACTTAGATTGTCAAATTTGTTGCCATTTAATTGTTGATAGTAGTTGTTAACGATCTTTTGTATTCCTGTGGTGTCAGTTGTTACTTCTCTTTCATTTCTGATTTTGTGTATTTGGGTTCTCTCTCTTTGTTTCTTGGTGAGTCTAGCTAAGGGTCCATCAATCTTGTTTATCTTTTCGAAAAACCAGCTCTTTGTTTCATTGATCCTTTGAATTTTTTTTTTTTTTTTTTTGGTCTCTATGTCATTTATTTCTGCTCTGATCTTTACTATTTCCTTCTTTCTCCTTACTCTGGGGTTTTCTTATTGTTTGCTTTCTAGTTCTTTAAGTTCTGAGGTTAGATAGTCTAGTAGAAATATTTCTTGTTTCTTGAGGTAGGCCTGTAGTGCTATGAAGTTCCCTCTCAGAACTGCTTTCGCTGCATTCCATAGATTTTGTGTTGTATGTTCATTTTCATTGGTTTCCAGGAAGTTTTTAATTTCTTCCTTGATCTCCTCAGTAACCCATATTGTTTAATAACATGCCATTTAGCCTCCATGTGTCAAATGTCTTTGCATGTTTTTGTTGCAATTGATTTCTAGTTTCATGCTATTGTGATCTGAGAAGATGCTTGATATGATTTCAATCTTCTTGAACTTGTAGAGATTTAGTTTGTGTCCTATCATGTGGTCTATCTTTGAGAATGTCCCATGTGCACTTGAGAAGAATGTGAATTCTGTAGTTTTGGGGTGTAATTCTCTGTAGATATCTATTGAATGCATTTGGTCTAGTGCTTCATCTAGAATCTCTGTTTCCTTGCTAATTATTTGTCTAGAGGATCTATCCAGTGATGTCAGCGGGGTGTTGAAGTATCCTGCTATGATTGTATTGCTGTCGATTTCTCCTTGGAAGTCCTCCAGAAGATTTTTAATATATTTTGGTGCTCCCCTATTGGGTGCATATATGTTTACCAAGGTTATATCTTCCTGTTCGATAGATCATTTCAATATTATGTAGTGGCTGTCTTTGTCTCTAGTTATGGGCTTCATTTTGAAATCTATTTTATCAGATATGAGTATTGCTACCCCAGCTTTTTTTTGTTTCTGTTTGCTTGGAAGATTTTTTCCATCCCTTCACTTTCAACCTATGTGAGTCTTTTGTTGTGAGTGGGTCTCTTGTAAACAACATATATGTGAGTCATGCTTTCTTATCCAGTCAGCTACTCTGTGCCTTTTTTTTTTTCCTCACCCGAGAACATCTTTCCATATTTTGTTTAGATAGAGTGGGAGGGAGAGAGAGAGAGACAGAGAGACATCGACATGAAAGGGACACATCGAGTGGCTGCCACCCACATGACCCAACCAGGGCCAGGGACAAACCGCAACCAAGGTACATGCCCTTGGCGGAAACCAAACTCGGGTCTCTCTGGACCGCAGGCCAATGCTCTAACTGCTGAACCAAACCGGCCCGGGCCTCTGTGTTTTTTATCGGAGCATTCAGTCCATTTACATTTAAGGTGATTATTGATATGTACTTATTTATTGCCATTTTTGTTTAGTGTGGTTCTATTTTTCTTGCTATTTCTTCTACTAGTTACAGCAGTCCTTTTAACATTTCTTGCAGTGCTGGTTTGGTGTTAATGTATTCCCTTAGCCTTTTTTAGTCTGGGAAGCTCTTTATTTGACCTTCTATTTTGAATGATAGCCTTGCTGGGTAGAGTAGTCTTGGATTCAGATCCTTGTTTTTCATGACCTTGATTACTTCATGCCATTCTTCTGGCCTGTAGTGTTTCTTGTGAGAAGTCAGCTGAGAGCCTTATGGGGGTTCCTTTGTAGGTAACCTGTTGCTTATCTCTTGCTGCTTTTAGGATTCTCTCTTTGTCTTTAATTTTTGGCATTTTAATTACTATGTGTCTTGGTGTGGGTCTGTTTGGGTTCTTCTTACTTGGGGCTCTCTGTGCTTCTTGAACTTGAATGCCTTCTTCCTTCACCAAATTAGGGAAGTTTTCTGTCACTATTTCTTCAAATATGTTTTCTAACCCTTGCTCATTTTCTTCTCCTATGGGAACTCCTATGATGCAAATATTATTATGTTTCCAGTTGTCCCGTAGCTCTCTTAAGCTGTCTTCCTGTTTTTTAATTGTTTTTTTCCTTTTGGTTTTCTGATTGGTTGATTTTTTTCTACCTTGTCCTGTACTCCGCTTCCTCTACTCTGCTGTTTAGACCTTCCAATGTGTTCTTTATTTCTGATATGTCATTCTTAATTTCTTCTTGGTGGTTTTTAATTTCCAGTTGGTTGATTTTCAACATTTCTATGTCTTTACTCATGGTGCTCATGTCCTTACACATGCTGTTGAGCTTCCTCAAGATCATGGCTCTGAATTCTAGCTCTGTTAACTTGCTTAACTGCTCTTCATTTATCTCATCTTTGGTGGAGGTCTCTTGTTCTTTCATTTGGCTTTTGTTTCTTTGTTTCACCATTTTGGCTATCACAATGGGCTTTGGAGCCTGCCAAATTTTCCCTGTAGGTGTTGGTGTTCTGCTGTTTGTGGCTCCCTCTCCTGGGTTTGGATGAGTGAGGGAGGACCCACGATAAACACCACTGTCAAGTCTTACTTTCCTGGTTAAAGTTGCTAGCCCAGGAATGGTTCAGTTATCCTCTAGCAATTGCCTGGAGGCTATCAGTAGTGGTTACTTGAAGAGCCTTGGGTTCTCAGTTGAATGAAAAACTCCCTCAGATGCTCAGCATAAGGGGATTTCCAGAGGGTGAGGCAGATGCTGGTTGTTAATGAGCCTCAGTCTGCATTTCAATGGCCCACCTGGGTGGGGTTGAATCTCTGAGGGAGTGGCCGCTATGTGTCCCCAGAGCCCTGGGAAGGAGTAAGATTGCCATTATCCTGTGTGGCCGCAACTCAGCAAAAGCTCTGAGCACCCTCCAAATCTCGAGTGTCCCCACACAGTTCCAGTCCAGTCTGCCCTCCCTCTGCCGGAGCCCAAGGTGAGTGGCTGTGGCTATTTTAGCATCTGTCCCGGCTCTGCGCTGTGGAGCCGCCTGGGAGTGTGACCCGAGGGCGCTGCTCACAGCTAAGGCTGCTGCCGACCGTGGGCTCCCAGCCCCCCTCTTGTGCCTCCACAATCCTACCAGGATTGATTGGTGTCCCTGGTTATATGGTCCTCGCAAGCTGCTTTTCTGTTGCTTTTTCCTGATGATTTGTTTTTATTTTAGTTGTAATTCCAGTTTGGTTCTGGGCAACAGTCTGTGTAGCTTCCGTTCACTCTGCCGCCATTTTGGAATTTTTATAAATTTTCTATGCTGATAATACCAGAGCTGGGTGGGGATGAAACCACAATCTGCCAACATTCAAATCATCCTTGCTAGGTTTGGGAGTTCTGTAGAGAAGTTACTGCTACCAGGCCTGACTGCCATAGCTCATGAAAATGGTGTAGTCATTACTCTTAGCATAGAATATACTTGAAAAGAAGTTTAAGGGGCCAGTGGCGCCTCGCTGCCTCCTCCAGAAGCAGCTCTTCAACAGTTGCCGCAGTCAGAGCAACACCCCTGCATGTTTTCTATTTTAAAATTAACACAACTTTTGCATTCTAGAGTCTATCCTGCTTACTATATACATGCTTTGAGTGAAACTGATATCCCAGGAAGAAGTGCCGGGTTATGCTGTGAGTCTGGTACACATCCGCCCCCGCCCGTCTCCCCAACTGCTGTCACAATCAGGTGTGAAGTTTTGTTCATCATAAGCTTTTTCATTTGTTGCAGAAGATCCCCACCCTGCAGCCTACTCTCCCCAATGCGTAACTGTCCAAACTACCCCTCAGTTCAAAGCCCTGCTCCAATGTCACCTTTCCCATGAAGTCTTCCCAGATTCCCCTCAAGCTAACAGTAATCTCTGCCTCTTTGAACATCCCAGCTCTTCCTCTGTGTCTTGTTTGCCTCGAATCAAGTTCCCCCTTGTTAGTGTTTTTGTGTGTCTGTCTCATTTTCCTCATGAAAGTCAGCCACTTGAAAAGAGGGTCTGTGTCTGACTTCCCCCGTATCCGCTGTGGAAACGCAGTGTGTATTCACTAGCTACTCCATACATGCTGAATGACATATTAATAATAATATATTAAAACAAGAATAAAGGACAGTTTCACACAGGTGCCCGGTCAGTGCAAGCCTCTGCTCCGTGGTGCGTTTATGCCTGGCTGTCCCCGGTCCGGGGTCTGAGCCTGAGAAAGGGGTGCAGTGTCTTCTTTTCAGTGTTGCAATAGCTCCTTTTGCAGTTGGGAATGACTTTGGTCCAGGTTGAAAGGATTCACCCAACCAAAGAGCAACAGCAAAGAAAACAGGATCCTACCTTAATATTGTCTTCTGGCCAAGAGTTCAGCATTGTTGCAAGGTGGCCCTTGTCATGAATAGTGATAAACAGCCCACTAGGAGAAACAAAACACAAACACAGAGAAACCAGGCCGTCAGACTAGGAACAGAGCACAGACTGCAAGTGCTGTATCATTGTGTTACTTAATTTTGCCCGTAGGTCTGGTCAAGAGGGGTCCCTGCCCAAAGCCCAATTTGTTTAGAAGGCCCTGCTCTATTCCCTTTTCAGTTTCTCCTCTGCACAGGGCAAGGTTTCCACGGGCTGAGAGATGCACCCACTGGAGCCTGTGCTCACTAGAGCCTCACCTCCCTCCCTCCCTCGGGACCAGGTGCACAGGACCCCAGAATTCTGTGGTCGAATGGCCCCGATTCTGCTTTCAGGGACTGTGTGGGCTCATAGACTCTGGATCCCTCCTTCTGAGTACAGACTACACTGCAGGGGGTGGACCCCTAGGCCCAGGATTGTGACTGGAGCTTGGACCCGTGGATTGGGGTATCCCTTGCAGTGGGGGATGGAGCTGGGATGGGAAGGGGGTGGGCTGCCAGCTGTGAGACCATTCTCTCTGCACCACTGGAGTCTGAAAATTCTAAATTCAAACTTGGCTCCAGACCATCATGAAGGTATATTTGTAAAGGCAGGGGCTGGAACATATTTTACTTAACAGTTTATTAGCTTGATTTATAACTTCTGCTGATTAGATCATGTATGTAGACCTGAGTTTTACGCCCTGGGATTTGGGGTGAAAGAATAGTGTACCTGTGTGGGGAAGGGGGTGGTGCCGAGGATGGCAAGCAGTTGTGCCTTCCTGAAGGCACTTCAAACTTATCAAGTCTAAAACCAAGTTTAAGGTCTAATCTTCTACCATTATGACTCAAAGACAAGACAAAACAAAGACAAACCTGACTATTCCCTTTCTCAGTGAGTATCAAACCCCTGGAGTCATCCTTGACACGTTCCTCTCCCCTTTCACACAACCCATTGCCAAGTTCTTCGATTCTACTCCCTAAACAGCTCCTGGTTCATACACTTCTTTCATACCTGACGCCACTGCCTTGGTCCAAGCTCCTGCTGTCACTTCTTGAAGTGCTTTAATGACTCTGTGACACCCCCCTCTTGTCTCTCTGTGGTCTATTTTCTATGTAGTAGCAAGAGGGCTGTTCTTGAAATCAGTCCCACTGTGTTACTCCTTGTGCTAAATATCCTTTACGTCTTTTCACGGCCCTTGGAATAAATGCCAGAGTCCTTAACATGGCCTACCCATTGGGCCGTGTGGTCTGTGTGGCCTGGCCTTGGCCCGCTTCCTCACTAAGTGCTTACTTCATTCTCCGGTCGTCAGCCGAGCTGGCCTTCTTCCCATCTTCATGTGCCACGATTTTCTCCCCCCAGGGCCAGTTCACACATGGTTCCCTCTGCCTGGCACACCCTGCCTCTCCTCACTCTTTGTTTGGTGAATTCCTACTCATTCTTCCAACTTAAAGCTAAAGCTGCCCGTTACGTATTATCAGAGTACCCCACCCGACATACTCAAACTTACTACATTTTTTGGTCTGGCTGTTTGGTCAGTGTCTGTCCCAACGTTACACTGTAAGTCTCATCAGGGTGAGGCCTGCATTTATTTTGTGGCTGTCATTGTTCACCCCTGAATGCCCAGGCTTAGTCCATAACAGATTCTCAATATCTGATTTTTGAATAAGTGAACTACGATAATAACGATTGAGGGTTGAGAGTCGAGGGATGTGGGCGAAAAGCATTGAGTGAAGTTGGAGCGAAGGCACTTTCACGAGTGCTATGCGGTATCATGCCCGGGGGGTCACCGTGCGGGGCTGGGTGGAGCTGGGCTGTGCCGTGGCCGGTGGCTTAGAATGGGGAAATGAGCATGTGAAGAAGGCAGGTGGACAGGCCAGGGAAGAGGAAGACCTCCGAGCCTGACTTGGGGGTTGCAGGGCTCTCTCCATCATCGAGGGGGCAATGGGGGATCTGGATGAACTGACTCATAATGTCTGTAAGCAAGTTCCAGGCACTTGCCATGCCATTTGGAAACAACCGGGGAGCAATCGGTTATATCATCAAGACAAAGACTAAGCACTGGATCGGGTTCTTGGAACTTGTTTCTAAGGATCTTCTCTAGGCATTTGCATTTGGAAAATCACACTGTGTTGGTAACAGTGATCTTCAAGGGCTGCCTTGGACGAGAAAGCAGTCACACGTGGGCGTCCTGAAGTTTCAGTGGGGGTGCTGGTCTTGGTGACAGTGGCAGGTAAATGGGCCAAGTCGAGCCTAATAAGCCTTTTAAAGGACCACCCTCTCTACCTCCAAACCAGCTGCTGCTCTGAGGCACAGCCTGAGCTCGTGTTTATCTTCTCCAGTTTCTCTCTGCCACAGCTGTAGCACTGACGTTCACAAGCACGTTCCCCAGGTCGTCCAGAGCTGGTCACGTGGAACAACGACACTGACAAGGAAGCCACTTCTTTCGAACTGGAAGAACGAGTGTCAGCCCCAGACTCACCGAGTGACCTTGAGGAAGTCATTTACCCACATGAGTTAATCCCAGCGATGAACTCCCAGCCTCCGGAAGCCCTGTCTGGAAATGTCCCTCGCCTAAGCCACTCCGGTTCTCTACATTCCCCTGACCAGACAGGCTTAGCCGGACCTCGCAAAAAGCTCACATGTTAAAGGGTAAGATCCAGGCACTATTTATTTAGCAAAGCTCCGATGTGGTTAAATCTAAACACAGGAAAAGCGTGGTTACAGAAATTATCTGGTACATTAAAAAGGCCCTCTGTGTCGAAGAGGAGAGAGAGGAGGGTCACTTCAGATAAATACTTTTACATTTGATTTGAGCTACTAAATGTCAAAAGACCTTTTCCCCTTTTTCTGCATATATAACTTTATGCTCTGCAGAGATTATGCTGCAAAAATAACACCTTTTGAAATGTGTTTAAAATTTTAATCACTTCTCAAAGTGCTTTTCCATCTATTATCTCAATCACAGCTACAAACAGTCCTAAAAGGATTGGCCTGGCTGGGGATTTTGAAATGTCAGAGACCTCATTTTGTACACAAGAACACTGAAGTCACAGAGGTGTCTGAAGTCACACAGCTCATAAGCAGCCGAACCTGCCTGACCCAGGGTCCCGAGTCCAGCGCCCTCTCCACTGACCCAGACTGCCTGTTCCCTCTGGGGATCCAGTTCCCCGACCACTAGGGGTATGGACTGAAATGTACCGGACTGATGCATCCTCGGTGCATGTTGGGTATGGGCTGAAATGTACCGGACTGATGCATCCTCGGTGCATGTTGGGTATGGACTGAAATGTACCAGACAGATGCATCCTCGGTGCATGTTGGGTATGGACTGAAATGTACCAGACAGATGCATCCTCGGTGCATGTTGGGTATGGACTGAAATGTACCGGACAGATGCATCCTCGATGCATGTTGGTGAGGAAGTAAAATGTGCAAAGTGAGGGATTATGATGATAAACACACGGAATACAGGTTCCAGCAGGATCCTCTTGCCCAGCCACCTATTTCCTGGCAGAACTGCATCTAGATCAGCTCAGGTTTAGCCACTTTTCACTCAGGGGACCCTGTTTTCTGCAGCAGGAGCTGGTGATGGGACTGGCTCCTGTCTCTGCTTCCACAGGTTCTGGTCAAGTGAGAAATGCTGGCCCTCTTCTGCGCTCCTTCTCGGTGGCTTCAGGAAGGATTCTAGGTGCCGAGAGAGGTGCTCCTACCTACCCCTGCGCAGTCTCACCCTGAGACCTCAGACCCACGGGTATTCCTGGGGCTGGGCTGGGATTGTCACGTGACTTCCGACAATACAAAGCACTGGAAGCTGTGAGGCTGCAGTGACTCGAGTGAAGTGTTAGTGAAAAGGCAGACGGAAGGTAGCACAGTCTAGGGTCACATGTCTGTGCTCTGCGACCACAGCACGTGGGCTCAGCCTGCCTCTGCTCCTCACTCGCTGTGTGGCCAAGGACAAGTTCTCCCCCTTCCTCCGCTTCAGTTCCTTATTTGTAGAATGGGGAACACGACACCAGCTGCTTCACACCTTTGCTGTGAGGATTAACTAAAATAATGCTTATTTAAGGAGTTTATTACGGAGCCTATTGGCAGCTGTCAGTGTGGCTGGGTTGGGGCGGTGGTTGTGTGCAGGCTTTGGAATCCTACTGCCGGGGTTCACACGCTGGCAAAATGCCCAGTGAGGTGCCTGACTCATACTGAGTGCTCAGTAAATGTTAGTAGCTAATTATTAATTCACATTTTAACTAGACTCATACCAAGTCCATGTGCGTGTTTGTCAGGAGTTACCGTTAACAGTGATACGTGCGTTTTGTGGAACAGGAAGGCAGTCATAAAGTTTGGCGGAAAGTCTTTCATTGTGTGGGTCACTGAGGGGGGGCAAAATGAAAGGGTCTTTGGTGAAGCAGACTTGGGATTCAAAGTTTTCCATGTTCCCTGCAAGAGCTAATCTTCAATGAGAGTAAGATCAAGGGCAACTTGATCGGGAAAGCAAGTCACAGAAGGGGAATATTCATTCATTAACTAAATTAAGTTTTTATTCATTAATTTATTCACTCCCCATTCATTCACTGATCCATCAATCCATTGACCCATTGATCCATCCATCCACCCACCCCGCCACCCAATAGGCTGTTTTGAGTATCTCTGTTTTGGGGGCCCTTTAAGTACATTATCTCACTATCAGGTGGACATCATATCATTCTATAGAAGAGATTAAGGGATCGAGATGTGAAGGGAGAGGTGAGATTCAAACACAGGTCTCTTGGACCCTAGAAACGTGGCCCCTTTAGGTATGTGATTGGAGGCAAGACACTTCTCCTATCTGTGCCTCGTCACTAAAATGGGGACAATGTCTCCTCCTTTACGGAGCAACTGTGAGGAATAAATAAGGCAGGTTCTCAGAAACTCTGCTCACTGTAAAGCTCTGGAGACATGGGGACCCTAATATTTGTGTGACCTGGCCCAAAGCGGTCCATCTGAGAGAACGTGCTACAGCCAGGCTCTGAGAGGCTGCCCTGTCTGGCTTCCGGACGGCCCTTGACGGATGCACAGGGTAGTATTTTAGGTGTCAAGGAGCTCTCTGTATCCCACAGCTGGGTCTGTTTCAGCCTGTTCTCCTTGAGAAGGTGCCAAGCCCCCGGCATGAATGATGCCCTGTGAGGAAAAGCCTTAGACAGCTGGTGTGATGTTATCCTGCTCTGGGGCACCGGGAGGCAGGAAGGGGGGAAGCTCCAGGAAGCCCTGGGCCTGGCTCCACTGAGATGCAGAAACACTTCCAGCGTTTGGGTGAATTACAGGCTGCCCTGGGAATCCCAGGACGCTGAGCATCCTGCAGGGAGCTAATGTAACCAGGGCAGCTGTCGGGGTGGATGACGCCTCCGAGCCATCAGAACACAGCGTCCTTCACTGCTCCTGGCTGCGAAGACGGGCCTGTGGGGTGGGCGTCCTCATGGGAGTCTCTCGCTCTTAATGCCATTAACTCAAACAGGAAAAAAGCAAACATAATTTTAGCTACTGATCATTTCCCCTAAGTTTTTTCCTGTTTATTTCAGGGAAACAATTTTAGAACTTGATGGAAGAAAAGAATATAGAGTGAATATGGCGAGCTGCCAATCTGTGGAATCCAGGGCTTAAATGAATACGTGCCCTGCTCTAAATAACACCGCATATTTCAGGAAAGTTGTGAGTAAATAAAATGTCTGTACCTAAAATTATATTGTCTGTGTACCTGGGAGGTCGCTGTTGAAAGGGAACCTACAGATAAGTTTTTTTTAAAAAAAGTGAATCTCAGTCCCCTGATTTATGGCTTCACAGGCCTGGCCTTTCCTGCGCGGGTTTCCAGAAACAGAACACAGGTCTTTCTGAGCTGAGGCATAGTCCGCAGGGCCCCTGACCACCACGGCAGAGAAGGAGCTGCCAGAGGCGGGCGGCCCCTCCTGCATGGGGCTCTGGGTCACTGAAGGAGGGAGAGGGAAGAGATTCCTGTTTCACAAACACCGCACTGCGCACTACTCTGTTCTTTCATGTACTTCACTCACTCGGCAGAAAGTCATGGTTTTGCGGGCTGTTCCTCCTGGAACAGGGTTGCCGTGACATCTCGGGGTGGAAGTGTTTAAGGGCCAGCATGTGATTCACTGTCTTCTCTTTTTCCTTTGCACACAGTGACCTGCAGGGTTCCAGATGAGGCCCCGAGTGAGGGAGACAGAGCACAGCCCCCGGTGGGCCCCCAAGGGGCAGGATGCGGAAGCGCGGAATAACCTTCCTTTTAAGCACTGAGATCTTACAGTTGCTTGTTCCTCAGCATAATCTTGTCACTCTAATCAACAAAATCTTCCCGAGACGCCCAATATGTAAAACAAAATACTGACGCTCTGGTTGAAGCAGAGGGGCGGCCCCCCTGTGAGGGTCTTCTCGCTACTTTTCATCTCAGCGGTCATTGTTCCAACAGATCTCAGGCAATGACAGCAAAGGAAAAGAATTCCTGAATGGAAGCGGAGCTACAGCACTGCAAGGCTGTAATTGGTTCTTAAGAAGCTTTGTCTTCAATGCCTATCTCCTCCCGTAGGCTCTGTGTCTATGACAATATCCGTCTGATTCACTGTGGTAACCCCAGGGCCTAGAATAGCACCAAGCACACAACAGGTACTCCCTGTATGTGTTGTATGCTAAGTGCTTCAGAACATGGGTGCTAAAATTAGACAGCCCTGGGCTTTCTTTTTTGTTATAAACTGGGCATTTACTAGTGATACTGTTGTAACTAACTTAGTTTATTAATAACTGGAAAGGAGCAAAGGGAAGGTCAACATTTATGGCCTGCCCTATATGCAGCTTTGCCAGGAAGCTGCAGTTTAGACACATGCCCAGTGAAGTCTGGGTGACATAGGGAAGGTACTTTCCTGTCCATCACACCTGGGAGCAGATCATTGGCCAGAGTAGGCGTGGCCACTGCAAGCAGGGGAAGAGCTGAGATATGTAAACTCCCAAACAAAGGAGTTCCCTCTCTCGCATGCTGGGCTCCTGGCTCTCTTGTTGCAGGGGGCATGCTCCCTTGCATTTGCCCACATGGCTGGCCATGTGGACCCCATACTCAATGGACTAATGGGCTGTAACTAGCCTGATGCTGTGCCAGACCCAACTTCACCATAGACACTGGCCCTGCGTCTAGCTCTGCTGAATACCCAGCTGCACATTTTCCAGGACTGAATGAAGGGAGATGGGACTTTGAAAACCGAGGGATATAATTCCATGCCAATAAAAATCACTCATCCTCCCATGTGAGTCTCAGAAAATTATTTTTTCTCAAGATATCATAAGGACCTGACTTTGAGCACCCAGTGGGGAAGGGGGTACCCCACTTCCACCAGTGGGCACCCCACTTCCACTAATAACAGTAATACCTACCTCAAGGTGCTTCTGTGAGGATTAAATGAAATAATATGTATCAGGTACATGGAGCAGTGCTTGGCTTGTGGTAAATGCTCCCTAAGTAGTAGCTGATATGCTAGGAAGTGGCAACATATCCAAACATGTTCTGGGTGAGAAAAAAATTCCAAGCCAACTGTGATGGGTTAAATGTGTTCCCCCAAAAGAGATATTAAAATCCTAGTGCCAGGTGCCTGTGACTATCGGAAATGGAGTCTTTGCTGATGTAACAAGTTACGACGAGGTCATTGGAAGTCTACTATGCTTGGTGTCCTTATAAGACGAGGTGAAGACAAACACCAGGGAGAAGACAGCCATGAGCTGATGGAGGCACAGGTTGGAGCGAGGCATCTACAAGCCAAGGAAGGCCAAGGATCGCCTGCAAGCAGGAGCTAGAAGAGGCAAGAAAGGATTCTCCGCTACAGATTTCGGTGCGAGGCCCGACCTCGCCAACACCTTGATTTCAGACTTCTAGCCTCCAGAGCAGAGACAGTTTAGGCTGTGTTATGCCACCCAGTTTGTGGTCTTTTGTTTCAGCAGCTCTAGGAAGCTAATATACCAACTAGCCAATTGTTGTGCAGTAGCTCTGAGCAGTGGCGACACAATTCCCTCTCTGTCGGGTGCTGAACACTCGGGCTGGAGGAATTCCACAAGGGCCAGCGCGGTGAAGGTCCCTCCAGCCAACAAAGGCCTGTAAATTCCATCGCTATCTCCACTTTCCATCAGCAGCCAGAAAAATCCTCTTGAATTTTAGAATTCAGTTACACGCACAAGAAAGAAAAACAGAGATAATGTTCACTTAGGAGAATGTTATTTCTTGAGAAAAAGACTCTTACCCTTATCTCAGCCTGCAGAGGAGTGACCCTTAGAAGTTTCCTAAAATAGAACTGCAAAATAACCCACAAAACCCCAAAACCAAAACTTACTCAAATAGACAACATTCATTTAGGCTTCTTGGCACCAAGCCCAACCGAAAAGGAGGACTTCATTAAAACAGGGTCAGTGACATCAGGCAAGCCACCGGGCCGGGCTCAGGAGGAGAGACGCGCACTTTCAACTCCGAAACAAAGGCTCACTGTTGCAGCAAAACCGCCATTCCACACATTTTTGGCAAAAAGGGAACCTGTCCTCTGAGAACCCGCAAGAGGCTATTTTTAAAGCCCTGCAGCAGTCTCAGACTCAGCAGCACAGCAGGAGAAAGTGGTTGCGACAAGTCCTAGCCCCCCACCCCCACCCCCAGCTGATACCTGGCGGGGCAACTCTCCAGGCCTTGGAGGAACTTAAACATCACCTTCCTCCCTGGTTCTGTGAAAAGTCCTCGGGGGAGTGTGACTGAAGTGGGGACGTGTTAGTGGCAGGTTGCTCACAATCCTTTGGTATTGTTTTCTGTCTTGAGAAACCCTCTGATTATTTCAAACCATTGACCAACCATAGTTCATTTCCTGCACTTCGGACAGCCCATCTTGTGTCCATTCTGTCTCCCTCTGTGCGGAGTTACAATGAGGCGGGTCTGTGCTCCCTCCATGCCCCGTGAAGGCTCCTCTGCTTCTGTCCCTCCCAGATAACAAGCGATGTGGAGTTTTCCTGTCTTTGGGGTGAGGTTTAAGGTGCATCCATGGACCTTGGAGTGGGCTGGGCTTCCTGGATTTCTCCTGTTTGAGGTGAACAAATGCCCTGCCCCCGGCATAGGCTTCATGCACCCTGCTTTGTGCCAGGCCCTGTGCTGGGCACATGGGAAACAATGATCCAGTAAGGTTTTCTGATCTAGGTGGACCAGGAGAAAATACAGTACAATTGAGCATAACAGAGACATGATTGGAGGACCAGGAGAACCACAGAATAGCAGGCCCGGATGGGTAAATGGCAGAGCGGGAGAGTACCAAGCTGGGTCTGGAACCCCTATTCCAGGGCTTTTGGGCCCTCCCCCCACTTGCCCTCCCTCTTGCTGCTTTGGGGAGATTTCCCCCAAGTAGGCATGAAGCATCAGAACGGCAGGGACCATGTCCTCCACTTCCACTGATTTCCATGGGTCCCATGATTTCCATGGAGCTCAATAAACCTCACATCCACTTCAGAAAAAGTTTTCTGAACAGATGGTCCTTTCTTTTCTCTCCTTCCCTGAATGTGGGAATGGAGCAGTTCGGACAAGGAGGTAGAGGTTTTACCATACCATACCTAGCCTGTCTCCCATCGGAAAAATGCAGACAGGAGAACAGATAACCTTTAAAAATCTATGATTCTATGATATAACCTAGCAAGACTCTCAGGTATCTGCGGAATAACAGCAGAGCATAAATCTGGAGCTAGACAGACCTGGGTTCAAATCCCAGCTCTAACCCTTATTTACGTGCAACCATGCCAAATTATTTAACCGCACGGAGTCTCAGTTGCTTAATACTAAGTGGAGCTCTATTTAATAATCAATTTAATGATTAAATCTACCTAAGTTGGAATGATCATTAAATAAAATAATACAATGTCAGACATGAAGCGGCCTCTCATAAGTCTTAAGTTAGAACCTAAGAAATGCTTGTCAAAAGAGTGAATGCCAGCTGCCCTCCACGAGACACAGAACTTCATGCCATGGTTCACAGATAGGGTGACTACATATTCTGGTTCACCAGTGTCTTGACAAAATTATTTTTCTTTTTGCGCTGAGAAACTCACTGATTTTCAGGCCCACTCTATTAAATTCAATACTGCGAACATTTATTGGGTGTGTACATGGAAAGTCAAGCTCATCTTTTTTGGTGGCATCATTTGGAATCCTTCTCCTGTGTGGTCATTAATTTTAATGCTACTAATCATATCACCCATAATCTTTTGCTTTCCATGACTTTTTGGAAGTCTACACCACTCGGATACAAACGCTGCAGAATTGGTATTGAACCCAAAGGATGGATGGAGCCTTACAGGTGTGAAGCAACACACCTCAGGGATTGGTTTTGATTCCTTGAGGGCCTGGTCTTCAGCTTCAGGTTACATCATGTCATTGTTATCTCAGTTGCCATATATAAAAGTAGGAAAAAGAAAGAAAGAAAGAAAGAAAGAAAGAAAGAAAGAAAGAAAGAAAGAAAGAAAGAAAGAAAGGAGGGAGGGAGGGAGGGAGGGAGGGAGGGAGGGAGGGAGGGAGGAAGGAGGGAAGGAGGGGAGGGAGGAAGGAGGGAAGGGAGGAAGAAAGAACAAAAGAAATAAGCTAACGTTTATTTAACTCCTGCTATAGTTTGAATGTATTCCTCACTACACCCATGCCCCCAACTCATACACTGATATCCTAATGCCCAATATGATGGTAGTTGGAGGTAGGACCTTTGAGAGGTGATCAGGTCATGAGGGCGGAGCCTTCATGAATGAGATTAGTGCCCTTACGTAAGAGGCCCTAGAGGGATCCCTCTCCTCTTCTGTCGTGTGAAGATGCAACAGGAAGTCTTCCACCCAGAAGACAGCCCTCACCCAACCATGACAGTGCCCGGACCTCAGACTCCCAGCCTCCAGAACTGTGAGAAATAAATGTCTGTTGTTTACAAACCATCTAGTCTGTGGTAATTTGTTAAAGCAGCCCAAACGGACAGCCCCCACTGAGAAAGTTTGCAAAGGCTACGCCATTTATTTACTCATCGCCATGTGTCTGGGAGGCAGGTGTCTCATTTACACCTGAGAGGACTAAGTGGATGAGGCGCGACAGCGTCGGCGAGACTGGAAGTACGAGAGTAGCTCAGGCAGCAGGTCAGAAGCCACCGTGTCCTCCTGTCTCTCTTGTGGACGTTTCAGGAGATATTTGTAAAACACGAATCCCTTTAGAAGACAGGCTTCTATTAACATAGAGAAAAATTGGAATTGGTTTCTAATTGTCTTTGGTGCTTTTTTTTCTTCCTGGAATTTGCAATTATCATATATTGCTCTAGTGTCTTTGATTATGAGATGCTTTTTGGCAGGAGAAAATTGTTCGAGTCAGATTCCAAGGGTTGGGGGAATTTCTCCATCTGTTCTCCTTGGATAAGAAGAATCCTGATAAGGTGTCCAAATAGCTGAAGAAGAAAGTGCAGTTTTTATTTAAGGAGCGTGCATATGTGGAAAAGCTGACGAAGGGTGCCCAGTGTCTCCATCATTAGCCAACTAAACAATTTATAATTATGAAAAAAGTTTTAAAAGACCCCATCGATGGAAATTTTAGCTGAAACCGACACCCCTGTCCAAACAGCAAATCACTCCAGAATCTGAAAATTCTAATTTTCCAACTCCCAGATGCTTCCAATTAGAAAGGGTTTCAGCTGTGGTTTCAGCTGTTACTTGAAAATATAAAATGCGCCAAGAAAACTCAGAGAGCGTCGGTACAAAGGAGTTTCTTTTTCTACTGAAATATTTACTCCTCCAAAAATAATAATCACGGAGGCTTTCGGCCTCCTCTCCCCAGAGAAGTTACACTTAACTCTCTTCCTTTCTTTTATGGCTGTGAACACAGTGCAGAACCACACATGCCTCCACTTTGTAAAATAAACAAACACCTTCCTGCTGTCTAGAGGGCCTCTCGTTAATCTGGGTCTCTGGGCAATAGTATTTTGGAACGTGGCTCTGTTCTAACACGAACTTCTGAAGAATCCAAAGCAAACAGTCATCAAACCTGACAGTCTGAAATCGCTGCACCCCGACTCAGACGCCCTGCCAACAGGTCGCTTGTTTACAGGCACGCGCGGGATGGGGGGAGAAAAACATCCTGTTTGTTTTCCCAAAGCAGGTTTGAGAAGCAGTCACACTTGCTTTTTCCCCACTGAGTCATAAATCTCATAGCTTCAGTTGGAGACATTGGCTAGGTGCTCAGAATCGGCTCAAGTGTCCCTGAAACAATAGGCCCGATGGCCAAGGCCAAGTTGACATGGTGAAAGCTTGAACCCGTTCTCCACTAGCATTTATGAGGCAGTTCTGCACGCAGGCATCTGAGTCCGATCGTGAAGCAATTTGTAAGCGGAAGACTCTGCCCACTTTAATGTATCATATAAACATTTCTGGAGCTTATCACTGCATATTAGTCATGAAAGCTGGAATTTAATAAAGGAGAACAGAATGCAGTTTTCAAAGAGGACAAAAGTTCACTGGGAAAGCATATGTGCAAGCCCTCGGGACCCTGACCACTGGGAGCGAGTGTAAGACAGCCAAGTGCCCAAACCAAATGTTGGGAAGGGCCACCCGTTGGGTGTAATTAAGCAAGGAGGTGTGGGGCACATTTGACTTAACTTGTCATTTTGACTGAGTTTAGGTTTAAACTGTAAATCTCTTTAAAAGGAGAAATCTCAGAAAACAGGATCAAGACTGTTCAAGGCCAAGAAAGTATTTGCTTTGAAGTGATTGGGGAAAGATAAGTGCTTCTCTGGTCAGAAATAAATCCCGATGGACCCATTTAATTCAAAACACCAGTGTTTTTGTGAAGCTCAAGAACAGAGGCTCAGACAGACTTAGACTCAAAACTCAGGTCTTCTGGTTAGTAGCTAAGTGACCTTGGCAAATGACTACATTTAAACCTCAGTTTCCTTATCTGTAAAACTGGAGTAATAAAATGTTACTAATACAGTTGTATGTGACAAGAAATAATATATGGAAAGTGGTTAATACAATGCCTGGCCCATTTAGTGAGTGTTCAATACACAAAAGTTATTTTTACTATTATTCTATGTAGACTATCCTAAAGAACCTTTCCCATCCAGGCTGCCATTAGTAGGCTGCAACAGGTAGGGCTAAAAAAAGTTCACTTGATCTGAACTAGGTAGGTATGAGCTACACTGCTGGCAATATTACTGCTTTTTCTCTTTTAGAACACCTTGGGTCTATGAAGCGAAACCCCAAACTATTAGATGACAGAAATATCCAATAAGGATCTCAATCTGTTCGGGAGACTGAGAAAATATGGGTGCTACTCTAAACATTTTTTACTGTTAGGCTGAGAAACAGCAGCAGGTCCAGTCTTTCTTTTCTATTAGCTTATCTACGCCAAAGCACTTGTTCATGAATTATTTCAGCAATGATTTACTAGACCCCTCTGCTGTAACGGGCACTTCTAGGCACGTGGGATATTTCAGTGAACAGACAAATATCCCTGCCCTTATGGAGCTTATATGCATTCATTCATTCATTCATTCATTCAGGTATATGGCAAATGCAATACTAGCAGTTGAAGAAAAGGAAAGGACAATGATACAAAGATGAATAAGACACGCTGTCTGATTAGCTCCCTGTCCAAGAGAGCAGATTGTAACTACTGGGTTTTCTATCAGAGTATTAGCAGAGACCACTGTGGACAGACAGTCAAGGGAGGGAGGACAGAGACTGAGGAGATGGCAAAGAGGAAGACATTTGGGTTGGATTTGGAAGGGGAAGTGGGAGTTTGTGACGTGGGGAAGTGGGAAAGGCCAGCAGCAAAGCGAACCACTGCTGGTTTCTATCAATTAGTAAACATCTGGCAGAATGCAAGATGAAAAGAAAGTAAATGTATGAACTAAAATGACATGTTTTGGAAACTCAACTGTTATCAATCACAAACTAATTAAACTCTGTTTTTTGTTTTGATTTTAAAAACTAGGACTCAGTAGAAGACGGCCTTTATTTTCCCTAAGTTTTCCCATTAAACGAGAATAGTTGAGTCAGCTCCAGCTTGAGTTTGATTTCTGATGCTTTGCTCTTACTAGAGTAGGGTTTATGAAAATACGGTCCATGTGCAACCAGTGTAGCCCATCAGCTTCCTACAGGAAATAAAGTTGTGGATAGTTTTAAAAAGGAGAATCTTGGGCCCCACTCCTGACCCAGTGAATTGGAATCATGGGAAAGGGAACTAAATTCTGTACTTTTTAATAAGTGGACTCTTAGGAAAGTTTAAAACCACCGGCCTAGGTAGAAGTTTACTCTCAGACACTGCCCTCCCAACTTGATAATCAAAATCACTTAATTACCGATTTATCTTCATGATTCTAGCCAGTGCCTTACCTGATTTTGTTAGATTATTATTTGAATTCAAATTTCCTGCACTGTCTTTGTCCAGAAAGAGAATTTCTCTGCTCCTCACTACTGGTTATCCCTACTCCCACCTCCACCCCCTATGACTCAAGGAGCTTCCTTCTAGCCTCATTTATTCTTCCAATCAGTAGAAAAGTTTCCATGACAACTTCACATCTATGTCCTTCCACTCGGCTACACATGAGAAGCACTGAATGGCTCGCACGGGTCCATCCTGCAGCAGCAGGCAAAGGCAACCTACTGAACCTCATTTGTGATGAGGATTCAACATCGTTCTTAATCCTCCAGAAGCAAGGATTCTGGAAATGCAGGTCATGATCTCATTCCACTCCAGCTATTGATTGCTTCCCAATTGACAAGGCTTGGAATTGGGAATAAAGTTATTTTGCAAGTAATGGATAAAGTCTGTTCTTTAATTATCGCAGTAACATAGAAACTCTTTGCAATTACTTTTATCTCTCCAGCCTAGCTTTTAAATTCAGTGACATTCCAGAGACACTTTTTAAGTACCTACCTATGTCCCAGGTCCTATCAAGTGTTCCTGTTGAAGATTCTTAAAGGAATCAAACCACTTTTTTACATTACCATTTAAAAAATTTTAAGAATGCACCCACCCGACTGGTGTGGCTCAGTGGTTGAGCATCGACCCATGCACTAAGAGGTCTTCAGTTCGATTCCGGGTCAGGGCACATGCCCAGGCTATGGGCCAAATCCTCAGTAGGGGACATACAGGAGGCAGCCAATCAATGTTCTCTCTCATCGATGTTTTTATTTCTCTCTCCCTCTCCCTTCCTCTCTCTAAAGTCAATAAAGAAAAAAAGATTTTTTTAAGAATGCATTTTAAACAAAGTTACAGAGTTAAAGTTCTTTGTCTTTAAGTAACCATTAATGATAGAAGTTCACTCCTCTAAGATTCTATTAGAAGTCATCAGGAAAATAAGACTCCAAGTTTTTCCTATCCATTGATCCTATCCTATCTACTGATCTTTCCATTCATCTTCCTTCCATCTCACAAGAGCCATACACCAGGCTCTGTGGGGGTATCCAACAGTGAGCAAAACAAACATGGTTTCTGCCCATCAGAGGTTCACAGTCCAGCAGTGGGAAGATCGTCCTGGATGGCAAACAGAAAGTCCCAAACTCTAGGTCCAGCTCCATTTCTTCCTATTTGCACAGCCTCAGGGAGTCTGGTTGATCACAGCTCCACAACCCAGCCACTGCACACTGCAAAGGGAGTCAGAAAACCTGCAGAAATGCAAAGCTCAAGCGTCTCTTAAGAGTTAATCAACTCCGCCCTGGCCGGTTTGGCTCAGCGATTAGAGCATCAGCCCGTGGACCAAATGGTCTTGGCTTTAATTCCCGGTCAAGGGCATGTACCTGGGTTGCAGGTTCCATCCCCAGAGTCGTGTGGGAGGCAGCCAATCGATGTGTCTCTCTCACATCGATGTTTCTCTCCCTCCCTCCCTTTCACTCTCTCTAAAAAGAAAATCAATGGAAAAATACCCCTGGGTGAGAATTAACAAAACCAAAAAAACAAAAAGAGTTAATCAATTCCATCTTTTTACAGACAGGGTCCCACCAGCAGGCCTATGACTGTTTTCAGAGTCCTCAAAGGAGGAAAATGCCTCAGCCTGTCATGGAGCCCAGAGTGGGGAGCTGTGTGGGGTTGTGGGTAGTGGGCTGTAGGGGGCACACAGGTAACGCCTGTGTAGTCCACACAGGGTACTTTTAAAATGGGAGGATGTTAAAGATCCGGACACCAAATTAAGGGCGTATCATGGGAACAGGAGCCATGAAGTGCTTGGCATGTCCTTGCTACGTGCCTAAAAGGCTGTGCCTGTGCAGGTGCGAAGGACCTGCCAAGCTGCCAGCCCTGGCTCTCTTCCTGAGACTCTAACCGAGCACCTCAACATGGCACTGCAATCACAGCCCCACCTCGCCCCATCTGCCCGTGGGGCACTGCAGCTGAGACTGATGCCCCAGGACGCTTGCTCATATCCCTTGCAAATGTCATTGTCTGAGGACCCCGTTTGCTTTGCGGTAGCAGTTTTGGAGGGCACATTTGCAGACACATGGCTCAGAAATGATGCCGAGTTAGCACTGAGCTCCAGTGTGGAGGGAGGGAGAGGCCCTGGAGCAGGACAGACTCCTGTCTGAACCTGCCACTTGGCTCTAGGCAAGTCTCCCATCACCTCTGAAACGCTGCTCTGTGACATGGGGACAACAATACATTCTGATTTCTCAGGGCTGTTGTGAGACTCAAAGATGCTAAAGGTAACATAACTATCATGGTGCTGGCCACTCAATGACAGGAAGTGGTGGTTGTTATTATAACCCAGCTCACCCTTCCATGTCTGGAGTCCAAGCTCAACTTTCCACGACTGTCATCACACCATGACACCGTTCAAAGCTGACGGTTCTCCCTCTCACCTTTACCTTCACACCCAGCTGGTGTCCACGAGCTGCAGACACCCTGCGTTTGCACCCTCCACCTCCACATCTGGACCCTGTCAGGCTCTTCTCGCCTGTGCTTCCGTTAACACAGCAGCTCCCAGTGAGCTCTCCTCTTCAGTCTTCTGAGAATTATGCTCCTTGAGAAATGCTTTGTGACAGCCCCCTATCTAAAGTGAGCCATGACCCCTGGCTAATGCAATCCAAACTCCTCACTCGGGCCTTACCTTCCCCACCTCACCAGCGGAGTGGTCTCCTCACGCACCCTGCACATGCCTTGGGCCAACGCGGTGGCGAGTCCTCTGTCCCGGATCCGAGAGCAGAGGCTCAGGAAGGACACGACGCGCAGCAGTGAGGTGTGTGCTCTGGAGCCTGGGTTTGAACTTGGGCTCTACCACGTGCTAGATCTGCAATCTCTTCCAGGCTACTTGAACTTCAGTTTCCTCTTCACGAAAAGGGCCTACTAGCACTACACACCACAGGAGATGCTGAGGGACCTGAGAGCCAAGCACCTAGAGACCGCCTGGCGCCCTGGGAGCTCTGCAGAACAAACGTGAGCTGTTGTTGTAAGACAGAGGTGAGTCAGCATCCCATCAGGAAGGGGAATTGCTTTCAGCTGTAGGTAACAGAAAACTTGGACTCAACTGGCCGGAAAGAGGAAATTTATTTCACACACACACAAAAAAGTCCAGGGGAAGGCGGCTCTAGGAATTATTTATTTGGTGGCTCAACAATGTCACTAAGGATGCAGGCTCCCCACATGGCCACCCTTGGCTGTATAGGCTTGTTTCTAGGGCTGTTTTCCTCATGACTGTAGGTTGAGCATCACAGTTCCAGGCGTCCCAGGCAGACATGAAAACGTCCAGGGAAGGAGGAGCTCTTTTGTGGTAGGAAAAACCACCCCCAAAGTCTTCTGGCACATTACTCTGACATCTCTTTGGCCAGAACTGTCACTGGCAAGAGACACTATAATTGGCTGGAATTCATTAGTACCTACTGCTTGGTGCTGGGAAGGGCCAAGTCTTCCTCAAAGTCTATGGCCATTTAGGGAAAGAAAGGTAACTGAAAAAATAACAATAAACAAACCTGGGGTTTTGTTAAGGAGGGCGAAGAGGCAACCAGCGTTGTCCTCTACATTTCCAGTCCTGAGAGAGTGATTCCTGGCTTGTTCCAGTCACATGTTTTGCTTATGCAGTTCCTCCTGCTTGGAACTCATCCCATAAATCTTTACATGCCCGGGACTGCGCTGGGCCTTTCTCTCAAGATTTTGATCAAGAACCAATGATTCAGTAGAGAGATTTCTTACCATAATGAATTAACTCAATAGTTTCTAAGTAAACTAGACAATGCACAGCACGCTTTACCGACTGGCTTATAGCACCTTTGAGCTGCTCTTCTCCTCAGTTGGGCTGTAAACTTCTCAAGGATAAGGAGCACGAATAAATGATTCCATTTGGATCTTTCACGCACTTATGGGGGCCAACCATAAACACGGTGCTTCATCAATGAACCCAATCAGAAGAGTCTTTAAGGTCTCTCTCTGGTAGGTGCCTGAAGGTACTGTGCTTGGCACCATGGGAGATCCAGGGGAAAACAAGACAATTCACTCCCCCCACTCCAACCCTAAAACTTGTGATGCAGAGAGGAGCTCATGATAAACCATGGGAAGTTGGGGAAGTCTGTCTTCCACCATCCACACTACTTTTTTCCTTTTAGATTTTCCACTTGCTCCTCTCCAGTTCCCTTCTGGACAATGCTGGCACCACACTGGGGGCCCTGCATTGTTTCCATCTCCAGTCAGTACCTCAGACAGGATCTTCTTGATCTAGTTCTTCTCATCTCTCATCTGTTCAAACAAATAAAAACCTATCCTTCCTAAATCCCATTGCCGATGGTCTTGGGAAATGCTGGTTTAAGATTTGTCTCCAAGAAATCAATTCATGCATAAAGTTTACAATGCTAGCCCTCTAAGACACATGAGAAATTTGAGGGGATTCCTGTAGGTGCAATGGACTAACATAGGTCATGAATGTAATAATGAAATGCAGGGTTTGGCCAACTGGTGGTGGGGTTCTTTCCTGGCAAGGCAGTCTTTGCTTTTCTTCAAGAAATTCCACAACAATGATCCTCTACTCTTCCTCCGGCCCAGGACCTTTCAGAACATTTGCTCCGTGTACAGCATCTCTTAGGACGCCACTCTTTCTGGACAAAACACAGTGTGAGCACAGACAAGCTTTCGTGCATTTTGCAGGGTAAGGGAAAATCAAGGTTATTTGAGGGAAGGTCTCCTCAAGTCCTGCCTGTGTGGATGGATTTTCTTCTCGGTAAGGAGACTCTCCCACACCGATTCCTTTGATCACCATGGCTGAGATTGCCAGGGAAGAAAAGGACAGAATCAGATTTAAAAAAAAAGAAAGAAAGAAAGAAAGAAAAATCAGTTTGCTTAAACTGCCAGGGAAATCTGCCTTTGGCTGGAGGAAGTGAAACCTAGAACATTCTAGACAGCAAAGCTCATCTGCCTCCAGCTGGAACAAGCGCATCGGTGTGGGGCTGCTCAGCCCTTCTCCCCTTCAGCCTCCAATGTCAAGGGGGCTGAGGGGTGTCCTCTGTCCTCCCCACACAGCGAGCTGCTGCTGCTGGTTGTTGAAGTCCCAGGCAGGTCACATGCATTCAGTACACGCTCACTCGTTTTGTGATATGTCAATCTCAAAACTTCCTCTAAAAAAGAATAAACCAATTCCTTCAGTGACTGAAACCCACATGATTCAGCCACAAAAATAAATGATCCCCCTCTCCTCCATCTCTCTGTTCCAAAGTGTTCCAGTGATGTGGGACCCAGGTACAACTCAACTTGTTCCACGTGACATTATTGGTGTCAAGGAGCCGAACAACCTCACACTCGGGAAGACGGCACGAACGACCTCCCACTCCTCGTGCCATCTTCCTTAGGGCCGTCCCCATCAGTTCCCTGGATTGTCTGGGAAGGTGCCCATATATGAGTCAGAGGTCTCAGCAAAAGTGACACTTCTGTAGATAAGCCTGCAAGCTTATTCTTGGCAGAAAATGAGAAGTATGTGTCAGAAACCTTAGAGGCAAATTTATAGCACAGTGCTCTAATTTACTAAAAAATTACAGACTGTAAGGGTTGGAAGGAGCCCCCAAGATCCTTTCCATTTATACATGAGGAAATCGAGGCCCAGAAAGGGGGAGGGATTGACTGAAGGTCACACTGATTAAATAGGGAACAGAACCTCTGTCTCATGACTCCCAACTCTTTCTACTAACACACCGTGGGCCTGGAAGCATCTGCTCCTTCTGCTCCCAGCAGATGGGCTCTGTTCATTTCTCAGTGAGCAACTTTTTACCAGCCTTCAACCTAGTAGTTTGCAAAGTGTGGTTTGTCCACCAGCAGCAGCAGCTGCTCAGGGACCTTCCTGGTATGTCAGTTCTCTGGCCCCATCCCAAACTTGCGGAATCTGTGTTTTAACAAGCCTTTCGGGTGATTTTAATGCACGCTCAAGTTTGAAACGCCCTACTTTAATGTAAGCTCCACCCACCCGATTAGCAAGGGGACCAGGGGACCCATCAGACCCATCTCATCTCACAACTCGTTTTCAGTTTGGCTTTTCTGGTTACCCGAGTAAGGCAGAGTTCACTTGGGTTACCTGTGAAGAAAGAGAGCTCATTGTAAATTTTGAACAGGAGCTGGAGTGGAATGCTGTCACGCACGGGTGCAGCTCTAGGGACCGTCACTGCTCTGCCTGGTTTTCCCTTGTTCTCACCCATCTGTCCTGTTCTCCTCTCTCCACAGAGCTGTTCCTTTACTTCCGACTCTCGCTTGTGTTCCTTCGTGGCTGGTATTTGCCTTTAGTCAACCACGACCCGACTCTAAAGTCTAAACCATCACATCCTTTTTGCTTTTTCCCTTCCTAACTGGAACGTTTTTTCCATATATCTTTTCCAATGTCTCAGATCACATTCCTGCAAAGGACTCCCTCTGCCGTGTCTTCTTTTGAGCCGAGCTGCACAGGTCAGATGCTCATCCAAATGATGGGCGCCTTTGGTCTGATGCATTCTCCTGTCTGATTGACTACGGGCAGGACGAGTGTGCAGCTTGGGAGAGGGGTGACTTCTGTGCAGTGACCGGGGCTTCAGGAGGAAATTGGGGGAGGAAGGAGGAAAGCACATGTGAGACTGCCCCCCACCCCCAAGCCAGTGAATGACATGAGGGACTTGGCAGCAGAGTTCACCAGTTTGGGTTGCTGAGGGTTGAGTTGGAGATGAAGGTTCTGCTACATTATCATAACCCTAGTCTTCAATATACTGCCAGGCTGGGGTGGCCTAGAAATTATGGGCTGCAGGTTATCAACTCCCTAAAAGTCACAGAATATCCATGCCTGGGAGGCACTTCAGAGATCAGCTCAGTAAATCTTAGCTCTGGCTGCTCTTGAGAATCCCTTGGGAGCTTTGGAAAAGGAATGCTATCTGGCTGGGTGGCTCAGTTGGTTGGAGCATTGTCCAACATCAAAAGTTTGCGGGTTCAATTCACAGTCAGGAGACATACTTAGGTTGTGGGTTCGATCCCTAGTTGGGGCATGTATAGGAGGCAATTGATTAATGTTTCTCTCTTACATCAATGTTTCTCTCTCTCTCTCTTCCTTTCTTTCTAAAAATCAATAAAAACATATCCTCGGGTGAGGATTTAAATAAATAAAAAAAAACTCTTTAAGAAAAGAAAACTAATGCTGCCTGGGCTCCACCTCAGGAATTCTGATGTAAGGCCCCCAAGTGCGTTTAATGCCCACTTGCAGCTGGGAACCACTGCTCCAAGGTGAGCCTCCTAGTCATGCAGGTGGGGAAACGGGCTCAGCTACATGCTGTGGCCGCGGCTCACCTACAGGTCTCATTCCCACTGGGTTCTAGAGTTTGGGCTGTTAATCATAAATGCTAGAGCTGGAAGAGAGCACGGAAGCCTGCAATTCAACCCTGTCATTGCTACTTGAGACTAGGGAGTTAAGCGACTTGCCTACGGAGTCCCAGACAGAAAGGGGGCAGCAGGGGCCAGAACCCAGGTCTCCTGACTCCCAGCCCAGGCCGGAGGACTGAGAGGGCCAGATGAGGAGCTGAGCAGGCCCAGCTGCAGACCTCGCGCTTGCTCTGCTCCGGAAGCCCTTCCAGCAGCACAGCTGGAACAGTTTGGCAGAGGAGCCTGGACGTAAAGGGATGGATGGGGCGCAGGCTCGGCCGAAGGAAGGTGGTCCGTGGCTGGTCTGACAGGCTACTCTGTGCCTTCCGGGAGTTATCCTGGGAGTGTGTGTGTTCCTGATGGACTGACCGCTGCGTTGGAGTCCAGATTACACACTGTGCCCTGGGTGTCAGGGGTCTTCTGGCATTGGCTGAGATAAGGTTGTCTTCGTTTTCCAGAATGGCTCTGGCCAAGGTTGGCACCCGTGCCTGGGAGCCCCTCGGTGTGTGTTGATGTGGGTGGAGGTGTTGAAGATAAGAAGGTTCCAGTGTAGCCCTGGCCGATTGCTCAGTGGTTAGAGCGTCGGCCTGAGGACCAATGAGTCTTGGGTTTAGTTCTGGCCAAGGGCACGTACCTCAGTTGCGGTTTGTCCCCGGCCTGGTCGGGTCCTGCGGGAGGCAGCCAGTCAGTGTGTCTCTTTCACATCGATGTCTCTCTTCTCTCTCTCTCCCCCCCCCCCTCCCTCCTACTCTTTCTGAAGATAAATGGAAAAATACCCTTGGGTGAGGATTAAAAAAATGGGGTTCCAAGTAAAAGAAACAAAAAACACAAGGCAAGGGCTCACCAGACATAGTGGGAAGTGAGTGTGAGCCTTAACCACACCTTTTTATGGGGTTAACTTAACCCCACAGTTAGGGTGGGGAGAAGAGATAAGAGAAGCAATACCCCTTTAAGCTTGCGAGGAACTTTACAATTGATAAAGCATGTTCACACACATTTAGCTCATCTGACCTTTAAAACAACCGCACAAGGCAGGCAGTTCCTGTGATCCCGCCTTGGGGGGTGGGGTAGCCGGCCTCCAAGGCCACATGGCCATTCATGGGGGAGCTGGCCACTCCCTCCAGACGCCAGCCCAGCACTTAGTCCACCATGGCATACTGTGTGTGTGTGCACGTGTCAGATGTGCACACTGGTCACACCAGGGAGTTTATGTGAAGGCAAGAATGCAGGTGTTGATTTCTGAGGCTCATGGTTAGCAGGGCCACAAGAAGCTGGACTGTGAACACAGGAAAAACACAAGGAATTGGCTCTGGGTCAGCTGCAAAGTCTTAGCAAGCAAGCCTTAGTTTTCTTCTGGGTCAAGTACCTTGTGGGATTGTTGTAGGGCTCAGAGATAAAGTACACAAAGTAGGTAGCCTAGGGCCCACCAAGAGCATCCTAAATGTTCAATAAATGGTAGCTGTTAATATCCTGTGTGCATGTTACTGGCCTGTGTGCAGAAACCCACCTGTGTGCAGGTAAGAGAGACAGTAGCCTTACTCAGGGCCAATGGCTGCTGGCTTTGTCCAAATCCAAATGTTTTCAGATATCTCACACAGAGCCTCCAACTGGTGAAACCAAGTCCCACCTCCTACCCTCACCTTCCTAACTTTTCACAGCCTCTAACTCCTCACATATACCTGCTCAAGGATTTGCTAGTTAAGCACAAGTACTAATCATGTGCGGTGCGAATCAAACAACAGAGTTTGGAGGCAGCTCAGAGGACTGAGTTGTCCTGTTGGTTTACAGCTTAGACTCTCGGGTGGGGTGACTGAGTCAGATGGCAGATCTTGGGGGTGCTGTGTTGGGCAGATCACAGCTGCTGAGCACCGAGACTGGCTGGGCCCTTTTTATGTGGAATCTCAAGGAATCCCCAAAGCAGCCACTTGAATGGGCGCTATTCCCATTTTACATGCGAGGAGACTGAGGGGTGCTAAGTTAATTGTCAAAAGTCATCAGGAGCTGGGATTCAAGGCCACACCTGCTCAAGGCTGAGCTCCTTCCACCACTTGCCACCCAGCCCTCATTACCCATGAAGGTTGGGCTCCACACACAGGCTGGGAAATGTTAGGTCCACAGGTGTGTGACATTGCTGGGAGCCCCAGAGGGTGAGGAGGGTGGAGGCAGAACTGGTCAAGAGGGAGGCGGCCTGGGGCAGGGAGAGTATTCGGCAACCTGCATTGTGTTAGCTTCCTCCCTGTAAACCCTCCTGTTCCGTTGGCCTCCCACCCAGCCTCACCTCTGGCTTTCATCTTTTCCAAGTCACATACCAATGACCTTCAGGGGTATTCCTTCAAGCTAGGCTAGCCAGGCTTCCTGACCCATGAAGGTACATGCGGAGGATATGCCCGGGGGGAAGCATGGCGGGTAGGGGAGGCTCCACAGAGCCCAAGACCTTCTATTGTGTCTTCTGCCCAGGGATACTCAGGGCGCCTGCGATACTCTGGTATCTCCTTTGTGAGATGATGCAGAGTCCAGGCGTGATGGAGGTTCAATTTTAGCATCAGCTGGATCTAATTAGCTTTGGGGGTGGGGGGCAGGCCCTTTCACAGAGGACTCCATTGTTCCTGGGAACCTGGCAGGAATGTTTATCATTTCAGAAACTGAGAAGGAGCTGGCTCTCTCCCTCTTGCCTTGGCCTCGGAGCTGTCCTCCCTTCAGATGCTAATCCGGAAAGCCTTCCCAGCACATCTCAGATGAAGCTCAAGGCTGGGGTGGAGCCCTACCTCGCATTTCCCTCAGGACCAAGGCAGGTGTGGAGTCAACACCTGGAAAGCAGCCAAAAGGAAACCTGGAGCAACAGCTCAAAATGTCACATGTCAAATAACTTAATTGGGTAATCACCCGAAGAAGGGTTCGTGCAAAGCATATGCGGGAAGTCTGTACTGAGTGACGCATTCAAGGTGATGGTTCCGTTTGCCTGAGCCTGCTTCTGCCCCACCCAGCCTGGGTCCGGGACCTGGCTGCATCCTTTCCTCCAGGAGAGGCTCTGGAACGGTACCTAGCAATCCCCACGTTAGACCCCTGGGCAATCACACATTCCTGCAGCTGCAAGGACACCCTTTCCTCAATGCCCACCCCATGTGCACAGTCCCAACGACAGGAGGCAGTGACGAGGCGTCATTACCTGTCCCAACTCCGGTTCACACTGCGTGGGTTTGCATTCTGGCATGGCACTTTACGAACTCTGTGCCTTTGGCAAATGATTTCTCGGTGACTCAGTTTTCTCATCTACAAATGAGATGATTATAGTACCTACCTCTTATGGGGGTTGTAATAATTCAATGAGTTAATATACGTAAAGATTTTAGGATAGTACCTGGCCTTTAGAAAGCAGTTATCAGTGTGCTTTTCTCTTGGTTCCAGTTCAGTTGTGGGTTCTGTGTGGGTTTGCATGCCAGTTTTCCACGCGATGTGCCCAGCTCCTGAAGCACCCTCTCCACACCCACTCAGGGCTGACCAGGTCCTCTGGGCTCAAGTAGTTGGCCAGGCCCATTTCCACCCACATGGACCCCCATTCTGCTGCCATGTTCTTCTCTATCCCTGACCCACTGAGAACTACCAGTGGGGCCTGGACCTGAGTCTGAAAAAGCTCCCCACTCATCCACCCCACAAGTGCTGGGCAGGAAACCAAGCACTTTGTCTTCGTTGGGCACAACCTGGTCAATTCTCCTACTAGCCCCTCCACTCTCCTGTTTCACCCACCATGAGGTCCCAGAGGCCATATATTCTAACAAGAGGGAGGTGAGTATGTTTGGATCACTGTAGATTCATCTTTCATGACCCAGCTCTACTGTCACCTCTTTGTGTGGCTTTCCCTGATTCCCACAGTCAGGATTCTGATTTCACCAATTGCCTGCCAATTGTGATCTCGGACAGGTTCCTCTCCTCTGGCCACCTCGATATCCCCATCTGCAAAATGGAGACACTGTTACCAAACTAACCTACAGGACATTGGATGTTTCCATTCTAAGCCAACGGGGGAGAAGACCTAGCTCTCCTCCCCTGACCCTCCTTCCCAGGTACAGGAGATGGGAAGATACCCAAGTGAGCTGACTACGCGGTGTCTACACAGCCTATAAAACCAAGCCCTTCCCTGGAATGGCCGTTCCCTCCTTCTCTATGTATTGAATTCCTTCAAGGACCTATTCAAATGTATTTTCTTCTGTGAAACACTCCCTCTGCCCAAAGGGAAAGTACATTTTCCTCTCCCTTGTATTACTGTAATTCTTTGTCCCTGTTAAATATCCTATTTCCTGGTAGCTTTTATTATATTTAACATATTACTATTGCCTGCCCCCTCATTCTGCTGGTAAATTGCTTGAGGTCAAAAACAGTATTTTGTTCATTGGGGTAACTTTACAGTGTCTACATGATGCCCAGCATCTAGTAGTTGCTCCATAAATGTTCACTAATTTAAATTTAGTCTCATGTGTTCTCTGTGGAATGGGGCTCTGGGGGCAAATACTACCTTCATGAGCCTGTGGCCTGTGTACATTTCTGGCCCTGATGCTGGTTTGCCTAAAGCCAACAACAGAATCCACAGTCCAGTGCACAGTCTGTGGCAGGAGGGCTTCCTCACGCCTGGGAGCGGGCAGTAGGAGGACCTCACGTTCCATAAGGTCTCGCTGCAAGCCAGGGGGCAGCAAGCCACGCCTTAGGGCTCAAGGACCTCCTTAGGTAACACTGGGTTTGTAAGAGCCAAATAGTGCCTGTAGTTAAGTGGGTTAGTTCACTATATGTTAATGACTCTGTTTTCTTTGTACAAATTTAAAAATGCATGTATATAACACGACTCCGCATTTATCAGTCCTCCCTTCCTTCTGTAACAGTGAAGGGAACAGACACATTTATGCCAGGCGCCTTATCCAGGGTCCCATCTTACCCTCAGGATGATCGTTGGAGGCAGGTGGTATTATTACTTCCATTTCATAAATGTGGAAATTAAGGCTGAGAGAGGATAAGAAACTTGCCCAAGGTCGGGGAGACCTGAGCTCCCAGTCAGCACACAATGCTCCTTTCCCATCTGGGAGGCAACTGCTTGCCAAGCACTGGTCTCGAATGCACAATGGATCTGACCTGCTTCCTGCCCCCTCAAGAAATCGGTATTCCAGTAGAAGAGACTGATACACAAATAATTAAAAACAAAGTACAAAAAATAAAACTTTGGACTAGAAGTATGTGTAATTGATTGTAGGGGAGGCACAGAAGGCAGTGATCAGTTCAGCCTGAGGTGAGCAGGGAGGGCTCCACAGAGAAGCGGACTCTTGGGGTGAGCCTTGAAGGGTCACCTGAGTTTTGGTGGGTGGAGAATGAAGACAGGAGAGAATGCAGGAGCTTGAGGCAGAAGGGATGACAAAGGCATGAAGGAGGAGAATGCCAGGTGTTCTTGGGCATGGAGAATATAGATCAGTGTAGCTGGAATAGGAGATTTCTGAGTATGAGCTGGGCTATGACAGGCTTAGTTTTGTCAAAGTGTTGGACTTGTTTCTTAAAGGCCCAGGGGGCTGCTGATGTACCCTGGAGGAGGGTATGACCTGAGCTGACCTTCACCCTGCAGGAGAGAGGACCTGGAAGCATTGTTTCTGAGTATAAACTGGGAGGTAAATGGGGTCTTGCATCCTTTAGAAATGTGCCACCAGCTCCCAACGTCTCTGCCAGTATTGGTTTTGGAGATAAGAATAAAAGAACAGGCAGGTTGAACACCAGAACTGCTCCAGGGCCCTGGTGCAGTGTCCCCCCACCAATAGAATTGTAGAAGCACAGCTGTTCTGAGTGTGAGGCCATGTTGGCTTCAACAGCTGGACGTCCCCATCAAGACAAAGGTCGATATGATGTCTCTGCCCATGGTAACAGCGGGACCAGGATGAGAACTGGCATCGGGGTGCCGGTGCTCATCCCAAATGTTGGCTGCAGAATGAGAGGACTGTTTTTCCAAACGAACGAAAGATGTTCTAGATCCAAGATGACAGGTTCATCATATGGCACATCATTTATACACAGATTTACAAATTCACTGTAAGTGTAAATTACACGTCAGTGCAGAGTGCATCGTATATTTACATACTCTTACACAGACTAAAACAATGTTCCATTTATATAATAAACCCAGGTGGCACTTGCATCATTAGTGCTAGAATCACGCATTGAAATTACAAGGCACCTTGTCTGAGGACCGTTTGAAAATCCTCCCATTTTCCCCTTATATATTCTGAACTCACCATGAAGAAAACAAAACAACCAAGCAATCTCTTTGGAAAATTGCCCCTAAATTCTTTGGCTCTAAAAGAAAATGTAGTGCCAATTTTTTGCCTAATAAAATGACATTTTAGGTGGAATCTGAGCCCAGCCCAAAGGGAGGAATACTGATTCTTTGAGTCAGCAAAAGAATTCAGTCTTTGCTATCCAACACTCCATTATTCATTGGCCCGAACTGTCAATAGAGCTGTCGGTACTTTGGAGAAGACCAGAAAAGTAGGGGTAGTGGGGGAGATGTTAGGTAGATAATGAGAAGGAAAAAAATCTGAAATCCTTTCGGGCCAACTCTGGACAACACACTGGGCATTTATTCTGAGGTGCAGAAGCTCTGCGGTCCTCTTGCTAGATATTTTCTCAGTTCACATCTCTGCTTATGGGGTCATTTTCCTGAAAAGGGGCTTAAATTCTCGTTGGGCTGCTGCCCTGACCAGGACGTAGCCTCCAGTGTCCCAATAAGCAAGGCCAGCAGAAAGAACGCATTCCCCCCTACGAGACACCCCTCCCTGAGCCCTGGCCCCCAGTGGCTCACCGGGGCCTGCGGAAGGTCAGGCCATATTGCTGACAGGCCAGCCCCACGGTGGGTGTGTACACGATGGGCATGAATTTCTCCACGTCCGACGTCAGCACGCGGTAGAAGAGCTTCTCATTCCGATCTTGGAGCGTCATAAGAATGATGTACCTTGGAAAGGGAGACAAGAGCCATGCTGTTCATATGAGCAACCTACGTGGCGGCAGAGAGGCCGCTCATGCAAAGATCCAGGGGTCCCACTCAGCTAGGTCCCAGGAAAAGCACCCACCTCCCCAAGCATGGATCTCATCATCTATGAAACGTGAAGAGCATTACCTGCCTTATGGTGCTTGGTATTATATGTGGTTTAGGTCCTGTTCTGAGTATTTTACGTGAACTCACTAAATTGCCAACGACTTGTGAGGTAAGTACTACCATTTTTTTTCTATTTGAGAGACAAAGGAGACAAAGACAAAGAGAAATTAAATAACTCACCCAAGGTTGCAAAGTAGGGATTTGAACCTAAGCAATCTGACTCCAGAATGTGTCCTCTCAATCTGTGCAAGACGGTTGGTTAATGTTATTAGTACATGAACATTAATGAATGAAACAGAACAGTAACACTCTGAGGGTGGAGAAGGGTCAAGGGCACACCAGTGCTTCATGAGCTGGCTTCTACCACACAGGGCTGGTTCCCGTCACAAGCAGAATTCACAAGTGGCTGAGTACCAAATGATCTCAGGAAGTATGTTCCTTCCAAATATCTCTCTTGTCTATTCCCTGAAGCCTGAAATCACTAAACCAGGATAAGAGCCTTTAATTCATACTCCTAAAAATGCAAAAAACTCTGGGAGAAGCAAAAAACCACACGGCTCGGAATTCACAATGAGATGCGACTGAAGACTGGTATCACAACCTTCTGGACCGCAGTTTGGGAGAGTGTATGGAGGCACCTGAGATCCCGGCCTGGAGTAGGGTGAGATCCTCCGATAGGGAAATGACCCGTGGGTGTGGTGTCAGGGTCCTGGGTTTGAATCTCAGCTCTGCTGTTTACTAGCTGTGTGACTTTAGAGAAGTCTTGTGACATCTTGGGGTCTCAGCCAAAGACACTGGTCCAGAATGAAGCATTGTGTGTTAGAAGGTACTTTTAAAATGGAGGGTTTATGCTTACTATAGCCAGGACCTTGAGACTAGTGTAAGAATTCCGTACCCAGTAGCCATTAGTATATGTCTCTTCCCAGTCTGTCACAGTAGGATTATTTATACCATGAAATTGGCAAATACTATGAATCAGGGCTTCCCCAACCTCTACCCCAGAACCAATTATTAAACATTTACCAGCACACCACTGCCCTTATCCAAAAGAAGTTGGGAGCATTTCCTCAAGCACCTGCTGAAATGAGGAACCCTCAGAAATGAGGGGGTCAGACAGTCACCATAGCACCTGCAGTGAGCTCTCTGGAGCTCCCAGGGTCAGACACGTCCCACCCCCGCCTGCATATAAATGATGTCCATCCAACTGGAAAGAACTGGGAGAGAAGGATTTCTGATGTTAATTTTTAGAGTTGAATATCTTTAGGAAAGAAGATTTCACTGGGGACTTTAATTCTTCTTTGTAAATTTAACAAAAGAAGGAGGTTCAGATTATTCAAAGTTAGTGCACATCTCATTGTTAGTTAGATTTTTTGTGTACTTTCTGGTTTGCTCTCCAGGGTGACATGGCTAGACCAAGTCTGAGCGGAGTAACGAAGGAAGAGAAGATGAGGCCTGGGCTACGGTATGGTCTTGGAGTTAATGTGAGTAATATAAACAGAATTTAGTGCTCCAGGAATAGAGGGGGTTATTCACTACTGCTTAGAAGCAATGGGTAGCATGGAGGGAGCACAGGAAGATGGGTGCAGTGACCCTCACAAGCTGCTGAGCTCTGCCCCTAGGGTGACAACCACACTCCTAACCATTCAAAGTCTTGGCCACTGAGCTCCATAGATATGTAAGGGGAACCCTGTCTGCTCCCTACATTTCTGCTGGAGCCCATAGCAAGGTGATGTGTTGATCTAACAAACTCGTACATAGTGCCTACTGTGTGCCAGGCACTGTTCTAAGCACATCACAAATACATCATTAGTGTTTTTAACCCTCATTATAATCTTTTGAGTTAGGTACTGCTGATTGTACAGATGGGGAATGACCCAGAGAGGCTAACGTTCACTATTAAGAGGTAGAATGATGATTTGCCTTCATGCTAGTACTAGAGTCTAGTCTTGTAGCCACTAAGCTCTGGTGCCCCTTAGCTGTGGCGTAGCAGAGAGATTAATAGCACAGATGCTGGAGCCAGCTACCTGTTCAAATCCTGGCTTTGCCATGTGACCTGGGGTCACTACTGTCTTCATAAAGCTGACCCTGTCATTCCCATTTGGCTCTTCATGTCTATTTCCCCACTGAGGAGAACCCAGAGAGGTGGCAGGATTATTAACTACTCCCCATAAGCCTCCAACATATGACATACCAGGTTTTTCTTAAGGTGTCCCTGTCCATCCAGGAACCTGGGCCATGTACCACTTCCTTAATACACCTGTCCCTACATCTTTTTTATTTATTTTTTTATTGATTTTAGAGAGAGAGGAAGGGAGAAGGAGAGAGGGAGAGAGAAATATTGATGAGAGAGAACATTGACTGGCCACCTCCTTCATGCCCCCCACTGGGGATTTGGCCCACATCTGGGCATGTGTCCTGACTGGGAATTGGACTGGGGACCTCTTGGTGCATGGGTTGATACTCAACCACTGAGCCACAGCAGCTGGGCCTGTCTCTACATCTTTACCCTACTTTTCCTCTTGAGTGAAATGCCATCTGTGAACCCACTGCTGTCTGTGCTTCTGCAGCTGACTCAGGTGCCACCACTGCCAAGAGGCCCTCCCAGATTCCACTGGTTGGAATTCAGTGTCTCTTCCCAGTTCTCCCAGGACATGTTGACTGCCTCGATCATAACCAGCCTGTTCCTCAGGGACAGCATCACTGCTTTGGAAGTCAGGGCTGGGTCTGGGATTTCTTGGAAAGGCTTTCAGCCTTTGCTGGCTGAAAAGCCTACAGAAAACACTCTGGACCTCAGGAAACTGCTGAGCTAGGCTCAAGCAGAGAGAGCAGACTAGGCACTGACTTGTCCAGGTCGCTCTGCTGCCGCTCGTAGTATCTCATGATCCGGAGGAGCTGGATGTCCTGGCTCAGGAAGCAGGGGGGGATGAGGCCATGGATTCCAAGCTGCATCCTTTCTTCAAGTGTGAAAGCCATCCCCTGGGGAGAACAAGAACAAAGCACACACATACATGGATACGCAGGAAACCAAGGAACAGAACGGGTTGCATTCACAGACAGGCAGAAGCCACTGTGACTCAACAGAAAGGGCCCTGGACTCAAACCCCCCTCTGCCATTGGAGTAACCAGACAATCTGTGCCAGTTACTTTGACGCTTCCGAGCTTCAGCTTCCTCCTGGAAAAATGGGGAAGCTACCTTCATTGACTGTTTTTTGGCTTGTTTTATTGTTTTAAATTTCTTTCTTTCCTTTTTTATTTGGTACATGCCCTTAGCAGGAACCGAATCTGGGACTCTCTGGTCCGCAGGCCAATGCTCCAACCACTGAGCCAAACTGGCCAGGACCTTAAATTTATTTCATTTTTTTTTTTTTTATCCTCACCCAAGGACATTTTTCCATTTTTTGTTCAGATAGAGTGGGGAGGGGGAGAGAGAGAGAGAGAGAGAGAGAGAGAGAGAGAGAGAGAGAGAGAGAAACATCGACATGAAAGGGACACATCGAGTGGTTGCCACCCGCTCAACCCAACCAGGGCTGGGGACCAACTGCAACAGAGGTACATGCCCTTAGCGGGAACCGAACCCGGGTCTCTCTGGACCGCAGGCCGACACTCTACCGCTGAGCCAAACTGGCCAGGGCCTTAAATTTATTTCATTTTTTAAAGCACTTTAACATTTATAGAAAAATTGAGAAGACGGTATGGAGAGTTGCCATATAGCCCCTCACTCAGTTTCCCTGTTGTCAGTATTTACAGCAGCATGGTACATTTGTAAATGAACCAACAGTGATACGTTATTAAGTAAAGCCCATGGTTTATTCAAATTACCTTGGTTGTTACCCAGTGTTCTTTTTTTTTTTTTTTTTGGCTCCAGGATCCTATCCAGGATCCCACATTACAGTTAGTCATCATGGTCTCCTTAGGCCCTTCTTGGCTCTGGCAGTTTTTCAGACTTTTCTTCTTTTTGATGACCTTGAGAGTGATCCCCCTCTATTAGAATTTGTCTGATGTTTTTTCATAACTAGACTGTTTTTTTGTTTCGTTTTGAGGAGGACCACAGAGATAAAGTGCCATTTCTATGACATTAGATCAAGGTACATACTATCAACTTGGCTTATCATTGTTGATATTGAGATACTGACCTTGATCACCTGGTTGAATTAGTGCTTGTCCGGTTTCTCTAATGTAAACTTACTCTGTTTTTGGAGTTCTTCTGCATGGGAGATTTGTCTCTCTCCCCCAGTCATTTATTTATTCAATCATTTATTTATATTAGAATGGACTCATGGGTATTTATTATACTTTGGGTTATAATCCAATACTGCTTTTTTAATTTTGTTGCTCAAACTGTCCCAACCAATTGGTCATTGGGAACCCTTTCAGTGGGCTCCTGTGTCCCTTTGACATACTCCCACAATTTTTTTCCATTACTTTTTTCCCCCTTTCTTATTATCCTTTGTATTCTCCCTCCCTCCCTCCCTCCCTCCCTCCCTCCCTCCCTCCCTCCCTCCCTCCCTTTCTTCCTTCGTTCCTTCCTACCACTAAAGATGCTCCATACTCATCTTGTATATTGGCCTCTCCCAGTTCTAGAATCAGATATTTTTTCTAAGAGGCCTGATTTTTTTTTAAAACTAATCTTTACTGTTGACTGTATTACAGATGTTCCCCCTCTTTTTTTCTCCATTGATCCCCTCCTCCCCAATCCCGTCCCCCTCCTGCCTTCCCCACACTATTGTCGGTGTCCATTGGTTATGCATATATGCATAAAAGTTCTTTGGTTTATCTCATCTCGCCCTCCCTCCCCTCTTCCCTTTGAGGTTCTTCAGTCTAACAACCAATTTGTACTTCTTACTCCCTTAATCTTTTTCACCCATCCCCCAGCCCCCACCCATCTGGCAAGCAACAAAAAGTTTTCTATATCTATGAGTCTGTTTCTGTTTTGCTTGCTCATTTTGTTTGTAGATTCAATTGTTGATAGATATGTATTAATTGTCATTTTATTGTTCATATTTTTGTTGTTCTTCTCCTTCCAGAAGACCCTTCAACATTTCATATAATACTGGTTTGATGCCAACGAACACCTTTAGCTTTTTCTTGTCTGGGAAACGCTTGATATGTCCATCGATTCTAAATGAGAGCTTTGCAGGATAGAGTAATCTTGGTTGTAGGTCATTGCTTTTCATCATCTTGAATATCTCTCGCCACTCCTTTCTGGCCTGCAAAGTTTCTTTTGAGAAATCAGCTGACAGTCTTATGGGAACTCCTTTGTAGGTAACAAACTGCTTTTCTCTTGCTGCTTTTAAGTTACTCTCTTTGTCTTGAACCTTTGGCATTTTGATGATGATGTGATGTGTCTTGGTGTGGACCTCTTTGGGTTCATCTTGTTTGGGACTCTCTGTGCTTCCTGGACTTGTATGTCTATTTCATTCATCAAGTTAGGGAAGTTTTCTGTCATTATTTTTTCAAATAGGTTTTCAATTGCTTGTTCTTTCTCTTCTCCTTCTGGCACCCCCATGATGCGAATGTTGGTATGCTTGAAGTTGTCCCAGAGTCTCATTACACTATCCTCAGTTTTTTGGATTCTTTTTTCCTTTTGCTGATCTGATTGGGTGTTTTTTGTTTCCTTATATTCCAAATCGATGGTTTGCTTCTTGGCTTCACCTACTCTACTATTGATTCCCTGTAAATTATTCATTTCATTACTGACTGGTCCTTTTTTATGTTGTTGATGTTCCCACTAAGTTCCTTGAAGGTTTCACCAAGGTCCTTGAGCAACCTTATAACTAGTGTTTTGAACTCTGCATCAGATTGATTGCTTATCTCCATTTTGCTTAATTCTTTTCTTGGAGTTTTTTTCTTTTCTTTCATTTGGGACATGTTTCTCGTCTCCTCATTTTGGCTGCTTCCCTGTGATCATTTCTACATATTAGGTAGAGTTGCTAAGTCTCCTAGGCTTTCTAGGGTAGCCTATTGTTGTCGGTATCCTGTAGGAGCCAGAGGCACAGCCTCCCTGATCACCCCAGCTGGGCCCTTGAGGTGCACCCCTGGTGTGGACTGTACACCCTTCTGTTGTAATTGAGTCTTGATTGCTGTTGGCATGTCAATGGGAGGAATTTACTCAGGCTGATCAGCTGCAGGACTGGCTGTGCCCACTGACCACCTTAGAGGTTCAGCTGTGTAGGGGCCCACCACAATGAGCAAGACTTACTTCATCAGGACTCTGGTACCCACGAAGTCCACTCATTGAGTGTGTCACTTGTGAAGGTGGTTGGGTGGTGGTGTTTCGAAGTGGTCTGAAGCTATCCACTGGGTGTGCTGCCTCTGGGGCAAGGTCAGCCACTGTCTGTGTTCTATCCAGGGCCACCAGGCATAAACTACAAAGTGATCTACAGATGGCTCCTTCTTGTGCTGGGCTTGGAGGTGCCCAGGCAAAGCCAAGCTATGAACCAAGGCTGGCTGCTTCTAGTGCCAGGCCTGGGGCCACTTAACAAGAGGAATGGGGCTTGCTGAGACCAGATGCTGCTTGTTTGAGAGATTTTAGAAAACTCTCCTGATTTCTTTTTTCTTAATCTTTATTGTTGAATGTATTATAGATGTTCCTCATTTATCCCCCACTGACACCTTCCTCCTCACTCCCACCCCCCTCCTGCCTTTCCCCACACTGTTGTCTGTGTCCATTGGTTATGCATATATGCATATAAGTTCTTTGGTTTATTTCTTCCCACCTCCCAATCCCCAACCCCCAATCCCCCTTCCCTTTGAGGTTTGTCAGTCTAGCAACCAATTTGTACTTCTTAATTCCTTCACCTTTTTCACCCATTCCCTCAACCCCCCTCCCATCTGGCAACCAACAAGTTCTCTGTATCTATGAGAATGTTTCCGTTCTGCTTGTTCATTTTGTTTGTAGATTCAATTGTCGATAGATTGTATTCATTGCCATTTTGTTTGTTCATATTTTTTATCTTTTTCTTCAAGAAGACCCTTCAACATTTCATATAATAATGGTTTGGTGGTGATGAACTCCTTTAGCTTTTCCTTGTCTGGGAAACTCTTTCTATGGTCATCGATTCTAAATGACAGCTTTGCAGGATAGAATAATCTTGGTTGTAGGTTCTTGCTTTTCATCACTCTGAATATTTCTTGCCACTCCCTTCTGGCCTTCAAAGTTTCTTTCGAGAAATCAGCTGATAGTCTTATGGGAACTACCTTGTAGGTAACTAACTGCTTTTCTCTTGCTGGTTTTAAGATTCTCTCTTTGTCTTGAACCTTTTGCATTTTGATGATGATGTGTCTTGATGTGGGCCTCTTGGCGTTCATCTTGTTTGGGACTCTGTGCTTCCTGGACTTGTATGTCTATTTCCTTCACCAAGTTAGGGAAGTTTCCTGCCATTATTGTTTCAGATAGGTTTTCGATTTCTTGTTCTCTCTCTTCTCCTTCTGGTACCCCCAAAATGTGAATGTTGATATGCTTGAAGTTGTCCCAGAAGCTCCTTACACTATCCTCATTTTTTAAATTCTTTTTTTTCCTTTTGCTGTCCTGATTGGGTGTTTTTTGTTTCCTTATATTCCAAATCGATGGTTTGCTTCTTGGCTTTACCTACTCTACTATTGAATCTGTGTAAATTATTCTTTATTTCACTTAATGCCTTCTTCATTTCTGACTGTGCATCCTTCACTTCTGGCTGGTCCTTTTTTATGCTCTTGAGGCCCTCACTAAGTTTGCTGAGGTTCTCACTAAGTTCATTGAGCATCCTTATAAGCAGTATTTTGAACTCAGCATCTGTTAGGTTGCTTATCTCCATTTTGCTTAGTTCCTTTCCTGGGGTTTTGTTCTGTTCTTTCATTTGGAACCTGTTTCTTTGTCTCCTCATTTTGGCTGCTTCCTTGTGTTTGTTTCGATGTATTACTTAACGAGAGGTATGGGGCTAGCTGAGACCAGATGCTGCTCGTTTGAAAGAATTTAGGAAAACCTGAAGCAGGATCCAAGACAGGCCAATCCTATGGTAAAGCAACTGGCAACAGCTTGGGTGGGCCTGAAAGTTGGGTGGGGTGGGGCAGGGCCTCAGGGAATCACCAGGGCGGGGCAACCAGTGTGAGCCAGGTTGCTGGAGTCCCAGATATGGCGACTGTCTGCCACCCCAGGGAAGGGCTCACCAAAGGAACAAAGGACCTCTGACGGAATGTCTGTCTAGGAGAAAGCCCCCTCTCCAGCCCTCACTCCAATGCCAAGCAGCTCAGTTCTTCCCTGTATGTCTCTGGTGCCCCTCGAGCTGCCTCCCCTCCAAGGTTAGAGGGAGTGAGTCAGGAAAGTCTGTGCACGGACCCTTTAAGGAGCTACCTGGGGCTCCAGCCGCCTCAGCCTCCCTGAGCCTCAGTTTCCACTGGTTTTTCCAGCCAGAAGTTATGGGGACTTCTCTTCCTGGCACTGGAACCCTAAGCGGGGTACCTGGTGTGGGATGGGGACCCCTCAGTCCTCAGGAAGGACCTTCCCAGTTGAGGTGTCCTCCTGATTTTTATTTGCCACATGTGGGTGTGGGACCAGCCCGTCCGCCTCCGCCCCTCCTACCAATCTCCATGTGGCTGCTGCTTTAATTTCGTAGTTGTAGGACTTCCATTCAGCTTGATTTCAGGTGGTTTTGAATGATGGTTGTTCTGTAGTTTAGTTGAAACTTTGATGTGGTTGTGGGAGGACGCGATACTGTTTTTACCTACGCTGCCATCTTTTTTTTTTTTTTTTTTTTATCCTCACCCGAGGACACTTTTCCATTTTTTGTTCAGGTAGAGTGGGAGGGAGAGAGAGAGAGAAACATCGATGTGAAAGGAACACATCGAGTGGCTGCCACCCGCACAACCGACCAGGGCCGGGGACAAACTGCAACCGAGGTATGCACCCCTAGCGGGAACTGAACCCGGGCCTCTCAGGACCGCAGGTCGACGCTCTAACCGCTGAGCCAGGGCTACGCTGCCATCTTGACCGGAAGTCCTGATTTTGTTTTTGTAGCATGGTATTAGAAACCAAGATCTGGGCTCTACTTGTTACTTTTTCTTCTTACTTCTGGGGTTTCACTGTTTCTTGTCCCTTTCAGCTGACAGTAAGAAAAAAAATCTATATTAAGCTAAACATAAGTTCATACTAATGTCTCTAACTCTGATCTACTACCACATGGATTATTCTGGCCTATTCAGACTGCTAATCCAAAAACTCTCACACCAACAGGGACAGACTTAGCTCCCACAATCTGCTATCCATTTATTCAGTGATTCAGTTCCAGTATACACGTAAAGCAATATCAAAATTGTTAACCTGTACCACAATGGAAAACAACTTTATAAATTGGAGTGCATTGCTTAAGTGCAGTTCCTTTTGTCTTTAGTCTTACAAACTCCACTCGTTTTCAAAGTTACTTAAGTCAGCACTTTTCCGTCCACTCCCTTCACTGAAGTTGTATCACACATTTGTAATAGAGTTAGATTTCCTTGTCACAGTCTGCATTCCTTCCTGGGATCCTCCAACCTATTACATTTTATTATTTTTAAAAAATCCGGATACACTAGGACTCATTCTTTGTATTGCAAAGTTCTATGAGTTTTGACAAATGCATTATGTCATGTACCCATCACTACAGTACTAGACAAAAAAGTGTCACTGCTCTAAAAATCCCATGTGTTTTAGTTATTCACTCCTCCTTCCTCTCCCTGAACCAATGGCAACTAATGAGTATTTTTCTTTTGTTTGTTTGTTTTCCTTATTGTCTCTACAGTTCTGCTTTTTCCAGAATGTTGTAATATTGGAATCATATAGAGTAACTTCTTTCACTTAGCAGTAGCACTTAAGGTGAAGAATAGTCTCTTCAAGAGAAGCTGCTTGGACAACTGAATTTCCACATGCAAAAAAATACAGGTGGACCCTGCCTCACATCTAACACAAAAATTAACTTAAAATTAATCATTGACCTAACTGTAAGCTAAAATAATAAAACTCATAGAAGAAAACATAGGAGTAAATTTTCATGACCTTAGATTTGGCAATGGAGTCTCAGATCTGACACGAAGAGAACCAGCTACAGAGGAAAAATTAGACAAATTGACTTTATCTAAAAACTTTTGCGCATAAAAGGACACCATCAAGAAAGTAAAAAAAAAAACCAACAGGAGAAAATATTTGGAAATCACCTATTTAGTAAGGGTTTAATATCCAGAATTTATAAATAACTGCTACAACTCGACAAAGAAAAACAACCAAATTAAAAAACAGGCAAATGACTCAAAAAGTCATTTCTCCAAAGAAGATACACAAATTACCACTAGTACATAAAAAAAAAAATGCTCTGCGTCATTAGTCATTAGGAAAATGCAAATCCAAACTACAATGAGATTCTTTTCACACCCTCTAGGAGGGCTGTAATTGAAAAAACAGTAAATAACAAGTACTGATGATGTGGGGAAACTGAAACCCTCATACCTTGCCGGCAGGTATGTAAAGTGTTGCAGCCTCTGTGGAAAAATATTTTAGTGGTTCCTCAAAAAGCTGAACAGAGACTGACCATATGACCACAGCAATTCCACCTGTAGGCATACACCTAAAGGGATTGAAAGCCAGGACTTGAACAGATACTTGGATGTCAATGTTCACTGCAGCATTATTCACACCAACCAAAAGGTGGAATCAACTCAGGTGTCCACCAACATATGATCGGATAAACAAAACATATATATATGTACAGCGAAAATTTATTCAAACGTATAAAGGGAATGAAGTTCTGACACATGCTATTACATAGATGAACACTGGAAGAGTATGCTAAATAAAATAAGCCAGATACAAAAGGACAAATATTGTATGATTCCACTTATATAAAATGACTAGAATAGGCAAATCATAGAGACAGTAAAGTAGATTAGAGATCACTCAAGTCTGGGGATGGGGGGATTGGTAAGTTATTGCTTAATGGCTACAATGTTTCTGTTTGGGGTGATGAAAAAGTACTGGAAATGGATAGTGGTGATGGTTGCACAACCCTGTGAATAGAATTAATACCACTTATTTGTTGTACGCTTATAATGGTTAAAATGAAAAATTTTGTACATGTACTTTACCACAACTTAAAAAAAATTAGTAATGTATTTAACACTCAAAACCACTGAACTGTACACTTTAAATGGGCGAATTGTGTGCTATGTGAATTATAGCTCAATAAAACAGTCTTAAAAGAATTCTTTGCATGTTTTAAATATAAGTCTTATATCAGATGTGTGTTGTATAAATATTTCTCCGAGTATGTGGCTTGTCTTTTTATTCCCTTACCAGTGCTTTTCAGAGAACAGCATTTTCTGGTGTGGACACTGGCAGAGAGCAGGGGAATAATAGGATGTCATGGAATCTGCTCTACGGGGACAGCATCTGCTGGCAGGAGTTGCAGAACATTCCTCGCAAGGGGCACTGTGAGACAGGGGGACACAAGCTGCCCCACCTTTACCCCACAGTGACAAGGTGGAACTCGTGGAGGAAAAGAGTCCTCTGCAGGCGCTCAGGGTGGCAGTGCTGACGAGAGCTGGCCTGGCTCCCTCACGGGGCACCCTGGCAGGGGCACCCTGGCCGCCGAGACAGTGGTGAGACCCTGAGTGGTTCCGTGGGTGGGGACATCAACAAGGGAGGGACCGGAGTCCTCCTGAGGGGATTGAGTGGGAGGCTGAGAACAGTTTTTAAACAACCAACCAATTAACTAACTAACTAACTAACTAACTAACTAACTAACTAACTAACACACACTGTGAATATGATCCCCATGTATTCAAGGCTGATGATACCTAAGGCAACTCTGGTTAATGAGCCCCAGGTAATTCAAGGTTCCTCCTAGAAGTGAAGAAGGCTGCTGTGGGTGATAAGTGAGACCTGAATTATGTTGATGGGAGTCTAGCTTTCCCCAGACTCCCTTAGGGAGGGGAAGCTTGAAAAGGAGGAAAGTGCTCCCCTCATTTCTCCACCAGCTGAACACTATCACTATCTCGTCTACAGTGATTCCAAGCTCTTCCACGGGGAGTTCAACAAGGACAAGGAGATCAAGCCCACATAGTGGTCAGCCCCACCTCAGCATCGTTGCTATGGTCAGTTCCAAGGAAGGGAGTCTGGTAAGATTTAATTTTATTCTCTACTTTCCTTACAAACACATCGTTGGAGGTTTTCCAACCTCCATTTTACAGATGAAAAAACTAAGCAAGAGAGGTCAGGTAATGCTTCTGAAGTTGCAAAGCTATTGCCTGTATTTTATTGTTTCTGAAATCAGGATGCTAGTTATTTAACAAGTATATTTGGTGGATCATTTCCCCCCTGATGATTCCTTTGACTAGAGGTAAGTGGCAGAACCAAGATCTGACCATGGGCTCTATTCCTGCTACTACAGGATGCGCCCTGCCAGGACCTTGGGGAGATGCACCTCAGAAATGTTAGCTGGGATGGGGGTGGTGGTGGTGGTGAGGAAGGAGTGGAAAAAAAAGAGAAACGGAGAAAAAAAGAGTGAATAAAAGTTAGGCTTTGGCTACTGCCAAGTTCCTCTTTGTTTTATAACTTGAGGGTCCCTAAAACTGCAAACACCAGGCTCCTCTTGGGTTTTTGTCAAACGATAATGATGACTCAGCCTGAGAAAATCCTGAAGAATTGTTCCTGCTCTCAGAAGGGCTGCTGGAGCTGTAAGGAAGATCTCATCCTAAGACAGGCTCAATCTGTTTGAAAGTATGCCTCACAGAGGCTTCTCGAAGTACTCTCCACACGTAAAATTCCAACCTTTTTCCTCATCAAAGCCCGAAGTCACCAGTTCATAAATCCCCTGTGCTGGCCACCAGCTTTGCAAGCATGTCGTAACGGAGGTCCTTGATCCTTTTGCAGGGAGCTCTCCCCCTGGGGACTGAGCACTTTCAGCAGACACCGGCAGGCAGGCGACCATTCGCTGGCTGGTACAGACTGGATCGTGTCTCCTGGGCCCTGGGGATCGCGGGGCAGCCCAGGAATTTAATCATGACATCATCTTTGTTAATGACCACTGCGGCTTTTAATAGCATTCCTCTTCTCTCTCCAATTCTAAGTGTTTCTCTTGGCTGACTGCCACCAACTTCTTTTGTATTTGAGAAAAAAGTATGACCATTTAACAACTGGTAATTTCAAGGATTAAAAAAAAAAAAAAAAACTACTAGAAAACTACTTTTCGTCCTGAAGCAAAGGCTAAGGCTACTTCAGATTTACATGTTTATAAAAGAGCAATGTAGGCATGTCAGCTGTACCACGGCCTCCAAAATAGGAAAGGCATGAGAACACTCACTAGGGTGCAGGGGGAAAGTATTACAACTTACATTTCTCTACAAAAGAAAAAACATTGCTAACTGACACTCAGGCTCAGGTCAAAAAGTCGCAAGTCCCACAAGTGTCCGAGGAGTCCTAAGGAAAAGGCAGGGTCTATACAACACGGAGGAACTGACGGGGTCCTTGTTTATTCTGCCACTTTGAGAAATTACAGTTTCTGTGGGCTTGGTTAGAGTTATGAATTCTACTATCTAGCTTTTAAAAAAATTTTTTTTAATTTACTTTTTATTTATATATAGTTCGTATATAATCTTATATTGGTTACATTAGTTTCAGGTGTACAATATAGCGATTCAACATTTTTATCCCTTACAATGTAATGTGATCACCCCACTAATGCTAGTAATCGCTTGTCACCATGCAAATGTATCCCTTCCACCAGTCCCCCCACCCTCTCCCTTCTGGTCATCATCCCTTTTATCCAAAGGAAAAATAACAACATTAATTCAAATAGATATAGGCATCTCTATATTCATTGCAGCATTACTTACAATAGCCAAGATATGAAGCTACCTAGGTATCTGTCGAAAGATGAATGGATAAAGAAGATGTGGTACATATATACAATGGAATATTACATAGCAATAAAAAGAATGCTGTCTTGCTTTTGCAACAACATGGATGGATCTAGAGTAGTGGTTCTCAACCTGTGGGTCGCGACCCCTTTGGGGGTTGAACGACCCTTTCATAGGGGTCGCCTAAGACATAACAGTAGCAAAATTACAGTTATGAAGTAGCAACGAAAATAATTTTATGGTTGGGGGTCCACAACATGAGGAACTGTATTAAAGGGTCACAGCTTTAGGAAGGTTGAGAACCACTGATCTAGAGGGTATTATGCTAAGTGAAATAGGTCAGGCAGAGAAAGACAATATGGTTTCACTTATAAGTGGGATCTAAAAACAAATAAACAAAACCAAACCAGACTCATACGTTATCTAGTTTTAATGAAGCTCTCAAAATAGGACAAGTGGCTTTTGAAAAATGGCTAATTCTCTTAGTTATATTTCAACCTCATACCCTAGTGGTATTCAGAGCACACCAGTAGGGACCTACCAGTTATTACTGTTTTGGAAATGTCTTAATTGTTACAGAACCACTGCTCTGGCCACTGCCCCAGCCAAATGTCCCAGGGAACCTTTGGACCTCCCAGAGATCCAGCAACCAATGGATTCATGTCTGGCACAGGGGGTGGCCTCAAGACCCTCCTCTGGCATAAAGGCCTGGGACTGTTTCAGTTGTTTTAATGCTGTACCAGGGTTAATGCTTTAACTTTCACTCCTAACTTTACCTATTTCATCACCTTCCCTAAGTGATCATCTCTGGCCCCGTCACTGAACTCTACTGGTGGGCTGAGCATTGCCCAAGTTCCCAGGACAAATCTTACTGACATTGGAGAGGAGGTATTTGAATAGACCCCACCATCAAATGGCAGGGCTCAGAGGTGGGAAGTCCGCCAGGCTGAGCCCCTGTTCCAGCCTCCCACTGCTCAGAGACCCAGGTTTCTTACTGCCCTCTTCCTTACGACTGAGCTTTGCTGAGGGGAGGTTCCCCCAATCCCGTTGGTGATCTGCCCGGTGCCTCTGGATCCAGGGCCCTGCTGTACTCATGACAATATCTTCTCATTCATTCACAAACATTTATGAGTTCCTACTGTGTGCCAGGCCTACCATGTTAGGCACTGGAGAGTCCCTAAAAGGAAAAAGCGCTGGTCACTGCCCTCGAGTCTACTAGACAAGACACGTGGATTAGCATATAAAGATGATCCTGGGTCTCTGGGTTGGGCAAGCCACTTCTCCAACTTACAAAATGTTGTGTTGCCCATTTCACATGTTGTGGGATTGAATGCATGTGAAGTGCTCAGCCCAGGTACTGGTACGCAGGAAGTACTCAATGATCATCTGCTGTTCTCCTTTTTACTCCTGATTTTGTTCACAGGGCAAGGTGGCACAAGGGAGCTCATTAGCAGATGTTGGAGATAAGCCCTGACGGGTGGTCAGGAGCTAGTCTGACAGAGGGGGTGGGAGGAACAGGTGGAGTGATGTCACCACATCAGGGTAACTGCTTGTCCGAGGCTGTGCGAGGCTCCTGCCTCTGCTCCCCGTGCGTTCTCCCCAGGCACACTCTTCCTGGCTGCCCTGCTTTGACTCCCATCAGAATCCCTACCCACCGTGCACTGACCACTTCCCTCCACCATCTTCCAGTCCACTGTCAAGGCCCCTCCTCCAAGACACCCCATTTCACACAGCTCCCCCTTCCCTCAGTGTCATAAAGTTTAGCACATGAAATGTGATTTCTGTTTTCTGTTTGATTTCTTGAGCATTAATTACTAGGTAGTAAACTCAGGGTAGTGGGAAACAGGCACTTCGAAGCAGCTAACACAGGGATGTAGCACAATAATATTAACCTCATCAATAATAATGGCAACATTACTTTTTATTGAGCACCCACTGGGCTGGGCCAGGCACTGAGACAGGCACTTTATACTTGCCATCTCTAGTGCTCACAGCAACCCTCGTTAACCATCCTATGATAATTATTATCCCTATTTTATGGACTTGGAAACTGAGGCCAGAGGGTTAAGACACATGCCCAAGGGTCACAGCAAGTTGATGGAAGAACCAGCAGAACCCAGGTCCATTTGTTTCAAAATTCATACTCTTTCCTCTGAGCTAATCAACTGTTCCTGAGAGTTAACATGTTAAACAGGTTGCCAACTGAGTTGGCTTTTTTTTTTTTTATCCTCACCCGAAGACATTTTTCCATTTTTTGTTCAGATAGAGTGGGAGGGAGAGAGAGGAAGAGATAGAGAGAGAGAAACATCGATGTGAAAGGGACACATCGAGTGGCTGCCACCGCACGACCAACCAGGGCCGGGGACAAACTGCAACCGAAGTACGTGCCCTTAGCGGCAACCGAACCCGGGTCTCTCAGGACCGCAGGCCGACGCTCTAACCGCTGAGCCAAACCGGCCAGGGCTGAGTTGGTTTTTATTTAATTAGAGATAAAGTTATTCTGCTTCTGCAAATAGAGCCGGTTACCTTAATGGTTCAGCCACTGCTGAGTGGTCCTCTGCAATGGTGCCAGGTCAGCCAGCCAATCTGCAAACAGGTATGTGGTTACCTCTGCGATTATGCACATGGCCCACGACACACATGTAGCCATGTTTCCTCTGACTAGTATCCTTATTGGAAGGATTAACAGACACACGTTTAAGCAAAGGTTTGCTGTTCCGCCATCACTATGTCATGCTCTGAGCTGACTGCTTATGCTGTGAGCAGCTTCTCCATCAATCAGCTGCAACAGCAGAGTAGCCCTAGCTGGGACTGAGCTATGGGCAATCAGCTCCCAAACTGCACAATTAAAGCTGATTAACTGTTAGGGGACCGGAAGGCATTTCCTTTTGCATCTGTACTTCATGACTCCGGGATTTTTATGAGTTAGGATGACGTGGACTCCGGTTGGAGACAGGAAGTGGGATTACTCTGGCTGCTGTTCTCTCACTGAACCCCAGGTTTATGAGGGCCCCTGAGCACACTTCTGGGATGGATATATGGGGCCTTAGAAACATAAGTCTTAGCAGACATAGACCAGAGAACGGCCTTTCTTCCAGACACACTTCTGTGTTCAGGTACAAAATTACAGATGCAGAAACACATTGTAAATTCCCGAAAGGGGAGTGGATGACACACTGCTCAATACTGTCCAGAACCAACCCTAAACCAGATTTGGGCTCAAAGACTGGGCTTTGGTGCTGTGGGTTGCGAATGTAAGGAGGCTGCCTCTGATCTTTCCGTCTATGGTGTACACAGAAGCCTCTGTTCTAGCAAGAGATACAGTTCACTTTTCCTTCCAGCGGGTAACAACCAGGACACGGAGGAGCTGCACCCCCACAGTGGGAAGGAAATGGAAAGGCAAAGTTCGACATTAGTTCCTCCACTTTCGGGCTGTGTGGTCCTGGGGAAGGTGCTTAACCTCTCTGAGTCTGCTGCCTTCACTGGGTGGTTGTCAATCAAATGAGAACATGGATATTAAGATCTCTTTGTAACTTCAAAGATATGGTAGAAAGGTTATTGCAGCTTCATATCCCTTTAGGTTCAGGGCTACAAGCAATTTAGCAATTGCACTTTATAATATTGATTTCCTTTTGTGTCTTATCCCTTCAAAACAATACATTCTTCGAGGGCAGGGACTATGTCTAAATGAATGGTGGTTTCATATGGTTGATGTAATTTGATCCTGGACAGGACTGGTATTACTATCCCTGTTTATAGAGGAAGTTGAGGCTCGGATGGGCCAATGACAGGTGGAGGGCATGTGGCTAGTACCTGCTGCTCAAAGGCCATTTCAACTGTTCTGCCATTTTATGAACAGTTGTTAGATAAGGACCAACATGGAAGAGAAACGAAAGAATCTGTTCTTGAAATACTTGGCAACTTGAGGATTTTGTTCTAACTGAACAAGGTGGATAGTTGGAGGGCTTATGAATCATTCTCTTGGCAAAATTTCCTGTGGCGGTTAGAATGTTTCATGACCTTCTCTTCCCAAGAGACTATTATTTAAAAATTAAATAATATTGTTCCTGGCACCGTGAAGGCCCTCTAACTCAGCTGAACCTCAAGAGGGTAACAGCAGCGGAAGGTGCTGGGCAGGGGAGCTGCTGAGGACAAGGGAGTACCTCTTCCTTCCTCCAACAACACAACAGCCTTTGATGGGCCCAGCCTGGGAGGACAGGGTCAAAAAGTGAACTATGACCGGGAGGAATAAAATAAACAGACACTTTTGGGAGGGTCTCTGAATAGGAATTGCGCGTGCGTGCCTGGTGCGTGCAGATGGGTGGGTGGAGGTGCCAGAACTCGCTGTGAGACCGACCAAGGATAAGTTCATTTGACTGGGCAACTCTCCAGTAGATCCCTGTTAATCTGTTCCAGCCCTAAATCCTCCTGCTCCTGTTAACTAAATCCTCCTGCTCCCAGGCCTTGACCTCAACTCTGCCACCGGTCAGGTGAACCAGGAAGGAGGTTGTTTTGACCTGGAGACAGAATGAGCGCTGTGGCGCATGTGAGAGAAGAGTAACCGATTTCCTCCTCTGTCATGACATCAGGAGGCAAAAGCTCTAGGTTCAGAGTCATTTGGGACTGATTTTATAACAACCGTTTATACTTGACTTTTTTTTAAAGGTTTTTCAAAGCAGTTTAAAAAAATGTGTTTTTTTTTCTTTATTGATTTTAGAGAGAGGAAGGGAGAAAGAGAGAAAGATAGAAACATCGATGAGAGAGAACATCAACTGGCCGCCTCCTGCATGTCCCCCCATCCCCCCACTGGGGATCAGGCCCACAACCTGGGCACGTGCCCTGACCGGGATTGAAACGGCAACGCCTTGGTGCACGGGTTGAGGCTCAACCACTGAGCCACATCAACTGGACAGCAGTTTTATTCCCTTTGTTATATTTGACAATTCCTTCAAAACAAAGAGAATATCCTTATGACAGTGGTTCCCAAATTTGTAGCTATTACCACCACTTAGGGCGTTGATAAATAAATGCCCAGGTCATACCCCATACCCATTAAGTCAGAATTCTGGGGATGGAAGCCTGGATGAGTTTTTAAAGGGCTACACATAATGGCATGACACAACAAAGTTTAGGAATCACCTCCCTATGAAGGAGGCAGTGGAAGTGTCATGCTCATTGTGTAGACAGTAATGCGAAGCTGGGAGAGTTCACTAAGTTGTCTAAAATCAAGGCCCTAGCAAGTTGCAGAAATGGGATTTAAACCTGGAATTCATTTCAAATAGTTGGTTCATTAATTCATTTATATTATGACTTAATTAATAAGTATGTTTTGAGGACCAGCCCTGCCAGCCACTGGACATACAATAAGAGACCAAATAGACATGGCCCCTGCTTCCGTGGAGTTTCAATCCAGCGATCTTTTGACCCAAACCAGTATCCTTTTCCCCTCTTTATATTTTGGAATTAATTTGGGACTCTGCAGGCTAGTTTAGTGCCTGGCAGGCTGGGGGGGCTCAGCAAAATGACACCAGTGGTATTTTTGCCGGAGTTCAGGTATGCAGTGCAGATTTGCCCATAGGAGGCCACGGAGGGAGATCAGGCTTTGGAGTTGTTGGCGCCGGATTCAAATTGTGTCTGTGTCCTCATCAGTTGTGTGGCCCTGGACAACTTCCTTAATTTCTCTGATCCTCAGTTTCCTCATCTATGGAATGAAGATAGTAATACCCATTTCAAAGGGTTGCATGAGAACTGAAACCCCTGAGTGTGTGCCCAGAGAGTGGCTGGCACATCTGAGGCTCTTGGTGAGCAGAGCTGTGACAGGGTCCTTACCAGTGGAGAACACAGTGATTCATGACCCTCGGGCTCCTGAGAGACACAGCGGCCTAGAGTGTCCTTAGAATTTCTCATCCTGTTTATTCTTTATCCATTCTATTCATCTTCCTTGGTACTCAGAATTGGGACACCATTTACTTGAAACTTAAGGGTAAGTGCCCAATAAATTTTAAACAGTAATGGGGACCTAATGCAAATCTAAAACTAATGAGAGAAACTCAAATGAGACTGGACTGAAAATTAAAGGTTCAAGTACTAGGAATGTTTTTTTTTTTTTTTAAACTGTATTTCCATTTAAATTAGATTTATATTTAAAGAAAGGGGGAAAGAAAATGTAGACCCTCAAACCATGTGAGCTTTTCTCTTTACCAGTGCTTAGTTTATATGATCAACATTACATTGTTTCTTTATTCCCTCCTGAGACAGAATCTAATTCTGGCACTTAAAAAATGTGGGAGTCTTCTAAAATTTTTCTCATTTCATAAACATGATTAGCTCAGCAATCTACATGTGTCAGAATTACATGTCCTGAATCAAATAGCTCTTTTCTGTTGATAATTTTCTGAAGGGTCACTGGAATTCCTGCGCATGTGGCTTGGCTATTCTAGAATAACCCTGTCTACCTTGGAGGAGGTGATATTGACATTCACAGAGATCTGCAGGGTGACCTCTCCTCCAAATATTTCAAAATAAACAACTCTATGCCCAAGGCTGTATTTAGTGACATGTAACTACCAAGCCCTTCCAAAACATATATCCTTTGCTAAAGTCAATATTTAAAGTCTCCTTTAGATCATTAAAAGAGACTATGAACAATTATACGCCAACAATTTGGACAATCTAGGCAAAATGGACAAATTTCTAGAAACACACACTCTCCCAAAACTGAACTGGGAAGAGATAGAAAACTTGAACAGACCAATAACAATAAAGGAAACTGAAGATATAATCAAGACTCTGCCAGCAAACAAAAGCCCAGGCCCGGATAGCTTCACAGGGGAGTTTTATCGAACATTCAAAGAAGATCTAACACCCATTCTTCTCAAACTATTCCAAAAAAATCCAAGAAGAAGGAAGATTTCCAACCTCATTTTATGATGCCAGCATAATTCTAATTCCAAAGCCATATAAAGACACTACAATGAAAGAAAACTACAGGCCAATATCCCTGATGAACATAGATGCCAAAATCTGTAACAAAATATTAGCAAATTGAATCCAGCAATACATCAAAAAAATTATTCACCATGACCAAGTGGGGTTCATCCCAGGGATGCAAGGCTGGTACAATATTCACAAATCAATAAATGTGATACACCACATAAACAAAATGAAGAATAAAAACCACATGATTATATCAATAGATGCTAAAAAAGCATTTGACAAAATTCAGCACCCATGTCTGATAAAAATGCTCAGCAATGTAGGAACAGAGGGATCATATCTCAACATGATAAAGGCCATATATGAAAAACCTACAGCCAACATCATACTCAATGGGCAAAAACTACAAACATTTCCATTAAGAATAGGAACAAGACAGGGATGCCCAATTTCACTACTCTTATTTAACATAATACTGGAAGTCTTAGCCACAGCAATTAGACAAGAAGGAAAAATAAAAGAGATCTGAATTGGAAAGGAGGAAGTGATACTGTCATTATTTGCAGATGACATGATATTGTATATAGAAAACCCTAAAGACTCCATCAAAAATCTACTGGAGCTAATAAGTGAATTTGGCAAAGTAGCATGATACAAAATTAACATCAAGAAATCGATGGCGCCCTGGCCTGTTTGGCTCAGCGGTTAGAGCATCCGCCTGCTGTCCGGAGAGACCCAGGTTTGGTTCCCTCTAAGGGCATGTACCTCGGTTGCAGTTTGTCCCCGGCCCTGGTTGGTCGTGCGGGTGGCAGCCACTCGATGTGTCCCTTTCATGTTGATGTTTCCCTCTCTCTCTCTGTTCCTCTCTCTCCCTCCCACTCTATCTGTGCAAAAAATGGAAAAATGTCCTCGGGTGAGGATAAAAAAAAAAAAAAAATTGATGGCATTCTTTTACACCAATGATGAACTCACAGAAAGAGAAACTAAAAAGACAATTCCATTTATCATCACAGCAAAAAAATTAAGATACCTAGGAATAAACTTAACCAAAGAAATAAAGGACCTATTCGCAGAAAACTACAGGTCATTGAAAAAAGAAATAGAGGAAGATATAAAAAAGTGGAAGCACATACCCTGTTCATGGATTGGAAGAATTAACATCATTAAAATGTCCATACTACCCAAAGCAATCTATAGATTCAATGCAATCCCCATTAAAATATCAATGACATATTTCACAGAACTAGAACAAATACTCTAAAAGTTTATATAGAACCAAGAAAGATCCCGAATAGCCACAGCAATCTTGAAAAAGAAGGACAGAGTAGGAGGGATCACAATACTGGATATCAGGTTATACTACAAAGTCACTGTAATGAAAACAGCCTGGTTCTAGCACAAGAACAGGCATATAGATCAGTGAAACAGAGCAGAGAACCCAGAAATAGACCCAAGGCAATATGCTCAATTAATATTTGACAAAAGTGGCAAGAGCATACAATGGAGTAAAGACAGCCTCTTTAATAAATGGTGTTGGGAAAATTGAACAGCTACATGCAAAAAAAAAAAAAAAAATGAAGCTAGACCACCAACTTACATCATACACAAGAATAAACTCAAAATGAATAAAAGGCTTAAATGTGACTTGTAAATCCATAAAAATCATAGAGGAAAATGTAGGCAACAAAATTTCAGACATCACACGCAACAGAATTTTCAATGAAACAACGCCTAAGGCAAGAGAAACAAGGGAAAAAACGAACACATGGGATTACATCAAACTAAAAAGCTTCTGCACAGCTAAAGAAACAACCATCAAAATGGAAAAGGAACCCACTCTATGGGAGAGCATAATTACCAAAGATACATCAGATAAGGGGCTAATTTTCAAAATATATAGAGTATTCATACAACTGAACAAAAGCAAGACAAAGAATCAAATTAAAAAATGGGCAGAGGACTTAAATAGACACTTCTCCAAACAGGACATATAAATGGGCAAGAAAGATATGAAAAAATGCACAGTGTCTCTAGTGCATTGCTGGTGCGAATGCAGACTGGTGCAGCCACAGTGGAAAACAATATGGTATTTCCTCAAAAAATTAGAAATTGAACTGCCAATTGACCCAGTGATACCACTCCTAGGAATATATCCTAAGAAGCCTGAAACACCAATCAGAAAGAATATATGTACTCCTACATTCATAGCAGCACTATTTACAATCACTAAGATCTGGAAACAGCTCAAGTGCCCATCAGTAGACGAATGGATAAAAAAGCTGTAGTACATATACACAATGGAGTACTATGCAGCTGTAAGAAAGAAAGATCTCTTATCCTTTGAGATGACATGGAGGGTCCTGGAGAATATTATGCTAAGCAAAATAGGCCAATCAGAGAAAGACAAATATCACATGATCTCACTTATTTGTGGAATATAACGAACAATACAAGCTGAAGAACAAAATAGACCCAGAGACATAGACCCAGTGCTAAAGATAGTAATACTACTTCTTTAGTGCCCAGTCTGTGGGGTACAGACTGACAAATCTCAGAAGAGGGGAATGGGCGGGGGGATGTAAACCACAGAACTTATATGCATATACACATAACCAATGGGCATAAACAACAATCCTGGGGGGAAGGGGGAGGTGGGATGGCAGGAGGGTATCAATGGGGGAAAAAGGAGAAACATCTGTAACAAATATAAATAATAAAAATAAATAAATAAATAAATAAGCAAAAAAAAGAAAGAAAGAAAAATATAAATACTATATTTTGGTTTTTGGAAAAAAAAAGTCTCCTTTAAATGACATACTAATAGGTTGTTCTCAACTAATGTTGATTAACTAACTATATCGTTGACTGACTGACTGGGTCATTACTGAATAGTCTGAAAACTTTTTCTTTTACAGATGAACAATCTATTTGTAGATTAGTCTATATTTTCTTACTTACATTAAATTACTAAAGATAGTAATATTACTTCTTTAGTGCCCAGTAAGGAATGGGCTTGTGAATGAACTGATGCACTATTTTAATTTTTATCCTTCCACATTCCTCTGCAGTCAAATATTGGCCCAAGATTACACAGTTAAGAAGTTGTAGAGTTGGAATATGAGCCCAGGTCTGTGTGCTTAAGTCCATACTTGTAATCACTATTTTACACTGTTCTTTGCTGTGATTTTGAACATTCTTTAATCATCTCTGTCAGCCACATCAAAGACAAGATATGATCAGTCTACCAAAAGGAGTGTTTCCTGGCTGGCCTCATCTTAAATTACCCCAGCCTTTTACATCTAAAACCGTCTCTAGAAGGAATTTTGGAGAAGCATGCAGCAACATCTAGTGTTCCCTCCCCAAAGCTGGAGAAATGACAAGGGCTGGGTAGAAAGAAATATTCTGTCCAGGAGAATAAAACACAGCAATGCTTGTCAAACCCAACTAAACTCTGGCTGTGAAATCAATTTAATAGGGAGCAATCAACGTTTTAAAAAACGAGATAGACTCGAGTAGAAAATATCAGGCTGCATCACTTTATCAGGAGTAAGTACTGCTTTTGCTAAACTGTTTCTCAGTTGCCTGTGTGAGTATGTATGCACATGTGTGATGTGTATCTATGTGATGTAAGATGTACCTGTAACTGCAGGTTGTGGTTCAAATATTAAAATATTTTGAGAAACACTGTAGAATAGGACAATGTCATGAGTGATGGAGGCAGACTGTCAGTTTTAATGCCAACTCTGACTATGGGTACATTACCTAACTTGTCAAGTTTCAGGCTCCTCCTCCATAGAATGGGATGATAATAATACCTACTTCGTAAGTTGTGTTATGTGCAACACGATATCTGATTCTTGGTAAGGACTCACTAACTGTTGTATTAAATAAAGCAGTTGGGGTGGTAAGTTGGTGGCAAGCAAGAGCAATGCTTTGCATTGTGTCGCCAGAATCATTTTAATTCCAGATGCATGTCTGTCTGCTCCCTGGGCATCACCGTCTACATGTCTCATAGGCCTGTCTAAACACCACATGCCCCAAACCAAACTCATCTCCCCTGCTGAAGCTCTCTCCTGCATTCTCTACTCAACCACGGTACAACCCATTAGCCCAGTAGAAACTTAAGAGGATCCTGGATTCTTCATGATTCAACCCATACATGCAGACATTGCTAAGTCCAATGGATTTTCTAACTCCTGAATAATTCTAATTTCTTCCTCTGTTATCCATTTTCCTCATTCTTGTCTTCCTGTTCTCTTTGATACCAACATCATCCCCACTCTGAAAATAAACTAATGGTTCTGCAAGGGCTGGACACTCATCTTAACGACTCCCTCTCCACACTCTCATTGTCCTGCCCTGAGAACACACCTTTCAGAACTTCTGCCAGACTGACATTTTCCAAAAACCAAACTTGATCATTTCATTTCCTAAAGTAAAACACCTTTCACAAAGCCTGCAAGGCTTTTCGTAAGCCATGCATCCCTTTTGGCTTCATCTCCTGCCAGCCTCCCTGGGTAGCCTTCAACGCAGCAAACTCCCTTCCATTCCCAGAGGAGGAAGGCATTTTCATGTCTCTGAGTGTGCACGCTGCTCCTCTGCTGAGAACGCCCTTCTCTGCCTGTCTGCCGATCACTCTAGAGCCCCAGAGGATAAAAAGGTCACTCACTTAAACTTACATTTAAGTACTCTGATTCTCAAAATTCAGTGTGCATCAGGAGCACCTGGGTTGCTGGTTTAAAATTCAAGTTCTAGGCTGCTAATTACAGCAGGGCCAGAGCCTTCCAGCTGTGCTCCTAGTGATTAGGAGCAACTACACCACCGGAGAGATAAACGTTTCTAATGTTTTCCTCCACAACACTCATTCGGGAGTAAAGACCAGTAGCTTGTCTTTGGGAAATGTCTCAAGAGAAATTCAACTGGCAGAATTTCCTAAGGATGGGGGTGGGTGGGTGCTGACTTATTAGTAAAGATGTATCTCTTTAAAAGAACAGCAATGACATGAAGGAAAAATACTGTTATTTAATATAATTATTTATTCACATTATTGCCTTAAACTAGGAAGACCGCATTCTGCCAAAGAGCAGTGATGGTAAGTGTGTAACAGAAAGTCAGCAGCATGCCTATGGGGAAGACGGACGCTGAGCTTCCAGAGATGGAAACAAAGGGATTCCTGTTATTTTCCATAGTAAAGGGAAACAAAGGGAGAACAGAAGCTTCAAGTTAAGTAGCTGGGCTTTTGTGGCAGTTAAATCTTGGTTAGAAGTCAATACCAGAGACTGGTTTTTTATAGGAAACAAATCTCTAAAGCATTCTTATGGCTGCAAGTTAATGCAAACCAGATAACCCAGGGCTTGACGATAAGGATCACAGAATGCTTTTCCCCCTGCTGTCTCTGTTGACTGTTCATAATCTGGCCCACCCTACTTTCTCAATCTAATCATTCATTCAGTCAACTAGCAGTACTGTGTGGCATGCACAATTCTAGGTGCAAGTGAAAGAGAGGTGAAAAGCATAAATCTCATGTTCCAGTAGGGGAATTGAACACAGACACTACAAGACAAAATTATTTGCCATTCAAACAAAGTTACAAAACAAGGTAACGCCATTCATTTAACAAAAATTTGTTGAGCATTTACCTTTGTGCAAGGTAATGTGCCAAGGAGTGGGGATACAGCTGTGAAAAAAAAGTTCACATTGTACTAGGAAAGACAATTATTAAATACTTACCCAAGTAATTATTTCACGGTAAGAAGTGCTACACACAGGATGCTACAAGAGCATGGAAGGTACCGTTTCCTTTGGGGAAAGGGTGGTTAGGAGAACCTTCCTCAAGGAAGCAACATTTGAGATGAGATAGGAAAGATAAACAGTTAATTAGGCCAAGTGCCAGGGTGGAGTTGAGCAAAGAAACATTGTTAAATGGAGAAGAAATGGCATGTTTAAAGGCTCAGGAAGGAGCAGGAGCATAGGCAGGACCAAGACTAGGCAGCATGTGGGTGACTTTGCTAAGGACTTAGGTTTTCTGCCTCAGGGCAATGGAAACCCATTGAAAGATTTTAAACAGTAGGGACATAATTCACTTTGTGCATGTTTTTTTTTTTTTTTTCTTTCCAAAAGATCACTTTGAGTACAGTGAGAGGAATTGGAGGGCAGTAAGAGTGTGCTGATGCATTAGGAGTTGCCTGCAATATGTACCTTACTTTCCAGGTAAAAGTACTGGCAGCTTGGACGAGGATGGTGGAGGTAAAGTGGAGATAAGTAGAAGGATAAGAGATGCATGGAGGAGATGAGATGCACAGGATCTGGTGATGTTTGAGATTTGGGGGTTCAGCGAGAGAGAGAGGTCAAGAACCACTGTCCTCATAACTGGATGGGTGACTGGCGGCATCGCTGAGATGGGACACTAAACAATGAGGACCAGAATTTTTGTGGGGAAGGGGTAGAATGAGAGGACTGCATCTAAAGTTGTACTTTATCCGCATTGAGTGTGAAGGTCTTTGAAACATCCATCTGGAGATGTCAGTAGGCAGTCAGTTATCTGTAAGTCTGGGTCTTCGAAAGAGGACTATAGAATAAATTTGAAACTGTTAGCAAGTTTGTGGTAACTAAAGCTCTATGGGGAAAGTTTAGAGTGAGGACAGAGTCTAGTCTGAGCTTTGAGAAACTCAAGCACTTAAAGGCCGGTAAGCACCGGTAAGCCAGCGGAGGAGGAAGAGAAAGGACAGCTGAGAAACGGGAGGAGAACCAGAAGATGGGTTGTCACAAGATGGCCAAGGAGTATAAGGTTTCGGGAAGGAAGGAGTGGTTAACACTGCTGAATTTCTCTGAAAGGTCAAGTGATACGAAGACTGAAAACTGTCCACTGGATTCAACAAAGTGGAGGGTCCTGTCAGCTAGTGTATGTCTGCTACAGTTAGACCAGAGTGCTTTGAAGGGACAGCAGCAGGTTAGAAAATGTTAACAGCAAATGCACACAACTCTTCCAAGAAGTTTGGCTACAAAATGGGAGTGGTTTAAGGTGGAGAGACTTGAGCACTTTTAAATGCTGATAGACCAGTTCCTCAAGAAGGGATAGAATGGGAGCCAGAGCCCAGGCAGAGGGGCTGGCGAGAGGTGGAGGAGACCATCTCTGCTGCTGTAACAGGAGAGAAGGAGCAATGAAAACGTGGAGGTGCTGTGTGTTTACAGCTCGACGGGAAATAATCAGCTGGGGGTGAGGGCCAGAGATGTCAGAGTAGAGAAGTTTACAAGAGAGGTTGTGGGGAATGTGAGAGCAAGGTGATCAGAGAAACACATGAGGTTTCTGGGCATTGGCAGGAGCGTCAGTTGAGGTTGGTGATCATAAATGTACAGTTGTCCACTTTTTTCTCTTGCACGTTTTCCTCCAGCATGGCTTGGCTGCCTGCCACAGGCATGGAGAAAGCAAACGCTGGGTTTATCCAGGGATGTGACTTTTCTCAAAAGAGTGCAATAAAAAGATACAGAAGTAAAAGTTGAGGTTACTATTGAGAAGAATGGAAATGATGGACCAAGGAATCCAAGCTGGATTAAATTAGGTTAGTGGATAGAAGTGATGTCTAGGGTAGGTAAATGGATGGGTAGGACACAGCTGACCAAGCAGCATCTCTGGTCAGAGTGTTAGAGTCACTGATTTCTATGATTCTGTGGTTTCTATGATTCACATGGAGGAATTTTGCACAATGCCAAGGTCCAGGGTGTGACTCTGGGAGTAGCTGAGGGGGAATGCAGAGGGAAGTATTCCAGCTGGGAGTGGCCAGGATGTTGGAGGAGCCAGCGATGTTGATGCTGAAGTCATCCAAGATGAAGGCAGGGTTGGGGTGGAGAACATCTATAAGCTCGTGCCAAAGTTCTCAATAAATTAAAGGTGGAAAATGACAGTGATGTAAAGGAGAAAAGGTCAGTATCTGTAAATAGTACAACTCTTAGAAGAGGAGCAGAGCAGCAGATTTTGTTGCTGTGATGTTTATTTTAAAAAGAGGATGGGAGCGTTCTAAACGTGGCCTTGGGGAATGAAAGGGTACCTACCTATGACCTGACTGGACGGTTGAAGAGTGTAAACAGAAACATGAGATGGGTTTGGAAGAAGCAATTGACTTGTGATGAGGTAAGATTTAGTTAACAGATGGAGCTGGAGAGACTGTTCTAGAAGGAATTGAAAATATAAGGAAAGTCGTTGTTCCTGAAATCCAAGTAGGATATGGGGTAAGAAGGGAAGGCTGGGTCAAGGGCAAGAACATACATACATAAAAGTTTGTTAGAGAAATAGGTGCAAATAATGGAGGAGTTGGGAGTGTGAAGAAAGGGATTAACTGCTTGGGGTTACAATGGAGGCGGACAGGAAGGTTTTGCAAAGGAGGTCATATCTAAGCTGACATCTGGTAGAAGTTCTGCAGACGGGCAAAGGATTCCAGGTGGAAGGATCTGTATGTACAATGCAGAGGCCCAGGGACCATGCTGCTCAAGGCCGGTGCAGTTTGCTTCAGGGGGGCTGCTGGGCAGAGCAGTGGTGGGGGACAAGGCCAGAGGCTCGGGTAGGCTTGTGGCAGGTAGACCCAGGTCATGGAGGGCTTCAGCGTCCAGCTGAGGAGCCTGTGTCTTAAGGAGCTCCCACAGGCTTTAAAGTGGGGCCAAGGCATGGTCGCTGATTGTCTCTGTTCTAGACAAGTGGGTCTCTTTGCCCTCATCGCCCCCTTCATGTTCTGGCTCACACTGTCCCTGAAGAGTTTAGACTCAACCCTCCGGGTAAATTCTTCTCATCCCCAAGGCCTAACTCAAATCTTAGCCTTTCATGACTACTTCAGTCTACACCTGCTTCATTTTCCCCAAATGTGTTTATTCTTATAATCAGAATCATATGCCCCAAAAGAAAGGCAGTGAAAAGGGCCACACCATTCACCATTTGTGTTAGCAAGCACTGTAAGACATAAAATGATCATTATGAGAGAGTAACCTGTCTCTTTCATTTAGAAAGAAGGCAGAACAAGAGTTGTTTATGAGCATTTACTATTTAAAAAAATATTTAAAAAAGGGGAGTGCCTTCTGGTTCAAGTATAAATAAGCATTCAGTTGGAAAGTGTTGGGTTAATTTTGTCTCAGTTAAAGACTGGCTATGTGGCCTTAAGTAAATTACTCAACTTCTCAGAACCTCAACTTATGAATCTGTAAAATGGGTTAATAATACCAAGTCCACAAAGTCATCAGAAGATCATATAAGATCATTGGTGTATTCATTCAGCTTATTTATTGTGTGCCCTACTATGTGCCCGGCATTCTTAGGAGCTGGACTATGGCAGTGCCCAAGACAGGCACAGCCCTCCTGGAGCCTGCAGATCAGAGGGAGAGAGAATTACACAAATAATATCACAATAATTGCCAGTATAATAATATGGGGATGCCCTGGCCAGTTTTGGTCAGCAGTTAGAGCATCAGCCTGCGGTCCAGAGAGACCTGGGTTCGGTTCCCGCTAAGGGCATATATCTCTGTTGCAGTTTGTCCCCGGCCCTGGTTGGGTTGTGCAGGTGGCAACCACTCGATGTGTCCCTTTCACGTCGATGTCTCTCTCTTTCTCTTCCTCTCTCTCCCTCCCACTCTATCTGAACAAAAAATGGAAAAGTGTTCCCGGGTGAGGATAAAAAAATAAAAATAAAAATAATCTGGGGAGCCAGGCACCAAGCTCAGTGCCTGGTTCAGAATGCACCCTGAATATACACATTAATTAGTTCCTTGCCTTTCCGAACTTCTTTCAGTCAAAGTAATATAACCAGTGCTGTTGGCTAGTATATGCTAATTACTTATTTTAGAAGTTTTCAGGGGCTCTCATTGAAAGTAGGCATCACCCCTGGCCCACACAAACACAAACAAGGCACTGAGGAAACCATGGCAAGAGACTAAGTTCATGTCCTCTGCAGGCTCCAAAGTCAAAGGAGACCCAGCAGCAAATGACCCCATTAAATCTCCTATCCCAACCTCAAAATCATTGGCTCACTTGAGCAGAAAGTGCAAACACATCAAACCACAGGATGAAGCATTGTCTCAGGACCCAGGCTGGGTGGAGGCAAAAAAGCACCTTAGATAGGGCCTGGGAATGTGGCTACTGAATGCAGAGGCCTGGCCCTCTCCAGAGCCCGTCCATCCACTAAAATATGAAGGGCGAGGGAGGGCTCTTCCTCCACTAAGGGGCTCAATTCATTTCTGGTGAATAAAAAGCCTGGGCTTTCCTAAGGTTTACTCATGAGTGACAACATTATTTAAAGCTTTCTGGGCACAAAGGCTTCCCCAACTCCCCAGTAGCCTAGGACAAAAGCATCAGGCGAGGCTTTGGCCCTGCTCATTGTGGGGCAGCAGCTGTGGTTCCTGAGGCTGCAGAGAGATTTCCTCCCCTGCCCTCCCCACCTCCCAGGTCCTGCCTGCTCTGTGCCCTCAGCTGGGGGGAGGGGGGAGGGCTGAGCTGGGAGGTGTGGGTGGAGGATCTTAGCAGAAACGTTCCTCTTTATTCCGGTAGCAGCAGCGGGGTAGGGAATAAATATCGCTGGCTTGGGCATTCAGGCAACCGTATTCAGGCAAGAGGCTGGAAAATCAATTACCATCTCCAAAATTTCTTGGTTACCTCACTGTCACCTGCACAGCCCTGAGCTCTAAAAATATTTGTCAGATACACAGCAAATGTTTGTTTATAAGTTTCTCTCCCCATTGAGACAATAAGGTTTTCTCATGGCAGGTGTTGGGTCTTATTTACTTCTACCTTAGTGTTTGGCTTGTGGTAGAAGTGTAATAAATGTTTAGGGAAAGGGAGAGAGAGAGAGAGAGAGGGAGAAGGAGGCAGAGAGAGAATATGAATGAATGAATGAATGAATGAACAGATAAATTAATATTGGTTTTCAAGGCTGGGCAACTAGATTACAAATGCCAATCTTTTTTGTTGCTGTTAATCTTCACCTCAGAATAGCATTTTTTCCCATTGATTTCTTTTAAAGAGAGAGTTTAAGGTGTGTGTGTGTGTGGGGGGGAGATAGAAAGAGGTAGAGAGATATATTGGCTGCTTCCCCCATGCGCTGCTGGGGAGCAAACCCGCAACCCAGGTACATGCCCTTGACCGGAAATCAAACTGGAGACCCTTCAGTCTGCAGGCCGATGCTCTAACCACCGAGCCAAACTGGCCAGGGCAGGAATGCCAATCTTGATTTTAGAGATTCTACTGAATCCTCAGAAGTTCTTTCCATAGAGGTATCAAGTGGGCAGTGTCATGGGAGCAGTTTAACCCAGCTTTTGCAGTATTCATCTATTTTACACATTAGGCTTCTTTATTTGGCATTTTATTTAAATAAGAGGTTCTGTGGCTAAGAGAACTGTTTGAAAAATATTGGGCTAGATCTCTTCCCCCCTTAGGTCTCTGCCAGCTTTGTTATGTTCCGTGATGGGCAAGTCTTGTATCTTTTCTGTTTTGACCCCTGTTAGAACATTTTTCTGCATCTTATTCTTGGGAGTTTGCAGGAAAAATAACAAGAATAAAGGAATTCACTTGCCAAGTGTCCATGGTATGTTCTACTTGAGCTAGAACTTGAACAGTGACGCTGCTGTTCCTAGCCTCTGTGTGTCCTGGTTTTCCTTACGTGTGCGCTGTCTGTCCCCTATCACACAGATGGGGTGCAGGGACTTTTGAGGCAAGCGGTGCTTTTAGCCTCTATCTCCAGCTCTGGTTTCTCATGTCTAATTTTTACATAAGTTACACCGCACTTTATAGCACTTCTGCTGACTGTCCCGACTGCTGACTCCGCCCACAGAGGACGGACGTGCTGCTGCACATGGGTTGGTCATGGACACTCGATCAAAGAAGAGCTCCTCACTCAAGTTGGAAAAGGACATCATAAGACAACCTGAGAATCCCACAGCACGAATCACCAACAAGGTTATGAAGAAACCCCCATGATTTCATCTGTTCGCTCACCTAGCACCCGTCTATTGAACACCTACTATGTGCGAGGCTATGTGGAACTGTGGAGATACAGAGACGGATAAGAGAAAGTCTTTTGTCAAAGAGCTCACACCCTAGTGACCAAGTTAAGAAAATGAAACAACTGAAGATGTTAAGCACAGGCATAGCAATGCGTCAAGTGCTGTAAGATGACAGAGTAGGGAGAGGACAGTTCCTGAAAGTTGGAAAGAGTGGTGAGGAAGACTTCACAGAAAAGTGATATTTAAAGTAGACCTTGACTTTAATAGTTCTTCAAGCCTGGAGGCAGGAAAATTCTTCAAGCAGGGCAGTCATGGAACCCCTGAGGGGAGAGGGGGAGATTTGGGTGCTAGACCAACAGGGGTGGGGCTGAGGGGTAGGGGTGTGTTAGGCAGTCAGGCTGCAGGGATAGGGCTGACCAGATTGAATTGGGCCCTGCAAGTTAATCCTATGACTCTAGCGGTGCTGGGGAGCCACTGAAGGGTTGGAAGCATGGTCTCCTGTGCTATGCTAAGGAAGAATAATTATCCTGTAGGCAACGGGGAAGGAAATAAAGTGGACAAGTACTGTCCAACCTTCACACTAAAGAGCCTGTTGGCACTGAGGGGACTGAGGAGGGGTGGAGGCTGGAGGCTAGGAGGTAGTGATAGGCTGTGACCATGGTCCAGGTGAAGGAGGGAGAGGCTGTATACCAGGGCAGACAATATGGAAGAGAAGGGACAGCTTCAAGATACATGTCAGAGGGGGAAAAAGCAAGACCTGATGCCTCCTTGTGTATTGAGCTATGTAGGGACGATAAAAGATGCAGAGACCTTGGATGTTCCATGCCTGAGACTGGCCAGTCCCCATTTCTGTTCCCCAGCACTGTGCTGGGGTCCTCTCCATCTCGGTGATGCTCTTCCTTTTCTGGGGTGATTAGCATGCCTGATTCAAGCCCCAAGCCCAGGAGGAAGTGCTGACAGGGGCCCTCATGGACCGTGGCAAGTGATTGTTTGATTCTGATTGTTCGATTTTGATTCTCTGCAGGCCCCTTTTTATGGGCTAAATTGTGTCCCCCCCAAAAATTCATGTGCTGAGATCCTAAGCCCAAGAACCTCAGAATATGACTGTGTTTGGCTTTCAAAGAGGTAATTAACTTAAAATGGGGTCATTACCATAGATCCTAATCCACTGTGACTGATGTCCCTAAAAAAGAGGAGGTTAGGACACAGACAACACACAGAGCCTAGATGAAGACATGGGGAGGAGACGGCCATCCGCAAGCCAAAGAAAGGCCTCTGGAGAAACCAAATCTGCCAACACCTTGATCTTGGACTTCCAGCCTTCAGAACTGTGAGGAAATACATCTCTGTTGTCTAAGCCACCCAGTCTGTGGTGTGTTGTTATGGCAACACAAGTAGACTAACATGCCTCTTGTAAGTAAAATCTCTCCCGGCCCAAGCCTGCCTAAACCCACCTGTGCAGGATAAGTGAGGGCTGGAAACTGGGACCATGTTCCCTTTCCTTATTCCTCCAGCCAGTACAGCGTATCCACTGACCTGTTCCATTATTACTGCATGGGCACCATGACAACGAATGGGCATGTGAGTCCAGGGAATTCAATCTCTTGAGCAAGAATGGCACTGGGTTATTATCAGCGGTGGACCCCTGCTTTTGTTAAAGAACCAGTCAATTGGTTCACAAAACTTACAATACCCAGCTATCGGCACAGGCTCAGAGCTGGTTTCTTAGGCGGTGGGAGGGAGAATATTCCACTTGTGCCAGAATGACTATTGAGCGTTGTTGAATAAATACCACTTGGAAAGACAATGTAAATGGAATCCATCTTCAAGAGGCAAAGGCTATTGGGGAGGTCAAGAAGCATTTCCCCAGCTGTGGTTACTTCATTACTAAATCCAAGGACAAAGAAGTGTGAGGCCCGTGGTCCTAATTAGGCAACAGTAGGAAATCTCATGGTAACCAATGGGAAGACATGGTTTTCACAGACAATTGCTGGATGTAGCTGGCTCAGTCTCCACATATGAGATAAGCCATTTATCTAAAGGTTCCTACTGAAACCAGTAACAAAGGAGCATTTTACCCAATTCCTGTTCAGATTTGGAGATGTCAATTTTTCTTTGTTTCTGGCAAGCAACAACAGAAAAGGTTAGACCAGTACTGCTTGCCGATCTAAGGAAGCCCACAAACTAATCAAGACCTGCAGAATATACTGCCTAGTCACTCCCATAGAAAGAGGCCCAGTAAGAGGGAGAGAACAGACATAGGAACCTATGAGACCTGCATTTGCACCCTGGCTTCAATGGTTACTTAAGTATGTGACCTTGGGCAATTTGTTTAATCTTCCATTGGTCTCAGCCTCCTCATCTATAAACCTTGTGTAATATAGACCTCTTTGCCCAGGGTTCTTATGAGGATTCAGTGTGACCCTGAACGAAGAAGCTGCATGAAGACGATGATGATGGGTTAGGCTCACTGCCAAGAAAATGATTCACTTCTATATGCCAGTGTTACAGTTCACTGTTATTCTGACAAATAAAGGCAGCAGGTCAGCAATTCCTTAACCCTTCTTTACTCACACAGTAAAAGTTAGCAAGCGCCTGCAATGTCAGGCATTGTACTACACAAAACACACAGGGTTCCCCCTCCAGGAACTGACAAGATCCTTCTCAACAGGTTTACATTCATTACAAAAGGACCTCATGATGCTCTGGACACCTACCTCAATAAGTGCCACCTTGCTATAATAACTTGTTACAACCGCCACCATTTCATAGTTTGGTTTTATGCTTAATATTTTACAAAACAACACTTCCACATATATTATATGAGTCCCACAAAGGTTTTGGAATGTCAACACACAACCAGCAGGTTGCAGAGCTGGGTCACAAGCCTGGTTTCCATCTGATTCTAAGTTCAATAGGGATTTTATAACATACATCCTTTTCCTAAGTTTAAAAGAATATATGTGCCCTTGTGTTCATTGCTGCGTTGTTTGTAATAGCAAAGATGTGGGAGTAACCCATCAATAGACAGCAGGATAAAAAAGTGGTGGTACATATATATGATGGATTATTACTTGGCAATAAAAAGGAATGAAATTTTACCATTTGCAACAACATGGATGGACCTGAAGGGTATTATGCTCACTGAAATACGCCAGTCAGAGAAAGCTGAATACCATATGATCTCACCTATACGTGGAATCTAAAGAATAAAATAAACAAATAAAATAGAAACAGACTCAGACACAGAGTGGACTGGCAGCTGCCAGAGGGGAGAGGGGTTGGGCGACTGGGTAAAACAGGTGAAAGGATTAAGAAGTACAAATTGGTAGCTACAAAATAGTCATGGGCCCAGTGATCCCACTGCTGGGAATATACCCGAAGAAGCCCGAAACACCAATCAGGAAGAATATATGTACCCCCATGTTCATAGCAGCACTATTTACAATAGCTAAGATCTGGAAACAGCCCAAGTGTCCACCAGTAGACGAATGGATAAAAAAGCTGTGGTACATATACACAATGGAGTACTATGCAGCGGTAAGAAAGAAAGATCTCTTATCCTTTGAGATGACATGGAGGGACCTGGAAAGTATTATCCTAAGTGAAAGAAGCCAAGCAGAAAAAGACAAATACCACATGATCTCACTTATATACGGAATATAATGAACATAACAGTCTGAGGAATACAGTAGACCCAGAAACATGGAAGTAGGGCACAGACTGACATCCCTCAGAAGAGGGGGTGGGAAGAGATAAACCACAGAACTTATATGCATGTATGCATGACCAATGGACATGGACAACTAAGCCGGGGATGGGGTGGAGGTGGGGTGGGGTGGGGGGTGCCAATGGGGTAAAAAGGTAAAATATCTGTAACAAAAAAATAAATAAAAATTCATAAAAAAAACAAAAACAAAATAGTCATGGAGATGTAAGTAAAGCACAGGGAATATACCGAGTGGTGGTGTGATGGCTGTGTATGGTGCAAGTTTGGGTGCTGGAAATGTCGAGGGGAACACTGTGTGGAGTGTATGATTGTCTGACTACTAGGCTGTGCCCCTGAAACCAACACAAAACAAAATTCAAAAAAAGAAAGAAAAAAAAGTTACTGAAGATCTAAATAAAAAACCAAGTTTGCCAGGCAGTCAAATAAGATTATGCTTTGCTGGTAATAAATACAAGATTTCAGAACAAAAAAAAGTAAAATATGCTTATGATACACTTTAAAAGTTAAGAAAAATTAAATAAAAATTACACCTCATTATTCAGAAATCAGTTTGTACATGTATAATTTTGGTATATTTTATCCTATTATTTTTCTATGTTAAAAAAACTTTGTTTAAACAAAATTGAGATTATAGTAAATGAAAATTTCATCTTCTCTTTTTCTCAATGGGGGAAAAAGGGAATATTTGTAATATTTTCAACAAGAAAGATAAATAAAAATAATAATAAAACAAAACAAAAAATTAAATGATAAGCATTTTCCCACATACTACAACTTCAACCTAAAATAGCATTAAAAACCTGAAAAACACTCCTACTAGTTATTTGATAATTCCTGTTTGTTTTTTTTTTAATAAATATTTTGTTCATTTTGATGAAGACAATGTCCATTTAAAACCCATATCCCAGGCCAAAAAGTACAAATAAAATCAAAAGGGGCAGTGCTCCGTTGTACACACTTATGTATGAATAACTTTATTAACTGCTAATGAAACTTTTCTGGGATCTTCTGACAAGATTTTTTTTTACTCTTAAAATACTTTCTCTTCAGTGAAGCCATCTTTGGAGTTAGTCTTTACTCTCACTTTATCTGTCATCTTGACTCCAACCTGACATTTCTCTTCTTTTGGTCCAGACCTTCAGATTTTAACAGTAGCTTCAAATTGAGGAAAGGTCATTTTTCCACAGTTCAGTTCTCTGAAAAACTTGCATCTCCCGCTGACAGTCACAGTGCAGGAGTGAAGCAACCACATGCTAGAACTTCAGGGCCAATTAGAAGTCATTGTGAACATCTGCAATGGTCGACCTTATTTATCACAAGTCTGGAAATGCAGTCCTGAGAAAGGCGGCCTTCCTGTGCACACATGTAATATTTAAAAAGGAGAGGGCAACATGAAAGGGGCCGAGGTTTGATCACCAAAAATCAGCACAATGAAAACAAACAGTAATGAATAATGGGCACTAAAATTGAAATTACCAGATGTTTTAAAGAGATAAAGGGTCAGTTTTCACTTCCATTTTGAACACCACATTACAAAAGAACTATTTTTAAAAATAAAAGAGGATTGAGGAAAAGAAAATAAAATAAAAAGAATATCTAAACTGTTGAATGACCCCCCCACCCCCACCCATTTGTTCCTGATAAACGTCAATCACATCTTCTTCCTCCATTCCCAGTTCTTTTGGAGTGTGATTATCAGCAACTCTCTGACCTTCAAAGAGAAACCTGAGTGAATCCATTGGAACTCCCTGTCTTTGACAGTATGATTCTTTGAGATTCTTGAGATGTGTTGTCATTTTCACTTTGAAGTGAATCTCACTGCTATCCTGTCCAATGACTTTGAGTTTAATGAATTCTCCTTCCTTCTTATCCCCCAAGTCCTCAGTTGAAGGTTTTGCCTCCTGGTCAGACATGGTGATGGTGGCTTCACCCGGGGTCTCCGCATGGCAGCGGCTTCAAGTAGGTAGAACCTCGCTCTGGAGTTTACAAATCCGTCTCTCTTCCCCACAGCACAACACCGCATCTCAGTAATTCCTGTTTTTCATAATCGTTCCCAAACTTTCACTTATAATTTATGCTGTAATGAGCACACATCAAATTTTATTTGCATTTCAGTCTTTTTTTGCTTTATTGTTGAAAGTATTACAGATGTCCCTCCTTTTTCCCCCACTGATACCCTCCTCCCCACCCCACCCCACCCCAACCTTCACCACACTGTTGTCTGTGTCCATTGGTTAAGCATATATGCATGTAAGCTCTTTGGTTTATCTCTTCCCGTCCCCCAGCCCCCTTCCCTCTGAAGTTTGTTAGTCTGTTCCCCACTTCCAAATCTCTGGATATATTTTGTTCATCTGCTTATTTTGTTCATTATATTTCACAAATAAGTGAAGTCATGTGATACTTATTTTTCTCTGATTGGTTTATTTCACTTAGATAATACTCTCCAGGTCCCTCCAAGTCATCTCAAAGGGTAAGAGATCCTTCTTTCTTACAGCTGCATAGTACTCCATAGTGTAGATGTACCACAGCTTTTTTATCCACTCATCTACTAGTCCAAGTGTCCATCAGTAAATGAGTGCATTTGTCTTTTTTTTTAGATTGAACTACTGTAAGTGGACTTAAGAGACTGATGACTCATTCATTCCTTAGCATATATTTAATGAACACACACTAGGCACTGGACAATATTTTAAACTGGTAATACAGTAATAAAAAATTTAAAAGCAAACAAAATATCCCTGTATGCATGGAGTTTACTACAGCAGTTCCCCCTTATCTGCAAGGAATATGTTCCAAGATCCCCAGAGAATGCCTGAAACCCTGTGTATACTATATTAAAAGAAGCACTTGACAGCTTCTCTTTGGCATATCCCAATTGCCAGCATCACTACTTTTGCACTTGGAGGCCATCATTAAGTAAAACAAGGGTTACTTGAACACAGCACTGTGTTACCAGCACAGTCGATCTGATAGCCCAGTGGGCGACTGAGTGACTACCAGGCGGGGCGCAGGCACAGGGTTCATACACTGCACAAAGCGTGAGATTTCATCATGCGACTCAGAACGGCACACAATTTAAAACTTAGAAATTGTTTATCTGGGATTTTCCATTTAATATTTTCGGACCATGGTTGACCACAGATAACTGAAACCGTGGAAGGCGAAACTTCAGATAAGGGGGACTACTGTATAAATAACTTTAAGTCTGTTTAGGGATTTTGCCAACTCACTTTCAGAAAGGCTGGAGCACCTTACAGCCCCACTAGCAGTCCGTAAGTAGCATCTTACTGACTGTCACCAGCACTGAGTGTAATGGCTTAATTTTTTTTCAGTTTCATAACATTTAATGGGGAGGTTGCATTCTTTAAGGACTTCACTCTTCCTTTTTTATCTCCATATATTCACCAACTAACAAAACACAAAGAAATTGAAGAGACAGTTAAATTCTCACCCAAATGGCCAGTTTCAAAGTCGTCGTTTTTACCTCCAGTGAGAGAAAGGTCCCCCACCAAAATCAGGAGTGACAACAGTGGGATGACCTCCACGCTTTGCAAGGTAGAAGGTAGCAGAAGTGCCCATGACAAATCTGTGTCCTCTTAAGACAAGTCAGTGGCAAGTTGCTCCAGCCAAATGCCAGCCCTCCTGGGGCATCCCTACTTCCCCAGAAGCCGGGATGGGAGGCAGGCTGGGCATTGAAGTCAGGACCAAAGGAGGTTCTCTCACAAGCTGAAGGCCATTTTGTTCCTTTTCATGAAAGCCTTTGGAAGACTTTGGCAGGGGCTTACAATATGTACAGAAATATATTAAAATAAGTAAGAAAATGAAAATGTTATATATAATATTTTGAGAGTGTTTATGTCCTAGAAATTTTCAGAATATTCTCTCTATAATAAATAAATATATTGTGCTTACTATATATCAGGCAGTGTCTTAAGCACATTTGGCTCCATTTGTGAAATGAAGAAACAGGCATAGAGAGGCTAAGTATTCCTAAAGTCAGAGTCTGATCCCAGTCACCACGCCTTTAAAGTGTGCTCTCAAACACTATCTTACAAGAAGGAAACTGAGGATCAAATCAAGTAAGCAGTCGCCCTGGTTCAATGGCTTAGGTCAACAGGGGTTGACCAGGTGTCCCCGTGAACCAAACCCTGTGTTAGTGCAGGGTCACAGATGGCACAAGTGGGAGGCTAGAAGCTCGGATCTGGCTCAAGGTTCATCTGACTCCCTCGCTCTCCCTACTGTATCTTGTGCTTAAGGAAAAAAAAGTTTCCTTGTTGGGGTTGGTGTGTTACGTGGCAAGGCTGCCCCAGGGCCCAGTGTTCTTGAAACAAAATGCCCCCGCGAAAGGAATAGAAGCGCTCAGCTGTGCTGGGGTTTGGGAGGGCAGCTGCGTTGGAGGGCACATCTGGGTGGGCCCCTCGCTACACCTTCCTGGCCCCAGACACTCTAATGCAGCCCAGGTGGCTCAGAATGGATCTTTCAGGTTCCGATGCCTCCCCACAATGAACAGCAGTCTTCAGGAATTTCAGGAAGTATTCTAACAATCCTCGGCCTTGGCCTCAGAATAGCTGAGCCCCCCAGTTATTGAACATTCTCTTATATTTTCCCCTGACAACTCACACTGTGCCTCGGACTGCTTTGATAGCTCCCTTACCAGTTGCCTTCATATTTCAAAACCTATGAAATTACATATTTGAAGGGATTATTCAGTTTTTTTTTCCCTATGGAAAGCACATACACCCCATAATGCTTTCATAATGATAACCAGATGGATTGAGGGGTCTTTGACAGGGGTTTCTTTAGCTAATTTGAGAACATACTGAATTCCAGTCTCTTTTAACTAGTGCAAAAACGAGCAGACTGTGAAGTGCCCTACAAATTTCCTCCTTCTGCAATGTTAATACTTTCATCGGAGCCAGATGAAATATATTCAGAGCCAACTCTCCTCTTTCTCCATTTGGAAGGTCCAGGTTTCAGGCTTTACTTAGCAAAGCCCAGGAAAATGTTTAACCAGAAGGACTGCATACTCCTAAGTAGTCCCCACTCAATGCAGCCCATACCTCCCAGTCAGTGCCTATGCTTCAGCCTCCTCATTCCTTACTCTCAAAAGTCTAAGAAACTTTAAAAAGGTTTCTTACCTACATGTAAAATTATATGACAGGAATAAAAGGGAACTAAGTGGCCAGTTGGTCTACCTCTTTCAGTTCTAGAAGAGGAAGCCGAAGTTGCAGAAAGGTTCAGTGACTTGACTGAGGTCACGTAGGTCGGAAGAGGCAGAGATCAGACTTGAACCTCATTCTAAGTGCAGTGTTTGTTCATTCTGTCATTGTGCCCCTGTCTTCTGCTTTCCTTCTGTGTTATAGTCTCTCCTTTCCCCCATCTCCCTGTCAGAACCAGGTGTTGGATAAGGATGGGGTCAAACCAGAGTGGATCAGGTTGTGCAGAACAGCCTCAGCAAGGGAGAACAGGCAACAGGCAACAGTGGGAAGGTTCTGGCAACAGGCAGTTGGAAAAAGTCTGGCTGATGAGTCAGCAGAAGGCACAGGCCCAGACAGACGGGTGGTGTGTAGAGCAGGGAATTTGACACCAGGTACACAGAGGTGTAGTGGGCAGATTAGGTAAGCAGTGGGTGACAGAGACCCAGACTCATGAATAGCCTTTCACGGCTGGACTTGAGTTCATAACACCTGAGGTACAGTACGAAGGCAGGGAGGTGACCACAGGGTCTTAGTCCATGGAACTGGAGTTAGAATCTGGAATTCAGTGCTAGGAAACATGTTACAAGGTCATGGCAGAACCAGCAATGAGCTGTTGGCCCAGAGTTCCTTAAATTCTCCCAGACCAGTGTGGTAGACACAGTAGCTGACCAGATAGCCTGTGCATTTCTGCATATTGCCCAGCTTCCTTTGTAGCTAGAACGAGGCCATATGACTATTTCTGCCAAAGGATTGTGAGGGGAAGTGGAGAGGAGACCATGGCAGTCACGTTTCTAGAAGTGTACTGAGAACAGGCCTGTTGCCAGCTCCGTGTCCACCCCTCCCCAGCTCCGTGAAGTCGACTCTGTGGAATATGTGTAGCCTCAGACACAACACGGAATTCCCATGGGAGGACTTCATATCTACATGGGAAGTGCCTTTGAGCAAGAGAGTACATACCTTGCTGAAAGGAGCCACTCCTAAAGGAAAAAAGAGCAAAGAAATTTCCCCCATAAAACCAATGCTCTCTGCATATTATAACTGCTTGTTTTGTTGAGAGACAATAGAAAACTGGATAAAAGTAGGAAATTTATATATGACATAAGTGTAAACATATATAAATGTAAAGAGATTTACTTAGACATCAATAGATTTACATAGATATAAGCAGATTTACATCTCTGAAAGGATTTAAGCCTCTCAACAATTAAATGAGGCAGGTATTATTATTCTTATTTTATAGATTAAAAAAACTGTGGCACAGAAAGTGTCCGTAATGTGGGAGACAGTTGAAATAAATAGAGATTTCTTATGATATTAAAAAGTTTGTTTTAATATTTCTAAGAAGTGTGGTCTTATAGCCTTAAACTTTAAACATTTGTGATAGAAAACTACATTTGTTAAAATTTGTTATTAAACTGTGTGGTTTGTAGCAGAAACATTAATGATATTTATTAAGCATCTACTATTCTCTGTTCTCAATGTATGTTAACGTAATCTGAGACAGGAGAATTTTGTCTGCCGTGGTTTCAGCGTGCGTCCTCCAGTGTGGTGTAGTGGGGAAGGGCTGAGATTAGAGCCTGGTTTCATCACGGCCAGTCAACACGGACAAGCTATTGTCCCTCGGTTTTCCTCATCTGTAGGATGGGGTGTTAATATCTGCTTTATTTCTCTCCAAGGGTTTTTCCTCTTTCACACACACACACACACACACGCACACACGCACACACGCACACACGCACACACGCACACATGCATGCACTTTGTAAACTGTTATCCACTGTCCTGGTGCAGTTTTCCTGAGCAAAGCCAAATAGTATCCTCACAGCACTGCCAGAGTAAGTTTTCCTAAACACACGTCTGACTGTGTTCCTATGTCCTCTGCAACCCTACAGTGGCTCCCCATCCTCAAAAAGAGACCTGGTGATCTGGCTTTTCTGCCTCCTGTCTGGCTCTGACCCCAGGGCCCCGGGCTTGGCCATGCCGACCTGGTGTCCAGTCTGCACCACCTCTGCTGCCCTCAGAACATCGCACATGCTGTTCCAAAGCCCTCCGAAGGCTGGACGTGCTTCTGAGTCATGGGATCTGAGATGTGTAGCCAGGTCTCGGTCCTCGGAAGCATCTTAAGGGCATGATGGGGACGAAATTGCTCTGGCTTTTGAAAACATTTTTAGGGGCTCAACTTTGTCACCAAGAGCTGTGTGACCCTGAACCAGTCTCTCTAGGCCTCAGCATCCTCATCTGCTAATCAGGTGAACACAGAGTTCCTCAAGCCCTGACAGTCAGTGAGCTGGCATTTCTACTATGAACATGCATTTTTTCCAGCTTTATTGTGATATAATTGATAAATAAAACCGTAACATATTTAAACTGTATAATGTGATGATTTGTGTTTTTTAATTTTATTTATTGATTTTAGAAGAGAGAGGAAAGGAGAGAAAGAATGAGAGAGAGAGAAACAGTGGTTGATTCTTGTATGTGCCCTGACTGGGGGTTGAACCCACAACGCTCTAACCAACTACCCAGCCAGGGCTACAGTGTGATGATTTGACATACGAATACATTGTGAAAGGATTCCCCTCACATGTTTATTTACCTTTTCTCTATGTGTGAGAACACTTAAGTTGTAATATCAGCAAATTTCAATTATACAATACAGTATTATTAACTACATTCACCATGCTGTACATTTGATTCTCAGACGTTGCTCATCTTATAACTGAAGACTTGTACCCTCTATATTTTCCCCACACCCCAGCCTCTTACAACCACTATTTTACTCTCTGATTCTATGAGTTCGACTTTTAAAAAATTCCATATATAAGTGATACGTGCAGTATTTGTATATGCAAGTATTTTTCATTGAATTACATTGAAGCCAGTGGTCCTTAGTAATAGTTGTTATCCATTGATGTTTACCATTTTACTATTTAACTACATTACTTTACATCTTTGTAACAACCTTTAAAAATTGGTTTATAAAAATCATGCCTGTTTTACAGATAGAATGGACAAGTGACTTTCTGGAGTCATAAAGCCAGAGAGGAAGGCACTAGCGAGGGTTCAAACCCAGACAGCATGACTCCAAAGCCCATAGTTTTTTTCATTTCAAATTTCTTTCTCCAGGACTCTGTCAATGATTTTCTCTTCCCTGAGTCGCCTCCCCTCCTTGTCCCTTGGGCCTCCCACCACTGCCCAGAAGGAGTTGACTATTTCTCCACTGCACTGATTTTCTAAGAGCTTTGGTAGCCCACGTCTGTCCCTCCCATGGAAGGATCCGGGATTCCACTCCGCATCGCATCGCAGAGAGAAGACTCCACCTCTCCTCCCTCCCCAGCACTATCTGAGCTCATCTGAGAACAACAACATCATGTGACCCTTACATAGCAATGATCAATTTCTCCATTGTCTATTATCTTAGGAGAATGCAACAGCAATTCTATAAGTTAAGTGAAGGCTGATTGTATAAATGAGGAGACTGAGGCTCATTTCCCTTCAGGCTTTTGACATAAGAGGTGGAGCTGGAGTCTGGGGAGATATCTCAGGGATGTGCCTCATTAAAGTTCTTTTTGTAGACAGCAAAGGGAAGGGAGTGTCTCTGGCCATTTATAGCCACACACACAAGTGACACTCAGATGAAACGCGGGCCTTGACCCTAAGGAATCAATCAACGGTGGGCTTTTAGTGAAGCTATTTCAGAGCCGCTTAGTGCTCTCACATTCCACTACCCAGGCTCCCCTCTGTGTGCCCCATGAGCTTGACCATCCCCCAAAATATCCCCAATAAACCCAGTGACCTATGTTCACCAAATGCTGCTCAGGCCTCATGTTGTCACACAGGGATGATGAAAACATTCACCATTACCCCCTGGGAACTGACTGATATTGCACAGTGCTGATGACTCTCCCTGTATGCGAGGTGGAGGACTTTTGGTGGGTGACATGGTAACTTCGGTTGGTTGACTAATTTTGACTTGGAGGTCATTTGTCTGGCTTTGGATTATCTGATGCCTACCCTCCCTGTCTTAATCATCCCTGCTTCTTTTCCTAATCCATGTGTCACCAGGGGAAAGAAGTGTAAACATGCGAGGTTGCTGTTTTCAGCAAATTCACTCAGGAACCAGTGCCAAACCAGGCTTTGCCTAAAAACCAGTCTGGCATCAACAACAAGAGAAGGAGATAGGGTTACGTTTCTTGTAAACCAACAGCTCGATTTTCGTTTTGGCACAGTGTGGGCTTGGTTGTTGTTGCTGTTCTAGACCAAGGGATAGGCTTATTTTTCATAGCTGGTTTTATGGTTTAACGTAGCAATTCTTCTGGAAACTTGCTGAATAAATCCTGTTCCACTCATCACATTCATGGTCATTGAGAATTTCAGCAATCCATCCTCCCCTCACAGTGATTTTTCCAAATTACAAATGTGATTTATCACTCCTTAGTTGGGATATTCCGGTCAGAATTTCAGATGTATTTGTTGGGCCGATATTTTACCTGTATTCCAGCAGCTCTATGAAGTGGCTGGCCTCCATGTGACTGGCTCACATCCATGGCATACAGGTCAATAAAGATTCTGAATATCACCTCTACGTATTAACCTCTGTTTCTTATGGTGCTAACCCTTCCCCTGATGGCACTAAGTCAGGCCATTCCAGAAAACATGTCCCGAGCAAACCAAGACCTTTTGTCTTCTCATACCTTTGCCTCGGAAGCCTCCAACTTTCTCCAACTCTTCTCATCCTTCCATGAACTCAGGTCTGTGAAACATTCCTTAATCCCTGCCTCTTTTGTTTCCTGTCAGACACATTGTTAGGCATCCCTTTCCTGTCTGAGTCCATAGTACTGCACACCACCAGTGAGTGAAGACACACTGTTTTTTACTACAGATGAATAATTTCCCGAAAAAGTCAAGTCAATATCATTAGAAAAAGGCCAAAAAAGAAAGTAAATCCTTCCCATTAGAGACTGATAGCATCTTAGAGTTGGTCCTTCCCACCACCCACTTCTGTGGTATCCTTGATAGATGTTGGTTTTTTTTTTTAGCTTCTAATCAAGCATTTCCAGACATGGAGACATCAGTGTTTTTTTTAAAAAGCTGTTTGTTACATTGAACAAAAGTTGACCTTGTAATAAACTCTGCTTATGTGCCTCCAGTCTGCCTTCTGGAGATGCAGAATAAGTCTGCTCCCCATTCGGCTCATCGTCCTTCCAGTACTTGGGGAGGGCTCTCATCTCCTTTCTGTCCTCCAGCGGACGGGGGTCCCAGAACCACCCTTTCTGGCATAGTAGGAAGAGCCTGTGCCATGACTGTACCTGTAAGCTAAATCTACCTATCAGGTCATTCCCAGGTGTTTGGCATGAGGCTGTTGTTTGTGGGGAATACAAATACATTTTATTCAGAGTTGAATAATTCAAGCAGAAGCTGCATGCCCCTTAAATACAAGGTTACACTTGCAAAAAAGTAAAAACAACGGGAAGTATCTCTTTGAGACAGGACAAGTTCTAACATTCTGCGTGGAAGCCACAGATGGAAGTGCAGCTGCAGCTGTGGTCTGGGAAATGTTACGCCTGTTTCTCGCAGAGGAACGAAGAGGCAGCCAAAAGATAAGGCCTCTGTGTCCCTCAGAGTCCAGGCACGCTTGCTTAATGTAGGCAAAATTCCTAGGAGGGGCCACTGCGGGGAGCTGGAGACCACTCTGAAATGAAACCCAACTCCAGTAAAATGAAGAACGCATGCGATGGAGGCAATCTGGGCAGTGTCTGAATCTACTTTGGGAAATGATGCTGGAATTTCTCACTGGTTCCCATTCACACTGGTGGTTTTCTGTTATGGTTTAAAGGCAGTTTTGCCCAGAGGCAGAGTAATGGACTCAAGTACCTGCTGAGCTCCCTCTAGAGGTTCGGGTGTGCAGCTGCCCCCAGGGTGCAGAGGGAGTGGAGAGGAACACAGGGAGTTATCAGTTCTGTCTGTTGTTTAGAGCCAAATCTACTGAATGAAAAAAAATTAGAAAAGAAAACAAAGTACCTCCATTCTCTAAATATAGAACGTCTGAGGTCAAATATATCACAAACATACATTCACATAGAAGAGGCAGTAATGGGTAATATTCTAAAATGTCAAATTAAGTAACAGGCTGATGGTTCCCAGACCAACAAGGATGCAAAAATATCGTAATGGCTTCCCGCTGTGCCAATTTCTAAAAGGCACAGACCTTTTGGTTCCTGGATGACATATTCAACATGATCATTCTAGCCACCAATTGTTGAGCACTTACTTGGTGTCAGGCACTGTGCTAAATACTTTAATTCATTTTCTCATGTAATCTTCACAAGCCTCTTTTAGATAGATACTATCATTAGCGCCATTTCCAGACCAGGAAGCAGGAACTTAGTGAAGTTAAACCCTTTGAACGAGTCCTTGCAGTTCACACGTGGTGACACAGGGACTGGTACTCTGGTCGGTGCTCTTGAACACAGTAAAAGAGTGCTTTCTCATCAGGGGTCAAGACTAATCACTAGTCCCAGGCACCCAGTTAGCAGCAGTGCCATTAATGAAGGGTAAGACTGAGAGTGTACAGTGCCTGATTCACCTCGAATATCCAGGGAAAACCTTCCCCTCTGATGTGACCACCAGTCCAATTACGTGTGTCCTGAGCGTGTCTTCCAGAGCAGAAACCCTCCGAGAGACGACCCATGCCATTTAACCTTTGCATCCTATAACCTGGACCACTATGCCACCTGAACGGGGTGCTGAATACATACTTACTAAATGAATCAACGAATGATTGAATACCATGAAACCTGTCTTCTAAGAGTTTACAATGTGCTAGGTATAAAAGATTTATGTGCGTGCACACACGTATACACACACACACGCACACACAGACCGTTATAATACAAGTCAGAAGTAACTTAAAATATATTGAAAATACATGCCAGCAATTCCACACTCTTCATATAAGTCAGAAAAACTCGCCTATGTTCAAGGAGACAGGCTCAAGAATGTTGGTGGCAAAACTGTTCCTCACAACAAAACCTGGGATTGACTACCTGTTCATCCAGAGTCATGGAGATATACATTTAAGCTTACTGATACAATGGAGTGTGATACACAGAATGATTAAAATAAGTAGTTTAATACTACGTGTATAACATGGATAAGTGGAGAAAATAATAGCTAACACTTATTTAACATGGACTGAGTACCAGGCACTGCGTGGTGTGCTTTGCATGTATGAGCTCAGTCCTCTCAGCAACCTTCTGAGCATAGGCACCATCACCAAACCCATCACAGAAACAAGGAACTTGAAGGATACCTATATTTGATATGATTGCTAAGATGTTTAACACATACAAAAAGACTATAACTTAAGAATATATCTATATGTATTACAGGTAGTAAAGGAAGTATGGAAATCATTAAACACCAAACTTACTATAATGATTACACTGGGGTGGTGAAAAGGGAAGGGAACGGGGTCAGGGAGGGGAGGAGAGTGGGTATCCCATGTGTTTAGAGTGTTTCCTTTCTTAAGCTGGATGACTGGTACACGACTATTCTTTATATTTATACTTTCTCTGTCTGAAATATTTCACAATAAAGACAGTAATCAATAAGCAGAAACCAAATACCTCGAAGGCTCACAGGAAAGAAGCATTGCTCCCGACATTGCACAGGGATGAGGCATTTCCTTTGGGCCTAAACATCTTGGACAGGACAAGCCAGTGTGGAGATCAGAGTGTACAATGAGTGAGGGATGTGTACACAAATGCGGAAGGTGCCACAGAACCCAGATTGCTACAAGGACATTCTCTTTTCCATTCCAAGGTTCTGGGGGGCCCAGCCTGAGGGACTCAGACCTTGGACTTGGTAGCTCCAGCATCTACTTGGCCCCTTTTTTGTGGCCATCGAGCTGGGGAAATGGGAACCTCTCTGCCAGGGGTGACTAGGGGTGGCCAGGGGTGGCTGGGAATGCTTGAATCTGCGGGGTGTGCTGTGGTTCCTTCAGACAGTATGGGAAAGGGGCATTTGTCTGTTACTCTAAGGCAGATCGGTAGGAATTTGGAAATCTGTACTCACAAGTGTGAATCATGACCAACAGATGATCTGCTTTTGACTGTTGGGAGGGATGATGGGGACTTGCTGCAGCTCGAAACCCAGACAGTGACGGGCCGACAATAAGGGGTAAATGTTATGCTGAACAAAACGGAACCAACTGCTGGTCAGAAGGCCAGGGCCCATTGGAAGACCTCAGATGGTCCATTTTCAGCAGCTGTGGCACTGGGTCTGGACTGCTCCAAACTCCAGGTGCTGCACCAAACCAAGCAGACTTCCCAGACATTGTCCTGAATGTGGGCCTCAGCCTCTGCCTCCCCCCACTGCCTGTAACGATGGGGGCTCACCTGCCTGGCCGCACTGCTGACCTGCTCTCACTGGCTGTTTCACTGCTTGTGGTCTGCACCAGCATCTGGGACGGCATAACTCAGAACCTGGACCACTTGGCCAGAGCCTCTAGCGAGAGTTGTTACCCCTTGGTTTCCCAAGGGTACACTCAAAGAGAAGTAGCTGCTCAAATACACTTGTTTGATGGAGAAATACCAGGTTGGTGCTGCATTCAGAGGAAGGCATTGCCGTGTCCAATCAGACCTTGAAGTTAAGTCTGAAGATGAGGCTTTGAATGTTGGCCCTTCCTCGGCTTCTATATGCTGATCTTGGACAAACCATTCAGCTTCTCTAAATCTCAGTTTCACAGACTTTGAAACAGGGACCTTAACAGCAACCACCTCAAAGGGATGCTGTCGGGATCAAGGACAATACCCCAGTGGCTACCATTTCACTGTGTGCCTAGCTCTGTGCTCAGCACTTTCAAACAGAATCTCACATCAGCTTCCCAGGGCCAATAAAAAGGAACTGGGCAACAGACAGCTTAAGTAATTTGCCCCATATTCCAGCTCATAAATTTTGGATCTCTAATTCAAGCCCAGGTGTGCCTGGCTCCATGGACGAGTATACCACCAGAGACGGTGTAAACAGTATTTCCACTACTCATGTCAGAGTTATAAACTCATCACAACTAGGTTAGAACATCTTCTCTTCAATTGACCTGATTTGGGACTGGTTTAGATCCAAAACCCAGAGGCTGGATTACGACCTTGCTATGAATCCAAGACCTGCTTTGCTCTACCTGAGCAGACCAGTGACCTGTTTTCCTTTCTGTCTGGGACCTCAGTAGTCCAGGTTGGACAGCACAGGTTCCCAAAGCAAGAACAACCTTCTCGCCTGGCTGGTGTGGCTCAGTGGATTGAACATTGTCCCATGGACTGAAAGGTCCTGGTTCGATTCCTGGTCAGGGCACATGTCCGGTTGCAGGCTTGATCCCCAGTAGGGTGCATGCAGGAGGCAGCCAATTGATGTTTCTACCTTTCTGTCTCCCTTCTTCTCTCTCTAAAAAATCAATTAAAAAAAAGAAAAGAGCCCTGGCCGCTTTGGCTCAGCAGTTAGAGTATCGGCCTGCGGTCCAGAGAGACCCGGGTTCAGTTCCCGCTAAGGGCGCATACTTTGGTTGTGGTTTGTCCCAGGCCCAGGTTGGTCGTGCAGGTGGCAGCCTCTCAATGTGTCCCTTTCACGTCGATGTTTCTCTCTCTCTCTGTTCCTCTCTCTCCCTCCCACTCTATCTGAAAAAAAAGAAAACAACCTTCCCTGGGAGACCAGGTCTCCCAATACCCAGAATGGTGTTCCTACCTAGGATCTCAGTTCCATGTCTTCTCAGCTTCTGAGCCATGGTCACCAACCAAATGCCTAAGGATGTCTTTTGTAGTCTCCCCAAGCTGAGTCCTCAAAACCAAATATTCACTTCACTTGCCAAACACTTCCTTGAATTAAGTGCTCTGGAAATTAAGCTTTTCAAAAGCTTCTCTGTGTCCACTAACCTATGAACAGGTCAAGGCACTTTTCTTATTATTCTCAATATTGTATTAAATATGAAGGGTTTGGCATTCCCCGTTCCCTAGCACTTACCTGTTCAAATGAATTGAGCTACTTCTTTATAAAATGTCTAAAATGTTAAATCATGTCACATGTGGCCACAAGAGATTATTTGGGGTTTTTGGCTGTAAGAATACCACCACTCTGGCAAAACCAAATTCTCTTTTTTATATGACCCAGCACGAAAATCAACAGCTATGACCTTCAGGTGGACGTCCTTGTGGGACATGCTTTCCTGACTCTCAGAAGTCAAAGCTGGAGTTTATACAAAATTCTTCACCATGAATAGATGTTAGATTCTGGCTGCACTTGGGCCCCATGCATGTTTTTTCAGAGTCATAGTTTGCGAATCTGTGGCCTTTGGATAACTGGAGTCATAATATTTCAGAGCTAGAGGTTACCTGAGAAACCCTTTAGTAGAGGACTCTCAAATTCCTGCCAAATAGAAATTAATGTTCAATTATAAGCCACCATATTAAATGCCATGCATTAAGTCTCTACTAAGTGCCAGGCATGTATTAACTTATTTTGTCCTCCCCCAAATTTTATAAGGTATATTCTGTTTGTATTCCCATGTAATAGAGGAGGAAATGGAAACTCAGGGATTTACATAACCTGCTCAGGTTCAAATTCAGGTAGTGGGACTTCACTTAACCACTTCTTTACACTGTTTCTTGATTCAAGGTCACAGAGCTAGTAAGTATCCACTCTGCCTCAGTCTAGATCAAGTTGCTACAGGTTTGCACCTTGCTTTCGGGGGGCTGTTGAGGTGGGGGAGTGTATGCGGGTGTGGATGGTGGGATGAGGTGGGAAGAGGTGGAGTACCTCCTTCTCTTCTCAACTCACCGTACTCAGAGAATGTGAGCATCCTGACCTATGGCTTAGGGGTTAGGGACAGAATGAAGCCTAATTCATGTCTCTTGCTCTCAAGGGTTTTTCTGTGTAATCCCTTCTTAAAAATCACAAAATGTTCTTGTAGCGATTTAAGAGTTTGCTTCTTTGAAAAGATTAAAAACAACAACAACAACAACAAAAAAACACAAGAAAATAAACATCAGTGTTGCATGGAAGTATGGAAAAGTAGAAGGAAGTGAAACTTGCTCATAATCCTACCATCCAGACAACCACTGCCAAGGTTTTGGTGTATTTTCTTCTAGTCATTTAGGGACAATGCATATATTATTAGCCATGAGTGTAACAAACATGTAATGTTGTAGCTTGCTTTTTCTACTAAATATTGTCTATACTATTTACCCACCTTTTATAAACATCATTTAAAAAGATTGTATAATACACCATTATGAATATATGCTATAATTTACATAAATATTCCTCTGTAGTTAGGCATTTATGCTAATTTTTAACTATTTCATTATCATCAAAAGCATTAAAGACATTTTTCCAAATAAAACTTCTGCCATATTTGGCTTACTTCTCTTGGAAATATTTCCAACATGGAAATATTGGACACATCTCTTCATTGGGAACACCTCAGTGTTGACATTAATTATCAAATCATCAACTGTCAATATGGAAATAAGCAAGTCATCATGAGATTTTTAATTATATTATTAAATGACTCCCCTCTTTTTTTCAAATTCACACTAGAGCTACCGTTCATTCTTTGATAGAATGGTAAATAGAAATCCTCTTCCTACTGACAATATAGGTGCCAGTATCAGGAAGTGGCTACCGGCAAGGGTTCTACTTCTGTGATATTGTGAAAAACTCATAACCCCAGTCTAATCATGAGAAAACATCTGGGGGACATTCTACAAAATACCTAGCCAGTACTTTTCAAGCCTGTCAAGGTCATGAAAAATAAGGAAAGATTGAGAAATTGCTATAGACTAGACAAATTGGGGTCGGGGTGGGGAGACATTGTAACCAAATACAATGTGGTACCCTGGATTGGATCCTGGAACAGAAAAGGGACCTTGGTGGAAAAACTGGTGAAATCTGTGTAAAGTCTGAAGTTGAGTTAATAGTAATGTACCAACATCAGTTGGTTTGTTTTGACAAATGTCCCATGGAAATATATGATATTATCATGGGGCAGAAACTGGGTGAAGGCTGTACATGAACTCTCTGTAACGTTTATGGAACTTTAAAATATTCCCAAATAAAAGTTTATTTTTCAAAAGATGAAGAACAAGTGTTCTAAAGCCAGACTGATTTGGTTTTGAGTCCTGGATCTGGAGTTTATTGTAGCTGAGTGATCTTAGACAAATTATTTCTCTGCGTGTTAGTTCATCATTTTATTTTTTTAAAGAAGAAAATTATCTACCGCATGGGGTTGTAAGTCTTAACCATAATAATGCAGATAAAGCACTTAGCATTATTTCTGGCACAAGGTGAGTACTCCACAGATGTAAGCCATGTGATTATTTTATTAAGTTTGAGGGTTCTTCCTTCCAATTCTTATTTTCCTATAAGGTAAGAAGGAATTTTTATCCACAGCTATGTAAAAAGTGGAACATTAATTAAATAGCCTCATTAAAATTTCAAACTCCGCGCAAAGGAAACAGTTACATGAATCTGGAAATGGTAATTGGGGTGAACTTTTGGGTCGTTGCTCTTGTTTTCTGTGTAGTTACTGGGTGGTTTCCTAAGGGTAGGTGTAGAAGATACCAGGTTTTGCAAAGAGTCTACATTCTAGCATTGATTGCCCAAAATAACCAATTTACAAATGCCCATTGTAAGACACGGGAATTCTTTCACTAGCTCTGCTTAGAAAAACAATCTTGTAGAGAATTGAAAATGGTCTGTGCTTGGCCTCTACCCAAAGGCAAATTATTTTTGTATGAAGTCTAAGGAAAATAATTTCACCACAAGCTATGTGAGTAGGAAAGAAAAAATAATGAAAGGATAAAGAAAAATACACTCTGGCTCTATCACATTTAAAATTGCTATTTTGGGTGCTAAGCTGTAGCACAGATGTGAAACTTGATCTACAAGTTAGGGTCCAAATGACAAAAGGAAAATAAATAATCCTAAACCTAAAAAATATTCTGAGGTGATATTAAACGCACTTCAGTAGAAGATGAAGGATGGGCATGACCAAAACCCATTACTCAACACCACTGGACCTAAAGTCCAGGACCTGAATTTAAACCCACTACAAGATGTAGGACCATAAACTACTTAATGTAAATCACCCAGCTTCCATTTCCTCACTCTAAAAGTTGTGGCGATAATATCTCCATCACAAGGTTCTTTGAGAGACAATATAAGGATTAAATGCTATCACGTGAAAAAGGCTTTGTGCGAAGCTCGCAGTAGGAGACAATGAATACGTATCAGCTGAATCTAAGTCTGAACACACCTAGCACTGACCTTCTCACATTTGTGACCTTGTTTCTAACGTTAAGAAATTTTCAGTCTTGTTGGTGAAACAACTATTCATATGAAAATGATAAAATACCACTGAAACTGCATCACAGAGTATTAAATCGAGGGTTAAAACTATGGTACCAACCAATGTCAGCTTCCTTCTGGTTGCCAAATCCAACTTTACTTGTCAACATGTTACGTCTTGGAAGTAGAGAGAAGGAAAGGTTTGGCTTAAATACCATACATTCATTAGGGCAGCAAACTTATCCCTTTGGTGTGAGCCTGATTAGCCGACTAATGCACTTCCAACTGTGGGATTCACAATAATTCACGGCAATAAATCATTGATCCAGGGAATGAGGTCTTCCATATAAGTATACTCTCCAGTGTAATTAATCATTCCCTATGGAGTGCTGAGACTTCAATATTTTGGGGCAAACTTTAAAAATAAAATTGTTCACAATAGCTGTTTCATACCCTAGAGTACAAACACGTATCTTCCTTTATATCTCTAGCACTTGGCACAGTGCCTGGCACCTACTAGATGTTCAATAAAGGTTTTGCTAACTGTACTGAATGACATAGTCCTACTTCTTCTAGGTAGCTTAATAAACATGACCCAATTTTATCTTCATGACTACAGTCATTATCTAAACACAATAACTGCATACCATTTCATGGGACTGAAGTCCTCTGAGGCTATCTGCCTTCATAAAATGGTCTCAGACATGTGATCTTTTCATTTTTCCAGCTGTTTTTAAGTTTTCAGTCTCTCGTTGCTAAGGTGTCAGCAATCAGTGCTAGCTGCTGTCATATTGCCTTCTTTTGGACTGTTCTCGTTTCTAATATGGCTGTGAACTGCGGAGCCAGGGAGCCTCTTTGTTGGGGTGGTATCTAAAAATAAGAGCCAATAGGTTTACGAAAGGGACTCCAGGGCTATACTCAGAATAAATCAAATGAGTTGTGTTTCATGGGCTTTTCTGGTTGTTTGGAGGGTTAGCTTTCATTTATTCATTTTTTAAAATGTGCATTGAACCTTTTTTGGTGCCAGTCACTGTTCTAGGAGCAACATTAGCAAAAACAAAACAAAACAAAACAAAACAAAAAAACTGATACAAAGATCTTTACCATAAAGGATATTCCATTTGGGAGACAGGTAATAAGTAATAAACACCACAAGTTAGCAAGGGGGTGTGTTCGTGACAAGTGCTAAGGAGGAAAAGTCGAATGGAATATGAAAGATCTGGAGTGTGACATGGGAAAAGAGCAGGTCACTGTGCTGAAGAGGTTGGTCAAGGTCGGCCTCTGAGGGGGTGAGACTTGGAGGAGGTGAGGGAATTTGCCAAGCGGCCATCTGGAGGAAATAGGGTCGAGGCAGAAGGCAAAGCAGAGCAGAGCTGGTAAAACAAGGCCAGAGGTCCAGCAAGTACAGCTGGAGGCGCAGGAGCAAGGGGAGGACCAGGAGGAGCTGAGACTGTCCTGGGAGAGGACAAGCAGGTAGGGTCTTGCAGGCAACTGGATTTTCTTTGCGAGGGAGATGGGGCAGCAACTATGGCTCCATTTTACAAATGAATTAATACAAGATCAGAGTTAAAGCACAAATTGAAGGCATCCGTGATCACCGTTAGCTGTTGTCATATTGCTTCCTCTTAGGGTCTTTCTAATATGTTGGAATATATGTCTTTTCTAATATGTCAGGCTTTATGCAAGGGACTTTGCACAGTGCCATACAGTCACAGGGGTTGGTCACATGCAAGGGAACACCCGTTTAAGGAAGCTGATCACACCATTCATTTGCACACAGATTCTGCTGCTTACAAAGCAGTCACCTTACGGGCACCTCCATCTGGTGATACACTTTGAGGAGTTAGTTTCAGCTACTTATGTATCAATATATCTTTTTCTGGTCAAATGTTTTATAATTCAGACATTTTGCTAGTTCAGCCCATCGCTCTGCCCTCTAGAGCCTCAGTACAATGTCCTGAGGTTTTACATAATGGGCTCCATCTGACCTGGGGCCACTTGTCCGGTATATTTTCCCATCACAGTGTGAGACTGCTCAGGCCTTGTGATTGGGTAAGCAATGCAACCCAGTCCAAGCTCCTGACTAGACCTCCTCGGAAGGAAGGTCTGGATTTGGGTCCAGGGCACAGTTAATGTCAAGGGATCTCTTCCAGGCCTCACAGCAGAGCATCCAGAACCAAAATGTTTCTGTTTTGAGTCCAGGTCAGAATATCAAAACCTATTCGAGCCAACTCCACATTTCTCCATAATTGCTTTGGGAAGATTGTTTGCCTATTTGAAATATTCATTTCCCATCCTGACACAATGTTCCTTGAGGTTAATAAACGAAGCGAAATCATAATTTTCAACAATTTCAACCCAGAGCCAATGGGAAGAAAAACAGTGTTTTCATTGGCACAGAATTCACGGGACTTAAGCACAAGAAGGGTGAACTGCACCGTATTTGAAAACTTTTCCCCCTTAGTCTTGGCTAATTTGCAAGCATGATTCTCAGAATTCTTAAACAAAAATGCAGAACTTAGAATTATTTACAACTGGCATGACAATTTCTTTTGAGTAATCAACAGTCCTGGGCTGATTTCATCACATTAGAAGATTTTTATGTTTTTTTCCTCAAGTACTTTTAAATTCAGGGTTTTCTTTACAACTCACCCTCTCACCCCTACTTTTTTTTTTTTTTTATATGAAAAATTCCTAAACTTTGAACTTGTATTTGTGAATAGGGATGCAAATTCAAGCTGACCTAAAACTTAGGTTTTAGGTCAAGTTAGTCTAACCTCTTAGCATAATTTAATAATGGAGATTTAAAGCGTTTTCAGGACAAGCAACATTCAAATCATAATTATGATTTAGATTGGAATAAGCAGAAGAGAGAAGGTCCTCATGAGACAAAAAGAAAAGTCAGAACATTGAACTATTAAATATTAGAATATTAGTTGAATGAATTTTTTATATAAATGAAAAAGAACTCGTTAAAGCAGAAAAATAAAATAACATTTATCCTTTGGGGAGCTATGAATTTTCAGAGTTTACAGGAACTTTGTGGATTAGCCAGTCTAGGGATAAGAAGTACATTTCAACCGGGAGCCAACTTCAAGCCATTGTTAATGGATGCTGTGTAAAATACTGGAAAGCCACATCAGAGCTCAGCCAGGACGGTCATGATTGATCAGTAATGTCTGCTGTAGCCAGCGGAGGAGGTGGGAGGTTGCAGGACATGTGGAAGACACGGGTGGAGGAACGTGTTTCAGAGATCTTTCATTGATCCAATTCAACCTACTCCCTTGATAGAGGCAAAATCTTAGGCTGCAGAGAAATTAAGTGTGTGCCAGTGGTCACACTTCTGTTTTGTGACAGAGCTAGAATTAAAACGCGACATTTTTGGTTCTTGCTTCAGACCCTCCCATCAATGCAAGTCATAAAATGTATTGCACACTTCCTTGCCATAGTGCATACCCCAAAGAGAGATACTGCTGTATCAGTGATGCCTACAGGGTCGTGGGGTGGCATACAGCTGTTTGCTGCTCACTAGGTGCTCTCCCGAAATGAGAATGCCTCACAGTGTTTGTTAAAACATGTGGATTTTGGGTAGATCTGATAGATTTCTGATTCAGTCCAGAGTGGGGCCCAGGTAACTGCATTTTTATTAAGAGCTAAGGAGGTCTATGCACCACCCTTTGGCAAACACTGAGATTTCTTTTCTTTCTGCTAGTTCTGTTCTATGGTTTTCCTACTTCACACTGTCCTCACACCACCTTTTCTGTCTCGTCTCTTACTCCTTCCATCCATATATTTCATGTTTTCTTGTCTCTCATCTCATTTTTTGGGTGCAGCTTCTCTTGTTCCTGGCTCCAGCTGCCATTATCACAAAGAGAGAGTCCTTTTTTTTAAAAAATATGTTTTTATTTATTTTAGAGAGAGTGAAGGGGAGGGGGGGGGAAACCCATTAATAATGGAGGGAAGCATGCATTGGCTGCCTTCCTGCACGCCCCCTACTGGGGATGGAGTCAGCAGCCCAGGCACGTGCCCTGACCGGGAATTGAACCAACGATATATTGGTGAATGGGAGACGCACAGTCAACTGAGCCACACGGGCCAGGGCAAGAGTCCTTCTTTTTTATTTGGCAAGTTGACTCATCACGGGATGTCATCGCAGCTTTGTCTTTGGAGCCTTTCCACGGTTTCCATCCACTCCCCTTGAAAGCAGAGACTCTGAAGCTAGACTGTTCGATATCAAATTCTGGCTCCACCTCTTACTGACAATGTGACCTGGGGTAAGGGATGTCACCTCTCTGTGCCACATCTGTATAATGGAGATAATAATAGTATCTACCTCGTGGCATTGTTGTGAGGATTGATTTAAATAAATTAACAAAAAGTAAAGTCCTTAGAACAGGCTAGGTATATTAAGGTGCTATGTAAGTCTTTGCTATTATTATTTTTGGCTTCCTACTTTTGAGGCTCCCAGAGAGATGAGAGTCAAATCACCAAGGTACTGTTATAGAAATAGCAGCTCCACCCACAACTCAATCAACAGATCATTTCACCTCCGAGGGGCTTCAACAGCAAGCAGTTAGCAAGTACTCTCTGTGTGTCCAAACGTGTCATGGACATACGCTGGCCCTCTGCAGGTTACCTGTGCCTTTTTCCTCAATGCAGTAGTCATCTGTGGACTGTCTGCCCAGTTCAAAATCGCCCCCCTCCCCACACACATGCCTGCTCACGCTCCAGCAGCCGTGATGCTCACTGTGACAATGTGACCCCTTCGCTCCAGCTGCTGACTGGACCAGGAGTGGTCACCTGACTCAAGCTGGGCCAAGCCATTCTTTCTCTCATAGTTTAGTATTGAGACCAAGAGATGGCTGAGTGTTTCTTTTTGAGGCTAGAAGTTTAATATAAGCTTGGGAGTGGTGGGGCAGCCATGTTTCCCACTATGAGAAGTAGAAGTTGGCTCATTGGCACGCAGAGAACAGGAAGCTGGGGGGTATTCAGGGTGCTCGCAACCCCTGGTTCCAGTGTTCCCCAGGGCCTGCCTGAACTCCACTGACTGGGTCTGTCCGACTCCTCTACAATCTTTTGCCCTCAATTTTTCTTAATCTAGATCAAGCCTTTTTCTGTTTTAATCAGCAGAGATCTAGCATCTACTTTCATTAGCTGGGGCTGTGAAATTTGTGGTTTCTCTGACAGGTCCTTCCAACCCAATAAACATAGAATCCATTGAAAACAACATGCTCACCATACCAACACGGCTTTGAGGCCATTCCCCTCTGCCCTCCTCCGGATGCCCCGTCCCACCAGATTACTGCCCCAGGCCACAGCTTGTACAGAGGCTCTGGAGCTGCCACCAGCACAGGAATATCCGAGCTAACTAGCCCAGGAAACTGACCAAGCGTGATTTCCTTGGTTTTAAAATGGCCCACATGGGAAACTCAGCTGATTACACAGTGGTTACATTTTCTTAGCTGGTTAAAAGGTTCATCGCATGAGTAAATGTTTGTAAAACCTACTGCTCTTCTGCCTTTCTCTGTTAGCTCCCTGCAACTCCTCTGAGCTTTTATCTGGCACGAGACGGAGGAACAGAAGGGCAAGCGGGCCGCATTAGGGTCAGGTCAGGGAGTGCCTCGTTCGCCGTTGCGGGGACACTGGTTTGAGGCGGAGTGAACACAAAAGGCACAGAGAAGAGACAATGCAGCATGCAGGGCCTGGCAGGCATTTGAGCCATGTGCGGTGGAGAGGACGGAAGACCAGAGGCAGACAGGAATTAGATGACATGCTAAGGGGCAAAGATGTTGTCCTGAAGTCATGAGCACCATTCAGTGTTGTTCAAGTTTGCCAGAAGAAACACTGTTTTTCCAGGATTTAAAATTATTTTTTCTTTAGTATGCTCATTGTAAAAGAAATCCAAAGACTCGAATAGCATGTGAAATAGAAAGTACAAGAATCCCTACCCCATTGCCAAACTCCTCAGCAGACATGACTACAGGGAGTTAGCGCAGTGGGTGTGAGACAGCTCTGCTGGAAGACCCAGCTCCGGGGGTTTGGTGACCGTATTTACAGAGTACATCGATTCCTCTCACGCTGCGCGATCAGGGAATGGAGTTACAGCTGGTCCCACGGCCTGGATGACTCGGAGACCACAAGGAACACTATCATTTGTTCAAAATACAGAGAAGAGTGATGAGTTTGCAGCGCCGCCAGGCCACCAGCAGGAGCCTCCTGTATCTGGCTGGCGATCGCTCATCTGCCAGCTCACGACGGGAAGAACTGGGGCCTGGATTCAAACAGGCCTGGGTTTGAATTCCGGCTCTGACAGTTAACTGTTGGCTTAACTTCTGGCGACTCCAATTCCTCATCCATTTATTCATCCGTTCTGTGCGCCAGACCTCTGGCAGGCACAGGGGATCCGGTGGTCAGCGGAAAGAGGCCCCGTGCGGCCCTCATGAAGCCAATCTAATGAGGGAGACACACACGGAGTCAAGATTCACAAACATTCAACTAAAACTGAGGGCCAGCATGGGATAAAGAACACAGTTCCTGACTTCCGGTCAAGATGGCGGGTAGGGAAACGCAGTATCGCGTCCTCCCACAACCACATCCAAGTTACAACAAAACTACAGAACAACCACCATTCAAAACCGCCTGAAATCAAGCTGAATGGAAGTCCTACAACTACAGAATTAAAGAAGCTGCATCGAGACTGGTAGGAGGGGCTGCGGCGCGACGGGCTGGTCCCACACCCACGTGTGGTGGATTAAAATCAGGAGGCTCCCGCGGCTGGGAAGGTCCTTCCTGAGGACTGAGGGGTCCCCGTCCCACACCAGGTGCCCCGCTCAGGGTTCCAGTGCCAGGAAGAGAATCCCCATAACTTCTGGCTGGAAAAACCAGCAGGAACTGAGGCTCAGGGAGGCTGACGCGGCTGAAGCCCCAGGCAGCTCCTTAAAGGGCCGCGCCCAGACTTATCGGACTCTCTCCCTCTAAGCTTGGAGGGGAGGCAGCTCGAGGGGCGCCAGAGACACACAGGGAAGAACTGAGCTGTTTGGCACTGGAGCGAGGGCTGGAGAGGGGGCTTTCTCCGGGACAATCGTGCTGTCAGAGGCCTTTGTTACTTTGGTGAGCCCTTCCCTGGGGCAGCAGACAGCCACCATATCTGGGACTCCAGCAACCTGGCTCACACTGGTAGTCCCGCCCTGCTGACTCCCTGAGGCCGCGCCCCGCCCCGCCCCACCCCACCCCGCCCCACCCCACCCCGCCCCACCCCACCCCACCCCACCCCACCCAACTTTCAGGCCCACCCAACTTTCAGGCCCACCCAAGCTGTTGGCACTTGCTTAACCATAGGATTGGCCTGCCTTGGATCCTGCTTCAGGTTTTCCTAAATTTTTCAAACGAGCAGCATCTGGTCTCAGCCAGCCCCATACCGCTCATTAAGTAATACACAGAAACAAACACAGGGAGGCAGCCAAAATGAGGAGACAAAGAAATAGGTCCCAAATGAAAGAACAGAACAAAACCCCAAGAAAAGAACTAAGCGAAATGGAGATAAGCAACCTAACAGATGCTGAGTTCAAAATACTGCTTATAATGCCCTGGCCGATTTGGCTCAGCGGTTAGAGCGTTGGCCTGTGGTCCAGAGAGACCCGGGTTCGGTTCCCGCTAAGGGCACGTACATCGATTGCAGTTTGTCCCCAGCCCTGGTTGGGTCGTGCGGGTGGCAACCACTCGATGTGTCCCTTTCACATCGATGTTTCTCTCTCTCTCTCTCCCTCCCACTCTATCTGAATAAAAACAACAACAACAACAAGAAAAAACGCCCTGGCCGGTTTGGCTCAGCGGTTAGAGCGTCGGCCTGCGGTCCGGAGAGACCCGGGTTCGGTTCCCGCTAAGGGTATGTACCTCGGTTGCAGTTTGTCCCCGGCCCTGGTTGGTCGTGCGGGTGGCAGCCACTCAATGTGTCCCTTTCACATCGATGTTTCTCTCTCTCTCTTCCTCTCTCTCCCTCCCACTCTATCTGTACAAAAAATGGAAAAAACTCCTCAGGTGAGGATGAAAAAAACAAACAAAATACTGCTTATAAGGATGCTCAATGAACTCAGTGAGGACCTCAAGAGCATAAAAAAGGACCAGTCAGAAATGATCGATGCACAGTTAGAAATGAAGGAGGCTTTAACTGAAATAAAGAATAATTTACACAGCTTCAATAATAGAGTACGTAAATCCAAGGAGCAAACCATCGATTTGGAATATAAGGAAGCAAAAAATGCCCAATCAGAACAGCAAAAAGAAAAAAGAATCTAAAAAAATGAGGATAGTGTAAGGAGCCTCTGGGACAACCTCAAGCGTGCCAACATTTGCATCTTGGGGGTGCCGGAAGGAGAAGAGAGAGAACAAGAAATCGAAAACCTGTTTGAAACAATCATGGCAGAAAACTTTCCTCACTTGGTGAAGGAAACAGACATACAAGTCCAGGAAGCACAGAGAGTCCCAAATAAGATGAACCCCAAGAGGCCCACACCAAGACACATCATCATCAAAATGCAAAAGGTTCAAGACAAAGAGAGAATCTTAAAAGCAGCAAGACAAAGGCAGCTAGTTACCTACAAGGGAGTACCCATAAGGCTGTCAGCTGATTTCTCAAAAGAAACTTTGCAGGCCAGAAGGGAGTGGCAAGAAATATTCAAAGTGACGGAAAGCAAGAACCTACAACCAAGATTACTCTATCCTGCAAAGCTGTCATTTAGAATCGATGGCCATATAAAGACTTTCCCAGACAAGAAAAAGTTAAAGGAGTTCATCACCACCAAACCGTTATTATATGAAATGATGAAGGGTCTTTTTGAAGAAAAAGATAAAATATATGAACAAACAAAATGGCAATGAATACATATTTATCAACAATGGAGTCTACAAACAAAATGAACAGATAGAACAGAAACATTCTCATAGATACAGAGAACATTTTGTTGGTTGCCAGATGGGAGGGGGTTTGGGGGAATGGGTGAAAAAGGTGAAGGGATTAAGAAGTACAAATTCATTGACACACCTCAAAGGGAAAGGGGTTGGGGGTGGGAAGAAATAAACCAAAGACCTTATATGCATAACCAATGGACACAGACAATAGTGTGGGAAAAGGCGGGAGGGGGGCGGGAGTGAGGAGGAGGGAGTCAATGGGGGAAAAATGTGGAACATCTGTAATACATTCTACATTCAACAATAAAGATTTAAAAAAAATAAAAAATAATAAATAATAAATAAATAAATAAATAAATAAAAGAACACAGTTCCTGGAACAAAACTAGTTCCAAGTCTGTTTTTCCTGCTTGCTAGCTGAGTATAACCTTCAGGAAGTTATTTTGCTTCTCCATGCCTCAGTTTCATTATCTGTAAAATGGGGACAATGTGAATGTCCATCTCCACAGGGACTGTTGTGACGATTAAATCTTGGCAAGTACTTAGAACCGTGTTGGCACGTACGTAGTAAGTGCTATGTTAGTGCTTGCTATTAGTATCACTAACCGTAGTAAGTGCTACAGAGAACAGATACAAAGCCCAATGAAGAAACCACAGAGGGCACTGAGCACATCAGCTCCAAACCCACTCCCCTGTAGGCTGTGTTGTGATTTGGGGGCAAAGCACATGTTTGCTTTGCAAACTGCCTTTATGTTTCGCTCTACCAAGATGGTACGAAGGAGGGAGACGAAAAGCCCAGGGAGAGGGGAGGAACCCGCTCCTCCCTGTCTGCTTCCTGGGTGACGTCTGTGGGCTTCTGTACCTGTGAGTGGCCCACGCGAGGCTCTGTCACTCGAGCAGTAGCAGCTCCTTCCCTGGGCAGCAGCTCGGTCGAGAGTACAGTTTTTCTGCTACTTGTGGAACCAGCTTCATCACCCCACCTCAGGGTCTGGGTCTCAGGCCTGTGGGCCTCTTCGTTACGTTTCTAAGTTTTAATAGTTCCCACAGACGTGGTAGCTGTGCCCTTCATTTGCTCCCGCTGTGAGGCCTTGGCGCGGATGTCCAACTTGTCTGTAAAGGGCCACACAGCAAGTATTTCAGACTCTATGGGCCACGTGCAATCTTTGTTGTTTTGGTTTTTTTCCCCCCTAAAAACCCTTAATAAATGTCAAAACCATTCTTAGGTCATCGGTCATAAAGGCCATGGACTGAATTGGTCCATGGACCATAGTTTTGGACCCCAGCTTAGACTTTTCTTTTCATGCCTTTCGTTATCTAGTCAATAACTTTGCACTTACTTAATGATTTGTTATATTATATTCTCTCGGGTCACAGGATGGATGAAGAGCAACTGGAGGCTGTGGGTGGGGAGTGGGAGATGGTGTTCTGCAGGGGGTACACATGTGCATGCCCTGTGCCAGGAGGGAGCCGGGCTCACTGCAGAAGTGCTGTGCCGGGAGCAGAAAGGCCACGGTAGCCTGGGGCCAGCATGGGGAGACCTGGTAGACCACATCAAGGATCAGGTTTTCTGTCGTAAGAACTCTGGAAAGTAAGCCACTGAAGGGCTTATGCAGATGGGTTATAGGCTCATGTCTGTACTTTGAAACTATCTTCATGGGTAACACAGAGCGTGGCAAGTATGGCATGGTCTGCCCTTCACAAAACGACTCGTGTACGCGGGTGCACAGTAAGCGTCCCTTTAAACTGCTATTCCCTTTCTGCACACCAGCTGCAAGGACTTGCTGGGCAAAACTGACCAAATCGCTTGCCCTTTGTGATGTTCAACTCTGGAAAGATGCCTTTTTCAAACTGAATGTTTCTCTGCCCGTGAGCACACAAATATTAGGTGTATTTGTTTTTATTCTTGCCTTGCCCCAGACCACAAGTATGATTTTTCATCAGACACAGAGTGAAAGGTTCTGAGAATCACGAACATTTGGCAAATCAGCCCTCTGGCAAGCATGTTCTTGGAAGCTTTTCTGCTGACTTGTGAAGTCTGTCCCACTCTCTTTACTCTGAAGGATTTAGTATCAACCTCAAAATCACAGCCCTCAAGACCCAGCGAATCTCCTTAAGGCTTTGCTGCCAACACCATTCTCATCAGCCCTGCATTCACTGTGCAGCGAGGTCTTGTACCTGCACCAAGGAGGGCAGGAGGCCTCTGGACTCCAAGGAAAGGGGGGCTTCAGCTACGTCATGCCTGAGTGTGTCCTCAATTTCAGACTCAAAGCAGAACAGTCTCTGGGCTGAATTAACATGAAAATGTTACCATTTCCAGGGCTGGCCATGCCTCTGGCTAAAGTTCCCCCATCATCCCTCTGGGTCCAGTCACCACAGGCTGGGCCCTTTGCTCTGCAGCCTGGGGTCATCAAGAAGAATAGCTATAGGTCCCACCCTCCAAAGTATAGTATTTGATGGGAAAGACTGTAGATGTCTTTTGGGTACTGGCAACTCAAACTCCAAGGAAGGGAACTTATAATCCGTTTGGCGAGTTCAGATTTAAGTACACCAAATAATTACAAACAAGCACACAGGGTCAACCCTTTTGCTTCGACAATGATCACCACGGGCAGTCATTGTGACAGTTTGGTTCCCAGCCATGGATGAGCTCTATGCCCACCCACCTCCAGCCCTCTCCCGCCCCTGGAACCCCTGCTGGGTCCTGCCCTGGGCACAGCAGATGGGTAAGCAGCTTCGGTCTCACTGACCAAAATATCACTTCTGTCTGTGGGTCCTAATTTTGGCTGCACATTTGAATTACCTGGGCGACTTTTAAAAATTCTGATGCCCAGGTCATACTCACGACATATTTTATCAAACTATCTAGAGGTAGGACCTGTCATTCGTATTTTTAAGAATTCATCAAATAATTATAAAATGCAGTCAAGATTAAGAACCAGTGTCCTCCAGGGGGTCTGCCCCTGACCTTGTAGACTATTTGACAATAGGACCTAGTCCTTGGTCCAGAGATCGGTCCTACTGGTAGCTCTTAATAATAATTCTGTCTGGTCGCCTGCCTAGGATCCCAGGTCTTTTTTAGGTAATGGGTTAGGTAGTCAAGACAGGAGATGGAAAAACAAACTGAATGTATGCAGACCAGTGTTGCAACCCCTCCACTGTGTGGGCCTTGATTAAATGATGGGGCCTCTAAGCCTGGTCATATTCTTACAGAAAGGTCTATAACAAGATAGACACAACTTCGCACGGAGAGAAACCTCTAGATCTGGTATTTCCCACTGGAAAATAAGGAACAGAAAAATCTAACAAAGGTGACTTGTGGTTGACATCTGATTAGACCCAAGCATGGAGCCAGCCCACTTTTATTCTTCAAAGTCCTACCTAACACACCCAACCAAACAGTCTCTGCAGAGAGAAACCTGTGAGCCACAGGCCCACCCCTCAGTCCCGGGACAGCTAAATGGTGACACAGAGAATTCAATGGGAACTGACTGATGATTTGTCTTTGGAAGAAAGAAAACCCAGGCCTGGAAACTGGAGCCCTACTATCTCTCTCACAGGGGTCGTGAGAATGTCTAGCATCACGAGTTCATGTCCCTGGACTTGTACTCCTTTGTCATAACATTGAGAGCAGCTGGACTATTCCCAGAGGTATGGCTTCAAAATGCTCTTCAAGAGAAAGATACAGGGCTTGTCCTCGTCTTTTTGTTTTCTGAAAGAAGACCTTCACTCCACAACAGTCTCTAAAAACTGAGGGGACTCTCTTCTGTTGAAGAAGGTTGATCAAATGTCAAACAGACAAGACCCCTCCCTGCCAATGGATAAAGATCACCCGATTTCTTGTTATCTACCAGAACTGGTGTACCGGTTATTATTTCCCTCACCTCTCTTGAAGCGTTAGGCACTGTAAACAGATAACCACTTAGAGCTTTAGTATTCTTCTCTGATAGAAAAAATGTCAGCCAGTCTACGTTGTCTTCCAACCCTAAGCTCAGTTCTCTGTGTCCTAGAGTCCGCTGAGCCCTGCGTTTCCAGTGTTGATTCTAGAAGTCAAACGTGGCCCATGCAACACAGGCCGTGGGTGGCTGAGGTTCTGAGCGAAGCATTCACTCTTACCTAATAAGGCGGCTAGCAGAAATCACCCTGCTGGCTGGGCTTACCAGCCACCGCCGCTGCCGGGCGCCTCCAGAGTCATCTGGTCAGCTTTGATGGGGGAGAAATGGTGATTGAAGTTGGATATGAATAACAAGCTAAATTTGAACTGTCGAGGTTTAATTCTGCCAAACCTGAATCGTGACAATGAGACTGGATGAAACACACAGAAGAGGAAACTGCCCCTGAAGAATGCCCACAGGACACTAGTCTCCGGCCCCAGAACCGGGGACTTCAAAGGTGCTGCAAACAATGACTTCCTTGCATAAAGATCGAAATCCCCTGATAAACCTTTCATTGCTTTTATCTATTTTCTGTACAGGGTTTCCCAAAAGAGTTCTGTTGACAGGAGAGTTCAAGGTTATGCTAATAGCATCTGAATAAAAGGCCTGAGCCACTTGACTCACCTCTGTCATTCATAAAAAAAAAAAAAAGAGATTTCTGATCATGAGCCCCCGACTGAGAACACTTGCGCAAAGTGATCTGTAAATGCACCCAGACTTTGCAGACGCAGGCCTCCCACACAGGTGCCTGAGCTGGACACCTGTGGGATTTTGTCCCCAGCGACTCTCCTGTGACCCTCATATTGCCATGGATTGCACTGCCTCTGGGTTTTCACGAAAGACAAGAATTTCAAAAGCGACATGATGCTTTACACACAAGTTTTCAGGCCCCAAAGCAACATTACAGTTTTAGGTGCAAACCAAATCTGTGGTGGTGGTTACCTCAAACCAGTCCAAATGCCAAGAAGAATTAACAAGATGAAGCACAGTGAATCAAAAAACACATTTTTTTGGCATCTTCTCAGAATACCAACCTCCAGCATTTGTCCTCAGAAACTGTAATTTCTTGAATAATCGTGCTAATAAGTGAGTAATCTGTTAGAGACCCGAGTCAGTATTTTTCAGGCTCAGGCTGGTGCCTGTGCAGTGCCACTGAGTTCGTAGGCACTGGGGAGGCAGGGGACGTTTGAGAGGGAGTGACAGTTAACCAGGAGCCCCTGAGGGAGACTGTCCTCTGGTCCCCGGGGACCTGGAAAAGGCAGAGTAAGAGACTGAAAGCATTTGAAGGTGCTTATGGGTGCCTCCATTCCAACAGAGGTGGCAGGGATGGCAGGAAGGATGAGGACAGACCAAGTCACCAATAAGCTCAGGTCACTGAGGCCCAGGGAAACAGGCCAGAGAACAGCTGGTTTGGGGTGGGCTGCGGAAGGATGCCATGAACTGAATTGCAAGTGCTGAGTAGAACAAAATGCTTAACAAGCAGTTTGAAATGGTTGTCCTGGGGCTTGGCTTGGGAGCTTAAGTAACTTGCCCAAGGTCACCCAGCCAGTCGATGAAAGAACCTGGATTTGAACACAGGGGTTCTCCATTCAGAAGCCCAGTGTTTTCCATCACTGTGCTCTCCTGCCTCCTGAGAAGACAGCGCCCTGCCCTGCTCATTGGTGTCTCGGGGGAAAGTAACTCCTTCAGAGGGACAGAAAAATGAGAGACCTCAGGCATTTTTTCAAAGCTAAGGCCAGCCCACCTACAAACCGGCCTTCAGTTTTCAGGGAAAGACAAAATGTGAAAGGACCGGAGCAACACTCATGACAGGAAAGCTGGGGACCATGAGGGGCTCTGTGCTTCTAACTTCACATACACATCAGCATCTCCTCGGTGAATTTTTTTAAAAAGTGCCCAGCCCCATCCCAGATCTGAATCAGGCTGTGTCGTCTCCAGAGCTCCTTAGGTGACGCTGACTCATCCAGAACCACTGGCACAACGAAGACCATCTGAGAGAAAGACTTAACAATAACTGGCAGTGACAAAGATGGTCCTGCGTGGTGGAGTCCCCCTCTGCGCCCTGCGCTGCTCTGAGGGCTGCCTCTAAAGGACCTCCCTTCACCTTTAAGGAGGAGGGTTTCCAAAGGAACAGAGGCTCCAGAGGATAAGCGCCTTGACCAGGGCCCCACCGTGGCTGCAATTCTGGCTCCTGCCTGCCTGACGCCAAGGTCATGGTGGCATGACCTGGGTACCGGGAACAGAGATGTGCTGGAGAGACACACGGGGCTGGGCTGCAGAGCCTGAGCCCAGCGCCTTCCAGGAGGGCTGTCTCGCCCAGCCTCACAGCTTCCCGGGAGAAGTAAATGGAGGAGCTAAGAAGCTCACCCAGACAGCCCGGTGGGGCCCGGTAGGGTGGGCTCTGCTAAGCGATGCACCTGAGACTTGCTCACCGACACCTGCTTCTGCCTGTTCCTCACCCCACAGTCAAACAGACCCACTCATTCACGCTGATGAGGTTTCCTGAAAGGAATGCAGACTTAGGAATCTGTCATTAGGGCTCCAGTCCTCCCTGCACTGCTAACTGTCCTGCTTCCCCTGGACATTGCTCTCCGTGTCTGCAGAATGAGGAGCGGCCCTGGGCCCCATCGCCGAGGCTCCGTCCAGCCACATGCACCGATTCTCTGTGCCAACCTCGGACTCACCGCGAAGGGGTACTGAGGCGGTCAGGGCAGGGACGGGCAGCACTGGAGGTGTGAGTGTGGCAATGGCAGGGGCTCCCTTCAGGGTCACCCAGTGTGCTGTGCAGCCGCAGGAACCCTCGCGGGCATCTCTCCTCCAGGAACGTCCCAGGCCTGGAGTAAGGATGCACTGATGGGAAACAAACCAGGAGCCGTGGGCTTTCAGGGGCCCATCCCTCAGCTCTCTCATTCATGCGTCAGTCACCACAGCCCAAAGGCAGCACTTAGTCACTCTCCTCCCGAGCGCCACACAAGCCCCGGTGCCCAGGGACAGGGAGTCCAGATGGCTCGGGTTCCCACAGAAGAACGCCGTGAGTCTCTGACATGCATTCCAGCAATGACCACTGAGTCACCATGGGGCCTTGTGTGGACTGGCTGAGGGTTTGGTTTCTTATGTTTTGGCCACAAAAACTCCTCTCCACAAAGTATAAGGTGGCTTAGTTGACACACAGGAGAGATGTATCCAAGGACAGAGAGGAATTTAGTCACCCACCATGTGCCAGACACTGTTCTGAGAGCTACATGATACAAAATCATTTCATTGTCATAACCACCGCTGGAGGGGTACTGCTGTTAACTCCGCTGGACAGATCAGGAAACAGCACAACATGCTTAGACAATTTTCCCAGAGTCATAGTTCGGGGAGGCAAAGCCAGAATTTAAACCCACGTAATGCTGGCTCCACTTGTTAAATGCCGTGTTCCACTGTTTACATTAAATAACTAGAAAATAAGGGCACGGAGGAGAAATGTAACCAGAGAAAAACAAGGAGGCCAGACAGGGAGGGGCGGAAGTGAGGGAGAGGAAGGTGTTTGCACAGACAACTGGATACAAATCCAGGTTGATCTGAAACCCAAATGCATGCTCTTCCCCAGGCCAGAGGGCAACAGAAAACACCCACGGGAGGAAGAGAGTGTGTCCATCAGATGCGTGATGGGGGATTTCATAGGAAGTCTCTGCCATGGGCCTCGGGGTTTCCTAGGCACAGATGAAGATGGGAGGCGTTGGGAGGAGGTCCTTTCTGGAGGTGGAATGGCTTGAGCAAAGGCAAAAAGGCAAGAAAGGCAAGGCGTTTTCAGGAGGAGTGAGGAGTCATGTTTTCCTGGGTCACAGCATGTGCGAAGGGAAGGAACGGGGAGCCAGGCTGAATGGGTCTGACCACAGGAGGCCGTGGATGACAGGCTAAGGGCGTTGGGTTTTGTCAGGCAGTGGATCGCTGACTCTTTCCAAACAGGACAGTGCATGACAGAGCAAAGCCTTTAAAAGCCGTCTGGGGGCGGGGTGTGTGGCCGACTGAACTGGGAGGAGAGCAGCAAGCAGTCAGGAGGGCGCTGTGACAGACAGTCAATGTGCAATGAGACCTGGGCTGGGATGGTGGCACCAGGGATCCAAAAGTGAGAGGTACACTGGGAAGGAAGAGTCAACAGGACTTTGGGACAGGAGACATGTGAGGGGGGAGGGCAAGGGATAGAAGAAGTCAACAGCGCAGAGGTGCCTGTGCCGAGTGTCTGGCAGAAGAGTCAGGCTGGGGTGAATTTCATCTGAGACAGTTTAGAACCTTGGAGATGGAGCAGATCTCATGTGGAGGCTGGGTGGCTCCCCGTAGAGAGGACTGCGGCACTGGACAAGGGAAGCCAGGGAACAGTGCTGACAGGAGTGAGGCACTGTCTGCTCTGCGAGGACCTGTGACTCTTTCTTCCCGTAAGGCTGTGGCCGGTGTTTACACAAGAGTGGTTCTGGGCGGAGACTCTGGCGCTCCACCATCCGCCAGCTGCGTGATCTTAAGCCAGTTACTTAACTCTGTGCCTCAGTTTCAAATTCTGTAAAATAGAAATAATAATAGTACCTATCTCCGAAAGTTATTATGAGACATAAAAGAGTGATATATGTAAAACTCTGAGGTCAGTATTTGGCACACAGAAAAGACATCGACTGGTGGTTGATGTTTTAAATAATGTAAGTGCGAACGTCAATAGCACTGTATGTCTTGTAAGCCACATTCATCTGTCATCTCACCAGGTTATCATGGCGATGCTGTGAGGTCACATCCACCGTCTACGTGGCAGACCTGGGACTCAGGGCAGGTAAGTGATGAGCACATCTTCAGCAGCAGAGCTGAATGACAGCATTTGGAGTCCAAAGTGGAGGCATGAAAAGGAACCAGAATTTCCTCCTCACATTTATTCTCCATTAACCCGGATAAAGCTCATTAATTCATCCCAAATCCCACCTAAAACACACTCCTCTCCCTCCATCTTAACACACAGCCGTCTTGGTCATGAAGAAGGAAAGGAGGAAGAAAAGGAGGGGAAGGAAGAGAAGAGGGAGGAAGGGGATGGGAGACCCGAGAGAGGTGTTCAGGAAGTCTCTACCTGGTCAGACAGAAGTGGGGGCTCCGATTTAAGTCCCCCTAAACGAAACAGGAAGCCTGGGAGCCAGAGCCTGGGCACATGCCTCTACATTGAGTCACATGGAAGCACCTCCATCCCTGCCAGCCTGGCTCCTCCTGGCTCTTAACCCCCGGCAGCCTGAGCATCTCTGAGGCTCACACCTGCACCACCCTAAACATTAGACTCCCCAGTTTTCTTAGCTCACAATCATATTCAGCGCTGACATGTCTCTCAGCAAAACTGTGGCTTTGGTTTGAAAGAAAGGATTGTGTCTCTGAAAGTAAATTATCCAAACAAGAAAGGGTGACCGGTAGGTAGCCTTTGTCTCCTACCTGAGACGGGACATTGTCTGCTGTGCGTGAAGGCTCAGGGTAGAGAGGATCACATTCACGGGCTGCAAAATGGTTCAAGGTTTTGTGTTTGTCTGTTTTATTTTTTATTCTGAACAAAAGGAAATGAGGGGTCTAGAGAGCAGCTGCTTTGCCCATTGTGGTCTCTGGGAAACCTTTCGGCAGGTCCCTCTGAGCCCTGCCTTGGCTTGCTCTCTTAGGACAAACCAAAACTGTGATTGATGATAAGCAACATCACAAGTCAATTCAGACAGAATTCTCCAAGGCAGTTCTTGAGGAGTGAGATCGTATCTAATGAACTTGAGGCATGAGAGCTTTGCACGTGACCTTAATATGTCTCCCCACCTGGAAGATGACTGGTCCTATAGCCCCTTTCCTCCGCCTCATTAACATCATGATGGTGAACACTGCAGGTTGAGGGCTGTTATGTTGCCCCCCCCCCCCCATCAAATACACATGTTGAAGCCCTAACCCCAGCGTGATGGTATTTGGAAGTGGGCCTTTGGAGGTGATTAGGTTAAGAGGAGGTCAAGAGGGAAGGGTTCCTATGCTGGGATTAGTGCCCTTACAGAATGAGGAAGACACGCCAGAGCTCTTTCCCCACAGGCCCTGCCCCTGGGTGAGCTCCCAGGAGAAGGAGGCCACCTGCAAGCGGGGGGAGGACTTCCGGAGCCCGACCAGCCGGCGCCCTGAGCTCGGACTTCCAGCCTCTAGAACTGTGACAAACAGCCGTCAGCGCCCGAGCCCATGGCATCTTGTTGCAGCAGCCTGCGCTAAGACAGGCCTCCACCGACTGCAGAGACTCGTGTCATTTCCCAGAACCACTCAGTGGTATCATATCCCCACTTTACAGATATGGAAGAGGACTCACAGAGGTTGGGGGGCCAACATCAGCTAGTTAAGTGGCAGAGCCGGGAGCAGAACCCTGGTCTTTTGACTTGATTGTTTCCCTCCCTGGTTCTTCTGGGGCTGTTTATTTAACCTGGTCCCCATGTCCCAGAAAGGCTCAGGGCTAGAGTTCCCACGGTCAGGCAGGGATGGCAAAGACCACGTACCTGCCCACCAAGACCAGCGGAAGGAAACCTGGGCCCTTGCAGGAGCCTGAAGCTTCTGGGTGTGTGTGTGTGTGTGTGTGTGTGTGTGTGTGTGTGAAGGAACAGGAGGCAGTGCTGGGTGGTGGTTAAGAGTGTTTGGTCGGGGAGGCAGAGGAAGAGAGCCGCTGAGGCAGCCTGAGTTTAGTTCCCTGTAAGTCTTTAGGGATGTCTATTAAATTCTCTGCACCTCAGTCTTTCTCACCTATAAAATGGAACTAATTATGGTATCATGGTATTTGCCTTTCAGGGTTTTATGAAGCATAAACTCAGATAATGACTGTGAAGTGCCTTCAGGGTGCTGCCTGGCATGAAGTCAACACTTTTATAAAGAGCGGGATCCAGGTGCGGCCTGGGCTGGGAGTGGCCGAGCACTGCCTGACCATGCAGCCGGCTCTGCTTTGGGGAGGGTGGGCGTCCGCCAGATGAAAGGCCAGAGTGCTGACACGCCCCACACCCAGAGACACGAGGTGACCGGCACAGCCGTCACTGCCTCCTGGGAGGCTGCAGATGGGGAGACCGAGGCTCAGAGAGAGCATGCAAAGTCTGAAAACCAGAGCTGCAAGTGGACTCTGGCTTTTCTGTTTGCTGGGTGTGGGATCTTGGGCAAGTTACTTAACTTCTCAGATTCTTAGTTTCTTCATCCTAAAAAACAGAAAGAATTGATAAATGACTACCTCAAAGGGTGTTGTGGGGATTAAATGAGAAAGGTATGTGAGAGGCGCCCCTTAAAATGTTAGTTTCCGTTTTTCCTTCAGTGCCCTGCTTTAGCTACACAGCAGCTGGTCAGCGTCAGAGTGGGGTCTACGATCTGGCTTTCAGAGCCGCGAGACCACAGGAGTGGGCAGACGGGGGGAAAGAGACGCTGACGATCTGTGTGGGAAAGGATCTGCTGTTTGCTCACTGCTGTTCTTGTATCTACATAAGGAATAAAAGAGGCATAAATTGAAGTCCAAAGGAGCCAATCACAAATGGTGTCTGCATCCAGTAGAATTTCAAGAGTAACTAACGTCTTAGTTATTATTAGACTTAACTAACGTCTAATTCATGCACATTTAGTGAGTCTTCACAAACTCATTCAATCGAGGATATTATGAGGCATCCGCTATGTATATGAAACACCAAGCCAAACCCTCGGGGCTACAGAAACTGACAGAAGAGGCATCATCTGTGGGGGATCCCATGGCAGGGCCTAAGGTAGAAATAAAAGCAAACACCACACGCAACATCACAGAAGTGTGATGAGAGGCCTGGCAGTGGAATAAACATGGAGATACAATGGGAAAAGCCTCTGGTCCGGAGCCGTCAGGTTTCCAGAGGAAGTGTCTCCGGAGCTGTCAGAGCTGGGGGAGGAAGGGACAGCAGTGCAGGGAGCTGCCGTGAGGGGCAGCCGGTGTGTGCTGAACTGTAGTGCGTGCGCTGTAGGTGTGCACGGGGCACATGGCGGCGAGTAGAGGTGAGGACGCTAGATTGAGAGTCCCCTTGAGAAGGGCCCTGGGCCTGGGGCTAAGAGAGTCTGACCTTTGTAGTATAGGTGCAAGGAAGTCACAATTTCTAAGAAAGGGGTGTCCATGTTTTTAACATTCCATCTGGTGGAGGTTGGAGTCGAAGTTGGACTGGAGGTAGGCAATAAAGAGGCCGCAGAAACATCCAGATGAGAACAGGTACGATACTGAACAATGCACGCACACACGCACATGCACACGCGCACAACTAGCTGATTCCGCCTTTACTGAAACACTTGGCATGAGTCACACCTGGCTTCCAGCTCCCACAGGAGCCCCAGGCCTGGCTGCCTCCTCTGGGGTTACCTCAAATATGCCCTATCCTCTTCCTTCTCCGCTGTGGTCAACCCAAATGGCCTTTCATTTCCAGGCTAACCTCAGACCCAGAGTGTGGGCTGATTAAACGCTGCCTGTGAGGCTGTGGTGCTGGAAACTTCCTCCCCAGTGCTGAGCGCAGGCAGTGCCGTGTGCCTGGACGCACACAGCACACAGGGCCGTGCAGCTGGGGAGCACACAGCTGCTATTGTTTCTGCAATCAGGCCTCTACGTTAACACGGCGATTACGGCTACCAAGGGCAAGGGAAAGCAGCATTTACTGCTGATTTTTATAAACAGATGAAAAAAATCACAACCCACAGCACTCACCGAAGGAACCAAATGATGTGTAATGTGCCTTTGTTAAAATAAAAGCTCTTACTGGAAAAAAGACAGAAGACCTCGTGGAGGGCAGGGTGCGGGTGGATGACATTATTTTTCAAGTTTCTGGAACTCTTACTAACATGATGTCCACACTGGTAAAAGGGTAAGGGAGCCAACTAGTATTCACTGGGTGCCTACCATGTCAGACACCGCGCTAAGCAAGCACTTTAGATATACATGCATTATCTCTCTTAATCCTCAAAATGACCTTGGAGATTGGACTTGTTATCTTCGATACACAGGCAGGAGACTGCAGGACGGAGAGATCAAGGAGCCTTCCCAAGATCACACAGCGAGTACGCTGCAGGGGCAGGGTGCGAACCCATGTCCCTTGAATTCCAAAGCCTGAGCTCCCTCCATTATTGTCCCTTGCTTGTCTCCTAATAGACATGTGAACGGCTGCACCTCCATAGCTGGCTGGAGAGCCCCTGAGGAAATCACTCTCACAGTGCTCATTGCTTAGGTCCATGGACTGTTAGAATGGAAGGAGCCTTGGGAGCCACCAACTCTAACCCCCAGAAACAGAAGCTTGGAGACGGCTGTGGATCACTTCCCCAGCTGAGAAGGAGGGTCCTCAGTCTGTATCCAGGGTCTCCTTTCTCCCTGGCCCATGTTCTTTTCACTATATCGGGCTGAGGTTTCCTGTCTCAGGCACTAATGGTTTCCTGCAAAAATTTGTTGTTCTGGTGTTTTGTTCAATCATGAGCTTTCTATTCTCACCTGAGTCTAAAGAGGGGCTGCAGAAGTAATACCTTTCCCTCTAGCAGATTAACTCAGTGGGAATGAATGGGCTGAGTCTCCCTAATGTACATAATCTGCTGCCACAAGAGCCTACAAGAAAATAAGTGATTAAATCACAGCAAAATGGTTTTATTTATAACCCATACTCAGTGTCTTGAAACACAAACTTTCCACCCAAATATTTATTCCAAGGATAAACATCTCCCCCAGGCATTGCCATAACCCGTCCTGCTGGCCCAAAGCATATATCCTGGCACCCGCATCAGTATGTAGAGGGGGACTTCTATAAAAAGAGCTCACAGGACACCGTTGTGTGGTGATTTCTGTCCTAGAATCCTGGACCTGAGCTGATCTCAGTGACGTCTTTAACAGAAATAATGTCTGTTTTCCATAAACTGAGATGCTGAGTGGAATAAAAATGAAACTCCATATGAAAGCAGAGAACGTCCAAGTGAGAGAAACCTAAACAACCTTTCAAATGAAGCTATAAATGTACTATTGCTAATAAGACATGTGGTCTCTAAGATGGGCAGATAATTGTGACCTAGTCCTCCAACTGTGCTTGGCATCAGCAGGTGACCGAGGGCAGGGTGTGGTTAGGTGGAGGTGGGGAGAACTGAATGAGTGGAGCTGATGGGAATCAGAGCCCACCTCTGGGCAGTGATCTGAGCATTCGCCATTAGGCAGAAAGCGTGGACATGAAGCCAGAACCACTGTTTGGACTCAAGGCCAAACCTTAGCCACCTACAGGTTTCTGCCTCAGCTTCCACCATTGCCCTACTAGTACGAAGGGGGTACAGCTAAATAATAACCATTTGAGAGGTCCCTGAAATAGAAGAAAAGACAACTAAATCATGATGTCTTTTGATGCTTAAGCCAGACTCCTGCAAGGACATCTTCTGGTACATGGGATCCTGCAACAAGGGGTTCAGGCTACGTGGAGACCCACAGAGCACATAATCTCCTGGCACTAAAGGCCACCACAGTATGAAATCAGAGTGTGGAGTCTCCCAAGCCAGAGGCCTCTGGGTCCTATCTCCTTGAACATCAGGGTCCCTGATATATCCTTCAAGCTACAGCAGAACAGGGCAACTGCCACGGTCTGCAGAGGTGTCTGTGATCCCCGTGTTTCGGGCAACAGCTTTAGCACGTGACTGCCAAGTGCTCAAATGACACGGGCTTCTTGCACTGACTGGGCAGGCTGCAGCTATCCAGGCCAGTTCGGTTTTCTTAAGAAACTACATTACTTCTTTAAGAAGTGTCAAGACCCATAAAAACAGTAATGCTCCATGGGTACCTAGCAGTCCTTCATTCTGATCTTGGACCATCTCACCTCACCTATTGCAGACCCCAATCTCGATTCTCTCTCTTCACTTCTCCTTCTATTTGCCATGTTATACCTTTTTTTTTCTTTTATCCTCACCCGAGGACATTTTTCCATTTTCTGTTCAGGTAGAATGGGAGGGAGAGAGAGAGAGAAACATCGATGTGAAAGGAACACATCGAGTGGCTGCCACCCGCACAACCGACCAGGGCTGGGGACAAATTGCAACCGAGGTACGTGCCCTTAGCGGGAACCGAACCCGGGTCTCTCAGGACCACAGGCCGACGCTCTAACCGCTGAGCCAAACCGGCCAGGGCCATGTTATACCTTTAATTGTGCTCTCTGACATGATACACAATCCAATTCTTCTTGACCTTCATCCCTGGTCCATTTCCCCCTTCAGATTTTCTTTTCTCCTTCTTGGTTTGATGTTTCCATTATTGACATGCCAGGATACATTCCTCCCTCTCAACTCAGCCCCCAGGATCTCATCTCTGGGATGCTTCCCTTTCCCCACATCCCCCAGACTTGAGCGCTTAGTCCTGACAGAAGGAAATGAGGAAGAACATGTTCTAACTCACCCCCCACCCCCACCCCAGCCGGAGATTAGCATCATCATGTTCAACAACTGGGAAGCCAATTAAGGACACATAATCTGGTCTCTGTTGCATTGGTGTCAATGAAAGGCACACATCAGTACATCTCAGAAGAAAGAATGCATGGTATATATTTAGATGAATTACAGTTTTTAGAAACCCTGATGCAACGTTGATGGGCTAAACAGCAAGTCCTGACACTAAGTAGAAACGAAAGTTGAAGAAAAGTCTTCTCACTCACCTTGGTAAGGAAAATGAGAAAGCAACAGGAAAATCGACCAAACAGTTTAAGACAGAAATGGAATTAAAACACGAGAGCCAGAGGAGAGTGCCTCAGAAAAGGTTATTTGACCAAAGCAGCTAATGCAGCACTTTCTGTGTGGGCTGGATGAGAGCTGTACTTCAGATGCAGAGCCAGTACAATAAAAGCTTCGCCCCACCCCACGCCCCTGGAATACAGACACCTAGGACTCCCTCAGATCTGTGAACCAACAGCCAAATGGGTGCAAATGTGCTTACAGCCTTCCTTCTTGGACGCTATAATATTATGAAATGTTTACAGTGTTAAGACCCATTATGAAAATTCACTCTTTTGAAGAGGACATGAATTAAAGATGAGCACTGCAGTTTTACTACACAAAGCAAGTTACCCAAGGTCAAAGCAGTGGGAAACCCATGGTTTAAAACCAAAGATTCTTTCACAATTCTGCGAGAACTGTAAGACCTAGCTTCCTAAGAATTTGCATTCTGGTAAACTTGTTTTTACGATCAGACTTTCTATGCTTTATGACTAGCGTCATATCATGTGACAAATGATCTTGCCCAGATGATACAAAAAAAAAAGTACGAAAAACAAGAGTTCGCTTATTATGGTATTCTTGTTGCCGATTTTATGAAAACTTGCTCTCTCTTTAAAAAGAATTTAAACAGCTTTCACCTAGACAAGTGGCTCATACTGGGTTGAATTCGCCAAGACAATCATTCCTGCAAGTTTCTGAGTTTCTATTTTCCTTCTTCAGGAGACAAACCAGGACTCAGGGAAGAGTAAGGCAAACTAAAAAGCAATCCAGCGGAGAAAATGACAACACTTTGCCCATGGTGGGTCAAATCTGTGAACGGTTCATACATACCGCATGAATTCAAATCCTTGTTACTCTTCCACCTAAGTCTTCTCATAAAAAGAGAGGAAGGGAAGAAAAACAAGCAAACAAGAAACGGAGGAAGGAAATTCTCACCTAGAGAACTTACTTTCCAAACTATGAACATTCTATTTCCAATGGAAAGAATCATTGTTTTTCCAGGGGACTGAGGAGAAACAGAAGAAGTCCCGTGAGTTCCTATAGGTCTTGCCATGACTTTGTGACGAGGGCAGTGATGCCAGTTACTCATGGGAGGCTGGGCAATGTCCCCATTAGGACAGAAATGCCAGCTAACGTGACCATGTACTCAGGGAGTCAGCGCCTAATCTCCACTTCAGGAGATAAAATTAATCCAGTGTTGCTCTGTGCAAACAAAACCAGAACATGGACGGCTAGTTATAGATAAAGACCAATGACACCAATATCCACAATAAAACACTTCGGCCCAAGTCAGTGAATCCTCACATTTTCACCCATCCCACAGCACTCCTTAAGGAATTTCATGTTTTGAGAAATCTTGCACTTGTAATAATTTATTTTCCTAAGTTTAAGACACATATAACTGCCAAGAAGAGCTTCTGATATGTGCATGAGAAAAACACTGTTAATAGTCTTACTTTGTTTAATTCTAGGCGAAGACCAAGGAATATGATGTCCTGGTTCGGCTGTGTAAATTTATGATGGATAAATACAAGGTTTCCATTCGTTTTTGTTGTTGTTGTTGTTTAGAAAATTGACAATAAATCTAGACTCCTGTTGCTGTTATTATGGAGCCCAAGGAATTCTGGGACACAATCTGGCTCCCTTAACACCTCTCACATCTGTGTCCACCTCACCTTCAGCCACATTGGGTCCTCCCAATGGAAACTGAATTCATTCTTAACTAGTTTCTCCAAATCTGATCTTGTCCCCTTCCTGGAGACAGAATGGTCTGTCTACAGCTCAAATCCCACAGTGTCACCTTCCAGTGTCCCCTTCACCTTCAGGACTGAAGTCAAATTCGTCACCCAGCCCAGACTCTCACCCATGTCGGACCCCTGGCTTGCTATCCAGCCCCATCACACCACACACCTCGTCCTCCTTCAGGATCACCCACGGCTCCTTACATACCTTGCAGTTGTGCTGTATTTGCTTGGAATATCTTTCTCCCACCTTGTCTGCCCAGAAAAACCCTAAACATCTTGTAGGTCTGAGCACTGACACACCAAGGAAAATAAGTAGTTATCTCACGAGAGAGGTCGGAGTAGATGTCCCTTTTTCTTTATGCAACACATTATGTAATTTAATATAAGAATCAAAGGTCACCCACTTTAAGAAACCTCACCCTTTTTTCTTCCCACCAAGGTAAAAGTTACTTGGACATTATTAATAACACGTTTAATATAAGATAAAACCTATTATACTGCATTATATTTATAAGCTTGTAAGTCTATCTCTTCCTCTGATCTTTTAATTTCCTTGCGAGCAAAGACCATGACTGATTCCACTCTTTATTTTTAAAACCTAGAAGAGTGTTTCGCCCTGGCTGGTTTGGCTCAGCGGTTAGAGCGTCGGCCTGCGGTCCGCAGAGACCCGGGTTTGGTTCCCGCTAAGGGCATGTACCTCGGTTGCAGTTTGTCCCCGGCCCTGGTCGGTCGTGTCGGTGGCAGCCACTCGATGTGTTCCTTTCATATCGATGTTTTTCTCTCTCTCTCTCTCTGTTCCTCTTTCTCCCTCCCACTCTACCTGAACAAAAAATAGAAAAATGTCCTCAGGTGAGGATAAAAAAAATAAAAATAAAAAAATAAATAAAACCTAGAAGAGTGTTTGGAATATAATAGGTGCTCCATAGATGTTTGTTGGATAAATCAGTGAAGGATCCCAGGGACTCCAGATTGAGTCTTGCTGCTGTCCTGGGGCCTAGGGTCCCCCCATAAAAACAAAGGTAACAATGCCTGCTGCACAGGATTTCTGTGGGGATCAAATGAGATGACCAATTTGGAAGCATGTCATAGAGCCAAAGGTAAAACACAAACCTGTTTCCTTATTATGATGAGTTATGCTGAGGAAAGATAGGAATTAACTTCAATGACAGTGGCGGTAACTGTGTGAGGGTGTGAGACCCAGCAGGGGAAAATACAGACAGCACCCTGGTGAATCTGGAGGACACAGAGAACACATCCTGTCCGTTCTACCTGCACACTCTGTTTCCAATCCAACCCTTCTCTGCTCTGCCCTGACACCCTCCACACCCCATCCACCACCTTCTTATTCACCCATTGCTGCCAGAGCCCCTAACTGTTCTCCCTGTTCCCACCCTCGCCCCTCCAATCTGTTCTTCACACGGCAGCTGGAGGGATCTTTCATTAACGTAACTCAGAGCACTTCCTTGCTTAGAACCATTTAGTAGTGTCCTGTTTCTCAGAGGATAAAACTCAGCCCACAGCCCACAGACTCCAAGGCCCCCTACACAAGATTGCGACCCCTGAGCTCTCTCCACCTTGATTTTAGGCAATCCCCCCTTGGCTCATCACACGCCTATTGAGCTGCCTGTTGTCTGTTCCCGGAACCTGCCAAGATGCCTGTCACCTCCGGACTCCACATCTGCTGTTCTCTCCACCCCAAACCGTCTCACTTCTCATGACAGCTGGCTCCTCGTTCTTTAGGTCTCTTCTCAAAGACCTCCTCTGAAGAGAGGTCTTCCCTTACGAGTGAAGAAGACTTTCTGTTATTCTCTCACACTGTACCCTGTTCATTTCTTCTCTACCACTAATAACCATCGATATAATTTTATTTGCTTACTTACTGTCCTTCTCACAAATTATATACTTAGTAAGGAGAAGGATCATAGCTGTCATGTTTACCACATTATTTCCAACACCTAACAGTGCCTGGTAGAGAGTAGGTACTCAATAGATATTTGATGGTTGGATGGATGGACAAATGAACAGACCATTGATAGAAAGATGGATGGATGGATGGGTGGATTGGTGGATGGAAAGGCAGGGAAGTAAGCAAAGAAGAGATAAGATCCCACAGAAGTAGGGTACAGACTGACAAACCTCAGAAGAGGAAGACGCGGGCGGGAGAAGAGAAGAAATAAACCACAGAACTTATATGCATGTATGTGTAAGCATGAACATAGACAACAATGATGGGGGGTGGGATTGAGAGGAGGGTGTCAATGGGGGAAAAGGGAGAAACATCTGTAACAAAATAAAATAAAATAAATTTTTTTTTAAAAAAGAAGAAGAGATAAGATCCATGACAGCCCTGGCCGGTTTGGCTCAGCGGTTAGAACGTCGGCCTGTGGTCCAGAAAGACCTGGGTTCGGTTTCTGCTGAGGGCACGTACCTCAGTTGCAGTTTGTCCCCGGCCCTGGTTGGGTTGTGTGGGTGGCGACCACTTGATGTGTCCCGTTCGCATCAATGTTTCTCTCTCTCTCTCCCTCCCTCCCACTCTATCTGAACAAAAGATGGAAAAATGTCCTTGGGTGAGGATGAAAAAAAAGAAAAAGATCCTGGACAGAAAGCAAGATGAAAAGATCCACTTAGTTTGGCAGCTGTAGGAAGCTACTATGAAGACCCTCAGGATGTCTTGTAAAGAAACCTACAAGGAAGAGGAGGCCACAGAAACAGGAGGTGGGAGACCTGTGGGCAACATAGACCTTCTCCACAAGTTTTTCTCTGCTTGGGAATAATATATGTACAGCACCTACAAGAGCACCTGGCATGGTAGGCATTATGTAAGTATTTATTATTATTATTTCTAATATTATTATTCTGGCAAATCTGAGTCAGTCCCAGAGGGGGCAGCTACTCTGTCCAGTTGACCGGTAGAAGGTCACAGAACAGGGAACAGCTCATAACTAGAGCCTGCAGCCTTGCAGCCGAGGCTGGTGACTGGAGGCAGAGCCAACCCCTCCCGCACCAGCTGGCCGGCTGCCCAACCAGCACCCACGGCATCATCTCCCACAGGCATGGCGAGGCGGCTTGTGAGGCGACTCAGACATGAGAAGTGGCTGCCAGCTCACGGAGTGCGAGAACGGGAAATCTTTCAGCTCTGACGGGCAGATTGCAAAGCCTCTTTCTAAAAATGGCTGTTCATAGGTTTTTCTCCACACCATCTATCTTTACTCTGCTTTATCAGGTGGCAACTGCATTGCCATTCCCTGTCCTGTGACCCGAAGTGATTTCACCAGTCAAAACAAGTAACTATGGGCTAGAAGAGACTGAAAATAAAAGAGATAAGAAGGGAGAGTCTGACATGAGGGCTGAGCTTTCTGTCAGATGGTTTGTGTACTGTCTTCAAGATCAGGTTACGGCAGAGAAAAAATAGAAACCCTGAAACGGAGCTGGGAGTCAGGAGCATGTCCATTCATCAGACGTGGACACAAAGGGAGACAGCAGGAGCTGCGTTAATAGACGTGTAGGTCTGCACCATACAACAATGTTCAATATTAAAGCATCTCCTTCCCACGGCGAGACTCAAAGCACTCTGCTTGTCCACTGAGGCTGACTCAGGCACTAGTTCAGGACGGCAAGTGACGTGCCACCTTTCAAAGGCAGTAGGTCTGTGGGGCAAACACCACCAAAGGCCAGAGTCAGCCTCCAGGACTCACTTCCCAGGAAGGACCTCCCACCTCCCTGGGCTCGGAAAACTTCTCTGTAAAATGGTGGTAACATGTTAGGATATCATCTGCCTGAAGACAAAGGGCTGGGCATGATGGCTTCGTAATGGTCTCCTGGGGAACGCTCATTCTGAGTTCTGACAGAGGAGAGAGGCTCATTTAAAATGTGTGCATGCGAGTGTTTATGACTACCCACGGGAGTGTATGTGGAGACTGGAGGACCCTCTTAAACTCCTTGCTGGGTGCAGTGGACCCAGCCAGGCCCTATTTAGCTAGATTTACAGCAACATTTTAATTGTATGCTAAACTATCATAGCAGACATTCTCTTGTCTTTCTGTTTTGCTATCATAATCTCATAAAATTAGGAATGTCATTGTGATTATATATAGACAGAAGGTGAGAGAGAGAGAGAGAGAGAGAGAGAGAGCCAGCTAAATTTGGATATGTCTTTCAGCATTAGTTTTTAAAACCTTGGTTAGAATGTGCCAAAATGGGACAAAATCCTGAGATTCCTGCTGGCTGTGATGGCGGCCACTCCTGTCAACACCAGTCCCAACTTCCAAAAATACCAGCTCTTCAAATGGCACTTGAGTTTTCTGCTGCTAGCGATAGTTTTAAACTTCTTTCAGACCAAAGTTTAGATTATCCTTAAACTCTATCAAGTATGGAGAAAGTATCACTGAAGTCTCCAGCCAGCTTGCTTCTCCCCTAACTCACTCCTCTCTTATCAAGTCTCTGCCAAAATCAGATGAGTTCATGCCCATGGAGAATGATTTGGGACCCCTCAGTCCTCCCCTCTCCTTCAGACTGAAGGTTGGAAGAGGACAAGGTGTAAACCCTACCGTGCCTGTGACTTCTACAGCCCACATGGGGTGCACACTGGGTTAGGAATGGAGCGAAGATTTAGAGAATGTGGATTAGTTGAGCACTTACAATGTGTTTTACATACATTAATCATTGTAGCACCCTGTGAAGTGGGTATATTTCATTAACAATCCCATTGGTAGATGAGGAAACTGAGGCTTCGTGAAATAAAGCGGACTTCCACAGATCTCAAACCTAGTGATTGACACAGCTGGAGTTGGGACTTAAGGCTTTTCTAACTCCAAATCCCTAGATCATAGCCAATGTACTCTGCTGCCTAACATCAGAACATGGGGCGGGGAGGTCACACATTTGGTTCCAGCTGAATACTTTCCTTCACCTGTCAAATCTTTTGACCTGTTGCTAGTTGTAGTAGGTCTAAATCTAATGTCTTTAAAGCAGCTTCAAGGGTGAGAACAAATAATTTCATCATAAAGGTGCTCTTCTTTAGATCAAGTGTACCTGGTACAGCATCAGAACAGAAACTCTCTTAAAGAAATAGATTCCTGCCCTGGCTGGTTGACTCAACGGCCAGAGCACTGGCCTGAGAATGGAATGGTCTTGGGTTCAATTCCTAATCAAGAGCATGTACCTGAGTTGAAGGTTCAACCCCCCGCCACCGTCAGTGTCATTCAGGAGGCAACCAATTGTGTTTCTCTCACATTGATGTTTCTGTCTGTCTGTCTCTCTCCTTTCCTTCTACTCTCTCTAAAAACCAATGGAAAAATATCCTCAGGTGAGGATTGAAATTTTTTTTTTTAAATAATAGATTCCTAAAATGGGAGACATCCATAATACTGTCAACAATAAAACAAGAAGGAAAAAAAAGAAATAGATTCCTGAAATGTACATGACTAAAATAAAAGATGCGTCTTGGCTTTCTAAGTTCTCCAGGCTCCATGGGGAGATCTGAAATAATTTCAATTTATAGAAAATAGAAGAAATGGCAGACGGGGTTTCTGGTCTGTCTGGGAGGGAATGTGAAAGGGATCATGTAACTAATTTTTGTTGAGAGTTGACTCTGAAGAAGGCACTGTGCTGGCCATGTGGTGCTAAGACGGGGTCCCTGCTCTGAAGAAGACATCACAATGAAGACACGCATCCTCTATAAATGTTTACTGAGACCCTGTGGAAAAGAACCTGCTACACAAGTAACCACCACAGGAGAGCAGAGGATGAACGAATCACCTCCATGCCGCGTTATCAAGGAAGGTGGTGGTGTCCCCGGAGAGCTGAGCCCTCAAGTAGGTTGAAAATTCTGATAAGTGAACCCAATGTAAATGGCACCCCCTGGAGGTGTGCAACACAAATGCAAAAAATAAAAAAAATAAAACGGAACAAAATCAAAGAGCATGTCATAGTACTGGAGATATACCATTAACTCTATCTGTAGAATTAGAGGTTTTATACTATTATTAAGTTCTCTGAAAATGGGGCCCGGAGATATACCATTAACTCTATCTGTAGAATTAGAGGTTTTATACTATTATTTAGTTCTCTGAAAATGGGGCCCCTTGTAAGGTATAGATAGGTCTATTGTCTAATTTCTGCACATTCAGTACAAACGGTGACTATTTTCAGAGAAAAAGCCGTTGTCTTTCATGGTTTGACCTAGATAGCTTCTCCTCCACTACGTTCATCTGCCAAGTCCCCCTCTTCCATCATGTCAGCGCCCACCACCCTGCACAGGGAGCATTTCTGCACCCCACTCCCTTGCTCCTGTGGCCTGGTGCCTGTGCCCCTATCCACCACCCTGCTGAATTGAAACACTAACTGGTCCCCATCTGCACCCCTCTTACATGTAAGCTCCTTGAAGGCAAAAGAAGTGTTTTCACTATTGGGTTTCCACTGCCTAAAATGTAATAGGTATTCAGCAAATGTCCACTGAATAAATATGATAAACAAATGAGCCTTGGGAGAATCACACAAATTTAAAGGGTGAAGAGGAGGCATCCAGTGGTCTTGAAGTCCCCTTCAATTCCCAGATTCTGAGCCTATCAGACTGTGGCTGTGGTAACAGCCCATCAGAGGGCCACCGTGGGAATGCCCCCTCAGCACCTGGCAAGGCCCCAGAACCTCCAACTCCACGCACCAGCATCGAGTCAGAGGCGCCTGCACCCAGGGAGTGACAGCAGAGCACAGGGCTTAGGATGTGGGCCCTGAAGCCAGATGGCCTGGGTTCAAGACCCAGCTCTGCCACTATGAGCTGCATGACGTTGGGCAAGGAGCTCACCTTACTGCACCTCGGATTTTTCACCTGTAATATAAAATTATACATCACAAGCTTGTGGTATTATATTAGGTTAGCTAAGATCCAGAAACTGCTTAGAACAATTCCTAGCACATCATATGTCCTAAAAAATGCTCACTCTAATAACTGTGATTTGAATTTCCTCCATGAGGCAGTCGGCTACGGAAGGAAATTCAGCACAATAGGAATCTGAATTTGAATCCTCAACACCTCCCTCGGATATCAGAGGAAGGGAATGTCTACCGGGGGAGGAGCTCCACCTTAGTCCTTAGGGTACCTGGCAGCATTTCTCCAGCTGGAGAAGTCACTGGACAGCTCAGTAACTCAGAAGGGATGCCACCTTGTATAGGAGTTAGCTCCTTCTTTCTGTTTTGTGAAAGAACCAGTAAAACGAAACAAAGGAACTATCACCGGCTGCCTTCTCCAGAGTTCCACACCATGGGGAGTGTTTCAAATATGCAATGAGCTCCGCGTAGATTTACTACCAAATAATACAGAGCCCAGACAGAATGCGGCTCCCGAAAATAATATTCTCAAGTTGCTCATCATTCAACATATCCCCTATGGTCCCTCTAGCTTTCAATATCACTTTTAAAAGCCAAGACAGCTTTGATTTTCTCTTATTCAAGTGCCTCAAAAGCTGATGATCTTTCCATCAGAAATCCCTCTCCTCAAATGACAGTACATTTTACTCTTTACTGTGTCCTTTTGGTTAGAGTCGCGTTTTAACCAGGCTGCTAGGCAACCATTTGGGTACAGAATGAATGCATGCTTTTAACCGCTGACCTCGGCATCCCCAATCATAGGATAGCCCTCAGGTTTTCATTGCACAATCATAGGGCATCTTTTGTACTCTGCATCACAGAAGCCGTTGGACACCACCCCAAAGGATTTCCCAAGGTACTCTGTCCACATCAAAGTGAAGGTCTGCAGGCTGACTACAATCCGTGCCTTTGCAAACGTAAGTGCTGCCATTGCAATGGCCCTAGGAATCAGGAGGATTCCCTCCCCTCGCACTGTAAGACTGACATTCGCAAAGAAGAGGGTAGACGATAAAAGAAACCTTTGGTAGAAATGACAAAAATCCACAGTAAAATGAGGCCATAACCCCAGAGCCTTCAGAAGCCCAAGCTGACCAAGGCAAACCAAAAACAGGGAGACTGAAGATGAATTTGAAAAAGTGTCCACAGAGACTCTGTAGAGAGCCCACACTCAGACTGGCGAAGAAGCCAGCTGGCCCAAGTCTGAGTCAGACAACTTGTATTTCTGTATGGTACCTACCGTCCAGGTTGCTGCTTACATAATCTAGCTATTGCTGTTTGTAACTCTTTTTAAACAGGCAGCAGGTTCCTACGTTAATGTTTTATTACGAGTCTAAATATACCACTTCTAGAAGATAACTAATGATATGCAGGCAAACCTTGAAATAAGACAATTTTAGAGGAATTTCCCCAGGATAAGAATACCACCCCTGTGTTACAGAAGGGTCAACTTCCAAAATCTGGTCTGAATGTTATTTACTTGGCTCTAGAAACTTAATTCCCAACAGAAACTGTAACTTATTTTGAAAAGATAATGAAACATTGAAGAAAATTATATAAAGAGAAAATAGACCTCCCATAATTCCACTGCCCTAACACAATCATATTCACACTTTTACTTCCAAGTCTTTTTACAGTTATACCTTTTTATAGTAACACTCATGGTTATAGATTCCACTTTGTATTTTGCATTTTGAATTAAGCATTCACAAACATAAGCCAGCGTTTCTGAAATCTTCATAATGATCACACAAATGCGAATCTAACACATAATATACTTTCTTTGGAGATCAATTCAACTATTCATAACGACATGTTTATGAGAAAATACCCTCTGAGCATCAACTTCAGTTTGCAGGAGCAGCAGATCTCCCTCCTGGGCTTCTGGCATCACATCCTACACGTCCTCAATGTTCTGACCCCGGGCAGACGAGGCGCTTCCTGGTGCGGTATCCTGTCCACCTGGGCAGCTATAACAAAATACCATAGACCGAGTAACTTAAACACCCGCAAGGTGGTTACAGTATGGTGGGGAAATACCAACAATTAACAAGAGACACAATAAGTAAGGAAATGAAATTGTGTGTTAGGAAGTATCAGATACTCTGGGGGGAAAGTAGACCATGTTAGGGTGACCAAGAAGGTTGAAAGGACTATTTACAACTTCACATGGGGCAGGCAGAATAAGTCTCACTGAGAAAGTGAGAAGCCTTGTAGAAGGTGAGGGAGTTACTCACTGGCTACTCAGGGGATGTGTGTTCTAGGAAGGGGAAATGGCTAGTGCAAAGGATGCTTAGAGTGTTTGAGGGGCAGCGAGGAGGCCAGAGTAGCTTGGGCAGTGAGTGAGTCGGAGTAGCAGCAAAGATGAGGTTAGAGAGGTTCAAATCACGCATGGCATTGTAAGGACTCTCACTTTGCAGCATTTTTAGCAGAAGAGTGGCAATCAAAGTGAGTTTGAAAGGGATGGTGCGGGCTGGTGTGTGGAGAAGAGACAAGAGGAGCACAGGTGGAGGCAAGGAGATGGGCTCAGAAGCTGCTGCAGTCATCCAGCAGAGACATGTTTGTAGCTTGGGTCAGAGTGGGACCCGTGGTGAGCAGGGCTTGGATTCCAGATCTAGTCTGAAAATAGAGCAGGAAGATAGAACACTGTTATCTGGAGGATTGGATACAGGGTCTGAAAGAAAGAGAGTTGTTAGGGATGTGCGCAAGGTTTTGGCCTCTCAAGGTGTGGTTAATAGTCATAGAGCAGTGGTTGAAAGAAACAAGACTGGGAGATGGGAGACCAGTGAGGAGGCTTCTGCATAATCTAGACATGAGACGATAAAAGAGTGAAGGAGCTGGTGATGGTGGGGATATAGAGAAACTGATGAATTTTAAACATTGGGGTAAAACTAACAGTAAAAAAATAAAGTTTCACAGAAACATCTTGTGACAACTCGTCATATCCATTCTCTCTTTCTTTAAGGTGTACAATTTTTAGCTGACTACATGGGTGTCCTGCTAAAGGTTACATTTCCCAGGTTCTCTTGCAGCTAGGTGTGGCATATGAGCAAGCTCCAGCCAATTTAGATGTGAGTGGAAGTGATATTTGCAACGTCCTATTTGTGCCCTTCAAAGACATTCTCCTTTCCACTGACTTTTGTAGGGAATTAATAGCAGAGGCTAGAGCAGCCACCTTGAATCAAGAAAAATGGAAATGCTCACTGAGGAAGGGCAAAGCAACAAATCCGACCACATTCCAACCTGCAAACGCCTACCCAGACTTGTTTATAAGATAGAAATACACTTCTATCTTTTTGAGCCTCTGAATTTGGTGTTCACATTGTTACAGTTGCCTAACTTAAGCCTAACTAATACAAGTTCTTTTAGCTGTTCCAAGCACAAAACCCTAATACCAAATGCTATCAGTTCCATGAAGCCAGGATAATACTTGACAGAAAAGGATTTAACTCCGACCTGCCTCTGCTTGTTTGTCCTTAAAATACCTGAACAGTATGTGAGCTCCAGTGCCCTGAGTCACGGCCCAAGAGGCCCAGACCTAGAGTAAACCGCTGGCTATGAAACTAATGTTTATTTAATAATCCATTGCTTCTCTTTCAACACCACATCAGAAACAGGTCTTTGGAGACATATAATGTTATCTGCCTTTGGGGCAGAAAACAGCATCACCCACAAACTTCTAATTCTCCGCACCACCCAGCCACCAGTTCCTGATTGATCAATGAGCCATGTATGGTGTGATGACAGAGTCAACCCACCAAAAGGAGGCAAGATCAAGTTCTAAGCTGGCACCGAACAAAAACATGTACTTTAATCATAGGCAAATCCTCACTGTGTGGGAGTCTAATAAATCACCACTGAACACAGGAAGAATTGAACTGAGACCTGTGGCCTCACACAGGCAGCTAATGCTGAGCGCGCCACCAGGCCTTTGCAGGTTCAGTGACCTAAACACATCAAGTCCACATGGGAAGGCGGTCACCTGAGTTGCTTCGCAGTTTCTGGGGGCCCCCCACATGAAATGTACTGGTCCTTAATCACAGTGACTTGACAAAGCACTCTTTTCATTCATTTTTTCCATGACTCTCAAGACCAAGAAGTATCAATAGAATTTTATAGAAAAAATCGTTGTTGGCATGTGGGACAAACGGGAAGGCTGCCGCGCTCTGAGAAATCACACACCCCTACGGTGACGTGCCCTGAAGTCTGGGAAAATGTGGGTCAACTCGGAGCGTCTCCTCCAATGGGCCGCTTATGATCATTTCTCTAGGCAACAAGAGCATTGGGCTAACTGTAAAGCAGTGACACGAGGTTAATAAAGTTCAGAGGAAAGGGGTCACAAACTGACTGAGATCATTTAAAGAGCAAATATTTATTGAGCATCTCAGGTCACGTAGAGAGAGTGTCATGTGACAAGGCAGAGTCTCTGTCCTTAAGGTGCTCCAGGTCTGGTGTGAAAGGCAAACTAAACAGCCATGATAACAGGGTGCTCAGTGCCAAAAGGAAACAAACACAAGGTGGTAAGACAAACAGGAGGCACTCACATCTAATCGGGGAGTGGAAAGTAGGGCAGCCCTTCCCAAAAGAGGCTATAGGTCACCTGGCGCCAGAAACATTTTGAGGGCCACGTCCTACATTAATAGAATGGGGATGGTACCTGCCTATGAAGATATCCCTATAAAATGGGGTTGATAGTTGCCTGTTTAATGTAAGTAAAATATGGCTGATATCCTGTAATATGTAATCAAAGATTTAGTCTGTTGCCACAATCTCCATGAACAACAGAAGAGATCATTACATAAATTTAAGAAGAAAGGTAAAATATTTGTAAGAAAATGAAATAGAAGTTGATGTACTGGTGAATTTGCATCATTTAGATAATTTAGACTCTAGGAGGGAACTTGGAATCATTTAGTTTGAATTCTGTCATCATTAAGAATATGCCTGCCCACATGGTTCAGGTGGTTGAGCATTATCCTGTGCACCAAAGGTTGCTGGTTCGATTCCTAGTCAGGGCACATACCTGGGTTGCAGGTTCGAGTGCTGGTTGGGGCTCGTATGGGAGGCAACCGATCAATGTTTCTCTCTTACCTCTCACTTCTCTCTTTTTTTTCCCCTCTCTTCCTCTCCTTTCCTCTAAGTGAGGATTTAAAAAGAAAAAGAATATGCCTAAATCAGCCAAAGCAGATGTGAATGAGAATTGCCACTGCTATTCAGGAGGAGAGATGTCTCTGTCTACTTCTGCAACCAGTGACAATCTCTGTGGAGACACTTAACCTTCTTAGCCTGTCTCTTCATCTGAAAATAAGATGTTGGATGGAAATGACACTTTTCAAAAACATTTTTATTACAATCCACTGTGAAAATTGGCACTTCAGCTGCTAATCTGATACAATAATTATTTTTATTAATTCTATTCTAATCCATTTCTTTCAAATAAAAAATGCTGGCTAGATCCACTAAGCTAAGTTCATGTCCCAGTGTGTGACCTATAGTCTGAACAGTTCTAGTCTACAGCAATGTCTAAGGGCCCTTCTGACCCCAATTCTGGAAATTTTCAACACGATCATCTAATATTTAGCACTTCACAGTTTTCAAAATGATTCCACAGTATCGCCCATGATCCTCACAACATGGGGATGATGTGGGCTGAGGAGCTCATGAGATTCATCACAGATCGCATGATGAGGGCATGACAAAGCTGGGACCAAACTGTCATTGTACAAGGGCAGAAGCATGGCCTATTCACTGACTCTTCCTTTCTCAGAGAACCCTACCTCCTGACAGCCCTCTGCCCTCAAGCTTCAGATTAAATGCCTCTCCTGACCTGTCAAAAGTGGGATGCACATCTAGTGAACATAGTCCAAGAATGTCGGGTTAATTTTCATGCCCATGCCCTTGTTAGATCCTTCAGAAACGACTTCCTGCTGGACGCAAATGCATGAAACCAGTCCCTGCCCTGGAGGAGTTCATAATCTTGCAGGAAAAAAATCCACCCACAGACACGCCCACTAAATGCAGCACCCTTTCAAAGGTGCCTTTCCCTTGCTTTCTCAATGATAAACTCAGTTGTTCTGTTTAACTCAGCAAGTCTCCCCATACAGCCGACGGACAGCACCAAGCGTCCAGCCTTCCTTGACTCTGAGTGCTGGAGGTCAGCAGGAAAGCGGAGAGTGGCGCTCCCCTGCGAGTGAGGGGCATTCACAGCAGCTACCGGGCAGTGCTGCTGCTCCGCTGCTTTCCCTCGCTCCCCACAGGTGAATGGAGACCCAGTGGACTCTCCTGGCATCCCCCCAGATACCCTCCTCACTCCAGATTGCCGTCAACTGACCTTAGGGATATACAAAATATTTTTAACATCAGGAAAAGGTAAGGTCCACTAGATTTATGGACAATGTCCCATCTATATTATTTACAAAGAAAAGGGGACAGGAGCAAGAGTACTTTAGGAAGCCAAAAGCATAAGGCTGAAAAAACAACCCAGATATTTGAGTAATACCTTTATTATTTTAACTATAAATTTAAAAAATGTGCTGATTAGTAATATGCAGTACTTCTAAGGCAATTATTGTCAGAACAATTGCAGTTTATAGTGGAAATGTATTGTTTTGCCTTCCAGCATCCATCCCTCCTCCCTCTGATGACAGGACACAGTTTCACTGTGGGGGAACCATATTCCCTTTATTCTAAATCAGTTAGTGTGGGTGGTCCTATCTTAAATTCTATCTTTAACTCCAGGGGTGGGCCCTGACTGGTTTAAGTTATGGTGATTGGTTTGGGAATGGGAAGGGAATCCAATCAGAGTCAATGAAACAGAGGATTATTTTTCTGAGGCTTCAGAGTAAATGTCTTTTCTATAAGAGCTACCAGAAGAAAGTGTCTGTCTGTTCCTGGATGGTGTGAAATAGGAGATGCGGGACTATGGCAGCATCAAGGTGAAAGACTCCACCAAATGGGGCTGAAGATGAAGCTGACAATGCAGAAGCAGAGCAGCATGCCAGAGAAAACATTCATCCTTAGGGATGCCATCTGGACTGCTGGATCAAGCCTTGCCTGCAACCCTCTCTCTAGATATTTTTAGTTAAAAGGCACATTTTGTTTGTTTAAGCTAATTCATTTTCTAACATTTGCTACTAAAGTAATTCAAATTCATAAAACATCTTAAATATTCCCAAGTAGGAATATACAAAGAATATAGGGTCTTTGGGGGGAAAGGCATGGAGGATGTATGATAAGTAAAATCTGAAAGATTGTTTTCTTATTTTTCCTAATTCTGCAAGAAATAATCACAATACTTAGCATCTACATAATTGTTCTTATTTCTTATTTCTGAAAAACACATTTTCCACACATATTTCCTCACTTGAATTTCAAAATTTGAAAAAGAGATTATTCAAATTTTTATTTTGCAATAATTACTTATCACGGGCTTTATATAATTTAAAATATTCTATCAAATTCAACAATTCATTTGATTGTCATAATAACTAAATGAGGTAGAGATGGTGGGTCTGTCATAATATCCCTTCTAGGCAGAAGAAAATTAAACCTTAGAGAAATTTAATTTGAGAAGGTGTAGGGTGACAGGCATCAAAATCCAGACCTCTTGCTTCCTGGGTTTTAATACCGTTCTGTCTTTCTCAGCTCAACCCTCTGAACCAATGATACTATCTCAGAAACAAATGTGTGTGCTTTTAAGCACCACATTAGCAGTGGGCTGAACTTGACCAAAGCACCAGAGATCCAAATCTGGATTCCAATGGCAGAGCTGCCAGAACTAGTTGGTGACCTTGGGCAAGTTCCCTTTGCCTTATTTTCTCATCTGTAAAAGGAGAGGTTTGAATTAGAATCTCTGATGCTTCTTCAAGGTCTAAAGATTCTATAACTCTAGACTTTCGTGTCCCTGGTTCACATTAATCTGTTTCTCAGAATAATAATAACCTCAGCTGACATTTGTTCTCACTGGGTGCCAGGTACTTTACAAAGAACTCCATCTCCATTTTCTCTTGAAATCTCACCACTCTCCTGAGACAATTGTCTCTCTTTTACAGATAAGGCAGCTTGGACAGACCGGTTAGAGGAACTGCCCAAGATCAACAGAAGTAGTTTTATCAGGGAGATCTGACAGCAGGTCAGACTGGCCACGAGGACATTAATCCAGTATATTGTTCTCATAGAATCAACTGGGCTCCCTGCGTTACTGGTCACTTCGTTTCACGCAGAAGATGATGGGGGGGAGGGGAGGGAGAGGAGGGGGATAAACCGACCTAAATCAATCTCCTGCAAGACAAAAATGTTAAATCACTGGAAGGGCGCCTGGGAGGATCCTTCCCAGGCCCAGGAGGCGGGGCGCCGCCCTCCGCCGCCACAGGATCCCTGCTTGGGCCGTCCTACCTTGTTGAGATGCGGGTTCCTGGTGACATCGTATCCTCGCTTCTTCAGGGGCACAGGGCGCACCGGGCCGGGCTTGGAGTGGCTGCATCGGGCGGGTACGCAGGGCGCCCAACGTGGGACGGCGCCGCAGGCCCGACTGGGCAGGAGAGCCAGCCTCGGGCCCGTGCCCAGCGCGGCGCCCATGGTCCTTTAGCAGACCTGGCACCGGGGAGAAACCAAGGTCAGGGGCGCCTTCCGGCCAGGCAGGCCCACGCGCGCTGCAGGGCACCGTGCCTGAGCCCCGGACACGTCCTCTGGAAGAGGGAAGAGGGCCGGGGTCCCGAAGGGTTAAAGGCGCCAGCCCCGCCCCTCCTCGGCCACCTGCGCGGCTCTCGCGGGCTGCGGTGCTCAGGCCTGGCCAAGCGCTGGGCGAAGCGAAAGCAAGCTCAGGAAGCAGGTCCTGTGCGGGTGACCATCGCGCCACCCCCGCCCTCATCCCTGGGAAGAAGCGACGGAGCGGGGAGGCGTCCCTGACCTCCACCGCTCCGTAGCTTGCCTCGGTCCCCCCCTTCTCCAGCCCACCTGCGCTGCGCCCGAAGAAGCCGCTGTCTCCGCAGCCCCGCAGCGGGGCAGGCGGGGCGATCGCTGCGGGCCCTTGTTTCTCTCCTGCCAATGGCTGGACCGCGCCGGTGGCTGCGAGGGCGCGAGGCTGGTGCGTTCTAGAGTGGCCCCCGAAACCTTTGTTCGCAGTGCGGGGCTTCCCCTGAGGACGCGCTCGGAGCTCCGCATAATGAAGCTCACAACGCCACCCACTCAGCCTCTCCATCTACGCCTGGAGAGGGTTAGCATTTAGGGATCCCCACACCCGCTGACTCTCCCACTATTAGGGCAGGCCCCGGCTCCTGGATTCGGAATAGAAGTCCTCAGACACCCCGTGCTCAGTGTTAAAGCCATTAGTCACACATGGCTCTATAAACTTAAATGGAATGAAATTAAAAATCCAGCTCCTCAGTCACACTAGCCACCTTTGACAAGAGCCCCTTGCACATAGTGCCTAGGGACTCGGACGGCACAGGTGTGGAACATTCTATCTTTGCCGAAGGTTCTACTGGGCAACGTTGATTGATACCAGGTCCACAGCTACTAAGAGGGCTCCTAGGGACCCTGGAGCCTGCCATGGATTGTTGGGGCCAGACAGGGACTCGGTGTCCATCTAGTCCTGAATTTAATTTTAGACTGTCCACACAGTAGCCAGAAGATTAATTTTATTTATCTATTTATTTATTTATTTTTATTCCTCACCTGAGGATACTTTTTATTTATCATTAGATAGACTGGGAGGGAGGGAGGAAGCGAGAGACAGAGGCAGAGAGAAACATCGATGTGATAGAGGCACATAGATTGGTTGCCTCCCTCTAGACCCCGACCAGGGCCAGGGATGATCTGCAACTGAGGTATGTGCCCTTGACCAGTGTTGAACCCGCAGCACATTGGTCGGCCGGCTGGCCAATGCTCTAACTGCTGAGCCAAACTGGCCAGGGCCAGAAGATTAATTTTAAAGGAAACATTTTATTGTGTGTAGAATAAAATCCACTCTTTTGAGTGCTTGTAGATTATCCCAGAGCCTGGCTCCTGACAACTTTTCAGGTTCATTTCACTCCACTTTCCTTCTCACTGAGTTTTAGCCACACTTGCTCCTTCCTGTGTTTCTACCCCACTCAGGCCTCTCCCACCTCAGGGCCTTTGCACTTGCTATTGACTCTACTTGGAATGCTCATTCTCTCAGGTCTCCATTACACTGTCAACTCAAAGGCCTTTCCTCTACTTCATCCAGTGTTGGCCTCCACTAGGGACTAAAGGGTTTTTCCCTTCAAAGACCTTAGCACAGTCAATATTAACTCATTTTTCTAATTGTTTAGTGACTCTCTCTCCCTAGAATGTGAGCATCATGGGGAAAGGTTCTTTGCCTGTAAACCCCTGTATCCTCCTTGCCTAGCTCAGTGTTTGGTACATAGTTGCACAATAAATAGTTGTTGGGTGAATGAAGGGAAGTGAGAGCCACTTTCATAGGGGTTGTAAACCCTCAAACTGGCTACCAGACAGATGCTGTCATCCCCTGCCGGCTTCCCTTCAAACTCCCCATGCAAGCAGCCTTCAGAATGTGCTCTCTGGCCCTGCTCTAAGTACAAAGCAGATACCACAGTGCTCAGGGCTGCCCCTCCTGAAATCAGGATCCCCTCCTCTCCCTCAGGAGTATCCTCTACTCCTCCAGTCTCTCTCTTTTCCAGTCCAATCTCCAATGGCAGCTCCAGTGAGCTATATAAAACAGTGCTTTCCAAAACAGAATCAAAACTACTTGGTGGGAGGGACAGTGTGGGACTCAATACAGACTTCTAGGCCTATCCATGGAGATTCTAATTCAGTAGGGTTTAAATGCCTGAAGTCAGGTTTACTCTTGGACTGTATATTTACATAAGCCCATAAATAATCTTTTCTTTTCTTTTTTATTAAACCAGTTTGAGCCAGATTTTTGTTGCTTGCAACTGATACTTTCCTCTCAACACTGTTCTTATATTTGCACATCTTCCTACCAGTTGACAAACGTCCTGAGAGTAGAGATTGTGTGTGTGTGAGTGTGTGTGTTCCATTTTTGGTACCTGGCACATAGCAAATTGTCAAGAACTATTTGTTGACTCAAGTCTGCCTTTGCTCCATACAATGACCTCTCTCTCACCTGGAGGACACTTAACCTAAGTCATTTAAAATTCCGCTAGAAACCTGGATATAAACAACACATTTCCCAAATAAGCGAATATAATTTGTATACAATCTAGTCACTAAAGCACATACAGTTTACCCATAAAAGAGTCTCTTGTATATCCCCACTTGTGGCTTATGTTCTCTTAACCCCGACATAATTTGAACAATATTGTTTTTCTTTTGTGAGTTTGATCTAAAGAAAAGGTGCTAAAGGCAGGTTCCGGGGCAGCTGCAGAAGGCAGGAGTCAGAAGGTGGTTGCTGTGCTCTGCAGAGCTGGCCAGGGAGCCAGGTCCCTTCTCCAGGCTCTTGTCCTCCTCTCCCCAGAAGTGCTAAGAGCACACCAGCATCCCGGCCAGTGGGAAAAGGGGAAAAGGACGGGGAGGGCAAACGCCTCTCCTTTAGGAAAGTGATGTGGAAGTAGCACATTATTACTTCTACTCCTGTTCTGTTGGTGAAAACTAAGTCGTGTGATCACATCAAGCTACAAGGGAGCCTGGAAACTGTTGTCCCTAGAGGGAAGGACATGCATGTGCTCTACTAAAGCTCAGTGGGGGAGCCTAGAGGGAAGAAGAGAATGGTTTCTAGGGATTAGTAACTGCAAGTCTAGATACAATGCTCATTTTATATTAAAGTGTGTGGTAGGAGCAGATGCTCAGAAACCATGAACCATTATTATTGACACGTGTGGTTTATCTCTGTTTTCATGGAAACTTCCTTACTTTTAGAACAGGACAAAGGATTACAGAGGCCATGTTCAGAGCCATGAACATGTTCCAGAACTTCTTCCAACTCCAGACAACTTAAACTTCCTTAGCTGTCAGCCCTGTGGTCCAGTCCAACACTATGCTGTACTAATGAGTCTCCATAATTCATCTTGGCCCCTCTTCCTTCACATCCCACTTACTGACTCTGCCACAGTTGTAATAGTGCTTCTTGGGGTGGCAGGAAAGGCGTCCATTCCCATCCTCTCGGGCCAGAACTCCCATGTTCCCAGTCCACTGAGTGCCTTCGCTTTTCAATTCTGACTGGAGATTTGTGTGTCTGTCTGTTGCCCTACTAGATGGGGTGCCTTGAGGACCAGTCACCATGTACAAGTCAGTGCATCTCCAGTACCTGGAATGATGCCTGGTACCAAGAATGCACTCACTTTGTTGAATTAAATAAAATTAATATGAATCAAATTTCAGTATAACCTTCCAAGGAGTAGAGTGGATTGAAACCAAATGTTGTACGTTGTTAAAAGGGCATCAAAGTTGCTTCAAGTTATTGTTTTAATTGTCCTATCTTCAAACAAGACTGTTTGCTTTCTGTAAGCATATTTTAATGACCCTACACATGGGTTAAAAAAAAAAAGGAGGTGAATTAAAAAGTCTTTTTTTTTTTTTTAGTTAATTCTGTTGCTTCACAAATGTATAAAATTCTATACAACATTAAAATTTATGATTGCCCTAAGAGAACTCTTTAATTCACATTGCTACTGCTAACCCTTGGACGTGCTTCAACTCTATTATTTGTCTAGACCAATGGAGAGCGGTGAGGAGCAATAATCTCCTCCTTGTCCACATACTCACCACTCCGAATACATGCCCTGCACTCTGGCCTTGGCTCCGGCTGTTTCCCGTGCTCAGCGCCTGCCAGGAGAAGCCCTGTCCTTCCTTCACCACTCCGCTCACACACGACATCCTCCAGCGAGTCTATCCACACTCCCGCTCCCACATGCTCCCCATACTCTGTGATTTGTACCTCTCCTGTTGCACTTTCACAGTCTGTCCATCTGTGAAGTGATTTATTTATGTGTCGGGTTTCTCTGAGCCTCAGAGGGGCTCTCAGAGGTTAAAACAACAGCTTTGGAGTCCGACAATCCTGACTCCACCCGTGATGAGCGTGTGTGACCTTGGGCATTTTATGTGACCTCTTGAAGCCCCATCATCTTCATGGATGAAACTGGGATTCCCCTTTACTTCTCACATGGGTTCTGGGTGGATTAATGGATTAATTTGTTTTTTAAAAGTGCATTATAATGCACTTACCACATGCCAGGCACCTTTCTAGGGGGTTATAAATTTTAACTCATTGAGTCTTGTAACATTTTTATGAAGTCCTGAGTTGGCTGCTAAACTATTTCTCTCAGCTGCACATATACCTTCCTGTACTTTGGTTTGCGGCTGGAGCTTGGACTCTGCAAACCAGTTCTTCACAGCAGGTTTCCTATTAATTTCTGCCAATAGGGGGCACTAGAGGGAGCTTGAAGTCTGGAGAGGGGAGATTCTCTCCTTTCTGTGTGTTTGTTATTACTTTCTTTCAGTATTCCAGGGACCCAGCCACAGCCCTTCAACCACCGTCAGCCACTGGTCCCAGGTTCCTCCACATTCTAGAACCAGCCTCACCAGGCCCACAAACTTAGCAGCCAGTCTTCCTCCACGTGTCCAGCTTCTGATGGTCCCAGCCTCGTCCTCTGTTTCTTCGAGGTGGGAGCTGCTTCCTGTGGTTACAATGTGTGTGGTTGCCTCAGCACCCCCTTCTCACTCAGGCCCTTACCACCTGCAAAGCCAGGTGTTTCTATTAAATCCTTTTTGTTGAAATGTACCTAGTGTGGCCTGGTTTTCTCGACGGGACCCCGCCTGATCTAGGTTGGTACTATTGTTATCCCCATTTTATAGATGAGGAAACAAAATCTGAAGAAGTCAAATAAGTCATCCAAAGTGAGCTGGGATTTAAACCCAGGCTCCAGAGAGCATGGTCGTCACCGGGACACCAAGGGCTTACATCTGGGAAGTGCTCATCCAGGTCTGGTGCAGGGCAGGCACCAACGCACAGTGGTTACTGATCTCCACCAATCATCCACACCGTGCCTCTTCAGCCTCACACCCCGCATGGCACCTCGCACAGGGCTGTGCACAATACATGCCGCTGGACTGAATCCGATTCACCTGAATAGGGAAGGACAAAGTGGCACAGAGGGGCCTGAGTTAGAAAAGGACCCAGAGGAGCCAGTGGGGCCACCGAGTCTCTGCTTTTGATCCCTTGACCCCCATTCCTCTGGAGCTGTTTCCAAGGTAACAGATGTTCCTTCTTTTCTTATCCCTCTTCCCACTTCCCTGCCACCCTCCCCTGTCCCATCAAGTGGGAATAAACTGTTCTCTGGCATTCTGAAAATGCCACAGGAGAATGAGAGAGTAATCTTGTTGAGTAGCAGAAAAAGAAAACAACATGTTTCTTATTTTGCTGTTGCATGGCGTTCTATTTCTCGATTCTTCTGTTGCATTGCCATCATTTCTTAATACCCAATTTGAACAAGAAAAGCACATCTTTGAAGTAACCACATTTCTAATGGAGGTGGCCCACCAGACTCAGTGATCCCGGCATGCTGCTGTCGCAAAAGCACTTTGAAATCTCTGTTTATAAACTCGCTGAGCCCTCTACTCAAGTAGTTGTTGTACCAAACCTAATTGCCTCCAGGAGGAAGCATACAACGCACTGCAAGGCTTTCTCATCAGATTCCCTGCCTGATTCTCATTTAATTCTGCACTAATCCTCAGCAGGCCCGCTTCCCTTCCTGGCCTGGCCTGCGGGCTGGCCCTTATTTTCATGGCTGGCTTAGGCACCAATCATTTATAATAAATTTCATACATGCCCCCACTTCTGCCCTGCAACAAAAATTCCAAGGAAATGTGATCAAAGTGACCAAAGGAGAGGATGAATAACCAGCGCTTATTGTGTGTTTTCTAGGCCTCCGGATTTCCCAGAGGTTATTATTATTTTTTTAATCTATTTTCTGCCCCTCTTGAAGCACCCTATTCAAGCCCCCGGTCCTCCGACAGCCAGCATGCCATCCTCTGCTCTGCTCCTGGCCCCTCGGCCACCTCCCTCCTCACACAGGAGTCAGACAAAAAGGCGACTGTTAGAAAAAGGCAAGAGCGGAAACAGAAATCCATGGCGGCAGCTGCGGAGCTGAGCAGCTGATAAGGGGGAACAAATTTGTGCCCTCGGTGTTTGTTTGGAGGTCAGGGCAGTGGCCCAGCGGGGGAAGGGGAGGGCGCTTTGTCTGCAGTGTGACTTGCCCATCTGGCCCATTCAGCATCCCCGCCCGCATGCCCTGACCCCTGCCTCTCCAGCTCCTCCGCTGCCTGGGCTCCAAGGTCGGTCCACTGTAATGAGCATACCCTCCTGAAGCCCCGACACACCTTCATAATGGGGAAAAACTGTTTTTCCTGTTGGCCGTCTTATTTCCCAACGGGACAAAAATCATCCACTTTCTGGAGGAATCCTGAGGAGCTCACTAGAGTTTGGGTTGCCTTTCTTTCCAGTGTTTATAAAGCCTATTTTCAATACGCATAACTGGTGAGATGGGCAGACTATTCACAGGGAGCCTGGGTTCTCTTCAGCTCCATATCACTTCAATTGGGTTTCCCCCTTCTCACAAGATTTAACCACTCAGCTCCTCCCCTCAGCTCATGTTCAGCCTTAAATCCCCCTGCAGCATTGACTGAGCCTTTCCCCCAAGAGATATAATTTGTCTCCTTTGTGGATTCACAGGTTAGAGCTTCAGCTTGTATTTTTATTGCACTGGATGTCATCTGTGTCATCAGGCGGCTCACAGAGCAAGCATTCACTGGGCTGTGAAAGCCAGGTGTTTCTCCCTCCAGGGCCTGCCAGTCATTCCCTGCAGGCCACTTGTTTTTATCAGGAATATGTGCACTTCTCGGAGCAGGTGGATTCAGTTCTCCTTCACTTGAATTTGGAGCTTGGTTTCAAATCCCAAAGACTGACTCACAAAGGGTAGAAGTGGAGACTGAACAGGCAGCATCTAAGTGATATGGACTGGAGAGCCGCCTCTTTGCTTTTCAGGCATCAGAATTAGCAACACATCTGTGTGTGTGTGTGTGTGTGTGTGTGTGTGTGTGTGTGTGTGTGTTACAGCCTTGACTCTGCTGTTTCAAAGCAGGTCTTGAGAGTTGAGCTCCATCAGCATGTTATTTAACACTTTAATTCACACAATAAAATAAGGGATAGACGTCAATGTTGCCATGTCAGGTTGTCGTCTCAGATTTTTGTCATTATAAATTTCAAGTTCTATGGATTGCAGCTGAGAGCTTTTTCTTTGGAGCCAGCTACATCTGGGTTTGAATCCCGGCTTTGTCACTCACTAGCTGTGTGATCCTGGGGGATCTACTTTATCTTTCTGAACCTCAGTTTTCTAATCTGTATAATAAGCATGATAATAATAATAGTATTCAAAATAATTGCTGAATAGCCCAACCGGTGTGGCTCAGTGGTTGAGTGTCGCCCCATGCACCAAGAGGTCACCAGTTCAATTCCTGGTCAGGGCACATGCCCAGGTTGTGGGCCTGATCCCCAGTGGGGGGCATGCAGGAGTGGCCAGTTGATGTTCTCTCTCATCAATGTTTCCATCCTTCTCTCCCTCTCCCTTCCTCTCTCTCTCTCTAAAAAAAAAAAAAAAAAAAAAATCAATAAAGAAAAAATAGTTTAAAAAAATAATTGCTGAATAAATATTGGTTAAATTGCACTTAACTGAATTTTCAAAGGTTCAAAGGGGTCAATGTGAAATAGTGAAATAACTCCAAGGTGGCCAGTGGTGGAGGCTGAATATTCAGGGAGCTTTAGCTGTCTATTCATTGTCACAGAACACACACATGCACCCGCACACATACAGAGTATGAATCTTTTAGAGCCTACGTCAGGTTTTGTTAAAAGGGGAGTTGTGTGAATGTCCCCTGGGCATCCCCCGCCCATCTCGTGTTGCAGGTAAGTACACCACTGGCCTTTAGTTTGCTAGATCTGTCTTCCTTCACCTAGAAATTCTAGGACCTCAGTTCACCTCAACTTGTGCATATCTGGGAGTCCGCCCAGCAGAGAGCAGGTTTTATCATCTGAGCTACACCTGTGGCTCCTCTGCTCCCTGGGGCTGTGGCCACTTGTCCCCAGCACTGCTGAAACTCTGCTCAGATCCCCACTAGTGGCACCGATCACTGTCACTTCTGAGGTCCTCAGGGCAGCTGCTTTCTCAACCAGTGCTGCTTGAAACTGCTGTTTCTACCTGTCTTTGTGTTTCTGTTGTTCCCACTCTTCTCTCCTATTGAAGACTCTAGAGTCCAGCTCTCCTGGTGGTGGCAGAGCAGGTAGAGATGGAGGTCTAGGGCTCCTCTCGACATGGTTCTTTCAGATCTACCACCTCTTGGAAAAGGGCAGTTCCCCAGGAGAACGGCATGGGCCTCTACGCATTCCGTTATCACGCATCTCTCCTCCTAGCAAACGTGTTCCTGGGATAAGACGGGGCTGAGACGGATCCCAGGACGACATCATACTGTTCTCTGAACCTCTGCTTCCTCCTCTCCCACCTTCTAATTCTAGCCTATCCTGCAAACCTGCTTTTTCTAACATGGTTTTTCTGGAGGAGAAGCATTTTCCCTTGAGCTTCAGTAGGCCAGCCAGGTTTAACAGACGTGCATATCAGTCAGTGATAATTAGGCTCAAGTGTCCCACTGTGGTTCCAAGCCCACGTGCTGAGAAGTGATGTGCCCAGACAGGGATTTAAATGTCCCAAGCATCCTGTGATAGTTAAACATGTGTCTGCGTAGAGCATACGTAAGACATCTGGAAGAAGCTGTGTAATTCAACAGACACGTGTCCAAATCTGAGCTTTTACTCGGTTGAGATGCCCTGATACACATCTTCAAAAACCTTTGCTCGAACGAGACGTGTGTAACAGAAATGAAGGGAGGATCGGAGTTTCTTACAAATCTGGACAAGTATTGAGGTTGAGTTGGGAGCTTTCTAAAACTCCCAGTGAATACAGAGTACATGAAATTACATAATTCTGTTGTTGAAAGGGACCTTGGAGATTATCTAATTTTATAATAAATCAGTGATGAGGCCAAGAACGAAAACTTTGCTCCCTGAAGACACTCAGCATCCCTGAAGTGGTGGGATGTCTAATGAAATGAAGAAAACTCTCTCCTTTGGGGGAGTAAACCATTCCTTATGATTAAGTAATGATGATCACACTTATCCCGTCCCCCCTTATTTCCCAGATTTTCTCAAGCTTCATGTTTCAGAAAGACATTTCTCCTTAATAAGAAGAAAGGGAAAGGCTGCTCTAGTAGAAAACCCACACGCCGAGCACCAGAGCTAGCTAGCATGGAGGGGGAGTTCATGGCACTCAACAGGTATAAGTTAGGGATTTTTTATATGATCACAAGCCCTGACTAGCTCTAACCAAGCCAAAAAGATGAAACTCTTAGATAGAATAAGAAGTGATTGATAATAGATGAGAATATAGAGCAGCTCTCAAATTGGAACAATATGTTTGGAACAATTTCTTTAATCTTGCTTACTGTTCTAGATTTTGTACGGCAAGCTATTAAAAGGGATTTTTTTCTTATTTTCTCAGGATTTCAGCTAAAGCCACAAGCTGAGGATAATAGGTGGTACCCCACATTCTATAAAGAAACCAAGGAAACATCAAACATGGCCTCCAGTGCTGTATGAAGTAGACAAAGAATCCTCCAACTTTTACCGTCCTTAGCAGAAAATTCTTCTTCTTTTTTGGTTATTGTTGGTGGACATAGAAAGAAGCCTCCGAGTGGACCATGCCTGGAGATGAACACCATGGAAAGAGGGCAGGAGAGTGTCTCAGTCTCTGGCTAGATGCTTAGCAAGCTACCCATCTCAGTGAGGCCTCCAAGGTAGAGCATCATGAGGCAGCTCATGGGAGACCTGAACCGTGGTGCAGGGAGGTGAGAAATGCTGCAGCCAGAGGTTGCAGATACAGTGAGAAAGGGGTGGGAGGCACAGAGAATTTAGTAAGAGGGAGAACTGACCAGAGACGTGGATAACACACAAAGTTCACAGATGAAGCAATTCTAGATCCCAGTTAGCTAGCACGTAGCTCATGGGCCAAATATCATCCCTCTGATGGAAAATTTTAGCCCAAACAAAGAATGCTACCTAATTAGATGACACATCTGAACTGGAAAGCCAGGGTTGTGTAACTACTGAGTCTCCCATTGTGTAGAGGTGTCACCCTAGTAGGCTTGGATCCATTTTAATCTCTAGGAAGAAAGCGAATGCTACTATCTAATTTGAAGGTGTTTGGGCTTAATTACATGAACAATGTATCGTGATACCAGGGCATAAAGAAGAAGTATTTAGTTTAGGAAATACAGATTTGGATTTTGCTTTCCTATGTGTGTGCCTCACACTTGAATCTCATTCAATAATCCATGCCCGGCATGGATCCTTTCGACTCACTATGGTTGTTGCTGGAACACTGCAGACATCTGCCAAGCCCTGGGTGCCCCTGCCCTGACAGTGTCTGGGATCCGCACCACGCAGCCTTGTCCACACAGTTCGGGTTTCTCGGGGAGCCTAATGCACATGTGCTCTAGATCCTGTGTGACTCACAGGGGCAGTACATGGTGAGTCCCAACAGGCCAACCCACCCAAATGCCACAGTTGGTAAAGCAGAAAAGATGAGCATAAAATGACTCTTTTTTTTCTTTTAAATAAAATGACTCTTAACTCTACACCCTTTGGTTGCCACAAGGAAACCAAGTGCATGTTTTCTATACTTAACAGTGGTAGACAACAGTGATCCTCTTTGTGAGATTAAAACTGTTACTTGGGTTTTAGGATAGTATTTAGGAAGAAAGAGCAAAACCAAATCTTAACACTGGATATATTTAACCCAAGTTTATTGCTAACAATGGGATTACAGCTTATTTGTTTTTTGGAGCAAATATTAACATTGGTGCTTGTGACAGGGTGTTTAAAAGCTAACAAATTGTGTGTTTTTGTGTGTGGTATGTAAGTAAGTAAGTAGTATATAAGTGAGACATATATATATATATATATATATATATATATATATATATATTCTTTCATTTATTGTTGGTATGGCTTTCATTATTGACAACCCAAAGTAGTAGATGCTTGAGAAATAGGCATGAGATACGGAATAAGAAACATAATATACTACTTTAGTGGCTTTGGCATTAACAGTCTCCTAATTATCTTTCAAGATGTCTGCAATTCAGATCCATCAAGAAAGGGTATGTTAAAAAATGTGCTGCGTGGAGTTTCTTCTCTGAGGCAGGAACACCAGGGCTGCAGAGGCGGCCTCTCCTACTTGGTGAGGGCCCTGCCCCCCGCTGCCTTTGTTCCAGCAGTTTCCTCCTCCTGGAGCACCCTTCCTCGCCCACGTCTGAATCACAGATACTCTCCAGGGCCGACTGCACATGCCGCCTCCCCGCCAAGCTTTGCCTAATCCATCTTCTCGCTCAGAACTCCCCACTCAAGGCCCCGGTCTGTGTTTCAAATGGGTGATTTCCTAAATCTCGATTCCCCAAGACTTCCTCTCCCATCCACGAATTCCATATCTTGAAAAGATGTCTCCCAAGTTAACAGTAATGATTAAGAAAAAGTTTATCTCTTCGGTCAGTGCCTTTTGCTTGGACAGTTATTGTGTAACTATCAGTAATATAATTTTTATCTAGTATTATGAATTTCATAATCACATGAGTCACTCTTGTGGTTGTGGCACTAATTATCATAATGAGGAAAAAGTTAAGTCAGCAGTTAGTAGCCCAATTCCAGCTGTTGGGTTTTACTTTTTTCCAGGGTCATGCCTGTTCTGGATATGTACTTTTGGAACTGAAACTACCAAATATGTTCCTGTAAAAACATGCCATCCCTTGATTTGTTTTAATCCTCCCCTGAGGATATTTTTCCATTTATCTTCATATAGAGTGGGGGAGAGAGAGAGAGAGAGAGAAACATCCATGTGAGAGAGACACATCGATTGGTTGCCTCCTGCATGACTCTAACCAGAGCCGGGACCGAACTGCAACTGAGGTACCAAAATTGAACCCGAGACTCTTTTGTCCTCAGTCCGACGCTCTAACTGCTAAGTCAAACCGGCCAGGGCTCACCCCTCAATTTTATCCTAGAAATTCCAACAATGTCATCGACAAGTGATCAAAGTTACTGATGAGCATGAGATAAACAATGTTAACAGAGTTGATATTATTTTATTTCATCCTGAAGAAACCTGACCTTTTATTTTTTCTGGTGTGACAAACTTTCCGGTCCTACAAAGCTTTAATGCTGAACATAGCTTTTGAACCTTCAGCTGTACTTTCTAAAACCCCTAAGGTTCTGGGGAGGCTAAAGTGAGAATGAGAAACCTCTACTCAAAGCCTCTCAGATTCTTGTACCAAATGTCAGCTGTTTTCAACACTGCTATCACTTCAAAAGTTCTGGTTTCAGAAAAACAGTGATTATAGATGATTGTCCACAATGTAAAATATTAGCTATTAAAGAGAAAACATTAGACTTAACTATACTGTCCCGCTTTTCCAAACAGATACTTGGTTGAACTTGGAAGGAACATTTCTTATGTCCAGTCTCATAAAAACAACCTTTAACGAGGGAATTATGAGTTATAATTTTTAGCAGTCCTATTGTGTGCTAGGCACTAAGACACTTTACATTTGTTATCTCTATTCCACCAACATCTCTGCACAGTAGGTTTTATCTTCTTCATCTGATGCATATAGATTTGTATTTTTGTGCATTTAATGTTTTCCTCTTTAAATCTGGTGTCCTTCTTCTTCAGACGTGCCTTTGACACTGGTTGTTCAAAGGGTAAAGTTATTACAACAGAAATGAAAAGAGAATCAAAAGAATATGGTTCTTGTCTATAAAGTCTGAATAATAAACTTGCAAGAACGCTTTCAAAGTGAATGCTGACCACAACAGAAAAGACACACATTCTTGGGTAGAAGAAAGCCGGAAAGATGAGGAGTTCCCAATTCCATCCTCTTACAAAAGAGCCGAGCTGTTTCCAGTTTACCCTTATTTCTTGAGCGCAGTTCTCGGGACACCAATTGAGGAGCTGGCATATCTGCCGCGTCCCTCTTCCTGAGCGGACCCCGAGCTCGGGGTTTTGTCTTTCAAGTGGGGCCAGCTCATCTCGGCGTCAGCCTCCCACCAGCCGCTTTCTGTGTGAGGGCCAGTTAAGACGGCAAGTTCCTCAAGGACTCACTTCTCTGCACTCTGCTTCCCTCAGATTCCCGGCCCTCGGGTCCTGCGTGGCTTGGTGTCTTAGTCAGTTCAGGCTTCTGTTGAAAATACACCACAGACTGCGTGGCTTACACAACAAACATTTGTTTCTCGTGCTGCTGGAGGCTGGAAGTCCAAGATCAGGGCCGGCATGTTGGTTCTCGGTGAAGGCCCTCCTCCTGCTTTGCAGACGGCTGTCTCCTTACTGTGTCCCCTCGTGGCAGGGAGAGAAGGAGCAAGCTCTCTTTTGTCCCGTCTTATACGAATGCCATCAGGAGGGCTCCATTCCCAGGACCTCCCAAAAGACCTGGCTCCAAATACCCTCACACTGGGGATTGGGGTTCAACATATACATTTGGAGGGGGACACAGAAATGTTCAGTCCCTTGTGCTGCAATCAGTGTGGCACCAGCTGCTGGCAGACCCGAGGGACTGGAGACACAGTAACAGATGCGACCAAGGACCAATTGCCCCACGCTGGCCCCACTCACACTTCAAGGCCGCGGGTCTCCTTAAACCCACAGAGAAGAGACAAGAGCAGAAGGGGTAGAAAAGCTGCACCGACTAGGACTCAGTTCTTGTCGTTGGGGAGAATGGGACTCAGGATAGAGCCTAAGTTCGGTCTTAACAAATAGAGGCAATTACATACATTTTGCACATCTGAGTTTGTGGCCCATGAAAGTCACTTCTGCTGATGGAATCGTACCCTAAATATTGTTCTGTGACTTGCTTAACAATATACATATATAAATATGCAAAATTTCCCCAGACCATGTATATCAACCTACCTTTTTCTTTGATAGTTACATAGTATTCCTTAGTAAGGTTGGATGTAATTGATTCCTCCATTCTGCCACTAATGGGTGTCTAAGAGATTTTTTATTGTTTCTGTCATAAATTACATTATCATGTTCTCATGCTTTTATTGATGAATAACAAAAATCCTAAGAGTAAAATGCTAATTTAAAGTATATCCATTTTTAAAATTTTAACAGAAACTGCCCAATTACTCTCCCCAAAGTTATAGCAACTTACATTCTCATGAATGGTGTACAGAAATGTTATTCTTTCCATACTCACAAAACACTGATGCTATCAGTCTTACTATTTTTGTTAATCAAATGAGAAACAATACTTCATTATTGTCCCAATTTTTACTTTCCTGACAACTAGTGAGGGTGAGAACCATTTTATATTTTTATTGTTTTTCTTTTTTTTTATAACTTCTTTTCTATAAACTATTTATTTCATTGATTCATATTTCTCCTGAATTAGCCTGTTCTTAAAACTTATAGTCATTCTTTCTTTTTTTTTTTTCAAATCTTTATTGTTGGATGTAAAATGTATTACAGATGTTCCACATTTTTCCCCCATTGACCCCCTCCTCCCCACTCCCGCCCCCCTCCCACCTTTTCCCACACTATTGTCTGTGTCTATCGGTTATGCATATAAGTTCTTTGGTTTATTTCTTCCTACCACCCCCCACCCCTTTCCCTTTGAGGTTTGTCAGTCTAGCAATGAATTTGTGCTTCTTAATCCCTTCACCTTTTTCACCCATTTTCCCAACCCCCTTCCCAACTGGCAACCAACAAAATGTTCTCTGTATCTATGAGAATGTTTCTGTTCTTCTTGTTCATTTTGTTTGTAGATTCCATTGTTGATAGATATGTATTCATTGCCATTTTGTTTGTTCATACATTTTATCTTTTTCTTCAAAAAGACCCTTCATCATTTCATATAATAACGATTTGGTAGTGATGAACTCCTTTAACTTTTTCTTGTCTGGGAAAGTTTTTATATGTCCATCAATTCTAAATGACAGCTTTGCAGGATAGACTAATCTTGGTTGTAGGTTCTTGGTTTTCATCACTCTGAATATTTCTTGCCACTCCCTTCTGGCCTGCAAAGTTTCTTTTGAGAAATCAGCTGACAGCCTAATGGGAACTCCCTTGTAGGTAACTAGCTGCCTTTGTCTTGCTGCTTTTAAGATTCTCTCTTTGTCTTGAACCTTTTGCATTTTGATGATGATGTGTCTTGGTGTGGGCCTCTTGGGGTTCATCTTGTTTGGGACTCTCTGTGCTTCCTGGACTTGTATGTCTGTTTCCTTCACCAAGTTAGGAAAGTTTTCTGCCATTATTGTTTCAAACAGGTTTTCGATTTCTTGTTCTCTCTCTTCTCCTTCGGCCACCCCCAAGATGCGAATGTTGGCACGCTTGAAGTTGTCCCAGGGGCTCCTTACACTATCCTCATTTTTTTGGATTCTTTTTTCTTTTTGCTGTTCTGATTGGGGATTTTTTGCTTCCTTATATTCCAAATCGATGGTTTGCTCCTTGGATTTACATACTCTATTATTGAAGCTGTGTAAATTATTCTTTATTTTAGTTAATGCCTCCTTCAATTCTAACTGTGTATCCATGATTTCTAACTGGTCCTTTTTTATGCTCTTGAGGCCCTCCCTAAGTTCACTGAGGTTCTCACTAAGTTCATTGAGCATCCCTATAAGCAGTATTTTGGACTCAGTATCTGTTAGGTTGCTTATCTCCCTTTCGCTTAGTTCTTTTATTGGGGTTTTGTTCTGTTCTTTCATTTGGGACCTGTTTCTTTGTATCCTCATTTTGGCTGCCTCCCTGTGTTTGTTTCTGTGTATTACTTAATGAGAGGTATGGGGCTCGCTGAGACCCGATGCTGCTCGTTTGAAAGAATTTAGGAAAAACCTGAAGCAGGATCCAAGACTGGCCAATCCTATGGTTAAGCAAGTGGCAACAGCTTGAAAGTTGTGTGGGGCGGGGCGGGGCCTCAGGGAGTCAGCAGGGCGGGGCTACGAGTGTGAGCCAGGCTGCTGGAGTCCCAGATATGGCTTCTGTCTGCCGCCCCCGGGAAGGGCTCACCAAAGGAACAAAGGCCTCTGACAGCACGTTTGTCCCCGAGGAAGCCCCCTCTCCAGCCCTCGCTCCAGTGCCAAACAGCTCAGTTCTTCCCTGTACGTCTCTGGCGCCCCTCCTGCTGCCTCCCCTCCAAGCTTAGAGGGAGAGAGTCCGATAAGTACATGCACCAGCCCTTTAGGGAGCTGCCTGGGGCTCCAGCCGCTTCATCTTCCCTGAGCCTCAGTTTCTGCTGGTTTTTCCAGCCAGAAGTTAAGAGGACTTCTCTTCCTGGCACTGGAACCCTGAGCGGGGCATCTGGTGTGGGATGGGGACCCCTCAGTCCTCAGGAAGGACCTTCCCAGCTGCGGGAGCCTCCTGATTTTTATCCAGCACGCTTGGGTGTGGGACCAGCCCGTCGCTCCGCCGCCACCCCTCGCGCCGCCACCCCTCCTCCTACCAGTCTGGATGTGGCTGCTTTTTTTTTTTAATTCCGTAGTTGGACGACTTCCATTCAGCTTGATTTCAGGCGGTTTTGAATGATGGTTGTTCTGTAGTTTAGTTGTAACTTTGATGTGGTTGTGGGAGGACGCGATACCGCGTTTACCTACGCCGCCATCTTGACCGGAAGTCCACAGCAATCATTTCTGGGTTTCCTGGGTCTCCCTAAATCCTGCCTACAACTCCCAGGAACCTATAGTCATTCTTTATATTGTAAGCCTATAATAGTCCCTTTTCTGCTACATAATAATTCTAAAAGCTAATATTTATTGAATGCTTAAATTGCCAGAGACTGGACTAAATATGTTAAAATATTATCTCATTCAACTTTTATAAAACTCCATGTTATCACTATATTTTAGAATGACTAAAATAAAAACCACTCACAGTACCAAGTGTTGGTGAAGAAGTAAAACAGCTGGAACTCATCATATATTGCTGGTGGGAATACAAATGGCGCAGCCACTTTGGAAACCAGCGTGATAGTTTCTTACGAAGTTAAACATATGCTTATCATGTGACCCAGCAGTTCCACTCCTCTGTCTTTATCTGTGATAAATAAAAACATATATTTACAAAACATATTTACTTGAATGTTCATAGCAGGGTTTGCAATAACCAAATCGCCCCAAATTGGAAAGAACCCAAAAATGGTTTTGATTGTGATTTTATCAAATTCTCTATTTCAAAGAGTGTTTATCTTGTACAATTCACTGCTATTTTGTTCAGTATGTAAGGGTTTGCGGCAGTTATATTTTCTTTTTATCATTCAAAATGTCCTTTCTGTCTTACTGAATGTTTTGCTCTGAATTCTACTCTATTTCATAATGACTTTGTCGCCTTGTTGTTGCTTGGTTTTCATATGTCCTATGCATTTCTCAGTGTTTTTTGACAGGGCTAACAGGAAGTTGCTTATAATAAAAAAATCTATTCTGATTGTTTAGTTCCCATCCGTATTATCTAAGTGTTATGAAAATCATGTTTTGAGCATTTTTGTTTTCTTTGGTTTCTTATAAACAGCTTAATAGCCAGATTTTTATTTTTCTCTCAATGTATAACCCTATGTTGTTTGATTTATTAAATTTATTGTTTAACTGACATGTTAACTTCCTTCCATCAGATGTTACAGATACCATTTGGTACATTTTGTTGTGGCTTCCTCTTTCTCTGTTTTCTTCTTGCTAGTTTGATCAAGTTTCTAATTCCTTTTTTCTTCTATTATTTAATATGGGAGCTATATATTTTTCTGATAACAGTTGTCTTTCTAGTTTAAGCCATAATAAATGTATATTTCTTTATTGCTATAAAAACATTTATTTAGCACATTGGCTTCCCTACTCTCATTCCCCCTACTCTAACTAAAATGACACTGGAATATGCTTTTTATTTGGCCATTTTATGAGTTGTCCTCCCTACAAAAGTTAAATTTTCTTGAGAGCAATTAAAACTTATTTCAAAGATACAAATAGGTTTTTTTCTTACAGATTCCTCTTCTATAATAAGGATCCTTCTATCAGTTCTCAATCGCATCTTTTTTTTTTAATCCTCACCCGAGGATATTTTTGCATTTATCTTCAGATAGAGCAGGAAGGAGAGAGGGATGAAGAGAAAGAGAGAAACATCGACATGAGAGAGACACATCGACTGGCTGCCGAGGACAAATAGCAACCGAGCTACATGCCCTTAGCGGGAACTGAACCCAGGACTCTCTGGTCCGAGGGTCAACGCTCTAACTGCTGAGCCAAATCGTCCAGGGCCTCAATCACATCTTACCATGACCTGATGAAAACGAATTATAAATCTCTAATAGAAGAATTGTTTATTGTCATTTTTTTTGCCTATTGTTTTATTTTTGGTGTTATTTGATATTCATTTGCCTTGAATATTTCTGCAGTAGTTTACTTAGTACCTGAACGTAAGTTGTACAGTGGACCACTGTGGCTTTTGCTGATTCAGCATCCCTTTTCCCTTCCTCTAGTTATAGATCCCCTCTTTCCTGTGATAAGTCCATTCATTTCTTCGGGTAAGGCTGACATCACCTAATTCTTCTCCCCAGGAAAAGGCATGCGATGCGAATCCTGGGCTGCTTCACCTCGATCCAGGAAGAGTCACTTTCTTTTTTGAGGATTTCTAAACTTTTAGGATGTGCGTCTCAAGCAGCTGGTGGCCTTCCGCTTCTATGTGCAGAGGAAATTTAAACCAAGAGATGGTGAAACAGAGCCTGGATGACATCACTGATTCGTGCTTTAAGTCTATCAATGGATATGGAAGTAGATGAGCTGAGTTTCGGTCCACTCCACCCAAGAGTTGGATTGATATAGGTGGTGTACCTCTGTAATCAATGCATGGCTTTAAAAAAATGTTGTACTCAACATTCATAAGTGCAGGATTCTTAGATTATAATCATCTTGTCTAAATTGTTAGTGAACATTGTTCTAAACTACTAGCTGTTGCAAATGACCAATCCAACACCAATCTAACTTTCTGTTTCAATCTTACTGACTTGTACCCTCAGAAAATATACTAAGATGTTGTTATTGGCATACAGAATTTTATTTAAACATTAATGAATATTTAATAAAAATGTTCATTTCCATGATGACGTCTTAGTGTCAATATTTTAAGTTTAACAACAGATACAAACAACTGGTACAAACCATATGCCACAGCAGGTAATGCATCTCTGGACAGATGAGGAGGGGAATCGAGATGAGATGAACAAGACTTCAAACACAGAGAGAAGTAGGTAGGTTATTCCAATCAGAAAGTTAAGCATGAACAGAGAAACCAAGTCCAAACACTGAAGGCTGTTTAGAACATGCAAAGAAGGCTATTGGAATTGAGCGAGGAATAATGAGAAATAAGATTCGAAAGTGTTCTGGGATCAGATTGTAAAGGGCCAGAATGTCAAACTGAGGAGTTTGAAGTTTATTCTTTCTGCAGACGGCAGCCTGGTCTGAGGCGGTGGAGTGAGAAGAGGTGGGATGAGAACCACCTTCTCTGACCCAGGAGAGGTACAATGAGGCCCTGTACACGGCAGAGGCTGTGGACTGCAGCCTCGGCCATCTCCAGTGTTAGCCAAATAGGGTTCGAAATAGGGTTTGGAGGAGTTTTGCCTCTAACTTGGTTTTGCTGGTATGAAAGGTCATAGTAATAAACATGGCCATAAAGACTGACTCTGGGCAGGAACTTGCTACTAAGGGACAGGCTGGAAGTCTGGGAATGAATTGTTTTTATAAAACCTCAATCTGCTTGGTCTAGTAAATCCCATGAGCCACATGAAATCATGTGAATTAGCAACAACAGTTTCCTATTGTAATAGGCTTATTTGTACTTTCACAAATTCATGTCTAAAACTCAGATGTGAAATTTGGTAAGGCTGCAAATCTATATAGGGTTCAAGATCCCAATATTATAATTATTTATGCATAACAATCTCAGGTTTTTAGGATTGCAGCATGAAAAATGTAGCTGCTTAAAAATTGAAACCTGATAATCTTCATATCAGAACTTCTAGCTATTTATCCAGTTTTATCCCTTGATGTTTGCAGCCTCTGATAAATTAAGTTGTTAGTTTATAGACATCATTCATTTATTATGTATTGAATACCTTCTTTGTTCAAAGTATAAGCTAGACTTTATATACAGTGTCTCATTTAATCCTTAAAATAATTCATTGCTTTAGGTGGCTGTGTCTGCATTTTATAGACGAGGAAGCTGAAGCTCAGAAAGATAAGACGTTTATTAGCAGAGTCTCTCTCTCTCTCTCTCTCTCTCTCTCTCATTTGTTCTCTCTGTCTCCTTCTTCCCACCCATCACCCATCCCCAAGAATCGAGCCTACATCTACAGGAGCTGACTGACCTCTGGAAGCTATTTTTGGACAGACTCTTATTTCCCTTGTCATTATTGATTGGGACCAGCAGTGAATATATAATTCAAGCTGACCCAATCAGATCCTTTTTTGTTTTTTTAATTTTTTTTTTCTTTATTGATTTTAGAGAGAGAAGATGGGAGAAGGAGAAACAGAAACATCGATGAAAGAGAACATTGACTGGCTGCCTCCTGCATGCCCTCCACTGGGGATTTGGCCCACAACCTGGGCATGTGTCCTGACCGGGAATCGAACTGGCAACTTCTTGGTGTATGGGTCGACACTCAACCACTGAGCCACACCAGCCGGACCAATCAGATTCTTTTTCCTAGAAACAGGAAATTGGAATTCAGAAACTGCAAGTCTATGCTTGTGGCTGGAACACGGACTTGACAGCCTGGGGGAGGCAGATTCCGATAATGTGGTTGGAGAAACGGAAGAGGCAGAGGAATGAGGACAACGCTGCTGTGAAGAGAGAAGCAGAGATGAGAAGCAGAGTCATGATAGCATCCAAGCTCCTAATTTCCATCCTTCCTTGAGCTCCAGCTGTATTCCTAATTTCTATCAGATACCCCTATATCCTTATAACATATCCCCCTTTTAGCATAAACTAGCTGAAGTTTGTCTCTGTATTTGCAAATAGTCTTAATTAATATAGCTAGCATATGGTAAGATTTGAACCCAGGTTAATTCCAGGCCATGTTTACAGCCACTATACTACATTGCCTCTCTGGCAAAGGATTGCTTAACGTATGGACAGGGTGTTAATTCTGGGTGAAGATAGGATCATTTTAATGACCAATCATCATTAATTTTTTTCAATGGTAAAAAAGGATTTTGCCAATTTATACATTCACTCATATACAGATTTAAAGAGGCAAGACAACTGAACAAGTTTTGGTGGTGAGCTCCCTGGCTCAACAGGAACTCTGATGCATCAAAATCTCTGCTTTCATTACCATCATCGTCACCATCATCACCATCATCAGCACCATCATCATCATGTTCGGCAAGCAAGGCTGCACAGGACCTGGAAGATCTCCAAATATTTTGCAAATCACCTGGCTTTAGATCGCTGCATGTCCTTCACTTTAGGAACTATGCTAGATATTACAGGGTGTTCGCCAAGCCTGTTTCTTCTTCCTCCTGGGCACAGTTTTATTCCATATCCCAGGTACCTGTGAAGTTAGTGTGACAATAAGACCAGGTTGCAGCACATGGAGTATGAACAGAAATGATCTGAGCTACTTGCAGGCCTGGCTCATGAAAACACCTAATTGCCATCCTCTGTGCCCTTTCTCCCAAGTCACTGATCTTGGAACCCACACATGGAAGGTGGAGAAGCTCTAAGACAGAGGGAGCTTGAGTTCCTCAATTATTACTTGGAAGAGAACCAACCACTAAGTAGAAACACCTATTTGAACTTTAAGCGAGCAAGAAGCACCTTTCTATTTTGTTAAACTATTAATATTTTGGAGTTTATGTGTTACAGCAGCTAGCATTACCTTAACAAGCATGATCTCTTTGGTTTATGACTAATTAACACATATTCCAAGGCATATGAAAACTTGATTAATGAACAGGTCTTATAAAATGGGAAGTTTCTTCAGTACTAACAATTAATGTTCAGAATTTTCCCTTTTAAGTCTTAACTACATGGCGGGTTTGCCATGGAACTAAGATGACTCTGGTTGATTAGCATCCTGGGAATTTGAAGTGATGAAGAGGTGAGTTTTTCTAGCCCTAACTTCATTAATAACATTTACAGTAAGAAAAAAATTATCCCTCAGTTTTTAGCCATAGAAGAAAAGACTCCCCTGTGCCAGTAACCCTACTAGTTCTTTTTGCAAAGATGAGCTTTCTCCAAAGACTTCAATTCAGAGATCAGGCCCATAAATAGTCAGGCAGAGATGCCTAAGTGTGATCAGTATCAAACAAATCTTCTGATGGGGAGAGAGGAGCAACTCTGTGGCTAATCTACTTAACTACATAGACCAACACTCCAGTTAGTTTAGACCACACAATAGATCATTGTTATTATTAGGATTGTTAATTTATATTTTACAAGGTGAGAGTCAATGAGCTTCCTGGAGTAGGCTGTCAGTTTAGCAAAAAGAAAAAGAAGAAGAAAGAAAGAAAAAAGAAAAAACGTTTCTTCTCTCTGTTCCCTGTATCCTTAATCTGGAGTCAGATTATGTCTGGCTGGGCATACTGGCACCGAGTATTACAGGGGGTGTGGATTCAGGAAGTGGACAAGAAGTCAGTCACTGGGGAACAGCCTCCTAGATTTCCCAGCACCTTGTGCAAATCCCTGTTCTAGCTTGTCTTCTACTAGTGAACTCAAGGCCCAGAGCCAGACTGTCTTTATTGCTCACTTTATTGCTTACACGAAGTTTCATGTGTACATTGGTTCCAAATCATGGATTATGAAAGAATTCATATAAGAGAATATTAGCCCCGCAGGTCACCCTCAAAGGCTAAGGTCACACGAGTAATTGATGGCAGAATTAGGAAAAGAGCTACGTATCTCCCAACTCCCAGTCTGGCCGACTCCCAGTCTGGCCATCCTCCGCGACCCCAGGCTCTCTCTGTGGGTGGGGCTACGTATCAGTGCTGGCTGATTGATTGTGGATTTCTTTGCCGTGGGTGACAGTTGTTTCTGGCAAGATAAACTTCCTACCCCAAATGGGAAACTTGTAATGCAGCCACCCCGAGGCCACTTGTTGACTTTTCAAGTTCAAGTTGTTTTTACTACTGATGGAATTTTCAGAGGGATATTTGCAGATTTGATAGACCTGTGCTGTTCTCCTTGCTTTTGAAATCCAGGCAGAGTTCAGCAATTATTATTCCTGGGATTACTAGCTTCCGGGACTCTGGCCTGGAGTGTTGTAAAATCTGTGTGTGTGCTTGTCTGGGCCTCGTGTCAGGTGGCCCTTACCATGGAAAAAAGATAAAAGACTTTAACAGATAGTTAACAGTGTGCCTTATTCCACAAGTCACATCATGACCTTTCCCCTGGAGGTTTGTTTACCAGGTTTTAATGATAAAAGAAAAGAGAGGCTAACTACTTAAAGGATTGACAACATGCCAAACTTTCACTGGTGCAGAGATACTTTTATGCAAATTAGCTTTCCATTTGTCTGGGGCCGAAAGCTCTTCCTGCATCCAGCTCCCAGCCTGGATGAACGTTTGGTTCAATTAAAAAGAAAAGCTAAATATTAAAAGACTGGTGGGTTATATAGTGAATGAACTTGATGAGGATAAAAAGCAACTATATATTGACTAATGTGTATAAACAGTTCCTTTTATCAAATTAGTCAGGTGCAAACAGTTTAATTAGACAAGTTAATTAAGAAAGATACAATCCCAAACTGAAGTTACATTTAGATCTCAAGTGACTGTGGTGTTTTTCTTTATACTGGTGTCAGAGACAAAAGAAATGATTCTATTTGGAAATTTAAATCTTCTTCCCTCCTTCACATACCCCACTCCCCACCCCCAGGACCCTTGCTTGTTGAATCGGCTTTTTGGAGGAGGGGGGAAGGAGTTATGGGGTTATGACAAAACAGGCAAAAGAAAGAAACCAGGGAGATTAAATTGATCTACATAAAGAGAATTAAAATAAAGAAAAGAAGTGAGATATTTAGAGCTTAAATGGACTGAATTGGGTGAATTTCAGAGAGCTTGGAGTGGGCAAGGAGAAATACTTTGGGACAGGTACTGTGTAGGAGATGATAAAAGGATATGAAATGGGGAAAACCATATAAAATAATGTTTGTTTTTTATTATTTTATATTTAGTGTTGTTTCAATAAAAATTTCATTTTTTCTTCAATTATTTTGGATGCAAGGCTAAATTTCTTCCAATGTGGAAATAAGCAAAGATGGCATCACTTTGCATATAGGCAGTTGAAACTTACATGAATTATGTGGGAAGGGGAAAAATTCCCTCTTCCCTTCTCTGGTTCTTTTGGCCTGCCGATTAATCAAATCAACAAGAGAAAATCCAAATTTCATCTTGTGTATATGGGAACCTCCCATACATGAGCCAGTCAGAGACGCCATGTGAGTGGTTCAGATAGAGAAAGGGGAATTGAGGTATATCCAACATCCTGCGCTAGGAATGAAGCAATGTATCTTGGGGGTCATTGCAGGATGATAAGAACAGATATGTAGTCAATAGAAGTTTACCCTGCCCTATAGATAAGTCAAAATAAGTTAACTCTAGTAATGTTTTATTATGTATAGGCAAGGCCCCTAACTCCAGTTCTTCTAGGTAGTTAAGGAATTTCTCCTGAGACTGAAGCTAAAATTACCTTTAGCTCAAAGTGATCCATATACCACTTAGGCACATCTTGGGGTGGCTCATTCTGGATCCCCACAGTTATATACTGAATGGTGAGTAGCAGGCATTTATGTTGACATTAGCTATCATGGATACTTTCTGTATCCTGTATGCTTTCATGTATACACACATTGTTTAGTCTAGTCAACTCTCCAGTAAAGTTTCCTAATATTCAAAGGGAACTGATAATTCAGAATGATTGTGCTGGAGTAACACCATCCTTTCTACTGAAAGAATAAAATCAAAACACCACCTCTACAGTATATCTCTGGAACAAAAGATAGTACTATACAGTGCCCTGCCCCCTTATCTGAGGTTTCCTTTTTTGTGGTTTCAGTGATCTGTGGTCAACCACAGTCCAAAAATATTAAATGGAAAATTGCAGAAAGAAACAGCATACGTTTTACATTGTGTATCATTCTGAGTAGCGAGATGAAATCTCATGACACCTGCTCCATCCTGCCTGGGATGTGAATCATCCTTTGTGCACTGCATTCAGCTGAATATGTTAACTGCCCCAATCCCTCAAGCCCCCACCTGTTCATCACTTAGCTGTCTCAGTTATCAGATAGACTGTTGCATATGGTCTGTGGAGGTATCATAGTGCTTGTGTTCAAGTAAATCTTATTTTACTTAATAATGGCCCCAAGCCTCAAGGGTAGTGATGCTGGCAATTCAAATATGCCCAAGAGAAGCTATAATGTGCTTTTTTTAAGTGAAATGGTTTGTATGTATAGAATAAAGAACATTATACATGGTTCAGTACCATCCTTGGTTTCAGGCATCCACTGGGGGTCTTGGAACATATCACCCACATAAGGGGTGAAATCAAGGGTGTAGATAGGGTGCAGATAAAGACTAGCTGGAACTTAAGTAAACATAATCTGTCAGGAGGGTCTATGGCAGAAGCTAGGGCTTATGGAAGTTCTCATACTCTACAGTCACGAGAACCATACACACCAGAACCTATAGGAAGACCTCTATGTTTATAATAAACTTCTGTGGTCCTAACTTCCCCTTCCCTTTTCTTCCTTTTCCTTCCTAAGAACACCCTCTCTCTTGGCATGCAGGCCTGAGTGTTCATGTGGCTTGGCATGTCTGCACACACTGGGTTGCAGTCCTTTCTTTTTCCTGTGTAAATCCTTTTTTCATGACTGAACACCTAGTCAATATTGTTTTTAGTTGACAACACTGATGACAAAGGACTAGACTTAGAGAACCTCAGAGAGAGAAGAACATGTGAATCACAAACATGGACCATGGAACTTACGTCATACTCTTTTGTAACGCTACATTTACATAGAATTACTACCATACATCCAGCTACAGAGTCTCTCTATTCCATGTAGTGGGTCAGTTTTGCCTCTAGAAAGTTCTACAGCAGTGATCTTAACCTTTGGTGAGATTAGGAACATCTTTGAGACTCAGATGAAAGCTAGGGACCCGCCCTAGGAAAATGCATAGACATAAGAAATGCATATCACTTCAACTTTATGGGTTCACGGATCTTCCTGGAGACTGGCTTGGACACTCCTACATCTTCCTCGACTTTCAAAAGCCTGCGACAGATGCCCTTGCCCTGCCATGAGACTTAGGTAGGCAAAGCAGTGGGATTCTTCTTTCTTTAAAAAAATTGTTTTTTCTTTATTGATTTGAGAGAGAGGGGAAGGGAGACAGAGAGAGGGATAGAAACATTGATGAGAGAGAACATCGATTGGCCGCCTCCTGCTTGTCCCCCACTGGGGGTTTGGCCCACAACCTGGGCATGTGCCCTGACCAGGAATCGAACCAGCGACCTCTTAGTAAATGGGTCGATGCTCAACCACTGAGCCACACTGGCCGGGCTGATAGTATTTTTATAAAGAATGAAGAATCTGCCTGGCCGGTGTGGCTCAGTGGTTGAGCATTGACCCATACACCAAGAGGTCACTGGTTCGATTCCTGGTCAGGGCACATGCCTAGGTTGTGGGCCCAATCCCCAGAGTGAGGCATGCAGGAGGTGGCCAATCGATGTTCTCTATCATCAATGTTTCTATCTCTCTCTCTCTCCCTCTCCCTTCCTCACTCTCTAAAATCAATAAAGAGAAAATAAATAGATAAAATAAAAATACAGAAAAAAAAAATACTATCATACACAAGAAAGAGAGGAGAAGGTTCTTGGGCAGAATTACTGCTCACCCCGTTCTCACAAATGTTACTAAAATCAGGACCAGTTTTTCAACGGCATAGCATATTGAGTCAAAGGAGGACTCATTAGCACTCCTCAGTAATTGAAGGAGAAACACATGCCTTACTTCCCTACCCGACATGGGAAGCGGAAGCAGGCCAAAAATTATGCAATAACATTTGTGCATCTTTAGGGCTGTCATTAATTATTTCACTGAAGCCTTCAAATGCTTACTTCCTATTGCAGTAGACTTCAGGCAGTACTTAAGCACATTCTAAGGTGATGGATCAAACTACAAATCAGCAGCAGGATTAGGTATTGCCAGCTGAATTTAAACAGGGATTTTTTTTTTTTTTAATGGAAAAGTTTTATCTTCATAAAATTGAAATTTATAGTTCTCCACTTAGAATGTGCTCCCTGGGTTCAATCATGAAGTCATAACTATACTTTGATGTGCATCTACTGGCTCTGCTACCAGAGAATGTTTGTTACAGGATTTAATTGGGACACTGTATAGAAAGCCGTTGGCAAGGATTCAGCATGCCGAAAGGGCTTAATAAAGAGTCATGTTAGTAGGCTCTCCCTTTATTCTGCTCTGAGGACACGGCTACCACTGCAGAGGCCTTTGGGTGAGTTGGCTACCTAAGACAGCCTGTGACCCACGCTGAAGCAAAGACATCCTTAAACTCCAGTGTTCCATTCATTCATACTCTTGGTGTCTGCTCATAGCAGGAAGCATGTAAAATGGTCGCAGGGCCCTACAGCTCCTCACTCCTTGTTGAGAGAACAGGTTTATACACCTAAAGAAAAAACGATTTCTCTACTCACAACACTTCTGTACCAGCTGTGCGGGATTTTTTTTCTACACCAACGACCAATTCTTCATTCTCCAGACACCAACTGCGTGTCTAATGATTCAGTTTAATGCTGACACTATGAGGAGTTAGTGAAGACTCCGTAGGTTAAGGGCTCAGTCTCACAGGGCTGCCCACACTTCAGATGTTAGTCCCAAGCTTGGGCCTCCTTACCACTTGTACAACTGGCTATAAACTGGGAGTTCTGAGAAACCCCTCCTCAGTTCAGTGATTTGCTAGAAGGGCCTCACAGAACTCAGGGAAATAGTGTACTCACTACTACCAGTTGATGATAAAGACTACAACTTAGAAGCAGCCAGATGGAGGAGATGCACAGGGCGAAGTATGTGGCAAGGGGTGCAGAGCTTCCATGCCTTCTCTGAGCTCACAAACCTGGAAACCATCCAAATCTCTTCATTCAGGGTTTTTATGGAGGTTCCATTACCTAAGTATGATTGATTAAATCACTGGTCATGGGTAATTAAACCAATCCCCAGCCCCTCTCCCATCCCCAGGGGGGAAGAGAGGGGGTTAGGACTGAAAGTTGTAACCCTCTAGTTACATGGTTGGTTCCTCTGGCAACCAGCTCCCATCCTGCTGGGTCATCTTATTAGCATAAAGGCAGGTATGGTTGAAATGGACTTATTATGAATAACAAAGAACTATTTTCTCACCCCTGTCACTCAGGAACTCTATGCCAGGAACCAGGGAGGAAGACCAAATATATATTTCTTCTTATGTCAAAATATCACAATACTCCCGTTAAGATCACCTGCTGTGTGTTTTTACATGACCAACTTCGCATTAAGTTTTTTCCAAGCAGGAGACAGACCATTTGGGGAGTCTGTCTGGTCCCTGTGTCACCATCGCCACCTGTTGTTGCCACCTTTTCCTTCCATGAGGAGCTCCGTGAGAGGGGGCTGGGAAGTATGTAGGCATCTGGGAGGCTTTGTGCTTGAGCATGCTGTCTCTGTAGGTCCCTTGGGCTTAGGGATTTATCTCCAACCCCAAGTACTGACCGGCATACCTCCCCTGGTCCAGCAGGTAAGTTAGTTAGTTGTCATCATCAACAAGGCTTAGAATGTACCTTTCTTTTCAAAATCCTTTAACATGTTGTCCCCAACCTATCTTCCCAGCCTTAGCTTTTACTGCTACCTTCCTACCACTTTATAGTTCAGCTTAAGAAAGTATCTATCTTCTCAAATTTTAACTCCAGCCTCAACTTCTCCCCTGAACTCCAGATGTGTACATTCAACTGCCTACATTAATAATGCCACCTGGAAGGAGGAGAGTAGGCGACCTCACACTGATCATGTCCCAACTTAAACTCCGGACGTTTCTTTAGTTTTCTGTGCGGTTCAGCCTGTATGCCAGAAGAGTGAAGCACCTGTCCTGTTTTATCCATCTCCTGTTCAGCCTTAGAATCGCAGTGTGGGTCTTACTCAGTATGAGAGGTCTCTTCGTTTGCAGCCAGGTGCACTGGTGTCTACTCTATCACTTACCTGGAATGTGCTTCCTTCATTGCCTGGCCAAATCTGGCTTGTTCATTATGTCTCAGTCTTGATGCGATATCATCCACACCTTAAATACTTCTTTCAGTGCCTCCTCTGCTCCAAGGACTATACGAAGCCGGACTGTATCTGTGAACTAGACAAGCAAGGTCCTGGCCCTCAGGAACTGTATACACTAAAATAGGGAGACTTACAATAAAAAGTAAGCTAACAAAATTGTTCCAGACCATGAGAAGCACTAAGAAGTAAGTGTCAGTACAATGGATCCAGGTATTTCTGGAGATGCAACCATGCAGAAACTTCGTTTTTTTAATATGATCTTTTCTCCTTTTTTTCTTTTTGATTCAAACTGGCCTCATCTAGCCCCCTGACTCACTCATCTCCCTCTCCTTGATCATTAAGGGGGTGGGTGTGCTTTAATCATTAGACCCTCAGGACAATGAGGTTCTGGTCAGCATCAAATAATCTTAGGAACAAAGCGTGGGGGTCTATTGACTAGAGATAGAATTTCAGTGAAACTAGAGATAATTTCTAGGTCTCAATTGTGTTTAAGTTTCAGATCCAAAAAAGCAGAATGACCCCACCAACCACAACTTTGTGAAACCAGACAGAGAGACACCATGGCTGACATTAGGACCAGATGCAGTGATCAATTACCACTTACCCTTAAGCCAACCAATCAGTAGAGACCACGACCCTAACTCCCCCAGTCCCTTATATAACCTATACCCTAGAAGCCAGTGGGGAGCCAGGTTTTAGAATACTAGTTTACCTGTGCCTCCATTTGGTGCCATTTCCTTAAAGAAACCCTTATTTTCTTTGCTGCAAACTCTTTTTATTTCAAGCAAGTGAACCCTTTTAGTTTGGAAACAGAGATAGAACTACTATTCTCTTCTTTGATTAAGGTTCATCTTCCATCTAGGGGCAACACTAAGCCAAATGTAATAAATGTCCTGTACCCTCCACCAACTGCACAATTGAATCTCTCTCTCTCTCTCTCTTTTTTAGATAAGGAATCTTGGCAGTAAGAGAGCACTTGTATAAAGTACATTTACCATTTGTGATTTGCCACAAACTAAGGAAATCAGAGTTTCCACATAGATTTATTTTTTGTGTTTCAGCTGCCAAAATCCTGGCCAACTGTATTTAGCTCCCGCTGCTTGCATTTGAATGAGCCTACTTAATAGTACTTCTTGAGTTCAGGTGCAAACTCTTACCTCTCTCTGTCCTCTAGTACATTGTCTAATCACTTGTTGAGTTTATTGTATCCATTTTCTGCATGTTGAATTGTTGAGCCTGCATCCTTTCCCTTCCTCCTGGAAAAACATCCCTTTTATAACTTTTTTCTTTCATTGTGTCTCTCTTCCCTATACAGATGATCCTCCAGTTTACTCTACAGATGTTCCTATATGCTGGTAAACCCATTATAAGGTAAAAATACCCTAAGTTGAAAATGCACTTAATATACCTAGCCTACCAAGCATCATAGGTTAGCCTCACCTACCTTAAAGGTGCCCAGACACATTAGCCTACAGTTGGGCAATTATCTTGAGTTTTATCTCAAGAGTAATTGCCTTCCTCTTCTCACCAGAAGTAAGGAGACACAAGTGGGCATTTTATAGACATGATGGGATACAAAATATCCAACAATATCCGAAATATACTGGCAACACAGCACACTGTAGAGTATCGGTTGTTTACCCTCCTGGCCCTGTGGCTGACTAGGAGCTGCAGCTTGCTGCCACTGCCCAACGATGCAAGAGAGTATCATGCTGCCCATCACTAGCTGAAGAAAAGATCAAAATCTGAAATTAAAAATATGGTTTCTACTGAATGCGTATGGCTTTTGCACCCTTGTAAAGTAAGAAAATGATAAGGGAAACCATCATAAGTTGGGGACCGTCTGTAAGTATATTTGGCTTGTCACAGGGCCCTGCAGCTAGTCCCAGTTTTATCTAGTCCTCACTGAAAGTCTTGTGGCCAGTATTGGCCCTTCCACCATACATGTTGCTGTCCCTGTGTATTAATCGCCTGTGTGCCATTTAGAAATGTATTTTCTTCTAAATATGATAGATTTCCCCAAGATAACGTTATTATCTTAGTCTGAGTGTGCCAAAGAGCTTCCCATAGCCACCCTTGGCGGAGGGCAGGGATTTCATTTGTGAGTGTATGATCCCAGCACGTCAGCCCTAGCCTGATGTTCCTCACCATTTCCCACTAAGGTCTGCCTTGGTTGAATTTTGCCAACCCATTACATTTTGTATCCTATCTAATTACGAGGTGGTTAGATAAGTCTCTCTGACCTTCACCCCCTCATATACTCCCATTGGCACCCTGGACTCCCCACAGCACTTTGCCCACTTGAAATCATTTAAGTTATTGTTGTACATATAATAATTTGTTTAAGACCTATCACTACTGCTAGACTCTAATCCCAGGGAGGATGAGGACTGTGTTTTTCACTTTCAAAATTGCATCTCTGGGTCAAGGGAATGCCCAAGGCAAAGTCAATGCCCAACAAATGTAGGATGAATAATTGACTTAATTGTCATGTCACTAGTGAAAAGGTCTGGTGGCACTGGCCATCTCAAGAGTACCCTGTTGTTCTTCTGATCACAGCTGTAAACTCTATAGTGATTCTTTATTAATGAAACTCTTTCTAAAATCCTGTTATTGGGAAAAGCAGGCACACACACAGGCTTCCAAAAAGGAGGGTTTATAACATCTCCCTGCCTAGATACCACAATCTTGTCAAGTAGGTTTTTGCCTACTTGATTCAAATTCTCTTTTCAAAAGAATGCTGTCTCTGGCTTCTCACGTGTGTACAGGAGTGCCCATCATCTGCTGTAATTAGTTCCAAGGCTTGGGGTTCTTTCTGGAATTCCTGCAAGCCAGCAAAAGACGAAGAGCAAATTTGTATTCCTCTGCCTTGGCGGGAGGGGAGTTCTCTCTGTGGGTCATCTCCGCTGTCACTGTCAGTGGTCAGCTTCCTCATTCTAAGCCCTGCCTCTCACCTCTGTCCACATCCTCTATTTAATGTCTGATCTAAAGCTCTCTACTCCAGAGGACACCGACCCCCCCAAGCCTTCATGGCCACTAAGCACTAAGGTAGTGCTCATTACAGGTGAGGGGTTTGCATTTCAACAAGGCCTCAGATGGACACAATTTAACAGAGTAACTGACCCTGCTGATAGGAGTGTCTGGGTTCGAGGATGAAGACGGAGAGACATTGGGACAGCTGGATCCCTGCAGAGTCGGGAGGGAATAGGGCGTCAGAGCCTGACAGGCCTGCAAAGAGACCTGGAGCAGATAACTTTGCAACCGTGTCCTCTGTATTAAAAAAAGTGATTTGCACCAAATAGCTTTAAATTAGCCCATGGTTGTTCTTGGTTCTTTAATGAACATTTGTCTACATGGAAGTTAATTCAGAGAACACCTTCCTTTCCTAACAGTTCACAATCGTTTGAGCACACACTTCGGTGCGGCTCCTGCCCCCAGTCCCTCTGGGAGTGGACATTCCCTCCTTGAAACAACAGATTCTGAGCAAACAGTGAAAGCACAGCCCTTGAAAGACAAAGAAACAGAACTCGAGTCACTTCAAGTCTGTCATCCTGTGTGATCATTTAGAATGTTTCTCCTTCTAAACGTTAAAAGAGAAACAACGGGGCTGGAGTGATCATTTGAAAACTGCCCTGAAAAAGAGTATTAGCCCTGGCTGGTTTGGCTCGGCGGTTCAAGTGTCAGCCTGTGGTCCAGAGAGACCAGGGTTCGGTTCCCACTGAGGGCATGTACCTCGGTGGCAGTTTGTCCCCAGCCCTGGTTGGGTTGTGTGGGTGGCAGCCACTCGATGTGTCCCTTTCACGTTGATGTTCCTCTCTCTCTTCCTCTCTCTCCCTCCTACTCTATCTGAACAAAAAAATGGGAAAATGTCCTCGGGTGAGGATAAAAAAAAAAAAAGAAAGAAAAGAAAACTGCCCTGACTGTGATCCAGAGCAAGCTCCCTGGTGTGCAGTGTGTGTCAGAGGCCACCGCTGTCAGGTACAGTATTAAAACTCAACGTAAAGCCCTGACCAGTTTGGCTCAGGTGGTTGGAGCATCAGCCTGCGGACCAGAGAGTCCTGGGTTCGGTTCCCACTAGGGGCACATACCAAAAACAAACAAACAAACAAACAAAAACTCAACAGTAAAAACAAAACAATTGTTTAGAAATTCTTAACCCAACAAAATATATTAGCGAGAGGGATATTTTATCACTGACAATGTTTGAAATTTTCTGTGCCTGAAAAAAATTAAAAGCAGACCAACATTTATTCAGTTTTACTATCATTTCTAAATTTTCTGTGAAGCTTACAACCCCTCCTTTCTGGCACCCGGGGCAGTGACTCCCACTGTCGCTCTGGGTGTTCCCTGCAGATAGATCAGATGCAAACTGTCATTCACTGTGAGATCGCAGGCAAATAGATATATAGATTTAAAAGCTCATTTCTATCATTATCAAGTGCTACAATGTGCTGAAACCCAGTTAAGGGCTTTACATACACTGCCTCATTTAACCCCCACAACACCCCTAGTAAGTAGGTACTGTCATTATTTGGGACTGTCTGACTTCAAATCATAGGCATTTGATCTAATATCTTCAAGCATCACTTTTGTCATCTGTAAATGGGGATAACAATGTCTCTTTAACACATACTTCTCTATTATGTGACCCCTGTCTGTCTCTCTCTGGCTTCATTTCCAAAATCTCTGCAGCTCCCACTTCAGGACCTGGCAAGACCACACTACCTTGCCCCCAACTCCCTATATCCACTTGGTCTTTCCTACTCACTCCTCAAGACTCAGCTCAGACATCCTTCCCAGGAAGCACTTCTTGACCCCTTCCCTTGCCTGCACCCAAGCCTGGACTAAGCAGCCCCCTGCACTCTGCTCCCAAGGTGCCCTGCACGTGACTCTGGTCCCACACCTACATGCCCAACAGAAATGGTCTGTCTGTGTGTCTGTCTCCCCAGCCAACCTACATGCTTCCACATAGACTGTGTCTTTGTCTTCATGCCCCACCAGCACCCAGCGCTGCGTCTGGAATATAGAGGAAGCTCAAGAGATGTTCAGAATGATTTAGAAACACTAGATCTCAATTTTCCTGACCTGCTAGACCTGAAACCCCATCATATTCTTATCTGTCTTTACAATGTGTTGCTCCCCTTTTCCTGGAGAATCGTTGCTTCTCAAAACAGAAAAAGGAACCAGTAGAACATTGAGACAGTGCTTTGTATATTGATCTTCACCTTGCCTCTTTGTAACCTACAGTATTAGACTTTTTATAATATTGGCCATTCATTGGAAGGGCATTTTCCAGATTTGCCAACAAATGTATTTGACCAATCCATGGGAGATGTCATTTTCTATTTTAGTAAATAGAAAACCATGAGGATTGAGGGTTGTATCTCTCAGTAATCAACTGACTACACTCAAGACTTTAGTACCAATAAATCCATAATCACTGAAGAAGTCACCTGTGTATTAATGGATTCATTAGCTTGGGTGGATATGAGGATCATGGGTGTAGTGTGTGTTGGTGGATGGTGGAAATGGATTTCCTCCAAATTCATAGAACCCGTACTGGAGAGAGCCTTTACCTAAGGAAGCACCATAGAGTCCCCAGAGGGCAAAGAGTCCCTGAGTTTTAATTTGTCTAAATTTCATTAGTCTGAGTTTTTATTAGTCTGAGAGTTGCCTGTGGACATCAGTGGTTAGAAGCAACTTGATTTAATATTTGTTTTTTTCTTTTAACCTAGCTGAGATCAATGTCATCTTGTTTGACCAATTGTGATATGGCCAAACAATGGCCTCCCAAGTGGCTTTCACTGCTCAAATTGTAGGCTAGGCCACAGTCAGTGCAGCAAGGGTCTGAAGGAGGCAGACCTGGCCTCCTGAGTTCCTCCCCGCACCTCTCCAGGGAGCTAGATCATCAGATGGATAAATGTCTGGATGTGCTCAGCAGACTCTCCCCAGCCCATTCCCCTCTGTGTATCTCAGTGCCATGTGTGTGTTGCTGTGTTTGCTATGAGAGCTCTGTGTATTGAGCAAACTTTCTGGCCTGTGTATGCCTGGGGATGTATTTGCCCTGCTCTATTTCACACTGAAGGACTATTTACATTCTAGTCTTCAACATTTCTGGGGAACTGGAAATGGCTATGAGCCCTGGGCCTCTGGGCTGCAAAAGCCAGTGATTCCTGTGGTCAGGAAACGCAGCAATTGCTGTGGTTGAGAGCTAGAATGAGAGCATCTTAGAGCGCCTGGATTCATGACATTGTCTTAATTTTGGAGGCCAGCAAGGAATGCTGGGTAATTGCCATAAAGCACTTAAAAAAACAATAGCCATAATGAATAAGCCACATTAGTCCCAAAGCAAAGAGCTCCTCAGTGTTCATATGAGTTCACACAAGCTAGAATCCTGGCTATGCCACTTACTTGCTGTGAATCGTGGGAAAGTTCCTAAATCGCTCAGTGCTTCAGTTTTTCCACCTCAAATGGGACCAATAATATTCACTTTTTGGGGGACTGTGACTAGCAAATAAACCAAAGGTAAAGAATCTACCAGAGCAGCTAACGTTTAGCAAATACTTAATAAAATAGTGATCATTGTTATATTGTTATTGGCTGTTTTTTTCTAACTTAAAATTCATCCTTAGCACCAAAGTTATTTTCCTCTTTCTGATAGTCTTCTGCTATAGCAGAATACAAAAACTTCTTTACTGTAATAATTTAAAAAATTAATCTTATAATTTTGACTATGCAACAACACTACCGGACAAAAAACTTCCTATAGCATATTGCTGGCAATCATTTTCATATTGCCATATACAGTAAACATAAACTCATACCCTATGCAGGCTAACAGTTTTAACATTTTGCTTTCTTCTTTTTTATTTCAAAGGATTTCTGTTTTACCCAGAGGCCTCAGTTGCATTTAGATGCAGCAATATTGACTCTAAAGTTTATCATTTAGAGAGGAGTAGGTAGAGTTATTTTATTTCTCTAAGCTTCAGCTTCTTCACTTGTGAAATGGAGACAATATGAGTTTCTATCCAGACGGGTGTGGTGAAGGTCTTATAAGATAAAGCAAGCAAAGTGCTTACCAAGGGTCTAGCATGAAGTATGTACTTGGTGAATATTAGTTATTATCATTACTAATGAAGCTTCTGCTTTGATCAATTGATCCCTTTCCTTAGACTGAGACTTGTCCAACCTTGTACTTGCATGTACATTTGACTCATGTTGTGTGAGAAAAATTCCTGAACTGTTCTAAGCCTTATTTATGTATTTACTTGCTTGTTTATTAGTATTAAGTTTAGTAACTGTCATATGACTCAGGGAAGCAGAGAGAAAGTCTGCAAAGTGGGGAAAATGCAGCGGAGCGATAGGAAGAAACAGAGGGCTCGGTGGTTGGCAGTCCCAGTTCCTCCCAGAGGCTGGAGGCAGAGCTCACACCTGACCTCCGGACCAGGCAGCTGCCTAAGCTAGCTCGAGGTACTATTACCTATGACCCAATATAATCAACACCATAAAATGCTTAGTAACTAATGTAAAATTTAAGTTTACATTACTTTCCTCTAATATTTTATGATAGTCTTGATATCAAAAAGGCATTATGTAAAACAGACCTAAAAATCAATCTCTTTCATGAACATAGATGAAAACATGTCTAACAAAATGTTTCCAAATAAAACACAGCCATACATAAAAAGGATACTACTTTATGACCAAATGGGGGCTCATCTCAGAAAAGTAAGGGTAGTTCAACATTTAAAAATCAAATTAACCATATGAAGAAAGTAAAGGAGAAAAACCATGTGGTCGATGAAATAATGCAAAAACAAAACAAAACAAAACAGCTGACAAAATTCAGCACTTATTTATTTTTTTAAAATCCTTACCGAAATAGGAAGGAAAAGGGAGTAGCTCAATCTGATAAAGAGTACCTATGACAAAGGAAAAACCCTGCACTTAACACCATTCTCAATGTGAAATGCTGAATGCTTTCTCCCCAAATGAAAGACAAAGTCAGGCCCTGGCCGGTTTGGCTCAGCGGTTAGAGCGTCGGCCTGCGGTCCTGAGAGACCCGGGTTCGGTTTCCGCTAGGGGCATGTACCTCGGTTACAGTTTGTCCCCGGCCCTGGTCGGTTGTGCAGGTGGCAGCCACTCGATGTGTCCCTTTCACGTTGATGTTTCTCTCTCTCTCTCTGTTCCTCTCTCTCCCCCCCCACTCTACCTGAACAAAGAATGGAAAAATGTCCTCGGGTGAGGATAAAAAAAAAAAAAAAAGAAAAAAAAAAAGAAAAACAAAGTCAGGATGTCTACTCTTTTATAATTTCTATTCAACACTGTTCAGAAGATATTAGCCAGCACCATAAGGCAAAAAAGAAATAAAAGCCATAAAAATTGGAAAGAACAAAGTAAAACTGTCTTTACTCACCAACAACATGACTGTTTACATTAAAAAATCTTAAGGAATCATTCCCTCCAATTGTGTCCGTCAATTAAGGTGTCTCTCTCACATCAATGTTTCTCTCTTTTTCTCTCTACCCTTCCCTCACTCCTTCTACCCTCTCTTTAAAACAAAACAAAACAAAACAAAACAAAACAAAAACTCGATGGAAAAAAATAATCCTTGGGTGAGAAGGATTAGCAACAACAACAAAACTGGATATATGCATTAAATCTAAGTCTGTCCTATTCTGGGCAGTAATACATGCCAAACTGGATTTTCTAACCTAACTGACTTTGTTTCAGGACCTTTTCTCAGAGAGAATTCATCAATCAAGGTAGCCTTGTGCCGTTTACCGTGGGAGTCCATCCCTGGCTCTGAAATGTGAACATGGTATCTGTTGACAAAGGACTCCTGACAGTCTACTGCCTGTGGGTGTGTTTTCCAAACAATACCTGGGTGTTCGGTCAGTATCACGGGGTGGGTAACTTAGCTGGTCTTCAGTGTTTTACTACCCACCTCGGAAAATGGCATGGGTCAGGGCAGCATTCCCCACTGAGGTATCATGACAAAGAGGTGGATTGTGGTCTGTGGAAGTAATCACAAGTAATGAATTAGAAATAATAGGTAAATGTTTGCAAGTTATTTTCTTTAAATATACATTACAGTAGATTTAAGATTCTGCTTATAATAACATCACTGTCCCACAATAGTTTACTGATATGCTTTCTTGAATCAAAAGAAAGGAATCAACTGACAAACCTTAGAGGGAAGGCAGGTGGAGGGCTTGGGCAGAGATAAACCAAAGAACTTATATGTGTATATGCTTAACCAATGGACACAGACAGTAGTTTGGGGAAAGCAGGAGGAGGGTGGGAGCAAGGAGAAAGGGGTCAATGGGGGAAATAAAGGGGGACATCTAAAATACATTCAACAATAAAGAAAAAAAAAAGAAAGCGGTCGTGTCATAGTTTGTATGCAAGGAACTGTGTGTAACCCTGGATGTACTGTGGGAGAGTGTCACACATTGAATAGCATTCATCATTGTTTGAATACACAGTTGCATGACCTGAGGTAAGTGATTTGACCTATGTGCTCTCCCAGTATTTTAGTTTGCTTATTAAAAAAAAAAAAAAGACACATTTCCTTGCCTGATTTTGTTCCTTCTCTGCATGGCTCTCCCATCCCAAACCCTGGTGTATTGGTACCTCACTCTGCTGGAATTATGCATTGTAGGTTATGCAGAAATGGAAAGAAAGAAAGCCCCTCATACCAGTGTTTTCTCACACCCTGCCCATCCTGTGGATGACATGAAGGACAACAGGACATGAAAACAGTTTCTGCTGAGGACAGATAGAACAACAGATCATGGGCCAACCTCTCTCTTGCCCTGTCATTCCTCTGCCATTGATCCATCCATCCTCCCATCCAGGCATTTATCCGTCCATCCTCATGTCCACCCTAAATCACATCCTAGTCCCCAACCATCCAAACACGAAACTTCCTGTCTTCTATTTCTCTGTACTCTCTGAGCCCTTGTAAATCCTTTGTGACTCAAAATATTTTTAATGTTAAACATTCTATCAGGCATCTTGCCATGTGCTTTACATATATTATCTCTTGTAATTTTACAACTCTTTGAAGAAAGTACTAGCCTTAATCTGAGTGAACAGATGAGGAAAAAGGCACATAGATTTTGTGCAGGTCTCTGCTGAACACTCCTTAGAAGGCAGAGCCGTTTCTTAGGCTCCCGAGTAGCTCCCGCTCCCATCAGTGCCTGGAATGTGCAGTGTCCTTGACTGATGCATGACAAAATGACTGAGCACGTACAACGCCAAACAAAATTTCTAGGCAAGAGAGGAAATCAAGTTGAATTGAGATACTAGGTGAATTAGCTAATTGCCATTTTTCTCAGACACTCCATCCTTGCCAGTCAATGTAGGGCTCCTCCTTTTTAACAAGGATTAATCCTGGATTTTTTGGTGGGGGAGAGAAACATTTTATATGTCATTGTTTTCCCCTTTACACTCAACAGAGTATTGGATCCCAAGTTGGCCATTTAAACTCTAGTGCTAAGTACCAACAGCAAAGTCTATCTTTGAAGTGATTCTGCCTTTAATCCAGAACTCAAGTTGATTAACACAGGAATATATGTGGGAACATGCTGGGCACTCCAGAGCAAAGTAGTTTACTGCACCCAGAAAAAGGACCCTGAGTGTCCTGGTGGCTCTAAGGCTTGCACAGGTCCACAGCCTCACAGACCTAAAAGGAATGATGATGCTTGTTCTTCGGAGGAATAACAACCATCCCAGAGAAGAGACTAGCATCCTGGGGTCTTTGCGATACTCAACACATTCTTTCTTCTTGATCAATTGCAATTCAGAGTTCTAAAAACTTTAGTGAATAAAATTGATACCAAAAGATATGTCATGAAGATACTCCTGTGAAACATGCTGAAAAACAAATTCCAGTGACTTCATGGCCCAGACATCTATGAAGAACCCAAATGTTCCCCTCCTTCCTATGACTTAGCTCTGGTCAAAGGCAGATTTGCCAAGCCAGTGGGCCCCTTCCAAGGCCCTGCCTCTACTTTCCGACTGATCGTTTTGTATACATTTTCTTAAAGGGCCTCTCTTCCTCCTCCAATTTTATAATAATAATCCAAGCTCAAAGAACTTGGGTCTGCACAGCCCTAGGCAGGGTTTTTCTGTGTAGAAAAGCAAAGTCAGGCTTAGAGGATTGTGGTTTCATCTAAATCAATAATTAGGAGTTAATAATTCAATTTGAAGATGATCTCCATCCCTTGTTTCCTTTGTTTTCACCTTCTTTGCCATTTCTGACACTCATTTCAGGAAGCACCTGACCGTACCCCAAAGGTGGACATGGATCCTAAGCAGCCGGGCTCTTTCCCACATTGAAGAGTCAGCTAAACGGATGCACTTCCCATAATTTCCTTAGTGAAAGGTGTTCCTGAGAGCTCTTTGCCTTCAGCTAGCACTGCAAAGTCATCTCAGACACTTCAGGAAGGAACCATGGAGGTAAGGAAGAATTCCGTACATACTTTTCACTCTACACAAATTCTCTCCATTTGCATAAAATTCCTACCATTCATCCTTTAAGAACCAGCTCCTATACTTTGGACTGAAAGAAATGCCTTTTGTTCCTTTGTATTATTAGTACTTATCATTTTTATAGGCACTTGATAAATGTTGACTGTATAAGTGAATGAGAAAAATGAATTAATCAATTAACATGACAGATGAGACAGCAGGAGAGAATGAACTAAATGTGAGTAGAGGAGAATGGAAGTAAAAAGCTGAGCCATGTAAACAAAATCTAAACTTTCTGTTAAACAGATATGATTTTCCCTCTTTCGGTTCATAGGAAATTACATGGATTTCTCATGGATCTTAGCTAGAAAAGGTACTTTGAACCCCTGAAGGAGGCAGCTACACTGTGTTCTTTATCTTCTCTTTTAGCTTAAAAAAAAACCCCTTATCTTGCCCTGGCCGGTTGCTCAGTGGTTAGAGCGATGGCCTGCGGTCCAGAGAGACCTGGGTTTGGTTACCTTTAAGGGCACGTACTTTGGTTGCAGTTTGTCCCCGGCCCTGGTTGGGTCGTGTGGGTGGCAACCACTTGATATGTCCCTTTCACATCGATGTTTCTCTCTCTCTCTCTCCCTCCCATTCTATCTGAACAAAATATGGAAAAATGTCCTCAGGTGAGGATTAAAAACAAAACAAAACATCTTTATTGTTGTATGTATTACAGATATTCTCTCTTTTGTCCCACTGATGCCCTTCTCCCCAATCCTGGCTCTCTCCTGACTTCCCCACACTATTGTCTGTGTCCATTGGTTATGCATATATGCACAGAAGTTCCTTGGCTTATCTCTTCCCGCCCACCCTCCCCCCTTCCCTTTGAGGTTCATCAGTCTAACAACTGATTTGTACTTCTTAATGCTTTCAACTTTTTCACCGATCCCTCCAGCCCCCTCCCATTTGGGAAGCAACAAAAAGTTCTCTGTATCTATGAGTCTGTTTATGTTCTGCTGGCTCACTTTGTTTGTAGATTCAATTGTTGATAGATATGTATTATTGCCATTTTATTGTTTATATTTCTGTTCTTCTCCTTCAAGAAGACCCTTCAACATTTCATATAATACTTGTTTGGTGGTGATGAACTCCTTTAGCTGTTTCTTGTCTGGGAAATACATCATATGTCCATCAACTCTAAATTACAGCTTTGCAGGACAGAGTAATCTTGGTTGTAGGTCTTTGCTTTTCATCACCTTGAATATCTCTTGCCACTCCTTTCTAGCCTGCAAAGTTTCTTTTGAGAAATCAGCTGACAGTCTTACGGGAACGCCTTTGTAGGTAACAAACTGCTTTTCTCTTGCTGCTTTTAAGATTCTCTCTGTCTTGAACCTTTGGCATTTTGATGATGATGTGTCTTGGTGTGGGCCTCTTGGGGTTCATCTTGTTTGGGACTCTTTGTGCTTCCTGGACTTGTATGTCTGTTTCCTTCATCAAGTTAGGGAAGTTTTCTGTCATTATTTTTTCAAATAGGTTTTCAATGTCTTGCTCTCTCTCTTCTCCTTCTGGTACCCCCATGATACGAATGTTGGCACACTTGAAAGTTTTCCCAGAGGCTCCTTACATTATCCTCATTTTTTTGGATTCTTTTTTCTTTTTGCTGATCTGATTGGGTGTTTTTTGCTTCCTTATATTCCAAGTCGATGGTTTGTTTCTTGACTTTGCCTACTCTACTATTGAGTCTCTGTAAATTATTATTATTATTTTTAAAATTAATTAATTAATTAATTATTGTTACAGATGTTTCTCCTTTTTCCCCTGCTGCTTCCCCCCTCCCCCTCCCTCCCTGCCCTGTCCCCAGTTTGTTGTCCATGTCCATTGTTCACGCATACATGCATATAAGTTCTGTGGTTTATCGCTCCCCCACCACCCCCTCTTCTGGGGATTGTCAGTCTATACCCCACTTCCACATCTCTGGGACTATCCCATTCCTCAGACTGTTATGTTCATTATATTCCACAAATAAGTGAGACCATATGATACTTGTCTTCCTCTGTTTGGCTTGTTTCACTTAGGATAATACTTTCCAGGTCCCTCCATGTAGTCTCAAAGGATAAGAGATCTTTCTTTCTTATAGCTGCATAGTACTCCATTGTGTATATGTTGTAAATTATTTTTTATGTAAGTTAGTGCCTCCTTCATTTCTGATTGGTCCTTTTTTATGTTGTTAATATTCTAAGTTCCTTGGAGAAGTCTCCTTATGTTCCTTGGAGGTCTCACTAAGTTCCGTGAGCATCCTTATAACCAGTGTTTCAAACTCTGCATCAGATTGATAGCTTATCTTCATTTTGTTTAATTCTTTTCCTGGAGTTTTGTTCTTTTCTTTCATTTGGGACATGTTTCTTTGTATTCTCATTTTGGCTGCTTCCCTGTGTTTGTTTCTATGTAGTAGGTAGAGTTGCTATGTCTCCTTGGCTTCCTAAAGTGGCCTATTGTTGTAGGTGTCCTGTAGGATACAGTGGCACAGCCTCTCTGATCACCCCAGCTGGGCCCTAAAGGTGCACCCCTAGTGTGAACTGTACACCCTTCTGTTGTAATTGAATCTTGATTGCTGTTGGTACATCAATGGGAGGGGCCAGCTTAGGCTGATCAACTGCAAGGACTGGCTATGCCCACTGACCACTGGCCTCTGACTCCCTTGGAGGATCAGCAGTGTAGGGACCCACCACACAGAGCAAGACTTACTTCATCAGGGCTCTGGTACCCACTGAGTCCACTCATTGAGCCTGTCACTTGTGGAGGTGGTTGGGCGGTGGTGTATCAATGTGGTCTGAAGCTGTCTACCGGGTATGCTGTCTCTGGAGCAAGGTCAGCCACTGCCTGTGTTCTACCTGGGGCCACCCAGCATGAGCTACAAAGTGAGAGGGTAAAATGGCTGTTTCTTGTGCCGGGAACAGCCAACTTGTGAACCAAGGCTGGCTGCCTCTAGTGCCAGGCCTGAGGTCACTTAATGAGAGGTATGGGGCCCTTGCTGGTTTGGCTCAGCGATTAGAGCGTCAGCCCACAGACCAGAGAGTCCTGGGTTCGGTTCCCGTTAAGGGCAGGTACCTCGGTTGAAGTTTGTCCCCAGCCCCGGTTGGGGTTGTGTGGGTGGCAACCAGTCGATGTGTCTCTCTCACATCGATATTTCTCCCTCTCTCTTCCTCCCTCTCTCTTTCCTGCTCTGTCTGAAGATAGATGCAAAAAATATCCTCGGATAAGGACCAAAAAACCCCCAAGAAGTATGGGGCTCACTGAGACCAGATGCTGCTTGATTGAGAGATTTTAGGAAAATCTGAAGCAGGATCCCAGACAGGCCAATTCTATGGTAAAGCCATTGGAAATAGCTTGTGTGGGCCAGAAAGTTGTGTGGCCGAGCATCAGGGAATCACCAAAGTGGGGCAAACAGTGTAAACCAAGTTGCTGGAGTCCCAGATGTGGCAGCTCACCAAAGGAAAAAGGCATGTCTGTCTGAGAAAACTGCCTCTCTAGCCCTCGTCCAGAAGCCAAACAACTCAGTTCTTCCCCACACTTCTCCAGTGCCTTTCAAGCTGTTTCCCCTCCACTCTGGAGCTCAGAGGGAGCAAGTCTGAGTAAGTCCATGCACAGACCCTTTAAGAGGAGCTGCCTGGGGCTCCGGCAGCCTCAGCCTCCCTCTGCTTCAGTTCCCACTGTATTTTACAGCCGAAAGTTATGGGGACTTTCTTCCTGGCACTGGGACCCTGAGCTGGGCACCTGGTGTAGGACAGGGACCCCTCATTCCTCAGGGAGGACCTTCCCAGCAAGGTGTCCCTCCTGATATTTATCCGCCACACGTGGGTGTGGGACCAGCCCATCTGCCTCCGCCCCTCCTACCAGTCTCAATGTGGCTACTTCTTTAATTTTGTAGTTGTAGGACTTCCATTCAGCTCAGTTTCAGGTGGTTCTGAATGGTGGTTGTGTTGTAGTTTAGTTGTAATTTTGATGTGGTTTTGGGAGGAGGCGTTTACCTATGCTGCCATCTTGACCGGAAGTCCACCTCTTGTAGCTTTTTATCTGCTCAGAGGGCTTCAGTGTAGTAAGGAAATTTTGCAAATAGGGAAAAGCCAATAATGACCTAGAGAGAGGCTTATGTGCTTTCTTGTGCCTGAAATGTATCCAATCACTCTTTACTAATAAGTAAGGTGAAGGCTTTGAGAATTAGTTCAAATCACTTGTTTAAATAGAGTTACAACTAGCTTAAGATAAATACTGACAGAACAGAACTGGTTTACATTTCTCTTTTTATCTCCTTGTTCTCCTGTGACACAGAGAGAGTAGATAAGGTTATTATCTCCATTTTTATGCAATAAGAATGGTCCATAAACTGGGTGCATAAATATGATTACATCTCTTTCATTTTTATAATTAATACTTTAAATATCCACTTGCCTTATTAGCTGGAAATCCTACTTCCTCAACTGGTTTCATGTTCAGAGACCGATGTACTACAAAAGGGGTGTGTCATTCTATCTCCATGGAACTGGAGTCTGCTGCAATCTCAACACTGAAAGAAAATAAAGAAAACTTAAAAATAAAAAAAAGTAAAAAAAAAAAAAAAAACAGTTAAAAGCAGAGTGAAGGGGCTGGGGGGTGGGGAAGCAATTTAAATAGAAAACATAAGTATAAAGAATAAATTCTGGCCCTGGCTGGTGTGGCTCAGGTGGTTCAGTGCAGTCCCATGCACCGAGAGGTCACTGGTTCAATTCCTGGTTAGGGCACATGTGGAAGCAGCAGACTGATCTTTCTCTCTCACATTGGTGTTTCTCTCTCCCTCTCTCCCTCTCCTTTCTTCTCTCTCTGAAATCAATAAAAACATATTAAAAATAAATTATAGTTTACTTATAGTGATAATATATGTGATTTTATTAACTCTCACTATTAAAAGACAACCCTAAAAAAAAATTCTAGCTGCCTCTTTAACAGAAATTGAGAGGTGAGCCTAAAATTCAAATAGACATGCAAGGATTCAGAAAAGACAAAGCAATCTTGAGAAAAACAAAGCTGAAAGACTCATACTTCCTGATTTCACAACATACCATAAGACCACAGCGATCAGGACGACAAGGTACTGGCATGAAGTAGACATACAGATCAACAGGATAGAACTGAGAGTCCAGAAATAAACCCTGGTCAACTGATTTTGGCAAAGGTGCCAAATATTCAAGAAGGAAAGAATAGTCTTTTCAACAAATGGCACTGGTACAATTGGATATCCACAAACAAAATAAACTTGGACTCATACCACATACAAAATTGAATTCAAATGGTTCAAAGTTCAAAATGTAAGAGTATAAAAATGTATGAAAGTTTTCAAAGAAAATATAGATGTAAATCTTTGTGACCTTGAACTGGGCAATCTGTTCGAGTTATTATACCAAAAGCACAAGCAACCAAAGAAAAAATAGAGAGGTTGGACTTCATTCATTAAAAACTTGTGCCTCACATGATACTACATAAAAAGTGAGAAGACAACCCACAAAATGGGAGAAAATATTTGTAAATCATGTATCTGATAAGGGACTACTAACCAGAATATATAAAAACTATTACGTTGATGTGAGAAGAACACATCAACCGGTTGCCGCCCACACCACCCCGACCAGAGCCGGGGACGGACTGCAACCGAGGAATCTCAGTACTATTATGAGGATGCAGAAGTGGGCATACTCAAAAGCCCAGGAACAGAGGGCTTCATGAGTGAATTCTACCAAACAGTTCAAGAGGAATGAACAGCAATGCTTCTCAATCTTTTCCCAAAAAATGAAGAGCAGGGAACATTTCCAAACTTATTTTGTGAGACCAACATGGCTCTGATACCAAAGCTGGATGAATACACTACGTAAAAACTACAGGCCAAAATCCCCGATGAACATGGATGCAAAAATCTTCAACACAATACTAGGAAACGGAATTTAACAGCACATTAAAAGGATCCCACACCTGTACCAAGTGGGATTTATCTCTGGAATGCAAGGATATTTCAACATGCAAAAATCAATGAGTGTGTTATACCGCATTAACAGAATGAAGGGAAACAAAAAACACATGATCATCTCCACAGAAGCAGAAAAAGTATTTGACAAAATTCAACACACTTTTTATAATATATACTGTAAACAAAGTAGGACTAGAAGGAAATTTCCTCAATGTAATAAAAGCCAGCTGACATCATACTCAACAGTGAAAAAGTGAAAGCTGTTTCTTTAAGATTAGTGGGATTTTATTTTCTATTCCTACAACCAGAGATCCTAAGAACTGAGTGACATCTTAGACAACATATCATAAAAGCTTCTGATTTGGTAGCTTTGGATACTTGATTGAAATACCAATGCAACTCACAAATAAAATACATTCCTGAATTTTCACAGAAAGTAATTTGTCTCTTTTCTTTCTTTTTTTTTATCCTCACCCGAGGACATTTTTCCATTTTTTGTTCAGATAGAGCGGGAGGGAGAGAGAGGAAGAGAGAGAGAGAGAGAAACATTGATGTGAAGGGACACATCGAGTGGCTGCCACCCGCACGACCAATCAGAGCCGGGGACAAACTGCAACCGAGGTACATGCCCTTAGCGGAAACCGAACCCGGGTCTCTCAGTACCGCAGGCCGACGCTCCAACCGCTGTGCCAAACCGGCCAGGGCTAATTTGTCTCTTTTCTTTGTCAACTGTTTATCTTTTTCTCCACTTTAAGTTAAAGAAAGCAACTGGCTTCTATGTACAAAAATAAAATTTAAATATCAGTATGTTGACTAGCATGACATTTTCCTATTATGTCTAATAATGTGGATGTTTTGGACTCACTGTGAATGATAGCTACACGCATGTTGTGTTTTTAGTAAACTCAAGGAGCTGGAATTCTATCTGAGGAAAATCAAGGCCCAGAAAGTCAAATAAATCTTCCTTCTTATTTAGCTTATGTAATAAGGGTGCCTATTGTTCTATTAATTAATTTTTAAAAAACTATTACGACTTAACAAGAGAAAGACAAACTATTCAAATAATAATGGGCCAAGGATTTGCACTCCATTTCTACAAAGAAGATGTGCACACATCGCTTCCACAGCAATTCCATTGTCAAGAATGATCTGTGCAGTCACACTTCATGCTAGAGGCCTGGGAAACAGCCTGGGGTTGGGAAGCCACAGTTCTACGCAATGGAAGGAGGAACACAGATTTTTGGTGGGGACTCAGCCAGGTTGTCCTCAGTAGCAATCATTGACCATATAACACTTTCATTATTCAAGGCGGAAAGTATGTAATGCTTTAAGAATCCAGTGCTGGGTATGGTGGTGACCCTGGGTTTCCTTTTATCCCATATGGGATATGTAAACTCAGAGCAAGAAAAATATGTGCATTATATGTACCATTTTGTGCATAAGTCATTTCCCCTCTTGGCATCTCTGAGGCTAATGAATGAGACTTTTTTCCTCTTTACATACTCTTCATGCTTCATGAACGATAATGAAAAGAAATGACATTCTCTGAATCCATTTGATGTATGTACATGCAGATTGAATGTCTTGTCTTTAATTACACATTTTGATTTGTGGTAACCCCTGAGATAATAGCATTTTCCTTTTATCCTGAAAAGAAAAGCTTGGGGTGCGGGGGAGCAATGCAAAGACTTCCAGCCCAGTTTGTTACATTTGGATTCATTAGCTATGTGCTGGTGCCAGTAACAAAAGATTGACCCAAATACCCAGGCAGGCTAGCACACACACAGTTATTTTCAGAGTGGGATGATCTCAAACCTGTTTGATTCGTACCCTCCAAAGTAATAAACCCCATTCTCTGAAGTCAACAGAAAGATAATAGAGTTGGAAAGCCCTTTGCAGTTAGGCACATAGCTCTCGTATTCCTTATCACAGTGTGGCAGGAAACATAGCTTCATTCATTCACTGAATATATATTAGTGACACCTACTATGTGCCAGGCACTGTCTTAGGAGGTTGTTCTTTCCCCCTTACTTATGAGGCAACTGAGATTCAGACACGTAAGTGGTTTGCCCAAGGCCACAGCCAGTGAGCTTAGAATCTACTTTTCTTAACTCCAGTTCTCTTAAATCAATAGGAGGCCAGCATAGCAACGGTTGATTATTTACATGTGCCAGGCAAAGTGGTAGGAACTTTATATACTGTATCTCATCTAATCTTATTATCAACCTTATGAACAGCTACTGTTTCCCTTGTTTTACAGATGAAGAAACTAAGGCTCAGAGAATTAAGGAGCTTTTGCCCCAAGTCACAAGGGCTGTAAGAGGCAAAGCTGGTATCTATGTCGCGGTCTGCCTGTGGGGAACACCCCTTTACCTGCACTCTGCCTGTACTACTCCCCCTCCCTGTTGAATGGCTGTATTCAGGGGACCCTGTCCCTGTGGCCACAGCTGATTGGATAAGGACTGCCACCTGACCCCAGGGCAGCCATCCTGACCAAGGCCAGTGCTCTGTGTGCCAGGCCACCCCAAGGCACGTCAAGGCACAGCCCTACTGGGGTGTCGGTCGCTGCCACAGACCTCACCCATTCCAGCTGGGTCACTGACCTCTGCCCGGTTCTGTTAGGTTCTGACATCCCTTGATGGCTGCCCCGGCCCCGGAGCCACTCCGTTCTTCCCCCTCTCTTCCTGCCAGCTTGTGTTTCTGAAAACGAGTCTTTGGTTCAATTCTCCCTCACCAGGACCAGCAACATAATTTTCAAGTCCCGGTGTGAAATTAAATTGTAGGGTCTCTCTCTTGTTCAAAAATTCTGAAGAATTTTAACACATTAACAGCGGAGCGTAAACCAACCAGGCAGCCCTTCTGAGAGTGGGACCCAAGCAAGTGCACAACTCACACGCCCATGAAGTCCGCGGGCCCTGGCAGCTTTTACTGCAATTTTTGAAATGACCTAGATTTTTATCACAGATGCTCCCTCTGTGTTTGCATCCCATCTCCCTGCTCTGCCCTAGAACAGGCCTGCCCTCACCATCCCCTGCTGACCCTTTCCCCCATTGGTAGCTCTGTTCCTAATTTTCCAAAACCCCAGTAGCCTACCTCCCCCAAAGCCAGTCCTCACCCCCGGCATTCTCCTGGACACAGCTCGCCCATTCAGCTTTCCAGGCAATGACTTGGCAACATGCACAGACAGGGGACAGATAGGAAGAGAGACAAGCCTGTGTATGCTTGGCTAAGTGTCTGTTTATAACAATTTCTGGCATCTAGAGTAATTTATGTTTCTTATTAAATACATCTCTATATTCTGTAGCTGACCTTCATTTGGCCTGAGCTTCTCAAAGGACATTTTGGGAATTTGCCAAACAACAACACAGAGCTTCATGTTTATGTTTTCAAAGCCAGCAGTGTCATCACAGACAACTTCCTTCCTTTGTTGGAACAATTTTCAAAACAACAGGTCACAGCATTATTCCGTACAGTAAGCTCCACCCTCCACCCCTTAAACGTTATTGACAACAGGGCAGAGCATGAAAACCATGTCCAAATAGAAAACAGCAACTCCAGTGCTTCCTGTTGTGAAATCCTCAAGTGCTGGGTTACTGACAACCAGGGAAAAATTAAGGAACATCAAGATGGGAAAGAAAAAAAGATTCCAAATGGAGAAAGATGGAAGAGGGAGAAGTTCAAAGGGCCGCAGGCCACAATGTGCTGCGTATGCCCAAGACTCTGGTTCTTTTAAATACTAGTTGATAATAGCAATGCTAGTTGATAATAATAATCATTGAGTATTTGCCATGTGCCAGGAGTGAGTTGATTAGATATTGTATTTATCTGGTCTTCTCAACAACCTTGTCAAGTAGATATTATTTCCCTCATTTTATAGATAAGGAAACTAAGATCCAAAGATGTAAGGAGGCTTGTCCAGTCACAAGTCCTATAAGCAGCAACGCTGGAATACATAGCTCAATACTCGGTGTTGACAAACTTCCATAGTCTATGCTGCTCCCCCTCCCTGCTGATTGTCTGTGGCCTGGAGACCCTGCCCCATGGTCACAGCAATGGGATAAGGCTTGGACATTTGACACACGGCAGCTAATCCTTGGGGTAGCCAGCAGCTTTGACTTGTGAGACCAGGCTCAAACATGTGTTCTGGGCCCATCTGACTTCTCTCTCATGATGTCAGGAGCCCGGGGAATCACATCCAGTTAGCTATGGAAGCAGAAGGTTGAGGAGCTGGACTATGTAAGGGGTGGCCATTCTGGGCCATGTGTAAACCAAAGTGAGGACTACAGGCAGCAGAAGGGGGAAGACGGAGTAGGTACACGGAGAGAAGCAGAGATGTCCAGGGAAAGTGAGTGTAAAATCAGAAGGTACATCGAGAGTCAGAGAGTGAGAAAGAGGCCGGGGGCAGGAACACAGAACGAGAGAATGGAGCCTGGAGCTGTTACTGGACCTTGAATGCCAGGTTCTCGAGTCTCAATGTCATAGAAAACATCACTGGAACTCAGTACAAGGTCAAGTTGATAGAGTTTATTGAAAAGAGCGTGTTCACAAGGAAGTCGACCAGAAGAGAGAAGTATGCTCCCCAGGGGCTCTGTGGATGGCTTATATAGGGGCCTTGGGGTGGGTGTAGGGCTTGGGAATGGGGATGAGGTCAGTTTTCCTGCCATCGTCATCTGGTGACAGCTAATCTGGGGATAGTCACAAAATGTTTTCCTGGTCACAAATGTTTTCCATGGTCAGTGGGCCACTCAAATGCTTGTGCTAATATTCTAGTTTTACCGTTTAACTGACAAAACAACTATTTTGCAAAACATGATGGTAAGAAAGGATGCTATCATCATACATTCTTTCCATTCAGGATGTGGCTAGGTTAATATCAATTATGGGATTTTATTGACAGCAAGTTGTCATAGCCAGGTCTTTAAGATGGAGTTCTTTCAGCCAAGATGCAGTCAGTGTTACCCCTGTACTGTCTCAGAGCTGGCTTCTTTGATTCCTGACAGAATCCTGACTTTAGGCCTGAAGAGTCCTTGGGCTCCTGTGAGGTCTTTAAATCCTCATAAAAATCCTTGCCTCCTGAGCTCAAGTGAATGGGCTTATTGCTAAAAAAGTTCTCACTTCAATAGCCTCATGCCAAAGCCAGTCTTCATACACCTGACTACATGCCCCCTGCACCCTCAGCATAATAAGGATGACCCATCATGTGTCCCAAGGACAGCTGAGAAGACAAAGTTCCTTGACTCTGCTGCTTTGGTTAACCTCCCACTGCCACCGTCCTTGAGTCCAGATTGGGTCCCTGCCTCCAGCCCACTCCCTACCAGCCACCTTTTCCTCCAGGGCCTATTCCAGGCCTCCTGCCACCATGGTTGTGGCTGCTGCCTTCCCAGGTCGCTAATCTGGAGCTCAAGGGACACCAAGGAGCAGGCAGTCAGCCCTGGACATTGCCTCCTTTCTCATTCCTGTAGGTCTTCTTCAGGTGTGAGTATTTCCAAGTCTAGGGATTAAGCTGGACATACAGTAAAAAAAAAAAAAGATGGAGGCAGTATAGTCAAGAGATTAAGATGTGAGCAGATGATCCTGGCTTCTGTCTAGATTCTCTTCCTAGCTGTTTGTGTCACCTTGGGCAAGTTGGCTGATATCTCTGAGTCTTGGATTCCTTATCTATATAAGGACAGGGAGAGCAGATGACGGGAGCCGAGGCTCCTTCCATTTCTGACTTTCTAGGATCCAAATGTAAATGTCATTCCCCTTGATTGCCACTTAGAGAAGGGGACCTTTATCATTACACCTGTTCGAGCTACAAGTATCAATAAAAGTACCTATAGCAGTGATGACAGGATTGTGGAAATCAGCAGGGAAGATATGGAAACATACTAACTGAAGTTTCAAGAAAAAGGAAGGGGGATCTCACGTCTAAGAGAAAACATCACACCAACAGAGCCAGGAACTTGTGGGCAACTCTGTGAGGGGCAGAGGTGCAAGGGGTGTGCACTGCCGAACCTGCGAATTCTCACTCATCCATCGCAGCAGGCTGGGCTTGCAGGCTCTGTTTGGGTGAAACTCCCCATTGAGCTTCAACTCCCAGGGCCCATCTGACTCAGAGCTTCAGAATCTTGGCTTGCCATGCCATGAGTCATGGTGATGAAATTTCAAGAGAAAAGAACATTCTTAAAATTAGCTTTGAGACAGCAACTGGTTTTGCTTTTGCTCTACAAGTGCCTTTTCCAGGTTATTTTAGTTGGTGTCCTCTCTAAGGGGACCTGGAACAGGTGGGTGAATTCTGCCTCGCCTTTGCCTGCCCTTGGCCCCTCAGATTCCCGTCACCCCACGGCCTCTCTGTGCTTGTTCCTTTCCAAGAAGCAAGCAAAGGACTGGGGCACTGACCCTCAGGCCTGGTCTGACCTCTCGCTCTTCCGCCTGTGATCTTGTTGTGGTTCCAGGAGGGGGTGGAGTTCTCAGCCGAGCCCAAGGCTAGGGCTGGGCTGGGCGGCGGTGACCACCCCCATGCTAGAACTTCCACCGCAGAACAAAGATGAAGTGTGAGGGTCTCCTCTTAGCCAACCTCACAGTCCCTCTGCCTCTGCACAGCCCCACTTTGTGCCTTTTGACCAAATCTCCTCCCAGGGCAGAAAATCAAAGCTGACACTAAATCTGCAGTCAGACTATTTCCACGAAGAATGAAATGTAGATGAACAATTTCTCCACTGTTGCTTGTGAAACAGAGGGTTCTGTTCAAATCGGGAAGGCGTGGCTCAGCCCCCATTTTTCATTTACCCCGAAGGAGAGCTTGTTCTCTTCCATGTCCCTTTCCCTCCTCAAGGATGTGCTGTCTCATCGGTATCACTGGGATTCACCTGCACAGATCCAGTGGGCAAAGAGCTACCCAGGTCTTCAGGGAGCATGACTGAAGCTATAAGGAGAACCAATGGGCACAGTCCAGCTGGTGAGATTTGAGAAGATCCAGAAGGTCTAAATACAGGACAGGACAAAAGTAGGTTTACAGTTTGTATGGAAAATAATGCGATAATTAATAAATTATAATACAAGAATAAACTCTGAGTTTTGTGTACTCACAACTGTAAACCTACTTTTGCCCACCCTGTAAAAGTCTCCCATTGCCAAATCCTTTTTATCAACATACCTGTATTCATTTAACAAGAATTGACTGAAACCAACCACATGCTATCACTGTGCTGGTTACAGAGAATATGACCATGAATGAGACATAGTTGCTGTTCTTAAGGAACTCATCGTATAATGTGGGAACACTGGTGAGCAACCAGCTCGAATACAAAGGGGTGTGTGATCATAGAGGTTTGCACAAAACATTATGAGCTACGGAGAGAAGGAAGGGGAAGGTCGGTATAGGTCGGGCTCCAAGAGAAAGATGGAGATGTTTATTAGTACTGAAGAAAATAAACAAATGAAAAACAGGCAACTCCTTTTCTTGTTCGTGTAACTAGTATGTTGAGCAAGTATGACTCATGACATAATAGAAATTCGACTTTATTTTTGACTCCTCCTGTTCTGGCTCTCCCCCACCCTACTTTCTCTCTCTCTTTCTCTTTCTGCTCTTTCAGGCCAAAGCCATGGCTGGGAGACGGGGTTAGGGGACAAGACAGCTTTGACGTGAGCCTGGTCTTTGGCCAAAAAAAAGCACCCTTTGGTGTGCCAGGGTAGGACTCTTCTCGTGAGGTCATGCCCTGGGACTTTCCAAGGTCCCCTTCTGAGACTTCCAGTGTCAGTTCCCTTGACACTGACAGATACGACTCCATTTCTGGGTCAACTTGAGGTCCTGGGGAGCAGCACATCTTGTCTTTCTGCAAAATCACTCTACTCCTCCGGCCGGTACTTTCAGACGAGGTCTAAGATGACCCAAGCACAGATGGTTCTCTTTCGGGCTCACATGTCGTGCACAGGAAAACAGTTGCATCCCTTACCCTGACAACTCTGGGAGTTCACTCCAAATCCACCCAGCACCCTCTCCTAGTTCCTGCATCTGGATAACAAGTCACCCCTCTCATCCTCCACCTCCTGGGGGCAGAAGCCAGGAGCCAATCACGGTTGGTTGGTTGGTCGGCTTTCTCAGGCATGTCTCTCTCCTGCAAGGAACATCCTTTACTGCTCTCCTGCAGCACCTCTAGCCTCCCCGAAGGGAGAGAAGCAGCAGCTCTCTCCCAAGGAATCTCTTCTCCATCCTCCCCTTGCCCCACTCTCTCTGACCCTTTTCCTATTCTTGATCTGGGTGAGAGCCAAGACTAAAATGCATGAGCCTTTTTCCTGGAAAACCTGCATCTTGGGGTGTGCTGTCATACTCATTTTTGAATCTTACATTTTTTTCAGCATCCAAACTCTTTTGTTGTTGTTGTTAATCCTCACCGGAGGACATTTTTCCATTGATTTTTAGAGAGTGTGGAAGGGAGGGGGTGGGGGGGAGAGAGAGAGAGAAACATTGATGTGAGAGAGACACGTCGATTGGTTGCCTCCCACACATGCCTCAACCAGGGTTGGGTTTTGAACCTGCAACCCAGGTATGTGCCCTTGACTGGAATCAAACCCTCAACCCTTCAGCCCAAGAACTGACACTCTAACAGCTGAGTCAAACCAGCCAGAGCTCCAAAATCTTTTTAATAACGAGGTAGGATCTGGGCTTAGTTATTGCAGCTGAGACTGGCACATTGGCCTCTCTCGCTCTCAAACCTCCGGCCTTTGGGGCATAGGTTTGGTGTGCTGTGAGTGGTTCCCCGGCCTTGCTGAAATGCCTGAACACTCGTCCAAAGACCAGAGAGCAGGACAGTGCCACAACCCTTGTGGGAGTCCGAGCTGGCCGAAGGGAAGGATCTTGCACCCCTCACCAGCTAACCTTCGGAGCCCAGCACACCACTAACCTTAAGCCACCTCTGTAGAAATTTATCCCCAGGATCTGAACAGCCAAACTCTGAGCCTTGTGTAGGACATGAAAACTGAGTCACAGACTGGTGACTCACCAGTGAGAGACCACACAATGAGTCAGGCAGAGGAGGCCTGGGACAAGCTTTTTAAGTCTGAGTTCTCTAGACTGCTGCTAGAGAAACACCCTCAAAAGAGAGAAGGCGCCAGGGTAAATGGATGGGAATGCAGGCCAAGACACCACACTCAGCATCTGAGAACGATGATGTGTCTTGGCTTTTTGCACAGTTCACTGGGAGCTCAGGGTTTTGTGCAATAAACGCTAATGTTGTTCTGTAACTCCCGGCCCAACTTACTGATAATAAATTCATCAATCACATCAGGACTGCTGCCTGCCCTTGGTGACTCATCCTGTTCATTTCATTATCCTCCGGCAACTGCTTGCACATCAGGATTAATGAAACCCTGGATGCAGAGGGACTGTCAGGGGACCGGGTGCTGATACCCAGCAGTGGTTAAGAGCACAGGCTTACTTATTACACAAACCTGGGTTTGAAACCTGACATCACATTTGATGGGAGCTTGGGCAAGTCACTTGCTTCATTTTTTCCATCATTAAAGCAGAAATAATGGTGTGCTTGAAGGGTTATATGGAGGAGTAAATGAGATGCTGTTTATAAACGGCCTGGAATGTAGTAAGTGGTCTGTAATTGGAATATTATATTATTTATGAAGAATTTGTGTTTTCATTGATGATCGCTCTCCCGCACAGTTTTGTTTTTTGATTACAAAGTAAGATGACTTTAATTAATTTGGGGACAGAAAAAATTAAATTTGTGCCAATATACAAAAAAAGGTTGCTGGTTCGATTTCCCTTCAAGGCACATGCCCCGGTTTTGGGCTTGATCCTCAGTAGAGGGCAGACAGGAGGCAGCCGATCCATGTTTCTCTCTCACATTGATATTTCTCCCTCTCTCTGTCTCTCTCCCTCTCCCTTCCTAAAATCAATAAAAAATCAAACATCAGAAATAGTGTAAACCACTCAGCACACAAACTCCTTACGAGAAGGCCCACGATTGGTTCATTTTGTATTGGCAGGTCCTTGCAAATAGCGCTTGGAGAGTGGTTATAAAGAAATAAAAGGCTGAATGATATGTGTTCACACCAAACACTCTTGGAGTTTGTGTCACGCATATCTGGGCACATTCATTCATCAGGCAAGAACCTCTGTGTCCAGCTCTGCACCAGACATTCTCTGAGACACAATCGGACTGTTCACACACAGAACAACCAGAAAAACCAGCACACACTCAGGTGCAGAGGGAGGGAGTCGAGGCCACAAAGTGACGAGTGAGGTTCAGATGATCCTGAAAGCCGTTTCTGAGGCACAACTGGGGAGTGGAACGTGAGAGAATGGTGGAATCTACCAATAGGCAGGATGGGAGGGGGGTGGACAAGGAAGTGGGAGAAGCACCGGCAAAAGCCTATAGGCCACACAGGCCAGACAGTGGAGGGGGTGGTGTGGGGGAGTCTGTGAGAGCTGAGGGGGAAGAGTGAAGACCTCGGAGAGGGGACATTTTCACCCATTGCAGAGAGTGGTTTGTTGCCATGCTGAGACCCTGGGGTCTTCATCAGCTGGTCCCTTCCTGGGAGAGGAGTAAGCTTGTTTGGCCCCTTGTTGGGCCTGAGGGGGACCAGACATGGGTGGGACAGACGGAGCAACTGATCAAAGTGTGGCTCCATCCCTTCCCCACTCTGAGCTTGAATTCCTTCTCCCATGAAATAAGTGGGTGGACCTGAGCCGGGGTTCTCCAGTCAGAGTGTACATGAATCGCTGGGACAATGTGTCTAAAGTGCAGACTCCTGGGCCCCTGCCGCTAGGGACGTTTGCCCAGATCTGGGTTCATTTCACAAGCACCTTCCAGGTGATTCTAAGAACTATAGGCCTACAGGAAAGTGTCATCACCTTCTTTAAATGTGAGGATAGCCTTTTCCGGTTTGGCTAATGATTAGAGCATTGGCCAACAGACCGGAGAGTCCTGGGTTCAGTTCTCACTAAGGGCACATACCTCGGTTGCAGTTTGTCCCTGGCCCTGGTTGGGTTGTGCGGGTGGTAGCCACTTGATGTGTCCCTTTCACGTTGATGTTTCTCCCTCCCTCTCTCTCTCTCTCCCACTCTCTCTGAACAAAAAATGAAAAAATGTCCTCAGGTGAGGATAAAAAAATAAATAAATGTGAGGATACCCTTTCTTACATAAAAAAAATTCTGTAAACTATCACCATACAATGTAAATGAATGCTTATATTGGTTGTTTGAGAAAATACATAATAACTAAAAAGTATAACAAATTCAATTGTATTTTGAGATGCATTTGTAGTTTGTTCATCTCAACAAATGCATAAATGTTTGAAAAATAGTATTGTATGTGATGAGGATGTACTATTTATTCAGAATCTGGACAATGTTCGGATTAGGGTATTATAATCTACAGATACCCAGGTATATAGCTCATAAATTGAAAACCACTGACCTAAGTTATCTGTAAATTCCCTTCTCAAAACTAATAATCCATAATTCTGATCTGAGGTCGTATGGCTAATTGCCAAATGCTGGTTCTTTTCCGCCTGTGCCTACGAAACCTAATAAGGAATCCTGGCTGGGCAGGAACCGCTGCCTCAGGTGATCCTGGGAAAGAAAAGAAAAAGGAAGTGACTTTGTTTCTTTCCCTCATACATCCATTTTTACCCACTGATTTGCAAGAGGGCAAGAGGGCTAGGGAGTTCACTTGGAGATTGAAAAAAAAGGACTTGAACTCTATTTACCTGTCAGGTTAAATACAATACATATGACTGTCTGATAAGAGCTAGTTTTGCCAAGAGGAACTATGAACTCTCCGGAACTAATCATCCCTCACGGAAAAGGGGCTCAGCAGAGAGCCAGGCCCGGCACAGCCCGGTTAGAGGGAGGCCAGGCTTCCAGACGTACTGTGAGCTGACGGTAGACCTTGGCCTGCCCCGCCCCTCCCGCAATGCACAGCTGGAGGAATATGGGTATGAACTTAAACAGGTCTTGTACCCAACACACCAACTCTTTTTTTTTTCCCCTCACCTGAGGACATTTTTCCACGTTTTTGTTCAGGTAGAGTGAGAGGAAGATAGAGAGAGAAACATCGATGTGAAGGGACACATCGAGTGGCTGCCACCCACACGACCAACCAGGGCCGGGGATTAACCGCAACCGAGGCACACGCCCTTAGCGGGAACCGAACCCGGGTCTCTCTGGACCGCAGGCCGACGCTCTAACCGCTGAGCCAAACCAGCCAGGGCAAACAACACACCAACTCTTAAGTGGCTGAAGCTGCAGAGCCCTGTCTGCAGGTGACGTAAAAGAAGGTTTCTCTTTCTCTCTCCATGAGGGTGGCAGCAGCATCTGGTCTTGGGCAGCAGCTACAGGGTTTGGCAAGAACCAGCACTGATTCTTGGAAACATGTGAGCATTCCGGGGCTTCTCAGAAATATTTCGGAGGGGCTTCTGTCAAAGGCTGGTCTTCACATGTTCGAGCAGGGAGAGGCTCAGTGCGCTAAAGACTTGGGTACCACATGTAAATGTGATGCCTTTTGATATCGGGGATGTTCAGGTCCTAGAGACAGAGATCAGGAGCAAAGTTCATCCAAAGGCTGTGGCTTTGTTCTTTAGGTTTGTTTTGGTTTAATGGTTGTTCACTATGGTGGTAAAAGGTCTCAAAAACAAGTTAGGTTTCCATGCTAGCGTCAAGGAACCATAGCTACTATCTCTTTTTATGTCACTCAGTCTCAGGGTAATGGAGGTGTATCCAAGAGAACCTCCCTCCCCAATGCCCCTGACCTCTGCAGACTACTGGTTTCCCGGGTAACAGTTGGTGTTTAGCTTCAGAGCTGTAGGAGAGACCCTGGGACTGATCGCTGTGGATTCCACTGGGCTCAGAGGAATCCCCTCTCACTCTGCCAGCTGGGGTCCACCCAGGCTTTTGGTGAGGGTGACTACAAAATATGTGGTGTGGCTGCCCAGAGTATTCTTAATATCCTGACACAAAGATGTCAGGGAGGCAGCTCCAAACTGTTAAAATAATGCAGATTTTGGAACCTGAAAGATATGGCTTTGAATCCCAATTCTGACTCTGACCAGCTGTGCAGACTTGCAGAAATCACTTAACCTCTCTGAGCCTTGGTTTCATCGTCTATAAACTGGACTTGATAACCCTGCCTCACAAGGTTGTTGTGAGGCTTAGCAATAGTGTGTATAAGGTGCCTGGCACAGTCATTGCTCGGGCAGTGTGATGGTGGTAGGATACCAGAGAGGGAGACCTATTACAGAGCCTGCATCACAGGATACGTCTGTAATTCCTTCATTCCCACGGTGCTAGGCTCCGTCTTGTGCACTTGGGTATAAAGATACATGAGACACATCTCCTGTCTCCCCTCCCTCATGCTGGGAACCCAGTCTAGTGACTGTCCGGTCTCCTTCTCGGTGACACAGACTGGGTTGAACCCTTTCTGCCTCTGAGGGGGCCCGTTCTTGATGCCTCTGACTCAGATTGTGCTGGGAGTTAGAGTAACATGGCCACGGGACATGACAACAGATTGGCGTGGGGCTGGGGAGCAGTCAGCAGGAGTGAGAACACAAGATCTTGGTCGAATGGCTGTGGGAAATATTCTTGAAACGTTCTTCCTCTGTCCTTAGGGTGAAGAGGAGTTCTCACCCCAGACTGTGTGGGTGGAAAAGTCCCTTCTTCGTTGGGGGGCGCGGTGCACAGAGGGACCTGTCCTTTCAGGTGGCCCAGGCCGAGGCCACCTCTTCCCAGCCCTCAGACCCAGGCTCCAGGCACTGGAGGGGGTGCCAAGTGCTAACAGAAACCATTCCATCTTTCTGCCCTTCTCTTCCCGTCAAAGGCATGTTTCTTAATTCTCCTCCTCATCGTAGCCACATTTATTGAACATCCATTCACTAGACATCGGGCTAAGGGACACCACCACCCAGAACCATTCACTAGACGTCGGGCTAAGGGACACCACCACCCAGAACCAATCTTCTCTGTGGTCTAAGCTTCCCTCCCCCTTCTCTCCTGAGTTCCTGCCGAATCGTTCATTGAGAAAATAGATCCTATCAGGCAAGTGTGTTTCACTCGCGGCAGAAGTCAGAGTCCAGCCAGAAAACAGAAGCTCTCTAAGTATTTAAAACAGGAAGAATCTAATCCAGAAAATGGCTACAGGAGAGAAGGAAGGAGGAAGAAACCACACTGGAGGTGGGCAGCCGCTGCCACGCCCCGCTGAAGGGGGAGGGGAGGAGGCGGTGTTCCCCAAGCCCAGGCGCTGGTCTCACTTGCTGACCCCAGACCGTGGTGGACGGGCCTGAAGGAAGCTGGTGTCAAGGAGGGGAGGCAGCTGCTCCGGTCACCTCACCCAAAGGAGGGAGAAGAAATACGCCTGCTTCTCCTGTCCTCCTGCCCTAGAATCCCCCACCAGGAGCTCCCACTGACCACACCCAGACGGAGGCCCGCTGCGATGGGAGCTGGGAAATGCAGGCTGCACCCAGGCCTTGTCGAATCAAGCAGGGGAAAGGCATGGGGTGTTGTCAAGGGCAAGAAGACCAGGGACAGGAACAGTCACATGACTGTGTAGTCACCCACTCAGGTCGGAATTACTGTTATCCCATCTTCCTGAAGAGGAAATTGATATTTGAAGGGGTCAAAAAATAAAAAATTGCCCACGGGTCCTGAACGCAGACATATTTTGGCATCTGACCTAATTTAAGTTCTGCCTAAGATTTTAACTCTCAAATCTTGTCTTCTCTCCTGGCGGGAGAGCTGGGTAAGCTTTTATGAAAGTTAACTAACTATATCTTTAGAGTAAATCAAAGGTTTTTCATTTAATTTTTGAAAACCACAATTAATAGAAAATACAATAATTCCAAAGAGCCATTAACTAACCAAAACCAGCCTGTGGCTGGCCGGAGCTTGACAGCGGTCAGCCTTGGAGAACGAGCGCAGAGCCTCCAGGGACCAAACTGGAGCTCGGTAGCATGGACAGTCTCGCATCAGGGTCAGATCTGTGCCCGGGCAAGGCTACCAGAGGTCTCACCAAGTCGTTTGAGCATTTCTCCCAGTGTCCCTGCCTGGCAACATTGCCTTGGAATTCCCAGGGTCAGGTCCATTCTCTCATTTACTGTCCTGGTGGATGGTGAGCATTTGCCCTGTGCTTACTTAGCACATGGTGGACACGCCACAGAAATGTGAGAAATGAATGAGCAAAGGGACATATAAGAACCCAGGATGTTCTTAGTGGCATGGTTCACTAGAAGAATGTGCAGTCAGGTGTCCATTTGACCTAGAATTCATCCCAGGTGTGCTCATCATAAATTGTGCAATTTTGGGTAATCACTTGAGGTCTATCCTTCAGTATTCTCTAAAATATGAGATTATTGTTACCTTCCTTACAGGGTTGCTGAGACTGCTGTTCAAAGAAAGCCTTGCTCAATAACTATCATTTCCTTTCTCCCTTGATATTTTAAGAGAGTAAGTCCTCACTTGATATTGATAGGTTCTGGAACTTTAAGCAAAACAACATATAAGGAAATCAATTTTACTATAGGCTAATTGATATAAACAAGAGTTAAGTTTCTATGGCATCTCATCAAGTTATAACAAAATGACTTTGAATGAAACAATGTTATCTGAGGACCTGCTATACTCTCTTTTCCCCTAAAATGATTCTGGGTAACCAACAGAAGTAACCAATAGCACATGATGCTGAATATCTGCTTTAGTGGACAATCTTATTAATGTGATGGTACAATATGGATTCAACTGACTATGCAATAGCTAGCGCTACAAAATGGTTAAGAGTATGAGCTTGTAGTCAGATTGCCTCGATTTGAATTCTGGTTCTGTCTTAAAATCCTCATCTGTAAAATGGGCATGATCATCATACTCATATGATCATATAATCAGAAAGTACCTGGCACAGAGTCGACATTCAAGAAAGATTAAGTATCATCATTCTTATAAGCCAAGCAATTTCCACACATGATCTGTTTTAGGCTTCACAATAGAGTTATCAGGTAGCTAATATCATTCCCATTTAACAGAGGAGGAAACAGTCTCAGGGAGGTTATGTGACTTCCCAAAGGTTAGCAAAGTTGGCTATTGGCAGAGCTCCCAACTCTTAGTCATTAGCTAAGCTGCCTCCTCTTTACTCTTTGAAGATAGATTTGATTAATTTGTATAAATGGCTACAATTATTTTTGTTCAGTCATAATAACAGGAATAATAATAATCCCTTAAAATTGTGCAGAATGCTACAGTGTATACAAATTGCTTTCTTACATGAGCCTTACACTAGAATGCTGTAATGTGTATTCATTTGAAAATATTTAATTCTAGGCTCTTTCTTTCCAACTCAGGCTGGCATAATGGTTCCCACAAAGAAGGGTGGGGAGAAGGGCCGTTCTGCCATCAACGAGGTAGTGACCAAAGAGCACACCATCAACATTCACAAGCGCATCCATGGAGTGGGTTTCAAGAAGCGTGCCCCTCGAGCACTCAAGGAGACCTGGAAATGTGCCATGAAGGAGATGGGACTCCAGATGTGCGCATCGACACCAGGCTGAACAAAGGTGTCTGGGCCAAAGGAATAAGGAATGTGCCATACCATATCCGGGCACAGTTGTCCAGAAAACGTAATGAGGATGAAGATTCACCAAACAAGCTCTATACATTGGTTACCTATGTACCTGTTACCACTTTCAAAAATCTACAAACAGTTAATGTGAATGAGAACTGACTGTTGATTGTTGAATAAAGTTATAAAATTGCCTTTGAGAAAAAAAAATTAATTCTTCTAAAGAATTAAATAAAATTCATAAAATTATATTAGAAACTATGTATATTATACTTTATTATAGCTATGTATATTATAGCATATGTTTGTTTAACCTACATAGAAAGGGATGGAAGGACCAAGAGATATATAATATTTATGAGGCAATATTATAAATAGTCATGAGGCTTCTGTGCACTGAATATATGTATGCATGAGAACTATGAGTCACTGAATATCCTGGGTGCATTAAATATATAAAAGCAATCAATATTCATGAGGTCTTACCCTGAAGACACCCAGCTGGCTCCATGTGTCCTCTGCCAGCTCTTGGCTGCAATTCAGAACTGCCCAGCCGGCTGATTGGCAAGCTATAGCTATGGGCCTGGTATTCTTGTGCCTGCGTCTCTCCAATACAAAAAGCGTGTGTTCTTGCCCAGGGCACCCTCCATCTGCAGACCCCTTAGCTTGAACCTTAACTCTGGTCCTATAACCAAAACATCAGTGGAGAAGGCTGATGTGGCAGAGAGAGATACCCTAGGATTCAGGTGAAGTGGTTCTTCTATCCCTATCACAGGGAGCTAATACATTTCTCCTGCTTCTCACTGTGGGTTTTTAATTGATTTTATGTCTCTGTAATTTGAGCATTTTAATTTGGTTAGTGAGCCTTTGTGTCCTGTGACCTATGGTAAGGATTACCACCTTGCCTGGTAGTGACTTTCGGAGGCTACCATTGCATCAGGGTAATTTCCATGTAGTAAATGATGGGAGAAAGAGGATCAGGATCCCTCTTTATAGATAAAAAAATTAAGAAACCTAAAGGGTCTGTAATTTGTCTGAGATCACACAGCTATTAAGTGGATGGATTAGAATTCACCCACAGGTTTCTCCAACTCCAAGTCTAATTCTTTTTATTCTAAACAAGATCCTCATGCCAAAAACATGTCAGAGGGCACTATAAAAAAATGAATTGGATTTCTCTATCGGGCCTCTAAAGGCAGTTTGCAAAGAAGAATTTCGAGACTGTTCTGAGCAGTGGTGTCTGGGCAGAGCAAGACGTCACTCTAGCAAAAACCTTTTGATGGAGCCACTCTCGCTCGGTGTGGCCATGCTGGGAATGTCCTTAAAAGGGGCCTCTTGTTTCAGATCTACAGTCACTCTTCCTCTGCTCCCCATTGATTCTGTAAACACTGTCTCCTCAGGGGCAAGGTCCCCAGCCAACTGACACGTAGAGGCTCTGGTGTTGTCAGGAATTGAGTCCAGAAAAAAGGAAGGGTTGAGCCAGAAAGCGCTCCATTGTCATCATGTCCTTCCTAAAGCTGGATTCCTTGCCAGACAATGTCACCCTCAGAGATTTGGCCTGTGTGTTTGCTCTGGCTCCTTTAACTGTTGACTTTTGGATAGTCTCTAGGTTGGCTTGGATATAAAACCTGCTTTCTCCAAATTAATAGTAACTTGAATGAGCACTTTTTGGTCTTCCTTCTATTCCCTTCTTTTTTATTTTATGTTATGTTATTTTATTTTATTCCTTTTATTGATTTGAGAGAGAGAGAGAGAGGGAGAGAGAGAAACATCCATGAGCAAGAAACTCGATTGGCCACCTCCTGCATGTTCCCCACTGGGGATTAGGCCCACAACCTGGGCATGTGCCCCGCCTGACCAGGAATCTAACCGGCAACCTCCTGGTGCATGGGTCGATGCTCAAACACTGAGCCACACCAGCCAGACTCCATTCCCTTCTTTACTACCTTTGAAACCACGTGCACATAAACATTGCTGGCCAAAGGGGTTTTGGGGGCCAGGCAGCATCGGCCAATACACCAAGTTTGCAGGTTTAATCACTGGTCAGGGCACATATGAGAGTCAACCATTGAATGCATAAATGGGTGGAAAAACAAATTGATGTCTCTCTCTCTCTCTTTCTTTCTCTCTCAAATCAATCAATAAAAAAGTTTTTTTAAAAAAAGAAGAATTATTGGGCTGTGATCAAGGCCTTCCTAGAGAGGGGAGGCTCGCGAAGGTGGGCAGGACAGACACCCCCATTCATCTGTGTCGGTGTTCCAGCTCAGTCTTTCCAGGGGAGGAAACGGGTCAGCCTCCATGAAACATTGCAACTCATTTTTAGTAATTATTAGGTCCCCAAAATGTGTAATTTTTCTGCAAATCTGCACTGGCTTTGCTCTTGTTTCTATTTCATCCTAACCATATTACACATCACAGTAATTCCAATGCATGGTATGAAGCACTATAGTTATTAATGTAGAAAATAAACACAATGTAATCCTGTATATGGTGTTTTAAATCATGTTTTTGTGCATATGTGTTTGCATGTGTGTAGGCATACATATAAACAGGAAGGAAAAATCTGGAAGGAGAAATAATAAAACGCTTAAACATACCCATGGGTGATCATAGGTAATTGTACTTGACTTTTTTTATAACCATCTGTATTCCTTACTTTCTTTATAATCATCTTTTATTGCTTTTAGTGTTTCTTTTTTTAAAAGCTTCTCTGTTTCCATTTTAAATAGAAATAAAAATACTAGACGAGGTCTTGACTGTTATCCGGGAGCTTTTCAAACGCTAAACAATCTCAACTGAACTACATAACGCCCCTGGGAAGTCAGTATCATCTTTATATCCACTTTACAGATGGCTCAGATAGTTTGTCGTATGCAAGGTTACACAGCTACTAAATATTAAAATTGGGAAGCAAAGACAGATGGTTTTGACGTCAAAGCCCATGGACTTCCCAGTCTGCCGTAGCCGCTCTGTAAGTACTTTCATCACTGTGTTCCTGGTTTCAATCAACCATATTCTGTGGCATGGCACTCCAGGAGGGTGCAAAGATGAAAATCCTACCCCCCAGGAACTCACAGTCCCGATTAGGGGGGTTCTCAGTCCCAGCTGCTCATTAGATTCGCCCTGGGCCGGTTTTAAATGATGCGTGGGCCGTACCTTAGATGGTCTTTAAAACTCCTCAGATGATTCCAATGTGCAGCCAAGATGAGAACAACTGATCTACCAGGAGCTGGCACATCTACAAATGCACAGATCCCACGAGAGACCACAGATACTCAATTATGGCAATTCACTGCCTTGTTTTCACTAATTGCTTCCTGGCATTTAATGGGTCTTTGGCATATGGATCTCTTTGCATGGATGTCATGAGGATTTAAGACTATAAACAGCTTTTAATGTTTATCCTTGAAATTAGTTGAAAAGAGCTTTTTCATCCCCTAACTGCACGTGTAGTTAGGCAGTACTGTGTAGCAAAGAGAACTTGAGACATGAGACTGTGAAGACAGATTTAGCCCTGACTCAGGCTGCAAGAAACTGCGGTTTGGGACCAGTCGTTTGTCTCTGGGTCTCAGTTTCTTCCTCTATAAAATAAAAGAGTCAAATTAGATGCTGCCGTACAGTCCCTTCAGCTCAAATATCCTGTGATTCTTTATCATGTAACCCTAGACTGCTAAAAAGCGGTAGTCTGAGATAAATAATGAATTTAAAACCTACCATTTTCAGTTATCTATTGCTACATTACAAATCGTCTCAAAAGTTAGTGGTTTAAAACAATGGTTTATTTTTTCTGCTTCTGAGGATTGACTGGGAGGTTCTTCTGCTGATTTTACCTGGGCTCACAGGTGTGCAGGCAGAGGGAGCTCAGCTGAACCTGGAACATCTGAGAGGGGTTGATGTCACTGCTGGTGCTGGTTGTAGGCTGGAGAGCCTTCCGTCTGTTCCATGTGACCTGTCACCCTCCAGGGGGATAGCCCGGACTTCCTCCTAGCACTGTGGGCTTGGCATTCCAAGAGGGTAAGAGTGGAAGCTGCAAAGCCTCCTGAGGTCTAGGCTCTGGAACTCTCACAACGTCACTACAGCCATAATCTCTTAGGAAGTCACAGGATTATTCCAGATTCAGGGGAGGGAAAAAAAATCGATGGAGCACTAGACTCCATCTCTTGACGAGGAAAGCAGCAATGACAGGTTGCAAAGGGGTATAGACACAAGGAGGTGTGATTCATGGACGGCCATTATTACAATGATCCTCTGTGTTATTTTGCCTGGAGGTGAAGAGCACAGTCTTTGGATTCACACTGTCTGGGTTTAAATCCTGCTGCTGCCCTTTACTTGTGATATAGAACAAGGGATTTACATCGCTCTGTGCCTGTTCCTTCATTGGTAATTTGAGGAGGACAAAAATAGTGCCCACCTCATGGGGTGATCTTGATAAATACACGTGATCATGTCTGCAAAGCCCCTAACACAGTAAATGTGTCCTCAAAGTTCTCTGCTCTTATTACTGGCTCCGATTTTCTGCAGGAGGTGAGGGAGCTGCTTTATTCCTCAGGTAAAGGCAGCAATGCTTATCTTCCTCCTTCCCGACATTACCCTGGACTGCGGCCACTTGTTGCAAACCTGTGGCATCAAAATTAATGTTCTGCTGGTTATCACTTAGCTCGTTCAGATACACAGCATCTCTTCTCATAAAAGACCCAGCCCTGGACACTGCTCTTTAAATAAGGAATGTGACCTATGGCCTCCATGGGAGGAGTGAGGTCTGGCATGAATAGCTCTTGTTCCCGGGTAGCCCCGGCTCCCACTGCCTGGCTGAGCAGGGTTCCGGGTGAGAGTGGCCCTCTGCCCCTGGACACTTCAGCCCCACCTGCACACAGCATGCCACTACCTGCTGGTCTTGACTCCCACCTGAACTCATCGAACTGAGGGCTGGAGGGGCTCTCAGGTCACTGGTGTGGTCCAGTCTGTTGGTGCTTGAGGTAAACCGACTCCCTAGGTCAAGCCTTACCTCTGACTTGTTTTCTGGAATATATGACCTGAACTTTCTCCAAGGCACTCCAACCATACTCAGCAGTCTGATTCAGGGCTTTGGTGTCAGACAGACAAGAGTTCTAATCCCTATGCTGCCACCTACTTCCATCACAACTATAACCTCACTGAGCCTCGGTTATTTCCTCTGTAAAATGGGGACAGTATTATCTACCTAACGAGGTTGTTAAAAATTAGAAATAAATCTATAAAGCATCCAGCACCATCTGGATATTAGTAGGATTAAATTAAATAATTTGTACAAAGTACCCAAGAGCTCAAGTCCTCAAAAAAAAAGTTATTTCCCTTTCAGTATCGTGGTGAATCTAAGCCTGACGCTATTGGTTCATTTATTAAGTTATTGAACAGACAACGGCCAATCCTGCAGAAAATGACGAAGTTATATCAAATTCCAGTCTGGAAGCTCCGGCAAGGCAGGCATCTGTCTTTTCGTCGCTCATTGGTATCGAATCCAGTGCCTGGAAACACAGTTGTAGAATAAATGCTTGTTGAAGGGAAGATAAGCTAGTCTCTGCCATCACTGAGCTTGAATTGAAAGGGGAGATGATGAATATACATAAACTCTAATTCTATGCTCATTGGTTCAAGCGGTCGGAGAGGAGCAAGGGCTGTTGAAGAGAGTACATCCTGCTAAGGACTAAGACAAGGCTTCAGGGGAGAGGTACATTCAGCACGTGCCTCGAGGAATGGGAGAAATTCAAATGCAATATAGGAAAGAAGATGGAGCAGAAAAAGGAGAACCAAGTTCAACCCATGGTTGAAATTTTAGAATTGAAGCTGTAAGCATCTCTCTCTCTGTCTGTGTGTTTATATGTCCAATTCAGAAAAGCCTGGGAGTGTGTAGTATTTCCTTATCTCTGGGTGATTTTCCCAAATTAAATGATAAAATCTTTTAAAGGAGCTCATTGTATTGATTGGCTTTGAGATTAAAAGGCTCATATATAAATTGAATATTCCTAAAATTCCCAGAGAAAAAGGAAATTGAGCCTGAACTACTTTCAATGTGATTTTTTAAAGTATTCTTATAGAAAATAACTCGGAAATTTTTTAAATTCATGTTCTCAGACTGTAGGTAAATCCTTGGCAAACAAGACTTTCAATGTCATAAAAAGAGCTCTGTTTTCTCTGAATTAGAGTTAAGTATAATACAAACATATACTGTTGTTCTACCGGAATATCTTCTTCCTGAACTTATCCAGGTTTACTGACAGAGTAAGCTGGTATTACTTCTACTAAATATATAAAATTACCAAAAAAATTGTTTAACCAAATCACATCATTATTCTGACAAACTTTATTTTAACAGTAATTATGTTTTTGTAACATGTTAGCTTGAAGATTGTTTCCAAGATCTTTAGATAAGTTAAAACCTTGGACTGATACTAAACTGAGTTAATTAATAGTCATTGAACCCCAAGATCATTTCTAAAAAGATAGAATACTGAAACAGTGTTACTCAGTATAATTTAAGTTTACATGCTTTTGCTTCTTACTTTTATATGCTACAGAGAGGCTATATATATTTGTGTCTACTAATGAATGTATTTATGTTTTGCCACTTCGAGAAGTACTGTAAAAGATGTGTGATTGTCTAGAAAGTTGTCGAAATTTCCTGAAAAGAGATTTAATTGTGAGTGGAACTGGTTACGTTTTGATGGGTTTATTTACGAGATTTTCAGTCTTAGAGCTATTTTGCACCTCTCTATAAATTATAGGTGACGAATATGCAAACTTTTTCTTGTCTGGTAAAGATTAATCGTCACCCTTCCTCCCTGTGGAAATACTAGTTTGGGTATCTACATTGGACCAGATCCTGTTACCTTACCCAAATTGTTAATCCTTCCCAAATTTTCAATTCTTCCAGATTCCTTCAGTGTCTAGCTTACAACATTTCTTTTCTAATTTCTCTCCTCTCACCTGGTGGCATTACTGAGAATTATAACTCAGTGGTCTATAACCTCATTGAGACCCTAAGTTGTCTTGCAGCTGGCTATTTTCCCCGAGATCTGAAGAAGGTTTGCAAACTGAAGCTTGATGACTTGATAAATCTTGAAGGACTCACCATCACAGCAGACCATGAGCTGGAATTCTCACTGGACAAACCACTTCCTGGACTACTGAGAGATTCTGGCAAAATGCTTGGGTCCTGCTTGCCCTTACATGAGAGGTAACCTAGACTGTGGACATTGACATCACTAAGAGCATTGACATTCTAGATCGAGAACTTCAAGTAACTCAATGAGTGATGCTGCATAACTGGATGATTTCCCTCCACTGATCTGTGGAATCCATCAGGGTTCAAATAATGGTTCTTGACTCTAATATAATGTTTATATTAATAATCCCCCTTTTCATTTTAAGCATCCTTCTTTTAAGATGCCTGATCTCCGGGACCATAAAGTAACTGACCTTTGCTACCACCTGTCTTCAGATGGTTCAACTGGTTTTGCAGGAAGAGAGGCAGCAAAAAGTCCTTGAGAGACTATTTCTTAGACCTTGCTTCACTCAATTCAGGGGGTTCATGATCACCTCTGAGTTGTTCAGTGAGAACTGACCTTCATTCATTTTGAATAAAAGGACAGAGAGACAATGTTGAATTTTACCAGAGCCCTGTGCTCTCAGAAGACAGAGATAGTTGAGAAATTCCCCTACACTTTTGTTCTCCAAAATCCCTTCACTCTTTTGTGTTCTGAGAATTAATTACCAGCAAAGTTCTCCCATGTGCAGAAATAATACCCATCTCCATCCTTCTTCATAAAAGACTGTGAATGGCCCCCTTGTGTACCTGCCTTTATTAAAATCCCAGGCCCCCTTCATTTTCGTAGAGAACTTCCTCATTAATGAGCATTCTCCCTATTGCAATAGCTTGAATAAAACCATCTCCTTATTTGACAGTCTGTTTTGTCTTTCGCACTCTACAATTTAAAAAATAAATAAAAATGCAGGGGTTTTCCCTGCCTTTGGAACAGTTGTGCGAGGAGGCGGTGTCTGAGACAGTGGCAGCCATCCCCAACAGCGAGATGTGAGCCTGAGATGGTACACGGAGATGTGAGAAGGTACCTGGGTCCTCGATGACACTGTTATTTTGCTGAAACAGTCAATCTCCTTACTCCTTCCTCACTTCCAGACTTCTTATCATCGGAGGTAATATTTTTAACCTTATGCTTTAAGTCACTTTCTGTTGGGTGCTCAGAACACTCCTGTAGAATGTTTGCCAGCTTTATGAGTGAAGAAAACTCATGCTGGGAAGATGTTTGAGAAGAAAGGACTGTCTGCAATGGGTCGGCAGACAGAGCTTTAGAGAGGCTCTGAGTTTCCTGTGTCTCTGTGGCACTGGAGTTGTAGAATCATTCCCAAGAGGCCACGACTGCCACAGACCCACAGGTGCTTTCAGAGGCGAATGAAGAATAAGTCAAAGGCACCCATGTGGATAGAGTATTGAGGACTCAATGAGCTGCTAGACTTCTCCACAGATGCCAGCACTGGCACATGACTTCACAGGTCAAGTACACTCTAAGTCAGAGTGGGAACGTCTGGCCCGCGGGCCATATGAGGCCCAAGCTATCAATACCGGCTAACATCACATGCCTCATCAAATTAGCCTGACCCTATATAGCAGGCTAATTTTTAAGTGGATAATTTTGTATGACCCACTAATGATGTTATAAATATCCAAATGACCCTTGGCAGAAAAAAGGCTCCCCACCCCTGCCTAAGCCTTTAGAAGCACCTCCAGGGAAAAGTGAGCATGCTCAAATGGGCTGAGATTAACCTTCCACCACTAGAAAGGAATCATAGCTCAAAACAGAAATTATGTACACGATAGAAAAGTTATGTTGCAAATTATTTGAGCCTATAATAAATCTGTAAGTCACTATCTTTTAGATAGATTCACAAACAAAACTCCACATAAACCAAATCTTATAGTGATCAAGGCCAGGATATGTAAGGGACGTAAGTGATGCAGTAATTAGTGGGCACAGTAAGAACAGAATCGTCTGGGCTTGAGGCTCCAGTGACCAACACCTTCCCACCCACCCACTGCCACACACACCCATGCACTGGGCAAAGACAATTACTGCTGGAACTGCTTTGCCTTGCTGTTGCTCTTGCCACTGTGTGCCTGGGTGGGCAGAGTGCTAATGGGCACAGCTAGTGTGGGACTGACCTGGTGATAGGTAGCAGCTCTGGCCAGCCTTATGACAGCCTGACCTGTCACACTGTTTTCTGGCTGAGAAATAGCAAAGTGAAACAGGGCTTCTTTTGTTTGTTTGTTTGTTTGTTTGTTTTCATGGGATATAGGAATAAAGCAAGAATTTGGGAAAGATCTAGTCACCTGGGGCTTATTTGCTGTATATGAGAGCAAACTGCCTCAGAATGAGTCCTTCTTATTTCTTCATATATCTTTGAACCTATAAAATACTTCTTCTGTGAAATACTTTGGGACACTTTTCTAGAAGCTCAAGGTGTCATTCGCGATGTAATTTCCACCCTCCACCTTAATTTGATTTTGTCTAGAGGAACTGGGTCAGGTAAGACATGGGGATGCAGCTGAATGTAGTCCAAGTTTAAACACAAAATTCCTGCCAGTGAGGTTCTGTTCTCTGCCACGTGCTCTTCGGGCTGTGTTCCTGGACTTCGTACCAATTCCTAGAACCAGAAAAATGCCAGTGGGCTGGTCTGATTACATCTGACTCCCATGGATCTTGTAAATCTGATTCTGTCCTCCTCTTCTTCACCCAACAGCTCCATACCACGCTGCATTGGGAGGAAAAGACATACCAGATGACCAGGGTAGACAAAAAAAGATCTTAGCTAATAGGAGAAGGTAACTGAGGTCATACAGAAAGTGTGATAAGGGAAGAAGATACCCTAACCGATTCTACTTCCTGCATGGTGGCTGGATGGAGAGAAAGGAGAGAGCATTTCTCTCACTCAGCCTTACGCACAGACTTGGGGATACAACAAAGATACCTCATCAGACCATTCGGCAGACCAGTAAGATGCAAAATCCTCTCCTGAAAGCCTTGAGGTCACTTAGAGGTACAATCTGTATAAAAGTCCCCACAATTCAGACCATTCATCCCCTTTCCCAGGAGTCTCTGGTCTTACCACCAAGGAGCATTTCAAAAAGCTTATCGATAAACTGTCTCCAGACTCATGAGGCGAAGGGTTTGAAGATGGCCACTTGGACTGGAAGCCTTCAAACCAAACTCCTTCATCCCAGGAGGAACTCAGGAGTTTTGACATGAGTTGGGAAGGGAGATATGGCAAAAGGGATAGACAGACTTTTGACCCCCAGTTGCAATTCAATCAGAGCAATTTAATTCTATTTGTTTTATAGTTGGGGATTACAAGTAAAATTTTACTTGAGAAAGTATTCCAGTGCTTTCTAGAAACAATGGTTTTTGAAATCTCTGAGATAGAGGATGAACCTCAAATCCCGCTCACATCCCCATGCTCAGGCAGACCCTGAGGGAGGGGTATACATGGTTGAATTGGAAGTGGATCCATGAATGGCCATGAACTAGCTATCTGAAGGGCTGACAAGGCCTCCAGAACCTTTGCCTAGGCCCTCACTTTAAAGTCCCCATCCTATTGTCATATGGAAGATGCCATATTGACACCTACTACCTAGGACCTTTTCTTTAAAAAAAGAATTTTTTTTTCCTTTATTGATTTCAGAGAGAAAAGAAGGGAGAGGGAGAAACAGAAACTTCAATAAGTAAGAACATCGATTGGCTACTTCCTGCATGCCCCCCACTGGGGATTTGGCCCACAACCTGGGCATGTGCTCTGACTGGGAATCAAACTGGCGACCTCTTGGTGCATGGGTCGACGCTCAACCACTGAGCCACACCAACCAGGCTAGAATCTTTTTCTTAAACATCTTAAATCTTGCCATTGGCAAGATCAAAAGAGGGTTCCCTCTCTTGCCCATCTAAGCTTAGTTCTGACACATATTTTCCGCTCAGGGATTGACAAGGATGGTTTATTCTTCAGGGAAGGTGGCTCACTACAAACACTGGCATAACTCTACCCTTCCAGGTCAAAGAGTCCTGTTATCTTAGTCTCTTTAGAACCAGATAGGGGAAATTAGGTACCAGGATTCCCCTTATGGAGAACATTGTATTTGGGCTGAAAGGTTGTGGGAGAAGAGGTGAAAAAAAGCTTTTATAAATGCTTGGGGCTTGAAGTTTATCTTAATCTCGAGGCCTCAGCCCAGGCCTGTTCCTCGGCCTGGGAGATGGATGCTCTTTTCAATAATGAAGGGAAAAATTTGAAGTTTAAACAGGTAATCAGGAAATGAGGAGAGGTGCCCTAGGCAAGAAAAATGTGGAGAGAACAGGAATGTCTAAAAGTGGACTTTGGCACACTGCTGTAAATTCTTCCTCTCTAAATCCTTTAAGAAATCGTTGGTAAAATCTACAGTGCTCATATGTGCCTTTGTGTGAGTGAATTCTTTTGCATGTTGACTTTCAGGTCTGGCTGGGGTCATCCCTGGTGCAGCACACACCACCACTGAAGGAAGACAAAATCTAAAGACAAATGAGCCATGAGAGAATAAGTCCTTGGGAAAGAGAGTTTGGGGAAGACAGTGGGCTTCCCCAGGCTGGGAAATCAGAGCTTCGAGAAGAGTTTAGTTGGATCTTGGGGGTCAAGGAGGCCCTAGTTGACTTCAGAGAAACAATATGATAAATTAGCATCACAGTCCTGCCCTGGCTCCCCATTGTCCAAAGTCCATACTCTTTGGTGGGAGAGGCATTTCTCCTTCAAATGTCTTTCTATCTTTCTTCAGATATCTTTGCATTTTTCTTCTAAAATTGCAACAAAGCTCTTCATAGATTCCTTAGCTGAGACTAGAATTTTTAAAACAACTAAATAGGGGAGAGCAAGCAAGAAAACAACAACATCAGTATAAATCGATTAAATGATGTCTTTCCCAGACAACGGCTCTGAATCGTTCTATGGATGACACACAAAGCTGTGAAAATCTGGCCTCCCCCACCCTCCACCGTCATCTCCCCCAGCACTCCCCCTCGCTACTGTTCGCTGCACATCACCACCTGAGGAAGCCACACTGACCGTTCTCTCTTGACTGGACCTGACTCTCTTGACTCCATGTCTCATCTGAGCATAGCACTTCGAAACACTTTGTGTCAACGTTTATTTACAGGCTTTTCCCTTCCAATAGAGAGTGAGTTTCTAACCCCAGAATGGAACAAATGCTTAAAAGTAGTAGAATCTCAGTAAACGTTTGTTGAATTGAAAGAATTCCAAAGCGGGGTATAAAAAAGGAAAGAGAGCCGACAGACTAGGTTGGAAGGCCGGTTCTGCCACTTACTGGCTGGGTACCTTTAGACAGGTTCCCTGATCTCTCAGAGTGTTAACTGCCTCATCCATCGATCACAGCTTCTTTGCAGAGATACTTTTAATGTATATAAAGTACCTGACCTGTGGTATATTAAAATAAATAAATGGATGCTATTCATCAGTAGGCTAGAGGCTTTCAAGATTTTTCTTTCCAGCAGTGTAGCTCTTTAAAAAAATAAAATATTTCACAGAACTGAATAAGAGCAAAGCTGCTCTAACTTAGGGGTGCAGCCTCAGAGCCCCACATGCTACTTCATCTTGACACAGCTCACTCTCTACCCCTTACGAACCCAGGGCTCCCACAACGTGGGGAAAAGTCGACTGCCTCCGTCTAGCATGGGAGACATACAACTGGTAGCACATGAGATGGTTTGAAGTGGCACAATGACATAGCATTAAATGACACTGATACCTATATTAAAATGTATTCCCTTTTTAATTCTTTTTTACTTTTTCTAATTCTTTAGGAGAAAAGTCTCAGTTGGGGGACTAATAAATTTTTTTACTCCTCTTAAGACTCCAACGTAAGACGACAGCCCAGAGGCTAAGGACATCAGCAGACAATACCTCACCAGAATTTATCACTATGGGTCTGTACAGTTCTCATCTTTGCCTGTATCATATGCTATAAATTTGGGCAAATTATTGGACAACAAATTTCACTTCATTTATTTATAAAATGGAGGTAATAATGCTTATTCATTTGTGAGGATTAACGTGGGTTCATTCTAAATGTATTTATTGAGAGATTTCTGTGTGCCAGGGAGCCTGGTGGAATACAGTGGTGAACCAAACAAATGAGATCTGACCTCCTGGACTGTCCAGTCTAGAGGTAGGTATAGAGAAAGAGACAATTCATCTATACAGTGTGATAAGTGCCACTCAGGGCATGCAGGATATCTGGGGAACACTTAAGAGGATGCCTAACTTGGACTTAGGGGTAGGGATAGTCAAAGAAGGTTTCTGGGGGAAAACGGCAGCTTGAGTTCAGAATAACTATTTCGTCAAGAAAGAGGAGCGGGTCCACCTGTGTAAAGGTTTAGAGGCAAGGGAAACTGAAAAAAAAAATGCAGAGTCCTTAGTATAGTGTCTGGAATATAGCCATCATTCACAGACTGTATTAAAGACGGCAGCAGCCTTTAGAACTATAGTGTCCTTGGCCTCAAAAAGTACTAGACTGATCTCTGTATCCTCAGCATAAAAGCAGTTCCTGCCACGTAGTAGATGCTCAGCAAGTGTTAAAAAGTGAACAATTGAATAAGTAAATGAATGAGTGAATAAATGAATGAATGAGTTATTTCTGTCTGCTCCTAGAGACCACTCCATGTCAGGAGCCATATTCTTCCTCAGATCTAACCTAGAATAGTCTTGTTCCCAACACTCTACAGAGAGGCAGCCTGATTCTGACTTGAAACTTGCTGTGTTTTTCTCTCCACATGACGGGGATGCTGCTGAAGAGACCCACCCAGCTGCTTTTGTTTGAAAGCCTGTCTGAATGGCATCTATTCATCTTCCCACAGAGCTAGGCAACTTGCAATACTTTAAAGACAACGTGGCTGTCTTATCTTCTGGGATGGAGAGAGATTTCAAGATCAGAGAATAACATCTGAGCATTTGGTTCCAGACCTGCTTAAAGCTAGACAATTTCTGGACTCTTCAATTGAATCAGTCAGTAGACTCTCTTGTTTCTTTCTTTGCTTGAAATAGTTTGATTCAGGATTCTGTTTTTTTTCCCAAATAAAGAGTCCTTATTAATATAGCATTATTCCATAATCTGGATGCATTAAAATCAAATTAACCAAATACTGTAATATTTTGCCTTTAGACTGTTTAGAATCTGTATGAGTACTAGTTTGATAATACCATAGTAAGTATTCTAGTACGTGTTCTCCCATGCATATAACTGATTGTTTAGAATACACTCAGGGAAATCGATCCATCGCACCACTGCGATCTGGCTGCAGCCCACGGCTCTGCTTCAGTTGCCCTTTCCCAGGTCACCAAACGTCTCATTGCCGATGCCAACAATCCCTTTCTCCATCCTCACCTTACTCGGCCTTCTCCCACTCCTGCCACTTAGAGAATCACCTTAGACGTCAATGAATCTTTCTCCAAACTTCTCTTCCTACTTCTGGATTGAACTTAGATGCCAATTCGGAAGTATTGGTGGGACTGCTGGGAGCACCGAGTTAAGACACGTGTTTGAGGAAAGTGTGTGGTCAGTTCGCAGCGCTGACCGATGCACTGGGGCCCTGGGTGGGAGGGGTGTCTGATGTGGGAAGGGGTAAAAACCGTAGCAAGAGAGCCAAGCATCTGCCATTGCCATGACCACAAGTTCTTAACCTGCAGGAAACAGATCCGATTTCCCTGGGAGTTCCAAAGTCACCCAGGAACTTCCCAGATCCCCTGAAGTTGTATGCAAATATTTGTGATTGTGCATTTTTCTGGGAAGGAAAAAAAAAACAAACCATAGCTTTTATTACATTTTTAAAAGAATTTAGGACTCGCCCGGTGGTTGCGGCTCAGTGGTTGAGTGTTGACCCACGCACCAAGAGGTCGCTGGTTTGATTCTGGTCAGGGCACATGCCCAGGTTGTGGGCCAAATCCCCAGTGGGGACATGCAGGAGGCGGCCAGTCGATGTTCTCTCTCATCAATGTTTCTATCTCTCTCTTCCTCCCTCTTCCTCTCTCTCTAAAATCAATATAGAAAAAAATTTTTTTTTAAACAAACAAAAAATTAAAGGAATCTAGGACCCAAGAAAAGATCAAGAGCTGCTTCTGTGGACAGTTTTCTAACATGTGTTTTCCTTGAGTGACCTTATGGAACTCACAGTTTAGAGAAGTAGAAAGTCAAATCACCCAGCAACTACCAACCAACATGACAAGTGCAGTGATTTCGTGAGGATGCTCCTGAGAGATTCTTCAGAGAGTTACACAGAGGCCACTTTGCACTGCACTTTGGGCCACTGAGACTAACAACCGAGTGGGGAGAGCAGGTAGGCCAGTTAAGAAGAGGCATAGCTGCTCCCCACGGTGCAAATCCTCCCCTTATCCGGCTCTCCCAACCCTCCCCAGTGCTGCTCTGCCTCAGCTTCTCCCAAACTACCTCTAGCTCTCTGGTCTCTGGTACCCGAAGCCAGCACAATGCACAGCCAGGGGCCTCTCTCCAGCTGTGCCCCAAAGCACAGAGTTCATGACACCTGGAGACTCGAGCCTCTGGGAAGCAGAGCCCAGGTCAGCTCCCGCATTTTATTTCCTATGATGCCCTTCTGTTCTTCCTGCCTATTGTCGGCCTCTTAAATCATGGCAACTCCATCCAGACCTCCTTATCTTACAGACCATCCGAGTTCTGAATAACCCCAAGTTTAATGGGAAGTGTTTCCTGTCAACATTTCTTCTGTCTGTCCTCCCGGGTCCTCTTCTGGCCATTTTGTTATTTTCAGTACATTTCATTTAAAAAAGGATGATGATCCAAGATCAGTAATGGAGATATTAAATAAACCCAAACTGACCCTCAGGCTCCTCATATTCCCCCAAGGCCTCCCAGAATCCAGCCTAATGACTGTTTGTATTTCTATTGAGTTCATGGTCATAGTTCCACACTGTGCCTTGACCGACCACCATGCTGGATTCCTTCCAGGAATACAGTTTCTTGAGACCCATTCAATGTCCTATTAAAATTTCAATCTGCCTCTTGTTCCCCATAAATATTTCTAATCCATGCTTTCCAAATACCATTCAGTCTTTCACAGAGTATCTACACTGTAGATTTTTCTCCCCACGTGATTACCTGGAACACTGCTAGGGTCCATGTACCTCACTCTGGCATGCTAGACTCTACAATGCAATGCCTTTTTCTTTGAGACATATGCCCTCTACAGGGACATGAACTCTGGCCTTAAATGACCTACATTTAGATTCTGGCTCTTCTGCTCCCTAACTGTGACTTGGGCAAGCTGAATAACATCTCTGGGCCTCAGTTTCCCCTATCACAGAGTGACCGGCAGATTTAAATTGCATAGTTCCTGAGAGGATTAAATGAAATAGCATGTAGAAAGCATTTAGCAAAGTGCCTGGCCTACAGAAAGTGTTGGGGTAGAGAGAATGGTCCCACTGAGACAGGCGGGTAAGCCGGGACAAGTGGAATAGGGAAACTGAGACAGATAGCTGAACAAACTGGCAGAGCAATTTACAGCGAAGACAGAAGTTCACCTCCCTAGAGATAACATCTGGACCTCAGCTGTATTTCAGCTCTGGGCCCAGAAGAAAAGCAAAACCAAGTGGGCAACACCAAGACCAGCTGCAGTGACTAAGGAACCCTGCCCTGGCGCTGACCAATCAGTGAGGACCATGACTCTGAAAGAGCACACCTGGAAAACTGATGAATATAGTCTGCAGAAACCCTCCCCTGAGACATCCTCTGAAATTCCCACCTGTAAGAGAGAAAGAAAAGCCTCAAGACCAAGGACCCAGCAAGTGCTCTCCCTCCAGGGAGCAGCTCCCACCAGACTTTCCCCTTCTTCTTCCTCCTCTCTTTTCCCCACAGGCACGCATCTCCTGCACTCGAATGGAACCCACGAGGCTTGCAACCAGGGGAGCAACGGGCAATGGCAGCTCATCCCAGGCTAATCCCTTGTTCCCAAGGACCCCTTTTCTCTGACTTCCCAGAGAGCTGAGGCAGCCCAGCCTAGACTCTTCTGTTGCTTCTTCTATGCTAAGCCCTTCTTTGTTTCACTGTCCCCAGCTTCAACAAACATTCCCCCATAGTCACCGGGACTTGTAAAATATTTCCTGCAGGAAGTCAAGAGCCCACATACTACCGGCCAACCCTAGGCAGGCCTGTCAAGGGTCAAGTCCCCTTTCCGGTACCCCCACCCCACCCTTAACTGTCCATGCCCTGATCCCTGAAACCTGAGAGAGAAATAGCACAGATATAATTAAGGTTAAGGACCTTCAAATGGGGAGTTTCTCTTGGATAGTCTGAGTGGCCCAAATCTGATTACCTGAGCCCTTAAAAGCAGAGAACTTTCTCTGGCTAGAGATAGAAGAGATAGCAAGAGAAGAAATCAGGAAATATGAAACACAAGAAGGACCCACCATTGTTTGTTTGTTTTTTTAATTTATTGATTGATTTTAGAGAGAGAAGGAGGAGGAGAGAGAGAAAGAAACATCAATTGTTGTTTCACTGATTTATGCATTCATTGGTTGATTCTTGTATGTGCCCTGCCTGGGGATCAAATCCCCAACCTTAGCATAGTGAGACAGTGCTCTAACCAGCTGAGCTACCTGGCCAGGGCAGGACCTACCATAGTGATTTGAAGAATGAAGTGGGCCACCTGTGAGGACTACCTACGATTCTCCTCATCACCTACGTTCGTCTTCTTTTAGTGCAGGGAAAGTTCTTGTCCTGAAGCAGCCACCTTCAACTCACCTCCTCGGTCATGCCTTGCATGATCCTTCCATGAGAACTGATCACCTTTGAGTTTCCAGAGAAAAATATAAAAGACCTTACTCCTTCCAAAGTCTGCTTTCTTTCTTTTTTTCTTTTTCTTTATTGATTTTAGAGAGACAGGAGGTGAGAGGGAGAGAGAGAGAGAGAAACATCAATAAGAGAGAACATGGATTGGCCGCCTCCTGCATGCCCCCCACTGGGGATCAGGCCCACAACCTGGGCATGTGTCTGACTGGGAACTGAATCAACGAAGTCTTGGTGCACAGGTCAATGCTTAACCACTGAGCCACACTGGCCAGACCCAAAGTCTGCTTTTTTTAGAGCTATTTACCTACTTGTTGCCTTACCAATAACATGGAGAATTCTGGAGGAAAAGCTCTGTGCCGTATTCATCTATTGTTTGCCCTACACATTGACCACAGACTCCTTTCCGAGATGTGTGAGAGAGGGAAGGGAAACTCATACTCATTGAGAGTTTTTTCCATGTCAGGTCCTGCGCACATATATTATTTTATCTAATTCTTGCAGAAACCCTATGGGGTAGACAGATACATATCTCTTTTTATAGATGTCTCAGTGACACAAACTTGCCCCAAGTCCAACAGCTGCTGGAAGAAAAGCTATTGTATGACTTCCAATGAATTCAGGGCTGCCTGATTCTAAATCTGTTCTTCCCATCGTCATACGGTGTTTTGCATAAACACCAACTTTGCCATCATTGCAATGGACACCCCTGTGGCCTTTCAGAAAGTAGCTTATGCTCACAGCAACACTTGGAGCAAGGTTTTACTATCCTCATTTTAAAGATGAGAAAATGGAAGCTCGGGGAGTTTAAATGGTCTGCCCCAGTTCACACAGTCCCTGAGAGACACGATTAGAATGTGAGCTCAGGATTTCTGACAGCGAAAACACTTCGTGTTCTTCCCACCACGCCACGCTGGTTCCAATCAATGTTTACGAACTAAATGTCATGCCGCTCTCTCCCTTTTCTAAAATTACTTCTTGCAAGGCAGTATTTCTAGCATCTCTGAGTCAGATTCTGTTGTTTCTCCATCTTGATGATACACGCCACACCTCCCAGTGCTGGGTCGGCTGCAAATTACATTTATGTCGCACAGACTTCTTCCAAGTGGCACGCCCAGACAGGGAATGAGATGGATGCTGACGCCAGTGCTTGATGCCTCTGAGCCCCACCTTCTTCTTCTCCTACACAGGCAGAGCAGCTCAAATGCCCCTTTATGGAGGGCCTTTTCATCTATTTTTATTTATTGATTGATCTTAGAGAAAGAGGAAGGAAGGAGGAGAGAGAGATAGAAGCATCGATGAGCAAGAGCATCGATTGGCCACCTTCCGCATGCCCCCCACTGGGGATTTGGCCCACAACCTGGGCATGCGCCCTGACCGGGAATCAAACCGGTGACCTCTTGGTGTCTGGGTCGATGCTCAACCACTGAGCAACACTGGCCAGGCATTTTTGTCCATTTTTAATCAATATGACTTTTTATAAATAAAATAGCACACTAACTGTTATTTCTAACCAGCTGTTTCAACCAACTGTTAAAAGAGAAAAGTAATATTACATTTAATTTCATCACCCAGCAAAGAACACTACCTTTACATGGACATATTTCTAAAAGAAGTTTAAGTATTCTATGTCTAATGCTCTAAAAAAAGATTCATAAAATACATGATAGTGTCTTTCTTTGCCTATTTAGGGACCTAATATTTTAAAAGCAATTTCTTTGGTTTGATACACTTTCTTTAAAAAGATGGGGGGAAAAGGAAAAATTTCTTATTGCACTGTGCTATATTTTTTCCTTTAAAGTCTCTAGGTTTCCTTTTTAAGTTTCATAGTTGTTTCATTAATTTAACAACCATGAAACAACTCGAAACAGGATCTATAGTCCTCCTTGAATGTAAGTCACCTTTCTGATTCTAACCTCTAGAACTGCCTGTTTTTCTTACTTTACACACATTAATGCAAACACCCATTTCTAACATGCCTGAGAACACACATCTATCTAGCTCTGCGGATCCTGCAAAGTTCCCTTTGCTAGGTGTTCCCCATTCTGCTTTCTGTCAACAGTTACAACAGTGTTTTCATTACCTGCTAAGTCTCTAGAGCCGGGCTCTGGGCTCCTGGTGAGCGGAAGCAAATAATAATCAGTGCCACAGTGTTTCCTTTATTTTAACTATTTCTTCATCTTTAGAGTTTGACCCACTGCAGCAGTTTCTGTTTTTGTAATTGCATATAATAAGCATTTTCTCAAGGCGCTCAGCCTCCTGCTATGGACTGCCTCCTTTTGTTCGGCAATCTCTGACCCTATTTCAGGATGCCTCCACCTAGGTTACCAGGTTTTCTCGTGTTTCTCCTTTTCTTAAAGTGAGGGCATTGCTCTTTCCATGCTAACGTCACAGATATGGTCTCGCTTTAATTACCCGAAAAGTGAAATATTTCATCAAATTTTATTTGTAGAGGGTCCAGTCACAATAGAGTCTACTGAATGGGCCAATTGATATTTATTGACAGTCCAGCTTGAGTTATTGATCATTTATTAAATTATTCCATGAATACGTATTATATGCCTAATAGCAACAATGACATTTTCTGAGTGTTTACTATGTGCCAGGTGTTGTTCTAAGCACTTGGCATATGTAAATTTGTTCATCACACAAATTTGAACTGTCTTTACCAGCAAGGACACTTAGGTGAAGAAATATTAAGTATCTTGCCCAGGGTCACACAACTAGGAAAGGACACAGGCACAATTTGTACCCCGGCATCTGTTATGGGACATGTCAGTGGCTGTCTAGGAATTTACATATATTTTCAGAAAAGTGTTTATTATTTCAAGAATTAATTAGAGGATATATCAATTTATTCAAAAAGCACTTACTAAATACTGACTCTATACTTTCACCATGATAGACAATATATAGAAAAGAACTAGAAAACCACTGTCTACCATTGAGGGAATTTAAATCTAGCAGAGGAGACTCAGCATACAGACACAACACAACTAAATCACAATAGAAACAACATTTTAGTAAAGGATTATATAGAATAGCCTGACTGTGACACTGGAAATTATAAAATGAAAAAACAATTGCAGGACTCATTTGGTCCACACAGTACAGGAACATGCTGTAATTTAGCACGGCATGAGTAAAATAAAGAACATTTTAAAATCTTGATACTGTGAATTCATTCAACTAATTCAAACAACACTTACTGGGCACCACCATGTGCCGGGACGTGTTCTTGGTCCTGATTGTTAAACCATAATTTATAGAAATTATAAAATTACTTTCTCTTGGAGAACTTAAAAAAGTAGGACAATCTGTATTTAGTTATGCCCGGAGGCAGGGAGTTGAGCCAGGTGATGATAATACCAGGCTGACCCGAGAGAGGGACACTTCATAGCCCTCTATTTTGCTGTCCCATTGCGGTTCTCAGGGAGAGGAGTCACTGGGTCCTCTCAGGAGCTCCAGAAGTTCAAGGTTGCTGCTGTGTATTTTCTATCATCAACCTGATTCCTCACCCCTCACTTCTCTCCCAGACTCTTTTCCAGAGCCGTCTGACCAAGGAACCCCCGTGTGCCCTCACCTCTGACCGCTCCCTCGTCCCCGGCTTCATCGAAACCTGGCATTGCCCTGGGATCACGGCCTCAAGGCAACCCCAGGCCCTGTTCTCTCTCACACCACGTGTATCTCAGGACTGGGAGGCAGGGTGCGTATCTTTTTGCACCTATTGCACTTTGAACCATTTCTCCCTCTTCTTCTCTCAAAAACTGCAGCTCCTGCATTCAGGTTACTCAAATACCTCATAGTTGTCAAATACCTGCCCCCTCGGGTCACCAGTCACTCATTGTCCTTCTTCCATTAAAGGCTTTGGTTGTGGGCACTAGGTCTTATACGTCTACCCCACCTCTGTCATCTTCCGGGTGCCTGCAACATACACATGAATGGGCTACCCAAGCCCTGGACTCCTGCTTTCCTGACCTTCCTCGGCCACAAACATCCACTCCCATGGTCACACCCTAGACTTTGCCATTGGTGGTGGCCCTGCCCTGATTTCAAACATCCCACTCCTTGACAACCACCGTATCAAAACTTTCGATCTCCTGGCCCCTCACTTTTCTACTATCCTTCATCCCCCATCCTCACACTCTTTTTACTCAGTTTAAACAACCACTCCCTTGAAATCAAGCTCAACTTATTTGATTACCTCTCTGTCTCTATTTTCTCCTCCCTCCCTCGCTCCTTCCTCCCTCCTTCCTCCCTCCTTCCCTTTCTCTCTTCATCAAACTAATCTAGAAAAAATTCAGCAGTCATTGAACCAAGTTATCTGCCTTTTCTGTGCCGACTCACAAGCAGCTGAAAATTCCTGGGAATAAAAGCATGAAGACTAAGCCAATTGGTTTCTCTTTAAATTCATGCCCACGAACCCCAAATGGGAACTGCCTGAAAAACGTCCGGTGCGTCTCCAGCAAAGTCATTTCCCACTCTTCAAGCCAACTAGCTCACACCTTTTTGTCTTTGAAAGCTTCCCATATCCATCCATACCACTTTTCCTTCTTAATCAAAGACTTTGACTTATTTCACTAAGAAAGCCCATGCTGTCAGAGAGCTCAAACTACTCCCAACAAAGAGCATACCAGTCTCTTTGCCTCCTCAGCCTCTGACATGGGACAATTGTCACTTCTAGCAATGCGCGTGCTCTCCACCTCATTCCCTCCGGCCCTCTTAAGGACTACACTCCTGTTAGTCCCTACTGCAGCAGTTCTCAAAGTGTGACCTCTGGTGGTCCCCGAGACGCTCAGTCCTGCTCTTTCCCCAGCCTTCTCCATCAGTAGTCAGTTAACAGCACCAAGCTAAAACCTAGGAGCCATCTTTGATTCTTCCCTCCCCTTGCCCCCATTTCAAATCTATTGCTAGCTCTTGTCGATCCTTCTTCCCTCCTAATCAGGAGGTTGACTTCTCCTCTCCATCTCTAGTCTAAGTCACTAACGTCCCCCCCCTGAACTGGCATAATAGTCACCAACAACTTTGACTGTTTCTGCTCACATCTATCATAATCCATTCTCCACACCAAAGCCGGAGCAATCTCCTAAAACTTCCTATCAAAATATGGCATTCCCCGAAATGAACCAGTTGATAGTTGTCCATTGCTCATAGGAAAAAGCACAAGTATAAACTCTGGTTCCTGCCTACCTCTCCAAACTCATAGCATTTTATTCACAGAGCACAGACACTTTTCCTTCCCTTCTATGGAGTGTTCTGCTAGTTTCTCCTCCTGGATTTTGCACTTGTCTTCTCTTCCTGGAATCTTGTCCACCTGCTCCTCAGACGATCGGCACAGCCTCATTCTTTCATCTCAATTCAAATATCTCAGTCAGAGAGGCCTTCTTCGACAACTGTATCCTTTTATTTTTCTTGATTGATTTTAGAGAGAGAGGAAAACATCAATGAGAGAGAACATTGATTGGTCACCTCCTAAATGCTCCCCACTGGGAATCGAACTGACAACCTTTTGGTGCATGGGTCGATGCTCAACCACTGAGCTACACCAGCTGGGCCGACAATCGTATCTTAAGTGGCCTCCTCAGATTACTTTCTATCTAATTACCTGATTCTTTCCTTTGTGACATTGATTACAACCCACAATTATTTGTTTCCTAATTTATCATCTGCTTCCCCAACTAGATTATGAGCTCCATGGAAGCAGGGACCTTGATTCTGTTGGTCATCCCTGAATTTCCAGCACCCAGAACAATGCTTGGCAGAAAGCAGATACCCCAAACAACATTTATTAAATAAAGAAGGTGAATTATTAATTTTTCAAACATTTATACGCTGGTCCCTTGGCTATGTTCTTCAAATGCATTTTCTCATTTAATAACCAGAGCAATCTTATAGGGTATGATTACTAGTATCTTTATTTGACAGATGAGAAGAGAGTTTCAGAAGTGTGTTTGCTCAGTCCCATGGCTAGTGACAGCTGTCTTGGTCAGCTCAGCTGCCATAACAAAATACCATAGACTGGGTGTCTTAAACAACAGAAACTTATTTCCTCACAGTTCTGAAGGCTAGAAGTTCAACATCAAGGTCCCAGCTGATTCAGTTTCTGATGAGACCTCTCTTCCTGGCTTGCAGATAACTATCTTCTTGTTGTGGCCTTTCTCAGTGCGTGTGCATGGAGAGGAAGTGTAAGCTCGCCGGTGTCTCTTCTTCCAAGGACACTAATCCTATTAGATCGGGGCCTCACCCTCATGACCTCATTTAACCTTAATTACTTTCTTAGAGGTCCCATCCCCAACACAGTTACACTGGGGGTTAGGGTTTCATCATATGAGTTGGGAGGGACACAAACCATTTAGTCCATAACACTGACAGAGCCAGGATTCAAACCCAGCTTGTCTAATTTCAAAGCTCATACTCTTAACTGCTGAGTCATATTGCTTCTGGGTTCCTGGCCCTGCCCCTGTCTTTCAATCTCTCCATCGCCAGAGGTTGCTTGTCTGGGTCTCTCATGACGCACAACTTCTTTGGAGTTGGGACCCAAGGATGCAAAGCCTAGCTGCCTTTATGACCTGGAGCCAATAGCCTAACAGCCCTGGATGTGCGTCAGTTTCCCCATCAATAAAATGTGGGTAGTAACAGAAGGTACTTCTAGGCACTTCCTTCAGGTGGTGAGTGAGAGGAGAAAACAGTCTTTATGTGAATCTGCCGAATGTTTGGGGGCAGAAACACTGCATGATACCCAGGTCCTGTTGTTATAAACATTTCCCTGGGAAACATTAACAGCTGCATGGTCAGGGGTGGGAGAAAGCTGTCTCCACCCCAGCATGGTGATACAGCCTGTGGGAAGGGCCCTTCCATGGCTGTGACCAATGTTTTCTTCTTCCTCCTCATGTTGAATCATCATGCTTTTGTTTTGTTTGAATTAAGTATTTTTCTGTTTGGCTCATTTGCTCTACAGGCTGGGAGGAACTGCCCCAAGGGAATAACTCCAGAAAGCAGCCTGATCCCACTGAGATGGGTGTCGACCTGTCTGCAAGTTCTCAGGAATGTAATTATCTACTTGAGATCAGTGAACACCTGATGGTAAACTAAATAACAACAACAATAATAACTAACACTTCTACAGCACTAACTGTTCTAAGTGCTCCATAAACCCACTTACCCTCCACAGGAACCACACCTAGAAGTAGATGATACTACTAGGTAGGAACTATAATAATTATGCCCACAACTAGTTAGCAGCTAAGCTGGCATTTGAACGGAGACACTCTGGCTCTAGAGCCTGTGCTCTGAGCCATATTAACACAAGGCCTCTCTGATATCTGTTGTTCCTCCCTGCCTGTCCAGTAGTCCCAAGTGCTGGGAGGTGGAGCCATCCCTGGGGACAGGGAAAAGAAGTGCAGGGCACTATGGAAGGAGAGAAAGTCAGAGAACACCCTTCTAGGATTAGCAGCAGAAACTAAGTCTGTGGGTGTGGTCACCACCTCGGGGAGTTGGGGCTGCTGGCTCTCCCAGGGCTCCCAGATCACCCTGTGCTTTCCCCCTCTCTGCACTAAGCAGCCTGCACTGTGACCCCAGGAGACAGTGACTTCCTCCAGGGAAGGTGCTACGGTCAACTCAATGGTCCCTTGGCAGCGGAGGGCAGGGACCTGTCCATCACTGAATGATTGTGATCCTAGGTCTAAAACCCGCGCTCATGGAATAGGTGTTCATGAATGAGGAGATGACGTGGGCCAGCAGACACCACAATGAGCACTGGTATAATGGTCTTGAATATTTGTAATTTCTTTATCTTTTGTTTATTTCCACATATTGCGAAGGCCCTGAAACTTGAATCACCGGAAGACTTTGGGAAGAATATATATTCTCAGTCCCCAAACCCATGAGATTCATTTGGTTCAGGTGCTTTTTTAAACATTTTGCTGGAATATAATATACAACTAGAAAAGTAGACTTATGTGTACAGCTTGCTGAGTTTTCAAATATTGAATAAACATATGCACCCAGACCTAGGTCAAGAAACAAGATATTATTAGGACAGTTTTGGGAGTTTTATTATTATTTTTTTTTATCCTCACCCAAGGACATTTTTCCATTTTTTGTACAGAGAGGAAGAGAGAGAGAGAGAGAGAGAGAGAGAGAGAGAGAGAGAGAGAGAAACATCGACGTGAAAGGGACACATCGAGTGGCTGCCACCCGCACGACCAACCAGGGCCGGGGATAAACTGCAACCGAGGTACGGGCCCTTAGCGGGAACCGAACCCGGGTCTCTCTGGACCGCAGGCCGATGCTCTAACCGCTGAGCCAAACTGGCCAGGACCAGTTTTGGGAGTTTTAAGCAAATAATCCTGCTCATTCTCATTCAAGTCTCTAAGCCCTGAGAAACACGCAAGAGTGATGAGCAGTAAAACTCTTCAAATGGAAACAACTTGTGTGTGCATCTTTGAGAATGACAAGGACAAGAGAACTGGGAAGGACATAGTTCCTTGGTCACCAGATCCTCTAGGGACACCGTGGGTGGCACTGGTCTGGGGGTGGGGAATGAAGAAGGTCAAATGAGTCACCAACTGGCCTGCTGGATATAAGGAAGCAGAGTTTATAAACTCCCAATACCTGGGTTGCAGCCCTGAAGACTCAATGGGAGAAAACTCCATGAATGCAGGTGCAGGCCTTCTGGTTATTAAACCACTAAGCAACCAAGATTTCTGAGCAAAAACAGAGTCCTCACAGACCTTTATCACTGAGTTGTCTGTTTCCAAAAAGATGAGTGTCCCTCCTATAAGGCCTTCAGAAATCCATTCTCAACTGCCCGCCCCCATGCGCGTGCGCGCACACACACACACACACACACACACACACACACGCTTGATCAAGACTTGCTGTGGAATGTTCTTTTCCATGCTCCAACAAGGTCTTTCACTGTGAGTCAGACTCATTTTGATTCTTGAAATACCTCTGGTTTTTCCCTCCTATTTTTCCTTTCTTCAGATTTTTTTTTTTTTATTCTTTTAAAAAAATTTTTATTCTCACCTAAGGATATTTCTTCCATTGATTTTTAGAGGGGCAGGGGGCGGAGACAGAGAAGCGTCAATGTGAGAAAGACACATCAACTGGTTGCCTCCCACACATGCCTTGACAGGGGCTGGGATCAAACTTGCAACCCAGGTACGTGCCCTTCACTGAGAATCAAACCCAAGACCCTATGGTGCGAGGGCGACCCTCTAACCACTGGGCTCCACTGGCCAAAGGGAATTTTTTTACTCTTTTTTTTTTTGGTACATACCCCTAGCAGGAACCGAACCCGGGACTCTCTGGTCCACAGGTCGACACTCCAACCTCTGAGCCAAACCAGCCAGAGCTAATTTTTTTTTTATTCTTGATGTTCAGACTTCATGACAAAACTAGAAGTTGTGAACCTGATCCTCCACTAAAATAAAAATAGTGGGTGGTGGGAAGAAAAGAGAAGGCATTGTCCTGATTATCTCTTGACCACCCATCTACAGATTCACAGAGGTCTGAAATCAGTCTGGGTATCCAAGCTGCATCTACATTTTCCCTCCTGCATTTACCCTCCTCCGGAGCCCAGCCTTTTAACTGGTACAGATATAGATGGGGCTGAAGGGAGGAAAGTCATTTTGGCATTGGATCTTAAACAGTTTCTCTAGTTTTTATTGTTAAGTCACTAATAATTTCTCTAACTTGTAAATGTTTTTGTATTGTATGTTCAACAGAGGGTTGGACATTTTTGTTTGTTTCCTGGGTTTGGCTCCTGAATTCCTTTCCAAGAACTTGTTTTCTGTCGGAAAAGAGTTTGAAGCATTTGAAAATGAGTTTGGAAAGGAGCTGCCTGGGCTCTGTAAATGGCAGTCCCCATCCTGTGGTCCTATGTAACGTGCATAGCTCACCCGCTCCCAGAAAACTCACTCGGAGGGAACTTTCCACATTCTGTTGTTCATTCACCCACATCACTCATTCATTCACTCATTTATTCAGCAGACTGTTATTGAGTGTGGACTGTGTCAGGCACTATGTTAGGGGAAAATAACCAAATGCAATCTCCTTTCTCTTATCCTTCCTCTTTATTTCTTGGTGGGGGCACTCAAATAAAAGAAGAAAATATAGGTCTCTGTAATCATCTTTTCCTCCCAGCTGCATCCAGTCTCCCCAGTCCCCAGTTAGAAAGCTACATAATTGAGAAAAAACTGATCCTTCCAAACCTGGGTCTTCTCTTAGCGTCATTAATTTCAGTGCTTGTTTCAGAGTGACTTTTAAGAGCCTAATGAGGGCCAAGAGTCTCCCTGGGCTTTGCAAATTCAGCTGACATCCTGCAGCAGGCCCATGGCCTCGCAGGACCTGTTGATTGAATCGAACAGGATGACCAGCTCCGGCTAGACCAGTGCACTGGCCTGCTTTGCAGAATCAAAAATCAAATGCTCCACCCAGACTGTCTTTTCTAATTTTCAAGCTTTTGATCTCATTCCGAAGTACGTGTCACAGCAATCTGCATCAGCAGGTCGAAGGTGAGGGTCTGCAAAGCTGGAGCAGCAGCTCAGCCACATGTCGAACTGTGCACACAGCAGTGTGATTTTGGGTAACGACTTGATTCAGGCTGCATTTATGTCCTAACACTTTCCAAATTTGACATCTTCTCCTTCATAAAACAGACCCCAAATGTGAAAGTCTCATAAAGGGATTCAACTTTTCTCCTTAATGCAGTTCAGGTGTTTGCCTGGCTTTATAGCAAATCCGATATGTGCGAGAGGATGTGCACCCACTCAGGGGGTGAGACTCACTTTAGAGGTTGATGGATTCACTCCACAGAACAATTCTTTTCTTTCTCTTCCTTTTTTTTTTTATCCTCACCCGAGGACATTTTTGCATTCATCTTCAGATAGAGAGGGAGGAAGAGAGAGAGAGAGAGAGAGAGAGAGAGAGAGAGAGAGAGAGAAACATCCACGTGAGAGAGACACATTGAGTGGTCACCACACACATGACTCCAACCAGGGCTGGGGACAAACTGCAACCAAGGTATGTACCTTTACCGGGAACCGAACCCAAGTCTCTCTGGTCCATGGGCCAACACTCTAACCACTGAGCCAAACCGGCCAGGGCACGACTCCTTTCTTTACCAAAGGAATGTCCACTGGGTTCTCTGAAAGGGATGAGCTTTTCTCGTGTGCTGGAATACTCTGCAAAGTTTTAATTTAAAAACACTGCTTGGGCGTCTCATGTACTGTGAAAGAAGACTGCCCAGGTCAGACAGATGGCCCCATGTTATTTTTAGCCACTACCCCATTTCAAGTGGAATCCAAATGACTTGTCAACCTAGTTGGCAATCAGTGCCCTGCCTAGATGATTCCGAAGCGAAGTATGTACTTGCTTCAAGATTTCGGTCAATAGTTACTTTTTCCTTTGTCCAGCCCTCTCAGACAACTGTCACCTCTTTCCAAAACTTGAAATCTTCCTGGCAGTTCTGTAGCATTGTGTCCCGCCCAACTTGAACAGTGTCCTAGAAATGGTCTTGGTTTTATTCATTTTATGAGTTCAGCTATGTTCCAGGTCTTCGAGAAACTTGGCTAAAAAAATAATAGCAATTAACGAAATAGAATGAGAAGGAGCTCTCACTGTTCTGAATCAGTGTCTTTCGGCCAGCAAGAGCTCATCGGAATGAGATCTGATTTTGGTCACTGGGCAATGTTTCACAGTGGCCCGTAGTTAGACTGTCTTCACAGGCAAGTCATTAAAGTAGCAATAGAAAATAAAAGTCCACATATAGGTCTAAGTCAATGGACAATGAACTCTGGCGGCCAGAGGGACTGCTTCAGGAACTTGAGACCAGAAGCAGACCCGGGATGTGTTTTGGAACTGATGGGGAGACATGCTGGATTTGCACAAACTTTCTCTTCCACTGGATTTAATCCCCAGGAAATGTGAACGAGCACTTTCTAGGGGCTGCCCTAGAGTGAAATCAACACAAAAGAAACACTGAGTGGTGGAGAAGCCCAAGTCCCGAGGGCATCATGTGAGCTCTGGGATCCAACAGTTTCTGAGCCCACACCTACTTTCAGGACTTTTCAGCTAGGTGAATAGGTAAATTCATTTATTTAATTAGGCAAGTTTAGGTGGACTTTTTGTTGTTTGCAAATGAAAGACCCCTTCCTCACTCCCCCCAATTGCGAAAAACAAACCTGTGGTTTCTCCATCTAAAATATCTCATATTCATTGGCTCATCTCCATCTCAGAGACAACAATTTAGTTCAAGTTCTCATGACCTCTGGCTTGAACAGGCAAGTTCTGTGTTTGTCTCTCAGCCTCCACTTTCTCCTCTCCTGTCTATCTTCCCAGAAGCCCCCCTCTTAATAGTCCTCAATAAGCACAGATATAATGAAGGTACTCACACCAGTGCCCCAAAACTTGCACTAACTCCCCATAGCCTGATACATTTAAAAGCCTAGTCTCACCCTTCGTTGTCTCCTTTACTCACACAGAACACTTTATTTCTGACACTTCCGCTCAGCAAATGCAGGGCTTCCCCACACCAAGTAATCTGCCATGATACCAGCCCGCTGTCCTTCAGTTTAATGCAGTTCTGACACTGTCTACCTCGAAATGGTGTCAGATTCCACGGGTTGAGTCCTACGGGTTAAGGTCTCAGCCCTACAAGACTGTCCCCCTACTTCAGATGCCAATTGCAAGTAGTAGGTCCTCAGGTTACCCGCAACTTCTATTCCATTGAGCTATAAATCAGAGGTTCCCATGACCCCCTCTTTGGATTTGATTCATTTGCTAAAGCAGCTCACAGAGCTCAGGGAAACACTTAATGTATGTTTGCCAGCTCATTAAAGGATACAGGTGAACAGCCAGATGAACAGATGCATAGACAAGGTCTGGGAGGGTCCTGAACATAGGAGCTTCTGTCCGTGTGGAGTGCATCATCCTTCTGGTATGTGGATGTGCTCACCAACCTGGAAGCTCCTTGAACACCATACTTTGGGGAATTTGTTGAGACTTTATCAAGTAGGCATAGCCAATTGTTAACTCTACGTCCTGCCCTTCTTCCTTTCCAAAAGAATTGCGGGCGTGAGGAGGTGCTGAAGATTCCAACCTTCTAACCATGGCTCTTTCTTTCCAGTGACCAGCCCCTATCTAGGAGCTACCCAAGAGCCCACCCAGAGTGGCCATTAGGACAAAAGACACAGCTATCACTCAAGAAATTACAAGAGTTTCAGAAGCCTTGCGTCAGAAACAGGGGTCAAAGATCGAATATTAAACAAAAGATGTTCCTCGTGTTCTTATCACTTAGGAAATTACAAGGGTTTTAGAAGCTCTGTGCCAGGAACCACGGGCATATACCTATATATATATATATATACACACACACACACACACACACACACACACATACATGTAGTTTTCTAATATCTCTTACGTACTGAATAGAAGTTCAAATTCCTTTGTCTGATGTTCCAACCCCTCTATAATCTAGCTGCAATCTCTACTTTTCCGACTTTTATTTTTCTTCTATCTCTCTCATGCGATTTATACTCAAGAATTATGCATTTTGCATTCTGGCTGTCGATTCAAGTTCAGAGCAAGTTTGATGGAGAGCCCAGGTGATAGCCATCCCCCAGTCCAGATCCTGCAACCCGCAGGTCCAGTGCCACCTTGTCCTGAAGCCTTCAACCCCACAGCTGGGAACCTTCTAAACCCTTACAGCCCTTTATCTCCTCACTCCTTGGGACTTTACCTATCACTTCCTCTGATCTTTCTACATTTTATTGCAGCTACTTGTAGACTTGTTCTGTCTAGTCTGCTCTCGAGAAGTCTTCCCTACTAGACAGCTACTCTCCTTCAGACCGGGTCTGTTTCGGATCCACTTTTGGATGCATCTGATCCCCTCCTCCCAGTAATGTTCCACATGAGCTTATTGAATTGGTACAAATGAAGGAATGAGAAAGGCTGTTAAACAGATTTCTAGGGAACTGGCTTTTTGATGAATATAAAAAACAACTTATAAATAACCTGTCTATATCTAAATAGATACTATTGGAGTTCATGAGGATGCCTGAAAATCGCCTTCCTTAAGTACTAAATTTCACACGGTCCCCCTATTTTTGCGCTATTAACTTTCCAACGCTAACGTAACATGTAGGTAAACCTTTGGCAAAGCCTTGAAAGTTGTACATGATGATCAAGCACTCTGAATCAGTGTAACTGGAAAAGTGGCTCGTGACCACCAGTCCTCCCTAAGCCGTGCTAACAGAAGCCACAACATGCATTTAAGTGTCGTGTGACAGTTGACAAAGACTTGCGCACACCTCCACTCCTGTTTCGCAACCCTGTGCGATCAGCAGGACGGGAACCATTAGCCATGTTTCACCAATAAGGACAAGGGAAGGCCTGAGAGAGGCTAAGCAACGGGCAAGTTTCTCTAACTGAGTAGACGACAGAACTGGGACCAAAACCCAAGATTTCTGGCCCCTAATCCAGAGCTCTTCCAGTCGTGCCTTGCTATCTGCCTTAGGCTAACAGATAACGATTCCCTGGCCAGCGAGTGGTTTAGCACAAGACGTATGACCATTGAATTCTGGCCATTGTGATATGAAGAGAGGTCTGGGGAGTAGTATCATTCTCTTGCTCCTGACAGAGATCTAGGAAGAGAAGCTCCCTTTTGTTCCTCCTGGATGTGACTGTATATGGTATTTGCTTGTTATTTCTCCTCCGTGTTGCCACAGGCCTGAGGGCAGCGCCGTGCAGCAGCGGCAGAGCCAGGAGGGCAGAGCTGGAGCCTTGAGGGCCCCTCCCCTGGAGCCACTCCACCCGTGAGCTTCTGAACGTGTGAGAGAGTCCGTTTCCCTATTACCACTGAAGCCAGCATGAGTCGCGTTTTCTGCTCCTGTATCTGAAAGCATCCTCACGGGAATACGGGAAACTTTATGATCTGTGGATTTGAGGTAGAGTCCTGGATTTGAATCCCCTCTTCAACACTACAAACTGGGAATGTTACTTAACTATTGGGAATTCTGAGTTATCAGGAAAGAGAGGGATACTCATTACTTCTGCTCAGGGTTATTAGGTCAAATGCAGTAAGTGGTGGGAAGTGTCTGATATATGGTAGATAAAAAGGAGCTGTTGTTATGATGAATTCTAATTACACCAATGTTATAAGAAAACATACCTTGACAAGTATAACTAAACACAAAACAACTTAGCTCACTCATCCTTTCTCTAGTCAGGTAGGTATTAGTTCACATATAAAGGGTGAGTCCTATCAAGCTCAGATCGAGAATACCCAACCTCTGAATGAACCTCATTTCCCTGAAGCTTTAAGATCACTGGGCAGGGGATGAAAGAGTTGATAATAAAATTACGATGGAAGCTGAGGTTGGGGGGCTGCTACCAAGACTGGAATTTGCCTTGAAGTCAGCAATCAACCCTTCAAAGGGTAACCTAACAAATCAAAGACCTGTCATTTATTTGTTTTTAATTTTTCTGCAGAAAGGGTCTTAAGGATTTAATAGTTCAATTTTATTGCACTGTTAAAAAAAAAAAAAAAAAAAGACAGAAAGAGAGAGACATTATCATTCTTGTCCTGAAAGAGTAGATAACTTGGATAACCTCACTGTACCAATATACTATTTATACAATGTGAGGTCATAGTGTTTTAAGGCTGGGCTGGACCTTCCTGGATCTTCCTGGACTAGAGCCAAGGGCCTTTTTCATTTCAACATTAAAGCCTAACAATATCATGTCCCTTTGGGATGGTGTGACGTTTGCTAGAAGTTGCCCCCACTCTGGCCGTACCCCAGCGCCCAAACAGGGCCTCAGCCAGCGCTGCGTAAAGAGAAGCAACGTCTGTGTGCTCCGGCCAACGCTGGGCCCATAGGACAGTCAGGCTTGTGGACATGATGACGTCAGAGCCGCTTGTTAACAGTTTTGTCTTATGTCTTGATTTTTCAGGAAAAGACAATAATGTGAACCACTTCTTACAGATACCACAGGATCTAGTGCTCTTCTCACTAATTTTAGTCTGCTGAAAACCCGGATAAAATATCACTCCTCCTTGAAGGAAGGTCCCACCTGCAGCTGCTGGTGTCAGTATTGGACTGTCCTCCCAGCATGACCTCCATTGCTCTGTCAGGGTGACAGGCTCTCCAGAGCTGTCACCCTCCGAACCTGTCCTTCCGCTGAGAGCACAAGCGGCAGAGGAAGACACCTGCAGCCACCAGCTGGGACATCCTCGTGCCTTCATGTGGGTAAGTCCCACCCCACCCCACGGCTCCTGTGAAGGGGCTTTCTCTCCTTAGGCCTCCTTGGTATCAAGCAGGGAGCTCACCCTCCAGTCATTCTGGAGTAAAAAGAACATGGATGATTATTGTGGTGGTTTCCCTAATCTCTGTACCCAGGGCAGCAGGAGCCAGGTGATCCTGTGTCTGAAATAAAGTAGGTGACTGGTTTGAAAGAGCAGGAAGTAAATTGCTTCTGTAGATACGAACCTTTTTGCTTTACCCTTGGGCTGGTTGTCCTTGCTTTGCTTTCAATTTATGAGAAATCACTGCCATTCCCAGGGACAGCTGTGGGGTGCTAGTCCTGGGAACTGGCTTGTTTTGCAGTAACTCTCCCTTCGACTGAGGTGAAGGAAAACAAGAGCCTTCCGGCTATGTCTAAGAAGTGCCTGAACAATCTGCTGAGAACTAAAAATAAGTCTCAAATGTAGCTCATTGTTGTCTGTTTTCAAGGTGAGATTGGCTGAAAATGTCAGTCAAAACAGCCAAATGAGCTTCCCTGTTATCTCTGTTCAAAAGGGCTCCCTAGCCCTGGCCAGTATGGCTCAGCGGTTAGAGCATCGGCCTGCAGACCAAAGGGACACAGGTTCGATTCCCAGTCAAGGGCACATACCTGGGTTGCAGGCTCAATCCCAGGCCCCAGTAGGGTTCGTGTGGGAGGCAACCAATTGATGTGTCCCTCTCACATCAATGTTTCTCTCTCTCTCTCTCCCTCCCTCCCTCTCTTCCACTCTCCCTAAAAATCAATGGTCAGATATCCTCAGGTGAGGATTAAAAAAAAAACAAAAGGGCTCCCTATCATCTACAAAATAACTAATACATGATACCTTTCTCCATTAGCTTTTATACTAGTAGCTATCCATAGAGTTGATATAATAAAAATAAAAAATATAATAATAATGGGTAGCTAACATAATTGGAGAATCAGGCACCACGTGGCATGTTAATATTTTGATGCATTTCCTAATTGAATCCTCATTATAACTGTATGAGGAGGGTATCGTCACCATCCTACTTTGCAAATGAGGAAACAGAGGCTTCCCGTGCGCTGGCTATTCTCTGTCAGCCTCCCGCCCAGCACTTCTCCACCCTTCACTGCCCTGCTCTGTGCCCCGGAGGCTGAGCCTTGCAGACAGCTAACCTAGCTCTCTTTTGAGCTGACTTGGCAGGCTCCAGAGATCAGAGGGTGAAAGAAAGGTCAGGATGTTTCTTTCCCACTCCCTCCCTCCTTGGCACCGATTCCTCCAGTAGCTGCATCCTTCCCTGGACTGCACAGCTCCCGGCAGCAGAACCGCGCCACGGCGCTCACACTCATCACCGGGCTCTTCTGTAGCAACCCCTCTTCTACTTGCTGCCCTGACGGTAGTGCTGGGTGGCTTCTCCATGTTGCTAGTCCTCAGGTGCTCTCTGTGCTTGTTTGTTCCCTCAACCCTGTCCTCACCTCCAGAAGGAACCACTTCATTAGTCTCTTCATTTGAACAAATCAAGGGCAAATGTGTTCCTGTCAGACCCCAACCAGTACATCTAGCAAAAGAGGTGCAGATCAGAGCTCCAGATCCATAGTGTTCATTAGTAGGAGAGAGGAAAAGTAAACTGATAATAAAATAATAAAATATAAGAGCCATGAGAAAGTTGTAGAAAGTGTTATGGGAAATCAAAGGCCAAAGAAGTACTTTGTTGAGAATGTGACACTGTTAGGCCTTTTAAAGATGAGTAGAGTCCAGCTGGTGTGGCTCAGTGGCTGAGCGTCGATCCATGCACCAATAGGTTGCCGGTTCGATTCCCGGTCAGAACACATGCCCAGGTTGTGGGCCCCATCCCCATTGAGGGGTATGCAGGAGGTGGCCAATTGATGGTCTCTCTCATCAATGTTTCTATCTCTCTCTCTCTCTCTCTCTCTCAAATCAATAAAGGGAGCCCTGGCCGGTTTGGCTCAGTAGTTAGAGCGTGGGCCAGCTGACCGGAGAGTCCTGGGTTTGGTTCCCACTAAGAGCACACACCTCGGTTGCAGTTTGTCCCCGGCTCCGGTTGGGGTCGTGTGGGTGGCAACCACTTGATGTGTCTCTCTCACGTGGATGTTTCTCTCTCTCTCTTCCTCTCTCTCTCTCTTTCACTCTACCTGAAGGTAAATGCAAAAAAAAAAAAAATGTCCTTGGGTGAGGATAAAATAAAATAAAATCACTAAGAAAAAAAAATTTTAAAAAACAAATAAAATAAAGACAAGTAGAACTGAGACAAGTGGGTACAAAGGAAAGAGTTTCAAATATCAGCACAATACTGAGGCAATGAAAGCACAAAGCACATGTCAGGGACAGAAGTGCTTCCATCCCAGAAGTGGTGTTTCTCCAACTGCAGCCTATGGAACTCTGCCATCCTATAAAATATTACTATGACCCTGGGAAGGAAAAATAAAGAGTCCACAGTCAAATAAGATTGATTGGATATCTTTAAGAACAATGAACTTGAGCAGGTTTCTCTACTCAGAACTTCTCAGAGCCCTTGAAAGGCTAATATGCATATTTGACTACATTTTTGATTCATGGATGGTCTATTAACATCTTCCAGGATGTGGGAGGAAACAGAGTGTGGGAAACAGTATTGTCCAATAGGATTCTACAACCCTTGGGAATCCCGGCAGAGTGATTCAGAACACCCTGTGGCAGCCAGAATTGAGAGCTTGTTCCCAAGGGTAGCCATGGCATGAGCAGTGAAATGTAATTACAGGCCAAGTAAAAATAAAATTGGTTATTTTGACATGACCCATAAGAAAAGAACGGTAAAAGGGCATCAAACATAAATTAGGATTTATATCTTGGAAAATATTGGAACCCCAGTGGTAAAATTTCATATATGAGGAGCCCTGTTCCTAATGGCTGGCAAGCCGAACTATTTCAGATCTGGTATTTTAGGCTAATTAAAATGAGCCAGGCTCTCTGCCAGGTTATAAGACCACACAATAACTATAAATATGTTAAAATCTATAAAGACTAGAAAACCATTAAGATTAGAAAGAAAAACAAGACAGAGTTCCTGCTCGTAAAGAACTCTGGACCGCTTGAGGTTGGACAATTAAATACATAAGGATAATGTAAGATATAATTTCAATACAATTCTCTGAAAACACAGAGAATAGCCTTTCATATCTACACTGAAGGGTTTCAGAGAGCTTGAAAGATGAGTAGAATTTGCCTGTGGAAAAAAGAGAAACCCCATGAAAGATGCTAAATTTGAATATCCAGACCCCATATTCAGCCGCATAAAAGCTTACCCCTTATAACAAAGAAAAGAGAATCCAATATTTATGGATAAATATAAACATAAATGAAAAACAAAAGGATGTCTCAAAAATGCCTTTTAGAGATTTGGTAGAAAAAAATTAAATATATGTAAATGTAAACAATATCAAAACCTTTTTAAAGTCTATTTTAAGGCTAGTAGCTCTGCTTCTCCTTAAGTTAAAGGAAGAAAAAAAAAATCTTTATTTTCTCTTTTGTTCTTGATCGTTCTTGATCATAAGATCCAGTATGCAAATTAGAGTACATCAGAGAAATCCAGTGCTGGCCTCTGGAGACTTTCTGATTTTACCAGAGAAAATGAGAAACACACAGTTATTTCGAAATGCTTCTAATTTTTCAGTTTAATATAACACCCACAGTAGACAGGAAATTGCTAGTGCCAAAGCCTGTTTTTCTTCCTAATAATTTTAGATGCCATAGTCTTTTAAGTGGGATTAGAGTAAAGCTTTCTCTGCTGTGCAGATTTTTTTAAGGTACCATATGTAACAATTTAACTATACAACTACTCTTTATAAATTAAGCTTGTATATATATAGCTTCACATATTTATATTCAGAGTGTACTGACTACTTTTATATCCAAACACTTAAAATAAGTAATCTATACTTAACAAAAATAGAAATGTTAAAAGTTATACATGCAATATAAATACATTTTTAAAAAATTAAGTGCTGTAACTTTTTTATGGTGGCTCTTTTTGTTTTCTTTTTAAAAATATATATTATGGAAGCTTGTTATGGTTTTATTTTTCTTAACACTTAATATTTTAAAGCTACCATCATAGAAAAAAATCTGACTTTGTCTTTAAAATACTGACAGTTAGCCCTGGCTGGTTTGGCTTAGCGGTTGGAGTATCGGCTTGCGGACCAGAGAGTCCCGGGTTCGGTTTCCGCTAGGGGCATGTACCAAATAAATAAATAAATAAATAAATAAATAAATAAATAAATAAATAAAATACTGACAGTTATATAGATTTGACAATATTAGTGGTTCAATAGATGTTTATTGAATAAAAGAACTTATTGCACCATAGGTAGAGATTAAAAGACAAAAAGTACAACCCTGGCTCCAATTTGAATCTGTGATTCTTTCTAAATTTGATACTAAGAAAACATTAGTGGCCTACAGACCAGACCTATGGTGAAAAGATTTAGGGCTGAACAGGAGTCCTGAGATCATTTTTTCTTGGAAAGCCGGGATTAAACTTTTTGGCATTGATACTATGATCATTTGAGTCGTTCATTTATTCATTCATTCAATAAATTTTCAAACATTTCTTGAGCATTCACAGCAGTAGTAATAATATTAATAACAGGTAATGCCGATTTGGAATTTATTTTGTGCTGAGCCCTGTGCTGTGTGCTTTGTACTGATGAACTCGTAGAATCCTTACAGGGGCCCTCAAATCCAGTGTACAATCTTCATCCTTGAGTTTCAGCTGAAGTTCTACCACCTATGGAAGCCTTCACCCCAGCCAGAGTGAGAATTAATGATTCCTTCTTCTATGCTCTTTTGCTGTAGCCTAATCCAGCCTTTATCTCACTTTCTCTTTTCGTTGATTTTGTTTTGTTTCTATTCATAGCATAAGTTCCTAAAGGTGAGGGACATTTGCCCCTGTACAATCACCTTATACAAAGCTGGTAGTCAGGCCCTGGCCAGTTTGGCTCAGCGGTTAGAGCGTCGGCCTGCGGTCCGGAGGGACCCGGGTTCGGTTCCCACTAAGGGCACGTACTTCGGTTGCAGTTTGTCCCTGGCCCTGGTTGGTCGTGCGGGTGGCGGCCACTCGATGTGTCCCTTCACGTCGATGTTTCTCACTCTCTCTCCCCTTCCTCTCTCTCCCTCCCACTCTATCTGTACAAAAAATGGAAAAATATCCTCGGTGAGGATAAAAAAAAACCAAAAAACAAAGCTGGTTCTCAGTAAATGTGTGGGTCTTGACCTAAATGCATTTTTTAAAAAATATGTTTTCATTGATTTTTTTTTTTTTTTTTAGAGAAAGGAAGGGAGAGGGAAAGGGAAACATCGATGAGAGAGAAACATCCATCAGCTGCCTCCTGAACTCATTGCTATGCACATGGCAAGTATTTGAGAATTACAGTTATGGAGTTGAACTAAGTTCTTAAGAAGCACTGAGGATTTGGGTTTTTTGATTTTATTGTTTTTTAGGGAGGGGAGAGGGCAAGTACAAAAAGCAAAGCAAAGGACACCTGCTATTTACACAGGGTGTTTCTGTTGGAGGTCAAAGTACTCTATATATCTGTCCTCAACGTTGTCCTTATGGCGATCACAGTAACAACCTTAAAGCCAGGCAGTATCCTCTCATTTTACTACTGACAGCTCCAGGAAACAGCAGAAGCTAGTGGAGCTTGTTCAAGCCCGGCGCTCCCATTGGTCACCTGTAGCGAGAGCTCCGGTCTGGGTAGGGGACAATCTGCCTGAGATTGGCTGTGGGAATGGCAGTAGGGAAGCACGTGATCTTGAGTCCTTTTGTGTCTCAGTTTCTCACTCTGAATGATGACAATAATTACCTTGTTCTTCATGATTCTACTTCCCCAAATTGGTTACAAAGTTATTTTTAAACTTCTAGGACAAATGAGCAATGAATGTAAAAGTGGGTTGAGATGTGCTGAAAGATGGTGCTCTACAGCGGACCTAAGGCACACTCTTGTTGCATAACAGATATAACAATAGCTAGTATTTATTGAGGACGCGCTGTGTGCCAGGCAGCGTGTTAACCATTTTATGTGTATTAATTCATTCAATTCTTTTTAAAAAAATTTTTTCTTTGTTGATTTTAGAGAGAGAGGAAGGGAGAAGGAGAGACAGATAGAAATATTGCTGAGAGAGAGATCAACTGGCCGTCTCTTGCATGCCCCCCACTGGGGATCGGGCCCACAACCTGGGCATGTACCCTGATCAGGAATCGAACTGGCGACCTCTTAGTGCCTGGGTAGATGCTCAACCACTGAACCACACCAGCTGGGCTAATTCACTCAATTCTTAAAACAACCCGATAAGGTAGTCTTCACTGTACAGAGGAAGAAACTGAGGCATAGAAAGGTTGAGCTAAAAGCTACACAGCTAAGAAGTGAAGGAGCATGGAATAGTACTCCCATGTTGAATGCCACTGGCACCCTTTTAATTATGTCCAGTTCTGTCTTCCTGTGGACAGCTCTTTAATTTGGGGCCTTAGCACAATGCTTTATGTGTAATATGTGCTAAATAAATATTTGTTCAATTGGAGTAAAACTAATAAAACTCGAGCATAGTTGGGAAGTCTGTCCCTTCTCTGCCTCTTTCCAATTCCACCCTTAGCTCCTCTATTAAGTAAAGTATTTGACTTTCAATGGTGTTTCTCCAGTTGGGAGCTACAGACCCTTCAATATATTCATAATTTAATTTTTTCCTATTTATGATAAAAAATGAATGAACCCAAGTACTGTTTCTTGATTTCAGTGCCTATGTGTGCTATGCCTTGACACCAAGAGTTACCACTTCAGTTGTTATGTTAATAAAAAGGAACAATGCAAAGTTCATCTCTGAATGATGTATTAGAATCAACAGCTGTAGTGCAATGACACAGGGTATGAGAAAATGAGGTGTGATATCTGGAACAGGAAGGAGGTGAGAAAGTTGGGTCAATACAGGCACTTTCCACACCATGACAGTGGAGAGCCACACAGAACTCAAATATACTCAGCATAGGGAGGGGAGTGGGCAAGTCCCACATAATGCTAATAGTTGAGTAAACGTCACTATTTAAAATTTCATAGTTTGGACCTGGCTGGTTTGGCTCAGCAGTTAGAGCACTGGCCCTAAGACCGAAGGGTTTTGAGTTTGATTCCTGGTCAAGGGCAAGGACCTAGGTTACAGGTTCGATCCCAGCCCTGGTAGGGGTCCTGTAGGAAGCAGCCAATTGATGTGTTTCTCTCCCATCGATGTTTCTCTCTCTCTCCCTCCCTCCTTTCCACTCTATCTGAAAATCAATAGAAAAATATCCTTGGGTGAGAACTGAAAAAATTGTTTTATAGTTCTGGGAAGAGATTTTATTATTTAATTTATTAATGTGTTTTGGTTTTATTCCCCAGTTGTTCATAAACTATAAGCACATATCTGGTTTTATGTGTATATATCTGCAACATTTTTAAAGAAAAATTATTTTAGCTAATACTGAGGAGGTCTAAGAAAAGTTTGCCCTTAAAATGGTGGAGAATCTGGGTTTCCCTCACATTTGAGAAACACCACACAACAGCGTGCATTTGGGGCTTTCCTATTTAAAACAGATTACAAAAACAAATGCACTCGATATGTCATTAACACTTCGGTGTGAAATGGTATGGTAAGCCCTCTCTTTTTCAGAGCAGGCTTTGATGGGGGCAAAGAAAGGCTAAGAGACTTGATAGAAAAGAAAAAAAAAGTGGCCTTCAGTGCTTTGGGGCAAGTCATTAAACATCCGTAACCCCTCTGGGTTCCATATCTATAAAATAGTGGTAATCTGCACCTCCTTCACAATGTAACGTTGGTTCACAGAAGGCTCTCCATAAATGGTCATTTAAATGAAACTGACGTATCTGGGAGCGAACAGGAAGGCTCTACCACTAGGTTCTTAAATGGCACAGTCACTGGCCTGGTTAGAGGAAGACCCCGAACTGTGGGTCCCTTGGAGTGACTCTGGGAGGCATGAGCACTGGGAGAGGAGGTGGCTCCACCAGCTGGTGTGGCCATAAAGAGCTGAGGCCCGCGGGCTCACCAGCCAGCACTCAGAGGCTGCCTTGCTCCGGGCCCCACGCACGGCACTGAGCGCAGTAGGGCAGTCGTGTCACCACAATGCGGGATTCCGTCCCTTGGAGGCACTTGAGAAGCTGAGTGACGCGGGAAGGAACTTGATCATCACCTAACTCTTTCAAAGTGTCTGTGGGGTGCTGAGCTCACGGGTTTTTCGCCAGTTCTTCAAATTGGCAGAGGGGCCTCCTTGTGCAGCAAGTGTGGCCCACGTCCCCAGCTCGGCCGATTTGGGGTGTATCTGTCTTTGTGAGCAGGCAGCGCGCTCCGGCCCGGGGGTACGCGGTGTTGGAAGGTTGAAGGCGCGCGGGTCCTGGGCTGGGCGGCCCTCCGCGAGAACCGGCGCTGACTGGCGCCGAGAGGCCGGGACAGACGCGTGCCGCTGCGCCCCGGGACCCACCTGCGCCGGGCAGCGCGTCGCCGCTCGGGCCGGAGTCCGGCGGCGAGGGGAGGGGGCGCGGGCGGGGGGTGGGGCGGGCGGCGGGCGCGCGGCTTCTCCGAGGGCGGAGGCGGGGCGGGCGGGCCTCGGGAGGCGCGGGGGGCGGACCCGCCCGCTGCCGGCGCTGCTCGCCCGCCCGTCCGCACTCGGTCGCGCCGCGGAGCAGGCATGGGAGCTGAGCGCGCCTTCCCGGCGCCCACACCTGTCTGAGCGGCGCCGCGAACCCCGGCCGCAGAGGGCAGTTGGGCGCGGTGAGTGCGGGCGCGGCTGGGGCGCCCTCCCGGACGCAGGCAGCGTGGTGCGGGGAGGAGCGGGACAAAGGGCCGGTGCGCACGGGGTGAGGTGACTGCGGGAGCACCGGGGACGTGGCCCGGGCCGCCCCCGGGGCTCGAGGGCTGGGACCTGCAGCCTGAAGGCGCTGAGCGGAGACTTAGGCGCTGCTGGGCTTTTGGATTCACGCACTGTCACCCGTGAGGCGGGTGGGGAAAGAAGGTTCTGCAGAAACTGCTGTCTTGGATGCCGGGTGGGAGTGGAGAAGGAACTGGCTCTGGGCAAGCTCTCTTCTGGCTGGACGATGGCAACACCCCCACCTCCTTCCCAGCACCACCACCACCACTTGTTTTCCTTGAGTTTTGCGTATATGCGTTCCAACAAGATCTGAACATTAATTTTTAACCTTGGGCACGTGATTGTGAGCACACCTTAGCAAGCAAGGAGAGTGCAGTAAACAGGTTGGGGAATAGGATCTTTTATCTGGAGCCTTAGTTGAGGACCCTGTGCTTCCCTAAGAAACGAGTGTCTGTGAAGTATCAACGGTTGTTGAAAGCAAATACTTCTTCAACCTGTGGACACTCATCACGAGTTAACGTATAAGTAAAAGTTTGGGAAAAGTTTTTTAAATGTTGTAAAAGAGAAAGGAGAATTGTTTAGGTGAAGGAAAACCGCCACTCCCCTTCAGAGTACGAAATAGGTTTGTTTTCACCAGAAAACAGCTGATAAAAAAAAATTCTGCTTGTTTTATTGCCCTTTGGGCGACACCCATGAGACTTCAGACACAGCCCGTAGGGGGTGGAAAGCTCCCGGTTAGTGTTGGCATGGGGCTAGCTTCTCTCAGCTCCTGAAATTAAACTTGAGGGGTCCCCGGGCACTTTTTAAGATCAGATGGGCTAATGTGAGAATCATTTTTTGCGTGGTGGTGTGGGAAGGAGTTAAATCTGTAGTTTGAAGTCAGCTGTAGCCAAAAGCCGAGTGCCAAATTAATATCAGGATATTTATTGCACTTGTTTCAGGATCCTATTTGTGCATAAGAGCATTTAAAATAGACCTTATCACTGTGTCTCTCAAGAAATCTGTTAGAGAGGAGTGCATTGGAGGTGGAGTGGGGAGAAGGAACTTAGGAAATGGCACAAAAAGCCATTATATTTACTTGTGAAAGTGTTTGTGATCATATGCACACCATCTGCATTTGAATACATTGTTTCACTTGTATTTGTCTCATACAAAGTCAAGAGATACTGGAAAGGAAGCATTTTTCCAAGGTAACTAATATGGATCTCATTTTGTAACGAGACAGCTTATTCAGGTAGATGGTGAATGGTGGGTGCATTTTTCTGTCTGTAGTATAAATGCCAAAGTGCCCATTAGTGGATCTGAGAACATTGCTGGCCCTGCTCTTCCGTGTTGTATAGTCTCAGGTTCTCCTGCACGTTTCTTCTCAGAGATCCCTTAGGATTCAGTTCACCAGGCGTTATTCATGCATAACTCCCACTGACTCCGGGGAATTTGTTTCTCATGGATTCACCATTGACAGTTTTATACGCTCTGTTCTTGTTCGGCTGCCAGGTTTGTCCCAGGTCACTGGGGTAGTTCATTTTGCCTAAAATCTGATAGAGAAATTAAGTTTCGTTGGACCACAAGATTATATTTAGGGTGGCTGCACTCGTAAATGCCCTGCATTTCTTTCCTGTACAAGACTGTAATTCTTACACCATTATGTGATCAGGTTTGTTTTCCTTTTACAGATTCTGTGACTTTGGAAAATGAGAGCAATCCTGGCTACAGAGCTTTGTTCATTTTTAGATATTTGCTTTAGGAATTAGCATGGTTTCACTGTTCAGTGTCCCTGGCCACAGATGCCATGGAAAACCCTTTGTCCCTCTCCCAACTGGTGTCCAAAACTTTTATCGTCACAAAGGTTCCCACTGTTTCTTTCTGTCCTTACTGTTTATAGTGGTCACTCGAGTGCATACGTTGTGCAGTAGTTTGCATGTTGTGGTCCTCTGGATCAGATTTTCCCTCCCAGCACTTACTTGCTATAGGAGTTATATCATTCATTCTCCCAAACACTTGCCCTCTTGAGGAGACCTGTGTTGTTGCAGTTTTGAAGTCTAAGGTGCCCAACTAAAAGAGAGCAATCTTGGTGCCCAGTCTCCAAGCAGATGAGTGCTATTTGCATTGTTCCCTTACCATAAGGTTAGCAGTGGGCTCACAAAGTGGCATGAGGTATACATATGTTTAGACAATGGACAGCCAGGCAGCGGCTCACAGTGAGTGATGGAGCATGGAATGTATGAACCTCCTGTGAGTCAGATGTATGGAGCTGGAAAAGGAATACAGTTTTCATATTACTAAGCATGGTGAAAAAATGTTTACCTACCTTAATTTTCCATTCTGCTTTGCCATTTGGCTGAAGTGATGCATGAAAATACTTAGTTGAGAACTTTAAAAGATAAATATGTATATGAGGAGTTCTTACCCTGTAAAAGCTTATTCCTAAAAACAAAATATTGTAGACCTGAATTTTCTTCATCCAGATTTAGATATACTCAGATAAGACTTGGAAATCTTCATTCCTCTTTTAAGATGTGAGTTTTCCAGACAGTTCTATAAAGATAAGGTGATTCCTTTGTAAAGAGAGAACTTAAAGCTCTGTAACCCATTTATTTACTTACCTTTCCAGTTGTGAGCTTATGGATGTTTTTATTACATCTGTTTACATTCTAGAGTGTTTGTATTTAAATAACTTAAATGGGTATGGCACACAGGCTTACCTAGAGTTTATAAAAATGGAAACTATGATTATTTGTCTCCTGGGGAATTACTCTATAATTGAGTGAGTTGAGAAATTAATGCAAAGGCACCCACCTGATTTTAAAGCATCACAGTATCCTTGGTGCGTTATTAATGGGGAAGGGGGCAGGGGAAGGTGTGAGTGCCTCCGGAGAGGCCCTGTGAGCAGGGGGTAGGGGCAGTTCCTCTCCCACTTTCCTGGGAGTGTTCACACCCAGCCACCCTCCTCTCCTTTCTTGAAAGCTGCCCTCTGCTGGAGGCCTTTGTTTCCTTTGACAACAGATCAGGGAAATCGTGTCACCCAGATAAGCAGGAGATTAATACGATGAAATGTCCTTCTTCTTTTCCTTAGCGCCTCCACCCTCCACACTTACATGAGTAAAAGCTCCTGCCTGAGCAGAAAATGACAACACAGGCGCTGTCTGCAAACCATGTAGTGCCTGACCTGGATTTTTGTGACCTTGGAAAATTATAAAATTAGAGCCTCCTGGACCTGAAAAGACTAAAGAGATCACCTGGTATTCCTAACAATTTTTAAACCACCCTAAACATACATTTGGTAAAGGACTGAGCAATTTATGAGGCTGTCACTTTAATATGATGTCAGTTTTAAACCCATCTGGGGACCTGAGAACACAAACCTTTATTTCCCAATTTCTGATCTGATATATTTTTTCAAATCAATTTGGAATCATTGGACCTGCATTAAATTCTATTTCTAAACTAGAGTTTTTTATAATGTAGTTTTATAGCTTTCGTAGTTACACAGAAACTTTAATTGAGGTAGGGAATGTTGTCAGAACAAGGTTAAACCCTACAAGTTAATGAATAGATTTAAGTAATAATATAGAAAACTTGTAAGCAATGTTTCAAACAAATAGAATTACTGTTTGTTTGTTTGTTTGTTTGTGGTATTTGAAAAGCTTATTTCTAAGGGATTAGAACTTCACCCTGTCCTGTAGTTTGGCAATTCTTTTCCTATAGATGGCTGACTTCTTAACTGGCTAAATGACCAGACTTTAAGTTGTAAGGACTCTGAATTAGTAATATTATCTAATACTCATTAGCTAATATTCTGTCTAGAACAATAATATTCTAGTAATAGTCTGTGGTAGACTCTTCAGCATTCTCTAGCAGCATTGTGGGATTTGTAAGTGACTCTGGAGGTTCTTGGCTTTGCCATCCATCATTTCGCTGAAGGACAAATTCGACCCTCTCTGTGGAGAGGCCGAAGTAAAGCTGGGGGTGGTGAGCGGGCCTAGCTCACTGCCCAGCGCGCACACCCAGGAACAGACTTGTTCTGATTTCTCCAGACCCACTGACTCTCATGAACTGGCCTTTATAAACATCGTTTCTTTTTTAAAGACAGGCATTAAAAAGCAAACAACAAAAAGAGGTATGCCACGGTGGCACTTGTCATGCTTCAAGGGCTTTGAAAGTATTTTTCAAACAAGGGTTTACTATAGGCAGAGCGCTTGGAAAAATGAAATTAGTTTTGCCTGAGAGGAGGTTAATTCATTAATACAAGGTTCCTAGGTGGATCGGTTTCAGACTCTTTCCTGCCATTCTCTTCCCTGACACCCTTGCCAAAGGACTATTTTAGTGTTTGGACAAATGGATGAAGCTAAAGACAGATGCCAGTGGAGCAAGCCTGCTGCCTTATATAATTCGAACTGTACTCCCAGGATCAAGTTGACCCACACATTTGAGGTTTGGGATTTGAAGATGCATGATCTAGATAATAATATGAGTGTATTATAACTGTTATGTTCATCATGCACATAGAAAATATTATCCACAAGCTATGATAATACATAGTGTAATACTATCTCATCTCCTTCTCTCTCTCTCCCCAAAAAGTCATATTTTGAAAACAGGAATACTTGGCAGCTTGCACCTCTGTCTGGATTCTGTGTTTTCTTTCCTAAGATAAGCTGAAGTCAAACTTGGCCTGCTACATCTGCTGCTTAGTGTTAGCAGGCATTAACATTCTCCACATCAGTCAAAGGAAGGAGGGGGTGGTGTCTAGGGGTCCAAGATACAGCCCTGTGGGAGATATATGATTCCTCCTAGAACATATCAGACTTGGCAGGGATTCTGGTGTGGGGGTATTTGGTCACCTAGACAGCAACTTACATAGAGAAAGGGCTGTCCAAGCCCTAGATATGTCTAATTCTGGGTCCTCGCCCAGGAGATGGGAATAATCAGATACAGAGCCATCCCCCAAAGTTTCCTAAAGGTTGTCGTCACCACACCTACTCCACCCATAAAGTTTCCATTGGGGAAGAGGCTTCTATTAGCCTTATCATCCCCTCCCTCATCCACGTAGAGCTTTCAGTCTTGACAGTACCCTCAAATGTGTGTGCATGTCACCTCCTGATGTAAAGGATTAGAGAAATAATTAGATGTATTTCATCCGCATAAAAGGGCCCATGGATCCTTCCTATTTGGGAAAATGGAGAGAAGCATTTCAAGGAATCAGGAAGCCCCAAGGAATTGGCTTTTCCAGAACCTCATTCCTTTCTTTTCCCTTCCCCGTTCTCCCTGACAGAAGTGGAATCAAAGAGAAAGAGACAAGCAAAGAGATCCCAGAGGTGGGTGGGGCACCCACATATTCTAGAAATATAGCGTGTGGATATTGGGAATATGGACTGGCGTGCTCAGCCGCACTGGACCAGCTCAGTGGGATTTTTCAGGTGTATGTAAAAGAAAGCAAAAGGCACCCCAAAGTTGCCAACGGGCTTCTACGCCCAAAGAGATTCCGAGCTAGTCAGAGCCGACGGATGCTTGGACATCTGTGAAAGTTCTACTTCCCATCTTCTTTCTAGTTTTCCTTGTGGGGTGATTGCCCTCACTCTTTAAACCTACCTTTCAGGATAAAATCCAAACTCCTTTCTTGTATGCGCAGCCCTTCATAATCCGGCTCCTGCCTGTTGCCTCCACCCCTCCTCCCCCTGGTGCCCCCTTGCTAAGCTAAGCACAGTCCCTGGAAAGACTTGCACTTGGCAGGTCTCCCTGCCCTCGCAGACTAGTTTCCTCTAACAGCGCCCTTCACCTTGCCTTGTGTTATCTAACTTCTGTTCAGCCTTCAACACCCATCTCAAGCATCACCCTCTGGAACATCTCCCTGGTTCTTCTTCCCACGGCTGACTTCACGCCCTTTCTCTGGCCCACATCATCCTCACACATCTCTGTCTTTAGCACTCAGCACGCATCATTATCATTCCCAAAAGGATTTTTTGAACCACGGCAATCATTCACTCACTCTTTCATGAATACAAGCATTCATTCAAATCTGTTGAGTGTCCCTGGCCGGTCTGGCTCAGCAGTTAGAGCGTCAGCCTGCGGACCAGAGAGGCCCGGGTTCGGTTTCGGCTAAGGGCACGTACCTCGGTTGCTGTTTCTCCCCGGCCCCAGTTGTGGTTGTGTAACTGGCAACCAGTCGATGTGTCTCTCTCACATTGATGTTTCTCTCTCTCTCTCTCTCTCTTCCTCCCTCTCTCCCTCCCGCTCTCTCTGAAGATGAATACAAAAGTGTCCCTGGGTAAGGATTTTTAAAAAAATCTGTTGAGTGCTAGCACAGGTCCAGATTCAAGGCATTTAGACCAGCTGGAGCACAGCTACAAAGGCCTGAAAAAGTAACTAACAGTATCAGTTATGATGTGATGGACCTTTGACAAAGCTCCTGGTACTCCAAGACAAAACCCAAAGGAAGAAGGAATATTTTGTTTGTTAGAGGCCTCACTATTCTGGCATTAAAGGCATCATAGTTAAGTTTGTTCTAAATTCAAACCAAAGAAAACCAGCCCTATGTCCTTCTAAATGCACCCACTATTTAGAGGTGATGGGCGTCCCAGAGCAGTGACACTGTCCCTCCTTGAGGCCATGTCACTCAGTAAGCGGAGTAATTTAAATGTACCCTCTACATGAGCAAGTTGCTCTGTCGCTGCTCCAAGTTCACTATTTAATGAGAATGAGAGGAAAGAAGGAAAGAGGCAGGGGCATGAGGGACGGAGGAAAAGACGAAGGTTTAGTGTGAAGCACAAAAAAGACTCAGAATTACCTGGAAGTGGGGCTGGTCCGTCAGCTCGTTGGGAGTAAATGACCCTAGCACACTGTCCCGCAGGGGGCTGTCATCAGGGGCATCTTAAACACAGAAGGGAACGAGCACCCGATTTCACTTTGGGCACCCAGCCACGGGAATGTTCCGAGGTCAAGCTCTTGTGTTGTAAGTGAGACCATTATCTGGGGATTCCTCTCCACACCCTGATTCCTGAGGAGGGTTTACAGACTTAGGAACAATGACAGGCATGCTGCCGACGGCCTCAGCAGTAAAGGAGCCCTTGGCCAGCGCGTGGCCCCTCGCCCCCCTGACCCGCTTGTCTTTGTTCCCACAGAGTGGTGCTCAGCATGGCGGGGATTCCAGGGCTCCTCCTCCTCCTCCTCGTCCTCCTCCTCCTCCTCTGTGCTGTCGGGCAGGGGAGCCCCACCGGTGCCCACTGGAAACCCACCTGGCCTGCTTACCGCCTCCCTGTCATCCTGCCCCAGTCCACTCTCCACTTAGCCAAACCAGACTTCGGGGCCAAGGCCAAACTGGAAGTGTCCTCGTCATGTGGACCCCAGTGTCATAAGGGAACCCCGCTGCCCACTTACGAAGAGGTCAAGCAGTACCTGTCTTACGAGACGCTCTATGCCAATGGCAGCCGCACAGAGACACGGGTGGGCATTTATGTCCTCAGCAGTGGTGGAGGCGAGTCCGCGGGCAAGTCTCGGAGGAAGCGGCAGATTTATGGCTACGACAGCAGGTTCAGCATTTTCGGGAAGGACTTCCTGCTCAACTACCCCTTCTCGACCTCGGTGAAGCTATCCACAGGCTGCACGGGCACGCTGGTGTCGGAGAAGCACGTCCTCACAGCTGCCCACTGCATACACGACGGGAAAACCTACGTGAAAGGAACCCAGAAACTCCGCGTGGGCTTCCTGAAGCCCAAGTTTAAAGACGGTGGCCGAGGGGCCAACAGCTCCAGCGCAGCCGTGCCCGAGAAGATGAAGTTCCAGTGGATCCGAGTGAAACGCACCCATGTGCCCAAAGGCTGGATCAAGGGCAATGCCAATGACATCGGCATGGATTATGACTATGCCCTCCTGGAACTCAAAAAACTCCACAAGAGGAAGTTCATGAAGATTGGGGTAAGCCCTCCTGCCAAGCAGCTGCCAGGTGGCAGAATCCACTTCTCTGGCTACGACAACGACCGGCTGGGCAATTTGGTGTACCGCTTCTGTGACGTCAAGGATGAGACCTATGACCTGCTCTACCAGCAGTGTGACGCCCAGCCCGGGGCCAGCGGGTCGGGGGTCTACGTGAGGATGTGGAAGAGACAGCAGCAAAAGTGGGAGCGAAAAATTATTGGCATCTTTTCAGGGCACCAGTGGGTAGACATGAATGGTTCTCCCCAGGATTTCAACGTAGCTGTTAGAATCACCCCTCTGAAGTATGCCCAGATCTGCTATTGGATTAAAGGGAACTACCTGGATTGCAGGGAGGGCTGACACAGGAACCCTTCCTCGGCACTTAAAGGTCTTCACATATTTTAGGAGAGGCCAAATTTTGTCATTGGGGTGTGTGTGTGCGCGTGCGTGTGTAATGTGTCATAACATCTTTTACACAACTTGTTTAAATGGCAAGATGACTGGCATTATTTGAAAATGGGTTTGTGTATCGTATCATGTAAACCGGTTGAAGGCATACTTTTGCGTAGAGATGAAAAGCATACTGATGTTTGGGGCAGTAGGGACTCTAGAGATTAAGTTAATCAATCTTTCACTTTTGGAGAACTTTGATTTTTATTTCATCTGAACTTGTTTCAAGGGTTTATATTAAATGTGTGGCATACAGGAGATCTGAATTCTAAGGTGTGTATATGTGTGTATTTTCTCCTGAGAGTCATCTTATTTTTGTTTTTGTTTTTTTAAAATGCCTAATCACTAATGTTCCCGGGTGGCAGTATTCTCCACCGCATACAAATCCGAGAATTTCCCAACACTTCTGAGACGGGCAGGCATGATATTTTGGACTTGGGACATTTGCACAGTAGTCCTTGATCAGTAAAATAATTTGTGTGCTGTGTTGGTACACATATTAAATTATATCTTTCAGCCAGTCAGTACCCAAGCTGTTTTCAGTTTTGAGATCGTTTCTCTTCCGAAGACTGTCGCTCTGCGCTTGGGGAAGACTTTGCATGTGGCTCTCCCAGCTTTGCGGGCACGCCAGCGTAGGCAAGATGGTTGGTGCCAATCCTTCCATTTAGCAGGACTTCACTCACACTTCTTGAACTGGCTGTTTTTTTTGAAGACAGGAATCAGGGCCTAATTAGAACGGGCTGCGTTGCTTCCCAGCTCATGGTTGTGGTCACACTAAAAACCATCATTGCATTTTATCCCCGGAGTGTAGCACGTCTCATGTTTTATCATTTGGAGGGGGGTAATTTAAAATGAATTAAATTCCAGAGAACAATGGATGCATTGCTTGGCAGATGTCACAACAGAATAAGGACTTGTTTGGAGCCTGGCACAGTCACACAACTTAATAAAAGTTATTCCACATACTTTTCAGCGTGTTTTCGGGGAGCTGCGTACTTGGGCGATTTGGACACTTTTGTCATGTACTTTGCTTGTTTTATAATAAAAATATTTGGAAGGTGCTATAAGAGAAAACAACATCTTTTTTTTCCCCTTGCTTTAAAAGGGCCTGTTTTACTGCAATACTCTAAGCTACAGGCACATATAATCAGGTACAAGAGCAACAACGACATTTGGGAGAACACAAAATGGATCAGAATCATCACTCCGATAAACGCCTGCATGAATGTTTTATCACTATGACAACCACCGTATACACAGGAAAGAGTCTGACTTATTTTATGTTCTCATTTTTTGCCTCTCAGCCTGAACACTTCTTTTTGTAAATGGATGACAAGGCAGGTGTTCGCTGTTCTCGGACCCTGGTCATTTCAGCCCGCCTTGTGACTGTGAGGACATTCATATACAGCAGTGGTGCTTGATCCTCCCCCAGGTGTCTTCTGGCATGTGTGTCTCTTGAGCTCTTCCAAAGGATATTCTGATAAGGCCTTCAGAACTGTACAGCTACAGTACTTGCTTCAAGTCGTGTGAGAAATACTATGCATAGCAGAGAGGCGCAGGGCCGCCAGGAATTTTCTGAGTTCCAATACAATTTGCTTTGGAATCTAGCAAGAATCTAGCCTGAGGAAGAAGAGAGGTCTTCATCTCTATGTCTGGTATTTTGGGTTTTTCTTAGGTTTTGCTTTTGCTTGGTGCAAAAATATGTCCACTGAACACCTAGATGAGAACTGATTTTTTTAAAAATAAATACACCTTGATGTCTTCATTTTGATCTTTTGCAGCGTTTAAACATCCCTCAGCAAGGGTAGGCAATGGCACAAAGTCAAAATAATATCAATATTTAGATCACAAAGAGATGTGCTGTACTCAAGAACTGTACCCTCATGCTTTACACAACATAACTCAGGCCTGTGAAATCGTTCAACAGGTCCAACTTTTCAGTGGTGATAAAAGGAAGCATCGTATCAAACCGTCACGGAAGTTGAAATAAAAAAGAAGAAAGGCCTCATGATGTTATTAAGATAATTAGTGCTTTACATGTGTTAGTTATACATCGTAGAGATATAGTCCCAGTAAGATGAGTAGAACGTTTCCCAAAGTGTGTGCCTTAAACACCCATCCCTCCTAATTTTCTACCAGAAACATAAAGGGCATCATCATCAAGGAGGAGGAAGCTGCCCCTCAATATTCCCTCTTTTCAGGGATTCACATGCTTATTTGCACATTAAAAGCTCTAAGAAGTCCTGTACTAAAGAGACATGTTAATGTTTTAAAATCTGCATTTCAATAAACATCTTTGACCACCAAAAACTTGCTTTCTCCTAGAATACTTATGAGCAATTTAATGTTCTAATAAATACATTTGGGGGATTTCTGTAACAGCCTTTGGGTCAAGGGGATGATGCACAAAGTCTGATGAGCCCAAGTGCTGGCAGGTGTCGGTGCTTTTGAGTTTAACCAAAGTCCCACATCCAGATTTGAAAATGTTCAGACAAAATGGCAGAGAAGAAACTTGAAAATCATTTGTTGCTAGTTATCAGAAGGTTGTGGCAGAATGTGGGACACGTTTTTTCCACAGATTTTATTTCCCCAAATGGGGAAGAAACTAGGGCCGATCCATGGCAGAGTTGTACGTGTATCCTTTCATTGCTTTTGTTTTGGATCAGAAGTAGGTGAAACAAAAACCTGGAGACTAAGTGTGGCCTCGGAGATCACGCCCTTCACCGTGTGGGGCTCATCAGCCTGCTCCGTGGAGGGCAAGCCCCAGTGACACCTGGGCCAGTATCGAAGGTGGTGGGCTCTCTCCAACACCTAGAGCCTTCGGTTAGAACTTCTGAGGGTGACAAGCCTGCACGGGAATAGTGACTCTAGTCTATTCACCATGTGCTAACTGAAGGCAAATGACAGCCATCCCGGATGTGCAGAGGAATTCTGACCACGGTGCTCAGCACTTCCTTCTGAGGGTGGTTACAGCTCGGGGCCAGGGAGCCAAGTGGACAGTTCCTGCACATTCTCCCTTGCTTTGCTGCAGTTTTACTGTTCATGTTTGCCCTTTTCTTAGTCTTTGTATGAATCAACTCAACGATGCCTTGAAGTTGCCTCCAACAATTGATTTCTATGGATACGTGGTACAGTGACCACTTAATTTATCATCTAGAGTGGAATTCTTTTGAGATTGACTGAAAGGAAATTCTGTTACTAAAGAGGCTAGGACAGCAGGTGTGCACCAGGTATGTCCTGGGAAATCCAGCATGTCTGGTCACCTTAATTAGTAAACCCTTCAAAGCACCGTGTGGAATGCGGACGGACAGTGCTCGTTGTTAACGGAGGGACAACCGCAGGCCGTCGCTAACTGTGTGTCTCATCTCTAGGTTTTCGGGTGGTTCCTACCGCACATCTTCTTGCCTGGATCAGCATTCTGAGGGCCTCGGATAAGGGAAGGAATTTAAAAATTTCTTTTCGTGGGATGAGGTCCAGAGTCCCTTTCTAGCAGTTGAAGAGACATCTGTTTTTAGTCCACTGTTTCCCAGAGAAGGGAATAAAGCAGCTTCCAGGACAGGAGCACATGAGGCTGGGAGCTGGGGCAGCAGGCTAATGAGAAGATGGTGGCCTTGGGGTTGGGCAGACTGGTTCCACAGTTGCTTGGTTCCTTTTGGGGAACAAATCTCAATGTCGATTAATTAAAAACATAAAACCCTCCTATTTGATTCAAAGATTCTCTCTTTTCTGGGTTCCAGCTCCTCCAGTGGACTGGGATGGAGCAGAGGAAGAGAGAAAGGACAAACGTCTGTGTTCTTTTCTCGGTGGTTACTACTACCAGGTAATATTAGCTCTTTCACTCTCCTTAACTCTTACCTCTGGTGATGTGACCCTCTGCCGCCTGCTGTTAGGGTACCCTTACCTAGCAGACGGCCCTCTGGAGTGGCGAACCAGCAAAATGCCTCAAGCCCAGCCATTCTCCTCCCTCCTGGCATTACCCACTGGAAACTCACAGGCTGCTGCTACACCTGGCTGTGAGGTGCCCATTGAAGACTGGAGGGAAAATGCTCCAGGCTGAGGGAGCTGGAATGCAAGAGCCCCTGGCAGGATCAAGTTCGGTCTGTTCAAGAGGTGAAATAGGTGAAGGGGTTAAAATATGGTGACGAGTGCTAACAAGACTTGTGGTGATCATTTTTCAATACATAAAATTATCTAATCTTTATGTTGTATACCTGAAACTATTATATGTCAATTATACCTCAAATTTTAAATAAAAGGAGTGACTTAGATTTGGGGCCTGAGCATCCAGGTAGATTCCAGGTGCCAATTGCTTAGAGGGGAAAGAGGATTGGAGAGAGTGAAAAATCAAGAAGCCCTAGCTGGGTAGCTCAGTTGGTTAGAGCATCCCGATCCACCAAGATTGTGGGTTCGATTCCCGGTCAGGGCACATACAAGAATCAAGCAATGAATGTATAAATAAGTGAAACAACAGATCGGTGTTTCTCTTTCTCTTCCAAATTAATATATAAATAAAAATTAAGAAAAATCAAGAGTTTTTGTGTTGGCCACGCTAGATTTGCAATGTCTACTGGACACCCAAGTGAGATGTGAACAGCGCTGTGCATGAGGATCTCGACTGTGAAGCTCAGCTGAACGATCTCGGATCAGCACACAGACGGCACTTCAAGCCACAGAGCGAGATAGTATCACTGGAGAAGAGGGCTGGCACAGGGTCCTGGTCCCCCAACTTTAGAGGTGGGGTTCCTAGAGGAAGAGGAGGAGGAGGCGGCTGCAGAGAGGCCGAGAAGCAGCCCAGTGAGGTGAGAGGAAATCCAGGCAAGTGTGGCCTCACAGAAGCCAAGAGAAAACAGTTTGAAGCCAAGTGGAGGGGGAGGAGAAAGGGGACAGAGTACAGGACAAGATCAGGTAGTGTTTTAGGCTGTGCTGAGAACTCCCTTCTGGGCACAGTGGGCAAGGCTGGTGGAGGGCAGGAGACTGAGAGGGTCACCTGGTCCTCCAAGCAGAGCCTCGCCTGTGCCTGTCTGCGCTCCGGCCGTGCCTGCCACAGCTGCTTGGTCCATGAACTGAACCCTCCGGTCCAGCTCTGGGGCAGCTCTGCCAACAGGAAGTGCAAGGACCCAGGGCCACACCCTCCCTGGGGGAGTCCAGGCTTCTAAGGCCATGAATGTGTGGAGTCAGGGAGGCAAAGGGCCGTCCCCTCCTGCCAGCCCGATGTTTTCTCCGGGCAGAAAGTGCAACATGACTCTTCAGTGTGGTATTTGTGTGTGTGTATATCAAGTGTGTAAAAATACCGAGTGCTCGCTGAGTCTTGATTTATCACAGCCCCTTGTCTCCACACAACAGGACCAAGGCTCTCTCTTCCACAAAGAGGGAGGACAGTTTTGAAAACAGTCGAATTCCAGTCCAAGGAATCAAGACTGAAGTGTTTGCATCAGAGAGAATGCGGAGAATCTCAGAAAATGAAAACAGAGCGAGTGGCTGGAACTGGAGAAGCAGCCGTGGGAACAGTGGCTCAGCCTGGCCGTCCTTGGTTCTGTCTTCTCCGAGGCCTTTCTGGCCACCTTCTCCAAAAATTCAACCCTCTCCAGCCCCTGCCTTGGAGGGTTCTTAATTCCCTTCCCTGTCTTATTGTCTCTGCTACTACCTCACACATTCTATATTGTATTTATTTCTCTCGTTTGTCCTTCTCCGCCAGTAGAAAGTCATTTCATGTAGGTATGGATTTTTGTCTGTTGTATCCCCACACTTAGGCCAGTGCCTACCTAGCACAGAGGTTCTCACTACATAATGTTTTCTCAATAAATGCTTGAATAAACAATCTTAGTAGCTTTATATAGCCTGTATCGCCTATAACATTTTGGGGACTTGGATATTTCTTGTGTCCAGACATATTCCAGAATAAACTCTTGCGATGTGTTGTACCCATTCCGTTCCATTCCACTCGAGCATGTATCACACTGCTGTTGTTACTCATGTCTCTGTCTCTCTTACTAGACTCTGAGCCTTGTAAGAGCAGGAGCTGAGTCCTGTACCTTCCATTGTCTGGTCCATAGTCTAGCACAGGAAATACTTGGTGAGAAAATGAATGGATGTCTGTTATGACTCAGCCTGTGGCTTTCCTCTCTACAAGACTATCTTGGTGTCAGGGAAATGGAACTGCCACTTTATAAATTGAACTAATTAAGTGTTCCCCTCACATTTTAATAAATCTTTGAGTTGGATTGTCACCTGGTCAGTGCATCGCTTTTCTGGGATTTAGTAATACTTGTTCTACATTCAGGTCCCTGATGAAAAATGCCATGTTTGGTAAATGTAACTGAAGCATGACTAATATCCTCCATGGAAAAGCCATTCTTAGACATAGGGCCTCGTCCTTTAAAAGTGACACATTTAACTACTCCAGGATATTTGCCAGACCAGCCAAACACAGAGTTAGATGATCCCACAGAAATGCCACCAGAGTCTCATTTTCAGGGGGAAAATGTTTGTTGATCGACTATAACATATCAGGAAGAATGCATTCAATGCTTCGTATTTTTATTGATCAGTTTCTTTATGCTCATTAGTTCTTCATGCTGTTTAATGTCCCACATTCTCTTCATTTCCCTTCATACAAGACTTAAAAAGTGGGAAAGTGTTATGGACATTCATTTGGAAAGAGGTTTTTGATTTAAAGATCCAATTATTTATAATACCCACTGTGTGAGCCCTATCCAGGTAGCTCAGTTTGCTATTGTACCGATACACCAACGTTGCAGGTTCTATTCCCGGTCAGGGCACATACAAGAATCCATCAATGAATGCATAAATAGGTGGAACAACACGTTGATGTTGTGTTTCTCTCTCTCTTTATTCCCCTTCCTCTCTCTAAAATTAATCAATCAATAAAAATAAAAATAACCACTGTGTGAAAGGATAAAACATGTAATGATCACATTTCAGTCTATAAATCAGGATATTAAAATTTGTAGCAAATTTCTTTTCAGTTACTACTTTTTCAAATGGCCCATTTTTGCTTGAAAATACAGGTTTTTGGGGTAAGAAAGAGACTGTGATTTTATTTTCAGAATTACTTTCCTACCGTGAGTTTCTTTTTCCCTGGATATTTTCTATTTAATTTATAGTATGTATTGGATCATGCTTTTCTTAACTGTGGAGCTCCATAACTCCTTTCTTTAGTATTTCTTTTAGAAGCCATTTTTAAAATCTTCTCTTTTGAAACATTATCAATCTGCCAAGAGTTGAGTTAGTGATTTGGCTATTTTTAAGCTCTTTGGTTACAATTTTTAAGTTTAATGGTTACAATTGAAAAGATAAAAAACAAAGCAAGACATTCTGCAACTACAGATAGAACTTTTCTAAGTGGCTGTCTGGCCTTTTTGAGACAAAACTCTGTACTTTTATTGAAGTTCTCTATATTTCTGGCTTACTGTCACTATTTTCTAGAAGAGAGACAAAGAGGCTTTTCTGATGGACCTGAACACCAATTAGTTTCACTTGTAGAGGGTATCACTTCAACTCTGCTGTTTGCCACTGGCCCATTGACTTTGTATAGCCAGTAAAAACCCATCCAAGGATTCTGCAATTTCCTCATGACATTCGTTCTTACAAGGAATTTACATTGGTTGAGGTAAGTTTCCAGCCATTCATTCATGAAATCAACAAGCGTTTACTGCGTACCTGCTATAGGCAAGAGGCTTTTCTAAGTGCTTTACATGTATTATTCCTTTACTTACCACTGCCAGCCTATGAAGTAGCCGTTGATTTTATCTCCATTTTAGAGATGGGGAAATTGAGGCATAGAGAAGTTAAGCAACTTGGCAAAAACTCTCAGCTAAATTAGGATTCATATCCTAGCCTCCAGAGTTCATGCTCTTGTTCTACTTATAGCAAGGTGCCATGGGATACTGAGAATGCAGCAACTAACCATATGTCCTGGGGAGGGAGGGGGTATCGGGGTGTGCAGCACAGAGCAAGAGATGTTTGATCCTTTATGAAGCTTCGATTTAATCCCCGTGAGCAACTGGTTAGCATATACTGAGTCATCTGGAAAGAAGGTGCACTGGAAAAAATAAATGCACGTATCTGCAAAGCTGCATTACATACCTAGGAACTTGTAACCTCAGTACAAGTATAATACAAATCACGTGTGATACAATAATGAAGCCTCAGATTTTCTTTACATTCTTTCCATATCAAATGTATATCATTAATTAAAATCTATGTTTAGACATTTCTCAAGTGCCTTGGAGAGGTGATCTAAGTGTAATAAGATACACTGTTGTTCTGACTTTGTTGTTTGTCACGATAACCTATTTCTGAACAAATCATATTTGGTAAGTGTTTTTGAACATTTAGGGAGACCTTTCCCCTCTAAATAAAAAATTAACTCCCCAAATTAAATGACAGCTTGAAATACCACCTTGGTCTGCAGATTCAGACTAAACGATCTCAGATTTCTTCAAGCTTGGAAAAATATACTGTAAAAAAAATCTCTCCCCAAGTGAACTTTCCTCTTCCCACTGTGCTGACGTTTGCACATTCTTGCATTGCCCCCTAGTGGTTTACTTAAGTTATGACTATTTCTCAGATACTAGTAGGTAACTCTTGGTTACTTTGGATATTTGTTTTTAGTTTTATCCCTTCCACACCTTCCTCCATTTGTACAGAGAGACCTTCAAATACAGAATCTTCAAGTGAAAAGTAAACAATGTGTAAATTGGCCCAGACATTCAGTGGTGATGAAGACATGCTCTTGACAATAGTCATGTTCTTGATTTCCTCCGAGTTTGTGTGCTTGCCACTTTGTACGGGGACACCATGTTTTTGCTTCTCCACTTCTCACTCTCTTTCCCTTGTCACTATTCCACTGGATTGGTGCCAGGTAACCTATGGGCACAATGACGACTTACAGGCAATGCTGTGCCCTGAAAATGCCTTTGAGGCCCATTAAATGCTGTTATAGGAGCCCCATACGCTCACCCACATGAAGAAGTCATTACTCTAAGCAGTAATTCTCAACCATCCTAATGCCACAACCCTTTAATACAGTTCCTCATGTTGTATGTGGGCGTATCTGCATGCGGGAGGACCCGCCTGGAGACGGATAGAGGAATGATGTCTTGGTTCCTAAGACCATCAGAAATATGTGTTTTCTGATGGTCTTAGGTGACCCCTGTAAAAGGGTCATTTGACCCTCAAAGGGGTCGCAACCCACAGGTTGAGAACCAATGCTTTAGACACTTCAGTCAGCCCCAGACTTCTTGGCTCCTTCTGGGGCTGTGACTTGCTGGCCCAGCCACTTGAGCATCATTCAAATAGTGGGAAAACCCTTGAGGTTCAACAGAAAGCCAGGGAAAGGCCCAGTCAGCGTCTTGGACCTGACCCTCTGCAGAACGCTAGGCCCCAGCTTCCTGCAGCAGTTGTACCAGAACCAGGGAACTCAGTGCAACACACACCATGACTCCAACCTTCTTGAAGAAGCAAAAAGCCAATATTTGGCTCGATTGAAAAAGTAAAAGTACTAATAAAATTTTTTAAAGTAAAATGGTTTTATTAAAATATTTTAAAGAAAATAAAACACTTGCTTTCCTCTGAATTTTAAAAGGATTGATATCACGTATAAAATGAAGATGAGTGAAGAAGAGAAGGTCCTTATTTAAATGCAGAATAATATCTATAAAATGGAACTAGTAATTTCTTCCCAGCACCATTGTTGTGAGAATTCGAAATAACGGATATGGTGGCCAGTGAATTGTTCAGCACATTATAGGGGTCCATTCATTCAGAAAACGTTTATTGAGCACTTACTATGTGCAAGGTGCTCATTTAGTTAAAACTGCAAAGATGTGTGCTCTTGTAAATTTTACATGGCAGTTTCTCATCCTGCACTCCAAACAGATAACTTAGGGGAGAAATGACCACCATCACTTAGGGACCTATGTGTCCTGTTGGAGAAGGACTACCATGTTCTATGTGGTTGTAGAAAGCAGAATGTGGACCAATGCATGAACTGACAAGAGCAGGTGTTTTCTTTCCCTGAAAGAAAGACCCTGGTTTTGTTTGTTTATGTTAATCAGTGGATATTTTTCCACTGATTTCAGACAGAGTGAAAGGGAAGCAGAAAGGGAGAGAGGGAGAAACATCAATGTGAGAAAGGTACATCAGTTGGTTGCCTCTCCCACACGACCCTGATCAGGGTTGGGGATGGAATCCGCAACCCAGGTACCTGCCCTTGACCGAGAATCAAACAAGGACTCCTCGGTCAATAGGACAACACTCCAATCTCTAAGCTAAATGGGCCAGGACAAGGAAGACCTAGATTTAATCAGTGCTGAGCAGGAATGGTATCGTGCTGCCTCTGGGCACAGAGAGTGGGTGGGCTGGGGGTGTTCTGTTGGTAGAAGTATTTTTATAGAAAATTTGGAACCTAGTTTCAGAAATCTCTGCAGTGTGGGCAGGGTAGAAATACATGAAATCCATGTTTCCTTCTACCCGTAGTTCCAAGATGTTGGGACTGGAATGGAAACCTAGGTCACTGGCCAGAACCAGGCTGAGACCAAGGGGGAGCAGGGAGCGTATATTTGTGCTGGCCATGGATCCCTGTCGTCCTCTGCCTCCAGGAATCGAGCGCCTTGGGTTGCATCACCTTGGGTCTGGATCTGACCAGGCTGATGGTGGGGGAGGCCCTATCAGGAGATGGGGACAAACTACTGTTCTAAAAGGGTGGAGGGCAGAACTTCCAGTCAAGATGGCGGGTAGGTAAACGCAGTACCCCATCCTCCCACAACCACATCAAAGTTACAACTAAATTAAACTACAGAACAACCATCATTCAAAACCGCTTGAAATGGAGATGAGTGGAAGTCTTACAACTAGGAAATTAAAGAAGCAGCCACATGGAGACTGGTAGAAGGGGTGGAGGTGCAGGTAGTCTGGTCCCATACCCACGTGTGGCAGATAAAAATCAGGAGGGATGCCCTGGCTGGTTTGGCTCAGTGGTTAGAGCGTTGGCCTGTGGACCAGAGGTCCCGGGTTCGGTTCCCAGTAGGGGCAAGTACCTCTGTTGCGGTTCATCCCTGGCCCCGGTTGGGGTTGTGCAGGTGGCAACCAGTCTATGTGTCTCTCTCATGTCGATGTTTCTCTCTCTTCCTCTCTTTATCCCTCTTGCTCTATCTGAAGATAAATGCAAAAATGTCCTTGGGTGAGGATAAATAAAAAATAATAAATAAATAAATAAATAAATAAATAAATCAATAAATCAATAAATCAGGAGGACACCTCGGCTGTGAAGGTCCTCCCTGAGGAGTGAGGAGTGAGGACTGAAGGGTCCCCGTCCCACACCAGGCTCCTAGCTCAGGGTTCCAGTCCCAGGAAGAGAAGTCCCCATAACTTCTGGATGGAAAAACCAGCAGGAACTGAGGCTGAGGGAGACTGCAGCTTCTGGAGCCCCAGGCAGTTCCTCTTAAAGGGCCTGAGCATGGACTTACTCAGACTTGCTCCCTCTAAACTCAGAGGGGAGGGAGCTTGAGGGGCGCCAGAGACATACAGGGAAGAACTGAGCTGTTTGGCCTTGGGACAAGGTCTGGAGAGGCAGCTTTCTCCTGGACAGACTTGCTGGCGGAGGCTGATGTTCCTTTGGTGAGCCCTTCCCTGGAGCGGCAGACAGCAGCCATATCTGGGACTCCAGTAATCTGGCTCACACTGTTTGCCCCGCCCTGGTGATTCCCTGAGGTCCTGCTCCACCCAACTTTTGGGCCCATCCACACTGTTTCCAATGGCTTTACCATAGGATTGGCCTGTCTTGGATCCTGCTTCAGAGTTTCCAAAAATATCTCAAACAAGCAGCATCTGGTCTCAGCAAGCCCCATACCTCTCATTAACTGGCCCTAGGTCTAACACTAGAAGCGAAGAGCTTTGGTTCACAACTTGGCTTTTCCTGGGCAACTCCAAGCCCAGCACAAGAAGCAGCCTTTGGCAGATCACTTCATAGCTTAAGCCTGGTGGCCCTGGATAGAACATAGGCAGTGGCTGACCTTGCCCCAGAGACAGCACACCCAGTGGACAGCTTCAGACCACATGTATAAACCACCACCCAACCACCTCCACTCAATGAGTGGACTCAGTGGGTACCAGAGCCCTGATGAAGTAAGTCCTGCTCTGTGTGGTGAGCCCCTACACTGCTGATCCTCCAAGGGAGTCAGAGGCCAGTGGTCAGTGGGCACAGTCAATTCTTGCAGCTGATCAGCCTGAGTAAATCCCTCTCATTGAAGAACCAACAGCAACCAAGACTCAATTATAACAGAAGGGTGTACAGTCCACACTAGGAATGCACATCGAGGGCCCAGCTGGGGCGATCAGGGAGGCTGTGCCACTGGATCCTACAGGATACCTACAGCAATAGACCACCCTACAAAGTCTAGGAGCGGCAGACAGCAACTCTACCTAATTCATAGAAACAATCAGAGGGAAGCAGCCAAAATAAAGAGACAAAGAAACATGTCCCAAATGAAAGAACGGAACAAAATTCCAGGAAAAGAACTAAATGAAACAGAGATAAGCAATCTGACAGAAGCAGAATTCAAAACACTGCTTATAAGGACACTCAATGAACTTAGTGAGAATTTCAAAGAACTTTGTAAGGACTTCAAGAGCATAATAAAGGACCAGTCAGAAATGAAGGATGCACTAACTGAAATAAAAAATAATTTACAGGGTCCAGCTCAGTGGTTGAGTGTTGACCCATGTACCAAGAGGTGGCCGATTCAATTCTTGGTCAGGACACATGCCCAGGTTGTGGGCCCAATCCCCAGTGGGGGGCATGCAGGAGGCGGCCAATTGATGTTCTCTCTCACTCATGTTTCTATCTCTCTCTCCCTCTCACTTCCTCTCTCTCTGAAATCAATAAAGAAAAAAAAAAAAAGAATAATTTACAGGGAATCAATAGTAGAGTAGGTGAAGCCAAGAAGGAAACCATCGATTTGGAACATAAGACAGATAAAAACACCCAATCAGAACAGCAAAAAGAAAAAAGAATCCAAAAAGTTAGGATAGTGTAAGGAGCCTTTGGGACAATTTCAAGCATGCCAACATTCGCATCAGAGGGGTGCCAAAAGGAAAAGAGAGAGAACAAAAAATTGAAAACCTATTTGAAACAATAATGACAGAAAACTTACCTAACTTGATGAAGGAAACAGACAGTCCAGGAAGTACAGAAAGTCCCAAACAAGTTGACCACCAAGAGGCCCACAACAAGACACATCATCATCAAAATGCCAAAGGTTAAAGACAAAGAGAGAATCTTAAAAGCAGCAAGAGAAAAGCAGTTTGTTACCTACAAAGGAGCTCCCATAAGACTATCAGCTGATTTCTCAAAAGAAACTTTGCAGGCTAGAAATGAGTAACAAGAGATATTCAAGGTGATGAAAAGCAACAACCTACAACCAAGATTACTCTATCTTGCAAAGCTATCATTTAGAATTGATGGCCATATTAATAGTTTCCCAGACAAGAAGCTAAAGGAGTTCATCAGCACCAAACCAGTACTATATGAAATGTTAAAGGGTCTTCTTGAAGGAGAAGAACAAAAATATGAACAATGAAATGGCAATTAATACATATCTGTCAACAATTGAATCTACAAACAAAATGAGTATGCAAAACAGAAACAGATTCATAGATACAGAAAACTTTTTGTTGCTTGCCAGATGGGAGGGGCCTGGGAGGAGAGATGAAAAAGATGAAGGAATTAAGAAGTACAAATTTGTTGTTAGACTGATGAACCTCAAAGAGAAGTGGGGAGGAAGGGTGGAATGAGATAAGCCAAAGAACTTCTATGCATATATGCATAGCCAATGGACACTGACAATAGTGTGGGGAAGGCAGGAGGGGGTTGGGATTGGGAAAGAGGAGGTAACAGGGGGGAAAAAAGAGGGAACATCTGTAATACATTCAACAATTAAGATGAGTTAAAAAATTTTTTAATAAATAAATAAAAGTGGAGAGCATATCTAGCAATGGGACACGAACATGGAGGTAAAGCGTAATAATGACGATTATACTTGCAATAAACTTGGTGCCTATTTTTCTTACCATAGTATTTCTAATTATAAAAACACCCTGAAATATAGGTGAAGTTAATCCCATTTTACAGCACTGAAGGTCTGAGAAGTTAACTAATTAATCTAAGGCTACATAGCTAATGAGCTGTGAAGCCAGGACTTGAACTTGCTGTCTCTGTCCTTCCTCTCCTGCACAATGCTTCCTGCACTGAGACAGTCCTGCACTGGACTGAGACAGGAAACCCAGGCTGCACTCCTGCCCTTGACCTCATCTTCTGCACTTCAGTGAGAGGGATGGGCTCATGGATTTCTGATTCAATTCAGCAACTACTTCCTGAGTACTTGCTACATTCCAGAACCTGGCTTGGAGCAAAGGTGCCGGGATGGAGAAGATGGTGGCGTGCCCTCGTGGAGGTCACAGAAGAGTAAAGGAGGCCAGTTCATAAATAGATCGTTGCAAGAGTGTGCATAGTGATGCTTACATCTGTTCATGCTCCCACACCCCACGTGATTCACTGTAATGGAGCAAAGCTCACTCACGAAGATTCCATGGAGAACTCCGAGCAGGGGGCCTTTGGAGAACAGGCTGAAGGTAATAGAGGGTCCCGCTCAGGAGAAGGGAGGGGGATTGAGAACAGGGGGCAGGGCCTTTGAGCTCTGAAATTGTGATGGAACTCACTCTTTTCTCTGGAGTTCCTAAGCCCACAACACCCAGTGAACAAAGGCAGCGGATCATGTGTGGCTGGCCACCTGACCCTAGTTTAGAGGTGCTGAGATTATTCGCTTCATTGTGTTTTTCTCCATGTCTCTCCTCTCGCCTCCTACCTCCAATCCGAGTGGTTGCTCAGTGTGAGCAGTGAACTGAGGGTGTTAATTTGACCGCATGAGGCTCCTTGACCTGGTCTGTGCTACAAAGTACCGCAGACCCAGTAAACCCATCCTTCTGAGCCTTGGCAGGGGGGTAATGGGAAGACAGCACTTCCCTCTGTGGGCGGGAGCAAACAGGACCGAGGTGACAGTCAGATAACTGCATGGACACAACAGCTCGCAAACAGACTGGCAGGACCGGCGAGTTTCCCCAGCAGCAGAAAGTGCGGCCTCTCTTCGGTCTCCTTGGATGGTGGCCCAAATTCCTCGAGGGAGTCACAGCCCGCCAAGTCGCCCAATCTGAAATGTAAATATTTGCTTTAGGAGATTATAGGGAGGCTGTTGAATCATAAATGATGCCCTGAGTTTTGTACTCTCATGTCCCGGCCACTCCCTGTGTTTGCTGAAACCAGGGAGGTGTTCTGTCTCTATCACTCTTTATACCCTAAAACGTTTCCTCCACCCCTCTGGTCATCATTTTTCTTAATCCGGTATCTGGATTTACAGGATCCTTTACAGTTTGACACCTCTTTTGCTCCCCTCCCACAATGGCCCTGGTCATCACCTTCATAATCGTATTTTCTTACAAGCATATATTGCTCTTCACAGTTCATAAAACACATATTCATGATCTCATGAACCCCTCAAAAGCCCTGCGAGGCCAATAACGCAGTTGCTATTAGACACGTTTTACCGATGAAAAAAACTGGGAGCTAAAGAAGTTACATGACTTGCTCCAGGCTCCTAAGCTCAGTGGCTGGAGGTGGAGTTGAACCCAGCCTCACACAGCCGCTTGCTGTGCTTTAGCCCCCGCCCTCCACCCTGTTCCCTCGTGGGGGCTGGGGCAAGCCTCATTCAGAGCATGGGCTCTTCTTTCATAAAACTTTTTAAAAGTTTAAACAAATCATAGGATTTATAAGGTAAGACATATTAAAAGAAAGTCACATATTTAGATGCTAAATAAACATTTTATGGTGAAAAATACCCACCAATCTCTAATCTCCAAGGTGGATTGGCATCATTAGTCACTACTTAGCACTATTGTAGTAGGTGCTCAATACATATTTTGCTGGACAGATGGCTGGGTGGATGGATGAATGAATATAGGGCTGGCCCTGTCCTGGGTCCTAAAGATACAACATTGAAAAAAAGGGCAGGTGCCCTGCTCCACATCACTCACAGTCAAGTAGAGAGACTAACCCCACACACAATCTCAGCATGTCTGATGAGGGTAATGATGTTAAATGTTAGCTTTATTCTAGTGTGGGGGTCAGGGGGGACCTCAAGACTGAGCAGATGTCCAGAGGAAGGAGGTGGCAGGACCAGCAGGGAGTGTTCTAGCAGAGTGAATAGCGTCGATAGCCAGCATGAGGACCCAGAGGTGCGGAGAGTGTCATGTATTTAAGGAACGCAGAGAATTCTAATGTAAGCGCGGAGTGGCAGGTGGGTGGGCAGTGATGTCCGGTGGGGTTGGGGGCAGGCGGGGCAGGATCTTCAGGGCCTTGTGGATCGTGGTAAGAGCCAAGACTCTATAAGGAAGAGCCTTAAGCAGGGGACTGACTTGGTCCTGTGTGGGTTTGGAAGTGTCCCTCACTGCAGAGCACTGATCAGAGGCGAGACTGGCGGCCGGAAGTTACCATAGATCAAATCACAGGTTGTCTTTTATAAAAGCCAGAGCTTTGGAATGAGGGGCTGGGACCTGCGAGAGGGGAGGTTGGGGCCCTGGGCAGAAAGGCCAGCGTGAGCGAGGTACAGGAGGAGCGAATGTCCAGGGTTCCAGAAAGGACGAGCAGCTCAGTGCTTCAGGTAGGGATGGGGGTGTGTGTGGGCACGGCAGGGAAGGCCCCCAATGCCACGTTCTGCTTGTCTCGGCTTGATTGTGTAGAAAGCAGGGACCCCCAAAGCTGTTTGGTCAGGGTAGTAGCGCAATCGCATCTGCGTGAGAATAATAAAAACTCAAAACATAATAGTTTTTCTGTGCACACTGTAGTTTGCTAACCATTTTCACGTTCTAGACCTCAGAGAAGGCATAGCATAACTCCACGTGGTGAATATTTTTTGTAATTATTAATAGTAAGTGCTATGTACCAAGTGTCTAATATTTGCTGGCAGAGAGCCAGATCGGACCCACACGTGTCATCTCATGTAAATCATTTCTTGGTGGTATTTTTATCCAAACTTTAGATGAGAACATTGAAATGGAGAGATGTTGAGTGACCCATCTGGGGACACACAGCTAGTGATCACATAGCTGGAAGTCAAAGTGGGCAGGAAGGTTGTACCCATTAGGCCCGTAAGGACAGTGCCGGGGCCCAAGTCTTCCCAGAACTACACCAACTTCTGAAACCTGTGAAACAACAACCGACACAAAATGCGATGAGTCTAAAGTACTGCAGGGGATTTGCAAAACCAGGCAGAAGAAAAATCTGAGTCTCTCGAAGAGGTAATATACCGACTTACTTAAATCGGACTTACTTTTTTCTTTTTTTATTTATTTTATTTTATTTTATTTTTTTTATCCTCACCCGAGGACATTTTTCCATTTTTTGTTCAGATAGAGTGGGAGGGAGAGAGAGGAACAGAGAGAGAGAGAGAAACCTCGATGTGAAAGGAACACATCGAGTGGCTGCCACCAGGGCCGGGGACAAACTGCAACCGAGGTACATGCCCTTAGCAGGAACCGAACCCGGGTCTCTCCAGACCGCAGGCCGACGCTCTAACCGCTGAGCCAAACCGGCCAGGGCCTAACTTTTTTCTTTATTATTTGCTGAAATGTTCATTACACTGGAAGACAATTTAAGGTTAGGATTTCTCGCTTCACACGATTTCCAGAGAATGCACAGAGATTTCCCAGATGTCACAAGCAATCCTAGAGGAAATAAGTAACCTAACCAAATAATGTCAAAAGTATAATTATAAAAAGACTTTCAAAAAACTTCCATGATTTCTGTGTGTGTTTTACTGTGTTTGACAGCAGCTGCCAACAGTGAGAGGCTGGTTCTGCCGTGAGCACGAGCCAGACTGGGGGGCCAGACTGCCTGTGGGCTTCGTCAGAGACCGCAGGTTTCATCCTTCGGGAAAGGTATTTATAAGGTGACCTTTGAGCTCCGAAAACTGCAAGAAAGGAAAGAGAAGGGGGGGGGCAGGGAGGAGAGGAAACCATTTTGAAGTCCGACTTTGGCCTCTCTGCTGTGTGCCGGGGGAGCGTATATGTTTGCCAGTCTAAAGAAACGAGCTCCGAAGATACGGCTTTGTTCTCAAATAGGTATGGCAAGTACATCATTTCTTCTCTTAGCTTTCATACAGATGCCCCAGCTGTGCAGACACCTCCCAGGCGCTGAATTAATCCAGCACCTAAAGAGCAGCCCAGGGCCACATGGGGAGGGTGCTGCGCGGGGTGATTTATGTCCTGACTCTTTCTCCCGGACTGAGTGCAGGGCGGCCGGCTGTAGTGGAAAGAACAAAGGGACTGAGCATCAGCTCCAGATAACCTCCAGACCCAAGGAGGCTCAGGAAGTGACACCTGAATGCCATGCACATCCCTGGATGGGCTCCTTGCATGGTGGGAGGGTGGGTGGTCATAATGGACATTGTCAGGGCCGTGGGTAAAATTTGAAGAAGGACTGTAATGAACAGTATTGTAGTAATGTTACTTTTCTTAGTTTGATAGAGAATATCCTTGTTTCTTAGGAAAGTGCTCTGAACAATTGGGGGAAGGGGCTATTTGTTACTGTGGTGATAATAATGGTGATGATAATGATGGTTCTTGTAAGAACACGGACACCCCCTTGCTGGCGGCTGCGGTCATGAGGAATACCTCTTTGTGTCCAGGGATTCTCCCCAGAGCCTTCCAGCTCCACAAGTCCTAATTCCTGTCCTAATATTACTTGCTGATGAGGACGTGGGTAGGAATGTTCCAGAATGTGAGGAGTGGTGGCTAGAAATTCAGCATTCAGGACAGGAAAAGGAGGTAGGTCCTTTGGCCCTAACAGGGCAGGATTTGCCTGCGGCAGGTACTTTCCTGAGAGACTGGACAGGCCATTGTGGGCAGCACGCTCTGTAAAGACATGACAATTTCAAACTTCTCATCCTTCAAAGTGAATATTCTTGTCAACTCACCCTGTTTAAAGGGCATCATAAAGGCAACCAACCTTTAACATTACCTATGGCCAAGATAAAGGCTCATTTTATGCCAACTTGACAGGGCTAAGGGATGGCCAGAGAGCTTGCAAAACATTGTTTCTGGGTGTGTCTGTGAGGGTGTTTCTGGAAAAGAATAGCATTTGAATTGGTAGGAGAAGCAAAGACTCTCCCTCACCACCATGTATGCCAGTCCACTGAAGGCCTTCGTAGAACAAAATGCAGAAGGAGATGAAGTCCTCTGCTTCTGCTGGGATCTTTATCTTCTCCTGCCCTCAGACATCAGCACTCCTGGTTCTCAGGACTCTGGGTTTGGTCTGAAATGACACCACCAGCTTCCCTGGGCCACCAGCTTGCAGAAAGCAGGTCATGGGACTTCTAGACACCATATCGCGAGAGTCAATTCCTCACAATAAATCTCTTTCTCTCCATGTAGGTCCCAGTGGCTCTATATATCTCTGGAGAACCCTGACCGAAGAGTCAGGCAGTGGTCTAAGCACTTCACAAGCATATCACTTAATCTTTATACACACACACACACACACACACCAGTTCACAGATGAGGGGACAGAGGACCAGAGCACTAAATTAACTCACCCAAGTTCACACAGCTGGGGAGGGGCAAAAGCGTGTTCTAACCCAACAATATCAGACTTCTAGTGCGATCTCGCGCAGTGAAAAGAAAGAAGTGGTAAGTGTCTAGTTGAGAAATGGCCTTCAAGTACCAAGGCAGGACCCAGAAAGCCCTTGTTAGGAAAACAGAGCTGGGACTTCCCTTGCACCTTTGAAGACCATCTAGAACTGCAGCTAGCAAACCGAGTCCACAGCGATTGTGCCCATTGGGAGAAAACGAACCCCAGCGCGGGCTGAGACCCGTGTGGGCACTGCTCGGAGGACAGCCGAGCAGCAGAGCGACTGAGAGCTCGGGCGAGTCCTTGTGCTGTGAGGGATGACGGCTGCATTGTCGAGAGCACGAGGTCTCGCGGCCCCACCTGCCCGTCCTCTGAGAGCTGGTGAGGTTCCCCGTCTGCAGGGCCCCAGCGGGTCAGGATGTCCAGAGGAAAAAGCTCTCGGTCATCTTACGGCGTGGTCAGCATCTAACCCACTCATCCATCTGTTCGTTAATAAGTTCACCAAGTATCTACCGAGCGCCTGCCCCATGCCAGATGATGAGGCAGGTGTTGGCATGAAGCGAAGAAACACCTAAACCGGGGCCTTTGTGTACGTTTCAGGGTGTGGGGTGGTAATTACACTGAGTAAGAGTCAGATTTGATCTATGATGTTGTGATAATAATACCTGCACTTTATTAAGAGCACACTGTTGCCAAGCATTTGCTAATTAATGATATATAGAGACAGATCATTGTATAATGGTATGATTTCATGTGTAATTTAATGTATAATTTAAACTTCCCTACAGCACTCTAAGTTAGATGCTATAATGATTCTTAATTTACAAATGCAGAATTGAAAACTTGCTGAGCAAGCCTAAGTTATTTGCCCGAGGTCACATAATTACTAAACAGCAAAACTAAGATTTAAAAGCAGGCCCACTTCCTGCGAAGCCCAGGCCTGGCACCGTGCAGACAGGGCTGAGAGACGGTGTGGAGAGGCGGCGAGAGCGTGAGTTCTGGAAGGAAACTCCCTGGGCTTGACTTCCAGCTCTGCCCCTCTCAGCCTGCGTGATCTTAGGCAAGCTATCAACCTCCCTGTGCCTCAGTTTCCTCATCTGCAAAATGAGAGCAACAGCAACGTCAGCCCCATGAGCTCATTATAAGGTTGAAATGAGTTTAATCAAGCTTTAAACGTGCAATGCTTTGTCTAGAGGACCCATCATCAGAACAGGAGACCTCAAAAGCAGGGCCGAGACCCGAGCTAAAAGAGAAATCGGGACAAGTAGAAGAGAATGGGCATCAGGGCCCCAAAGGCCAGGTGGTTCAAGTCAGATCGGGGTGGGCCAGGCGAGCAGGGATAAGGGATCAGAGCTAAGACTGGGTTTAAGGCAATGCATTATCTTAAAGTTGGCAGATAATACATGCAGGTTTTTAGAAAAAAAACTTTTCCAGAATTCTGGCTATGTTCAAAAAGAGCTCTTTTGGAAGAAGGAATCCCACTTGGTTGACCAAAATGAAGTAATTCTGTTCTACATGCAAATTTCTTCCTGGGCATCATCCCCATGATGGATTAACTGGGAACGGACTTGCCCTCCCACCACGAACAACTAGAACCCTGGACACGATGTATAAGACAGTGTTTTAGGACATTGGATACTAAGCAGCACAGGAATATGACCTCTAAAAAAAGGGAAACAGGTGAGGTGAGCCTGCGTGGAGGTACTCCCCAAACCTGGGGGAACCAGGCAGAGCAGGGCCATCTGGCCGAGTGGAGGAGACAGATCATGGAGGCCGAGGTGGCTGATTGTGGGATAAAGTGCCCATGGACGATGCACAGAGAGTCACTGGTGTTTTCTGTAAGCTGATAAGGAAACATTTCCACAATTCACTGTTAAGTGAGAAAAGGCAAAGGCAAAGAGTATGTAGATAGTATGCTAGGCTTTATGTAAGAAATAAGAAAAAATAAAGCATACCTGTATCATTTTCTTAAAAAAAAAAAATCACAGGAAAGACACCAGAAACCTATATACAATCCCCTTGACCTATTGCTGAACACTAAGCTGTGCATGCGTGGGGAGAAACGGCCCCGGGGAGGCAAAGACACATCTCGCTGTGCCAGAAAGTTAGGATGTCTCAAAACGACGATGGCAGGGACAGACCAAAAAGACACAGGAGCTCTACGGTTTTACACTGTTCATTATCATCCTCAGACCGCCAAACCTGGGACACTTTGAGGATCATATGAACTAAGGACAGTAATGGCTTGTAATTTTTTAAAATTATTCTTATTAATTTATTTTTGTTAACAGATGTTTGTCCTTTTCCCCCATTGACACCCTCCTCCTCATCCCCCCTGCCGCCCCATTCCCAGTATTGTTGTCTATGTCCATGGTTGCGCATACATGCATGTAAGTTCTGTGGTTTATCTCTCCCCTTCCCCCCACCCCTTCTTCTGAGGTTTGTCAGTCTGTACCCTACTTCTATGTCTCTGGGTCTATTTTGTTCATCAGTTTGTTTTGTTCATTATATTCCACAAATAAGTGAGATCATGTGATACTTGTCTTTCTCTGCTTGGCTTGTTTCACTTAGGATAATACTCTCCAGGTTCGCCCTGGCTGGTTTGGCTCAGCGGTTAGAGCGTCGGCCTGCGGTCCTGAGAGACCCGGGTTCGGTTCCCGCTAAGGGCATGTACCTCGGTTGCAGTTTGTCCCCGGCCCTGGTGGGTTGTGCGGGTGGCAGCCACTCGATGTGTTCCTTTCACATCGATGTTTCTCTCTCTCTCTCTCTTCCTCTCTCTCCCTCCCACTCTACCTGAACAAAAAAATGGAAAAATGTCCTCGGGTGAGGATAACAAAAAAAAAAAAAAAATACTCTCCAGGTCCCTCCATGTCATCTCAAAGGATAAGAGATCTTTCTACTTCATTGTGTATATGTACCACTGCTTTTTTATCCACTTGTCTACTGATGGACATTTGGGCTGTTTCCAGATCTTAGAAATTGTAAATAGTGCTACTATGAACATGGGGGTACATATATTCTTTCTGACTGGTGTTTCAGGCTTCTTAGGGTATATTCCTAGAAGTGGGATCACTGGGTCAAATGGCAGTTCAATTTTTAATTTTTTGAGGTAACACCATAGTGTTTTCCATAGTGGCTTCACCGATCTGCATTCCCACCAGCAGTGTACTAGAGTCCCTAAAGGCTTATAATTAATTGAATCAATAAGAATCCTGTGTCCATGCCAATAATAAATAGATAATAAACTAATAAATTAATTAATAAACAGGAGAGGAAGGCGAGCTCTTTCTTGTAATCTAAGCTGCGTGCCAGCTGATCAGTAGGGAAGGAGGGGTGGAGTTGCGGGGGAAAGTCACCATTTTACAAACATAGCAAAGGGTAGTTCTAGCAAGAATCATCAATAGATTCTAAATCTAGGAGGAAGTTTTATGAGACACAAAGTCATTGCATGATTACAAAGTGTCTCCCACAGATTGCGAATTAGTTGCAAGGGGGAAAATCACAATCTTACAGTGAAGAAACTGGACCACATTGTGAGCAGGTCTTTGACATCGGCCTCAGCAGCGAGGGAGGCCAGGTAATGTGTGCCTCCAGACAGGACACCAGAAAAAACACGCCGCCTGAATGCAAAACCAGGTCCTGGCCCTGGCCAGTTTGGCTCAGCGGTTGAACGTCGGCCTGCGGACCAGAGTGTCCCGGTTCGGTTCCCGCTAGGGGCACGTACCATTAACAAAAGAAAAGAGGCGTTCCTCCAAAACCAGATCCTGGACTGGAGGGAGAAAATGCTATGAATGACATGATTGGGACAGTTGATATAGTTGGAGTCTGAACTGTAGATTAGATAGTACAACTGGAATGTAAACTGTAGAGAGCAGTATATAAGTGTTGAGTTTCCTGAGTAGGGTAACTGCACGGAGCTTGTGTAAGAGAGTATCACTTGCTCTTAGGAAGCACACCTTTCAGTGTTGAGGGGGCATGCTGTAGAAACTGCTTTCAAATGCTTCAGAAAAAATTGTGTCGGGGAGGGGGAGTAAAGGGGGAGACAGAGGGAAGTAGAGAAAAAGACGAAGAGAATACTAAAATGCAGAAATATTTTTAAATTGATTAATCTAATTAAAGGGTATTGTAGGAGTTGGCGGTGCTACTTTTGTGACTTTTCTGTAAATTTAAAATAATTTTAAAATAAAAAGTGAGAAATTAATAGAGGTAGACCTCTTGCCTCGAGGGGAACAAACCTGTTGTTTATGGAGTTTATGTTCCAGAGGCCGCTGTCTGTGGGTCAAGCCAAGTCAAGAGGGTATGACCACAGCGTTACGTGGCCACGCGCTTCCTGCCCTGCTTCCCTCCCGCCTTGACAGAATTCTCCTGAAATACGACATCATGTGCACCCACATCCCTGTCTCAGGCTCTGGTTCTAAGAATTCCATCTACAACACCTGTTCTGACCAGCCCCGCCCATTCTTCATTCTTCATGCCCCCTACTCCTGTGGTAGTTGAATAATGGCCCCCAACACGTCCTCACCCCAATCCCTGGGAGCTGTGACTGTTGGCTTACATGGAGAACGAGACTTTGCGATGTGATCAAGTTAAGGATTTTGAGGTGGGGATGTTACCCTGGACTCGCTGGTGGGACTGGTGTAAGGACAGGAACCCTTATAAAGAAGGAGGCAGAGAAGCAGGAGAAGAAAATATGATGAGAGAAGCAAAGCTGGAGTGACACACTGTGAAGATGGAAGATGGGGCCACAGGGCAGGAATACAGCGACTGCCCTGGCTGGTGTGGTTCAGTTGGTTGGGCGTCGTCCATGCACGGAAGGGTTTCTTCCAGTCAGGGCACATCTCCAGGTCGCCAGCTTGATCCCTGGTGGGGGCCATGTGGAAGCAACGATCAATGTTTCACTCTCACATCAACATGTCTCTCTCTCTCTCCTTTCATTTCTCTCTAAAAATCTATTAAAAATCTTTAAAAAGCCCTGGCCCGTTTTGCTCAGTGGTTAGAGCGTTGGCCTGCAGTCTGGAGAGACCTGGGTTTGGTTCCCACTAAGGGCAGGTACCTCGGTTGCAGTTTGTCCCCAGCCCTGATTGGGTCATGTGGGTGGCGACCATTCGATGTGTCCCTTTCACGTTGATGTTTCTCTCTCTCCCTCCCTCCCACTCTATCTGAACAAAATATCAAAAAATGTCCTCGGGTGAGGGAAAAAAAAATAATAATAATCTAAAAAAAAATGTGTTTTTTTTTTAAAAAAGGGATACAGCAGCACTGGAACTGGAAACGGCAAGGAAACAGACCCCCTCTAAGAACCTCTAGGAGGAACCGGCCCTGCTGACACCTTGACTTCACAGTGCAGCGAACCTTGAAGCTGGTGCCTGATTCCTGACCTCCCAAGCTGCTATTTTAAGGCACCAAGTTTGTGATAATTTGTCGCAGCCGCAGGAAGCGAACCCACTCCTTTACCTTTTCTTTCTTCTGTTGCACTGCTCGCCTTGTATTATGCCACATAGTGTACTTGCTGTGCGTTTCCTCGTCTTTCTCCTCCCATGAGACCGCACGCTCCACAGAGGCAAGGACGGCTGTGCGTGGCTCTGTTCACGCACCTAGACCAGTGCTCGGAGTGTAGCAGGTGCTCAGTTCCTCTCAGCTGGGCAGCTGATGCTCATGCCTTTCCTCCTTGCCCTCCTCTCCATCTCCAAACTCAACCGACCTTCCAGGCTCGACTAAAGCCATGTGCTCCATGACGCCTTCACTGCCCTCTTCCCGGTGAAGCTGCCTCTCCCTCCCCTGAACTCCACGAGCGTGCACTCTCTGTTCCATTTGTTCACTCGATCCCAGGGGCTGGCACGTGCTGCGAGCGCAGACTAAAATCAAAATCAACCTGGTTCCACATCCTGCTTCATCACTTATTCATTGTGAGACATGAGCAGACGGCAAATCGGTGAGTTACACAGATCGTGGGGGTAAAATGTGTGTCACATGGCAGAGGTCCAAGAAAGGTTAGCTCCTGCAGTAGGCACCCCGTAGATGTTGTGAAGAATAAATTTCTGCCTTGTGATGTCTCTTTTGATGCTTATGACTCTCTATCTTTCCTATAACCTTTCCCCTCACTGGATCAGAAGCTTCTAGAGCAGAGAAGTTTGGCCTCACACATCCTAGAACCCGCATACACCCCGCAGGATCCGGGGGCACCTGGCGCTCACAGAGCCTGTGCTAGGCCTCCTGACCAGTTAGCCCGGGTTTGGGGTGGGGCACCAGGGATCTGGGTAAATCAGCTCCCTATGCCCACATCTTCTGAGAGAGGATACCTGAGGAGCTCGGGATATTTGAGGTCACGGGGACATTCCTCACAGGGCAGAATGCTAACTTTCAGAACTCAGAATCCCACCGCAGCTCAGATGCCTACAGCATGAAGTGCTTTCTCTCTTTGCTCTCCATTTACCGACTTTCCTAACCTGTGTTTTCATCCACAAAATCTCTTCATAGGCTTCAAATTCCGCAGCCGCCACTCCCAAATATTTAAACGTCTTTTACTGTCCAGTGATTAACGTAAAAAGAAGAGTGATAACGTCACCAGCTGTGGGTGGAAAAATTAAAATCCAAATATAATTCTGTATTACCATGCAATCTGACACAGTGGAATCGCGAGCTTTCCAAATATCAGCGTGGAAATTAAACCCGAGACTGCTTTGGAGTCGTGGCCAGGACTGGTGTTTGAAATGTATAATCATAACAATAATTAGCTGTCATTTGGAAGAATTGATTTGCTGCCCCACACTGTGCAGTGTATTTTGCATAAATCATCTAAATTTCCCCCACAACAGCTCCATGAGGTATGTGTTCCTGTCCTCATTTTACAGATGAGATCACCAAGGCCGAGACGGTAAAAGTCTGGCCTTGAGGCTGTGATTGTAGCCATTGCACATACCGCACAGCCCATGACAGTGATTATTTTAACTGGGAGTTTTCTCCGAAGCCTGTGTTTCTGGAGGGACACGGGACCTGGCAGAGGAGGACGGGGATGGGCTGGAAAGGCCAGTGCTGGAAATCAGGCCGCTTCAGCAGGCGGGAGAGGCAAGGTCACAGGAAGGAGCCACGTCCGACGCTGGGAGGTTCCTGAGAGCTGAGCAGCAGAGGGCTGGAGCCTCAGCCCAGAGGAGGTGCCATGCAGCTGTGCCTGAGGAGCAGGACAGGTGGTGCCACCAATTCCAGCCAATAACGTTGCTCTCTCGGGCTGCTTTATTTTTTAGTCCTCACCCGAGGATATTTTTACATTTATCTTCAGAGAAAGTGGGAAGGGGAGAAAGAGAGCGAGAGAGAAACATTGATGTGAAAGAGACACATCGATTGGCTGCCACCCACACAACCCCAACCAGGGCCAGGGATGAACGGTAGTCAAGGTACATGCCCTTGGCCAGAATCAAACCCGGGACTCTTTGGTCTGCAGGCCGATGCTCTAACCAGCCAGAGCTCTTGGGCTGCTTTTAACAACCACGAGTTCTCATGGTGGCTCCTGCCCAGCAGTGACCTTCAAGTCACCTCTTGTCATTGGACATTTAGTAGAGTTTTCCAGGGTGTGTTAGTTTCCAATTATTGCTACAACAAATAACCACCAACTTGGTGGCTTATACAACACAGATTTATTATCTTACAGTTCTGGAGGCCGGGAGTCCTAAAATGGGTCTTATAGACTAAATTAATGTGTTAGTACCGCTGTGTTATGTGTGGAGGCTCTAGGAGAAAACATCCATTCCCTTACCTTTTCCAGCTTCTAGAAGCGGGCTGCATTCATTGGCTCATGGCCCTGGTTTTCATCTTGAAAGCCAGGAGCATAACATCTTCCCGTCTCTGATTCTCCTTCCGTTTTCACTGTGTCCCCTTCTTTCACTGTGACCCTCTTGCCTCCCTCTTATAAAGAACTCTGTGATGAACGGACCCATGCAAATACTCTGGGATAATCTTCCCATCTCGAGATCCTTAATATAATCATACCTGCAAAGTCCATTTTTTCGTGTTAGGTAAGATAGCCCAGGTTCCAGGGATCAGGACACGACCATCTTTGGTGATGGTGGAGGGGGAAGCATTATTGTGTCTACTATACCCCAGATGTAGCAGGAACTCAGAGGATATTGTTTTATTTCGAAGGTGGCCTCCTGCTTACCATGGTGCAGGGGAAAGGTCATGGGCTCTGGAGCCAGACAGATGTGAGATTTGATTTCCAACTTCACCATTTCTGTGGTCTTGGGCAAGTTACTTAATGACTTAACTTCTCCGGGCTTCAGTGCCCTCTTGTAGGAATGACTGTGGTCCTTAACTCCTGGGCTTGTTGTGGGGCTTGTAGATAAGGCATGCCTAGTACCTAAGTCAGTGAGGAAGGGGTATCACCACTGTCGTTCTGATGTTGCTTAAGCAACGTCTCTGAGAATAGTGATGGAAATGCTAACTCCACATGGTTTGAGGCCAGATGGCTCCCTACCTGGGCCTCATGGAAATGATACCATAGCCTCTTCACCAGAAGACAGGCCAGTGGAGCAGCAGGAGGGAGGTGGTACGTTGTTCTGCAAATCTCAAGAAATAGTTAGACTCTCTCTGATCATCAGTGGGCAGGTCTACATTCGTCCAGTTGGCAGTTTCTGCTCGGGTGGCAGTTCCTGGGTTTGGTCTCACTGAGGACTTTATGAACAGAGCTGACAGCTCAGGTACCTCCTCCTCCCCATCTAATGACACCGAAGTGTTCTCACATGTAGTGGAAACAGCGGGGCAGGCCAAGAACATGGCTGATTGCAAATTTATTTTCCATGAATGGAACAAATGGAAAAAGCCAATGGTTTACACATAGTCCTTTGCATTGAAGTCATTAATGCTTCTCAGAGAAGTCCACGTGATATTGACTAATTATAGTCGTGGCTGGGAAATTGGTTGTCAATCATCACTTCTTCCATTTTGCGGATGAAGACCCCTGGGAGCCATGCTCCATGTTGCTGGAACAGAAGAGAAGCCTCCTCTCCTCGCCTCTTACATTGTTTCCTCGATCTAAAATGAGCTGGGATATTTGAGAACAAGCCTCATCTCTTTCCATGTATTTCTTTCTTTATTTTAAATCCTCACCCAAGGATATTTTTCATTTATCCTCAAATAGAGTAAGAAGGAGAGGGGAAGAGAGAGAGAGAGAGAGAGAGAGAGAGAGAGAGAGAGAGAAAGAGAGAGAGAGAGAGAGAGAAAAACACATTAATGTGAGAGAGACACATTGATTGGTTGCTTCCCGCACGACCCAAGCAGGGCCAGGAACAGATCGTAACCAAGGTACGTGCCCTTGACCAGAACAGAACCCATGACTCTTTGGTCCAAGGACCGATACTCTAACCATTAAGCAAAATCGGCCATGGCTATTTCTCTTGTATTTAAAAACAGAGCCCCAAAGGACTGAGATCCACTCCCTCAAAAGTAGCAAAATGTCTTATAGCCCCAGCTTGACTATACAGTGCAACCCCGTAGAATGATCCCAATAATACTGCCACCCCACCCCTACCCCGGAGAAGCATATGGCCAGAGAAATGAAGTGACGACAATCACTTTGGGGAGCTGTGACCACATATTTGGGAACGGTGGTCAGTGTAATAATTGTAAGGTCCAGGGTCAGTGCCTACAAGGATGAAAGAAATGAAGAGAGATTGGGCTCTTACAACTGCAAGAGAATTCCCTGTGCATTTAAGCAATGTTGCCCTACTTCTGGATTCATCGTGTAAAATTCATCCATCTATTAATTTATTAATAAGCTCTTCAACATTTACTGAGCACCTTTTATTTATTTTTTTCCTTTATTGATTTTAGAGAGAGAGGAAGGGAGAAGGAGAGAGAGCGAGAGAAACATCAATGAGAGAACATCGATTGGCCACCTCCTGCATGCCCCCACTGGGGATCTGGCCCACAACCCAGGCACATGTCCTGACCAGGAATTGAACCAGCGACTTCTTGGTGCATGGGTCGATGCTCAACCACTGAGCCACACCGGCCAGACTTACTGAGCACCTTTTATATGCCAGGCACTGCTTTGGAATCTGGTTGTTTAAGGCTGAGCAAGACACCCACGGTCATTGGCACCTAGAAGCAGGAGACCCAGCACTCCAGTGTTGTGGCACCTGCAGAGCCAGGGTGTCCAACCTTCCCTCTTCCCAGAGCAGAAATGTTTCTGTGCATGAACGAGTTTCCGTGCCTTTGTTCACCTCATTCTCACCACCCTCCCCACAACTCCTCTGTGGGGGCTGGGAGATAAAATTACCTTCACCTGAAGTCCTGGCACAAAGCTTTCTTCTCCTTAAAGCCTCCCCCAGCTCACTATCTGAACTATTCATCGATTTCTCTCCCCCTTTCTCCCCTATTTCTCTCCCCCTCCCTCATCTTTCCTCCCTCTCCCCCTTTTCTCTCTCTATACATATACATAAACATATACCCATACACATACACATACATATATGCATACACATACATATAAACGTATACATACATACATATATACATACATACGGTACAGCCCTAAGAAAGATTGTAGGAGCCCTAGTAGAGAAGTACCAAGAGATTAAGAAACGTAAAAAGCAGAAGATATGCCCAGCTGGTGTGGCTCAGTGGTTGAGCGTTGACCCATGCACCAAGAGGTCGCTGGTTCGATTCCTGGTCAGGGCACATTCCTGGGTCTCGGGCTTGATCCCCAGTGAAGGGTATGCAGGAGGCAGATGACCAGTGATTCTCTCTTATCAATGTTTCTGTCTCTCCCTCCCTTTCTCTCTCTCTAAAAAAGCAATAAAAACATATTTTTTAAAAATAAAATAAACTGTGATGAAAAAAGAAAAGAAAAAAGAAGATGCAAATGTTCCTCCTCTCCACCCATTTTCACAGAACATGCTATGCTCCATCAAACCAGCAGAGGGCAGGCTGGGATGGCCAGAGCACCCTAGCTTGGCTGACAAACATCCTGAGTCATGGATCTGCAAAGGTGATGGATTTTTTACAAAAGAAGAAAACCCACTAGAGCTAAAAGCTTTGTCCAAATTATCCCGTCTGTATCAACATCTCCTGTCCTGTTTCTTACAGGGTTGTCAATAATGTAGTTGCTCTTTAACAGATGAATAATGGAAGAAGATGTTTGCATGAATCAAATTCTCTTTTCTGTGTACAGACTCTGAAGGCTGAAGCCTAATTAGTGAACTAGCCGGTAACAAGGAGAGAAAGCTGTGGTCATAGTTTTAATTTTAGAAATTTGAACTGGAAGGCACCTTTCAAAAATCATTATTTTGGGGAAGAAAAAAAATGGCGGCGAAGTGAATGGAGGGATTCAGACCGTCTCCCAAGACCAAACTGGATTTACAACGAAAACAAAGGCAAACCGTCAGGAAAGGGCAGCTGAAGGACACCTTGGAGGACCACTTAACCAGAAACACCCACTCAGTCCTGGTAGGCTTGCGAGGACGGGAGAGGGGACCAAGAGCCCAGGGTCCGCAGCGGCCTGGGCAGGGGCTAGGGAACTAGAGGGGAAGTTAACTCTACCGTCTTTCTTCCCACCGTGCCCGGCCTGGAAACCCTGCAGCCGGCTAGGCTAGGCTCTCCGCTGGAGCCGCACAGACTCCTGGCCCCCAAGGAACTGGGCGGGACCAGGGAACTCGGAGGGACCGGGGAACTAGGCGGAAAATTAATTCTGCTGCCTCCCCTCCTGCCGTGCAAGGCCCTGTAGCCGCTGAAGCCGCACAGACTCCTGGCCCCCAGGCAACTCGGTGGGACCGGGGAACGCGGCGGAAAATTAAGTCTACCGCCTCACTCCCTGCCGTGCACGGCCTTGGAAACTCTGCAGCCGGCTAGGCTAGGCTCTCCGCTGGAGCCGCACAGACTCGCAGCCGGCTAGGCTAGGCTCTCTGCTGAAGCCGCACAGACTCGCAGACCCCAGGCAAATCGGTGGGACCGGGGAACGCGGTGGAGATTTAACGCTACCGCCTCCCTCCCTGCCGTGCACGGCCTTGGAAACTCTGCAGCCGGCTAGGCTAGGCACTCCGCTGGAGCCGCACAGACTCGCAGCCGGCTAGGCTAGGCTCTCTGCTGAAGCCGCACAGACTCGCAGACCCCAGGCAAATCGGTGGGACCGGGGAACGCGGTGGAGATTTAACGCTACCGCCTCCCTCCCTGCCGTGCACGGCTTTGGAAACTCTGCAGCCGGCTAGGCTAGGCTCTCCGCTGGAGCCGCACAGACTCCTGGCCCCCAAGGAACTGGGCGGGACCAGGGAACTCGGAGGGACCGGGGAACTAGGCGGAAAATTAATTCTGCTGCCTCCCCTCCTGCCGTGCAAGGCCCTGTAGCCGCTGAAGCCGCACAGACTCCTGGCCCCCAGGCAACTCGGTGGGACCGGGGAACGCGGCGGAAAATTAAGTCTACCGCCTCACTCCCCGCCGTGCACGGCCTGGAAACCCTGTAGCCTGCTAGGCTAGGCTCTCCGCTGAAGCCACACAGACTCCTGGCCCCCAGGCAACTCGGTGGGACCTGCGAACGTGGCGGAAAATTAATTCTACCGCCTCCCTGCCCGCCGTGCACGGCCCTGGAAACTCTGCAGCCGCTGAAGCCCCACGGACTCACGGCCCCCAGGGAACTGGGCGGGACCAGGGAACTTGGCTGGAAATTATTCCCACCACCTCCCTTGCCACCCTGCATGGGCCCTTCTAACGCTATAGCCTGCTAAACTCTCCGCTGGAGCCACACAGACTCCCGGAGAACAGGGGACTTGGCGGGATTAAAGTGGGTCCTCCCTGGTGCATCCAAACCCAGGAGAGGGAGCCACAAACAGCAAAACACGAACACCCACTGGGAAAACTTGGCAGACTCCAAAGCCCACTGTGATAACCAAAATGGTGAGAAACAGAAACAAAAGCCAAATGAAAGATCAAGAGACCTCTACAGAAGATGAAATAAATGAGGTGCAGTTAAGCAAGTTAACAGAACTAGAATTTAGAGCCATGATGTTGCGGAAGCTCAACAGCATGTGTAAGGACATGAGCAACATGAGTAAAGACATAGAAATGTTGAAAATAAACCATCTGGAAATGAAAAACCAACAGGAAGAAATGAAGAATGACATATCAGAAATGAAAAACACACTGGAAGGTCTAAAAAGCAGAGTAGGGGAAGCTGAGGACCGGATCAGTGAATTAGAGGACAGGCTAGAAGAAATCAACCAATCAGAAAACCAAAAGGAAAAAAAGATTAAGAAACAAGAAGAGAGCTTAAGAGAATTGTGGGACAACTGGAAACGTAATAATATTCGTATCATAGGAGTCCCTGAAGAAGAAGAAAGTAAGCGAGGGCTAGAGAATATATTCAAAGAAATAGTGACAGAAAACTTCCCTAATTTGGTGAAGGAAGAAGGCATTCAAGTTCAAGAAGCTCAGAGAGCCCCAAGTAAGAAGAACCCAAACAGGCCCACACCAAGACACATAGTAATCAAACTGCCAAAAATTCAAGACAAAGAGAGAATCCTAAAAGCAGCAAGAGATAAGCAACAGGTTACCTACAAAGGAACCCCCATAAGGCTCTCAGCTGACTTCTCACAAGAAACATTACAGGCTCGAAGGGAATGGCATGAAGTAATCAAGGTCATGAAAAACAAGGATCTGAATCCAAGACTACTCTACCCAGCAAGGCTATCGTTCAAAATAGAAGGTCAAATAAAGAGCTTCCCAGACAAAATAAGGCTAAGGGAGTACATTAGCACCAAACCAGCACTGCAAGAAATGTTAAAAGGACTGCTGTAATTACCAGGAGAAATGGGAAGAAAAATAGAACCACACTAAACAAAAATGGCAATAAATAAGTACATATCAATAACCACCTTAAATGTAAATGGACTGAATGCTCCCATAAAAAGACACAGAGTAGCTGATTGGATAAGAAAGCAAGACTCATCTATATGCTGTTTACAAGAAACCCACCTCACAACAAAAGACTCACACAGATTGAAAGTGAAGGGATGGAAAAAAATCTTTCAAGCAAATGGAAAAGAAAAAAAAGCTGGGGTAGCAATACTGATATCTGATAAAATAGACTTCAGATTGAAGGCCATAACTAGAGACAAAGAAGCCCACTACATAATATTGAAAGGATCTATCCAACAGGAAGATATAACATTGATAAACATATATGCACCCAATATAGGAGCACCAAAATATATTAAAAATCTTCTGGAGGACTTCAAAGGAGAAATCGATAGCAATACAATCATAACAGGGGACTTCAACACCCCGCTCACATCACTGGATAGATCCTCTAGACAAAAAATTAGCAAGGAAACAGAGACTCTAAATGAAGCACTAGACCAAATGGATTTAATAGATATCTACAGAGAACTACACCCCAAAACTACAGAATTCACATTCTTCTCAAGTGCACATGGAACATTCTCAAAGATAGACCACATGTTAGGGCACAAACTAAGTCTCTACAAGTTCAAGAAGATTGAAATTATAACAAGCATCTTCTCAGACCACAATGGTATGAAACTAGAAATCAATTGCAAGAAGAACATACAAAGACATTTTAACACATGGAAGCTAAATAGAATGTTATTAAACAATGAATGGGTCACCGAGGAAATCAAGGAAGAAATCAAAAACTTCCTGGAAACCAATGAAAATGAGGACACAACAATACAAAATCTATGGGATGCAGCAAAAGCAGTTCTGAGAGGGAAGTTTATAGCACTACAGGCCTACCTCAAAAAAGAAGAAAAATCTCTAATAGACTACCTAACCTCACAACTTAAAGAACTAGAGAGTAAACAAAAAGAAAACCCCAGAGCAAGCAGAAGAAAAGAAATAGTAAGGATCAGAGCAGAAATAAACGACATAGAGACCAAAAAAACAATCCAGAGGATCAATAAAACAAAGAGCTGGTTTTTTGAAAAGATAAACAAGATTGATGGACCCTTAGCTAGACTCACCAAGAAACAAAGAGAGAGAACCCAAATACATAAAATCAGAAATGAAACAGGAGAGATAACAACTGACCCTACAGAAATACAAAAGATCGTTAACAACTACTATGAAAAATTATACGGCAACAAATTCGAAAATCTAAGCGAAATGGACAAATTTTTAGAAACACATAGCCTCCCAAAATTGGATCAGATAGAGATTGAAAACTTGAACAGACCAATAACAACAGAGGAAATTGAAGATGTAATCAAGACTCTTCCAGCAAACAAAAGCCCAGGCCCAGATGGCTTCACAGGGGAGTTTTACCGAACATTCAAAGAAGAACTAATACCCATTCTCCTCAAACTATTTCAAAAAATTCAAGAAGAAGGAAGACTGCCAAACTCGTTTTATGAAGCCAGCATAACTCTAATTCCAAAACCAGAAAAAGACACAACAAAGAAAGAAAACTACAGGCCAATATCCCTGATGAACATAGATGCCAAAATCCTGAACAAAATACTAGCAAATCGAATCCAGCAATACACCAGAAAAATTATCCACCATGACCAGGTGGGATTTATCCCAGGGATGCAAGGCTGGTACAATATTCGCAAATCCATAAATGTGATACACCACATAAATAAATTGAAGAATAAAAACCACATGATCATATCAATAGATGCTGAAAAAGCCTTTGACAAAATCCAGCATCCATTTCTGATAAAAACGCTCACCAGTGTGGGAATTGAGGGATCATACCTAGACATAATAAAGGCCATATATGAAAGACCTACAGCCAACATCATACTCAATGGGCAAAAACTAAAAGCATTTCCCTTAAGAACAGGAACAAGGCAAGGATGCCCACTTTCGCCACTCCTATTTAACATAGTACTGGAAGTCTTAGCCACAGCAATCAGACAGGAAGAAAAAATAAAAGGGATCCAAATTGGAAAGGAGGAAGTGAAAGTGTCATTATTTGCAGATGACATGATACTGTACATAGAAAATCCCAAAGACTCCACCAAAAGCTTACTAGACTTAATAAATGAATTTGGCAAAGTAGCAGGATACAAAATTAACGTCAAGAAATCGATGGCATTCTTATACACCAATGATGAACTCACAGAAAGAGAAACTAGGCAAACAATCCCATTTACCATTGCGGCAAAAAAATTAAGATACCTAGGAATAAACTTAACCAAAGAGATAAAGGACCTATTCGCAGAAAACTACAGATCTTTGAAAAATGAAATAGAGCAAGATGTAAAAAAGTGGAAGAACATACCCTGTTCATGGATTGGGAGAATTAACATCATTAAAATGTCCATATTACCCAAAGCAATCTATAGATTCAACGCAATCCCCATCAAAATACCAACGGCATACTTCAAAGAATTAGAACAATTACTTCAAAAGTTCATATGGAACCAAAAAAGGCCTCGAATAGCCACAGCAATCTTGAAAAGGAAGAACAAAGTTGGAGGGATCACAATACCAGATTTCAGGTTATACTACAAAGCCACCATAATCAAAACAGCCTGGTACTGGCACAAGAACAGGTATATAGACCAGTGGAACAGAATAGAGAACCCAGAAATGGACCCTAGGCAATATGCTCAATTAATATTTGACAAAGGTGGCAAGAGCATACAGTGGAGTAAGGACAGCCTCTTTAATAAATGGTGCTGGGAAAATTGGACAGCTACTTGCCGAAAAATGAAACTAGACCATCAACTTACACCCTACACCAAAATAAACTCAAAATGGATAAAAGACTTAAATGTAACCCATGAATCCATAAAAATCCTAGAGGAGACTGTGGGCAACAAAATCTCAGACATCATACGCAGCAGAATTTTTACTGACACATCACCTAAGGCAATAGAAACAAAGGAGAAAATGAACACATGGGACTACATCAAACTCAAAAGCTTCTGCACAGCGAAAGATACAATCATCAAAACGGAAAGGCTACCCACTGTATGGGAGAGCATAATTGCCAATGATATATCAGATAAGGGGTTAATTTCCAATACATATAGAGTGCTCACACAACTCCACAAAAGGAAGACAAAGAATCCAATTAAAAAATGGGCAGAGGAACTAAATAGACACCTCTCCAAACAGGACATACAAATGGCTAAGAGACATATGAAGAAATGTTCATCATCACTAATCATCAGAGAGATGCAAATCAAAACAACAATGAGGTATCACCTCACACCGGTCAGAATGGCCGCCATCAACAAATCATCAAACAACAAGTGTTGGCGAGGGTGTGGAGAAAAGGGGACTCTAGTACACTGTTGGTGGGAATGCAGACTGGTGCAGCCACTATGGAAAACAATATGGTGTCACCTCAAAAAATTAAAAATCGAACTCCCATTTGACCCAGTGATCCCACTTCTAGGAATATACCCTAAGAAGCCTGAAACACCAATCAGAAAGAATATATGTACCCCCATCTTTGTAGCAGCACTATTTACAATCGCTAAGATCTGGAAACAGCCCAAGTGCCCATCAGTAGACGAATGGATTAAAAAGCTGTGGTACATATACACAATGGAGTACTACGCAGCGGTAAGAAAGAAAGATCTCTTGTCCTTTGAGACTACATGGAGGGACCTGGAAAGTATCATCCTGAGTGAAACAAGCCAAGCAGAGAAAGACAAATTTCATATGATCTCACTGATTTCTGGAATATAATGAACATAACAGTTTGAGGACAATCCCCTAAGGAGTGGGGAGCTGAGAGAGGGATGAACAACAGAATTTATATGCATGTAGGCATGAACAGTGGACATGGACAACAATCGGGGGAAGGGGCGGGGAGGGAAGGGGGAGGGGGGAACCACTGGGGGAAAAAAGGAGAATCATTTGTAACAAAAATTAATCAATAAAAAAAAAAAAAGATATTGTAAAATAAAAAAAAAAAAAAAAAATCATTATTTTACTGAGGACAAGAAAAATTTGGCTGACCTTACCCAGTAGATCAAGGCTATAGGGACTCACCTACCATACTGACTATCCAACCCTCTTTGCCCTTTTGGGAATAGTTCTTCCCCCAATTGCCACCATGTAGTTTGCCCAGGAAGTTCTATGTTCTTACAGACCCTATCCCTGGACATAGCTGATTGATCCAGAATCGGCTCCTAATTCAAGCAAGGCCAATCAGGGCCTTTTCCTCGTTTTTTCAAACTAAAAGTGAGAAAGAGAATAAACGTCTCTGATGGTGAGAGTTGCAAGGGCTGGCACTTGGGAGTTCTGATGACCGTGTTTCCTTGCCAGGGGAAGGAAGTCAGTCTGCAGAGAGAAGAATGAGCTCGTGGGCAGAGAGGAGCAGGAAAAGCACCAGAGAGCGAGAGGGAGACGTGGAGGCATCTGGGTTTCTGGGTTCAGCAGCATCAGAACGCGTCCTGTGCCTGGGTTACTCAGACCTCCTCTCATTCATGTGAGTTTCCGATGTCACTCCAGGTCCTGTGAGAAGTAAATTCTGAGATGAGATTAAAAGTGCAAGGCACCAACTAGGGAAAATGTGGAGGAAGACCGAGGGGGCTGGGAGAGCCGTCGGACCAAGATGCAGGTCTAACCCTTAGAAGGGAGGGCAGGCGGGAAGGTTGGGTGGACAGTCTTGGGCTGCAATACAGCTCTAAGGAAGTTCAACAAGACCAGCGGCGAATCCCGAGCCAACGCCACAGTCAGAGGCATCCCGTGCTCCCAGAAACAGCCCAGCAGAGACTCCCACCACACCCAGTCACTGGCTGGGAGCAGCTTGTGTAGGGTTGCTCAGTTAAATTTAACTGAGTTTTGGGTAAACATGTCCCAAATAGTGCTTAAAATAAATCTATCTATATACACATACACACTCATTGGCCCTGTTTCACTGGAGAACCCTGACTAACACACAAAAATAACTTCTTTGGCATATGCTTTAGCTCTTTTATGCTAAGAGGCCATAAATTACTTTAAGGGACAGATTCAGAAAATTGACTCCGTGGCTTCTCTACAAGCAGAGCAATTTATTATATTCTTGCTGGCAAGAGAGCAGGTATGGGATACCTGGTGCTGAATAATGATGATGAGATTAGCGGCTACATTTATTGAGTGCTTACTCTTTGAAAGGCATTGTGCCATTTTATGTGTTATCAATCTGTGTAATAGGTGCTTTTGAGAGTGTCACCCCACAACGATGACCTTCCAAAAACGTGCACTCAGCTGGAAAAAGCTGCCTCATCTCAGTCACTCTGCCTTTGGGAAGGGGACAGCCTCCTTCCAATGATGGGCCAATGCAGGAGACACCAGCATTTCAAGACAACTCCAAAGGGCTATCCCAGCTTCCAACTGTCCTGCAGGATTAGCTGAAGCCTTTGTTTAGACTGGATTGCAGCCCAGCTTCTCCCTCTGCCTAATCCTGCTTCCTTTCTCTCCTCTACTGTTAATCCCCAATAAACATATTAGTACTCTCTAATAAATGTCCTGCTTGCTAATCTTCATCTCAGATCCTGCTTCTTAGAGAATCCAAGCAGCAGTTATGCATTGTGAAAATTAAATGGAATAGTGCAAATAAAGCACTTTACTCGAGGCCTGACAGAGAACAAATATTCAAACAATAGGATTAATTGGTATATTGGCCACTAACCTAAAATGGTAGGTACCATTATTGTCCCCATCTTACAGATGAAAAAACAGAACTTTAGAGAGTTGAAATAACTCACCCAAGATCACTCTGTAGTAATATGCAAGGTGGATTTCAAGTCCAGGTATGACTGACTCCAAGACTATGCCCATCCTTAAGGCTATCCTGTTTCCTTTCGAATTACCTTTCTGGAGACTTGCTCCAAATGCAGTGTCTGCAGGAAGAAACATGGTAGGTGAAGATTGGGTTGTTGACGCCAAGTTCAAGGCCAGCCTGGGTTGGTAGAAAACTACAATGAAGTGCTAGTTATGCCCAAGATGTGAAACAGTAAATGGGAAATAGCCAGAAATGGGACAGGAAAACAGTCAGGAATAGCCAGAAAAATGAAGGTCCTCGGAGAAAGGTATGACTGTCTCAAGAGAAAGACTTCAGAGCACCAGAGGTGAATGTGAGGTAGGGAGGGGTGAGAAGGTGCAGGAAATAGTCCCTGCAAGGACACACTGTTATGGAAGCACCTAAAAAAGGTAGATATCCCTGACACCCACTATTAAAAAAAAAAAAAAGAGCTAGGAATCAAATTCAATCCACCACGTAATATGTATTGTTATAATGTAATAATGTTACCTACATGATCCTGGATGATGATGAGATTAGCGGCTACAATTATTGAGTGCTTACTCTTTGAATGCCTGCAGTCAAGGATAATTTTTAAAGACTGGGCTATTTTCTAAGGGGAAGGAAGGAGCATGCTAGTATTTGCTTTTCTCCAGGCATGCAGAGCCCGCCACAAGGAATAATCACTGCATTGTCTCGTACTAGATCATGGGCACTTGGTGTTTCCCATATTTCAACAACTGGGGGAAATCACTGTAAATCCAAGCCCTTCACCCTTTGAAAAGCTGGTCATGGGGCAAAAGAAATGGTCCTTTGAATTTGCATGTCATAAAACCCCAGCAGGGGCCACATGTGCTCGAGGAAGGCAGCCGGGGTTCGGCGGAGCCGCTCGGAGGAAACAGATGTTCTGCTGTATTTGGAGAGATTGTTGACCATTCCTGAGAGATTGCTCCATCATTTCTGAGCCATGCCCCCCCCCCAAGACTTAAAGGAGAGCCCCATCTGTAAGCCCTCGCAGCAGCGTTTGCGTCTAGACCGCAGGAATTCTATCCTCAGGCTCTGACACTGGGCCATTTGAAACCACACTGGGAAGGTAGCTTCATGCTGACAGCACAGTTACCATCCAGATGCTTCGAAGCACAGGATTCAACTGAATGGCCTCAGAAGAAAGAGCTTTCCAGTTCCCAGTGCTGCCTAACAGATGGCAGGCTTGCACTTGGGGAACATTTGCTGCCAGGATGAAGTCACGTCTTTTAGCAGTTATGGTCTCGTTATTTTTATTGACTGTTGAGGTGATGCACGGATGCACCTTCGAAAGACCTGGTCACTCCTAGTGGATGCGCCTGGTCCTGAGCTTTGGGAGGGGAAGCTTGTAGGAATTAAAAGGAAGTTGAAATGTTACTTTCAGCTCATCTCTGTTAATAACTGTGGCTAAGTGGCCTTCCACAAGCCATTCAGTTACCCAGACAAGCTTGGTGTGGAGAGTGGGCACCGACCCTCAGTGCTTTTTCCACAGGAGTGGTAGGGCATCGGGCAGGCCCATCCAGCTCCTCCCTTGCCTGTCAGACTGGGCCCTGAGACCCAGTGACTGGGGCAGGCTGGGCCCCTCCTGTCTGGAACTCTGGGGAACGGGCTGAAAAGCCAGACAGCTTCACTGTCCCTCTAAAGCTTATCCATCAGGCGTGTTAAACCTGGGATATGACCCTGCCGGTTAGAATCATCTGGAAATCTTTTTAAAATTACCAATGTCAAGGGCCCCACCCCCGAGATTCAAATTTAATTGGTCTAGGGTGGGGCCTGGGGAATCCTTCGTTTTTTAAAAGCTCCCCAGATGAGTCTAATGGGCAGCTAAAATGGAGAGGCATTGCCCCGGAATCTCATATCTTTGCACAAAGCATTTGTTTTTAAATCCAGTTTTATGCCGGAACAAAAGTTTACATCAGTCCTTAATGAAACCACCAAAAAAAGCATTACTAATATAACTGATTAAAGTATGCTGGCTAGCAATTTATAGTTCGCCATCCTCAAAACGGCCTTAGGCTCAGTGAAGGGAGTAGCCAACCAGCAAGCAGGCAGAGTTAGTCCACAACACCCAGGCTTCCCGATTGTTTGAGCGCCATCCCTTTCCCTGTTTCTTCCTGGCTCCTCCATTACCAGCCTGTTTTCAGTTATCAGGCTATTGGAGGCCCATGAGACATTTACAGCTGGCCTTCCACCACCGACCTGAATTGTAACATTGAGGTAATTATCTGAGTAATTCAGGCAAAGCCGTTTATTTTTCCTGAATTACCTGGATAATTACCTCAAGCCTCACATGAGGGAAAGAAGCCAGAGCCACGTGCTGATGGTTTTATTGCCCCTCAACAATGCGTCCTTACAGAAAAGGTCCCAATGGAAAGAAATCAGCTGTTGGAGCTCCGGTTCTCCTTGGCTAGCCCATTGGTCATCTGGGGAAGAGAGGGTATGTAGTCCCTCGGGGCTCCTGCGGCTGGGGGACACAGCTGAACTGGGTCCCTGACGCCTTCTCCAGCCCCTGGCGTCATCACCTCAGCTAATGAGGTGGCAAACAGGAAGGTTTCGGGGCGTTGGATGTTTCTTTCTGCCTTCCCAGATTTCTTCCTTACACTGGGAACTGAACACTTTGCACTGCTCCCTAATTTTCCGGGCTCGACTAGGCCCGATCTGTAAAAATGGGGCACCTCCCGCGCGTGGCAAGGCCTCGCGGTTCACATCGAGGCTCAGCGCCGGAAACGGGAGAACCTTTCCCAGCCCCAGGGACTCCCTGCTCTCTGCGGCCTCACTGCCCGCCCTGTTCCAATGACCAGCTGTCTCCGAGGAAGGGGGGTCCGTCCTATTTGCTAGTGGGATTCCTCCCCCTGGGCACTGGTCATCTCTCTGGACCCTCGTGTGATCCGCCGTTCCCTCTCTTCCGTCTCCCTTCAAGCTTTGCTGTCTGCGGGCTCCTTCTGTCCTGCCTGCAGAGGGGGTGACCCGCTCGCCACGCCTGTCAGTGGACAGCAGGGAAGCCCGCAGCGGGGGGAGCAGGCCAGGCCAGAAATGGATGAGGTGAGCTGTTCCGAGACAGGAGAGGAAAATACAAGCCAGAAAACCAAGCCAGGGCAGAGACACCCAGATCAATGCAATAATAAGAAAGTCGAGGGGGATGAAGTTCCAAAGAAACACAATGTGGTGAGAAAATATGGCTTTGGAATTAAATTCTGACTCCCTAGCTTTCTGGCTGTGTGATTGTCTTTAAAACAGGGATATTATTTGAAAAACCACCCTCAAAGGTATTATGAGATTGAAATGACTTTCTATTAATACTATTAATTATTACTACGATTTCCATTATTATGTATCATTATTACTGTTATTTAATTTATTGTTACTATTATTATTCCCCAAAAGGGAAGGGCTGGCCAACAATGCTAAATACTCCTCTGGGAGCAGAGTGGAAGAGTTAGTAGGTCTTCTCGTCCTGTCCTCTAAACTTCGTCCCATGATGTTTACATAGTGATCAAGAATACATACTGAAGCCCTGGCCAGTTTTGCTCAGTGGTTAGAGCATCAGCCCATGGACCAGAGAAAGAATATATACTTATTCACATAGTGTCCCTAAAATTCATGTTTACCCTGAACCTTAGAATATGAGCTTATTTGGAAATAAGGCCTTTGCGGGTGTAATTTAGGTAAGGATTGAGATGAGATCATTCTGAGTTATGATGGGCCCTACATCCAATGAGTGTGTCCTTGTAAGAGATTTGTGGGCCAACTCCCCAGTGGGGGGCATGCAGGAAGCGGCCAATTGATGTTCTCTCTCATCGATATTTCTATCTCTCTCTCCCTCTCTCTTCCTCTTTCTAAAAATCAATTTAAAAAATTTGTTTTTAAAAAGAAATCTAAAAAGGACACCCCGAGACTGTGCTGTGAAGGGGGATGCAGAGATTGAGGTTATGCTGTTATACGCTAAGGAACACCAGGAGACTCTAGGAGCTGGGTGAGTCTGGGAGGTGTTCTCCCCGGAGCTTTCTGAGAGAGCACAGCCCCGAACACCTTCCTTCAGACTTCTAGCCCCCAGAAACATGAGAGAATGAATTTCTGGTGTTTTTAAGCCACCTGGTTGGTGGTAATTTGTTAACACAGACCTAGGAAACTCATACATGTACTTATAAAGTATTTTAACCCACAGTATCACAGAGTATCTTTACTATGTGTGATGCACTTTGATATTTCCCATTAATACTGATTGCGACCCACTAAGTTGATTTCATGACCTACTGATGGGTCGTCACTACAGCTGGGGAAAAAAAGTTCTACTTTGTCTCTCATTGAAGATAAATGTTGACTGAGAAAAGAATGTTTGGATCTCGTGACTAAGAGTCAATCCTGGGTCTTCATTAAATAAACATAAATGACAAGAGAGGAAAAAAAGAGTCAACATTGACTCTTCAGGAAGCAGAGGAGTAGGGTTATTAGTTAGGGTAGAGGTTTGATCATTCTAACGAAGACCCGAAGTAGCAGTGGTTTACACACGATTAAACATCATTCCTAAAGAATACTTTTTAAATAAGAGGTAACATCTCAACTCTCATACCAATGTAAGTGAATACATTTCAAAGATTTTAACTCATGAATTAATGAACGAACCAGTAAGATGTTACTTCCAGTTCAGTGGAGAAATCAAAGTACCACACGTATGTAGGTCAATCAGGAATGCTGAAATGAATTTACAAATAGATGTAAAATTGGTTTTTTCCATGGGGCAAGAGTGAGGGAGCAAAGAAAAAAAGGAATCATTGTACCCCACTGGACAAAATTTGTTTGCATGTGGAAAGAGAACCGTTTGCACCTCTATCAGGTGCCTAAAACATACAGAGTTGTAACATAATTCAAAGACAATGAATGGCAGAGATAATCTGGCTAGGTAAGAGTCTCAGGACACCCATGAACCTTTTCACTGCTCATTTCAAATTCTTTCAGCTTTTCCTGACACTCTGATATAATAATGAGCGCTAATTATTCTAGAACTACTATGGCAGCTCCCAGTGCTGGGAGACCGGCTTCTTCCATCTTATTTATTCTTCCTCCCTCCCTAGGGTGACACTTTTATCTGCATGGACCCAGATGGCTCACCAACGCCACAGCCACATTCCTATCAACAGGAAGAGGGGGAAAGGAAATGTAATACCCTTTCTCTTTAAGGGTATAACCTAGAGGTTGCATATATCACTTCTGATCATATTCTGTTGGCCAGAATTTAGTCTTGTTTCTGTTTATTGCTGTAAGGAGGGCTGGCAAATGGAACCTTTATTCCATATGACCACATGACTAGCTCAAAACTGAGGGCTCTGTTCCTAAAAAAACAGAAAACAGATATTAGAGTACAATTGATAGTCTTAATTAAAGGACCTAAGCCAGGATCATGGGTTTAAAGATTAGTAAATAATAAAGAAATGAAGACAGAACATCTTGACTATCTTTTGAGAAGTTTGGTAGACCAGGAACAGGAAGGGGAAGTCAGACTGGAGGCAGGAAGGACTAACCTTTACTGGGCTTCTTGAACTTCGAAGCTCACAGGGGGCATGCCACCTTCGCCATGCAGCCTTACGTAACTCCAGAGCTGGAAATCTCATTCTTTCCTAAACTCCTGTATCCCTTGATGTATGTTTTTCTTCATCATTGCTGACTATTTGTGTCCGTGTCTTATCTCTCCTGTAAGCCCTAAGTATCTTAGTTACTTTTAACCCTCACAGCTTCTAATACACTGCCTTGTCCAAAGCTGATGTCTTTCTCATTTACTACCTTCCTCCCTATTGGTCTCTTTTCAGCATGAAGCAAAAGAAAGTCTGCTATTTCCCTTCCCCTCTCAAGAGCACAGAGAATTAACAGTACATCTTTCACTCACAGTGAATGCAAAAAATGACTGTTCACAGTCACTCAGGAGTGACAAGTTGCTGATACGCAGAAGGAATGGATGATATTTCTTGCTTTTCATGGTGCATGTTCTATATGTCAATGATTTGTTGGGTCGCTATTACGGTACCAGGATAAATGTGTACAGGGGTCTTTAGCAATAAAACGGGCTATAACTTGAAAAAAAAAAAGATGACACTTCAGATCCCAAGTTTGAAAATCATGGCTATAAATTAGATTCCATTTTGATATACAATAACACATCAGATTTAAATCAAAGAGTTAAATGTCTGTTTTACTCAGGACAGTTTAGGATATTAGAACATAAGAGGAATTTTTCTTTTTTTTTCTTTTTTATTATTTACTTCCTAATAGTAAGACAATAGAAAATTCTTTTTTTGTTTTGTTTTGTTTTGGTTTTAGGTAGAGTGGGATGGAGAGAGAGAGAGAGAGAGACATTGATGTGAAAGGGACACATCGAGTGGCTGCCACCCGCACGACCCACCAGGGCCAGGGACAAACTGCAACTGACGTACGTGCCCTTAGCGGGAACCGAACCCGGGTCTCTCTGGACCGCAGGCCGATGCTCTAACCGCTGAGCCAAACCGGCCAGGGCCATAAGAGGAATTTTGAATACCAAAGACAAATCCTGGTCCTGCTACTTACTAGCATATGTGACTTTGGGCAAGTCACTGAACCTCTATGGGCCTCTACTTTCTCATCCATTAAATGTAGATAATAAATGCACCTTGCTGGGTTATGGTGACATACAAGGCAATTGTACTTACAGTTTATCATAAATTCAATGGCATTCATTATCATTTAACACTAAACTGAGAGTATTTGGATTTTTTACTGCATTCATCCTTTTAAACCAAATGTATGGTATTATTACGTAGACACAGCTACAGTTAGCAGAAGGTAAGTTATACTTATGTCAATTATGGGCTATTTACAAAGATTAATTAATAAATTCTTCTGCTTAGTCCATCAATTGTTTCAGGAAAATTATTGGGAAGTATCACAGTAATTTGTATACCTCCACTGTGGTAGGGATGAGTTCGTGGCAATAGCTGCACAGGTTTTAAACTCCACTTTGGGTTCTTACTGACTTTGAACAAAGGATCTTTTCAGACTCCTTAAAACTTTAAGTAATTCTCGGAAACCCCAATTAAAACCACCAACTAAGTTTGTACAGAAAACCTTTCTTTTTCCCATTGTAATTTTAGGGCAGATATTTCAGAACGTACATAAGTGATGGTATTTTTAATAATTTTGTTGAGCCTCTAGGTATGGTATCAAATGCTGCCCAATCCTTCCAGCTGGGAGTAGAAAATGGGGAAGGCAGAGTGGAATGACTTACTCAGCCTTCCTATTTTTAATAAGGCATTGACATTTGTCAAAGAAAACACGTATCGACACGCACATAAACAAGGATCCCATTTACCTTATTTTCAAATTTAAACGACAGTATTCAGTCATTCATCTCTGTCACAATCCACCAAACAGTTTTGCAAGAACATGTTTCACAAACAAGCTCCCCTTTCAGATCAGCTAGGAAGGTTAAGGTTTAGATCCTGTAGGATAGAAACCCTTTTTGTAATTCTCCCCCAAACATCTGTTCAGTCGCTCAGCATTAACATCTGTCACCCATTTCTAGGCTCAACCCAGACGAAGCCATGTTTTTCTAACACTCCAGTCCAAATTGTTACCAAGTGATTCCTACTCAGACTACTCTTACACAAGGATTAAGTAGGTATCATATTGGATGAAATTCATCTTCTGCAAAAACCCCATGGTTCAAAGAAAAGGAAATTCTTCGAAACATGCTAACACTTTCCTGCCTCGAGTTGTTACACTGAAACTTGTAATTCCTTTGAACCCTTCAGGGTTAACAAACATTATCTTCTACATCCCGTACATTGGTGTATCTCTAACTGTACCACGTCATTTACCCAATTTAAGTCCGAGTGGGGTTTCTTTGCAAACTAACTGAAATAAGAATGTGCGAAATGTTTTCTAATATTTGCCCCAATTATTTGCATAAAAAGACAGGAAATGTTGGCTCATTGGAAAGACAGCATGCTGGTTAAAAGCATGCAGAAAGACCTGAACTGAGTCTTGGAAATAGCCTTCTAAATCAGGTAACCTTGGTCACTTTAGTCAATAATCCTGGGCCCTCATCTACTTAATGGGGAAAATGGGTACTTCTTGGGATTATATGAGTTAAAAGGGAGACTGTGTGTAAGGGGCTTGTCACAGTGCCTGCCACAAATGAACAGCTCAGTCCGTGGAAACTCTTGCTATCACCACCACCATCACCATCATCATCACAGACAGAAATAGAAAAAGACAAGAATGGTTTTGCCTTGATCTTTTCCTCTCAACATGTCCTTTTCTTTTTGTTCAAATAGCGCCTATCGACTGCCTCTTATGGGCTCAAACATGTGCCAAATATCAACAAAAATGAAGTAAATGCCTTGTCCTCAAGGAGCTCTCTCCTTAGTAGAGGAGATGACAGACTTACACTTTACTTCCAATCAAATGATAGTGTTATAAAGTTATAAGTAAAGCTCCCCACAGATTATTTTAAAATTTTTTCACCAAATCTCTGTTTTTCTTATTGGAAGACTTTTATTGGGGCTCATCTTACACAGTAAGTTAGGAATTTAAACCCCAGGGCAGACCTTTCATTCCAATGGGAACCTAATGGTTATAATTTAGGTCAATGTTTATAATGTCAATAGTGCGGTGAGGAGGAGGAGAAGGGTTTTCACCTCTCTTTCTATGGATGTTAAAAAAGATAATAATGAAGAAGGACCCCAAACTAAACCAGATGGAGCAACTGAATTATTCTTTTATTTTCTTTCATGAGGTATAATATACAAAAGATTTCAGAAAGCTGCCATGACTCATTAAAGCCACATTGATATTAAAAGGGTGCTATATATTTCTTTAATTAAAAATATTTTTTTTCTTTATTGATTTTTTTGTTTGTTTGTTTGTTTGTTAGGGAGAGGGAGAGAGAGATAAGAACATCGATTGGCCACCTCCTGCATGCCCCCCACTGGGGATTTGGTCCACAAACTGGAATCGAACCAGCGACCTCTTGGTGCATGGATGGATGCTCAACCACTGAGCCACACAGACTATATTATATATTATATTGAAGATCAGAGCTCCACAAGACTCCATTTTCCATTGAAGATAGTCATAAGGAAAGAGTCCCTTCGGGATTTCCTTCTTGGCTGTCCCCATGGCCCCTTGTCCACGTTGTCTGGGGAAAGGTCAAGGGGAGCTGAGCACCTCTTAGATCTACATCCCTCTGCTGTCATTCCTTCGTGGGTCCCTGTCCTGGGGGCCAAGTCTTATGTGGGAGATAAGTATGTCACCCTGAAAACATGACATATGTGCTGAGACCAGCAGAATGGATCTGGGTTCCTCAGAAGAGGGGATGAGGCAGGCAGAGACTTTCTAGGCAGAGGGAACGGCTTGGAGAGGAGGCGCGAGGGCCCCGAGAGCAGGTGGTGTGGAGAATGGAGCGTAGGGGTGGGGAATGAGGTGACTGGGAAGAACGGGCAGGGCAGCTGTCCCCAGGCAGAGCACACATTTTGTGTTTACTGGGACAACTTCCTGGGAACAGGGGAGATCCCAGGCAGATTCTAGAGACCCCTTATTGCATTCACTGAGGCCCTCAGGGGCCATGTAAAACACACGCCGGTGTGGGAGGTCCACAGTGTGCACACCCTCGCGCTCCATCTTCCAGTGGCTGTTGCTGTCCTCACAGACACAGACTCACAGCTTGACTCTCTGAACCTCCCAAACGACGCTCACCTCTTTGAGTGCCCGAGAGCAGTGTGTACACTGTCTGGTGGTAGCAGGAACTCATCCATGTCCACTTCTTTGTGGCCCAGGGTTATCAACCAGGAAGCGGTAAGAAATCAAACCCAAGCGTCCTGACCATTGGGTTACATGTTCACAGGGACATCACTTGACTTCCAGGCACACCCAGCAGACAAAGTACACCCCATAAGTCCCAGTTGAGCTGCCACCAACTTTACAGTGTAAAGTTGGGAGGTATTTGCGCCTCACCCTTCAACAGCCACCTACCTCCACAAACCCTGGCCCTGCCAGGACGAATGCCCTCTCCAACCCCAACGCTCCACCTACTGGCCGCAGAGAGAGGGGAATCAAGCTGACTGACAGCTCAGGGAAAGGGTTATCCCAAGGGAGGCCTCAGCAGGAAGTCAATTGGGAGGGGAAGCTAATGACAAGTGACACTAAAAAGACCAGGTTTTTCAAGATGTTTCTACTTGTCTTTAAAAAAAAATTACAAAGGCAAATCAGATAACCAAAGAATGCATGGTTTGTGAGGGAGAAAAGTAGGAAATTGAGTTAGAAAATGGACAGGGCTAACTAAACGCCACTTTGAAAACAGAGATGTTTCTAAATCAACGGGCCCTAAGGACATGTTTCCTGAGATACTTGTAGCCAAATATACTCCTTTCACTGAGAATCAGCGTAAGACTGGAATGGTGTTCTTTAAGTTGGTGAGATCTTAAAACTTGATTTATTGTTTCCTCCACAAAGCCCTCCTCTGCTGCGGTGGCAGACACTTCGTGTTAGGGTTCAGGGTCTATAAGCCACATCTGCCTCCCAGGCAGGATGCTTGGTGGGGGAGGCAGGCAGAGTAGGTGAAATGCACGTTCCCAGGTTATGCCCAGGTTCTGTGCCCACCTGACTGTAGAGTTTGAAAAAGTAAGTTGCCAAAGATACAGTGCAGGCAAGCCTGATGCATAGTGACTTAGGCTATGGACTGTGCTTTTCTTCAATGTATATGAGATCCATTGTACACACAGAATTCACAGATATTTGCTCATGGGAGCAGATCATACTACGTCCCTGCTTGCAACCTTTCTGTGACTTCCCAGGTCACCAGGATGAAACCCTCATTCCACCAGGTGCTGCAAGTCCGTGCTCGGTCTGTCTCAGCCCCCTCGCCACCCTCATTTTGTGTCACTCTCCACCATGACTGTGCACAGCCGTGTTTGCCTTCTGATGGTTTGTGACTTCTTTTCTGTGACACCAGCTCACAGTCTATGCATATGCTACTCCCTCTGCCTGGAGTCTCTTCCCTGACTCTTCAGCTGGTTGGTGCACACTCCAAATCTCAGCATTATTGTTTCGTTCTTAAAGAGGCCTTCCCTACGTCCCGATCCAAAGCAGGTCCACCCCTATTGTACACTCACCGTAACTCAGTCTTTTCCGTATTGACACTTATTAAAATGTGGGGAGCTATTTGTATAAAGTCTGATAGATGGGGGCATTGACCACATCTGTGTTATGTGCATTGTATACCAAGAATATAGCATACCTTCTGGCTGAGCACAGTGAGTGACAAGTGTCTGGAGAATCAATGAGTGGCTGGCTTGAGGAGAGCTACCAGATTATCTATTCCAAGACTAGAGCTGAAAGAGTAGGTGACATCTGACCAAAATCATCTCACAACAGAATATCAAGTTATTAAAAGTACCTAAAACCAATTGCAGTAGAGGCAAATATGGTAGGTTGACAGACTGTCTTCTCCTCTAGCCAAGGAACTGAGATAAAAAGTCACAGCCTGGCCGATGTGGCTCACTGGTTGAGCGTCGACCCATGCACCAAGAGGTAGCCAGTTCAAGTCCTGGTCAGGACACATCCCAGGTGGTGGGCCCAGTCCCCAGTGGGGGGCATGCAGGAGGCGGCCAGTCGATGTTCTCTCTCATCGATGTTTCTATCTCGCTCTCCCTCTCCCTTCCTCTCGCTCTCAAATCAGTAAAAAAAAAAACATACTAAAAAAATGTTTTAAAGTCACTGGGCTGAAGAGCGATGAAGAACTTTGAGAAAAATATGGCCCAATTTTCAAAACCAGGCAGCCTCTAATCTGAAGTCTCCTGGAAAACCGGTCATTCAGCTATCTAGTCATACAGTCACTTGTATAAGTGCCACACGTCAGAGTTTAAAGTTGACATTTGGAAGAGAAGCAGTTGCTCCTCCCGAGAAAGCTGGACCCTGCAGATCCTTGACCACATGGTTTAGTAGTTTCCAGGGTTATCCTGAGAAGCCCAGCTGTTCCCATAACTAAAGGCATCTTCCAGTCATTCCTTTGGTTTTCCACTGATTATAAAATATTATCACAAAGGTATTGCATGTCAAGCATGGTCATTTATAAAAACCAGGACACTTCCAGGGAAAAGTAGACAGAGAAACTCATGACTCATGTCTGTCTCCCTCACTGAACCAGCACCAGTAGTGTCTTCAAGGCGGAAGCTGGGTGCTGCTCTCCTGCTTAACCTGGAGCCAAGAGCCATGCCGAGAACAGAGCAGATCGGTAGTCCCGTTACTGGGTGTGCACATGAGTGAGGGATGGAGCAATTGTGTCTAAGTGACTCGTGGAGTTTTCTTTCTCTAAAATGAAGTTGTCCCTCCAAGCATTCATTTAAGAAGATGCTGTACGCCCTGGTCGGTTTGGCTCAGCGGTTGAAGCGTTGGCCTGCAGACAAGAGAGTCCCGGGTTCGGTTTCTGCTAAGGGCACGTACCTCGGTTGCAGTTTGTCCCTGGCCCCGGTTGGGGTCGTGTGGGTGGTGACCATTCGATGTCACATGGATGTTTCTCTCTCTTTCTCTTCCTTTCTCTCTGCCGCCTGCTCTATCTGAAGATAAATGCAAAAATGTCCTTGGGTGAGGATAAAAGAAGATGCTGTACTTTTAACCAGACACTCCTGTGTCTGGATGGGCTCTCAAGCCCTGCGCTCCCGTGCCTGAGGCCACATCCAGGCCAGCCATGGTGTTTATGTGCCAAGCCTTCTGACATAGGGTCTGAATGTCACCTTCCTTAGGCTTCACAGCACAGCCAGTAGTCCACAGGGGCCCTTATTTCAGGAAGAAGACAGGCTGAGGTTCCTGAGGATATTTCTCTCTCTTCCGTCAGACCCTGATGACACTCCACTAACCCCCAATCCAGAAGTGGGAGGCTTAGTTTTGGGGAACCACCTTGGAGTTGTAGGAATGGGGGTCACCATACACGAGTTTGAAGGCATCTTAGCTCTCACTTAGTCCAACCCCATCTATCATCAGAGGGAGAAACAGGCAGAGAGAAGTGACTTTACCCAAGCAACAGAGCCATTTAGAATCAGAGCAAGGAGGAGAGGTTGGCATGGAGGGGGCCCAGATATTGGAACGCAGGGTGGTGAGGAGCACCTGCAAAGGCACTGGCAGTAGAGACCCCTCCTCCTCCTCCTGGTGTGTGTGGGGGGAGCAGGGGCACCACAGCGAGAGAGAGAGACACACACACACACACACAGAGAGAGACATTGATTTGTTGTTCCACTTATTTATGTATTTATTCATATGTTGCTTCTTGTACGTGCCCTGACTAGGAACCGAACCCACAACCTTGGTGTGTCAGGATGATGCTCTGACCAGCTGAGCCACCAAGCCAGGACTGCTCTTTTCAAAATAGCATTCGAAGACAGTCTTCTTCAGAAGAGAAATGCACATTCAACTACAAATATTTTTAGAATTCAACTATTTTGAATTAGTGTCCAAGAGAACTGGTATAAAACGCACAGGAAATAAAAGATTGTTAAAATGCATGATTATGTAGAGACAAGTGGAAGGATGGAGCAGGAATTAATATTGCCTGAGCTCAGATTGCTCCTGCGAGAGCTGTAGAAACTGTAGGACAGGGCAAGGATTGGTAGAACCCTTTCAACAGGAGATAGCAGTACCTCATTAGACCGAAGGGAGATGACGGATGATGAAGATCCATTTTCATTACTGCTCGTCTCTGATTGTAATAATGCCGTGTGCCCTCTCCAAATGACAGAGAAGCAGAGTCATTCTCTAAATGACACTAGAGAAATCCAGCCACAAAAACTTAGATTGCACTTATGTAGTATTTTATAGGTTAAAAATAACATACACTTAACTATAAATATGGTGTCTAAATGCAAAATATTTATATTTAAAAAAATTTTTTTATTGTTGAAAGCATTACAGATGCCCCCCCTTTTTTCCCCATTGACCTTCTCCTCCCTGCTCCCACCTCCCCGCTGCTTTCCCCAATCTATTGTCCGTGTCCATTGGTTGTGCATACATGCATGTAATAAACCACATGCATACATTTGGTTTATCTCTTCTCAACCCCCTCCCCCTTCCCTCTGAGTTTTGTCAGTCTGTTCCCTACTTCCATGTCTCTGGATCTATTTTGACTGACAGCTTATTTTGTTCATGATAAATAAGTGAGATCATGTGCTGCTTGTTTTTCTTTGACTGGGTTATTTCACTCAGCATAATACTCTCCAGGTCTTTCCACGTCGTCTCAAAGGGTAAGAGATCTTTCTTTCTTACAGCTGCATAGTACTCCATTGTGTATATGTACCACAGCTTTTTTATCCACTCATTTACTGATGGGCACTTGGACTGTTTCCAGATCTTACCTATTATAAGTAGTGCTGCTATGAACATCGGGGTGCATATATTCTTTCTGATTGGTGTTTTGGGCTTCTTAGGATATATTCCTACAAGTAAAATCACTGTGTTAAATGGCAGTTCCATTTTTTATTTCCATAGTGGCTGTACCAGTCTGAATTCCCACCAGCAGTGTACTAGAGTACCCTTTTCTCCACATCCTTGCCAGCACTTGTTTGAAAAATATTTATATCTTTAACATTTGCTACTTGAAGGTAATTTCTAAAATATCTAGAATGAGCTAAAGTTTATTCATTTTTTTTAAAAAAAGGTGCCCACTTTCAGCATGTTACATATTCTCTCTTGTTCTATATTGCTCACCAACATTGGCTGTTATTTTCTTGAAATTCTGACCTTGAATATTATATTACACCTTCATTTGTTTCTTTTCCTCTTGTGACTTTCCTCTTGTGTGACAGCTGTAAAGTGGAAGCAAGAATTTTTTTTAATGCTATGTTCCCAGTACCAAAGTTTGTCCCTGGACATAACTGGTGTTCAGTATATAATTGTTGAATAAAGAATGATTTTCTTACCTCTGTTCTCCTATGTCTTCTAAATGTCCTATGCATTACTGTTACAATAGGAAATATAAATAATAAATTAAATTAGAAGTAACAGAATCCAATATGGACCATTATATGATGAGCTCTGAAGTTGCTTCCTCCTTTCTTGGCTTGCCATCCCCATTGACAGCTGAATGGTTTCCTCTGGTTTTGTCTCCAGGGAGAAGGCATGCTTCTGGGGCTCGCTGCCTTGCTCAGTGCTGACTGAGGTTTCCCCTCAGGCAAAAACCCATAGGAAATGTGAAACTCACACATGACACTTCATCCTTTCAAGGCTGACTCTTGCCCACTATCTGTCTGCTTTTGGGTCCTCTCCAGTGCCTTCATGTAGCTGGTTTTTATAGTTTTTCTATAGTTCATGGTTGTTATTTGTGGGAGTGTCAGTCTTACAGGAGCTACTCTGCCATTTTCAGAAGTGGACATCTGATATCAAATTCCCATGTGCTCGAAAGTAGCCTGTAGGAGTGCTGAGAATGGATTGGGGGTGAGGTCGCGGATAGAGAGAGCCAGCGGGGAGTTATGGGAGGATGCCCCGGGAAACGGGGGGAGGGCTCACAGCAGCTGCAGTTCAATGGCAAGGAAAGTTCATATTTGAGAGTTTCTAGATTCTGAAATTCCAGCTGTTCAGGAAAATGGCCAGCAACCGAGTCTGGACTAAAATGTCAAACTTCTGCAGGTTGTGGTGAGAGCTGATCAATGACCCTGGGTCTTATTGTCCCAGGAGAGAATGGGAAGTGGGAGAAGGGAAGTGGACCGAGAGCTGAACCCTGGGGCAGAGGTCAGCAGGACGGCAAGGAAGAGTCAGAGAAGAAGCAGAAGCAGTAAAGTGGGGGAGGGGGTGACGCTGAGAGCAGAGGGGTGCAAGAAGGAGCCTGTTGGTTAATAATATCAGATGCCTCCAATTGATCTGGTAAACTGAGGTCCAGAAACTCCCATTGGATCTGACCGTTGGAAATGTGACCGAGGTCAGTCAGCACTGGCGACCGCTGTGGGAGCAGTTTGAATGGAGAAGCCAGACTGGGGAGGGTTAAAAAGTGAATGGAAACTGAGGAGTGAGGTTGTTCTGCATCTGGAGATGCCTCCAAAGCATTTCCCTGGGTTTCCCTTGGTTTTTTCCACACCCACATTTCATAATCATGCACCATATAATTTTTTAAAGTGTAATTATATTAATCCATTTTGTTCCCATTTTTATGTGAGTATCCTTGAAAAATGTGCCATCTGATTATGCTTTCAAAAGCATTTAGAAGCAATCAATTGGTAAAAAGGTTATAATGTAAAAAGATTATAAAGACACTTTCATTAGAATCTATCACTAACATTCCCCTCAAAATATTTTATAATTTTACCTTCACTAAAGCAGAGGTAGCTTTGTTAATTCATACTTTCAGTTGGTTGGGACCACAGGCTGCCAATCACTAGCTATATGGCTCTAATCTTCCTGAGCCTCAATTTCCTGGCAGAGATAATAATTATGATAACAACAAAAGTAGCAGCTAAGCCTTTATATAAATGTTTACTGTTTGCCAGGTACTGTTCTCAGTTCTTCACATATAATAAATAATTTAATTATTCTTACAACTCAACTAGAGGCCATTATTATCTGCACTTAAGATAAGAAAACTGATATACAGAAAGGTTAGATACTTACCTAAGCTCACAGAGTGAGCAGAGCCATGATTTGAACATACAAACAAAAAGCACATTAAATGGCAACTGATACTGTTATTATCACAATTTATTTAGTCACTCAACAAATATTTATTGAGTACACATTCTAAGGTAGGCATTGAAGAAGAACCTAGGTCTACAGTAGAGAATAAAAACCTTGCCTATGTTCTAAAAAATTCTAACCTAATCAGGGAAACCATCAATTAAAGGGTGAACAAATAAATAAATATGTAATTGCAACTTACCTTACATGCTTGAAGAAAACAAACAAAATGTAGTAATAAAGAATAATGGCGGGCCCTGGCCAGTTTGGCTCAGTGGTTAGAGTGTTGGCCTGCGGTCCGGAGAGACCCGGGTTCGGTTTCCTCTAAGGGCATGTACCTCGGTTGCAGTTTGTCCCCGGCCCTGGTTGGTCGTACGGGTGGCAGCCACTCTATGTGTCCCTTTCACATTGATGTTTCTCTCTCTCTCTCTCTTCCTCTCTCTCCCTCCCACTCTATCTGTACAAAAAATGGAAAAATGTCCTCGGGTGAGGATTTAAAAAAAGAATAATGGCGGCACCAGCTGGTGTGGCTCAGTGGCTGAGCGTCGGCCCATGCACCAAGAGGTCGCCGGTTCGATTCCTGGTCAGGTTGTGAACCCAATCCCTAGTGGGGGGCGTGCAGGAGGTGGCCAATCGATGTTCTCTCTCATCAATGTTTCTCTCTCTCTCTTCCTCTGTCTCTAAAATCAGTAAAAAAAAAAGAAGAAGAAGAAAAAGAAGAATGGGGGATTGTTTAATCCTGGGTAGTAAGGCAGGCCTCTCTAAGAAGGTAGATATTTAAACTGACATGTGGCTGATAAAAAGCATCCAGCCATAGGGAGTACTCGGGAAACTGTACAGGCAGAAGAATCTGCATTGTGAAGACCTCAAATGTGGAAGACCTGGTGGGGGGTAGGGGGTGGTGCTTGGGCAAGGAGAACATTGAGATAAACAAAGGTTGGAACATGGACAGGTGGCCAGATCAGACAAGGTCTTGCAGGCCATGGGAAGGAGTTTGCATTTTACTCAAAATATAATGCAAAGTCCTTGAAAGATTTGAAGCAATGATTTAGCATGGTTCAGGTTTCTAAAAGATCACACTGGTGTGATGGGGAGAATATATTTGGGAATGGGCAGGAGCTGGAGATCAATTAGGAAACAATTGAAGTAGTTCAAATGAGAGATAATGGCATCTTGGATTGGGGTTATGGCGGGGAAGATGGGGATCCCTAGCGCAGAAAGCAAAAGGCCCTCAGCTGCCTGCCGGCTGAAGTTGCAGTGAATAGCTGGTTGAATCTTACAAGTAACTGATCACCACAGATGGCTAGAGTAAGAAGGAGGCCAAAATGACTGGAAATTCTGCACAAGAAATATCGAACACAGCCTCTCCTTGATCTCAAGGACAATTTTTATCTACAAATTCTCTAGCAGACTTCCTTTAACTCTCACTGACCATCCCTTGCTGGGGCCAAGAACATGAGTACCCAGCAGTAGAGCTGAGGTTGCTAGGACGGGCTTAGACCACTCCTGGTTCCACCCCCGGTCTGGGCACATTGTCCCTGAGCAAAATCAAGGCTCTGTGAACTGAGGAGAAGGCAGGGCCTGGCTACCGGCTAGACAGCCAACAATGCCTGCCTCAGACACATCAGGGAGGAAGACATCCAGAATTCTGATTTAGATGTGGTAAGTTTCAAAACATTTGCATAAGGGTGTCAATTAGAGGACTGAGCATACAAAACTAAAATTCAAAAGAGAAGTTTGAGTTTGGTGGCTTTTTCTTTTTTTACGTCAAGTATGCTGTTTATAATGTGCTGAGTTGCTGAGGGCACCTCAGATCTTGGAAATTGTTGAGAATATAAATGGGAATCCACATGGGGCAGAAATAACCTTGAGGGCTTTAGTGAGTGTATCAGGATTCAGTTTACAACGTGGAGACGTGATTAAGCCCGCAGCCCGTCTACCCCAGAACAGCTGAGAGGGAAGGAGGGAGAGAACATATGGCCCCGCAGTTGGGAACCATCAATCGCATCAGCCCAGCTGCCTGGGAACTTTCAAATGCAGAGTGTTTAATTGGAAAGGCTTGGATCTTACTGAGGGACCAGGGTTTCCATGGGAACGTGAAAGGAGTGAGACCAGGATTAAGACTGTGGACAAAGGAGAGTACAGGAAAACTCTTCCATGTGGGAAGGCAGAAAACAGAGTGGCGCAGTCAGGCACACCCAGGGTGTGATGACCGGTAGGGCTGGCTCGGAGTTAGAGACCTGGCTCTGACCTTGGGACAGAGCCTTGCCCTCTTTGAGTTTCAGTTCCTTCATTTCTAAAACACTGATTATGCCTTCTCTGGAGGCTTATGGCCAGGAAGTGAGATAATGCAAGAAAGGAGACTAGTGGCGTCTCTCAGTAAGGCAAGTATTAAGTTGTAATAATGTAATGCCCAATAGATGGGGGAAATTTTGAATGTCCAACAATAGAATCACCCACTAAATCACAGAGCAACTAAGTGCCTAACAGAATGTTATGTCATCATTTAAAATTATGTTGTGAAGAACATAATTGATGGAGAAACATTTACTATACCAAGTTATGTGAACAGAGCAGGATATAAAGTACATGCAAATATGACTTTTAGAAAGAAAATAGATGCATCAAAATGTTAACAGTCGTTGAGAAGTTATAGGAGATTTTGGTTTCATTTTTAAAAGAAAACACACATTTTTGTCATTTTTCTATGAGAATGAATTGCTTTTACAGAACGTGGAAATTTAATTGGAGATAATAAATGATGGGTATTTTTATGTCACTGTGGTTATTATCCTTATTTGTGTATTGTTCTTATTTGCTGTCCCTCAAACCCACCTCTGGCTTAGCCCCTGGGAAAATGGCAACACTCCAGTGGAACCCAAAAATGTGTGCCTTGAGGAATTAGAAGGATTTTTCTTCATTTAATTCTGCTGGTTTTGACTGCCTGGGTGTGCCCTATCCGGACAGGAAGTGTGTGTCACCAGAAAAGAATTTAATTCTTTGCAGCAAAATCTGGTGGAGAGAGAAAAAAACACCCATTCGCGTTTCTCACGGATTTTGCTTGATGCTGTCGGGCCGGCTAGCTCAGGGGCCACTCTGCTCTGCCTGGGCAGGGATGTGCTCACTGTGGGGCCCTCCCTCGGTCCCGAGCTCTGAGCCTGGCTTTGTCCCTTGAAAGAACCTCAGTTTCTCCACTATAAAAGCTTTTGAATTATCCTTCTCCCACTAAAAGTGAGCCCCTTTGGCGACTGGGACTACTTCATGCCTTTCTATAATCGTAGGGACTAGGCTCAATTAATGTCTGTTGACTAAGTGACAAAGTTGTATTAAGTGGCTTTTTAAATGTCCCATCCAGTGTTGGCAACTGAATTTGTGAACAGGGCCCCCCGGGGTATATTTACACATGGTGCTTTATTTCCAGCGAAAAACAGTCTAAAACAAACACGAGGAAATGTCAAGATAGACAAATCTGGATGCTGGGCACATGAATGGACCCACATCATATCCTTTTTAATCTCTTTGATTCTTGCTTTCCTCATCTGCATAATAATATCAATCTCACTGAGTTGTTTTGAGCCTGGAAAGAGAAGCGTTTTGTAAAGTGCTCAGCACATTAGTCTACTCATTAAATGTTCATTTTCTTTCAGCAAAAGGAGTGAAAGGTAGCCCTCATTAATTGGTCTTTTAATTCTAATGCTAAGATTGGATTATTTGATTTAAAGACTCTGACCACAGTCATTCTGGCTGCCATCTCACAGAGACTGTATCGGATAATGACAGAATTTTCAAAGGAGAAGAGGTCGGCTCCCATTAGGACAGACCTTAACACTGATCTCAGCCAATATCCCATCCAATGTTGAAAGCCTTCTACAGTAATTTATGAAAGTGTAATTAACTGCCCATTCATTTACCAAACACCCGCTATGTGTTAGGCATTGTACCAGGCACTGGGAATTCTGGGATGAAAAGACACTCTCTGACCACAAAGAATCCCCTGTCCAGTAGAAGAGACAGAGGCAGAAACAAATTATTACAATATAGTTCACTGAATACCAGATTAATAGCCCAAGGGAGGAAGGAGAACATCCACCTACACTCAGCCATTAAATGTAGCTGTTTCATATTAGTAATGATAGGTCTCATTAGTAATGATAGGCCCATAGGTCTCACAGAGCTCTGAAGTGTGAGAAAATTAAGAGGATCTTGTCCACTAAAAATAAAAAGGCATCATCTTCACAAAGGGTGATCTCATTTGTGTAGTAAATACAATAAAGCTAAATGTGTGGGTGGTATACACAGCAATGAACGTAAATGCAGACAGAGAGTTCAGGAAGGGACACCATTGTCAAAGGGTATACTTGGAGGGAGGAGAAGGTAATAGGACGGTGGTAACAGGAATGTCCTCTTGTTATCCATATATTTCTGTATTGTTTTTTAGTTTTTAAACATTAAGGATGTGGTCATATATTGCTTATGTTACAATTGCATTATTATATAGGCATAGACAATGGAAGGAAAGAAAAGAATCTTCCCCAAAATGTCCACATGGTGTGTCCCTTCATCTACTTCATGTTCAAACATCACTTTTGTGGGGGTCCAAAATGAGCCTTCCCAAGATGTGCCTCAGTGGTATTCAGATTACGTGGAGCTCAAGGCAATTTTGGCTTTGGGCTCAAGAGAAACTTCTGTCCCCACCCCTTAACTACCTAGAAAGATTTGAATTAAAGGCCTTGCCCATAATAGGCAATTATCAGAGATAACTTCTTTTGACCTATCAATAGGGCAGGGCCCACTTCTGTTTACTACATGTTTATTCTTGTTATCATCCTCCAATGACCCTTTGCTGCCCCTGAGGGCTTCCCTACCTCAGGATGTCTTATACACTTAGACCCCCCCCCCTTTCTGTGTCTGAACCTCTCATGCATGCGGGGTCACTGACTCTCTCATGTATATGAGGTTCCCATGCACACAATATTAAATTTGATTTTCCATTGGCAATCTGCCTCCTGTTGATCTGATTATTCGGCCAGCCAAAAGAACCAGAGGAGGGGAAGGGGGAAAATTCCCTTTTTAAATACCCTACTTCACCACCTCACCACCATTCAAATCTCCTTCCCCTTCTCTGGTTTATTTGCCTTCCGAGCACTTACCACAATCTGACATTCTGTATATTTCACTCCTTTTTAAAAATCGCTTGCCTGTCTTCCCCAACTGGAATGTAAGCTCTGGGAGAGCCGAGGTTGGTGTGTATTGTTTCACAACTTAAAACACATGGCAGGTGCCCCACAGGCTGACTTCCTGAACCTATGCGGCGATATGCTAACAGTGATGATCTCTGAACAGAGGTATTACAGATCTTTCTATTTTCTCTTTCTGCTACTTGTTATGGAAATGTCTGTAATGAGCTTATACTGAAATTACCTAAATAAACAGTAAGGCTTATTTATTTATTTATTTATTTATTTATTTATTTATTTATTTTTCAAATGGGTTACCTGGGAGGCAGGAAAAGGAGACTTCACTAGAAGCCACCAGAAAGGCCTGTTGGGATCAGACCAGGGAGGAAGGGGGAGACCCCATGAGACACCAGGCGGGGCAGGACCAAGTGCCTCCCTCATGACTGCTCTGCTGCCTCGTTCTTTCCAGACACTGGACTAAACACCGAGTCTAGGGGTCGCTGGCTCACAAAGGCTCTCCTGCCCTGTAGCTCCCCATTCCCTGAACAGCAGGTTCCAGAAACTTATCCTCGTCCTTCTATCCAGCAAATGTTTTTTATCTGGTTCCTACTTAGGTTTCAGCCAATTCTTTGCTGAAGTGACTTGGCTTCTTGTTTTCTTTGGGAACCAGACCCTTTTTAAGTCAACGCCATAAAAAGGATGAAATCCATTACCTGATACTTTTCTATTCAGCTATTCAAGCCACGCCACAGACGGAGGCCCTGTGCCACACTCTCACTGAGCCGTGGCTTCTCAGCTGAGCACTCTGAACACAGCAAATGTGAAAGTGAATGCCGAACCTTTCTTTCTATTCTCTTTTCTTTCTCCGCTTTTTCTCTGTTCTACGTCCAATCTAGAGCCATTGTCTTGAGTGAATGTCTGCAGAGACAGCTGGATCCTCGTCTCCAAGTGCTGCCCTGGGAGCAGGGAAAGGTGTCCCCTCGGTCTCAAAGTTAAGGCACCTGAATTCTCATAATTGCTCTGCCACTAACTTGCTACATGATCTTCACCAAATCCGGTGATCTCTCTGTGCCTCAGTTTCTTCATCTGCAAAACAAGGATCTTTAAAATGTTTCTGAAGTCCCAGTCCAAATCAGTTTTTGTTTAGCGGAGGATCGACAGTGACACCTTGTGGTGCCCCTTGAGAGATCTTCCTTTTTTTTAGCCCACAGCCGAAGGCATTCATCCTGGGGAACCAGGTCTCTCTTCCCCACCCGCCTACCCCATCTGTTTCACAACTTGTCAGATTCAGAAAGGTGCTTTTACCTCCTGTTCACAAGCTGTTTTCCAGACTCAGTCCGGCAGATGCTGCTAAAATCAAGGTAAAAGTATAAAGCACAGCCCCCAGCGTGATGGGCCCTGGGGAAGTTCTAGGTCTGAAGTGACCGTGAGTGCTTCGGCCCCGTGTCTTGTGGGGTTGGCGGGGCAGCTCTGGAGCGGGGCCCCGGAACAGCTAATGCGGTAGGACAGGAGACTTAACGGTTTCCCGGGGCTCCTCCTACTCTGCGAAATAATCAGTCTCCCAACCGCTCTATGCCTCTGTTTTCCTAGTCACAGAATAAAGTTGCCACTCACACTGCCTTCAAACTCATAGTTGTATTCATTTATTTACTTATTCATTCACCAAATAGCTAATAAGCATCTTCCTGGTGCCAAGGTCTGGCCGCCTACCTGTGCCGATGGTGTACCTGTGAGAAGACACAGTCCCGGAGGAGACAGGAAAGCCTTCCACTACCCGCAGTCCGATACGCCTTAGGGCGGCAGTGTGTGCGCCGAGCGGCATGGGACCGGCACAGACCTCTAACTGCCTGCACAAAGGCCCTTTGAGCCCTGGCCGGTTTGGCTCAGTGGTTAGAGCGTCGGCCCAGGGACCAAAGAGTCCTAGGTTTGATTCCCGCCAAGGGCACAAACCTCGGTTGTGGTTGCTCCCCGGCCTGGGTTGGGGTCCTGAGGCTGGCAACCAATCAGTGTGTCACTCACATCTATGTTTCTCTCACTCTCTCCCCCTCAGATTCTATCTGAAGATAAATGTAAAAAAAATATACATCCTTGGGGAGAATTTTTAAAAAAAAAAGGCCCTTGGATAAAAGATGGAACGCTGAAATCTGGGTCTCACAGATTGAGTAGAGGTTTGCCGAGAGAGGCAGGCCAGGGAGAGAACAGGGTGGACATGGACCCGTGAGCATGGTCTAAGCGCCCTGAAAATCAAAAACCAAAACTCTCAAGTTCCGGTTTTGCTTTATTTTTATTTTTCAATTACAATTGACAGTCAATATTATTTTATAAAAAAATCAAAACTCTCTTGACCCAACCCCATCTCCTTCTTGAAACAACTCTGTTTCTCAGCGTCCTCGTGGCCAAGCTTTCTGGAAGAGCAAACGTCATGCTCTGTCCGCACATCTCCACTTCTCATTCAAACTTCACCCCACCTGTCTTCGCTGCCTGCCTCAGTGCCTGCCCAATGGCATCATAATACCTTATCCAAATGAGCCTTCTTCGTTATTGTGCTACTTTCCTTCTCAGCAGCATTGACCATCGTGAGGTACTGTTACCTGCTTGAAGCACTTTTCTCTCTCCATGATCCCCATTCTCCTAGTTACGTCCTAGTCCGCCATCTGCTCCTCCTCAGCCCGTGTTGGCGCCTCCTACTCTGCGCAACATGAAATGTCAGTGATCTTCAGCACTCAGTCCTAGACTTTCCCTTTCTTTTTCTACCTAGAGAATCTCATTCATGCCCGTGGTTTTACATATTATGTATCAGCCACTAAATTAGTTTTTCTCCCCCTATTCTTTTTTCTTTCTCCATTTTTTCTCTCTTCTACGTCTAATCTATAGCCATTGTCTTAAGTGAATGTCTGCAGAAACAGCTCAGTCCTCGTCTCTAAGTGACACCCTAGGAGCAGTGGGGAAGGTGTCACCTTGGTCCCAAAGTTAAGGCACTTGAATTCTCATAATTGCTCTGCCGCGAACTTACTGCATGATCTTAACAACATTGTGTGACCCCTCATGGCTCGGTTTCTTCATCTGCAAAATAAGGGTCTTTGGATCATTTCTGAAATCAGACTTCTCAGTCATTAGAAGTAACAACCCTAAATGTTACCTGAGGGTTGGGGGGCCTTCCCTGGCATCATTCTTCATGTCCACCTCCTGCTCATGTGGGCAGATCCACCTTTACTTTTGTCAAAATTGTATGTTTAATGATTACCACAGTGCCTAGTGGGTACTCAAAAAGTACTTGTTGACTGAGTGAACTACAAATAATTAAATTGTTTCAAATGACAGAATAAACCTGTGAATTTGATTTTTTTTTTTTTAATGCTTTAGTCCATCCAGTTCAAGTTCAGCCAGGCAAGCCTCACATATGCCCTATGTTTCAGGATGTGACCTAATTTTGAATTGTTTCTTGATGCAAAGTTTCACCCTTTTCCAGGGACTGGTTCCCACACACTCACTATTTGTTCTCCCATAGTGGGAGATTTCCCTATGAAATCACACTGATGATCTCAATCAGAACATTTCATTCTCCTTGATTATTCCGGGTTCACAGGCTTCTTTTTATCTGTGGCCCTTATGGCAGTTGACATTCTCTCAGGAAATACTGTAGCTGCAGTAGAACGTGTTCCAGTTTGGTGGGTACTCACATTGTGGGTGATTTTTGCCGGAACACTCCATTCCCAAGAGGGCAGGGGCCAGAAGCAGAGTGGTCCAGGCTATGGAAAAGGGGAAGCTGCTCCCCGTTTGGCCCCTCAGCACCCCGGTAAAGGGAAGCTGTGCACAGCGTGCTCAATTGGAGGAAGGGAGGTAAACCCTCTTTGAGGTGCACTTGAGGTTGAGATTCATTTCAATGTGAGGCCTGCCAGGCACAGAGCAGCTCCCACCAGCTGAGGAGCTGAGAAATATCCTTATCTCTTCCTTTATAGCAAGAGCCTCGGGCAGGGGGAATGTTGGTCATCTGAGATGGAAAGTTGTTATTAAAGTAAACCTCCAGTCATTTTATTCAGGAAGCTTTGAGGATGCTTCTAAATAGGCCAAAAGAGTCATAGCCAGGGAACATTCATCTCTCACATCTCCACAGGGCAACATTGACCAAGTTACACGTTTGCCTTCTGAGATTGAGACCCAGCTCCACCTCTGATAAACAGTATGACCTTTGGACAAGTTCCTTAACCTGTCAGAACCTTTATTTTATCTTCTGTAAAATGGGCAAAGTAATGTCCCCACACAGTTACTATGAGGAGTAAATCAGACAAAACCCTTTGATCCCGGCTGGTGTGGTTCAATGGACTGAGCGTCATGATATGGACTGAGAAGTCCCAGTTCAATTCCCGGTCAGGGCACATTCCTGGGTTGTGGACTCGATCCCCAGTGGGGAACATGCAGGAAGCAGTTGATCCATGTTTCTCTTACAGCATATTTCTCTCTTTCTCACCCTTCCTCTCTCTATAAAATCAATTAAAAAATATTTTTTTAAAAATGTGTGGAGTGCAGAACTCGATGTCTAAGACATAGTAGCAACTCAGTAAACATACATATTTTCCATCCCCTGGTAACTGAGCAGAGGAAAAAGCCCTAGAGATGTAGATATTTTCCCTAGAGAATTTGTTTTTCTTGACTTGCTCAACCAAACATGGATGAGTGATTCAGCAGCTGAAATGGGGAGCAACTCCCTGCCTTGGGTTACGGTTTGTGGTTTCCAAGGCTGTCTACCTGGTCCCCTGCTGTGTTTATTCACCTTCAGATCCCTGAATTTAATAGAGTGCCTGGCATATAACAAGTGCACAAAATGTTTGCTGACCTGCACTGTTCAATACAGTAGCCACTGCCCTGCAGAACTGGAAATGTGGGTAGTCTCAGTTAATTGTGCTGTTCATGCAAAATACACACCAGATAGTGAAGATTTGGTACCCCCCAAAAAGTAAAATATTTCTCTAATAATTTGTATATGGATTACATGAAATGATAATATACTGCATATATTGGGTTAAATACAATGCTATTAAAATTTGTTTCCTTATTCTTTCATGTGATTACTAGAACTTTCAAAATGACACATATGACTTATACATTGTATTTCTACAGGCAGAGCTGAATTAGACGATAGACCACCAACTGGTTGAAAGATCATTGAATGTACCCCAGACTCCTCTCCCTGGGTCTCCTCACTTGTAGAGATGTAAAGGCCCATCAGGTGCTTCCAGTTCCCACATTCTATGGTTTTCTAAACTTTAGGCTACAGTTTCTTAAGTATGAATACGTATTAAATTGCTACTATAAGCCAAAATGTCCTAGATACATTGTCATTTAATTTGCAAAACAAATGTAGGCGAGAAGAATGATTCTCTTCATTTTGAAAAATGAAGAAAAGTAAAGTTGCACAAGTTCAGAGAACTTTGCCCTTCTTCTCTGGTTCTTTGTAAGAATTTCCAACAGAAAATGTGACTCAAGAGCTGATGTAGGTGCTTCGGCTCAGCTGTCCCTAAGATGTAGTTCCTTGTTTGGAAGAATTATACACCATCAGCATCCTTGTGAAGATATAAGTCAGAGGCTCCTTGAAGAGAAGATGAATCCCGGCGCCCCTCAGGTTTGGTAGATCATTGACACCCAGCAGTAAAGTGTGGGGAGGCTTCTGAGGAGAGGAGATCGAGAGCTGCTGGAGGTTAATTGTTCACCAGCCTCAGAAGATACGGATGGGAGGGTCGCAGGGGGAGTGAAACATTGACCAGTTCTGATTTACATGCAGGAATGTGTTAGGGAGGCACAGAAAGGTCAGAGGAGCAGTCGGCACCTGAGACAGCTCCCATGGGCAAAATTCCTCTCCCAGAGACAGGCGAGGAAAAGGGAATGTGCTCTGAGGGGAGAAAGGGGCCTCTGGCCTCCAAGCGCACTGGTCTTGCCAGCTCCTACAGCCACTTCCAGGGCCTGCTGGAGAGAAAAAATGGTGAGGTCATGTTTGACTTTTTCAACCCCCCAAACTCTACTAAATTTTGGAGAGCTGGGAGCAGGCGGGGAGGGGTAGAGAAAACAAAGATGAATAAATAAGATACTGCCCTGGTCTTGGAGCCAAGCTAGAAAATGCAATGACTGGGCCCGAGGCTCTTGGACTCGGGTTCAAGTGTTGGCTCCACCTAGCTGGGTAATCTAGGCAATTTCATTACCCTCTGAGGCTCAGTTTACTCAACTGGAAAAGAAAAGCAATAAACTCTACCTCCAAGTATTGTTATAGTAATTATATGATAATGAGAAAACTCCTGACTCCTAGCTCAATAAAACTTGAGTTGGAGAATAGGAAAGACAATACCATAATTTAAACGGGTCCCAGGTGGGGTTGGGAACACAGAATACTCTATACAGGTGATGTATAAAACTTAAATTAAAATAAAATGGTCCAAGTGCTCCCCACAGCCTCTAGGGAAAGGTTCAAGCTCCCTTCCTTCTGTGATCTGGTCCCAGCTCACCTCCCAGCTTGCCCACCTCCCTAGCGTCCCCACCCCCACTCCACCCCACTCCACCCCACTCCACCCCACTCCACCCCACTCCACCCGTGGTAGCTTCCGATCTGTGACACTTCTAGAACCAACATCCAGGATGCTGAGGCTCAGTGTTTCATTCCTTAATGTTTTCTGCAGCCTTCAAGTCACCCAGGGGAGCTGAACCCCCAGAGCCCTCCTTCAGCTCAACCCACCTAACAACCCTAGTTCTTTCCTGGGGTGAGCCCTTAGCCCAGTGGGGCTGTGCTTGATCACCGTAGACATCACTTGACAAAGAGCACATTGCATTTCTCTCAATTTTTCTTAAAACACAAAACAAAAGTTTGCTGGCTGGCTGCCCGGTTTCTGTTATGTAGACCAAGATTAAATTTCTCTTGAACTAGTTCTCAGAGCCCCTACACGCTGGCCTGAGGAGTGATTTACATTTTCTTTTGGCAGGGAGTTACCCAAGTGGGAATTGCCTTGAAAAATAACTGTTTAACTTTAACTTGTGTGTGTGTGTGTGTGTGCATGCATGCACACACACATATACACATGCCCTGGTCTGGTCAGGCTGATAAGCTTCATCTCATTGCTTGATACGCTTCAGAAGTAAAAAAAATCAAGAGTCAGGAAAAAGGGTTTACAAGATGACAACCTCAATGGCAACAGAGTTGCTATGACTAAGTTTTTGTTTTTTAAACATCTGTTGCTTCTTTTTTATTTTTATTTTTAATATGTTTTTATTTATTTTAGAGAAAGAGGAAGGGAGTGGGTGAGAGAGATAGAAACATTGGTGAGAGCGAAACATCCGTCAACATCAATGGGCTGCCTCCTGCACATCCCCTACTAGGGATGGAGGCTGAACCCCGGGCATGTGCGCTGACCGGGAAGTGAACTGGCCACCTCCTGGTGCTTGGGACAACGCTCAACCAATGAGCCACACCGATTGGGCACCATGACTAAACTTCAAATTTGATTCTGAACTCCAGGTAAAAAGGGTAATATAATCAGGCAGGTAGCTCTTATTATCAGAAAGAAGGGTCTTTGGACAGTATTGAGAATATTATAATGGTTCCTACCATTCACTGAGCACTCGCTATGTGCCAGGAGCACATTTAGTACTTCCAACGACCATACAAATTAGGCTTTTCTTTTATGATTGAAAGAATTCAGGCTCCCCGAGGTGATGGCTTTGTAAGCCTTTCCAGCCACAGATGTTGGAGCCTGGCTCCAGCTCCTACCCCACAGTCTTCCCAGCCTGTGACAGACGTGTGCTCAACAATGTTCTCACTGCAAATATACTACCTTTCAGTGGATGTTTGACCTTCAAGTAGAAATGTCAAGACTTTGGGGTTTGTTTGATATCTTGTTCAAGGGCTTTGCCATATCTCTTCCCTTATCACAATACATCAGTAAAAAAAACTGAACACTTATTGACTACACTGTACCAAGTGCCCTGTGTTCACTTCTCTATTAAACCTCACTTAGAGTCCTAATAGAGGGTTGTTGGTTACCAGTAAGAGGGCCCACGTGAAGGATTCAATAAAGGGGGACATGTCATTATAAAGAAAGCCGTGTATCCGAGAGAAGTGAGGGCAGGAAATGGGGCCGGGCTTCAGAAGACAGACTAGAAGCAGAAGCTGGAAAGTGAGTCCCCAGACAACTGGAGCTACTTCTCGGGTGGGAATTGTCTCTCAGCTCTGCTTGTCTCTGCATCTCCAAGTACAGGGCCTCTGTGAGAGTTACATCCCCAGCCTTTGATGGATGAATTTGGGGAAAGGACCAGGCACTCCCAGCTCAGCCCTTCCCCTCCCTTTTCTTGTCTGGGGGCCCTCAGGAGGCCTCAGTCTCGCTTCACCATCCATGTGAGGCAGCGCCAGCTGCTTGGGCTGCTATGAGGAGTCTGTCTCTCTGGGGCTCAGCACAGCCACACTCAGCCATGTTCACAAAAGCCCACGTGTTGCTCTTCCTCTCCCATGACCTCAGCCACCCTCAATTTACTCTAAAGCCAGGCAAACAAAAGGGGGGCTCATTGGGCCCCCTCAAACTCCAACAGACAGTCACATAGGGTTAGCCAGTCATGGTCTCATCCTATTTCCCAGATCAAGGATTAACAGAGCCTCTGGGTTCTTTCCCAAATTCCTTTGAGATTCTGATTGACCCAACTTGGATCCAATCAGCTCTACCAGGAGCCTGGAGTCAAGAGTATGAACAGGGAGGAGAGTTGCTGGAGGAAGAGAATCAGGACTAAGCAGAAGCCTCCAGGTTTCTACTAGAGGTAGTGTTGTCATCTAATTGCATCTAGGGAGAAGACAGTCTCAGCTACTGTCAGAACTGAGATTCATGTCCAGGTCTGATGGACCCTCAAGGCCATGTTTGTGACAAGCCCAGAGTTATGAGACCCCAGAAGCTGACCCAGAGCCCAGCATTCTGCAGTTGGCTTTGAATAGACTGCCTGGTATCATAGAAATTATTTCAACAGTAACACTGAAAGCAAGGCTAAGATTTCACCTTCACTTTCAGTGACAGCTCCTTTCCTTTCTCCTCCTGGAACCCCCAAGACATGGGGGGGGGGGGCTGCATAGACTACCAGAAAGCCCATCGTACTTGATGCCAGAAGGTCTTGCCTTATAACCTGTATGTCCTAAATCACTTCGCCTTCACCTCTTTACTCATTCAGGTGTTTTATAGATTTAACAAACATATATATATATATGTATATATACATATATATATGTTTTTATTTATTTAATTTTTTATAATACATGTGCTTATACAGTGTGGGGCAAAAGTAGGTTTACAGTTGTGAGTATGTGAAACAAGAGTTTATCCTTGTATTAATAATTATTGTATTCACTGTAAACCTACTTTTGCCCCACCCTGTATGTTAATACATAAGAAATACATATATAATATATGCTATATCATGTTCTGTAATGACATTTAACACATGCTTATTATTATATCAATAGATATATCGAATGTCTACTGCATGCCAGTTCTGTGCCAAGTGACTGAAAAGACAACAAATCCTACCAGAGGTTAAGTTTTTGTTGTTGTTAATCCTCACCCAAGGATATCTTTCCATTAATTCATAGAGGGAGTGGACGGGAGGAAGGGAGGGAGAGAGAAAGAGAGAAACATTGATGCAAGAGAGACACGTCACATTGACTGGTTGCCTCCCAAACGACCCTGACCAGGGCTGGAGATCACACCTGCAACCCAGGTACGTGCCCTTGACTGGGAATCCCACTGGCGACCCTTTGGTCCAAGGGCCAACACGCTAACCGCTGAACCAAACCAGCCAGGGCAAGATACTTAGTTTCCTAAGTAAGAAATACAAACTAAAACTAACTATTCCGAGGTAATATTCTTCTGATCTCAGATTGCTAAATGTCCAAATGTTTCGCAACATACGTGGGTGAGGCCAAGGGGAAACAGGTACATCGAAGGTGGGAACAGAAAGGGGCACAACCCCACGGGGGGCAATTTGCCAACATGTGTTAAAATGCAAACTCATATGCCCTTTGTAGCAGCCACAGTTTGTCTCTAAGAAACTGTTCTGCAGTTGTTCTCACACTCATACGAAGTCACGTGTGACTACTGTTATCATTGAGAATTGTTTATAATAGCAAAAGGTTAAAAATAACTTAAATGGTCAGCAGGCCTGAGTGGAACATTGGATTCAGTGACAAAGAATGGGGAAGCTCTCTGGGCTCTGAAATGGGAAATCTCCAGACACACTGCCGAGTGGGGAAGGCACAGGGGGGGAGTGACTCAGTGCAATGCTGGTGACGGTATAATAACACAGATAGAATCGGTTACCTACTCATACAATAAAATAGTATAACAGTAATACTAGTAATTAATATAGTGTGTGTATGTAAAATATTGTATAGTCAATTTTTAAAACCCAGAAATTTTTCTGTAAAACAACATAAGTGGTTTTGTTTGTTTGTTTGTTAGTGTAGTTGGAAAACCTACTTTTGCAAATGGGAACAGGGGCGGGAATAAAACTTTTCTCTATTTTGAGAATCATTAAATCATGTGAATAAATAACCTATTGAAAATTAAAAATAGCCCTGGCCAGTTTGGCTCAGCGGTTGGAGCATCAGCCTACAGGCCAAAGAGTCCCGGGTTCGATTCTGGCCAAGGGCACGTGCCTTGGTTGTGGTTAGTCCCCGGGCCCAATTGGGGTCGTGCGGGTGTCTCTCTCACATCGATGTTTTTCTCTCTTTCTCTCCCTCCCACTCTGTCTGAAGATAAATGTAAAATTATCCTCTGGTGAGGATTAAAAAAAAAAATTGAAATAAATATATGTAATTAAAAAACAAAACAACAACAAGAAACAATAAATGAGAAGAAGGAGAAGCCCAGGGCGCCACAGGAACAGAAGCAGGGACCTGGCTTGGCCTGCAGGGGAAGTCCTTGAGGAAGTAACATTTAAATGGAAACTTGATGTACAAACGGGCAAAGCGGCAAAAGGGCGAAGCGGGCTGCTTGGAAAAGGGGGCCTATGCTCAAAGCCCCGGGAGGGCAGGGGCTTCACCTGCAGGAACAGACATGTCCAGAGGTCTGGGATGCACACACCAGGGGTAGGGAAGCAGTAGCTGAAGTAAAGTGTGGGCTCCAATTGTGCAGGCTGTGTTACAAATTTGGACTTTATCCTAAGGACAGTCGGAAGCCATTAAACGGGTTGAAGCGGAACAGTGATGGGATCAAGGTTATGTTTGGGATAGATTTCTCTAGAGCCCACAAGGAAGAATGTCTGGAGGAAGCATGAGTGGATGTTGACAACTCGTATATCTGATAAACTGCTTTGGAGAACGCTTCGGTGGTTTCTTATAAAGTTAAACATACACCTACCCTATGACCTAGCTGTTTCATTCCTAGGTATCTATTCAAGTGAAATGAAAACATATGTTCGCAAAAACATTTGTACAAGTTTTCATAGCAGACGCATTTGTAATAGCAAAAATTATGCCCCTAGAAACCCACAGATTTCTATCAAAAGATAAATTTATAAGCAAATCGGGATGCCTTTCTGCAGTGGGTTTCTGCTCAGCAATAAACAGGAAGGTGCTCCTGATACACGCAGTAGGAAGAACACGCCCGAGAAATGTGTGCGGTGTGATCCCGTCGCTATGAAATGAAATCCACTCACAGAAAAAGGAAATCTCCAGGCGTAGATGTCAGAAAGTAGCCGCCTGGGGAAAGGGAAACTGATAGGAAAATGAAGGGATGTGCTGGGGTGTTGGAAATGTTTTCTATCTCGCTGTACATGATAGTACACGGTGTGTACAACTGCCAAAATTCATCATAGGGAACAACCAAGACTTGTCCTTTTCATTGTATATTAAATGTACTTCGACGAGAGAGAGAGAGAGAGAGAGAGAGAGAGAGAGAGAGAGAGAGAGAGAGAGAGAAGAAAGAGCGGACATTGAGAAAGGCAGATGTTTACAATAATCCAGGAGAAAGAACGGTTGCCTGGTGGCCGATCACGGGAATCAAATAAAACAAAGTGTGTGAGAGGGTGAACCCGAGGGCTCAGGCAACCCCTAAAGCGCTGCATGAAGTGCGAATTTCGTCTCACTGAACCCACAGCGACGCTGGAGGTGACTGTGGACACTCGGAATGCCCCAAGGCGGTCCTGTTTGTTTGCAAGGAAGGGCTTGGGTGATTAATCAAGATCTTCTTGTTGGTTTGTCACCAACTGGCAGGAAATGGATCCAGTGACTGCTGAGCTTCATCAGAACACTTGATCTTGGGGCAAAAAACTAAAGGAGGGGGGCAGGAGCTGCTTTTGCCAGGCATAGTTTTCTACTGCAAACTGGGTTTTCCCAAACAAAAAAAGCATTCAGCTGCTCGGCTTCTGTCTTGATTTTTTTTTTTTTTTTTTAATAATTAGGGTTTGAAGGATACAGAAGAAAGGAAGCAGACTGTCAGTTCCTCAGGCGGGGACCGTAATGATCAGTGACACGGCCACCCAGAGTTCAGCAGAGTGTGCTGGGAGCCAAGAGTGTGTGGGAAACGCACGTGGGCTGCCCGGAGCATCTGCCTGAGTGCAGACAGGTTTGGAGAAACAGCTGTGCAGGAATCAGTCAAAAGCCATTTGACTAGCTGGTCACTCACCATTAACTTATCCGATCTTTTTTTCGTGTGTTTTTCAAAGATAATAAATTCCTAATTATTTGCTTTAATTTAACGTTGATTCACACACACACACACACACACACACACACACACACACGGCACAAGTCATGTTCCATGAGCGCACACAGCTGGATCCCTCCTATCCACACCAATAAACGTAAGCATCTGGGTGCTACACTTGGCCCCTGTGTCCATCCATGGAAGACATCCCTGCACCAAGCGGGGTCTTAGATCCCATGAGCTCCAGAAGCCATTGAAGGTCCTCTTCTGAGCTGCAGTGGACATTTGTCATATTTTTATTATCAATATCTGTCATCCACCCCTCTTTCCTTTTTCAAGGGTTGGTTTATCTTGGTCTCTTGGTCTCTCTCTCTCTCACACACCCACACACACACACACACACACACACACACCCTCAATCCTGACACAATCTGAGCTTAGGCAACTGACAGGCTTAGCCCACCCGGTGGCCTTCCCTGGAACCGGGCGTCTCCGGGGAGCAATATAAGAACAGGGATGTGGTGGTGGTTAGCCATGGAGACAGCTGGAAGTCATTTGTTCAAAAGTAGCCAAACTAGCACGCTGACCGAATTGCTCCCGCCGAGCCCGCCAAGGCACCATGGCTGTGACTCATTTGGCCTCACCCTCTGATTCCCCACTTCTGGATGGGAAAACCGAGGTCTGGGGCTTGAAATGACATGTCCATGTTCACACAACAAATGATCGTCCCTGTCAAAACTCAAACCCAGATCTGTTCACTCTCCTCACTGCTCCCTTCCCTGCTCAAGAATCGCCCCCGATTTCCACCCGTTTCTTAGGCTAATTCTCTCTATTCTCCGCTATCCCTCCAGTAAGTTCCCTTCTGCATGTTACCGGAAGCTCTTGTTCTTGCTGGCCCCCAGGACAGACACAGGGTCATAAAGTAGTGCTTTCATTTGCTACCTGAAGACTTCGCAGAGATGCTCTCGCACGGCAACCCGGACACTCAGATCCACGGTTTGACTTTGGGGGCGATGGAAAGACAGCTAACAAGCGGGCGTGGGGCTGGGGTTAGAGGGGCGAAAAGGGGGAGGGAGAAGGCCCAGTGCCGGGTCTCCCAGCCGGGGCTGAGAACAGGTCATGCAGCACAGGCAGGAGCTCTGACAGGTGCCAGGAGCCGTGCTCAGCACTTGCCCTTGAGATGACAACACAGAGAGGGAAGTGTTTCCACATCAGAAGTGGGAAGGCGAGGGTGGGTGATGCCGAGGACCGCCCGCGTCACACGGCCCACACGTGGCAGACCGGCATCTGCCCGCTCTCACCAACCTGTCGAACAAGGTGGGCGCAGACCATGTGCCTTTTTTCTTTTGATATCATCTCAGACTGTGCTCGTGAGTTGGAATAAGAGTTCACCTGGCCATAGTGATGTGATCATTGGATTATGTGTTTATTTATTTTAGAAACATGAGGTAGAGAACTCGACAGAGCCCGTGGAAAGCAGAGCTGGTGGCCTGTCAAAGCCTGTTTGGATTTCAGTGGAATGGATCCAGCTTGAGTGTAAATTTGAGACTGTGTTTGCTTGTGTTACACTTTATTTCTTCAAATTACTTTCGTATGTCTCGTCTACTTTCCCCACTTCTGGATGAGAAAACTGAGGCCTAGAACTTGAAATGATGGGCCCAGGTTTGCACAGCAGATGATCATCTGAGCCCAAAGTCAGCCCCAGACCTTGTCACTGTCCCTACTGCTTCCTTCCCAGCCCAGGACTGTCCTTGTGCCGAGGGGGCCTAACTTAACAAGGCGACTTGGGTTGACTCATCCTGACAATATGAGTTACCCCCTGGCATTATTCAGGTAAATACCAGCCCCACGGCTCTTTCCAAACACATTCTGTCCTTCTCTGTGCCTTTTCCTTCATCTTTCCCAGCCTCCACCTTTCCTCCCCGCTCCCTCCTCCCTTTCTACCCTCCCTCCCTTCTCGGCTCTCCTCCCTTCCTCTGCTCCTCTCCCGACACACTGGTTTTCTTACACCGGGGCGGTATCATGTGGATGGGGTGGGTGAAATGAGAGGTCTCTTTTAAGTCCCTGGAAGCAGAATATTTTCTTATGGGCTTTTTTATTGTGTGGACTGTTTTGCCAGGCTAAGAAAAAGGACTCCGAGGCCCTCTTATCTCAGGCGGGCCAGAGGATGCCTTCAAGTTTTTGTTTTTGTTTCCAAGCTGGTTCCTTACAAATGCACCCAGAAGGTCACTCTCAGGTCCCCAGATAGTGGTGGGTGATCAATCACGTGCGGGACGGCAGCATCACAGAGGATACTCTGGTGAACCGGAGGGTTTGGGGAAGGAGCGAGGGGAGCCTGTGTCGTCCGGAGTCGAGCCCTGTGAGGGCCATCTGATGGATGGCTTCCTCCAAGTTCTCTGGGACAGTGACAAGTATATTCTGGCTGTGCCGCCTCTCGGATATTTTACTCCAAATAAATAAATATACACTTACAGAAAAGCCTTAAACATTCCCCAGATAATCTGATAGTAGCAAGTGAGAAAGATATAAAGACTGTGTTTATTTTATGTTTATGTTTTTAAATTTTTTGGTATGTGCCCCTAGCGGGAACCGAACCCAGGACTCTTTGGTCCACAGGCCAAAGCTCCAACCGCTGAGACAAACTGGCCAGGGCTAAAGACTGTGTTTAACAGCTCCAAGGGCTGGGGCCACAGGGGGCCCCCAGCCGATCCCTTCAAAACAAACAGAGGGGACCCCAGTCCTGGCTTTGCCAAGGACAAGCCCTGTGAGCTTGAGCAACTCCTGAGCTTCTCTAATCCTCCCCTTTCTTTTTTTTTTAACCTCACCCGAGGATATTTTTCCATTTATCTGCAGGTAGAGAGAGAGGGAGAGACAGGGAGAGAGAGGGAGAGAGAGGGACACATCAACTGGTTGCCTCCCACACGACCCGACCCAGGGCAGGGGACAAACTGCAACTGAGGTATGTGTCTTTGGCTGGAATCGAACCCTGGGACTCATTGGTCCGCAGGCCAATGCTCTATCACTGAGCCAAAGCGGCCAGGGCTCTAAGCCTCCACTTTCTCAACACTACAATAAAATAATGAGCCACGTGCAAAGTGCTAGGGAAGGACGAAGGTGGAAACAACTTGACTGGGAGCTCATCTTCAGGATCCTTTCCAGCTCTACCAGACTGTGTGTATGACTTTGTTTGTTTGCTTTGTGTTGGTCTGCTCTTCATGCTAATACATTTCATACTTTCTTAACTACTTATTTTAAAAACACTGTCATTATCCACCACGACCAATTACTTTGTTACCTACTGTCCAATTGCCCCAACGATTGTCAAAGTTAGATATGAGGATCACCATTTTCAATATGAGAACACTGAAGCTCAGAGAGGTTAAGTAACCTCCTCAAGCTCACAGTTACAAGACTGGGATTTGAATTCCCAGCTATCAACTCAAAAGCTCATGCTCTTTCTACTGCATGGTGCGGCTTCAGGTATATGCAGCCACTCAGGACCGGCAACTTAATTTGCAGGACCAATTGCAAAGCAAAAGTATGGGTCCCTTTGTTCAAAAGTGATTAAGTATTTCAAGACAGCAACAGGAGAACATTAAACAAAGCAAAAGGCCTGTCTAAGGATGGGGCCTTGAATGACTGCCCAGCTTGCACACCCACGAAGCCTGGCCTGCCAGCCACAATTCACCTTGCAGATGGCATCTCCCATCAGGGAGCAAAAGCATCGTAGCACTTGGCAGGCCCAGACCACAGTGGCTGAATTTTTTCAGGGGTCAGGCTTCATGGGCAGGTTTCCTGATGTTACCCAGAGGGTTCAGCGTGGACTTGGGCAGGCCACACCCTCACCTTTATAACCAGAGGAGGGGGCACCATGCAGCCCAAATGGAGCATAGCTAAAAGCCTCTTTGCCTCTCTTTTAAACGCAGACCAGACCTGTAGGCATGTCCTAGCTGAAGGCAGTGGAGGAAAGGCCACAGGGCCTCGCATCTGCCAGCTCAGAAGCCCCCTCCTGAAGCACTCGGGGTGTCAGCTCCTACTGACCCAGTGGAGATGAGGATGGCCCACCCTTCTGGTCACTGATTCTTAATCAGTGGTATTTAATCTTTTGAGATCATAGACCTGTCTATGAAAGACCCGTCTATGAACTATCTCCCCTCAAAAAAGACACATATGTACATAAAATATTTTGCATACAATTATAGATTCCCTGTATTGACCCCCAAATTGTCTGAGATCATAGCTCCCCCAGGTATAGAATTCTACAATGTTGGACCCAGATAGAAACTCAGAGATTATTTTTGTGAAACTATCTTATTCCAGGAGGGGGCGGGCAGAAGGCTGAGGTCACTTGGGATAATAAATGGTTCTGTACATTTTCAAAGACCTACTCTCCTGATGGTCAACTCTGCCCTTAAACTAGTTGCCTCCACTCCTAATTTGCTCCTACCAGAACACGGGAGCCAAGTGGAACCATCTAACACCACCAATGGCTGGTGTCAGGACGTCCGTGAACATTTGTGGGGCACCCAGACAAGCCAGGGGGATAGACACAAGTTCTCATCTTTGGAAAGCTCACAGATATTGTTTCTACATAGAAACAACAGAGTGTAGTGTGAAACGTGCGATTACAGATGTTCGAGAGGTGTCATAGAGGAGGGTGCTGTCAGCTCTGCCTGGTTGATCATACAAGGATCCCAGGAGAGGAAACAGTTACATGGGGTCTTGAAAAATGAGCACAGGGCCATGAGGGGAACAGTCTGCTGGCTGAGGAGAGCAGCAAGTGCAAAGGCAGAGAAAGGTGAGATGGCAGGAGGTATACGGGGAACTGGAAGTGGCTGGGATTCCCAAGACCCTGGGCTATGTCTGAAGAATTGGTGGGAGGTGAGGCTGGAGGAGAGGAGAGGGGGTCAGAGGCTGGGGGCCTTGGATATCACACTAAGGGGTTTGAACCTAAGGAAGAATGTCAGCCTGAGTGATGGATTAAGGAGTCTCTTCCTGAGGATGGTGCAAGGAGGCCAGATATCCATCTGTCCCGGATGGCCTTCTGCCGAGCAGGGGTGGGGGTGGGGATATGGATGGGAGCAAGCAGGCTCCCTGAGATCCCTATCACTTTTCGCTTTAAAAATCAGCCACAGTCCAACACTAGAGAGCACAAGAAGGGTCCTGGAGAGCATTCAGAAATGACAAGCCATCAGCCTAAAATACATCTCTAAGAGGGCAATGAGATTTATTCGCCAGAAAAAGACGCTTCTTCTCCACTAGTGGCGAAATGGGAGGAGGCCTTCTTCTCACCAATACAGAGAAATTACTTTCATTTAAAAATTTTTTTTAATTTAAAAACTGACCCCAGTTTGATATACTGGTGTATTTCCTCTGCAAAGTCTCACATTTTTTCATTCATTCTTAAAATTGAACCCATTTAGCCTTGGGGGATGGGCTGGCTCTGAGGAAATATTAATCAAGGAAAGAGAACATATCCAGAAACACAAAAGGGTTGCTCTTTCCATGTCACTACTTCTCAAGATTTCTGGGCACTAGGAGCACTAAGAAGTTCTTGGAAAGGGTGTGTTTTCTCTTAAGCAAATGCAAAATAAAAAAATCTAAGTATTACTGCGACACTATGGAGCCGATAGTCCGCCCTGAAGGTGTTTCTCCCTTATCCACCACTAGGTGGCACAAAAAACCCATTTTAAAAGAAACAAAGCTTCAACCTAGTTGACCTAAACAAAACAATTCCCCCTAGTGTTAGGATTTTTCAGTTAAAAATATGTTTAAGAGAAAAAATTGCAAATGTTCGGATCTCTCTAGAGTAGCTACATAATGGTTATAATTCCTCAGACTACCTGAAAATAAGATCGACAGTACAGGATCACAACAAATGGGTTTTTGTTGAAATAGCCATAGTCAACGCACGTTGTCCCGGAAATTCCATTGCATTTGCACCATTTATTTAATAAAAATAATCTCTGCGATTATTTGCATTTATTTCTGAAGGAGGATGTTTTTCCTTCCTCAGAATAAGTTCAGGAAATGGGTGAAGTGGTCAGGAAGTTAGCTAAATGCTGATGTAAATCCAAAAGGAAGGTCTGTTGTTTGGGAAAAAAAAAAAAAAAAAAAAAAGAACCCAAAGAGCTAGAGCTAGGAAGCGGTTCTCTCTTTCTCTTATGGAAAATGTTATACAGAATTTCTGATTTAAAAGGAAGAGGACTAGGAAAAATGTGTGTGCCCACGATATCTTTTTCCATGGATCTGGTTGGGGAGTCCAGACTGACTGCTAACGAACAGTAGCCAGCAAAGAAAACTGTGTCAAGAAATAAAATCTAGATAGGGGACGTGACTGGGGTTAAGTTTGTACTAAAGTAAGCCTTTACTGTGGGATTTGTATCGGCCTATCTAGGAAGCATGTCTTGATAGGAAACTGAGTCCAAGGGAGGTGGTGGGGCCCGTTTGCTACATACACAAACAGGATGCTCTTCTCACAAGGACCCTGTCTCTTCCAGTCACCAACAAACGGTGCCAGCTGCCCTGCGGACTGAGGGAGAGCGGCTCACTCCGGGAAACCCCAGCTCCCCAGGGGTGCTTGGCCAGGGGCCCTGTGGCTGCGAGGCTGTCATCTGTCTCCGCTGCAGCGTGGGGAGTGTGCTGTATCGGGTGTACAGAGCAAACACCGGCCGTTTAAAAAGCAGACTCGGCTCACTGAGCAGTGCTGGGGAGGACACAGTTTGTTGTGGTTTCTCTGGAAATCGCTCCCTCCTTTCCATCTCTCAACTGCCACCTTCCTACAGGCCTTCGTGGTTTTCGACCCCAACTGGTCTGTCTGCCTCCAGCTTGCCTTCCCTCCAGCCCCCGGCCACAGCCAAGGAGAGCTGCGTAAGACTCCCACGGGGTCGAGAGGCTCCCCGCTGCCCTGTGCCCCGCGCAGGAGCCCCACCTCCCGGCCTCCGCCCTCTTCCCTCCCACTCCAAGAATCTCCGGTTCCAGCTCCCCCAACGACTCGTTGCCCCGCAGCTCCCCAAGGCAATGCTCAGCCAAGTGGATCCCACACTTATTTCTCTCCCTCTGGGTCAGTGAGGATTGGCCACGTGCTTCGTTCGACTTCTGCAGAGCAGTCTCCCAGATACACAGAATTATGACAGCAGAGGAGCGAGAGAAGGGCCCTGCACAGAGAAGGAGGCAGACACCCCTGTCAGCCCACCATCCATGCAACTTATAAATCAGCACGTGTGCTAGACAAGGTGTTCCAGTTCGATAATCTGACGATTAAATGCCCCCGATGGCACAACAGGAGGAAGTTTCACTTTTTATTTTCTGCATATTGAATCCAGAGGGTGGGTTTGGTGAGCTAAAGAGTCATGGTCTCTGAGATCCTCCCGCCTCCCTTTTTCCGCTTCCTCAGCCCTCATGACATATTTACCGATTGAGGCAGAGGTGCTTTCAGGGATCAAACGTGAGAGGACAACTGTTCAGGACATGTTTTCCCCTTGCACTCAGTCCTCAGAGGCTGCTCTGCCCAAGCCAAACCAACAAGGCCCTGCAGCGCAGGTTAGGAAGCAAATCCATGTAAATGTGATCTGACCAGCGGCTGGTCCTCAGATGGTCGGGGACAGAGGGGCCCTGTGGTTTGCTGCCATGAACTTCTGGAGGGAGACGCTGTGTCTTACTTGTCTTGGTGTCCCTACAGTGCCCTCCCCCTCTAGGACAGTGGCTGCCGCCTCATGGACCCTCATTCAGCTATTCAGCAAATATTTGCTAAGCAGTAAGAGGATTTGTTTTTCCAGGTTTGGAGTTTTAAGCTTGTTAATAACAGCTGAATTCTTTCTCTGCTTTGTCATTTGCACTTTGGACCTTGTCTTTCACAGTTTTTCCAATTATCCCTCTCTCCCTTCCTCAGCCCACTCCAGTATTCTGCCTACAGTAGGCTCCCAGAAAATATCTGTTGGGCAGGAGGAGGAGAAAAAAAGGTGGAAGAGAGACAATATAACAATAAGCAACACAGCAGGTAGGTGATCATCCTGAAATCCATCTTTGGAGTTAGAGAATTTTCTCTTAGACTATTGTCTGATCGTGTTTCCAGAAAGTTCTGCCTTTGTAATGGCTCTTGTCACGTTTGGTTTCTTTTCTATGCCGGCCACACTTGTCACCAAACCCCCTCAGTTTCCCCACCCAACAAGGCAAAACTTTCCCTCCCTCCTAACCTACCTTCCTTTCTTCCAGTTATTCCTGCAACTCCTGTTCAGAGGGCACACAGGTAGGCACCTTTGGGTGCTCAAAGTGATCCTCAGGGAGCTCAGTGTAGTGCGGAGATGGACACACAAATAAACCATTACAAACCATGCAATGAAGGCCCCCGGAGTTGAGAATGCAGACAAACTTACCAATGGCAAGAAATAAGGGGAGGCAGGCAAGTGGGAGGTTCAAGGAAATGATCCTAAAAAAGAGGGCCTAAGCCTTCAATCTTTATTTTTCTTTTAACAGCAACGACATTTATTTCTTTTCTTTAAAAAAATTTTTTTTTCCTTTGATTTTAGGGAGAGAGGAAATGAGAAGGAGAAAGAGTTAGAAACATCAATGAGAGAGAACATCGATTGGCCGCCTCCTGCTTGCTCCCCACTGGGGATTTGGCCCACACCCTGGGCATGTGCCCTGACTGGGAATTGAACTGGCGACCTCTTGGTGCACGGGTCGACGCTCAACCACTGAGCCACACCAGCCGGACCCTTTTCTTCTTCTTTTTATTTTTTAATTGATTTTAGAAAGAGAGGAAGGGAGAGGAAGACAGAGAGGGAAGAGACAAACAAACAAACAAAAACATCAACGTGAGAGAGAAACATCGGTCAGTTGTCTCCCGTATGTGCCCACCAGGGAGGGAAACTGCAACCATGCGGTGCACAGGACGACGCTCCGAACCACTGAGCCACGTTGGCCAGCGCAAGACTTCAATCCTGGGGGAAGAATAGACACAACCAAATTGAGGAAAGAGGGAAGGGGCTTTCAGGCAAAGGAAAACATGTAAAAAGGGCAAAGGAACAAGAGGAAAACGATGGAACTAGATTTTCTATGTGACCTATCAATTCCATCTCTTGCTTTCTACTCTACCCAGTTACCTCAAAGCAAGTGAAATAATGTAACCCTCAGGCAGCTTTCAAAATTTAGATAGCCAGCCCTGGCCAGTTTGCCTCTACCTGCGGACCAGAGAGTTACGGGTTCGGTTCCCGCGAGGGGCACATACCACAAAAAAACAAACAAAAAAACCCCACAAAATTTAGATAGCCAATCACTTAATCTCTTGAATAGAAGCCATTGATAACATGGGCTGGCCAAGAGATTAAGCAGGTTCTGGGGTGAAAATAGGACTGGGTGCTTATGGGAACCATGTGGGAGGCTGATGAAAATCAGGCAATTAATGTGAAATGCATGACATTTTTTTTATTGTCTCTCCCGGGGAGTTTGAGAAGTTGGAATTCTCTGCCATGCAGACAGGTGAATCCATGGGTTCTCTTAGCCTAAGGAGGAGGTAGAAGATGAGGACAGCGATTCTAGGAATTTCAGATGGAGCCAACATCTATTCTGAAAGCCTTTTGGACTAAACTTTGGCAGGTCCAACATTTTCAAAACATTTAACAAGAGGGTCCCAGTCCTACATCCCTGCTGCAAGCCGAAGAGGGGACAATGCCCTTCTCCGAGTGTGGGTTATTTCTGTTCACAGAACCTCGGACGACAGGAGGCCAAGGCTGACCTCTTTAGTCAAGAGTCAGCTCAACTTTAAAATTATGATTGCATGTGAAAGCTAAAATGGGAAAGAGAAAAAAAATCAGTTCTCAGAACAGAAATGCTAAAAACCCTGGGGGCCACATTCCAGTCAAGGTCCTGGCCCTGCAAACAGAGCTCCCCTTGGGGGTGGGCAGGCAGGAGACCAGCCAAGACCAGCTCAAATCGGTTTCGTGTCAGGGGTCACGGGGTTTATTCTGGAGGTGCCCAGCTTACAGATAAAAGAAACTTACCAGAGTGATTATGCTACATCATCCTTAAAAAACAGAAGCTCATGGCCGGGTCTTGTTCTTGAGAGGTGCCTGCTAAAACACTTAACCAATTTCTAATGAACTATTTGCAATAATTAAATAAGAGGAATAAAGTAGGTATTAGCTTCTTAGGGCGGCCATCACAAGCTGCCTGGCTAGAATACCAGTCTGGAGACTAGAAGTCTGAAATCAAGGTTTTGCTAAGGTTGGTTTCCTACTGGAGGCCTCTCTTAGGGGGGTTCGGGGGTTGCAGGCAATCCCTGGGGTTTCTTGCCTGGCCTACAGCTCCATCACTCTGACCTCTGCCTCTGCCTTCACATGGCGTTTTCATCATGGCATTATGACACACATTAGGCATGTGTCCTAATGTCCCTCTTACTGTAAAGACACCAGTCATTGGATTACGGCCCACTCTAATCTGGCATGAGCTCATCATAAATTGATTATGTCTGTAAAGACCCTATTTCTAAGTTCACGTTTACAGGTGTGGCGGTTAGGATTTCAACATCTTTTGAGTGGACACAGTTCAACTCATAACGGAGTGTAAAACAAAACCCTGGGCGAGGCCTCAGAAGACCTGGCTGTCCAAGCGCTTACCTTCCCTTGGGGTACCTCGGGCAAGTCCCCGGCACTCTCTGAGTTTCCTTCCTCCTCTCTAGAGCAAAGCCGTGCCCGCCCTGTTTACATCACAGATGCCATGAGAATAAAGTAATTTTTTTTAAAGTATTTTCTAGCCCTGGCTTGTTTGGCTCAGTGGTTAGAGCGTCGGGCCGTGGACCACAGAGACCGGGGTTTGGTTCCCGCTAAGGGCACGTACCTTGGTTGCATTTTGTCCCCAGCCCCAGTTGGAGACCGGGGTTCGGTTCCCGCTAAGGGCACGTACCTTGATTGCATTTTGTCCCCAGCCCCAGTTGGGGATGTGTGGGTGGCAGCCAGTCGATGTGTCTCTCTCACATGGATGTTTCTCTCTCTCTTCCCCCCTCTCTCCCTCTCGCTCTATCTGAAGATAAATGAAAAAATGTCCTCGGGTGAGGATAAAAAAGAAAATAAAACTATTTTCTCTATGAAAAGTATTTCAACAAGTGCAAGGGATTATTATGAATTCATTTCTGATTGCATTGACTTTTCCTTAACTTCATAACTACTTGATGTAGGTAATAAAATGGGAAACATGACATGCTTCCCTTCATTTACGTTTTGAGATAAAGTACAATGGCAATCTGCAGAGAAGGGCACGCCGATCCCTGTGCCCTGGGCTTTTCACTCACACCTGATGGGTGGGCTTGGGTGAAACTAATGGGTAGAAAGCAATTCAAAGGCAAACCAAGAGGGCCAATGTTCTCCTCCGGGACACGAGCAGACAGCTCCAGTGGCCATGACTCCCTTCCCTCTGAGTCTGTGTGGTCTATGACAATATCCTGATAATGGCTTTGAACTTGCTTTGTCTGATGGTTTTTCTGGATATGACACAGACCACCCAACTTATAAAATTAGCTAAAAGTCATTTTCCTGGCTGATGTATACAAAACTTAACCATTGTATAGCCAGAAAAAAAAATTAATAAAAATCTGTAGTCAAGCCCTGGCCGGTTTGGCTCAGTGGTTAGAACATCAGCTCACAGACCAAAGGGTCACAGGTTCTATTCTTGGTCAAGGGCACATACCTGGGTTGAAGGTTTGATCCCTGGCCCTGGTCAGGGTCAGGGGTCATGCAAGAGGCAACCAATCAATGTGTCTCTCTCACATCGATTTTCTCTCTCTCCCTCCCACTCTATCTAAAAATCAATGAAAAAATATCCTCAACTGAGGATTAACAAAAACAAAACAAAACAAAAATCTGCAGTCAAAAAAAGCTGTTTTCCCCTTTTTAAGAGGTCTGCCGCTCTAGCAGTGATTGGGAAACTTTTCAGCCCACCAGATTAACTCAAAGGGACTTGGAAGGTGTATAAAAAACTTGCACACACATTGGAGATGCCAAGAAGAGGTGTCATGCAACGACAGCTTGAGAACCACAGTTCTGCCCAGGGCAGCACGTGACCACCTGAGTGTTAGTGATGACCACAGTAGTGATAAATGCTGTTGACCTTGGACCTTGGGGATTTGCTGACCCAGAGGGGAAAAATAGCACCAGCAAAAAGAAACAAAGAAGTTCTCAGAAAGAGACTCAATCTGCCCCGCAAACTGAATTCTCTATTTCTCACTGCTGGGTATGTGAGCTTCCCAGGGCAGCTACTATACAACTTCAGGAATACGCCAATCACACACAAGGTAATAAACAAAAGTTTATTTTCCTTTAATACAAAAATTAAATAGCAAAGTTTATTTTTTGTACAGCGATAAATTAGAAATTTACAGTACAGACATCAATGCAGACATACGTGCGTACATCCTTGAAGGCAGCGTCCATTTCCTTTGACGTTCAGCGATGCGTTTGGGCACGTGCTGCCGGGGTTTGCCTGGTACCTCTATGTCAAACATCTGCAAGTCCCCAGGTTGGCCTCAAGGTGGCTGGAGCTGCAGGGCGGCGCAGGGCTCTGGGGAAAAGGCCACAGAGCACTAGCTTGACTGCTGCATGAGCAGGTCAAGTCGCATTGCATCTTTTCACAGATCTCGGCTGGTACTTATTCTTCCCTTCCTGCAAAGAGCTCAAGGAGCCTTCATCCTCAGACCTTTAAACGTCTTACAGCTCTGTGAGGTAGAATAAAATTCAGAACCACCAAGATGCCCCATGGTGAGAGACCTAGAAAGCAGCTTGCCCCTCCCAAAGCCCATGGCCATGTCAGGGCCCGAGCCCATCAGCGGGTGTGGAAGACGCACACCTGGGAGAGAAGATGGACCCAGCCGTCTCGGGGCACAGCTGCTCTTGCCCCTCTTCTTGAAGCCTTCTGGGATGACAGTAGTCATGTACTGAATATCACAGGGGGTCAGAGAGCTACCAAAGCTTGAAGGACGAGGCTCACACAGGACCCCAAACAGGCCCACTCCAAATTGCCTGGGTGAATACTGAGAATTTGCTGGTGCAGAGAGGAAGAGACACAGGTAAATTCCAAAACAAAAACAAGCTGCTATAGGGCAACTGGGCTTGCCAAGAGGAAAAGGCCTGCTGGGGGGAATCCAGGGCTCACCTCCCTCCTGGTGATGTCCAGTGTGCCTTTACTGCACATGTGCGTGGCAAGAAGCAGCAGCAGAAAGCTCTGACCAGGCCACAGTGATGCAAAATATATTATTTAAGCCTCTGGTATCTGATCCCAGATAGGAGCAAAATGCTCTCCTAGGAGTTTTCAAGATCTATGATCTAGGCCCAGAGGAAAACTGATAACTTGGGTCCTTTGCCAGACTTGATACAAACCCAGCCAGGGACTCGGAACCCAAATACAATACAGGAGCAAAAAGAACTGTCAGAGTCCAGTGACTCAACATAATTGGCTGAAACAGCAACTCTCTTCAATCTCCTCCAACACAGAATAAAATTCAGGATGTGGGAGGGGGAGCGGGAGGGTTTCGAAAGTCTGCGCTCTGTGGCTCTCTTCCCTAACTGCTGTCGAGGTGGAGGTGGCCTCCTCAGAATTCAAAGATTGCACCATCCTGGTGACAGCCCTTTGGGTGGAGTGTGCCCTCCAGGCTGAGTTCCTCATTGCATCCTCAGGTCCCAGCTTGGCTCCGAACACAGTGAGCACTGAATTCGGTGGCCAGGACGCCGAGGGGTGCCAGAGAGGACAGAGCTGCGGGTGCTGGTAAAGTCCCAGTTCAGAACTGGATACAGAGTTGCCCCGCATTCTGGGTTTGGGGTGCCGACGTGGGAGTGACCCGGGAAAGGAAAGTCAGAGAGCGTCTCAGGGAAGAAGTCACCGCTTCTCAGGTTTCAGGCCCTGAGCAGGCTGCCAGCTCAGAAGCAGCCTCAGATATCAGGAAACAGGTCTCCACAGGGGAAAAGGATATGAATCAACCCAGTAGCTCAACCAGGTGGTTCTGGCCAGTTCCAGCCTACCCCATCTCCTCTGCCCTGAGATGTGGCCTTAATAAAGGAGGAGAAAGCAGTTTGCCTGTGAGGAGGCTGGACAGAGGCACCCTTGGGCTCTGCTGAATCCAGTCTCTGGGGGCCAAGGGGTGTGTAAGAAGCGACAAGCATACCTACTTATTCTAGACTGCAGAGAAAAAATCAACTACCCTAACCTTTTTCCTGCAAGACACTGTCCACAAATTTACCCATGCAAGTCACAGGGAACACTTCAAGCCCTGAACTGCCTGCCCCTAAAGCCACATTAGATGTGGAAGCTCATGTCCTTCGAGCCCATTTTCACAGCCTTCCTCGGGGATTTCCACAAAGACCTTCATGAAACAGAACTGATACTTTCCATCAGCCCCCATCGCGGATTTGCAGGGAATTCTGGGAAGAGACCAGAGATGCATTAAAGCTAAGGAGACCCAGGACGAGGGTTCGGGGGTGGAGACAGTGAAAGAGATGGCAATTCAGAGACACCCACACCTTCCCCAAACCAACTGCAAAGCTTAGCAGATCCATGAGCTCCCAGCCTAGGTCAGTGAGGACAGGGCTGATTTTCCGTGGCATTCCCTAGAGTGCCCGCCACGGGGCCTGCACACAGCTGACTCTCAAGCAATGTGCTGATAATTGACCATTTGAAAAAAACAACCTGAGGTGACAGAGTCACTTCAGGGTAATATGTAACTGACTCCTCGGCCACGGGCTCCTTTCCTGAAACCATAAACACCCTCCATTGCCTGGAATGTTAAGGAAAGGCCTATAACCCTGTGACACTGCTAAAGCCACTAATCCGGCCGGCACCACCGCCACTTCTGATCACATACACTTCCTCTTGAGAAGGCAAGAGATTTGTTGGAGAGACAAAAGGTTGCTAGAGCACTAGCTCCAAAACTCAGTGTCCAGGTTCCCTCAAGTACTCTTATTGTTAGTATTATTATTTCATCATTCACAAAAATTGAGCACCTACCCTGTGTGTGGCTCTCTGCTAGGTGCTGCCTTGCTCACACAGTCAGCAAAACATTACACAGAAAATGGCATTACACACCCCAGCACACTAACAGCAAGGCCAGTGCCCGGCTGCACCCAGTCCTTCTCTTGCCTGGGCCGGAGGTTCTGCACAACTCCCCAGACACTAGAGCAGAGCGTGAGTAAGGGCAGGCTCTGCCCCGGGGTGCACACTCCAGGGCCCTGGCCAGCTATGGGAACTGTCTGCAAGCAGCACGGGGAGTTCACATTGTACATTTCATAGGCAATGTAGTCTCAGATGGAGTTCAACTGGTCCTTCTGAGGATCCTTTCTCATGCTCCTGAAACCCTGACCCCAGAGGCCAGCCAAGGTACTCAGGCCTGGCACACACAGCAGGGGCTCTCCTGTGCCCACTTAGCCACTGTCTCCAATGCCCCAAGACTTTCCCTTCCAGAACCTGCAACAGACTTTACATGTGTTTTCATCTCGGACAGCTCAAGAACCACAGAGGGAAGAAGAAAGGAAAATGTCAAACTACGGGCATAAAGCTCAAACAAACAAAAAGTCATGCTCATTTCCAGAATTTGACCTATTTGGAATTTGGAGTCCCTAGAGATGTCTTTCCACTAAAAAGTGTGCTAAAGGAGCTTTCCTACCTGTGTTTTAAGAAGTGGGGCATGAATAAATAAACAAACGAGTCACTGCAAAGTAGTTGCTGAAGCAAAGACAGGTAAGAGTTACAAGGAGAGCCACCTGCGAGAGTTTCAACAATTTGTCCCAGAGATCTGGTGATTAGAAGGCCTAAGGCAGGTTAAGAGAAAGGCCAGTTACATTTTTAAAAGAACTACAACTTTTGAGAGGCTGCTAGGGGGTACCCCCTTGTAAGGAACATAAAGCATAAATTTTAAAAGCTCTGGATACCTCCGCAAAAAGGCAATTAAGACCTGTGCTGTTAGAGTTTGCAGTTCATTTCATATGGCCTACACTTTATTCCCTACAAACCAATCAGCTCCTAGCTGGCATTCTGGAGATTCATTAAGCACCATATAAAGACTCCAGGCCACACTGCCTCCAATGAAATCTTATAAGGAGCCTTTGCCAATTACTGGGAAACAATTATGCACCAAGTCGTTGGATTAGCTGTCCTTAGTTCCCTCTACAAAGTTGAAAAAGTCTCCATTGTGGTAGGTAGACCAGACTCTTCTGATAACATTCTCATGCTAAAAGAAAAAAAGGGCACTATCATTCTGAGAATGCAAGTTGACCACAGTTTGAAAGTCAGTTGAGTATACTATTATGTCATGGTCCAAGAATGTGCTTTTAATTGTAATTGACACACACAAATTACACAGTTAATCTGTGTAAATGCAAAGTTGCCAAGAAACTTAACATTTTAGCTCTTCCAGACTGGCGTCTGCATAGATGCAATCACACAAAGTAAAATATATTAAGTCCCCATTGCTCAATGCAATAGGTCTCTGGGGTCGGTAAGGTAAGTCGACTTGGTAAATCTCATTTTCCTCTGAATTAAGTGATTGTCAGAAAGTGAATCACCTTTCCTTTCCCCCTCATTAGGCATGCTGCAGTAAAAAAATTCCAATAAAAATACCTATTTTGAGTTATTAATGTAAAATGAAAAAAACAGCAGCCGCCTCAAACAGACATGCTGAAATTTAAGAGGAAGAGAGAGAAGAAAAATCCACTGGATACCTCATGTGTGTTTGTACAGTACTTTTGTTTGTTCAAACAATTCTGTTTTATGACAAAGGCACTGAAAGATTCTGACACCACCTCTTGGGAGAGCAACCCACAAGTTCTAAACAGCAGACAATGCACCACAGAAAATGTTTATGTTAGATCAGCCAAACTATAAAACTCTTGTAACACGTCTCTGAACCCAGCATTTCCAGTGTTTATAGATTGCTTTGCTATCTGAAAGACCCAGTTAGTATTTTAAAATTTAAAGAGTTAAAAGAAGTTAATCTTTCTCCCTGCAAGTTACCTCCTCACAGCTCAAATCCCAGCCCTCAGGGAAAAGCAGCATCGCCTTGGACCTCCTGGAATCCAAGCAGGACCTCCATGCTCCAAGGTGCGACCTGCTAAAGTGATCAATGTTATGATTTTTCACAGCTTTGAAAGCCTCTAACTGGCTTTTCCATTTTGGATTATTCCAAAGTCTGCAGCAAAATCATTAATTTTATAATGCTGGGGGGAGGGGAAAGGTGGGGGACTCTGGGGGTCGCTTTAGGGTGGCTAATCTGTCCAAACTGAGATTCATTGCATGAAACTTTTAGTAGCATTTGCACCGAAATGCTGGCATTTCCCCCTTCAAAATCTGGGAAGCGTGGAGGCTGGCTAGCTTTATACCACAGTTTCGTTGCCTTTCCCAGGCTTTACCCAACCATTCCCTCTTTTTTCTCTCTTTACCTTCCCAGAATTCACCAATCTGTTGGAACACTTCTGCCATGTGTGAAGAGTTTTGGCAGACCAAATCCACATGCCTGAAGTGATGCCCACCAGCAAAGACATAAAAATTTTCAGCATTTCAACTGCCATATTGGAGTCATCTGCAGAGTATCGGAAAAGTGCCCAGTTGGAGATTTCATAGAAATAACAGGCAATCACACAGGTTGCAGGAACTGTGTATAGGACTGAGAAGACCCCAATCTTGACCATCAGCCTTTCCAACTTGTCTGTCTTTGTCCCATCCTTTTGAAGATTTGACCGAATTTTGAACAAGGCCACCAAACCTGCAGCGATGAACAAAGTTCCGATCACCAGGTAAGTGAACAGGGGAGCCACCACAAAGCCCGTGAGGGCATCAAGGTTTTGGTTCCCAACGTAGCACAGGCCAGTGAGTTCGTCTGCATCCACCAGTCTCATAATCAAGATGACAATAGTTTTCACGGCAGGGATGGCCCAGGCTGCAATGTGGAAGTAAGAGCTGTGCATTTCAATGGCTTCATGACCCCATTTGAGTCCAGCTGCCAAAAACCAAGTGAGTGTCAGAATAACCCACCAGATGGAACTGGCCATTCCAAAAAAGTACATCAGCAAGAAAATGATTGCACATCCTGTGTTCTTAAGGCCTTCTTGGATGAGAACAGGTTCTGCTGCCTCTTCAAAATCGCAGGATATCCTTTCCCGGCCTACAGTCAGCCTGACAATATAAGCAATGCTATAAATATTATAGCACATACTGAGAAATATGATGGGGCGCTCGGGGTAGGAAAACCTGGAGGAATCGATCAGGAAGGTCAGCACTGTGAAGGCGGTGGAGATGAAGCACAGGCTGGCCCACACGGCCATCCAGATATCAGTGAACTCCTTGGCGGAGCGGCTGTATAAGCCAGCATCGTAGCCACACTTGAGAACGCAGTTCAGGCTCCTTTTCACCCAGATGTACTGATCGGAATTGGTCCCCACGGAATGGCACTCTTCCCCAGGCTGGATGGGGGTTTTGTGAGGTAATGGCACCTCCTCATCACCTGGCCCTTCCATACACATGTGGTTGTGGTCATTCTGCGGTGGGAATTTGCTGCAGTTCAGGCTCTCCGGCCAGGCAAATCCAAATTCCTTCAGGACAGGTTCACAGCGTCTTTTGACAGAAAGACACATGCCGCCGCATGGGCCGATGGGAATGTTGATCTTCTCTGTGCACATTGGCACATACACGGAACAAAGGAAGAACTGGAAAAGTAATGACATGAGCAAAGAAAACAGTGACTTGGAAGTATGACCAAATGCTTGCACTGAGTTGTGAATACTTCCAGGCAAAGTATATAACTACTTTTAAACCTGCCTAGAGGGAGTCCGACCATTTATGCTGACCTCAAACGAGGGTGCTTAATAATCCATCCCTTGCACACTTTTCTTCTTTTGGTTCTAGTAATCCTTTCCAGGAGAACATAAATAAATAAAAGTATACTAAAGACCCCCAAAATTATATGTCCCTTTTAGCACATTTAAGAATATAAACCTTAAAAGATTGACTCTGAGTCTCCCTCCCCTTTCAGCTACTATTTGAAAGAGCTGAACGGACTAATCAAATGACTCAGTCATTTTGGTGATGGGTGATTTATTTTCATCCTCATTTCTTTATCACTATAAAAATAAAGGTTAAAAAAGTACATCCAGCTTTTCTCCTGTTAATATTCTCTCTTTTCTCTACCTTTTCCCCTAAAATTATTTTTTAATCAGTCTCATACTGAAACAGAAACTAATTAAGATACAGTTAGATCCCACAATGGGATGCAGGATGAGATGCAGGTTGAGGTCTCTGGTCCCTCGGGGTTTGTTTGGCCAGGTTTCCACACTGAATAATAATGAAGCACAATAGGAAAATATAAATGTTAAGTCCCTGACACTGCAATACCAGCAGGGGAGAGTGCAGTTGCTGTCCTCAATTCCTCCAGCATTGATAAACAGTCTGCTTGGCTCCTTACAGATGTTGTCTATGAAGTCTAGAGTTACAAGTAACTATTTTCCAGCATGTAAAGGGATCCAGTCTTGTCCTTCAAAACAGCTTGGCTGCTTCCCCGGGATACATGTAATTAAAAATATATATCCCTGCAAAAGCAGTTTCTCCAACTAAATTGCCACTGATGTCAGGATATGTGCTGTTTCCAAACTGAGAGCTAGAGGATCATTTCTTAAGCTTTTATAACCTAGTTCTGAAGTTCTGAAACTTCCAAAGGGACATTTCACCAGCAACGGGTCTAATCCCAACCATCTTTCTGAAACCACAATCCAACTTTTAAAATGACCTATATAAAAACATGTACCTAGTAAGTAAGCTGCCTGCTTGTTTCCTATCTCTCAAAAGTTACAACCAGAACCACAGATTTCTAAAGCTTTTAGCCCAGACAACTATACCCTATTTTTCCCAGTTTCTCTATTTTCTAAATTTCTGAAAAACCACTCAAAGCCTCACCAAACAAAACACAGTCTTGACACTTTTAAAATTTCCTTTCAATCCTTTTTCTTTTCCAATGAATTGGGTGTTGTTTTTGTAATTTTGTAATATTGTAATCACCTTGTATATGTAAATTCTTTCTTCACTACTATTGTAGGATGAACATTTTCTGTATCATTACATACACTTTCAAATTTTTAATGACTGGAAAAAACAAGGACCTTCCAATATACAAACTACCTTCTTGGAGCTTAACCATACCATCACCTTCTTCCCCGAGTTGTGTTTTCTCCCCCTCTAAGTACTAAATCTGCCCTCAACCCTAAGGATAAAAACAAACTCAAGCCAATCCAACAATTCCTTCCTGCATGACCTCTAAAATCAGGCGGGTGACACGATGAGGGGCAATTCCACAGAAAACGGGGCAGTGGTGTTTCATTTAATAAATCACCCAAAAATATGAGGGAGAAATGAGGTCGGTAAGGGAGAAGTTCCCAGCTCCTTATCTCTCCTTCCAAGTCTTAGCTGCAGCTGGCTGCCCCGCCCCGCCGGGGACTCGCCCACTGAGCAGCGGCGGCCAGAATCCTTGGCAAAGATAACCCTCAGCTCCACTGGGGTTAGGGGCTTGGCCAGACACGGTGGGCAGGGGAGAAAAACGGAAGGGCGGGGTGTAAGAGTGGGTTCTTTCTCAGGCCAGATGACTTACACAACGTTTTGGCTTCCAGTTCCTGAGAAGGGACAGAAAAGTGGGGGTGGGGATGGAAATCACTTTTTCAGGAGTTATATACCCTTCAGCCTAGAATGCGGGCAGGGGCCTCGACTTGGTAAGGGTTCCATGGAGTTAGTTTGAGGCGTCCCTACCCAAGGGTCTCGCCAGGGGTGGGAGTGGGGGCGCCCACCTGCAGCTGGCTGGAGCAGCCGTACTGGATGAGCGGCGTGAAAGTTGTCAGCTGCAGCTCGGCGTCGGTCTGCAGCTCATGCCCCACAAGGTTGGGCATCTTCGTCACGTTGTAGCCCAAGTTCTGGCACATGGTGATGCGGATGGGGTCGCAGCGCCGCTCCTCCTCGTCCCCGAAGCCCCAAGCCGGCCCCAAGAGCAGCAGCACCAGCAGCAACCGCAGACTGAGACCGACGCCCCCGGGCGCCCCCAGGACGCTCGGCCCTGCGCCCCGCCAGGCCATGGCCAGAGCCGGGGGCAGTGGCAGCGGCGGCGGGGGCTGCTCCAGCAGACACCCCCAGTTTGCACGGGGGTCGCCGGCTGCCCGCACTGTTCCCAGCTCCGGGACAGGGAGTGTGATAAGGCGCCAAGGGCGACGAGAGTGCAGCGGTTGGCTCTCCAGCAGCTGCGCGCAACTGTGTGGGATATTAGACTCCCGGGGCCGAGGCCAAGAGACAGACTGCGAGGGTCATGGCTGCAGGCGACGAGTCTCCAACCCAGGGCCGGCCGCGTCCGCTCCGGGTCTCTGCGAAGCCCACCAGCACCCAGCGCCGCGCCGCTCTCACTGCCCAAGCCCTCCTGGGCGCTAGAAGTTCGCTAGGTGGTGGCGGGGCGGGACGGACAGCGCGCCTCTCCAATGGCCGGGCGCCGAGGGCAGCGAGGGGCGGAGCCGTTCTGCGGCTGGAGGACCAGGCCCCGCCCTCCGGCTGCCCTCGGGCCCCCCCGCCTCCCTCCCTCCCTCCCCAGAGCGCCCCGCCCCGCCCCGCTTCCCGGCTCTCACTTTCCTCCCACCCGTTTCGCGGTGTTCTAGGGCCAGGCAGGGACGGAGCCGAGTCGCTCCGGCCGGGCCAGCCTACCCCCTCCTCTCCCAGGTGAGAAGTGCTCCCAGATGGGTAGGCTCCCTTTCCTTTCCTTTTCCAGCTGTCACCTCGGCGCATGGCCACCTCCCGTCAGGCGGAGAAACATATACAAAGAACACGGCATTTGGATTTACAAAGATTGTGACTTTAAATCCCCGCTGTGTGACCTTGAGCAAATTGCTCAACCTCTCGGCTTCGTTTTCCTCATCCGTGAAGAGACTTGGGAGGATTAGAGATAATGCGTAAAACGCTTAGCACGGTGCCTGGTACCCCGAGCTCGCAGCTATTTCCACTCCTAACTCGCTTGGGTTGGAGCCCGGCCCCCTCTCCCCGCCCCCAGGCTCGGCCGACCTGCGCCCGGGAGCTGCCTGCCTCCAGCCGAGTGGGGGAGGCGCCCCGGAGCAGCAGACCAGCCGAGGGTCTCGCGCTCCGATTTCCTCACCGTATGAAATGAAATTCCACAGGGGGATTCGAAAGGAAATGAGGCCGGGACGCTCCGTGCTTCTCGGCCCGCCGCCCTTCCTGTCTCGGGGACACAGTTTCTAAATAAGGTTGGGAGGGTGAGAGGGCGGGAGGGGAGAGGCTCGACCTGCGCAAGAGGAGGGGGGCGGTGGGCAAGAAGCGCACAACCACCGGGGCCCCCCTCCTCCAGCCTCCCAGGCATCTCTCCCTGCAGCCTGCATGTCTTTCTAACTTACTCTGCTTCTGAGTAGGGTCCTGGGATCTGGGTATCATGCAACCCGTGTTTTCATCTAACGTAACCCCTCTCCCATTCCCAGCCCCCCCCCTCCCCCCGGAGCTTTGTGCTAGTTCACCCTCTCAGATTTCCATTTGGGCCAGTACAACCCTCAGCAGGTGGATTCCTAAACCATTTACTTGCTGCTTTACTGTGGTCAAGGTACTCCAAGTCAGCCTCGAACTGGCCATCTGTGAAATGAGGAAGTTCATGTCTACACCACACAGTTGTTCTAGGAGTTAACTGGGATCATGCCTGTAAGTCATTTAACTTAGTGTCTGGCACAGTGTCTAGTTAAGTGCCAAATACCTTGGTTATTGTTGTTGTGGGACAGCCTCCTGCTTTCCAGCCAAAGACATCTCCAGCAGCCCAGGTCTGAGGATCTGGGCAAAGAGCTTCCCACTCTCTTTGTGAGACCTTTTTGTCCACTTGCTACTGTTTTCCTGGGGTTGGTAACAGGGACCACAATTTTGTGTGTGTTTGTATCCTCCCATTTCAGCAAAGTCTAGCATATGGCCGAGGCTGGATATTAGTTGGAAGGATGTCTGTACCACTAGTGTGGTGCTCATACTCTGTTTTGTAATTTTTCTTTTCTTTTCTTATATTGACAAAAAGACTTGACTGAGGGAAAGAATGGATTCAACATGTTTGGTATTTGGCTCTGTGCCAGAACTGTGTTGGGCACATAGAAGCTGCATTGTCTCCAGTCATCACCATCATCTTCTGGGGAAGGAGACTCCATTAGCCTCTTAAAGAGATGAAGAAACTGAGGCTAGAACTAAAGTGATAGTTAGAAAATGAAAGATCAGGCAAACCAGAGCCCAAAGGAGGCCTTTCAGATATGGAGAACTAAAAATTTCCCAGCTGGAAATCTACATACTCAGCAGTAGGGTTGAATCATTTGTATGCTTGTGGTGAGTAACCCATGAGACCATTGGCCTACAGAGAAATAAATGATTAGATGTATGAATCAAATTAATAGATGATCCCCAACCTCTAGGACTCACAGAAGCAGACAAAGCATAAACAGATAACTGTAACTCAGTGTGATAAGTGCACAGAGAATTTTGGGTAAATTGAAAGTAGAGGTAGCTAAGTTTGGGGGGCTGCTCAAAGGGAGATGACCACAGGATTGTGAACTGCTCAACAAAGCAGAGTTAGTGTGAAATAGCCCTTCTCCTAGGGCACTTGCAGGGAGAGTAGGAGGGTTTGGTTTGTGCTAAAGATATGGGTACATGGTTTATTAAACGATGACCTTCATGAGGTCAAGGAGCAGACGCTGTCCCTTGCACAGGGCCTGGCACATAGAGGGAACATCATTAGTGTTCTGTGAAGGAATACTATTAACAATTCAATAACAAACAACTCACATAGAACCCTTATTCTATACCAGAGTAAGGGTTACATGCTTTACATGCATATTATCTCTTTTCTTTTGCACAACAGCTTGAGAAAACTCTTGTTCTATGAGGTTAAGCAATGTGCCCAAGATCATACAGTGACAGAGAAGGGCTCAGATGCATGTCTCCCAGGCCCAAAAGTCTGTGTGCAGTGCATAGTACTGCTGCTCTCAGTGGACATTCAGTTTTCTCTATAGTTAAAGATGACCCTTTTATGTTCTGGGCCTCTGGTACCTGACCCTGGCATCCCTGCCTCATCTTGCTTGAAGCAACTGTCTCCTTTCAGAACACTTGAAGAAGCAGCCCCTTGCCTGTCAGAAGCTTTTCCTGTCAACAGCTTTTCTTTCCCTGCATGGAACTCATCGCAGGTATTTTCCAAAAAAGAAAGCCAGGGGAATCACATTTCAGTCTGAATGTGGAAAGAAAACAAAGCCCACAACTTAGAGCTAAATCTGAATGGCCTGGAGCCCCTCAGCTTCCCTCTCACAGAGTGGTTTACACAGTCGCCAGTCTGCTCCTGGTGACAGGCATGGCATGTTTGTCTTTGTTGCAGAAAACACTTCCAGGCAGAGGGCTATCCACCCTGTGACATGCAGAGAATTTAAGAGAGAAGCAGAAGATAGGAACACATGAATAGGACCTTCCATTAACCTAAAGGGCAGGCCACGGGTAGTGGCTGTGGCCTGAGAGCCTGGGCAGCTTCCTCTGTCCACTCTCCAAGTGGTAAAGACACACGCAGCGCACTTTGGAGCTGCAACAAACATGACTTCAGGGGCTGGTGGGCAGTTGGAGGACTCTCCATTTGCATCTAATGAGAGGCCGGGTTCTAATTAACTCCTGTGATGTGTTAATTTTTCAACCTGACATTTTCTGCTCTAATAGATTCTAGTAATGGTTCCTAAATTAAAGGCTGCATTTAAAGACTAGCGTTTAGGTTAAAATCCACCACCTAGAGGGGTTGGGGGGGGGGGGGCAGGGGCTGTAAACATCCTTTCCTTCCTAAGGAAAACCTCTCATTTGCAGTTTTTTGCTAACCCAATTAAGTGCTGAAGTAGTCACCCCAGAGCCTGCTTTTCATTTTCTGCGAAACAATCCAACTAATCCATATTCAGTAGCTTCCAAGAAAAGTCTTATTCCAACCACTCACGAAGAAACCAGCTTCTTTGAATCAGGACAGAACATTTAGAACTCACAAAGAGCTGTCTTGATAGAAAATGCGAGAAAGTGGTTCATTATTAACCTGTTTAGTTTTTGAGGGGGAAATTCACTGGGACTAAAACCTCAGAGGATTGGCAATTTACTGTGGAAAACAGAAGCATTAAGGAGAAGTGATTAGTTTATAGATAGTCTAGGTGCTACATCTTCCCCAGCACCCAAACTAGCTATAAAACAAGAACGTGTATACTGAGAAAGTGGAAGGGAACACTAATGTTGTTTGAAGTGGGAGCATCAGAGGCCCCCAAGAGGTTAAGTAACAGCTCTTAAGGGGCAGAGCCAAACCTTGTTCTTATCTGTTGTATCATTAGCCAGTAGAGAAGAATCCAAAAACCACAAAACTCTTGTATGTCAAGGAATCAGAGCCCTGTTCCTCCCACCAAGCATAAGATGGTACAGAAGACATTCTGTTTGTTGGTGATGATGGCTTAATATGTAGATGGTCAACCAAGAACCTTTTCAGAAGGCAAAAAGTAATGCAGATGTACTTTGTACCTCCACAACCTCGTTTCCTTTCAGTATTTATCAGTCAAGCCATTAGTAAATGTTTACTGATGGGTTATTGTAGACATGTCACTAAGCTGGGTATGGGAGGTATGCAGACATGTAAAAGGTGATCCTTGTCTTCAAGGAACTTACAGTCAGTCACATTAGAGGAGATTAAGACATGAGACCAAGAGTGAAACCAGCTTGTTTATAATGAAGTGCTTTTTCTTGAGCTCCCTTACTGTATTATAAGTTTGGTTTGAGGGATCTTGTTTTTGTTTATTTGTTTGGTCTCCTTCACAACCCTCTGAAGTCAGAGGCTGTATCTTATTCACCATTGTTCTCCTGAACAGCAAAGAAAAGCACTTCCTGATCCATGGAAAGCACTCCGTGGATACTTGTTGAATAAATAAATAAATGGTTCAGGCTATAAGTCCTCTAACTCTTCAGAAGAGTCTTCATTATGTGCTCAGTACAGGTGACCACCAAAATGCAACCTCACTGGTTCCAGAATTATGGTCAAGTCTGTTCTGTCAGCCATTCCTACAAGATGCCTTTCGGCTTTCCTCTGAGCTTGGATGGTTTACCAATAATTTATCGTCCTGTTTTTATTTTACTATACCAATTCTTAAATCTTTCAAGGTAGAACAGTGTCTTGGCCACAATTGTTATTTAATTCAGAGCCTGTGTTCTACGTCATGAATCAGCCCCAGACATTTTCTTATCACTGCTCATTGGCTCGTTGACCACTCATCTCATCATTGTCAGCTGAAGCAATTGAGAATCGTATACGTCACAAGACAGGTTGCAAGCAGGGGTCTTAAGCCAAGGAGTTATAAGTCAAAAGATCATCTGCAAGTGGTAATTTTGTAGAAAAATTGGAATGTCAGCTTAGCTATGAGGGGTATATGAGTTTCCAAGAGACGCGGGAAAGCATCTGTAATATTATTCTCATAGGCAGCACTCTCATCAGTTGATACAGGTGAGAATAAACAGGAATAAAAATGACCAAAGGGTGAACTAGCCACCTGCTGTGGATAAGTATGAACTAGACTAGACAAAGTTTCAGGTTGTGGTTTTAAAACATAATCTCAGATTCTTCAACAGTCTTTCCATTGAAGGGCAGAGTTAATGTTCCCTCTCCTTGAATCTGGGAGGGTGTGTGACTTCTTCAACCAGTAGAGCACAATGGAAGTGACACTAGGTGGCTGCCAAAGCTACGACATAAAAGGCCATGCGGTTTCTACCTTATTTGCGGGGTAATTCATCGTGGAGCTCTGAGCAGCCTTGTAAGTAGTTCAGCTGCCTTGAGACCACCATGTAGGAGAGGCCACTTCTAGGCTTTCCAGTTAATAGTCCCAGATGAGCCTGTCCTTCAGCCATCCCAGGCCTAGGGCAGATGTGTGAATGAAGGAGACATCGTGGAAGCTGATTCTCTGGCCACCGCTGGGTCTACCCACAGCTAGCTGTGAGTCATCTCCGGCAGACGTTGTGGGGCATAGAAGAACCCTCCCTGCCATACCCTTTCCCAGTTCCTGACACACAAAATCCATGATGCTTATTGTTTTATGCCTATCTTAGTCCATTTGGGCTGCTATAGCAAAATACCACAGACTGGGTGGCCCATAAACAGAAATTTAATTCTTATCATCTTGGATGCTGAGAAGTCCAAGGTTAAGGCACTCATAGATTCTGTCTGGTGAGGGTCCACTTCCTGCTTCATAGATGGCCGTCTTTTTCTTGTATCTTCACATGGCAGAAGGGATGGGGACTCTCTGATGGGGGGGTCTCTTTCTTTACTTTTTCTTTCATTTTGTTTTGTTTTCTGGGAGGTCTCTTTTCTAAGGGCATTAATCTCAGTCATGTGAGCTCTGCCCTCATGACTTAATCATCTCCCAGAGACCCCACCTTCAAATACCAGCAGATTGAAGATTAAGATTTCAACATAAGGCCTGGCCATTTGGGCTCAGCGGTTAGAGCATTGGCCCGCAGACAAAAGAGTCTCAGGTTTGGTTCTGGCCAAGGGCATGTACCTCAGTTGTGGTTCGTCCCCGGCCCTGGTCAGGGTCATGCGGGAGATGGCCAATCGGTGTGTCTCTCTCACATTGATGTTTTTCTCTCTCTGTCTCTCTCTTCCCTTCCCACTCTATCTGAAGATAAGTGGAGAAATATCCTTGGGTGAGGATTAAAAAAAGATTTCAACATATGAAATTTGGGGTGAAACAAACATTCATTCTATTGCAGTGCCTATAGGTTTAGGCTTGTTGGTTATTCAGTAGCATATAACCAGAATAGAGTGGAGTAACAAGATACCAAAGGAGAGTGTGACTCAGCTAGAAAAAGAATGAATATCACCCAAAGATGGATAAAGGGACTTGAGATCCTCTCTTGGAAGGATAGCATGTTTCAGTTACACGAGGGACAGTGGGTCATGTTAAGCGGAAGCCTGATTTTGCTATTGTGTGTATTTGGAAGTTAAGTACGGTTGAAAGAAGTGAATATGAATGCCAGATTGACAAGCAGTGCACACTGGTAGCTTTGTACTGTGTCAGTTAACTATAGTGGAACTGTATTTTTCGAATTCCCTTTTCTATATGATTCCAGATTGGAATTGGCCTTGAAAAATTGGTACGTGACTGGGAGTTGGAAGTAAAGCAGCCTTTTATGCTCAGAAAGTCAGTGTTGGGTGCCAGGCACCGTGGCCTCTCACACAGATTGTCTCTATTCTGCTAGCTCACTTGTTGGTATGGGGTAGCTCCTGGACCTGCACAATCTCCTCAGATTTTCTGAGTCCTGGGCCAGGTCCTAGAGTGGCTCCATGGCTAAGGGTTCTAGCTTCTGCAGGTCACCTGCATCCTCAAGGTTGGAGGTGGTTAGGGACAGACATGGGATTCAGTGTGTCCCTGTGGGTTCGTTTGCCCTTGCCTTCCCAAACGTTGTGCTCCGTTTTCCTTCTTGAATGCAGACCTGGCCAATCTATAGTGACTTCAGGTCCAACACCAGGCCCAGAGGCAAGGCTTTGCACAGACCACTTCACTGGCTTCCAGTTTTGTAAGATCTAATCCCTATTATAAATTCCTCATTCCACCTCTCTCACAGTGACCCTGCTTCTCTGATCAAACCCTGACTGATAGATCCCCTAAAAGAGATTCATAGAATGTTAGTTAGCTCTGGCACTGCCTTAGAGTTCATCTGGCCCACTCTGCATTTTATGAATGGGGAAACTGAGGCTCCAAATGTGACTTGCCTAAGTGGCACACAAATAGTGAGTGGCTGAACTAATTTGCTAACCTGCTCTGTGACTTAAGTATTTGCCAGATTCCTCTTTGATTTACGGGATTGTGAGGAGCCTGCTACCCCAGATCTTATTGTCTATAGCAAGCACTTAATTGAGCCTCTTTTGTCAGGCCCTGTGCTAAGTGTTTTACATAGATTACCTCATTTAATCCACATGCCCTCCAGAATATATCCTAAATCTGAATTACTTCTCTCCATCTCCACCACCATCAACTGTCCAGCCCTCATTTGCTCTCACTTGGACAACTCTTTCCCAACAGACCTCACTGCTCCCATCGTTGCTCATCAACAATCTCTACACAACAACCAGAGGAATCTTTTCAAACTGGCTCCACAGATCATATTCTGCTGCTGCTGAAAACCTGTCAGTAGTTAGTTTGCCATTGCTGTTGCAATAAAATTTATCAGGCTACAACGTTCTGTAAGATCTGATCCTGTGTACTCTTGCATTCTCTGCCTTGCTCACCACACTCCAGCTACACTGACCTTTTCTCTATTCATGAAACATTACCAGCTGATTCCCACTGTAGGGTCTTTGCTGTCTCCTCTGAGTAGAACACTACTCCTCCTCTTCCCATGACTGCTCTTCCTGACAAATGTCCTTTTCTCTGAGAGGTCTTCTCTGAACTCATGTCTCAGCCCTCTCTTCAGTCACTCACTCTTTAGCCTTGTTTTATTCTCTTCATAACACTCATTGATGTCTGTAACTGTCTTGGTTATTTACTTTCTTATTTGTTAATTTTCTCTTTCTCCTAACTAAAAAGAATCTCCACAAAAACAGGGTCTTAGCCATCTTATTTACTAACATATCCCCGGCGCCTAACAGGTGCTCAGTAAATATCTGTTAAATGAACAAACTTATATAGGACCTGCTGTTGTTCTCCCCATTTTACAGTGGAGGACACAGAGTCTCGGAGAGATTACGAAACGTGCCTCAGGTCCCACAGTAAATGGCAGACTTGGTATTCCAACACAGGTCTGCCTGACTCCACAACCTGGCTTTTGACCTTTATGCATCCTGCTGTGGTCAGCTTCATTGCCTCCACAAATGTCTTTTGGATATGAAGTGCCTCCTAGGATATTAGAACTGGAAGGAACCTGTGATAATCAGCTAGTTCCTTGCTTAGTCATTAGAATAAAGTTAATCAGTTAACCACTGTGTTTTATTGAGTCCTTATAGTATGCACTACTAAGGTAACTAAATTGCTCCCCCAAATGGGACAGACATTAAAGACAACTCATTTATCACATCCTGGGAATTTCCAGATACTGCATTTTTATGTGATCTTTCCTCAGTAACCCTCACATTTTCAGTTTCAAGAATTTGACCAAGTTTTAAGCCTCCTTACCTTAGTTTTTCTCTATTAATCTCTTTGGCCTTCAATAATCCATACTACTGTTTCATTTCTCTTCTAAAATGAGAAAGGACACATTTTAAGAAAATGATTTTCAGATACATGCAAAGAAACAGTGGCAACTGATAGTATCTGTTAGACTACCAGAGACCAGGAAAGAACCTTCCTGACCATCTACTGCAGAACTCCACTTACAGATAAAGAAGCCAAGACCCAGTGGGTAAAGATGACTTATCCAAAACAGGGTTAGAACTAGACATCATTTTCCCTTCCTCCAGGATTCTTTCCACCACATCACAGTGTCTTCCTTCTACCTCCTTGCCTGGGAAACGAGGATTGCTATGGAAATCAGCTTATAGGTAAACTGCAGCAGACCCGTTACTCAGGCCGGAGGCTTCAGACTGCATGTACAGGGAGCTAGGTCACAGATTTTTCTGTCTCACCAGGCTCCTTCTCTTTCTCAATAACACCATCACCCATTACCTCTCGCGCTAAGAGTGATTAGGCCTGCCCCACCTGCCAGTCCCTCCTCTACCCCAGCCATTCCATTTCTCCTTCCTTCTTGTCCAGACATTGCATTTCAGAATAACAGCATCAAATGGCTTTCTCAGTTCTGCCGCTGTGACTGTCCTAGCCTCCCTTGAGGGATGAGACAAGGCGTCCCTACTGATGAAGTCTGAATTACCGCGTTCCCACGGGTTGCGGCTCAGGGAATGTCAGGACTGGAAGACAGTCTTAGAGACCAAGGAGTCTACCTCATCACCTCATTTGCAGATAAATGAGGGTACAGAGAGAAAAGGAAATGTTAATCAACTGTCCACTTAGATAATGCTAGCTAGACACAAAGCAAGATTAGAAACCAGGCCTTCTGACTTTGGAGACCAGTACTTACTACATCAGACTGAAGCCTTGGCACTTAGAACACGAGGGACACGGTGAGCCCCCGGGAAAGGGTGTTGACTGATTAACACTGTCTTTCCAACAAGGAAATCAGGAAATTCTGTTTCCGTCTTAGAATTAAGCCCTGTCATAGTAACTCTCTACAGGAAAAATAAAAGCAATAACAAATTTTTTTTTTATCATTCTAGGACTTTTGTGAAAATTAAAGAGATACATATGTGAAGGTCCTTACCACTGGCCATGGACAATTCTATTAGCTTTCCTTCACCTGTTTGTTGTGGCATTAAGTTCAAACTTGCTTGTGTTGTGGTACTTAAATCCAAGATTTCTCCACTCCTCATTCTAGGCATAAATTCATCTTATATTCTAGGTGCATAGTGCCTCTGGAGCTGTGCAATATGTGTCCCTTTATACTATGGTAGGACAGCAAATAATAACTAAAGTGCTTTACATATACTATCTAAGTTAATATGATACTCTAAAAGGTAAGAACTAATATTATGTCTATTTATCCGTGACAGAAAAGATTGGGAGAGACTCAGGTACTTGCCCAAGGTGACAGTACGGAGTAGAGTTAGGTCTAACCACAAATAAACCTGCAAATAGAGTAAACAAATTAAGTCAGAGAAAGCTGACTGGAAATTCTAACTTGACAGTTTACTAGCTATGTGATATTGACCAACTCTAACTTTCTGAGCCTCAGTGTGTATGTCTTTAAAATGGGGATAATAGAAATAATGGTAGACACTGTTGATTGTTTAGCCAATAGCCTCCCCCAACCCTACTTGCTCAATCCAAACCTTCCTTCTTTCCTAACAACAATGTATCAATGTCAAATTCTTCTAAAGAAGATGAGCTCTTTCATAGTCCTAGGACATGGGGATAAATCTTCTCCTTGCAAGTGATTGGAATGGGCATATGACATAATTCTAGCCAAGAGATGAAGTAGAAATGAGGCATAGGTTTGAAGGGCTCATCTTTTGGGACAGTTTCCCTAATATTTGCCTCGTCTTACCTCAGCTTTGCTTGTGTGAAGATGTGATGACTGGAACTCTTGCTGTCTTTTTGCTACCAAAATCAGTAAAGGCCAAATGCTGCAGATGAATATGTGGCTAATTTTTAAAAATTTATTTTTGTAGTGAGAGAGAGAGAAAGAGAGGGAGAGAGAGAGAGAGAGAGAGAGAGAGAGAGAGAGAGAGAGAGAGAGATTGGGTTTTGTTTTTCCACTTACTTATGCACTCATTGGTTGACTCTTGTATGTGCCCTGACTGGGGATTGAACCCACAATCTTGGCATATTGAGACAACAATGCTCTAACTAAACTACACAGCCAGGGCCCATAATGTGTGGTTAATGTTAGGTGTCGACCTGATTGGGCCACAGGGTGCCTATATATCTGGTCAAACATTATTCTGGATATTTCTGGAAAGATATTTTTTGGATGAGTTTAACATGTAAATCAATAGACTAAGTAAAGCAGATTGCCTTCCCTAATGTGGGTAGGCCCTATCTAATCAGTTGAAGGCCTAAATAGAATAAATGAGATGAGGACATTCTTCCTGCCTACTGCTTTCCAGCTGAGACATTGGTTTTATTCCTGCCTTCATATTTGGACTGAACTATTGACTCTTTATGGAGCTTGAGACTGTCAGCTTTCAGACTGGACCTATACCACAGCACTCTCCATACCAATTCATTATAATCTCTCTCTCTCTCTCTCTCTCTCTCTCTCTCTCTCTCTCTCTCTCTCTCTCTCTGTCACACACACACACACACACACTGAGAGAATGGAAACAATCTGGGTTTTTGCACATATGATTGAACTACTGAATTAATCAATCCAGTAATCCTTATGTCTGGATTTGTGGTTAAGGGAGATAATACATTCTTCTTGTTTAAGCCACTTTTAGTTGGGTTTTCTATTTCTTGCATTGAAGGCATCATAACTGACCCAGCAATCAAGCCAGTAGGCTTGTTGTGAAAATGCAATGGTGGTCAATAAATATTAGTTCTGTTCTTAACATCTAAATTATAGAGCAAGACTCTCTCCTTAATAATGATAATCCCTTAAGTGGTCTTTTGTTTGTCACAGAGTGCATCCATGGGCATTCTTTTACTACACTGTGAATGTCTTGAAGATGGAGACCACATTTAATTAATCTCTAGCTCAACGAATGTTGAATGTGTCTTGGACTATATCTTTTAATAGATTTCTTCATCATTGATGCTCACTTGGAAGTAATTACCTAGGAACTGGACAAAGTAAACTTGACACAACTCTAAATGTGTACCTTATAGTATAGTTGGTAATGGAACAACACCTGAATTTAATTCTTTGATTGGCAAACCTTATATTGAGAGTGATGTGCTTGTATATGAACTATTATCTAAGGCCTATGCTATATTGAAGGCATTATTAACTTAATAACTAACCTATCATGTGGACATTCTCTGACTATTAGGATTCCCACCAAGGACAGAATTAGGCTGCTTGGAAGGGCTCGGGTATCCCAGGGCACCAGGAAGAGCAGTATAAAATGCTAAATGTGATTCTTAAAAGTAAGCAAGAATTTTAAGGATAGAGAGCCATCACCTAGAGGCAGCTGCCTCTGCCTGCTGGAGGATATGGCCTTCTGTATACCATAGTCCAGAACCAAGAAAGGGAGAGGAAAGGAGGATCCCTATAAACATAATTTTGTGTTTGTGTTGGGGGAATGAGATGTGGAATGGAAGGAAATTATCAAGGGAAAGGAATTCTATGGCTGTTTGTGTCTTTGAGCTTTTTCCAAGAGGAAGAGCCTTTCTAAGGAACATTCAACACTTAACCATGACTCCCATGTAGACGTGTGAATGAAGGGAACCCTTGACCAAGAAACCCTTCTTTATGGGTTTTCCTCAGCAAGCCTGTGAAGAAGTGATTGATATTATTTCAACAGCTATTCCCTCATTTAAGCTCTAGAGATGCCAGAATCTAGAAGATCAGGTGTAAGGCTCTGGAAACACATTTTCCATCTAGAACCCCAGGTAATGGAATTGGTAATTTTTCAGATCCTGCCTTGAATATTACTAATATAGGAACATTTGCGCTATGCATCATATTTTGAGGAGACTCCTGCCAACTAATTACTTTGGCTTAACATGCCTTTGTTAGGCTTTATCTATGAGGGTAGGTCATGTAGGTGGGAGAAGTTAGGTCTGGAGAGCAAGATGCTTAAGTATTCTCTGTAGGAGGTCCTCATTCATGGTCCCCTCTGCCCACTAGAGGGAACTTAACCCTGAACAAAAGGACATGCACAATGTCAGGGCTGCTTCCGTGAGAATTAGTAGAATTATCCCCTCTAGGTAGACACTGACCACGGGGTTCATGGATAGGTGAGAGAAGCAGGCCTACATTTCAGCTCCACTTGCCCACAGTGGGGTGCCTTTATGTACTGTACAATCTTCTCAACCATGCAGGATGGCCTAACATGATATTCAACTCTCCCGAAGGAGAATCATAGTAATATGAGGATTAATAAAACAAAATTAAAGTAGCTTTTTGGGGGATCCCCAATAGAATCTTAACTAAACAGCATCCTTTTTCTCATTGGGTTCAAAACAAATGAATGAATGAATGAATGAATGAATGAATGAATGAACAAATAAATGAATTAATGAATATATAAATAAGCTAGCCAAAACTGTTTCTTTTATTACTAACAAAGGCTAGACTGATCAGTAGATGTTACAGCTCTAGTGCAGAAAAATAGCTACCCTTTAGTCATTGACTGTTCAGGTGCTGAATTGATACTATTTTGAATCCTGCCCCCCAACTTTGGGACATAAATATTATGATATCCATTTTGTAGATAAGGAAACTGAGTTTGTTTAAACCCAGGCCTGACTAAACCCCGAGTTCCCATCTTCTTACTTGGCACTGCCACTTCTGGAGAGTCAGCTGGAACTTCTACAACCAAAACCCAATTAAATCAACCAACAATTCTGATGAGATTTCCAAAACTGACCTCTGGCACAGTTTTTTCCTTTCCCCAGGGTTCTCCTTTGGCACACGCTAAAAAGGCCTGGCTCCTCCAGCTGATGTAGAAATGTGTAAAGCCTCAAGTCCTCCAATCCCAGGTTATTTTTCATTGCCCCTGGGAGCACCAGGTCTAATGCCAGCACGGATGTACTATTTTGAAGCTAAATGCATTTCTCAGAAAACTCAGGCATGGTGCCATTTAAAGGATCTATTTTATGTCAGCACCCAGTCTTTGGTCCCACAGTGCAGTGTGGTTGCTGCTCTCCTTCGGTCTGGGCTTTGCTGTCTGTGATGCAAGGTTGCTTTGTCCAGCGTTTGCCTCCCAGGCATGTTGGGGAGACCACAGTCACAGACCCTCACATTCAAGGGCTGTTTTACTCGTATGGCTTTCCTCATTCCGAAGATACATTTTCCCGTGGGCTACTTTTTGTCTTAAGTCAGGTTCCTTCGAAGTAGAGCCTGAGATCGGTTGTGTTTAAGTGACTTACTGAGTGTTTTCAAGGAGAAACAGAATGAGAAAAGCAAGATAGGAAGGGGAAAGGGGGCTAAACAAGATTGTGGCTTCAGCTGGAACCTGGCTTCAGCTAGATCTCATGGGGAGCTCTGGAGCACAGATTGCGCCACGGGTTAGTCTTGCCTTAAGGTTAGGAGGACTGGCCTTTTGTAACGCCCATAGCATAGTTATTGGCCGCTGGCTATGGAAGCCACATGGCTGTGTCCATGAGCACATAGCCTCCTGGTCAAGGTGGCTTCCTCTTAGCAAAGGGCAATTCTCCTGAGAATGGTATAGCTGTGAGCTGTGTTAATCCAACTCTCCCAACAGCTTCTGGGTGCAGTGGCTGGTAAAAGGGATCTGGACAGGGCACCAACACTAGTTCTGAATCCTAAGACACAAAAATCATTTGAATTCGAGTATTGGTTCCTTAATCTCAGAGATCCCAGAGATTATGCTTCATTAGATATTCCTTTCTACACATTTAATTGGTAAGCAGACCGAGGAAAAAAATCACAGAGCCAAATGGTCCAAAGTTTTCAAATAGCTGTGACTGAAGATAATGTTAAAGCAACAGTCCCCCTATTTCAACATTCAGCAAGCCTGCTGAAATACATAACTGTGAACTACTGTAGCATAAATTTCATTTTATATTCATTTTTGTGACCAACAATACTACATATAGTTCAATCTTACAGTATGACCAATAGGTGGCACCAGAAACACCTACACTTACTCTAACAAATTTATGTCTTATTTATGTACTTGCTAAAATGTAAATTCCTGTCTACTTAGATTTTTTTTTTCTTGTGGAAAGGCAATCGTAGCATTAAATCCAACCCCAAACATGGTAACTTACAGTTTCTCATTTGTTATTTGACCTCCTTCTTGTAGGGTTATTTGTGTATGAAAAAAAAAAAAAAAATAGGGTGATAGGGCCAGTGAATTCAGAAAGAAAACATCTATTCATTAGCAAAAGGAAGGAAAAAAGGCTGGAGTCCTGCATCCTTTTCCTTCAAGGTCTCTTGAGTGTATAAATGCCGAAGATTATTAGGAAATATTTGAATAACAGGATAAAAAAGTCAAGGATACTGCCTCCAAAACATGAACTTTATTCCCCACTGAAAACAGACTTGGATGGCAACCAAGTTGTTCAAGTATTGCCCTGGCCAATGTCTGACCACAGGCCTCCACTCGGGAAAGGTCTCTGAGTCCAGTGTTCACCATTTTCAAGTAGGTTTCTTTTGAACTTTGTACCTTATTGTTGGTGAGGGGAAGTAAAGGGGTGTGGGGTGCTGCATCTTCCAATTTCTTTTCAACAATAGAGCATTACACTCTTTTCCTATAGCAGGTTATTCCAAGGAGCAGAGTGACTCAAGAGGACAAAGCCCGGGACTAAGAATTAGGCCACTTTTTCATGATTTGATTCTCCAACTAAACCTGTATGATTTTATTGACCAGTATCAACCCAATAGATTCAATAATTTTTTTTTTTTTATTTTATAAATGGGGATACTGAGTCTTAGAAATGTCGTTTAGGTCTAGCCGGGACCTCAATCCAGTTTCTCTGACCCCAAAGCCAAGTTAAATCTAGCTATTCCATGAGCTCACCATGCAAATTTGGACAAATCATTTCATCTTACTGGGCATCAGTTTTATTTATAACATAAGAGGCTCAACTGCAGGGTCCCGGTGCCCCTTCCAGCTAGAAATCGCCAGATTCTGAATAGTACGTGTAGAGTGCAGTGCCCTGTGTACCGATAGGGACTGGAGGTGTGGTTTGGCCCATGGTCAGTAGGAAGGGAGGGTAAAGCTCACTTTGATAGTGTTCCAAAGTGGAAGGTGACACGGCTGTTATACAATGTGTTAAACAGTCTGGTTCTTGTATTTTGGGGGGGAAGGCAAATACCAGGTCCTGATTAGCCTTTCCTATACCTGTCGTCAGCGTGTCCTCCTGTAAACACTGTGCCTCCGGGAGCTTTCCTTTCCAAATGAAGCGACCCCAGGATTTGGAAGCCCTCCTTTCATGGCATCCTCTTCTGCCAGGCATGCCGCAAATTGTTTTCACTGCCCTTCTCTGAACCTTGACTATTTTTGCTCTGCCTTTTGACAGCAAGACTGATTAAACTGAAATTTTAAAGATTTTACAGAAAAGATAGAGGCAACAGGACTCTTTAAGGATACACGTGGATTCCTTCCTCAAATCTGTCTCCATAATGTGAATGTGAAAAGTCAGGAAAGAGGAAGAAAAGCCAGCTTTCACTGAATGCTTACAGTGTGTTAGGCTCTCTGCTAAGTCCACTTGGTAGTCTCTCTCTCCTCGTCCTCTCGGATGGGAGGCAGTGCTGTGCAGTGGAGAGACCTGGCCTCTTCACCATGCAACTCTGGGCAATCTGCGTAACCTTCGTTTCCCCTAGTGAGACAAAGTACATATTAGCCCAGAGTCAGTGCCCAGTGAATGTTAGCCAGTGTCATTACTACTACCCCAAAGAGCAGATCATCTGTTTCACACTAGAGGAAAACACTAAGGTCCTAAGAAATTAAGTAAAAGATGTTCAAACTCGTATTGATCTGACACTGTTTGAATATCTGTTGTTTATTTTACCCAGCACCCCTCTTTCGCCAGGGAAACCTTTGTAGCCCCTCACCATGACCCAACAATTTGCTAGAACAGACCCTATAGCAGTCAAAGAGTGAATTCTGGAGCCAGACAGCCTGGTTCAAATCTCACATCTGCCACTCATTCCCTATGTAACTTTGGACAGATTCCTTAACCTTTCTGGGCCTTATCAAATGGAGATTATCAAAGTTCCTGCAAAAGTTAAATAAACTAATACAAATAAAGTGATTACAGCAGTGCCTGAAGTGTTATTCTTTTTACTTTACCTGTCTCCTAACTACAGGGGTGAGCACATGACGCAGATCTAGCCAATCAGAGTGTTGTGTCTTCTTGTTTTCCATGATTGGTCTAGGGTAGGGTCAGCAAAAGTTTTCTGTAAAGAGCAAATCGCAATATTTTAGGCTTTGTGGGCTGTACAGTCCCTGTCACCATTACTCAATTCTACCTTTGTAGCAGAAAACAGACGCAGACAATACATAAATAAATGAGTGTGGTGTGTCCTATAAAAGTGAAATTTATGGGCACTGAAATTTGAATTTCATATTTTTAAGTATTACAAAATATTGTCCTCCTTTTGCCCTTTTTTCCCCCCAACCATTTAAAAATGACAAGACCAGCCCTGACCAGTTAGCTCAGTGGTTAGAGCATTGGCCCGCAGACCAGAGAGTCCCAGGTTTGGTTCCTGCTAAGGGCACGTATTTCGGTTGCAGTTTGTCCCCAGCCCTGGTTGGGGTCGTGTGGGTAGCAGCCACTCGATGTGTCTCTCTCACATTGATGTTTCTCTCTCTCTTCCTCCCTCTCTCCCTCCTGCTCCATCTGAAGATAAATGCAAAAATGTCCTCAGGTGAGGATAAAAAAATAAAATAAAATATTTAAAAAATGATAAGACCGGCCTTGGCAGGTTTGGCTCTGTGGTTAGAGTGTGGGCCCTTGGACCAAAAAGTTACAGGTTTAATTCCGGTCAAGAGCACTTGCCTCGGTTGCGATTTGGTCCCCAGCCCTTGTGGGGGTCTTGTAGGAGGCAGCCAGTCAATGTATCTCTCTCACATTGATGTTTCTCTCACTCTCTCTCTCTTTCTCTCCCTCCCTTCCTCCCTCCCACTCTATCTGACGATAAATGAAAAAATATCCTCAGGTGAGGATTAAAAAAAAAAACAGACAAGACCATTCTTATTAGCTCATGCACTGTCCCAAAGCAAGAGACATTGACTGGATTTGGCCTATGAGTGGTAGTTTATTGTTTGATAGTTTGTTGATTCCTGGTCTAAGAGATGAGCATGTGACCCACCAAGGGTCGAAGTCCTGCTATGAGATTGAATTCATAGACACTGGGAGATCATATGTGCCTCTTCCTCTGGATCATAATTCCTGTGTCTGTCTGCCTTCCCGCATGGAGAGATGTGTCTGTGGCAGGAGAGAATGAAGCAAAAAGAGTCAGAACCACGCACAGCCAGTTAAGAAACAGAAAGAGAAACGGCCATGAAAACTTTGAGTCTCTATAGCTAGGCATGCCTGTTAGTTCCATGAGTCAATAAATTCCTTTTTTTAAAAAAATGTCTATCCTCGAGTACACATCACCCCCCTTTTTAAAAAAAATCTTCACTCAAGGATATTTTTATATTTATCCTCAGACAGAGTGGGAGGGAGAAAGAGAGAGAGAGAGAGAAACATCAATGTGAGAGAAACATCGATCGGATGCCACCTGCACAACTCCAACCAGAGCCAGGGACAAACCGCAACCGAGGTACGTGCCCCTGGCTGGAATTGAACCTGGACTCTCCGATCCGCAGGTCGATGCTCTAACTGGCAAGCCAAACTGGCCGGGGCAATTTCTTTAAAAAAAAAAAAAAAAAAAAAAATTTCCTAATGTAGTTTGCATCCGTTTTTGGTCACCTACAATGAGAGAGTTCTGATAGAGACTTAATGCACTTGTTTTCCTCACATTGTGCAACACTACCTTAAAAATTATTAAGGAAAAGGGGAAACTAGTGTGTGTTGTGTATTTACAATGGGCCAGGCAGTTTGGTAATAGCTTTCACATGTGATCTCTCATTTGCTTCTTATAACAACCCTCTGAGTTTGGCATTATTTTCCTCATTTTACAAGCACACAGAAACATTTGATGCCAGTAGACTGCTTGCTCAGATCCAATGTAGATGGCAGAATGGAGCAGCTTGAAAGAATTTTCAAGGAGGTGGGGATGGACTGTTCAGGCCCCTTTTCTCTTCCATTGCACTCCGCAAGGCAGAGTGATGGAAGAGTAAACTGTCAGAGCACGCTTAATCCCTTTTCTGGGAAAGAGAGCATGTTCTGATTAGGAATTCCCAGTGTTCCCTCTGGCCCTTCTGGGCAGTGGGGTGTGGCAGTTTCTTGCCCAGCTGCCCGCAGAGAGTGGACAAGCAGCTGAAGCGCACTGACGAACAGCCTGGGTTAATCCAGGCTGCAGTTTGCAACTCCCTTGCAGGACCCATCCAGGATTTCCTTCAGAAGTATCACTTCACAGCAGCTGGCTGGCTTGACTTTGCCAACTACTTGACCTCTGGCTGCACAGGAAGCTTCAGCAGGTAGAAGTTGGCCAGGCTAAGGGGTAGACACACCCCGAGCTCCTTAGGACAGAACAGAAAAGCTTGCAAAAGGGTTTGCATGATACAGAATGAAAAAAGAGCCAGAATAAATGATTTTCCACATCCATTAACCCTCGCTTTGATATATCAACACCTATGAGTTTGGGATTGAAGACAAAGAGCTACCATATTAATAGCTTGAGGCTTGAATCCCTCCTCAGGCTCTGGGACTCTAAAGACAGGGAATTTCTGTCATTTTGTGTTTACCTGGTGTACCCTTACCACCTAACTCATACTTGGCCCCGAGCAGGGCACAAAGAATGTTTGAGTGACTGAGTATATGAGTCCAAGCATCTGCTTTTGTAAAACAGGAAATGGTTGAAGGGACACTGACTTGATGAGGTCCTCTCTTTGTTTATGTTATTTTCTGGAACTCTTAGAAGACACGTGAATCTTATGGACATCTATACTACCATTTAGTGCAATGGAGTTGATATTCACCCAATTTCACAGCTCATTTTATAGGCAGAGATTTATCTAATTACACCCTAGTGGCCTAAAAGAGGTAATGCGTCTGTGGACGAAAAGGGCCATATACTAAACCGGACAAGCTCATGCGAGTCTTCTGTGGTACCATATAAATTTTAGAATTATTTGTTCTAGTTCTGTGAAAAATCCCATTGGTATTTTTTTTTAAAAAATCCTCACCCGAGGATATTTTTACATTTATCTTCAGATAGAGTGGAAGAGAAGGAGAGAGAGAGAAACATCGATGTGAGAGACACATTGACTGGTTGCCACCTGCGCAACCCCAACTGGGGCCAGGGACTAACCGCAACCAAGGTACGTTCCCTTGGCTGGAATCGAACCTGGGACTCTTTGGTCCACAGGCCAACGCTCTAACCATTGAGACAAACCGGCCAGGGTGCCATTGGTATTTTGATAAGGATGACGTTAAATCTATAGATTGCTTTGAGTAGTATGGACATTTTAATGATACTAATGCTTCCTATCCATGAGCACGGTATATGCTTTCTTTTCTGTCTTATAATTTTCTGAGTACAGGTGTTTTACGTCTTTTGTTCAATTTATTTCTAGATTTTTTATTTTTGTTCTATAAAATTGTTTTTAATTTCTCTTTATGATAGTTTGTTATTGCTGTAAAAAATGCAACCAATTTCTGAATATTACTTTTGTATCCTGCTACTTTACTGAATTCATTTGTCAGTTTTGATAGGTTGTTTTTTTTTTTGTTTTTTTTTTGGTGGAATCTTTAGGATTCTCTCTATATAGTATCATGTCATCTGAAAATAATGGCAGTATTACTTCTTCCTTTTCCATTTAGATGCCTTTTATTCCCCCCACCCCTTTTTTTTTCCTTTTTGGTCTGATTGCTAAGACTTCCAATACTATGTTGAATAAAAGTGCTAATAGTGGACATCCTTATCCTGTTCTTAAGGAAAACACTTTTAGCTTTTCCCTGTTGAGTATGATGTTAACTGTGGGTTTGTCATGTATACCTTGTATTATGTTGAAGTATGTTTCCTTTTTTCCCACTTTGCTGAGAATTTTTATCATAAATAGATGCTGGATTTTGTCAAATGTTTTTTTCTGTATCTGTTGATATGATCATATGACTTTTATCCTTCATTTTGTTTATGTGGTGCATCACAGTTAATTGATTTGCAGATATTGAACCAGCCTTACATCCCAGAAATAAATCCCACTTGATCATGGTGTGTAATCTTGTAAATGTATTACTGAATTCAGTCTGCTAATATTTTGTTGAGGATTTTTGCATCTATGTTCATCAGGCATATTGGTGTATAATTTTCTTTTTTTGTACTGTCTTTGTTTGGTTTTAGAATCAGGATAATGCTGGTCTCGTTAAATGAGCTCGGAAGTCTTCCCTCTTCTTGAATTTTTTTGAAATAGTTTGAGAAGGATAGGTGTTAAAACTTCTTCAAAGTGTGGTAAAATTTACCTGTGAAACCATCTAGACCAGGACTTTTGTTTATTGGGAGTTTTTTGATTACTGATTTGATTTTGTTAGTAGTAATTGATCTGTTTAGATTTTCTGTTTTTTCTTGATTCAGTCTTGGAAGATTGAAAGTTTCTAGGAATTTATGCATTTCTTCCAGATTGCTCAATTTGTTGACATATAATTGTTCATAGTATTTTTTATAATCCTTCGTATTTCTGTGGAGTCAGTTATCACTTCTCTTTCATTTCTGATTTTATTTATTTGGGTCCTCTCTCCTTTTTCTTGATGAGTCTGTCTAAAAGTTTACCAATTTTGTATGTCTTTTCAAAGAACCAGCTCTTCCATTGATCTTTTGTATTTTTTTAGACTCTATTTTGTTCATTTCTGATCCAATCTTTAGTATTTTCTTCCTTCTACTCCCTTTAGGCTTTGTTTGCTGTTCTTTCTCTAGTTCCTTTAGGTGTAAAGCAAGGTGTTTATTTGAGATTGTTTTTTGTTTCTTGAGGCAGGACTATATTACTATGAATTTTCCTCTTAGGACTGCTTTCACTATGTTCCATAGATTTGGGGTCAATGTGTTTTTGTTTTCATTTGTCTCAAAGTATCTTTTGATTTATTTTTATTTTTATTTATTTATTTTTGTGGGGGGATTGAATGTCTTTATTAAAGAAATGAGTAAATGGCACCACAAATCAGCAGCAAAAATTTTGGGAGTGGGAGCAGACTGTAGGGTCAAAATGTGATTGTGCATTTCATAGTCTCAGGGTAGCTGAAGAACTGTGCCTGAGGCCCATTGATAAATATACATGGCAAATGGAGGAGGGCAAGTCTAAAATACTAAGGACCAAACCCTATGCCTTTTAGAAACAGAATCAAAACCTTACCAATTATCATAGTAGTCAGCAAGATTGCATCTTCAGATTTGAAATTGAGTGATTTTCCTCAGAGTTTTCAACCCACAGTTAGAAGCAAAATTGTAAAGTGAGTAGGCTTGAAGAAACACCCCTTTGAGAGAGGATAGCTATTTCTGAAATGATTCAGGGCTTTCCCTATTTTCATTTTCTAAGACATATTATTCCCTTGTTTAATATCTTTCACCCCCAATTTCTCTGAGAAAGTGTGTATTATAAGGAGCAGAATAAAAAAAGCAGTGGCTTATATCACCTTAGCCTTTTAGAAATCCTACTGTCTTGTAGCAGATAACCTCGAATTAAAATTTACAAAGTATTCATCAACCCTTGAAGATATATTTGTGTTTACTGGTCTAAAGCAGGAAATTAGGAAAGTTTGAGCAATCTCTAAAGCTGATTAAAATGAGGTAAAAAAAAAAAAAAAAAAATCAGTCCTTTCATTTTATGCTCCTATACTACTCTCTGGTGCCCCCATCAGGCCTGTTTTCTGGAATTAATATGGAGTGGGAGGAGTAATCCTTGTGACCCAGTAAGTGCACTCCATTGCTTGAACCCTTTACTTTGTGGCTTGAGGGCTTTTAAGAGAAATTGATACAATAAATAAATAAATATATAAATCACAACTCTGCCAGATTCATCAGCACCACCTCAACACAATGGAGGGGAGAGAGCAAGAAAAAATATGGAACGCTTCACGAATTTGCGTGTCATCCTTGCACAGGGGCCATGCTAATCTTCTCTGTATCATTCCAATTTTAGTATATGTGCTGCCGAAGTGAGCACTGATTTATTTTTTTTATCTCATTGCTAACCTGTTCATTGTTTTGTAGTATGTTATTTAGCCTCCACGTGCTTATGTATTTCCCAGTATTTTTCTTGTAATTGATTTATAGTTTTATATCATGTAGTCAGAGAAGATGCTTGATATACTTTCAGTCTTCTTAAATTTATTGAGACTTATTTTGTAGTTTAACATGTGGTCTATCCTGGAAAATGTTTCACTTGAAAAGAATGTATATTCTGCTGCTTTGAGACGGAATGCTCTGAAAATATCTGGTCTAATGTGTTATTCAAGGCTTCTATTTCCTTGTTGATTTTCTGTCTGTAAGATATATCCTTTGATGACAATGGGGTGTTAAAGTCTCCTACTATGACTGCATTATTATCGATCTTTCTTTATGTATGTCAGTATTTGCTTTATATGGTAAGTACACCAGCATTGGGTGCATAAATGTTTACAAGGGTTATATCCTCTTGTTGGATTGATCCCTTTACCATAATGAAATGGTCCTCTTTGTCTCTTATTTTAGCTTTTGTTTTAAAATCTATTTTGTTTGATGTAAGTATTGCTACCCCAGCTTTATTTTTGTTTTAATTTGTATAAAATATCTTTTTCCATTTCTTTACTTTTAGTCTGTTTACGTCTTTTTATCTGAAGTGGGTATCTTGTAGACAGAATATGCAAGGGTCTTATTTCCTTATCCATTCAACTACCCAAGTCTTTTGATTGGAGCTTTTAATCCATTTACCTTTTATTTTCTTTCTTTATTTTAGAGAGAGGAAGGGAGCGGGAGAGAGAGATAGAAACATCAATGAGAGAGAACATTGATTGGCTACCTCCTACATGGCCCCCACTGGGGATTTGGCCCACAACCTGGGCATGTGCCCTGACCAAGAATCGAACCAGAAACCTCTTGGTGCATGGGTTGATGCTCAACTACTGAGCCACACCAGCCAGGAAATCCATTTACATTTAAAGTGATTACTAATACATATATAGATTTTACCATTTTATTATTCATATTTATGTTCTTTTTTCCCTCTTCTTACAGAAATCCCTTTAAAAGTCTTGTAATACTGCCCTGGCCAGTTTGGCTTAGCGGTTAGAGCGTTGGCCTGCGGTCCGGAGAGACCCGGGTTCAGTTCCCACTAAGGGCATGTACTTTGGTTGCAGTTTGTCCCCAGCCCTGGTTGGTCGTGTGGGTGGCACCCACTCGATGTGTCCCTTCACGTCGATGTTTCTCTCTCTCTCTCTCTCTTCCTCTCTCTCCCTCCCACTCTATCTGTACAAAAAATGGAAAAATATCCTCCGGTGAGGATTAAAAAAAAAAAAGTCTTGTAATACTGGTTTGGTGGTGATGAACTTCTTTAGCATTTTCTTTTCTGGAAAATTCTTAATCTCTTCTTTGATTCTAAATGATAGCCTTTGTGAGTAGAGTAGTCTTGGTTGGAGGTTCTTGATTTTCATTACTGAATATTTCTTGCCACTCCCTTCTGGCCTGCAAAGTTTCTGTTGAGAAATCAGTTGACAGTCATATGGAGGTTCCATGTTGATAACTGAATGCTTTTTTCTTGGTGTTTTAAAGATTCTCTCTGTATTTAACCTTTGGTATTTTACTTATGATGTTTCTTGGTGCGGATTTCTTTGGGTTCATCTTTTTTGGCACTCTGTTTTTTCTGTACTTGTATGTCTATTTCTTTACCAGTTTAGAGAAGTTTTGTCATTATTTTATCAAGTAGGTTCTCAATTTCTTTCTCTCTCTCCTCCTTCTGGTACCCCCATGATGTGGATGTTGTTATCCTTGATATTGTTCCAGAGGTCCCTTAAACTATCCCCCCCCCCTTTTTCTGTTCCAGTGGGGTGTTTTCTGCTACCTTGTCTGCCAAATCATTGAGTCAATCCTTTGCTTCATCTAATTTGTTTTTGTTTCCTTCTAGTGTATTCTTATTCTCAGTTAATGTATTTTTCATTTCTGACTGGTTATTTTTCATGGTTTTTATTCCTTTTTATGTTTATTGTCTCTTTGTTGAGGTTCTTACTGAGTTCATCTATTCTTTTTGTAACTTTGTTGACCATTCTTATAACCAGTGTTTTGAACTCTGTATCTAGTAGATAGACTGCTTGCTTCCATTTTGTTTACTTGTTTTTCTGGAATTTTTCTCCTGTACTTTCACATGGGACATATTTCTTTGTCTCCTCATTTTGGCTGCCTCTCTGTGTTTGTTTCTCTATATTAGGTATATCTGCTACATCTCCCAGTCATGGCAAGGTGACTTTATGTAATAGGTGTTCTGTGGAGCCCAGTGGTGCTGTCTCCTTGATCACCTGCAGTGGGTACTCCAGGAGTATCCCTGTGTGGGTTGTGTGTGCCCTCCTATTGTAGTTGAGTTTTGATTGATGTTGACACATTAGTGTGTGGGGTTGACCCTCAGGCTGACTAGCTGTGAGGATTGGCCACAACCATACTATATAAGCTACTGTGCAGAGGCTGACCCCATTGAGTGGGTTGTGCTTCAGCAGGGCTCTGGTGCTTACCAAGACTACCCTTTGCAGTTTGTGGAGCAAACTGGGTGGTGTACTTGTTGTCAGAAGCCAGCCACTGGGTGTGTTGGTTCTGGGCCTCTTGGGATGGGCTTGGGTGCAGTCCAAGGTCAGCTGTTGCCTACAACCAGCTAGTGGTCAACTGGTTGGAACTACAAAGTGATCTGCTATTGGTAGCTGCCTCTGCTGGGCCCAGAGGCACATGGAAGAGGCCACGCTACAAACAGAGCCTGCCTGTCACCAGCAGTGGGCCAGTACAGTCCAGTAAGAGGCACAAGGCACACCAAGACCGGCCACCATGTGTCCAGGGCCCATGGACCCCCCGAGGACTAACAAGAAAGGCTGAAGCATGGGCTTTGGGCAGCTACCTGCAAGGCATAGCCACCAAAAGATCCCTGGGTGGTATGTGAGCTGGGTGGGGTGGAGTCCCTAGAAGCGACCATGGTGGGGCTAGTGGTGTCCACCAGGTTAACACAGCTTCAGATTTGGTGCCAGTGCTGGGTCTGGGGGCTTCAGCAAGAGGTAAAGGGAAATCTGAGGCCAGCGACCACCTGCCTGGGGCCCATGAGCCCCTGAGAGCCTTTAGTAAAGCCAGCAGCTCAGACCAAGGCTGGCTGCTTGCTGCCAAAGCTCATTTAGACTTTTTTTTTTATGAACCTTAAACAAGCATTAATCAAATGCTGGGTGTTAAAAAAGTTAAGCAGAGACTTCTAGAGACAAGTTTTTCAAATGAGGAAAAAGGGCAAAGAAGGATATAATGTATAAAAAACTGGAGCTTTGGCTATTTCCTATTTAGCAGGCAGGCCCTGAACCCAATTCCCTTTTGCTTGTTCTTGGGGCACGGCTGAGTTATCATGCTATAAATTCTACCCGTGTAAGTGTGAAGAATGTGGAGATTAATGTGGGGAAGTCTTCATTCCAGCTGAAAGGGCACAACAGTGGGCCAGCTGGAGATGGAAGACAGAACATATCTCAAGTGCGAGCCAATGGAGATTTGAAATTAGAATCTAGGCTCAACCTGCATTTAGGTTTTAAGATTCTGATTGTAAGTGGATAGGGCTGGTGAATAGTTGGAGGAAATTTTATAGAGACCTGAAGTGACACAACATTGATTTGCCAAGATAAATTATTGGCATATTTATCTGATCATTTCAGTCAGTGTCTTTTTGGCAAGGAGAAGCATTTGTGTAGGGAACTGGTGACCTGGAAAGGAAGGACAAAAGAAGAGGAGAGACCTGCAAAGGTGAGCTAGGGAAGGTCAGCTGGTGCCCAGAGAAGCCCATCTGGCTTTGCCATCAAAGGCAGCTTGATGGAGACGGGTTGTCTAAACAACTTGCCAAATTTCCAGTGGGTTATGGATGACACCCTCCATTGGAACTCGTGGCCTGGGATCCAGGCCTGGAGCTTACTTTGGAACTTGTTGTAGAGGATCATTTTTATTGGGAAGTGTGGTTTGGAATGTAAAACTGTTGAGGACTCTGACTATCTTTGAACATCAATGTTTGCTGGCATCAACTAAGGCTCTCTGGGTTCTTGGATATTTAACAACACCCTCTTTTCTCACTGCGATTAGACTAGATATAAACAATGACTGTGGGAACTAAGAATTCAAGGATGATGACCCTCTTAAGGTATGCTTTGAGTGGAAGGATTTAAAACTATGTTCTCTTAATATAACATCACCCAGTCATAAGGTGGATAGACAGCAGAAAAGTATTAACTTAATGGCCAGAAAGTGGGGGCTCTGGGCCAACTCTACCATTAATGTGTGAAGCTGGGCAAGCCATTTAACCTCTGTGTGCCATTTTTCTTCCCTTTAACCTGAAGGTAATAGTACATTCTGTTATTCCCATGGAGGTTCTTGTCAAAGTGAAAAAGATATTAAGTGATTAAGTACTTATGTATGAGAAGTGATTCAATTGCATTGCATGAAAAAGGGTTGAGAGTCTGGGTTTAAATCCCAATTCTATGATTTAGCACCTGTATAATCTTGGCTATGTTTCTTCACTTGTCAGTGCCTCAATTTTCTAAATACCTCTCTCAAAAAGTTGTGAAGACTAGTCCAACCAGAGTGGCTTAGTTGGTTGAGCATCATCCTATGCACTGAAAGGTTGCTGATTTGATTCTGGTCAGGACACACACCTGGGTTGCAGGTTTGATCCCCAGTTGGCACATGTATGGAAGACAACCGATCAATGTTTCTCTCTCGTATCAATGTCTCTCTCTCTACCCTTCTCCCTTCCTCGCTTTCTAAAAATCAATATAATATTTTTTAAAAGTTGTGAAGACTGAATAATGTATGTAAAGCATCTTGCTTATAGAGGGGTGATAAATTTTACTGCTTATAATTTATGACTCTTATCAAACAAGAAATACATGCTAAGTTTTTAGAGAAGTACTTCACCTGGTAATGGTAACTGCTGATTATTATCATTAATATTTCTGTCAGATCTGGAAACAACATTTCAAGGCAGAATTTTTCTTGCCTCTGTAGACAATAGCTGAGTAAAACAGAAGTAAATTCAACCTATGCAAGCCACCTGGGCTTTATTAGACCTAGAGCTTTTCCCACCACCTTCGGAAATCCGTTTTGCAAGCGTTTTCATTTTATTCAAATAGGAACAATGTAGGGACTAAAACCACTAACAGTACTTAATGCATAGGCAAAACTCAAACTGGGGATAGGCCTTGGACATGATCCCTCAGCAATAACTTAGTAGCAACCACAACCCCACAAGAATAATGTTCTGCCAGAAGCCTCAAAGCCAGGCTGGTGTTCTGCCACCAACTCACCACAAGAGATTGTACCAAAACAGTGGGGTAGAAGGAGCCCACATTTTAAAAATTACAGGACCAAGAAATGCAACTCCAAAATATTCATAGGCAGAATGTATAATAATCTCATAACATCCATAACTGTTGAGAGAACTCACTACACTAGGACACTTTATCTAGTAAAAACTTACGGCAGGGTAAGAAAACTGGTTAAGCTTGCTGGAAAGCTAATAAAACACCTACATATTTATTTTTGTAGCCCAAGGACCTAATGGTTACATCAAAATTTTTTCTGCTCATTACATCTTTTTGGAAGCAGTTCTATTTTTGTGTTTAATGAGTTTCTGAAAATGTATATGAAAAGTTTAATATATAAAAATCAAGCAAATAGCCTTACATGTTATGTGAGGAATTTTATCCCCAAAAGCTAAAAAAATTATAAAGTCCCTAGTAGATATTATAAATGTTTTAATTTTGGATTAAAAATAGAAACCTTAGTGTTGTATGATATATATACGATTATTAAAAATTCTCAAAGCACAGTGAAACATTAAATACATACAAAATATTTCTCATCTAAACTTATTACCTCAAATTCCTCTCTTAGCCACCTGGAAACGACATTTGTTTAGACATAAGATATTGATTTAGTGTTAGGAAGGAGGACTTTCTAATGAAAGTGTGAAATTACTGGCTTGGGCAGGGTATTCACACAGGAATGAGCAGCCTGATAAATAGATTATGTTGCTATCAGTTTTTTGTTTGTTTTTCTGTTAATGAGCAAGATTTAAAAAAAAAAATTTATTGATGTTTTTAGAGAGAGAGAGGAAGTGAGAGGGAAGCACTGATCATCTGCCTCCTATATGCCCCCTACTGGGGATCAAGCCCACAACCTGGGCATGTGCCCTGACCGAAAAATGAACGGGAACTTTCAGTCCATGGGATGATGCTCAATCCACTGAGCCACACTGGCCAGGAGGGTTGTTGCTATCAGTTTTCTGCCAAATTTCTGTCTTGGATCAAGATGGTGGAATGATCATACAAGTCAGTTTTGCGTCTTCCACCCTGGAATGTCCTTAAAATGACGGAGATGATAATAAAAAGAAATTAGGGTTGGCATATTTAGCAAAAAATAGGAATAAAAAATACATGACACCCAATTAAATTTGGATTTCACAGAAATAACAAATACTTTTTTAGTGATGTTCTGAATACAATGTTTTGGACTTACTATATTTGCCTGGCAATCATAAAAAATAAATAAATCTATAACACTACCATCAGCAGATCATAATTAAGAATTTTGGATTGCACCAGATTGGATTTGTCCTGTAATTCTACTTCTTTTTTTTTTTTTTTCAATCCTCAAGGATATTTTTCCATTTATCTTCAGATAGAATGGGAAGTGGGGAGAGAGAGAGATAGAAAAACATCAACATGAGAGAGACACATCAATTGGTTGCCTCCCTCATGACCCCAACGAGGGACAGGGACGAACTGAAACCGAGGTACGTGCCCTTGACTGGAATCGAACCTGTGACTCTGATCCATGGGCTGACGCCCTAACTGCTGAGCCAAACCAGCAAGGGCATCTACTTCTTTTTTTTTTTTTTATCCTCACTCGAGGACATTTTTCCATTTTTTGTTCAGGTAGAATGGGAGGGAAAGAGAGGAAGAGAGAGAGAGAGAGAGGGAGAGAGACACATCGACGTGAAGGGGACACATCGAGTGGTTGCCACCCACACGATCCAACCAGGGCTGAGGACAAACTGCAACTGAGGCACGTACCCTTAGCGGGAACTGAACCTGAGTCTCTCTGGACCGCAGGCCGACGCTCTAACCGCTGAGCCAAACCGGCCAGGATGGCATCTACTTCTTGATTGAAATAGAAAGATATGTCCACAGATACACCTACGAGAGTTTTCACAGCAGCTTTATTTATAATAGTCAAAACCTAGAAACAACCAAATGCTCACCAGCTGTATTATGGATAAAAAATTTGTACATTTAACAAGTTCCCAGGTATGCTGTTGCTACTGGTTCAGACACCAAGAAAGTACTTAGAGAACTATTGTTCTAGAAAAATCTATAAAAATAGATTGGATCAGAAAGAAAGATAAAAGATGAAATGAAACTGCCAGCTCAGAGTCAGGGTGACAATAAGTCAAGAGCAGTCAGAGGCCCTGAGATCATTAATTATCCACGTAATTAATTACAGACCCACATCCAGAGTAGTAAAGCCAGTTGTGTCCCCGACCTCCCCACATCACCACCACCGAGGAGTCAAACAGCAGCAGCCTTAGACCCTGGGTTCTAACCCCAAGAGAATATCCCTCCAAATAGTGTGAACTTCCTACCTGGGGAGGGATAGTGATGTGTGGGAGTGGAGGGCTGAGAGCAATAAATTGAAACTTCCAAAATAGACTCAGAAGGAATAAATAATGTAAGTCATCTTTGCGTAGGTAAAACATGTATTGAAGTCCTCCAGCACCAAGTAGAGCCCTCCCTGTCTGGCCATGAGGGGAGGAATGGAGGTGAAGAGGGGAAGGTGTCTTCTGCCTTTCTGGCTGCCCCATGCCAAGTCCCTAAAGTGGAGTCTCTACCCACTCATATGAAGATCACAGCTGCCCTTTCTTTTAGGGGAGAGGCCTGCAGAGGGAGCCCATGTCAGGCATCTAAAATCATAAACATATGAACAGACAACTAGGAATTACCAGGCATCTGAGGATCACCGGACATCAAGACTTGGAAGGGACAAGAAGAACCAGGGGTAACTCAGAAAGCAGAGGAAAACTGGAAAGAAACTCTAATTTGTAAACTAGGATATATTTGAGAGGCTATCACATGCATAAAACAAAAACACGAACAATCATAGCCTAAAACTGCGAGGAAATGTAATAGAAACCAAAAGTGGCTGAGGACTGTGTCTCTTACTGTTCTTCTCTTGTTTTCTTTGTAAGTAATAATGGCAAGATGCAATGAAATATGCACAAAATCTCTGAAATAGGAAAAGATGTGATCCTGTCAAAGCAGAGCTGTGGGTTGGCAGGTGGTGCAGCCGTGGGATCCCCCAAATTGCCCATGAAACTGCAAGTGCAGGAAATTCCAGACTCAGTGTGGGAAAGGCATTTTAGGGGTGGCATGCGTAATGTGTGAATATCGGGTTGTATAAAATTTGAATATGTGAAAGTTGAGAAACATCTGTGTCCACATTCCACTTGGCTTTCCCCAGAGCTTAGTAATATAAATCTTTCTGCTTAAATGCAAGGTCACTATAACAATATCTAATATCTATATATCACTTTGCCTCTTAATAGTTGACAAAACACTTGTTACTAATTATTATATTTCATTCTTATCCTGGGAGGCACTAATATCCCTGTTCTGCCCTGGGGGGAACAGAGGCAGCCAGCAATTTGTATCTTCCTTTCAGGAAACACAAAGACTTATCAGAGAGGCAGCTTTGCAAATTGTTTCCCAGAGGATGTTCTGCAGATTGTTGATCCCATAGGACAGTGGTTTTCAAACTATAGTGTGCGTCAGAATTGCTTGGATGGCTTAGTAAAAATATCACAGATTGTTGCCCCTCCTTCTCCCACCAACCTCCCCCCCACCCCCGTACCCTCACATACCCAGTTTCTGATTTAGTTGGTCTGAGGTGGAGCCCAAGAATTTACATTTCTTTTTCTTTTTAAAAATGTTTTTATTGATTTTTTAGAGCAAGTGAAAGGGAGAGGGAGAGAGAGATAGAATCATTGATGACCAGCTGCCTCCTGCACAACCCCCACTGGGGAACAAGCCCACAACCCAGGCACGTGCTCTGACCAGGAATCGAACCAGTGACCTCTGAGTCCATGGAGCGAAGCCTAACCAACTGAGTCACACCAGCCAGGCCATTTCTAACAAATTCCTAAGTGCTGCTGCTGCTGGTCCAAGGTCCACACTTTGAGAACCACTACCATAGATATCCCATGGTCAAATTGAGAGGTACATATACACAATGGAGTACTATGCAGCTGTAAGAAAGAAAGATCACTTATCCTTTGAGATGACATGGAGGGACATGGAAAGTATTATCCTAAGTGAAACAAGCCAAGCAGAGAAAGAAAAATATCACATGATCTCACTTATTTGTGGAATATAATGAACATAACAGTCTGAGGAAATGGGTAGTCCCAGAGACGTAGAAGTGGGGTACAGACTGACAATCCCCAGAAGAGGGGGTGGTGGGGGAGAGATAAACCACAGAACTTATATACATGTATGCATGAACAATGGACATGGACAACAAAACTGGGGACAGGGCGGGGAGGGAGGGGGAGAGAACCAGTGGGGGGAAAAGGAGAAACATCTGTAACAAAAATTAATTAATTAAAAAAAATTGAGAGGTGATTACTATGTAATAGAATACAAAATAGCTTCTGCTCTATAAGGGAAAGAATAGGAAACATGAGACTAGTTATACTAAAATATTAGGATGGTGAATAATTTTCTTTTAAAAATCTTTTCAGCCCTGGCCGGTTTGGCTCAGCAGTTGGAGCGTCGGCCTGCGGTACAGAGAGACCCGGGTTCGGTTCCCGCTAAGGGCACGTACCTTGGTTGCAGTTTGTCCCCGGCCCTGGTTGGTCGTGCGGTTGGCAGCCACTCGATGTGTCCCTTCACATCGATGTTTCTCTCTCTCTCTCCCTCCCGCTCTATCTGAAGGAAAAAAAATGGAAAAATGTCCTCGGGTGAGGATAAAAAAAAAAAAAAAAATCTTTTCAAATTCCATAAGTGTCTTATCTTTTAAGATAAAATGGAGGGGGAGAATATAATGTACTGAAAATAACTAAAATAAAATTTCATCTACAAAGCTTAACAAAAAATTCTTAATGATCTGGGAAAATGTTTATGATGTACAATATGATCTTGACCATGGACCTTAAAATAGATCTATCTTTTTCTCTGTGCAAGAGAGAGAGAAATAGAAGAAATTGCCCCAGAATTTTAACAGTGATTATCTTTAAATACTGAGCTTATGCATAATATTTATGGGTTTTTTTGTACTTTTTGTACATAATATTTACACAATCAGGAAAATAAATCTGTAATTCATTTAAAAGGTGCTTAGAGTCTGTTAGGAATCTCAATTTTTAAAAAATCCTCATTTTTTTTTTAAGACCACCTTTAAAATTCTACCTCTTTTGTTTAAGCACTCTCCGATAGAATTACACATTTCTTGCAACATAATTCATACAAAAGGCAATTGGGGGCTATTTACTAGTGCAAAAGAGGGATTATACCATTAAATCAACCAGGGTTAAATTACCACATTTCATTGCAAACAGGCTATAATTAAGGCAAGTCCAAACTAGACTAATCTTTTCTTTTTTTTCCTTGCTCCCCATAATAATCTAATTTTGTCTCCTTGCCTACTACTTTTATGCATTTTACCCAAATGTGTCTGAAAACTGCCCTAAAGTTTCAGGCCAGCTTCTGATAATAAATGTCTTGTCAAACTTAGAAAGAAAAAAAAAAGTGGTAAGTAAACCTGTGCGTATTGTGATAAGTTGATTGCAGCATCCGCATGTCCAAAGAGTGGGGTCCTCTGGTGCAAGTTCATATGGTCTGAGTTTCACTGTAGGGAAAATATTCTCCTTAGAGAAAAATAGGTATTGATAGTTCAAAAGTAGCTGAATTAACACACACAAGCGCGTGCACGCACGTTTCCCAGATAGACTCAATGCAATTTTTTTTTGGCAACCAGTTAGCTTAAATCATCCTGGGGTTATTTAAAATGACTTCAAATGGTTCTTATTTCTGTAATATGTTCATGAAAATACCCCTTCAAATATTCAGTTAATAATGCATATATTGTATACCTGCTAGGTGCCCAATTCTGTAAGATCTACAAAAAGATTCCTGCCATAAAAGAACTTCTCTTTAAATCGGTAGAGATAAGAGTCACACATATGAAGTGATAAGAGACAAATGAAGGACACTAGGCATGAGTGACTCAGTGAAGTCAGCCCGCTTCACAAGGGCGGGGGCTACATCCCAGTCATCTCCACACCCCTGTCAGCAGACTGTAACAGGTCAATAATAGCTCAGGGTGTTTAGCAGTATAACAATTACTAAATAATTTAAAAATCTACTAAAGTGGATTCTTGCTATAGGAAGTCTTCAGCAAGGAGGCATTTCTCTTCTCTTTCCCTCCTGCTCCCAGTCTTCAGAACATTCATGTTCCACTAGAAGCTTGTGAGGGAAATAGACAAGACAGAGTATTTCCTACTTTCAAGGAAGTGTGGCAGCTAAAATGCTCTTGGCTGTAAATAAGTGAAAAGCCCACTCAAATGGACATCATAAAAAAGGAAATTGCATATCTCATGAGATAAGTACAGAGTGGGGGTAGGTTCCAGGTGTATCAGGATTAGAGGCTCCTGTTAAGGAATCAGCTTTCTTTATCTCTACCCGTCTGTCTCCTATCTATCTATTATCTCTACCTGTCCACTCTCGGGCTGGTAGCAGAATGGCTACTGTAGTTCCAGGCGCTCCCAGGTGTGGACAGAGGGCAAACTAGGTTTTAGTGGGACACATGAGTTCTCTTACATATTTTCTGTGGCTCTTTCACCTTACAACAGAAAATTTGAGAATTTGTAATGGAGAATTTGAAAAGTTCTATCCACCCACCCATGGGTCCATACTTGCACAAACATTTATTGGATACTGTCTTTCTCTGCATGGGTACTTCAAGCTGAGATACACACACACACACACACACACACACACACACACACACACAGCACTATTTTAAGACAGACAGATCCCAGACACCTGCTTTTCAGAACCTTATTTCTGGACGATTGACTATGAACATTGTCAAACCCTTGTTCCTTGTTGCGCCCAGTCCTTGGACTAATCATGCTCTGACCGCTCTCCTCCTTCAGGCTGACAGTGACTTCTTCATGGGGCTCCCTTCCCCACTGAGACTGAGAGTACAGGCAGGGAGAAGAGAGGAAGGACAAACAGAGGAGCATCCACTGAGGGTCTCCTGTGAGCACCGATTGTTCAAGGCACCGCGTGCTTCCTGTCTTCTCATCTGAAGTCAGTTGCAGGCAGCATAGAAACCTTGGCAGGCAGCTGAGGAAGGGAAGGCAGAACACTGTCAGTAATAGTTACTAGAGAGAGATTGTTTTTCCAGTTTCTTTCTTTCTCCCCACCCCCCCACCCCCATTTATCCTCAGATAGAGCAGGAGGAAAAGAGGGAGGAAGAGAGAAAGAGAAACATTGATGTGAGAGAGACACATCGAGTGGTCGCCACCCGCACAACCCCAACTGGGGTGAGGACAAACTGCAGCCAAGGTCCATGCCCTTAGCGGGAACTGGACCCGGGACTCTCTGGTCCACAGGCCGATGCTCTAACTGCTGAACCAAACTGGCCAGGACTCCAGTTTCTTTCTTTCTTTCTTTCTTTTTTTTTTTACAATTACTTGGGATTTTTTTATATTCGGGCTTCTGCTAAACTTGATATTCTTTCTAGTCCTTCCCTTTCCTCCTCTTTCAGAGGCCTTGGAAAATTCTAGAGTAAAACTAGAGATGACTAAAATAATCCATTCTAGGTGACCTGTTTTTTAAAAAATAATTTTTTTTTATTGATTCTAGAGAGAGAGGAAGGGAGAGGGAGAGAGATAAAGACATCAGTGAGAGAGAACATGGATTGGCCACCTCCTGCATACCCCCTACTGAGGATTGAGCCCACAACCTGGGCATGTGCCCTGACCAAGAATCGAACTGGTGACCTCTTGGTGCATGGGTCAGTGCTCAAACCTCTGAGCCATACCAGCTGGGCTACGTGACTTGTTCTTAAAAGAAGCTTGTAGAGCCCTGGCCAGTTTTCTCAGTGGTTAGAGCATCGGCACATGGACCAATGAGTCTCGGGTTTGATTCCAGTCAGGGGCATGTACCTCAGTTGCGGTTCATCCCTGGCCCTGGTCGGCGTCATACAGGGATGTGTCCCTCTTGCACTGATGTTTCTCTCTTTCTTCTTCCCACTCTATCTGAAGATAAATGAAAAAAATATCCCCAGGTGAGGATTAAAAAAAAAAGAAGCAGCTTGTGTAAAATGTTAACAATACTGATCACAGAGGGAGTGATATCAATTTTCTGTGAAATGAAGTGTAAAGAGAACTATTATTTATTGAGCCTCTACTATGTATTTTGTATATTAATCTCACCTCATATTCACAATAAGCCTGTCATATATTGACATTACTTAAGAATAGATTTGGCTGCAAAATGCAGGAAGCCTAACCACAGTGGTCTAAGAAATTATGGGTTTAGTAGTCCAGTAGGTGGTGCTGGTATTGATTCAGCTCCTCAGTGATGATGTCAAGGAGCTAGTTTCTTTTTCTGAATCACTATTGTTAGCAAGTTGATATTTAGTCTTTTGCTTGTCATCTCATGATTGCAAGGTGACTGCATCAGCCCCAGATACCACATTCACATTCAAGGTATAATTGGAAGGATAGTAGAGGGCTGCCACATTAGTCCCTGTTTTATCAGGAAAGCAAAAACTTTCCCAGAATCCCCCACGTCAGACTTCTTTTTAGGTATCACTGGCCAGAACTAGATGAGGTGGATACCTTTAGTTGCATAGGAAGTGCAGAAATTAGGCAATAGGATTGTCAGGGTGGACATAGACTAGGGATGGACAGACAACCACCAATTCTGGACACTGTCTGTTTTTGTAAAGTGTTGCTGCAACATAGCCACACCCATTCATTTAAGTATTGTGCATGGCTCTTTTCATGCTACAATGACAGACTTGTGACAGAAACTCAATGGCCTGAAAAGTCTAACATTTTTACTACCTGGCCTTTAACAGAAAAGTTCGCCGACCCCCACTTCATCTAGGGTATGCTCTCACCGAGGCCATGCACTTTCCCCCGGGACAAAACTGGGAGAGCTTCTGATAGCAAAAAAGAGGGGGATACTGTCACTGCGTAGGCCACTAACATTATCTGCCACACATAGCTATTGTTATCTGTTTTAAAAGAGGAGACGGAGGCTCAGAAAGGTTAATTAACCTGCCCGAGAACATGAGTGGAATGAGTGTAGTCCTAAGTTCAAACTCAGGACTTTCCAACTTCACATTTTTTGACCATATCATATTCTTGTGAGTTTTATCATCTCACAAGAGAAATGTGTGATCAAAATATCTGAAGGAGCCCAGCCAGTGAGCCTTGACCCATGCACCAGAAGACTGTCGGTTCGATTCCTGGTCAGGGCACATGCCCAGGTTGTGGGCCCGATTCCCAGTGGGGTCATGCAGGAAGCAGCCAGTCAATGTTCTCTCTCATCGATGTTTCTATCTTTCTCTCTCTCCCTTCCTCTTTTTAAAATCAATAAAGAAAAAAAGATTTTTTTTTAATAAAAATAAAAAGATGGCAAGGAGCTGTGAGACCCATCTATTATTCAATTTAGACTTTAAATGAGTTGTACAAAAGGACAAAGAGCCAATGAATCTATCTGATTAGGTTCACACAATAACAAAGCATGAAGTTTTTTTCTATCTTCACCCAAGGACATTTTTGCATTTATTTTCAGATAGTGGAGGAGGGAGAGAGGGAGAGAGGGAGAGAGGGAGAGAGAGAGAGAGAGAGAGAGAACAGTTACATGAGAGAGACACATTGACTGGTTGCCACTCACATGACCCCAACCAACCAGAGCCAGGGAAAAACTGCAACTGAGGTACATGCCCTTAGTGGGAACCAAACCCAGGTCTCTCTGGTCAGCACGCTCTAACCACTGAACCAAACCAACCAGGGCTAAAGCATGTAGTTTTAAATTGCATGTCAATGCTGATGTCTCATCTTGTTCTCTTTGCACTACATATACATACAGATAGTAGATCATGATTTACTTCAGGATAGGTTTGTTTATCTCTTTTTCTCCCCAGCACTTCACATAGTATTTAACACATAATCAGGACTCAATTAAAGTTGGTTGTCTCATATCAAATAAATACAGACCATTCAGGTTTGCATGTATTATCTCCCCATTGAGGTTGTGAATTACACCAGTGGATACCCACTCTGCCCTCAACACATGCAGAATGACTGAATGACATCCCCACCCCCACCACTGTCCCCTTGGAACTGAAAATGATTGCAGTTGCTGTGTAAGGGCAATCATGAATCACCTTTGGCCTGACTGTTTAGTCCCATCTGTATATGATGGATGCAGCCACTGTGTGGATCTCAGACCTCAACTTTGGGCTGTCTCTTTATTTCCTTTCCAACCTTGAAACACAGCCCAGGGGTTAAGAGAGCCAGGGACAGCATGCTCTGGGACAAAGGAAAGGGGCAAAGTTTTGAAAGGAAGAGGAAGGCTTTAGCAAATATGTTTTTCTTCTTTTTTCCTCTTAATTTTTTCTATAACTCAATCTAAGGGGAACCAAAAGAAACCGATTTTGTACCTGTCTTCCATTCCAGATGTCTCAAGCTTTCTCAAAAGCCCTTTACCTCTCTTGCCTGCTGGTCTTAGCAATTTCGTTAGCTTGGACGATCCTTTTTCTCTCCTACTCCCATTCACCTTCCTCGGGCTAACTCCTCGGGTAAGGTAAGGTTTTATTTGCTTCAGAGTCAGTTTCCTCTCTGTAGTTAAAGATGCTCCTGACATCACAGCCATAGCATCCTGTACACTGAGCCTATTTGCCTGTCTGCCCGTTTGTCTCTTGTATAAATCTATAAGCAAAACCTATCGGCTTATCTTGTGCACTCAATTAATAATTAGCAAATGAAAGAATGAGAACAGGAGTAAGAATTCAGAGGGCCCCTAGCACTTCCCATGGGCCGCGCCAGGGAATTCCTACCCACTGTGATCCCCCCTTCCCTAGAGGTTTCTGTTTGTTCCTGGGACTTTGGAAACTGTTAACCAGGAGTGTCTTTGTTTGGAGATCGTATCTTCCTCCTTCACTGCCGGGTGTCTTTCTCCTCTATCTCTGCAGCCAGGCATTCCTCTGCTGCCAGAGCCATCCATCTCAGCTCTGTAAGTGGTGGAGCCTGGCGTCCTGGACAGAGTGCAAAAGCTACAGTGTAATCTCGTTTGCTTTCAGGGCCACTGACCAGAGGAAACAAAAACGCCACTGATAGGGCTCTCCTGATGCAGACCAGCCAGTGGCTCCGTAGTGTCCTTCTGTGTTTAAAAGTCCTTATCTGGCACTGCTGGCAAATCAGCAGGCCCACAGGTCAGTGGAGGCTTATCTCCAGAGCTGGCACTTCAAAGAGATAATGCAGCCCACTCCTCGGGCAGATAGCGTGCCAGTGAGAGATGGGAGTAATTGGAATCAGTCAGCTCAGCACACAACACAACCCATTAAGTGCTGGTTTTTTCTCTTTCTAATTTTTCAATTACAGTTGACATTCATTATTATATCAGTTTCAGGTGTACAGCGTAGTGGTGAGACATTTATATATGACAAAGTGACCCCCTCCAATAAATCTTGTACCGCCCTGATACCAGTTATAGCTATTACAATATTACTGACTATATTCCTTACCATTAACTGTTTTCTAAAAGCAAAGTTTATTTTACTTTTTCCCCCCATTATAAAAGTAATCAGTGTTCATTATAAAAAATTTGGTAAATAACAAGAAGTGGAAAGAAAAATAATTCCGTAACAATTTAGTACATTTGATATGTTTCTCTTTAGTCTTTCACTTGATTATTTCTTTAATAGTTGTGCTCATAATACATTTTATAATAAATATAAATTTGTATCCTGGCCTTTTTTTTTTTTTTTCATTTAAACATATGACAGGAATATTTTCTCAACTTTTTACATTGTTGGGTAAATATAGTTTCAATAGCAGCACAATGTATATTTATTGAATAATTTATTTAATTATTTCCTCAGTGTCAGGAATTTAGATAGCTTTCAATATTTTTCATCTGAATTGCTATGCATGTCATTGAACGTAGAGCCTTTTCTAAATTTCTATGTATTTCCTTAGGCTAGATTTTCAGGGGAGATCAAATTATATGAGTATTTAAAATTCTTGACTTATATTTCAAGACTGTTTGACAGAAAGGCTTTCCTAGTTTATACTTCTACCAACAATGTTTGAGAATGCCAGTTTATTACACCTTGGCCGAGACTCATTGGTCTCCTTTAATATTGTGTATTTTGTTTGTTTGTTTTTAAGGCATTTATTTGTTTCTCTTTTTTTCCTATTCTTAAATCTACTTTTTAAAATTGAGTTTATAGGGGTGACATTGGTTAATAAAATTATTTAGGTTTCAGGTGTACAATTCTATAATCTAATGTATTGTGTGTTCACCACCTCAAGTCAAATCTCCTTCCATCATCATCCCCCACAACCTTTCCTTCTGGTAGTCACCATACTGTTGTCTGTGTGAGTTTTGTTTTGTTTTCTTTTTCCTAATTCCACCACCTTTATCACCCAGTCCTGCAAACCACCTCCCTTCTGACAGCTGTCAGTTTGTTCTCTGTATCTATGAGTCTGTTTCTATTTCGTTTGTTAGTTTATTTTGTTCATTAGTTTCCACATATAAGTAAAATCACATGGTACTTGTCATTCTCTGGCTGGCTTATTTCACTTAGCATAATGCTCTCTGGGTCCATCCATGCTGCATCAAAGGGTAAATTTTTCTTTATGGCCAAGTAGTACTCCACTGTGTAAATGTACCACGGCTTTTTTATCCACTCATCCACTGATGGACACTTGGGCTGCTTCCAAATCTTGGCTATTGTAAATAACACAGCAGTGAACATAGGATTCATATATTCTTTTGGATTAGTGTTTCAGGTTTCTTCAGATATGTTCTCAAAAACAAAATCACTGGGCTCTGGCCGGTTTCGCTCAGCGGTTACAGCGTCGGCCTGTGGTCCAAAGGGACCCGGGTTCGGTTCCCACTAAGGGCATGTACCTTGGTTGCAGTTTGTCCCTGGCCCTGGTTGGTCGTGCGGGTGGCAGCCACTGGATGTGTCCCTTTCACGTCGATGTTTCTCTCTCTCTCTCTCTCTCTCTCTCTCTCTCTCTCTCCCATCCTCTCCTCTCTCCCTCCCACTCTATCTGAACAAAAAATGGAAAAATGTCCTTGGGTGAGGATGAAAAAAAAAACCAGAATCACTGGGTCATAAGGCAGCTCTATTTTTTTTTTTTTTATCATCCTCACCCAAGGACATTTTTCCATGCTTTGCTCAGGTAGAGTGGGAGGGAGAGAGAGGAACAGAGAGAGAGAGAAGCATCAATGTGAAAGGGACACATTGAGTGGTCGCCACCCGCACAACCAACCAGGGCCGTGGACAAACTGCAACCGAGGTACGTGCCCTTAGCGGGAACCGAACCCGGGTCTCTCCGGACCACAGGCCGATGCTCTAACCACTGAGCCAAACCAACCAGGGCTCCATTTTTAATTTTTTGAGGTATCTCCACATTGCTTTCCGCAGTGGCAGCACCAATCTGCATTATTACCAACAGTGCACTAGGGTTTCTTTTTGTCCACTTCCTCGCCAACACTTGTTCATTGATTTGTTGATGATGGACATTCTGACCGTTGTGAGGTGATATCTCATTGTGGTTTTAATTTGCATCTCTCTGATGATCAGTCATGTTGAGCATCTTTTCATATGTTTATTGGCCATCTGTATATCCTCTTTGGAGAAGTATCTATTCAGGTCCTTTGCCCATTTTTTAATTGGATTGTTTGATTTTTGGGGGGATGTTGAGTTTTATAAGTTCTTCATAAATTTTGGATATTAACTCCTTATCAGATATATAGTTGGCAAATATGTTCTCCCATTTGGTTAGTTGTCTTTTCATTTTGTTGATGGTTTCCTTTGCTGTTCAAAAACTTTTTAGTTTGATGTAGTCCCATTTATTTATTTTGTTTGTTTGTTTCCCTTGCCAGAGGTGATATATGAGAAAAAATATTGCTATGAGAAATGTCCAAGATTTTACTGCCTGTGTTTTCTTCTAGGATTTTTATGATTTCAAGTCTAACATTTAAGTCTTTAACCCATTTTGAGTTTATTCTTGTGTATTGTGCAAAAAAGTAGTCTTGTTTCATTTTTTTGCACATACCTGTCCTATTTTCCCAACACCATTTATTGAATAGACCATCTTTATCCATTGTATGTTTTGCCTCTTTTGTCAAATATTAATTGACCATAAAGATGTGGGTTTTTCTCTAGACTCTCTATTATGTTTCATTGATCTACATGTCTATTTTTATGCCAATATCATGCTGTTTTGATTACTATGGCCTTGTGGTATAGTCTGATATCAGGTAGCATTTTTTGTTTTATTTTGTTTTGGTTTTAGTGTAAGGAAAAATGGTTTATTCAAGAGCCAGCAGCTTGAGAAGATGGGAGACTCTTATTCCAAAGACCATCTTAACATCTCAGTGCAGGCAGAGGTTTTTATGAGGAGGGAGAAGGAAAACAACAAAGAGATCAAGGAGAGGAGATGAAGTTCTCTACATGCAGACCAGCAGAGTCTAATCTGATAAGGACTTTACAAGCAATAGTCTGGTGTTTTTCATCCAGGTTTCATCATCCTAGTTTTACATCATCCTATTTTTACATTTAAAGGTCAGCAAAGTACGAGAAGTAGAATGCCTGAAGTTCGGAGTCTACATGTTTTGAAGTCGTTCCTAGAATTCTTATACAAACATGCTATTTATTACTTTATTACAAAAGGATATGATTTGGGAATGGGCCAGATGGAAGAAATACACAGGGCAAGGTATGGGAAATGGGCAGAGTTTCTATGCCCTCTCTGGGTGAACCCACATTTCCACATATTCACCAACTAAGAAACTTACATAGTTTTTAAATTAGGTAGGGGAACAAATTTATCATTGGCTTACCTAGCATTTCTTTCATTATTAATGAGGTTAAATATTTTTTCTCAAATGAGTATATATTTTTTTGGAAATAATTTATGTCCTTTTTCACCTCTCTCTTTGGTCATTTAACATTTTTTCATATTGATTTTCATGTGAATTCAATGTTATCTTCTATATATACTGCAAACACTTTCTTCCTGTTTGTTGCTTTCCATTTGATTTTCTTTTTTCTGGAGTATAGAATGACATTTTTTTGGTATTCCAATGTATTGCTTTTTAATATTGTGTTATCTGTTGTTACTTTTAAACAGTCTCCCTCCTAGAGATTTGCTAACCATTCTTTTTTTTCTTTGCTTTGATTATGTTTGTTAGCTAGTTTGTTTGTTTGGCTTAGGAGGGAAGTAATTAAGAACCCAAAATCTATTTTTAAAAAGAAGAAGAAGAGAAGAAGAAGAAGAAGAAGAAGAAGAAGAAGAAGAAGACCAAATCTAGAGATCAGACTGCCTGAATTCAAATACCAGCTCTGCCATCCACCAGCTCTATAAATTACTTCAACTTAGCACCTCGATTTTCTCATTTACACAATGGGGACACTAATGTACATACACCTCAAATGGTTGTTGTGACACATTAATATATGTAAAGTACTTAGAGCTGTTCTTAGAGGCTTACAGTAAGTGCTATGTAAGTTTTATGTATTAATGTTTATTTGTTGTAGATTTAAAATCTGAGAGCTAAGCTCTATTTTCCTACTTTAAAAAATTGCATATGATTCCAAAATGGTGGCGGAGTGAATGGAAGCTACACAGACCGTCTCCCAGGACAAAACTGAAATTACAACTAAAATAAAGACAAATCGTCAGGAAAACGCAACAGAAAAGCATCTTGCGAGGACCATATAACCAGGGACACTGACTCGATCCTGGTAGGACTGCAGAAGCACGAGAGGGGGGCTGGGAGCCCACAGTCAGCAGCAGCCTTAGCTGTGAGCAGCACCCTCTGGGTTAAAGTCCCAAGTGGTTCCACAGTGCAGAACCAGGACAGACGCTAAAATAGCCACAACCACTCACCTTGGGCTCTAGCAGAGGGAGGGTGGACTGAACTGGAACTGTGAGGGGACACTCAGGATTTGGAGGGTACTCAGAGCTTTTGCTTAGTTGCAGCCACGCAGGATGGTGGGCATCTTACTCCTTCCCAGGGCTCTGGAGAGAGGTGGCAGCCGCTCCCTCAGAGATTCAACCCACCAGGTGGGCCATTGGAATGTAAATTGAGGCTCATTAACAACCAGCATCTGCCCTACCCTCAGGAAATTCCCTTACATTGAGCACATGAGGGAGTTTTTCATTCAACTGAGAACCCAAGGCTCTTCAGGTAACCACTACTGATAGCCTCCAGGCAAAAAGCTAGAGGATAACTGAACCATTCCAGGGCTTGCAACTCTGCCCAGGAAAGTAGGATTTGACAGTGGTTTTAATGTGGGTCCTCCCACGCTCATCCAAACCCAGGAGAGGGAGCCACAAATAGCAGAATTCCAACACCAACAGGGAAACTTTGGCAAGCTCCAAAGTCCACTATGATAGCCAAAATGGTAAACAAAGAAAAATGCCAATGAAAGAACAAGAAACCTCTATTGAAGATGAGATAAATGAGGAGCAGTTAAGCAAGTTAACAGAGCCATGATCCTGAGGAAGCTCAACAGCATGAGTAAGGACATGAACACCATGAGTAAAGACATAGAAATTTTGAAAACCAACCAATTGAAAATTAAAAACCACAAGAAGAAATGAAGAAAATAAAGAACACATTGGAAGGTGTAAACAACAGAGTAGAGGAAGCTGAGGACCAGTTCAGTGAATTAAAAGACAGGGTAGAAAAAAATCAACCAATCAAAAAAAACAAAAGGAAATAAAATTTAAAAACAGAAAGACAACTTAAGAAACCATGGGACAACTGGAAATGTAATAACATTCGCATCATAGGAGTACCCGAAGAGGAAGAAAATGAGCAAGGGTTAGAGAATATATATGAAGAAATAGTGACAGAAAACTTCCCTAATTTGGTGAAGGAAGAAGGCATTCAAGTTCAAGAAGCACAAAGAGCCCCAAGTAAGAAGAACCCAAACAGGCCCACACCAAGACACATAGTAATTAAAATGCCAAAAATTAAAGACAAAGACAGAATCCTAAAGGCAGCAAGAGATAAGCAACAGGTTACCTACAAAGGAAACCCCATAAGGCTCTCAGCTGACTTCTCAACAGAAACACTATAAGCTAGAAGGGAGTGGCACAAAGTAATCAAGGTCATGAAAAACAAGGATCTGAATCCAAGACTACTCTACCCAGCAAGGCTATCATTCAAAATAGAAGGTCAAATAAAGAGCTTCCCAGACAAAAAAAGGCTAAGGGAATACATTAGCACCAAACCAGCACTGCAAGAAATGTTAAAAGGACTGCTGTAACTAGTAGAAGAAATAGGAAGAAAAATATAACCACCCTAAACAAAAATGGCAATAAATAAGTACACATCAATAATCATCTTAAATGTAAATGGATTGAATGCTCCGATAAAAAGATTGGATAAGAAAGCTGATTGGATAAGAAAGCATGACTTGAAATAGGAGTAAAAAATGGCGGCGGAGTGAATGGAAGCTACACAGACCATCCCCCAGGACCAAACTGGATTTACAACGAAAATAAAGACAAATCGTCAGAAAGGGGCAACCGAAAGGCAGCTTGGAGTACCACATAACCAGGGACACTGACTCAATCCTGGTAGGCTTGCAAGGACGCGAGAGGGGGCCGGGAGCCCACGGTCCACAGCGGCCTGGGCTGGGACCAGCGGACTCGGCTGGAAGCTGCTGCTGCCACCGTGGTTCAGCAACCACGGCTGGGTCCTGTGGCCTCGGCTGGGTGCTACGCCCTCGGCTGGTGCTGCAGCCTCGGCTACCCTTGGCTGGGAGCAGCACCCTCGGGTTAAAAGTCCCAGGTGGCTCCATGACGCAGAGCCGGGACAGAGGCTAAATTGGTAGCAGCCACTCACCTTGGGCTTTGGCAGAGGGAAGGCAGACTGGACTGGAACTGTGTGGGGACATTCAAGATTTGGAGGGTGCTCAGAGCTTTTGCTGAGTGCAGCCATGCAGGACTGTGGTCATCATACTCCTTCCCAGGGCCCTGGGGAGAGGCAGCGGCCCCTCCCTCAGAGATTCAACCCCACCTGGTGGCCATTGAAATGCTAATTGAGGCCCATTAACAACCAGCATCTGCCCCACCCTCGGGAAATCCTCTTACACGGAGGACCTGAGGGAGTTTTTCAGACAACTCAGAAACCAAGGTTCTTCAGGTAACCTCTACTAATGGCCTCCAGGCAAAAAAAAAAAAAAAAAAAGCTAGGCAATAACTACCATTCCCTGGGCTAGCAACTCTAACCAGGAAAGTTAAGACTTGACAGTGGTGGTTAAACTGGGTTCTCCCTGCCTCATCCAAACCCAGGAGAGGGAGCCACAAACAGCAGAACACCAACACCCACAGGAAAAGTTTTGCCGACTCCAAAGCCCACTGTGATAGCCAAAATAGTAAAAAACAGAAACAAAAGCCAAATGAAAGAACAAGAGACCTCTACCGAAAATGAGATAAATGAGGTGCAGTTAAGCAAGTTAACAGAACTAGAATTCAAAGCTATGATCTTGAGGAAGATCAACAGCATGTATAAAGACATAGAGATGCTGAAAATAAGCCAATTGGAAATTAAAAACCACCAAGAAGAGATAAAAAATGACATATCAGAAATGAAAAACACATTGGAAGGTCTAAAAAGCAGAGTAGAGGAAGCTGAGGACTGGATCAGTGAATTAGAAGACAGGGTAGAAAAAAATCAAGCAATCAGAAAAACCAAAAGAAAAAAAACAATTGAAAAATAGGAAGACATCTTAAGAGAACTGTGGGACAACTGGAAACATAATAATATTCACATCACAGGAGTCCCTGAAGAGGAAGAAAATGAGCAAGGGTTAGAGAATATATTCAAAGAAATAGTGACAGAAAACTTCCCTAATTTGGTGAAGGAAGAAGGCATTCAAGTTCAGGAAGCACAAAGAGCCTCAAGTAAGAAGAACCCAAAGAGGCCCATACCTTGCAAGACACATAGTAATCAAAGTGCCAAAAATTTAAAACAAAGAAAGAATCCTAAAAGCAGCAAGAGATAAGCAACAGGTTACCTACAAAGGAAACCCCATAAGACTCTCAGCTGACTTCTCACAAGAAACACTACAGGCCAGAAGGGAATGGCATGAAGTAATCAAGGTCATGAAAAACAAGGATCTGAATCCAAGACTACTCTACCCAGCAAGGCTATCATTCAAAATAGAAGGTCAAATAAAGAGCTTCCCAGACAAAAAAAGGCTAAGGGAATACATTAGCACCAAACCAGCACTGCAAGAAATGTTAAAAGGACTGCTGTAATTATCAGGAGAGATAGGAAGAAAAGCATAACCATCCTAAACAAAATTGGCAATAAATAAGTACATATCAATAATCACCTTAAATGTAAATGGATTGAATGCTCCCATAAAAAGACACAGAGTAGCTGATTGGATAAGAAAGCATGACTCATCTATATGTTGTTTACAAGAGACCCACCTCACAACAAAAGACTCACATAGGTTGAAAGTCAAGGGATGGAAAAAAATCTTCCAAGCAAATGGAAAGGAAAAAAAAGCTGGAATAGCAATACTCATATGTGATAAAATAGATTTCAAAATGAAGGTCATAACTAGAGACAAAGAAAGCCACTACATAATATTGAAAGAATCTATCCAACAGGAAGATAAAACCTTGATAAACATATATGCACCCAATATAGGCGCAACAAAACATATTAAAAATCTTCTGGAGGACTTCAAAGGAGAAATCGATAGCAATACAATCATAGCAGGGGACTTCAACACCCCGCCTACGTCACTGGATAGATCCTCTAGACAAAAAATTAGCAAGGAAACAGAGACTCTAAATGAAGCACTAGACCAAATGGATTTAATAGATATCTACTGAAATCATATCAAGCATATTCTCAAATCACAATGGCATGAAACTAGAAATCAATTGCAAGAAGAACATACAAAGACATTTGAACACATGGAAGCTAAATAGCATGTTATTAAACAATGAATGGGTCACCAAGGAGATCAAGGAAGAAATCAAAAACTTCCTGGAAACCAATGAAAATGAAGACACAACAACACAAAATCTATGGGATGCAGCAAAAGCAGTTCTGAGAGGAAAGTTCAGAGCACTACAGGCCTACCTCAACAATCAAGAAAAATCTCTAATAGATTATCTAACCTCGCAACTTAAAGAACTAGAGAGCAAACAAAAAGAAAACCCCAGAGCAAGTAGAAGAAAGGAAATAGTAAAGACCAGAGCAGAAATAAATGACATAGAGACCAAAAAAACAATTCAAAGGATCAATGAAATAAAGAGCTGGTTTTTCGAAAAGATAAACAAGATTCATGAACCCTTAGCTAGACTCACCAAGAAACAAAGAGAGAGAACCCAAATACACAAAATCAGAAATGAAAGAGGAGAAGTAACAACTGACACCACAGAAATACAAAAGATCATTAACAACTACTATGAACAATTATATGTCAACAAATTTGACAATCTAAGCGAAATGGACAAATTTCTAGAAACACATAGTCTCCCAAAACTGGACTAGGAAGAGATAGAAAACTTAAACAGACCAATAACAACAGAAGAAATTGAAGATGTAATCAAGACTCTCCCAGCAAACAAAAGCCCAGGCCTGGATGGCTTCACGGGGAAGTTTTACTGAACATTCAAAGAAGAACTAACACCCATTCTCCTCAAACTATCTCAAAAAATTCAAGAAGAAGGAAGACTTCCAAATTCGTTTTATGAAGCCAGCATAATTCTAATTTCAAAACCAGAAAAAGACACTACCAAGAAAGAAAACTACAGGCCAATATCCTGATGAACATAGATGCCAAAATCCTGTACAAATACTAGCAAATCAGATCCAGCAATACACCAAAAAAATTATCCACCATGACCAATTGGGATTCATCCCAGGGATGCAAGGCTGGTACAATATTCGCAAATCAATATACGTGATACACCACATAAATAAAATGAAGAATAAAAACCACATGATCATATCAATAGATGCCGAAAAAGCCTTTGACAAAATCCATTTCTGATAAAAACGCTCAGCAATGTGGGAATAGAGGGATCATATCTAGACATAATAAAGGCCATATATGAAAGACCTACAGCCAAAATCATACTCAATGGGCAAAAACTAAAAGCATTTCCCGTAAGAACAGGAACAAGGCAAGGATGCCCACTTTTGCCACTCTTATTTAACGTAGTACTGAAAATCTTAGTCACAGCAATCAGACAGGAAGAAAAAATAAAAGGGATCCAAATTGGAAAGGAGGAAGTGAAACTGTCATTATTTGCAGGTGACATACTATATGTAGAAAACCACAAAGACTCCATCAAAAATTTTCTAGACTTAATAAATGAATTTGGCAAAGTAGCAGGATACAAAATTAACGTGAAGAAACCGATGGCATTCTTATACACCAATGATGAACTCGCAGAAAGAGAAACTAAGAAAATAATCCCATTTATCATTGCGGCAAAAAAGTTAAAATACCTAGGAATAAACTTAACCAAAGAAATAAACGACCTATTCACAGAAAACTACAGGTCATTGAAAAAAGAAATAGAGGAAGATATAAAAAAGTGGAAGCCCATACCCTGTTCATGGATTGGAAGAATTAACATCATTAAAATGTCCATATTACCCAAAGCAATCTATAGATTCAATACAATCCCCATCAAAATACCAACAGCATACTTCACAGAATTAGAACTAGTACTTCAAAAGTTCATATGGAACCAAAAAAGGCCTCGAATATCCACAGCAATCTTGAAAAGGAAGAACAAAGTTGGAGGGATCACATTACCAGATTTCAGGTTATACTACAAAGCCACTGTAATCAAAACAGCCTGGTACTGGGACAAGAACAGGCATATAGACCAGTGGAACAGAACAGAGAACCCAGAAATGGACCCAAGGCAATATGCTCAATTAATATTTGACAAAGGTGGCAAGAGCATACAGTGGCGTAAGGACAGCCTCTTTAATAAATGGTGCTTGGAAAATTGGACAGCTACATGCAGAAAAATGAAACTAGACCATCAACTTACACCCTACACAAGAATAAACTCAAAATGGATAAAAGACTTAAATGTGACTCATGAATCCATAAAAATCCTAGAAGAAACTGTAGGCAACAAAATTTCAGTCATCATTCGCAGCAGAATTTTCACTGATACCTCACCTAAGGCAATAGTAACAAAGGAGAAAATGAACACATGGGACTACATCAAACTAAAACGTTTCTGCACAGCGAAAGATACAATCATCAAAATGGAAAGGCTACCCACTGTATGGGAGAGCATAATTGATACATCAGATAAGGGGTTAATTTCCAATATAGAGAGAGTGCTCATACAACTCCACAAAAGGAAGACAAAGAACCCAATTAAAAAATGGGCAGAGGAACTAAATAGACACCTCTCCAAGCAGGACATACAAATGGCTAAGAGACATATGAAGAAATGCTCAACATCACTAGTCATCAGAGAGATCCAAATTAAAATAACAATGAGGTATCACCTCACACCCATCAGAATGGCCACCATCAACAAATCATCAAACAACAAGTGTTGGCGAGGGTGTGGAGAAAAAGGGACTCTAGTACACTGCTAGTGAGAATGCAGACTGGTGAAGCCACTATGGAAAAGAATATGGTGTTACCTCAAAAAATTAAAAATTGAACTTCCATTTGACCCAGTGATCCCACTTCTAGGAATATACCCTAAGAAGCCTGAAACACCAATCAGAAAGAATATATATACCCCCATGTTTGTAGCAGCACTATTTACAATAGCTAAGATCTGGAAACAACCCAAGTGTCCATCAGTAGACAAATGGATAAAAAAGCGGTGGTACATATACACAATGGAGTACTATGCAGCTGTAAGAAGGAAAGATCTCTTATCCTTTAAGACAACATGGAGGGACCTGGAAAGTATTATCCTAAGTGAAACAAGCCAAACAGAGAAAGACAAGTATCATATAATCTCACTTATTTGTGGAATATAATGAACATAACAGTCTGAGGAATGGGGTAGTCCCAGAGATGTGGAAGTGGGGTACAGACTGACAATCCCCAGAAGTGGGGTGATGGAGGAGAGATAAACCACAGAACTTATATGCATGTATACATGAACAATGGACATGGACCACAAATCTGGGGACGGGGCGGGGAGGGAGAGGTGGGGGGCATAAGTGGGGGGAAAAGGAGAAACATCTGTAACAAAAATAAATTAATTTTTTAAAAAAAGAAGATTGTACGCCTGCTCTTGTCACAGAGGAGAATGACTACCACACCAGAAAACTTACACTTAAATATGGGAGTGTCCCCTAACATAGAAAAGTTATTTAAAAAACAAACCAGCAGTCATGATTATAATCATATACCTACTATAAGAACAAAGACAACTGCCAGAAAACCCAAAATCTAAGGTGGACAGGGAAGAGAATCCCTAGAAGAATGCAGAGAAGGAAGGGTGATATAGATGAAAAGATAAAACAAACAGAAAAATAATTGAAGATTATGGATTAAGGAATTTCAAGGAAGGAATATTGATCAAGAATGTTAGTATATTGTACAGAAGTCAAACCAAAGGCTGAGAGTTATCCTTTAGCTTTAGCCATTAGGAGGCCATTCCTATCCTTAGTAAGAGAAGTCTTATTAGTATGATGAGGAGGACTCCTAACTTCAGTGGGCTGAGAGGGAAACGTAAAATGACAATATAAGACATACACTCTCTCAAGACTTGAGAATCCAGTCCCAACACGTGGGTGTTACAATAAACATACCTAATCCTTGTAAAGCCTTATGAAGTAAAGACTGTCATTACCCCTACATTATACATGCAAACAGGCTTTCAGACCCAAGGTTATATAAGGGGTAGATTGGGTCTCACACCCAGACTTGTCTGATATCAGAGCCAGGAAGACTCTTCAGTACTGAATCACACTGCCAACATTTTATACCAGCTGTGTGTTCTAGGGCAATCCCCCTAATCACAGATTCTTAGAATCGGAAGTGATTTGAACTCTGTTCTACTTCTTGGTTGCACATCAGTGGTTTTTTCTTCGATCCTTAAATGCAGAAAATATCTATTCCACATCCTCTCATTATGCAATATTTATTCCTCTGTTATATTTGTTTTTGAATTGTTTCTTCCTCTTTTGGTAATAGAACTCTGATTGGTTGTTGTTGTTTTTTCCTCTGCTGAAGAAGTACCCTTTTTTTCAGCCTTGGTTCACTTGTTTTGGCAAGTGCTGACTTCATCCTTGTCTGCCGGGCTGGACAAGTCATGCAGGCTTGACCAGTGAGAACATGGCATTCCTCTGGCCACTGATAAGTTTAGGGATAAGTGTGCAAACAAATGCAAGCCACTGCGAATCACTTTCAAGGCTTACAACATACTGTTGTGGAAGATAAATCTTTATTTTCTGTTAGGCTAGAGGCTTGGAGGAGATAGAGCTGGCGCTCCAGAAAGCCGTGTTCCCTTCACATAGAGTCTGAGAATGAAGCTGCATTTGGGAGAGCAGGTCCAGAGGAGGAGAGAGCGGGGTTCCAATGAGCCCAGTCAAGCTTTATTTGAGGCCAATACCTCAGTACTTTTCATGACGTGAGCTGATAATTTTTGGTTGTTTGTTTAAGTCGGTTGAAATGAGATTTTATCTCACTTGACAGAAACCAAGAAAAAACTAATGTGTAGCTTATCACTAGCCTGCATGATATTTTCTCCCCCAACAGGATGTTAGCCATGGAATAGCCTAATCCTGCCATATTTCTTTTTGCGTTGTACCCCTGCCAGTATCCAGGATGATGCCTTGTATATAGTAAGTGCTCAGTAAATGCCCGATGGGTTCGGTAGAATTGAATGTGGACTGATTCTGCAACATTCCCTAAAAGGTGCTTCAGGAAAGCTTCCTGTCTATAAGCTTGCTGACTGTTGCTTTTGTCTCTTAATCACAAAAATGGTTGCAAGAGAAGTTTCAAATATTTGATCTTTCTGTTTGTTTGGATCCGTGTTATACTGGAATTTGGTGTAAACATGTTCTTGGACTTGGAATGTTCACTGCATGTTCCAACAGAACAGCTCAGAAGATGCAGAGTGGGTTCCTCTAGCAGTGACTCAATAAAATTAAATGCTCATTTTTGTTCTTGGTAAAAAAACCCCACAAAAACTGGTTTTTCTCTGAAGGTTAATTCCTTTCACACAAAGAGACTGACATCCTCTCATATAAAAATGGAGTAGAGAATAGTACATTTTTCTGTTTATTACTGTGAAAACTTGGCAGCAATTCTATATCAAAATAACCATAATCCATTGCTATTGTATACAGTTCAGGAACATTGCTCTTTGTGGCTGGGTTCATTAAACAGGAAAAATATAGACAGAAAGAAATACTTTCAGAACACATTGAAGAACATTGTTAAATGATGTGTCATAGCTAAGGAGAGCTGGGAAATCCTGATTGGCTCATATTATTAACTGCTGAGATTATAGTTGCCCATTGAAATATGTAAGGAGAATTTCCTATCATATTTTTATGATTTAAAAAACACGGGAGGCAATATAGTGAGTTGATCATATTAAGGTTTCAATTCATTGTAACTGTAATTGTAGCTGACCCTTACTGAGTACCTATTATGTGCCAGATACTGTTGCAAGCATTTTACACATATTAATAAGAGGTAGAGACTATTATTTTACCCATTTTACAGATGTAAAACTGAGGCACAGTTTGATTACTTAACTTGCTCAAGGATGCACAGCTTATAATGGGAGAGCTTGGTGTCATACCAGGTAGTCTTGCTCCAGAGCTTCTGTTTTTAACCATCATTCTTTACTGCTTCTCTGAATATTTGCACAGACAAGTTTCTAAGTTTGTAGAACTATGGTAATGTGATATTTTGGGAAATTCATCTTGCAACATCTATTAAAATTTAAATGAGACATGCACAGAAACACATAGATTGACCTAATAATCCAGGAACATATTCTGCAGAAATAATATATGTATACTAAAGGGTATATATGCCAGAACATTTATTGCAACATTGTTGATTAGAACTGGAAAATCCTGAATGTCCAGCAATCAATGAAAGTAGAATGAACTGTGACACAATCATATTTGGCAGGTATATTTTGAATGAATTGGTCTCAATCTGTTGACTTGGAATTACATCCATGTTCATTAATTAAATGAGAAAAGCAAAATAGCAGAGGACTGTGTGATATATTTTTATAAAACAGTGATCAAAGAATATACACACACACACACACACACACACACACATATATGTATGTGTGTGTGTGTATATATATATATATATATATATATATATATATGGTTTCATATACATTGAGTGGAATTAGGATACACCAGGCTTTTAGTATTTGGAGGTAGGGAAAAAGTGGGCACAAGAAACAGTAAGAAAACAAAAACTAAAACAACATGGAACAATAGGCATGGTATAATGTCAGATTAAAATTTCAAATATAAATGTCAATAGAGTACTACTGCAAATATGTAATAACTGAATATGGATTTAGGGAAGAGTTACATGGTAACAAGAACAAATGTTAAATCAAACATTAATTTTATAATTGTGTGAAGTAATTTTTTTTTTTTTTTGTATTTTGGTTGTTTTGTAATGGGTTCAAGTGTGAACATGAAATAAGTAAAATGGAGCAGAGAAGCATTTAGTGATGAAGGAAGTAATTATAAACAGTGATAGCTAGCCCAGCTGTTGCAGCTCAGTGGCTGAGTATGTACCCATGTACCAGGAAGTTACTGGTTCGACTGCCAGTCAGGGCACATGCCCAGATTGTGGGCCAAATCCCCATTGGGGGGCATGTAGGAGGCAGCCAATTGATGTTCTCTCTCATCGATGTCTCTCTCTCTCTCTCTCTCTCTCTCTCTCCCTCCCCCTTCCTCTAAAATCAATAAAGAAAAAAAAATTAAATAAAATTTTTAAAAATATAGTGGTAGCTAACATTTGTTGAATGCTTGTTCTGTGTCAGGCACAGTGCCCAACATAAAATTTCTCATTTAATCTTATGAACTTTTAATCCCCTTTTATATACCAGAAACACACTTTGGAAGTTAAGTGAGTTGCTGAAGATCATTCAACTGATAGGTTGCAAAACCATGATTCAAATCTAGTGCTAATTGACTCAAAGTGTATGATCTTGACCATCACACTGTAGTCAGAAGAAAAGGCAGCACCAGAAGGTACTCTTGTTTATATGGTTATAAAATTATGTGCAATGTTTCTCCTGGTATAGTATATTTAATTTTTAATAAAACACAAACAAAATCACAAGAAATTTGTTTCCTTGGATTGTCACTTTGATCTCATGTCTGAAATAAATTGATAATGAAGTACTCCGATTCTTTCAACATCAAAACTTTGCACTCAGCCAGCTAACTGATCAGTCAAGCTGAGCATACACTGTACAGGACAGGGAACTTGCAGTGAAATTAAGACACTAACCTCAACTTCCTGGCCCCTTGAGGGAAAGTAGCAGGTGAAGTACAGAGCAGTAGGGAAGGAGTGTTCCAGATCCAGCTTGGGATTTCTGACCTGTTCTACAGGCAGTCCCGAAAGGTGTTTTGGTTGTAGTGTCCCTGTGGGGATTCAGGTCCTTTCCTGAGTTGGCAAGGGAGACTGTTTCACACCAGGACTCTGGGTTCTCTCTAGACTCAATCTGGGAAGGCCTGAATTCTCAATGTTATTAAGAATGTGAGATTTCTGAGATCCCTTGGTCTCATGGATCACCCATCATGTGCTAAATGCTCTGAGTGTACAAAGAAGAAAAAGGAGGAAGAGGAGGAGGAGGACGAGGAGGAGGATGAGGAGGATGAGGAGGAGGACTAAGAGGAAGAGGAGGAGGAGTAGGAGGGGAAGGAGAAGAAGGAGAAGAAGAAGATAAAATCATGAGGACCTCATTTATCATCCTGGAATCCAAATATAATTACACCTCTTTAGTTTCTTAAATTAACTGCTCTGCCTTCACTAGCAGAAAGTTCAATATCTTTCTCTCCTGAACTATTCAAGAATTGAAAACATTTCCTTAATCTAACGGCTTATAACACACTTCCAAAAGCCAGGTTGAGAGAAAACTGGTGAGTTGATCAATCCAAAAGTTTCTGTTTTTGTGCCATACTGGGTTCCTGCTGTTTCTTTAGTTTAGGGGGCTTGGCTACTGCTGTGGTAATACTATGACTGGTCCAAGTCCTGCCTGCCGCATGATTCACCATTTGCCTTCAAGGTTCAGCTCCTCCGTTCACTTAGCACACCCTCCTGGTGTTCTCTTAGTGCTTTCCAATGGTATCCTCAGTCAGAAAGCTTTGCTGGGCCCAACCCTCGAAAGACAGCCCTTCTCTTATGGAAAGTGCCTCACTGGGGCCCTTCATCTTTCCTGCCAGCAGATCTCAGTGAGCACCATTTCCAATTCATCTGAGGTCCAATAACCTTGAGCCTCAAAGAGCAAGGGTCAGAGCCCCTTTCCTTTCCTCTTCTTAGGACTGCCTCCTTACACAGCCTCAGGGCACCATCCATAGTGTATTCAGGAGGAATGGTGTCCCTCAGAGCACATGTTCAAAGTGGACATCCATCACAATAGATTACAATATGAATGGTGCCCCCTAGAGTTGAGCAACTCAGCACTAACTCCTCTATTTAATCCCAATCCCAGCTTTCTATCCAAGGAGAATGGGAAAGAAATATTTCAAGACATTCTATTATTCCCTTCTTCCAAGGCAATGGGTCTCTTATAGTTGTATAATTAAGATGGTTACTCAAATGATCCTTGCAAAACAAAGATTTCTTTCAAAGTAATTCTCCGAAGCTTGTGTGTGTGTGTGTGTGTGTGTAATAAAATATATTTTCTGCTCCTCCAGGCACCCCATTGCACAAATAATAATAGCTATCATTTATTCAGCTGACATGGGACATCCTTGACATGTATTACCTCATCTCTCTTGTAGAAGGATTCTGAGTCTAATGAGTTAACATGTACAGAAATTATAGTACAAGGTAGAATGTGAAAAAAATTACGGGAGTGAGGTAAGTGCAAAGCGCCAAGAGAGCTCAGAGGAGAGAAGGAGTATTTCCAGCCTGAGAGGCTCATTCAGTCAACATTCTGCACAATGTTATTGTGTTCTTTTTATGTCTTGGTCTCAAGAATCTCACAGACCATGGGGAAAAGGATGAGAAAATAGATCATCTTGACAGTGTGATGTCATCTGATGACTGCAATATGGCCATCAGGGCAGCCTCCTTGGAAGAGGAGGCATAGGAGCTACAAGAATTGAGGGTTTCACTGGTTGAACATCAACCCATGCACCAAGAGGTCGCTGGCTCAATTCCCAGTCGAGGCACATGCCCGGGTTGTGGGCCCGATGCCCGGTGCAGAGCATGCAGAAGGTGGCCAATTGATGTTCTCTCTCATCAATGTTTCTCTCTCTCTCTCTCCCAAATCAATAAAAAAATACTTTAAAAAAGAATTGAGGGTTTGAGGGGCTTCTGAAAAGACAAGGATGGGTTGCACCTGGATCTCATTATACCAGCCCCATCCTCTAGAAGAGAGAGAAACAAGGGGTTGTTAACTTCCCCATCTGATTCTCCTCCAAGGGCCTAATTTTAATGGTAACCAGTCTTTCCTTTCTGTGCAACTGGCTTTCCTCCCACTGACGATTGTACTGCACTTTCCCTACTTAACTCCATTCAGTGTGTGACCTCCTCCCCAATTTACCAATTTTGATTCACATCCTCCATTTTTTCTCCCACTGAGAAGAAACAGCCAATTTTTGGATTTCCAACCCTCCTGGAAAAAGGCCAACCTTCCATAAACTCCAGAATATTATTGTGTGAATTAAAATGTTCACATGGTACCAACCATGCAGTCACTCCAACATTTATTTTGGAAAATATTACATTTGGAAAATGGGAAGCATTCCAGGGTATTCTCTTACCTTGAAATATCAGTAGACACAGGGGTATTTTGAGATCATTTCTTGCTCAAAAGTTAGCAAACAATCTGTACAATTAGTCACATAAAATTTCCTTAAATAACATTAGTTAAGGGCTCTGGGACTTAAAAAATGCCTGTAGAATATTTGTGGAGAAATTTGGGGCAGAAAGCTGCAATTCTAACTCTGAAGCAAACTTTCAAAATGCCTTGAGTTAAATCCCACTTGGCTCTTACTGCACATTTCCCTTCCAATCGCTGCTGATTAGACCTTGCTCAGTGCACTTTCTTCAAGATCTTACATGCTTCAGACTTCATCCCTCTGGCTACAAGAGGCAAAGCAGTCTAGAGCCCTTGAGAGAACTATATCTAAACCTGAAGGCCTAGGCACTTGGGAGCCCAAGGGGCCCATACATTTTCCTCTTAAAATTCTCTTCCTGCCATTTATTTCTCCGCAGCTTGGTTTTGCAATGTTAAAGCCTCAAGAGAAGAATGCCCAGGGGTCTTATTGATGCACCTCATTCTTTTTTATGTTAAGTTTTTTTTCTTTATTGATTTTTTTAGAGAGAGAGGAAGGAAGAGGGAGAGAGAGATAGAAACATCAATGAGAGAGAACATCTGCTGGCTGCCTCCTGCATGCCCCACACTGGGGATTGGGCCCACAACCTGGGCATGTGCCCTGACTGGGAATCGAATCAGTGACCTCTTGGTGCATGGGTGGATGCTCAACCACTGAGCCACACCGGCCAGGTACCTCATTCTTTAATGTGGCTCAATGACCAGTGCCTATGTTGCTTTTGCAGTGGCCACATACAGGTGAGAAGGAAGGGCCTTGAGAACAAAGGCCTGGTGCGATGGACAGGTTGCAGTTCTTGTGTGTTTTTTCAGGCTTTAAAATTTGATAATACATGAAACTCAACAATGTCCACCATCCCATTTATAAAAAAGAAAACCCAATACACACACTCATGTAAGTGTGTGTGTGTGTGTGTAAATGAATAAAGAAAAAATAGGAGGACACATACCAACAGACAGTAATGACTACTCTGGGAAAAGAAGTGTAATTAGCCCAGCTGGTGTGACGCAGTGAATGAGCATTGACCCATGCACCAAGAGGTTACCAGTTTGATTCCCTTTCTAGTCAAGGCATATGTCCAGGTCACAGGATTGACCCCCAGTAGGAGGCATGCAGGAGGCAACCCATGGATGTTGATGTTTCTCATTGATGTTTCTGTCTCTCTCTCCCTCTCCCTTCCTCTCTCTCTAAAATTAATAACATATATATGTATTTTACCAATTATTTATTTATTTTTTGTGTGTGTGGTATGTGTATATATGTATTTTAAAGAAGTGTAATTAGATGGTAGTAATGACAGGCTATTGATTTACATATATCATTTTTTTACATTGACAATTTATTTGTGTAGTGTGTGAATAAACATAAAGAAAAGTGATAAAAAATGAAAAAACATTTTTAAAAAACAACTAAGTAGAATTCTATGTACTAATATAGAAAACTATCCAAGAAATGTTAAGTTAAAAATAGCAAGTTTAAAGTGGAGATGGAATGAAGGGGGATTTTAACTTTCTACATTGTACAATCCCTAGAATATTTACAATTTTATTATTAGCATGTACTGATTTTTCTAACCAACAAAATGTGTGATACAGTATTATGTTCTTGTTTACTAGCTACTACCCTCAAAACACTGACTGGTTGGTTTTAATAGACCAATATGTAACACCACATAGACTGAACTGAACAGCTAATTCACACCCCAATCCACATGATAATGTTCATGAGAAGTGCTCATGTTTAATTAAGATTTCAGCTTTCACACCTGTAACAAACCCTGAACAAGTAGTTCTTTCTGCTACAAATTCCCTTATTCTTTTTCTTCTCCTGGTAAATTAAATTCCTAATCATCCTTTAAAACCCAGCTCAACGATTAGCTTCTCCCTACCTGTTATGAGAGTGTCCAAGCAAGATGAGGGGTGTCTCAGCGCAGCATCTTCCTGCTTGGACGGGATGTCAGTGCCCAGAAGGGTAAGGAGGGCATCTGCATTGGTATTGAGGGACCAGGGTGAGGAAAGATTAGTAAATAAGTAAATTTATTGATTGGAGGTCTCTTACTATCAGAGTTACAAATATGGAACAGGAGAAAACTAGAATTAATTTTATAACGTCAGATTAGAATTGGAGGCTCTCATGGTTTTCAATATAGAAATAGATACAGATATAAATCTAGATGAAAGTAATATATAATATATATTAGAAGTAATATCTATATTGTAATTTATATACATATTCATGTGAAGGGCTTAGGAGCAGCAACACCCCAGTAGCAAGGAGGCATACTTAGCGTCTTCGTTTTGATATGCCATCCTTTACTAAAAGGAGCCAGAGTTCCTTGCAGGACTGGCTGATTTCAGCGCTGGGGCAATGAAAGTAATTATAAACCTGGACATCTTGTGCCAAAAACAAACAAACAAAAACACACAAAGGGGTGTTAAAAAACAATGGGGACGTGTTTAAAGAGCATAAGAGACAGCTTGAGGGGGCTCCCTCTGATCGTACCTGGGACATTTGAGCATCAAAATAAGTAATAATAATAGTGAGTCATAACCCACTGGATAAAATAGGAATCCATGATTACGTACAGATATGAAAAAATAAATAGAAAGTTTAATGAGGAACCGGATATTTACATAGTCTTAAGGTTCTCCCCCATTAAAAACTCATTAATTACAGAGAGAAAAAGAATGACTTCATACTGGACAAGCCTGGCAGACACCATCTTAATCAACTGATCAAAGTACTCATAACCAGTAATGGGACAGATCAAAACTGTGTGCAACCTGATAGGATGCAATGAGAAGACATAGCATCACTTTTATGATATTCCTTTCTGGGGTGCATAACCAGAATCTTATCCTGAGAAACTGCAGACAACCAAATTGAGGGTCATCTTACAAAATAAATGGCCTGCAATTTTAAAATGTCAAGGTCATAAAAATCAAGGAAAGACTAGGGAATTTGTTTTCAGAGGAAGGGGACTAAAGAGACATTAGATAAATACAACATGATTTATACTCTCCTTTTACTTTAAAAAATGTTTTGTGAACAATTCTCAAATCCTGAATGGGGTCTGAGGCATTGAGAGTAGTGTAATAATAATGTTAATTTTCCTGGTTTGGATGGGTTTTCTTTGGTTCTATAAGAAAATGTTCTTGATTGTAGCAAATACGAGTGCTAGGGCACCATGTCAACAACTAACAAATAGTTCAGACAACATGTCTCTACTCTTCATGCAATTTTTTGTAAGTGTGAAATTATTTCCAAATAAAAATTTGTTGTTTTATAAATCTCAGATAGGTCCAAAGCATCTCTGTTGGATCAAAAGCTTCCCAGAAGACCCCAGTGTTTATATTAGAAACAACTGGATTAAAGCATATGATGGATTCTTATTAAATAACTTGGGTCCTTCATCATATGAGATTGCTTGGAAAAATATAGAATCCTAGGTCCAATTTGAAGCCCACTGGCTTAGAATCTCCAGAAGTAAAGCCTGGATATTTTTATTTACAAGTAGTAGTTCTTAGGGTCTGAGAAACTTGAGAAACATTAAAATTCATCATGAAAGTCACTGCATCTTTTGTCAAACGCATGCAAGGTGTAGCAGTTTAGTATCAAAACAGTGAATGCTGTTTGTACACCGAGGAACACTAGGTGGCCAGAGCAAGCTTTCTAAATCCCCTTGCCAATGAAGGACCTTGGGTCAGCAGAAAACGGCTGCCAGGAGAGTGCTAGCTGGAGACCACCCGGAGAGTCACTTTAGCTGAAGATATGAAAAGGTGTGTTGTCTGAGAGAGGAATGAAAATACTGTTGTATTTTTATGGTTGAAAAGGAAAGCGGCCTGGCCGCTGGCGGGACCCTGGGACTGGAATGGCAGTGGTTTTGCAGTCTGTGCAGGGCTGACACCTGAACCCATCTGAGTGAAGTGTCATAGGACTAACAGTGGGGCTGGAGAATGGTTGTATCTGGTGGAAAGGACTGAGTGTTGAGTGCATAGACTGGGAGATCCAGTGAGGCCCATGCTCTGTTGGTCCCAGCACTGAGAGAACGGAATCTCTCAGGAAGTCACCCTCCATCAAAGTACCATGCTGGCCTCTGCAGTGAAATGGACCAGCAGCAGCATCTGACCAGCCCTGAAGAGCAGTGGGCGCCAACTTTCAACAGCAACACCTTGAGGCATCAAGGATTAGCATGGACACTGGATACCAGGGCTTATTTTAGCTTGAAATAGAAGCAAAATGTCTTTCCTAAGTGGACAGTAGACACCGTCCAGCATTCTTAGAATATCTAGAGGAAGGGGAAGGGGTCCTAAGAAAGTGACACAAGATTTACACCAATCCAGCATGAGGGGCTCGAGTCATTTTTCCTTTAATTAGGAGAATTGAATATGTGGTCATAATTCCACCTTGAGCATTGAGCAGCAGTTTCTACCAGCTCCATTTGAGTGGATCTGCTTTGATTTCTACTGTACTGCTCGGCACATGCTGGGGTCCAGTACATGATTACTAATGAATGGATAACTAGAATGTGCTTATGATTTCTACAAATCCAACCAGGAACCCATGTTATGCCTGCTTTTGTATTCTGCAAACCTTATGTTAAACAGGTTATTAAGACACAAAGACTACATTTTATAGTGCATTCCAGATGCATATACACAGTCTCCCAGACCTCACCAGACTATGATTAAAAATGAGGTCAGGTTTACCTTATAAAGTCCAAATTACTATGGCTCAAATTTTCATTTTATCTGATGACAGGAAGTCTCACCTTTTATGAGGTTCCTCCACAAGCAGGTCTTTACACCTTCCAGTGACTCACATATTCCACAAGTCCATACCGTCCCAGCCAGCTCTGTGGTTTTGGATTGCTCATCACAGCTCCCCCACAGTCACCTCTCACCTGCTGCAACTCTGCAAGTGAAGCCACTACACCTATGCTGGCTTCAGGGAAGACTTTTCTTCCCTTTACTATATGTTCCTGAAGGTGGACACCTTTTACTTTCCTGCATCTTAACAGGGGCTAGGCCGTACCATTGAATGAAATGTTACAAAATGGGTACGGATAAGAGAAAGGAATTATAATATTGGCAAACTTGAAAATGGCTATGACTTCTGAATGCTCTCAGAGTACAGGTTATTTCAGGGCTGTGGAGGTGGCTTCCTACCTCGTTCCCAGGTTTGGGCTAATTGGCCCAGTCTGCTTACTTATCTTCTCCCTTTGGGGGTGACCTCCAGTGAGTTCATCCTACAGAAAGCCCATGCCCAAACTCCGGAAGCCCCAGGAGAAGAACACATTTCTCCTTGTAGTCTGTCTCATCTCAGGTCTGCCTTCTCTATTCTCATTTCCTATCCACTTCCTCTCGGGAAACTCCAGCCCCTCCCCTCCATGGGGTCAGGTCCATTCCTGCCCCTATGGCCTTTGCTAGATCATCACATAAAAGCAAAATGTCCAATGGAGTACATCCCCCAATGTGAGGTAATAACAGGCCAGTCTTTTGGACTAAGCCTAGCCCAGTCCTGTTTCCTTGTACGGCATTTTAGCCGCATGAAGTAAAAAACCAGGATTGTAGCTTTCCTGTAGTCCTAAAGTCTTCACTCCCAATCTTCTGTGAGAAGCTATTTAAGCATGAAGTACTAGCATCTTTACTAAAATAAACAATACCATACAGGCAGGGGTGGTCTACACCCACATCTTAAAGGAAATAGTTCTCCCAGCTACAGAGATACCACTCTGCCCATAACAAAAGCACATTTTAATATTGTTATGCAGAAAAGCGTGTGTCTCTGGAGTAACAGTTGTCAAACTTCCATTTCAGAAAAGGGTCTGGTTCAGTATTAGTCTATCTAACCTCATACATTTTGATCATTTCTTCCAAACCAAGGATGAATCTGCTTCAGTATGAATGAAAGTTTCCACCTCTTGAAAAACTACTTGAAGATTTGAAATGAAAATGTCCAAGACACTCTCCCCACCCCAGTCTTCAAAAATCTCAGGCCCATTTTTGTCAGGGCTCCAGTGAGGTCCTACGTGCCTGTTTGCCCGAGTCTTTGCTTTTCCCAAGGATCTCACTCCTGAAGGGGAGACCAGCTCTGAGGTGAGGGTGAGGGAAACTGCTTCTTCCTTCCAGGAGACACAGCCCTTTCCTGGCCACGTAAATATGGAACTAATTTTGATTTCTTTTTCTTGAACCTTAGATACCTGGCTTGTCAACATTCATTCAAAAAGAATTTTATGAAGGCTAAAGAATTAGAGTTGGCCAAATGGTGAAATTGAGATTCTTTAGGGATTCTAATACATGCATCCAAGCTGTAGTCACAGGTCATGCAGAATTAAATGAATTTGGAGGTGTGGATTTTAGAGGGTTTAGGTTGTGGAGATTGTCAACTCAGATAAATTGAAGCAAAAGGTGGCTTTTCTCAATACATATTTGAGTAGACTTTAAGATTTTATAATTAACAACAGCTGGCAAGTGCTTGCGTCTATTTCCATTTATATTGGCCACTAGCCCAAGTAATAAAAATGAGTTTTTGCAAATCATAACCTTAAAACTTATCACGAGGGAATGCTATTTTAAAAAAATTTGTTTTTAATCCTCACCCGAAGACATGTTCATTGATTTTTAGAGAGAGGGAAGGGAGAGAGAGAGAGAGAGAGAGAGAGAGAGAGAGACCAGTGTGAGAGATATATCAGTTGGTTGCCTCCCTCACTTGTCCTGACCAGGGCCAGGGATTGAACCTGAAATCTTTCAGTGTACAGGATGACACTCCTACCAACAGCCACATGGGCTAGGGTGGGAATGCTATTTTTAATGAGAAAAACACAAGTGGATTCAGTGTGCAGAAAGGAGTCATAGAGAACATTCCATTCTTTTCTCTCACCTTCAGTTCTAGTCATTCAAGTATCTATTGCCTACTATGTGCTAGACATTGTGGTAGGTCTTGTAGATGCCATCAAGATGAAAGAGCAAACCTGCCCTTGAGCCCAGCTGGTGTCACTCAGTGGGTGAGCATCGACCCATGCACCAAGAGGTTGCTGGTTCGATTCCCAGTCAGGGCACATGCCCAGGTGGTAGGCCAAATCCCCAGTGGGGGCATGCAGGAGGTGGCCAATTGATGCTCTCTCTCTCTCTCTCTCTCTTTCTCTCTCTCTTCCTTCCTCTCTTTCTAAAATCAATAAAGAAAAAAACAAAAATTAAAAAAAAAAACACAAAAAACAACCTGCCCTTCAGTTCCTTACTTCCTGGATGGGGCACAGAGGTGCATGGGTGGCAGGAAATACAGTTAACTAAAATTTTAAAATTTGTCCAGCTGGTGTGGCTTAGTGGCTGAGTGTTGACCCATGCACCAAGAGGTCACCAGTTGGATTCCCAGTCAGGACACGTGCCCAGGTTGAGGGGCTGATCCCCAGTGGGGGCATGCAGGAGGCGGCCAGTCAATGTTCTCTCTCATCGTTGTTTCTATCTCTCCCTCTCCCTTCCTCTCGCTCTAAAACTCAATAAAGGGAAAAATTTTTTTAATTAAAAAATAAAATATTAAAATTAAAAGACTGTCCTCAGTTGATAATGGAAGAGTGAGCCGTGTGTTGTGGAAGCACAGAGAAGAGCAACTAACCCTACCCAGGAGGCTTCACAGAGAAGGTACATTTGAATCATAACTTGAAAGGTGAGTAGAAAAGGTCAGCAAAAGAAGAGACAAGGAATTCAGTATTTGTTTGATGCCTGTGTTTACTAGACTGACTCTAATTCTCTGCAGGTAGTGACTGGGTCTTGTTCAATGTTGTATCCCTGGCATCCAGCTCAGCACTTAGTACACATTCAAGTAATTGTTTACTAACTAAACGAACAGTATCTTAGGCAAAGAGAACTACATGTACACTAACAAGTACATGAGGGGCAAAATTAGGTTTATAGTTGTGAGTATGCAAAACAGTTTATTCTTGTATTATTATTTATTAATGATTGTATTATTTTCCATACGAACAACTGTAAATCTATTTTGCCCCACCCTGTAAATCATATGATACTTTTTCTAGGCTATGGTTTATATTATCAGCACCATGAACTCCTGGAAAGAGATGAGTCCTAAGACAGCTCAAAAGAGCAAGCACTAGAGAAGCCAGAAGACCCGAGTTCTAGTCCCAGCCCTGCTATTAACTAGTTACATGACTTGGAATCATTGATTAGCCTATACAACCCTCAGTTTTCTTCACTTGTAAAATAGCCTTGTAAGAGTTTATTCTTACAATATTATATATTGTTTAAAAAAATAAATTAAAGAATGTAGCATTGCTTCTTTTCCTGTTTTTTTTTTTTCTTTCCTGATGCAAAATTAAAACATGCATCCCAGCTGTAAGATGGCAAATGAAATACACACTGGTCATCATCCCTCCCTCACCCCAATTGCAGGACTGATGAAGAAGAAATGAATACATGCTCAAAAACAGGGACAGTGCGATGAAAGGAGAAAGTGGAGCAGTGAGCTGAGGCTCCCTCCCCATCAAAACTGCTGCTCCTGGCCATGTGCTGCCCTGACTGGGGCCTTCCAGTTCTCTCTAATCTGACCACTGAGATGAAGAGATAGAGAGATTGAACCTGAATGGAAACCTAAGTGGCATTAAGGCTCCAGAGATTTTAGCATCAATGTAATGCAGGAGTTTTAGAATGTTTTGTAACATGGGTCTCTCTGGCAGCTTAGGGAGACTGGATTCCTTCTGCCTTAGTCTGATCGGCTGCGGTAACAAAATACCACAGACTGGCCTATGAACAACAGAAATGCATTTCTTACGGTTCTGGAGGCTCAGAATGTCAGGTTCAAGGTGTCAGCATGGCTGCATTCTGGTGGGAGCCCTTTTCCTGGTTCATAGCCACCGCCTTCTTGCTGTGTCCTCACAGGGCAGGCTAAGCTCTCTGGGGCCTCTGTCATAAGCCACCTCTTAATATACCACACTGAATGTTGGGATGTCTGCATATGAATTTTGGGGGGCATAAACATTCAAATTATGGTATCTTCTCAGAATAATACCTTTAAATGCATAAAATTTAAACACATAAGATTGCAAAAGAAATAAATTATACTGAAATGCAATTTTTAAAATATTAACATTTTGTGATATATTAACATATTAACAAATTAAATAACACACTCTGACAACCAATTGACTATCATTTTTGATATATCTCAAAAATGTAAGATAATTGCAATATAATATAAAAATGTCTGTGATTTCTATTGGTGATAATGTCACAGATACTGGTAATACTACTGTGGTTTCTTGTCTATATTCAAATGGTGGAAAATATGATATTTCAGTTAGCAGTCAGTGAAAATGGAAATGTAATTGTATTTCATCCAAGTTCACGGACTCCCCTAAATTCCATCCACAGACCCCAGGTTAGAAAAGTCTGGTCTAATAGAATTTCTAGATTTCCTGAGAGCAGAAGATCTGAGATTCTTTAATTTTCTAGAACTGAAAAAGACGTGATAGTTCAGATTTAAAAAGTTTACTAAATTCTAGAAGAATAACACCAAATAAATAAGTAAAGAAAGAAGCATGACTAGAAATATACAGTAAAACATCAGCGACAAAGAAAAAACCCTGGAAATTACCAGAGTAGAAAAACAAGTAACTAAGGGCATTGGAAATCTAATTAGCAGGAGCCTATGCAAGAAAACAGCACAGAAATATTTTTAAAATACTGAGGGGACATGTCCTTGGAATCTATAATTTTATTTATAATGAAATTATTATTCATTTGAGGTAGAGTGAGGCCAAACTTGCTGTTTTGGGACATATGAACATTTAGAACAATTAGCACTTATGACCTAAAATAAACTCTAGTAAGAAAAAAAAATCCAGAAGGAAGTGTTGGAATGCAAGTATAATGTATATTAATTGGAAAAAAATGAAATAATATAGTGATATATAAAATAAAAAGTGAAAGAGCTCTGTCCTAATCTTTTGTTTGTTATGTATTCTCCTATACTTTTCCAATGCCTATGCAAACATGTACACAAATACATACATACCAAATACCTTTTATTCTTTAAACAACACGCTCCCTCTATAGAAAGTGGTCTGTGGGGTTTTCCCTCTATTCAATGGAATATTGTGTACAATACTGATACATGCAGATCTGCCTTACTCTTTTTATTATCGCATTCTACAACATGGATGTATCATAATTTATTTAACATGCTTCTAACATGGACATTTATATTATTTTTAATAGTTTTGTTCTTATAAATAATACTTGGAGAAATTTTCTGTCAGTATTTCTATAGAAGAGAGGCCTAGAATTAGACTTGGGTCAAAGTTTATGTATAGATCCCAAAGTTTATGTATAGGTTCATAGATCCTACCAAAATGACATCTAAAAATATTGCTCATTTATAGTCTGACTAAAAACATATGAGATGCAGTATTTTAAGGGAGGAAAACTTCAAACATGAGAATAGACAGCAAATGGAGAGAATTCTGTTGTTAATTTTATTTGTTTTGTTTCTTTTTTCAATCCTCACCCAAGGACATTTTTCTATTTATCTTCAGATAGAATGGGAGGGAGGGAGAGAGAAAAACATTGATGTGAGAGAGACACAGCGATTGATTGCCTTCCTCCAGACCCCGACCAGGGCCCAGACGACAGCAACTGAGGTACGTGCCCTTGACTGGAATCGAACCTGAGACACATTGGTCCACGGGCCGATGCTCTAATTGCTGAGCCAAACCAGCCAGGGCGTGAATTTTATTTTTTAAAAGACAGAAAATAAGTATTACTTTGAGTGCACAACACAGATGGCTTTGTCCTTCAGACCATATGAAAAGTACTTTCCAAAATGGATCATGAACTAATTTAAATAGTTTTAGTAATGAAGAAACTCTTCAACTATTCAGGTCTTATTCCACTGAAAGCAAACCATCAAATAAATTCTTGCAGGTCATTTTATCTTTCATAAGGTGATCTTAATGAGGAAAGCCTCTGCCTTTGAACTTTATTCTCACTATCATAGAGCACTGATTCAGTGAGTGATAAGATCCTTGATAAAAAGTACATCATCTTAGAATTTGTAACATTCTAATATGTTAAGAATGTAATTTCTGGACAGGTGTAGACATGTACTTAAGACTTTGAGAAAACATACTGACATGTTTAGAGAGAAGTGGCCTATTATTTGAATCTTCACTTTAGAGTATAACTATAGAGTGCTAATTATAGACGTTTAACTCTATAAGTATGCATTCTTTCTTCTTTTAAAAAAAATGTTTTTATTGATTTTTTTAGAGAGAGAAGAAGGCAAAGAGAGATAGAAACATTGACAAGAGAGAAACATTGATCGGCTGCCTTGTGCACACCCCCTACTGGGGATCTAGCCTGCAACCCAGGCATGTGCCCTGACAGGGAATCGAACTGGGACCTCTCAGTCCATGGACGACACTCAATCTACTGAGCCACACCAGCTAAGCTGTAGGTATACTTTCTGTTGTGCTTTACTAATTCAGAAAATACTTGAGTGTGCTTATGCAGTAGAAACCAGGTTAGGCACTAAAGACACTGCATCTATTTTGGAAGGTGTTGCAGTTTTGAAGAACTGAACGCATTTGATAGATATTAATTCTCTAAATTATGTAAAATGTATCCTCATTTTGCAAATGGGTAATGTCATTTGCAGACAGGTAAACTATAGCATTTATTTTAAAAGATTATATGGACACCTACTGGAGCACCATCTGACATACAAAAAAATATAAGAGATGGTCCCTGCCTTCAAAGCACTTACAGTTTTAAGTACCAGAATTTCAAAAGGTATTATTAAAAATTATAGAACCTTCACAAAGAAAAATAAAATACTGGTTCTTTTTGTCAAACATAGATTTTCAAAAAAATTTTTTTTTAAGTTAGAAAAAGAGACAACTAACCAAGGAAGGACACAAAAGAGTAGCAATACAAACTCTGAGGATGTAGCTACATCCCTGAATGAACAATTGTTTGAGTTTCATTTTGGTCAATAAATAGGACATTGTAGCTCTGTTTGGCCTCCGATAAGGAAAAAAGTAGGCCTTATGTTTGGGGGCCAAGAATGTAATCTAAATGGATGATAAGCAGAATGCAAAATGATCAACTCCTCTTTTGATTTTAATTTTTAATAAAAAGTAAGTATCATTTTCTAGAAAGAATAAAATTAAGGACAGTTGAAGTCCAAGGTGGGTGAGAAGACAATAAGAATTTAGCTATTTTTTATGAATTCCAGTGTCCATGAATTATGTATCAGAATTGTGGAGCTTATGGATAGTTCTGTGTGCTCATGGATAGTTTGAAAGGATCCAGAGCTTGAGCTCAGGCTAGTGTTGTTCCAACTTTTACAAAAATAAAGTATAAAAGATTATTTCTAGAAATGATAGGCAGGGTGGCCTGGGATGATAAACCAAAAATTCTATATGGGAGTCAGTTATTTACTCCCTTAAAATATTGCAGTTTCACACTAGTACTCTAGGTGCTGAGGGGAAATATAAAGATGACAAGTAGGGCATAGATTTTGCCTTGAAGGAACTGAGAGTTTAATAAGGAGTTAAGGAAGTAAACAAAAACAAGCAAATAAATAAGAAATGAGCTCTAAATATTTTTGTCTTGCTTTCTTCTTTTTAAAAAAATTTTTTTTCTTTATTGATTTTTAGAGAGAGAGGAAGGAAAAGGGAAAGAGAGAGAGAAACATCGATGAGAGAGAACATTAATTGGTCGCCTCCTACATGCCCCCCTACTGGGGATTTGGCTCACGGCCTGGGCATGTGCCCTGACTGGGAATCGAACTGGCAACCTTTTGGTGCATGGGTTGACACTCAACCACTGAGGCACACCGGCCAGGCTGTCTTGCTTTCTTCTTTAAGGAGAAGATGCAGTGCTTTAAAATTTCTCTCCACCAAGTCTTTCATTTACTTACTTATTCAGTATTTTATTAAAACTGTGCTATATGCAAGGCACTGTGCTGTGTGGTACAGAAAATAACAAAGAACAAGCAGAAGTAGATTTTGTCTTCAAGAAGCTCACAGTGAGATGGAGTTTTATTTAAAATTTAAATATAGGTTGTCTGGGCTCATATAATAAAAATACCACAGTGGCTTAAACAAAAAACATTTGTTTCTCACAGTGCTGGAGGCTGGAGAGTCCATGATGAAGGTCCCAGCTGCCTCCATGTCAGGTGAGGGGCCGCTTCCTGGCTCACAGCCCGGGCCTTTCGGCTGTGTTCTCACAAGGTAGACGCTGAGCTCTTTGGAGTCTCTTTTATAAAAGCATTAATCCCTTTCCTGAGGACTCCATCTCATTATGTAATAACCTCACAGAGGCTCCATCTCCTAATATTACCACACTGAAAGTTAGAATTTCAACATATGAATTGGGGGGAGGGGTGGGAACACACACACACACACACACACATTCAGTCCATTGCAGTAAGTGATGATGATCAGCTTGCATTAGTTCATTTAAAACAAGTGGTACAGCCTGGCCAGTGTGGGTCAGTGGTTGAGCGTCAACCCATGCACCAAGAGGTCACCAGTTCGATTTCTGTGTCACGGCACATGCCCAGGTTTTGGGCCCAATCCCCAGTCGGGGGCCATGCAGGAGGCGACCAATCTATGTTCTCTTTCATCGATGTTTCTATCTCTCTCTCCCTCTCCATTCCTCTCTCTCTAAAAATCAGTAAAGGAAAAATTTTTTTTAAAATAAAATAAAGCAAGTTGTACAGCTGCATATACATTCATTTGAAAAAGAGGATCATGCAGCCAATAAGGGTGAAGAAGAATCAGTTGAGAAGAGTAACCAGTTTCTTCACAGGTGGCCTGACACTGAGGTTGGTGTTTTTGGCAGAGACACTGGTAGACACTAAACAAGTCTCATTTCACCTTCCTTTTCGGGTTCCACAGGGAGATTACATTTCCCGTCATCCCTAAAGCTAGGTTGGGGACGTGTAAATATGGTTCTAGACATGGGATGTAAGAAGAGTAATATAAACCACTTCGGGTCCTAGCCCTTTAAAATAAGAATAATTGATCAATATCTGCTAAAGCTAAACATATGCCTGCCCCATGACCTAGCAACTCCACTCCTAGAAATATACCCCAGAGAAACAAAAGCATACGCCTACAAAAAGACAAGTAAAAGAGTCATCAAAGCAGGTCTCCTAATAGCCCAAAACTTACAACAACCCAAGTCTTGGAATGGAAAAATTGTGCCGTATTCATACAATAGAATTTTACACAGCTATAAAAATGATTGAACTATAGCTATACACACTAACATACAAATTCTTGAGTAAGAGAAGCCAGACATTAAAAAAAATTAATGTATACTTTCATTAATGTAAATTTGAGAAAATAGTAAAATGAAGGTATGGTGATAGGAGTCGGAATAAAGGTTATCTCTGTTCGCAAGTGTATTAACTGGGAAGGAGCACAAGAGAGTTTTCTGGCAAGATGGAAAACTCTTTTTCTGGATAGTTGTCTCAGAACTGAAGGCAAATGTAAAAAATTCATAAAGCTGTACACTTAATTTTTTTGTATGTTACTATGTAAAACCACTAAAAATAAGCAAAAAAAAAAAAAAAGCAACCATCATCATAGGCCCTATAAAGATGAAGGAACCTTTAGTCTTGAATCACTGCTTGGAGGAGAGGAGGAGAGTTGTCTTAAAGAGCTGGCCAACCTGCTTTGGACTTTTTGTGAGTACAAAACCTCTCTTATCTCAAGCCCCTGAGATTTAGGGGTGTATTTGGTATCTCAGTATAGCTTAACTTTCTTGGTTAATATTCACAAATTGCCAAGGTCAGAAACCAGGTTTTGTCAGGACACCAAAGGAGTCTCTGTCTTGCATAGGCTAAGTGACACAAAACAATCTTATAAATGAATGTATAAATCAAAATTTCAATTTATTGCCCTGGCCAGTTTGGCTCAGCGGTTAGAACGTTGGCCTGCGGTCCAGAGAGACCTGGGTTCGGTTCCCGCTAAGGACATGTACCTCGGTTGCAGTTTGTCTCCGACCCTGGTTGAGTTGTGCGGGTGGCAACCACTCGATGTGTCCCTTTCACGTCGATGTTTCTCCCTCTCTCTCTCCCTCCCACTCTATCTGAACAAAAAATAGAAAAATGTCCTCGGGTGAGGGGAAAAAAAAAAATTCCAATTTATTAAATGACAGAGAGGAAAAAGAGCCCACATACAAACTAGGATATCCATTTACTATAATTAAGCCCTTTTCTCTCACTCAAGACAGGTCTCCATGGGAAATCAAACCATAATAAAAGTTTGTTTGGAGCCCCTGTTCTCAGAAAAAGGACATTAGTTAGATTAATCAAAAGTTTAGTGACATGCCCTGGCCGGTTTGGCTCAGCGGTTAGAGCGTCGGCCTGCGGTCCTGAGAGACCCGGGTTCGGTTCCCGCTAAGGGCATGTACCTCGGTTGCAGTTTGTCCCCGGCCCTGGTTGGTCGTGCAGGTGGCAGCCACTCGATGTGTCCCTTTCGCGTCGATGTTTTTCTCTCTCTCTCTGTTCCTCTCTCTCCCTCCCACTCTACCTGAACAAAAAATGGAAAAATGTCCTCGGGTGAGGATAAAAAAAAAAAAAAAAAAAAAAAAGTTTAGTGACATAATTCCAACAGAGCTCGTGAATCCATGTCATCGTACAGATGGTCTTCTCGGTGACTCCAGAACACGCAGTTTCCCCTAAACATATGCCTGAATTGCCTCCGTGGCTCTCCCTTTTTTTACTCGCATTCCTATGAACGTTTCTTTTTAGGCATATTATTGATTAAGGCCAACGTTTTAGACAGATATGAGTGGCCTTTGAGGCATTCCTTTTATATATTTACTCCTATCTATTATATGTAGACTTTGTACTTTTCCTCTCAAAGAACAATCATAAATCTTTTACTTTCAAATTCTGTGGTAGAAGCAGTATGAGTTTGAAGTGGGGGAGGATGGTGTCCTTTGCTATAGTCTCCAAGTGCTGATAACATTATCTAAACCAATAGGGACACGGGGAATTCTAAGGACAGTGTACCTGAATATTTTCTAAGGTTTTTTGAGAAGCCCGGCTGGTGTGGCTCAGTGATTCAGCGTTGACCCATGCACCAAGAGGTCGCCAGTTTGATTGCAGGTCAGGGCACATGCCCAAGTTGTGAGCCCGATACCCAGTGGGGGGCATGCAGGAGGTGGCCAGTCGATGTCCTATTTCATCGATGTCTCTCTCTCCCTCTTTCTTCCTCTCTCTCTAAAATTAATAAAGAAAAAATAAATAAAAAATAAAGTTATTTGAGAGGATTTTGTGGAATTCTTTTTTAAAAAATTTATCTTTACTACTGAAAGTATTACAGATGTCTTCCTTTTTCTCCCTTTGACACCCTCTTCCCTGCTCCCGCCCCCCATCTTCCTCATGGTTGTGTCCATTGGTTATGCATATGTGTGTAAGTTCTTTGTGGAATTCTTGAAGTCTTGAGGAACAGTGAGAAAATTCTTATCATAGGCTGGAGAAAAAGGGATCCTTGTTATGTAGTGGAGGAAAGTTTGGCAACACTCTTGCCTGCTGAACTGTAGAAAATAAAAAATATCTCTAACAAACTGGTACATTTGGTTAAGAAAATTTCCAGGCAGAATGTTGAAAGTATCAATTGGTTAAAACAAAACAAAACACAACAAAACAAAACACAACACACCAAAACAAAACAAAACAAAACAAAACAAAAAACCAACAACAACTATGTGTGACAACATATAGGTAGAGATGAGATAAAAGAATTAATAATTTTAAAGCAGAATTTAGAGGAAACATAAAGAACCTAGAGTCTTTGGGTTCAAAAATAAAACTGTTTTCATTTCCAACCTCTCCAGATGGTAAAAAAAGAAAAGAATTCTGAAAGTAAAGAATTGCTTTAAGGCAAAGATTAAATCCAGGGTGCAGCTGTAAGTTTTTTCTTTTTAAGACTGTAGAGATATTTAAGACTGTTCTCTCTAGAACCCCCCAGCTTGATAAGAGGGCTTCTAAATATTTTAAGGGCATTTTCCAACTGCTTACTGACTCTCAGCTAGAGATGCAAAGTGTCTGCCTCAAAGAGATTTGTGGGTGTGAACTTTTAAAAAATGGAGTGATTGTAATTTGATATATAGCGATCCACCCACATTTTAAAGAGAGTTATATTGGCAGAAGCATTACCTGCTTGGACTGAGAAAGTGTAAGTATCTCTCAATACAAAAGCTTTCAATATTTATATGGAAAAAGTTTATATTTACATCTTAAAAATGCAATATAATATTTTAAATAAAATAATGTAAAGAAAAATGTGAAGTTATGTTGCAACCAAAATTGGTAGCCAAATCAGAATTATATGCGGGTATTTTGAAAAGCTTGCCTAGTATCAGCAAAGGGAATGTGTATCTGAATGCTGCTGGAATTTAGGTGCCACACCGTCTTTGTTACTGCGCTTATGCCCGATATGCATTTCGTCAGCGACTGCATGTAAAGCTGGACGATTTAGTGTTGTTAAATCCTCTGGATGGGATTCTTTTCCACTGACATCTTCAAAACCAAAATCTTGCAAGAGCAACAATTTTCAGCTTGGCAGATCTTCAAAGCCTTTGAATTCAGCCACGAATTGCCAGATTAGTTTTCTACCTTCGCCGGGTATCTTCTTTATAGAAACTTTTTGTTGCACCTTGTTGATTAACCCAAAAGCCTCTTTTTAATGAAAAGAAGTAACAACGAAATCCCAAGAGAGTATGCAGTTAAGCTACTGGTCATAGGCAGCCTAAAAAAATAAATGGCCCATGCAGACACAGTGTGTAACATCAACCTTAAACTTGATAGCAGCTTGATGAGAAGTATTTCTTTTAGAAAAGAGCCTGATATGACTTATAATACCATATCCAGCAATTTACAAGTGTCAACTACTGGTTTACTTCAAACTGTTCCATTTTGCAATTTTTTTTTTTCAACCTCAAAGCATGGATAATCCTCCCTGAGAATTAATCAATGCCTCCCCATTCTGGAGTCTTTACACTGCAGCAACCCTAGCAAAGATAGAGTATCCTTTAAATTTCTTTGAATCTGAAAGTTTGTCTGAAACTGTCCCCCAACACATTAGCATTGTCATCTAGCACCTGTGGCAACAGTAACTGTTCTTCCCTTCTCAAATATGGTTAAGCTCCAAGTCTCCATTTAACAGTTAATTAAAAGAAATTACCTGCTTTTAATTGTATATTAAAAATGTCCTTAGTTATTGGTATTTTCTGTGCCATGTGATAAACATTTTAATGTTTATTATTATGCATGCAAACTACATGAGGTATTACATTCAAAAGCAACTGATAGCAATTGTATTAATTGTTTGGTGATTAAAATGCTATTTTTTGTCTGGCCGGTGTGGCTCAGTGGTTGAGTGTCAACCCATGAACCAAGAGGTCTCTGGTTTGATTCCCGGTCAGGACAAATGCCCAGGTTGTGGGCCTGATCCCCAGTGGGGGGCATGGAGGAGGCGGCCAATCAATGTTCTCTCTCATGGATGTTTCTATCTCTCTCTCCCTCTCACTTCCTCTCTCTCTCTCTGTAATCAATAAAGGTAAATAAATAAATAAATAAATAAATAAATAAATAAAATGCTATTCTTTAAGTATTATACATTCTTATATGATAGTTACTTATCTTTGGTATTTTAGTTTATTTTAAACATGTTAGCAATTTTGGGGGTGGTCTGTAACACATTTTATTATTATTTTTTCATTTAAATATAGGCTACCAATTAGCATTTTCTTATAGAACATCAGATTTTCAAAGATCAATTACTGAAATTAAGTAGGATAAGCATACACTGCTATTCCTGTAATCTCTGAGGACACGTTTGTGCTGTGTTTCTGATTCATATTTGGCATTGGAAAAATTTTTTAAAAAGGTAACTATCTGTTCCTATCCTACCATTGTATATTGGGTGTGTTAAGGGGGGAGATAACTTGAACATGAGAGCTGCATTTGGTCCTGAGGAGGCTGCTGGAATTTGAGCAGGATGGGGGTAACTGCATTGGACTTTAGGTTGTCCCCCTTGGGAAGGGGAAGGTATGTTTATCTGTGGGAAACAGGATGTGCTCAGATATCTGGGCAACCAGAAGCATAGAACTGTGGAAGACATTGCTAGTTGCCCCCAGTATCTGTTCTTTTTATTTTGCTTAGTAATCAAACCTGAAAAGTTAGCTGGGCATTAGTCTAACAAATAAACAAAGACTACATTTCTCAGCTTCTTTTGCAGCCAAGTGTGGCCATGTGACTAAGCTTGGGCCAATGGGATGTAAGAAGTACATTGGATAGATCTTTTGGAAAGTTTCCTTGAAGAGAAGTATGTCCTCTCTTCATCTTTTGCTGGTCTGCCTGGCTAGCATGTGGATGTCGTGGCTCAATGTGAAGTAGCCATCTTATAAATCAGGGTGGAAATCACAGGTAACAGTTAGCAGAGCAACCTGTCAGAAGGAGTCTGTGATCCCTGATGGTTATAGAGCCACTATCCTAGCCTAAGTCAGCTTATATTTACTCGAGAGTGAGAAATTTTATCTCTTTATCACTGTTATTTTGGGCTTTTCATCTAAGGAACATTATTCTTGTTTCTTTTAAACAACTATCTTATATTATTATTACACCTATCTTATAGTATCTTGTTTAGTTTTTTTGTTTAATTTCCATCTTCCCTCTCTAGAATGCTAGTTGTAAGGCATTCAGTTAGCTTACCCTTTGCAGTATTCTAAGCTATTGACATTGACAATCACATTCATTGTAGTGCTTGCTGCAAGGGAGACATATAACCAGTTGTTTTGGTTAAAATATGAAGTAAAAGCGTTCCTTGGGTTTTATGTTAAAGTAGCAGTATTAGCAGTTTAATGGCAATCACTGATAGGCTGCTTAAATTAATATTTCCTTCATTCTTTGTTTTGGATGGGCCTACTGGGAAGGGGTAAAAAAAAAAAAAAAACCTAATACTATTCCAACTGACAGAGCTGAAGAAGTGGGAGCTTCTTAACATTCAGATGGCATTTGAATGTCATTTTATATAAGGGCTTTTCCTCAAGCAAGACTACTACTTGGCCTCCCCTTTCTCTCCAAATGATGAACATCCTTAATATCATCTAATCAATACTTGCCACTCGTTTAATACCTGTAATTTTTTTTAATGGCATATTCAGAGCTAGCATGAACCATTACGTTTTCTTTTCTTTTTTGTTAATACTCACCTGAGGATATTTTTTTCATTGATTTCTAGATAGAGTTGAAGGGAGGGAAAGAGAGAGAGAGAAACATAAGTGTGAGGGAGACACATGAATGAGAGGTAACATCAATTGGCCGCCTCCTGCATGCCCCTCACTGGGAATTTGGCCCACAACCTGGGCATGTGCCCTGACCAGTTTGATAACTGGTGACCTGTTGGTGCATGGGTTGACGCTTAACCACTGAGCCACACCAGCCCGGCTCTTACCATGCTTTTAAAGGTGTACTTTCAGAAACCCAGAATGTAAACACTAGATCTTCTTTCTCAGGCTCTTTTGTTTTGTATGTAGCATCTTACAAAGCAAATCGGCAGTCATTCAGAGGCAGCAACTTCACAAAACATGTGTAGGGGTCCTCTACAGTGTCACCCACCAAGATCTACTTTGCTTTCTCTACGATTATTTGTCTTTTGTTACTGCTTAAACAGAAGAGAACTGCTTTCTTTCTTCTTTTGATCTCTTCTATGTAGAAGATTTCCTTACTTTCATATTGTGGACCCTGAGAAAGAAGATAGCTACCAAGAAGGGTTCTCAGTGGCTTAACTGGCCTCGATTTTAAAAAACAAAGCCTACAGCCATTTTTACATAGGGGCCTGTCACTCAAACCGCATTTCAGGGAGAATCCTGTACTAAGTTGCCTGCCTCCTGCACTAACCTGCCTGCCTGCACTGTGTTCCTGTTATCTGAGCTAGCTGTTATAAAGGAGTTCCTGAAATGGTATTTCAATCATTAGGACTTGCACAGTTATATCCCCATCAGCATCCAATCACTTGGAGAATCTCCATTCTGACTAATTAGGACAGTGCTTTTTGGACCAATCTAACTTTGAGGATTTGGAGCCCTCATTTGCATGAGGACCAACCAATCAGGGACCAGGTGCAGGGACTTCTGTCTGTATAAGTCAGCTTCCCTCTGGTCTTTTCCTATTCATAGAAGACTGAAGACTGTGTTCCTGGCCTCAGCAGACCAGCACAGGACAGAGCAGTGCAGCCAGAGCAGAGTGGAGCTGGCTAGCAGGAAAGGGGCCGGGTCCCAGGGCTGCCTAGCAGCAGTGCTGTTTCACAGCCTGTGCTGCTTCATAATTGAGCTGCAACACTACTCAGCTGTTTCACAGTGGTGCTGCACCACAACAGAGCTGTTTGCACTCAATCAAGTTTCCTCGGTCACCATACCCCAAATTGGGAATCCCTGTTGGTGTTGAACTGACACCAACGGCCATCAGTTGACAATATCATTAAAAATGTTGGTGACTTCATCACTCATTGTAACCCCACAAGCCATGGTATAGTGCCTATGGCTGTAGTGGTAGCTCAGGTCTGCCTCTTTGGCACTGGAAGGAAATGGAGGGGTGGGCAGAAACCTTGTCTCTCTGAACAGTTCTTGGAAAATAGTATGTGCTCAGTAAACATTTGTAGAATGAATGAATGAAGACTAGATTAGAATGAGGTTCTTCTAAAGATAATAAGCTCCTGCATTAATAAATTATAGAATTTAGAATTCCAAGGAATCTGGGAGGTTACTGTCGGCAAGGAAACTGACATTTAGAATTGGTTGTATGACTCAGAGGCCACACAGGTCCCCGTCATGCCAATTGTTGGCAAAGCTCTTTAGTCATTATGAGTTCTATGACCACTGCTGCCTCTACTGTGTGCACTACTTGGCTGATGAGCACTTGTCATGGATGCTATAGATAGGACTGCTCAGTGAGTATCTGGGGGATGTACAGAATGACCTACTTTCCTTTCCCCACTTAGGAAGTGTATGAACAGAACAAACATTTTTCAAGCCTTCTCAGAGCTTATAAAGCCCAGAAAGTGGGAAGTGCAGTTGCAACCAGCAGGCAGCCGTAGCTATTCCTTACCTGGGGATCTAGAGAAAGGGAGCTGAGGAGTATAGCTGTCCAGGCTGTCCCTGGGCAACCATGTTCATTCACCAGCTCCCAACAAAAACATTTAATCCCTTTCTTCCACTGCCCTTAGTTCTACTTGGCCTGGCTTTGAGAGGCTGTGGTACAACGTGACTTAAGTCACCAAGATGGCACATCCAGCGCGGCCTTCTCTCTGCAGGGCGGGGCCGGGCGTGCTGAGTAGGTAGGCAGGCGCGTCCCCGAGCAGCGCTCTCACACCTTCCGCTCCGCGAGCCGCTCCGGACTCAGAAGGGCGGGCGCGCGCTCCCGCCTCGGGGGAGCGCCTTGAGGTCCTCTCGAGGGAGCGCGCACGCTCCGCCTCTCCCCGCCTCCCGGTGCGCGCCCCGCCCCTTCGAGCTGCCGATACGCCCAGCGCTCAACATCCGAGGACTTCGGCCCAGAGTAACCCCGCTCGGGCGACCTTTACCCTTCATCCCCCACCTCCCGCGGCCCGCCCCTGGAGCCGGTGGTGGTTGGGCGCGCGCACTCGTCCTCCTTCCCACCTCCTTGCTCAACTTGGGATCACTCCGTCGCGTCCCCTCCGCGCGACTCCTCGTCATGGCGGCTCTCAGCAAGTCCATCCCTCATAGCTGCTACGAGATCGGCCACACTTGGCACCCTTCCTGCAGGGTTTCTTTCCTGCAGATCACTGGGAGCGCCCTGGAGGAGTCCCTGAAGATCTATATCCCTCTGTACTTGGTGAGACCCGTCAGCTCCCCCCGGGGCGAGTTTAGTGTGGAGGATGGGTCGGGGGTGCATTCCTGTCCCCGAGAGGCTTGGGGGACTCGCCCTGTGTCTGTTTCTCATTGGAGGGGTCAGAGTGTTTTTTTGTTTTTGTTATTTTTGTTGGGGGAGGGTGTTGGGATGAGGCAGGTCGCAAGGGGCGGATAGTCACAGGACGGGTGACGGGGGAGGGGAATTGGAGGTTGAGCTGTCATCTAAATGCCTGTTGTTGGGAAGAGCATGGGCTCCCAACTCTGGGATTAAGTTCAGACCACTTAAAATTGTGACTACAGGGACCTGCGTTATTTTTGCTCGCTCCTGCCTGGAGAGAAGTGGCCTGCATTCTTTCTTCATATAAAACCCCTCTGTTCCCCTGCCCCCTTTTAAAAGGACGTATTTAACAGCAAGTGCCCAGAGGAACTGCTTATCTTGGCTGTTTGGAATGGCAGGATTGTGGCTTGAGGGTTTTGCAAATTTTTTGCAAGTTCACAAACTAGATACCTGGTTGAGATTTTTGGGTGGTGATTTAAAGGGTGGTTTTAAGTCTTAGAGTCAGTGAAGGTGATTAGATCTTACTGCATGCCATCTAGGTCTTTTTTTTACACAGCTTTACCTGTAGGGCATCTAAGTTTGGAGTTTTTAATAGAGAATATTTGGAAATATGTGTATGTATCACTGAGAACTGGTAAGGAGGTTTGTTCTTAAATGCTCTCCAGCATCTCCCCCCCCCCACCCCCCATAACCTCATCCTTGGTATTCAAGATTCAGTCTCTTCTTTTGTTGCCCTATAGAGTCTGTGTCCTAAGAAGGCAGAGATCATATTTTTTGTATGTTTCCTAAAAGTTTCATTCAGTGTTCAGTGGGTGGTCAGTTCTTATTTCTCATTGAGTAATGATTTGAATTTATACCCTACTATGCCTTGAAGTGTGTCATAGCCATAGTTGTAGTATCTTAACAGTTTATTTATTACAGAAATAACACTGGAGAAGATGGTAACTGTCTCTGAGATTGCAGAAGCCAGTGTTATTTTTATCATATAGACTGATGCTTTTCAAACTTTAATGTGTGTGAGGAATCTCCTGGGGGTTCATGTTACAATGGGGGTTCTGATTCAGCAGGTCTGGGTGGGGCCTGGGGTTTCGCATGTCCAGCAAATTCCCAGGTAATATTGATGCTGCTGGACTAAGAGCTACACTTTGAATAGTAAGCACTGAGAGTGGAGACCAATAATAAACTTGTTATTGGAGCTGGAAATTTCTCCCTTGATTTTCTTTGGCAGGTTTATGTTTATCTGCTTTTCCACATGAATTGTGGCCAGTCTTTTTTTTTTTAAATAAAACATCTACAAACATTTTTGAGCTCTTGATATGTTCAATAACACAGAAAGATTGTTTCTGCCCTTACAGGATTATGATGTAGGTGGGTAGAGAGTTTATGCTATGTAATTTCTCCTTTGAATATCCTTAACACTTTAATGATGTCCCATTCATTCATTCAACAACTGTTTGTTGAGTGCTTGACAATTGTCATATCTACAGCCTGGACAATTTATTGGTATCTTCCATGATAGGGAAGTTCAGGGGAGCAACAGGTACAACTGTTCTTCTATTTCAGCAGTTGAGGTTGGGGCAGGGGTGTCAGGAAAGGTTTGTGTTTTACTGTTATATCTTCAACTTGATTAAATACTTCTTGAGGATAAATTCTCCATCTTATTTGGCCTGTATCCCTTACAGTTGTGTATTTCAAACTTTGAGGTGCTACTCATAAGTGGTAGTGAAATAAAATTAGTGGGAACTAACCAGTATTTTATTTTAAGTGAAATAGAAAAGAACAGAAAAAATTAGAGTCCATTGTAGATACTAAGGATAAGCATTATTTCATGATAGTTGTTTCAGATATATGAGTATGTGTGGCTGGGGCTATTTAGAACATACAGAAACGCTTTGCTCTTTGTCAGTGTTGGGTAATTGTTGATTACATGTGTAACCCAAGGTGCCAAGATACAAGGTGGTATGGGAAGAAGTAGGCTTTTAAAAGGGATTAGGGACATGAATTTGAATCTCTGCTCCATCAATTACTAGCTGGTTGACTTTTTGCATGTTACTTTGTCTTTCTTTGTAAGAACTGAGTGAAGTAATGTATTGACTATGTATCACATATTTTCTAGTTCATAATAGGTCTTGAATAATTAGGCATTTTTTGCAGAAAATTATTATATCCATGTTTTAGGGCTGTTGTGAAGACATGACTGGGATAATCATGGGTAGGAATAGCAGCTATCACATAGTATGACCTTAATAAAATGTTGCAATTATTAAAATAGTGCATTGATTATAATTAATGTCTCTATCTCCTGTTAGAATGGTGGTTTGTATTCAGCAGTAGCACAGAACTTCAGTAAATGCTTAATAAATGTCAGAATGAGTATGGGTATGAATGAATGAACTCATGAATAGCTTAGGAGTAAAGAGATATTCTGCAGTTCTAAGGTAATGCCAGAGAGAACTAAGGACAGCTTTAGAGGCATTTGACAAGAGGCATTTCACAGTAATGAATGAACAAGACTTAGAGACTGACAGTATTAGAGTTATTGTGCTGACTTGTTTATACTTCTAGGATTTCAAGTCATTGATGCTATTGCCATCATTGATAGATAAAGAAAAATTTTGAAGGGAAGCTGATTTGGGGGAAAATTTTAATTTAGTGTTTTCTAGAGCCTATAATATATGTCTTCTCATTTGAATATTACCTCGTGTTTTATACTAAAATGATTGTGTTTGTTTCTTTCATATTTTCTCTCCCTTTATTTTTTTTTTCTTTATTGATTTTAGAGAGAGAGGAAGGGAGAAGGAGAGAGAGATAGAAACATGGATGAGAGAGAACATCTATTGGCTGCCTCCTGCATGCCCTCCACTGGGGATCGGGCCCACAAACTTGGCATGTGCCCTATGTTCCCTGACTGGGAATCTGAACCAGCCACCTCTTGGTTCATGGGTCAACACTCAACCACTGAGCCACACTGGCCGGGCCATATTTCCTCTTTTGTTCAATGCATCTGCTCTCATGCTTCTTTTCATTTTGGTCTCTATAACTGTTCTCAGTCTTCACCTTATAATGCATGTTGAAATGTAGATTCACTAATCCTTTTAATAATGAATCTTGTGTTTTCACAATTTGTAAAAAACATCAATTCTCATCATCAATTCACTTCATGTAATTTTTTTTTTGTTTTCGTTTTTAAATCCTACATATGTTGTAGTATATGGTAACAGTTTATGCATGTACCAAACATGTATTTCAGGAAGTTATATTTTGGTTCTTGAATGTTGGTTATTGTCACATACACTCACCTATGAAACAGTTGTTAAAGTGTTTAAATTCTAGACTATCACTAAAATTAATGGAAGCATAGTGCCCTCAGTAATTTGTGGCAAATTTAGAATACACAGTTGCCCATCTAGTGGGATTCTATGCTATTCAATTTCTTAGGTGCCTTCTCTAAGAAGGAAAACTTATTCACTTGTCTCAGGTTGTTCTAAGATGTTTCTTAATTTTGCTATTTCTAGGTGACTTTCCTCAGGACTGCCAGATTAGGGTAGTATTGACATTTACCTTTAGCTAATTATAAAGTAGAAGCTTTTGCACTTTTGGGAACAAATGAATTAAAAACACGCTTTTTTATTGACCTTTATATGTTTGTTTACAACCTTCTTCAGAGTATGAAAATGTTTACTTAATATTTAGTTTCTTTGAACCTTTTAATCTAACAAATTTGGTAGATTATAGAGGGTTAATTAATCACCTCTAGACTGAATAAAACTTAAGCAAGAGCTGGAATTTTTAGGAATAAAAAAACAACAACTTATGGACAGTCTAATTTGTTGCTAAAGGCTTGAAAATCATTGACTGAAGAAATAAGTTCAGTGATATGGAATGAGGTGTTTTTTTTTTTTTTAAATGTTCTCACACAGTTTCAGTTTATGGGAAAAATGGTAATTCTACAAAACTTCCAAAATTTAACTACACTTACAATAGGCTGTTCAGATTCCTGTACTTCAGTATGGATTACGTGGCAGGATCTGGGATTCTGGGATCAGATTGCCTATGTTAGAAATCTAGCTTACTACTTACTAGTTGGGTAACCTTACACAAATTACCTAACTACTCTAAGCCTCAATTTCTATGCTGTAGTATTGGAGGAATGGTAAATTTTTACTCCAGAGATCCTTGCGAAGATTAAATGAGACATAATATGTAAAGTGTGCTTCTGGCGCATAATACGGGCCGAGTTTTTAAAGGCAGTGGGTTAGCAGGTTTTCTAGAGAAAACGAGACCAGCATTGAGATTTTTATTTTTTTTATCCTTACCCGAGGACATTTTTTCATTTTTTGTTCAGATAGAGTGGGAGGGAGAGAGAGGGAGGAAGAGAGAGAGAGAAACATAGACATGAGAGAGACACATCGACTGGTTGCCACCCACACAACCCCTACCAGGGCCGGGGACAAACTGCAACCGAGGTACATGCCCTTAGCGGGAACTGAACCTGGGTCTCTCTGGACTGCAGGCCGACGCTCTAACCACTTAGCCAAACCGGCCAGGGCTGAGTCAGTGGATTCTTAATAAAACAGATATTTGGTTGATTTAAAAAAACTAAAAAGCTTTCAAATCTTTAATAAGTATTTTTCAGTGCCAGCATTATTTTCTTTTGCCTGGTCACTAGAAAATTCTCTTCGAATCTTAAGTAGTGCTTCTGTATCTGGAAAAGTTTATCATCTTCAATAAAATAATACATTTTGGTAGAGAGGGAGCAAAGTTCACCCTGATACTTCCTCTCATAACAGATTTTCCAGCAGATTGTCTTTATACCCAACTCTCTAGTTTATTCACTATGATACAGATTATTTTAGATAACCAAATCTCTTATTTACTATTTAGAAAATTATATTTTTGTTATGAATTTTTGACTCTTAAAAACATATTTTTGATTATTTGCTGATGGATATTGATGAAAAGATATACAATAATGGAGGAGGACTGAGAGTTGATAATTAGGTTTACTAATAGCTGAACCTATACTATTAGTATTGGAATACTTGTTTCCTATTCACTTGTCAGTTATTATTGAGTCTTCTATTTTTAGGGTGCTGTGTGTGTGGGGGGGTGACAAATTTAGCAGCTATGTGCTATATTGTTTGGTGGAGAATAAGAAAATGCACTGGATATATTCTTGTTGAGAGTTTAGAGCAGCGGTTCTCAACCTGTGGGTCACGACCCCTTTGGGGGGGTTGAAAGACCCTTTCACAGGGGTTGCCTAAGACCATCAGAAAACACATATTTCTGATGGTCTTATGAACCTAGACACCGCTCCTCCTTTCATCTCCAGGCAGGTCCGCCCACATGCAGATACGCCCGCATACAACATGATGAACTGTATTAAGGGTCACCGCATCAGGAAGGTTGAGAACCACTGGTTTAGAGTCTAGGAGGGAAGATTAAGCATATATTACCCTGTGACAAAAATTAATGAATGAAATACTGTATGTTACAGATAAAAATGGTTTGAGAGATCAGAGATAGAAGATCACATTTGACTGAGAGATAAGGGTAAACTTAATGGGAGAGGTGGCAATTTAGTGGCTTTGAAGGAAAAGTAGGAATTGGAAAGGTAGAAATGGTGGAATGGCTTGAGCAAAGACATTCAGGTGGAATAGAATATGGTATGCTTTGAGGAATGGCAGATGGAAAATAGGCTTTACTTGATGTAGTAGGCAATCAGTAAAGGTTGCTAACGGGTTAGTATGCTTCAAGTTGTTTCATAAAGCTAATGTGGCGGTGGTGTATACCCCTGTTACATTTAGTGGCTTGGATATAAAGTAGGGGAAAGAATCAAATGGAGCCAGGAGATTTTAAGTCTGTTGATTGGGATGCCTGGAAGGTGGTGCTTCGGGAAAGGTATTTTCAGTGAAATATGCTAATTGCTTTGGGGCATATTGAGTTTTAGCTACTAGTGCAGTATGTGAGTGGAAAATGACCAGGAAGCATTGAGAAATGTAGAGCTGCTGTTCTAGAGAGAAGGTGGGGCTAGAGATTTAGGTTTAGATATCCTAAGAAAGTTGAAGCTCTGGTTGGTCAATAAGGGGAAGAGAGGTCCTTAGGTCAACTGAATGTTCAGAAAGGGAAGTCAGCCTGAGGAATGCTCATGTTTGGAGTAGAGGAAAAATAATAAAAAAAAGAGAAAGAAGCAGTTAGATATGAAGAAGTTGAGAAGAGAATGTTACAGAGAGGTCTTGAGTACAGAGTTTTGGAAGGTATTGTTAAGAGGTTGGGAAGAGCTTGGACTTGAATCTCTGTTCTGCCATGGATACTTTTTATTCCATTTTTATCTTCAGATAGAGTGGGAGACAGGGAGGGAGGGAGGGAGAGAGAGAGAGAGAAACATCAACATGAGAGAGACACATCAACTGGTTGCGTCCTGCAGGACCCTGACCAATGCTGGGGATGTGGCCGAAGCTCTAACTACTGAGCAAAACCGGCCAGGGCAGTCCTGCAGCTTATTAATGTTGTAACCTTGAGCAAGGTTCTTAACATATGGGAACCTCAGTATTCTCATCTATAAAATGGGATTAAAATACCTATCTCATATCCTTTAAAAATATAAATCAGCTCTTGTTATTCCTGTGCTCAGAACTCTCAGTGTCTTTCCATCTCAATAAATTGGAAAATGTTTACCGAGGCCTACAGAACCTTATGTGATCTGGCTGTTTCTTGTTTGCTTGCATTTCATACCATTTTCCCTTTTGCTTATTCACTTCTAATAGATATAATCACACTATTTATTTTATATATATTTTTGTAATCTGTGTTATTTAGAACAGAGCTCTTGATTTCGGAGGAATATCTTAGATTGGACAACAAATTGTCACCCCCCCCCCCCAACATTTCTAAGGAGTAACTGACATGAGAAAAAAAAATCTTGCCTCATATTTGGGCATTAGCAATATACATATAGGTAAGTGCTTTTATTGATTATGAAAGACAACCTAGATTGAGACTGGAACACAAACTCATTTTCCATAAATCTATCTGTATAAGCTTTGCTACTGATAAAAATGAGATAAGAATTTGATAATAGATTTGTAATTTATTTATCAACTATTTATTGAATATCTACCAGGCATTGTGCTAGGTGATAATTAGGAAAGGGGAGTTAATTGAAGTGACTGCTTAACAAAGAGCTAAATAAAATGTTTTGGAAAGTATTTTCAAAATGTGTTGGTACAATTTATTGCATTACTTGTATAGTATAGTGAATGTGAAATATGTTTACATTCCCAAGGACTATACTGGGCACATAGTAATTCATAATATTAGTTGGTGCTTTGATAATTAAGAGTCTTAAAATATTTTATCATGACATAGTATTATATTGAATATTTGTTTGAATCTCTGTTGATCCTAGGTTAAACTTTTAAGTTGTTTTTTAAAATTAATTCCCAATCTTAGCTTTCTTTCTAATAATTGATCATCTCTAAAAGAGTGTTGTGATATGGATATTTTTTTTTTATCCTCACCTGAGGACTTTTTTTTTTTCATTTATCTTCAGATAGAGTGAGAGGGAGAGAGGGAGAGAGAGAGAGAGAGGAAGAGAGGAAGAGGGAGAGAGAGAGAGAAACAGAAACATCTATGTGAGAGAGACGCATCCAGTGGTTACCACCCACACGACCCCAACCCAGGCCAGGGACAAACTGCAACTGAAGTATGTGCCCCCAGCGGGAACCGAACTGGGGTCTCTTTGGTCCGCAGGCCGACGCTCCGACCGCTGAGCCAAACTGGCCAGGGCAATATGGGATATTTTTTGTATATTTTTTTCTTTATGCTTAATATGGGGTGAATGTATTTCATCTTGGGAAACTAGGAATATAGTTAATAAGTATTTGTTAATGAACCTTATTTATTAGTTATTCAAGTTAATACTGTAAATTGATATTACATATCATATATAAGGCTCTCATAATTATACTTGAGGAGAATCAATAACTGAAGTGAATGAATACAGATTTTAGGTAATTTTGCTTTCAACAGCATTGAAAAATATTCAGGAAAATGAATTTATGTGTGTAAGTATGAGAAGAGGGAAGGATGCTAGATAAAGTGTCATGAGATTGGAGCAGTTTCCTTTATAAGAATGCTAAATTGACAGTGTTTTCAACTTACTGCCATTTATCTTGTATAGTCTTTTGATTCATTACATGTGTCAGGTTACTTTGGTTTCTTGATTCCAACTAGATCTTCAGGGTTTGGATTGTGATTAGTCCAGTTGAGGAGTTGTTTTGAAGGATTCTGTATCTGTTGGCAGTGACAGGTAGGCTTGTTCTGCTCATTCCTGATTTTTAAACCTTGAAGAAAGTAGACCCCTATCTCAGAAACTCTCAAGCCCAGAAGACATTGAATTAATCAGGATCAGACTGAATTTCGCAGTGTGCTCACAGTTCCATTTGGGCTAGCACGTGGAGTGTTACTGTAACTCTATTTACTCTGAATCTTCATTTCCTCTCACTCTCTCTTTTCTATCCTCATTTCATTCTTTAAATATTACAGATTGCCTACAATGTGTCAGAAATATGGGGGGCTAGGAACAAGATGAGTTTGTGGACATCAGTTAAGGGGGAAAATAAGAGATACATACAAAAAAATTCAACTGTGATGCGTGCTATTAGAAAGTGCAGGGTGTTGTACTAGAGAGTGTCACAAGGACTCCTTCTAGTGTGGTGGGTTTGGGAAGGCTTTCGCAGTGAAGTGACTTAGTGAGTATGTGAATATATATCAGGTGAATATGTATTAGGCCATTACTTTATAGAAAGAGGATATTTGATGGTTTCTTAAGTCCATTACCCTGACTAAGAATTTTATTTCTTCCCTTTAGACTTTGGACTTTATTTAAACTTGAAGCCAATGGCAGTAATAAAACACCTCAGACCATACAAATATCTTGATTAACAGATTCTCTGAAATTGAAACTCTATTCTAATAAAATTTGTATTTTATGTTAAGGTAGTCAGAACATTTTAGTTACAAATGTTAGAAAAACTGTTTTAACAACCTCTATTTGTCTTCACCCATTTAAAGGTAAATCAAAGTTGTTTTAGACAAAAATGGTGAGATTTGGGTAGCTAAGTATCTTTATAAAGTTTTCTTTTTCTTTTTTCTTTCTCCCATGGTTAATTTTGTGCTTAAATTTCTCTTCTGGTTTAGGTTGATGGTCAGGGTTATCCACATCAAAAAATCGTAAGGGATTTTGTACCTATCAAATGATTGATGGGCTAGTTTTTAGGCTTCAGTATGAGTGAGTTTTAGCAAATGTGTGAGTACAGTGCAATTTAAGCCTTTTGAGAATGGCTTCTCTTCTGTTAATGGAATTTTATATATCAACAAATGGTGAGGCAGTTTGATATTTTTTAGTTAGCATAGTCCCCCGATATCTGTGATTTCTTCTCTTGCTCAAATTGTCTACTTCTCTGGCTTGAATTTTTAGTTTGCTTAAGTTCTGTTTAGAGGATTCAATGCAGTAAAAGATATGGAAGCAACCTAAGTGACTATTGGATAAAGAAGATTTGGTCCCTTGGCTGGTTTGGCTCAGTGGTTCGATCACTGGCCCTCGGATGGAAGGGTTGTTGGTTGATTCTAGTCAAGGGCACGTACCTGGGTTGCAGGTTTGATCCCCAGCCCCGGTCCAGGTCGTGCAGGAGGCAACCAGTTATCTCTCTCACATGGATGTTTCACTCTCTCTCTCCCACTCCCACCCCATTTCTCCCTTCCTTCCACTCTCTAAAAATTAGTGGAAAAATATCCTTGGATGAGGATTAACAACAACAAAAAAGCAATTGTAAAAAATATGCAAATAGTATTCTGTGCTATTTGGTTTCTTGTCTTTTTGTTTTAGATATTTAAATTTGGCTTATGCAGAAAATGTTGGAAGCAGTTTATTTATTTAGAGACTAGTGTAGATTTTTATTTCATTTATATATGTTTTTCCATCACCATTTATCTCCCGTATATCCATTTCCACCTCTCCCCACCTGTAATCACCACATTGTTTTCCGTGTCCATGAGTTTTTTTCTCTTTTTTGCTCACTCCCAGTACTCCCCCAATACCCCTCTCTCCACCAGAACAGTCTGCCTGCTCTCTATCTATGAGTCTGTCTTTATTTTGCTTGTTAGTTCAGTTTGTTCATTAGACTCCAGATATGAGTGAAATCATATGGTACTTGTCTTTCTCTGACTGGCTTATTTCACCTAGCATAATGTTCTCCAGGTCCACCCATGCTGTTGCAAAAGGTAAAATTTTCTTCCTTTTTACAACTGAGTAGTATTCTATTGTGTAAATGTACCACAGCTTTTTTTTTTTTTTTTATCTTCACCTGAGGACATTTTTTTTCCCGGTTTTTGTTCAGATAGAGTGGGAGGAAGAGAGAGAAAGAGAGAGAGAGAGAGAAACATTGATGTGAAAGGGACACATCGAGTGGCTGCCACCTGCACAACCCAACCAGGGCCTGGGACAAACTGCAACCGCGGTACATGCCCTTAGTGGGAACCGAACCCGGGTCTCTCTGGACTGCAGGCCAATGCTCTAACCACTGAGCAAAACCGGCCAGGGCTGTACCACAGCTTTTTTATCCACTCATCTATTGATGGGCATTTGGACTGCTTCCTAATCTTGGCTATTATAAATAATGCTGCAGTGAACATAGGGGTGCATATATTCTTTAAATTAGTGTTTCAGGTTTCTTTGGATAAATTTCCAGAAGTGGAATCACTGAGTCATAAGGGAGTTCCATTTTTAATTGTTTGAGGTATCTCTATTCTGCTTTCCACAGTGGCTGTACCAATCTGTATTCTCACAATAGTACAAAAGATTTCCCTTTTCTCAACATCCTTGCCCACACTTGTTTGTTGATTTATTGATGACAGCCATTCTGATAGGTGTGAGGTAATATCTCATTGTGATTTTAATTTACATTTCTCTAATGATTAATGACATTGAGCATCTTTTCATGTGTCTATTGGCTACTGGTATGTCCTCTTTGGAAACATGTCTATTCAGGTCTTTTGACCATTTGAAAATATTTATTTTATTTTATTTTTATTTATTTATTTTAATCCTCACCCGAGGATATTTTTCCATTTTTTGTTCAGATAGAGCGGGAGGGAGAGAGAGGGAGAGAGAGAGAGAGAGAAACATCGATGTGAAGGGACACATCGAGTGGCTGCCACCCGCACGACCAACCAGGGCCGGGGACAAACTGCAACCGAAGTATGTGCCCTTAGCGGGAACCGAACCCGGGTCTCTCTGTACCGCAGGCCGATGCTCCAACCGCTGAGCCAAACCGGCCAGGGCTTATTTGTTTATTTTTTAATCTTTATGTTGAAACTATTATGTATGTCCCCTGCCCCCATTTTTTAGTTGGATTGTTTTGGTGTTGAGTTTTATAAGTTCTGTATACATTTTTTATATTAACCCCTTATCAGATGTGTCATTGGCGAATGTGTTTTCCCATTCATTTGGTTGTGTTTTCATTTTGTTGATAGTTTCCTTTGCCATGCAAAACCTTTTTAGTTTGATGTAGTCCCATTTGTTTTATTTTCTTTGTTTCCCTGCCTAAGGGGATATATCAGAAGAAATATTACCATGAGAAATGTCCAAGATTTTACTGCCTATGTTTTTCTTGTAGGATTTTTATGGTTTCAAGACTAGCATTTAAGTCTTTAATCCATTTTGAGTTTATTCTTGTGTGTGGTGTAAAAAGGTGATCTAGTTTAATTTTTTTTGCACTTAATCTAATTTTCCCAACATCATTTATTGAATAGACTGTCTTTAGCTAATTGTGTGTTTTTGCCTCTTTTGTCAAATATTAATTGACTATAAAGTAGGTTTATTTCTGGGCTCTCTATTCTGTTCCACCCATTTATATGTCTATTTTTATGCCAGTACCATGTTGATTCAGTTACTATGGCCTTGTAGTATAGTTTGATATCAGGTAGCATAATTTCTCCAAATTTATTCTTCTTTCTCAAGATGGCTGTTGCTATTTGGGGTCTTTTATGGTTCTGTATAAATTTTTGGAATATTTGTTCTAGTTCTGTGAAATACAACATTGGCATCTTGACAGGAATTGTGTTGGATCTGTAGATTGCTTTGGGTAGCATGGACGTTTTAATGATGTTAGTTTTTCCTATCATTGTAAATGGTATGTGCTTCCACTTATTTGTGTCTTCTTCAGTTTCTTTCTTCAGTGTGTTATAAATTTCCTAATACAGGTCTTTTACATCCTTGGTGAAATTTAGTGCTAGGTATTCTTTTTGAAGCAATTGTGAATAGGATTTTTTTTTTTTTTTTTTTTAGTTTCCCTTTCTGATAATTTGTTATTGGTGTATAAAAATGCAACTGATTTCTGTATATTTATTTTGTATCCTGCTACTTTACTGAATTCATTTATCAGTTTTAGTATTTTTTCGTGTGGAATGTTTAGGTTTCTCTATATAAAGTTTCATGTCATCTACAAATAATGACTGTTGTACTTCTTCCTTTCCAATTTGGATGCCTTATATTTTCTTCTTGTCTGATTGCTGTGTCTAGGATTTCAAGTACTATGTTGAATAAGAGTGGTGAAAGCTGACATCCCTGTCTTGCACCTGATCTTAAGTGGAACATTTGTAGTTTTCCCCCATTGATTATGTTGGCTGTGGGTTTATCATATATGGCTTTTATTACGTTGAAGTATGTTCCCTCTATTCCCACTTTGCTGAGAGTTGTTATCATAATTGGGTGCTGGATTTTACCAAGTGCTTTTTCTGCAACTATTGACACGATCATGTGGTTTTTATCCTTCAATTTGTTTATGTGGTGTATCACATTTATTGTTTTGCAGTAATTGTGCCAAATTTGCATCCCTGGAAAATATCCCACATGCTCATAGTGTGTGATCTTTTTAATGATTGGTTTGCTAATATTTTATTGAGGATTTTAGCTAGGTTTATCAGGGATATTGGCCTTTACTGTTCTTTCTTTGTCATGTCTTTATCTGGTTTTGGAATTAGGACAATGCTGGCCTCGTAAAATGAGCTCGGGAGACTTCCCTCTTCTTGAATTTTTTTGGAATAGTTTGAGAAGGGTAGGTGTTCATTTTTTGAATGTTTGGTAAAATTCACCTGTAAGGCCATCCGGTCCAGGGCTTTTGTTTGTTGGAAGTTTTGTTTTATTACTGCTTCAATTTCACTAGTTGTAATCTTTCTATTCAGATTCTCTGATTCTTTTTGAATTAGTTTTGGAAGATTTTATGTCTCCAGGAATTATTAGTTTCATCCAGATTGTCCAATTTGTTGGCATGTAGTTGTTTGTAATATTTTCTTAAAATTTCTTTGGTGTCAGTTGTTATTTCTTCTCTTTCATTTCTGATTTTATTTATTTAGGTCCTCTCTCTTTGTTTCTTGATCAGTCTGGTTAAAGGTTTGTCAATCTTGTTTATATTTTCACAGAACCAGCTCTTGGTGTCCTTGATCTTTTGTATTGTTTTTTCGAGGCTCTATTTTGTTCATTTCTGCTCTTGTCTTTATAATTTCCTTCCTTCTACTCACTCTGGGCTTTGTTTATTTTTCTTTTCAAGTTCCTTTAAGTGTAAAGTTAGATTGTTTATTTCAGTTTTTTCCTGTTTCTTGAAATAGGTCTGTAATGCAATGACTTTCCCTCTTAGGCCTGCTTTCCCTGTGTCCCACAGATTTGGGGTTGTGTTCTCATTTTCATTTATTTCAAGGTATCTTTTGATTTCTTCTTTGATCTCTTTGTTAAACCATTCATTGTTTAGTAACATGTTATTTAGCTTCCATGTGTTTGTGTGTTTTTCCCTTGTCTTCTTGTGATTAATTTCAAGTTTTATAGCATTATGGTCAGAGAAGATGCTTGATATGATTTTAGTCTTCTTAAATTTATCGAGGTTTGTTTTGTGTCCAAACATATGGTCTATCCTAGAAAACGTTCCATGTGCATTTGAAAAGAATGTATATTCTGGTGCTTTGGGTGAAATGCTCTGAAGATATCAATTAAATCCATTTGATCTAGTGTGTCATTTAAGGCTGTCGTCTCCTTATTGATTTTCTGTCTGAAGTTATCTGTCCACTGATGTCAATGGGGTGATAAAATCCCCTACTATAACTGTATTAGTGTCAATCTCTCCTTTTCTGTCCATCAAAATTTGATTTACATATTTAGGTGCTCCTGTGTTGGATGCATAAATGTTTACAAGGGTTATATGCTCATGTTGAATTGATCCTTTTATCATTATGTAGTGTCCTGTTTCTTACTATAGCCTTAGTTTTTCTTTTTTTTTAAAAATATTTATTTTCTTAAATATTTTTTCTTTATTGATTTTAGAGACAGAGGAGAGGGAGAGAGAGATAGAAACATCGATGACAGAGAACATCAATTGACTACCTTTATATGCCCCCCACTGGGGATTTGGCCCATAACCTGGGCATGTGCCCTGACCGGGAATCAAACCAGTGACCTCTTGGTGCATGGATCGATGCTTAACCATGAGCCACACTAGCTGGGCGATAGCTTTGGTTTTAAAGTCTATTTTGTCAGATACAAGTATTGCTACCCCAGCTCTTTTTTCTTTTCCATTTGCATGAAATATCTTTTTCCATTCTTTTGCTTTTAGTCTGTGTGTATCTTTCATTCTATGGAGGGTCTCTTGAAGACAGCATATACATGGGTCTTGTTTTCTTATCCATTTATCTACCTTATGTCTTTTTTTTTTAATCCTCACTCCAGGACATTTTTCCATTTTTTGTTCAGATAGAGTAGGAGGGAGAGAGAGGAAGAGAGAGAGAGAGAAACATCAATGTGAAAGGGACACATCAAGTGGTTGCCACCCGCACGACCCAACCAGGGCCGGAGACAAACCGCATCGGAGGCACGTGCCCTTAATGGGAACCAAACCCGGGTCTCTCTGGACCGCAGGCCGACGTTCCAACCGCTGAGCCAAACCGGCCAGGTCTACCTTATGTCTTTTGATTGGAGCATTTAAGCCATTTACATTTAAAGTGATTATGGACAGATATGTATTTATTGCCATGTTATTTTCTTTACCTATGTTCTTGTGTTTCTTCTTTTTCTTTTTCTTCTTCAAGAATGCCCTTTTACATTTGTAATACTGGTTTGGTGGTAAACTCATTTAGCTTTTTCTTGTTTGGGAAGATTTTATTTCCCCTTCGATTTCAAATGCTAGCCTTTCTTGGTTAAGTAGCCTTGGTTGTGGTCCTTGCTTTTCATCACTTTGAATAGTACATGCTAATCCCTTCTAGCCTGAAATGTTCCTGTTGAGAAATCACCTGACAGTCTAATAGGGCCTCCCTTGTAGGTAACTGACTGCCTTTCTCTTGTGGCTTTTATGATTCTCTCTTTGTCTTCAACTTTTACCATTTTATTTATTTATTTTTTCCATATTTTTTTTTATTAATTAATTTTTGTTACAGATGTTTCTCCTTTTTCCCCAACTGATTCCCTCTTCCCCCAACTTTTATCATTTTAATTATGATGTGTCTTGGTATTGGCCTCGTTGGGTCCATCTTGTTTGGGGCTCTCTGTGCTTCCTGGACTTGTATATCGTTTTCCTTCACCAGGTTAAGGAAGTTATCAGTCATTATTTCTTCAGCTAGGTTCTCGATTCCTTGCTCTCTCTCTCTTCTCCTTCTGGTATCCCTATGACACTGATATTGTTGCACTTGATATTGTCCCAATGGTCCCCTAAACTCTTCTCATATTTTTAATTTTTTTTCTTTTAGCTGCTCTGATTGGGTGTTTTTTTCTACCTTGTTGTCCAAATTGCTGATTTGACACTCTGCTTTGTTGAGCCTACTATTTATTCCTTCCAGTGCATTCTTTATTTCTGACTTGTCCCTTTTTATGGTTTTTATGTCCTTTTTCATGCTGTTGAGCATCCTTATACATTACTTGGAATTCTATAACTGATAAATTGCTTACCTCCATTTCATTTAGTTCTTCTTCTGGAGAATTCTCTTGGTCTTTCATTTGGGGCCTATTATTTTGACTGCCTCTTTTTTATTTTGTTTCTATGTATTAGGTAGATATGCTATGACTCCCAGTATTGGTAGGGTGGCCTTATGTAGTAGGTGTCCCGTGGGTCACAATGGCACAGTTGCCATGATCAGCAGAACTGAGTGCTCTAAGAATGTCTCTTGTGCTCATTGTGTGGGTCTTCCTGTTGTAATTGAATCTTGATTGATATTGGCCCATTTGTGTGTGAGATCAGTCCTCAGGATGGCTGACAGTGAGGCCCAATCCCCAACACTATGTGCAATTTGCTATGCAATTGCTGATAACACAGAACAGAACTTGCCTGAGCAGGGTTTGATGCCTATTGAGAACTCCCTGTGGATATGCTGCTTGTGAAGATTATTGGATCCTGCTCTGTTGTTGTCTGAAGCTGGCTATTGGGTGTATTGGTTCTAGGCCTTTTTGGAGGGACTGTGGTGTAGGTCAGTGTTAGACACTGTCTGTTACTGGCCCTGGGCAACCTGTTTGGCACTATCAATGATCCACAGCTTTACGAATCACTTGCTAATCCTGGGTATGTGTGGAAAGCAGAAGCAGTTTAAACACAGTATATTAAACAGGGTTCTTCAGACACACAGAACCAAAGGATATGTGTGTATGTGTATGTGTATGTGACACACACCATATATAGATAGTGATGGAGTGGGGAGGGGCAGTCTTAATATAAGGAATTGGCTCACACAATTATGGAGGCTGAGAAGTCCCAAGGTCTACAGTTGGCAAACTGGAGACCCAGAAGATCTGATGTGTAGTTCCAGTCTGAATCTGAAGGCCTAAGAACCAGCAGAACTGATGGTATAAGTTCTAGTTAGAAAGCCTGCAAGCTTGAGACCTAAGAGGAATAGATGTTTTATTCTGTATCTGAAGGTGCAAAAAGACTCATGTTCCAGCTTAAGGTCAGGTGGGCTGGTGGAGTTCCTTCTTACTCAGCAGTTTTGTTCTGTTCACATCTTCAGTTCATTGAATGAAATCTACCCACATTATGGAGGGCAATCTGCTGTACTCAATCTACTGAAAAGTTTGATCTTATCCAGAAACACCCTCACTGACACACCTAGAATAATGTTTGGCCAAATAAATGTCTGGGCAGCCCATGGCTCAGGTAAGTTGATACACAAAATTAACCAGCACATGCAATATAAACTTATTTGTGACAACAAAGTAATCCTATCTCTTTTATTATGCTATTTAAAAAAAAATTGAGGTGTTATTTTTTTAAAAAGGGTTTTACAATTTATTAGAGGAAGAATATAGGAAGTCTTCTGACTATAGATGAATATCCTACTTTAGTTCAGTTTATTGAAGTTCTATTTTTATTTTGAATTGTTGGTGCTATGAAAATGTGGTTTAGTTTTGATTCTCCTGAGGACTACTTAACTTCTCTGAGTAATGCAGTATAGCTCTTTCCTGACCATGTAACAATTAGGTTATAGTGAATACTCCTAATATCTATAGATCCGTTATAAGAGAAGGCAGGAGGAGGACATGAAGTATAATTGAGTTCTTTATAGTTATTTTAATTGCCATTTATTTTTTTCAAACATCTTGATTTACCAGAGACAGAATTCTCTTCAAAACACTTAATAAAACACATTTTCACAACACAAAAAGGAATTGAGGTTGGAACAGGAAGCAATTGTGCTGAGTGAAGGAAACAAATATTTTTTAAGCGCCTATTATGTGTTAAACACTCTGCTGAATACTTTATATTAGTCATCTCATTTAGTTAAAAAAATACTGAGTCTTAGAAGAAGAAGGAAAAAAGAGGGAAAGTTAGCTGCACAGCTGGTTGGTTCCATTTTCTGCTATTGGGATTAGTTCTTTTTATTTAATGATCCAATGTTGTGAATTTCATCTTCTTTCATCATTAGCTCTTATAGACTGGGTATATAAATTTTAGCCCTAGAGTCATCATCATGGTGCCTTATTTAGTCTTCCCCCAGGTTAGCTTACTTGTATATGTATAAACCAAATTTATACTTTTAGGTTTTTTATATATCTCAGTTGTGCTTTCCCTATATTTTTTCTTTCAGAATGGGTAGCCTGAATTCCTATAGGGGCTAGTAAATCACAAGTTCTTAATTGTAACATGCACTAGGGATAAGTGATATTTCTTCTCGTCTAGAATATGCCAGATTTCAACATCAGGTATGGTGGTTAAGAGCATGGACTCTGGAGCCACTTCCTGTGTTCAGTCCTTGCTCTGCTACTCACTGGTTATGTGACTTCAGGCAACATAATCTCTTTGTGCTCATGTTTTGTTATCTCTAATAAAGTGGGGGTAATGACTGTGCCCATCTCATAGATTGTTGTGAAGATTAAGTAAATTAACATGGGTTTGGTATTTAGAGCAGTGCCTGGTACATAATAAGTGTTATACGTCTTTGTTAAATAAATAAAATAAATATTTTGTTGATAAAATATGAAAAATGTAAATTCATTATGCTGCTTTCTCAGTAAGGGGTAATTTTGCCTTCTAGGAGACATTTGGCAATACCTGGAGAATATTTTTGGTTTTCATAGATTGGTATACTACTGGCATTTATTGAGTAGAAGCCAGGGATGCTGGCAAACATCCTGCTATACATGGGATAGTCCTCCACAACAGCAAATTATCTGGTCCAAAATGTTAATATTGAGGTTGAGAGACTCTGCTTTAAAGAGATTATTATCTGTTAGTGATTACATTAAGAAAGGTTAAATAAATAAAACAAAGTCAATTCTTTTTCATTGGGAATTGTATTATATTCCTAAGTAACAAGACTTGTTAGATCATCTAGAAATAGTTTTATAGGAGAGTTAATGATCAAGCTCTGGGGCTAACAAAGATTGCTAAATTAAAGTTTGGTACTAGTAAGGCTAAGATCATGGGGCCAGCCCCTTTGAGGGCGAATTAGCTTTGTTCTATTTCATGGTCATAGATTGTAATCCCAATACTAGTTAACCATCTCTATGGCAAATGTGCCACAATAATCACATGGGGAAACAGACAAATTATATAATGAATTAGATGAAGTGCATGTAGTCCTGACAGAGGTTGAATAGTGATACTTTTGTAAAGAAACTCCTAAAAGGGGCCCTGTCATAATTAGTGTCACTCTTCAGTCTATATAGCCTTTGGGTTAGTCATGTTGGTCTCCATATTTGCCCTTCGTGAACTATGCTGAAATTATGCCTATGTCTTTTGACTTACACATGGAATATTCATGATAATATTTGCCTGTGGTTTCATCTAGATACTTTATACTTTTCAAATTTAAGTCTGTGATACATCTCAAATTAATTTTTGTGTATGGTATGAGGCAGGATTAATTTTTGTTCTACACAGATAAACAATCTTCTAGTACCATGTATCTAATTTTAATTTTTAACTTATCTTTATTGTTGAATGTATTACAGATAATCTCTTTTTCCCCCATTGACCCCTCCTTTTTAATCCTCCCCACCTCCTGCCTTCCCCACACTATTGTTTGTGTCCATTGGTTATACATATATGCACAGAAATTTTTTGGTTTATCTCTTCTCACCCTCCCTCCCCCTTCCCTTTGAAGTTCATCAGTCTAATAACCAATTTGTACTTCTTAATTCCTTCATCTTTTCACCCTTCCCCACAACCCCCTCCCATTTGGTAAGTAACAAAAAGTTCTCTGTATCTATGAGTCTGTTTCTGTTCTGCTTGCTCATTTTGTTTGTAGCTTTAATTATTGATAAATATGTATTTATTGCCTTTTTATTGTTCATATTTTTGTTCTTCTCCTTCAAGAAGACCCTTCAACATTTCATATAATATTGATTTGGTGGTGATGAACTCCTTTAGATTTTTTTGTCTGGGAAACTCTTGATATGTCCATTGATTCTAAATGATAGCTTTGAAGAATAGAACTATCTTGGTTGTAGGTAATCGCTTTTCATCACTTTGAATATCTCTTGCCACTCTTTTCTGGCCTGCAAAGTTTCTTCTGAGAAATCAGCTGACACTCTTATGGGAGCTCCCTTGTAGGTAACTAACTGCTTTTCTCTTGCTGCTTTTAAAATTCTGTCTTTGTTTTTAACCTTTGGCATTTTGATGATGATGTGTCTTGGTGTGGACCCCTTTGGGTTCATCTTGTTTGGGACTCTCTGTGCTTCCTAGACTTGTATGTCTGTTTCCTTCACCAAGTTAGAGAAGTTTTCTGTCATTATTTTTTAAAATAGGTTTTCCATTTTTTGTTCTCTCTCTTCTACTTTTGGCACTTCTATGATGTGAATGTTGGCATGCTTGAAGTTGTCCCAGAGGCTCCTTACACTATCCTCATTTTTTTGGATACTTTTTCTTTTTACTGTTCTGATTGTGTGTTTTTTGCTTTCTTATATTCCAAATCAATGGTTTGCTTCTTTGCTTTACCTACTCTACTATTGATTCTCTGTAAATTATTCTTTATTTCAGTTAATGCGTCCTTCATTTCTGACTGGTTCTTTTTTATGTTGTTGATGTTCTCACTAAGTTCCTTGGAGTTCTCCTTAAGTTCCTTGAAGTTCTCACTAAGTTTCTTGAAGGTCTCACTAAGTTCCTCGAGCATCCTTAAAACCAGTGTTTTGAACTCTGCATCTGATTAATTGCTTATCTCCATTTTGTTTAGTTCTTTACCTGGAGTTTTGTTCTTTTCTTTTATTTGGGACATGTTTCTTTTTCTCCTCATTTTGGCTGCTTCCCTGTGTTTGTTTCTATGTATTAGGTAGAGTTTCTATGATTCCTAGGCTTTGTAGGGTGGCCTATTATTGTAGGTATCCTGTAGGGTTCAGTGGTACAGCCTCCCTGATTACCCCAGCTGGGGCCTCGAGGTGCACCCCTAGTGTGGACTGTACACCCTTCTGTTGTAATTGAACCTTGATTGCTGTTGGCATGTCAATGGGAGAGATTTACTCAGGCTGATCAGCTGCAAGGACTGGCTATGCCCACTGACCACTGGCCTCTGACTTCCTTGGAGGATCAGCAGTATAGGGGCCCAACACGCAGAGCAAGACTTAACTTCAGCAGGGCTCTGGTACCCACTGAGTCCATTCATTGAGTGTGTGACTTGTGAAGGTGGTTGGGTGGTGGTGCTTTGATGTGGTCTGAGCCGTCCACTGGGTGTGCTGGCTCTGGGACAAGGTCAGATACTGCCTGTGTTCTACCTGGGGCCACCCAGCATAAGCTACACAGTGATCTGCAGATAGCTGCTTCTTGTGCCAGACCTGGGGCCACTTAATGAGAGGTTTGGGGCTGGCTGAGACCACATGCTGCTTGTTTGTGAGATTTTAGGAAAATCTGAAGCAGGAGCCAAGACAGGCCAATCCTATGGTAAAGCCATTGGAAACAGCTTGGGTGGGCCCGAAAGTTGGGTGGGGCAGGGCCTCAGAGTCTCACCAGGGTGAGCCAAACAGTGTGAGCCAGGTACCTGGAGTCCCAGATATGGTGCAGTCTGCTGCCCCAGGGAAGGTCTCACCAAAGGAACAACACCCTCCCACAGCAAGTCTGTCCTGCAGAAAGCTTCCCCTCCAGCTATCACCCCAATGCCAACAACTTAGTTCTTCCCTATATGTCTCTGGTGCCTTTCAAGCTGCCTCCCCCACGATGGAACCTGAAGGGTGTGAGTCAAGTAGGTCTGTGCGGGCCCTTTAAGAGGAACTGCCTGGGGCTCCGGCAGCCTCAGCTTCAGTTCCCTTTGGTTTTTACAGCCAGAAATTATGGGGACTTCTCTTCCTGGTACTGGAACCCTGAGGGGGGGGCTAGTGTGGGACAGGGGCCCCTTGCTCCTCAGTGAGGAACTTCCTAGCTGAGGTATCCTCCTGATTTTTATCAGCGCATCCATGCCTCTACCCCTCCTTCCAGTCTCGATGTGGCTTCTTTAATTTTGTAGTTGTAGGACTTCATTTTTATCCATTCGTCTACTGATGGACATTTGGGCTGATTCCAGATTTTAGCTATTGTAAATAGTGCTGCTACGAATGTGGGGGTACATATATTCTTTCTGATTGGTGTTTCAGGCTTCTTAGGGTATATTCCTAGAAATGGAATCACTGGGTCAAATGGAAGTTCAATTTTTAATTTTTTGAGGAAACACCATATTGTTTTCCATAGTGGCTGCACCTACAATTTAGAGCTAACCAATTCATAATGTTTCAGTATTTGTTTCATATGTTCATTAGAAAATAATTGTTTTGCAATCTGCCTTTTCATTTTATATATTTTGATTTTTCAATCAGATAATTAAATAGTCTTAAAACTAGGCTATATGAATATAAATAAATAAATACAGGTATATTAATCATCGTGCTATTATGTACCTTGTATTTAAATATTTTCATGCATATTTGGAAAATTCATAAGGAATTAATGTGGAATTAATTGGTCAAAGCATATGACATTGCCATATTTTTTGCTATAAAATATGATGTTTGTGAAGGTGTCTGATGATGTCTGATAATGATTTTGTGCATGTGCTCTGACAATTACTACATTGTAGTACAATTACTGCTTTGTTATTTGGTTAGGTCCTAACCTTTTTTTCAAACTATAATATTCTATGGTATACATAGAAAATGATAATAAATATGTGTCACGCTCAGGAAAACTGAGATATGGTTATCACCTTTCTCTGTTACCCTAGGTCTGACCTGGGTACTCAGACTGCTGAGAGGATCAGTATTTCAGCCACTTGTAAACCCTGGTTGTCAGCTCTGGGATAGAGAACAGTAATAATAAGATCCTAGGATATTTCCCATGTTTTGTGTCAGATTTTTCCCGTTTCTCACAGTAGATTGTACTGTGCTCTCCCAATATTGCACATATCTACAGTTTATCCTGCAAAACACCTACCATATCCATTAAAAATTAAGTATTGTTAATGGATATGGTAGTTGTTTTGCAAAATTTGTAATTACAGAGAGTACTATGAATATAAGTTTTGGTGGAAATACGCACTTTCTTCTCCCGGGTGTATATCTAGAAATGGATTGCTATATCATAGATTAAGCAGATATTTAGTTTCATTAGATAATAACAGTTTCCCAAAGTAATTGTGCAATTTTACATCCTCTCCAGCAATGTGTAAAGTTCCAATTACTTTATTTTAGAAAGCACTGAGCATTATCAGTTTTGTTTTTTGTTTTTTTTTAGTCATTCTGGTGTGTGTGCAATATTATGTCATTGTGCAGTTCTCTGGTGACTAATGATGCTGACTGTATTTTATACACCCATTGGCCATGAGAATGACTGCTTTTTTTTAAAATTAATTTTAAGTTTTATTTTGAGGTAATTATAGATTATTATGCAGTTGTCTGAAGTAATAGAGAAATAATAATAGAGATTGGGTTTCTTTCAATGGTATAACATCTTGTAAAACGATAGTCAGATACTGCAACCAAAATATTGCCATTGATATAGTTAAGATGCAGAACATTTTCATCGCTGCAAGGATTACTCACATTGCCTTTTATAGTAACACTCACTTCCTCCCACTTCCCTACCACCTCTTTACCTTGTCGACCATTATTCTATTCTTCATTTCTATAATTTTGTCATTTCAAAATGCTATGTAAATGGAATCACTTTGAATTGGCCCTTTTCATTCAGAATAAATCTCTGGAAATTCATCAAGATTTTTTCATGTATCACTAGCTTGTTTCTTTTTATTGCTAAATGGTATTCCATGGTATGGATACACCACAGTTTTTAAACCTTTCACCTCTTGGAAGACACCTGGGTTGTTTCTAGGTTTTGAATATTGCAAAGAAAGCTGCTATAAACATTGCTGCACAGATTACGTGTGAACATGCATTTTCTTTTCTCTAGGATAAACACCTAGGACTGTAGTTGCTGGGTCATATAATAGTTGCTTGTTGAGTTTTCTAAGAAACTATCAAACTATTTTCCAAAATGGCTGTGTCATTTCACATTCCTCACCCTTCCCCAAGGCATGAGTGAGCCAGCTTCCTTGCATTCTTGCCATATTTGGTATTTTCAGTATTTTAAAATTTTAGCCATTATGATGTTTGTGTAGTGATAGCTCATTGTGGTTTTGACTTGCATTTTCTTAAGGGCTGATGTTCTTATCTTCCATTTGCATATCCTCTTCTGTGAAATATCTATTCATATCTTCTGCCATTTTCTAATTGTATTGAAATTATTTTTTTACTGTTGAGTTTTTAGATTTTCTTATATATTCTAGATACTAGTCCTTTGCTGGATATATAGTTTACAAGTATTTTTTTCCTATTCTGTAGCTAGTCTTCTAATCCTCTTAACAGGGTTTTCCCAGATAATTTTGAATGACAAAATTACACTTAATTTTGAAGTGTAATTTACAATCAATTCTTCCTTTTATGAACTGTGCTTTTGGTGTATAGTCTAAGAATTTTTTGCCCAGCCTTATTTCCTAATATTTTCTTTGATTTTTTTCTCCCAACCTTTTTTGCCTGTGGATGTCCACTGGTTCTAGCACCATTTGTTGAAAAGGCTTTCTCCATTCGAATTGCCTTTTTCACCTTATCAAAAATCAGTTGAATGTGTTTATGTGGGTCTATTTCTAAGTTCTCTCTTCTATTTCATTAATCTATTAGTCCATCTTTCTGCAAAATCACAAAGCCTGATTTTTTTTAAATTTTTTTATCTTCACCCGAGGACACTTTTGCATTTATCTACAGATAGAGTGGGAGGTGGGGGGCGGGAGGGGGGGGGACATCACCATGAGAGAGGCACATTGAGTGGTTGCCACCCACACGACCCCAACCGGGGCTGGGGACAAATTGCAACCCTTAGTAGAGATACGTGCCCTTAGTGGGAACCGGACCCGGGACTCTCTGTCTGGTCCACGGGCCGATGCTCTAACTGCTGTGCCAAACCGTCCAAGGCACAAAGCCTGATTGTTATAGCTATATTATAAATCTTGAAACTGGGTAGACTGATTTCTCCCACTTATTCTGCTTTTCATGGTTGTTTTAGCTGTTAGAGTTCCTTTGCTTTTCTATGTAAATTTCAGGATAATCTTGACTATATCTGCAAAAATCTTTCTGAGATTGTGATAGAATTTTTGTTAAACCTATATATCACTTTGGGGAAAAGACATATTTAGCACATTGAGTCTTCTAATCCATGAACATTTATTTACATCTTTGATTTCTTTCATCACAGTTGTGTAATTTTTAGCATGTAAGTTCCATACAAGTGTTGTAGATCTCTCCCTAAGCAGTTCATTTTTTTAAGGAGTTACAAATGCTGGTGTATTTTTAATTTTAGTGTCCATGTGTTCATTGCTCTTGTATAGAAATACAATTAATACTTGTATGTTATCTTATATCCTTTGCTTTTGCTAAATTGTCTTCTTAGTTCTAGGAGGTTTTTTTAAATTGCTTGGGATTTTCTGTGTAGAAAATCATGTTTTCTACAAATAGAGACAGTTTCATTTCTTCCTTTTCAGGAATAGAGTTGATTTTTCTTTCTTTCTGTGACTATTTAAGCGTACAACAGAGTACCAGATTCTGTCCATTGTTAAGTCTAAATAGAAGTAGGCATTACGTTCCAAAACCTGAAGATACTAAGTGAACGGACCATTAAAACTGATGAGATGGTTGAAGATCAGTGAGCAATTGAACATGACATGAACATTTTTTTCCCTAAGTAATTGGGTAGATGTGATGCTATTACATCCAGAAGTAAAGCATTTTTGAGAAATATAATGTGTTCTACTTTGGACATTCTGTGTTTTTTTTTTAATGCCTATGGCACATCTTTACTGACATGTCTAATAGACATTTGAAGTATGGGGTAAGAATTTAGGGGAGAGGTTGGAGTGATAATAGGAATTCCCGCTTTGAAATGATAGATGATGCTGTGGGGGAAAGCATATGTAGAATTGAGTAGAGATCCGAGGAAGAAATGCTACCAAAGAAACAGCAGTTAGAGATATAATGGGAGAATGAGAAAAATGCACTGCCACAGAAACCACAGAAACTTCTCTTTTGTCAAAATTCTACCTGTTTGTCAAGATCCATCTTAGAAGGCTCAGTGAAATCTTCCAGACATCATCTGCCCATTCCCATCTCCTTTTAGTCATTCCCTAAATGCGTTTCTATAGCCGTCTCTTCTTCCTCTAATTTAGCATTTACCACATATTATAGTTTATTGTTTATGATTTTATGTTCCTTGAAGGTAAGGGTTAGATCTTATTCATCATTATTTTTCCTGTGTATGGCAAAATTCTTAGTAAGAATTTAATTGAATGAAATTGTAGATGGTCAGTTTCAGAGACTTTCAGGGGAAAGAGTAAGAAAAGAACTGAGAAGGGGCCGTTAGATTTGTCGGTCTCACTGACCTTAGGGAAAGTGTTATCTCTAGAATGGTAGAGTGAATGGAGAGTTCTCTAGTCTTCCTTCTCTCAAGTCAGTCTTGCCTTTTCTATACTCCCTCCCTCATTCCCTAATTATGTCTTTCTAACTTTTGTTCCTTTGATACTATTGTTTCATCATGACGGGAAAGTGTTCATTCACGGTGACCTGTGAAAATTCTACTATTCTTCCAAATTTAGCTCATATTCCCTTCGCAGGGCAACTACTGCCTATACTCACTCTTTGCTAAACTTCCAGGGCTCTTTGTTGCTAACATTCAATCATTCTTCAATTTCTTTCTCCATTTCTTACTATATATTATGACTGATAAAATTTTAATTTCCTATAACATTAAATTGTTCTTAATAAATATATTCATGTCTTGATTTTTAAATATCATTACTAAATTAAACTTTTAAACTTTTTGAACTTTATTTTTAAATTTTATTTAGAGTCCAGTCAGTGTGGCTCAGTGGTTGAGTGTCGACACTCATGCACCAAGAGGTCGCCAGTTCGATTCCCGGTCAGGGCACATGCCCAGATTGTGGGCCCGGTCCCCAGTGGGGAGCATGCAGGAAGCAGCCAATCGATGTTCTCTCTCATCCATTTTTCTGTCTCTTTCTCCCTTTCCCTTCCTCTCTCTCTAAAATAAAGGAAAAGAAAAATTATTTAGAAACCTTTCTTTTAAATTCAAAGTTCACCAGTAAAAAACTCTAAACATAAATATGTGTTTAATCTAAATTTAGCAGATAAGTCATGAAGACTCAAAGGTTGATAATCTTTATAAATAGTTCTTTGAAATTTCTGCAATCCTCTGTATAGGAACTTGTTTCCATTTCTGTGTTTTGGCAGTACATGGTACCTACCTATGTTATGCTAGATTCTCAATATGTATTTATTTTCAGGGTTTTTGTTGTTGTTGTTGTTTTTTAATGGGCTTCAGTAGGCCAGAAATCATTCATTTTATTTTTTACTTTTTGTGTTTCTAGCATGTTTTTTGTCATATACTAGTCATGTTTGAATAATTGAATGACTTTCTCTGGTTATTCTAAGTTTCTCTAATATCCAGGCTGCTAAGATGTGTAATTTAATAATTGTTTTAGCATTTAATTTCAATTTGAATTGCACTTTGCTTTTTCCATTTAAAATATATATATATATATATTTGTTTAAAACTGTTTTTTAAGACATTATAGATATTTACCTCAGCATTTGGTGGTTACTCATTAACCCATATTATAATTTCTTGGTGTATATTTTATCATTATACCTTCAATAAATTAAAATGTCTTCTTTTCTGTTGCAGAAATTATGTTTTTATAGAGGAGACAGTAAAATTTCAGAGTTTTTACTTTAATTAAAAAATATAAGCTGTTATTCAGTAGCTTACATGTAAGAACTAATTTAAGTGTGAAAAGTTGGTTGGATTAAACTAAGAGTTTCTCTTTTCAGATTGCAGCAATTCTCCGGAAGCGAAAATTAGACTATTATTTACATAGACTACTCCCTGAGATTCTACAATCTGCTTCATTTCTGACTGCTAATGGGGCCTTGTATATAGCCTTCTTTTGCATTTTAAGGTTGGTACTCATAATCACTCCTGGAGGTTAATACAAATTCCTTTGTTGAGCCGGAAACAAATGATGTTTATATAAATGTTGTACAGGTCACTGTTTGTATATTTTTTTCTCTCTGTGAAATGACATTCATCCCAAGGAAAACTTGTAAAACTAAGAGTTGTGGGCCTCTTGCTCTAAAGATGTAATATAAACTTCAAATTATTGCTGTGATTATATAGCAAAAGTGCTTTAATTTATCACACATTTTCTGAGGGCTGCTGTGTTTAACCAAGTCATTGATGAGGATTTCTTAACTTTTCAATTTCATAGATCAGGAATTCAAAGTGGTTGTCCATGACATAGGTTAAGTCCATATGCAGTGAATAAACTTCAAAAGGACTATAAAATGTTCATGTTTATATATAAAACATTAATAAGTTAACTTCTGGTATGTCCGACTGATGAAACTTTTGGTCCTGATTCAGTCTTATATATGTTACCTGTGTGACATGCTTCATACAATGTAGATGTAGTTAGAATTCAGTTTTTAGTTCTGCGATAAACCTAAAATATTTATTAAATATTTCCTTTTTATTTTTTCTCCCACTGATTGTTGAAAACCCGAACTAATGCTTTTTTACTGTCAAGTTTAAAATACTGACTTTACATCACCCTCATATTACTGTTACCAATTAGTGTTGTTCAAAGTTCTGCCAGTATATTTTAACTAATTAAAAATACTTCCAAGTGTCTTTTACAGATATTTCCCATAGAACATTAATATTTATGTGTTCAGATTATACAGAAAATAATTGATAAGGTTTATACTATTGAGGAAGTCATGCCTTTAAATTGACTTGAAAATCTGTATAAGAAACTCTTTATCATGTGGTCTCTGGAAAGTTTCTAATATTTGTTAAAACTCTAAAAATAAAGTTATAAGATAATTAAGTTTTTTAAAAATTACATTAATAATAAATTGCTATTGCACCATATTTCTTTAGGTTCTATGAACCTGTTTGGTTAAGTTGTGGAAACATAAGCTACTTATAATAAGGTAACATCTGTGTTTCTCCAGTAACTGAATCATTAAGTTATTTTCCTTTAATTTTTATATTCAGTAACTTCTTAAGTTCTTTGTGAATTTTACATCGGAAGGAGAACTACATGAGTTTTCTCATGCAGAAGGTTTCTCATGTCCGTTTCAGAAATAACCATGTTATATATGCTTAGTAGTTTTTTCTGATTCTTTAAATCTAAACCTCAGTTAAAAAGATAGTTTCATCTTTGATTCTTGATTCTTATCTGTGTGTATATTTTTAAAAAAATTTTTTTTCTATAAAGTAGCACTTAGAAATTGAGCAACTTTATTTAGAAAATTTCTTATAATTAAATGCTGCTTCTCCCTTTCTTAGGAACATTTGTCTTTGAAAGGAAAAAAAAGTCTTCCTAACATCTTCATTTTTTTCTCTGTAAAAATCCAAGCAAGCTAATGGCTTTATATAATGTGTGAGACAATATGCAGAGTCCTAACTTTTAAGGGACATATTCTAGAAAATGAAAAATTATATAAACATGTAACTAAAATTATGAAATACTTTAGTAAGTGCTGTAAGAAAGAGTTCTCAAGGGAGATAGAAGCAAAGAGGGAGATACATTTGTTGAATATTGTGTGTTAAAAATGATAGTACTTATTGTAATACTTATTGTAAAAATAGTGAATATTTTCTGAGTATTTTCTATGTGCTGTGCATGGTGCTAGGGAATATTTCATGTAGAGAACATAGAGGGTTTGCATAGTGAGCAGTGTTGGATCCAGGAATGTCTGGATGAATATAACTGACTAATTATTGGAGAGAGATGCCTCTTAGTTTGCCGTGGTAGTAGCCTGAATGAGAGATGGTGAGGGACTTACTTAAGACTAGGGGCGGTAGGTTGGAGATGAATTTGAGAAATTAATTGCATATGGAAAAACTTAAGGGAATGGTTTTTAATATAGGGTAAGGGAGAAGGAGAAATCAAGGATGTCTTCAAGTGTCGCAACATGGTAGTTTTTGATGCTATTAACCTAGGAAAACGGGAGAGAGAACACGTTCATGAGTGATAGGGGAGAGGGATAATGAGTTTGGTTTTGGACATTTTGAGTTTGAGGTGCTGAGGGACATTTTCATAGAGTGTGGACTGAGAAGGGGAACTTCTGTTTGTAATAACTGAAATGACTAACTAGGAATTTCATACAAACATTCCAAATTTGAATTTCAGGAGGATACTTGGAAAATTCTACTCATGGAGTCCTGGCTTTGGTGCCGCTTTGCCGGCATCTTATGTGGCAATTCTGATCGAAAGAAAAAGCAGGTAAATTTTTACATACCTACATGTGTAATTGAACTGATTTACTGTCCCCCATGACAACTAGAATATTATTATTTTTGCTTATTGTTTATTGTAGTCCAGGTATGAAACATATTTCCACATGTTTTTCAGTCTTGCAGATATATGTTGGAAAATTTAATTTTATACTGGTATCATTTATGTTTATTAAGCCAAAAAAAAATCAAGATTGACATTATAGAGCAATAATACCCATTAGTCTTTGTTTAAAAAAATTAGAGAGCTCTTTGGTATGCCTAACTAAAACATGGCATATACACATTCTAATTGAAGATCTTCTCCATAGTCACAATACCGTGATTACGCTTGAGAAAAGTAACAATAGTTTTCTTTATTATCATCTAGATTTGTAATTTGCTTCAGACTCATTGAGTGATCTCTGTTAAATCAGTTACTATTTTTAAGGCATCTTCTTACTTAAAAAAGTATTTTCATTTTTTTTTTTTTTTTTATCCTCACCCGAGGACATTTTTCCATTTTTTGCACAGATAGAGTGGGAGGGAGAGAGAGGAAGAGAGAGAGAGAGAAACATCGACGTGAAAGGGACACATCGAGTGGCTGCCACCCGCACGACCAACCAGGGCCGGGGACAAACTGCAACCGAGGTACATGCCCTTAGCGGGAACCGAACCTGGGTCTCTCCGGACCGCAGGCCGATGCTCTACCCGCTGAGCCAAACCGGCCAGGGCTATTTTCATTTTTTTTTAACCTGAAAATGTTCCATGTGAAATAACGAGATTTCTGTATAATGGTACAAAATGTTATGTAAATTGTTCTGTCAGGCAAACAGTTAAGTTAAAGCGTTTGTATAAAATAATTTTTGCCATCTCGTGAATAATTATTGCTGACAGTTGCTTTGATTTCATCTTTATCCCAGAGAATCAAGATGGGGCTCATGTATTAATCAAGGGATCATGTATTAAGATGGGGTCATCTTTCAATTTATGAAGATGTTTATTGTAATCATTGATCCTCTGGTAAGATCTGCCAATAAGATAGATCTTATCAGGTAACCAAATATTTACTTCAGCCACTTGAAGCTATTTTTAATGCATTCTTGTACATGTAATAGTATCTAAATTTTTGTGTTTCTCTGTTTGATTATATCATAATTCTTTTGTATTATTAAAATTATTAAAATCAAAGGACGAGTGGATATTATTACCACAGCATAATCAGGTCAGTAGTGCTAGAAACATTGGTTGGTTTCCCTACCTGAGAGGACAGTACAGAATAGTAGTTACGAGTGTGGATTCTGGAGCTGTTTTACTTACTGGCTTAGGACCTATTATGTGACTTCTGTGGCTTATTCCCTACCTGAAATATGGATAGTGATAATTTACTGAGATACTTATTTAGAGAATTTGAGCTATCTGGCCAGGGCCTAAATGAGTTAATATATATAAAGGTGGTTAGTACAGTGCATGACACATAGTGTTAAGTGTTAAATATTCTTATTGTTTTTTTGCCCATAAGTAATAAGAGAGTTATTCTGATGGTTGAAATTTCCTGATCAATTAAAAAAATGTGAAAATTGATTTTGGGAATACTGTTTTAAAATATGTTACTCATACATAAAACTTGAATGATGCTTTACACCAAGTTTGCCGTGATTTATTTATAACACTTGAATAAGATAGTATTTTTGGTTATTTTCTTTTTGAACTTAATATTTTCTGTTGATGTATTAGTCTAGGTCTTATTTTTATAATTTTAGTTAAAAAAATTAACTGTTTCTTTGAAGACCAACATTTGTTTAAATGCAGTAATATCAAAACAAAATTGTATTATTGATATTAAAAACTATAACTTCTTTTAAAACAAAATTATTTTTATTGATTTTTAGAGAGAAAGGAAGGGAGAGGGAGAGAGAAACATAGATCCTCTGCCTCCTGCATGCCCCCTATCGGGACTAAAACTAATAACCCTTTGGTGCTTGGGACAGTGCCCAACCAACTGAGCCACTCCAGCCAGGGCAAAAGCTATCAACTTCTTTTTTTTTTTTTTTTTTTTTTTTATCCTCACCCAAGGACATTTTTCCATTTTTTGTTCAGAGAGAGTGGGAGGGAGAGAGAGGAAGAGATAGAGAGAGAGAGAAACATCGACGTGAAAGGGTCACATCAAGTGGCTGACACCTACATGACCAACCAGAGCCGGGGACAAACTGCTACCGAGGTACATACCCTTAGTGGGAACCCGAACCCGGATCTCTCTGGACCGCAGGCCGACACTGTAGCTGCTGAGCCAAACCGGCCAGGGCAAAAAGCTATCAACTTCTTAAGGCATGAATAGGTTTCTTGGAAGTGGGTGATAACTTGGATTTTGGTTACTAGTTTATAGCCCATTCTCTTTTTACTTTTGATAGTGAACCTTATTTTAAAAAGCCTTCTGCTTTGCCCTGTTCAGTGTGGCTCAGTGGTTACAGAATCAGCCCACACACCAAAGGGTCTTGGGTTTGATTTTCGGTCAAGGGCACTTACCTGGGTTGCATATTTGGTTCGTCCCCCATCAATGTGTCTCTCTCACATTCTCTCTCTCTCTTTCACTCTCTCTTCCACTCCCTCCCTCCCACTCTCTTTAAAACTCAATGGAAAAAATATCCTCAGGTGAGGATTAACAACAACAAAAAAGCCTTATGTTTTTATTTTCCTTAAGTGAGCTAGGGCACTAGTGTTTTGTTCATAGACACTAGGTATTCATAAAAAGTTTTTTTTTAATCCTCAACTGAGGACATTTTTTGCATTTATCTTCAAATAGAGCTGGAGGAAGAGAAGGAGGAAGAGAGAGAGAGAGAAACATCCATGTGAGAGAGACACATTGAGTGGCTGCCACCCACATGACCCCAGCTGAGGCCCGGGACAAACTGCAACCAAGGTACATGCCCTTAGTACATGCCCGGGACTCTCTGGTTCACCGGCCAACGCTCTAACCGCTGAGCAAAACCGGCCAGGGCCACAAAAAGTTTATATACCTGTTTGAAATATTAATTAGAGTGGTTTTGCTGTTTTAAAAACCTAATCAAGCCCAGCCTGTGTGGCTTAGTGGTTGAGCGTTGACCCACGCACCAAGAGGTCACCGGTTCGATTCCCGGTCAGGGCACATGCCTGGGTTGTAGGCCCGATCTCCAGTGGGGCACATGTAGGAGGTGGCCAGTCAGTGTTCTCTCTCATTCATACTTCTTTTTTCTTTTTCTTTCTTTCTTTTTAAATCTTTATTGTTGGATGTAAAATGCATTACAGATGTTCCACATTTTTCCCCCATTGACCCCCTCCTCCCCACTCTCACCTTCTTCCTGCCTTTTCCCACACTATTGTCTGTGTCCATTGGTTATGCATATAAGTTCTTTGGTTTATTTCTTCCCACCCCCCCAACCCCTTTCCCTTTGAGGTTTGTCAGTCTAGCAATGAATTTGTACTTCTTAATCTCTTCACCTTTTTCACCCATTCCCCCAACCCCCCTCCCAACTGGCAACCAACAAAATGTTCTCTGTATCTATGAGAATGTTTCTGTTCTACCTGTTCATTTTGTTTGTAGATTCCATTGTCGATAGATATGTATTCATTGCCATTTTGTTTGTTCATATATTTTATCTTTTTCTTCAAAAAGACCCTTCATCATTTCATATAATAATGGTTTGGTGGTGATGAACTCCTTTAACTTTTTCTTGTCTGGGAAACTCTTTCTATGGCCATCGATTCTAAATGACAGCTGTGCAGGATAGAGTAATCTTGTTTGTAGGTTCTTGCTTTTCATCACTGTGAATATTTCTTGCCACTCCCTTCTGGTCTGCAAAGTGTCTTTTGAGAAATCAGCTGACAGCCTTATGGGAACTCCCTTGTAGGTAACTAGCTGCCTTTCTCTTGCTGCTTTTAAGATTCTCTCTTTGTCTTGAACCTTTTGCATTTTGATGATGATGTGTCTTGATGTGTGCCTCTTGGGGTTCATCTTGTTTGGGACTCTCTGTGCTTCCTGGACTTGTATGTCTGGTTCCTTCACCAAGTTAGGAAAGTTTTCTGCCATTATTGTTTCAAACAGGTTTTCGATTTTTTGTTCTCGCTCTTCTCCTTCTGGCACCCCCAAGATGCGAATGTTGGCAAGCTTGAAGTTGTCCCAGAGGCTCCTTACACTATCATTTTTTTGGATTCTTTTTTTTTTTGCTGTTCTGATTGGGCATTTTTTGCTTCCTTATATTCCAAATCGATGATTTGCTCCTTGGATTTACTCTATTATTGAAGCTGTGTAAATTATTCTTTATTTCAGTTAATGCCTCCTTCAATTCTAACTGTGTATCCATGATTTCTAACTGGTCCTTTTTTATGCTCTTGAGGCCCTCCCTAAGTTCACTGAGGTTCTCACTAAGTTCATTGAGCATCCTTATAAGCGGTATTTTGAACTCAGCATCTGTTAGGTTGCTTATCTCCATTTTGCTTCGTTCTTTTCCTGGGGTTTTGTTCTGTTCTATCATTTGGGACCTGTTTCTTTATCTCCTCATTTTGGCTGCCTCCATGTGTTTGTTTCAGTGTATTACTTAACAAGAGGTATGGGGCTCGCTGAGACCAGATGCTGCTTGTTTGAAAGAATTTCGGAAAAACCTGAAGCTGGATCCAAGATAGGCCAATCCTATGGTTAAGCAAGTGGCAACAGCTTGGGTGGGCTTGAAAGTTGGGTGGGCTTGAAAGTTGGGTGGGGTGGGGTGGGGTGGGGCTGGGCGGGGCCTCAGGGAGTCACCAGGGCGGGGCCACCAGTGTGAGCCAGGTTGCTGGAGTCCCAGATATGGCGACTGTCTGCCACCCCAGGGAAGGGCTCACCAAAGGAACAAAGGCCTCTTACAGCACATTTGTCCCGGAGAAAGCCCCTCTCCAGCCCTCGCTCCAGTGCCAAACAGCTCAGTTCTTCCCTGTATGTCTCTGGTGCCCCTCGAGCTGCCTCCCCTCCAAGCTTAGAGGGAGAGAATCCGATAAGTCCGTGCGCGGGCCCTTTAAGGAGCTGCCTGGGGCTCCAGCCTCTTCAGCCTCCCTGAGCCTCAGTTCCCGCTGGTTTTTCCAGCCAGAAGTTATGGGGATTCTCTTCCTGGCACTGGAACCCTGAGCGGGGCACCTGGTGTTGGACGGGGACCCCTCAGTCCTCAGGAAGGACCTTCGCAGCCGAGGTATCCTCCTAATTTTTATCCGCCACACTTGGGTGTGGGACCAGCCCGTCGCGCTACCGGTGCCGCTGCTGCTCCTTGCTCCTCTGCCCCTCCTACAGTCTGGATGTGGCTGCTGCTTTAATTCCGTAGTTGTAGGACTTCCATTCAACTTGATTTCAGGCGGTTTTGAATGATGGTTGTTCTGTAGTTTAGTTGTAACTTTGGTGTGGTTGTGGGAGGACGCGATACTGCGTTTACCTACGCCGCCATCTTGACCGGAAGTCTCTCATTCATATCTCTCTCTTCTTCTCCCTTTCTCTCTCTCTCTAACATCAATAAAGATACAAAAATAAAAGTAAATAAAAGCCTAATCAACATTTTAGGTCTAGCTTCTGTATACCCTCACATGGTTGCTGAAGATAAATCGATTTTTACCTTGATGTGATTATTATGTAGTTGAACTCTTTGTGGTATGTGTTGATTTAATTCTGTTGTTTATTAGGTAATGCAATATGTGCCTGGAAATAGTTTTTTGTTTTTTTGTTGAGAGTTGAATATGTGTATGTATGTATCAACCACAAATCCTAGTTTGGATTCTAATGAAAAACTTTAAATTTTAGTTTTTAATATTGTTCAGAAGCTAGTGACTTTTTTTTTATAAAGTAGGTTTTTAAAATGTTTTTGGAGTTAACCTTAAAACAGCAAAACTGCCCTGGCCGGTTTGGCTCAGTGGTTCGAGCATTGGCCTGCAGTCCAGAGAGACGGGTTTGATTCAGGGCGCTTACCTCAGTTGCAGTTTGTCCCTGGCCCTGGTTGGTTGTGTGAGTGGCAGCCACTCGATGTGTCGCTTTCACGTTGATGTTTCTCTCTCTCTCTCTCTCCCTCCCACTCTATCTGAACAAAAAATGGAAAAATGTCCTCAGGGGGTTAAAAAAACAAACCAAAAACAAAAATAATACATAGGAAAACAAATCTTTGTTTATCTGGAATTGTGTAACAGTTAACTTTAAGTAGTCTTTTTTGTTTTGTAAAAGTATTTTATACTTAACCGCAAATTTTAAATATTTTAATAAATTAAGCATCAATATCCTTTAATAGATTATAAGTAATTTATAAAGGTTAAGTTATTTATATTTTCAAATGATTACATCTAGTGCCTAAAATGAAGCATATTAATATTACTTTATTATTAATTATTAATAAATATTTATTAATATTTACTTTAGGGAAAAGGAGTTTATAATTATGCCTTTAATTCACACACAAAAAATCAATGATATATTGGTGGAGATAGCCATTAGGCAGCTTGAAATGTAGCTCTAGATTCAGGAGAAGCATAGTTGTTATAAAAATAAAATTGGGAGTGTTTTTCTTTTAAGTGGTCATTGAAGCTATAGGAGAAGATCACAGCATTGAAAGTCCAGAATAGGAGGTCTGAGGTTAGAAGTTGGGAAACGACAACATTTAAGGAGTTATTTGTAAATTGAATGTGTATACAATTCATCCTTTTAAAAATAAATATTAGTGGTATATTAGAAAGTGGAAGAAACAGAATATGGAGGTTAGCATTATTTTCCAATGAGCAGTGATGGTCCTAACTTTTAAATCTCTAAAGCTTTTATTTAATATTGAAATCTTTACTCTGAGATTATACATTTTGGACTCAGTTGTACAATCAAATTTTCAAAAAATATTTAATAAAGGAAGAGCATACAATATGGTTATACACACATACACATATATATGATATATATATATAATACTTATATGTATATAAGGTGAAGATCTATGTTCATAAATATATCTTCATCTATATTGGTTTAACTTTATTTTCCTCACTGTTTTTTTTCTCCCTCTGTCCAAATGCTTCATCCATTTATCCGTCCATCCATCCATCCATCCATCCATCCATACATCCATCCATCCATCCATCTATCCATGTTTTTCAGCCTCTCTCTCTCCCTTTATAGAATTAAGCATTCTTTGCCAGTGATTTCCTGACACCTTGTAAGAGGGCAATTTACTTAAACCTTAATCACATCACTGTGGGGTTCTGAAAAAGCTTTGAAGTTGTTTCCAGGGTTGCTTAAAAAATTTGTGCCGCAATGAACTGTAATCATAGTAACTCAGCAGGAAGCATTGGTAACATCTAGTTTATTTCTAGGTAGGCTGTTAAGAACTAGTCTTCTCTTTCTTTTTCTAGGAAGTGCTTTTGTTTGTGGTTCAGAAAGAAGTTGTTCTGATGGATTTTGTTTTGTAGAATTGCTATGGAATTTACTTTGATTTTTAGTATTAGTTTAGATAAATTAAAACTGCAAGGTGCTTGAAAAATGGACATGGATTAAAATATTAAAAACTGCATATTTATTCTAAGCATACTCATAGATTAGTTGTTAAATTTCACTATTGTAGTTACAAACTTCCTAAAGCAGTTATGACCAAAATGAATGAATTATTCATATTATGATATATACACACACACACACACACACACACACACACACACGTTCTTGGCATCTTCAAATTTCAATGTCATGTTATCTTTACAGGAAGAAATTAATTTACCTCACAGTCTTCTGAAAAATGTACTATGTATTTTATCTCTCTCTCTCTCTCTCTCTCTCTCTCTATATATATATATATATGTAATAGATTATGATCATTGACTCTTGCTCTAGACTGTAAGTTTATATTATTCACTTTTATACCATAAGAAAGTAATTTTATACTCTTCTAAAACATCCTGACAGGTGAAAATCTATTTTGTTTTGAAAGACTTAGAATGATTAAATAGCATTTCCTAGTAAACTGTTAATGTTTATGAACTTTTACTATGGTTTTTGTTGTTAGGATTCTAGGCACCACCAGAGGCTGATGCTATATAAAACTGTTCTAATTTCTAACCCCGATCAGTATATTGTTAGCTAACTTAAAGTTTCGTTTTTGTGTCTTTGAAGTCTTTGTCATGTCAGATTAGATATGCAAGGGTCACTATGTTTTTCTTTAATCTCTAATTTCTCATTTGTGGAACACATAAATATTTTTATAAGTGTGTATAGAATATATACATATTTATAATTTATAACTTATACCATTTCTACTGTATCCCCTAGTAACCTTAGTTATGAAATTTGTTACATACAGTGTCATTCAAAAGTTTGAGAAGGTTAGCTAAAGGAATATATACACTAGAGTTTCCGGGAAAAAAAAAAATCATTATTGCTTATCTAATTAGATTCAATATGTCATTAGAAGATCATAATATTTGTAATTTCTGCATAATGTGAGACTACCTTTTAATCTACTAAGATGTTAAAAAAATTTAGTTATTTTAATATTTTCCCATAGGAATAATGCTATTCTGATTGTACGTAGTTCCTACAGCAGTGGTTCTTAATACTTTTTTTAAGTAGTACCCCTCTGTGCACACCCACTGAAATATTTCATGCAAATTTAAGAGATTCATCTCTTTCTCTTATCAAAAAAAAAAAGAGAGAAGATTATTTGTGGTTTAAAGAAATGCTTTACTAATTGAGGTTCACCAGCTTTTAATGTAGTGATTCTCAGTAGAATAGTATTTGTGCATCACAATCTCCTGTGAAATTTGTAAGTCATTGTCTTTCTTGGCCTCAGCCCTTCCTCTTTAGGCCTGCACCACCTTTTGTTTTAATTGGCTGCACCCCCTTCCTCATCACTGTTGGTGCAACATTTTAATAGATAACTCAGTTTCCAGAGAGAATTTACTCACTGCTAAGGGAGTGAGCTGTTTGTCTTCAGACTTAGGCTAGATATAGTCAAGTGTTAAATAATAAAATAGCATTTACTTAATTTATCAGTTTCTTATGATACTGAACATCTCTGAAGACACGATGAAACAAATTACTATTCTGACGTCCTACCCCTACCAAATTGACATTGAAAAGAAGCTTGAAGGCACTGCACCAGGGAAACCTACCCAGGAGAGTCTGGCTGTATAATCCAACATATCATGCCCCCCACAGATATTGTCTCCTCATTCGTGAGGGTACTAGCTGTGGGTTGAAATGTAGATAAAGCTGGGAAGGAAAGAATTTTCTTTGTTATTTGGGAACGATAAATTGAAACTTGAGACCAGAATAGAACATAATCTAGAAACACTATATTATCTGCTGTTTCCCAGTAGTAAGGCTTCATTCATTCTCAAACCATAGAAGCTTGTTAGGATACCGTATTAAAAGTCTGTGAAGCTGCAGAACTTAAAAGCAATGTAGTAAAGATTTTTTGCTTTAGAAGCAGTACATTTTGCAACTTTTATATTTTTAGGGGAACCGCTTCTCCGATTCTTGGTTTTTGGTAGAGAGAAGTGAGGCTAATAGTATCTGCATTATACTTCGTAGGACTATTTATTTTTTGCTTTAAAAGTTTTTTCAGTTACAATTTATATTCAGTAATATTTTGTATTAGTTTTAGGTGTATAGCATAATGGTTAGATAATCATATACTATAGGACTATTGAGAGGCTAAAATCTGATTTCAAAGTGTCTTGTAAATTGTCAAATTTTATGCAAATGTAAGATAATTTGATCATGTCTTTGCTTGCTAATACATTGCTTATCATTAATTGACCATATCTTTTGTGATTATATTTCTATAATATATGTCTGTAATGTATTCCTCTTTATAAGGCTGGATTCCTAGTAACACCTTGTTTAGTAATTTAACAACTATTTTTTTAGTGCCCATGGTACTAAATTCCAGGTACTACTGAAGGTTGTGAAAATGTAAAGGTAAACAAAATAATATATGTTCGGTAGTTAAAGATGAAGTTATATTATCAAATAGATGGTAGCTAGTGATTGAAACTATATCTGGATTGAGTATTAGAGACAGAATTAGATTAGTAGAACATAAGTTTTTGTTGTTGTTAATCTCTACCTGAGGATATTTTTTCCATTGATTTTTTTAGGGAGAGTGGAAAGGAGGGAGGGGGACAGAGAGAGAGCGAGAGACAGACAGAGACAGAGACATCGATTGGTTGCCTCCTGTAAGTGCCCTCACAAGGACCGGGGCTCAAACCTGCAACCCAGGTTGCCCTTGGTCAGAAGTCGAATCCACAACCCTTTGGTGTGAGGGCCGACACTCTAACCATTGTACCACATCAACCAGGGCTGGTACATATGTTTAAAAGATAGCATCATGTTGCCCGGCTGGTGTGCCTCAGTGAGTGGTTGAGCGTTGACCCATGCACCAAGCGGTCGCCGGTTCGATTCCTAGTCGGCACATGCCCAGGTTGTAGGTCCAATCCCCAGTAGGGGCATGCAGGAGGCGGCCAGTCAGTGTTCTCTCTCATTGATGTTTCTGTCTCTACCTCCCTATCCCTCTAAAATCAATAAAGATAGCATCATGCATTAGTTCACTTTATAATGATATGTATTATTGGACACTACCACTGAAATTACTGAAATATTTTTATTTGGTTTTATAATTAAGAATATTGTTTTATTATTTATGTGCAATTAGCTTTTAAAGACTAGTAATTACTTGAGAAGGATTTAACTTTTCTGTGTATGTGTGATTCTTGGATATTGATGTTACTCTAATTTTTCTTTATATAATTTATGTAAAATAAGTACTATTAGAACATCTTTGATTTAGAATTTGGTAGGAATTGAGAAGATTGGTAAAGACTAGTAGAAACAATTTCAATTTATGTATAAATTATAGAAAAGAAGAAATAAAAGGGACCTTACAGATCATCTTATCAGTGATTTTTAAATTTTATTTAGAGGAGCAATAGAATTCTGTTGTTCTGCTGCGGTGCATCAGGGCCTGCTGAAGAGGGACATCATGGGGATTAGGGAGGTGATGGGGGAAGGGAGGTGCCACTCAGTGGGTTTACCTAGGCTGCCTTCCCCTTTCAACCAGAGTAGGTCCAATATGATGTTTATATATTGGTGATAAATGGAAGTTTTTTCCCTGTAATTAGTTTTTATGTTTAAAAATATAAGGTAGAAAACTTGTCTTTTCCCTATTGTAATGACATAGAGTACCAGAGAATTAAAGTTAACTGGAACCCTGATTTCCTAACTTTACTTCAGCATTGTTCAGTTAAGTCATACTACCTCTATGTGGCTTTAGTAATATTAAAAACTATTAAACCATTTTAAATAATGAACAATCATGACTGTGTGTGACTGGATCTGACATCAAGAAGTTTTTGTTGACAATGTTAATATCAAGGCCTGGAAAAATTGGTACTTGTTTTATATACAAAGTGCTTTTTTCTTTGAATACTAAAATGTTTATAATAGAAATTCAAGTAAGTTTTCATAATTTTCAGTTTGTTATTTGAACTCTGTCCTTAAACTCTTAAAACATTAAACACTTCTTCCCCAGAGAATTGGTCTCATATGCAGGATAAGTTAAATAAAGTGGTTATAGGCATAAAATTGGCCCTATTTTTGAATTTCTAGTTGAATTATCATTAAATAAACTTGATAAATATGCAATTTTTCTGTAGAGTGAGTGTTTATAGAACTTTTGTTTGTCCTTTGGCTTTAGAAAGTTTACTTAGTGCCTGACTTCTCACTTAACAGTGAAGGTAAAACCAAGGTGACTTAATAAGATTTGTAATCACCTCTAATGAACAGTTGTATTGTGTGTGCAACAAATAGAAGACCTGATTTTTTTGAATAAATTTGCATTTAGTTAGAATTGTTTTGGTTTTGATTTTTTTGGCAAGATGAATTCATTAGGATTCTTTCTTAAATGTAGAATTCTCTAGCATAATATAGATGAGCGATTTCAACCTTTTTTTTATCTCATGGCACACATAAACTAACTACTAAAATTCTGTGGCACACCAAAAAATATTTTTGCTGATCTGACAAAAAAAAAAGTGAAATTTTGATTCATTCACATCAGACAACTATTGTTGTGTTGGCTGTTGTCATATTTTATTTGACAATCTAAGGGAAAAGAGGTCAGTGCCCCTGACTAAATAGTCAGGTATTGCATGTTTAAAAAATTCTTGCAACACACCAGTTGAAAATCACTGATATAAGCTAATAGCAAATTAATGAATAATAATAAGGCAATAATTATTTTTTCTAAATTGAGATATAATTAACCTATAGCATTATATTAGTTTCAAGTGTACAACATAATGATTTGATATTGTTATATACTGTGCAATGATCCCACAATAGGTCTGGTTAACAGTTACTAGGCAATTAAAATATTAAGGAACTTAAATTAATGAACACTAAACAGAATGACTTGTAGAATCTATTTAGATCCAGCTATTGGGGTATTGAAAACCTAGCTCAGCATATTCTACCCCTTTTTCTCAACTACTGATAATTATTTTGATATATTTTTCAAAAATGATAAAGTGATTATTAAGTCAGATTAATGCTTAATCTCACTCTATCTCTTTTAAAATTATTTTCAGGAGAGGGCTGCTCACAATTTATATGGCCAACTTGGTAAGTAATTTTTTTTCTTTTGGTTTTGAAGGTTTTCCATGTGTTTTTAAATCTTTATTTAAAAAAAATCAAGTTCCTTTAAAAAAGAAAAAAGAAAGGAAAGCTGCTAAAATTTGAGAATCTTTTCTGTCTCTGTTTTAAAGGATAGACATAAATGTTTAAAAGAGCCTTGATTCCATCTGGTTTATTCCTGTTACATATGACTGCATTTCACTTATTTCAGGAGGAAAGTGTTTCACAGTCCTGTGCCCTTTATGACGTTTTTTTTTAAAGGGTAGATCTGGGGGAGGCTGGAGTGGGGGAGAAGGGGGTCAATGGGGAAAAGTAAGGGGGGCGTTTGTAAGACTTTCAACAATAAATTAAAAAATAAATTATAGGCAGAACATAAAAAATAAAGTGTAGATCTTCATTTATATCTAGATAAGATCTATATCTATGTATCTGTACATCTTTAATTGAATTTCATATTATGTTTCTGTTGCCATTTCTCATGGGAAAAATGATGTAAGGATAAGCTCTTATGAAGTACATTTTTCTTGGACATCAGAACAGCATTCGAACACTGAGCACGTGTAATAAAATAATTAGGCTTCTAAATTTCTAATTTTACAGAAATGAAATTAATGTTAACTGTCTTCTGATATTTTTTATGAAAATATATATTTATAATAAATTACATAATTTTCATTGCTGACTTCAGATTTAAATACATGTTTATATTAAACCTTTAAAATTGTTTAGAATTAAAAGGCAACATTGAAAAAATTAGCTAGAAAATAATTATTTACCTAATGATAAGTTTTTGAATTCTGTTACAAGGGAATATAATTCAGAATTGTATTTACATACTCATTTCACTTATAAACTATGTAATTATTGCTCAGAATTTACCATGTGTCAGTTCCTGTGTTCAGATGCTAGCTAATTAGGCAACATAGTCCTTATATTTATAGTGTTGGCTATCCCAATGGAGAAGTCACAATGGAAATAATTGTTTGAAAAGGACAGAAAGATGAATAATAAGATGCTGTGGGAACCATATTAATAGCACCAAATAATACTGGGTGGGGCTTTCCTTTCTTATGAAAAGAATCTTAAAAATGTTATGCTTGCATACTAAAATGGATCTGAGTTTTAAAATATTTTTTTCGTTTAGCTATGCACATGCTTTTCTATACTACCACATGGTAATATTTCAGTACCAAAATACTGTATATATTTATACACTGTCTTTAAAGTCTAAGGAAACTTTCACAAAATGTTTTTTTGTTGCCTGGTTTAGATTGTAAATTTCTGAAGTAAAGATCTTTGACTTTGATATAATCAATGTTGGAGAGTGCCCTTAAATATTGTATTTTTTTAAATTAAACTTTTTATTTTGAAGTAATCATAGATTCATATACAGTTGTAAGAAATAATAGAGAGATCTTATGTAACCTCTACCCAGTTTCCTTCAGTAGTAATATCTTACAAAATTAGGATATTTACATAGATATTACTGTAGTCAAGATAGAGGACATTTTTTTCACCACAAGGATCTCTCATGCTGCTCTTTTGTAATTACATCCACTTTCCTCTTACTCATACCAGCCCTCCTCCCACGTTAACCTCTGGCAACCTCTGACCTACTTTTTATTCCTACAATTCTGTAATTTTTGTAGTCATTTCATGAATGGTATATAAATAGAATCATATAGTGTTTATTATTTGTGATTATACTGTTTCACTCAGCATGATTTTCTGGAGATTCATTTAAGTTGTTGTACATGTCATTAGTTTTGTTCCTCTTTTTTTAATTAAAAAAAAATTTTTTTTTTTAAACCCTCACCAGAGGATGTTTTCCCATTCATTTTCAGACAGAGTGGGGGCGGGGAGGGTGCACGAGAGAAGCATAGATGTTTTCAGACAGAGTGGGAGCAGGTGGGGCGGGGCTGCGAGAGAGAAACATCAATGTGAGAGAGACACATCAATTGCTTGTCTCCCACAGGATCCCAACCAGGGCCAGGGACCGAACCAATTAGCAATAATTGTACCTTGGATAAACCTCATTGGCTGTGATACTGCCATTGTGCAGAGCTAGTTCATCCCTCTTTATTGCTGACTAGTGTTCCATGGTATGGATAGATTCATTTGTTTAACCATTCACCCATTGGACATCTGGCTCATTTTTGGCTTTTGGCTGTTACTAATAAAGCTACTGTAAATATTCATGTGCAGCTTTTTGTGTGAACGTGAGTGTTCATTTTTTCTAAGATAATTGCCCAGGTGTGTGATTGCCAGGTCGAAGGGTAGTTGCTGTTTGTTTTTTAAAAAAACTTTTAAACTTTTCCTGAGTGGCTGTACCATCTTATTTTGATAGTGTTTCAGTCTAGAATAAACCTTTGAATATCTAGTTCTTTCTAAAAAGAAAACTTTTTTGGGGGAGGGGCATTTATCTGTTAAGTAGATTTGTACTCTATTCAGATTAATAAAAATCAGTATTAGAAAAGTTTTTCAGAAAATGTAAAATATGAATTGGTCTTTTTATTCTTTGTCAGTTATAAAGGGTCTGTAATTCAAAAATTTAATTAGCCCTGGCCAGTTTGGCTCAGCAGTTAGAGCGTCGGCCTGCAGTCGGGAGAGACCCGGGTTCGGTTCCCGCTAAGGGCACGTACTTCGGTTGCAGTTTGTCCCCGGCCCTGGTTGGTCGTGCGGGTGGCAGCCACTCGATGTGTCCCTTCACATCGATGTTTCTCTCTTTCTCTCCCTCCCACTCTATCTGTACGAAAAATGGAAAAATATCCTCGGGTGAGGATAAAAAAAAAAAAAAAAAAAAAGTTAATTAGACCAAAGGCTTTACACATGGATTTTGACTATTCACAAGGAAAGTGAATTTGTACATGATATATTCTGGATACTGATGATAATCTAATAAGCTTCATCTTCCCTTTATCTAAATAGAGCCTTTTATTTATCCTGTTACTATTTAACTGCTACTATAGTAACAGGATTATGGATTCAGAATATGTAAGAATTTAAGTATTTTCAGAGATACTGAATTTAGCTTTGATAATTAACTTTGTTTTATAACTTTGTTATATTGCTTATTAGACTAAGTTGAAATTGTTGGCTTGTAATATCAACAACAAAATTTCTAAATATTGGGAGGTTTTATTTAAAAAATATTTATTCTATTTAGGTGTGTGTTTCTATTCGGAAAGTACAGAAGAAAGTAAAAGTCTGTAATTTTACAATGTAGTAATTACTAACATTTTAGTGTTTATTTTTTATTCTCTTCCTTTTCTTCCATTGTATCTATATAAATACACAGACAAAGATGTACATTCACAGTACACATTAGATACCCATTTAAAAAAATGAGGGCATATTGTTTTATGACATTTTTGTTACCCTGCCATATAGTTTTTTTAATTTTAAAACATTTTTATTGTTTTATTTTTATTGAATTTATTGAGGTGACATTGGTTAATACAACCATACAAATTTCAAGTGTACAACTCTATAACACATCATCTGCATTGCTCATGATAATCATTTTTGGAGAGTGTATTCCTACCTTTTCTACTTCTTGATGATATCTTCATTACGAGTTGGTTTTATATATACACACATGTACACAGCCCTACTCAGAATCTTGGGAGACAGTGAAATAATAACTATTTGGTTAGTAATAATATAATTTTGTTAGTTTTGTTTATGACAGTTATTTATTCTTCAATTATACTGCTATGCCTTTGAATGAATATGTGGTAGAAGAATACACAGAACTGGCTCCATATGATCTTTATCATCTTTGTCTTTATCAGTGAACATTTATTTTTTGAATGCAAGCACTTAGATAGGTGTTGGGCACAAGTATAAGCTGTTGTTTTGTCCTTAAAATTAATTTAGTTGAGAGACTGTGTATATCTAGATAAGGATTTAAAATGAGTAAGTAATTAATAGTCCAAGACAATGTATCCATGTCAAATATGTGGTTAGACAGTACATTTGTTAGAACTTTAGAAAAGAGAGCTAGCTTTTGGCTCAGGTAATCAGAGAATGTTTTATGAATTACATGGGACTTGACCTTTGAAGAAAAAAGAGGATTGGTAGGAAGCTCCATCTTAGATATGTGTCATTGATGACCACAGGACAAAATTCTTGCCTTTCCAAGGATCGCCAAGTTGGGCTAAGGTTTAGGAGCAATTACACAAAAAGGATAAGAAACATTTATTAAGAATCTAGTGTGTTAGACACTGTAGGTGAGACAGGAGTTACTAAAATAATAGTCTCTGCTTCCGAGGACCTTAAACTTTATCAGGGGAGAGAAATATGTAAACCCATGGGAGTGAATCACATCTCTGTTTTTTTCAGTATTGATGGTTGTCTCAAAACAGAAAACAGTACAGTGTTTGTACTATGTAACTATGTATGTGAATGTAAATTTTGCTAGTTGTGTTTGTGTTAGTGTTGTGGGGAGCAGGTAAATAACTATATACTTTAAATAAGGGATATATCGCCTAAATGGTGTGGCTCAGTGGATTGAGCATTGTCCCATGGACTGAGAAGTCCTGGTTCGATTCCTGGTCAGAGCACAACCTCGGGTTTTAGGCTCGATCCCCAGTGAGGGGTGTGCAAGAGGTAGCCAATCGATGTTTCGCTCTCACATTGATGTTTCTTTTTTACTCTCCCTTCCCCTCTCTGTCTAAATAAAAAACATATTTAAAATAAATGAATAAATAAGGGATGTCTGTATTAATGCTTTTGTTATTATAAAAAGATCTTCCCTTGGGCTCCCTTATAGTTACTCTTATTACTCGTGATTATCTGTCAGTAAGCCCTGGTAAGTCTCAGTTACTAGACTAGTGATTTATAGCCTTAATGATTAACAGTTTCAGAAATAAGGTGAAGGCAGTTGAATTAATACTCATCTGGAAATGTTGTTTTCTTTTTATATGTTAGTAAGCATATTTTGGAAGGAAAAGTGTATAGTTTTTTAACTACTGTAGTTTTTTAGATTTTCAGAATTGATAGAGAATTAGTTGTTAAGGGGCAAAATGTATAAAAGGTATATAGAAAAGGTATAAAATAAAGAATTAAATATTTTATCTGGCTTCTGCCCAAGATATGGCTATAAAATGATGGAAACGTTTTCCTGGGGCTAATATTGCCAGAAGCAATTACCCACAAGAACACCAGCCGCTAGGATTCAACTTTGCCACAGTGTGATTTAAAAAAGAACACATAGCCCTGGTCAGTTGGGCTAAGTGGTTAGAGCATCGCCCTGCGGATCAAAGAGTTATGGGTTTGATTCTGGTCAAGGGCATGTACCTCAGTTGCGGTTTGGTCCCCGGCCCTGGCCCAGGTTGTGCAGGAGACAACCACTTGATGTGTCTCTCTAACATTGATGTTTCTCTCTCTCTCTCCCCCTCCCACTCTATCTGAAGATGAATGGAAAAATATCCTCCAGTGAGGATTAAAAAGAAAATAAAAATAAAAGAGAACACATAGCCTTGGCCGGTGTGGCTTAGTTGGTTGGAGCATTGTCCAATGTCTTGGGTTCGATTCCCAGTAAGGGCATATGCCTAGGTTGCAGGTTCCAACCAATTGATATTTCTCTCTCACATCGATGTTACTCTCTCTCTCTCTCTTTCTCTCACTCTGTCTCTCTCTCTCCCTCCCCCTCTCCTCCCTCTCTCTAAAATCAGTGAAAACACATCCTTGGGCAAGGATTAAAATAAATAAATAAATACAAGAGAATACATAAAAGTTTGCATTCACATGATTTTCTTTTATTATGTTGGTTGTGACAATGACTGAAGATGCCAGTCTTTCAAAATTAATCATATGCTGCCTGTAGTTATTTAAAATGTGATGTCAAGTGTAGTTCATTTATGTTTAGTTTAATTATAATATATGACATTTAAAATTCTTTCTATTTAAGGCCTTTTGAAAACTCTCTGCAGTGTCGGTTATGCCGCCAAGCATTCAACAATGCATGCATGTTAAAGTTGTAAACATAGATCTGGTAGGTTTGTTGCTAGCTTTTGTTTTTTAATTTTAAACATGCACCGTCTTTGATTAAAACATCTGTATTTAATTTTTCAAACATAAGGTTTGAAAATGTTGATTCAAATGTGTTCTTATAAAGCTACTTCAATTTAATTAGATTCAGCAGGCATTTATTAAATCAGGGCTGTGCTAGGCACATGTGGTTACAAAAGCAATACAAAATTGATTGTAAACTAGTCGGAGAAATTTGACAGATAAAATAGAAAGAAATAAATGGAAAATATTAAATTCAAAAACAGTTATGAGCACCCTCTCTCAAATTGCTCCTCTAAGTCTCCTTCCCTGTGTAGCAGATGATATCAGGCATCCGTCCAGTTGCTCAGGCTAGATAGAAACTTAGGAGCATTAGCTCTTTTCTTCTCCCTATGCTCCTAGTCCAATCCATTAGGAAATCTTATTCTAATTCTATAATATATTCTGGATCTTACAGTGACTGGCCACCTCCACTGTTATAACCATAGTTTGAGCCCTATCATCTCTTGTCTGAGCTATCTTTATAACCTAACCGGTCTGCTTTTTCCTGTTCTTGTTGTCCTAGAATCTGCCTTCCATTCAGGAGTCAGAGTCATTGGAAATGCAAGTTAGAGCATGTCTAGCCTCTGCTTCAAACTCAGAAAATCCTTCCCTTCCCACTGTACCCCAAATAAAATTCAAATGCCTCACTGTGGCTTTCAGGGCACTGTGTAAACAGCTTTCTTCCCCTCCCCTCCCCTCTCTGCTCTCTAACTCATAATTTTATCTTTCTCATGGTACTTATAAATACTGCAGTTTTCTTATTTGTTTATTAAATTGTCTTTCTTCCCTTACTGTCTATATGCTGCTTAAGGGCAATGACTCCTGCTTGTTCACTGACATATACTGAGTAAATAATTTTTGAATGAATGTAGATTGGGAGCAAATGCTTGTGAAAATGGCAAGGAAGAGAGAGAATGATCCTTCTAAGTTGGTGAACATAAAATACCTATTCTTCTCCTTCCATTGGCCCCAAGACCGAAGTCCTTGAAACCAACAAAATGACCTTGTTTTCCCACATGAAGGTAAACAAAGGAGTAAGTGGATCTGTCCTCAGCTGAATAGCTGAACTAGTAGATTCCTTTGTTACAAACTTTCTTAGAAGAACCAGAATTAAGGATGATATTTCTCTCTCTGTTCTTACTCTGCTTCTTTCAATTATATTGAGGAGAGTGTTTCTGATACTCATTATAATATTAGGCAATGTTGAGTTCTTATCCTTGCTTTGTAGAAGGTGAGATATTTGCTGTCCAAGAAGAATAGGTTTCTTAAAGTTGCTGTGGTTCACTTGATCACAAAGGTGGACATAGAGGGAGATTTTCCCAGAGACTACAGCCAAGCTTGTGAGCACGAAAAGGGGAATTATTAGAGACTCCCTTTTATTTTCTTTTATTGGATACTTTAATGCTATGTTTTCAAGATATATCCATATTGTTGTATTTACTTTGATCTTGACACCATGTTTTCAAGACCTATGTGTGTTGCTTTATATGCTTCCAATGCATTGCTTCTGATTGCTGCATAGTGTACTGGAATATCTATGCCCTCTATATGCTTTATAATAGCTTTCTTGAGATATAAATAACAAACCATAAAATTTACCGTTCAAGTTTATAGTCCAGTGATTTTTAGTATATTCACAGAGTTGTGTACTCATCACTACTAATTTTAGAATATTTCATTTACTACATTTTACTTGTTCATTCTTCCTGCCATGAATATCCAGATTGCTTCCAGCTCTCAACATCATAAACAATGTGGTGATGAATATATTTGTACACAACCATTTTATGAGTTTCTTTGGGTGTGCATGGATACAGACAAAGAAGATGAATTTTTAGCTCATGTACTTCCTGGTAAAAGGACAGAATGGTTTGGAATATGAGAAAATATCATTATTCTAGTTTATTTGGAGGTAGATTTATTGTTACTTTAGGAGAGAATTTTGTCCGGTGTTTCTTTGACTTGTATTTCTATTTGAATAATTTGACTATTCATCATAGGGACTTTAGGGTTGGATGTTGAACTTTGAAACTAAAAGGAGCTTTGATGTAAGTGGCTTGAAGGAATACTACAGAGTCAATAAGATCAAAGAAGAAAATGAGTAATTTTTCTTTGGGCATGGATTATTATCATTATTCAACTAGTCTTTATGTACCTTTGCTTTCTATTTGCCTTGTAAAGATAATATAAAATATATATTAAAAAATTGAAAGAGACAAATGTAAAGGGAAATCATTAAAAATTAATATAAAAGCAGATATGAAGAAGCAGAATTTTACAAAGGAATATAAATAAAAGAGACAAAAGAAAGCAGTATATAAGAAAGGAAAATGCAAAATACAAAACAACCCATATAATAAGCATTTGGCTTTCATTGACACCTGAAGGGGGGTGTGGCTCCTCTTTACTTCTGGGTGGGAGTGGTCTCTACTGACATCCCTGGTTGGGAGTAAGGGAGCAGAGGCCTAGTTATCTGCTGGTGGGGACGAAAGTCTCAGCTCTCTACCTGATTTTCTCTGAATTTTCCCTATCGAGGGTGATAGGGTGCCTTGTTGAGAGCCTTGTGAAGGTGGAAGTCTAGGCTCTCCACTTGAGCACTACTGGTGGAGATTGGGCCACAGAAAAAACTGTTTGCCTGGAGTATAATGATTATTTTCTAAAGTTTCTGTTTTGTTAAGCTGTCTTTTTACTGTTTTTTTTTTTTTTTTTTGTTTTTTTTTTTTTTTTTTTTTACTAAGAGCAGGTTTTTGTTGGTGCTTACTAGCATTTCTAGTTTGTGGTCTTCTTCAGCTCTGAGTCTGGAATATATAAGGCCAAAACAAAACAAAAAAACCCCTAGGCATTTACCATTCTATCATTCTTTGGATTGCAAGATCTCTAGATGGTCTGCTTTTTTCTTTTTTCTTTTTAATCCTCACCCGAGGATATTTTTCCATTTTTTGTATAGATAGAGTGGGAGGGAGGGAGAGGAAGGGAGAGACAGACAGAAACATCGACGTGAAGGGACACATCGAGTGGCTGCCACCTGTACGACCAACCAGGGCCGGGGACAAACTGCAACCGAAGTACGTGCCCTTAGCGGGAACCGAACCCGGGTCTCTCCAGACCGCAGGCCGACGCTCTAACCGCTGAGCCAAACTGGCCAGGGCTGCTTTTTTCTTCTATCTATATTTTAGCCTTTTAATGTATGTTTTATATATAATATCGGATTTTTAGTTGTAATTAGTGGGAGGAATAGGAAAAATATGTATACCTGATCTTCCTGGAAGTGGAAGTCCTTCTTCACATAAAAATGTTATAAGGTAGTCAAATAATCAAGCACACAAGGAAGCAAGGCACCAAACAAGGTCTGGCAAAAACAACAAAAACAGACCTTGAGAGATTACATGTATTGGAATTATCTGAAAATATTATGAAATAAGTGTGTTTGTTACATTTAAAATAAAAGATGACTTCTGATTCGGGCCAAATTGGAGTTGTGGGGAACAGATTTACCCTTCTGCCTGAAACAACCAAAAACAGGCAAAATAAATGAAACAACAGTTTTCAAGACATTGTACATTAAACAAGGAAGGATGATGATCCCTGAAAGATTGGAAACTCGTGAGTTGAGACCTTTGATTACCTTGGCTTACTACCCAGAGAACATTTCTAGGCCTTGTAGCAGGGATGTAGAACAGAGGCAGAGCCTGGCTGTATCCCAGAGTTGATCAGACACAGCTATGAGTCCAAGGAGACAAGATGGCTAGAGGTTGTAGGTAGGAGAAGACAGAGGTAGAAAGCTCTAGAGATGTGCAGAGGGTCCCAGCAAGTACTCAGCTGAGTTCTGATCAGTGCATGCAAGTGAGGGAAGTGCCTGGGGCTGGGGAAAGAACCAGCCAAATGCATGAGAGGGGAAAATCCTCTGAGCTCATGCAGGGCTAAGAATAGTGGCTGTTCCCATCATTGAGAGTAGAAAATCTCATAATTCATGGTGTATTGGGAAGAGAATACTTAAAAAGATTTAATTTAAGGTGGGGCAAAACTGCTCTGGCATCAACTAAAAAAATAAAAGGAAAACCTGAAAGGCTCTGACTGTTTCCAAATAACTACATCCCAAAAGAAATCTCAAAAATTTGGGAGATACAAAAATATACAGCATTAAACAAGGTAAAATTCACAATGTCTGGCATACAATAAAAAATTACCAGGCATGAAAAGAATCAGAGAAATATGATCATAATGACAAGAAAAGACAATCATTTGTAACTAACTCAGAATGTATACCTGTGATTAGTAGACAAGGATATCAAAACAGTAGTTATTACTATATTTCATGTACTCAAGAAGCTAGGGGAAATATTGAATGTAGTGAGCAGAGATATGGAAAATGTAAAAACAAAACAAAATTAAACTTCTAGAGATGAAAGCTTTTATGTCTTCTATGAAAAATATACAGACTAGGATAATGGCATATCAAAACCTGCAGAAGAAAAGATTAGTGAGCTTAAAACCATAGCAATAGAAACTACTCACAATAAAATATCAAGAAAAAGTAAAATCTGAACACAATATTACTGATCTAATAGGACAACTTGAATTGTTTAATATGCATTCAATTAAAGTCTCTGAAAGAGAGAGAGGGAGGGTCAGAAAAAAGGATTGGAGAAATAATGGCTGAAAATGTCTCAGACTTGAAGAAAACTCTGTCATAACCAAGAAGTATAATGAACCTCGGGCAAAAGAACATGGAGGAAAGAATCATGTCATAGTCAATTAAACAAATGACAAAGAGAAAATCCTTAAAGCAGCCAGAAAACCCAGCCATTGTTGCTCAGTGGACTGAGCATCGTCTCATGGACTGAGAGGTCCCGGTTCAATTCCTGGTCAGGGCACACGCCTGATTTGTGGGCTCGATCCACAGTGGGGGACATGCAGGAGGCAGCCGATTGGTGTTTCTCTCTCACATAGATGTTTCTCTCTCTCCCTTTTTCTCTCTAAATAATCAATAAAAACATTAAAAAAAAAAAAAGAAAGAAAACAGCCGGAGAAAAGAGAAATATTTTATACAGAGGAACAAAGATTATGATGACAACAGATTTTTTTGTTGTTGTTGGGAGTAATACCAACCAGAAGACAGTTAAGCAGCATCTTTAAAGTACTGAAGAAGAACTATCAACCTAGAATTATATACCCAGCAAATAGCTATAAAAGTTAAATGTGAAATAGAGACTTTTTCCTTAACTCTTGCCAAGAATACTTTACCCAGCAAAATTGTCCTTCAGAAATGAAGGAGAGATACAGATTTTCCAAAACAAATAAAGCCTTGGGAGTTTATCAACACTGGACTTACCTTTTAAGAAATGCAGAAAAGAATTCTTCAAACTATAAAGAAAGAACACTAATTAGTAATATGAAGATATACAACACAGTGATAAAGCTAGGTAGTCAAATTCAGAATACTGTAATATTGTATTATGGTGTATCAACAACTTTAGTATAAAGATTAAAGGACAAAGGTGTTGAAAATAGCTATAGCTACAAATATTTGTTAATGGATATACAATATAAAAAAGATGTAAATTGTGACATCAAAACATGAAATGTGTGTGGGGGAGTAAATGGGTAGAGTGTTTGTATGCAATAGAAATTAAGTTTTTATTATATAAAGTAGACTGTTATACATACAAAGAATTTTCTGTAAGCTTCATGGGTAACCATAAGCAAAAACCCACAATTGGTACACAAAAGATAAAAAGAAGGAAATAGAAGCAAAAAGTGTGGAAAATCATTAATTCAGAAAGGAAGACAGCAAGAGAGGAAGAAAGGAACAAGGGAACTACAAAACAGCCAGAGAACAATGAATAAGATGGTGTTAGTAAGTCCTTATCTATCAATAATTATATTAAACGTACTAAGTTCTCCAAAAGGCATGGATTGGCTGAATAGGTAATAAATAAGACCCAACAATATGCTGCCCGCAGAGACTCACTTTAGTTTTAAAGACACATACATATTTGTTCAAAGTGAATGGATGGAAAATGATATTCTATGCAAATGGTAACCCAAAAAGAGTAGGAGTGGCTATACTTATATTGGACAAAATAGACGAGTCAAAAGCTGTAACAAAAGACAAAGAAGGTTATTATATAATGATAAAAGGGTCAATTCGTCAAGAGATAAAATAATTATAAATATTAATGTACTCAGCATTGTAACGCATAAATATTTTAAGCAAATACTAACAAACTGAAAGGAGAACTAGACAACGGTACAATAATAGTACAGGAGTTTAGTATTGTACTTCAGCAATGGATAGGTCATCTAGACGGAAAATCAATAAAGTAATATTGGACTTAGACAAAATGGACTTGACAGACATCTTCAGAAAATTTCATCCAACAGCAGGATACACATTCTTAAGCACGCATGAAACATTCTCCAAGACAGACCATATGTTAGGTAATAAAACAAGTCTTAGCAAATTTAAGAAGATTGAAATCACGTAAAATATATTTGCTGACCACAGTGGTATGAAACTATTAATCAGTAACAGGAGGAAAACTGGAAAATACACAAATATGTGGGAATTAAATTAATATACTCCTGAAAATCCAATAGATCAAAGAACAAATCAAAAGTAAAATTAAAAAAACATATTAAGACAAAACAGAAACACAACATGCCAAAACATATAAGATACAGCAAAAGGAGTTCTAAGAGGGAAGTTTATAGCAATCAACACCTACCTAAAATAAAAAAGAAAGACATGAAATAAACAACCTCACTTTATAACTCAAATTAGAGAAAGAACAAATTAAGGCCAAAATAAGCAGAATGAAGGAAATAACAAAGATAGGGTGGAAATAAAATAGAGAACAGAAAAATGATAGAAAAAGTGACTGAAAGCAGAGCTGTTTTTTGGGGTTGGGGAGGTGGACAAACCTTTAGCTAGACTAAATAAGAAAAAACACAGAAGCCTCAAATAAATAAATCAGTAACAATTTGGACAACCTAAAAGAAATGGATAAATTCCTAGAAACATACAATTAACCAAGACTGAATCATGAGGAAATAGAAAATCTGAATATACCAGTGGTATGTAAAGAGATTGAGTCAGTGATTAAAAGCCCAGAAACAGTTGGTGTCACAGACTGGTGAATTCTACTAAACATTTAGAGAAGAATTAATACTAATCTTTCTCAAACTTTTTCAAGACAGCACGACCCCAACCACCACAACCGAATTATGTGCCCTTGACTCGACTCGACCTTGCACCTCTTTGGTTCACAGGCTGACACTCTAACTGCTGAGCCAAAATGGCCAGGGCAAGATAGTGAAAGCGCTGTACACTGAATACTGTAACACTTTGATGAAAGAAATTGAAGAAGACATAAATAGATGGAAACATATCTGATATTGATAGATTGGGAGGATTAATATTATTAAAATGCCTGTACTACCCAACTCAGTACCATTTATGGATTCAGTGCAATTTCTATAAAAATTCCAATGGCATTTTTCACAGGAATAACAAGAATCCTAAAATTAGAATGGAGCCACAAAAGTTATTTTCTAGTCATAGCAATGCTGAGAAGAAGTAATAAAGCTGGAAGCATCATACTCCTTGATTTCAAACTATATTACAAAGCTATAGTAATCAAAACAGTATAGCACTGGCATAAAAATAGAGAAATAGACCAAATGGAACAGAACCAAGCACCCAGAAATGAGCTCTTACATCTACATTGAACTAATATTTGACAAGGAGCCAAGAATACTCAATGGGGAAAGGACAGTCTCTTTAATAAATGGTGTTGGGAAAACTGGATAATCATATCCAAAAGAATGACACTGGACTCCTACCTTATCACTCACAAAAATTAACTCCAAATGAGTTAAAATATTAAATGTAATACTTGAAAATATAACACTCCTAGAAGAAAACAGGGAAAATGCTCCTTGACAATGATCTTGGCAATGATTTTTGGATATGACACTGAAAACATAAGCAACAAAAGCAAAAATCAACAAGTGGGACTACATTAAACTAAAAAGCTTTTGTACAGCAAAAGATACAATAAAATGAAAAGGTAGCAAAGGAACGGGAGAAAAATATTTGCAAACCATACATCTGATGATAAGGGGTTTATATCCAAAAAATATGAAGGATTCATACAACTCAATAGCAAAAAAATTTTTGAATAAAAATGGGCAGAGGAGTGTTTCCAAGGAAAACATACAGGGTACATGAAACGATGCTTAACATCTGTAATCATCAGAGCAATGCAAATTGAAACCACAGTTAGGTATCACCTCACACCTCTTAGAACAGCCATTATGAAAACAAACACAAGGCAAGTGTTGACAATGGTGCAGTGAAAAGGGAATCCTTTTGTACCATCGGTAAGAATGAAAATTGGTACAGCCATTATGAAAAATAATATGATGTTCCTCAAAAAATTAAAAATAGCATTATATTATCCAGCAATTGCTCTTTTGAGTATATATCTGAAGAAAATCATATCACTATCTCAGAGATATCTGCATTCCCATGCTCAGTGTAGCATTATTCACAATAGCCAAGACATTTAAAGAACATGTGTGCCTCTTGATGTATGAATGAATAAAGAAAACGTGACACACACTAGAATGTTAGCCATAAAAGAGAAGGAAATTCTGCTATTTGGGACTACTAGGTCGGATATTGAGAATATTATGCTAAGTGAAATGAGGTAGGGAAAGATGAATACTGTGTGATCTCACTTATCTGTAGAATCTAGAAAAGTACAACTTACAGAGTAGAATAGTGGTTGCAGTGGCTGTGGTGGGGGAAGTGGGGAGATGCTGCTGGTCATAGGTTGCAAACTTAGATTAAAAGGTAAGTTCTGGGGATTTAATGTAGAGTATTGTGATTATAGTTAATAGTACTGTATTATATACTTGAAAGTTGTGACAATAGATAGTAAATGTTCTCATAAAAAGTGATGTTAGGTTATGGAGGTGTTAACAAACCTCATTGTGGTAATCATTTTGCATTGTATACATATACGAAAGCATCACATAGTATACCTTAAACTTACACAATATTATATTTCACCTATATTTTAATAAAGCTGGACAAAAAAATTTATAAGCATATAATGTAGATTTATGGTGATAACTTCACTAATCCTAAATAGTTGAAGTAAATTTTGGGTTGCTAGTTGAACTGGGACTAGAAAGATTTGCTTTTAAAAAAAATTTTTATTGTCTCTCTGACTTTGTCTATTTTTTTCTCCCTCTTCTTTATTTTATTTTTTTTACCCAGGTGTGGTTATAGGTTGGGAGTTCTCAATATCAAGGTCACTATTAGGATATATAGAATAGCCAAAATTAGTATAACACAAAATACTCACTAATTCTTACTCAAACATCTTTCTTAGGTTAACACTGCCATTGTCCTTGTCAGTCTCGAGATGATGTTGGATATTGCAGATATTTGACAATTCAATGCAAATTCAATCCAAATAATTGAAAAATGAAATTGAAGGTCTTGTAAAAGATAGGGCATTTCATGTAGCCCTTACAAGTTCATATTTATGAACAAATTAAATCACAGAGAAATGTGGACCTGGCATTTAACAGCTGAAGAAACTTTTTGAAATTTAGCTTTATTTTTCAAACAAGATCCCAGTTAGACCATTTCCTCACTATTTACTCTGAAATTTTAATTCTTGTTTTAAGTTTACCAAAATTCTCTTTGTGGGTTAAAAAAAGAAATTATTCTTAGATCGTGTGGACCTTCTAAATTTCTTTTTTTTTTTTTTAAATTAAATAAAGGGAAAAAATTAGTTAGGAGCCCAAGGATAGAAAATAAAATCTTTTTTCTGCCAGTCCGTATATTAGACTTAGTTCACAGGGCTGACATGGCTTTTTGAATAGTTTCTTTCAAGTGTCAAAAAGATGTAGTTTATACTGACAAGATAAAATAAAATTCATTTTATGGGTAGTAATGTATGGCTTTCTATAAGCTACTCATTGAGAGTTGTATATGTTAGAATCATGGACTTCAGAATAACACTTAAGCTATTTTTATGTGTGTTACAAACCACTATAAATCAGAAGGGTAAAAGAAACAGTACTCCGGGTGGTGAACACACAATATAGTATATAGATGATGTGTTATGGAATTGTGAACCTGAGAGCTATATAATTTTGTTAACCAGTGTCACCCCAATAAACTCAGTAAAAAGGGGGAAAATAAAACAGTACTGATGCTAATAGCAAACTGAAGGACATATCTGTGCAGAGCTTGGAAGTAATTGTACATATTAGTCAACCAAGGATTAAGTACTTGTAACGGCATGTCACTTTTACAACAGAGGCTTCGGCTAACTAGCTAACCCTGCAAAGAGCTAGAAAAACAGAAGTAAAAAATAGACTACAGAACCACATCCCGGTATATTTACACATAGTCACCTTTGTTATCTTTGAATCCAAAACACAAGCAGCATATAGGGATAATTTTTGAATGACCTTGAATGTGCAGCTCTGTAAGAGAAGCCCTGGTAATTAATTTGTCAAACATGGGGACTGATTAAGCACTTAATGATATAATTTATATTGCAGTTTAAAAATATATTAAATTTCTTTTATTTAAAGACATTTTCATAAGCCAGATTTTAAGGAACATTTGTGTACTGTGTATATTTTGTTAATAAAATTGTAATAATGATCAAGACCTATGACATTTTGTGATACCTTTTTAATAATTAAACCTAAATTCCACGTCATTTTAGTTTATGACTTTAGTGAGTTTATTTTTAATTTTAATTTTTTTTGTTAATTTTTACCTGAGGATATTTTCCCATTGATTTTTAGATAGAGTGAAAGGGAGGGAGGGAGGGAGGGAGGAAGAGAGAGAGAGGGAGAGAGAGAGAGAGGGAGAGAGAGAGAGGGAGAGAGAGAGAGACAGAGACAGAGACAAAGACAGAGACAGAGACATGATTGGTTGCCTCCTGCACAACCCAGACCAGGGCTGGGGTTTGAACCTGCAACCCAGGTATATGCCCTTGACCAGGAAGTAAACCCTTGACCCTTCGGTCTGCGGGCTGATGCTCAAACTGGTCAGGGCTAACAACTTTATTTTTAAAGATTTCTGTCCCCATATTTCAAGTGAAACATTTTTAAAGGTAAAATAATTAAAGGTAAAGTGATTTTATTTGTCGTGAGAACTATGGTTTATTCCTACCCTATCTCACGACAGTCCTTTATTTAGTAAGTACTTTAATAGTCACTTTTACTTTTATACTTACGCAGAACTATATTTACATTGACTTAACTAACTTTGAGGTCTACAAATTGTGTAATTTAATGGCTTAGCTGGCATGACTTTTCTATTTTTTACATATTAGATAGTTAAATTTGGAAATATTTACTCTTGAGTCAGCGTTTTTTGGGAATACTGTTTATGACAGAAATTTTCTTATAACTTCAAAGTTTTTCTTATTAGAACAAAAGAAAGTTTTATATATAGCAACTTGAGTTTAATGTCACAAATGAAAAGACTAGAGTGTGTAGTATTTAAATTAATTATTGGGCTGGTCATTTTTGAAACTCAGTCTAAGAAGATGTTTGGGAAACTTGTAGCATAGTCTTAGAAATTTATTAAGCCGATTTATGTAGAATTTGGTTTATTTAACACATTAGCAAAATAAAAATATCAATATTTACTTTTTATTTATGAGTATGTATTAAAGATAATTTTAGTTCCTTTAGCAAATCTAAAGATTAAAAATAGGTTTATAAATTCACTGTTCAGTTTTTACTGTTGTAGGAAATCAAATAAGATGAATTCTGTTATTGTTTTATAGTTTTTACCTCCCTCTGGTCATTGATATATATCTTAGTGGCTGTTAATTGATGTGATACAACTACATGTATTAACAGTTTATAATGAAAAGTTCCACATTTTCTGGACCTAGAATTGACAGAATTCATTTGGATAAATGTTATTCTTTATAAACATACTTTTATTGTGCTTAAAGTCAGAGAACAGTGACGTTTGAAAACCTATGCTTTCTAACATATGGCTTCAATTTGCATTCTAATCAGAATATGGAAGTCATTACTCTGACATCTGAAACTGAGGTAGCAATAAAAAATTATCACTAACAGGACAGCAGACACAATTTATTTTTTGTTTATTACTGGGTGGCCTTCTTGCAACTTTCCTGAACTTAATTGATTCCAGATATTAGAAAGTTTAAATTATGACATTTATTTTGGATGCATTTAAGTTGGACTGTGTTAATAGGATTTGTATAAATTGATAATACATATTAAGATTTATAACATGTACAAACACACATAAATATGTATACATATATATTCATATGGGTGTACATAACTGTATAGATGAAGGACAAAAAGATTGCTTTGAAAATGCTAAATGGCTTAATTATAGTTAATATATCTGAAATGGGAATGTTGGTGGAAAAAAATTTCAGGTTTTATTCTAAATATTATTTTGAATCTTACAGTGGGGATGTATACTATAATAAAATAATTTACAACGTGAGATGAATGTTTATTTCTAAATTTTACATGATCTAAAATATATCACAATTGTTCAAAGCACTATTCAGTCAATTATTAAAACAAATGCACTTCTAATGAAGAATATAGACTGACTTAGAACATTGATGTCTTAAATTTTCAGGATAATCTTAATTTATGTACTCAGCAAATAAATTTTGACTACTCACATGTTCCATACATTGGGATAAGTGTTGGGGAAAATGATGAATTTATCCTTGAGAAACTCAAGGTTTAATGAAGTGTAGGTACCAGCAAATATAGGTACATAACAATATAATATGGTCAGTAGTATTTTAGTGATGTGGAGAAAGAAGGAGAGAACAATTTGCCAGATAATGTAAGGAAAGGTTTTACTCAGGGAGCTGTATTTGAAGTATTAGTAAGAATTTTCCAGGTTGTATGCAAGGCAAAAGGAATTCTCAGCAGAGGAAGCGCTATGTGAAAAACAAAACTGGAGTCGTAAGTTGTCCTGGCATACTTAGTCATCCTTTTGTTCATTTATTCATTCCTTATTCACTGATATTTATTGTGCACCTATGTACCAGGCACTGTGTTGAGTGCTGTGGATGTCATAGTGAACTTGAGTGATATGCATCATAAAATTCAATTTAGTGTGGAAGAATAAACAAGTAATTAAAATCATAACGGGTGTTAACAAAGGGAAAGCATAAAGTGTTATAAGGTGTATGTATAACTACAAATATAGGAGAAAGTTCTGGGATATTGAGAAGTATAAAATGGGACTTGATGGGGGATGGGGGCCTAATTGTGAAAGAAAGGCAATATACTGAGCATAGGAGTTTAAACAATATCTCATTTAAAAATTTTCTATAGAAGTTCCATAGCATGATCAAACTTTCCATTTTAGGACAAACATTCTGAAAGTACTAGGATGGATTAGGGTAAGAATAGATTTATAACAGCCAATTGGTAGGTTTTTATAATGTTTAGTTAGTAAAATGTTTTAATTGCTTGGAATTGGCATTTAGTGTGGAAAGAGAAAATTAGGGAGTATCAATCTATGTCTGAGTTTTATTTATTTTTATTATTTTTATTAAAATCTTGCTATGTGTCAGACAAAGTGCTAGGAATTGGAGGTAGGAGAATAAAAGAGATAAAAGTAGGAAATATCCTCTTGGAGCTTGTGATACATCAGCGAAGGAAGAGTAAGTAGACAGGGACTGCAGAGGGGCAGCATAGGAATACGTACAGGATGCTATGAGAGTATGCAGGAGGCGTCCTCCAAACACCTGTGGTGCTAGGGCTGCTGGAAGAATCAGTTGTCCACCTGGAGCTGCTGGAAGTCATCTCACTGCCAAGGAGAGGACCTTTTCCAGGTTTTCGATTTTTGTGCCCCATTGTGCTTGCTTCAACATATGTCTGAGTTTTAAAATTATGTTTTCAATTTCATTTGATACTATTTTTAGGAGACTTCTACTGGATATTTTCTGCCGTACTTAAGCGACTCATAATAAAGCAAATTAATCCTTCCTCTCTACCCAGCTTCTTCATAACAACTAATGTCATCTAAATTATTTAATAAAATAAGACATATCAGACTGTTCTTGATTAGCATCTTTGTGTTTTGCTAGTCTTTTGCCAAATTTTGATTTACATTAAAACATTAAACCATTTTGCCATGATAAAAATCCCTAGTTTTTTTGTTTGTTTTAGATTTTCATCTATCCAGCTACTACTTGGTCATCTCTCACTGGTGGAAACCCGTTTTAGAGCTCTACTGTTTGTGTCTTGGGCTAATGTTTAAGGCCAGTAGTTGGCCAACTTTTCTTTCTAGATCCCAAGAGTAAACATTCCCAGCTTGATGGGCTGGGTGATCTCTGTGGTGGCTATTCAATTTGGCGAATGTAGGCCCAAAACAGCCATAGACAATATGTAAACAAGTGTGTGGATGTGCTGTAATGAAACTTTAGTCATGGACACTGAAATTTGAAGTTTATATAATTTTACATGTCAGGAAAGGTAATTCTCTTAAATTAAGAAAAGTAATTTGTATTAGTTGCCTAGGGCTGCCTCAACCAGTTCCCACAAACGAGGTGGAGGTGGGGGGTTGGTGGTGGTGTTTAAGACAACAGAAATATATTTTCACACAGTTCTGGAGGCTAGAAACATGAAAAGAAGGTGTTGGCAGGGCCATGCTTCTTCTGAAGTCTGTAGAAGAGTCCTTCCTTGCCTCTTCTAGCTGCATCTGGCTCTTGGAAATCCTTGGCATTCCTGGGCTTTGAACTGCATCGTTCCAATCTCTGCCTTTATTGTCATGTGGCTTTCTTCCTTGTCTGAATCTATATCCAAATCTCCCTTTCCTTTCTCTTGTAGACAGCAGTCATTGGATTTAGGGTTTACCCCAATCCAGTATGACTTCATCTTGCTTCTATCTGCAAAGATCCTATGTCAAAATAAGATCACATTCACAGGTACTGGGGGTTGCAATTTCAACACATCTTTTGGAGAGCCAATATTTATGCTACAATTATCTTTAAAAATATAGCTGGTGGGCCATAAAAAACAGGTGGTGGAATGGATTTGGCCCATGGCTGTATTTGCTAACTTTTACTCTATCTAGGGTTGGCTTTTCATTTATTCTCTGATTAAATATCTTATCCTTATTGGGAAACAAGATGAGAGTTAACATTTATTGAGCCCCTACTATTTTCCAGACATTTTGGTGAGTGTCTTGACAACTTTTCTCTTGTTTAATTTTAAAACAACCCTAAAAGGCAGATGTTATCATCAGAAACTCAAGAAATAAACTGAGAACATTGTTAAATTACTTGTTCAAGCTTACATCACATAGTAACAAATAGTGAATCTAGGATTTGAATCTGCACCTGAAAGCGAGTAACACTAATGGTTTTATCTTCCTGCTGTGTCACTATATGTATATAGTGAGTTCACAGTAATTTTCTTCTTCAGTGTGAATACACGTTCACAGTGTTTCATGTATCTATTATAGTTGCTTTGGTTTAATGTAACAGAAACCAGTTTGGTTAGCTTATGACAGAAATAGGGATAAAGAGAGGACATTGAGATGGCTCATGGAACTGAAGAAAGTGCTAAACAGTGAAGTCTCAGGCAAGACTTGAACCAGGGCAGCTGCAGTGAGCCAGGGGGAACTTTTTTTTTTTTAAATTATGACGCTATCATTGAGGTGACTTGGCTCTGGCATGCCCACTCCACACCCTTTCCTCTTGCTTTTACCCTCAATTATCAAATCCTTTGGAGAGAGATTCTGATTGGCCTAGTTTGAGTATAGTTTATCTGTTCCCAGAGCAAACAACCAACACAGGGGTGGAGAGCAAGGGAAGGGGGCATAGCCCAAATCTGACCCCTGGAGTATCTTTTCATGGGTTAAACAGCAACCTGAATTTTGTCAATAATGTCTTTTGTATCATACACATTCATGGGCCTTTTTTGTGGTATTGAGTCAAATGGAATAGTCCCCATTTAATACATTGTATGTGACCTTGTGATTTTCTGGTCATATACCTGGGACAGTGATGCATCTGAATTTAGAAATCTTTCCTCTAGAATAGGTTATATTTGCCTCTGTTCTCCAGTGGCACTTGGTTCATGATTTTGTTGTAGCAGTGTTCCTTCTTTTCTCCTTTCTCCTTTCCTCTTCCACCTCCCTTTGGTAAGCTCTTCCAGATTGGGATTCTATTTTAACCATCTCTGTATTCTAAGGAGACAGATCTTGAGAAGATCTTGTGAAAGAGTGTTTAGGGAGAGTGAACAAAAGTAAATAGGCCCCTAGATGGGAATAAGCCTGATGCATTTGATTTGTAGTACAGAATGGTATGCAGTGAGGTTGGAAAGACAGGCAGAGGACAGTTCATATTAGGCTGTGGTGAGGAGTTCAGATTTTATTTTACATCTACTTGAAAACCATTGGAGAATTAAAAATTATTTATTTATTTATTTATTTTGAGAGAGAGAGGAAAGGAGAGGGAGAGAGAGATAGAAACATTGATGAGAGAGAACATCTACTGGCTGCCTCCTGTATGCCCTGACCAGGAATCGAACTGGTGACTTCTTGGTGCATGGGTTGATGCTAAACCACTGAGCCACACTGGCCAGGACCTTTGGAGACTTTTAAACAGCAGAGTGATATGATGTGATTTGCCTTTTCAGACAGTTACTCTAGCTGATTTGGGAAGAAATAATTGTAGGTGAGATGGGCAATAGTATAGGAAGCCTTGGGGCCAGTTCTCAGGCTATTGTAGAGATTATAAGAGCTCCAGAAAATTTAAATGTCATGTAAAATTGACTTAAACTTTACAGATAGTTTATTTAAGTGCAGATAGACTTTAATTAGTCTCGAAAATTTATACTAATTTGTTTTACCCTTTTACCAAAGAAAAATTTGCAGACATTATGTGGACCATGTATCTTCTCACTCAGTACATTTCTCCCACTCTGTCTCTCAGTATTGTATTGAGATCTGCTATTGGCGCCCTGGCCGGTTTGGCTCAGCGGTTAGAGCATCAGCCTGTGGTCCTGAGAGACCCGGGTTCGGTTCCCGCTAAGGGCATGTACCTTGGTTGCAGTTTGTCCCCGGCCCTGGTCGGTTGTGCGGGTGGCAGCCACTCGATGTGTCCCTTTCACATTGATGTTTCTCTCTCTCTCTCTCTTCCTCTTTCTCCCTCCCACTCTACCTGAACAAAAAATGTCCTTGGGTGAGGATATAAAAAAAAAAGAGAGATCTGCTATTGGCAATTTCCAGTAAATTTTTACTTGTACCAGTGAAATATAGTTGTCTTTAATAACATAACTTTCCCTGAATTGCATCCTGATGTCTTGAGTGGGAGACAAAGGGGTGAATTATAGTTAGCATGACATTAATTATCCATAATCTTGGGAATACCCTTGGGAGTATTGCTGAGTCAGCCATTTTAGCAGTCATGATGCAAAAGTTTAAAGCCCCTCTTCTAGATGAAAGGTAACCACTTTATTTGTTGATTTATTGGTAATTTTATTTTTATTATAGGTAAATTATCTTTTAAATTAGGACATTTATATAAAAGTGATTTGTTAATATTAAAGTGCTATGCATATATAGTGTATTAAATTCACAGGATCAATATAAATCTTTATTGATTACTTTGAAAAATAATTATAACTCACATCTTTATCAGTTGGCTCTTGAAACTTAATTTTTGTGTTTTTTGTTGTTGTTGTTTGTTTTTTTTATCCTCACCTGAGGACATTTTTCCATTTTCTGTACAGATAGAGTGGGAGGGAGAGAGAGGAAGAGAGAGAGAGAGAGAAACATCGACGTGAAAGGGACACATCGAGTGGCTGCCACCTGCACTACCAACCAGGGCCGGGGACAAACTGCAACCGAAGTACGTGCCCTTAGCGGGAACCGAACCCGGGTCTCTCTGGACCGCAGGCCGACGCTCTAACCGCTGAGCCAAACCGGCCAGGGCGAAACTTAATTTTTGTAGCTATGTCTTTATAAGTCTGGACTGTTGTGCCTATGTACATAAATGTATATTTTTACATATATAGTAGCATCAAAAATGTTAACCTTAATTTTGTTTCACTTTTAGCAAATATTTTAAAATATTTTATCTAATAGTTGTTGATAATTTTTTTTGCATTGAGTTTATGTGATCTCAATAAAAATTACATTACTTAACTTTCTAGCAAAAAAATTTAGTGTACTGTATTCTTTTTTTTTTTTGAGAAGGAAATTTAGTCCTTGCCAACAGTGTATAGATTTAGAAGTGCTATAGTTTTTATAATCAAATAGCACACACACACACACACACTATATATATATACAGCAGAGTGATATAATGTGATATATATACATATACATACATATATACTTGTGGGAGAAAGGGACTCATTGATTGAACCATTAAGAACCTGGTATTTTTGAAAAGACATGTTTTCCATTTTTGGTGTTAAAAATTGCTAATAAAATAAAGTTCCTATGAAGTATAAACTGCATATTTGGAAGTACTAGAAAGGAAGCATTACATTTAAAGAAGGCTGGTTTTAATTACTACGTAGGCATATATACTGTATGTGTTTATAAAATTTATGTTAGGATTCTGAATTCTTATTGGCATAATTTATGATGGAAATAAAAGTCAACAGCAGAGGCAAACTAGTATAGGAAATGGTGAGAAATTGTGGAATTAAGGGGAATGATTAAACATTGGAATCTATTACGTTCTTTTTAAGAACATACGTACAAGTGCAGATAAAAAAGGCTTAAGTTTATTTACGATATATTTATTAACAGCACAAACCTGGTAGAAAGCAACATTGATTGAGAAGTTTTGGATCTTTTCCAATTTCTGTTTACTTTGTTCAAACCATAACAAGGTAATCTGGTTTCTTTTGACTTAAGTAAGACAAAGAATTCAATATTGAGGCACTGTTTATAGGTTGTTAAATAGTTTAGTTTGGTGTCTGAGGATAATGTTTAGCATTGTGTTCAATTAGTGTGAACTAACCAGTTGAAGTGCCAGATTCTTAAATGTCTTACTGCAATTAGTACCAAATTCTAAGGGCTCCATTCATTCCAAGTTACTTGCTCCATGGGTGCCAGCCACACAGTCTCCATAAGCAGGCTTTTCAGGGGAATAATCAAGACTCATGACCTCCAGGTTTGTGGCACTGGCTTTTCAGTATCTGACCCGTCACTTTTTATTTTTATGAGCTTCTCTGTTTTCATTCCTAGTTCTTTCTCCTATTTTTGTTACATACAGAATTGAACTTGTATGATATTTCAGTGTAGTTAGAAATAAGTGTAATTTGGTAGAGCACACTGGAAAGTTATAACAATAAATAAACAAACATAAATAAAACCTTATGCATTACGATATTGATCTTCAGTAGATGTAATTTTCAGTCGAGTAAAGATAGTGATGTTGTTTCTTCCTACTGGTGTTAGGGCCAGAGGTCTGTAAAATGATGAAGTAGGCAAATCATTTGTTTGGTATTCTCCAACTTCTTTTTCAGTGTCTTTGTTCCTATTTCTGTTTTTCTTCAGGTGCCTATCCTTGTCAGCTAATTTTTCATAAGTTTCCTGTGTCCAGAGATATTTGCAATTTAATGCAGATATTTGTTAATGAATGAAAAATCCTGAATGTCCAACAAATACAATAATGCAAATGTGGTTTCAGGCACTGGGAGAGGAAATGAAGATCTGTTTTGGAGGTGAGAGGGACTTTCAACATCTTTTATCTCCAAGTAGGCAAATAAGTGCTCTGAATGTGTGATCATGCTGGATCTAAAAGTTTACTTGAGCATTACTGTGTCCGGTCCCAGTTTTTCTTGAATTTATTACATGGAGAAATTGCTGTAGAAATAGTTGTATAATCTAGTAAAACTCTTGGCTTTTAACCTTTTATAATTTCCCATTAAGAATATTAGAGCTAGAAACAAATCTATAGCCCCTCTTCACTTTGATGATACCTTTTATCCTGGTCTTAATTGCATGTGTGTGCATGCATGTTAGCATATATGATTGCATATGTGTTTGTGCATGTACAGATACTTCTAATCCTCTGAGTAGGTCTTTGCTCCAGCTGTTTGAACTCTCTGAATACACCCCTCACCCCCTGAACATTTATTTTACTTGTAAACTGAGAATCTTGAGCAGAACAAGTATCTCTGACTTTCTTTCTATCAAGAGAAGGTTAAAGAAGTGCTTTTGATTACTGAGTTACCACCATATCATATGTGGTACCATTAAGTAGGTAGTCAAAAAATATTTATTGAAGAGATGAGTAATTTTACTTCAAAGTTTCTATAGATACTTTCAGGATACTTGATGAACTTTCTTTTGTTAATAACCCTAAGAACAATATTGCTAGGAAGTACTAAGAACTGTTATCTGTTGCTGGTAGGAGTACAGATTAGTGCAACCACTTTGAAAAAACACTTTGGTTCTTTTTTTTTTATCCTTACCCAAGGACGTTTTTCCAATTTTTGTTCAGATAGAGTGGGAAGGAGAGAAAGGAAGAGAGAGAGAGAAACATCGACGTGAAAGGGACACATCCAGTGGCTGCCACCTGCACAATCAACCAGGGCCGGGGACAAACTGCAACCGAGGTACATGCCCTTAGTGGGAACCGAACCTGGGTCTCTCTGGACCGCAGGTCGATGTTCTGACCGCTGAGCCAAACCAGCCAGGGCACTTTAGTTCTTTTTTTAAAATGTTTTTATCAGTTTCAGAGAGAGCAAGGGAAAGTGAGAGAGAGATAGAAACATCAACGACAAAGAAACATCGTTTGGCTGCTTCCTGCATACCCCCCACTAGGTACTGAGCCTGAAACCCTGGCATGTGCCCTGATCAGGAATCGAACCCGTGACTTCTTGGTGCATGGGATGTAGCTCAAGCCACTGAGCCACACCAGCTGGGCAACACTTGGGTTCTTTTTAATAAAACTGAATATGCACACATTCTACAACTCACCAATCTATTCTGTAAGTATGTACTAGAGAAATTTTTACCTGTGTGTACCAGGGGAAACCAACAAGAATGTTTAGAGCTGCAAGTTCATAATTATAAAATTTCATTTCATGGATCCATCAGCAGTTGAATAGATAAGTAAATTATATATTCATATACAAGAATGCTGTATGACATAGAAGCCTCAGGTTGGTTCTAAGAAACTGCAGTTAATTATTTTTTCCAATTGTCCATGCTGTTTTCTCTTTGAAAATTAAACAGCTTTAAGTTTATTTTTCTTAGCATTATAACACTGTGAATATCTGGAGCTTTTGCATTTTCTTATTGTCCCATTTTGTAATTTATAACCTCTGTTTTCCTTAAAAACAACAACAACAACAAAAAAACACACCCAAAACTTATCAGTGCTATGGCTATAGTTGAAAGGAACAGCAAGGTTTGTATGATTAGCAGAGTTTGTGTTTGTGTGTGTGTGTATGTGTGTGATACACGTTCCTTACTCTTTTTGTCAAATAATCTAAAACTATTTATATTCTTTGGACAGAATGAGCCCCAAATTAATAAAATATAAATACTTAGGAAACTATTTCATAATTCTCCAGACATCTAGAACCCAGAATATTTAAAGAATGATGAATAATTGTAGAGTTCTATTCCATGATATAGAATTTATTTTAACAAATTCTGAGGCAGGTTCTTCACTAGGCTTATAGATTTATTTGGATGTAGGTAGTTGGGTAACCAACTGTTAGTGACAAAGTATAAGTACATTTACTTTTTAAAGTAAGTTACAAGGAGTCTTCAGAGTAGCAGTTCCAGCCCTGGCTGGATTGGCTCAGTGGTTAGAGCGTACCTTTGGTTGCAGTTTGTCCCCACCCTGGTTGGGGTCGTACGGGTGGCAACCACTTGATGTGTCTCTCTCACATTGTCTCTCTCTCTCGCTTCCTCCCTCACTCCCTTCCACTCTATCTGAAGATAAATGCAAAAAAATGTCCTTGGGTGAGGATAAAAGAAAAGAGAAAAAAAGAAAAGAGTAGCAGTTCCAGGATTCAGTGATGTCATCAAAATCTCAGGCTTTTTACATGCTTCTGCTCTGCCATCTTTGGTTCATTGAACTTTTGCTTTCACGCTTGTCAATAAATTCCATGATAATGATGATAGTGATAGTGGTGAAAGACATACAACTACTATTTGTATTTCTTTCTGGGAGGACCTGGATGATTAGAACCTAGGACATAACTCCTTAAAAGTAATGTTCTATTGATATTTTGGAAATTCTGTTGCTGGAATTCTGACATCATAGAAAAGAATGGCCTTCAGAGTTCTTAGTTCCTCTTCCGGTTTTGCTCCCTCCTTTCCTTAGAGTCTTTTTTATGGTCTATAGAGATTGGACTGTGCTTCTAGGAATTACAGTCATTATTAATGCACTTTTGGTACCCTAGTATGAAATGAGTAGCTGTTACATGTTTTAAATTAATTAAATTCATATTAATCTAATCTCACCCATTTTTTGGGTATTTATTAAATTAATTTGGTTGTATAATATGTGCTATTTTTAATTGATGTATTTTGTTAGAATTTTTTTCCTTTTATTTTTTACCTTGGCATATGACCTTCTATTTTCATTTTTCTTCTTAGTTGTATGTACAAGAGTGGGTAAAAAGTAGGATTACAGTTGTTCATATGGAAAATAATACAATCATTAATAAATAATAATATAGGAATAAACACTGTTTTGTGTACTCACAACTATAAACTTACTTTTGCCCATCCCTGTATATACTTTTTTTTACATTAATTAATTTATTTTTGTTACAGATATTTCCCCCTTTTCACCCACTGATTCCCCCTTCCCCACCCTGTCCCCACCTTTGTAGTCCATGTCCATTGTTCATACATATATAGATATAAGTTCTTTGGTTTATTTCTCTCCCCCACCCCCTCTTCAGGGGTCAGTCTGTACCCCACTTCCACGTCTCTGGGACTACCCCTTTCCTCAGACTGTTATGTTCGTTATATTCCACAAATAAGTGAGATCATGTGATATTTGTCTTTCTCTGCTTGTCTTGTTTTGCTTAGGATAATACTTTTCAGGGCCCTCTTTGTCGTCTCAAAGGACAAGAGATCTTTCTTTCTTACAACTGCATAGTACTCCATTGTGTATATGTGCCACAACTTTTTTATCCATTCGTCCACTGATGGATACTTGGGCTGTTTCCAGATCTTAGCTATTGTAAATAGTGCTGCTATGAACATGGGGGTACATATATTCTTCCTGCTTGGTGTTTCAGGCTTCTTAGGGTATATTCCTAGAAGCAGGATCACTGGGTCAAATGGAAGTTCAATTTTTAATTTTTAGAGGTAACACCATATTGTTTTCCATAGTGGTTGCACCAGTTTGCATTCCCACCAGCAGTGTACTAGAGTCCCCTTTTCTCCACACCCTCGCCAACACTTGTTGTTTGATGATTTGTTGATGGCAGCCATTCTGACAGGTGTGAGGTGATACCTCATTGTTGTTTTAATTTGCATCTCTCTGATGATTAATGATGTTGAGCATTTCTTCATGTCTCTTAGCCATTTGTATGTCCTGTTTGGAGAGGTGTCTATTTAGTTCCTCTGCCCATTTTTTAATTGGGTTCTTTGTCTTCTTTTTGTTGAGTTGAATGAGCACTCTCTATATATTGGAAATTAATCCCTTATCTGATATATCATTGGCAATTATGTTCTCCCATACAGTGGGTTGCCTTTCCATTTTGATGGTTGTTTCTTTTGCTGTGCAGAGCTTTTGAGTTTGATGTAGTCCCATGTGTTCATTTTCTCCTTTGTTTCTGTTGCCTTAGGTGAGGTATCAGTGAAAATTCTGCTGCGTATGATGTCTGAAATTTTGTTGCCTACAGTTTCTTCTAGGATTTTTATGGATTCATGAGTCACATTTAAGTCTTTTATCCATTTTGAGTTTATTCTTGTGTAGGGTGTAAGTTGATGGTCTAGTTTCATTTTTTTGCATGTAGCTGTCCAATTTTCCCAACACCATTTATTAAAGAGGCTGTCTTTACTCCACTGTATGCTCTTGCCTCCTTTGTCAAATATTAATTGAGCATATTGCCTTAGGTTCATTTCTGGGTTCTCTCTTCTGTTCCACTGGTCTATATACCTGTTCTTGTCCCAGTACCAGGCTGTTTTGATTGCAGTGGCTTTGTAGTATAACCTGATATCTGGTAATGTGATCCCTCCAACTTTGTTCTTCTTTTTCAAGATTGCTGTGGCTATTTGAGGTCATTTTTGGTTCCATATGAATTTTTGAAGTATTTGTTTTGGTTCTGTGAAGTATGTCATTGGTATTTTGATGGGGATTGCATTGCATCTATAGATTGCTTTGGGTAGTAAGAACATTTTAATGATGTTAATTCTTCCAATCCATGAACAAGGTATGTGCTTCCACTTTTTTATATCTTCCTCTATTTCTTTTTTCAATGACCTGTAGTTTTCTGCGAAGAGGTTTTTTATTTCTTTGGTTAAGTTTATTCCTAGGTATCTTATATTTTTTGCCGCAATGGTAAATGGGATTGTTTTCTTAGTTTCTCTTTGTGAGTTCATCATTGGTGTATAAGAATGCCATCACCCTGGTTAGTTTGGCTCGGTGGTAGAGTGTCGGCCTGTGGTCCAGAGAGACCAGGGTTCGGTTCCCGCTAAGGGCATGTACCTTGGTTGCAGTTTGCCCCCGGCCCTGGTTGGGTCGTGCGGGTGGCAACCACTCGATGTGTCCCTTTCACATTGATGTTTCTTTCTCTCTCTCTCTCTCCCTCCCATTCTATCTGAACAAAAAATGGAAAAATGTCCTTGGGTGAGGATAAAAAAAAAAAATGTTTTAAAAAAGAATGCCATCGATTTCTTGACGTTAATTTTGTATCCTGCTACTTTGCCAAATTCATTTATTAAGTCTAGTAAATTTTTGATGTAGTCTTAGGTTTTTCTACCTATAGTATCCTGTCATCTGTGAATAATGACAGTTTCACTTCCTCCTTTCCAATTTGGATCCCTTTTATTTTTTCTTCCTGTCTGACTGCTGTGGCTAAGACTTTCAGTACTATGTTATATAAGAGTGGCAAAAGTGGGCATCCTTGTCTTGTTCCTGTTCTTAAGGGAAATGCTTCTAGTTTTTTGCCAATTGAGTATGATGTTGGCTGTAGGTCTTTCATATATGCCTTTATTATGTCTAGATATGATCCCTCTATTCGCACATTGCTGAGCGTTTTTATCAGAAATGGATGCTGGATTTTGTTGAAGGCTTTTTCGTCATCTATTGATATGATCATGTGGTTTTTATTCTTCATTTTGTTTATCTGGTGTATCACATTCATTGATTTGCGAATATTGTACCGGCCTTGCATCCTGGGACGAATCCCACTTGGTCATGGTGAATAATTTTTTTGGTGTATTGCTGGATCAGATTTGCTAGTATTTTGTTCAGGATTTTTGCGTCTATGTTCATCAGGGATATTGGCCTGTAGTTATCTTTCTTTGTAATGTCTTTTTCTGGTTTTGGACTTAAAATTATGCTGGCTCATAAAAGGAATTTGGAATTCTTTTTTCTTCTTGAATTTTTTGAAATAGTTTCAGGAGAATGGATGTTAGTTCTTTTTTGAGTGTTTGGTAAAACTCCTCCATGAAGCCATCCAGGTCTGGGCTTTTGTTTGCTGGGAGAGTCTTGATTACATCTTCAATTTCTTCTGTTGTTATTGTTCTGTTCAAGTTTTCTCTCTCTTCCTGGTCCAGTTTTGGGAGACTATGTGTTTCTAGAAATTTGTCCATTTTGCTTAGATTGTCGAATTTGTTTCCATATAATTGTTCATAGTAGTTGTTAACGATCTTCTGTATTTCTGTGGTGTCAGTTGTTACTTCTCCTCTTTCATTTCTGATTTTGTGTATTTGGGTTCTCTCTCTTTGTTTCTTGGTGAGTCTAGCTAAGGGTCCATCAATCTTGTTTATCTTTTCAAAAAACCAGCTCTTTGTTTCATTGATGTTTTGAATTGTTTTTTTGGTCTCTATGTCATTCATTTCTGCTCTCATCTTTACTATTTCTTTCTTTCTACTTCCTCTGGGGTTTTGTTTTCGTTTGCTTTCTAGTTTTTTAAGTTGTGAGGTTAGGTAGTCTATTAGAGATTTTTCTTGCTTCTTTAGGTAGGTCTGTAGTGCTATGAACTTCTCTCTCAGAACTGCTTTTGCTGTATCTGATAGATTTTGTGTTGTGTGTTCATTTTCATTGGATTCCAGGAAGTTTTAAATTTCTTCCTTGATCTCCTCGGTGACCCATTCGTTGTTTAATAACATGTTTTTTAGCTTCCATGTGTTCAAATGTCTTTGCATGTTCTTGCAATTGATTTCTAGTTTCATGCCATTGTGATCTGAGAATATGCTTGATATGATTTCAGTCTTCTTGAACTTGTAGAGACTTAGTTTGTGTCCTAACATGTGGTCTATCTTTGAGAATGTCCCATGTGCAATTGAGAGGAATGTAAATTCTGTAGTTTTGGGGTGTCATTCTCTGTAGATACCTATTAAGTTCATTTGGTCTAGAGTTTCATTTAGAGTCTTTGTTTCCTTCTTAATATTTTGTCTAGATGATCTGTCCAGTGATGTGAGCAGGGTGTTGAAGTTCCCTGCTATGATTGCATTGTAATCGATTTCTTCTTGCAGTCTTCCAGAAGATTTTTAATATATTTTGGTGCTCCTATATTGGGTACATCTATATTTATCAAGGTTATATCTTACTGTTGGATAGATTCTTTCAATATTATGTAGTGACATTCTTTGTCTCTGGTTATGGCCTTCATTTTGAAATCTATTTTATCAGATATAAGTATTGCTACCCCAGCTTTTTTTTCCTTTCCATTTGCTTGGAAGATTTTTTTCCATCCCTTGACTTTCAACCTACCTGAGTCTTTTGTTGTGAGGTGGGTCTCTTATAAACAATATATAGATGAGTCATGCTTTCTTATCCAATCAGCTACTCTGTGTCTTTTTATGGGAGCATTCAATCCATTTACATTTAAGGTGATTATTGATATGTACTTATTTATTGCCATTTTTGTTTAGTGTGGTTCAATTTTTCTTCCTATTTTTCCTGCTAATTACAGTAGTCCTTTTAACATTTCTTGCTGTGCTGGTTTGGTGCTAATGTATTTCCTTAGCCTTTTTTTTGCCTGGGAATCTCTTTATTTGATCTTCTATTTTGAATGATAGCCTTGCTGGTTAGAGTAATCTTGGATTCAGATCCTTGTTTTTCATGACCTTGATTACCTTATGCCATTCCCTTCTGGCTGTAGTGTTTCTGTTGAGAAGTCATCTGAGAGCCTTATGAGGTTTCCTTTGTAGGTAACCTGTTGCTTATCTTTTGCTGCTTTTTGGATTCTCTCTTTGTCTTCAATTTTTGGCATTTTGATTACTATGTGTCTTGGTGTGGGCCTGTTTGGGTTCTTCTTACTTGGGGCTCTCTGTGCTTCTTGAACTCGAATGCCTTCTTCCTTCACCAAATTAGGGAAGTTTTCTGTCACTATTTCTTTGAATATATTCTCTAACCCTTGCTCATTTTCTTCTTCTTCAGGGACTCCTATGATGCAAATGTTACTACGTTTCCAGTTGTCCCACTGTTCTCTTAAGCTGTCTGCCTTTTTAAAAATTATTATTTTTTTTGGTTTTCTGATTGGTTGATTTTTTTCTACCCTATCTTCTAATTCACTGATCCGGTCCTCAGCTTCCTTTTCTCTGCTATTTAGACCTTCCAATGTGTTGTTTATTCCTGATATGTCATTATTCATTTCTTCTTGGTGGTTTTTAATTTCCAAATGGTTGATTTTCAACATTTCTATGTCTTTACTCATGATGCTCATGTCCTTACACATGTTGTTGAGCTTCCTCAAGATCATGGCTCTGAATTCTAGCTCTGTTAACTTTGTTAACTGCACCTCATTTATCTCATCTTTGGTAGAGGTCTCTTGTTCTTTCATTTGCTTTTGTGTCTGTGTTTCACCTTTTTGGCTATCACAGTGGGCTTTGGAGCCTGCCAAATTTTTCCTGTGGGTGTTGGTGTTCTGCTGTTTGTGGCTCCCTCCCCTGGGTTTGGATGAGCCAGAGAGGACACACGTTAAACACCACTGTTATGTCTTACTTTCCTGGTTACTGTTTCTAGCCTAGGAAATGGTACAGTTATCCTCTAGCTTTTTTCCTGGAGGCTATCAGTAGCGGTTACCTGAAGAACCATGGCTTCTTAGTTGAATGAAAAACTCACTCAGGTGCTCAGGGTAAGGGGATTTCCCAAGGGCGGGGCAGATACTGGTTGGTAATGGGCCTCAATTTGCATTTCATTGGCCACTGGGAGGGGTTGAATCTTTGATGGAGGGGCCGTTGCCTCTCCCCAGAGCCCTGGGAAATAGTATGATGGATGACCACAGTCCTGCGTGGCCACAACTAAGCAAGAGCTCTGAGCGCCCTCCAAATCCCAGGTGTCCCCACACAGTTCCAGTCCAGGGCCCTCCATCTGTTGGAGCCCAAGGTGAGTGGCTGTGGTTATTGTAACTTCTGTCCTGGCTCTGCGCTGTGGAGCTGCTTGAGAGTTTAATCCGAGGGCGCTGCTCACAGCTGAGGCTGCTGACCGTGGGCTCCCAGCATCCCTCCCGCATCTCCGCAAGCCTACTGGGATTGAGTCAGTGTCCTTGGTTATTACGTCCTCCAAGCTGCTTTTCTGTTGCTTTTTTCTGACAATTTGTCTTTTTCATTGTAATTCTAGTTTGGTCCTGGGAGATGGTCTGTGTAGCTTCCATTCACTCCGCCGCCATTTTGGAATCGTTCTGTATATACTTTTTAAAAGTAGACCTAATTGTCAGAGCAATTGGGGCTTTATAGAAAAATTCAGCAGAAAGTATAGATAGTTCCTATATTTTCTCTTTCCCCTTTCTCCTATTATTAACACTTTGCATTATTTTGGGACATTTATTAAAATTGTTAATGGTTATTTAATGAACCTATATTAATACATTATTATTTACTAGAACTCATAGGTTACATTAGGGTACACTCTTTGTGTTGTATAGTTCTATGGATTTTGACAAATGAACAATGTCATATATCCACCATTACATGTCATGTGGAATGGTCCCATTGTACTATAAATCCCGTATTCTGTCTATTCACCAGTCCCTGGCAACCAGTGATCTTTTCATCGTCTTTATAGTTTTGCCTTTTCTAGAATGCAAAAGTTGCTTATTGATATTTTTAGCCATTATTAGAATGTCATCTGAAAAAGAGAGAATATTTTACTTCTTTCTTTCTTCTAATCTGGATGCCTTTATTTCTTTTCCTCGCATTATTGCACTTTCTTGGACTTCACTACATTATTGAATGTAAATTGAGCTGACATTTTTTCCATTGAGAAAGTTATCCTCTGTTCCTGGTTTTTATGAAAGTTTATATTATCAGGAATAGGTTTTTGTTTATGTCAAGTGTTTTTCCATATCTACAGAGATGATCATGTGGTTTTCTTTTTTAGTTTAGTAGGGTGAATTCTGTTCTATGTTTGAATTCAAATTAACCTAGAGTAAGCCCCACTTGATATATTATTATTTTTATATGTTGTTGGATTCAGTCTATTAGATTTTAAGCATATTTATATCTATATTCATGGGGGTTATTTGTCTGTAGTTTTCTTGTAATGCTTTTTGTCTGGTTTTGCTGTCAGGGCAACACTGCCCTCTTAGAATAATTCAAGAAACATTTTCTCCTTTTCAAATTTCTGGAAGAGTTTGTATAGAATTGGAATTCTTTCTTCCATAAATGTAAGAATTTATCAGTGAAGCCCATCTGGACTGGGAATTTTTTATGGGTAGAAATAACATTGCATAAATTTCAGGTGTACAATTTTATAATATAACATCTGTATATTCCATTGTATGCTCTCTACCTAATATATATATATTTATATTTATATTTATTTAAACTTTGATAATTTGTGTCTTCCAAGCTATTTATCCATTTCATTTAAGCTGTCCAATTAATTGGCATAAAATTGTTCTTATATTCCCTGATTATATTTATAATTTCTAAAGAATTTTTAGTGATATTACCTCATTCCTAATAATGGTAATTTGTGACTTCTCTGCTTTCCCCCCATAGATTACAGTTATCTTGAGAAATGTTTTTTATGGATCTGAAAAAAATGTTTATTCTGTTTTTATTTAATGTAGTGCTCTATAAACACCAATTAGGCTAAGTTGATTGGTTAGTTCTTCCAGGTTCATATCTTTAGTGATTTTGTCTCTATTATTCCATCAGTTATTGTAGAGGGGTACTAAAATTGCTGACTATAATTGTTGATTTGTCTTTGGAGTTTTATTAATTTTTGACTCATGTTATGAATCTCTGTTTTTAGATTAATGAACATTTAAGTTATATCCTCTTGATGAAATGACTCTTATTGTTATGAAATGGCCTCCTTTATCTCTGGTTTCATAATTCTAAACCTTAAAACAGTCACTTGCAAAAGGAATGGTATTACCATTGTTTTGTTAGTTAATCCAGTAGCCTTGTAAAAACAAAACAGATTAGAGAAAAGAAGTGAAGGAAGGGGCAGGGATATTGTATCGTCATCTAACAATTATTGATTACATATGCTGATTAAATGAAAGAGCAAATTTATTTTTTTTCTATTTAAAATGTTTATTGAATTTATTGGGGTGACATTGGGTAATATAATTATATAGATTTCAGGTGTACAGTTCTATAATACATTATCTATATATTGTATTGTGTGCTCACCACCCCAAGTCAAGTCTTCTTCCATCACCATTTATCTACCTTTACCCTCTTATACCTCCTCCTACCTTCCTTTTCCTCTGGTAATCACCATACTATAGTCTATGTCTATGATTATTTTTCCTTTGCTTAATCTCTTCACCTTTTTCACCCAGCCCCCCCGTGAAAGGTCAAATTTAGATATAATGCTTTATTCCCCACTTTTGAATTTTAAGTTAAGCATACTCTCAAGTATTGATATATCATCGTTTAATGGTTGAGATAATTAAGTTGAAAGGAAGAGTGTTGCTGTGTACAACAACAATTGGTCACTTTTTATTTTGTTTTGAAACAGAATTGAAACCTAATTCTAAATTTCACCTTTTTGTTGTTGTTGTTGTTATCCTTTCTTAGTTTGAGTCTAAGTCCAAGAAGATAGTATTGTGGGGGAAATAAACCCTATGTTTTTCTTAGTTTTATTATGTTCAAAGAGGAAGAGTAGAACATAACACAGTATGCTATTTCATCCTGTCACGTTGGATAGAACATGACAGAACATATATTTACAAAAGTACTCTCCTTTAGAGCCAGATGACTGCTGTCAATTTGGAAGAAACCATCTGCTTATTGTTTAAATTCCTGGATAACTTACCAACCCACATCTATAAACAGAAGTGACATTCTTCATAACTTTAAAACCACGGCTAAGGTCTGTTGTCTCCATATACAATGCATATTTGCTGTGTACTGAAGGAAAACAGATTTTGACCTTTGTGATGTCTAAAAAGATCAAGTTGATGTCATTAACATGAAGGGCTAATGAATTTTAACTTCAGCATTTGAAATTGCTATAATAAAGTTTGAGACATATTTGTTCACCCCTTGGTAAAGCACATACCCCAAAACTGTCGATAAATAAGTGCTTAGTTGATGTATTCCAAACAAGAATTAGCTCTTAATTCTTGCATTCATTCAACATTTATTGTTTCTCAGGTGTTAAGTGCTAGGGGTATAAAGATGAGTGAAATACAACCTACAGTCTAGTGAGAATTTTAGATGAATAAGAAATTACTATAATATGATATAATAAGTATAATGCCACAAGTATTAATTATAATAAATTATATGTTATTGAGGGAAATGAAAGATGCAGGGATGACATGTTTTTGCTTAGGCAGGTGGGTAGATGGAAACACAAGTATAAGAACTGTGTACAACAACAATTGGTCACTTTTTATATACAGTACTTTTTTCTTAATTATCAACTCAAGTATATAGGAGAACAGTGGTGATATGTGTAGAATTTTGGATGGAATGCAGAGTTTTCCTAATAGGTGATTCTCCTTGGATACCTAAGTCTTCCTGAGTATGACATGCAGATACTAGTGTTTTATTTGTCCTAGATTATTCATCTCTTACATTTGTTGTTAGCTTTAGTATTTACTGCTTATTTTCTTATGCTTTGATCAACCTCTATCTCTGCCCCAGTTGATATGAATTTAAGATGAAATATAAATATGTGACATTCCTAAAGAAGTTTTCATAAGGGTAGTACCTGGTTTTTCCTAATGATTGGTGGGAATTGAATTACCAGTTAATTGAGAATTGCTTTGGGGAGGTGGGCAGGTATACATTCCTTTATAAAAACAGCTTTATATTTAGTAAATGTCACCTGTTTTAAGTAAAAGTTTGATGAATTTTGACAGATATTTATAGTTATGTGACTACAACCACAATAAAAATATAGAATGAATTAATTATATATATGTATATCTATATCTATCTATCTATCTATCTATCTATCTATCTATCTATCTATCTGTCTATCTTCGCTAAAAAGTCCCTTTTCCTCCTTTGCAGTCAGTTCCTTCCCCCCATGCCTCAGGCCCCAACCAATCACTCATCTACTGTCTGTCAGTATAATTTTGGCTTTTCTACAATTCATGTAAATGGATTTCATTTTTCTTAGGTAGATACCTAGGGATAGATTGCTGGGTCTTATGGTAAAGTGTATCTTTAACTTTGTGGAAAATTGCCACACATTTTTCCATAGTAACTGTATCATTCTGTATTTCCATCAGAAATGTGAGAGTTCCAGTAGCTCTGTTCCCATTATCAATTAGTATTGTCTTTTTTACTTTTAGCCATTGTGGTGCATGTTTAGTGGTATTGTGGTTGTTGAAAAAATTTTTTTTCTTTATTGATTTTAGAAAGAGAGGATGGGAGAGGGAGAGAGATATAGAAACATTGATGAATGAGAACATCGATTGGCTGCCTCCTACATGCCCCCCACTGGGGATTTGGCCCACAACCTGGGCATGTGTTCTGACCGGGAATCAAAACAACTACTTCTTGGTGCATGGGTTGACACTCAACCACTGAGCCACACTGGCTGAGCTCTCATTGTGGTTTAATTTGCATTTCCTTAAAGATTAATGATGGTGAACATTTTTTTGTTGACTTTTGGTGATTCATATATATATATGTTATATATATATATGATTGTGTATGTATGTGTATATGTATATATGTGTATGTTGAAATCTTTTGTTATTTTTAATATATGTAGTGGTATGTCTTATTTTTGAGTTGTAGCAGTTATATATTCTGAATGCAGTGATTTGTCAGATACATATTTGCTGATATTTTCTGTGAGTCTGTAGCTTGCTTTTTCATTTTCTCGGTTGATTCTTTCAAATAGCAGAAGGTTTTTAATTTTGATGAAACACATTTCATCAACATGTATGATGCTGCATAAGTACACTCAACATCTTATTGTCTAAAAATAGCAATAGTATTTATTTTGTATGGGTCTACAGTCTGGGAAGGGCTTGCCCAGAATAGACCATTGCTGTACTACCTGACATCCACTGGCGCAGCTTGGAAGCTAAAGGCTGGATTCATTTGAAAACTCATTCACATTGAATGGCATCTGGGTTTGGAGTACTTGGATAGAGTATGTTGGAATAGTTGGGACACCTCTTTCTATTTCTATGTTGTTTCTCTAGCACGATGATTTTCAACATTTTCATCTCATGGTACACATGAACTAATTACTAAAACTCTGTGGTACACTAAAAAATATATTTTTTGCCAATCTCACAAAAAAAAAAATGGGTATAATTTTGATTCATTCACACCAGACAGCTATTGTTGTATTGGCGCTTGTCATTTTTTTTTTATTTTTTTAATTTGACAATCTAAGGGAAAATAGGTTAGGGCCTCTGACTAGTCATATATTGCATATTTTAAAAATTCTTGTGGCAACCTGTTAAAAATTGCTGTTCTAGCATGTTGGCTTCAGTGGAGTTGGATTTGTTACATGGTGGTTCAGGGCTCCAAAGGCACATATCCTAAGAAAGAGAAAACTCCAATTAGAAGTCATTTTGCCATTTATGACTTTACCTTAAAATCAGCATCACTTATGCCTCATTATATGTTCGTTATAGTTACAAAGGCAGTTTCAAGTGTTCTCTGTTCAATGGGAGGGAACATATGACATGAAAGAGTTGTCAGTGTTACATTTTAAGAAGTACATGGGGATAGGATGTATATTGGTATGGCCATCTTTGGACAGTAGTCTGCTATTTTTACTTTTTTTCATTAATACTTTGTTGTCTCCGCTCCCATGTAACATATCTTTGCCTAAATGAAGATTATAAAGTGTTTCTTTCTGTGTTTTCTTCCAGTAGTTTTATGGTTTGAGCTCCAACATTTAAACCTATGTTTCATTTTGAGTTAGTTTGTGTGTATGGAATGAAGGATGGACTGAGGTTCATATACAGTTTTTTTTTGCATATTCAGATGTTTCAGCTCCAGTGGTTGAAAAGACTATTCTTTCTCCAGTATCTTGGTACCTTTGTAGAAAATCAATTGAACACATAGTGTTGGTCTATTCTGGATTGTAACCTTATGCTAATACCACACTGTATTGATTGCTGAAGCTTATATTAAGTCTTCCAATCATGTGGGCTAGGTCTGCCAACTTTGTTCTTGTTCAACACTGTCAGTTTTTACAAAAATACCAGGATTTGGCCTACAGGCCACACTGTGATGATTCCTGGTGTAAAGAAATCTATTCCTTTTATGATGAATGTTTGGCCATGTAAATTGCTATTTCTTAGCATGTGGGATTAATCTAAATGTCAGTTTTTTTTCATGAGGAGGAAAGTGTTGCCTTCAACCTTCTAGTTTGAAATAAACATTGCAATTCAGTCTACATTGTATCTAACTCTGTCTTTGAGTCACACATTTTACCAGGTGTCTTTCAGTTGTGTCTGTAATAGTCAGATATTGTAGTTTGAAAATTAATGTGAAGCATAACACAGATAGAGATGCATTCAATTTATTATGTATTTTTGAGGTTTCTACTAGATTATAAATTTATGTTGGTGATAGTGGGACTCTATCTTCTCTAGAAAGTAAACCCAAAATGTGCTCATCCGCTATAAAATGCACTACTTATAATCTTTGCTATGAGGAGAAGGTATATTATTATAAAGCAAATATTTTAAAATATGTTTTGATAAATATTTCAAGGGTAGTTTTTGGAGAGTTGATGTGAGTTGTTTTTTTTTCCATTTATTTTAATTTTCACCTTGCATGATATGCCATCTAATAGTCAAAGTATTTACTGAGATCACTGGGATCTGAATGCAAATAAAACCCTTTCTCTGCTTTGAAAGTAAATGTGATACAGAAAACAAAATACATTTATAATGTATACTATTGTAGTAATATTTATATTTAGTAGGGACATTTATTCTATACCTTGAAGCAAGAGGAAGGGCTCAATGGAGGAATTCTGAATTGAATTAATCATTTTTTAAAATATAATCTGACAGTCTGTGTCTTTTAATTGTTATGTTCTGATCACAGATCAGCAAACTACAGCCTGCTGTCTGTTTTTGTAAATAAAGTTTTATTGGAGCCATGCCCATTCATTGATATATTGTCTATGGTTGCTTTCAGTTCACAGTAACAGAGCTGAATAGTTGTAGCAGACTTAGTATAGGATGAAAAACCTAAGCTATTTATATATGTCCCTTTGCAGTAATCTTTGCTGTCCATTTAGATCATTTATATTTGATGTAATTATATTTTTTGAAATAGATGGATCTGTTTTTTCTTTGTTCCCTATTTTTTACTTCTTTGTACCTTTTTTCTTGCATTCCATGGATTATGGATATTAAACATTTTTTATTGATTATTTAGAGTGAGGAAGGGAGAATGTGCATGCATGCACTCACATATGAGAGAGAGAGAGAGAGAGAGACAGAGAGAGAGAGAGAAATATCGATGTGAAAGAAATATCAATCAGTTGCCTCCTGTGTGGCCCTGACTGGACTGGGGATCAAACCCACAACCTAGGTATGAGCCCTGATTGGGCATCAATCCCACAACCTTTTGGTATACAGGATGATGCTCTAACCAACTGAGTCACGCTGGCCAGAGTTGATTATGAATATTTTTTACTGTTTCATTTAAAGTTATCTGTTGGCTCTGTCTATATCGCTACATCACATTCCACTTATAATTAATATTTTACCACTTCTAATAAAGTGTAGAAGCAACCATATAGGCCTTTTTCATCTCTCCACTATGTTATAGTTCTTCTGTATATTATATCTTCATATATTGAAAACTCTATCAGACAATGTTATAATTTTGGAGGGGCAATCATATATTTTAAAGATCTTAAAAGAAGAAATACAATCTTTTACATTTACTCAAATTTTACCATATCTGTTGCTCTTCTTTCAATCCCGAAGTTTCATGTTTCCCTGTAGGATTATTTCTCTTCAGTCTGTAGAAATTTATCATTTTCTTTAGAGTAGTTCTGCTGGTGACAGATTTTCTTAGTCTCTTTCACATGAGAATGCTTTTATTTTGTCTTTATTCCTGAAGGATATTTTTGCTGCCTATATAATTCTGAGTTTATAGTTTCTTTGTTTGAAAAGTAAAGATGTTCTCTCTTCTTGCTTTCATGATTTTTATGGCAAATCCATAATCATTTAAATACTTTTTGCACTGAATATAATATGAATGGGTTTGTTTTATGGCTACTTTCAAGGTTTTTAAAAAAATTTTGAATTTCAGCATTTGTTTATGATGTATCCAGCTATGGTTTTCTTTGAGTATATCTTACCTGGGCTTCACTGAGCTTGAATCTATATAAGTACATCTTTCACCAGATTTGGGAAGTTTTCAGTCATTATTTCTTAAAATATTTTTTCTGTATCAGTCTGTTTTTCCTCTTTTTCTGGATCTCTGATAATCCAAATGGTAAATCTTTTGCTCTTTTCTCACAAGCTGTTCATTTTTTTTAAAAAACTTTTTCTCTCTGTCTTAGAATGGATAATCTCTATTGATTTATCTTCAGTTTTACTGATTCTTTCCTCTTTTATGTCCATTCAGCTGTTGAGCCCCCCATCCATTGAATTTTCTTATTTCAGATATTATATTTTCACTTCCAAAATTTCTACTTTTAAATAGTTTTTATTTTTCTGCTGATAACTTCATTTTCCATTAATGATAAGTGAATTTAATTTTGCCTTTCGGAACACAGTTATAATACTTCACAGGGTTTTGTCAGGTAGTCTTATAGCACATGTGATAGTCTTTCCTTTGGGAAGTGGTCACGATTGTTTGCAGGTTGATTAATTTTGATTTGATCCTAAATGTTTTATTATCATGTTGTGCGACTCTGGGTCCTGGTCCTATTAAAATCTTCTGAAGAGTGTTGATCTTTGTTTAGTAGTTGTAGTAAGCAGTTACCCTGTTGGGTTCGGACTGCAAATTCTGTCTTCAGTGGGTAGCACTTCCAGTGCTAGTTCTGTGTTTGATGCTACTTTGAGTCTGTCCCATTTATGTGTCACTCGTGAGTCATTCTATGTCTTGGGTGGTAGTTTTTACTGCATTTTTCAAAAAATTTTTTATCCTCACCTGAAGATAATTTTGGATTTATCTTCAGACAGAGTGGGAGGGAGAGAGGGAGGAAGAGAGAAACATCAGTGTGAGAGAGAGACATCGACTGTTTGCCACCCACACGACCCCTTCTGGGGACAAACCACAACCTAGGTATGTGCCCTTAGCAGGAACCGAACCCAGGACTCTGTTCTGTGGGCCAGTGCTCTAACTGCTGAGCCAAACTGGCCGAGGCTTAACTGCATTTTTGCTCTCAGAGCCTTTGCTTTGCTGCTTGGGTCTGTTCTGTGCTTGTATTCATTACGGCAAGCCCCATACTTGTGTCAGTTCAAACAGATTTAAGGTGTCTCCTTTTCTAGTTCATTCTTCTTGGGATTATCCCTATATTCTTTGACTCATTCTTAGCTTTCCTTTTCCTGGCCCTCTGACTAGAAAGATGGGATTTCTCTGAGTTTTAGCAGCCTGCACTACTGTCACTGTTGTAGACACTCAACAGAGCGTACCATTGGGACAGTGGCTAGAGAAAAGAGACTGGAATAAATAATGATGATTCTTTCTTCTTTCCACTTCTTTCCATATACCTTTGACCAGAAAAAGGGAATTTCTTTTCCAGTTTCAATACTGGCACTGCTGCATTTTATAACTGGGACCTATCCTTGGGGCTGAATTAAGAGAAAAGAAAAGACAGAAAACCATCCCAACAACCAGGGAATAATTCCCTATACATTCTCTAGCCCATTTGGTCCCCTTACCCTGTTTTCTGTCTAGAAAGATAGAACTACTCTCCAGGCATTTGTTCCCTGTGCTATAGCCACTGCAGTGCATGGACCCTGAAGTTGTGAAATGGCATTAGTGAGCTGGAAAAGGGGTGGACTATAGGCAGCTCTTTAGAGCAAAGAGAATGATATTTCTTTGGGGACATCACAAAGGTCTTGTTGCTATGATAATGCGTTTGTGTAATTTGAGTCATATTATTACATTTGTATTGTGCACTGCTTCTTTTGTGAGAAGCAGATAGCTAATGCTTAGTTTTTCTCTTTTTTATTTTGTGTTTTTATCATCATAAGGGAGGAAAGCAGCTGCTGCTTAAAAGCCTCAGTATTAAAATTTTTCTTCTATAGTCAGGATAAAAAGCTGGGGAATGAGTTTTTCATATGATTTCTAAAGACATTTGCTAAAGTAATCTTGAAATTATGTAAGTTTTCTATTTTTCTAACTGATCAAGAATTTTAGAAAAAATAAGTGGCCATATAGCACAATGTAATAATTGTAGTTGATTTTTTTGTTGTTGTTGTTAATCCTCACCAGAGGATGTCTTTCCATGGATTTTTAGAGATAGTAAGAGGGAGGGAGAGAGGAAGGGAGAGGAGGAGAGAGGGGGAGAGGGGGGAGAGAGAGAGAGAGAGAGAGAGAGAGGGGGGGGGGAGGGGGGAGAGAGAGAGAGAGAGAGAGAGAGAGAGACAGACAGACATTGATGTGAGAGAGACACATCAATTAGTTACTTCTCACACGGCCCCAACCAGGGCCAGGGACAGAAATGCAACCGAGGTATGTGCCCTTGACCGGAGTTGAACCCGTGACTCTTTTGTTTGAGGGCCGACGCTCTAACTACTGAGCCAAACTGCTGGCTGATGCAATTTTAATTGCAATCTGATAACTATTTTCTATTTATTTTATTTTTGTTACATGTCACTAACCTGGTGACTGATTATGCCATAGGAGGGACCCAGTCAGTGAATAAGGTCAGTAGTTTCTCTTCGAGGACTCGAGCTCACTAAGGCAATAGCAGATAACCCAAGCATGACTCTAGCCTTGATTGATGACTAACTTTTAAAGTAGAATCGGAATTCTGCATTTTCTTTGAGCTATTAATAGTAATACAATCATCATTTTTTGAGCACTTATAGTTTTCTTTGAGTATGTACTGTTATTATCCCTATTTTGCTAATGATGAATTTGAGCTCAAAGAAGTGAAATTGCTTGGCTGAGGTCACACTTCTTACAAATGCAAAGCCAGAATTTGAACCCAATAGTCTGTTTCTAAAACCTGTTTTCTTCATCTGTATGCTATATTGTTATATATTTTGCAAGGTGCTGGGAATACATAAATAAAAGATGTAATTCATGTCCTCCAGGACCTCGCTGTTTAGCTGGTGAACCAAACAATAAAGAGATAATCACAGAACAGTGCTAAAAGTACTGTGACTCTCTTTGACATAGATTTTTGTTTTTCATTTTCACAGCTGTGATTAAGGCTTATTCATTTTTTTTATTTTTTATTCTCACCTGAGGACATTTTTTCGTTTTTTGTTCAGATAGAGTGGGAAGGAGCGAGAGAGAGAGAGAAACATTGACGTGAAAGGGACACATCGAGTGGTTGCCACCTGCACAACCCAGCCAGGGCTGGGAACAAACTGCAACTGAGGTAGATGCACTTACTTAGTGGGAATTGAACCCGGGTCTCTCTGGACCGTAGGCCGACGCTCTAACCGCTGAGCTAAACCAGCCAGGGCAAGGCTCATTCATTTTTATGTTTCATTAGTCCATTCCTTAATTTTACATTTGAAAAATCAAAAGTAGTATTTCTCAAACATCTTTACATGTAAAGTAAACCTTGGATTCATTATTTTACATTTATCTAGCACTTTACAGAGCTTTTTATATATCTCGACACTTGCATTTACCACCATAGACAGATTGATACTACTAAGTGTGAGCATAGAGAGTTTAAATGACCTGCCTGAGGTTGCCCAGGTAACTAGAATGAACTGCTTGACTGATAAATAAATATTTGTTAAATACAACAATTTTTCTATTTATATTTATACACTTCATGTTAAATTAACCCACTAAAGTCTTTCTTAATATGATGCTTCAAGGTTATAATCATACTGCTTTTCAAGGTAAAAGTATATCAAGTATGTATTTCTTCTTGTTAATTTTACTTAATTTTGTGTTGATTTAATGAATTAAAAAGCATTATACTGTAAGAGCATGAGTCTCTATTGAATTTGAATTATTTTCACTCTGGGAGCTACTCAAGGTAGTATTTCTTGTATTATAACATTTTACATTGTTCTAAAATTCTGTCTTAAATTTGTTTTATCTTTTGGTATAACAAAAACTGATACTGTTAATTTTTACTTTTAATATTTATTATTACCAAACAGTACATGTTCATGGTAGAACATTAGAAAATAAAAAGAAAAATACCCAGAGATTACTACATCTACTCATGTATTTCTTCATATATTTTTTGATTTGCACACATACACAAATACAGGGATCCAGTCCAGAACTTTGCATTGTTGCAGCTAGATTTCAGGTCTCCTAAGTCTTTTATCTAATACTCTTCTTAAAAGCAGTCTCTCTTGATAACCTGTTTTTAAACAAGGACCTGTAATTATTTTTGTTTTTGTTTTTAATCTCCTGTCACTGACAGAAAAGGTATAATTAATGTTTTTAGTATTTTAGCATTAATCATTTTAGTTGTTACCAAAACTCAAGGAGAAGGAAATTTCAATCAAAAATTTGCTGGTGGTAAGTTTACAAATGCTGTAAATTAGCCCTGTATCTCATTGTTTTTGACATTTGTTAGTTGTTGTTTGGGTACAAGTAAATTAAAAGCAATCTTTTTAGTAGAGGTCAAAAGAATGTTGTACACTCCAGTGCTTCTGTATAGAATCAAAGGAAGCTGAGCTGAATTGACCAAGTGCTGTTAGAATGAGACATCCTTGAAAATGTTGGTGAGAATAGCCGATGAAATAAATCAATTTAGTGGGAAACAAAAGATTGAATTAAGTATTCTTCTTCTACTGGAGAAAGTGCAGAAAAAGAATTAGATCTTTAAACTGCCTGGGTTTTTGGCACACAAAAAAGGAAGTAATTTGATCTGGTTTTAGTTGTTGCATACTTTATCCCAAGTGCTTGCTGCCTCTTGCCTTTCCCCTTTTACCCTCAAATAGCACAGACATAGCCTTAGATGAGTATTGTTAACAGTCACATCGCTAGATGAAAAAAGGTTTAAGAAGAAACAGGGAGATATATTTTATTATTCATATCATTAAGAATAGAAAAAAAATACAAGTACATCATGGTTGAGAATTTCTTTCCTTTAATAAAAATTTCCTTAAATAGTTCTTTCAACATCTAGTTTTGTAGGCTTTAGTAAAATATTTTATAGCAAAGTCATTCATTTATAATTTGATTTTTGCTTGGGAATGTGAATAACCCCTCTCTCTTCTCATTAATGGCCTGCTTAAGTCACAGTAAATTATGGATTGGAATTATATTCATATTGTGCTTCAGACACAAAATTTAGTGTAGTATTTGCACTAAACATTTTTTTTAAATTTAATGTAGTGTTTCCTCTAAAATATTTTTTTTATTTTTATTTGTTGTTTTGTTATCTTTATTTAATTTTTTTCATCACCATTTATCCCCCCATACCCTCTTCCACTCCCTCCTCCACCCCACAATCACCACACTGTTGTCCCTGTCAATGAGTTCTTTCTCTTTTTTTATTTTCTAACTTAACATTTAGACACTACCTCCCCACCACTCTGTGTGTGTGTGTGTGTGTGTGTGTGTGTGAGAGAGAGAGAGAGAGAGAGAGAGAGAGAATGAGAGAGAATGTTTTCAAGATTACTACCCTTCAAAACTAAGAGTGTGATTGCTTTTAAAGAGGCTAGGGGCAATTCCTTTTCATCCAAAAATCTTTGGAGGAGTCCCCTACCCAACCATAATTTTAAATACAAGATCAGTGACATTTTTTTCCCCACCTTTATGTTTTAAAGATAAACTTGATTTATTTAATTTTAAGAGTTTCCTGAGTGTGAGATTGCCTCTACATTTTAAGTATAAAATGATGCTGTACTGTGTTGTTAGCGTTGAAATTCTATTCATTTATTTTTTTATAATTTTCTTGGAAACATGAAATTTAATAAATAGATTCTGAACTGTGAAAAAAATGTTAGAAAAAGTTTGCTTTTATTTCTAAGTTACATGCTTTGTTTTACCAATAAAGTTGAATTAAAAGGAGTTACCTTTTAATCCGTAAGCTCTCTAGCCTTGCTCATTTTTCCTTGACAATTCTTAAATCATGAATTTTGCAAACCATGATTTGCAGTAACAAAGATTTATGATTTTCAACCGTAGCTGGGCTTTTAGTATAGCTTGGCAGTTCTGTGTTCCATTCCCTTATGTTTTCCTTTTACATGCATTACATACTCTCACCCCTGTCCTTAAATTAGTATCTTTTGTCATTTCTCTGAAGATTATCCTGTCTCCTATTTCAGAGGGAAAGTGAGAGAAAGGGGGAGAGATAAGAGGAGAAGGAGGTGTCAAAGCAGAGAAAGGTTGAGAATTTACCTACATATTTGCCCCTTTTCCCTTTTAACATAGCTAACAGATTGCTCTGTGTGCTGTTGATTTTATCTTCTACAGGAATCTACTTTAGTCAGTATCCATTTTCCTTCCTGTGTCTATAACTTCTCCCACGTTATTGACTACTTCTACTTAGCCATTAAGAACTTGTTCAAATCTCTTTTATCCTAAAGAATATCCTGTTGTCAATTTTCTCTCAAGTCTATTTCCAGCAACAACTCCATCTCATTCGTTACCTTTATTGCCAAACTTTTTGAGTTTACTTACACTGTTTGCCTTTATATCCTCCTATCCAGGCCTCAACTATATTTAAAAAAATTTTAATTGAATCTATTGGGATGACAGTGGGTAATAAAATTATATAATTTTCAGGTGTACAGTTCTATACATCATCTGTGTATTATATTGGGTGTTCACCACCTTAGGTCTCCTTCCATCACCATTTATCCCCCCTCTACTCTCTTCTACCTCCCCCCAACCCCCTTTCCCTATGGTAATCACCATACTATATTGTCTGTGTCTTTGAGGTTTTTTTTTTTTTTTCTTAATCTCTTCACCTTTCTCACTCAACTATATTCTTACATGTACCACCTTGTTAAAATTGTGAAGTATTTGACCTCTTCGCAAAATTAGACACTATTAATTTCTTATTCCTTTAACAGTTAAAAAAAAGTTTTGATCGAGAATTTACATGTAGTTAAAACAAACAGTGTGCTGCAAAGCTAGTAGAAAAGGAGCAAGTCTTCCAGTGCCTGATTTCCACAACCCAGAGGCAACCACTGGCAACGCTTTTTTATCATTCTGTTGTTTATTTCCTTATATCTAAATTAGCTTGTTAAACTGATTTTGTACACATATAGCACTTTTCTTCCAGTTTCCTCCAGTTTTCCATCTCTCCCTACTGTTTGGATTTCTTGAAGTGTGTTCAGTTTTTAGATTTAAAATTCTCTTTTTTTTTGTTCATATACTAATTCTTTCAAACGTGTTTTTGTTGTTGATTTTTTTAGGGGGAGAGAGAGAAACATCTTTTCCTGCCTTGTGCACGCCCCCTACTAGGGATTGAGTCCACAATCCAGGCATGTGCCCTGACTGGGAATTGAACTGGGACCTCTCAGTCCATGGGACAATGCTCAATCCACTGAGCCACTCTAGCCAGGCTAATTCTTAATTTTATTTTGAGTTATTAAAGGTTGGTAATGCATTTCTCTTATGCCCCATTAAAATAGAGTACATATTGAACAGATAAACTTGGGTCCTCTCTTTTCCAACAATACTCTCACGCAACCTTTTTCCTTTAGCCTCACTGGTCATCTTACTCGTCCTTGAATGTGCCAAGCATGGTTCTACCTACTGGCCTTTGTACTTGCCCCTTCTGAATGGGACAGCCCTGTTATGGACTCCTCCAGCTTTGTTCCTCCTTTTAAAGATTGTTTTGGCTATTTGGGTTCCATATAAATTTTAGGATAGATTTTTATATTTCTGCCAAAAATACAAAATAGGAATCACGTTGAATCTTTATATCACTTGGGTAGTATCGACATCTTAGCAATATTAAATCTTCCATTTGGTGAATGTAGGATGTTTTGCCATTTGTTTATGTGTTATTTAATCTTTTCAGCAGTGTTTTGTAGCTTTTAGTGAAGAAATCTTTTGCTTTTTTGGTTAAGTTTATTCCTAAGGTATTTTTTATGCTATTGTAAATAGAATTCTTAATTCCCTTTTAGGTTTATTCATTATTAGTGTTTAGAAAGCAATGTCTTTTATGTTATTTAATATATTACATTACTGAACTACTTAATCTTTTGTCAATTATTTCACTGTCAGGTGATTTGAAGTGAACTCAAATGGAAACTAAAAATCAAAATAAATGATAATTTCTGATTTGAGTCCAAGTACTAAATTTTAATTTAATCTTTGTTAATCAAACTAAGGTTTAAGCTTATCTAAGTGTACCAGTTTGAAACTATAGATCTGGAAAAATATCAGTAAATCAAAATAACCTGAAAAAAATTTAGTTTGAGTTTTTGATATTATTAAAGGTTCTGAAAAGGATATTTCTGGAGTATAATTTAGAGCCTACAGCTCTTATTGTGCCTTATTGATGCTTCTCTAGAAGTTACTGAAATGTTTTTTACATTTTGGAAGTGGGATATACAGTTGAATATACATTATAGATTATTATTATTTTTTTTTATTTACAGGCTACAGAAACACTATTTAGAATGGGTGTAGCAAGAGGAACCATCACAACGTTAAAAAATGGAGAAGTAAGATGATAATTTTAATATAATTATTCTTAAATTCATAGAATGCCATTTTAAAATGTGAATTCTGTGAGGCTGTGTAACAAATTGAGAAATACCTGTTGTATATAATATTAAGAAAATCTGACCTAAAAATCTGTTTTAAATAGTTGAGTCATTTTGGAACCTGATCTTGAAAATGAATTGCTGAACCGTTTAATCTTTGCTTACCAATTGTTTTTATGCTTAAAAGAAAATGATGTTTTGTTTAATAACAACTTCTGCAAATATATATATTTTTAATGAAAATAATCCCACACTTTTCCCTTTAGATCTGATACTTCTTTCTTAGAATAAAATAATTTAAAATGTTGACATTTATTACAGAAAAAGAGAGATAGAAGGAGAAGGGTGGGAAGAAAAAGAGGGGGGATGGGGGAGAAAGAAAAATGGAATTTATTCTGCTCTTTCTTGTAGTTGAGGCTTAATTAAGATACAGATTCTAAGTTTTGACTTTTGTAAGTGTATCTACCTGTTCTTAAAAATAATTCTACCACCTGAAATAAATTTTCATTCAAAATTATTACTAGCCTAATTACCACTCTGCTTTATGAAATTTATTGGATGATATATCTGCTTGTTAAAAATGTACAATCATTTGGAAATCATATACTCTTAAATGGCACATCACCTTGGTATTAATTTGTAACATTATTTTTTGTGTGTGAAAAAGACTTGTGACCCCTTTGTATTCTCACAAACTGCAGTATGTAGTGCCATTTTTAGAAAAGAAAACATTTCTATTAATACAGTCAGACATAGTTATCTACCTAGACTGTGTCAAAGACTATCAGATTTTAGTAATTACTATGTATCTTCTCATGGTGGGAATGCATTTTTGGACTTTATCTTTCACAATAAGAGGGCTGGGAAAATGTGTGCAAGGCAGTTTTATAAGAAATCTTCCTGGCACACCAACACACATTGGATATGTATGTTTTACTTAACAGCAGGGAAGTAGTTAAAGCAGCTGGCTTTGATTCATTTCTCCCCCAGACTTCCACAGGTGACTAACATGGTTTATAGGTATTAATGTTGGACAGAATTTTTAAGCACTCTATGATCTTCAGTTTCTAAACTGAGGTTGAAACTGTAAGATGCACATTTTTTTCCCCTTCCATTTTAAGATCCCTAAAAATGGGACATGTCTTCTAATCGGTGGCACCTCAGGGTCACCATATTCTATTTTTCACATTTTAACACCTCTTAAATTGTGAGATTTCTTGTAAGTCTGTGATATTTTAGAGTTGATATATATGGTAATATTTTGTAGTTTAAAAAAATACAGAGTGACATATAGTAAATATTCAGTAAGTGGTAGCTGGCATAAAATTAGTTTTAATTACTTGACTTTTGGAAGTAGAGAATTAAAACAAAACAAATATATTATTGACAATGTATATACAAGTGGCATACACATGTTAGAAATGATAGCTAAGTGCTGTATAATATGGTTCCTGCCATTAGAGGAGCTCGTGCCCTGCTGGAAGAAACAATTTATCAATACTTGAAAAAAAATCTGGAGAAAGTAGAAATGCTTAGTTTAGGAGTAGTCTGGAAATAACTATAGTCCAGATTTCACTTGGAATGTGCTAAATTTTGGTATTAAGGCAATAATAGAGATTCTATTTGAGAGCATGAGATACACTAAAAGGTTAACAAAACAATATAATGGATTATTTAAAATAGAAGCTGTAATCACCATAGTTACAATGGAAAATTTTTGATATGCTAAGGGAGGAGAGTGGCCAAGAATTTGTCTTAGGGCATTTAAAAAATTGTCCTAGCCCATTACTGCAAAATTATTTGTTAAGCAGGAATTATTAAGTAACCCTATGATGATTATATCAGGTAGGAGGAATACAGACTGGTGTATCCACGTTACAAAAATATCAGTCTTTAAGTAAATTTGTTCTCTAGATGTGTGATGACACTGAACTTTGCCTAGTCTACCCTTCCCTGTATTCTATCATTAAGCCTACATTTTGTCGACCTAATTGGACATTTCTGCTTGGAATGTTTTTAAGAAAGGTTGAAACCAGAAAACATGGTTCTTCTCTCTGAAAGTAAGCAGGTGTTTTTGAAAGAGTCTGAAACTTACTTTATAAATTATAACGAATCGTTGGAGAGTTTAGCAAAGAAGTGATATATTATGTTTCAAAACCTTCATCACAGCTCTGCAAGGGAATAATTATTATGCCCATTTTATAGATTAAACTGAAGCTCAGAAAAGTTAAGCATTTTACCTGTGATCAAACAGCCAGGAAATGGGATACCTGGAGTTTGAACCCCAGTGGGATTCCAAAGCCTATTCATTCCACTATACAATGCCATCTCCCTCAATGTAATTCACTTATTTGACTAGAGTTTTCTAATCATTCATTTGTCCCATAGTTTGGCAATTAAAAATAGCATAGTAGCTAAGACTCTGAGATTATGTTGATGCCAGATTTTTAATGCATTCTAATTATCACTGTTATCTTTTTATATATGTAATGCATGACTTAAAATAGAACAAAAACACTGACTCTTCACAATTCTGTTTTGTGACTAAATGCCTAACCATGTTGATGTGCTCGTTGTACAATCTTGGATATGGTCTAGCTGAATTTTTGTATCTCAATTAAGTTAAATAATCTGAAAAGCAGATAATTTTCTGGGTCGAAATTTTTAAAAGGTGTTTATTTTGGTGGGGGGCTAACTTATAAAATTATCCTTGTCAATAAATAGTTATTGAATGTACTTGTCTCAAAAATTATACTTTTATAATTTCAGGAAAGGTATGATTCTGTTTTCAGCTTTTCAGGTGTTTAAATATAGGGTGAAGCAAGTACTTTGTCAAAAGACAAAGTTACTTTCTTAAATTTATGTATTTTAAAAATTATTTACTGTTTTTTTTTTTTTTTAACATAACTTGAGACCTGAGTAAGCCAGAAATTGGTGGTTTTTTAAAATTAGATTATTCTTTTTTTAAAAATAGTTTAATGTATTTTAATAGCAAACTTATAGAAATAGCACAGAAGACAGACAACACTGAAAACATATACTTGCATGTAGGACAACTCAGAAAGTATAGCTAATGGATGAAACCTACTGTATGATAAAAATGTTAGAAACACCATTTAGTTGCCATCAATAAGAAATTTGCTTGTTTTAAAAAAATCCAAATGCTGGCATTGTCCAGAAAAATTTAACAGGTTTGTTTATTTATTTTTTGTTTATTTACTTATTTTTGTTACAGATGTTTCTTCTTTTTACCCCATTGACACCCTCCTCCCAATCCTGCGCCCCACTCCAGCATTATTGTCTATGCGATTGTTTACACATACATGCATATAAGTTCTGTGGTTTGTCTCTTTCCTCCTCCTATCCACCTCTTCTGAGGTTTATTTCTAATTGTCCTAAAGTTGAACTGCTTAAACTTGGTCACTGAAACATTTTGACTTGCATTTAATGCTTTAGGTTCCCACATTTATATTTAAAAAATTCACACACATATGAAAGTGGAAAAACTGCCAGTACGTAATTTCTGTCCCATTTTCCACTGGCAGTCTTAGACTTAGATACCTTTTGACCCCATGGGAAAAATATATCTAACATTCAGAACTACCAATAGCAGGAAGTAGAGAGAAAAAAGTTTTTTTTAAGGAATGAAACATTTCCCCTCATAGTGTATTCTTAAGCATGTTCTCCACATATGCGGCATGCTAGCTGATTGGCTTAATTGTTACTTGTTTGGCATGGGTAGTACACAGGTTGGTGTCTTCAAAAAGGCCAACCACATAGGCTTCACTTGCCTCTTGCAAAGCACCAATAGCTGCACTCTGGAAGCGAATATCTGTTTTAAGTCCTGAGCAATTTCTTGCACTAGACAGTTGGAAGGGAAGTTTGATAACCAGAAGTTCAGTGGACTTATGATGATGTTTAATTTTATAAAGTACCACAGTACCAGGCCTGTAACAATGAGGTTTCTTCACCTCTCCAGTAGAGTGCGAACTCTTGCTCTTAGCTCTGGTAGCTTGGCACTACTACTGGTTGAGATGGCTTTGTAGGAGCCATATCACAGAGACCTCTTCACTCACCCCACCTTCTCCAGGTGGCAAGCTAGAGGCGGCGCTGACTGACATCAGAGTGGTGGTCTAGATTATTCTTAATTCAGAGTTTTGAAAGAGAACAAAGTTTAGCAATTCTTGACCATAGGAAGGTAGGATTTCAAACTCTAGATGTTAATTAAATTTTTTTGCATTCTGTTTATCAATTGACGCTATCTACCCAGTTCTAACAGTAATAGCAAGGAATCAATGAGTGTAATAAGCTAAATGACTTTCTATAGTCAGTAAGTTGATTATTGTAGCTCTATTATTTATTCATTTTATTTATTTATTTATTTTATCCTCACCCGAGGACATTTTTCCATTTTTTGTACAGATAGAGTGGGAGGGAGAGAGAGGAAGAGAGAGAGAGAGAAACATCGATGTGAAAGGGACACATCGAGTGGCTGCCACCCGCACAACCAACCAGGGCCGGGGACAAACTGCAACCGAGGTACATGCCCTTAGCGGGAACCGAACCCGGCTCTCTCCGGACCGCAGGCCGATGCTCTAACCGCTGAGCCAAACTGGTCAGGGCTTTTTTTTTTTTTAATTTTATGAATCTCTAAAGTATCAGGCACATCTATTTTCATTTTTTCAAAAAGTTTAACTTTTCATACGTGTGTTTCTAGCATTACATTTGAAATTTAGGAAAAAATCTTGAGTGGAAGGAGAAATAATCCTTGCCTGTTCATTCTGCAAGTATTTATTGAGTACCTTCTATGTTTCTGGCATTGTTTTAGGTGCCTGTGATCCATCAATAAATAACACAGACCAATATCCTTACCTTTGGGGAGCTTATATTCTAGCCTATTAATAATTTAAGTTCTAATTATGGAAGAAAATACATACATACATACAAAGCAACCAGAAAGTAATTACAATTACAAACCTTCAAAAAAAAGGTATGAGCAAGTATATGGTTTAAAAGTACAAGTTATATAAATAATGAAGAGAGAAACAAGTAATTAGAGTAGGGTTAAGTTAGTGCAGAAGATTTCTTAGGAGGCACATCTTAAACTGGGCCTTGAAGAAATGTGTGAGCATAATTGAAGGAGAGCGGTCAGAAGGAACTGCCAATTAGGAGAAATAATATAAAAAGGAGCATAGTTGAGAGTTAAGGAATCATATCTTGATGTAGAATTGAAAAGGAAAGGGGAGCAGGATATGGTGTTGAATGGAAGGAACATTTGTTGAGTGCCTTTCCCAGGCACTTTTTATTTAGTTTATTTTTTACATCACAACAACTTTCCAATTTAGATACTTTTATCACCATTCCTTGCAAAGGTGATACTTGAAGTTCAAGAAAGAGTAATGTTTTGTTTTTGTTTTAATATCACATTTCCCAGATAATTTGCCATATCTATGCTTATGATATTGATTAAACTTGTGGTAGAATCAAGAATTAACTTTATCTTCCTCCCAAGTGGAGCAGTCAGCCTTGTGTGCTGGAAGGGCACTGACTGGTCTGCATGCCAGATGACCTGGACTCTCTTTCTGGCTTTACTAGCTATGTGATCTTGGATAGTTCCTTAACTTCTCATAACTTCAAATTCATATTGTAGAAAATCAGTTGACTAGATGATCTTTAAGGTCCTCTAGAGCTTCAACATTTTATACCTGTAGGCAGCTTTGTATACTCTTTCTTTTTTATGGTTCTCAACCTTGACTATGCATGAGAATTGCACATGGAGTTCTGTAAAACTATAGGTGCATGGGCTCCATCCCCAAAGACTTCATCCATTAGGTTTAGTTTAGGGCTTCAGTGTCTATATTTAGTAAAACATCACTGATTTTAGTGCTTAGCTACTCTTGTAAAGTACTGTTTTAGAGAAGTATCTTTCAATTTTATCTCTCTCTCTTCTTTTTTAACTCAAGGAATGTATAGTTTGAAGAAGACAAAACACATAAAGAAATAGCAAAAAATTTTGAAGTGTATTTAAAGATTTTATATATAAAGTAGAACCCAGTGGCATGGATTGTTGTTGTTTGGGAAAGGTGGATATGGGATGTGATCCACTATCTACTTTTTTGTTGTTGTTGTTGTTGTTGTTTTTAATCCTCACCCGAGGACATTTTTTTGGATATTTTGTTCAGATAGAGTGGGAGGGAGGGAGAGAGAGGGCCTTTTTTGTTGTTTTATGTTACTGTATTGTATTAGGTATTCTGCATGTTTTATTAGATTGGAAACCTTTTTTTGCCTTCCTGGAACATACTTTAAATAATATAGAATATTTAGTTTTAATGTGATTGCCGAAATGAGGGTAGGATTTCTTTGTTATGGATTTCTGTTTCTTCAGGTTTAGCATCTACCTAACATATAAAAAGATTTCAGTATGTATTTATCAGATGAACAAGTAACAGATTTATTTAAAAAGAACTTATGTGGCAAATATTACCTTGATTTAATCAACTCTCAGTTTAAGATAAATATAACCCTATATATCTTTATAGATTTATATGTATACATATAAATACTAGGGCTATATTATTTCAAAATCATAAAGCTTATAAAATGTTATTTTTTTGACATCAGCTTTTTTTCATGAATTAAGGAATATTTGGAAGCTGATTTTTATGTATTTGATATTCACTGTTATCCACAAAGTTAATTTTTTCCCATCAGCAATTAATTTTTATTTATTTTAAAATTTATTTTATTGTTTTTTTTTTTTTTTTTTAATCCTCATCCGAGGACATTTTTCCATTTTTTGTACAGACAGAGTGGGAGGGAGAGAGAGGAAGAGAGAGAGAGGGAAACATCGATGTGAAAGGGACACATCGAGTGGTTGCCACCCGCACAACCAACCAGGGCCGGGGACAAACTGCAACCAAGGTACATGCCCCTAGCGGGAACCGAACCCGGGTCTCTCCGGACCGCAGGCGGACGCTCTAACCGCTGAGCCAAACCGGCCAGGGCAAAATTTATTTTATTGTTGAGAATATTACAGATGTCCCCACTTTCCCCCCTTTACCCCCCACACTCCCATCTTCCACCCCAATCCTTCACCTGTCTATTGTCTGTGTCCATGAGTTATACATATAAGTTATTTGATTAATCTCTTCCCGTACTCCCTCCCACTTTCTTTCTGAGATCTGTCAGTCTGTTCCTTGCTTCCATGTCTATGGTCCTGTTTTGTTTGTCAGTTTGTTTTGTTCATTAGATTCCACATGTAAGTGAGATCATGTGTGTATTTGTCTTTCTAACTGGCTTATTTTACTTAGCATAATGATCTCTAAGTCTGTCTATGCTGTCTCAGACAGTAAGAGATCCTTCTTTTTTACAGCTGCATAGTATTCTATTGTGTAAGTGTGCACAGCTTTTTATCCATTCATCTGCTGATATGCACTGGGGCTGTTTCCAGATCTTAGTTATTGTAAATAATGCTACTGTGAATGTAAGGGTGCACATATTCTTTCTGATTAGTGTTTAAGGATTCTTAGTATATATTCCTAGAAGTGGGGTTACTGGATCAAATGGCAGTTTTATGTTTAATTTTTTGAGGAAACTTCATATTGTTTTCCATAGTGGCTGCACCTACCACAGTGTACTAGGGTTCCCTTTACTCCATATCCTTACCAGCACTTGTTTGTTGATTTGTAGATGGTAGCCATTCTTGCAGGTGTGGGGTGATACCTCATTGTGGTTTTAACTTGCATCTCTCTGATGATTAGTGACGTTGAGCATTTTTTCATATGTCTACTACCTATCTGTATGTTCTCTTTGGATAGTGTCTATTCAGGTCCTTTGCCCATTTTTTAATTAGATTGTTTGTCTTCCTCTTGTTGAGTCCTATGAGTTCTTTATATATTTTGGAAATTAACTCCTTATCAGATGTATCATTGGTGAATATGTTCTCCAATACTGAGGGTTCCCTTTGCCTTTTGTTGATGGTTTCTTTTGCTGTGCAGAAGCTTTTTAGTTTGATGTAGTCCCATTTGTTTATTTTTTTCTTTGTTTCTCTTACCCTAGGATATGTATCAGTAAAAAATCTGCTATGTAAGATGTCTGAGATTTTGCTTTGTTTACTTCTAGGATTTTTATGGTTTCATGACTTACATTTAAATCTTTAATCCATTTTGAGTTTATTCTTGTGTATGGTGTAAATTGGTATCTGTCAGATTTTTCCAATACCATTTATTGAAGACACTTTGTTTACTCAGTTGTATTCTCTTGCCTCCTTTATCAAATATTAATTGACCATAATGGCGTGGGTCAATTTCTGGGGTCTCTGTTTTTGTGCCAGTACCAGACTATTTTGATTACAGTGGCTTTGTAGTATAGTTTGATATCCAGCATTGTGATTTCTCCAACTTTGTTCTTCTTTCTCTTCTGCTGCAGCTATTCAGGCCTTTTTTGGTTCCATATAAATTTTTGGAATATTTTTTCTAGTTCTATGAAATACGTTATTGGTATTTTAATAGGAATTGCATTAAATCTGTAGATTGCTATGTGTAATATGGATGTTTTAATGATGTTAATTCTTCTAATCCATGAAAATGGTATATTCTTCCACTTGTTTGTATTTCATTTTTCAATGTCCTGTAGTTTTCCAAGTACAGGTCTTTTACCTCCTTGGTTAAGTTTATGCCTAGGTATCTTATTTTTTTGTTGTTGTTGCAATAGTAAATGGGATTGTTTTTTAGTTTCTTTTTCTGAGAGTTTATTATTGGTGTATAAAAATGCTGTCAATTTTTGGATGTTAATTTTGTATCCTGCTTCATTGCTAAATTCATTTATTAAATCTAGTAGTTTTTTTGTGGGACGTTTATGGTTTTCTTTTTACAATAGTATCATGTCATTTACGAATAATGACAGTTTTACTTCCTCCTTTCCAATTTGGTGCCTTTTATTTTTTCTTCTTGTCTGATTACTGTGGCTAGGACTTCCAGTACTATGTTGAATAAGAGTGGTGAAAATGGGCATCTCTGTCTTGTTCCTGTTTTTAAGGGAAATTCTTTTAGTTTTTGCTCATTAAGTATGATGTTGACTGTAGGTTTGTCATACATGGCCTTTATTATGTTGTGGTATGATTCCTTTATTTCCAGTTTGCTGAGAATTTTTATCAAAAATAGGTGCTAGATTTTGTTTAATGCTTTTTCTGCATCTATTGATATGATCATATGATTATTATTCTTCATTTTGTTTATGTGATATATCACATTTATTGATTTGCAAATATTATACTAGCCTTGCATCCCTGGAATAAATCCCACTTGGTCATGGTGTATTATCTTTTTAATGTATTGCTTGATCTGATTTTGTTTTTCTAGGAGTTTGTCCATTTCACCCAGGTTTTTCAGTTTGTTGGCATATAGTTGTTCATGGTCTTTTCTTACAATTCTTTGTGTGTCTGTGTTGTCAGTTGTTATGTCACCTCTTTCATTTCTGATTTTATTTGTTTGGGTCCTCTCTGTTTCTTGATGAATCTGGCTAAAGATTCATCATGTAAAATTATATAGGTTTCAGGTATACAATTCATAATACATCATATGTATATTGAATTGTGTGTTTGCCATCCAAAGTCAAGTCTTTTCCTGTCATCATTTATCCTGCCTATATCCTCTCTGTCTTCCCCCTCCTCCCTTTTCCTTTTGTAATCTCTATACTGTTTGTGTCTATCATGAAATTGATTGATTATTCAGATATTAAAATACATTTCCAACATTGTTGAAATTATATTAATATTATATTCAATTTAATATAATAAAGTAATAAAGTAATTTTAATAAAGTAATTTTTTAAATAAAGTAATTTTTTAATGTGAATTCTTTATATAAAGACACCTAGAAAAAACTGTCATACATTTATGTTTTTAAACAGCATCTTTTTTTTTAGTTATTATTATATTTATTTTTTGCTCTTTCTCTGTTAATATCACCTCAAGAAATATATGTCTTTAATAGGTTAAATGTTAGTATTTCAAATACTGAAGTCTCTGAGGCCTGGTGATGAATAGAATGCCAGTAACTAGTGGCTTGTCAAATATAATCAAATGAGCAGATATTTACTGAGAGCATCTTAAAGGCAGATGTGGCACATGCCCGTGGAATCAGATCTAGTGTCCTTTCCCTTTTTTTTCTTCCCTAAATATTAATTGAGTGCCAGGCATTATGGTAGATGCTGTTTTTCAACTGTAAATAAAAGTAAAATGGTTTCCACTCTTAGGAAGCTTTATAGTCAAGTGGCTGAAGCCACAACCTGCCACGTGAACCTTGCCACTCGGTGTCGTCTTCTTCAAATGGGAAAAAGCATCCACTTCATCCATTACTTTGTGAGAAATAAATTAGATACTATGTATAAAGCAGCTAGCACAGTGTCTGGCACAAAGAAAGTCATTTAGAGTGTATCCTGTACTAAATGATAACTACTTTTTATTTAATTAAATGTGATCAATTGTTTTTATCTTAGAGTATATTGAGAGCTCGGGATTGTCCTTATTTATAGCAGTGTACAAACTGAGACTTGGTAGTGAAAGATAGACTTTAGATATTATGGGGGTCAATAGCTATGTTTTTTTTTTCTTTATTGATCTTAGAGAGAGAAGAAAGGAGAGGGAGAGAGAGATAGAAACATAGATGAGAGAGAACATCGACTGGCTACCTCCTGCATGCCCCCCACTGGGGATCTGGCCCACAACCTGGGCCATGTGCCCTGACCGGGAATTGAACTGAAGATCTATCTCTTGGTGCATGGGTCGACGCTCAACCACTGAGCCACACCGGCTGGGCTCAATAGCTATGTTAATAGCAATGTTACTGGTACTTTTGAGTTATCATTTTCTTCCTGTGGGACTGAAGATACTTAGCTCAGCATATACTGCCAGTGTCCTCTGCTGACGAGTGCCAGTAGCTCAGTAACATGGAGAGTACATGTTTAGTTACAGACTTGAGGTATACTACTCAGCCAAATTCTACTGATCATGATTTTGTTTCTACATATTGAATAAACATAGCAGGGAGAAGTACAGTGTTACAGGAAAATTGACATGTACAAACAAACACAAGAATCCTATTTAAAAAACAAGGTAAAGTCATTACATAATGAACACTTATTTTTTCTGATAATTGCATGATTTAGTTGGGCAAAGGTCCCACTGAGAATGGTAAGACTCTGGATTATTTCCTAATAACTCAAGTTTATTGTTTTTTGTTTTTTTAAAATTTTCCTCTGGGTGTGATTTTCAAATTGTATATTTATTGATAAGCTATACAAATAAAAAAAAAATCTATCCTAATTTAGCCCAGAAAAGTTATTATGTTTTTTCCTTGAAGCAGAAGGTAGAATATAGCATACATATATATATATATATATATATATATATATATATATATATATGAATGAAATGGATAATTTCCAAAGAAGGAGAAAAGAAATAAGCATGAAAAACTCTCTAAACCAGTGGTTCTCAACCGTCCTAATGCCGTGACCCTTTAATACAGTTCCTCATGTCGTATGTGGGCGTATCTGCATGTGGGCGGACCTGCCTGGAAATGGATAGAGGAGTGGTAGCATGGTTCCCAAGACCATCGGAAATAAGTGTTTTCCGATGGTCTTAGGCAACCCCTGTGAATGGGTTGTGCGACCCACAGGTTGAGAACTGCTGCTCTAAACAAAAATATTAAGGCCCAGGAACTTTTTATAGCAAGCAAGGTATATACAAGGAAGTTGCAAACCTATTTCTGATGAAGTGGGAAGTTATCTCTTCCCACTGGAGCAGTTGATAATTATTTCAGGATGATGAAACATTAAAAGAGGCTTCAAAGAAGTTGTGAAATTGTTACCTTGCTCATTTGAAAAAAGTTGTTTTTCTCTTCTCTTCTCTTCTCTTCTCTTCTCTTCTCTTCTCTTCTCTTCTCTTCTCTCTTCTCTTCTCTTCTCTTCTCTTCTCTTCTCTTCTCTCTTCTCTTCTCTTCTCTCTCTTCTCTTCTCTTCTCTTCTCTTCTCTTCTCTCTCTTCTCTTCTCTGTCTCTATCTTCTCTTCTCTTCTCTTCTCTTCTCTTCTCTTCTCTTCTCTTCTCTTCTCTTCTCTTCTCTTCTCTTCTCTCTCTTCTCTTCATGTTAATCCTCACCTGAGGATGGATGGATATATATATATATATATATATATTTTTTTTTTTTCATTCATCTCCAGATAGAGTGAGAGGGAGAGAGAGGGGAAGAGAGAGAGAGAGAGAGAGAAACATCCATCTGAGAGAGACACATCGACTGGCTGCCACCCACATGACCCAACCAGGGCCAGGGACAAACTGCAACCAAGGTACGTGCCCTTAGCGGGAACTGAACCCAGGTGTGTCTGGACCACAGGCCAATGCTCTAACCACTAAGCAAAACCAGCCAGGGCCTGAGGATATTTTTGAGAGAGTGGAAGGGATGGAAAAGGAGGGAGAAAGAGAGAAACATCAATGTGAGAGAGATGCATTGACTGGTTTCTTCCCACATGACCCCAGCTGGGCCTGGGGATCAAACCTGCAACTCCAGGTATGTGCCCTTGACTTGGAATAGAACCTGAGACCCTTCAGTCCATAGGCCATTGTTTAAATGCTGAGTCATACTGGCCAGGGCAAAAGTTGTTTTTCTTAATAGCCATCAATCTGTATGGTATAGGTATTAACTGTCAGAGACAGAAGACTGGTCTAAGTAACATCATATACATTCTTCAGTTCTCCAGTTCTGTGAATCAATATCACATGTTACATTTTGGCAGGTGCTTAGAAAATTTAGAGTCCATGCCATAATTGCATTACAAAACACCAAGCTTTAGAACTTGTCTTTTATTTTTGCTGAAATAGTTTATCTGTGTCACTAAATCTGCTTTAAATGGTTTATCATGTTATATGCTGTGGTATTTCATACTTCTGATGAACAAATTGAGTTTATTTGGAAAATTCTAGTGCAAAGAAAGCCAAGGGCCAGAGTGAGGTTTTAAAATGATCAGATCATAGTGTTTAGGCTTGGTGGTCTTGTCTATACCAACTCTGTGCCTTTCTATATGAGATAATTATATTTTGAGATACCTTTATTTTCTTCACAATAGTAACTCTTTTGATTTAAATACAAAAATAAATGTGTCACAATTTTATCCTTAAATAAAATAAACAATATCTGGCTAACTGTGAAACACTTAGGTTTTGTTTTTCAAAAATTGGAAGGGTTCTTAAGATAACATCAATTTGTTTTGATCCTAATAAGAGCTTTAGGCCAGGAAAGCAATGATTTCCACATGGGTAAGGCCAGTCCCAACTACTTCCTGTCCACCAACTGCTCACTGAACTGAAACTTGCTTACCTTGATTTATATAGCTAAATGTGGTTGAATGCTTTAAGAATTGCAGGCTCTACTTAAAAATAAAGTATTTAGAGATATAGAAAATATTTCTTTGTATAAAGCATACTAAAGAAATTTTGTGTATAATGTTCAACAGTAAGTAATTTAAGCTTTTTGAATTACCAAAGAAATTTAATTTTATACATACATGTATGTGTAGTTATTACCATTTTATTTCTACAGATCTTTTCTTTGGTGACTTGACTATTTTCTTAATAGGTGAGTTTGCTATGTAGAGATAAGTATTGCTTGTGATTGAGTAGGGATGTGACAGATCAGGAAAGAGAGGATTTTATTAAGTGATGTGGTTGATTATTCCAGTGATGAGCCCTGATGCTAAAGCTAGCACCATGAATCACTTCATTAGTATAACAGACACTCCTATCACTCAGGAAATTTCAAGGATTTTTGAACCTGTGTACCAGGAACTGGGAACAAAAATCAGATATATTCTTCATTATAGCACAATCTATAGATTTGCTTTTTCTGAAAATTTTATATGCATAGAATTATACAATTTATACTATTTGCTGTCACTTAGCATGTTTTTAAGGTTCATCCATATCAATTTTCTTTTTATGATTGAATAGTATTTCATTGTATGGATAATATTTTGTTTATTAACTAGTTAATGGACATTTGGATTATCTCAACATTTGATATTATCAATCTTTTTTATTATAGCCATTCTAGAAATATGTAGTGGTGTCTATTTCATTGTCGTTGTAATTTGTACTTCCCTCACAACTAATGATGTTGGACATCTTTTTAGGTGCTTATTAGTCATTTGTATATCTTTGATGAAATGTCTAGCGATTCTGAATATAAATCTTTTATTAAGTATGATTTGAAAATAATTTTTCCAGGTCCATGGCCTGTCTTTCTATTTTCTAATTAGTACTTAAAAAAAAGTTCTAAATTTTGATAAAATACCATTTATTAATATTGTTTTTATATCATATCCAAGACATTTTTCCTAATCCAGGGTCACAGAGATTTTCTTTTATGTGTTTACCTAGAAATTTTATGAGTTTTGGTTTTACATTTAGATGTGTGATCCATTTTGAGTTGATTTTTACTTATGATGTGAGACAGAGATTCACCTGTTTATTTTGCATATGCATATCCAATTGTCCCAGCAGCATTTGTCAGAAAAAGACCTTCTTTGCCTATTGAATCAACTTTGTCAAAAATCAATTGTTAATAAATGTTAGAGTCTACTTCTGGAAAGTTTGTGGTTCTGGTTCTGCTAAGATGGAGGAAGTGTAGTCTATCTCTTCCACTGATTACAACTAAAAACCTGAGCAGAATACATAAAGCAGCCATCTGAGATCTCTGAAGAGTAAATAATAACAAGAGGTCTCAGGAAGGAGGTAAAAAAAGTGTGACTGCTACAGTGAGTTTCCTGTTCTCCCCCATCCACCATCCCCATCCTTTATCTACTAGCTTGGATTCTAGGAAATTCTCTATTCTTGATCTGACAATGGACCCATACAGAGAAAGCTCTAAGAGAAATCCTGTCTTCCTCTGAGTATGGTCACAGAGCTGGAAAGGAGGGCTCAGTCATGAAGGAGACTGCAGAAAAATACCATTTTCTTTTTGTGTTCTGTTTTTGTTTTATTCATCCGATGGAACTGCAGACAGCCACTCAGGAGGCTGTTCTCTAGCTGTAGTTATAGTAGTGGTGACAGCTATGTAGCCATTTAACAATGAATGATAATTTGTCTCTTTGACCAGAGAAATGAAAAAAGGGGGTCTTGTAGTTCAAGAAATGTGGGGAGAATATCTGTTAGTTTTCCCCTCCTTTCTTACCATTTCGCCCCTGAGGCAGATGTAGTTGCAGGAAATGTGCAATGGTAAGAGAGTCAAAAACCCAATGTAGGCAGAGGATCAAGAAAAGGTGCCTGGAAGGCAGAATGTGGGAAAAATCATGGAGAAGCAGGAGACAGAGAACAAGATGACCTAAATCTGTGTGTAAAGTCTGAAACTCACTCCTGAGCTGAGCATGTGTGGAATTCCTTTGTGGAACCATAGTAAAGGCTTTGAGACCTGAACTATAGCGTAGACCACTGCCCTTAGGTGGCACATATGGGGATATACTGAATAGCACTGAAAATACTTGGAAAACTGAAAATGATATTGAAACTACAGCCCATAGAACGTGTGTCAGGACTTTTGTTTGGAACCTAACAGGGTTAATTGCCTACAACATCAATAAAAATAGCAACAAAAAATAAATCAATATTCCAGAGGACCAAAAGTTTTTAATATGACCAAAAGTGTTATAATACAAATCCCTAGAATACAATCTAAAAATATTTGACATACCAAGAGCCAAGGAAATTATAATTAATTGTAGGAAAAACAACAATTAACACACGCCAATCCTGAAATGATCTTGATTTTAGAATAATAAAAAGTGTAAACACTTTTGACATGAATGGGAAGATTGAAGTTCTCAGCAAAGAAAGTGAAACCATAAAAAGAACCAAAATCACATTTTTAGATAGAAAATTAAAATAACAAATATTAATATTAAATACTAAAAGAACTAAAAATTCACTAGGTGACTTCAGTAGCAGAGTAGACAGAAGAAAGAAAAGTGAAATTGAAGAAAGTCCAATAATGTGAAAAAAGTACTGGAAAACAAAGATTAAGAACCTGAAGGACATAGCAAAGGTCCGACATTTGTGTCATAAGTGTTTTAGGAGAGAAGACAAAAGAGATTTGTGCAGAAAAAAAAAATTGTAGAAAAATAATGGCTGAAAAATTCTAAATTTTGTGAAAGACAAACATTTACACATTCAGTAATGAAACCCCCCCCACACAAGGCTGAATATTGTATGCTTCCATTTTTATGACAAAAGCCAAAACTATAGGGATAGGAGATCAGATTGGTGGTTGGCAGATGTTGGAGGTCGAGGAGGGGTAGATTACAGAAGGACAAAATGAGGGAGTATGTTTGGTGATAAAACTATTCTGTATCATGGTACTGGTGGTAGGTACCCAACTCTATGAATTTTTCAAAACCCGTAGAACTATACACCTTAAAGAGTGAATTTTGTTGTATGTAAATTAAAAAGATAAAAAAGTAATGGTTAAAACAAAAAAAAATGTGTATTGAAAGACAATACTGCTCAGATTAGTCTCATTTTTAAAATTTCCACTGGACTGTTAAAGATTAAGGAGGCTAGTTCCATAGATAATTTTTTTCCTTAGGCTCTTTCAGGATTTCTTTCTTTTCCTTCTTTTCTTTTCTTTGCTCTGCTTTGCTTTGCTTTGCTTTCTTTCTTTTCTTCCTTCCTTTCTAAAAAAAAAAAATGTTTTATTGATTTTAGAAGGAAAGGAAGGGAGAGGGATAGAGAGGTAGAAACATCGATGAAAGAGAAACATCTGTCGGCTGCTTCCTGCATGCCCCTTATTGTAGATCCAGCCTGCAACCTCGTCATGTGCCCTGACTGGGAATCGAACTGGTGACCTCTTGGTGCACAGGATGACACTCAATCCACTGAGCCACACCAGCCAGGCCTTTTCTTTATTTTTAATTTTCTGTAGTTTGAAAATGATATGCCTAGGTGTGATTTGTTTGGTATTTATCCTGTGTAATGTTTTCTGAGCTTGTTGAAACTATTTGGTGTCTGACATTAATTTGGGGAAATTCTCAATCATTGTTTCCAATATTTCGTCCCTTCTTTTCTGTTATTGCCATTACATGTATGTTATACCTTTTGTCGTTTATAGTCCTTGAATATTCTGGTTTTTTTTTTTTTTCAATCTTTGGTCTCTTTGCTTTTCAGTTTTAGAGGTTTCTATTTGATGTATCCTCAAGCTCAGAGATTCTTTCCTTAGCCATGTTTTCTATTGAGCTCATCAAAGACATTCTTTATTTCTGTTACTGTGTTTTTTATTTCTAGAATTTCTTTTTGGTTATTTCTTAGGATTTTCATCTCTCTTACATTGCCCATCTGATTTTGTCTGTTGTCTATTTTGTCCATTAGATCTCTTAGCATATTAATCGTAGTTGTTTTAAATTCTAACATCTATGCCACATCTGATTTTGATGCTTGCTTTGTCTCTTCATACTGTGTTTTTTGGCTTTTAGTATGTTTTGTAATTTTTTTCTTGATAGCTGGACATGATGCACTGGGTAAAAAGAACTGCTGTAAATAGGACTAGTAACGTGGTGGTGAGGTGATCAGGGCTCAGTCTTTTAGTGACCCTATGCCTCTGGACTGTGAACTTCACAGTGTTTCTCAGGTTTTTTTCCCCTCCAACACCCATGGGACAGGATAGTTCAAATGGGCGTTTGGGTATTTTCCCTCCCCCAGGACAGTTAGGCTCTGGTAATACCCCAGCGGGTTAGGTCTGGTTTCTCCTGAGGGCAGGTTGTTAAGAACAGAGTGCTTTGGCCTATTTCAAAATGGGTCCTTTCTCTTTCCCTCTGCTTGGAAGCACAAAGGGATTTTTATCTGAAGCTTGTTGTGAGAATCTAGTTGTTTCTGGAGGTAAAACTCACAAAAGTGTGAGGCCCCCCCCTCCCCAAGACTGGGTATCCCTGGAGTTTTTAACTCTCAGACTTGTCCACACTGAGCCTACAGCAATTCATCCAATTACAGGTGAGGTTTTCCTACACAGACCCTGGTTTCTGTGGTTTCCTCCTTAGGTACGCCATGCCTCCCTGCATTTGCCAGTCTGTTTCATCAGTCTAGGGGTCAGAGGTTTGGTTTGCCCTGTGTCTTTACCTCCAAGAAGAGTTGTGGTTTTTCTAGTTTGTTCAGCTTTTTACTTGTTAGGGTGGAATGGCATGTGAAATTGGAAGCCCCCCAGATTCTTTTAGGAGAATCGAATCCTTGTACTCAATGTGTATGTGTGATGTCTTTAGTTCTTTTTACATGAAGGTGCCAATTATTTTTCTTTTAAAGAGAGGGTTGGTAACATGGAGTGTATTTGAAATGGGAGTAATAAGGCTTGATAGCCTTAATAAAGCTCAAGAACTTGAAAGGCATTTGCCAAAAATATTCAGAACAGAATTTTGAATATGTAATGCTATTTATCAGTATTAAAATGAAGTCTTTGTTTATTGTCTCTTCACGAAAACTTTGTAAATTTACATGCCCAATGAAATGTATATATGTTTTGTATTTCCTATTAATAGTAGGCGTATACAATGTACATTTTGTGACTTACATGCAATTTTTTTTTAAATTCTGTATTCAAACTAGGAGGAGGAATAGAAACCAAGGTGCTTTTGTGTGTGTGTGTGTGTGTGTTTTAAGTTGCAGTTTCTTGTTCATTGCTCAGACTTGTGATATTGGATAATAGAGGATTGTGTTTTATGAAATTGAAAACAAGGTGGATTAAATGGAGGACTACAGACTCAAATAGATTTTATAGCTCTTACAACTATTTTAAAGTATTGTTTATCTTGTGTTTTGAAAATACTGATTTTGCTGTCCGAAGAGCCTACTTTAGCTTTGGTTTACATGGGTTTTGTCAAGGCTGCTTTGGCAGTTAGTTTTTTTTAAACCTTTGTTTTATATTTTCACCGAAATGGTAAGTGTAAGAAACCCTTGAAAAGGAAGTCAAGTTATATACTAGATGCAGTCTTTTCTATAATTTTCTTAAACATTATTTTTATTAAGGCACAAATATAAATGAACATTTTAAATAAATCTAATTTACCAAACTTGGTAAGAACCTAGTGGCTTCTGAAGAATTACGGTAAAACCATATGAAGGAGTTTTCCTTTTTTGTGCTATTTGGGCGGTGCAACAGTATGAGGAGGCAAAACCCGGACTTTGCAGCCTGTGACACCTCTTCTGTCCCCACCACTGCCAAAGCAAAAAGGATCAGGATGTTTGCTTACCTCACAGAACGCTAAAAAGGAAATGGTAATAGCTGGCTGTGCCATGCCAAAAGATAACGAAAGACTCCAAAGCCAGTAAGTATTTGTTGAAAACAAACCATGTACCCTTTCCCATTTCTTCCACTCTTCATGTTCAAATCCTGCCCATTCCTTATGTGAGACCAGTCTCAGTTGTTACTTCCTCTGTGAAGCTAGCTTTGGTTCCCCAGCTGGAAGTCATTTTTCCTTGCTCTGAAATATCACAGCACAGTATTTGTACATGCTAATATCCTTCAGTATTTCCTGCATTTACACTTGTAACTTAGTTTCTTGTCTTATGTTTCCTGCCAGATTTTAAGCTCCAACCACATTTTTTGTGTCTGATTTTCCTTTGCATTCTGTATAGCACTTTATATGTAATCCCAATTTATATTCAGTGAGTTAATGGAAGTTAAATTGACAATAAATTAAAAGTAAAAAAGTAAAAATGAAAGCTCTCTCCTGTATGTATGTTTGTTTGTTTAAGTTACAGTTTTTGTTGCTTAGTGATAGCGGGTGGAAGGTTATTCAATGCAGGCATACCTTAGAGATATGTGGGTTTGGTTCCAAAAAACTGCAATCATGTGAGTATTTCAAAATAAAGCAAGTCATACTCTTTTTTAAAATTGTTTTCATTCTCATCTGAGGATATTTTTCCATTTATCATTATATAGAGTGGGGGTGGGGGGAGAGAAACATCAATGTGAGAGAGACACACTGACTGGTTGCCTCTTGCATGACCCGACCAGGCCGGGAATGAACCGCAACTGAGATACCTGCCCTTAACTGGAATTTGTTGGTCCGCAGGCCGATCCTCTAACCACTAAGCAAAACTGGCCAGGGCCAGATCTCACTTTTAAAAGTATTATTTCATTTGTATTTCTTTTAATTATTCTCTTAAATATTTAGTGTTAAATATTTTAAATGTAATTTTTTGTTCAATAGTTTTTATTTGGAATGTAAGTAAAATTAATATTTTGGTCTTATACTGGTACTTGATGGAAATTTTTCTTCTCTATCATATGCACACGACCTACTAGGGTTTAAATACTTTTAATCCCAATAGAACAGTTCTACAGAGTTGAGGTTAAGGAAGGGCAAGGAAAGAAAACTGTTGCCTGAAGCTAAAAGCTCTTTTGTATCTAAATTGTAGCCGACTAAATGACTGATTCCCCCCCCTTCCCCCAATTGGCATGGTTTAGTAATCATTAAAATTTTTTTTGGTTTCCTCTGCAGTCTATAGTAAAGTAAAAGGGAATTAAAAATTCCCTCTTAATGTTTTTAATAACAGCAATTAAAAAAAAGATCATTACACTTAAATCATCTGATAAAAGTAAACTCATTTTACAGATTGATTTCTTAGGATAATTGAAATGTGTATGCATTGATACTGAAACTTGCAAATCACATATTTTCTGTATGCTTTTTCTGTATTAACACTATTTAAGCTGTGGCTGGTTTGGCTCAGCAGTTAGAGCATCGGCCTGTGGACCAGAGAGTCCCGGGTTTTGGTCCCACTAAGGGCACGTACCTCCGTTGCAGTTTGTCCCCACCCAGTTGGGGCCGTGTGAGTGGCAACCACTTGATGTGTCTCTCTCACATTGATGTTTCTCTCTCTCTTCCCCCTTCTCTCCCTCCTGCTCAAGCTGAAGATAAATGCAAAAATGTCCTCTGGTGAGGATTAATAAACAACAACACTATTTAAAAATCCCAAGAGAGTTTGATTAATCTTCATCTGTTTTATACTAAGAGCATGTTTAGCAAATATTCTCTGAGTAGAAAAATTTTGCAGTGTATCTTTCACATATTTTAGAATCTTTTAAATTCAAAAAGCATTTTGTGTCATTTGTTTGCACTTTTGGAAAATTATTTAAGAGAAAATAAAACGTTTTCTGTACATATTTCTTTGTGAATATCAGCGATCCAAAAAACTCATCAGAAAAATTAGAGAACAGTTGTGTGAATACCATATGTGTTATATAAATACAATTTAATTTCAGATTATTTTTTAATTCAACAGTTTTCAATCTTTAATAGTAATAGAGTATGTCATTAAATGTTGCTCTTTAAAAATGTGTAGTGAGGAATTAATCTGTAGTTTTGCCTGACAGAATAGCTTTTAGGTAAGAATTTCATAGAAAGAAGTATGTGATTACTTTAGTTTTTTTTAAAATTCTCACTTGAGGATATGTTTTCACTGATTTTCTAGAGAGGGGGTAAGGAACAGAAGGAGAGAGAGAGAAAGAGAGACAGAGAGAGAGTGACAGAGACATGGATTGGTTGCCTCCTGCATGCACCCCACTTGGGGATTGAACCCAATACCTCATTATATGCCCTGAGTGGGAATCCAACCTGCAAACTTTTGGTGTATTGGATGATGCTCCAGCCAACTGAGTCACCCAGCCAGGGCTACTTTAGGATTTTAAAAACAACAGCAATGGAGTGGTTTTTACAGAATTATTGTTTAATACATATAGTAAATGAAGGAGTTTTTAATGCTAAGTATGTCTTAGAAACTGTAGATATGACAGATGTCTTTACATATATTTCATAGCATTACTTAGATGTTTTCCTCTTTTTTTCCTTAAATATTTTTGTTATATAAGGGGCTTTACATATAATGAAGTTATCTTTATTCTGTATATATTGCTTTCTATATTGAATGCCTGTAGCTTCTAGCCCAATGGCTTGAATGTGGTATATGCTCAATAAAATGTCAATATTGTTAAATACTCTTGTAAGTAAACATTGACTTATAAGATTTAAAAATACCCAAGGTAGAAGTGCTTGCATACATTGGTTTACCTGTTTTTATGAAAACCCAGCAGACAAACATCCTTTTTGCTAAATAAAAAAATGTGTGGTGCAGTATATTACGTTACAAAAGGATTTTTCTGATAAAACTTTCTTTTTATTATGGAAAAATTTAAACTTGTATAAAAAATAGTAACCATCGTCCAGGTTTAATAATTATACAACGTCTATTTATTCATATTCCTACCCACTTTCCGTAGTATCTCCCCTCAATAATTTTGAAGCAAATTTCAGACATCACATAATTCATTCAGTAAATATTTTAGTATGTATGACTGAAAGATAAGGATTTCTATTTTAAAAGTATAAACATAATGTCATTTATCTCACTTGAAAGTTTTCCTTATTCACATTATTTATTCAGTGTTCACATTTCCCCTATTTTTTTCTCTCATTTGTTAAATGAGAATGCAAATAACATTCTAATTGGTTAATAAATCTTAAATTTGTTTTAAGTGGTTGGTCTACCTTGTTCCATTTCTCTCTGGCTTCCTAGAAACCAGTTCCAAAACTGAATAATGAGGTATTTAAAATTGTTATAACATCATAGATTTAAACATATTTTATGTCTTTCAGTCCAATGTAGTTATTGTTTCTGATGGTCAGATTGTTCCTCAAGCTTGCAGTGGAGAAGTCCATGAGGTGGTTCCTGGATTCTTTGGGTAGAACCTAGCAGTGTCTGCTAAGATGAAATGTTCATCCTACACTTGCTGGCCCCAGCCAGCACCAGCCAATCCTTTCGGGAGCCATGGTTAGATTACAGCAGGATTCTAACTATAAAATGTTTCTACCTTTAAAAGTCCCATGAATTAAAATTTTGATTTGACTTAGGCAGTTTTGACTATAGGATATATGAGTGGATCATTTCTTAAGATTTGTCCACTATTGAAGTTAATCTGGGATTTAGTTTTTCCTCTAGGAATTTCTGTTATTTACATTCAAGTTCAGCTTTAAAGATGATACATTTCTGTGATGTGAGATTTGAACGAATAGCATTATAATATTTATTTGGCTTCATACAGATACAGTTGTCCCTCGCCACTTCGCGCTTTGACTTTTGCTGTTTCACTCTATTGCGGTTTTTTCAAATATATTCATTAAAAAGTTGATCGAGACATTAAAAATGATACAGCGTGTGCTTGGTTGTCTGAGTCAATTATATACCCCTGTATTAAATTAAAACTAAAATTACTGTACGTATGGACTGTAGGCCTATGTATTTGAGCACCCCAGGAATCCTCAATGCCAGGTGCAACCACCAGTCTGGAACCGATTAACCGTGATAAACGAGGGCCGACTGTATTTATAAACAATTATCTTCATTTATCAGTAGGAAACAGATTTATAAAATTGTGATTTGACTTTGTTTGTGAAACTTAGTAATTTGAGTCACCCAATTTATGATGATGCAATATTTTTCACTCACTGGTATGCCACTTTTTAGATTTAAAATTGCTGTGGGAGTGAACATAAAGTTATTTTATAAAACGAGAGGTGAAATTTTAAGGATTGAAAAAAACCCAATGTTTAAAGATGATGTACTAGAAAACTTAATTATTATTGTGTGGTCTATTTTGTTCTCATGGTTTATAATTAAATGAGTCTTTGCTAAAAAAATAGTTTGACCAAAAGCTTACTTATATGATTAATTACAAATATTTTATCCTCTTGGGTTCTGAAACGTTTTCTTACTTTGATATTTTAAATGTTGAGAAATGTCAATGCTTAGTTTGTGTCTTTGATATGTCAAACCAAATATAGTCATTAATAAAACTCTTACAGTTTATTTCTTACAGAGATTTAGCTTGAATTTGTATGTCAGAGATTACATAGAAGTACTTCACAGAAAAGCTCAGAGGTAAAGACAATAAGTTACGTGGGCCAAGCAGGGAAGGCATATGTCCCAAGTTCACTAAGTGGAGTACCTGAGACCAGATGCTCATTAATGTATTCACATGAGATGAAAACAGGGAATAAAGAAGTAGTAAGATTGGAACTGCCAAATCTAAGAGATCCTGTTGAACTCAATATAACTCTCCCATGGGCTTTGGGGATCTTTCAGATTATGACCTTACCTGCCATGGATTCTCAAATGACCTTCTCTCTCAGCCCGTTCAGAATGTGGTCTGTTGTAATGATTGCAGTAAGATGACCTGAAACATGCTGTGTATGTGTGTGTTTCTGTGTGCACTTGTGTGTGCATGTAGTACAACTTAATATTTTGATTATTGAGAATCTTTGACTATTGAGGTCTTTTACAACTTTAGATTTCAAAGATTGGAGCATTTTTCAACCATACTGTAAAACTGTAAAGAAAATGTCTAGTCACCATACTGTTTCATAGCTTCTTATTGTTTGTGGTACTGTAAACAGTCAGATTCCTTTACCATTCATCCATGAAGCACAAAATGTTACCTGTGCCTAGCTACAGGCTGTTTATTTGCCTATCTTTCAAAATTAAACCGTCTTCGACTATATCATACTTTGAGACTTATTTAATGTCTGTATCTGACTTTATTTAGAAAGAGCACTTTGTGTTTATGCTACAGGATATTTTGCTAAATAAGGTTATTCAGAATGCCCAGCTACAAATGCAGAGTTGAATAGTGAGAGAGAGCATGGTCATAGACTCCTCTTTGTTGTGATGGTGAAATTTAGTGGATAACTATATGGTGCTCAGATGCCAGTGTCTGGAAAGTGTTGTAGAAAAAGGAGCCAGTGCAGTTTTTGTTCATGCCCCACCCCCAATCTCATACTGATGCTTTTGTTAAAAAAAAAAGTAAGTCATAGAATTTCTGTAAATTAATTGCATTGAGCTAATTTGAAGTCAAATCTAAAAAAAGTTGTCTAGCATTTTATATTTTGTTTTGATTTTTAATCTTTCTCCTCCTTATGTCTTTTAATGCTTCCATTGGATTTTAAAAGTTATAAAAGTAATGTATGCTATTGACAATTTTAAAGTATGTAGAAATATATGAAGTAAAAAATGAATGTCCCTCTTTTCAGTATTTTTCATTCTCACTCTCTGGATTAACTACTGTTAATAGTTTGACTGTTTTTTGTTTATCCATATTATATAAGCATACATTTGTATAGGAATAGGAAAAAACTATATCTATATATCATAAAAATGGGATCATACACAATCTACATATTACCTTTTCTACATGAAAGTAGATTGAGCATTCTTCCAGTTGGTGCGTATGCTAGTCTAACTTATCTATATAACTTGTATAATTATATAATTATTGTGTAGTACAGATACACCATCATTTATTTACTTGAATTTCTTTATTGTTGAACATTCGAGTTTTTTTCAGTATTTTAGTTCTCTAATGGCAAAATGAACATCCTTGAGCATACCCTCCTAGGCACTTTTTTTATTCTTGTGTTGGATAGATTTCTGGAGGAAATGCTGTGTGAAAGGGTGTGTACATTTAAAATATGGATCAATAAAGCCAAATTGCCTTCCCAGAAACTAGGATTAGTTTATGCTGCAGCACACCTTACGGCAACATTCTTTTCCTTACACCTTTGCCAACACTTCAATCTTTGGCCTTTTTAATATGTTAAATAAAAGTCACTATTTTTTTTTTCTTTCTAAACTGATGCATACATTTCCTGAATTATTCCTTTGACTTGCGACTTTCTTGGTTGCTTGCACATAATACAAGCTATATAGTCAGAGATTTCTCTGAATAAATGAGAAAGGGTAACAGTGGTCAGGGGTCAAGTTCCTTGTTTTGGAACTCTTCCCTTTGTGCTTCAGTATTTACTTTTTCTTTTCAAATGTGAATCAAGCTTGTTATGTTCCTGCTGGAGCATCCAAATGATACCAGTTTTGTTAACATTATATATAACCTGAGGATATGTTTAGAGAGAAGAATGGACACACACACGCACACGCACACACACATTGTCAATCGAGTGCTTCCTGAACCCCACAACCTTTTGATGCATAGGACAACATTTCAACCAACTGAGCAACCCAGCCAGGGCTGCATTCATGTGTTTGAGGTTTCAAAACATGAATGACAAAAATGAAATAGTATGACAGTACATTTTCAAAACTCATAAGTTAATGAAACTTAATAGATTTTTGAGAAATCTTTAGTCTTATTATTATTACTTTTTAAAAACTAAGGAATAGTAAACTCTCCAGGGAAGGATCTATAGTAGCACTGTTTTTTTTCCTTCACAGAATTTTTTATACTACTTAGTAAAGATTTGTTGATTTATGTTGACTTACAGTCCAGTAATTGAAATTCATTAGGGAATGTATTTATTGGAAAAATTTTAAAATTTCAAATGTGAAGAAGTCATTTTAATTAATGTTATTTTTTCCCTCAAACATGGTTAATTTGCCTGCCTGGGAAGATGAATTATTAATTTTGTGAAACATTTTCATGGCCAGTTTTGAGTCTTGGTTGCTTGCAACTCTCTGTTCCCTATCTTTAAATATTATTTTCTGCCTTGACTGGTTTGGCTCAGCGGCTAGAGTGTCAGCCTATGGTCCAGAGAGACCCGGGTTCGGTTCCCACTAAGGGTGCGTACTTTGGTTGCAGTTTGTCCGCTGCCCTGGTTAGTTGTGCGGGTGGCAGCCACTCGATGTGTCCCATTCACATTGATGTTTCTCTCTCTCTTTCTCTTCCTCTCCCTCCCACTCTATCTGAACAAAAAATGGAAAAATGTCCTTGGGTGAGGATAAAAAATATATATATATAATTTTCTGATGCCTCCTGTAGAGTGCCCAGTTAATTCAGACTAATCTTATGAGCTATGAGGACTATACTATGAATATAAATTTGCTGCAGAACATACTTTATGTTGCTACAATATAAAATAAATTCTAATGCAAATGAAAACTGTTTAAAATTATACACACATATATTTTATATGCCTTCTAGCTTAAGTTTTAACTTTTTTATATGCATTTCTTTCTAAGTATTCTATTCCATGTAGTCACTTTCCCTTGATTTTGTCTTGTTCTTTAATTGCTTTTTGTATCTTATTTCATTGCTTCATAAGTTCCCAAGGGCAAAGACTACCTTTGTCAATTTTTGAATTATATTAAATTTTACATTTTCCAATGCATTATATTCTTTCCATGATTGTATAAAGTAGAGCAATTTTTTTTTTTTTAAGTCTTGTTATTGGATGGTGTCATGATTTTTGAAGGTTTAACTAGTCCCATGCATGGGATTGTTACCTATAATATATCAACTGTAATCATGGCTTTTTTCACATTTCCCTTCTAGGAGTTCCAGGCATTCTCAGCTGCATAGGAATCATTCTAAACATGTTAAGAGTTTGTATAGTGTTGAGCATGGCAGATAGAACATCTCAATGGGCAGCATCCCTCTGGTAACATTTACAGAAATATTTATAGGACAGGAAGTATGCATTCTGTAAAATAGGGTTGAAAAAATCATTTTGAAAAGCCAAAGACAGAACAGCAGATCCAGGTATTTTTTTAATTAAAACATGCAGAACAAGGAACTACTATTTTAATACTTTTGAATCTACTGATTCCTAAGAGAGTTGTCAGTGTTATTTCATAATGTTGTTAGATAGGACCATAGTAGATCTACCCCTCAAATTCTTTCTTGCTTGTTTATAGACATTCTCCAGACTTCAAAGCTCTTCTCCCTGATAAACATAATCACCATCTTTCTGAAGTACTGTCACTGGCTAAATCCAGTTTATCTTTGTCTGCTGTCTTTGAGGATTATTATAGTAGATAATGCCATGGAAAACAGAAAACCATCTGGCTAAAAAGAAGTGGTGGTGATAGTGGCACTGGGTGAAAGAGTGGGGTGGGGAAGAGAAATGTGAATTTTTAATAAAAATCAAGCAATCTTTTTCTTTTTTGGTGGTATTTTGGTAATTGGAAAACTTGAACCTGACCCTTAGACAATTACATCCAAATACTTAACAAGTCTTTTGGAATTTCAAAGATTTTCAATAAATGGTACCCTAATAATCTCCAAAGTGTGTGTCAAGAGAAAGAAAGGAGGAAGCTGCAGTGCCTTTCATGTCCAGTTTCTTAAGTCACACAACGCTCATTAGAAGCGAGTTGCTAAGTACGGCCAACATGTAAGAGGAGGGGAAATAGGTTATAGGTTCTACCCTTTGAAGGGAGGCATATGAGGAATTTGTGCAGTGTATTTTAAAACCACTGCTGTCATATGATTTTTAAAAATTTGCTTTTAGAGTATACTATTTGGGATTTTTGTAGCAAAGTTAATAAATGACATATGCTGTAGTTTCTTTTTGATGAAGTTGTTTTTCAGTTTTGCAATCAGTGTTATACTCTTTCTACAGAAATAACTTGGAGGTTTTTCTTATGTTTTTGGAGTAGTTTCAAGTATCATTGATTGTTTACAGTTTTTAAAACTATGCTAGAATTCTGAGAAACCATCTGGGCCTGGGGCTTTTTTGTTGGGAGCTGTATAACTAACTACTTTTTTTTATTTATTTCATAATATTTGATTTATGTAGACTTTCTGTCTCTATTAAAGTCATTTCTGGTCCAATTTTAGTATTTTTAAGATGAGTTTTGAAAGCAAATTTATACTTAAAAGACTGTATCTTTGTTTTTGTACTATAAGCCAATGAGAGTAAAAATGAAATTACATATATATTTTGTGTATAGACAAACAGAAGTATATAATTTCTTTTAAGAGAAGTATACCTTTCTTATTCTTACTTTTTTTTAAAAACATGAATATGAAGGTACTGCTAATTAGGTAAATATGAGTGAATATAAGAGTTTTTTTTTTTTAAAAAACCTATTTTTTTGTAGTGTGTGTGCTATTCAAAAATATTAGTCATCATATTACTTATAAATGAGAGAGATGAGCTTTAGCTCATGTAATTTGATATAGTGATTTTACATTTTTTTGGGATCTCTTATTTAAACAATCTTGTTTGAGTTTATTTCTTTATAAAGTTAGTTTACATATTGGTAAGAATGTGGTTAAACATGTAAATGAGCCTTGTGATACTATTTTAAATTAATATTTTGGTGATAAAATTTTCATTTTTTGTTTACTCATTTCTTTTCATTAAATATTATAGCCCATTGTTAAGTTAGGATTGGGTGACACACAACAGTGGAGATAACATGGTACCTGCTCTCGAGGAGCCTTTGTCTAGTAGATTCTAAACTAGGACCCTGGTATTAAGATCTGATTTGAGAAATATTTAGGTGTCTGAAAATTGTAAGATGAATTTATAAAACCACCTAATCTATAGTTTTTCTTGGGATTAAAATATAGATCATTAAATAGTTTAGCCTTTGCTAATTTTTATTCATTTTCCCTGTACTTTAAACAAATTTTAAAAGTTTTTCCATTTTGTTTTCCCATTTATTTTTCTAACAAGCTAAATGTTAATGAGAACAGATCCTAAAATTATTGTAGTTTGCTACTAATAATTGGAAATGAACCCTTGTCTTTTGGGTGGGTTAACTACTAACTAATTGCTACTAAGTACCTAGGGAATAACTGTAAAGTTTACAATTTTTGGTTATGATATTAAGAGTATCTGAATTCTTTTTTTGTTGTTGTATAATCAGAAAAAAGAACTCAGTTTTTTATTTTTCTTTAGTTCATATTCATGTCTTATGTATTTATTAATGATGAACTTGTTTTGAATTTTTACTGGGCCTAGAATATGTTAGAATATAGTAGATGCCCAATAAATTTCTATTTAGTTCATGTATGTTGAAGGCACTACCTGGAAAATGAAATATTTTTGTGCCAAAATATAGTCTTGTTTTTGCTTTTTTCCATACTGTCAGGGAAAGTTAATGTAGTAATGTTCAAATTATGATATTCATTCTTATTCTTTAAAATCTTCGTAATATGTCTATTTTGAATCAATAAAACATGTTTAAAAGAGTATGTATGCTCTTGTGTGAATTTTAAGTATTTTAATGGTTTTTAAGCTTTACACAGAAGGCAGCATTTCCCCTGCTAATGTTTAAAAAAACAAAAAAAGGTTAGTGAATGTAGGTCTTCATAAAGCGAAGTGCTGGGAAAGCTACTATTTCATGCACACATTCTTAAAATAAACAAAATAAGCCAGCTAGTAGCCACTGTGGTTGGACTTATAAAACACAGTGCACCATGGGTAAAGTAGGCAATATCTTAGTCCAGCTGACTATACACCATTCTCCAAATATTAAAAAAGAATGTCTCAAATCATTTAGTGGAAAAACGCTTTAAAAATTCTCACCTATTATAGTATATCAAGTTTTTTTTGCAGAAATACTTTGTTTTAGTTTTCTCTACATTTCATAGTTTTATTTTCTTAATACCAACAATAATAGTAATTATGTATAGTAGAAAATTTGATTATCATAAAGTATGCAAGTGAAAGTAACCATGAAACTCTAGGTCAAACGATTGCTTTTTATTCCTAATCTACCATATTGAGCAAGATTACTGTTGCCCTTCACATCCTCCGTCAGCCCTCCAGAATTCTCTCTGAAGTCACTGGTTGCTGCAAGTATAGAGGTAAAGAGGGAAAGGGAAACCTAACCCAGCGTACTTAGTGCTCTCAGTGAAGTTGATGACAGCTGTGAACAAGTGTGTCTCTCTTTCAGCGCTGTAGTATCTACACTATATAACAAGTCCCACGTGATGTGGTATTGTTTTTTAGAAAATTATTAGGTATCTTGCTAATTTCTTGATGCTGTGTCATAATTTTAGCTTTTTCATAACATCATAAATAGATGAATTACATCTTATTAAAATTATGCATGCATATGTCATTTAATCAGTGTTGTATGCTGTTTTTCTAACCTTTAAAACCATAAGTATTATATTTACTTTTAAAAAACAAAGTATGCCTTTTTATTAGCATGTGAGTCATACATTAAAAATTAAGTCTGAGCTATGTTTAACTTGAAGGAAGTTTATTAAAATCTGAATATTCTTTGCAAGATACCAAATGCAAGTTTCACTTTCCAAACAGGTAATACATTTACTGTGACATGTTTGTTTCCTTCCTCCTTCTCTCTCTGATTTCTTCTCTTCTTTTCTTGCAAATATTGCTGCCAAGAATAAATTTTATTATGCATGATTAAAAAGTCATTTCCCTGCTGTACACAAGTGAAAATTATTTTTGTATGTCTGTTATTTTCAGCCTGCAGTATGTCTTCCTCCTGGTGGTAATGTTCCATGTTAATAACAATGAGTAAAATTTTAGACATTTCAACAATATGGCATTTGCTTGATATTATGGCAACATTTTAAAACAATGTCAGTTTCTGGGCAAGACTGTTTTATAGCAGTCATAATTTCGTATGGAATGATCTCATTCTGTTGGCTAGAACTATTAAAGAATTCAACCAATTTTTAAAATTTGCTTTCCTAATTTTTGGGAGAATAAAATCATGTAAAATAATATTTGTGACAGTTTTATAGGGAAATACAAGGGGTGGGAAAGAGTAGATTTACAGTTGTGAGCACGAGAACCAGGATTTATTCTTATATTATCATTTATTAATTGTATTATTTCCATATGAAAAACCTGTGTTTGCCCCACCCTCTCTCAGGATTATGCACTAAACAGCAGTAATTAACATCTATCAACTGTTGCAATGCTGAAATATTTTAAAAAATCAAGTTAAATATTTGATTAAGTATTGCAGGTACATTTATTTTGTGATTTTTGTAAATGAAGGTTATTAAAGTTACATTAACTTTTATTTATCAGACTTCTTTCACTGTAGTTGACTTGGCACAAATGCTGAGGAAATAAAAAGAATGATCAAGTCACAAAAACCTATTAAATGTTTGATTATTTTAGGATATACCAGTCTCTCCAGCCTAAAATTGTTGTAATTTGACTATATCAGATTTAGATGCCTGGCTACTAGAATATTTTCTTTTTCTTTTGTGCACAGTTGGGACCTTATTTTAATGGAATTTGGTTTGAGGAACCTGAAGTTGAGGCTTCGTTTTCCTGGAAGATCTTTTCAGTTGTCATGAAGTAGATTCTAAATATAATTGTGTATAGTCTGGACACTTATTCAGTATTTCCCAACTTTATGATAAGATAAAACCTAGACTGAGTGAAATTTTAGAAATGCAGAATCCCAGCCCTGGCCACTTGGGCTCAGTGGTTAGATCATTGGCCCGCGAACCAGAGAGTCCTGGGTTTGGTTCCTGCTAAGGGCATGTACCTTGGTTACAGCTTGTCCCCGGCCCTGGTTGGGTGGCAACCAGTCGATGTTTCTCTCTCACATCAATGTTTCTCTCTCTTCCTCCTTCTCTCCCTCCTGCTTTATCTGAAGATAAATGCAAAAATGTCCTCTGGTGAGGATAAAAAAAAAGAAATGCAGAATCCCGGAAGTGGGATAATAAGCTTTTAGTGGGCTTTAAAAAATACTATGAAATTATTTTTGAAAATTACTATAGAAAAAGGAATTAAAATTTCTTTATGAATAGATACATATTTTTGGAACACATGTTATCTAATATTAAATATTGGTGTTTATGAATTAAAGATTTGGAACATTGAGGGGATATTGCTAAAACATAATTATGTTTCTCTAAGTTAGAAAACATGAGCTGAACTCATTTATGTTACCACAAAAAAAGGAAATAAATTATTTTCAGGTTTAGACTATTTTTATCTTCAAACAAAATTAATATTTTTACTCTTTTTTGAAATAGCCTGATAATTAGCATAAAGTGCAATAGCTGCATGATTATGTATACTTTTAATTTAATGCAAGAAATTGCCATTTGGTGTAAATGGTAAAACATACCCAACTCTCATACAGAGTTTTGTTAAGTAGTATAAAAGGGAAAATGCAGATCTCTTTCTCAGTTAGCAAATGAAATTTGCTAAATTAGTACTACAGATGGGATGGAATAGATTTCTTTATGATGGTAATTAACAGTTTTATTAAAATTAATAGTTTTCACTATTTAATGGTTTATTTGTGGCCACAGTGGTTTTGCCTGTAGCTTGGCAAAAAATGTTATTTGGGTTTTCATGAGACTAAACTTATATTTCATTTTTATATTTAATTATTTATGGGATTTCTTGCAAACCCATTAATCAGGGGTGTCATATAAATACAATACTAATTAGAACAGCAGTTCTCAACCTGTGGGTTGCAACCCCTTTGGGGGTCAAACGACCCTTTCACAGGGGTTGCCTAAGACTATCGAAAAACATATATTTCCGATGGTCTTAGGAACCGAGACACCGCTCCTCTATCTGTCTCCAGGTGGGTCCACCCACATGCAGATATGCCCACATATAACATGAGGAACTGTATTAAAGGGACATGGCATTAGGAAGGTTGAGAACAACTGAATTAGAATAAAAGTTACAAAAATTTTTATTTGTATGATATCAAAGAAGAAAGGTGACATTTATTTATTTGGAAGACAATTAACAAAGCACAAATTAATCCCATCTCAGAGTCCATATTTATTTTTGTTTCGTTGTTCATTTTTATTAGGATACCTTTTTTAATATAAATTTATTTAGGAGGTGTATACAAGAGCAGGAGCCTTGGAAACCCTTATATTCTAGGGAAAAACAAAGCAGAACAAAACAAGTTAATGTGGTTACTTTTCAAGTTCAAATAATCTAATGCCTGAGTTTCATTATTTGTCTCTTCTTCCTTTTATTTCTTCTCTTCCTTTGTCTCTTTCTTACTTTTCCTCCCTTCCCGTTCCCCTTCCCTCCCTCACCTTTCTTACCTACCTTTTCCCATGTCTTTCTTCATCCCCTCACTTTCTTTCTCTTTCTTTTCTGTTTTTAATGAATAGACAAATGATGATTAAACATCTACCATATTCGGACACTATGCCAAGTGAATGGGACAAGTAAAACTAATGGAAGGAAATAAGTTTTAAACGATGCTTAGAAATGAAGAACATTTGACTGAGTGCCTAGCTTTGTAAATTTATTTAACAAATTCTTTTTACTTAGCCAGACACTAGGGATTTCTCACTCCAAGAGGGTCATAAATATATTTGGTGCTATAGTGCAAGCATGTACAAGATGCCATGAGAGTAGAGAGAAAGGAGCATCTTAGTGGGCCTTTGAAAAAAGATTCTTTATTCTCTGGTTTGGAAGTCTAGTTCAGACACCTCATGGGTCATTAACATTTATAACATGTTTATAATTGTCAGAGAAAAATGAAAGGCAGTATTCCAAAAATGGGTTTTGAAATTAAAATTATTTAAATAATTAAAAGCCAAAGCACACTTAGGCTTTCATCTGGTCCTTCCAGTTCTTACATTTGCTAATACACCAATATATTATTCTGTAATAAATTCTGTACACAGTGAATTAAAAGACATGGTTTCTGCCTTCAATATATTTACTGAATTGACCTCCAGGGTACCTAAAATCAGTATAGGTATTCTCAAATAACTTAAATTATGACTATTAAATAGTAACTATTATTTAATGTAGCCTTTTCGATCATCTAACAAACCAAGCAACTTTCCCCCTTCCCCCTTCTTCCTTCTCTGAGAGTGAACAATGGGTTTGAAGCAGCCAGTTTCAGCTGGCAGACAGTTTAACTGTTAATATGATAATGGACATAATTACATTAGAGACCTCAGTATAATAGGAATGTTATTAATATGCCCTGCAATATGATATATAAATATAAAATATTGTTATTCTTGTTATATGTAGAAAAAATAATGGTTAACATTTATAGGATATACAAAGAGAAAGAAATAAGTCATTGTCCCTATGCCCTACAGGGATGGGGAACCTTTTTTCTGCCAAGGGCCATTTAGATATTTATAACATCATTCTCAAGCCATTCAAAATTATCAACCTAAAAATTAGCCTGCTGTATTTGGTCAGGCTAATTTGGTGAGGCCTGTGATGTTTGCTGGCATTGATAAGGCTGGAGTATTGGACGTTCCCCACTCCTGCTAGGACCTCAGTTTTAGTTTGAAGACCAAGTATTTTAAGAAGTTCTACTACAAGGTCAAACTTAATTAGTGTAATAATAGAATAGTGTCTAGCTTTTGGGATAGAGTGATAAATGTAATTCTTTTTAAGTCTGAACTTTGGGCTTTCTCTAGTATTTTGGAGGAATTTGGAATAGAAAAAGAACAAAAGAAATTTGGGAACTTTGGAAAATCTGTTTTAATGGAGTGTGATAGAAGATAAGGTTTTAAAGTTTGAGACCAGAATTTGGAAAGGTCTTAAATTGCACTAGAATATACAAAGTTAAATTATTATCTGTAACTTCTAGATTTATAAGTACACTTCTGGAGATTCTGCTTTTCAGTGCCTTGTGAGAGCTTTTTTATTCCATACACATTTTTAAACATATTTTCCTCTAGGATCAATTATAAGAATATGTAAAAACGTGATATGAATGGCCAATACTGAGAAAATAGGAAAGCTCTTCAATTAAGTTCTATTGTGAAGGGAAATAGAAATAAATCTTAGATAAGCATTAAGATTTACAATTAGTATAAGTCATGCTGAATATTTTACAACAGAATCTCACCGTTTAAAATATTTTACTTTCTCAACTTGGTCTTTCTTTAGCTGTCATTCCCATTTTCCTTGACAAAAGATTTACAATTTGGAGAGAAAATTCAAATGAAGATTTTTTTAAACATTTTTTTGAGGGAAAACAATGATTCATTCTGTTTTAGAAATACTACTTTCTATTAAGTATACCTAATTTGTCTTCAGCTATCTTTATAAATTTATAGTGCTTGAGGATGGGAAATATAAAAGATTTAAGTGGTGGCACTAATTAATTATGTTGGAAGAAAGATTTTGATATGCTAAGCTTTTTGGTTATTTTGTAATAAATAAGGAGTGGCTTACTTTTTATATGCAGGATTGAAAAAATATAATAAACTCATAGGATAACCTTGTAAATTGTAATTCTTAGTTTTATTTTATAGGAATGTTTTGCATGATGTTATTATAACTATAGAATTAAAATAGTCATAAAAGGCACTAGAGTTCAACCAGAGTTAAACTTGATGTATTCTATACCACTTTGGATCAGTATGTCTTATTTATTTATTTATTTATTTATTTATTTATTTATTTATTATTTTTTAAATTAATTTGTTTAATTTTGTTACAGATGTTTCCCCCTTTTCAACCACTGATTCCCCCCTCTTTCTCCCTCCCCACCCTATTCCTACCTTTGTAGTCCATGTCCATTGTTCATACATGAATGCATTTAAGTTCTGTGGTTTATCTCTCTCCCCTACCCCCTCTTCAGGGGATTGTCAGTCTGTACCCCACTTCCACATCTCTGGGACTACCCCGTTCCTCAGACTGTTATGTTCGTTATATTTCACATATAAGTGAGGTCATGTGATATTTGTCTTTCTCTGCTTGGCTTGTTTCGCTTAGGATAATACTTTCCAGGTCCCTCCATGTCGTCTCAATGGATAAGAGATTTTTCTTTCTTACAGCTGCATAGTACTCCATTGTGTATATGTACCACCGCTTTTTTATCCATTCGTCTACTGATGGACACTTGGGCTGTTTCCAGATCTTAGCTATTGTAAATAGTGCTGCTACAAACATGGGGATACATATATTCTTTCTGATTGTTGTTTCAGGCTTCTTAGGGTATATTCCTAGAAGTGGGATCACTGGGTCAAATGGTGGTTCAATTTTTAATTTTTTGAGGTAACACCATATTGTTTTCCATAGTGGCTCCACCGGTCTGCATTCTCACCAGCAGTGTACTAGAGTTCCCTTTTCTCCACACCCTCGCCAACACTTGTTTGATGATTTGTTGATGGCGGCCATTCTGACAGGTGTGAGGTGATACCTCATTGTTGTTTTAATTTGCATCTCTCTGATGATTAATGATGTTAAGCATTTCTTCATAGGTCTCTTAGCCATTTGTATGTCCTGTTTGGAGAGGTGTCTGTTTAGTTCCTCTGCCCATTTTTTAATTGGGTTCTTTATCTTCCTTTTGTTGAGTTGTATGAGCACTCTCTCTATATTGGAAATTAACCCCTTATCTGATATATCATTGGCAATGATGTTCTCCCATACAGTGGGAAGCCTTTCCATTTTGATGGTTGTACTTTTGTTGTGCAGAAGCTTTTGAGTTTGATGTAGTCCCATGTGTTCATTTTCTCCTTTGTTTCTGTTGCCTTGGATCAGTATGTCTCATAGCTTAAATTAGATTCTACTCATTGATTGCAAACTGAAATTGTTCAGAAGATTTATAAAACATAAATAAATGTTTCTCTTGCATTCTCAGTAATTGTTTTGGCATTTTCAAACAATTTATTTTATTGCCTAGAGTTTGAACTGTAGCTATATGCATTTCCTAAGCAAATTCTTTTATGGTTGTGTTTTTTTTGTGTGGTTTTTTTTTTGCCCACAACCCTACATCCCAAAAGTTCTTAACAGTGCTAGAAGTCCCTATAACCACATCACTTTGTTAATCCAAGAGCATTAGTTAACAGTTGTTATAGTCTATCAAGTCTATGGTAGTGTTCCTCCCCTGGCTGATTAAGTTCCCACTAATAGTCTACACCAGTGGAATGGAGTGCAATATGGTGATTTTTACAGATACTAAACTAGGGCACTCATCAAGGACACTGAAAATTGATTAAGATTACATAAAGGCATGCGTAGTTGATAATAAAAATGGTGAGTTTGTCATGAAATTGTTATTTACTTTGAAAAAATAAAGTAATTTTTTATTTGCTGTTTTTTAACTATAGAAATGTTTTCAAGATATTGCCTCTTAATCATAGAAACAAGTTTTTCCCTGCAATTAGGCATATCTCACCTACTGGTGTGCAGTTGTGACATTTTATAAACAGGTTAGTATTATGAAAGGAATATGTTACAAAGTGTATGTTTTCTCTGTATCTTTGCCTTTGGGTGTATGTGTGTGTGTATACAGGTGTGTATATATCTATACCTATATATGTACATACAATTTGTTTACATTTTTTTTTAGCTGTTACTCTGTAGTGTGATGCTTTTTTGTCAACATATTTGAATAAAAATATTATTTTATACAAGCCATGGTATAAAATATGTCTATGTGTGTGTGTTTGTGTCCACACACGTTTGCTTGACCTATATATATTTTTTTATATTTGGAAAATGTTGTGAAATACTATAGGGACTACCTTTTGGAAAAATTAAATAATTTAGTACTATATTCATATATCACTTTTCTTATATTCATTTATGTCTTTGTTATATTAACATAATTGTTGGTGTGAATGACCTTTTTCATGATTTCTATTTTAATGAAGACAAATTACTAATTTATATTTTGAAGGGGAAGAATTTAACCTTAAATCCTAGGTTTGCAGTCATTATTTTTATTTTTTATGCTCTCTGTTGGCTGAAATGGTATGATGTCATCATTGGAAATTTGGGCTGTTGCTTTATTATAAACTTGCTTTTTCAAAAAGCTATTCATAAAGAAGGAGACTTGTTCAGGCTACCTTTTGCACTGTAAAGAATGCAGCACTGACGATAGAGAACTTTCTTAGAGTCTAGACACTGGGAACTGGTGCAATGCTATTACAAGTGGTTTAATGTTTCTGAATAGCATAGGTTAGTGGGAGTGTCAAGAGGATGGAAACCTCCTTGTATTGACCTCTCTGAGACAGTGCATTCATGTCAAAAACTAATCAAATGCAGCTGCAAGATTAATTGTGTGGGGAAGCTATAAACATAGAAAGCTGTGACCTCTACTCCGAGCTCTGTTTTATGTACAAGCATTCACTTTGGAACTACTGACTGTGAACTTGAATGAACAATAATTTACTCAGTTGAGCATACAGTAGTAGCATTTAATCATTACTGAGCTTGTAGCATGAGATGGACAGCCAGCAGATTTCTAGTTGAGGCATTTGAGGAAATTAGAGTAGGGCTAGTAAATGAGAAGACGGGGGAAAAGAACTTGGGTTTCTAAAGCCATGAAAGAAATTTGTCATTATTAAAATTTGAATTTACTTATAATGGATTTTCACTTTAATCCTCAATGTAACTCGCTTTCTTTCTCTAAGTTTTAATAATTGTTAAAAATTTCTCAATACATGTAATTTTTTGTAATTCTTGACTTGGTAATTATCTTACAGAACTCAAATAATGTTTTAAAAATATGATATAATAATTTTTATTTTTAATAGCAATAGTTTATCCATCTAATATTTATAAGTAATATGGGCATGCACAGGACATTGGGTTTTGTCTACAAATATCCAAAAATCATATTACCTGGGAAGTAACCAAACTGGATGTTTGAATTATCTTGTTAGGATTTTGGTAATTGTAGAATTCAAGATTGTCAAAGATGCACAATGACTTATCTTTTTTTTTTTTTTTTTTTTTTTTATCCTCACCCGAGGACATTTTTCCATTTTTTGTTCAGGTAGAGTAGGAGGGAGAGAGAGGAACAGAGAGAGAGAGAAACATCGACGTGAAAGGAACACATCGAGTGGCTGCCACCCGCACAACCGACCAGGGCCGGGGACAAACTGCAACCGAGGTATGTGCCCTTAGCGGGAACCGAACCCGGGTCTCTCAGGACCGCAGGCCGATGCTCTAACCGCTGAACCAAACCGGCCAGGGCCACAATGACTTATCTTTATAGTGGATATAAATTATTTTTAATTTTTACATTGCTAGACTTTATTACTTAGAGAAATTTTAGGTTGAACAAAAAATATGGAGAGTTCTTGTGTTACCCCCTCCCTCATTATCAACATCTCCACCAGAGTGGTAAATTTGTTATAATGGAAGAACCTAATGGACACATCATTATCACCAAAGTCCATAATATACTACTTTAGGGCTCACTTTTGGTGTTTTTCCTTCTATGGGTTGTGACAAATCTATAATGACACATATCAGTCATGATAGTATCATACAAAGTGATTTTACTGCCCTAAAAACTCATCTTCCACCTATCCACCCCTTTCCTCAAACCAAAGGCAAACTCTGATGTTTTTACAGTCTCTGCCTTTCTCAGAATGTCATATAGATGAACTTACATGCTACATACCCTTATCTGACTAGCTTCTTTCACTTAGTAATATGATTTAATGTTTTCTCATGTCTTATCGTGGCTTGATAGCTTTTTAAAAAAATGCTGAATAAAATTCCATTGTATTTTTTTAGCTTTTAGGAAGAGAAGAAAGCTTACTAATTGTATTAATGCTGTTAGTTTAAAATATTTTCATTCTTGTCCTGGCTGGTTTGGCTCAGCGGTTAGAGCGTCAGCCTGTGGACCAAGGAGTCATGGGTTTGATTTCCGGTCAAGGGCACGTACCTTAGCTGCGATTTGTCCCTGACCCTAACATGGTTGTGCGGGAAGCAGCCACTCGATGTGTCCCTTTGATGTCGATGTTTTTCTCTCTCTCTCCCCCTCTCTCTCTCCCACTCTATCTGAACAGAAATGGAAAAATGTCCTTGGGTGAGGATAAAAATAAATAAAAACAAAAACAAACAAACAAACAAAAAATAAAATATTTTTATTCTTGTTGAGTGAAGTACATTTGTTCCTGTTGTCACAAGAGGAAACTGAGGTATAGAGAAGTTATATAACTTTCCCCCAGTCACATTGCTAGCAATTATAAGTCTAGGAATTGAATTCTGGAAGACCTTGTTCCTGCCACATCATCTTGTCTTGGAGAAGGAATATGTAACATATATAAAATATTATTTGTGGTAATTTTTTTTTTTTTTTATCCTCACCCGAGGACATTTTTCCATTTTTTGTACAGATAGAGTGGGAGGGAGAGAGAGGAAGAGAGAGAGAGAGAGAAACATCGATGTGAAAGGGACACATCGAGTGGCTGCCACCCGCACGACCAACCAGGGCCGGGGACAAACTGCAACCGATGTACATGCCCTTAGTGGGAACCGAACCTGGGTCTCTCCGGACCACAGGCCAACGCTCCAACCGCTGAGCCAAACTGGCCAGGGCTATTTGTGGTAATTTTAAGTGAAACTTAATTTTATTAAAATAATACTTTTACATCTTTCATGTTCCAATAACATTTTTTTGTGTGTGGAAACTAAACTGCTTTTGGAAAAGAAAATGTAATGAGTCTGTTTAATATCTATTGTCATTTTACTGAGGTTTTAACAAGGGCCTAAGTAGTTGGAGTTTAAATTTCACTAACCTTTGCCCTGGCCTGTTTGGCTCAGCAGTTAGAGCGTTGGCCTGCGGTCCCTAGAGACCCGGGTTCGATTTCCGCTAAGGGCATGTGCCTCTGTTGCGGTTTGTCCTCAGCTCTGGCTGGGTCGTGTGGGTGGCGACCACTCGATGTGTCCCTTTCACGTCTCTGTCTCTCTCTCCTCCTCTCTCTCCCTCCCACTCTATCTGAACAAAAAAATGAAAAAAATGTCCTTGGGTGAGGATAAAAAATTTTTTTCACTAACTTTTAAGATTTCATGCAGTACAAAGTGTTTCTTGGCTTTCATTCTTAGGTAATCTTGTGAATTATATATCTTTCTTGATGCAGTCAGTGACTCTAACATGGTAATTAAGGTCATTGTTAAAGTTCTGCTACTTGGAAGAGTTAATTTTATCATACGATGACAGCTGATGTCAGCTGTACATAGGAAAGCTCCTACTTTGGGAAATGTGAGAAGTGATTTAAGTTCATGTTTAACATGCCTTTTTTCTCCTCCTATTTTCAGAAAACTGATACTTGAAAAAATTACACATATAATTAATACATTGAAAAATTTTACTCAGTTTACTAAAATATATGAATACTGAATTTATATTGTCATCCAGGAACTTTATTTTAATAATCATTAAAGAGATATTACACATACATACTACTGCAATAGAATCTGTCATATGATTAGATTTTCTTAGACATAGTAAGAGATTAAAAATACCCATACACACACACACACACGATTCTGGTTTTTATTTTAAAGAAAATTCTGTAGAGGTATTTCTATCATTACCACTTTATAGTTTGGAGTTTTATTAATCTGTATAAATGCTGAGGAACAAGTGGCAAAACATATGTGTATGTGTATAAGATATACTTTTATATTATGCATATGAGTGTACAATGTGTTGCATGTAAATAATAATGATAGACATTTGTTGTCAAGCACTGTGCTAATTTATTTAAGTGTATTTTCTCACTTAGTTTAATATTTTTAACCTATGAAGTGGTTGTTGTTATTTTCATTTTACAGAAAACAATGGCTTGAAATTAAATGCCACATGATCACACGATATTATTAAGAATTGAAAAGAGATTTTACCCTACTCGAAGGCTAACAAGTTAGAGTTTCATGGATGTGGGCAGAAGACATGAGATTTCTGGTCAGAGACAAAAGACTTTATGATAGCAATAGCAGTAGATAGAATATTATCATTTTCTTGAGATGGTTCCTTGAGCCCCAGTTTTTCTAGGGTGAAGTAAAGAGGGCCAGGTGACACCTCAGACATAGTAGATTGCATGACAGGAGACATTCTGAGCCTGGGGAACCTAAATCTTATATAATGGGCAGTAAACATGCCTTTTTGCTCCAGAAAAAAAACAAAAACCCTGTGTGTTCCAAAGTTGTTCACTATGTACAGATATCCTTGAAAAATAGCCCAGAACGAAAGGTGGATGTCTCCCTTGTAAGACCTGCAGGCTTATGCAGAATCCTTCGTGACTCCGGAGCGAATCTCTTAACTACTTCTTATTATCCTGTCTCTCTGAGTAAAATATTTCTGTTTTTATTTGTTCTTTCCCTTTTCTCCCCATGTAGTCTTTTCCAGATTTTCCTCAATCATTCAGACATTGTGTTAGAATTATTCTTTTCTCTCCAGCTTCAGTGCCACCACCCATTTCTGGACCCATGTCCTCTTTTGATGTAGTTACTGCAGATGAGGCGGGAGGTCTTTTCCCTGGCTTTTATCCCCACCCCTGCTTTAGTCATTTAATTTTTTGCTGAAAGTCTCTTATGAATCTATAGTAGGTTTACTTAGCTAATCTTTATTCAATGAATGAATCAATTGAATATTCATACAAACGATCTATAAAATCCAGGCCCTTTGGCCTAGTATTTAAGGCCATTTATAATTTGTCCCTTTCTTGTCTATTTAATTTTCTTCCTACTGCTTCCCTACAGAGTCCAATATAATACTTATTTCTATAGCTGTTTTTTCTTCATATTGTTTCTTCTGTCTGAAATGCCCTTTGTAGTTCTTTTCTGAATTCTAACTGTTACGCTCTCCCTTCTCCATGAAACTCTCAGGCAGTACTGAGCGTGCATCCCTGGGCTCTTACTGCGTTCTTAGTCAGTATTCGTTTTGTCTCTGGCAAAAGTCAGACTATGTCATCTACATTCTTTGTATATTTTTTGCTGAAAAAAAATGATGGCTGTGAGCTTCCGAAGAAGAAATGAGAAGTAACAGGAAAAGAAATAGAGGTGTGGAGGTAGCTGTAAGGAAGATATGGAAGCATGGTTGAAACAGGGTTGTTTTAAGGAGTAATATGAAGTGAGATGGGATAGATACAGACTGTTTGGAGCTGTGACTGGATTTTCAGTAGGCAGTAGGGACCTACTATAGATATTTTAGTAACAATGATATGAAGATGGTACATTAGGAAGACATATCTATTAGTTTACTATGAATTGGGAGAGTTAAATACTAAGAAGCCAACTAGAAGATGTTTGTAGTAATCTAGATATTAATGGATATTAGTGTCAAAACGAATACTTGGAGGGATCAGTGGCTGGAGGAGAGTGGAGGCTTTGCCATTTCTATAGAGAGACATAGAGTGGAGGCTTTGCCATTTCTATAGAGAGACATAATCAAACACCACAGTTTAGATATTATTTGAAAGTTTGATAGAGTAAGCTGTGTTATAGCCAGATTTTAAAAAAATCAGTTAATTAACATTTGTGATGCTAATGTTGTAAGCCCTAGACTAGAGATAGATGAATAAGACACATCTCCTTTTTTTCAAATCCAAGATAAAAATCCACCAAGCGTAGTAATTTCAGTTAGAATTTGTTCTTGTCTGAAGTCCGTAATCACATGCTCTGCCCCTCACTGTTTCTCAACATGCTGTTGGTCGAAGGTTAGGGAATTGGGCAATTAGGAGAAATAGTGAGTGCCTTGGTGACTCTTCGTCCTCCCCTAGATCACATGAGATGGTCTCTGGCAGACAGGCTGATAGGATGGACATGGGGATTCACTTGCTTGGTAGTATAATAAATCTTCATTTTCCTTTCATCATTAGCTCTAGCTGGTCACTTATGTTTGCACAGGTGGCTGTGAACTACTGTTCTAGTAATTTAAAATGCAATTCATTTTGTAATACTTTTATTGAAACATAACTTTGTAGTAACATTTCATAAAGTGAGGAAATGATGTGCATCTGGTGAAAAGTCCATGCTCTGTTCCAGATTGTTGGCAACACTTCAGATGCTGCATCTGTGAGTAATATGTACTAATTTGTGAAATGCTGTGACTTAGTGTTCAGTAAGGCTAATAGTGCATGTCTGTGGATAAAAACTGAGAATTGTGAACATTTGTTATAATAATCTCAAATTACTCAGGACTATAGAAAGGCAAAAGGATAGTACATTTAACTCATTCAGGAATTTTTAAATGTAATGCTCTTTTTATCTTATGGTGCAGATTATTTCCATAATTGTTCAGAGATGAAGATTTACTAAACGAAACAGTATAAAAACAAATCTTACAATCAAGGCAAATTTTTCTAAAGTACCCATAGTGTAACCTGTGATAGGGTTACTGAGAGACTAATTAGAAACATCTGTAGGAATATTCACATTTAATATTAGTTTAAGGATATTTATTATATACATATAGTATACTTTACTAGAATAAAGAGTTTAGTCTACACAAATTTAATATTTCAGAGTACTTTTTCAGGATACTAATAGTTTAAAAACTTTATAATCAGAACCATTATTTTGTCTTTAGTTTTGTTCTGAGTCTTAATTTCTTTTTTTGTTTTTTTTTGTTTTCACCTGAGGACTTTTTTGCATTTATCTTCAGATAGAGCAGGAGGAAGAGAGAGAGAGAGAGAGAGAGAGAGAGAGAGAGAGAGAGAGAGAGAAACATTGATGTGAGAGAGACACATTGAGTGGTTGCCACTAGGGCCAGAGACAAGCTGCAACCGAGGTATGTGCCCTTAGCGGAAACCGAACCCAGGACTCTCTGGTCCGCGGGCCCATGCTCTGACCACTGAGCCAAACCAGCCAGGGAGAGTCTTAATTTCTTTTCTTTTTTTTTTTATCCTCACCTGAGGACATTTTTTGATATTTTGTTCAGATAGAGTGGGAGGGTGGGAGAGAGAGAGAAACATCAACGTGAAAGGGACACATCGAGTGGTTGCTACCCGCACCACCCAACCAGGGCCTACAACCGAGGTACATGCCCTTAGTGGGAACCAAACCCGGGTCTCTCTGGACCGCAGGCCGACACTCTAACTGCTGAGCCAAACTGGCCAGGGCTTAATTTCTTAATTCCATTTCAAAGTGCTCTGAAATGGTTGAGAAGCTCTGTTATAGACTGTGAGGACTCCTCAATGTAATGGTTTTTGCTAGGGACCTGTGGCACCATCAGGTGGTCTTCTCCAGGTACTCTTCCAGTGAAAACTAGCCTAATTTCAAACTTCCATATACTTAGTTGGGTTGGTGGTAGGTATACTAAAGTCTTATTCACTGAAGACCTCTGTTGGGAAGTTACTTTGTTTTAGGCTCTAGATCATCAAGTAAAGGAGAGCTTTCTTTAAGGAAAGCACACTACCTATGTAGATCAGACCATGTAATACTTCCTTTGTATTTTCTTTTGGCTATAGCACCAGGTTATGAGGCCATATATATGTGCTAGTAATTATGGTGTTTGCTTAACTAAAAGGTCTTATTTTAAGTATTTAAAACATTTTCCCCTATATTACATCACTATGGACTATTATGGGAGGAAAGACTGAACCTATGATTCACTTAATGCAGAGTTTCAGCTGTTATAACAACTGATTAGTTACATTTTTCAGCCAACATTTTGAATAAGGTGTTGGATAAAGATGTGTTAGCAGCCAAAATATGCATCTTTACTAGGTCATTAAAAACTATGTTCTAGGTTTTATATACCCATAATTGACTTCCTATTTAACACTGATGGAATATGTAAGGAAATATAGGTGCTAAAGAATTTTATTCTATTACCTATTATAATTTCAATTGTATCTCTAAGACCAATATAATTTATTATTTAGTAATGCAAAAACCCAAGTTTTCTGTTTTGCATTTATTAAACTATTATAAATCGTCTTAGATTAAATTGTTTCTAAAAGCTGTCATTATCTCCTTCTTAATTAGAAAATATTAAATTATCTTGTTTATTATTAATATTGTTAATATGAAGTATTTTTTAATACCATAACATTTATACATTTAGGACCTATCAAATTGGGTAGGGCTCTTTATCCTACACTAAATGGTCTCTAGACGACTATTTATTTTGATTTTAGCTTACTTATTATTATTTATTGCTGTGTAATGAACCACCCCAAACCTAGTGGCTTTAAGCAGCAGCAGTTTTATTTGCTTATGATTCTGTGCATCAGCCATTTAGTCTAGTCTTAGCTGGGCAGTTTTTCTGTTGGTCTCTTTTGGCATCACTCACACAACTACACTCTTCTGGGGCCTTGATTGGGGCTTCACAGTGTTAGATGATGTTGAGCTAGTTGTTCACTTTTCTCCTGATCTCACACTCAAGTGGGCTAGCTTGGGTTTCTTTACATAGTGGTCTCAAGGTTCCAAGAGGTGAGAGTGGAGCCTATGCTTGGGAGTCATATCATGTCATTTTTGCCACATTATATTGGTCAAAGCAAATCATAGGGTGTTACCCAGGAAGGGTGGAGAACTAGTTGCTATCTCTAACTCAAATGAGCAGAGCAGAAAAGTCATATTTTAAGGGGGTGGGCATATAGGAATGGAAGAAGTTATGGCCAACTTTGCAAACTATATATCATTCTTACCAATGTTTTTTCTTTTATTTTTAACTATTCATAATTATTTTTATGCCTCTTTCCATTATCCCGTCTTTTCTTTCCCTCCTATGCTGATCTTGCTCTGTTTTTGAAAATCACTTAACCTACATTGCTAGAGTGATAATGTAAACTAAGAAGAGACTTACTTTGAGAGAGGACCTGGAATATTTTACTACAAATCAAGTGTGTGGTTGTGGTGGCATCTTTCTTTTTGGTCTCTGATTTTTTCTTTTTTTAAAGGTTGGATTTAGGAGGAAGGTACAGTGATTTCTTCCCCTTCTCCCCTCACTTGCCCCTCTTTTTTTACTTGTGCCAAGATACTGTTTTCTGAGATATTTTTCACAAACTCTGCCAGAGTTTTGCAGAGCCTCCCAGGAACTACCCTGTGGAGTAGTATGGGAAACAATGCAGCAACTCAGGCAAAGCATTTCTATACTCATTCATTTTACTTATAATTTTTTTTAGGTTTGATTTTATTTGAACAAAGAGTTCCTTTGCTTGAAGAACAAAACCACCATTTTAGGTAATTAAACTTGCTGGCTAGCTGAGTTTTGGATATGTGAGTTTACTTATATATGATTTAAGGTCTTATAAAAATATTTTTGCCTTAGGCTATTTCTAAAATATGTTTTCTAATTACGGAATTTATATGCTTTGATTTTATCAGATACTTTAAAAACGTATTCTAGAATTCAGCAGCCCCGAATTCAGAGCATCAATCACACACACACACACACACACACACACACACACACACACACACACAATTATATAAATTGAAGGGCTTACATCTAAAAAACAATGAATATAGTAAAACAGCAAAATGAAAAGGCTTTCAGTGTATTGAAGAAGGTATATCATTTAGCCCACCATTGAAGGCGTAGATATATATATTTTTAAACTTAATCTTTATAAAAAATTGACAGAACATTTAAATATAAGGGAAACAACTAGAAAATAAAAAAGTTATTCCATAAATTATAGGTATATTTTTGAGGATATAAAAGTTTAAGTGAAAAACCCCAAAAGGGTTTATAAATGTTGTAAATGCATATATGTTCTGGGGTTGGACCTGTCAGGAGGTGGTAGATAGGCCGACTTTTCTCTATCCTCGTGGGATGGCTTGGACGGCTCCTCGACTGTTGAATACCAAAGTGCTGATTGAAATTGCTTATGTGTTCCTTACAATTCTGACCCTCAAAGCGGTCAAGGTGTAGAAGTTATCATTTTATATTTGAAGGACTGTTTTGTGGAAGAAAGATTTACCTTCTATGAAACTAGGCACTGCAAGTATAATTTAGACAAAGGCAGATTTTACTCCTAAAAATTTTCAAATATAGCTATCAAAAAATGCATTTGGTTATCTGGTAAAGTTGATGGTTTCCCATTATAGGAATTTTTAAGGAAAAGCTATACAGTGATCTTTTATGGTCATTGCAAAAAGGACTCATGTAGCAGGGAAGGGCTTAGGTCAGAGTGTTCTCGGTGTTTTATCAATGCTGAAGATTGTATGAGTGGTCCAGTAAGGAATCTCTAGGTTTCCTCTAGATCAGTGGTGCCAGCTGGGGGCCAGTTTTGTATATTCTTCAAGAGTGCTGTGGCAGTGTTTGGAGACATTCTTGGTTGTCCTCACTGGTGGTGAGGGCTGCTGTTGTCATCTGGAGTGTAAAGGCCCAAGATGCTGGCTAAACATCTACAATACAGCCTTCTTCCTCTTCACCCCCTACAACAAAGAATTATCTACCCCCAAATGTCACTGGTGCCCAGGGTGAGAAACATTGGGATTTGGCTTAGTGAGTGACTTAGATGGTGGTTCATTTGATCTTTGAGACTAGTCTGGACCTGAAGTGATTGAGTTAGTTAATACTGGCCTGAGGCAATGAAGTATAGTAGGAAACCATACAGCTCCTTGCCATGCCCATCACACCATCAATTCCATTGCTCTTAGCTCTGGAAGTTCTGTCTCTGTATGACCCTTCTGGGCCTGTCCTCTCTAATGACCCTTGATCTAATCAGATTTAGCTCCTTTGGGCCCTGTTTCTTCAACATCTGTTCTCTGTTATCTAGATAATCTGAAGAATGAATATACCTACTGATAGTAATACTCTTTTCTTTCTTGGCGATAATGCCTGAATCTCTTTCCCCCACTGATTTCATGGTGATTCTTCTGGAGCCTTCCAAAGGGCCAGTTGTCTGCTCACAGGTCTATAAAATTGACTGTAAAATTTGCAAGTCGTCATTTACACAGTTTATATATGAATATTTTATTAAAGCAAGATAATGTGATTGCTGACATTGATTCAAAATTATTTAGATAAAATTTCAAACAAGATAGTAGAAATATTTACTTGCATTTTTATGAAGCTAATTGGAGCTATTAACTCAGAGATGGATTAAAATATCAGTAGAAGCAGTTTGAATATTGAAAATTATTAATAGTAAGAATGGTCTATGATCGAAGGTAAAGATCACTTAACTTTTATAGGCTAACCATCAGTTTTATTTGCATATGTATGCAGAAATGAAATAATAAGGCAATATTTCAGTGTTGTAATTCAGGTGATGTAAGTAAATATTTGTAGTTTGGTGGCATAAAAATGCAAAATGAAATTTGAATGTCACCATAGTGTTCTAGATAATGGGGAAAGTTGTTTTTTTTTTTTTTTAAATAGTCATTCACACTATATTCTTACTAAGTACTGGGTATATTTAATTGGAGAATTTATTTATTTATTTCTGCTCAAGTAGGTCCTAAGATATGTCAAAGTCTAGTTACAATGAAATTTTTGAGGCAGAGTAATTACCAATATTTTAATGGTTAGTTTTTATTAAAAACTGGTTATTTTACCCTTTTTCCTTTTTATAAAAATGAACTCATGCTTCCACAAATGCCAGTTTATACTTTGGCTCCTAGCTTGATTGAGATGAAGGAATGTGTAGCTGGGGTAGCTCAGACGCTGAGACTGGTGCGCCAGGAACCACCTGCTTTCCTTAGGGCCCTTTCCTGTTAAAATATTAAGCAGGCTATTTGTTGTTATAGACAGAATTTCCATGTGAAAGAATTTGGTGAACATGCACACATACCTACTTTTTGCCATACCCCATATTTAATACACTAAGAAAATTACATTTAGAAATGCTCTTTAGAACTTTGCAGCTTCCACCCCCAATTAGTCTGGTTTATTGTTACTAATTAAATTTTGAAGACAGGGAAGGCCAAGTCGTATCAGTTTCAAAGTTCTTTGGGTGTTGTGAGGACTAATTTTTGAGGGTATTACTCTATTTTACCCCTAATCAGTTTTTCAGCATGACAATATTGAGTTGCTCTGCTTTGCTGCTATACTGCTTGTTTGTCTCATTCTAACTTTGTGGGCGGAAACAAATGGTATTTAGACATGGTGTTTTAGAACTATCCCCGGGAGGTTTTTGTGTGCGCTATGATTTGTAGAAATTTATTTTGAGAAGATCTAACTTTCTAAACTGTAAGAAATAAAACAGCCACTTGAAAAAATTGCAATCAGATGAGAGAAATACTAAAGTCTGTAATTTAAATAAATGAGCAAAATGAGTGTTTCTTTTGTTTCATGGTAGATAAACATTTACTATGAAATCATGTTCCAAATGTCTATATATCCAATGATCTGCATTTTCAAAGTACTACTTTGGAATATAACCTGGAGTAAGCATACATTTATGTTATTGGTATTTTTAGATAAATTAATATGGATGTTTTCATAACATAAGACTGGAGAAGGTAAAACTCTGCAGCGATGCTAATTGCTGCTAAAAAAGACTGTGGGAACATTAAGAATGCTATTGTGAGAAAGCTGAAGAAAACCTTTGTTCAGTTCTTCCCATGGCTTTTAATGACACGGAGGAAAAAAGAAGAGAAGAAAAACAAAATTATCTTTTCTTTCACGAAAATTTCTATAGTAGTACATAATTATCAGGTTGTGATTATAATTGAGGGACTAAAATACCATATGAGGATCACAGTCTTCATTCTGAAACCTCCTAGTTCCCTTAGATGCAGGCATTGTGAAAGAAGTAAGAAAGATGGAGAGGAGAACAACAAACTAGAGGTTTCTTCAGGTGCAGACTAAGATTTGCAGGTACATTATTTTGAGTTTATTTAGCAAGTTCAGGGACTACTATCCTTTGGTAAGAGGGTTCTGAATAGCTGTAAACCTGTCTATCTGTCTGTCCATCCATCCATCCATCCATCCATCCATCCATCCATCCATCCATCCATCTGTTCATCCACCCACACATACATACATTTAATGCATAATGTTGCCATTAGCAATGTAAGAGCAATGTGCTTTAAAGGGGTGAAGAGCTTGTGCAAACATTTCCAGGTATCAGTGCCTAAAATTATGATTTTGATTTTAGACAGACACTGAGTGCCTCCCTCATTTTACATCATAATGTAGATTTATCCTTGAACCCAGCTATTCACAAATTTCATACAAGGTCTTGACCACATGTGGCTAGAATACAAAGCTTCTGCTTTGCATGAGAGAGATAACCCCAGTCTATAAATCTCTTCTCTTTAATCATTTTGGAATTCATAACTAATAGCTAATATTAGATAAAACTTGATTTTAGAGTTGCACAAGATTTTTATCTTTCTGTTTTTTCTTAATTTATTTAACTATTGGACCAGACTAGATAAACATTTAAGTTTCTTCTCTTTGGCCTAGACCCATTAGATATTGAGCAACGTTGACTTTGGATGTCAAAAATAAATAAATAAATAAAAATTTAAAAATATCAGTAGTGATTTAAACTTTTTTTTTATCTCATTCTTATCTATATACTTAAAATACTTTTGTAGGTATTTTGAAAAACTGTATTTCAATATTGTTATGTCTTATAGTGATAAATTTGGTAGTGAATCCATCTTGCTGATTGGAGAGGGAAAACAAAGCACAGAAAAAAGATTACTCAACACAGCTAAGACGCTTTGACGTGTAACGCTTTCAACCTTTTTCATCTCATGGCACACAAAAACTGATGACTAAAGTTCTGTGGCACACCAAAATATATATTTTTTTCCCGATCTGATAAAAGGTATAATTGTGATTCATTCACACTGACAGCTATTGTTGTGCTGGCTGTTGTCATTTTTTAATTTGACAGTCTAAGGGAAAAGAGGTCAGTGCCCCTGACTAAATAGTCAGGTATTGCATATTTAAAAAATTCATGTGGCACACCTGTTGAAAATCACTGATCTATAGCATCTTCTTAATGTAATAGGAAAGGGGAGTTCAAAAGGAAAAATCCGTGTATGTATAAAGTTTAGAAGAGATGATTGAAAAATTTTTCCCAGTTTATCTGATTCAGAATTTAAGCACATGCTACCTTGCACCCCCTTGTTTTTTTTTTTTTTTTGTAGAGGTAATGTCTACTTTAATTGTGCTTTAAAACTTTAAAAATGTTCATTAGCAAAAGAAAACCCTTTAGTTCTGAACCTTTCCTTCTTGAAGAATTGGTAGTCAGTGGGAACTGGGTATGCAGAGAGGAATCTGCAGCTGCATAGAAATAGTGAGAACCAAGACATATGTGAGCAATGCCATGCCTAATCAAGGAAGGATTTTCTCAGATGAATTCTGGAATGAGCATATGCCCAAAGAACTGCCAGATGGTTTGAGTGTGGGCACAGGGCACACACCATTTGGGAGAAGTAAGTAACATTCCATTCTACCAGTACAAGAGTACAGTTACCATATGCTATGTTTAAAACGACAGTAAAGATACTACATATTTTTCTATTTGTTGATGATGGCCATTTTTAGGGGGGATTGAGTTGGTTCTCAGTAGACAGTTAAAAATGTGGAACTCAGCTGGAGGGCAGCTGTTGGCCTTTTGTCCACAGTACAGTTTGGTTTGGTGAAATAGTGAATGAGTGATGTCTTACTGGCCATCTTAGTTAGATTTAAAGTAACCCTTACTTTAATGGCCTTTTTAATCTTTATCCAGTGGTAGATTTGAATCGCCATACTGCCTTGTGTTATTTGTGGCCTTGCTGTGATCTCTCTCAAGTATTCTGAAAGCTCTTATTTATTTATTTTTGTAATGTCTTTGAGGGAAAAGCATAATATCACCCTAAGCCTGGTACTTATTTGAGGTTAATGGGAATACCAACCTTTGGATGAAAATAACTAACTTACTACAAATTGTCTACTTATAATAATAAGGTTTCACTTAGGTGACCCATCTACTTTGCCCTGCCGAAAACACAATATTTTTTCAGCTTTAACTTTGCTCTGAGTTCATATAAAACCTTTCTCTTTCTCCTACTCCATGTGCTGAATGACGTGAGGTTTTGTTTTGTTTTCTGAATTGAAAAAGTAACTTCTTTGGCAGCAGTAAAGTATGATGGTTCCTTACATATAGTTATGTAAATGTATTGGAAAACTGGCGCATGCAACCTTTTTGTCATCTCACTTATATATAAACATGTAAGGGTTTTCGTTTTTTATTGTAATATTTAGATTACTTATTGGAAATTTAAAAGTATATGTCTTAGATTTGCTTTTCTTTACTAGAATAAATTCTTTATAGAAGTTTTGAAGATTATGGAATTTTCTTGGCACCTTTGCTTTTCTTAAACCTGGTTTATAGTGTAAACAGTGAGCTCTTGGCATGGAGACTGTATCTTAACTTACTGTTTTATCTGCTGTGCATGAATATAAGAGATGTTTTATAATCAACTTAATAAAATTTTTAAAAGCTGTATAATTCTTTAATGGGAGTTTTAAAAGGATTCTTTGAGAGAAATCCATGACAGCTCATGGACCTTGGAACCACTCCTGGTTCCCAAAACTGGCTCAATCCATAACTGTGTCTCTCTACACTTCTTCTCTGAAATGGTAGAATAATCTCTGCATCTCGGGTATTTTGAGGATTATATAAAGCGATATATGTCCAAAAATTAATATAGCATGTGACATAGATGGGCATTCAGTAACACCAGCAATTAATGTTGTTATACTATTAGTTTTAATTATGTAATACTGAACTTTGAAAGATTCTTCCCCCACTCCCTTTTTAAAGTGACAGACGTTGGTGTAAAAAAAAAAAAAAAAAATTGGAATCGTTATGAGGATTAACCTTGATTTACTACATTAAATCAACAGTAAATCAACATTAATAAGAATAAAATTTTTTTCTAGAGGTAGAAGGGTATAATTGAAAGCCTTGTATTTGAAATTAAATAGTTCTAGCTTTGAATCCTAATTTAGCTACTTAAATATACTATGATTTTAGGTGAGTAATTTATCTTCTGAGCCCAATTGCTTCATCTGTAAAATAGGAATGATAAAAACTATACTTGAAGAGCTACTGTTAGGAGTAGAGATAATATTTTTAAAACACCTTATATAGTGCCATGTACTATTAATCAATAATAGTTTATTATCTATTTTATTCCTCTGCTTTCCTCTTTCTTCATGTTCTCTGGTCCTTTTTATTTTCTTGATTTACCTTTACTAGTTTTTTATCTTTAAACTCTCCCATGGTTTCTTTTGGGTCCTTACTGTTCTTTTACATGTTTATTTTCTTTCCTGTTTATTTTGAATTACATTTTTAATGACTTTTAATGACCAATTAATTGACCATAGAGAAATGGGTATGGGAAAGAAAGGAAGCAGCTGTTTATTTCCAATAAACTGCATTTCTTTTATTTATTTATTTTTGTTAATTCTCGCCTGAGGACATTTTTTTTCATTTATTTATATATATATAAATAAATGAAAAAAAAAATATATATATATTTTTTTTTTTTAGAAAGAGGAGGGGAGAGGGGGAGAGAGAGAGAAACATGGATGTGAGAAAGACTCATCAATTGGTTGCCTCCTGCATGTCCCCTACATGGAACCTGCAACCCAGGTATGTGCCCTTGACTGGGAATGGAGCCTGCGACCCTTAGGTGCATGGGATGATGCTCTAAGCACTGAGCAATGCCAGCCAGGGCTACATTTCCTTTGTGTGATAAAATAGAGAGATGAATAACGTGCTCCAGGTGTTTGAGGATATGTCTAATTGGTTTTTATAGCTTTAGTTCTGAGAATATACTTTCAGTGAGTGTTTTGTTCAGTGAATGAATTTGCATATTGGTTTTTAATAAAGATTGAATTTTTGTATATATGATCTTTTATCTGTAAAATTTTAAATCATGTGTTGTTTTAAAGCTGTTTTTTAAAATAAAAATCTGCCAGCAGAATTAGAATTTTGTTGTAATGAGGAATGTAACTTTCAGGTTGTATTAGTTACTACATATTGAAAATTTCTATAGTTATATACTTTAAATTGTTTATTTTTATGGAAGACAAAATACAGCTTACCCACTTACCATAAAAGGACACGATATTATATAGTCAGTATATCCCAGCCACAACCTAACATAGCTGTTTCTACAGCTGGAAAATTTCAAGGTTAATATGTTGTCAGACTCTGTTTGCTGACCTTGAGGTATAAATCAAGAATGGTGAGCAGTGTAAGGAAGAGACTAGGCCTGAGATTTTGGCATATTTAATGTAATTTCCCTTAATTACATTCAGTTGAGTCAGAGCAAATACTTTCATCTGATATATATATATATATTTTCACCCCTCCCCCAGCGATTGGTCTCATTATACATTAGTGACATTTTGCTTTAAAATAATTTGGTTGTATCACTGAAAAAAAAATGACTTCTGGAATCATAGAATTTTGGAGTTTGAAAGGATCATACCGATTAACCTAATTTATTTAAAGATGGAAAAGTCTTAAAGAATGGGAGTGATTTAATTAAGTTTATAGTCTTAAATTTGGAGACCCAAGGCTTGCTTCGTTTTTAATTTTAGCTTGGCATATTTGGCCCTGAATTCCTCATAAGGTGTTTGTATTTTTTCTGCATTTGTTTTGTCAAGGAAGGGAAACTTTAAAAAATTATCAATAAATAAAACTGCTAATCTGAAACAAAGGGACAGATGAAAAAGATGGACTGTATATTATGTGGTTTGAATTATGTAAGGATTTTTATAATTTTAAAATAATACATAGCTTATTTAACTTGAACATAGTGCTGCTTAAAATTATTTTAGCTGAAGCAAATCAATGTTATGTTAATATGTTGTATGTTCAAAGTCAAAAGATATACCTTGCAAATTGTCGTAGCACATTTATCCAATAAAAGTGGTTTCCCAAGAAGCCATGCAATAGTCTGTGTTTTCAGAAAAGTTAAAAATGTTTAGTGGAGTTTAGAGTACAGTCTTTTAAAAAGTATGTGAATGGCAGTACTATTTAGTATTTTGAAAGACGGTTGCTATAAATAGAAAATAACAGTCATTATCAAAAGCCTCATATATCAAGAATCTATCCATGTATGGAGTTAGATAAAGACTGCCCTTTGGGACTTTATGTTCCAAGTTCTGTTGACCACAAAAAGAAAAGTATTCAGCCCTGGCCTGTTTGGCTCAGCGGTTAGAGCATCGGCCTGCAGTCCAGAGAGATCTGGGTTCAGTTCCCACCAAGGGCACGTACCTCAGTTGCATCTTGTCCCCGGCCCTAGTTGGGGTCGTGCGGGAGGCAGCCACTCAATGTGTCCCTTTCACTTCGATGTTTCTCTCTCTCCCTCCCACTCTATCTGAACAAAAAATGGAAAAATGTCCTAAGGTGAGGATTAAAAAAAAAACAAAACATTGCCTAAACATATTGAATAATTTAAATAATAATATAATCAGATGTTTTGGTGAGTACCTCGTATCATGAAGTGTAAATATTCTATCTTAGTATATTGTATTGGAATAATTTGTTAATACACCCGCATTTCCACTAGACTGACCTCATAAGGTCATCAGGAATCAGGTATTATGTGGGTTTGTTTCCCTAGTATACAGGCAATATAGCAAGTACTGATAAAATGTATAAACAATGGTTAGAATTTGTGGATCCTTGTCTGTTCTGTTCACATAAAGATCATCCGGGTTTATGTTAAGCTGGAGCTCACCTCTGTGTCTTTCTCCGTTTGACTTTGCTGAGTCACAAATTGTTAGAAACCCATAGACATCAAATCAATTTTTGTGAATGGGTGGGCAGATACATTGCTAAAATATGAATTTAATACACATGGGGCAAAGGGAGATTTATTGCTTCTTTTCCAGAAAATGGAGATAAGATTTCAGTATTTGAGTAATAGAAGGGGGCTCAGTGAATATGGGGGGAAATGGGCTTGAGTAAGGAAGGCCTGGTAGCAAAGGGCATCATTGTCTTTGGACACACTCAAGGCCTGGTCAGAGGGACCATGATCAGAGACAAAGATTATTTAATGATTATGTTAAAAAAAAGCAGGAGACTTCTGTGGTAGGAAGTAGTTAAATGAACCATATGTTTAGGGTTCTAGTAGACTTTAAAATGCTTCAGCATATGTGTTTTAACCATTTTGAGACTTAAATGGTAAAAACAGCCTTCTGTACCATGCCATATTCACATTTGTTATATTTCTGGTTATTTTTAGGATTTTAAAGTATTTATTGTGATATTATTTCTTTCGTAGAGCCTTGAAAAGGGATACTTTTTGTATAATTCTACATGACATAATGAAGACATCAATAGTACAGCTTTTTTCTGAAAGTTTTGTAAGTTCTGTAACAGGAAGCCATGTATTGTAAATCTGTCACTTCCTGACAAGTCATTCCAGAGAAAACAGTATTTTTCAGCTGAGTGAACTTTACTTTCCAATTATTTGTTATACTTTCTGTACACTGTTGACGTAAAGTCTTCTTTTGACTTAATATTTTATGAGATTTCCTTTACATGATTACTTTTATTTAACCACCCATATTCTTAGTACAGATAGCTAATACTGAAATTATTTCTAGGATTTCATATAGGTATGTTCAGTTTCAAAAATAAAAATGTTTTCTAAAAGATCAATTCTAAAATAGATAAATGATATGAAAAAGCAGTTACAGTTGGCCCTCGTTTATCGCAGTTAATCAGTTCCAGACTCTACCGCGATAAATGAATTTCTGCCAAGTAGGATTCTTTATTTATGTACAGTCGTCCCTTGCCTTGCGCTTCGACGTTCGTGGCTTCACTCTATTGCGGTTTTTTCAAATACTATACTGTACTATATTTGAAAAAATCACGATAGAGGGAGTCTGCGAACGTAGAAGTGCGAAGTGGCAAGGTACGACTGTAAATCAACCAATTAAACAGCAAACGAAAAGGTTTATAAACCTGTAATGCTCAGTTTCGCTTATAAGAAGAATAGACCCATGATATATCTTGTATTCAACCCATCAGTTTGTAAGGATAAGACAGTATGCTAAATCACAGTTTTTGTGGGTATAGGGAAATAGCTTGTCTAAGGAAATTACTTTCATATATGTTAATGGGAGTGTATCAAAATTGAAAACGCACCTGTCCCTTGATGCAGTGAATCCAGCTCTAAGAGTTGACCTCCAGAGATTTAATTGCACATTCTTACAAAGTTTACTTTGGTTATCGATATTTATTCATAGACTATTAAGAAAACCAGCATTTTCAGGTGTATGTGTACAATTAAAAAGTATAAAATAATTTTTAATTAAATTTGTGTCTTTGTACAAATGTATAAACCCATACAGAAAAATCTACACAGACAGGATACCAGAGATCTGGAATGAAAGGGAACTTTCTTTTCATTGTATTTTGTTATTTAGTTTAAATTTAGTATTGATCATTCCTTACTTTGTAAAAAATCAGCTTTAATAATGTTTTTGAGAAGTAATTTATGTGCTTTAAATTTACTAGTTTGAAGTGTCAATTCCATGGGTTTTCAGCATATTTACAGAGTTGTGCACTTATCCATACAATCAGATTTTAGAACCTTTTCATTGGCTCCAGAAGAAACTTTATACCATTAGCAAACAAAACCTGTCACCTTTCATTCTTCTATCTCTAGACATTCATTATTCTACTTTCTGTAAATAGATTTGTGTATTCTGGAATTTCATATAAATGGTATCATAAGGCATATGGTCATTTGTAACTGGCTTCTTTTATTTAAATAATGTTCTTGAGGTTCGTCTATGTTGTAACAGGGCTTACATAATTTTTGATTTTTTAAAAATGTTAAAAAATTAAAGTGACAATAGCAATTTCAAAATTTTTTTTCTATTTAAGTATATTTGTACAGTGGTTTGAAATGGAAGGAAGACACAGAAGTTATTTTTTGTTAATAGCTTTCAGTTATTGAGCATTTATTTTTTTATTATTATTATTATTTTTTTTATCCTCACCCGAGGACATTTTTTCCACTTTTTGTTCAGGTAGAGTGGGAGGGAGAGAGAGGAACAGAGAGAGAGAGAGAGAAACATCGATGTGAAAGAAACACATCGAGTGGCTGCCACCTGCACAACCGACCAGGGCCGGGGACAAACTGCAACCGAGGTACATGCCCTTAGTGGGAACCGAACCCGTATCTCTCAGGACCGCAGGCCGACGCTCTAACTGCTGAGCCAAACCGGCCAGGGCAGTTATTGAGCATTTATGATGTACTAGTCACTTTATTAGGCTTTATATATGTTATCTCACTTATTCCTTACAATATATGTAATAGATGGTATCCTATTATTTCCACAGATGTATAAATTAAATAATAGGTGTTAATTTAGACATAAAAATGTGAAGTATAAAAATAGATGTGTGAAGATTTATACTTTACAGCCAAAGTTTGAATGTGTTAAGTTTTATAATATGACTAGAATGTACAGTGAAAATGTACTTCACTAGCTGGACAGGTCTAATGTAACTTTTTGCCATTACGGATATGTTCTGTATCTGTTCTGTACATTATAGTACTTACTACCTCATGTGACTGTTGATTACATGAAATGCGACTAGTGCAAATAAGAAACTGAATTTTAATATTATTAAATTTAAATTTAAATAATCACACTCTGCTTCTGCCTGTGAACTAAGAACAGTTCCAGGGTAATCAAGGTAATGCTTACCCCTGCAATGGAAACAATTCAAATGTGGGCAAAACATTTGAAACAGTGGACATTACTGAAGGGCAGAGATCCTTGAGAGTTGGGAAACTAATAAAGTAAGCCTTATGATTATGCTAGCCATGTCTTGCGAGGGTTTTCAGGCGTGGATTGAGGTGGAGGCATTCAGACAAAGTTTAGAGGACTTCCTGAGTTGAGGAATGAGAGTGGAAAGTGAGAGGAGACCATGTTAGATAGAGTTCAAGAACGAAAAGTACTCAGCTGATTGCTGATTAGGACATGTAAGTGAGGAAAATACCGCAGTCCAAGGAAATAACCTGAAAGCGTTGTAGGTTCTTAACCAAGTGCTTGACACTCAGATAGCAGCAGGAATAGTGTCTATTACTACAGCCTGAATGGAAAATCTCACGATCCATGTGGCATTGAGTCTTATCTCAGTAATGGGGAATCATTAGTCCTAAATTAATACTTCCTCCTAAAATATCTTAAAAGCAAGTCTTTAAAGGGTTAAACTGTTTTTGATAACTGAGTCCTAGAACAAAGCTCAGGAATATTTATGGGAATACAAAAATATCCAGCACCCACCAAGGTAAAATTCAGAATGTTCTAATATCCAATGAACTAAACAAACTGATGAACAAAATTGATCCAGAGACATAGAGATAGGTACAGATTGACAAACCTCAGAAGAGGGGGTGTTAGGGGGCAAGAGATAAACCACAGAATTTATATGCATGTATGCATAACCAATGGACATAGACAACAAAGCTGGGATGGAGCAACAAAGTGGGGTTGGGAGGAGGGTGTCAATGGGGGAAAAAGGAGAAACATCTGTAACAAAAAGAAAGTAATAAAAATAATTTTTTAAAAAAGGACCAGGCATGCAGTAAGAAACAAGAAAATTTGACCCATAGTGAGGAGATAAATTACTCAATTAATATCAAACCAAAATTGATAAGGCTTGTTAGAGTTGGCAGGCAAGAACAATAAAAAAGCATTACTATAACTGAATTCCATAGTTACAAAAAGTTAGACATAGAAAATAGGGGGAAAAAAATCCCAGTCAAATTTCTGAAGGTGATAATTAAAATCAGTAGGATGGGCAATGTACTGGATGTATTAATCAGATATTCTATATTGCAGAAGTCCGTATTAGTAAAGTTGAAGGCATAACAGTAGAAATGATTAAAAAAGAAACACAGAGAGTAGAGACTTTTTTTTTTAAATAAAGAGAACATGCCCTGGCTGGTTTGGATCAGCGGTTAGAGTGTCGGCCCGCAGACCAAAGAGTCCTGAGTTCGGTTCCTGCTAAGGGCACGTACCTTGCTTGCAGTTTGTCCCTGGCCCCGGCTTGGATTGTGTGGGTGGCAACCAGTCAATGTGTCTCTCTCACATCGATGTTTCTCTCTCTCTCTTCCTTCCTCTCTCCCTCCCTCTCTATCTGAAGATAAATGCAAAAATGTCCTCAGATGAGGAAAATAAATAAATCAAAATAAAGAGAACATTAGTGAGTTGTGGGACTACTTCAAGTGACTTACTGTTCATTAATTGGAGTTCCTAAAGGAGAAGAAAGGGTGGATAAAAAATATTTGTTGTAGTATGCCTGAAATATTTTCAGATTGATGAAAACGATAAACCCACAGATTCAAGAAACTTAATGACTCCTGCGTACAAGAAACATGAGGAAGACTACTCCAAAGCACATTATAATCAAATTGTAAAGAAGACACTGGAGTGACATTCATTGGGCAAACTACTGAAATAAAATGAGCTGTCAACCTAGAGATTTATACTCAGCAAAAATATCTTTCAAAACAAATGTGAAATTTTTAAGATGTTCTTTCTAAAATTAAATAACCACATTTTGCTTTTGGTTGATCAAATAACAGTTATGGAGTAATTAGGATGATCTTTACTCTTCCAATTGAAACAACCAAAATGTGGGCAGAACATCTGAAACAATGGTTTTAAGGTCCTTAAGCACTGAAAAATGATTAATATATAGTGGGTTTATAATATAGTTAAAAGTACAATGGATGACAACAATTGCACAAAGCCCAGGAGAGAATGAATGGAAGTATAGTATTACAAGTTTCTTTATTATGTGTTAAGTTATATAATATAATTTGAGTGGAGAATATCAATTTAAAGATATAAACTATAAATCCTAAAACAAACACTAACATAAGCTAACAGTGGGAAGAAAATGGAGCCAGAAAAAATACTTAATAAAAAAAAAGGCAGAAAAGCCCTGGCTGGTGTTGTTAAGTGGTTAGAGCGTCGGCCTGCACACCAAAGGGGTGAAGGTTTAATTCCTGTTCAAGGGCCCGGACCTGGGTTGCAGGTTCCATCCTGCCCCAGTTAGGAGTGTGCGGGAGGCAACCTTGATGTGTCTCTCTTATGTTGATGTTTCTCTCTTTTTCTCTCCCCTCTTTCCCCACACCTTTCCACTCTCTCTAAAAAATCAATGGAAAAAATATCCTCAGGTGAGGATTAACAACAACAAACAAAAAGGGCAGAAAGAGGAAAAGGAAACAAGAAACAATAGAAAAATAAATAGCAAGATAATAGATTTAATTTTGCACTTACCAATAATCACATTAATTATAAACAATCTAAATACGCCAATGAAGAGGTGGAGATTTTCAGATAGAATGAAAAGCAAGAAACACGCGATGTGATATCTTCAAGCAATGAACTTCAAATATAAAGACTGAATTAGTTAAAAGTAAAAGAATGGAAAACTAACAGTAATCAAAAGAAAACTGGAATTACTATCCAGTAAAATATTTTTCAGAGCAAAGAATATTATCAGAGATAAAGAAGGTAAATTCATCATGATAAAGTAGGCAGAATTCTAAACCTTTATGTCCCTAATAACAGAGCTTCAAAATATACCAAGGAAAAACTGATTGAACTGCAAGGAGAGATTGTGAAGAACACTCCACAATTACAGCAGGGTATTTTGATATCTTGTATCAATAATTGATTGAACAAGTGGACATAATATCAATAAGGATATAGAAGAATTGAACCAACAATGTCAATCAACCTGACATAACTGACATTTTTTTTTTTTTTATCCTCACCCGAGGACATTTTTCCATTTTTTGTACAGATAGAGTGGGAGGGAGAGAGAGAGAGAGAAACATCGATGTGAAGGGACACATCGAGTGGCTGCCATCCGCACGACCAACCAGGGCCGGGGACAAACTGCAACCGAAGTACGTGCCCTTAGCGGGAACCGATCCCGGGTCTCTCCGGACCGCAGGCCGACGCTCTAACCGCTGAGCCAAACCGGCCAGGGCATAACTGACATTTATAGATTTATACACTTGTCTATCCAGCAACAGTAGAATGCACATTCTTCTAAAACGCACATGGCATATTTACAAATATAATGAACATATTCTGGGACATAAAATAAATTTTGATAAATTTAGAAATAATCAAGTCATTGAAAGTATTTTCTGACTATAATAGAATCAAATAAGAAGTCAGTAACAACAGATAAGATCACTGAAAATTTCCAGATATTTGGAAACTAAATAACACACTTCTAAGTCATGGATCATAGAAGTAAGCAAAAGCAAAATTAGGAAATATTTTGAAGGGAACAAAAGTGAATACCCAACTTAACAAAATCAGTAACAGCACATCTTAGGAGGGAATTTATAGCATTATACATCCATATTAAAAAAGAAAGTATCTTAAATCAGTGCCTCACATTTCTACCTTTTAGAAACTAGGAAAACAAAATCAAATTAAATCTAGAGGAAACAGAAAAAGGAACTAATAAAGCTCAAATTGAAAGTAATGAAGTAGATTGATTCCAGTAAACTTGAAGATATAACAGTAGAAATGATCCAAAATGAAGCATGGAGAGTAAAGAGAAAAGCTTTGTTGGCATAACAACTTTTGTTCAGAATTGACTTCTGGATTTTCTCCATATACATTTTAGTATGTTGTGTTTAGTATGGTATGTTTGAGGGGAGTTTTAATCCATACTTACTGTGTTCTCATGCCTGCTTTACGAGGAAACCTTTAATAGCTAATTTCTATCCCACAAAAGATAATTATATGTTGTAGGAGCTTTTCTTACTGATTAGAATTGGTTGACCACTGGACTGTATTTCACAGTTTAAAAAATCTGGTCATCTTAATATAATAGTTAATAAGTATTATGATTTATTTGCTGATTTTATTATAAAAGCCATTGTCTTTTTTTTTTTTTTTAACTTGCTTCATCAGGCATTCTTTAAAAATTTTTTCAATTATATTAGTTTCAGGTTTTTAACATAGTAATTTTATGTTTATATAACTTACAAAGTGATCAACCCACTAAGCCAAGTACCCACCTGACACCATACATAGTTATTACAGTATTATTGACTGTATTCCCTAAGCTGCACTTTATGTCCCCATGACTGTTTTTAAAACTGCCAATATGTGCTTCTTAAGCCCTTCACCCTTTTCATCCAGCCTTCCAACCCTTCCCCACATCTGGCAGCTATCAATTTGTTCTCTGTATTTATGAATTTGTTTCTGTTTTGTTTGGTCACTTATTTTGTTTTCAAGATTCCACATATAAGTGAAATCATGGTATTTGTCTTCCTCTCTCTGACTCATTTAACTTAACATAATACCCTCTAGGCCCATCCATGTTGTTGTAGATGGCAAGATTTCATTCTTTTTTTATGGCATTCTTAGAGATAATTTAAAAAATCAGCTGTTCTTTTTTGAACTATTATCCTTCTATTCAGTATATGTACATATACATATATATACACACACATATGTGGTAGTTATATATACATATTGGATAATGTATATAACTTTATTTATATGTGTGTATACAGACTCTCTATTGCCTGAATATGGTTTATTTGAAAGGTAGAGAATGAAAGATGTATGACTACTTTTACACATCTTTAAATTGTTTCAGGTACAAGATTTAATAGTAGGTATTTAGCTTTTGTAAGACATCCCAATGACAATGTCAGTGTTCTTTTGCAAGTAATGTATTTTCTACTTGTTACAGGTCCTTTTGTTCTGCATCACAGCTGCCATGTACATGTTCTTTTTCAGGTATGTTCTGTTATACCTTTTTATTTTAATATAAAAACAGTGTTCATTTGCATTTTCATCAACCATATAACTAAAGTGTTCCCTATATAGTTATCTCCCATAAGTGGCGAGAATTTTGTTTTGTTTTTAGAGAGGTTAGAGATAAATCACTACTCCTTAGTAAATAGAGAAAGAGAGAAGAGAAGGAATGGAGATTTGTGCTTACACATTCTACTTATAGAATGTGAGAGCTGAATATGTAATAGTCCTCAAATTCTGATAGGGCCTGATTTCAGACATTCTTATGAGACAGTTAACATGTTAAATTTAAAGGAGAAAAAGTGATGGTAGGATTTAATCTAAGTCTGCTGTGAAGGTGACCTAGCACATTAATCATAGTCTTTAAAATATTAAATTAGTCCATGATGTCAGAGTTGAGTTTTTCATTGACAGTGAGACTCTGAGGAATATGGACGAGTGTCAGGATGCTCAAGATTCTAGTGCCAATAAACAGGATGTCTGCCATTGTTACATAACTGTTATAGCAGTGTGAGAATAAGATTTCTGTTTATGAAGAGTGCACTTCTTCCTAGTCTTCATTTTCAGTAATACCAGTAATTCCCATTTATTTTATTCTTATTACACTCATTTCAATAGACTTTTTTCTTGCTATTTCTGGATATAGGCAGAATTCCATCATGGCAGGAAGGACCAGGCTTTTAAAGTTAAATTTTGTATTTAATTGACAAATGCAATTATGGATTTTCATAAGATATATTTGGTAGATATCTTTTTTTGTTAACCTAAATGAGATAATTTACCAGAATTTTTGAACAACGAATATCCTGCCAAAGCATCCTAAATAAATATTTGGTAAGCACAATGTTATAATTTTAACTCGTTTTGACTTTATCAAGAATGTTGTATGCAAATATAAAATAATGACGTTGCTATTATTATTTTTGTAAAGGGACATCTAGGCTATTAGAAGGAAAAAATAGATAAAGTTTCAGCTTGATCTGCAAAGGATTGATAATGAGATATGTAGTATTTTATGGCATTTATTAGTGACTGAAAAATTATTGCAGCTATCTGGTGGTCTTGATGAAATTGTTGGACCTACCACTGTATTTATTTATTTATTTAATTTTAAAAAAATATGTTTTTATTGCTTTCTTAGAGAGAGAGGAAGGGAGAGAGAGAAACATCCATGTGAGAGCGAAACATCCATTGGTTGCCTCCTGCACACCACCACTGGGGATGGAGTCCGCAGCCCAGGCTCTGACCAGGAATCAAACCGGGACCTCTCAGTCCTTGGGACGACACTCAGTCCACTGAACCACACCAGCTGGGCTGATCTACCATTTTAATATAGTTTCATACGTACCATGCAGTTTCTGTGGTCTCATATTTTAATAATTTAGAATTGGGGTAGAGGAGTTAAGAACAATTATTACTATGTCTCTTTTATCAGTTTCCCAAAACTTCATAATTGTTTAGAGACACATTATTAGGACAATATTGCAAAAATTTCATGTGATTTATATTTATGTTCTGTCTAGTCTGAAGATAAAGGATATGTAGTGGAGATGATGTGAAAAAGATTAAAACTTTGAAACATATCTTTTATTGATATACACAGGAGGAAAGTATGATATCAAGCAAATTTTCTTTTTGTTAAAATTCCTAGCAGAACAGGTAGTTAAATGAAACAGTCCTTTCCAATATGGCACCTAACGACAGCATATTTGATCAATATTTAGCATTTCTTAGTCATCAGAAGTTTTTGAGGTTTAAAAAATAAATTTCGTGTCGAATTTAGTGATAATGCTCAATTTTTAGCACGGTTCTTTGAAAACTGCCATCAACCTAGTTATTTTTGGTGTAGAAAAAAATCAACCCTATAAATATGTATTTTGGTGCAGAGCTACAGAACCTTTTCCTGTTTCAGTCACAAAGTCTAGGTTAAAAACAACAATTTAAAATACTTTCCAGAAGGCTCAATATAAGGTTTTAGTGCCAAGATAAACATTTTCAATTTTCTGAGGAAAGGGGTTGTTTTTCTCCTAAAAGAAGCACCATCACCAAATTCCTTGGCAGAAGTTAGTTTGAATAACTCAACAAAAAAGGTTTGGTAAATGGTAAAGTAAGACTATTTATAAAGTACTACAACCAAACAAAACAATGTTACATGTTTGTTTGAACTCGAACATGAGTTTGAAATGAACAAACAATATTGTACATAGCAGTTAGCAAATCCAACTGCATTAGAATTCTTTATTCGGAAGATTCAATTTTATTATAAATATAGATACTCGAGGACACATTTATTATTAAAAAGTATTTTAGTTCTAATTGCATAAAATTCAATAAGTAAATATCAAATGATATTGTTCCCACGACTTCATTTATGGTAATCTCTTTTGAGAAGAGGGCTAGGGAAATATTTTTATGTTACAAATGAGTCAACTTGTAATTTATCCTAGCCCATAAATGGGAAAAACAGAACTGAGACCCCCTTTCAATAGAGAGAAAATGTGCCAATGTTTTATAAATGAAAAACTTGAGGAAGTAGTTCCATAAGTGTTTATTGTATGAATTTACGTAAGCAACACAATGCTTTCAGTATTGAAATTGTGGTTATTAAAATGGGTAGACAAAATATCATACTTTTACACAATTTTAATTTTTCTTTTTTACAGGGATAGTTATTTTCACATACATTATTTCATACATGGTGATCTTGATTTTCAATCTGTACACCAGAAATATGGCTTATATTCAGATAGAATCCTGGGAACATCTTAGAGGCTTAGGTTGAATAAAGGTAATATGTGAAGAGACAGTTCTCATTTTGTTGTAGTTCTTAACCAGCTGGCCATCCGGCCATCAAATTGTCTGTTGATACCAAGCCATACTATAATATTTTGAAGATATTTTGAAAGACAAAGGCTCTCTGTATAAGTCTAGTGAGAATACTTCATAATTACTCTGACTTCTTTATTCAAGCATTTATTATTTTGTATGTTATTATCATAGCTTTGCTTTATTATCATAGAGCATAATCTGTCACTCTCAGTTCAAGCCATGCAGAAGTCATGGTTGAAAACTTGATAGAATATTTTGTCCCATGCACCCCTTTAAAACATTTCTTTACTTCCAAATGTGCATTTTCTCAAGCTAAAGAATTCATCATAGTTGTTGATTCAGGCTTCACTAGGATCTTCCCAACAGTCTTGTGGAGAAAAGAAATTAGTTTTTTAGAACTACTAGCTCTTTTTTTGTTTTCACTGAGAAGCAAAGGAAAGACTCAGCAGCACAAACACCATGCCAAAACTATTGTGTTTAATCTTGCTCACAAAAAAATAATGAAACATGCAGCCCCTTTAAACATTGTCAATTTTATTTTCAACATTAGGTTTCTGTGTCTGGAGAACACTAATATTTTTTAAATGAAATAATTCAGCTTCATTTTTCATAAATGATTTAATTTACACTAGATGCTTGGTATCATAAAGCATATTATGATAACTTTGATCCCATGCTAGTGAATACCTGGCTAGAAATTCTTTCCACCTGCCTTTGCAAAGGCAGCAGCAAATGCACCAGTTTGTTTCAACATGTAGAACACAATCCTCAGACTTGTTGTCATAGAGGGTAATCTACAGACTATGATTCACACAGACATATCTCGGTCTGATACAAACATTGAAAAGCGTTGACTTTTTAGTTAGAAACTAGTGAAAATTAAAGTTTAATTTGTTTTAAACAGCAGAAACAGTAGTGATGCGCCTGCCATTTAATAAATTCTAGTCATCTCTCTGGGAAGCATTTCATTAGTCTCAAGACAAAGATGTAGTGTTGGTATTTAAGAAAACGACACTATTTATTGGCTTAACAACCTACAGTTATTGAGTGAAATACATTTGTGATTGTCCTGGAATCTCTTTACATAAACTTGACTCAGTATCTTTGAAATAACGTTAAAAGCAAGTAAAGAACTTTGATCTGGGTCTTTCAACCATTTTCTGATTTTAACAGAAGCTTTTTGGATATTAATGAGGTTCTATTTCTTAAAGGATTGCCTAGACATACACAAAATTCTAGTCTAGAAAATTATATGTGGCATTCAGAGTTTAAAAGTTTTACTTCAGGGTTAGGAGAGTTTGCCCTAAGTAATTAGATTTTTATTTTGAAGAGATTACTTTCAGCAATGTAGAGAGTGAACTGGGGGTTTCAAAGGGTTACCTAATGACAAGTAGTGGGAGGGAACGGTGGTAGTTACCCAGAAGACAAATGGCGAGGGCATGACTGAGAGTTAAGGTAATGATATGACGAAGAATGGGTTTATCTAAGATATGAGGACTGCTGCTTGGATGTGGCAGAGCAAAACACTGGAAGCTGAGCACGTTGGAAATTGTGTAGAAATTGAGTACAGGTTTTGCAAATACTGAGACTGAGGTGTTTTTAGACATCATATAGAGAAACAGAGATATCAGTTTGGTATTTGGAGTTTAGGAGATAAAACAGACTTTTCTTGGCTGTCACTCTAGCTGTTTGAGTGGACAAATTTTACAACTTATGGTACATCAGTTTCTTCATTATTAAAAAATGTAAATTATTATATGGACCTAATAAGGGGGTTTTGAGGGTTAAATAAGACACAGTGCCTTTCAGACTTTTTTGGATATGACATAAAATAAGAATTGTGAATACACACACACACACACACACACACACACACAAATACATTTCCCAGAGTAATACCTAATCTTACTGTATGTAATGCATTTGGATAATTTCTATTTTCTTCTTCTTCTTCTTTTTTTTTTAATTAAAAAGCTGCTTTGACCCACCAATGGGTAACAACCAACAGTGTGAGAAAATACTGAAGTAATACATATGAGCACCTGGCACAGTGATTGTTACCTTAGAAAAAGCAGAGTTAGAAGTAGTGATTGCTGTTTTTAAACTAGGAAATAAAGTTAATTGAATAGAGAATTTCAGGAATGAAGATGTTATCTTCAGTGGTAATGCTGTAGACATATCCAGTAAGGTAAGTGTTAAAAAGTGTTCATTTGCTCTACCAATCTGGTGGTCAGTGATAACCTGCTAGAGCAATTTCTGTGGTTGAGTTGGGATAGTAGATCAAGAAGTAAATGTGACATGTTGTGCACTTTAAATATATATAATTATATTTGTCCAAAAGTTAGGAAAAAATAAAATGTAAAAAAGTAAATGTGTGACGAGGAGGTAGAATATGATAAACTCAAAAAGTTTGAGAGGAGAAAGTTAGGGCAAGTTGAAGGAATTTTCTTTTGTATTTTTCTTAAATAATCAACTAATTAATTTATTTGGCTAGGCTATGGGAAAAGTTAAACAGATTAAAAAAAGATTGCAGAAGCAGGAGAGTGACAAGGTGGGGAATGAGAAAGAGAAGAGAGACAGTTTAAAATGTGGTCCAAAATGTCAACATACATGGGTAGATTGTTAAACCTACTTGTCTGGGAGATATCATGATAAATGATTAGGAGGAAACTGAAACTCTATTTGAAAGCCTTGGACACATGGTTTAAATGAAAGAGGACTGATGCATAGAGGAGGTAGGAAATGGAAAAATCTAATGTTTTTGGCTTCCTAAATTCATTGTCATTCTTAAAAGGTAAATTAACTTGTTATAAAAATAGACATGGGCTGGTGAAACCATCTATCCTTAGAAGATATATACAGGTGAAACAAGGCAGTTCCATAATTGGTAACTGAGCCAGAGAGTTTACCAAAGGATACAAAATTTGTCCTTTGAAAAGAAAAAGTATAGAAATTATTGGGACTGTTGTTTTTTTCAAAGCAAATGAAAAAGTTGAGAAAACATAGGTTCATAAATGCTGTAAATCACTTCCCCTGAGGATACAAAGCTTTTTATCATGCCATATGACTATATCTGACTTTCTTTTGTAGGGTAGAAAAATAGTCCATTTGGTAAATGTACTCTTATCTGTGGTAGAAAGTTGTAGCACATCTATTTTCACTCTTTGGTTGTCAGCCTTTGAGATACTTGTACCTAAAGAAATTACTCAAACATTTTTTAACTTATGTAAATGCTTATTGTTTTTAGTAGAAGACAGAAATAAATACTGTATGAAGAAATAGGATGAACTTTAACTGCAACTCAAGAGCTTAATGGTACATAGTCGTGTCAGAAGTGGCCAGTTGCCTTTCAAAAATTTGCTGCAGTTTTATTTTCATGAATATAAAGGAAATTTTTAGGTGATTTTTAAGAAGTAAAATTTTTGTTTATTTACACTGGTGTCAAAGTTCAAGAAATGGATGACATCTATACATTATTAACTCAGTGGAAAGTTTACGCCATTAGCATACTATTACTGTTCATTGTCAGTAAACTTACGTTAGTTCACAGAGTAGTTCTGAGGTTCCACTGGATATAGGAACCATTTGTGAATCAGGATGGTAAGCTGTAACTATGTTTATCTTTTTTTATACTAATAGCCTGGTGTACACTTTTGACCCATTACAATTTTAACCTCTGTTAATATTGTTAAGCTGAATCAAATTGACACTATACTTTCTTACTCATTTTTTATTTACTCTTGTAAGTAGTTTAGCTACAATTTAATAGTAACAATAGTTGTATCATGAAAAAGAATTTGTTCCGAGTTGTACAAATTGTGTTTATATTATTGACAGAAGAATGATTCTTTTTATAAATTTGGCTTACTTTTTAGTAGTTATGAGAAATAAAAATATTTTTGTTTTGAAAATGACAATTCACAGAGATTTTGACAAAACATTTTTCAATAAGGCTTTTTTGTCTTGAGCAAAATTCCCCTTGTGTATAAAAACCTATTACCTTTGCAGAAGTCCCAGCAAATGTAATATTCATAGGCAAGAGAAATAACAAATCATGATACATTTCTAATAATAGCAGCAATTATTTGAAATAATTTAAATATATTTTTCTCCTGATGATGTCAGTAATAGTTTTTTAGCATTGGTGAGTATTACTAGAGGGAGTTTTGGGTAAAAGAATACCCAGTAAATGTTTGAATGAATTATACTGAGTTTAAAACATTTAATGATTAGAAATAAAATATTTAGCTCTTCAGAATTTTCACTGGCTTAATGAAGAACATGGATGTGTTCTAGTAGTTTCCATGGTGTAGGAGATGCTGTATGATCTTTAATGGCACACAGAGCAGATCTCTCTTTAGGTTTTGGCTCTACCACTTTCTAATTCTGTGATCATCAGAGACTTAACTTGGCTTCTTTCATCTTCAATTTTTTATCTATAAAATTATCCCTATGGTTATGAGAACTTAGAACAGATACTCCTATAAGAAAATAATTTTAAAAATTATATTTAGTTCGGCCGGTGAGGCTCAGTGGTTGAGTGTCGACCCATGCACCAAGAGGTCACCGGTTTGATTCCCAGTCAGGACACATGCCCAAGTTGTGGGCCTGATCCCCAGTGGGGGCATGCAAGAGGCAGCCAGTCGATGTTCTCTCTCATTGATGTTTCTATCTCCCTCTCCCTCTCACTTCCTCTCTCTGAAAAATCAATAAAGGGGAAAAAAATTAAGAAAAAAATTATATTTGTGTTTCTAAGCCAATACTTAAAAGTTATTTAAGTGTAAATGAATTCATAAAATTTACTTGGAGTATAGTTCCAGTGGTACTATAGAAACAAATACTGTTTATGATAATATATCTTTGGGAGAATATGTTGATGTTGAATATGTTGGAGCTAAAGCAGAGGATTGGGAGTTATCCAGTTCATGAGCTACTCCACAGAGTCCCATCTTTGAAGCAAGAGTTTAGAGCATAGAGAATGGGAAGCGAGAGGATAGAAGAGCAGAAATGAAAAGAATGATTAAAAATAAAATAAAACTTAGGGAGAGAATGGTTAAAAGCAAAATAAAACAAAACAGGCTAAAATACTGCAAATTTAAGAGTCAAGGGATTGGGATTATAGTTTAAACTGAGGCTTTCCTTTTAGTTTTATATTTCTTCCCTCTTCTCCATCTCTTCCTCACTCTGATGCTATTCTGACTAAAGGGGTATTGGAGCAACATATTAAATGGTACTAGAGCAGAAAGGGTCTTGAAGGTATTGGGTGGATGGGCACTATGGAGGCTTAGGAGTGGTGGTCAGGTGAGAGAAAATCTATTGGCTCCAATTCCCAAAGCAGCAAGATATGGCCATTTGTCTCTTTATTGTCAGCCTTACTTTCAACTAGTTGCTATATCATCCATTGAAACCTGAATAAAAAAACCTGAAAAGTTTAAAATAGATAAAGAATGGAACCAAACATTTTCCTTCCATGTTCCAAATCTCTCTACGCATAATATTGCATCATATTCTACCATAACTCAACTAAATAAAGCCACAGATGATTTTTTAAAAGTATCTTTTTTTGTGTGTGTGTCATCTTTTCATAGCCAATAGTTGCCATGCACTTGACCCTGCTTATGTGCAGTTAACTCTGTTTCACCTCTTGCCTGTAGGGGAGGGATCAGTTGTAAAGGGAGGGATAAGAAAGAGGAAACAATTGCTAGAAGCAGTGGGGTAATTGGAGGCCTTAGTTATATCTAGAGTAGCTTTTGGTATTTAAAGAATCTCCATTTATTTTCGTGTATATTCAGTGTAAGTTATAGGGCAATATTTTCCCAGAATTTGCTGGTATATCATCTGTTTGGTAAAATATAAAACTTGTGCTATAGTCTGAATGTTTGTGTTCCCCAAAATTCATATGTTGAAATCCTAACTTCCAAGGTGATCTTATTAGATGGTGGGGCCTTGGGGTGCTGGTTAGATCATGAGGCAGAGCCCTAATGAATGCTATCAGTGCCCTTATAAAAGAGGCTTGAAAGATCTCCCTTACTGCCGTATGAGGTTGCAGTGAAAAGACAGCCATTAGGGAGAAAGTGGTTACTCACCAGACACCAGATCTGCTGCTGTCTTGATCTTGGACTTCTCAGCCTCTAGAACTATGAGGAGTAAATTTCTATTGTTTATAGTCCACCCAGTCTGTGTGTTTGGTTATAATAGCTTGAACTGACTACGATAACTGTGAAGAGCTTTTCAACTTTCTAATGAAATTCATGAGTAATTCGGGTGTCTATTATAAAAATTGACCTGAACACCTCCTTACTACCCCAAGGTGTAGGACAACTCCTTTCTCCATGTAAGCTTCCTTTTTCTTAAAGGAAAGTCGTGTGTGTGTGTGTGTGTGTGTGTGTATTTAAAATATATTTTATCTGTCAAAATATGGTTGCTATATACATAACAAAAATATAAAACTAAAATTTAAGGAAAATACAAATATATTTTTATCTAAAATTGTAAAACTCCAGGTTGCACATTCTAAGGTTCATTTGCCAGCTCCACTGTGATTAGAGATGCGGGACCTATCATAACACCGCTTCCCAAAGGAAAGTATTTTAATGGGGCCTTTTAAGTAAAGTTCAAAATTATAGTCTTCTTTTAATTAAATTGTTTGTTCATTCCTAACCCAAATACCACTTAGGCTAAATATTATTATTAGATTATATTAGCTAAAACCAGGATTTCAACTATACAGACTTACATATCCAGCCTCTCAGTCATGATTGTAACTTACTCCATCTCATTCAGGCTTGAGATACAAATATAATCCATTTCTGAAAATATGAGATTAAAATTATTTGGAATTGAGTATAATTTATAAGTATTAAATATAGAAGTTAGAAGATGTTTGGCTAGGAAAGCATGATGAAGTGGTTTGTAGATACTGTCGAAAATCACTTTTTAGCTTTATTTAGCTATGATATAATACCTAGAGAGATTTTTTAATTTGGGAATTTATGATAAGTATTAAAAAAAATGATAAAACTTAAACTTGCTTTATAATGAGACATGATGTCTATAAATTAGAAAAACAACCAGAGTTTTGTGGTGCACATTAGAGGACAGATAGCCTCAAATTAAGATGATATTAAAATGATTTTTTTGGTAAAAACATATTTTTTGCTCATTGTAGAAAAAAATTGCTAAACTAAATTATTATCATCATGTCCTAGCCAATTTGGCTCAGCGGTTAGAGCGTCGGCCAGCAGTCCCCAGAGACCCGGGTTTGGTTCCTGCTATGGGCATGTACCTCCGTTGCGGTTTGTCCCCAGCCTTGGTTGGGTTGTGTCCCTTTCACATTGATGTTTCTCTCTCTCTTTCCCCCTCCCACTCTATCTGAACAAAATATGGAAAAATGTCCTTGGGTGAGGATTAAAAAAAAACAAAAACATAATCATCATCATTACACCATAATCTCTTCTTTTAGAGATGAACAGCCACCACCTTTGTTTCTATTTATAGGCCATCTGCTAGGTCTTTTGCCTGTCAGTCTGTCTCCTCTCCCATCTAACTGCTGATTTAAATGAAATGTCCAGAATAATAGGCAATTCGTAGAAATAAAAGGTAATTTTGAGTTGCCTGTGTAAGGGAACTTTTGGGGGGTGGGGGTTGAGGAGTTACTACTAATGGGTATGGTTTTTTTAAAGTATGTTTTTATTGATTTCAGAGAAAGGGAGGGAGAGGGAAGGGGAGGGAGATACACACACACAGACAGAAACATTGTTTGGCTGCTTCCTGTACACCCCCAACTGGGGATCGAGCCTGCAACCCAGGCATGTGCCCTGACCAGGGATTGAATGGGAGACCTCCTGGTGCATGGGGTGACAATCTACTGAGCCACACCGGCCGGGCTGGGTTGCTTTTTGTTGATGAAAATGTTCTAAAAGTGATTATGATGATGGCTACACAAGTCAGTGAATGTGCTAAAAACCACTTTAAATAGTGAGTTCTATAGTATGTGAATTATATCTATTAAGCTCTTATAGAAAAAGTCGATACGGAAACATCGTTGTTGCACAGTGGCACAGTGTTTCTTGTGTTACTGCCATTAAACGTCCCTCTGGTTGCCACTTCTCAGGGATGTGACTGATTTTGTGGGCACCTTTGCATACATTGAAAGAGAATGAGAACATCAGGAAACGTCTCTTTTTCTCTGGTAAATTTGAAAGAGGATCTTTCCTTGGAGAATGACAGAACGGAGAATATGCAAGTGCCCTGCAAGGCCCGTGGGCTCGCTTTCCAGAGTGTCAGAACTGCAGTTTAGAATATACATACTCTTAGCTCTGAGACACTGCATTTTAGAATCAGAAGGGAAATGATAGAGGTCACAAGTATATATGAAATCGTTATTACAACATTGTCTTAATAAGAATGAAAAATTTTTGGTGCTTATGAGTTAAGATTTTTTTTTTACTTGGTAGTACTAGAAAAGTAGGTAAGAAAGTCTTATAGGATTGCCAGCAAAGAGTAAGATCAGAAATATATGCAGATATGGTACAGTATTAAAAGTATTTATTAATTGGAGGAAAACAAGATTGAAAAATCAAAATCAATTTGTTTATATGAAAAATTTAGGTTTTAGTGAAAATGTTCTCAAATATAAGTCTGATACATTCCTGCTGGTCAGAATGAAAGATTATTATTTACAGACTGTGATCCCAAGACTGCACTTTATCTGTGAAGTTGATTGCTATTTAGTTTGAATGGAAATTAAATCTGCAATCTTTGGAAATATAAATTATCATTTCATAAGTTGATTATATTTTGAGCATATATTTCATAAATTATATTTGATTATATATTGATACTGATTAATTTTTTAAGAACTTTACTGTATTTTATTTTTATTTTGGGGGAAGTGTTTTAAAATTACTTTCCTTGCAATAGAAAAGTACTGAAATGAGTAGAAGGGTGCAGAAGGAAATTGTATTAATATTTATATGATATATCATAAATTTGTCCTTGCATTGTCTATTCTAGACATTTTTCAAAAACTCATAGATAGCCCTGGCCGGTTTGGCTCAGCGGTTAAAGCGTTGGCCTGCTGTCCTGAGAGACCCGGGTTCGGTTCCCGCTAAGGGCACGTACCTTGGTTGCAGTTTGTCCCAGGCTCTGGTCAGTCGTGCGGGTGGCAGCCACTCAATGTGTCCCTTTCACATCGATGTTTCTCTCTCTCTCTCTGTTCCTCTCTCTCCCTCCCACTCTACCTGAACAAAAAATAGAAAAATGTCCTCGGGTGAGGATAAAAACAAACAAACAAACAAACAAACAAAACTCATAGATAGCACAAATTGGAAATATTTGGATTTATTCCAATCTATATTCTTAAAACTTCAAATAAAATATCCATGCATGTTGGCTTATTTTTCATGGTGTATAGGTTTAGTGACACGGCTTACTGGGAGAGGAAGCACATCACTTACAGCTGTGCTGAACTGAAATCCATAGTAAAATAATATTTTTCCACTATTATCAATTTTCAGCCTGGCTTCTGTTTCTAACATGTGTCTGAGTCACTGAACCATGAAGGTGTTTACCTGCAAGGTGAGCTGGTCAAAATAGGAGAAGCTTTTAAGTTCTAAAATTTCAGCCAGAGTCTTCTATGGAGAAAGGAAAACGTGGGTCTCCTCCCTTTTTTATGTTCTCCTGTCAATCACAAAGCCTCTTTGTACTGGTGGGACCTTGATGGTGACTGAGTGCTGGCTGTTTATCATGTTCCTGTCATCCTAAAATGCAAAATGAAAGGAGGGAGAGAAATAGCTTTGAGATCTCAGGCATTAGAGAATAAGTTGCTTGTGGCAACCCTGGACCCCTGAGTCCAGGCTGCCCTGGAATTCTTTCACTGAACTGGACTATGTAATTCTTACAGTTTTGAGTTCCTTAGGTATATTCAGAACAAGAATTATGTTCAGAATCAGGTGATGGAAAGCAGTTGAGCTTATGAGATTTGATTTCTTTCACAAAAACATCAAAATATAATGTTGGAAGCCCAATTGGCTATCTTAACTTCTGTTTCTTGCTTGAATGTTAAAAAATGTTTTTTTAATGGGATAGTTCCAAATTCTAATATTTTGGTAAACGTCCCATACAGGATGTCATTTTAAGATATTTTCAGGGATTCTTATGAAAGATAAGACTCTCCTCCCCTCACCTTTTTTTTTTCTTTTCTTAATTCTTACTTGAGTACATTCTTCCATTTTTTTGTTCAGATAGAGTGGGAGAGAGAGAGAAGAAGAGAAAGAGAGAAACATTAATGTGAAAGAAACACATCGAGTGGCTTCCTCCCGCACGCCCCTACCAGGGCCAGGGACAAACTGCAACCGAGGTACGTGCCCTTAGCGGGAACCAAACCTGGGTCTCTGGACCACAGGCCGATGCTCTAACCACTGAGCAAATTGGCCAGGGCTCCCTTCACCTTTTATAAACACCAGCAATGTCTACTGGTATGAAACATGTAGGGAGATTTATTATAGCTAGCCCACCTTGTCAGAATTACTTGGGTCCTAAGAATTTTTGTAATTATTACTGATTAGCTATTTTATTTCATATCGTCTACCCATTCCTTATTTTTTAAATTTATTGCACTGATTTATAGGAGCTTTTTACATGATGTTAATGTTTTGTTGTTGTTGTTCATCCTCACCCGAGGATATTTTTCCATTGATTTTGTTTAGATAGAGTGGAAGGGAAGGAAGGAGGAAGAGAGAGAAACCTTGATGTGAGACAGACACATTAATTGGTTATCTCCCACATGACCCTGACCAGGGCCGGGGATCAAACATGCAACCCAGGTACATTTCCTGGACTGGGAATTGAACCTGTGACCCTTCGATCCATAGGCTAACACTCTAACCACTGAACAAAACCAGTCAGGGCGAAGTTAATATTTATTTCCTCCTGTTATACTGTTGTAGCAATCTGTTGTAGTGTGTAAACAACCACCACAAAATCTTAGTGGCATATAACAAGCAAGTTGGCTAGGCAAGCTCTGGGTCACACAGCATGTCTGCTGTGCTGTCTTCATTCTGAGGCCCATGCAGAGGGGACAGAAGCTGTGCAGGGAAATATCAATACATATGTGTCTTAAGTACTTTGAACCTTGCACACATAAATATCTGCTTATTCACCAAAGCATTTTCTTGTGTATGAACTCCCTAGCTATGGTTCAGAGTTGTTTTTATTGTATAAACCATACTTTTTAGATATTGTCTTCTAAGCACTCAACTCAGTTTTTATGGAAACAAACTTTATTCCTTTGTGGTTTATGTAATACATGTGAAGGTTGAGTCACATAATTACATTAACAGAAACAAATGACATAAACACATTTGGAGAGGAACAGCTGACTGTTTGCAAGCATATTACACAACTGGTGTGGATAGACATGTATGTGGTCATATTTGGGTGTGGTGTTTTTATCTTTGAGCAATCAGTGTGAATATTAAAATGTTTTACAGAGAGAAAGTAGGGAACTAAAATGAATTTGTCTTCTGTATATAGTCTCTTACATGGAGATTAGATTAGAGAATTTTTACTGCAAAGAGAACATTTTAAGAATATTTACTAATATCTGCTTCTACATCTTTGGCTCTAGTGTCATCACCACTATCCTTTTTTCCATGACTTTAGGATTTCTTCTGTGACTTAAAGCTTTCAAGATCTGTCTCCTCCTTTGTTGTTGTTGTTCTTTATTACTGTAAAGCCCATCTTCAGAGTCATCTTTTTATTGGAGGAACCACTTTATATATTTGACATATATCTTGATGCTTATTTATTCTAGCTTAGAGGTCCAAGAATTCATGACCTCTATTCTGATTGTGTTATTTTAGGTTAATTAGATATGTTGCAAAGTTCCAAAAAAAGTACTTCCTTTAAAGTACATAATACCAGTACTTAATGTTTCATAGGATCATACAATTTTAGAATAGGAAGCAAATTAGAAATTGTGTAATGGAGCATTGTCACTTTTCTGGTGAAGAAACAGGGTCTCCAAGGAATTTTGTGACCTGTCATAGCTCATACAGCAGTTAGGGGCAGAGGTAGAAGTAGAATTTTGAATAATTTACTTAAAATACAATATAAATCATTTCAAAACAGTTGAATATTTTGAAATATCAGTGAGGAACATGGCAAAAGATTCAGTATTTTTGGACTCTTAAATACTGCAGTGTGATGGATGGAAGCCTTTTTGAGGAGAGATGAAATTAAATAGAAAGGTCTAGAGATTAAGGAAGAGAGAAGTTTGGTCAAAATATTCTTAATGCATATTTTGGATTTTATGTATGAAATAGTTTTAACTATATCAGAAATACCATCCCATGGGATGATTAATCTTTCTATTTGAAGTAATAAATATTTCTAATTATTGCTATTAGAAATCTTTGGAATTTCTTTCTTGTGACTAAATTTTAAACCAGAAGGGAGGATAAAAGCGACATTATAATTTGATGGCTATGTTTCTTTTCCAATCTTTTTGTTGTTTTGTTTTCTGCTTTTTTGCTTAAATATATGCCAAGGAAAGAACAAATAGTGCACTATAGTATTTAACATTAAATATCCATCATGCCATTTTATTTTATTTTTTTATTCTCACCCGAGGACATTTTTTCATTTTTTGTTCAGATAGAGTGGGAGGGAGGGAGAAAGAGAGAAACATTGACGTGAAAGGGACATATCAAGTAGTTACCACTGCACGACCCAACCAGGGCCGGGACAAACCGCAACCAAGGTATGTGCCCTTAGCGGAACCAAACCTGGGAGTCTCTGGTCCGCAGCCGACCAACCGCTGAGCCAAACCGGCCAGGGCGATCAGTTGTGTTTTATATACTCCTTTACCAGCGATTCAACCCACTGACCAGGAATTGAACCTACAGCCTTTTGGTGCACGGGATGATGCTCCATCCTGCCATTTTAAGTATGACAAATATGTGGCATTTTAGAACATAATTAATTTTGTTATTACTTTATGTATTATTGATAATTTCTTAAGAGGAAGAAACTTTATATTAGCATATATTTATCATTTCTGATCTTTTATCATATATTTGTCACCATTTATTTTAATATTTTTTCTTTATTGATTTTAGAAAGTGTCTGACACATTATAATCTTTTTACCAACTGATTGCTTCTAAATGCTTTTGAAAGCATAATCAAATGGCACGTTTTCCAAGGAGATTCTACATACAAGTGGAAACAAAAATGGCTTAATATAATTATACTTTTAAAAATTTATATGGTGCATGATTATGAAATGTGGATGTGGAAAAAAACCAAGGGAAACCCAAGGAAATGCTTTGGAGGCATCTCCAGATGCAGAACAACCTCACCTCCTCAGTTTCCATTCACTTGTTAGCCCTCCCCAGTCTGGCTTCTCCATTCAAACTGCTCCCACAGCGGTCACCAGTGCTGACTGACCTCGGTCACATTTCCAACGGTCAGATCTAATGGGAGCTCTCTGGACCTCAGTTTACCAGATTAATCGGAGGCATTTGATATTATTAACCAATAGACTCCTTCTTGCACCCCTCTGCTCTCAGCATCCCCTGCCCCTCCACTTTCCTGCTTCTTCTTCTTCTTCTCTGCCATCCTGCTGACCAGTCACTCTCTGCCTCTGCCCCAGGGTTCAGCTCTTGGTCCACTTCCCTTCTTCCACTTCCCATTCTCTCCTGGGACAATAAGACCCAAGGTCATTGCATCAGTTCTCACCACAACCTGCCTCTCTAACCGGAAACTTGACATTTTAGTCTAGACTCAGTTGCTGGCCATTTTCTTGAACAGTTGGAATTTCAGAATCTAGAACTCTTAAATATGAACTTTCCTTTTCATCGATTGCAGCTGCTGTGAGCCCTCGCCTGCTCTTTTCCCTGGATATCTTACCGTAACACCCTACTGGCTCTCTCTATCCTTAGTTTCATCCCCAATCCCTTCTCAGCACTCCTACAGACTACTTTCTAAAACATGGAAATTAAAATTTTTTTTCTTTATTGATTTTAGAGAGAGAGGAAGGGAGAGGGAGAGATAGAAACATTACTGAGAGAGAGCATCAATTGGCTACCCCCTGCATGTCTCCCACTGGGGATCGGGCCCACAGCCTGGACACGTGCCCGACCGAGAATCGAACCTGCAGCCTCTTGCATGGATCGATGCTTAACCACTGAGCAACACCGTCTGGGCTTCCTTTTTTTTTTTTTTTTGTTAATTCTCACTCAAGAAAAATTTTTTTCGTTGAATTTTAGAGAGAGTGGAAAGGAGGGAGAAGGAGGAGAGAGAGACAGACAGAAACATCGATATGAGAGAGAGACATGAGTTCGTTGCCTCTTGCACGTACCCCAACCACGGCTGAGGATGGAACCTGCAATTAGGTATGGGGGGTGCCCTTGATCAGGAATCAAACCAGTGACCCTTCAGTGCATGGGCTGACACTCTATCCACTGCTGAGCCACAGCGGCCAGGGCCTGTTTTCTTTATGGAATGTAAACAGATAGGTATTGAAGATTTATTTTAACAGCAGTTTGTACATATTAAAGATTTTAGTTGTTTTAATTTTGGCAATGTAGTTCTAGTCGTAAGCTCACTGGATATAGTCAATTGTCATTTAAAGGCAATTGCCCAAATTTAATGTATAACAATTTCTTCTAGGAAATTAGAAATGTCTAAAGTTTATTCTATTTTTATTACCATTGAGGACATTATTTTATTTCTACTATTTTGTTGAAACATAGTTGACGAGATTTCCAAAGAGATTTATAAAAAGATTATAAATTTTTTTATTGTTGCAAGTATTACAGATGTCCTCCTTTTTCCCCAAATTGAGCCCTCCTCCTTGAAAAGATTATAATTTTTAAAGTTTTGAACTACTTAAAATTTTATGAGTCTGAAACTATGCTGTAGAATATAGGTTTTACTTATTTTTTCTGATCAAATTTGCCACAGTAAGAATAAGCTACAATTGAAATATGAAACTTTGATATAAAGCAGAAATTGGAATGTTACTAACAGCTATTGTCATAAAAGAAATTGACTAGAATTTTATTGTGTGTCTAAAACATTATCTTCTCGCAAGTCTCCTTGTTTTAGTTTACTGAGTTTAAGTTCTAATTCTGCTCTGCTTAATCTCACTTCAGCAGTCAGATATTGTTCTTTTTGTTTCATACAAGAATTAAACAGATATTAGGCTGGTCACATCTACTTTGTATAAGGTTTTGTTTTGTCTAAAAGTATTCTTTTCAAAACATAATTCCTTTGGATTTAACTGTTTTTACTGGTTAATAACATCCAGATCTGCTCCAGATCTTGAACTCTTGACCTGTTTCTAACCCTACAAATCTAACTAAGTTCCCTGCTTTTGGCTGTTGAACTTTTTGTTTAAATTCAGCATATTTCTTCATTTCAGCATTCTCTTCTCATTTTTTTCACCTGTCAGTTATATCTTCTCTGTAAGTGGTCATCTACAAGGTGGGAATAATTACACAGGCCATGTTTTGGGCACAACACACTTTCTTCCAGTGCCCACTCTTATTTGAAGTGTAATTTTTAAAATGCTAATGTACCCTGGGTAGAACCTGTTTATATTCTCACATATTTGCATTACTTTTCTATAGGAAACATTGCAGAAAGTCATATTTCTGGGTATGCAACTTAAGTGAAAGAAGCTGCAAGTTCTTATGGGAAGAGCTAACAACACACTAGTGAGAGACACAAACATAATGAATATGAGGAACGGTATTTATCTAAATGTAATCAGCTTTGATGGAGTCCTATATTAACTGGAATTTTTCATTAGCGTATAAGCCCATTTGACTTATAAAATTCACCATACCAGTCTGTGTCTCCCAGAACTTCAGAGCCAGTGTGTCCCTTCTTCCAGCTGGAAAGGCCTCTGCATGGTGAGAATTGACAACAATGAAATAATTATAGCTAGGTAATATTTATCGAGTGCTTACTTTGTGCCAGGCACGGTGCTAAGAGCTTTATAAACAGTATTGAGCTACCACTACCTGGCTACCCACTAGGGTAAGAACTGATGTTTTTCCCATTTCACAGGGAAAAAACTGGATAAGCAACTTGTCAAGGATTGTATAACTAGAAATAAACAGCTTGGATTTGAATTGGGGTCTTTCTAACCTCAGAGTCTGTTCTCTTCATTTCTCAGTCTACCTGACTACACTATTACCTCCCAATCTTTTCCACATCATATGCTACTTAGAAAGACTTAGTGTGGGTTTTACAGCATCGTGGGAAAATGGCCGAGACTGCTTACAGCTGGAGGCAGCTGACCTGGCGGTCCTGGGCAGCCTGGCCGTCCCTCCCTGCACCCCCACCACCTCAAGTCAAAGGACTGAGGGATTACTACCCAGTCGTATCGTTCAGTCATTTGTTACAGACGCACCTATTGGGAACCTGTTCTACACTATGGTGTCTGTCTAGAAAATTGGAGGTGAAGGTAAATGGCTTCTTTTCATAATGTCACAGTGCTCCCAGCTTCCCTTATCCTCACAGGCCAGGATTGGTGTTGTGTTGTCATTTCTATTTTGTTCCCCCCACTCTCTCTTTTTCCTTTCTATCTGCTCTAGTAATAGTTGATGGTTGAGTTTTGTTCATTTAGGAAATTTTTTATTATTTACTATATGCTTTTGGCCAGAGGCAATGATATCTGTTGCTGTGGTCTGAGTGTTTGTATGCCCCCTCATTGCCCGCCCCCCCCAATTCATATATTGAAATCTTAACCTTCAAGATGATGGTGTTAGGAAGTGGGGCCTTTGGGACATGATTGGATTATGTGGGTCATAGGGGATAGGGTGCTCTTGAATGGAATTAGTGTCCTTAATAAAAGAGGCTCAAGAGAGATTATTTGTTCCTTCTGCCACGTGAAGACACAGCAAGAAGGCTCCATCTGTGGACCAGAATGTAGGCCCTCACCAGACACCAAATCTGCTGCTGCCTTGATCTTGGACTTCTCAGCCTCCAGAATTTTGAGAAATAAATTTTTGTTGTTAATAAGCTACACACTGAATGACATTTTATTAAAGCAGCTCAAATGGACTAAAGCTTTTATATATAAATTAATATAGAATGTGAAGTGTCATTACATAGTTGCAAGAACAGCGTGCAACTGATAGGAAGGGTGCTATGATTAGTGTAACTAGGAAGTGTAGTGAATATTTCACTAACAGGTAGCCTCTTATCCAAGCCTTGAAAGAATCATAGAATCAAAATACAAGAGGTTGGTGATAAGGACAGTAACACAGATTGAGTTGGTAGCATTAGGAAAGACTTAGATGTTGGAGTGCTTATAACTATGTTTACATGTTAAAAAGAAAGAAGCTTAGGAGAAAGGAGAGAGAAAATAAAAGAACCCTTTCTTGCTCCATTATTCCTTCTAGTCACTACCTTATTTCTTTCTTCCTCTTTACAACCAAATTTCTCAAATCAGGTGTCCACATTTGCTGTTTGGCCTTCTTTTTCTTTTTTTTTTTTTTTATCCTCACCCGATAAATCATCTTCAGTGAGAGGGAGAGAGGGAGGAAGAGGGAGAGAAACATCGACGTGAGATAGACACATCGACTGGCTGCCACCCACACAACCCCAACTGGGGCTGGGGACAAACTGCAACCAAGGTACGTGCCCTTAGTGGGAACCAAACCCGGTCTCTCTGGACCACGGGTTGATGCTCTAACCACTGGGAGAAACTGGCCAGGGCTGCTATTTGGCTTTCTTATGTGCCACTATAATCTGATTTCTACCATATCATGACTTTTAAATTGATCTCATTGGGATTATCAAAGACACCTCTGCTTCTCTTACACTTTATATTCTCTGTGGGTTTTCTATGGCTTCAATTACCTTTTACATACTGATGATCCCTTAATCTATATCTGTAGTTCAGATCTCTCTTGAACATCAGCTCCACATATTAAACTGCTTACTTAGTTGTCTCACTGTGCCTCAAAATAAATTTGCCCAAATTGAACTTACTTTCTCTGTCTTAACACTTCTCCATATCCATCTCCCTCAATTTATTTTTCCTCAAAGGAAAGGCTTAAGATAGAAGAGGCAAGCCCTGGCTGGTTTAGCTCAGTAGTTAGAGCATTGGCCCATGGACCAAAGGGTCGCAGGTTTGATTCTCATCAAGGGCATGTTGTACCTCAGTGCTGTTTGATCCCTGTCCCTGGTTGGGGTTGTGCGGGAGGCAACCAGTTGGTGTGTCTCTCTCAAATCGATGTTTCTCTCTCTCTCTTCCTCCTACCCTCCCTCCCTTCCACTGTATCTGAAGATCAATGGAAAAGTGTCCTTGGGGGAAGATTAAAAAAAAAAGATATAAGAGCAAGATCATGCAATAAGAGTGAGCCTAGGCAGAACTGCCTTGGTCCTTTGGAAACATAGGAAAAGAGTCGAGCTTAGGCAAGGCTCCTTGGCCCTTTAGAAAGAAGAGTCACAGAGGCAGAAGAAGTGAGCTAGCTGGGGTGTGTGGACTTAAGAAACAAGTTAAAGAGGCCAAAGGAGGGCCCTCAGAAAAAGGTTTAGTGGGTTAGCCTGGGACGAGCTGCCACTGCCCACTGCTTCCCTGGTTGCAAGTCTCCTAGGAATCTTTAGAGCTCAGGAAAAAAGAAAGCAAAGATACAATCCTGAGGAAAGAAGCGGGGAAGACACAGGTGTGTACCAGAGAGAGTACACACTGGTTCCTTTGTCTTAAGGGTTTTTATCTGTTTTCTGAAGGTTGAATTTTAGGGGTGGTCTCAGGGGAGGATCTCATTAGAATTTTCATCAGCTTTCCAGGTGTATCTTTTAATACGCTGATTAATTAAAAGGAGGGTGTCAGGGTCATTCTCTGGTCAATTTCACCTTCAAAGAATGTCAGCAAAGGGGGACCAGAACTGAGGCAGATCTGCCTATCATGGTCTGGAATTTGTAAACCATTTACTCCTGAGTGTCCTTGGTTAGGGAAGATAAGACCTTGCAATTTATTACCTGGCTGTAAATTGCTTGGCTGTTTAAGTATCTGTCTCAGTTTTCCCGTTTCATTTGCCAAGAAATTTTCCTAGCTTTTTACTATCCTGCCTCAGTACATAATCATTAGTCAATAGATGTTAACTTAAAAAAAAAAATTTCTTTATTGCTGAAAGTTTTACAGGTGTCCCTCCTTCTTACCCCCATTGACCCCCTCCTCCCTGCTAATTGTTACCTTAAACAAACACATTGTTTTTAAAAATCCAATCGTATGACATTCATGTGGTCATTCACTGGTAAAGCACACACATTTCTGTGATTTCAGCATATATAAGGAACATGTAGTAATCAGTGTTCCTTGTAAACACATACCAGCAGAAAGTAAATAGTTTATACATATTCTGGGTCCTAAATGCGAGAATAGACAGTTAAATACCATAGGAGTCAAAAGAGGAAGATGACGTTTTGTGAAAATTCGATCTGTTGTTTGAAAGAATAATCAAGGCAGTGGCATCTGCAGCAGCTCATATTTATTGAGCCACTATGTGCTGGGCACGGTATTAAACCCTTAGTGTACATCTTCTTCTCAAAAGAACTTTAGCTCTATTTTATAGATGAGAAAACTGAGGCTGAAAAGATTAGGCATCTCTATAAAATGTAAAGCTAAAATTCAAATCCAGATAGATGACAAAGAATTTCTTCAGTTATTCATGCTTTACAATGTTTTTCCTTAGCTGTCACGTGTTTTTTGAGGCAGTGTACCCAAACACACACAGACACACAGACAGACACACACACACACACACAGTCTCTCTAATGGTTTTTATAAACAAGTTAGTGTTAATTTAAATGTATATAAAATATAGTACATCTGGATTTTCTCATTCGTAAAATATATTCTGTAGGTAAATTATAGTCTCAGTGTAGAAAGAAAATACCAAGTTTCAACCTTGTAACATGAAAGATTTTGGAGGAGTATGATAGTCAATTTGTATTTGCAAAAATAAAAAAGAAAATATTACAGATTTTATTACCTGAAGCTTTTAAAGTGAGACATTCTAAATTATGTTTAGAAGAGTTTGTGTTAAATATATGCATCTCTTTGGTGGTGTTTTGTAATTTTGCAAATGTGCAAAAGAACTAATATCCTATTGACAATTCAGAAGTTCTGTTCAGGCTTGATTTAACCTGTCTCTGGGCTTAGTGCATTTCATTGAAAGTAGAGCATTTGGCATAGAACTTTTGTTTGAAGATTTGGAATGTTTATATTGGGTTTTTTAATTTTATTTGTGACAGACTTTAAATGGTGTTACATCAAGTACTGTATTTTCAAACACCAAACAGGCTAGATTTTCTTGTGAGGATAGACTGGCTTTGGTTGCTACCTATGTGGTAATACCTTTTTTCTTTCATTTCTTTGGGAAAGATTATCTAACAATTATTGTCATTCATTCCAAATTTAATTTGGTATCATGCATACCTATTGCACAGTTTACTTTTCGTTCTTTCTTTTGAAAAAATCTTTTAAAGTTAATCTTTTTTGGATTTTGACAGCTTGCCCCAGCAGGCCAAAACTATGAGAAATTTTCAATTTTGTAGTCGTTTTTTGTGTGTAGACTTTTGTATAGACTACACAGAATGTATAATCTTGTTATTTTTATTTCTTTTATAGAAAGATTATAAACTATGTTTTTAACTATCAAGATATAAATAACACAATTTCTAAGTTAATTGACCTCTTATAAAGGAAATATGACTCATTGCTTCTCACTAATACCAAGTGAAAGAAGGCTATTTCTTTGATGATTTTTCTTACAGACATATTAATTTGTATTAGTTGGCATTCCAGGTGACTTCTGATTTTTAGCTCCTTTTAATAACATCTTGGAAATGATGTGTTAGGTAATGGTGATTCTTTTCTACTATTTATGTCTCAGTAATTTTAGATCATTCATCTTGATATTTTAGTTTGAACTAGGAGTGGGGGAAAAGATAACCTTAAACTTTTGTATTTGGGAAAACACAGATTATAGTTCATTTTAAACATAGAAATGAACTTTAATACAGAAAATGAAGACAGCCCTTTGCAAATTTATCACTCAAAGGGATATCTCTATTTGAGGCAACCAGTGTATTACACTTTGAGAGATGAAATGTTACAGTTTGTACACCAAAATTAAAAAAGGAATTAAATTAAAAAAGGAAATGGTTACCAAGATAATGCAGGTCAGGGAATGAAAGGTGAAAGGTCACACTTTTTTTTTTTAAATCCTCACTTGGGGACACTTGCATTTATCTTCAGATGGAGCAGGAGGGAGAAAGGGAGGAGGAGAGAGAGAAATGTCGATGTGAGAGAGATACATTGACTGGCTGCCACCCACACAACCCCAACTGGGGCCGGGGACAAACTGCAACCAAGGTACATGCCCTTAGCGGCAACCAAATCTGGGACTCTCTGGTCCACAGGCCGACTCTAACCACTGAGCAAACCAGTCAGAGCAGGTCACACATTATTAAAAAGAAATCCAGAAGGCAGGATGCATCATGACCTCTCATTCTTGGTCCAGCTGTACCTCTTTTGGGGGAAACTTGAACACTTTAGCAGACATTCAAGCAGCTTTTCCGTAAGAAGACTTACCTAACTACTGTTGCTGTTCCTACTATGATCATCTTCCAGAGGTGGCACCATGTTGAGAACAAAGTGCTAGTTCTGCAGAGTATACTTTGGGAAACATTCTTCCGCTTTGTTTCCCTCTACAGCCACATCTTCCTCCTCTCCCCTCCTGCCCTTCCTTCTGCTCCCCTCTCCTGCCCATTTCGTGACCTGGGCCCTGAGCGCACTTCGTGTGCTGCTGCCCACCTCTCCACCCCACCCCACCACCTTTAAACTCTTTTTTTCCTTTTTAATACTGCATCTTGTACACAGAGTTAGCAATTTTGTAGTGGAATGAGCATAAGATTCAGAGTTAGGCTAATCTGTATTGAAATTCCACGCTCACCACTTGGGTCACTGAATCTTGAAGCTAACGTGGTGACAGTCTTTGGTCAAAGGGACATGGATGGATGTGATGTATTGCTTCCTGGCAGAAGCTTCAGGAGCTCGTGTATCAGCTGCCATATCCCCTATTCCTGTCTTGCGGTTGAGGAAATATGTGTCAAGATGGAGCATCCATTAGCCTGGGTTCCTGGGTGTCCACACTGAACAGAGCCCTCCTGTGAACTTACAGTGTGAGCAAAACATTCCCTTGTAGTATATTCCACTGAGATTTCCCAATTGTTCCTTACTGCTGTGAAACCATATCCTGAAACAGAACTACTCAGAAATTGTTTTCAATATTAATGTGAATGAAGCAAAGTCTCTGCCTGTTGTAAATGAAGATCTGACTTTTAGAAAACACAGATTGCTTATAATAGTTCTTTACCTCAAAATTAATCTTGAGGACCCTGGTCTTTGAAAACATGGAATATATTTTAGGAGAATGTGGTGCTTACAAGGCATGTTGGAGTCTAGAAGTTATTTTCTTAGCCAGTTTGGAGTGACATGGGACGGGAACCAGGGATTGTTAGGCAGGAAAGCCTCTGGGTTTCATTTGAGTACAGCACCCCAAGCCTGATAATAATAAGAGTAGCTGTTGAACACCACAGGTCCTACGAGAAAGGTAAAATAAGATTAGGAACTGTAGATAAAGATAATCAGTATTTCAAAATTACAACAGCTAGCTGTTGCCATTTACACTGCTACTGTGATTACCTATTTGAACATCTGCTTTGAATGCTTGGGGGTTTGGGACAGAAAGCAGCTCAGTTGATGGGAACAGTTTGCCTACAGTTGTGAAAATGTGCACCATTTGCTAGCTGCTTAATCTTGAGCAGGTTCTTTATTTCTTTTGGGTTTGTTTTTTACCCATAAAATGGGCAGGGTAATGGCTAACGATAATGTAAAGATATAAGCTAATGTATTGGGATAACATATTAAATGCTTAGCTCTGTGACTACAGTTTAGAAGGTGCTAAAAATATCAGAGTTCCTATCCCCTTTTGTTAACTTCATTTGTTGAGAAAGGTGGTGCTGATGCTATTAGCGTTAACTAATAAAAGTGGTGCTATTATCAAGACCTTTTCCTGCATGATATTAGAAGGGAATGGCACTGTTCCTTTTTTTATGAATAGTCTCCTTTACTAAATCCCTTTATTGTCCTTAATAGCACATAAAACTCAGGAGACTTTGAGTTTCTTGCACAGCATGAGCTCTTTTTTTTATTCCGACGGCTTACTAAAGTACCCTATCAAAATAGGTCCTCATTTCCTTTCCCAGTATAGCCCCTCAATAAATAAATTAGATTGCATTTCTTCTTTAATTGTTCAGCAGGATGATCATCATGTTCATATTTATGCATGTAAACTCTGCATAATTAATATTATAGAGACCTTATTTCTTGCACATAGTGACATCTATATAAATAGGTATTAATTAGACAAGAAATCTTCTAGTGAAGTAAGTCATCAAAATGCTGTTTGCCTCATGCTCATCTGATAATAAAAAGTTGTTGATGAAGCAAATTTCTCATATCAAATCCTGTTTGCCCATTTTCTTACATTTGAAAATTCTTGTTCCTTGTTTAGAGCTCCCTGAATATTGTTGCCACGTGAGAAAAGAAGCAGTATTCAACTGAAATTGCAGCAGAGGTTAAAAAAAAAAAAAAAAAAAATCCCACTATTAAAGTGTATCCTAATCTATGTAAGGACACTTTGTATACATTATTGATTTTGTAGAAGTGACATAATTTATAGATTTAGAAATGGGTATAGTTGAAACATCTTTTGTGACAGATGTCAATGCAAGAAAGGTTTAAAACAAGTTCTAGCCTAGTATTAGAAATAGTCTTGCTTTATGTTGGAGTAGCCTTATATTATTTTTCATGAATCTTATGCCATGTAAGAATTGGATTGCATATTGCAAATGAGACATTTATAATTAGACGTTGATTTCTTGGGTAATTAATGCTACCCTTGATTAACATATAAAAATGACAGGGAATTATCTAGAATTTTGACCCACTTGAAAAAACAAAATATTTTAATTATGTTATTGTTTTAATGGTATTTTTTGTATACCAAGATTTTGTATAATAATAAAAAGTATGAGTGACATAAGTATTAAAGAGTGCCAACCTTTAAGATATTTATAATAGAAAACATACGCTCTTCCAGAATGGACAAATCCAAGGGTTGACGAGATATCGCTTTATAAAACAATGATGAGATGTCTGTTTTATAAAAACAATTACTAATGTCTAGATAATAATTATAAAGTCTACTTATATGAACATGAAAGCTTTCTGTATTGCATGTTCATAGCTTCTGTTAGTAATGCCATATAATAGGGAAGAAAAGAAAATGCTTTGCTTTTTGTATTTTAACTAGAATAATTTAAAGGTAGCATATGTTTTTTATTTTTCCTTGTTCAAAAACATTGCATATGTTTTTCTTAAAATGTACACGTTTTGCCTTTAACATATTAGATTTCTATTTATTTAGACTTAATCTAGTGTATTTAGTGATAGTAGTATAATTTTTGGATTCAAATTCAAGTTAAATTTTATCCTTCTCAATATTAATAATGCATAGCTTTGCCCTGAGCGGTTTTGCTCAGCAGTTAGAGCATTGGCCCTTGGACCAAAGAGTTGCAGGTTCAATTCCGGTCAAGGTGGCATGTACCTCGGTTATGGTTTGATCCCTGGCCCTGGTCAGGTAGTGTGGGAGGCAACCAATCGATGTGTGTCTCTCATTGATGTGTGTCTCTTTTATCGATGTCTCTTCCTCTTCCTCCCACTCTATCTGAAGATAAATGGAAAATATGAAGACTTAAAAAAATAATAATAATAATGCATAGCTTTTTTTCTATCCACTTTATCCCAATATAATAAATATTTTTACAGTTATAAGATAGCTGTTGTGTTTGTGTCAAAGTCTCAGTTATTAGAAAAACTATAGTGTTACTTAAGAATCTACGGTAAAAGTTTTTATCATGTAGATTATAAAATGAAAAGTATATTAATTACATAGGGAAAGAAAGCATTGTTGGCATTCAACCACTGAAGTTCTGAGAATCCAATTATATAGGAGTTGAGTGAACATCTGAGTCCATATGTAGCATCTGGAAAACAGCCAGTTGCAGCTAAAACATTTCGTCATGATGTTCATTAACTTTCCATAGAGAAAGTGTTTCACACTTAGATCAGCTCTTTTAGAATGAGAAAATTTAGAGCTAGGACAAATAATATTTAATGCTTAGTTTATAGACCAGACAGAAGCCAAGATTTTTAGCTCTGCACATCTGGTCATGATGATTTTGGAATCTTTACACTCTGATGATATGTCTTTGTTATGACTTTAGAATATTTTCTGGCCAACTCATTAAGCAGGTATGGAAACAAATCCTGAGTCAGACCAAGTTTCTATCATGCATGAAGAATACTGGACTCTTTTCAGCCTGAAAGAGAAAAACAATTCTTTGGATGGTTTCATGGAGCCATTTTGCCATATTGTACATAAATGGAGTATATTACTCCTTGATGTTTTCCTCCTCCTTGTCTTCCAGAAAAAGAAAATGTTACCTTTCAGTTGAATAGTACTTTTCCTTATACCTAGACCAAATTTTGATCAGAACCTGAAGACTTCTTGAAAATAATTGTCATGCATCATTTATCAAATATTCACAAATCCTCTTAAAGACACATTTAACCTAATTAGCTTTCATTTTGATATATTTAAAGAAAATGAAAGACACATTCAACTTTCTTCAGGTGGCTTCTATAGTGTGCCAAATAGTCAATAATAAATTATCTCTGCGATAAGAGAAGGACCATAGGGTATTTTGTAGTTTATTTCATCCCTTGGACATAGCTTATTATTGAACACTATGCAGAAGTATCAGTGATCTCATTGTATGCATAGAGAAGATTTACTTCTCATTAAGCATGTTTCCAGTTTACTCAGACCATTCCTGGAAATACAGAGAAAATCATTTAAGATTTTTTATATGCATTTAATGAGTAGTAGTGTCCTGAACTATACAGACTTAAAGAATATATAGACCTACAGTTAAAAGGTTATATTGAAAACCTTTCTGTTTCTGAACAAAGATTGAGTCTTTTCCATGACTCAGAGTAATGAAAAAGGAAATATTTTTTTTGAGAATAAGCCAATTTATATATTATTGGACATAACACAGACCACCCAGCCTGAAGCCTACTGTTTATAGTTAAAGATCTTAAGTCTACATATGCTCTTGATGAGCAAGACTTATCTTTGTTCCAACTAGAAAGTTTTATGTCTACAAAGGGTAATAATTTCATGTTTCTCCCCCTACCCTTGGCTAGTAAAATTCTGTCATGTAGATTATTTTATTTCCACAGGGAAAAAGATGTCTTTGGACCTCAGTAATAATAACATTGCTAAATTTCATCTATCAAAGGAGTAATGTTTAATATTATTAGAAAACACTAGAGTTATATTTGCCTTCCAAACCAGTTTCTTGTATAAATATATATGTGCGTGTATGTACATATATGTGAGTGTATATACACACACATAAAATGTAGCTGAAATGTGTGAAAACACACACACACACAGTAACTGACTTGTTTTTAGTGCAAAATTTGAAGCTTCATTCTCTTCTACTCAGCCATCAAATTTTAGAATTTTTCCAAGATTGATTCTAGGTTCTCCTCTTGACTCCTTTTTTATTCTCATTGTAAACAACTTACCCCATGGTGATAGCTTCAACTGCTATATAATGTAATTGTAGGGAAGAAAGAGAAAATGATGCTATCAGTCATGGGTTTTCTTTTTTAAATCCTCACCCAAGGATTTGTTTTCATTGATGAGTGAGAGAGAGAGAGAGAGAGAGAGAGAGAGAGAGAGAGGAACATACATGCCAGAAATATCATTTGGTTGCCTCACAAGGCACATGCCCCTATGGGGGTCAAACCCACAACCTGGGTATATCCCTGACTGGGAATCAAACACGGGGCCCTTCGGTGCATGGGATGACACTCTAATTACTGAGCCACACTGACCAGGACAGTCATGAGTCTTCTTAACTTCCCATTGGAAAGTCATGTCTGATCCATCTATGTTTTTTGGTAAAGAAAGGTAGGCTCTTGGATGAAATTAAGGATAGAGAGTCAAAGGCCTGAACAAATTCAGAGGATTTGAAATATTGTTTTGTGTCGATGAGAGTAAAATGGGAGGATTGCCAGGCTGTGTTCCAGACCCTTGTGAGCACAGTGATCATATTTTGTTGTGTAGTTTTTTTCTCATAGTGCACACTTACTTTATTATAGATATGGAGAAAGTAGTTTCATACAGAGCTGCAGTATTATCAGTGCAGATCATGCAAGGACTAAATGGGAAAGGAGTTTAGGAATAGAGTGTTTTCTAGGGTTCTGGAATTGAAGCTGGTTAGGGAGGATGAAGAAAGAAAGCATTGATAAATGGGAAGAAATATGAAGCTAATGAATTAAAAGTCTCTAAAGAGGCCAGAGAACCTTCCTGGTGGGAATACTTTATTAAGAGAATTAGAAGTAAAGGAGAATGTGGTTGAAAGGTGAGCTACTTGAGTAAATGATTGAAGAGCAGTTAGGATGACAAGATTGTAGCAGTAACTGTGGAAGTAGATGGTTGAAGGGAAGTGGAGTTACTCACTGGGATTGAGTGTTAACATGGATCACATGTTAAAGTGGATGTTTGAAGTCACCCCAAACAATGGAAGGATTGGCATAGAAAGGAAGACTGTGAAATAAATTCCAAAGCCTTTGATGAATAAGGGAGAATGACAAAGAGATTAGAACATACACTAGTGAAGGGAAGGCAAAAAGGGTGGTATGACAATGGCAGGAGCCTCAAGTTATTGGGATCTTTACTAAAGAATTGGAGATAATGGTATTCAGCTAGAAATAGTGAGCAAGGAAGAATGCAGTAGGAACAACCTTAGTTTGAGATGGCTGTAGGGCATATGTGTCTTTAAGGGACAGCTAGTCCTCAAAGAGGCAAAAACAACAACAAACCACAAACCAAAAAACAAGAAAACATTATCAGATAGGGTTGAGATTATAGAACAAGGTAAAAGAGAATGTATGTAAATATGATTCATTTATTGAGCTACAATAAAAAGTTGATTGCAATACTACTATATCCACATATATTTTGTATTGATGTTTGGGATGGAGTGTACATATTGTAGATGGATTTTAGTAATCTCAGCATCAATAGGGGATGAAGTCAAGAGTACTGAGGTGGGTGGGAGAAACAGTTACGGGTGAAATATATGCAAAATTTCTAAATCATATGAAACATTTACTGTCTAAGGACTATAGAATTCTATTTGTAAATGTGATTGATTATGTAACATGATGGAATTAAGTTTTGCTAAATGTCAGGTACTACTTAAAATGTTTCAAAGTTTTATATTCTTTGAGTTAATGATTATATGATCATATTTATAAATTATCAAGATAATATAACAGTTGCTTTCTATTTAAAATAATGATTCATTTAATCTACAACGTGGTAAAACTAAATAAAAATTGTTTTCTTATTGAATGATGTCATTACCCTTTCTTGGAAATATTTTATAAAAATTTCTAATGGAATAACTTAACCCCTCATTAAACATATATTTGGCTGCACTCATATTCTGTTATTGGACCCTGTATATGTTTGAGAAAAACTCTTTTTGTTGAGCAGTTTCCTCAAATCCATGTAGTATTGAAATATAAATGTATAATGAAGACTATTTATTATATCAGTTGTAATCATGATAGCTAACATATATATATATATATCACTTAATATTGTGCTAAGCACTGTTTAAGTGTTTTACATATGTTAATTAATCCTCAAAACAATCCTGTGAGGGTAGTAGGTACCATTATTATCATTCCATTTTTACAAATGGGCAAACTTAAGTGCAGAGAGGTTTAACTAACTTGTTGGTAAGTGGCAGAGTGGGGACCTGGACCAGTTGTCTGTATCCAAAGTCTGTGCTGTTAACCATTGTGCAAAACTACTTTATGTGATGTGAGGAAGCATGTGCCTCTTAAAAAATAAAACTTTTCCTTTCCTACTTTGTTTCTTATTTTCTCAGCCTGTGTGGATTACTTAGGATTGGGTTCAGTATTTAAGATGGGAAATACAATGGCTTAAACCTGAGGGAAATTTATTTCTTACATAAAGGAGAGCTCAAGGTGGGCCCTCCCGAGCTGATATGGTAACTCCACGGTCATTGTGACCACCCTTGTGAATACAATTAATTTTTTTTTCCCCATTTTTTGTTCAGGTAGAGTGGGAGGGAGAGAGAGGACGAGAGAGAAAGAAAGAAACATTGACGTGAAAGGGACATATCGAGTGGCTGCTACCCTCACAACCAACCAGGGCCAGGGACAAACTGCAACTGAGGTACATGCCCTTAGTGGGAACCCAACCCCGGGTCTTTCTGGACCGCAGGCGGACGCTCTAACCACTGAGCAAGACCGGCCAGGGCATACATTTCATTCTTAAGGTCACTTCCTATACTACAATGGCTGCTGGAATTCCAGCCATTGAATCTATCTTCCAGGCCAGAAGGAAGACAAATGGTGAAAAAAGTAAAAGACCACTCCTATGAAATTAGCTTTCTTTAGACAGATCCTACACCACACTTCTGCCCTGAACTCGTTATTCAGAACATGGTTACATGGCCATACAAGCTGGGAATTGTGTGTGTGTTTTTTTAAATTTTTTATTCTGGATAGCAGCATGCTTAACTAGATAATGGGTTTTTCTGGTACTAAGGTAGAAAGAGATAATGAGTATTGGGTAGGTATCTAGCAGTCTGTGAGACACCATCCTTGGTAGCCACATCTTTTCAGACTGGTCTTTTATACTGATTATATTAGCAAATTTTGAACTGAAAATTTAAATAACTGAGTGGTGAAGACATGAATTGAAAAAATAAAGTTGGCTATTTTGTCCCCTATGACATACAATAAAGATAATACAAAAAACAACATAAGTCATAATTGTTGTAGTTTTCAATTAGAGTAAAACTCTTCCATAAAGTGATAAGTGAAGTCTAATTATACATTCACATTAAATGTGTTATATTTTTAATAGGCTAATAAAAAGCAGTATTTTAAAATTGGACTTCTAGTTCCTGTGTGTGGAAAGGATGTATGAAACAATTTCCATCTATGTTTCATTTCTTTAGGTTTATAGGAAGAATTGATTATTGAACTTCTGATTCTCCCTCTCATAGGAGAGAAGCACTTTGTCCATTGCCTTTTAAAGAAAGGAAGGCACGGTGTATGTGGTTTCACAAGGTTGTGGGAGTTTTATTATATAGAAAAAGAAAAAAGTATTTTGAAGGGAAAAATATTTCTTTGGAAAGGTATTTTTTTTTTCCACTGAAGAAAATAGTAAGCTCCAAATAGTTACATAAGCTTATTTCTTGTTCTGTTCATAGCTTGGATTTCAAGATTGTTTTTGGTGATACATGAAAACTTTTCATGAAAGTAGAGAATTTTATGCATTATATATATTTGAAAAATAATACATGAAACTAAATATTATGACCAATATTTTTATTTCTCTGCAAGATAGTATATTCTGGAATACAAGATAGCTAAGTAAAAATCTTGTTTACTTTCAGGGGAAATTAAGTACCTAGTCTTTTTAAAAGATGAATCTGAATATGAATAGTTACATGACTTGTTCATTATACATATTCTGTCATCTGTCACATTTTAGATGACTCAGGTTCCCAGTAAATGATTTAAGGATTTGAAGTAGAATGAGAACATCTTGTGCATCTTTATTATGAGAATGTATTAGGAACAAAATTCTGACCTTAGGGTCAAAGGTATTGAATGGATGCTCATGGATTTCACAGAGAATTCTATTCTGTCTCTTCCTTGCTATTGTATTTTTTCTCTTGCTGCACAATTAGTAAACCCAGTTTACTAGTGTTGTTATGTTCTTTATTTGTTTTGTTTTGTTGCTTGTGGGAACCTGATTAGGACTTTTGAGAGTGGATTTCAGTCAGAAGTGATTTATTTTGTGTATCTAAGCTGGATTCCAGCTGTTTTCTCTTCCAAGTCCAGGTTTCAGATAACATCTAGATTAAAAAGACAATTCTGGTTAAGATGCCTATCCTAGACTGCCTTCAGTAGTTTACATTCTTTGTTTTTCTAAGAATTTTCTAAGAATTTTACTTAGATTTTCATGTTAAAAAATCACTATTTTTAAATAAGTTTGTTATACTGATGGCATTATACATTTCAGAATTTTTAAAATGGCTAGTTTTAAGGAGGATTATATGTATTTAAAAAGTTGTTTCTAATTTTCTGTTTTTAATTAGCCAAATCAATAGAATTCAGTAGGCTTTCTCTCTGGGAAGTCCTACAGTACATAGAACAAAAGAACGTTTCCTTAATGCTCTGATTCAGAAGTTACAAGCTCTGTTAATGTGAAGAGCCAGACTACTGCTCACACTTACCATATGATTTGTCATGACCTATATCTTTCCATGAATCCTTGCTTTTTTATTTTATTCACCAAAATGTAAGCAGTTTCACATCTAGTTTTGACTTACATGACTTGTCAAACTGCTGTTTATTACTAAAATAAGTTTTATATTCTTCTTCATGTTATTAATTTTAATAGTTCTATAAAATAACATTTCCTAGAAAGGTATCAACCATCATTATTTTTAGACTAGATTTCTGTTGACACTCTCACAATTTTTTTTTTAGAGAAACTTTTCATTTTTCTCAGATTCAAATTATTTATACCTGAAGATACAGTCTGTAAAAATCACAATTCTGTTTCTCTTATGTGAACTCTCAGTTATAAAATACTCTTTATGAAACTTGCTGTATCAGGTTACCTATCAGTTTTCTTTTAGAAAGGTCATTTGTGATTGCTTTCTTCTCAACTATAATCCTTAGAAGAAAAGCCCCTCTGAAAATTATACACCAGCACTTAAAAAAAAAAAAAGTCTCTAATCACAGTCTTACTGGGTTCAGTTGATCTATAACCAGCTCCTAGGCCTTCAGTATGGTCACATTAACTTACTATGGATTTCTATGAGGTTTTTGTGGTTCTAATATCAATGAAAATAAGAAAGTTGTATCCCATGTTCTATTGTCACCCTATTGATTTTTTTTTTTTTTTATCCTCACCCGAGGACATTTTTCCATTTTTTGTTCAGGTAGAGTAGGAGGGGGAGAGATGAACAGAGAGAGAGAGAAACATCGATGTGAAAGGAACACATCGAGTGGCTGCCACCCGCACAACTGACCAGAGCCGGGGACAAACTGCAACCGAGGTATGTGCCCTTAGCGGGAACCGAACCCGGGTCTCTCAGGACCGCAGGCCAATGCTCTAACCGCTGAGCCAAACCGACCAGGGCAGATTTTAATCTTTAGAAAGTGACTTAGCACCTGCCAGCTGCAGTTACTTTTGTGGTGATCTGGAGTTGCCTTGTTTGGTATGGTAGCCACTGACCACATACAGCTATTGAGCACTTGAAATGTGGCCAGTCCAAGTTTAGTGTGCTGTAAGTATAAAGCACATCAGATTTTGAACACTTAGTACAGAAAAAGGTGTAAATATCTTATTAATAATTTTTTTATTATTTATTGACATGATAATATCTTGGATATTTTGGGTTAAGTGAAATACATTATTAAAATTAATTTGACATCTTTTTACTTTTTATAATATGGCTACTAGAAAATTTCAAATTTACACCTATAACTTGTGTTATGTTTCTGTTGGACAGTGCTGCTCTCACAGATAACAAGACTAGAAATGATCTCTGTGGCTCCTCCTGGTCCCAGCACTGTAACGATTCTGACTGATCTCTGATTGATTCTGGAACCATTATTTTGCCTTTGATTGTTATGATAATGTGGTCTATATTGTGGATTTTTACAGTGTGTTCTTTTGGAATATAGAGCTCTTGGAGAATCTTTTCTGTTCATTAGGGCATGAACCAAGCTATCTTTGCTTTGAAAAAACTTAGCTTTTAAACTTTTTATTATGCTTAGGTCTTCTCATTTCTGATGTTGCACCTTTCTACCTGGTATAGCTATTATCCTGCCTTTATCCCCTGGTTATTAAAAACCTCAAGTTTATTAATTTTATCTCAGTGACTCCATTTATTCTATCCAAAGCTTTTGACCTCTTACAGTATGAGTTCTGTCTTCACTAGGTTTCGAATGGTGCGAGAGAAAGTATATAGGCTTTAGAGTCAAGTCTTAGATTCTAAATACTTCCTCCTCTAATAGTTGAGCTGTGCCATCCTGGGCAAGACATTATCTTCTTAAATTTCAGTCATCTTATCTGTAAAATGGATGTTATGAGGACCAAATGAAACACCATATGAATATTGTTACCATCTGCCCATGTTCTTCTTCAGAGGTCTTCTCTTTTCAACCTTCTCAGTAATATTTGACTTCAGAGTGCTGTCCTTTCCTAGTGACTTTCATTCCTTGCTGTTTATTTTTATTATCATTTTAGATCTTCTGTTTCTCTCATATTTTTAGGTCTATCAATCTTTAGACCTTTTAACAGACTATAGTTATTAAAAAAAATAGAAAAATAACTTACATATTGTTCACAAAATGGAAGTCATCGCTTGAAATGTGCATGTGGATTTTTAAAAGCCAAGATCATAGACTGTGAAAAAAGTTCCAAACACCAAGGCTGGAGAAGAGAGGATGCCACAAATTGTAGAAAACAAGACCTGAGAGGAAGGGAGAAAGGAGTTAACATTTATTGAATACTTGTCATGTTCCAGGCATTGCTCTTGATAGATGATTGTATGTTTCCTCATTTTATGTTCATCACAATCTTCTAAGGGTGAGTGTTGTTTTTTTCCTCTTTATGTTAGAGGAAGAAACTGAAGACTAGGCATATTCAGTAACTTGCTTTTAGGTTATTCAGGTCCCTTCTTATTATTTATCTGCATTTCCCCCCAAGACCATTGTTTGGTAGATAATGTTTACTTTGGGCATTTGAGTTCTCTGCTAATGATGTAGATAGAGTTGGTCTTAAGTGTAGTAGCAAAAGCAAATGAAACTTAAGTGTTTTTAAGAAAGGGTACCAGATGTGAGATTTAGGAAATGTATTTTGTACTGTTTTGGGAAACAGGTCTCTAGACCAGTCTTCAGAGTAGGTGGAAGGGTTGGCAGCAGTAATTCAGGAAGCCTTCCCTTCCCAAGCTAGAAACGTCCACAGAACTTCAGGTCTGAAAGCTGCTGAGCACTAAAAATGAAACCCTTCTCAGTGCCTGATTTTCTTTGCCACATTCCCTTGGGCCCAGCGCTGGATGTGACTTATACCACCTCTGCCTACTTCCCTCGAAGCTTTCCTCCCTGTCTGTATTTTTCTGCCTGTTAGCTCCCTGAAGCTCTATCCTTCACTTGTCTCTCTCGCGTTCCATCATTGCATTTCCACCTTCTGACTTTCTGGTACTTCTTTAGAAAGGCCAAAATGTACTAAATGTCTGTGCTTTAGAGGTCTCGTGGCAAGTACTGTATACTGTACACTTAGCAGGAGTGAATGGACTATGGGGAGGTAAATACAGATTTTCAACTCCGTGTCTTCATATTAAAGAAGGCTAGACAAGACATTTATAAAATAGGATTTGTAAGTGCATTGGTTTCTAAAGAAATCTTTCCCCCCAAATGAGTTCTAAGAGGCATCTGCTGTATTTCTAGAGCAAAAATAACCTTTAACCTCGCCTTCATTTTTTGTTTTATTTAAGTGAATGAATATTTGAGAAGCCTTTGACTCCATGTTCAGGCCCCTACAATTTTTCTGTTTAAAAAAGCATGTGATGTGTTACTATTACATTGGGTAATTTTATTTCAAATGAAATAAGAAGAATGTTATTTTCTTCTGCCCTGCGGTATGCTTGTCTTTTGCATTTTTTTTGACTCACCGTCCTCCTCTAGCCTCTTGAAGTTTTTACCCAGAGGCTTGAATTTCTCCCTTTCTTCCTACAAAAATGAGATGCAGTATAAGGCGTGGCCTGAAGTCAGAAGTAAGTTCCTATATTTAAATGCTCCTTGAGGCCAAAGCCTGCCCTCCTGCAGCCGCGGCTGCAGGCACAGGGTTCTAGGAGAGGCCTTCGCTGCCTCTAAGAATGGTGGGCTCAGTGCTGTTGCCAAAAATAAAAACCAAACAAAACCTCCCTCTGGGTATTAAGTATTTGTCTTGCAGGACACTGAAAACCTTGTAAAATATAGCCTACACGTACAAACTTGTTGGAAGACAAAATACATGTTTCACCAAATTAGAGTCTCAGAGTAAGAAAAGCCAAGCTAGTTTGGGTTTTAAAGTTTTCCACCCACTTTACCCTGCTGCCGAGCTCCACGGAGACCCCTAATCGTGCAGCACTGTAAAGAAAATTAGTTTTTGCATTTCTAAATGATAGTATGCTTTTGACTCAGCATCATTTTAATTTACATATGTAAAGGCAAATATGAAATGACAAGGAATGGACACTAGCTGGGATGGTATTCAAGGAGGGAATTAAGACTACTTAGATTGCTTCCATACACTCTTTTTGCCCATCTTTGAAAAAGAATATACAGTCTGACCTGTAGTGGGAGCAGAGAATGGGCCCCAGAGAACCCTGAGCAGTCCCGCCACCACCACCACGCCCCTGGCCTAGTTACCATCACGTCTCGGGAGGAGCCACAGCTGCGGCAGCCAGCACCAGTCACCATTACCACAACCAGGAACAGCGAGACCAGGACCCAGCAGCTGCTGGCTACCCCCACCCTCAGCACTGCCCAAACCAATCTGGGCACCACGGACAGTGGCACAGGAGCAGAGGCCAGAGGGCCTCACATTGGCGGCGCCTGCTGGTGGGGACAAGGAGGTCATTGCAGCGAAGGTTTTAGAAACGGTAAAATGGTTCAGTGTAAAAAACAGATATGGTTTCATCAACAGGAATGACACCAAGAAAGATGTACTTATCACCAGACTGCCATAGAGAAGAGTAACCCCAGGAAGTAGACTTGCAGTGTAGATGCAGAGACTGTGAAGTTTGTTGTTGAGGGAGAAAAGGGTGCAGAGGCAGAAAATGTTACAGGCCCTGGTAGAGTTCCAGTGCGAGGTAGGAAATACATGTGCTGCAGACCATAACCATTATAGACACTATCCACGTCACAGGGGTCCTCCACGAAATTACCAGCAGAATTACCGAACGGAGAGAGTAGGGAAAACAATAAGAAATTGGAGAGTCCTCTGAAGATCAGGTGTAGCACCAGCCCTACCACAGGCAACCCTAGGGGCATCGACCACAGTGTTCCAACCCTCCTGTGCAGGGAGAAGTGATGGAGGGTGCTGACATCTAGGGTGCAGGAAAACAAGGTAGACCAGTGAGCCAGAATATATATATATATATCGGGGCTGTAGACCACGATTCCACGGGGGCCCTCCTCACTGAAGAGCCAAGAGAGGACAACAATGCAGAAGATAAGGAAAATCATGCAGATGAGACCCAAGGTTAGCAGCCATTACCGCTGCAACTTCAATTACCAGCGCAGATGCCCAGAAAGCCCTAAACCACAAGATGGCAGAGGCCAAAGCAGCTGATCCACCAGCTGAGAATTTGTCCGCTCCCAAGGCTGAGCAGGGCGGGTGGAGTAAATGCCGGCTCACCACCTCTACCATCATCTGGTTTAGTCATCCAATGAATATGAACTTCCAGCAGTAAGAAATGAACAAAAGATCGGAACTGAAGTCCTTATGTGCTTGCTTCTTGCCCATTGACAGGATAATTGGAACTATCGGCAGTATCTATGCAGCATGGGGTATTTATTATTGTTATCTAAAGCTCTTTTTGGTAATGATAAACTTGTTTTTAAAAATCCTGGTTTTTCTCAATGCACCTTTGAAGGTTTTTAAATTGTTTCATATCTGGTCAAGTTGAAATTTTTAAGAAGCTCATTTTTAATTTGTAATAAAAGTTTACAGCTTGATTTAAAAAAAAATCAACAAACTGCAAGCACCTGATAATAAAGGTCTTAAATAATGTAAAAAATTAAAAAGTACATATACAATCCTAAAAGAAGTATGTGTATGTATTGTGTGTGTATGTCTTGTTATCTTCTTTTATATATTTTTAAACATTGCTTAATGTAGGTTTGTTAAATGTTCTAAGATGTTTCCTTGTTAAATGCTAGGTCATATAAACATTAAATATTCTGGGATCTTTTTCTGTAAAATACTACCTGTTTGTGTCCACCTTTTCAAGCTGGCAAAGCAAGAGCATATTGCAGAAAGTCAGCTTATAACAAATATAGCTTGTGCTGTAAATATACTCTGATTCTTTTTTTTTTTTTATCCTCACCCGAGGACATTTTTCGATATTTTGTTCAGATAGAGAGAGAGAGAAACATCGACGTGAAAGTGACACATCGAGTGGTTGCCACCCACACGACCCAACCAGGGCCGGGGACAAACTGCAACCAAGGTACGTGCCCTTAGCCGGAACCGAACCCGGGTCTCTCCGGACCGCAGGCCGACGCTCTAACCGCTGAGCCAAACCGGCCAGGGCTATACTCTGATTCTTTGCTATACTTAATTCAACAGAGCTCAGATAGTTTCCACATATAGCAGTGTTACAGACTAATAGAAATAGATAAGCTTTCATGAAGGTAAAATATAATTTTGAACTTTTGAGTATTTAGTTTGTTCACATGTATTAGAATAGAAGTTCTCTTACTTTGGGTAGAATATTAATTGCACAGTATTTTTTCTACTTAGAACATATAAGGCAGCAATATCTTCGGTGGTCCTTAGAGTTGGATGTTTCTGTCCATCTCATACAAAATTAATACTGATTCAATTATAGTATTTTAATTTGAGACTTATAATCAAATTGGGACTGTATCAAATTTGAACAAATCATTAAAAGTTGTGAGGAATATTAAGAACCATTCAATTCAGTTCTTTCATTTTACATTTAGAGAAACTAAGGCTCAGAAACATAATTCCTTTTTTCTTTAACTATTTAATGAAAGAGACAGAATTAAAAATGAGATTCTCAGACCCTGTCTTACCGTAATCAGTTATGGAGTCTGATATGGGAGAAGAATGCTCACCAGAGGAAAAGAATTAACCTGTCAGTATATCAGGCTATATATATCTGTTGATCTATTTGTAGGTGAATCAATCATTTCTGTTAAAACTCATGATAATCTTAAGACCGTTCTAAGTCATTAATGTTGTTGTCTTTGATAACGTAAATGACACATTGCTCAAGTAGGAATAGCTGTCTTTTGTCTTGCATTTTGAAATTATCAGTGCCACATAGTCGATATCTAAGAAATACTTTCCAGATGGCTTTACTTTTACTGAACTCTGTTTGCATCCCTAATGGCTGTCTTTGAAAGAATATGGATCTACCAGCAAAATAGAGACAGACGCAGAGAGAGCAGGCCGACAGCTGTAGGAGGTGGCTTGGGGCCTGAGTGGAGAGATTGAGCAAAAAAGAAAAAATCTCATGGACATGGACAGCAGTGTGGTAATTGACATGGGGAGGAGGGGTGTGGAGAGATGGAGGAGAGTATAGGGGGGATAAATGGTGATGGACAGAGACAATACAGTGTATAGATGATGTGTTGTGAATTCTGCACCTGAAACCTACATAATTCTGTTAACCAGGATCACTACAATAAATTCAATAAAAAGAAAATGAAAGAATGTTGATCTTACAGTTTTGGATGATTGTTAATTCCTCCCTGTTCCTCATTTAGGCTGGTCAGATAGGGTTTTCTTTTTGTTTTTAAGATACCATGATTGCATATGAGTCCATTGTCATGTTTTATGTATATATTTTAAAAAACTTAGCTTTTCCAAATAGTCTGATGAATTAAAAATTTTTTATTCTAGTTTTCTACCTGTTGTAGAATTTCACTTTTAATAAAGCTTGAGGGAAAAATAGTATCTTTTTCTAAAGTTTCTCAAAAAATATCAGGGTATTCCTGCAACTTGTCCCCTATTCTTTCCTATCCTGCCCAACTCTCCCAAAAAAGATCCACAAAAGTGGAGTTGGAAGGCTAGTGAGGATCATTGGATTTAAGATTTTCCATGAAATCTCAAAGAAAGGACAAGGACTTCAGGAACCCATTCTCCTCCGTACCCTCCCCTTGCTGAATCTTTTCTGATGTTATTTTCTATCTTAATCACTTATTCCCTCCCTGGGGTTAATTTGCCAGTTTTGTCATCTTAAAATGATAATGCCAAAGGGTTATAAATTTAATGTTCAGTTTTGTGATTTTTATAACTCTTTCATTACGAACATTTAACTGTGTGTGGTGTAGCTAGTGAAGTGGTAGAATGAGCAAACCCTCCTTGCCTTTGTCGCCTCTCTTCCCAAAAGAAAACCAACAAAACCATAAGGCAATAACAACGTACTGAGCATCTCCCCAGTTTTAGATGATAATTTTCCTAACAGTCCTCTCCTGGCAAGTAATAATATTTGATTCCACATTTGGGGGAACTGAAGCTCTGTGAGGTCGGGTAACTTAACCATTATCCTAAAAGTTCTCTTGGGTTCTTTTGCAATCAGTTTCTGCCCCTGCCTCCATCCCTGGTGGCAGGGCAGTTTGGATCTGCTTTCTGTCACTGTGGATTAGGTTTCTTTTTCCTAGAATTTTATGTCAGTGGAATCACACGGTATGCACTTTTGTGTCTGGCTTCTCAGCGTTTTGGGACATCAGCAGTTTGTATTTTTCATTGCTGAGCGGCATGCCTTGTATGCCAGTTTCTTTATGCACTCACCATGTCGGTGGACTCATTTCCAGTTCAGGGCAGTTTTTCATTTGCCTGTTTATGTTACATGTACTGTTGACCTTGATTTGTAAATAATGATGTGCTAATATGAGTATATCTGTTTGTATCTTTGGAGGGAGGGCTGTAATGTTGGACCTTTTTAGATAATGGTTTTCATTTCATGGCAGATTCTGTCTGTACTTCCTCTTGCTGTTTGTGCTCACAGTTTTACCTCAGGAATTAAGCCGATGAACTTGATATAGGTAGGAACCATAACATTTTCTTTGTAGTCCCAGCGCTGAAGACAGTAACTGCCACACCTTTTATCTTTGTAGCTCTGTAGCAATAGCAGAAGCTGTAGTGATAGATGCCATTTATTGAGAACTTAGTATAATATTCATATAAGGCTGGTGCTATTGCATTTTACAGGTGGAGAAACAGACGCCGTTTTAAATGACATGCTTGTCTGACTCTATACCCCTTTGTTTTAACTCTGCTGTATTAGTGTTTAATAATTATTTGTGGAACAAATGAATGAATGTGTAAATGAAATGAATAGCCATTGCTTGATAGTTCTCTAGAGAGTGTTAATTACACAAAGGTGTGTAACTACTGCATTCGATATGACTTATTGGTAGTCTTGGTTTTCATCATCCTTCCCTACTCTACAATAACTAAATGATGTGACTTATTAATTGTATACACACAGAGCAATATGTAGAACTACATTGTGGTTGCCAGAAGTGAGGTCACTCTCTATAACAGAGAAGGCCTAGATGAATTCCTGATTTGATAGTGACAAGCAAGAAATAGATTTTATTATACTAAAGCACTGAGATTTTGTGGCTTGTTTATTGCAATAGCTAGTATTAATTACCTGGATTTCATTGTATCATTTAGTTGTGATTTTGCAGAACTATTATTTTATATTAATTTGCTAATCTATCAAAAGGTATTAAATTCTTAACGTTGATGTGTGCTTTAATCCATTATCTTAAAACAGAGTAAAGAACAATGTAATTTCTGCGCAGCAGGAGTGGCTCAGTTGGGTGGGAGTCGTCTTGTACACTGAAAGGTTGCCGGTTCCATCCCAAACGTGCCTGGGCTGCATGTTTGATCTCCAGTTGGGAGCGTATGGAGGGCAACCGTTGATATTTTTCTCCCAAATTAATGTTTCTCTCTCTTTCTCTCCCTCCTTTCTTCCCTCCCACTGAAGATAAATAGAAACATATCCTCGGGTGAGGATAAAAAAAAGAAAAAGAAAAAATAAATTTACTTAGAAACTAAATATAGAGAAACCCCTAGAGTTGCTCTTAAAAAATGAATCCAAAAAACTTCACACTCAACTGGAAATATAATTACTATAAAATACAGTGTTTTCAGTTACTACACAGATAAAAATTTCTCAGTGACTTATGTGCTATGTACTAATGTACACACTTGGGACACATAATTGAACAATGTGAGACTGCTGAATGCTTTAGTAATTAAACAAACTCGGAATATACTCGTTTGTGCATACATGTAAAATGTTCATTAATACATTGTAGGACAAACCTACTTCTGAAACCAGTAACAAAGATTTTAAGATGATTATACTTAACATGAAGTATTAAAATTACTGTGAAACAGACTTAATGATGTTAGGATTTGGGAGGAAAAAGGGAATTGTGCTTTGAATTTCCTTAACTAAAATGAACAAATACAATTGATCTTCAACAATAATATGCTTGGCCTGAACGATAGACTATGTTATTGTTCTGAAACCTTTGCTGCTCCTCCCTGGGGAAGCATTATACCTCCCTGCCCTATTGACATCATGCCTGGCCTTAGATTTGCTTTGGCTGATTAAATATGAGTGGAAATGATTTATGTTCACTTTTGAGCAGAACCTTTGAGTCAGAACCTAGTGTCCCATAGTTTCTCCACACTCCCCCCTCCCTCCCCAACAATCAACAAATCTGAATAATAGATGCCTCTCCATAATCCTAAGGGCCAAAATAAAGATGACATGAAGTTGAGCCATAGCCAGCCCTTGTTTGACATGTAGCATGAGCAAGAAATGAAGTTTTGTTATTGAAACCATTGAAATCTTACTACTCAACATAACCTAGCCCGGTTGCTCTCAAACTTGAGTGTGCATTGGAATCACGTGGAGATAAATCTTAGATTGTATAGACTGTTGGGCCCCTCACCTAGAGTTTTTGAATTTGGTAAGTCTGGGATGGGGACCAAGAATTTGTATTTTTGACAAGTTACCATCTGATATTGGTGCTGTTCCAGGGACCACACTTTGAGAATCACTTGTGTAGCCTATCCTGACTGATAGAGCCTGTTAAATTATGTTCCTGGATACCTTCATTACTCGGTCAGTGCTATAACAGCAAACTGCATACTGTTTCCCAGCCTCGTTATTAAAGAAGTAAACTCTGTGAATTGTTCCTTTGATTCTGGGACATGGACTTACAAAATGTCATAAGGAACTCTAAATTTGGTAGAGTGGATTAGATAATTATGGATATTACTATGATATTAGCCTGAATAAAATAGAAGTCTTTCCCCTTCCCTCATACAAAGAACAAAGGGAGTTTCAGAAAGAGACAGTCACCTCTAATTGTGGGAGAAATTGCCATTTCTGATGGGCTTCGTAGGAATTCTCTTGAAAAAGGAGGGTGGTTGAAGGGGTCATTGCATATGGAAGGACCAGGTGAGGAAATGCGAGATGTGTCTGAAAGTAGGGATACAGCTTGCTACAGAGACAGACAAGGGAAAAGTGATCTTACACATTTCTTTTGGAAGTTCAATTTCTTTCTTGTTGTATAATATGAAACAAAATGAAGCTTCAATTCAGTACCGTTTTTGTATTCTTGTCTGGAATTAAGGTGTTTTTGAAGTCTAAGTTCCTGAAGGTGGCAAATTAATAACAAGGGTAGACCTTCTGATTGTCCAGGAAATTAAGGAGAGACTGATATGAAAAATAGCTATTGTGAAGAGGAGGCAGAGAAGGGAAGCCAGCATGGATTTCTGACCAGAGTAAACTTTCGGGCAAATCATGTTTAGATAGGAGAACATGTGGAGTGAGAAATTGGAAATGGATTCCTTTAAAATGATCCATGCCCTTATGTGCCTGGAAAATCTTTGCACAGTTATCAGTTGGAAAACCATTGCTCTCTCTGTCTTTATTCAGGTGATCTTGGTTTCTCTTCTACAACCCAAGACCCCCCTTCTTCTCCGTAGAATTTCCTCTCTACACTGAGCCCTCCGTAGGCACAGTTAGATGACTGGGATATAAAATGACTTCACTGTTATATAGGGATATCTGGGACCACATTCTGTTTTCTGGAATATCACTTAACTTCCTTGGAACTTGGTTTCTTAATCTGTAAAATATGAGTCTCTCCAGTTACTTTGGTTTCAATATTCCATTTTTCTAATACTATCTATAGGCCAGCAAGATTCCAGTATGTGTTAACTCGCCCTGTTTCTATTCTATGTACCATAAATTAAGTTAATCATCTTTGAGATAAATGAAGTAGGCTGAAGTGTTTGAAGTGGATGCTTTTCTTTTAGTGTTAGGTTACTCTATAGTCTTCAGTTGATCAGAAAATAGTAGTTTTCCAAACGTTTCCAAAATGATGTTTTTGCTCCATTACCTGGAGAATCATATTTTATTTATTTTAGATTTGAATTTTGATATTAAATAATCATCATCTTATGAGAAAATATCTCCTGATGTTATAGTTTCAAATAGTTGCCACTTTGTTCAATATGAAAGCCAATTGCCATTTTAATATTTATGATCACAAAGAGATTACATTAAAAAAAATTTTTTTCCCTTTATTGATTTTAGAGAGAGAGGAAGGGAGAGGGAGAAGTAGATAGAAACCTCGATGAGAGAGAACATCCACTGGCCGCCTCCTGCATGCCCCCCAGTGGGGATTGGGCCCACAACCTGGGCATGTGTCCTGACCAGAAATCAAACCGGCGACCTCCTGGTGCATGGGTCGAAGCTCAACCACTGAGCTACACCAGCCAGGCAAGACTACATTTCTAAATTGACAACTCAGTCACTACGTACATTCAGTATTGCACAAATTGTAAGTGGGTTGACAATTAAATTAATACAAACTCATGAGCATAAAGCTACTGCTCTAGGTTTTGGTGCATCTTGTGACAGGTACTTCAGTAAATATGACAAACATCAAGGAACTCAGCTACTTCAATTCATAAGAATAGCTTTAAAAAAGCATACATGCCATCTCATAAAACACTTAGTATGTCAAACCCAGGAAACTTAGTAAGTAAATGATAAAAAGAAACACTATTAAAAAGAAAAATTGGTAATAAATGTTAGGTTAAAATATGAGATTTAAAAATTTTAGCAATTGGACTTAGGATCCAGAAAGTGTATGCATGTTGGGAATTTTTGGAAAAGACCTCTAAGCTCTGCTTCACAGTTACCACTACATTCCAAAAGGGTGTTTCTAGGTTGTCACAATGTCACCCCTGCTAGTATAAACCACTGCTTCGCAGTTGAAAAGAAACAACATGGTAATGCACTCAAGAAGCTTCTTCTCACTCAAAATAAAAGTATGATGGCCATCAAATTACATAGAAATCTTATTGAAATGTCAATCAGATAGAGAAGCCAGACTGACCATTTATTTGCCTTTCTGCCTGCGTGTCACCTACACAGAGGGGGAGATGTGAATAGTCCCCACTCTGCAGTGTGTAGTGGGCACAAGACCTGCTTCCCCAGGGTGTTGCTTCCTCAGATATAGAATTGAGGGTGTGGGCTAGATGGCTTTAAGAGACCTTTCAAATAAAAGGACCTAAGTGAGTTTGAGGTCCCACCTTGAGTAGACATTTTGGGTGGCAAAAGAAATGAATGCAAAATGGTGGGTGAAATATTTCTGACCTTTGTTGCACTGAAGTTCAAGAAACTCTTTGATGCTTTCATCTAGTGGCTGATGCTGCTAAAGGGTGAGCAAAAGAGGCATCTGACAATGAAATTTTGGTTAAAAATGTAGGAAGGCCGTTCCAAGCTTGTGTAGAAAAACAGTGCACCACCATGTCAACCCAGCAGTCAGGACTTCTGCCTCTGGATTTTAAGAACTGTCAATCTGGTCTGCAGATGGACATTCAAGCCATTCAATAGAGATCTAGAGAGTGCACACCTATTCAGATTGTGTTTCCTGAAATCCTCCCAGTCAGGCACCTTCCCTGAAACTGGTTGTAACAGAAAAGACACAAGAGAATTAAATGCAGGGTAGGATATTTTTTCTTTACAGATCAGAAAAATGACTCAAAGAGAGTGATGGCTTATCACATTCTGTCTTCTAAAAAGAGTACAAATATGCCTGGCCAGTGTGGCTCAGTGGTTGAGCGTTGACCCATGCACAAAGAGGTCGCCGGTTCTAGGTTGTGGGCCCAATCCATTGGGGGGCATGCAGGAGGCAGCCAATTGATGTTCTCTCTCATCGATGTTTCTCTCTCTTCCTCTCCCTTCCTCTCTCTCTAAAATCAATAAAGAAAAGGAAAAAAGATTACAAATATTATTTCTGAAATCTAACACACTAGCTTCATTTTCAAAGTGTATCACTTTATTTTCCTCATAAGGCAGCCACACACCATTAACCTTAAGCACGTGACAGTCACGTGATTCTTCCGTTAGCCCAGGACTTCTGCACTCTGACTTCAACTTGAACAACTTCATCAGAATCTCCTCATGTCTTTATAACCTGGAGTATAAGAAAGGCCACTACAACCCCTGGTTCAGACACCAACTTTTACACCTACGTGTTCATGCTTATCTTTAAGAAGTTGTTTTATCTAGTTTACTCCTGAAGGGGTGAGGGTGAAGGCAGTGGGTCATAGGTTCCTCTTGCTCTCAGCCTGGACAGTGGCCCAGTCTCATAAAGCGACTTCCTCCCTGTCCAGGTGCCCAGGTGCCTCGGGTGGGAGCTCCACTGCCTCAGCCTCTCTCCATGGACATGGGGGCACATTGATGCCACCATATTATTTTAATGACATAGATATCAACATGCATTTGAAAATAAATTTCTGTTGCTTCAAAGATTCTATCTAATGGAAAACATTTGTTTTAAACTTTTTCACCACTATTATAGGAGGGGAAAAATGAAAATACTTGTCAGTCTTGAGGTCTTTAAAAATAGATCAGTTCATTATTGTGGTTATAATTTTGTTTACTATAAATAATTTTTGCCCATAGCAATGCCCATATTAAAAACTTGCTAAGCTTTTTCTTGGATTTCCATAAAACACCATTTCAATCTTAAATTTGGTTTTTGCCCATAGTTAATTTGTCAAGTCTAAACACATGATATTTCAAGTTTGACTAGCATTGCTATTACCAGTTCATTTTGAGAGGAAATTTCATCCTAATTAACATTTCTCTTAGACACAGTCTGAAGGTAACTCTTGGTTCCTTAGCAATTGAAGACAGCTTGCAGCGTGACCTTCCTTAGTTTAGGTTTTAAAGCAAAACAGTTCCAGTTTCTGTTTAAGGAGAAATCTGATTCTATTGGAATTGTTACTGTAAGTTTGAATCCAAATGTTTCCAATTTCTGTTTAGGACACACTAGGAAAAAGTACACAATATTCATCTGGGGACTTAGAATCACACTTGATTACCCATAACTACTGCCTGCTTCAGCAACTTTTCTCAGGTTCTGGAGAACAAACAGTGTTCCAATCTGTATGAAATAAATGTGCTGTAAAATATTTACCAGAATCAAAGGTAATATTTTTAATGCACTGGGAGAATTCACTATTTAAAGGAATTCAATTGAACATTATTTTGTAGATGTATAATGTGTTCATGAAGCTAACAAAACAATCTTCCCCAGATTTCTTAATTTGCCGCTATTCCAACTTCAGATTTTTATATGTGAGTTTTCCTAAAATAGGAACATAGCATTAGTTTTCTCATATTAAGTGCCATATGCAGGCTGAAATTGAAATATCTCAGTCTTTTTTATTATTCAAACAATAGGAGACTTAAGAGGAAAAACCTGTTTTGTGTATGTAAGCAATATAATTTATTTTAATTGCATACCACAGTTTCTGAGTAGTAAATCTAAATGATTGATTTAACCTGTTGGGAGTATACATATGTGATTAGGACACTGAAGATTTTTTAAAAAACAAAACAAAAATAATTAATGAAACTAATTCCATGTCAATCCTTTTTATATTATGAGAAATAGGTGTCAATTAGAATCTGTAGTTGTTGATCAAATCTTAATTACTAAATTATAACTGAGTGTTAAGGTGAGCTTTGACGATTTGAAAATGGATTAGGAAAATTATTAGAAAAAGTTATTTTATGTAGGTTTTTAAAAACAATAAAAATTTAACTTAAAAAGAAACTATAAAATTGTATGAGATTTCTTTACAATGAAGACAACTGTAACAAAGAACTTTTTAACTTTCAAATTAAAGTTTTCAGTTGTATTATGCCAAATGTATTTATATCTTAGTACCAATGATAATTAAATAATTAGGCAAATAAAATTTTGAAGATCCAGTTATTGTCTGTAACTGTAATTTATAATTAAGTTGTTATGTCTTTCTTTTCAAACCCCCAATATACTTGAATTTTTAAAAATAATTCTGTTCACATAAAGAATGTAATTTTTATTTTTGATACTGAGTGACTTAGATGATTGATATATTCAACATATTAGACTATTTTAAGGATTGTCAATGTGCATGACAATTTTTAATTCAACTTGTCCTCTTTTGTTGCCAGTCTTTTAGCATATTTAACTGTGATTTTTGTATATACTAATTTCACAAATCATTTAGGAAGATGGATGATGTAAAATACTGGACTAAGGAAATTGGAAGCTGAATTAAAGTACAAATACAGTAATTAAACCCCTAGAAAGCACTACTGATAAAAGAAATTGTGTGTTAGAACTTTTAGTCAAGATTATTTTTATTTATTTGACAAACATACAGATAGCTTTACAGATTCATTTTTTCTCTTCTTTTTTTTATCCTCACCCGAGGACATTTTTGCATTTATCTTCAAATAGGAGGGAGAGAGAGAGAGAGAGAGAGAGAGAAACATTGATGTGAGAGAGACGCATCGACTGGTTGCCACCCACATGACTCCAACCCGAGCTAGGGACAGACTGCAACTGAGGTACATGCCCTTAGCGGGAACCGAACTCAGGTCTCTCTGGTCCATGGGCTGATGCACTAACCGCTGAGCCAAACCAGCCAGGGTTACAGATGCCTTTTTTCATGGTCAGATATGGTATCTTTGCATTCCTCAAGTGAGGTACCAAAGCGTCATATGTATATTAGGTGCTCAATAAATGATTGTTGAGTGAAGAAAGATAGATGATGTAATATTTAATCAATATTTGAGTTTCCTTCTAACCAATTCAGTGAGTAAAAAAGGGACAAAAAAAATTCTGAAACTGGTACTTAATGTTTTTACATGGTAATAACCTAATTATCCATATTTATCGGGATCATAGTTTCAGAAAATTCTAGTCTAAACCATTTAGTTAGTAGTTTTATGTCTTCTAGCATAACTTTTACTTCAGTATTAATTAGTAAAGTTAACTAGTTCGAGATTTACATTCTCTGCCATTGTGTTTAATCTCTTTTTAAATATTCAGGTATTGATGTTTTGAATTAAACTACACAAATAATATATACATGAATAATTCTAAAAAATTCACAGTGATATGTAAATACAGAGAATAAAATGTTATATCTTCCTTTATGCCTCTTAAACCATCCTACTTTAATAGGTAGCCTACTAAAAACTGTTTGAGTTTTTGAATACTCTGAATACTTTCTATAACTATGATTTCACTCATATGTGGAATATAAAACAAACAAAACGAAATAAAAACAGATAGAGACAACAGAATGGTGGTTACCAGAGGGGAGGGGAGTGTTTGTGTGTGTGTGTGTGTGTGTGTGGGGGTGAATTGGGTTAAGGGGGTCATTTATATGATAATGGAAGGAAATTAGATTTTTGGTGCTAAGCACACAATAGAGTATACACATATTGAGTTATAATGTTCTACATATGAAATTTATATAGTGTTATTAACCAGTGTTATATCTCAATTAAAAAATCAATATGCCAAAAAGATATGCTTTGGTGTGGTAAATTCTGCTCCCCTATAGAATAGGAATCACCATCATTTAAAGTTTAATATCACAGTATTTACTTGGGAGAACGTAATGCAATTGAACTAAGAATATCAACATTTTGAATACCTATAAGTGTATTTTTAAGGGAAAACACAACAAAATGTTGGATATAAAAATCACATCCAAGAACTACAAATTCTTCCAAAAATTGTTTACTAGCGACATCTGCTGGTACAATATTGTTGTAAAAGTACCTCATGGAAGTGATTTCATGGAAATTAAGCATGAGAAAATAATCTTTTTGGACAAAATTGTTTCTTTTACTATCGTTAACATTACTTCTCACTGAAAAAAACTGTTTTGCTTTGTGGGTTCCCTCCACAGGCATTTCATCAAGAATATTATTTTAATAACAATAATATTAAACTTTATATACTTTTTTGTACAGTACCTAGTCTTAAATCCCAACTTGAACCTCTGTGATTAGTTGTCTATCGGCTAAGTTGTTTGATATAATGCTACAAATTATTTTTCCTCCTTGTCTTCCCTGGCTTTGTTTTCATGTCATGCATAGCTGAGAACTTTGCAAATGTAGCGAGATTCAGTAACTATGGACCTGCTACTTATTTGTTATTTACATAGACTATCTTTAACGGAAAAGTCTATGTATGCATGAATTAAATACATTATTTTTAGGTACACTCAAAAATGAAAATGAGAGCAATTCTATTATGAGGGGAAATTTATTTTTCTTCTATAGAAGATATTTTCTGTACTATAAATTATGGAGGAATAAAATATACTCAGTTCTTGGATATTTTCTCTATCAACACTTATTGTCTAGATGATTGCATCTAGTTCCATGGATTTACATATAACTTATATATGAATTAGACTTGATTTTAGAACCCAAACCTTTACAGTCAGCTGCTTGCTTCTTTAACATTTCCTTTTATAGCTAACATGCATCTCAAACTTAATTTGTCTGAAACAAAACTTTGACTTTTGTTTCTCCCATAGTTTTTCTCACTTCAGTAATTGGACATTTATCTTTCCATTTGCTCAAACTGAAACTATTTCAATAATTTTTAAATTCTCTCTTTTGCTCATACCCCACATTGAAAACATCAAGAAATTTTGCCAGTTCTGCTTTGGAAATACTTTCAGAATCTTACACTTCTCTCCATGTCTACCATGTGATCTAGTCAAACCACAGTTATCTTTTTCTTGGGAACTCGCCTCCTTGCCTCTGACAGCGCCCTCCTGTAGTCTGTTTCCCAACCAGATTTTCCCAATCATTTTATTTAAGATAAAGTGATTATCTTAAAATTTAAAACACATCTTGTCACTCCTCTGCTGAGAACCTTCCAAAGTTCTTAAGGTGCCTAACGGGCCCTGTAAGGATCGCAGACCACTCTCTCCCTCCATAGCTCTTACTTGTCCTCATTTCCTACCACTGTTCCCCTCCCCCTTTCTGCTCCAGCTGCAGTTATCCACTGTTCTCCTTACCTGCCATGCAGATGTTCTCCTCACAGGCCATATACTTACTGGCTCTTCCTTCGAACTGAAATGCTCTTCCCTCAGTTCAGTAAGGTTTCTGATCAAATTGCCAAATTTCACCTTCTTGGAAAGGCCCTTCCTGACCACACTGTAAAAAGATAAAGCCTGACTCATCACTGTTTCTCCCATTACTGTGCTTTTCCTTTTGCCAAAGCATTTATCATCACATGATGTATTTACTTTTTAAATTATATCTCTCCCCAGCCTAGAATGTGAGCCTTTTGAAAGCAGGGATTCTGTTGTTCACTGTTGTGTTCTTGGAACCTAAACCAGTGCTTACACATAGTAGGCACTTAGTCAATATATGTTGAATAAAAGAATGCGATTTAATTTACATTATAATAACCAAATCCATGGAATAGTGAGGAACTTTTGAATGAGGCCTGTATTGTATAAATCTTCTTGCTTATATCATACTTTTTACATTTAACACAGAGTATAATGGTGTTTCATAGTTAGGTTAAGACTCAATACTCTTGGTGTCAAAATGCAGGGCAGTATTACTATTTTAAAGATTCTTTTTATGGGAATAATTACCTTTTTGTTCTTTTGACATAGGCATCTGACCCCCAATTACATTAGCAGACCTTATACACATGAATGGAAAGAAGAATAGCCCCTTTTGAATCCAGGCTAAGACTTTATCGATATGAAGTGCTTCCCACAGGGTTGTGCTGAAAGAACCAAACTTCCATCATAATGAAATTGCAAATTCATTTGTATATGCCCTTTTATATTTGGAAGCTACTTTTTGATGTTTGGTCTGCAATTAGATTTATTGTTGAAGGTCACAGTATGCAATCCTGACTAGACCAAGTTGTCAGAATCCTTTATCTATTCAGCACTGCACAAAGATAAATGGCTATCTTTTAACAATAACATACTAAAGCCAAAATTTGTTCTCAGTTGTATATAATCTTTTAATCTGCTGCTTTCTGTTTTCCAGTCAATAGACTACTAGCCTACCCCCTCACCACTATACCTGTCTAGAAATTACTCAATTAGGGGTTTTAAATTACTGGGAAACACTTTCTTCAGATGACAAAAAGATAAGTTTAAGATTTTTTAATACTATCCTTTTTCCGTGCATATTTTTAGCTTAACATATGAATTCTTTTGTCTTTACTCTCATTCTGTGGGTAATTATGTAGTAGTATGTTAGCTAAATTCTTTGGTTACATTTCTCACTGTTAACATGACCACAAAATAGATGATATTGCTTAATTGAAATGAATTCTTAAGTGTTTTAAAACATCTTGGTGCACATGGATTAAATTATTTTCTGAGATTTTATATGCCCTCCAATAAAATGTACATATCTAAAATTGTAAGATAGATTTCATATATTTTTGTGCATTTTCTTTGTGACTTGATGTATAAAAGGTATACAGAGAGCATGGCCAAGTTAAACTTGAAGTTGTACTTTTTATCCAGGAATAGCCAGGGTCATATTAACATACATTACAACACTATTAGATCACCCACCTTTATAGTTTTTCCAAGAGATTTTGGTACTAGATACCCAAAGATTCTTTAGTAGTTTGATTATACCTATAAAGCGGACTATTAAGACCAGTATAGTAATGTACTCATTTTATGATTTTGTGAAAATAATTTTTGCAGATCTTACAATCTTTTTTTTCTTTTTTCTTAATGATCATGTAGTTTGAGTTTACCCTAATTAAAAGGGATACACTTTTTTCAGGAGGAGGTATAAAAGAAAACTATAACTTTTAAGTTAGATAAAGTTTTTCTTCCCCTGAATTCTGACTGCTATTTATTTTGTGACATCTGGGAAGTTGCTGCATTTTGGGGGAGTCTCTGCACAGCCATGGAATAGAGAAACAGCTGTTCATAGAGTTGTGATATAATTAAATGAGACAACACATATAAAGAGCCCCAAACAATGCCCAGCAATAGAAAGCACTCTGTAAATATTATTTGGAATCTTCTCTCTGTGCTCTGCTCCCACCCCTACTCTGTTCCCCAGGCTATGTTATCTGATTGGGCTTACTCAGAAGTTAAAACTGTTGAACTAAACTTGAAGCTTTTTTGTGCCTGCCAACTCTACATTGCTCTGCATTCATTGAATTAATAAGTAGGGAGAAGTCAGGACCTTGAATTGACCTATACACAATACCCAGCAGGTGTATGTGTTCGTTTACTTCAAAACAAATTGCTTCCCCGTGGACTGGGTAGAAAGAAGAATGTTCCACTCCCAGACTTCATTTTAAGTCCACATGGAGCCCTTAGAAGATTTACTTAAATCTCTCTTCAACCTGCAAATCTGAGAGTTGAGCCTTAAGTTACGCCAGTATGACATAGGAAAACATTATCATTTTAATCATTTGTGTAAGATGGATTGCTTCACTGTTGTTTGTTTGCCCATTTGCACTGCTCTGATTATTGTCCCAAAAGAATTTCACCTTTAAAAAATAATCATTTTTTAAAAAAATTTTAATAGCTTTTTAATATACTACTTTATATTTCAAAACATGTTATTTAACCATTGTAAATTTTTATTGTTTTAGGTGCAAAGATGGTTTGAAAGGATTTACATTCTCTGCACTTAGGTAAGTAGCATATTTTATTTATGTTAAGAAAACTTGTGAGTTGACTTTTAAAAAAAAAAGTAATATTATACATAATTATAATATTTGTTGACTCAGTTTTTAAGTTGGAAGTAATTTTAGAAGTCACAAAAGTGACTTTGTGAATATTTGATTAAAAGAGTAATACATTAGATTCCCCTCCCCCCCCCAAATAATTAGTTAATCAGCATCTACTTTTGGGCCTATTGTGTGCCTTATACCATGGGGTATTAGAAAATAATTACCAGAACTCTCTCATTAGGTGATTTAGAGAGACAAAACTACACATGAACAGTTACTGGAATATTAAGTACTTAATGGTATGGTGCCAGATTATGGGCTTCTTTAGGGCAGGACTCCTGCAATGTCAAATACCTCATAGCCCATCTCTTCCCACAGTAATTGGCACATGGTAGATACTGTAGAAATGTTGATTTACATTAGCATTGCATTTTGTAGTTCCCAAGCACTTTCACACAGATTAGAAAACAAAATTTTCACAAGAATTCTATGAGGTGGGTATTTTTATGCCCTTATGACATGAGGAAAAATCTGAGGCTTAGAATATTTGACTAATTTAACATCGCACAGCGACTATATATACTTACTCCCAACCCAGTGTTCTTCCAGTTTTTGTTGTAAATGTTGCCTGTTTTCTCCTCCAGAGTACATGTAGTAAATGTTTAGTGAAGATTAGTAGTGTGGTGTTTACTGCATAAATAGGAGGGAAACATTAGGGTGGGCTTCAATACCAGGAGAAGCTTTCATATGATTGTCTCATAAGATTATTTTGAGGGTCAAATGAATTAATGTAAGAAATGTATTTAGAACTATGCATGGCACATAGTGCTCAAAACATTGGCTATTATTTAAATTTCTTAATTTCTCAATTATAGTTGACATATACTATATTAGTTTCAGATGAACAGCATAGTGATTTAGACATTTATATAACTTACCATATGATCATCTGGATAAGTTTAGTACCCATCTGACACCATACATAATTATTACAATATTATTGACTATATTCCTATGCTGTACTTTACCTCCCGGTGACTGTTTATATAACTGGCAATTTGAACATGTTAATCCCTTCACCTTTTTCAGCCTTTCCTCAGTTCTCCTCCCATTTTGCAACCATCAATTTGTTCTCAGTATCTATGAATTTATTATGTTGTTTATTTCATTTTTTAGATTTTACATGTAGTGAAATCATGTGGTATGTGTCTTTCACTGACTGACTTACTTCATTTAGTATAATACCCTCTAGTTCCATCCATGTTGTCGCAAATGGCAAGATTTTATTCTTTTATGGCTGAGGAATATATATATATATATATATATATTGGCTGAGTAATATTTTATTTTATATATACACCACATCTAAATCCATTTGTCTATCAGTGAACACTTAGGTTGCTTCCATGTCTTGGCTGTTGTAAATAATGCTGCAGTGAACACAGGGGTGCATACATCTTTTTAAATTAATGTTCTGGATTTCAGATACCCAGAAGTGGATTTGCTGAGTCATATGGTAGTTCTACTTTTAATTTTTTGAGGAATCTCTGTACTGTTTTCCATAGTGGCTGCACCAGTTTGCAATCCCACCAACTGCACCAGGGTTCCCTTTTCTCCATATCCTCACTAACACTTGTTTGTTGATTTATTAATTATAGCCATTCTGACAGGTGTGAGGTGATAGCTCATTATGGTTTTAATTTGCATTTCTCTGATGATTAGTGACATTGACCATCTTTTCATATATTTATGGACCATCTACATGTCCTCTTTGGAGAAATGTCTATTTAGGTCCTCTGCCCATTTTTAAATCAGATTGTTTTCGGTGTTAATTTGTAGGAGTTCCTTATATATTTTGGCTACTAACCCCTTGTTGGATCTATCATTGGCAAATATCTTCTCCCATTCAGTAAGTTGTCTTTTCATTTGTTGATGGTTTCCTTCCCTGTACGAAAACTCTTTAGTTTGATGTAGTCTCATTTGTTTTTCTTTTATTTCCCTTACCTGAGGAGGTATATCCAAACAAATTACTAAAAGTGATGTCAAAGAGTTTACAGCCTATGTATTCATCTAGTTTTGTGACTTTGAGTCTTCAGTTTAAGTATTTAATCCATTTTGAGTTTATTCTTGTATATGATATAAGAAAGTGATCTAGTTTCATTTTTTATAGGTTTCTGTTTAGTTTTTTCAACACCATTTATTGAAGATACTGTTTTTACGCCATTGTATATTATTGCCTACTTTGTCATAGATTAATTGACCATGTAGACATGGGTTTATTTTGGGTTCTCTGTTCCATTGATCTATGTATGTGTTTGTGTTTAAGCCAGTTGTGCTGTTTTGATTACTATAGCCTTGTAGTATAGTTTGATATCAGGTAGCATACCTCCAAGTTTATTCTTTTTCAAGATTACTTTGGATATTATCCTTGCTGCATCTTTTGATTGAAGCATTTAGTCCATTTACATTTAAAATAATTGTCGATAGGTATTATTTTATGATTGTTTTTATATTTCTCTGTTCCTTTTTTACTCTTTTGCTCTCATCTCTTGTATGTTGTTGACTTTCTTTAGTGTTGTATTTGGATTTCTTTCTCATTATTTCTTGTAGATTTTTGGTTTGTGGTTACCATGTGCTGCGTATATACTAAGCTATGTTTATAGCTGTGTACTTTAAGTTGATAGCAGTTAAGTTCAAACACATTCTAATATCACTACAGTTTTACAGCTTTTACTCCCTCCCTCCACGTTTGTTTTTGTCACTGTTTTTACTTATTGTGTGTGTACTTGTGTGTATTCCTTAATTTATTGTTGTAATTACACATCATCTTTCTATTTTTGCCTTGTAACCTTTGTACTAGCTTTAGAGTTGCTTGATCCACTGTTTTTACTATTTACCTTTGTGAGATATTTTTTTTAATCCTCACCTGAGGATATTATTTTCCATTTATTTTTCAGATAGAGTGGGAGGAAGGGAGGCAGAGAGAGAGTGAAAAAAGAGAGAGAGAGAGAGATCAGTGTAAGAGAGACATATCGACTGGTTGCCTCCTGCACAATCTTGAACAGGGCCAGGGACCGAACTGCAACCGAGGTACGCTTCCTTAACGGGAACTGAACCCAGGTCTCTCTGGACTACAGGCTGATCCTCTAACTGCTGAGCCAAACCGGCCAGGGCTTGTGAGACTTTTTTTTCCTTATATTTTCTTACTCACAATTTTGATCTTTTCCACTTAAAGAAATACCTTTAACATTTTCTGGTTTAGTAGTAATGAAGTCCTTTAACTTTTTCTTGTATGGGAAGCTCTTTATTTCTCCTTCGATTTCAAATGATAGCCTTGTATAGTAATCTTGGTTGTAGGTCCTTGCTTTTCATCACTTTGTATATTTTGTGCCAGTGTCTTCTGGCCTGTAGAATTTCTGTTGAGATCAGTTCACATTATGGGGGCTGTCTTATTCAAAACTAACTGCTTTTCTCTTGCTACTTTTAGATTCTCTCTTTATCTTTCACCTTTGACACGTTGTGTGTCTTGATGTGGGACTCTTTGGGTTCATCATGTTTGTGACACTCTGTGCTTCTTGGACTTGTATGTCCATTCCCATCACCAGGTTAGGGAAGTTTTCAGTCATTATTTCTTGAAAGGGGTTTCAATCCCTTGCTCTCCTTTCTTCTTCTGGTATCCCTGTGATACGGATGTTGGTCCATTTGATGTTGCCCAGGGTCCCTTAAACTATCCTTATTTTTATTTTTTTTATTTTATCTTTTGCTGCTCTGGTGGGGTATTTTCTGCTACCTTGTCTTCCAGATTGCTGATTTGATCATCATCTACTTCATCTAATCAGCTCTTGATCCCCTCTAATATATTCTTCATTGTATTGTATTCTTCACTTCTAACTGATTCATTGTAATGCTTCCTGCCTCTTTGCTGATATTCTCACTGAGTTCATCTACTCTTCCTTTCAGTTCCTTGAGCATCCTCATAACCAGTGTTCTGCATCTGGTAGATTGCTTGCCTCCATTTTGTTCAGTTCTTTTTCTGAAGTTTTTCTCCTGTTGTTTTCTTTCATTTGAGACACATTGCTTTTCTCCACATTTTGGCTGCTTCCCTGTGTTTGTTTCTCTGTATTAGGTAGATCTGCTACATCTCCCAGTCTTGGCAGAGTGGCCTTGTGTAGTAGGTGTTTTGTGAGGTTCAGTGGTGCAGTCTCCCTGTTCACCTCAGCTAGGTGGTTCAGGTATGTCTCTGTGTGTGTTGTGTGTGTCCTTCTGTAGTAGTTGAGCCTTGATTGCTATTGGTGTAATTTGAAGCCAGCCATCAGGTTTATTGATTCTGGAGGCTCTTGGGAGAGGCTCTGGTACAGGCCAACGTCAGCTACTGTGCCTGCCTTGGGGCTGATTAGTGGGAGCTACAATGTGATCTGTGTTAATTGCTGCTTTTGCTAAACTTGGAGTTGCATGGGAGAGGCTATGCTGTGAACCGAGACTGGCTACCACACTGGGCTTGGGACCCTTTAGTGGGCACCAGAATATGAACTGAGGCCAGCCGCCTTTTGTGCCAGGATTTTGGCCACTTAGTTGAAGTTATGTTCAGGCCAACACTGGCCACAGCTTATGCCAGGTTTGAGACCACTTGATGGAAATTTCAGTGTCTATTGAGACCAGATACCCCTTACACTGGGCTTGGGGCTGCGTAGCAAGAGGTACAGGGCACACCAAACCCAGCTGCTGCTTATTCGGGGTGTGTGGACCCTTGAGAGATCTTAGGAAAGTTCACCACAGAACCGAAGTAGGCTGCTTTTGTGGAAAAAGTCTCTGGAAGCAGCTTGTGTCAGGTGCGTGGATTGGATAGGGCGCGGTCTCGGAATTACCAGGCCTGGTCAAATGGTGTTCACCAAGTTAATGGAGAGTTCAGATTTGGGGCCTCCCTGTACCTGTTGGTTGGGTCAGGGATGGGCTCAACAAAGAAAAGCTCCTGCCAGTGCTTCAGGTTCTGGAGAGAGCCACGCACACCCAGCCCCTCCAGCCCTTCCCCCGCAGCCAGTCAGTTCCATTCCTCCCTGTATGTCCCTGGCACTCTGAGCTGCTGCCCTGCCCTGGAGCCCAGCGAGAGTGAGTCTGTGATGAGCGAGTCCATGCACCCTCCTCAGGAGGAACGCCCTGGGCTCCAGCAGCACTTCCTCTCACTCAGATGCAATTCCTGCTGGTTTTCACTGTTACAGGGACTCTTCTCTTCAGCACTGTGGCCCTGGATGGGGTGCTAGTCATGGGGCTGAGACCCCTCGTTCCTCAGGGGGTACTCTGCAGCTGAGATACTCCTCCCAAAACTTAATTGCCACACTGTGGGTGTGGGGCCTGCTGTTGCGCATCTCTACCCCTACTACCAGTCTCTCATGGCTTCTTTATGTCCTCAGTTACAGTACTTGTGTTCAGCTAGTCTTCAGGCAGTTGTCAGTTATGGTCGTTCTAGCCCTGGCTGGTGTAGCTCAGTGGTTAATGTGTTGGCCTGCGCACTGGAGGGTCACAGGTTTGATTCTCAGTCAAGGGCATGCAGCTGGGTTGCAGGTTTTATCCCCGGCCTGGTCTGGACACATTTGGGAGGCAACCAATTGATGTTGATATTTCTCTCTCTCTCTTCCTCCCCCCCCCCTCCCTTCCTCTCTCTCTAAAAATCAATGGAAAATATCCTTGGGTGAGGATTACCCCCAAAAAAAAAAAAAAAGATCGTTCTATGAATTAATTGTAATTTTGATGTGATCGTGTGAGGAGGTGAGCAGTGTTTGCCTACCACACCATATTGACAGAAAGTCTGTTGTTATTATTCTTACAGGTAATAAGTCTTAAACTGTACTGAAGAATAGTTTTAGACAACTGAATGGGAAGAGGTAGAGCAAATGGACGGAAGGAAGTGAGTAATGTTAGCAAGAGCATGAGAATTGTAAACAAGAAATGTGAGGGGAGAATGGGAAAACCAACTTGATTGGTATGGAAAGTTTATATTATAGGACATAAAAATATTTTTTGTGATAGGTAGAGTTCAGACATATTATAGAAGACAGAGAAACGAACATAAGACAGACTCGGACTTGATAAGATGGGCCGTAGGGAGCCACTAAATGTTTTTGAGGAGCAGGGTAGTTGACAGTGTTTCAGAAATATCAGTCTGGCCACAGTATTTGGGATGGTGAAAAAGAGAAAACCAGAAGGAACAAAGATGGAATGATAGGGACTGGGATTTGGGTGAAGGTGGAGGATTAAAGAGGAAGAAGAAAAATTGAGACTGTAGTGGAAGATAATGAGGACCTAATGATTGATATTTTTCATTTTTTCTTTCCCTTCACTCCTCAATACCAGCCCAGGGTTGAAAACCTCAGTGCTTGGGAAAAGGTGCTATTAACAGAAAACCAGAATACTTGCAAAGAAACTGATTTGGGACGGAACAACCGTAGTCTATGGTGCGATTAAGACTGTCTTTGGTTGTAGAAACTCTGTGATAACAATAACTAAGACATAATACACAGCAGTAATTTCTTCATGCTATGTTTTTCATTGAAAGATTATGAAACGTTTTAGAAAATAATTTTTTGTTGTTCCATTGGCTATAAGTGATTCTGTTAAAGTGAAATTTGGTAACAGCCAAAAGTTGTCTTTCCTTCAGAGAAAACTTTGCCTTCGTTCCTGCCTCTCTCCTTCGACTCCCAGCATCCTTGCAGAAACTCATACTGCATCAGATATTTTTGTGTCTCTTTTTCAAATCCTCATATAATAAAGGGCTGATTTGGTCTATTTGTACTTAAATTGTTCTTTATATTCCAGGAAATTATTCTGGAAAACAGTGGTTATTAATTCTAGATAGAGTCAAGGACAGAACCATGGGAGAAAAGTCAGTGTGGGAGTCTGAAGGTATACTAAGCCTTCTCCATTGTAGTTTAAAACATCAACATATACAAAGTTTGATCATTAAGAACCCAGGCTTTAGTCCTGCCTGGGTGGCTTAGTTGGTTGGAGCATCATCCTGTACACTAAAGGGTTGTGGTTTTGATTCCCGATCAGGGCACATACCTAGGTTATGAGTTTGATCCCCAGTTGGGGTGCGTACGGGAGGCAACCAGTCAATATTGTTTCTCTCTCACATCAATGTTTCTCTCTCTCTCTCTCTCTCTCTCTCCCCCATCCCTTCTTTTTCTGAATCAATACAAACATATTCTTGGGTGAGGATTAAAAAAAAAAGGATCCCAGGCTTCAGAGTCAGACAGTCCTGGGTTCAAATAAATCCTAATACTATTGGCTGTAGATATGATAGGCTGTAGATAGCTTTTTCATGCTAACTTTTATGGAAATTATAGTACCTACTTCATAGTGTTGCTATAAGGATTTAATGATTTAATATTTGTAAAAGGCCCAGTACTGTGCCATGTAGTAAAATGCTCAGAAAGTGCTAGTTATTACTATATTTATTCATTCAGTGTGCATTAACTATATATTTACTATATGCCAGAGATCTTAAACTCCATGCACACCCATGATTAAGAACCAAATTCTTCAGGACTAACAGTTTCCAAGGGCGCACAGTGAGTTGCCTGTGCTGACAGACAGCCTCAGTGCACACCCCTTACGTTTGGATAAGCTAGACTGTTTTGGCCAAGTTTTGTTTTGTTTTATCCTCACCCGAGGACATTTTTTGATATTTTGTTCAGATAGAGTGAGAGGGAGAGAGAGAGAGAGAAACATCGACGTGAAAGTGACACATCGAGTGGTTGCCACCCACACGACCCAACCAGGGCTGGGGACAAACTGCAACCAAGGTACGTGCCCTTAGCGGGAACCGAACCCGGGTCTCTCCGGACCGCAGGCTGACGCTCTAACCGCTGAGCCAAACCGGCCAGGGCAAGCTAGATTGTTTTGGCCAAGTTTGTCTGAATGGGATGGATTGCACTTGTTGATAGTAACAGCTTTCTATTTCTATATTTTACAGTGTTTAAATTTTCAAATTCTATTTGTTGTAAGTCCCATGTTTCAGAATTATAGTGTAGCATATTGATCCCCTGTTTTCTCTATATTTTATGATATTTTCTGAAAACTCTCAGGTAGAATTCCCTTAGCTTAGTTATTCTTTATAAGAGCAGTGGCTCTTATAAGTGAAGGTGCAAATGGCAAAAATGGAAACTTGAGTAAAGGATACTGATTGAATGATGTCTAATGTGATAACATTTTTATTTTTATTTTTTGCATTGTCTGGAAAAATACTGTCCAGTTTTAATGAGACAGGAAAAGTATCTTCTCTTGGGTGTTAGGTTTTTCCAAAAAGAAATAAATAGATTGGGATAACATCAGATTGGAATAACATGGAATAATATGAGGGTACATGGAATCAACCATTTTCTGATTCTCATTCTTTAGCTTCCTCTATTTCCTCATATGTATATAGATGACTTTTTACGGCACTGCAGCTGTTTAAAATGGCATTAGATATAAACTTACACTAAAAAAAATGAGAAACACATTCAATTGTTGCTGTTAGGTTTTAGAGAAAAAATGAATTTTTGTCATTAACTAGTCCATCCAAGTTAATAGTTCATCTGCTTCTTTGTTTGAAAAAACTTCAAGGTGTGTAATACCTTTAAAAGGTGGTGACTTCATTTAAAAGGATGCTTTATAAAAGTACTATGCTATATTTTACTTGATTAATTTAATCTTAAAATACCTGCATTGTCAAACAAATGACTACTAACTAACACTTTTTTAGTATTTAGATTTCAAAAGCCTTATTTTTAAAATGGTGATTCAAGTTTATATAAATTGTGAAAAATATTATTTCAAATGATAAAGTATTTTCCAAAGTTTATGTATATAAAAACAAAATCAGTTTATTTTCTCATTGATTTTTTTTTTTTTTTTTTTTAAATGATGAAAAAAGCCTCACATTGTACTTTCTTCTTTAGGTTCATTGTAGGAAAGGAAGAAATTCCCACACATTCTTATTCACCAGAGATAGCATATGCTAAAGTGGAACAAAAGACAGAGGAACAGGAGGAAAAAGCAAGAGGAAGGAATATAATCGCTCTAGTCAGGAAGCTCATGGATTCAATGTGAGTTCTTTATCATGATATTTTAGCACACGTTGTCTTATGTGATATGATATTTGTACCATGCCAAGATATGTTTGTTTGTTTGTTTTTTTCAGGTGATAATTTTTATTTATCAGAAATTGTACAGAATTTTATAAAGGGCACATGATGGCAAGTGAATGTTATTTCTTTTTTCTGGCAGGACTATAGACCATCATATGCCTTTAAAATGGGTTTACATGAAATTGAAATACTTTTCTATTGCAAACTAGGCAGAGTTGCAGGAGGCTAGAATGGGGAACTTTAGGAACAATTAGTATGTGCTAATCGAATGTGCCAAGTGTGGAAAGGAGAAAGAAAAGTTCTGAGGGAGATGCAAGAAGATGCAGGAATAATAAGGAGCAAGATTTAAGTACAGGATATTTTGCAGGAATGGAAATTTTTAAGGCTTTGGAAATAAAATCTTTATTTGTATATTGTACAAAGAAGTCTATATGTCACACAAATAATCCTTCATTTGTATTTCAAGTATAGTTATTTAAGAAAATAAATTTAATGTTTTAAAGTTAGATCAGCCAACTAATATAATCTTGGTAGAGATGTTTTAGAGCATGACATGAGTAGGCAGTATAGAAGTTAGGACATCTGCCCTGTCGGTACGACTCTGTAGTTCAGCATCCACCCATGCACCAAGAGGTTGCTGGTTCAATTCCCAGTCAGGGCACATGCCCAGGTTGTGGGCTAAATCCCCAGTGGGGGGCATGCAGAAGGTGGCCAGTCAATGTTCTCTCTCATCAGTGTTTCTATCTCTTTCTCTCTCTCCCTTCCTCTCTCTCTAAAAACCAATAAAGTTAGGGGATCATTTATAATATGAGGTCCTTTAAGAAATCAGAAGACCTACGTTTGACTCTCATTTTGACTCTTCTGGCTTTGTGACTTTAATTTAACCACTTGTATCCCAAAGTCCTCATTGGTTAACCAGGGTTAACGATCTCTATTAAGTAGTGTTGTGCACATTAAATGAAAGAACATATGACTTGCCTCGCATACATGAATACAGAGTAGGTGCTCAAAATTATTACTGAATTTAAAGACTTCCTTTTCATTTTGGCATTCACCACATACAGAAGCTAAGAGAACAGAAAGGAATAGTAGATGACAGGAATAATTGTAGTAGTGATCTTATTAACAAGTTCAAAATAGTTATGGGTTACCTTAGTGGAGAGACAGGGAAGGGATCCCTCTTAGTGGACGTCATGTCAACCAGAATCATAGGGGAATGCAGAGAATATAATCTGTGGGTGAATCATGCCGTGGTATCAGAACTGATCAGGGCATGGCAGAACTTGTCTAAGTGGTCTTAGTGAGTCTACCGGTGTGAAAGCAGATTGAGGATAACAGAAGCAAAGCAGAGAATACAGGAGATGGGCAGTCCAGGACATAGGAAGCCATTTTAATGAAAGCATAAGACAGAGAAAATGGCATTACATATAGTTGGTATCAGAATTTAACTTCACTAACAGAGTTTAATAATTTTGTGTAGTTCTGGTAGCCATGGCTGAAAAATGTCTTTGAAGAGGACACTTATATGCATGAAGAGTGATGGTTTACATGAGGCAGTTCTCCAGTTCACAACTTTTCAGGCTCCCAGCTTTAATCACTCAGCAGCTTCCACGGCCAGATATGTTATATCATCCTAATGATATAAGGGCTATGGTGTATATGAACTGTTGCTGTCACCCTTGAGTAGAACAGGCTGCCTGTAGACTCCAGCTGCAATGCAGAATTGGATTTCGGAAAAGGTCTTGCTAATCAGTTTGCAAATGGAATTAGAAAGATGTGGAACTGGATAATCGCTCTATAAGTAACTGTCATAAGCAGGAAAGAGTTAATGTGTTCCAACCATGAACCTAATTAATTAACCCCCGTTTGAAAGAGTTATGAAGACTATTCTTCAAAGAGAAAGGGGGCAGCTAAACCCATGTTAGATGTTTTACTTACTTTTTTATGCCTAGAGTAAATAAATGGTGCTGGAGTCAGCATACTAAATAATTGTAATAAGTGTGTTTTGAACAGTAGTCCTCCCAGCAGGAATGTTTATTAAACAGTAGAGGACTAAGTGCTTTACAGTTACATCACAAATAACCTACTTTTGATTTCCCTCATGTTTTATATCTATGTTTATTTTAAAAACTGAATTTTGAATTCCAATACTGTATTATGTTTCTTTTCCAGATGTTTTCTCTCAAATATAATTAAGTATAAATTCCTGTAACCTGAACACATTCTCATTATAAATTTTGCTCAAGTACTGACTTCATGGATGATTTATGGCTATTATACTCCATAATAAGTGATTTAAAGCTTCCAAAAGTTTGGTAGAGTAAAGAAATACACACACACACACACACACACACACACACACTGTTTTAATATTTAGTTACAGATTTTTACCACTATGGTTTTTCTGCTCCACATTCAGTTGTTTTTATTATAGTTATGTATTTTATACAATGTGTCAAATGGTGAGACATTTGTTGTCTTTGCTTCTGTGTGTCCTAAGAAACCAAAGATGCACACATTTAGGAGCAAGTAGGTAATGTTTTTCTCTTTTTTTGGCTATAGAGGTTTAAGCAGATCTACACACACACTTTAATTATAATTAGGTTTTTGCTTTAATTTCAGATGTAAGCATGGACCAAGGCATAGATGTTGCAAACATTATGAAGATAATTGCATCTCTTATTGCATTAAAGTAAGTGTATAAAAGTATCATCTTTATTAACCATGGGGAATATGTGTAGAAATAACTTATTTATTAAAATGTAACTTCAAAGTAAATGGAAAAGTTCATAAAAATTGCTATCATTCTTTGCATTTGACTTGGAGAATAAGAAATGTGTGAGATATGGGTAACAATTTAGCTTAGTATTCACTTACCATAGTTAAATAATTAAATTTATTAAATAGTAAAAAGTTAAAATATTTGCTCATTTAAAAATTAGTGTAAAACTTACAAAGTACAAAAGAGGGTGAAACAACAGCAAAAAAGACAGAAAAAGAAAATCACTAAGTCTCGTACTTTGTAATATACCCTCACTGGAGTCCATCCTAGAGCAAGAACTGTGCTATGTGCTGGTGGGTTGGCCGTCACGCACACTGCACAGTCTGGTACACTGGCATTTGGTTTTGAACTTGTAAAGCTGTTACATTTTTTAAGGCATGGAGTAACTGGAGCATGTCCATACTTGCTCTACATTAAGAGAGTTAGCTATGCCCACTGGCATAAATTCCTACTCCCTAATATATTAGTGTACTAGTGCGTCTCTCCCTACAAACCCCATGCTGCCGCCTCCCACCCCCCTCACCACCAGCTCTGGGTACGAAGTTATTTTCATTGCAGTAAGTCTGGCACAGATGGTACCACCTGCTGCAAGTTCTTCAGTTTTGGATGGTACTCTAACAATCCTAATGCTTTAAAAAGTTTATGTTCTTTCTTACAACGTCTGAACCCTACTCAGTTAATGATAAGAGCAGAGTTATACAATACCCCCAAAGACAGCCTCCTGGCAGTCACTCTGGAAGGGAGGGACTGGATCACATTTGTGCTTCTGAATGTGCATTCCTGTGGCCTGGTGTTGATGGTGGCGTTTGCCCAAGCCAACACTTTACCCTTGGAGTCCCCAAGGAATGACCACGGGTAACAGCAGTAGAGTTTTTTTTTGTTCAGTTGTGCAATGGTTTCTGATACACTCCTTCCAAATCTGATTTCCTGCCTCAGTTCTAAAATGGCAAAAAAGAAAGAAAAAGAAAAAGCATCATTACTGGTGGCCTCTGTCTGCCAGTCTGCTAATTCCCAGAGAGTTATTATTCTGAACTCCAATGGGACATAATTCTGTTTTAAGGGGAGACTTCCAGAGGGGAACTGAGAGAATTATCTGATTAAATCTGAAGTATTTGAGAAAGTTTGGGAAGAGAGGAGGTGATATTTAAAAATTACATAAGCCCTGGCCGGTTTGGCTCAGCGGTTAGAGCGTCGGCCTGAGGACCAAAAAGTCGCAGGTTCGATTCTGGTCAAAGGCATGTACCTCGGTTGTGGTTCGGTCCCCAGCCCTGGTTGAGGTCATGCAGGAGGCAAGCAGTAGATGTTTCTCTCTCACTGCCCCCTTCTTCCTCCCTCCCTCCCAATTCTATCTGAAGATAAATGGAAATACATCCTCGGGTAAGAATTAAAAAAAAAATATTATATGAGAAAGTTAATGAGAATTACTAAGCAATGAAAAAAATGTAGTCTTTCTTTCAAATGTGTACCGCTACTATAAACTTGGTAATTTATGTTGGAGTATTTTGTCTATGAATATAAAATTTGGAGACCTGTGGGTGTGGAATTTACTCCATAAATATAGTAAAATATTTTGACAGTGCACCTCATTATTCTAAGGACTCAGTTGCACCACATGTTAAATCATATCCCTGAGTAAATAATCATATGAATTAACATTCCTCTCAGCTGACTCTGTTCCATTCACACTAACTTTTTATTGCTTCCTCATACCTGCCAATCTCAGTTTTGGCTTTGTGCTTTCCGTCTGAGCTACCTGAAATGTTTTTCTCATGTTAGCTCCTTCTCCTGTGTGTCTGTTTCAGTGTCACATCCTCAGCAGCCTTGCCTTACTTACCACTCATTGTAAGTTGCCCTGCTAATTTCTCTCCTGGCCCTGCTTTCGTTAGAACACTTACTGTAATATGTAATTATTTTTGTTTATATGCTTGTTTATTTATTTTCTCTTCCTCTAATGAGCATGAAAGCCTCAACGAAGGCAAGAACTTTGTATCTTTTTTACCACTCTCCCCCAGCATCTAGTGTAATGCTTGGCACAGAAGAGGCATCCAGTGACTACTTCCTGGATACATGAAAGGGTGAATGGATGGAGAATGAATGGCCTTTTGAGAGCCGTGTGAAAAGACTGAACATGAGTGTGATCCTTGAATCTTTACATTAATATTATACGGTTATCAATGGAAAGATAAAAGTGTGAACATTTTGCCCTGGCCGATTTGGCTCAGCAGTTAGAGTATTGGCCTTTTGACCAAAGGGTCTCAGGTTCGATTCTGGTCAAGGGCACGTACCTGGACTGCAAGTTTGATCCCTGGCCCCAGTTGGGACCGAGTGGGAGGAGATCAATCGATGTGTCTGTCTCTCTCCCTCCCTCCTTTCCACTCTCTCTAAAAATCAATGGAAAAATATCCTTGGGTGAGGATTAACATCAAAAAATGTGTGAACATTTAGTGCTTTAAACTAATACTAGGCAGTTTCAGTTATGCAAATGCATAGTAATTTATACTAATTGGACAATTTAATTTCCATTTTTTTAAACCAGGTATTAAATAGTTTAAGGTAAATTAATTAATGTTTCTTCATAGTAATCTTTTTTTTTTCTAAAAAAGAAAGCTGCTCTCTGGAAGGCGCAAACCTGACCTTTGGAATGCAGCAGGAAGCACTGCTAAGAATGGAGACATTTTCCCCTCCCACCAGAGAGAGGAGAATGGGAAACACGTATCACAATGTGTTAGTGAATCATGTATAAAATACTACTCTTTTTGTTAACTTTTGTGCTAATTGGCATTTTTTAGTCTCTCAGTATTAAGTGACATTTAAACTTCATTTTCCTAAATACTGAAATGAAATTGACCAACATTAGTCATCCTGTCTGTTACCTTTTGCACTATATAAATAGTTGTAGATAATACGGAGAAATGTTGGAAGCAAATATGGATTTGTAGCAGATTTGCCTTTTCAAGTTTGGTTGAGTATACTTTAAAGCTACCATTCCCTAGAGATATTTGAGCACAGAAATAAAAACCTAGATATAATTATTTCTTTTCCTGGGAAAGTCTTTTAAACTGATCATTTCAAAACTTGATACCAAAGGTCTAAACAAAAAATAAAATTATCTTTCTGTCAAAAGAATCTCTATTCAAACTGATGAGTAAGAGGAGTTGCCAAAAGGATTTGGCTTTGTTAACTTTTTTTTTTTTTTTAAATTTTAGTGCTTTTGTTTCTAAAATTCAGATGTGGTTTAGGAATTACAAATCCTGGATATTGTCAACAAAATGTCAATTTTGGTGCATAGACAAGCTTGGCCAGTGCATGTGAAACTTTTTAAGTCTTTGTAAATCAAAGAAAGTATATTTACTGAAGGTTTCATCCTTATTTTTAAGGTAATTGTTTTAAAATTGAGGTTTTAAGATTTAATTTTGAAAATGGCTGTGATATATACCTGTGTTAATGTTTTTGAATCCTGTTTTGATCTGAGACAATATCATTCTTCAAAATTTGGTTGTAAATCAGAATTTCCTCCCACTTTCCTTCAGGGTTTTATCCGGATGTTTAGCGTGGGATACTTGATCCAGTGCTGCCTCCGAATCCCCTCTGCGTTCAGGCATCTGTTTACACAGCCATCCCGGCTACTTTCTCTCTTCTACAATAAAGAAAATTTTCAGCTCGGAGCTTTTCTGGGCTCTTTTGTTAGTATATACAAGGTAAGGCTTTCAGAAGAGGAAAGAAAATGGGAAATAAATAACATGACTATTGTTAGATTGTGCCCCTGTGGCCTTAACTCATCTATCATTTTTTAAATGCTTCTTTCTGTAGTATTCATATACATATATAATGTATTGGGAGTTAAGGTTGGGGAAATTTCTTCTTTTAAAATGTTATTTAGTATGATTAAAAGTACAGACAAACTTGCATTTATACATAATATTAAAGATTTTCAGACTCATTTCCTTTTTTTTCAATAACATAGACACTGAGAAAATAAAGTTTCCTACATCTCTAACATCAAAAGTAATATTAGTATACCTGGTCTATTTGTTTTTCTTAGTTATATTTTTTGCTTGGTTTTAATTTAAACATATTTCATATCCTCCTAGCTGATGACAACACTTAATAGAATCAGTATGATTTTCTGTTGTAACTTACATATAAACAATGACTTATTTTTCCTCTTCCACTCACTATTCCTACTGCACTCTCTCAAATAACAAGAGTGAACATCTTACACCTCTTTCTGCATGTTTCTATAAATGTACCCAGACATATATATAAGCACACACCTAAACACATGTATAGGGATCATTCACAACACAGTACTCTGCAACTTTAAATAATGGCCTTTGGTTTAATGGGAATTACTAATATGTAAATAATATTACTGACATATTATTAAACAGCTAAGGCTTAGATTCTAAATCTAAATATAGATTCTAAGTAAATGTGCTAAGATTGATCTGTATGCATACACGTACACATGCAGACTCACACGTGTTAAACACAAAATTATGGCTGGAAAAATTGAATTCTGGAATTATTTTGGGTAAGATGGTTATGTATCAATTTTTGTACAAGTTTATTTATAAAAGGTAAATATTCATATTCTTTTTCATTTCTAATTTTATAGTGTTTATATTTATTCTTTTATTTGTAATATGTTTTTATTGATTTTTTTTGTTTTTTTTATCCTCACCCGAGGACATTTTTCCATTTTTTGCTCAGCTAGAGTGGGAGGGAGAGAGAGGAAGAGAGAGAGAAAGAGAGAGAAACATTGACGTGCAAGAGACACATCGAGTGGCTGCCACCCGCACGACCAACCAGGGCCGGGTACAAACTGCAACCAAGGTACATGCCCTTAGCGGGAACCGAACCTGGGTCTCTCTGGACTGCAGGCTGACCCTCTAACTGCTGAGCCAAACCGGCCAGGGCTAAACATTTTCATATAATACTATATACCACTTCATTATAGTGTAAGAATCTTACAACACTATAATTCTGAATTTTCCTTTTCATTTTTTGTGCTTATACGTTTATCTTTTCATATGTTATAAACCCCACAATACAATGTTACTATTTTTGTTTTGTATCAGGAGCCAGAAAACTTTTTCTGTAAAGGGCCCAGTAGTAAATATTTTAAGCTTTGTGCACTCACTGTATGGTCTCTGTCACTACCACTGAACTCCTGTTGCGTGAATGCAGACAGAGACAATATGTAAATGAATGATCATGGCAGTATTCTAATAAAATTTGATCACATTGTCATTAAAATTTTCTGTAATTTTCACATGTCACAAAATGTTTTTTTGTATTTATTTTTAACCATTGAGAAGTATCAAAAGCAATCAACTCATGAGCCATATAAAAACAGATGGCAGGTCGGGCCATAGTTTTCCAACCACTGCTTTAGACAGTTAATTCAGTTTAACAGCAGTTAAAAATTTGCTTTTTGTTTTTATGGATCTGATTTTTTATCTGGTATCACATTCCTTCTGCATGCAGAACTACCTTTAACATTTCTGGTAGTGCAGGTCTGCCGGTGATGCATTTTCTCAGCTTTTTTTCTGTCTGAGAAAGTTTTTAGTTTCACTTTAGACAGAAAAATATCATCTCTGGGTATAGAATTCTGGCTTGACAGATTTGTAATTTATCTATCTTTTCCTCCTTGTTAAGGTGGGGGTGATACTTTCCCCCAGCACTCTCCATGTAGGCAAAAGTAGAATCTATGGGTTCATTTTGAAAAACCATTACAATACAAATATTATGTATAATTTCTTAATAAAATATATCCAAAACAGTAACTTTACAACAGGTTATTGTTTATAATTATCCCAATCATGTATTTGATTACCTTGGAGGTAATTATGCCTCCAAGGTCAGAATAGTGACTCACTCATTACAGATTTTACATGCATTTTTTTCCCCTAGAAATGAAACAACTGAAGTCACTCTATTTTCTTCTTGATACAGGGTACTAGTTGCTTCCTGCGCTGGGTCAGAAATCTGGATGATGAACTCCATGCTATTATAGCTGGTAAAGCAATGATTTAAAAAGAATTATTACTGTATCAATCGGTAGGAAAGAATCAGAAGTAGTTTCAAAATTCATCTGATTTCTTTGTATCTACTTTTCTCTCTAATAGAATCCCTATTGAGGCTCTAGTCCAAACATTCTTATTTGTGAATTTTAACATATCAAGGCACTCTTGCCATCTGGTGGTTTGAGTTGGGAGTATAATGACTTGGGTGTCTGTCCTCCTACAGGCCAGAGATCCTAGGGAATGTGTCACAAAGGAACATGCAGTCTTAAAATATTATAGAAGTGACTATAGTACTATTTTAATTGCAATTAGATTTCTTAAAATATTCTGTTTTTATCACTGGACATATATTAATAATTTTTGTTATTTTTTTTTAGGAATGTAAATAATTTTCTAAAAACTAAAGAAAATTTTCTTTTTTTAAATCCTCACCAGATGATCTTTTTAACTTGCTTTTTAGAGGGAGTGGAAGGGAGGGAAGAGAGGTAAAGAGAGAGAGGGGGAGAGAGAGAGAAACATTGATGTGAGAGAGACACATCGATTGGTGCCTCCTGCAAGACCCCAGCCAGGGCCAGGAATCGAACCTGAAATCTAGATATGCGCCCTTGAGCAGGACCGGAATCGAATTTGAGACCCTTCTGTCCGTGGGCTGAAGCTCTAACCACTGAGTCAAACCGGCCAGGGCAAGAAAATTTTCTACAAGTGCATTATATGTACTACTTAAGTTGAATAGACAATTTTTCAGATGTTTGTTGGTAATTTTCTACTATTAGTATTCCAGGCCTCCTCCCACCTTGGTTTTCTGTTTATAGAATGAAGGCAGTAATATGGAAAGAAGGGTGAGGATAACACTAAAATAATTTGAGCTTTTAGGACAATAGATGATTAATTATTTTCACTTAAAATTAGAAATGATATCAATAGCCTTTAAAAATTATTTTTGATAAGTATTGTGTTTGGCAAAACCAGCACTGTGGTTCAAGTTAAATTTAGAATGTGAAGTTTCTTGTAATATGTGGATCAGAACTGTGTTTCTAACTCTGAAGGTCAATTTTCTTAATTATAAAATATGTCATAGTAAGAACTCACCCATTTTAATGTCATTAAGTATATTACCGCCCTTGATTTTGTTGTAACAAAAGACAGTGCTGTAAATCGATTCTTTCCTATTTAAGTGCATTTACATTTTTAGATGACTTAATAACAAATAAATACTTAAAGGTCTGATGAGTTTTGCCTTATTTGTTTCAGGATTTTTGGCAGGAGTATCAATGATGTTTTATAAAAGCACAACGATTTCCATGTATTTAGCTTCCAAATTGGTGGAGGTAAGAAACATTTTTATTCATGTACAGTGCCAAAGGATATACAGCTTTTAAGATGCTTTAGCTACAAATATATATCCTAATTTTTAAAAGTGAATTCTAATCCTATAAAAGTATTTACAAAATCGGTTCCCTTATTTCATCTTCTTTCTTTGTCTTTGTTATTTTTAAATTTACAGATATATTGAAAGAATGATGTAACTAATCCTCGTGCACCCATTACATGGCTTCAACAGTTAAAGCATTTGGCCAGTCTCATTTCACATACACTGCCCCAGCCTCTCAAGTATTGATTTATGTTAAAGCAAATTCCAGACATAGTATCACTTAATCCATAAACAACTCAAGATAAAGACCCCTTAAAGAATAAGGCTAACAGATAAAGACTCCTTAAAAATAAGTAAATCAACAATACCACCAAAATATAACTACAATGCCATTATCATACCTTAAGAAAAACATAGTAATTCTTTAATATTGTCACATATCCAATTAGAATATACATTTTTACTGATTGTCTCAATCTGGATCCAAAGGCTTTATTAGTTTATAATAGTTACCCACCCCTTCTTTTCACCCTTGCCATTTATTTGTTGAAGATGTAGGTAATTAGTTCAGTGGAATTTTCCACATTTTGGATTTTGCTGATGGCATCCTCACTGGAGATGTTAACAGGCTTCTTTAACTCTTATTTCCTATAAACTATTAAATCTATAGGCTTAAGCAAATTAAGTTTCTATTTTTTTTTGAGGGGGTGAGTGGTGTGTTGCAGAAATGCTTCATATTTCTGTGTGTGAATTCCTAACGCATCACATTAGGGAAGCACACAGATGTCTTTTTGTGGTGCTAAAATTGGTCAGCGGACTCAGTGTTGACAGAGCCAACATAAAGTTTCCCATTAATCTTTTACCTAATTATTTTATTAGCCATTAATGATCATTATCAGGAATTATTTCATTGAGGTTTGCAAAATGGTCATAATCTAGTATTAATGTTTTGTTTGTTTTTTTCCTGCATTTATCAGTGGATTTTTCTGAAAAGAACTTTCCCTTTTCAACTGTTAGGTTACCCTGAAATAGTTTGTTCACAAAGTCATAATACAATGCTTGATTACTTCTCTTTATTTACCTGTATTCAGAATCAGTTAGGCCCTAGCATCCTGCAAAGTTGACCTATGAGTTTTTATTTTCAAGTGTCATATGAAGTTATGGATTTTAACATATTTGATTTATTTCAATTAATTTTTTTTTTTTTTTTTTTATCCTCACCCGAGGACATTTTTCCATTTTTTGCTCAGCTAGAGTGGGAGGGAGAGAGAGGAACAGAGAGAGAGAGAAACATCGATGTGAAAGGAACACATCGAGTGGCTGCCACCCGCACGACCAATCGGGGCCGGAGACAAACTGCAACTGAGGTTCGTGCCCTTAGCGGGAACCGAACCCGGGTCTCTCCAGACTGCAGGCCGACGCTCTAACCGCTGAGCAAACCGGCCAGGGCTATTTCAATTAATTTTTAATCATTGTGCTCAAATGCCCATCATTGGCTGTGAGAACCTCTTAAAGTTGACTCCTGTTTCTTTTTGGCACACTGCCACTATCTCTGATAGCTTTCTTGCATTGTGATAAGACTAGATGCTCCAGGTTCATCTGGGACATTTCCTACCCCAGCTATAGAATCAGTCAACTTTTTCTCCAACAGCCTAGTTTCTTTTGGTAGAAACTGACATTTAGAGACTTCTGTTGGGTGCTAGAGTTTTTTTGCTCCCAGTTTAGTAATTGTTTCTTGACCTTTGCAGTGAACAGAGCTAGGAACCCTCCCCCTACCCCCTTTCTTTTTAGAGAGAAAATAAAATTAAGAGAGTATTGGTATTTCCAATTCCAATTTAAGATTCTACATTTTATTTAACTTGTTTAATTTTTAAAATTTTATCTCACTGAAAATTGTGTCTCTAATGACATTTAGAGAATTACACATATGCTCTATCCGTGTGTGTGTGTGTGTGTGTGCACGCGTGTGTGTCAGTGCAACTGGAAGCCATTGGAGTATTTTAAGCATGGAAATTACATGATTTAATTCACATTTTCAAGAGAACATTCTAGCTATTATATAGAGAATGGATTAGAGGCAAGGCTGCGAGTTGGGAAAAGAGTCTCAGCAGGAGATGGTGGCTTGTGTCAGGACAGTAGCAGAAGAAATGGAGAGAAGTACTCAGATTTACTGTGTTTAGGAAGTAGAGTTGACAGGACTTGCCAATGGAGAGTAAAAGGGGCATGAGAGAAAGAAAATAAACCTTAGGTAACAAAAATATATTCTTTGACCCCAGGGGAATCCATTATTGAGATCTAGTTTGTAAAAGGTGTGTTTTACAGCTGCTAACCTAAATGGCTCGAGTTTTTTAAGCCAAACAATGGTTTGCTGTTTTCTTGTATCAGCAGGCCATATCTAATCTTGGCCAAAGAAACTGGTATATAAAGTGTGCTTATGAGAACTTTTTTAAATACAGGAAATTGGCAATTTAAACTTACCATGTCCTTTGTGGAATTAATTACTATGGCATAATAGGCAATCATATTCCTATGATTAAAGTTATCTTTATATTAAAATGCTATATTACTATATAATGAATATTAAATAAAAATCAGCTGTAAAGGCAGTTTGTTTCTTGGAAAAAAGTTATTTCCAATATATATTTATTGAGTATTTATTATGTTCCCATTGCTGTGCTAGGTGCTGGTAAGCATATAAAAATGTAGGGTATGGTTCCCTCCCTTTATCAACTTAGACTCTAATTCAATAGATATGTTTTATCATAAGAAATTATTAGGAATACAATTATTCCATATATCAAATGATACCTGTTTTATATAACATTTCTATGGTACCATTCTACCACATCTGAATTTCATTTTCATTACCATGAGTATACTACAGTATGTCTGTACCTTGTAATAGACTGTCCTGTTACTTTCAATATAGTGGCTAATGTTAATCTTGTTTTCTAAATAGATTTATTTACTTAGTATTCTAAGTAGATTGTAATTCTTTGCACATATCTTATAGATTGAAGTTAATTGCATATTAAAATGCTGTACATTTAAATGAATATTAACATGTATATTAAAATGAATACTAATTGAAAGTAAGCTGTGTAGGCCACATTTTTCATGGAAAAAATTCTTATGTTCTTTATTTTGTGAACCTCTCATATCTTTTTTTTTTTAAGATTTTTTTTTTTAATTGATTTTTAGAGGAAGGAAGAGGGGGAGAGAGATAGAAACATCGATGTGAGAGCAAAACATGGATCACTCGTCCCTGCATTCCCCCCACTGGGGATCGAGCCCACAACTGGGACATGTGCCCCCGACCAGGAATAGAACCAGCAACTTTTTTGTGCAACCAAGTGGGCCACACTGGCCAGGACTTGTATCTTCTTGAACTTCCCTCCACCTTCTTGTAACATGATTCTCTTTTAAACTAGTTTTTCTTTAGTTTTCCCATGTTCCAGAAAACCAGTTTCCATGGATTATCCCATGTTCTGTCTGTATAATTACCTAGCTGTTCCCCATATCTATATCGTATACTTGCACTCTGCCTGTTATCGCTGCCTTTTCTCTCTTGTCTAGTCGTCCTATGCCTCTTCTAAGGCAGCTTCATTTGAAGTACGGTCAGTTGACTGGTACTACTCCATGACCTGTTCCCAGGGATGATGAGCTAAGCAGAGACATTGAGAGTCGGCATTTGGAAACTTTTATGGCTACTGGATAGAGTAATTTGTCTTTTGAGTATTAGTGAAAATTCAGTTCAATTTTGTGTTTTTAAAATGTGTCTTTCTCGCAATTTCTTTTTATTATAGAATATCAAGTCATGACAACTGCATATTTTTTAAAGTGATTTGTTTGTTTGTTTTTACTGCAGATGGTTTGAGAAGCACTAATCAAATGTAATTGTTTCTGAAATTCTCCTTGGTCTTAGACAGAGTGGTTACTCTCTCCTCTGGGGAGCCAAATATATTTATTTATTTTAAATTTATATACACATACACAGACATATTTAATGAGGCTATAATATATCTGTATATGCCAGTATAGATACCTTATAGCCTCATTAGAGTGCATTAATTATTTCTGTCATGCACTAACCATTTTTATTCATGTTCAGATCCCTAGCTCCTAGCATAGTGCCCAGCATGTAGTTAAATGAACACCATTAAATATTTAATGTATGAATGAACAGATCTAACAGGGAATGGAGGACCTGAGCATTGTGCAAAAATCATTGAAGAATAAATGACATAAAACAGACGGAAGTAAAGTGCCATTGAAATGTATAGAAAAGTATTATCTGGGGTTTGGGGTGAGGGGATGAGGAAAGGGGAAGGGCGGACACTCAGTGCTGTTGTGGAAGATGCGATCGTGACCTATGATTGGAGCTCTGAAAGAATTGTTAGGATTTTGAAAAGCAGAAAAAATGGTTGTAGATAGGAAGCATATTGCTCAGCTACATTGTTAATGTTATTGAAAGTTGTTTTCTTTATAAATCTTGCATTGTGCTTGTTTTGCAGACATTGTATTTCAAAGGCATTGAAGCGGGAAAGGTCCCCTATTTTCCCCATGCAGACACTGTCATCTATTCCATCTCTACAGCAATTTGCTTCCAGGCAGTATGTATAGCTTTTTGAAATGAGAAACAGGATTATTTCTGTTTCTAATGGACATTGAACCAATGGGCGGAAAATAATGACCTAGGAACATTTTTATGTATTACCTTTTATGCTTTTTTGTTTATTAGCAAGATAGCTTGCAAGTTTCAAATCATTAAACATGTTAACTTAATGGACCAGTTCATGTTTATGAGCCCAACAATTTTTAGGTTTAAATAGAGCGCAATTTTTATAGGTAAAGTATTACTTTAGTACCTTGGCTAGAATGGCCCAATTTAATTATACTTCTTTTAGAAAAAAGATACCATAGTCAGTATAATTGTAAGAATAATTGCTTTTCTACAGTATTACTCCGGCAGTGAGGATAGGGGTAAAAATCTTGCTTAATAGAAGCATTGTTCAATCTCTTTAAATCCTGTAATCATCATTACTGATGTTAATGGTTTTAGGGCTGTTGCAGAGTTTTGGGGACAGCTTTTATTTGCATTTTCTCTGAGTAAAGCTGCCAGCTTGATAAACTTATTATAACTAGTGAAGTGCCAACTCTCTGATGGGTATTCAGTAAATGCTTCCTGATAATAATAATAATGACTTTATTTACTCAATTATTATTTCCTAAGCAGTGTTCCTTTTTGAAAGCATATCTACAAAGACTCTTGATAGTTATCAATTTAAACATAAATACATGGTTTTGTTATTATTGTCATCACTGTCATTTTTAAAAAAACAATGAGCAATAAAAATAGAGGCAAAACTACTCTGTTGCCTAAGACTGCTGATAGTCTTTGCTATTGACTAAGAGAAGTCTAAAACTGAAACTCTAATCCTAGGCTGTCATGGAAGTTCAGAATTTGCGACCATCTTACTGGAAGTTCCTTTTAAGGCTCACGAAGGGCAGGTAAGTGACTGAGATGTTTTAACTGATCATAGAAACAAAGTTTTTTTGTTTTGTTTTGTTGTGTTTTGCCATAAGAAAGAGTTTGAATCTTTTGGTCTCTTTGAGAGAATATTTTTTTATTGGTAAAGTAGAATATCTAGATATAAATCAGATATGACCAACTTAGAATAACATGGGGCATTATTTTAATGAACATTGTTTTGACTATTTTCCGTTATATTATTTTAGATATTTTAAGTGTTCTAGATTAATATGTTGATTTGCACATAGCTAATTAGTTGCTGCATAACATACTTAAGTCTCACTTTTAAAATCTTTGATCTGTTCTTTTTGACTAAAAATATTAAACAGATTAATAAGAAATTATGCCTAAACAATGAACTGATTTCCATTTTGGAAAGATAATGGTATTCTTCTGCCTGATACAGTAATCATACTTTCTTTGTCTTTATTATCATATTCTTTGTTGTCATGGTTAGCATTTCCTGATCTTAATCTAATTCTTTGGGAGGCAGCTTGACCTAGTAGAAAGACCATGGGCTTTGGAGTCACAGATCTAGGCTTGGCAGCTTTGGTACCTTCGGCTGTGTCGCTGGTGGGAAAGTTGTTTATCCTCATGAGACTCCATTTTTTTTCTTTCTACCATGAAACAATAATACATACTTTGTATGGCTGTGTGAAAATTGAGATGTTTATAGTAGCACTTAGCATTTAATAGATACTCAGTGAATTGTAGCTGCTATTAATATTATTACTATCATTAATAGTAATAATAGCAAACAGTTGTATAGTGCTTACTGTGTCCCAGACACGGTTTTAAGATACACACATATGTATACATATAACATCTGTATCCATACATATGTGTTTAATCCTTAAAATTACTGTGTACTATTAACATCCCAATTATACATGTCTGAGATGCACTGAGATGTTAAGTAGCTTTCCAGAGTCACACAGCTAGTAAGTGATGGGTCTGGTATATGAGCCAGGCAGTCTGGCTTCAGAATTCTTTCTAGCCATGATACCATGTATCCCCTATTTTATTATTATTATTTAATCATTTATTTCTATGTCATTTTGTTTTTTACATTAATGAGTTTGACCAGTTGATTATTTTGGAAGAAAACTCACTTTGGAAAGGAACCGAAAAAGCTCTTCAAATAATGATGCTGCCTCATGACTCAAAGTGAACTTCACTTTGCTGTCTTCTCCAGAGAGGAAATGCTTGTGGTTAGGCACAGAGAGACAGAGGGTCCATCCTGCATATGTGTCTTTTAAAAACTTTATATCTCACCTGGCCACTGTGGCTCAGTGGTTGAGCATTGACCCATGCACCAAGAGGTCACCAGTTCGATTCCCAGTCATGGCACATGCCCAAGTTGTGGGCCAAGACCCCAGCAGGGGGTATGCATCATCGATGTTTCTATCTCTCTCTCCCTTCCTCTCTCTTTACAATCAGTAAAGAAAAAAACACACATGAAAAAACAACTTTATGTCTCTTAGGTTAGGTGATGGATAAAATGAGGGTGTTATAACTCTATTGGGTCTGTTAGAAAATTGAAAACCTATGTGCTATTTACCTTTTAATTATTAAATATTTGCACATTTGGATGTGTTTTTTGTTGGTCATGAGGCATTAAAATCACTTATAAGAGAAACTACATTTAATAATTTTGCCCCATTGGTAAATGTTAGCTCATATGTTGCTTATTTCATTTCTTGTGATTTCATCCATCAGAAAAATTGTTGTGAATGTATTTTTCTGTTTAATGTTATCTGTTAGAAAGGGTTTGAAATAATGATGGTAATCTCTGGGGATGGTGGACTTTTGAATCTGCCCGTGAGTCTTTTGCCATGTCAGCCTTTTCTCTTTTCCATCTCATGAAAGATAAGTCAGGTACAGTGAATCATCTCATTTTATAAACCTCATTAAATACTTGTTTACTGTGTCCTCTGTTTTACAGATTTGCTGTCATGAACCGAAAAGTCCTTGATGTTTTTGGTACTGGTGCATCTAAACACTTTCAGGATTTTATCCCTAGGTTGGATCCAAGATATACAACTGTAACGCCAGAGTTGCCCATCAAGTTTTCTTGAAGATGGCTGTAATTTATTGTGTCTTAACGTTCCATTATTTTATCCTGAAGAGTTAATTATGTTGAACATAATAAGAGGGACTGAGCTTGAACTTCAGTATTATTTCAATGAGAGATGCTCTTTTCTGTTTGTTTTTCTTACCAATCAGAAACACAGAAGCTTTTTAGGAAGGTGTTGCTTAATAATTAAGCTCCCTCTGGAGCCATAATCTGATTCTAGTTCACTGTAGTGGTTTACATTATGATATATTATTGATTAAGTTATATCCACATGCGATATTAAATAATCTATGTAAAAAAAATAAGATATACTTAAAATTACTTTAAATGATGATTTTTAGTTCATTCCAGTATAATTCTTGGTTAAAACTAAGAATATTTCTACATTTTCAGATACATGGCTCACGGGTACATGGATTTGGTCTGTATTTTTTTAGAATGTTTGAATTGGTAACTTTAGTAGAACAACGTTATGGGTAGGAAGTGACTCTTCACAGACAATGCTGCTCTAGTATAGAGCGATGTAAGTGGCCATTCTCACTTCAGGGATTCAGGGACGGGTCTCACTGTTGGGATGGGCGCCATGCTGTCCATGCTCTGCTTCCACTGACACCTTCATCTCTCTCCGGAGCCAGCTGGGCTGTTTTGCAGCCCAGCGAACCTATGTAATGATGGCAAGTTAGGTACATATGGGAATTGACATATCTGATAAAGTTGAAATGTATGTTTTAATCTTTTGCCAGAAGCATTACACTTGAATATTTAAAAGCAAATGAGGTGACTTTTAAAGCTCCTGTAGGTTTATGATGTCTGTTTTCATTTATAAGGACTGAACTTTTCATGGCTAAGTTTGTATGCCATTGTCAATTTAGAAGGGATCAAAATTCCATGGAACAAAAATAGTTTGGGCAGTTTTGTTTCCTCCAAACTCTTTCACCCACACAATGGGTGTGTTACAGCTAAAAACAATATAAAAATCCGGTAGTTGTTCAAAAGTTCATTATATCACTAATTGCATTCAGGTTCTCCAGCTGCGTTTCAAAAAACCATTGTCACCATTTTTGCTCCTGTTGGAATAAAGAAGTGACGGGATGTCGTCACTGCTGATTATGAGTCGGTTCAGGATATCTGTGACTGAAACTTGATCACTCTTTAGAGTTTTTCAGGGAAAAATTATACTTTTCTAAGTTAATCAAAAGCTTAAGTGGTTGTGATGTCTACAGTTTTAATGTTACATATAGGGATGATGGTATATTTTTAAATGCAATTTTGTTGCTGAAAAGTTTTAGGCCATTGTAAATTAATTATGCAGTGGAATTTGTGTTGCAAAAAGAATTATATGCCAGACTTTAAAAATGCTAAATCCTCCATATTCAGTTTCATCGAGCCTTGTATACTTCTGTTTACATGTAATCCTATCCTTGGTTGTTATGGCAAATTGAAACCCAACAAAAAGACAGACTCTGGTACCATGGTAACAGAGAGAGACACTTGAATTTGATCAAAATTTTACATCATGAATAACTTTTTAGAATTGATTTGTCTATTAGGCAATACTGTTAAAAGATCATTTTGGTTTCAGACTTCAAAATTGATTAATAAATTAAGTTTTAAATTTTTATTCCCCGGAATCGAAGTGCTGACTGGTACTATGCTTACTTTGAGGATGGAGTGTGGCAGCAACAAAGGGCCCTGCTGCCGGCGCCTCGTTTCTCAATTCACAAATTATCTTTACAGTGTTTTCCTGGAAGTTTAAAAGAAAACACATTTTGATCCATAAGCTATTGTTTTCATTGACATTAAAAGGTGATGATATTGAAAGACAAATTCGCCCTGGCCGGTTTGGCTCAGCGGTTAGAGCGTCGGCCTGCGGTCTGGAGAGACCCGGGTTCGGTTCCCGCTAAGGGCATGTACCTCGGTTGCAGTTTGTCCCCGGCCCTGGTTGGTCGTGCGGGTGGCAGCCACTCGATGTGTCCCTTTCACATCGATGTTTCCCTCTCTCTCTCTTTCTCCCTCCCACTCTATCTGTACAAAAAATGGAAAAATGTCCTCCGGTGAGGATAAAAAAAAAAAAGGTGATGATATTGAAAGACAAATTCGCCCTAGCCGGTTTGGCTCGGCAGTTAGAGCATCGGCTTGTGCTCCAGAGAGACCTGGGTTCAGTTCCCGCTAACGGCATGTACCTGGGTTGCAGTTTGTCCCTGGCTCCGGTGGGGGTTGTGTGGGTGGCAGCCAGTCGATGTGTCTGTCTCTCTCTCTCTCTCTCTCTCTCTCTCTCTCTCTCGTCGATGTGTGTGTCTCTCTCTCTCCCTCCTGCTCTATCTGAAATGCAAAAATGTCCTCGGGTGAGGATAAAAAGTAAAAAATAATAATAAAAAAAAGGAAGACAAATTCTACTGAAATTTGATGAGATTGGTAAAATTTTACTGGTCAAAAGATACATTTCTATGATTTACTTTTTTCCTTGTTTTTAAACTCAATTCATCTTTTGTTTTATATAAAATTTAAAATGAAATAACCATGAAGCAGAATACAATAATGAATGTACAGCTTGAGGTACTTAACTAATTTGCACTGGTGAATGGAGAAGTCCAGACAGACTGCAAAGTGGTTGTTTGACACAAAGAAACTATTTTTCTGTTCCTGAAGACAATCAAAATGAATATCTCTCTACCTCTAAATAATCAGGTATTGATTGACAACTTGGCATCATAAATAAAGTCAAATAGATGTCCTCATTCCAAAACATGTTTTAGTCCATTTTTACAGAAGAATTTCTGAGTATGGTAAATTTCTACCAGCACTCATTATATTAAACATTAATACGCCCCTTTCAGTCTTTATGTAGATTGAAAAACAGCATGGGGGTGGTTAATAGTATTAATGGTTGTTTCATTGCCATTTCCTATATTAATAAAATCCTAGAATTAGTACCAGCCAAGTAAAGACTGAAATTACAAGATAACAGATCGTCTCAAATCGACTGGATTCTTACAAGGTTTTCATCAGAGAGTTTAAGTATTTTATGACTCATTTCTGAAATAAAACCTTTGGTTTAGTTATCATTTTCATAAATTCCACGGTTACTTCTGTAACTTTTTTCTTCATCTCTAAATATTGTTGCCACTCAGTTGATACCTAGTTTATTTTTTACCTTTATTTGTTGTTTAGTTGGTTATTTAATTTAAAATTGTATCTTTTTGTTCATTGCTCTCAGATTTTATAATTTACTTTTCTCTGGAATGCACATGTCTTTTGTGATGAAACCCAAATTGGTCCATTGTCACACAGTATTTTCTTGTTGAGCTTGAGTATCGTCTCCTTGTGGATTGTGTATAGCCTAACTTTTGATTAACTGTTATTACTGACATAATTGCTGCTGCGTGTATTCTGTCGCATCCCTGGGTTTCTGAGCCCTGCGCCAGTGCAGAGTTAGATGAAATTCATTTCTGTTGCCCTCGAGGGGCTTCATCCACTCATTCGTGCTGCACCCGCCTTGTGGTGGGGGCCCTCTGGGCGGGGCGAAGGCGCGTGCCCACCGGCAGAGTGCCCCCATGTTCTTGCTGCCTTTGAATCCTAGACGCCGCCAAGGTCAGAACCCTTGAACTCTCCCTGTGGTTTGTTTTCATTTGTATAAGTAGAAAGTAGTTTGACAGAGCAACAAAATCATTTGTACATGGGTGGTGTTTTCCTCCATGAAGGAAAAGTGTTCATTTCTGAACTGTGACCTTGCTTAGATACCAGATAAACTTTTTCTCCCCCAACACCTTGCTCTGTGGCTGTCTCCTCAATATTTTCAGACAGGGAATTTTGATAACTGAAAATGAGTGACCAAGGGAAAAAAAACAATGAAAACATAAGAAATGAATATTTTTTGTTGGATGGGTAGAAACCGTGATGAGGAAGGTTAGCTTAATTGGGGGTGCCCAGGAACCTGTTCTTACGATTGCCTCACCCTGGGCCTTCCTTTCAGACCCTTTTCCTATTAGGGCTTTCGCGAGCTTTGCAAACCCTTCTTGTGTATTTAGCAAGGAAAGGGGTGTCAGGGACTGAGGTGACCCTGAGGTCAGAGGGCTGGACTTGGGTCCTGGGGCCGGGTGGTACTTCCCTCAGGCTAGGATATGGGGACCTCACGGTTGAGGCCCTGTTTCTGTTTCAAGCTGAACCCTCAGGTGACTTTGTCATAGTAGTGTGCAAAGGCTAACTACGAAGACATGAGGCTAACAGGGAGGTAACTTCGGGAAGCAGAGGGGCAGGACTGGGCCATGATGTAGCTCAGTCCGGTCAGTGGACTGCTGTGGTGGGGAACAAGAAAGTGCTATTTCACATCCAGAGAAAAGCAAAGAACTTTTAATTTGAGGACAGAATTAATATCTGGAGGCTGCTTTCTTCCTCGTTGATGTGGCCTCTCTCTCTTTCTTCATCTCCTTTTGCCAGGTCTCTCCTCTCCTTGCAGCCTTGGGATCTGGATGTCTGACCGCTTGTTGCCCTCCCCACTCCTGGTCGGCTCCTTCTCGCCTCTCTTCTGCTGGCTGCTTTGATGTTCTGCTAACTCTGCTTCTTGAATGAGAGTGCTTCTATCCCTTCTTTCAGTGACAGTGGGTCAGGTAAGGGCCCTCAAGGAAACAGCCAGGTTCAGTGGCATTTGATATAACTCTGCACTGCTTAGGCAGGAAGGTGTGGAGGATAATTGCAGATGATGCATACAGAAGTCCAGGACCGTCAGTCTCTTCTCAACAACCCCCGTCACCTGACTCTTACTGTGGCTACAGGGAGGAGACAGAGCTCCTTTCCTATTTCCTACTGCTTTCTCCACCCCCATCCCTCCCTCCTTTGGAGACAGAACTCCTTTCCTATTTCCTACTGCTTTCTCCATTCCCCCGCCCCCCCATCTCTTCCTCCTTTAAACATGCCCTAAGTGAAATCATGTATTGGGCTTTATCCTTTGCTCTTGCAAACCTGAAAATCCCAGTAGTACACACACACACGCACACACGCACGTGCACTCTCTGGTCCCCAGCACAAGCATCAGGCCTGCTGCAATTGCTAAGTCTTCTCGAGCATACAAGCCACTGTACTTGCCTGTTTGTTTAGTTGTTGTTGTTCAGTGTGTTGCCCGCCCCTGCGTTTCTCCCTCCAGAGCATAACATTCTAGTTTCGTTGGAAAACCCCGGGCTGTGAGCACTGGGTAGTTCCCTGCTGTTGTCACGCAACACGCCAGCCTCAGCGTCCCTCTGGGGGCGGGGCCCAGGCTTCCCCGGTGGACCTGTGACCTGGATCACCTGAAGTCACCCAACAGCATGACTTTCCTCTGTCCCTCAATTTGGACCAGGCAGTTTCTGAGCCCTGTTTCCTCAATTAAACTTTTCTCAGTCATCAATCCATTAAATGGATTTTTTTCCTGATTATTTGGCCCACAAGAGGACCCTGTGGCCATAGAGAGGAATTGGTGCCAGTGGTCTAAACAGGTTTAAAGCATGAAGTCATCTCATTGTTGGTCATTATGGAATGGGGTGCCAACAGGAATGGGGGAGAAGATACAATAAACACACACGTCAGGTCTTACCTTTCCCTCCCGTGTCTGTCTGCCTCCTGAGCCTGTGCTTTCCCACCTCGTCTTCGCCCTGTGTTTCTGCTCTTAGAGTTCTCCAGGGCGGAGAAAGAAGTGCTGGCAGGGTGGGGCAAAGGCAGGTTGCAGCTGTTCATGTGGAAAATAATACAATAATAAATAATAGTCCAAGAGTAAACTCTGTGTTCTGTGTACTCACAACTGTAGACCCACCTTTACCCCTCCCCTGCACTTTCTTTGTTTCGGGAGAACTGAAAGTGAGACATTAGCATCCCTCTGATACTTGATCAGGTAAGAGCCTGAAGGAATGTTTTTGAGTCTGTAAAAAACATAAAAGGATGCTTCTCTTTTTCTTCTTTCCCCTCCAAAGCAGACCATTCAGAGTAGGAATAGTTAGTCATGTCCCAGAGACATATGTGACAGGTGTATACTATCAAAGTAGGCCTGGTGAAGAGAGAGTCTGTAAGGGGGGAGAAAAGGGATTTTTCTCCGTATTGTTAAAGGAAGGGCCATGTCTGCAAGCCTTGTTACAAACAAACCTGACTGGAGGCCAGTGCTCAAACTCGGGATCCGCCAATAAGGTACTTTGCTGTGTCAAATACTCAGTGTTTGTCTCATGAATGGTTGAGCAGCCTTGTGATGCTTCAGAAAAGACAGCAGGTATTTCCTCATTGAGTTAGAAATGTATTCAGTGTGTTAAGAGAGGTTTTTATACAAATAAAGTTTTTAACCATCCGTTTGACATTTAATTTGTAATATAGGTAAAATGTGTCCTTGCAAACCTGAAAACTGCGAATTTCTGCAAAACTATACACATGTGGCTGCATCTGAATCCGAGTCTGCAGTGTTTGGAAGCCTGTCACTCTCAGGATGCAATAAGCTTCTCTTAAGACCTAAGAGGGCAGGATAGATAAATCCACAAAACTAGAGGTATAATTGAATCATCTGGGCTTTTTTTTTTTCTTTTCTCACTAGAATTCTTCCATAACCTGGATTCAAGTTAAAAAATGGGCTTGCAGCCATTGTTAATTGCTCAACTAATGTCTCTTTAATCCTTCTTCCTTGCTGACTGAGCACTGATTTTGTTTAAAGCAGCAAGATACTCAGCTCCAGGGGATGGATTATCACTTCTTTCCTCTTGTCCAGATATTTTTCATCTGACAATGGTCACATGACCCAGTTTGGGCCAATAAGATGGAATGGAAAATCTAGGAAACACTTGGGAAATTTTTTTTCTTCCTTGACTGAAAGGAAGCTCCTTTTAGCGCCTTCTGTTTTTCTTTTTTCTTATTCAGAACACTAGTTAATGGGATCTGGATCTGTTTACTGCAAATAGGAGGTGAAACAGACAAAGATGAAAAACCACCATGTTAAAGATGTCAGATCAGAAAAGTGGAAAGAACCTGCCTCCCAGATGACATTCTTGAGCCACTGAGTCAGTGCCAGTAACCACATACCTCAGAGCGTTTTGAGAAAACAAACCTCTGTAGCTCAAGACTCTATTAGTAAAGGATTCTTTCGACTAAAAACATTTCTAATTGACACATTCCAATCCTGTATAGATCAGACCTCAGATTCCTTTCCCAGGGTATGCCCTCTCCCTTGGTTTGAAAGCTCTTTTCCTCCCTCCCTTCATTTTGCATGTGTCCTGAAATACTCAGCCATCCCTTCTTTGAACGGTTTGCTGATCTTACATGTGTCTTCCTGGAGCTGTTTGCTAACACCTCCCACAAAACACATTCCATTTGATTTTGATTAGCTGTGTACTCACCTGTTGCTTCTTTAGATTGTGGTATATGTTTGAAGAGCAAAGACCACAGCTTATCCCCCATCTCTTGTGCCTAAATCAGGCCTCTATAGTGGCGGGCAGTGAGGTGGGGTGTGGTAGTCTCAGCAACTGCCTGTTGAATACATGCTAACTTTGTGGTATCTGCAGACTGAAAGGCTATCCTTAGCCCTCTCCATAAAAGTCTGGAAAATATTATCCTTACAAATGATTTTGTAAATACTCCAGGAAATTGGCTTCTACTGCCGTTCCAGCAGCTAAGCCAGTTTGGCTTCAGGCCTTAGAGAAATGATTTGTCATCTGTTTCATTTGTTTGTTTTTTCCTGACAGAGCTGCAATTCTGGATTGTTCCCCACTTAAACTGCCAAATCCAAACCAGAAGTAGACAGGGCAGAACACAAGGCTCTTCCTTCCCACTCATTCTCACAGGGTGAAAATTCAGAGGCACTTTTCCCAGGATTACACTTTGTGTCTGTTTTTTCAATAGCATGTTAGGATTATTATTATTATTATTATTTTTTTTTTTTTCCTGTAACAGAGGATCTTAAGATACTTGAGAGGGAAAGGTTTAGGATCATTCTTATCAACAGAAACAGGGCCCTTATACATAGCTGGTTCTCTTACGTTTAGTGGGAAAGGCAGAAACTACAAGGTATGAGGTGCCTTTGATATTTAACCAATTGCTTATAGCACATTCAGAGATTGCGACCTATGAGGTGCCTATTGTTAGTGCTGTTGTATTGGTGGGAGAACTGGGAATTGAAGAGGCTGGTTGGTAATTTGCCCAAGTTGGTAATACTGGAATTTGAGTTCAGACCTCCAATAGTTAAGTTTGCTTTTTTCCTCATCTCAGAACATAACCGTACTTCCTTTTTTCATTTATTTATTTTTATTCTTCACCCAAGGATATTTTTCTATTTATCATTAGATAGAGTGGGAGGAGAGCGAGAGAGACAGAGAGAAACATTGATGTGATAGAGACACATCGACTGGTTGCCTCCCACATGACCCAACGAGGGCTGGGGACGAACTGCAAACGAGATACTGGAATCGAATCCGTGACTCAGTCTGCAGGCCAATGCTCTAACCGCTGAGCCAAACTGGCCAGGGCAAGCATGTCTCTTAAGAAGAGGCATCTTCACTCCCCTTCCTTAAAAATAATCTTATAACATTGTAATAAAAATCTTGCCTTCAAAATGGTTTTGATGTTTAATTTCTCCAGGTAGAAGAACAGGAACTGGAACTACCTTCTCACTTGAAAAAAACTAAATAATAGTAATAATAGTAATAATAATACTGATTATATATAAGACAACAGATTTCAGACACTAGACATCAAACAGTACAGGGCAGTGGAGCGTGATAGAAGGAAAACAAATGAGTCCTTTGATTGCCCCTAGACAGAAATTCCAGATTGCATCTCAGAGAGAGCACCATAGAAGAGCCCAGAGGTTTCCCTGAATTGAGGAAATAGACCTGGGAATCCAGAGAGGCCTACGTGGGTGAAGTTCATAGGGCAGAGTGCAGAAAGAAAGGGTCCCAGTGAAACTGAAGCTGAGGACTTCGGTATGCATGGCAGGAAACTACAGAGGCTGGAGGAAGAACCACCTAATGGGAGCAGAGGGAGCAATCGTTGAAGTTCACACACGGCAATGAATAGTTGGTGTTCCTGCAGCCAGAGTAGAAAACCAATTCGAAGGGCTCTGGAGAGGAGAGTCTGAAATGTACTGCTTTGGTAGGAGAGCAAAACCAACCAACTCAAAAGTATCAAACAGTTTCTAAGTAACCATCTCCTAGAACAAAGTACAAGAATACAGGGATACAGATATATTAAATAAGCAACCGGGTAAAATTCAAAGGGTCTGGCCTCCATTAAAAAATTGCCAGGCATGGAAAAAGTTAGAAAATATATCCCTTAAGTTTTAAGAGAAGGAAAAAAGAAAAGAAAAAGAAACAGACCCCAAAATGACACAAATGATACAATAATTATTTGTACAAAAGAACATTGTAACTATATGCCATAGAGTCAAGAGGGTAGTGGTCAAGAAGTAGAGAGGAGATTGAGCATGTTAAGTAGAGGCATAGAAGATATAAAAGGGATGAGAAAATAAAGAGATGGAAAATACATCTGAGATTCTAAAAAACACACCAGATGGAATTAACAGTGAATTAAACAGCAAAAGAAATGGTTATAGAACTTGAAGATTTAGCAGTAAAAACTATTCCAAACAATTTCCAGGGTGAATGAAACATGACTGGAAAGAGAGTGGTCAGCACTTCCACAAACGGTCACTTCAGGTAGCCTGGTAAACAAAGGAGAGGAGCGGGGTTTGAAAAAAGAAAGCGTGGAAAAATATTTTTGTTTTGTGTTCATTGTCATTCAGGTAATTTGAAGACATAATGGCCAACATTTAAAAAAAATTGATGAAAATTATAAATCCACAGATCCAAGAAGTTTAGTGAATTCCAAAGACTAGAGACAAGAAAAGAATCACACCAAGGCACATCTGAATCAAATTCATTTAAACCAGTAATAAAAAGAAAATAGGATGAGGGGGTGGGGGCGCATGTTACACACAGAGGAGCTCAGATAAAAATTACGGGAAACTTCTCATTGAAAACAGTGGAAACCAGAAGACAGTGGCGCAACATCTTTAATGTATTTGATAAGAGGAACAAAACAAAACTTAATCTAGGTTTCTGTATTAAGTGAACATATCTTTCAAACAAAGGCAAAATGCTTTTTCAAATATCCAAGAATGTATCACTGGCAGACCTGCACTACAAGAAATGTTTTTCAAAAGTCTTTCAAACAGATATAAAGTAGCCGTGTGGAAGTGTGGTAAATATGTGGATAAATATGTAAATGTTATTTTAAAATTTCTTTAAAAGATAATTGACTGCTGAAAGCAACAATAGTAACAATTTATCGAGGAGTTTATAATGCATGTCAAAGTAAAACAGCATTATAAACAACCATGTTAAACCTTAATCTTGGTAATATTCTCAAATTCTGAAACCAACTTTACTATTACTTCAGTTCATCTGCCCTCTTTAAACAGTTACACTGAGTTTAGGAAGAGGAAATGGAGGTGTGCTATGGTAATAGTCTTGTATTGTACATGAAGAGGTGATAAATGAAAGATGTCTAATACAACCCTAAAGTAATCCCTGCCCCCAAAGAAGTGTTATAGCTAATAAGCCAGCAAGAAAATAAAATGGAGTTAATAAGTATTCAGTTTATCTGAAAGAAGGAAGAAAAAAGGTGGGGGATGGCAACAAAGATAAAACACATAGCAAGATAATAGATTTAAATGTAACTGTATCAATAATCACATTGATTATAAATGGTCTAAACACCCAGTAAAAAGACTGTCACATTGCGTTAAAGAAGGCAAGACTCAACTATGTGCTGCTCAGTCAAAACCCACTTTAAGTATAAAGACACTAGGTTTAAAATAAAAGTATAGAGTAAAATATATCATGCTAACAATTTAAAGAGGGCAGATGAACTGAAGTAATAGTAAAGTTGGTTTCAGAATTTGAGAATATTACCAAGATTAAGGTTTAACATGGTTGTTTATAATGCTAAAGAGTCAGTCTGGCCAGTGTGGCTCACTGGTTGAGTGTCAACCCATGCACTAGGAGGTCACTGGTTTGATTCCCAGTCAGTACACATGCCCAGGTTGTGGGCCCGACCCCCAGTGGGGGGCATGCAGGAGGTGGCCAATCGATGTTCTCTCTCATAGATGTTTGTATCTCTCCCTCTCCCTCTCTCTCTAAAATCAATAAAGAAGAAATATTTTTTTAAAAAATGCTAAAGGGTCAGTTTAATAAGAAGGAATTACAATAGTAAATATTTGTGTGCATATTAATTTCTAAATATATGAGAGAAAGACTTATAAACTACATAGGGAAAAATAACCAACCCACAAATATAGTTAGATATTTCAACACCTTCAATAATTGATAAGCTATGTAGACAGAAAATCAGTAAGTATTTAGAAGACATGAAAACAGTTATCAGTCATGCTGACTTAATTGACTTACAGAGCACTCCACCTAACAACAGCAAAGTACACATTCTTTTCATGTACATTCAAAATGTCTGCAATAGAGACTGTCTTTTGGGCTATGAAGCAAGTCACAATGCATTAAAGGGTTCAAAGCATACAAAGTACATTCTCTGGCAAAAGAAAAAGAAAACTTGGGAATCAATAACAGATCTGGAAAAACCCCCAAATATTTGGAAACTGGACAACATGCTTCTAATGAAGAAATAAAAATAAATTAGAAATATATTGACTTGAATGAAGATAAAAACAATATATTGAAGTTTATTAGATTCGGATAAAGACAATACTTAGAGTAAAAATTATAACACTAGCTGCCTATATTAAAATAGAAGAAAGTCTCAAATCAATGATTTCAATTTAAATATCCAGAAAAAGGAGAAAGTTAAATCCAAAGTAAGCAGAAAAAGAAAGTAATAGCAAAAGATCAGAAATCAATGAAATAAAAATGGAAAAAGAAGAAAAATTACTGAAACCAAGAGCTGCTGCTTTGAGAAAAATCATTAAAATAGATAAACCTCTATCCAAACAAATTGGTAGAAATAAAAAGAAAATACAGGACTATCAGGAATAAGAGTGGTGACATCACTTCATAGTCTTCAGAAATTTAAAGTGTAATCAACTTTGTAAACAACTTTATGCCAATAAAATTAATAATTTAGATGAGATGGACAAATATCTTGAAAGATGCAAATTAACAAAGCTCTTGCAAGAAGAACTAATGAAGAAATTGAATTTTTAGTTAAAAGCCTTCCCACAAACCAACATCTAGTACCAGCTGTGTTCACTCGCGAGTTCCTCCAAAAACCTAAGTAAGAAATAATACCAGTTCTATACTATACACACTTTTAGGAAAATGAAAGAGGGAAAAATCCCCACCTCATTCTATGAGGTCAGCATTTTCTTGATACTGAAATCAGGGAAGAAAAGTACAAGAAAAGAAAACTAAAGCCCAGCATCCTTTCTGAACATAGACACAGAAAATTGTTTTTTAATCCTCACCAGAGGACATGTTAGAGAGAGGAAGGGAGAGAAGGAGAAACATTGATCGGATGCCTTCCGAATGTGCCCTGATGTGTTGAACTCACAACCCAGGTATGTACCTTGACGGAATGGAACCAGTAACCTCTGGTGCATGAGACAATGTTCCAACCAACTGAGCCACTCCAGCTGGGCATAGACAACAATTTTAGCAAACTGAACAATGGAAAATTAATATAACCCACTAAAAAAAGAAAAACTATATGATAAGCTCAATAGAATCAGAAATAACGTTTGACAAAATCTAACCATTCCTCAACTCTCAGCAAAGTAGAAATAGAAGGGAGTTTTCTAATAAAAGGCATCTATAAAAACGCCTACAGCTAACAGCATGCTTAATTGTGAATGACAATGCTTTTTAATAGCAATAAGGCAAGAATGTCTGATGTTACCTCCCACTTCTATCCAGCATCACACTGCAGGTTCTAGCTATTGCAATCAGACATGAAAAAGAAAGAAAATCACCCAAATTTGAAAATAAGATTTATTGGCAGGCAACATGCTTGTTTCTGTAGAAAATCCTATGAAATCTACAAAAAAAACACCAAACTATTAGACTTGACAAGTGAGTTTTCAAGCCAGTTCTAAAATGTGTATAGAAATGCAAAAAGATACAAAATTGCTAAAAGTACTTTTAAAAAGAACAAAGTTAGGGGTCTTAAGCTATTTGGTTTCAAGATTTATTATAAAACGGCCATAAACCAGGTATTCTAATATTGGTATCAAGATAGAAAAATAGAGCAATCTGGAGTCCAGAAATTAACCTAGAAATATTTAGTTAACTGATTCTTGGCAAAGATGCTATGGTAATTCAATGGAGAAGGGAAAATCTTTTCGACAAATGTGCTTAAACAATTGATTAGCCATATGCAAAAAAAACCAAAAAAACAAACCCACAAAAAAAAAAAAAAAAAAAACACTGACCCTTTTTAAAGAAATGAATGCATACCATATATGAAATTTTAACTTAAAATGCATCATAGACCTAAACATGAAATATAAAATTATAAAACATATGGAAGAAAAAAATAAAGACAGTCCATGTGACCTTGGGTTAGGCAAAGATTTTTTAGATAAGTCACCAAAAGTACAGTCCATAAAAGAAATTGATAAATTGGAGTTCCATCAAAATATAAAACTTTGGCTCATCAAAAGATGCTTTTAAGAGAATGAAAAGACAACCAACATATTGAGCAAAAATATTTTCAAACTGCATTTCCAATAAAGAAAGGGTTTTATCCACAACATATTAAGAACTCTGGAAACTCAGTGGAGAGATACACTTCTATGACAGTATAAGCAGTTCTGCTGACTTGCTCCCCAGTGAAATTGGTGAGAATTATTTTTAAAAGTTCAACCATTTAAAACCTCTGGAAGTGGTCCTAAGGACAAACAGTAAATGATGAAACATTTCTTCAAGAAATCTATGAAATTTCATTAAGAAAAGTGAATTTTACTTTGACTAAGAAAATCGTAATTTCAGTAAGAAAGTCTGTGGTATTTGAACCAAGACTGCTTCTACCCTCTCCCCTCCTAGCTCAACAAAGTTGAGACTCCACTCCAGACTGCTGTAGCCAAGAGCACAGGGTCCCCTCTTTCCAGCTCTCAGCAGGAAGATTTTCTTCCAGGAATAGCAGGATTTTAGCAGTTCTCATCCTGCCTGCAGCCACCTGTTAATGAGGCCAAGTCCCAGCAATTGCAGGTGAGGGGTTGGAGTTTCTACCCAACTCCCAGCCATGCAGTGAAGGCTCTGCCTTGGGAGCAGCATGTTGAGAATGCTGGTGCCCTCAGTCTTTTCCCCATCTTATAAGGTGGTGGTTTTTTGCCACGAAAGGCCCCACCCTCACTGAGCATCAGTTCCTGGATTGGAAGTGTCATTCCAAGAGAAACTTGCCATTGACTCTATTCCCAGCTTCAGAGTCAAGGGAAAGTTGGAAGGGAGCCCTATCAGCTGGGTCTACCCAAAGCTGGACCTCCCCAAGGAGCATCACCGGGGGAGAAATAGCCTAAAATAATTCAGCCATTCGCTAAACAAGAACAAGTCTGGGAGGCACGGAGGGATCCATTACCCAGAGTTGCTACGATATGGTATCTGTAAATGTCCAGTTTCCAATAAAAGTTTATTAGGCATGAAAAGAAACAGGAAAGTATGACCCATATACTAGTATGACCCAAAACAAACAGGTGGCTCAAACTGGTTGGAGAGTGACTAGGTATCAGACTTAACGGGAAAATATTTCAAAGTAGCCATTATAAATATGCTCACAGTAAAGGAAAACAAAGGCATAGGAAGGTATTATAACAATGTTGCATTAAATAGAGAATACTAATGGTACAGCATTTTTAAAATTTTTATTCCTCACCTGAGGATATTTTTCTACTTATTATCAGATAGAGTGGGAAGGAGGGAGGGAGAGAGACAGAGAAACATTGATATGATAGGGCTACATTGGCCAGGAACAAACCACAACCGAGGTACATGCCCTTGACCGGAATTGAACTCATGACTCATTGGTCTGCGGGCTGATGCTCTAACCGCTGAGCCAAACTGGCCAGGGCTAGAATTTATTGTTTTTAAACAAAAAACCAATTGGAGCCCTGGCTGGTTTGGCTCAGCGGTTAGAGTATCGGCCTGCAGTCCAGAGAGACCCGGGTTCGGTTCCCTCTAGGGGCACGTACTTTGGTTGCAGTTTGTCCCCAGCCCTGGTTGGTTGTGCGGGTGGCAACCACTCGATATGTCCCTTTCACGTTGATGTTTCTCTCTCTCCCTCCCTCCCTCCCTCCCACTCTATCTGAACAAAATATCGAAAAAATGTCCTCGGGTGAGGATAAAAAAAAAGAGAACCAATTGGAGCCCTGGCCAGTGTGGCTCAGTTGGGCATTGCCCCATGCACCGAAAGGTTGTGGGCTTAATTCCGGTTAGGCCAGATGCCTGGGTTGTGGGCTCAGTCCCCAGTAGGGGGCATGCAGGAGGCAGTTGATTCTTAGAGAAAGAGGAAGGGCAAGGGAGAGAGAGAGAAACCTTGATGTGAGAGCAAAGCATCTATCAGCTGCCAGTTAGGGCACATGCCTGTTCAAAGGTTAATTATATTTGAACTGGCAGAAGAAAGAATATCCGAACTTCAAGATAGATCAACAGAGATTATGCAAACCAAAGAACAGAAATATAATGAAAAATGAACAGAGCCTTAGAGGAAGATGCGGCATCTTTTAGTGCACTGATTTATGCATAATGGGAGTTCCAGAGGAAGAGAGAGAGAGGAGAAAAATATTTGAAGAAATGGCAACCCCCCACAAATTTATTTACAAACTATAACCTACATATCTAGGAAGGTCAATGATCTCCAAGTCGAATATACTCAAAGAGATCCAAAAACTGACACATCATGGTAAAAATGCTAAAAATCAAAGACAAGGGGGAAAACAAACCCTAAAAATCAGCAAGAAAAAAACAAAACAAAACAATGCATCACTTACAAGGGAATTCCAATAAGATTAACAAATTACTTACCAGCAGAAAAACTGGAGGCTAGAAGGCAGTTAGATAACTCAAAACTCAATATGAATAAACAATCTGATTTTTCAAATGAGCAAAAATTTGGATACATGAATGACAAACACATAAAAAGATGCGCAAAATCTTTGCAAATTAAAACCAGAATGAGATACAACTACACACTCACTGAAATGACTATATGGGTTGACTCTCGAACAGTGTGGGGATTAGGCACACCAATACACAGCACAGTTAAAAACCTTTGTATAACTAGCCCTCCCAGCTGCCGATCAAGACTCCTTGAAAAAACTGACTATACTAAGCATGTATACCAAGCAGTAATGGCAAGGATGTGGGGCAGCTTGAAGACTCATATACAGTGGGAATGTAAAATGAAGCAACTCGTTTGAAAAACAATTTTGTAGTTGCTTAAAAAGTTAAACATACAGTGGCATTTGACTCAGGCATTCCAATCATAAGCATTTAGCTAAGAGAAATTGTGTATCCATACGAGAGACTTGTACATGAATGTTCATAACAGCTTTATTTGTAACACCCTAAAAGTAGGTACAAGCTAAATGTCTTTCAATAGGTAGATGGATGAACAGAATTTGGTATATACGTGTAATGATATACTATGTGGCAATAAAAAGAATGAACTGATGATAAGTGCATTAGTATGTTAACAGGTTTTCTTTAACCTTTTCATTGTAAAATATATATCAAATTGTACCCTCCCCCACAAAAATTCTGGTTCAGTGATTTATTACAAAACAGTTATGTAATAACCACCAAAATCAAGAAATAGAATGTCGTTAGAACCCCAAATGCCTGTCTTATACCCTCTTGCAATCACAAAACTTCCTGCCCCCAAAAGGTAACCAGTGTCCTTTTTAAAATAATCATTTCTGCCTTAACCTGTATTCTCAGGTGATTATGTTGGCTAGTTAACTGGACTTTATGTAAATGGAATTATGTACTGTGTATTATTTTTTGTGTCTGGCTTTCACTCAGCTGTAGATTTATTGCATTGCTGTAATTTGTTTATTTTCATTTTGTACAGTATTCTGAATATACCAAGGACATGAGCTGTTTCCTGTGTAAGGCTGATGTAAACATGCTACTGTTAACATTCACATGTATGTGTCTGGGGGCCTTGCACACATGTTCTATGAGTTACACACCTGAGAGTGGAGTTACTGGGGCAGAGGTACGTTGATCTTCAAGTTGATTAGATCACATTTTTCCGAAGCGGAGGTTCCAGCTGCACCTTCCAGCAGAGCTCTGGGCTGGAAAGCTTGGCCAGCCTCACATCCCTGCTGAAGTGTCTCCAAGTGCCGCCTGCCTCGCGGGGCTGGTCTTCCGTATGGACTATGACTCATTCACTTATTTTCTTGTTAGCTCTCTAATGACTTCAGGAAGTCATCTCATTCATATTTTGTCCATTTTGAGAATTGGTCTTTATTTGGAGGGTTGTACTGAATGATCCACCACTATTTAAGGAGAACATCTATTCATGGGAACATCTGTTGTGTGCCTACTTTGCACAGACTTGCCTGGGAGCTAAGGGATCTTTCTTCGTCTTAAAAGAGTAATTCTTATAATTATTGGGCATGGTCTCAGTGATCCTAAATGGCTCTTCACTGGGGCCACGTGAGATTTCTTAAAGCCATGTGTCTGAACTTAAGGGAGTGGTTGTGTAAGATAAAGAAAAATTGGGGGGACAGTCATTAAAATTCGCTGAGCTCTCTGGGTGCCACATGGCCTCCTGGGATCTTCACATAGATTTCTAATAAACACCAAGGTTGCACCTCCATGCGATCTAAGACCCACAGATACACCAGTCACGTTGTTGTTACATGAAGCTGTTTATGGATTATAACGCTACTTGTTTAAGTCCTGGGAACAGAACTTGACATAGTGAGAGAAACTGCTGCTACTTTTTGGACAAGTGTACCCAGCAGGTCATTTTGGAGCACAGCTCTGTTTGAAAAAGAGCCAACTCAGAGGTCTGTCTTAATGGTGTACATGTAAGGCACTGGGCACCTCTTGTCCTGGAGTAGAGGTACGACTAGGACTCCTGTGGCTTTGCAAAGTCCAAAGTCACCTTCAAGACTTGTCTTAAATGTTATATTCTTAAAGAGGCTTACCCTGCCTTAGCATCTCAGACCCATCTGACCACCGTGACTTTTTTTAAAATTCTCAACACTAGCACCCTTCCAAATGCTGAATTACTTATTTAGTACATCTATTGTTTCAGTATTACCCCCTGCTAGAGAGTACACCCCACAAAGATAGAAATATTTGTTTTAGCCCTGGCTGGTTTGGCTCAGCAGTTAGAGTGTTGGCCCGTGGACCAATGAGTTGCAGGTTTGATTCCGGTCAAGGGCACTTACCTCAGTTGCGGTTCATCCCGGCCGTGGTCAGTTTGTGCGGGAGGTAACCAATGGATGTGTCTCTCTCACATCAATGTCTCTCTCTCTCTCTCTCTCTCTCTCTCTCCTTCCCTCCCACTTTATCTGATGATAAGTGGAAAAATATCCTTGGATGAGGATAAAAAAATATATATATATATTTTTATCTATATATATAGATAGATATAGATATAGATATAGATATAGATATAGATATAGATAAATATATTTGTTTCATTTACTGATGTATCCCCAGCACCTAAGAGTTTCTGGAACAAAGCAGATATTTAATAAATGGTTACTGAACTTGCTGATCATAAGAGTAGCCTATTGGGAAAACATAAGCGATGTCACCATATTTAGTCCCATACTGGTGAAGTAACCCATATCAATTGCAGACAGTTGTAAATGTTCTGGGGGCAATTTTAGGGATATATTATTACTATTACTATAAAGGGATTTTTCTGAATGCCTTTATAGTGATTAAACAATCTTTTCAATATGACAATAAGAATAAGAATAGTGAGTGGGAAGTTGAAACCGCCAAAGATAACTGAATTCTCCGTCCCAGGTAGGGGCGAAGGGTCACTTATCCTGGAGTCCCAGGCCCAGGGGGCCGGACCCTGCGGACCGGCGGAGGCAGGGGCTTCCCTCCTCAGCTGGTGCCCTCTCGTGGGAGAAGCCGGGAGGGCCGCCCTGGCGGGCCTGGCGTCACCAGTGCCACTCTAGAGGCCCTGACAGTCTCGCGCTCCAGAGGTCCCAATAGCTCCGCTGCCAGCCTCAGGCCTTCGCCCCGCGCTGAAGTCCGCCTGCTCCGTGTTCATCTCCCGAGGAGGGAGAACAATGGGACCCCGCCCCCCCCCCCCTTTTCCCTGTAATGCTGCCAGGGCGCGGGCTCCTTATTGCCTTCAGGTCTGCTTTTCCTACCCTTTAGGTATATCACCTCCCCAAACTGAGCAAACAGGAAGGGCCTGAAGCCCCCTAATGAAGTTGCGAACAGGTTGAGCGCCACGGGAAACGGCTGGACGCCACGCCAGGCCAGTCTCCACTGCACGCAGCCCACCTTGGGGGGAGGTCAGAAGAAAATCCCGACCTTCCCCTTGAGCTTCACACAGAAGCTGGGTAACCCTGTCCCTTGCTGAATGTGACCTGTGACCCGAGCCTAGTGCAATTGTGAGGCTTAATAACATAATTGGAGGAAGCATTGAGGACAATGCTTTATTCATACTAAGCACTCAGTAAATGCTAGCAATTATTGTTTTCCGTGCTGGTTCAGCAAACATATAATGAATCTGTTTATAGAGGCTTCTATTTGGCACTTGATTCAATACAATATTAACCTCTAAAGGCAGGAGAATTTTCTAGGAAACTTATTCTGACTTCTCATGGGATGGTGTAGGCGGGTCATTGTAACATAGTGGTTTTGTGGAGTTCTTGCTTCGTAGCTGCTTGTTCCATTTTGATCACATCCGAAAGCAGACTTATTTCCTGTCCCTCAAACCTGCTCCTTCTCCCGTGTTCCAGCCTCCTCTTCTCCCCATCACCTAGGCTCAGTCTTCCACTTCTCCCCCTTTCTACCCACTGACCGTCACCTCCTGGAGATTCACATTCGGCAGTTTCTCGAACCTGTCGCCTCCCCATCCCTCTGTGCTTCAGAATGTAAGCTCCACGAGGGAAGGGCTGCTGGTAGACCAGCCGGGTACCTCACAGGGCTGTCAGTGTCTGACTGTGGAATGAAATATCTTGTCACAGGAATGTGACATCCGTTTTTCCTAAACAGTCTCCTTGCACAGTCGCCTCTTACAAGGATCTTTTAAAAAACAAGCAAGTCATGCCCTTGTCTCAAACCTTTCAGTGGCCTATCTTAGCCCCAGGAGGAAAGCTCAAACCCAGCACCTGGCTTACAAGGCAACCTTGGCCCCACCCCAGGTTACCCCGCACCACCCCTCCCACAACGTTCCCCAGCTCAGGCGCTCTTCCCTGGACCTGTTTGGTGTTTTCACTGACTTTGCCCTTGCCTCGCTGGTCCCTCTGCGTGGAATGTCCTTTCCGTTGTCACCTGCTGAACTCGTGTTCATCCTTCACAGCCACAGTGGAGCCCCATATTTGCTCCTGATGGTCAGCAAGTTATCACCTCATCTGTGTCCCCACAGCTTATTGCAACTCTTCTGTCACCCTCTGCCTTGCATGGTTAACTGTAAGTATCTGAGCATGTGAGTGGTGGGGATTCTTACTATTATTTTTCATGTACTGTAGATGTTACCCTTATCATTGCAATTGATACAGTTGTGAGGACAGAAGGACCAGAGAGGGTGGAGTACAGGATGGCTGGAAAGATGCCTGGTGTTGATAAGGTGTTGCCATTGTTACAGTCACTGTGCTGGTTACCTTTGATCCCGGCCACACGGGCCACTCCTTTGGGCGCGTCATGCCAGATATGGCCACTAGGTGGCAACCGCGTTCCACGAGTGTTGGGCACAGTGCTAAGCTTGGTGCTTGGGCTTTGACTCTCCTTGGTGGCCGGTGACCAGCTTGGGGAAGCCGGCAGGGGCGCAGGGGACGTCTAGAGCCTGCCAGGCCACTTGGAGGTCAACCCTGCTCCATGCTCTTGTCCCCGGGCCCCGGGCCCCGCAGGGTTCAGGTGCCACAAACCCAGCCCTCAGCTCTTCCAGCCACAAATTGATATCCGTCCCTACTGTGCCTGCCTGCCAGTCTCCACCCTAGTCTGGTTCCATGTTCCTCCTCCCCAAGCCTCTATTTGTGCGCGTTCTGTTCCCTGCAGACTGGGTGATACCCCCTCTCCCAGGCAGCCTATCTGGTCATTAGGAGGGCTGGCAGGAAGTGCTAGAGGAGGTCAAGTCTCATCCCTGAGGTTCACAATGAACTCTCAGCACCTCCTCTTGGAGTCCACCCTTCAGTGGTACATACCCAGAGGCCCAGGTCTGAAAAAGTGTGATCTCCAGGCAGCCTCCCCCTGTCCTGCCTCCCTGCACCCAATTCCACCCTCAGAAATGCCACACACCTGCCTGTGCCTGTTATAACCCGCCACTGACTGGCTTTTCCTCTGAGTAACAGATGACTTGCAAGAAATGGGTGCCACAGTATACCTTGTGGGGAGATTCAGGGAGCCTCATCAAAGAGAACACCTGCTGTGCTCAGGCAGGTGACAGGGCGCCTCTGGGGCCAGGCCTGGGCACAAGTGTCAGCTCACTTCTGAAGTCTGAGTCGGTTCAGTTCTCCTGCAGAGGCCTCTCTCCTCCTGGGCCCAGGCCCTGCGAGCACCCAGATCTTGCTCCTCGGCTGTCAGTGGGAACCACACTCTAGGCACAGCCTGTCTGGCCTGTCCATTTCCTGGGGGCTGTTCGACCTCCTCTGGAAATGAGTTCTTATGCTAAGTGAGTACGAGCTCATGGAAGCAGCAGGGCTTAGTTTGTCTGTTCCAAGCACAGAGCAGTAAAGTCTCAAACCCTCACATATTCCTGCATTTATGCATCAGATCAACCCCGTCGATGCAAGGTTCTAGAAGAGGGGATGCTTCTGAGGTGTTTGTGTAGCCTACATGACAGACGGAGTGTGCTTAATCCCGCGCCCCTGACACACATGTGCACTTGGGGGTTGGAGGGGTCACCCAGGAGGAGCCAGCAGGAAGGCTTCTGCCCTGGGCTTGGTGGTGGAGCAGGGAGCACTGGAGAGGAAGTCGGGCAGTGGGAGCCATTTACTGCCTGCATCACAGCAAGGAAATGACTCTTCTCCCCCCAAAGCTTGAAATACCTTCTCCCCCTCTAATGAAAACGTGCAGGATGAGAGTACATCTGAGAGAGGAGCCCACGACTTAGAGGTGGGGCTGCATTGGCTGCTAGGTTCTAGGCCTTGAACCAGAAGGGCCTCCCAAGGGAGCTGACCTCCTTGAAGCTCCAAGGACAAGCAGCTGAGACACTCCTCAGGGGAACCCGGAGAACAAGGATGAGCAGAAGCACCCTTTCTTCTGTGAATCTGCCCGGGCGCTAGTGCCGAGGGCGGGAGAGCAGCCTGAGGAGAGGAAAGGCATTAGCAGAACAGGAAAGGCATTGCTAAGAAGTGGGGATGCTGTGGACCCCAGAGCAGTGTCTTGGATACAGGAATGTGTGTGCGGGGGGGGGGGGGTCACACAGCTCTGGGAACTGATATCAGAACTCACTGTTCACGGGATATTTGAGCCACTGAACTCTACACTGAAATGTATCTTGGGAACCATAAAAGCACTGGACACATCGTTTCTTTCTAAGCTCCAAGCAGAAGAAAACCATCTTTAGAACTTCAGACAAATCACCCCCTCCACGCACCTGTGCTCCCCCATGATGCTGACCTTCCAGCATCATCATTTCCATCACCCAGCAACTGTCTAGTTTTACTCCCGATGAGCCTTGTAGGAGGTCACCATCTCCCCGGGAGAGCTCCAGTCTGAAAGGGACTGCAAAGGGGGTATATCTTTGGCACCTATGAAATGAGCACCAGCCCCTCTGCCTGAACTGCCTTAGAGGTGGTGTGAGGTAAGAACATTTGAGAAAAAAGCGCATTGCAAAGCCTGGAGTATTGATATTGCTCATGCATGGGATTGTATCAGCTAGGTTACTGGCCCAACATCCTCAGTCACTTGTTTAATTAATTGCTTAGCATTTCTTTGAATTCAAATGACAAATGGGACCTCTTCAAACTACGATTATTTTGTAGACGTCCAAAGTGGTCTCAAAGATTTTTGCAAGTTCCCAGGGAGTGAGGGGAGCTCATTTTCTCACCAACACTTCTGCCTCTGGACAGGAAACTCAGCTCCTTCTTCAAGCTCTAAAAAAAAAATCCCTCTCAAAGAGTTCATGAGTGTGATAGTTTGCTGAAGTTTTTGTTTTTTGGGGGGGATTGTGGGTGGGAAGAGACAGACTTACACCACAGCAACGGAACACTTCCAGGCTGAACATCGGACATTCCTATACTTAAAATTTTTTGGCACTAAATTATCTTTGGGGTCAGGGTCTGGACTCCAGCCTGCTCTGGGGCTATTGTACGGCCTAGACCTGCGTCTGCTCTCTTCTGCGCCCTCTCCTTCCACTCTCTTCCCTGTTTTATACCCCTCCCTCTCTGGGACCCAAACAAATTCCTCTCTTTTTCTCAGCCAGCGACTTTGCAGCTAAGTTCTGGTCAGTCTCACCTCCACATCAAGGTGCTTGTCAAAGTATTTTCTCCAAACAAAAGTAGCCCCCTCCCTACAGGAACTCTGGGGCCGGCTGTTGCAATGGCAACATTTTCACCTCCTCACGTTTACCTTAACAGAATCCAAAAATTATTTTTAACAGCTTGATTGTTGAGGACAGGTTTGAGCTGGGAAGAATAACGTACATATTTTGTTAAAAAGAAATGATAAAAAAACAAATGCATGAGTGACATGGAAGGAAGGGGATAGAGTTCTCCCAGAATTCCAAGCAGCCCTTTCCAGTAGCACAGGCTAAAAAGGAAGCAAGCACCCAACCCCTGATCCCCCCAAAACCTAGTAGTGCCGAAGGCCTCCTGGGTTCTGAGCCCCTGCAAGCAAAGTTTCCTGGAGGCAGTGGAGGTCAGGGTTACCTGGACATCTAGGGATATTGTGAGTGGTGGGGACGCTAGAGTTGGGTGACCCACTGGGCGGACACCTGGGGCCAGCATTAGGGCTCACTCCTTCCGCTGTGACCCACATTGGGCAGCACAGAGTGATTCTCATACCCCCTCCCTGCACCCCTGCAGCGGCTGGTTGCCCAGTCACAGCCTGGTGACACCTCGCGCTCACACAGGCTGCACCTGTGCAGCAGGCACCTGGCCTGCTCTGTGCCTGGTAGTCGGACGGTATGCAGAAGGCATGGAAAGAAGGAGGGAAGAAGTGACGGGTTATTAGCTGGGGTCCTAGCTTTAATTTCTGGCTTCACCACTGACTTACTCTGAGCCCTCTGGTGAGTCTGAAACCTCTCTCAAACGTCACCTTTCTTAGACTGGTATTGGAGGAGATGCCTGTCTTGAGGGACGATATAAGGATCGAATGAAATAGACACGGGAGTGCTTAGAGGACAAGGAGCATGGCTGTCTGGTCAGAAGCCCAGGCCCTCCCGCCATCAGCATGTCCTCAGGTTCATGCTTGACGGGGTCACGTGTGCGTTTGCGTGTTCCCCCACGCCCCCTGCTCCTTCTACGTGGGATAGATGGAGACGAAGGGCGGTCACCGTCCCGAGCCGCCCAGCCCCCTGCCAGGGGCAGACCAGGCCCTTCTCTGCTCCTCCCGGCTGGGAGCGGCTGGGGAGGGCGCAGGCCTGGCACAGCTGCGGGGCTGTGCTCAGGGGGGAGGGTGCTGCGGGAACCGGCGGGGGAGGGTGCAGGCCTGGCACAGCTGCGGGGCTGTGCTCAGGAGGGAGGGTGCTGCGGGAACCGGCAGGGGGGCGGCTGGGGAGGGTGCAGGCCTGGCACAGCTGCGGGGCTGGGGCTCAGGAGGGAGGGTGCTGCGGGAACCGGCTGGGGAGGGTGCAGACCTGGCACAGCTGCGGGGCTGTGCTCAGGAGGGTGCTGCGGGAACCGCAGGGCCGGGCGTGCCAGTTCTGGAAGGCATTCGAACGTGAACTCTAGGTTCTGAGATTCAATCAGGCGGAGCCGGAATGTAAAGGAAAGAAAGCTAGGAAGGATTCACCACTTCATTATATCCCACCCACGCTCCCTCCTCCACCCCTGTCCTGCACTCACTTCCCCCTGTGTCCGATGGTCCTATGGGTGCCTCACGTGGGCACCGCTCTGGCGTGGTGTCCGCACACAGCCGGGGCCAGCAGGCCTGCGGGCAGGAGGGCCGAGTTCACGGCCCAGGCCACGCAGTGGATGAGTGCGTGGGTGACCGGGAGGCAAGCGCGTGGGGCAGACAAATGGACACTGAGCTCCCAACTTGTGTGGTCGCCCTGCCTCCAGAGTGCTGGCACTCCACCGGGGAAGCGGCACGGCGGCCTCCCGGGCCGGAAATCCTTTCTCAGGGCTCCTGCCTCTGCTCGGCTCCCCACTTGAAACTCAGGGCACTGCCAATCCTTACCTCATACGCCCTTGGGGGCCCAGGTGGGTGCGCTGGGCCCGCAGCACGTGTTGTCCCTGGGAGGACAGCGGCAGCCTCGGTCACTATTCCGCTCACTGCCTCCCTCCAAACCCTAACCCTCTGCACACCGCAGACCCCTGCGCGGACAGTGTGCGCGTGTCTACACTGGCCGCCGCTGTGCACAGTCACACACGTGCCTCCCGGGCACACGGATGCCCCACACACTCACCTGTGCACATGCTCTCTTTTTTTTCATTATTTTTTTAAATCCTCAACCCAGGATATTTTTTTATTTATCTTCAGACAGAGTGGGAGGGAGAGAGAGGGGGAAAGAGAGAGACAAACATCAACGTGAGAGGGACATATCCACTGGCTGCCTCCCGCACGACCCCAACCAGGGCTGAAAGGAACCGCAACCGAGGTACATGCCCTTGGCCGGAATAGAACCCACGTCTCATTGGTCCTCAGGCCGATGCTCTACCGCTGAGCCAAACCGGCCAGGGCTGTGCACATGCTTGTACTCAGGCCTAGCAGACCTGGGGACGTGACCATTCCTGCCCCGCCTGTGTTACATGAGTGAGAGGGTCTTCCAATATTCCCTTTAGGTTTCTTGATAAAATATGAGTAGACATTTTCAACAGTAATAACTGGCCTATACTTTTTTCCTCTCAGAAAAACCACCTGGACCTGAGAACGGCTGCCATTCCTGCCTCCCCTGCTCACTATGAATATTTAGGAACCCTGAGACCCTTGGCCTGGGATCAGCTGAGCCCACGAAGTTCCCAGAGGGGTCTGGCCCAGAAGGGACCTGGTGTGTGGCTGGGACCTCTTCCTTTCCTGAGGGTCAGGCAGCCGGGACCTCCTCCAGTCCCGCATCCCCGCACGCCCAAGCTGAGAAACAGGCTCATTGGCGATGGGGTTAGACACAGTGATCATTACTTTGATTTTGAAAATGTTCAGTTTGAGGTAGCTGGCAGACCCAGCTTAGAAGGAAGTGTTGGAGTTAATGGGAGAGATCTCAACTAAAGGTAAATAAATTTGGGGACTTCCTGCATGTGTAGAGTCTATTTGTTAGGACTTACACTTATTTACTAGATTTAAAGACCGGAAGAACCAGTGACTTAAGTAAGATAGAAGTTTATTGTACTTAACATTAAAGGACTGGTGTTTTGGTTCCATGGTATCTTTTAGGGACAAAGGAACCCTTCAGTCCTTCTGCTTCATCATTCTAGCTCATGGCTTCCATCCTGAAATTGCTTCTCAGTCAAACAGGGCTGCGAGAGCACCAGCCATCATCTTTGCATTCCAGGCAGGAAGCAGGAGAAAGGGGTGGAAGGTTGAAAACAAATGTGCCTGCAAATGTCTGCCTTTTAAGTCCTATTCGGCAATTTCTATTTACATATTATTGGCTGAAATTTAATCAAATGGCTACATGTAAGAGCAAGAGGCTGAGAAATGTAATCTTTTAGCTCACAACTTACAGCCAGTGCATCACTGGCTACCCAAAACACCATTGTCCTTTCACAAACAGAACACTTACCTCCTTCCCCAGGGAGACAACCCCAAAGTGCTGGTCAACTTGAAACCCAAGGTCTCGGGTGATGGACAGTGTGTGCCTTCACACTGGGATGTTCTTGCTTTCTAGCCACTAGACACACCACCTCTGCCCCCCTTTGTGCTGGGTGTGCGGTAGTAGAGCGAGGGAACCCCTGTGAACACTGGTGGGTGAGCACAGAATGGGACACGTGGCCGCCACTGTTCTGACGCGGTGACCGATCCCCCAGGACAGGGTTTCTGGACTCCGCCATCGCAGAGGAGCCGAGGAGCCAGTCCCTGCCTGTCTCATCTGGCAGCCTCCTGTTCTGTTCTCCGGGAGGATTTCCCGTCTCGGTCGTCTCTCCTGTCCCCTGAGCCTCTGTCGGTTCACATTCCAACTTGGTATAAAATAGAAAAGAGCGTCCCTCTGGCTGGTTGCAGCCTTGCTGGCGGTGGCTTTGGCCGCAGACAGTGCCTTTGTGCGGAGGAGGACGGGCGTTCTCCCAGGCCATGAGCCCTGTGCCAGGGCCCCGAGTGGAGCTCAGGCTGCGTGTCAGCCCCTCGGCTGGGTCTCCACTGGCGTTTCTGTGCCATGCTCAACACGTACATCTGTAGGTGGTGCCCTGGGTGGTCCCTGGCTCCCCTGTCGGAGTTCTCTTTTGTTCATAATTCTCCATGGTCATATCGGAGGTCTGTTCGGAGAGGATGCCCTTCCCGGACTGTGCAGCTTCAGCTGCAGGTGTGGGTGTGGGGACCGTGGGCCTGTATGAGGGGTAACAGTCACGGCTGTTGCAGGGCCCAGGAAGAGTGTGTAGTAAAATGAGCATCTCAGATCCTGAGCAACACTAAGATTTAAGAAGTTGCTGAGAGGACAAAGTATCACTGAAGAATACTGAGAAGGTGGGGGCCAGAAGCCAGGGAACAGGACGGAGAGAAACTAGAAGAGATATTCAAAGAGGGACTGGCGACAGGCTGAGAGTGATAAAAGTCAAGTCAGAGGAAGACAGAAATGGCCATCAACTCTGGCCTTTGACCTTCAATTGCACTTTCACCTCTCCTGTGACAATACCTTACTTCCCCTTACAGCTTTGGGCAGGGGATGTGTGCTTCCAGTTTTCCTGGGAGGTGGTCATCCTTCCAGTCCTGTGGTGGTGGAACCCAGGAGCAGTCCCTCCTCCTCCTGCTCCCTCCTCCTCCTGCTCCCTCCTCCTGCTCCCTCCTCCTCCTCCTACTCCCTCCTCCTCCTGCTCCGTCCTCCTCCTCCTGCTCCCCCCTCCTCCTCCTGCTCCCTCCTCCTCCTGCTCCGTCCTCCTCCTCCTGCTCCCCCCTCCTCCTCCTGCTCCCTCCTCCTGCCTCTCCTCCTCCTCCTGCTCCCTCCTCCTCCTGCTCCCTCCTCCTCCTGCCTCTCCTCCTCCTCCTGCTCCCTCCTCCTCCTGCTCCCTCCTCCTCCTGCCTCTCCTCCTCCTCCTGCTCCCTCCTCCTCCTGCTCCTTCCTCCTCCTGCCTCTCCTCCTCCTCCTGCTCCTCCTCCTCCTCCTGCTCCCTCCTCCTCCTGCTCCCTCCTCCTCCTGCTCCTCCTCCTCCTCCTGCTCCCTCCTCCTCCTGCTCCCTCCTCCTCCTGCTCCCTCCTCCTCCTGCCCCTCCTCCTCCTGCCCCCTCCTCCTCCTGCCCCTCCTCCTCCTGCCCCTCCTCCTCCTGCTCCCTCCTCCTCCTGCTCCCTCCTCCTGCTCCCTCCTCCTCCTGTTCCCTCCTCCTGCTCCCTCCTCCTCCTGCTCCCTCCTCTTCCTGCCCCTCCTCCTCCTGCTCCCTCCTCCTCCTGCTCCCTCCTCTTCCTGCCCCTCCTCCTCCTGCTCCCTCCTCCTCTTGACCCTCCTCCTCCTGCTCCCTCCTCCTCCTGCTCCCTCCTCTTCCTGCCCCTCCTCCTCCTGCCCTCCTCCTCCTCCAGCCCCCTCCTCCTCCAGCCCCGTCCTTCTCCTCCAGCCCCCTCCTCCTCTAGCCCCCTCCTCCTCCTCCAGCCCGGTCCTCCTCCTGCTCCCTCCTCCTCCAGCCCCATCCTCCTCCTGCTCCCTCCTCCTCCTGCTCCCTCCTCCTCCTGCTCCCTCTTCCTCCTCCTGCTCCCTCCTCCTCCAGCCCCCTCCTCCTCCTGCTCCCTCCTCCTCCTGCCCCTCCTCCTCCTGTTCCCTCCTCCTCCTGCTCCCTCCTCCTCCTGCTCCCTCCTCCTCCTGCTCCCTCCTCCTCCTGCCCCTCTTCCTCCTGCCCTCCTCCTCCTCCAGCCCCCTCCTCCTCCAGCCCCGTCCTTCTCCTCCAGCCCCCTCCTCCTCCAGCCCCCTCCTCCTCCTCCAGCCCGGTCCTCCTCCTGCTCCCTCCTCCTCCAGCCCTGTCCTCCTCCTGCTCCCTCCTCCTCCTGCTCCCTCCTCCTCCTGCTCCCTCCTCCTCCTGCTCCCTCCTCCTCCTCCAGCCCCCTCCCCCTCCAGGCCCTCCTCCTCCTACTCCCTCCTCCTCCTGCCCCCTCCTCCTCATGCTTCCTCCTTCGACTTCTCATCACCCTCTCCTTGTTTTCCTCCCACCTTGATGGCTCCTGCTCAGTCTTATTGGCGGAGTGTCCTCACTGTTCTGCCCCGCCTTGGACATCATCCAGTCTGCTGCTCTCTGACCCAGGAGCCCCACTAACAATGACATTCACTCCTGAGGTTTCAATTCCCATGGTGATGTTTCCAAATTTATTGATACCTTCTGACTTGTCTCTCAAACAGCAGACACATGTTGGACACACCCATTTGGATGGCAATATGTATCTCAGATGCACTGTATTAGGACAAAAACAGAATTTAAGCAAGAAAGCTAAATTATTGCTTCATATAACTGGAAAGTCTAAGCTGTGTCCTTTCCAAATTTCAGGCATGACTGGTACAGAGTTCCAAGCTGTGTCCTCTGGGTGGTCTGTCTGTCCCTGTTTCTCGTTCTCGCTCTGACAGTGATGACTTCACGTTGGCTGTAGTTGCTGACAAGCTTTCTCCTGGTGGCAGATGGGCGGGCAGGCTCCACTCACTTGCTACCAAGCTAGCAACCCTCGATGAATGAAGACTTACCAAGAAAGGTCGGGAAGAAGACTCTCCAGGAAGATTATTGTTGGTTCACCTTGGGCCACATGCCTGCTCGTGACCCACTCACTGTGGTCAGGATGGAGGAGCTGAGTCATGGGTGGCATCCTCTGGGCGGGGAGGGAAGGGAGAGGGTAGCCCCGCACACTGTGTGGGTTCTTTCCCCTCCCTCCAGCCAAACAGAATCATTCGCTGTTTCTCTGCATCCTTAACAGCTCTTTAATATTCCTTTAATATTGAATGTGATACTGCCTATACTTCCGTCCCGATTCTTTCCCTAGCCCATCCCTACTCATCCTGCGTACTTGGCTCGGCTCACCTCCTTCGGGAAGGCTGCCTGGGTGCCTCTGTGCTGGGGGAGATGCTTGTGGTGGTCCTGCAAGACCTTGGGAGGTCCTCTCTGCTGGCACTTATTCTGCAGATATGTAATTACTGTTTTGTCTGTCTGTCCCCTGTTCCGTGAGAGACTTCAGGGCCAGAACCACCTCTTAACCATGTACCCGCCGTGTCAAGTCCAAGCCCCAAGGTATGCTGAAGTGAACGGAATCGGTGGTTGAATTTCAGCAAAGTAATGGAGCACAGCAGTAAGCAACCACCTCACCCTTTTAATGAAAACCTGCATCTTTGGCCCAAAGGTAATGAGGACATTCTAAGGAAAATTCCACCATTTTTGGAACCCGTATAATGGCTGTGATCAGAATGGACATTGGAGTCAGAGACACCTGAGTTCAGGCTGTGGCTCCACCTCTTACTCCTCCTTCAAGCCTGGACAAGTAACTTCTGAATCTGGGCCTCGGGGCTTTATGAGTAAAGTGGGAGGAAGTAGCATCTGCTCCACAGAGTGTGCGGATTAGGTGCGGGAGAGGCCTGTGAACCGCTGGTCCAGGGTCACACGTGATCGCCCCTGTGTCGGCCTTAGGTCCGGACTCCTCCCCGGGGCAGTCTGGGTCCGACTGCTGGCTGCCTCGCGGTGATTACTACAGATTCTCTTTCACTTCGAGCAGTGCCTGGTGAGATGATGAATTCTAGTCACCCTATGAACAAACCCTGACCTGCCACCCAACCGGCAGCCTACTGTGCAGACCTGACGTCTGACCATAACCCCCAATTCGACAACTGCAGGTAACTGGAAGCCACCGTCCCAGGCTGGCCACACCCTGGACCCAGCAGAGACCTCTGCAGCCATCTCGGCTCATACGCGCACCCGAGGCCTCAGCCCAGACGTCGCCAGCCAGGCGGTGGCATTCAGAGGCTTCGTTTCCCCGAACGACACAGAGAGGGGTGTTGCTTTGTTGGCTTTAAAAGCCAATCTCCATGTCCTTTTCCCTGAATCTCATCCTCTCGAGAGAGAGAAGCATTGATGTGAGAGAGAAACATCGACCAGTTGCCTCACACACTTGCCCTGACAAGGGATCGAACCCGCAACCCAGGTATGTGCCCTGACTGGAAAGCAAACCTGGGACCCTTTGGAGCTCCAACCAACTCAGCCACACCAGCAGGGCTTGGTCTTTGTTTACATATTTGTAACAACACTTGGTCGAAAACACGATTTCACCCTAAATGAACACCCTGCCCTGACTGCAGTGTTTGCACTTGTTGCTGCCTAGACTACTGAGTTCCTGGAGGATGGGACCACCTCTCGCTGCCGCCCCGTCTCTGTCGCCGCCAGCAGTGCCTGGCACACAGCAGCTGTTCCACGTGTGTGCATTGGCCGGGTGGTGCTGAATGTGAATGAGTCGGACAGACCTGCCCTTGGCTTTGAGTGAGCTTGCCAGACTGGAGTGGGCTTTGAGCCATTTGTCCATGGCCCCATGGACGTAGGGCTGGGTTCACCTGCGCAGTCCCAGGAGCTGGCCGCCTGGGCTCAAGGTGTCTCAGTGACTGGGTAAAGATTCCCTTTGGCCGCCCTGGCCGGTTTGGCTCAGCGGTTAGAGCGTCGGCCTGCGGTCCAGAGAGACCCGGGTTCAGTTCCCGCTAAGGGCGCGTGCCTCGGTTGCAGTTTGTCCCCGGCCCTGGTTGGTTGTGCGGGTGGCAGCCACTCGATGTGTCCCTTTCATATCGATGTTTCTCTCTCTCTCTCTCTTCCTCTCTCTCCCTCCTGCTCTATCTGAACAAACAATGGAAAAATGTCCTCGGGTGAGGATTAAAAAAATTTGACTTGAGCCCTGGCCAGTTTGGCTCAGTGGTTGAGCTTCGGCCTGCGGACCAGAGAGTCCCGGATTCGGTTCCAGCTAGGGGCACGTACCACCAAAGGAAAAAAAAAAAAAAAAGATTCCCTTTGGCTTATCGCAGGGGGTTGGCCACTACGGCCAGGAAACCAAACTGTCAATTTCCCACATGGGATCTTCCTGGGGAGAATCAATATGTATTAGCAGTTGTTTAAAAAAGCCTATGCTGTGATTTTCTCATTTCTCTCGGTGGTAAAGAGGCAGAGGCTTTGGAGAAAAAAACAAAACAAACAAACAAAAACAAACTTGAACGAGTGAGGGGAGGATTGACGGAAACTTGGAGCGGAGTAAGCAGGAGGGGCCTCCGTGCATCCCTAGGCATGTCACTCATACGTCTGGCTGGTTCTGTAGTTCAGGCTGGATCCCACGAGTTAGACTTTCCCAGCGTTCCTGGAGCTTGCAGAGTACCAGGGTCCATGCAGGCTTGCATTTCATCACCTACGTTCGTCATGGTTTGGTCAGAACAGAGGTCACTCCAGGCATTTCAGGAAGGAGGAGATGTAGCACAGGGAATTCGAGATGTCCACGGCCGCTGGAAGGTGGGGATCTCTGCTTTCAGGAACTCACAAAGTACAAGGATCTCAGGGAAGATCCCCACTGGCCTTAGCTGCTGCTCCAAGGAGAGTATTCCCAGGTGGCTGCCCAGAGGTGCTGGGAGCTGTGATTGGTGAGTCAAGAGCTTGCAGCACCAAAAAGAGTGATTCTCAGGGTGATAACATCTGCCTCTGCCAAGTGCCGATGTGCCTGCAGATAGCTGCCCCTGGGACATAATGACTTCCCTTCTCCTCAGCCTTCCAGAAGCCCGCAAGGGCCTCTCCTTGGCACTACTGGCCCAGAGCCATGCTGGAAAGGGATTCTGGGAAAAGAAGTTCAAGACCTTTCCCCTGCGTAGACGGGGTGAAGATTACAGACAGTCCTGACTATATGTATCTAGTCCACATGGACCTATATTCATTCACTTGCTCATTCATTCAATGAATAGTTTATGAGGACCTGTTATACACCAGATTCTACATTTGTACAGGTCTTGTTTCATGAAGACTTGAACACAAGTCTGTATTTTCTAATTTTTTTCTATCTTTCGCACAATTCTGAGCACACAAGCAGATGTGCACTGATTGCCTGATCAGTGACCTTAAACATGGTCAGCCAGTGGATGAGGTTGAAGCACGAAACATTATTCACTTACATCTATGTATGTAATATTATAAAGGTATAACATGGTAATTCAAGACAACTTGAGCCTGGCCAGTGTGGCTCAGTGGTTGAGCGTCAACCCATGCATCTAACTGTGTCTGGTTTGATTCCTTGTCAGGGCACATGCCCAGGTTGTGGGCCAAATCCCTGGTGGGGGCCATGCAGGAGGTGGCCAGTTGATGTTCTCTCTCATTGGCATTTCTATCTCTCTCTACCTCTCCCTTCTTTTCTCTCTCTAAAATCAATAAAGGGGAAAAAATTTTAAAAAATAAATAAAGACAACTTGAAAAAAACTGATCAAAAATTTTAAAAATTGTTTTTAGTTCATTATTGTTTACCAACATTCTCCTAGAGTTGGAAGTTTAGATCGTTGCCAACATCAGGTGTTGTTTTAGCCTTTCTTTCCCTTTGAAGTTGGTCGGTAGGCTGGCTCCTCTCTGTCCTCCCTCTCCCAGCCTGTGATATGACCAAGAGGGCCGGCGGTGCTGTTGGCTCGGGGCTGTAGTGCACAGTGTCAGTAAAACCCCTTGTTGGCCAGAGTGGACATCTGTGCCCCCCAGGGGTCCTGGCTTTAGTGCAGAGGAAGAAGTCCAAACCTCGATGGCAAAGAGGAAACCGGCTTCCCGTCCTGGCCCTGGGAGTTTGCTGCTGTGTGACACTGGGCATGTGTCCTCACCTCTCTGACCCCATTTCCCCTCATTTGAGAAAATGGCCAGTTAGGCCACGGACCCCTCTAGTTCTGCTGCTCTTTGGTTTTATTTCTCCTCTAACCTGTCCTGGTATGAAGGGCCTGCTCCTCTCCCCATTCTGACCTGCCAGGCTGGCTTCCCACAGGGGGTGTTCTGTGGCTCAGCTGGGGATGACGGCCCCTCCCTCCTGCCTTGCCCAGGCTGTTTCCTTCCTCCACTTGCTTTGGCTCTCAGCCCCAGAGATGACGTTTGTGCAGTGCCGCGCTCAGGGTGTCCACTTTGCTTTCCCCTCCTCTACACAGTACAGAATGCGGCTCAGGTGTTCCCTCCTTGAAGTCGCCTCCATGTCTGGTGTCTGTGCTGCTGCAGCTCCGTGTCCAGCCCCTGCGCAGCCCTCACCACCCCACGGTGCCGCCGGCTGTCCTTGCCCACCCGAGCCTGGCGCACCCGAGCCTGGCGCATCTGTAGCAGGTGCCTGGCACCCGGTGCTGTTTGTGGCTGTTGAATAAAGAAGTAAAAGTGCCCCACCCAGCATGCCATCTGCATGGACGGACAGGGTCTGGGACTGGCAGGATTGAAGCACAAGCCGCCCTTCCTCAACCGAAAACCAGGGAAGGGGCTATGGAGGTTTCCTGTCCCTCGCGGAGCAGGATGCGCATTTCAGCGTCCAGGGCCTGGCTGACCGCTTTACACTGTCCGCGCTACCTGCGCCCAGCACCTCTGTAAATGCTAACTTGAGTCTCACCCCAGGGAGAGCTGGCAGGTTCGGCTCCACTCCAAATATTTTCATCCTCGGTGCAGAGAGGCGGGGATGGATGAGGGCGGCACCTGGCCGTCTCTGGGCCCTCAGATTTCAGTTCCCTCCACTTGTCCCTTTGCAGCTCACCTCCCTGCTTGGAGAGAAGGCTGCTCTCCCTGTGACGGAGCAGGGGTGGAAACAAAGGTGAGTAGCGCTGATGCATTTAGTCTCCACACCACGTTTTCAGGGAGGGTTATCATCGCCACTGTAGCAGAAGAGGAAGTGAGGCCCAGACAACTCTACGAACTTGCCCAAGTCACGAAGACCAAGTGGCAGAGATGGGGAACCTCTCTGCGTCCGGATGCCCTGTGCCCTCCAGAGAACACTGCCCTTCAACAGGGGCTTTCCGGAGGCGGTTCTGTGGGAACGGTGCTGTGTACACAGGAACTCCTTTACTTTCCATCAACCCCAAGACCCCAGGAGGCAGCTGCGTGGGCCCAGTGGGCAACACGGTGAAGAAACCAGAGCCAAGGGCTCCTCAGCGCCTTCCCCTGGTGTCTGCCTGGAGCCCTGTCTCTGCCGTCCTCTTCCTTTCTGCCCGGGCCTCCTCACTCGCGCAGAGGCGACAGCACGGGTCACTGCCGGGCAGGCGGCTCAGCAAGGATTCGTCCCAGCAGGAGCCATGAGGGCCAGCCTGCCACCCCGGCCCTCCAGGCGGTCTCTGTGGACCCCGAATCTCACAGTCCAGAAATCTGTCCATGAGCACATGGCTGTGGAATGACAGTGTGCCCCTCCTGCCCTGTAGCTCCCGACACTCCAATTGAACAGAACTGTCCTCTGTGTGGGTTGCACCTCCAGTGTCCCTGGGAGTTCACTTGCTTTGCTCCCCTAGATTACAGCAATGCCCCCTCACTGGCCTACCCAAACCTCTCTCGCCTCCTTCCGGCCCATTCACCATGCAGTAGCCTGAAGGAGCATTAAAATACGCAGAGCTGATGATGTCCCTCATTCGCTGGAAACGTGTTCCTGGTTTCCCATTGCTCTTCAGATAGCGGCCCAAAGCCTTCGCTTGCCCACTGCGTGCGGGTGCGTGGGTGCCCTCCCTCTCTTCAGCCACACTGATCTTTCAGTGTCTTGTTTGCTCCTTTCCACCACAGGACCTTTGCTCCCGGCAGTTCTTTATTCTGAACTGTCCTCTGTGCAATGGCAAACCCACTTCTCCTCTGTTATGCCCTGGCTCACATGTCCCCTTCTCCGAGAACGGTCCCCAGCTGCTGCAGAGCTACACCGGTTCCTCCTGTAGCTTCTCACACTGCTCGTTCACAGTGTCTGCTGCCAGTTACCATCATGTCTCTATTCGTGGAAGCGATGTTTCCGTGCCGATAGCCACTGGCACGTGGGCTCCCCGCGGGCAGGGGCCCCCTGGACTCCCAGCATCCAGCATCGCACCACGCACATAGCAGGCCTTTGACAGGTATTGTGAATAAAAGTTGGATGTCAGGATCAGGCTATTCATACCCTGAAAGCTATTTCCTGCAGATCCCTGAAGTTTCCAATCCTGGTTTTGTAGACGCTCTTCTTGAAAACTTTTTCTCATTCAAATGAAGTTGTCCTTACCCTCTGAGCATCTACAGCGATGGGAAACACACCGCTGGAAAGAATTTCTGCTTGTAATTAAGTTACAGCTAATGAAATTGGCGACACGTTGATCTGTCTCACTGCTCACATATCTGGGACTGTGTGTTGCATAATAACTTCTGGTCTAAATCAATTCAAGGCATTTGGGCAGAAAGAGACTCTTCCCCCCTTTGGAGCAGAAGTGAGAGGAGTGCTCAGAGCTTGTAGAAGCCAGTGGGCTCCTGGCGGGAGGGCGGGAGGGACAGGGCAGGGCTGCAGCTCTGCCAGCTCTGCTCTCACCAGCCGTGCTTGGAGGGGCAGACGAGTAAGATCCGGATTTTGAAACCTAAATCAATTTAGATTGTAGAGATTACAGTCCTCTGTGCATCTTCTTAGCCTTTAGGAGAAACAAAAGACAAGAAAACAATTAGATTCCAGGGACCGAGATTAAGCATTCAGTCACCGAGCGGTCCCAGGTTTATCCAGCTCCCATGCCGGTTCCGTCTGCAGCTGCAGTGCCAGGTGGGGGGAGGGGGCAGGTAACGAGGACTGGGCGGATAGCACCCTCGGACACGGGAATGGCTGGGTGGCATCCTGCTCTTGCTAGGACAGGAAAGAAAAATCTCCATCATGTGTCATGAAAGTTTTACATCTGCTCCTGCTCGTTGCTGTATCAGTCATTCAGGAAATCAGTGTTCAGCGTATACAAAGGAGACTCAATGTCTGTCCTTGAGGCCTGTGCCCGGTGAAGGAAGTAGACAAGGCAGGGTTATGGGTTTGGACCTGCTGCTACCTGTGTGTGCCTCTTGTGATAGCTGGGCTTTCCTGAGTCGTGTCCTGATAGATTTAGTCCATTTAATCTGCAGTGAAAGGTCCTGTATGCGGACGGAGGGCTCTCTGAGATATGTTCACTGTCAGTCACCCCTGGGTGAGGCAGGGTTCTCAGACAGGACAGCCAACCTTGGAAAGCATTAGGCAGAGGGACCGAGGCTCATCGCAGCTACTTACCGTGTGCCAGGCTCTGGGCTAAGTTCCTTTTTTTTTTTAATCCTTACCCGAGGACATTTTTCCATTTTTTGCTCAGATAGAGTGGGAGGGAGAGAGAGGAAGAGAAAGAGAGAAACAGCGACGTGAAAGGGACACATTGAGTGGCTGCCTCTTGCACAACCCAACCAGGGCCGGGGACAGACTGCAACCGAGGTACGTGCCCTTAGCGGGAACCGAACCCAGGTCTCTCTGGACCGCAGGCGGACGCTCTAACCGCTGAGCCAAACTGGCCAGGGCTGGGCTAAGTTTCTTTATACTGTATACTCCCTTTAATACTCCCAGCTCTAACACGGAGGGAGTTATCTCAATTTCTAAAGGAGACAGACAGACTTGGAGAGAGTAAGAGTTTCCCAGCTAGTAAGGGATAGTTTTGGGATTCAAAGCAAGGTCTGTTTAAACACACAGTCTACACTTTAATCCATGGAGCTATAATGCATTCTGGGTGGGGGGTTTAAAGTGACGATATACTGGTAACAACCAGTATGAACACTGGTAACAACCAGTTGAACAACCAGCTCTTCATCATCAATGGATAGCGCCCTGATTTTTGCCAGTTTCTGTGGTGTAAATATTCCCACTGTGGGCAATTTCAAGAGCCCAAAATAGACACTCACTGACCAGGGAGTTGGGAACAGATCTGACTCACAGTTGAGCCAGCTTCAGCAGCCCTCTGGGTTGAAGTCACCCGTGCAGCAAGCTACAAGCTCCCACGGGGGTGGAGCCTGCAAGCTCTGGAGAATACAGTCCATTACTGAGTGGAGCGAAACCTTGAGAGCTAGTTTATTTAACTACATATTACTCTCATTTTTGTGTTCCAGAAGCCTTTACTGAGGCTCTGAGTGAACGCCTCCCTTGCTTAGCTCTACCACGAGAATTGGGGGCCGGGGGGAGGCGCCCCCTGGCCACCATCAGTCTCAAGGGCACAGAGTCTGTGGGAGTAGGGGCTGTGGTGCTCCTCCCCTCGGGAAAGTTTTCTTCCCTTTGATTATTTAAGAGAGATGGCAGTTTTCCCCCAAAGGAGCTGAAATTATTCTTCGAGATAACTGAGCTCTGGCTCCCTTTTTTCTCATCGTATGTGGCCACACCTTGACCTTCAGGCCCACGGTCATCATCGCCCTAGTATTTCCATTCCTGTCAGCTTCCCCCTACATGCGTGACTCTTGAACCACCTGTATCAGAATCCGCCGCATGCCTGATGAGGATGCAGGTTTTGGGCCCGGGAACCCGCATTTAACCAGTCTCCAATTAATGATTATGTTCGATGTCTGGGAGCCGTTTCTCTAAACCGTATTTTCTAAAATGTCTCCAGCAGAACTGAGGCAATAGTGTAAACTAAGCATTCTGTAAAAGAAGCAGGCAAGAGGCCTCTATGGCGGGTCCGGGAAGAACCAGACATCGAGTGGTGGCCTGTTCTATATGGCTCTCGAGCCGAGAGTGGTTGTTGCATTTTAAAGTGTCCCAAAAAAAGAAAGAAAGAAAGAAACCTGACTGTAGGAAGACGTGGCGCCTGTGATACGCTATGCACCCTGGGGTCCTTGAGAGGGTGGGCAGCATTTCTCCATCCTGTCTGGACACATCATTCCTCTGGCTTTTATATCTATTTATTGTTTAATGAGCATAATGTGGGACCCATGTTCTGTGGAATAAGCTCCAAGAAGCTTTGTTCTAAACACATTAATTCCAACCCAGGCAGGTTCCCTTGAATCTCTTGTTTTCCTTTATCTTGGTCAGGAAGGTCAGCCTGCCTCCTGACTCCATGGATTCAGTCCCTTCTGCCAGGCTTCCTGTTCAGGTCTCCTCTTTTACCTCATCCACCTAGCATCCCCTACATTAACCACAACATTTTCCCTTCGGAATTCTTAGACCACGTAGTATCTGTTCAGTAAAACCCGACTTCCTGAAGCCCCCAGGAAAAGAAGGGTCCCCGCAAACAGAACTTCTTGGGGGATTACCATTTGGGGCATGACAATATCATTTAATCTAAGTTTTTCAGACAGTTAGTATTGTTAACCTGTGCCTACAATACAGATTTTATAACATCCTAATTGGTGTTTTGTTCTGTTGGGTGAACAAAATGCAGAGTTTCACACAGCAACAGAGTTAGGAATAAAAAATTTTCTTAATACTGCTAAGTGGATTTTCTTCTTCATGATGGAGTCTGGCAAACCTTTGATCGTGGACTTGGAGAGCATGTTGGTATTTTTATGCCTTTCCGAAAGCCCCAGCTATCTGAGACACTCTGTTTCTGAGGTCTCACGAGTCTGATTTGATCACTCCTAATTTATTCTCCAGATAAAGCTATTGACTGTGGGAGAGTTGCTTTTTACTTTACAGGAAGGTCACAAACATCAATGTTCTGGATTTCTGTTTATTAGTTGATGACATTGGCATGCACACTTCAGCTAGGCTCTCACTGTGCTTCCAAATCCTTCCATCATCTGTGACTTTCCATTGAATTCCCGACAGAGGCTGCCCTGAAGGTCCGCTTCCTCCTCAGGCTCGGCGTCCGTCCTTCCCAGCCCAGCGAGGGGCTGTGCTTTTCTGCCCCATCTCAAAACCTCTAAAACACCCAGTGCCTCTTCCCTCCCTCCCTCCCTCCCTCCCTCCCTCCCTCCCTCCCTCCCTCCCTCCCTCCCTCCCTTCCTTCCTTCCTCCCTCCCTCCCTCCCTCCTCCCTCCCTCCCTCCCTCCCTCCCTCCCTCCCTTCCTTCCTCCCTTCCTCCCTCCCTCCCTCCCTCCCTCCCTGAATATATTTTAATTTACTTAAAACAAAGCTGTCCTCTTTCCCCGCACAATTATGAAAGGTCAATGGCTCCTTTCTCTCCAAGGCCGTGGGGATGTCCATTTGGTGCAAAGGCTGCAGCGGGAATCCGTTTGCTTTGTTCTCAGTCCGCGGAGAAATGTGCAGTGAGGGGAAAGCAGAAGAAAAGGAGAGAGGTGTGGTTCCGACTGTGAGGGAAATGCCACGGGTTCCGTGTGTGCCTACCTGCACAGTGGTCACGCTACCTTTCCAGGAACTCCAGCTGACGGGCGTCGCTATGTGCCAGGCCTTGGGGACACTGAGGTGCGAGCTACGTTTACTGAAGTCATGTGCTCACAGTCTGGGGAGAGATCCTCATGGCAGAGGCTGCAGTGTGCTGGGGGCAGAGCAGGAGGGCGAACACAAGTGGTAGGAGCATGCGAGGTAGCCTCGGGCGGACGGCTAAGGTGTTTTGCAGACCCAGTGGGACCACCAGGCAGCTGATGGAGAAAGTTGTCCTAGGCAGAGGGAACAGGATGACTACATCCACAGAGACGCGAGGAGGCGGTGCGTTCAGTGACTGCAGCCAGTGGCATTGCTGCTGTGGCTGCAGCATCGTGTAGAGAGGTCGCTGGAGTCTGTACAAAGAAGGTCCTGGCATAGGACACTGACTCCATCCTTCAGTGATAGGAGTCCCTGAGGGGTGTTCACTGGGGCAGTAATGTAACTAGAAGTGTTTTTACCTGGTGTTCTAATAGTCCTTCCCTGTCTTACCTTTGATGTTCTCCCTAATCTTTATATTTAGATTCTTGTTCTTTGTTAAAATACAACACCTTTGTTCTTCTTCGTTCCCCCAACCCCACCCAAACTTGCCATTGTTCTTGGTTCTCTTGTTTAATGACTAGACTCTGCCCTCCCTCCCTCTCTAGGCCAGAAAGCTTTTCCCTTTTCTCATCTCCCACAGCTGATTTTGTGATTCTAAATCTTTTATAGTTCTCACATCCATTTCCCTCTCTCTCTCTCCCTGATAGAAATTCTGATTTTACTTAAGCTGTCGCCATTTCTTGTCTGGATTAATGCAAAACCCACTGATCTTTTGGCCTTAGATGTCCTTCCTAATTCAGCCAGTGTGAGCCCTGTGAAGTGGAAATCTGATCATCTTAAATCCCTGATCAAAATCACCACTAAACTCCCGCAGCCCCTGCTGAGCTGGGGACAATCAGACTACAACCCCCAAGAAATTGGGAAAGGACCTCAGAGAACATGAGCCATTTCCCAGGTACCTGAACTGAGCACTGACAAAAAACCCACGAACCTAGACGGCTACATTGAGCTCCGTTACACGTAGAACAGGAAAAGCTGCTCCGTAGAGAGATGTGCAGAGGGAAGCAGGTTGAGAGGTCATGTGGCCCAGAGAGGGGGACTTGGTGATGGGCGGGTCTGTGGCCTGCTTTGGGGGAGTGTGTTCAGTTCCTGGCTCCAGGTCTTCTGGGGTTTCTGCGCTTCTTAACTTTGAGTTCATGGTGATACTTCTCTTCACCAACAGAACAAAACAAAACCCCCCTTTTGTTTAATGTTGCTTAAGTAAGGGGAAGGCAGAGGGAATCCGGTTCACACTTAGGCTTCGCTGTCCCTGAAGTCTGTGGTTTCTTCATGTCCAGTGGTTTGCCCCAGATGTCAGAGGTTCGAGCTGCCGTGAACTGAGGCAGAACCGTGCCCCTTCCCGCCGAGCTCTGTGGCATCTCTCCGGGCCGTGGCCTGAACTGCGTCTCAGCACGTGGCACAGGCTTTTCACCATCAGGGATGACTGTGGCTGCCCGACGGAGCTGCTGCTGACGTCAGGGGTTTGAGGTACTTCCGTGGAAGTCGCAATTTCAAAGAACCTTGGATATACATTCATTCAAGATTAATCTAACACCTTCTGTTTGATGTAACAGTGTTTTACATCGGAGATACAGAGAAAATGAAACACAGTCCTTGACCTCAAAGGGCTTTCAGACTCTTAAAGGATAGATAAAAGTTAGGGAAAAAAAAAATAATGGTCATATTATTGCATATACAACTGAAACCTGGTACAGAAGATGTGATTTAATCAGACTTAAAGCTAATCTCTGTTTTCATCCATGCCTAATGTATAGCTTGTTTGGGCACTAAATTACTCCAAGTCTTTTACCGCAATCGGAACGGCCGAGGTGGAGAATTCGAGACTGGCACCAGTGACATCCCAGAGCAGGCGGAGCCCAGCGCTCGTGGCCAGTACGGAGTGTCCACAGTGCCAGCCACCAGGCCCACCTTCGGCAATGACCAGCTGAGTTCTATGCGCTCACTCTACTTAGTAAAAATGAAATAAATAGATGCAAAATACTTTCAAAATTGCCTAACCAGATGATTTCTGGCTAAAGCGAAATGCAGTAACCAGATCAACAACAGCGTGATATATTTGTTACCCTGAACTCATGGGTTTTTGTAAAATCTGGACAAAGCATATTATTATAATATGGAAGGCAAGTGTCAGCAGAAAGGGGGGACACACAAAAGGGGTGACTCGAACGCCCTGGTACCAGCTGACAGCGAGATGGCCGGTGGCAGCGCAGACAGAAGGAGACGTTTTAAAGTCTGCCTGCTTTGCCCTGGCCAGTTTGACTCAGCGGTCAGAGCGTCAGCCTGCGGTCCTGAGAGACCCAGGTTCGCTTCCCGCTAAGGGCATGTACCTCGGTTGCAGTTTGTCCCCGGCCCTGGTCGGTTGTGTGGGTGGCAACCACTCGATGTGTTCCTTTCACATCGATGTTTCTCTCTCTCTCTCTGTTCCTCTCTCTCCCTCCCACTCTACCTGAACAAAAAATGGAAAAATGTCCTCGGGTGAGGATAAAAAAATAAAAATAAAAAAATAAAAAATAAAGCCGTGGGAATCGGAAGGGCTATCCTGAGGAGCCCAGCCTAGTTGGAGAAATGAACTTGGCCCTGAGAAGAAATAAAGTCCAGGTGGAGAGAGCGACTTGGTGTGTCAGACTTGAAGGAGATGGTGAGCAGGTGTGTATGGTGTGGAACAGGAGCAATGAAGTCAGTGATGCCAGTGCTGGTCAGGGCATTATTCAGGACTGAGTCTGGGGATGGAGTGTGTATCCGGCAGGTTGTGTATCAGGGCATCATTCAGGACTGAGTCTGGGGATGGAGTGTGTATCTGGCAGGTTGTGTATCAGGGCATCATTCAGGACTGAGTCGGGATGGAGTGTGTGTCCGGCAGGTTGTGTATCAGGGCATCATTCAGGACTGAGTCTGGGGATGGAGTGTGTATCCGGCAGGTTGTGTATCAGGGCATCATTCAGGACTGAGTCAGGGATGGAGTGTGTATCCGGCAGGTTTGTGTATCAGGGCATCATTCAGGACTGAGTCGGGATGGAGTGTGTATCCGGCAGGTTGTGTATCAGGGCATCATTCAGGACTGAGTCGGGATGGAGTGTGTGTCCGGCAGGTTGTGTATCAGGGCATCATTCAGGACTGAGTCGGGATGGAGTGTGTATCTGGCAGGTTGTGTATCAGGGCATCATTCAGGACTGAGTCTGGGGATGGAGTGTGTATCCGGCAGGTTGTGTATCAGGGCATCATTCAGGACTGAGTCGGGATGGAGTGTGTATCCGGCAGGTTGTGTATCAGGGCATCATTCAGGACTGAGTCGGGATGGAGTGTGTGTCCGGCAGGTTGTGTATCAGGGCATCATTCAGGACTGAGTCTGGGGATGGAGTGTGTATCCGGCAGGTTGTGTATCAGGGCATCATTCAGGACTGAGTCGGGATGGAGTGTGTATCCGGCAGGTTGTGTATCAGGGCATCATTCAGGACTGAGTCGGGATGGAGTGTGTGTCCGGCAGGTTGTGTATCAGGGCATCATTCAGGACTGAGTCGGGATGGAGTGTGTATCTGGCAGGTTGTGTATCAGGGCATCATTCAGGACTGAGTTGGGATGGAGTGTGTATCCGGCAGGTTGTGTATCAGGGCATCATTCAGGACTGAGTCTGGGGATGGAGTGTGTATCCGGCAGGTTGTGTATCAGGGCATCATTCAGGACTGAGTCGGGATGGAGTGTGTGTCCGGCAGGTTGTGTATCAGGGCATCATTCAGGACTGAGTCGGGATGGAGTGTGTATCTGGCAGGTTGTGTATCAGGGCATCATTCAGGACTGAGTCTGGGGATGGAGTGTGTATCCGGCAGGTTGTGTATCAGGGCATCATTCAGGACTGAGTCTGGGGATGGAGTGTGTATCCGGCAGGTTGTGTATCAGGGCATCATTCAGGACTGAGTCGGGATGGAGTGTGTGTCCGGCAGGTTGTGTATCAGGGCATCATTCAGGACTGAGTCGGGATGGAGTGTGTATCTGGCAGGTTGTGTATCAGGGCATCATTCAGGACTGAGTTGGGATGGAGTGTGTATCCGGCAGGTTGTGTATCAGGGCATCATTCAGGACTGAGTCGGGATGGAGTGTGTGTCCGGCAGGTTGTGTATCAGGGCATCATTCAGGACTGAGTCGGGATGGAGTGTGTATCCGGCAGGTTGTGTATCAGGGCATCATTCAGGACTGAGTCTGGGGATGGAGTGTGTATCCGGCAGGTTGTGTATCAGGGCATCATTCAGGACTGAGTCGGGATGGAGTGTGTGTCCGGCAGGTTGTGTATCAGGGCATCATTCAGGACTGAGTTGGGATGGAGTGTGTATCCGGCAGGTTGTGTATCAGGGCATCATTCAGGACTGAGTCTGGGGATGGAGTGTGTATCCGGCAGGTTGTGTATCAGGGCATCATTCAGGACTGAGTCGGGATGGAGTGTGTGTCCGGCAGGTTGTGTATCAGGGCATCATTCAGGACTGAGTCGGGATGGAGTGTGTATCTGGCAGGTTGTGTATCAGGGCATCATTCAGGACTGAGTCGGGATGGAGTGTGTATCGGGCAGGTTGTGTATCAGGGCATCATTCAGGACTGAGTCTGGGGATGCAGTGTGTATCCGGCAGGTTGTGTATCAGGGCATCATTCAGGACTGAGTCGGGATGGAGTGTGTATCCGGCAGGTTGTGTATCAGGGCATCATTCAGGACTGAGTCGGGATGGAGTGTGTATCCGGCAGGTTGTGTATCAGGGCATCATTCAGGACTGAGTCGGGATGGAGTGTGTGTCCGGCAGGTTGTGTATCAGGGCATCATTCAGGACTGAGTCTGGGGATGGAGTGTGTATCCGGCAGGTTGTGTATCAGGGCATCATTCAGGACTGAGTCTGGGGATGGAGTGTGTATCCGGCAGGTTGTGTATCAGGGCATCATTCAGGACTGAGTCGGGATGGAGTGTGTGTCCGGCAGGTTGTGTATCAGGGCATCATTCAGGACTGAGTCGGGATGGAGTGTGTATCTGGCAGGTTGTGTATCAGGGCATCATTCAGGACTGAGTCGGGATGGAGTGTGTATCGGGCAGGTTGTGTATCAGGGCATCATTCAGGACTGAGTCTGGGGATGCAGTGTGTATCCGGCAGGTTGTGTATCAGGGCATCATTCAGGACTGAGTCGGGATGGAGTGTGTGTCCGGCAGGTTGTGTATCAGGGCATCATTCAGGACTGAGTCGGGATGGAGTGTGTATCCGGCAGGTTGTGTATCAGGGCATCATTCAGGACTGAGTCGGGATGGAGTGTGTATCCGGCAGGTTGTGTATCAGGGCATAATTCAGGACTGAGTCGGGATGGAGTGTGTATCCGGCAGGTTGTGTATCAGGGCATCATTCAGGACTGAGTCTGGGGATGGAGTGTGTATCGGCAGGTGTGTATCAGGGCATTCATTCAGGTACTGAGTCGGGATGGAGTGTGTATCCGGCAGGTTGTGTATCAGGGCATCATTCAGACTGAGTCGGGATGGAGTGTGTTTCCGGCAGGTTGTGTATCAGGGCATCATTCAGGACTGAGTCGGGATGGAGTGTGTATCCGGCAGGTTGTGTATCAGGGCATCATTCAGGAGAGTCGGGAGGAGTGTGTATCCGGCAGTTGTGTATCAGGGCCTCATCAGGACTGGGGGAAGTGTGTATCCGGCAGGTTGTGTATCAGGCATCATTCAGGACTGAGTCTGGGGATGGAGTGTGTATCCGGCAGGTTGTGTATCAGGGCATCATTCAGGACTGAGTCGGGATGGAGTGTGTATCTGGCAGGTTGTGTATCAGGGCATCATTCAGGACTGAGTCTGGGGATGGAGTGTGTATCCGGCAGGTTGTGTATCAGGGCATCATTCAGGACTGAGTCGGGATGGAGTGTGTGTCCGGCAGGTTGTGTATCAGGGCATCATTCAGGACTGAGTCGGGATGGAGTGTGTGTCCGGCAGGTTGTGTATCAGGGCATCATTCAGGACTGAGTCGGGATGGAGTGTGTGTCCGGCAGGTTGTGTATCAGGGCATCATTCAGGACTGAGTCGGGATGGAGTGTGTGTCCGGCAGGTTGTGTATCAGGGCATCATTCAGGACTGAGTCGGGGTGGAGTGTGTGTCCGGCAGGTTGTGTATCAGGGCATCATTCAGGACTGAGTCTGGGGATGGAGTGTGTATCCGGCAGGTTGTGTATCAGGGCATCATTCAGGACTGAGTCTGGGGATGCAGTGTGTATCCGGCAGGTTGTGTATCAGGGCATCATTCAGGACTGAGTCGGGATGGAGTGTGTGTCCGGCAGGTTGTGTATCAGGGCATCATTCAGGACTGAGTAGGGATGGAGTGTGTATCCAGCAGGGTGTGTATCAGGGCATCATTCAGGACTGAGTCTGGGGATGGAGTGTGTGTCCGGCAGGTTGTGTATCAGGGCATCATTCAGGACTGAGTCGGGATGGAGTGTGTGTCCGGCAGGTTGTGTATCAGGGCATCATTCAGGACTGAGTCGGGATGGAGTGTGTGTCCGGCAGGTTGTGTATCAGGGCATCATTCAGGACTGAGTAGGGATGGAGTGTGTATCCGGCAGGGTGTGTATCAGGGCATCATTCAGGACTGAGTCGGGATGGAGTGTGTATCCGGCAGGTTGTGTATCAGGGCATCATTCAGGACTGAGTCGGGATGGAGTGTGTATCTGGCAGGTTGTGTATCAGGGCATCATTCAGGACTGAGTCGGGATGGAGTGTGTATCGGGCAGGTTGTGTATCAGGGCATCATTCAGGACGAGTCTGGGGATGGAGTGTGTGTCCGGCAGGTTGTGTATCAGGGCATCATTCAGGACTGAGTCTGGGATGGAGTGTGTATCTGGCAGGTTGTGTATCAGGGCATCATTCAGGACTGAGTCGGGATGGAGTGTGTATCGGGCAGGTTTGTGTAATCAGGGCATCATTCAGGACTGAGTCTGGGGATGGGAGTGTGTGTCCGGCAGGTTGTGTATCAGGGCATCATTCAGGACTGAGTCGGGATGGAGTGTGTATCGGGCAGGTTGTGTATCAGGGCATCATTCAGGACTGAGTCGGGATGGAGTGTGTAGCTGCAGGTTGTGTATCAGGGCATCATTCAGGACTGAGTCGGGATGGAGTGTGGTATCCGGCAGGTTGTGTATCAGGGCATCATTCAGGACTGAGTCGGATGGAGTGGTGTATCTGGCAGGTTGTGTAGCAGGGCATCATTCAGGACTGAGTCGGGATGGAGTGTGGTATCGGGCAGGTTGTGTAGGCAGGTTTGTGTTCAGGGCATCATTCAGGACTGAGTCGGGATGGAGTGTGTATCGGCAGGTTGTGTATCAGGGCATCATTCAGGACTGAGTCTGGGGATGGAGTGTGTGTCCGGCAGGTTGTGTATCAGGGCATCATTCAGGACTGAGTCGGGATGGAGTGTGTATCCGGCAGGTTGTGTATCAGGGCATCATTCAGGACTGAGTCGGGATGGAGTGTGTATCTGGCAGGTTGTGTATCAGGGCATCATTCAGGACTGAGTCGGGATGGAGTGTGTATCCGGCAGGTTGTGTATCAGGGCATCATTCAGGACTGAGTCGGGATGGAGTGTGTATCCGGCAGGTTGTGTATCAGGGCATCATTCAGGACTGAGTCTGGGGATGGAGTGTGTGTCCGGCAGGTTGTGTATCAGGGCATCATTCAGGACTGAGTCTGGGGATGGAGTGTGTATCTGGCAGGTTGTGTATCAGGGCATCATTCAGGACTGAGTCTGGGGATGGAGTGTGTATCTGGCAGGTTGTGTATCAGGGCATCATTCAGGACTGAGTCTGGGGATGGAGTGTGTGTCCGGCAGGTTGTGTATCAGGGCATCATTCAGGACTGAGTCGGGATGGAGTGTGTATCCGGCAGGTTGTGTATCAGGGCATCATTCAGGACTGAGTCTGGGGATGGAGTGTGTGTCCGGCAGGTTGTGTATCAGGGCATCATTCAGGACTGAGTCGGGATGGAGTGTGTATCCGGCAGGTTGTGTATCAGGGCATCATTCAGGACTGAGTCTGGGGATGGAGTGTGTATCGGGCAGGTTGTGTATCAGGGCATCATTCAGGACTGAGTCGGGATGGAGTGTGTATCCGGCAGGTTGTGTATCAGGGCATCATTCAGGACTGAGTCTGGGGATGGAGTGTGTATCCGGCAGGTTGTGTATCAGGGCATCATTCAGGACTGAGTCTGGGGATGGAGTGTGTGTCCGGCAGGTTGTGTATCAGGGCATCATTCAGGACTGAGTCTGGGGATGGAGTGTGTGTCCGGCAGGTTGTGTATCAGGGCATCATTCAGGACTGAGTCTGGGGATGGAGTGTGTATCTGGCAGGTTGTGTATCAGGGCATCATTCAGGACTGAGTCTGGGGATGCAGTGTGTGTCCGGCAGGTTGTGTATCAGGGCATCATTCAGGACTGAGTCTGGGGATGGAGTGTGTATCGGCAGGTTGTGTATCAGGGCATCATTCAGGACTGAGTCTGGGGATGGAGTGTTGTGTCCGGCAGGTTGTGTATCAGGGCATCATTCAGGACTGAGTCCTGGGGATGGAGTGTGTGTCCGGCAGGTTGTGTATCAGGGCATCATTCAGGGACTGAGTCTGGGGATGGAGTGTGTATCCTGGCAGGTTGTGTATCAGGGCATCATTCAGGACTGAGTCTGGGGATGGAGTGTGGTGTGCCGGCAGGTTGTGTATCAGGGCATCATTCAGGACTGAGTCGGGATGGAGTGTGTATCCGGCAGGTTGTGTATCAGGGCATCATTCAGGACTGAGTCGGGATGGAGTGTGTGTCCGGCAGGTTGTGTATCAGGGCATCATTCAGGACTGAGTCTGGGGATGGAGTGTGTATCTGGCAGGTTGTGTATCAGGGCATCATTCAGGACTGAGTCTGGGGATGGAGTGTGTATCTGGCAGGTTGTGTATCAGGGCATCATTCAGGACTGAGTCTGGGGATGGAGTGTGTATCTGGCAGGTTGTGTATCAGGGCATCATTCAGGACTGAGTCTGGGGATGGAGTGTGTCCGGCAGGTTGTGTATCAGGGCATCATTCAGGACTGAGTCTGGGGATGGAGTTTGTGTCCGGCAGGTTGTGTATCAGGGCATCATTCAGGACTGAGTCGGGATGGAGTGTGTGTCCGGCAGGTTGTGTATCAGGGCATCATTCAGGACTGAGTCGGGATGGAGTGTGTATCCGGCAGGTTGTGTATCAGGGCATCATTCAGGACTGAGTCTGGGGATGGAGTGTGTGTCCGGCAGGTTGTGTATCAGGGCATCATTCAGGACTGAGTCGGGATGGAGTGTGTATCCGGCAGGTTGTGTATCAGGGCATCATTGTGGACTGAGTCGGGATGGAGTGTGTGTCCGGCAGGTTGTGTATCAGGGCATCATTCAGGACTGAGTCTGGGGATGGAGTGTGTGTCCGGCAGGTTGTGTATCAGGGCATCATTCAGGACTGAGTCGGGATGGAGTGTGTGTCCGGCAGGTTGTGTATCAGGACATCATTCAGGACTGAGTCGGGATGGAGTGTGTGTCCGGCAGGTTGTGTATCAGGACATCATTCAGGACTGAGTCGGGATGGAGTGTGTGTCCGGCAGGTTGTGTATCAGGGCATCATTCAGGACTGAGTTGGGATGGAGTGTGTATCCGGCAGGTTGTGTATCAGGGCATCATTCAGGACTGAGTCGGGATGGAGTGTGTATCCGGCAGGTTGTGTATCAGGGCATCATTCAGGACTGAGTCGGGATGGAGTGTGTATCCGGCAGGTTGGCCTTAAAGAAGCTCCCCCGGGGCTGACACCAGGCAAGAAACCAGGAATAGTGCTTGAGAAGATTCCCCTTCTGAATGTCTCCTAGAAGAACAGGAATCCCAATTTGTCTACATTCTTTGCATAGAGTTGACCCAGATTTTCTCTGAATTGTACAGGCTGAATTTAAACAATTTGAGGTGGGCTGGAATTCTGACACATAACAATATTTTAACCACCATATCTGGAGCTCTCTACCCCCCAATGCCTTTTTTTTTTTTTTTGCCAGCCACTGGACTCCCTGTTCTACATGGTTTACTTAATTTAGCTTTTTTTTTATCCTCACCCGAGGGCATTTTTGCATTTATCTTCAGATAGAGTGGGAGGGAAAGAGGAAGGAAGAGAGAGAAACATTGATGTGAGAGAGACACATTGACTGGCTGCCACCCACACGACACCAACCGGGGCCAGTGACAACTGAGGTACATGCCCCTAGCGGGACCCAAACCCAGGTCTCTCTGGTCCTCAGGCTGACACTCTAACTGCTGAACCAAACCGGCCAGAGCAGAGTCACTTAATTTAATCTTGACAATATTTCCATACTGGTTGGATTCTTTCAAGATACGAGGGCTATATTGTTATTGAATGATTAAAAAATTAATGTGAAAAACTTCAAATTTATACAAAATTTATACAATGAAATCTTTGTACCTATTATAATTTCTACATTAACTTACAGCTGTTCTTGTTTTTATCTCGTTCTTTCCTACCCTACAACTGGATTATTTTGAAGCAAACACTAGATATCATATTATATCAAGAACTTAAAAGATTGCACACACACGTGCACTCTAGTTTTGGTTTGTTTGACTCGACATCTAAAGAAGGTCCATACACTGTATTTGGTTGCCATATCTCTTAAATACCTTTTTTTTTTTTTATCCTCACCCGAGGACATTTTTTTCCATTTTTTGTTCAGATAGAGCGGGAGGGAGAGAGAGAAAGAGACAGAGAGAGAGACATCGATGTGAAGGGACACATCGAGTGGCCGCCACCCACACGACCAACCAGGGTCGGGGACAAACTGCAACCGTGGTACATGCCCTTAGCGGGAACCGAACCCGGGTCTCTCTGTACCGCAGGCTGATGCTCCAACCGCTGAGCCAAACCGGCCAGGGCCTTAAATACCTTTTTATCTGTAGGTTATCCCCCTTGTATTATTTTCCTGAAGAAACTGGGTCATTTAATCTATAGAGTTTTCCATATTCTGAGGGATACTGGTTGGATCCCATTATATCATGAAGCGTGTCCCCTCCATTATCTTTCAATCAGTATTTACAGGCGCATCTTCATAGGACACAGATTCAACAAAACCACTTTATAGGCAGCGTACTTCCATCAGGAAGTCATCATGTCTGGTCCCTCGTGATGTTAGTGAACTTTATCTATATTCTTATGGAGGAGTTTGCAGAAGAGCAATACTTTATCATTTCTCCTTTACCTGAAGCTGAAATACCTCTTTCTATATTTCTTTCTATAGAAAGAAAATTTCTTCAACTTCTATTCAATTGCTGTGAAGTTTAGTTTATAAAGAAAATGCAGGAAAAAAATGCTTGATTGCTTCCCTCTAATTAACAATTTTTAGAATAATGAATTAGTTCTTAGTATCCTCCAAAATGGACATTAATATGTGTGTGTTAGGTTATGAACTCAATGAATTTAAATGTATTTGATATATATTCTATCTTTTTTTTTAAATTTTATTTTTGTTACAGATGTTTCTCCTTTTTTACCCCATTGATACCCTCCTCCCATCCCCCCCGCCCCATCCCCGGCTTTATTGTCCATGTCCATTGGTTATGCATACATGCATATAAGTTCTGTGGTTTATCTTTTCCCACCCCCACCACCTCCTCTTCTGAGGGTTGCCAGTCTGTACACTACTTCCATGTTTCTGGGTCTACCCTATTCCTCAGACTGTTATATTCATTATATTCCATATATAAGTGAGATCATGTGGCATTTGTCTTTTTCTGCTTGGCTTGTTTCACTTAGGATAATACTTTCCAGGTCCCTCCATGTCGTCTCAAAAAATAAGAGATCTTTCTTTCTTACAGCTGCATAGTACTCCATTGTGTATATGTACCACTGCTTTTTTATCCATTTGTGTACTGATGGACACTTGTGCTGTTTCCAGATCTAAGCTATTGTAAATAGAGCTGCTAAGAACATGGGGGTACATATATTCTTCCTAATTGGTGTTTCAGGCTTTTTAGGGTATATTCCTAGAATTGGGATCACTGGGTCAAATGGAAGTTTAATTTTTAATTTTTTGAGGTAACACCATATTGTTTTCCATAGTGGCTGCACCAGTCTGCATTCCCACCAGCAGTACACTAGCCAGCACTTGTTTGATGATTTGTTGATGGCGGCCATTCTGACAGGTGTGAGGTGATACCTCATTGTTGTTTTAATTTGCATCTCTCTGATGATTAGTGATGGTGAGCATTTCTTCATATGTCTCTTGGCCATTTGTATGTCCTGTTTAGAGAGGTGTCTATTCAGCTCCTCTGCCCATTTTTTAATTGGGTTCTTTGTCTTCCTTTTGTTGAGTTGTATGAGTATTCTATATATTTTGGAAATTAACCCCTTATCTGATGTGTCATTGGCAATGATGTTCTCCCATACAGTGTGCTGCCTTTCCATTTTGATGGTTGTTTCTTTTGCTGTGCAGCTTATGAGTTTGATATAGTGCCATGTGTACATTTTCTCCTTTGTTTCTGTTGCCTTAGGTGATAGATCAGTGAAAATTCTGCTGTGTATGATTTCTGAAATTTTGTTGCCTACATTTTCTTCTAGGATTTTTATGGATTCACGTGTCACATTTGAGTCTTTTATCCATTTCGAGTTTATTCTTGTGTATGGTGTAAGTTGATGGTCTAGTTTCATTTTTTTGCATGTAACTGTCCAATTTTCCCAACACCATTTATTAAAGAGGCTGTCTTTATTCCATTGTATGCTCTTGCCACCTTTGTCAAATATTAATTGAGCATCTTGCCTTGGGTCCATTTCTGAGGTCTCTATTCTGTTCCACTGGTCTATATGCCTGTTCTTGTGCCAGTACCAGGGTGTTTTGATTACCATTGCTTTTTAGTATAATCTGATATCTGGTATTGTGATCCCACCTACTTTGTCCTTCTTTTTCAAGATTGCCTTGGCTATTCGGGGACTTTTTTGGTTCCTTATGAACTTTTGAAGTATTCGTTCTAGTTCTGTGAACTATGTCGTTGGTATTTTGATGGGGATTGCATTGAATTTATAGATTGCTTTGGATAATATGGACATTTTAATGATGTTAATTCTTCCAATCCATGAACAAGGTATGTGCTTCCACTTTTTTATATCTTCCTCTATTTCTTTTTTCAAAGTCCTATAGTTTTCTGCAAATAGGTCCTTTAGTTCTTTGGTTAAGTTTATTCCTAGGTATCTTAATTTTTTTTGCTGCAATGGTAAATGGGATTGTTTTTTCAGTTTCTGTTTCTATGAGTTCATCATTGGTGTATAAGAATGCCGTTGATTTCTTGATATTAATTTTGTATCCTGCTACTTTGCCAAATTCATTTATTAAGTCTAGCAGATTTTTGATGGAGTCTTTAGGGTTTTCTATGTATAATATCTGGTCATCTGCAAATAATGACAGTTTCACTTCCTCCTTTCCAATTTGGTTTCCTTTTATTTTTTCTTCATGTCTGATTGCTGTGGCTAAGACTTCCAGTACAATGTTAAATAAGAGTGGCGAAAGTGGACATTCCTGTCTTGTTCCTGTTCTTAAGGGAAATGTTTTTAGTTTCTTCCCATTGAGTATGATGTTGGCTGTAGGTCTTTCATATATGGCCTTTATTATGTGGAGATATGATCCCTCCATTCCCACATTGCTGAGCGTTGTTATCAGAAATAAATGCTGGATTTTGTCGAATGCTTTTTCAGCATCTATTGATATGATCATGTGGTTTTTATTCTTCATTTTGTTATGTGGTGTATCACATTTATTGATTTGCGAATATTGTACCAGCCTTGCATCCCTGGGATGTATCCCACTTGGTCATGGTGAATAATTTTTTTGATGTATTGCTGGATCCGATTTGCTAGTATTTTGTTCAAGACTTTGGCGTCTATGTTCATCAGGGATATTGGCCTGTAGTTTTCTTTTTTTGTAATGTCTTTTTCTGGTTTTGGAATTAGAATTATGCTGGCCTCATAGAACGAGTTTGGAAGTCTTCCTTCTTCTTGAATTTTTTGAAACAGTTTGAGGAGAATGGGTGTTAGTTCTTTTTTGAATGTTCGGTAAAACTCCCCCGTGAAGCCATCTGGGCCTGGGCTTTTTTTTTGCTGGGAGAGTCTTAATTACCTCTGCAATTGCCTTAGTTGTTATCGGTCTGTTCTAGTTTTCTATCTCTTACCAGTCCAGTTTTGGGAGACTGTGTGTTTCTAGAAATTTGTCCATTTTGCTTAGATTGTCAAATTTGTTGCCATATAATTATTCATAGTAGCTGTTAACGATCTTTTGTATTCCTGTGGGGTCAGTTGTTACTTCTCCTCTTTCATTTCTGATTTTGTGTATTTGGGTTCTCTCTCTTTGTTTCTTGTTGGATCTAGCTAAGGGTCCATCAATCTTGTTTATCGTTTCGAAAAACCAGCTCTTTGTTTCATTGATCCTTTGAATTTTTTTTTTTTTTTTTGTCTCTATGTCATTTATTTCTGCTCTGATCTTTCCTATTTCCTTCCTTCTACTTGCTCTGGGGCTTTCTTTTTGTTTGCTTTCTAATTCTTTAAGTTGTGAGGTTAGACAGTCAAATAGAAATTTTTCTTGTTTCTAGAGGTAGGCCTGTAGTGCTATGAACTTCCCTCTCAGAACTGCTTTTGCTGAATCTCATAGATTTTGTGTTTTTGTGTGTTCATTTCATTGGTTTCCAGGAAGTTTTTAATTTCTTCCTTGATCTCCTCGGTGACCCATTCATTGTTTAATAACATGCTATTTAGTCTCCATGTGTTGAAATGTCTTTGCATGTTCTTGTTGCAATTGATTTCTAGTTTCATGCCATTGTGATCTGAGAAGATGCTTGATATGATTTCAATCTTCTTAAACTTGTAGAGATTTAGTTTGTGTCCTATCATGTGGTCTATCTTTGAGAATGTCCCATGTGCACTTAAGAAGTATGTGAATTCTGTAGTTTTGGGGTATAATTCTCTGTAGATACCTATTAAATCCATTTGATCTAGCACTTCATTTAGAGTCTGTGTTTCCTTGTTAATTTTTTGTCTAGAAGATCTATCCAGTGATGTCAGTGGGGTATTGAAGTCCCTGCTGTGATTGTATTGCTCTCAATTTCTTTTTTGAAGTACTCCAAAAGATTGTTAATATATGTTGGTGCTCCTATGTGGGGTGCATATATGTTTACCAAGGTTATATCCTCCTGTTGGATAGATCCTTGCAATATTATGTAGTGGCCTTCTTTGTGTCTAGTTATGGCCTTCATTTAGAAATCTACTTGATCTAATATGAGCATTGCTACCCCAGCTTTTTTTCCTTTCCATTTTCTTAAAAGATTTTTTCCCATCCCTTCACTTTCAACTTATGTGAGTCCTTTGTTGTGAGGTGGGTCTCTTGTAAACAACATATATGCTTTCTTATCCAGTCAGCTATTCTGTGTCTTTTTATGGGAGCGTTCAATCCATTTACATTTAAGGTGACTATTGATATGTACTTCTTTATTGCCATTTTTGTTTAGTTTGGTTATATATTTTTTCTCTATTTCTTCTACTAGTTACAGCAGTTCTTTCAACATTTCTTGCCCTGCTGGTTTGGTGCTAATGTATTCCCTTACCCTTTTTTTTTGTCTGGGAAGCTGTTTATTTGACCTTCTATTTTTAATGACAGCCTTGTGGGTAGAGTAGTCTTGTATTTAGATCCTTGTTTTTTATGACCTTGATTACTTCATGCTATTCCCTTCTGGCCTGTAGTGTTTCTTGTGAGAAGTCAGCTGAGAGCCTTATGGGGGTTCCTTTGTAGGTAACCTGTTGCTTATCTCTTGCTGCTTTTAGGATCCTCTCTTTGTCTTTCATTTTGGCATTTTAATTACTATGTGTCTTGGTGTGGGCCTGTTTGGGTTCTTTTTACTTGGGGTTCTCTGTACTTCTTGAACTCGAATGCCTTCTTCCTTCACCAAATTAGGGAAGTTTTCTGTCACTATTTCTTCAAATATATTCTCTAACTCTTGCTCATTTTCTTCTTCTTCGGGGACTCCCATGATGAGAATATTATTATGTTTCCAGTTGTCCCACAGTTCTCTTAAGCTGTCTTCCTGCTTTTTAATTGTTTTTTCCTTTTGGTTTTCTGATTGGTTGATTTTTTTTCTACCCTGTCTTCTAATTCACTGATCCGATCTTCAGCTTCCTCTACTCTGCTGTTTAGACCTTCCAATATGTTCTTTATTTCTGAAATGTCACTCTTGATCTCTTCTTGGTGGTTTTTAATTTCCAGTTGGTTTATTTTCAGCATCTCTATGTCCTTACTCATGCTGTTGAGCTTCCTCAAGATTATGGCTCTGAATTTTAGCCCTGTTAACTTGCCTAACTGCTCCACATTGATATCATCTTCGGCGAAGGTCTCTTGTTCTTTCATTTGGCTTTTGTTTCTGTGTTTCACCATTTTGGCTATCACAGTGGGCTTTGGAGCCTGCCAAGTTTTCCCTGTGGGTGTTGGTGTTCTGCTGTCTGTGGCTCCCTCTCCTGGGTTTAGATGAGTGAGAGAGGACCCACGTTAACCATTGTCAAGTCTTACTTTCCTGGTTAGAGTTGCTAGCCCAGGAATGGTACTGTTATCCTCTAGCTTTTTGCCTGGAGGCTAGCAGTCCAGGTTACTTAAAGAGTTTTGAGTTGTTAGTTGATTGAAAAACTTCCTCAGGTGCTCAATGTAAGGGGATTTCCCGTGAGTGGGGCAGATGCTGGTTGTTAGTGAGCCTCAATTTGCATTTCAATGGCCCACAGGGTGGGGTTAAATCTCCGAGGGAGGGGCTGCTGCCTCTCCCCAGAGCCCTGGGAAGGAGCAATATGGCCACCGTCCTGTGTGGCTGTAACTCAGCAAAAGCTCTGAGCACCCTCCAAATCCTGAGTGTCCCCACACAGTTCCAGTCCAGTCTGCCCTCCCTCTGCCGGAACCCAAGGTGAGTGGCTGTGGCTTTTTCAGCCTCTGTCCCGGCTCTGTGCTGTGGAGCCACTTGGGACTTTAACCCGACCGCACTTCTCACAGCTGAGGCTGCTGCCGAGCTGCTGACCGTGGACTCCTAACCCCCTCTCGCGCCTTCGCAAGCCTACCAGGATGGAGTCAGTGTCCCTCGTTATACGGTCCTCACAAGCTGCTTTTCTGTTGCTTTTTTCCCATCGCTTTATCTGTGTAGTAGATGTAATTCCAGTTTGGTCCTGGGAGACGGTCTGTGTAGCTTCCATTCACTCCGCAGCCATTTTGGAATCTCTCTGAATTTGATAAATTTTAATACATTGGAGTAACTGTTTTTGGTGCTCAAATTATTTCATTTTTAGCCAACAGAATCCTCTTTAAATTGTCTCCTGAGTAACTGCTGACATGATCTATTAGCTTCCTTGTTTGAAATATAAAGATATTTTAGTCATCTTGTAGGTTTCTGGCCCAGATCTAAAACCAGCCATTGATCCAAAGAGGTCTGCTTTCTTTTAGTGAGAAATGGTATTTAGAGACCATAATTTAGGTATTAGGGTGACCAAAGCTACTGGGTTGGTTATTGTTTCTATGTCTTGACAGTAGCGTCCTGTTTGTAGTATAGTTAAGGATGCATTTTTGTGCTTTTTGTTTATGATTTTATTGTTTTAAATGGTCCCCAGCACACTGCTGACTTTTCTAAGTGTGAGAAGGTACATGTGTTGGATAAGCTTCATTCAGGCATGAATTATAGCTATTGGTCATCATTTTAATGTTAATGACTTAACTGTATATAAATAAGTTCTCTTTAAATAGAAGCACATGTAAAATAAGGTTATATTGATTAGTTGACAAAAATGTTGTGAACAGAAGTTTGCAAGAACCTAACCCTGTATTTGCCCTAGGAGCAGTAGCTCAGTATTTGTTAATTCAGTGCTCATAGTGATTTTATAGAATATAACTACCACAAATAATAAGAAAATGAGAATAGAATTGTGTATGCGAACTTAGTATCCCCCCCCTTTTCTTAGATAAATAATAGCATACTAGGCATACTCTTTTTACCTTTTCTTTTTTCTCTCTTAACATTAAGTTCTCATGATCATTCTGTGGCAGTACATAGAAACATTAATTATTTAAGATAAATGTACAACATTGTGTGTATGGACCATAGTTATTCAACCAGTCCCCTATAGGTAGACATTTGAGTTATTTTCAGTTATATTTTTTTACTACTTAAAATGACATATAACCTGATTGACATGGCTCAGTGGTTTAGTATCAACCCATGTACCAAGAGGTCGGCAGTTCGATTCCTAGTCAGGGCACATGCCCAGGTTGTGGGCCAAATCCCCAGTGGAGGGCATGCAGGAGGTGGCCAATCAGTGTTCTCTCTTATCGATGTTTCTATCTCTCTCACCCTCTTCCCTTCCTCTCTCTCTAAAATCAATAAAAAAAATATTTTTAGATGACATATATAGGCTTATGCCTACATCTTTTTATTTTTTTGCCAGCATATCCTTGCATAGATACTTAGAAGTGAGATTGCCATTTCAAAGGACAAATGCATATGTGGTCTTGCTAGCTATTACCAAATTCCCCAGAGGTTGTATTATTTTGTTCTCCCACCGGCAGAGTAGTACCCGTTTATCCATAGCTTTTTTTAAAAGGTTCTTATCAAGCTTTTGAATGTTCGCCAATCTTATAAGTGAGAAATAAAATCTCATTTATATTTTTCTTATCATATGAGTGAGAGTTAGTGTCTTTTTATGTATTTGGAGGTCAATTGCTTTTTTTGTTGTTGGTCATATCTCCAGCACCAAGGACGTATCTCAAGGACACATGGGAAAATCAGAAGGCTGCACAACCAGGATTCTGAAGACCTGGGACATTGTCATTATGTGTAATTCAGCAGCAACATCCTGAGTCTGTCAACAGCTCGGAGCCCCAGTAACAACTTGAGAAGTCTTCTGAGCCCATGACACAGCAATTCCATCTCTGTTTTCCCCTCAACCAGCTTCTTTCACTTTTACTCTTGACTTATTTTCCCTTTTCTTTTCAACCTTTTGCTTTATGCTTACTCATGGCTTTTTACTTACTCATGAGTCATGCCACCACATGGCTTCTGCCTTTGGTCTTCTCTTTGCCTCTTTGCTTCTGCTGATCCTACTCTCTGCTCACATTTTTTTGCATATCTGAAATTAAAACTTTCAAGAGTGTATTTAATGGATTGGATTAGCCAGCAACCATTGAGTATAAAGTATCTTTGTTAGGCAATGCTTTTGAACCAGGCTGTTGGCCAATCTATACTATTGGGCCAGGCACTCATTCTTAATTCAGGAGGTCACAGTTAGAGCCTGAGGCTATATGATAGAAAGGATGGAAATCTAGGGGTAAGGAGGTTCTCAGAAGAAAGATGTGTACAAGGCTTCTTATGGTTATGCTTGGATATCCATATAAACACCAAGAGAAAAGAGTATTATGAAATTCACATGGCCATTTTACAGATAAGGAAATTGAGCCTTAGAGACAGTTAGTAACTTTCCCAAAGTCACATGGCTTGTTGAAATCAGGGCCATGTGTTTCAGAGTCAAGATTCAATCCTAGGAGTTGATTAGAGAACATTTTGATCATTTAGACTCTATGGGTATTTTGATCTTGAGCATGCTTAACCTCCACATTAAAAAAATAAATATCTAAATCAGGATTATGCCTTAGTGATGAATGTCTATTGAAAAAACATTTTTCTTTTGGAGGGCTCTGCATAAATCAAACTATTTCCTTGATCATTTTTGATTCACTGCAGTTAAACCAGTTCTAAGTTTTACTTTTATTTTACTAATGTTAATATAAATTAATTCTTTCTGTGTATATTTTACAACAAACTTTGATATAGCCATTTGTTTTTCTTATTGTCATTTGTTTTGCTGTTGAAAAATATTGTTGAATATAGTGTTTTCCATTTCTTGTCCTCTCTGGCCTTCATAAGTATTAAATTGAGTTTTCCCAGGTACAATTTTTAGATGTAAATTTTGCAAGAAGAGTTGACTCTTCTGCTAGTTGTATGGAGTGTGGTTTTGGCTTTTGGCAATTTTATTTCTTGTTGCTCTTGATTATAGACAAACTCCGTTTCCTCTGATCTTGGTTTGCACAGCTTCTTCGCTTAGTTTGGCCTGTAGCGTTCTCATTGTCATCGGTTTCCTGGCTGCACTTTGTGGTGATTCTTTCTATCGGTAATGCTTATTACGAACTGGAAAAAGTACAGCACATTTGTTTTGCATTCTTGGGACAAAGCAAAGAGCGCGCAGAGGGCAGAGGCAGAAGGTGTGGGTGCGGCGGGTTCTGGTGTAGCGGGTGGCCGGGCAGTGTCCTTCCTCTGCAGCCTCAGGCACCTCCAGGACCCCCGGTGTTTCTTCCTTCCAGGAGCGCTTGGGGCTGTCAGGCTAAGGATCAGGCCCTTTGCCCTACAAGGCTGCTAATGGAGAGGAGGAGAGGTCACTCTGAATTTGTGGGTAAGGGTTGAAAACAGTCACATAAACAGAACAGCTCCCCAGGCCCTACTTGCCTCTGTTGGGGCCAAACTTTCCTGACTGTGGCTCCCAAAGTCCCCGGGCTGCCTTGGGACTAAGGTTGGAGCTGGAAAGAAATGACCTTTCGTCCTCCTCTGTATCCATCCAAGTTCCTCTAGGCTTGGAAAGGCTCCCAGGCCGTTCCCAGTCCCCTGCAGAGAAAAGGCTCCCCCTGGCCTGGCCTGTCCGGGTTCCAGGGCCATGTGTCAGTTAAAGGACTTGGAAGCCACAGTGCGCTGTCTCCCTAACACATCTAACTTCAACTCCCCAAACTATTGCCTTAGGTTCAATCCAGTCCATGGTTGTGAAGGCCAAGACGTCCAGTGGGATATTTATTATTAATAAGACCATAGAAACATGGCAAAGAACCAGACAAAACAAATAAAAACTACCATACACTTGCAGTCACTTTCTATTATGAGCTGAGCACTAAACCCCATGGCCCCAGCCTTGGCATTCTCTGGAGATAAGGTTTTCCACGCCTGTCCTGCGGTGACCCTCTTGGTGTGGACTACTGGGTGGTAATCTCTAAAGGCCAATGTATGGCACTCTTCCCGACGCCCCAAATGATCAGCCTGAGGGGCTCGTGGATGAGGTCTTTCTCTTCCCCATCATCCATGGAAACATGGTCTTCAACACACTGATCACAAGAAAGTTGACAGAAACCTGTTGGCTCTGACTTGTCACAGCCTGCTTTCTGAACTTTTTTTTTAATCCTCACCCAAGGACACTTTTTTTGTGTGTGTTTATCCTCAGACAGAGTGGGAAGGAGAAGGGGAGGAAGGGAGAGAGAGAAATATTGAAGTGAGAGAGACACATTGAGTGGTCACCACCCACATGACCCTAACCAGGGTCGGGGACAAACTGCAACTGATTCCCTTGGCTGAAATCGAACCCGGGACTCTCTGGTCTTCAGGCTGACATTCTAACCGCTGAGCAAAACCGGTCTGGGCTACCTGCTTTTTGAACTTTGACCTCCCTTTCTAACATGTTTTCCAAACTGCTCCTGATCTCAGCTCAAAATCTCTTGCTCTGTGTAGGAATTTATCCTTCATTATTATTATTAGTATTATTATGTATGCTGATATTTGCTTTACCCTTAGTTACAGCTCAGATCATCCTGTGGGGTTGTGGTCTTGGGATGGCTCCTGGGAAAGACCTCTCATGCTTCTGTCTGGCTCCCGGAATACTTTGTATGCCGTGGCTGCTATTGGGTTTGCCTCGGGCTTGAAAGGGGAACCAGAGAGAATGGGAGGAAAGCTTGCTCCCTCCACGCTGCCTTCCACTAAGGGTTCTCTGGGTAAATGGCGAGTGTCTGTCTGAATCCCACAGCCTAAGGAAATAGGGCCAGTGGATACGACTGAGCACGAGGTCCAGCAGGGCCCTACAGTCTCAGAATAGACTGCTTTCTGCTCTGTCCCCTTGCGGGATCTGTGCACGTCGCGCAGAAAACCTGTGTTCACTCTTCCCGAGAACGTGCTGCGCGGGCGCCAGTGCACGTCGTGAATCTGACGAGGACTCGTGTCCTCCACGGCCTCGCAGAGACAGCGCGTTGGCTCACCAGCCGGAACCTAATGCTCCCCCCCGGCCATGGTGCCTGGCAAGAGCTCTGTATCATTTGACCTTAACTGGATCTGATGTATCATTGCAAATCCATGTTCATATGATCTCATCGATAAAAGCTGTAATAATCTCATCAATAAAAGTGTAGTGATTGCCCTGGGGTTGTGGGTCTTGGGAGGGCTCCTGGGAAAGGCCTTTGGCTGCCCTAGAGGACTGAGGTGCAGACAGGGCATGTATTCACATAAAGCTTTCTCGGGTGGTTCACTCCAAACCCCTGCCTGGAGAAAACTTCTGCTCTTAACTTTAAAATTTGATACAAATGTGAATGATTAGCAATCTTAATGAATCTACCTTGTACTGAGCCCTTAAAATGCTCATAAAGCTGTTGTGTTGTGGAGGCAAGAACAACAATGTCTTGAGTCAGCAGATATGAAACAAATCCAAGCTCTAAATGTCCAGCCACATGGCCCTGGGCAGACTGTAGAACCTCCCTGAGCTTCATCCTCCTCAGCGGGACAGGGCAGAGGGGCGCCCAGGGTGGAATAAGGAAACTGATGTAACGACCGTCTTTCAGCCGAAAGGTCTTCCTCACGCTGCGGAGATGGACCCACAGGGAGCTCAAGACATTTGTCCAAGACTGGGTGGCTTGTAGGCGACGTGCCTGCAATTTGAACCCAGGTCCAGTGGACTCTAGAGTCAGAGCTCGTATATTCTACACTGTCTTTCACGTACGCAGTAACTGTTTATCGGGTGCCTACTATGTGCTAGATCCTCTTAGGAGCCTGGAAAATACCAGGTATAAAACAGGCAAAAAAACTCCTGTCCTCCTGGAAATTTGACATTAGAAAGTGAGCAGTGCTATGGAAATACATTAACAAAGGAAAAACAACAACAACAAGCACAAATGGGGATCAGGAGTGTGGAGGTGGAAGTGGGGCCGTGGCCTTTTCTTTACTGCTTCATCCTTTTCTCCATCTCACCACCCCCTTCCCTCCATAACCCGCAGCTTGCTCCTGGTTTCTGTGAGTCTGCTTTTGTTTTGTTTGTTCATTTGTTTTTTTTTTTTTTAGATTCCACATATAAGTGAAACCATATAGTATTTGTCTTTCTCTGTCTGACTTATTTCACTTAGCATAAGTCATTATGGTCCATCCGTGTTGTTGCAAATGGCAAGATTTCATTCTTTTTTATTGCTGAGTAATATTCCACATCTTCCTTATCCATCTGCTGATAGACACTTAGGTTGCTTCCATATCTTGGCTATTGCAAATAACTCGGCAGTGAACACAGGAGTGCATATGTCTTTTAAACAAAATATTTTTTTGTTTGTTGATTTTTAGAGAGAGGAAGGGATGAGGGAAAGAAGGATAGAAACATTAATGAGAGAGAATATCAGTTGGCTGCTTCCTGCATGCCCCCCACTGGGGATCAGGCTCACAACCTGGGCATGTGCCCTGACTGGGAGTTGAACTGGCGACCTCTTGGTGCATGGGTCGATGCTCAACCACTGAGCCACACTGGCCGGGCGGCGTGTCTTTTCAAATTAAGGTTTTTGGTTGCCTTTTGAATTAGGGAGGTCAGGCTGAATCTCAATGAAAATGAAACTTTTCAGCAAAGATTGAAGAAGGTGAAGGAAAGAGCCGGACAGTTTTCTGGAGGAAGGTGGTTCCAGGCAGAAGGACCAGTCAGTGCGATGGCTCCGAGGTGAGGGCCGGCCTGGCAGGTTTATGGACCAGCACAGGCTCAGTGTGTCTGGGGCGGGTGGGTGGGGGGCCGTGTCAGATGATGTCGCAGAGACGGTGCGGCAGAGTGCAGGCCACTCCAGGGCACAGACGGGCTTCGGTTTTTACCCTGGAGTGAAACAGGAGCCACGGAAGGACTCGGAGCAGAAGCCTGACTCGATGTCACCTCGCCGAGTGAAACAAGCCAGTTGCAGAAGGACAGATACTGCAGGATCTCACTTATCTGTGGAATCTAGAACACCAAACTCACAGAAGCAGAGAGGAGAGTGGTGGTCACCAGGGTCTGCAGGGGGGTGGGGGTGGGGTGGGAGTAGCTAATCAATGGGTATAAAATGTCAAGGTGCTGCACAAAAGAGCTAGCACGTTTATAATGCTCAATGTAGCCATTATTATCACAGTCCTGTGCTGTTCACGATGGGCTATGTCCAGAGAAAGGAGTTGTTAGGTGATGTCGTCCCTGTGCGGACAGCAGCATGTTCTCACAGTCCGGGTGGTGTGTGCTGTCCGTTCATACCACTGGCGCACAGTAGGTGTGTTTACACCGGCCTCACCGCAGACAGTGAGCAATGTGTTCCCTACGTAGACAGCATGGCTCCAACAACACTAGGTGACGGGGATTTTTCAGCTACATTATCATTTTATGGGACCATCATCGTGAATGTGGTTTGTCGTTGACCAACATGTCATGAGTGCGCGAGTACTGACCAGAAGCTTGTGGCGATTGTGCCTCTGTCAGAGCGTGTGGGTAGAGGGTGAGGGCAGGGAGCACCCTGGGCAGGAACGTGGTCAGTGTCCAACCCTCTAGGGCACCTGCTGGACTCCTCTAGATGTCCCCTTGTCACAGTTCTCATTTTGGCAGAAAGGGAAGAAGTGGGATCCGTCCTGGCTGTAAGAACACAGCCAAGGGGACAGAATGAAATCCAAAGGACAGCAAACTGCTGTGACATCTGGTGCAGTCGGTGGTGGGTGTGTGAGTTGAATGTTTAGTGTTTCATACAGAAGCAGGAGGGACCACCCACACTCAGTTTGGACGCTGACGACACTCCCTGCACCAAGAGAATTTATTATCACTCACACGTGGGACCCCTGGGGGGGGAGGGGCGCGGAGGCGCGAGCAGGTCCAGGTTGGCTTGGGTGAAGCAGAAGGGTGGGTTTGGACCTTCAGAGTGGCTGTGGAGTGGGGCTGGGACAATCTCCTACACGCGGGAGAGGAACATTTCTGCAGGAGCCAAAGGGGAGGTGAGGTCGCAGGCCTTCCAGCAGCCTGTCCAGATGGGGGGCCAAAGGGAAGGGAGGCCTGAAAGAAGTCAGCAATCGAACATCAAAATGATGTCAGAGTCTAGTACAATCAGTTATAAGGGAATATAAAATTCATACCATGCAAAATTTTTTAAGGTAGAGTGAATCACTGTCATAGAAAATCGTACTGATGCCCTGGCCGGTTTGGCTCAGTGGTTGGAGCATCGGTCTGTGGACCAGAGAGTCCCGGGTTTGGTTCCCGCTAAGGGCACGCACCAAAAAAAAAAAAAAAATTGTACTGATGTATGAATGAATCAACAAAGGGACACATTCACTGTAACCCCAGGGCCTGGTGTCGTGGGTGACCAATGCTCTCACACCTCTGACTGGAGGATTTGTGATCCCACAGAGAACGTGTGATGATGTGAATGGCCTTCCACTAGGACTTTTGAAATTCTCGGAGCGAGAGATGGCATTGGCCAGAACCACGCGTGAGTGGATATGGAGGGAGTGGGTTTCATCCATTCATCGTCCTGACCGAGTGCGTGCGCTGCGCCAGGCACAGCCCCAGGAACTGTGACACAGGCCTGTTCCTGCAGGGTCAGTAACCAAACAATTACTGGACAAGCTATTCTGAGCTTCTGTTTTCTCATCCTTAGAAAAATGAGAATTATTCACGTGGAGGGAGACAAAGGCAGGTGTGAGCGCCTGGCATGCAGTAGGTGCTCAGGAAGGGTTAGTTGGCTTGTGCTTCCAGAAGGCATTCAGTGCGACCATCCTCGCCCGCCACGAGCCTCCTTAGTCTCGGCATTGCTTTGAGCCTCCTTAGTCTCGGCATTGCTTTGAGCCTCCTTAGTCTCGGCATTGCTTTGAGCCTCCTTAGTCTCGGCATTGCTTTGAGCCTCCTTAGTCTCGGCATTGCTTTGAGCCTGAGTCGTGGCGCGGCGCTGACGGCGAGTTGAATTCTGTCCAGATACAGGGAGATGGGATGTGCGCCGTGTTCAGTCCCTCCTTAGTGAGTCCTCTGGGTTTTCAAGTGTCCTACCTTTATTTCTGCCTCCTGAAGGGAAATGTGTGGGTGGAGCTAATGCAGGAAGGCCCTCCGAGGGTGCAGACCGCATCCAGAGGAAGGGGGAGCACTGGCTGTCGCTGTCAAACAGTGTGACCCTGGGTAGGTGTAAGACGCCTCTGGACTTTGCTTTCTCCCCTGCAAAATGGGCACACGTCAGGGGAAGGTCCAGGTTTTGTGGGGGTTAAAACTTACACAATTTGGGGACCCTCTTTAAGAAAAAGAATGTAAAACTATGAGTACAAAATTAGTTACAAAACTTATATTTAGGATGAGAAGTCACCATAAACTACAGACAAAAAAATGCCCTGGCCAGTTTGGCTCAGTGGTTGGAGCATCGGCTTGTGGACCAGAGAGTCCCGGGTTCGGATACTGCTCGGGGCATGTACTAAAAAAAAAGCAAAAGCCCACAGAAATGCCACAAACATCATAAACTTAGAAAATAATATGCTATTATTATTTAACTACCCAGTGTACCTCTATAATCCCCATTTTCCTTGTTTTTTGGCTAACCCCGTCTGATTATGTTTTTGTAGGACAATGATTTTTGTAACATCTTTGTCTATAGAGAGAATAGAAAGAAACTATATTCTTTCCTTTTGCAGGATGATAAATATTTTATTTTATTACTAAGAGTATTGAGAGTTTTTTCCCCCCTAGCTTCACTAATATTGTATGTAATTTTAGAATTGTTAATTTTGGAAAATCTATCAAATTTAAAAAATATGTATATCTAAGCTGTACTCAAGTATTCTTGTATAGTGTGTGTGCAGTTTTAAAGGGCCATCCAAGAAGAGTCTCTGAAACGAGAGGCCGTCAAGCAGTTTGTCATCAGTGTTCTGTGTCATCAACGCGTCAATCAGCAAAAAATATCCCAGTGCATGTATGTTATTTTCCCCTCTTCATGAATCAAATATCAAATAATCCAGACACCCCTTTATTATCTGGAGTTCCTCTCTTGTTTTTCAGGATTAACTACATTTATTTAAATCTGAATTCTGTTTGTCCATCTCAGTGTCAGAATAATTTCTGTTGATTTCACAGCTCACGTATTTCATGAATGCATTTGACTCCTCTCAGCTCTTCAGTAAATCCGTGACTGCATTGGTCCTGCAAGGTCAGGGACTCGCCCGGGGGGTGATGTAGGCGAAGAGGCCTTTTAAATGCAAAATGTTATGTTCTTATGAATTGATAGAACTCTCCCCTGCCTGCCTCTGCTCCCGCCGCCGCACACCTGGCCCTGCAGAGCTGAGCTCCCACAGTGAGTGCGCAGTGGAGGCTGAGTCGGCTTCCTGCTGCTTCCCTCTCTGAAAACTGGGAGGAGGGACTAGAATAGAAGTGGTAGTAACTCTTTTTGTCCTCTTTTCTGTCTAGGACACACAAGATGAAGAATAACACCTAAGATTTTCTTTGAAAGTTTGCTTTTAGAAAACAATAATGCCAGAACTTAATTTCTGGTAGAGAGTGTTCCTTTTAGGGGCTTTGGAAGTTTGCCTGTTTCTGCAGCCTGGGCCACAGGATCCAGGGAGCGCTGCTCCAGCCCCCCCACTAACCCCGAAAGGTTCCTGGTGGGAGACCACCGGGCAGGTGCGGCCCACCCACGTTTTATCTATTCTCTCCTCCCAACGAGGCTCCTGTCCCTGAAGTCTGTTCAAGTGTGCCTCCAGGGCGGGCTTCCTGCACAGCGTGGACACTTCTGGAGCTCGGATTTAAGTGCCAAGTCTAAAGCCATCTACCCTTAAAGGTACATTTCTTTTTTCCTATTTGAAAACTCACCTGTCAGGGATAATTTTATAGGAAAAAAAAAATCCATGAAGGAAATTAATTTCAACTGGTGATTCTTTTTAAATGAGCAGTGGAGCAGGTGTGCCCTTCAAAATGTGCTGTGGGCATTTGTTTGTTTTTCTAAATGCAGTTAATTAAGCTGGGGGAGGGGGGGGTTCCAGTGGGCTGTCTGTGGAACAGAGTTAACACCCTCCTGAAACCTCCTCTGATTCCCCAGGCAGAGGCAGGAGTTTCTCCCCCTCCCCCACCCCATTACACTGTATGTTCACTTCCATCATAGGACTCATCACATTGGTACTATAAACCAACCTGTCATTTCCTGTGCTAAAAGCCACCTCCCAGAGGGCGGGGACTGTGGTCTTCATTGTCTCTCAGGCGTCCCTGCCCATAGGTGCTCACCCAGTTCTCCCCGCACGTCCCCTGGAGTGGGCTCCTAGCACTCGCTTGACACAGCTGAGCCACAGGCCCCTTGCAGTCTGCCCCAGGGGCTCAGCCTGGTCCCTGCCTGCTCATCTCTGTCTCCTGTGTCTGTGTGTTAAGCTTTATGCTGGAGCTGGCTTGACGCAGCTGAGCCACAGGCCCCTTGCAGTCTGCCCCAGGGGCTCAGCCTGGTCCCTGCCTGCTCATCTCTGTCTCCTGTGTCTGTGTGTTAAGCTTTATGCTGGAGCTGGTGCTGTAGCAATGAGAGACATGGAAGATGTCACTAAGATGCTCGGAGTTCAGAGACACACAAACTAATTCCTTAGTAGGGGAAAGGAGCCAGGACAATTGCAGGCACAATGTGTGCAAGGTAAGGGTCCTGAAGTTCCACCAGGGGGTGATCAGGAAAGACTTTCAAGAGGGGTGATGTTGAAGGTTAAGCAAGTCAAATAGACACTTGCCAGTTAGGAAGGGAAATACATGTGGTATGAGAGCATGGTCCATCTGCAGTGGTGGGTGAGGGACAAAGTGTATCTATGGGGAGACCCCAGGAGCTGGGCTTGAGGGCTGGCCAGGTACCCAGGGTGAGAGAGAGCGGGCCCATGCAGCTGGGAGGTGGGCAAGGGATGGAATGTAGTGGGAAGGAAGGTTGAAAGGAGGTCAGGGCTAGGCCATGTGGACCATGAAGTCTGGGCTACAGAGTCTGAGTTTCAGGCTACTGGAATGGGGCTATCTATCTATGAACGGATTTGGCAGAGACAGACTCAGAGTTTATTCTGTCTCCTTTGCTCTCCCTCCCACACCCCCAACCAAGGTCTCTACAGCTGGTGTTCACAGCACCCCCATCAGAACTAGAATCATTCTTGCTGCCCCAACTTCCCCTTTCCCGCCTGCTGCACACCCCACTTCCCACCTTCCCTCCAGTGTGTCAGAGCTCCTAACACAATTGACAGACACAAACCTCTGTGACGACTTTCTGGGAGTGAAAACTCACCTCGGACATGGAAATGCTGAGCTAACTTCTGCTAACGGCCAGCTGTCCAGACTGTGAGCTGAGCACTGATGACCGCACTCTCTGCTCTTTGAGTCAAGCTTTGGTGAGCACCCTGGCTTCTGAGTTTCCATTGTATTATTAGTTCCTTACACCAGCCCCTGTCCCAGGCCAGGTTCTGGAAAGAGGAGCAGGGAGAACATCTGGCAGCGGGAAAGGGGCTGCCAGCTCTCTGGGCCCCCCTCCCCAACCTGCAGAACCTATCACAGAGGAGGATCAGCACCAGGCCTGCTCAGAGCACTGGGCAGGGGCCAGGGAGCACATGGCTCTCTTACTGCTGGGCCTGTGCCTCAGTTTCCCCTCTGAAAAAGACCTCTTCAAAATCCAACGGTTTTTGGAGTAGCTTAGCTTAGCAGGTAAAGTGTTCTTTCATTCATTCATTCACTCAAAATATATTGTTCACTTCCATTGTGGTCAATTACGAGGATACAAAAATTGAAAAGCCACACCTCTGCTCTCAAGATAAGACAGACCCTTGTGATTGTATGTAAATGGAGAATGGGGTAGGAGCCTGTTCTTCGCGGGTCCAAAGTGACTTCAGTGTAGTTTAATACTGATGGGAAAAGCCTTTAAGTTTAAAGGAACTGGCCTATTTGCCTGTGCTGTTCTGCCAGCCTCGAATGGCCCGTCCCAGTGTCTGCACAATCGCAGGGCATTTTTCAAGTCTCGCCCAGACGCTGTGACAAGCTTGGGAAGCTCCCCTAGTCACCCAAGGAAGGCCTGAGGGCTCCTTCTTACGCCTGTGGCCTGGGGTCCTCCATTTCAGCACTTGATCCCCAGGTTGTAGTCATACTGACATGTCTTCTGTGAGCTCTGGGGCAGGGGATGTGCCTTTCTTCTTTGAGTTGTCAGCTCCCAGCACAGGACCTGGCACACAGCAGGTGCTCATTAAATTCATGAGTGAATGAAAGTGGAAAAGGGGGCTGGGCCCAGGAGCTTGGGCAGATGTGCTCCTCACATTCCATGTCACTGGTCAAGTCTAAAACCCTGGCATGCAGGGACACCTGGTGGGCAGATACCTGGAAACAGTCGTGCTGCCTCCTGGAGGGAAAAGGTCCAGAAAAGTAGGTGCAAATGAAATCCAAGTACCTCAAGAACCTAAAAGTCTTCGGAGTTTCCGGTTAATCCGGTTGTGAGTTTGCAAAAGGGGTGTTTAAAGTAGAACAGTGCCACCTAGTGGCAGAAGAAGGACCGCCCAGCGGTCAGGTTCCCGTCCAGCTCATTGCTGACCTCCCTGCCAAGAAGACTTTCTTTTCTATTATTCTTCATCTCCTGATGGCAATTCTTACTGGGACAGAACCCCAGAAGTTCACCTTATTTGGCTCGAGGGTCTTTTCAGAGGTAATCAATTTAAAATGAAGTCATTAGGATGGGCCCCCATCCAGTATCACTTATAAAAAGGGGACATTTGGAGACAGATCAATAGAGAGGGAAGACAGTTTAAGGATGTGGTTCACTGGGCACCTTTTTACCATAAAATGAGAAAACGGGCTCAGAGAGGTTAAGTAACTTGTCTTAGGTACACAGCTATTATACAGAGGGAAGAAGGTGTGGACAGAAGAGGGCCATCTGGAGCCAAAGGGAGCTCCCCCTGGAACACATCCTTCCCTCACAACCCTCAGAGGAGCCAGCCCTCCGACAGCGTGCTCTCAGACTGCTAGCCTCCTGAACCAGGGCACAATGAATTTCTGTTGTGTAAGCCCCATTGTGGTACATTGTGGTACACAGACGTGTGGGAGTTTGTGTACAGAGCCCTGGCTTCCAGATGTGACAGATAACATCACTAAAGATCCCCGAGATGCCAGGTCCGCCCAGCGGGAGACAGCGGACTCCTGCCCGTTAGCACGGACTCACAGCCTGTCATGCGGAGGGAATGAGGATGCTTTGCAGGCCTGTGGGCGTCCTCATCCAGTTCCACCCCCACTGGCCTCCTCCGGATGCATGTCCAGCCCTCAGCCATTCTTCAGCCCTGACCTCCATAGGCCTCTTACAAAGAGATGTCCCCCAGACACCGCTCTGTTCATCTTAAATGTATTTTAAGTATTGCTTTGTATGGTGCATACTTTTGTAACAAATGGCGCTGTTATAGCCCAAGCCCTCATCCACTTCTTCAAGGGCAGGCTGGCACTGTACCCCCACCACAAGGTTCTTTCGGTTCTGTTGGAGGAGCGGGCTGCCGGGGGAGGGGCCACCTGCGGGGCTGGGGTCCAGGAGCAGGGCTCGGAGGCCACGGGAGGCCACGGGCATGGGAAACCAAGGCAGGTTAGATGTTCCGCCTCAGAAGGGAATATTTTCCTAAATGTTACATGCTACTCTGGCTGGAGGGTCCCTCTGAGCCTTTTCTGGAAGCTTTCTGGGGACTTCCTCACTCGCCTTATAAAATAACTGTTTGGTTTTGGGGGCAGAAGGATTTTCCTGGAGGAATATTTTACGGTTTGTCAGCCATGGAGGTGGCCGTGGCCAGGTGTTCTGCAGAGACGGGGAAGGTCACTGCCGTTGGGCCAGCTGCTTCAGGGCACCTCGGAGCCTCAACAGTACATTCTTGGGTTCCCACTCCCGAGATGCCAATTCAGGGGTCTGGGCTTATATCTCAGAATCTGCATTTAAAAAATACCCCCAGCGGACTTTAATGTGCAGCCAGGTGTGAGAACCTCAGCTCCTCATCTCTGCATTGTGATTCTATATCTCGTTACCAAACATTCATTGAACGCTTTCCCTGTTCTAGAAACTGGGCAGAGAGCGAGGGATCTAGGGAGCTGGGCCCAGTTTTTGTCCTCAGCTGTTCCACAGTTTAATGGAAAAGACAGACTGGTAGCAGACATTTACTGATTAGGTCCAGGAGGGCTGGGAACATTACATCTGCTTCTGGGGGTGCGAGTGAGAGTGGGATCTGGGCATTGGTTTTTCACTGGGGACAGTTTTGTCCCCAAGAGATATTTGGTAACGTTTGGTTGTCACAGTTGGGAGGGGGTGATACGGGGATCCAGTGGGCAGAGGGCAGAGAAGGCTGCTCCTAAGCGCCCTCTTAACACAGGACAGCAGCCCACAGCGAAGACTGGTCTGGCCGCAAATGCCAGTAGCACTGATCTTGAGAAACTCGGGTTAGGGAAGGCTTCCTAGGGGTTGAAATTGACAGGCACCCAAGGTGGGGAGCTGGTGATGGAGAGGGAACAGGAGAGCAGTAAAACAGCCTGTCAGAAAGTCTGGGGACCCTGGGCAGACACACCCTGGGAGCCTGGGACAACATGTGAGCCGGCACAGGCGGCGAGGGACAAGGCCGGACAGGCTGGACAGGATTTGGGGCCCTCGCACTGCAGAGTGGACTTCTTTCTGAAGGCCAGGGCCACCCCCTGGGGCGAAGTGGTCAACTGCAAGAAGTAAACTTGCATTTTAGAAATACGACTCTGCTGTAAGTTTGAGGGCTATACCGAAGTGCAGGGTTGGGGGGCCTGGGAGGACTCAGATCTCTAAACAAAGAGATAAAGACAAAACTTTCCAAATCCAGAATAAGTCCAAGAACTGAGAGAATGTGCCAGATAGGAAAGCAGTGAGGTGATGGAGGAGGAACCCAGACAGGATGAGCCACTTGCTTAAGGATGTACTTGTAAGCGACATTGGTAGACCTGAGCACTTTATTTTATTTTGTTTATTACTTCATTATTTTTTCATTGTTGAAAGTATTACAGATGACCCCCCCATCTCTTCCCCACTGGCCCCCTCCTCCCGGCTCCCAGCCCTCCTGCTTTCCCCAACCTAATGTCTGTGTCCATTGGTTTTGCCTATCTGCATATAAGTTCTTTGTTTATCTCTTCCCACCCCTCCCAGCCACCCCTCATCCCTCTGAGGTTTGTCAGTCTGTTCCCTACTTCCATGGCTCTGGATCTATTTTGATCGTCAGCTTATTTTGTTTATGATATTCTATAAACAATTGAGGTCATGTGGTATTTGTCTTTCTCTGACTGGCTTACTTCGCTCAGCAGAATACCCTCCAGGTCCCTCCATGTCGTCTCAAAGGGTAAGAGATCTTTCCTTCTTACCGCTGCACAGTATTTCATTGTGTACATGTACCACAGCTTTATTCCATTCTTCTACTGATGGACAGTTGGGCTCTTTGCAGACCTGAACATTTTAGCAGGAGATCTTAAAGATAAATGTATACTGTAACAATTGTTTTACATGCACAAACAGTTGCTGAGTCCGGTGCAACTCTTTCCCAAACACTGCTAGTAGTTGAATTTCCTTTTTGATAGTAGGAACTGGGCTGTCATCATTAGGATAAAGATTTTATTTCCCACAGTTGTCCTATAAAGTTGATATTAACCTCAATTTATAAATTTGAAAATTGAAATGCAATGAGGTTAATTATAGAACTAGTATATCAGCAGTTGCTGCATAACAAAATCTCACCCCTGCCCCCTTAAGTCAGTGGCTTATTACTCATTACAGGTGGCTGAGTGACTTTGCAGATCTTGGCTGGGCGCTTTCACATGTCTGGAGACTTGGCTGAGATAAGTCAGCTCTGTTCCGCATGATCTTTCTTCCCAGGGTAACCTGAGCATGTTCTCACAGTGAGGGCAGAGACTTCAAGAAGAAACAAAAATATGCAAACTCCTTTTCAAGTCTCTGCTTCAAGTTTGCTACTGCTGCATCGGCAAAAGAAGTTGTGCTGCTGTGGCCAGAGTCCGAGTGGGAGGGGCCTGGAGGTTCTAAGACATAAGCACAGATGTGAGGGGCAAGTGAGGGCCATTGATCCCCACAGTCTACCTCAGCAAGTAGTGGCAGAGCCAGGGTTTAAACTGATTCTTCAGATTCCAAGGTGTGTGCTTTTCCTCCCAGGCTCTGCTGTTTTGAAAATAAGAACAAATAAATAAAAAAAAATAATGTACATCAGTTAGGACCTTGGATCAATAAAAACACTTTCATTTATATGATGTTAACTGAAGCTCAGAGCAACCCATATGATTGGCAGAACTGACATCTTTGTTCAAAGAATAAAAGGCAAACAGATATTTGGAAACATAAGGGCTAAATTTCATAGCAAACAAAGGGTTCCTGGGCATTAACAGAAAAGAATAACTCAATAGAAAAGTGAGCAAAAGGCTAGAAACAAGCAATTCATACAGAGAGAAACACACAAACAAACAAACAAAAAAGGACCAACTAAAGGAAAAGAGATACATAACATAATTCAAAATAAAAAAAAGGATTAAATGCAAAATGTGAGCTGTCATGTTTTCCTTCGGGTTGACGTACATCTTGAGGGTCCACGATGCTCGGTGTTGCTTAGGGACGGGGTGGGGCCAGAAGTCAGAAACCCTCTATGTTGTTGGTGGGAGAAGGAATTGGGGTGATATATTTTAGAGGGTAATTTTGGCAATGATAGTAAAAATATGCCTAGGAAATTTGACTTAACTATTTTATTTTTAGGGATTGACCGTGAAGCTAGATGTTGTTGTTTTCAAATCCTTGCCAGAGGATATTTTTCTATTTATCTTCAAATAGAGTGGGAGGGAAGGAGAGAGAGTGTGTGTGAGAGAGAAACATTGATGTGAGAGGGACACATTGACTGGTTGCCTCCCACATGACCCTGACCAGGGCTGGGACTGAACCACAACCAAGGTACGTGCCCTTGACCAGAATCGAACCCGCAACTCTTTGGTCCGAGGGCCGATGCTCTAACTGCTGAGCCAGACATGCCAGGGTCACTCTGAAGCTATATGTACATGAGTCTGCAAAGATACACACAGGGCTCTCCACTGCAGCCTGTGCGCAATAGCCAAACACTGAAAACACTACCGGTCAGTAGTAGAGAATGGGTTAAATAAATTCTCTTTCAACGCTGTTCAAGAGAACGAAGCAGGTGTCCATGCTCTGATGGGAAAGCTCTGAGACCCCTTGTGAGAGAGAAGACAGTGAGTGTGTGAAGGGGACGCACAATTTTCATTTGTATAAAATAGAAATGCACTTATCCACACTTATGGCTACATAGAAACCATTTCCAAAACACCCAAGCAGCAATGAGTGGCTGAGTCTGAGCAGAACCGCAGGGTGGAGGAGGAATGGATAGCTCTACTTTTCACTTCATTCTCTTCTTCACTGTTTGAATTACTTCCCCATCAATATGTACCACTTTTAGCCAATGAAAAACGAAACAGAATAAAACAGAACAGAGAACAGATTGAGAAGAGGGTTATTGTATTTGAGTATCTTTTCTTTTTAGGTGGCACATCTTACCTTTATAGTTGACCAGTTTGCTTCATTAGCAATTCTTTTTACTGCCCTCATCTCCATCCATTAAGAAGACTCTGTTCTTGCTCAGCATTAATACTTAAGAACGCCCAGGGATTATTTCCAAGGAAACCCATCGATAACCAGAAGTAATTGGCACGAGCTCCTATGGCCACAGATAGGGTCTTGTTTCTCAGCAACTTACCCAAATTTCCTCATTTTCATTAAGGTTATTTATTCTTGTGAACAAACTTCACCCCTTGAAAAAAGTCTTTGGTGAATGTAAAGTGAAATTCAAAAACATCCCCCATGCCAGGGTGCCCTCCTTGTTAATCGGTCACTGTTTCCTACCCTCCTACGATCAACCCAGTGCTGGCGTCTCCTTCAGCTTCCACAGGTCAAGTGTGTGAAGGGAGACACGACTTCCTGAGCTACTGTCCCTCAGGTGTCCTGTCAAGACGAGTGAACTCAGGTGGAAAGGCACCTTCACGATGCTGGTACAACTTTTCCGGTGATGCGCTCAAGGCTGACAGGACTGGTCGGCTGTGGCCTCTATTCCATGGAGTATTGGCAGAGCCCCCCGGTCCTGCTCGTCGCCCGGCCCTGGGCAGTCACAGGGCTGTGTGGGGCTGCCCCACAGATGAGCCTCCCACCCTGCCCTGGTGAAAACATGGGCACCACGCTAAGTATAAAAAGTCACATGATCGCTAGCATTGTGTGTCTCCTGAAACGACCCACTGAGAAGGGCAAACATCACTCCTGTGATATTCCTAACAACCCCCCCCCCCCCAAATGTATTCTAAATATAATCATGAGGAAACATTCAGCAAACATGAACCAAGGGATATTCTACCAAATGACTTCAAAACTGTCAAGGTCACAAAGGACAGTGGACTGAAGCATGTGGTTAGAGGTGGATGAAAACATTGTTATCTTTACAGCATTTTCTTTTCATAGAAATGCTCCTAAAGGGCACCATTTTTGAATTTATTTTATTTTATTAATTTATTTTTCTTTATTGATTTTAGAGACAGAGGAAGGGAGAAGGAGAGAGAGATAGAAACATCAATGAAAGAGAACATCGATTGGCTGTCTCCTGCATGCCCCCCACTGGGGATTTTACCCACAACCTGTGCCCTGAGTGGGAATCGAACCAGCGACCTCTTGGTGCATGGGCCACACCAGCTGGGCTGGAGGGCACCTTTTTGTTGTTATGGGTTATTCCGTGAGATGTTGAGATACAGACTGGGGCATTCTGGGGATGGAGAGGGCCGGGAGAGGGACTTATCCAAAGGACTGTCACCCAGGAAAGGCCTGCATGGGGGCTCTGGGCAGACAGCAGGTCCTGTGAGGATTTCAGCTGTGTGAGAGGGACCAGCAGGAGTTCCAAGGTTGGTGAAAGACGGAGCGTGTGACTCAACCTTACCTACCAGTGAGGCGAACCTTACTCCTCTGGGTGAATTGAACAGGCTGCTTCATTCAGCAAGTATTTATCAGCACCCTCCTGTGTGCTGTGGCTACAGCCTGGGATCAGGACTAACTCCACATCTCATGAAGAGGTTGATGTGCAGACAGAAAGATAAAACAGTGTCGGGGAGAGCACAGGAACTATAGCACGCACATGGGAGATTCTGTCCTAACTTGGAGAGAGTCAGGAAGCTTCCGGAAGGAGGCTGACAGTGGGTGGCGAGATCTACAGATTGCTCATGGGCTTGGTAGGTACCAGGAGGTGAGCGCATTCCTATCTGCAAAACAACAAAGCTGGATTCCACGATGATCAAGTTCCCTCCCAGCTCCCATAGCCTCTGACTTTATCTCACGATCGCTACCTCCCTAGACTTAAACCCTGTCCTGCCAGAACCGGCTTGGGTCCCGGGGAGACCAGAGGCCATGTTTTCAATGCTCGGAGTGTGCCGCGCACGGTCGTTCTGCGGATGGAGCATCTCTGCCAGGCCTTGCTGACGGGCTCTCAGCTGGGAAGGCAGTGAGCTGCCCACGCCCTCAGCACTGGCGGGTTTGCCCTCCCGAGAGCGCCTTCACTGAAGTCCCCAGGCTGGCGGGAAGATGCGGAGAGGCTGGGGTCCTCAGGGCTGATGATGGGCCTGACCTTTCTCTGAGCGGGGCTCGGAGAGGTGGACTCCCATAGGCTCGCCTCCTCAAGCGAGAGAGTGAGCTCAGGCTCCCTTGCTGGGTGGCAGATGGCGAAGGCCTGGATGCTGGATGTGACAGGGGGAGATGACAGCGCTTTGGCCCATTTGGCAAGCTGCAGGGCCTAATTATAACCCACCAGGACACTCCAATATGGAGTGGGTTTGGAGACACAAGGAAAACAACAGACAATGATCACAGTGTGACACAGGCATCCACAGCAGACACTGGGAGGAGTCAGGGGAGGAGCAGTACAACCTGAGGCTGAAAGCCTGCGGTTGGAGACAGACCAATCTGGGTCATTCATGTCGCTAAGCCTTGGCTTTCTGGTCTATAAAACCGGGGTTATGATAATACCTCCCTCAGAAAGTTATTAAATGAAGTAATGTAGATCTTAGCATTTACTTTGGCACCGAATAAGTGCTCAAGAAGTGTTAGCTATTTTTACAATCATATTCTGTACCAAAATTGTAATAGCTTAACAATTCAAAAAGTTCTTTGAGGAGGAGCAGAGCACCTTGCCTGCATTGCTCATTTAAACAGAACAATCACAGTGGAAAGATCTGTCAAGATCATCTAATCTGTCCGGCCGGTGTGGCTCAGTGGTTGAGCCATGTACCAGGAGGTCACCGGTTCAATTCCCAGTCAGGGCACATGTCCAGGTTGTGGGCCTGATCCCTAGTGGGGGGCATGCAGGAGGCAGCCAATCGATGTTCTCTCTCATCGATGTTTCTATCTCTCCCTCCCTCTCCCTTCCTCTCTCTCTAAAATCAATAAAGGAAAAAAATTAAAAAATAGATCATCTAATCTGAGCTTCAGTTTATTGGGGATGAGCCCTGCCCTTCAAGGTGGCTCTAGAAATGAACTAAAGATGATGCCCCTGGGAACTCAGTGCTCTCTCAGGGTGGCTGAAGACCAGGTTTGAGGCAGGCAGGCGGCCCTTGCTTGAAGGATTCAGGGGGGATGTCAGACATAGGAAATGAAAGCCATCAGAGGGATGTGGGCAGAGGAAGCCTATTTCGCTATCAGTCTGTGCCATGATGCTGTGCTCCGGGATGTGGAGAAGCTGCCCTGAGGTTGCTCTCCCTGTACTTCATCCCAGACTGGAATTCAGTCTCCTTGTCTTTGGTCATGTGCACTGATTGAAGTCATATGTTATCTTTCTTGCACAAGTCCCACCTCTACTGTACTGTCTACACTTTCTAGTCTGGATTTCTTGAAGGTAGATTCCCCTCTTGCGGCTACTTGAAAATCAATCAAGGCTTATCAGCCTTCTAGATTTTTGTTATTTCTTCTTGTATCTTTTACAGTTGTCTCACCACCAGCTTTGTTAAGTTTTCCCAAAGTATTTAACTTTATTTTCATAGAGACAAAAGCTATCCTGTTTTTCATATTGGAAGTCCATACCTTTACCTAGAATTTAATGAAATGATTTAATTATAATAACAGGTACAACCAGAATGAACAGATATCGATGTAGATGAAACTGCTTGTTGGTATTATACAACTGGCTGGGGGTGCAGAGTGCCTCCAGCTGGGCATCTGGGTGCTGTCGACATCAGCCCGTGTATTCCACTGGAGAGCGCCAGCTAAACTGACCGGTGGGTTAGGCAAAGAGAGCTTCTCCTTGCCGCTCCCATAAAGCACCACTTTCCCCTTGGGCTGGGTCTTTGTGCATTGTGCTTTCTGTCAGGAAGGCCCTTTTATTTCTTTCTACATCTCCGTTTCTTTTAAGGACCATATTTCTTTTTCTTTATGACTTATTTTGGGGATTTTTTCCTTTTATACTAATTGTCTCCCCTGTCTCACATTAATCTCTCTAAAATTGTCTGCTAGACCTCTGAGTACTTCTTGTCCTTCCCACCTCTCCTACAAGATGCCTGAGCCAGAAGATGGAAGGAGCCTGGGTTCCCTCCCCCCTCCTCCCACTTCTACACCCCTCCACTCTGTCACATCTACTTGTTTACTCTCTGTCCCTTCCACTAGTATTTGAGCATCCTGATGGCCGGGTCTGTGTCACATTTGACTTTGTTTTCCCAGCACCAAGCCCAGAGTCTGACCCATAGTTTTTCATTAAAAGTTTGTTGTATTATTTGTAATTCCTTTGAAATTATTTTGCATATAGTCCAGTCCTACATGGTGTAGCAGGTAGATAATCACAGCCCACTAATCAAAAGTAATTCCCAAATGGCCTGCACTGTTTAGTTGCATTTCTTGAAAGCAGTGAACACAACCACATAGCTTAAAACTCTTTCTTTTTCTAAGCTTTTATTCATTTAAGTTTATCAACATTTGGTTTTCACAGTCACTGGCTTAGGGAAAAGCATGGAGAATCACAAATGCAAGGTCCTTATGGGCAGTCCTGGAAACGGCACATGTTACTCGTCCTTATATTCCTAAGGCCAGAGCTCTGTTAGGTACCCTTTCTCCCCCAATTTCAAAGTCGGTTGGGAAAAGTAGTTTAACTATATCCCCAGCAGAGTAAATCCTGAGTTATGGGGGTAAACAGATCTTCAACATTACTATATAATGTAAAAATATTTTGAAAGTGGAATACCAATTCATACTCCCATTAGCATCAGATGAGAGTTCCTATTGTTCCATATTCTGTCCAATATTTGTTGCTCATCTTTGAGACTCCATGAGGTCTTGCGTGGTAACGTCTATTATAGCATGCATCCCCATACACGGTATATATTTATCTCCTTTATAAGATTGTGACCTCGTTGATGGAAGTTTACTTTAAAAACATAATACTGAGCAAAAGAAATACATATTGTATGAATTCATTTACATTAAGTTCAAACACAGACAATTCTAGACAATAGCATTTAGGGTCACACACTTGGGTGGTGCAAGTATAAAGAAAAGAAAGGAAGCAATAGCTATGAAAATCGGGTTGCCATTAGGAAGAGGGAGGGGGCTGTGACTGAGAAGTGACTCACTGGTGGCTCTACAGTGGGGAGTCAGGTAGGCTGATGCAGCGCTCTAGGGACCAGAGTTCATCGTAGGGCAGTCTTAGGAGAGAAGCTAATTAACATGGTCTGGGCAAACATCAATCAGAAGTTTCAAACTAGATGAGTTTGTCCTGGGTGGTGTGATGACAGGGAAGTACCTCTCCCAGACCCATAGGTAAGCCTGGCATTCCATCAGCTCTTCTTTCCACCAGCCTAAGGCTCTGCTCATGTTCAAATGCAAATGCCCTGGGAAGAAGTAGCATAGCCACTTCGTGTGAGTGTGGCAGCAGATGCGGAAAGCCAAACTAGAACAAAACCTAAAGGTCAGCCCAGCCAGCCCTCTGAGGATACGAATGGGAACACAAGCCCAAAGGAAAGAGACTGGCCCAGATCATCCAGTGTCAACGCCAGTGTGAAACCCTGCCCTTCCGGGGCCTGGTCCAGGGCTCTTTCTACTGCTCCTCACAGAGTCTCAGTAGGTCCCGCCTGGAGCATGTTTCTTGGAGGAGCAGAGGAGGGAAAGAAAGGAGCATTGCAGAGGTGAGGAAAGGCCCTGGGAGGAGGAGAAGAGGAGGAGGAGGACTAACTGGTTCAAGAATGCTCATCTATATATTAAATTTTAATGTGGTACACCTGAGACCTACATTATTTTATGTACTAATTTCCCTTACAAAAAAGAAGAAGAAGGAGAAGAAGAATGCTCATGTAGACTGTGTCTAAGCCCACACTGAATCTCTGGTTTCCTGACTACAGCACCCCTTTGAGATGATGTTCTCCATGTGAACTCTTCACCTGGTAAACGAAGACATTCTAATTCTGATACACGCTACAACATGGGTGAATCTTGAAAACATTCAGCATTATGTGAAGTACCTAGAATAGGTGAATTTATAGAGTCAAAAGGTATAAAATAGTGATTACCAAGGTGTTGGGGGCGTAAAATGACTTGAGGTGTAATTATAACACAATGCAATATACAGATGAAGTACGTAGAATTATATACCTGAAACCTATATAATTTTATTAACCAATGTCACCCAGTAAATTCAATAAAAATATTTAAAAAATAAATATGTAGAGACTTCTAGTCAAGAAGGCGGTGTAGGTAAATGCGGTATTGCGTCCTCCCACAACCACATCAAAGTTACAACTAAACTACAGAACAACCATCATTCAAAACCTCCTGAAATCAAGCTGAATGGAAGTCCTACAACTACGGAATTAAAGCAGCAGCCACATCCAGACTGGTAGGAGGGGCGGAGGCGCAAGGGGCTGGTCCCACACCCACGTGTGGTGGATAAAAATCAGGAGGACACCTCGGCTGGGAAGGTCCTTCCTGAGGACTGAGGGGTCCCCGTCCCACACCAGGTGCCCCGCTCAGGGTTCCAGTGCCAGGAAGAGAAGTCCCCATAACTTCTGGCTGGAAAAACCAGCGGGAACTGAGGCTCAGGGAGGCTGAGGCGGATGGAGCCCCAGGCAGCTCCTTAAAGGGCCCGCGCACGGACTTATCGGACTCACTCCCTCTAAGCTTGGAGGGGAGGCAGCTCGAGGGGCGCCAGAGACATACAGGGAAGAACTGAGCTGTTTGGCACTGGAGCGAGGGCTGGAGAGGGGGCTTTCTCCGGGACAAACGTGCTGTCAGAGGCCTTTGTTCCTTTGGTGAGCCCTTCCCTGGGGTGGCAGACAGCCGCCATATCTGGGACTCCAGCAACCTGGTTCTCATGATAGCCCCGCCCTGGGGACTCCCTGTGGCCCCGCCCCACCCAACTTGCAGGCCCACCCAAGCTGTTGCCACTTGCTTAATCATAGGATTGGCCTGTCTTGGATCCTGCTTCAGGTTTTCCTAAATTCTTTCAGACAAGCAGTATCTGATGTCAGCTAGCCCCATACTGCTCATTAAGTAATACACAGATACAAACACAGGGAGGCAACTAAAATGAGGAGACAAAGAAACAGGTCCCAAATGAAAGAACAGAACAAAACCCCAAGAAAAGAACTAAGCGAAATGGAGATAAGCAACCTAACAGATGCTGAGTTCAAAATACTGTTTCTAAGGATGCTCAATGAACTTAGTGAGAACCTCAGTGAACTTAGTGAGGGCCTCAAGAGCATAAAAAAGGACCAGTCAGAAATGATGGATGCACAGTCAGAAATGAAAGAGGCATTAACTGAAATAAAGAATAATTTACACAGATTCAATAGTAGAGTACATAAATCCAAGAAGCAAACCATCGATTTGGAATACAAGGAAGCAAAAAACACCCAATCAGAACAGCAAAAAGAAAAAAGAATACAAAAAAATGAGGATAGTGTAAGGAGCCTCTGGGACAACTTCAAGCATGCCAACATTCGCATCTTGGGGGTGCCAGAAGGAGAAGAGAGAGAGCAAGAAATTGAAAACCTGTTTGAAACAATAATGGCAGAAAACTTTCCTAACTTGGTGAAGGAAACAGACATACAAGTCCAGGAAGCACAGAGTGTCCCAAATAAGATGAACCCAAGAGGCCCACACCAAGACACATCATCATCAAAATGTAAAAGGTTCAAGACAAAGAGAGAATCTTAAAAGCATCAAGAGAAAGGCAGCTAGTTACCTACAAGGGAGTTCCCATAAGGCTGTCAGCTGATTTCTCAAAAGAAACTTTGCAGGCCAGAAGGGAGTGGCAAGAAATATTCAGAGTGATGAAAAGCAAGAACCTACAACCAAGATTACTCTATCCTGCAAAGCTGTCATTTAGAATCGATGGCCATAGAAAGAGTTTCCCAGACAAGAAAAAGTTAAAGGAGTTCATCACCACCAAACCGTTATTATATGAAATGATGAAGGGTCTTTTTGAAGAAAAAGATAAAATATATGAACAAACAAAATGGCAATGAATACATATCTATCGACAATGGAATCTACAAACAAAATGAACAGATAGAACAGAAACATTCTCATAGATACAGAGAACATTTTGTTGGTTGCCAGATGGGAGGGGGGTTGGGGGAATGGGTGAAAAAGGTGAAGGGATTAAGAAGCACAAAGCTAGACTGACAAACCTCAAAGGGAAAGGGGTTGGGGGTGTGTGTGGGAAGAAATAAACCAAAGAACTTATATACATAACCAATGGACACAGACAATAGTGTGGGAAAAGGTGGGAGGGGGACGGGAGTGGGGAGGAGGGGGTCAATGGGGGAAAAATGAGGAACATCTGTAATACATTCTACATTCAACAATCAAGATTTAAGAAAACTAAAATAAAAATAAATATGTAAATAAAAATGCTCTATCAGAACAGGGTGGAAAGGGAGTTTAATTGTTTCATGGGCACAGAGATTCTGTGTGGGATGGTGCAAAGTTCTGGAAATAGTGGGGGTAGTTGACAACATTATGAATGTACGTGATACCATTAAATCGCACACTTAAAATGATTTAATAAGTAAATTGTGTGGTGTATGTATTTTATCACAGTTTTTAGAAAAAAGAATAGCTGTTCTTTCTAAGCTGAGGATAATGGCTGGGGAGGATTCTGTTCGATAAAAATTAAATCCATAAAAAGAAAAGAAAAGAAAGTGTTTCTAACTTTAGAACATGTGAGTCTGTGAGGAGTTTATATTACTGCGGTTTTTATCTTGGAAAATATAGTTCCCAGAGCTGGTGTTAAAATAATTTGCGCTGTTATCTGTTGTGTGCCATGGTTTGGCAGAATTGATCTGTTCTGCAAATCATAGTATATCCGCTTTGTAAATTTTTATATTTCTGAAGGCATGAAGGAGGCTTCTGGGCTATAGGACATGTTCAGCTTCTTGACCTGGGTGTTTTGTTTTTCATTCGTTTCGCTGTGCGTTTGCATTTTTTCTCTTTTTGTATGTGTATCATATTTCAAATTAAAAGCGAAATGTATATTAATTTAGTTAAATATTTGTACAGAAAGATACAAATAAAATACTGAAAGACTGTGTGCCCAAAAGCAAAATATGGTTCTTTCTGCATAGCGGGATCTTGACTTTTGATTTCTTTGTGCATGAATTGACCTGAGAGGTTGTTTGTTTAAACAATAGATAAAAGCAGCGACAAGGTCACTTCTAGGTATTCAGATTTGTTTTCAATGTAAATCAGTTGATGTATATTTCAGTTCTGTGCCACGCAGGTCCACTATTCCTACTTTAACAGGCATTTGTTGCCTACCGTATAATGGACACTATGAGAATGCTGGAAAATAGAGATTGAAAACGTACTGAGGCGCGAGGTCAGCCCGAGCGCTGGGGCTGGCGGAGGGCGCTGGCCGAGGGTGCTGGCGTCCGGGCTGCCAGCCCGTTCAGTGCCGGGGCAGCAGCCTCACTCAGCGCTGCGGGGACAGCGCGCTGCTGTGCATGGTGGCCTGTAGGTGCCTGCGCGTGTATGGGTCGCGGCCCTGGGCCCTAGGTGACAAGAGCAAGGGGACCTGGAACTGCCCTGTGCCTTAGACCCTGCGCTGCTGGAGTTCTTGGTGTGCCCAGTCTCCCAGAAGCCGCTCAGATATGGAGCATCGACAAACGATGAGTGGAGAGTTGGGGGCAGACTATGCAATTACTGACGTGATTCCTGATGCCACAGGGCTAGCATGACACATCAAAATAAGAAGCAAGAAGATGTGGAGCAGCACTACGTCTAGTTAACAACAGCAACAAACACAACTCAACCCTTTGAATACCATCTACCTTTTAAAGGGCCAGGGTGGCAGGTCATCAGTGGGAGAGAAGAATATTTCTGTCTCTTCCCGGTCGACTGTCCTCCCATCCGTCTCTTTAGCAGGACTGCTCTTCTCGCCTCTGCGGGAGAACACTTCCTCCAGCACGGCCAGCCGGCCCGTTACCTGCAGTGCAGGTGTCCCCCCCGTGGGGCTTGGATGGGCACTAACCTCTTCAGGATAACTAATGCAACCAGAGCCAACATGGTATATACATTAAAGATAAGTCTTGAGAATCTATCTCTGAAAGCTCAACCGCATGGAAGTCCTGGAAACCCACTTAATTTCCAGGAAAGATGCCGTATCTTGCTGTCAGAGGTTCAGGACTGTGGGAAGCTTGAGCTGCACAAGCTTCTTCGGTTCTGCCCTTGTGTTTTGAAGAATCTAATTTGTAACTGCTGTTTAAGAAGAAACATTTCAACACAGTATCTTGTTGGAAATGAACCCCAACCATCATCTAATGACTTTATTTCTTATCCCTTTCATATAAAAGTTAATAATTTGAAATTTTATGTTTGCTTTAGATTCACAGTCTTTCAGTGAAGTCACATGTTAGCAGATGGCTGAAATCATTCCGAAGGGGCTATGTTGGAGTAGTTGCAGAGAAATCAATTTGAACTAATGTGATATAAAACTATAACAAAGTGATGAGTTCATGGACTTGCAAAAAAAAAAAAAAAAAAGGATAGGAAAAACATATTAACTATCCTCAAAGGTCTCCTGAAGGGAAGAAAAGCCCACATACACACTTAACTAAAATTCATGCAAAAGGTGACATTCCGAGACAGAAGTGTGAACAGGATTCTGTGTGCGTACCAGGAGAGGCACTCGCAGCGAGGGCCGGGACCTCTGGGAAGGGTTCACAGCAGAGAACTCCTGAGCTGCACCTTGAACACGAAGAGGACTTTGATAGATGGAGTAGGAGTGGAAATAATGAAAGGGCAGATCTGGCAAAAAAGCATCAAGAATAAACCCTGGCGTATGGACAAGTGTGATGTGGACAGGAGGGATGATGAATGGAAGTCAGGGTCTGGGGCCCCAGAGTATGTTTCAAGGAGCAGGTGCAGGAGGAAGGTAAGGTTCACAGGGAGGCTGGGCTCGTATTATGAAGGGCTTGAAAGGAAGGCAGGTGGCTCTGGGTACCTCTCTATCCCTTTCTCTCTCACTTACACACACACCCACACACACTCACACTCACACACACTAACAGAGAGCTTGACGGATTTGAAGCAGAGAAGCAATTTGGTCATGTCTGCCTTGGAAGACGGATGACTCAGGCAGGAGAAGAGAGGAAGAAAGAGATAGAAAATCCTAGAAGGAGGAGAACCATTCAGGAGGCTGTTATAATGGCCACCATCACCCCTCCCCCCCAAACACAAGAAGCCTGAAGTGAAGACTAGGGCTACAGCCACGAGAAAGGAGAGACGGGAACTGGCTGGCACAATCCACTGTTCAGCTAACGTGACAGAGTTGAGTCTCCCAGACTCTCAGTTCCCATGAGTCTCCCGGCCTCACGGTTCCCATGCAGTGTTACATTTCTTTTGTGTGAAAATGACTGAACAAACTTGTGATAATACCTAAAGTATCTCCTGCTGGGCAGGAGAAAACATCCTTCCCACCTAACTGGAAGCCCCATTTGGAGCCCTCCCATCCCTGGTTGTATCATCCTTTGGGGCAGGGAATTGACCAAATCGCCCGTCCTCCTAGAGAGAGAGTCTTACCTGAATTGTGGTGGGGTAAGTTGAGGTGTAGTTGTCCACACCCCCCGTAACCTGCTGTACTGTCAGATTTCTCCCATCTGCACACTCTCTGTGAGCCAGGATCTGTGCCTAAGATCTTTGATGAGAAATTTTGTCCATTGTTTGAATGTTTACATTTAACTCCCCAAACTCAGAGATTAAATATCACTGTGCGAAAAGTTTTCATTAATCATTGCAAATCTTATGTCACAGAAGGCAATGACAAAGTCTTCTGGTGACTCTTGGGCCTTTGTCTGCCATCCTCATCCTTTTCCCCCTGCCAAATACAGACATTTATCTTTCTGTGGCTAGACTAGAATGATTCCCTGGGACCCACGGATTCATCACTGGCTAGCTCATGGATAAATATATTCCTTACATGAGATTTATTTCTACCCCAAATACTTTTCACCTCCATCTAAACTAGAAAAAGAATGCATTTACTTTCCTTAAAAAAAATCTTAGAAAAAGTGATGGGGTGGGGAAGAAAAATGTGAGGAAACTTTTTGGATTTTTAAGACTTGGTTTTGAGCTCCTGAATTTGTGTGAGTCTAAGCCTCATTTTGTTAATGTATAAATTGTAGCAATAAAATGATAATAATAAAAATAATGATCATAATAATAATAATATCCCTGCCTAGCCACCTCATGGTGTGATTGGATCAACTGCAATACACAAATGAGAAGACACTTTGTGAATTGCAAAGCACTATATAAATGTCACGTATCAGAATTATTCTGTGGCATCACACAGATTTTAGTCTTGAAGGGCAAATGTCTATTTTTTTCCTGTTCTTTCTGACTCCTATGCATATCCATTTGTCATTGACTTAATATATTTATTGAGTGCCTATTTTATAACAGCATCATGTTAGAAACAGGATCAACAAAATACGGCAGAAAATGTGTCAGTTTCAGGATATAAAAGATTCTGATACGGTGAGAAAATAGCACTAACATCTCTTTAGAAAATCAACATAGCTTGGTGTGGGATACATGGAAAGAAATGATGTATGGTAGGATTCCCAAGGCTGGCTGGACAGTAGATTCAACCTGAGCATCCATAAAAAGTACAGGTTCTTACTTAATTAGAATATGTGAGGATAGACTTGGAATCTGTTTTGTCTTATTTTCTTTTTTGGCAAGCTCCCTTGGAGAATTCTCAGCCAGCCAGCTGAGTCAATGCCTGGAACCAGTCACAGGTGATTTTTAAGACTTGGTTTTGATCTCCTTGTAAAAGTACCATGGACAGAGGGCTCAGCGAGGGCCAGGTGGCTGGGACAGTGGGAGTTGGTTTGCTGGAGGAGGTGAGCCTCAGGTGGAAGGAGTGATGAGAAGGGCTTGCACCCCAGACTCTTTCCACTGCCTTGACCTGGCTCACCCTTACTGCTCCTTTGTGGTTCAGCAATACTGCCGCCTCCTCCAGTAAAGGTTTTCTGACTCCGTGGGGTGGGGCTGGGCGCATCTCTGGGCTCCCTCAGCACTCACTCTGTGCCTGTTTATGTCATCACTCATCATGTCCACTTATAGTTATGAGCTCACTTGCTTGCCTCCTCTGTGTAAAAGGAGGGTGTGTTTCCTCTGTACTTGGCACAGTGTCTGGCACACAGTAGGCATTCCAACCACGGCTGTTGAAAGAAGGAAAGGCAAGGGCGTCTGGGCAGGAGCAATAGCATACGTTAGGATTAGAGGGTGAGATTGACCTTCCTGTGTAAGCGCATGCAAGAGGCTGTGTGAGGACAGTCTAGCTGGAGATCAGAGAGGGATAAGATTGGCTTTTATAAGAGAGCTTTGGATTTATCCCTTCAATAAACACAGGTTGAGCACCTACAATGCACTAGTCATTGGCTGGTAAGAAGTTTGTCCCCAGACTTCTCTTTTCCTTCATGGAAAAGAGAGGTTTGAAAACAAAGATCAGCAGCAGCACTGCTGGGAAACAGTGCAGGGTACAGAAATGAGTAAGCCAGCAAGCTGTGGCAGCCCAGGGTGTGAAAACAAACACTGTTGAGAGGTATCAAGATCAATGTGACCGATGACAGGACATTTGAACCTGCTTCTGATGCGAAGGAATAGGATTTCATCAGGCATTGGAAGCACTTGGAAAGGGCCGGAATCTTGGATGTCGTTCCCTCTAAAGTCATACTTGAAGTTTGACTGCTCTGTGATTAACCAACTTATACCCGAACACCTACAATCATAGGAAACCCTTTGCCCACAAGGTAGCTTTCTGCTTTGAATGATTCATGGTATCAGATCTGAGGTTGTTCAGGAAGCCCTTGGCTCTGATATGGGTGTATGTTGATGTGAACAAGGCAGGTGGCTGCTCTGTCCCCTTCGCATCTGCATGTGCCGTCTGTCAGTTTTCACTCCAGTCTTGGCCTTAGCCCTTGCCACGGACCATATCTGTTTTGCTCATCTCTGTATACCCAGTGCTAGGGCACTGCCTGAACAGAGCAGATACCTGATACAGATTGGAAACTGAATGAATGAATGCCAAGAAAGAAGGGCAGCCTCCCCGGAATGGCATTCTGCTGCCGTGGTGGCTTGGAACCTTGGCAAATGGAAAAGAAAAGGTGGGTATTCTGAGATGGATCAAGGCAGCCTTAAGTCTTGAGCTCTGGGGTTCAGGGGCCACTTACCCTTACTATCTTTCTTTTCTTATGTTCAGCAGAATTTATTTATTTATTTTAATTTAAAATTTTCTAGCAGCTATTTTTTTAAAAAAATTTTCTCTTTATTGTTGAAAGTATTACAGATATTCCTCCTTTCCCCCCTCCTCCCTGCTCCTGCTCCCCTGCCTTCCCCATACTGTTGTCTATGTCCACTGGTTATGCATATATGAGTATAAGTTCTTTGGTTTGTCTCTTCCCACCTCCACACCCCCCTCTTCTGAGGTTCCTCAGTCTGTTCCCAGCTTCCATGTCTCTGGATCTATTTTGATCGTCAGCTTATTTTGTTCATTATATTCCACAAATAAGTGAGATCATGTGGTACTTGTCTTTCTCTGACTGGCTTGTTTCACTCAGCATAATATCTCCAGGTCCCTCCATGTTGTCTCAAAGGGGAAGAGATCTGCCTCTCATACAGCTGCATAGTGTTCCCTTATGTAGATGTTCCACAGCTTTTTATCCACTCATCTACTGATAGACACCCCACGGTCTTTCTTAAAGTGGCCCATTATTTCATGCCTTGCTCCATGAGGAATGTGAAAGGAGAGGTGATGTACCATGAGAATTGCCTACCCCGAGTCAGAGAGCATCTCATGGGAGTGTGTTCTAGCTCCTTACAGCTTCTGGAGCTCTTAGTATAGCTCTATCAAAGGAATAAAACTCTATTCTGTAATTAATGGATAGGGGATAATGGAATAAGAGTGAATAACTCTTGGGATTGAGTGCATGTTCGGATTGGGAATTGTACATGACTGTTTATTTCAGAGCAGGGATCACTGTAGAATAAGCACAGGACACGGGTCCCTGCCCTGGGCTGGCCGGGGAAGGAGCAGCACCCTGGGACATGGAGACAGGTCTTTCAGCCTTTCCCCTGACTTGATTGACAAACTTGGGCAAGTCAGGTCATCGCATTGAATAGTGAGGGGACTCACTGAGGTTTGTAAAACTGTGTCCTGAAAGACCAGTGGAGTAACTGAGATGTTTTAAGAGGGGAAATGACATGGGTCTAAGTCACTTCAGCAACTATGTGAAGTGGGTTGAACTGTGTGAGGAGGGGTGTTACTGCTGAGATAAGTTGTGTACTGTGATCAAATTGGCTTTCTTGAATAACTTTTTTTCTCCTGGAATTATTTTCTAAAACATTTCTTAAATTGATTTTTAGAGAGAGAGGAAGGGATAGAGAGAAACATCAATCAGCCGCCTCCTGTATGCCCCCTTCTGGGGGATCCAGCCTGCAACCTGGACATGTGTCCTGACCTGGAATTGAACCTGTGACCTCTGGGTCATGGGTCATGCTCAACCACCGAGCCACACCGGCCGGGCTTTCCTGAAATTATTAATTGCAGGCTTTGTTTTTGGTGTTTTGCCTGCATTTTAATGATCCTATTATTAATTCTTTGAAACCCTTCAACTTAATTAAAAAGCTCATTTAAAGACTATTAGCCACATGGTCAGATTCACCAGGTATTTTATCAATTCTTCTTTATTTTTTTTTTCTGGAGCCCTTCTGGAATCTTTTGCCTTCCTGACACAGTCTAGACTGGGAACTCTCCAAGCCCACCTCACAGCGATCATCTGGGACTTCCCATGTCAGATCTCTTTCTTGGATTCTATTTTTTAGTGTTTGATTTATTTCCTCACTTTGGGGGAGAACATTATCGAGTAGTCCTCAGAAAAGGGGTTGAAGAAAAGTAATTTTTTGCACAAGTTGTATGTATGTAAATACATTTTTTCCCCATACTCACACTTTAATGACAATATATCTGGCCATTACTCTGGGTTACAAATCTGAGAACTGGAAAGGCTTTGCTGTATTAATTTTTGGCATCTAGTGTTGCTGTAAGTGATACAATATTAATTCTTAGTCTTTAGTACATCATTTCTGTTCTTTTTTTTCCCTGTAGGCTTTTGGGTTTTCTCTTTGTCTTTAAAGTTCTGAGATTGGACAATAGATGCCCCTTTTCCAAGCAATGAGTGGGACCACTCAATTCAGAAAATCAGATGCTTCTGTTTTGGGAAAATTGCTAGTATTATTTCTCATATAACCTCCTTCCAGCTCTCTCTTATTTTCCTGATTCTGGAATACTACATGTTGGACTTCCTGCCAAAAAAAGTAAATAAAAAAGAAAAGAAAAATCAGAGATATTTTTGTTGAGCAAAAAACTAACTGTTGTGAACTCGACGACTTCAAACCCCAAACTGTAGGCAGCTCAGAGGCGTGAACGTTCAGGATCGCTGGCTTCTAAAGGGAGGGTGAGGGCTTGGCTCACCTTCAAGATGGTAGGTCGTTCCAATGGGGATAACGGGCAAATTGGTTAAAAGTGATGACCTTATTAATTTAGATAGATGGCTTAGGTTTTCATTGTGATTATGAGGTATTTACAAAAAATGACTTAAGGTAATTTTTGGTTACATTCATAAAATATCAAACTAGATTAAGTGTTGTCTATGAGACTTACATGGTTTTGTCTGATTAGGGCATCTTCAAGCCTGGTCTCGGTTTTATTTTATTTTAACACTTTTCCCATGTATTCCATTACTTGGTCTGCTTTCCCAGAGCTATCCTCAGTTTCCTCTTTCAATCATTCTATTGAATTTGTATTTCTTTTCTCGTGCCTTTAATTTGTAAGAGTTTCTTTTTCTATAAATGTTCTGTTATAAACATCCTTTTACAAAATAGCATCCTGTTCTTCCTTTCCTGGCCATCTCAGTTTTCTAATTTTTTCCTTACATATTTTTTAGTTCCGCTAAGTTGAGTTGCCTCTAAAAAACGTTTATTTTGGTCTCTGCTTCATGTTGAAGACTTTACACAAATGTCTGGCGATCCCTAGCGGTCTATGTATGGTTCAGAGTGACATCTTAAACAGGTGATTGGAAATCCTAACACTCTAAGGGAGGGTTTGACAACTGGTGTGTCAGTTTCACTGTGGGTCAATTCGGTGAGGGCTTCCCAGGCCTCTTTGTTGGGAGAGTCTGAAATACCTGTGTATATAGATATGCAAAAATATATATACATGTGATATATAAATATATATTATTTATTAATTAATAAATTAAATTTAATAACTTTATTTCATTAATAAAATTGATTACTATTATGTATTAAATATATACAAATATTTGCATATATCACGCATAGACACAGACAAGCGTGTGGTGGTAGCCAGAGAGGAAGAGGGTAGGGTGTAGGTGGAGCTGGGCAAAGACGGGACATGGGGACAGAAAGAGACTTCACCTGTGGCAATGGGCACACGATGCAGTGTGCAGATGATGTTTTGTTGAGTTGTACACTTGAAACCTGTATGATTTGTGGACCAATGTCACCCCAATAAATTCAATTTAAAAATTAGAAAAAAAGAAAGTAAGTGAGAACTCTTCAAAAACAAAAGCAAAAACAAAAACAAACAGAAAGAACAGCTTCAGGTCAGTTTCTCACATAAGAATCCTCGTTTCCTGTCTGTGTGGAAGAGGTAGTTTTCTGGCCTCAGAGATGGAGGGTGGGGGCCTAGGATCCTACCTGGTGGTTAAGGAGACTCACCGAACCCTTGCTTCACGCTCCCGTGGTGGAAGCGGGCGGCTCCATGCGGCAGCCTCTCTGGGGCTGTGCAGTGCCATTGGCCATGACCTAGTGGCACCCTTTCCTGCAGTACCTGGTACTCAGCTTTCTCAGGTCCACTAACGCCTTCTTCTACTTCCCATCTTCCAAACACATGGACTTTTATTAAAGTGATTTCCTCCTTTTATGCCTGAGTTGTTTTCTACTACATGCAATTTTACTACAATTTAAAAGCATGATGCTAAAATAGAACCCTTTCTCAGATAACTCTCTTTTCTCTCTCTCCCAATGCATATTTCCCATTAAAAGAAAAATCTTGAATTTGACATTGTGTTCTAGTTGGTTCAATTTGAGGTGCAAACATGGCTGATCCAAACATAGTTTCTTCCCCTCCCCTCATAGAACCTAGGAGTCTACTGCGACTCTAGTTGATTATGTATTAGAACTTTTCTTTCACCCACGCATCTTGTTTTTTGAGGTGGGCTGACTCTGCATTGGTCTGTATAATGTTGCCTCCTCCATTCCAGCTGTTTTCATGCTGTGGTCCATTCCAGACGGCTTGGGAAGGCTGCTGTCCTCTGTAAGTGACTGCACACCAAATGCGAGTTTGGAAATAGAATAGAGACTCAGCCCTCGCATCATAACAGAAGCAGCAGCTAACAAGCCCGCAACACTGTAACAGGTGCAACCCAGGGAGCTTTCTACCTCCAGACTCTTAGTGACAGGAAAAAATGCAAAGTTCAGGCACACTAAGACATGCTGCATCTCTAAAGGAATGGGTTGTTCGGTGTGCTCTCCAAGCCACTGAGGTGGAGTTCAAAGAGGTTGTGTCCTAGGGTACTTGGTGCCGTTATCCTGGGCAGCATTAGGGGTGGGTGTGTCCTGGGCTGCAGTCTCACTTGGTCCTGAGAAGCCTTTCCTGACCCCTCTGCACGGAGTCACTGCTCAGATAGTGACCCCCTAGCATCTGCCATATCATCTCACACCCTTTGATACTCTGTTCTCTTGAAAATCACTTTTTACTTTCCAAACAGCACTCATTGCCTTTCTCTTACCATACAATTCAGAGATGTTCATGGTTAACATATTTTTTAGAAATACAAAAACAAAAAAAATTAAAAGCAGTTAGATAATGCACAACTTTGTGATAACCCATTTTTCCCCTGTATGTATATAAGTAGACTTCTTTTAAAAAACAAAATTCATCTCTTTCTGGGTATACTATTTTGTAATGTGCTATTTTTTTTTTTACATTCTATGAAACATTTTTCAATCATTATTCTCTTAAACAAGATTTTGTATATACCTTTATAATATTTATTCTTTTAAAAGTATAAATTCTGGTTCCAGCTGTGACATGTGAGTCTGGAAGTGCTCATGCCCATCCTCCCCAAGAGAAAAAGCAGACAAACAGAAAACAATGAGTCTAGACACAGACCCCGTACCTTCAAAGAAATTTACTCAAAATGGATTATAGACCTAAATGTAAATGAAAAACTATAAAACTCCTAGTAGAAAATTGAAGTGATCTTGGGTTTGGTGATGAGGTTTTAGATTCAATATCAACAGCACAATCATGCAAGAAAAAATTGAAAAGTTTGTAAGTTTACTAAAATTCAAAAATTCTCCTTTGTAAATGGCATTGTTAAGACAGTGAAATATAAGCCACACACTAGAAAAAAATTTCCAAAACATATATCTGATAAAGAACTTGGATCTAAAATATACATCTACCTTTTAAAACTCAACAATAAGAAAACAAAGAACTCAGTTAAAAGGGGGACAAATATCTGAACAGATACCTCACCAAAGAATATATACCTATAGCAAATAAACATATTAAAAGATGCTGAACATCATATATCACTGGGGGATTGCTAATTAAAACAACAATGAGATATTACTACATACTATCAGAAAGCTTAAATTGAAGCCACTGACCACCAAATGCTGGCAAGGTTGTGCAGCGGCAAGAATTCTCACCCACTGCCAGTAGGAATACAAAACAGTGCAGTCACTTTGGAAGACAGTGTGGCAGTTTTTGACAAAACTAAACATAGTTCACCATGTGATCCAGCAAGCATACTCCTTGGTATTTATCCAAATCAACTGACTTCTTTTATGTCCACACAAAAAATTGCTGCACATAGATGTGTATAGTTGTGTTATTCATAATTGCCAAAATATGGAAGCAGCTAAGATGCCCTTCAATAGGTGAAAGGATAAATAAACAGGTATATCCAGACAAAGGAATATTATTCAGCACCAAAACAAAACAAAACAAAACAAAACAAAACAAAACATGACCCATTAAGCCAGGAAAAGGCATAGACCTTAGATGTCTAATACCAAGTGAAAGAAGCCAATTTGAAAAGGTTACAAATTGTATGATTTCAACCATATGACATTGTGGAAAATGTAAAAATATGGGGACAGTGAGAAGATCAGTGGTTTCTGGGGAAAGGGAGGAATGAATAGACAGGACTCAGAGGGACTGTAGGACTCTGCGTGGTACTATAGTGCTAGACACACGTCATTGTAGATTCGTCAAACTCATAGAACGCACGACACCGAGAGTGAATCCTAATGTAAACTGTGGACTTTGGGGGCAGTGACATGTCAGTGTAGTTGCATCCACTGTAACCGATGTACCAGTTGGGTGCAGGATGCTGATAGTAAGAGAGGCCATACATATGGGGAGAGAGGGAGTATAAGGGAACTCAGTACTTTCTTCTCAATTTAGTTGTGAACGTAATTCTCTAAAAAAAAGTCTGTACATTAAAAAAATTCCTGTTTTTACCTTATACTTCTTCACCAATGAAGTCAATTATTAAAAAAAATGTAGTATTCTTTTGGATGTCGGTAAACTTAATTTATTAAATCAGTCCCCACATGCTGGATATTTAGACAATTTCTTCTGTTTTTATTATAATTAATAGTGCTACAACAGACTTCCTTCCACAAGATTCATTGTGTACATTTAATCATATATTATTATTGTTTTTATCCCCCCTAACCTGTAAGTTCCTTGAAGGTGGAACTCCAACTATCTAATCTTTATATGCTCAGAGCCTGGTACAGAGTGAGATACCCAGTCGATACTTAATACATATTTCTTGATTAAATGAATGAACTTATGTTTTCTCCTATAGAGTGACCCTATGGGATTTCATATTGGTCTCTATACCAGACCTCCTGCTTAATGCTGCAAGTCTTGTATTTAGATATCACACACATACACACACATACACACACACACACACACACACACACACACACACAGCCTTTGTGTATCTGAAAGGAATTATAGCACCAATTTATTTATGAATTCATCAAATGAAATGTAAGTACTGGAATACAGTCAAACAAAGGCGTAACATGTAGTCTACCATTTTGAATTTCTTGTTCTCTCTCTCTTTTTCCCCCTCTTTCTTTTCTTAAGAAGGTAACACTGATTTTCTTTCTTTTCTTGAGAAGGTATCCATGTCTTATGAGCACATGAGTTGCAGGTGGGCTTTAAGTATGAATCTTGGTTGGGTTCCAGGGAATACTTAATTGAATTGCTGAAGGGTGGAAGTAGTGTTGGAACAATGTTAGAGGGTCTTCTCCTCTAACCCTTGTCACACTGGGTGAAATATCAAGAAGGTGGGCATTTGTCTCTTCTCACTGCTGTGGGACTCTGCTGGTTAGAACGTGCCTTCTGATTGAACTTCATTCTAGAAAGCTGAGTAGGTACTGAATATTGAAATACAGATAAGTAAGGTAGCCCCTTTTCCCTGAAGAACTTCACCACTTCATGGCATCTTCGTATAGACACATTAAGTGTGATCTTTGTCTCAACAAAGGCCAAGCTCATTTATGGGTCCAAGGGAGGAGTAGAGAGACTTTTCCGTGAAGGTCAGGGGCCATGTCCCTGTCCTGATTCTGTTTCCTTATGGCTTCCCCTGTTAGTCCTTGTTATGGGCCTTAATGCAAAACAGAATAGAATTTTCTCACTCATCACAGCTCTCCAGATATTCAAAGAGAGATATCATGTCTCTCCTAAATCTCTTCTTCTCTGGGATACACATCTCAGATTCTTTCACAACTACTAATCTGGCAGTTTTAAGTCCCTTCAACATCTTAAGTGTTCTCCATTGGCTACATTTTTATTCATTGAGGATGGTGCTCTTGGTGTATTGTTTATGGCAAAGGGGATTATTCATTTTCTTGACCTCTAAATACTGCATTTGAAAAAATCCTCACCTGAGGATATGTTTATTGATTTTGGAAGAAGGGAGGTAGGAAGGGAGAGAGAGAGAGAAACATTGATATGAGAGATAAACATTGATCAGGACGTATGTGCCCCCATCTAGCATGAACCCGAAACCTAGGTATGTGACCTGACCTGGAATCAAACCGACAGCCTTTTTGGTGTACAGGACGATGCTCCAACCAACATTGCCACCAGGCTAGGGTTAGCTATTGTATTTTTTTTTATGAATACAGACCTCTAGTGAATTTGTTATTTTTGGCAGCCAAAGTACAATATTGATTTCTACTGAGTTTATAGGTCACAAACCCTTATGAACTGCTATTGATTTTTGAAACTTAAGTGCAGGAAATTACATTTGCACTCTTAAAGTCTATTTTGTTAGACATATTTAGCCCTTAATCCTAACCTGTTGCAATGCTTTTTTTTTTTTTTTTCCACCTGGAAGTAGCCAATCATTATATTGGTTATCTTTCTCAGCTTCGTTTTTATATTAATAGATTTTGTTAATATGGAATTTAGTCAGAACAGGTTCAGGTCTACTGAAAGACAAATGAGTCCTAAATCCTAGTGGCTTATAAAATCCAAATGCTTGTTTCTCGCTTACAACAGTGTGTCATGGATTGGCTGGGACTCTGCTCCATGTCTCCTCACTCCAGGAGCCAGGCTGAGAAACTTCCACCTCGGATGTTGCTGGTCCACATGACAGAAGGGAGAAGACTCTCGAAGACCGCACACCAGCAATTAGATGCTCCAGTCAGAAAGAAATACACATTCCTTTTGTTCATTAGCTAGAATTACATGGAGGTGAGAAATTGTAACTCTATCATGTACCCAAAGATATTTTATGAACAATGCCACTGACTATCTTAGCATCAACTTATATTCTCGACATAGTAATTAATACAAGTGTTGATTAGGATAAGACCTAGAGCATACCCTTATAGTCTCCTCCTAGAGAGCTCCTTTAAGATGACTATGGATACATTGATCAGCATCCTTTTGGTATGTTTTTTCAACAAAGTTCAATTCCACTTGAACATACTGTCTTCTGGATCACAGTTTTTCATCTTCTTCAAAGTATATTTTGAGAGATGAAGGCCTAGCTTTCACTGAAGTTTGTCTGTAGCAGGTTAGATGTCTTTGGTTGATGGAAAGGGCCTTGATTAAAAAAAAAAAAAAACTGCAAATCTGAGTTATGGTCTTTGCTTTATCATTCTCTAGTCTTATGAGCACTGGCAAATAAATATATCTCTCTGGGCCTCAGTTTTTTTTTTTCTTTTTCTTTTTTAAGTTTACTAAATTAAATCATAATCATTAAAAAAAACAACCTTGTGTATCTATAAAATTCTAAGAAAATTTATCCTGCCCTTCCAACCCAACATCTCATTATAAAATTAATTAGATACTCTGCCATGATTAGCTTTGCAGGGGCTGGTGATCATTAATTCCTTTTCTAGATCATTACTTCCAGATTCTACAAAGGAGGGAAGAGACCAATGCACAGCACTGGGTAGGCCCTGAGGTAGGAAAAATCTGGGGAAGGATATACTGGAGTGGTGAAGGAAGAGAGGAAGGAAATGGGATATTGTCTCTGGAGAGGACCATGGATTTCTCTGCAGTGAATATCAGCAAGGCATTCCAAGTATAATAGGTTATATTACTGTTATAATTATTTGTTTCTTTCCTGTAAGAAGATTATACTTTTGTGTACCATTGACATTAGTCTGAGTTTTGTGATTTATGTTGGGCAATAAAATGTGAGTAGAAGTCATTTATATTGAGCAGAATTGTTAAGGGACATCATTGCTTCTTTCTCAATTGCACTAAAACGCCTGTCCTAGGTAGGTCTTCTCCTCTAGTCTGGGTCCGAGAAAGAAGAAGACATGTGGAGCAGAGCTACAGCCAGTCTGCAGCTGACATGTAACATGACTGACAAATTAACTCTTGTGAGATAATGAGACTGTGTGTTACCCCAGTGTTACCTAGTAAACCTGACAGATACATTCGGCTGGTCAGCAGGTTGGTGGAACATAGACTTGAGACCCAAGATCAGAAACTACTAAAAAATTCCAAGAGAGCAGAGATTTTCAAGGTTAGTAGAATTATCAAATGCAACGGGGCAAAAAAAAAAAAAAAAAAAAATCAAGAAACGTATTAGCTAAGAGGCCATTTGTTTTGGGGACCAAGCAATGAGAGTAAAAGGGTTTTAAAGTCAATGCTGATAAGACAGTATTATTAAGACACCATTAAATTATAGCAGAGGAATTCAGTGTTAGTCACAGAAGTAGCAATGTCTGTAAACTCGGAAGACAAACACCAAACCAAGGAGGTGAAGAAGAAAGCAGGTGTTAAAAGTGAATTCCTCCTCTCTTAGATAAATAGCTTTGTTTATGTTGGGCTTTGTGCTGAGCTTTGAAAAGGAGGATATCAGGATGGCTCAAATCCGTCTCTGGTTGCTTTGTCATAGGAGCAGTCGTGAAAGGCTGCTCTGAATAAATGCCCTGTCATGCCAAGAGTCTTTTTAATTCATGGGGTAGGGGGAGCAGACATGGACAGGCCATCTAAATGTAAGCACTATCTCCTTGATGGATTGCAAACTACCCCTGAAACAGTGGTGGGAAAGGCCCGAAGGGCGGGGGACCAGGCTTCTCCTGATAGTAACGCAGAATGATAAAATGTGTTCTGCCAAGTGTCTGAGTCGCTCCCTTTCACACACACAAACGTTTTACAGCTTTCATCACCACTTTATCACATTCCTTTGTGTAATTGAAGCCCTTGGGGTTGGATTCCCTTACTCCCTACTCTGTAAACAAACCTCTGAGAGGCTGAAAGTAACAGAAATCTTGGAACAGGTGTTGGGAGAAATGTCTTAATGTTGTCATCATCGATGGTCCATGGTGGTAGGAGGGTCTTAGCTCTTCTCTAGAAAGTAAATCTCACCCCCGTTACTCTTCTGCTGACATTCCTTCACAGGTACCCACGTCTTTCGGGATCGAGGCCAGGGTACCTAGTTTTTTGCATCCACACTTTGTGGGAACCCCTGTGCTCTTCCAGCAGTTTCGGCAGGTCCTGCCTTCCTCGTCACGGCAAACTCCTGCCTGTCTTCCGAAGTGTGTCCCGGAGATCCTCGGACTCCTCTACCTGCAGTATGATTGCACACATCACCCAGACTGTCTTTCTCCTCCACCAGCATTTAGCTGTCCCAGGACAAGGGCCACACAGTATTCAACATTGTCTCTTCAGTTCCTGGAATGATATCTGGCATATGGCAGATGCTCAGTAAATGTTGAACCACTGGTTGTATATTTGCTCTGCAATATCCTTTTCCTTTATTTTATTTAAATTTTTTTTCTTTTTCACTGAATTTAGAGAGAGAGAAAGGGAGAGGGAGAGAGAAATGTTGATGAGAGAGAACATTGATTGGCTGCCTACTGCATGCCCCCCACTGGGGATCGGGCCCACAACCTGGGCATGTGCCCTGCTGGGGAATCGAACCAGCGAACTCCTGGTGCATGGGTCAATGCTCGACCACTGAGCCACACCAGCTGGGCTCCTTTTCCTTTTTTGTTTTTAATTTGGGGAAGGGCTTGGCCTCACTGTCCTGTGCTCTATCTCTCATTGAGCCTTACGGCTACTTCCAGATGCCTTCGTGGTTCCAAGGAAGGAATGAGAGCCTCCTTGAAGAGAGAGCCAAAACGTTTTCACAGACCGTCTAGTCCCCTGAACTGCTGTCTTACAGGGCGAGGAGCATGTCAGATGCATAAGGTAACAGGTAAACGTGAAAAGAGACAGAAGGATTAAGCAGATTATCAAAAATAATAATTTTACCATGTATTGAGCACTTGCTTTATGATACCCTTGTTGGGTGTTCAGGTACAACATCTCTAGGTCTGGCAGTGGACTTAAAATGACATTCCCCCGTTCCAGGATCCAAAAGGAAACATCTATTTAAATAACAAACTGTTGCTCAGAGAGGCTCAGTGATATGCCAAGGCCACACAGCAATCAAGTGGCTGAGCTGGAATGCGAATCCGTTGTGGTCTGGCAAAAAAGTCTAAGCTCTTTTCACCACTTAGGGATGTTTGGAATTGCTCTGTGTCTCATATTCATCATTGATACTCTATAAATGTCTACGTTTCCTTCTAGGTCTGAAATTTAGTTTGCTGAGCTGTATTCTTAGAGCGCAGGACAGAGTGATTGGGGCGGTGGGCTCGGAGCTGGAGCTTCTGGGTGCCAGTCTCCACTGTCACTCACTGCAGGTGTGGCCGGGCCGTCTCTTCATCACGCAGGTGTGGCCGGGCCGTCTCTTCATCACACTCGCTTCCACTTCCTCATCTGGGAATGGGGCTGATACAAATATTCACCAAGGATCCCAAGGTTATAGACTGTAAGTTCATTTACATAATGTTTTTGAAATGATAAGATGTTAGAAATGGAGAGCAGATTAGTCGTAGCCAAGGGTGGGGGTGGGAGGGAACTGAGCGTGCTTATAACCGGCCAACCAGAGGGGCCCGGTGGCCTTGGAGCTGTTCTGTATCTTGACTGTGCCGATGTGGTCATGAACCTACACGTGTGATAAAACTACACTGAACTAAACACACAAGGACAAAGGAGACTGGGGACATGACGAGGATCAGGGCACTGTATCAATGTCAGTATCCCGGTGGTGATATTGTATCAGTTTTACAAGAGGTTGTTGATCATTGAGGGAAACTGGATAAAGGGCACATGGGATCTCATTATTTCTTACAACCGCATGCGAATCTATAATGATCTCAAAATACTACATTTAATTTTTAAAAATAGGTAGCATTGAAAATAGAAATAAAACAAAATAAAGAGTCTCCATTTTCATTAAAAACAAATTCCCAGGGGCTCTGACACCCTCACACACGGGTCCTGGCGCACATGAAGCACTCAGTACGTGAAAGTTTTCAGCAAGTCTCAGGGACGGGGGCTGAGCATTCTCCTGGGCCCTGATTTACCTCAATAGACTCTATGGTTTCTTTCTTATTCTTGAAAAAAAATGTTTCTTCAAAACCTCCCAGGTGTTGCTGTGGTGCATTCATTGGTGACCCAGAGAAACACAAGACACAGCACAGATGGGATGCCATGACCCACATTCGTGTAGCTCTTCACTGTTTCCAAACACATGTAGGGTTGACAGTGTGACCTCAGTTCAGGGTCCTGCAGGCTGTTTCACACACCTAAGGGGCTTGAAATGGTTAAATAGCAAGACCCAAGTTGGAGATGTTCAAAATTATGCAACACAAGGCAAATCAGATGGATTCTTTGCCTTCTTGAGAGACTAGGTGGTGTGGAAGCTGTCCTTTGCCTACAGGGGCACTGTGGTCTGTCACCCCACGGAGTGTCACAGCAGAGCGTAGGGCCAGGGCCGAGAGCGAGTGGAGCAAAGGGGCCAGGAAGGCACCCGTAGCTGCTGGGCACTTACTGGAGGGCAGGCGGGTCCCAGTGCCTTTGGCTGTTCTCAAGGGCACCCTGATTCTGCAGGAAAGAGGGTGTGTCCACGCTACAGTGAGCAGGTGTCCAAGACTGCCTGTCTGTCAGGTGACGGCGCTGTCTGTACGTGTATCATCACGTCACACCATGACCTACCTTTCCAACTTTAAAGAACTGATTTCTCTCTAATTTTCAGGGGTTTTCCTTTCAGGAACACATTTTTAATCACTTTCCAGGAGTCCCTAAAAATGACAAAGAAGAGTACAACAAAGGGTGTTGCCATAAGGATACAATTAATCTCAAACAACCATGACTTAGAGTTCAATTTAACTTTCAAATCTCCCCTGCAAACACCAACACACCTACTCGCGGGACCACGGTCAGCTGCGGCGGGGTTTCAGAGAGAGCCTTATCACCATGAAGGACAATACTGGCTGCCATTTCCTGATGGCCCTGTGTCCTTCCTGATCTTTTATCTCACTCTTCACAACAGTAAAATGTCCTTTATCTCACATGAGCAAATGGAAGCTCATAGAACTGAAATAATGATGCACAGTCCCCAGACTCTTAAGGACAGAGTTTGGAGTCAAGCAGATCTCTGTCCAGCCTCGCTGTGTACCACCAAAGTCATTTAAGCTTTGTGTGCCTCCGTTTCCTCCTCTGCGGAATGCGGATAACAGTGCTGGCCTAACGGGACTGTTGTGAAGACCTAAAGGTGGCAGGTAGCTGTGAGCAGCTCAACAGCAGTGTGGAAGCCAGTGAGGCCATGCCTTACTATGGAACCTCCCGTGCCCCCTCTCTAAGCAGATGCTACGGGCTTGGCATAGAGCCAGCTCTCGGGTGCGCACCAAACACACTTGTCTTTTTGATCACGCCCCTGCTGAGGTGATTGCTTTTAATCAGAAAGGCAAGGGCTTCCCCTCCTTAGTCCTCGCACCTGGATGGGCCAATTAGCCAGCTGCCTGCAGTTTGAGGGGCTTTCCCTTCCTGGCCAATTACTTCCCTGATTGCTCACTTCTCCACTCCAGGGGGCCGGAATTTGTGGTTCTAGAACCTCCTCCCATCTGGTTATCTGTTCAGCTGAAGAGGTGTTCTGTTTTCGGTTGTTTGGATGTTCTCAATACTGGCTGCTCGTCAGCATCAACTGGTGAGCGACTGAAACATGTCCACGTTTCACAGCTCTAACCTCGGAGATTCTGACCCCGCAGGGCCCAGAGTCTGTACTTTGAAAATCCTTCGATCATTGATTTGGATGCCCAGCCTGACCGAAAACCCCTGGGTGAGGAGTCTGGTCAAAGGAGACTCCAGTGTGTCTATCAAATGTCCTCTTTGGTGTGACAATAAGATGGCCTTTTTAGTTCCACATGTCACGGCTGTGAGGAGTGGTTTGAACAGTGATTGAACCCCAAACAAGGCATGGGGTGATGAACTTTCACCAGTGTGAGACCACTGACTCCTCCTCACTGCCTGTAAGGTGGGCAATGTCGTCTCCTTTTATCGGTGCAGAAATGAAGGCCCACAGTGATGCTGAGTTTGCAGAACTAGTTAGCAGGATAGGGTTCTTTCACAGGTTTCTTTGACGTTGAGTCTAGGGCTCTTTCTGCTATCATCCAAGGAGTGAAATAATGAGGACCCGCTCATTGCACTGAGGTCATGAGCGGGATTAAATTACGCCGAAAGTTATGCTTGAACGCACCACAGTGAGGATGTTTTGATCAATCCAGACCAGTGGCGGCTAAGTCTGGGCAGGATCTATGGAAGAGGGCATTTCTGGAATGAGCTTTGAAAGGACACCATTGCAGTTGAAGTGGGTGGGTTCATGCCGCAGCCCCCCCCTCCCCCCGCTACTGCTTTTGGGAAGGGGAATGAAAGAATGCAGAACACTCTTGAGAAGGTGTCGGGGAACTAGCTTGCCTTTGAAATTGTTAAAAACCCCTCTTGAAAGCAGAAGCTCTTACAAGGTATTCAAGCAACTGCTCAGCCTTCTCTAGTTGACAAACTTATGGAAATGACATCTTCCATAGCCATTTGACTCTTAGAGTACAAAAATGCCTAATTAAAAAGAATTATTGAATTGAACTCTGTTGATATGCAGAGGGGTTTGCTTGCATTTATAAAGCAGTAGTTACATGGCAAGATGCAATTAAAAGCGAATATTAAACTGTTTAAGAGAATCAGCTGATTCACAAGAAAATCTAGCCTATGAGTTGAATATGCATATATTACAGTCTTCAGTGAAGTGTGTGTGTGGGGGGGCATTCCTGCCTTGCACGAGTTAGGGGTTTTTCTAAAATAGGTGGTACAATATAATTTCCAAGATGTCCAAACTGGAGTATCACAGTGTATGCATTCAGCAAACATTCTGACCACCAGCTACGTGTTCCAAGCACAATGTGTTGGAGGAGGTCATCGAGAGGCTGTGACCGCTGGTTGAGCCCTAGCTGAACCCAGGCAGTGGCGGCTCCTCATCCCTTCCCTGTTTTGAAATGCATGTTTTGCCCACCATTCCCACAGCTGGAGCCGTTTAAGGATGTACCCTTGAGAGAGGTAATGTGTTATTGGGACCACCTGGACTGAATCTGTGCCTGAATCCAGTTAAGGCCTCTATAGTAACACCGAAGATGCTGGCAGGTGTCGAAATGTGTTGGTGTTGCAAGCACCAAGGACGAGTGTCCTGGGTAAGTTCCCTTGCTTGTTACACCTGCCACCCGCCAGTCGGGAGTGGCCTGCCTCCCTCTCCAGCCTCTCACCTTCTGTGGACTGGGCCAGTTGTTTCAGGAGGCTGGAGACATGGGTCTTGGGAAAGAGGCATTCCTGGGGGAAATCCTGGGTTGGCCGCTGGCCTCTGTGTGGGGGAGGGGCGGCCCGTTGTTGGGTGTTCGTGGACCACTGCCTGAGGATGGGGGGTGCCCCGAAGATGCCGGCTGGTCTGATACATTTCTTTGAGGAGCTGTGCAGGGAGCACTGTGGCACAGAAGGGGCGCCAGGGCCTGCCAGTGGGCTGGCCGGCCACCAGCCCGAGTAGAGGCTGAAGGCTGAGTCAGAGAGCAAGAAGAGCTGAGGTTAGAGAAGGATGTGTGGGTGTCCCCTGCTCTGCTAGCTTCAGGGCTGGCGGACAAGGTGGGGGAGAGGAGAGATGGAGACTTCAGCGTGCTACTTTGCAAAGCTAGGAGGGTGAAAACTGCTGTAGATTAAGGCCTGAGTGCTGTGACAAAGCCTGATCGGGACACTGAGAGGTGGCCTCCTGGGAAAGGGAGGAGTAGAAGGCTGCCCCCCTTAGGGAGTTAGACACACTTCCATCATGTATGGATAACCTTGAGAGTTAGGGGTTGCTAAGACCGGCTGCATGGCCACGTGACCGAGCCAGAGGCCTCTATATATGCTCTTAAGATTCTGGCTGGCGGTGCGAGGATCTCCTGTCTCCTAGCCTCCAAGATGCAGCCTCCTGTGTAAGTTCCCTTGTGTATTTAACCTGCCACCTCCCGGTCTGGTGAATCTGCCTTTCGCTTTAGTCTCGTCTCGCCCTCTGTGTATGGGGCCCGTCTATGAACCAAAACTGTTATGGAGAAGAACGAAACAGTTCTTCCCTGCTTTCAGGAGTGGGAGGAGGCAGGAAGGTAAGCAGGTGTACAGAGTGGTGCGTTTATTTTGCTGCAGTCGAGCTGTGTTTAGAGGCGAAGGGAGGGTACACAAGGGGGTTTGCTCCGGCGGGAGCCTTGTGAAGGACTGATAGGGTTGAGCTCAGCAGGAAAGCGTGGTTATGTGGAGTGCAGAGGTCTAGCACCAAAAGAAAGTACGGTGAAGTCAGTGCATCATCAACAGTGGCAACAATTGTAACAGCAGTAGCAGCAACAACAAAACACAGCCGTCTGAATGCAGCTTTGAACTCTGAGGGTGGCAATGGGGCGGGTGAGATAAGACTGGAGGTGGAAGACAGAATGCATGCTGTTAAGGGCACAGTTGGCCAGGTTTGCAAGCTGGGACTTCACCAGGAAGTAAATGGGGATTTAGTGAAGATCTAGGGATAGACACAATTAGCATTGTTTTTAAGCAAAAAGGTAATTCACTGCCTTTTGTAGTCGATAAAGTTATCGGGGTAACTGTCAGGAGTCAGATTAGGGATGAGGACCAAGGATGCAAGATTACCGGACTCTCCATTGCTCATCTGCTTATCTCTCCTCCGCAGTAAATGCTGGCCTTAGCCTTGCCTGTTGCGCACAGCCTTTCCCACGTGGCAGAAGACATGAGAAGTGTTTAGTTTTTCAGCATCTGTGGCACAGTTCTAGGGAGGGACTCTAGTTAGCCTTGCTGGATCAATGACTCTTACTAGCGATGAGGGACACTTGACAGCATTGAGTTGGCAAAAGCTCACTCCAAAGGATGGACGAGAGGCAGCGAGACCAGAGCAGGGAGGAGGGAGGCTATGTGTCCTGAACTAGTGAAGTGACAGAGGGAATCGTGAGGAGCGGTGGGGTCAAAAATGGGAAAGAGGCAGAATTCACAGAGCACGGGCATTGCATGAAGGAGAAGGGAGAGAGAACGAGGGGTGTGAGGGGTGTATGCTGTGGCCTCAGTTTCCTACTTGATCACCTGGGTGGATGGTGGAACTACTTACTGAGGTGTTGGTGAGAAGCAGTTTTCATGAGAAAGAGGAGATTCAGTCTTTCTGTTTTACTTCCCAGGATTATTTCAACCTTGACTTTGATTTTTTCCCAAAGGCAGTAATGGTCACCTTTAATTTTAAAAAGTAATTTAAGCCTGGCCAGTGTGGCTCAGTGGTTGAGCATCAACCCATGCACCAAGAGGTCACTGGTTTCATTCCAGATCAGGTCACATGCCCAGGCTGTGGGCCGATCCCCAGTGAGAGGCATGTAGGAAGTGGCCAATCGATGTTCTATCTCATCGATATTTCTTTCTCTCTCCCTTCCCCTCTCTCTAAAATCATTAAGTAATTTAATAAAAATGAAACTTCATTTATGTTATCTTAAGTAGGTGATATCTTATGTTGATCTTCATTAGCAGATTAACAGGTGTAGTAGTAACCTTTGAATAATCAGGCTGGGAAAGGTGGTTGAGAGAATTCAGAGAGAAAGGGTGTGTAATCCCAAGGATAGTTCAGGAAGGGGTGGGACCTGTCCACTAGTGTCAACAGGGTCAAAAATGGTTTGTTTTAGAACTGGGCGGGTAGATTTTTTGGCAAAAATTTTTTTCCGTGTGTGTGTGTGTGAGAGAGAGAGAGAGAGAGAGAGAGAGAGAATTGTGCTTGTAGCATACTAAATGTAATAAAACAGCATTTAATTTTGTTTATGAATGAACATAGTTCAGACTGTTCACTAATTCTAACTGCCCCCTCCAGTAGTTTGTTAGTAGGATCTGCTGGACTTGGACCTGAAGACTGGAAACAGCATTTCCCCATATCTTTCTCTGCCTCATGGTCTCTTTCCCATAGTCCCAACTGGGTGATTCCAACTTACCCTTGAAGACTTGGAGACAAAATGACTGTTTTCCTATGCCATGGCTGTTTCCTATGCCATGTTCTGCTCATGTCTCTACCAAGTGTAGTCTAGTGGTCAAGAGCATGGCCTTTGGCGTGACCTGTGCTCATGTCCACTGCTGTGAAATATTACACAGGTTACTTAACCTCTCTGAGCCTCTGTGTTTCTCCTGTGCGATGGGGTTAATAATAGTAGCTCAGCAGGTTACTGTGAAGACTCATGTAATGCACCTGGAGTTGGTCAGCACAGTGTCGGGCACATAGTACCTGATCAATACATGATGGAGTAAACGAACATGGTAAACAGACACATAAACGAGTGGTGGACAATACAAAGCATCTACTTTTGGGTCTGATTTTTTTTTTTTTATATAATGGAAATCCTGGTAGATCAATGTCTTCACATTTATCAAGCAGTTTGAAGTGCCAAAGGGGATACTGTTTCTCAGTCCTGGATCCCTCTGATCTCAGTGTGAGGACAGCTTCAGTTTTCAAATGAGGAGAGACCAAGAGGTTAAAGTTCTCCTGGTTTGGACTGACTAGAATCCAGGAATGCCATCCCCTGCCTTCAGGGTGTGCTTGAGACTCAGCCTAGCCTGTCCTAGACCCCCCAGCCCTGGCACAGGGATGAGCGTAGGACCCTGCTGGACCAGTCAAAGTACTTTGTGGATTCATAGGCAGAGGCGGGACAAGCTTGAGGTGTTCTCTCTGCTGGTAGATTATCGGCCTGGGGCTATTTCTCCTCCATCCCCCCTCCCTGCTGCTTCAGAATGGGGTCAGCACACGGGAGAAAACAGTCTTGACACTGTTACTTGTGTCCCTGAGGCCTGTTCTTCCTAGTTAGGTTGGATTTCCTAGTTAGATGATGCATGATTTTTTTTTTTTTTTTGGCTTAGTTCGAGTTGGGATTTTGATTCAAGATTCATTGGCTTTCATAAATAATTTTGAATCCTCACCACCAACCAATGAGTTAGATGTTATTCCTCTTCTCTTTTTACATTTAAAATCCAGGCTCGGGGTGGTTACTAGACAAGGATACACAGCCGCTAAGCAGTAAAGCTGGGTTTGCGATTCAGGTCGGCCTGCTTCTGAAAACCGTCCTGCCCTGAGCCCAGCTCGTGGCTTCGATCTTCCTAAATGCCAGTCTGTGCTGATGCTGAGGCGCTGTCATTTTCCCGGCCCCGCGTCACCCCGTCCTCATGGTGTGAAGGGTGCTCTTGGATACACGGTATCAAGATTGTGCCTTGGTATATTCAGCTCCCACTTTTGTCTAATTCAAATTTATTTGTCAACGTCTCTGTTGAACTTCTTTCTCCTTTTCTAAGTAACTTGGGGACCGTGGAGAGCCTCCTCGCCAGGCTGCCTCTGACCCGTGCCGCGATGGGTCCGTTAATCTCCCAGACTGAGGGAGGATGTGACAGGCCAGATGGCATTTCTCAGGAGACAGTGGAGACAGCCAGAAAGACCCGGCTGGGATCGTGACGGCAGTGGCTGCTCAGGGCACGCGGGTTAGAGGTAGGAGGGGAAGCAAGGCGGCAGCTTTAATTAGTTTATCGGTTCATTACATCAAGGGTGAATATACAATGGCCTTTAATTTGATAATTCATGAGAAAAGAGTGTTTGTTGTCAGCCCTAAGAGAAATCCCAGGGGCAGAGAGGAAGAGATGGAAGATATAGTGGATATCAGCTTACATATATGTTCTATATTCTTATTGATGTTTCAAATTATTAACTGTGTTTAAAGCTATATTCTTACCTATTATAAGTAACTACTCTTTTCCTTTTCCATGTTAAAGACTATAAATTATAACTATCTTTTAGGATATTAACTTAGTTTTATTCATGAAATAGTTTTTCAAATTATTGAAAGTGAGCTAGAATTATATTCTGAATTTACATCTTAAAGAATTTTGCACCTGCTTATAGATCATTTAAAAAATTTTTTTTCCTTTATTGATTTTAGAGAGAGAGAGGAAGGGAGAGGGAGAGAGAGAGAGATAGAAACATTGACGAGAGAGAACATCGATTGGCCGCCTCCTGCATGCTCCCCATTGGGGATCGGGCCCACACCCTGGGCATGTGTCCTGACTGGGAATCGAACCAGTGACCTCTTGGTGCATGGGTCGACGCTCAACTGCTGAGCCACACTGGCTGGGCTATAGATCCTTGTTTTAAGGATAGTATGGGTTATAATTTGGGGTGAGGTCTCTTTATTTCGACAAACATGCTTTTAAGGCTCCTCACTCTCTTTTCTGGACCAACTCCTACTCTACCTTGGTCTCATGTCCTTCAGGAAATTGCACCCTCTCGGCCCAATATCTCTGCTTTCTGATGCTCAGCACAATGGCAATTTGTTACTCAACATTGTCTTTCTGGCCAGGCTGCAAGAGCCTAAGACGGGATCTTGCACATCTGTTTAGCAAACATTTGTTGAAAGAAGCAATAGGCTATGATATGTGTCGTCCCCGGTCACTCGGGTAATAGGACAGGCTGGAAAGTGAGAACGATGTCACGGTGGCCTCCCTTTTCCTCCATCCAGGCCGTCAGCACCCATATCAGTGCTTACTGAGCCGCTGCTCCCGTGGGAACGCAGCTGATCCCTCAGGAGCTGGGGGCAGAAGTCTGCGAACCACGGGGTACCTGGACTTCTAGTGCTCATCCTATTGTATCAGGATTGCATATTTTAATATCTGCTTCCTCCATTGACTGCGACCTACTGAGAGTTGGGGATAATGTCCGATTCATTGCCCACACCTGTTTTGGCACCCAGCCGTAACAGAAATTGCTGACGTGTTGTGTGGACTGTGTGGTACGTGTTATACTAAGCATTTTACTTACATTGTTATTCCTTACAACATCCTGTGTGAGGTAGATACCATTATTATGTCTACTTTAAAGATGACAAAACTGAGGGTAACAGGGATTTTTCAGTACTTGCCACCAAAGACCATACATATGAGACCATAAATAATAAGGCAGGAATTCAAACTCGGGCCATATAGCTCCAAAGATCACACTCTTCACACTCTTAACCAATACTCTCTCTCAGTATGTTTCAGTTACATTCAGTTTGAGGTAAGCTCTGTCTGAGGGAGAAGGTGGGGTGGGGAGACAGGGGGAGAGACAGACAGACAGACAGACAACAGTTATTCTAGACAAGGTGAGGAACGGGATAGCCCTCCTCCAGGGACATACATCATTGTGTGTCTTAGAGCATGGGCCTCTGGAAGGGAGGACGGCAAGGCAGCAACTTCCTCCTTGATGTGGGAGTTAAAACTCAGTGGGTGCCCTGGTCTCGGGGAAGCAGTGAGAACGAGTAGGCGTTGTTGGTGGGGTGACAGTCCTAGGTTGCATGAGGTCAGTTTATCATAGTGGTTAAGATCAAGTGTTGTGAACGCAGAGGACAGTCTGGCTTAGCACAATGCCTGGCACTCGGTCAATGCCAGTCCGTGGCAGTCCTCCATGACCACCGTTTGAGGATATTTTCAAGTACTCAGAGCACGTGCTGTGTATCCATGGAGATCAGGACACCAGGACTGATGCATTCTCCTGGAGCTGAAGTCCTGCAAAGGCAGGAAGCCCACTGGAAGTGTCCGGTTCTGTCTCAGCTAGTTGTCCCCCTCTCCCCAAACCTGGGGTGGGGAGCTGCTAGCCTGCGGGAGGATCGAGCCGCCAGAGAAGGGGGAGCTCTATCTGGTGCAGTGCCGAATCTCCCTCCACACTGTTCACAGCCATTTCTGTGAAGAAGTTACGTCTTTTTCCATTTCTCTTATCCGTGAACCCACGTGAGTCTCTCTCTGGCTAATTGAATTTGCTAGAAGGCTGCCTTCTGTGATTAGGCATCCTGCCGTCTGAGCTAAGAGGAAGGAGGGAGCAGGCAGAGAGGCAAACGTCTTGGTGAGTGCAATTCAATCTGCTGCTAAATTTAATCAGTGCGTTTCTGGTTTCTGTTCTCATTCAGCCACCTGCAGTGACATGTTTAAAATGCTCCCAGCACATCAGCACAGTAGGCAGTGTGCCAAGACCAAGGCTGCCCGTTTCTGCTTCAGTTTTCTATAGAACCACAGCGAAGATAAAGTAATATTTCCCCCTTTCTCTCCACATCTGCAGTTCCAAGTTGCTGAAGAAGACAGGACTGGACTCTGTGCTCCGATGTGGCTTCCAAAATAGGTTTTAACAACATCAGCCACCCCATTCCCATCCCCAATATTCCTTTGTCCAGAAAAAATTGGCGGGCCCAGGGGCACGCCTAGTTTTGGCCATCTCATACTATAGCAAAGACACTAATCCATTTACGTCTTGCATGATATAAAATTTAAAATTTTATATAAATTGGAGGTAAGTCAAAGATGTGTCAACATAACATTAAATGCACATCGTTTGAATTTTAAGTTCCTCTTTATATTTTGCAGCCCGTATATTTTCTTTGTCAGGTCTCACACTTCTTACTTAGGCATCTGACAAGCTTCTAGGTCCTACGTCCTGTGCCCATGTGTGGTCAGTCTGGGGGCAGGGGCTAAAGGTTCCAGCTGTTTTGTTGTCTATCCCCCGCCCCCCATTTTAAACTTTCCTGAAGTAGGAGCAGAGAACGCCCGCTCAGAGCAGGAGTTTCCGAGAACAGAGCCTCTGTTTGTGCCTTGGGTAACATTTGGATGATGGTTGTGCCTACTCACCGCTGCTGTTTAAATAGGGTTTGCGGTGGCTTTGCAATGTGGTACCTTGGTTGGCTGAACTCCAGTTCCCGGAGTTCCCTCTTCTGTGTATTTCTGGTTAGAATGGGCCCCAACAGATACTCCACTGGGAGGTTTACCAAGTGCAAGGGGCTGCAGCTGGCTTGTAGTTCATACCCACTGTGGCTTATCTGCTGGCTCACCTGGCTGGCGGGAGGTAGTGGCCAGGCCTGTGGCGCACTGCCCTCGGCCGGGCCCTCCTCTGGCTTCTCTGACCCCCAGGCCGGGTGTGTGTGCTTAGCTCTAGGACAAGGCCCTGGCTTCTGCAGAACACTCACCACCAAGATCAGAAACAAAACCTTACACAACTTCAGTCCACCCTCGTGGGTTGCAGCTCATTCTTGGTGTCCCCCACTTTATATTTGTCGTCCTTCCTGATCACCTCCCCTAAGGACTTTCCACCCTGGCACTGGATATGAAGACATTCAGTTCCCGTGATCAAATAAGGTCAAATCCCTTTCTGTATTCATCGTAGTTATGTTTCTCTGACTGAGCCCCACCTGAAGCAGGACCTACTCATTATTGATGTCTGAATGGGCTGAGGCTTAAAGTGCATGCATAGTTCAAGGCCTGGCACGCCGTAAGTGCTTGGACGTGATTTGACTAACACAAATCTAAGTCCAGCACCTAACACGGAGCCTCCATGCAAACTTGCTGAATGTTTTTTTCATCACAAAAGAAAGAAATGGCCCTATGTGGCCATACACAGGAGTTGAGGGGGAGGTGGTGAAGCCAGTTGAGTAGTAAACAGGACATCTTATAGAAAAATGACACTTAGAGAAATGCAAATCATCATTCCACGTTTATAGAGTGATCACCTAGGACAGCATCATGCACTCTAAATCTAATCAGTTGCTGAGTATGTTCCTTGGGACCAGCTTGCATGGACTGTTAAATTGATACCTAATACATGTGTTCAAATAAACTAGATTTTTTCCTATAGTACTTGACAAAAAAACTATTCTCCTGTCGGGTTTGCACATTCTGAGAAGTTTCTTGGCTTCCTCCTCTGATCTGGTTCCTATGTGTGCTCAGTGGGGTTCCTCTTTCCTGTGTGGCCCTCTTGACATCAGTACGTTTACTTTTCTTTTCTTCAGCCAGTCCCCTGGTCATGGCCAATCCCTGGCTCTTGCTTCAGCCTGGACTACACCACCATCCATCAAAAGATGAACCCCAATTGTTCTGATTGTTTAGTGCTGCACAATAAACCACCCCAAATAACAAGCATTTATTTTGTGTGAAAATCTGCAAGGTGGTCAGCGTTCAACCACCAATTCACCACGTCCTGGTCCACCTCTCACTACTCCCAATGTCCTTGTCCTCTCCACTGGCTGTCACAGCCCCTCCCCAGAATCTCGGCCATGGAGCAGTGCAGCCAGTAGTCCTCTCTGTTCCTCCACAGGCCGTTGATCGTGCCAAGGAGATTCAGGCATCAGTGCCCTGGGGGCTCGCAGACTCCCCTCCAGAACACTCTTCAGCCCTGTGCTCTCCAAGCTCTGCCTTCACTCTCCAGAGGAGCAACGCCAGCTGTTGTCACTCTGAGGAGGCCAGCCCTTCCCTAGCTCTCCACTCCGTCCTCCGTGACGGCCTCGTTCCGTACTTCACAGGGAAAAAGAAGGGCGCTCTCCCCTTTCTGCACCCTGCTTCCCTAGGACAATCCGAACCCCCTTGGTGCTTTCCTCTGATTCAGAAGTGAGGAGGGTGGTCCCTGCTCCTGTCCAAGGCCCCTCCCTCAGTGGTCTGCTCCATCTCCTTCTGCCTCCCCAGGAACTTTGCTCCATCACTTCACGTCTCTGTATCTTCAGTGTCTCCTTCTTTTTTTTTTTTTTTTTTTTTTATCCTCATCCGAGGACATTTTTCCATTTTTTGTACAGACAGAGTGGGAGGGAGAGAGAGGAAGAAAGAGAGAGGGAAACATCGATGTGAAAGGGACACATTGAGTGGCTGCCACCCGCACGACCAACCAGGGCTGGGGACAAACTGCAACCGAGGTACGTGCCCTTAGCGGGAACCGAACCCGGGTCTCTCGGGACCGCAGGCAGACGCTCTAACTGCTGAGCCAAACCGGCCAGGGCCAGTGTCTCCTTCTAATGGCTCTTTCCTATGATCATATAGGAATATCAGCAAAAAAGCAGCCAATATGTATTATTTTGAATGGGCCGGGCACTATCCAAGCAGCTGACATGTTGTAACTTATTTAATGTTTCAGACTCCATAGTGTTAGCTTTGTCTTACAGATGAGCACAATGGGATCCTTAGGAATTAGAGAAAGCACTCCAGGTCACACGGCTTCTGTGTGGAGCTGGGACTCGAACTCAGAGGGCCTGGCTCTAGAACGTGAGCTAATGCACTTGACTACACGCTGCTTCACCACACGCACACATGTTCAAGAACAGAACCCCAAGTTCCTTCTTTCTGCCTTTACCTAAGTTTAGCTACTGTCCTATCTCTCTTTCTCTTTCACAGGCAAATTTCTTGAAAGACTTGTCTTTCAAAATATCTCCACTTCCTCACCTCATCTTCAAGTGTTCCCACCTCCGGAACCACTCAGGCACACACAACCCCCACATTTAGGTTTCGGTCCTAATTTCTCTGTGGCCCTCGATGTCTCTGACCACCGCTTGTTCAACCCTCTCCTCCCTTGAGTTTCTCATGGATTTTCTCCCAGGTGTCTAAGGCTGCTCCTCAGTTACCTTTGCCAGCTCGTCTCCCCTGCCTTTTCTTCCCTTTATGGTTCTTGTTCCCCAGGCATCCAGCTGCGCCCAGGATCCTACCCTCCCCCTCCCCATGGGTGAGTTCACCTGTTCTCAGCGCCGCCCTTCTACAAACCCTGTGCTGATTACTCTGAAATGTACACTCAGGTTCAGATTCTGCTCCGAGTTCCAGCTTCGTCCATGAACTTGCCGACTCTCCAGCCTGGTTACCTTAGTGTCTGAGTCAGCCTTTGGAGGTGTTGGTGGGCCAGGGAAGGCAGGCAGCTTGATCATGTGACAACATTCTTAGGCAGCTGGAAAGAACCACTGATGATGCTGGAGCAATGTGTGAGTTGGTAGGAAATGAACAACAAAGATTTAGGATGTCTGTATTAAAACAAAAACCAAAAACTGCAGGTGGCCTGGGCATGAGGAAATGAGGAAATATCAAGGGATAGAATCAATATGGGCTCTGTAGAAACGCCAGATAAAATAGGTACAAGACCACGCTGGCCCCTTTTCCATTAATAAACTTGCTGCTTGTTTTCTTTGAATCCGTGAATGGCTCTGGTAACCCAAATGAAATTCTGGATCATTTGTTTTTTTTTGTTTCCCACATCAAATTAGTCCAGAATTCCTGTTGATTTATTTCCTAAAGATATTCTCAATTCACTGGGGCCTCTCATCACTTCTGCTTCCTTACATCAGGCCATCACCGTTGCTCGTCTCGTCTTTTCCACAAGCCCCTTGGCCAATCCCCCAGCAGCGGGCTGACTGCTGCAGAATGACATCTAAAATGCAGCTGGGACCATGTCACTCCCTCCCTGCTTTGAATTCCTTCAGCTCCTCCCACTGCCTTCTGAATAAAACCCACGGTTCTTAGGATGGCTCGTGAGGGTCTTCCTTGTCTGGCCCCTGACCTCTCCTCAGCTCTGCTCTTCCCAGTGCTGCTCAGAAACCCAAGCTGACCTCGGCGGGACAATGTGCTGTGCCCAGCATTCGCAGTCTTACCTGCCGTTCTTCTGACCCAAAGGCTCTCCTGGTTCCACAGCCTGGTTGAGGCGGTCTCCACTCCAGCTCCCCGTCTGCAGGTCTTCGCAGGCAGGGCATTCCGGGCTAGGCTGTCTTCTGTGTCCTCTTCTGAACGGCCGGAGGAGGCGAGCTCCTGCGTGAGACTGGAGGTCACGGACTGGGTCATATTTATCTGTGTCCACAGCTGAGCACCAAGTTTGTTTGGATAACTCCTTTCATCCTTAACCCCCCCTTAGGCATCTTTCCTCCTAGGCAGGCCTTCCCTGTTCTCAGGTAAAAAGAATTACCTTTTCTAGATTACTTCTGAATACCGTACTTACTTCATTTACATTATTAGTAATAATATCAACTGAGCGCTTACCTGTGTGTTTGGTGACATGCTAACTGCCTTACCTCTGACAGGAGATATTATTGCCTTTCATCCTTATAACACCCTTATGAAGTAATCACTTATATTTGCATTTTCTAGAGGAAAAACTCCGGTTTTGAGAGATTGTGATAGGCACAGGAGACAGGGCCTGAGCAAAGTCAACAGGCCCTCTGCCTTCTTGTGGGAAGGATGGACGTTGAACTAAAAATTTCATAAACAATAATAAAACTATTATTTCTTGCATACTTTTTTGTCAGGCTTGGGTTTCTTTGGCTTACATGTCTGTCCTCCTGGGACAGAGCTGAGGTTTACGCATTTTGTATTATGTGCACACATGTGCACACCACTATGCATGTACATGAGTGTGCACACTTGTGCATCCCTAGTGCAGTGGTAGTTAGCCCATGGGAGATGTTCAGGCAATGCTTGAAAAACACAAACACATTTGTGGCTTTGATAAGCATGTCTCATTAGACTCCTTACCCATGCAACTGTGAGGTAGGTAGAGGAAAGATAATGAGTTATTTTGAAAAGATCAACAACTACAAAACAGAATAAGTGATTTAATTAATATCCCTAGGCCACAAAGAGGCAGAACCTGAAATCAGTTCTGTCTGTGCACCTCTATGACACCTTTTTATCACAGCAACTCACCTTCTGGTTACTCCCACTCTTCGTCCAGGACTCGATGGTCATAGGAAGCTGAATCCGCATGTGTCCACAGAATCTGAAAGACACCCGGTGTCTCCCTAACAAAGAACCTAATCCATTGGGAACCATTTGCACTGCCCCAGCACCAGGTGACTTTTAACCAAATTTTGAAGTCTGGGTTTTCCCCCTTATAATCCAGCAGGTGTCACAATTCACCCAAGAAGAGCACAGTCAGAGATATATGGCAGCTGCTGACACACCCCGGGAATTCTCCCTGAAGGACAGTGTGGTCTATTCTCTCATCCTCCATCTTTCTTTAGTTAACCACCTGGTATTAATCGCTGTGCCTTCTGTGCTGAGGGGTGTGGCAGGACATCAATCTTCCAAAGCCTTGGCAATGCAATGCCCCTTTCCTTTGTAGGGGGACCTTGTGGCCCCCATCTGCATTGTGCTCCCTGGCTCTTTGTCCTGTATGTCCTAGATGCCTCTTCTCGCCACCTTGTGGGAAGCCTCTGGGTCACCTTGGTTCTCCAGCTCTTTCGTGTTCGTGATTACCACAACCAAAGCCAAGCCCTGATGGCTTCTCTGGCTGTCCTGCAGAACTCTGTCTTTTGTTATTGAACGTTCAAACTCTGTATCCCCCTTCCCAAGGGCTCCCTTGAGTAGGTATGTTTTCCTGTCTGCCAACTGCCGTTGCCAAATGCAGTTATGTTTGTACTACATGACTCTTCTCTCTTCTGGCTGTGACGGACCACATCAGAAAAGTTACTCAGGGAGATGGTGGGGTGCAGCTAGCAATAAAAGGATGGAGAAGATTCTGGCGGGAAGGGGAAGAGAATGAGGGCAGGCAGGAATGGAGGGTAGAGTTTTGGGGATAGAACAAGTATGACAGGTGGGTTATAACCAACTGGCATGACTGAGATTCTGGCAGCCCCACACGGGTGCATGTGGGAGGAAGAAACAGATCACAGAGCCTTGAAAACCAGTCTGGGTCTGCATTCTGGGCCCGGATCCCACCCTACATAGGAATAATCCTGACCAATCCAATGGTATAGTTTAGGACTCCACACTCTGAGGGAAAGACATGGGGAGCGAGGGGAGCGCAACAGAACTGGTAACTACCGAACACCAGTGACTGCTGTGGTACTTTATATGCATCACTTACACATGTCAGGAAAGAGAAAGATCGGCTTGCGGTGGTTTATATAAAGCACCCCCCCCCACCCTCCGCCATGTAACGTGAAATCTGGAATTCAATGGCTTCAGCATTAGTTTGATGTCTCACGTCAGGGCTGATGACCTGAATATTCCCGTGGTCACAGAATGGCTCCTGCCATCTAGGCACCACATCTTTGTTCAAATTGGGAAGAAAGAAAAGTGGGGAGAGTTAGTTTTATCTATCCCTTTTATTAGTAAAGCAGAAACATTTCTGGAATCCTGGTCGGACTTCTGCTCACAGCCCACTGCCCAGACTGCGTCACCTGGCCCCCTCCCACTGGTACGGTGTCGGGCAGGCGAGGACAAGTCCCTCCAGCCTCCGCCCAGAGGTGCCAAGGCGTAGGAGAATTGAGACACAGACCAGCTGTGTCTGCCACAATGTCTTCACTTCTCACACTGAAACTGGACAGATGCTGAGGAAGGGAGAGGGAAAGAGAGAGAAACATCGATGAGAGAAAATATCGATGAGAGAAAACATCGATTGGCTGCCTCCTGCATGCCCCACATTGGGGATTTGGCCCACAACCTGGGCATGTGCCCTGGCCGGGAATCAAACTGGTGACCTCTTGGTGCACGGTCAATGCTCAACCACCAAGCCACACAGGCTGGGAGAGAGCTAGAATTTAAATCCTGGTCATTCTGATTCCCAAGCCCTCGTCCTTCGTGTGAGCCCTGGCAGGCTCAGTCCTGCTCTTGAACGTGGACATCTGCAGGCTGCCTGTGGAAACTCTCCGCCGGCCCTAAAAGCAGGCTCCTGAAAAGTCTTACAAGCAGGAACTGTGAGAGAGAAAATGTTGGAACCTCAGAAAATTACTTGATTCCCTTAGGAAGCCGGAGGTTACTGGGGTGTTGCTAGGTGGTGGTGGTGGCTGGGGGGTGTGTGGAGAAGGAAAAGCAGGAAACCACGGCCCTACCCTCTGTTCTAAGGGGCACCTACACGGGGCCGGACATGCGGCTCCAGCCTAAAAGAATCCTTATGCCAAAGAAGCACGTTTTGGGGAAGCAAATTCTGCCCTCCTTCAATATCCCTTCTCTGAATTTACTTCTCCTGCCATTGTCCTGGTCCCAAGGTGCTCGTCCAACACCCCTGTGGAGACAGGAAGCTCTGAGAACTTAAGCAGAGAGCAGGGAGAGACCTGGACATTTGAGCCGAGGCTGGAGGCGTTGCTCGGAGAAAAGTTCTGCAGGATACTTGGTTCTCCACTGTTCCCAGACGGGCAGCTGACAGGCCCAGTTCATGGGGGAGCAAATATGGGAAATAAAAGTCTCAGTTAAGTTTGACTGAATGACATTTTCTATGGAGCAGGAAATGACAAGTAGTGATTTCCTGTCAATTACACCTTGGGTGACTATTTTAAAATTAAATTTTTTCTCATTGACATTAAAAGAAAGAGAGAAAAAACATTTCTGGTGTGGGTTTTCGCCCTTGACCTACCCACATGCGGCTATTTGGAAGACTTCAGCGGTGGAAATGCCAGGTCCTGGTGGGAAGTGGGGAGGGGAGAGCTTTGGCTCAGGCCAGCTGATGCTCCTGGCTGGGGGAGGGGAGTCCTTGGAGAATCCCAGCCGCTCCAGGCTGGCAGGGAAACGAAGCGGCTCTGGGACCTTGGCTGGCACCTGAACAGAGCAATCCAGTCTGCCCAGGGTTTCAGTTTCACGAGAAGCTCACGGAATAATAATTCTTTTTCCCTTGAGCTGACAGATTTGGGGATGCATTCAATTCTCCTTCCTGTCGGTGGCGCTGGACGTTACCAGCCCCAGGCCCTCTGAGTTTAAACGGTTTCCACAGGAGTGTTGGACGAGCACCTTGGGGCCAAGGCAATGGCAGGAGAAGTGAATTCGGAGAGGTGATGTTGAAGGAGGGCAGATTTCCTTCCCCAAAATGTGCTGCTTTGGCATAAGGCTGCTTATTTTTAAGAAATAGATGCAGGAGAAGCTCTGAAAACTGAGTAGAAGTTACCTTTTGCAAGAGACATTCACATTTATAAGAGAAATCTTGTAAGGGTATCTTTCTCTTTGTACCAGGAAGAGAGGATGACTAAATTTTTAGAAACTTATTTCTAAAATAAGTGGAGAAGGCAGAGGTATCAGTTTACTGCTCCTTGCCTGATAACCTCCCCAAACTGGCCTCACCCTATCTTTGTCTTTAGCTGGAAATGCTATTCAAGGTGTGGCTGGGGCAGTCAGCCAGGGTCCCTGGGTCTTTCCCATGTGTACATGTCAGTGACTTTTGTTTGTTTTTCTCCTATCAGTCTGTCTTTAATTAGAGGGGCTTCTCAGCCAAGAAACCAGAAGGGTAGATGGAAAATTATTCTTTCTCTCCTACAACAATGAAAAGAAAATGCAAGTCAGAAAGACCCCTTAAAACTCCTACAGCATTTTTAAGCCTGGCGTACTTGGCCAGCTGGCTCTAGTCTCATATCCTGCCCCTCTTCCTACACATGTTCACTGTCCCTGTTAGGTCCCTCCTCTGCTCTCTCTCCACCTGCCGTGACTTTCATGCTTCTAGGCTTCTGCTTTGTCCTCTGCTGGAGTTCTCCTGTCCTCGTTCTCGTTCTGGCAAACCCATCCGGGCCTCAACTCCAATGCTGGCACTTGAGGAAGCCCCTCTGACCCCTTCTGCAGGCTCTTCGCTGTGGCCACCGCATGGCCTCCGCCGACGCCTCTCTGCGGTGGGCAGGTGTTCGCTAACATGGCACTCAGCATTTATGGGGCTTCGAGAAGCTCGGTGGTAGAATAATTATTTGTTTTAATTAGTCTATTTCCCCTGCAATTATACTGGCTTTTCTGGGCAGACAGTGTCTCGAGTGCTGAGCACAGCGCCTGGCACAGAGCAGCCCTCACTGTTCCAGGGAGTCAGGGGAAAAGGCATCATTTTGTGTTATATCGACTCCCATCTTACTGACGAGGAAACAGACCCAGAGGACTCGCAGCTGGTGCTCAAACCCAGGCTGGAGTCTGAGGGTTGAGGGGAGACCGTCGCTCCACGTACAAAGGCAGTTTGCACCAAGGAGGAGAAAAATCCTGAAGTAGAAAACACACTTGAGGGGGAATCGGGATCTGTTCTGTTCCGTTCTGTTTAAGCTTCTTTGGGGTTTAGTCTAGATTCTATCTGGGTGATTCACGCCCCCTCGGTATGTGGAGACTGTAAGATCATTCTCCTTTCTTTGGAAGTGCCCCCCTCAAACCTTGCTGCCACCTTAGAGTCCAGAAAGGATAGAACGATGTCAGTATGAGGTGACTGCAGTTCTCAGTCACAGCGGACCCTGAACTAAATATCAGACTCTGTCTCCAGAACCTGAACCAAGCGGTGCAGGTGTCTTCAGAGGGTGATGGGCAGGGAGCTGGAAGGTCACATTGCAACAAGTTGGCACATGGCAATGCAGTGGCCAGGGCACAAGGGAACAGCCGCCTATGGGAGGGGCCCTGTTTCCAGGTACACTAGTTCATTTTTCACCAAAATTCTAACAGAAGTTTTTTTTATTTTATTCTCACCCGAGGACATTTTTCCATTTTATTGTTCAGATAGAGTCGGAGGGAGAGAGAGGAAGGGAGATTCCATTTTATTGTTCAGATAGAGTCGGAGGGAGAGAGAGGAAGGGAGAGAGAGAGAAACATCGGCGTAAAAGGGACACATCGAGTGGCTGCCTCCCGCACAACCCAACCAGGGCCGGGACAAACTACAACCGCGGTACATGCCCTTAGCCATGCCTTAGCGGGAACTGAATCCGGGTGTCTCTGGACTGCAGGCTGACACTCTAACCACTGAGCCAAACTGGCCAGGGCCTACTAGAAGTTTTATTATCACTATTTGAGAGATCAGAAACAGGCTCAGCGAGTAGCCTGCTACCCTAACTTAGGGGCGACAGCTGGACCTGAAATGCAGGCCTGTTCGGCTGTAAACACTGTTACGCTGATGGTCCCGATCACGTTCGCTAACAAATCCATGCCAACTAAGTAGCTTGAAACAGTCCTCATTCTCAGATGTGATGAATGACTTGATGGTTCATCAGCCAGTCAGGGGTGCTAATGTAACTAAACTAATGTCTTATTTTTCAGCTGAAACCGAATTTATCTATATAAATAAGGATCTGTCGAAGAGAACGCCTTCTTTAAAAGAGAACTAATTAAAAAAAAAAGGTTAAAACGTTTTTTCCTTATCCTGGCTGAGTGACAGGAGGGAATTATTTGGTCAGTTTTGAAATTTGCATCATGAGTCTAATTAAAAGGCAGCTAAAAGCCAGTTTCCTGTGGTCTCTACTAGACGCTGTGCTTCTGAGATTTCAGCGTGCACATGAGTCACCCGGGGTCTCGTTAAAATGGAGATTGACTCGGTGGGTCCTGGGGGAAGCCTGAGGTCCTGCTTTTCTAATGAACTCCTGAGTGATGTCCGTTTGTGCATGATGTTTACCATCAACACCATGGAGCCTGTGGTCAGGAATTCTAGAAAAGCACAATGGAAACGCCTTAAATCACCCTAAATGGATATGGATGACTTTATGGCTGGGGCTGGACTCCTATGACTGACCGTTGATGCTGTCAGTCGGCTTGGACCTGAGCTGGTACTGTTGATTAGAACACCTATAAGTGGCCCCTCCGTGTGGCCTGGATTTTTAACAGCACGGTGGCCTCAAGGAAGTTGAATTCTGTGCACTGTGTCTCACGGGTCCAAAAGTGAGTACCTCAGTGACTGAGGCAAAAGCTGTATCACCTTCTCTGACTGAGTCTCAGGAGTCTCAAAGCCTCTGATCTACAGCATGCTACTGGTCGTAAGTAAGCCACAAACCTGCCCAGAATCAAAGAGAGGTGACAAACACCCCGTCTTTGATGGCAGGATTATCAAAGGCCCTATAGCCATTTAACAAAGTTCCTTAGTTTGATAGGATAGCTGTGGGTTACCCTTGGATGGAAGGTGGTAGGTCATTTACATCAAGTGTTTTGCTTTCCCCTTTGTCCAGGACCAGCTGTATTTAGTAGTAAGCAGCAGGTGAAACCACAGGTCAGGACACATCTGAAGGGTGACTTGTTGACCAACTGGCTTGTCAAAACCTTTCAGCTGTCTTTGTAGACGTCGCCAAAGTCGTGTAGTTCTCCTGAGCTCTGGTGTGCATCAGCAGGACCTTACTGGGCCCAATGCAGTGAGCTGACCCATGAATGTAGAGGGTGAAAGGAGAGGGGTGGTCAGAGCCTGTGTCTGCCACACAATTTTAACCTGAGTGAGCACAGTCTTAGTTACAAAGGATCTGAAATATTTTGACACCATGGCCATGGGGTATTGCAGCAGAGGCAACGTGATCCCTTCTGAAACAGCCTGACTCAGCTGCTGTGCTCTGGCGCGCTGCCCATTCCCCTCTGTTGGTGGCCACGATCTCCCTGCATCAAGTTGCTCTAGTCATTGAGGAAGCAGTAAGGAGGTACTGGGAGCTTTGACGTGAGCGTGGAGCAGACGCTTGGTGAGATAATATAATGATGCATCACAGCCTTAGATCACAGGTTCATGAAGATCCTGGCACAGGTACAGGCACAGTGCTGTCCACAGTCTTAGCTCAGGATGAACTGCATGAGGTCCCAGATGCTGGTGCATTAGAAAGATAGAGACTGTCTAATCTTAATTAATATTGATTCCATTATGACTCTAAGTACTCTGCAGGTGTTCACTCACACAATCCCCACAACAACCCTGGAAGAAAAGTACCATCATCATCTCCATTTTAGAGATATGAAAATAGAGGTGTAAGAAATCACATACTTGCCCAAGCTTTCACAGCTACTAAACAGGAGGGGGAGAGGTGGTGTTGCTGGGATTTGAATCTGCTTCGTTTCAAAGCCCTAACCGTGTACGCTACATGCCTCACCACACCACGCATGCACATATTCTACTGAGCCTGCCGAGAGCCTCCTGTGGAGTGTATAATTCATTTGAAATGCACAGGTAGGGTAGAGGGCATTACAACTGGCTACAAAGCATCCAACAGGTAACTTATGGACCACTTTGCAGAACTATTTTATTTTTTCTTCTGAGCCTTTGTGAAAGCTGTCCCGCTGCCTCAAAAGCCCTCAAATTATGTATAATTTACAGAAGGTGATAGGATGAAATCTTAAGTATACAGTTAAATGTTTTCAGATGAATACATTGCTGTGCCCACCACCCCTATCAAGAATATTTTTATCACCTAGGGAAGTCCTCTATGCAGTCAGCCACCCACCCTCACTCTGCGGGCTGGTCATCTGATTTCTATTAACATAGCTTAGTTTTGCCTTTTCTAGAATTTCATATAACTGAAATCATATAGTTTGTATTGCTTTGTGTCTGACTTCTTTTCACTCAACCATAATGTTTTTAACATCCATTCATGACATTGTAGGATTTTTTTGTTGTTTTATTACTGAGTATATTGCATGAATTTACCATACTTTAAAAATTTACTTGTTGATGGGTATTTGAGGGTATTTCTAGTTTTTGGCTATTATGTACTAAACCTTCTTTGAATATTTCTGTACTCTTTATGAACACCTTTTAATTTCTTCTGAGCAAATATTTAGGGGGAGATTGTTGGGTCACATGGCAAGTATATGATTAACCAAACTGTTTTCTAAAGTGGTTGCTTCTTTTGCATTTCCATCCCAAGCCATCTCTGGGAGTTCCGGTGGCTCCATCTCCTCACCAACACTTTGTGTTGTTGGTCTTTTAAATTTTAACTATTGTAGTGGATGTGAAGTGGTGTATCATGGTGGTTTTGATTTGCAATTCCCTGATGAATAATGATGTTAAATTTTTTTCATGTGCTTTTTGGACACTCATATATCTTCCTTGAGAAATACCTGCTTGAATCTTTTGATTACTGTTTAATTTGTGTGACTTTAAAATCAAATTATACAAGTTCTTTATAAATTATGAATTCAAGTTTTTAATTAAATTTATGTGTTAGATAGGAATTGGGGGTGGGAGGGGTAGAAAGAGATAAATAAAAAAACTAATATGCATATGTGTGCAACCAATGGACACAGACATTAGGTTGGGGAAAGAAGGATTGGGGTGGGAGTGGGGAGGAGGGGGAGTCACTGGGGAAAAAAGGGGGAGACATCTGTAATACTGTCAACAAAATAAATAAATCTATGTGTTAGGGTTTTTCCCTCAATTTATGGCTTATCTTTTTCTTGATAGTATATTTTGAAGAACTAATGTTTTAATTAGGATGAAACTGAATTTATCAATCTTTTCTTCTATAGACGATGCTTTTTGTGTCCTGAGTAATCTTGCCTACACTAATGACATGGAGATATTTTGCTTGAGCAGTTTTATAATTTTAGCTTTTATTCTGAGGTCTGTGATCCAACTTGAATAAATTTGTGTATTGTGTGAGGTAGGAGTCAAGGATCAATTTGTATCAAGTTGATATCAAGTTTTTCCAGTAGTACTAGTGAAAAAGAATATAATTTCCCTATGAAATTACCATGGAAGCTTTATGGAAAACAAATTAATTGTATATATGTGAGTCTATCCATGGCCTGTCCTTTTCCTTTAATCTGTCTGTGTGTTCTTTACATATACCACACTGACTTGATTACTGTAGCATTATAGTAAATCTTAAAATCAGGTTGTATAATTCCTCTGACTTTGTTTTTTTCTAAATTGTGTTGGCTACTCAGTCTTCTGTATTTCCAAACAAATATTAGAGTCAGCTTGCCATACCTGCTGATATTTTTACTGGAAAAATTTTTGCAGACTTGGAACTTTATAACATTAAATCTCCCAATTCATAAATAAGATTTATTTTTGTAAATTTGTCTTTTTTGTAAGTTTTTGTCTGTAATGCTTTGTACTTGACAGTGTAGAGATCTTGCACATTTTTGTTAAATAAATATATTTTAAAGTATTTTATGTTTTTAGATCTATTCTAAGTAGTATTGCTTTTTAATTTTTATTTTTCAATTACTATACATAAATGCAATTTTTGGACATTGAACTTGTATCCTGTGTCTTTACTAAATTTTATTATCAAAAGTAGGCATCTTCTGAGGGTAGATTCCTTAGGGGTTTCTATGTAAGTAACCATGTTGTCAGTTAAAACGAAAGTTCTTACTCTAGTTAATCTTTATGCCTTTTACTTTTGTTGTGCTGGCTAGAACCTCTGGTACAATTTTGACTTGAAATGCTGAAAATAGATCATGTCCTACTTCCAATTGTAGAGAAAAAACATTTACTATTTCATCATGAAGTTTGATGTTAACTGCAGGATTTTTGTAATTCCGTTTTTTTTTTTTACCAGATTGAAAAAATATTTTCCTATTTTTTCTTGGCTGAAAGATATTTTTTTAAACATGAATGTGTGTTGAGTTCTGTCAAAGGCTTTTCCTGCATCTATTATGTGATCATATTTTTTCCTTTATTCTGTTTATGTAGTACATTAAATGACTGATTTATGAATGTTGCACCCATCTTGCATTTCCAGGATAAGCATCACTTGTTCCTGATACATTATCCTTTTTATATGTTGATAGATTTAATTTGTCATTATTTTGTTTAGAATTTTTTGTGCCTATATTTATAAGAGATATTTGTCTGTAAATTTCTTTTTCTTTGTCCTCTTAAGAATTTGTTATTAGAATTATGCTAGCTTTATAAAATGAGTTGGGAAATGGAAATTTTCTGCAAGTGTTTGTATATTAATTGTTATTAAGATATTCTATTTCTTTTTGTTGGCCAGGTCTAGTTTATTCTTCTTTTTTCCCCCAATTTTTATTAATTTATTTTTGTTACAGATGTTTCTCCTCCCTCCCCCAGACACCCTTCTCCCCATCCCGCCCCCCAACCTCCCCCAGCATTGTTGTCTATGTACATTGGTTATGCATACATACATGTAAGTTCTTTGGTTCATCTCATCCATCTCCCCTGCCCCTTCCTCTGAGGTTTGTGCGTCTGAACCATACTCCTTCCTATGTCTCTGAGTCTATTTTGTTCATCAGCCCACCTCATTCATTATATTCCACAAATAAATGAGATCATGTGGTATTTGTCTTTCTCTGATTGGCTTGTTTCGTTTGGGATAAAACTCTCCAGGTTCCTCCATGTCATCTCAAAGGATAAGAGATCTTTCTTTCTTACAGCTGCATAGTATTCCATTGTGTATATGTACCACAGCTTTTTGATCCACTCATCTATTGATGGACACTTGCGCTGTTTCCAGGTCTTAGCAATTGTAAATAGTGCTGCTATGAACATAGGGGCACATATATTCTCTCTGATTGGTGTTTCAGGCTTCTTCAGATATATTCCTAGAAGTGGGATCACTGGGTCAAATGGCAGATCAGTACTTTACTTTTCTTAAGGCATTCATTCATTCATCCATTTATTCAACTATTATACGTTCAGCCCATACTCTAGGCCAGTGCATGTTCTAGGTATCAGATTTACAACAATAAACAAAAATATATATCCACTAGAATAGTTAAAACTAAAAAAGACTGCCATATCAAGTATTAGCAAGTATGTCAAGAAACTGGAACTCTCATACATTGCTGGTGGTGATGTGAAATGTTTTACTGGTTTGAAACACCATTTGGCAGTTTTTAAAAAGTTATACATGAACCTATCAAATGATTCAGTCATTCCACTTAAGAGAAATAAAAGCACACATCCACATACAGATTTGTACATAAATATTTAGAGTAGCTTTATTGTATTATTTATGTGTACAGCAGCATGGATGGATCTCAAAAATAATGAGTGGAAGAAATCAAACCAAAAATGAGTATGTAAAGTACGATCTCATTTATGTGAAATTCTAGGCAATGCAAACTAGTCTAGGGTGACAGAGAGCAGATCAGTAGTTGCCCGGAAAGGGGAATGATGGGAGGTGAGATACAAAGGTGCATAATGAGTCCATGGGGGTAATGGGTATGTTCATTATTTTGATTGTCATGATAATTTCACACACACACACATACACCAAAATTTATCAAATTTTACTCTAAATATGTGTTTATTGTATGTTAATTATGTCTCAATCTAATGGTTAAAGAAACTATTGATATTGTGCAACTTCAATGAGAAATTCATTATTTATATCTCTGCTTAAGATGAGAGATATATGCTAGGCAAAACAGAAATTTAACCATCTCTAGAAATATTTTTTATGATTTAAATATCTGGATGTAAGTAAAGTTATATAGCATGATTCCAGGCCCAAAGATGGAAAACAGAAACAGGCAGGTTCAGGAAGCTGGCACCTTGGTTCCTACCAGCACTTAGTATGTCTAGTTGGAGCCACGCATTTTCGAATGTTAATGACAAACACAATTGAGTCAAATTTTAAATCTTGAAATGGAAATAACAATCACTGGGAGCTATGTGGAGTCCAACTATAAATGAATTGCAATTGTAAATTGCCGAATATAGTAATTATTGTGGCAGATGAATAGTAATTATTCTGTCACACTAGGACTTTTACTTGGTGGGTTTTGTAATCTCTTCCAAAAGAGAAGTAGAGAAGTAGCTGTGGACAGGCAGAATTGGGCTTAGAATCTGAAGTGCTTTTAGGATTTATTTTTCTGCAGTAAACAAGGGCTTAGATGTTGGCAAGCAGTGCTGGTGAGAGAAGGTTTTGGCTCAGGAATCACAGAACAGAATGTGTGATGAAAGAGCTAGATGCTAAATATCGGGCAATGAAATGTATGCTTTTTTGAATGGGATGTCAATATGCTGAGAAACAATACTACTGATTTCTAGCCATGGCTAACTGGCAAGTAATAACAATTAAGCAACATTTTAAATCAAGTTCTTTCGAACTATTTATAGCCTTAAGACATACAATATGAAGTAGTACAAGAGAGCTTGAGAGGTGGGCAAACTTGGGTCGGAATCCCAGGCTCACCCCATACCAAGTGTAGGTGGTGTGTGGAGCAAGGTGTGGGGTTTCCATATCTATGAAACGAAAATAAAACCTACCTTTGTAAGGTAATAGAGATGGCAGAGATAATGTATGTGTAGTATCTAGTACTGCAGGCCACTTACCCTAACATGGCAGGCTGCTCAATGCTGTAAAAAGGTTCTGAAAGGTGGATGACACTCAGAACACTTTCAGCTCCTACTTTGCAGGTGTCTTGTCAGAATTAGAGCTCCTCTCTGCAAAGTACAGAGTAGAATGCCTTGCACATAGCACAACGCAGGCGCTCAATAAATCGTAGCTAGTCGGCATGTGAAAGGAACTTGAGTAAGGATCCGAACTAGGAGTCAGGACTGGTCTTAGGTTTCATTTTTACCACCAGAGCTGTGTGCCCGCCAGCAATTTGCTTGTCACTTCCTTTGAGTACAAGACCACTACTGTTCTTTGCCTTTGCAATTCTATAACTTTCTTATTCTGTCCTTAACTTTTTTTTTTTTTTTTTTTATCCTCACCTGAGGACATTTTTCCATTTTTTTGTTCAGATAGAGTGGGAGAGAGAGAGAGGAAGATGAGAGAAACATCGACGTGAAAGGGACACATCGAGTGGCTGCCACCCTCACGACCACCAGGGCCGGGGACAAACTGCAACCGAGGTACATGCCCTTAGCGGGAACCGAACCCGGGTCTCTCTGGACCGCAGGCTGACGCTCTAACCGCTGAGCCAAACCTTCCAGGGCACTGTCCTTAACTTTTTAATGATGAAAACAAACAACACAACACAAAGAATAAAATTTCAAACAGTGAGTGAAGAATGAAATGCTGGTCTCTGCCATCCAGATCCTTAACCTACTATCAGTTGTCTTTTGTGTATTCTTCCAGGAAATATCCATGCTGTTGCTCTGTGTGTTTACTTTTGCCCAGTAAGATATACATTATTCTAAACATACTGTTCTATATCTTCATAGATTTCCCCCCAAGAACCCATTGATCTTGAAGATTTTTCCACATGAACACATGACATTGGCCATGTTTTGGTTCATGTCAGTGACAGGTCTGCATTATATTCCAAATAAATGAAAGTAATATCATTTACCTAATTTCCCCCCTATTAATAGACATGTTCTTTTCCTTTGCTTTTAAAAACAATACAGCAAACATCTGTGCACATTATTTTTGCATACACATACATTTATTTGTATAATACATTTTCAGAAGTTGAATTGCTGGGTCAAAGGGTGTGCGCAATAAAACTTTGATGATATTCTCAAATTGTTCTCCAAAGAGGACGAACATTCTTCTATGGCCCCTAACTATATATTTGTAGTTATTTCCCTACACACTTACTAACACTCTGCCAACTTGCATTTTGCAGGGAGTAATTTTTTCATCGACACAATTTAGTTCATCCTCTACTGGTGACATTTTTTCCCCTATAGAAATTACCTAATTCAGTGAATATTTAATCTTGTAAAAGATTATGGTGCATGAAGTATGGTATTAGATGTTTGGAGAAGTAAATAGTCATTAGACACAGACTCTGCCTCGGTCCAGATGCTCACACTAGTGAGAGAGGGAACTACTCTAGCCACAGATGACCTTCCCCATATATCTATTTGTAATAACTTTTGTGACCACTGTGGGACCGAAAATGAACGTTTCATGAATATTTTAAATGAGGCTTATCATGTTCCTGAAGTTGCATTTGAATTTTGCATTCAAATTCAAATAATATTTTATTCCCATATCTTTGTGATCACAGTGAAGTTGTGCCCTGGTTTCTCCTGTCTCACATCCTCAGGGGAGAAGAGTCCTCGGTGTAAGAAACCAGGATGTAGATGTGTCATCACGAGCAGAGCCATGGAAGTAGGACTTTGAGGGGACGTTGAGAGAAATGTGAATTGGTTATTGAGTTGGGATGGTTGGGGGTGGCCCATCTAGTTGGCATTGACATTGCAAAGATGGTGCACAAGGTCCTTGAATGTTATACTAAGGAACTAGAATTTTACTCTGAAGTCCATGTAAATCTATTAGTAGTCTTGGCAAGAGACATACTGAATCACTTTAATTGCAGGAGGCAGAAGGTGGCATAGAAGCCAAAGATTCCCTAGAAAGCTCTGGAGGCTGAGAGAATGTGGGCCAGGATTAAGAACTTGAGTTTGGGGAGAGAAAAGGCAGGTGCAGATCTGAGTTGAACTGAGAGAGAGAACCCACGTTGCATATGGGAAATCAGGGCGAAATGAATAAAAGATAAAGCCAAGGCTTGTACCTAGAGCAATTGGGAGAATAACAACTGTTGGGGAGGGGGAAAATTTCCCCCTACCCCTCTTGATTTCTTATGGCTGAAATAAAATCGGCACCAGGCCAGATTAACTGGGGAAAAAATTATTTAGTATGTGTACACGGGGGATCACAAATGATGCTCAGAGGAATGATGGACCAGCCAGTTTTTTATACTTTTTAGATAAAGAAATAATACATTTGTGAAGAATCATCAGGACAAAGAACCAGGTTTGGGTGCTCATTAGGAACCTTAGCAAAGTTGGAGCTTGGGTAGTAAATTAGTAAGAAGTAGCAAGGTTTGTTTATGCAAGTTTTTCTGTCTTGGATTTCTTAATTCTAGAAAAAGTTGCTTCTCTCTCAGCCCCCCTGGAGCAAGGACAGCACACTTCTCACAGAGATTTAAGTTCTGTAGGTAAAGCAGGAAGGGTCAACATGGCCTTCTTGCACCAGCTGCTTGTCAAATAACTTCAATTTAAAGTCATTAACGTGCCACTGTGGGATGTTGTGGGGTGGCCTGCCCTGGGACCTGACATAGGTTTTTATCAGAAACAGGCAGAAGAGTAGGCTTAGCGAGATAAGAAGTTATCTTTTGGTTTTTTAAAGAGAGAGATGGCAACAGAATACTCAGGTGACGACATGCAACCTGTGCCTGGAAAAGGGCACCTGAACACAGAGCATAGGTTGGTAGTCCCCCAGCGAAGAGACAGTCAAAGCCAACAGAGTTAATGTGCATGGACTTAGTGGGTGGTTTCTGTGTTTGTACAGGGTGACGATCACCACTAACATTTATTTCATGTGACCATGTAAACCTTCCAGTAGTGACTCCAAAATCACTGTAGGGGATCGGAAATAGCTGGTGGAGTTGGATTGTAGTCAAAAGAAAACATTAATTTGTTCTAGCCATTGTTACTCATAGTCCGGAGAATAAGAAGAGACTGCTGATATTGTCTGTATTTCTGACGACCCCTCCCATTCAGTCAGGACCCAGAGCAGGGCACCTGTTCCTGCCCATTCGCTTGTTGGCTTCATTCCCAAAATGCACCACATCCTCAGGTTGTTGTTAAATATGTGGAACCAGTGGGGAGAAAGGGAAAATTGGGGAGCAGCAAACCTAATTTCTTGAAGACTCTTGACCTCCTTCCCTTTATATGGTATCATTCAAAGTCAAGAGTGTATTTCCCTTGATGTTTTATGCTTTCTTCTACCTTGATGCTCAAATATACCAAGTAGTATTATTTTAAAATCAAATCAGAATATAATCATTACACATTTTTATTTCTAAATTTAACAGGTATATCATACATTATCTTAAAGGTAGATGTAAAAATTTAGCATTCCCTTTCATACCACCCAGAATTTTTTTTATGGCTTCAGAATCTGTAAAATAAAATGTCCTTGGTAAGGAGTAAAATACCCATTGATTCTAAAAGCATTGTATCTATTCTCACTCAGGTATAATTTCAAAAGTACTGTGTGCTTATTATAATTAAATCCAAGTTGAAGTTTCCATCTCAAAAATCCTCCTCATTCTCCATTAAAAAGTCTATTCTTTCTAGGTTAAGGCTGTTCATGATAGTTTGGTGTTTATTTCTTCAGAACTTTATATTTCTATGAACATTTAATTATATATATATGTGTATATATGCTATATGTACTATATATGTATACAGTATAGTACTATATATGAATAGTAATATATAGGTATGATATTACATGTAGTAATGAATATAGTTTAAAAAACATGCATATTCCTCAATCTTTTTATTGCATATGTATTATTCCATAGTATATATGCACCATAATTTAATGTCCCTGTTTTGATAAACATTTAGGTTGTTCACGAGAAAGTCTGCATTTAAAATCAGCATCAGCTACTGGAATGCAGCTTAAGTCAGCTGGTAAGTGAAAAAGAAATCCACCTCCAATTTCTATTTTGAAAACCTTGCTTAAATATGTTCAAAATATTTGTTCACATGATGATAAAGATGAGAGATAATGTTCTCTCTTAGATTCTGCTGGTAAAAGTGAAATTAATGCATATTTTCTGAGAAGAAATTTGGCAGCATGTATCAAGAGTTTTTAAATGATTTATCTCCTTCGATCCAGTAATTCCATTTCTAGGGAGTAATTTAAAAGTAATAATGCTATAGAAAACCATTTATGGATGTGCATATTTAATAGTCATATTTATAATAGAAAAACATGGAAAAAATACTAGATAGTTACTAAATAAATTATCACATTAATACGACTGAAATGTGGTTTGCAGCCAATATAACCATGTTTTCAAAGATTTAGCTGAATGAAAAATGCTTACAGTATAATGCCAAGTGAAAAAAGCTGATGTTATCTGTTGATGCTGTATTTAGTTGTTCATAAGAGACATATTGTTTACATTAAAGATAAACTTTACTATGCCAGTCTGTGCTGCAAGAGGTAACAGGTGTTTATGAAGGGCATGTCTTTAGTTCCTCCCTGTTGACATAGCTTATGGAAGGTGATAAGATACCTAAGGTGTCTAGATTGGGGAATCTCATTTTGTTTCAATTTTCGTGGTGAGTTGGGACAGAATCAACTGGATATATGAATCCCAGGGGAAGGATTCATGAGAGGACTGTAGTGCATAAGGTGATGTCTGCCGAGTTGGGGTTTCACATGCGTTTTTCAAATGCAAACACATCTGCCGTGGCCGGTTTGGCTCAGCGGTTGGAGCGTCTGCCTGCAGTCCGGAGAGACCCGGGTTCGGTTCCCGCTAAGGGCACGTACCTCGGTTGCAGTTTGTCCCCGGCCCTGGTTGGTCGTGCGGGTGGCAGCCACTCGATGTGTCCCTTCACGTCGATGTTTCCCTCTCTCTCTCTTCCTCTCTCTCCCTCCCACTCTGTCTGTGCAAAGGATGGAAAAATGTCCTTGGATGAGGATAAAAACAAAACAGAAACAAAAACAAAAACAAAACAAAACAAATGCAAACACATCTTCCTTTCACTCCCTGCCCGCCTTCCTCCCACGAGGGAGACAGACAGAAGAGTTAGCCCCGATCCAGGACTCTGAAAACACTTGATAGATTTGTGCTCTCGTTGAAAGCACATTTTGGAAAATTGCTGTTCAAACCTCGAAGTTTTGAGAGTTAAAGGCAGACAGGAGATAAGCTGTTTTACTCTTAGAAGTTGTAACGTGGAAGGGGTCAGGCATCTCGGGATGCTCAGGGTCAAGAAGTAGTGAGGGAGCAGAGATCTTTCTGTAGGGGTTATTTTCTTTGAAACATACATCGTACCTATTCTCTAGATCCTAATTCTTGGTCATTTTACTTTACCTCAAAAAGCTTAGAGAGAAAGTTTTGATCTGTAAAAATGAAACTGCCCATAGTTTAACTGTATTCCTTTGGATGATGTGGTTGAGAGATCTACCACCATGACTTGATGACCACATTCTCATGCATCAGTGTTCCTGTTTATGGTTGTTAGAAATGTCTGTACATTGAATAAGCAACCTCAGGAGTGAGATGGATGACTGCAGTAGACTGGCCCCCAAGTTCCAGCTCTTCACTGAGTGGTTGTGTGTGTCCGAACCTCCTCCCCACCCCTCTTTTCCTATTCCCCTTCTCTTCTTCCTCCCCCTCCTTTCTCTTCCTGTTTAAAAATGGCTACTTCCTCACTCAAACTATGTGATTTTTAGTGGTGGCTGAAAATCATAACACCTCATTCTTGGGGTACAGGAATCAGAGTCGTTTCTGAGCATCTCTTGAACTGGAGGTGGGCAGGAAGCTTTCTTGCTTTCTGGACATTAGCGGGAAGGCTGTAAGCCTGGGGTTTCTTAAGGCTATATTCACAGGCTTGTAGAAAAACACCCTGTATGTAATTGAAAAGAACAGGCCAAAACACAGAGAAAACAGAGGTGAGTAACAGAGATGCACAGAGAAGGGGGCTGGGGGAGAGTGAGAAGGAAGAGGAGGAGGAGAGGAGGAGGAGAGGAGGAGGAGAGGAGAGGGGAGAGGAGAGGAAGAGGAGAGGAGAGGAGAGGAGAGGAGAGGAGAGGGAGAGGATAGGCAGAGGCGAGGAGAGGGGAGAGGAGAGGGGAGGAGAGGAGAGGAGAGGAGAGGAGAGGAGAGGAGAGGAGAGGAGAGAGAAGAGAAGAGAAGAGAAGAGAAGAGAAGAGAAGAGAAGAGAAGAGAAGAGAAGAGAAGAGAAGAGAAGAGAAGAGAAGAAAGAAGCTTGCTACCCTTTTCCTTTCTGCTATTGTATTACTTTTCCCTTTTGGCATAAGCTAAATTGGGTTGAATTTTTATCACTTGCAATCAAAAAGACTATGGACTATTTAAAGACCATTTTAGATTAGCAGTCGGAATCAGACGCAGTGGTAAGAACTCCAAAGTAAATATAAGTAAGGAGTAAAGCTGTAGGCAGTTTGCAGAAGAAATGCCAAACTTCAGTTTCTTTGAACCCTTTTAGTGTTGAGAAAGAGCTGGAGATGATTAGGAGAGGGAGTTTGACTTATAAATAAGGAATGAGAAGGGAGTAACATACCTTTCTGTAGCACAGAAGCTATGTCTTGAAAAGAAATAAAAAGAATTAATTTAGAATCCCAGGCATCCCACTTTTCATCTGCTCTCAGAAATGGAAATGTGATTGAATACATTATATGGTGATAATACAGATTTTTCCCTTTTCAGATTTCAAGAAAAAAATGAGCTTGTGAATAGGTTTCTTGCCTATCAGTTCAGATAAAGAAAATCCTCTTTCTGTGATATTCCTCAAAGCAGGGAGAGTCCATAGATGCCGTGGGATAGCACATTCCTTTACCAACATCTGTCACACTTTAAAAAATCTTTCCTCCCACCACCAGATGAATGATCCTGTCTAAATATACTGTCATCACCTTGATACCCTTTAGATAGATTTCTATCTATATTTTAAGAACACACATCAAAATTTAAGTGCTATCAGTTTTTAAAAATATATTTTTATTGATTTTTTGTTTTTTTTTTAGAGGGAGAGGGAGAGAGAAACATCCATGTTAGAGCGAATCATCGATCATTTCAGCTGCCTCCTGCACACCCCCCACCAGGGATCCAGCTGGCAACCTGGGCACGTGCCTTGACCAGGGATCAAAGTGCCAACCTGTTGGTGTGCGGGAAGATGCGCGCCCACTGAGCCACGCCAGCCAGAGCGAGAGCTCTCAGTTTTAAAAGTCAGTATCTGTGGACAGTCTAGGCCAAGTGGTGGTGCCCTGGGTGCTCGGTGGCATTCTGAGTTCCTGGGACGAGACGAGCAGCTTCTCAGGCTCTGGTTGGACAGCTGGGTCTTGTCTTTCTCTGATTAATGTATAATTGGTGTTTTGACAATTGACTCATCACCTGGAGGTGCACCAAGTAGTGCCTCTCCTATGTGTACCTGCAGTGCAGTATTTTTATTTATTTATTAAAACATTTTTTAAAATTTGTTTTTATTGATTTTTTTTTTTTTTTTTGAGAGAGAGAGGAAGGGATAGAGAAACATCGATGTGAGAAAGAAACATTGATTGGCTGCCTCCTGCACCGCCCCCCCTCCCACTAGGGATTGAGTCCGAAACCCGGGCATGTGCCCTGACCGGCAATCGAACTGGGACCTCTCAGTCCATGGCACGACACTCAGTCCACTGAGCCACACTGGCTGGGCATCAGTGCAGTATTTATTGACTGAATGATTTTTCAGGCTTTACATGGAGGAAGCACAGATCCTAGGTATTATTTTAGAGCAAAGACATATAATATCATTCTAATTTCTTAATTTATACAGTGTTCCTCTTCTTGTTTGGAAGTAGATTGATAAAAAAAAAAAAATCAACGTAAGGGCTTTTTTTTTCTTGCCAATATAGATACTTCCTAAATGATTGCATAGCGAAAAAGCCTTTATACCATCAAACAGTGTCCCTTAGGTATTGGTAACCTTTCAAAGCTTCGATGGCTCTTCCTCCAGTGTCTCAGTGTTTGGTGTCGGCAGAGAGAGGTGCCCTGAGAAGATGGTGGTAGGTAAGGAGTACTTCCTCCTCCCACACTCCTCAGACGAGAGGAAGAGAAGCTGAGTGTGACCTCAGAGGAAGCAGTATGGTATTTAGAATGAACACTCTCTCCAGCACGGGAAGGGGACTGTGGGAGGGACCAGGAGCCCTGTGGAGCCACTCAGTCTGTGCCACTCTGAAGGCAAAGTAACTGTGCATTGTGAGCTTTTTCAAGCCACCTTTGGCTGACCTTGGCATAGACCAGTGATTTCTTACATTTTAAAAACAGATTTATTGAGGTGTAATTGATATAGGATAAGTTATATGTAAAGTGTACCATTTGGTAAGTTTTGGCATAAGCAAATACCTGTGAAACCATCACCACAATCAAGATAGTAAACCAAGACGTAAGTCTTCAAAGTATCCTCAGGGAGCTCTGCGTGTCCTCTCTCCAGCTCCCCTGCTGCCTCCACCTCCTTCCCACTGATTTTAGATAGAGTGCAAGGGAGGAAGGGAGGAAGGGGTGAGAGAGGGGTGGGGAGAGAAACATCAATGTGAGAAAGACACATCAATTGGTTGCCTCCCACGTAACTCGAACCAGGGCCAGAGATTGAACCTAAAACCCAGGTATGTGCCCTTGATTGGGAATCGAACCTATGACCCTTTGGTCCTCAGGCCAATGCTCCAACTGTGGGCCAAACCAGTCAGGGCTCAATAGCATTTTATATAAATGGAATCATATAAGACATCATCTTTTTTGGTCTTTCACTTAGCATGATTATTTTGAGATTTATTCATGTTCTAGCATGTGTCAACAGTTCATTTCTTTTCACTGATCATTAGTATCTACTGCATGTATATAACATAGCTTGTGTATCCATTCACCTATTGATGGACATTTAGGTTGTTTCTGGATTTTGGCTATTACAGATAAAGCTGCTGTGAACATTTTTGTACAAGCCCTTGTGTGGACACGTGCTTCTATTTCTCTTGAGTAAATATTTAGGAGTGAAGTGTCAGGTATAGGGAAGGTAGGTCATCTTCACTTTTTTGAGAAACTGCCAAACTGGTTTCCAAAGTGGTTGTACCATTCTACACTCCCACCAGCAGAGTGTGAGAGTTTTAGTTCCTCCACATCTTCAGTTATCCTTAGGGTGATCTTTATCGTTTACGTATTCTAATAAGTTTGAAGGGGTATCTCACTGTAGCTTTAATTGCATTTCCCAAAATCTCTGACTATAATTATGGATTTAATTCCCCTTTCAGTGAAATTAGTTTGGCTTTTTTATTTTGAAGCTGTTTTTGCATGCACATATGTCTAAAATTGTTATGTCCTCTTCATGAATTAACCTGCTTACTGTTATAAAATGACCTTTATCCTTGATAACATTCTTCATTCTGAAATTTCTTTTGTTGGATATGACATAGCCACTCCAGCTTTCCTTTGACTAGCGTTAGTGTGCTATATCATTTGTCATGTCTTCACCTTTAGTCTATTATTGTCTTTATATTTGAAGAATGTTTCTTTTGGCAGCATACAGGTGGACCTTGATTTTTAATCCAATCTAATTTCATCTACATTTTAATGGAGGTATTTAGACCATTTGCATTTAATGCCAGTATTAATATGCTAGGTATAACTCTACCTTCTTATTCTTTGTTGTGTCATCTGTTCTATTTTCCTTTTTTCATGGCTTCCTTTGGATGAATTGAATGTTATTCCACTTCATATCCTTTTTTATTTTTTAATCCTCACCTGAGGACATTTTCCCATTTTTTTGTTCAGACAGAGTAGGCGGGGAGAGAGAGGAAGAGAGAGAGAGAGAGAGAGAGAGAGAGAGAGAGAGAGAGAAACATCGACGTGAAAGCTACACATTGATTGGCTGCCACCTGCACGACCCAACCAGGGCAAGGGACAAACTGCAAGCCAGGTACGTGCCCTTAGTGGGAACTGAACCCAGGTCTCTCTGGACCACAGGCTGATGCACTAACCACTGAGCCAAACCAGCCAGGGCATCTTCTGTCATTCTTGTGTTTATTTCTATTTACATGTAACTTGTAATCTTTTCTCTGGCTTCTTTTATAATTTTTCTCTTTATCATTGTCTTGGACCAATTTGGTTATGATGTACCTTGGTATAATTTTCTTCATATTTCTTGTACTTAGGATTCATTACACTTTTTGGCTCTATCGATTTACAGTTTTTATCAAATATGGTCACCTTTTGGTCATTATTCTTCAAATATCTCCCTACCGCACACATACACATTTTCAGGAATCCACTTATTTGTATATTAGGACTCTTGATGCTCTTCTCCTTCTCCTCCCCTTCCTCCCTCTTCCCCTTCTCCTCTGTCCTCCTTCTCCATATACTTTTGGTGATTCATTTGGAAGAATTTCTATTACTATGTCTTCAAGTTCACCAGCCTTCTCTCCTGTAGTATTTAATGAGCAATTTGTCTCAACCAGTATATTTTAGTTTTTAATTCTAGAAGTAAAGTTTTGGACTTTAAAAAATATCTTCTATGTCCCTATTTAACTTTTTAACATATACAATGCAGTTATAATAGTTATTTAAATTTTCTTCTCATTTTAACATTTATGTTCGCTCTAGGTGGGTTTTGGTTGAGTGAATTTTCTCCTCATTATGGGTTATATTTTCTGCTCCTCTGCATGTTGACTGGATGCAAATGTGAATTTTTAGCATTTGGGTGCTGGATATCTTTGTATTACTATAAATTTTCTTGAGATTTGTTCTGGATACAGTTATGTTATTTGAAAATACTTTGATCTTTTGAGTCTTGCTTTTAAAATTTATTAGGTGAGCCTGGCTGGTGTGGCTCAGTGGTTGAGCATCAACCCATGTGCCAGAGATCACCAGTTTGATTCCTGGTCAGGGCACATGCCCAGGTTGTGGGCCAAATCCCCAGTGGGGGCATGAAGGAGGCAGCCAGTCGATGTTCTCTCTCATCGATGTTTCTATCTCTCTCTCCCTCTCCCTTCCTCTCTCTCTAAAATCAAAGAAAAAAAAATAAAATTTATTAGGTGAGTTTGAAGGCGCTTAGTCTAGCAATTAACATTTCCAACTACCAAAGTTAGGTATTTGGGGGGGGGGATTGTACCCATTCTCCATGATTTATGAAGTTTTCCAATCTGCTTATGTGAGGCCAGACACTATTCCTTTTAACTGATTTGGGTGGTTCTTTCCTCAGTCTCAGGTGGTCTCCTCACATATACATGTTGATCACTACTTAGCTAAATAATCTAGGAGATACTTTTAGATTTCCACAGTTCTATCTCTCTGCACTACTCTTTACCCTCTGGTAGACTGTTCTCCAGTGACCTTGGTCCCTCTGGACTTTCAGCTTCATTTCTTCAATGTAGGGCATCTAGTGGGCTTTGCCTGGTTTCCTTCTCCTACATTGAAGTCTCACAACAGAATAGGGCTATTTTAGCCCTTACCTTATTTATTTCTCATCTTTCAGGGACCACTGTCCTTCTTTGCCTAATTTTCACTATCTTTAAAACCATTGTTTATGTTTTCTGCTCATTTGTTTGGTTGTTTCAGGAGGAGAGTAAATTAGTTCCTCTCTAGACTATCAGTGACATGTATTCCAAAGGAGTGTCATTTGTCAAAGGTAGTAGTGGTTAAAAATTAAAAACAAAAATTTTTATTTTGTTGTTATTTATTTATTTTTAATTTTATTTTTGTTACAGATGTTTCTCCTTTTTTACCCCATTGACACCCTTCTCCCCATCTGCCCCACCCCATCCCCAGCTTTGTTGTCCATGTCCATTGGTTATGCGTACATGCATATAAGTTCTGTGGTTTATATCTTCCCTCTCCCCACCACCCACTCTTCTGAGGGTTGTTAGTCTGTACCCTACTTGCACGTCTCTGGGTCTACTCTATTCCTCACACTGTTATGTTCATTATATTACACAAATAAGTGAGGTCATGTGACACTTGTCTTGTTCTGCTTGGCTTGTTTCGCTTAGGATAATACTTTCCATGTCCCTCCTTGTTGTCTCAAAAGAAAAGAGATCTTTCTTTCTTACAGCTGCATAGTACTCCATTGTGTATATATATACCACTGCTTTTTTATCCATTCATCTACTGATGGACACTTGGGCTGTTTCCAGATCTTAGCTATTGTAAATAGTGCTGCTATGAACATAGGGGTACATATATTCTTTCTGATTGGTGTTTCAGGTTTCTTATGGTATATTCCTAGAAGTGGGATCACTGGGTCAAATGGAAGTTCAATTTTTAATTTTTTGAGGTAACACCATATTGTTTTCCATAGTGTCCGCAGTCTGCATTCCCACCAGCATTGTGCTAGAGTCCCCTTTTCTCCACAACCTCACCAACACTTGTTGTTTGATGATTTGTTGATGGTGGCCATTCTGACATGTGTGAGGTGATACCTCATTGTTGTTTTAATTTGCATCTCTCTGATGATTAGTAATGTTGAGCATTTCTTCATATGTCTCTTGGCCATTTGTATGTCCTATTTGGAGAGGTGTCTATTCAGCTCCTCTGCCCATTTTCTAATTGGGTTCTCTGTCTTCCTTTTGTTGAGTTGAATTAGTACTCTATATATTTTGGAAATTAACCCCTTATCTGATGCATCATTGGCAATGATGCTCTCTCGTACAGTAGGTTGCCTTTCCATTTTGCTGGTTGTATCTTTTGCTGTGCAGAAGCTTTTGAGTTTGATGTAGTCCCATGTATTCATTTTTCCCTTTGTTTCTGTTGCCGTAGGTGATGTATCATTGAAAATTCTGGGTATGATGTACAAGATTTTGTTGACTATATTTTCTCCTAGAATTTTTATGGATTCACAGGTAACATTTAAGTCTTTTATCCATTTTGAGTTTGTTCTTGTGTATGGTGTAAATTGTTTTTTCAATTTTTTGCATGTAGGTGTTCAATTTTCCCAACACCATTTATTAAAGAGGCTGTCTTTATTCCACTATGTGCTCTTGCCTCCTTTGTCAAATATTAATTAAGCATAATGCCTTGGGTCCATTTCTGGGTTCACTGTTCTGTTCTGCTGGTCTATATGCCTGTTTTTGTGCCAGTACCATGCTGTTTTGATTACAGTAGCTTTGTAGTATAACCTGATATCTGGTATTGTGATCCCTCCTACTTTGTTCTTCTTTTCAAGATTGATATGGCTATTCAGGGTCTTCTTTGGTTCCATATGAACTTCTGAAGTGTTATTTCTAGTTCTGTGAAATATCTCATTGGTATTTTGATGGGGATTGCATTGAATCTATAGATTTTTTTGGGGAATATGGACCTTTTAATGATGATAATTCTTCCAATCCATGAACAAGGTATGTGCTTCCACTTTTTTATATCTTCCTCTATTTCTTTTTTCAATGTCCTGTAGTTTTCTGCAAATAGGTCCTTTACTTCATTGGTTAAGTTTATTCCTAGGTATCTTAATTTTTTTTGTCATGATGGCAAATGGAATTGTTTTTTCAGTTTCTCTTTCTGTGAGTTCATCATTGGTGTACAAGAATGTCGTTGATTTCTTGATGTTAATTTTGTATCCTGCTACTTTGCCAAATTCATTTATTAAGTCTAGTAGATTTTTGATGGAGTCTTTAGGGTTTTCTATGTATAATATCATGTCATCTGCAAATAATGACAGTTTCACTTCCTCCTTTCCAATTTGGATCCCTGTTATTGTTTCTTCCTGTCTGATTGCTGTGGCTAAGACTTCCAGTACTATGTTAAATAAGAGTAGTGAAAGTGGGCATCTCTGTTCCTGTTCTTAAGGGAAATGCTTTTAGTTTCTGCCCATTGAGTATGATGTTGGCTGTAGGTCTTTCATATATGACCTTTATTATGTTGAGATATGATCCCTCCATTCCCACATTGCTGAGCGTTTTTATCAGAAATAGATGCTGGATTTTATTGAATGCTTTTTCAGTGTCTATTGATATGATCATGTGGTTTTATTCTTCATTTTATTTATGTGGTGTATCACATTTCTTGATTTGCAAATATTGTACCAGACTTGCATCACTGGGATGAATCCCACTTGGTCATGGTGAATAACTTTTTTTGATGTATTGCTGGATCCGATTTGCTAGTATTTTGTTCAGGATTTTGGCGTCTATGTTCATCAAGGATATTGACCTGTAGATTTCTTTCTTTGTAGTGTCTTTTTCTGGTTTTGGAATTAGTATTATGCTGGCCTCATAAAATGAGTTTGGAAGTCTTCCTTCTTCTTGAATTTTTTGAAATAGTTTGTGGAGAATGGATGTTAGTTATTTTTTGAATATTCAGTAAAACTCCCTCATGAAGCCATCGGGCCTGGGTTTTGTTTGCTGGGAGAGTCTTGATTACCTCTTCAATTGCCTTAGTTGTTATTGGCCTCTTAAAGTTTTCTATCTCTTCCCAGTCCAGTTTTGGAAGACTATGTGTTTCTAGAAATTTGTCCATTTCTCATAGAATGTTGAATTTGTTGCCACATAATTGTTCATAGTAGTTAACGATCTTTTGTATTTCTGTGGTGTCAGTTGTTACTTCTCTTTCATTTCTAATTTTGTGTATTTGGGTTCTCTCTCTTTGTTTCTTGGTGAGTCTAGCTAGGGGGTCCATCGATCTTGTTTATCTTTTTGAAAAACCAGCTCTTTGTTTCATTGATCCTTTCAATTTTTTTTTTTTTTTTTGGTCTCTATGTTGTTTATTTCTGATCTGATCTTTACTATTTCCTTCCTTCTACTTTCTCTGGGGTTCTCTTTTTGTTTGCTTTCTAATTCTTTAAGTTATGAGGTTAGATATTCAAATAGAAATCTTTCTTGTTTCTTGAGGTAGGCCTGTAGTGCTATGAACTTCCCTCTCAGAACTGCTTTCACTGTATCCCATAGGTTTTGTGTTGTCATGTGTGCATTTTTATTGGATTCCAGGAAGTTTTTAATTTCTTCCTTGATTTTCTTGGTAACCCATTCATTGTTTAATAACATGCTCTTTAGCGTCCATGTGTTCAAATGTCTTTGCGTGTTTTTGTTGCAATTGATTTCTAGTTTCATGCCATTGTGATCTGAGAAGATGCTTGATATGATTTCAATCTTCTTGAACTTGTAGAGATTTAGTTTGTGTCCTATCATGTGGTATCTTTGAGAATGTCCCATGTGCACTTGAGAAGAATGTGAATTCTGTAGTTTTGGGTGTAATTCTCTGTAGATATCTATTAAATTATTTAGAGTCTCTGTTTCCCTGTTAAATTTTTGTCTAGAGGATCTATCTAGTGATGTCAGCGAGGTATTGAAGTCCCCTGCTATGATTGTATTGCTGTCCATTTCTCCTTTGAACTCCTCCATAATATTTTTAATATATTTTTGTTCTCCTATATTGGGTGCTTATATGTTTATCAAGGTTATATCTTCCTGTTGGATAGATCCTTTCAATATTATGTGGTTGCCTTCTTAGTCTCTAGTTATGGCCTTCATTTTGATATCTAATTCATCAGATATGAGTATTGCTACCCCAGCTTTTTTTTCCTTTTTATTTGCTTGGAAGATTTTTTCCATCCCTTCACTTTCAACCTATATGGGTCTTATGTGTGAGGTGGGTCTCTTGTAAACAACATATAGATGAGTCATGCTTTCTTATCCAATTATCTACTCTGTGTCTCTTTTTATCGGAGTATTCAGTCCATTTACATTTAAGGTGATTATTGATATGTACTTATTTATTGCCATTTTTTTTTTTTTTTAGTTTGGTTATATTTTTTTCCTATTTCTTCTACTAATTACAGTAGTCCTTTTAACATTTCTTGCAGTGCTGGTTTGGTGCTAATGTATTCCTTTAGCGTTTTTTTTTTTTTTTTGTCTGGAAAGCTGTTTATTTGACCTTCTATTTTGAATGATAGCCTTGCTGGGTACAGTAGTCTTGGATTCAGATCCTTGTTTTTCATGACCTTGATTACTTCATGCCATTCCCTTCTGGCCTGTAGTGTTTCTGTTGAGAAGTGAGTTGAGAGCCGTATGGGGGTTCCTTTGTAGGTAACCGTTGCTTATCTTTTGCTGCCTTTAGGATTCTCTCTTTGTCTTTAATTTTTGGCATTTTAATTACTATGTGTCTTGGTGTGGCCTGTTTGGTTTCTTCTTATTTGGAGCTTTCTGTGCTTCTTGAACTTGAATGCCTTCTTCCTTCACCAAATTAGGGAAGTTTTCTATTTTTTCAAATATATTCTCTAGTCCTTGCTCATTTCCTTCCTCTTCGGGGACTCCTATGATGCGAATATTATTACGTTTCCAGTTGTCCCACAGTTCTCTTCAGCTGTCTTCCTGTTTTTAAATCGTTTTTTCCTTTTGGTTTTCTGATTGGTTGTTTTTTTCTACCCTGTCTTCTAATTCACATATCCAGTCCTCAGCTTCCTCTACTCTACTGTTTAGACCTTCAAATGTGTTATTTATTTCTGATATGTCACTCTTCATTTCTTCTTTGTGGTTTTTAATTTTCAATTGGTTGATTTTCAACATTTCTATGTCTTTACTCATGGTGTTAATGTCCTTTCTCATGCTATTGAGCTTCATCAATGTCATGGCTCTGAATTCTAGATCTGTTAACTTGCTTAAGTGCTCCGCATTTATCTCATCTTCGGTAGAGGTCTCTTGTTCTTTCATTTGGCTTGTGTTTTTTTGTTTCACCATTTTGGCTATCAAGTGGGCTTTGGAGCCTGTCAAATTTTCTCTGTGAGTGTTGGTGTTCTGCTGTTTGTGGCTCCCTCTCCTGGGTTTGGATGAGCAAGGGAGGACCCACGTTAAACACCACTGTCAAGTCTTACTTTCCTGGTTAGAGTTGCTAGCCCAGGAATGCTACTGTTATCCTCTAGCTTTTTGCCTGGAGGCTAGCAGTCCAGGTTACTTGAAGAGTTTTGGGTTGTTAGTTGATTGAAAAACTCCCTCAGGTGCTCCGAATAAGGGGATTTCCTGAGGGTGGGGCAGACGCTGGTTGTCTGTGAGCCTCAATTTGCATTTCAATGTCCCACCTGGGTGGGGTTGAATCTCCTAGGGAATGGCTGCCCTCTCTCCCCAGAGCCCTGGGAAGGAGCAAGATGGCCACCGTCCAGCCTGTCTGCAACTTAGCAAAAGCTCTGAGTGCCCTCCAAATTCTGAGTGTCCCCACGCAGTTCCAGTCCAGTCCACCCTGCCTCTGCTTGAGCGCACAGCTAAGGCCACTGCTGTCTGTAGGCTCCCAGCCCCCTTCTCGCACCGCCGTAATCCTACCAGGATCCAGTTGGTGTCTCTGGATATATGATCCTCGCAAGCTGCTTTTCTGTTGTTTTTTCCCAATGAGTTGTCTTTATTTTAGTTGTAATTCCAGTTTGGTCCTGGGAGATGGTCTGTGTCACTCCCATTCACTCTGCCGTCATTTTGGAATTCCCAGTAGTGGTTAAAATTTTAAGGGTCTTAATAGTACCTAGTAAATAAATTTCTTTGCTCATGTTTAAAATGAATTAGGAGAGAGTTGTGAAGTCAGAGAGATGGAGACTATTAGATCAACTCCTTTCTAATAAAACAAAGTTAGAGAAAGTAGCTAACGTTTGCAATTGGCTCACTAACATTTCACTTTATACAGATTGCCCAGTCACAGATAGCCTGACCAAGCACAAACCAACCCAGGGGGTCAACCCAGATAAACCTGTAGCCTAAAGGGTCAATGAAAGGTTGCCTAAGACAAGTAGGAAAATGTCATAAGTAAAGGGAAGAGGGGGCTGAGTGTAGCACCATCTCCCAAACTTGACGGATAAGCAACTCCTCCTCCTCCCTTGCAGAGACCTAGTGTAGACTTTGAAAGAGTCTTTGAATGTCACTGTAGAGAAATTCCCTTCCTGTGGAAACTAGAAGATGAAGATGAATAATTTCACAAAGAAAAAGTGGGTTCAACAGCAGATGCCTCTCGGCTCTCCCAAATGACTTTGAACCTTATTTCTCCCCTTTGAAGCTGTCCCACAACCTTCAGTGAATTTAAGTTGCCCATGCTCCTCCTGTCCCTAGAGCCTCTCTCCCTCTTTTTCTTTCTCTCTTTTTGTTGTGATAGTAACTGCTTGTGATTGTGGGTAGCCTCATTACATCCCACTTCTACAGAATCATCACCAGCATTATAGTTGTATGAATGGGAATTGCAACGATAATACATTCACTTGTTCTCTCTGGACAAGCTGTCCTATCCTATCTCAACATGAAGGTTGTCAAAGCTATTCAATTCAGAGACACAAACAGGGATGCCACCCAATGTGATGTTTGGGCACAGACCTTGCTCCAACAATGCCATTAACTGGAAAATTCTCTTTGTATCAGTTAGTAAGGCATTTAGAAAATACCCTTCCTGGTTGGGGTCCTACAGCCCTATGATGCCTCCCTTGTTGTCTGTCTTCTGTCCATTGTTGACTCCAGATCCTCGGAGGATGAAACACACATTCCTCCTGCCAAGTGCTTGGTAATCCAATGGGAGCAGAGAGCTTCAATATGCTCAATAACAATAAAACCCCATTCATTTCATCTCAGTTAATTAGCAGTCAGCCAGCAGGCTGGCAAGGGCTCAGCTAAAATTTACCTTTGCTTTGAAAAGGTTTTTTTTTTTCATACACAGTGAAAAATAATTGGGTAAATAGAACATCAGGTGAATGATGGGAGGGAAAACAGCAGAAGGAGAAAGGCATTTTAATTGCATTCCTGATAAAAACAGCCTTTTATAAACAAATAAGAGAAATCTCATAGTAATGTAAAGAGTGGAAAGGTCTGGATGTCTAGAGCCCTGATTATTTGTCCTAGCTCTTCCCCTAACACAGTGTCACTTAAGCACACTGCTATCCCTCCCTGGAACTCAGTTGGTTTCTCTACAAAATTAAAAATTGTTCTCCATGGCCTTATGAATTAATACAATGATAGCAATTAATGTGATCAATTTAAAATAAACCCTAGGTCTCCCTTAAGCCAGATAAACCACCCAAACACTGCAGTAGGAAGGACTGTTCCCTGTTAAGATGACCAGGTAAATCACCATAACCCCAGAATGCCAGTCTCTCCCATTTTCAATCTGTTCTCACTTTTGCCAACAATCTTTCCAAAAGCCAGTTCTAAGCTTGTCTCTTCCCTTTGGATGGCTCTCATCCAGACAATATAAAGTTGGAATTCTCTTGCAAGATACACAATAGCTTTCACAAAATCTTCTGCCTTGGCTCTGCTCATCCTCTACACAGGCCTTGGTTGCCAGCCGTCTGGATGATGGACAGTTCCCAGAATGCTCTCCACTCTTTCAGCCTCTGTTTATTTGCATATGCTGCCCCCTGTTTTGCCTTGGAGCTTATACAAACACTCCAAATCTTAACTCAAGCAACTGCTTCTCTGTAAACTCCCCCAAGCCCCCCAAACAGAGTTGGTGAGCTTCCTCACCAGTGGTTTCTTTGGTTGCAGTCACAGGGTGGCATGCTTACATCCTGTGATAGACTGGACTCCTTATGCACGAGTTGGTCCTTCTCCATCTTTGTGTTTCTATAGTGCAGCATGGGAATACATAAAGGTTTATCACATGGATGAAGGATACACTATTTGAAAGTAATCAAGAGGCAATTTTATAGCTGCGTCATAGTTTTGAAATTCCCTTGTTTGAGATTGGCTCTTTCCTGATCATCTGAATTAGTAAAGGGTATTGACATTTCTACGGATTCTCTAAGAACCATTAGTCAGAAATATTCTGACTTCAAACTTGTACTTAAGATGAAGAGAGGTTTAGTTAGTGAACTGAATGGATATTAGAGGAAGGTCATTTGGAAACATCATAGGTAATGTTTTTAACAGTACTTTTTTCAGCCAACAGTGGTAGAGCCTGTTGTTTAGCTCCTGTTAAGCAGCATCATAGCCAAGTTCCTGCATGCCTATTAGGATTGTAATTGATGGTTCTAGAAATGAGTGGGCTTCCCTAGAGTCCACAGACTTTTGGCCGCTGAACTGAGGTGTTCTGGTAGAGGCCTCAAGCCATCTGGTGTGGTTGCTGAAAAGGGAATTCATGCATTGGGAGAGAATGCTTGAAATGCAGATTTTCTTTAATACTATGAGTCTCCAGATTTATAGATGAGGAAAGTGAGGTGCTCCATATTCATTGAATGAATTAAGGGTTTCTAAACCTTGGCACTGATGACATTTTGGAGTACACAGTTCCTTGGGTCCTGTGCACTGTAGATGTTTAGCAGCATCCTTGGCTTTTCCCTACTAGATGCCAGCAGCATCCCCAGCCCCAGCTGTGAGAAAGGTCTCCAGACATCAGCAAATCTCCTCTGGGAAGAAAATGGCCCCATTGAAAACCACTAAATGAATGAAGAAAGTTGAAAGGCTGCATTAAGTCCATGGTTAAATTTTTATGCTTAATTTTGGTGTTATAATTAATTAGATTAAATAAACATGAGTTGCACATTGGCCTGTGAGGCAATAAACAAGGCACTGAGCTAGACACCATGGGATTGTAGAGAGCTGAAGAAGAAATCTACTGTCTCTTTAAAGACCTACAAATAACTCTTCCTGATATCTTTGGAAAAAAGAGCAATGTGGATAGACCAGGTGTAGCACAGCAGCCAAGAGTATAGTATTAAAAAATGGAATGTGGGTAGTTTTGATGGCAGAATCTGGAACCAGAATGCCTGGCTTTCAAATACTGACCTCAATGTGCTCCAGCTGTTTAACTGGGGGGAGGGGAGGACAAGCTACATAATAATGTTATGCCTCAGTTGTCTTATTTGTAGGGTGAAATGAGAGCCTAGTCATCACAGGGTTCATGGGAGGAATAAATAAGTTAATAAATGTTAAGTTTGTCTGGAATGGTGCCTACTGCATAACAAATGGTATGGATGTCTTTGGTGGAATCAAAGATACCATTGATTAACAAACATACCATATCCTATGAATTACTAAGACAGAAAAATGTAATAATTGCAAATTAATAAAAACTATCAATTATAAGACTAATCTTGACTTTAGAGACATAAAAATATGAAAAAAAAATACATCTTAGATTTGATGTAATATAAATGTCCAGTATTATCATGACTTTCTAGTCAGACCTATATTTGAATTATTGTGCCAGCACTTTGTAGGTAACAATGAGTGAATTATTCAACTTCTTTGAGCTAGTTTTCTCATCCATGAAATGAAAACAATAATTGCCATCTCACAGGGTTGTAGCAAATATTAAAGAGGTCATTTATGTAAACTGACTTAGCAAAAACTAGGTACTCAGCACAGAGTAGTACTGTGGATGTCACTATGTGGAAAACTGGGAACCTAGAGCCTGACACATAAACATTTTCCCATGGAGAGAGATGCTACTATATAAGAGAATGGTGCCATCCAGGCAGGACATGGATGTCCTCTGTCAGCTCTAGATAATAGGATCAATTTCTGTTCCCTTCCCCCCCTTATTTCTTGAGTTCCTAAAATATGTTTAACCCTGGGTTTGTGGTATTAGAGCTATAGGATTCACGTCAGCCATGGTTCCCCAAGTTGGAGGACCTACCCATTAGAAAGGAAAACAAGACATGTGAGTGAGGAGAAGTGGAGGAGATCAACATTTATTTAATGCTTTTTGCATGTCAGAAATAGTACTATGCTCACTGTTTCTCACAATAACACTGCAACATAAGTTCTATCATTTCTATTTACAGATAAGGAAACTGAGGCTCATAGAGGTTAAAAAATCTGTTTGAGGCCCTATACTTGAGAAACAGAGCTGGATTTTCTGCTCAAGGTTTTAACTACTAAGGCCATAATCTATTTTGAGTGTGGGAAAAATATTTCCATAAGAACAGAAGACAGCTTGTTTAATGCTATTGCATAGAAATTCAGAAGAAGGAGAGAGTACATTGCGTTGATGTCAGAGAAAGCTTCATGGAAGAAGACACTTTGAAGGAAAGATAAGATTTGGGTAGGTAGAGGGGAGAGCCCTGACTTTTATTCAAGTGTTCCAGATAAGAGCATGTTTTGAATGAGGTCAAGATAAACATGACATATAAAGAAGAAGTGGGGGACTAAGCTGTCTGGATCAGGGGAATTGAGTTTTGTGAATCTAAGGAGTGTGTGTACGTGTTCTTGTCTATACCTCCAGCACCTAAATACAGCAGTTAGTATACTGTAAGAGCTCAGTAGTGATTGAGTAGAAAATACTACTGTATGATAGTGGAAAATAAAACTCAAAATGTGCTTTAAGACCTCAGAAGGCTGAATGTCAAGCTGAAGGGTTTGGACCTAGTCTACTGGAATCAAGAAATATGTTTTAGCCAGGGGTGGCAGTAACAATTGTAATTATAAAGCACTATTTATCAGGCACTCTTCCAAGTACCGTTACCATAATGCTCCCTTTACTCTTCACAGAAAACCTATGAGCTAGGTGCTGTTATTATATTTCTCCCCATTTTACAGATGGCAAACTGAGCCATGGGAAGTTAGGTAACTTTCCCAAGGTCATAGAGCTGTTAAGTGGCAGCTGGGATTTGATACTTGGATTTAATCAACATTCAAGTTCAGACTCTTAACCATTATAATACTGCCTCTTAGTGGTGTTATTTAAGATGTTTCTCATCAGGGGACCACTTCTCATGTCCTCTTTACAGCCTATGAATCTATAAGTCAGTGGCTTGAATTAGCTAGTAAAGACCTGGGGTTAAAAGTTTAAAAGTACCCAGTTCCTCTCCCCAGTGTATTCTTTCCATTCCCCTCTCCTGCCCTGAGTTCATCTCTTGCCAGAGAAATAACAACCATCTTCAACACATTGGTGCATTAGGTTGCTACGTAGTAATCAGAGAGATGATTTAAAACATGAGAAAGTCTCCACAAGGGATAACTGTATTATCTTCTCTTATGATGCCACTTAAATATTGCTTAATTTCTGAGTCTAAGTGGAAACTGATTTCTGAAGCCACATGTTACTTTAAAAATATGGAAACTAGGCATTGACTCTTCATCTGCATAAAATGATTTTCTCAGAAAGTCCAGAGCTCCTAGAGGGTGTGTGGTAAGGAGAGCTATGCCTGACTCCTAGCAGATCCTCTATGTTACATAAACAAGTAAAATGGTAAAGCGAACAGGTACTCAGACTCAAAAGCTTTCTCTTGCATCTACAGGCCATGTGATCTTGGGCAAAGCTCTTGATCTCTCTGAGTCTTGGTTTGCTCATCTGCTCAATGGGAATAAGAATAACTACCTTACAGGGTGATGGGAAGATTCAGTGAATCAAAATGAGATTGTTGTATACAAGTCACCCAGTAAACTAGTATGGAAACATAAGAAGCAATTTTTCTTAGCCCCTTTGTCAGGCCAAATCTCAGGACCTCTCTTGCTTGTACATCCAGTGCCCAAACAGTAGCTACTGCCAATCTATTGTTGCATTTTAATAATCTAACACCTGCTATTCTAACTGCCATAGTAAGTTTTGAGTAGGTGTATAAGGGGCATACACATCATTTTACTACTTTCAGTTATTCTTTGAGAAAATATTTTATTATATCAACAAATGACAGAGACACATGACAGAAGTATTGTTTTTCATTGGTGCATAATAAAAACATTCAACTTCCAATCTTTGGGAAGTTTGACAGTCCTATTTTGATAAGCCAAAGGAAAGAAGCAGAATAGACAAGTGGGACAAGGACTGTGGAGAGTGGATTCTGTCACTTGACCTTCAGCTGGTAGAACCAAGGCAATCAGAAGGGACCATCCGTGTTGCATGATTCAGGGGTTCACATCCCAGCTCTGCTGCTTCTGAGCCATGAGGCCCTAGCTCAACCTCTCGCAGGGTGGTTGTAAAAATTAAGCAGCTGATACATAGTGTTTGGCATGTGGTAGGCAATTCTAAGGTAGTTTTATTTTCCTCTTAAATCTCATAAACATTTAGTGACTCATTCACTCAACCTGGAGACCTGGCGGGCACCTGTCAACAGAGCCAGCATGCTGTATTGGAAAGTCTGCTAGATGTGCTGGCAGAGGCCAGATTGTGGTGGCCCTGGCTGAGCATAATTTTTTGTAGACAATGGGGGCAACTGGAAGTTTTTTAGGAAGGGAGTGATAGGAAGTGATCCATTTTCAACTCATTTGCACAAAATAACTCCCACTCTTCCTCTCCCTCCTTCCTCTCTTCTTCTTCTGGCATTTCTATTGTTAAGTTTTTGTTCCCGTTAATTAATTTAATGCCTCAAATAGTATACTGATAAATGCATTATTACTATTTGCAACTAACCAATGAGGAAATGAAGGCTCACATAATTTGACCAAAATTAGACACCTGGTAAGAGGCATAACTTTTGCTTGAACCCAAATCTTCACAGTACAAGTCTTGTCTTGTTTCCTCCACGCCCACCACCAAAACAGGAAAATAAACACTGGTGTGAAGCCTGTGTGTCATGTAACCACCAGGGGAAAATATTGAACAGCCCTGAACACCTTTCTTTCAGGCCATAAAAATAAGCATTAGACTTGGAATAACCTTATCTTTGGGTTGTGTTTCAGTACTATTTATTTAGTGACTGTTCTCTAAGTGTCTTTCTGGTGGCAATCATTTCATTTATAGATCCACTGAGAAAAGAAGTAATTTCAAGCTGTTATTACTTCACTTAATAGCCCTGGGTTTTTACTGGCTCAATGCCTTGAGCATGTGTGTTCTTCTGGCCTCGTATCTATTGCAGATAGTGTTCTGAACACGTTAGTATCATGACTAAATCTTAGTTTAGTTGAGCATTGCTACTAAATCATGGTTGGTTTTTCATAGGGTTCACTGCACAGAAAGGGGGTACATCTTTTTAACTACAGTCAATAGGTTTCAATTCTCCATCTATGCTTTTAAAACTCAATAAAGCCTCTGGACATGTGGGGTCTAGTTTCACATTTTACAGATAAAGACACAGAGGCCCAAACAGGGAAATGGAGTAGCTCAAGGTCTGAAGGGAGGTAGTAGTCAAGCTACAAGTCTAACTTAGGTGACCTAGTTCCTGGCTGCCCTTGTGACTCTAACAATGGCCCAGCAGCAATGAATCCTGCAAGTTGTTAGAAACACCGAATTTAGGGTCTCACCCTGACTGACTTAGTGAATCAGAATCTAAATTGTAGCAAGACACCCAGGTGATTTATATGTACATTAAGTTTTAAGAAAAACTGTTTTTATTGAGCTTTTGCTATTAAAATTATTTTTATTAAATCTATTGAGGTGACATTGGATAATAAAATTATATAGATTTCAAGTGGACAATTCTATAAAACATCATCTGTATATTGTATTTAGGTATATTAGGTATATTGCACCACCTACCAGAATTTGCTTTTGTAGGTATTTGCAGGTATGTGTGGGTGTACATGTGCGCCCCCACATGTATAGGCAATAGGGGAAGGAAGAGGGAGGAAAGGAGGGGGAGAGAGAGAGAAAATGACTCACGGTATCTGGGGAAATATGAGCTAGAGATAATGGAACGTCCACTTGATGTCCTTTAAACACTTGACAAATGGGGCTGGCATTCAGGAGTGAGATCTAGGGAGAGATACTAATCTGCAGGGCATCTCTGAATAGGTGACAGATAAAGCATGGAGGAAACAATGTCATGTGGAGAGAGTAGAAAACACTATTTAGAAGCTGGCAGACCTAGCTAAAGAGAAGAGGCCAGGGGTTAGCATGAGGACCTCAGTGTCCAAGAAGCCAAGGAGAAGTTTAATTGTTTGGATAATGTTGTCAGATAAAGAAAGATTAAAGAGATGAAAATGGAAAATTCTCTCTTGTTTTTGATAGCTAGTAGGCCCCTTGGTTATTTGGCCAGGGCCCCAGCTAAAAACAATGACTTCCCAATTCCAGAATCTTTTCTTGGGCATAGATGTTTCCAATACTAACCTCAGGCCATTTTCATCTAAGATGGTACAACCTTGTGCCAGACAGTGCTTAATCTACGATGCTGCTCCTGGTCTCTATTTGCCCCTCTGTCTCTGACTTATTAGCTTATGATTTGCCTATTGGTTGCTGAACTCAACTTCCCACCTGATCCTTTTTCTGTTCCTTGGTATGTTCCTTTTTTCAGTGGCCCCCTCCTAATTTAGGTGTGATTGGACCAATCTCTACTACCAAATTCGATCTCTTTCTCTCAACTCCCAACATAAATTTCTCAAGTTGAAATTATCTGAGCTAAGTCCTCACACAAAATAACTGGGGCACCAAACTCTATTTAAGACATCTTAGTTTAATATAATAGGAATATCTTTTCTTTTAGAGTAAGTAGATAATAGTTTTTATATTAAATTTATTGGGGCACATTGGTTAATAATGTATGCATTTCAAGTGCACAATTCTATAATACAGTGATACCTCGGTTCTCGAACATAATTCGTTCCAGGAGGACGGTCGAGAACCGAATTGTTCGAGAACCGAAGCAATGAAACCAATAGGAAAGCGTGACTCCACAAAGCGTGACTCTCTCTCTGCACTCACACTGATGACGCAAGCAAGGCGCGCTGGGCCGAATGAACGCCATTCGGCTCATCTCGGAAGTTCGAGTTCCAAATATTTGTTCGGATTCCGAGACAAAAGTTTCTCGAATCTCCATTTGGTCGAAAACCGAGGCGTTCGAGAACCGAGGTATCACTGCATCATCTGTATAATGCATTGTGTGCTACCACCCAAAGTCTAGTCTCCTTCCCACACCATATATTTTACCCCTTTATCCTTTTAATCCTCCTCCCCACTCCTCTTTCAGGTAACCACCATACTATTGTCCTGTATCTAGGAGGTTTCTTTTGTTTGTTTTGTTTGCTGCTTTCTGTTTTATATCCCACATATGAGTGAAATCATGTGGTTCTTATTCTTTTTCATCTGACTTATTCCACTTAATATGATACTCTCAACATCATTTTGTTACAAATGGCAGTATTTCATCCTTTCTTATGACTGAGTAGTATTCCATTGTATAAATGTACCACATCTTTATCCAGTCATCCATGGAAGGACACTTAGGTTGTTTCCATGCCTTGGCAACTGTGAATAATGCTGCATTGAACATAAGGGTACGTCTATCTTTGTAAATACATGGTTTATTTTGGAGGTGGTAAATACCCAAAAGAGGGATTGCTGGGTTATATGGTGGAAGCTCTATTCTTAATATTTTGAGGCATGAAACAGACCAATGAAACAGAATTTAGAGTTCAAAAAACAAACCCACATATATATGGGCAAATAATTTTCAACAAAGGAGCACAAAACATACAATGGAGAAAAGAAAGCCTCTTCAATAAATGGTATTGGGAATATTAGAAAGCCACATGCGAAAGAAAACTCGATTTTTATTTGACCCGATACACAAAAATTAACTCAAAATGGATTAAAGACTTAAATATAATACCTGGCACAATGAATTACATAGAAGAAAACATAGGTACTAAATTTATAGACTTTGGTCTCAGAGAGTCTTTTGTGAACTTGACCCCAAAGGCAAGGGACGTAAAAGCATAAATAAGTCAATGAATACATTAAACTAAAAAGCCTCTGCACAGCAAAAGAAGCCATCAACAAAACAAAACAAAAAGGCAACCAACAAATGAGAGAAGATATTTGCAAAGAACACTTCCAATAAGGAGCTTTTTCATAGATAAGCTTCCTTCTTGCATTTTGAAGCATCTTTTGGGCAAACTTCTTTCTCAGGCACTGGATCTTCAGCTCTGCGAAATTCCTTCATTTTTTCTTAAGGGTTTCTGGCACAGCAAGAACCTTCTCTTTGGCGCCCTCTATGGTTCCAGCTGGAAAAGAGGGACAATCTTATTTCTTCGTTCCCAATTTGGATGCCTTTTATTTCTTTCTCTTGTCTGATTGCTTTGGCTAGGAATTCCAGTACTATGTTGAATAAGAGTGATAACAGTGGGCATTCTTGTTTTGTTCCAGATCTTAGAGGAAAAGCTGTTTTGTTTTTCACCATTGAATATGACATTAAATGAGGGTTTGTCATATATGGCTTTTATCATGTTGAAGTACTCTTCTTCTATACCCATTTGATTGGGTGTTTTAATTATAAATGGATGTTGTACCTTGTCAAATGCTTATCCTGCATCTGCTGATATGATCAGATGATTTTTCTTTATTTTTCAGTGTGGTGTATTACATTGGTCAATTTGTTTTTTGTTGAGCCACCCTTGCACCGCTGGGATGAACCCCACATGATTTTGATGCATTATCTTTTTAATGAATTGTATTTGATTTGCTGGTATTTTGTTTAGAATTTTTGCATCTATATTGGTCAGATTTTGGTCTGTAATTTTCTTTATTTGTGTTGTTCTCGCTAGGTTTGGTATTAGTAATTTTGACTTCATAAAATGAGTTAGGGAGTATTGCCTCATCTTCATTTTTTTGGGAAGGGTTTGTATAAAGTCTTTGAATGTTTGGCAGAATTCACTAGTGAAGCCATCTGGTCCTGGACTTTTACTTTTTGGGAGGTGTTTGCTTTAATTTTCTTAAACAGATCAATCTATTTAGATTTTCCAGTTCTTCATGCTTCAGTCTAGGAAGGTTGTATATTTCTAAGAACTTGTCCATTTCTTCTAGGTTATTGAATTTGTGGCATATGGCCGTTCATAGTATTTCTGTGGTATCTGTTTTGACTTTTCTTTCATTTCTGATTTTTTAATTTTTTAGTCTAGCCAAAGATTTGTCAATTTTATTACTCTTTTCAAAGAACTAGCTTTTTGTTACATTATTTTTATTTGTCTTTTTTATTCTAGTTCATTAAATTCTGCTCTGATTTTTATCTTTTCTTTTCTTTTACTGACATTGGGCTTCATTTGTTATTTTTCCAGTTCCTTAAGGTGAAATGTTGTGTAAGATTTTTCTTGTTTTCTGAGGCAGATCTGTAAGAATGCTATAACTGCTCTGTTATTACTCCTTTTGTTGCATCCCGAAAGTTTTGATATCATTTTCATTTGTCTCTCTGCATCTTTTGATCTCCTTTTATTTCTTCTTTGACCTAGTTCTTTAGTAGCATGTTGTTTAATCTGCACATATTTGTGGGTTTTCCTGCTTTCTTTTTGCAGTTGATTTCTAATTACAAAGCATTGTGGTTAGAGAATTTGCTTGGTATGATTTTAGACTGCACCTGAGGCTCCTGTCTCTGTCCTCTCCCATCTGTCCCACCTTCCCTGCTCGCTCTGATATGCCCACCTTCAGATGTCTCAAAATGCAGATCTCTCAGACATGTTTATGTGTTGAGCAGGGAATCCTTTGTTGAATTATATCTGTCCAACTTGTTGTAACATCAAGGGGAGAGACCTGTTGGTCTTGTCATTCTGCCATGATATAGACGTCATTCCTAGATTATTGTTTAAAATAAGCCTTGTAAAGAAGGGTTCATGACAGACCTCTTTATGTGCCACTGTAATGTGAATTATTTTGAGCCAAAAGCATTCAAGAATCTGTAGGATTGTGAGAAACTTTTACCTATCCCTTAAAGAATTTCAAATAGGGGCCTTGCCCATAATAAGAGTTATTATCAGTAATAACTTTTTATAATCTAGCTATAGATCAAGGCAAACTTCTAATTATTGAACATCTGTTTTCTTATCATCCTGCAACTATCCTGTGAAGTCCAAAGGCACCTTACTTCATCCTTAGCTCAGAATGCCATGAATTCCTCATTTTAACTTTCTATCCGTGAACTTCTCATGTATGTGGAGTCTCTGACTCTCTTATTTATGTGGGGTTCCCATTTGGTTGTTTTCTCTTGTTAATCTGTCTTATGTAGATTTATTTATTAGATTAGCTGAAAGAATCTTGAGGGTTGAGGAGATTTCTTCCTCCCCCACATCCTTGGGGAGAAGATGGGCCTCTAGAAAGAAGTCGTTGACTTAACTCATGCATGAAGAGAAAAGGATCACAACTTTATGCTGTTTTTTACTCCAACATGATGGCCTGTACATATTTTTAAATATTTTTTGAGTATCTGTACAATCCTGCAGGATAACAGAAAACATGTACAACTTTTTAAAACAGCTGGTAGATTTAAAAAATCCTAGTTACTACTTTGAAAAAGAATTATTACTGCTTTAAAAAAAGGAATTATGGAGGTCGTTGTCTAAAGTCTGTGTAGTTGCTGGCTGCCTTCTGTGTTTTAGGTTGGATTGGAGACACTAGTGGTTTCTTAATGTCAAAGGCATTAGCAGAGTTATGGAAAGTCGGGAGGAGGAAGAATGTTAAGAATGGGTGATGACAGGCAGATACAGCCAAACTAATTTCTATCAGCCCAAAATGACACTTCCTTGTACCAGGCCCTAGGTGCCTTCACTTATTACCTCCTTTGTCCTCCCAACAACCAGATGAGAAGGTGATGTTATCTTCCTTGTGTAGAGGAGCCTTAACAAAGTTAATGGCAAGAAACACAGTACAAATTCAGTGTGTATTGATTCTGTGTATAGTGGGGTAATTTGAAAACTTTGGTCAGAATTAGTGGAAAAATAAGTATTATAAAGGAGTATTTTCTTTATTTCTTTTATAAAATGTTTCAATCCTGTTATAATTCACCAGAGTTATAGTGGTCCTTTAAAATCTGTCATTCAAGGAAGAGCTCCAAGATGGTGCCTTGAAGCTAGACAGCTCCTTGGTGGCAAAGGAGGAATTCCCCACAAGGTAGAGACCCCGGCCGCTGGGTCCTCTCTCAGCTCTGCACTTCTGTTTGTACTCGAATGGCTGCTCCCTGCACCAAAAATATTTATCTGCCCTGCTCATCATCTCTCCATCCAGCCTCCATCTTCAATAAACGCCCCTCTTTAAATCATCTCTGAGACCTTGAAGTTGCTGTGAGCTTCAGCTTCTCCATCAATAATTTGGAAATGGTAGAACTAACCCATGAGATCATTTGTGTTTGAATTCCATAAGGGTTTAACTTATGTGGTCATTTTGATAAAGAGTAATGGAAAAATATGAAACATTGGGACAAGTACTGGCCCTCCTGGAAACTAGCCCAAAACATTTTCAAAAGAAATTTTGGTTTATTTAATGAAAAATAGTTTTTTATAAGTGTTAGGTGGATTCAGTAATCAAAAATGAAAAGAAAGTGGCTGAACCCAAAGAATAAACTGAATTTCTGAAGAAATGTAGAAAAACTTATTTAAAACTGTTTTAAAAATGACTCACTAGCCCATTGAGTTTCATAACTATTTGCCTCATTTGTGTAGAATTTAATGAGGCAGCTCAATAATAGCACACATTTTAGGTCGCATGGCTATACTTTAGATATTAACATCAGCTCTCTTTATGCTCATATACCATGTATCTTATGTTTCTCTTGAAGCAGTGATTAAAATAAGCATTTTATCAGAATGTCTATGCCTGACTCTTTCCATAAATATAATTCAATAAATACTAATTTAGTGCCTTATAAATATAGTTCATGATATTAGGCACTATGCAGACTCAGAAATTCACACAAAACGTGTCTTTATCTCATGAGCTCCATTTCAAATATAAATCTCATGAAGGCAGACACTGTTCTACTCAGATTTTGCATATATGTAGCCAAGGCAAGGAGTGATGGTTTAAGAGGCCAAAAATAATATAAGCAACTTTATGTTACTTAGTGACTCTGTTAATTAAGGCATAAGTCAGGAATTAGGAGAGGGCTGGGACGTTTGCGTATTCTTTGAATACAGCGCTGTGTTGCCAATGGAGAAAGCTGTGAGTACCAGATGGGTGTGGATAGAGATTTAAGTTTTTTCTCTGTGATCATAGTAGACTCTGGCTTTAATTGCTTCTAAAGCAGGTGAATATTTTTGTGGCTTTCTCATCATGTAGGAGAATGGCTTTCTTATTCTCTTCCCTCTGCTCAAGGTCCACCACTGGACCATAATGAGCAGGAAATGAAGAAAATCTTTGTAAAGGCAACTAACACGGCGTTTGATGGGAAGGAGGAAGAATTGCTATTAGAAAAAGACTTGGGGCAGTGATGAAATGGGTGCTTCCTTTGTAAATTGCACGGCCTGGTTGGAAAGGTACTCTTGCTGGGCACCCTCCATGGGCAAGGTGGCTAAGAAGGCAATACAGGTGAAAATATGTGTTTTACTGCCCTGTCTCGTATTTTGGGTATGGTGGGATATAGACATCATTCCCCTCAACTGTGGTGGGGCCAAGAGTGATGGACCCAGGAAGGGCCTCAGACTCTTTCTGGGTGATTGGCACAGTCAGGTGCTTGGTTTTTATTAAATAAATAATGATAAACATCAGTTTGAGGGACATTGGGAAGATAATGGTCAGAAGTCAGAACTGAGGACACAAGATTAGGGACCTGACTCCCTGCGTGATCTTGGGGAACTAATGCTAAGCTCAGCTTTCTAGCCACTGAAATGTACCTAAGAATCCTTGACCTACCTGACCTAAGGACCAAATGAGGTGATTTCTGTGAAGGTGCCCTCGAAACCACAAATTGTCCTATAAAGTTTAAGATTTCTATTTGCGAGCAGGTGGGTATCATTGTAGGACAGGGTAGATTGAGGGTATTTCATTGCAAATCATATTTCTTTTAAAATATGAAATTAGGTCTCCTGGTAAATATGTAATAAATCCATTTTCACATTTTCTCTTAAATGACCCTACACTTTGTCTGAAAGTCTTGGCCAAGTGTGCTCTCAGTAGAATTCCTTGTAAAAACTTTGGAGATTGATTTCGTCAGAGCGGTATCATGTTTTTATTTTGTTAGCGATAATTTGCCTTTCTATAATCCCACATCTTTCTTGGTTTTATTCAAGTTGGTTAACTATTAAAAATAGATCTCCCTGAGATTGGTCCTTAAAGACCTATCAGAAAACAGCAAAAGAACATCATAGAGCAAACATTGCACACTGAGGACAATGAACTTTCTTACCTAGATTTCTAGTTGTCTCTGGTGGGCCAATTAAAAGTTGATCACTGATGAGAACAAAGAAATATGAAGGTACAAGAAGGAGAGCTGAGGGAAAGGTATTTAGGTATCTCTTAGTCATAAACCAACTGGAACAGTGTGTTTACTTTGGGGAGTTTTTCTTTTTTTTAAACAAGATCCTTTAAATGGAGAGCATGATCATTACCCTGGAAAGAAGTTCATCGCAGTAATAAAGGATGGACATGCCTGGCTCAGTAAAGTGAGAAATTTCGGTTGCATTGGTTATCTGAATATGAACTCAAGAAGCTATAAAGAGGGATATAGTTGTGTCTCTAGTGTTATGGGGAATAACTTATTTATTTATTTATTTTTGGTACATGCAACTAGCGGGAACCAAACCCGGGACTCTCTGGTCTGTAGGCTGATGTTTCAACCACTGAGTCAGACCAGCCAGGGTGGGAATAACTTATGGATGATGCATGTTTTGTAACTTGAGCTCTTTCTACAAGTTGGCTACAAAATAGGAGAACCCAGACAAGAGTGTGGAGACTAATTAGTCAGCTACAGTGCCCCCTTAAGTTGTGCCTGTGTCTATGCAGGGTTGTTATGAAAGTTTGCAGATGTCTGAGGTTCTTGCCTTACTGGTGGTTAACATACTGAAAATATGCTGTCCAAGTCAGCTTTGCAGTGGCAACGAGAAAGCCAAAGCTATTGGAACAGGGTTTCTCCCTTCATTTTGCTGCCTCTTATTGTTCTCTGATTGGCAGATAGACACATGTGTGAGTGTAAATACAAACCACTGCTATAAAGAAAGAGTTACTTATGATGATTACGTATTCGTAGCAAGTGAGCTTTTGTGCCTGTGTATATAGAAGGCAGCTATATAATGCACATAACACAGCCACTGTCTTCACTACCACAAACCCTGTGGTCATGCAGCATGGAATGACATGCAATTGATTTGTAAATATTCTAATAGGAAATACTTCCAGACAAGTTTCAGTTGAGGCTGTACATGGAAATATCCCTTAGTAATTGTAAGAGTCTTAGCTTTAATAGAGCACCTATGTCAGGCGGGGCAGAAGAAGAGCCGGGGGGTGGTCCTGTAGTGTCAGTTCCCAATGCTTTACAGCCAGGTTTTGGCTGGTGATATCTGTGTCAGCAGAGCATCCAGGACATAGTGAGTCTGTGTTTGGAAATAAGAACACTAATAATAGTAATGACTAAAGTAATAATAAGGTCTCTTTCTTGACAATGCACAACTGAGCTGCTGCTCCTTGAATCCTCATAAGAGGAGGTTGAACATCTAGAGAATGACCTCCCAGCCTGGCTCTCAGCCATGCTCTCTCCCTCCCCGTGCCTCTGCATATGCCGTTCCTCCTTGCTTCATCTTCTGAGTACCTTGTTAGACTTCTGAAGTGAACCCTTGTCATTCTCGCTGGGTGCCCAGAAACATCAAATCCTCCTGGCTTTCCCAGCCTCCCTTGCATATGCCGCAGGCTCCATCAGTCAAATAGGCTTACTGGACTCAGAAGCAGCGGCCAGAACTTCTGAGGATTGGGCAGGTTCATTCGGTTCTGGGGGCAGCAGCTGACCAAGTCCTGTGGCCAAGTGGCTGGATCTATGCCTAGTGGCAGCAGTAGGGGTCTCTCCATTGCAGCGGTTTGGTGATGAGATTTGAGTGGTATTCCTAGCTGCATAATCTCTCAGAAAATCTGTGAGTTTTCCTCTGATAAATTGTTTGCTCATTAAAAATAGAGCAATGCACTTTCTTGTTTTTGTTTTGTTTTGCAACTAAGAACCTGTGTGAGATGTTCCAAATCCAGTACAAAGGCATCAGTTCTGGGAAACTGTCCCTGGCTCTTCTAGAATAAATTATTCTTCCCCCCTCTGGACTCCTGTAGCTTCACTCAACACAGGGCATTGCTACTGCTTGCTCAAGGGTCTGTGTTCCCTTCACCCATGTCTGGCACTGGGTCTGATGCATGGTGGGCCCTCAGTAAACGTGTAAGTGAAGTCATGCTCCGAGCCAGGTTTCATTGCCTTACTGGGACGGTGCCCATAGTGCTCCGCAAATCAGCTTGCACACCCTTGCTTGGAGGGTCTGAAACAGGCATGGTGCAACTGTGAAGGAACTTCCCAGAAATCCCTGCCTTGTTTAGCATTTCTTGTTTAGAAGTCACACCTGGTCTGGTACAAGATTCTCTCTTGGTCCCCAATGGCGCATGCTCTCACTTCATTCACACCTGTTAGTTTTTTTTACTGTTACTGTTTCCAGCCTTGCCAGCTACAATGAATACACCGTCTCGTTAGTAACAGGCCTGATTGAACTTGGACACTTGTGCACCTATTATGGTTTTTTGGGTAACAGTTTTTAAGGGATAATAACAATCTGGTGTCACAGCTGAGGCTCATGATACTGAAGCAGAGATGAATATTTTTAACCTTATCTTGGGGGTTCACCTTCTCATCCTCTCACCTGCAGGGGTACCAATTGCTGCCTTTCTCTGTTAGCAGCCATGGAAGTATCTTCTTAGTGTCCTGACCTCTGTGCAGGCCCAGGAATCTTATTCACTATTGTCTCTTGTTCTGTAATGATAGCAAACCTTTCTGTGGGGCACAGAATCTGCTATTTCCCTTGCTTCTTCCCTTTCCAAAGCCTTCTCTTCTGTTATCACCCAGAGTCAACCATAGTTCCTCATCTCATGAACATTTTAAAAAAATCTGTTTTCCCCTTGGCAAGGTTATGCCATAAATAGTTTCATACATGTCGGAGTAAAAACTCAAGGAGGGGGATGCATTTATGGATGCTGAAGGTGACCAAGACACTCTATAACAAGCTATAATCCCTTACTTACTCTTTACATATCTGTCAGAAAGCCTGGCATTTCAGGAGTCAAAAAAAAAAAAAAAAGAGCCAGGGACCACTCAGAAGAACTGGAACAATTTCACCTTGCTGTCTTCTGTTAATTAATTTCAAGGTGAAACTGAAAGGGGCCATGAAAAGGTGAAATGAAAACGAGACACTTCGAATGTGTTCTATTTTTGTTTCCTGAACTTAACATACCTTAAAATTGGAAGGCAGAATCCAGGTGTTAGCACGGTATTAGCCTGCAGAGATGTGAGAGTGGAGGTCATGCAGTAAAAGGGCACCAAACTATGCATATTGCATGAGGGATTAATTGCCAGGAGCATGTGAAGAGAATTATGGCAGTTAATATCCAGAGCCTGAGCAAATGCCACCATGGGAAAATCGTCACATGTCTGCAAACAAAGGAGGGTTCTAAAGGCGATAAGTAGAAAAAGAGATTAGCTTCTTTCTTCATAATTGATAGAAGATGCTTTGGGGAAAATCACCAAAGATGAATCATATTGCTTAGTTTAGCCTAAGTATTTTCAATTTTGAGCATTACTCATGATAATTGAGACTGTTAAAATATATATGTGTGTGTGTGTGTGTGTGTATGTGTGTGTGTGATAGAGGCATCTTGCAGTGTTTCCTGGCCTGTGGTACACCTTCTGATCAAGCTTGCTTATTTTGTAAATCGGGAGCTATAGTGCTATATAACGAAGATTCAAGTTTATCCTCCAGAGCCTGAGGTACTATTAGATCCTAAGCACTAAGTGGGAATTCAATTATGTTTGCTCCATCCTATTGACTAAAGCAGAAAATTGGAATCATTATTCTTAGAACAGCATTTCTCACTTGTGGGTGGGAGGGGGCAGAGAGACTTCTTCCTCTAGGAGGACACATCCCACTCTCCCAGGAGGTGTATGGACATGCATATTTAATATTCTACAACATTTAAAATGGAGACATCACAATAAGCCATTATTTTTGCAATGTAAACTACATTAGAAAAGCGAAAGGAAATGTCTTGGCTGTTGAGGACACATGGAAAATAAACTTTTCAATGCCTCTCGGTGATTCCATGATGCAGACAAGAGCAAGGCCTCTGGACACAGGTCGTGGAGCAGAAGCTGCAGGGAAGGGGCGAATGTATGCGTGTTCATCCCGAAAGAGCCTAGTTTCAAAAACGTAGAGAAGTACGTTCTTGGAAGAGGGTCCTATACAACTGGATCCATAACAAGGATGCCATGTTTACTCTTCACTTACCTGGAAAATTCAATCTAGTAGAAACTTCCTGACTATTTTGATAAACCGGAGATCAACTGTTGCCATCTGATTTTTTTTTTTTTTTACATTAGTACATAGACCTGAACTTCATATGTGATGTGTTTGAAATCAGAGGGGATCTTTATGGCTCTGCAGAGCTCTTCCACTGCTGGGGGCAGTTTGCTGACATGGAAGGAAAAGGAATTATTGAGAACAGATGTCCCTTTTTGATATGACTCGTAGCAAAGTGGAGTAATAGAGTGCTCATTAATGCACTGAATCTTTACAACGATTCTCTTGCTTTGCTTGGAGGAAGCACACAAGTAGGAAATGTCTTTTCATTCATAATTTCATTTCTCACTAAGCTTGTTAGGAGAAGAAATGGCGTTAAGACATTTTGCGTGTTAAATTATTTTCTGCTTCCAAATCTAGCATGTTTAAGGTTACAAAACCATCAAAAGAATTTGAGAAAAGGAAGACAAAAATGTAAGCATGTCATTATCAGATAGTTTGAAAAATAGTGATTTTAACTATGTTTTCCCTAGAACTCCAAGAAGTCATGCCAAAAGTAAAATGCATGGTTAACCATTTAAGAATGTTCATCAGCTGAGTTTGCAAGCAAATGTTACATCAGCTTTAAGAACCATGTTTTTCTTTTCACCTTTTTATATTTCAAGATAGTGCTTTTAGTAAAAATACTTTCTCAATATCCTTTTGATGATTATATCTGCTGAGTTTGGCAGAAATGTGTCTTCTGATATGTATGTAGAACCATTTGGTAATCCTTCCACTAAATGCAAGAGGATACTGTGCTTAGGAGGGCTCTGTTTATTTCTAGGTTCCTCACCTTAAAAAAATTGGATAAATACAGAGGAAGCCAAAAAATGCCAAGAAAGAAATTGAAGAAGGGGTATATGTAAATAGTGATAGAAGGAGACTTACTTGGAATGGTGACCACATGATACAATGTTGTATTATAGAATTGCAAACCTTTAAAACCCATATAATTTTATTAACCAATGTCACCCAATAAATTCAATTAAAAAGAAATTAAATGCTCTGAATTCAAATGCTGAGGCCAAAAGTTATACAGTGTATATAATCAGTAGAGAACAAAAGACTAATGTTGCTCTATAAGAATCTATAACAGTGTTTGTCACTAGTGTTCTAAGAGATGCTAACTGCTCTTTAATTAAAAATGGCCACTTTCATGAATAGTTAAGTTATTGTTAACCATCCTGGCATAGAAATGGCTTCCAGGAATATTCCTCACACTTACTAAGCCAGGTCTGGTGACATGAAGATATGGGGCTAGACATCACATTGTTGTAGGCAGCTGAGAGACCCCAGAAAATGCGTTACTGGACAGCCCTCTGAGTCACAGGGAGAGAGCTGTCCCCTCCTTAGTTCTTGTCAAGCTCATCTAAATGAACTCAAACAAGTGACTCCAGATGATTGCTTTGCGACAAAGCCAACTTATTAAAGCAATTAAAGCAAGCAAGTTTGTTAAAGAAGCAAGGCAAGCACATTACACATCTGGTTTGTGAAGCACAAATGGGCTCTCAACTAATCTGAAGAGCAAGTTGGGCGGGGGTTTCAGGCATTAGATACCCTTCTGTCTGTGTTGAATATCTTGGGATAATTAAGTCTCTAGGTCTCTCTTTACTCTGTTGTGGCCTTCCTGGAATTCATGAGAAGCATCTGACAATTTTGTCTCAAGCCTTGAGACTGCTGGCTTCTTTGTTAGGGAGGAAAAAAAATAACACTGCCCTTTTTTTCCTTTCCCCTTCCCTAAAACAGCTGATTTTTTGGTTTAGTGGGTGAGAAAAATGCCCCCCATTTCTCCCCCTGCTTCTCTCCTTCTCTGCATTCTCTCCTTAGGGAGGCTTTTAACCATTTGCTCTCAAGTGTCCTTGGTTTGGGGAAGATAGTAGCTTGTTATTGACAAGCCAGCTGCAAATGCCCACACTGTTCGGCCTTGTTTTAACTTTGCTGCCTCAGTTTCCCTATTCCTCCTGCCCTGGAATTTTCCTAGCTTTTCACTGCTCTGTAACAACATCACAGTGGGAATGTCCTACTGTGCCTGGTCCTGGAATTACGTGGGCAGGTCCTACTGGAAAGAGCTGAAAACATGTCTGTGCAATGTCCTCCCCAATCCTGGACACACAACATTGTATTCAGTTCTCACTGATACTTACTCAAAACTGTCAATAAAGCAATATTTGATCAATTGTGCTAGAAAAGGGCTCTTTTTATTTTTTCTACAAAGAGTGATGTTATAAAATTGCTGTCATATGGGGAGGCAGTTAAAGAGTAAGCAGCACCCTGGCTGGTTTGCTCAGTGGTTAGAGCGTCGGCCCACGGACCAGAGAGACTGTTTCGGTTCCCACTAAGAGTGTGTACCTCAGTTGCAGTTTGTCCCCCTGGTTGGTGTGGGTGGCAACCACTCGATGTGTCTCTCTCACATCGATGTTTCTCTCTCTCTTCCTCCTTCTCTCCCTCCTACTCTATATCTCAAGATAAAGTGCAAAAATATCCTCAGTAAGGATAAAAAAAAAAAAAGAACAAGAATAAACAGCAAAAACATGTGCAAAGAAAGCACCATAGACGTGGATCAGGCGATTACTTAGTGCACGTATATTATTTTTCTGGATTTGATGATGATTGTGGTATTTGTCAACATTTTAAAATTTAAAATTTCTTATTTTAGTCTACATCCATATTGAATTTTGTACTTAGGTTCTTATTTATGGTTTTTATTTTTTTTCTTCAAAATGGCCTTCCAAATTGTGTAAGATCCAGGCCTCCTAAAACCTGCACTTGTAACGGTGAATGTGCTATACTGGTTTATAGTGATGAATCCTAGACCTTTTGCCTTTCTTGATGCGTCCGCCAAGTTCCCTCAAAGGAGGACATTCTATGGCATCTTTGGACAGCTCATCTGTCTGTCAGCATCCTCCTTGTTCACACAGTTTTCCATTAGTAAGTCTGGTGTGGGTTTGGCTCTGACGGGGCTCATGATTAAGTAGTTCATCCAATATTTGGGCTTCAGTGCTGTCCAAAAGGATTAATTCAACATCATTTATCACGGGAAAATAAATCTTGTTAATTCAAATGAGCCTAAATAAGAGTAACTCTTTCTTGTTCTGAGGGACAATCACTGTGAATAAAATAAAGTGGAAAAGGATGCAAGGACTATCCACCATTAATAAAAGAAGTAGTCTCATTTGTATTGGTTCCTGACGTGCTTCAACTGAGTCTCATCTTAACTATCATTTGAAATATATTTAACTACAACAACAACAAAATAGAGTGTGCAATTCATCATTCAGCTGCCGTTTGCCCTCAGAACATAATGGAACCGTAGTACTCTGGTTCCCAGTGAGTGATTTCTCTCTGGGGCTTGGCAAGAACTCCGATCCTTTTAGTACAGATATCAATCTTAATTGAATATACATGATGACAAAACACAGACAATAGAACAGAAAGGAAAGGGCAGCTAAATTACTTTGCTTGAGTGAGTTTCAACTTAACAGTTGCTGAAGGGGAGAAACCAGTGAAGCAACAATGGTGGCCTTGTCATGGATCCCAGGGATGATGGAGGTGCTTCTCTTCCACAAATGACAGGCTCTGGAAGCCATGATGCTAAATTAGAATTCCGAGTTCTCCCATGCTCTGTAGCCGAGGACTTGGAACATCAGTGAGCCTACCTGTGCTATGAACACATTGAGGCTGCAGTCTTCTCTTCATCTCGCTATCCAGTCTCCCTCTAATCTTCCCCACTTCTCTCTCCACTAACTAACCTAATTTACTTTTTTTTTTTAGAAAATATTTTTTATTAATTTATTTTTGTTACAGACGTTTCTCCTTTTCCCTCATTGACACCCTCCTCCCAATTCCCCTCCCCACCCCGTCCCCAGCATTGTTGTCTATATCCATTGGTTACGCATACATGCATATAAGTTCTGTGGTTTATCTCTTCCCTCCTCCCCAACCCCTCTTCTGAGGTTTGTCAGTCTGTGACCCTACTTTATGTCTCTGGGACTATTTTGTTCATCAGTTTGTTTTGTTCATTATATTCCACAAATAAATGAGATCATGTGATATTTGTCTCTCTCTGATTGGCTTGTTTTGCTTGGGATAAAACCCTCCAGGTCCCTCCATGTCATCTCAAAGGATAAGAGATCTTTCTTTTTTACAGCTGCATAGTACTCCATTGTGTACATGTACTCCATTGTGTACATGTGTACATGGGCTGCTTCTAGATCTTAGTGATTGTAAATAGTGCTGCTATGAACATAGGGGTTCATATGTTCTTTCTGATTGGTGTTTCAGGCTTCTTAGGGTATATTCCTAGAAGTAGGATCACTGGGTCAAATGGCAGTTCAATTTTTAACTTTTTGAGGTAACACCATATTGTTTTCCATAGTGGCTGCACCAGTCTGCATTCCCATCAGCAGAGTATTAGAGTCCCCTTTTCTCCACACCCTCACCAACACTTATTGTTTGATGATTTGTTGATGACAGTCATTCTGGCAGGTGTGAGGTAATACCTCATTGTTATTTTAATTTGCATCTCTCTGATGATTAGTAATGTCAAGCATTTCTTCATATTTCTCTTGGCCATTTGTGTGTCCTGCTTGGAGAGGTGTCACCTAATTTTTGTAAAAACATTATTTTCTTGCTTGTGTTGTATGGATTATTACAATGCCTGTCATTTGGTAGATACGCAAACATTTGTTGAGTTAATCATCATGGTTATCTTACATGAATGATAGCAAATAGAAGTTGATATTAATGATAAAGGTGAAAATTATATAACAAGGAGAATCATAGTAGGTACTGTATATTAAATGCCAAACAATTCTCACACATTGTCTTTTTTGAATCTTCACAGAAACTTTTTAAAGTAGTTATAATAATTTTTATTTAACATTTCAGAGAAATTAAGTAACACATCCAAAATAATGCAGCTAAGATCCTTTTTTGGGGGACGAGAATCTAACTAGCATGTTTTTCTTTTTCTGTTTTTTTTTTTTTTTTTTTCTCATTGATATTTTAGAAAGATAGGGAGAGGGATAGATAGAAACATCAATGAGAGAGAAACATCAATCTGTTGCCTCCTGCATGCCCGCTATTGTGGATCAAGCTCACAACTTGGGCATGTGCCCTGACCAGGAATTGAACCAGCAACCTCTTGGTGCATGGGATGACACTCAAACCACTGAGCCACACTGGCCAGGCACTAGCATGTTTTTCTATATTTACCTTATATAGAATAAAATTGTTTTATATATCATATAAGTGTACCATATATAATGTGTATGTATGTTTATGAATTATCTGTTTCTCTTACCATAACATGAGCTCAGTAAAATCAGATGGGTCATATTTTATATTTATATTCTCAAATACATATGGAATCTATAGTCCAGTAAATTCATTAATGGGCTTTGTTTTCTCATGAAAAACCTTTCTTTGTATTTTGTCTGAAGCGTTTGAGGTTAGGAGAATTTGCAGTTGCCTTGATTTAGAGCAGAATGACTCAATTATATTTCAAGAATTTAATGTCCAATACTGTGCTGAAAGACAAATTAGAAATGGCAAGACTCTTATTTCCAGTGCAAAAGTAGGCATACATCAACTTTGTAATTGGAAAGATATGGGCTCATTAAATGGGTTATAGCTTTGCAATGGACTATCTATTTGGGTACTCAATGGTTTGGTTCTCGAAAGGATCTTTTTCTTAGCATAGGTTGCTCTGAAAATGGAGCTTGAGCAAAGAGCTTGAAGGCAGGTGGATTATACGGGAATATGATCCTAGGAACAGAAGTGAGGGAGGAAGAGAATGGACAGAGGAGGGTAGTCAACATGTGGCCACTGTGATGGGTGATCTGTTGCTTCTTCCTGTGGGGGAAAATATGTCTAAAAACCATTCATGTGAGAGAAGGAAGGAGAAGCATTTGTCTATTACTGTCTTTCTCCATTGGTCAAGGATGGCCCTTCATGATGTTAAATGCTTCTGGATTGTGATATTGGGGTGTAGGGGAGAGATTCCTGAGTGATTAAAAAAGCAGATTGCTGCAGCATTGGCTGGGACAAGAGACCAAGCTGAGAGAGATTTTAGTGGTATTCAAACAGTGTAAAAAATTACTTGGGTAATTAAAAATGCTTTTATCAAGATTGATTTACATTTAGCCCAACTGGTGTGGCTCAGTGGATTGAGTGTTGCCCCTGGTTGGATTCCCAGTCAGGGCACATGCCTGGTTTTCTGGCTCAATCCCTGGTAAGGGGCGTACAAGAAGCAGCCGATCAATGTTGCTCTCTGATATCAATGTTTCTATCTCTTTCTCCCCTCCTTTCTAAAAAGTCAATAATAAAATTAATTTACATTTAAAAATAAAGAAAAAGCAGTATATATTGAGTAGGTGAAAATGTTCTGTTTTAGTATCACATTAACACGAACAAATCACCAGCTCATGGGAAAGAAGTAAATATAAAAAAATTGTGATACAAAGAAGTTTCTAATAATGTTCAATTTATCCAGATGACAACAGTCTAAGTCAACTAGCTAGGTTATTTTCTTCCTTCTACATTAACATGATTTTTGAATATGAACTTTTTGTCATAAGCAATAGCAAGTTCAAGTTCAAGACAACATCCTGAACTTCATGCTTTTCTTAATATTGGTGTTTTCATTTTCTATTCTTATTTCACCAGGATGACCCACTCACCTAGTGTAGATGAGATCTTTACTTTTTAAATCAAAAGTAAAAAGTTGACAGGCTTTTGCTACTTCTTTATTCCAGGACTGTTAAAAAGTGTTTTCCAATATAATACATTCAACTTAAATCTCATGTTTTAAATTTGAACATTACAATAAATCCCTGGGGATACATGTGAGTTCATCAAGTATAATCTTTGTGCATATGAACAGTGCAGAATAACATGAAAATGGGAGGGGCTTTTGAAGGTGAGGAAGTCACCTGTGTCATGTTATGCTGTTTTTATTTCATGACCTGGCAGCCTTCTTTACCATCACTGCTTTCTAATATAGTCTAGTGACTAAAATAATATGCCTAGAGATTTGATTACTGGATGTGAGATCTCTACAATAGCGTTTTGGGTAGGAATTCTGATCTACCATTATAGGTTCTTGTTTAAGCCTAGGGCCCTCAAGTACTGTATGGCACCTACCCTAAAGCTGTTAGACTTGGATAGCTTATCACTGAGGGAAAGAGAAAATACGAAAAATGCAACCAACAGTAATCTTACAGGTGAATGATGGAGAATATCTGAGAAAGGGAAACATAATTATCAGGTCATAAAGCACCGAATATCAAGTAGAATCAGTAAAAATATACCAATTACTAGTCACAATAGTGAAAATGAAAAATGTCAAGAATAAAGAGATAATATTAAAATATTTCAAAAATAAAAGCTATCAGAGGGAAAGAAAGATTTTCTTAAAAGAAAAAAAAAACAATTAGATAAATGGTAGCTTTCAAATAAAGAAAAATGGATTTGGGAAGAAAATAAAGTAATATTGTCCAAGTGCTAATGAAAATTAATTCTTAGCCTGGACTTTTATACCTAGTTAAATTACTGCTGAGAGAGTAAAATTGAAGAGGTTTTTAAGCATACAAAAAACAAGCCCACAAACCCTTACTTAAAGAACTATTGAAGGATGAATTTCACAAAGAGAAGAAATAGGATGTGATGACACAAATACTGATAAAAGTTAACTGTAAAAATGTTAACTACTTAAACTTCTATTTTTACATTAAAAGATAATTATAAAATTCTAAGCAAAAATGACTAGGAGTGTGAAAGCATACTAATGTTCTTGTAATGGGAGAAGGAAGAGACACTGAAGAACTTTATATTTTATAAGAAAAGCTAGGGGATTCCAGACCAAGATGGCAACCTCCAGCGCCCCAGTTTCTCAGGCCTTGGTCTCCTACATCACCCAGCTGAAAGCTAATGGGCTTGCATTCCTGGGCCCATAGGACTGCAAGCAAAGATAGCTCACAGTGGCCATGCCCCCAGGGCTCAGTGCAGAAGGAGCAGGCAAAACACTCACTTTTCTTTTTCTGGGAGAGGTCCGACTGCCCACTTGACAGCTCACTGCCTGTTCACTGCCTGAGGATGTGGCATCTGATTAGCACAAAGCAAGGTTCTGGCTGTGATCTTACCTGGAGCCTGAAAGACCCAGTGAGCACTTCCCCTGCCTCCCCCCTTCGATTCTCTGCAACAGTGAAACTGTTGCCAGCATCTCCCTGGAGGAGATTGTCCACACATCTAGCACCCCAACTTTTACAGCTACCGTCTGAGGGATGGGTCTCCAAACCACTTCGCTGTGATAGGCAACAAAGCTTGCCCTACGCTGGTCTACACTCCTTGCTGAATTTACCTGTTTTATATACGCAATTCAACAAATCACAAAGATATATAAAGTGTGTGTGTGTGTGTATATATATATATATATTTTTTTTAACTCTGAATTTAGGTCCCAGTTGCTATCTCAAAAGAGTGAATGGAATTCCCACCTCCACCCCTTTTTTATATAATAAAAGTGCCTTCGCATGTGTTACAGTTGTCACACTATCTCTATATCTATCTATCATCTATCTATCTATCTATCTATCTATCTATCATCTATCTATCTATCTATTATCTATCTATCTATCTATCTATCTATCTATCTATCTATCTATCTATCTATTGCAGTTTGCATCATGGTTCAGTCCGTTTGGGTCAAGTTGGGGATAGGGGCCAAAGGTGGGGGGCAGGTTATCCTATAGCCACTGTCCCAGCAGAAGTTGACATACATCCACAAACTGCCTTCTTGGGTAAGACCTTGTTTTCTTTGTTCCAGAACCTCGGGCCTGGTTTATATTGTACAGATTGAACTTGGAGTGAAAACTTTAACTGTTCGAACATAAGGAGTGTAGGATCACTTCATACCTGGCTGGGAGTGATTCCTCATCTTGACCTGTCAGATAAAAGTCTAAACACTATGATTAACAATAGTGTTTGCTATGGCATAATTGCTACCCAAATAAGCTTCTTCCAATGTGAATCAAGTAATCGTCATAGTCAAAATCATAATAAAAAATTCATCTCTCTATGTAAACATTCTGAATACTGTAGTTTTATACACCATCTTTCTACTGCTACATAAATTGGGTTAGCATTTCATCTTTTTCTTCTATTTCTTTCATTTCCAAGTTCCCGTGGGTTAGAAAGAGGAGAAACTTTTCCCTGTGAGAGTGGAATAAAGGCATAAAGAAATAAAGGCTTTTATCTTCTACCTTGTTATCTTACCAGAATTTATTTTGGCAAACCCCCCAAAGTTCATAGGAATTGCTGAGCCCAATCATGCAGATACCTATAGTGGATAATGACTATTTTTTTTCAGTTCAGTTGAAGGTGTTATTATTTGACATCTCTGCTGAGAGCTACCAAGAAATGAATGAAGATTCTTGACTTTCTTTTTCTTTGTTTTCAAGCTTCAGTGAATAGTTGCTGCCCGGGAGGTGAGGCAACTGTGGTTCTTTATTATTATGGAGGCAGAGGTAGGGGGTAGCTATAAGACAAAATTAGTGTGGCTTCTTAATTCCCGAAATATATACACTGTGGGGAAAAAATTGCTTTTTATCATATCAGTGATAAAATGCTCACTCACTGGTGAAATCTCATTTATTCTTTTGAATATTTTTCTCACCGGTGTTTTCACTCAAGGCCAGTGAGGGAAGGAGGCATCTTCCTTTGCCTGCAATGAAAGAAAATTATTAATCCTCAGTTTCTTAGCTTTCAGGGTATTCTTAAAGAAGTAGTGATGTATTCAGCATAATTATCATTGATTCCATTGAAATGTCTTTGTTATAGTTCTTACTCTCTCACTTCTCCCATTTCTGGGAGATCTCTGACAAACAGATATGTGGTTGATGGGGGGGAGGGGTTGGTCTTCTAGTTATTTCCTGAAACTGCCTTGGGGCACCTTTGTGAACCTAGAATCTGAGTCAGAAAGCCTCAACAGCAAAGCTAAAGCATCCAGTCCTTAATGCAACGAACCTCACCTACAGGAGTAAGTAGAGGAAAAGTTGTGCCCTAGAGTTCCAGGGAAGCCAAAGGAAGGCAGGCTGGCCTGGGGAGCTCTCCAGTGAGAGACAGTGGGAAAAGATGAACTGAAATTCACATTCAGAGGCTGTGTGGGACAGGAAATGAGCACCAGGAGCCTGCGTTTAGGAAAGCAGAAGAGAGGGCTATTGAGATTATAGAAGGCTGTGTAATTATGTCCTCTCTTATGACAACCTCAAATCTTCCATAACATTACTACATTTATATTAGGATGGCTTGGTCACGGTGTGGAACAAAAATGGTAGTCAAGACAACCAAAGCATAAGCAGGGGGATTATGGGGAAGAAAGGCTGAACATTTTTGAAAGATGCAGGTAGGGCTTTTCCACAGACTGACCACGTCTCTGAGGAATAGAGAGCTCAAGATGATATACAAGTTACCTGTGGGGTCCACCCAGGATCTCTGAACTACCATGTAAAGGACTCAGCAGCATGCTGGAATAGATTGCTTCCCTAGGACTGAGCCAGAACTGTGCACTGCCATGTCTTCTGCAAGCTGGACACACAGTTCTGAGGAGTGGAGCCTGGGTCAGGATTGTCCCAAGAATATCACTTCAAAGTCAGAAGAAAGTTGTAGAAACCACTCTATAGTCAGGGGAGAAAGTCATCATGTAAGACTTGATGTTTAGCCAGAGAGCTGAATTTATACCTTCCATGAACTTACTCGGTGATGTCTAGACACTGCCTCTTAAAACACCTCTTAAAGTCTTTGCCACTGACTTTCCTTGGAAACCATGTTCAGAAGAGAGAGGCTTGTCCTACCCTGGTCTACACTAGTTGCTGAATTTACCTGTGTTCCTAACTGTTTTGGGTATGCTGCATTTGGACTGACTTATGACATAGAAGGCATTTTAAAAAATAAATTCTTGACAAATCATGAAGATGTATAAATGTTACACATGCTTAAAAAGCTCTGAACTTGGGTCCAAGTTGCTGTTACAAAAGAGGGGATGGAATTCTCACCCCATCCCATTTTTATATAGTAAAGGTGCTTTGGTGTGGTTTGCGGCTGCCACCATTACAGTAAGTTGGTTTTTCTCTGAACATCACAATAAAGAAGACATGTGGTATGTGTGGGGTGGGGGTGGGGAGGTGTTCTGGTCTGAGTCCTTTGGCTCCTGTATCTTTTCAGGACCGCAGGCCGACGCTCTAACCGCTGAGCCAAACCGGCCAGGGCACTCCTGTATCTTTTGAGAGGAGAAAAGAAATACTGATCAACTTCAGACTTTGTTAGGGCAACCACTAAAAAGAAGGGACATAGAGTGTTTAATTTCTAAAGGAGAGGGGAGAAAGTAAATAGAGAAAATAGCCTTAATTTAGCAGAAAGCAGGAAGGGAGAAGACTGTAGGAGGGAGGCAGTTTGGAAAACCATGGCTGCCTGAATGAAATATCACCCATGCAATTTGTAACAAAGCTTTCTTGGAGGCATTTGAGTTCCCCTGCATGAGGGCAGAGGGGAGTCGCATTTTCAGTTAATGCAGTAGATTCATGTGCGGAAGTGGAGCAGGAACCTGTCCATGTTCTCTCAGAACAGGATTGAGTATCAGGCTTGATGATGGAGACAGTAATTCAGTCATGGAGAGGGTGATGCAGCTATGACTTAATTTCTGATGTTAGATGTCTGGACAAAAGTTTCCTTAGACCTACCCTTGGGCTCTGTTAAGGGACTACACTCACATACTTGGGAAGAATACAGAATACATTTGATCTATATTATTAAAGAACACTTTTTTCTCCATTTATTATGATAGATTGATTCAAGGTAATTAAGGATTTGGAAGTTTCGACTTTATCCCTTTCTCTTTCTGGCTCAAATAACACAGGTGTGACCACTTAGACATCAGACCTTGTGTGAGGCAGATCCCAGGAAAACCAAGTGCTGCCTGGGATCTATGAAGTAGAAATGTTTATCATTGTGTTTTAATTGTTGTAAGGATAGGCATCTTATAACAGATTTATTCTCCAGAAAATAAGATCTAGGAGGAAGAAGAAGAGAAAGTGATGAGCTGTTCTCTACCTTGAGCAAACAAAACAAAACAAAACAAAACAAAACAAAACAAAACAAAACAAAACAAAAAACCCAAGAGTACCACTTTCCTTTCTTTACAATTGGCAAAGATGCTGGAGGTAGGGGCTGGGAAAAACAGGGCACCAACCCTGTGCTGCTCCCCCTGGGGCAGGAGAGAGTCAAGTGTGGGCCTCCATCTTTCCTCCCTCCTTCCTCCCTTCGTCCCTCCTCCCTCCCTCCTTCCAGCTCTGGAGCTGCTGGGTTGCATCAAGAATAGTAGCTCTGTGCTTTTGGAGCTGGAGGCTCTGACCACACTTACTAAGGTCCAGTGTTGTGTTTGTTTCTTGGTTGGCCACCTTTATCTCTGTGCTCCGCCTATGCAGTGGGTACAAAACGGAATTCTTCATCTTTCCTTTCAAGCCTCTGACGGTCACTGTCTTTCTCTAGTGACTTCAGTCACCCAGCTTGAAGTCCTGCCTTATTTGGGGGATTTCTCCCTTTTTCTTGTCCTTCACATCAATTACTTGCTAGGTCCTGCGAAGTCTTTTCTGACTGATGTATTCTTTTCATCATTCCATGCCCATTATTGCTTCTCTCACCCAGGTTTTCTTGCCTCTTCTTACCTGAGCAGTGACTCTCAATGACACTCTGTTCATCACAGAATAGAAACCAAACATGTAACCTGGAATTTCTGGCCCTTCTCAATCTGACCCAAACCCCTTATTTTCGGCAACTCTGTTGTGCATAATCTTGCTTTTCAGAGTGATGCTTCCTGTAACTGTATTCCAGGGAGCAATAGATCTCCCCTCCGAGGCCCCTACTCGGCTGCCCTTAGGGAGAGGAAGCTGAGTAGGTGGCCTCTGGACCCTGTCTCTGTTTCAAACACAAAAGCTCTATTTTGCTTATTGGGGTTCCACATAGGATTTTGTTTGACATAAAAGTCCCACGGATTTATGAAGTTTGAAAACCATTGCTGTTCCAGAAAAATATGAGTCCTCTGCTATTTACTGTTCGTGCTCCAAGCCTCCCCATGTCTGGGGGCGTGTGTGCTCACGTTCCCCAGTATTGTCTTCACATGTGGAGGTTTTGCAGTGATTAGTACCAAGAAGGCAGTCTTACCAAAGGGAAAGCCATCACAGTAAGAGAGGTGGTGGGCACAGACGACGTTCACCTAGAACTCATTTCTCCTCCACCTACGTGTCCGTTCATCTCTCTTCCCTGCGTTTGCTAATGCGTGCCTCTTCCTGAAATGCTCAGCCTTTTATCCCCCAGGGCCAAGGCACACTGGTCCTTCAGGGCCCAGTCAAATCCCCTTCCGCAGAAAACCTCCCACAGCCACAGCTGGATGTAATCTCCCTCCCTCTGGCCATATCTTTTTATTTTTCCCATTTTACTTAGCACTTCCCACATGGGGTAACCTACTTAGTTACTTACTTTCAAGGCTCCTTTCCCCCACAGTACTGTGACATCTGAAAGACATGATCTAATTTTGTGTTTGAATATTTGGTTCCAGTCATTGCAGCCATCTTCAAATGGGCAATTTTAAATACCAATTTGACCAATTTTGAAAATGTATTACAGCTGAAATTGCTGGGTTGCCTACATCAATTGTGACACTTACTATGGGCACAATAGCACGTTTCAACCTGCTAAGAACTGTTGGAGTAGCTAATTTAATTCTCTCCAGTTTCGGGAGCAACCTTCCACAGCGATCCACGAGGTCACTGGGGGTCCATAGAACGCCCCCTGCCGCCGGCAATCTATGCATCGTGGTCAGCTCCGACGTTCTTTCCCGCGGGTGCGGAGGGGTTCAGGGCAGAGCTGGGCTTTATCAATAAGTCTGTTAAGGTTCCTGCCAGCTTCCAGTTGGAGATAATGATTCGTACTTCATTCTAAGCATGAAGTTTCTTTCTTTCTTTCTTTCTTTCTTTCTTTCTTTCTTTCTTTCTTTCTTTCTTTCTTTCTTTCTTTCTTTCTTTCTTTCTTTCTTTCTTTCTTTCTTTCTTTCTTTCTTTCTTTCTTTCTTTCTTTCTTTCTTTCTTTCTTTAGATTTATATGTAATTCTATGTACTAAATTATTTTTGCCCGGTAAGGTTCTTCTCAATCTGCAAAGGTCTTAGAAAATGTGTAACAAACCTTTTATTTCCATGTTAAAAAAAATCCTGATGTTCCTCTTGGTGTTCTTGGCAGTACCTGTGAGACAGAGATTATGTGAAAGTCCGTTTGACAAAAATGAACACACGGTTTGCAGTTGATGATGGTTGATTGAAAATATTACCAAAGCAGCATGGATGACATTGAATCTTGCAAATAATGGTACAAATCTAAGTCTTCAGATTAAGGAAAAAGTTAGACCAAATAACTCGGAGAACAACTTGGGAAATCTAATGAGTTAAGAAAAGATATTGAAGATTCGCTGTTCTAGTGATTGCTTTGCTCATCCAGGGAGGCGGTTAGTGGAGGAGGACCTGACGTTTACGTTGTGTGTGCACATCTGCCTTAGAAGTCAGTGGGTATCTACTAAGTGTGGGGCACTGTGCGAACCTGGGTGGTTGACCCGCATGTGAGCAGCAAAATCAGTAGACTGTTAGTTAAAAGGAGGATGTATGGTCTGTGAAAAGTTGACGTAAGGGAAGCCATTTTCACATTTTTTTAATTTTTATTTTTTAAAATATATTTTTATCAATATTTTTAGAGAGAGAAGAAGGGAGAAAGAGAAACATCAATGTGAGAAACATTGATTGGTTGCCTCCTGCACGCTCCCTACTGGGGATCGAGCTGGCCACCCAGGCGTGTGCCCTGACCAGGAATCGAACTGGGACCTCTCAGTCTATGGGACAACGCTCAATCCACCAGGCCACACCAGCTGGGCAGGGAGCCGTTTTCAAATGGAGCCAGAGTAGCCAGAGCTTGGCAAGGTAGTAAATCAGCACATCTTTGTGAAATAAATGAAGACTGAACAAACTATTTAAAGATAATCTCCAAAATAAGGAGTAAATTCATTTTTCTCATACAAATATAAAAATTAACACCTGACAAAAATTTTTGTTTAATTCATAAGGGGACCAGGAAGCTATGATAACTGATTCAAAAGAAAGTCCAAAAATAAGAAATATTTATAGATCAAGAATATTGAAATGAATATATAAATAGTGACAAAACTAATTTTTCATCGGGGTGAGAGTGAAGACCATTGAATCTCTACTGGGCAGGACACAATTTGCATATCTATAGACCCGAATTACCTTGCATCGCTATCAGTGACCTACATTTTACACAGTTACAAAACAGCTCAAAGGTAAGGAGAGAACAGGATCTAAATCAGAGGGGGTGTGTGCTCTAGACAATGCATAGTTTTGTCTTGAGAGTACACTTTTTTTTTCTGAGAATAGATTGGGGTGTGACTTGCAAAACGTCAGAAATGGAAGGGTACCTGTGGGTCCCCCATTTAAAGGGCTAAATACTAGAGTTCTTATGTAGAGCCCACCATATTAAAACTTATGTTCTTTTTATCTTTAGAAAGAAGAACTTTACTTTTCAGGGAGATAAGAATGTGATACAGTGATATTTAGATATGCAACATGGCACTTCCTCATACACTACTGATTATTCTTATAACAACCCAGTGAAGTAGTCAGAGAGAAAACAGTTATTTCTGTTTTGTGATGAGGACGATAAAGGCTCAGATAAACTCTTGCTAAACTGAGAAGGAAGTCTGGTCCTGGGACTTAAATCACTATTTTCTGATTTCAAAATTCTTCTTTTTATTTTTACTTTTGTTAATCCTAATCTAACCTGAGGATATTTTCCCACTGATTTTTAGATAAAAGGGAAGGGAGGGAGGGGAAAGAGAGAGAGAAACAGTGATTGGTTGCTTCCTGCATGATGCCAGCCAGGGCCAGAGATCAAACCTGCAAACCAGGTACGTACCCTTGATGGGGAACAGAACCTGCAACCAACCCTTCAGTCTGTGGGCCGATGTTCCAACACTGAGTCAAACCAGCCAGGAGTTATTTCAAAATGCTTGCAAGATTATCTCAGCAATAAAGTGGGAACACATCTTTTATGTTTATTTATATTACAGACTTTGGCAGGAATTTAATTGAAAAAAGAAAGATATCACTTCTCTTCATGCTATTCATCACACAAGAAAGGTGCATTTCTTAATCTCTTCACTCCATAACTTTCTTAAAATGACCCTGGATAGAAAATGCTTGGATGTCATCATTCTTCCATAATTGCTTCATATAATTGTAAACCTAAGTGACAGTCAGTAGTCAATGCACCTTCCCAAAGCTAGTTTTGTATACTCTGTCAGATCTTTCTCTAACCCTTAATATCTGGGGTTATATGTTTTATCATCATCATCATCATCATCATCATCATCATCATTTATTATGAGGCTCTGTGGCACATTCAGGCACTGTGTTAATATTTTAACATTTATCATTTAATTTATTTTCTACAATCTTAAGGGAGAGGCATTTTCATGCCCATTTTACAGATGATAAAACTAAACCTTAGAAAGGTTAATTAACTTGGTCACAATCACACGTAATGAGAGTTTAAAACTCAGTTCTGACCCCAGAGCCTGTTCCGGTGATCACTGCAATTTACAATGCAGATCATTACATTTTTAGGCCCTGCCCAGTGATTGGTCATTACTGTGTGATTGTTACCACCAGGAAGAGTCATAAACGTGTATGAAATGTCAACACAGCGGGAGATAATCTGTTAAACCCAAGTATCGACAACAACAAAAGGCAGAAGATGCTTATGTCCAGCAGGTACCGTTGGAGGGAATGAGCAAGAAGGAGACTTTAAAGTACACTTTTGACTCAGAGAAGCATTAGTGTTGATGCTTGATTATTTTTTATGCATAATAACCGTGTGCTGAGGCAGGACTTTTCCTTGTTCGTGATTTTCCATGACAGAGCTCCGTATTCTCAGATGGGCCTTTCTGTTCCTCCTCCATTACCTCAGGTATGTTCCTTACAGTACCATATCTGTGTTTAATTAAACAAGCCATAGGGCTCCTCTAATTTCCCTAGGAAGATAGTTTCCCAATCTAATTGTCTTCTACGCATCGCCATTTCTCTCGGTGGTCAGCCTGCCTCCTCCTCGGCTTAATTTTGTTTCCTTAGTGGGGCTCCTTTCTTTTCTGTTAGAATTATCCCTGCTTGAGCAATAGCATTTTCTGCTTGACTTTTTTTTCCCTCCAGAAATCACGGGGAAGGTAATCAGCTCACACCGCGGTCTTTGTCGTTTGGCTGGGCCAGCCCCCAGGCCACCCCGCTTCCCCTCGCTCTCAGTCTTCCTTCCTCAGCCTTTCCTCGCCCCCCTCCACCCCACAGGAAAGCCAAGAGCAGACCTCTGGGCAATTATGTTCATGCCTGTTAGAAATAACCCAGCACACAATCAACAAAATCTCCCGGTGGTCGTATTTTTTAAGACTCTAAATTACCAAGTTCTAAAATAAAACTCTTAACCTGCTTTCTGCTTCTCTTTTCCTCCGGGGCCCCGGTTCGGAAAGCAGGATGATATGATTTAAAAGTTTTCCGTATGCTGTGCTTTTTCATTTTGTTCAGTTTGAGGCTCTTCGGCTGGAGACTCAGGATTGGGTTCTACTTCCTGTTTGACGGCAACAGAGCACTAAATCCCACTGTACCTCAGTTTCCCTATCTAATGGGTAGCAATAGGTCATTTAGCTTAATACAGGGAAACCTTTTATCCTGGGGATCTTCTCATCTTACTCGAGACAGATCTTCTTTAGCCACCTGTGCACCTTGAGGGCAGAACTTTGGTTTTCTGACTGCCCTACACATTTCTCTCTGCTGCCCACAGGTTTGAGAACAGGTTTCTGGACCCATGCCACCACTCACGCTGCTCTTCATAAAGGTGCTCCTAACTCACTCTGGCAACGATTGCATTTGACCTGCCTCGTCTGCTCTGGATTTATAGCAGCGGCACACAAGTCATCCTGATGGTGTGGGGCACAGAATGTCACCTTTTATTAATGCGGATTGCTTCTGAGAACTCGGGGACATTCTCTCCTTTTGGAGTTGGAAGATAGGGCCTGAAACTCGAGTATTACTATTAATGTCTTGAATTATGAAAGCAACTCTAGTTTCTGGGATGCTCAATTTCTGCATAAGTAAAATGGGAGTTATAACAATGCTTGCCTGGTACTATATTTAATCCCAGCACAAAAGCTGTCTGTTACAGTGTTAAACACTTATTTGAAGGTGTGTTTCCTCGGGACAAAAACAATGAGCTCGTTCAGGGTGGCATGTAAATAGTTCCTTATACTACGTGTTCCACAGGGGTTTAGGGCCAAAATCTCATAAGCATCTATGCTCCTCCCATATTTATATGCCTGTTAAGGAAAAATGAAATTGATTATGACTTTGGTTCTTGCTAGTTCAGGATCCTAGTTGTTTCTCCTCAGATACTTTTCCGATAAAATGTGTTTTAACTTTTCTGTTTTAACTATTTCCTGGATATTGTGACTTTCATTTCATATTGCTGCACATTGTGAGATGAGACATGTACTTCTTGTACTGTTTTTCTTGTCTCTGTGAAGACTCACAATGCTAGCTAGATACTTTTATTTATATTCATTCATGAGTATATAACCACATCACAGCGTGTTTACTGCTTTTCTATTAAAGGACTTGCAGTTGATAATATGTTTTAAAGCCAATTTATTTTTCTCAATAAATTGGCTTTAAAATATGCAGTTATCATGTGATGCAGTATTAATTTTCTTTCTATCATTCATTAGGTGTTTGTCTCAGATGGTTGTCTTCTTGTCTCTACATGTATAGATATTTTCTTCAATATAATCAATCTTTCAGTGGATATTCTTTCTCAGATTTCTTTCTGTTAAAATTGTAATACTCTACCCTAGAAGAGTTGGTATATTTGATTTTAATTGCTTATGTTTTATCTATTTTGTTGCAATCACAGATGGAAAGAACTTTTGAAAGTCATTTAATCAGTTGTTTTGCCTTCTGACGAAATGAGCAACACCAACACAGAAACATTTATAGAATCTGTGCAGAGAGATCTGCAACAAACACAATTCCACCCCCTTTTTGGGCAATCACTTTGTAAAGATAAAATTTACATCCCTACTGCTGTTTTCCTTCTTTGGGGAAAAAATGTGTCTTTCCTTTAATAAAATCAGATATGTTCATTGAGGTGCATTTATCATCACCACTGAGGCTTGGCTGTCGCCTATGCTTTATTAAAATTTCCTTTGATTTTTATATTTTGTTTGCTTTTATCCTTTGATGATTTGCAAAATAGTTGTCCAGTTTTTATTTATACCCATGTTTGGTTTTGTAGGTTCAAAGTTGAGACCCAAAGAGTAGTTTGTGACTCTCCCCTATGAATTTAGCACATGTTTACCTTCCTTGTGTTTTCCCAGAATGGATTTTCCTTGGCCCTTGTTAATTTGATCTGGGATTATAACCCAATTCATTCTCACACTCTCTCGATTGCTTCCTTACTGTCCTGTGAATTCAGCATGCTCTCTGTTTCCTCCCACTGATCATTCTCCCTTCTGCCTATCCAGTGTCTACTAAATTTGCTCTCACCAAAGTCAATAGTTACATCTCAATAACCAGAGCCATGGAATTCGTTAAACCACAACCTTCTTGATTTTGTTTTGCAATTGTGACATGTTGAACATTCGACATCTTCTCTTCCTGAGAGAATCTAAATGGCCCTAAAGACACATTTTCTCTCACTTCCCTTAGCAATGTGTCCCTTCCCTGAGGCAATACTCTTCGGAGGACACTGTTGGAGGCCTCTTATGAAGGCATGCTTCCCGTGGCTGTGGGGGCAGAAACCTGCCACGTGTGGCCTTCCTAGACTGTTCTGCCTCTTACTGTTTAGTGCTTTCTTCCCCTCGGGCCTCAAGTATTTTCCTCAAGTGCATGTGATGATTATTACTCAGACGTTTGCAGGTCTCCAGAGATCTCTCTGTAGCTCTCTCTCCTCTCCCTGCATCGAAAATTCTTTCCACTAGGGCCTCTCTGAATTATGAACTCCGTCTTCTCAACCCAGGGAGACTGCCGAACTCCCTCAAGGCTCCGCAGGCTGGAAACTCTCTTCAGACAGTAAGTTTATCACAAACAAAATAAGCGAGCTTATTATCCCCAGGAAGTAAATTATCGTAGGGTTCACCTACTTGATCTCTCCTCTCTCAAGGATCCATGTCCTTCTCAATCTGTTGTTTAATGCCTGAAACTGTTGTTTCATAAATGTTGTCTATTTTTGAAGGTTAGAGGGTAAGTTCGGTCCCTGTTACTCCCTCACAGACAGTGAGCACATCGGGACGGCGGCTGCCCTAACTCAGCGCCCTCCACGGAGCACGGAGGCCGGAGCAGTGGAGAAGACGCCGTGGTGCTTCTCGCTCCTGTGTCAGGTGCTATCACCAGGCTCCTTTCTTCCTGTTCTGACTCAGGACACTTGCTGTTTTCTTAATTTTTTTTTTTTTTTATCCTCACCCGAGGACATTTTTTCATTTTTTGTTCAGATAGAATGGGAGGGGGAGAGAGAGAGAGAAACATCGACATGAAAGGGACACATTGAGTGGCTGCCACCCGCACGACCCAACCAGGGCCGGGGACAAACTGCAACCGAGGTACGTGCCCTTAGCGGGAACCGAACCCGGGTCTCTCTGGACCGCAGGCTGACGCTCTAACCGCTGAGCCAAACCGGCCAGGGCTACACTTGCTGTTCTCTACGTCACTGGACTGGCTATGTCTCTCCAGCCCTGCTTTCCTTGCTCCTACTTCTTACTGACAACCTAGACTTCTTTGTTCGGATAGCTTAAAGAAACCTCAGATAAAATTTTCTCCAGAAACATATTATTTTTGGACTTAAGCCGATCTCACTTTCTGTATTTAACAAAAGTAGCACTACACGTTACAGTCATCGTTATCTCCAATCCTTCACTCTTCACATTCACTTAATTATCAACTCAGGTGTTCATTTATAAACTATTTATTGAGCATTTATTATGCATCAAACACTCTTCTAGGCACTGGAGATGTCCAATAAACAAAAATGACAAAATTTCTGAACTTTTGTCATTTACCATTTTATAGGGGTAGGCAGACCATGATGAAAATGAATTATTTAAAATGTCTGAAGGTGGCCCTGGCCTGTTTGGCTCAGCCATTAGAGCATCAGCCTGCAGACCAAAGGGTCAGGGGTTTGACTCCTGGTCAGGGGCACTTACCTGGGTTGCAGGTTTGATCCCTGGCCTTGTCAGGGTTGAGCGGAGGCAACCAGTTGATACTTGTCTCTCACATTGATGTTTCTCTCTCTGTCTCCCTCCTTTCCTCCCTTCCACTCTATCTTAAATAAATCAATGGAAAAATATCAGGTGAGGATTTAAAAAATGTTTGAGGCTGATATGTGCTATGAAGAGAAATATGTCAAGGAAGGGAGTAGGAGTGGGGATGTTAATTTTAAATAATATGAGGAAAGGTCTCATTTAAAAGATGACATTTAAGCAGATTTAAAGTAGGTGAGAGAAAGCCATGGGGATATATATGGGAAGATTCAGGTAGCATGACCAGCAGAAGCAAAAGCCTTCAGGTGGGTGGGTGCCTAGAGTATTCGAAGAACATAGGGGGACCAGCATGGATGCAGTAGAGGGAGTGAGAAGATGTGGACAAGAAAGTAACAGGGACTGTATTGGTTAGGAGATTGCAGCTATAGTAAGTTCTTTGACTCTGGATGAGCTAAGGAGCTTGTGAATCTTTTGAGCCGAGGAGTGACATATGACCATGAATTGAGAGGATCACCGTGACTACCCTGTTGAGACTAGACTGAAGGTGGTTAGGAGTAGAAACAGGGAGACCATTTAGGAAGTTGTTGCAAATATTAAGGTAAGAGAGAATGGTGGCTTGAACTAGGGTAATAGCTATGAAATTGGCAAGAAATAGTTTCCTGGGATAATTTAAAGGTGGGGCTTACAGTATTTCCTACTTGATTTGGATATGGGTATGAGAAAGGGAAGTCAAGGATCATTCTGAGGTTTATGTTTTGAGCAACCGAAAGAATAAAGTTGTGATTAACTGAGATGGTAAAACCATGTGTGGAGCATGTGTAGAGTAGAAGACTGGGAGTTTGTTTGGGGCATGTAAGGTTAGAGATGTCTATTAGATGTCCAAGTGGATATGTAGAGAAGGAAATTAAATATACAGATCTGGAGTTCAAGGGAAGGATATGACTTACAGATAGGAATTTAAGACTTATCAACATTTAGGTGAAATATAATGTCATGAGACTGGTGGTAAAAGCAAGGAACGAGTATAGCTAGAAAAGAGATGAAGTCCAAAACTAAGGTCTGGAAAACCCATGCTTAAGAGGACAGGAAGAAGGAAACAAACCAATTAAGGCTACAAGAAAAACAAGAAGAAAAATACAAGTGTAATATCTTAGAATCCAAGAGGAAAAAGTGTTTCAAAGAGGAAAGAGTATCAACTCTATGTAAAATGATACTGATAGTGAATTCTCAATTCACATCATATTTAAGCTGTGTCTGTTAGTAGCAACCTGCTAAATAGCTCTTGCTTTTATCCTCTCCTTTTCATAGAATTCTATGTAAAAAAATACAAACAGGTCTTTTTGTGTTGACCCACCAGCAACAGCAAGCACATGCGTGCGCGCGCGCACATACACACACACACACTGTATTTCACATTGTCATCAGAGCGACCTTTCTCAATAATGCTCCCATCACATATTTCACATACATTGTATTTGTTTTCCCCCATCTCCTCCACCAGGTTTTAAATACCTCAAGGTGAAATGTTAGGTTTTCTCACTGTATGTTTAGCAAATGAATAAAGGAATGAATAAGAGCTCTCCTTGATTATTGCAGCCATCATTAATCCTCTGTCTCCATTGCTACCCATGTTTATTTAACTCTTGATGGTTATTTTTTTCATTTCATATGCCTTTGTTTTCTCAGATGTTTAATGTAACAATTAAGATATATTAAGCAGTATCTACAATGTTTCAAGCACTGCTTTGAGTATCTTTAGCTCTTGTTTTTCTAAGCACTATTTTCTTCCTCCTACAATCTTATGAATTAATTATTATCCTCTCTCTTTTTCTTGGGCAAGGAACTGAAGGCTCAAGGAAATTAAGTCAGTTGTACAAGGTCACACAGGAATAGTGAATGGTAGAGCCATTATTTGAACACAAGCATTCTGCCATATTAAAACTACATATTTGAAAATATCATGTACAGAGCATTCTTTGAAGTTACTGGCCACGTCCTACATTTTTTACTGTACTCCTCTGGCCCTTGTTCCACCCCCAGCATACTGAGAACAGAGGAAGGCACATGTTAGGATTTCAAGAAATGTTAATTTAAAAATATATATATATATAAGTCTACTCTTACCAAAATAAAAATAAATACATAAAATAAAACACTTAAAAAAAAAAAGAAATGTTAATGTCTAATGATTACTTTGTGGGATGGCCAAGGATGTTCTCAGGAGAGTCAGATCCCAGAGTGGCTAGCTTTTCCTACCTAGTCACCACCCAGCATATTGAAAAATTGACAGAAAGCTTAGCATAAGCAGAATCAATCTCCAGAAAACCTGCCATGCAGAACAGGTACATTCTGTGTGTGAGAAAAATGCAAATGCCAGAGTTTTGTTAGGGAGAGAACATTTTGCATCCAAAAGGAATTTTAAGAAAATCTTTAGATTGAGTTTTTAAAAATTATACTGTGCTCCCTTCCAGAAGGGAGCACTTTCAACAATTTCTTGAACAATAAATACAAAGTACAGTGTAAACTCTTATATATATTCATTCATTTAACTTCTATGTATTGAGTATATATTGTGAGCCAGGACATTTTCTAGGCACTTGGGGTACATCAGTGAATAAAACAGACAACATTTTCTGCTATCATGGAAAGGGAAAGAACAGATGGGTTGTAAACCCAATAAATCACTATATTATATGGCATGTTAATATGTGATAAATGCTATGGAGAAAAAAAAAGAGTATGGAAAGTAGAATCAGGGGTGCCAGAGTGCAGGAAAGGGCAGGTGCAGCTTTCTCATCATTGGTGGCTTCCTTCAAAATGACACTTGAGCAAAGCTTGAGGGAGCTGAGAGAGTTATCTACCAATGTGTGTGGGCTCCACCACCACCAGTATGGCCAAACAGCATCAAAAACAAGAGTGACAGAGGTGAGATTACTTAGGACCATATCAGCCATTGTAATAATTTGGTTTCATTTGATCTCAATGGATTCCTAGACCAACCCTATGAGGCAGTATTGTCATTCTTGACTAAAAGATTTAGAAACTGCAGCCCAGAGAGAGGCTAAGTGATTCATTCATACTTACATGGTGTGAAGTCAGGACATGTAAATTCTAATTTCAAGATCAGACCTGAGTCATCAAAAAGCAGGTTTTGTTTTTTTCTAATCTCTATCATTTAAAATAGTACCTAACACGTGGTAGTTGTTCAATGATTGTTGATGAGTGAATAAGTAAAACTTTCAACCATTTTTATTCAGCTGGCAGTCTTCCATCTGTGTTCCTTTTCCAGATTTTTCTGATTTGAAACCTAGTGTTGATATAGGGAAGAATAAAAATAGGAATTGCCAATTTAGATAATGGTATAAGAAAGGCAGATTAGTATTTATTTATTTTTGGTCTCGATTTTGGTTTTGATATTTACTAGCTATGTGACATTGAGCAGTTTCCTTATTTGAAAGATTAAGATAATATATGCATAAAAATAATGTATAAATACATATATGTGCGTCTATATGCATATAAATATGTACATGTATATAATAGTGTTGTTAATTGGCAATAAAGGACTTAGAACAGTGTGTGGTACACAGTAAACACTTAATGAGTGATGGTGGTGATGAGTATTCATGGTCAGAAGAAAGACAGGTTCATTGGTATGGAGTCTTTAAAAAGCTGTGGTACATTTATACAGTGGAATACTATGCAGCTGTATAAAAGGAGATCTTACCCTTTGCAATGGCGTGGATGGACCAGGAGATTATTATGCTAAGCAAAATAAGCCAGTTAGAGAAAGAGAAATATCACACGATCTCACTTATATGTAGAATCTAATGAACAAAAATAAACTGATGAACAAAATAGGTCCAGAGGCATAGATGCACGGAAAGGATTGACAGATTTCAGTGGGTAGTGGGGGTGGAGGGGACAGGAAAAGGTTAATGAAAGAACATATATGCATATATGCATAGCCCATGGACACAGACAGCAATGTAAGGAAGGCCTGGGTTGGGGAAGGGGCTGGGTAGAGGGGAGCAAAAGGGGGAGGGAAATGGGTGACATCTGTAATACTGTCAACAATAAAAAATTGTTTCTTATTTAGGTCTTTTTTGACAAAAGATTCAACAAAGGAAGTGTTACCTTGAAGGTGGTAGCTTCAGCTCAAAGTCTAATTTTAATGAATGAGAGTGTGGCTAGGGCTTGGAGCTGGGGTCACCCTGTTATGGGATTGCTGCTCACCGCTCGTCTTAATCCTGCCTCTGGGGTTGCCAGTCTTTCCATCTGGTGAATTTATGAACTCTATAAAGTGAAAGAAATGAAAAGAGAAAGCGTAAGAGCAGGTGAGATACAGAGCTGGTCTCAAACGCACAGAAATGACAAGAGTCTTGTCAGGATTTCACTGAAGCATGAAATAAGACACAGTGATTTTAATAATATCCAGAAAATATTTATGGAGCGCTGAGCCTAGGCCAGTCCCTGCGCAGGGTGATAGAATTCCGGAGACTAACAGAACGAGGTTGATGTCCTGCGGGAGCTCGTAACCTCGCAGGGGAGACGACCACCTCCAGTGACTGCAGCCCAGAGGGCCGGAGGAGGACGCCGGCCGCCGGCTCGGCTGTGCGGTCCTCAAGGTCCCCAGCACTTCGGCTGCGTCTCTCAGGCCCCACCCTCTTCTCTGATGGTTTTCGTGTCAGCGGAGGGATTTCACGTTAAAAATTTAAGCAGCAAAATATACCTGATGCTGTCAGGCTTTTCAGAATTCTTGATGCTTCAGGAAAATTCTGGCATCGACATCGAGGATCGGGCAAGTCTCTCTCAGCTTTCAGCTTGCATGAATGTATTTGGAGAAGGAGGCCACAGCAACACCGGGTTCTGTGGTGACGACGAAACCGGCCTCTCAGAACTGTGACTCTGCCTGAGGACACGACTTCCTTGCGCATCTCCCAGGCAGACAAAGCGGCGAGTCCTGGCGCCACAGCGCAAGGTGCACTCGGCCTGAGGATCGGTAGAAAGTCAGTAACTGATTCCAGACATTTCACCGAATTTTTGCTATGGTTCGGGCCCAGTGCTGGGTGGTCAGGATATAATTAATTCTTATCTTTTTTTAAAATCTCACCTGAGGATATTTTGTTCCATTTTTATCTTCAGATAAAGTGGGGCTGGGGGAGAGAGAAAGAGCAATGTGAGAGAGACTCATTGATTGGTTGCCTCCCGCATGACCCTGACCAGGGCCGGGAGTGACTGTAACCAAGGTACATGCCCTTGACCAGAATCAGACCCCAGACTCTCTGGTCTGTAGGCCAGTGCTCTAACCACTGAGAAAACCAGCCAGGGCTATAATTCTTATCTTGAAGGAAGCCACAGCCCGTGAGATATTGTAGCATGACAGCCGGTTGTCTTGAGCTGTTTATAGACAGTTTGATTTCGCTTTGCCTACTGCATGCCTTACCCAAACCAAACTTGCTTTACTCCAGACTGTAGAAAAAGAAAATTAGGCAACTGCTAATGTCACAAAATATGAAAATGGCAACAATGTCCCTCTACCCAGCCCAATACTCTTGTTCCCGGGACTAGGGACAGCATGACATAGGTCTTTCCCTTGGAAGTCGAGGCTGGTGGCAGACATGGTCTTTTGGTTCCTGTCCAGGGTGTACTGGCAGTGTGGAGTCTCAGCTCAGACACATGCACAAAATTGGGAGCTGTATTTCTCTTACATGATTACTAATCAACGTTTCCTGTTGAATTGGGGTTCTTGAAAACCCCAGGTTGTGAATTAGTGAATAAGAGGAAACATTCTCTTTTTAAATTTACAGGCTTGAATGGGTTGCCATTCTCTGCTGATGTCCTACTACCTACTGAAGTTTCTGTTTGGGGAGAACATTCTTTTTTATACATAAACATTTTTTAAAGAAAAATTTAGATTTGTGATACGGCCAAAATTTATTTACTCTGTAGTTTGTGTCTGAAAGAGCCTCCATCACTTCAACTAAAGTCCTGAAGGGTTGAAAAATCTGTATTTTGACATGACCATTCTTCTGAAAAGTGTTGTTCCCCTAATGATCTACTTCCGTTAAATGCTACCCTTGTGTTAGCTTTACATTATGCTAAATTGTGCAGATAATGATGTCAGTGGTTGTCTATGGTTACAAGAATCAAGGCTTCATTTTCATGTAAAAAAATATCACACTACCAGATTATTAATAACTAGTGACAGGAAGCCACTATAACAATAATACTACTTTGGAGTTAATTTATTAATTGAAATGAATATTAATTGAAATGTATTCATCACATGCACGTCAGACAGGTGTGAGTTAAGCAGGCTGTGACAATGGTTGGTGCACAGAGGATGGGTTCTGTGGCCCCTGAAATAACTCTGCAGCCCTCTGAAATCCTGGCTTTTGGGCCAGGAGCTGGAGCTACCACATTGCTTCCCAGCTTCGTTTTCTTCATTTCCTTCCTTTGTGTGGTGCTTTTTAACAACCAACAGGGCGTGCTGTTAGAGCTGCAAATTCTATGCCAAAGAAATCATGCTCAGTCATTAGAGGAAATAAAAAATCCGATAAAGCTAGAGATACAATTTGACCACCTCAGTCCAAGCAGACCAATAACTATTTAATGGCCAATAAATTTAATTGTGGTGATGAGAATATTTTTATAGCAGTCAGTGTGATTACACTATAGTTCTGTGTTTCCATGGCCAGCTGTGAAAAGCCATTTGTCACCTGCCTGGCTGGCTGGGTCACCTGCTCTGCTCTCGCTGTCAGCGGCACGGCTAACCAGCCCAGAACCAAGCTCCCTTAATTGACGCCAGTGAAGTTCTAACAGGTCACCTTGTCCATAGCTGCTATTTTGGGAAGAGAGACACATTAAGCTTATTTAAGCTTTGAGTCCTTAGTTAGGTTTTACTGGTGTGGAAAGTAGATATTTGGCTTAATATGGTTTCAAATGATATGAAGAATTGACTGATGATAAAATTTTTTGTCAGGCTAGCATATGGGTGGCTCCAAGGTGTGAGTTTATAAGCAACTCTAGGCAGCTGGGAGAATCTGCACACATTAGTTGACTCTCATCTCACTGGCAAGAACTGCACCACATAATCACACTTGCAGAAAGGGAGGCTGGGCATAAACCTCCAGTTGGGTAACAATGTACTTACATTCCAGTTTATCATTTAAGTCTCGGGTGGCCATTCTCCATACCAAAGGACATTCCTGTGTTGTCAGACTGAACTTTACCTGGAAAATTATTTTCCCATCTCCCCCTGGAGTGTGCCTTATTGAGCTTCTATATTATCTGGATTCATTTTCTAATTTTAATGAATATTGACAGCAATGTTCCTGTTTTAGCTTTTCAAAAACAAACACCCATTTTCACACTAGAGCTCTAAATAAAATTACCTGTACATCTTTATTTTTATTATTTTTGGCATTACTTTTTATTGAATACAGACTTACATTTTAATAATTTGAATATAGTAGTTTCAATATACATTGCTTTAGTCATATGTATATACAGCACAAAACTATAACAGAATGGAAAGGCTATAAATGTACATATACCGATTGCCATAAATCTAAAACCATTTTATAAAAATAAAACTGAAATAATTATATATTTTGACAAATAAAAGTATTATAAAGTGGCCATGTACATTTCTATTCTGTAGCACAGTACCAAAATGACTGCCTCTGGGTTTCATTTGCTATCTCTTTAGGGACAGTCTTCTTTATCCGGGCCGCCAGAGAAATGTCCATGGCCATAGCTCAGTGTTGCCTTTGCATAAAGATTCTGTGCACCCACCTGTGCTTGGAAAGGGACGACCAGCTTCCAGCCCCTTCCTCTGAGAGAGGAGGCATCCCTCTGCCCAACACCCCCATCACGCATCTCATATCCCTCACAGTGCATGGTTGATATCCGAATATACAGAGTTAGTTTCCTTTCCCTGTGCTCAGAGAATGGCTGATGCCAGTTTGGTTCTGTCATATCAGAATACAAAGTTTGAAATATACATCACTCAAACAGTGCCCACTGGGGAAATGTCATCCTGACAGTGGGCACCAGTGCCCACCTGCTTGTGCAAGGCCCTTTACACACATGAGCTACAATCTTCACAGCCTCACAAGGCTGAGACATTCTTGTCCCCATTCGATGAGTCTCTTGGCCAAAGTCAGCAGGACTGCATCACCCTAAAACCAGAGCTCTCTGCCTGCCCAGAAATCCCTGGAAGAAACCCAGAAAGGAACTCAGATCTGCACTGTGCTCATTGGATGAGAACAGACAAACAGCTTTGGGTCAGTTTCCAGAGTTGGACAGCAGCTCCCCAGGCATTCCAGACTCCTAGGCTGCCACTTCCCAAGGGGAGCAGGGAGGTGGATGTCTGAGGGCAGGAGCAAAGACCTACAGACCAATGGCTTTGATGGGCAGTGCCAGAATCTCCCAGATTATCCAGTAGAAGTCCACAACCTGAAACCGGCCTCAAGGAATTGACCGCTAGGGCTGTTTGTATTTTCAAAGAGCTGAGCAAAGGTCAAATGCTGCCCTCATCTCTGCCCTGCCTGCTTCAACACAGGCCAAAGTGCAGAGAGTATGCACAATGGCCCAAAGATGGGACAGGTGCATGGTCCCTGGGCCAGAGTAGAGTGCTCAGAATGTCACAGAGCACAGCAGGATGGGCAGGGGTTGCGTGGGGATGACTTTTTCAGGGCACCCCCCACCAAGAACCGAAGTGATGAGAACTGAACTCGGTGCCTCCTCTGGACAGAGGCAGGCTGCCTCCGCTATTTGCAGTTTGATTTTTCTGGTTGCTTCCCTACTTTGTCCTTTTAGATTTCCCATGAAAACATGCCCCACTGGGAAGATCTCCTCGTCGACCACAGCCTCTCAGGAATCTCCGCTCTGGTTCTGTGGACTGTCTGGCCCTCCTTCAGCATGGCTCTAGACGTGGACATCACCCTCCCGGCCAGCTGTCGCCTCAGCCCCCGAGGCCCGTGGAGAGCCCTGCCCTGGGCTCTTCCACGTGGGTTTAGTCAGAATCCCTGGACAGCCTCCTCCACGTAAAGGAACACATTTGTCCAAGGATGTCCTGCTTGGGCCAGAGATAATTTTCTGAAATTAATGTCACAGTAGTTTTCTTAAAAGCCTCTCTTAAGGATGAATAAGGCAAAACAAATCAGCAACAGAAAACTCCCAATGCAGTCCTCTCTCATCTCTAAAAAGTAGATCACCTATCAGGGCGTGTTTTGAGTGAAAGGCTATGAGAAAGCTACCCCTGTCCCCCCCAAAACCCAGAAGTCGCAAGTGGCGGGATCCGTGGGGAAGTGGATGGGCCCTCCCTCCATGCCCACGGCTCGCCTGGGGCTGTGCTGTGCACTCGTCCTGGACTGTCCCCGAGGCATCTGGGGAAGCAGAGGGCAGCGGCTACTTCAGGGCGATGGCAGGGACTTATTTCCTCCCAGAATAGCCAGGGCAGATGTTCTGAACTCGCTGGGAGGCCAAAGGTGGAATATGTTCGTGGGCCCAGGTCACTGAGTATAGGGGAGGGGATACGTACAGAACTGGGTGGCTCAGCACAGGCCACTCTGAATGATTAGACTACTTTGAATCTGAAAACAAAGCCCCCTACTTCTCGCCAGAAGAAAAGAGGTAAATGACCCGGAGTTGACCTCTTTCCTCAAAATTGATTAGGCACATTGCACTTAATAAGGCGACTCATTCTCTCATTGGGCAAAAACATGGGCTGGACATGCTAGTTCCTGCCGGGGAAGCGAATACCACATGAACCTTCCACGCCGTGGGGGCAGCTGTGGGGGCAGTCGTGTGGGCTTCCCCACCCGCCGCGGCTGCTCCTGAGCCAGGCTGGTCCTGCTGCCCAGTTTCCTCAGTGCGGGCAGCTCTGCAGCTGATGACAATTCCCCAGCATAGTGAGGGGCAGCTTCTTCCACACACACAGCTTTGTGTGACGCCTCAGGGCGTCTGTGTGCTGGGCCCTGAGGACAGGGGAGCTACAGAAAGCTAGGGTGAGGGTTCGGAGGAGGGGTTCAACAGGATCTGGCAGCTGAAGAATGCTGGGTTTGGGGAGGTGACATGTGGCAGGAGTCCAGGTTGGTGGCACTGGCTGGGCTTCTTTGCTTTTTTTTTTTTTTTTGTCACCAGTGACTTGCCTGCAGCAGTCTGTGTGGACTGCGGAGGTCTCTCATTTCAGGGATGTTTTCTTCCACAGCTTTTGCATACTTGGTAGAAGAGGTCTCTTTGCAGCTCTGGAAGCTAGAGATACAGGAAGGGATGTTCTCGGGCTGGGGGTTGTAGCAGGCACCACACCCGTCGGGCACCACAGGCAAGACATCTCCATGGCTGTGGGCACCTGGCTGGTGGAGAAGACAAATTGATACTCATCATGTGTTTCATCCGTGGATGTCTCAGGCAGCTCCTTGCACAGGACGGGCCAGTTCCCGCAGTCCCCGCAGATGGTTGTCGCTAGCCATCCCTGTTATGGCCCTGACTGTGTACTTGGTCTGGGCTTGGATGGCATCCTCCAGGGGCAGCAGCTTCTCCGAATCCAGCCAGCAGCCTTGCGGTCAGTGATGGCTTTCACTAAACTCAGTGCCTCTGGGGTGGCAGGTGGAATGTTGTCCACCTGGCCCTGCTGGAATCGGCGAATGCACGTGCTCTCAGAGGCCGGTGTGAGTCTGCAGTGGGGTCTGCAGAAGGCCAGCTGGAGGGCCCCTGGATAAAGTCATCGGGGTTGCATTTCTTCCTCTTAATGAATGTGTTCTGTAATTGTCAGACTTCTAAGCCATGAAGTCGGGATTCTTTACTATTTGTTCAAGTTTTCCTGCCGAGGAGATTAAGAGGCCATGAATGACCGGGGAGCATTTCCAGTTTAGCGTCATGGGGGCTGGCAGCTCACTGGGAGTTAGCTCAGACCAGCTGCTCGCTGCTCCTTATCCTGCAGGGACTTATACCAGCAATTTTCCCCGTCCTTGCTTCATCCTCTGCTGTGAGGAGGCTGGTCCAGCATGGAGTCCTGGGCTCCGGAGGAGGGAGGGCAGAGCGGACCCATCTCCTGAGGAGAGATGGTGGTGGCTCCCAGGGAGAGAGCCCAAGGGGCAGTGGCCAGTCCCTCTCCCATACCGCAGAAGCCACCGTTCTCACCTGCTTATCTTTAAAGTGGAAATCTGGTCAGGTGTTGCAAAATCCAGGAAGCTCCTCACTTGAGTTCTTTCTGGATCCCTGGCTCTTTAGTTAATCCTATCTATAATCAAGGTTTCAGTGCCTGTGCGCGGTGGTTCGGCCCTCCCTCCCATACCGGAATGCAGAAGAGGCTCCACCGTCCTTCCAGCAGCCTTTGCGAACCGATCTGAGTTGGCTATTTGCCATTGCTTCCAACAACTTTAGTTTTTGGTACCTTCTCACCAAGAATATGTCTTTTCAGACAGGAAGATGCTTTGTTCATTTGGAAAGTTTTCAACACCAGGGTTTATAAACCTACCTTAGTTTTTGCATGTTTGAGGTCAGTTTCAGTTATTTTAACTGGTGCTCATCACATTATAGATAATTACGCAAATACTGGCTCAGTACCTAATATATTGCCTGGCATAGGAGCTGAATAAATATTTGTTGAATGAATGAATACATGGACACACTTATATTATTTTCAACAACATCTTTGATAAATGTTATGTATATTTGATAATTGCCTTGGCCACAATGATAAGAAAGCTATATAACAGTCACCTGTATAACCAACTGGCCTGGGAAAAATCACCAAGCAACATTTGGAATCATTAAATATTTGGAATCATTAAATATTGACTTTGCCAAATGTGTTCGTTGAATGAAAGAATGAGTGAATTACACACACACACACACACACACACACACACCCCAGTCACATCTTGTACTTCATGGTTTCTGTTTATTCCACTATATTTAGTGAGCACCATGTGCTCCTTTATGATGCCATCTGTTAGGATTTTAAACTACTTAAATAAATTTGACAATACAGAAAAACAAAGTTAGACAGTGCATGAAAGAGCAGGACAACTGCATAAGCTAACAAGCTAGCCTTGTATAGTTGCCTGGGTACTGATAGAAAACACAAAACTCCTGGAACAGAGACAAAGGGTTTTATCATTCACTATAAAATCAGTGGCAAAAGTTGTACCAGTTTCACAAGCCCTAAATTCCACATGGCAACAAAGAGGACCAGGTAGAACTCTCATGTTCAGTGGGGTGCATCACAGGAGAGGAGCTCTGAGATTAGGGAATCTATTGTTTTTATAGCAAGCAGCAAGCTAGCATGGTCTTTGACCACAGGGGGAGCACATCATAGCAGAGGTCCAAGTAGTGCATCCTTCACTTTTCAGAATTGCCAACTGCACAAAAAGTCCTGAGAAGTAGTAAATGGCACTTCCACAGAGTGAAAGAGTGGGCAGGACCTTTTCATTTTAGCCTATGCAACAAGGCATGTAGGGAACACAAGATGCCCATGACAAATAGAATCCAACAGCAAAAAGCTGGAAGATACTTTCATGTGACAGTCACTTTACAGAGAAGACTGAGGTTCTGAGAACTGAAATGACTTGTTCAAGGTTATACCTGTGATGTTTCCAGGATGAAAACCCCTGTCTTCAAACCCTAAATCTAACAAGACACCTCCATTGCCTCTCTCTATTACTTTTGTTACTTATATTCCTTATAGCTCCATTACAACTTTCAGCTGCTGAACAAGAATTGCCTTACTGGTTCCTTTGCTTTATATCCACAACAGTGATTATGATCCCATGGAGCAGCTCTGCATGAAGCATATTGTGTTGAACACTGTGCAGCAAAAAGGCTCTGAAAAATGGTCTGATCCCCAGCAGATGTTTAGGACACAGTGCTTACACTGCCCCACAGCTGGAGATTCCCAGCACAGGGAGGGTCCAGTATAACGTTTAAGAGCATGGGCTCTAAAGTCAGAGAGGTTTGGGTTCAATATCTGCTCATTGGCTTTATGCTCCTGAGCATGGTGTTAGGATGTTATGGGCCTTAATTTCACGCTCAGAAACTGTAGCTGATAAAATTTATTTTACAAAGTTGATGAAAAGATTAAATGAGGTAACTTTTTTAAAATTTATTTTTATTACTTTATACTTATTTATTTATTTATTTATCCTCACCCAAGGCTATGTTTGACTTGAAAGAGAAAGAGATAGATAGAGAGAGGAGAGAGAAACATCAATGTAAGAAACAGTCATTGTTTTCCTCCCATACGCACCCAAGCCAGAGACTGAACTCCTAACCTAGGTATGTGCTCTGACCAGGAATTGAACCCACAACTCAGCCACCCAGCCAGGCTAAATGAGGTAAATTATTTAAAGTGCTTGGCCCATTGTCTGACATAGCTTAATGTGGCTCAGTAAGATAGCCATAGTAATGCAGAATAAAGGTCTGAGAAATCCTGCCCTAAAGAAACCCACCCAACAGCTCTTGCCAGTTTGGCTCAGCAATAGAGCCTTGGGCCACGGACCAATGAGTCCCAGGTTCAATTCCGGTCAAGGGCACGTACCTCAGTTGCAGTTCATCCCCAGCCTTGGTCAGGGTCCTGTGGGAGGCAGCCAGTTGATGTGTCCCTTTCACGTTGATGTTTCTCTCTCTCTCCCTTTCTCTCTCTCTCTCACTCTATCTGAATATAAATGGAAAAATATCCTTGGGTGAAGATTAAAAAAAAAAAAAACAAGCCCACCCAACATTAAATCAATATTTATGAAATGTTTGGACCATGGAACAGTAATTTTATTTATTTATTACATTACTCATCTATCATTGCATGGGTCTATTACTTTGAAAGACACATTTGAGGGAAATTTACTGGAAAAGAAAAAAAAAAAAAAAGACTCTCATTTAGAAACGGTTAGACCAAGGAGTTAACTTTATACAGAGGAGCTAAATCTTATAAATAATTCCCCTAATATCCTTGAATTGCTACTTAAAACATGAAAAGTTTGGCTTTTGTGATGTTCTTAAACTCAGGTCAGGCTTATTGGCAATTTCTGAGATGGGTTAAAACATCACTGCTTATTGATTTAACTGTATCCCACCAGAGACATTGACTTTATTCTGCCACCACAGGAGAAATCCTTCTGATAGCAGGTTCACTGAATCTTCATTCTGAGGGCATGCAGCTGATGATCTGAGCAAACATACCCCTCCAGAATGCTAAATACTCTTCCCAGACACAGGTAAACAAAGGCGCAACCCAGCAGTCGGGCCTCTCGGCCCTCAGTGACAAAATTGACCTCTGAGCTTATATTGGTCCAAATTCCCTGCCTGGAATTTAATAAACATTGTGGGTCCTGAGCTTCCCAGCTTCTTGGGAGAACCTTTCTGTTTAGAAAACTCTTAGTTGAGCCCTGGCTGGTTTGGATCAGCAGTTAGAGTGTCGACCTGCAGTCCAGAGAGACCTGGGTTCGGTTCCCGCTAAGGGCATGTATCTTGGTTGCAGTTTGTCCCCAGCCCTGGTTGGTCATGTGGGTGGCAGCCACTCGATGTGTCCCTTTCATGTCGATGTTCCTCTCTCTCCCTCTCTCTCTCCCTCCCGCTCTATCTGAACAAAAAATAAAAAAATGTCCTCGGGTGAGGATAAAAAAAAATAGAATACTGTACTCTTAGTTGAAAGGTCAAACACACAAGGAAGCCTTTGTCAGGCTTCTGAGCCTCTGCCCTTTTCTGCCAGGGTGCACTGGCTTATAAGAGCTAATTATACATCTCTCCCCCAGCTCCATTCAATGATGTCTTGTTGAAGGCTTAACACAGACCTGGATGGGAGTTTTCATACCACAGAAATCAGAAAGTGCTATAAATGCAGCTTTTCCCACCCCCGAGCCCCTATATCAGCACCCTGCACCTCACCCCCAGACGTGTTGGGAGCGTTGCTAGTACTTTCAGCATCCTATCTTGCTGGCATCATGTTGGTTGATTGTGTTGCCCGCTAAACGAGAGCAAAAACTATATTTTCATTTCTTTCATATTTTTAACATTTAACCCATTGGCAGGCATTGAGTAAAGGTGATTGAATCGGTAAATAGAGTTAAGATTCTATAAAGCAGTCACTTCCATGTGATTGAGTTTTCTGTGAGAAACGGAAAGAATTGTGTAGGTACATGCACTACTTTATTAAGTAATGTTGTCAGCTCCATTAGAGTATTCATTCTTGGATTACACCACAGTGTCTGGAGCTATTCCAGGGACAATTAGTATGTATCTTTAGCCCCAGATCAGAATTCTCCTGACTACTATGGCATCACCTTGTGCGGCTGTTTGGTGGAAGGAAATCAGAGCTAAGTCTAATTGCTTTCCCAGACTGCACATCCTTCCCCCTCCCTCAGGAGCTGGATGGAAATGTATCCTCCTCATAAAGAAGCCGAAGTTACAGCTTTTGATAGAATCACAAATTGTTCATGTCCTGTGTCAGTACAGTTTCAACCAGGATACACTGTTGAGGACATTCATGGTTGAAAATCACTGTTAAGGTTTAAAAAGGGTGCTGTTGACATTTACTATGTCTAGGAACTGGCACTGTAAAGTCAGAATTGAACACAGAAACCATTGTTTAACCCATTATAATATTCTATTGTACATTAAAATAAAATGAAGCCCCCCTAAGAGAAATGACAGCCAATTGTACCTTTAGGATGGGTGAGTGACTTCATGACCATAGGACTCATGGTCCTTTGCATGCTGAGGCCGGTGATTTTGGCCATTGCTTTCTATGGCTGGTACTGAGAGAAGCTCACTTAATTCTGATGACAATGGAAGAGTTTTTGTTAGAAGTAGTAACAGCAATATTTTATTTTATGCCCACTATGGTGCCAAGCCTGTGCTAAGTGAGTAGTTTACATATATTATTTAATCAGCACACCTCATGAGGGAGGAATAATTAGCCTTATTTTACCAGTGATAAAATTGAAACCCAGAACAGCTGAATTAGATGTCCATGATCACATAGCTACTGAGAGGCACACTGGTGCTGGCATCCGAGCGTGTCTCCCATCAGAGTCAAAGCTGTTAACCAATGTGCTACATGACCTTCATTTCACCCCAAGGTCAAAGAGTGGTAAATCACATACATACGTGTCTTATTGCACATACACACATCTTCATATTTGAGGAAGGAGAGGCTCAAGCTGGAATATCAGTGACATTTGAGAGAAATTCTTTCGGAGATTATTATTTTCTTCCCGCCCATTTTCCATTCTTGCTGTGTTAAATGTTCTGTGAGTGTATATAGTATGCATTTTGGAGGAGATGTAGGCAATAAGGGAAGCCACAATATTACTCGAATTAAACCTGAGAGGCAAATGTTCTAGATCTTTCTCTGCTTCTGTGTGACTTTGGTCTCGTCACAGGAGGTGCAGACCGATTTGTATGGATCTAGTATGCATGGTGAGAGTAGGGCTTTCTGTAACCAGACCTGAGTTCCCATCCTAGCTCTGGTATTTACTTTCTGTGTCACCTTAAGTGAATTACTTCTCAGATCCATAGTTTCTTCATCTATAATATGGAAATAATAGTATCTAGCTTATAGTTCCATGTATGGATAAGATGGGATACTTTATATGAAACCCAAAGGTAACAATTTAGTGTCAATTTAAATGAACAGACAGCCTACAAAACACAGCTTAAATAAATTTAAAACTTTTCTATGTCTCTCAAAAATCACCTCTAAGTTTTGGGGTGGTGGGGAGGTATATTCTTAGAATACATGAAAATACTTCTAAAATTCTCTCTTTTCATTGCTGATACTTTTAAAATCCTCCACCTAAGAAACAGCTCTTCTCTAAAATTCTTCTGCTCTCTTATTTCTTGATATCAAGGAATACTGTCTCCAAAACCAAGTACATAGTTGGTAACTTCCATTCTTCCATGATTATTATTTTTCTTTTCTGAATGCTCCTTGTCTCTTTTTTTAGTGACAGAAAGAGACATGCCCAACCCCCTGCCCGGCACCTCCCCTATGCCTTTGTCTGGATTCTTCTCACAACAAAGCTCATTCTCCCATTACCTGTATCAGCATAACAAGGCAGCATAGAGAGTAGTGAAGAGCATGACCTCATGACCTCGGGAACTATTCATTTCTTGTTGTAATTCCCAACCCCGTTAGTAACTAGCTATGCCTTATTTTCTCCCCTGTAAAATAGATAATAGTACCTACCTTGGAGGCTATAATAAAGAGTCATGTATGTAAAGTGGCTTAGAACTGTAGTTGTCATATAGTAAGCACTCATAATACATGAGAAGAACAATTTGCAAGACATTCTCTGCAGGTGCAGGGCGATGTGGAATATAGAGGGATCAGATAGGATGTTTTTCTCAAACATAAATTGCCAAGGAGCTAAAGGTCAGTTTTTTTTGTCCTAATTCTCTTCCAGCAGACACAGTATTTCAATAGTCAGTTCAACAATTTGGTACTCTCTCAAATTCTTTTCTCATTCATGTCAGTTAAATTGTTTTACCCCTTGAATGAATCCTGAAGCAATAAGTCAGTAATCTGTCCTATAAGAGAAAGTCCTCAGACAACTTCAACCCAGATATTGCTAAACTCTGCAATCACAGCCTAAGAACAGTAGAAAATTATACTGCAGCCCTTTGACAAGATACTTAACTCATTCATTCATTCAGTCAACATAAATATAGTTAGTTCCTATCATGAGACGAGCACTAAAGATACAAGAAAGAGCCAAGTCAACACTTCTTACTTTTATAGTTTGTACTATGATGAAGGAGCTAAGACATTTTTCAAATCCTCTCCTGGACAAATGTAAAATCACAAATTGGAATCATGTTACAAATAGGAAGGGGCCCTGGCTGGTATGGCTCAGAGGTTAGAGAATAGGCTCTCAAACCAATGGGTCTCGGGTTTGATTCCCGGTCAAGAGCATGTACCTGGTTTGCAGGTTCCATCCCTGGCCCTGGTTGGAGGTGTGCAGGAAGCAACTAATTGATATGTCTCTCTCACATCAATGTTTCTCCCTCTCTCTCTCTCTCTTTCTTTCCCTCCTTCTTTTTCACTCTATTTAAAACTCAATGAAAAAATATTCTCAGGTGAGGATTAACAAAACAAAACAACAAAAAACAAATAGGAAGGGGAAGTAAATGATGAATACATGCCAACATTAGGAAGACCTGATGTTGCAGATGTAACAGCAAAGTCTGACCTTTAACTTGAGCTCTGAGGAGTGAGTGGTGCTGGGATTCATGATGGGGTATTGGTGCTCCATCCTCTACTACTTTGTAGTTTTCTGTTGAGGGAGCTGTGCTTACAGGAACAGTAGCCAAATGAATGTGGTACCAAGTGTACTGGGTTTGTCTGGTACATTGTGCTAGAGCACCATGCTAATGATGGGGGATCTGAGCAAGGCTTCCTTTACTTTACCCAATATAATAGGTGAGTTTATGGCAAAGACTGTCTCTACTACCCAAGTTGGACACATGGATGAGCCACTAGCACGGGGAACACAGATGAGGCAGGAACCCCCTCTGGAAGGCAAGCCTCACCTTCCAAGTGCTTAGACAGTGTGGCTTGGTAGGAAGGATTGTGCTCTAGAGTGGAACAGGTATAAGAGGAAGACAGCAGCCTCTGCTTCAGTCATACCCAGGGAGCAGAGTGGAAGGTGGTGTGCTCACATCATCAGTGTCCCTACCCCCAAAAAACATAGTCTACTGTACCTCGGGTTCTGACCAGTCTGGGAAGGAGTACAAAAGGGAATGAGTAGAAGTGTAAAAGTGGGCAGCAGTTTTCCACCTTGTATCCTAAAGTAAATATCTGACGGGAGAGAATCATTACCTCCTGCTCCAGAGAATAGAAGTTAAAGTGTGTGTGTGGTGTGGAGGGCTCTAGGCTGCCAGGCAGAAGAAAGACCACATGCAAAAGACTGAGATGGAGAATGTATGGAGAACGAATAGAGAGAAAACCTGCGCACCTGGAGTGCAGGAGATGAGAGAGTGTGGCAATGGTGGACACGAGCTGGGGAACGGCAGGGCTAGACATTGCGGGCACTTGAAGCACATTCTAGCAGTCTGTGTTCTACCAACAGTGGAAAACTCTGGGTGCATTTGCCTCAATTATACAAACAGAGGATCATTTCTAAAATCTATTTATGCTCTTATAAGCTATTATAGAAGCAGTGGAGCTAGGATGATCATATGTCCCGACTTGCCTGGGAATGTTCTGAATTTCTCTGTTTTCCTAGCTCAAAGTGTTTTGTGTTGGATGGTAAATTATATGGCCACCTTAGTGTACTTGTAAAATGTGTAGGCTGTGAAACCACACTGCCTCAGTTAATATTCTGGCCCTCATTTCCTCGCAGTGTGACCTTGGGCAACCACTCTGTTCCTTAGTTGTATCATCTTTAAAACGGGTTAAGATTAAATCTACATTTAGGGTTGTGTAAGGATTAACCTATAAATATACATACAATATATAGAAGTACCTGGAATATCATAGATGCTTAATCACCATCATCATCATTATTGTATATTTTTCTATTTCCTCTTCCTTGAATTGTTTTGGAATAGCACCTAGAAACTCCTTCTTGCATTCCACTGAGTTTCCATTTTACAATAGTGATGACAGGGTTGGTCAAAGGCCCCAGAGTTATAATGTGGGAGGATGTCAGTTAAAACCAGCCGTCATCACTTCAGTGTACACTGTGTGTCAGCCCTCTGCTTAGTGGTTTATGGATGGTTTCTCATTTCCTCCTCCCGACAACCTCCGAGGAGCCTGCATCATGGGTCTAATTTGTAAATGAGAAGCCAGGCTCAGGGAGGTTAAGAATCCATTTAACGTAGTAAAGCAGCAGAGTGGAGATTTGATCAACAACCCATGATTCAAACCATCACGCTCCATGCCCCTTGGAAACCAACCTTAGAGTCAGACAGTGCTGAGTTCTTCTCAGGAGCCAGCTAATGTTCCTAACCATTTATCTAAACTTCCCCCATTCGAACATATTTATATTTTCAATATGTATTATTCCTTGGGACAGGAGGAGAGAAAACATCCTTCAAGTCTGCCATTCATTATCACAGTAGGAAGGGCCTAATTTAATTGGCCCTCAACTTCTTCCTCTGCCTCTCGCAAGGGGCTTTCTTGTCCTTGGCTGTCAGAATTGGGTGAACCAGTTGGGGTTCTACTCATACAGAATGGTCACAGTGTTATAGTTTCTGAGCGTGTTTCTCTCGACCTCACCCTTTCTTTACTGGAGAGACAACCTTTTCCTTCTGTCCTCACGTGTCAATCCCAGCTTCTCACCCTCATCCATGTTCATGTTGGCAGTATAAAGGTTGTAGTGGATCAAATACAAGACTGAATATATGCACTTGATGTTTTGTACTTGAAAAGTTATGTGCATGAGACGATGAAAAGGTTAGGCCTTATGTGCTCAACTTGAGAGTCACATTATGTGCTTGAGAATCACATTTCTTTTGTAACGACTATACTTTGCCGAATAAAAGCGTTATTTTCTTTGGAGTTAAGCAGATATAGAGTGAAATCTTGGTTCTACTATTTACTTACTGTGTGTCTTTCAGCAAGTCATTTCACTCTCTCATCCCTGGTTTCCCCATCTGGACACCCGCACGAGGGACCTGGATATCTGTGAAACATAGTTTAAAGCCATTTAATAGCAACCTCTTTCATCGGCACCTCTCAGTAGCCCTGAGCTGTGGGGAAGTTTGGAGACAGAGCTGGGAACCAACTCAGAGCTTCCGTGTCTATGTCTAGGAGCTGCTGGTACAAGGGATATGAGGTTTGCTCCACTAACCTATATTTGGAACCCACATCTAACATTTTTTAGCTTTTTGTAATTCCTTCAAGACTCGGTTTCTTACTGTAAAATCTCCATGCAAATATTTCATCCATGGGAGATGTGGGAGGCAGAGTAATGACCTCCCCAAAGATGTCTGCATCCTACCTTATGAATATGTTACCTTACATGGCAAATAGGGTTTTACAGATATGATTGAGTCAAGGATCTTAGGATGAGAACATCATCTTGGATTATGACCTTGAGCCCGATGAAGTCACTGGAGGCTTCATGAGAGGAAGGAGGGTCAGGGTCACAGAAGACGTGCCGAAGCAGAGGTTGGAGTGATGCGGGGGAGGGGCCGTGAGCCAAGGAATGCAGGTGGCCTCTGCAAGCTGGAAAAGGCAAGAAAACAAGTCTTTCCCTGGAGCCTCCAGACGGAACAGCTCTGCTGACACCTTGACTTGAGGACTGTACCTCCAGAACGATAAGATAATAAATATGTGTTTTTTTAAGCCACCAACTTTGTGGTAGTTTATTATAGCAGCAATAGGGAACAAATACAGGAGATTTATAATAATAATGATACTGATGATAATGATTTATAATTACTAGAATGACAATAATAATTAATAATAATACTTAATATGGTGCATATATGCCCGGCATTTTTTATTGCATTTCTGGGGTGACATTGGTTAATAAAATGATATGTTTCAGGTGTACAATTCTATAATACATCATCTGTACATTGTATTGTGTGCTCACCACCCCAAGTCAAATCTCCTTCCATCACCATTTATCTCCCCTTTACCCTCTTTAGGCTCTCCCACCCACCTTTTCCTCTGGTAATCACCACACTGTGGTATGTGTCTATGAGTTTGGTTTCTTTACTTTTTTGCTTAATCCCTTCTTTTTTACCCAGTCTCCCAACCCCTGTCCCCTCTGACAGCTGTACTCTATCTATGAGTCTGTTTCTATTTTGCTTGCTAGTTCATTACATTCCACATATGAGTGAAATCATGTGGTACTTGTCTCTCTCTGACTGGCTCGTTTCACTGAGCATAATGCTCTCCAGGTCCATTCATGGTCTCAAAGGGTAAAATTTTCTTCTTTTTATGGCTGAGTAGTATTCCATTGTCCCAGGCACTTTTCTAAGTTTTCTAGATTTCTATAGTTTTATATATTATCTGGTATATATTGTACATATTTACTTATAGTTTACATATTTTACATTTATATGCATTGTGTGTGTGTGTGTGTGTGTGTGTGTATTTATCCTCACCGGAGGACATGTTTTTCATTGATTCCAGAGAGAGAGAAAGGGAAAGGGAGAGGGAGAGAAACATCCATGTGTGAGAGAAACATCAATTGGTTGCCTCACACATGCATCTAACCAGGCATTAAACCTGCAACCTGAGTATGTGCTCTGACTGGGAATCGAACCTGTGACCCTTCAGTGTGCAGGACGATGCTCTGACCACTGAGTCACAATGACCATGGCTGTTATGTATTTATATAATCCCCAAAACAATGCTCACTAAAACATCCTATCACAAGTGAAGAAATTGTGGCACAGAGCAGCTAAGCAACATACTCACGGCCACACAGCCGGAAATGAGCAAAGCTGGCATTGGAATCTAGCCAATTTATAAGCATCTACAGAGAGCCTGACACAGTGCGTCCCCTGCCGGTGGAGGGCATTCTTACTGCTGTCCACACCACATCGCATGGCTGCTGAATCTCCACCTCTGTAAGAGTGCTTAAACTGAAGTGACGAGCGGCCCTGCTGAGGCTTTTGTCTCCTGATTCCAGACACAGACTCCAGAGCTGTGGGCTCTCCTGATCCCAGGAGATGTTACCAGTCCTGCTGTCCTCTGTGGGGGCCCCTCCAGGAGACAGGGTGAGTGGCAAGGAGGTTGTCCGCAGGCAGTGCTGGCCGTTGTATTGCACTTGCTTCCTAACCCAGCATCCTTCCTCCTTTGGAAGCCACAGATTACCCTCCGAATCCCGGTGACAGAATGATGGAACTGGGCTGGTGCCTGCAGCTGGGCTAAGTCAATAAAGGTGATAATGAACACTAAGCAGAATTTGAAGAATGTCGGGAAAAATTGCTGCTATTGATATTTCTGGCAGCCATCTGCTGCCAATGCAGGCTGAAGTGGGTTGTTTCATGTGGCCAGTCCCTTGGAGACAAATGACGGCAGCAGGGTTGCAAGTTGGTATTTGTACATCTTCTAGACTCATTATAATATGTATTGTCTAACTTTATTTCTCGAAAAACCCTGTGAAGCTGCTCTCATCTTACAGATGGGGGGGGAGAAAAGGAGAATCATGGAGGGGTTGACTTTATTACTTAACCTCCTGGCCTGGTTTGGCTTCAGAAACAGAGTAATGTGGGCAGTTAAGTAAGGACAAGCTTTGGGTAAACTTTGTCAGCGTGCTTGGCTCAGGACGGTGTGGTTGCGGAGGGGCTGGGGGTTCCCAGCCCCCTTTCACCAGGACCACGATAGGGCTGACAGCAGGAGAGCTTTGCTCCTGTGGAATTGTCCCACCTCCTAAATGGCAGAGGCTGGCATCCAGCCCGTCTTTACCACCTTTCAGCGCTGGGCTGGTTCCCATCAGATCTGTTCTCAAGTCCTCCGTGCGGTGCGGCGGTGCAGTTGAGCGGCTCTGAACTCCCGTTCTCCCGCACGTGCGCTTGCCCCGGTGCATTCCGAGCTGGAACGGTGCTCTGCACAGTGTGTGCATAACACTGAGGGGCCAGTGGTCTGGAGGAAAAAGATTCACAAGGCAGTTTTCCATTTATGATCCCAAATAACATTTTTTATGGAGAGCCATTTTCAAATAAACTCACAGTTTTTCTTTTTTTAAAAAGTCATGACATCTTAAGTTTTATTTCAAAGTTAAATAAGAAGTCTGGCCCTGGCCGGTTTGGCTCAGCGGTTAGAGCGTCGGCCTGCGGTCTGGAGAGACCCGGGTTCAGTTCCCTCTAAGGACAGTACCTCGGTTGCAGTTTGTCCCTGACCCTGGTTGGTTGTGCAGGTGGCAGCCACTCGATGTGTCTCTTTCACGTCGATGTTTCTCTCTCTCTCTCTCTCTCTCTCTCTCTCTCTCCCTCCCACTCTATCTGTACAAAAAAAATGGAAAAATGTCCTCGGGTAAGGATTAAAAAAAAAAAAAAAAAGTCTGAATTATTTATCAGCCTGTGATAGAGCCACAGGGGTCATTACTTTAAAGCCAGAGCATGTTAGAAGAGAAGGAAGTCGTACCACCCAGGTGAGGGAACAAGGGGCTTAGAATGGGTGAGTTCAAGGTCACACAGTGAATTATTGGTAGAGCCAGGACAAAAATAATAATAATAAACATTTTTTATATAAAAAAACACTAAAGTAGTAATATACACATACATTATTTCATTTATCCTTCAACAAACCTATGAGGCTTAGGAAGATTGAATTACTTGCCTACAACACACGGTTTATAACAAAAGGATAAAACGGTGCGTCAGATTCAGGCCTTCCTGAGTCCAGAGCCCTGTGCTTTAGGGACCCAGCTTTCCTGACTTTTCCTCATACCTTGAATTATTTATACTATGTCCTAGTTTACTCCTATGTCTTTGGGGAGCACTCTTTAACTTATATATTCTGTCGGCTCAGAACCACTGTCTTATTGGTTTGTTTAAAATGAATATAATTTCTAGCCAGTAGAAGAGCTGACTTTCTTCCCTGGCAGATAGTCACCAGTTTAAAATATAAAGTGTTGACCAGCAGACCGAAGGGTTGTGGGTTTGATTCCCGGTCAAGGGCAGGTACCTGGGTTGCAGGTTTGATCCTTGTCCCCAGTTGGGATTGTGCAGGAGCCAACCAATCGATGTACATTGATGTTTCTCTCTCTCTCTCTCTCTCTCTCTCTCTCTCTCTCTCTCCCCCCCCCTCCCTTCCACTCTATCTAAAAATTAATGGAAAAATATCCTCTGGTAAGGATTAAATATATTAAATCCTTAATATATTAAATTTAATATTAAATATATATTTATATATATACTGCTGAAGTAATTGTTTCAGGTAACAAATAGAGTGAGTTTTATAACTCTGTACTATTAGACCTTTGCTATGCATGTTATCAGTTGTTAGTCTGTTTTGTATTTTACCTTGTACAAAATACTTTTACATATGTTATTCTGTAGGATTATTGTAACAACTTTCAGAAGCAGGTGTTATTTTTCCTGTTGTCCAGATAATAACACCAAAGTCTTCAGAGCTTCACCACTTGAGGTCACAGTGCTATACTCCATCCTTCTCTGTAAGGCCATTATTTCTGCACTGGCTCTTGATATAGGTGAGCCCAGGGGAAGGCAAGTGCACAGTCTGGGTATGAGAACAATGTGCATGCCTGGACTATGCATCTCAGTGCCTCGATTCACCTTGATGCTGACAGAAGAGGTGTAGTACTCTGCCCAAGTCCGTTGGAGACCACCATTGCACAGAACTTACTTCATTGGGTAGGTGGGTGCATTAGTCAGCCCGGGCCATCATAACGAAATACCACAGACTGGGTAGCTTAAACAACAGAAATTCATTTTCTCACAGTTCTGGAGGCCAGAAGTTCAAGATCAAAGTGGTGACAGGTTTGGTTTCTCCTGAGCCTCTCTCCTCGGTTTGCAGATGGCCACCTTCTCACTGTGTCTTCACGTGGCTGTTTCTCGGTGTGTGTGACTCCCTGGCGTTTCTTCCTCTTCTTTTTTTTTAACCTCACCTGAGGACGTTTTTCCATTTTTTGTTCAGATAGAGTGCAAGGGAGGAAGGGAGAGAGGGAGAGAGGGAGGGAGGAAAGGAGGGGGGGTGGGGGGGGAGAGAGAGAGAGAGAGAGATCTACATGAGAAACATCGACGTGAAAGGACACATCGAGTGGCTGCCACCCACATGACCCAACCAGGGCCAGGGACAAACTACAGCCGAGGTCCGTGCCCTTAGCAGGAACTGAACCTGGGTCTCTCTGGACTTCAGGCTAATGCTCTAGCCGCTGAGCCAAACCAGCCAGGGTTCTTCCCCTTCTTATAAGAACACCAGTCCCACCCTATGACCTCATTTAACCCAATTACATCTTTAAAGGCCCTGTCTTCAATTATAGTCACATTGGGGTTTAGAGCTTCAACACATGCCCTTTGGGAGGACACTCAGGTGAAACGCATCACATTGAGAGTGGCTCCTTCTTGATACCTGTTTAAACACCATCAGATTTATGGGCTCAGACGAGTTTTTTCTGAAGCTGCTAAGTTACATTGCTTTTTCTCTCTAAATATTGTGCTTGAAAGCATACTATTTACAAACTGAAATGAGGAAAGCAAGAAGAAAGAAACGCTGCCATAAATCTTCATGCAAAAAGAAAAAAAAAAGACTGTGGAGAAATGGAAGTAAGTAAACTGATAATTCTCTCAACGCTGGAAAAAATCAATTGTTACCACATCATGCCTGACAGTGATCTAGTTGAGATCAATTCCGTTGAAGTTAATAACACCTGCACGAGTTCCGCTGCAGCAGACTGTCAGTTTTATCACCAGCACCACGAGCTATGGGTGCCAGCTTCCGAAGTGAAGACAAGTGAATGCTAGGATTTCAACCATTGCAGGAGAATTTGTTCAAAGAGAATCCTTGCATTTTTTTACACTGCCAGGCACAGCAGTCAGCTGCACACACAGCACCGCGGATCGCTCCAAGGGGGCAGGTATTCGAGTCCACACCAAACACACTGCTCACCCCAGAGGTCTGACACGCAGCACCCAGAAGAGGCGATGCCAGGACTGGCTGACTTGGCTCTAGACTACTGTGTTCTTACTATTTTATATTTGTAGTCTACTGAGGACTTATTCCAAGTGGCAGAGCCTGTTTGGCAGGTGTTTGAGCTGTACTCTTTCTCCGAAGTTCAAGACTAGTGTTCCAGGTCAGCCCCCGGCACACCCTGGCTTGCAAACCTGAGTGTGCTCCACCGCAGACCGCTTTGTTTCAAACTGGGATGCGCTCTAACTTTTCATGCACGTACATCTTAGTTCCCAGGGGCTCAAAGTCTGTTCTGTCCATTGCCTGTGGTAGAGCCGCCTGGGGCACTGGTGAGGAATAGAAGATTCTAAGCCTACAGATTCCAATGGCTTTGGAACGACTGAGGTTGGGACAAGAGATTTGACTGTTTAAACTAGCATTCCAGAAAATTCTAATGCATGCAAAGCTCAAGAACTACTATCTTCTATCACTTCTGTAGGTCTTATAACATCGTAGTGTAGAGAAAAGGAAGAAACCTAAGTTTTGTTCATTGCTTATCACAGCATAGACCACTGGTTGCTTAACAAAATCCACACTCTGTTCTTGGGAAACAGCTAAACTACACCCCCCAGTCTCCTTTGTACTTATATGTGGGTCTGTGATTGAAATCTAATCAATGGAAGGTGGTCCTAGGACTACTAGATAAAATATAGGAAGCCCAGTTAAATAACCTAATATTTTAGAATGAATATGGCCCCAACCCCCAAAATTGTGTTATTTATCTGGAATTCATATTTAATCGGATAAAATATAAGATGCCTGTCCTGTGTTTTATTTGCTAAATCTGGCAATTCTCAGTATGTGAAGGTGACGAGTGACACCCTCCCAGGAGCAGCCCATGGAGACCGTCCATGGGTGCCCCCCTGCATCCTTTCCCATTTGAGCTGCATGGATAGAGACAGTACCCGGAGAGACCTCGGGGGCCACACACTGAAGACGGCAGGACCATGATCAGTCTGGGTTCCTGAGTGACTAGATAAAGGAGAGCCACCTGCTAATTCAGTCACCCTCTGTGTGCTGTTATGTGAGCAAGGAAGGAAACTCTGTTGTATCTTTCTGATAAATGCTTGGTCTGTTTTCTTCAGCAGTCAGCCTGCCCAGCCAGTCCACTTAGTATCCAACAAGAACCACATATATGAAGTAGCAATTAGTCCTTCCCACAGCTGCCCGAGCTGCCGCTGTCCCCGCTTTACTCTTGTGGTCCGAGAGGCTCAGGGCTGTCCAGCAGCTCACTGAGTACTTATCACTGATTCATTCGACATATAACAATGATCAAACTGGTTACCATTAAATGCTATTCGTGGTCATTTGTAAATTTCAATAATAAATGAATTATCTTTATAGTCTAGAAGTCTTCCTATTTTAGTGAGATTCACTTTTACTTTTTACATTCATTGATTGATTTGATGGAAGGGGATATCCAAATGTTCAAAGGGAATAAACTAACAATTCAGTCTCATTAGTATCCCTATTCCTCAGAAGTAACACAATTTTTCTCTCTCCTTTTAGTTATGTTCTACACACACACACACACACACACACACACACACACACACTTTTTTGCCCAGATGATAGCATGCCATTGTGGGGAAAAAATGAAGACCACCCATAAGGAAAAAAGACACTGTATTCAGAGCTTGCTGTAGCAAGAAAGTTGGTCACACGATCATTATGTTTGACAGACTCGAAGGCAGGGCGGGAGAGGGACAGCTTTGCAGCAAAGCAGAGGGAAGGCCTCAGGTGTGCCTGATCGGAGGCCATCGGCCTGCAGAGCTGGAGGTGGGCTGTGAGAAGCAGGTGTCCTATGCCATGGGTTTGACCTACTCTGGTGGGTCCTGAGTTGGAAGTGGGGACAAAAGGTAGGGAGGCTTGCAGTCATTGACCAAGCTGTGACCATTCCGAGCCAATTGCTTAGAGAGGTTGTGGTTTGGCTTTCTGGGCTGGTGGCTGCAGGGGTTATAGGTCAGAGAGTGAAGGTCATACATAATCTGACTGTTGTCTGTCTGTATATCAGTCTCTCACCACGTACACTTTCTGCATGTGAACTTTTTTTGATTTCTATTAGAATATAGAAATAATGACTTTTTGGTGTATGAATCTATGTACATTCTTGAAATAATTATCTTAGGATACAGAACAGTTCTAACACCCCAAAATGCTCTCTCCTGCTAGTGTAAACAATACGCCCTGACTCTTCTACAGCAACTATCTACAGAATCTGTTACACTCAACGATGCCAGTATTATTTATATCAATTCAATGAAAATTAAACATATTTTGAACACCAAATGCCTCGCTGACTGCTACATAGTTGTACTAAGTAGAAGAAGAATGTTACTAAATAGTACTAAATAGAGACATAAAAATTAGGAGTTGTGATTCCAGAAGCTTGGGAGGGGTAGGGGCTCTCTGGGAGGGTGGTGAGAGGAGGAATGAATATGTGTAATTTGAAGAGGATTAAGTGCCTCCAAATATACATTTCATTGCATGAGCATAGGCAGATCTGTGCAAATCTGCTCACTTTGCAATTATATCAGCTATTCTGGGTCATTTTTTTGTGCTAAGTGATGGGATATGGAAATTAGGGTCACGGTCTTACTCCTGGGATTTACACGGGTAAGGAAGGCTTCCGATCAGCACGATGAGAAACTGTGCTAAGTGCTGTGGCAGACACATGCCGACAGTGCAGGTAATCCAAACTGTAAGGCGGAAGGTGTCAAGGGAGGGCCCCCATCTACACTGAATCCTGAAGGGCAGGGAGGATTTCGTCAAAGAGGCCAGCGGTAAGTGAGCGCAGGAAGGTATGCGGAGGCCAGCAGACAGCGTGCGCAGGGTCAGGGCAGGTAAGGAGTGAATGAGGGCCGTCAGGAGCGCCTTGTGTGTTGTGGGAATATTCTGGATGCCTCCACCGTCCCGTGACCATGGTGATTTTAAACAGAGGGTTTGCGCGACCATTGTCAAGCTGCTCTGACTCACCCAGGCTGAGTTAGGGGTGCCTTTACCGGTGCCCTCACTGAGCATTCTACAAACCCTCTTCAGCAGTTACCTTACGGAATACCCATCGTTTGTAACGGGAAGGCAGGAGAGCACTTAGGGATTAAGTCAGACCCATTCCAGCTTTTATTTCCTTTGTTTCCTTGGGCAAACCACCTAACCTCTCTGAATATCAAGTTCTGAGCTGTAGAATGGGCTCATTCCCATGTCATAAAGTCAGACCGAAAGTTAAATGCCACAATCAACACCTAGTCCTTGTTACTTCAGTAAATACTCACTGTAATGGTCTGCAGTCCCCAGCTGATGACCCCAGAGAGCAAGTTCACAGTCACGTCTGTCAGGTGTCTGTCACATAGGGTGTGCTCCCTGGGTGTCTGTGGAATGACTACATAAATCAGATTCAGAGTTTAGAGGGTTCAACTTGGGCTCTGGAGAAGAGATGCGTGAGATATCAGCGGGTAGGGTAGTTTACCCAGCGAAAAGATCGTACTCGTTTTAAAGAAACAGGTGAGTTTGTGAGACTTAAGTCAGCGGTTTTAGTTATTATTAACAGCAATTAGCAGGAAGTAGTAAAATAGTTTCCCTTGGCATTTTAACTCAATATAGTAATTGATTACAAAGCATTTATATTGATTACTAGTGGCATCATAATAATTATAAAAGGAAATATTATTTGGGAATTTATTATGTGTTAGGCACTGTGCTTAGTTTTTTGTTTGGAATACCTCATTAGTTCTTTTTTTATTTTAATCCTCACCTGAAGACATTTTTCCATTTTTGTTCAGATAGAGTGGGGGAGAGAGAGAGAGAGAGAGAGAGAGAGAGAGAGAGAGAGAAACATCGACGTGAAAGGGACACATCGAGTGGCTGCTTCCCTCACAACCCCAACCAGGGCTGGGGACAAATGGCAGCTGAGGTACATGCCCTTGATCAGAATCGAACCTGTGACTCATTGGTCTGTGGGCTGACACTCTAACCACTGAGCAAACCCGCCAGGGCACCTCATTAATTTTCACTAAAGCCCTAAGGCATAGGTAGTCTTACCTGAATTTTATTGATGAGAATACCAAGGTTTGGAGACACACAGTAACCTGCCCAAGTTAATGCAATTCATGTACATTAACTAATGTGATCCAAATAACACCCCTGGTGTAGGTAAAGGGAGAGTGTGATGGTTCATTTCATATGTCAACTTGGCTAGGCTCCGTGACCCAGATGTTTGGTCAAAAATGAATCTAGATGTTGCTATGAAGGTGTTTTTCAGTTGTGATTAACATTTAACTTAGTAGATTTTGAATAAATTAAATTTGCTCCATAATGTGGGTGGACCTCATCCAATCAGTTGAAGGACTTGAGAGGAAAAAGACTGGGGTTCCCAAGGAAAAGGGATGCTGCTTCGGACTTGAACTGCAACTCAACTCTTCCTGGGTCTCCAGCCTCCCAGCTCTGCAGATTTCAGACTTGCCAGCTCTGACGGTAACTTTAAAATAAATCTCTCTAAATAGGATTATCTGTGCTAGTATATAATAATAGGATATGTATATATGATGTGTGTATCTATACATATTCTATAGATTATACACACATTATATATAATATATGCATAATAGGATAGGTAAATATATGTACATATACACATGTGCATATATAGCCTATATGTATATATTATACACACACAAACACCATATATAAATATCCTAGTGGTTGTTTTGTCTGGAAACCTCTGACACAGATATTATTACTCCATTTCACAAATGAGGAAACTGAAGCTTCAGGTCCCACAGATAATACAGTTTGGAGCTTGTACCTAGAAATTATTTCTTTCTGGTTTCAGGTCTGGGACATGCCATTGATTTCTATATGATGTTCCATTCCCTCGCCCATTTATTTTTGGAAGAGAAGGATAGAAGGGAGATGTGAGTAAAGGAACATTGTTAGAAAGGGAGAAGCAAACATAAAGAGAGAAGAAGAGGGCAGGAAGCATAGAAAGCTATGAAGCGAGCACCTTAGTTTCCTAAAGACGTCAAAGTCATCTCCCTTCCTCTAGGGTGGCTGTCATTTGGCATGTCCATTCCCACAGAGCCACACTCCATGGTGATCAGCAGGTCCTCTTGAATCCTATCAGACGTATCTCCTTCCAGCCCACAAACCTTCCTGTTATTCCTCCTCATGTCATCTTGTTACTTTCTTTGTGGCACTTAACAATGAGCCCTCATTATTTTATTTGTTTGATTTACTTGCTTATTTTCTCCCTCCCCATTTAGAATGCATACCATGAAGGCAGAGACATTTTCTGTTTTCACTTAATACTTACCTTTAGAATTGAGCGCATCGTAGAGGCTGAACAAGTGAATGAATTAATGCCGCATTCATCCTCACCTTTCTGTCTTACTCCGTTCTCTTCATTGCCTTCCTAATAGTACACATCCCTCAAAATCCACTCTAAGCTCCCAGGTGCCCCAGCCACACTGGCCTCTTTCAGTGCCTAAAGCATACATTGCCCAGAATGTTCTCCAACTTCTCCCTTTGCTCAGCCAAATCAACTTGCACCTCCTTGTCTCGGAAGCCTTCCCTGATGTTCAATATTAAGGTGATCGCCCCTGTCATTCATTGTTGTACAGCAGGTCCTCAACATCATTTCATTATAACATTGATAAGAACAAGTGATTAATTCCCAGCCAGGGCCCCCTCTGTGTGTGTAGTTAGCATGTTCTCCCCATGTCTGCATGGGTGCTCTCAGGGTCTTCTAGTTTCCTCCCACATCCCGAAGTTGTGCACATGAGGAGAATTGGCGTGTCTCCTCGTCCCAGTGCAGTGAGCATGGATGTGGTGCGAGGGGCTCTGAGAGGAAAGGGCATTCAGGCCAGCGTGGGTTCTTGCCTCCCACCCTGTGTTTCAGGGACAGGCTCTGGCCACCGGGACCCTGAACTGGAATAAGCAGGTTGGAAAATAATTATCTTACTTGTTTTTATTGACCTTTCTTAAATGTGTGTGTAGTTCCCATTTATTTCAATGTTTAATATTAGAAGTGTTTGAGGCCTTTAGTTAGAAATCTGGTGATGTTTTTGTGAACAGGATTATGCCATAGGAACTTAACTCTTGTCTATATCAATTAGCCAGGGTAAAGTTGGTTTCCTTATAGTACATAGTTGTGCTTAAAGTTAGTTTTCAAAAACCTATTGAAGATGCAAAGTGAGGTCTTAGTGGGGATGTACTACCACCCTTCAATATCTTTATGATCCTTTTTCTTTGTAATAGTCAATATTAAATAACTTTCTGTTTATCACTTTTTTTTTATCATGAACATTTTTTATTTGATTAATTTATTTATTTTTGTTACAGATGTTTTTCCTTTTCCCCCCACCGATCCCCCCTTTGTTTATCACCTTTAAAAGAACTTGTTCAGCATACACCTCGCTCACTATATTTTAAATAATGTAAAAGTAGTTTCTGTTTCTCTCCTTTTGCTGCTATATCTATGGTGACAAATGCTTTGTGCCTGCAATATAAATGATGTTTAAGGAATATGTTTGGTTGAATGATGACTAGAGTGCACTCAATTATCTGTCCATTTGCAGAACTCTACGAACCACGCTGTGCTCAGTGGCGGAAAATAGAAACAGCTAGCAGTTATTAGGTGGTCAGCGCGTGCCAGGCACTTTTTCGTGGTCTGACTCATTTAATTCTTGCAAAACTCCAAGAAGCAGGTACAATTGCTGTCATCCCCAAGTCACAAAAGAGGAAACTGAGGAACAGAGGTTGTGACACTTGCCTTAGGTTGCATGGAAGAGTCAGGATCCCAACCCAGACAATCTGCTCCAGAGCTTAACCTTATAGTCTTGTTGGGTGGCAACCAAGAGTTTAAGAAGATAATTGTCCCCCTGAATTTTATTATCTTAGTTCATTTATGATTCCTTGATTTACTATGAGTCATTTATTCATTCAACAGGTATTTGTTGAGTGCCAGAGTCTGTGTCAGGCACTGGAGATACAGTGGTAAACCAGGTCGACACAGTTCCTTCCTTCACCATACTCCAGTGGGGGGTTGTGGGTCTCAAACTTGGCTCACATTAGAACCACTTAGGATGTTCTCCTTGACTACTTAATTAGCTGGTCTGGGACTGAGCCTCTACATTTTTATTTTAAAAAAATGTTTCCCCTTTATTGACTTGAGAGAGAAAGTAAGGGAGGAGAGAGAGACAGACACATTGAGGAGAGAGAACATCATTTGGTCACCTCCTGCATGCCCTCCACTGAGGATTTGGCCTAGAATCTGGGCATGTGCCCTGACCAGGAATCGAACCAGCAACCCCTTAGTGCACATGTCGATCCTCAACCACTGAGCCACGCTGGCCAGGCTGAGCCTCTACATTTTTTAAACTGTGCACTTGATTCTAGCATTTAGTCAGGGCTGAGAACCACCTCTTTGGTGCTTGCTGCCGAACCTATTCAATGCCACAATCACCTGAGTGATTTAAATCCAGAGTTCTGTCCCAGTTCTTACCTCCTCCACCTCCCTGACCTAATGACTTGGAGTCTGTGAGGGTAGAATCCAGGCATCTGTGTTTTTCAAAGCTCCCTCTATGATCCTGGTGCAGTCATCCCGCAGACTCCCATTTTAGGGTCCTCAGAGCAGTTGCCATTAATAAGACTTAATGAATGTTGAGAAGAACGAGTGTATGGAGGGCAATAGTAGTCTGACGGGCATTTATTACCATGTTGCTTGAAGTGGTCTTGAAGGGAGGATAGGAGTTAGGTGTATGTGGAAAGGAACAGAGGCTTTCACGAATGGCATGTATCATACACATAGTTTATTATATAATGTTTTGTTTTTAAAATATGTTTTTATTGAATTTTTTTTAGAGAGAGAAGAAGGGAGAGAGAGAGAAACATTGATCGGCTGCCCCCTGCCCCCTGCCCCCCCCCCCCCCCCAGGGATCAAGCCCGCAACCCGGGCATGTGCCCTGACTGGGAATCAAACTGGGACCTCTCAGTCTGTGGGATGACACTCAATCCACTGAGCCACACCGGCCAGGCATAGAGGGTTTTGTTTAAAACAAGTTTATTCTTTCTATTCAAAATGTGGTCTGGGAATGTGTTAGAAATGCAGCATCTGGATTCCATTTCATAACTGGCATTTTAAACAAGATTTCAGACGATTTGTATGTACATTAAAGGTTAAGAATCACAGTTCTCTATGTCAGCCTTAGCCCTTCCTATAATTCCTTGAGGGAACAGGGCATGATTTACTAGATTATGATTTATAGAAATTGTTTAGGCACACATTATTTTATTTACTCCACTTCACAACCCTATGCAATACATTATTTTTATACCCATTTTTCAGAAATGTAAATTGAGGCCCTGGCCAGGTGGCTCAGTTGGTTACAATTTTGTCCTGTATGCCAAAATGTTTCAGGTTCAATTCCCAGTCAGGGCACATGCCTAGGTTTCAGGTTCAGTTCCCGGTTGGGGAACAGATAGGAGGCAACTGATCAATATCTCTCTCACATCAATCTTTCTTCCTCTTCTCTCTTCTCGTCTCTCTAAGATCAATAAACATATCTTTGAGTAAGGATTTAAGAAAAATTGAGGTTTAGGGAAGTCCAATGTTACTTCAAGTCCAGTGCTCTTTCTACCGTAAGACCAGGATTTACGTTATGCTTCACTCTTCTCCCCAGTATTTAACACCATGATAAACATAAGATTGAGGTTTCAGAAAATTCCTAAAAATTGTCAATTCTTATAATAAGTTGGAAGTAACCTGAGAAATCATATTATTAAACTCTCTCACTTAAAGTTGAAGAAACTCTGGACCAGAAGCTTAAGGGCCCTGCTCAAGCTCACAGAGCTAGATTGTGAATGATACAATGAAATCAACACTCAACTCTCCTGCTCTGTGTCTGCAGCTCTTTCCTCTGTCCATTGACACCTAACTTCTCATCATTCTTATTCCTGCTAATGCCTTGTTTTCCCTGTTAAAGATAGCTTCTTAGAATAGCCTGATTTTTTTAAAAAAATATCTTAATTATTTAAACTATTACAAATATCCCTCCTCTCCCCATCCCCACTGACACCCTCCTCCCCACCCCCATCCCTCTGCCTTCACCACACTGTTGTTCGTGTCCATTGGTTGGGCATGTATGCATATAAGTTCTTTGGTTTATCTCTTCCCACTCGTCCCACCCCCCATCCCTCTGAGCTTTGTTAGTCTGTTCCCCACTTCCATGTCTTTCAATTCATTTTGATTGTCAGTTTATTTTGTTCATTATATTCCACAAATAAGTGAGATCATGCGGTACTTGTCTTTCTTTGACTGGCTTATTTCGCTTAACATAACACTCTCCAGGTCCCTCCATGTCGTTTCAAAGGATAAAAGATCTTTCTTTCTTATAGCTGCATAGTATTCCATTGTGTAAATGTACCACAGCTTTTTTATCCACTTATCTACTGATGGACACTCCAGCTGTTTCCAGATCTTAGCTATTATAAATAGTGCTGCTATGAACATAGGGGTGCATAAATTCTTCCTGGCTGGTGTTTCAGGCTTCTTAGGATATATTCCTAGAAGTGGGATTACTGGGGTCAAATGGCCGTTGCCTTTTTAATTTTTTTTGAGAAAACACCATACTGTTTTCCATAGTGGCTGCACCAGTCTGCATTCCCACCAGCAGTGTACTAGAGTCCCCTTTTTTCCTCACCAACATTTGTTGTTTGATGGTTTGTTGATGACAGCCATTCTGGCAGGTGTGAGGTAATACCTCATAGTTGTTTTAATTTGCATCTCTCTGATGATTAGTGATGTTGAACATTTTTTCATATGCTTTTTGGCCATTGTTATGTCCTGTTTGGAGAAGTGTCTAATCAGGTCCTCTGCCCATTTTTTTTTTTTTTTAATGTATTGTCTTCCTTTTGTTAAGTTGTATGAGTATTCTATTAACTCCTTATCTGATGTATCACTGGCCAATATGTTCTCCCATACAGTGGATTCCCTTTGCAATAAAACAAATTTTTTTTATTGATATTAGAGAGAGGAAGGGAGAGGGAGAAATTTTCTCTCAATGAGAGAGAAAATTGATTAGCTGCCTCCTACATGACCCCACTGGGGATCAGGCCCACAACCTGAGCATGTGCCCTGACCAGGAATGAAATTGGTGACCTCTTGGTACATGGGTTGACACTCAACCACTGAGCCACACCAGCCAAGTGGGTTCCCTTGCATTTTGATGCTGGTTTCTTTTGCTATGCAGAAGCATTTTAGTTTGATATAGTCCTGTTTATTGATTTTTGTTTGTTTCTCTTGCCATAGGTGATGCATTGGTGAAAATTCTGCTACTTATGATGTCTGAGATTTTACTGCCTACATTTTCTTCTAGAATTTTTATGGTTTCACGGGTTACATTTAAGTCTTTCATCAGTTTTAAGTTTATTCTTGTGTATAGAGTAAGTTGGTGGTCTAGTTTTATTTTTTTGCATGTACCTTTCCAATTTTCCTATACTATTTATTGAAGAGACTGTCTTTACTCCATTGTATGCTCTTAGAATAGCCTGATTTTTAAGCCCATTCTAAGACAGAGTCAAATAAGCACTCTGGGTGAAAAAAAAGTTTTAAAATGTACCTGGGTGGAAAATTACCTACAGTGAGCTGTAGTTAGAGTCACTGTATGGTGTCCACTTATTCTACCGATGCAAGAGGACAGGGATCTCCCATCTGTCAGCAGGGATCTCCCCTGCTCAGCCCAGCTGTTTGACGAGCTCAGCCACCTGGGTTCTTGCTGGAGTCTTCATCTCCGATCAGAATACCTTCCAGCCCTGAACAAATGGTGAGTCTTTGGCCTCCTCCCAGCAGGTAGGCAATTATGGTAATAACTATTATTTTTAGTGAACAGACAGTACTGTTGTTGTTTTGTTCACCTTTGATTCTGTCTTGTCATTCACATCATATATGCATGAAGAAGACAATTGCCTGAAATAACAAAGGCTGCTCTGGCTGGTGACACAGAGCCAAGTGTTAGACCCAGTCTTCACAATCTTTCAAGAAGTTGCCCTCCAAATCAGAGCCTGGTGCTCAGTTTATACAAATTCTTTCACTCCAAATTTGGTGTTCTCTACCTTCCTTACTTTTCCTTAAGGTGTTTTTTAAAGCATGCAAGCAACTAGAAAGGGCCAAATGCTCAGATTGAAGATCAAAGTGAGAGCTGTTGCTTTCTCATTTGCTTTGTATTTGTGAAATTCTGTACGCTGGTCTCTCGCTTTGCTTTGGTGTCCTCCACAGCCAGCAAAACCATCGCCCGGTTTATAATGAGTAGTTTGACTGGTTACTCCTTTAACCCAAGATGTAAATACTTAATATTATTCTAATTAGATAGGGAAAAAAGGGGGGAATCTTTGTGACTAAGCTAGGAACGGTGATTGTCACTTATATCCAGGCTTGATCTCTCTGCTAAAAGTGTCACATGCTTCAAACAACTGCTTGAAGTCTTCGGAAAATTCTTCCAGTACTGAGCTTCTGCATGGGAGTGGGGAAAAGGTAGACTCTTGCATGTATTACCGAGTACCTAAACAACAGTGAAAACCACTCTGGCCAGTGTGGCTCAGTTGGTTGGAGCATTGTCCCATGGTTGTGGGCTCCTTTCCCAGTCAGGGCACACACCTAAATTGCTGGTTTGATCTCAGGTTGTGCATATATGGGAAGCAAATGATTGATGCTTCTTCTCCCTGGCAAGTCCATAGAAAGCCAATCTTGCCAAACAAAAATATGAAGGAGGAGAAAAATGAGAAAGAAGCACAGCAATGTGCAGAAGTGCGATGAGAGTGGCTGGTCTTAGGCATGCAGGGGTACAGGAGGTTATTCGCTCCAGTTTATTTTATACACACACACACACTTATATATATATATATATACACTTATATATATATATACACACACACACGTATACACATACATGTGTGTGTATATGTGTATATATATATTTTTTAGAGAGAGAGATATCTATCAGCTGCCTCCAACATGTACCCTGACCTGCGATGGAGCTGCCAACCTGGGCATGTGCCCTAATCAGAAATCAACCTGGCAACCTTTCGGTGCATGGGACCACACTGGCCAGGGCTATTGGCTCTAGTTTACATGGACCCTCTGGGGCTCATTTGGAATGTGTCAATCTGACTTCACACTCAATCCAATCAGCTTGGTTATCTGGTTTCCCAGTTTGCAGGAGATTCAAAGCAACAAGTTAGAAAGCATGAACGAGGCTGAGAGAGGCAGCTACCTGACAGTGGCCAGAAAGAACCCTGTGGCTCTGAAGGCAGAGTGGGAATCTGTGACTGGCAGGCCGAGGAATTGAAAAAGCACAGAAGTCAAATGCCAGCCAGTGTTAGCAGAAAGTCCAATGATTAAGGTTCCTAATAAAGACTTGGAGTCTTCAATAAATATTGAGTCATTTCCAGTGTACTCTGTCTTCTTAGACAGAGAAAAATGTAATATTTTAAGAAATGCTTTAAAATGAAGTATCTTGATGCTTAATGGAAACATATTTATTTAGCCAGAGCCGTCGTTGCCACATTTTTCTTCCTGGCACTCTGTTCCCATTCTTAACAAATCATTTTGAGTTCCTAGTGCATGCCAAGCACTGTAAAAGGGGCTGATGATATGTTGAACATGAAAAGACATGGTCCCTGTCCTCCTGTTGCTAACAGTTTAATCTGGAGGGCACATACTGTTTAATAAATAAAGTTGACTAACTAAGGAGTATTCCATTAGAACACAGACAAAGGTAAGCATGTGCCAAGAAAGAGAGAGACTCCATGGGACAGTCCTGGGCTGAGACTGGAGAGGCAGGAGCCAAACCACACTGGGCCTGGTGGGCCTGGTTGAAAGGTCCTGTCTTTCCTTTGAAGTCAAAGGACAGTTAGCATGATTAATTTCCATCAACCAGAGATCACTTGGCTACCTTAGAGGTAGGATTGGTGGAGGAAGGGTGGAGGGCACATGGATGTGGAGTTACTGTGACTGAAGTGCGTGATGGCAGTAGTTTGTTTTAGAACATAGGTGACTGAGGGGGGCTGGACAGATTAGAAGACAATCATGACAATTAGCAATTGATTTCTTTTGGGGAGTGAGGGAGAGGGGTCTTAAGGATGACTCCTGGGTTTCTGGCCTGCACTAGTGTGTGGTAATACTCAATCGCAGAGTCAGGGAGCTCTTAGGAGAGGACCAAGTTTGGAGATTTGAGCTCGTTAAATGTGAGAGGTCCTAGAGACACCTTCCTGAATCCTCAAGTCTCACAGGTTATCAGTACTTCAATCCTTCCTGTATGTGCTCACCACCCCCATCTTGGCCAGACGCTGCCCGTTCCCTGCAGAGCTCTGGGTACCTCTGTCATCTGTGTGTCCCAGTCGGAATGCGAGTTCTGGGGGGAGCCGTGGTAGACTGCTTCCTTTCGTGGGGCCCATTTTGTGTGTGTAGTAGCAGCAGCTTAATAAGCATGTCTTGAATGAATGAGGAGAAATGAATACCTCCTGGTGGGCTCTCCTAGGGAGTTTCAGAGGACCTAAGCCTCAGAGACTGATAACCCCTTTCAGTGCACATGGCTGCTATACCGCGATTCGAACTCAGGTCTGTCAAGTTAGTTCTAACAGTCTTTATTTTAAAAATCTTCATCTGAGGATACTTTTTCATTTATTTTCAGACAGAGTGGGAGGGAAGGAGGGAAGGACAGAGAGAGAAACATCGATGTGAGAGACACACATCGACTGATTGCCTCCTGCACGATCCTGACCAGGGCCGGGGACAAACTGCAACTGAGGTATGTGCCCTTGACTGGAATCGAACCTGCAACTCATTGGTATGAGGGCCGATGCTCTAACCACTGAGAAAACTGGCCAGGGTGGCTCTAACAGACTTTATTCTTTTTTTTTTTTTTTTTTAATCCTCATCCGAGGACATTTTTCCATTTTTTGTACAGACAGAGTGGGAGGGAGAGAGAGGAAGAGAGAGAGAGGGAAACATCGATGTGAAAGGGACACATCGAGTGGCTGCCACCCGCACGACCAACCAGGGCCGGGGACAAACTGCAACCGAGGTACATGCCCTTAGTGGGAACAGAACCCGGGCCTCTCCGGACCGCAGGCCGATGCTCTAACCGCTGAGCCAAACTGGCCAGGGCTCTAACAGACTTTATTCAAATTCACAGGGGAGCTGTATGAGTCAGGGTCCAAACAGAGGGGCATATTTAAATTAGGGGTTAGGTAGGGGCTATTTATAAAAATGTGAGTGAAATGTAGAAAAACACAAGGGAGAGTGTAAGAAACTGGGAGAGGCAGTAGAGCTGTTTCCTGCCCTAGGTCTGAAAGATGGTAGAGACTCTCACAGAGATGGTCACCTGGAGAGGAACTCTGAATTTGGTGGTGGGGACCATTGGCCTGAGGTAGCCCCTAGAGAGGAATCAGTGGGCCCCAACCTCATTCTTCCCTTTCCCTCTGCTTCCTTTTTGTTTTGTTTTCTAAATCCTTACCCAAGAATATTTTTCCATTGATTTTTTAAGATAGAGTGGAAGAGAAGGGGAGAGAGAGACACACACATCAATAGGTTGCCTCCCACATGACTCCGAACAGGGCCAGGGATTGAACCCACAACCAAGGTACGTGCCCTTGACCAGGAATCAAACCTGTGACTCTTTGGTCCTCGTTAACCACTGTGCCAAATCAGGGCTCCCTCTGCTTGCTTACTGGGGCTCCCCACTTAGCTGAATCCAACAGGAAGCCAGAGGGACTCCTCGGTGTAGTCCATACAGTCCAACCTCCAGCAAGACGGGCAGGGGGAAGGAGGGTGGGGACAGGGGACATGGCGCTGGGAGGCAGGTGGAGGATTCTAGTCCAGCACAGAAGGTAACATATAGACTTGGCATTGAGTGCTGAACGTAATGTTTGCCCTGTGGGTCTAGACAAGAAATAGAGTTTAATAAACTTAAATTCAATGCTGGTGAGTTTTGATAAATAATTCCTAAATGAGAAACAGCTAATGGTGAAGGATAGAGCACTGGAATCAGAAACTAATTTGGTTACTTGCCAGCTGTGGACTTCAGTCTCTTCTTATCACAAATAGGAATATGCTTTGCCTACTTCAGAGGAGTAGGGAAGGGGCCAAGAGGAAAGTAAATATGAAAATCCCTTCTAAGATGTGAAGCACTGGATACAATTCATTGTAGTAAAGCAGAAAAGACTGGAAATGCTAGTTTCTAGCCAAGTGTGCAAGTTAAACTGTGCCTCAGTTTCCTTATTACCAAAATAGGAGTGGTAATCCAGAAATCATAAAGTTTTTTGTGAGGATTAAATAATACATATAACATCTTTAGCATGTACTATTCACCCAGGGGATTAAATGAGATGATGGGTATAATAGACTTCAACATGTAATATTCACCTAATAAAAGATTAGTATTATTTTATACCCATTTTTCATTCCCAACTCTCAGTCACCAAGTTTCCTGAAGGGAACAGTACTTGGCACGCTTCTCTCTGTATTCCTCCTAGAACCCATTGTAAGACTCTCCCCACTGGAGCTGCTCAGAGGGAAAGGGAACTTCCTTGGCACTTATGCAACGTGGGTGCCTCATGGACATTTGGATTGTACTTCTAAGCACACTAGACTTTGTGAAATATTTTGCAGGGAACCTCTAGATAAGCCAAGACCTCCCGCTGTTCAAGCCAACTAGGGCAGGGCCACCAAGGATGGGACATTCTTCTACATGGGGCCACCTTGGTACCTCTGTGTAGTTTGTTTGTAGTAAGATTGGTTTGTAATAATATATAATAAACGTGGCCGTGTTACATAGCTAGGGAAATGCTGCTAAGAATTCTCAGTGCTAAATAGAGAACAAGGTAGGAGAGGGGTGTGGGGAAGGAGAGGAGAGAGCCATGCGATTCCCTGAGACTGGAAATAGCGGTAACACATTACTGAGAAGTGGTGCTGAGGAGGCCGGGGCACGGACTAGGGTCAGTGAGTAAGGCACTCACCTCGGACACAAAATTTAAGGCAGCTGCCAAAAACACGCAGTAGTCCATATAAATTATATATTAATGCGATATTTAAAAAAAAATCGACAAACTACAGCCCACTGACTGGCTCCCGATTTTGTGAATCAAGTTGGAATGGAAACTTTACTGGGATTAGGATGAGGCACATAAGGCAGGATCAGAATCTGCCTTTATTTAAAATTTAGATAGTGGGCCCATTATAGGTTTTTCTGTATTAATCTTCATTTTTAAAATGTTGCTTTAAAATAGCATTTATCTTCCTTGCTGCGTTTTCTGGTGCCCCTTAAATTGTGTGCCCATGGAGAATGCCTCACTTGCTTTACCCCTTTGGGGTATATTTTATGTGCCAGAAATTTAACACATACTATCTTACTTAGTCTTGTCCTGTTCCTGTGAGATAGCTGCTGCTGTTGTAATTCCTTATATGAGAAAACCAGGCACGAGGGAAGAGGACCCGGCTCAGTGGCAGGGCTGATCCCACAGCCATGCAGGGTACGGCGGAGCCCGCGCTGCTCCGGTCCCTACGCCGCCCACCCCAGAGCTGGGTTCCGTGCTGGGTGGTATCTGCAACGGGCGACGTTCAGCCCCTGTGCCCGCCGCTGCCAGACAACGCTGTGCGGGCTGGAGATCCACCGCCCTGCTTCCTACCTTGCAGCAGTTGGAAGGAAAACAGCAGACCCTTTTAGCTGCGGCATCTTGGCTGCCAAAGGAGGGAGAGAGGCAGCTGTTTCTGCCAACACGTGCTGTGCTCGTTATCCAAATGGGCAGCCGCGGGCTGGCGGGCTGTGCTCAACAGCCAATTTGGTCCTCTGGTTTGAAACTAGGTTCCACTCTGAGGAGGTTGATCTTAGAGTCCATCCGTTCAGCCGAGTTCAGTGGTGCATGGCTGCCCCCCCTTTCCTGCCCAACAGTTAGAACATGGCTGAGGGATCTCCTTTTGCCCAGGGGGATGCCAGACTTCTAAAGTGGGGAGACTCACAAAAACCACTAAGGCTTCCCGTTGAAAACGTATTTGACTCTTCCCTTAAAAAACAAAGGCACTGGGAGACTTCCTATGGCAAGAATCTAGGCGCACATCTAATTTCTACTTCGTCTAAGCAGGTGATGGAGATGGACTGACAACAGTAATTGGTGTCAGAATCATGTGACACCTCAGGAAACAGAGCAGTGACTGAAAGGGGTCGAAAGATCTTCCTTTATTTTCTGTTTCATTTTGCATCAGAGACCCAGGACTTGATGAACCAGAAAATTATGTCCCCACCTGTTATGGACTGAAAGTTTGTATGTCCCTCTCCCCTGGCCCCCCAATTCATAGTTGAAATCTTAACCTCCATTGTGATGGTGTTAGAAAAGGGAGCCTTTGGGTCATCATCAGGTCATGAGAGTGGAGTCCTCTGAATGGATTAATGGGTTTTTATAAGAAGAGCACTTGAGACGCGAGAGCTTGTCTTCTCTCTGTCTCTCTCCCCCCCACCCCACCCATGTGAAGATACAAAGAGAAGACAGCCATCTGCCAACCAAGGGCAGGGGATCTGTTGGCACCTTGATCTTGGATTTCCTGATATCAAAAACTGCGAGAAATAGTGTTTGTTGTTTAAGCCACCCAGTCGTGGTATATTTGTTGTAGCAGACTGAACTAAGTCACCACTCCTCATCAAAATGGGTTCTATTCTGAGGTACTGCAAATATTGTCCCCTTCTGCTCACAACATCTTTTGACCATTCTTTTTAGACTGATACTAGGAAAATAGCTTCTCAGGAACTAAGGACAGAGAGAGGTGCTGGGAGCAATGCTTTACACACATAAGGTGCTCCATGCACATCTGTTGAATGAATGAATAAATGATGCCAGGAGGTGTTGGCCCATAGTGAAGTGCAGTAGATGGGGGTTGAGACTGGCAGGACACCCATGGCAGCGCAAGTTGAGATATGTACATAAGCTGAGTTAGGAGTATAGCAGTGTTGCTATGGTCCCCTCTTAGTCCAGCAGAACAAGCTAGAACAAAGCAGGCCAGAAACAAGAAATTGTGATTGCATCTGTGTTCCCCATAATGTAATGAGAAATGGATGACACTAGTATTTAAGTGGATGTGAGGGAAGCTAACAGCACCATGCATCCTGTAAAAGGCAAACATGAGCTTATATAGGAAAAACAAAAATAAAAAACCCCAACAAGTAAAATCCTTCAAATTTATAAAAACATGGAAAGAGGCAGTTGACCTAAAGACTCAGAGACAGAATGTACCTCTGTAAATGACTTATTATGAAAATCCCCCCAAATATTTGGAAAAGTCTTGGAAAGATCTGTGAGATACAATTTAAGACAAGACCTCTCTGAAATGGGAGCAGAAAACTAGAAGGGAGAATATGTTAAGATGCCCATAAAATGAGGATACTTTGTAATTACACAGGAGAGAGAGGAAGACAATAAGATGAGGAGGAATCACACCCAAAGCAAAATTAGGTAGCAAAATTGAAATGTACACTGAAGGAGTGTGTATTTCTTTTCTTTTTTTTTTTAATCCTCATCCGAGGACATTTTTTTTTTTTTCCATTTTTTGTACAGATAGAGTGGGAGGGAGAGAGAGGAAGAGAGAGAGAGGGAAACATCGATGTGAAAGGGACACATTGAGTGGCTGCCACCCGCACGACCAACCAGGGCCGGGGACAAACTGCAACCGAGGTACATGCCCTTAGCGGGAACCGAACCCGGGCCTCTCCGGACCACAGGCGGACGCTCTAACCTCTGAGCCAAACCGGCCAGGGTAAGTGTGTATTTCTTAATGAAAGAAATAATAAAGATAGCAGCAATGGTTAAGGAATTGCATAACAGAACATAATTGAGTTCAAGAACTATTTCTTGGGGAGAAAAAGAATATTTAAAGTCAAGCTTTTGGAAGGCTAATAAAGAAAAGGGAGACATGCAAATGGACAAAAGCTGAAATAAGAGGTTTAGAATAACAAAGACAGTGAGTTTAAATTTTAAAAAACATGCTATATAAAACTCAATATCAATAAGTTGGAAAACTGCTGAAATAGATTAATTTTGCCTGAGAAAATGTCTTATCAAATTGACTCAAAGACAAGTAGAAAATTTGAATAATCAATAACTAAGGATTAAGTGCACAAATGTTATCAAAAGCTTACCTCCCTGTGTTTAGACAGTTTAAAAATTTAAGGAAACAAGTGATTCTTTTGTAATATACCTTTATTACATAAACATTATAAAAGTTTAGAAAAATATGAGAAGACAAATTATTTTATAAAGGTAGCATATGTTTATCTACAAATCTGACAAACACAGCACATGCAAAAAACAAAACACCACACACCCACACACACCCACCACCACCACCACCACCAACAGCATAAGCCCAAACACTTTTATAAAGGATTTAAATAAAAACTAGCAGATTGAACTTGAAAGGCATGTTCAGCAAGTTGTCTATTGTCATTTATCGCAAGAATGCAAATGATATAACAGCAGGTCATTCATAAGTAAATTCTTCATATTACTAGTTGATAGTATGAAGTATGTGATAATCTCAAAAAATTATGATAAAAATGAACATCCAAAATATTTCAAAACAGAATGTCAGGAAACTGCTTATCAGCAAATAACACCTGCCTTAAACCAGTAAGTGTCATTCTTTGAGTGATTTATTAAACAAATCTTTATGAGTGTCTACCAGGTACCAGGTACTTTTTAAGCCACTGGGATACATGAGTGAAAAACAAACAAACAAACAAAAACAACAGGCAAACTGCCTTCTTGGAACTTAAATTAGAATGAAGTAATGTTTAATACAAAAGGCAAATAGGTAACATATACAGCATGCTGATATTTATAAGTGCTAAGAGTTTGGAAAGTAGAGTATGAAAGGGGAGGAAGGAATGTTGGGAGTGGGAGGTAACTGAATTTTAAACTTGGTGGCCAGGGAAGGTGACCTTGGGGTAAAAACCTGAAGAAGGTGAGAGAGGTAGCTATATGGGCATCTGGGAACAGCATTTGAGATAGAAGGACCACAATATGTGATAGATTGAGCTGAGCCACCGGAGGTGGGAACAGTATGAAATGAGGTCTTGAGGGGCCCAGGCTGTAGGGATGAAAAGTAAGTCTGAAGGGGGTGGGAGGGAGATGGAGGTACCGGGACAGATCATGGATGGACTAGAGGCCATTGGAATGATTTTAACTTCTACTTCTAGATAAATGGGCCATTGGAGGAGGCTGACATTAGACCCCTTGCCTGCCATGTTGAGATTAGGCTAAAGGGGAGCTGGGCAAAAGCAGGGAAACTGGAAGGGGCTTTTGCAACAATCCAAGCAATCTGATAAGTGCTTGGACCAGGGTGGCAGCAATGGGAATGCTGAGAAGCCATTAGATCCTACACTTATTTTGAAGATAAGACCAAGAGGAATTTCTGAAGGATAGGGTTTGGGGAAGAAAAGAGGAGCTGAGAATGAGTCTAAAACTTTGCACAACAGAAAGGATGGAATTGCTGTTTCCTGAGATGGGGAAGGCTGTGGGTGCAGCTCGTTTACTGGAAATTCTACTTCGGAAGTATTAGTCTTGCTGTGATAGTTATAGCTCAGGCCGAAATGTTTGTGCAGTCAGCTGATTATTCAGTATGTACTTCAGAGGAGAGGTCTAAGCCAGATCTGGAGATTTGTGCATTATCGGCAAGTTGGTGTCACTAAGTGGCACAGTTATTAGTTAATGTTATTAGTTAACAAGATTCTGGGATTAGTCTTGAAAGGTATTAAAGGTACACTTATTGGTTAGCAATTAAAATTTTTAAACAATATTAATTGGTTCCATGACAGACTATACTCTTGAACTTTCTTCCACCTCTCTGTATCTTTTCTTTTTTATCCTCATCCAAGGATCTGTTTATTGATTTTTAGAGAGAGGGGAAGGGAGAAAGAAACATCAATATAAGAGAGAAATATCGATTGGGTGCCTCCCTTATGTGCCCCAACTGGGAATTGAACCCACAACCTTGGTATGTGCCTTGACTGGGAATTGAACCTGCACCTTTGGTGTATGAGACAATGCTCAACCAACTCAGCCACCCGGCCAGGGCTCTCTGTATCTTTTTAATCTTCTTTGAGGTCCTCCTCCCTGGTGGATTAAATATATGTGTGGTGGTTACAAAGAATAATGAACTCTCAATTGTCTGTGTTTTCACTTATGTATAGAAGGGTGGCTTTGAGGCAATGGAGTGGTTGCTGTTATTTCCATACAAGGGAATGGGCTTTAAAATCAGCCATTTCCAGGTCCACCATCCAGCTCTGTAATTTGGGAGTTTTGACCTTAATTATTCTCTCAGCCCCATTTTCCTGATCTGAGCTATGATACATCTGCAGTAACAGCAATGCTATCTACCTCTCACGGGTGTTCTGAAGAGTAAATGAGACAGTATTTGTAAATAGGCAGGTTGTTGATAACTAATAAAAGGTCTGTAAATGTTTTTTTAAGTAGGTACAAAATGGAATGAACTGTCCTGGGACTTGAAGGATGCAACTCAATTGATATATACTGATGTGTCTGCAAGCTGATGACAGAGTATATTACTTAAAATAAGACATAATGTAGAACGTCTCTATGCTGTGCTCTGTCTGAAATAGATTCCATTGTTCTTTCCCTCAGAGCAACTGTGCCTTCTTTGAAATTTAGAACTTGTGTCCTTAAATGAGGGCTTCCAGGCATCGTGCTCGGCTGGGATGGCGGAGGGTCTGTGGAGGAAAGGAGCAATGGAGCCTACTACCTGAGGGAAATCTTCCCCTTTTCTTGGCATTTTATGGCTAACAGTGCCTGCGAGTCTCATTTCAGGTTGTGAGTCTCCTGAGCACACGTAATGTTTCCCCGAGCCTTTCAGGATTTAAATGAGGCTGTGCGCACCACATGGTATACACACGAGTCCGTGGTTTATAACCCGAAGACATAATTGGAACTGGAACAATTTGAGTCTTCTTAGTGAGTTGTTTTCCCAGGATCCTTCAGTGCCTAAGATGAAGGGAGGTGGCAAAGTCTGCTGATAATGGAGGCTGCGTATTCATTTATTCATTCAACGAACACTAAGCACCATGTGGCCAAAGGTAAGTTACCAAACTATTGCTGTGTTTACAGCCTACTTTGTCAGTGATGTTAGAAGATAGCTTTTCCTTTGCCACATCCAGCCCGAGCCTCGTGGCTGGGAAAACAGAGTGTTTGCTGTTCTTCAACATTGCTGTCCCACCCCTGGCCAGAGCTGACAGTGACACAGCCAGGCCCTACTGGCCACCTACCCCTTCCCTCATTCCTGCACCTCTGAGTGGAGACACCAGCAAGTTCAGCAGTACCTGGTGTATCTGTTATCCAGCCCGAATTACAAACTGTGTGATGGTGTGTCTACATTTCAGTCCTCGTATGTGTCAACACTACTGACTTGAATCTGGAGCAGCGATGAATTTCCTAAAGAAAAACGGGCATTTGGTTCCATATGTATGAGTGTGTGTGTGAATCTTGAGTGACTGCATGGTTTTGCTAGTTTCTTTTTAAGTGTGCACATGTGACTGTCTTTGCAATCCCAACCAGAACGTCACTCTTCGCGAACCTGGGTTGTCTTATAACCTCAGAATGTCTGGTGCTTCCTCTAGTTACTCACTGTGTTGTACATTCAGCTGCATGGTTCATACATGGTAGGTAGACATATCTGTTTAATGAATAGGTCAGAGATTGATTACATTTTTAAAAGAGGGAAAAGGAAAGAGAGAGGAGGAGCTAAGATAGTTATAGTGGATGAGTGGATAAAATGGGTGGAAGTGATGGAAGGAGCCCTCAATTAGAGGGTGAGGGGACAGAAAGATTTTCCTAGTGTTTCTAGGTCATATCTCAGATGGCTAATGTCGTGAAACTCAGATTTATGGAGAAATACAGTCTCAAGGATATGGGATTCACATATACTAATCATTCCCAATCAAAGTCTAGGATTCTAGGATCTTCAGCAGTCATGTAATATAATTTTAAGATGCAACTTCCAATAGGACAATGCCAGTCCCTGTTAATGGACCAAGGGTGGAGTCCTGAGCAGCGGATGGGAACCTGCAGGTCTACAGCTCCTACTACGATTGCTGTTCACTGAGGTTTTTTTTTTTTAGTGGATGGATCAGGGAGCTGACAGGTAGGGTGGATAAGAACGTGTTCCGAAAGCAACTTTCAGTGTTACCTCGAACCAGCCGACTTGGGCAGTTACCAGTACTTAATGATTGTCCACTGCTGTTTCCTGAGCACCACTGTTGTGTGTAAATTTATCACGTGCTTGTCCTAATTCATGCGACCACAGCCTGGGAAGTTAGAATGTTTTTAGATGAGGAAAAGGAGTACATTAGGTGGCCAAGGTCGCACACTTGGTAAATTGTAGAGCGGAGACGCTTCTGTGCTGCGCCGCTGCCTCCATTTCCTTAGCCTGGGACTCGCACTGGGTTGCCAGACACTGCGTCTGTTCATCAGTCGGAATGGACTGCGGGTTAGGGGCCGATCTGAAGACATTTCTGTGCACATTCCATTGTCATTCTGTTGCATTAAACAAGCAACCACTAAGATGCTAGGCAGTGCTAAGCACTTAATATGGATTATTGCATTTTACCTTTGTAATAGAAGTGCTACCACTCTATATAGACACCAACAACAGACCAACAAACCCTCAATTGACCCTCAGAGGGAGGTATAGTTGGATTTTTTTTTAAATAAAAAGCAAACCACTTATTTGTTTATTTTTTCTTGATTTTAGAGAGAGAGAAAGGGAGAGGGAAGGAGAGATAGAAACATCCATGAGAGAACACTGATTGGCCGCCTCCTGCATGCCCCCACCTGAGGATTGGGCCCACAGCCTGGGCATGTGCTCTGACTGGGAATCAAACTGACGACCCCTTGGTGCATGTGTCGACGCTCAAACACTGAGCCACACCAGCCGGGTTAAAATTGGATTTTTAATCATATCCAGTAAGAGACAGAACCTGTTGGGAAACATTTCTCCATGGGTTGCTCATGTTTCTCTTTATTTTATGAGCAGAAGTGCTAATTGCCTTTGTTCTGGGTTATCTTTCTGAGGATGTTTGTATGGGGAGGAGTCTTGGAAGATAGAGATAGTGTCCTCTCCTGGAGCAGAGGTCAGGCAGGCTTAATATCTAGTGTAGTAAACACTGCAAGATAGCATCTCCCTTTAGAGCATAGTGCAGGCATGCTTACTACCCACTATAAAAGAGCTGGGTTCCCCAAGCTCAGAGATCCTCCCCTGTAACCCAGTCCACTGTGTGTACAGGTGTCAACTGGCCTTGTTCACATCACCTTGTGGGAATTGGGGCTTGGAGGCCTGACAAAGATGCTGTTACTCTGTCTACTGCTATTGCTGAGAGCAATAAACTGCCCTTCATCTCTGATCTAGGAGTCCTGTGTTTTATACCAGCACCGATGAAACTGTGACAGGTTAACTTATTAGTTTGCAAGTAGCATACACAATCTCAACCTCTTCATAGCTCTCAGTAGAACCTAGGTTCAAATGCAGGTCAGGTTGACTCTAAAACCAATGGAATAAATAGAATAAAGTTGTCTCACCTCCTGCCTCATTAGGCCAGCTTTTCATTCAACGTATTTCCGAAGGGAAAATGGCAGTGTGATTTTTGTGTCAAAGCCACCTCTGTTTCTGTTCTCCTGAGCCTGTGCCATTTGTAGATAGTGTTTTGGACTTAGACAGTGAACCCTTGTTCAGGTACTAGGTAGAGTGTGGGGAATGGATTATGTGAGTCTTTGGCTCTGTGGGGATAAGGTAGAGGACTCTACCTAGGGCCAGAACAAGAAAGATAACCAGCAACCTGTCCCTTTGTTGTCCATCATGCTTGTCTTCACAGTGTAGAAGGAGGGGTAGGTCTAAATGATAGTGGTTGACTTTTTATGCCCAGTAGTTTTAAGTCTGCTGGTCTGTCTGAACTTCCTGTTAGCTGAATTTACCAACAAAAACCTGCTTATGTATAGTTCTTTACAGTGTACAAATTATAAGTACACAAGCACTAGTTGTTTATTTGATCATAGTAACCTTTTTTAAGACAGAAAACGAGAGAGAGGAAAATGGCGGTGGAGTGAATGGAAGCTACACAGACCATCTCACAGGACCACACTGGAATTACAAAGAAAATAAAAACAAATAATCAGGAAGGGGCAACTGAAAGGCAGCTTGGAGGACCACATAACCAGAGACACTGACTCAATACTGGTAGGCTTGCGAGGACATGATAGGGTGCCGGGAGCCGACGGTCCACAGTGGCCTGGTCTGGGACCTGCAGCGGCCTGGGCTGGGACCTGTAGCCATGGCCAGGACCTGTGGCCTCGGCTGAGATCTGCGGCGACCTTGGCTGGGACCTGCAGCCTTTGCCGCCCTTAGCTGGGAGCGGTGCCCTTGGGTTAAAGTCCCAGGCGGCTCCACGGTGCAGAGCCGGGACAGAGGCTAAATTGGCAGCGGCCACTCACCTTGGGCTCCTGCAGAGGGAGGGTGGACTGGACTGAAACTGTGTGGGGACACTTGGGATTTGGAGGGTGCTCACAGCTTTTGCTGAGTTGCAACCATGCAGGACTGTGGTCATCTCACTTTTTGCCAGGGCCCTGGGGAGAGGCTGCGGCCCCCTCCCTCAGAGGTTCAACTCCACCTGGTGGCCATTGACATGCTAATTGAGGCCCATTAACAACCAGCATCTGCCCCACCCTCAGGAAATCCTCTTACACTGAGCACCTGAAGGAGTTTTCAGTCAACTCAGAAACCAAGGGTCTGCAGGTGACCTCTACTAATAGCTTCCAGGCAAAAAAAAAAAAAAAGCTAGAAGATAACTACCATTCCCTGGGCATGCAACACTAACCAGAAAAGCTAAGACTTGACGGTGGTGTTTAAAGTGGGTCCTCCCTGGCGCATCCAAACCCAGGAGAGGGAGCCACAAACAGCAGAACACCAACACTGGGAAAACTTGGCAGACTCCAAAGCCCACTGTGATAGCCAAAATGGTGAAACACAGAAACAAAAGCCAAATGAAAGAACCAGAGACCTCTATGGAAGATGAGATAAATGAGGTACAGTTAAGCAAGTTAACAGAACTAGAATTTAGAGCCACGGTGTTGTGGAAGCTCAACAGCATGTGTAAGGACATGAGCACCATGAGTAAAGACATAGAAATGTTGAAAATAAACCAGTTGGAAATGAAAAACCACCAAGAAGAAATGAAGAATGACATATCAGAAATGAAAAACACATTGGAAAGTCTAAATAGCAGAGTAAAGGAAGCTGAGGACCGGATCAGTGAATTAGAAGATAGGGTAGAAAAAAAAAAAGACAGGGTAGAAAAAAATCAACTAATCAGAAAAACCAAAAGAAAAAAGTAATTATAAATCAGGAAAACAGCTTAAGAGAACGGTGGGACAACTGGAAACGTAATAACATGCGCATCATAGGAGTCCCCGAAGAAGAAGAAAATGAGCAAGGGTTAGAAAATATATTTGAAGAAATAGTGACAGAAAACTTCCCTAATTTGGTGAAGGAAGAAGGCATTCAAGTTCAAGAAGCACAGACAGCCCCAAGTAAGAAGAACCAAAACAGGTCCACACCAAGACACATAGTAAACAAACTGCCAAAAATTAAAGACAAAGAGAGAATCCTAAAAGCAGCAAGAGATAAGCAACAGGTTACCTACAAAAAAAAAACCCATAAGGCTCTCAGCTGACTTCTCAAGAGAAACACTACAGGCCAGAAGGGAATGGCATGAGGTAATCAAGGTCATGAAAAACAAGGATCTTAATCCAAGACTACTCTACCCAGCAAGGCTATCATTCAAAATAGAAGGTCAAATAAAGAGCTTCCCAGACAAAAAGAGGCTAAGGGAATACATTAGCACCAATCCACCACTGCAAGAGATGTTAAAAGGACTGTTGTAATTACCAGGAGAAATAGGAAGAAAAATAAAACCACACTAAACAAAAATGGCAATAAATAAATACATATCTATAGTCACCTTAAATGTAAATGGATTGAATGCTCCCATAAAAAGACACAGAGTAGCTGACTGGATAAGAAAGCACAACTCATCTATATGTTGTTTGCAAGAGACCCACCTCACAACAATAGACTCACATAGGTTGAAAGTGAAGGGATGGAAAAAATCTTCCAAGCAAATGGAAAGGAAAAAAAATGCTGGGGTAGCCATACTCATATCTGATAAAATGGATTTCAAAATGAAGGCCATACGTAGAGACAAAGAAGGCCACTACATAATATTGAAAGAATCTATCCAACAGGAAGATATAACCTTGATAAACATATATGCACCCAATATAGGATAAACAAAATATATTAAAAATCTTCTGGAGGACTTCAAAGGAGAAATAGACAGCAATACAATCATAGCAGGGGACTTCACACCCCGCTGACATCACCGGATGGATCCTCTAGACATAAAATTAGCAAGGAAACAGAGACTCTAAATGAAGCACTAGAACAAATGGATTTAATAGATATCTACAGAGAATTACACCCAAAAAATACAGAATTCACATTCTTCTCAAGTACACATGGGACATTCTCAAAGATAGACCACATGGTAGGACACAAACTAAGTCTCTACAAGTTCAAGAAGACTAAAATCATATTAAGCATCTTCTCAGATCACAATGGCATGAAACTAGAAATCAATTGCAACAAGAACATGCAAAGACATTTGAACACATGGAAGCTGAGTAGCATGTTATTAAACAATGAATGGGTTACTGAGGAGATCAAGGAAGAAATTAAAAACTTCCTGGAAACCAATGAAAATAAACACACAACAACACAAAATCTATGGGATGATGCAAAAGCAGTTCTGAAAGGGAAGTTCATAGCACTACAGGCCTACCTCGAAAAACAAGAAAAATCTCTAATACACTATCTAACCTCACAACTTAAAGAACTAGAGAGCAAACAAAACCCCAGAGCGAGTATAAGGAAGGAAATAGTAAAGATCAGAGCAGAAATAAATGACATAGAGTCTAAAAAAGTCATTTCAAAGGATCAATGAAATGAAGAGCTGGTTTTTTGAAAAGATAAACAAGATTGATGGACCCTTAGCTAGACCCACCAAGAAACAACGAGAGAGAACCCAAATACACAAAACCAGAAATGAAAGAGGAGAAGTAACATCTGACACCACAGCAATACAAAAGACCATTAACAACTACTATGACCAATTATATGGCAACAAATTTGACAATCTAAGCAAAATGGACAAATTTCTAGAAACACATAGTCTCCCAAAACTGGACCAGGAAGGGATAGAAAACTTGAACAGACCAATAACAACAGAAGAAATTGACGATGTAATCAAGACTCTCCCCGCAAACAAAAGGCCAGGCCTGAAAGGCTTCACCGGGGAGTTTTACCAAACATTCAAAGAAGAACTAACACCCATTCTCCTCAAACTGTTTCAAAAAATTCAAGAAGGAAGACTTCCAAACTCTTTTTATGAAGCCAGCATAATTCTACTTCCCAAACCAGAAAAAGACACAACAAAGAAAGAAAACTACAGGCCAATATCCCTGATGAACATAGACGCCAAAATCCAGAACAAAATACTATCAAATTGGATCCTGCAATACACCAAAAAAATTATCCACCATGACCAAATGGAATTCATCCCAGGGATGCAAGGCTGGTACAATATTCGGAAATCAATAAATGTGATACACCACTACATAAAATGAATAAAAACCACATGATCATATCAATAGATGCTGAAAAAGCCTTCGACAAAATCCAGCATCCATTTCTGATAAAAGCGCTCAGCAGTGTGGGAATAGAGGGCTCATATCTTGACATAATAAAGGCCATATATGAAAGACCTACAGCCAACATCATACTCAATGGACTAAAACTAAAAGCATTTCCCTTAAGAACAGGAACAAGACAAGGATGTCCACTTTCACCACTCTTATATAACATAGTACTGAAAGTCTTAGCCACAGCAGTCAGACAGGAAGAAAAAATAAAAGGGATCCAAATTGGAAAGGAGGAAGTGAAACTGTCATTATTTGCAGATGACATGATACTATATGTAGAAAAGCCCAAAGACTCCATTAAAAATTTACTAGACTTAATAAATGAATTTGGAAATGTAGCAGGATACAAAATTAATGTCAAGAAATCGATGACATTCTTATACAACAATGATGAACTCACAGAAAGAGAAACTAAGAAAACAGTCCCATTTACCATTGTGGCAAAAAAAATTAAGATACCTAGGAATACACTTAACCAAAGAAATAAAGGACCTATTCACAGAAAACTACAGGTCATTAAAAAAAGAAATAGAGCAAGATATAAAAAAGTGGAAGCACATACCCTGTTCATGGATTGGAAGAATTAACATCATTAAAATGTCCATACTACCCAATGCAATCTATAGATTCAATGTAATCCCCATCAAAATACCAAGGGCATACTTCACAGAATTAGAACAAGTACTTCAAAAGTTCATATGGAACCAAAAAAGACTTCGAATAGCGACAGCAATCTTGAAAAAGAAGAACAAAGTTTGAGGGATCACATTATCAGATTTCAGGTTATGCTACAAAGCCACTGTAATCAAAACAGCCTGGTACTGGCACAAGAACAGGCATATAGACCAGCGGAACAGAACAGAGAACCCAGAAATGGACCCAAGGCAATACGCTCAATTAATATTTGACAAAGGTGGCAAGAGCATACAGTGGAGTAAGGACAGCCTTTTCAATAAATGGTGTTGGGAAAATTGGACAGCTACATGCAGAAAAATGAAACTAGACCATCAACTTACACCCTACACAAGAATAAACTCAAAATGAATAAGAGACTTAAATGTGAGTCATGAATCCATAAAAATCCTAGAAGAAACTGTAGGCAACAAAATTACAGACATCATACGCAGCAAAATTTTTACTGATACATTACCTCAGGCAATAGAAACAAAGGAGAAAATGAACACATGGGACTACATCAAACTCAAAAGCTTCTGCACAGTGAAAGATACAATCATCAAAACAGAAATGCTACCCACTGTGTGAGAGAGCATCATTGCCAATGATATATCAGATAAAGGGTTAATTTCCAATACATATAGAGTGCTCATACAACTCAACAAAAGGAAGACAAAGAACCCAATTAAAAAATGGGAAGAGGAGCTCAAAACACACCTCTCCAAACAGGACATATAAATGGCTAAGAGACATATGAAGAAATGCTCAACATCACTAATCATTAGAGAGGTGCAATCTAAAACAACTATGAGGTATCACCTCACACCTGTCATAATGGCCGCCATCAACAAATCATTAAACAACAAGTGTTGGCAAGGGTGTGGAGAAAAGGGGACTCTAGTGCACTGCTGGTGGGAATGCAGACTGGTGTAGCCACTGTGGAAAACATTATGGTGCTACCTCAAAAAATTAAAAATTGAACTTCCATTTGACCCAGTGATCCCACTTCTAGGAATATACCCTAAGAAGCCTGAAACACCAATCAGAAAGAATATATGTACTCCCATGTTCATAGCAGCACTATTTACAATAGCTAACATCTGGAAACAGCCCAAGTGTTCATCACTAGATGAATGGATAAAAAAGCAGTGGTACATATACACAATTGAGTACTACGCAGCTATAAGAAAGAAAGATCTCTTATCCTTTGAGACTTCATGGAGGAATCTGGAAAGTATTATCCTAAGTGAAGCAAGCCAAACAGAGAAAGACAAGTATCATATGATCTCACTTATTTGTGGAATATAATGAACATCACAGTCTGAGGAATGGGGTAGTCCCCTATATGTGGAAGTGGGGTACAGACTGACTATCCCCATAGGAGGGGGTGGTGGGGGAGAGATAAACCACAGAACTTATATGCATGTATGCATGAACAGTAGACATGGACAACAAAGCTGGGGACAGGGCAGGGAGGGAGGGGGAGGAGGGAGTCAGTGGGGGAAAAAGGAGAAACATCTGTTACAAAAATTAATTAATTAATTAATAAAAAAAAGACATAAAATGAGGGCTCAGAGAGGTTAAGTGACTTGCTTAGAGTCACAGAGTGCCAGAATTAAAATTTGAGTCCAGATCTACTGATTTCCTGCTCAGTGTGTTCTCTGCACAAACCTCCCCCACTGAATTTTTTCAGTGAGGGCTGGTCCTCGTGCCCTTTGTAAGGATCTTTGTGTTTTATCAAGAAATGAGCCCTTGTGCTTAACCACAAGTAAGCAGCAATTAAGGTAATTTCAGTTTAGAGGAGAATGATGGACAGCTTGCCCCTCCGATGTCCTGAACTAGAGCAGAACATGGAGGTGCAAGTTTAGGGGTCAGGGAGCACCCAGCAAGCATCCCAGAGTTATTCACAGAACTGCAATTACGGGACCTCTCTGTGTAGAATAATGTGTACGATCGCAGCCTCCCCCCACCTCCAGATTAGTAGATGGGCATATACTTCATCAGCAACTTTATTCCTACCACACAGAAATTTGTCAGATAATTTTTCAAAGCAAAAGTATCTCCAGAAATACCAATGCCTTTAGAGGATTTTTTTTTTAAATGTCCTTAATAATTTTATGTTAAAAGTAGTGTCTTAGTGGTTGGGTGGAACAAGAATAATGGATAATAAATACTCCCTTTCCTTGAGTATTTTGCATCCCAGATATGATTTCAGATACATACAAAACCAGCTCCAACTTAAAAAAGAATGAAATAGTGCTGGAGCAGAGAAAGGAGCAAATCAGTGTATCTGAGCAGAGATGCTACATGTTGTCCAGTGAGTGGTGTTGATAACAAGTTAATTAAGTATTTGGACTGATTGAGTCTTGCTGGATAGAGTAGAATTTTGGTGGAGAAAGAGAGGCAGAAGGAACAGCACAGGCCCAGGCATGAGAAATGAAAGTGAATGCTATCTTTGAGGAAAAGGCAGGGTTATAGGGTTCATGGAAAAATATAAATGGACAGTGAAGGTGAAGAAATAGGGTGAAATAGGTTAGAGTGAGGAGCTACGAATGCCATTTAAATACCTCGAGACTGTGTATAAATTTGCAGGGTATGAGGAGTCGTATAAGTTTTCCAGGAAGAGATGTACCATGATTCATACTTGATTTCATCTCTCTTGACACTGTGACACTATAGATTATATGGATTGGCCTCATTTTGCAGAAGCAGAAATGAAAATTTAGAATACATAAGTAATTTTCCCCATGTCATAATACTGGTGAGAGAGTAGAGCTTCCCACCCAAGTATTTCTTGTACTTTGCAGCTACCCAGCGTGGAAAATGACCACCTTAATAGCACTTTCCATTACCACTAAGGAATAAAAACAGAGTGCCAAAGGTAAATGGCCTGGCATAATTGCAGCAGGGATAATTGGCAGTATCTTCTCATTTTCTATTTTGAGGATTCTCAAATTTTAAGGTGCACACAAATGACTTGGGTTTCTGATTCAGTAGGTCTGGGAAGGCACCTGAAAGTCTGAATATTGAATGAGCTTTCTGGTGGTCCTGACGGACGCCTTTGACCCTTTGACCAAATTTTGCACAAAGCTCCTTGACGTTCCTCATGTCCCCAGCCCTAAGTTGAAGATACACATGCACTTCAAATATAACATACCTGCCTGCAGATGCATTCAATAACATTTCCCCTTAGTGTGTTACTGCACCTGGGTTGTGTCTGAATTGTGAAGAATTGAAACAGAATATGCAAAAGCCCCTCATGGTGTCTGACCCGTTCTGGGGGCACAGAAATGCTGGCTAACTCCATTCTTACTGATGATAGCTTTTTCCTCTATAACCCCACAACTACTCTCTTCTCTGGCTCCTTCCAAATGGAAATGTGAATGAAGGAAGAAAACCCTTTTAGGAACCAAACCGGTGAAAAATTAAGATTTTTTTCTTGAAAAAAAGTTAAAAATTTGAGAACTTTCTAAATGTCCATTTCTGAGCTAAGCTCATTGGAGATTTCAAAGTCCAGAATTTAAGGTGTGATGCTTTAGGCAGATTCTGTCTTGGGAGATCTGAGCCCTGTTCAATGCTGCCCCCAGCCCTCCAGGGTCCTCTGTTCCCTGCGTCATCTCTACTGATGAGCAGGGTTCTCTGCTGATAGTGCCAACAGTGTCTCAGCTCTGAGCCTTATTTGGTCTTTACTTGGTCTTTACCATTAGTGTCCACTTCTTCTCTGTTCCCGTCTTTTCTCCTCCTCTCTGGGCTATGAGGCCTATCTCATTATTTTTCTTTGCTAGCTTCTTACCCTAACCTCTTTCTGTGGTGTTTTTTCTAGTTGTCACAGGAATAGTGTTAGCTGGGAGGGCTGAGTCATGTGGCAGCAGGTAGACATAGTCTGTATTCACAGACCCGTTTATTGCCCCTGGAGATAACTGATCCCTTGATCAATCCCTCATGAGACAAAGAAAAAACCCTGAGACTCACAGACAGTGACTCATCCAGAGAGCCAAGCCTCCTGTCTCCTGACCCAACACACTGAGACTTCCCTACATGTCCCTCTTCATCAGTGACATGGAGAAGAGGAAGGACTGACAGCCACCAGATTCTGTACTAGGCACTTAACATTTACCATGCATTTAAGCCTCACAGAAATTACGTGAAATAAAGTGAAAATCACTGTCCTTATGTCCTAGATGAAGAAAACAGGTTTCATACAGGAAAAGTGAATTTCTTTCTTATTTTTTTTTTGCTTAACCAGAACCTGCATTTATTTTTATTTATTCATTTATTTTTCCAACTTATTTTTTTAATTAATTAATTTGTTTTTGTTACAGATGTTTCTCCTTTATCTCCCACTGATTCCCCCTCCCCCTCCCTCCCTGCCCTGTCCCCAGCTTTGTTGTCCATGTCCATTGTTCATGCACACATGCATATAAGATCTGTGGTTTATCTCTCTTCCACCACCCACCACTCCCTCTTCCCCCCTCTTCTGGGGATTGTCAGTCTGTACCCCACTTCCATGTCTCTGGGACTACCCCATTCCTCAGACTGTTATGTTCATTATATTCCACAAATAAGTGAGATCATATGATACTTGTCTTTCTCTGTTTGGCTTGTTTTGCTTAGGATAATACTTTCCAGGTCCCTCCATGCCGTCTCAAAGGATAAGAGATCTTTCTTTCTTACAGCTGTGTAGTACTCCATTATGTATATGTACCACAGCTTTATTGTCCATTCATCTACTGATGGACACTTCGGCTGTTTCCAGATGTTAGCTATTGGAAATAGTGCTGCTACAAACATGGGGGTACATATATTCTTTCTGATTGGTGTTTCAGGCTTCTTAGGGTATATTCCAAGAAGTGGGATCACTGGGTCAAATGGAAGTTCAATTTTTAATTTTTTGAAGTAGCACCATAATATTTTCCATAGTGGCTGCACCAGTCTGCATTCCCACCAGCAGTGTACTAGAGTCCCCTTTTCTCCACATCCTCACCAACACTTGTTGTTTGATGATTTGTTGATGGTGGCCATTCTGAAAGGTGTGAGGTGATACCTCATTGTTGTTTTAATTTGCATCTCTCTGATGATTAATGATGTTGAGCATTTCTTCATATGTCTCTCAGCCATTTGTATGTCCTGTTTGGAGAGGTGTCTATTCAGCTCCTCTGCCCATTTTTAAATTGGGTTCTTTGTCTTCCTTTTGTTGAGTTGTATGAGCACTCTCTATATATTGGAAATTAACCCCTTATCTGATATATCATTGGCAATTATGTTCTCCCATACAGTGGGTTGCCTTTCCATTGTGATGATTGTATCTTTTGCTGTATAGAAGCTTTTTAGTTTGATTTAGTCCCATGTGTTCATTTTCTCCTTTGTTTCTGTTGCCTTAGGTGATGTATCAGTGAAAATTCTGCTGTGTATGATGTCTGAAAATTTGTTACCTATAGTTTCTCCTAGGATTTTTATGGATTCATGAGTCACATTTAAGTCTTGTATCCATTTTGAGTTTATTCTTGTATAGGGTGTAAGTTGATGGTCTAGTTTCATTTTTCTGCATGTAGCTGTCCAATTTTCCCAACACCATTTATTTAAAAGGCTGTCCTTACTCCACTGAATGCTCTTGCCACCTTTGTCAAATATTAATTGAGCATATTGCCCTGGGTCCATTCCTGGGTTCTCTGTTCTGTTCCACTGGTCTATATGCCTGTTCTTGTGCCAGTACCAGACTGTTTTGATTACAGTGGCTTTGTAGTATAACCTGAAATCTGGTAATGTGACCCACCTAGGAGGATTCTTAAGAAAAATAAATGACCTATTGCATAGAGCCTAGTTAAATGTCAAGTAAGAGCTCGATAAGTGTTAATTATTATCATTGTGTTCATTTACTGATTTAAAAATATACTAATTTTGGATCTACAAGGATGAGCAATCATTGTTTTTCCTGCATGTTTACTTGGGCAATCATTCCCAAACTGTGGTTCCCAGACTAGCAGCATTATCATTAGCTAGGAACTTGTCAGGAAAGCAAATTAGGAAGCCTTATCACAGCTATACTGAGTACAAACTGGAGAGATGGAGCCCAGCATTTGTGTTTTAACAAGCCCTCCAGTGATTGTGATGCACACCAAAATCTGAGAAGCATTAGTGTGAGAGGAAAAAAATGATGTCTTTACCCAAAGCCAATTCTGCCCAAAGGATGCTTTTTGAACCAATCTTGTGGCACTGTGATGTTTCTAGAAACAGTTCGCACAGCTACAAAAGGAGGGCATCATTAGTTTGTTCTCAGAGACCATCTAATCACTCAGCTTCTTGATTAATAGTTCATCCTTTTGTCTGGACTGCATTAGAAATGATCAGTCTTTTATAATGATTTGCTCTTGTGTGGGACAACGTAATGCTGTGATTATTGCAGCCACTGGCAGACACTGCTGGAATTTCCGTCAGTTGAAGCAGACAGAACATGTGTCCCTAAAAGCAGGCTGGTCTGTATTCTGCATATAAACATTTAACATTTAATGAATTATTTTTTCTGACTAGAAATTATTTGAATAAACTTTGTAAGGCTTTTTCTAAGCTTCACATTTTTTTTTTTTTTTTAAGGCTCAATAAGTAGAAAATGACACATTGGCAGACTTTAAGATTAATCCTGCTTCAATGTAGGAACGAAACTCACAAGAATCTATTTGAGCCTTAGTACAATTCATTGAATACCATCCTCAAAATGAAAATTAAACTGCGTGTTTTTCATAAATCAAAATAGGAAATTCAGTTAAAAATTATTTTTTATCACTACTTTTAAGTAAATAAGAATGCCTAAATGGTTTAAACGTTTCAACCTCCCTAAATGTTTTAACCCATTTCCTAAGTGTCTTTTTCTAATCAGTAAAACAAAGTGGCTATTTCAACTGATTTCTTAGTTTTTGTTTTTTTGCCTAGCTGTGAGAAAAGAATGGTGTAATATATACACTGAAATTATCCTTTATATTAAGGAATAGAATGATGAATTCTTTTGAGGTCTTTTTGGAGTAGACAGTTTTAACCAGATAAACATTTTAAGCAATGTTTATTAGACATTTTGAGATTTCCACAAAAAAAATCAGTGTGGCAGATTTTGTAGTAGTTCCTAGACTGTTGGCGTCCAGTGGTTATACAGAAGCCTTGAATTTGAGGAGATGGAAAATTTCAATTAGGTTGAAGATGTTAATCTATTTACTCAAGTGATCCAATATCTTCATTTGATTTGATTTATAGATATATTAATATTACTGATCTCATAAAGTTCTTTTAAATTTTTTTTTCCTATAGCAAAAATTTCAGTGTCTATTTTGTTTTGTTTATTCATTGGTTTTGTATTTTTAAACTCCACATATAAGTAAAATAATATGATATTTGTATTTGAGTTCTCTGCGTCTTTTCACTTACGTACATTGATGTCTCAAATTGCAAGATTTTATTCTTTTAATGGTTGAATAAATGGTCCATTGTCTATATCTAGCACCTCTTCCTTACCCACTCATCTATTGATGGGCACTGGGTTGCTTCCATATCTTGGTATTGTATATAATGCTTTAATTAACATAGGGGTGTATAAATCTTTTCAAAATACTGGTTGGGGTTTGATCTGATAAATACCCAGAAATGGAATTGCTGGGCCATACAGGAGTTCCATTTTTAATATTTTGAGGAACCACCATACTGTTTTCCATAGTGGCTGCACCAATTTGCAATCCTACCAGCAATGTATTAGTGTTCCCTTTGCTTCACATCCTCACCCAGTACTTGTTGTTTGTGCATGTATTGATGATAACCATTCTGACGGGTGTGCTATCTTACCGTGGTTTTAATTTGTATTAAATTTAATTTGTGGTATTAAATTTGTATTTCTCTGATGATTAATGATGTTGAGCATCTTTTCATATATCTATTGGAAGACATAGGTCTTCTTTGGAGAAATATCTCTTCCTGTTTTCAGCCCATTTTTTATTTAGATTGTTTGGTGGGTTTTTTGGTGTTAAGTTGTAAGAGTTTTTTAAAATATATTTTGGGCATTTACCACTTATCAGATGTGTCATTGGTGAATATCTTCTTCCATTTAGTAGGTTGTCTTTTTATTATGTTGCTGGTTTCCTTGGGTGTGGAAAAATTTTTAGTTTGATGTAGTCCCTTTGTTTGTTTGTTTATTTATTTATTTTTGTTTCCCATACTTGAGGGGATATATCCAAAATAATATTACCAAGACTGATATCATGCCCTGGCCGGTTTGGCTCAGCGGTTGGAGCATCGGCCTGCAAACCAGAGAGTCCCAGGTTTGGTTCCCTCTAGGGGCACATACCAAAAAAAAAAAGATGTGAGCTAAGGCCAGCTGCCACTTCTGTCGGGCTTATAGTCTCTTAGTTGAAGCTACGTTTCAAGTCAACACTGGCCACAGCTTCCGCCTGGCTTGGGGCCACCTGATGGGAGTTGCAATGCATGTTTAGACAGGTGGCTGCTTGGGGCTTGGAGCTGCTTAGCAGGCACTATGGGCCACTTCAAGGCCTGTCGCTGCTCATCTGGGGTTTGTGGAACTTTGAAAGAGTTTAGGAAACTTCAGAGTGTGAGTCAAGGAAGACTGCTTGTGTGGAGGACCCAATGAAAGAGATTCAACTGGGTGCACAAGTTAGGTAGGGTTGGGATTTAAGGCATCATCAAGGTGAGGTGAAAGATGTTAGCCAGGTTAATGGGTAGCTCAGATTTGGTCATTACCTGCATCTGCTGGCTGGGTGCAGGAAGGCTTAAATGAACAAAGTAACAATAATGCCTACCAGCACTTCCCTGATGAGAACTGCCTTGACCCCTTCCCATCTATGCCTTGTCTTGAAGCCAGTCAATTCAGTTTCTGCCCATATGTGTCTGGTGTTCTACAAGCTGCCACCCTACACTGGAGCCCAGAGCAAGTGAATTTGTCATATAGCAAGTCCTTGTGTAGGCCACTCAAGAAGAACACCTGGACTCCAGAGCCCTCCTTCTCACTCAGATAAAATCCCTGCTGGCTTTCAAAGCCAGATATTACGGAAACTCCTCTTCCTGCCCCAGGCAGGATGCGTGGCTCCTCACTCCTCAGTGGGGCCCTCCACTGCTGAGATATCCCTCCTGATTGGTAATCACCACACCGTGGGCGTGGGACCTGCCCATCCCATGTGTCTGCCCCTCCTACCAGTCTCTACTGTGGCTGCTGCTTTACATCCTCAGTAATAGGACTTTTGTTTAAATAGTATTCAGGTGATTTTCAATGATGATTGTTCCATAATTTAGTTGTGATTTTTATTTGGTCATTGGAGGGGGCGAGCACATTGTGTAACTACCCTGTCATTTGACCAGAAGTCAGTTGTCTTTTTGCACTGATGATGATTTCCTTCACTGTGAAGTAGCCTTTAGGTTAGGTGAAGTCCCATTTGTTCACTTTTGCTTTAGTTTCCCTTGCCTGAGGAGACATATCCAAAAAGATATTACTAAGACCAATGTCAGATAGTTCACTACCTATGCTTTTTGTGGGCCTTTTATGGTTTCAGTTCTTACATTTAAGTGTTTAAGCCATTTTGGGTTTATTTTTGTATATGGTGTAATACAGTGGTCCAGTTTCATTTTTTGCACGTATCTGTTCAGTTTTTCCAATGACACTTGTGAAGAGACTCTCATTTTCCCTTTGTATATTCTTGCCTCCTTTACCACTGATTAATTGACCATATATGCAAGCGTTTATTTTTGTTTTCTGTTCCATTGATTTGTCTGTTTTTGTATCTTTAATATGCTGTTTTGATTCTATAGCTTTGTAATATACTTTGAAATCAGGGAGTGTAATACTGCCAATTTTGTTCTTCTTTGTCAAAATTCCTTTTACTATTTGTCTTGTATGGTTTCAAATTTTCTTTAGTGATACTTTGCATTTCTGTGTTATTGGTTGTAATTACTCCTTTCATTTCTGATTTTATTTGGGCTCTCTCTTTTTTTGGAAAGAGTCTCGATAGAGTTTTGTCAATTTTATTTATGCTTTCAAAAACCAGATCTTAGTTTCATTGATCTTTTTTACTTTTTGTCTTTATTTTGTTTTGTTTTTTTTTTGTTTGTTTATTTCTGCTCTGATTTTTATTATTTCCTTTATTCTACTTATTTTAGATTTTTCTTTTTTCTTTTTGGTTTTAGTTCCTTTAGGCACAAAGTTAGATTGTTTGTTTGGTATTTTTCTGGTTTCTGGAGGTAATCTTGTGTGATTATAAACTTTCCTCTTAGAACTGCTTTTTCAGCATCCCATGAATTTTGTCAAGTTGCATTTTCATTTTCACTTGTCTAAGATAGTTTTTTATTTTCTGCACCATGTCTTCTTTGCTTCATTTGTTGTTTAGTAGCATGTTGTTTAATCTCCATGTATTTTTATTTTTTCCAGTTTTCTTGCTGTAGTTGATTTATAGTTTCATGTCATTGTGGTCATAAAATGTGCTTGATATGATTTCAATATTTTTGAATTTTCGAGGCTTGTTTTGTGACCTCATATGTGGTCTGTCCTAGAAAGTGTTTCATGTGCATTTGATAAAAATGTGTAATCTGCAGTTTGGGGGTGCAAAGTTCCATAAATGTACATTAAGTTGATCTAATCTAATATGGCCTTTAAAGCCATTCTTATTAGTTTTATATCTGGGTAATCTATCTATCAAGGTAAGTGGGGAATTAAAGTCCCTAACTATTATTGTATTACTGTTAATTTTTGCTTTCATGTCAGTATTTTCCCATGCGCAGATACCACCGTGTTTTGCTAGTTCCACACTCTATCCAGGTAGAGGATCCCCATGTGTGTGTGCAGCCCAGTAGGTCAGTCTCCAGGTAGAAGGTCCTCACGTACACATGCTGTGGTACCCTCCTGTTTCTGCTGCATCACGTTCCAGGAGGGGAGGTTAGGGATGTGCCAAAGGGGCTCTGCAGGCTGACCAGAGAGCCTGGATAGGACCCTGCCCCTTGTCTAGGGCAGGGGAAATGTAAACAATCACGGCTTCCTCTGGTTCTGGATAGTTCCTTCAGCTAAGGAATCTTTATCTGATGTTCTCTGCAACTTGTCCACTCTTGGTTATCTGTATCCTGAAAAGAGAGTAAGAGGAGTCTTAACCTTGAATACCCAGATTAATTTCACTTTAGGACTAGCACAATCCTGTCTCAACATATGCTGCTACCTTTTTTTTCCCCTTCTTTTTTTGGTATCCTACCAAAATTCATCATTTAAAATAAATTTTTGTGATATTCAAATGGTCATTTCTGCTGTTCTATCTGACTGAAGGATATAAAATACCATCTTCATTTTCTTAGAATTAGGGTACCTCACAGGGACACAGCTTGATTTCCTCTACCTCCTCACTGCTATATGTTACTAATGTGAGAAGGTGGAAAAAAAGCGATGGTTTTGGCTGTGGGTGGTAAGAAGCACTGGGTCTTTTTGTTAAAAGCAGGTGTTTTTTGCTATAAAATGACACTGCTCATTATCACAGACATTTTTTGAAATATGGTCTTTAAATTTCTCATTCATGGAAGAAGGGGAGAACCAGCGTTACGGTCCCTATATTCAACAGGACAATTTAGAATTTTTTATTGGCTAGATTTCCCTAATTTCCAAGGGATTAATTTGCTGCTGACCTAATTCCGTCATAGTGGCAAAATGAGAATTGTTTCTAAGCAACCAGAAATTACTGACATGAGGAGTCAGACTTTCATCATTTTGCACAAAAGGCAAGAAGTCTGTTTTGCTGGTCAGGTGAATGGAAGATGAGAAGCCTGGGATCTTGGCAAGGAAAAAAATGCTGCCTAAGAGTGGAGCACGTGGAGCCCCACTTACTGAGAAACCCCCAAAAATCATCCCTCATGCAATTCTTACTGTGATTGAATATGAGTAATAGATGTACACAGAGTATTTCCACCTACATGTCTTCTTCAGTCTTAGTAATTAAAATTTTATCTCCTTCTTTTTATAGCCCACATTTTCTTATATTTTTAGATCATATTAAATGAGACAAAGTGGGCCCAGACCAGTGCTCAACACACAGGAAATAGTCAATAGAGCTTCAAAGGTGATTCGAACATTGGTGATAGAAGGAAGGGTGAGGCCAGCCTTGGGCAAATCAGAGCCTCACCAAGGATCACAAGAAAGGTTTTTTTATTTAGTAAAAAAAAAATAATTAAATTAAAATTAGTTTTAATTATACTGATCAGGTCAATCTTCCTTATTTTGCAAATGAGAAAATGAAGTTATTTGCTCAAGTTCAGTGGTGACTAAGTTGAGATTCTAATTTCTAAATGCAGAATTCTGCTCTACTCTGCAGTGAGCCGCATCCTAACCTATCTGAAGTTGTCTAACAACCTCCAGGGTTATGGTGGATCTATGGCAAAGCATTAGAGTCAAACTAATCTCAATTTCTACAAGGATACAAAATGTACATATTTTATAATTTAAATAAATAAGAGAAACTCAGATTGCTCATTGGTAATTACTACCTAAATAAGATATTATTTGAAATTGTACACATCCCATTTTCCCCAAATTTTTCTCACCTCTCATGCATGAAAGACCATCAGTAAATTTCTTACATTTTTGTGAATCTTAGGTACTTAATGGGTAAAATAGGAGTACTATTTATTCAGCAAAGGTGCTAGAAACTTTAAAACAAATGAACAAGTACAATCCATGGTGCCTTACCCTTTTTCTCTAAATTTACAAAGCAATAAAATATGGTAAAATAAAGGCTTCATTGATGCAGCCCAAATGAGGGAACAACTATACGTAGAGCCAGATAATACAAAAGAACATTTTCATAGTCAAGGTAAAACCAGCAGCCCTTAAAAGATTTTGCAGCAAAGAAAGTGGGGAAGGGAGTACGCATTCCACAGAGAGGGCCTGCCACTCAAAAGAGGCACAGACCATGAGATTCTTAAGAATAGGGGTAGAACATCCTCATGAAGAAGCAAGAAGAGGCCAATCATTGAATCTGGTCTTTTGTTTTTTTCTTTTCTCTATTCAGCATTGTATCATTGAAAGTTTTAAGCAGGTGGGTGTATGTTCTTATTGCATTTCAGAGAGAAAGATTTATGAGATTTTATTTACTCCCTCCATCTGCGCTAATAGAACTTTGCCTGTGCCACAGCAGAAAGCATGGGATCATTGGGTAACAATTATTCACAATAAAGGCACAGCTAGGACTAGATTTCCTTCAGCTTTATGATTACTGGCTAACTTGAAATAAAATTTAAGCCTTATTTGCAACTTAAATTTCCTCTGTATCTATATGATAATGGGCTATCTAAATATCTCAGAAATTTTGAATTATTGATGGGAGAAAATATGTTTTCTCCTAATTCTTTGTACATGTCTGAGAAGTGACAGAAATTGGGAAGGAATTGAAAGGCATACAATTAAAAAGAATAGAAAAAAATCACTTATTCTGATAGCAATCTCAATTAATATCCCAATCCCCTTTATTACTCTTAAATACAAAAGAGATGTAATGTGTAGAAATTGGGTAAATCTTTTCTAGTTCCTAAAGACTAGGGAAAAGCTTGAGGTAAAAAACTTATCAATATTATATTCAAAGTTGCTTTATTTTCTGGACTTAGTTTCCTCCAAATGTTTAAGGAGATAAGAAAGAAATAGAGGGTAGAAGAACAGAAAAATAAAACTAGTCTTGGGAATAAATCATTTATCTTCTTGAAACTTATTATTATTATTATTATTATTTTTAGAGCTTTTACTATAGGTAATTTCTGTTCCTCCGATCATTCTTTTAAAAAGTACTGTCATTGGTCTTCTGGAGATGGGACGTTTGTCCAGGTGGATGGGAACGTGCGGATTTGGTATGAGTAAGCCCACATTCCCACCAACCTCACCAGGCTGCACGGCGTGGTGGTGAGCAGGGTTGGAGACCCTGGCGCGCTGCCGTGTTGCTGGAGGTACAGCTCCGCAGACCCCCAGGCTGCAGCCCTGGTCCAAGACCCAGAAAAGATTGAGTGTCTCTCACATTTGAAAGTCTTTTTTTGTACATCTAGGATTGAGTGTGAAGATTCTTTTGTAGTCTGGGAAAAACAATCATTTTGCCATCTTTTGTTAGGATTTCTTGGTAAATCTTTTATATCCTCTTTCAAAATTTCTGTATCCTTATGTTTTTAGATATGGCTCTTGTGAACAGAATATAACTGAGTTTTGTTCCTATTTACCCAATTCAGAAAATTTTTCTTTCAGTGTGATCATTTTTCTCTATTTATTTACATTTATGCCATTACTCACTATGTGGGTTTAAATCTATTGTCTTATTATGTGCTTCTGGTTTGTCATGCCAGTTCTGTGTTCCTTTTTCTCACTCATCTTGCCTTCTATTGGGTTGATTACTTTTGGCAATTCCCACTCCTTCCCCTCTACCAGTTTAGAGGTTATATGCTACATATCATTATACTCATGATTAACCATGATTAGCCTACATCTTTAATTTATTAAAGTCTAGTATTAGTCTAGTATTAATTGATATCTTTACTCCCCCCGAGAAAATGCAAAGAACTTAGAATGCTTTAACATGGTTATTCCTCCTGATAGATGTGGTGCTGTCACGTATTCTAATTAGTCACGTGTAAGAGAATACAAGTGGGACAGCCAGGAAAGGCTCTTAGGAGGAGGAATGAGTCTGGCTGGAGTGGCTTAGTTGTTTAGTGTCATCCTGCGCAGTTCAGGTCCTGAGTGCACTCACGGGAGGTAGCCGATCTGTTTCTCTCTCTCCCTTGGGTGAGCATTGAAAAAAAAAAAAATGGAATGGCATGATAAGATTTACCCTGTGAAAAAAAAATCACTTCAACTGTGAAATGGACAACAGATTACCGGTCACAGAGGCCAGAAAAAAAGCTTTTATGAAGAGATTATGGGTCCTTGGAACTGGAGGAGTGGTAGAGAACTTGGCACATGTATGTTTCTTCAGCATTCAAGAAGAAATAAGTCAGCTCAAAAGGTTCAAGGTATTTTAGTTTTTTTTTTTTTTTTTTTTTTTTTTTTTATTATCCTCACCCGAGGACATTTTTCCATTTTTTGTTCAGGTAGAGTAGGAGGGGGAGAGAGAGGAACAGAGAGAGAGAGAGAAACATCGATGTGAAAGGAACACATCGAGTGGCTGCCACCCGCACGACTGACCAGAGCCGGGGACAAACTGCAACCGAGGTACATGCCCTTAGCAGGAACCGAACCCGGGTCTCTCAGGACCGCAGGCCAACACTCTAACCGCTGAGCCAAACTGGCCAGGGCTATTTTATTTTTTTTTGATGTACTGACAAATTATCTGTCATAAGATTGTGCCAATTTATTCCTTTATCACCTCCTGGTCAATAGCAACATGCTAGCATTTAAAGACATGATTTGGAGCCAGCTTCGAAAGAAAGCTAAAATTTAATTTTAATTAGAATTTTATTGTAATTATTTTTGTTTTTAAAAATATGTTATTTCTTATACTGCTGTTTGTTCATATATTTTCCTTCTTGGAGGATGATGAGTTTTTTTCCTGTAATTGAGTCTATGTGCTTAGCAAGCAAATATTATGTCTTCTCTCTCTTATTTTTGCTTAGGATTTTTGATACATAGATGGCTTTTCTTATTAACTAGTGAACTTTATTTTCCTTTTTCTTTAAGAGATCTTTCATTATTAAGTGTGTTTTGTTTTTTTTTTTTAGAATTTTTCATTTTTATTTTAGAGAGGTAGCAAGAGAGAAAGAGAAACATAGGTGTGAGGGACACATAGATTGGCTACCTCATTACCCACCCCAACCAGGGATCGAACCGTAATCTATGTATGTGCCCTGACCAGAAATTGGACCCACAACCTTCTGGTGCACAGGACAATGCTCCAGCCAACTGAGCTACAGTGGCCAGGGCTCACTGTTAAATTTTACAAATGTTTCCAATCCATAATCATATGAATATTCACCCATCATTTTCTCCATTTGTGTGTGGGTTCTGTTGTTGTTGTTTTTTTCCCATTCAATTCTTTATTACATATGAAATCAATTTTGTTCTATAGAATGAGCATCTAAAATTGTTTACCAAGTGAACAACCATGACTATCATAACCACTGCTTAAACTATTTCATACAATTTATTGATGACATTGCTAAATATTATACATCTGTTGACTCTTGTTTATCGTTTTTTTTTTTTATCCTCACCCGAGGATATTTTTCCATTTTTTGTACAGATAGAGTGGGAGGGAGAGAGAGGAACAGAGAGAGAGAGAGAAACATCGATGTGAAGGGACACATCGAGTGGCTGCCACCCGCACGAACAACCAGGGCCGGGGACAAACTGCAACCGAAGTACGTGCCCTTAGCTGGAACCGAACCCGGGTCTCTCCGGACCGCAGGCCGATGCTCTAACCGCTGAGCCAAACTGGCCAGGGCCTTGTTTATCGTTTTAATGATTGTGACTTCATAGGAAACATTTCTATCTGGTAGAGCCATAGCTCCCTCCACCTTTCTTTTTAAAAGTTTTTAGTAAGTTTCATTCATTTGTTCTTCTAAGTAAATTTTAGAATCACTTTGACAATCTTCCCCAAATTCTTTAAATGTTATTGCCTTGCATCAAAATCACAAATTAACTTCAAAAGAATTAGTATATTTTAGTAAGAAAAGATTATTCTTCGATATATTCAAAGTATGTGTTATCTTGTTTACATTTAATAGAAGAAAACACTTTTTGGTACTTTGTTTTATTTTGCTATGATAAATGCTTTTTTTCCTTTGTATTTTTGAACTACTTATTTCTGGACTATAAAAATGGTATTGATTTTTGTATTTTTATTTTGGTATATCCATCTACTTATTTTTTCTAATCATTTTTTCAGTTGATTCTCTTGAGTTTTCTTTACTTACACCCCTGATTTAGATCTTGAATTTCTCTCAGCAGTGCTTTATAATTTTCGATGTACAAAACTTGCACTTTTTTGTTAAAATTATTTCTGAGCATTTTGCCTTTTCTTGAAGTTATTTTAAATGGAATTGTGAAGAAAATAAGAACTTTCCTTAAAGAAAAAGGAAAATAAAGGTGTTAGGTGCTTAGACTCACAACCTAGAAATATTTAACTATAATCAAACAGTTCATCCCCACCCTCCTAGCCAGCTTCCTTTTACCTGTTCAATTATATTCCTTGTTCCTCTATAACTGTTTAAAAGCCCAGACATTTTTTCAATTGTTCCTCACAACAACTTCATGTCTTTGTGACTTTTCTCATTCTCAATGTTATTTTATTCACTACACTATAGTATCTCTACCATAAGAGGTCAATATAGTATGGAAAATAAAAATAATTGGGGGTGATATAAGAAGGTTTATGTCTGGATAGCTATAGCTACTTGATGGCTTTGTGAGCAGGAGGAGGGCAATGCTAATACTTTTGAATATCAGTTCTTGTAGTTCTTGTCTGTAGTGCAGACATTCTGCGTAACAGTTTTGCTGGAAAGATTAAATGTGATAATGAGCATGAAAGTTTCTGTTAATTATAACTTCCTATGTAAGTGCCTATATTACTATGACTTCAGAGCGAAAAGGGGAAGAAACACTTAGAATGGATAACTTGCCCAGTATCAGAAATCCGCTTAGTTGCCTAAGAACTATATCCAAAAACCCTAGCTCATTGCAGGTGATTGTGATATTTTTGGATAGAAAATTTCTTGTGAAGCCCTAGATCATAATGTTTCTCCCGCTCAATGTGCTCTTTAGAACAGGTATCAAAAAGAAAAAATAGTATTAAATAAGTCCATCGTTTTAATTTACTTAATTAAATGAGTCTCAGGTATACCCACTGTTAGTGTGAAATATTTTTCCAGATCACCTGAGCCTGAAAAACATTTGGGTTATTTTCTGTTATATTTCCTAATTATATAAGTGCTAATTTCCCTAAACCAATTAAATATTACAAATTAGTAATAGCCTCTTGAGGTAACAAATACCATTTTATACATAAGACATACAGACAAAGACAAACAGATGACACAAACAGAGATCACAAACATTAACAGAGTTACACAAGATTATTTTTGGTTTGTTTACTTTCAGGCAGTTGTGGGCTGTGTTTACATTCCTGATTAACCCACTGAAGGGCTTAGCAGGCTTTAAAAATTCCTATTAGACTTGGAAAAAGCAGCTTCCAATTTTGCCAAATTTCTGATCAAAAACATTAGCTTTTTAAAAAAGATATCTGGTCAGGTTTTTTTAGAAAAATTAGCTCTGCTTTCTGATTGTTGTATGTGTGTTAATTTTTCCAAATTTGGGGGGAAAAAAGCAGACTTGTTTGGGACCCTTTAATGTTGGAGGACCAGCAGGCAGTCTCTTGGGCTCATCCAACTTTAGGTCCTGCTACATGAAAATGTTTTTTAACCTCATCGACTTCTGTTATATTTATCCCATTTCTTAATAACTATAAATATTTCCATCTTGCTGGAATGAGTCCTGTGACTGTTCCCTTTCTGTTTCCTCTTCTGTTCCTATCAATATTTTCTTTGTCTTATATCTCAGTAATCTTGCAAAAATTTCCACTTTGTTGGGAAGAGTCTCGTCACTCTCCTTTCAGTCTTTTGTTTTCTTAGGTGTTGGGCACTTGTCCTTCCAATGCCCTGTTTTTTTACAATATCTGCAAGTATCTCAAGGCAAATGGGAAGGGGTCTAAGTAGATTTGGATTTTTTAAATTGTTGACACTATTACAGCAGTCTCCCATATCCCCCCACTTTGCCCCTCTCCCGCTAGCCACACCCGACACTCCCTGTCCACCTTCACCACAGGGCTGTCTGTGTCCATGCGCTATATGCATACATGTTCTTTGGCTAAGCTCTTCCAGTCCTTCCCACACCCCTCTCTGGGATCCGTCAGTCTGTCCCATGTGTCCATGCCTCCGGTCTTATTTTGTTCGTCAGTTTGTTTTGTTCATTAGATTCTACATATAAGTAAGATCTTTGGTTGTTGTTGTTGTTGTTTTCATTTCTATCCTTTCATCTTATTAAGGGAGTAAGGGAGTCTTAATAGCTAGTCATTATACCAATATGAGAGCTCTCAAATTTTCCAATTTAGAAGTTTTTCCAATTCAAAGATTCCTTCGCCTGGCCAGTGATGGTAGGATTTTAATAGCAACTCAAACCAACAGGCCTTTTACAGCCTAACCAAGGAAACTGGAGGCTTCCACAGAGAGCAGAGGATGCAGCCTCACAAGTCCCCAAAGGTTCATTCCCAGAGTTAGCCTGCAAAAGGTGGGATGGAGCTGTCTTTGAACAGTTGTTTAAAACCAGAGATCACATGCTTTCCTCCCTTTGAACAGAAGAAGGTTTAAAATCCCTAAGCTGGGATCCTCAGCCTCTGGCTGCCGGCCGAGTGCATGTGCACCATCCAGCTGCTGGGGATAACAGACCGTCTCTGGGAGGAACAGGATCCACAGGAGATAAGTGTATTCAAACCAAGTATTTAGTCACATTTGCCCAAGAAACTAGTTTTGCAATATTTTCTCCTGTCCATCTAAATTTAAAAAGAAAGGAAAAGGACTTCCACCACTTCTACCTTCCACTCAGCCCTACCGAGGAGAGAGAGTGAGGCCGACAGGGTAAGAATGCTTCCATCTGTGCCTGCGGTACTCAGATTTGCATGATCTCTTCGCTGCAGCAGCCCAGGGGGCTAACGGTTCTCCAGAATGCTCCTGGCTCGATAAAATGGGGAGATAGCAAAAAATATGTAACTTTCTTCCAATCTTCTAAGTTCTTCTAGCTGAGCCAATAATCAAATTAACAAAGACGGATTGACAGGAAAAAAATGTGTGGAGTTTATTACGGATATACATGCAAGGATGCCATAAGATATGAGACCCCAAACACAGCAGGCAATTGAGGGTTATATGCCAGTCTGGACAAAAGAGGAGGGGGTGCAGGGGTCTGGGATTCCAAAGAGAAAGTCAGTAATTCACAGGTAGCAGAGAAAGAGAAAGCATGTGGCCAACACATCCTTGCTGGGCATTTCAGAAGCAAGGGCACACTAAGGGAAAAAAGGCTGTGTTAGACTTCTTCCTGTCTACCACATATGTGCCAAATCATATGTGCTAAGGTGAATATGTTAAGGATCCCTTCCAGAGCAGGTTTTTCTCTATGTGTTCCTTTAGGCAGTAAGGGGCAGGTCAAAGGTGCTTTGAGTTTTTTTTTTTTTTTTCTTTTCCCTTAAAAATCAGCTTAAAATCAATATATCAATACATGAAAAGGTGCATTTGGGGTGGCAACATTTTGTGCCCCTCAAAGCCAGTGGGAAAATGCATTCTCCTTAGTCCCCCTGATAGATCTGAGAAATATTCTGTACTGCTTCTAAGATGGTCTTGGACAAGCAACGAGCCAATAACCCATTTCTGTATTGTTCTTGCTCCTTTCCCGCTTTGCCCCCCTGCCCCTTACATCTGCTGCTAGGATCGCAGTTCCCATTAGTGCTGCCACATGAGCTCTTTCTCAGGCTCTGCTTCCTGGGGAGCCTAGGCTAGATGCTTTGTGAGAAAGCTATTATTATACCTGCAGTCAAGATGATAAATAATTACCTGGAGTCCCACAGATGGTCATCACCTGAGCCATCATTCAAATCATATCTTCCAACTTAAAATCTGGAATTGCTACACTGGATCATTTCTCAATGATGTTGATAAATTCAATGTCTATTAAAGCAAGAGGTATCTAGGACATTGTTAGTTCTTGTAATTGACTTGAATGTCAAATCTTGTTTTGATTTTTTTCTAGTAAAAATTAGAGGCAGAAACAGTGTCAGAGTTTGAGAAAAATGATACATTTCTTCCCCCCCCCTTTTAAAAATGAGACACTAACGCCTAGAAAAATTAGGTTACTTGTCTAATTTCACTAGCTCATTAGTGGCAAATCTTTAAGTTGTGCCTAGATAATCTAAAGGATGAAGTAATTATGCTTTTGGTAAGTTTAAATACAGGTCTTTGGAGGAATCTGGGAATTTTTGACAGGCCCCATGAGAGTCCTTTCAAAACTGTATTTCTATGATTCTAAGTAATCATCACATCCAATGAATTAATTATGCCACATGATATTTTCCCAGTGCAATACAGATGGCTTCATCATATAATTTTAGGCTCTAGTTAGAGATGATTCACTGGCATTTTAAAGGCACTGTTGCAACTGTTCCCCAGAAGAAACCAGAGGATGATTCAAATTGCTGTGTATTGAAAATACATCACTTATCTGAAAGGGCCAATCTGGAATGGAATTCTGGCAAGCTGGTCAGAAATGCACACCATTTATATACAGCCAAGCTGCCTTTCCAAGACTCAGCTGCAGTGGGCGTGCTTGTGCCTCCGGATCTAGGAGTTTGTCTTATTCTGCCTGTCAGCTTGACTCAGAGCTGAATGACTGACAGAACCCTCTGCCAGAAGGTCCTGGAAACTGATCAAAAGGACAGCTAGAAAGCAGAATATAGCCCCTATTAAAATTTTTAAAAATTTGTTAAACAATTTAAAAAATGTTTTTAATTCTTGAATTCCTTTCATAGCCTCTTTGACTGACAGCTAGGCTTTCTCTGAACTACTGAATTAAATACTGAATGTGCTACTGTCCAGATTACTGATGAAATTACTTTTGGCTATAGAATTATCTTTGATGTTCAGTCTATTCAACCAATATTTACTGAACACAATATACATTGGGCTCATGTTAGGTAGTGGGGATATAAAGATGACTGCTGTCTCTCGGGATTGGTGCAATGCAATGAACTACAAACACACACTGGTTGGAGTGAGAGGGAGATTTGCAAGGGAGCAAATGGTCCAGATCTTTGGACACAGTCCCATTTATTTGCAACCTGCATTGGTTCCCCCAGGTTACAAGTGGATTTATGTAAATTATTTCCTTGAGATGGCATCTCTGTAAACCATACAGCCTAGCCTTGTCTCTCACTTTTTACAGCAGAAAGAGATTTTAAAGGTAAAAAATAAAAAACCCAGCCACACCGGGCCTACAGCCCATTAGCCACTCAAGGCTCTGTTCCAGCCTTTGTTATGCAAACCTTAACTTATTCACATGCAAAAAAAGCATTCAATGCAAGCAAGGCAGTGTTCCTGCCTTTCAGTCAAACCTGTCTGTCCACACACACTTTGATCCTAGGCTGGCCAGGTTGCCAGAATGCATTATCACAAGGTCACAAATTATCCATCTACCAACCCCCCATTCCCACATCTCCCCCACTTTTGTTTTCTTAAAATTGTGGAATCACCACGACTACAGTGGTCAGGAGCATCATCACTCGTTTTTCAGTCTTCTGCATAGAGGACACCATTCGCCAGAGTCCTCAGAGAACTATGAGGCCAACACAAACAAGAAAACAACCAATAGCAGTAAAAATCCACATTCTAAGATTGAAACCCTCAAACCAATGTTTTGGATTGAGCCATTGAACATTATCTGAGATTGCCTTTAAAACATTTTGTTGAGCAAGTTGTTGTATATCTGTTAGCTGTGCTTCTAGAGCCTTTTTTAGATTAGTTCTGTGCTCTCCAAGGTTGTCAGCAAAAGCTCTTTGTAGGCATTGTTTGGCCATTGTCCATTTGTGGGAGGTGGCATTCCAAGGGAATGCAGTACACACATACTATGACTAAATTCCCAATCACGGTGTAATGTAGAGTGAGTGGCTAAGGCCTCTTCACGCTCTCCTAGCCACAATACAGCTGCCTCTAAGGCATTCAATCGAGTCAGAATTCCTTGATCAATTTCTGTCTGGGTAGTCATATCTTTAGTAACGTTGGTCATTACTTCAGCCACAGTATGTGCAGTTTGGACTGATTGTGTCGAGGCCGTGACTGAAACAGCTGCAGTAGCGTCAGTGACTATAGCTGAAATGATGAATGCTATTAGCCACCCAATAAACCTCCTTTTATGGGGGTGTCCATAATATGAGTCCAATATAAATGTTGTTCTGCTGCTGTAGGGCTCAATAATATAAGCAAGCAGCATAAAATATCTACCCTAGATTGGGTGGAGATTATAGATAAGTAAGCCAAAACATATTCTCTGGGGTAAGAGAAGTCCCTATTCTAGTTAGCATTTTCTCAGAACGTTGTTGCAACTGCTTAAGGCTTCCCCAGATAACCCTAGAAAGGGTATGAGAGGGGCCTTAGGACCAAGTCTAGGATCGAGTGTTAGTTTTAGGATCAGTGTTCAAGGTCAGCTGTGCCATCTGAGGAGTCAGGTTGAAGGGCAGGTCCTTCCTGTTCATGGTAAGGTTTTATCCACCATGCTGCCAGCCACTTGGGACCTGTAGGAGACAACACACAAGAATACCCCCACCCCCAAGCCAGCAACTCTGCAGGACCTTGCCGTTCAGACCCTTGCTGTGGATCTCTGTGCCGGGCCAGAGGCTTGGGTCCTATGGAAGAAGCCTTTTGTTGAAAATGTCACTCCACAGCTGTAGTGCCAAAGCAATCTTGATTTTAAAAATTTAAGGTATAGATTGCCAGAGAAAGCTGATTTACAGAAGGTTCACCCATACTCCCCCTTTTTGTTTTGTAATTATTAATTTTAAAGTATTATGAGCGTGTTCAACAATAGTTTGTCCTGTAGGGTTATAGGGGATGCCAGTTTTATGGTTAATGCTCCACTGTTGGAGAAATAATTTAATGATTTGATATGTATAGCTGGCCTATTATCTGTTTTAATTTCCAGTGGCACCCCATATGTGACAAACAGGACAGCCAGTGACACTTAACGTCTTTGGCTTTTCCCCAGATAGCGGTGGTTACATGTAGAAAATTGGAATGGGTATCTATAGTAACATGTATCCACTGAAATCGACCAAATGATGGAATATGTGTTACATCTGTTTGCCATAAGGCATTAGGGGATAAACCCCGAGGATTGACTCCTGCTGATGTTGGAGTCCCTATGAAAGGTTGGCAATCTGGGCAAGCCTTGATAATATCTTGAGCTTGTGAGTGGGTCAAATGAAAGGTTTTCATGAGTGCTTGAGCATTTTGGTGAAAAAAGGCATGTGAACACTGCGCTTGCTGAAATGCAAGGGTTGTCGCTATGATGGCATCCGCCTGTTGATTTCCTTGTGTTAAAGGTCCGGGAGCGCAGAATGAGATCGAATGTGGGTTGTAAAAATAGGATGATTCCGTTGGTCTATTAAAGCTTGCAGAGATAAAAAATAAGGTTAATAGATGTTGATCAGTTAAAGGCTTAATAAAGTCTTGTTCTATTCTTTGTAACACTTTAACTACATACTGTGAATCACTAACTATATTAAAGGCTCTTCTGTAAATTGTTGAAGAACTAATATTGCAGCTTGTAATTCAGCACTCTGTATTGACCCAGGCTCAAGGCTGCTGATATTTTTCCATTCCTCATTTTCTTTCCAGGCTACTCCTGCTTAGTGAGATTTACCTGATCCATCAACAAACACAGTTCTAGCCCCAGGTAAAGGAGTATTACTGATTTTTTGCACCAAGTTAAGGTGTAACTGAGGAATATTTTGCAAGAATTTATTTGCTGGAAGAGAGTAATTAATTTCTCCAATGAAACCTGCTAGAGCTGTTTGAAAGTCTATTGCCTGGCAAATCAAAGTGGTAAGTCGTTCCTGAGTAAGAGGCAAATGTAGAATCTGAGGGTCATACCCTGTTAGTTCTTGTGTTCTTTTTTTACCTTTGGCTATTAGATTTGCTAACTGTTCCACAAATGGAGTTACAGTTTTAGACAGGATAACTGGGAGAAAGATCCAGTCAAGATGATTTATTTCAGGTGTTAATTGTTCTATTAATGCTGTTGGGTATGGTGCAGTTGGATAAACAAATAGTCTAATAGGGTCTTTTAATGACCGACGATGAGCTTGTCGAGTATGTATTTGAGAAGTTATTACTTTAAGTTCCTGTTGTGCCACTATAGATAGAGTTCTAGGTGAATTTAGTGCTGGATCACCTTTGAGAGTATCAAATAAATGAGTTAACTGTTAAGTAGTGATACCAAACATAGGTCGAAGCCAGTTGATGGCTCCCAGTAATTTTTGTAATTCATTTAAAGTTGTTACTTTGACTGGAATGGTAAGTTTCTGGGGGTGGATAGTTCTTGCCCCTAATATCCACCCTAAGTGTTGCCAAGGTTCTAATTGCTGTACTTTATCTGGAGCAATTTGTAATCCTGCCTCTTTTAAAGTCTTCTGAAGCATTACATAGGTCTGATTTAATTCTTTTGGGGTAGAGGCTGCTAATAAAATATCATCCATATAATGGTAAAAATAAATGGCATTAAATAGTTTCCTTACCGGTTCAATAGCATGATGAACATAGTATTGACAAATTGTTGGACTATTTATCATTCGTTGGGGTAGTACCTTCCATTGAAACCATTATATTGGTTTTCTATTGTTAATGGAGGGAACAGAAAAAGTGAATTTCTCCCTTTCTGTAAGGACCAAAGGGATAGCGAAAAAACAATCTTTAAGATCTATAACAATTACATGCCAATTTTCAGGAATCATTGTAGGATTGGGGAGCCCAGGTTGTAACGCTCCCATGGGTTTTATAATGGCATTGATTGCTCTCAAATCATGTAGTAATCTCCATTTACCACCTTTTTTAGGAATTACAAAAATGGGAGTGTTCCAGGGACTGACAGAAGGTTCTATATGACCTGCTTCTAATTGGTCTTTCACTAATCTGTTTGCATGTAACAATTTTTCCCCTTTTAAGGGCCACTGATCAACTCATACTGGCTCTGTTGTTTTCCAGGCCAGTGAAAGGAGGAGAATTTTACCAGTGACCCCTAGCCAAAAGGCTGGGTTTAAATAACCATTCCCCACTGAGAGAGAAGATTCCTTCCCCACAAATTTAAGGGAGACTCCATGACATAAGGTTGAATCCATCCTTTTTGTCCATTTGGACTTATACAGGAAAGGGGGTGAGTACTTTGTTGAGGAGCTTGAGTTCCTCCCTCTCCTGTTACTGGGGCTTTAGGCCATTTCTTAGGCCATTCTCTTGTTATAATAGAAATATCTGCCCCTGTATCCACTAATCCTAAAAATAGTTGCCCTTGTATATTAATAGAGAGCAAGGGCTTTCTGGTGTTAATAGCCACAGTCCAGAAAACATCACACTGACCAGTGCTCTCAAACCCTGCACTTCCTCTTATTGTGGAGGTGGCTCCAGGAACCCAGTAGGGTAACAAAAGGAATTGTTGCAATGCTGTAAATACTGACCCCATGCTGTCTTACTGGAAACCCCTCACAACACTAGATACACGGGCAGCTGTCCCAAGCTGGGTGCCACTGACTCAGAAAACTCGAGCCTAGTTTACTTTTGATCCAGATAGCTAATTCCTTTTCTAATTCCCTTTTGCATATCATTACTTTTCTGATCACTGCTACTATGTACTGGAGTCATGTTGAGGTCACCACTTGCTGTCTGTTGGCCTGCCAGATCGGTGCAACGCAATGAACTATGCGTAACCGCTGGTTGGAGTGAGAGGGAGATTTGCAAGGAAGCAAATGCTCCAGATCTCTGGACGCAGTCCCATTTATTTGAAGATTGGTTTCTCTGGGTTACAGGTGAATTTATGTAAATTATTTCCTTGATATAGTGTCTCTGCAAACCATACAGCCTAGCCTTGTCTCTCACTTTTTACGGCAGAAAGAGACTTTAAAGCTAAAAAATAACAAACCCAGCCATGCCTGGGCCTGTGGCCCATTAGCCAATCAAGGCAGTGTTCCAGCCTTTGTCACACAAACCTTAACTTATTCACATGCAAAAAAATTATTCAATGCAAGCAAGGCAGTTTTCCTGCCTTTCAGTCAAACCTGTCTGTCCACACACACACTTTGATCCTAGGCTGGCCAGGTTGCCAGAATGCATTATCACAAGGTTACAAATCATCCATCTACCAACCCCCCATTCCCACAGGTGACTACATGTTTATGTGTACCTTGTCTCATTCCAAAAGGCATCTGAGCCTTATGTAACTGTTGGTGGCAAAAACAGCAGCAGGTATTAGACAGGTGGGGTCAGACCAGACCTGGGTTCAGCAACCTTGGTATTTTAGTTCTGGCTAGGAAAGAATTTACAGCCAAGACTCAAACTGTAAAAGAAAGTTTATTTAGAAAGCCACAGAGGAAGGGAAAGTGACCCAGATGCACATGGGCTCAGGAAACAAAATACAGAGGCAAAAGAAGGGCCCTTGGAGCTTAGAAGAAAGAGGCAAGGAAAGCATGGTGGGGGGGCAAGAGAGGGATGGGAAAGGAGCAGGCACAAGAGAGAATGAGAGAGTGTGCCCTCACCGGGTCCTCTGCCCTAAGGGCTTTTTTTTTTATGTCTTATTTATTTATTTATTTTTTTAGAGAGAGAGAGAGAGATAGATAGAAACATTGATATGAGATAGAAACATCGATCGGCTGCCTCCTGCACACCCCCAACTGGGGATTGAGCCTAAAACCCGGGCATGTGCCCTGACTGGGAATCAAACTGGGACCTTTCAGTTCATGAGACAATCCTCAAACCACTGACCACACTGGCTGAGTCATTCTAAGGGCTTTTAAGGATGGGGATTTGAGGGGAGGTCCCTGGGAAAGGATCTCAATAGAATATTCAGCAGTTTTCCAGGTATGTCCTTTCAGGGTTGTGGTCTCCACTGATTGGTCAGCACCAGGGCAGGGGGTCATTAGTTAATGCAGCTGGTCCTGAGGTCAGCTGTGGCATCACTTGTCTGGCTTTGCTGCTTTTCTGGCCCTAGAGCTGAAATACAACTGAGGCCTAGATGTATTTGATGCTGGTCAGATCTCATTGCTCCAGGGGCTTGATGCTTAAGGGCTATTCTCCAGCCACTTGGTTTGTTCCCCCTCTAATGAGGTCTAACCTGTATGAGTAGCAACATGCCAGGGGAGAAAAGGTCAGGGGAGGGTCCAAGCCTCCAAGCCACATGACCAGCGATATGAAGGTCAGGGTGTTTAAACTGTATGGCCAGCGATATGAAAGGACGAGGGGTCTAAACCTCATGACCAGTGATATGCTAGGGGAGAAAAGGTTACCCTGGGGATGAGGTCCTTGTTTTTCCACTTTTGTCCATTGCCAGGCACCCAGGGTTTTTTCCCACCCTGGCGACCTTCTGTACCTTGCCCACCATTGTTGTTCTGCTCATATCTGTCTAACTGCCTACCACAAAACTAAAGAACATAAACCTCTTCCTCAGAGAATTCTCAGTATGGAGAAGATACAAAAATGTACACCAATGATTACTATAAATATTATGATAGAGGTGGATATCAGGAGAGCCTATCTACCCGGGTGGTCAAGGAAGGTTTCCCAGAGACTGGATACCTGCATGAGGAGTAGAGGATTGGTGGGATGACCTAGGTAAACAATGGGGAAACAGCTTTCCAGACAAAGCTACACATGCAAAGGTGGAGTGTGTATAGTACAGTAAAAAAGCAGCAACCCACTCAGAAGACTGGTGTAAGGTGCCTCTGAGGGAGGTGTGGTTGATGAGGCTGACCAGGCAGGCAAAGCCAAGTTGTAGGATGTCCTGTAGAAGCTTAAACATTGTCTTAAATCTATGGAGGGTGACACAAAGGTTTTACGAAGGGTAGTGATGTGTTTAGATCAATCACTGAAGAGGCAGTAAGGTAGATTATTGCAGTATTTCTGCAAGAAGGCTTTTAAGTTCTATAGGATAGGTCTCGCCATACAAGTTCTACTAGTAAATGGAATAAGTGGAACAATTTCCTACTGTAGAGCTGAAGGAGAAAGTTCATGAGAACTATGATTCTCCCCTCTACACCAGAATAAATTTCTTTTTTTAAAAAAATCTTTATTGTTGAGAGTACTCCAGATGTTCCCCCTTTTTCCCCCATTGACCCCCTCCTCCCCATTCTCATCCCGCTTCCTGCTTTCCCCATATTATTGTCTGTGCCCATTGGTTATACATATGTGCAAATAAGTTTTTTGGTTTATCTCTTCCCACCCCACCCCTCATCCCCCTTCCCTCTGAAGTTTGTCAGTCTGCTCCCTACTCCCATGTCTTTGGATCTATTTTGATCATCAGTTTATTTTGTTCATTATATTCCATAAATAAGTGAGATCATGACTGGCTTATTTTGCTCAGCGTAACTCTTCAGGTCTCTCCATGTCACCTCAAAGGGTAAGAGATCATTCTTACAGCTGCATAGTATTCCATGATGTATATGTACCACAGCTTTACTGATGAGCACTCTGTTTCCAGATCTTAGCTATTGTAAATAGCACTGCTATGAATATAGGGGTGCATTTATTTTTCCTGATTAGTGTTTCAGGCTTCTTAATCTATATTCCTAGAAGTGGAATCACTGGATCAAATGGCTGTTTTATATTTACTTTTTTGAGGAAACACCATATTGTTTTCTATAGTGGCTGCACCAGTCTGCATTTCCACCAGCAATGTACTAAAGTACCCTTTTCTCTGCATCCTCACCAGCATTTGTTGGATGATTTGTTGATGGTGACCATTCTGGCAGGTGTGAGGTGATACCTCATAGTCATTTTCATTTGCATCTCTCTGATGATTAATGACTTTGAGCATTTTTTCATGTCTCTGGGTCCTATCTATATCCTGTTTGGAGAGGTGTCTATTCAGGTTCTCTGCCCATTTTTTAATTGGGTTGTCTTCCTTTTGTTGAACTGTATGAGTACCTTATGTATTTTGGGTATTAACTCTTTATCCAATGTATCTTTAACAAATACGTTCTCCCAAAGAGTGGGTTCCCTTTTCACTTTGATGCTGGTTTCTTTTGCCATGCAGAAGCATTTTAGTTTCATATAGTCCCATTTATTAATTTTTCCCTTTGTTTCTCTTGCCCTAGGTGATGTATCAGTACAAATTCTGTTATATGTGATATCTGAGATTTTGCTGCCTACCTATTCTTCTAGGATTTTTATGGTTTCATGATTTACATTTAAGTCTTTTATCCATTTTTAATTTATTCTTGCATATGATGTAATTTGGTGGTGTAATTCACTTTTTTTTGCATATACCTGTCCAATTCTTCCAACACCATTTATTGAAGAGACTGTCTTTTCTCCAATGTATGTTCTTGCCTCCTTTGTCAAATATTAATTGTACATAATGTCTTGGGTTGATTTCTGGGCTCTCTGTTCTGTTCCATTGATCTATATGCCTGTTCTTGTGTCAATACCAGGCTGTCTTGATTATGATGGTTTTGTAGTATAGCTTGATATCTGGTATTGTGATCCCTTCAACTTTGTTCTTTCTTTTCAAGATTTCTGTGGTTATTCGGGGTTTTTTTGATTCCATATAAACTTAAGGCGTGTTTGTTCTAGATTTGTAAAATGCCATTGGTACTTTAACAGGGATTGCATCCAATCTATAGATTGTTTTGGGTAGTATGGACATTTTAATGATATTGATTTTTCCAATCCATGAACATGGTGTATGTTTCTACTTCTTAATATCTTCCTCTCTTTCTTTTTTCAATGTCCTGTAGTTTTCTGAGAACAGGTCTTTTACCTCCTTGGTTCAGTTTATGCCCAGGTATCTTAATTTTTTTGTTGCAATGGCAAATAAGATTTTCTTTTTTTAGTTTCCCTTTCTGAGTGTTCATTATTGGTGTATAAGAATGCCATCAATTTCTAAATGTTGATTTTTATATCCTGCTACTTTGCTAAATTCATTTATTTAATCTAGTAGCTTTTTTTTATGGTGTCTTTAGGTTTTTCTATGTACAATATCATGTTATCTGTGAATAATGACAGTTTCACTTACTCCTTTCCAATTTGGATGCCTTTTACTTTTTCTTCTGGTCTGACAGCCATGGCTAAGACTTCCAGTGCTATGTTGAATAAGCATGGAGAAAGTGGACATCCCAGCCTTGTTCCTGTTCTTAAGGGAAATGCTTTTAGTTTTTTCCCATTGAGTATGATGCTGGCTGTAGGTTTTTCATATATGGTCTTTATTATTTTGAGATATGATCTCTATATTCCCACTTTGCTGAGCATTTTTTTTTTTTTTATCAGAAATGGGTTCTGGATTCTGTCAAATGCTTTTTCAGCATCTACTGATATAATCATATGATTTTTATCTTTCATTTTGTTTATGTGGTATATCATATTTATTGATTTGCAAATATTGTACCAGCCTTGCATCCTTGGGTGAATCCCACTTGGTCATGTTGAATAATTTTTTAAATATATTGATCCATAATATAAAGCAATCCTTAGGAAAATGGAGGAAAAAATAAAATACAATGAGGAGCCCTGGCCAGTTTGGCTCAGCGGTTAGAGCGTCCGCCTGCGGTCCGGAGAGTCCCGGGTTCAGTTCCCGCTAAGGACATGTACCTCGGTTGCAGTTTGTCCCCGGCCCTGGTTGGTCGTGCGGGTGGCAGCCACTCGATGTGTCCCTTTCACATCGATGTTTCCCTCTCTCTCTCTTCCTCTCTCTCCCTCCCACTCTGTCTGTACAAAAAAAAAAAAATACGATGAGGAATTTGTTTTGTTGTGTTATGCCGTGTTTGCCTTTGGATCTCAGGTGGCAAAAATGGATTACTAATACTTGTTGTTATTACTATTTTTGTAGTTTTTGGATTTTTTGACACATTTCCATTACCTGTCCATGCATAACTCTCATGCGTTTGAAACAACAGAATCCAGAAATTTGGGTGTTTCTTCTATCCAACATGGGAACTAGAACGTTGATCAAAAGTGACATCTATACCTGTAATTCTCCTGCATCTCATTCTCATGCCTCTTCTCATTTGAGATATTCTCATTCTTCAAACAATTATATAAACAGATACACATATATACCCATAGACTTTTACATATAATGCTGAAAAGTATATCATAAAGTTTTACTTCATATACAGTGTGTCTTGTTATAAGTAATCTTTTTGGAATTTTTACCACTCAACCTTTTATCAAGATCCATACTTTTTTACATGCAGTTTTTGTTCACTTATCTTGACTGTATATTATTTAATTGTGTAAAGGTACTATATATTTATCCATTTTCCTGTAGATGGCTATTTGAATTGTTTCCCAGTTACATCGAGTATGAACCAGGCTGCTATGAGCACTGGTACATGTGCTGGTATATATTAGCATCATTCTCAGATAGACCTAGAGGTAGAATTGCTAGATTGTGGAGTGCATGCTTTCCATACAGACATATGTATTCAATTTAAATGACTCGCTTTTATTCTTGGATTGTGCTCTTTTATGGCAGCAAATGCCATTTAAAAATGATACTAAGATGGCAGTTGCTGCTGTTTGAAAAAAGTGTCCACTTTTAGTAAAATTAACCACCTCAAATTTTGTTGGAGTTTTACTGCTCTGTGAAATTCTAAAAGCTGGGGAACTTAGTGCTGGATCATATCTGAGAGAAAGGCTGAATTTTATCCACATCTGTGAGAGAGTCATAATCATAGTACTTATCTCACTAGACTGCACTGAGGATTAATGAGATAAATAATGATAAGCACTGGATTACAGTAATTGTTCAATAAATCAGGATCCCCTGGCTACCCTGGTTCTGATACTAACTTCTGAATGCCTGGGATTATACAGCAGGTTTGTTGTTCTTGCTGCAGCATTTAGAGGACTTTTTGAAGGTGACAGCGCAAGGGAGCAGCCTTTCAGAGTGTTCACGCTTTGCCTTTATCTGTTCAGCAAACATTGCAGCACTCAGGCGATGGAGTTAACCCTTGCTTGTAGTGATGCCCTTCAGTTTGAGGCAATTCTGTTTTATTTCTTTTGACAGTACAGAGGAAGCAAGACCAGGGCACAGAGGGTATCACAGAATCGATCGTCTCTGACCCTGGGTCTTTGGTCTGCTTCACAGTTTACTTCCCTGAGGACACAAACATGGAGTTCATCAAATGGGGAGCAGCCAGACCTGTGGGGGGCACAGAGGAGGGAAGAAGCTTCCAGTTTATTAAAAGAGAAATGAACTTCTGTCCAGTTCCAAGGCCAAGAGGCACCTCCCGAAGAGGGGGCTCAGGGATGGCCTTCACTGGCTGGGCACTGAATCTAGTGGGGAGATTAATTTAGCTTCATGTAGGAAGTAAGAGTGGATAATGGCATCCAGGGCATCCGGACTTCGTTCCCATTCACAGATCCTCCACTCAGTACAGGTCCAGTTATTATTTAAATAACAAAATACTATTTCATGAACTTCAATGGCTCTTACCATTTGTTTACATAAAAAGGGAAGATTTTTACAACTTATAATAGTTTTTTTGCAAGCAGAATTTAAGACAGAGCTCCATGTTTCTGGGGTGTCTCTGCCAGCAGGAAAAGGGGCACTAACATAACAGGTGGAAGTGTCTGAAACACAAATTTATATACAGTTGACCCTTGAACAACATGGATTTGAAATGCGTGTGTCCTCTTATATGCTGATATTTTTCAATAAATATCGCAAATGTATTTTCCTCATGAATTTTATTAATAACATTTTCTTTTCCCTAGCTTTATTGTAAGAATACAGTATATAATACATATACAAAATATGTGTTAATCAGCTCTATGTTATCAGTAAAGCTTCTAGTCAACACTAGGCTGTTTATTAATAGTTATGTTTTGGGGGAGTCAGAAGTTATATGCAGACTTTCAGTTGCGCAGGGGATCAGTGCCCCAAATTCTCACATCATTCAAGTGTCAACTGTGCATCAAAAATCAAGACATACTTTGCATTTACTATGTGCCAAGCCCTCTGCTGGACATTGAGGACAGAAACATGAATAAGACATCTTTCCTATCATGAAGAGGTAGACAACTTACCAAACAATCACAATATAGCTAGTAATTATATTTATTTTTTTTCTTTTTTAGAGAGAGAGGAAGAGAGAGAGAGATAGAAACATTGATGTAAGAGAGAAACATCAATTGGCTGCCTCCTGCCCCCTACTGGAGATCAAGCCACAACCCAGGCCTGTGCCCTGACTGGGCATCAAACTGGGACCTCTCAGTCCATGGGATGATGCTCAGTCCACTGAGCCACACCAGCTAGGCCACAACGAGCAATTATAAAAACATGGGCAGCCATGTGGGAACACAGAGGAGTGGCAGCTAACTCACTGAGGATGGTTAGGGAGCCATCACATGGCAACGTGCCATGCAGGCAGGGCCTTGAAGTGCAGGTGGGATATTTCCAGGTGGAGAAAGAATTCCTGAGAGAGGAAACCGTTTGAGAAATGCATGGAACTGAGAAAATTCAGGGCATATTCCAAAATTCAGGCCTTCTTCACAGGTTTCACAACTCAGTGCCATTTTCCTGGTCATTGCCCTCCTGCCACGCTTTGCAAGAGTGCGGATTAAAAGCATGAGATTATGTACATGCAGTACACAGTGTCTGTAACCTAGACGCTGGCCAGTCATGGTGATCGCCATTATGAGGAGGCGGCTGATGCAAGTCCTCCACCTCTGCCCAGTTCAATGCCTTCAGTATCCAGGCAATTCAGACTCTTCAATTTTTCGGCTCAATGAGGTACCATAATTTATGAGAAAGAACTTATCTGTATGAAATGTCAGTCAGGGAAAATGGCATTACTGGGTACACTTTGTATCAGGCTTGAGGGGTAAGAAAGGAAAGTCTGCTACAAAACTGGCAGTGCTGAGTAGGTCAATGCCTGCTTTGTGGCCATTGTAACCAGATGTCCGGATCACGTCAAGGGTGAGAGGAGCAGGTATCTGAGGGTTACACTAGGGTTGGGGATGATGATGACAGCTAACTTTTACTGAACACTTACTACATGGCAGATATTGTGTTGAGAGGGTTTAATGTATTATCTCATTTGATCCTCACCACAAACCTATAAGGACTGTATTCTTGTAATTATTGTTATGTTGATTTATAAGAAACCGAAGTAAAGTAATTTCTCCAAGACGACAAATCTTTTAAATACTAGAAACCGGGATTTGAGTCCAGATATGCCTGGTTCAGAGCTTGGTCTTAGCCTCCACCAATGTGACATTAATAACTACCACCCCTTATTGAACTTACAGTAAGTAGCGTTTAGGTAAAAGCATAAACATTGCTATGATATCCATTTTGTGGACAAGGAAGTTGAACTTGAGGGAAGTGACTGGCACAAAGGCACACGGGTGGAATCAGAAACCAGCCCAGCTCGGCCAGACGCCAGAGCCTGTGCTTTCCCATTGCTCCATAAAGCCCCTCATTTTGAATCCATGATAGGTCTTCTGGGGTTAACCAAGGTCAAAAAATCGTGCTCAACAATCCTCCAAATATGTCCTAAGCACAGATATTCCTGTGACACCCACAGTTTCTGCTTGTCTTGCAAGCCAGCATTTGGAAGCCTCAAGTCGTCTGTGGCATCCGACACAATCTCCCTCCTGATGCACACAGGTCAGAGCACCTAGAAACTAGCTTCACTCAGGACAAGCATCTCAGACCAAGGCTGTGGACCACTAAGTGATGTTCACATTCATTTCTCTTCCTTTCCACCAAGCATTTCACTCTTAAGGGTAGTCATTAGATAACATTCACTAGCTTTCCTACAAGTCTGTCTCCTACTGCTGGCTGAAGCCCAGACACTGAGCTTAATTCAGGGGAAAAACACCCTGCCCTTGAAGCTTTTTCCTCAAGGCTGGACTGTCAAGTGTTTCAATTAAACTGGGAAGAGAAATTATATGCAGAATCACAGACTTCGATTTTCCACTTTTCAGAGGACTTAGGGATCTTTCTAAGCCTATAACAGAATCTGATGCAAATGTAAGAAAAAGTGAATTTAAGCTACTAGCTACCTAAATTGGAAAGCCCTTTAGGCCCCAATCTCTAATCATAACTAACATTAGAATTAATTTCTGTTTTTCTCAGCTCTGCTTGGAGCATGGAGTTGATGCCATGACCCGATTTTAGCACAGGGTAATGAACTGTAATTGCCTGGCAGCTCAGGGAGATGTGTGTATATGTGCACACACACACATTTGATGGAAGGGCCTGGGGATAAGTATGTGTCTCATTACGCTGAAAGTAAGGACACTTTTATTAATCTTTGATCATAACATTATTACAGAAGGTTTAGCTTCAGAAATCTTCAAAAAAATATTTGCTAAATTAACATGCCCAAGATGTGAAGTAATTCTTTTCCTAGCAGAAGAAAAGACACATGTCAAAATAGATGAATTGCTTTTTTTTCATTAGGCTTGTGATGTAAAAAATAATTATCATCACACTCTTAACATTTCCTGATGTTACTGCTTCAATATTTACTAAAAATTCTATAAACATTCATTAAGCACTGCTATGAGTCAGGCATGTTGAAAACATTAGACAGATTCACTCTGTTTGCAATCTTTTAGGGAGACACCCCCTAACACTAAATCCTGTAAGGCAAGGGAGGTACTGCAGTTAGAGGTGTGAGGATGCTGTAGGGCATGGCTCCCCTAGGAGAGTCAGGAGGCACTTCAAAGAGACTGAAAGGGTGGAGGAAGGAGGAGGACATTCTGGGCAGAAGAAGCAAAGGCAAGGAAGTGCAACATGTTCCAACAATGTCAAACATCAGGTGTGTCCTGGGCATAGAGTTCTTGGAGGGGAGAGAGGAGGCTAGGGCCAGGTTCTGAGGATTTTTATCATCATTAGAGACGTTCAAAATAATCTTGTGGTAAATGATATATATATATATATACTTTTAACTGCAATCATCACATTTGTACCTTCTTTCCATGAGCATAGCCAGGGTGATGAAAATCCCCGACGACCTGGTATTCCAACCCCTTCTTTTACATTCAAGAAGGCATGGCATAATGCCACTGAGGGGGAGGGTGGTTTTGTATTAATAATTTTAAATGTGTGTAATAAAGAAAAGTATTCTCAAGCTTCCATACTTAAACTCTATTTAATAATGATTTGTTACAACCTTTACGCCCTAAACTGCCATGTCCTGTGGCTCTAGAGAATCTCTGATTGGAGAAGGGTCCCTGGTAATGGTGTCACATGATCAATTCTATATTTTATAGCCACAGGAAAAGCCAGTAATTACCATCCTGCCTTGTCCCAATGCAGGGAATGTTAAAAACATGGGTAATGTAAGGTATTTTACACTGAGGTTTTGCTCCCTTCTCAAAAACTTAGGAATTTTTGTGTGTGTTTTTTAAAACTTTCTATTTTTAACCGATTTGGATTTTGCAGACCTCCCCTTGCCCAAATTGCTTTTGGAGAGATGTTTGCCACAGAATCCACCCTGTTCTGTTGTTGTTATTTCAAATTGATCTCCCCACCTTGGTAAAAAGTCACCAGTCTAGCAATTAGGAACTGCTGTGCTCACTTGTTTTTAGCTGAAGTTCCATAGTGAGAAAATTGCATTTTACTTGGCTTGAGTTCTATTCCTAAGTGATGCTCAAGTTAAGAAGCAGGTGTGCCTGTTGGCATGTGATGCCTTCAGTGGATAAAGTGCTGTAAACTGAGTTCGAATGAATGAAGAATCATTCATTTTCATTTTCTCTTCCTCAGTTTCAATGGAACCATGATTTAAACCTTTATAATTTCTTGCCTGGACTGTTACATCCTATCTGGTCTCCCTGATCCAACTCAAGTGCTTTGCCAGTCAATTTTTGCGCTATTGCCAGAGTGATCCCCCAACAGACAGCAGATCCCCTGTTACTCCCTTTAATAAAGCCTGTATTGAAAACCATTCTTTTCCTTTATTGATTTTAGAGAGAGAGGAAGGGAGAGGGAGAGCGAGAGAAATATTGATGAGAGAGAACATGTCCCCCAACTGGGGATTGGGCCCACAACCTGGGCATGTGCCCTGACCGGGAATCGAACTGGTGACCTCTTAGTGCATGGGTCGACGCTCGACCACTGAGTCACACCAGCTGGGCTGAAAAATTCACTTTTTATTGACTAAAAGTTAAAGTTCATGGACCAGTTCCAAGAAACCTTTTAAGTCTTTCTGCTGACCTGAGCTATTATTCATTGTTCCTTCAACAAACCAATCTCTCTCTCTGCTATGCTTTTGAATATATTGTTCTCTCAAATGTGTTGCTTCCTAAAATGCTCTTCTACCCCTACTAACTTTATTTTTAAATTTAAATTGAGGTTAAGATGCAGTTCAATCATCTCTTTGTCTTTGAAGCTTTCTAATGAATTCTAGGTAAGGTTTATTACTCCTTCATCCATTCAGTCAGTATCCGTTGCCTCCTCTGTGCCAGGTACTGTTCTCACTGCTGGGAACACAGGGATGAACCTTAAAGTTCTTGCCCTCATTCATCTTACATTCTAGCATAGGTCATAAAATAAAGATGATACTCAAATACATGAATATATAATTCCCAATAGTGAAGAGCGTATTAAGACTAATAAATTGAGACTTATAAATAGGGCTATTTAATTGGGGGAGGAGTTTTATATATTCTCCAACTACAGACAGAATATATTACTTTGGTAAATTGTTTCTAGTGTATGTATGTGTGTGTGTGTGTATATATATATGTGTGTGTATATTTATATATATATATTTTATTATAGCTCCTGGAGTTGATAAATGCTATTTACCTTTGTCATCTTTCATGTATGTCCTAATTGAATATACAAATGTATGAATGGGTGAACAAGATAATTATCTTCAGCCATGTTTTATTTTCAATTCGTTAGAAATAAAATCCTTTGTAAAGTAATAAATGAAATACTAATAAGATAAAATAATTTCTTAACAAATTCAGGGGGCTCTGGCCAAAGACAAAATGACCTTCACCTTTAGCACATAGATTAGAATCATAAGATACCCCTTAGAACCAGGCATGTGGGTCAATTACTGTTCAAGGTTTTTTCAAAAAAGAAATAGAGCCTCTATTAACCAATCTGTGTTCTACAATTTCAAAAATTAAGAGATACAATTCCTCAAAAATAGGTATTATACCAGTTTTATGAATTACTTTAAACCAAGATATATATATATATATAAAATTTTATTTAAGTATAGTTGGTATGGAATATTGTAGTAGTTTCAGGTGTACAATAGTGACTCAACATTTATATAACTTATAATGTGATTGCCACACTAAGTCTAGTTGTCACCTTATCACAGTATTATTGACTATATTCTCCTTTACACTTTCCCAACCCTCTTATCCTCCTTCCCTCTGGCAAAGCCATCAGTTTGATCTATCATTCAGTTTCTTTTAATTTTATTTGTTCATTTGTTATTTTTTTTAGATTCCACACATAAGTGAAATGATATATTATTTGTCTTTCTCTGTCTGACATTTCACTTAGCATAATGCCCTCTAGGTCCATCTGTGTTGTTGCAAATGGCAGGACTTCATTCTTTTTTATGGCTGAGTAATATTCCATTGTGTATGTGTATGTTAAACACACATGCGCGCGCACGCAGACACACACACACATATGTACATATACTCCTCTTCCATGACAGGTGTGTCTAGGTGAAGGAGGCCCTGGGACCAAGAAGTTGAGGACACTGAGCCAGCAGGAGGCTGCCACGGACCACCCAAGTAGCAGAACCACTCATTGTGTGAACCCTTCCCACCCACAACCAGGGTGCCGGAGCCTGCAGCGATTTAACACTGAGGCTCACTGCCTTAGCTTTAATTCTAGAACGTCTGCCTTACCTGCCCTCCTGACCAGACCAGTGGTGGTGGTGGTGCAGGATTGGCACATTGCCTTTCCCCAGCCACTCCAGGTGCTGGGCGCCTGGGTCTCCCCCAAGGTCCCCCAGGCACACCCTGTCTCTTGACCAAAAGGTCAGCTTCCAGGTCATCAGGGCTGGTGGTGTCTGTGGGGCTCAGCAATATGTGATGAAGAAAATGAAAGAACTAGCAGGAAGGATGAGGAGTGCCCCATCTCTCACCCTGGAAAAAGCCCTACAAAAATGGCCTAGTACCAAGGACAGGGGCCTTTTGCTAGCATGGACATGTGCATTTCTATCATCATCTGTGTGCTCCACTAGGACTCTGCTACTTAATGGGTGGGTGGACCTCAAAAGATCTCTTCCTGTTCACTGATCTGTTTGTTGGCAAAGTCAAATGTAACAACAACTTTAAGATGGAAAATAAAAGTAAGTGACGTGTGGATGCAGTGGGAGGAGGCAGTACCGATGCCGTGAGAGTGTTTGTCTTGGGCGGGCCCACAGTGAACATCGTGGCCACTTTCAGTTCCCCAGGACAGAAGGACAAATGGCGCTCTGTCCTTCAGAGATACACCAGTCTAGAGAAAGAGAACTTCCGAGGAGTATACCCCTCAAAATCTTCAGCAAGGACATTGGGAATTGTGCCTATTCTGAAGCTATAGTAATAAGGAATTTAGACCCAGCGAATGAACATATCAACATGCCACTACCAGTGCCGGGACAACTGGCTCTGAGAGAGGTTGCCAGTGATGGGTCAGTTCTGGCAAAGAAGAGGCACCGCATCTGTATGGTGGGCATGAATGTCCCTATGGACTTAGAATGAGCCACCTTACAGACCCTGCCCTCCTGACACAGGGATCAGAGGACTCCACCAGCCCCTCCTCATGGAGCAGCTGCCCTGGCAGACGCAGTGCCTGTTCACCCTGCAGCCCTGCCACCTGGCTGCCACCCAGCAGCTGAGTGACTCAGGTCAGACATTTAAAAACAACTTGGGTGGGGTTCTAGCACTCTCCTGGCTACGTTGCCCATATCATCAGCTTCTCCTGTGCCAGAATGGCTCCCTGGAGTGTCTGCCAAGTATCTGAGAGAATGACAAGCTGCCCAAAACTGTCTCAAGTATGCTTTTTGTTCTTAATAAAAAAAGACCCCTCACAAAAGTCATCTTCAGACAATCAGCCAATGTACATTCTTGCTGAAAGAAACTGAATTCTGGAGCCTAGGTACACCTGGACTGAGAGTCTATTTCTGTGATAGCATCTGTTTGAAAGGATTTTCGGCAAAATATTACTGGAAGTATTTCCTTATCAGATCTCTATGATCACTGGGTCTATGTAGTGTATCAAGAAAATTGTGAAGAAAAAATAAATTTAATTCAAAGGCTGTTGGACCAGCTTCCAAGAGCCAATATTGTTCTCCTACGGTACCTTCTTGGGGTATTACACAATATTGAGCAACAGTCCTCATCCAATCAGATGGCTACATTTGACTTAGCAGTGTGTATGCTCCAAGCATTCTTTGGCCTCCTACTTCCTCCAGCCCAAAAGTAGAAAACAATTTTACAAAAACATTATGCTGCCTAGTCAATTGAAAGTTGCTGTAGAATATTTGGAAAGATTTTTGCAAGATGTGATACTAGAGAGAATGCCTCCAATATCTCTTGCTTACGAATGACTGACTCCCCCAATGAAAGCTTGGAAAATGAGCTGAATGCAGATGTGAATGCTCCGTGCAGAGACTTGGTGAAGAACCTTGGCCAGGGCATAGAAACATGGACTGTCTTAACCCCTAAGTGATGATGACCTCGACCAGCCAGAGATGGAAGGTCTTTTAACCTTGAGTGATTTTGACTTTGACCTAAACACAAAGACATTCAAATGCAATGCCCACTTGAATCCAAACCCATGACCATTACAGTACTGGACAGAAAGGCCACACTGCCGGACCATGCTGGGGCTCCATCTGGTGTGACCACTCCCAGCTGTCTGTCCACAGCTGCTGCAGATGCTCCTAAAAGCTGAAGGGGACACTAGAGCTGCTTGGAGCCTAGCACCACCTACCTAGATTCAAAGCTTTCTTCTCTTAGGCAGTTCTACCAGAAACAGCTATGCAAGTCCAGCTGTGGTGCAATTCCCTCACAAAAAACGAGGACCATCTGCAGCAGAATCAACTCCTACAGAAAGGGGATAAGACGTATTTTAAACTTAGTCACAGGCACTAAGTCAAGAAAAATGCCACTAATAAAAATATGAAAAACGCTTGTTTGGTAATGAAGGAACTCATGTGAAGTTTCTCCCTAAGTCCAAGCCAGTGGCTATTTCCGTGGCATCTTGCAGTCACCTGTTCTGGTCCCAGGAAGCAGCCCTGTGATTCAGATACACTGGGTCACACCTTGCCACACACAACTGATACCCTCAAGAGTTCAAAGAGGCAGTGGCACTGCTCACAGCCCAACATTGATAACCGGCCCTGCAGACTGAGCTATCTCAGGAGGATATTTCCAAACAAACAAAATAAAACTAGCTACAGAGCCAATCACTTGCATGGAGAAGAGGATTATCTGATACAGCACAAGTCTTTGCAAACAGAGGGTCAAATGCTTATTAATCATAGTTTGGTCGTGGGGCTCAAGGTGGGCGAGAATAGTGCCATGAAGCGAAACACTAATAAGTTTTTACCCTTAAGATGAAACATTTGCTTGTCCTCCCCAGGCATTTCCCCATCTGGCTCATCAATGAGCTCCCAAGACAGTGCTTTTCCTCAGGGTGCTGAACATTCGGGTTTACATCCAATGAAACCTCCTCTCCAATAGACTGCACTTTTCAGGCTCAAAGAAAGCAGGAAGAAGTTTTCTTCTGACTTTTTCAGTTCCAGTCTCATTTCTGGAATGTTGAGGACCTCCTCTGGGTAGACCAGTGGCCGCCTGGCTTAGATAAGAAAATTACACAGTAGAGTGTCATTCACAAATGCGTTCTGTAATTCTTCACCAGAGCACTTGGTTCAGAAATGGTTTAGCCAGTTTGAAAAACTAGTCTCTAAAAAAGAAAACAAGGGCATGCAGATCAGAAGAAAAGATATTAGTTTCTCTACATGAACCCATGAGCCACATTCCCATGCTTCTGGTGTTCCAGAAGCCAACTCACTGCAAGAGAAACAGAAACACATGTTCCTAAGGGCAACTGAAGGACTTGGAACTGTGCAACCAGTCCAACAGTATAGCTTTTATTCCAGCCAAGACTCAGGGAAACAAGGTATCTCTCCATTCAGCTAGTGGGAGACACACTCAAGCTTTGTATGAAAGCACACAAGGAAGGAGAGAATAATGGGCAGCGCTCTCCTGGTACCCTGCCTTGTGTGAGATCCTCGCCCAGCTTTTTGATTGTGGATGATGTGTCCAGCCCAGACTCAGGGCCTATAGTAGTTACTGATATTGGGGGCAAACATTCAACCAAAGACATTGAACCACAATAATCTGATGTCTACAAGAACAAAAACTAGGCTAATTGTAATGTCAAGACAATAATTACTATGATACTTTTGTATAACATACCTTGGCTAGGGAGCATATAATCATTGCTAATACTTAGGAAGGACAACAAAGTAATTCTGGAAACCATTTGGAAAAGTGTTACGACTAAAAATTGTATTGCCTAAGAATTTGGGAGGCTGTACCTCATTAGAGCATGGGATTGGTCCTGTCTTGTGATTTAACAGATGCCTGCAGAGAGTTAGAGAAAGCATTTGCTGTAGAGAAAACATACCCTATATGAGTCTCCCGAGAAGGCCAGGATATCGTATGTGAAGAACAGAACTGTGGAGAGAAGGCAAGGGTACAGAGAAACCATCCACATTCCATGGGATGTTTCTAACAAATAGGCATGAAAAATGTCACTAATCCAAGCATTAGGAAGAAAAGGATGCCCAATAATGAAGAAAATCACGTGAAATGTTTCTGAATCCAACCCAGTGGCCATTTCTCTGATTTCCTATAGTCACATGCCCTCAAAGAATCATTCCAGAAAACAGCCCACTGCTATAGCTAGAATGGAAAAAACTAGAGTGATTCCAGAATCATGAGTATAATGGTAGCATTTTTCTGTTGGTTATGTTGCTGGGTTCGTTTTTCTATTAGCACTGCATTGTCCTGCAAAGGCTCCAGGAAAGAGCTGTGAAGAGAAAGGAGGAAATGGTTGCTCATGGCTGGGTCCTTTCCAAAGAGTCCTGTGCTAGGAACATTCTCCAGAAATGCAACTTTTTCTGTTAGAAGGTGACCTTTTGAAAAGCATCATTACCTGAGTGTGGGGGAAGATGGAACAGTCCTTGTTACAGGAATGCACTTGCCAACCTGTAATCAGAGGCTGACTCCTCTTTGCTGACGTGGTTTTCTGTAGCCCTGCCTCTTGGAGTATTCCACCAGAAAACATTACTAATAAATCATAATTTTTCTGATTATCATTTGGCAGGGAGAAATTTAGAGGATGCCAGTTTATAAAGAGTTACAGAATAACTCTGGCCAGTTTGGCTCAGCAGTTAGAGTATTAGCTTGTAGACCAAAGGGTCATGGGTTTGATTTTTGGTCAAGGGCACGTACTTGGGTTGCAGATTTTATCCCAAGATCTAGTTGGGATTATGAGGGAGGCAACCAATCAACGTGTGTCTTTCACATCAGTGTTTCTCTCTCTCCCTCCTTCCTTTCACTCTATCCAAAATTCAATGGAAAAACACCCTTGGGTGAGGATTAAAAACAACAACAAAAAAAGAGTTACAGACTAGAATACCCACCAAAGTGGCTGTCATTGACTTTCTCTGAAAGTCATTAGATTTACATTTCCTTATCTCCAAATGTTTTTACTTATTTTTATCCCAAGTGATTCATTGTTTACAGATAGTGTATACACCATATCTCCTATCCATGGACAGTTCTCCTCTCTCACCTTAAGGTTACGCTGGTACTTCTTTCTCCTTGGATTATTAGGCCTTGCCAGCTGGTAGGAAGGGATATGCACCTATGGATATCCACCTTCAGCTATGGATATACACCTTCCTTCATTTCAGCTCATAAGAAGTTGCTTAGAATCCACTGGGATTCTAAGTTGCTTTAGTCCAACATCAGATGGACCTTTCTTTCACCAACTAGCTTATCCCAGATTACTTTTCTGAGCCATCTGGAAACTTTCATGTCAAATGTTCTGTCCCTGTTGTTCTAAATGTTGCATTTTTCTGTTATGGGGAAACAATGTTTTCTGTAAGATATAAGAAGTTTTTTTAGTATTAGAGCTATCAGTGCTACCTACCTCTAGGGGCACATGGCCCTGTTTACCTTAAGCATTATTAGCTTTTAGAACTCTGGGTCCAAACAACTCCTTCATGCCACTGGCCATCTCAGTCACAGGAATGAAGTAGGTTTCACCTTGTAGCTGACCACTCCCATGGTCAGACCCCTCAGTGTCCACGTGCATGTTCTGTGGTATATAAAGGCAGCAGGGATTTCCTTACCCTCGGGGCAATATTACTGTCAGCTTCTCTACTTAACAAAATAATAGTTCTAGGCTTTTTAAATTATCACATTGCTAAGTAGAAAATCACTCACCCAATTTGAAGCATAGAAGAAAACAGATGTTGAGGTTCTTTTTTGAAATATGTTTTTATTGATTTTTAGAGAGAGAAACAACGATTGGCTGTCTCCTGCACGCCCCCTACTGGGGATCGCACCTGCAACTTGAGCATGTGCTCTGACCCAGGATCAAACCAGTGACCTCTTGGTGCATGGGTTGACGTTCAACCACAGAGCCAGGCAATGTTGAAGTTCTTAAACAACCGTTTCTACTGTCTGTGTTCCCTTAGATACTCCTCTAATACTTTAATGTGAATAGTTTTTGATATTGCTGTAAAGTGTTACATTGTATTTTGTGAAGAACATGTCATCTTATTATACTCTGTTAACCAATATAGTACAAATATTAGGCTGATGCTTTAGCTAAAATGCTTTGAGTTTGTAAAATATATCTTGACACATTTTACTTCCATATGTTATGTGATAAATGTGTATTTTTGTACCTGCAGAAGCTGCTACTAACTTTTACAGGTGCTGGTTTTCAAGACACTGACAATGGATACGTCTGAAGCCCATGCTTGTCTATCAAACACAATGCCATGCTCCAGTTAGCAATGTTGCCTTTGTAGAATTGTTTGAGTTAATGAGCTCAATTTCTGCTTAACATTGGAAATTTCATAAAATGTAATTAATGTAGAGTTGGAACGTTGAGCTTTTAGACATAGGCCATAATCAGTCTTTCTAGAGAAAAGCTTTTTCCCCTCTATATTTTTCTAATCTTACCATTGAAAACAAGTCATGCTTTAGACACAGTCTTCATTATTTTAGGCATATGTCTTCATTATGCTCCTAGAATCAGATATAGTCCATATTCTTGTACCAAAAGTACCATCAACTCAGTTGAATTGATTGTATGAGATTTTTAAATCTAAATTTGAACCATTCTGGCCAAAGTGACCCAGTTGACCTCCGACCTTCTCAGGTCATATGAACTTGTTAAATATTGCTGGTTTCTCAGGACTGCTGTGTCTTTACTTCTCAGAGTTCATTTGAGGTTCATTCTTTGTGAGTTTAGCCACCATTTCAAAAACATTCAAGAAAATATACTTAGTACAGAAAAATCACTTGCTCTAACAGCGGTGAAGACCACAACCCCCGTCAGAAACGTCACTGATTAGATGCGGGCAGTGCGCACATACACTGATATTAATTTCCCTCTCAGTTTTACAGAAATACAAATATTACAGTCACAAAAGAGTCTACTAAAACACTGGATTCAAGACATTATCATCACATTGTGATTTTCTACTTTTCATGGCATGACATTGAATTGAAAATATCTAATGTTTCCTGGAATCAATGTCAGATTTTGTTTGTTGAAATAAAACTCTAAGAATACCATTTATCTTAGTTTAAATTATAGTAGTAAGTGTTCAACTTATCTTTTTCTACCTGGTCATGTTTTGATGAATTGAGAGGAAGTCTCTGAAAACTGCTTATTTCAATACAAAAGAAAAGAATAATAAGAGACTAAAATGTTTTATAAATGGGTATCTGAGTTAAAATATCCAGAACTAGATCAAATATCTAATAAATATAACAAAGTTTTTAATGGCAAGGGAACAAGGTATTCTAAATATCTAGTTTAAGCAACAAGGGGCCTCACTAGATTGATTTACCTAGTTCAGGTTACTCTCAATAAAGTTTTTTAATTCATAACTTGGAGTCAATGAAATTAAACTTTGAGTTTCTTGTCTGAAAAATGGGATAATGATGCTCATCTCTAAAGCTGAGGATTGTGATGTAGATAAGCAATAAAATGGGCAAAATCCCTGTCAGTACCTTCACCCAGGCTTTTAAAAGTGCTACTTATTTTTAATGTCATCAGTCAGTAATAAGTCAACAGATAAATAAGAAAAGCCTCTAGTATGTCAGGCTAGTCTATGGGAAAACGATGTTTAAACAGACGCAGCTTTTACCCTGGGGCATGTCACCAACAAGCACATACCACAAGGTGGTCTCTCTGGTCCTAGGGAAAGGCAGCCTTGAACCCTACAAGAAGGACGGCATTCAGGAATGGTCTCTAAGAAAAGGTGATGATGAAACACAAGATATATGCTACCTGAAGACATTGCTTAGTGAAAAAACTGTTATTCATGCGAAAGTCAGAAGATAATATTATAGTAGAATAGTTCTGTAAATACGTCCAGTGAAAAGAGCCAGACCCAAAATTGTCTGTAAATACAATTTCAATTTGAAGAAACACACACAGAATAAATAATGGAATAAATTCTTTAAATCGTTAAAACTGGTCATTTCTGAGAGCTGGGGCTCCAGGTGGTTTATGTTTTCTTTCCCAGGTGTATGCAATTTTTTTTTTCAAAAAGCAAAGGGTATGACTATAAAACTTTAAAGACAATGCTATGTTTTAAAAAGAAGATGAGAAAATAGTATTGAAAATGTAATTTAGTGAACAGCATTATTTTCTAAGCTCAAAGTTCTGGTCCCTGGGCTACAGAAAACTAAAGGCTGCATTAGTGATTTGATTAAAGAGCAAATGGAACTGAAGGTTACCTTGCAGAGGAGACTGAAGGGAAGCAGCAGAGTTGTGTCTAGCTTGCTGACACTTTACAGTGTGTTTTGAATACTCAATGCCAGTTTTCACAGTTAATTTGGACCATTAGATAAAAATTAATTTTGAAATAAGCCTTATCTTACCTCTCATCATTACCTGCATACTTTTCAGCTTTCCTTTTTTTAAAAAACTTTTATTCTTCATTGATTTTTAGAGAAAGAGAAACATTAATGAGAGAGATCATGGATTGGCCGCCTCCTGCATGCCCCCTACTAGGGATTGGGCCCACAACCTGAGCATGTGCCCTGACCAGGAATCGAACTGGCGGCCTCTTGGTGCATGGGTCGATGCTCAACCACTGAGCCACACCGGTGGGGCACTTTTCAGCTTTTCTATTGGTGAAAACCTGTTCGCCTCCCAAGGTCCTTTTCCTCTGTTAGGAACTCCAATAAGACTGGATTGGCTCCCTATCCTGAAACTCAGTTTTTTCAGCACTGTGTATGCATCTTCATCAAACCTGTTATCACACTGCTCAAAAACATTCTGTTTGTTTGTATTTATCACTTAGTGAACCATGTTTGCCATCAGTCAGAACCTAGCAGTATTCTGTCTTAAATATCCTGTGTGTTCAACATGTTACAAGATGAATAAATGTTTGATCATTACAGCCAAATACAAGTAACATTTCAGTCCTTACCTTACTTGAAACTGTCGCCTGCCATCTCTTTGCATATCTCTGTCCTCCTCTGGTCGGGGGTTGGGAGAAGGTCTTTCCAGAATGTGCCACCCTGGCATGTAGATTATTTAGAGCTGAAATCAATTAAAGCCCAATGAACTCAGAAAGAGGTTTTTGTTTTGTTTTTTACATCCCTTCTCAAAGAGATTCATTTAGATAGAAAAACCTGTTTCAAAAAAGGAACCTCAGCATAATCACTTTGGCATAGTCCCTTTAGCATAGTCCTTTCAGCACACATGAATTAAGTATGGTAAACCGAAGGATCCACGCAAAAATCTGCTCATTAGATTTCCCTCTGTCCCATTGTTTCTGGGTTGCTTAGCAAGAATTTGCCGCTTTTTCGGCTACCATTGTATTGCCTATTTCCTTTTTGAAATCCCAGGCTCTCTCCAACCCTTTCTGCCTTGTTGAAAATAACACATACCTCATTTTGCCTGTTTTGGGAAATTTCATGCTTATGTGAATTCCTCATGTGTACATGTTAAATTGTTCCTTTCTTCTATTACCTAATCTATCTCTGTTAATTTGATTATTAGCCCAGCTAGAGGAATTTAGAAGGTGGGAGAACATTTTTTTATGTCCCCGCATCATCTACAGTTCTGAGAAGTCCTTCTCAGTCCTTTTCATTGGCTTGCTTCTGTCTGTGTCTCAGTATGGAAATTTTCCAGCGTTCAGTCCATAAACCTCTCTTCTTCTGAAGATACAGATAAACTATAGCGTATATGCTACCGAGAGATCACTTATAAAGATTATTCCAAAGGTACCCTCAGTGTGCTCATTTCCTTCTCTTGATTTGCTTCCACATTTAGGATGATGATGTCCACGTTTCTTTTCCCAGCCTAGACCTCACTTTCTCCATCCAGACTCTGTATGCTCTGGCCATCTTAATGCAGACGCTCTACAGGCATCCCACTCAGCATAGCCAAATCTGTATTTCATTTTGGCTAGGTACCTCCTCCACCCAATACAACCCTCCTCTTCCTGAGTTCTCCCTCTCAGTGAACCTGCCTCTTTCTCCATAGTACATCAGTGACCAATTCCTTCCTATTCTGTGTCTTTAGTATTTCTTCTATTCCCCCATTTCCACTCCCACTTTCTTAATTTCGGGCCTTTATCAACTCTTGTGGGGACTATGATAATAGTCTAATAACTGATCTATTAAATACGATCTCCAAACTGTTACTAAAATGATCTTCTTAGAACACTGTTGTTATGTTCCTCTCCTGTTTCATGTCTCTCATTATCTACAGAAAGCCTCCTTAGGGAGTAGGTTGTGTTCCCAGTAAAGCAGACTGAGATGACGTTAAGAATACAGAATGTTTATGCCTTTGAAGTCAACATGCACTGAAGGGAGGAGAAGCAGCAGCAGGGAATAGAGGGAAAGGCCCAGCTGTGACGTGGGCCTAGTAGCAACCTCTGCTTAATTCCTTTCCCACAAGCTTTAACTTCCAACCATATTGACTACACATAGCTCCTCATTAGCTGAAGCTTTCTTGCCTTCTCCTTTATATAATGTTGACCATTCTCTCTGCTGATCTCCCATAAGACTATATACAGACTTTTATTTTGATGCCCAAACTGTAATACTGTATTACACTTACTGATTTACATGCCTATCTCTAGTAGATGCCAAGCTTCTTGAGATCTGTCACTCAACTTATCCATCATTTACCCTAAGCACACAAACACATATAATGAGTTAGGCATCTAATACCTACCCCCAAAAAATAGTAAGAAAAAAATGGATACATAGATGGAAGGATAGAAGCATTATGATCATGCTTTCCCACAGCATGTACATTGGGAACATTGTAAGCTATTTAATCATTCATTGGGCCTAGTAGTATTTCACAGAAGGATACCATTCTCTGACTTTCAATGGGAGTGGAACAGGAAGTAGCAGAGGAATGTGACTTAAATAGATGAGGCCCCAAACCCAGTCAAATCAGTAAAACCAGGAATGAGAAGGGAAATGCAATGGGTAAGATAGGATTCAGATTCCAGCTGGTCTAGGCAGTAGGGATCAGGAGCCCTGTCTAGGAGAGGAAGCTAAAAGGATGTCAGAGGCATGTTTTGGAGCAACCCTAGTCAATGAGCAATAGAATCCTAGAATTCTAGGAAAGATCTTAGAGGTATTCCTCAAACCTTAATTTTTCAGAGAAGAAACATTAAAGTCCTGGGAAAGAAGAAGTCAGAATTTAGATATTCACCCATCTAATCTATTCATCCATCGATGCAATTATTCATACATTCAATATTCATTTATAGTCAATGAGAACCTACTATATTTCGATCCTCTGCATCACTGGAAAAACAACATGAATGACATTTTTTTTTTTTTCATCAAGTAGCCCATAATATGCTGGGGGAAAAAAGCAATATAATCAAAGACTGCAATTCAGTGTGATGAGTACTTTAATATAAGATTGTTTGTACACTGCAGATATTAAGGATGAAGCTCTCAGATTGACTTTGTAGGGGAAATTGTTGTGTTTTGGTAAGAGGGTGGGTAGGAGCCAAAAAAAAAAAAAAAAGAAGAAATAGTAGAATGATATGGAGTGGAAGGTTTTAAGATATGGGCAGAGTGAAAAAGATAGTTGTGTCTGGACTGGAGGAAGAGGAGTTCACCTGTGACATGTTAATATCTATGTTTAGCTTCTACTTCTGCCTCCTTCCATTCCAGGAGCTACCTAGGGCCACAACAGATGTAGCACTGAATACATTCTAGTTTTTCTTGGTTGAACTTGTTTAGCCAATATCCATTTTTCTGATTTTCTCTAAATAAGAGAAAGGAAGGGAGAAAATAAAAGAATTCTTCTAGAAACAAAAACTGAAAGCCAGCACCTCCTTTTTTGAAGCTTGGTCTTGAACATGGCTTCCTGGTAGCTTTAGTAGCAGAATGATTCCATGAGGGATCAGACATAAAGCCAATACCTCATGAAATTGCTCCTGTGAGTTACTTTAATGAATTATGCCAGACTGAGGGAGTATTTCCCAGATATTACCTTAGGGAAAAACTGAGAAGAGGCGTTGGATATGCATTTAACCTGATGAAATTTTGCCTCAAAGAGAATTACTTTTCTATGCTGTCACCCTGATCCATCATTCTTCCTTTTAGATCAGCAGGTAACCTAATACTGAAGCTCTCTCACAGGAAGAAGGGACAGGGTATGGAAAGAGTTAAAAAGCTTAAGTATTGAAAAACTGAGAAACAGAAAATATGCTAAATTTTCTTATCTTTGGTATTCAAATATAAGTTGAGAATTTAAATGACGTGGGCAAATTAAACTCAAACTGAACTCAACCAGTTTCACCGTACAAATGCATATGCAAGAATACCAGGCAGTTTTGCATATTTCTTTCTTTCTTAATATTTTATTCTCAGTTTGAATCAGAAAAACAGATAATGAGGGACTTAACTGGAAAATCAACTCCTGCTATTTATCCCTAGGTTAGTTTTATTTCTAGAACTAGATCCTGAAGCTTATTATCATATCACGAATATAGCCTAGGTCTTTCCCTATTCTCACCTTGAACATGAGTTCACTCTTCCTGCATTTGAGCATCTCTTCCCATAAATGTCACCCCAATAAATTTAATAAAAATTTTCACTAAATTGAAAAACAAATTACAAACACTCTGAGGATAGGGTCTGAATGTTTCTATCTAACCACACACCTTACTCATGAACAGCCATTAGTATGTCACTAGACCCTTAGTTGATCAGAATGGAAATGATGGTGAGTTTGTCACTATATAATCTGGAATCAACAATGGAGTTTCACTAATATTCACTATCCTTGACTTGCTAAGGCAGAGGCATTAGGTTTATAGAGAAAATGAAAAGATTTTAAGAAGAATAGGAATAAAAATGACTTTCTGTCTAATTCCAGGTAAAATCCAAAAATAAACTGACTAGAGTCCTAACTTTTTAACCAAAGTTTAGGTTTTTAGTCTCAAAACAAAATATCTTCTCTAGTTCAAACAGTCTCCAAAGAAAATCAAGAACAATCAAGAACAAATAAACAAACAAAATAGAAACAGACTCATAGATCTAGAGAACAGACTGACAGCTGTCAGAGGGGAGGGGGGTTGGGAATTGGGAGGCTGGGTAAAAAAAGAAACCTAACCTCATAGACACATAACACAGTGTGGAGAGGGCCATACTGTGGGGGAGGTAGAAGGTAAAGGGGAGATAATGGTGATGGAAGGAGATTTGACTACTTGGGGTAGTGAGCACACAATACAATATACAGATGATGTATTATAGAATTGTATATATGAAACATATAATTGTATTAACCAATGTCACCCCAATAAATTTAATAAAAATTGTAAAAAAGAATATCAGGAGACCAAATGGAAATGATTGGCCATTTCACCAAAGATTGCACAACTTTTGAAACATTCTAGTATCACTAGACACTTATTTTTCACAAGTCTAACGAAAACTTCTTTGAACAGATATAAATTTATTCCTTATTTACCTAATCCCAGATAGCCTAGAGAATAACGTTCCCCTATTTATATGTAAAATTCTGCCTTTGTTTGAGATTTATGGAGTTTACTCTTTAGCTTTTCTTTCTACAGCTATGGTTCTACTAATGAAAAGAATATGCTCTGGTGCACACATTATTGTTCAAATTTTTTTTTTCCAAATGTTTTTTGATAGAAGCAGAACTACCAATTTTACTCAGACATCAGTAAAACATTACCTGCCCCTCTCCAGACCTTTTCAACACTCTTGGGGCCTTCTAGTCTCTCAAGACGTGTCCATGTTGGAACACAAAATAGGTCTTCTCTAACTACCAGATTCCTATGACACCTCAAGACATGCTTTTTTCCTGTATTGTAAACTCAGGGTTCTGGCTGCAGGATTCTAGTAGAATATTGCACACCTCCCAGGATTCAGCCTCACAGCACCCTGTTGATGCTATATATCTCTCCTCCCACACTCCTGGATGAAACAGTAAGGTACACACCTGCTTTCTCCATCACAGATATAGACATGACCAATTTTCAGCTCCCTCAGATCTTGATTCCATAGTGTCCAGGAGATCTAGTTATGGGACAACAAAACTGAAAACCCATTCTGAATGACAACCTGGAATGGGTTGCTATGGTGAGACAGTAGTTCTGGAAGATGGAGGAGCCAGGGAAAGAAGAGAGTAATACACAAATTGGTGTCTTTGTTGAAAGGGTAAGCTCTGGCTTCCAAGATATTATACCTATATTATTACCTATTTATTTTCGAGATGAGGGTCTTAGGCTCCTTGCAACAGATGGGACAATTCTATAACTCTCAAGGACAACCCACAGTCAGCCAGTGCCAAGCCCTGAGCAGCTCCTACAGGGTCTCAGTTGTGAGTTACCGGTGTCCTCCTGCACACGGCTTCAGAGACCAATGACTGAGGAGATGCAAGTACGTGCATTCTTTGTGCTGTCCAGAGTAGCCTTCATAAAGGTATTTGTTGTCAAAAGGCCTGTTAATGGCAGCATGTTAGGAACCCCATTTCCTTCGATCATTGTAAAATCACTAAATACTTTGTTTTTGCTATAACTTTTAGTGATTATAGTCTAAGCAACTGAAAAAAAAATAGCCTCTGCTTATTGTAATGAAGCCAGCTGGACTCATTCTTTTAAATATATTTTAAGTAAGGCTCCTGACTTTAATCCACTTGTCACAGTATCTCTACCTAAGTCTTAAGCCTATAAGACAAATACTTTGCTAAACTCCCTCCAGGAAAAAAAAAAAAAAAAGAGCCAGAAATGATGTCAGAGACACTAAGAAAATCAGTTATTTAAAATGGGTGAATAAAAAAGGGGGGTGGGGTGTAATGAAAGGGTGGTGAGGCTAACTCATGGCTTTCAGAATAGAAAGCTGCAAAAGCAGCCAGAAAGAAATGGAATATTTTTTAAATGTGACAAGTGGCTTTATTCTTCTTATATTAGTTATTAACTGCTGGGGCTCATCAGGCGTAGCATGCAAAAGGCAGTAATTGAATGTCGAACACTCTGCAGTGCCACAAAGGCATTCCTATTTCTAGAGTCCACTGTGATTATGAATTATCCTCAATATGTGGGACTTACAGCAGAAATGCCGCCTTTGAATCAAGCTTGTCTGGTTCAGGGTATTTTAATCCTGACTTTAACTGGTGGAGGTGAAAATTCCAGTTTACTGGATGCAGAAAACCTGTTGCCGTAGCCTCTATTTGGAGCTTCCGAGTACAGGAAATCTTACCCAAGGGGGTTTCAGGAAATGGCAAAGATGAAAGACTCCATGTTCTCCCAGAGCTCACTTCTTTCCAGCCCTCACCAGGCCCAATGGGCCCTTTCTACCTGCATTTAAATTCAACCAAACCACTGCCATCATCTAAACAATTCTTAAAACTGCACCTCCTTCAAAAAGCCATCTCTCTGTGAATAGCCCAACAGCGCTAATTGTCAAGTCCTGAGTTTCCATTCAAAAGATCAATCATACATGTACAGGATTTTGGGGTTTTAGTCAGAAAGTTCTTAGATTTCAGTTAATAAGATTAGAACAGACCTGGGTAAGGTGATGTGGTTGCCAAAACCTCTCTCAGTATTAGGTTGCATTAACGATTTTATGACCTCACAGAAACAGTAATCCTTTTATACACAGCATCAGTCATGTGTCAATTGGCATACAATACCTGGAAAGTGTGTTCATATCTGCAATATTGACAAAACAGAGTGCACACAACAGAGAGACAAGCAAAACACTGAGTGACTTGGAAAACATGTCAAATGAACCACGGAAGCATTAGGGGTATAGAAGATCAGTGGGCCACTCTACGAGACAGCCAGCTCCTCTTCCTGACTTCTCATTTCCTAATTGTCACCACCATTACACCAACATATGCTCTGTCCCCATTATCCGCCGTGCCCCATGACAGGCACTGGGGAAAGTGACTGGTTAGGGCCTAGGCTCTGACCCAAGTTCTGGTGCTCCCAGCCACTCAAGCTCACACAGACTCAAGCTTGGCATGAATGCCTCATGCCATTTTGCTTGCAATGGGGGTGTCACTTAATTACACTTTAGTTAATATTATATGAATGAATATTACTGCACAGTGGAAAAAACATATGCTTTCCACTCAGATATAAGTGGGTTAAAATTCCATTCTGAGCATTCGAACCAGAGAAACTTCCATTTAAAGTGGTCTTGCATTACATGGTAACGGTCATGACTAACACGGTTCTGTCCCATTGTAGTTTGTTACTCAAAATGTTAGCTCCTAAATTCCTGTCTATTCTTCCTAGTCTGAAAACTCCTTTGGACTTCCATGCACTTCTGCTAGAGTAATCCAGGGCCTCATTGCCCTGACAGGTGGTTGTCAGGTTACATATTTCACTAGATGAGTTGCAGTTTCTTTGTCTCAGAGGATTTTTGTAAAGGTTAACTATGTTAAGGAATAGGCAAACTTTTAAACAATTATAAAGTACAATGCCTATATGTGACAGTCATGATGATCGTGACCAATACAAAAAGGACCCCCGATACAACTGCAGTGTCAGAAAGAGAAACTCTAACGTAGGAATAACTGTTCATAGTGAGGGTGGTAGTCAACGCACGAAGTATAACTGGTTTAATTTTCACAACAACTCTGTGAGATAAGTACTATTATCCTCCCAGTGAAGACAAAGAAACTGTGGTACCAAGGGATTAAAAACCCTTTTTAAGAAAATGCATCTAAAAAGTGATAGGACTGTGATTTAAACCACATGGTCTGACTTAAGAATCCAAATCTGGGATAAGTATAAAAAGCTCCATTGTCAGTCCACAGCAGGGTGGTTCCACAGCTTTGGCCAATAGTCTCTGCGTGCCCAACCCATATACATAGAAATAAGCGACACTGTTCTTCAGAAATCTCTCAGACTGTCTCCAGCTTATCCCCTACATCCTTTACCATGTAGAAATAGGCCTCTTAGCATCTTGAGAAAAATGGAATGGACTTGGCAGACATTCCCATGATGAAAGCCACTCTGACTGACTGTGGTTCCATTCAGAAGCTCTCATTTATTCTGTCAAATCCACTTGTTCAGTGCACCTGAAAACAGTTGTGCTTTCCCCCAGGCCACTTTCCCAGCACAGGCCACTGCTCTTTCCTGTCACCTGGGCCTCACGGACAAGTGGAAGGTGTCCGTGAGTGCTGGCGCATCTACAGCAGCTATCGACGCGCCCTCGCTCATAGCAAGGGAAAGTGCCTGAACTTCTAAAGATACAGATCTCCACGGGTGTAGACTGTGACAGCCCACCATGCAGTCACAAACATGCTCAGGCCTCCCGTCAGCCAAGTGAATCCAAAGGATCCCTGAAAATACAGCCAGGTCCCACACTTAATGTGGCTAAAATGACTGAGACACAGCAAGACAGAAAAAGAGGTAAAGTGGAATTTCAAAACAAAGTTTTCATAAAAAAATAGCATTGAGCTATTAGAGAAATTACCTTAGCTACCATTTGAAGACTTGTTATGTGTCAGGAGCTGAGCTGGGCATTTTACCTTATTTGCTCATCCATCCAGTCATTCGTTCACTTGGGAAAATGATATAGCACCCACAATGTGCTAGGTGCTACAGTAGAGGCATGGGATCAAACAAGAATATACATGGTCCCTAACATCACAGAGCCCATAATCCAGTGGAGGAGACACTTTCTTTTAAAGCAATTCTTCAAATTAAAATTATAAGATCTAAAAAGGAGAATTAATTAGAGCTTCTCTATGATTCCATCCGGAGGAGATACTGGAACTAAGTTGTAAAGTAAAAGGGGAGCTCGGGAGGAAAAGCAAGGAGAGGAACTGAGGAAATTGCACGTGGACAGGCTATTTAACAATGCTGAATGCGAAGTGTTATTATGCCATAGTATAGCTAAGGACACTGAGGCCCAGAATGAATGAGTAACTTGCTTAAGATCACACACTAGTAAATACTAAATCTCTAGAGTTCAACCCAAATAAATTTTTTTATTGCTAATAATTTCTTTTCCTTAGCAATTGTGTAAAAGAGGATCTTTCTATCCATCATCAGTACTTCACCTTCAAAACAAAATACCTTTTCTGTTGTCAGGGATTGTTTTCTCCATATCTATGGATGATAATGGATGAATGTAACCTTTAACTTTAAAACTGACACCTGTATTACTCAAATACATAACTGAAAGGGATTAATAACACTTGGTTTTATTTCTATCACTAAGAAAATTAAAAGTTTGCAACTGTTCTTTCAGAATTCCCTCTGGAAACCCTTCTCACCAATAATGGTTTAATACTGATTTATTAAAAATAAAATGAAATAATACAGATATTACAGTTGGCAGATGTGGGAGGTCCTGATACTACAGAGATTGGGATACCAGTGGATAGAGTTGTACCTGAAAGGATCAAAGAAATCATTTGCCTTCAACTTTTTAAAGCATCTTAATACTGGAAATCTCTGTGTCAATTTTATGGGCTTATATGGTAATAATAACAGTGATAACAGCAATAATCCTCATGGTAGGTATTATTTAGTGGGAGCCTATGTACCAGGCACTTAACATTTTATTGATGTTTAAGACACATGACTTCTTAGAATTGATAAAATATTGCAACATAAGCTATATTTAACCTTCCTGCCAACCTATGAAAAAATCCTACTGTGTTTATTTTATAAAGAAACTAAGTCTTAAAAAGGTCAGCTACCAGATTATACAGCTAGTAACTGAGAGAACTATGATTCTGACCCAGATCAGACTAATATTTGTTTCTCTTTAGTCTTTGAAACAAAATTGTGTCCTAAAGATTTGTATTGACATGACCTAGATACCCTAATAGTCATCATTGGATCAATGCTGGTGTTTTCTGTTGTCATGTCCCTGCATGTGCAAATTTATTACAAGTGCCTGATTTCTCATTTGTTCTCCTCAGGCACATAACATAGGGACATTTTGATTGTATACCAAAAAGAAACTAAGTTTCTGTTAGGTTTAAAAACAAACGAATAAATAAAAGTCCAGATAAGAAGTCTGTATCTCATAGCAATTCAGAATAAAGGCTTTGAGTCATGCAGCCTGGGTTTGAATTTTGTATCTTCAACTTGCTAATTTTGCCAGTTTGAGCAAATCATGTACCTTTTTAAATCAAGGCTCATGGTCTATTATATGGTGCGTGCAATGTGTTTATACAAACCCTCATGGTTTCACTTGACACTGGCGGGAACCTGTGTAGTCAGGAGAACGAGCAGATGCTTGAGTCCCCAGTTCCCTTAGAGCACTTTGGAGAGCACGCTTGGGATAAGCCACAGCTGGATGCACCGTGGAGCTACGGTCTAGGACAGGATACCCTCTCCACAGGGTGACAAGGACGTAGAGTGTCGGTGCCACTGCTGACCCTCTGCCCATGAGCTCTGGTCTGCACTGGGGTGCCCCTGTGTTTGCCTCTGTGTTTGCTCCTGTGTTTGCCCGAGCTCTCGGTACAACAGCGGCTCCTCTTCACACAAAAGGCACAGAGCAGCCGTTACAACAAGTCCTTGGGCTCATTGTCCTCGATAGGTTCTGAGACGTCAAGTGAAACAACATATAAGGAAATCAATTTTACCACAGGCTAATTGATATAAACAAGAGTTTAGTACCTACGGCATCTCACTGATGTTACAATGAGACCACGTTGAGCAAAACAACTTTATTTGAGGACCTGCTGTATTTGGTCCTGAAACCTATGGATAGAAGGGTTGCCTGACAAATTAAAACACCAACGCTGAAGTTAAGGACTGTTCAAGGATTAAATTAAAATATATAGTAAGTGCTTAGCAGTTCCTGGAATATGGTAAGGATTCAGTTAAAGTTAATGATAAGGGTGACTAGTGATGGTGATGATGATGATGATAATTGTGATTATTTGAATAAGCTCCATCTTAGATTCTATTAAAACATATTTGTCTTTTACTCTGCATTAGGCACCATGCTAGTGCTAGGCAAAACACTTTATTTAGAGCAACTGGAATTAATAAAAACTTGAAAAGGGCATTTCTATCTCCATTTTGTAGATTTAAAAACTTGAGGCTCAGTGAGAAGCCCATCTTCTGGCTCCAAATATGCTATTACACTATAAATTCTTATATAAAAGTCCTTTTTATAAAAACATTCATCATAGGATCATTTTTCTATGTGGAATTTTGTATATTTCAAAGTATTTTATGAACGTTTCCTCAGTGTTTATTTGCTGCCCCATGGAAGAGAGTTGTTGAAAAATATGATAATGTGCAAATTAGAGACCAAATGTTATTTTTCTCCTTTTAAACCCAATAGACCCATCAGAAGAGCATTTATTGAAAATTCTGCCAGTGGCATATATTGGTGAGGATTTAGAGCAACTGGAATTCATAAAATGCTGGTTAGAAACCTAGCAATTTTTTTTTTATGAACTTAACATGCATCAGCCCTGATACCCAGTAATTCCACTCCTAGGTATTTATCCAATGAAATGAAAACAAATGTCCAGAAAAATACTTATGCATGAAAATCCTTATTCATGGTCGTCCAAATCTGTAAACAGGCCAAATGTTCATCAAATAGAAGAACGGGCGAACCAGCTGCAGCGAGCTCATGTAATGGAATACTACTCACAACAACACAGGTGAATCTTAAAAGTCTTCTATGTGAAAGAGGTAAAACAGCACATGCTCTCTGATTTTCATTTTCGCAAAACTCTAAAACAGGCAAAACTACAACGATATTCAGGACAGTGGTTGCTTGAGTGCTGGAGATGGTTTAGAAGGGGCGTGAAGGGATGTCTGTGGGTGATAAAAATGCTCACTATCTTAATAAGGGTACAGGTTAGATGGGTATATATATTCATCAATCTCACTGAACTATAATAGTTAACATGTGCACATTAAATTGTATATAAATTATACCCTGATTAAAAAAAAAAAACACAGAAGGAGCCATAATTAGATTTTCATCAGATTAGTATTTGACTTTCTCTCTTCAGACTGAGGTTATTTTTAAGGATATCCTTACGGACAAATTTCCAGACCTAAGTGCTTTTAGCACAGTGGCGGAGACAGGAAATCACCCAGTGCCCCAGCATCCAATCACCCCTCCTTCTTCTGTGATTCCCAGGCTTAGCTGGGCACACGAATCCCTCGCTGAAGGCTACACTCTGAGCCTTATTGAAACTAGGTGCGGACAATGATTAGGTTCTTCAGAGCTGAGCATAAGTAATGTGTACAACTTCTGGGTCATAACTAAAAGAGAAAGAATTTCCTTTTGCCTCCCCTTTACCCTTCTCTACTGGCTAAAAAGTACTCCCAACAGATGTGATGTTGAGCTAGTTTCAAACTTGTGGTAACACAATGAGGGAGCATTCATATAAAAAAATCTTGGGTTCTCACTTCACGGGGCCACCAACACAGCCCTGGACCACCTACTGAAATGTCTAAAGGAGAAAGAAATCAAGTTCTCTTTTGTTTGTTACTGTATCTGGAGAGTCTTTTTGTTATAGCCTCCTAATCTATATCCTAATTAACATAATCATCCTATGTTTGGGCAACATCCTTAGGACCATGACTCAGGAATCCACTAATACCTGCTTGATAAGAGAGGACTGCAGAAGGGTCTGGTGGATTTGAGGGGGCTCACTGTTGCTTACACTGGATCCTCCACACCCATGAATGAACTTGCAGTCCCAAATGAGGTACCATCACTGAATGAAACACAGGGAAGACCATATCTCCAGCAGTACTGTGTGGCTCACAGCTTCCTCATAAACATACATCAGGTACTGAGTATTTATACAGTTGCTGATGGACCTTGATAGTAAACCTCTCAGCCTGTGTTTCTCCAGAGAAGAACAGTGGAACAAATCCAGCATCCTTCCTCAGAGTTATCTGCCCTGACTCCCCAGAGAGATTATTTCCCTTGTCAGTCGACCTGCGTTTCAAGGATTCATTCCATCTCACCAGTTTACAGTTTGCTTATTTTAGCTTCATTTGCTCCTGGTTTTGACACAGCAGGCTTGTTACATCTCTCACTGCTCTTTAATCGGCCCATGTGATATCTGCTGGGTCAATGCTTGCTCTCCTGACATGGGTGGACCCAAGAGACTTAATTAACCTCCTAGATAGTTCCTTACACTTGCTCTTCCTGAAGTAAATCCACTTTTCTCCAGCACATTTTATCTCCAAACAAGCCTTAAGTTAAGTGGAAAGTGTTAGCATCTCCATTTTAAAGATGAGATACTTGCCTAAGATTACATAAAGAGATGGTTCAAAACTGGGTCTCCTGATTACAAAGCTAATACTCTCTTCACTAAACCATGCTCACTCTCCTGGTACCTGGTGTGAAGTGCAGGGTCACAGACACAGGAAGAGCAGTCATCTCTGGGCAAGGGGAGGACAAGTAAGGACAAAAAGAGAATATTTCTACAATTTAATCTTCATTCCCTGTTTTGGCAAATGGCACTACCACAAATCCAGCTGTTTAAAACAGAAAAAAATAGATTTTATTTTACCTAAAACATTTCTGTTTTAATTATTTTTCACATAAATCACACTTGCCAAATTTTACTCTTTCAACCTGTTTAATAACTCAAAAGATGTGTCGCAGTCCTTTATTCTGATTGTTACTGTAGAGGCCTTTATGATATCCAGCCTCATTTAACCAATAACTGTGGAGATTTTATTTTTGTGTCTGTTTGTTATCTCCTTCAATCTATCCTGCACCCTGCTGCCTCATGGTCTTTCCACAAGACAAATTTGATCCTGACACTTCCTGCTTGTGCTACTTTGTTTCCTTTAATTTTTTGGATGAAATTCAGATTTTTTAATCCTCACCTGAGTATATGTTTAGAGAGAGGATGGAGGAGGAGAGAGAAAGACATCATCATCATTGATGTGAGAGAGAAACATCAATCAGTTGCCTTCTGTACAGGCCCCAACCAGGGATCAAACACGAAACCCAGGTATATGCCCTGACTGGGAATCAGACCAGCAACCTTCTGGTCCATGGGATGACGCTCAGCCAAATGAACCCCTCCAGATGGGTGCAATTCAGATTCTTTATCATTGCCCTGCAAGGCCTCTCCTGTTCAAATTCCCATGCAGTTCTGCAAATTCCTTTCTTCCCCTTCCCTGCATTCACCTATTATGCTGCCCACAGTGAGCTACTTGAAGCTTCTCTATAATGCCTCATGCTGTTTGCTGTCTCTATGCCAAGGTTTGAAAACTCAAATATATTTAGAGACCAAGTGGGAAACACAAATGTGTAAAACAGCCTAGATGTAAGGTAACAGAGAGTAGCAGATACTATGGCATGTGTGCATAAAAGTTCTGAAAGTCAAATTAAGAACACTGTGCTGAGACCAATCGGAACTGTTCTGAAGCACAATTCCAGCTGCAGCCGCCAGACTGTGACCCGTGGCGATGTCTGTGCATCTGCCGTTTCCGGTATCAGCAATGTCTCTACCTCTCTTTGATTTTGTCTCAGCTAAATCTTCAATACACAACTTGATCATCACTTCCCCCCATCACAGGTCTCTTCGTTTTATATCTGTTGTCTCCTAGTCTGGTCCCTTTTTACTTTTCTGCCCCCTCGGTTACAACAGTAGATGCTTGAAGGTGGAGGTCAGTTATGTCTTACTGAACCTGAACATCTAGTGCCTAACATACAGTTGGTGCTCAATACATATTTGAGTGAATGACTACATGAGTAAATCAATTTGTATTTGAATGGGATGAATGTCAATGAATGAATGGCCTGGCTATGATTCTGAGCTACACATCTAGAATGTCTGTGTTGACGGCGAATGAGATTCCCTCCACAAGATCCACCCTGTTCTCATCAGAGAAGGAATGTTTTCTACAGCTCCGAGGTAATGTTTCTCTTTAAGGCTCCCATCTTCCACTTTCCTTTTAAATAGCTGCATGTCAGTAATTTGGGCTTAAACAGAACTACCCTTTCTTCTGAGAACCACAACTAAGATTTTGTTGTTTTCTTTTGCAATTAATTGACTGTCACTGAATGGTATATAATAGAGAAATGCCATTACAGCAGAGCTTCATTTTGAAATAAATACCACATTATAAAAAGCAATTAAATATTAAGATCATAATCTTTTCATCTTCAATAATTCACATGTGTATAATGTAGTAAGTTAGCAGAGATAATGGGATCATAATTGGCTTGGAGAATGAGATTGGAGGAATAATGACGTAAGATGAGCTTCGGAAGGAATGCAGGAGGCAAATGTCAGTGTCACTGGTGTAGGAGAAAAGACAGTGCTAGCAAAAAGAATCCTTGTAGGAGCCCTGGTTGGGTGGCTCAGATGGTTGGAGTGTCATCCGATACACCAAAACTGGTGGATTTGATTCCTGGTCAGCTTTCCGATGGCTGGCAACCAATCGACGTTTTTCTTTCACATCAATGTTTCTTTCTCTCTCTCCCCCTCCCTCCCTGCCTCCCTCCCTGCCTCCCTCCCTTCCCCTCTAAAAATCAATACAAACATATCCTCAGGTGAGGATTAAAAAACAAGAAAACAGAATCTGGTAGGAGGTGCTTTCCTGAGCTCAGTGAGAAACTGGGATGGGGACAAGAAGAGCTAACTGACCAATTGCCCCTAGAAGGAAGAAAAGTAGGTTGCACTTTTTCACTCAGAAGGTTCGGTGCTTCATAAATAATGGTACCTAATAATAGGAAATCATACCTCTATTGCAAAGCAAGAAAGCAGAAAGAGAAGGAGAGATATTCAAGCATAAAGTTAGAACAGAATGCCCAAGGCAGGTCTGTGAAGGCAATGATGGGCATCAAGCTGCAGCCTCGTTAGAATGAGATTATTAAAGGAATATGATTATAATCAAGCTCCTTCTGGGCATGACACCAGGATCCCAACATCTGCCTGAGACTGCAAGCTCTGAAGAGACCACTGATTGAAGCTGGAAAAGTGGTAAGAGTAAACTGGAGCCAGAGAAATCATTTTTTCTGTGTATTAAGTAATGAGTGCACCTCAGAATAGACAGAGGCCCATTGTAGAAACAGAGTCAAGATATACTCTCAAAGCTCTTTTTTTCTGCTCCTCTGCCTTCAGAAGGAATGACACCTCAGCCAACATGGGTAGAAGTGAGGTTCTGCTTAACCTGCAGCTAAGGAGCTCCGCTAAAACTTCTAGGAAGTGATTTATATGAGTACTTACCTGACAAGCAAAGAATAGTAAATTCCAACCAGCCTATATGCCAAGCTTTTCTCCCATTTATTGGGGCAAATTTTGAAGACAGAAGTAGCAAATGTGTAGATTCTCTGTTGCCTATCACATTTGAAGGCAGCACACAGGGTCCAGCTGGCCAGTTGATGGATTTTAGGAGATGTACCATATAGTCCTTGAGCATTGGGACCCTCAAGCTGCATGACTGGCAAAGCACCAGACCCTACACTGGCACAGTGAAGGGCTGGGGTCCAAGTCTTGTGGTTACTATGACGTGAAAAGAACATTTAGTGCTGCCACATGACCTGAGTATTTATGGTTGGAATAGACACTCACCTTTGGTGTGATCAGGGGACTGGAGTCCCATGTCATTCACCAACTTAAAACCCTTTAATGGACTTCCACTGACAGTGAGATAAAATCCAAGCTTCGTAACATGGCATGATGGCCTTTCTGAATCTGAGCACTACCCACCTATTCAAACTGATCCATCCCATTCCTTCACATATTCCCTCCACCAATGAAAAGGCCAAGCTTTTCCACATCTCTTTGCCTTTGCACATATATTCAGTTTACCTACAATATTTCCACCCAAATAGACCTATAGGGATTCTTATCCATCCTTTGGTGCCTGTTGTATTCCCCTCTAATGATAAAGAAATGAATCCCCTCATAGGATCTCATTCTTTCCTTTCTTTGGCCACCATGCCCCTCATGCATTCCTCTAACATTGGACATATAAGTCAACATAGGTAAACACTTAGAACAGTGCTTTGCAAATAGAGTACACTCAATAAATGTTAGGTGATATATTCTTATTTTTTATCAAATAATTTTGCAATTATTAGTTTATGTTTGCATCTATTTCCACTATTAGACTATAATTGCCTTGAGGAAAGGAACTGTGAGGTGTTTATCTTTGTACTCCCAACATTCCGTCTCCAGATATAAAGAACTCTTCTTTATTTTTATTCCTAAATGATGGCAGAATGTTGCCATATAAAAAGCTTTGAAGGGAAGAAGAATCTGGATTCAAATTCTGACTCTGCCATGTACTACTACCTAGGATTTTCAGTATAATTCTTAACTTCTTATACTCTTACTTTCCTTGTCTTTAAAAGAGGAGAAAAACAATCTACATGATAAATTTTTCTTAGGCTTAAATAGGATCATATTTATTAAGTATCTGGTACACAGTAGAAGGCATTTTTGTAAGACTCTTACCTAGTAATGAAAATAAAAGTCATTGAGATGCTGGGGATGGGAATGTGTTAACACCAAGAATTTATTAGAAGAGAAAAATTTTCCACACTTGAGTTATGCACATAAAAAAATGAGTCACAGAAACTTTTTCCAACTTCATTGCTCTTTCACAGTGAAATAAAAATGATGGAATTGGGTGCAATTACAGTTGGCAAAGATTCTTATCCTGAATGTGAAACTTGAGAAAATCCAAAATGCAATCTAGAGTTTTTTATTAAGGTCAGATCCTAAATTATAGTATTCATCTCCTTTAGAAAGTGACTCCATGAAGAAGTACTTGGACTCAAGAGAAAATAATTTAGGCCATTGAAGTTAAAAGAATAATATTTCACACTGAACCTGGTGCTGTAGCAATAAGAAAGATATACGTTTTTGGATGAGGCAGGTCCTCTCTTCTCCTCTCCTGTTTTCCCCTCCCCTCCCCTCCTGTCTCTCATCCTTCTTCCCATTTTTTTCTTCTTTGAAGAGCAATGATTACCAAACAAAATTAGCAATTTTAAGCATAAAATACTGAAGGCTTTAATTTACTGTAGAATCACTCTAGATAATATCATAATATCTTTTTATTACCATGCTTTTCTTTCTGATTGTAGAATGTGAGAAACTATCTCTATGAAGAAAAGAAGAAAAAATGGCCTCTGGTCATTAATAGTCATTACTTGAGGGCTTCAAATGGCATCTGTAGTGTTGCATGGTGCAAAGCATGGATGTACATTTAAAATCTTATCATCTAATTGAAAAGTCCCTAACCAGACCCATCAAGAAAAAAATGAGAGTAGAAGTGACAACTGATATAGAAATACAAAGGATTATATATAAAAAAAAATACTATGAACAACTATATGCCAACAAATTTGGACAATCTGGAAGATATGGATAAATTCCTTGAAACATATAATCTTCTCTAAGACTGAATCAAGAATAAACAGAAAACCTGAACAGACCAATTACTACCAAAAAAATTGAATGAGTAATCAAAAACTCACAACAAACAAAAGTCGTGAACTGGATAGCTTCACACATGAATTCTACCAAATATTCAAAGAAGGATTACTACCTATCCTCAAACTATTCCAAATAATTCAAGAGGAGAGAAGACCAGCATTACTGATTCCAAAACTAGACATTATAGAAAAATAAAATTATAGATCAATATTCCTGATGACTATAGATGCAAAAAATCCTCAGCAAACTGAATTCAGCAATACATTAAAAAGATCATACACCATGATCAAGTGGGATTTATTTCTGGGATGTAAGGTTGGTACAACATCTATAAATCAATTAATGTAATACACCACATAAACAGAATGAGGGATAAAAAAATTATATGATTATATCAATAGATACAGAAAAAGCATTTGACAAAATCCAGCATCCATGGATGATAAAACTTTCAGCAAAGTGGGAATAGAGGAAGCATACCTCAACATAATAAAGGCTATATAGGACAAACCCGCAGCTAACATCCTCAATGGGAAAAACTAACAGCATTTTCCTTAAGATCACGAATGAGACAAGGATGTTCATTTTTATCACTTTTATTCAACATAGTATTGGAAGACCTAGCCACAGCAATCTGACAATAAAAAGAAATAAAAGGCATCCAAATTGGAAAGAAATAAGTAAAGCTATTATTTGTAGATGTCATTGTACTGTATAGAGAGAACCCTAGAGATTCCACCAAAAAATGACTGGAATTGATATATAATTTCAGTAAAGTAGCAGGATACAAAACAAATATTTAGAAAGCAGCTGCATTTTATATGCCAATAATGAACTATTAGAAAGAGAAATTAAGAAAACCATCTGGTTTACAATTGCATTAAACAATTCCTAGGAATAAATTTAACCAAAGAGGTAAAAGACCTGTACTCAGAAAATTATAAGACATTAAAAAAAGAAACTGAAGAACATATAAATAAATGGAAGCATATACTGTGCTCATGGAGAGGAAAAATTAACACTGTTTAAATGTTCGTACTATCCAAAGCAATCTATAGAGTTAATGCAATCCCAACAAACTACATTTTTCTTTCTTTTTTCTCATTTCTTATCTTTACTTTATTTTTTAAAACATTTAATTAATTTATTTGCATTACAGATGTTTCTCCTTTTTCCTCTATTGACACCCTGTTCCTGATTCTGCCCCCCCCCATGGCATTTTTCACAGAACTAAAAACCCTAAAATTTTATATGGAACCACAAAAGACCCCAAATAACCACAGCGATCTTGATAAAGAAGAACAAAGTTGAAGGTATCTGGCTTCCAGATATGAAAATATACTACAAGACTATAGTAAACAAAGCAGCATGGTACTGACATAAAAATATACATAAACAAATGGAACAGAATAGAGAGGCCAGAAATAAACCCATGCCTATATGGTCAATTACTTCTTGACAAAGGATGCAAAAATATATGAGGTAAAGACAGTCTGCTCAATAAATGGTGTTGGAAAAATTAAACATACATGCAAAAAAGTAAAACTAGACCACCTTCTTATATCATATACAAGAATAAACTATAATGGATTAAAAACTTAAATGTAATCTCTGACCATGTGGCTCAGATTGTTGGAGCATTGTCCTGTACACCAAAACGTTGTGGGTTTGATTCCTGGTCATGGCACATACCTAGGTTATGGGTTCAATCCCCAGTTGGAGCACATACAGGAGGCAACCAATAGATGTTTCTCTCTCACACTAATGTTTCTCTCTCTCTCCCTCTCTCTCTCTTTCTCCCCTCCTTCCTCCTTCCTCTCTCTCTAAAATCTGTGGAAAACAATACTCTCGAATGAGGTTTAAAAAGAAAAAAAAAAAAAAAGACTTAAGTGTAAGACCTGAAACCATAAAACTCCTAGAAGACAACATAGGCAGTAAACTCTCTGACATTTCTCTTAGTAATATTTTTTTCTGATATATCTCCTCGAACAAGGGAAACAACAACAAAAAGAAATCAACAAGTTTGACTATATCAAACTAAAAAGTTTTGCACAGCAAAGGAAATCATCAAGAAAACAAAATGACAATTTACTGAATGGAAGAACACATTTGCCAATGATACATCTGATAAGGCATTAATACCCAAAATTTATAAAGAACTCAAACAGTTCTACACCAAACACCCCTCCTCCCCTGCAAACAATCCAATTAAAAAATGGGCAGGAGACCTGAACAGACATTTCTTCACAAAGAAAATAAAGATGGCCAACAAACATATGTAAAGATGCTCAAGGTCACTAATCATCAGAGAAATGCAAGTTAAAATCACAATGAAATATCACCAATAAATCAACAAATGTGTGTTGGCAAGGATATGGAGGAAAGGGAACCTTTGTGCAGTGTTGGTGAGGTTGCAAATTGCTGCAGCCACTGTGAAAAACCATGTGGAGGTTCCTCAAAAAATTAAAAACAGAACTACCTTATGACCCAGCAATTCTACTTCTGGGAATATATCCAAGGAAATACAAAATATAAAATAATAAAAGATTTGTGCACTGCTATGTTCATTGCAAAGTTATTTACAGTAGCCAAGATATGGATGCAACCCAAATGCCTACTAATAGATGGTTAGATAAAGATGTGGTACATATATACAGTGGAATATTACTCAGCTATAAAAAATAATGAAAACTTACCATTTGCAACAACATGAATGTACCTAGAGGGTATTGTGATAAGTGAAATAAGCCAGACTTCACTTATACATTATTTCACTTATATGGGGAATTTAAAGAATAAAATAAATGAACAGAAACAGACTCATAGATACAGTGAACAAACAGGGGTTGCCAGATAGGAGAGGTTAAAGAATGGGTGCAAAGGATGAAGGGAATTAGAAGTTTCAAAATAGTCATGAGATATAAAGTACAGCATAAGAATTACAGGTAATGATATTGTAATAACTATGTAGGGTGGCAGGTGGTTACTAGAATTATCGGGGGGGGGGGGGTCACTTCATAAATTATATAATTGTCTAACCACTATGCTATACATCTGAAACAAACATAAAATGTTTAAACATCTTTGTGTCTCCCTGTCTGATTTTCCTATGTCTTCTGAAGCACAGAATTCAGTCTCGCATATTATCCCCTTGCTGTCCACTTGATTGTTTTTTGTTAATCCTCACCCGAGGATATTTTCCATGCATTTTTAGATAGAGTGGAAGGGAGGGAGAAAAGGAGAGAGAGAGACATCGATGTGAGAGAGACACATCAATTTTGGCCACCTCCTGTATGACCCCGACCAGGGCCAGGGATCAAATCTGTAACTCTTTGGTCCACAGGCCAACACTCTAACTGCTGAGCCAAACTGGCCAGGGCTCCACTTGATTGTTTTGTTTCTTATAAATGGTAACCCTGATGCTTATATTCTTCTATCAATTAGTTTTAGTAAATAAAAACTAATTTACTTTTTATTATTTCTGTTGATGTTCACAAAAAACTTCATCAGGAAAGGGAGACATATATGACACTGATAATTCAAGAATTCAAGAGACTCTGCCTAAAATTACATAATACAAGGACAAACTAGTACCTCCAAGCCCTGGACGTGGTCAGTTGTGCTAGCAGATGCTGACTACGGATGGGCAGGACCACCAATCCATGAGTGGCTCAGACTTTGCACTATAGGCCCCCTTATCAATTGCTTAGAGCTGTCCAATGAATGCAATAGCATCCTGCCTTACTTCCACTGCTTTTCTGCGCAGCTACAAGACACCATCTGGAATGAAGTAGGTTTTCTTCTGGAAGGACTCAGAACTCTTCCACCCTCCCTCCACATACCACCATCACTACCAGTTTTTCTGATTATAATTTGTGTTCCATCCTAAGCAAGTCTCAATTCTCTTATGAAAGAGATAAAAAAAAAGGAGGAGAAAGGGAAATAGGAATATGAAGCCTATTTGAAAATGGTATAGCTTGTGTCCACATTACTACCTTTTGCCTTTTGATGCATGAGTCTTTGGGGCTGAGCTTGAGTCAGACTCCACACTAATTCAATTATTTTTAGATAGAGGCAGAGGTCAGCTGATACAAATACATCTGTTTAGATTGCCTCCTTCAGCAAGAAATGGCAGACCATACTAGAGAGGGAGGCAAGGACTGAGGTGACTGAAATACTGGCACTACACAGGTAAAGCAGTGAGATCATCTAACACAGGATAGCAGGCTCCGCCTGGGTATGTGGGTGCAGTGAATCTGCTTGGTATTGTTCAGAAAGGACATTTTCCCTCGGCACACAGGGCTAAGAAAAGTGTTTCCTGGCCCAAGATGTCTTTGCAGTAGTTGGTAAGGAAAATAGGAAAACATACGACAGTTAGATTTATCTGCTAAACTGTAGCCTGTAACATTGCCCTATACTTTGGCCATGAAACTGTACCCTTAACACATATTTGATACCCTGAGATCCTGGGTTGCTCAAACATTAAGTCAAACTGCTTGTGGGATTCATTTGTTCACTCTATGCAGCCAACACTCATTGAGAACAAGTCCCGGACATACAAATATGCATGAGATATCAGCTTCAGGAATTCAAAGACCAGTGGATGGACAGTCATATAAATGATTAAATGTGACACACTTGTAAACATACAACGTGCCATCAGGATGCAACAGAAATATGGATTTCATGTAATGGTTAGTAAAGACTTCAGAGAGAAGGTGGAAGAATCTTAGGAAGCAATTTCACTCGATTTATTGAACAAACACTTGACACTCTGATAAGTTTTAATGAGTTAAATAACGCAGTTCCTTTATAAAGGATTATCACATTAAACAGAGTGGCCACAGAAGGCCTCTCCGAGCAGATAATGTTTGTGGTGATATCTAATGGATGAGAGGAATCACTCATGAGTCAACTCACATTAAAATACAGGGCCTGGTTGTTTAAACTCAATTGACCAAAAATAATAATAAGGGAGTGTATAGTGGCATCATCTGTTATTTTTTTGTAATATTTCGTGTTTGGTCCCCAGGCAGGACACTTCCATGGTTCGTGTATTTTCCTTCTAGGGGAATTCCACTTAGAAAATGGCTTGGTTATTTCTAAGTTAAATAGAAAAAAATCTGTAAAAAATGTAATAAAATAAACAGAATCAAATAAAGGTATGAATAATAGTGTATATTTATATTGAATGAAAATTATATGAGTAATGAAATTGAAAGCACTTTGTAAAATATTGTATAATACTATTACTTCCAAAATTTCTAGGGACTGTGTATTATTAAACATAAAAAAACAGTTAAGACCCCAGCCATTATACCAGATCTGAAATATCCCCAACTCAGCTTTTGGCTGTCTGGATTTTTCCAATTTGGTTAGCTCATCTTCCCCTTATCAATGCTGGGACTTCAGCTATCATTCAGCTATATGGAAATAGCTTTGCAATTTCTTAAGCATAGCACAATGTTGTAATCAGATGTATTCAAATTTGGTATTTCAAAAGTCATTGTCTTCTCATAGAATAAATGGCATCTGATACTGTTGCGAATATCTTGACAGATGGGCTCATCATTTCAGAGCAGATGGCAAGATGATTAGGCTCAACTCTGAAATCTTAAATATGAGACATATGAACAGCTATACAAGAGCTAAAGACACTGAAAATACTTCTTTAGACAGCCTGCATTTTAAAGGGATATTTGCTTAAAACTCAAATATTCTTCCGCTCTGGGGTAACTCAGATTTTCTTTGTCAAAAGAGCAGAGACATGGTGTCAGGCTGACCTGGGTTTGAATCTATGCCTGCTATTTACTGATGTGTGATAACCCAGCTCCCACATCTGTAAAGGCTGGGTTAGTGGCACTTGCCTCCTGGGATTGGAGGGAGAATTTAATGAGACAGCACATATAAAATATTCCACAGATACTCACTACAAACACCTTTCTTTACTGACAAACAATAATACTGTTCAGCATTTATTGCTAAAGAAAAAATGGTCTGGGTTTTTTAGATAAAATTTTAAAAAGAGGACTCTACAAAGCAGAAAACAACAAGTAGGATAAATACAGCTATAAATTTACCAACACGCAGGAATATACATGGAAAATACATAGTCACCTTATCTTTATTTCACACTGAAACAGATTTTAAAGCATTTCTAAAATCATTATTTAATTTAATCCTCACAAATATTGAGTTACAGCAGCAGTATCTCTACCTAAAGTCATTTTAAAAGCTGAAATTCACATAAATTAATTGATTTGATAAATGCAACAAAATGCAAGTCACACTTGAGCCTGACTCTTTGCCCAGCTTCAAAGGAAAGGGATTCTGGAGTCTCCCAGTCACAGTCTCTGCTTTCCCCCAATATTTATGCTGTGGACGTTGGTTAGGTTCTCTGCATCCACAACTCCTTCCATCCATCAACAGTACCCAAAGTTTGCACTGGAGGAATCATTACTCACACATACTCGGCAACTTAGCTGAGTATCACTATTTCCCACCATCAGATTCAAGAGTGGCTTATGATTTGCTAAAACTAATCTGTGTATTTAATTCCCCAGCTGTAATGATAGGTTTTGGATATAGGCATAGTACTCAGTCAGGGTCAAAGAAATGCAAAGTAAATTTTTCTGGATAGCCTGAGAAATAACAAATTCCCCCCTCTTTTCTTCGAAAAATTTCTCTGGAGAGTATAGTGTGCCAGTGTCAGGAACTGGAGGCATTTTGCAAGAACTCGGAGACTCTGGAGTGAACAGGGCACTGAAACCTGTGGCAGAGCCCGACACTGCAGAGATCCGAAAATCAGGTCCTTGTTGGCATCACTGGCCCTGCAGCAGGCTTTGACTAAATTACCCCTAGACTTGCAGTTACATTTGTCAATACATTCCCTTTATTATTCAAGCCTATTTAAATTGGATTTTCTTTTCTTGCAATGTAAAGAAGTGTGTTAAATGTTGTGGCTAAAATTTTGGCAGTAAAAACATAGATACTGTTTAAGGTAAACATTTGAATTCCTTGGGAAGTTTGATTCTAGAATGCCACTTACGTCAATTTTGAGAAGGGTTTGCTTTTGAAAGTTTTACAAACAACTTTCTCATGAATGCATCTGACCGTCATTCTGTTAGCCTATGAGGGATTTAGCAAATATCTCTGAGCCAGTATATAGGTAAATAGGACTAGCAAATATGATACCGTAAGAAGCACTAGTCTGTTTGCGATCATGTGAAATGACGTGGGGAAATTTGGGAATTTACAGAAATTCTGAATGCTAACCTGGGGCTGGCTGTGTCGGAAATGTCTTCACAGAATAGTTGGGCCCAGGTGATCTCTGATAGTGCAACTGCAGATGTAATAAGGAAAGAATGTTGACAGAAATATCAGGTAATTTTTAAAAAGAGAACTAGCACTTAAGATATATAGGAATTGCCATATATCCCTAATGTTTTAATATTAGCAATTTTGATTGTCATGTGATATGGGGCGGGGGGAGATCTGGGCTAGGACTTGAGAGTCACAATGTCTTGCTTTAGTTCTAATATTTTCTACATTAAAAAAAAACTTTTTATTTTGAAATATATATTCACAGGAAATTGCAAGACTCTTCCAAGAGATTCCATGTACCTTCACCCAGTTTTCCCCCAGTGTATAGTTCTGTGAGATTTTATCACATGTGTAGATTGGTATAACGATCACTTCAATCAAGATTTCTATTGAAGTGATAGAACTAGACAAAACTATTTCATTGTCACCACCTTAAAACAAAGGCTATAACAAGAGACAAAGAAGGACATTTTATATACAGTAACCAAGATATGAAAGCAACCATCAATAGACAATTAGATAAAGAAGATGTGGTACACATATACAACAGAATATTACACAACAACAAAGAAGAAAATCTTACCATTTGAAACAACTTGGATGGACCTAGAAGGTATTATGCTAAGTGAAAAAAGCCAGATAAAGACAAATACCATATGATTTCACTTATATATGCAATCTAGAAAACAAAATAATCACACAATCGAAACAGAAACAAATTCATAGATACAGAGAAAAAATTGATGGTTGCCAAATGGGAGGGGGGTAGAGGGACTGGGTGAAAAAGGTGAAGGGATTAAGCAGAACAAATTGGCAGTTACAAAATAGTCACGGGGATGTAAAGCACAGCACAAGGAACATGGGCAACAATATTGTAATAACTGTGTGTGGTGCCAGGCAGGTACTAGAGTTATCAGGGGCATCACTTCATAAGTTATATAAATGTCTAACCACTGTGATGTATACCTGAAACTAATACAATATTGACTGTTAACTGTAATAGAAAAAAAATGAATAAGATACAAAATGATTTCACTGTCAGTAGGACTGCTCTCTTGTTGCTCCTTTGTAATTACTCCCTTTCAGCACCCCTAAACCCTGGCAACACCATCTTGTTCTCCAGTTCTAAAATGTTGTAATTTAAAAAAATATTGTTTAAATGGAATCTATTTTATTTTTGTTTTGCCTTCTATTTGGTCATTTGTTTTCTTTATCCTGCCTTCCCATGGGTTATTTGAACATCTTCTAGAGTTTTATTTTGACTTATCTAGAGTATCCAGGAGTATCTCTCTTCACATAGCTTTTTTAATGGTTGCTCTAGGTATTACATGCAGACGTTTTATCAGTTCAGTGAAGTACAAAAACTTTATGCCTCTTTACACTCCCCATTTATAAATTAATTATCTTAGATATTTCCTATGCAAACATCAACCAGCATTATAATTTTTGTATAATCGTCAAACATAATTTGGAAAACTTAAGAGAAGACAAGTTTATTGTATTTACTCATACATTTTTACTCTGAAAAGGTTTTTTCCCCCCTTCTTGGTGTTCTAGGGTTCCTTTTTTTATCATTTCTTTTCTGTGTAGAGAACTTCCTTTAACCATTCTTTCATGGTAGGACTACTGGTGGCACAGTTCCTTAGTTTTCCTTCATCAAAAACTGTCTCAGTTTTTCTTGTGTGATTTCTGAAGGGGAGGTTTTTGCCGGGCAGGTCTTTACTCTCAGAACTGGAAAATGATGCGCCGTTGACCATACTTTCCTCTGCCCTCTCCCTTCTGCTGGTGAGTGTATCTACTGTGTCCTACCTTAGTTATTCTACTTTTCAATTCTGAAGTTTCCATTGGGTTATATTCTTTATAGCTTCCATTTTCTAAGACTTTCTTTTTGTTCATTTGTTTCAAATGTGTACATAATTAATTGTTCACTGAAGAGCTTTTATAATGGCTGCTTTAAAGTTCTTGTCAGACAATTCTAACATCTGTGTTACCTCAGCCTCAGTGTCTATTAACGCCTTTCCTCATTCAAGTCGAGATTTTCCTGGTTCTCACTATGGTAAATGATGTTCTACTGAAACTAAACATTTTAAGTACTGTATTATGAGACTGGATCTTATTTAAATTTTGTTTTGGTAGGCTTTGACATTCCACCAGCTCGGGAAGGGTCCTCTGTCTCATTACTACCAGACCGAGGTGGAAGTCCAGGTTCCCCCATGGTTTCTGTTGGTACTTCCAAGAGGCACCTCAGCGCTGCTGGGCATGGACGGGATTTTAAATCCACCACCAGAAGCCTGCTGATACTGTTATGGCTGGGAGTAGTGGTTTTTCAACTGGGCATATAAAGACAAGAAAAAACAGGGAGTCTCTCATGTCTTAGACTCTTTCACAAGTAAAATTGTATGTCATCATCAAAAGAACCCTTATGCAGGTACTTTATCTCCATTTACAGACAATAAGCTGAAGCTCAGAAGGGGCCACCTAGCTGGTAAGAGGCCAAGCCACTGTGTGAGCTTGCCTTTCCTGAAGCCAGTTTCTATGTTCTTTCCACTTGATCATAGCTCCTTCCTCTGAATAGCTCTGACCTAGAGTGTCTCATCAAGATTTGCTTCAGCTAAGCCAGCACCATCAGAGGACTTTAATGAAGGCTATAAAATCTCTCCAGAGCCCAAAGATGTGTTCAGATACGAGGAGGACAATGAGCCTATTGACCAGTATTATTTATTAGCACAATCCACTTTCCTTTTTCTTTAACAGTGACTAATGTGAAACAGCTCAGGTCCTGCCAAACCCAGTACAGCTCATTTCCCCCCTAACAGGCAAGCGACCTCCCCTGTAATTTTGTCCCTGTAATGCCTTGCAGTGGGAGCAGAATAAGGAGTCATCTCTCAGCAAAGAGCCAAAGCAAGGCAGCTGGGTTGGCTAGGGGAGGGGAGAACTTGGTGGAGCCCCTCCAGAATGTAACTGTTTCTCTCCACTGGAACTGTCACCCTGGTCCCATTATTTTATTGGTCACATGAAGCAGAACACATAATGTGACTTCCCTCTAAATAACTGTATGGGCTCCATTCCCAGCCCTTTCAGCACCAACGTTCAGTGCCTATCACACTTATCTGCCCTAACACCTTGGAGCTGAGGCTTTTTTGGAATGACTAATTTTATTTTTATCAATTTCACTTCAACAATACTTATTTTAAAGAAAAATAATATAATTTCTTAATGTGTTTGACCTCTTCCAAAGCTCTGGAAGTCCTAGGGGAAGAGAAACCACCCACAGAGAAAAAAAAGATCATGGATTGGTTAATCAGTAAATCATGTATTTGTTAATATTTGGAAGTGATTAAGAGGATGGGTTTTGGCAATAAATGGACAGGGTTCTAGTCCTGACTCTTGCACCTGATAGTTGTTGATATCACTATGTAAAATAGAGATATTACTAATGTATTAACCAGACCTACTGCATTGTCAAACTCAACCGGAAAATCGTGTACAAAGCACTGGGCACCGCACCTCACCTGGAACAGGGCCCGCGATGGCTCACTGTTGTGCTGGTGTGAGGTAGGCTGGCACTGAACTCGCTTTTCAGGAGTCAGATTTGTTCTCTGACTTCAAGGGTGATGAATAATTACATGACAGGGTCGATGTGAAATAATAAGACAGGGAGTGCTGAGCTACAGATACAGAAGTGACCCAGAGAAAGCAGCACTAGATTTCATCTAGGGGGTGTCCTTCCCTGAGCTCCTGTGGGGTCGTGTTCTTATCCTACTGCTACATGCTTACGACCTAACACACAGCTGACATGGAAGGTTCTCGACAAATACCGGACCACACAATAAAGGGTGGGAGGTGATATGTAAAACACATTGTGGGTACCATAGAGAGACAGCTCAGGTTTGAGTAAGTTTATGCAGAAATAAGAGAAAGAAACTCGGGAAGCCTCGTATGCTAAAATAAGAAAGTTTATTTCATCGTTAAGCCACTGCAAGTTTTGGAAGAGAAAAGAAACAACAAAAGAACTATTTAAATTTTAGTTTGAATATGGTGTTCAAAATACTATGGAAAAAAAATGAAGGAAATAGACTAATTGATATAGGAATGAGGGGTGACAGGGGCCTGACCTAAAGTGACAAGAATTGAAATGAAAATTAAGGATTGGTTTTGAAATTCACCTGTTCTTGTCCTTTGAGATAAAAACTGGGATTAGAAACTCTGTAGATGCCAGTGACAATAAAGGCCAGATGTTGAGAAACATCTCTCATTCCTGGAAACAGCTGTCCTTCCACCCACCTTCTCATTCATCTGTTCCCTTTTTCATCTATACATCCTAACACACATTTCTTTAGCACCTACCTCCGGTCAAGCACTGTTCTGCTTTCTAAACATTCTGTAATGACAGGCAGCTTACTGCTCCCTCTGAGTCTCATGGCTGCAGTAGCAACTGTACAAAGCACAGAATGATCTTAAGTGTTTTTTTATTACATTGATTGGTTCTGTTTCTTCTTGGGGACAGCAGTAAATTGCTCTTTTAAATTTAGCTTTGAGACACTATAATTTCAACTCTAAGTACAGAAATTGAACTGCTTTCAAGGGTAGCAAAATGATGGCAGTATCCTAGTGCTAAAATACAATGAGCCATTACACTGCCCTATGGGAACTACATTTATATCCATGCTGAGAAGGGCAGCGAGATCGGTGAGCACTCTGCCTAAACACACTCCCTGAGAGTCTCCCCTCTCTTTACAACACAGAGATGAAAATGCGTGCCGATGTCTAACTGACAGGGTTGGTGGAAGGATCATAACGGATAACGTCCACAAATATGCCTTGTGAAATATACTAATATAAGAGAATATAATTTTTGTCATTGTAGAGTTTGTTTGTTGTTGTTTTGAGAGGAGTATTTGCTAAGAACATTCCCTGAGTCTCTCTTATTTTCTTGTATTCAACTGGAAAAGGCAAATAATGAAAATCTAGGAAATAAATTGACAGATTAATTTTGTTACTACCTAGCTAAGTGGTCCCAAACTAAATGTTTAACCTTTCGGTTTTCTCATCCTTAAAACAGAGATGATCATAAAGCATGGCCTAGATTATTGTTCTAAGTCTTACAGCTCCCCAGCTACTCCCCAAATCCATCAGCCTGAAAAATACCATGTTTCAGGTTTCAGCATGGAGTCTCACCTCTACTTCTTATCATGTTTTGGTAGCTCCATCCCTCACCTGGGTTTTTAACCATTCTTCTTTTCTTCTCTCAGTCGATTTCTGTCACATTTCTATCAGGCACTTACGATTTGTCTTCCCCTATTGTCTGGGCCCCTCGTAAGGATTACATTTAACCCTACGGCTCTAGCCACCAGCACAGTGCCTACACAAAGCAAGTATTTAATAAACATTTGCTAAAATAAATGATTAAAACATATAGAAGACACTGCTTTGTACAATATATGAGAGTTGACAGTTAGTAATAATTCTGAATCTCATCTATTTTATGTCAGTGTGAGTGAAGTCCTGGCAAAACAACACTGGGTATAACAGTTTGTCAGGGAAGAGCAAGAACTCTTGTAATTTCTGTAACTTGTGTTTCTTAACCTGGACGATTTTGCCCTTCAGAAGACTTCTGGTTGTCAAAACTGGAGGAGGGTGCTATTGGTACCTAGTGAGTAGGGGCCCAGGAAGCTGCTGCTAAACACCCTACAAGGCACAGGACAGCACCCATGACAGAGAGCCCCCAAATCGAGGACCCTTACCCTAACTATCACTCTTGCCTCAGTTTGAGTGTGGGATGCCTTTCAGGTTCTGTTAGTCACATGGCATTCCATAAGCCTGTTTGGTGTGAAATTCACAAAGGGACTGTGTGACTGTTCCACAGACAACTACTTTTAAACAGGTTGGGGTTCACTTAAGACAGTAGCAGTGCTAAGAGGATTGCAAAACTGCACTGAGTCGGTAACGCCTTTGATACTCTTCCATCTCATGGTGGATAGCGGCCTGGTCAGTGTTTGACTAGGGCAACAAACTGCCTGGAGATCTGGAACAGAAGTTGAATTTTCCTCCCCTAGGCTAAAGAAGGCTAACTGTCACAGGCCTATGGCACTATAACCATGGGAATAATCCTGGTTTACCAGGGGGGGGAATGTGTGTGTATATATGCATCCATACATATGGTATTAGATATTTTGACAGTTTTTCTGCTTTTAATTTTTCCAAGTGAGTTTTGTTTTCCTCTCAAGGTTTTAAAAATCATACTGTGACCCTACCCCGACTTACCTAATGTCACTCCCACCTCATTCCCCTTCCGCATCATCTCCGCCACAGGCCCTAGCTAACCCCTTTAGCAGCCTGATTCTGGCCCACTCCTCTGAGGGAAGCATCCACAGGTTGCTAGTTAATTCCTACCCATCTCTCAGAGCTCAGCTCAAATGTCACTTCCTAGAGATTACCTGCCACGGCCCCATAAGAGGGCAAGCCCAAAGTTAGACCCCCATCCCGTACCTCAACCATTATCCCTAATACTTTTCATAGCTGTCATTAAATAAATTCCCCAATGTCATCTCTATAGCAGAAACCATTTCTGCCTCTGCAAGTAAGCTGGGACAGAGTAAAAGTTTGTTCAATTAATTAGGAAGAATAACTTTTCAGATATAGAGTATCACCATTTCAAGTTTAAAAAAGATGTTTGGCAAGTTGTCCCTAATTCACAATCCGAGCATTTTACAAAAAGAACACACCAAGACACTGTAGGTGAAAAATTCAGGTTGAGTTGAGAACTGTGACCATACTGCTTTCCTCCTATGTCTAGTTATACTAGGGGAGAAAATTATTTTTGCAATCAGGAAAAAAGTCAACTTCTGGAAATATTAAGAAATGTGTGGAAAGTTCGGTAAAGACACTAAAAAAAATCTATTGAGAGATACAGAAGATTCTGTAAATGAAGAAACTAAATAGTTCAAAAGTGTCAGTGCCCCCTAAATTAATTTATAGATCGGTATAATCCTAATGAATATCCCAGTGATATATTTTTACACATTAAATGGGGTTAGATAATCACCTGGACTACTTCACAGCTAAAAATAGCCACGAGGATTTTGAAAATAATGAGACCAGAATTGATATACTAAATATTAAATTTAGAACAATTTTTTTTCACTATGGCACTAGGATAGAAATTACAGGACAGAACATCAGAATAAAACAGATCATCTAAACACAGATCCAAGTGTATATGAAAACTTGGGAAAATGATAAACTAAATTATACAAACCGATGAGAAGAGGTAGATTAATTGACAAAAGGGAACTTTGAACATTTGGTGGTGGGGGAAGGGGTGTCAAACTAACTTTCTACCATATCTCAAAATAAATTCTAGTGCATTAAAGAGTTAAACATAAAACATGAACAGGTAAACATATAAACACATCATGAGGAAAATAAAATAAGATGTAAATGAATACTTCATAGTTTTTCTGTGGCTATAGACTTTCTGAGCATAATAGCTCTGGGGGAAATCACAAAGGAATAAACTAGTGCATTTGTTATGATCCTGGCTACTTTAACTTACTGGGTGCTTAGTAAGTCCCAGGCATCATTCTCTGTGCTCTGTGTATGCATTGGTTTGATGACACTTTACGGCCCAGCAGGAGCTGGGTGAATGTAAGAGGCCCGTGTATGAAAGAGAAGAGGGAGGCAGAGAAAGGGTAAAGATCACAGAGCAGAGGTGGCAGAGCCAAGATTCCAGCTGGGGAACCAGATACCACAGCCTTTGTTCATCACTGTGCTCTTGGACTGCTACAGAAACACATCAAACTGTAAATCTAAAATAAAATAAAACACATAAAGTAAAAACAAATCCCATAAAGTAAAAATATTTTTAAAAATTTCATTAGGTAAAAGGCAAATAACAAATTGGGAGAAATATTTCCAACAACTAGGACCATAAATAGATACTGTTTACAGTAGTCATTGTATAAAGGATACGTATACATGTGTGTGAATGTGTATAAAGTACTTTCATAAATCAATGAAAAAGACAACACTCAAACAAGAAATAAATGGACAATAATGTGATCAGAAACTTCATGAAGAAATAGACTACAAACAACAACCAAATGTTTAACCTAACTAGTAACCAAATATAGCTGAATAAAACCACCAACGTATCATTTTCTATCAAATCAGAACATATTTACTGTTATATTAGTATACGTTTTCTGGGAGCAATTAGTTTATAAATGTTGGGAGTATTTTAAAAATTCAAGATTAAAAGAAGATATTTTCAAATTTATTAATTCTACTATTTGCCACCAGTCCTACAGAAATTTTCTGAGATATAAAGAGTTACATAAGAGTAAATTCATAGAAACAACATTAATGGAAGCAACTTGCTCAGAATAAACTAAGTGTACAATAGGGATGAATAGGTCAATCATGTGATACCTACACAGTAACTTTCAGAACAACCATATTTTCATGAAACATTTAATAATCCAGGAAAATGTCCCAGATAGCTAAATCAACTGAAATATAACAATATCCTATAGAGGCCATAGAGATGTTTTAAGGAGACCTAGTAACAGAAAACAAAGTTTCAACTGCTGCCGCTCCCAGGATATGCCTAAAGCCTTCAAAGACCAGAGAGCTTTGAAAGGCTGACAAGGAGCAGGTGGGCTTCCCTTAGTGCCTTTCAGTCTCAGATAATTTATTAGAATTCTATCTTAAAGATGTGGAAACATCAGGGGAACCAGAAGGGAATTGGAAGAGTGAAGTGTTCCACCCCACCTATGGCAAACTCTCTATTCCTGTTACCACACTTTGACAAAAAAAAAATCCCTTAACCTTCTCCCCCCGCCCCTTCTCCCTCTCTTCCCAGATTTAGTCAGAGTTCTTCCCCTGGTCTTGGATCTCTTTGCAAACAGCTTCCTGAGCATTGCTCTAAAATGGAAAGTAAAAGGAAAAGAACACTCAAAATTTTTACCAGGGCTTTGTTGCTAAGCAACCATTTCCTTTGTTTCTAAGTATAATAAAATATGACATTGTTTGGAATGTGTTTTCAGGCCACACCTTCATACAAAGGGCAAGGTGGGGGTGGGAGCAGGGAGGAGGTGGCACTATAGAAACCTTTAGATTGAACAATGTAAAGACATAATATGAGGGGAAGAAAAACCAAAAGAACCCACCACAGAAGTTTCAACCCACCACCACCACATGGTGCCAAGTACTTCAAAATGGAACATTTCGTATACTGACACCTTTTTTTTCCCGAGAACAAACATATGGTTACTTTCATTATGATCTGCACATTTCTTCCCTACAGGAGAACTTAAATGTGCTGTTGATGTCTTTTTATACTCACATAATAAGAAAGCACACAAAGAAAGGTTTTGATTGGATTTGTACACAAGATACCCTTGGCTCAAATTTGTCAAGTTGTCCATATTCACAAGACTGGTGGTTCTCAATTATGTACCTGACTATGTGTTCTTATTGTTCCTCTGGACAGCTTTTAAATAAGAACAGACGATGGGTCTGTTGGCCAGAACAAGTTCACAATTCACTTTCCACTGTGTTCTCAAGGATAAGTATCATTTTTATTTGGTTGATGGCTCTACAGTCTTTATGAAGACATGGGGCCTTAGCAGGATGTAACTAAGCATATACATAGGGGGACCTTTTCTTCTTTTTGCTGGCTTGGTTGCCTGGTGAAAACTTTTGTCACAAATGCGATCACATGCAATCCAAGACTTGGGTATAGTTAGGGAGAATGGGGTGGAGAAGGCCTTTCAGCTTGCTGTGATTCCAGGGCCTGGCCATCTCTAGCTTAGAAAAGAGTTCTCTCAGTGGTCCAGCTCACTCACCAAAGAATGCACTGGGTTTAGGGATCAAGGATCTAGTCAGCATTGAGTATGGTATATCCTTCTTCTATGTAGGTCTTCTTAATTTTTCTTAGCAATGTTCTGTACTTTTCAACATATTTTCTTAAATTCACACCTAAGTATTTTATGTTCCTCTTTTGAAGCTACTATAAATATTTTTGTTTCCAAAAGTTTGCTGCTAGTATATAAAACTACAATTTATTTTTGTATATTAACCTTGTATCTTGCAGCATTGATGAATTCACTTACCAGTTTTATGAGGTGCTTTGTAGTGTCCTTAGTACTTTATGTAGAGATAATCATATTTCCTACAATAAGAGACAATTGTACTTTTTTCTCCATACTTAATGACTTTTATTAGCTTTTCATGGCTCACTGCATTGTTAGAATGCCCAGTAGAAGTATTAGTGTGAGAGCAGACAACCTTGAATTTAACTAATAAATATGATGCTGGCTATAGTTTTTTCGTAAATAATTGTTGTCAAATTAAGGTAGTTCCCTTCTAATCTTAGCTTATTGAGTTTTTATGATGAATAAATATAGAGAGGGTTTTGTTGTTGTTGTTGTTCCTGAAAATAGAAATAGGAAGGATAAGAAAGGAGAGAAAAAAAGAAAGGGTATGTTCATTTTGTGCCACTTAGTTTACAGTCTTCATCAGCAATTCCATCTCAATGTTTTTTCTCTTATCCGAACTCAGGTTGCATTAAAAGTCAGTGTTTAATTGCTCTCCATTATGTGTGTGTTAATTTTGCCTTTACTGTCATAGTAAAAAGAACCTGAGGATAGGAACAGAAAGTTTTACTTCCCTGTATCCCCTACTGTCCTTGGTATTTGGCTGGGCTCATGGTGACTCCTTAATCAGTTTTAACACTGCAATTAATAAGTAATAAAATATTATGATTGTTTACTATTTTAGACTTCAGCAGCCAAGATATCATTGACTTCTCAGAAACAGAGATAGAAGACTTGCTAGTGAACAGAATTCATTTGAGTCAAAGCAAGGAAGAGAGCTCAGGTCCTCTAACCTTTCATCCAGACCCCATCTCAATGCACCAAGCTGCTTGATTTCCATGCTTCCTCCCAAGATCATCTCTGGCTAAGCAGGGTCTTGTCAGAGATTCTGCAACTTGGTATATATTAGATATTTGTGATTGCACGTTGTGCCCAATTCCCTGACCTGGTCTGCATGAGGATCCTCTCTGAGGTGGATAAGTCTCCTTCTGCAGAAATTCACAATGAGCTGCGGTTAGGACTACTACATTTGTTCCAGAATTTTACAGCTATAAATATTGCATCTCACGGCTCACATGGTAGGGAGAATTGTCTGTACCATGTTCACATTAGATAGCTGTTGACTTCAACATGCAATCCTCAAGTAACTGCCAAAGCAAAACAGAGTTCAGTGGAGGAGGGAGGACACTCAACTCCATTCTCCATGAGACTGAAGCAGAGTCTCTGCTTAATGACCCAGTTTTATCCCTGCTACTCATTCCATTGCAATCTATGGCCCAGCAACTCTTAAATATTTATTCCTTACACACAAAATACTTCATATGTTTTTTTGCCTTCACGCGTTCATGTTATTCTACTGAGAATATCAATAACTTCTCCAACCCTCTTACATACTACAATAACTGCTTTTCACCTAATATTCAGTCATTTCACAGGCATTTATCACGTACTATCATGCCAAGGACCATGATAGGTGGCGGAGATACAGAGTTGACTATGACAAAGTCACTGCCCTAAAGGAACTCACAATGTGTGTGTGTGTGTGTGGGGGGGGGGGGCAACAGAGAGGTAAACAGTGCTGACAATGAAGACTAATACTGTAGGCTCCCTGGGAGCACCAAGGAGTCGGATGTATCTCAGCCTTGCAGAGCCACTGAAGGCTTCCTGGGGGAGATTCCATGAGCTAAGACCTGGAGGATTTGGTTGTAGGAATGAGTTGGGATATAGGGAAGCAATGGGAGAGCCAAGACTACAGAGGCTGGACTTCCAGCTTCAAGACACAGCTCACCTGTCCTATCTTCCAGAAGACTTCTCTGCCTCACCCCAGGCTGTCAGTCGTGCTCTGAGATTTTATCATTTCTTTTGTGGATTCCAGGCATGGCACGTATCACCTTCTGCTATAATTATGTGTAGGTCTCTCTTCCTCAATAAACTGTGAGCACCTTGAGAGCAAGACCTGAGCTTTAGTCAGCTTATACATCCAGCACTTAGTGCTGAAACTTGTCCCCTAGGATGTTTAATCAATGTCTGGAAATATGAATAAATAAATCAATGGACCAACCAACACTAGGGGAATCTTCGAGAGAAGATATTGGCTGTGTAGCCTATCATACAGCTCTGGGCTCTAATCCCTGCGGACAAAGTCAGTGACCCTGGGGCCTCCCAGTCTAGGCCCTCGGGGCAGGGTCCCCGCAGTGGGGAGGGCAGGCTGCTCAAATTGTCCTCCCACATTGTCATCATTTGTGACTTAGAATTAGACAGACTACTTTTCTTTCCTAGTTTAAGGAAAATGAAGAGATTTATGCTCTCAGAATTTTGTCCTTCTATAAATAATTTCTATTTCTCCATGGTTTTAATTCCATTTTAAGATATGTAATGAACACTTACTACTGTACACCATGAATTGTCAAGTACAGGTCTAATAAAACCCACCTTTCACTCTGCTGCCTTTACCTACAACTGTGATGGGAGTCATTTACCTCCATAGAGTCAGTGGCAAGGATACCCAGACCCTCATGCCCACCTGTAACTGGTGATGGGGAAATAATAAGTAAAATCTCCTGCCAATCCCAATAATCCTCTACAGAATGTAGAAAAGAATGAAACTGTTATCTTGGTGATTATAAACTAAGCCAAATTGTAATGAGGAACACAGGCAATTCACTAGAGAGACTGCAAAGACAGAAAGAAACCTCACCCTTGATATAGCCAGTCAGAGACAATACATTACACACATGTTAATTTTCTTTCTCCAAAGGAAAAATAAAACCTTAACTTGGTGACAAGCAGCTAGCTATAACTTGGAGCCAGGTGCCTAAGCTAAAGTCCCACAGAGACAGGGAGACCAGGGCACCAAGCTCCCTAATGCTCATATTTCAAAGAGACACCAGCAGGCTCCCAGGAAAGACATTCTTGGGAGGCAAAACTGGTCAGAGGCTTATTTCGCTTTTAAAAAGTTTCCCATGCATCTCAGCATCTGCAACTTCAGTTTTTTAAAGAAATTCTGAAAGTAAAGGGAGGGGGCATGTCCATTTTGGCACCAGGGGAAATGTTAAATTCAAATTATTTTTAGATTTGTATGTGCCCTTATATTAGCCAGTTCCCATTTATTCTGTTCCTGTGCCTGATCTGTCTGTCACATAATAGGTGACTATGAGCATCTCTTTCAAACTGTGATTGTAACTCTCTGTCCCTATTCTGTGTGTGTCTTTCATGAAATCTGTGATTTTGGACCACCTGTCCTCACAACTGGTAGATAGTGATTGGTTGGGTTTGATGATCCCTCAGCCCTCCATCTGTCCTTTCTGCTGACTCTGACTGGGCAGGCCCTTTGAGTTCTTGCAAACCTGAGGGTACATATGATCATCACCTGAGGTGGGTTAGCATGTAGATTATAACTCAGTAGGTCTGGGGTGGGGCCAAGGTTCTGAATTTCTAACCAGGCTCCAGATGAGGCCAGTGCTGCTGCTTAGGGCCCCGTTTTGAGTAGGAAGCCAAGGAGCATGGCTGCAGTTCTTTCTAGAGCCCCAGGACAGGACTGTTATCTGCCCCTTCCTCCTCCTACCTACTTTCCTCACCAGTCAGTAATAAACAATAACTGCATTCTGTAGGCAACGTCACTCTCTCTCCGGTCCCGCTGGAGCTGGCACCCCTACCCCTTCGAACACGGGACACAACTTTGAACAGCTTCCTTTCAAACTGCTGTAGCTGAGTCCCTGTCCTCCAACAGCGTGCCCCTCAGACTGTGTGTTCGTTTCCACGTGGATTTTCTAGGACAGTTCACGCTGCAAATATTTCCTCCCTTTGTCTCTTCATGAAAATGAATCACAAGTTGGAATACATCCTTTGTCAGAGTACATGCTCTGGCTTTTCAATTTGGAAAATATGGTGACAGAGCACAGCCCTTTGGCTGTGACTGTCTGTCCCCACAGCCTGCAGCTGTTACCACAGGCTCTCTGCTTTGTCGCCCGTGACTCCGGTCCTCTGTTTGTCAGACTCTGGGAGACACGAGGGGTTCTGAGTGCTTCCAGCACTGGCCTTTTCCGATCCTCTGACTTTCTGTGACAGCTTCAGCAGCAGAGGCTCGCTGTGTCCTCCACAACATCGAGCTGTGTTCGCCTGCTGCTTCAGTGCCCCGGAGTGGACACCACCACAGTGGCCACAGACCCTGCAGTAACACCTGAGAGTGATTGGTACTGAAGCCCTTGGCACTGGTTTCCTTCCCCCTTACAACTTTCACAACTGCCTTGGGGTCTGATCTTGAAAATTACTTTTAAACTGTTTTCTTTGATCTTCCATAGCATTGTAATGCTCTCCAACTGGCACAAATTAGCACCAAAGTGATTACTTTCCGAGAGCCCGCACAGGACTCCACAGCTCTGTAGAAAATAAGAGGGTGGCAGGCAGCCCCTTTCTATTTTGTCTGGAGCCCAAAGGGGGAGTGTGCGGGCCTACCTGCATGTTGCTCTCTGTCTGCGATGCGTACAGCTTGCTCTCTGGCCTGAAACAGCACCAGGAAAACACAAGTTCAGTTTCTACCACCCTCCCTCACAAAAAGGCCATCCTGTCTCTGTGCACAGGAAAAGGTCACACGGTCTCTTCCTGCCACCTGTGTGCTATTCCAGCTTCTCTTTTGCCATTTCTCCTGGCCTGCCAGACACGCCACTGCTGCTGCATCGAGGAACTGCTTCCTTCTTCTTCCCGCATTAAATCCCATCCATCCTTCCCGGCCACTGAGAAGGTCTTCCAGGTGAACCTGATTACTCTCCTTAAAGGTCCCACTGCTCTTGCATGTAAGATTAGTATACATGTCACACTTATTTTGTAATTAGCTCTGTATTAACTCCCTCCCTACAAGTTTTTGAAGACTGTCTCTATATGGTATTAATCTTTGTATTCCCAGTGTCTAACACCATGTCATTTGCAAAGAAAATGCTCACTAATTGTTAGTCGCATATGCAAATGTACAGTTTTTCATGTACTGGAGAGTTGGAAATTCAGGCAGTCGGGTGCCAGAGGAGAGTGAAAACAAATCGAAACCGACAATGTTGGTATTGTGACATTCAGTCAATGACGAGAGACCAGGGAAGTGCTGCTGACCACCACAGACACTTGCAACCCATCACCTCATGAGAACTAAGATCATCGGACTTCCTGACGACCCCAAATCTAGAAAAGGGAATGCAGCTACTCTACACGTGCCAGTCTGGTCACAGCCTTCCAGCTGGGTTGTTCTGCTACCTCTCCATCCATAACACACGGCTGCAATGGCTTCTTGGTGGCGATGTGGATTAAAGCCTGGGAACACCAAAACCCTACAGTGTGATGAAATCTTGACCCATCAGAAAGCCATATGGTGTGTACACTGATAGAATATAGCCCTGGCCAGTTTGGCTCAGCGGTTAGAGCGTCGGCCTGCGGTCCGGAGAGACCCGGGTTCGGTTCCCGCTAAGGGCACGTACTTCGGTTGCAGTTTGTCCCTGGCCCTGGTTGGTTGTGCGGGTGGCAGCCACTCGATGTGTCCCTTCACGTCGATGTTTCTCTCTCTCTCTCCCTTCCTTTCTCTCCCTCCCACTCTATCTGTACAAAAAAAAAAAAAAAAAAAAAAAAAAAGGAAAAATATCCTCGAGTGAGGATAAAAAAAAAAAAAGAATATATGAGGGTAGTTGAGTATATAGGATATATGCTTTCACATGTACACAAAACTATTTCTCTCAAATAAGTCATTGGAAATTTCCCTGTATCTGCTTATGTTTTTTTTAGTTTCAAGGGATGTTCTACACAAACACTCTATAACCTGAATTAATACACTGCTTTTTGAAGCTGACTTTTTATGAGCTTTTATTTGACTAAATTATGCACATCATAAAGCATATTTTGAAATCAATTATTCACCAGTGCTTTAACTTACTCAAGCTAAATTACTACTCTGTGTGAAAGAAGAATTGCTATTTTGAACCTCTTCATTACTCCTAAGCCTGAGTTTTTCATCATTTTTCTGTAAAATGATCAACCAGAGGCCCATTCATGTTAGAGTTCTTGGCAACAATTCACCCTCCTCTCCAATTAAAGGCCCAGCGCACATTTCCAAGCAGGATCGTAGACTTGGAACAAACCACACTTCATCTTCACCAGTACCCTACACAGTAAGTATTATTATCCCCACTCAACAGAGGAGCAAACTGAGACTGGAAGTGTGTTAGAGAGCCAAGGTCACCCGGGGATTTCAGACACGAAGCACAGCACTGCTCAGCGGCCGCGCTGCCTCGCGTGGGGAGACGGATGCGCACTCACAGACGAGCAGCCACTGAGCCCCACGGTGCTGCTTGCTGAGGTGAGGTTTGGACCAATGGTACTATTTTTAGATCTTCTTGTAAAACTAATTTTATCTCCAAAACAACTCGGCACCCTTCCTTTGCTAATTTTGCTAACTAAACGTACCTTCCCCTTCAATGCACTCAGGTTTGAAACTCCAGTGTCATCTGCTGGCCCCCTCTCTCCCTTTTGTCATCAAGCACTGGCTGGTCCCCTCTAGGAAGTTCTCACATTTACCCCACCCACAGCACCTGCATTTCCACAAGCCTCTTCAACTTGTATCCTTGCTCAAATACCAACAAGGGCTTTTCACTGTCTTCAGGTAAAGACCGAAGACTTTGGAGGTCTGTGGGGGTCTGCACCACGCTGCTCTGCCCCCTCGTCCACACTGCTGTACCTCCCCACGGCCACCACAGTGACCTGGACAGAGAACTCGGGGACGAGCGCTGTGCTCGGACGTTCCTGTACCGCTAAAGAGACGCTCAAATCACCTGTGAGGTAGACACCAGCGCTGGGCCTACAACCAAGTCCCATCTGGCTCCACAGGCCTGGTTCACCACCGCTTCACTCTCTCAGAACCTGCGTGGGGTTTTCTCCCCGGCTTCTCTGCGTACCCCGCGCATCACCGCCTCCGCGCTTCTGCTCTTGTCCAAATTCTCGCCGGACTTCTCATCTCACCCTGTTAAAACCCTAACCTCACTTAAAACCTACATTATTCATTGTCATATTCACTTAATAAAACATAAGGGGTTTTTTAACCTAATATTTTACTGTGAAAAATGTCAACATATATTTTTTACCGTTTCGTAAAATATCCCTTTATATAATAGAAGGTTGATAGCTTTGAGATATTTTTATTTAAAAAATAAAATATAACAGACATTGGGTAAAACCCTTCTATAATCCATTCTTCTTCCTGCCTATACCATAGAGTCAATATTCTGATTTTGGTTTTTATTCTTGCCAGACATGTTTATATGCACTTACTATGTATGCATGCTAATGGACAATGTAGAATGAGTTTTGCATTTATTCAATTATGCATAAATCATGCCATTCTGCAACTTTCTTTTTTTCATAAACATTGAATCTTTGAAATAAATGGTTCTATGTTAACACACATAACTCTGGTATATTTATTTTAATTTTTAATAATACATTTCATGCAATACTTTAATTTGTTTTTTCATTTTTCTGTTAATGGATACTTAAAATGCTCTCAATATTTTCGTTCATACAAATGATGCTGCAATGAATATCCTTACACGGGCACCAGTGCCTGCACACGCAAATGCTTCCAATCTAAAACACAGCCCTAGAGAGAGGAATGACTTTGTTGAAGGATATGCATTTTTGTTAACTTGTTACTAAAAAAAACCACTCTGCAAAGTGGTTATCATATTCGCACTCCCACCAGCAAAGAAGGCTCCCCTCTCTCCTGTCCTTGCTAGCACTTGGTATTGTCAGCCTTTAGTATTTGCTTGTCTGTTGGAGTGACATGACATACCTCCATTGCTTTGTATTCCCCTGAAGTTGAATAATTTTCAGTATATTTATAAACACCGGTTTTTCCTCTTCCAGGAATTTTCTATCCCCGTTTCCAATTTTCTTTTGATTCTTTGCCTTTTAAAATTTTTCACTCATAGTGCATATACATTCTCAACACTAATTTGTGGTTGTATGTATCATAAACATCTTCTCCAAGTCTGTGGTTTATTTTCTGCTTTGTGTATAGGTCTCTGTCACATAGCAAGTTTAAATTTTAATGCAACCAAATTTATTGATTTTTTTAATGTTCTGTTTTGTTTGTTAAGAAAGGATCCCTGTGCTCACGGTGTCCCACGTGCTCGTACTCAGGTTGGACTTTTCTCAGTTGTCACTCGTAGAGCTGGAAGTCACGTGCACACCGGGAGAGAAGTAGAGATCAAATTTTATTTCTCTCCAGTTTATTTACTCCTTTTGTAGTTTTTTCAGGCCACTGCTTGACTAATCTAATTCTCCTCCCAGTGCTTTTTATGTGACCTATGTTATAAACCAAGTTTCCACATACGGCGGATCTGCTTCTGTGTTCTCGTCATCTATTTATCTTCTTTTTTTCAAAATCACACTTACTAAATGATGTTAGCAACACTTGTCACATTTGCCCTAAGTGATCTTTACATCTCTTTAGTTACTTTACATTCCTCATAGTTACTGACTTAGTTATAAATAAATCAATCCCTTTGTGTATTTTTACTGGAATTGCATTTAATTTTTCAATTTAATTTTAGATAATCACTGGATTTATAATACTTTCTACCTATGAATATGATCTATCTCTAAATTTAATGTAGTTTATTTTTATCTCTTTCAGTAACCCTATACTTTTCTTTATAAAGACCTTCCATATTTTTTTAGACTTCGTCTTGGGGTTTTCTTTAGCGCCTCCATTGAAATAGTGTTTCTCCAGCCCTGGACAGTTTGGCTCAGTGGTAAGAGCATCCGCCCACAGACTGGAGAGTCCTGAGTTCGGTTCCCCCTAAGGGCACGTATCTCGGTTGCAGTTTGTCCCCGGCCCTGGTTGAGGTCATGTGGGTGGCAAGCAGTCAATGTGTCTCTTTCACACAGATGTTTCTCTCTCTTTCCTCCTCCCTCTCTCCCTCTCACTCTATCTGAAGATAAATGCAAAAATGTCCTCGCGTGAGGATTGGAAAAAAAAATAGTGTCTCTCCAGAATAATTTTAACATTAATCCTTGTAGGTACCTAAGGAGGATTGCTGACCAATTCTATATCAATTTCTCAGACCACTATATACACACAAAAACTCAAGGTCATTATGAATTCTCAGGGGCACATTTTCCTACCCAGAATCTACCAAGAGACTAGCTTCCTTGTTGGGACATTTTATTAATAGCTTTGATGACCTGAGATGTATCTAGGGGAGGAGATCTGAGTTTCAACACCCTGCCTCATATGCCTATAAAATGATTCTGCTTGTGTGTGCGTGGTGTAGGGGTGTGGGGGGAGGGTTTTCCCACACCACCAAGCAATTCTCTTGAAACCGGCTGGGTGTCCTACAATTCAACTCAATTCAGACACTGTCTACCTAGAGATGACATCGGATTCCACAGGTGGAGGGCTCAGTCCCATCGGACTGACTCCCCCACCCTTTCCGCTCCACTTCAGACACCAATCACAAGCTCAGGTTGCCACCTGTACTGCTGACCAACAGGCTCTAGATCAGAGCATCCAAGGACCCTCTTTTTGGGGTTTGATACATTTGTTAGAGTGACTCACAGAAACGTTTTACTTCCTAGATCACTCCTTTATTACAAAATAATATGTCAGGAACAGCCAGACAGAAGGGATGCACAGGGCAAGGAGTGGGGACAGGGGCAGAGCTCCCCACCCTCCCGAGCGTACCACTCCCCCAGCACCTCCGCGGGCCACATCCACCAGCCCTGAAGCTCTCTCAACAGAGCAGCTGGGTTTTTATGGAGGCTTCGTTGCATAGACATGATTAAGTAAATCACTGGCCATTAGTGACAGACTCATCCTCCAGCCCCTCTTCCTGAGAAGTCGGGGAGGTGGGACTGAAAGTTCCAACTCTCCAATCCCAGGGTTGATTATCCTGACAAGCAGCCCCCATTCGTAGGTGCAATCCAAAAGTCACCCCATTAACATAATAAAAGACACTTTAGTACTTTTCTTGGCTTAGAAAATTTCAAGGGTTTTAGGAGCCCTGCCTCACAAGCAGGGAGATGAAGACCAAATACATATGTATTCGAAATCATCATATCACAACCTGAAGGCCTCATCTTCTGTCTTCAAGCCCTTCGATGGCCAAGCCTTATATTTTCCTCACCTAGTCCCCATACAGCCATATTCTGTGAGCTTCTGGCCTCACATCCTTAACCTCTTTTCACTTTCCTCTTTATTTCTGTCCCTTATAAATTCAACTATGTAGTTAAAAGGATGTTTGTTATATTTAAGTCAGAATCTTTAAATATGTGAACCCATAGTTACTTAGACTTACAATTACCTAGTCTGAAATATGGATGTGTCTTGCCTAAGTCATATAACCAGTGGCTGAGCTAGACTTTTAAAGAGGCTTCCTTATATTCTACCACACTCATATTCTTTTTTCTTTTCACATCACATTCATATGTGAAAATAATATACCCTAGAGGTTTAAGGGCTCTTCAAAATATCACTAAAAAAATTGACACAAATCTATCAGTCATGTTTTTGAAAACTTTTCATTCAATCCATATTTTTTTACCTTGTTCACAGGAATACATTTATTTAGTGTAGTGGACTCAATGGTGTCTCTCTGCACCCAAATTTATGTCCATCCAGAACCTCAGAATGTGACCTCATTTAGAAATAGGGTCTTGGCAGATGTATTTATGTTAAGATGAGATCATATAGAGTGAGCCCTAAACCCAATGACCGGTGTCTTTACAAGAAGACACTCAGACAGAGAAAGGAGAATTCATGAGAATGGAGGCAGAGATAGGAGTGATGCAGCCACAAGCCAAGGAATACCAGGAGCCACCAGAGCGGGAAGAGGCAGGGAAAGATTCTTCTCAGAGCCTTTGGAGTGAGCATGGCCCTGCTGACACCATGATTTCAGACTTCTTGCCTCTCAAACTGAAGGAGAACACGTTCCTGTTGGTTAAAGCCACTGAGTTTGTGGTTATTTGTTATGGCAGCCCTAGGAAATTAACACAAATGAATTTATGAAATGTTTCACTAAAATCAAGATGCAGAGTTTCTTATAATTTTCCTGAAGACTCTTCAGAACATATCTGATCCCCCATGTTTAATACCTCTCTCATTTTCTTTCATTTCTCACCGGTTACTGACAGTTATTCTTTGATTAGATCTGCAAGTCGGTTTACTGCACTGGGATTAATTTATCTGTCTGTCTCAAGGACGGCACTACCATCCTACCAATTACTCAGACCAGATATCTGGATGTCGTCCTTGTCGCCTTTTTCTCCTTCGCTCCATACATTTAATCAATAACAAGCTCAGCATTACTCTCCTATCTCTTAAATCCATCCACCTTTCTGCAGTCCCAGCGTCACTTCCCTCGTCCAGATCACCATCATTTCTGAAACAGCGCTCTGCCTCCTCTTCCTGTTTTATTTTCTCATCCATCCACCCATCCATCTCACAGATATTTAAGTATCTAAGTGAATTAAAGAGAGACTGGGTCCCTGCCCTGATGGAATTTATAACAGTGTGAGGGGTAGACATTAATCAAATAATCTCACAGACTAATATCAAACTATCTCAATAACAAACACAGTGAAGGAGAAGCTTTACAGTTTTATGAGGCCCTTTGAAGAGTTTTCTCCCCCTACCACCTGCCTAGATTAGACGTCAAAGAAAATATCTGTGAGAACTATAAGGAGCATTAAAAAGGAATGGATTGAGAAAAAAAGAGAAAGAACTCATGGACACAGACAACAGTGTGGTGACTGCCAGGGACAGGGGTGGGTGGTGGCAGAGGAGGGTATATGCGGGATAAATGGTGATGAAAATAATAATAAAATAAAATAAAGGGAAAAAATATAAAAATGGCAACCCAATTTGGGAAAAAAAAAGGAATGGTTGGAATAATGAGTTATCTACTTTTATGATGTTGTTCTGTGTTGTTTTTTTTTTTTAAGATTTACATTATATTCTATAATAAGCTTAGTTTTTATAATTGTGGAGAAAACCTGCAGTAAGTGGGATATTTGAGATACCCGTGGATACACGACTTTACCTCATTTGGGATGTGTTGAGATGACCATAGCCATCTGGCCTGTCTGTTATGACAGTCGTGACACTACATTTTAGTTCTTGCTTCTGTGTCAGTCTCTCCCAAAAGGCTGGAAGCTTCTGGAACACAGGGATGTGCTTTGCTAACTACTGAGCTCCAAACCAAAATCCTACTAATAGCAATTGGTAGACCCTAAATTAGTATTTCTGAATGGATATGCTGAAAATAACAGTAACAGTGACAAACTGAAATGCAATGGATAATACAAGAACTCTTTCTTAATAGTTTCTTGCATGTGAATGTCCTAAAAATGATGGAAGAAAACAAAACAAAACAGGGAAAGCTTGGACCTCTACCAAAGATATGGTTCCTTGTAGAGGTTTTTTTTTTTTTTTAAAAAAAAAAAAAACAAAACAACACTGTGAATTGTTTAATTTAATTCATGGATGAGCAAAAGTACCAGGAACTTCAGACCTCACTTACTCCCACTCCAAAGTGTACCTGATTATCCATTTGTCCAAATGATTCTTTAATGTGAAATCCTCCATGAGCCTTCCAAACAGTACCAATTATTTTCTGAATAGCGACAAGTCAATGAGCCAAATTAAGTGTATTTTCTTATCAGACTCTAATTAGAATTCTTCCCAGTAGGTAAAGTTCCTTAGCACAATATTAAAATATCACTCTATAATTCAAGGTCATGTTTGCACTGAATAAATTAACTTACTGCAAGTGTCACATTGAAGAGGAATATTGAGTATATGTGGACATGCTTCTAGTGCCTGGGGCATCCATGAAATTGCTGGGTCATCTTTGGATGAAGTGGCATAAACAACCCCTTCAGAAGAAGGAAGATGTTGTTTCTTGACTTTCCTTGAGTGACAGAGTAAATTCCTCATTAGTTGCAATCTTGAGAATGTCTTTTTCATAAGCACCAATGATCATTTGAAACATGAAGAATGAAGTACTTCTTGAATATATGGTAAATAAGAAGAAACTCCAGGCATTCTAAAGAGTAGGGAATTACTTAGCATTTAAAGGGACTCTAAAATATTACAGGCCTACAAATTGTTTGCATAGACTACTCACAAACTGAAATGCAATGGATAATATTACTTAGACATATATTTTTTGGAAACTTCTGCCTTATTTTTTAGTACTTTGTACTTAACATGGAGTGTTCAAGTCCTTTAGGTTATAAAAAAAAATGTGCAAGTCCCATACACTAATCCTTGTTATGTTTGTTCTGGAGTATTAATATAATGTATAATTTTGAGGACATCCAGTATGGGAAATAAAAGCAAAGTCAAAAAATAAATGAGGGTACATTTGGCTTTATCCTTTTTTGGACTTGTGGAATGTTACCTTTGTTTCATGCCTAGGTCAGTTAGTACCTTCAGGTCCCTTTAAAACATACATCTGCACTTAGCATGATGTTCTTCAGGTCCATCCATGCTACAATGAACACAGAGATACGTATATTTTTTCAAATTAGTGTTTCGGGTTTCTTCAGATAAATTCCCAGAAGTGGAACTACAGGGTCATAAGGCAGTTCCACAGCCAAAAAAACAAGTACCATATGATTTCACTCATATGTGGAATTGAATGAACAAACTGAACTACCAAGCAAAATAGAGACAGACTCATAGATAGAGAGTGGGCAGACAGCTCTGGTGGTGGTGGTGAAGGTGGGGGGGGGGGGGTAGGAGGTGGGGGAATTGAAGAAAAAAAAGTGAGACAGAACTCATGGACAACAGTGTGGTGACTGCAGGGGGGGAGAAAGGATGGAGGTAGAAGAGGAGATAGAGGGGATAAATGGTGATGAAAAAATAAAATTAAAATAGAAATAAAATACCATACATCTGCAAAAGGTAACTACTCTTTTTCTCTGAGCAGTAACAGCAGGCCAGCCTTCCCTCTGAGCACACAAGCTCTGCAGTTATGGCCAACTGCCTCCACGTGGGGCAGAGGCTCGCTCCTGTGTGCCCTCCACCGCTGGCAGTATCTGATGGGTGCACCACTTTGGGAAGTGCTATGACTTATTTTTGAAGTTGGATGTAGGGAAAGTAAAAGTGCCAGTATTTGTGTAACTGTCCAGGCCTATAAATGAATATTAATAGTTTTAAAGTGCATCCTACTTTGTCTTATTGCTCAGGTTTTTAGTTTACTCTCTTAAATTCTCCAAACAAGTCTCCAGGGAAAGATCCAGGAAATTACAAGCACACTTATTTTTTTGTTAGCTCTGTCACTACTGATGCCATGCTCTAAAGTCAGGATTGGATCCAGGAACTCAATGTGAAAGTATTTCTAGTGTTCTACTATTTGGGCTAGATGAGAATCATAGACTCCATGAGAAAGAGTAGGCTTCTCTAATTTAAAATCAGCCTGAGTTATTTCATTAGATTCAGAATGGATTTGGCTAGATCAAAGAGTCTCACAACTAATGTTTCAATTATATAATTTTAGGCTTTATATCCTCCAGGCCAAAAGGTACACTCATTGCAGAAGAAAGAGGGATTCACAGGAAGCTATTCCAAGAGTTTCTAGGACAGCTTGGCCTGCCATTTCATGCAGATGGATTTCTCTGGCAGAATTGAGCCCAGAAACAAAGATCACCTTTGCAGAAAAGCTCACATATTTTGGTAAAATTTTCAAACACTGGTGATGAAAGGCTTGCACATGGGCTATTTTAGAAAATTGTAGAATTAAGCTTCTAGAATCTTATTTCTCTTCCAAATATAAGTTTCTGCAGCATCAGCTGCCCTAAGCATGACTTGACATGAAAAGCAATCACACAAGAGAACTATATCCTCAAGCAATTTGAAATAGCTTTTATATACAGTTTCACAGAAAAGGGGGGAGGGCTGTACAATGTTGTTCAAACATTTTGAAATGGAATGTAAAAGAGAATTTTTCTTGGTTTATATTTTGCATACATTGGAAAGAGGAAATGCCATGTGTGGCAATCAATCAGGGAAGTACAGAATAGTCCAGAGTCTTCCCCTGCCTCTACTATTGGGACTTCTTTGTGTGTTAGCTCATAGTCTCAGGTTCCTTTCCATTGTGGGTCCTTGAGACCACAAAGTCATGTCTTTGGAACCTGATGGTTGCTGGATGGGAGGGGGGTTGGGGGGAAAAGATGAAGGGATTAAGAAGTCCAAATTGGCAGTTACAAAATAGTCACAGAGACATAAAATACAGCACACAGAATATAGTCAATAATATTGTAATAACTATGTATAGTGTGAGGTGGGTACTAGACTTATTGAGGGGATCACTAATTAAGTCTAACCACTATGCTGTACACCTGAAACTAATATAATACAGTATTGAATGTCAACTGTAATTGAAAAATGAATAGGAAAGAAAAAGCGGTGGCGGAGTGAATGGAAGCTACACAATCTCCCAGGACCAAATGAGAATTACAACTAAAATAAAAACAAATCATTGGAAAAAAGCAACAGGAAAGCAGCAGGAAATGACCATATAACCAGGGACACTGGTAGGATTGCGGAGGCACAAGAGGATGGCGAGCTGGGAGACCAAAGACAGCAGCAGTCTTAGCTGTGAGCAGCGCCCGTGGGGTTAAAATCCCAAGCCTGCTCCAAAGCACAGAGGGCCGGAACAGAGCACTTAATTGGCTACAGCCACTCACCTTGGGCTCCAAGAGAGAAGGCGGACTGGACTGGAACTCTGTGGGGACACCTGGGATTTGAAAGGTGCTCAGAGTTTTTGCTGAGTCGTGGCCACAAAAAATGGTGGCCAGCTTGCTTCTTCCTGGCCACACAGGATGGTGGTCAGCTTGCTCCTGCCCAGAGCTGTGGGGAAAACAAGCAACCACTCCCTCAAAGATTCAGCCCCATCCAGGTGAGCCAAAGAAATGCAAATTGAGGCTCATTAAGAACCAGCATCTGTCCCATCCTATGGAAATCCTCTTAAGCAGAATACCAGAGGGCTACATTCCAAGGCCCTGAGTAACTAAAACTAATAGCATCCAGGCAAAAAACTAGAGGATAACTGAACATTTCCTGGGCTTGCAAATCTACCCAGGAAAGTAAGACTTGACAGTGGTGCTAACATGGGCCCTCCCATGCTCATCCAAACCCACTAAAGGGAGCCACAAAGAGGAGAACAACAACACCCACAGGGAAAATTTGGGAGGCTCCAAAACCCACTGAGATAGCCAAAATGGTGAAACAAAGAAACAAATCCCAAATGAAAGAACAAGAGAACTCTACCAAAGATGAAATAAATGAAATGCGGTTAAGCAAGTTATCAGAGGTAGAGTTCACAGCCATGATCTTCAGGAAGTTCAATAGCATGAGTAAGGACATCAACACCATGGGCAAAGATATAAAAACAATGAAAATCAACCAATTGGAAAAGAAAAACCACCAAGAAGAAATTAAGAGTGAAATAGCAGAAATAAAGAACATATCAGAAGGACAAATAGCAGAGTAGAGGAAGCTGAGTACCGGATCAGTGAATTAGAAGACAGGGTAGAAAAAAATCAATTAGTCAGAAAACCAAGAGAAAAAAAAAGATTAAAAAACCGGAAGACAGCTTAAGAGAACTGTGGGACAACTGGAAATTTAATATAATTCGCATCATAGGAATTCACGAAGAAGAAGAAAATGAGCAAGGGTTAGAGAATATATTTGAAGAAACAGCGACAGAAAACTTTCCTAACTTGGTGAAGGAAGAAGGCATTCAAGTTCAAGAAACACAGAGAGCCCCAAGTGAGAAGAACAGAAACAGGCCCACACCAAGACACATAGTAATTAAAATGCCAAAAATTAAAGACAAAGAGAGAATCCTAAAGGCAGCAAGAGAGAAGCAACAGATTACCTACAAAGGAAACCCGATAAGGCTCTCAGCTGACATCTCAGCAGAAACACTACAGGTTAGAAGAGAGTGGTATGAAGTAATCAAAGTCATGAAAAACAAGGATCTGAATCCAAGACTACTCTATCCAGCAACGCTATCATTCAAAATAGGAGGTCAAATAAAGAGCTTCCCAGACTAAAAAAAGGCTAAGGGGATATATTAACACCACACCTGCACTGCAAGATATGTTAAAAGGACTGCTGTAATTAGTGGAAGAAATAGGAAGAAAATTATAACTAAACTAAACAAAAATGGGAATAAATAAGTACATATCAATAATCACCTTAAATGTGAATGCTCTGAAAACTCTAGTATCTGACTGGATAAGAAAGCATGACTCACATATATGTTATTTACAAGAGACCCACCTGACAACAAAAGACTCACATAGGTTGAAAGTGAAGGGATGGAAAAAATCTTTCAAGCAAACTGAAAGAAAAAAAAAAGCATGCATAGCAATACTCATATCTGATAAAGTAGATTTCAAAATGAAGACCATAACTAGAGACAAAGAAAGCCACTACATAAAATTGAAAGGATCTGTCCAACAGGAAGATATAACCTTGGTAAACATATATGCACCCAATAGAGGAGCACCAAAATACATTAAAAATCTTCTGGAGGACTTCAAAGGAGAAATTGACAGCAATACAATCATAGCAGGGGACTTCAACACCCCGCTAACATCACTAGATAGATACTCTAGACAAAAAATTAACAAGGAAATACAGACTCTAAATGAAGCGCTGGATCAAATGGATTTAATAGATATCTACAGAGAATTACACCCCAAAAGTGAAGAATTCACGTTCATCTCAAGTGCATGGGACATTCTCAAAGATAGACCCCATGTTAGGGTACAAAGTAAGTCTCTACAAGTACAAGAAGATTGAAATCATATCAAGCCTCTTCTCAGATCATAATGGCATGAAACTAGAAATCAGTTGCAACAAGAACATGCAAAGATATTTGAAAACATGGAGGCTAAATAGCATGTTATTGAACAATGAATGGGTTACCATGGAGATCAAGGAAGAGATTAAAAACTTCCTGGAAACCAATGAAAATGAACACACAACACCACAATATCTATGGGATGCAGTGAAAACAGTTCTGAGAGGGAAGTTCATAGCACTATAGGCCCACCCCAAGAAACAAGAAACATTTCTAATAGACAATCTAACCTCACAACTTAAAGAACTAGAAAGCAAGCAAACAAACAAAAAACCCCAGAGCAAATAGAAGGAAGAAAGTAGTAAAGATTAGAGCAGAAATAAATGACATGGAGACCAAAAAGCAATTCAAAGGATCAATGAAACAAACAGCTGGTTCTTTGAAATGATAAACAAGATTGAGGACCCTTAGCTAGACTCACCAAGAAACAAAGAGAGAGAGAACCCAAATACAGAAAATCAAAAATGAAAGAGGAGACATAATAACTGACACCACAGAAATACAAAGGATTGTTAACAAATATTATAAACAATTATACGACAACAAGTTAGACAATCTACGCTAAATGGACAAATTTCTAGAAACACACAGTCTCCCAAAACTGAACCGGGAAGAGATAGAAAACTTGAACAGACCAATAACAACAAAAGAAACTGAAGATGTAGTCAAGACTCTTCCAGCAAATAAAAGCCCAGGCCTGGACGGCTTCATGGAAGAACTAATACCCATTCTCCTCAAATTATTTCACAAAATTCAAGAAGGAAGACTTCCAAACTCGTTTTATGAGGCCAGCATAATTCTAATTCCAAAACCAGAAAAAGACACTACAAAGAAAGAAAACTACAGGCCAATATCCCTGATGAACATAGACGCCAAAATCCTGAACAAAATACTAGCAAATCAAATCCAGCAATACATCAAAAAAAATTATCCACCATGACAAAGTGGGATTCATCCCAGGGATACAAGGCTGGTACAATACTCGCAAATCAATAAATGTGCTACACCACACAAACAAAATGAAAGATAAAAAATCATATGATCATATCAATAGATGCTGAAAAGCATTGGACAAAATTTTGCACCCATTTCTGATAAAAACACTCAGCAATGTGGGGATAGAGGGATCATATCTTGACATAATAAAGGCCATATATGAAAGACCTACAGCCAACATCATACTCAATGGGCAAAAACTAAAAGCATTTCCCTTAAGAACAGGAACAAGACAAGGATGCCCACTTTTGCCACTCTTATTTAACATAGTGCTGGAAGTCTTAGCAACAGCAATCAGACAGGAAGAAAAAATAAAAGGGATCTAAATTGGAAAGGAGGAAGTGAGGAAGTGAAACTGTCATTATTCACAGATAACATGATGCTATATGTAAAAAGCCCCAAAGACTCCATCAAAAATTTACTAGACGTAATAAATGAATTTGGCAAAGTATCAGGATACATAATTAACATCAGGAAATTGATGACATTCTTATACACCAATGATGAACTCAAAAAAAGAGAAACTAAAGAAACAATCCCATATACCATTGCGGCAAAAATATTAAGATACCTAGGAATAAACCTAACCAAAGAAGTAAAGGACCTCTTTGCAGAAAACTACAGGACATTGGAAAAAGAAATATTGAAAGATATAAAAGGTGGAAGCACTTACCCTGTTCATGGATTGGAAGAATTAACATCATTAAAATGTCCATACTACCCAAAGTAATCAAAAGGTACAATGCAATCTCCATCAAAATACCACTGACATACTTCACAGAACTGGAACAAATACTTCAAAAGTTCACATGGAACCAAAAAGGACCCTGAATAGCCACAGCAATCTTGAAAAAGAAGGACAAAGCAGGCGGGATCACAATACTGAATATCAGGTTATATTACAAAGCTACTGTAATCAAAGCAGCCTGGTACTAGTACAAGAACAGGCACATAGATCAATGGAATAGAACAGAGAACCCAGATATGGACCAAAACATTATGCTCAATTAATATTTGACAAATGTCACAAGAGCATACAGTGGAGTAAGGACAGCCCCTTGAATAGATGGTGCTGAGAAAATTGGACAGCTACATGCAAAAAAAATGAAACTAGACCATCAACTTACACCATACACAAGAATAAACCCAAAATGGATAGACTTAATGTGACCCGTGAATCCATAAAAATCCTAGAAGAAAATGTAGGCAACAAAATTTCAGACATCATACGCAGTAGACTTTTCACTGATACATCACCTAAGGCAACAGAAACAAAGGAAAAAATGAACACATGGGACTACATCAAACTGAAAAGCTTCTGCACAGCGAAAACAACCATCAAAATGGAAAGGCAACCCAGTGTATGGGAGAGTATAATTGCCACTGATACATTAGATAAGGGGTTAATTTTTAAAATATATAGCGTACTGTCCTGGCCGGTTTGGCTCAGTGGTTAGAGCATTGGCCTGGGGTCCAGAGAGACCTAGATTCAGTTTCTGCTACGGGCATGTACTTGGTTGCAGTTTGTCCCCGGCCCGGGTTTGGTCACATGGGTGGCAACCACTCGATGTGTCCCTTTCATGTTAATGTTTCTCTCTCTCTCTCTTTCCCTCCTACTCTATCTGAACAAAATATGGAAAAATGTCCTCAGGTGAGGATAAAAAAATAAATAAAATAAAATAAAATATATAGAGTACTAATACAACTCAACAAAAGGAAGACAAAGAACCCAATTAAAAAATGGGCAGAGGAACTAAATAGACACCTCTCTAAATAGGACATACAAATGGCCAAGAGACATATGAAGAAATGCTCAACATCACTAATCATCAGAGAGATGCAAATTAAAACAACAATGAGGTATCACCTCACACCTGTCAGAATGGCCGCCATCAACAAATCATCAAACAAAAAGGGTTGGCGAGGGTGTGGAGAAAAGGGGACTCTAGTACACTGCTGGTGGGAATGCAGACTAGTGCAGCCACTATGGAAAACACTATAGTGTTAACTCAAAAAATTAAAAATTAAATTGCCATTTGACCCAGTAATCCCACTTGTAGGAATATACCCTAAGAAGCCTGAAACACGAATCATAAAGAATATATGTACCCCCATGTTTGTAGCAGCACTATTTACAATAGCTAAGATCTGGAAACAGCCCAAGTGTCCATCAGTAGACAAATGTTTTAAAAGGTAGTGGTACATATACACAATGGAGTAGTACGCAGCTGTAATAAAGAATGATCTCTTATCCTTTGAGATGACCTGGAGAGTATTATCCTAAACAAAACAAGCCAAGCAGAGAAAGACAAATATCACATGATCTCACTTATTTTTGGAATATAATGAACATAACAGTCTGAGGAACAGGGTAGTCCCAGAGACGTGGAAGTAGGGTACAGACTGACAATCACCAGAAGAGGGGGTTGAGGAGAGATAAACCGCAGAACTTATAATCATGTATGAATAACCAATGGATATAGACAACAAAGCTGGGGACAGGCTGGGGAGGGAGGGGAAGGAGGATGTCAATGGCAGAAAAAGGAGAAACATCTGTAACAAGAATAAATAAATAAATAAGTAAAAATTTTTAAAAATAATAAATAAATAAATAAATAAAAAAGTAAGAAAAAGCCACATCCTTGCGTTGTCTGACAAACTATCACAGAAGTCCTGATGAGAGTCTGAACCTATCTACCTTGGCCCTGGGCAGCAACAACCAGCCCATCTTGAATACTAGACGTGTGTCTCTATGGCTGCTCTCAATACTCATCACAAAGTAACATTCTTCTTGAGCACTGAACTGGGATTTGAAACACTACCAATCTCCTAAAAATAAGTGAAAAAGGAATCTTGGTATGTCACAGTTTTGAATTTGCTAAGTAGAATAAATACCATAAAAGAGAAAATTCAACATCCTGATGAGAAAGCACTACTGCAACAAACTCATTCAAAGAAATGAATGAAACATAAACAAAGAAGTTCAGCACACACATGGAATGTTTTGTTGTCCAAATTATTTTACAACATTCTTAGAGTAGAAATAAAGTAATAAAAATGTTTCCTCAAAATACTTTGCTTTTGAGCCCTGGCCAGGTGGCTCAGTTGGTTGGAGAGTTGTCCCATACACTAAAAGGCTGTCGGTTTGATTCCTGGTGAGGGCACATACCTGGCTTACAGGACCAATCCTTGGTCAGGGGGCGTGTAGGGGGTAGAGCAAGTGATTGATGTTTCTCTCTCTCTCTCTCTCTCTCTCTCTCTCTCTTACACACACACACACATACACATACAATTAAAATAAATAAAAACATATCCTCAGGAGATGATTTAAAACAATTGCTTTTGAGTTAGCATCACTAAAATTTTGGTTTAAAAATTTGAATTTAACTCAATAATTTGATATCTAAATTAATCTTTGTGGTATAGCTCAGTTTTCCAAAATAGGTGCTAATACAAATTCAGTTTTGGTTCAATGTGGTATACCTTTGGGAACAATCTGTATGCATAAGCACTGAATTGGGTCAAAGACAGGATACAGACATGCTTGGAGTCTGATTTGGAAGAGAAAATAAAAATACAGATTCAGAGTTAGCAAACATTTATTGAGGACCTCTCATATTGCTCTAATTGGTTACCTAATGTCTTAATTCAAGGTAAATTTTTTTTGGTTTGATTGCTTGTTTGTTTTTCAATCATATGTGGTATGAGGGGTACAAAAAGCCAAGTAGGAAACCAATAGCCAGATATGGCATATTGAATAATAATACTAATAAATAACAATGTCAAACTCTGAGAACTTTTTAAGTGCTAACACTGCTCTAAGCAATTTATATGTGATAACTCGCTTACTCCCCACAACAAGTCCATGAGCTGGGTACTATCATTATTCCCATTGTATGGATGAGGCAACTGAGGGACAGAGAAGTTAGGTAACTTGCCCTATTGACATTTATTATAAAACATATGAATTTATCTCCATTCCTTCCAGAAACCCCACTGAAGTGAAAAGAAAAAGGTGTAAACCTCTAAGGACAAAGAAAAGGGGAGAAGAGAGAACAGCTGATAGAGATGTCTTTTATTTATTTATTTATCTATTTATTTAATTTTTGGAAAAAGGAAAGCTGGTGTAGAAGCACTGACTGATATGCAGAGGATGTGGAATCCTAAGCAAAATGCAGAAAGAAGCCAAAACCCCCCAGAAAAACCCAGGGAGCCTCAGGAATTAAAGCTTCCAGGTACTGGTGAAGGCCTGTGGTGAGGCATAAGCCTGAAGACAGGACATAGGACCCCTTCTCACCCTTTTCAACTACACGAACCAGTCTCCCAGGCCACGGAGGAGAGCTCATTTCTGGGTCTGGAGAAACTGGTACATAGTGGCATTATTTGGGTACACAAGCAAAAAGCAGAGCTGTGGTAGGAGACTGAACGGAGACACTGACTGCTCTGACATCCGGACCGCAGACACCACATCCTCTAGGCAAGAGACTGAAGAGACAAACAACCCCAGGACAGATGTCCAGATGCAGCCATCGGGGGTGTCCAGCTGAGAAGACTGGCCTGTTCTCCAGCCACTGCACTTGAGGCCCGCTCGTTAATAGTCTTTTCCACACATAGAGACCATCCAATAGCTTTTGAGTGCCTCTTTATTGAATAGGAACATTTGATATCACCAGGTATTAACATGAAAAGGTAAGAGAAAAAGAAAAAAAAATTACTGAACTCTGGAAAATACAATTTGGAGTGAATAAGATAAACTATTTTCCTCAGAGAGAAAATAAGACATTACATCATAAAACAAGTGAAAGATACAAAAAAAAGAAAATCATCAGAGAACAAAAGTAGCTCCTGGAAATAAATAATAATAAAAATAACATCAGAACTAGAAATAAAACAAAAATGTTGGAAGACAAAATTGAAACAATCTCCAAAAAGATCAAACTTGTGAAATAGTATGCATGGGGAAAATCGTTAAGAAAATCAGAGAACTGATCCAGGATGTCCAATATCTAATTAACAGAAGTTCCAAAAAAAAAAAAGAAAAGAAAAGAGAAAATAGAGAAGAGGAAATTATAAAACCAACCAACAAAATCTTTTTCCTTTGTCTGCAGCAGAAGAGGCCCACTGGTGTCTGACCCATCAATGAAAGGTGTCCATACGGAGTGACATCACCATGGACATTTAGAGCACCAGCAGTAAGGAGAACATCCTAAAACCTTTCGCAAGGGAAACCAATTCCCACACATACAAATAAAAAAGCAAAATTGGCCCTGGCCAGTTTTCTCAGTGGTTAGAGCATCGACCCATGGACCAGTGAGTTCCGGGTTTAATTCTGACCAAGGGCATGTACCTCGGTTGTGGTTCGTCCTGGCCCTGGCTGGAGCTGTGTGGGTGGCAGGCAACCAGTGGATGTGTCTCTCTCACATCGGTGTTTCTCTCTCTTTCTCTCTCCCTCCCTCCCTCCCTCCTTCCCACTCTATCTGAAGATAAATAGAAAAATATCCTTGGGTGAGGAAAAAAAAAAAAGCAAAACTGCCGCAGGTTTTCCAGCAACGAACATGGAAACTATGAGACTGTTGAACGACATCTTCAGAACTCTGAGGGACATGATTTTCCACAAGTCTCTAACCAGCCGACCCATCAATCAATTGCACAAGATCTCAAAAACTTTATTTTCCAAGTATCTTTTCTCAGGAAGCTATTAAATATTCGCTCCACCAAATCAGGGGAATGAATCTAGATGAGCTGTAACGCGAGGTGTGGCTTGGGGAGGTCCTTCAGGGACAGTGTGCACCAGGCTGACTGAGCGCTCTCGCCACTGGAGCAGGGAACACAGACTTACAGGAGGGGTCTGCAGGGACATAAAGAAACTGATTCTTTTGTCTGTCAGAGAATTTAGAAATTTATGAACAGACACTCTATAATCCTATTAAGAAACTTACCAGTAGGTGTGTAGAAAATCAGTTAGTGAAAACAATTCAATGGTAAACTACAGGGAAAGTAAAAGATAGTACTATAAAGGCATACTACTGGGCTCAGCCATAAACAATGTTTATATATGGTCATAATAAACACTGGCTATTGATTTAATACCCATCTGTGATACATGTATTTATTTTAAAAGGATGGGAGGAGTATACATGGGGTGGGGGAAGCTAAATTTCAACCACAATTTGAAAGACAATAGATAATTTTATAATTGTATAAAGAAGAAGAAAGCAGCAAATGCATATTATTTAAAAATAGGATAATGAATACCCAAAGAATTTCAGAGCAGTTGCATCTGGGGAATAGAAATGGCAGGTGTGAAGGAGAAGAAACAAAGGACTGCTTATTTTAATCATCGTTTTGTATAATTTAATTTCCTAACTTTCACCTTTCCTCTCAGACTGCCCACTCCATCCTGTCCGCTTCCTCAATCCACTATATGCTAGAAAGAGGAACTCCACTCTCACCTCTTCCTTGAAGTCCACCCTGACCACCTCCAACAGAAAGACTGTCCTTTCACAGTCCCCTATGCCCACTTCATAGTGATCATCTGCTGTCTAGGATTAATGAGACCACGTATCTTTACACCCTTTTATTATTATTATCATTATTATTATTATTTTTAATCCTCACCTGAGGATATTTTTGCATTTATCTTCAGATAGAGCAGGAGGGAGAGAGGGAGGAAGAGAGAGAAACATCAACATGAAAGAGACACATTGAGTGGTTGCCACCCACATGACCCCAACCAGGGCCAGGGACAAACTGCAACTGAGGTACATGCCCTTAGTGGGAATCGAACCCGGGATTCTCTAATCCACAGGCCGACGCTCTAACCGCTGAGCCAAACTAGCCAGTGCTTATTATTATTTTTAATCCTCACCTGAGGATATTTTTCCATTTATCTTCAGATAGAGTGGGAAGGAGAGAGAAACATCCATGTGAGAGAGACACATCGATTGGTTGTCTCCAGCATGACACTGACCAGGGCCTGGGACCGACTACAACCACGGTATGGGCCCTTGAGCAGAATCGAACCTGAGACTCTTTGGTCTGAGGGCCAATATTCTAATCGCTAAGTCAAACAAACCCAGGTGAGACAACTTATCTTAAATAGTGGTCCTAGACCTGAGTTTACCCTAAGCAAGCCTCGTAAGACTGGTAACAATAGGGCTTTGCATTTACATAAGGCATTGCAGGTTTCTGGACTTGGTCATGGTCACTGTCAGAGATGCTTTAAACCTATTGTTAGTGGAAGAATTCTTTTCAAAGACAAAGAGAAAATCATGGCCTCCCTCATGACAGAAGTATAGAATAGATATTGATTTAGTAAATATGCAATGATATACTATTATAATTTTAACATCACTTTTAAACTTTATTTAGTTAATTCTCACCCAAGGATATTTTTCCATTGTTTTTTTAAAGAGAGAATGGAAAGGAGAGGGAGGGAGAGAGAGAGAGAAACATTGATGTGAGAGAGACAGCGATTGGTTGCCTCCCACACGACCCCAACTAGGGGGGGATCTAACCTGCAACCCAGGATGTGCCCTTGACCAGAATCCAACCTGAGACCCTTCAATCCATGGGCCAAAGCTCTAACCACTGAGAAAAATGTGCCAGGGCTGACTTTATTTTATTAAGCACAAGAGTACCTATGTATCTTTGAGAAGTGGTTGGGCATGCCATGACCTGTACATGTAGTGGCCCATTCAAGGACACAGTCAGATTGAAAACACAAGTATTATAACTTAAAATATATAAAACTGTTAAAAACAATTTAAAGCATGTTTAAAGTCTCCATAATAGTCAAAGGAGAGTACTAATCATACACAGCCAACCGTCTTAAAGTCTTTTTGCCTCAGTTTTTCCTCACACACTTTACATCTTGCCTTAACTCTCTCGTCCTATTGTGTAAGCCCCATGAACTTGCTCCAGACTCAGCCTTCGGTGTTCCGTCTGTCTCTGTCCTTGGCTCTCTATCTCAGCAGATGCCTCCTTTTCCTTCCCCCCACTCATTTTCTAAACGGCCCCTTTGCAAGTGTACCTCTACCCATTTCCCTGAGCAGAACTAGAAAAAGCCAGGGTCAGCAACCTCCAAAATATAAGAATTCTTACCCAAGGAAGCTGGAGAAGACAGAGCTGCCCATTATATTGATGTGTGACTACTGTTTTCTCAGTCTGTGGAAATGTTAGGAGTTTGCAGTCACTCTCCAGCCCAAGGGTCCCTGGCCTATAAAATGAACCTCTCTGCCTCATATTCTACAGCCTTAGAGTCTCTGCAGGACCCAGCTCAACAACGTACCATGTGCTTGGTGACAGTACAGGGCAGCACACTTCCTAAACCCAAACTGATGTTGAAATATGTCCTCTCCAATAAATCAATGTCCCCAACCTTAATTAACTTATTGACTCACTTGTCTGGGAAAAGAAGGTCACAGTCAGCATTGGACTGGATTCAAGTTGATGCAAATACACACACACACACACACACACACACACACACACAACACAGAAAGCATTTCATTGATGTTTACCCCACAAATTGGTCAGTTTTTCATATATATGTGAGTGTGTGTGTGTATATACACATTTTAACTATAACATTTTCTGACCTACATCTGGCAGTTTGTACAATTTATGTAGAATGTTATACACCTCAGCAGAATAAAAGTTGAAAAGTTGAGAAAAGATGTAGAAAAAAGGGGCAGGAATAAAGTATATAATTAATTACGAACCTCTGGCACATTTTTTTTTAGCCAAAATAGGAAAACAGTTCCTGTCCCAGTAATAACCCTAAGTTTATAGTCTCCTAAGTGCACACAGTAAAACGTTTTTAGGTCTTCGTTTCTATTGGAAAATGTCATCTTATCTTTCTAGATCACCAACTGAGAAGTAAAGCAATAACAAAAAATAAGCAAATAAATAAGAATAAAAATAAATCACAAACATATTCATAGCATGTATCACCATGTGCCGTGAATTGGGAGCTGGAGAGGCATTATAGTAAGAACCCTAAACCAGTCACCAAAAGCTTTGCTTTAAGACCAGGCTCTGCCACTAATGGTCTGGGCACAGGTAGCAATTCTGTTTATCTTCATCTTTCTAAGGAAGTTTTGGCTAAGTGATCCCTAAGGTTTCTTGCAACTTAGCAATTCAGAATTCTGAAAGTCCACCCATTTGCAGTCAGTCTTACCTATTCTTCCTCAACTCTAAAAAAGTAAACACATGGAATGAGAATTACATTTTGAACCAGAAGGAAAAAAATGTATATCCTTGCTAAAGCCCTCAGATGTATGATCTTGGGCAAGTCATTATTTTTGTCTCTTCTTTTCATTGTTGTTATTACTACTATTATTATTTCCTCAATATGTAATAACACTTTTCTTGTAGTGTTGTTGAGAGGGTTGGATACAATAAACAAAAATATATAACTCTAAGTGATAAAGCACTATGAAAATATTGGTCATTAATATTTGCATGGCCCTATTGACAGAGCTTATTTATTTATCACTAAGATAGTAATAGATTGGAATTTTCCAGGATAAAGGCTAGGATATAATACTGCTCTGCCAAAAAAAAGTCATTTGCACAGCTTCAGCAGCTAGAATAAGGAAAGGTCTTATGATCAATTATTGTATTTTAAAAACATAAAATAATTTCCATAATAAGAGATAGGAAAGATAATCAGCAGTATCCCTTCAAGTAATTAAAAACCTATTGTTGCAGGATTTTGTTTTGTTTTTATTTTTAATTAAATGGGCAGTGGAATATGTTCTTATCAGTAAAAAGTAGCAATGACTGCGAGACTTACAAACAGCATAAATTTAGTCTCCCAGTTCTAGATGCTGGAAATGGGAGCTCAGGGTGCCAAGCACAGTTGGGTTCTGGTGGGAACTCTTCCAGGTTGCAGACCACGTCCTGGTCATGGCGGGAGAAGAGTGAGCTTTCGGTCTCTTCTTGTAAGGGCACTAATTCTACTCACGACTCTGCATCCCTGACCTAACACCTCCCAACGGCCCCACCTCCAAATACCATCACACTGGAGATTAAATATATGAATTCGGGGGAGCGGGTAGCATGAACATTCAGTCCATAACAAATAGTGTTACACCAAAAGAAGAGACAATTCAGCAAATTCAAATATGCTAATATCATTTAATAAAGTCTACAATGCAAACCCTCTATTTTTATATTATTTATTTACTGAGTTTGAGAGGAAAAGTCCTTTCTTGGGTATTTATTTTTCTTTCACCTTCAAAACCTTTGGATTTTTTCCCCAGACTCCTAGATGATTTTACTGAATCCTCACTGGCTGACCAAGAGATACTCTGTGGGGCAAATGAATTAAAAATTAGCACTGTCTGCTCTCTTCACACAGAAGATTATGCAAATGTTCATCTGTTCCTTTGAATCCTTGAACGACCTGGGGGAACAACAGCCTCTTGGCCAGAATTTGTATTTCTACTAATGTTTAAAGTGAGTGTGCCCTTACCTATAGCTCAGAAGGAAGCTGGCCAACAGTTTTAATACCAAAATGATCAGAAACATTGCCTTCAAATAGGAATTTCATGGTGAAATGTGATTCTTTTGGGCCCCCCAGCTGGTGGATTGGAACACTCTAATCCAGGGAAGATAATTTACCCAAATTCTCTCATGGTGCTCTCCCACACTTCCTTCCAAAATTGAATAAAACTTTGACTAAATGAAATGTCCTGGAATTGGATGCTAATTTGATTGTTTGGTTAATGGCTGACTAGTCAGGAATACCCCACCCCCCTTTTCCCCTAAATTTCCCCCCAAAAGAATCTAATTTCCTGGCTACATACAGGATTTGAATCGGCGCTGAATGTTCTGGAAAAACCTACTGTGTCTTAGCATAGTCATAATCTAAGAAATAAAGACAATAGCTGAGGTTGAGGAGATGTTCAAAAGCTGTCCTTCCAGGGAAAAGAAGCCTAGTTCAGTGGGTCTTGGCCTCCAAAAGGGCCAGCCAGATAGAACTTGTATGCCAGAAACTTTACTTGTGTTACAACATTCCGTCTTTACAACCACCCAGACAGGCAGGATCACTTAAGCAATCCACAAATTCTTTGAAGTCCCTACTATAAGCAGTCTCCAGTGATGAGCAGTCCATGTCCTCTGTACTTACAGGATGGCAAGACAGACAAGCGAATGGCTGTAAGTGCAATGAGCTGAAAAAGAATCGTGGGTGTTACATAAGAGAAAGCAGTCAGCCAAGCCCTATACAATGAGCAGGAATTACCCAGATGGGGAAGGTGTGAGAGGCAAAATGACGATTATCCTCCTTCCTCCTTTGACAGATGATGGAAGTGGATTAAGTACTCTGCCAGTGAGAGAAAAGACAGGATCCAGATCCAGATCTTTGTCCTCCAAAGTCCAGGTACTCAGAGATCCCATCTGAGACCCAGGACATGGAGAAGAGGATGCTGGAGGAGGTCATCCAGAGGACATGGCTATTGGTTGACCCACAAGCTGGGCCCAGGCAGTCGGAATCTCCCACCCCCTCTCTGTCCTTGGAATGTACGTTCCGATCACTGTTCCTACAGTGGGAGCCATTTTCAAGAACACAGCCTGGAGAGAGCAATGTGTTGCTAAGTCCAGCGGCACTGAGGGTCTGACTGAACTCAGTGAAGGCCTCTGTGTAAACTTTTAAGATGTGGCAGGCTGGTGTGCAGATCCACTCACTCTGTGCCTGCCCAAGACAAGCCTCCTATGTCAACTCCCTTGCTTGTTAAGCTTGCCGCCTACCAATCTGCACTGGCTTGCCTCTCGTTTGTCTCTTCTTGCCCTCTGTGTCTGGGGTCCAGAGGATAGAGGAGGAAAGACATTTAGTCAGCTTCACTATAGCAAAGAAAGCAGACAATATCTATTTAATATATTTTCTAAGCATACAAAACAAAGCAAAACACCTCATAGACACAGACAACAGCATGGTGATTACCAGAGGGAAAGGGCTGGGAGGAGGTGAGAGAAGGTATGGGGGATAAATGGTGACAGAGGAGATTGGATTTGGGGTGGTGAACACACCATACAGTGTACACATGATATATTAGAGAATTGTACATCTGGAACCTATATAATTTCATTGACCAATGTCACCCCAATAAATTAAATATTTAAAAGCAAAGTTGTTCTGAGAAGGAGTTGTGTACTGCAGTAAGAACTGCAGCTTTGATGTGTGGCCAGGTAGAAGACCAGAGAGCCCAGCCCACACACATCCCCGAGGATGTGTCTCCAGGACCTACACTGGAACCTGCCAGACTCTAAGTCACAGAGCAATGCAAATGCTAAGTAAGTCTCCTGCTGGTCTCACAACTCAGGCATGTTTCTTCAAGGACCTGAGAGCAATCACTAAGGAAGATAAAAGTGTCCAACCTCACAGTTTCCTGGGAGAGACGACGGGCCCAACTGCAGCTATCGCTTGACCCCAAATTCCAACTCCTACCTCCAGTCAGAAACATAGAAGAAAATTAATACATGTGTCTTGAAAACATGAGCGTAACGGGCTGTATCCACTTCACTCTGTAACAGTCTCTGCAGGGGACGGCTTGTGAGGTACATCACATTCTGCTTTAATGCTTATTATTCAATACTAAAGTGGTTTTCTTTTCCTTTGTGGGAAGTTGTTCTGGGTTGGGAGCAGACCTTGTTTTTATTATATTTCTACAACACTCCCTACCATTTTCTCACAAACAGCAAGAGGAGAGTGGAAGGGTGAATTTTACGACAAATGTTTGGAGTCCAGACAGAAAGCTGAATGTCTCCAGGGTTGAAGAGTGACAGGGAACTCTACCCTTATAATCACATGGAGGCAGGTTTGGCAGCACTGTTAGCCCAGTTCTCAGAACACAGGGTGAAGAACAGCCTGAGTTCTTCCTCAATGACACTTTAATAATTAGGAAATTCTTCAAATCAGGTAGATGAAAATATCTTGCTTGCATGGCTAGGGCAATTGTAGAAGAAAGGATATGAAGCCAGGCTCCCAAATCACCAAGAGGAAAGGCAAGGAAGCCGTCGGAGAGACTCCTAACGTGCCCCGACCTTCGGGTCCTCGTCCTGGACGTTCTTTTCCCTTCTGTGCGACGCAGCTCCGTTTCCCAATGGAGTGGACCTGTGCACTTCCAGGGGGCCAGCAGAAGTGGGGCAGCAGGAGAGACTGTGCATCCAGGCTTTGGTGAGGAGACCGCAAATCATGGGGCCACTTTAAAGAGAGAGAGAAGACTGAAGACTTCTGCAAGAGCACAGGAGGGCCAGGAAGATGGCGAAGGTCTTTGTGTCCCAAGACCGTGGCCATTTCGTTGTGGTCTCTGGAACACCTGAAAGACCCCTCAAGTCTTCTCCCACCTCCTGGCTGAATGCCTGATTTTCTACCATTAGGACTTTGGTTTACGATCAGATCCTTGCCCATCAATGAGCACTGTTTATTGAGCACTCACCATGTGCCTGGCACAGTACTGGGATCCGAGGCAGACCTGAAGCAGACTCGGGCACACTTTGGTTTGGAAGTAGGACATATACATATGTAATTTTTCATCACACTGAGATTAAAATTCAAATCCCTGTCTGGCTCTCTAAATCCATCCCTTAGTGCTTCCTCTCGCAATCACCCCTGTGTAGCACACTTTTTCTATTCCTGACGCCTCACATTCTTCTTCCTCGGGGTCTTTCTACCTTTCTTGTTTCTGAAACTCTGGATCCTTGTACCATTGAAGCCTTTGCTCCAATGTTCCCTCTTTGTAAAGGCCTTTCCTGGCCAGCCTCCCTCAGGCAGCATTTCGTCCTCCCTGTCCCAACATCCTGGTCAGTCTCTGCTCGGCTCTTACTCCAACTTAACGTTTTTAACAGACAATGTAATTTTGTTTTTGATCAGTACATTTTTCATCTCTCCCACTGGAGGGTAAGTTTCGAGAAAACAGGGAATCTTGTCTGACTCATTCTCTGCTGCTTCCCAGGAGTTGAGAACAGTTCCCAGCATCTGGCAGAGAAAAGGTTCTTGGTAGCTCTGTGTTTAATGGATGAATTAATGGCAAGTGTCCAAAAGACCCAAGAGTCTCTTTGAGCTAGAGGAGAGTGGAAAGAAAACACAAGGGCATTGGTGTTCTTGGGCAATAAAAAACATGAAAGAGAAGAGGGATTTAAAAAATGTAAAAACTATTCTCATTTCCCAATCTTGCCCAGGGCTGGAAATGGCACCACTGGAATGGAACCCTCCAAATGCAAGGCTGTTGAGCTCCGACAGCCCCAGCCAGGGGGAAACTGCTCCCTTTAACTTCCCTCCTTACTCGGTACCTCCCCTAGGTCACTTGTCATCACTCTGCATGGGAGTCACCTTCCTGCAGCTCTATGTTGCTCCAAGGACAGCGTGTGGGTCTGAGTTTACGGAGTACCTTTCCCTCTCCCTCCAGCCCCGCCCCGTGGCCTGGGCGGGGTCAGTCTCATAAATGTGCACTGAATAAACTACCACAGGGCACACCCTAAACCCACTCTTACAAATTAAATTATTGCAAAAAATAAAAATAAATACATATTTAATGTAAACTTGTCTTCTTGCCTTTACCATTCTCATTAAAGTGTAACAGTGGGGAAATGATGTCCTTCTATTTCATTAAAGCCATAGTCAGGTAGGGTCTGGTTAATTGAGGCTTTATAGTAGGTGCTCTTTAGGCAAAGCCCCTGTCACACAGGCCTCTCAGCATCTCCATCCATGTCCCAGCATCATGGTTTTGAGAACCAGAGTAAGCCTGCTTTGGGAATCTTTCCAAATTCCTGCTAGTAGTGTTCATTGTAACTCTATTTCCTCCTAAAAACACAACACTACATATTTTTATACCTTTCACCGTTCATAAAACTTTGACATCCTGGTCTCATCTTTATCATACAGTTTGCACCCTACATAAGGGCGGCTCCATGTGGAGCCCAGATTCCAGAGGGCAAGCAGGTCAACAGCACCTTCCAGAAGGAAAGTACGGAGTGTGGGGCGTGAGCACCTCCCAGCACAGCTCCTCGTGAAACAGCACAGGACACATATGTGCCACCCAACATCAGCAAACTTGAGAGTAGGTGCTATGCACTGTTGTTGTTAACAGTGGTTACTGTTTACCCAGAACCCGCTAGCTGCCGTGCATAAGAAAGGCGAAAGAAGCTCATGTGAATGTATATCCTGGGAGAGAGAACTTCTCTGTTTATTAGATATGGACAGTTGGACCCTCTTGACTCCTCTCTCTCCTCCCTTCACTTGTCACTCCAGCAGCTATGGAGACAACTTTGGGTCATGTCCAAGTCTCTGCAGAGCACACCTAGAAAGACAGTGCATTGAGAGGCCTTGTCTGGGAGAAGTGCTAGGGGAGGAGAAGGGGACAGAGGGTGGGAAGGTAGCAGAAGGAGCCATTTTCCTGTGTGACACTGCCCCTCAGACAGTGGAGGGATTGCCGGATCTATTCCATGTCATGAGAAGCCCCTTCCCCTGTCTGAGGACCCCTGTGAGTCTGAGGAACATCCGCATTGCAGACACAAATCTCCTTGTCTTCACTTAGCATCTTCTCCAATCAAGACACCTGCTGATGGGAGAAGCAATTGTCCTGGACACCTTTTCCACTTCTCTCTACTAGATCTCACTGTGGACTCAGAAAGGGAGTCGTAATTCTGCCTGCTGCCCATCCCACGTCATTCAGGAGTCCTTGTAAAACACATCCCTCTGCCACTCTGAGCTCTGCCTGCAGACTTCAGGGAACCTTGAAAAGCCTGACCTCCTTGCAGCATTTCTCTCCCTCTTGCTGGGCCCCTGACAGATATTGATTGAGCAGAGACATGGATGGCTTGGGGAACTCACCTTGCCCTGACCTCTCAATAGTGTCTGGCAAAGGCTCAGGAGCTTGTCATCTATCATATTCACCTTTCGTATTCTGGACAGCCTCCCTGCATGTTTTCCTATCTTGTCAGTGCAAATAGAGCCCTTACCTGATAGAGGGCCTTTCCAGTTTCTGTCCCCCACCCCTACCCCAAACACAACCCCCTAGAATAAAAACAGTAATGAAAATGAATAAAGCAAAGCTTTTCATTTGAACATCATATTATCATTAAAAGGCACATTAACTTTAGAGGTGGGCATAGATAAGAATAGAATCTCTGTATTTTTTTAGCTATAAAATTGAGAGAGCTATAATTGTGACCTTGCAGAATTGTGATTACTAACGAGATGGTCTGTGAAGTGTTCAGTGCAGTGCCCAGCACACAGAAAGTGCACAGTAGGTTACTATTAACTGAGTAAATGAGATGTACATAAATACAGAGGTAAATAGATAAATGAATGAATAATGAACAGTAGAGCATAGGACTTAGAGTTGGTTACCATGTTTTTCCCTCTGAAGATAATAATTATTACTAACATTTATACTTGACCAATTTGGAAACTCAGATCTCATATGAACTCCAAAAATATGCTTTTAACATCTAATCCAGAGGGCCATGGAGGCAGGCGAGTAAGAGCATGGAGAGTGGAGCCTGACTGTGCCACTGAAGAGTTGTGCTGCCATGTGCAAGTCACCTAACCTTGCTCTGCCTCAGTTTCCCTATGTGGAAAGGAGACAATAATGGAGCATGACTCATGGAGTCTATGGTAAGGATAATGAGATCATGCAGAAAATAGCTTAAACTGTGCTCTAATAAGGAAAAGCCTCCCAAACATTTAAGTGATGCAATAGTCTTAGTCTAAACATTTGCCAGAAGTCTCAATAGAGAGAATAATTTTGTAGTCCCAAGTACTAGCAATGATTACCTTTATGTACCCTAGCTCAGGTACTTTATACAAAAAAGTCATAACAATTATGATTTTGATGTTATTTTTTAGCACAGCTTCTGTTCTTGTATACATCAGATTCTTATTCTTAAAGGTCTTTGGTTGAATGTTTGTCCCCCAAATCAGTAACTACTGTAGGCCCTGAGACTGGGCCGGACACATCATGAACAATCAAAGGGCCGAGTGAGGATCCCACACAAGGCAGAGTACCAGGAGAGCGCTGGCAACTGCTCTTCATCCTCGTGTGATTTCCAACAAAGCTCGAGATTGTCTTCCACTAGGCTGAATGGGGAGCTATTGTGTTCCTCTGAGTCTTGGCTAGAATAAGAGCTATGCCACTGGGCTGTTTGTACAACTCCAAATCCTTTGTTTGCCTCTAACTGGGCTGAGTGAGTCCCACCAAGCCCTTCACTTGCCTCTAACTGGGCTGTGTGGGGCACACCAAGCTGTTGGGTGGCCTCAAATTTGGCTATGTGGGCTGCACCAAATTCTTCAGTGTCCTTTAACTGGGCTGTGTGGACCATGCCAAGTTGTACAGTTGCCTCTAACTGGGCTGTGTGGACTGTACCAAGTTGTTTGGTTGCCTCTAACTGGGCTGTGTAGGGCACACCAAGTCCTTTTGATGCCTCTATTTGGGCTGTGTGGGAGGCACTAAGTCTTTCTGTGGCCTCTAACTTGGCTATGTGGGGCACACCTAGCCCTTTGGTGGACACAACCTGGGCAGTGTGAGCCACATCTAGCCCTTCAGTGTCCTCTAAACTGGGCTATGTGGGCCACACTAAGCCCTTTGGTGGCCTCTTCCTAGGTGGTGTGGGCCACACATGTCCTTCAGTTGCCTCTACCTGTGCTGTGTTTGCTGTTCCAGGCCCTTTGATGTCCTCTAACTTGGCTGTGTGGACTTCACCAAGCCCTTCGGTAGCTTCTAACAGGGCTGTGTGGGCTGCACCAAGCCCTTCGGTAGCTTCTAACAGGGCTGTGTGGGCTGCATCAAGCCCTCCGGTAGCTTCTAACAGGGCTGTGTGGACTTCACCAGGTCCTTCGGTAGCTTCTAACAGGGCTGTGTGGGCTGCACCAAGCCCTCCGGTAGCTTCTAACAGGGCTGTGTGGACTTCACCAAGCCCTTCGGTAGCTTCTAACAGGGCTGTGTGGGCTGCACCAAGCCCTCCGGTAGCTTCTAACAGGGCTGTGTGGACTTCACCAGGTCCTTCGGTAGCTTCTAACAGGGCTGTGTGGGCTGCACCAAGCCCTTCAGTGGCCTGTACCCGGTCTGCGTGGGCAGCACCCAGTGCTTCGCTTGCCTGGAACTGGGCTGTCTGCACAGCTGTTTCAGTTGCTCTTGGGGCACGGCTTTCTGCTTCCCTTGCAGTGAGTTGGCTCCTAGAACATCAGAAGTGTGGGCTGGCGACTCCGTGGGTTTTTTCAGAGAAGTTATTTGTCTTCCTCTAATCTGGATGCCCTTGCTTTCTTTTTCAGAGACCAGTTTCTCAAGCTGGTCATACCATTTCTGAACCATGCGCTGCGAAGAGTTGCAGAGTTCATTTCTGAAAGACACTCTACAGTGTCATTTTTTGTACAAGCCAGGTGGGTGCTACTCTGCCCAGAGGAGGTACTGGGCATTCCAGAAATGAGACCAGAACTGCCAAAGTCAGACACAAGTTCTTCCTGGTTTCATTGAGCCTGGAAACTGCAATCTATTGGAGAGGAAGTGTCAGCGGACGTAAGCATGGAAGGTTCCGCGATCTGAGAAACAGCACTGTCTTGGGAGGTATCAGAGACAGTCTCCACTATGATATGTTGCTGAAACCTCTCCAAAGAGGGAAGTGATTTCTGCAAATATACTACAGCAATTCTGAATTATAAATTGAATAAGCATAGTAACCATTTTTATGTATCTGTTTTCTAGTTCTGGGCTGGAGGAAGTAGGAAGCCAAAGAATGCTTGGAGCATATACACTGCTAGATTAAGTGCAGCCATCTGATTGGATGGGAAATGTTGCTCAGTGTTGTGGAACACTGCAAGAAGGTACCGGAGAAGAACAACGTTGGTTCCCAGAAGCTGGTCTAATAGCCTCTGAATGGAATTTACTTTCTCTCCATCGTTTTCTTGATTCATTACACAGACCCAGTGATGACAGAGGTCTGATGATAGAATACTGCCAGGAATGTTTCAGAGAAGATCCTTTAAAACAGGTCTATCACAAAAAGAGATTCATACTCCAGGTGTACTTCAGCTCCCAAATTCAGTTTGTCTTTCAGCTCTTTGCAGCATTTCACACTGGCTGACTGTGGATGCCATTCGTGAGGGGTCCTTTCTTATTAAGAACAAAGGCATATCTGAGACAGGTTTGGGCAGCTTGTCATTCTCACAGATACTTAGCAGAAACACTCCAGAGAGCTGTCCTGGCTCAGGAGAGGCTGGTGACATGGGCAAGGTATCCAGGCGAGTGCCGGAATCCCACCAAAAGGCCCACTTTGGGCCAGTTCTGTTTGTAAAGGACAAAAGTGTGCTTGTGTCCAAGAGGACCTTCCTTGGCACCTGGCTGCTCTTGCAGGGCTTTCCGCGGGGGAGGAGGTGGAGCACTCCTCCCTCCTGCTTTCATTTTCTTCATGGCGGGTCAAGCCCTGCGGACACCACCAGCCCTGATGACCAGGAAGCTGACCTTTTAGCTAAGAGACAGGGTGTGCCTGGGGGACCCTGGGGGAAACCCAGGGACCCAGCGGCTGGAGGGGCTAGAGAAAGGCGATGTCGCAATGGCAGGCTCACCCCCGGCTGGGGAGCGGGGTTGGCTGCCTACCCTGGGGTGCACGGAGATGAAGACAAGGCTGCTAGGTCCTCTCAGAGAACACCAAGAGTAAACAAACAGTACCTGGGAGATTCGGGAGAAGACAAAGGGTACCAGAGGGTGATCTAGGAGCTGGCGATGTAGCTGGCCTGGTCGTGAGGGTGGGTAAGGCAGGAACTCATAGAATTAAAAGTAACACAGGGACCGCAAGCCTAGAGCGTGAAATCCCCATCACCATTGGTTCAAGCAGCCCAGTGGCAGGCAGGGAGGCACAGGGGGCTAGCAGGTCTGCTGCAGGGGCCGGGGCTCCAGGTATAGCTCCAGCGGGGGCTTCTATGCTTCTGTGATGTCATCAATGGGCCAGCTCAGTGTCCTCACCCTCCTGGTGCGGGGTGAGGGGTCCCTTTTACAGACACACCTTTTAGGGAGGAGGATCAAATTGCCCAGGCTGCCCCCTAGAGTCTTTAGCTGAGGGGGGCGGGGAGGCATCACTTCCATGAGGAAGATTTGAAGAGAATCCCAGCCCAGGAGGAAGCCAAAGCAGTCATTTCCACCACCCCACAGCTGGAGGACACACAGCCGGTGGCCCCTAGCTCAGGCAGGGTGCCAGGCTCAGGTGCAAGCAGGGTGTCCCTGTCAGGGCCCTGTACTGCTGCCTGCACTAGGCACCACGCGCCAACCTGCACTGGGCCCAGACATCCAGTTTTATATCCCTATTCAGCTGTGCTTGGCAGTTAAAGATATTTAGGATATATAACTACCTCCCGTCTGTGTTGGAAACAGTGGCTTGCATCCCTCCGTGCTGCCATAAAACATGGGGTTATGACAGGAAAGCAATGGGGGGACAGGTGTTCTCCACCTTGTGATTCTACTTAGAGCGAACAGCTTCTACTTGTAAGCCACTCAAAGTCTGGCCGCAGAATATTCACACAAAGCTCAGCCTGGTGAGCGTCAGGACTGGACGCTCCGTGACGGCCATGGCGCACTGTGTGGGGAAGGAGGAGCACTGCTCTCGGAGTCCAAAGACCCCCATTGAAGTCTCAGCTCAGGCTTATTTCTGAGACAATGTTCTGCATATTCCTTATATTCTTAAACCATCATTGGCTCACACAAAGTTAAACTAATATCTGTATTACCTCACAAGGCTGTTGTAAGGTTCAAGTGAAAAAAATAGATGAGGAACTGTTTTAGAAACCATTAAACATGATAATAAAGTATGGTTCTTCCAGACTACTAAAAATAAGTTCTGTTATAGGCTCTGGATAGTGTAACTTCTGTTTTTTTTTCTGTCTTGAAATGTTCAACTTGTTAACTATATATATATATATATATATATATATATATACACACACACACACACACACACATATATATACACGCACACACACACATATATATATGTGCCTCCATAAGACTGTGTGCCTGTGAAATGGAGGAATATGTGTATACACACACACACACACACACACATATACATGTATATACATATATGTATATGTGTGTGTGTATATATACACACATATATATGTGTATATATATATATATATACACACATACATACACATATTCTTCCATTTCACAGGCACACAGTCTTATGGACATTATCATGCTATTGATTGATCTGGACTTTTAATAACAGTTTTCCTCTCTATTCCATTTAGTTTCAGGATGCTTTAACCAAGTATTTTGTATTTTCTGCTCATGCCCTTTACACAATGTCTCATCAAATTCAAAGTTACCAGTACGCCCTTGCATTTTGTATGGTGCCCTGTAGCTATCAAAATATTTTCCCACAGGTTATTGCATTTGATCTCCACAATAATCCTTTGAAAAGAATAGGGATTACTCTTTCAAATCGACTTTTATAGAACCATAAACCTTCAGAAATAGGTATTCATTCTGAATTCAAAGTTTTCCTTTCTCATGATGCTGCCATTATTTCAAATTGTTTCAAGTGTGTCTTAAATATTTTTTTTTACCATATATTAAAATCTCAATATGTGTCAGGCCCTATGCTAAGCAGTTTGCACAATTACATGGAATTCTCATGAGCATCTCATGAGAGAGGACTCTTTGTTCCCACTGCAGGTGAGTGAATGGAGGCTCAGAGAGGCTGAGCCATCTCCCTCCCGTTACAGAGCCAGGTGTAGCACATCTGGGACTTGATTCCTGTTTTGTCTGATTCCAAGACCCATGCTCTTAACCCACTCTCAGGTTTGTCCCATGAGCCTTACATTCTCAAAATGCACTCAATTAATTTTCTTTGGCTATTCTTTCCATTTTTGTCACTGAGCCCTCTGCAATTCTGCACCCGTACTGGCTAATTTAAAACTAAATCTACAGCAAAAGTTCTTGCAACCTTATCAGGCTGCCTTGTGAATGGAGTGAAACATAAAGTTAATTGACAAGCCTTAGCCTAAACTCTGAACAAACCTACCTAGGACAGACCCAAACCAACAGCACAGTTTAGAGGAAAATGGCATGTTACTTCCAGAAGGGCAATGATTTGAATGATTATTGATTTCTGATCAGAAGCCATCGAGGCCAGATGACAACACTTTTGAAATACTAAAGAAAAATAAATATTATCAAACCATAACTACATCCAGTGAAAATAAAATACCCTTCAGGCATGAAGCTTTGACAAAGAAATTTTCAGATGAAATAAAATTAAGAGCATATGTTACTACCAGATCTTTACTATAGGAAATGATAAACAAAATTCTAGTAGACTGAAAGGTCAGGTATGTATACTGTAATCCCCAAAGGAACAGTAAAACACACACACACACACACACAGAATGTGTATTAAAAAAGCCAATAAAATCAAAATGGAATACTAAAAATATTCCCCCAAATAAAGGAGAGAATATAGAAAACAAACAAACAAACAAAACCAGAGGACATAAGAAAATAAGAAAACAGTACTACTAAATCCAAGTATATCAATACTTACTCACATGAACAATTATTTGTTTCAATACTCAGATTAACAGAAATTGGCAAATGGGTAAAGGCAACACTGAACCATATGCTGCTATAGGAACCACACTTAAAATATAAAGAATTAGTTCAAACTAAGTGGGTGGAATAAACAAGACATACAAATAGGAAGCATAAGAAGGCTGGAGTGGCTACAACAATGTCAGATAAAATAGGCCTTAATAACAGAGTATTAGCACAGATTACATTTATAGCAATAAGAACATTATTCAGGAAGAGATTACTATTATCAATGTCTATGTGCTTAATTACAGAGCCTCAATATGCATAAATCAAAAATTGAGATAATTAGCCCTGGCCGGTTTGGCTCAGCGGTTAGAGCGTCCACCTGCGGTCCGGAGAGACCCGGGTTCGGTTCCCGCTAAGGGCATGTACTCGGTTGCAGTTTGTCCCCGGCCCTGGTTGGTTGTGCGGGTGGCAGCCACTCGATGTGTCCCTTTCACATCGATGTTTCCCTCTCTCTCTCTCTTCCTCTCTCTCCCTCCCACTCTATCTGTACAAAAAATGGAAAAATGTCCTCGGGTGAGGATAAAAAAAAAAAAATTGAGATAATTAAAGATAATTTTTTATAACAGTAGAAGATTTTAAAAACTCTCTCTGAGAAATTGGTCAAACAGTGCAAAATCTCAATAGAACCCAGAAGATCTTAATAGCACTATGAACCACTTTAATTATGTCGCAGAACACTTCATGTAGTAACTGAAGAATATAGTCTTCTCAAGTACACATGACAGATTCACTGAGATAAACCATAGTCTGGAGTGTTAACAAGGCCATTAACTTTAAAAAATTCTGAGTTATACAGAGTGTATTCTCTCACATCAATATAACTAAATTAGAACTATATAACTAAATAGTGACTTAAACCCTATTTATCTGGAAATGAAACTATGCCTTTTAAAATAATTCATGGGTCAAAGACCAAATACAAGAAAATTTACAAAATATTTTGAACTGATGAAAATTAAAATACAACATATAATATTTACAGGATGCAGCTAAAGGACTGGTGAGCGGAAATTTTTACACGCGTAAACTAGGAAAGATGATCTACAATCCCCTCTGAAGAAACTGGAAAAGCAAGAACAAAAGTGGAAGAAAGTTACTAATAAAGGTAAGAGATATAAATGATATTGAAAAGAGACAAATAATTAGAAAAATTAATTAAGTAAAAACCTGTTTTTTTGAGGAAAATCAACAAAACTGATGATCCTCGGTCAAGAATTTTCATGAGAAAAGGAGAGAGAACATATATCAACAGCCTCAGTAATGAATGTTTAATGTGTAGGATTTGCCACCACTGACTGTACACATTAAAAGAAGAAGAGAATACTATAAACAACTAAGGGCTAACAAATGTGACAACTTACATGACATTGACCGATTTCTTGAAAGATACAACTTATAAAAATTCACACACACACACACACACACACACACACACACACAGAAAAGCTGCATAAACATCGTACATCAAGTAAAGAAACTGCATGCATTACCCCAAACAGAAACTCCAGGCCTAGGGTTTCCTTGTGGCGTTGGCATTGCCTTCCATGATCTGCTTCCCTTGGGGACATCACTGCACGTGTCCTGTGGAGGTGAGCAGGGGTGGTGCGCGGGAGTGGAGCAGGTGCACAGGGGCAGCAGGACAGGCTTATGTATAGGGCCCCTGAATTCTGTCTTGTTACATCCACATCACTTCCCTCGAGGAGCCGAATGGGGGGCACAATAAAAGCACTAATTGAAAATGAAGCCAGTCCGGAACCAGAGGCCAACAATTTCCAATTAAATAAATCTCTAAACAGAAAGGTAGACAATTAAATCTTGTAGAGCTTTATTCTATTATAATCATTCTCTAGTTTTGTCCTTTTTACCACTTATTTTTAAAAGAAGAGTAATCAATGAATCCTCAATTTCTCATACCTACTTGTATTTTTAATGTAACTTTGATCCATTACCTTCCTACTCATTCCCTATTTGCAGCTTTCAGGAAATCCTTTTACCTTCTGGGGGAATAAATTCCCATTTACGTAGCAAGTTCACAGAAACAAGGGTGGAGAAGGCTCCAAAAGACAGGCAGCCTCAGGTGTCCCTCAGGTGTCCTGTCCCAGAGGCCACCCACTGCCTTGGATAGTAAGCCTCCTTCCACGCTGGTCTGCAGTTTTTGACCCTCTTCCCCAACTCCCAGGTCCAATGACTTCTGATAAAAGAAAAAAACATATTCCCCTTCCTAAAATATTGAAATCTGGTATTCTTTCTGACTTTGGGCAAGAAAAGAATGACCATTAAAGTTAAGTAAACTTAATTAATTGACCATCTCAAATCATCTCTTTTGTAACTTAGGATTTTTTTTTCTTTTCTCTATTTATGTCTAACTGCTGGGTGGGAGTGTGGACTAGTACAGCCACTATGGGAAACAGTCTGGTGGTTCCTCAACATTTAAGAATAGAGTTACCATATGACCCAGCTATCCCTTTCCTGGGTATATACCCAAGAAACCTGAAAACATTTATTCACAAAGATATATAAATCCCTAAGTTCATTGCAGCATTATCCATGGTGGCCAAGACATGGAGACAACCAAAGTGCCCCTCGGCAGAGGACTGGATAAAGAAGAAACACCTATACAATGGAAGACTATTCAGCCATAAGAAAAGATGAAATACTGCCATTTGCTACAACATGGATGGACTTTGAGAATATTATGCTAAGCGAAATAAGCCAGTCAGAAAAAGCTAAGAGCCATATGATTTCACTCGTATGTGAGACATAAAACTGAAACTCAAAAACACAAACAACAGTATGGTGGTTACGAGAGGGAAGGGGGTGGGGAAGTGGAAAGGATAAAAGGGGCAAAATATTTGGTGATGGAAGATGATTTGACTTTGGGTGGTGGACACACAATGCAATATACAGATTGCGTGTCACAGAAATGTACCCTTGAAACCTATATGATCCTATTAACCAATGGCACCCTGATAAACTTAATTTAAAAACTTTGTCATTTTGTTTATCCTCTTTTCAGACTACAAAATATATTCACATGCCTCAATTTTCTACAATATCCAGGCAACAAAAAGACTTAAAATAATAAACACCACATTTAGAAACATCTTCTTTCCACATTTTAACAAATGCCCAATACATATATTAATTTATGTTCACATGCTTTGAAGTTTCTTATCTCTCTGGGGTGGCAGGAGAAATGTCAAGGCTTAGCAAGGCATCTACCCATCAGGGCCACATGTAAAACTGAAAAAGCCTTGGACTGCTCAGAAACAAATTAACTACCAGAAAGCCAGCACATACCTCAGGAAGAAATGGAGTTATGAATTGCATTATAATATGTAATTACATCATTCATATAACCCTTTATTTGCATGGTCAATCATTAATTCCAACACCGATGCATCCATATTTATAACAGTTAAAGCTTGTTTTATGCTAATAAAACGGGCCTGTGTCTCTTGACTACTCATTATAAGATGTATTTTTCACTCTGGGCCCAGGAATGAGTTCCAGTTTCTCACAGGGCTTACTCAAGTTCAAGTAGTACTTTGGATTTCCCACAGCAAATTAAAGGGCCCTGATACTTGGGACGTTTGCCAAAGCAGGTCATTGCTCTGAAATCAGAAAGTCCATACACTGGTACAAAGGTGTGTGTACCTCAGGAAGTGCTATAGCAACAGGGGAACACCAATCTGCCCCACATTTCTAGGGTTTGTACCCCAGTTTGCCCAGGAGAATCCCAATGTATGCCTCTTTTCCAAATTTAATTATCAACAGTCACCTTCTGTCACTACCACTGTAAAAGGCTCTTGGTTTGGGCTCTGGTACATGATCCCTTTACGGCATCGGCGTGACTGCCTAGGAGAGGATTATCAGCACCAGCCACACACTCTCTGTTTCCCTGCAACAACACAGGTTTTGATGTTGAGTCCAGGTATCGCACCCCTTCCTTCCTGTCAATATCACTTGGGGAATTTTGTTGTCCTTTTCTGCCAAACAGCCAGAGGGTTTAATAATTTTAGTCTTCAAACAGAGATCATCTCTGTCCATCTTTCCATCTAGAAACCTCCCTGAAAAAAAATTGATGATTCAAATAAATGCGTATCTGGTAAGTATCCTGGAACTTCACCTTCAAACAGTTTACATCCTAGAATCTCAGAGTCAAAAATTGAATCTTTTTTCTCACCCCACACCCAATGACAATGTGTGCATATTTGCTCTGCTTTCTACAACCAAAGGGTCCTTATGGTGAACTGTTCAAATCAGTAACATTTATTTTTATTTTTTATTTTTTATTTTTTTTATCCTCACTTGAGGATATTTTCCCATTTTTTGTACAGATAGAGTGGGAGGGAGAGACAGACAGAAGCATCGACGTGAAGGGACACATCGAGTGGCTGCCACCCGCACGACCAACCAGGGCCGGGGACAAACTGCAACCGAAGTACGTGCCCTTAGCGGGAACCGAACCCGGGTCTCTCCAGACCGCAGGCCGACGCTCTAACCGCTGAGCCAAACTGGCCAGGGCCAAATCAGTAACATTTAAATGAGGAGAGAGAGAATTCATACTCCTCAGCGGACACAGGCCAAATCTGCCTGGGGATAGCCAGCCACCTGTGGTTTCGTTGTCACTTCCTCCACCCCCTTCCATGGTGTCTAGCAAACTGCCAGTCAGCTTCCCACTGCCCCTCAGGCCTGGGTCCTGTGTTTGATGGTTGTGCCTCAGTGACTACCATTCCTTCACTGGCTGTCCCTCTGGGCACAGGTGTCCGTTTGCAAACAGCTTTTAAATGACCCCTTCACCCCCTACCCAACGTTCTTCTTCACTGTGCACGTTCTCGTAAGTACACGCTCTTACATATCCACACACACAATTTTTCTGCATGAAAATCATTCGTAGTCAGTACAAGAACTCACTCAACCTGTCTGCAAAGGTACAAAGTGTTCATAAAATAAGCCTTTACTAAAGTACCAATTCAGCAAAATATTATCAGTTCTGCTGCAGCCTCTTTCCCCAGGGACGTTATCCCATAGTAGCTGATTTTTCATAGAAATGGAAAGAAAGTCTCTCCTCTCTCTTCTCGCTCTAACACTCACACGCACACTTCATCAGCGCGGGTACAGTCCCCTGCTCGCGTCTCCGTAACTCTGACAGCGCTGCCTTTTTACCACACTTGCCTGCCTCTGCAACGATCCTCCTAAAGCAGTGTGTGTGGGTGGGTTTCATTTGGGGTGGGAGGTGAGGGGAGGGATGGGGGAGTCTACGAAGCTCCCTTAGTAAGTGATCCTTTGTGGTGGTTCATAGAGAATTACTCAGTTTTGCAGTCTCTGGATTGCTGGTCAAAATGTTTTAGGTATAACATCTGTATTTTCTTAATCTCGTCTCTTCCCAAAATATAGCACCAAAGACTGAATTGAAGAATTACCCATTTTGTTTTTCATTTTAAAAATTATTTTTGTTACAGATATTCTCCTTTTCCCGATCCCACCCCCTCCCAGCACTGTTGTCTATGTCCATTGGTTACGCATACGTGCATATAAGTTCTTTGCTTTATCTCATCCCTCCTCCCCAGCCCCTGCGCTGAGATGGCAGTCTGAACCGTACTCCTTAAGAATTAGCTTCTGAGGCTCCAACCCAGCACTAACACACACACATCAGCAGACACACAATGACGATGCCACCATCAGAGTGTTAGAAGTAGAAGCACTTCTTTTTATTTAATTTTGGGAATTTTAGCTTAATGCTTCATTTTCTATTCATTTTTATAGCAGATCTCACTTGCTTCCCACAGCATTGAAGAGCTTGTTCTTTGTACTGAGCCGTGTGGCTGTTCATCAGCATTGGTAAAACTCAAACACACCATGAGCCCTATCTAGCTTTCGGGCCTGGCTTGGGGGCTGCGCCATGGCCGCGGAGGTGGAGGCGGCCGCCTCTCAGGAGCAGGATGCAGGGCGCCTGTGCAGTGTGCACCTTCTGCCTTTCCTCTGGAACAGGTGGGAACGGTCTGTGATGGGAGTTTCCTGTACACCCGTCAGTGGGAACAGCAGACACCTTTACGACCACATGGCACGACAGGAGTTCATGAAAATGGACTGAACTCATTTCCGTTTCACAGAAGCCATACCAACTATAAGTTATTTCTTCCCACAACTCCCAGTCTTTAGACTACCTGGCGACAGTGTTTGGAATGGTATGTCATGGTGGAACGAGTGAATGTTGAAAGGCAAACTGTTTTAGTTGTTTGTTTGTTTGGTCTAAACTATCTGAGAAATACGTTTGCCTCACTTCTTCTCAGTTATCACCTGCATATGAGCACAAGTGGAACTTAACTTTATTAAAAAAAACCGATACGAAAAGCTGATGCTACAAAGCTGGAAAGGGAGAGTAGTTTCCATTTACTAAATTCTAAAAACTCATGTGAGTCTGAAGCTGTCCTATCTTTCATATATATATATATATATATATATATATATATATATATATGATTTTGAGAGAGAAAGGAAGGGAGAGAGAGAGAAACATCAATGGGAGAGTGAAATATAATCGGCTGCCTCCTGCAAAATGAGCCCACAAGCCAGGCATGTGCCCTGCCCAGGAATCAGACCGACAACCTTTTGGTGCACTGGGCGACACCCAACCAATGGAGCCACACAGGCCAGGGTTGCCCTATCTCCTACCCCAAGATTAAACTCCATCTATAGCTCTGTGCACAGCCTGTGATATCCGGTCAAGTTCTTTGTATACTGCATCTCACTCCACAGCTGGGAAAGGTTCTCTTAATAGCTCATGTGTTGGACCAGGCCCACATGAACAGTCTGGGATAATCTTTCCCTCCTGAGATCCTGAACCTTAATTGTGGGAGACCATTTGCATGGCATCCATCTTGTTAGAGTCTGCTCTGCTGTCTCCAGCCCCGGGGCGGGGTCTCTCTGCGTACGGTGTCTGCATTCTTCTAGATGGCTGTTTACTCCATTCTTTGCTTGTCATATTTGTTCCACCTGTGGTATTTGCTGGAGTTTGCTTCGGGTGGGATGCTCATTGACTGTTTCGCCTGTTTTTCCCCTGTGTGTTGTGTGGACTCCCCCTGAATGGGCGAGACTTGATCAGAATCCTGTCTTGTCTCCATTTCTTGTGTCTCTTGTCCCTCCTCATCCTCACTCCCCCTCTAGAGTCCTCGTTGCTCGACCTGCGGGACGGGTCAAGTGGCGCCCAACGTGGGGCTCCAGCACGGGGGATCCAGTGAAGGACGCCGTTCGAGTGGCCGGCAGAAAGGGAAGCAAAGGAAAAGAAAGTAAAAGAAAAGAGGGAACGACGTGGGAACCTGCTGCGTCTGCACCCCTCGGGTAAGTGAACGGCGATTATGGGTCAATAATTGAGCCAAGATAAGATGTTCGTTGAAGGACTAGGAAAGGCTATCAAGGCACGAGGAGTAGAGGTAAAAATTAAGCATTTGTGTCAGTATTTTGATTATATTAAGGAAGTTTGCCCTTGGTTTCCCACAGAGGGAACTATAGATGAAAAATGATGGAAAATAGTTGGTGATGCTCTTAAAGATTACTATAAGACTTATGGACCCGAGAAGGTCCCGGTAACTGCTTTTTCTTATTGGAATTTAATAGATAAAATTCTGTCTCAGAGACGTTCTGATCCTCTCATTGCCAATGTAGTAGAAAATGGTGAGGGTATATTACAGAAAGAAAAAAAAGGGGAATGAAAATGAAAGTAAAGAATGTGAGGACTTCATGTCATTCGATAGTGATAATGAGGAAGAAAAAACCGAGCCCACTCGGAATAAAATTATGCCTAAAAGCCCTCATATGGAGAGACGAGAAAAAATAACAGAGAGAGAGGGTGGAGAAATCAAAAAAACAAAAACTAGTGTTGCCCCAGAGGAAATAATCAAATCCAAGACAAAGATTTATCCCGACCTATCAGTATATTTGGAGATTGTTCCTGACGGAGGAGAGGTTAATTGGGATGAACTGGCGGATGAAGCTGCCAGATATCATAACTCTGATTGGCCGCTTGTTTCTCAACGCCCCCTGCCTTATATTAATAATTCCAGTGCCCCCCCGCTGGCATGTCCAGTTCTTGACCCTAGACAAGAACTTAGAGACAAAATTGAACACCTCAAAGAACAAATAAAACTGGAAAAAGAGCACCAAGATCTCATAGCCCAATTAGAAGGACTAAAAATAGGAAAATCTAAAAGGGAGAGTGAAGTAAAACCAGAAACCCTTGGGAATAAAAAACCACCCATGAGGGGAGCCGTCCCAAAGATCCCTCCCCGCACGCAATCTGCACCGGAGCTAGATGATATAGAGGCTTTTCCAGTAACAGAAACAGTGGACGCGCAAGGACAGGCTTGGCGTCACTATAGCGGGTTTGATTTTAAATTAATAAAGGAGTTAGAGACCGCTGTAGCACAATACGGAGCCACAGCCCCGTATACTATGGCAATTTTAGAATCAGTAGCCGAGAATTGGCTTACGCCTGGGGATTGGCAGACACTAGCCCGAGCGACACTTGCTGGAGGAGACTATCTCCTATGGAAATCAGAATATGTAGAGAACTGCAGGGACATTGCTAAATGCAACGCGCAGGCTGGTAATGGATGGAATTTTGATATGCTAACAGGAGAAGGAAATTATGCTAATAGTGATGCCCAAATGCAATATGATGCAGGTCTTTTTGCACAAGTTCAGGCTGCAGGCACTAGAGCATGGAGGAAACTGCCCACCAAGGGCGACATGAGCTCCTCCTTTACTAACATTAAACAAGGACCTGATGAGCCTTTTGCAGATTTTGTTCACCGCCTAATTACTGCAGCAGGCAGAATTTTCGGTAATGCAGACGATGGCACGGATTTTGTTAAACAATTGGCTTTTGAAAACGCTAATGCCACCTGTCAAGCCGCTATTAGACCTTATAAGAAAAAGACTGATTTAACTGGTTATATTCGCCTATGCTCTGATATTGGGGCTGCCTATCAACAGGGCCTTGCCATGGTTGCTGCCTTGAAAGCGTATACAGTTAGACAATTCTTATCCCAACAAAACAAGAGTAAATGTTTTAGAGCGTCTGGTTAACCAGATTGATCAAGTTAAAGGAATAACAGATAACCATATAGATAACTCCAGGGATGAAAATTCGCCCTGAGAGCCTTCTCCTGTTTTTTCTTTATTTCAGGAATGAACCGGAAGGCTGAAATCTTACTGCTAGGGATACTACTGCATCTTTGCTTGTTGTGGAAGGAGGTTTTGGGCCTCCTCCAAACCCTGACGAGCTCCTGAGGGCCTTATTTGGCGCCCCATGCGACTGCCTTGCAGGAACGCTACTGCTTAAAAGAGTTTTTCGATAACCCCTTTTGGAGAGGACTAAATGGGGTGCTGCCTTATCTTCTCCCTCTGTTGGGCCCCTTACTTGGCCTTTTACTGATTGTGTCACTAGGACCTTTCCTCATCAATGAGGTGATGGCTTTCATCAAGCAGCAGATGGATGCCATTAAGATGCAATCTATACGGGTCCATTATCATAAACCTGAAATGGCCGACAGAGAAGCTCACTCTAGCTGTGAGTCAGTGAGCTATGACTATGCCCGAGATGGCAAATAGTGAGTCTCAAAAACCTCGTCACCTTGGTGCGCTGGACTGGATAGCCAGAGACGGGCAACTGGAACTCACACGCATCACCAACCACCACCTAAGACAGGAACAAGGCCTTATGCTGCCTTGCTATTCCAATGACGGGTTCAGACAGGTTGGCACCGTGTGCAAGTTTCCTGACCTAAGACAGGCACAGTCCCCTCAAGGTATTATTTCGGCCTTAAAATTTAATAAAAAAGGGGGACCTGTGGGAGACCATTTGCATGGCATCCATCTTGTTAGAGTCTGCTCTGCTGTCTCCGGCCCTGGGGCGGGGTCTCTCTGCCTGCAGTGCCTGCATTCCTCTAGATGGCTGTTTACTCCATTCTTTGCTTGTCATATTTGTTCCACCTGGGGTATTTGCTGGAGTTTGCTTCGGGTGGGATGCTCATTGACTGTTTCGCCTGTTTTTCCCCTGTGTGTTGTGTGGACTCCCCCTGAATGGGCGAGACTTGATCAGAATCCTGTCTTGTCTCCATTTCTTGTGTCTCTTGTCCCTCCTCATCCTCACTCCCCCTCTAGAGTCCTCGTTGCTCAACCTGCGGGACGGGTCACTTAATCACATCTGCAAAGTCTCTGGTAACATATTCATAGGTTTTAGGGAATAGCATGTGGACATCACTAGGGGACCAATATTCTGCTGAGCACACCTGGTAGGTGAGGAATTTCAGCTGATGTGATAGCAGATAAATCAGTTGATATCCTACCCAGTTTAAGTGAAAGGTATTCCATTAACATCTGAGACTAATCTGTCCTTTGTCCTCATAGAAGAAGCTGTGAGACTGAGGAAACTGGAAAGATATTATTTCTCTTGTCTCAAGTCTTTCCTTGTATTCTCCTTTCTGTGGAACAAACTTAACCTATGGTAATAAATAGGGACATTACAGTGATCCGCTCTCAGTATACAAAATTGCTATTGGAATATGGGTTTTGAGAGAATTGAATATTTATTAAGAAGTCATTTATGTTCCCTGATCTTTTGACTTATTCCATGGGCAGCAAACACAAGTAAAGCCATGGTTAAGTGAAATATTTTCTTCCTAGAAACAAAATTTATATTTAGATACTTTTCACAAAGATAAATTTTGTAACACAAAATACCAAACTTGATTAACAAAATAAGTGAATTAAAAACAAATACCTTTCTGTTACCTCAAAAAATTAAAAATTGGACTTCCATTTGACCCAGTGATCCCTTCTAGGAATATACTCTAAGAGCCTGAAACACCAATCAGAAAGAATATATGTACCCCCATGTTCATAGCAGCACCATTTACAATAGCTAATATCTGGAAACAGCCCAAATGTCCATCAGTAGACAAATGCATAAGAAAGCAGTGGTACATATACCCAGTGGAGTACTATGCAGCTGTAAGAAAGAAAGATCTCTTATCCTTTGAGACGACATGGAGGGACCTTGAAAGTATTATCCTAAGTGAAACAAGCCAAACAGAGAAAGACAAGTATCATATGATCTCACTTATCTGTGGAATATAATGAACATAACAGTCTGAGGAACGGGGTAGCCCCAGAGACATGGAATTGGGGTAGAGACTGACAATCCCCAGAAGAAGGGGTGGGGGGAGAGATAAACCACAGAACTTATATGCATGTATGTATGAACAATGGACATGGACAACAAAGGTGGGGGCAGGGTGGAGAGGTAGAGGGAGGGGGGAATCAGTAGGGGGGGAGGAGAAACATCTGTAACAAAAATAAATTCATTAAAAAAAATAAAGAGGGCTACGGCTTAATAAATACATGCATACATACATATGTACATATATACATACATACATATACTTAAGTTGAAAAAAAAATAGTTTTCTTCCCTGGCCAGGTGGCTCAGCTGGTTGGAAAGTCATCCTGAACAACAAAAGCTTGTGAGTGTGATTCCCAATCAGGGCACACACCTACCTTGCAGGTTCGATTCCCAGTCAGGGCACGTATGGGAGGTAACTGATCAATGTTGCTCTCTCACATCATTGTTTCTTCCTCACATCATTGTTTCTCTTTCTCCCTCTCTCCCTCTTTCTTTTTCTCTCTATCAACAGAAACATATCCTCAGGTGATGATTAAAATAATAAAATAATACAATATAATAAAACATCTTTCTTATGTGTATTTGTTAATTATGTAAATACCAAATACTCTAGGGTCGTTGTTTACTGTGGGTCTTCTATGCATTTGTTGGACTAGCTGAGATTTCTGAAACCTATTGTTAAGTTTGGATTAAAGATGACCTCTTTTTTTTCTTAGAAAATGTTCCTGTTAGTAAGCAGAGAAAATGTGTGTTGTTCCACTGCTCTGAAGATTCAGATTTTATCAAAATTAAAGTCATCAATTCTCAAATTTTTCATTGTTTAGTCAGTGCATATGAACGTCTACATAAAGTCTTTGCATAACTACCCAGAGAGAAGTATAGTTTCCTTGGTGATCCCTTTTCCTATCCTCTTGCTCTTCCATTTCAACAATATCCCTGCAGACCTCTACTGGCTTACTGAGGCTATAAAGCAACTCAGAACAGTGACCATGTCAGAATTATGCACAGTCAATAGGGAGCAACAAATAAATTTGAGGCATTATTTACTGTAAGCCTTGGTTTCAAGTTGATCCATTCTAAGTTATTAAAGTCAACATAGAGAATAGAGAAGGCAGAGTGGACGTTTTAAAGCATGCCTTTGCAAATAATGATTTACAACTGTTTTCAAAGATGATCAGAAGAGTGTTTTATAGAATAAACACCTACCTATAGGATACAAACAGAAATCAAGGTGTCTTTTCCTACAAAAAAAAAATTCTCTACACTCCAGTTGTCGTAGATATTTGGATTTCTTCTTTTTATATTTATCTTTAAACAAACATGAATAATTCTGATAGCTCTGCCAGGGAATTAGGATAGCCTCAGCATATTGGCTTAGCAGCTCTGTCTTTATATTTTTCAGTCTATACTTTCTATATGTTTCCCGTTTCCTATAAGAAAATATGTAACCGGGTAGTAAAACACTTGCAGAACATTAAAACATTTAGTGAAATGTTCCTCAAACTTTTTATACTAATGGATTTCTAAAAGTTATCATAATTTTGTAGAACTTAAATACAAACTAAAAACAAAAGTATATGTTATGATGCACAGATCAACTGTGGCAGATACAGTGCTACAAATTCACCAAAATTATTTCATTTTTTTTTCCCCTGGACATATGGGAAAATTACATATGTAACCCTTTGAAGTAAATTTGAAGTCATACGCTGCATCCTGGCCAATAGAACTTCTGTGACCGACACATCAAACCATCTGGATGAATCTCTGCACTCTCTTCTCCTGTCCTACTGGACCTCGGTGTTAAAGACACGACATGGGAAGATTCTGGGTCTCTGAATGACCTCATGGAGCACAACCTTCACTAATTCACGTTGGATTATGATGTGAGCAAAATATAAACCTTCATTATTTTAAGCCACTAAACTCAATTTGAAGGTTGTTTTAGTAACTACACACACTTATCCTAATAAAACATCCTATATAGATTTTAGTATATAAAAGTAATGAACAAACATCAACATATTTAGTTGTTTGATTATTGAAAAATCATTTTTTCATCAAACCTAGGAATGACTGAAATAATTCAAATTTAGCATTAGAATGCCTTGTTCTCACTGGATCCTAGCTTGATAACAACTGCTTGTAAACAAAACAGGGGCTGAATTGTCATGATATATAGATCATCAAGGTTTATGTACACTTAACAGAAGCAGGTTTTAAGCTATATTTGAGCTTAGTAAGCAAATATTTTATTTGACATGGAAAGGATATAATCTACCATTTAGTGAAGAATAAGGACAAAATATAGTCAAACACTTGTGAAGAATAACAGGGGAATAACACTTTCCTTACACAATACAGTGATACCTCGGTTCTCGAACGCTTCGGATTTCGACCAAATCGGTATTCGACCAGGAGATTCGAGAAACTTTTGTCTTGGAATCCGAACAAATATTTGGAACTCGAACTTCCGAGATGAGCTGAGTTGAGCCGAATGGCGTTCATTCGGCCCAGCGCGCCTTGCTTGCGTCATCAGTGTGAGTGCAGAGAGAGAGTCACGCTTTGTGGAGAGAGTCACGCTTTACACTGAATTTAACCCTTAGACATACTGTACACTTTTATTTCTTGTTGAGACTTATGTTTTTCTACATATTATATACAAATTAGGCCAGTAAATAGTCATTTTCTGGGGCTTGGAACGAATTAATCCAGTTTCCATTATTTCCTATTGGGTTTCATTGCTTCAGTTCTCGAATCGGTGGGTTGTGTATAATTTCTATCATGCTAAAACAAGAGTTGAATAGTTCAAACAGAAATTATATGGCTCACAAAGACAAAAGTTTTTACCATCTGGTCCTTTACAGAAAAGATTTTTGACCCTTCTCTAGATGGATTAATAAATATATAAGTAAATATCTTTTAGATTTCTTTTGGACACTGAAAGATATTTTACACCTGATAAAAATGAATATCTCTAACAACGCCAAGTGCTAGAGAAATTGTGGAGCCCAGAAGAGATTGCTGGTGAGAACACAGATTAGCATACCTGCATTGTAAAAATATTTAGTATTACTTTCTAATGTTGAATATTTATATAACCTACTTTATTCCTGCTATATATCCAAAAGAAAATTTTACACTAAATTGTCAGCATTACCCTTAGACCCAGGCAAGAGAGAGCCCTTGCCCTGGACGCTGACCTCAGGGAACTCCAAGCTTTAGAGTGACTTCTTCAAAATTTTCTAAGTTGCCCTCCAATGTCTGGGACCAGCCTTGGCTTAAAATGCCATCAAAGGGTGAGGGGCACCCTAATTTCAGACCAGAACTTGTCGGCTTGGTCACTGTTTCTTCCTTTTGAGGTACTTTCTGACTCTCTAATCTGGGACCCTCTGCTCTAGGAGCTTTGAACTCATGCCTAAGGGGTTCTCTAGTGGCAGGGTCCTAACTCTAGGAGGGCCACCTGACAAGTAGATTGCTCCTACAGGTCAGAAAGGTATTTCATTCATGGGACCACATGAGATGAGGTAGCCAGATAGGTTCTGGCATGCTTATTTAGGGTGTCAAATTATTTATAAATAGAAGTCCTACAAAAAAATTATCCGGGGCCCTGAAAATTCTAAGGGCATCTCTGGGTCTCACTGTGTTAATGTTAACAAATTAAAATAAAATGGTTAATCCTACAAATAAATATAGAATTTATAAAGTAAATGCTTATGGTATTTACAAAGACAGCAAGGGAACAATGGTTTGGTAGGAAATGGGATAGGGAGAAAGAAACCAAATAGTTTGATGTGGGTCATTGTCAAGGTCCTACATTTTGCTCTCAGTGATAAATTTGCAGGTGTTCATTAAATTGTCAAAGTCACTAAATAAAAGAAATCAGGCAATCCATAAACCAACAGTGACAGTATATCATAAAACAAGGAATATTAATAAAATTGTGTGCACCTGAGTTCAAAAAATAGAAAGTAAAATAGATCAGTGAAGAAGCAGAATAAAGTCAAGCTATAGACATAAGTATAAAAAGAATATAACAACTAATAAAAATGTCATTTTAAATCAATTGGAAAAAATGAATTATTTAACAAATAGTATTTGCATAATTGACTATCCATTATATATTATCTCACAACATGTAACCAAACCTATTCTAAATCTTTTTAAAAGAAAGTGTAAACTATAATTAAAAATTAAAGCTAAAATAACAATTTCAGACAGTTAATATGATTTTAGGAAGATCTTCCAACATTACTAAAAAAAATCTATTAAATTCCAAGAAAACTGGCAGATGTCACTAGTAAAATTTAAAATCCATATGAGAACACCATAAGTAATGTTTTAAGAGGTAGTTTAGAAAAAATATATGCATCCTAGGTAAAAGGATTTAATTAACTTAATTAATTTGCAGGATATATGAAGTCCATCTTAAAACGACCTAATAGAAAAATAGGAAAAATATATGTTAAGTCACAGAAGGAAAACTAAAAATGGCCAAAACATATATGAAAATATCAACCTACCTTGTTACTGGGTAATTTAAAAAGAGTTATTTTTATTATATTTTATTTTTTATCTTTATTATATATTATTTATAAATTCTTGGTGGTTAGAGATTTGTTATATATATATCTATATCTAGATATATATATCTAGATATAGATATATAGATATATATAGATATATCTATATATATATTTTTCCAGATAGAGTAGGAGGGAGTGAGGGAGAGAGAGAGCGCGAGAGAAACATCGACACAAAAGGGACACATCGAGTGACCACCACCCGCATGACCAACTGGGGCCGGGGACAAACTGCAACCAAGGTATGTGCCCTCATTGGGAACCAAACCGGGTCTCCCTGGACCACAGGCTGACACTCCAACCACTGAGCCAAACTGGCCAGGGCAAGAGATTTGTTATATTTTAAGTTCATAAAGTCTATAAAGGGAAATTTTTCAATGTCTATCACAATTTTAACTACATAACTTTAAATAACCTGACAATTATACTTCTAGGTATCTATGAATATCATAAGATATCTTTGGATTACCATGAACAGAAAATCTAACTTAAATGGCTTAGGCAGAAAAAGAAAACTCATTGGCTCCCATAACTGTGCAGTACAGAGCTAGTTCTTGTTATCTTCAGAAACATCTTGTTTCAGGGCTTGACATTAGGTCAACAGGACTTATATTTCTCTCTCTCTTTTCTTCTTGGCTCTGCTTCCTTTATGTTGGCCCCATTCCCAGGCAGGTTCACTCGTGGTGACAGAAAAGCTGTAGCAATTTCAACACTGTATTGTATCAGACTTCCATTCAGTAGAAAATAATGGTTCCTTTCCTCCCAAATTAAATGAAAGCCATGACTTTCACTGGCTCAAATGGGTCATGTGTCCATCACTCAGGCCAATTATATGATGTGTTATGTATGGGACATCCTGGCTGGCATAGGCCTGGGCCACACTTGTTGTTTAGGATAGGGTTCTCCCTAAATCAAACAGAAGGGAGGGGGAGATTTCAACAAAGGTCATTTGAATTTTATAATTTAAAGAAATAGATAATGCTGGATGGTCCAATACCTAAAAGTGCTCACTACACTATACTAGAGAAAGATATCATAAAGATGTTCATCAGAGCATTATAGTAGATATAAAATAAAAAGTACTAAATATCCATCAATTAGCAGTAGTTCAGTGAATTACACTTTAACCAAATGAAATCTTATTGCATGGACTTTGAAATATGACTAAAACATATTAAGTGAAAAGGACATATTACAAAACAATATAAACCATATGGACCTTTTATGTAAAAATTAAATTTAATTTGTGAAAACATATGTATATGCAACATACATAAAGTTACAGAAAAATCAACTGTTAACAGTGATTACTTTTAGGCAAGAAAGTGGAGAATATGAGGGGTTAGGATAAAGTAGGATGTTTCTGTTTCACTGTACATACTTGTGTATTGTGTGTAATCTTATAAAGTGTATAAATACATTTTTTCATAAAAATTAAAATGATTTCAATGTTTTTAATAAAAAGATTGTAGAGCAATTTGCCAAGTGACTGATTTAAGTAATCGTTGGGCTAAGCTGATTAAAAGTTAATGCTAGGGAAATAAAAATGAAACAAAAATTCCAACATATTTGATACAGTGTAATATCAGAACCCTGTATTTTTCAACAGGCAAATGTGAAAGATAATAATTTGTTTTTTGCTTTTATTTTACAAATCAGAGCTGTTCATATAGCTTGTTGGAGCTTTTTAAAGAAAGGAGCTATATCTTTTAGTATAAAGTAAGAATAGCACTTGGAATATTACCTATGTTTTATAGTTATGAAGCACTGATCTTGATCAGTGAATCAACTGTTATCTATGAAGTGCATATTTTAACACAGCATTCATTCTAATACAGTAATTCACTTACTATGCATTCCTTCTGCTATAATCACTCAGCTTCTCCAGGACACAAGCTGGGTGTCATTGGATGTACATCATCAGTGTCTTAAACATGTCCAGATGTCTAGATGTTTCATGTTGATAGTGGATGGATCAGAGAAAGGAAATAATGAATAGTGGAGGATAGGTTTAAGCATGGTCTTCCAATTATATAGAAATCTGGGTTCAAATATCAGTTCTGCAAAAGTAAAAGCTATGTGATTTCAGCTAAGTTATTTAATTTGCTTGATTCTTATTTCCTCATCTGTAAAACAAAACAATCATGCCTTTAGAAAGGAGAAAGAGTAAAGAAAATAACATACTTAAAGTATCAAACAGAATACCCTAAAATGCCCAGTATATGTTATATGCATATGCCCAGTATGTTAGTTTCCTTTCTTCTCTCTACATTCCCTTTGTCAGACAACCACAAAGTAATACGCCTCCCTCGTCACCAGCAAGCTGAAGGGTGAAGTTGCAGCCATGACTTGTGTATGTCCAACTTTAATTCCCAGGGGGAAAAGTGCCCTAGCATTCAGAACTGGGACAGAATGCGCAGAAATACATGAAAACATTAAACTATGAAACATAAGTTACAACTCTATGGTAGTGTAAATACCACAGTGCTCTAAATTAAAATCTGGAGAGCTAAAGCTAGCTTTTAAGCCTCCTCAAACATCATATAACTCACTGCTTGAAAGAATCACACTATGGTAGCCCCATGTTTAATTCTCTGGAAGAGGATGGTAAGTAAGACACATGACTCCCATTACATTTAGTGACCAAAGCAATTACTTGCTGAAAATCGGTGATGTCAAAATTACTTTTTACTCCTCCTACTCACATCTCTGGTCATTTAGCTCGTGCATTCTCTAAGTCTTATGCACGTATATTTCTTTTAAGTCAATGAGAGGAAGTGGTGAAAAAGTTTATTTTGCACTCAGATGTCACTGGCTCAAACTCTAGTTCGATGACTATCTCAGTGTGACCTTGGGCAATTTTCCTTCCCTCCCTGAGCCTACCCCAGTCTTGGGTTTTACAATGGGAATAATAAATCTTTAACAAGCTTGACAAAAAATTAAACAAGTGGCCCATGTGAACACATTTAGAACTATACCTGGCATATAGCTGGATATAAAAGATTGTGAAATAAATTGAGAACAATTAAAATAATATCAATCAATAGGTTATTTTCAACTTTTTAGACTGGCTAAAATGATTATTGAATATACATTTGTGTTTACATATATAAGTTTTCAAAATAACTTAGGTCAGGGATTATGAGTGCTTTTGCTACTATTTTATTCTTTTCCTGGAGTACTGTGAAGTAGCCTATCAGTATTAACTAATTACAGAGAATATTTTCATAACTGTTATTTTATTTCCTCTGCTGTCTCTCAGCACATGGCTAAAATCCTCAGTTGCATTCCATAGTACAAAGCCCTTTCTAATTAAGTTCTGTTTTCCTTATCTACATTGTTTCCCACATTCCCTACCTCAGAATGTACAAAGTTTTCATGGGAACACTGATGTAATAGGTTATCAATAAATGTTTCTTCAAAGAAAGGTTTTGTGGTCAAATTAATTTGAGAAATTTTAAGTAGATTTCCCTGTTGCTACGCTTAGTAAAGCTTTGAATGTGATGAAATGCAATGTGAATATTCTCTTAGAACGTAATCTCTTTTATTCTTCCCAAACTAATTTGACCATAGAAACGTTTGCTCCAGAAGTCTCTCACGGTAGTGGTGTGGGATTTTGGAGGGCACTCCGACTAGAAAGCAGTGCCAGCGCCTTCCTTCCTACTTGGGTGGCCCTCTCATTATTTCCTTCTCGGGCCTGGTGGTATGACTCTTCTTCCACTGGGCACATTCACGTACTCCTTACGTGGACAATTTGTTATAACTTTTCTTATAAGAGGCCTTGCTTAATAAGTCTAATTGCTGATTTTATTGATTATATAAAACACTTAGGGTTTAATAGTACACTGAGTCACCTCATTACATATGGCATTTATAGTATTTGAGCACTCACTCACTTTGGGAAGCAAAATAATATGAAGATAAAGAGATTATTCTAACCCATCTGGTGTTGCTCAGTGGATCGAGCGTCATCTCATAGACTGAGAGGACCCCATTCAACCTGGGCTCGATCCCCAGTATGGGGCTTGCAGGAGGCAGCTGATTGATGTTTCTCTCTCTCTCTCCCTTCCTCTCTTTCTAAAAAAATCAATAAAAACATATTTTAGAAAAAGAGAGAGAGACTCCTTCATCAGTCAATAGACATACTTTCGTAGTTCCTACCTCCTAAGGTGGTTGTGAAAATAAATGGCCTGTACAGCACTTAGCACAGTGCTTGGCATATAGGATTCACTCAATACATTAAGTCATTATTATTAGTAGTAGTAGCAGTAGCAGCAGCATTTTACTTCATGGTTTATATACATCTTTCCACTTAACCTTGCAGCAACCTTGTCAGAAAGTCTCACATTCAATCTTCTTATTTCATATTTTCGTAGAACATCATAGTTTTCAAGCATTATATGGATTATTTAATTTTGACAGAACATCTATGAAGTAAGCCTTTTTTTTTTTTTACCTTTTCTAATTATATGAGGAAACTGAGTCTTAAAGAAACTAAATTATTTTCCCAAAGTCATATAACTAGTGAGTGTCAGGCTAGAATCTAATACCAGTTGTTTGGAATCCTAAATAATTCTTTCCTCCATGCTAAGAGAATAATGGAACCCATACAAATGTTGAAGGAAACAAGAAAGGTAAAGTGTAAAACAAAATTGTTAGTTGAAAAAAGCTAGATAGTTGCAAGAGAAAATAGGGTTTCAATTAAGCAACATCACAGATGTACAGTTCCAGTGTGGTTCATCATCATGAAAACAAACTCCCAGAGACAAATTAGCAGCAGATCACCCATCCAATTTATGTATTTGAAGGATGATTTTTTTCTAACTCATAATCTAATTGAGTAAATATGACTGTTCTCTGTCATCTACACTTTGCAATTTGTTTGACAAAATGAGAGTCAATTTGACCATGTGTGGTAAAAGGAGGGACAGGTGTGCTCCTATAAGAGGGTCACTGAGAAGGAAAACAGATAGGGAAGGTTGGAGGAGAAAGAAGAAGAAAGGATGAAACAGAGTGTGAACGAAAGGCTGAACAATGGACCCCTCAAAATGTCTAAATCCTCATGCTCAAACCTGAAAATATTACCTTATATAGTAAAAGGGATTTTGCAGGTATGATTAAGGTAAAGATTTTAAAATGTGGAAAGAAGGGAAACTTACACATATTAAGTGCCAACAATGGGTTAATTGCTAGCCTTTGCAATAAAAAATATTATTTTCAAATTTTTAGAAGAGAAATCTGAGGCTCAGAAAGAATGGATAAACAAAAGAGCCAGGATTCAAAACCAGGTTGATTTCCTTCTGGGATGAGAAATTAAACTGAAAAGAACAAGAAGGAAAAGGAACAAGGATATCCAAAGCAGAAAAGGTGAGGGGGGCGGAAAGGGAGAGGCTGAGAGCTAGTGAATATTGCCAGAATATTGAGAAAATAGTTAAACAAGAAACAAATGTCAAGATTCCCATGGGTGTTCATTGACTCTAATTTGTGGCAAGCTCTCTGGCAAGCTCTGATGGTACTCCTCCAGCAATATCTTTCCAGTTGAGTCACTTCCAACACCACTGCTTTCTTCAGCTTTCTTGACTCATTTCTCTTTATAAACATATTTATCAGGTAAAAATAAGTCAATCATACTTAGACTCTATTTTTACCTTTCTATCATAGTAGAAATGAGCTGGATTCTACTATTGATTTGGGCTGCTTCCTAAAGCATCTTGGCATTTCCTTTATGATACATACTCATTGAGAATATTCCCTTCTACCAGACCTCCTTTTTTATTCTTTCCTGTCTGGGTTTATTCCATTTCAATACATGTGTAATGAATTTCTACCATGTGCCAGATAATGAGCACAGTCTCCTACACTAGTAGAAGATTGCATTTTGCAATCTTCCAGAAAAGAAAGTGAGGAGTCAGTGACTGAAATTCTCAGTGTGGAACGGGAGTGCACTGAGGAGCCCCGAACTGAACAAGGGGCGTCAGGAGAGCTTCTGAAGTAGGCTGCACTATATTGAGGAGACTTGGTTAAGCTGAAAACTATATTTGCCAGAATCCCTTTGCCTGTAATAGTTCTCGGTTAGACTTGGTCAAAAGAGAAACTTGCACAAGATTTGTGGGATGCTTTAGAACCTGGCCCAGGCAGAGAGAGAGAGGGTGGGTGTGTGTGTGTGTTGGTTCTGTGTACACCTTGGTGGAACAGCCCATGGGACAGCACAGCTGAGGTAGCCTGCAAGTAGTGAGCACAAAACATGCTGTGTGACCTTATGTGTGAACTGAATCTCTAAATCAATGCAGATATTATGTCTCTGGGTAATTTTTAGAATTAAATGAGCAGGAAAGTGGCAAATAGCGATATATATTGTCACTTTTAAATGCTAAAATGTTGTCTCCATGAGGTAATTTTAGTCTCAGGCTTTGGAGCCTGGGAGACAGTAAATTTGAGACAGAAAAAAAAACATAAAAAAAGGGAAGTCAGCCCAGCTAGTGTGGCTCAGGGGATTGAGTGTTGTCCCGTAGACTGAGAGGTCCTGGTTTGATTACCAGTCAGGGAACACGCTCAGGTTGAGGGCTCAATCCCCTATAGGAGGCTGTACAGGAGGCAGCCGACTGATGTTTCTCTCTCACATCGATGTTTCTACCTCTCTCTCCCTTCCTCTCTCTCTAAAAAAAATCAATAAAAACATATTAGAGAGAAAAAAAAAGGGGGGGGAAGTCAGTCCTCTAGAAATCCACTTGGTCTGAAAGTTATCCATCACCTCTCTGAAAACCAAAACACTTTAGAGAGTATTCTGAAGGCTTTTCTGGAAATTGTTTGTAGGATAAGGACATTGGTCAAGCTTCCTGACATTTGCAAAGTATTGAACCTGAAGGATATAAAAAAATTGAACAAATGTGGCCAAAGCAATAAGGAGATATGGTAATAACCAAAGAATTAAGAATATAATTAGTAGAATCTAATGAAGGCAGCCTCTGTACTTTATGATTACGAATACTGAATATTACCCTGTATCAGATACTGTTCTAAATGGTTTAAACAGAGTAGCTCATTGAATTATCACAGAATCCTGAGAGGCAGGTGACATTTCTATTTTACAGATGAAGAAACTGAGACCCAGAGCTTAGTTCACTGAACAAGTAAATTGCATAGAACAGTTTTAAACCCAAGTTACATCACTCTGTCCTGGGCCTCACCCAGTACACTCTGCAATGTCTCCCACTTCAAAGGACAGAACATTCAGGTTACGGACAAAGGAAGTGAAACCCTCTGCTATGGGTATGTCAGGACTGATGCACAGAAATGACCAGTCTGACATGGACTGTCTGAAAATGTAGAAAATTATGAGTCACAGTATATGACAAGAGAAATGAAAAAAATGATTCAGACTGGGGGAAGGGGAGAGGGAGGGAAGAGAAGAGAAGAGAAAGGATTAGTTGGAGGGTAGGCACACAGCTAGGCCATATCATATACTCCTTCTCAGCCACTGAGGAAGGATGGCAGTCAGAGGAACTCCATGGTGTATGCTCTGCGCACATCTCCTTCACTGGCTAGTGCACCACCCCAGCTGCTTCAAGTACACGAGAATTGCCCCTACTAGGCAGGGGAGCTCCCCATCCCAGTCCCACCCCCATCAGATCCCTATACTGTGCACAGTGACTGACTGCCTGGTTAGGGGCAGCAAAGGTTGCCCCACTATCCCAAGGTGAGAACAAGACTCCAGGACTGTTCATGCTTCAGAGCTTCCCACTGAAAACAGACTGAAGTGTGTCTCCCGCAGAGGCCTCATTCTACTGCCCTGCCATGTTCTGACTCTACTACCAGTAAAACCATAAAGCCAACCATTTCAAATGCACTATTACTATAGCTTACATTTTTGTAGCAAACTGCCCTTTACCGTTCTCTGCTGCATGATCATTTGCTTTCACCAATCATATCACAAGGTCAGCTATCATTTCTAGATTCTTTATTATGCTTCAGGCACTGGGATAAGCATTTAACATGTTATCTCATTTAATCTAACAATCATGTGATGAATATTATTATCCTAAACTTAAATATTAGAAAACTAAGATTTTGAGAAATTAAATGACTACTCACAGTCCCCTTTGCAAATATAACTTCAGAGCTTGACTAAGAACCCTGAACACCCACCCCACATTAGTGCGCTGCTTACTCTACTGAAAAGCTTCTGTAAACAGGTCTGCATTAAGAGAAGTGTCAATTCTCCTTGGAAAAATGCAGTAATTTTATAGTTTAGAGTGTAGTCATTATAAAGTGTACACCAGGTATTTATATCCTCTTGTTTGCATTGATTTTTGTTAGGTTCAAGTATTTCTAAAGTAGTTACTGAAAAAACCATGGGATTCATTCAAGGTTATCTCGAAGGACAACATAATTGTTCTGAATTCTGTTATGCTTTCTTGAGAGACATTCCATAACCTACAACCTTCCTATCTGTATGCAACACAGCCCAACCGATTGGCCATGCTCCTGGGCGCTTATCTCTGATTTGTATCAGTGAGGGAGATATGCAGAATGCTTCTGTTATTGAATTTACAAAAGCAGTACCTGTTACCAAATGAAAGTCAGCAAGGCCAAGCTAATACTGTGCAGTAAAATGAGTAATACATAATATGCTAATAGACAGAAAGTTCTACCCATTATAATCTTATCAATATAATAAATTATGTTTGCGCTTATCTTACAATGATATAAAATTGTTCATCTTCATAACACCTGGAAAAATATCAGGCCTTTCTAAAATTAATAACTTTGGATTATCCATGCTATTATTTAGCTTTTTAAGTTGAATACTTATTTGGGATTGCTTTGATTATTTATATGCTCACAATGAATATTCTGTATGAGTACCTCATCAGGAAGAGAAGATTTCTGTGGGGCTATCTGTTATACTTGCTCACAAATGCTTTTACAATCCTGTGAAAAAACCTGCAGATGCCCAGGATGTCAGACATATCATTGTTGACCATGAGTTCCTGCAAAATGGCTTAGAAACATCACCATCCAGGGGTGTATTAAACAGATTTGAACCAAATCTGAAATAGACTTTATGCTCATGATGCAGCTAGTCATGCTCATTTTGATTCTTAATTCAATTTTTAAAGAAAGCTCTTTTGTTAATTTTTTTAAAAAAATCATTTCAGTGTCTGCACTTCTATTATTACCAGGGCACCATCACTCTCCTATGGCCTTTGGCCCTCTGGCTTTTTAGGTTATTTATGTTTTGGTTTTGTTTCATTTTCCTTGTTTTTCTTTTGGTATTTCTAAGCTAAGATAGCATCTAATTTATCATCATCATTATTATATTTCCTAATAACATTCAACATTAAAAAAGATGACTATGAAACATAACAACATCCGCATCATAGGAGTACCAGAAGAAGAGGTGAGCAAGGGTTAGAGAATCTGTTTGAAGAAACAGTGGCAGAAAGCATCCCTAACTTGGTGAAGGAAAAAGGCATATAAGTTCAGGAAGCACAGAGTCCCAAGCAGGAAGAACACAAAGAGGCCCATGCCAAGACACATCATAATTAAAATGCCAAAAATTAAAGACAAAGAGAGAATCCTAAAAGCAACAAGAGAAAAGCAACAGATTACCTAATCAGAGCTACAAAGGAGCTCTGATAAAGGCTGTCAGCTGATTTCTCAACAGAAACACTACAGGCCAGAAGGGAATGGCATGAAGTAATCAAGGTCATGAAAAACAAGGATCTGAATCCAAGACTACTCTACCCAGCAAGGCTATCATTCAAAATAGAAGGCCAAATAAAGAGCTTCCCAGACCAAAAAAAAAAAAAAAAAAAAAAAAAGGCTAAAGGAATATATTACCACCAAACCAGCATTGCAAGAAATGTTAATGGGACTGCTGTAACAAACAGAAGAAACAGAGAGAGAGAGAGAGAGAGAGAGAGAGAGAGAGAGAGAGAGAGAGATAAGCATAGGAATAATAACTAAAAATGGCAATAAGCACATATCAATAATAACCTTAAATGTAGATGGATTAAATGCTCCAATCAAAAGACACAGAGTAGTTGAATGGATGAGAAAGCATTATATATATGTGTATATATATGTACACACACACACACACACACACACACACACACATGCTGTCTACAAAAGACCCACCTCAGAACAAAAAACTCACATAGGATGAAAGTGAAGGAATGGAAAAAAATTTCCAAGTAAATAGAAATGAAAAAAAGCTGGGGTAGCAATACTCATATCTGATTAAATAGACTTCAAAAGAAGACCATAACTAGAGACAAAGAAGGACATTATATAATACTAAAAGGATTGATCCAACAAGAAGATATAACCTTGGTAAACATATATGCAATTAATAATGGAGCTCCAAAATACATTAAAGAACTTCTGGGGGACTTCAAAGAAAAAATTGATAGCAATACAATCATAGCAGGGGACTTCAATACCCTACTCACATCACTGAATAGATCCTCTATACAAAAAATTAACAAGGAAACAGAGATTTTAAATGATGCACTAGATCAAATGGATTTAATAGATATCTACAGAGAATGACACCCCACGAATTCCCATTCTTCTCAAGTGCACATAGGACATTCTCAAAGATAGACCACATGTTAGGACATAAACTAAGTCTCTACAAATTCAAGAAGATTGAAATCATATCCAGCATCTTCTCAGATCACAATGGCTTGAAACTAGAAATTAATTACAATGACAACACTCAAAAGACATTCAAACACTTGGAGGCTAAATAGCATGTTATTAAACAACAAATGGGTTACCGAGGAGATCAAGGAAGAAATAAAAACCTTCCTGGAAACCAATGAAAATGAACACACGACAACATAAAATCTGTTGGACACAGCAAAAGCAGTTCTGAGAGGAAACTTCATAGCACTACAGACCTACTTCAAGAAACAAGAAAAATTTTTAATAGACTATCTAACCCTATGGCTTCAAGAACTAGAAAGTAAACAAAAAGAAAAGACCCAGGGCAAGTAGAAGGATAGAAATAGTAAAGGTCAGAGTAAAAATAAACAACATAGAGACTAAAAAAAAAAAAAAAAATTCAAAAGATCAATGAAACAAAGAGCTGGTTCTTTGAAAAAATAAACAAGATTGATGAACCTTTAGCCAGACTCACTAAGAAACAAAGAGAGAGGACCCAAATAAACAAAATCAGAAACAAAAGAGGAGAAGTAACAACTGACACCACAGAAATACAAAGAATTGTTAAAAAATACTTGAACAAGTATACAGCAACAAATTGGACAATCTAGGTGAAAAGGACAAATTCCCAGAATCACACAGTCTCCCAAAACTGAAGCAGGAGGAGTCAAAAAACTTGAACAGACCAATAACAACTAAGGAAATTGAGGCTCTAATCAATAAACTCCCAGCAAACAAAAGCTCAGTTCTGGACAGCTCCACAGGGGGGTTTGGCTAAATATTCAAAGAACACCCATTTTCCTCAAATGGCTCCCAAAAATTCAAGAGGAAGGAAGACTTCCAAGCTCTTTTTATTGGGCCAGCAAAATCCTAATTTCAAAACCAGATAAAATACTACAAAGAAAGAAAACTACAAACCAATATCCCTGATGAACATAGATGCAAAATCCTTAACAAAATATTAGCAAATTGGATCCAGCAATACATTAAAAAATTATTCACCATGACTAAGTGAAATTAATCCCAGGGAAGCAAGGTTGGTACAATATTCACAAATCAACAAGTGGGATACACCACATAAACAAAATGTAAGATAAAAACCATACGATCATATCAATAGATGCTGAAAAAGCATTAGACAAAATACAGCACCCATTTCTGATAAAAACACTCAGCAATGTGGAAATAGAGGGATCATATCTCCACATAATAAAGGTCATATATGAGAAACCTACAGCCAACATCATACTAAATAGGCAAAAACTAAAAGCATTTTCCTTAAGAACAGGAACAAAACAAGGATGCCCACTTTTGACACTCTTATTTAACATAGTGCTGGAAGTCTTAGCCACAGCAATTAGACAAGAAGGAATAATAAAAGTGATCCAAATCGGAAAGAAGAAAGTAAGACTATCATTAATCGCTGAGGACATGGTATTGTACATAGAAAACCCTAAAGACTCCATCAGAAATCTACTAGGTTTAATAAATGAATTTGGCAAAGTAGCAGGATATATAATTAACATCCAGAAATCAACGGTATTCTTCTAGACCAATAATAAACACTCAGAAAAGGAAACAAACAAACAAACCAATCTCACTTACCAACGCAACAAAAAAATAAAATAAAATACTTAGGAATAAACTTAACCAAGGAGGTAAAAGACCTGTTCTTAGAAAACTATAGGACATTAAAAAAAGAAATAGAGGAAGACATAAAAAAGTGAAAACATATACCATGTTTATGGATGGGAAGAATCAACATCATTAAAATGCTCACACTACCCAAAACAATCTACAGATTCAATGCAATCCCTATTAAAGTACCAACAGCATATTTCACACATCTAGAAATAATACTCCAAAAGTTTTCATGGAACCATAAAAGACCCCAAATAGCCACAGCAATTTTGAAAAAGAAGAACAAAAGGAGAGGGATTATAATACCAGATATCAAATTATAATACAAAGCCATTGTGATCACAACAGCCTGGTACTGGCACAAGAACAGATATATAGATCAATGGAACAGGACAGAAAACCCAGATATCAACCCAAGACAGTATGCACAATTAATATTCAACAAAGAAGGCAAGAGCATACAATGGAGAAAACAGTCTCTTCAATAAATGATGTTGGGAAAATTGGACAGCTATATGCCAAAAAAAAAAAAAAGAAAAAGAAACTAGACCACCAACTTATATCATACGCAAGAATAAACTCAAAATGGATAAAAGACTTAAATGTCACTTGTAAAACCATAAAAATCCTAGAAAAAATGTAGGCAGCAAAATCTCAGACATTATACCTAGCAGAATTTTCATTGATACATTGCCTAGAACAAGAGGAACAAAGGAAACATTAATAAATGGGACTATATCAAACTAAAAAGCTTCTGCACAGCAAAAGAAACCAGCATCAACATGAAAACCAGTATCGACTATATGGGAGAATATATTTCCCAATGATACATCAGATAGAGTTAATATCCAAAATATATAAAGCACTCATACAGCTCAACAAAAGGAAGCCAATCTAATTAAAAATGGGCAGAGTACCTGAATAGACACTTCTCCAAACAGGACATACAAATGGCCAAGAGAGCCCAGTCAGGGTAGCACAGTGGACTGCGCATCATCCCATGGACTGAGAGGTCCCAGTTTAATTCCTGATTAGGACACAGTCCTGGGTTGCAGGCTTGCTCACCAATAGGGGTGTGCACTTCCATGTTTCTCTCTCTCTCTCTCTCTCTCTAAAAAATCCATTACAATATTTTTTAAAAAACACAAATGGCCAAGAGACATATGAAAAAATGTTCAATAGCACTAATCATCAGAGAGATGCAAATTAAAACTACTATGAGATATCACCTCACACCCTCCAGAATGGCAGCAATCGACAAATCCTCAAACAACAAGTGCTGGTGGGGATGTGGAGAAAGGGGGACTCTAGTACACTGCTGGTGGGAATGCAGACTGGTGCAGCCACTGTGGAAAACAATATGGTGTTTCCTCAAAAAATTTAAAATGGAATTGCCATTTAACCCAGTGATCCCAGTTCTTGGAATATATCCTAAGAAGTCTGAAACACCGATTACAAAGAATATACGCACCCCTATGTTCACAGCAGTGCTATTTACAGTCGCTAAGATCTGGAAACAGCCCAAGTGTCCATAAGTAGATGAGTGGATTAAAAAGCTGTGGTATATCCCAGCCATTGTGGCTCAGTGGTTGAGCATTGACCCATGCACCAAGAGGTCGCCGTTTGATCCTGGTCAGGGTACATGCCCAAGCTGTGGGTCCAATCCCCAGTGGTAGGCATGCAGGAGGCGGCCAATCAATGTTCTCTCTTATCGATGTTTCTATCTTTCTCTCTCCCTCTCCCTTCTTCTTTAAAAATCAATAAAGAAAAAAAAATTTTTTTGAGCAGTGGTACATATACACAATGGAATACTATGCAGCTGTAAGAAAGAAAGCTCACTTACCCTTTGAGACAACATGGAGGGACTTGAACAGTATTATGCTGAGAGAAATAAGTCAGTCAGAGAAAGACAAGAACCACATGATGTCACTTATTTATGGACTACAATGAACAAAATGAGCTCATGATCAAAATAGATCCAGAGACAGGAAGTAGGGAACAGACTGACAAACCTCAGAGGGAAAGGGGATGGTGGTGGGGTGGGAAGAGATAAACTGAAGAACTTGTATGCATATATACATAAACAATGGACACAGACAATAGTTTGGGGAAGACAGGAGGGGAGTGGGAGCAGGGAGGGGGGGTCAATGGGGAAAAAGGGGTGATATCTGTAATACTTTCAACAATAAAGATTAAAAAATTTAAAAAGATGCCCATGTAAATTACAGCAGGAAAATGATAACTCAAGCAACAATATAATACAATTGAACCTGTCTTCTGCCCAAGTCAGTTCTTGGACTCAAATTCTGAAGCTGAGGATTGGAAGTGAAGCATGGGATTGGCAATGGCAGCCTCCTAAGCATGTGGGATTTTTCTCAGTCTGGTGTTTGGGTATGGAATAACTGTCATAGTCTGTATGTTTGCGCTTTTTTTCCTACCAAATGAAAACTATGGGTTTTCATGACAATTCAGTCATTCAGTCCTGTATTTTATGCAGTTGGATATTTTTATACCATTCACTGCATTATGTTGTGTTTTATATTGCATCATAAAGAAATGTTGAAATGGCTTTATAATCATATTTTATGTACAAACCATCCCATTTGTCCAAAACTTTAATCTGGATCCCAAACACTGGGTTTAATATGTCATATGTAAAAATTAGACCAAACAATTTTGAGAAAACCATTTTTATGTTTGGTTGATTTCATCTGAGGGTCCAAATATGATTCAAGTTGTTAGCTTTCTTGTCAAAACATGTCATTGAGTATTCTGGCTGCCTGTGGGAACAGCTATGAAACCTCTAGATTTCAGAGAAGCAGACAGTAATCTTTCTCTACAACCTCTCCCACCTTCTGCCACCAGCTCCCATTAAATAGTGATCACAATTAGGCTAGTTTAGCTTAAGTGTCTGGCTTCATGTGAGAAAAGACTACATCTACATAACAAATCCCCAAATATATGATAGGTACTAGAATTTTGAATTTGGTCCATAAGTTTGTGGTACACACACACACACACACACACACACACATGTTTTAAGTGTTTTTTAGTGTCTTACAATAGAAAGCATAAATTAGTCCATAAAAAAATCTTATATGGTTTTTACCTGGCCGGTATGGCTGCGTGGATTGATCGCCATCCCATGGACTGAGTTCAGGTCATAGTTGATTCCCTGTCAGGGCACGTGCTGCGTGGGTTGTGGGCCTGATCCCCGATGGGGGGGCATGCAGGAGGCAGCTAATCGATGTTTTATCTCATCAATATTTCTCTCTCTCTTCCTCTCCTTTTCTCTCTCTCTAAAATCAATAAAGAAAAATTTTTAAAAATCTTACATGTTTTTAAGTATAATTTCATAGAAATATACATACAGAAAAATGGACAAATCATAAATACGTGACTCGATCCATCTTCTTTCTGTTTCTCCCTACCTCCCACTTGGCTAGCAGTGTGGCCTTCCTGGAGCAGCTTCACTCTCGTGGCTGACACCCTCAGTCAGGCTCACGTTGCCATCCAGGTCACTACGACAGCCCCCTAGTCAGACTCCCCTCCTGCGACATAACCCTGTGCTGCCAAATGTCCCCCTTGCCTTATCCTCTTCTCAAGCGCATGCCTAACCTCTATCATAATCATAGCTCCATAGCATAATGTCTACTGTCTCAGACACTCTGCATGCATTATTTAGTTTTATAACATGATACAAATAAGTGTTGTCATTCCCATTTTGCATATAAGGAAACTGAGCCCTGAGCCTGAGAAAATTTAAATAAATTTCCGCACAATCCCACAGCAGCATGAGCTGGGGCTGGGGTAGGACTCATTCTGCCTGACTCTAAAACCTCAGCTTTACTCATTATACTCTTTAATTTAATGCCTTACATGTGCTCAAAGGTGAATTTAATTCAAATTAAATGATCTCAGGCTCTTGTGAGCACCCTGGTTATACAGCTCAGAAAACAGCAGAGGGCAGAGTAAGAGCTTCACAACATTCCATAGAGTAGACAATAAAATGCTGTGAATCTGCAGAAAAAGAAATAAAGAGGAAGAGCTCCATGGTTTCTGGGAGAATTTATCCCAAGGCAATGTTGAGCATGTCGAAGGATGTTTTCATCAAGGATACTCTCAGCTTTGAAAAAGCAATTCCCACTGCTGACAGTGAGGCTGTGCTAAAAATTCTTTATTTCATGTAATGCCACATCTGGGTAAAAAATTTCCAGCATTTACAGCCAGCTGTGGGCCACTTACATCTGCAAAAACAGTGGGTTCACCAGGTGAGCAACTTCCTCAAGCCACCCTCCTTAATCCATCCCATGGAGAAGAAAATGTGACTTAGGCTCAACAATGAAATTGTTACCCTGTCTCATTCCACCATTCTCATTAAATCTGTTATTTCCAAATTTTTGCAATAGAAAATATCTAAGTCAACTATCCTAGCTGGCTTCTATAATTTGCACAGCAATTATTAAACCTTGTTTTGCCTCGATGGGAAATTTATATTGCCTAGGAACTGAAATGCTGGCAGAGGGTTGGGGGAGGAGACATGTCACATTAATAAAGCTAGGCAGAACTCTAGTTGTTTTTGCTTTGCTTTTTTATTGTGGAAAGATAATGGTTTTCATATTAAGAATATCATAAATTGTGCTGTTTACTAACTCCTATATCAACCATTAAAGCAGTAAATTACTTAAACTGAGCATAAAGTTTTTCATTTACTTGGAAAAGGATTGTATGCTCTCACAAACATATTCTGGTTTGCTTATGTGGCTATGTAACCACATTGTCTGGCCAGATCACATTCCCGTGTAAGACCCAAATTTTGAAGGGGGCATCTGCTATGCTTTATGCTGTTTCACGTCTCTTTCTGGATAGCTAGGTAGGTTGGTAGGTAGATAGGTAGGTAAGATAGATGAGAAAGAGAGAGAGAGAGAGAGAGAGAGTTCTGCAGTGACTGAGATATTTTTTAAGTTGGAATTAAAAAAAGACAAAAATATTTGTTTAAAAAGATAGGACCCACACTCTGGAATGGAAACTGAGTTTATTTCTAGAGATCTGTGCAGCAAACTAAGGGGATATCTATTGGGTTCCGCTGTCACCTCCAGGTCTTCCTTATGAAGACGCTGGTGAGAATCTCTGTGTGGTCATGGAAGAGTCTAAAAGCTCGTGTTATGTGGGTTTTCTTCCAGAGATTTTGCATTCTTTTCATTCCATGTGACGTAATCTGGGGTAAAATCAACCAGTTCTTGTTTGAGAAACTTTCATTGCCAAGGCTAAGCACTGCTTATTTTGTTACTCGAAGTATATTAATTACTGTGTGATTTTGAGGAAGTCACTGATTTTCTCTAAGCCTTAGTTTATTAATCCATAAAACAGAACAAGAATCATGTCTAATCTCTTAGCATTGTGATAAATAAATGCAATAATAGCTTTAGAGTGCCTGACACAGCAGATGCTCCAAATATAGTAATTCATTGGGAGGGGGACAGAACAGAGCCCAATCTCAGGACAGAGAAGCTGGAGCCGGATGGGTGATGAATTGGCCCTACTGCCTCTTGGAGCGTTGGTTTGTCCTTTGGGCAGGGAGCTCGTTTAGTGCTGAAGGAGGTACTACTTGCCTCAAGTCACATGTCAACGTGAGGGGGAGAAGAACGGGCCAACGTGCACTGGGGCATGGGGGGCACTTATGTAAATATAGGTGGAACATGAAGAGTTTTCCCACCAGCACAAGGCTGCTCATAATTAATATGACAATGAGTAGCCAGATTATCCCAGCCACTGGGGCCTTCGCCTCAGCTGCAACTGTGGCGGGAATAACAGCCATGTGGTGTCACTGTTCCAGTCTGTGGAGTCAAGAAAGACACACAGGCATTCAGCATCTTAGCACATGGCAGCTCCCTCTTCAGGCTGCAGCCTCCTGAGGCCCTGTCCATTCTGCAGCAGCCACTCTCCAGCAGCACTGGAAGTGACGGTCACCTTGTGGGACATTCCTAGGAGATGATCTTCGGTGATGCTCTCAGCCACACTGCTTCAAAAACTAAAAGTGAGAAAAGTCTGGGAGGCTTGTGTGGGAGGAGCAGTGAAGACTGACTGCAGCTGAAATTGGCTGGAGGGTGAGACTAAGACACAGGATGAACCCTGGGGGAAGTGAAGCAGAAACAAGAAACATGAACTTTCATAGTGGGGATCTGTGCGGAGAAGGCCTGGGTTCAGATGGCCCCGAATCACTATGAACAATAAAATGGCCACCATGTACAGGAAAAAAAAAAAAAGTAATTATTGTTATTTTAAAATATTATTACGTTTCTCCAACAACATGCAGTACTTTCTCTATCAAGGTACTCATTTTACTTCATTATAATGGCTCATTTATGTTCCATTCTAGACTGTAAGGTATAAGAGAATGGGAACAGTGGTACACAGTAATAGCTTCATGTATCTAGTGAATTAATTAATATACGATTACTGGATCTTTATTAAAATATTTCTACGGATTATTTTGTTTCCCATCTGTATTTTCTATACCCTTTGGCTATGGCTGGAAATATCACAGTTCTTCTTGTCTTTAAATTCAGTGTTGGAAATGTAGTATGAGACAATGTCCTGTGGTCAGCAAACCATTTTGATTTCCTCTTGGCACATAAAATAATGACATTTTCCAGCTCTCTTACAACTTGATGAGACCATGTGCATTAAAAATGGACAAAAGTATGTACCTCACTTCAAATCCTGGCCATAACATACCACACTTCTCTTCCCTGGTCTCTCTCTCACCCCATTTTGGAGCCTTGAAAAGAAAGAGTTCAAGATGGTAGAGCCACAGATAGAAATATCTTAGGTTCTCCAAGTCACAGTATAGGAGAACCACTCAAGGGGCTGTGATGTGCAAAATAAGTTAAATTTTTTTTGTATTAAGTCACTGAAATTGTGGGGTTTATTTAGCCTAGACTCTACTAGCTAATATGCTGTTATAAACGAAGGAATTTATATTTCATTTTGGTGAGAAAAGTCATTTGCTGTTTGGCGTGGAAACAGAAAGCGTATACCTTCTATGACCAGCAACACTCTTCTTTCTATGTTCTGTGCTTGGAAAACTCTCTTTTATGATAGTAATTCAACATTATTCACTCACTCACTTATTCATTCATTCATTCATTCATTGAAGTAACAGTTGATGAGTAGTGCCTACAAAGGGCATTAGTAAGAGAGGGGTGTACAAGAGACTAAAGCTAGCGTGATGAACAAGAAAGGTCCTCTCCCTCGTGAAACTTACTTTTATGCTGGAGACACACTGTAGACCCATTTAAAATAATGAACTTATGATAAAATATCAGGTACTGTTAACTTAAAAATAAAGAAGGGACTTTGTCTTATTTTCATGGTATTCTCAATACACAGGCACACCTAGCACATAAAAGATGCTTAAGAGAATGGAATAGTATAGGCATTTGGGGAAAACACGGTCTCCTCTGCACTACTATTCAGAGCTCAGGACATTTGTTGACCCACATTTAATGGATGGAGTATTGACTCAAAAGACAAATTCCAGACAAAGCACTAAGGTCTTGAATGTTTATCCAGTTGTTAAGAGAAAAGTTCTTACATTTCCTTTGACTTCTCTTTATCTTCCTACTTTTTCTTTTTTTTACCTGTTTTACATTATTTTTAGTCATAGAAATAAACTGGGCATAAACTCATGCTGAATTTAGAGACTGCCGTGTCACATAGTATTCTTTCCTTTATTGTTATTTGTTATTCTCATTGTTTCATTATATCGATGTTTCCTTGACCGTACTATGAGTATGACTAGAACTATAATAACAAACAATATTTTTCTGTCTCCAGGTACTTAAGAATTATTAGGAGGTTGTCTCTTATGAACCCCATCAAGTGTTGACTATCAAGTGATTTATCTTCTCTTAAATCCCCCCCCAGAAAAATTAATTGCTCTGACTTTGTGGTCACATTCCTATTGCTTCAATACCAAAAGCCAGAACCATGTTCTTGCTCCTGCTAAAAGCCTAACAGTCAAACCTTGCAAATGGTGTTCACTCTGATGCTCGTGCCTCAATGTCCATGGCAAGGACACTGCTGACCAAGGTGCAACGAGCTGGCCAGTGTCTGGGCAGACAGCAACACCTGCAACAGCAACACCTGCAACAGCAACCGCACCAGTCTTTTCCTGCCACAAGTTTCTACTGCCCTTGAACCAAACCAATGCCCTTCCAATCTCCATTTTTGACATAAGTTATTATAAGAAATGTTCTCAGTTCCTCACCGGCCCCACAGACTATCCCAGACAGACCTGAATCTTAAAGACATCCTTAGTTTTCTAATACAATTTTATTTTTCTTGGGAATAGGAATCATCATTCTGGTATCCCTGACTTCTACTGGCCCGGTTTGCAGCACATATCAGACCATAATGAATGAAAGAAGTTCTTCCTATAGTTTGAATAGGGGATGTCAACTAGAGCTTGTCTTATGGAAAATGTTGAGGTTAGCATGTTGCCTATTAATTTGTGTACAAGGATAGGTATGTTTCTAAAAGTTGGGTGCACTTCGGAATTCCCTACATGGCTTTATAAAAATTCAAGTGTCTGGGCCCAACCACAGATCTTATACTTGATAATATCTAACAAATATAGGGAACCTATATATTTAAGATCTCTTTAAAAAATTCTAGGGCTGCCATTTTAAAAAAATCTTATCCAAGGATATATTTATTCATTCTAGAGACAGAAGGGGAGGGGGGAGGGAGGGGGAGAGAGAGAGGGAGGGAGAGAGCGAGAGCGAGCGAGAGCGAGAGAAACAGAGACAGGGAGACAGAGAGAGAAATATTAGTTAGTTGCCTCCCATACACACTCCTATCGGGGATTGACCCACAACCTGGGCATGTGCCCTGATGGGGAATCGAACCTACAACCTTTTTGGTGTACAGGGCAATGCTCCAACCAACTGAGCCACCTGGCCGAGGCTAGGGCCACCAGTTTTCAGATAGCACATAAAAACCTCTCTACCAGGGCAATGAACTATTTGACTGTGTTCTACCAACATTTTTGGAGCACGTACTTTTTGTTAGACACTATACTAAATGATGTAGATATAAACTGAATGAGTTAGTTCCTGTTCTCAAAATATAGGGGGCGAGCTCTGAAATGTAACAGAATAATCAGAACTGGATGTGGTAATGAAACAAGACATTTCTACAGCTGGTCTCTATAGCTACACTCATTTTGGTCTGTCATTGTCACTTTTTCCTGTCACCATAAGACTCTAGCATTAGGGACCATTCCCATGGAAACAAAATTAATCTACTTTCCTAAGGAGTTTTTTTGTTATTTTTCATAAAATGGCTCTGTGAAGCATAGCTTTTGTGAGCATTCCTCTCTCCCCAAGATAACAATAAATCTAGCTGAGAATTTACTCTTTTCCATATTTTTATTGCTCTGTAAAGACCACTTTGAGTCCAACACAGCTTTTGAAAAGGATTCATTTAATTTTCACTGAGTTATTTTTTACATAACCAAAAAATTGTGTGTGTGACCAAAATGGACAAAGCTTCATAAAATCAGCTGAGCTGAAGTCTAGAAACACTGTTGCTCGGGTTTCTGCAGGGGTCACCAGAGACAGGACATGCCATTCAGAACAACTTTTACTTTCAGCATCGACTTTAGATCACTCCATACACCTTGGAGAATGAATGCCCCTCCATCACCACCACAGCAACCCAACTGTTGCCATGGAAATTCTCTGCTAAACCAGGGAATTGGTCTACTGAATCCTCGAAGGGGAGACAGCAGGAGGAGGTGGATAAGAACATAGATGTGGGAATTAGATGATGTCAGTCCAAATCTCAGTTTGACACTTGTTGTTTATTGTACTTTTATCAAGATCATCTCTCTGAGCCACATTTTCCTCCTCTGAAAAATGGATATAAGAATCTCTACATAATGGCAGTGTTGAGAAAATAAGGCAATGCAAAAAAAGCATAATAAATGATAGGCAGAAAGTGGTCCCCAAAGATGCCCATACCCAAATCCTTGGAATATGTGGGTATGTCACCTTACATGCAATATCACTGGATGGTCCTGCACCCTGGTGAGGCACAGCAAGAGAGCTAGCCCTCAGTGGAGGGCGAGGCTGCCTGGAGGGTCTACACCAGGAAATGACTAAACGCTGGGACCAGAGACTGTGTTACCCCCTGCAGAGCCTACTGATAAGCATTCACCAGCACACCATCCGCTGATTTGCAATTAGTCAAGCAGCTTGATTCTACCCAAGGCTATCAAGGTTAGGGAAAATAGCTACTGCACTAGTTCCTTCCTAGTGCAAAGTATTTTTATTTCAATTATGTCTTCTCATCCTTACCGCTGCCCTGGAAACCAGGTACTGTTATTCATTTAATATAAATAAATGAGGCTCAGAAAGATAAGACAATGTGAAGATCATCCCACTTGATGGAGCCAGGGCATCTGATGTCGAAGCTCTTGCTTCCTTTCATTTTACGCAGATGCCTGGCACGTGTCCGGCATCACAGTGCTGAATGAGTGTGTGTTGAATAAATAAAATATTACATATCCACCCAGTGTTGAAACAGAAAACAATTTCCCACAGTCAGTTTATCTTTTTTTGAAGAAAAGGCCTGTTTGTAAAATCAGACTGGCACACTCAGCCCAAAACTAACCCCATGAAATGGGAAAAGAGAATTGTCTTCTGAAGGATGCCCTTGTGCTAGGGCATTTTCTCCTTTAAAGGAAATGAAAACCTAGCAGTCTTGCAATTACCATCCCCTTTTACATGAAAATGAGACAGAGAGGCTAAATAACTTTCCAAGTTCGTAGAGTCAGTGTCAGATTTATTTGAGATTCAAAGCCGGATGTGTTTGACTCCAAAGTCCACCTGATCCACTATGCTAATCCAAGAAAAAGCAAGGAGGCTTTAGTTAGTCACTCACTGTTGCCCTGAGCTCTCTTGCCTTCTCCTACCTTTAGTGGCCAAAACAGGAAATTTTTTATTAACTTGACAGACAGAAACTGACTAGAACCTGTCACGTGCTCTGCAGAGTACTGTACCTCTGGTGCAAGGTACAGAGAGTCTTTGAAAAAAAAATGAATGTGATGTTTAATAGCAAGATTATTTAGTCTGAAAACTCTGGCTTAAAATCCTGTCTATTCCTAGTGGTATGAACTTGAGCAATTTATATAACCCCTCTAAGGCTCATTTCCTTTTCCGTAAAATCAGGAAAATAACAACAATGTGCCAAGACTGTTGATAGGATTAAGGGATATAATACACACTGTGACACAATACTTGAAGACAATAGGATCTCATAAACATACATGGTGACTAGTCTTTTTTTTTTTTTTTGGTACATGTCCCTAACGAGAACCGAACCCAGGACTCTCTGGTCCACAGGCCAATGCTCAAACCACTGAGCAAAACCGGCCAGGGCACTTAGTGACTAGTCTTGTCATGGCTGGATCTTCCTCTCTGAAACTCACATCTGGCTGAAGGAGAGAACAAATTCATAAATGGACTCCTGGTTTATATGGAGCAATTTGAACACAGATTTTTACCATATGTCAATCTTACATAATAAGAAAATATAAGCAACATAGTAATACAAGCAAAAATATAATAACAAGCAAAACCAGTTTGTTCTGTACAACTTTGGTCTAAGAATTTTCTAGTTGGTACTTTTTTATACAATATTTTCCCTTGCCCAATTCAGGGCAATAATGATTTGGCATTTCTGAAAAGGGCTCTAATATTTTTTTTTTTTTTTGAGATTTTTCTCCCAAGCCCCGGACTGTCATTCTACATGTTTTAGTGGTGATAATTTCTTGATTTTGTCATGTATCTAAGAAAGGTTTTTAGACATCTAGGATAATATTACTTCTTCAAATGATACTGGTTTGTTGGTGAAAACATCAAGTGACTACAGTTATCAAATTATGCCTCTGAGAATAACAGCCCAGGCTATGCACACACAGGCAATGACAACTAGTTACAGTTCTCTCTTGCTAATAGCAATGGTAACATACTATTGTAAGGCCGGTGAGCTCCGGGGAGTCACCTGACCGGGGAGTCGCATGACCGGAAATGGATGGCCAGAGGAGAAATCGAAACCTAACTTGGGAGGCTCTGCCCTACCTGGATGTGGCTGAGGCGACACTCCTGGTCACATCCCACCACCCTTCCCAGCCAATCAACATACGCCACGTTCGAATCTCCCCAGCAGCTAGCCAGTCACATCTCATCACCCCACCCAGGTCCCTAACGTCCCTATAAATCTTACCTGGGGCAAAAGTAGCAGTGCGACTTCCTTTGCCCCCGCCTCGTGGACCAGTGAACTCGCCTGGGAATGCTTCAGTAAAACTTTTCCCGCCTTTGCGGCTCCATTTCTCTTTCTTCCTCGGTGAGATACCTTACACCTACGTATTACCTTTTCAGATATGCTTGCTCATAGTGTGGGAAAAAAAACGGATCTTGGAATTGATGATATCCGTTAACTTGTGAGCGGCCAGAAAAAGGGAAGAACACGGTGATAATGAAAATAACACTAGTTTGAATCATCAGAGAGATGCAAATCAAAACAACAATGAGGTATCACCTCACACCTGTCAGAATGGCCGCCATCAACAAATCATCAAACAACAAGTGTTGGCGAGGGTGTGGAGAAAAGGGGACTCTAGTACACTGTTGGTGGGAATGCAGACTGGTGCAGCCACTATGGAAAACAATATGGTGTTACCTCAAAAAATTAAAAATTGATCTCCCATTTGACCCAGTGATCCCACTTCTAGGAATATACCCTATGAAGCAGAAAACACCAATCAGAAAGAATATATGTACCCCCATCTTTGTAGCAGCACTATTTACAATCACTAAGATCTGGAAACAGCCCAAGTGCCCATCAGTAGACGAATGGATTAAAAAGCTGTGGTACATATACACAATGGAGTACTATGCAGCGGTAAGAAAGAAAGATCTCTTATCCTTTGAGACTACATGGAGGGACCTGGAAAGTATCATCCTAAGTGAAACAAGCCAAACAGAGAAAGACAAATTTCATATGATCTCACTGATTTGTGGAATATAATGAACATAACAGTTTGAGGACAATCCCCTAAGGAGTGGGGAGGTGAGAGAGGGATGAACCACAGAACTTATATGCATGTATGCATGAACAGTGGACATGGACAACAATCTGGGGAAGGGGCAGGGAGGGAAGGGGGAGGGGGGAATCAGTGGGGGAAAAAAGGAGAATCATTTGTAACAAAAATTAATCAAAAAAAAAAAAAAAAGAACACACACACAAAAAAAAAGAAAAAAAAAAAAAGAAAATAACACTAGTTTGGAGTTAGACAAACTTAGGTTTAGATCCCAGTCTTGCCACTCTCTGTGTAAACGTGGGCATATTACTTAATCTCTCTGAGCCCCCGTTCCCTCATTGTAGAATAAGGATAATAATGCATACTTTGAAGGACAGTTGTGGGGAGTGAATCAGATTGTATATGTAAAAGCATCATTTACACATTATTCTTCACCCTCCCTTCCTCCTCAACTGCCTTTCTGGTAATCTTTCAAGAGCAAGGTTTTCAGAAGAGGCCCCCCTACCTGCTTCTTCCTCACTCCTGGCATCTCGCAAGGAACCAGGCTTCATACAGCTGTGAGGGGAAGAGGAGCAGTGAGCCGAGACTTACATCAAGGACTATCTGTGTAATATATTAGAACCAACTTCTCATACGCTCAGGCCAATGCATGGTCCCTGCAAGGTGGAATTAGCACTGCACTCTCAGACTGAGGGGAAAACAAAAGAGCAATGGAGGCACAGGACACTTCCAAGGAAATGCCACTGGCAACTAGGGCCCTCTGCAAGTGGGGGGCTGCAGTGCTCAGACAAGCAGACAGCACCACTTCAAGGAAAAGACTTCCCCCTAATTAGCTCTCGTGTAGCTCTAAAGGGAAAAACACACTGAGCAGAAGACTCGGTAATAGCTTTGTTTTCTCTTATCAACAACAGTTTTCAAAGTTGGAAAATACGGGTGTGAGAAAAGGATATGACCTTCCATTTTTCTCAAATGAAAGCACTGTTGATGGATTAGGTCAGGAAACCACTGCTGTGCCTCTGCCAGTGCACAGAAGGGAGAGAAGGGGCCCCCGGCAGAGGAGCCCCAGCTGTCCCCTCCTGCGCCCGCCCTCTCTGACTCCAGCAGACAGCTTTCCTGTGCTGCACCAAACAACACTGCTTGCAGTGAAAACCTATGACCTCCCAAAGCACATGTGCCATTTCCTCTGTCTAGGATGAACTGTCTGCTTCTTCCTGGCTACCTTATTTATTCTTATCTTTCAAGATTCAGTTCAAGATCAACCAGCTATTCCTGTTTAAGCTAATCTACTTTTTCCCCATCCATGTGTACATCGATAATAACAATAACAATAACCATTGTGATTTTTGAGCACCTACAGTGAGGTTGTTTGCATATATTATGCAATGTAATCCCCTAACTTTTCTGAAAGGTATTATCTCCGATTTTATAAAAGAAACACACAGACGTCAAGTAAGCTTTCCAAGTGGACAAAGTAGGTAAGTAGCAAGGTACAGGTTTAAACCCAGGTTTTTCTGACTCCGAAGCTAATGTTCTTTCTCCTACCTCATATTTTCCCTCATATATGGCACTTGCTAGTCCATCTTCTGTGTGTGTGTGTATACACACACGTGAGCATATTTGTTTTTCTAGAGTGTTTGTAGTTGTTTGTTTTTGCTGCTAGAATGTTTACTTATTAAGGATAGATGTCATAACTTTCCCTATATTCACAGTTATCTACTAGAGAGAACCTTACAATATTAGAGGCATTTGAGTGTTTGTTAGTCATAATAAGTGTATAAAATTATATAAACCATAAATATTAGTTTGCATTTTTTATTCATTTAACAAGTATTTGTTAAATACCTTCTACATATGAACACTACTGTAGGTATGAGATTCACAGAAGGAAAAGTACCTGCCTTTTAGGAGCCCATTATCTAGTGGTATTGTTAGGAGAATCACCTCCACATATTTCTACATAACTACATAATATGAAGAACTATAAAATCATGGAATCTTAAGGCTAGCAAAGACTTTAGAGATCATGTGATTCAGGCTGTTTATGACACACATAAGGAAGTAGTGCTAGGAGATTAAGTTGCCTAAGATTAAGTATATTTCATTTAAAAATCACAAATTTGCACCCTAGCCAGTGTGTCCAGTGTTTAGAAGGTCAGCCTGTGCACCAAAGGGTCACAGCTTCAATTCCTGGTCAAGGGGATATACCTGGGTTGCAGGTTCGATCCCCAGCCCTGGTTGAGGCATGTGTGAGGGGCAATCAATGTATCCCTCTCACATCAATGTCTCTTTCTCTCTCCCCCCATTCCTACCTCCATTTCACTCTCTCTAAAAAGAAGGAAAAAAAAGCAATGGAAAAAATATCCTTGGGTGAAAATTAACAAAAGATAAAAAAATAAAAGTCACAAATGTTCTGTTTGTGTCAACATTCTGCCTTCCTCTCATTGCTGCATACAACCAGGTTGTGCAGGGAGAAATGTGTGAGCTCATACTTTGCCTGACTTTCAGATTGGAAGACACGGTAGACCAGGACACATGTTTACTATTTAAGATATAATTAAAATAATAATTTGTTTTATTAACTTAATGGAGCATCAACACATGAAGGAATGCAACAAAGTTACGGGTGAAGGAAGGCAGAGGGGAGAGCGCCGAATGCTGGGTGGGACTTGCTGAGGCTGCAGCCCCGGGCTCACGTCCATCTGGAACTCTGCGTTTCTGGGCACAGAGGTGGCAGGCCCAGTGGGGCACAGGAGGGAGGGATGGAACTGGCTTGAGGATATCTAGACACGGAAGAGGCCCCCAAAGCTTACAGATGAGCCCACAGATGGGTACTTTTTCTTAAGTCTCCAAAAAATTGAAAGATTCCTTTATAGAATATCTTGCTGTCTTCATGCAACTATGAATATTTCTAGTTGTATTTCTTCTGATGATTGCCTTCATATATAGAAACACTGCATTTACTATTTAATTTTCTCTAGTCTGACTTTGTGTTATCTTAATAATGTATCATAGTATGTGCCAGAGATTTCCTAGGAGAGATTTCCTAGGAGTAGTTGTAACATGTTATAGACTAAGATGAAACTATTGCATTAAATAGGCTGCCTCTGAAAGGGATCACTTTGAGACAGGTGGACCACAGTCATCTGAACATACAAAGTCTATTGTGTTGGTTAAAGAAACATCCTTGGGTCCGGCTGGTGTGGTTCAGTGGTTGAGCATCGACCCATGCACCAAGAGATCACTGGTTCGATTCCCAGTCAGGACACATGCCCAGGTTGTGGGCCAAATCCCCAGTGGGAGGCATGCAGGAGGCGGCCAATCAATGTTCTCTCTCACTAATGTTTCTATCTCTCTCGCCCTCTCACTTCTTCTCTCTCTAAAAAATCAATAAAGAAAAAAAAAATTAGAAAAAAACACCCTTGGTACCTTATTGTCCTGCCTGGTAGTGATGATATTCATTTTAAATTCAAATTTGGGGCAATAGTATTAACATAACATCAAGTATTTCTACTATTACGTGGGAAGTATGATGGATGACTCATATATGAAGTGTATTTTTCACATAGAAATATATATTATACATACACACATATATCATACATACACATTGCACACATGTATTCATTTACTCACCATAACATCTCCATGAAATTAGAAGATAATATAAAATGTTCAGTATCCTGAAGGCACTAGACCCATAAATATACTGAATTTCTTCTCTTTGGAAAAAATAAGGGATCAAGAAGCTCTTTTTACAAATGAGACTCCTGGAGCGGCCACCAGTCAGTAATGTATTAAATCATTTCAATTTCTGTAAAAGAAATCTGCTGTTTTTCCAGCACCCTCTGGCCCTATTTTGTAGGGCTGATGAAGTTCAACAGAAAGGGTTACTTGGAAAAACAGACTGAGTTTGTTTAAAGAGAAAAGGCTTTCCTAGGTGTGAATTGAGGTGAACTGCTCTGGCAGAAATGCTGGAACAAGAAAGCAGCTTGCTTGACTTCTGAGGACAGTTACTAAGCTGAAGGCATGAAACATTCTTGTCCATGTCAAATGAGAGTCAAACACAGCGCAGATGATGAAGGCGGAGGGGGCGGGTGGTGGAAGGTAGAATAAACACATAATAGCTTTTTTCTTGGTGTCAAATACAGTACACATTTAGGCCAGGAGCTGCGGAAACTGTAGGGAACACAGGCATGTGGTCCTTGCCTGGGGTGCTGAGGGAGGACAGTTTGGCTCACTAATAACCAGACTCCTTAGGCCTTTGTTTTGTGGAGCAAACGAAGAGGGGATGGCAGGGTCCCCTGAAACTTGCTTCGTTTAAGATATATGATGGCAACTTAACTAAGTTTTTCATTTAGTTCTCCCAGCTTCTCAGCAGTCAAAGTATTATTGTCCCATCTGACAGATGAACAACTAAGGCACAGAGCTAAGTCCTGGAGAATCTCTGAAACTCCCAAGTCCCAGCTTCAGGAGAGGAGAACGGCATGGGCCCCGCTTTGGCATAGGTTTATAACTCCCATCCGTGCATCAGGCACTATTAGAAGGTCTACCTTGTGCTGCCCACTGGCCACACAGACATGAAACACAGAGCACGCTGATAACCTCGTCGAGAAGACAGACTCATACGTATTATTCTAAATGCAAAGCTGATGGTAATGAGTCCTATAAATAAGGGTACAAACCAAGTCTTCAATGGGAACATCGCCTATAACCCACTACTCCCTCATACATATTTGTGCCTTTGTACATGGCATTTTCTTCCCCCATTTCTTTAAAATGATTTAAACCTGCTTATTATTTTGAGTCAGTTAATAATTCAGATGCCTTTTAAAAATGTTATTTATTCAGATAAATGCCATGTAATCAAAGCTGTATCAGATAATGAAGATGATACAGCAAAAAATAAGACTGGATCCTACTATTGGTGAAAGTGAAGGAGAGATTCAAGTCAGACAGACCTGAATTAAAATCTTGGTTCAGCAAGTCAGCTGTGTGACCACTGTTGAGTCACATGTCCCCTGACCTTACCTTTCTATCCACATATTTAGAAGGAGACCATGCCAAGGGGCTATCAAATCCTTCTGCAGATACTTTTTGTAGGAGTCTCTCACACTCCATACTACAAGACATCTGTACCCAAAGTGGTCAATTTGATGAGACAAAAGCCTGACTTGAAATCAGGAGAGGCGGTGTTTGCTAGAATCTGACCAGCACATCTAGGAGAGAGAAAACCATTTCAAATTGGGTGCTGACACATCCCATCACACATTCTGCTCTCTGCTGAGAGATTCGGCACAGAAGAGTGGCAGCCTCCAACTCCCCATTCATCTCAGAGAACAGCAGCTAAAAAATATCCAAAGCAGGAGTCTCCTATGGGTGCTGAGCTAGGGAACAGGAAAAGTAGCAGAGAGAATTAATGGTCTTTTTAACCAATATTTCCAGGCTGCAGGAAACAGAGGAGGTATCTCCAAGTCGGACAGACATGGATGAAATCCCATATGTGCACGCCGTGCAAATGACTTATCCAACTGCCCCTCAATTTCCTCCCTTGTAATCCAGCCTGATATTACCTGTGTTCAGTTTCTTTGTGAACATTAAAGAACTTAACATGTATAAAGTAAGCAGCGAAGACTGCAGCACATACTAGGTACTCAAGAGAGCTAACATATTCCTCTGCTTTGCATTCATGTTGGTTTTTATCCTACTTTAACTGCTCAGGCACCAAAGAAATTCATTAATAGTTTTCTTGCTTGTGAAAAGTCTTCAGATACAGTATATCTTTTACTGGAAGCCAGTCTTACTGATCTTTCTTTTACCTTTCAAGCCCAGATATCTTAGGGACTCTATTGCTTAAAAGAATATATTTTTATCATCAATTGGGAAGTTCATTACTTTTAAAGCCAATAGAATGAACTTATATAAAAATGCATTTAAAATAATTCTTCAAACTTGCCCAAAGACTAATGTGAACCATAAACAAGAATCTGCATCCTTCTAGTAACCTCTCCCATATGTCTAAAATCAGGGAGCAGCCAATATGCCCACCGATCTGGCCCTGCTGGCTCTACTTGATGATACTTTTATTAATATCCCACTAGGGGAGGCTGTAGATATTTTACTATTGTAGGATTTTTGCAAATACTGGTATTTGTTGTGCCAGAGGCAATGTCCAGCTTTGAACCATTTCTTCTTCTGGGGTGGCATGCAATATGTAAAATGAGGTTCTACTGCCAGATTTCCCAGATCTTAAGAACCTAAAGGGCTTCAATGTTGAAGAGTATTAAGACAGGTGTTTATTATTGCCTCTGTAGGTTTGTTGTTGTTCATAAAATTTCTAAAAAAAAATACACATTTGCAATTTTTTGCATGGGTTCGCAGAGCACCCATCCATTTGAAATTGTTTTTAGGAGCTGAGAAAGAAGGAATAGCTCTAGAATTCATTCAAAGGCAAAAATGCCAGGGTAAATGCCATGAATAGTGACCTCTTCTATTTTTAATGCCCAAAGGGAAAGAATATCTCAAAGTACTTTTTAGCACCAGTAGAAAGTAGCCTTTCTTGTTTTCCAAGACAAAAGCAGGAAAGTAGAGTGATCAGAACACAAGAATCAAGTTACAGACAGACCACAAGAGAAGGGGAATATACAATTTGAGAAATACATGACTCAGAATTCCTGTGATGTTATGACTCCAGGCAGCCACCACGAATCTGTAAGAACTGGCACTAAAAATATCTATTTGCCATCTCAGGACTAAATGATCTTTAATTTTTTTTGTTCATGCATCTATGTTATGTTGCCCAGAGAAAAATAAAGAGAAATATTCCAACTACTCAACTAGATAAACAACCTCTAAAACCTACCAACTCAGTAGAGATGATAAAAATTGGTACAAGTTGAAATGAACATCTAATCTTCACCAGGGAAAGGCCTCACCATGCAATATGATGCCACTCAGTTTCTGTTCTTCAAAGGCATTGGTCTTTCATTTCCTAAATGTTTCATGTTCCTCCCAACCACAGGGCCTTTGCACAAACTGTGACACCTTTATGGGAAATACTTTTTCCTCACCCCCTTGCCTCTACTTTTTCAGTAATATACTTCTGATCTTCCTCAGATCTCAGACCAGTCAACTCCAGAGTCACTTTTCCTGAATTCCTTCAATGTACAAAATCACTTTTTTGAGAGTGACAACTGCGGTGCAATTTCACCTTTTCTTTTAATTTTGAAAACAAATGTCTGCCACCCTTCTAGACTGTAGACACTACAACAGTGGAGGCATGTCTGGTCTTGCTCATTATTATATCCTCAACACCATGCTTAACACCTGACTCATATTAGCTGCTTAATAAATATTTTTTGAAAGACTACATCAGTGAATAAAATGTGTATATTTTTCAGCCCTCATCATTTCCAGCACTGTAGCAAGGCATACTGTTACAGTCTTGCTGTTCATTTTTTTTTTTTTTTTTTTATCCTCACCCGAGAACACTTTTTCCATTTTTTTTGTTCAGGTAGAGTGGGAGGGAGAGAGAGGAAGAGAGAGAGAGAGAGAAACATCGACGTGAAAGGGACACATCGAGTGGCTGCCACTCGCACAACCAGCCAGGGCCGGGGACAAACTGCAACCGAGGTACATGCCCTTAGTGGGAACCGAACCCGGGTCTCTCCGGACCGCAGGCTGATGCTCCAACCGGAGCCAAACCGGCCAGGGCTGCTCATTTATTTTTAATTTGGGGGGGTGGTGGTGGTGGAGAATATTCGTTTCTCACTAACTCCCTACTATGTTTCTTGGTTTTTAAAGAATTTTTTAAAAATTTTTAAATCTTTATTGTTGAATGTAGAATGTATTACAGATGTACCTCATTTTCCCCCCACTGACCCCCTCCTCCCCACTCCCGCCCCCCTCCCGCCTTTTCCCACACTATTGTCTGTGTCCATTGGTTATGCATATAAGATCTTTTGTTTATTTCTTCCAACCCCCCAACCCCTTTCCTTTTGAGGTTTGTCAGTCTAGCAATGAATTTGTACTTCTTAATCCAGTCACCTTTTTCACCCAGTCCCCCAAACCCCCTCCCATCTGGCAACCAACAAAATGTTCACTGTATCTATGAGAATGTTTCTGTTCTACCTGTTCATTTTGTTTGTAGATTCCATTGTTCATAGATATGTATTCATTGCCATTTTGTTTGTTCATATATTTTATCTTTTTCTTCAAAAAGACCCTTCACCATTTCATATAATAACGGTTTGGTGGTGATGAACTCCTTTAACTTTTTCTTGTCTGGGAAAGTCTTTATATGGCCATTGATTCTAAATGACAGCTTTGCAGGATAGACTAATCTTGGTTGTAGGTTCTTGCTTTTCATCACTGTGAATATTTCTTGCCACTCCCTTCTGGCCTGCAAAGTTTCTTTTGAGAAATCAGCTGACAATCTTATGGGAACTCCCTTGTAGGTAACTAGCTGCCTTTCTCTTTCTGCTTTTAAGATTCTCTCTTTCTTTTGAAACTTGCAATTTGATGATGATGTGTCTTGGTGTGGGCCTCTTGCGGTTCATCTTGTTTGGGACTCTCTGTGCTTCCTGGACTTGTATGTCTGTTCCCTTCACCAAGTTAGGAAAGTTTTCTGCCATTATTATTTCAAACAGGTTTTCAATTTCTTGTTCTCGCTCTTCTCCTTCTGGCACCCCCAAGATGTGAATGTTGGCACGCTTAAAGTTGTCCCAGAGGCTCCTTACACTATCCTCATTTACTTGGATTCTTTTTTCTTTTTGCTGTTCTGATTGGGCGTTTTTTGCTTCCTTATATTCTAAATCGATGGTTTGCTTCTTGGATTTACGTACTCTACTATTGAATCTGTGTAAATTTTTCTTTATTTCAGTTAATGCCTCCTTCATTTCTGACTGTGCATCTATCATTTCTGACTGGTCCTTTTCTATGTTCTTGAGGCCCTCAATAAGTTCACTGAGGTTATCACTAAGTTCATTGAGCATCCTTATAAGCAGTATTTTGAACTCAGCATCTGTTAGGTTGCTTATCTCCATTTCGCTTAGTTCTTTTCTTGGGGTTTTGTTCTGTTCTTTAATATGGGACCTGTTTCTTTGTCTCCTCATTTTGGCTGCCTCCCTGTGTTTGTTTCTGTGTATTACTTAACGAGAGGTATGGGGCTAGCTGAGACCAGATGCTGCATGTTTGAAAGAATTTAGGAAAAACCTGAAGCAGGATCCAATACAGGCCAATCCTACATTAAACAAGTGGCAACAGCTTGGGTGGGCCTGAAAGTTGGGTGGGGCGGGGCCTCAGGGAGTCACCAGGGCGGGGCTACCAGTGTGAGCCAGGTTGCTGGAGTCCCAGATATGGGGACTGTCTGCCACCCCAGGGAAGAGCTCACCAAAGGAACAAAGGCCTCTGACAGCATGTTTGTCCGGGACAAAGCCCCCTCTCCAGCCCTCACTCCAGTGCCAAACAGCTCAGTTCTTCCCTGTATGTCTCTGGTGCCCCTCGAGCTGCCTCCCCTCCAAGCTTAGAGGGAGAGAGTCCGATAAGTCCCTGCACAGGCCCTTTAAGGAGCTGCCTGGGGCTCCAGACGCATCAGCCTCCCTGAGACTCAGTTCCTGCTGGGTTTTCCAGCCAGAAGTTATGGGGACTTCTCTTCCTGGCACTGGAACCCTGAGCGGGCGTCTGGTGTGGGACAGGGACCCCTCAGTCCTCAGGAAGGACCTTCCCAGCCGAGGTGTCCTCCTGATTTTTATCCGCCACATGTGGGTGTGGGACCAGCCCATCTGCCTCTGTCCCTCCTACCAGTCTCCATGTGGCTGCTGCTTTAATTCTGTAGTTGTAGGACTTCCATTCAGCTGGATTTCAGGTGGTTTTGAATGATGGTTGTTCTGTAGTTTAGTTGTAACTTTGATGTGGTTGTGGGAGGATGCGATACCGCGTTTACCTATGCTGCCATCTTGACCGTAAGTCTTTAAAGAATTTCTTTACCTTAAAAATTATAATAGCAATTTCTATTACTATATTCCACCACATTACAGTGAGAGTGTCACTAAAATATAGTATGGCAGCAGCAGATGTCAAGCATGTGGCCACATTCAGACTAGGAACTCCTCCAGGAGTGCCAAGAGGCTCCACGGAATGTAGCATAACCCACATGTAACCCTACTGATGCCTGCTATCACACATTTAGAAATTTATTGCTTCCTGTTACGGAACTGTATCTTCTGGAGGCCCTTTTAAATACAAATATTCTCAGGAATGACACCACAGTCACTAACACCGAGCCAGGAATTAGGCCATCAGTGCACATTTGCTGATACTGGACACTCCTATGGAGGTAGATAATAATTAGAACCCTTGTCCTGGCCGATTTGACTCAGCAGTTAGAGCATCGGCCCACAGACTGGAGAGGCCCTGGTTCGGTTCCCACTAGGGGCATATACCTCAATTGCAGTTTGTCCCCAGCCCCCAGTTGGGGTCATGTGGGTGGCAGCCACTCGATGTTTCTCTCTCTCTTCCTCCCTCGCTTCCTCCGCTCTATCTGAAGATAAATGCAAAAGTGTCCTCGGGTGAGGATAAAAAATAATAATACTATTTAGAGCCCTTGAAGAATGAAATGGGCTGCCTGAGGAAAGGATAAAGTGGCCATTGCCGTGAGTATTTCAGTAACGCTGGGTATCTTGTCTACTGTGAAGAATACAGTGGAGGGGCGGCCCCTAAGATTCCTTCTCACCATTATGTTGAGCGAAATAAGTCAGTCAGAGAAAGACAAGTATCACATGATCTCACTACTTATGGAATATCATGAACAAAATAAGCTGTCAGTCAAAATAGATCCAGAGACATGGAAATAGGGAACAGACTAACAAATTTCAGAGGAGGGTTGGGGGGTGCTGGGGGTGGGAAGAGATAAACCAAAGAATTTATATGGATATATGCACAACCAATGGACACAGACAATGGTTTGGCGGGGGTGAGGGGTAGAAGGGGGGTCAATGGGGGGAAAAGGTCATCTGCAATACTTTCAACAATAAAAAAAAAGATGCTTTGAGCTTCTAGTGCTGTGCTTCTGATGAACTGGAAAGGAGTACCTTTCAAATGCAGAGGAGAAGCACTATCTGGTACATGTTTGGAAAATGGCATTCGCTAGCAAAAATGACTTGGCAAAAATTTAACTTTCTAAACCCATTTGCATTTCTTCATAATGGCAAATTGAAGGATTTGGAATAATCAAAAAAGAGAAAGCTGTTAAAATTTTAAATAAACTATATAGCCCTATGCTCAAGTTATTTTTTTGCTATTATTATAGTCCCCCCAAAGTACTTATAACTTCATTGATGTACAGATTGCATGAGTTGGAGGGAAAGTTTCAGGACAAGTAACCTCAGGGAAGAGGTATCATTATTTTTCTCTATCCCCATGTCCTAAAAGCAGACATAGGATTGAATCATCCAGGGCACCTAGATTCCCCTATGAGTTCAGATATCGCTTCTTTCTTGGGACACCAGGGCATAGCCTCTCCATCCTAACCTCTCACAGTGAGAAAAAATGTTTATATAGAATATAACTGCCCAAAGTCATGAAATGGGCTGTGTGATTTGTTCAGGCTTCCTTCTCTGAAAACAGTGTCAATTAAACTCTTGTCTCTGGCAAAATCTCAGTTGCTCTACATCTGCAACACTCTTGTCTCTCTCTTGCCACCGTTTGCCTTTGTTCCCAGAATCATCCTATTAGTCATTCATTCAACAAATATTTACTGAGCTCTCACTATGAACCACACACTGAGTTACCTGTACAAATATGTGAGCAAAAACAGCAGTGGTCACTAGGCCATTGAGCTCATATCCTATGCAGTAATCACAAGAAACTATCTTAAAAATAAAAGTTTAACGACAGTGATGACAGACATAAGAAGGAGAGGTAGACCAGAGATATACACTGAGTAATAGAATAATTGACCTGGTCAGGGGAGTCAGGGATGGTCTACTTGAAGACAGAAACATTGAAGTGAGTTATGAAAGAGGCTAAGTGGAGTTACCTAAGGGAAAAGGGGGCGTGCAGGAGGCAGCCGATTGATGTTTCTCTCTTACATTGATGTTTCTATCTTTCTCTCCCTTCCTCTCTCTCTAAAAAATCAATAAAAACATATATTTTTTAAAAAGTTTCCTAAGTACCTAAAGTGCACCAAGGCCTGAAAACCACTGCAGACTGGACAATTCCAGAGCATGGTTTTTACCTTATACATCTGTGTTTTTCTGATCTTCACAGGATTGGCACATAATATAGGTTCAATACATACTCAAAATGTCAAGCCTATTTTGTTTCCTGGCTCCCCCAAATTCACTGGTTCTTACTTCCTTTTACAGATTGATTTGGAAAATTTGAAGCTGAAATGCAAGTTTATCTTTATTCCTAGTGTGCTGAGAGTCTTTTTTATAAATTAATATTTAGAAGAATAGAGAATTCTTCCTTTTTAAAAAAAAATTATTTTAAAATCGTTATATGATTTTTCTTTTATTGTCCTAAGTTGAATTATATTGAAAGATTTTTAAAAATATAAATCAAAATTGCAATCTGGTGAAAAGTTAACTTGTTCATGAGGTATTATCTTTTTATATATTTTTATATATTTTTGCATTTGATTAATTCCTATTTTGTAAAGTATTCTTGAACCTATTCTTTAGGGATGTTGTTCTGTGATAGGTTTTATTTTTGCAGATTCTTTATTTGATTTTGGTATCAGGCAATGCAGCTTCATAAACTTAGATGGAAAATATTTTCTTATTTTTTATTTTCTGAAAGATTTTGTGTAGGATTGCTTGATTTATTTCTTAGTTGTTTGTTAGAATTCATCAATGAATCCATCTGGGCCTGTAAGATTCTTTGTGAGAAATTTGTTGATAACTCTGAATTTGATTTCTTTAATAGGCAAGTGTTATTCAGGTTTTTCTTTTTGGGTCAAATCTATTAGTGCCTTTCAAAAACTTTTATTCATTTTATCTACATTATCCGATTTATGGGCATTAAGTGGTTAGTGAATTTTGTTATATTTCCTTTAATGTCTGCAGCATAAACAATGATGTACTTTGTCCATTCCTTATATTAGTAATACGTTTTATCTCTTTCCTATTATTTTATTAATATTTTCAAAGAACCAACTTTTGGCTTTGTTAATTTTTTCTATTTTATGTACGTCTGCTGTCATCTTCATCTTTATTATTTATTTCTTCTTGTTACTTTTTTTTTTTTTTTTAATCCTCTCCCAAGGACATTGTTTTTTGTCCATTTTTTGTTCAGATAGAGTGGGAGGGAGAGAGAGGAACCGAGAGAAAGAGAGAAACATCAATGTGAAAGGGATATATCGAGTGGCCACCACCCACATGACCAACCAGGGCCGGGGACCAACCACAACTGAGGTATGCCTAGCGGGAACTGAACCCAGGTCTCTCGGGACCGCAGGCTGACACTCCAACCACTGAACCAAACCGGCCCGGGCTCTTCTTGATTACTGTTAAGACTTTTTCTTCATCATTGGTTTGCATCATTTTGATCATGATGTGAATTGGTGTGATAGCATTTACAGTGAAAGGGGTTTGCTGAACTTCTTGGATCCATGAATTTATATTTTTCATGAATGCTGAGAAATTTTAACCATCATTTTGTTTTACATGTTTTCCACATATCCCTGCCACTCCAAGCACTTTTATGGCTTCTTCTCAGACTCCAATTACACATATGCTTAAATAATTGATCTTGTTCCACGGTTCACTGAGATTCTTTTTTTCCCTCCTTATTTCAGTTTGAATAGTTTCTATTGCCTGTCTTCAAGCACTGAGTTTTTTCTCCTGTAGTTTATAATTTACTGATAAGCTTATTTAAGAAATATTTTTATTGCAGATTTTATATTTTTCAATAAAAACTTTATAGTTTCCATTTTTCTCCTATTTAATCCCATTATCTGCTCCCTTCTTATGCTTAGTTATGCCTTTACATCCTTGAACATGTTTAAAATATGTTTTATGCCCTGATCAGCTAATTCCATCATTTTTGTCATTTCTGCATCCCATTATACTTGATTAATTTTTCTCCTGAATATAAGTCACATTTTCCTGTGTTTTTACATCTCTATTAATATTTTATTTAATCTAGACATTGTAGATGCTGTATTTTTGTCTTGTTTAAACAAAGTTGAGTTTTTTACTTGAAGGCTGTTAATTCATTCACGTTTCAGCTTGATCACTTTGAGACCTGTTCATAAACTTTTAGGGTTCTGCTAAAATAGTTCCAATTCTGAGATGTGGCCTTTCTGTAGTGTTAATTATCTGAGGTATTCAATAAAGTTTCCCTACTATGGGTAGTTGGAACTCAAATGTCTTCAATACATGTGCAATTTTTTCAATCTCCATTGATTTTTCAGCTCCCTGGTAACTGTTCTTTGCCTGGCCTTTCATAGTCTCACCTGTGCATAGCTTAGCATTCAGCCAAGATGAAATGGGAGTCTGTCTGTCAGTAATTTGTAGTCCCTTTTCTGCTCATTTCCTCTGCCTGCAAATTCCAGTCTGCCTCAGTAACTCCAGACTGAGATCTCTGTGTCCTAAGCTCAGCCAGATACCTGTGCTCTGCTTGGTCTCCAGCTCCAAGTTCTATGGACAAGAATGTGTCTCTGAGCAGAAAGCTGGGATAATCATGAGGCTCAACTCATTCGTTTCCCTTATTTGGGGGTAATGGTTCTGTTCTGCCTGTTGTTCAATATCTGAAAACATTTTTTACATATATTTCAATAACTTTTATACTTCTTTATGACAGGAGGACTAGACCATTGCCAGCTAGGTATCGTCAGAATTAGGAGTCCTCTCCCTTCCATGAACATTAAAAACAAAAACAGATGAACCAATAAAGGTTTAAGAAAATTGCAAAGTGCTCCCATTTTCACAGATGTGCTGGATCATGACATTGGTCCTTAGGAACCCAAACTTTTAATGCATTTGGTTAATGAGACTTTTGGATGGAGTAAATGTAACACTGATCAGTTATACATTTTTATGCCATTTAACCATCTCTGAGTTTTTGTTCGCTCACATTTAAAATGAAGGTAAATGTGTCCTGGCTGGTGTGGCACAGTTGGTGGGAGCTTTATCCCATGCACCCAAGGGTCTCGGGTTCAACTCTTGATCAGGGCATATAACCAGGTTGCAGGTTCGATCCCTGGTTGGGAACATGCAAGAGGCAACCAATTGATGTTTCTCTCTCTCTCTCACCACCCCATTTCATCTCGCTCTAAAATCAATAAAAAACATATCCTTAAGTGAGGCTTAAAAAAAACAAAAGATAAAAGTAACTACTACCTACTAGTTGTAGGGTTTAAAAATATTGTTTATAAAACACACAACAGTGTTTGATATCTGATAAGCACTCAACCAACGGATAGGATTTATTCCAACATCAAAAGTTAAAATCTTCAGTATGGTAATATTTTTTAAATATCTTCATTATTACAGAATAGGATATGCATATAAAATAATAGATTCCAAGTAGTATAAAAAGTTATGCAATAAGAAGTATCTTCCTGCCATCCCAGAGCTCCAATCTTACTTTTGACAGGTAATATTATCAACAGTTTCATAAGTATTCTTCCCCAATTTTTGCCATGTCTATATAGATATGAGTATGTGTAGCTGCTTCATATTTATACAAATAGAAGTTTTTATACACATCTTTCTCTGCTTTTATTCATGTAATGATATGTCTTGAGTACTGTTCATTTTAACACATACAAATATACCTCATTCTTTAATAGCTGCATCATATTCTGTAACATTATTCATGTAATATCTCCATATTGACAGAATCAAGGTTATTTGCAGATTTTTGCTTTTTCAAATAAAGCTCTAATAGTCATTTTTGTACATACATTTTTGTGTACATGTGAATATGACTAGGTAAATTTCTAAAACTAAGATTGAAGATTGCTAGATTACTTAGTTATATACAAAGAGTTTCTCAATTTATAGCCCTACAAACAATGTGTATTTCTCCACAACCTCCCCAACACTGTTTATTTCTCCACAACCTTCCCAACACTGTGTATTATCTAACATTTGGATCCTTTTCATTTGACATGTTAAACAAAGACTCTTAATATTTTAACATGCATTTCTTTTACTATGGCTAAAGTAGACATGTTCATTTATTTATGAGTTATTTGTATTTCTTTCTACCTAAACTGCCTATCCTTAATTTTTGACCATTCCATATTTCTCTTAAATTGGTTTGTACTTTTCTTACTGATTTGCAAGATTTTAAAATTAGAATCAATTTATTTTGTACACTCTGTTGTCTTATTTGACTTTCTTTTGGAAATTTTCTTCCCCTCTGAGGTATAAAAATTTTATATAGACAATATTTTCAATCATTTTCATTATAGGTTTTAGTTTTTGTATCCTTTTTCTTCCCTCTTCCATGATTATTTAAAAATTATTGTATTGGCAATATTTTTGATAGTTCTACTTTTCAAATTTCCAACATTTAGATTTTTATTCTCAAGCAATATATTTTTGTATAAAAGCTGAAGTAATGATCTTTTTATTTGCTAATACCTTTTTTAGTCAGTTGTCTCAATATCATCCTTTGAACTATTCCATTTCCTTACTGACTCATTGGAAATCAATTTAATTATATGCTTCTATTTTCCCCTTTGAATGCTGTGTTTCTGTTCTACTATAATTCTGGAAGCCTCTATAAATCTAATATGACAGGGTAAGTTTGCTAACATTTGCTTTATAGTGAAAATTCTAATATATATGTACACATAACTATATAGAATATGCTGTTAGAAAATGTCTGATTTACTATTCAAACAGTGTATCTCAGTTGTACAGAATATTTACAATGGTTATCATATTCTCTCTCCTTTCAAAACTAAAATGCATTCTCTAACAAGGAGTCCAAGTCACGAGACTGAACACGAATTCTCCCAGGAAGGTTTTGGCCTGGCCACACTGCAGTGCAGAGGGACGCCTTGCCCATCAGTGGGAACGAGCTCTGTGTGCTCAGCTGCAAGTGTGATTGGATTTACAGATTAACAGAATGAGAAAGATCAAAGCCCTGCTATCAAGCAGACGTACAGGCCTAGAGCTTGCTCTTGCAAGAAAAATTGTTCTGTGCCCTTAATCATTCTAATCTTGACCTCACAGAAGGGGTTTTGTACTTAAGACAATGTCATCAGGATGCCAAATTCAATCTCAGGCCACATTACACTTTCTCTTAACATGGGTGAACACTCCCTTGGTGACTAAATTTCCAATTCCATGGAAATTTCAGGCTTCAAAGAGAATTTCTAATTCTATTAAATTGGTGTGCAGCAGAGCACATTGAGTACTGCAGTTACTACAGAGAAGACTAGGCCCACATACTTACTCTTAATTAATCACAGTCCCCACTTCCCCAAATTCTTTGTTCTAATATTTATGACTTCAGTGTCTAGCACTGAGCCTGTCAACAAATATACATCAATTTTCTAGAGAAATAATTTTTTTAGGCTCAAAGGAAAGTTTGAGGTTCATGCAATTTTAAAATTCCTAAACCATAAACCTACACCAATTTAGCTAAAGGGAATTTGAAACTATGTAGGCAGACATCGAGAATCTGGTCTTACTAACTCATGTTATTCAAGATCAACATGGCCTTAATGAAGATGGTGAGCTCTTTCCCATTCTGAGTGTTAACAGGATTGGAGCATTTTAAAACTTTTGTTTTATTATAAAATTTACTATGTATAGAATGCCATCTTGGAAAAACCTGGAATGCATCAAAGTGCTCACTATTGAAAACTAAATGAAACTATTTAACCTTATTGAAGAGGGGACACTTCAATGTATTACAGTTCCTCAGGGTCAACGTAATGTTGAAAGAGATCTTTGTACTCTCGTCTATCCCCTTGTTTCTATCATTATTCGATTTAATAATCATTTATACAATTTGACCTTCCTGAAATGAATCATTCTCTCTTTTACCTCTAGGTTTCTGCTTATGCAAAACTCCCTCCCCATCAGGAAAAAGTCGTGCCCTTCTTTTCCTTTTTACTCAGCTACTCCTGCTAGCATTCAAAGATGAACACAGATACAATTTCTCTGAGATGATATCTTGACTTCCCAAAGCACGGTTACATATCTTCTTATGGGCTCCCACAGCATCTATGCTTACTTTCCACAGTGCAAGAAGTTAAGACATATGTTCTAGAATCCTGTTTTTTTGTTTTGTTTTTTTGTTTTGTTTTGTCTTGTTTTGTTTTGTGGTACGTGCCCCCAGTGGGAACCGAACTCAGGACTTTCTGGTCCACAGGCTGATGCTCAACCGCTGAGCCAAATTGGCTAGGGTCCAGAATCCTGTTTTTTTTTTTTTTTTTGTAAACGATTGACATATAATATATACAGTATATGTTTAAACTGTACAATTTAATATTTTTACATGTGTGTACTCATGAAACCACCACTAGAATCAAAATAATAAATACATCCATCAAACCCGAATGTCTCCATATTCCCCTGTAGCCGCCCCTCCGCTGCCTCCCTGTCCGCTACTCCATGATGGAATCATACATACAGACTCTGTTTTTCCTCTGACGTCGTTCATTCAGCATGATGATTTTAAGATTCACCCATATTGTTGTATGTAACCAATTGCTCATTACTTTTTACTTGGCAAATGATAAATATTCCATCAAGAATACATATAAAGAATTTTTCTTTTCATATAATGTCTTCATCTGGTTTGGGTATCAGATTGTTTGCCTTATCAATCTTCTTAAAGGACCAGCTTTTGGTTTCATGGAATTTTCTCTGATGCTTTTCTGTTTTCTATTTAATACAGTCCTGCGTTGATATTTATTACTTTCTTTCTTCTACTTATTATTTTCTTTCTTTCTTCTCTTCTTCTTCTTCTAGTTCCCTGATGTGGAAGGCGAGGTCAGTGGTTTGAGACCGTCCTTCTGTTGTACGGCAGGCATTCAGTGCTGCGCTGTTTCCCGTTAGTGGCACCCCAAAACCTTCATCTGCTGCATTTTCATTTTCACTCCAAGTACTTTCAAATCTCGCTTTACATTTCTCTTTTGTCTCACTGTTTACTTAGAAATATGTTATTGATTTTCCAAATATTTGTGAATTTTCATCTTTCTATTATTGACTTCTAATTAAATTCTATCAGGGTTAATGAAAATACTTCGAGCGACATGACTCTTCTAAATCTATTGATACTTGCTTAATGGTGAGAGTATAGTCTAGTTTGGTAAATCTTTCATTTGTACTTAAATATAATGCATAATGTACTGTTGTTGGGTGGAGTATTCTATAAATGTCAAGTACTCCAAGATGATTTATAGTGTTTTTCAAGTCTTCTATATCCTTACTGATTTTCTGTCTAGTTTTACCAATTAGTCATGGAGGAGTGTTGAAATCTCCAATTTTAATTGTGGATTCGTTTATTTCTCCTTGCAGCTTTCTCAGCTTTTTTTCCAATTAGTTTGAAGTTCTGTTATTGAGTGCATTTAGGATTGTTATACACCATTAGATTAATTGCCTCCCATTATATTATAAAATGACCCTCTGAGACTATTCTTTGCTATGAACTGTCTAATACTAATATAGTCATTGTACCTTTCTCTGATGAATGGTAGCCTGATACATCTGTTTCTCCTTTTTACTTTTAATCTATTTTTGTCTATATATTTAAAGTAGGTTTTTCATAGGCAATGTATAGTTTAATCTTGTTTTTAGTTTGTTTGTTTGTTCTATAATACAATCTATTGGTTGCTGACTTTTAACTGGGGTTTTTATACCACCTATATTTGATGTGATGTTGATACGGTTGGGTTTAAATATATAATCTGTTAGTTTTTGTCTCAAATGTTCCTTTTCCTTTGTTCTTGTTTTCTTTAGAGTTGAGATTTATATATATATATCATTTAGGTTTTCTCCTTGTTGTCTTAATAGCCTTAACTCTGTTGTATTGTTTCAGTTGTTGCTTTAGAGTGTGTAGTATACATCTTTAATGTACCACAGTCTGAAGTGATACTATACTACTTCACCTGTAGTAAAATAAACCTATAATAGAACATTTCCATTTCTCCTTCCCAACCTGTTACACTGTTGCCACACATATTACTTTGTATATGCTTTAAGCAGCACAATATGTTTTCATTTTCGGGTCAAACATTTTATGTCTTAAATATATTTAAATAATATGTAAAAATTATCATTATATTTACCTGTTAGTAACTAATAATTAGTTACTATTTCTGGCAACCATTACTTCTTTATGCAGATTTGTGTCTGACACCACTGTCTTTCTGTTTCAAGGATTTCATTTTTTAAGATTCCTCATAGCGTAGGTTGTCACCTCACGACAATTACTGCCTGACTTTCCTCCTTTCCTGATCATGACCTGAACACTCTCCAGGTGGAAAGCTGGGACACCAATAGGGCTAACCGCGTTTATTCCCTGTCCCTACGGCTCACTCTCCTTCATGGCTAGACGTCAGAGACTCCTTTCTTCAGAACCACTGTTCCGTGTGTGTGTGTGTGTGTGTGTGTGTGTGTGTGTGTGTGTGTGTGAGAGATTATAGTTAAGAAGTTAAATCTAGTTCTTGTTGCTCTATCTTGTTTCGAAGAGTGATCTATAAATCCCAGCTCCTTTTTAACATTATATGACCTCTCACTTTTCAGCTTAGAAATCATCTCCTTCCTGAACACAATGTTATAACACATTATATAGACATGACACCTATATAACGCTACATATAGCACTAGGTAACAGAATAATGTTATAACATGGTTTGTATATACTCTCTCTGTACTGTGAGTACCTTTTGCTTTCTTTCTCTTTCAGCAGCTATAAGCTAGTCGAGCTTAGAGATTGTTTTTATTCGTTCTGCATCCTCCGGCACTAGCACATGACTACACATAGTAAGCTCTCAGTAAATATTTTTTTAATGAATGATTGAGTAAAAACATTGGTGGGCAGATACTTCTTTTTCTCAGATAGGAGAGAGTTTACTGCATCACTATAAATTCAGTCCTGAAGCAGCACCTTCAATAAAAACCACCGAAGAGCTGACCTAGCCTCTGAGGCCAGGGAAGCACCTGAGCACAGGGCTGAACCTGGGCATGGTCAGGACGCTGCCAGGATGAGTAGGCAGCACGGCGGCTGCAGGTAGCAGCCAAGGTTTCTGCTACTTCAGCTGTGTGTTCTCAGAAGCACCGGCATCCTTCTTCTGAAGAAAATGTTTTACACATTCTAAGGGAGGATTTTAAACAATGTTTTGGACTGGTTTCATGACAGCATCTAACTTATATGACTGTAAATATTTCCAGAACACAATAAACTCCACTTCCGTGCCAAGGAGCTTCACGCAGGGTGTCACTTTAGATGGTAATTATATTGCATGAGGGAGACAGATTGTGCAGCCTCAAAAGAAAAAAGAATATCCTGCCAAACCTGCCATCCACCCCCACAGTGCACACCTTCTGAAGAGGAAAAGTCTATCCTCTCACATGTACTATTCTTATAAGAAAGCTACCAGGTAGGCTAACTCTTAGGAAGCAAAGACTTATTTTAATTATAGAGATCTCTTGGAGTATTTTTAAATACATAATTTGCCTACTTATTTCTTTTCACCCTCATGATAAAGGGCAAGTCCTAATTGCCTTGTCATTTTCTTATTAGACATGTCAGTCAAGCTTTCTGAGTCTTGATTTTCTCATCTGAAAAAGAAAAAGACGATTCTGTCTACCTTACAGAGATCTCTTCCACTCTTAAAATGAAGAAGCAAAAGTTCTTCATACACTACAAAGTAGTGAGCAAACTGTCACTATAAGGCTTGTGGTATAAGGACATTTGGTGGTTATTCATCTTTTTATCCTAATAATTTCATATAGTGGCTGAAACATGGTCACACTCAATACATATTAAATTTAAAGGAACAGAGAAAATAAGAAAGGAGAAGGGAAGGGACAGAAGAGAAAAGGAGGAGGGAAAAGGAAGAAGAGGAGAAGGAAGGGAGGGAAAGAGGGAGAAAAAATAAGGGAGGCTGGAGGGACAGAAATGAAGAAAAAAAGAGAGGGAGAGTCATGACTATTATGTGATTGTTGACTAATTTTGACCTTGTCCCATACATGATAACAACACATAATTGCTATAGCTGCCCCCTGCCCCCAGAACATAATAAATAACAAGAAAAAGTGACTAATCTTACATGAAATTTAGATACAGTGGTCTTATGCTGGGGTGATGGAAGTAGTGATATTTGCTCTTTTGTGAATATTAGTATTAACATTACTGCTTTTGAGGATGAAACCATAAGGAGAGGATGACATTCCTACATGTTGTAGCTGAAATGAAACCCTAGAGAAAGATTAATTCATCAAAGGAATTGCCCCTTTTCCTATTTTCCAGAGTATTTATTCAGGAAACAGCAGGGTACTTTTTAGATCTTCTTAGATTCTTATACTTGAGTTAGAAATAATTTCTTCATTTATTTTGCCCATAAGCATAAATTTAACTTATTAGTGGGGCACATAAGCAATTAGCACAAGAGAAAAAAAAGTATTTGGATCTTGCTCCGATAAGCAAAAATTAATTAATTCCCTGTGTGGGGGCTTGGAAGGATTTGGGCAGCTTAAAGCAGGTAAGTTTTTAAAAGATGGTAATATTTTTCATGCAAACCAGTCATTGTGAAGCTGTTTCAAGAAAGAGGTGACTTGGTGTCATAGTTACATTTAATGATAGCTTTAATCATCATTGCCGTCATTAATTAAGTGTCTGCTCTGAGCAACTCACTGCACAGATGCCATCTCAGTTAATTCTCACGGCAACACTGTGAAGTTAGCATTTGTATTACAGTTCTGGAATTGAGGAATCAAAGCCCCAGAGAAAATAGTTAACTTCTCCAAAGACTCTAGCTGGTGCCTCTTCTCATTATGTTCACGTCCCCAGGTCAAAGAGAGACCCAAAAGAAAAAACAAAACAAAACATCGCAAGTGAACAAAACAAAAACCAGCTAAGGGTAAACGCACACACAGACACCCGTTTATTCTAAATAAGCTGCCTGGCATTGCTGTAAATTCCTTACAGTGTGTTTGAATTAATCCCCTGACAATGACACACTAGTGAGGAGGATACTGCTTTCTTTATTCAATTGATGAGAAGAGAAAAGCTGGGGAGGTTAAACTGAACCAAGTCCCTAGCAAGTGACAAAATATGTACTTGAATTAATAATGCACATGCCTATGCCCCTTTTCTATGTCACACTGACCTTCACTGCTCCACAAACACTTGCAGAGCACCTGCTGAGTGAAAACACTTTGCAGAAGCAGGACACTTAAAGGGATACAAAGATAAATAAGACATAGCCTTGAATTCAAAGAGAAACTCCAATTGCTAAAAAAAATATCTGAGCTGGAGCAAAAATTATGAGGAAATGTGAGGTGGTTAGCCAAATAGTCCTTTGAGGTCATAAACTGGAACATTAACTGGGGGCCATTTTCCTAGTGGGTAAATTGCTAATGGAAAGTGGTGGAAAAGGAACTTATTATTACAGTGTATCCACAGCAAAGGGGACAATCTCTCTATTCCATGAGGCAACAGAATTTGAGAGGCGAAGGCAAGTCTTCCTATATGAGCTCAGATCATCCTTATCACATATCTGTGGGTGCAGAAACTAAGCTTTATACAGGCCAAGGGATCACCCTGGGTCACACAGGTACTGAGTGATGGAGGCAGGGTTCATCTGCCTTACTGTGAAGACCTCATTCCCTAGTGCACCACACTTCCCTCCTCATGATTACAAATGCCTATGTGTGTGTCTCTGCATGTGTACTTGTATGTATATGTGTGTACATATGTATATTATGTGCATGTGTGACAAATGAATATTTCCTATTGATTCTAAAACTTGATTTTTCAAAATTTCTTCCAAATTAATTGAGGCATAATTAACGAATAAAATTGTAAGATATTTAAAATGTATAACATGATTGGATATACATATACATTGTAAAAGTATTCGCCCTGTTGAGTTAATTAACACATTCATCACTTCACATATTTACCTTCTTTTTTTTTTTTTTTTTTTTTTTTTTTGCTGAGAGAACAATTAAGTGTACTCTCCCAGCACACTTCCAGCATATCATACAGTGTTATCAACTACAGTCAGGCTTTATAACTGTCTTTCTTGTCTCCTGGTTGTCTCCCAGGATCTTATTTTTAACCTGTAGTGACAGAGTGTAGGAGAGAGGGGCCGTGTGTTTCATGAAGACACACAGGATCGGAGCTGTGGGCTGCATCAGAGCTCAGCCTTTGGGAGGAAGGATGCTGCTTCTCCTTCCCTCCCAAAGCATGAGCACACAGAGTGGACGGTAGGAGAGGACCGAGGGGAGGCAGGTGTGCTGGGCAGGTGGGGCGGGTGAAGCCCTGAACTAAGGAGAGCCAAGAGAGCATGCTCTTGGTGACAGTTCATCTCCCCCACTGCGAACACTGAAAAACCAGAAGGAGATACAGTTTCTGCCTTAAAAATTCACTGAGCCTATGCCCTGGCCGGTTTGGCTCAGCAGTTAGAGCATTGGCCTGCGGTCCAGAGAGACCTGGGTTCGGTTCCTGGTAAGGGCATGTACCTCGGTTACAGTTTGTCCCCAGCCCTGGGTGGGTCGGGTGGGTGGCAGCCACTTGATGTGTCCCTTTCATGTTGATGTTTCTCTCTCTCCTCCCCCACCCACTCTATCTGAACAAAAAATGGAAAGTGTCCTTGGGTGAGGATTAAAAAAAAAAGAAAATTCACCGAGCCTAGCTTGACAATATCCAAGATCCCAGTACACCAAAAAGGTACAATTCAGTTCAGTTTACTTGATAGAGGTCATAGTACTTAGCTTTCAAAGGCTCAATCCAAATGCCAACTCATCCCCCCAAATACACTAATTATCTCCCCTCACTCATAACCCCAGGAATTAATTTTTTTATAAATATGTATCGAGCAGTTACCATGCACCAGACATCCTATTAGTTACATTATTTATTCCTGTATGTGTATTTCCATTCTATAATGCTCATCTCTGATCATGTTGTACTATAATTATTTTTCTAAACACCTGTATCACAAACTAACAAGGAGAATCTCTTATCTGATCAGTATTCTTAGCTTTTAGCACAGCCTGGGCATAGTGTAAATGTTTGTTTAATGAATGCATTCAAAGGAGCAATAATATCAAGTGGACATGATCATGGTTACTTACAGGGCAAAAGAAACCAAAGGTTGACTTGCTCAGTCTATGCGTCCTGGTGGACAGTCCTACACCCACAGGTAGTCTCCCCCCTAGAGGGAACCAGTAAATTAACATCACAGGAGGCAGGTGACTGTGGAAACCAGGACTTTCTCCCTATGAGGTATTCAAATGAGGGATAGCCTGTGTCTAGAAGTATTCCATTTCATTTAAGCAAAGTTTAATGCATTCATCTGTCTAGAGTGATCTAGCAGAATTTTCCACATTTATCTGTCATGACTTCTCTCTTTTGACATTGATATCTGCCATCCTACAATCAGGAGGCTTTATGGAGGAAACAGTACTTACGTTAGGCCTCAGGAGTGAAGCGAGAGAGGAGAGTTCCCGGCAGAACGCCCCACACCTCTGCCCATCCGGACTACTCCTGAGAGCTCAATGCAGCTCGGACAGGGGCCACTGCTGACCTGAGCCTACACTTGGCTCCGAGCAGAGGTCCTCATCCACGGACATGAGCAGAGAGATCCGGACAACGGAAGCCCCTCCACGAGTCCCTTTTGCCGTCCCTGCCACCCACCCCACGTTTGCACCCTCGGGCCCTTCGCAGCCTCATTGCTCTCGCACCTCTCTTTCTAAAGACCCAAACCTATGTTTCTGATGGACATTCTGTGACTGCATTCCCTTAAACTGGAAAAAAATCGCTAAATGTTACTAAATGATTGCCAACTGTAACGTGGTGGGAAAGCGTGGGCTCGGACACGGCGATCCCTGACCAGGGCCGCCTCGCCGACAGGCTGTGTGCCCTCGGGAAAGGCCGCTCGCCTCCGGGCCTCGGCTGGAAAATGAGAATCCTGATCGACACAACCCCTCAAGAATTCGTCAACTTCAAATCTCAATAAATTAAATAGTATTAATTCTCCTTCAGCCTCAGTGCCATAGAATGGCAAGTTTGCAGTTGAAATAACATAAGGAAGCCTGAGGACCAAGACAGTTGCTGAGTTACTGTAGAGGGTCTAAGCAACGACTCGCACAGACAGTGAGCTGGGACCCGACAGCCTGTGGCTGGGGACTTGAGGAGCTGGGCTTTGTGACACAAGATGAGCAAGGCTGGGCATCCTCACAGGCCCCACCAGCCAACCTGAGCACACAGGCGTCAGTGCCAGGCCGACTGCAGCTCCGTCTTCCACTCAGTCTTCTTTGCACACCTCGTCCACTTGCCCCGGGAGCCCGGTCTGGCTCGTCTGATCCGCTCCAGAACCGCAGCAGTGGTCTTGGCGGCAGTGGACGTGCGGGGAGTGCTCAGAAGAACGGAGGCAAGTGCCATGATGACACGCACTCGCCCTGAGGACAAAGTGCGAACAGATCTGACTATGCTCTCAGCTGTTGTTCTGCATGTTTCCTACCGACCCCACGAGGCATATAAAGAGCAACTTTATTGCTCAGAAAGTCGCTTCCCACGAAAAGTACAACTTTGATATGACTATAAAACAGACTTATGACTATATGATATTGATGTAATATTCCCAACTGTCAGTCCCCAGACTCTGAGCTCCTTGAATATGTGGAATTCACGGCTGTCTCCCAGCACCCACGAGACAGAACTAACAGAGCTGGTCTTTAATAATTCCAGAGAAACAGAAGAAAAATTGACAATCATTTTTGTTTTAAGACTACTGGATTATAAGTAATATTCTCTGTTTTCAAAAGTAACCATAATATTGTATTTTGGTTTTTACCTAGAAGTGGGTTGCCTGAAGTGTCGCCCATGTTCTTGCCCTTGAGTTCTCTGAATGGAATCTTCTCCTTTGTCTAAATAGCTAATGCATTTGCTCACCTCTAACTGTACAGCATCCACGGCACCGCACAGCGCCCCGTCGGAGAAGCCTTCCTGATTTCCCCGGGCTGTCATCCTCTCCCTTCCTTAGTTTCAGTAGCTCATGATTCATAAACCCATGAACAATCTCATGTATTCTTAAACCTCTTTCCGATACTCCCTTGCTATGCTGTTCACCCTTAAGCAAGTTATTTAACTTACTGCTTTCAGATCTGCTTATAGGAATAATGTCAGGAACTATCAGTTGTATCATAGGGTTTAAATGAGTGAATTCATGTAATGTACTCAAAACAGTACCTAACAAACGATGTGCTCAGTGAGTTTTAACTAGTAGTAGTAGTAGTAGTAATACTCCCCTCGCCTTTTATGTTAAACTTCTGATAAAGCCATTTTGATAAATTAGCTTATTTTAAAATATCATTTATATGGGGGTGTATGGGAAATGTCTGTACCCCTCCTTCAATTTTTCAGTGTAACCTAAAACTGTTCTTTAAAAAATGCCTTAATTTTAAAAAACTTTAAAAATCAATAGCTCTGAAGACTGGTTTATAAAAAATGAAAACCCTGTGGAAGGTCACTTTATCTGATCATGTGTTCTTTAAACAAGTGACAAATCAGAAAGTTCTCCTACAGTCTCCCCAGTGACACAGAGTTCTTATAACCTGATCGAATAAGTTCAGCCTATGGTGCATGACTTTTGTAGCTATTAAAGATCTCTTAACATGTATTTAAATGTAATTAAATATAATTTAAATAAAAATAACAAAATAAAAATCTTAAGTAAATCTCAAGACAAATTGCCTAAAAAATTTTAAGTGAGCAAAAAGTAGATCAAAGAAGTAAAACATATGGATACGAAACAATTCTCTCATTCATTAAAATGCAATCAATGTGGTATTTACCAGAAACTTAAAAGTGGGTAAAAGATTTATAAAATTTTCTTTAAAAAAATCTAAATAGAACCAGAAAGAGTTGCAAAGACACTTAATTTTTTAATATGAAAATTAAAAAAGTGAAGAGTAACAAAATATTACTCAATTTCTCCACCATTTTAAAAAATTCTGTAAGATAAAAATTAAAAGCTCCTGTCTTTACCTATTTATTTCCTCCTGCAGAGGTGACCACTGTTAACAATGTGGTAGACTTCCTTTCAGACTTTTTTCTACACTGCTATAAAAGTATTTTTAGTTAGATAGTTTAAGACATAATGCCATGAGCACTATACTGTAACCTGCCCTTTTAATAATATATATGTGTAGGCATATTTTCATATACATATGTATATCTCATTCTTATTAAAGGCCCTACACTTTTCCCTGGTGTGGATACACTACAATTATTTAAGCCAGTATTAATGGGAGTTGAATTTTAGGTGATCTCATCAATTCTTGATCTTCTTTTTGCTACTCTTATGCTATACTGTGCAGCTTTGGACAAGGTATTTAACTTTTCCAAACAGTCATTCAAATAATCATTTCAAATAATCCTTTGGAAAAACATTTTAGATATACTTTTAATTTACTTTCATTTTTAAATCATTCAATGGATAATAAACCCAACAAGGTCTTTAAAGACAAGGATCATATTCTACGCATCCTTGAACCGCATGCCCCCAAAGAGAACTTAATGGAAAGAGTTTAAAGGAAAGAAGGGAAACTGTAACGTGGTTTGGGTTTTCTCTTTTCATGTGAGGTCCTCTCATTGTGTCTGTGGTCCTTTCTGTAAGCACGAGGAGAAGGGGCTGGTATGATGAGAGGGTGTGGACAGTCGCGAGCAGGCTGGTGCTCAGCACTGTGGGGGAGGGCCTGTCTGCCCATCCCTGGAAGGGGATCCAGGGCAGGGAGGCACTTAGCAGGAGGTGGGATTAAGAAATCACTTGTTCTTCCAGAGGCTGCTGGCCACCAGGTGCCATATGGCTGCTTCCCTCTTGTGAATGCCCTGAACTCCAGGCAAATTTATTCAAATGTCAGAACAGAAAAATTTTCAAAGCAAAACAAAAATTACATTTGGATTAGCCATAGTAGCAGTCCCTTCTGTTAGCTTTGATGATTCAGAGGGAATATGTGTTAAATTATAAAGTATATTAAGAACTTCTGACATCTGTAACCTTTCCTTTAGCTAGTACACAGAACACCTCTATAATTCCTGTTGTGTTTTTTGAACTCTGAGTGAGAATAAAAATGAAGTGTATATGTGTTCTCCAAGTGCAGAACTCCATTGGCTGCAAGCAAAAGGGGCAGGAAATGAAGAAGAAAAGGGGGGGGCACTGGACAGTGTGCAGAAGTGGAGGGAGGGGGGCACTGAGGGAGGATGTCAGCCTTGTGCTTTATTATGAAACTGAACCATCAAGAAAGGGTGAACAAGAAGCCCTGTGTCTACGTGACCTTTTAGTTCTTCTCAAGGCTAAATTGTTCACTTTTTCCATGTCCCAATTCAGGTTCCTAAGTTCAGTTCTAATGTCCACCTCGGTTATGACTATAAACAGAAAATTTGTTAAGAAAGAGGTTCAGGATGGATGGTGATAACTGAAATCTCTTGGGGACACGGTCTGATGTCATCAGAAGAAAAGGTCACACTTGGAATGTGGCAGAAAGGCACCTCGGAGAGAATTCTGTGCAGGGAGTTTCCATCCTGTCATGGCAGGGTGGCCCAGCCTACATGGCCAAACTGTCTCTAGAGGGCCCTCCTACCACCTCACAAAACCTCCCGTGAGCACCATTTAGTTCCTCTAACGAACTTCGGCCCAGAAAAACAATATGTATCTCACCGGGCTCTGGTATCACGAGCCCACTGTGAGAACTCCAGCAAACCGATTACTGCAGAGCCTGCTTTCCTGTATGTTGGATATGCATGTAGATCCCATCTTCAGGCTCCTCCTCTCCCTTTTCTTCTGGGTGAGCAAAGCTATAACTAGTTGTCCAGTGTGTAGGCAAAACTGCCTGACTCGCCTAGTTGCACCTTTAGGACAGTGGAACTTCAGCCTTCAAACTGTACTGGGGTTGCTCAGATCTTCTAAATTGGACATTCCTAAATCTGAATTCAGTGGCAAGGGGAGCTAAGGACAGGTCACTTTATTGTATTTTTGTTTTCTTAATTTAGAGTTAAGACATCTTGGTTGCAATAACGAGAACACAGACTCTACAGTCTGCTAAATTATATTTCCTCAAGAGCCCCATCAAGGCCCTTAAAAAGGTTACAGCACCACCTGCTAGGCACCACTCAAAACACCACGCATGGAGGTTCATCTCAGAACTAAGGTGAATCCCCCACGACAGCACCATGAGAGAAGCTGGCACGGGGCTCAGATTAGCATGCAATTGATGGGCATTTTGAAAACTGAGCAGAAACAGAGATGTAACAAAATCATTACTACTTAGGTAGAGATACTTCAGTATGTCTTTGTGATAGAAATGAAATAGAGCGGCATTTGTCATTGTTGCCTCAAATCCATTCCTCCTTGTTGTGGTACTGGTGCCTTCACTTTCCTCTGGGAGAGCCATTGCTCACACACTCCCATTTTGTTTTCCAGGTAAAGCAGATTTCATGCAGAGGACACAAGAGTGGAACATGTGGTCCGGACTAGCCTAGTCACCTTATTCCATCCTGCTTGTCACAGTATCATTTTTAAATGGGCAAATGCCCCAAGGCAGGTTCCCTAGAGCCAAGAAGACACAAACTAAGGACTTCTATTTGGGCTGACTATAAAGTAACTCTCTGAACTGCTGGCTAGGGATGAGATGAAATGAATATGAAGCTTCTTTGGGGTGTCTGTGCAGAACTGAGAACTCAACCAACTGCAAAAAAGCAGATTCAGGAGATGGGTCCAGGTAACATTATTTGAGCCCTGAACCAAGCTGTACTTAGAGAACTAACCAACCATGGATTTTCAATTTACATCCAGCAATACATTCTTCTTTAGCATAAGCTAATACACCGATGGCAGGTGAGGAAGTCTTATCAAGACTGACATTTTTCAGTGCAGAAAATATTCCTGAAACCTCTTCCCTACCAAAGTATCTCTGCTTCCTATTTAAATCCATTCTTCAATAGTCAATAACCTTTCAACACCTCCACGAATTAATCTGTCACTTCCTTTAGACCACCTAATGAAGCACTTGAGTGTATTTTTTGTATAAAAGTCTTTCAAATTACACTGAAATCTCCATGTAGTGCTCCAGTTACAACTAGCATGCACGTGTGCTTGGAACAAACTCCGCAGCAGCTGAGGGGGAGCCATGACACGGGAATTAACTGCTTGCTGCCTACACATGCACCTGTTAGGAAAAAGTAGAAGCCTGAAGTTTAGTCTTCCCACTCCTCATCCCTTTTGCTATGAGCACTGTAAATTTATTAGTAAAAATCACTTCTTGCATGTTATCATAACAGACCGGATTAAAAAACAAATAAGTAAGTTAGATGCCAACCTTATACCTGGCCTGATGGGAAATCCACCCAATCGTGTTATTTCACAACTACCAGCAAAAGGCTGACCCAGTTAAATACATTCTTTGGAAAAATACAAATACCTCAAAGCACAAAAGGTTATTAATTGGAAGTGGTATTCCCCCGCAGTACTAAACCACTTTCCAACTTCTTCCTGTTGTCCATCTCAGCCTCAGAGGAAGTGAGGCATTTAGTCTGTACATCTTCCAAGTCTACTATTTGTTCCCATGTGTTCTTATAAAAGTCTCCCATCTATGAATATAATTTACATGTGTATAGAATCAAGGTCTGGTCAGAAAAAGTATATAAAGCATTTCAATTGAAAAAAATCAGTACAAGTTGGATTAAAAACATTTTTGAGAACACAAAAGGTGAAAAGGGAATGTTGAGGTAACACTAAGATAGTTTTACAGAAAACAGCTACTACCTCTTATGATGGGACAGCATTGGGAAAAATTGAAGCTACTAGGACTTAAAAGCTTGAGGAGGAAACAATGTGGAATTGAGACTCAGGGTTTGCAACATGGCTAGTTCCATGACCTTTGAGAAGACACAATGAACGTGTTTCTGAGAATGATGGAAAAAAAATTCTGGAGACCAGACACAGTTTCCTGCTGCCAAGGCGAGGAGCCCTTCTAAGGCAATGCTGACAGAAAGAGCAAGCGTGAGGAAAAGGGAAAGTGCTCTCGCTTCCTTCTGTCTTCCAGGCTCCTTCTGAGGTCCCCTAGTGATGGAAGCCAGCTGGTGTAGGGTAAATGTGGTGTGCAGAACCCCAACTCCTGCATCACAAAGAAGAGCACCGAACAGTGGGCTTGGAGCTGACAGGCCAAAGCTTAAGATCTGGCACATGCTCATCCTCGTAACTCTAAAGGCCCTGACCAGTGCTCACACTCACATTCAGAAGATAAGTATATAAGCCAAGGGTCTGTCACTAGAAAACCCACTGTTCCTTAGTCTTATGGGGACACTTGTTCTTTAACAATTTTTATTACATGGTAAGGGTGGAAGTTAACATTGTAATACCCATCTTACACTATATAGTCACTATCCAGAGATTTCTGCATATTTTCCACACAGTTCAGGGGCTTTTATTCCTGATCATGTTAAATTCCAATTTTCTATCTTTACAGCCATTCCAGATAAGAAATAGGACCATTGTCCTTTAAAACACCAAAGGAACACTAACAAAAAGCAGCTACCATCAAAAGTTTGGAGAAGTGAGGTGTTGTGCCAAACAACTGAAAGGATATTTAGACAGCTTGTGTGTGTGGCAGCTCCTCACTCAGCTCAGCCAGGGGGTCCCCGCTGGCCTCATGTCCTGTGCGGGTGCCTGCCGATCAGCATCCGCTCCTGTGCCTCCCCCACGTCCCTGTACTTCCTGACCTCTTCACTGCTTCCCGCCTGGGATTCCCCTGAAAACTCAAAAGTCTTGATTATTTATTCTTTTCAATGAGTCAACTCTTTACTCTGCCTGCCATTGCTCATTCTAGACCATGCCCGTAGGAAGACTTCACTTTTTACACTCGACTTCTATAGCGGTTTGTTACTCTGCCCTGAGATTAATTTTGTTATTTTCAGAAAGAAGGATCATTTGCAGTTTTCTTTTTCTTTTTCTTTTTCTTTCTTTCTTCCTTTCTTTCTCTTTCATTCTTTATTTTTCTTCTTTCCTATTAATCTTTTTGTTTCAAAATAATTATAGATTCATAGACAGTTGTAAGAACTAATACAGATTGACCCTATGTACCTTTTATTCCATTTCCCCGGTGGTATTCTCTTGCAACTATAGTATAATATCACAGCCAGGATATTAACATGGATACAAAAAACTAAAGAACATTTCCATCGCCCCAAGTATCCCTCATGTTGCTCTTTTATGGCCATACCTACTTCCCTCCCACCCTGACTTCCTCCGTACTCCTGACAACCACTAACCTGTCTTCATTTTTATAATTTTTTCATTTGAAGAATATCACATATAAATAGATTTAAACAGTTTTTAGCCATTCTGGATCGACTTCTGTCACTCAGAATGGTTTTAAGTTGCATTTATTTCATGGCTAATGATGTTGAAATCTTGTCATGTGCTTATTGGACATCTGTAGTCTGATTCGCTGAAATGTTTCTTCATGTCTTTTTGCTCATGTTTTAATTGGAATGTTTACTTTTTGTTTTATTGGCTGTTGAATTTTGGAAGTTCTTTTCTTTTCTTTTTTTTTTTTTTTTTATCCTTGCCCGAGGATACTTTTTCCATTTATCATAAGATAGAGTGGGAGGAAGGAGGGCAAGAGAGAGGAAGAGAGAGAGAGAGAGAAGGAAAGAGAGAAACATTGATGTGAGAGAGACACATCAACTGGTTGCCTCCCCCATGACTCTGACCAGGGCCAGGGATGAACTGCAACCAAGGGATACGCCCTTGACTGGAACTGAACCCAGGACTCATTGTTCTGCGGGCTGACGCTCTAACTGCTGAGCCAAACTGGCCAGGGCAAGAGTTCTTTATATAAATTCCATACTAGTCCTTTGTGGAACATATGAACTGCAAATGTCTTCATTTTCTCTAGTTGGTCTTCTCATCTTCTTAAGTGTCCTTTGCAGAGTAAATTTCTAAAATTTTGGTAAAGCTCAATTTATCAGTCCTTACTGTATAGATTATGCTTTTGGTGTCTAGTCTAAAACTATTTGCCTACCTCTACCTTCAAAGTTTTCTCCTATAATTTCATTCTAATAGTTTTATATTTTACATTATGGTCATGATCCATTTTTAGTTAATTTTTATAGAAGGTGTGAGACTTAGGTCAAGGTTTATTTATTATATATTTTTGCCTGTGTTATGTCCAATTGCTATCTTATTCAGTTCCCTGTCAGGAATATATAAGGCAAAATACACAGAAACTCTCCACTGTGTATCTTCTCAGATCCTGAGGTCCCTAGATGGCCTGTCCTCATGTTACCTTTCATAGTAACTTATGTTCACTTCATGTATAATTTACAGGATTTTTAGTTGCACTTAGTGAGACTAACAGGAAAAAGTATGTCTACTGCATGTTTCCAGAGGTAGAAGTCCCTCATTATTTTTTTAAATTGCATTTTATTTTACCCTATCAGTTAATTTTTAGTTCCTGCTGGATACCAAATACTATCACTTGTAGAGAAACTAGCATTGTGATTAAGTGTATTAGTGGCTGCTCAGTTCCCAGGCAAACCAGCCTAAAACTCATATCTTTAGATTAGCTGTCATGGTGAACCTAGAGCCCTTAGAAGACTCTGCAGTTTGGATATGAAGTATTATTTGACACCAATTAATTATTTGTTAGAAATAGCCACTTCTGACACCCTCCACCATGTTTCTTCCTAGTAACTTCCGTGTCCCCTCTTTACTTATAGAAATGGACAAATGATTCACACTGGCCCAGAGGGTCTCATCCCTGGCCACAGTGATTGATTCATAGATGAGAGTGAGACTCATCACAGTCTTGTCTGGGTTTTTCTCTCTGCTCAGGAGATGGAAAGTTTAGGTTCTTTGAAAAATAAATAGTTCCATCCTTGCATAACGTAAAATGAAATTAAGATGGTCCTGTGTTTTGAAGTCATCCCTCTACTTGATTTTCTCCCCCATTGCATCATAAGGCAAGAATCTATGCCCTTCATTTCTACATCCCAAGCACTGAGCATCTACTAAGTGGTTAGCAAATGTGGATGAATGGATAAACACTTCTGACTCCAATGATTTCCTATAAGGTAAAGCTAACAGGAAAAGGTATGAAGACAACATGAAAAATTTCAAATATTCTGTCTTTTTAATAACTGAGGATTATTAAAGGCAACTAAAGAGCATAATTAATTACTGTTTGGGTGATGTTATATTCCCAACTTTGCCCTGCTCTTCTTCCCTTCTATTTCACCTAGAGAAAAAAGCTCAAGGTCAGACTCTGAGAGACACACAGTTCCCCTTACCTGTCATCAGAAAGAAGCCCTGCTCTCAGAATCATCCCCAAAGGAAATGCTTTTTTTTACCTCTGTCTCTCAGTTGCTCCCTGTCTGGAAGTCTGCTGGTGAGGCTGCTGACAGCCCTGAGTCCCTGCCTTATGGCTTGTAGCTTCCTTAATACAGTGCACAACCTAATGTTGTTAAGTTACTGGCTGCAACAAGATTTGTCCTTACAAATTATCTCTTCATTTCCTGATAATTTTGCTCCCATAAGCTGTACCTGAGTTAGAATTTGGGGAAAGCCATATAACTGAGTGCTTGTCAAAATTTAAAGAGAATTACCCAGGGATCTTACTAAATTCCAGATTTTTTCCAATATGTCTGGGTGGGGCCTGGAATCCTGCATTTCTAACAAGTTCCTAACTGACTGATTGGGTTACCCACCAAACCTCGAGAAGGGAAGACATGGCTGTTTTGAGCCTCAGTATTGTTAATTGTAAACCTGGTAATAACCTCCACCCTGATGACTTCCCAGGGCTGTAAGAATTGAGGCATTTAATGTAAATAGAAGGTTTTAAGGGCTTGCAACTCACTATATAAGTCTAAAGTTTACACTTATTTTGCCTGCCATTGAGTCACCTTAGTTCGGCCACTCTCGACATCAAGAGTCACTCCCAAGTGAAAATGTAAATGTTAACACTCAAGGGGCAATGAAAGATCCAATGGCTCGACATAAACTTTTCTGCTGGAGTTGTATGGAATTCTCAACTGCAATCATTCATAACAGAATATTTTGACTGTAAGGAACATTAGGGAACGTCTCCTGGAGTGGGTTTCAAAACTAGCTGAAAGTCAAATCATCTGATAAAAGTACAAAGACCCACCCTGGACCCATCCACAGATTCTGACTTAGAGATGTCTGTGAATCTGTATCAGGTATGACCTCCCGATGGTTCTGATGTAGCCATTCTCAGACTCAATTTTATGTCCATTGAATTCTAACACTGTCTCACAAATGAAAGGACCAAGACCTGCTAAACTGGCTGGGTCTTTCTCCTATTGTCTAAACACAGAAAATATGGGGACTAGTACCATAGTAGGGTTCTAGAAAACCAGACAATTAGAAAGGGGAATTCTCACCTAGGACAAAAGAAAGTCCTAAGCAGTGTTTCTCAACCTTCCTAATGCCCTGACCCTTTAATATAGTTCCTCATGTTGTGGTAACCCCCAACCATAATATTATATTTGTTGCTACTTTATAACTGTAATTTTGCTACTGTTATGTCTTAGGCGACCCCTGTGAAACGGTTGTTTGACACCCAAAGGGGTCGTGACCCACAGGTTGAGAACCACTATAAAGTCTGCAGAATGAGCAAAGGTAATCTTTGGATAGCAGCCAAGATCTAAGAAATCAGGAGACTGGGGCATTTAATTTACCAAACAGGGATAGAATCAAGGAGAGTAACACCTGCTAGTATCCAATATCTTTCCGATTGTGTGGGGAGAAGGGTTCTAATTCAAACTATGGAAAATGTACATCTAGATACTGTCTTTACTCTGAGTGCTCAGGTGTAGGCAATGATCTACAATGAACAAATCAGACAATCCTGCCCAAAAATTAAACCTTGAATAAGTACAAGCAAAGGCAGCATCTTGCTCACACTGTTCTTCACCAAAAATGATCATCCTTAGACGCTGTACTAGTCTGCAGGCCCACCAACAGGGCACACAGGTTCCCTTTATTCCACATCCTTGCCAACATGTAATTTGTTGACTTTTTGAAAATAGCCATTCTGACAGGTATGAGGTGGTTTTGATTTGCCTATCCCTGATAATTAATGATATTGGCATCTGTTCATATGTCTGTTGGCCAAGTATATGTTTTCTTTGCAGAAATAAAAACAGCATAAAGACTCCTCAAAAACTAAAAATAAATATACCATATAACTCAGCAATTCCACTTCTGATTATTTATTCAAAGAAAATGAGGACACTAATTCGAAAATGATATATGCAACCCTATGTCCACAACAGTATTATTGATAATAGCCAAGATATGGACGCAACCTAGGTTTCCATCAATAGATGAAGAAATAAAAAAGATGTGGTATATATATAATGGAATATTACACAGCAACAAAAGAGAATGAAGTATTGACATTTGAGACAATATAGATGGATCTAAAGGGTTTATGCCAAGTGAAGTGAGTCAGGGAGAGAAAGACAAAAACTGTATGGTTTCACTTATATGTGGACTCTAAAAACAAAACAAACAAAACAAAAACAGACTTATAGAACAGAGACAAGGGGGTGGTATATAAAGGGAGGAGGTGGGGAGATGAGTGAAAAGGGCAAGAAGATTAGTCAATAATATTGTAGTAGGTTTACACAGTGACAGATTACTAGAATTACTGGGGTGATCACATTGCAAGGAATAAAAAAGTCAAATAACTATATTACAAACCTGAAAATAATATAACCAATATAAAGTTGTATACCAACTATACTTAATTTTTAAAAAATTATTCTCCTGTTTTTGAATTCTGTAGAGCTGCTCTAGTCCAGTCCTTCAGCCACTTAGCAGGTAAGTTCCCAGTGTGCTTTGAATAAATTCTCTGGCACTTAAGAAATTAGAGACAAACTCTGTGGCTTGCAAATGAATGCACTCTGATGGACTAAGCAGATATTAAAAACACAGAATAAAAGAGGAATCCACTACCATGGAGATGAAAATAAGCTCAACATTGTAGAAACAACTGGAGATGAGTGTCTGACATAGGTTCTAACTAATAATCCATGGTAACTGCTGGTATTATAGCTGTGTTTATGGGCTGATGTCACATGGTGAGGTTATTTTTCTCTTTAAAAGCAAGAGAATTTGGGATTCCAAAATGGTGGCAGAGGGAATGGAAGCTACACAGACCATCTCCCAGGACCAAACTGGAATTACAACTAAAATAAAGACAAATCATTGGGAAAAAGCAACAGAAAAGTAGCTTTCAAGGACCATATAACCAGGGACACTGAATCAATGCTGGTAGGATTGTGGAGGTGCGAGAAAGGGGCTGGGAGCCCAAGGACAGCAGCAATCTTAGCTATGAGCAGCACCCTCAAGGTTAAAATCCCAAGCTCACTCCACAGTGCAGAAGGCCGGGACAGAGCACTAAAATATCCATAGCCACTCACCTTGGGCTCCGGCAGAGAGAGGGCAGACTGGACTGGAACTGTGTGGGGACACTTAGGATTTGGAGGGTGCTCACAGCTTTTGCTGAGTTGGGGCCATGCAGGACGGTGACCATCTTACTCCTTCCCAGAGCTCTGGAGAGAGATGGCAGCCCCTCCCTCTGAGATTCAACCCCACCCAGGTGGGCCAGTGAAATGCAAATTGAGGCTCATTAACAACCAGCATTTGCCCCACCCTCAGGAAATCCTCTTAAGCTGAACACCTGAAGGAGTTTTTCATTCAACTGAGAACCCAAGGCTCTTCAAATAACCTAGCCTCCAGGAAAAAGCTAGAGGATAACTGAATCATTCCTGGGCTCGCAAATCTACCCAGAAAAGTAAGACTTGACAGTGGTGTTTAACGTGGGTACTCCCACGCTCATCCAAACCCAGTAGAGGAAACCACAATCAGCAAAACACCAACACCCACAGGGAAAATTTCACAAGCTCCAAAACCTACTAAGATAGCCAAAATAGTAAAACAAAAAAAACAAATCCCAAATGAAAGAACAAGAGAACTCTACCAAAGATGAGACAAATAAAATGCAGTTAAGCATGTTATCGGAAGTAGAGTTCACAGCCATGATCTTGAGAAAGCTCAACAGCATGAGTAAAGACATCAACACCATGAGTAAATACATAGAAACATTGAAAACCAAACAATTGGAAATGAAAAACCACCAAGAATAAATGAAAAATGACACAGCAGAAATAAAGAACACATTGGAAGGACTAAACAGTAGAGTAAAGGAAGCTGAAGACCAGATTACTGAATTAGAAGACATGGTAGAAAAAAATCAACCAATCAGCAAACGAAAAGGAAAAATCAATTTAAAAAAAAGAAAGACAGTTTAAGAGAACTGTGGGACAAACTGGAAAAGTAATCATATTTGCATCATAGGAGTACCTGAAGAAGAAGAAAATGAACAAGGGTTAGAGAATATATTTGAAGAAATAGTGACAGAAAACTTCCCTAATTTGATGAAGAAGAAGGCATTCAAGTTCAAGAAGCACAAGAGCCCCAAGTAAGAAGAACCCAAACAGGCCCACACCAAGACACATAGTAATTAAAATGCCAAAAATTAAAGACAAAGAGAAAATCCTAAAGAGATAAGCAACAGATTACCTACAAAGGAAACCCCATAAGGCTCTCAGCTGACTTCTCAACAGGAACACTACAGGCCAGGGAATGGCATGAGGTAATCAAGGTCATGAAAAACAAGAATCTGAATCCAAGACTACTCTATCCAGCAAGGCTATCATTCAAAATAAAAGGTCAAATAAAGAGCTTCCCAGACAAAAACAAACAAACAAAAAAGGCTAAGGGAATACATTAGCACCAAACCAGCACTGCAAGAAATGTTCAAAAGACTGCTATAATTAGTAGAAGAAATAGAAAGATAAATATAATCACACTAAACAAAAATGGCAATAAATAAGTACATATCAATAATCACCTTAAATGTAAATGGATTGAATGCTCCCATAAAAAGACCCAGAGTAGCTGACTGGATAAGTAAGCATGACTCATATATATATTGTTTACAAGAGACCCAACTCATAACAAAAGATTCACTTTGGTTGAAAGTGAAGGGATAGAAAAAAATCTTCCAAGCAAACCGAAAGGAAAAAAAAAAATGCTGGGGTAGCAATACTCATATCTGATAAAATAGATTTCAAAATGAAGGCCATAACTAGAGACAAAGAAGGTCATACATAATATTGAAAGGATCTATCCAACAAAAAGATATAACCTTGGTAAACATATATGCACCCAATATAGAAGCACCAAAATATATTAAAAATCTTCTGGAGGACTTCAAAGGAGAAATTGACAGCAATACAATTATAGCAGGGGACTTCAACACCCTGCTGACATCACTGGATAGATTCTCTGGACAAAAAAATTAGTAAGGAAATAAAGACTCTAAATGAAACACTAGACCAAATGGATTTAATAGATATCTACAGAGATTTACACCCCAAAACTACAGAATTCACATTCTTCTCAAGTGCACATGGGACATTCTCATAGATCACATGTTAGGGCACAAACTAAGTCTCTATAAGTTCAAGAAGCCTCTTCTCAGATCACAATGGCATGAAACTAGAAATCAATTGCAACAAGAACATGTGAAGACATTTGAACACATAGAGGCTACATAGCATATTATTAAAGAATGAATAGGTTACTGAGGAGATCATGGAAGAAATTGAAAACTTCCTGGAAACCAATGAAAATGAACACACAACAACACAAAATCTATGGGATGCAGCGAAAGCAGTTCTGAGAGGGAAGTTCATAGAACTACAGGCCTACCTCAAGAAGCAAGAAACATTTCTAATAGACTATCTAACCTCACAACTTAAAGAACTAGAAAGCAAACAAATAGCAAACCACAGTGCAACTAGAAGGAAGGAAATATTAAAGATGAGAGCAGAAATAAATGACATGGGGACCAAAAAACAATTCAAAGGATCAATAAAACAAAGAGCTGATTCTTTGAAAAGATAAACAAGATTCATGGACTCTTAGCTAGACTCACCAAGAAACAAAAATAGAGAACCCAAATACACAAAATCAGAAATGAAAGAGTAGAAATAATAACTGACACCACAGAAATACAAAGAATTGTTAACAAATATTGTGAACAATTATACGGCAACAAATTTGACAATGAAAGTGAAATGGACAAATTTCTAGAAACACATAGTCTCCCAAAACTAGGCCAGGAAGAGATAGAAAACTTGAACAGACCAATAACAACAAAAGAAACTGAAGATGTAATCAAGACTCTCCCAGCAAACAAAAGCCCAGGCCCGGACGGTATACAACTTTATATTAGGGTATTTGGGAGAAGCCTGAGAGAAGCTAAATCACCTAAATTAGGCCTGATGAATGAGCAGACATTTGTAAAGTGGAGAGAATGAAGGTGAGGCAGTATCTCAGACAGAGGCAACTGCATGGACCCTACGTTAAAGGCCTAGGAGGACAAATACGTTTAAGGGCAAGAAGAATTATGGAGAGTATATGAATCTCAGTCCACAAACTCCAGTAGGCAAAAATATAACTTATTTTTTCTATGTATAAATTCCTTTTCTGCTTTAATTTCTCATTCAGCCAATTGGCAGAAATGAAATCTCATTCAATTCAAAGTCTTTTCCTCATACACTTTGACTGGATATAAGTTTTGTGAGATCTACACAATGCCAGCCCATGGCAGGGAGAGGCATGTGGTATTTTCCCTATGGGCTCTTAAATTTTTGGTCCCTGTGGGTCACTGCTGAGTCCTCCTCCTCCCCAAAGACCTCACCAGGCTGTCTTCTCTCCTCTTAGCTGTTTCTGCACCATCTCCAGTGCACAGGAAGTGAGTGGACACTCTAGGTCGCTCTGGAGGCTGAGGAACCACAGAGGGATTCCATAAAGGCCTCTATCCACACACCTTTCACTGCCCTTTTCTCTCTCTTCCTCCCGTAAAACGGAAGGTGATGGGAACGTAAGGTGTCCGTGGTTTAGGGATGGGAGGCACAGGTCCTCTCACACTGAGATGGCCCCCATGCCTTGGGACTTCCACCCTAGTGGCACAGATGGAAATCAAACCAAGTCTTCTTCGTCTAGGTGGGGAAGCTGCTCTACTGCACATGACATCTTCCAACACAAGTGCAACTGAACGGAGATAGCAGGTTAACTTTACTGAAAATCTCTGATGTGACAAGCACTATGCTGGGCTCTTTTTATTTCCTATTTCTAATTCTCACAACTACCCTGCACCGTAGGTAGGATAATCTCCACTTCACAGATAGAGAAGCTGAGGTCCAGAGAGAGTAAGTAATTTTCCCAAGTTCGCACAAGGAGTATATGGGTAAAGCCTGAATTTAAACCGTAACTGGTCCAATTTGATAAGCATTTGCAGTTAATAGCAGGGGGTACATATGAAATGACTGAGTATCTGAGAAGACAGAATCTCTTCAAAACTTTGCCGGTGCCTACCAGCTTAGGCTGGGGTGGGATGTAGGTGCTCCTCAGAGCCATGGACAGTTATTTGGCTCTTTGGTGACATACTGTCCCCTCCAAGCCAATGTTCTGCCTTGATATAGGAATTCAGCCTTTGATCTGAAAACCACAGCTTGTCTCATAGAGCCTGCAGCCCCACTGGTGTGCACATTAATGATAGCTCTTTTTTAGAGAAGGGTAGCACCTAATGATATTGGTAAAACCAGGCTTGACTGATAATGGCTTCACATCCAATGGGTGTGTATGTTCACACACACACACACACACACACACACACGCACGCACTCACACCTGCACACATCCAAATAACAACACATGTACATGTACCCAGACTGGAGTTCAGCCTAAACCCTGAGCTAAAGAGGCAACATGGCACAGTCCTCCAATAAAATCTCTCTCTCCTCAAATGAAATCAATTAATCAATCTCTCTCTCTCTCTCTCTCTCTCTCTGTCACTTTCTCTCTCTTTCTGACCCTCCCTCCTTCCCTGCCCTCCATCTAGCCTTAAAGTATCAACTGAGCACTTCTGTAAAACTAGAGAGCATCCCTGAAACAAGGTGTTGACCATGGCTTATCTGCGGCAGGTAAAGTCACCCAACTTGGCCTTGTTTAACTTCTTTAGACTCTGAAAGATGTGTTCATGTCCATCCCCTTGGCACCTGAGTCCTAAGAAATCCTGACCACAGCCATGCCTGGGGTCTGTCCAGCTGCGGTGGGATTTCCTGTGTTGCTGCTCCATATGCCAGCTTGCAGACCAGTGCTGGCCCCTAATGCAACTCTCACTGATCCTTGGCTACATGAGCAAAGCAAAATAAGTACAAGTACCTAATTTTTTATAAATATAAAATATAGTGTACTTGGAGGCTACATTTTCTTCCTGGGAGTATATCCTTTCTTTGTGTGTGTGTGTGCGTGTGTGTGTGTGTGTGTGTGTGTGTGTGTGTGCGGTTTAAAGGTTTTCTCCTTTGTGAAATGATGGTGATAGTAGACGGCATTAGTTTTTCAAAATATCTTCATATTTCAAAGGAAATAGCCAACCCTCCTTCAGTCCTCATTAAAATAGTATTACTGGTCTATAAAATACAAAAATATAAGAAGCAGGGACCCCCTACCCACAAGGAGGAGACTAAGAGGAGGAGGAGGAGGCCTCAGAGACCCTGCATTATGTTGGCGGGGCTGTCTGCTCAAACACCAGAGGAGAGATGGGGAGGGGGACACTGACCAGAGGACACATGCTCCCAGCGCTGTGGTGGCACCTCATGTGCACGGTCGTGGTTCACTCTTACAGAAACTTCTGAGCAAGACAGTATTATCTTTGTTTCACAGACAAGTAAAGTAACACTCGGAAGTTAAAATGAGTTGACTAAGGTGACATAAGTGATAGTGACAAAGCACAGCCTGTCCCCCAACCAGGGTCTTAAATTTTCTCCCCGAACCTGTGAGAACCTGTGACACTGTCGAGCGCAATGCCTTAAGTTTCAGCAGGCGGCTGAGTGCCAGCCGCCGTGTCCGTGCACTGCTGTGATCTGTGCCAGAAGCACTGGGACATGACCCCTTTGCGTGCCTGTATTTATTCACCGTGGACTCGCTCCGGGTTGAGGACATTGATCAGCTTTGTAAAGTCCCATTGACTGTAATTTACCTTGTTTTTTGAACACCAGTGTTGCTAGTGGTTTTTTAATTCCAAGAATGAGCCCTTAACTGGATCTGTCTTTGCCACTGCCAGAGTCAATTAAAGGGAATGTTTCAGGGAAAAATCACCAATTAGAATGCACAGGAACACAGACTGTTTCGAGGTATTACTTGCCACAAATAAATCCCATTCTAATTGTTCATAATCACAGTTGAGAGACCTCCAGAGGCTGAGCTCTCTGAGCACCTAGAATCCTTAAATCTAGGTTAGGAGATTTGTGTCTCTGACATCAATTCTCATTTCATGAAATAACTGTATTTGCATACTGTTGTTTTGTTAAGAAGAGGATTGTGGCATTATGAAGTGAGATTTATTTTGCATATTGAAATAAAGGGAAAAGGCTAGGTTTCCTAAGAGATATAGGGTAGCTCTAATACTAAATGCAAGGAGATTTACACAACCAAATATACACTCATTCACTTATTATTTGTTCAACAACCTTAAGGTGAGTGAGATTGAGAGACTGTGCTAATACATTATTTGGGAGCCCAGATAAGAGACAATTGATCCATTTTGGATTCGTGGGATTGTCGAAGGAGGTTGGCAGGAAAGGTAACACCTAATCTGAACAAGAAAAAAATAAAAGGAGTCAATTAAAAAGGGGAAAGCATTCCCAGCAAAACAGATGCAGCGGGCCAGTGCAGAGAGGTGAGGGACAGCGTGTGCGGGAATGCCACCCAGCCAGATGTGACCGTCAGAGCGGGACCAAGGCCGTGGGCACCAGGGCAAGCTGGCAGTGTGCAACCCTTCTTCGGAATCCGCTCCTCACTTATTCAGTGGTGACAGAGAGAAAATGATTTTTAACTAATAAATCGTTCATAGCTTTATATTAAAAGACAGTTATTTACATATAAAGATGCAATAAAATATTTTAATTTATATGGTCTTCAGAGTAAAAATATTTTCCATTAAAATATATTATTAAAATTTTTTTCTTTTTATTGATTTTAGAGAGAGAGGAAGGGAGAGGGAGAGATAAAAACATCAATGAGAGAGAACATTGATTGGCCGCCTCCTGCATGCCCCCCACTGGAAATCGGGCCCACAACCTGGGCATGTGCCCTAACAGGGAATCGAACTGGTGACTTCTTGGTGCATGGATCAATGCTCAACCACTGAGCCACACCAGCTGGGCTCAAATATATTATTTAATTTGATGAAAGCAATACCAATTGTTATTTGTCCAGTTATGCAAAGAATGATAGGGATGTGAATTAATTGGTACCACAGTTTCTCATTTATTCTGATTATGTTTAAAATCCCTTTATATACAGACTCTCCCCTCACTTGGAGAGGTAGCTACTAAAACTATGATAGATAGATTCTCCCTTTAGGACGCATCTGCAGACATTAAGATGCAATGAAAAGATAATGGACTCAGGAGTCCGGCTCTGCCATTTATCTGCGGGGCCTTCGGCAAGTTACTTAACTTTCTGAGGTTTAGCTTTCGCATCTATAAAACTAAGAAAGTGATGTATTCCTCATGAGGTTATTTGAGGTTAGCTAGGACTTCTGTAAAAACACCTAATATCATAGAAAGTGAATTTTAGCTCAATTCTACCTTTGTACATGTAACAAAACATCAGGTCTTCCTAATTTCCTCTTTCTATGTCAAAAGCAGTTAGGCTCAGCCCCAGCCAGGTGCCTTAGTTGGTTGGAGCATTATCCTGTGCACCCAAAAAAAAAAAAAAAAAAAAAAGATTGCAGGTTCAATTCCTGCTCAGGGCACATATCTGGATTGCAGGTTTGATCTCCAATTGGGGCACATGCAGGAGGCAACAAATCAATGTTTCTCTCACACAGATGTCTCTTTCTCTCTCTCTCTCTCTCTCTCGCCCCCTCCTTCTCCTCCCCCACTTCCTCTCTCTTTCTCAAAATCACTAAAAACATACTCTCATGGAGGATTGAAAAAAGAGACAGTAATTATGCTCAATTACATTTACCAAATATGGTTTTGAATATATATATATATGTATTGTTTTGCCTGGTCAAAAAATTAAATATACACACAAAAGAAGATACTGACTGTAGAGAAGATACTGACTGTAGACTTTGAGTCAGACCCTAGGGATAAGTTCCAACCCTGCACAGTGCAATAACATCATCTTCAAAATCTGTGTGCAGCCTATCTGGGCACTTACCTTGAAGTCCAATTCCCATTCAGATCATTGATTCCAGCACATTTACTGAAAAGTCAGTCAAAGTACCTTCACGCAGGCTGTTAACGTCTCTTCTCCAGTCCCCACTGAAGCTGCTTTTCATAGAGGCCAGAGGGCAGTGCCAAGTGAACATGAATAAGAGGGTAACTGGCCCATCTGGTAACTGAAGTCTTAATTCCATGTTTGCAGTGTGGTTGTTTGTCTTTTGCTCCTTTACCTACATGTGACCCATTTAGAGTGGGCATCAATGCAGCCAGCAGGAAATTCTAGATTTCTCTGATGCTAAAGGTAGCACTGTTTTAAAGTGCAGAAACCTTTTCAGAGTCATTTTGAGGAACCAAGCAGGGTTTTGTTTCTGATTTTCTGCTGATTTCTCTGATGTCTTGGTATCTCCACATTCTCCTGTTCTCTTTCTCCCTATTCATTTCTATCCCTCTACCTTCTTCAGAACATTGCATTCTTCTACCAGCCCTGCGCGGGACGCTGGAGACAGAGCATGTTGGCCCGAGAGCTATCCAGATCAATGAGACAGAGGTGTTATACACGCAGATGAGGAGTGACAGGTTAGTGCCACAGCCACCGTGTCCTGGGGAGTGCAGAGGCCAGGGATGCAGTGCTGGAGAGCTCAGGGGACAGGCTGCAAGTGAGCTGGGCCTCTGGGAAACTTTTCTCTTCTATGTGACATTTGTCTAATTATAACAATAGCACATGCTCATTGATAAATATCTGGAAAATACAGATGAGTTTTAAAGAGAAAACAAAAATGATTATAAACTCACTGGTTTGAGATAACCACTGGATTTCTATGTCCTTATTATTATAAGTATTTCTCTCATGCATTAAATATTTTTCAAAATTATAATTTTTATATCAACAAAGTTTTTGTTATGCAGAAGTACTATTCCTAACTTAATCAGAACCCCTAATGAGTAATTCATGTATTCATCCAACAAATATTTACCACATGAACATATGTATCAGACAGACTGGAGATACAGTGAACAAGACAGATAAAGTCTCTATCCTTGTGGAACTAACGTTCTCTGGGAAGAACAACAGTAAACAAGCAAAGGTGTGTGTGTGTATCTGTGTGTGTGTGTGTGTGTGTGTGTGTGTTACTAGTAGTGGTGGTGATGGTGGTGGTAAATCGATAGAAAGCAGAGGAAGGATTAGAGAGTGATGGGAGATACTTAGATTCTTTCCAATTTTTCAGTATTTATGCATTTAAAAAAGCTGCAGTGTCCATCTTTATATATGCAATTTCTGAGCACATCTATTATATATCATCATAAATTAAATGTCTGATTGTAGACTGTCTGTTCCTACCAATAGTAAATCAAAATACCTGCATTATGCTTTTCTAAGCAACATTGCATGTTTCTTTTTAAATCATTTTCTATTTTTTAGGCCTCAAATAGAATCTCTTTGTTTTAGTACTGTATTTATCTTATTTGTGAGGTTGAATAGTTTTGTTTTGTTTTTTATCCTCACCCGAGGACACTTTTTTTTTCAGATTTATCTTCAGATAGAGTGGGAGGGAGAGAAGAAGGAAGTGAGAGAGAGAAACATTGATGTGAGAGACAAATCAAGTGGTTGCCACCCACACAACCCCAATAGGGCTGGGGACAAACTGCAACCGAGGGACATGCCCTTAGGGGGAACCAAACCCAGGACTCTCCCATCCGCAGGCTGATGCTCTAACCGCTGAGCCAAACTGGCCAGGGATTGAATAGTTTTATTAACTATTTCTATTCCCTTGTTTTTGAATTTCTTATTCACATTTTCATATAAATCTGTAGAATTTCAGCAGGTGAATATATACGAAAGATATTCCAGTGAGAGAAAATGGTGTCAGCAGGCACAGCGGTGGGACCTCATAAGTGTATGGGGGAACGCTGACTGAACTTTAATACATGTGAGTGGACAGACTTAAGTATATGTTCACGCAACTTGAGACACACAGGAATACCTGATTTCAATCGGAAATGTGGTGCCTTGTGTCTAGTGGCAGATAGGCAACACTACTGATTGTTTGGTCTTGTGTGCTGTTTTTATTTCTTTATTGATTTTAGAGAGAGAGAAAGAAAGAAAGAGGGAGAGAGAGACAGAAACACTGATGAGAAAGAACATCGATTGGTTATATCCTGCATGCCCCTCACTGGGGATTGGGCCCACAACCTGGGCATGTGCCCTGCCTGACAAGGAATCAAACTGGCGACCTCCTGATGCATGGGTCCATTCTCAACCACTAAGTCACACCAACCGGGCAACACTACTGATTGTTAAATATTCTGGATCCTCTTCCTTTGACTGCCCGCCCTGTGAAAGGATTATGCATCCACTCTGTTGAACTCAACAAGCATGTTAATTCTGGCTAACAGCATAAGGATGGGAGCAATGACCAGAGCTTAAAACCCACCCCATGATTTCCACCTCCTCTCTGTCTCTGCCTTGAGTCTAGAAATGGTCCAGACTAAGGCTGTTCTTTCAGCCTGCATCCCTGAATGAAGGTGGCCAATTGGTCTTTCAGGCATGTATGTGCTGTGCAGTCACAGAATGCCAGAAAACACTCAAACCTATTCAAGTCTCAAGACATGTGTGTTGAAGGAAAGACTACATAAGTGCATGCTTGAGACATGGCAGCCTTGGGAGAAGTTTCTGTGCCTTTAACTGAACCATACCTCAGTTTACCCTGAGCACTCCTAGTCATCTTTAGGTTTCAGAAAGAAGCCATAAAGAAGAGTGGCTGCTGGAGAAGGCTGGGCCATATGAGGAACAGAGAAATGCCCGGAGAGAGACTTCACACGTAACAGGAAGAAATGAATTTGAGACACTGAAGTCGCCAAGGAAATGTTTAGCTGACAGGTATTGAGCACACAACCTCACTGAAGCCTCCCAAGTCTCACGTGAGGTGGAAAGCATTGTCGTAGGTTTGCAGGAAAAAAATCAAAGTGTGTATCAGCTGTGCCTCACCAACCGGAAATCAATTTAGCAGGCAGCAAGCAGTGCGCGCGCGTGCACACACACACACACACACAGAACACAATGGAAAATGCTAAACTACAACACATGTATAAAGAAGTATCATTTTGGCCCTGGCCGGTTTGGCTCAGCAGTTAGAGCGTCGGCCTGCAGTCTGGAGAGACCCGAGTTCGGTTCCCGCTAAGGGCATGTACCTTGGTTGCAGTTTGTCCCCGGCCCTGGTTGGTCGTGCGGGTGGCAGCCACTCGATGTGTCCCTTTCACATCCATGTTTCCCTCTCTCTCCCTCCCACTCTGTCTGTACAAAAAGTGGAAAAATGTCCTCGAATGAGGATAAAAAAAAAAGAAGTATCATTTTGTAAAACCCTTGCTTCAGTCTAATATGTCTGTTAATCTGGTGAATGCTAGAACAAAAGTGTTCAAAAGTTCCTTATATCTTGTGGGGGTGATAGAATTTCTGGATTAATGACAGGATAAAAAATTGCTTGCATGTATATGTCTTATGAACTTAGGTAAATTATTTAACTTTCCTCAACATGTTTCTTCATAAGTAAAGCGTAAATAATACAAAGTATCATAAAGGACTGCTACAAAGAATAAAATGAGAACATTGAACATTGAAAAGGGCCTAGAATAGCATTTGGTAAAACAGCAGATAAATGGTAGCTATTGTTATTATAAAATTACACAGAGCAGATTAGAATAAAACAATCGTGACGGGAAAAAGTTCTGAGGCACCTGTGTGGAGGAGCCCTGGTGCACCGGTGTGGAGAGGTCCGGCCGGCCGGCCCCTCTGCGCTCGCCTCAGCTGCAGGGACCGGTTCTGTGCAGGTGCAGACCAGCTGCCCTGTGGGCGTCTCTGTCTCTGCCCTGTGGTCTTTCAGATGAGACATGTGTAGAAACCAAAGGCAGGAGAATGAACCCTAAAGGGTCCCACCTGGACCAGGGGTCTGGGAACTGATCCTGTAATTTCTTCCCCTTCTTCTTCCTTAGGCAGACAGTTTCAAGATTCGTGTCCTCAGAAGTTCCCTCATAACTGAGCTTCCTCTGCCTGCAGCACTGGACAACACAATAACCATCTTTGTATCAGCTTTACCCCCTTTCCGATTTCTCTCTCCCTGACCTGCATTCCTCTTCCCTGGAATGATTTCCCCAAAAAAGTGTCTGCATGCAAGCCTTTGTCTCAGGCTCTGCTTTGGGGGATACTCCAGCTAAGTAACCCTCCAACCGTCCTCTTCAATCCCCATGCCTCTCTTCCCACTACGGGAGAGGTTCCTTAGTAGTCAGAGAAAATGAATTCCACGGAGCCAAACCGCAGCAATGTAGATCCGCCCAGAACACTGTATTCTCTTATTCCCAGCCTCAAATGTGTTTTGTGAAGAAAGGAAGCAGAGAGCAGAGACAGGAGAATTGCCTTGACCTTATTAACTTGGAGAATATAGAAACATTGCTTTTCCAAAAGGCTGAAAATTGCTGGCAGAAAAATAGGTGCCAAACGGATTTTTGATGTCAAGACAGATGGAACGAGCTTCAATAAAGAGCATTGTTCTTCGACATTTCTGCTGTGCCAGAATAAAAGGCGCATACAAACTCTATTCAGTGCCCCCTTTTTTTTGGAAAGCTTATTTCCCATACATTTTTATTTCTGTAAATTGATTAGTCAAGAGCTTATTTGTTTGTACCTCAACTAACACAATAGAGAACTGTAATTATCTTTTACCACTGGCCCATAACCTCTGCCTTGGAGTTTGTAATAAAAGAATGGAACACCCCCCCCCCCCTCCTCTGGAATGCAGAACTGCACTTTGGGCTGTTGGCAGGATGTCTGCTATGCATGCCCCACCAACCATCAAATGGGCCCCGGAATTAAGATTCTTATCTTCAGTCTGTGGGCCAAAAGCTGTACAGTAATTGCAGTATGTTGCTTGAAGTTGTGCTTGCTGAGGAATTAATGACATGTGAAGCTTTCGAACTAATTTTGGATATTTCCTGCTTCATTGTGATTACAAGAATTAAAAGGCATTCTGACCTAGGATTGGAGGTAGCGTAAATTGGACACCCCCCCCCCCCATCATCCTAAAAACAAGACAGTGAGGTAAGGCACTATGATTCCTATTTTAGAAAATTAGGAAATTGAATCTCACAGCAGAAATAATCTTCCCAGGGTCACATACCTTGTAGGTAGAAGAACCGGCATTCATGCTCATGTCTGCCTGACTCAGCAACATGCTACCCCTTTAACACTAGTATTTGTGGAGTGCCTTTTATGTGCTGGGTGTTCTGCTCTATGTTTTCACGAGTTTACATTTAGAATTAGAACACCCACTGCTTCTGAATTTGTCCAGGGTACCTGATCGCCCAGTTCATAGCCACATTCCTAAGCTTGCACTAGCCTGTAAACCAGGGAATTCCCTTTTTACTGTATGCAAGGTTTGACGTATTTATACGTCCCGCTCGGTTAACAGGCTAGTGTGGCCTAATGTCCAGGCTCTCATCAAGGGAATGTTAGGACTTTTACATCATTTCTTTGGGGAAAAACTATTGGTTCCCCACTCTCTCCCTTTTACTTCAGACAAGAAGCCTGACACATGGTGTCACTGAGCCCAAGTTAACCTTACAGATAAAACAATGTTCTAGGAGAGGGCAAAATCAAGACAGAGGAGCCTGGGTCCTTAGATGACCTTGTTGAAAAGGCACCAACCCACTCTGGACCAGCCTCCTACATCTGGGCTGTACACAGAGAGAAATACAGGAGTCTTTCATACAAACCTCTGTAGCTTGGGGGTCTTTTCAGATGTAGTTTAGCCTATAACTTGAATAGTTAAACTCCAAGGAGCTCTGTACACATTATCAAAGAAAATTTGTCTAAATTCACATAGCTAGCAAGTAGCAGACCCAGGATTTAAACCCAAACCTTATCTCCATTTTCAGGGCTTTTCCATCAAACTATATAATTGACTTAGAAAAGTGCTTCTCAAAATTCAGCAGGAAATAGAACCTCCTAAATAGCTTATTACAATGCAGATTCTTCTTAGACATTTGGATCAAGGAGGGTGTGGCCCGGGCTAAGAATGTTTAATTTTACCAAGCTCACATATGATGCTGAGATTGCCCATCCAGGGACCACCATTTGAGTAGCACTGACAGCCACTTCTTAAACAGAGATGGTAATCAGAAAATTTTAACTCCATTTAGGAGGATATTAGGGTATTTAAATTCAAAAGGCAGAAGCCCTGGGCATGACTGAAAGCTAAGGAAAAAGAACTGGATAATGACAGTAATGATGACAACGGTGATGATGGTGATGACCATGGTGATTAAAGTCAGAAGTTAGTGAGTGCCAGGCTGTTTTAAGTGATACACACAGATTGAATCTCTATACATCGTCTACGAGGTAATTTAAAAATTGCCTCTTATATATGAGAAAACCGAGGCTTAAAGTTATTAGCTCCTGTGGTCATTCAGTCGTTATGCATTGAAATTGGAGACATGAACTTATAGCTGCCTCACTCCCAAAGTGTGGTTCTGCTTCACTTCTAGATTTTACTATGTTTGTATTTGTCATGGTGCCTAATTGCAGAATCACAGCTAGTTTTCGCAGTTGTTTGGTTAACTTTTACCTATTTTAACCAGGGCAGGCGGCATTCAGGCTTTCGGCAACTGCAAGTAGAACTGTGTGCATTATGAGACGTCACACTTTAAGGCAGCTTTTTCCTCAGGCAAGTGGCTTATTTTCTTAATACAAGCAAATGACTATGCTTTGCCTTAAGGAAGTAAGATGTCTGCTTATTTTAAGCAAAAGCAGGTGCTTAGCAAAGGCATACGTTGTGGGCCTCAGCAAAGAGGTCAAATATCTTAGGAAATAGATATATTCCTCAGGGCCAGGAAAGGCACACGGTTCCTCAAAGGTTTCAGGTCTCAGGTTCAGCAAAGACACAGGGTGAGGCTCTGAAGTTCCCACGGAGGTACCAACTACAAAACCATAGTTAGCAAAGATAAGGCTCACAGGGACTTCAACCAGATGCTGGGGTCTCAGAAAATATGAATAAAAACTGGTTCGTTTCCTTTGAAACAGAACACCTCTCCTCCCCAGGAGGAGGGGTTTCAGTCTAAACAATTGCATACTATGAGGCCACAATGGGCCAGGTCAAAAAATATTTGCATATAAGGATGTACTGACTACACCATTAGATGTATCCCACACTCATTTCAGCACCACACAGACAGAAACCCAGGGCTTGAAGGGGAAATGGCAGAGGTAAGGTTTCCAGTGCACCAGATGGAAAGAAAGACACCTCCGATGTAACAAGGGTGGCCATGAACATATTTCTATAAATGTGCAGCAGTGCTTCAAATGCCACAGATGAGAGAGATGGTGTGACTCATCCCTTCTCACCCCACATACAGTAAATTAGCAATGTCGTGATCAACCTCCCAGTTACGTTTAAAAGGCACAGGTAGGTCATGGATTTTGGTCAAGGCACCAGATGACTGGTGTTAATGTCTCTAGCCCCAATCAAAAAAATGCTTTTCTCCATCTTCCCTCCTTCATTTAGATCCTACCAAGTCCCGACTGTAATTCTTGGCAACATTAAGTACATAATTATGTGTAGGATAATTTCTCTAGGGGCTGGGATTGGATCATTTTCAAAATGCTTTGGGTGTGGGCCAACGCTGTGATGATCATATGTGTCCTATTATCTCTTTGCATTTCTCAAAAGGGAGGTTCACAAAAGACATGGTATTGAACAAATTCCTGAAGGAGCCACACTGATCCCAGTGGAAGACGATCTGGGCGTGAGCTACTGAAGGAATCCCCCAGCCAGCCATGGGCCAGCTCTCCGGCTGAGATTAAGCTGAATATGAACTTGGAGACAAAATGATGAAGGCAGAGAACTTGATTTCCAAATTTAATTCCTTTGAACTTTAAAGTCACTAAAATTTAACCTGCAAAGAGACTTAGGCTTTAAACTTGATCTTCTACTCTGTATTGGGAAACATTTGTATATAAACTCCTATCTTATACTTCTATCTTGGCATTTTATTGTTAGAGTATTGTAATATGATTATGTGACCTCTTTGAAGAACCTATGATTGACTATGCTAGACGAAATGGCTAGATAAACTGAAGTAGGAAATAATGGCTTTGACATGAAACTAATATGTCGTTTGGATCAGTTTCAAACTTTCTGGGGTCAAAAGCTGCACTGTTCACTATTGGTTTCAGGATTATATCCAAAGAATTAGTAGTTATTAATTTGAAAAAACACTCATGAGAGTGCACGAAGACGATCCACAGAGATGGTGGACCTGCACACGTGAGGGAGAGTCACTCCATAGTTGTTAAATCCAGCGCGAGAGAACAAACACTGGGGAATGGAAGACGGCAGGAAGGCATCTTTCCACCTGTGGTGCTTCCTCCCAGGTAGAGGGAGCTGTTGATGTAATGCTAGTGACCTCCCCCGTGCCGGTCAGGCAACCCTTCCCAGAGAAGAGGAGGTGCATCATTTCATTAGAAAACTTGGGAAGAACAAACAGGTGAGCTCAGCTTGGTTTTCTTCTTTCATCCTTTGGAAATGATCTTATGCATTTTTTATTGCTCTGCCTTTCAGTGGGCATAACAGGAAAAGTCCTGCCGACGTTGGTTGGAGGAGTGTGGGTGCCACCTTTAGCAGTCCGGTAGTACCTCCTACTGGATGGCAACTCTTCTAATGCTGAGGTTCCTTGCTGGAAACACATGTCCTGTAAATGTAAGCCATGTTCTAGAGTAATAAAGTTGGCATTTTGGTCTCCTGTTTGTCTTAATTTGCATTACTTTTGAAGTGATTAAGAACCCAGAAGAGTACAGACAGGTGCTATTTATTCTACCTTCTCAATGTCCCAAAAACTGAGGGTTTCTCTTTTTATGCCTTGTGATTTTTCTTTGTATGTTATAAATAGTTCCCCAAATCCTGCCTGGTTTTAGCCATTCCATGCCCCAACAGTAAGGGTATAAAGTGTGACGTGGCAGACTGTTCCTTGTCCCCAGTGTCCACTTCCCCTTCTTCCCTGTAGTACTAGAACTCTAAGGTTTGGCTGGGCACACAGTGCCCAGGTAGTGACTAATTTTCTGGTCTCCCTTCCTTCTAGATGTTGCACTGTGACTGAGATAGAGCCAAAAGATGTAAGCGGAGGTGAACTGGACACTCCTGAGGCATGCCCTTAGAAAGAGTTGTTGGTCCACATGTACCCTGTCCTCTTTCCACAGACCAGGACACAGACTGCATGGCTGCGTGCCACCTTCAACCTGAGGACACAGACAACAGTGCATTCCATCGGTGTCATTTGAAGTTGCAGTGCACGAGGGGACAAGAAACTTGCACCACAGTGTAATTAAAATGCTACTTTCTTCATTGAGGAAGCCTGGCTAAGGAAAAAATTAGCTGAACAAAGTAGTGTGCTTAGTTGTGTAGTTGTTTTGCACACTGGTACAAGCTCCTTATCTCATTGCAAACCAGTAGTAACAAAGAGATGGTCGACCATATTTTGAGTAAAGCCTCCTCAGAGGATGGCATAGCAACACAGCTGAAGAAATCTGGCTCCCTGAAAGACCACATGAAACAGAGCCACCCTATCCCTGGAAAATACAGGCAGCTGGGATGTTTCTATGTGGGAAGAAAAGCAACCTCTGTTATGTAAGCCTCCGTTATGCAGTCTCCATTAAAGTAGTTGAACTAATATCGTAACCAGGATCATCTGTCCACTACTGTTCTCCTGTTAGTCGTGTACTTTGTACTTTGTCCCTAGAGAGGCCCCACACCTAGCCCTGTTTCATCTGAATCTTGAAGAAATCTGTAGACCAAATTGTTCGACTCCTTCTTTTACTTTTTCTTATAGACTGACTTAAGTCCTTGAGTAGAAAGTAGAAGAATAAAAGTTGACTGAAATCACACTAAAAGTACAAAGGCCTTTTCCTACTTGCTGTTACTCATTTGCAATTGAAAGTCCTCATTTCATGTGACCACCATCATTCTTTGGTATAGTTCATCCCTCTCTCACCCAACAAATACGTGCACGCGCGCGTGCACACACACACACACACACACACACACACACGCATAATATGTGAAGGATGACTATCATACACAAAGGTATCCTGAATTCCTAAGATTTGTTAAAACTGAAATAATCACAATGAAATCAGGCACAGGTTAACCATTTTAACAACGAGTCTACAAATACTGCATGGGACACAGCTATACAGTCTAAAGTACTGCCAGGTATGAAGAAGAAGGTCTAGGGCCTTAAGCAAAAATGATTTCATAAGGTCCTAATTTATTAGTTAACTATTATTATCCCACCATGAAAATTTTGAAATAACCAAAAAGGCAAGTCAAAATAATGCAACCTACAGAGCAAAATGCCTAGCTAGACATCAGAGCTACAACTTACCGTATCTGTGCTGGAAATTCTTTTTATCCCACAAAGAATAGAATTTCGAGGTATAATAGATGCATCTCTAACACACATCTTATTGTCATGTTTAGTTTTCTGTTTCTTTACCGCATCCCATTAGTTAACTTAGTCCAGTAGAAAGCTGACTGCTTTTAGTATTGGCAATTTTATTTTTACTTCTGTGGCAACACTACTATGAAGTGTGGAGAATCCAAGCTCATATGAGGCCAAGACCAGAGAATCAGAAAGAGTCCTAGATTTGAGGACTGGGATTCAACAAGGAAGTGTCAATCCACAGAAACCTGTATAAGCAAAGTCCAAACAAGCAAGCAGCTCAGGGTTCAGTGGAAAGAATGACCCCTGACCAAGGAAGCAGAATCAAGAGGTTTAAAGGAGGAGTGATGTCAGCAAGATGGTCAAGTAACCTGTCCCTGTACCTCCCCCCCCAACACAACAAAACAGACAGAAGTGCCTTTGTGCTCTGGGTCCAGCACCACACGTCAAGGAAGCTGAGGGGAGTCTCGCCCACTGTGTGTCAGGTCGTAAGCACACAGACCTTGGTCCTGGCTGTGGACCTGAACTGCCTCCAGCCCCTGTCGGCCATGGTCGCGGAGGCCCTGGAGAGCCCTGATGCAGACAATCACCCACAGACGAGAGGACTTTCGTGGCGAGTCCAGGAGCCCAGCAAACAAGGTCCAGAACCACTGGAGCAAAAATTTCTGATATTGGGTACATTGAAAATAGTAAGAGAAACAGTTTGACTTTACCTATGTCACTCCATGCCCGAGGCAGCACAGCTCAGGGTAAGGAAAACCCTACTTAGGTAATTTCTCCTGCAGAGGAAAGTGAGAGCTTGTGAGTGAGCACCGGCATCCCCAGCTGTGTGCACGGTACCAAAGAGGCCGACTTCTGTCTTGCCCCATCCAGAGTACTGAGTTGTGAGCTGCAAGACTGGGCAGCAGTGAGCCACTAAGAGAACAATAGCCAGGGCTAGGAACGTATCAAAGGGACATGGATCTACTACTGTCCCCAACACAGGCCACTGAGAGGACATCCATGCACTAGTGGGATGCCTTGTCCTTGGGTCCCCCAACTGGCTCACAGTCACTCTCAGTGCTCTGAATGCTTCACCCATACAGCCTCCCATCTCCACCGCATGGCTGGCTCCCTATGAACACTCCCATTGGCCTCGGAATCTGTGGGCCTGGGAGAGAGCACAGTGAGTATTTGACAACATCCTTGAGAGCAAAACAGAGGCTGCCAGGACCCAGAATGGTATGTTGCAGGATCAAGAGAAGACAGACAGCCCTGTCCAGTTTGGCTCAGCAGTTAGAGCGTCAGCCTGTGGACCAAAGAGTCACTGGTTTGATTCTGGTCAAGGGCACATACCTCGGTTGCAGTTTGTCCCTGGCCCTGGTCAGGGTCGTGCAGGAGGCAACTAATTGATGTGTCTCTCTCACATCAATGTTTCTTTCTTTCTCTCCTCTCTCTCTCTCTCTCTCTCTCTCTCTCTCTCTTCCTCTCACACTCTTTCTGAAGATAAATGGAAAAGTATCCTCAGGTGAGGATTTAGAAAGAAAAAAAAGAGAGAAGGCAGACAACAGATTCATGAAAAGACACTGGATATCACTAATTATCAGCAAAATGCAAATTCAAAACCACAGTGATATATAACCTCACACCTGTTAGAATGGCTATTATAAAAAAGACGAGAGACAAGGTTTTACAAGGATATGGAAAAAAGAAAAATGTTGGGAATGCAAATTGGTACAGCCACTATGAAAAACATAATGGCCGTCCCTCAAAAAATTAAAAATAGAACTACCATAGGCTCCAGTAATCTCCTTTCTGGGTACAGAGCCAAAGGAACGACATACAGCAGGGTCTCAGAGACAGATCTGTACTCCCACATTCACTGCATCATTATTCACAACGGCCAAATTACAGAAACAGTCTACGTGTCTGTCAACAGATGAGGGGATAAAAAAAGTGGGGGATACATACATATGATGGAATATTATTCAGCCATTAAAAGAAAAAAAAAACCATGCCCTTTGCAATAAGATGAATGACACTCCAGGACATTCTGCTAGGTGAAATCAGTCAGACAAAGACAAGTACTGTGTGACAAATATATGAGAAAATGTTGGTCAAAGGGTATAAACTTTCAGTTATAAACAGCATGGTGACTACAGTTAACACTTCTGTGTTATATACTTGAAAGTTCCTGAGAGAGTAGAACCTAAATGTTCACACCACACACACACAATAGTAATTATGTAAGGTGATGGAGGTGTTAACACCTTGTGGTAATCACTTCACAGTGTGCAAATAAACTCACACAATGTGATGTGTCAATTACACCTCAATAAACTGGGAGAAAAGACCAAGTGAGGAGACTGACAGGTAAGTGCAGGCAAAAAGGCTCATATAGAGAAAGGTTTGTGAATCAGGAGCAGAGCTGGGACTAGCGGAAGGCACTCAACTGGGGAGCGAAATTTCAGGGATAGCAAAAATTTCAGTAATCTAAATAAATACCATTTCAATGCAATATTTTAAAAATCAAAATTCAAAAACGTCCGTGATAAACAAAATATCAAAAATTATAAATAAAGACAGGGTCCAGCCCTATACTCTCACAGCCCTGCCTCATCCGACCCTGGACCTGTCAGTTCTCATCTTTACTTAAAATTCTGATATTTTGTACATCATGTAATTTTTTTAAATCATCACCCGAGAATATTCTTCTATTTATCTTTAGATAGAATGGGAGGGACGGAGGGAGAGAGAGGAAAAGAGAGGGAGAGAGAGAGAAACATCAAGGTGAGAGGGACGCATCAACTGGCTGCCTCCTGCACGACCCTGATCAGGGCTGGGAACAAACTGAAACTGAGGCACGTGCCCTTGACCAGAATTGAACCTGAGACTCATTGATCCACGGGCTAATTTTCTAACCATTGAGCGAGACCAGCCAGGGCCATCATGTTATTTTTTTTTATTAATTAATTTTTGTTATAGATGTTTCTCCTTTTCCCCCCACTGATTCCCCCCTCCCCCTCCCTCCTTGCCTGTCCCCAGCTTTGTTGTCCATGTCCACTGTTCATGCATACATGCATATAAGTTCTGTGGTTAATCTCTCCCCCACCACACCCTCATCTGGGGACTGTCAGTCTGTACCCCACTTCCACATCTCTGGGGCTACCCCATTCCTCAGACTGTTATGTTCATTATATTCTACAAATAAGTGAGCTCATATGATACTTGTCTTTCTCTGTTTGGCTTGTTTCACTTAGGATGATAGTGTCCAGGTCCCTCCATGTTGTCTCAATGGATAAGAGATCTTTCTTTCTTACAGCTGTGTAGTACTCTATTGTGTATATGTACCACAGCTTCTTTACCCATTCGTCTACTGATGGACACTTGAGCTGTTTCTAGATCTTAGCTATTGCAAACAGTGCTGCTACAAACATGGGGTACATATATTCTTTCTGATTGGTGTTTCATGTTTCTTAGGTTATATTCCTAGAAGTGGGATCACTGGGTCAAATGGAAGTTTAATTTTTTATTTTTTGAGGTAACACCATATTGTTTTCCATAGTAGCTACACCAGTCTGCATTCCCACCAGCAGTGTACTAGAGTCCCCTTTTCTCCACACCCTCACCAACCCTTTTTGTTTGATGGTTTGTTGATGGCGGCCATTCTGGTGCCACCTCATGGTGATACCTCATTGTTGTTTTAATTTGCATCTCTCTGATGATTAGTGATATTGAGCATGTCTTCATATGTCTCTGAACCATTTGTATGTCCTGTTTGGAGAAGTTTCTATTTAGTTCCTCTGCCCATTTTTTAATTGGGTTCTTTGTCTTCCTTTTGTGGAGTTGTATGACCACTCTATATATATTGGAAATTAACCCCTTATCTGATATATCATTGGCAATTATGCTCTCCCATACAGTGGGTAGTCTTTCCATTTTGATGACTGTATCTTTAGCTGTGCAGAAGTTTTTGAGTTTGATGTAGTCCCATGTGTTCATTTTCTCCATTGTTTCAATTGCCTTAGGTGATGTATCAGTGAAAATTCTGCTGCGTATGATGTCTGAAATTTTGTTGCCTACAGTTTCTTCTAGAATTTTTATGGATTCAAGAGGCACATTTAAATCTTTTATCCATTTTGAGTGTATTCTTGTGTATGGTGTAAGCTGACAGTCTAGTTTCATTTTTCTGCATATAGCTGTCCAATTTTCCCAGCACCATTTATTAAATAGGTTGTCCTTACTCCACTGTATGCTCTTGCCACCTTTGTCAAATATTAATTGAACATATTGCCTTGGGTTCATTTCTGGGTTCTCCGTTCTGTTCCACTGGTCTATATGCCTGTTCTTGTGCCAGTACCAGGCTGTTTTGATTACAGTGGCTTTGTAATAACCTGAAATCTGGTAATGTGATCCCTCCAACTTTGTTCTTCTTTTTCAAGATTGCTGTGGCTATTTGAGGTCATTTTTGGTTCCATATGAACTTTTGAAGCACTTGTTCTCATTATGTGAAGTATTTCGTTGGTATTTTGATGGGGATTGCATTGAATCTATAGATTGCTTTGGGTAATATGTACATTTTAATGATGTTAATTCTTCCAATCCATGAACAGGGTATGTGCTTCCACTTTTTTATATCTTCCTCTATTTCTTTTTTCAATGACCTGCAGTTTTCTGCGAATAGGTCCTTTATTTCTTTGGTTAAGTTTATTCCTAGGTATCTTAAATTTTTTCCTGCAATGGTAAATGGGATTGTTTTCTTAGTTTCTCTTTCTGTGAGTTCATCATTGGTGGATAAGAATGCCATCGATTTCCTGATGTTAATTTTGTATCCTGCTACTTTTCCAAATTCATTTATTAATTCAAGTAAATTTTTGATGGAGTCTTTGGGTTTACTACGTAGAGTATCATGTCATCTGAAAATAATGACAGTTTCACTTCCTCCTTTCCAATTTGGATCCCTTTTATTTTTTAATCCTGTCTGATAGCTGTGGCTAAGTCTTCCAGTACTATGTTAAATAGGAGTGGCAAATGTGGGCATCCTTGCCTTGTTCCTGTTCTTAAGAAAAATGCTTTTAGTTTTTGCCCATTGAGTATGATGTTGGCTGTAGGTCTTTCATATATGGCCTTTATTATGTCGAGATATGATCCTTCTATTCCCACACTGCTGAGCGTTTTTATCAGAAATGGTTTTTGTCGAAGGCTTTTTCAGCATCTATTGATATAATCATGTGTTTTTTATTCTTCATTTTGTTTCTGTGGTGTATCACATTTATTGATTTGTGAATATTGTACCAGCCTTGTATCCCTGAGATGAATCCAACTTGGTCATGGTGGATAATTTTTTTGGTCTATTGCTGGATCCGATTTGCTAGTATTTTGTTCTGGATTTTGGCATCTATGTTCATCAGGGATGTTGGCCTATAGTTTTCTTTCTTTTTAGTGTATTTTTTTGGGTTTGGAATTAGAATTATGCTGGCTTCATAAAATGAGTTTGGAAGTCTTCCTTCTTCTTGAATTTTATGAAATAGTTTGAAGAGAATGGGTGTTAGTTCTTTTTTGAATGTTCGGTAAAACTCCCCCCTGAAGCCATCCAGGCCTGGGCTTTTGTTTGCTGTGAGAGTCTTGATTACCTCTTCAATTTCTTTTGTTGTTATTGGTCTGTTCAAGTTTTCCATCTCTTCCCGGTCCAGTTTTGGGAGACTATGTTTTTCTATAAATTTGTCCATTTCGCTTAGATTGTTGAATTTGTTTCCATATAATTATTCATAGTTGTTAACAATCTTTTGTATTTCTGTGGTGTCAGTTGTTACTCCTCCTCTTTCATTTTTGATTTTGTGTATTTGGGTTCTCTCTCTTTGTTTCTTGGTGAGTCTAGCTAAGGGTCCATCAATCTTGTTTATCTTTTCGAAAAACCAGCTCTTTGTTTCATTGATCCTTTGAACTGTTTTTTTGGTCTCTATGTCATTTATTTCTGCTCTGTTCTTTACTATTTCCTTCCTTCTACTTGCTCTGGGGTTTTCTTTTTGTTTGCTCTCTAGTTCTTTAAGTTGTGAGGTTAGATAGTCTATTAGAGATTTTCTTGTTTTTTTTTTTTAGGTAGGCCTGTAGTGCTATGAACTTCACTCTCAGAAATGCTTTCACTGCATCCCATAGATTTTGTGTTGTTGTGTGTTAATTTTCATTGGTTTCCTGGAATTTTTTATTTTCTTTCTTGATCTCCTCAGTAACCCATTCATTGTTTAATAACAAGCTATTTAGCCTCCATGTGTTCAAATGTCTTTGCGTGTTCTTGTTGCAATTGATTTCTAGTTTCATGCCATTGTGATCTGAGAAGAGGCTTGATATGATTTCAGTCTTCTTGAATGTGTAGAGACTTAGTTTGTGCCGTAACATGTGGTCTATCTTTGAGAATGTCCCATGTACACTTCAGAAGAATGTGAATTCTGTAGTTTTGGGGTGTAATTGTTTGTAGATATTTATTAAATCCATTTGGTCTAGTGCTTCATTTAGAATCTCTGTTTCTTTGCTAATTTTTTGTCTAGAGGATCTATCCAATGAAGTCAGTGGGGTGTTAAACATCCCTGCTATGATTGTATTGCTATCGATTTCTCCTTGGAAGTCCTCCAGAAGATTTTTAATATATTTTGGTGCTTCTATATTGGATGCATGTATGTTTGTCAAGGTAATATCTTCCTGCTGGATAGATTCTTTCAATATTATGTAGTGGCCTTCTTTGTCTCTAGTTATGGCCTTCATTTTGAAATCTATTTGATCAGATATGAGTATTGCTACCTCAGCTTTTTTTTCCTTTCCGTTTGCTTGGAAGATTTTTTTCCATCCCTTCACTTTTAACCTATGTGAGTCTTTTGTTGTGAGGTGGGTCTCTTGTAAACAACATATAGATGAGTCATGCTTTCTTATCCAATCAGCTACTCTGTGTCTCTTTATGGGAGCATTCAATCCATTAACGTTTAAGGTGATTATTGATATGTACTTATTTATTGCCATTTTTGTTTAGTGTGGTTCTATTTTTCTTCCCATTTCTCCTGCTAATTGCAGCAGTCCTTTAACATTTCTTGCAGTGCTGATTTGGTGCTAATGTATTCCCTTAGCCTTTTTTTGTCTGGGAAGCTCTTTATTTGACCTTCTATTTTGAATGATATCCTTGCTGGCTAGAGTAGTCTCGGATTCAGATCCTTGTTTTTCATGACCTTGACTACCTCATGCCATTCTCTTCTGGCCTGTAGTGTTTCTTGTGAGAAGTCAGCTGAGAGCCTTATGGGGTTCCTTTGTAGGTAACCTGTTGCTTATCTCTTGCTGCTTTTAGGATTCTCTCTTTGTCTTTAATTTTTGGCACTTTGATTACTATGTGTCTTTGTGTGGGCCTGTTTGGGTTCTTCCTACTTGGGCCTCTCTGTGCTTCTTGAACTTGAATGCCTTCCTCCTTCACCAAATTAGGGAAGTTTTCTGTCACTATTTCTTTGAATATATTGTCTAACCCTTGCTCATTTTCTTCTTCTTCTGCGACTCCTATGATGCTAATATTATTACGTTTCCAGTTGTCCCACAGTTGTCTTAAGCTGTCTTCCTGTTTTTTAATCATTTTTTCCTTTTGGTTTTCTGATTGGTTGATTTTTTCTACCCTGTCTTCTAATTCACTGATCCAGTCCTCAGCTTCCCCTACTCTGCTTTTTAGACCTTCCAGTGTGTTTTTCATTTCTGATATGTCATTCTTCATTTCTTCTTGGTGGTTTTTAATTTCCAACTGGGTGATTGTAAACATTTCTATGTCTTTACTCATGGTGCTCACGTCCTTACACATGCTGTTGAGCTTCCTTAAAATCATGGCTCTGAATTCTAGTTCTGTTACCTTGCTTAACTGCACCTTATTTATCTCATGTTCGGTAGAGGTCTGTTGTTTATTCATTTGGCTTTTGTTTGTGTTTTTCACCATTTTGGCTATCATACTGGGCTTTGGAGGCTGCCAAATTTTCCCTGTGGGTGTTGGTGTTCTGCTGTTTGTGGCTCCCTCTTGGGTTTGGATGAGGCAGGGAGGACCCACTTTAAACACCACTGTGAAGTCTTAACTTTCCTGGTTAGAGTTGCCAGCCCAGAGAATGGTAGTTGTCCTCTAGCTTTTTTGCCTGGAGGGTATTAGTAGCAGTCACCTGAAGAACCTTGGTTTCTGAGTTGACTGAAAGACTCCCTCAGGTGCTCAGTGTAAGAGGATTTCCCGAGGGTGGGGCAGATGCTGGTTGTTAATGGGCCTCAATTAGCATTTCAATGGCCACCTAGTGGGGTTGAATCTCTGAGGGAGGGGCCGCCACCTCTCCCCAGGGCCCTGGGAAGAAGTAAGGTGACCACAGTCCTGCGTGGCTGCACTCAGCAAAAGCTTTGAGCACCCTCCAAATCCTGAGTGTCCCCACACAGTTCCAGTCCAGTCTACCTTCCCTCTGCCGGAGCACAAGGTGAGTGTTTGCTGCCAATTTAGCCTCTGTCTGGGCTCTGCATCATGGAGCCACCTGGGACTTTAACCCCGAGGGCGCTGCTCCCAGCCAAGGGCGACTGTGGCTGCGGCACCAGCTGAGGGCGTAGCACCCAGACGAGGCGGCCACAGGACCCAGTTGAGGCAGCTGCTGGTCCCAGCCGAGGCCACAGGACCCAGCCAAGGGTGCAGCTTCCAGCCAAGGCTGCTGGCCACAGCTGACGCTGCTGGCCACAGCCGAGGTTGCAGGACCAAGCTGAGGCTGCAGGACCCAGCCGAGGCTGCAGGACCCAGCCGAGGCTGCAGGACCCAGCCGTGGCTGCAGGACCCAGCCGAGGTCGCCAGACCCAGCCGAGTCCCCTGGTCCCAGCTGAGTCCGCTGGTCCCAGCCCAGGCCGCTGTGGACCGTGGGCTCCTGGCCCCCTCTGGCATCCTTGCAAGCCTACCAGGAGGTTTTGGAACCAGTCCGCTGGGTTTTATATGGGCTTTATTTCCTAGGCATAACTGAAGCAGTCATTGAATCATTGGCCATTGTTACTTTAACTCAATCTCCAGCCCCTCTCCCCTCCCCTGAGGTCTGTGGTGGGTCTATCATCATGTTATTTTTTACATTCATTTTGATTCTTTAAAATATTGCATTAAAACATTGGTTCCCTTGATGGCGAATTTATTGGTTCCCTCTGACATTCTGCATTTGAGGTGAATGCCACACTCACCTCATCCAAGTCCCAGCACTGGACTAGGTTCAAATTCCTCCCTAAGCCAGAGCATAAATTTGTTCTTTTATTTTACAAAAGCAATTTCTTGGTTGTTTAATTCTGTAAAATGGAAGACTTAGACTTGATGACTTTCAACATCTCTTCCAGCTCTGCCGTTTTCCAGGTGGTCAGGGAAGGGACCTGGGAGGAAGACCCGTGGGTTGCTGGGGCACTATATGTATACACAAGTATGGTCAAGCTGAGCCTGCAGGGGAAGCAGAACTGGTGGGCAAAGAGGCAGGAAGCCAACAGTGGACAGCTGACTCCAGATTCACTGCTGAGTTCCCTGCATTTACGGCTTGGATTTTTCCCTTGCTTCTTGGATACTGTGCCAAACATTTAAACAACGCTGGCATGAGACAGCAAGGGACAGAATGAGTCCCTGAGCAGCAGCTAAATGTCACACTAGAGCCCTGGTATTTGAAACAGAAACAGAGCACCCAAGTGTAAGAAGTCACAACTGCTCTCGAGTGAGTGCTACAAAGGCTCATTTCACTTCTGGGGCCACTTCCAATGGGCCAGTCTGCAGCCTTGCATGAAGTTCTTCAATCACTTCTCACTCTGGTGATGACTCCTGCTTGGCTATCAGTGTGGTTTCTCAGCTGACTAGATGTCAAGATACTGGAAAGCAATAAGGGAGCAAGGACCAGGTTTCAGAGCTGAGCCATAGTGAGCTGCTCTGGCTAAGGGGACGTCAGGGCACCCCAGATGTGCATGTGCAAGTGTGGCTGTAATGAGGCAGGAAGAACTAACTGCTCAGTGGTGTCCCCAAATGGGTTTATCTGGTTGAAACAAAGTCAGGAAAGTCAGGAAAGGCAGGTGAGTGCCCTGTGAATTGTGCTTTCAGGTTTGGACATGATAGGAGTACCACTAATGTGTCTGAGAATCAGAGGGAGCTAAACCAACATGCAAGGAAAGTGACCTCAGTTCCAAACAAACAACAAAAGCACAGATACAATAAATACAGACAACAGATCGGTGGCAGCCAGAGGGGTAGAGGTGTGGGGGATGGCAAAATGGATAAAGGAAGTCAAATATATGGTGACGGAAGGAAACCAGATTTGTTGTGGCGAGTACACTGTGGTGTATACAGACGTAAAATTGTGATACTTTTATGTTATTATCCAATGTTATCTCAATTAATTAAATAAACAAACATCACATTGTACACCTTAAATTTACCCAATGTTATATGTCAATTATACCTCAACAATAAAGTTGGAATAAAAAAGAATCTTAACCATGAAAAAGTGACCTCCTTTCCTATCACGGCTGTTCAGTGTGTCTCTCCCGCTGCCTCCACTCCTGCCTGCACGACTGTGTAACAAGACCTGATGCGTCTCTTTGAGCAAGGTCATTGGAAGCTAATGGCTTCTTCCAGCTTCAGTTCTACAGACCTAGAGTGAAAGGCAAGAGACGCTGGAGCAAGAAGAGGGACGGCCAGGTTCTAATACGCGGAGGAGGGAATGTGGGAAACACACCTCTGCTGTTGGATGAGTGAGCTTAAATAAAAAATTTAAAGGGTCAGTCTTTAATTTTAACCTCTTTGCCTATCCTTCACAGTCTTTTCCCTCTACTAAAAGACAATAATATTCTTGGTGAACGTGACAGATAGAAGATATATGTTCAATGCCCCTCCATCTTGAAATCCCACCAAAATATCTATCAATGTTTAAAAGGATGCAATAGCCCACTTGAATTGGTCACACAATTTTGGAAGATGAAAAGGAGATGCATGGATTGTTATTAACATAGCAGTACACAGAAGGTTGAAACTTTCCTCTATAGTAAATAAAGTAAGAAACATATTCACATCCCAGGACTATAGTGTATCTGAGGACTGGGGAATAGAGAGGAGCTGAAGGTGAAGGAATTCACTGAAAACACTGGTAAGTCTTCCTTCCTTAGCCCATGGAGGCAGATGACTGTATCTCCTCTACATGTGCTTCAAGATGATGGAAGTCGTGGTTCTTTTCACAGTAAGTTTTAAGAAAATTCTCTCTGAGGTAACTAGCCAGCTCATAAAAATAGACCCATATCCACTGGCATCTGGAGGCCCCCAAACAAAGTAGCCAATTCCTCCAATCAATCACTTTTTGATGAGTTACATCATTCACCAATTTTCACTCTTACAAAGGAGTTTCCAAATAGCTTTTGGAATGATTCCTGCCTATGTATTTGCGGTAACTTCTAATATGAATCAGAGGTCAATATAAATATGAAAAAAAAAATAAAAAAAATAAAAAGAAAGGTAAAAGAGAAACCAAAGAGAGAAAGAAAATCTAGGAAGCTAAATAAACAAGGAAACAAACAGATAATCATTAATTCCCCTACAGAAATGAGAGGGGATACTTCATCCATTAAATAACAGGAGACTACAATAATTATGAGGGAAAAAAAAAGAATGTTAGTTCTCCAGCTTCTGGCCATAAACCAGTCACTGTATAAAATTTGTTCTCCTGTAGAAAATGACTACAGTGCTGGAAAAATACATGAAGCTGCTGTTTTCAGGAAACTGACCACTGGCAATTCAGTGTCGTGATCTTTGAAATAAGAGAAACACAGAAGAGCCCATGTCTGCCCAGATCTCAGCCTGGATGCACACTCCTGTCCATGGTGCTGCAAGGTGGAGACCAAGCAGAGTGTGGTGGTCTTGCTGAGCTGGAGAATCAGATTGGAGAAGAGGGTTTCTGAAATGGTTGGAGGTTTGGAGTAGGCTACCAAGGGGAGGAAGATGCAGAATGTAGGGTATGCAGAAGTCTGTGAGGTTCTTCCACACAGACCTTACCCTAGACTGGCTACACAGGTAAACAGTGAGACCCTGTATGTGCAGAAGAAGAAAAATACCGGAGGCCATGCAATGCTGGAATATATTGGAGTACCAATCCAGGCTACACTGAAAAAGTACTGGTGAGCACCTTCCTCATTCATCTGAGACCTCAGAAAGGCTCCATCTTGGGAGGACCACATCATATATTAAGGGGAGTGCCCTAGGACTAATAACAAAATTAAAACAGATGCCCTCAAATGAAGAGTAAACCCAAGTCTAGTATGATCAATAAAACTCAACATAACTGTGCCAAAATAAAAAAAAAAATCAATACTCCTTAAAGGTAGACAACATAATTTAGTATTCCTACAATATATCATCAATGTCCTACATGAAATAAGAATTTACCAGATATTCAAAGTAGACAATTCCTCCAATCAATTAATTGATTGGATAAATTAATCTACAATCAAGCAAAAAAAGAGGTCAACAGAAACAGATGTCAAGATGTCCAGTTATTAAAACCATCAGAAAGGAACTTAAAAATAAGCTATTGTAAATATGTTCAAAAACTTAATTAAAGATGTATATAATGAGAGAACATATGGAGACACTCAGCAGACAAAGAGAGAAAACTATTTAAGAAGGAACGAAATAGAAATTTTAGAGCTGAAAAACAATAGTTCTAAAAGAAAAAATTCATCGGTTGGGCTAAACAACATACTTTATATTGCAAAATAAAGAGTCAGGAAGACTGATGGGTAGAAATGATCCAACTCTAAAAACAGAAGGGAAAAAACAGATGTAAAAAATAAAATAAACCAAACCTCAGTGGAGAAAGCAAAATTCCATTTTCCAGGATTCCTCCTATTACAGCTCAGGGTTTTACGGTTCACTTTTTTTTTTTTTTAATTAAAAATGATAAATGTGGACATTATTGTAGGTGTCTTCCTTTTACTATTTGTTTTTATACCCATTGTCTCATTTAATCTTCACAATAACCCTACAAAGTACATGTACCCCCATTTTACAAACGGGAACTTGAGACTGAAAGACGTGACGTGCCCATGTCCCAGGGCAGGTCCAGGCCAGGTGCTCAGAACCTCTCCTTCCACTTCCTCACGGCTACTCCTTCGCGGCCCGTCCCCTCCCCTAGCAGCCCCTCCACGCCCTGTTTACCCTCCGACATTCCCAAACATCAGAGCCTACTGCTCTTGTCTGGAGGTTTCTACAGCACCCTGGATCAGCTATTAGCCTTTGCTACCTCCATCTTCCCTAAGTCACCTCCCTGGCTTGCATTAATTAAGAACAAAGTTGTCAGTGCCACTTCAGGCGACATCTCGTTAATCTGAGACTATTCCAGACTGATTTCTATTGTGAGACAATGTTAAATGGCCTTGCATTTCTGCTTCACCTTCATAACCTTCATATATTTTTAACAGGTGTAGCTCCCACTTCATATGTATAAGACTCTGTATTAAGAGCTTATATTTCATACATGATTCATTTCTCATTTGAGCACTAATTACATGGCAGGCACATTTTTGGATGCAAGGAATACTGCATTGGACAAGACAGGGCCACCGCATGGCCAGTGTGGCTCAATGGTTGAGCACTGGCCCATGCCCCAAGAGGTCCCGGGTTCGATTCCCAGTCAGGGCACATGCCCATGTTGTGGGCCTGATTCCCACTGGGGGGCATGCAGGAGGTGACCAATCCATGTTCTCTCTCATCGATGTTTCACTCTCTCTCTCCCCCCCCCCCTTCTTCTCTAACATCAATAAAGAAAAAAAAATTAAAAGGAAAAAAGACAGGGCCACCGCTTCCCTGAGATTGATAGTCTTATTTAATCCAATTCAATCTGCACTGTAGACCCATTTTTATCATATATGTATATATTTATTCATTTTGTAGATTCAAAAACTGAGCCTTGCAGAGGTGGACTGACCTGCTAAACGTAATATAAGTAATAAATGTTGTAGCCCATATTCAAAGCCAGCTGTATCTGATTCAAAATCATGTGCTTTTAAGAAATAATGCACTGTTAATTATTTCAAAAAGATGACAAATGGCAGAAATGCCAGGAAATTAAACAGGGTAAATAAGAATAAGAATCCTGCTGAGCTGGTCTTGATATTGATCATTACCACCTTGGCTAGTGCGTGCTAGGTACTTTTCAAGTTCTTTTATACATGATGTCATTTAGCCCTTCAAAATAACCTCATGGTGTCTTTCTCATCTGTAAGTCAGAAAACCAAGGCTCAGGGTGGTTCAGCGACTTTCCTCAGAGTCAGACAGTAGGTAACTGGCACAGGCCTGTTCAACTCCAAATCTTTTGTTCTTAACGACTAAGACGCAGTGTCTCTTGAACAAGAGATTTTGCTTTGGAAATGTCCTGCTCAAGCTCAGTCCTGCTTGTCCCGGTCAGAAGTACCACGGGGCCACTCTGCCTCCACGCCCCGCCCACACGCCTCCTCTGGGGGCTCAGTGTGCAGTTCACCTGAGGGCGGGGCAGCACAGGTCTGGAATCCGATTCCCACCCTAACCCTCGCCCTGCCACAGCCAGGGCAAGCAATGTCCCCTCTCTGCACCTCACCACCTTTCCAAGCTGGAAATCTGGTCACCAAGAGCTATGGAGCAGACGAGGAGAAATCTTTAGACTGTGACCTACTGATTTATACAGTTGATAAGCATCCAGGAGCCTCTCATTCCTCAGCTGGGACAGGAACACAAAAATCAGCTTGTTGTTCAGATCTGCGAAAGGACACCGAGGGGACACCTTTCAGCACCCGCCAGGAGAGGAGAGCAGCGGCCACCACACCTGAAGGGAAGGGCCGGCACAGGACTGCGGGTACCCAACAGGGAGGACAATGGTGGGAGCCGAGCATGGTCAAGGGCCTCCAGGGTTGTTTCTCCTGCTAAGGTTTCTGTTAAAAATGTTTTCAGCCTGGAGAGCTAGCACCTCTGGCAGTATCTTTTTCGGGGTGGGGAATTTGAAGGAAGAAGAATGACCAGGTCCCCCGGAAGATCCTGGGCTTTCTGTCATGTGGACCCAGCCCCTGACACAGGAAAAGCACACGCTCGGCAGGTAGGAGGTGCTAACAGCTCCTTGAGGTCAAGGGACGAGGGTTACTCCTCGTTTACATTCAGTGTAACTCCTCCGCGCTACTTTCCGCCTTTCTCTGTCCCAGGGGTGTTGGAAGAAGCAAGGTGAATTCGATCGAGGCAGTGTTTCTCTGCTATGCTATTGAAAGAATCTCATATTTTAAAACTCAGAGGGGAATCTTATAGTCATTGTGCACAATGTAGAAATCATTTCAAAGGACCAAATGCAGAGAGGCAAGTAGTGTGTTACAAGGAAGAGCCCTCTGGACTTCTGAAGCCCACACATCCCAAGGTTCTCAGGGCCTCAGTTTCCTCAGTCACACACTGAGGTGGCTGTCCCAGAAAAATCTAATACCCAACATTCTCTCTAGTTCTGACATTTTGTAAGTCTATTAATACATTGGAGTTCATTTACTTCAGAACACCTGTAGGGAATAAACTTCCACTAAGCACCAAAAATAATCCAGAAGGGAATCTTAAATAGTTATCTAATCTCAGATACCTTTGAAAATACCAATTATATATTCTCAAAGATAGAAAATTGGAAGAAACAACAGCCTTAATATCAATTGTCCTTGCTTATCTGTCCAACGCAGGGATGAGGAAAGCATACTTTATTTGATTTAATTCATCTATTTTTTTGTTGTTGTTTAGAGTGAGTACGTGTTCAACAGAATAAAAGTGGATATTGTTCATTTTCTCTTAGTAACATCCACGGGTGTGGCGGCATGATTGCTTGCATGTTTCCGTTGTTTTCCGGCATTTAGAACGACTGCAACAAAAGAAAGGAACCGCTTAAGAATAACTAACAGCATGGAAAGCAACGCTGAGGTTTTCTCCTGCCTGACTCAAATCCTGAAGATTCAGAGATTTATGCTTGCCTGCAAAGTGCTGCAGCGAAACGGGAAGAGCCCAGAACAGTTAGGGAGGCGAACTGTGAAATCTTTCAGAGATGGACTCACCAGTAGGTGCTGGGGCTGTGATGGATGAAAAGAAGCGATGCATGACCAAGTCCTCTTCTCCAAAGGCCTCTGGACCTTACGGTTTCCTAACAGGGCCTCCTGTGTTAACCCTGCTCTGCAAACATCCTGGACTGGGTTAGAATAGCTAATTTTCAAGGTCATGCAATAAGAACTTGACAGAAAGCAGACCTGTTGAAATCCAAATCAATGGTGCAGGTAAAGTGCATAGTCCAGTAGCCTTTACAGGTGCTACAAAGTTAATGCTCAATAAATAATACCAGAATAGCAGCAGCAGCACTAGTAACACAAGTAGTCATATTAGAAGTGGGGATTGTAGCAGTAGTTGCTATTGTTGTGCTATTATTAAGTGAAAGGTAGAAGACCTGTGCACATTTCAGGGCAATCTCCTCCCACCTTGTGCTCTTTGGTACCCTGTAGTCAAATAATGGGCGCTCTAGCAGGAGAAATGGAGGAGTTTGGAATATGTATGCCAGGTCTTACAGCAGCTGCCTCTAAGCAATGTTTTATTTTTTATTCCACTGTGTGGAATAGCTTCTCTGTGTTAAAGATGAAAAAACTGAGAAACAGGAAGTTGAAAAATTTTCTACAAATTAACACATTTGCTAATTTAGTTGCAAGTTAGGACACAAAGCCAGATATGCCTGGCTCCACCCATTTGCCTCTTGGTGCCCCCAGTCTATATATCCTAAAATGACAAGAACGGGAATGTTCCAGTCTGTTACTCATTTACCATTTACAACACTGTTATTAGGTAGAAGTTATTACCCCATTTAAGAGACCAGAAATTGAAGCTCTGACTTCAAAGCTCTCCTTCATTGTCCTCACAGCATCCACATCCTTGATACAACAGCCAGCTCTGTGTCTGTGCATGGGAGGGGGGTTGTGGGTAGTCACCCCAAATCCACCCCCCTTACCTATCCTGTGACACCTTTGTTTCAACCTGACAACCCTGTGTTTAGGAAGGAACCTCACCCAAAGGTTGTGCTTCCTACTTTATTACATGCATAGCTACTGGGGTGAGGGTGGAAGGGGACACTTTAGCTGCAGTGGTTCTCAACATTCCTAATGCCACAACCCTTTAATACAGCTCCTCAAGTTGTATGTGGGCGGACCTGCCTGGAGACAGACAGAGGAGCGGTGTCTCGGTTCCTAAGACACCATCAGAAATATGTGTTTTCTGATGGTCATAGGCGACCCCTGTGAAAGGGTCGTTTGACCCCCAAAGGGGTCGCGACCCACAGGTTGAGAACTGATGCTTTAGAGCCCCTGCTGCTCAGCAGTGGAGCCAGGTGATATCAACCACAACCTTCAAGGCCAATGCTGGACATAGCATTAGAGTGAGGACTTAGATGGGAAGGAAGACAGACAGACATACAAACCTCTGGAAAGTTTTGTAAAGAGATAATATCTAGGATTCCTGAAAGTAAAATTGACAATTGGAGCAAACTAATAATCAATAGTAGATCAACCTTAAAATCAAAGTACCAGCTTATACCCAGGTGCCTAGATTTCGTCACAAATTTTGTCAGTTATAAATTCTCCCTGAGATGTTAGATAGCTTTGGTGAAAATTTTAATTCTTCTTCTTCTTCTTAAGAAACACACGGCTAGCTATGTTACCCCTGTATTTAGCTAATATTAATAATAGGAATAAAGGGAAGGCCAGATGTTAAAACATGATCATCTGGGCACTTCATGCTCCCCAGGGAACTACCGGTCATTCCCCACAGATCACTGAGGAAAGGGGTCTAACAAAGGAGAAGATGGGCACATGCGCAGTGAAGTCAGGGTGATGGAGGGAAGGTGCCTGTCAGTCTAGCCTGAGGAACAAAGATCATTGGCTAGGAGAGCTCAGCCACTGCAAGCGTGTGAAACCTGTTAATTGGTTAAGCTCCTGGCTATGACCCCAAGGCAAAGAGTTCTTGCTCTCCTGTTCCTCTTGCTTGCTTGACCACCCCTGCACTCTCTTAAGCTGTGACTCATACTTGCCTCCCATGTGGCTTAAGCAGTTGCATGGCCCATAGCCATGGGGACCCCATCAATGAACTGGAGCTGGGAACACAAACTAAGCTGCCCAGATGTTGGACTGGATTGTGCTTTAATATGGAGCAAAGACTCTGAGCAGTGGCTTTATTTTTTTTTGTTAATCCTCACCTGAGGATATTTTTCCATTAATTTGAAAATAGAGTGGAAGGGAGGCAGAGAGAGAGAGAGAGAGAAAAAAAAAAAAAAAACACTGATGTAAGAGACACACACAGATTGGTTACCTCCCACATGACGCCAACTGGGGCCAGGGATCAAACCTGCAACCCAAGTACATGCCCTTGACTGGGAATCAAACCTGAGATCCTACAGCACACAGGTTGATGCTCTAACCAGCCAGGGCTGGGCAGTGGCTTGAATTCTAGCCCTATTGAAAACAAGATGGGACTTCTTCCATGGCAAGACGGAGGATGATGGGACCTTGGAGGGGAACTTTCCTAATGTTACCTCATCAGTAAAGCTTTCCCCGATACCTCATCCTCCCATGGGGGGGCTGAGGAAATGCTGGTTCCTGCAGCACCACAATGGCTCCACTTCTATTAGTAAGTGTGGAACCCCACCAAAAACAGCTAGATCATGGGCTATTTTTCAGCTATTTGACCAGCTCTGTAGAGTGGGAAAGGGGAAGCTTCAGCTGTTCTCTTTCTTCTGGGGTCTCCAATGTGCTGAGTAAACTAAGGTGAGAAGGCAGGCCTTCTGCAGACAATCCCCCCAGGCAGTGCAGAGACCCACCCCTGCTTTTCTAATTCCTTTACATCCGCCAGCCACCTAGACTACAGTGGAACTAGAAAGCCCCTAAATACTCAGAAGCTTATCATGTATAAAAGGCTGCTGGAACCCAGTCGTGGGGCTCAGCCTTTGGAGGTGACTGCTCTGGGCCAGCACTGGTGCACATTAAACCGTCCTTTTCTTATCCTCCGAGTGCGTGCAGTCTGTCTCTTCGCGATGACCAAATTTCTGCCACACCAAAGGAAGCAGTACCATAGCTGGGACTCCAGCCCTCAGATACTCAGCATCATCTATGGTACTTTTTAGGCAGTATAGTGTAAGGTCAAGTTGTCTGCTTCCAATCCTAGCTCCACAGACTCCTCACTGTGACCTTGGGCAAGTCAATTAAACAATGGAGCTTCTATTGGTCAATATAACATAGTTTGCTGTGAGGATTAAATGAGATGATAATGTTGGTAAAGCATTTAGCACTTAATGTGTGATCAATAGGTGTTAGCTATTATTTTGATCACTGCCTTCAGGATATGGAAATGTGTTCATCATGCTACTGTGGTGATTTGGATGTTAAAGAAAAGGGGTAGGGTAGTTTAGGAAAGCATCCATCAAATCAAAACTAATGTTGCTTCCTCCAACAAAGACAGGGTCTGGCACTGGCCAGTTTTGCTCAGTGGTTAGAGCATCAGCCTGCGGACCAAACACTCATGGGTTCAGTCCCCGGCCCCCAGTCAGCATCATGCAGGAGGCAGCCAATCAACATGTCTCTCTCACATCAATGTTTCTCTCTCTCTCTCTCTCTCTCTCTTTCCCTCCTTTTCTCCTTCCCTCCCTTTCTCCTTCCCTCCCTCCCACTCTACCTGAAGATAAATGAAAAAAAAAAAAATCATCTGGTGAGGATTAAAAAAAAAGACAGAGACAGGGTCCAGTCCTTCTAAAAGGTTGCTTAGGGGCTGCTGCATGTCCCCAAGTTGTTGGCTTGGGTGAAAGAACATCTTGGGTCTTCCAGAAGAAAATGTTTCCAGCTGGAATGTGGAGCCTCTGTCTGAGGCTGCCTGAAGGGTTGTTCCCCTGCCTCTTCTCTGACCTCTGTTCAATGTAAAATATTAGCAGCACTGCTGGCTAGTTGTGAGGTCTGAGCTTGTGGATCAGAGAAAGAAGTACATGTACTCATCAGCCGTCTTCTCTCCACCCCCACAGTAGCCACTGTCTTCACATAATACATTGATCATTAGCAGTCCTAGAACAGAAGACAACGGCAGGACAATGGAGCTTTGATTCTGCACCTAAACTCTCAGCCAAGAATCAGCTTCTTTTGCCTGTGTGGTAGCTAACAGAATTCTGGCCACACGGATGGCTTGTTAGTTTTGTATTACTGTCCAGATGGGCCACAAAGTGTCGTGGAAAGGGCACTACACAAAGGAGTTCAAAGGCCAGTGGTCCAAGCTGTGCACCCTTAAGATAACTGTTTCTACTTTCTGAACCTCACTTTTCTCATCTTGGCATCAGAATAAGAAAACTTGCTTCAAGAGAGTTGTAGTGAGGACTTATGTCAAGTAATAGGAGATGAGAGTATCTGCCATGGAATCTAATAAAAATGGTTAAGGTAATTGATATGAAGATATTTTTTGCTTTTGGTGAAAGAAAATGTCTTCTCATTAACTTTCTCCTGAGGGAACATAGGTTGAGGGTTACAATTTTTCACTCACAGCTAATGATCTGTATCTTGTTTCCTAAGGGGCTTCATAAAACCAGGGTGATTTTTACCTCCACCTCCCAGAATTGCCACAAGAGGGAGCACTCTCCTTGTGGATGTGCACCACAGCTCCACGCCCACCCTCCCACCATGTTCTTTAAAAACAGATGGATGCCAGGTAAAGGATAAAGAGAGATCTAAACTGAGCAAGAAAAACACCATGGCCTGCCTTGGGCTGACTGCCACTAACTTCCTTGAGTAAGTCACCTACCTGCTTCTAGATCACATTTTCTTTATGTGCAAAATTTATTCAAACTTACCAGACACTAATCTACATAATGACAAATCAGAAATAAAAGATTTAGTCTCTGCCTTCAAAGAATCTACAGTATCATGGGTTAAACCAACTTGCAAACCAACAATTACAAAGCAAAGTGACTAATGCTACTATAGAATAATCTGAAGATTAGAGAAAGGAGCCTTAGGGTTATTTAAGAATCAGACAAACTTCACAGACAAGGCAAAGCTAAGTTTTGCAGCAGTTCAGTAGTCAAGGAGACCACGATGAGCACTCAGGCAGAGAGGATAAACACATGCGCAGGGATAGGAGAGAGGGAACATCAGCGAGCTCAGGAGACACTGGGGGTCAGATTAAAATTCTTACCCTTTGGTCCACAAATACATTTTCATGTATGATGCTGTAAATATGTGCTATTTCCATTTCTCTGTAGAGGAACTCCATTACTTGAGTTTACATTCTCAAATTGTAATAATGTAATAATTATCAAATGGTTGGTAATAAGAAAAATGCATATATAAGTATAACAAGGGATTATATAATATTTAAATTCATATAACCAGCTCTGACATTTTATGGTATTTATTCACAATAAAGAAAATGTGTATACCAGAGAGGCCTGTGCGACCCAGCAGCCCATAACATAGGCATAGAGCTGGGTCCTCAAAGTGACTGTGTGATCCAGTTACCCGCAGGGCCTGCAGGGTCCAGGGGCAGCAGAACAGCCTGTGTGACCCATCTACTCACAAGATAGGCATAGAGGATGAGAAAATGGAGGTGGAGTGAATAGAAGCTATGCAGTCGATCTCCCAGGACCAAATGGGAATTACAACTAAAATAAAGACAAATCCTCAGAAAAAAGCAACAGAAAAGCAGCAGGACAGGACCATATAACCAGGAACAATGGTGGGATCTGCGGAGGTGCAAAAGGGTGGTGGGATGGGAGCCCACGGACAGCAGCAGTCTTAGCTATGAGCAGCACCGTTGGGGAATGAAGACAAAGCCCGCTCCACAGTGTAAAGAGCCAGGACCGAGCACTAAAATAGCCACAGCCACTTACCTGTGGTCTACAGCGGAGGGAGGGAAGACTGGGCTAAAACTCTGTGGGGACACCCGGGATTTGAAGGACATTCAGAGTTTTTGCTGAGTTGTAGCCACCAAGGATGGTGACCAGGGTGCTCCTTCCCCAAGCAGTGGAAAAGAGCAGCAGCCCCCCTCCCTTGGAGATTCAGCCTTCCCCAGGTGAGACAAAAAATACAAATTGGGGCTCATTAATAACCAGCATCTAACCCACCCTCTGGAAATCCTCTTATACAAAACTCAGGGCTACATTCCAAGGTACTGAGTAACCGAGACTACTAGCCACCAGGAAAAAGCTAGAGGATAACTGAACCTTTCCTGGCCTTGCAAATCTACCCCGGAAAGTAAGACTTGACAGTGGTGTTTAACTTGGGCCTAACCAGGATCATCGAAACCCAGTAGAGGGAGCCACAAACAGCAGAACACCAACACCCACAGAGAAAATTTGGCAGGCTCCAAAACCCACTGAGATAACCAAAATGGTGAAACAAAGAAACAAATCCCAAATGAAATTACAAGAGACCTCTACTGAAGATGAGATCAATGAAATGCAGTTAAGCAAATTATCAGAGGTAGAGTTCAGAGCCATGATCTCGAGGAAGCTCAACAGCATGAGTAAAGACATCAGCACCATGAGTAAAGATATAAAAATATTGAAAATCAACCAAGTGGAAATGAAGAGTGACATAGTAGAAATTAAGAACACATTGGAAAGACTAACCAGCAGAGTAGAGGAAGCTGAGGACTGGATCAGTGAATTAGAAACCAGGGTAGAAAAAAATCAACCAATCAGAAAACAAAAAGGTATAAACAATTAAAAAACAGAAAGACAGCTTAAGAGAACTGTGGGACAACTGGAAATGTAATAATATTCGCATCATTGGAGTCCCCAAAGAGGAAGAAAACGGGCAAGGGTTAGAGAATATATTTGAAGAAATAGTGACAGAAAACTTTCCTAATTTGGTGAAGGAAGAAGACATTCAAGTTTAAGAAGCTCAGACAGCCCCAAGTAAGAAGAACCCAAACAGGCCCACACCAAAACACATAGTAATTAAAATGCCAAAAATTAAAGACAGAGAGAATCCTAAGGGCAGCAAGAGATAAGCAACAGGTTACCTACAAAGGAAACCCTATAAGGCTCTCAGCTTACTTCTCAACAGAAACACTACAGGCCAGAAGGGAATGGCATAATGTAATCAAGGTCATGAAAAACAAGGATCTGAATCCAAGACTACTCTATCCAGCAAGGCTATCATTCAAAATAGAAGGTCAAATAAAGAGCTTTCCAGACCAAAAAAAAAAAAAAAGGCTAAGGGAATACATTAGCACCAAACGAGAACTGCAATATATGCTAAAAGGACTGCTGTAATTAGTAGAAGAAATGGAAAGAAAAATAGAACCACACTAAACAAAAATGGGAATAAATAAGTATATATCCTTTATCACCTTAAATGTGAATGGTTTGAATGCTCTGGTAAAAAGTCACAGAGTAGCTGACTGGATAAGAAAGCATGACTCACATGTATGTTTTTACAAGAGACCCACCTCACAACAAAAGACTCACATAGGTTGAAAGTGAAGGGTTGGTAAAAAATCTTTCAAGCAAACGGAGAGCAAAAAAAGCTACGGTACCAATACTCATATCTGATAAATTAGATTTCAAACTGAAGACCATAACAAGAGACAAAGAAGGCCAATACATAATATTGAAAGGATTTATCCAACAGGAAGATATAACCTTCGAAAACATATATGCACCCAATATAGGAGCACCAACATATATTAAAAATCTTTTGCAGGACTTCAAAGGAGAAATCAACAACAATACAATCATAGCAGGGGATTTCAATACCCTGCTCATATCACTGGACAGATCATCTAGACAAAAAATTAACAAGGAAACAAAGACTCTAAATGAAGCACTAGATCAAATGGATTAAATAGATATCTACAAAGAATTACACCCCAAAACTGCAGAATTCACATTCTTCTCAAGTGCACATGAAACATTCTCAAAAACAGACTACATATTAGGGCACAAACTAAGTCTCTACAAGTTAAAGAAGATTGAAATCATATCAAGCATCTTCTCAGATCACCATGGCATGAAACTAGAATTCAATTGCAGCAAGAACATGTAAAAACATTTGAAAACAAGGAGGCTATAATTTGGTGAAGGAAGAAGGCATTCAAGTTCAAGAAGCTCAGAGAGCCCCAAGTAAGAAGAACCCAAACAGGCCCACACCAAGACACATAGTAATCAAACTGCCAAAAATTAGAGACAAAGAGAGAATCCTAAAGGCAGCAAGAGATAAGCAACAAGTTACCTACAAAGGAAACCTCATAAGGCTCTCAACTGACTTTTCACAAGAAACACTACAGGCTAGAAGGGAATGGCATGAAGTAATCAAGGTCATGAAAAACAAGGATCTGAATCCAAGACTACTCTACCCAGCAACGCTATCATTCAAAATAGAAGGTCAAATAAAGAGCTTCCCAGACAAAAAAAAGCTAAGGGAATACATTAGCACCAAACCAGCACTGCAAGAAATGTTAAAAGGACTGCTGTAATTACCAGGAAAAATGGGAAGGAAAATAGAACCACACTAAACAAAAATGGCAATAAATAACTGCATATCAATAACCACCTTAAATGTAAATGGACTGAATGCTCCCATAAAAAGACACAGAGTAGCTGATTGGATAAGAAAGCATGACTCATCTATATGCTGTTTACAAGAGACCCACATCACAACAAAAGACTCACATAGATTGAAAGTAAAGTGATGGAAAAAAATCTTTCAAGCAAATGGAAAAGAAAAAAAAGCTGGGGTAGCAATACTTATATATGATAAAACAGACTTCAGATTGAAGGCCAAAACTAGAGACAAAGAAGGCCACTACATAATATTGAAAGGATCTATCCAACAGGAAGATATAACCTTGATAAACATATATGCATCCAATATAGGAGCACCAAAATATATTAAAAAACTATTGGAGGAATTCAAAGGAGAAATCGATAGCAATACAATCATAGCAGGGGACTTCAACACCCCACTCACATCACTGGATAGATCCTCTAGACAAAAAATTAGCAAGGAAACAGAGACTCTAAATGAAGCACTAGACCAAATGGATTTAATAGATATCTACAGAGAACTACACCCCAAAACTACAAAATTCACATTCTTCTCAAGAGCACATGGAACATTCTCAAAGATAGACCACATGTTAGGGCACAAACTAAGTCTCTACAAGTTCAAGAAGATTGAAATTATAACAAGCATCTTCTCAGACCACAATGGTATGAAACTAGAAATCAATTGCAAGAAGAACATGCAAAGACATTTGAACACATGGAAGCTAAATAGAATGTTATTAAACAATGAATGGGTCACCGAGGAGATCAAGGAAGAAATCAAAAACTTCCTGGAAACCAATGAAAATGAGGACACAACAATACAAAATATATGGGATGCAGCAAAAGCAGTTCTGAGAGGGAAGTTCATAGCACTACAGGCCTACCTCAAAAAAGAAGAAAAATCTCTAATAGACTACCTAACCTCACAACTTAAAGAACTAGAGAGTAAACAAAAAGAAAACCCCAGAGCAAGTAGAAGAAAGGAAATAGTAAGGATCATAGCAGAAATAAACGACATAGAGACCAAAAAAAACAATTCAGAGGATCAATAAAACAAAGATCTGGTGTTTCGAAAAGATAAACAAGATTGATGGAACCTTAGCTAGACTCACCAAGAAACAAAGAGAGAAAACCCAAATACATAAAATCAGAAATGAAAGAGGAGAGATAACAACTGACACCACAGAAATACAAAAGATTGTTAACAACTACTATGAACAATTATACGGCAACAAATTCAACAATCTAAGCAAAATGGACAAATTTCTAGAAACACATAGTCTCCCAAAACTGGATCAGGAAGAGATTGAAAACTTGAACAGAACAATAACAACAGAAGAAATTGAAAATGTAATCAAGACTCTTCCAGCAAACAAAAGCCCAGGCCCGGATGGCTTCACGGGGGAGTTTTACCGAACATTCAAAGAAGAACTAATACCCATTCTCCTCAAACTATTTCAAAAAATTCAAGAAGAAGGAAGACTTCCAAACTCGTTTTAATTCCAAAACCAGAAAAAGACACAACAAAGAAAGAAAACTACAGGCCAATATCCCTGATGAACATAGATGCCAAAATCCTGAACAAAATACTAGCAAATCGAATCCAGCAATACACCAGAAAAATTATCCACCATGACCAAGTGGGATTCATCCCAGGGATGCAAGGCTGGTACAATATTCACAAATCCATAAATGTGATACACCACATAAATAAATTGAAGAATAAAAACCACATGATAATATAAATAGATGCTGAAAAAGCCTTCAACAAAATCCAGCATCATTTCTGATAAAAACGCTCAGCAGTGTGGGAATAGAGGGATCATATCTAGACATAATAAAAGCCATATATGAAAGACCTACAGCCAACATCATACTCAATGGGCAAAAACTAAAAGCATGTCCCTTAAGAACAGGAACAAGGCAAGGATGCCCACTTTCGCCACTCCTATTTAACATAGTACTGGAAGTCTTAGCCACAGTAATCAGACAGCAAGAAAAAATAAAAGGGATCCAAATTGGAAAGGAGGAAGTGAAATAGTCATTATTTGCAGATGACATGATACTGTACATAGAAAACCCCAAAGACTCTACCAAAAGCTTACTAGACTTAATAAATGAATTTGGCAAAGTAGCAGGATACAAAATTAACGTCAAGAAATCGATGGCATTCTTATACACCAATGATGAACTCACAGAAAGAGAAACTAAGAAAACAATCCCATTTACCATTGTGGCAAAAAAATTAAGATACCTAGGAATAAACTTAACCAAAGAAATAAAGGACCTATTCGCAGAAAACTACAGGTCTTTGAAAAAAGAAATAGAGCAAGATATAAAAAAGTGGAAGCACATACCCTGTTCATGGATTGGAAGAATTAACATCATTAAAATGTCCATATTACCCAAAGCAATATATAGATTCAACGCAATCCCCATCAAAATACCAACAGCATACTTCACAGAATTAGAACAATTACTTCAAAAGTTCATATGGAACCAAAAAAGGCCTCGAATAGCCACAGCAATCTTGAAAAGGAAGAACAAAGTTGGAGGGATCACAATAGCAGATTTCAGGTTATACTACAAAGCCACTATAATCAAAACAGCCTGGTACTGGCACAAGAACAGGTATATAGACCAGTGGAACAGAATAGAGAACCCAGAAATGGACCCTAGGCAATATGCTCAATTAATATTTGACAAAGGTGGCAAGAGCATACAGTGGAGTAAGGACAGCCTCTTTAATAAATGGTGCTGGGAAAATTGGACAGCTACTTGCTGAAAAATGAAACTAGACCATCAACTTACACCCTACACCAAAATAAACTCAAAATGGATAAAAGAATTAAATGTAACTCATGAATCCAAAAATCCTAGAGGAGACTGTGGGCAACAAAATCTCAGACATCATACACAGCAGAATTTTTACTGACACATCACCTAAGGCAATAGAAACAAAGGAGAAAATGAACACAAGAGACTACATCAAACTCAAAAGCTTCTGCACAGCGAAAGATACAATCATCAAAACGCAAAGACTACCCACTGTATGGGAGACCATAATTGCCAATGATATATCAGATAAGGGGTTAATTTCCAATACATATAGAGTGCTCATACAACTCCACAAAAGGAAGACAAAGTATCCAATCAAAAATGGGCAGAGGAACTAAATAGACACCTCTCCAAACAGGATATACAAATGGCTAAGAGACATATGAAGAAATGCTCATCATCACTAATCATCAGAGAAATGCAAATCAAAACAACAATGAGGTATCACCTCACACCTGTCAGAATGGCCGCCATCAACAAATCATCAAACAACAAGTGTTGGCGAGGGTGTGGAGAAAAGGGGACTCTAGTACACTGCTGGTGGGAATGCAGACTGGTGCAGCCACTATGGAAAACAATATGGTGTTACCTCAAAAAATTAAAAATTGATCTTCCATTTGACCCAGTGATCCCACTTCTAGGAATATACCCTAAGAAGCATAAAACACCAAAAAGAAAGAATATATGTACCCCCATCTTTGTAGCAGCACTATTTACAATCGCTAAGATCTGGAAACAGCCCAAGTGTCCATCAGTAGACGAATGGATCAAAAAGATGTGGTACATATACACAATGGAGTACTACGCAGCGGTAAGAAAGAAAGATCTCTTATCTTTTGAGACTACATGGAGGGACCTGGAAAGTATCATCCTAAGTGAAAGAAGCCAAACAGAGAAAGACAAATTTCATATGATCTCACTGATTTGTGGAATATAATGAACATAACAGTTTGAGGAATGGGGTAGTCCCAGAGACGCGGAAGCGGGGTACAGACTGACAATCCCCTAAGGAGTGGGGAGGTGGGGGAGGGGTGAACCACAGAACTTATACGCATGTATGCATGAACAGTGGACATGGACAACAATCTGGGGAAGGGGCAGGGAGGGGAGGGGGAGGGGGGAATCAGTGGGGGAAAGAGGAGAATCATCTGTAACAAAAATTAATCAATAAAAAATAAATATGAAAAAGGAAAAAAAAAAGAAAACAAGGAGGCTAAATAGCAGGTTATTGAAATGGGTTACTGAGGAGATCAAGAAAAAAATTACAAACTTCCTGGAAACTAATGAAAATGAACACACAACAACACAAAATCTATGGGATGCAGTGAAAGCAGTTCTGAGAGGGAAGTTCACAGCACTACAGGCCTACTAATAAGCAAGAAAAATTTCTAACAGAATATCTACCCTCACAACTTAACTAGAAAGCAAATGAAAAGAAAACCCCAGAGCAAGTAGAAGGAAGGAAATAGTAAAGATCAGAGCAGAAATAAATGACATAGAGACCAAAATAACAATTCAAAGGATCAATGAAACAAAGAGCTGGTTCTTTGAAAAGATAAACAAGATTGATGGACCCTTAGCTAGACTCACTAAGAAACAAAGAGAGAGAACTCAAATACACAAAATCAGAAAGAGGAGAAATAATAACTGACACCACAGAAATACAAAATATTGTTAACAAATATTATCAACAATTATACAGCAACAAATTCGACAATCTAAGTGAAATGGACAAATTTCTAGAAACACACAGTCTCCCAAAACTGGACCGCAAAGAGATAGAAAATTTGAACAGATCAATAACAACAAAAGAAATTGAAGATGTAATCAAGACTCTCCTAGCAAACAGAAGCTCAGGTCCGGATGGCTTCACGGGGAAATTTTACTGAACATTCAATGAAGTCAAGAAGAAGGATGCCTTCCAAACTTGTTTTATGAGGCCAGCATAATTCTAATTCCAAAACCAGAAAAAGACACTACAAAGAAAGAAAACTACAGGCCTATATCCCTGATGAACATAGATGCCTGAACAAAATACTAGCAAATAGAATCCAGCAATCCATCAAAAAAGTTATTCACCATGACCAAGTGGGATTCATCCCAGGGATGCAAGGCTGGTACAGTATTCGCAAATCAATAAATGTGATACACCACATAAACTAAAGGAAAGATAAAAATCATATGATCATATCAATAGACGCTGAAAAAGCATTTGACAAAATCCAGCACCAATTTCTGACAAAAACACTCAGCAATGTGGGGATAGAGGGATCATATCTCAACTTAATAAAGGCCATATATGAAGGACCTACTGCCAACATCATACTCAATGGGCTAAAAGTAAAAGCATTTCCCTTAAGAACAGGAACAAGATGAGGATGCCCATTTTTGCCACTCTTCTTTAACATAGTACTGGAAGTCTTAGCCACAGCAATAAGACAGGAAGAAAAAATAAAAAGGATCCAAATTGGAAAGGAGGAAGTGAAACTGTCATTATTCGCAGTTGACATGATACTATACATAGAAAACCGCAAAGACTCAATCAAAAATTTACTAGACCTAATAAATGAATTTAGCAAAGTAGCAGAATACAAAATTAATGAACTCACAGAAAGAGAAACTGAAAAAACAATCCCGTTTATCATTGCAGCAAAAAAAAAAAAAAAATTAGGATACCTAGGAATAAACTTAACCAAAGAAATAAAGGACCCACTCACAGAAAACTAAAGAAAATTTTTTTTAAAAAATAGAGGAAGATATAATAAAGTGGAAGCACATATCTTCTTCATGCATTGGAAGAATTAACATCACTAAAATATTTATCTTTAGATTCAATGCAATCCCCATCAAAATACCAATGACATACTTCACAGAATTAAAACAAATACTTCAAAAGTTCATGTTACCAAAATAGACCCCAAATAGCCACAGCAGTTTTGAAAAAGAAGAACAAAGTTGGAGGGATCACATTACCAAATTTCAGGTTATACTACAAGGCCACTGTGATCAAAACAGTCTGGTACTGTCACCAGAACAGGCATATAGACCAGTGGAACAGAACAGAGAACCCATAAATGGACCCAAGGCAATATGCTCAATTAATATTTGACAAAGGTGGCAAGAACATAGAGTGGAGTAAAGACTGCCTCTTTAATAAATTCTGTTGGGAAAGTTGGACAGCTACCTGCAAAAAAATGAAACTAGACCATCAACTTACACCATACACAAGAATAAACTCAAAATGAATAAAAGACTTAAATGTGACTCATGAATCCATAAAAATTCTAGAAGAAAATGTAGGCAACAAAATTTCAGACATCATACACAGTAGAATTTTCTCTGATATATCACCTAAGGCAACAGAAACAAAGGAGAAAATGAACACATGGGACTACATCAAACTCAAAAGCTCTGCACAGCTAAAGATAGAATCATCAAAATGGAAAGGCAACCCACTATAGGGGGGTGCATAATTGCCAATGATATATCAGATAAGGGGTTAATTTCCAATATATATAGAGTGTTTATACAACTCAACAAAAGAAAGACAGAGAACCCAATTAAAAAATGGGCAGAGGAACTCAATAGACACCTCTCCAAACAGGACATACAAATGGCAAAGAGACATATGAAGACATGCTCAACATTACTAATCATCAGAGAGATGCAAATTAAAACAACAATGAGGTATCACCTCACACCTGTCAGAATGGCCTCCATCAACAAATCAAACAAGTGTTGGTGAGGGTGTGGAGAAAAGGGGACTCTAATACACTGCTGGTGGGAATACAGACTGGTGCAGCCGCTGTGGAAAAAGGTATGGTGTTACCTCAAAAAATTTAAAATTTAATTTCCATTTGACCCAGTGATCCCACCTCTAGGAATATACCCTAAGAAGTCTGAAATAACAATTAGAAAGAATATATGTACCCCCATGTTTGTAGCAGCACTATTCGCATATCCTGGTCTTACACTGGCTCCTTTGCATCCTCCTCTGAAATCTGCATTTGTTCAGGACCCCTGCTTTCAGCAGCATTGGACAATTTCATGTTACCCAGACCATTTTATTTTTTTCCTTTCATTTATTTTCTATATTAAAGCTAAAGTGAAGAGATTAAGAAAGAAAAAGAAAAAGAAGGAAATATATATATATTACACATAGATGCAGACAACAGTAGGGTGATAGCCAGAGGAAAATGGGGACGGGGGTAAGAGGGTAAAGAGGGGATAAAGTAGATGAAAAGAGGCTTTCCTTTGGGTAATGCTGTGTGCAGATAATGGTCTGTTGAGTTGTACACTTGAAACCTGTATGGCTTTGTTAACCAATGTCACCCCAAAATTAATTTATATTAATTTAAAAAATAATATAACTTTTTAAAAATGTTCAAAAACCAAATTGGCCAATGATTTTTTAAAATATATCTAAACAGTGGAGAGGAAGGTGACAACAATTCCAAAGGGTTTCCTCTTTCTCAAATTGTCACCATCCCGTCAAGTCTTCTCTCCTAGACAGTAACCCCATTGCTTACTTCACGGAAAGGGGGGAAGCGCTGAGAAGAGAACTTTCCTGTCCGTCCTCCATGTCCGCAGTCTCCTGGATCTGCACACATTTCCTGTTACTGTGCAAAGGCAAGCCCTCCACCTGAGCACTGCACCCCTCCTTCTCATTCAAGGAGTCTTCTCTAGCATTGTCCATTCTTTTTCCTGTGTCATCATTTTTCTCTTTCTCTGGATTTTCCACTAGCATTCAAACACAGTGAAATATCTCCAATCTTAAAAGAAACTCCTCCCTTTAACCTCATATCCCTCTTCCACAATCACCCAGTTTTTGTTCCTTTTCGAGTAAAACTCCTCAAGGGAGTTGTCGGTGTTGTCTCCATTTCCTCAACTGTTTCCCACTGGAACCTACTCCAGTCAGGCCTCTGTCCCTCAGATACCAGCTATATCCACAGATTTTCAGCCTTCATATTATTTCTCCCAATAGCAACATTGTCATAGTCATTCCCACTTCCTGAAACACATTCTTCTATTTGAAGGGGATATTACATTTTGCCGACTTTCCTCCTGCTTCACTGGCCTCTGCTTGTGTGTTTCCTGCTGGGTTGGTTTGGTCCCCTCCACCTCTAAAGCATGGAGTGCTTCACATTGAGTGCCTTGTCCCTCTTCTCTACCACATTACAGTCACTCCTTGTGTGCTTTCCATGTCACCGGAACACTTTCTATTCAGTAATGTTTCCAAATGTGTATCATCAGTAGCTTAGACTTTTGCCTTGAATTTCAGATTCATGTGTCCAGCTGCTTCCTGACACCTCTGCTTGGATGACTAACCGTTATTTTCAATTTTCCACCAACATGACCACCCATACACCTGCTCCATGCCCCGTTTTCTCCATCTTTGTAGATGGTACCACCTTTCCCCAAACATCTTAGAGTCATCCATGATTTCCTTTTTCTTTCACAGAATTATATATATCCAATCTGTCAGCACATCTTCCCAGCTTTTCCTCTGAAATATACCTAGATCCAGTCTTTCATCTCCTTCTCTACCAACACCACCAGCCTGCTCTAAGGCATAATGTCTCTCACCTGGACCCTGGGAATAGGCTTCTAAATATTCCGGTTTCCTCTATTTTCTCCCTTACCTCAGACAAATCAATGGAAGCATATACCATGTTCACGGATAGGAAAAATTAACATTGTTAAAATGTTTATACTATCCAAAGCAATCTATAGATTCTATGCAATTCCCATTAAAATACCAATGATGTATTTCACAGAACTAGAACAAATAATCCAAAAATTTATATGGAACCATAAAAGACCCTAAATAACCATAGCCATCTAGAGAAAGAAGAACAAAGATTACACTACCTGATGTCAAATTATACTACAGGCCTAAAGTAATCAAAACAGTATGGTACTGGTATAAAAACAAACATATAGATCAGTGGAACAGAATAGAAAGCCCAGAAAAATTTACGCTTATATGGCCAGCCAATATTTGACAAAAGAGGCAAGAATATACAATGGAAGAAAGACAGTCTATTCAATAAATAGTGTTGGGAAAGTTGGACACATACATGAAAAAAAATGAAACTTGGCCACCTTCTTACACCATATACAAGAATAAACTCAAAATGAATTAAAGACATAAATGTAAAACTTGAAATCATAAAACCCCTAGAAGAAAACATAGGCAGTAAAATCTTGGACATTTCTTAGTAATATGTTTTCTGAAATATCTCCTCAGAAAGAGAAACAAAAGAAAAAATAAATAAATGGTACTACTCCGAACTAAAAAAGGAAACCATCAACAAAATGAAAAGACAACCCACTGAATGGTAGAACATATTTGCCTATAAATATATCTGATAAGGGGTTAATATCTAAAATTTATAAAAAACTCATACAACTCAAAACCAAAAATACTAACAATTGAATGAAAAAAAATGGGCAAAGGATCTGAAAAGACATACAGTGGACATACAGATGGCCAATAGATACATAAAAGGATATGCAATGTCACTAATCAGAGAAATGCAAATTAAATCACAGTAGATATGACCTTACACATGTCAGAATGGCTATCATCAAATCAACAAACAATAAGTGTTGGTGAGGATGTAGAGAAAAGGGAACCCTTGCACATTGTTGGTGGGGATGCAGATTCATGTAGCCACTGTGGAAAACAGTAGGGAATTTCCTAAAAAAGATTAAAAATGAAACTGCCTTATGACCCAGTGTGTCCACATCTGGGTATATATCCAAAGAAGCCCAAAACACTAATTTGAAAGAATAGATGCACCCCTATGCTTATTGCAGTGTTATTTACAACAGACAAACTAAGGAAGCAATCCAAGTGCCCATCAATAGACAAGTGAATAAAAAAACTGTGGTACATATATACAGGGTGGGGCAAAAGTAGGTTTTCAATTGTTCATGTGGAAAATAATACAATAATTAATAAATAACAATACAAAAATAAACTCAGTGCTTTGCATACTCACAACTTTAAAACTGCTTTTGCTCCCACCCTGTACAATGAAATATTACTCAGTCATAGAAAAGAACAGGGTCTTAGTATTTGCAACAGCATAGATGAACCTAGAGGGTATTATACTAAGTAAAATAAGCCAGATGGAGAAAGAAAAATACCACATGATTTCACTTATATGTGGAATCTAAAGAGCAATATAAACAAACAAAAAATAGAAAGAGACTCATAGATACAGGGAACAGACTGACAGTTGCCAGAAGAGAGGTGGGTTGAGGACTGGGTGAAAAAGATGATGGGATTGAGAAGTACAGATTGATGGTCACAAAACAGTCATGGGGATATAAAGTACAGCACAGGAAATATAGTCAGTAATAATGTGATAACTATGTAAGGTGCTATTTGGGAAATATCAGGGGAGAACACTTTGTAAAGTATATAACTGCCTAACCACTATTCTGTACACCTGAAACTAATACAAAATAATATTAAATGTAAGCTGTAATTGAAAAATAATTAAAAATAAACAAATGTAAAAAAAAAAAAATGTAAATCATATAATGCCGTTCCCTGCTAATAACACTCAAAAGGCTTTCCATGTAAAGTCTTAACAACAGTATTAAGAATGGTAATAGCTAGTATTTACTGAGTACTAACGTGTAAGATGCATTTAAGTTATTTACACGTGTGAACCTACATAATCCTCACAACACATTATGAGGGAGATACGTTTAATTCCCCCATTTTACAGGTGAAGAATTAGAGAGTAAGATATATTTTCACAGAACTAGTAAGTGACAAAAACAGGTGTGGAGTCTAGGGACCTGTTTCTTAAATACTCTGTGATTTTATTCTTCTTCATGATGACAAAACTCTTAGGATAAGATTGATTATTTAGGCTATTTTATCAATCCTATGAATCTGTCATCATTCACCTATTACTACTTTTTAAAAAGGCTATAACTCAGGGACAGCCAGACTGAAGTGGTGCAGAGAGCAAGGTGTAAGGGAATGGTAAAAGCTCCCAAGCCTCTCCCAGCACACCCTTCTCTCCGAATCGTCCAATGTTCACCAACCCAGCAGCTCTCCTAAGCTTGTCTTTTTGAGTTTTTTGGAAGCTTTATTACATAGGCATGACCAGTTAAATCACTGACCATTGGTAATTGAACTCAATCTCAAGCCCCTCTCCCCACTGATTGTATTTTTCTATTTACAGATATTTCCATAAATTATATATGTTTATTCATATAAAAGATAGATAGATAATTGATATAATGAAACAGAGAGAGATAAAGAACAGAGGGATGAAAGGAGAGAGGGAGGAAGGAAGAGAGGGAGAGAGAAAGAAAGAAAAATAAAAATCAGTTTGAGTTGAGATGTATGGCTGATTTTTCTGAAGGCCAAGCATTCATATATCACCAATTTGTTGTTTTTGAAGCCAAAGATATATGAATTTAAATAGTTAACTGGCTAAGAAATTCAGAAGTGCCCTGCAATATATCCAGCTCAACATTCTTTTTCAAACCTTTAAAAAGTCATGGTTTACTAAATATTTTTATTATAACATATAATCATAAAAAATTTTACAGCCCTGGCCAGTTTGGCTCAGCAGTTAGAACATCAGCCCACAGACCAATGAGTCATGGGTTCGATTCCCATGACTCATTGGTCAAGGGCATGTACCTCGGTTGCGATTTGTCCCTGGCCCTGATTGTGGTCATGTGGGAGGCAACCACTTGATGTGTGCCTCTCACATCAATGTTTCTCACTCTCTCTCCCTCCCACTGTATCTGAACAAAAAAAAAGGGAAAACATCCTTGGGTGAGGATTAAAAAATTATAAAAAATAAATTTTACAAACATTTGTTACTTAATTCTCATGATAACATAAGGAAACATGAGCATTCTACTGTATGAATATAACAATTTATATATACTTTTACCATATATCATATATCTTCTTTGTGAAGTGTGTTTGTCTTTTGCTCTTGTGTATTGAATTGTTTGGTTTCTATTAATGAACGGTAAGAATACTCATTTATAAATATGTAAAAAAATGGAAAGCTATATAAAATGTAAGGTGAAAGCACAAAATGTATTATATTCATAGAATCGAATACTGTATTTGTACACACATAGAGAGAATATACAATATTTTCTGCTAATCTATGACTTGGCCTTTTATTTTAATAATAAATTTTTTTAAAGCCTTGCCTGAAACTCTATCTCTAAACTTTATTTCTATCCCACTGTCTCTGGTCTTTTCCGTTAATGACACAAGAAATTTCTCTTTATGCAAAAGCCAGTGTGAGCTGGGTTTTTGACAAGCCGAACACATACTAAATAATGCCTACTGAGCTCCAGACTATCAACAAAATTCCTTGTGTCAAGATGTCAATTCAATGGAAGTGTGTATTGCCACTCTGGAACCCTAGCCCAGAGCAGTGGTGTAGTTGGTTCCAGATCAGACGGCAACACTGACTTTCATTCTCCTCTGGGATGTACATGGTACACTTTTCTCCATAACGTTTACTCCCCATTGTTTATACATTTAATACTTTTTCTCAGCCATTTCACAGTTTTCTTTATTAAATTAGATGTATATCTTGACTCGCAACTAGATGGTGAGTTATTTAATGGGAAAACATATTCTCTGCACTTAGTAAGAATTTTAAAAAATTCTGAGCACCCTGAACTTGTGTTTTTTTCTGTTCTATTAGATAAAATCACCAGCACTTACTTAATGTTTCCTGTCATTAGTTTGGGAATAATTTCCTTCTCCGTATACCTTTAAACTAATTAAACGCCAAGCCCTGCCGATACTTTCTAACTTCTCTTATTCCCCATCCCCACTACTGTTTCGTTAGTCCAGACACATTATTTCTTGCTTAAATGATGTATCATTTTCACTTTGTTCTCCTGATGTTAGTGGGTGAAACTTTAAAGGCACATTCAAGACATTCTCCACTCTGCAATCAGCAACACTTTCCAAAAATCGATTTCATTCATTTATATGCAGGCACTCTGTTATGCGTTGTAGTTGTTAAGATGAAAAAGGAAGAGCCACCAGCTTTACTTCTACAAGTAGGCTACACAAACTTAACAAAATAATAAAGAATCCAAGAAACAAACATGAATCAGTTTATCTGGGAGTACACAAATAATAGTGAATACTGGAGTTGAACTTTAAAGGAACACTAGCAATTTGTTTATTTTGTGTGCGTTCCTTCGCTTTTTCGTTGGAGCCAGATTAAAGACAAATCTGGATTGTTTCCTATGGACAGTGGGGGTGTCTGGGGTGAGGATCGCTGGGGATTATCCAATATCTTATTTTTAGAAGACAGTGTTAGTGACAATTTAAGGTGCGCAGAAACTAGGAAATTTTTATCATTTTACTTTTTTGGTTGTGTATGACTATAGAGACTAATTGGGATTTAAGCAAGAAAACTTACTATTTAAAAAAATTCAGCTTATTTTTTTATGATGAAGCAGCAAAGCACTATAAATCAGATGTATTCATTCTACAGAGCCTTATTTAACAGGTCCCTTGGGTAAATACTATTCAAATAGGCACCTAACATCCTAAATAAGCAGAACTGAGGTGTGGGGAGAATGTAGCAAAATGTGCCCAGGGACTTGAGAGCCTCTTGAGAGGAAGGGTTTAAGATCCTGACCTCTTTTTTAATTTTTTTAATTAATTAATTATTTTTGAGGTTCAATGCTATTTTGTTTTTATTCCTGAATTGCATAGCCTTGAGCAACTTCTGATGAAGAGAATACTCATGGGAGTAGGACCCAGATCATCAAAGATGTGTTGGGGCCACGGATCAGGAAATGCTCAATAGTGTAGCACATCTCCTCTGCACCATTCAGCAGCAAAGCAGCCAGACAGTTAAAAAGCTAGCATCGGCCTGTATGCGTCTTCAGTTCTCTTTAAGCCAGGAAGAGGGACCAGCCACTCTGGACAGAGCAATTCCGCAGGATTCCTGGACAGCTACTGGGCATTGAGAAAACCCTAGAAGACACGCCAAAATCCTTGCTATACTGGTTTACTTGGACTGCCAACCAGTGTACCACAGAAGGCAGAGATTTAATTCCTCACAGTTCTGGAGGCTAGAAGGCTGATACACTTGGATTCCTCTGAGGCCTCTCTCCTTGGCTTACAAATGGTCATCTTCTCCATGTCTGCCCGAGGTCTTCCCGCTGTGTGTATCTGTCCTGTCTCCTCTTCTTAAAAGGCCACCAGTCATATTGGATGGATTAGGGCCCATCCCAATGATCTCATTTTAACCTAATAACCTCTTTCTTTCTTTTCTTTCTTTCTTTTCTCTTTCTTTCTTTCTTTCTTTCTTTCTTTCTTTCTTTCTTTCTTTCTTTCTTTCTTTCTTTTTATATATAAATTTCTTTATTTTTTTGTTACAGATATTTCTCCTTTTTTACCCCATTGGCACACCCCTCCCCACCCTACCCCCGCCCCGTCCCCGGCTTATTTGTCCATGTCCATTGGTCATGCATACATGCATATAAGTTCTGTGGTTTATCTCTTCCCCCTCCCACCCACTCTTTTGAGGGAAGTCAGTCTGTGGCCTACTTCCATGTTTCTGGGTCTACCGTATTCCTCAGACTGTTATGTTCATTATATTCCACAAATAAGTGAGATCATGTGGTATTTCTCTTTTTCTGCTTGGCTTATTTCATGTAGGATAATACTTTCCAGGTCCCTCCATGTCGTCTCAAAGGATAAGAGATCTTTCTTTCTTACAGCTGCATAGTACTCCATTGTGTATATGGACCACAGCTTTTTTATCCACTCATCTACTGATGGATACTTGGGCTGTTTCCAGATCTTAGCTATTGTAAATAGTGCTGCTATGAACATGGGGGAACATATATTCTTCCTGATTGGTGTTTCAGGCTTCTTAGGGTATATTCCTAGAAGCGGGATCACTGGGTCAAATGGATATTTAATTTTTAATTTTCTGAGGTAACAACATATTGTTTTCCATAGTGGCTGCACCAGTCTGCATTCCCACCAGCAGTGTATCAGAGTCCCCTTTTCTCCACACCCTCGCCAATACTTGTTGTTAGATGATTTGTTGATGGTGACCATTCTGACAGGTGTGAGGTGATACCTCATTGTTGTTTTAATTTGCATCTCTCTGATGATTAGTAATGTTGAGCATGTCTTCATATGTCTCTTGGCCATTTGTATGTCCTGTTTGGAGAGGTGTTTATTCAGCTCCTCTGCCCATTTTTCAATTGGGTTTTTTGTCTTCCGTTTATTGAGTTGTATGAGCACTCTATATATTTTGGAAATTAACCCCTTATCTGATATATCATTGGCAATGATGTTCTCCCATACAGTGGGATGCCTTTCCATTTTGATGATTGTTTCTTTTGCTATGCAGAAGCTTTTTAGTTTGATGTAGTCCCATGTGTTCATTTTTTCTTTTGTTTCTGTTGCCTTAGATGATGTATCTGTGAAAATTCTGCTCCGTATGATGTCCGAAATTTTCTTGCCTACATTTTCTTCTAGAATTTTTATGGATTCACGTGTCACATTTAAATCTTTTATCCATTGTGAGTTTATTCTTGTGTATGGTGTAAGTTGATTGTCTAGTTTCATTTTATTGCATGTAGCTGTCCAATTTTCCCAACACCATTTATTAAAGAGGCTGTTTTTACTCCACTCTATGCTCTTGAAACCTTTGTCAAATATTAATTGAGCATATTGCCTTGGGTCCATTTCTGGGTTTTCAGTTCTGTTCCACTGGTCTATATGCCTGTTCTTGTGCCAGTACCAGGCTGTTTTGATTACAGTCACTTTGTAGTATAACCTGATATCTGGTATTGTGATCCCACCTACTTTGTCCTTCTTTTTCAAAATTGCTGTGGCTATTCAGGGACTTTTTTGTTCCATATGAACTTTTGAAGTATTTGTTCTAGTTCTGTGAAGTATCTCATTGGTATTTTGATGGGGATTGCATTGAATCTATAGATTGCTTTGAGTAGTATGGATATTTTAATGATGTTAATTCTTCCAATTCATGAACAAGGTATGTGCTTCCACTTTTTTATATCTCCCTCTATTTCTTTTTTCAATGTCCTGTAGTTTTCTGCAAATAGGTCCTTTACTTCTTTGATTAAGTTTATTCCTAGGTATCTTAATTTTTTTGCCACGATGGTAAATGGGATTGTTATTTCAGTTTCTCTTTCTGTGAGTTCATCATTGGTGGATAAAAATGCCGTCGATTTCTTGACATTAATTTTGTATCCCACTACTTTGCCAAATTCATTTATTAAGTCTAGTAGATTTTTGATGGAGTCTTGAGGGTTTCCTATGTATAATATCATGTCATCTGCAAATAATGATAGTTTCACTTCTTCCTTTCCAATTTGGATCCCTTTTATTTTTTTCTCATATCTGATTGCTGTGGCTAAGACTTCCAGTACTATGTTATATAAGAGTGGCAAAAGTGGACATCCCTGTCTTTTTCCTGTTCTTAATGGAAACATTTTCAGTTTCTGCCCATTCAGTATAATGTTGGCTGTAGGTCTTTCATATATGGCCTTTATTATGTGGAGATATGATCCCTCTATTCCCACATTGCTGAGCGTTTTTATCAGAAATGGATGCTGGATTTTGTCAAAGGCTTTTTCAGCACCCATTGATATGATCATGTGGTTTTTATTCTTCATTTTGTTTATGTGGCGTATTACATTTATTGATTTGAGAATATTGTACCAGCCTTGCATCCTTGGAATGAATCCCACTTGGTCATGTTGAATAATTTTTTGATGTATTGCTGGCTCTGATTTGCTAGTATTTTGTTCAGGATTTTGGTGTCTATGTTCATCAGGGATATTGTCCTGTAGTTTTCTTTTTTTGTAGTGTCTTCTTCTGGTTTTGGAATTAGAATTATGCTGGCCTCATAAAACGAGTTTGGAAGTCTTCATTCTTGAATTTTTTGGAATAGTTTGAGGAGAATGGGTGTTAGTTCTTTGAATATTCGGTAAAACTCCCCAGTGAAGCCATCTCGGCCTGGGCTTTTGTTTGCTGGGAGAGTCTTGATTACCTCTTCAATTTCCTTAGTTGTTATTGGTGTGTTCAAGATTTCTATTTCTTTCCAGTCCAGTTGGGAGACTGTGTGTTTGTAGAAATTTGTCCATTTCACTTCGATTGTCGAATTTGTTGCCATATAGTTGTTCATAGTAACTATTAATGATCTTTTGTATTGCTCTGGTGTTGGTTATTACTTCTCCTCTTTCCTTTCTGATTTTGTGTATTTGGGTTCTCTCTCTTTGTTTCTTGGTGAGTGTAGCTAAGGGTCCATCAATCTTGTTTATCTTTTCGAAAAACCATCTCTTTGTTTCATTGATCCTTTGAATTGTTTTTTTTTTTTGGTCTCTACGTCATTTATTTCTGCTCTGATCTTTACCATTTCCTTCCTTCTACTTGATCTGGGGTTTTCTTTTTGTTTGCTTTCTAATTCTTTAAGTTGTGAGGTTAGACCTGTAGTGCTATCAACTTCCCTCTCAAAACTGCTTTCACTGCATCCCATAAATTTTGTGTTGTTGTGTGTTAATTTTAATTGGTTTCCAGAAAGTTTTTAGTTTCTTCCTTGATCTCCTCGGTAACCCATTTATTGTTTAATAACATGCTATTTAGCCTCCATGGGTTGAAATGTCTTTGCATGTTCTTGTTGCAATTGATTTCTAGTTTCATGCCATTGTGATCTGAGAAGATGCTTGACATGATTTCAATATTCTTGAACTTGTAGAGATTTAGTTTGTATCCTATCATGTGGTCTATCTTTGAGAATGTCCCATGTGCACCTGAGATGAATGTGTATTCTGTAGTTTTGGGTTGTAATTCTCTGTAGACATCTATTAAATCCATTTGGTCTAGTGCTTCATTTAGAGTCTCCGTTTCCTTGCTAATTTTTTTGTCTAGAGGATCTATCCAGTGATGTCAGTGGGGTGTTGAAGTCCCCTGCTATGATTGTATTGCTGTCAATTTCTCTTTGGAAGTCCTCCAGAAGATTTTTAATATATTTTGGTGCTCCTATATTGGGTGCATATATGTTTATCAAGGTTATATCTTCCTGTTGGAGAGAACTATTTTAGTTAGTAAATAAATCTAGCCCTGGCCAGTTTGGCTCAGCGGTTGGAGCGTCGGCCTGCAGACCTGAGAGTCCCAGTTTCGGTTCCCGCTAGGATCACATACCAAAAATAAATAAATGAATAAATAAATAAATATACAAACAAATATATAAATCTGAGAATGATGTGTTTCTGTGTCCCTGTTCCAACAACAGAAACAGCACCTAAATAAGAAAAAAAGAAAGCTAAATGTATTTTCTAAACATTGTTTCTCCTACGGAGACTTCCACAGTGCGGCTGCTTTCCTTCTGAGGCTGTGCTGTGCGTGGCTGACAGGCCCCAGAAGCCTGTGCAGCCTCCCCTTGACACCTGAGAGCTGAGTCCCTCCCTGAGGCTGTTGGGAGCTGTTACAAACCATTCGGTGGTGGGGCTTTTATTTCTGCCTCATTAAAATGGAAAGCCCGATTCTGGAAACTAAAATCCACCAAAACTCATAAAGAAGGGAGTGTGGTTTAGGGACACATATAACAGACCCCTTGAAACAAATTGAATAGCTGGTCCAGATTCTAAAATTTTAAAGGCCTTTTTATCACATGTCTGTTCAATATCTGCATCAAATCCAAGGCCATGGGCTTCCGGCAGAAGGCAGCTCCTCCCAGGCCTCCCCTTCTCCCAGACACAGCCAGCTCTGTGTGGGAGCCACCGGCTGGCTCCTCCCTGCACTGAGCAGCCGGTCCCCATACACCGCCTTGCTGCACCGGACTCCCAGTGCTAATTGCTTCCCTGGGATGTGCTGAGAAGCTGGGGTGGGAGAAGCCTGGCAGTATCCTAAGGTGATTCCTGAGGGCTCTCTTCCTGCCTGTGCTCATTATCCCTCTTTGACACAATCAGCCTCCAGGTTTCCTCGGAGCACCCCAAATCAGTCATGCCAAGGATGGCATCATGGGACACCCTCCCCCTGAATGATATAACAGGAGGTTAACTCCCAGGCACAGTGCCTGGGGAAGCCAGGGAGCGCACAGAGGAGACTGGGGATCCCCAGGTAGATTTGTGTCAACTCTTTCACACTAATTAGTGTGAGCAGACAGAAGCTGTTAGGTGAGCAGACCTGAGGGGGTGCTGGCTGCCTACAGCGTCATCCCTAAGAGAGAGCCAGAGAAGAGAGAGGAGACCTCATGGGACTTGGCTGGGAATAAGCGAGAGCTCAGTAACACAGGACACTCGGTGTCTTCTCTTGTGGCTCTGAGAATGCCTGACCCAGATATCAGGACATATTAAACAGTGAGTTGTCACCTGACTTGGCTCAGAGGCTATGAACAGAAATGTCTCCACAGAGGGGAACATAGGAAAATTCAATGTGATAAAGTAATAGCTGAGTTTCGAGTAGCAGCAACCTTTGAAACACAAGTAACACATGCATTTTTTTTTTAAGCAATAGGAAAGTTTATTGGAAAGATAAACAGACTCCTTCAAGGGGGAGGGGACCCAAGTGGCTTGCCAACACATACATTTTTATAAGTGATCCCCCACCATGCACCCTCACACCCTGAGCAATAAATGAATTTCTGTCTTTTTTTTTTCTTTTAAAGAGAAAGCCTGTGCAAAAGTAACTCTGAGAGACACTAACTCTAAAGAGATCAGGAATAATCTAGAAGGATCATTTCTCTGAGACATTGCTACACCTGAATGTGTATCATTCTGGGATTGTTTCAACTTGTTCATGTGCTCATGCCTATAGTTTTGAATAGGTGATAATGCTCCCAGATAGATCAGTGTTTATCTCACCCACTTTCATAGAGTCTAGAGTGTCTAGGAAAGTGACAGGCATGAAGAAGGTGCCAAATCAGTGCTTCTAGAAAGGAAGGAAATAAGGGGGAAAGGAGCAATGTCAGGATGTAGACATATTTGGGTTTTCCAGAATTTCAGAGAAATCCACCCTCTGGGCCAAGACGTAGGTTAAAAAAATATTTTTTTCATTTCTTTTTTTTTTAATTGTATAAAATGACCTGAGGCCATGAAGTGAAGCAGCAGTTGACAGTTTTTGTACACAGCTCCTACTCTCCAAATTCAGTGATCAAACGATAGTTAAATACATCCTGCACTGCTTTTTGCAATCTTCTGCCTGAAGCTGGTCATTTTCAACACACAAAACAGTCCTCGCCCAAGAGCCAACAACAGAAATCTCAAACAAAGGACTTCAAACAGGGCATTTAAATACATTGTTCCTTCTCTTTCAAGACAGAGGTATAGACTGCAGCACTAAGCTCAACCCACCTTGCTTAAAGCCAATGGTCTACCTTTTATGTTAAATATCCCTTTTTTTCCCCTTATAAATAGGACAGTTTATAGTATGGTCACTACTAGCAGATGCTGTACCCATGAGAGAGGTTTATCCCCTGGTAATTTCCCAAAAACAAGAAGAGAGGAGGAAATCAAAACAGTGACACAGTCCAGCCGGTGTGGCTCAGTGGTTGAGTGTGCACCCATGCACCATGAGGGTGCTGGTTCGATTCCCAGCCAGGACACATGCCTACATACACAGAACACTTATTTAAACTGCCCCCATCTCTGTGTCTCTCTCTCTGAGGTAGGAATATACACACTCATGCTCATTTGCTCACACCTGTACACACATACACAAACGATGCCTTTCCCCTGGAGGATGAAGGAAAGGAAAGGAGCACGTGGGTAATTCCTGGAAAGTGTGCAAAGTTCATTTTATTTTCAAAGACACATAGATATACTAGAAAGAATAACGGGACAACATTTTTTGAACCTTTTTGTTAGGTTTTTTCTTTCCCTAAAATTGATTTCTTTGCCCATCTCTTGCTTCTCACCTAGCCCATTATTGCAATTCAAGAATACTCTACTATGGTTTTGGTTCTAGTTAAAATGAAGTAAGAATCACCCTCCACCCTGCCTCCCCTACTAAGTACAGCTATAAAACCTGGGTACAATGCCTAGAGCTGCTGAGTTAGGACAGAAAAATAAATCGGAGCTGACAGGTTGAGGAAGAAGATCAGAATTCAAAGTGCCTTCACACCCCTGGTGCTCACCACTTTTGCCCATCTGCCTTCCTGACACTTGGCACCACATGGGGGTACAGTTGTGGAAGTATAGAGCACAGCAGGTCAGGAACTAGGGTAAGATGAATCAGGCAGGGTTGTAAAGTGTACAGCCAGATTCTGTCCTTATTTAAAATTGTACTCTTTTGTTCATTATGGGTTGTTGCGTCAATCTGATTTTTTAAACCATTTTATTTTATTTATTTATTTTTAATTAATTAATTTATTTTTGTTACAGATGTTTCTCCTTTATTACCAATGACACCCTTCTCCTCCTCCCTCTCCACCCTATCCCCAGCTCTGTTGTCCATGTCCATTGGTCATGCATAAATGAATATAAGTTATCTACCCCCCACACCCTCTTCTGCGGATTGTCTGTCCATACCCTACTTCCACGTCTCTGGGACTACCCTCTTCTTCAGATTGTTATGTTCATTATATTCCACAAATAAGTGAGATCATATGATAACTTGTCTTTCTCTATTTGGCTTGTTTCGCTTAGGATAATACTTTCCAGGTCCCTCCATGTCGTCTCAAAAGATAAGAGATCATTCTTTCTTACAGCTGCATAGTACTCCATTGTGTACATGTACCATTGCTTCTTTATCCATTCATCTACTGATGGACATTTGGGCTGTTTCCAGATCTTAGTCATTGTAAACAGTGCTGCTACAAACATGGGGTACATATATTCTTTCTGATTGGTGTTTCAGGCTTCTTAGGGTATATTCATAGAAGTGGGATCACTGGGTCAAATGGAAGTTCAATTTTCAATTTTTGGAGGAAACACCATATTGTTTTCCATAGTGTCTGCACCAGTCTGCATTCCACCAGCAGTGTACTAGAGTCCCCTTTTCTCCACATCCTCGCCAGCACTTGTTGTTTGATGATTAGTTGGTGGTGGCCACTCTGACAGGTATGAGGAGATACCTTGTTGTTTTAATTTGCATCACTCTGATGAATAGTGATGTTGAGTATTTCTTCATAAGTCTCTGAGCCATTTGTATATCCTGTTTGGAGAGGTGTCTATTTAGTTCTTCTGCCCCTTTTTTTTTTAATCCTCACACAAAGACATTTTTCTATTTTTTTGTTCAAATAGAGTGGGAGGGAGAGAGAGGAAGAGAGAGAGAAACATCAACGTCTGCCCACTTTTTAATTGGGTTCTCTGTCTTCCTTTTGTTGAGTTGTATGGATACTCTATATATTTTGGAAATTAACCCATCTGATGTATCATTGGAAATTATGCTCTCCCATAGAATGGGTGGCCTTTCTACTTTGGTGGTTGTTTCTTTTGCTGTGCAGAAGCTTTTGATGTAGTCCCATGAGTTCATTTTTTCCTTTGTTTCTGTTGTATGTATCTTAGGTGATGTATCAGTGAAAATTCTGCTGCGTATGGTGTCTGAAATTTTGTTCCCTACCGTTTCTTCTAGGATTTTTATGGATTCATGAGTCATGTTTTTTTTTTTTTTTTTACCCTCACCCAAGGACATTTTTTGATATTTTGTTCAGATAGAGTGGGAGGGAGGGAGAGAGAGAAAGAAACATCGACATGAAAGGGACACATCGAGTGGTTGCCACCCACACAACCCAACCAGGGCCGGGGACAAACTGCAACCGAGGTACATGCCCCTAGCGGGAACCGAACCCGGGTCTCTCGGGACCGCAGGCCGATGCTCCAACTGCTGAACCAAACTGGCCAGGGCATGAGTCATGTTTAAGTCTTTTAACCATTTTGAGTTAATTCTTGTGTATAGTGTAAGTTGATGGTCTAGTTTCATTTTTTTGCATGTAGCTGTCCAATTTTCCCAACATGATTTATTAAAGAGGCTGTCTTACTCCACTGTATGTTCTTGCCACCTTTGTCAGATATTACTTGAGCATATAGCCTTGGGTCCATTTCTGGGTTCTCTATTCTGTTCCATTGATTTATCTGCCTATTCTTGTGCCAGTTCCAGGCTGTTCTGATTACAGTGGCTTAGTAGTATAACCTGAAATCTGGTAATGTGATCCCTCCAACTTTGTTCTTTTTTTTTTTTTTTCAAGATTGCTGTGACTATTCGGGGACTTTTTTGGTTCCATATGAACTTTTGAAGCATTTGTTCTACTTCAGTGAAGTAAGTTATTGGTATTTTGATGGAGATTGTATTGCATCTAAAGATTGCTTTGGGTAGTATGGACATTTTAATGATGTTAATTCTTCCAATCCATGAACAAGATATGTGCTTCCACTTTTTTTTATATCTTTCTTTATTTCTTTTTTAATGTCCTGTAGATTTCTGTGAATAAGTCCTTTATTTCTTTGGTTAAGTTTATTGTTAGAAATCTTAATTTTTTGCTATGATGGTAAATGGGATTGTTCTTTCAGTTTCTCTTTCTGTGAGTTCATCATTGGTGTATAGGAATGCCATCAATTTCTTGATGTTAATTTTGTATCCTGCTACTTTGCTGAATTCATTATTAAGTCTAGTAAATTTTTCATTGAGTCTTTGGGATTTTCTATGTATAATATCATGTCATCTGTGAATAATGACAGTTACACTTCCTCCTGTCCAATTTGGATCCCTTTTATTTTTTCTTCCTGTCTTATTGCTGTGGCTAAGACTTCCAGTACTATGTTAAATAAGAGTGGTGAAAGTGGGCATCTTCATCTTGTTCCTGTTCTTAAGGGAAATACTTTTAGTTTCTGCCCATTGAGTATATTGTTGGCTATAGGTCTTTCATATATGGCCTTTATTATGTCTATATATGATCCCTCTATTCTTACATTGCTGAGCGTTTTTATCAGAAATGGATGCTGGATTTTGTTGAATGCTTTTTCAGCATCTATTGATATGATCATGTGGTTTTTATTCTTCATTTTGTTTATGTGGTGTATCACATTAATTGATCTGCAAATATTGTACCAGCCTTGCATCCTTAAAATGAATCCCACTTGGTCTTGTTAAATAATTTTTTTGACGTATTACTGGATCCGATTTGCTAGTATTTTGTTCAGGATTTTGGTGTCTATGTTCATCAGGAATATTGGCCTGTAATTTTTTTTTCTTTGTAATTTTTTTTCTGGTTTTGGAATTAGAATTATGCTGGCCTCGTAAAACAAGTTTGAAGGCTTCCTTCTTCTTGAATTGTTGAAATATTTTGAGGAGAATGGGTATTATATCTTCTTTGAATGTTTGGTAAAATTCCCCCATGAAGCCTTCCGGACCTGGTCTTCTGTTTGCTGGGAGAGTCTTGATTACATCTTCAATTGCTTTTGTTGTTATTGGTCTGTTTAAGTTTTCTATCTCTTTGTGGTCCAGTTTTGGGAGACTGTGTGTTTCTAGAAATTTGTCCATTTCACTTAGATTGTGGAATCTGTTGCTGTAAAATTGTTGGTAATATTTCTTAATGATCTTTTGTATTTCTGTGGTGTCAGTTATTATTTCTACTCTTTCATTTCTGATTTTGTGTATTTGGGTTCTCTTTGTTTCTTGGTGAGTCTAGCTAAGGGTCCATCAATCTCGTTTATCTTTTCAAAGAACCAGCTCTTTGTTTCATTGATCCTTTGGATTAGTTTTTTTTTTTTGGTCTCAATGTCATTTATTTCCGCTCTGATCTTTACTATTTCCTTCCTTCTACTTGCTCTGGGGTTTGCTTTTAGTTTCCTTTCTAGATCTTTAAGTTGTGAGGTTAGATAGTCTATTAGAAATTTTTCTTAATTCCTTAGGTAGGCCTGTAGTGCTATGAACTTCCCTCTCAGAACTGCTTTCGCTGCATCCCATAGATTTTGTGTTGTTGTGTGTTCATTTTCATTGGTTTCCAGGAAGTTTGTAATTATTTCCTTGATCTCCTCGGTAACCCATTTCAATAACATGCTACTTAGCCTCCATGTTTTCACATGTCTTTGCATGTTCTTTTTGCAATTACTTTCTAGTTGCATGCCATTGTGATCTGAAAAGATGCTTGATATGATTTCAACTTTCTTGAACTTGTAGAGACTTAGTTTGTGCCCTAACATGTGGTCTATCTTTGAGAATGTCCCATGTGCACTTGAGAAGAAAGTAAAGTCTGCAGTTATGGGGTGTAATTCTCTGTAAATATCTATTAAATTCATTTGGTCTAGTGCTTCATTTAGAGTCTGTCTCCTTGCAAATTTTTTGTGTAGAGGATCAATCCAGTAATGTCTGCAGGGTATTGAAGTCCCCTCCTGTGATTGTGATGCTGTTGATTTTTCCTTTGAAGTCTTCCATAACATTTTTAATATACTTTTGGTGCTCCTATATTTGGTGCATGTATGTTTGCCAAGGATATATCTTCCTGTTGAATAGATCCTTTCAATACTATGTAGTGGCCTTCTTTGTCTCTAGTTATGACCTTCATTTTGAAATCTAATTTATCAGATATGCGTATTGCTACCCCAGCATTTTTTCCTTTCAGTTTGCTTGAAAGATTTTTTCCATCTCTTCACTTTCAACCTATGTGAATCTTTTGTTGTCAGGTGGGTCTCTTGTAAACAACATATATGTGAATCATGATTTCTTATTTAGTCAGCCACTCTATGTCTTTTTATTGGAGCATGAAATCTATTACATTTAAGGTAATTATTGATATGTACTTACTTATTCACATTTTTCTTTAGTGTGGTTCTATATTTCTTCCACTAATTACAGCAGTCCTTTTAGCATATCTTGCAGTGCTAGTTTGGTGTTAATATGTTTTCTTAGCCTTTTTTTTTTTTTATCTGGGAAGCTCTGATTTGACCTTCTATTCTGAATGATAGCCTTGCTGGATAGAGTTGTCTTGGTTTCAGATCCTTGTTTTTTATGACCTTGATTACTTCATGCCACTCCCTTCTGGCCTGTAGTGTTTCTGTTGAGAAGTCAGCTGAGAGCCTAATGGGGGTTTCTTTGTAGGTAACCTGTCACTTATCTCTTGCTGCCTTTAGGATTCTCTCTTTGTCTTTAATTTTTGGCATTTTAATTACTATATGTCTTGGTGTGGGCCTGTTTGGGTTCTTCTTACTTGGGGCTGTCAATGCTTCTTGAACTTGAATGCCTTCTTCCTTCGCCAAGTTAGGAAAGTTTTTAGTTACTATTTCTTCAAATATATTCTCTAACCCTTGCCCATTTTCTTCCTCTTCAGAGACTTCTATTAGGTGAATGTTGTTATGCTTCCAGTTGTCCCACAGTTCTCTTAAGCTATTTTTCTGTTTTTAATTGTTTTTCCTTTTGATTTTCTAATTGGTTGAATTTTTCTACCCTGTCTTCTCATTCACTGATTTGGTCCTTAGCTTTCTCTACTCTGCTGGTTAGTCCTTCCAATGTGTTCTTTATTTCTGCTATGTCATTCTTCATTTCCACTTGGTTGGTTTGCAATGTTTCTAATTCTCTACTTATGGTGCTGATGTTTTTACTCATGCTGTTGAGCTTCCTCAAGATCATGGCTCTGAATTCTACCTCTGATAATTTGCTTAACTGCATTTCATTTATCTCATCTTCGATACACTTATCTTGTTCTTTAATTTGGGATTTGTTTCTTTGTTTTACCATTTTCACTATCTCAGTGGGTTTTGGAACCTGCCAAATTTTCCCTGTGGGTGTCGGTGTTCTCCTCTTTGTGGCTCCCTCTACTGGGTTTGGATGTGCCTGTGTGGGCCCACGTTAAACACCACTGTCAAGTCTTACTTTCCTGGGTAGATTTACAAGGCCAGGAAAGGTTTAGTTATCCTCTAGCTTTTTGCCTGGAGTACTCAGTTACTGAGGGCCTTGGAATGTAGCCCTGGTGTTCTGCATAAGAGTATTTCCAGAGGGTGGGATTGATGGTGATTGTTTATGAGCCTCAATGTGCATTTCTTTGCCCCACCTGGAAGGGGCTGAATCTCAGAGGGAGGGGCTGCTGCTTTTCCCCACAGCATTGGGAAGGAGCAAAGTTGCCACCGTCCTTTGTCGCCGTGACTCAGTAAAAACTTTGAGTGCCTTTCAAATCCCAGGTGTCCCCACAGAGTTCCAATCCAGTCTTCCCTCCCTCTGCTGGAGCCCCAGGTGAGTGGCTGTGGCTATTTTAGTGCTCTGTTTCGGCCCTCTGTGCTGTGGAGTGGGCTTGGTCTTTATTCCCCAAGGGCGCTGCTCACAGCTCAGACTGATGCTCTCTCTGTGCTCCCAGCCCGTCACTCTCTCATGCCTCCACAGATCTTACCAGTGTCCCTGGTTACATGGTCCTGTTCTGCTGCTTTTCTGTTGCTTTTTTCTGAGGATTTGTCTTTATTTTAGTTGTAATTCCCATTTGGTACTGGGAGATCGTCTGTGTAGCTTCCATTCACTCCGCTGCCATTTTACCATCCCTCATCAATCTGATTTTTTAAGTGGTATATTAACATTTTATTTTTCTTGATTATGGCTTTCTTTTGGTGTCCCCTTAAATTTTGCACCTCGCGATGTGCCTAACATGTAGGGTAACTATAATCTCATCTGTTGGCTAGAGGACAAAAAGGTGAGCCCCAGGGATCTAGAAATTACCAAAGAAACTAAGGATAGGAAGAATCTCAGGAAAGTAACCCCATGGAAACTGTATATAACCTCCTGGTCTGGACCTGAAGCTGTGTACTCATAGATCTGATTCTAAGAGGCAAAATCTTTGAGAACTGAACCAAGATGCATCGCTGCTCAGGACACAGACTGGACACTAGGTGGAGCACACACAGGACAGATAGAAGCAAAGGCTTGAAAACTCAATAGACATTAGAACTCCAGGGGGACATTAGTCCCCCAGAGGGCAGGATTGACTTGCAGCCTGAACTTATTTGAAACAAAATATCAAAATTCTCCATAATATTTAAATAGAATGCAATTCTACAATTCAAAAATTAGGCAGCACATGAAGAACAAGAAAAATCTCAACTCACACTGGAAAAATCAACAGATGCCAAGGCTGAGATGACAGAGTTGTTGGGATTATCTGACAAAGTCTTTAAAATAAAGTATTTGAAACAAATGAAAATATAAAAAAGGTTCAGCAAAGAATTGAAAGATGTATGGAAGGACCAACAGAAATAAATAATTCATTAATTGGACTAAACAGTGAAATGGAAATGAATAAAAAAGTACAGATGTGGCTTAGTGAGCTGAGCATCATCCCATGGACTGAGAGGTCCTGGTTTAATTCCTGGTCAGGGCACAAGCCTGGGTTGTGGGCTCGATCCCCAGTAGGGAGTGTGCAGGAGGCAGCCGATCAATGTTTCTCTCTCACATGGAGATTTCTCTCTCTCTCTCTCTCCCTTCTTCTGTTTATAAAATATCAATGAAAACATATTAAAAAATAGAGAAAAAATTCAGAAAACATGAAGATGAATAAATAGAAATTATACACTTTGAACAACAGTGAGAAAAGAGATTGAAAAAAAGTCTCATAGACCTGTAGGACAATAGAAAAGTTCTAATATTTGTGTTGTCAGAATTTCTAGAAAGTGATGAGAAAAAGTTAGATGTTGAAGAAAAAGGTTGAAGAAAGGATGACTGAAAACTTTCCAAATGTTTTGGTGTACATTTCTCTGAATTTTAATGCCTGTGTTGAATCATACAACCATGAATACAAACAGGTAATAGAAGTGGATTTCAAACCGACGTCCTTTGACTCAAAAGCTTATTTAGATCCTGTTCACATGCTTCCACATATCTGCATGTGAATCCTACCAGATAGTCTCTTTTTTATAACATGGAGAGAAGGGTGGTGTTCAGCTCTCTGATTTCCTTTCTCCTCTAAAGTTCCTGACACTGAACTATCAATACTGCATTGACAACTATGCCCTGGGCAGTTTTCCTCAAAGCTGTTTTTTTAATCAATGAAACTCTGCAGTGGCCTGAAAGAAATGAGGCGACCTCCCAAATCAGCATGGAATGCTCTCAGTGTGCGGGACTCATGCTGGCTGGGCCTCTGGCTGACAAACGAAGGGTGGGGGTTAAATGAATTTTATATACCTCCCACCACTGACTCTGAGAAAACTACCAAACAAATATGAAAGTCACCAGTAAACTGTGTCTGGTGAGAAAGGTGCATTTATCAAACCCAGCAGGAACTTCAACCATATCAGTAAAGAAAGGCAAAGTTAAAACAAATGAGATCAGGAGGTTGGGACCATGAAACCAAGCCAGAGAATTTAAATGCATTTTATCAAAAGCCTTAATTATACAAAGATCTGCCAAGGACAAACAGCCACTTTAGCTCTCAGCCAGGTGCTCTGTTAGAGAAAAGGGTTTAAGCATTTTCTCCCCACAGCAAAGCCACTGGGAAAACAAAAAAAGAGATCTGAATGAATGAGAGGAGAAAGGCATTCTTTTTTTATCCTCACCTGAGGACATTTTTCTACTTTTTTCAGATAGAGAGGGAGGAAGAGAGAGGAAGAGAGAGAGAGAGAGAGAGAGAGAGAGAGAGAGAGAAATATTGAAGTGAAAGTGACACATTGAGTAGCCACCTCCTGAACAACCCCAACCAGGGCCGGGGACAAATCGCAACTGAGGCACGTGCCCTTGACCAGAATTGAACCCGAGATGCATTGGTCTGTGGGCCGATGCTCTAACTGCTGAGCCAAACCAGCCAGAGCGAGAAAGGCATTCTTTTTTTTTTTTTTTTCTATCCTCTCCTGAGGACATTTTTGCATTTATCTTCAGATAGAGTGGGAGGAAGAGAGAGAGAGAGAAACATCCACGTGAGAGAGACACATTGACTGGTTGCCACCCGCATGACCCCAACCAGGGCCGGGACAAACTGCAACCAAGGTATGTGCCCTTAGTGGGAATTGGACTCGGAGTCTCTGGTCCGCGGGCCAATGCTCTAACTGCTAAGCCAGACAGGCCAGAGCAAGAAAGATATTCTTATGTCATTGCTGCACACACAGCAAGAAACGGCCACTGGGATAGGAGAGAGCAGACCCACTTTGAAATCAGAGCTCCCTGTAAATCTCCTATCTCCCGTTCTATGTGAACTTGGGTAAGTCATCATATCTCTGTCTTGACCGCACTCTCATAAACTATGAAGGCTGAAGATATCACACTGCCTCCCATGGTTGCTGTGAGAATTGCAGTGTGTGGAGTTTCTGGCGCCGCAGAAGGTCACACCTGTGAGAGTTCGGGTATTCTAAAGGAAGAACGTTCCTTGAATATGGAAGAGCAGCCTCTCTCATTTGACAGACCTTTTATTTTCATCCTGTTCTGAGTCCTGAAGAACCAAGACCAGCATGAGAAAATGTGTCCTTGAGTTGTTACATCTTTGGGTAGTTTTATGCATTCCATCAGCCTCAAGTGTTATATATTAGATAAATAAAACACATAATACTTTAACTCCCTGGCTTTGCAAAACCTCAGTGAAGCAAATAGGTCACTTAGAATATCAGTATGAATTTTAGAAAACAGCAAAATGTAAATAAATATCACCCAGGAAATCCTCAAATATGGTTTTAATGCTAAGAACCCCACTGATAGTTCAGCTCAACTGGGATTTACTGAGCGACTACTGGACATGACATAGTCTTTGCTATCTAGCTGCCTAGAGTACATTTGGGGAGACATTCCAGGGTGAAAGTCCAGGAATGGAGAGATACACGAGGAACTGAAGGAATATAAAGGAGACACTAACTTTGTCCAGGAGGACAGGGTGCTTCACAGAGAGAGAGGTGTCCACACACAAAGATATGCAGGGTTTCTGAGGCTGGAGGTGGGCACAGGTTTTCCAGGCAGGAGGAACAGCTTGTTTGAAGGCACAGAGCCAAGCAGTTTAGTAAATGTTTAGTAACTAGGAAGAGAAACATCCATCACTTATATTATGACCATCCATCTGCAGAGTGTGGGGGAAACATTTTAGCATGAAAGAGGTTTTATGATAGAAAAAGTCAAACAATGCAAAAAAGTAAGAAGATGCTCACATACATGGCTTATTTTTAAAAGAATGATAATTAGGATGAAAATATAAAACAGCTTGTGAGTTGGGAAAACTTGGTCAAAGGATGTTGCGGAATAAGAGGTAAAAATCATGCAGCTTCCTGGGAGAATGAAGGAAAGTAGAGGGTGAACAATGCAGAAAACCTCCGGAGTGAGAAATCCGACCTTTAGATAGCAGCAGCTCGAAGAGGAGGCTCTGAAGCAACAGGAGGAAAAGAGGAGGGTCCGGGGATCTGATGGTGAATACCAGTCGTTTTGTTTTGTTTTGCTTTTGAAAGCCCTCACGCTGCTTCTTAGGTGCCATCTCAGAACTTTTGTGATTTTTTTCATCTGTGGGAGCGAGAGGGCAGCTTATGTGTAATACTTTTCTTTAAGAGCATCAAAAAGTGTTTTTTTTTCCAGCTTTTGTCTGGACTGTGAGTCCCCTGAAAAAGTTTGTGAATCATCTGATAGGATAATCAAAGATAACTAAAAGTATTTAATTAGTTTAATTAATAAAATAAGTTAATTGATTGATCAATTATTTCTTCTGTTCTCTTAGCCAAACAACCCCGCCTTATACCAGGCACTCGGCTGGGTGTCATGAATATAAGGGTGACTAAGGGAGCCTCTGCCTTCAGGAAGCCTCCAGAGGGACGGGGAAGATGCCCAGCTGAGCAGGACTGTCCATGGGTGCTCTGGGAGGAGACGTACAATACTGTAGTGTCATCACCTGTACAAATTATGTGTATATTTTGGGGTGAGGTAGAGTTGGAGTTAGGATTGTCAAGAAGTCTTTCTGGACTAAAAGCAGTTCTAAAGAGTGTGTTCTTTTCTTCACTCAAAATGTTTAACGAGTACCTAAAATTTGGATGCTGATTTGGGGAATGTGGAACTACCAAATCTAATACATTTCTCATGTGTTCACCCAGTGAATATTTAATGAATATTCTGCTCTCCATGGGCCAGACACTGGGTATCCAGGAAGAGCGAGACCACCTGATCCTGTCCCTCACTGCTTCAGTGACCCTGATCTAAAATCTTCAGTGTACAGCTGCGAGACATTTCAACCAATAGGAGCAATGATCACAAGTCCGTCCGCTGGGACGAGCATGCTCAGAAAGTAAGCTCTCAAACAACCTGGGAAATCCTTCAGCCCATTCCTCTGCCTGCACAAAGGACACAAACATTCACTTGTACTCCTGGGTGGTACCTGCTGCCCTACTTCCCCAAACAAAACATAGAGCACACGTTCTCATCTGAAGGCCTTATAGCCCTAATGCACGAGGGACAGATCAGGTTTGAGGACAGATCTAGGTTCAAATCTCAGCCTCCGAGCACTGTCCCTGTGTGGCCTTCTGCAAAGTCCTGGTTTCACTGAGCCTGCTTTCATCATCTGTCTAAAAGGTGGGGGGAAGCACAGCTGCCTGGTAGTGGGAGGATTCACTAAAGACGAGCGTGGCATCCAGTGTATAAGAAACATCATTTCCTTGGGCTCCAAGATCCTACCCCATTGCCTGCAGTAAAACCTTCTCAACTTCCCTTGGCAGAATATGGAGCGCTCCATCAAGTTCCCAATGTGATTTGAATGCAAGTTTTAAAAATTAAATCTGCGTGTTTTACCACAAAGCCATGAATCCTTGAGGCTGGGGAATGTGTCCTCTGTATCTGTGCAGTCCTGCCCTAGTCCAGTGCTTAGAACCTTTTTTTTTTTAATCCTCACCCAAGGACATTTTTCCATTTTTTTTGTTCAGACAGGGTGGGAGGAGAAAGAGGAAGAGAGAGAGAGAGAAACATCGGTGTGAAAGGGACACATCAAGTGGCTGCCACCCACACGACCCAACCAGGGCCGGGGACAAACTGCAACCGAGGTATATGCCTTTAGCAGGAACCAAACCCAGGTCTCTCTGGATCGCAGGCTGACACTCTAACCACTGAGCCAAACCAGCCAGGGCGCAGTGCTTAGAACCTTTGAACAGCTCTTCATCTCCAGCCCCTGCTCGATTACCATGATGCTTCCCATGAACAGGATGGAGAAACAACAGGAGGCCAGGGAATTCCTTGGAGCATCCTCTCAAGTGGAAAATATTGCTTGGCAAATCTGTGCCTCACTGTATACCTGCAGTGTAAGGTCCTATAACTTTCCAGGTGAGTGGCCATACATTGTTGGCAGCCAAAACAGAGAAGGAGATATATTGATATGATTTGATACAAAAAGAGGAAGGCAAACCAGAGGCATTAGGAAAAGCACAATTATCTCTAGTATTAAAAATCAAAGACCCATTTCTCTGGGGCCTCACATAGAAGACACTGTTTAATGTAATTAACAATGCCCACAAGACAGCACACAACAAGAAGGCCCTAACCAGAAAGCCTAGGGACATTCCTGCTTGTCATTTGTAATCTAGAGATAAGTTTGATAGTACCTAGAGGAACAGACAGACAGCATGATCTTCAGACAGTCCTACATAAACATTATCTTCTCAGAGTCCATTTGATATGCAAGGAGCAGCTGTGACCTTGATAGCAGCTCCCAGAATAGTATAGCAGCATCGCTGCATAGTGGTTAAGAATCCAGGGTCTGGGATTCACTTGATTTTGCAATTATCCCTTTTATGGGAAACCTAAGCCCCACTTCTTGGAGGAGGCATTCTCCTTCAAGAATGTCCCTAAGGCCCTGGCCAGTTTGGTTCAGTGGTTAGAGCGTTGGCCTGCGGTCCAGAGAGACCAGGGTTTGGTTCCCGCTAAGGGCATGTACTTCGGTTGCAGTTTGTTTCCGTCAGTTTGTCCCCGGCCCTGGTTGGGTCGTGCGGGTGGCAGCCACTCGATGTGTCCCTTTCATGTCGATGTTTCTCTCTCTCTCTTCCTCTCTCTCCCTCCTGCTCTGTCTGAATAAAAAATGGAAAAATGTCATTAAAAAAAAAAAAGAATGTCCCTAAGACGGTCATGAGTTCTGCAGCTCCAAAGCCTCCGCACACCACCTGCCCCTTTCGGAGACAACTGCCTTGGTCTTTGTGTGGAGTGTTCACCTCAGGGTTCGGTGTACATGTTACCAGACCCACTCAGGAGTACGCTGTTTTGGAGTTTCTGTGAGGTCTTTCAGTAATATTTACTAAGCACCACCTTGTGCCAGGGACTGTGCTTGGTCCTGAGACTGTTTCAGTGAACAAGGCGACATCCTTGCTCACAGGCCCCAGGACAGGCTCCTCAGCTCCTACCCACCAACTGCTCCAATGCAGTGTCAACAGTGTTACTGCCTTGTGTCCCAAGAGCCCGGTCTGGCTCACTGCCAGCGCTGGCCCAGGGCCTTGAGAGGGGCCGGTGACCTGCAGTGTGTGCACACGTGTGTGCCCCCTCACTGGCCGTGCCCTGATTCTCTGGATGCTCACTGTCTCCTTTGGAGATGCTAGCCTCACTAAAGCAATCTTGGTTAAAATAAGCTTTTGTGATTCTATGAAATCAATTACGCAAATATTCAATTTTGTGGATACTTACTGAGCTCAGGAAATGAGTGGAATCGACCCCTTCTCTGTTCATGCTTGGCATGCCTCCATCTCTCTTAAAGTGGTACGTTTGAGAGGCAAAGGCAAGAGTAGTTTAAAATGGCCACAAACAGGAGAAACCTTATATTTCTTTTTCTTTTCTCTCCGTAAGCACACTTTTGATTAAGACTGTCCCTTGTTTTGTCTCTAGAAAACAGCCCGATCCCTAAGTCTAATTAAGATCCAAAGATTCCCTGGGTCTTATTAAGACAAGGATACCTGCTTTCATCTACCTCTCTAGGTCTAGTCCTAACATTTTATGTCAGACAGAACTTTGGGAGTACAAGGAAATAACACTGAAATAAATGATTTCCAATTATTAATTTATTTACAATTTACAATTATTATTTTATTTAGTTTCAGAAATAATATCATTATCTTATAGAGATAGAAACTAGGTGCAGAGAAGTCAAGGAACTTCTCCAAGATCACAAAGCACGGGAACAACTAAGTTAGGACTGGAGCCTAGACCTGACTCCACAGAGATATTTTCCACTATGACAGGGTTTCTCAACCTCGGCACTGTTCTGGGCCAGATCATTCCTTGTGTGTGTATCCTACGTATCTTAGTGTGTTTAGCAGCACCCTGGGCCTATACCAACTAGGTGCCAATAGCACTCTTCATCTGTAACGGCAAAAATTTCACCAGACTTGGCCAAATGTCCCTCCATGAAAAACTCCTGCTTGTCATAGACTAAGGGAAACCATTGATCCAACCTAAGCAATCTGTCCTCCTGAAAAATTACTGACATATCAAATTACATAAGATAATATGTTAGAGACTAGAATGCAAATGTGCATGAAAATATCTTTAATGAGCTTAATAAAAAGGCTTTGGAATCGAGGAAAGGAAGTTGGGCTTGAGTATGGGGACACTAATTTATTGTATTGTTCACAAACCTTAACAGTACTATCAATACCCTATAATGATATGATGATAGTGTAGATAGGAATAATCACCGTTGTGACAGTAAATTTGTGACATTGTGAGTTTTACTGATTTTATAAATGAGGAACTTGAGGCTGAGAAACATCAAGTAGGCAGCCTCAGATCGGGCACCTGTGAAGAGGAAAGGCCAGATGGGCATCTATTTCTGTCTGGTTCCAACCAGCATCAAGAGGGTCACCAGTGGTGGACTATCACAGATGCCGTGACAAAAGACCCAAGGCAAAGCAGCTGGGAGAAGCTTTGGAAATGAAGTGCAAATAGCAAATTTGGCATGAGTTGTAGTGTTGAACAAAATGAGAATATCCATCAAACACATTTGGAAAAGACAACCCAAATGTCTAGAGATGTTAGCCTGTTTATATACCATAAATGAAGACATCCCTTTATTTAATGACCATTAAGAATCAAACTGCAATATGTATTTGCCTCAGTAAGAAGAGTGATTGTAACTAGTAATCTACTATACGAGAGCAAAGTAGGAACACTGAGGCAATGGAAAGGAACTTTATTTTGTTTGTTTGTTGTCGTTGTTTTACATAACCTTAATTTGCCTGCAGGAAAAGAAACTCAAATGAAAATATTTTATCTTAGCTTGCTTGTAGATGGAACCCATTCTGGAGATTTGTCTGCCCTTTGTGTATATGAGAAATTTCCCTAGGCTCTAGAGAACTCTTCTCCATATGATTCAGCACAGGTGTGAAGTCTGCTTTCCTCTCATGGATGACTCGAAGCACATGAAGAAGACCTGCCAATCCACTCTTCTGGGAGCCCATCGGGCGCCATGCAGAGGTGTCACAGTGTGAGCAAACCTGTCAGCCTCACTTGGTTGTCTTCTTCATATGACTGTACGTCTTCAAGTCAGGAAGTCTGGGTTCAGTCCACTCTGAAACAGCATCTTTTTTAATTGGATTTTTTTTTTTTAATAATTTTGGTATGGCAAAGATCTATTTTTATCATTTAAAGAGGTACCATACAAAGTGGTTAAAGTACTGGGGAAAATACTATGAAAAGTATATACAACAAATTTGAGAAATATTTCTAATACATATAATAGGAAAGGGCCCAAGGTTTCTAATATATAAAAAACTGTCATAAATCTGGAAGACAAAGATGAATTAACAATTCAGTAGAAACAAGACAAAGTATACAAGAAAGAATTTTACATAAAGAAATGCAATTGGCCCGGCTGGTGTGGCTCAGTGGTTGAGCGTCAACCCATGCACCAAGAGGTCACCAGTTCGATTCCCCATCAGGGCATATGCCCAGGTGGGCCCAATCCCTAATGGGGGGCATGCAGGAGGTGGCCAATCAATGTTCTCTTTCATCAATGTTTCCATCTCTCTCTCATTCTCCCTTCCTCTCTCTCTAAAAATCAATAAAGAAAAAATAAATAAAAAAAAAAAGAAATGCAATTGGCTAAACAATATAAAAAAAACTCGTTCACCATCATAAGTCTTAAACATTAAAGTCAGGTACATTTTCTACTAATTAGCTCGGTATACATTACATATGTACAATTTTGCTCTCTTTAATGTCCTCTAAAATGTTCTATCCTAGAATGTTTTCTTCATTTCAAGTTTCCACTCTCTTGGCATTGTCAGATAGACCTACCCTTCTATTTTTCTATTACTAAATGTAACAGAAAAAAGGAGGAAAGTTCAGTAAAGAAAGAAAGATCTCTTATCCTTTGAGATGACATGGAGGGACCTGGAAAGTGTCATCCTAAACAAAACAAGCCAAACAGAGAAAGACAAGTATTATATGATCTCACTTATATATGGAATATAATGAATATAATAGTCTGAGGAATAGGGTAGACCCAGAAACACGGAAGTAGGGTACAGACTGACAACCCTCAGAAGAGGGGGTGGTGGGGGTGAGAAGAGATAAACCACAGAACTTATATGCATGTATGCATAACCAATAGACCTGGACAACAAAGCCTGGGGCGGGAGGGGGGTGTCAATGGGGTAGAAAAGGAGAAACATCTGTAACAAAAATAAAATAAAATAAAGAGTCAAAATATTTAAAGAAATAGATTTGGCAGTTACATACTAACTTTACAGTGCTAAGATTTGGTCTGTTTATTTATTTAGTAAGTTATTGTCTCTATTTTATTTGTTTTGTAAATCTCTTCTCTAGAAGTATCTCTACACTTCTCATGAAAGTTAGCACTTGTTTTCCCTAAAATATGATAAACATACAGTAGCTGCTTAATCGAATCGCCCTTAATTAACTTGATGTTAGACTCCAACAACAACAAAAAAGCCCTGGCCGGTTTGGCTCAGCGGTTGGAGTGTTGGCCTGTGGAACAGAGAGTACTGGGTTCGGATCCTGCTAGGGTCAGGTACCAAAAAAAAATAATAATAATAATAAAAAAAAAAGACTCCAGGGACCCACAGAGTTACCATTAGAGATTACACAAGGCCTCCTTATTGGGGATCACCATAGGTCCGTTTACCACATATTCCTTCTGAAAAAGTAAACTGGAATCTGACCAAGCTTTTACATCTCATTACCAATTTTCAGACATACGGATGGCAAGGGAACAATTAAACATCACCATGAAGTTGTGAACAGGAACACCCAGACTATAAAACAACTTTGCACCCACCTTGCCCGCATCCGCCCCGCATCCAGTGGCTGTTGGTTCTCTCCTCCCCCCAGCATTGAGACGCACTGCGCACCAACTGAACAGACATGCGCAGAGCCATGGTAGCCAGACTCCCGACTGGGGCTGCTACTGCTTGAGCTGCTCCTACACAAGCAGATTTATTCAAATCAAATAACTGTTGTAACACCTGCAAGTAACCCCTCCCACAATACTAGACTTTCTCAAGTCCAGTGAGTGCCACCACCAAGGCGAGTGTGGTGCTCTGCAGTCCACAGCGGGTGTCTGCATGATCTCGTTCTCTCTTCTACATCTCTACTGTTAGAAGACTCGGGCCACGGAACTTAGTGCTTTTCGCACAACAGCTAATCCCCAGAGATGTTTGTTTTCTCCCCACTTCACTTTTGAGGAATTATACTTAAAATTTCCATCTAACTTCAAATAACATCTTCCCACTGTTTATCAAAAGAAAGAATACTTGGATTAAATCAGCCCCCAAAGACTCAGATCTCCCAAAATCCTCCACAAAAGGGCCAACTGAAATGTCAGTATTTAGATTTGAGGTTAAAAAATATGATCAAAGACTGAAGTTGGAAATATGGTATGCAGTTAGATCTAGAGGCAGATATACCCCCTATTTTATCACATATACATTTTAAAGCATGAGTGGGTTTACATAAACTCTCTGGGTGCTGCTAATTGAGTCATACTTACTTTGGATATATAATATATCATTTATACTCAATTTTTGGAGCCATTTTTAAAATTCTGTTCTTTTTTCTTTTATAAAAAGGTATCGTCTGATCTGGGGATCTAGAAATATAGCAATGACTTCTATAACCTTAAAGAACATCATTTTAAAACAGTACATTTTAAGACTAGAATGCAAAATGGTATTGAAACAGAGGATTTGGAATTTCTAGGCCCTATGAGAAGTCATTTGATTTCAGCCATAAATTTCTTCCTTTTCATTAAACTAATAATATTTGACCAAAACCAAATAAAGTGACATTTTTCATATTAAAAGTCATTATTTTCTGAAAAGTTATTACAGAAATATATGGACCCAAATGAGTATTTTATATTATTACAAATTCATTCTTTCCCTAAAATGGAAAGCTAACCTTTGCAATCAGGCTGTTCTAAACAATGTATTTCTGTCTATATCAAAAAATTATAAAATCAAGAAATTTGAGGGACCAGCTGCAGTAAAGAACCTTTAAATCCAGCTCCAATTAATTCTAATTTAATAAAAATGAATACAGTGAGGCAATTTTCTCAGTTCACATAATGATACCTTGAGTAGGGCACTAGAAAGCAATGTGTGCCTGACCTATTTTTAAGATCTTTCTCAGACATTAGAAATATGAATATGTTCTATATGACAGGTAATGCCCCCCCACACACACACACACACAGGGTTAGGCAAAAGTAGGTTTATAGTTGTTTGTATGGAATATAAAACAATAATTAATAAATAATAATACAAGAATAAACTGTTTTGTGTACTCATAACTGTTAACCTACTTTTGCCCTACCATGTATGAGAGAGAGAGAGAGAGAGAGAGAGAGAGAGAGAGAGAGAGAGAGAGAAAGAAAACCTGAAGATTGAGGTCACTCTCTGGTTACCAGACATCAGAATATCAAAATGGAAGAAAATTCCACTTTCACTCTAGATGGTGAAAGCTGAAAGATAACATTGTTCCCACCAAAACAACAAGAAAGAAATAAGAAAAAACAACAACCAATCTACAAAATTGTAACTTTTCTGGAGCCCATCAGATAGCTGAAATTGCAAGACAATAAGACCTAAATTGAATGTTAATGGGTGATAAGTTCCTCTAAGGAGAGGCAGAACACTTGAACTATATCCCTGTTTATAGAACATGGGCGGAAAAGTGTTAGCCATAAAGTTACTAAGAAAACATCAGGCACATGTTAACGGATTTTTAAAGGCCAAATGTGTGCTCGCATAACCGTTTAAAATAACTGGGAGCCCAAAAGACTCAGGAAGAGTTCACAAGTAAACACTCAAAAGCTCCTTCTCACGCGACTAGAAGCTCATCAGAAAGACTGTGGGCAGGCAGGAGAGGGGAAGCAGCCCTGGTGGTGGTGCAAGCACGCAGGTTGTGGTTGCCGCCCAAGGAGAATAAGCACAAGGTCTTCCCTGCCTTCCAGGACACTTCTCTCATAGGAGTCAAAAGCTTTAATCCACTAGGAGAGGGGCAGGAAAACTTTCCACACAAACCCCAGCGCCTACCTGGAATTAGGCACAGATATACTGCTTTTGGAGGAGAGAGAAAGAAAACCCATCTTGCCTGTGGTGGAAGGATAAACGAAAGCTCTCATATGCACAAGAGCTCGCCAGATCTCTTGTTCCTGGGAGAGTGCCAGAAGCAGGAGCCATGTAGCCTTGGCAAAGGAGCAGGGAGCGCCCTGGGGTTTAGGACCCTGCAGCTGTCCAAAGCAGACCTCTGTTACCACTGCAGGAGCAGCAAGGAAGTCTTTGCTGCCTGAGACACACTACACTTAAAGACAGGGTTTGCCATTTTGAAAGAGCGGAAATATTGAGAAAGATTCATATCCCCACCTTGAGGTCCACAGGGTTACCTAAAACTGAGGTTGGACAAGGAGATTTGAAACTCTCCCCTCAGTCCTGCCACAAGTACAAGCGATTAGCAGTCTACTGCTGAGAGGACCCTGAACGTGGAGAAATAACCCTGAGGTGGGATGCAAATGCAGGGATTCCTGGAAGGAACACGAGGGAAAAGCCCTCTGATACTAAACACACAAGTGGATGGATTGGAAGGGTTTGGTGCAGTGTGACTTAGGGTCACAACAACAAAACCCAAACCAGCGCAAATTAAAATTTCTAATTAGAATCATTCAATATGTCACATTACAATCTGAGAAAGGAGAAAAGTCCATTGCAGAGCATAGATTTAATTTACCTATACTGAAATGGACCCAAGGCAATATGCTCAATTAATATTTGACAAAGGTGGCAAGAGCATACAGTGGAGTAAGGATAGCCTCTTTAATAAATGGTGCTGGAAAAATTGGACAGCTACTTGCAGAAAAATGAAACTAAAGCATCAACTTACACCCTACACAAGAATAAACTCAAAATGGATAAAAGACTTAAATGTGACTCATGAATCCATAAAAATCCTAGAAGAAACTGTAGGCAACAAAATTTCAGACATCATACGCAGCAGAATTTTCACTGACACATCACCTAAGGCAATAGAAACAGAGGAGAAAATGAACACATGGGACTACATCAAACGCAAAAGCTTCTGCACAGCGAAAGAGACAATCATCAAAACGGAAAGGCTACCCACTGTATGGGAGACCATAATTGCCAATGATATATCAGATAAGGGGTTAATTTCCAATACACATAGAGTGCTCATACAACTCCACAAAAGGAAGACAAAGAACCCAATTAAAAAATGGGCAGAGGAACTCAATAGACACCTTTCCAAACAGGACATACAAATGGCTAAGAAATATATGAAGAAATGCTCATCATCACTAATCATCAGAGAGATGCAAATTAAAACAACAATGAGGTATCACCTCACACCTGCCAGGATGGCCACCATCAACAAATCATCAAACAGCAAGTGTTGGCAAGGGTGTGGAGAAAAGGGGACTCTAGTGCACTGCTGGTGGGAATGCAGACTGGTACAGCCACTATGGAAAACAATATGGTGTTACCTCCAAAAATTAAAAATTGAACTTCCATTTGACCCAGTGATTCCACTTCTAGGAATATATCCTAAGAAGCCTGAAACACCAATTAGAAAGAATATATGTACCCCCATGTTTATAGCAGCACTATTTACAATAGCTAAGATCTGGAAACAGCCAAGTGTCCATCAGTAGACGAATGGATAAAAAAGCTGGGGTACATATACACAATGGAGTACTATGCAGCTGTAAGAAAGAAAGATCTTTTATCCTTTGAGACTATATGGAGGGACCTGGAAAGTATCATCCTAAGTGAAACAAGCCAAACAGGGAAAGACAAGTTTCATATGATCTCACTTATTTGTGGAATATAATTAACATAACCATCTGAGGAATGGGGTAGTCCCAGAGATGTGGGAGTGGGGTACATACTGACAATCCCCAGAAGAGGGGGTGGTGGGGGAGAGATAAACCACAGAACTTATATGCATGAACAGTGGACATGGACAACAAACTGGGGAAAGGGCAGGGAGGGAGCGGGAGGGGGAATCAGTGGGGGGAAAAGGAGAAACATCTGTAACAAAAATTAATTAATAAAAAAAATAAATTTACCTATACTTCTACTTTTCATATACACCCAATGTCCAAAATTCAATAAATGATGACAGAACACACACAAACACAAGAAGAAAATATCCCATTGTCTAAGAGACAATCTATATTATGGATATCAGAGATAATTTTATGTTGGAACTATAAGACAGAAACTTTAAAATAGTCTGATTAATGTTAAATGAGCTATGGGGGACTTTTAGAAGAAAGATGAAACTTATAAAAAAGAGTGAAATGGAATTGCTAGAAAAATATACACAATATCAGAGGTGAAGAATTCCTCAGTGTGTTCATCAGTAGACAGGATACAGCTGATGAAACAATCTACATACTTGAAGATAGGTCAGCAGTTATAATGGGAGATAAACAAAAAGAAGATAAAGCATCACAGAGCTGTAAGACAATATCAATGGTCTTACATACATGTAATTAAACTGCCAGGACAAGAAGAGAAAAACAACTGAATCATAAAAATAAATATTGAAGATTTAAAGGTAAGAATTATCAAAATTAGTTACAAGTCAAAGTTCCAGGACCCACTGAGAACCCTAAGCAGATTGATAAAATTTTTAAATAAGAATCATCTATCAAATAAACACACCTAGGTCCAACATATTCAAACTTTTGACAAACCAAGATAAAAAGACATCTTGAAGGTAGCCACAGGAAACAAACATAATACCTCCTTTTCCATAACTGTAGTTCAGTGAGGTCTACTCACTTGTTTTCATGGCTAGAGAAGCGGTGGGCTTTGGTACAAAGACAACATTTTTCAATTTACATATACCCAAAACAGATTGTTGTTTCTAACATGCAATAGTTCTGAGACCTGGGCAAATTGCCTAATTTATTTGAGACTCTAGTTACTCTCTGATGAAATGGGGCTATACTTACTTCATAGGAGTAAATGCTTATCTCTTTCCCTGGAATGGCCTGTTTCTTCTGATTCAGAGGACTAAGGTTTCTTAAGGTTAAGTATTTCATAACCTTGCCTAAGTAGCCCATTAGAAAATCCTTGTTTGGATCCTGTGCCTTATGCTTAAGAAGTTGAGCAATGTGGTATCCATAGGCTACAAATTCATGTCTGAATAAAGATAACTTATTTTTCTATATTGACATACTTTCTCTACAAAACACAATCCTAATCTCTCAGAGTCATTGCAGTAAAATCAGCATTTCTCATCCCCTCACCTCATACCCCTGGAGTTTTCCTAATACGACCATCGTGTGTGCACATGCATATACGTGTGTGTGTGTGTGTGTGTGTGTGTCTGCACGCAGAGGGTTGTTTGGAACCCTGGGATAGGCATGTATCCATGTAACTCAGAACGTGTCTTTATTCCCACATCTGATGGTAATTCTGAATAAGACACACCAGTTCTGGACAAGTGGTAAAATACTGTGCTCGTTTCAGTTCTGAGAGGCTGTCTGTGGCCCCCCTGCTTAGACTGTTCCACGGCTGTTCATCCACACGTGGGTCAAGGAAGCCCAAGGATTCACTCACGTACTTCATTACAAAAACACAGGGCCCTGTGAACTAGAACCATCCTTTGGGCAATCAACGTTAACAGCCCATCTGTCTATAATTGCTCATCTCTGATGGATGAATTCCAGGAAAATGTGATCAACAACCCCTCATTAGAGACCTGCGTGTTGAGTTTCATAACACAGCTTTTAGCCAATGTGACCAATAAATACAAATGTCCTGAGGACTATATCTCAAGGGTGATTTTATATTATAACATATGAATGAGTCCTAGGAAGTTTACTCCGTCATTGGGAGAGCAATTGTGACTCGCACAACAGGCAGTTCATTGTGAAAGTGGTTCACATGTGAGGTAGTTTGGCTCCGTGGTTGAAAGAACATTCAGTCTCAGATCCTCTGCTTTCCTTCTCACTAGCCATGTGACCTTTCTGTGTCTCAATAACCTCTTTGAAAAATGGTAATAATTGACCCACATCATGGTATTGATGAGAGGATTCAAAGAGATGAATGTATATAAAGTTTTTGAAACCCTGCCAGGTATATAATACATGTCAACAAAATGGTAAATATTATTGTTAATTTAGAAAAAAACAAACTATTGATTTATGGAAAAAATAGGAAGTCACCAGATTTATCTTTTAAATCCTAAATCTCAGGCTCAGTTTTCTGCAAGTTTATTAACTGTAGATATTTTTCTTGTTGAACTTTTTACTTCATTGGATTAGACCTACATTTCAGGGTAAAATAGATACCTAATGGCGGGCCAATGTTCCCAACTAGAGATAACAGAAGGAAAAAAACACAATAAAATATAGAAAATATCTGTTAGAAAGTAGCAGAAAGTTTCTGATGCAATTAGAAATTAGGGACTAAAATTCTGGAAAGAAAGAGCCTCAATCTCATGGACTGACCCCCTGTTACTTCCTCTACCCTGGGGGACTTCTGGGCATGCACAGGAAGCTGACAATTCAGGCTTTGAATCTGGCGAGTATTTGGAGGTGTCTTGCGGGGCTTCAGACACACGCCAGCTTTCTCCTGGGGATCTGCGCTAACTACCCGGCCGCATGCGCAGGAGACTGCAAGTGCGAAGCCTCTAACGAGCTGAGCGAGAGATTATGACAGTTTCAAAAACACAGACGAGATGTCTGCACTCAAGGGGAAGAGAAGTAAGGAATATATAAGGCTCCCAGTTGAACACCCTAGGAGGATGGAGAGAACCAGGCAGAAATGGGACCGTAGAGGACTGCACCTAAGCCTTGACGCAGAGCTGCCCAGGATTCGATTAAGGCCACCACTCTAACTGCTTAGACACAAAAGAGTAAAAATAACATCATCTAGAGTCTATATATTTTTAAAGAGCGAATAAATTTTTTTTTTTTAAATTAACTAGCCAATAACATACAAACCACCCGACCAAAAACCAATAGAAAATTAAAACAGCAGAAACAGATCCACACGTTATCCCCCTGCTGGCGTTAGGTAATGAGGACATTAACTATAATTAACATGACTAAGGTGAGGGGCAGAGATAAGAAATGAGAAAAAGATTAAAAATTTTGCTAAAATTGATTTTATAAAAGGTAATTAAATAAAAATTCTAGAACTGAGATATATATCTGAAATTAAATTAATTGAATTAAATTGAAGTTTTAAAAATAGAACTGATAAGACTCCTTCCTTTTCGTTTATATGCAGTCACATTGCGGTACTAGGGTACCAGGTGTTCTTTTCCCCTTTCTCCTAGCTCTTTCTCCCAGGCTCCAGTATTAATTCAACAATATATACAGCACTGAGTGCTGTATACAAAATGCCCCAGATGGGGGACTGCAGGTAGACAGAGTAGCTGAGACTCACAGGCCGACGCTCCAACCGCTGAGCCAAACTGACAGGGATAGCCTAAGCTTCGTATTAACTATCTGTGAGACCTTGGAAAAGATGTTTTTCTCTAAACTTCTATATCATCCTGTGTAAAACAAGAGGGTGACCCAGCTATCCATGCCTAAGATCACTTCTAATTCTGAGGTTTAAAGCAAACTGAGCATTAATAAGACACAGTTCAGAAATCCCCCATGTAATTGTAAAATAATGTACTCATGGTTTTCCTGAACATTTTTTAAAATCGACTTTGTTGAAATATAATTTATATAAACACATTTAACCCATTTTAAGCGTACAGTTCAATACTCTTTGACAAATATACATATAATTATGTAACCACTACCCTAACAACTTCAAGTGTCCCCGTGTCTCTCTAGTCAATCCCAGCCTCTGGTAACAACTGAACTGATTTGTGTCAATATGGTTTTTTATTTTCTAAAATGTCATATAGATAGAATCATTACAGAATGTAATCTTCTGTGTCTGGCTGTTTTTATCTAACATAATGATTTTCAAATCTATTGTGTTAATTCATTTATCAATGGTTCATTCATTGAGAATATTGCTGAGTAGTATTCCATCCTATAAATAAAACATGCTATGTTTATCAATTCATCAGTAGATGCATAATTGGGTTGTTTCCCATTTGGGGCTTTTATACATAAAGCGACTACGAACATTCATGTACAGCTTTTTTATCTAGACACGTTTTCGTTAATTTGGAGGAAATACCTACAGGTAAGCTATCTGGTTCATATGACAGCTGGATACTTAACTTTATAAAAAATTCTGCCAAACTGTTTTCTAAAGTAGCTCCTCCATTTTGCATTTCAACCAACAATGTATGAGAGTTCTGTTGCTCCAGATTTTGTCCAACACATTCGTGTGGTTTTCATTAGCATTCTTCTAATAACTAATGATGTTAGCTATCTTTCCACACACTTACATATCCTATGTATATCTTTCATGAAATAAATACCTATTAAAATCCTTGGCTCAATTTTCTCATTTTTAATTGAAGCTTTTACTGAGATAATTATAGATACATATACAGGTTTAAGAAATAATATACATGCCCTGGCTGGTTTGGCTCAGTGGTTGGAGCGTCGTCGGCCTGTGGACCAGAGAGCCCCGGGTTCAGTTCCCACTAGGGGTACATACCAAAAATAATAATAATAATATACAGTGATTCCTTGTAAAATTTTCTTGGTTTCTGACAATGGTAACAGCTTGCAAAACTGTAATATAATATCACAACCAGCATATTGACAGTGATATAGTCCAGCAATCTTTTTCAGATTTCCTGTTTTATTTGTGTGTGTTAAACTGTCTACAACTTTATCGTCTGTGTAGGTTTTTGCTTCCACCATCCCAGTTAAGATACTGAACAATTCCAGTACCACACGGCTCCTCCTGTGGCCCTTTGATAATCCCTCCTACCTCCCCCACCTTCCTCTTCCTGGTGTCCATCCCTAAGCCTAGCAACTACTCATCTGTCCTCCATTTCTAAAATTTGGTCATATCAAAAAATTCTATAATAGAAATCATACCATATGTATCTTTTTGTGATTGGCTATTTCACTCAGCATATTTCTTAATAGTATGCTCCTTTTTGCTGCTGAAGAGTATTCCATGGTAAGGCTATAACACAGATTGGTGAAGCACTTGCCTAAGGACATTCAGGTTGATTCCAGTTTTGGGCAATTACCAATAAGGCAGCTACGAATATCTATGTATGTAGGGACACTGGCAGAGGATTCTGCCGCACTCCTTTCCCACCAAGATGTACCGAGTGGCCCAGTCTGGTGAAATGCCTTCCACCTCTTCAGGTAATATCAGCAGGGTTTCTATCATCTATGCACAGCACTACATCCTACAGAGTGTTTTGTTTTAACTATCTATTTTAACAAAAACTTTGTGTCGCAGATTTGCTTTGCTTCCTCTACACATTTGCCTCATGCCCTTTGCAAAACTATTTTGGATTAGATCTTAAGTCTGAAAATAAAAGCTAGCCCTGGCCAGCATGGCTCAGTGGTTGGAGCGCCAGCCTGCACACCAAAGGGTCACAGGTTCAATTCTTAGTCAAGGGCACACACCTGGGTTTTGGGTTCTTTGCTGCCGGCTCATGCGGGAGGCAACCAATTGATATTTCTCTCTCATTTCAATGTTTCTCAATGTTTTAATATTTCTCTCTCTTTATCCTCCCTATCTTCCTTCTGCTTTCTCCAAAAATTAATGGGAAAAATATCCTCAAGGTGAGGATTAACAAAAAAATTACAAAATTAAAAAATAAAAATAAAAGCTAAAACTCTAAGCAAATATAGAAATAAACTGTATAAACTTGGACTATCCAAACATTTCTTAGAATGCAAAACACATGAAACATAAAAGAAAAAACAATATTTAGTCTTCAATTGATAGAAGTTAACTGCCATTTTAGAAAAAGCAAGTTCCCAGGAGATAACTAGACCCTTTGCCTCCTAGAGATAACCAGACCTTTTGCTTCCTGCTTCTGTAAATTGCTTATGGCTCTTGCATCTAAAGAATGTCCGCCCAGCCCACTATAAAGCGAGGCATGCCCTGCGGCTCAGGGCCCAGAATTTGGAACCTCCTCTGGATCCACATGTGTAAATAAAGGAACCTCTTTGCTTCCTCTGGTGTTCTGTCTGAGTCTTTTCCATAACACGACTCACACGAGCAGGCAATTGCTACTGGTGAGGTGGCCCTGCGGGCACTCCATGGAGCCCTGTGATGGAGGGACGTGTGTGCCCCGGCCATTTCACGTCCCTGCCCGGTCCGGGCTCTGCAGCCAGCTGCCAGCGAGGTTCACACCCCACCTGGGCTGCCAGGGGAAATGAACAAGACCAGCTTCAGGGACTGCGCAGCTTCAGGACCAGTAAGTGCCCCAGGGACCAGGAGCCTGAGTACAGGCCCACCCTTGAGGTGGAAGGAGAGACTGATCACCTCTCAGGCCTTTCGGACACCAGGTAGGGCAAGCCCTAATGAGAGGGAATGTTTAAACTCGTTTGAATGTCAGTGTGTGAATGAGTGTGAATGTCTGTGAGGCTCCAGTGGTGCAGACCTACAGAGTCTGAGTGAGCCACAAACCTGCGGTACCGTGGTGACCTCATACAGCTCAGGGCAGTATCCGGTTCTGGGGGACACAGTTCCTCCCTGTGAACCTGATCCGAGTCAAGGGTTTGTACTGACCTGCCAAAGCTAAGAGGCACCTAAATCCCCAGGAGGGGAGCGGCTGGCGGGTGAACCACAAATCCCCACCCCTTGTCTGTCTGCATCGTGAGGGGAGGAGAAACCATGGGAGGAGGCCCATAGACAGTACTCGACTGCATGTTGTAGTACACGGTTCTGGGGCCAGGATCAGAGCATGACCCCGAGCCAACTGGAAACTTTCTGTTCAGCCGAATGGCCTAGTTTTGGGGTAGGCTGGCCCCCAAGGGAACCCTCAACCTAGGAATCATTCGGGCAGTACATCTGATAGTACCAGGGAGGCCAGGACTCCCAGACCAGTACATCTATGTAGATAGATGGCAGGAACTACTAGCTCAGGACATGCCAAAGTGGCTCCAACGCTGTGCTGGGCAGAAGCCGAAATTGGCAGAGATGACTAGAACAAAAAAAAAGACCTCACCTTGTCAAACGCAGGCAGCCTCTGCCCACATCCTCGTGGCTCAATCTGAGGAGGCACGCCGATCCCCCCGCCCCCCATTCTCAAAGGCGACCCAGAGGAAGAACTGCCCATCCACTTACTGAGACAGTCCCCGGGGCCCCTGAAATCGACACTCTACCACCCTCTGTCTCACCAGCACTGGCCCCAGAAGGGCCCCTGGCCTCCCCAGTCTCGACAAGGTGCCGGCAATGGCAGCCACTCCAGATGCCTCTCAGGGAGACCCAGCCACAAACTGGGCCAGATGGTACAGAGCAGCCAGGATGGACCATCGTTTATTACCAACCTTTCACCACCACTGACCTCTTAAACTCGAAGCACCATACTCTGTCCTACTCGGAGAAACCGCAAGCCCTGATCGACCTTATGGAGTCTATCACGCAGATGCATCGTCCCACCTGTGGGTATGACTGCCCACAGCTCCTCTTCACACTGTTCAACACTGAGGAGCGAAGGCGCATTCTCCAGGAAGCCCACCGAGACCTGGAGACCACGGCGCCCATGGGCACTTGAGACCCAGCCCAATGGGCAAGAGCAGCAGCACCTGAGGCCCAACCTGACTGGGACCACCACTCAGGAGAAGGAAGGGCTGCGCTTCAGGGATACAGGGATGCCCTTCTCCGCGGAGTCCGGGCAGGGGCCCGACGTCCTTCTAACATGTCAAAGGTAGCTAACATGACTCAGTGGCCTGATGAATGCCCTGGGGATTTCTACGAATGTCTGTGTGAGGCCTATCGGATATACACCCTGTTCAATCCTGAAGGGCCAGACAACCAGAGAATGGTCAACACGGCGTTCGTCTTCCAATCAGCCTCGGACATCAGGAAGAAGCTTCAGAAACTCGAGAGCTTTGCCAGAATGAACATAAGCCAACTTACAGAGATTGCCAACAAGGTATATAATAACAGAGAGGAGGCGGCCGAGTGGGAGGCTCGAAAAAGAATGGAGAGAAAGGCAGCTCTCCTAGCAGCCACGCTAGGAAAGCCCCTGCCACCCGGGAAAGGCCAGCGACCAGAAGGGAAAAACAAGCCTGCACACTTGAATGTGGAAGCAGACCAATGTGCATACTGCAGAGAAAGGGGACACTGGAAAAGAGAGTGTCCCAACCGAAAGAAGAAAAGGCAGGCCGATAGACATTCGGGACCTGAGACCCAGGTGCCTACCAGCCTCAGTCTGGCACTAGGGGAGACCAGGCTCACTACTCCTCGGCCCCCATGAGCCCATAGTCTAAATGACAGTAGAGGGCCAAACCTGCCCCTTCTTGGTAGATACTGGGGCAGAACATTCAGTAGTAACAACTGCAGTTGCGCCTCCCTCAGGGTGCGAAATCTTTATCATTGGTGCCACCGGACAGCCTAGTGGTCCCAGACAGTTTGTCAAGCCCAAATGTAGATCTCAGGGCCACCAGGTAAAGCACGAATTCCTGTCGTGCCGGAGTGCCCGGTTCTGCTCCTGGGATGCGACCTGCTTTCTAAGCCAGGAGCCCAGATCTCCTTTCGCCCATCAGGAGAGGCTCACTTACAAGTTGGCGCCCCACACCTCACGGCAGTCTTAGTTCTTCAGGAAGAAGAATATCGACTATATAAATAAGCGGAGGAAGGCCAACGGGAGCCCACAGAGGGAAGGGGGATTGACCTTCAAAAGAAATACCCAAAGGTCTGGGCAGAAGACAACCCACCAGGATTGGCAGGAAACCATCCACCTATAATTATAGAACTAAAACCGGGAGCCAGACCAAAACAGATCCGCCAGTACCTCACCCCAGGAAGGCCAGGCTGGGCATCACAGAGGTCATCCAGAAGCATCTGAGGGAAGGTACACTTGTCCCAGGCCAGTCCCCCTGGAACACTCCCTTGCTGCCAGTGAGGAAGCCAGATGGGAGCGGATACAGGCCGGTAAAGGAGCTGAGAGCAGTGAACAAGGCCACGATTGCACTGCACCCCTTGGTACCGAACCCATACACGCTCCTTAGCCAGCTCCCGCCAGAGGCGGCCAGTTCACCTGTTTGGACTTGAAGGACGCCTTTTTCTGCCTCCGACTTGTGAAGGCGAGCCAACCACTCTTCGAATGGGAAGACCCCACACTGCAGCAAAGACCTAACTGACCTAGACCAGTTTGCCACAAGGATTTAAAAATTCACCCACTCTCTTCGGAGAGGCCCTGGCCAGAGACTTAAAACCGTTTACTGATACAGAAATGGACCTAGTGCTGCTACAATATGTGGATGATCTCCTACTAGCTGCCCCCACATTGGACCAGTGCTGGGAGGGCACCTGTCAGCTCCTTGAACTGCTAACAAAGGCAGGTGCCGGGCCTCATGGAAGAAAGCACAGACATGCCAGGCCCAGGTAAGATATCTGGGACTCCTCATTTCCCAAAGGAAACGTGTTCTGGCCCTACCAACTCCAGTCACATGAAGGGAACTTCGAGAATTCCTAGGGGTGGCCGGATTCTGCCGAACCACTTTACCAAGTGCTGAAAGGCCCAGGCACAGCACCCCTCGTATGGGAAGCTGAACAGGAGAAAGCCTTCCAGGCTATAAAAGATCATCTTGGGCACGTGCCAGCCCTAGGGCTGCCAGACCCCAGTCGGCCTTTTGACCTCTACATGCATGAAAAGAAGAAAATAGCATTAGGGGTCCTTACACATCCAATGGGACCATGGCAAAGGCCAGTTGCTTACCTGTCTAAGCAACTGGATGATGTAGCAGCAGGCTGGCCGCCCTGCCTGAGGGCCACAGCTGCAGCTGTCACTCGCTTACAGGAGGCAGACAAACTAACACTTGGGCAAGAGATCAACATATTTGTTCCCCACGCAATATCTAGCTTTCTGGCTGGACAGGGACACAAATGTCTCTCCAACCTGAGACTGACACAGTACCAGGGACTTCTCCATGAGAATCCCCGAGTGAAAGTCAGCACTGTCCGGTGAATAAACCTGGCTACGTTCCTCCCTGCTGAGCTGGGAGAACCAGACCATGACTGCCTCGAGACAAGTGAAGAGGAGCATGCCATGCCCTCACACACCTAGGGAAATCATTTCTAGAGGCCTTACTCCAGAGGTATTGCTACTTCCCTAACATGTCTGGACTCTATGCAGTGGCAGCGGCTCAATGCCTGGCCTGTTCCAAGAACAATGCAGCAGGTCACTCGAAAAGGCTTTCCGGAATATAACACAGAGGGCAACAGCCTTTTGAGGACCTACAGATTGATTTTACTGAGATCAGGCCAAGCCGGGGATCCAGATAATTACTCGTATTAGTCTGTTCTTTCTCTGGATGGGTAGAAGCATTCCCCACCAGAACAGAAAAAAGCAGAGAGGTAGTCAAGACCCTCCTCAGGGAAATTATTCCCCGCTTTGGGTTGCCTATGACCACTGGCAGTGACAAGGGGCCAGCGTTTGTTGCAAAAGTGCTCCAGGGACTAGCAACACAATTAAAAATTACTTGGAAGCTACACACTGCCTATCGCCCTCAGAGCTCAGGAAAAGTAGAACGCACGAACCGGACTCTAAAAGAAACCCTTGCAAAGTTTCATCAGGAGACCGACCTGCTGTGGCCAGACCTGTTACCCTTAGCATTGTTCAGTGTGCAAAACGCCCCTAACACCACAGGGTATACACCATTTGAGTTAGTTTATGGGAGGCCGCCAGCCATATTACCCCTACCTAGAAGAGAGCTTCAGATTATAGGGGAAGCAGAGCAGACTAAGTACCTCCAGAAGCTAGGGGAAACACTTAGCCAGATACATCAGGTCGGATTTGGTTAAAGACCCTTACCACAAGGGGGCCAGCCCACTCACATAAACCAGGGGACTATGTATGGATTAAAGACTGAAAAAAGGAACCCCTCCAACACACATGGACCGGGCCCCACTTTGTCATACTAACAACCACTATTGCACTTAAGGTTGCAGGAATCACCCCCTGGATCCATCATAGCTGAGCCAAGAGGGCAACGGACCCAGAGGACTCCAGGAGGATGGACTAGGACCCAGAGGACCAGCCACCACAGTTGCTGACCCTAAAGCTGAAAAAGAAACCAGGCATTGATGGAGGCTCAGAGAAATGGACAATTGCCCGGGATGGTACCTGACTGCAGTGGGAAGTTTTGTTCTAATCTTAGGAATTGGACTGATGACTATAGCTCCAACAGAATGGAACACCTGGGAGTGGCTGGCTCTCGGGGAACATATCTTGGGCTTGTCTGTGCTTTTGGATACTTAGTATGCTTTGCTTAGCAGACCTTGCCCAATTTAAGCCCCTGTATGTTAATGTAGCAAGCCTGCAGAAAGGATACCACTTGCAGGAGGAACTTGCATGTTCTCATGGAAATCATGCTGCTACTTTGTAAACCAGTCTGGAATTGTAACACAAAAGGTCAAAGAACTCAGATAAAACATAAAACGCAGAGCCAAAGAATTGGAAAATTGGAATTGGGGAATAGACTCACAGGGCTGGCTCTGATGGCTACTTCCACTAATTGGACAGATAGTCATCATTCTCCTAGGAGTAAACCTTGGACCATGCATAATATGGACCATAGTCCAAACTTTAGAATCCCCTGTAACCAGGTGGTCCATGGCCAAAATATTGGCCCTCCAACATCAGTGCAGATATCAACTCCTACAAAGGTCTGATCTGCATCATGATGCAATAGGCAGAAATAGCAGCTAATAGCATCAAAAGGGGGGAATGATAGAAGTAAACTGACATTTTATAAAAAGCAAGTTCCCAGTTGATAACTAGACCCTTTTACCTCCCGGGAGATATCTAGGCCCTTTGCTTAGATAACTAGACCCCTTTGCCTCCTAGAGATAACCAGACCTTTTGCTCCCTGCTTCTGTAAATTGCTTACCACTCTTGCATCTAAAGAATGTCCACCCAGCCTGCTATAAAGCTAGGCATGCCCTGCAGGTAGGGGCCCAGAATTTGGAGACTGCCTCCTCTGGGTCCGCATGCGTAAATGAAGGAACCTCTTCGCTTCCTCCGGTGTTCTGAGTCTTTTCCGTAAAACAATTAAATTTTAAAACTTTTAGTCTTTCAAAAACACTAAAAATAATGTGAAAATGCAAGCCACATACTAGGAGAACGTACTTGCAATTCATAAAAGTGATAAACGTCTCAGTGTTAAGAATATTTAAAGCATTTTACAACTCCAACATCAGAATAAAAACAACACAGTTAAAAAGTGGACTAAATTAGGGCAGGCCAATGGAATAGTAAAATAAATACTCAATCTAGGAAACTTCTTTTACCCCATGGGCCCAAGATTATCCTCTCCTTGGTAGAGAAATCTCCACGTTGGAAGAAATGGGAGATCACTGGGGCTTGGGTTTGGGTTCGTTAGCCCCACTGATGTGTCCAGGAGGTATATGATCATCTGATGTCTATTTTCTCCCAAATTCACCTATCACGTGGGCTAGAGCATTCTGCACCACCTCCAACCCAGAGGCAGGTAGGAGGTACGGAGAGTGTTACTCCTGAACATGCTCCCTCTTCTGTGCACAAATCTCCACTCTCTATCCTTCCAACATTCCCCTGCAGTGGAGCAGCATCCCCTCGGCCATAGGGAGGGAGAGGCCTCTGAGGGCAATGAGGCTGGCTGCAAAATGGGTCCCAGCTCTGGGGGTCAGGCATCAACGAGGTCTCCAGTCAAAATCAGGTGCTAGAATAGGATTGCCAACAATTGCTGCTTTGAACAACTGGATATTCACAGGCAAAAGAATGAAGTTGGACCCCTCTGTCACATCATAGTAAAAATTAACTCACAAGGGAACATAAACATAAGAGCTAAGAGTTTTGAAACATTCAGGGAAAAATAGGATTAATTTTCAGGACCCTGGATTAGGCAATGCCTTCTTAGATATAACATCAACCACATAAAGCACAACAGAAACACTGGGTAAATCAGATGGTATCAAAATAAAAGTTTTTTGGGATTCCAAAATGGCGGCGGAGTGAACGGAAGCTACACAGACCGTCTCCCAGAACCAAACTGGAATTACAACTATAACACAGACAAATCGACGGGAAAAACCAACAGAAAAGCAGCTGCGAGGACCATATAATGAGGGACACTGACTCCATCCCGGTAGGCTTGCAAAGGTGCGAGACGGGGCTGGGAGCCCACGGTTGGCAGCTCGGCAGCGGCCTTAGCTGGGAGCAGCACCCTCAGGTTACACTCCCAGGCGGCCCCACAGCGCAGCCGGGACAGAGGCTGAAACAGCCACAGCCACTCACCTTGGGCTCCGGCAGAGGGAGGGCAGACTGGATTGGAACTGTGTAGGGACACTCAGGATTTGGAGGGCACTCAGAGCTTTTGCTGAGTTGCTGCCACGCGGGACGGTGGGCATATTGCTCCTTCCCAGGGCTCTGGGGAGAGGCAACAGCCCCTCCCTCGGAGATCCAACCCCACCCTGGGGGCCATTGAAGTGCTAATTGAGGCTCATTAACAACCAGCACCTGCCCCACCCTCGTGAAATCCCCTTATGCTGAGCACCTGTGGGAGTTTTTCAATCAACTGACAATCCAAAACTCATCAAGTAACCTCAACTGCTAGCCTCCAGGCAAAGAGCTGGAGGATAACAGTACATTTCATGGGCTAGCAACTTTAACCAGCAAAGTAAGACTTGACAGTGGTGTTTAACGTAGGTCCTCCCTGGCTCGTCTAAACCCAGGAGAGGGAGCCACAAACAGCAGAACACCAACACCCACAGGGAAAATTTGACAGGCTCCAAAGCCCACTGTGATAGCCAAAATCGTGAAACACAGAAACAGAGGCCAAATGAAAGAGCAAGAGACCTCCACCGAAGATGAGATCAATGTGGAGCAATTAGGCATGTTAACAGAGCTAGAATTCAGAGCCATGATCTTGAGGAAGCTCAACAGCATGAGTAAGGACATAGAGACGCTGAAAATGAGCCAATTAGAAATTAAAAACCATCAAGAAGAGATAGAGATAAAAAATGACATATCAGAAATGAAAAACACATTGGAAGATTTAAAAAGCAGAGAAGAGGAAGCTGAGAACCGGATCAGTGAATCAGAAGACAGGGTAGAAAAAATCAACCAATCAGAAAAACAAAAGGAAAAAACGATTAAAAAAACAGAAAGACAGCTGTGGGACAACTGGAAAGGTAATATTCGCATCATGGGAGTCCCCGAAGAAGAAGAAAATGAGCAAGGGATAGAGAATATATTCAAAAAAATAGTGACAGAAAACTTCCCTAATTTGGTGAAGGAAGAAGGCATTCAAGTTCAAGAAGCACAGAGAGTCCCAAGTAAAAAGAACCCAAACAGGCCCACACCAAGACACATAGTAATTAAAATGCCAAAAAGTAAAGACAAAGAGAGAATCCTAAAAGCAGCAAGAGATAAGCAACAGGTTACCTACAAAGGAAACCCCATAAGGTTCTCAGCTGACTTCTCACACGAAACACTACAGGCTAGAAGGGAATGGCATGAAATAATCAAGGTCATGAAAAACAAGAATCTGAATCCAAGACTACTCTACCCAGCAAGGCTATCATTCAAAATAGAAGGTCAAATAAAGAGCTTCCCAATCATACAATCATAGCAGGGGACTTCAACACCCCATTGACAGCACTGGATAGATCCTCTAGACAAAAAATTAGCAAGGAAACAGACTCTAAATGAAGCACTAGACCAAATAGATTTAATAGATATCTATAGAGAATTACACCCCAAAACTACATAATTCACATTCTTCTCAAGTGCACATGGGACATTCTCAAAGATAGACCACATGATAGGACACAAACTAAATCTCTACAAGTTCAAGAATATTGAAATCATGTCAGGGATCTTCTCAGATCACAATGGCATGAAACTAGAAATCAATTGCAACAAGAACATGCAAAGACATTTCAACCCATGGAGGCTAAATAGCATGTTATTAAACAATGAATGGGTCACCGAGGAGATCAAGGAAGAAACTAAAAACTTTCTGGAAACCAATGAAAATGAACACATAACAACACAAAATCTATGGGATGCAGTGCAAGCAGTTCTGAGAGTGAAGTTCACAGCACTACAGGCCTACCTCAAGAAACAAGAAAAATTTCTAATTGACTGTCTAACCTCACAACTTAAAGAATTAGAAATCAAACAAAAAGAAAACCCTGAGCAAGTAGAAGGAAGGAAATAGTAAAGATTAGACCAGAAATAAATAACATAGAGACCAAAAAAACAATTCAAAGGATCAATGAAACAAAGAGCAGGTTTTTCAAAAAGATAAAAAAGATTGATGGACCCGTAGCTAGACTCACCAAGAAACAAAGAGAGAGAACCCAAATACACAAAATCAGAAATGAAAGAGAAGTAACAACCGACACCACAGAAATACAAAAGATCGTTAACAGCTACTATGAACAACTATATGGCAACAACTTTGACAATCTAAGCGAAATGGACAAATTTCTAGAAACACACAGTCTCCCAAAACTGGACCGGGAAGAGATGGAAAACTTGAACAGACCAATAACAATGAAGGAAATTGAAGCGATAATCAAGACTCTCCCAGCAAACAAAAGCCCAGGCCCAGATGGCTTGATGGGTGAGTTTCACCAAACATTCAAAAAAGAACTAGCACCCATTCTCTTCAAACTATTTCAAAAAATTCAAGAAGAACAAAGACTTCCAAACATGTTCTATGAGGCCAGCATAATTTTAATTCCAAAACCAGAAAAAGACACTACAAAAAAAGAAAACTACAGGCCAATATCCCTGATGAACATAGATGCCAAAATCCTGAACAGAATACTAGCAAATCGGATCCAGCAATACATCAAAAAAATTATTCACCATGACCAAGTGGGATTCATTCCAGGGATGCAAAGCTGGTACAATATTTGCAAATCAATAAATGTGATACACCACATAAACAAAATGAAGAATAAAAACCACATGATCATATCAATAGATGCTGAAAAAGCATTCGACAAAATCCAGAATCCATTTCTGATAAAAATGCTCAGCAATGTAGGAATAGAGGGATCATATCTCAACATAATAAAGGCCATATATGAAAGACCTACAGCCAACATCATACTCAATGGGCAGAAACTAAAAACATTTCCATTAACAACAGGAACAAGACAGGGATGTCCACTTTTGCCACTCTTATTTAACATAGTACTGGAAGTCTTAGCCACAGCAATCAGACATGAAGAAAAAATAAAAGGGATACAAATTGGAAAGGAGGAAGTGAAACTGTCATTATTTGCAGATGACATAGTATACATAGAAAACCCTAAAGACCCCATCAAAAATCTCCTAGACTTAATAAATGAATTTGGCAAAGTAGCAGGATACAAAATTAACATCAAGAGATCGAATGGCATTTGTATACACCAATGATGAACTCACAGAAAGAGAAACTGAAATAATAATCCCATTTATCGTCACGGCAAAAAAATTAAGATACCTAGGAATAAACCTAACCAAAGAAGTAAAGGACCTATTTGCAGAAAACTACAGAACATTGAAAAAAGAAATAGAGGGAGATATAAAAAAGTGGAAGCACATACCCTGATCATGGATTCGAAGAATTAACATTAATAAAATGTCCATACTGTACAAAGCAATCTATAGATTCAATTCAATCCCCATCAAAATACCAATGACATATTTCACAGAACTAGAACAAATACTTCAAAAGTTCATATGGAACTAAAAAAGTCCCTGAATAGCCACACAATTTTGAAAAGGAAGGAGAAAGTAGATGGGATCACAATACCAGATATCAGGTTATACTACAAAGCGACTGAAATCAAAACAACCTGGTACTGGTATAAGAACGGGCATATAGACCAGTGGAACAGAACTGAAAACCCAGAAATGGACCCAAGGCAATGCGCTCAATATTTGACAAAGGTGCCAAGAGCATACAGTGGAGTAAAGACAGCCTCTTTAATAAATGGTGTTAGGAAAATTGGAAAGCTACATGCAAAAAAATGAAACTAGACCACCAACTTACACCATACACAAGAATAAACTCACAATGGATAAAAGACTTAAAGGTGACCCGTGAATCCATAAAAATTCTAGAAGAAAATGTAGGCAACAAAATTTCAGACATCATATGGAGCAGTATTTTCACTGATACATCACTTATGGCAACAGAAATAAAGGAGAAAATGAACACATGGGACTACATCAAAGTAAAAAGCTCTGCACAGCTAAAAATACAATCATCAAAATGGAAAGGCTACCCACTATAGGGGGTGCATAATTGCCAATGATATATCAGATAAGGGGTTAATTTCCAAAATATATAGAGTGCTCATATAACTCAACAAAAGGAAGACCAAGAACCCAAGTGAAAAATGGGCAGAGGAGCTGAATAGACACCTCTCCAAACAGGACATACAAATGGCCAAGAGACATATGTAGAAAATGCTCAACATCACTAATCATCAGAGAGATGCAAATTAAAACAACAATGAGATATCACCTCACACCTGTCAGAATGGTCGCCATCAACAAATCATCAAACACCAAGTGTTGGCGAGGGTGTGGAGAAAAGGGGACTCTAATACACTGCTGGTGGGAATGCAGACTGGTGCAACCACTATGGAAAACAATATTGTGGTACCTCAAAAAATTAAAAATTGAAGTTCCATTTGACTCAGTGATTCTGCTTCTAGGAATATACCCTAAGAAGCCCGAAACACCAATCAGGAAGAATGTATGTACCCCCCATGTTCATAGCAGCACTATTTACAATAGCTAAGATCTGGAAACAACCCAAGTGTCCATCAGTAGACGAATGGATAAAAAAGCAGTGGTACATATATACAATGGAGTACTATGCAGCGGTAAGAAAGAAAGATCTCTTATCCTTTGAGATGACATGGAGGGACCTGGAAAGTATTATCCTAAGTGAAATAAGCCAAGCAGAAAAAGACAAATACCACATGATCTCACTTTTATACAGAATATAATGAACATAACAGTCTGAGGAATATGGTAGACCCAGAAACATGGAAGTAGGCCACAGACTGACATCCCTCAGAAGAGGGGGTGGTGGGGGGAGAGATAAACCACAGACCGTATATGCATGTATGCATAACCAATGGACATGGACAACTACGCCGGGGACGGGGCAGGGGTGGGGTGGGGAGGGGGGTGCCAATGGGGTAAAAAAAGGAGAAATATCTGTAACAAAACAATAAATAAAAAATTTAAAAAATTAAAAATTAAAAGTTTTTATGCTTAAAAAGATGCCATGAAGAAAGGGAGCAAACAATTCACATAATGGGAGAAAAGATTTACAGAACATATCTGACAAGGGATTTCTACATAAAATTATATAAAGAAATATTTTATCCCTGTCCAGTTTGGCTCAGCGGTTAAAGCGTCTGTCAACAAACCAAAGAGATTTAGGTTTGGTTCCCACTACGGGTGTGTACCTCGGTTGCAGTTTGTCTCCAGCCTCGGTTGGGGTCGTGTGGGTGGCAACCAGTTGATGTGTCTCTCACACCGATGTTTCTCTCTCTCTCTTCCTCCTTCTCTATCTGAAGATAAATGCAAAAATGTCCTCAGGTGAGGATAAAAAAAAAAGAAAAGAAATATTTTACAACTCAATGATAAAAAGACAAAGGGCAATATTTACAATGGGAAAATGATCTGAACAGATATTTTTTTCAAGGAAGATATACAAATGGCTAATATACACATTTAAAAATCTCAACACCCTTTGAAATCAGTTAAATGCAAATCGAAACCACAATGAATTAATATTTCACATCCACTGGGATAGCTATTGCTGAAAAGAGAGACAATAACAAGTGTTGGTGAGCATGTGGAAAAATTGGAAGCCTCTTACACTGCTGGTTGGATCCAGTCATATTGAAAAAACACTTGGCAGTACCTCCAATACTTATTGCATGGAGTTACTGTATGAGCCAGAAATTCCACTCCTAGCCATATATCCACAAGAACACATGTCCACAAAAACGTGTACATGAATGTTAAGTGAAAGAAGCCTTTCACAAAAGACCACATATTGTATGATTCAATTCATATAAAATGTCTAGAATAGGCAAATTCATAGTAGAAAGTAGAGATTAGTAATTGTCAGGGATAGGAGTGGGTGACAAGTGAGAGTGACTGCTAATGGTTATGGGCTTTCTTTCAGGGTCAATGACCATGTTCTAAAACAGGTTGTCATCATTCATCAGTCAAGTTTGTAAACATAGTGAAAAACATTTCATTATACTTTTTAAAAATATCTGCTGCAACTTTAGAGTCTCACAGCTAATCCTCTTGTGGATTATGGTTCTTACCAATTCTCATGTGGATTATTGTAACTGTATTCTAACATGCTCCATTCCCAGTGCTACTTTCAACCCAGCTTTCATATCATAGTCACATTAACTTTCTAAAATCTAGAGCTGATGGTCACTCCCCTGTTTAAAACCAGTGGCGATCCCAGATGCTTACAATAGAAGACATCCTCACTATGGTCTTCACCTGTGTTTCAGCCCCAGCTTGATAGCTTCTACACTATAGCAGTCTCCCCATTATCTACAGGGGATACATTCCAAGACCCCCAGGGGATGGCTGAAACTGCAGATACTACGAAACCTTACATATACCATGTTTTGTCCTACACGTACATAACTATGATAAAGTTTAGTATATAAATTAGGCACAATTAAGAGATTAACAACAACTAATAATAAAAGAGAAAAATTGTAACAATATACTGTAATATAAGTTATGTGTACATGGTCTCTCTCTCTCTCTCTCTCTCTCAGAAGACCCTGTAGTACTGAACTCACCCTTCTCGGGATGACGTTCGACGATGCAATGCCTGCGTCATGGGATGAAGTGAGGTGAAGCATGCAGGCGTGGTGACTCTAGGCGACCCTCCCACGACTTGTAGAAGGTCTGTAAGCCATGGCAATGTCTTCGACCCACAAATTCAGTGCCCTTTCCGTCCAAATTAAGCTTTGCCATGCACTGTGCCATTAACTTTTGCAGTTTGAGGTGCGACAGTAAAACCAGCACGAATTTATTTTCCCTTCTCACAATTTCACAGGCAGAGGATTTGTTCTTACCGTAGATCTTAGCAACCTTGGCATAGGATGTTTTTTCACCTTTTCACTTAAAGGAAGCACCTCACTGCTTCTCCTTGGCATATCCGAATTGCCCTCATCACTAGTCTTGCGCATTGGAGCCAGTATTAACAAAACAAAGGTCACTTAAGCACAAACACAGCAGCAGTCAGGCATCACCAACATGGCTACTAAAGGACTACCAGGTGGAGAGCGTTAACTCCGTGAAGAGCGTGGAGATGCTGGAAGAGAGGGTGAGTCAGGCAGGATGGAGCAGGAGATCGCGAGATTTCATCATGCTACTCAGCACGAAAAATATGAATTGTTTATTTCTGGAGTTTTCCATTTAATATTTCAGATCATAGTTGATGGAGAGTAAGAAAAGTCTGGAAGGGGAAACTGAGATCAGGGGACTACTGTACTTACACAGGGAGTGTCCTGCCACAGCTGCCAATTAACTCCATCCTCAGCTTTCACTTCACCTCCATAGTTCTGTCTCCACCAGACGTCCTGCCCTCTTCCTCTATCTTGAAAGATGTACTGAGCCTTCCAAGGGCTTTTTGCTGCCGTACCTGGGAAGGTTCCTCCAACTACCCAGTACAATGAGCCACTCCTGTAGTAGCTTCCATGGCTAGCCCATCACGTTTTCTGTCTCTTCCGCTAGCCAGAAGCCCTGCTACTCTTGCCTGTTTATTCTTGGGATATTGACTGTTTAGTTATTATTAGCAAAAAGCAACTGTTCTTCCATCAGCCATATCGTCAGGCATTTCCCTACTAGTAGAGTATTTGAAGCAAAGCTTCCAGCGCCTATAAAAATATCCCATTGAAGCAGGAGCTATTATTGCAAATCAACATTATGGTCAAGAACATGGACCTTGAGGACCATGTATACAGATATACTAGGTGCAAGTCTAACTGCACTGTTAATGACTGTGTGGACATGTTAGACAGGGGAGTCTGAGTTACCAGTGGCAGAAAATCAACTCAATATACCCCAAACAGATGAACAGAGAGCCCAGCGAGGAATGCATTGCCTCATGTAACTGGGAAGTTAAAGGTTAAGTCAGGACTCATGCACAGCCACACTTAGGGACCTATGATGTGTTTTTGTTTTTTTTTCTCCTTGCTCTCCTTTCTCTCGCTACTTGACTCTTCACCTCTCTGTGTACTGGTCTATGCTCACCTAACCGTCACATGTAACATGGGGTGAGAATATGATGATCATTTCCTGTGGTGCCCTTTCTTAAAGCTTTGGTGGGGGTGGGGCAAGGCAAAGGATAAAACTCTGAATGGTTCAGTTGGCTCACAAGCACAGCCCTAGATCTGTCCCTTTAGGAGGAACGAGGTCCTCTGATGAGCTCATTGTGGCCAGAAGGGCAGACACACTGTTTAGAAGTCCTGCCAGAATCACATGATAATGAAGTGACATTCTGTTTGGGAAAGATGTGATATAAGACCTATGGAAAAATTAACTATTAGCATTAATTATAATAATAAAGTAAAAATGAAGAGTGCTGTGTAGTAGGAACAAAAACAACCATCTTTTCTTGATCCACAATGGCTTGTTTTGCCTGTCTTGTTAACCCACTCTGTGTCCCCAAGGAGATAGCAAACTTAAAGAGCAGGGACCCATGACTTTTATTCTTCATGTTTCCTTGACAACAACTATCACAGACAAAGGGAAGAAACGAACATATATTAAGCACTATGCATTTTAGTAGAAACCTTGACAGGTGAACTATTCCGTGCACCAAACACAGCAACTTGATCAGAGCAGTCACTTGGTAACTGTTTGATTAAGAAGTTCAATGAATACAAATTGATGTTACACATTTGACATATGGTGACTTCTTAAAAGTTCAAGACAAAATAGAAAACACTGTATTATATTGCAAGTATTAGCAAGTCCTTGATATTTCACATTTGGAGCAAAAACACTTTCATAAGTTCTCCTTAAGCTCTTTTGAAAGAAAATTTTGTTCTAATCTGGGCCAGTTGGCATTTTGAATTTTAGAGTCTGATGTTTACCATTATAGTTCAGTGAGAGCATTGCACTTGAGAATATTCTAGGGCCTCTGCCTGGGTATTAATATCAATAATATAAACACTGATTCTAAAAATCAATCAAATTGAACAAAATAAGTGGGCTGTTGCAATGCAAAATTACAGACTCACCACTGTAGTGTAACAGTGAGTACACACTTCCCAGAGGCACTTGGCCCTCATCTTTGAGAGTTATAGGGTGAGTCCATCAGTGCTTCTGCCCTTCTTATTGGGATTTCTCAGGCTCTTTTGTCTTCCAATATTGAGGAATTTTCTGGTGCTTGGGGAGAACATAAATCCAAGGACATTTTCACACAGAAACAGTACAGATGGAGCTGAATTTATGCTAGTTCCAATATCTGAGAGCAAGTCATGAATTCAGAAGTGATGACTAACTAGGCAGATTATCAGTGGTGGAAAGAATTACCTCTGAAGAATCCTTCCTGTGGAATAACATCAGGACCATCCTCCATGGCAGGACTAAAATAATGCATTGGGGGAAACAAAAAATGTCATACTGATTTCTCCTGTGGCTCCACTTTTTCAATGTCACAGTTTTGTTATTATTTATTTGCATACCATACATTTCAACCATTTAAAATATACCACTCATCCCTGGCCGGTTTGGCTCAGTGGGTAGAGTGTCGGCCTGCAGACTGAGGGGTCGTGGGTTTGATTCATGGTCAAGGGCACATACCTGGGTTGCAAGTTCGATCCTGGTCAGGGTCATGCAGGAGGCAGCCAATCAATGGGTCTCTTTCATCTCTCTCTCTCTCCCCCTCTCTTCCACTCTATCTAAACTAAATCAATGGAAAAATATCCTCATGTGAGGGTTATAAAAAAATAAAAACATATATTAAAAATAAAATAAAATATACCATGCAATGGGTTTTAGTACATTCAGTGTTGTGCAAGCATCACTACAATCAGTTTTAGAACATTTTCACCACTCTGCAAAAGAAACAGACTACCATTTAGCAGTCAGTCCCCTCGAGCCTAGGTAACCAGTCATCTTTCTGTCTCTAGCCCCAGCCAGGTAGTTCAGTTGATTGGAGCGTTGTTCCATATACCAGAAGGTTGCAGATCCAATTCCCAGTCAGGCCACCCACCTGGGTTGCTGATTTTGATCCCTGGTCCAGGTGCATACAGGAAGCAACCAATGGACATTTCTCTCTCACGTCTCTCCCTCTCTCCCTCTCTCTCTCTCAAGTCAATAAACATATCTTAGGGTGAGAATGTAAAACATAAGAAAGAAAAGAAAAACAAAAACTCATAGACACAGACAACAGTATTGTGGTTATCAAAGGGAAGGGGGTGGAAGTAGTAGAGGGTAAAGGGGGTCAAATATATGGTGACAGATGATTTGATTTTGGGGGGTGGGCACACAGTGCAGTGTACACATCATGTATCCAAGAACCGTACACTTGAAACCTATGTAATCTTATTAACCAATGTCACCCCAATACATTTAATTACAAATTTTTTTTTTTTTTAAAAAAAGAGCTGTGCAAGTGTGCAAAGCAATTTGAATTACCTACAGAGGTGGAAAGACTACAAGGCTGTGCCACTGTGCTGATCCTTCAAGAATAAATATAATTTCTAGGCAAAATAATAATAATAATAATAATAATAATGTAAAAAGCAAGAGTAGCTGTATAAAACAGCCTAGTGTGGATAGTGTTGGGATGATAGGAAGAGAATAGTAGGAACATATCATTCTATTTCCTTAAATGCAATTGGAGCACAATCCCTGCATTTAGAAACAAATTATGTTTTCAGAAGAGATATCTTGGTTTGGACATTTGACTTCTCTCTTGATATTTGGTTAGTTGTTTATATGTTACAGTCTTCTTCCTGATAATAACACCTTAAGACCTGACAACGTGACTTAGTCATTTGTATCTCCATAACAATGTCTAGCCAAATGTGAGGAATATAGTAATTGCTCAATAAATATTTGTTGAGGGAATAAAGGGATTAGTGTATCAATGAATATTCATTTTGAAGACTGTATAAATAACAATTTTCTGTAGACGAGGGTTAGAAGACACGTAGTTCTGATCTTACAATACATATCTCAGAACCACATTTCAGTGGATATTTAGGAAAACATAGTAGATTAGAGATTACATTGTAATGAAAGTTATTGTTTGGATGCACTGATGTGTTAAGTACAACTAGCAGTTGAAGTTCATGCGAAAATAAAACTCTCTTAATTGGGAGGTGATCTTTGGAAGCCCTGCTTGAGGAGTAGAGAGGTAAGACAGCGAAGGAAAAGGAACCAAATGGGCTAATGAGCAGGTTACCATTGTGTGAAACTTTGCCTCAATCGCACTGGAACACCTGAGAGTGTGTAGAGCAAGCCTCAGATTTATCCTGCCTGAGGGGTGAGGAAGCTGGACTATTTAACTACCAATTTATGTCAGTTTTAGATGAGACAGCTATTGGAGATGTTAACTTTATAACACTCTGATCTGTCCAGCATGCAAGACAAATACCATCCAGAGAAAGCTTTTAGCCATATGCCAAGGGGAACCTGACATTTCCTCTGCTGTTGTCTAGTCCACACCTTGGCTAGTTCATTCTGTGTTTTCATTGATATTTTTAAGGAAGTCACTTGGGGAGCAGTGGAGGTCACAGGAGGGCCTTTGGTGGGACAAGCTACAGTCTCCACTGTTGTACTTAATCTCGAGACCATAATTGATATTCATCATTTCCATCCTTTACCACTTCCATTCTCTTGACCAACCTGCCTCTAGTCCATCCCATGGTGCGATAATGCAGTCTTTTATCCCTGAGAGTATGAGTCTCAGGTTACCTGTCCTTGTAACCCAGTTACTCATCCTCCTAGATGTTGTTTCTGCAATTGCCCTTTCGCAATTGACCTCACTGAGTCCCACGGATTCCAGATATACTACTCCCAGCTCCATTACTTAGCAGCCACCCCATGTCCTCTTGGTAATTAGGATGAACTGCCCTTGCCTGCAGAGCAACTGCCTCCTCTAACTTCTGGCCTGTGAGCATGAGGAGCCAAAAATAATCAGGTGGCAGCCGAAGCTGTAGATTTAGTGGGACCCTTACTGTGTCCCCCGGTTAGAACTTTCTAAACCTTTAACTCCATAGATCCTGAAGTTGTAAAAAGAGGAAGCTCACTTTCTTACGTGTAGTGTTACAAGGCATAGTGGGGGCTTCACTCCTACTTCCACATTTCCTATCTAGCTATCAGGCACACAAAACAAACATACTAACATCTTTTAATAGTAGTAGTACCACATCTTAACTGCGTAGGGTGTCATTCCAAGTGAAAAACAGCAGCAATGGCAAACCTGGTCTACAGAGAACAGTCACCACTGAGCTTCTCACTGTCCTCCTCTTTGAGGGACACTCCTCATTGCTTCAGTGAAAGGAGTGTCTTTTGGGCCCTCCTGGGGAACATAATTAGCTGGTACTTTTTCTGGCATCACAAAATAAATACATTGTAACATGCCCACCTCTCTGAGACCTTGGAGCTCTTCTCCAATACTTTGTATAGTTCTGGCATCTCCACATCATTTATTTTAAGTCAATATTATTTCCAACCTTTAAGTAGCTATTCCAGTAGCACATTGGGATCAGCTCCAAGAGCACTTGCCAGAATGTTAAAAATTAACTCATGAAAGAACATTTTCATAGAAATAGATTATCTATTATTTGATCTTACATTCCGTCCTGGCTGATCCAGCATCTCAAGATCAATTTCTTCGAATGTTCTCAGGGTCCTACTAGTACTTACTCGCCAGGTTCTATAGTTCATTTAATTAATAATTCATTTCATCCTGCAACATAGGTCATACCCTTCTGCTCAGGTCATACTGAGAATTGACTCTAGTTGTTTGTCCAGAAGCAATGAGGGGAGATGGAAGCAGAACTTAAGAAGGCTAAGTACCGTCTTATAAAACATCCTACTTGCCCAGCCGATGGGGCTCAATGGACTTAGCATCATCCCATGGACTGTGAGGTCCTGATTCAATTCCTGGTCAGGGCACATACCCAGGTTGCGAGCTTGATCCCCAGTAGGGGGCGTGCATGAGGCAACCAATCAATGTTTCTCTCTCACATCGATGTTTCTATCTCTCTCTCTAAAAAAAAATCAATAAAAACAGTCTGAGGAATAGGGTAGACCCAGAAACACGGAAGTAGGGTACAGACTGACAACCCTCAGAAGAGGGGGGAGTGGGGGGTGGGAAGAGATAAACCACAGAACTTATATGCATGTACACATAACCAATGGACATTGACAACAAAGCCGGGGGACGGGGCAGGGGGGGGATGGGGAGGAGGGTGTCAATGGAGTAAAAAAGGAGAAACATCTGTAACAAAAATAAAATTAAATAAAAAAACAACCCATAATAAATAAATAAAGCATCCTACTGAGGTGGGGCTATTACGAGTCAAGTGGCTGTCTTCCCGCTGGAAAGTGTAAGGGCCTCTTTTTCTGAGCCAGAGTTTCAGAAGAATCTCTGGGTTCCAGACTCCTAAGAGCATCTATCCAAATATCTCCTCCTATATTTCAGGGTCCGGCTCCTTCCCAATAAGGATCCTGATTTTAGTGGAGGAGACTTGCTAGCTTTGTGAATTCAGCCTCCTTTATACCTCTGCTTCTCCTAAAATCAAACTTAGGCTGGATTTTCAGCCTAGTCTAGCCCGTAGCTAAAGGAAAGGAGGCTTATTTTGATTGTTGGTTGGAGGTCTTCAAGCTTTCATCTCAAGTCCTGAATTGAATGTTGGCTGACCAAGTCTGTAATTTTTTTCCCCTCTACAGAAGTTCTTTGGAGATTAAGTAACTCCATAATCCCATATCTTTTAAACACAAGAGCAGTAGAATTTCTCTCTACCTATATTCTGTCCCTGATAGGAGTCTTAATAATGGGGCTACATCTGGCCAGCGATTAGTCCCACCACATTATGCGCCAGCAAGGGGATCCTTGCTACCACCTGGTGGATGATTTGTTTCAAGAAATTGGCAGGTATTGAGGAGCTGCTTCCTGGGCCATCTCTGTCCTAACTGAGGTTGGGCTTGGGCTCCCCCATAATACCCTGAAACAAGAATATCAGGCGGCACCAGCGAAGGAGTGGGGAAGTGAGGGTGGAAGGAAAGGAAGCTAATGAAACATGAGTCAGATGGAAGGTTTCCCACAGGAACCAGGGACTTCATACCACTGGGAAGTTCTGAGACATTGCATAGCACACGCCTCAGAACTGTCTTTCCTGAGGGACAAAAAAAAACCTCAAGTATTCATCCCACAATTCCTGCTATCAGCGGTTGAGGGCTGCTCCTGGAGAAGTTAGCTCCCTGGCACCCTGGTTTGAGTGCCTCAGGGGTCAAGTGCTCCAGAGATCAGAGAATGCCCTCACGGGAAAGGTCACACTTATAATAGGAAGCTGTGTGGTTGGTGCTTATGAAAGCAGTGAATGCCAAAATAATATGGGTAGAACACACCAAAACATCTGTTACGAAAGATAAAGCTCCTGTGAGTATATGAAGAACATCTCTGGAAAATAACGCCATTATAAAGTAGTAGCCACCTGCAGCATATCAGCAGCATAGCCCTTGTGTAAAGTAGGGTACTGCCATGCATGTTTTAGCTGCGTTTTTGTATGTTGATTGGCCTGGCACCTTTCTTTTTATTATTATTTTATTTTTGTTACAGATGTTTCTCCTTTTTTTTCCCCCATTGACACCCTCCTCCCCATCCCCCCCACCCTGTCCCTGGCTTTGTTGTTCATGTCCATCAGTTATGCGTACATGCATATAAGTTCTTTGGTTTATCTCTTCCCTCCCAGCACCAGTCCCTCTTCTGAGGGTTGTCAGTCTGTACCCTACTTCCACGTCTCTGGGTCTACCCTATTCCTCAGACTGTTATGTTCATTATATTCCACAAATAAGTGAGTGAAATTTGTCTTTTTCTGCTCGGTTTGTTTCGCTTAGGATAATACTTTCCAGGTTCCTCCATGTCATCTCAAAGGATAAGAGATCTTTCTTTCTTACAGCTGCGTAGTACTCCATTGTGTATATGTACCACTGCTTTTTTATCCATTCATCTACTGATGAACACTTGGGCTGTTTCCAGATCTTAACTATTGTAAATGGTGCTGCTCTGAACATGGGGGTACATATATTCTCTCTGACTGGTATTTCAGGCTTCTTAGGGTATATTCCTAGGAGTGGGATCACTGGGTCAAGTGGCCTGGCACCTTTCTTGATCGGAATATATGAGGATGTATTTCTTTGCTTACCCGAAGAAATTTGTATACAATACTTTCTTGGCCTACATGTCTATATGAACAGTAGATACAGAGGGACTAGACTCATTCCAGTTTTAATAGAGCCCAGCAGTCCCTTTAAATGCACATTTCCCATCTCCTGTTTGAAACAGAATTTTAGAAATGAGTCTTGAGAACCACGAAAACAGTCAAAAAGAAAAAAAGTTCACAATACTAAGAAACTCGAAGCACTTTCAGAAATAAGAAAACAGCGTCTGTTAATGTTTTATTTTTCACGAGTGAAAATATATACAATATATTTTACATGTACAGAGTCCCACAGCGTGAGTCAGAAAAAGCTAACAGCAGGGGGCAGATCTTTTTCGTACATTTTTCAGTTGGACCAACACTCAGGACGTGGCGAGTGACAACAGCCTGTGTACATGACCAAGAAGCTCGGTCAGAGAAGACTCGTATGTCTGTTGGGAATGGGGGTCCTCTCTGGAGAAATGACCATTTCTACTAAAGAGGCCAGTCAGAGTAGCAGAGACTGTACTGAAATCTGGGCAGAGATACCAGTGGCAAAGCAAAAGCCAACGCTGAACCCGCCAGCCAGTCTGCTCTGCTCCCCCTCCTCCTTAACACCTGAGGCCTTGGGTGATTCAAAGGAGCAAATACCAGGGCCCACTCTGGCCCTGCAGAATTGTGGTCAGCTACAAAACGGAATTTCTTAACAGACTAAGTATCTTAAATGCTTGTAAACATGGTGCTGATGCTGGGGAAAACACAAAAAGAACATCTGCTATTTCTCTCGTATAGGAAAGATACAGGCATGAGCTTTGGCTTGCCACGTGTGTGTTCCTATCAGACATTTACCCCAAAGGGTAACAATCGAGGCACAATGGATGAGATAACGGGACAACTCCCATCACATGGCAGCAAAGACGCCCACTACGATTTGGCACAGCTGGAGCAGCTGGCAACCCTGGGCGCCGGGAGATGGGGCTTCACGATGTCAGGCTCGATGGACTCCATCAGGTCGCACTCGTTGGCAAGGATGTGCTTGACCAGGCATCGGGAGGCCTCGTCGATGTTTATGTTCTCCTAAAGGGGAAAACAAAACAAAACAGCTCTTCTTATTCAATCATCTACATAAAGCTGGAGCAGAGGCCTACGGCAGTGTTTCCGGCGATTCACTGAAACATCCCTTCCTGTACCTTACCCATGAATCCTCTTGCTAGTCCCCTCATTTTCATTTCTTCCTTCAAAGAACTTTACTTTTCAGGCCTTCACAGAGGTAAAAATATTTATTTTGTTTTGTCACATAGGAGAAATAGTTCTGTAGGCTCACCTAGTAGGTTGGATTTAAGTTAGAGGGCAATTTTTTTTTTCACATGCTCTTACATGATCACATATTGCAAAATATTTTCAGTGTACTGAACACAAAATCATCTTCAGTAAAGTCACATTTGACTGTTTTTATCACAATTTTCAGAACTCCTCTGATGTGTTTCCTCACAGTCAATGTGAAGCGACAAGGACTTCCTCACCAAGTCATTTTACCACAAAACCTTGCTGTCCAACTTAAGCGTAACAATTTATTTTCATTTTCGTAGGTATATCCAAGTTGCGGATATATTTTGAGATCACTGAATGAAGTCATATTACATGGAAAATGTAAGAGGTAGTGTAGTGATGGTTTCCAAATGGTATTTAGGGCTAATGCCTAACAGCATTAGATGAAAATATTCATTAGCATGTTCTCTATTCTTCAAGCTCCACCCCGAGTTCACCTGCTATGAAAGCTGAAGGTAACTTTTCAAGTTCCAGGCAACAAACAGCCTGGTTATTTTCTCCCCCTTACAGAGCCTAAACAAGAATGCTTCTGGAGGGTTCTACATCTAAAACAAGGTTGTGCTTGTTTGTGATGTTGTTCTTACTGTTTTTTCAGGAGACAAGAATCCATGTCTCTGAGTCTCTACTTTCCCATCTGTACAATCATTCTGATGACAATACTTATCCAATAAAACATCGCTCCCTTCACTGGGTGTAGTGATCATGGGTGCTTTCACTGTGAACGTGTTATGTACTTTATATACACAATCTTTTAAAATCCCAGGATTTGCCCAGCTGGTGTGGCTCAGTGGTTGAGCGTCGATCCATGCACCAAAAGGTCACCAATTTGCTTCCTGGTCAGGGCACATGCCCAGGTTGTGGGCCCCATCCCCAGTGGGGGGCATGCAGGAGGTGGACAATCGATGTTCTCTCATGGATGTTTCTCTCTCTCTCATTCCTTTCTCTAAAAGCAATAAAGAAAAAATAAAAATAAAATAAAATCCTAGAATTTGTTTTCTGTTCTTAGTGAATTTCTTGGTGAGGTGGAGTGGAGGGGCCTATCTACCTTCAGCTCAAGTGTCTGCCTCACACAGTGGTAGCTGGTCCATAGAGAACAGCTTACTTCTGCCACCTGCTCCGCTGTGTGGGTTCCTTTGCCTTCAAGTCACTGCCCATACTTGGCATGCCTTCTGACACTCCTCCTCTTCCTGGTGTCATGCCCAGGTGTCACACTTCAACTACTTGTTCACAGGCAGTTGTCTGACCAAGGTAAGGATATACCCAGCGCAATGCTTTGCTCTTTAATCCAGCCACTTGTCTATGTGACCATCTGGGAGCCAGGGCCAGCTCCTCTCATGTCTCAGATTCAAGGAAAGTGAGGATGTGCATGTAGCCGGACATAGCCTTCCAGACCTTGGCTTCCTAGGCCAGCAAAGCTCCCCAAATAAGCCCCACAGTTGGGTGTTTATGGAGTGCTTGCCCACCCATCACTAAACAATACTTTGGTTCCCATTTGAGTACTGCTTGTATGTTGGGAAAGGAGGCAATCAAATAAATCCCTTTTCAAATGCCAAACATGAGATATCATACCTATGAGAGGAAAAAACTGAAGTTTAGAGAGATTAAGAGACTTCCCAAAGATCACACAGTGGGTGGGTTGGAGGGCCAGAACTCAGACCCGTCTTCTTGACATCAAAGCTTGAGTCTTACTAAGCTATATTCCTTTTGAAGATTGTTTCAAAGATCAAGTACAATAACAAATAAAAGTTTTTACCACAGCATTAGGCCCAAAAGATGCTATATGAATCTTAGTTCCTTTCTCCTTCATATGTTAAGAGAAAAGTATATTTCTATGACAGGAAAATCTAGTTTTAAGCATTAAAAAGGGCCCTCCTTCATAGTAGTGAAGTTGGATTCACAGTCGTATTTTTAAGTTTCTTACTTAATTTATGTTTTAAGTCATTTTATTTTCTTGTATTTCTTTTTTTTTAATTAATTAATTTATTTTTGTTACAGATGTTTCTCCTTTTTTCCCCACTGATTCCCCCCATCCCTCCCTCCCTGCCCTGTCCCCAGCTTTGTTGTCCATGTCCATTGTTCATGCATACATGCATATAACTTCTGTGGTTTATTTCTCCCCACCACTCTCTTCTGGGGATTGTAGTCTGTGCCCCACTTCCACGTCTCTGGAACTACCCCATTCCTCAGACTGTTATGTTCATTATATTCTACAAATAAGTGAGATCATATGATACTTGTCTTTCTCTGTTTGGCTTGTTTCACTTAGGATAATACTATCTAGCTCCCTCCATGTCATCTCAAAGGATACGAGATCTTTCTTTCTTACAGCTGCATAGTACTCCACAGCTTTTTTATCCATTTGTCTACTGATGGACAATAGGGCAGCTACAAACATTGGGTGCATATATTTTTCCTGAGTGGTGTTTCAGGCTTCTTAGGATATATTCCTAGAAGCAGGATCACTGGGTCAAATGGCAGTTCAATTTTTAATTTTTTGAGGTAACACCAGATTGTTTTCCATAGTGGCTGCATCCATCTGCATTCCCACCAGCAGTGTACTAGAGTCCCCTTTTCTCCACAATCTCACCAATCATCACACCTGTTTGATGATTCGTTAATGGCAGCCATTCTGACAGGTGTGAGGTGATACCTCATTTTTGTTTTAATTTGCATCTCTCTGATGATTAGTGATGATGAGCATTTCTTCATATGTCTCTTAGCCATTTGTATGTCCTGTTTGGAGAGGTGTCTATTCAGCTCCTCTGCCCATTTTTACTTGGGTTCTTTGTCTTCCTTTTGTTGAGTTGTATGAGCACTCTCTATATATATTGGAAATTAACCCCTTATCTGTAATATCATTGGCAACTATGCTCTCTCATACAGTGGGATGTCTTTCCATTTTGATGATTATTTCTTTTGCTGTGCAGAAGCTTTTGAGTTTGATGTAGTCCCATGTGTTCAGTTTCTCCTCTGTTTCTATTGCCTTAAATAATGTATCAGTGAAAATTCTGCTGCGTATGATGTCTGAAATTTTGTTGCCTACATTTTCTTCTAGGATTTTAATGGATTCATGAGTCACATTTAAGTGTTTTATCCATTTTGAGTTGATTCTTGTATATGGTGTAAGTTGATGGTCCAGTTTCATTTTTTTGCATGTAGCTGTCCAACTTTCCCAACATCATTTATTAAAGAGGCTGTCTTTACTCCACTGTAGCTCTTGCCACCTTTGTCAAATATTAATTGAGCATATTGTTTGGGTCCATTTCTGGGTTCTCTATTCTATTCCATTGATCTATCTGCTGTTCTTGTGCCAGTACAAGGCTGTTTTATTACAGTGGCTTTGTAGTATAATCTGAAATCTGGAAATGTGATCCCTCCAACTTTGTTCTTCTTTTTCAAGATGGCTGTGCCTATTAGGGGTCTTTTTGGTTCCATATGAACTTTTGAAGTATTTGTTCTAATTCTGTGAAGTATGTCGTTGCTATTTTGATGGGAATTGCATTGAAGCTATAGATTTGGGTAGTATGGACATTTTTATGACGTTAAGTCTTCCAATTCATGAACAAGGTATGTGCTACTTTTTTATATCTTGTTCTATTTCTTTTTTCAATGACCTGAAGTTTTCTGCGAATAGGTCCTTTATTTTCTTGGTTAAGTTTTCCTAGGTATCTTAACTTTCTTTGCCTCAATGGTAAATGGGATTGTTTTTTTTTTTTTGTTTCTCTTTCTGTGAATTCATCATTGGTGTATAAGAATGCCATCGATTTCTTGACATTAATTTTGTATCCTGCTACTTTGCCAAATTCATTTATTGAGTCTAGTAAATTTTTGATGGAGACTTTGGGGTTTTCTACCTATAGTATCATGTCATCTGTGAATAATGACAGTTTCACTTCCTCCTGTCCAGTTTGGATCTCTTTTATTTTTTCATCCTGTCTGATTGCTGTGGCTAAGACTTCCAGTACTATGTTAAATAAGAGTGGCATAAGTGGGCATCCTTGTCTTGTTCCGGTTCTTAAGGGAAATGCCTTTAGTTTTTGCCCACTGAGTATGATGTTGGCTGTAGGCCTTTCATATATGGTCTTTATTTTCTTGTGATATGATCCCTTTATTCCCACATTGCTGAGCATTTTTATTAGAAATGGGTGCGGGATTTTGTCAAATGCTTTTTCAGTATCTACTGATATGATCATATTATTTTTATCTTTGATTTTGTTTATGTGGTGTATCACAGGTATTGATTTGTGAATATTGTACCAGCGTTGCATCACTGGGATGAATCCCACTTGGTCATGGTAAATAACAATTTCTTTTTTTGTTATTGGTCTGTTTAAGTTTTCTATCTCTTGCTGGTTCAGTTTTGGGAGACTATGCCTCTAGAAATTTGTCTATTTCACTTAGATTGTTGAATTTGTTGCCATATAATTGTTCACAATATTTGTTAACAATCCTTTGTATTTCTGTGGTGTCAGTTATTATTTCTCCTCTTTCCTTTCTGATTTTGTGTATTTGGGTTCGCTCTCTTTGTTTCTTGGTGAGTCTAGCTAAGGGTCCATCAATCTTGTTTATCTTTTCAAAGAACCAGCTCTTTGTTTCATTTATCCTTTGAATTGTTTGTTTTTTGGTTTTTTTTTTTTTTTTTGGTCTCCATGTCATTTATTTCTGCTCTGATCTATACTATTTCCTTCCTTCTACTTGCTCTAGGGTTTTCTTTTTGTTTGCTTTCTAGTTCTTTAAGTTGTGAAGTTAGATAGTCTATTAGAATTTTTTCTTGTTTCTTGAGGTAGGCAAGTAGTGCTATGAACTTCCTTCTCAAAACTGCTTTCGCCACATCCCATATATTTTGTGTTGTTGTGTGTTCATTTTCATTGGTTTCCCGTAAGTTTTTAATATCTTCCTTGATCTCTATGGTAATCCATTTATTGTTCAATAACATGTTATTTAGCCTCCATGTTTTCAAATATCTTTCCATGTTCTTATTGCAATTGATTTCTAGTTTCATGCCATAGTGATCTGAGAAGGTGCTTGATATGATTTCAATCTTCTTGAACTTGTACAGACTTAGTTTGTACCCTAATATGTGGTCTATCTTTGAGAATGTCCCATGTGAAGAGATAGAAAACTTGAACAGACCAATCACAACAAAAGAAATTGAAGATGTCATCAAGACTCTCCCAGCAAACAAGAGCCTAGTTCTGGATGGCTTCATGGGGGAGTTTTACCGAACATTCAAAGAAGAACTAACACCCATTCTCTTCAAACTATTTCAAAAAATTCAAGAAGAAGGAAGACTTCCAAACTTGTTTTATGAGGCCAGCAAAATTCTAATTCCAAAACCAGAAGAAGACATTACAAAGAAAGAAAACTAGAGGCCAATATCCCTGATGAACATAGACGCCAAAATCTTGAACAAAATACTAGCAAATAAAATCCAGCAACACATCAAAAAAATTATTCACCATGACCAAGTGGGATTCATCCCAGTGATGCAAGGCTGGTACAATATTCACAAATCAATACCTGTGATACACCACATAAACAAAATGAAGAATAGAAACCACATGATCATATCAACAGATGCTGAAAAAGCCTTCGACAAAATCCAGCATCCCTTTCTGATAAAAATGCTCAGCAATGTGGGAATAGAGGGATCATATATCAAAATATTAAAGCCATATATGAAAGACCTACAGCCAACATCATACTCAGTGGGCAAAAACTAAAGGCATTTCCCTTAAGAACTGGAACAAGACAAGGATGCCCACTTATGCCACTCTTATTTAACATAGTACTGGAAGTCTTAGCCACAGCAATCAGACAGGATAAAGAAATAAAAGGGATCCAAATTGGACAGGAGGAAGTGAAACTGTCATTATTCACAGATGACATGATACTGTACATAGAAAATCCCAAAGACTCCATCAAAAATTTACTAGACTTAATAAATGAATTTGGCAAAGTAGCAGGATACAAAATTAATGTCAAGAAATCGACGGCATTCTTATACACCAATGATGAACTCACAGAAAGAGAAACTAAAAAAACAATCCCATTTACCATTGAGGCAAAAAAAAAATAAGATACCTAGGAACAAACTTAACCAAAGAAATAAAGGACCTATTCGCAGAAAACTAAAGGTCATTGAAAAAAGCAATAAAGACACAAAAAAGTAGAAGCACATACCTTGTTCATGAAATGGAAGAATTAACATCACTAAAATGTCCATACTACCCAAAGCAATCTATAGATTCAATGCAATCCCCATCAAAATACCAACTACATACTTCACAGTACTAGAACAAATACTTCAAAAGTTCATATGGAACCAAGAAAGACCCCAAAAGCTACAGCAATCTTGAAAAAGAAGAACAAAGTTGGAGGGATCACATTGCCAGATTTCAGGTTATACTACAAAACCACTGTAACCAAAACATCCTGTTACTGGCACAAGAGCAGGCATATGAACCAGTGGAACAGACCAGAGCACCCAGAAATGGACCCAAGGCCATATGCTCAAGTAATATTTGGCAAAGGTGGCAAGAGCTACAGTGGAATAAAGACAGCCTCTTTAATAAATGGTGTTGGGAAAGTTGGACAGCTACATGCAAAAAAATGAAACTGGACCATCAACTTACACCATATGCAAGAATCAACTCAAAATGGATAAAACACTTAAATGTGGCTCATGAATCCATTAAAATCCTAGAAGAAAATGTAGGCAACAAAATTTCAGACATCATACGCAGCAGAATTTTCACTGATACATCACCTAAAGCAACAGAAACAGAGGAGAAACTGAACACATGGGACTACATCAAACTCAAAAGCTTCTGCACAGCAAAAGAAACAACCATCAAAATGGAAAGGCAACCCACTGTATGAGAGAGCATAGTTGCCAATGATATTACAGATAAGGGGTTAATTTCCAATATATATAGAGTGCTCATACAACTTAACAAAAGGAAGACAAAGAACCCAATTAAAAAATGGGTAGAGGAACTCAATAGACACCTTTCCAAACAGGACATACAAATGGCTAAGAGACATTTGAAGAAATGCTCAGCATCACTAGTCATCAGAGATGCAAATTAAAACAACAATGAGGTATCACCTCACACCTGTCAGAATGGCCGCCATTAACAAATCATCAAACAGGTGTGATGATTGGTGAGGTTGTGGAGAAAAGTGTACTCTGGCACACTGCTGGTGGGAATGCAGGTGGATGCAGCCACTATGGAAAACAATCTGGTGTTACCTCAAAAAATTAAAAATTGAACTGCCATTTGACCCAGAGATCCCACTTTTAGGAATATACCCTAAGAAACCTGAAACACCACTCAGAAAAAGTATATGTACCCCCATGTTTGTAGCAGCACTATTTACAATAGCTAAGATCTGGAAACTAATTACCGCAGTCCTTTTAGCATATCTTGCAGTGCTGGTTTGGTGCTAATATATTTCCTTAGCCTTTTTTTTTTCCCCTCTGAGAAGCTCTTTATTTGACCTTCTATTTTGAATGATAGTCTTGCTGGATAGAGTAGTCTTGGATTCAGATCCTTGTTTTTCATGACCTTGATTACCTCATGCCATTCTCTTCTGGCCTGTAGTGTTTCTTGTGAGAAGTCAGCTGAGAGCCTTATGGGGTTTCCTTTGTAGGTAACCTGTTGCTTATCTCTTGCTGCCTTTAGGATTCTCTGTTTGTCTTTATCTTTTGGCATTTTAATTACTGTGTCTTGGTGTGGGCCTGTTTGGGTTCTTCTTACTTGGGGCTCTCTGTGCTTTGGGAACATGAATGCCTTCTTCCTTCACCAAGTTAGTAAAGTTTTCTGTCACTATTTCTTCAAGTATATTCTCTAGCCCTTGCCCATTTTATTCCTCTTTGGGGACTCCTATGATGCGAATGTTACATTTCCAGTTGTCCCACAATCCTCTTATGCTGTCTTCCTGTTTTTTTAAATTGTTTTTTTTTCCTTTTGGTTTTCTGATTGGTTGATTTTTTTCCTACCCTGTCTTCTAATTCACTGAGTTGGTCCTCAGCTTCCTCTACTCTGCTGGTTAGTCCTTGCAATGTGTTCTTTATTTCTGCTATGTCATTCTTCATTTCCACTTGGTTGGTTTTCAATGTTTCTATTATCTTTGCTCATGGTGCTGATGTTCTTACTCATGCTGTTGAGCTTCCTCCAGATCATGGCTCTGAACTCTACCTCTGATATTTTGCTTAGCTGAATTTCATTGATCTCATCTTCAATAGAGTTCTCTTGTTCTTTCATTTGGGATTTGTTTCTTTCTTTCATTATTTTGGCTATCTCAGTGGGTTTTGGAGCCTGCCATATTTTCCCTGTGGGTGTTGGTGTTCTGCTGTTTGTGGCTCCCTCTACTGGGTTTGCATGAGCCTGCGTGGGCCCATGTTAAACACCACTGTCAAGTCTTACTTTCCGGGGTAGACGTGCAAGGCCAGGAAAGGTTCAGTTATCCTCTAGCTTTTTCCTGGAGGTTAGTAGTCTCAGTTTCTCAGTGCCTTGGAATGTAGCCCTGGTGTTCTGCATAAGAGGATTTCCAGAGTGTGGGATAGATGCTGGTTGTTAATGAGCATCAATTTGCATTTGTTTCCCTCACCTGGGAAAGCCTGAATCTCTGTTAGGAGTGGCTAGGATGCGGGGAGGGGCAGCTGCTTTTCCGCACAGCTCTGGGAAGGAGCATACTGGCCACCGTCCTTTGTGGCCACAACTCAGCAAAAACTCTGAGTGCCCTCCAAATCCCAGGTGTTCTCACAGAGATCCAGTGCAGTCTGCCCTGCCTCTGCCATAGCCCCCAGGTGAGTGTCTGTGACTATTTTAGAGCTGAATCCTGGCTCTCTGCACTGTGGAGTGGGCTTGGTCTTTATTCCCCAACGGTGCTCCTCACAGTTAAGACTACTGCTGTCCATGGGCTTCCAGCCCACCACCCTCTCTCGCCTCTGTAGATCCTACCAGTATCCCTGGCTATATGGTCCTGTCCTGCTGCTTTCTTGTTGCTTTTTTCTGAGGATTTGTCTTTATTTTAGTTGTCATTCCCGTTTGGTCCCGGGAGATCGTCTGTGTAGCTTCCATTCACTCCACCTCCACTTCACATCCTCCTGCAGTCTTATTTTTTAAACACCCACTCACATACTGACATGCCAGTTTTTTTCATTAATATGCAAAGTCGCAAAATCTAATAATGAGGAGAGTGAAATGCTTGTGTGGACAACTCAATAAAAATCCATCATCATTATGAGAAAAACAACTAAAACCTAAACCCAATTAGTGGCAGGCTGGCCAGATCATTTTAGTAAAAGGTAAGATGAAGCTGATGAAATTGTTTGTGAAGTCTCACACCTGTGGTAAGGGCTAGTCAGTGTCAGGACTAGGAAGAGCGACCCTGTCTAGTCCCATCACAACCAAGGGGTGACAATGCCTGCTTTTATTTTTATTTTTTAAATTTTTATTTATTTATTTTTATTCTCACCCGAGGACATTTTTCCATTTTTTGTTCAGGTACAGTGGGAGGGAGAGAGTGGAAGAGAGAGAGAGGGAAACATCGATGTGAAAGGGACACATCGAGTGGCTGCCACCCGCACAACCGACCAGGGCCGGGGACAAACTGCAACCGAGGTACGCGCCCTTAGCGGGAACCGAACCCGGGTCTCTCAGGACCGCAGGCCGATGCTCTAACCGCTGAACTAAACCAGCCAGGGCCTGCTTTTATTTTTTTAATATTTTCCTTTTTTTAAATCATACTTGACAGTATTACAAATATTCCCACTTTTTTCCCCCTCATTGCCTGCCTCTACCCAGTTCCTACCCCACCCAAGGCCTTCACCACCCTATTGTCTGTGTCCATGAGCAATGCATATATGCAGATAAGTTTCCCGTATTTTTTAAAAATTTATTTATTTATTTATTCATTTATTTATTTATTTTTATCCTCATCCAAGGATATTTTTCTATTTATCTTCTGTTAGAGTGGGAGGGAGGGATGGAGAGAGAGAGAGAGAGATCAACATGAGAGGGACACATCAACTGGTTGCCTCCTGCACGACCCCAACCAGGGCTGGGGATCAACCGCAACCAAGGTATGTGCCCTTGACTGGAATCAAACCTGCGACTCATTGGTCCATGGTCCAACACTCTAACCACAGAGCCACACCGTCCAGGGGTATAAGTTGTCTACTTTTAGACTGCATGTAGGAACCAAGTGGCAGTTCATGGTGATAGAGCCACATCTAGTTATGCAATTAACATTATTTAGATTTCCACTAAGTACTAGACATAGAAAGTTAAACACAATAAAACAAGTTCTGTCCTTGACTGAGTTTATCCACTAGCAAGTTTTACATCAACAGCAAGGGCATACATCTGGAAACAGCATCTTCAGCCAGATCATTATAGAGGCCTGAATGCCAAGTCAGCCAGGTAGTCATTGTGGCTGTTTTGCAGGTGTAGTGTCAATAAACACAATACAATACAAGTCCACTACCAGACAAAACTATACAGATACTTAGCACTCTGATCATTCAATCTATCAGCACCTATTTAGTAAATACTGATCATGTGTACCATGGTGCTGATTGCTGGGGCATACCGATTTCAGATCAGAGATTTCAAGAGGAAGCCAGAAAGAAGAGTAAACCCATTATATACCACTATATTGACCACACACAAACAAAAAAAGCCATAACGTATGGTGTTTGGAGCACAGACTTGAGGCCAGACTCTTATCTCAGCTCCTCCACTTTCTGGTTGTTTAACCTTGGAAATATTCCTTGTCTCAGTTTGCTCATCTGTAAAAAGGGAACTTTGAGGTTTATTTTATAGGTGATTATAAGTTAATAATGTTAATACTTAGCACATGTGAAATGCTTACACGAATATCTGGACAGGGACAGAGAAGACACATTCAACGAATGTCATCTATATATTCTTCTCATTCAATCATCAGAACACGGTAATGTGTGTGTTCTACTCCATTTTGCAGCTGAGGACACGGAGACTGGGAAGGGGTAAGTGGCTGGGCCCAGGACACACAGCAGGAAGTGAGCCCAGTGAGAAGGGTCAACACTAATATTCACCATCCGCTTACTACACAAAGCAAGGTCTATAGTGTTTAGGGCAAAGGCTTTGGGCCAGACCCTGTCTCAGCTCCCCCAAGAAAATATTTCCCCAAATAAAAAAAAAAGAACAGCATGGGCAGGGCACACGTTTCCAACACAAACAAGGCAGGAACATGTAGTCAGGGCCTCAGGCCAGGCTGGTTCCTATTGCTGGCTCTTCTACACACCACTGAAGTCACAGCCAAGCGCCTACACTAGGAGAAGGGCTAGCAACACAGAGTAAACTTCTCACCCCCCTTCTGTCCGAGGCCAGCAGGGTTTCTCAAGCCCTGCCTGACAGAACTGCAGGTTCAGACTTTTGGGTGGGCAATATAATTGACTGAGCTGCTGGGCACCCAGGTAGACACAGCCAAGCACACAATTTGTAGGTGATGGTGAAGAAACAGAACTGCTGACTTAAGTATGAAATACTACCTGGAATTTTAATTCACATTTATTTTAGACAGTAGTAACACCATCTCCAGGAGCATCTTTGGGTAAAAAGGAAATCCATACATTCTAGGACTTCTGAAAGAGGTACACTTGGACTGAATCTGAATGGGATTTATTTTCATACTTGCAATATGACAAGACGGTCTGTTGTGCTGACTGCTGTAGGTTGATATGTGCTCGTCTTTGTGCCTCTGCTCAGAATCCTTTCACTTATATCGATAAGCATGCCTGAGAAACAGGCTTTGAAATCCCTAATAAAGCCTTTTAGTAAAAACAAGTGGTGGTTATTATTGAGTGTCTATGCTGGGCATTTAGCAGGTGCTTTATTTATGAAATTACATTTACTTCCAACCCTCACAGAAATATGTTAAAGAGTTAATAGCCATAGTTTAAAGGAAAGGAGACTTTAACCTTTAACAAAAGTATGCCAGGAGCAGGACAAGATCTTGGTCAATCTGTCATTCCAACCAAGCCTGGCCTAATGCCTTGTATCCTGTTCACATTCATTACCTCACAGTGTCTCCCAGGAGTAAAACAGCTATTGAAATAAATTTTATTTATAAATCAGCAGGTCTCCATCCTGGCTGCATATTCAATTCACTTGGAGAGTTAAAAAACAAACAAACAAACAAAAAACCTGTTACTAGGGCTCTCCTCCCAGACATTATTATGATTTATCTGGTAGGGGGCCCAGCATGGGTATTTTTTGAGTCTCCCCTTCTTGAAATGTGCATGCAGGTTGGAGACACACACTTGTATAATTAGGTGTATCTCTAAAGAGACTCCTTTCTAGTTCAATAGTGAACTTTCTGGAAATATCACTTAATAAAGTGATTTTAAGCTGCATTGATTCTGATCTTTCTGTAGATAGAGGCATATAAATCTAACTATCTGAGGTCTTAGGTAATTGTTTTTTAATTAGCTCTTCAGAACATCTGTCTGGTGGCAAATTATTTAATCTCTGATCCCTGGTGCCAGAGTGCGAAAATATTCTCACAGAAAACTTTCACATCTGCCTAGTTAGAAGCTGGCAAAGAATTCATCCTCCCCTAATCTTTCTAAATATATCAACCTCAAACGAAACACCAAACACCAAGTGTACCAGAGGCTCTGAGGTTAGGGCACTAAATTCCTCAGCTCAGTGAGATTTTAATTAGAGCAGATGGCCCACTGGATATAACACCACTCTGAGAAGTCTTACACAGAACAAGGGTTTTAAAGTCCTCACTCTCCGATTCAGCATTTGTTTATCGAGCACATAAGTGCCAAACATTTTGCTAGTTTTCTTCTACTTTAGTTCACATTTAACATGGGGTGAGCAGAGTGGACACTTTATTTTTGTCTGCTTAGCACTTCTTCCTCATCTAATATCACTCCTCATTTCCTTGGAGTAACTGCCTCCACCCACTGCGGTCATGAGCTTCTACTGGGGCCCCTCCAAACTGAGCAACCCCCCAGCCCCATGTCTCAGAAACTGTTCTCAGGAGGTGGCATTTCACTTAATCTTCACGATAAAGCTGAGGTGTGAGGTGCTGCCCTCATTTTACACACGAGAAAAGAAGTGAGGTTCGGAGAGGTTGAATGACACACGCAGGGTCTCTGTAAGGGGCGCATCTGACTTCCAACTCCAGTCCAGGAAGCTTCCATATTTCCTCTTTTTTGTCTCCTCGCCAGCTTCTTAGGGTCTACGGTGAACGATCTGCAACTGCCCGAGTGATGGTCTGCCTGAACCCAGAGCCCATGGTTTTGCACAAGCCATTTTCTCCACGGATGGAAGAAGTGAAGACTATGGCTCATTCCAACCAGGTCCGAATGACACCTGCTCTCGGAAAGTCCCCACTTTAGTCTATGGAATATGCACTGGGAGCGAGCCATACTGTCACTGACTTCAACACAGGACAGAGTCACAAGTCAGCATGACAGGGGAAGGATGAGAAAAGTTCACAAGTAAAATCAGCTCCAAAGGTTGTGTCCCTCTGACAATACCTCCCCCATCCCCGCCATCGTCCTGCTTCCACTGTTGTCCTTTATGTACTAGATGTCCATGTCCGTTTCAAACCCTCTTTCCCCTTCTTCTCTATAGACCCAAGCCTCGTACCTCATAGCTCTCTTCTTTTATGTCTGCCCCCTCACTCCAGCCCCTGGAACCCCACTTGGGTTCAGCTTACACAGAACCTCCCAATATTAAAGAGGGAGGGAAATTGGAGATCAGTAATGCAACCTGCTCTCTCTGACACATTAGCAAATTAAGGAAACAGAGAAGGAAAGTGACTTGCCTGGCATACACAGGCCACCTCTTAGTTCCTGCCGTTCCCACACCTCTGTCCCCAGAAATATCGTCTCTTCTGAGGAGTCTTCTCTCAGGACTATGGAATATATCTTCAGTGCTCCCCAGCATTTCCTAGCTACCTGGCACTCACCAGGCTCATGACTGCCTGTTGTCTGTGTCCTTAAAGACAAGGACTGCGTCTTATATGCACAGTGCCTAGTGCATAAAGGACCCCTCGACAATATTATGCAAGACATCTGTTGATAACTTATTATATTCCAGGTACCGTTTAAGTATTTTACCTGTATTAACTGAGTGAATTCTCACAAAAATTCGGGTGAGGAAACTGAAGTACAGAGAGGTGAAACATTTTCCCAGGGTCACACAGTCAGCCAGTCAAACTGTTGGCACCTGGTTCTCCAGCCCATGCTCAGCCACTGCCCTTGCGACCGCGGACAGGTCCAGCGCTGTTGAATGGCGGAGCCGGACTCACGTCCAGACCGCTCTACCCTAGCGCGCCGTGCTCTCTGCTCTCTGCAAGAGTCTGCTGAGGGGACGAGACTTCTGCCTCCTACCCTGAGGCCCAGTGCTGTGCTTCTAACTCTCAGAAACGATGAAGCAGCAGTCCACAACATGTTGTGTGTGGCCCAACGTTGTTTATTTATTTAAAATTTTAAATGTCTACGTGGCACGTACACACTCTCTAGTTTGCCACGTACCTTAGCCGTTTGTGTGAAATTCCTGGCCTCCAAAGGACATGACTTCACCCTCCCTGCCCACATCAGGCTCGACAACATGAACACGAGGCAGACACCGTTCTCAAAGTCTTTTCTAGAGTTCACCACTCCTGGGATACATTGCTGAATCCAATACGTAATCTCCGACTTACCACTAATGACTACACAGAATCAGAAAATGCATAGACTTTACCTCTATTAACACTTGATTTTCAATACAGTGTTTTTTAAAAAATGTCTTCACTCTTAGAGTGAAACAGTACTAGAGATCCCAATAACCGGTCTTGATAAGAGAAGAAAGAATAAACATAAGCCTAAAAACTACCATTTAGCCAAACTTAATTAACTCCTATCAGTGAAGACTTAGCAGTCTTTAGTGAAAATACCTTCTTATTCATCAGTTTAAGAAGATGAATGTGGTCTGGCTGGTTTGGCTCAGCAGTTAGAGTCGGCCCACGGACCAGAGAGTCCCAGGTTTAGTTCCCGCTAAGGGCACGTACCTCGGTTGCAATTTGTCCCCCGCCCCAGGTGGGGTCATGTGGATGGGGACCAGTTGATGTGTCTCTCTCACATCAATGTTTCTCTTTCTCTCTTCCTCTCTCTCTCCCTCCTACTGTATCTGAAGATGGATGAAAAAAGAAAAAAGAAAATAAATGGCCCACCAGACACAAAATATTAACAGTAATAATTGCTAACATTTAACTTACTGTTGAGTATTTACTTACTCTGGCACTAAACCAGGTACACTTCATATATAATCTCACTGAACCCTTACTACACCCAGGGGCATGGATATCCTATTAGCCTATTTTACAGACTGGAGGATTAAGGCACATGCAGGATGAGCTACTCAGCCACACGACTGCTGGACTTCATTCAAAGTGAAGTCATATTTGAGTGCTAACTATGAGAAGAAATTATGTTCTGTGATTTATTTCTATTATGAGTAGATGCTTTCACTCTGACACCTGTGTGTGCCAAGTCTGAGAACCAACACTAGGACACTGTTGTCCCAGGAAGTAGCAGAATGTCACGGAAAGAGAACGAGTTTTGGGTCAAGCTTTAGAACTTGGTTTTGCCACTTACTGTGGGGCCAATGGCAAGTCCGAATCCTGAGCCTTCCCTGCGTCATCTGTAAAATGAAGCTAATGATAACTACATTTCACAAGACTCCCATGAGAGCTTTAGAAGTAAACACACACAGATATGAAGTACTGAGCCATCACATATAGGTCCTGGGATAAATACAAGCTCCCTTCTAGTGTCTGCTTTTCTTCATCACTGCCCTTCAGATCACTCTTCAGTGATCAACTTCCATAAGAAGTTACCTCTGACTCCCCTAGGCTGGGATAAGCACCCCTCAATTCTGGCACCTATCACTGGTTAGTATGTAATGGGCTGTTTTTTGTGTTGTTGTTTTTTTAATTCTCATCCAAGAGTATTTTTCCATTTATCTTCAGATAGAGTGGGAGGGAGGGAGAGAGAGAAACATCAATGTAAGAGAGACACATCGATTGGTTGCCTCTCACATGACCCCAACCAGGACCAGGGACCAAACCGTAACTGAGATATGTGCCCTTGACTGGAATCGAACCCGTGACTCTTTGGTCCTCGGGCCAACGCTCTAACCACTGAGCCAAACCAGCCTGGGATGTAATGGGCTTTTGTCAACCAGCATTCTCCACTGCACTGGGGCTCCTGGGGGCTCCACTGCTCCATCTTCATGTCTAGCAAATGGCCTGCAGACAGTGGGCACTGGTAAGATAAAGGGTAAGTGGCGAACAAATGAATGAAAAAATGACAAGGCCCTCAGAAGAGCAACAAGTTCAGGTTTCAACATGAAAATAATTTCCGATGTGGGTCGTTTCTACCGGGAATGAACAAGAAAACACATTCACGACAGACTTTACTTCACAAGTCAAACTACCTGTTCTTATCTTGTTCTCCAGTTATAATTTGATACCATTCTTTCTTGTTGAAATGGAAAAAAACACTGACTGAATCACTTTATAAAAATCGAGCTGAACTATGAAAGTCTTTGCAGTTCAGCAGAGCCATATTCGAGCATTGATTTTGCTCTTTTAAAAATAATTCTTTATACCCTGTTGTTCCAAAATCTATTTCAGGTGACTTATACTATTTAATAACTAGATGAATTTAGGCAAAACACTTTTCTTGGGACTCACCTATAATATAAAGATACTAGCACCCACCTGACAGAATTATGAAGATTAGAAATATTATATTTGGGGCAAAATTAGAAGTTGGGTAACATTATATATATATTTTATGACTATATATTACATATAATTATTTCAATGTTATGTCCTCTTAAGAACATTTTTTAATTATGTGTAGGTGAGAGAGAGAGGGGCATTGATGTGAGAGAGAGACATCAATTGGTTGCCTCCTGCACGCACCCTGATTGAGGATTGAACCCCCAACCTGGGTATGTGCCCTGACTGGGAATCGAACCTGCCTTTGGAGTACATTGAACATCCTTTGGAGTATGAGACCACGTTCCAACCAACTGAGCCACATCGGCCAGGGCTCCTCTTAAAAACTTTTATGAAACTGAATGATCAATTCTAGCTTGACAATTTCTCTTCAGAACTCTAATTTATCTGTTTATTATATATACAGCTGTTTTGTCATCACTTAAGCAACTCTTCAGTACAGAGTTTGAAACCCTTGTTTTTCGAGACAGCATAAATTACACTCTAGCACTATTGTTAGGAAAACACTGCTTGAGTGAAAACATACAGGAATAAGAACTATGTGTAAAAGGGGAGATGTTGATAAGAATAGACAAATCCGTTTTATAACCACCTGTTTGTATGTGGACTGTCACGATGCTAGCTAACTACCAGACCTCTGCCTCAACCCTAGAACCTGTCTCTCCCTACTGAATCCCTGGTGTCAAAGTCCAAAATTCCAGTCAGATAATAAGGTTTTTTTAAAATTATTTTTTCAATTACAGTTGACATTTAATATTATTTTACATTAGTTTCAGGTGTATCTAGCATAGTGGTTAAACAATTCTACAATTTATGCAGTGATTTTCCTGATAAATCAAGCACCCACTTCATTTGGAAGTATTTAGCTACTGACATCTAACTCACAAGGATTTCATTTGATTCTACTTTGAACATTTAGATGTAATTCAGGTATGTTTCCCAGTTTCAGAACCTGCTGGTCATCTTGGATTTTGATTGTTTGCACAGGTGATTATCTAAGAGGAAAAGAGGAGGACGCAGAGCTACCCTAGCTCTGCCCATCGCCAGGTGTGCCACCAAAGGGCACTCGCCAGAATCTCTCCCAAACTCCGTTTCTTTGCCTGGAATCTGTGACAAAAAGAATGCCAACCCATCAGGTTGTTGCGATGTGCATAAAAGGAGACGGGATATGTGAAAGAACACAGCGACAGTGTTGGCGTACAGTACGACCTGAACAGAAAACATAACACTTTGGAAACAAACAACATTGCATTAATCTTATTAAGTTATATACAAAAATGTTTTGCCCTGGTGGGGTGGCTTAGTTCAGTGGAGCATCGCTTCATGCACCAGAAAGGTTGCAGGCTCAATCTCCAGTCGGGGCGTGTGCAGGAGGCAACCAATCAATGTTTTTCTCCCACATTCATGTCTCTTGTCTCTGTCTCTGTCTCTGTCTCTGTCTCTGTCTCTCTCTCTCTCTCTCCTTTCCTCTCCCTAAAATCAATAAGCATATCCTCAGGTGAGGAATTTTTAAAAAGAATGCTGTCCTGGCTGGTTTGGCCCAGTGTTTGGAGCCTCAGCCCATGGACCAAATAGTCTCGGGTCCGATTCTGGTCAAGGGCATGTACCTCGGTTGTGGTTCATCTTGGCTCTGGTTGGGGTCATGGGGGAGGCAACCAATTGATGGGTCTCTCACGTCAATGTTTCTCTCTCTCACTCTGTCTGAAAATAAATGGAAAAAACAATGTCCTCCGGTGAGGATTTAAAAAAAAAAAGAAAAGAAAAGAATGTTTGGAGGGACAAACACACTTCTTTATTAGAGTGGGATATCTCAAAGTGGGCTCTGAAGTTTCATAAAATACAGGATAAAATTCATCTTATGGTTAAATAATTTTATGAAATATTAAGTTAAAATGATTTCAAACTGTTTATCACAAGATTCCTCAGAGTCCTAAATGCTCACCGAAGGTGGCATATGACTGAGATTCTTGCATTAAATGGAGAAGAGGTTTGGCATCCTGGGAACCAAAGCAAGATGGCAGAACCTGGAGCAGAGGGTACAGATCCGCACCAACGTGAATCAAGAAAAGGCAGATCCAGGTTGACATAGGAAGGTTGGAGGAAAATAAGCAGTTTCCCTTTGCCCCCTCTCATCTCCAAGCACAGAATGAGTTTCATAAACTTCTCTGATCACACAACACTTGCCTCCTGCTCTGTCTCACTGGGCTGGTGTTCCTCTTTGCAAAATTAGTCAACTACTGATCAGGAGTAGTGGTGGTACACATGGGAGCATTTTTGGAGGGCAGGGGAGAGGGGGGAATAGAGACAGTTATGAAGTGATTTTGTATTATACTTGTGGTTTTTTTTAACCCTTACCTCTGTGGTGCTACCCCCAATTTTACCTTTCTCCATTTTTCTGAGCCTAGCCGAAAATGAAGTTCATGTGTTTCTTTTCATATGATTTCAACAGAGTAGAGTGAGATAATATGAATAACACAGTTGGGAGAATGGGCCTGACTGGTGAGGACAAGGTCCTGATGTGTCTTCTCTGACCGGCGCCCCACCTCCAACCTGAGCTACGCAGGGCTGGGAACGCAAAGGTGCTTCCACAGCAATCCCCGCTGCTCGCTGCTATGCACGATTGCAAAGCCTTAGAAATGTACCTTCTCACTAGGAGTAGACTTCTCGAGATCAGAAGTGGCACTTTTGTGTACTTGGAGTGCTGCCAGCAACGTACACGGGGCCTGTCGGCACGTACATGCTCAAGTGATTTATGAATAAACTGTCCTATGAAAGGGAAAGGAAAATGGACTAATACCAATTAAAAATCACAACAAAAATACTGTGAGCTCGCCCTGGCTGGTTTGGCTCAGTGGTTGGAGTGTTGGCCTGCGGACCAGAGAGTCCTGGGTTTGGTTCCCACTAGGGGCATGTACCAAAACAAAAAACAAAAACAAAACAACAACAAAAATACTGTGAGCTGGTCTATGTCAAAATCTACTGTACTGAGGTTTTTAAAATTCAGGACAACTTTAGACAGAGAATTAATAGATGTGGGTCCTAGCCCAGATATTGCGACAAACCAGCTTCGTCAGATCAGGGCTTAAACAGATCAGGTCTTCTCTCTGGCCTCAGTTTCATCAGCTATGAGAGGAGAGAATTTATACTCTGCCTTTTTCCAAATGGGGTTAAAAGTGACTCTTGAGACTATCTCCAGCCCTTGACTAATGTAGTGAAACTTGTGGGAGTCCTAAGAATAATGCTCCCTTAATGGGAAAGATTTCTCACATTGAGAGTTTAAGTATAAGACGTTTATTTAGGCAATCATTTACTGCTGCAAGTGTACTCTATCAATGTGATTAGCCATAAGTTGTTGGTTGTAAAGATCAGAGACCACTGAATTGCCTAGGTCATCTGGAGGGCAGAGCTCCCAGGAGTAATGGAATGGCTGAAAGATTCGGGCCATTCCAAAAACCTCGGGAAATAAAATTAGAACCTGAAACACCATCAGGTCAGCCTCCGTGTTGCTATCTGCCCAGAAGCTTTTTATTTTTTTGTATATAAAGAGGGAGAAAACTGTCAGCAGCCTCTGAATTACATTCTCATATCTTTGCCACCCAAGTGAAAAGGTCTTTGACCCCTGCACTGGGTTGGAGAAGTCCTGGGAAGGCCTCTGATGAATCTGGCTTCGGTCACGTGTGCACACTGGAAACTAAAGCGTCTCTGAGCGCAGGAGAGAACGGTACCAGGAGGGGCTCCACTAGGTTATGTGGGCACTGTTGGCCATAGGGACTGACTTGAGAGACAGATAAGTCAATCCCTGGGAAAAATAAGAAATAAAAGAGGCTTCTTGGAGCTTAAGACTTAACCTTAGTTCTGATTTTCTGGTTGATTTTACAGAAGTCCACCTAATTAAAAAGATTGAAAATAACTTGCCAGATAAAGGGAATTCCTGCTTCAAATGTAAACTTTAAAAATCTTAACTTTTTTCCTGAGAACCATTTAAGATGTACTGCATACTTTCTTGCATTATAAAATATTATTTAGAAGACAACTTAGCTTTACTTGCTTGCCATGGGTACTCTTTTTCTCTCTTCCTATTTCTGCTGGTATAATAGATAGATAGATAGATAGATAGATAGATAGATAGATAGATAGATAGATAGATAGATGATAGATAGATACATAGATAGATACATAGATAGATAGATAGATATAGATAGATAGATGATAGATAGAGGTATATAGCTAACAAACCAGTTTGATGGGTTGACACTAATTATAAATATGGCTGCAAAGGGATAGGATGAAGTTCTTTTTAATATACATATACATATTCCTAATTAGAAGAAAACAGACTAAAATGTTAGTGAATCAACTGGTGATTTGGTTACAAATCATTTTAATTTTCTATTTTATAATTCTGGTGGCTTTCTAAGTTATTCATAAGGCATATATATTATGTTAATATTCACATTCAAAGGTGGGAAACAAATAAAATAAAAGTGATTAATTTTGAACCATGAATAGTTTATGAAGTCCTAACATCTTTTCCTTATCCCTCAAGCCCAGTCAACAGGAAAGACACAGCATATCTATAAATATTTCATGAACTGCAAAATAGAAATACATAAGAATGAATGGAAAATCATGTAGGTTTTTCTCACAGATGGAAAAAAATTCTGGAAAAAATAAGGACAGAAAGCTCAGGTACAGAAATCCTAACTATACAAGTATGAGTGACCCCACAAAAAGGAATGAGGAAAGAGATCTAAGAGAACTCAGTTTAACTACAGGAACATATCAGATAACCGTATTTAAAAATAACATACCTGCCCTGGCCAGTTTGGCTCAGCGGTTAGAGCATCGGCCTGCGGTCCGGAGAGACCCGGGTTCGGTTCCCGCTAAGGGCACGTACCTTGGTTGCAGTTTGTCCCCGGCCCTGTTTGGATTGTGCGGGTGACAACCACTCGATGTGCCCCTTTCACATCAATGTTTCTCTTTCTCTCACCCTCTCTCTCCCTCCCACTCTATCTGAACAAAAAAAAAAAAAAATGGAAAAATGTCCTTGGGTAAGGATTAAAAAACAAAAACAAAACAAAACAAAAAACATACCCAACAGATAGAAGGAGAAGAGAAGTGAACTCAGAACAGATTCAAGAGTGGTCTGAACTCATCCAAACCAAGTATGAAGATATGCCTGGAGAAAATGCTACAACACAGAGAAGGCAGAGCTAACACACAAAATAACTTCACTTGCTCTTGTAGTAGAGCTTTCAGGTGGAGCAATCAGGATACTACTTCCTTATCTCTAGTATGACACCTCTCACACTGTCCTGTGGACAAGGCGGCTAAAAGTGGAAAAAATGGGTAAATTTAATTGGCTCAAATGGTGGCTGAGGACTACTAATTACTTAATTACATTAAATAACAAGAGTAGTTTCTAAGGAAGTGGCACAGAGCTCAAACCTCTGATAGGAACTAACCTCATTTTTATCAGAAGTTTGAATAAAATCAAAATACCTGTGTCCTCTACTGCCTCCCCTCTCTGTGGCCTCATTTTCTCATCTAAATGTGGGCGTGCACTGGGTTCAGTCCTTGATCCTTGTACCTGCAGCTGGACTTTTCTCGTGAACTCCAGAAGCACAGTCAGCTACTTACCTGACATCTGCTCATAGTTGTTTCCAGATTTTAACATAACAATAGTCACCCACTTATCTGTGGTTTTGCTTTCCATGGTTTTAGTGACCTGCAGTCAATCCCCCAATCATCTTCCCAACACATGACATGGAAAATTCCAGAAATAAATAGCTCATAAATTTTAATTTGTGAGCCATTCTGAGTATTGGGATGAAATCTTGAGCTGTCCCACATAGCCCAGGACATGATTCATGTCTTTGTTCAGCTTACCTGTGGCGTATACTCTACCCACCCATCAGCCACTTGGTAGCCGTCTTGGTTATCAGACGACTGTCATGGTATCACAATGCTGTGTTCAAGTAACATTTATTGTAGCCTAACACAACATCACAATACCTACGTCATTCCCCTCACTTAAACTCATCAGGCAGACACTGTAACACCTCACCTCATTACAGGAAGAGTCGGTACCGTATAAAATATTTGAGAGAGATGGACCACATTCATATAACTTTTATTACAGTATATTATTATAAGTGTTCTATTTTATTAGTTATTGTTGTTAATCTCTTACTATGCCTGATTTATAAATTAAACTATCATAGGTATGTATTATAGAAAAAAAGATTGCATATGTAGGATCCAGTACTATTGGCAGTTCCAGGAGGGGGTCTTGAAATCCCTGCAGACAGAGAAGGACCACTTTATATAAAACTGGGTGTCAGCTGTCTCTCCATTGATTCCTTCACATCTCAGAACCCCCATCTCAGAAACGTCAACTCTAATGTTCCAGTAGCTCAGGCCAGAAACTGTGGAGCCAATCCCAAATCCTATCTTTCTCTCATCATCTTTATCCAAATTGTCAGGAAATCCTCTCTGCTGTATGTTCAAAAATACATGTAGAGTTTGACCATCCCTCAGTTCCTATTTCTTAGACAGTGCAATAGAGTTCTAGCTGATGTTTCCAGCCTTCTCCAGTATAATTCAGGCTCAACGTAACCACCTGCATGATGGTTCAAATAAAATCATGTCACATCTCTGATCAGACCCAACATCTTCCCATCTCACTCAAGGCAAAACTTAAAGTTGTTACAATGCTCTAAAGACTCAACAGGACCCCATCACCACCCTGACCTCCCCTTCATCATTCTACTGAAGCCTAGCTGTCAGTTCCTGCCACAGTGCCTCTGCACATGCTACATCCTCTCCCTGGACCATTCCCCTCTCAGGAATCTACATGGCTCCATACTGTCCCTCCTTCAAATCTTTACTTTAAAAAATAAAACACCTTCACGGTGAAACCTTCCCTGGTCACTTGGCTAAAATCAGTCCCTTCTTTCTGAACTGTCTCCTACATCCTACCCCCTATACCCCACAAGGTCTGGACTTCTTCCCTTCTCTAATTTTCCCCCTAGCACTTAGCTCATCTGAAAAACTATATATAACACATATTTTTCTTTTTATTACCTGTCTCAGTCACTGCAGTGTAAGCTCCAAGAAGCAGGAATTTTATGTTCTGTCAATTGGTATAGCCCTGGTGTCTAAAACAGCACCAGTCACATGGAGGCACGGTGCTCCATGATTACTGAAGAATGATGAATGAAACTATAAAATAAGAAGATCATAAGATGAGTTTGAAGTACTATCCCCATATAATTTCCCTGTGTTTCCATGCAATGGTGGAAGAAAACATTACGACATGATAATTTGGGGGTTAAGTATGGGTTTCTATTACTATGGTAACACCAGACCTCTTTAGACTTTGATAATTTCATTTTTCTTCTCATGTCTACCCTTCTTTACAAAAATATGAAACACCAAAACTTTCAACCAGATGAACAAGAGAGAGATAATTATCTTTCCAAAGGAACTCTTCCTTTGCAAAGGGACTCATCTGGGGACAACTGCCACAATGAGCCCTGTGAGATAGTATTAAAGAATGGGATTTATATTCAAGGTTTCAGAAATATATTATATGGGTAATGCTAGGCACCCTGTTGCTGACACCCTCTCTTATTCTGGAAACATGAAAGTTGAAAGACTCACCCCGTAGTTCTCAAAGATTGTACCTGCACTAAAAAATTCAAAGTGACCAAGCATTATGCAAGTTCTCAACAGAGAAGTCCTTTCCTCTGTAGTAACTTTTGGCAGGTAAAATTATTCTCAAAAGATGACTTTACTTCATTTAGTTCAAGAAAATGGATTTACAACTTGACTTTTCTGTCCTTGGCTTTCTCTAAAATATTCCTAGGACAATCTAATTATTCAGAATATTCCTGGATATGTCGGGCCAACCTAGTTTTTAAACAGTGTCCTTCACCCTGGCGGTTGTAGCTCAGTGGTTGAGTATTGTCGTGTGCTCCGTCCGAAAGGTCACTGGTTCGATTCCCAATCAGGGCACATGCCTGGGTTGCGGGCTTGACCCCCAATAGGGGACATGCAGGAAGTAGCTGATGGGTGTTTCTTGTCCACCTATGTTTCTCTCTTTCTCTCCCTATCCCTTTCTCTCCCTAAAATCAATGAAAAAACAACATATTGTAAAATAGTGCCCTAACACGTCAGGTGAGTGAAGAGGCCACTCGGGAGCTGCTGCACGGCTTCTCACTTGTCCAACGGGATATTGATGTTTTCCCAATCCCGGCATCTCCCCCAAGGAATCAATACCTCACTAGTCAGCAAAGCAGATGGAGATGAAAAGACGACCTTGGGAGAGCATCCACAAATCTAAGGGGGCTTCAAAGATGGCAAACAAGATACATTAAGGAAGGTAAAGGACTGCCTGGCCAGTTTGGCTCGGTGGCTGCGCGTCGACCCCTGTACCAAGAGTTCGCTGGTTCAATTCCCCTCCAGGTTGTGGGCCAAATCCCCAGTGGGGGGCAGGCAGGAGGCGGTCAATTGATGTTCTCTCTCATCGATGTTTCCATTTCTTTCTCCCTCTCCCTTCCTCTCTCTCTAAAAGCAATAAAGAAAAAAAATTTTTTTTTTAAATAAAGAAGGTAAAGGACCACAAAACTGGGCCCTGGTCGGTTTGGCTCAGCGGTTGGAGCATCAGCCTGTGGACCAGAGTCCCAGGTTCGGTTCCTGCTAGGGGCACATACCAAAAAATAAACTTTTTAAAAAAAAGGACCACAAAACTGGGACAAACAAAATCAGTACTGAAAAATGTGAAGTAACACAAGGAGGAAGAAGTCAAGCATGTATCAGTAACAGAACTGCTCCTGAAACAAGGAAGCAACCCTACCCAGAAGGTTCTGAAGGAGGTCCTGACAGACACAGAGCCCTGCCTATTTTTTTTTCTTTTAAAAGTAGAAGCTGAGCCCAGCCAGTGTGGCTCAGTGGATTGGGTATTGTCCCATGGACTGAGAGCTCCTGGTTTGACTCCCCATCAGGGCACGTGCCTGGGTTGCAGGCTAGATCCCCAGTGGGGGGCATGCAGGAGGTAGCTGATTGATGTTTCTCTCACATTGATGTTTCTATGTCTCTCTCCCTTCCTCTCTCTCTAAAAAAGTCAATAACAACATATTTTAAAAGTAGAAGCTGAGCCCTTCCCAGGTGGCTCAGTTGATTGGAGCATGACTATACACCAAAAGGTTGTGGGTACAATGCCCTGTCAGGGCACATATCTAGGTTGTGGGTTTGATCCCAGGTTGGGGCATGTACGGGAGGCAGCAATCAATGCCCCCACCCCCCTTTTCTCCCTTCCTCTCTTTCTAAAAGCAATAAAAAAAATATATCCTTGGGTGAGGATTAAAAATAATAATATTAATAAAATAAAAGTAGAAACTGAGATAGAAAGCACCAGGTAGATTCAGAATCAACCAGACCTGAGTTTAAAATCCTAGTGCTGACACTCACTAGTTGTGACTTATATCCTTTTGTACTTTGGTTTCCACATTATAAAATGAGGATAAAATAACCATACTTTTAAAGAAAACATAATAACTAAGATTGAATCAGAAATGAAGTAGACAGTCAACAAAAGGTCAAAGGGCATGGGAACCTTCTAGTTAAGCATGGCAGACTGAGGGAGTATGTTTATTTCCTTTTCTTACCAAAATCCAAAACAATGATTTCCAAAAAATTAATATTTCAAACAGAATGTCAAGAATGAAAATAATGAGAAAATGTGCATCAGTATTCAAGAGATCTCAACATACTTTTCGAAATCTGAAAGTAATGGAAAACAGTAGATTTACTAGTATGTACACAGCATGGTCTAAGGGTGTATAATGGGACATATGGACAATAAGAGCGCTCAGTAATTCCCAGAGAATACAAGACTCATGTATTGAGAGTGGCTGAAATTAGGGGGACTGGTTCAAGGTCAGAACAGGGAATGTCAATCACATCCTTCCCCCATGCTTCCACGTAGAATACCAGCAGCTAGGCTGCACCCCTAGGCAAATACTAGCTTATCCTCTGAATACAACCAAAGAGAAGAAACTTGAGACTCAAGAGGCCCCCAAAACTTTCCTATGTAGATGGTATGGGACTGAAAAATGTGTCCACTAAAGGCCTACCAATACGGCAGCTGGAGTACCAACTCCTCCCTCACAGAACCCTGGCATCTTTACCCCTACTAGAAGAGAAGATTTCTATAGGAAAAAAAATACCTCCAATAGTTGATATTTTGGAGGCCCCAGTGACTACCAACCTAAAGTGACATCCACTAACCATCAACACAGCCACTAACCAAAAGCCTAATATCCACACAGAGCTCAGTATTTCCTTTTGATGGTCTAGTAATGCTTTTGATTTTTGGCAAGGATTATTTGATGTTTAAGGGGAACAATCTACATAAAATAGAAGAACAAAATGAACTGTGGGAATAACTCTAATGAGATATCTAATTCAAGAGACCAAAGAACACTGTAGAAAACAAATTAGTATCTTCACAAATATAAGTGATTACATTCTTAATGAGGAACAGGATGCTATGAAAAAGAATATTTAAAATAGGGAAGCTCTTCAAAATTAAAACTATAATTGATTACATTGAAACTCTAATAAAAGATTGGAAAGTAACACAAAGAAATGTAAAAAACAAAATAAAAATTACAAAGTACTGAAAAGATGAGGGGGAAAAGCATGGTAGGTACACAGACTTCATTCAGGAGGTCACACCAAACTAGGAGTTCCATAAAGAACATAAGCTGAAAGAGCTCACTATTGATGAACAAAAGTTCACACAGAGCATCGGATGGTGGAATTTCAGATTACCTGGGGTAAAGAGATAATCACACATTAAGAAGCTGCCTTACTCTCAAGAAGAGGTAACAGCTTCTCCTAATGCTCTCACAGTTCTCATCGAGGCCAATAGTTTTTATGGAACTTCAGACACCTTTATAATTACTCATGTTTATCAGTGTCCTTCCTGGAGACTGGGAACTCTTTGGTGGAAGAAAACTGTGCCCTTTATCATCAGTGCCCCAAGGTTTGCCAACGTGGCTACCTGAATTACAGGAGTGAATGAATAAATGAACAAAGTGTACACATGCATCTTAACCTGTGTGCATATGAAAATCACCATAATGCTGTTTTTCAAAAACATATGTTCTGTGCCCCTCCATCATCTCTAAGAGTAGGGCCAAGGAGTCTGAAACATTAATAAGTTTCTCAGATGTCCTGATGTACAACTCTGCTCAAGAATCATTGTCTTTGGCTAGAGCTCTGGACTAGATCTGAAGTCTTGGCCTGGTTTCTCCAATACAAGTCAGTAAAATGCCTCTCTGGAACTCCATTTCATTATTAGTAAAAAGACAAATATGATAGCCATTGTGCATGGCTCAAATGACAGTAGCTGAAACAAATGAGAGACACATGTTAAAGATTATGAGAATTTCAATGAACAGAAAATTGCTAAATTATGGTTCTTGGGGTGTGAAGGAGGAATAATTGAGATAATAAGATCCACAAGCTAATGGCAGAGTCTTGCAGGATGCTATACACCATTATCAGCAAAGAATTCTGCAGCTCCCAGTCTGGGGCCCAAGGAATTAAGGAAGGGCTGTTCCCTCACCTTCACTTTTCTTCTCCACTTCCTCTGCACGCTGTGCAAACTACAATCCCCCTGCTGTGCAAAGCGTCTAGAGAGATTTCTGGATGAAAGGAGTTACATAATGGGGAGTTCTCCTAGAAATACAACAGTAAATTAATTTTTATGCTCTACACAGTTCTCTAAGGATGGAAATGCTCCCTCAAAAGGCAGGGAAAATAGTAACACAGCACAAGAATCTTCTGAAAGAGTACTTGAGAAGCAGTGCAACAAACAATTCTGTTCCATCCAATAAACATTGACTAAGTGGTCACCGTCCAGGTGCAAGCCACTGTGCTAGTAGAAGACAATGAGGATCTCAGAGCACAGTGCGGGGGTCAGGCCCATAAAGGAAGAAGTCTAACATAATGTGGCAAGAGACAGGAGAGGCTGTCTCCCTGACCGGCAATAACAGATGATGCTTAAGCCAAGTCGTAAAGGAAGAGACAGGTGAATAACTGAGGGAGGCATGTTCCAGGTGGGGAGAATACCAAGATGTGAACAGGTTGGTATCACTGTAGGATAAATGGAAGGACAAAGTAGCCAGAGACAGGCCTGGAGAGGCAGAGAACAGCCTCACCATGGGGATTTCTATGGTCAGGAAGAAGGAACTTGTGAAGAATGAGTAACTGTGTATAAGGGTGCACGGCTTAGATGTCTGGGTGGATGTGACATCTCCAAAAGCTGATAAAGTTCGTTTCAGACCAGATGGGTTTGAAGAGTTGCCTGGGTGATATGCAGGTAGAGATCCAGAGAAATGAGGAAATCTGAAGTTTGAGAAAAAAGCTGTGGCCAGAGAGCGAGAGATCCATAAGGGATGCTGCCCAGACGCAGAATCTGAATGTAATCATTCCCTAGATCTGAGAACACGAGACACAGTCTACCAGTGAAGACCAGGACCACTGTCAGTCACAGTTGGTACCTGGCTGCACCCAGACAACATTTTCGTTCCAAAAGGAACCAGGATTCGACCTGCTTTTTCCAACTTCCTTCGCCTACACTTTCCACATAGCTCATCTCTGCTTTAGATTAAGCTCAAGAGAGAACAGAGACTCTAGAACATCTTCCCTCTTTGAAATTCAGAGAGACAGGCACATAGGTCTTTTTCCTTAAAAGATTTTTACAGAAATAAATATAATGGGGAGCTAGAAGAGAATGTCATAAAACACCTTTCCCTCTGCATACCAAGCTATGGTTATATTCTCTGAGGGTTCATTTCTATTGCCCTACAATGTCTTAGTTGCAGTTGGATTTCAGACTATCCAGTATAACTAAAGACAAAAATTTAAATGTTATTATTAATTTTTGCTAATTCTTAAGCAAATGAATAACTTGAGTTTGAGGCTCTTGTACTTAGGCTACTCTCCACTTAAATAAACTGTTCTATTTTTCATATAGGGCATTAAGAATCTGTCAGAGTAATGGTTCAAATAGTTGTACAACAAACTAGTACATGATCATGACTATTAAACATTTCCTTTAAATGATGCCTCCTAACTTTCCTGACTAGATCTCAGATTGGGCCCCCCCCCCCTTTTTTTTATGTCCCCAAGTTCAACCAGCTCTAATCAGATCAGCTAAAAATGCAGGGTTAAATGTGCTGTGGAGGCACACTGTACAAACTCATCTAAATTCTTCGGAGATGGGTATCTAAAACCAGGAATACCTATTTCCAATCGGAAATAGGAAGACATTTTAAGAACAAGAACTGGCACCTAATAGCCTGCTGTGAACTCAGAAAGGGCTCACTAGATCTCGTTCAGTGCACAGACCCGGAGAGTCCGTCATTCAATACACACTGTGTTGAATCAACGAATACATCCGTGACTGTCAAGAATTTTTTCATGGTTTGACATTTGAAAAATGGGAATAATCAGAGATGGTCTGCTACCCAACTTAAAAATAAAGAGATTTTTTAAAAATGATGTTCAATACTCGATCCATTAAAAAGTGGATTAGAATAACTATCTACTCATACCCACGGGTAATTATCTACGCATTTCCAGTTTGTATAAACACATTATGTTTCTAAGTGCGTATTTTCCAGAAGCCCATAAAAAGAAATGATCTGTGATACTTCTCTGCAAGCAGTTTCCAGAAAACTAGCCACTTCTTAACTGCTGCATATTTCAGCTTGCAGAGCCATTTAAAATTAATAATAACAATAAAAGCTCACTAAACTCAATAAAACACAGAAAATTTTCCCTCCACATGAAAATTCCAGGCCAGCATTTCCTAAATATGTTTCACTGTTTTGTTAAGTGTTCTACATGGCCAAAAACATTTAGGAACTGTTGCATGGTGTAGTACCCTTTGAGAGGAGACAGTAAAAAAGCTATCATGTGTATGACACACCATCATTTTAGAAATCCACACTGACATAGGACATATCTTGATTTTAAAATGTTAAGATATGAGCCCTGGCCCATTTGCTCAGCGGTTAGAGCTTCAGCCCATGGACCAGAGAGTCCCGGGTTTGGTTCCCACTAAGGGCACATACCTCAGTTGCAGTTTATCCCCGGCCCTGGTTGGGGTCGTGTGGGTGGCAACCAGTCAATGTGTCTCTCTCACATCAATGTTTCTCTCTCTCTCTTCCTCTCTCTCTCCCTCCAGCTCTATCTGAAGATGTATGCAAAAAATAAATAAATAAATAAATAAATAAATAAATAAATGTAAAAAAATGTTCAAATATGAAGGAGCAAAAGGTATATGATAGAAAGAGAGAAATAGGTAATAACCTAATATAGCTTTAAGGAAGTCACCTAAGTGTTAAATTTTTTTTCTTTAAAATTGTCATGATAATAATGCCTACATTATAGGATCTGCTAAGGACCGAATGAGTTCATACACATAGAAATCTTTGCATAAGGCTAACATACAGCAAACAGAAAGAAACATGGCCATTGTTATTACTAGAGATTCGGAATGCACATTAGAATGCAAAGTCCCAAGAAGTCCTGCAGCAAGGGAAGCAGTGGTTTAGGTTGATTTTTTCAAATGTATTTGACTATGTATATGAATCCAGTTTCTCAGTTGTAAGATACAGAAGCTGCTGATGAAATAGTTTATTCAAGGATGTTGGGCAGCTTGTAGAATTATTCAGTAGTATAGAGAAACAGGACCCTGAAAACTCTGCTGTCTACCAAGGCTGGAGGCCTGTTCTCCACCACCCTGCCCAGAAAACATGGATCCTGCTTTGCACCTTCTTCTTCTAGTGGCTCACCTCTGAGTCAGTATGATCGGTGGAATCTAGGCCATGTGCCTGTGCCTCAGCTGCAAAGGAAGAACATTTTATAGGTTCTTCCTGGGAGGTGAGCTTCCCATGGCTAGAAGTTCCCCAAAGATAGCAAATGTGTTTAATAGCTGCTGGAAAGCCAAAGCACACGAAAGATAGCCACTACACTGTGAAACGCCCACTCTTCCCCCTGACAAAATAACTTCCTGTAGAGAACACTATTGGATGTACGTACTCCTTCTCTCTACGGGACACACGTCAGCATTCTTTTTAGCTTCAGGGGAGAATCTCAAATTGAGTGGAGTTTAATGTAAGAAAGCTTCTTCTGCCCTGGCCAGTTTGGCTCAGCGGTCAGAGTATCGGCCGGTGGTCCAGAGAGTCCGGGTTCGGTTCCTGCTAGGGGCATGTACCAAAAAAAAAAAGTGCAGAAAGCTTCTTCCTGGGGCACCCATTGATCTTAGAACATTCTTGATTTATGCCTGTTGTCCTAGAGTAATTATTAATAAGACTCCCATTCCTGGTTTGTATTTAAAATTTACATGGTCAGCCCTGGCCAGGGGGCTCAGTTGGCTGGAGTGCTGTCCTGTACACCAAAAGGGTGGGCCTAAAGAGTCACTTTAAGTCGGACAGAAACTGCCAAGGGAACTCTGCCAGGAGAACGGACCAGGAGAAAGGGCACTGCAGTTCTTTCTGTGAGTTTGGTTCCTGGCCCCATTAGTAGAGAGGTAACACCTGCTCCATTATTTCCCATCTACACGCATGTTTCCCTAGTATCCTGTTTCTGAACACAGCCACACATGAATCATTGCACCATAAGAGCAGGATGGAGCAACTTGGAAAGAGCCTAGATGTAGAAACAGACCCTTGTGCCAAGTGCAGCTGCTGTGTGCCTCAGAGCCACGCACAGACGGTGACACCCAGACCAGCGGACGGGCTGTGGGAACAGACAGTAGGGATGATAACAATGAGGATGGGGTGTGTGTGTGTGTGTGTGTGTGTGGTCAGACCTGACACATCCAGGGACCCCATATATTTTATGTCACTTCTTGCTCACAGCAACCCTAGAAGGTAGGTGGCCAAAGTCAGAGAATGAATCTAAAAGGAGCAACTGGTAGAGATTTCAGCAGCGGGCACCAAGAATGCATCAGGAAAAGGGGTCAGCAGATAAAAGAGCCCCATCAGCCCCTGAACTGGGCCCAGAACACAGGAATCACAGCTTTGGGGATGCACTAACAAAGGCAGGCCAGGGCTCTCATTCTAAAGAGACAAAGCTACCAAAGCATATTGTAAAAACTGGGCTTGGACACAGGAGTGCATAAAATAGCCATTAGCAGAGCTCAGGTGTGATGTGGAAAGTGTAATGTATTAGAACTCCTAATCTGTAGGGTGCCCATGTACATTTTTAAAAATCCTCACCAGAGGATATGTTTTGTATTAATTTTTAGAGAGAGAAAGAGAGAGAGAGAGACAGACATTGATGTGAGAGAAAAACATCAATCAGTTGCCTCCCACATGCACCCCAGCCAGGGATCAAACCCACAACCCAGGTATGTGCCCTAGCCTGGAATCCAGCCCACGACCTTTTGGTGTACACGACAGCACTCCAACCAACTGAGCCACACAGCCAGGGCTGATCATGTAAATTTTAATTACAAACCAGGAATGGGAATCTTATTAATAATAACACTAGGACAATAGGCATAAATCAAAAATGTTCCTGGAAAATGGGACATAGGATCCAATTACCTATCAGATAGGTAATTAAAGATTACCTATCTAATCTACAGGCAGAATTCAAAGAAACACGATTGATAAAGGGAAAGAATGCAGTGACTGAAAACCGGACTAAGGAGAGACTGTATTTCTACTCTTTCCTTTGTTTTCAATATTTGAAGAGATGATGTAAAAAAAAAAAAAAAAAATCAGAGATGGTAGCATATAATTTTCATTTCTTCTCTTAATTCACAGCCAGAAGTGAGCATGATTTTTCCAACAACAGCACGGGGCATGGAAACTCCCATGGAAAGTGACTCCAGAAGAGTGAGGAGCAAGAGGGTCAGTTGGCCTGAGCGGTGGGGTCAGCGGCGAGATGGAGGTTGGTCCCAGTGACAAACTCCGCCATCACCCTGCTCCAGCTTCAGAGACGGCCAAGCTGCTGGTGCTACGCACAGGATTTCCGCCTTTGGCGCATTTGAAACTTAGAAGACAGAAGAAAGGAAATCAGATGCTTATCATCAGACTGATTGTGACGTCACGCAAGAGGACAATCACGGATAGCAGATTCACTTTCTGAGAGAGAGGTCTCTATGGGAAATGTTCCTGATCCCAAACACAATCAAAGAATGAACGGGCAGCTGTCTCCAGACACTGCTGTCTCAGCGCCAGGCGGGCAGTGTGGTCTGGGCTGCTGTGCTGTAAACGCAGCAATGCGATCCTGGGAAAATAAGCAGAGCTTTATCCGACGCTTGAAAAAAGACTTCTGAACGGTCTGCACTGCAGCACGTCAGTGCTGCAGCACTGTTCCGGGGCTGACTGAACGCCAGCCTGGCGGGAAGGCATTTTCACGGGCCCCAGGTTCACCAGCAGTGCTCTGGAGGACAGAGCAGTGCTGAATGCATGCTCACCTTTTCCAGCAAGGCCTTGCACCCTCTTGGTTGTGTGAACAGTTGAGTGCACTCTCGGCTTGTGGAATTCCCACCGCCCTCTCTCTGGACAAGGCTTCTCATCAAAGTTTACATTTACAGGGATTTCGAGGATTATATAAATCCAGTATGTAAGGTCAGCAAGGCCTTAAGTTAATGAACATCATGCTCTCAGCAGAGTTCAAGGCAGCGATGGTTGAGCAGGAATGTCCGAGCGGCTGGGAAGGTGTCCAGAGGGGCCTTTGTCCCAGCAGCAGTTTCAACCCTCCCCACGAATTCAGGCTTCTTCCTTTCTTTCCTGTTTTTCTTGCTGGCACTTATTCACCATCCAACAGCCCACGCATTTCACTTATGTTTGTTGCTGGTATTCTCAAACATGAAGTCAGGATTCTGTCTGTTTTGTACCTCTCTTCCTAGTACCTGCTCAATATAACAAGTGCTCAATAATATTCGTCGAATGAATAAATGATGGAAGATTCCCCTCCCCATGTAAATATAAGTCATCCATTTGGTTTTCCCTTCAGATATGAAGTAACCAGTTGAGAACAGAGTTCTTCAAAACCCTGCTTCTGGGTTGAAAAGTGACTCGGTTGAAAGAAAGGAATATGGAGGCTGTGCAGAGCTGCAGTAAACCTGAGGGTGTGGCTAAGAGATAAGATAACTTTTCAAAACGCCAGACTAATATCCAAGAATCAGACCCTAAAAAACGTAATCTGCGTAAATTTCTGTGTCTTAATCACACCTGTGAGCTGTGCTCTACCTGTCTCTCTTTACAACAATAATCAATTCTTTAAACAGGCCAACAGGCTCAGTGGCCACCAGGAGGTAGACAATGATAGATACTCTGCCTTAAATAAAAGAAAGCATCCTAAAAAATAGAGAAGCAAGGAATGTTAACAGGAAAGAAAGGGGAAACGTGCACTGAGACCCCAAGAAGGAAGGCAAGGAACGGAGAAGTCACAACTCCTCGACATGAGGCCAGCTCAGAGACAGCGCAGAGAGAAGGTAGGGATAGAGACGCTCCAGAAATGGTGGAAACAAAACTAATCCCAACCAGGACAGAAAGTGTCACCCTCTTCACCCCCTGCTCCCTCCCTGTCATCTCCCAGTCCAAGCAGCTGCTCAGTCCTGCTGGTGTTTTCACCGCAGTGATATTCTCAAATCAAGTTTTTCTTTCCATCCCTAAAGCCTTTAGCTTAGTTCAAAGACTTGTTATGTCCCATAGGAAGGCAATAATTACCATGTCTCTCTGGCTCCAGGTTTCCACCCGGAATCTACATTTCCTTAGTCTCCTGGGCAAATCTGACCATTCTACTCACCAGCATAAACATCCAGCAGCTCCCCCTCAGCCTACTAGAAGGATGTCCGTCCAAGTTATATGTTCAAACCACTCTCCAATATGCGCACAAATGTTCACAATTGGGCCTAAGGTGAATTCCAAAATTAGGAACCGCGCAGAGACAATGCCTAGCTTACTGACAGCTGAAGCTCAAACACAGCTCAGTGCCTGTGCTCCTCGAGTGTCACTACGTGTCCCACAAATAAATACAAGGGGAACAATCATGATATAAAACTGTAGAATGCAGTCCTAATAATGTAAAACATACACACATACAGAAAATACCAAAAAATGTAAAATACAGCAAAACATTTATTTACAGTTTTCTCTGCATTTCTTCTGTTGTTGTTAATCCTCACCCAAGGCTATTTTTCCATTTTTCCCCCCAGATATAGGGGAATGGAGGGAGGGAGAGAGAGAGAGAGAAATATGGATGTGAGAGAGACACATCCGAACCTGAAACCTAGGTATGTGATCAGGATTTGAACCCGAGACTCTGGTCCTCAGACTGACACTCTAACTGCTGAGCCAAACCTGCCAGGGCTATTTATGCATTTTTTAACTTTCAAAATTACCATTAAAGTTTTTCTTTTCTCTCTCTCTGATACTGAATACAAAAACACACACACAAACAACAGGGAGTAGGGCAGGAATCATGTACTTGACAAATCAGACAGCAGCGTGGGGTATAATAGGAGGTGTAACACCCTTGTCACCCACATCGGATTCTTCACCTCCCAGCCCTGACTCTGCCAACTTCCTGCCCCTCAGCCCCCAGGAGAGTGACCAGTGCCACACCACACTGTGGTCTCACATGTGTACTTGCTGTCTACTCTCTCACTCCACTGCCCTGTAGTCCCAAGGTCGCAGGCTGGATTTCTGCCATCTTTTCATTCTAAAGCAAAGCACAATTCGTGATACAAAAGAACATATTATAGTTGATGGAATAAGTTAATTAACACACAAATAAGGCAGGAACACTTCATGTGTGGCCCATTTCTTCAATTTTTTCTAAAACCATACTTACCCAATAGGGTTGTTGTGTGGATTAGTGAAAAAATGTGTGTAAAACATTCCTGTCATATAAACACTCAATAAACAAAAACATTTATTAACTATTATCAACAGGTTGCTTTCCTCTCTTAACCAGAGTTATCTTAAATTATGGATAATAGTTCCTGTCCATCTCACCCCTTGAGGTGCAAAAGAGCTTAAAACAGTTTGGGAACTATCAACCATGAGACAAAAACATATTATTATTGTTATGATGATGATGACGATGGTTACATGCCTGTGTGTGTGTGTGTGTGTGTGTGTGTGTGTGTGTATCTTGCCTACAATAAGTTTATCATGTAAAGTCACATTACCTTTGCTGATGTTTCAAACCATCCTACGAATCCGTGCTCCTTGCAGAACTGGTCCATCTTGAGGCCATTGTTCATGAGCATATCCTTCCCCTGGTCACATTTGTTGGCCAACAACACCACTGAAACTGGTTTGCCATTAGGGAGACTTAACTTTGAGTCCAAATCATTTTTCCACTTTGTCACTGCTTCAAACGTAGCTGGCCTGGTGACATCGAAGACAATAAATGCACCCATGGCTTCTCGGTAATAGACCCTTGTCATGTTCCCAAATCTTTCTTGACCTATTGCCAAAAAGAAATAGAAATAAAAAACTTATTGCAACTATAAACCAAATATATTTCATCCTTACAAGGCCTCCAGATCACTCAGTAAAGTGCTTCATTACTTCTCTTTAAGAAATAAGCTAAATACACAATCATACAGCTTTGTTCTTGATCTTTGAGTCTAGTGGGGATTCATTCATTTAACAAGTATTTATTTAAACTTCTGCATGCCATGTAATGTTCTAGAATGGTGCTAATACAGTATCCCACTAGCCACATATGGCTACTTAAGTTCAAATGAATAAAACTAATCACAGTTTAAAATCCAGTTCCTCAGTCACACTATTTAACTACATTTCAAGTGTTCAACAACCACAGGTGGCTAGTGGCTAGAGTATTACACAACTCCAATACAGAACACTTCTATGATCACAGAATGTTCTATTAGACAACTCTGTTCTCAATACATGGGACACAGTGATTAAAACATGAAAATCCCTGCTGTCATGAAGATTACACTTTAGTGGGATGATACATCATAATGATAAACATAATAAATATGTAAATAACATAGTATATTAAAAAGGCATCCACAGCCCTGGCCTGTTTAGCTCAGTGGTTAGAGTGTCAGCCCATGCACCAAAGGGTCATGGGTTTAATTCCTGGTCAAGTTCAATCCCTGGTCCTGGTTGGGGTGATACAGGAGGCAACCAATCAATGTGTCTCTCTCACATCAATGTTTCTCTCTCTCTCTTTCCTTCCCTCCCTTCCACTCTATCTAAAAATGAATGGGAAAATATCCTCAGGTGAGGATTAATAAATAAATAGGCAACCACAGTAAACTCTAATTAAGGGTAATAGTAACAGCATTATTGTATGTTTACTAACCATCAGAAATGTAATTTACATAAATCATAATGAAGGTACAAATATTATTCCCATTTTAAAGAGAGAATACTGAGACTAAGTGAGGCAAAGTAACTTGTTTAAATTATACAGAGTAATAAACTTTGGAAGTTGAAATTCAAATCTGAGCTTTTTTAATCCATAGTCACTTACCAACACTAAATATTCTCAACTAATAGACCACAGGTCTTGTACTAGCTCTCCTCCAGGTTTAGGTACCAGAAGTGTCCTGTTTAACTCAAACGAACAGATAACAGATACATATGTGTCAATGCCAGTCTCTGGGTGTCATGCTAGGAATACACATGAACTAGATGACCTCTACCATTCAGTAATCTACAGCCTTTTGGATAAGAAAAGCCCTCTGGCACAGTGAAAGAGAGAGAGAGAAAGGGAGAAGGAGAGAAGGAGAGAGGGATAGGGAAAGGAGAGGGAATGAGGAAGAAAGGAAGGAAAGAAGACAGGAAGGAAGGAAGGAAGGAAGGAAGGAAGGAAGGAAGGAAGGAAGGAAGGAAGGAAGGAAGGAAGGGAGGGAAGGAGGGAAGGAGGGAAGGAGGGAGGGAGGGAGGGAGGGAGGGAGGGAGGGAGGGAAGGAGGGAGGGAGGGAGGGAGGGAGGGAGGGAAGAAATAAAAAGGGCGATTGGTCTTTTTTAGACCAATCAGCTCAAATAAGTTTTACTGTGAGTCTTAATATTCAAAGTGAAAATTCACAAGATTAGTAAACACTCTAAGTTTAGCCTTCCTCATTGGCAAAATGGCAATAATAATATGTGCCTAAAAAGGTTGTCTTAAGAATGAAATGAATTAACATGTGTGAAGCACCCAGCACGGTACCTTAGAAATACCTGGTACTTACATTTTCCCTCCCTTTCTCCAGCATGTTAAAAATTATAAAAGACAATATGATATAGGTAGTAAAATCATAGTTCCAGACCAGAGTCTATAAAAAAATAATAACAGGTATTTCAGACGATCAATGAAAATGAACAGAATCCTTTTGCTTATCATGCTGTCCACTAGTAGCTGCTGAAGACAGGGGCTAATGAAAACTGGGTTTATATTTTCTGAACCAAAAACTCCAGAAGTATATGATTAGACAAAGGCCTTTTATCCTGACTTGAGAATTTATGTTCAGAGTCTTACAAAGTTAAACAAATAAAAACAAAGTTATGTATGCATTCAATAAGCCAACATATCTTAGAATGAAATGCTGAAACCGGCATGTATCCAAGAACACACAGGATAACATACCTCTGAGAACACCTTCCACTTAACTTGGAGCTCAGGGTCTCATGATGATGAGTTTTAATTCAAGTTACCAAAGGCTTTTGCAGGTTGTTATTTCATATTAGCATTAGCACTGCAGCTTGTAAGAGAAAATGATCCCTAAGCCACAAGCACTTAGAGAAAACGGAAGAAGGTCGATGGCTCCCACAGTCATGTGTAAGCCTGTGTGCTCGGGTGTCACTCGGAAGAGTATCCATCAGAGCCAGAACATGGTGATCCTAAAACATTCCGCACATGGGTTATACCAGAGAAGCACGTTTTATTTTATTATCACAGTCATCCAGTCAATGAAAGGAAGAGGTATAATACTCTTCATATGACACAGTACCCACAGGTGAACTTTCCTTTTCCCCAAATGAGTTTTAAATTTTTCTTTCCATCTTTCCTCTTAGTTTCCGATGCAAAACAGTGAACTCCTTTGATACTACTCAGGGTGGACATGACATTTCAATAATACTGCGGCAGGGAGGCTCTGTGATCATTCAAGACTCTGAAGTCCTCTAGGCTTCGTAAGGATGTCTTATGATTCCTTTCAGGGAACTAATCAGAGGAAGTGCAAAGTCATGGGTTATTCAATAATCTACTTGTCCAGAGGTTTTCATAGCAGAGTCAGGCAGCTCTCAAAAAGAAAGATTTTACATTTCAAATATATGGCAAAAGGTCACTCTCAAGAATATGCAAAAAAGCAGTATGTGTAGGTTTAACATATTCATAGGAATTCAAAAGAGAAAACGTGTGTATGTTTGAGGGTGTGAGAGTGTGTTTGTCAGATGAGAAGCAAGGGATAAAAAAGTATGTTTCTAGAAAGAAAAGAGCTTTGTTTATCGAGGTCACTGGGCCAACAAACTCGGACAGTTTGTGTTTCCAGCGTTCCAGCAAGAGGTCACATTCGGACCACGGCATTTCCAGCCCTCACATTTGATCCTGCCGATCCTGTCAGCTGACAGCCTCTCTGCTGTTTCTCATTCAAAGAAGGAGAATCATGTGATTTTCAGTGAGTGCCTACATATGGGCAAAGTAGAGACCAGATGAATTGATCATAGGTAATGTACTGAAAAAAAAAAAATAGATCATAGTTCAAAAATCACCCCTGAGGCTAGATCACTCATTTTTCACATATTTATTGAGTAGTGCATATAGTCGAGGCTCTATTTTGTGCTGCAAAATACAGTCTTTTGTCCTAGAGGAACTAAGAAGTGTCATACTGGAACCGAGCCCATTCACCACACAGGGTCTGCTTCTCCCAGTCTCTAAACACAGTGTGCGTGTGGCTCGTGATTCAGCTTCCAGCTTCGAGGGCTATTACATGGCAGTCAACTGAATCACACAACAATGCAATGCCTGCAATAACAATTTGGATAACCTCACTGCAGACAGCAGTAACCTGAAGGGTCAGAAAACACGGGTCTTAATTTTAATCACTGGTCAACCTTAGACAAATGTGTTTCTTATTTTTAATCACTGGTCAACCTTAGACAAATGTTATTTCTCTCTCTAAGACTCAGTTCTCTCAACTGTAAAATGAAGATGTTCTGACCTACCTCTAAGGTCCTTTCCTGCTTTTATGCCCTTCTAGCCCTATGATATATCAGGATTTTTAAAAAATTAATAAAATAAATGAATAAATATCTACCTTAAAGAGATATCTGCACACACATGTTCACTGCAACATTACTGACAACAGTGAAGACATGGAAAAAACTTAAGTGTCCATCAACAGATGAATAAAGAAAATGTGATGTGTATACATACACACACACACACAGCAGAACATGACTCATCTTTTAAAAAGAAGGAAATCTTGCCTTTTATGACAACACAGGTAAATGCAGTGAGAGCAGTATGCTAAGAAAATAAGCCAGGAAGAGAAAGAAAAATACTGTATAATATCTTATATGTGGAGCCTAAAAAAAAGCTGAACTCATAGAAACAGAGACTAGAATGGTGGTTGCCAGGTACTGAGGGTGGGGCAATGGAAAATAGGGAAATGTTGGTCAAATGGTATAAACTTCCTGTTATAAGATGACTAAGTTCTGGGGATCTAATGTGTAGCATGGTGACTACAGTTAACGTTACTGTATTGAAACTTCAAATTAGCTAAGAGAGTAGATTTTTTAAAACTTATCTTTATTGTTGCATGTATTACAGGGGTCCTGCTCCCCTCCTGCCTTCCCCACACTATTGTCAGTGTCTAATGGCCATGCATATATGCATAGAAGTTTTTTGGTTTCTCTCTTCCCACCCCTCCTCCCCTCTTCCCTTTGAGGTTCATCGGTCTAACAACCAATTTGTACTTCTTAATCCCTTCATCTTTTTCACCCCTCCCATCTGGCAACCAACAAAAAGTTCTCTGTATCTATGAATCTGTTTCTGTTCTGCTTGCTCATTTTGTTTGTAGTTGCAATTGTTGAAAGACATATATTTATTAAGAGAGTAGATCTTAAATATGCTCACCACACACGCAAAGACATGGTAATTATGTGAGGTAACGGAGGTGTAAACCCTACTGTGCTAATCATTTCACAATGTATAAGTATATCAAACCATCACATTGTAGATCCTAAATTTACATAATGTTATATGTCAATTATATCTCAATAAAGCTGAAAAAAAAGGAAATCATATGAGGTATTTTATATAACACCCATTTCTGGGCCACGATCCCCAAAGAATTTTATTGTGTTGGCTTTGTGTGGGGCTCAGAAATATTTTTTAATTATTATTTTTTTAATCCTCACCTGAGGATACTTTTCCATTGATTTTCAGATAGTGGGAGGGAGAAAGGGAGGCAGGGAGGAAAAGAGAGAGAAAGAGAGAGCAAGAGAGAGAGAGAGAGAGAGACACAGAGAGAGACAGAGAGAGAGAGAGAGAAACATCTGTGTGAGAGAGACACATTGATTGGTTGCCTCCCATACAATCCCAACCTGGGCCGGGGACCAAACCACAACCGAGGTATGTGCTCTTGACCACAATCGAACCCTCAACTCTTTGGTCTGCAGGCCGATGCTCTAACCCCTGAGCCACACCGGCCAGGGCCAGACATGTTTTATTAAGCACTCCCTAAGTGAAGTCTTAAGGTCTACCTGGATCTACTTTCAAATGTAAATATTATCATTGTGCTCCGCTGTTATAGCCCATTCGATGAGTCTTACATGCTTAAGAAACAAACAGCTTTATTGACACTACCCATGAGGAGTCTTTGGCTCCAACCACCTTTCCAAACTCTTCTCCTGCCAATGCCTTTAAAGTGCTCTGCGGCCAAGGCACTCTGGACTCGTGTGCTTCCGAAAACACGTCCTGCATTATTCCCGGGATTTCTTGTTTTTTGGCATCTCTGTTCCCAAAGCCTAAACCTCCTCCCCATCTCTCCTCTCACTCTGTCCAATGAAATCCTATACATCCTCTAATTGTGCCCTTAAATGTCACACATTTCTGCCACCTTCCTGTCCCTCAGAGCCTTTCTTTCTCACAACCCCACAGCATTGTCTTTATCCTATACTATTCACACCTATATATATCATGCTGTATATTCATGCTTCTGTCTCCAACATGTGAAAACCTGCAGAGCAGGTTGATCAGGTTTTAATGTTGTAAATCCAAAGCCTTTTGGATATAGTAAGAGCTCAAGATACTATGGTAGAAATGAACAGAAATTAATATCCCTTCTTCCTCTATCATACAATGTTTATCTTGTATTCATAAACTAGTTAGCTGCATAGGAATGCGCTTCCTCTGAATTAGACACAAATTTCTGGTAAGTAATCAATAGATGTTCAATGATGGAGAAAATTAACATACTTCTTACTGAGTTGTGTGTCTATCTGTCGCAATAAGTTTCAGACTGGAATGTCATGTTTTCATAACCATTCTCATCTTAAGAAATAATTCCCTGGAATCAATTTGCTCTATTCCAAAGAATATATACTTTAGGGGTCACAACACAATTGATAACATTAAAAGTGCCACACAGATATGGCCTTTATTTCTAGTGAGTAATAGTATGAAAAGCAGGAAGACAAAACTCAAAGTAAATATAGACCCTGCATAAGGATCTGGGGTAGGGGGAAATATATTCAATTGATAGGATGATCACATGGCCACAGACAAGGATCAGAGTTGGCTGACATCTGGTGAGCAAGGGTTACTTGTTTTCTGGGTTTTGTTTTGTTTTTCTTTATTGATTTTATTATTTTTTTAAAGGAATGTTGCATCTTTTATTTTTTTTTATTTTTTGGTACGTGCCCTTAGCGGGAACCGAACCTGGAACTCTCTGGTCCGCAGGCCGATGCTCCAACCACTGAGCCAAACCGGCCAGGGCTTCTTTATTGATTTTAGAGAGAGAAGTAGGGAGAGGGAGAGAGAGAGAGAAATATCGATGAGAGAGAACATCGAGTGGCTGCCTCCTGGCCCACAACCTGGGCATGTGCCCTGACCAGCAATCAAACCAGTGATCTCTTAGTGCATGGGTCAACGTTCAACCACTGAGCCACCCCAGCCAGGCAGGTTCCTCATTTTTAAGAGCCCATCTGATTCTCTGGCAATGATTCTGAAACTCTTCCACCTTCTTTCTTTACTTCTTCACTCCACCAATCCATTGACACAAAAATGTCAATCAATCACCATTTCTCCAAGTCACCTTGGGTTATATCCTGAAATGACCCGTGTGTAATCTTTCCCTACAAAATTACTCGCCGCCCCCAGCCAGAACCACATTTCTGTAGCCACCGTGACAAACACCGCCTCTTACACAGTTAGGGTTCAATCAGTTCTCCTTGCTGAGTGAAGAAATAACCTGTAATTCTTTAGCCCACCCAGTGGACAATGGCAGGCTTAACAAGTCACTAAGAGCCGCTCTCTGTCATGTCTCTTGCATTCATCACTTTCTTTCCACATCCACGAAAGTCACTCAGGATTGTCTCATCTCATTCCACCTCATCCGTTCATTTAACAACAAATTTTGAATTATTATTTTCCAAGCACTGTTCTAACAACTAGAAAAAAAATTGAAAACCCTTGCTATTATGAAGCTTACATTCTAGTGAAAAGTATTAACAGTAAATAAAAAACTAAGTGATACAAATATACTCCACTATCCGGTGAAAAGTGCTATGGAGAGACATGAAGCAGGAAAGGAGAGAGGGGAACGTGGGTGGGGAGGGACAGTTACGCAGCAGGGATAGTGACGGCCCACTGAGAAGGTGTCATCTGAGTAAAAGCCAAAGAGATAAAGGAACAAGCCGAATGGATATTTAGGAGAAGAGGGCTTTGGACAGAGGGAACAGCAAGTACCAAGATGCAGTGGCACAAATGCCTCAGGAAGTGTCTGGAGAACAGCAAGGAGACGGTGGCTGGGTGTGCAGTCGGGCAGATCCCAGGGACCTGACTGTAGATCGTTAGGGACCATTATACAGATGCTGCCTTTTATTCTGATGAGAGAAGAAAGCACTGAAGGATTGTGTGCAGATAAGAACAGGAACTGACAGCCATATGATTAACAATGGCTGCTGCACTGAGGAATGACTGACAGGAGTCAAGGTGATGAGTGGGGAGACATTAACTCACACAGGAGATAAGGATTTGGACCAAAGTGGGAGTGGGCAGGTGGCAAAGATGGGTCGTTTTCAGATATATCTGGAGATAGAGATGACAGATGGATGTAGATTATAATAGGATTCAAGTATAAGTCCCAGACTTTAAGCCTGAATTATTGAAAGTGTAGAGCTGCCATTTGCTGAGATGGAGAAGACTTTGGAGGTGAAGGTTTTGTAAAAGTAGTTTGGGATTCTGACACGTTAAGTTTGAGATGTCTATCAGGCAGGTATGTCAAGTAGGCAGATGTATACTCGAGGCGGAAGGTCCAGGGGTGGTCAAGGCTGAAATTTAACTTGTACTTTAGTTTCTGTATACTCTGCCACTTTCACCTTTCAAAACTCTACTTCCACCCTATCCTCCCCTAATTAGACACTTGCAGGAATCCACTACTGCCCACAGCAGATGCCCAAAACTGAAGACGGGCTGCTAACGCGGTATATGACCCACACGAGATTGAAAGCAATTTGAATTGTTTCCCAGCGTTAGGAATGGGAAGATCTCTAATAAAACAGATACTGCAACAGCTTGAAAACTCAGAGCACTCAGAAATACAGCATCCGCATCATATGACCAATGTTTGGGTATTAATTCATTTGATCTGATTGGTACCAAACACCCAATTATAAAGGAAAAAATTTTTTGCTGAGATACTATTCCTTTCGCCTTGCTATATACCACAAGAACACTGCCTTAAATGTGTGCATTTATATCAACTTCAGAAAAATAAGTCGAACACAAAATATTCAGAATTCAATGAAATTTATGGAATATTTTTTTCTTTTTTAATTAATTTATTTTTATTACAGACGTTTTTCCTTTTCCCCCCATAGACACCCTCCCCCCGATCCCACCCCTCCCCACACAGCACTGTTGTCTGTGTCCATTGGTTATGCATATGTGCAAACAAGTTCTTTGGTTTATTGCTATTGATTTGCATTTCCTATTGTAAGGCTCTCATCAATGGTCACCTAGAATCCCGTTTGTATCTTTGCATCAAAATCCTCTTTAATACACTTGGCCTCATTCCAGTACATCCTTCTAGCTGTACGTGGACTTTTGTGGACGAGCAAACTGTGAGGCAGGATTATGGGGAAGCTTTGTTCCCATTTCCCAGGGAAACAGGGAACAGTAGCTTGGGTGGTCCAGTCTTGAGGACAGAAGCTTCTGAAAGGTGAACAAGTAAGTGTTGGCCAAATAGAGAAAGAGTTCATTTATGTTGCCCTCTGGACCCCATGGGATTTTCATGGTCACACATCTTGGTCTACAAGGTAAAGGATCATCCTCAGACTGAGATCAGGATACTGCCCCAAACCATGCCTCCCTAGGCTCTGCTAAGTTCTGCTTCTTGCTTTCATGCCCACTCATTCCTTGGCACCCCTACTCCCACTGGAATATACTCTGTCCCTTATTCTGGGCCTAACTAAGTCTACTTATTCTTCAAGGTGCTCCACACCTTACCTTCTGAGAGCCTTTCTGATTACTCAACTCTGTCCTCCCCTATATTCAGTCCTGACGTTGGATCGCCTGCTTGTCCCGCCTTGCACTGCGTTTGACGTGTTGCAAACCTCTGCAGCCTGAGTCCCCAATTACACTGTAGAGTCCTTGAGCCCACGCTGAATTACTCAATTACTGCCCCCTCATGTCTCTAGGGCACACACTCCGAGAGGTTCTCAGTCCATGCTCACGAAGGGCTTGCGAAATAGAATGGAACTGGTCATACGAGTACTCTTTACATAATGAAGTCACAATTAATACAGATTTATTATTGGTAAGAGGGAACCCCAGCAGGGAGAGGGGTGGATGGAAGAAAGCAAGACTTCTGATGCAACTCATTTCCTTCCTATGCTTTACTTGTTCGCTCTTAAGACCCACTCTGAAAAAAATCTGTCCCCAATTCAGAAGCATCCGTGCTCTTTATGCAGTTTCTTTAGTTCTCCCAGAAACAACGGCTCTCACTTCATCTTACTCCTGGTTGTCATCTCTCACAGGCACATCTTACCTCTACTCAACAAGGTACACCTAGATGCAACGTGCTGAATTAAGGTAACATGTGCAAAAGATGAATAAAAGTAACAATGGTTTCTTAGGTGTCCATAAATAATAGCATTATAGAAAGGATGGGTGGATAGAGTATGGTGATCTATTTTTAAGTTAAATTTCAAAAATACAGAGTGGGGCAAAAGTAGGTTTATAGTTGCTCATATGGAAAATAATACAATAATTAATAAATAATAATACAAGACTAAACTCTGTTTTGTATACTCACAACTGTAAACCTAGTTTTGTCCCATCTGTATTTTCATTAAATTGTGAATTTATATTTATAAATTTAAGGGGCGTGTGTGTGTGTGAAAATGAGCATCCCTGTATCCCAGGATACTTTTGTCAGAATTTATTTTGACTGGGGTTCATTGTTACTCAGCTTAAATGAAAGAATTCACTTGGATAGAGAAATAAGAATATAGTAAGCCCTGGCTGGTTTGGTTCAGCAGTTAGAGCATCAGCCTCTGGACCAAAGGGTCTTGGGTTTGATTCCAGTCAAGGGCATGTACCTGGGTTGCAGGTTCAATCCCCGGCCCTGGTTGGGGTCATGTGGGGGGCAACCAGTCGATATGTCTATCTCACATCCATGTTTCTCTCTCTCTCCTCCTTCTACTCTCTGATAATCAATGGAAAAAGATCCTCAGGTGAGGATTAACAACAATAAAAATCATATAATAATTTAATGTCCAATATTGTTTGGGGGGTGGTGAAATGAAACCAAGTCACAGAAGAGAGGTTGGCATGAATCAAGATAGAATGATGAGCATCTTGTGTTTTTAATTCAACTAATTACAATCTAAACAAAACCTAACAAATACCTAAAAATACCTGAGGTGTAGGCCCAAATGTATTAGGGGAAAAAGCTCTAAATTACTTAGCATTTCGGACATTACTTCCAAGTAATTTTTAAGGATACTTTTATAAGTAACTCAAAGAGACTCTGGACTCTAAGGGTTTCACTCTCTATTTCTTTTTATTGATTTGGGGGAGGGGAGAGAGAAAGAGATCAATATTTGTTGTTTCACTTATTTATGCATTCCTTAATTGATTCTTGTATGTGCCCTGACCAGGGATCAAACGCACAACCTTGGCGAATCAGTTTGATGCTCTAACCAATTGAGCTACACGGCCAGGGCCAGGATTTCACTCTTAAAGAATTTCCAGATTTGTCTAAAGCAAAAAATCCCAAAATGTGCCTGGCCGGTGTGGCTCAATGGTTGAGTGTCAACCCATGCACCAAGAAGTTGCTGGTTCGATTCCCAGTCAGGGCACATGCCCATGTTGTGGGCCAGATCCCCAGTCGGGGGCATGTAGGAGGCAGCCGATGGATGTTCTCGCTCATCAATGTTTCTATCTCTCTCATCCTCTCCCTTCCTCTCTCTCTAAAAAATAAAAAAATAAAAAATTAAGAGGAATGCCTGGGACTCTAGAAGCCCTCCATCTCACTCAGCCACAATCCCTGCTGGTTCTTTTTTTTTTAAAAAAAGTCCCAAAATGTGTGCCAAGGTACTCTGGGGTGCCTCAGTGAACTCACGGCAGGATATTAAAAAATTTCAAGGCAAATACAGTGGTACTTAAGATCACTCAGAAACCTCAGGAACTACTAGCTTGAACAAATTCAGTCTTAACATTAGATCAAGCTACAGTCCTTTTGACATAATCATATTGTCTTGAAACTAGGTTTTTCGCAGTGCATGTAATAAAAAGCAGGAATCGTGTGAAAATAAATGAGAGTGGTCATGTCTAAAGTATTGTTTTCTTCAAAATAAAAAAAAACATACACACCACACTACCCCATCATAAGACAATTTTTATTCCAATACCAAACATTATAGCTATTCTTATCTTTACTACTCAAACTAGAAACTTGTGTCCCTCAGTACTGTGGATTTCCTGCCTACAAGTAGCATTTAGGATGGTTATTAAGCCAAGCCAACCACATGTCTGCAGAAGTGCTGTATGCAAAAAATATAGCTGATTCCATTCTTAGCTCTATCCAAAAGTGTATAGGTTCAAAAACATAATAAATTATGGCTTTAAAGTAAATGTGTATCTTCTAAATGCAACTTAAACAAGTTATCACATGTGAAAACTAGTGCACTGTTATGTCCCCCATTAGGAAACAGTAGACTTAGAGTGGTTAGAAATTAGGGTTTATAAAGCAGACCGGTCTCAGCACTACCCCTTACTAACTGTGATCTTAAAAAGTTTTATGTGTTCTTTTTGCTTGTTTATGTGTTTTCTAGTCTGTGTAAGTGCTGTTCTCTTGTCTCTATGACAAGCTCATTGTGCACAGTGAATAAAATGATACATAAAAATGCAAAGTGCCATGCCTGACGCTCAATAAACAGTGGCTGCTTATGCCATTATATTGTAGGCAGAACAGTCTTCCCAACAAGGAATTTAAATTCATTTGTTCTACACGTTACCCTATAAATTAGACTGAAATCTGTTTGAATCCCTCACACTACAGATAATTCCTTTGTCGCCAATAAACTGAACTAACGCAGACATTTTCATAAAGTGAAGTTGAGCTTCTACATGACACAAGAAGCTAAGTTTTCCACCCCTGATCTTGATAGAGTAGATTTATGCAAGGCTGATGAGGAAGAAAGCTTCAATATATATCAGGATAACACAAATGGCACAAAATAGAGACAGCAGAAAGCAATCATTCTGAATTCCCTCAGGCATCTGAAATGATCGACTATCCCCTTCTTTTTCAATCCTCACCCAAGGATATGTTTTTATTGATTTTTAAAGAGAAAGGAAGGGAGGGGAAGAGAGGGAGCAACATTGATGTGAGAGAGAAACATCAATCAGTTGTCTCCTGTATGCGCCTTGACCAGGGATCGAACCCACAACCTAGGTATATGCCCTGATGGGGACGTGAACCTGCAATCTTTTGGTGTACAGGGAGGGCTATGCTCCAACCAACTAAGCACCCAGCCAGGGCTATCCACTTCTTCAACTCTCTTCCCTTTGCTTTCAAAACCTGCCCTTGCTTGATCTCCTCATACATGGTGTTTTCTCCTTCTCTTCTTTGCTAACTCCACAGTCATTCGTTAAATTGTGTAATGAGGTCTGCTGAAAATCATGAAGGATATTTGGAGAAGCACAGAATAACTCTTATAGATTGATTGCTAAAGGAAGACATGCTAGAAGAGAATAAAAAAATTGCACGGGTCTCAGGGGAGGAAGAAGTGACCACTGGAATGAGAAAAATAGAGAAGTCTCTGTAAAGGACCTCTCAGGTGGGTCTCAGTCATCAGGTAGGATTTAGATATGTGGAAATAGAAGGAGGGAGTCACATGTGAGCCAGCAAGCAGAGCAGGAGCAAAGGCACAGAAAAAGCAATAAGCACCCGTGTGAATAAGGAATAGCAAAGAGTTCAAATGGCCAGATTTTAAGGCTCATAATAGATGATGGGAAAATTATATTAGGAATCTTATTTGAAGCTAGACTGGATGAGTCTGGGTGCCCTCAATGCCCTACCATCATCCTCTCCTCTTCATTGTGTGAACTCCCACAGGGCTGGGTGCCTACCAAATTCAACCATTTTTGTGCCCCAGTGCTGAAAACACCAAACTATCTGCTGTTAAAAATAGTTTTTTAATTATTCAAATGTCATCATGAATAAACCAGAGCAGCCTGCATTCTGGTTCGAGGTCTACCATTAACTTTCTGTGGGCCTGAGAAAATTGTAATGTGACCCCCCCCCCTTCAAGTCATAGCTTCCTCATCTGTAAAATAAAGGATTCAGTTTAATGAACCCTCAAGGCTTTATGTGAAAATGATCTTTCAAGAAGTTGCTACTTCATCTATTATATCCAAAAATCATAAAGAAGATAGTTTTGTCATTTTACCTACAAAAGAATCACATTTCATTCCAAATTATGAAGACTTTGTCAGATGAAGAAGCACCATTTTTAAGAATGGTCTCTAGCCCTGGCTGGTTTGGCTCAGCGGTTGGAGCATTGGCCCGCGGACCAGAGAGTCCTGGGTTCGGTTTCCACTAGGGGCACGTACCAAAAAAAACCTTCTTTCGACATGGAGGGACCTGGAGAGTATTATCCTAAGTGAAACAAGCCAAGCAGAGAAAGACAAATATCACATGATCTCACTTATTGGTGGAATATAATGAACATACCAGTCTGAGGAACGGGGCAGTCCCAGAGATGTGGAAGTGGGGTACAGACTGACAATCCCCAGAAGAGGGGGTAGGGGGAGAGATAAACCGCAAAACTTATATGCATGTATGCATGAATAATGGACATGGACAACAAAGCTGGGGACAGGGTGGGGAGGGTGGGGGAGGGAGCTATCAGTAGGGGGAAAAGGAGAAACATCTGTAACAAAAATAAATTAATTAATTAAAAAAAGAAAAAGAATGGTCTCTAAAATCACTCCCCAGTTTTCACGGTGAAAAAATAAAACAGAATGCCACCTTAAGAAAAATGCTTACCATATTCATTAATTCTAAAATGTATGCATTTTTATATGTTCATATTCATGAAGTTATGAAGTCTTTCAAGCATGAACAGAATTAAGTTTATTAATTCCATTTTACTGAAGAATGTGTTTCATCAATTAAAGCAATGATGAAATAGTTGACTGAAACCCTTTTTATTGAACAAGTACTCAGTACCAACGAAGTACCAAGTACTATGCTAGGTCCTAGGTTACAGTTTGGAGGGAAATACATTCCAGTGCAGAAGCAGAGGACTTCAATTCTGGGGTAAGCAAGTGATACTATGGGAGCAGAGAAACAGTGTCCCCCTCAGTCACATGGCTCAACAGAGACATCCTGAAGGAGGTGGGTTTCTGAAGGTGACAGGATCCACTGAAGAATGCAAAACTGGAGAACATCTAACTGGAGAATGACACCATGCTGAGGAGTCACCTCTGTGGGAAAGCCTGAGGAAAGGTCGGGTATTAGGAAGCTGATACAGTTCAGGTGAGAAGAAGACATGACGACTGAAGGGGGAATAGGAGTTATATTTCAAGGTAGAAATGATAGGGCTTGATTATTACCTGACAGTGGGAAATGAAAGGGAAAAGGGAATAGGAGAAGCGAACATGTGAGTTATTTTCAAAGCGTAATTTATGATCACATAATTTCTTAACCAAATTCTCCAACAACTGAAAAAAAATGTGTGAAACAATAATTTGAACTCCAGGCTAGCATCACAGACACACCCCTGTCAGGCTGAGGAAGATTACTTTAGCACACCAACAGAGAAGGTGAGGACCTTCCCTTGATACCATAAACCTGACTCCACCCCGAGAGCACGAGGACCACCAGATACCTCTGAGAATGTCCATCTCAGAATCAAAGAGAGGGAAAGCTTTGCAGGAGTCCCCAAAATTAATCATCAGAAAAGGGGACGAAAAGGCTCTAAGCCTACCACAAAACAACTAGCCTCAACATTTTTTTCAGGTGAGTGATGACCCTAATATCAACTCCAGTGACTGCTTAATACCAAACCATGTTTATTGAGCAACCACTATGTACCAGGCACCATGCTCCACATGGGCCCTGTTTCCTCACCGAGAAAACTGGAAATAGTAAGACCTAGTTTCCAGCATTACTGTGGTGTTAAAACTGCGAAGGTTGCTACGGCGAATCGACAAATGTAAGGATCTCTCCCTCAGCCTTTTGTCCAGCACACACCCTCTTTCCTGACCGGCTGCATCCACCTCACCACCGCCCTCCTCACACGCGAATCTCTGGCAATGCCAGCTACCCACCGCCCTCGCTGTGTCCTCACCTCCACGCCCTGGCTAGGGTCAGCCCCATTTTTTTTTTTTTTTTTTTTACTTTCTTTTAGCACCTGATACTTCCATTCAGAGACTTATCAACACAGTGATTAAATAATCACATCTCCATGATTATCTTTTAATATCTTTATGCCTCACTAGACTATCAGATTCCATAAGAGCAAAGACTAATCCATTTCGTTCCCTCCTAGATTCCTCTGCTATCAAGTGAATGAATAAATCTTCTCTGGCAAGAGCTTATACCTCTCAAATCCGCAAGTTTGAAAATGACGATTTTAATAAGATGTAGTAAAACAAATAAATTATTGAAGTGCCACTTTGCCCTCCTGAGAGTGACTGTGTTCCTGACAGCAAGCCTAGAGCATGGTTTTCCTTCTGTGGTGGCCTCAAGGGCTCCAGACACCCCTTACTTGCTAGCACCTCACAAACTCCTCCCTTAATCGCTCTGTGACTTAGATCTGTCTTCCCTCCAAGTCTCCAGCCCTCCCAGCACTTGGACTTTTCTCCTCATGGTGTGCATAATCTATAGGTGATGCAAAGCCACCAAAGTGATATCTTGGGAAGATAAACTTAACCTTGGTATATATAAGAACTGGAAGAAGAAGAGACTAGCAGGAGGCAGAACAGTCAAGTGACTGCCAGTGCTGTGCCCGGTCCGGGGCAGAGAGTGGCAGGAGAGGCATAGTCACTGTTTGACTTGGAGAAGGACAGTGTGTGCAGGTCAAAGAGCAAGAAAAGATGGCAGAGGCACCAAGTCTAGTGACTGGGAGAAAGGCAGTACAGTGAACACAAACTAGACAGTCCAGCATTGTGTGGAAAGATGTCTAGTTTAGACTTACAAATAGCATCCTTTACTACGTATCATTAAGAGGGGTGATTGTGGATATTGATTGTGTATTCCCTTGCTGTTGTTTTCTTCTGTACTTTCCAATTTTGCTACATTGCTACAAATTTGCTATATTCCTTTATTAATAAAACAAAAATCTTTTTTTTTTATGCAACTTGACTATTGACGTATTGATCTTGCATGATAAATGAGATATAAAATGAGGTGCCCAGCAGGAAGATAGAACTGTATGTCTGAAGTTCACGAAAAGTCAAGGTCATATGCACAGTTTTGCAGCTGTGGGCATGGAGTTTAAAGCCATGAGAACACATGAGATCCTCAAGAGGACGAGACAGAATTAAAGAGGGCCAGAGTTTGAATTTCTGTCTCGAGTTGTCCAGCCCTGAAGTCACTCACAGGAATACCTAGTGCTAGGTACAAGCACAGGAAATATCACACTAGCTAGAGGCTTTGCCCTGCCTGCTCAGGTTTCTCTGGGAGACTGGATGGATGTGGTGTGGCCAGAACCCGCTCTGCACCCCCACAGATTTTCGGTGATACCTATGTCGATACATATCATTCACAATTACAGTGATTTGCTTTTGTACTATCATGCCCACTAAACTGTGAACTTCTTGAAATCAGGAATCAAGTCTTGTTCATTTCTTTATCCTATTTGGTTATTCCCTCACCCAGCACAATGCTTAACACATACCAGGCATTTAATATACTGAAGAAACCAACCACACACATAAGAGTTGCTCCTCCCAACCCCCTCCTTCCCTTGAAGGACTTAGCTTTCCTTGGTCCGTCTGCTGTGCACCCTCCTGTCTGAACTAGTCCTCTAAAATCTGGACGAGGGGACGTCCCACACGCCCAGTGCTCACGTGTCTGTGACGGATGGAGGTTCTAATGACTGTCCTGCAAGAAGCCCGTAGTGCTTTCCATGCACGTCTCTCACCCTACTTTGAAAGTTCGCCCTTTTGCTCGGTGTACCTGTTACTCGCCTGTAAACACACAGCATTTTAGTCCACATGGTATTTAGAAAATCTACAATTAGCCAGGCAGTGAACTGCCCAGCAGAGAGCGGCCCCAATTAGATATACTTGTCTATCTTTATTTTTTGATGCTAGACATAGTGGATCCAAATTTAGCTCTTTCTAATTTCTAGATCTATTATGTTGATATTTCAGTCCCTTCTTCTAAAACTCCGTGGAGAATTACAGTATTTTGCAATAGATACGAAGAGATGGCCAAGCCCAAACCCACATGGAAGCACTTTATAACCTCTAAAACACACACCATCTGACCCAGATGAGTCTCAGCCCCTGGTGTGGGGCGTCAGTGTCCCAGGCCCGACTCTGGGTCCAGGCTGCCCCCCTCTCTCCCTCTGCCTGTTGGATAGTTAATGTCCTACAATACTCCTGTCACGTGGCTTAGGCTGGGAGAGTTAGTACAGACGTGTCCTAGCTGAAAATATTTTTCTTATACGTTGGATCTTGTTTTAAATATTGAGAGGCATTGATTATTTAGGAGAGCCTTGCAGTGAAATTTTTACATAGTGAAGAAGTGTTCTCTAAATTATCTGCCAATTTATTTATTTTCCACTATATTGGGTAAATCTGGAATTGGGTTTTCTGCCATTCCTGTTCTTCTCAGTCACTCGCTGGCTCCTGTGACCTTGGGCAAGTCCTTTGCTTTTCTGACTCTTAATTTTCTCTAAAATAAACTAGATTTAACACCACCTGCTCTGTCTCTGCCCTCAGCATACTGGGAAGATCAAGACGGGAAGTGCATGTGAAAGTGGTTTGCAACAACAATAAAAACAGCAAGAATAACAGCTAACATTTATTCAGAATTGATTATGCAGCAGGCACAACTTTATATGAATTAATTCATTTCATTCTTTTACCAACTCTAAGATGCAGATTTTGCTGTTGTCCCCAGTTTACAGACAGGAAACCACAACATAGAAGCTAAGAGACTTGCACATGTCACTTGGAATAAGAAGGTGGAATAAGCGACCACATACTTCCTGACAAAGATGCCAAGAGATAGTGTAGTACAGACATGATATCAGAGGAAAATCAATCACCGTGTTATAGATGCGGCAACTGAGGTCCAGCAAGGTTTCATGGCTTGCCCAATGTCAAGTATTATATATTTACAATATCAATAATTCAGAAGGTAATTAGAATATGTATAAGTATTCCATTTTTAAGTTGTGGGAAGTTGAGCAAAGCTGTTAGGAACCTGGGTGCTGGATTCAATGGCCAAGGTTTAAATTCCAGCACTACCACATTTTTAGCTATGTTACTGGGAAACTAAAAAGTAAACATGTGTGGACAATTATAAGGATAAATGCTTAAGAAATGTCAGCTACTATTGTTCTGTCCCACTCCCTGCAGCGGGGTCCCAGAGCACATCGAGAGCTCTAGAGAAAATTGTACAGCTCTCTTTGAAAGTGCTAATAGCATTAGGATTTGGAGAGGAGCAGGGAAAATGGGGTTCCGAGTGTGAACTTTTTGCTTAGTTTCTCTGACAAATCTATGAAAAGAATAAAGCCTATAAATAAGAATCAAATTTTCAGAAATACATTTTTATCCCATTTCCTGCCACTGTCTGCACAGGAGAGCCGAATGGTAGGAAGGAAAAGGCAAAGCTAACCCATCTCCTAAAGAAGCAAGGCCTTTAAAGGGGAAGAGGGCATAACCCCTGTGGGCCAGGCCACCTGTGCACCAGGCACTCACAGGCTATAGATTCCAAGCCAGACGGAACTGGGTCAACTCTGGCTCTTCCACTTATTGGCTGGGTGGCCTTGGGCAAAGTGATTCAATCTTTCTCTCAAGAGCTTCTGAACCCACAGCTGATGCAGCTCCTCCTCCAGGGTAGAATCACTGGGACTCAGGATGATGGCTGTCTCCTAAGGGTTTTGTGGGATTTATCACATTGGTTTCAAGGCCAAGTTCACAAGCCCTGAAAAGTACTTTCTGGAGTCTTTGAGGATCAGACTGACCAGTCAAAGTGGCCACAAGAGACATAGCATGGAAATTTGTTGGACAAATAGGGTCCCTCTTGGCATTGAACCAAATGAATATCAAGAGTCTAACTGAGCAGAGTCCCTCTACAGCATGTTGATCTAATATGCCATCAGGACAGGGCAGGTCTCTATCTCATCCACACCCCTTTCACTACCTGTTCTTTCCAGATGCACACCAGAGTTGAGCCCACAAGAGAGAGAGGAGCATTTCCATGTTTGAAGAGTCAGGCTGTGATTTGAAGGTACTATAAAGTACTGTTGGGCGGCTGGGGCTGGATTTCATGTATTTATCTTTCACAGGGCTACCTATGCAGCCTGAAACGTGTCAGCACTATGCCCCAGACACCCTTTCCCACAATGGCCCAACTTCTCCCAACCAGCTCTGCCTGCTGCCCAACTTCTAACTCAGCCCACAGGGCCTTTGGGCTGGAGGCTACCAAGCAAAGGTTACCACAGAACATCGGAGCTCTGACACAAAGAAATTCCCCCACTGCTGCACACCACTGCCTCTGTAGAACTGACTTTCCAGCGCTCCTCAGATTTCTTATCTACCAAAGCTTCTGTGACGCGAGGCTCTCCAGCAACCTTAGTCCAGAGCCATGGTTCAGGAGGCATTTCTAAGCTTGGGAGTTAAACTGCTCATGACAGTATGTTGTAATATGGGTAAAGCTGAAAAATGGTGCTGGGTATTTTGGAAGAGACTAGATGGAATATAATATATGCATCATCATTTACTAGAACTTAATCAGCACATTTATATCATGTTTTTCTTGCCTAGCATTTATACATGCACAAAAACAAAACAAAACCAATAGCTACTGTAACAATAATCCTTGCAACTCTCCTAGATAGAAGGTACTATCACCTTTAGCTAGTATTCGTTAGTTGCTCATCACTCATTTGTTGGGAGGAAGCATTTCACCCATTTACAGATAAGGAAACTGAGATCAGGAGGTTAGGGAACTTGCCTAAAATCACCCAGTACATATGGGATAAAACAGGGATTCAGATAGAGTTAGCTTGACTCTGGAATTTAGGCTCTTATTCACTGTGACCTTCTTTCTTCCCTGTTAAGTGAGGACACTGAGACCCATGGACACTACACAACATGCCTGAGGTTATATCCTTACTTATAGTTGACACAAAAGTGTAAACTACTGCTACAGTCTCTTTCAAACAGTAAGCTAATTCTAAACCTGAGTCCTGAGGACTTCTAACTCATCCAAAAGAGTTTTCAGACATTAAAATGCAACAAGAAGTACACAGACTCATAGTGGATTTTCCAGATGAAAAGCCCAATCAGATAGTGGCTGATGATATCTTTCAGTCTCAGATAACCCTGTGCCACTGACGCTGCTGAAGATGACTCTAAATGCAGGAATCTGTCTCCATGCCAGGAATTTTATCATAAGACCTGGCAGCTGATGTTTAAAGAGGCACTGGTGTCCCCAGAATCAGAAATGCCCTTTCAAAAATTTTCCACATTTGTTCTCGCTTCAAGCCATGATAAAGTGTTTCCAGTCCAATGCACCAGCTCAAATGAACCTATTTTCTGAAAGAGAAGCAGCTAGTTTGGATCCAGCACTTCAAAAGGTTCCCGATGCTACAGACCATAAAACAGACAAAGGTGAAGTGGGACTGTTTTAAGTAATTCACCCCAGAATCCCAGAGGACCTTAAACCTGAGCAGGAAGATTCCTGAGCTGCCAGTCATTGCCCAATGCCTCTCCATTTAACAGGGGTGCACTGAGCTGCAGGAACTTGTCTGAAGCCACCCAGCAAGTCCGCCAGCGGCAGAGCCAGGATCTGTAATGAGAGGTTGTACACCACCAGGTTGCAAACAGCCTCAGTCCGGGGACTGGCTCTTGCAGTGGACACTTTGCATCTTCACACTCGCCTGTGCCTACCTAGTGGTACAAACCCTTAGAATCATTTTTTTTTTTTATTTCAAACATTGTAAAGAAGCTTCTAATTTTCCAGGTTTCTCAGGGAATAATACTTTAGGGCCAAATCAAGAAATATTATGGTTAGTGTCATAAACCCTTAGACAAAAGTGCCCCTAAAATATATACACAAACTCCTTTTGATAGATGACAGAGGTCCAAAGAGACTTGGAGTGTGGGCGCATGGGAGAGAAATAATACTCGGCCCCCATAAGTACACAGAAAGGTAGGTAGGTCTCTGGCTTCCCCAAAGCAGACAACCTCAAACTCGCTTGACTGAAGGTAGAAAAGGGAGTGAAGAAAGTTGGGATCAAGTGAGCGACCGAAGACAGGAATTGGTCAACTCCTCTAGCCTGGAGCTCCCTCAGTTCCTGCTGTGAACAGATCTAGGGGCTTCCTCTTGGTTGGACTGGGTACGGAAGGGCAGGCGTGACACTCAGGGTCGCGTCACCAGCAGGACTGCCAGAGCCCGGAAAATGAGCTGGTGGCCAGGAACGGACTGCAACTCCAGCTAGGTCTCCCTCTGCGTCCTGGAGAGGCCCGCGCAGGGCAGAAGGATCCCCGGAGAGGGTGTGGGAGGTAGTTAAAGCAGCAGCTCCACGCGCCGGAGAAAGCTTTGCAAGTTTCAGGGAGAGCGAGAAACTTCGTTTTCTTTGAAACTAAGTTTTCAACCCACCAGAAAAAGTCTCCTTCGGCTCAGCGCCCCGGAGACCTGGCTTTCTCACTCGGCCGCAACCCTTCTGCCTCGGACTGGGAACAGGCTGCGAGGCGCAGCTGTCCCCGGACCTCCTTCCCCAGTTCTCACCTGCGATGTCCCAGAGCTGCAGGCGCACCACTGTCTCCGGGTCCCAGTGCAGCACCTTGAGCGCGAAGTCCACGCCGATGGTGGCCCGGTAGTGCGAGGAGAAGTTCTGGTGCACGTAGCGCTTAATGATGCTGGTCTTGCCCACGCCCAGGTCGCCGATTACCAGCAGCTTGTACAGGTGCTCCTTGTTCGCCGCCTGCATCCTGGCTGCCCGCCCGCCGCGCTGTGCTGTGCCTGCCGGCCGGGAAGCGCACCGGGCCTGGGCGGGAGAGACTCGCGGAGGGCGAGCGCGAGCGCAGCGCAGAGGCGGCGGTGGGGCGGGGGCGGGGGGCGGAACTCCTCCCCCGCCTCCCGCAGAAACGCCCAAACCGGCGCGCAGGGGTTAATCCTCTCTTCCACTCCGCGCCCTTGGGGCCTGGGAGAGCAGTGCGGACAGGAGCGACTCTTGGGACTGGAAAGTTGGGGGTTCACGTGTTAATGCCTGTTGTAGAGGTAATGCATACAACGCTTCACAGTTTCCAAAGAGTGTTTCTCGCCTGTGATCTTGGCCATAAAGCTGTGAGGGGTGGGTTTTATTTTCCGTGTGTGTGTGCCAGAAACCTGAGTGTCAAAAAAGTTAGGTGAATTGCAGGCGATGATAGTCAGTTAACAAGCCCGGCTGAAGACTGGGCTCCTGTCACGCTGTGGACAGAACCTGGAAGGACAGGCAGCCGATAACACAGTTTCAAGAGGCAGAGTTTGTGCAGGTCCTGCCTGCCCTGGATTTTGAGTCAGTGACCTTGGTAATGGTAATCCGGACCTATCAGCAGACTTGGATGGTGAACACTGAGCGATTTCACACCTATTCAACTGTGTCCAACAAGGAGGAAAAGTGGGCTGAAACACGGAGGGCATCCACGGTTTTTAGCCTCCTCCTCTCCTGTCCTGAAAGATTTGAGTTTCATTCAAAGACAAGTTAAACAACTGGTCAGATTATTTTAAGTGATAATAGCAAGCATTTATCCAGCACTTGCTATGTGTGAGTTGTTATACATACATCACTCAATCATCCCAGCAGTCTTATAAATAGAAACCATTATTCCCCACATTTAATAAACAAGGAAACCAGGGCATTTTTTATTTTATCTTATTATTTTTTGAAATTTATTTATTTATTTATTTTACAGATGTTTCTCCTTTACCCCCACTGATTCCCCTCCTCCTCCCTCCCTGCCCTGTCCCCAGCTTTGTTGTCCATGTCCATTGGTTATGCATACATGCATATGAGTTCTGTGGTTTCTCTCTCCAAGCCCCCTCTTCTGGGGATTGTCAGTCTGTACCCCGTTTCCACGTCTCTGAGACTACCCCATTCCTCAGACTGTTATGTTCATTATATTCCACAATAAGTGAGATCATATGAAACTTGTGTTTCTCTGTTTGGCTTGTTTTGCTTAGCAAAATACTTTCCAGGTCCCTCCGTGTCGTCACAAAGGATAAGAGATCGTTCTTTCTTACAGCTGCGTAGTACTCCATTGTGTATATGTAACACTGCTTTTTTATCCATTCGTCTACTGATGGACCCTTGAGCTGTTTCCAGATCTTAGCTATTGTAAATAGTGCTGCTACAAACATGGGGGTACATGTACTCTTCCTGATTGGTGTTTCAGACTTCTTAGGGTATATTCCTAGAAGTGGGATCACTGGGTCACGTGGCAATTCAATTTTTAATTTTTTGAGGTAACACGATATTGTTTTCCATAGTGGCTATACCAGTGTGCATTCCCACCAGCAGTGCACTAGAGTCCCCTTTTCTCCACACTCTCGCCAACACTTGTTTGATGATTTGTTGATGGTAGCCATTCTGACAGGTGTGAGGTGATACTTCATTGTTGTTTTAATTTGCATCTCCCTGATGATTAGTGATGTTGAGCATTTCTTCATATGTCTCTTAGCCATTTGTATGTACTGTTTGGAGAGGTGTCTAGTTTGGTCCTCTGCCCACTTTTTACTTGGGTTCTTTGTCTTCCTTTCGTTGAGTTGTATGAGCACTCTATATATATTGGAAATTAACCCCTTATCTGATATATCATTGGCAATTATGCACCCCCTATAGTGGGTAGCCTTTCCATTTTGATGATTGTATCTTTTGCTGTGCAGAAGCTTTTGAGTTTGATGCAGTCCCATGTGTTCATTTTCTTTTTGTTTCTTTTGCTTTAGGTGATGTATCAGTGAAAGTTCTGCTGCGTATGATGTCTGAAATTCTGAAATTTTGGTTTTTGTTGTTTTTTTTTTTATCCTCCCCCAAGGACATTTTTCTATTTTTTGTTCAGACAGAGTGGGAGGGACAGAGAGGAAGAGAGAGAGAGAGAGAAACATCGACGTGAAAGGGACACATCGAGTGGCTGCCACCCGCACAACCAACCAGGGCCAGGGACAAACTGCAACTAAGGTACACGGCCTTAAAAGGAACCAAACCCTGGTCTCTCTGGACCTCAGGCTGACGCTCTAACCATTGAGCAAACACGGCCAGAGCTAATGTCTGAAATTTTGTTGCCTACATTTTCTTCTAGGATTTTTATGGATTCATGTGTCACATTTAAGTTTTTTATCCATTTTGAGTTTATTCTTCTGTATGGTGTGAGTTGATGGTCTAGTTTCATTTTTTTGCATGTAATTGTCCAATTTTCCCAACACCATTTGTTAAAGAGGCTGCCTTTACTCCACTGTATGCTCTTGCCACCTTTGTCGAATATTAATGAAGCATATTGTCTTGGGTCCATTTCTAGGTTTTCTATTTTGTTCCATTGATCTATCTGCCTGTTCTTGTGCCAATACCAGGCTGTTTTGTTACAGTGGCTTAGTAGTATAACCTGAAATCTGGTAATGTGATCCCTTCAATTTTGTTCTTCTTTTTCAAGACTGCTATGGCTATTCGGGGTCTTTTTTGGTTCCATATGAACTTTTGAAGTATTTGTTCTAGTTCTGTGAAGTATGTCGTTGGTATATTGATTGGGATTGCATTGAATCTATAGATTGCTTTGGGTAGTATGGACATTTTAATGATGTTAATTCTTCCAATCCATGAACAAAGTATGTGCTTCCACTTTTTATATCCTCCTCTATTTCTTTTTTCAATGACCTGTAGTTTTCTGCAAATAGGTCCTTTATTTCTTTGGTTAAGTTTATTCCTAGGTATCTTAAAATTTTGCTGCGATGGTAAAGGGGTTGTTTTCTTAGTTTCTCTTTCTGTGAGATCATTATTGGTGTATAAGAATGCCCTTGATTTCTTGACGTTAATTTTGTATCCTGCTACTTTGCCAAATTCATTTATTAAGTCTAGTAAATTTTTGATGGAGTCTTTGGGGTTTTCTACGTACAGTATCATGTCATCGCAAATAATGACAGATTTAATTCCTCCTTTCCCATTTGGATCCCTTTTATTTTTTCTTCCTTTCTGATTGCTGTGGCTAATACTCCCAGTACTATGTTAAATAAGAGTGGCGAAAGTGGGCATCCTTGTCTTGTTCCTGTTCTGAAGGGAAATGCTTTTAATTTTTGCCCATTGCGTATGATGTTGGCTGTAGGTCTTTCATATATAGCCTTTATTATGTTGAGATATGATCCCTCTTGTCCCAGATTGCTGAGCATTTCTATCAGAAATGGGTGCTGGATGTTGTCTAATGGTTTTTCAGTGTCTCTTGATATGATCGTATGATTTTTATCTTTCATTTTTTTTATGTGGTGTATCACATGTATTTATTTGTGAATATTGTACCAGCCTTGCATCCCTGGTATGCATCCCACTTGGTCATGGTGAGTAATTTTTTTGATGGATTGCTGGATTTGATGTGCTAGTATTTTGTTCAGGATTTTGGCATCTATGTTCATCAGCGATATTGGCCTGTAGTTTTCTTTCTTTGTAGTGTCCTTTCCTGGTTTTGAAATTAGAATTATGCTAGCTTCATAAAACAATTTTGCAAGTCCTCTTCTTGAATTTTTGGAAATTGTTTGAGGAGTTTGGGTATTAGTTCTTCTTTGAATGTTTGGTAAAATTCCCCCTTGAAGCTGTCCAGGCCTGGGCTTTTGTTTGCTGGGAGAGTCTTGATTACATCTTCAGTTTCTTTTATTGTTATTGGTCTATTCCAGTTTTCTATCTCTTCCCGGTACAGTTTTGGGAGACTGTGTTTCTAGAAATTTATCCATTTCACTTAGATTGTCAAATTTGTTGGCCTATAATTGTTCACAATATTTGTTAACAATCCTTTATATTTCTATGGTGTCAGTTATTATTAGTCCTCTTTCATTTCTTTTTTTTTTTTTTAATTTTTTTTTTATCCTCACCCGAGGATATTTTTCCATTTTTTGTACAGATAGAGTGGGAGGGAGAGAGAGGAAGGGAGAGAGAGAGAGAAACATTGACGTGAAGGGACACATCGAGTGGCTGCCACCCGCATGACCAACCAGGGCCGGGGACAAACTGCAACCGAAGTACGTGCCCTTAGCGGGAACTGAACCCGGGTCTCTCCGGACCGCAGGCCGACGCTCTAACCGCTGAGCCAAACTGGCCAGGGCTCCTCTTTCATTTCTGATTTTGTTTATTTGGATTCTTACTCTTTGTTTCTTGGTGAGTCTAGCTAAGGGTCCATTAATCTTGTTTATCTTACAAAGAACCAGCTCTTTGTTTTATTGATCCTTTGAATTGTTTTCTGGTCTCCATGTCATTTATTTCTGCTCTCATCTTTACCATTTTCTTCCTTCTACTTGCTCTGTGGTTTGCTATCTGTTTACTTTCTAGTTCTTTACGTTGTGAGGTTAGGTAGTCTATTAGAAATTTTTCTTGCTTCTTGAGGTAGGCCTGTAGTGCTATGAAATTCCCTCTCAGAACTGCTTTCGCTGCATCCCATAGATTTTGTGTTGTTGTGTGTTCATTTTCATTGGTTTCCAGGAAGTTTTTAATTTCTTCCTTGATCTCCTCGGTGACCCATTCATTGTTTAATAACATGCTATTTAGTCTCCATGTTTTCAAATGTCTTTGCATGTTCTCATTGCAATTGATTTCTAGTTGCATGCCATTGTGATAATGAGAAGATGCTTGATATGATTTCAATTTTCTTGAACTTGTAGAGATTTAGTTTTTTCCCTATCATGTGGTCTATCTTTGAGGATGTCCCATGTGCCTTTAATAAGAATGTAAATACTGTGGTTTTGGTGTGTAATTCTCTGTAGATATCCATTAAAGCCATTTGATCTAGCGCTTCATTTATAGTCTCTGTTTCCTTGCTAATTTTTTGTCTAGAGGATCTATCCAGTGATTTCAGCAGGGTGTTGAAGTCCCATGCTACAATTGTATTGCTGTCGATTTCTCCTTTGAAGTCTTTAAGAAAATTTTTAATATATGTTGGTGCTCCTATACTGAGTGCATATATGTTTACCAACGTTATATCTTCCTGTTGGATAGATCTTTTCAATATTATGTAGTGGCCTTCTTTGTCTCCAGTTATGGCCTTCATTTTGAAATCTAATTTATCAGATATGAGTATTGCTACCCCAGCTTTTTTTTTTTTATCTTTCCATCTGTTTGAAAGATTTTTTGTATCCCTTCAATTTCAACCTATGTGAGTCTTTTGTTGTGAGGTTGGTCTCTTATATACGAGTCATGCTTTATTATTTAGTCAGGCACTCTGTGTCTTTTTATCGGAACATTCAAACCATTCACATTTAAGGTGATAATTGACATGTACTTATTTATTGCCATTTTTGTTAGTGTGTTTATATTTTTCTTCCTGTTTCTTCTACTAATTACAGCAGTCCTTTTAGCATATCTTGCAGTGCTGGTTTGGTGCTACTATATTCCCTTAGACTTTTTTTTTTGTCTGTGAAGCTCTTTATTTGACCTTCTATTTTGAATAATAGCCTTGCTGAGTAGAGTAGTCTTGGATTCAGATCCTTGTTTTTCATGACCTTGATTACTTCATGCCACTGCCTTCTGGCCTGTAGTGTTTCTGCTGAGAAGACATATGAGAGCCGTATGGGGTTTCCTCTGTAGGTATCCCTTTGCTTATCTCTTGCTGCCTTTAGGATTCTCTGTTTGTCTTTAATTTTTGGCATTTTAATTACTGTGTCTTGGTGTGGGCCTATTTGGGTTCTTCTTACTTGGGGATGTCTGTGCTTCTGGAATATGAATGCTTTCTTCCTTCACCAAGTTAGTAAAGTTTTCTGTCACTATTTCTTCAAGTATATTCCCTAACCCTTGCCCATTATTTTCTTCTTCGGGGACTCCTATGATGCGAATGTTATTACATTTCCAGGTGTCCCACAGTTCTCTTAAGCAGTCTTCCTGTTTTTTAATTCTTTTTTCCTTTTTGTTTTCTGATTGGTTGATTTTTTTTTTTTACCCTGGTTTCTAATTTACTGATCTGGTCCTCAGCTTCCTCTACTCTGCTGGTTAGTCCTTCCAATGTGTTCTTTATTTCTGCTATGTCATTTTTTATTTCCACTTGGTTGGTTTTCAGTGTTTCCCTATCTTTACTCATGGTGCTGTTGTTCTTATTCATGCTGTTGAGCTTCCTCAAGATCATGGCTCTGAACTCTACCTCTGATATTTTGCTTAGCTGCATTTCATTGATCTCATCTTTGATAGAGTTCTCTTGTTCTTCCATTTGGGATTTTTTCTTTGTTTCACCATTTTGGCTATCTCAGTGGGTTTTGGAGCCTGCCAGATTTTCTCTGTGGGTGTTGGTGTTCTTCTATTTTTGGCTCTCTCTACTGAGTTTGGATGTGCCTGGGTGGGCCCACATAAAACACCACTGTCAAGTCTTACTTTCCTGGGTAGATTTGCAAGCCCAGGAAAGGTTTATTTATCCTCTAGCTTTTTCCTGGAGTCTAGTAGTCTCAGTTTCTCAGGGCCTTAGAATGTAGCCCTGGTGTTCTGCATAAGAGGATTTCCAGTGTATGGGATAGATGCTGGTTGTTAATGAGCCTCAATTTGCATTTCTTTGCCTCACCTGGGAAAGGCTGAATCTCACAGGTTGGGGGGGGGGGAGGCTGCTGCTTTTCCCCACAGCTAGGGAAGGAGCTCACTGGCCACTGTCCTTTGTGGCCGCAACTTAGCAAAAAGTCTGAGTTCCCTCCCAATCCCGGGTGTCCCCACAGAGTTTCAGTCCAGTCTGCCCTCCCTCTGCTGTAGCCCCCAGGTGAGTGGCTGTGGCTATTTTAGAGTTCTGTCCTGGCTCTCTGCGCTGTGGAGCAGGCTTGGTCTGTATTCCCGAAGGGTGCTGCTCACAGCTAAGACTGCTGCCGTTTGAGAGCTCCCAACGCAACACCCTCTCCTGCCTCCGCTGATCCTACCAGTGTCTCTGGTTATATGGTCCTGTCCTGCTGCTTTTCTGTTGCTTTTTTCCGAGGATTTGACTTTATTTTAGTTGTGATTCCTGTTTGGTACTGGGAGATCGTCTGTGTGGCTTCCATTCTCTCCTCCTCCATTTTCACATCCAGGGCATTTTAAATAACGTACCTAGGGTAAACAGACAGTGAAGGAAAAGCCAAATTTAAACCATGTTTTGTTGCCAATAAGTTGTGGCATTTTTTTGTTTGTTTTGTTTTCATTCATTCTTTTAACCAATATAGATTTGTGCTTGAGATGATACAGAAATAAGATAAAGATTCCTGGTCTCAAAAACTTTACCTTTTTGTGGGTAGAGACTGCAAATTAAACAATAGATCAAATAATTTATATGTATATATGCATAGCCAATGGACACAGACAATACTGCGGGGAAGGCTGGCTGGGGGTGTGTGGAAGAGTGGGGAGGAGAGGTCTATGGGGGAAAAAAGGAGGCACATCTGTAATACTTTCAGCAATAAAGATAAATTTAAAAATAAATAAGTACAATTTTTAATATATTAGTCAGTGGTAAAGTAGGGAAGGGGCTAAAGAGAGTTGGAACAGGTTGGCCTTTTAGACAAGGTATCCAGGGAAGGTGTCACTGAGAAGGCAACAGTTCAGTCAAGACCTGAAGTTGGTGAGGAGGAGGCATGGGGATCTGGGGGAGGAGCATGCTTTACCAAAGTGAGTCGTTTTGTGCCTGAACATGCTGGGGAAATTAGCAATGTCCACATTCTCTCATTTCATTGTCCAGTGGTGTTACAAAGTAGAATATTTTGTTTGATCTATAGAAAAGGAAAACCAAGAGAGAACAGTTTTCCCAAGGCCACACACGTGTTAGAACAGGAGTTTAAATTCAGGCCTATGTGAAACCCAAAATGGAAATTTTGGCACACCCTTGCTCTGTCTGCCTCTGACCTTCAGCCTCCACAAGCAGAGGGTTATCTAGATGCCTGACCTGGACCAATCACATAAGCTCTCTGAACCTTAGTTCCCACATCAACAAAATGAGGCTCATATCTGCCACATAGAGTTGTGAGAAAACTAGAGAAAATATAATAACATGTGGAGCCTACAGTAGGTGCTTAATAAATGGTAGCTATTAATATCAAATGAGGGACAAGCTTTTTATACCATGTTCTCTGAAATAAACACTGTGGACAGGCACTATATCTTATCAGCTTTCTGTCCTCTTTCCCTCAGAGGGTAACTCAGAAGCTTTGTTCATAATGGGCACTGAGCGAAGGTGGATAGAGTTGCACAGGTTTGTGTTAATCGAGTACTGACATAGGTAGTCATCACTGCTTCCTTTCCACCCACACAGAGACACACCAGGCAGATTATATCTAACAAGTGAGCCAAGTATTCTTTCTACCTGCTTAATGGATTGGCCAACACTGTAGCTTTGCTTTGCAGGGAGGGATATTCACAAACTTAGGTGTTCAAGCCATTCTCAGAGCCTACAATTTTGGGGAGGATGACCAACTAAAACTCTTGGTGGATCTAAAATCCTGGTTCTGTAGATCTGAAAGACAAGTCTGGTCTCAACAAGGACTACTGGTGATAGAAACAAACAGTCCTCATTACGCCTGACCCAACTTTTTCAGGTCCCAGCCTGTTTTCCCAGCAGGCCCGGGCTGAGTCATTCTCAGCTTTACCTGATATCCCCTTCTGATCCCGAGAATGTTGGAGCGTCAGATGTTTAGACTTATTGTGTGGGACAGGCAGGCCAAGATTCAGGTTTTCTGTGACCTGAAGTTTATAAAAATTAGGGAGAAGGGGACTCTTTAAGAAAAAGAATACAGCCCTGGCCAGTTTGGCTCAGCGGTTAGAGCGTCGGCCTGCGGTCTGGAGAGACCCGGGTTCGGTTCCCGCTAAGGGCGCGTACTTCAGTTGCAGTTTGTCCCCGGCCCTGGTTGGTCGTGCGGGTGGCAGCCACTCGATGTGTCCCTTCACGTCGATGTTTCTGTCTGTCTCTCCCTTCCTCTCTCTCCCTCCCACTCTATCTGTACAAAAAATGGAAAAAATATCCTCGGGTGAGGATAAAAAAAAAAAAAAGAAAAAAAAAAGAATACAAATTGCCCTGGCTGGGTAGCTCAGTTGGCTGGAGTATTGTCCCCACTCTCTGGGGTTTAGGGTTCAATCCCCATTCAGAGAACATGCAAGAATCAGGCAATGAATGCATAAATAAGAGGAACAACAAATCTCTCTCTCAAATCAATGAATTAAAACAACAAAAACACAAGAAACTGGTTCTGAAGTTGCAGCTCACAGCTTCTCCGGAGGCCCACGATCCCCATCGAGAACAGCAGGGGCAGCCATAGGGACAAGCTCCCTGGCTAGGCAGGAAGTATGTACAACTCGTTTCCAGAGTCATTCATTTAGGTCTCGTGACAATTCTTCACAGTGGGAAGAAATTACTTTCGGTTTGTATTTTTAAAGTTTTTTAGAGCACACACAGATTAGCCATTCAGCGAAATCTTTGTAAAGATCACTCAAGGTCTCTGAACCGGAAAGTCCTCCAGATGAAATGAGGGAGTTGGATCTCAAGATCTCTGGGGAATACTTTCAACTAAGATACCAGAATTTTGACTCTTCCAGACATCCTCCAAGGAGTGACAGCCGAGCTGGTCCTAATCACCCCACCAAGGCACCAAGAGGGAAACTTTTCCGTCCCAAACTTGATCCGCTCCCCCGGAGGAGATTTGGGAGAAGGCTGTGAAAGGGCCATTTCAAAGCAAACACCGTGGCCAGTTCTCTCCTGGTTCCACGGACCTGTTCTCTCAGCTGCTGCACGTTTTCCTCGAGAGAAGGGCTCTCCAAGCACTTTTTTTTCTTTTCTTTTTCCAGAAAGAAAACCTTTCTGTGCTCCCTTGCCTTGCTTTGACCTTCTTTCCTTTCTCAGCATTAGGCTACAGAGAGAAAGCCAGGCAGCTGGGGACAGAATATGAACTATATTCAGGCTGGAGCCGTTTAGATGACAGGGCATTAGCAAACAGGTAGACCATCTTCCCTCCTTCCTCCCTCTACCCCCACATTATAAGGTTTCATAAGAACCCATCTGTCTCAAGCTATGAGTCTGTGTGCCTCAGACTCCTCAGGCTGTGGATGCCCGGCTGTACCCTGACAAGCAGGCTCTCCCTCCTTCCAGAGAGAAGGGCTGGGGTTTTGCCAACTGGTTCCTCCTCTCAGCAACCACACAGCTGTTACCAGAGTAACTCTCAGAGCATCTCTAAGGATATTTTGACAATCTTACTGCCCTGAGGTTACTAACCTGCAGCACACCCTCTCCTGAAGAACAGGAAGGCACGTGACTCGAGTCTTAGACGGCCACAAGGTGCTCAGACTTCAAGCATGGAACCGCGCTCAGAAAGCCAGAGTTCAAGTTCTCCGTCTTCATGCCTTGCTGTCCAGTGCAGGTACATAGTCTTGCGCTTAAGTGATTGCACATTGCTTTGTAAACACAAACATGAAACCCTCATGTTTCCTTCCCAGGGCTGCTCTATTAGATGAGTCCCTAGGACGTTACCTTACTTCCTTTCACCAATAAGAGAGCCATAGGGAGTAAGTCATTAACTTATGTGGCTCTTAATTATTGCTCTGAAGACAAACTTAAATGACGATAAGACAAGGTGGCAAAGAGTTTGTTGTAGGAAACTACGTTCATTTTTCTTAGATTAATGCAAAGAATATATCTTCAAAGAGATGAGCTTTGCTCTGAAAAAGTCCTGTCAGGAATGACCGTAGCATTTATCACACACACAGGCACTCTTGAGGGTGAAAGGGGCACTATTAATAATTACTCCAAACCACAGGAACAAGACAGGCTCCTAAAGAATGTCCGTTCCAGCAGCAGACAGTTCGAGTTCTCAAGTGAGATCTACAACTAAGCGTGGCATTTGAAAAATCTCGTAAATCACCGTTTTAATAAATAGTTCTGTCAAGTCAAGGCTGCAGCTCACTTCTCTGCTGTCTTCAAAGAGTTCCCCTTTTATCTAGTGGGCTTGTCTGCCGCCTGTGCTGACTTGCAATGGGAGTTACACTCAGGATGACTTCAGGACTGTCTGGAGGTAGGCAACAATTTTTAGAACATCTGGAGTGAGGCCAAGGTTGATTCTATATGGAAAGTGCTTAAAATGAACACATTTCAATCCACAAAAATTTTGATCTTGGATCCCCCCCCCCAAAAAAAAACTACAGTAGGATATTTACTGATTATCATCAGACACTGTTTTCAGGTGAGCCCGTGAACCCACTGTTAGTCTGAACCAAGAAAAGCCGGTTATGCCCTAAGCCATTTTTGGCAGATTTATTGCCAATTAAAGTTATGGACCATAACTGCATTAGACAGATGTGGTAGGACTCACTTTTCTCCTATCTGCCACCCCTGCCCCCAACAGGGATGAGTACAGAGGAGCTACGGGAGGGTCAGAAGGCGCCTCTGAGAGGAACAGTGCAGCAAATGATTCTACATGAGCTCAGCGTTTCAGCCTCCTCGTGCGGGGTGCCTACCATGGGCCAAGCCCTTGATCTTGGTTAATTTATTTAACCCTCACAACCACCCCACTTTATAAGGAGGGAAATGGGTCTCAGAGAATTTAAATAATTTGCCCAAAGTGACAATGAACATGGAACTCCTAATTCCTAAATGCATACCTTGCCCACCATGCCACACTCCCTCGGCATGTGGTCCAATCCGGGTCCAGTGTAATTTCTGCGACACCACTGCACATTCAGGCTGTAAAGGAAAAGGGTTGTTTCTGATTCCATTTTACAAAGTCCTAAGTATGTAGGGAAACAGCCAATAAAAGAGGAAAAGAAAAATCTACGACTCCAAGATAAGACGGTCTATCCCACACTCACTCAACAACTCAGGCAAAAAGGCAACTGAAGGAAAGGCAGCCTGCAGCTCCTCTGGGGGGGTGACCTTGTGGGGATGACCTTGCCTACATACATAGAGCATAGACCAGGGAGTCTACCTCTGCTGCTTTCAGAGAAGGTGACAGCTAACAACACTGAGGCTCTTGTATAAATGAGCCCCTAGTCCCTGACAGTGGGGGGACACAGGGACTGGTATGGTCCAGCTCAGAGGATAACTCGACAAAATTACGGACAGACCACTGGGGCACCAATCAAGAAAGATTTATGTGCAAAGCACTATGACAGACATTTTTTTCAGGAGCAGGGTCAGGACTGGGGTCTCAGATTTATGTACAAGAATGTGTAAGATATGCGCCTCTGTCATCCAAGTGTTTGCATTCTGGTACAGCGTCAGTCAGCGTGCACATGCGTGGTCTTCCGCCTCCCCCTCCCCCTCTGCTTCCTCTGTGGTCCCCTCACCGGCCCTGCCTTCTTCTCTGCCACCTGCTGAAGTGCGCCAGGCTCCCATCCTGGGGACGCTGCCTTCCCTGCTGGAGCTCGTCCACTGCTGTGGCAACACAGCAAACCGGGCGCGTCAACTCTGCAATCAGCCTGACTTCTTTGATTTCACATTTGAGTTTCTCCACTAACCAGTTATAAGACCTTAGTAAAGTAGTGTAACTTCTGTAAGCCTGTCCACTCATGTATAAAATGAGGATAATAATTTTACCTCCCAAAGTTGTCAGGAAGCCTAAATGAAGTAATGCAGTGAAGTGCTTATTAGCATAGCACTTGGCCCAGGGTGTGCTCTGAAAAGAAAATGTTCAACTACCAAACGTCTGCTGGCTGTTTCTACATCTCTCTTAAAACCCCAGCCTTCTGCATTCCAGACCCTTCTTCCAACGGCCTTTTGGGCATTTCTACCAGGACTTCTGGCAGACATTTCAAATGCAAAGTGTGCAAAACTGAACTCATTATCTACCCTAACAGACTGGTTCCTCTTCCTGTATTCCTGGTTCTTGTTGGTGGTTTTACCCCCAGCACAATCCACCAAGCCTGAGAACTCAGCCACACGGGCTCTTCCCTCTTTAGCACCCACACGTCCCATCAGCCAGAGTCCTCTGCTTCTATTTCAAATTCCTGAGTGTTTCCTCTACCTCACGGAAGTACTACTAGGCCACAGAGGTGGCTATGTACTCAATAGTCTTGTGGGCAAAGGATTTTTAAACATTATGAAAAAGGCAGAAATCATAAACAGAAAAACACTTTATATACATATATTTCACCAGAAGCAAAACAAATCGCCAATGTAAAATGGGGAAACATTTGCTGTTTAAGACACCAAAAAGGGAATATACTTTATATATGAAAAGCTCTTATAACTTATTTTAAAACATCCAAATAGATAAAGGAACAGGGATATGAGTAAACAACTAACCACATAGAAAAACAAAAAAGTCAAAAATAACATGAAAAAAATACTTTTCACTAGTAATAGAAGTAGGAAAATTATGTTTTAATACTAAAAATACCAAATACTGACAAAGACTCAAAGAAATATATACTATCATAGGATTCTGGTGAGACTATAATTTAAGGAAAAGTTGGGGGAGGGAAATATGGTAATATGTATCAAAAACTTTAAAAATGTATGTGCCTTTGACCTAACAATTCCATTTGTAAGACTTTATGATAATAAAATCATTACAGAGAGAGGTTTGTACACATTTAACTTCAGGAACGTGAATAATAGTGTTGCTTATTGTAGAAAAAAAGGGGAACTTCCTGAATATGTTAAATATCATAATGCTATAAATATATAATAGCACGTTATACAACCTTTATAAATGATGTTAAAGAAAAAATACTGAGTGACCTGAAAAGGTGTTCATGATTTTTTTTACAACATTTAAAAATTGAAAAAAAAATTACAAAATATTGTAACACCCAGTTTGGCATAATTATGCATGTAATTATACAATATTATATATAATTTTATTATATTATATATATATAAAGAGAGAGAGATATGTATATCCACACAAAGATATAGAACCTTATATACCGATATGTTATCAGAACTTATCTTTAGATCGTGAGGTTACTGCTTTGCTGTATTATATTTCTTTCTACTTCTATATTTTTCCTCTTTTATTTTTACAGGGAACATTATTGACTTAAATAGAAGAAAACAACTTTCTTTTAAAAACTGGATGTACACCTAATGGGCCTTGGAGAAGGGTCCCAGCAGTCTGGCTCAGGGATCCAGCGATCATCTCTGACTTGGCTTTCCTAGGCCTCTCCACCAGGTGCTCAGTGTCACGGTTTTAGCTTTCAGTATTTTTCGGCCAACCTTTCTCATCCTGATTTCACTGATCTTATCAGTGCCGAATGTCTGCCCTCCCGAGGGCACAAACGCACTGTTTCATAGGTGGCAATGTCAGGCTGACGCTTCAGGACACCAGACAAAGTCCCACACTGTCCTGGAACCACTGCCACAGCCGCCCAGGACTCGTTCACAAGGCACTGACAGGAGCCTTCCCCACCAGTTCTGAGCCTCAGGGGCAACCTACTGCCTTTCCTCCAAAGTGGTGGCCCTCCCAAATCCTGATACCACCTTTGCCTCCTTCCTGCTCCTGCCCTACTTTTCCTCTTGCTCACCAATCTGCTGACTCATCCCTCCAAAGCCCCTCCCACCCATCCAGTCCTTTCATTTCAGTCCCTGGTGGCATCTCATCCAGGAGCTGCTTCCTCAGGAAATCTCCATTTCCCTTGCTCAGGCCTGTGTTACCCCTCTCAGATCAATATTCTCCAAAAATAAGTGACTTCAGTAGGCACTGCGCCACGCACAACCTCTGAACTTACTGTATGTGCAGGGGGAATGCATTCTATCTTATTCAATCTTTCACTGAGTTGTGTTTTCTGTTATATGCAGCCAAACCAAATCCTAAATAATAGACCTTGAATCAGACAGGAAGAGGTCATCTCCCTCCCCCGCATGCCTATATAATACCAGTTTGTATGTATGATATTTCATCTGTCTATGTCCTACCAGCATTCTTTTTGTGGCCTTCCTCCCAATCTACATCCTACCAATTGTATACCCGACTAGCATCTGGCACAGTACCTGCCATGTCATACCTGTGTGCTCAGAACATGCTCTGTCCTCATTCAGGCTGCATTTAGAGGCCTGACATGCACAGACACTCAGCAGATGTTTTAGTCACAATGGAAAATATGAGCCATGTGAAACCATGTCTTATGTTACCGCCAACCACTTTGAGCCCTAGATATAATAAGCTGTTTTTGGGGGAGATTTTGTGTTTGTTTTTTATCTTCCTGCAAGGAACTTGAGCATTGCTGCAGGCTTCCACAGAGAGCAAAGGGAGGGGGGAGTCAGGACTGCTGGGCTGGAAGTTTTAAGAACTGTGTTCCATCTCTGACTGTGCCACTAACTCCCACGTCAGCCTGGTCACTTCACCTCACACCCTCTAACCCCCTTTGAATAGCTTCTCTAACTTTTTCAGAGATAATACGACCATATGCATTGAATCTTACATATAGGTATACTTATCCAACAACTAGTAAATGTTCTTTAACCAGATGTTCCTGTTTTAAGAATTCATCCCCAAAATAATCAGTCTTCCAAAGATTTATGCACAAGATATTAATGTAGCACAATTTTTAGTAGCAACCTGAGTACCTTGGAGAAGAGATTCTTACCTAGACAGCTGGGATCATCTTCCTCAGGTAAAGCATATTGGGGTACAAATTGGCCCATGTTACAATGAATGGATACACAAAGAGGACCAGAGACACCTCACCCCAAAATGTCTGCTGGGATTCTTGAGGTTAATAATCTTGTAGTAAATTCCCAAAAAACAACCAGGCCCTCTAAATTATTGGCTACCATAAGGCTCAGGAAGATTAGCGCTACAGGTATCTCAAACTCCAGGACCCCGGCAACAGGTGTTTACTACAGTTTATGTATAAGGGCCTCCTCCTCCACTGAAACCGTTCTATCTAGTGCTTCTGGTGACAGCCACTGCTGCATATTTTGCTGATGCTTCCTCTATTTGATAAAATAATTTTTCATCCAAACCTTGGCTATTGACTCATTAAAGATGAAGTCTTTCAGGAATCCATTCTGGGCCTGTGGTTTTGATGAACACATCTCTCAACTCCTCTGGGATAACTTGTGCATCTCCGATGAGCACACCTTGGCTTTGCTGACCTGAGTATCTTTTGGGGAGGAAGGGTTGAGTCAGCTGAATCACTCCTGAGTTATCCATAGTACCTCAGCTTATGTTTTATATATATATATATATTTATATATATATATATATATATATTTTTTAATCCTTACCCGAGGATATTTTTCCATTCATCCTCAGATAGAGTGGGAGGGAGAGGGAGAGAGAGAAACATCAATGTGAGAGAGACACATCAATTGATTGCCTCCCACATGACCCTGACCAGGGCCAGGGACAAACTGCAACCGAGGTACGTGCCCTTGACCAGAATTGTACCCTAACTGCTGAGCCAAACTTGCCAGGGTTATGTTTATATCTATGTCTATGTCTATGTCTATGTCTATGTCTATGTCTATGTCTATGTCTATGTCTATGTCTATGTCTATGTCTATGTCTCTATATCTATATCTATATCTATATCTATATCTATATCTATATCTGTGTGTGTGTGTGTGTGTGTGTGTGTATATATATATATATAGAGAGAGAGAGAGAGAGAGAGAGAGAGAGAACATACCCCTAGCGGGAACCAAACCTGAAACTCTCTGGTCTGCAGGCCAGCGCTCCGTGCTCCAACCGCTGAGCCAAACTGGCCAGGGCATATATATTTTTTAATAAAAGGTTTTACAGTTTGTTAATTCTTATCCACTTAGGAAAATTTTACACTTCTAGAACTTTTCTTGAACCACTTTTATAGCAGCTCCCTTGGAGGATAACCATTAGAGAAGTTCCTGAAGCTTCCTCATCTCACCCCCATCGGGGTTGTAGCCTCTCAAATCGATAGTCCCGTCTTCCAGCTCCTGGTATGTAAGGCTGGCATTCTTTCCTGCTGGTACAGACTCCTGAGGCTCAGCCTGGGGGATTAGACAGCCCCTTGCCTTCCAGAGAAGTGGGCCAAATAAATAATAATTGAAGATGAAAGGGATTTTCACAGTTTCAACTAAGGCTAAGAAGATTACGTATTCTAACCCTAATCACAGTGGTAGCTTTACTGCCATCGGGGTTCACAGTGAGGTCACAAGTCAGTGGCAGTAAATAGAGGCCTTCCAAGAGAAAGAGTTATGTATCAACATGCATCGTCTGCTGTTTGCTAATTAACTAGTGCTGCCTGGCATTTATTATACAAAGAAGTTAGCAAAACTAGGAAAAACAAGATTTGGAACACGGGGCTGACAAGCATTCCTGAAAAGGCTATAATTATGGGTCCCAGCAAGGGAAAGCGGTGGTTGTGCTGGCTGAGAGAAAGAAACGTGTGTAGCAGGTCTCGGGATTCCCTAAGCTGGGAATCCGATGGTAAGTCTTAACATTGCATTTATGGCTCTTCAAATTCCACTTACAAAGCCAAATTAGGTTCCAGTCAAGATGGCAGCGTAGGTAAGCCTAGGAATCAGAACCAACCACAACTACATCAAAAGTACAACTAGCCCTGGCCGGTTTGGCTTAGCAGTTAGAGCGTCAGCCTGCGGTCCAGAGAACCCAGGTTCGGTTCCCGCTAAGGGCACATACCTCGGTGGCAGTTTGTCCTTGGCCCTGGTTGGATCGTACGAGAGGCAAGCACTCAATGTGTCCCTTTCACGTCGATGTTTCTCTCTCTCTCTCTTCCTTCCACTTTATCTGAACAAATAATGGAAAAATGTCCTCGGGTGAGGATAAAGAAAAAGAAGTAAGAAAAAAAAAAGTACAACTAAACTACAGAAAAACCACCCTTCAGAACTACCTGAAGTCTAGCTGAACATAAGGCCTATAACTAAAGATAAAAAGCAGAAGCCCCATAGAGACTGGTAGGAGGGTATGGAGATTCAGAACAGGCTGGTCTCACACGCACCGGTGGTGGTTAAAAATCGGGAGGGATATCTCAGCTGCAGAGGTCCCCCTGAGGAGCAAGGAGTACCAGGCCCACACCCCAGCCCAGGGCAATGGTGCCAGGAGGAGAGGTGCTCATAACTTCTGACTGTGAAAATGAGGGGATGGTGGCTGAGACGGAGGGCTGCTGGAGTCCCACGTGTTCCTCTTAGAGGTCTCCCATGGACTAACTCATACTCACATGGTCTGAGCTCCAGTGCTGAGACAGCAGCTCAAAAGGCACCAGGGACATATAAGGAAGAACTGAATTGTCTGGCTTCAAAACAAGGGCTGGAGGGTCAGCTTTCTCCAGGACAGAAGTGTTGTCAGAGACCAAGATTCCTATGCTGAGCCCTCCCCTAACAGAGCTGGCAGGCGGGTACCATATCTGAGACTCCATCAACCTGGCTAACATTGTCCACTCTGCCCAGGTGATTCCTTGAGACCCCACCGCACCCAACTTTCTGGCCCAAGCAGTTTCTAGTATTTTGCCATACCAACGGCTTCTCTTGGCTCATGCTTCAGACTTTCCTAAAATCTCTCCAAAAAAAAGCAGCAGTTGGTCTCTACATGCCCCATACCTCTTGTTAAGTAGCCCCAGGCCCAGCACTAGAGGAAGCTGGCCTTGATTTGCAGCTTGGCCTCTTCAAGGAACTTACAAGCTTAGCATAAATAGCAGCCATCTGAAGATCATTTTATAGCTCATGCTGGGTGGCCCTGGCAGGGCACAGGTGGCAGCTGACCTTGGCCTGAACCTCCCAGTAGTCACAGAGCCAGCCCATCCAGTGGACAGCTTCAGACCACCCCAAAACACCACCCAACCACCTCAATGAGCAACACACTCAAGGGGCACAATTGGTGGGTACCTAAGCCCCTTTGAAGTGAGTTCTGCTCCGTGGGGTCAGCTGCTGCACTTTAGATCCACCATGGTGATCTCAGCCAGTCCTTACAGCAGATCTGCCTGGGGTAAATCCCTCCCATTGGTGCACCAACAAAAATCAAGTCTCAGCTGAGGGTGCACCTGGAACTCCCAGCTCAGGTGACTGGGGAGGCTGTGCCAATGGGCTCTGCAGGACACCTACAACATAAGGCCACTCTACCAAGACTAGGAGATGTAACAGCTCTACCTAATACATAAAAACAAACACAGGGAAGCAGCCAAAATAAAGAGACAAAGAAACATGTCCCAAATGAAAGAATAGGAGAAATCTTCAGAAAAAGAACTAGACAAAATAGAGACAAGCAGTCTACCAGATGCAGAGTTCAAAACACTGGTTATAATGAAGCACAATGAAATTAGAGGAAAAGTAGAGAAACTTAGTGAGAACTTCAACAGAGATGGGAAACAAAAATGTATATAGTAAACATAAAAAAGAACCAGCCAGAAATGAAGAATACACTAGAAAGATAAGAAACCAGAAAACAATCAATAGCAAAAAGAAAAAAGATTCCCTCTCCCCCCTCAAAATCAGGATAGTATAAGGAGCCTCTGGGTCAACTTCAAGAGTACCAACATTCGCATCATGCTGGTGCTGGAAAGAGAAGAGAGAGAGCAAGAAATTAAAAACCTATTTGAAAAAAAATAATAATAGGATACTTCCCTAACCTGGTGAAAAAAATAGACATACAAATGCAAAAAAGCACAGAGAGTCCCAAACAAGATGAACCCAAAGAGACCCACATCAAGACACACCATAATTAAAGTGCTGGAGGTTAAAGCCAAAGAGAGAATCTTAAAAGCAGGAAGAGAAAATCAGTTATTTACCTACAAGGGAGCTCCCATAAGACTGTCAGTTGATTTCTCCACAGAAACTTTGCAGACCAGAAGAAATTGGCAAAAAGTATTCAAAAATGAAAGCATAAATCAACAACCAACATTACTCTACCCAGCAAAGCTATCATTTAGAATTAAAGGTTATATAAAGAGTTTTCCAAACAAGGAAAAGCTAAAGGAGTTCATCACCACCAAATTAGTATTATGAGAAATGTTAAAAGGTATTCTTGAAGAAGAAGTAGCAGAAGCAGCAGCAGAAGAAGAAAAGAAGACATGGAGAAGGAGAAGGAGAAGAAGAAGTAGAAGTAGTAAAAATATGCCCTGGCCTGTTTGGCTCAGCGGTTAGAGCACTGGCCTGCAGACTGAAGAGTCTCAGATTTGATTCCTGGTCAAGGGCACATACTTGGGTTGCAGGTTCCATTCTCAGCCCCAGTCAGTATCATGTAGGAGGAAACCAATCTCACATCAGTGTTTCTCTCTCTCTCCCTCCCTTCTACTCTATCTTTTTTAAAAAAGGAAAAATATCAAAAAATGAAAAATATTATTGGGTGAGGATTAACAAAACAAAAGGGTACCTTAGTACACTGCTGGTGGGAATACCGACTTGTGCAGTCACTATGGAAAAAAATACAGTCTTTCCTCAAAAAATTAAAAATTGTACTGCCATTTGACCCAGTGATCCCACTTCTAGGAATATAACCTAAGAAGCCTGAAACACCAATCAGAGAGAATATATGTACCCCTATGTTCATAGAAGCACTATTTACAATTGCAAAGAACTGGAAACAGCCCAAGTTTCCATCAGTAGATAAGTAGATAAAAAAGCTGTGGTACATATATACAATGGAACACTATGCAGCTGTAAGAAAGAAAGATCTCTTTTCCTTTGAGATGACATGGAGGGACCTGGAGAGTATTGTGCTAAGCAAAATAAGCTAATCAGAGAAAGAAAAATACCACATGATCTCACATATTTGAGGAATATAATGAACAAAAAAAGCTATGAACAAAACAGACCCAGAGACATAGAAAGGAGTATGGTTCATACTAATAAACCTCAGAGGAGAGGGGTAGGGAGGAATGATGAGATAAACCAAAGAATTGATATGCATGTGTGCATAATCAATGGACATAGACAACAATGCTTGGGGTGGGGTGAGGGGGATAGGGAGGAGGGAGTCTGCTGGGGAAAAGGAGAAATGTCTGTAACAAAAATTAATTAATTAATAAAAAAATTAAAAGGAATAAAAAATACAAATAATTAAATGGCAATAAATACTATCTATCAATAATTACTTTAAATACAAATGAATTAAATGTTCCAATTAAAATATATACGGTGGCTGAATGGACAACAAAACAAGACATTTACATATGATGTCTACAAGAGACTCACTTTAGATCAAAAGACACACACAGACTGAAAGTAAAGGGATGGAGAAAGATATTCCATGAAAATATAAACAAAACAAAACAATAAAGCTGGGGTAGCAATACTTATACCAGACAAAATAGACTTTAATTTTTTTTTTCTTTATTGATTTAAGAGAGAGAGGAAGAGAGAGGGAGAGATGGAAACATCAATGAGGGAGCACACTGATTGGCCACCTCCTGCATTCCCCTCACTGGGGACTTGGCCCACAACCTGGGCATGTGCCCTGACCGGGAATCAAACCAGAAACCTCTTGTTGCGTGGGTCGACGCTCAGCCACTGAGCCACACCAGCCTGACAACAAAACAGACTTTAAAACAAAGCCTAAGAAGAGAGAAAGAAGGACCCTGCAACTTCACTTCTGGTATTTATCCAAAGAAGTCCAAAACAATACATTGAAAAGACATAGACATCCCTATGTTCATTGCAGCATTAGTTACAATAGCCAAGATATGGAAACAACTTAAGTGCCATCAATAGATGAATGGATAAAGAAGATGTGCATATATACAATAGAGTGTGATTGAGCCATAAAAAAAAAAATGAAATTTTGCCATCTACAACAACATGATGAACCTAGAGGGTGTTATGCTAAATAAAATAAAGCAGACAGAGAAAGACAAATGTCAGATGATTTCACTTATATGTGGAATCTAAAAAACAAAATAAACAAACAAGCAGAACAGAACAGATTTACAGAAACAGAACATTCTGACAGTTGCCAGATGGGAGGGAGTTGGGAGGAATGGGTGAAAAAGCTGAAGGGATTTAAAAGTACAAATTGGTAGTTACAGAATAGTCATAGGAATATAAAGTACAGCATAAGGAATATTGTCAATAATACTGTAATAACTATATATAATATCAAATGAGCCCTATATTTATCAGGATGATCACTTGATAAGTTATATAATTGTCTAATCATGGGGTTGTACCCCTGAAACTAATATAATATTGTATGTCAAGTGTAATTTAAAAATTAAAAGAATATTTTTAAATGGGCAAAGGACTTTAATAGACATTTCTCCAAAAATATATTTGAATGGCCAATAAGCACATGGAATATGTTCAGCATCACTAATCATAACTGTAATGAGATGCCACATCACACCCATTAGGATGACTACTATGTAAAAAATTTGGAAACAAGTGTCGGCAAGAATGTGGAGAAACTCACTGTACATTGTTGGTGGGAATGTAAAATGGCACAGCCACTGTGGAAAACAAAATGGTGGTTCCTCAAAAACTTAAAATTAGTATATTATCCAGAAATTCCACTTCCGGGTGTATGACCCAAAGAACTGAAAGTCGGGTCTCAAAGAAACATTTCTACACCCAAGTTCTTAGCAGCACTGTTCACAGTAAATAAAGTGTGGAAGAAACCCATGTGTCCATTGACAGATGAATGGATAAACAAAATGTTGTATATACATACAGTGGAATATTATTCAGCCTGGAAAGCGAAGAAAATTCTGCAATATGCAACATGGTTGAAACCTGAATACTTAGAATGTTTAAGACAGTAAATATTATGTGTATCTTATCACAATAAAAACAAATGAATAAACTTTAAAAGTCAAATCATTGGGTTTAGTCTAGGCTCTATGACTTAATTGCAACGAGGCTTCAAGCAGTCACTGGATCTCTCTGAGCCTCAGATTCTTTATCAGTGAAATGTAATAAATACTATCCACCCTCCCTACTTATAGACATCAAATAAGATAAATGATTGATCAATGTTTATTATAACTGAAGAGATCACTATACAAAAGTAAGTTATAATTTTTCACTACTCCTATCGACCCCACTGTAATACTAAAATAACTCTGTTAAAAGACTAATACTAATATTCTGCTACAAGACTAAACATAAGACTTAAAGTATAGGGCTAAAAGTACTCTACTGCCCATACTATAAATCTAAGACTAAAAGAATTCAACCTTCTCTAAGAAAGCATCACTGAACATTGCCAAGTAAAAGTGACTTCCTAGTCCCTTGGAAAGTTTTTCACAACAAACATTTTATTGTATTATTTACAATAAAATGGGATGTGTATAAGTAAATACATGCAGTTATAATATATTGTATATGTACCTTGGTTTCTTAATTCTACTTGTTTCTACAATGAGGATTTCCTTTGTTTCAAACATGGTAAAATGTATTTTTTCCAGTCATAGTCCATTGTCTCTTAAGTGTGTATTTAAGATAAAGTGCAGCAAATTATCACCTTTGAAGCCAAATAGAGCTTTTTATGTAAAATATCACTAGTTTTATTACTTATTTTTCCTTACTTATAACACATGATGAAGTGATATATCACTGGAAATGCCATGTGAAGAAAATATCATTTCCTTTTTCATAAGATAATAAATGTCTTTTCCCCTAAAATGAAATAGGAAGTAATAAAAATATTCTTCTGGAGCTACATACATTATCTTTCATATATTTTGGGAGTTCATCCAAAATGAAAATATCATAGGCAAATCAATGTGATATTTGAACATAATTTTTAGCACATGTGAATTTTCTAACTCTAATTATACTTACCACTTAGCTCTTCTTGAGTACATTAAAGCATTTCACAGATCCTAATAAAGATTTTTTTTAATTAAAGGCTTAATTTGGGGTGATAGTCAACATAGAAACTCTGCAAAAAATAACCTTTATAAGATGCTACAAGTAATATATGGCTACAGACATAATTTCTGGAGCACTAAAACGAATGTTCTATTTCAAGGTAAATATGCATAAAATGGAATCAAACAAATCCATTTATTTTCATTTTTACCTATGATAATTATTTGTTTAAATGAAGTAAATAGTAATAGTAATTTGTAATAAGTGTGGTCAACTAGATAAATAGCTTTGTAAACTTTGCTAAGTGTTTCCATCTTGCATTTAAAATACCTTCCCCTGCCATTTTTTTAGTTTTCAGTCTTCTGCAATTATTATTTTGGATGTCTAATCACTCTTTCTTTATCAATAACACTTGTAAAATATGTCTGAGAAGTGGACATCATCCCCATTGCACAGGGATGTGCTACTTTTATTTAATTTTATTTTTATCCTCACCTGAGGACATTTTTGCATTTAGTGGGAGGAAGAGAGGGGGGTAAAAGAGAGAGAGAAACATGGATGTGAGAGAGACACATCGACTGGTTGCTACCCACACGACCCGAGGTACCTGCCCCTAGTGGGAAGTGAACCTGGCACTTTCTGGTCCACAGGCCGACATTCTAACTGCTGAGTGAAATCGGCTAGGGAGGGATGTGTTACTTTTAGAGTCAGTAGAAGAAACTGTCCATGCAGCAGCCAGTCTAGCAAGAAAAAAAAAAAAAGCACAGATCTCATAAAGAATATTTTTATTTATATTCTTGATTAGATTCTTCAAAGGACATATAATCTAGAGCAGTGGTTCTCAAACTTCCTAATACTGTGACCATTTAATATAGTTGTGGTGACCCCCAACCATAAAATTATTTTTGTTACTACTTCATAACTGTAATTTTGTTATGTCTGTTATGACTGTTATGTCTTAGGCGACCCCTGTGAAAAGGTCGTTCAACCCCAAAGGGGTCACCACCCACAGGTTGAGAACCTCTAATCTAGAGCATTTGTGTTAAGAATGACATTTCAATGTAGTCTTAGAATCTTGGGTGGAAATTTAGCCATTAACATATTTACTGAAAAATGAAGTTAGGATATTAGAAATTTGGAAAAGAAGGAAGAAAAACGGAGATAAGAAAAGGAAGAAGAGAGGGTAAAAGACATAAGGAGAAGATGAGAAAGAAGAAAGGAAAAGGAAAAAGGAGTGCTTGTATTTCTATTCTGTGCCAATAATTTTCACTAATATTGTATCATTAAGCCATTAGTCTCACCTTGAAATAATGGTGTTATCTACAGTTTTTCAATGAAGCAACTGAAGTTCAAAGCAGGACAGCTTCATTTCATAATTAACACAGCCTGTAAGCAATACAGCAAAGCTGAATCTTTGCTGGTGGAGAGTCTTGCCTTCAAGTTGTACAACATGCAACATCTGTGAAGCAGAATGGAACGAGGTGTGCCTGTAGCATCTAACTTCAAAGTCTATATTTTTTTCCCATATCACACTAACATTCTAGAAATTGCCTGAGTGCTCCATGAGCTTTTCTCCTGCCTGATTTATTGAAATCGCTCAATCTGGCTATTTTCTAGCACATCACAGAGTGTCTGATACCCAGCAGACACTCAATGAATGATTCCCAAAAGCAGAAGAAATGGGAAAATAAGTTGCTGTTTTTATAGAGGAAACGAAGGGAGGGTGATACCAATAGATGAGAATTAGGCTCAGCTCTATCTGGCTTAGAAAGTAAGCTTGCTTGATAGGAGTTTAAGACATAAATTCAGATTAAGTATCATCAAGATGTGTGATTTGGGCTCAGATGATCTCTAAACTGGAAAACAAAAACAAAAACAAAACAAAAAAAATACAACAACAACAAAAACAGGAGTCAGTTTAAACCAGCGACTTATCTGTGAATGTTCTTCACTCTAGGGAAGTTCTGAGATGTGGTCATAGATTCTGAGGCCTTGGTGGATCAGCACAGACTACATTCCTACTACGAGATCAACCTCACACATTCATTCCAAAGGCTCCTTCAGACCTGGGGTTAGCCTGTCCCCAAACGCCTATCTTATGCATTTTAAAGCCTCAACACTTGGACTGAGCTGAATTTCCCAAGATGCAGGCCTGCTACAGCAGATGCCCTTTTGGGGAACATTGGGAACTCAAGCCTTAAACATTCAGCTTTAAACAACTAGAACAACAGGAAGGCAACAGGAGTTGTTTGGTTTGTTTGTTGCTGTTAATAGAAAAGTTCACTTGACAACTATATTAGTTACAATGTTTGGCATAGGAAGTAGCAGAGACTACAACTAAAATAGCCTTCAACCATAAAAGGAAAGTTAGCTTACATGGTTGAAAAGTCTAGTCATATGGCGGAACTTGACTGAGTAGCTGAAGGATATCTAGAAGGATTCAGCTTTTTCAGTCTTTCTATTAGACCTTCCAAAGTATTGGCTTCTGCACAGAAACCCATTAGCTATGAACCAATGTTTTTAGTTCATTCTGTCTACACAACAGGACTATATGTATTCCCTAGCATGCCTTACAGTCAGGTTTGGCCATATGACTGGCTTCTGGCCAAGAAGAGGGCAAAAGTGATGTTTCTACTTCCATGTGTAGCCCATGCATGATCCCCATGCTTTCTCCTTCCACTTGCTGATGGAAAAAAGCATCGCAATCTTAGGAGCCTCATGTAGAAGATGACAAGCCTGGGTTGGTGCCAGCTGAAGGAGAGCCTCCTGCCCATGAAGAACACTCATTTTGGACTTTACGTAAAAGGATAATAAAGTATAGTGTTTGAGCCATTGCATTGCTTTATTGGCTTATTTTAAAATATTGATACAGAAGCAGAATGATGCCCCAAGAACAATCTAAACCTAATAAAGTTGACTTAGCTGTTTAGTTGTAGATAGAACATGCTGAGAAGCTGGTGATCCATATTATGCAACAGAAAAATATGTCATAAAAGAAATGCTTCAGTAATTTGAAAGGTAATTATGATTAAGAACCTATATAGCACAGGGGAAGTGGTTGAAAGTATCCTGAATCTTAGCATGTATTGCTACTATTTTAACAACTTACTGCAAGAAAGAGATCAATTTAGGTAATAGTTTTCAATCAGAAATAAAAGGTAATATATAGATTCCAGGACTTAGAGTTGCAAAAGATTGAAAAAGGTGACTTATTCTGGACCTCAAACAGGAAAAGGTAAGATGAAAAATGCTTTAGACAACAATATCCTACTGATATGTGGTATTTCCACAGACCCCTTCAGATGGTTTCTAAGTACCCATCCTTGAGAATGAGAGATATGTAGATGAAAAAGCAAACATAAACCAAGTTTGAGTCTTGTATCCAGAAAAGAATGTTAACATAGTTGTCAGATGAAACTGTCTGGAAGCAAATAGTTCTACTAAGTTTTGAGAAAAGTGAATTTCTAATGAAACTTGAATTAATACTAAAAATGCTTTGAACATTCACACCTCAAACACATACAAGCACCAAATTTTCATGAACAGAAAAGAAGTATGAAATTTCAGTGACCCCTGAGAAAGGACTGCTCCCCCAAACTAACTTTAGCTGTCACCATGAAAGGTAATGGAGGATAATTAATAGGGAGTATCCCCTGGGTGGAGGAGTCAGGACCCACAAAAAACTAAAGATGAAAAAGTTATTTTCAAAAAGTAGAATAAAATCTAATCAAGGAATCTTCTGCATTTCTTAGGGGCAAGGGACCTCACAATGCCTGCCTGACAGCATGTCCATCATGGGTATGGACCACAGACTACAGTAAAATACCATTTATTTTGTTAGATTAATTGATTTTGAGGAAGAGAGAAAGAGAAACACTGCTGTGAGAGTAAAACATTGATTGGCTGCCCTCTGCACAACCCAGTCATGTGCCCTTACCAGGAATCGAACAGGCAACCTTTGGGTACGTGGCAGGATGCCCAACAAGCTGAGTCACACCAGCCAGGGCAAAATTCCACTCTTTTCTGTGTCTAAGTGAAAGTTTTAATTGCAGTGATCTCATTCTTGCTCCAGTGCTTTTCACTGGGTGGGCATGGGAAAGCAAATAATTTATTGTTATTATTATTAATATTAATATTTTTGCTCTATGTGCTGCAACATGACATTAGACTTGATGGAGAGGAAAGAGCATCACCTGAAGATCATAAATGTCTGGATGGTGGTTTCCTTTGACATGGAATTAGTATCTATTATTCCATTATGTAGAAGGAAAAGTAAAATAGGTATTTGGTGCCCATAAAGGTACTAAGTGACAGAAACCAGCCAAAAACAATTTCCTTTTGTTCTCCCTGAGATTATAGTTTGACTATTATTTCCTACTGGCCTTTTGGGCAGATGTGGCCATGTGACCAATGTCTAGTCAGGGCAATGTCACAGACATGAGCAACCATTTTCAGACTTGACTCATAAAAATTACCTACACGTGATCCTTCATGCTTTTTCTCTTTTCATGGCTTGATGGAAAAGAGATCTTGCAAGCTGTGTGTTGAGAATGGAGTGGCTGCAAGATATCAGAAGCTTGGGCACTTCTGCTTCTAACAGGGCCGAAGTAAAGAGGCAAGATTTACCCTCCTACCCAAAACAACTAATAAATTGAAAACATATTTTTATTTATTTATTCTTCTCAATTTTTTATTAATTTATTTTTGTTACAGATGTTTCTCTCCCCTGCCCCCAAGGCCCCCTCCTCTCCATCCTGCCCCCTGCACATCCGTAGCATTGTTGTCTATGTCCACTGGATATGCATACATGCATATAAGTTCTTTGGTTCATCTCATCCAAGCCCCCTCCCCCCCTAGCCCCCTACTCTGAAGTTTGTCAGTCTGAACCATACTCCTTTCTATGTCTCTGGGTTTATTTCATTCATCAGCTCACCTCGTTCATTATATTCCACAAATAAGTGAGATCATGTGAACTTCTGCACAGCAAAAGAAACAACCATCAAAATGGAAAGGGAACTCATTCCTCAAAAAATTAAAAATTGAATTGTCATTTGACCCAGTGATTCCACTGCTAGAAATATATCCTAAGAAGCCTGAAACACCAATCAGAAAGAATATATGTACCTCTATGTTCATAGCAGCACTTTTTACAATCACCAAGATCTGGAAACAGCCCAAGTGTCTATCAATAGATGAGTGGATAAAAATGTTGTGGTACATATATACAATGGAATACTATACAGCTGTAAGAAAGAAAGATCTCTTATCCTTTGAGACAACATAGAGGGACCTTGAGAGTATTATGTTTAACGAAATAAGCCAATCAGAGAAAGACAAATACCACATGAACACCATATTTTTAAACAATGATTTTTCAGGGCACTTGGTATAGCCATCAAGTAATGAAGAACAGTGATCACTGAGAGACAACAAACAAGGTTGGCCTCTACAACTACCTTGAGAGAGTCTGTAGGACATGGTTCAGAAAGAGGGAACTCAGGCAGAACCTAGACACTGTCTGAATTGAGGAGTCTGGGGGCCCCAAGGCAGTCGGAGTTCACAGGATACAGTAGTATTTTCCATTCACAGTTGTGGATCCACCTTTGTGGGGGCCAACTTATGTTACATTTGGATTTTCCACTGTGGGGAAATTCAGCGTCCCTAACCCCTGCGTTGGTCAAGGGTCAACTGTACTATAAAAGAAAGAGCTGCCCAGGGGGAGAAACTTGAAGACATGCAAGGGGTACACCTTAAGTGTTTTGCAAAGTACTGATTAGCAAATATGTATGAGGAAACTATTTGAGGATGGAAAATGAATGTTGTCGAGGGAACAGTACCTGACATTATTGTCTCTTCTCATGAGCTAAAAAGCTGAAAAACCTCAAAATAAATGGGATACTGGATAGAGTTTTCAGAAGGGACTTGTCTCAGGAGTGGGTCAAAATTAAAATAGACTAAATGCTTCTCTATTCTTGCTTACCAAAAATTAAAAGCAAGTTCTGAAAGAACAAAATTGTTTGTAACTAACATAACAGCATTCGAGAACAAGGCTCAGGGATGTTTACAGGAATACAAAGACCAGGCGGTGAATGCTGCTACGCCACCCATCCTGTCTCAAGACAAAAAATAAAATGAGTTCTTGAGCAAAAGGTGTGTTATATCCAACAATGACCAAGAATAAAACAGTGTCTCAGTGGATCCCGTACCCAAGGAGGTTTCCTAGACACTTCCAAGACTGGGCAGTGAAGCCCCATTAAATCTGGGAAGTCAAACACAGCAGTAAAGGGATCATCTGGAGAACCACTGAATTCTGTGCCCTGGTTTGCTTGTGGGTTTATCATCGCTTTGGTGCTATGTGATGGCTGTAAGTTGTCATAGCATCATGTTAGTAGGTCATGTTGAAATCAAATTTAACTGGTGTCAGGACAGCCAGTTCAGGGTGTAAGCAAATCCCTTGGGCTGGTCCTTTGTACTGATCACCTTGTATGAGTTCATTGGCAGTATGTATAGTAGAAAATATAAAATGAAGGGATTTTTAAAAAATGGTTCTTTAAATTTTTCAGTATAGTATTTTATAATGACTGGTTAATGTATTGACCCACTAAAATAGTGTTTGAGTAGTTACAAAAATATTTCTAATTAAAATGATAGTGATAGTGAAAAATATCCAAAGAATAGACCATGGCAGCTCAAAAGAACAAGATCAAGTACACAAAACAAAACACAAACCAAGCAAATGCATATTTGTACTATTAAATTCAATATTTGAATTTAAATTTCAAAGAAATGACATTGTTTATCACATTTAATAACCATTTTATTCTAATTAAATAAGTCCTAGATTTATGTATCTAATCTATGAATATGTTTTGGTTTTAGTTCTGAAAGAGCTAGGGAGTTTATACCAAGTCTTATTTTTATATATATTTTGGTAACATTATAATAAAAATAAGTTAGACCAACACTAGAAATCCATGCAAATTTTTTCATTTTAAGGGAGATCTATATTATACTTGTTTGAGAAACAATTTTACATAGAACTTATTCTTAACTAAATATGTTTTTTCCTCAAGTTGATGGGAAAAGTATCAAAAGAAATGGAATCTGGGAGAAATAGTTTGAAGAGGATTATAGAATGAAAATATACCATCTACAAATTTCTCACACCTCAGACAATTTATAAGAAGCCTCCATGAAAGGAGACACTTCAGATGTGGCATTGTTCATTTTGATCTGTCTTAGACTTGAGTGCCTAAGGACAGTTTTACATTTTATTCACCACTCTCTTGCACTCTATCTTATTTAATAATGTGTTTAGCCCTGGCTGGTTTGGCTCAGTGGTTAGAGCGCCTGCCTACGGTCCAGAGAGACCTGGGTTCAGTTCTTGCTAAGGACATGTACCTCGGTTGCAGTTTGTCCCCAGCCCTGGTTGGTCGTGTGGGTAGCAGCCACTCGATGTGTCCCTTTCACGTCGATGTTTTTCTCTCTATCTCTCTCTTCCTCTCTCTCCCTCCCACTCTATCTGAACAAAAAATGGAAAAATGTCCTTGGGTGAGGATAAAATAAATAAATAAAATAATATGTGTTTAAGTAAATAAAATCCAAAGTTAGTTAAAATTAAGGAAGGAAAAAGTCCATAAGTCACACATATTTCAATTCAATAAAATTTGTTGATGATGAATTAAGAATAGTTACTGCACTAGGTGCTATGGATATAGAAATAAAGACAATATCACATTTCTCCATGAATAATCACTGAGAGTGATAGCAATAAATTATAAAACAGTATGGTAAAAATAAAACATATATATATTTTTTATTAATTAATTTTTTTGTTAATCTTCACCTGAGGATATTTTCCCACTGTTTTTTGTTGTGTGTGTGTGTGTTTTCTTTAGGGTAGAAGGGATGAAGGGAGGAAGGGGGGGGAGAGAGAGAAACATCGATCAGTTGCCTCCCACATGAGCCTTGACCTGAGCCAGGGATTGAACCTGCAACCTAGGTACATGCTTTTGATGGGGAATTGAACCTGAGATCCTTCAGTCTGAAAGCTGATGCTTTAACCACTGGGCCACACTGGCCAGGGCTATTTATTTTTAACTAAAATATATTACATTATATTTTAAATTATTTTGTATTTAAAATACAAATATGTGTATATTCCATAAATTGTTCAGAGGATGGAATAATTAACTTCAGAACGGCAGCTATAGGGAAGGAAGGTCAAGGAAACCTTTACAAGGAGATGGTTGGAATCAGTTTTAAACGCTGAAATGACTTTTCTAAATGACATAGAGTAGGGAGATCATTCTAGGCCAAGGGATAGTAGATTCTCTAGAAAAACAATGGCCAGAATTTTAAAATATCTAACTGTCTGAAGTGGTGAATATTGTGACAGAATGAACTACCTAGAAAAGTAATACATTATGTTCACTCAGACTGAGGAACATATTGGAATTTACCTTGTTAAATACATTATACTTATTTCATTCAATTCATTTCCAGAAACCAAAGAAAATTATATTACAAGATATTCTCATGTGGTTGATGAACATTAAGATTTTACACTTTATCTGGTGTATTAGTCAGGGTTCTCCAGAGAAACAGAACTAGTAGGAGGATGGATATATGTATACACACACACACACACACACACACACACATATACATATATGAAGGGGGGGGGAGAGAGATTGTAGGAATTGGCTCACGTCATCATAGAGACTGAGAAGTCCCACAATCTACTATCTGCAGCTGGAGACCCAGGAAACCAGTGATTCCATCTGAGGCTGAAGGCCTGAGAACTGGGGCAGCTGATGGTGCAAATGCCAGTCCAAGGACTTGAGAAGATGAGAGATGTGCCAGCTCACTCAGTGAGGGAGGAAAACGGGGGGTGAGAGAATTCCTCCTCCCTCTGCCTTTTGCTCTACCCTGTCCCTCATGCGCTGGATGATGCCCACCCACACTGGGGAAGTCAGTGATTAATCCATGTGAATTTACCCTCACAGAGACACCGAGAAATCATTCTAATCTGGACACACTGTGGCCAGTGACCACAACATACATTTATTACCACATCTGGTTGCCTTTGTGATGGGTACTTTGATTATATTCATTTTTTTAAATTATTTTTCTTTATTAATTTTAAAGAGAGAGGAAGAGAGAGAGAGAGAGACATCAATGAGGGAGAACATCAATTGGCCACCTCCCACATGGCCCCCACTGGGGATTTGGCCCACAACCTGGGCATGTGCCCTGACCGGGAATTGAACCAGCAACCTCTTGGTGTATGGGTCGATTCTCAACCACTGAGCCACACTGGCCAGGCTGATCATATTTATTCTTATACCCACAGTAAGGAATGTTAGTGTTATAAGTTAGGTTCACTACAAATAATGTAAAGATGTGGATCTTAAAGCATACCATTAGCAAATGGAGTTAAACTACCATTCCAAAAATCAATTCCTTGGTTTAGTGCTCTTGACACTACTCAGCAAAGCTTTAAATTGTCTGGATTGAAACTGAGATGAATACAGTTTAGTAGACATTTAGTAAAGAAGAACAGAGCCTTACCAGAAAGTAATAACCAGGAAGCACTAATCATGCGACGGTCCTTTAGCTCTAATAACTAGAACTATGAAACTGAAATCTTTCCACATTTTGCCAAATTTAAGGACTTATAAGTGATGATCAAAAGAGATCTTGGCTGAAGAACTGGGGCATCGCTCATCCAGCTTCTTGGATGAACAAACATGAGTGCCTTGCCCTCTCATGGGGCTGTCTGCACACTGTTCTGTGGTCTGAGTGTCATTAAACACGATGGTCCCCTACAGAGGGACCCACTTTCTTGGTTCCCATTCTCACCGACTACCCATTCCTCCCCCTTCCAACGTTCACAGCTCTGCCTGCACTGTCTGCCCTGAGTTAGCCTTCAGAGCTAACGCCATTGTTCCTTTTTTCCTGTTCTTATCTGTCACTTCTCTAGGCTCAGAATTCCCAAATCATTCACTGGCCCCTGGACTCTCAAATGCTCGTCCTCAGTAACCCCTCATGTGATACCACTTTAACCAGGTCTCATCATTTCAAATCTTTCCACTATGCCCTTGGGAAATCATATTCACTGAGTCACCAGCAAAATCCTCTATTTCCGTAACATTGTCACTGAACAGTCTCTGTACCTTCTGGAAACTGACTTTTGCTAAGGATCCTGATTTCCCCATGGCTGTCTAACATGCCCTGTACTCATTAATATGTGCTTAGCAGTTGAGAAAAAAGATCACAGGGAGACTTCCAGGCAAATGAGCTTTGGTGGCCATGCAATTATAGAAGAAACTAACTTCCTTATGTATTATTTTATACTCCAACTGGAACAGAATAGACTACAGAGAATCTTTGAGTTATAATCTTTTTTCTCTTTCCAGGAAGACTGTTGTAAAGGAAACAAAAGGTGGGAGAGGGATCTTTGGTATTGCCCAAAGGGCTGAGGTTTGTTCTTACTCTCAGAGGTTTGAATGCTGGCCCTTCAGTCTCCTACTGTGTGACGCTATGTAAGATTTCTAACCCTGTGCAACATAAATTTGTGTTATTTTTAGAATGTAGAAGATAATATATTTGAGATTCTGAAAAGTCAGAGATAATTTAAATTTTATTTAAATAAAAATTTATACTGAAAAATGATGTGTTCCTCTTTTTTGGACTTAAATATATGTCTGTGAAGCCTTTATTTGGGAGAAGTGTGTTTAAACTATACTTTGAATATCACATCTCTATAGCTCTTACAAAAATAAATAACAAAGAAATTCATCCAACTTTTTAGATTGTTCCTTTACCTCTATGTTGCAATAAAATACCACTTCTATTTTGCACATTATTTTTCATTATCTAATCCCTTTCATATATATTGCATTATTTTCACAACTCTGCAAATATTAATTTATGTTTACAGATAAAAAGACTGAATTTCAAAGAAATACTCTTAATTTCACACTGCTCAATGAAAATAATCTACTTAGATAAACTATGGTTTAATGATTATTTCTCTCTCTCTCTCTTTTTTTTTAATCCTCACCCGAGGATATTTTTCCATTTATCTTCAGATAGATTGGGAAGGAGAAACAGACAGAAAGAGAGACAGAGAAAGAGAGAGAAACATCAATGTGAGGGAGACATATCGATTGGCTGCCTCCTGCATGACCCCAACCAGGGCCAGGGACTGAACCACAACAGAGGTATGTGCCATTGACTGGAATTGAACCCAAGACTCTTTGGTCTGTGGGCTGATGCTCTAATTGATGAGCCAAACCAACCAGGGCATGAGTATATCTCTAAATACAAGAAATTCCTAAACCCTCCCTGGCCGGTTTTGCTCAGTGGTTAGAGCATCAGCCCATGGACCAGAGAGTCCCAGGTTCAGTTCCCGCTAAGGGCACGTACCTCTGTTGCAGTTTGTCCCTGGCCCTGGTTGGGGTCATGTGGGTGGCAACCACTCAATGTGTCTTTTACTCATCGATGTTTCTCTCTCTCTTCCTCCCACTCTCCCTCCTGCTCTATCTGAAGATAAATGTAAAAATGTCCTTGGGTGAGGATAAAAAAAGAAAAAGAAATTTCTAAACTCAAGAAAGGATTCAAAAAATTAAAAAAGATTTAATATAATAAAATTTAGTTTAATTTTAAAAATTAATAGTGCAAAGGATTTCCACTTTCAAATGTAGTAAGCTAGATATTACCTATACCCCCACCATGCATAAATAATTAAGCCTAGAAAAAGTCAGACAAATTTTACAAATCCTAATTTTAAAAGCATCATCAAGGTGCTGTGGAAAACAAAATTAGATTAACATTTCAGAGAAGGAAGTGCCTTGAGTAATTGAGCTCCTGGTCTAACCATTTCCCCCCCTAGGGCATTTGCCCATTCTGACACCAAGCTGAGGACAGGGGTTAGCCCAGCCTGGGATCTCTGCTTGGGGAAAGAGAAGTCAGAAAGCCTTTAGCAATCATGCAGGGCTGGTATAAAACAAACTGGGAACTTGAGGGACCTCAAAGGCTACACACAGATTTAGTTCCCAATTTCCAACATGTGGAAGTGCGTTTTCCACACCACCACCAATTCTCTGATACCAGCTGGGTGTACTGACAATTCAATGCAACCCTAATACCCTCTAACCAGAGATAGCATCAAATTCCACAGGTTAAGAGCTCAGTTCCACAAGACTGCCTCCGCCCATTTCAGACACTAGTCACAAGCCCAGGTCATCAGCTATGCTCCTAACAACCAGCTGTAGATTGGAGGTTCCAATGATCCCCAACTTAGGTTCAATTACTTTACAAGACTGGTTCACCAAACTCAGAGGGAAACATTTCACATGCTAGACCACTGGTTTATTATACAAGGATATAACAGAAACAGCCAGATGGAAGGGACGAACAGGGCAAGGTATGAGGAAAGGGCCTGGAGCATCCATGTCCTCTCCACGCAACTTCACGTGTTCACCAACCCAGAAGCCCTCAACCCCAACCTTCCAGGTTTTTACAGAGGCTTCATTACTTTAGACATGACTGATTAAATCACTGGCCATTGGTGATTGAACTCAATCTCTAGTCCCTATCCTTTCCCCTCGCTGGGTGAACAAGAGTGAAACAGAAAGTTACAACCCTTAAATCCCATGTTTGGCTTCATGGCAAATAGCCCCCATCCTAAGGTGCTTTCCAAATCACCTTATTAACATAATGAAAGACCCCTTAATTGTTCTCAGCACTTAACAAATTTCAAGGGTTTGGGGAGTTCTGTGCCAGAAAAGGGAAGAAAGACCAAACATTATTTTTTATTATAAATCACAATATCATAAAGGTCCTCATAAAATAGTTCCTAAATTTGTGGACTGAACAGAAAATGGGAGTTATGCAAAAGAATTTATAAAAAACAGTTGAAACTTCCTTAGTCTTAGGGTGATTAGAATATAAAGAAAGACCAGTAAGAGGAAGTTTGTCTCAAGCACACAACCAATCTCTCCCTCAAGGCACATGCCAGATTTTTCAGGTGTACGAGGTGGGAGGAGAAGAGCTCTGTGGAAACCTCAGAAGGACATAGTTGGATCTCTTCTGATTTTTCAGTACTAAAGAGACAAAAACCTGCCAATCTCTCAATCTAAACCCCAGGACCAGGACTGTTCAGTGTTTCTGGTGATGTGTGCTCTTTATTATCATGTGATGACCCTCCTTATTCATGGTAATATTTCACATTCTAGAGTTGACTTTGACATTACTATAGTAACATCAGCTCTTTTGATTAATTTTGGTTAAACACAAATGCCACATCTTTTCCCATAGCAGTTTCTCTCATATTTTAATAGTAAGGTAGGGTAACTTCATTTTGTTAAATTATCAAAAAGGTTTCACATTACATGCATGGATATATGTGATGGCCATGTTGTGAAAAGCATGAAGTAGGCTGTAATTTTTATGTCCCTTTGATGTGTGCTCTCAACATCCATTTTGCAAAGATCCGTACGACCAATGGAATTCCCACAATCAAAACAATCTCTCCAGCACACTCAAGATGAGGCCCAACAATCCTCAGGCACTTATTCAAAAGTTTCCTCTTTATTTCCCAATCATTAGGCAAATGATTGAGACATGACATTCAGTCATTTAGTCAATCCACTCTAATTTGTTTTTTAAAACATAAATCATTCCTTAAAAATTTTACTTATTAAGCTAACAATATTGCAAATTGGCAATTTTCTCAGTATTGATTGAGGGCAGGCCCATCACTGAAACTAAACAAGATATGCCAATACCAACCCCCCCACACACTCCAAAGGTATAGTAGACCACTTATGTAGATTTTTTAAAAGAAAAATGTAACTAAAGGGCCACCTCGTGAATTGAAGCTAAAGGATGAGAAATTTTTTGAAGAGAAGTAGCTGAGAATGTTGTAACATTTTTTTCCCCACCACTTGTTCCCAAACAAAGTAAAAGGTGAGCTTTTCCTTCCATCGGGCCTATTGAGAAAGGCTTCAAGATGACCACTTGGACAACTTGACACACATCCCTTGGAGTGTCGAAAGTAATGCCTGAGAAATCAAAGATGAATGGGCTGTGACTGTGTCCTAGTGCCAGAGTGAAGGTGGATCTACACTGGGAAGCAGCTTAGTTTCCACTGACAGGGGGAAGATGCAAATCTGTCAAGGACCCAACAAGGATTGTGCAATAGGAAGCCAGCCTGGAGGTTGTTTAAAAATAGACTTTGTCACCCAGGCTGGTGTTTCTCAGTGGTTAGAGCACTGACTCATGGCCAAAGGTTCCCAGGTTTGATTCCCAGTCAAGGACATGTACCTGGGTTGCAAGTTCTATCCCCAGCCCCAGTTGGGGTAATGCAGGAGGCAACGAATTTCTCTCACATCAATGTTTCTCTCTCTCCCTCCCTCCCTCCTTTTCACTCTCTAAAAATCAATGAAAAAAATATCCTCGGATGGGTTAACAACAACAACAGAAAAATGGACTCTGTCTCTCTGGCCTGTGTGGCTCAGTTGGTTGGGGATTGTCCAGTGCACGGAAGGGTTACAGGCTTGATCCCCAGTAGGGGGCGTGCAGGAGGCAGCTGATAGATGTTTCACTTTCACATAGATGTTGCCCTCTTTTACTCTCTAAAAAAATCAATAAAAAAATGTTAATAGACTTTGTCCAAGAGTCAGCCTTATTATAAATGTGTTTATTAGATTCATAAAGAAAAGAGTGAGGGTTGTGAGTGAACAGTCAAGAAGAATGCCTTACTGACATCAAGGGTGTGGAAACCAGATGTTCCCAATTGGGAAATCTCCAAGGAACTGACACATGTGCCTCATGAGGGGAAAAATAAATCATCCAACATCTACCATGCCCCCAAAGCACTAGCTCAATCACAACCATACAATTGAAGACTGACATTTCCTGAATCTGACCTCGTTGTTCTCTCCCTACACTGATCCTGGAGAAGTCAAGAACTGCAGTTCATAAAATAGATCCAGAGACAAGGAAGTAGAGAATAGACTGATGAATCTCAGAGGGAAGGGACCAGGGGTGTGAGACGGGAAGAGATAAACCAGAGAACGTATATGCACATAGGCATAACCAATGGACACAGACAACAGAGTGGTGAAGGAAGAGAGGGGAGTGCGGGGGTCAGTGGGGGGAAAAGGGGAGACATTTGTAACACTTTCAACAGTACAGATAAATTTAAACAATAAAAATAAAAAATAAGTACAATTTGTGAGAAGAAGCCCATCATGTTTTGTGCCCCATAGGAGCTGGCTTTCCAATGTGATGTCAATGTATGTTGGAGAAGAAAATTTTAGTTACAAATGGATTTCATAGTTTTATTTTTTTCAGACTGAACATTTCAATTACTAGATTAAATTTGTTCTTAGAACTAAATGATAATTTATTATCAGGGAGTTATTAGAATAGTCTTAACAGATTATCTAGTTTCCACATGGAGAAGGGAAGAAACAGCATCACAGTAGTTGTATGAATTGATATTGGTGGTGGGGCAGAGATAGTTGCTTCTGTTGGTATCCTGTCACAGACAGCTGGATGCTGATCAATTGCAGGGAAAACAGAAAAATTAATTTCTCAGCTTCTATTGCATTTGGGTTGGGGTCATGTGCCTGAGATCTGACCAACAAAAAGTGAATGGAGATGTGCTACTATATAGGCCTAGCTATAAACCCCCCCAGTGATTCCTTATCTAATTTTCTCCTGACCTTATGCCGAGAAATGAGGGCCTCTGAGATTATGTTGGCGGGAATCATGCTGCATGGTAGGAAATCAAGATCCCTGAGTCACTGCTTGGAAGCCAGCACTACCTCCAAACTCCCAGCAAATCACCTGACCCTATTCAAACCATAGCAGGAGCAAAAATAAACTTGTATTTTTTAATCCACTGTGATTCGAGTTTTTCCTCAGCAGCTAGAGTTAATTACCCTAATGAATACATAGCCTGAACTCTCTTTCCATAAAATTCTGACAGTATTAGCAATTATATGCATCATTCCTACAACTGATTCAGATTAGTCAGTGAATGTTAACGTTAAGCAGAAAATAATTTCCTTGGAGAACCAAGCATCCAAGGACCTCTCCCTGAAGGCAGATGAGAATCACAGTATCACACAAATTTGTTCTTTGGTAAACACGGCATTAAAACTATGTGATAATGCTGTTGTATTTAGGGAAGAGTTGGGTCTGTCTATATAAGGTCCACAGGAATGGCTAAGACGAGCTGAGAATGTAAACCCTAGCCCGACCCTTGTGCTCAGAACCCATGCACCAAGAGGTCACCGGTTGGACCCCTAGTCAGGGCACATGCCCAGGTTGTGGGCCCAATCCCCAGTGGGAGGCATACAGTGGCAGGCGATTGATGTTTCTTTCCCAACGATGTTCTCTATCTCTCTCTCTAAAATCAATAAGAAAAATACTTTTTAGAAACAGCAGCCACCTATATAATGTGCTGATTGAATTCTTAACAGTGGATGAGAGAGAGGTCAGAACAGGGCTCTAGTGGCCCTTAGGTTGTGAAAAGTGAAATGGATCCAGAGAAGAAGATCAGAGAACTAGTACCTGCATTTGGCTACACTTAAATAAAAAAGAGTTTCCACTTCCTACGGGTAAATGGACTGACTAACAGAATAATCTCTCACTTGGAATATCTACTGTCATGAACAGTAAGATGACTAAAGATGGAATACTTGTCACAGACAATTCACAATGTGATTTTACATGTGGATAATGTATTAAAAACAAAAACAAAAAAACAGATAGTTCTTTATTAAAAGGCCCCCAACATCCTCAAAAATGAACTATTTTAAGAAAACTTAAGAAAAGAACGCTAAAGCCTAATATGAACATTTTCCTATTACACCTGTTATTATTATTTTTTTTTTATCCTCACTCGAGGATATTTTTTCCATTTTTTGTACAGATAGAGTGGGAGGGAGAGAGAGGAAGGGAGAGACAGACAGAAACATCGACGTGAAGGGACACATCGAGTGGCTGCCACCTGCACGACCAACCAGGGCCGGGGACAAACTGCAACCGAAGTACATGCCCTTAGCGGGAACCGAACCCGGGTCTCTCCAGACCGCAGGCCAACGCTCTAACCGCTGAGCCAAACTGGCCAGGGCACACCTGTTATTTTTTTAATTAATTTATTTTTGTTACAGAGGTTTCTCTTTTTTCCCCCACTGATTTCCCCCTCCCCCTGCCTCCCCACCCTGTCCCCAGCTTTGTTGTCCATGTCCATTGTTCATGCATACATGCATATAAGTTCTGTGGTTTATCTCTGCCCTACCACCCCCTCTTCTGGGGATTGTCAATCTGTATCCCACTTGCACGTCTCTGGGACTACCCCATTCCTCAGACTGTTATGTTCATTATATTCCACAAATAAGTGAGATCATATGAAACTTGTCTTTCTCTGTTTGGCTTGTTTCACTTAGGATAATAATTTCCAGGTCCCTTCATGTCTTCTCAAAGAACAAGAGATCTTTCTTTCTTACAGCTGCATAGTACTCCATTGTGTATATGTACCACTGCTTTTTTATCCATTCTTCTACTGATGGACATTTGGGCTGTTTCCAGATCTTAGCTATTGTAAATAGTGCTGCTACAAACATAGGGGTACATATACTCTTTCTGATTGGTGTTTCAGGCTTCTTAGGGTATATTCTTAGAAGTGGGATCACTGGGTCAAATGGCAGTTCAATTTTTAATTTTTTGAGGTAACACCATATTGTTTTCCATAGTGTCTGCACCAGTCTGCATTCCCACCAGCAGTGTACTAGAGTCTCCTATTCTCCATACCCTCGCCAACACTTGTTTGATGATTTGTTGATGGTGGCCATTCTGACAGGTGTGAGGTGATACCTCATTGTTTTTTAATTTGCATCTCCCTGATGATTAATGATGTTGAATATTTCTTCATGTCTCTTAGCCATGTGTATGTCCTGTTTGGAAAGGTGTCTATTTAGTTCCTCTGCCCATTTTTTAATTGGGTTCTTTGTCTTCCTTTTGTTGAGTTGTATAAGCACTCTATATATTGGAGATTAACACCTTATCTGATATATCATTGGCATTTACACTCTCCCATACAGTGGGTTGCCTTTCCATTTTGATGAATGTATTTTTTGCTGTGCAGAAGCTTTTGAGTTCGATGTAGTCCCATGTGTTCATTTTCTCCTTTGTTTCTGTTGCCTTAGGTGATGTATCAGTGAAAGTTCTGCTGCGTATGATGTCTGAAATTATGCTGCCTACAGTTTCTTTTAGGATTTTTATGAATTCATGAGTCACATTTAAGTCTTTTATACATTTTAAGTTTATTCTTGTGTATGGTATAAGTTGAAGATCTAGTTTCATTTTTTTGCATGTAGTTGTCCAATGTTTCCAACACCATTTGTTAAAGGGGCTATCTTTACTCCACTGTATGCTCTTGCCACCTTTGTCAAACATTAATTGAGGATATTGCCTTGGGTCCATTTCTGGGTTTTCTGTTCTGTTCCACTGGTCTGTATACCTGTTCTTCAGCCAGTACCAGGCTGTTTTGTTACAGTGGCTTTGTAATATAACCTGAGATCTGGTTATGTGATCCCTCCAATTATGTTCTTCTTTTTCAAGATTGCTGTGGCTATTCGAGGTCTTTTTTGGTTCCATGTGAACTTTTGAAGTATTTGTTCTAGTTCTGTGAAGTATGTCATTGGTATATTGATGGGGATTGCATTGAATCTATAGATTGCTATGGGTAGTATGGATATTTTAATGATGTTGAATCTTTCAATCCATGAACCAGGTATATGCTTCTACTTTTTCATATCTTCCTCTATTTCTTTTTTCAATGATCTGTAGTTTTCTGCAAATAGGTCCTTTACTTCTTTGGTTAACTTTATTCCTAGGTATCTTAATTTTTTTGCCACGATGGTAAATGGAATTCTTTTTTTAGTTTCTCTATCTGTGAGTTCATCATTGGTGTGTAAGAATGCCATCAATTTCTTGACGTTAATTTTGTATCCTGCTACTTTGCCAAATTCATTTATTAAGTCTAGAAAATTTTTGATGCAGTCTTTGGGGTTTTTTACATACAGTATCATGTCATCTGCAAATAATGACAGTTTCACTTCCTCCTGTCCCATTTGGATCCCTTTTATTTTTTCTTCCTGCCTAATTGATGAAGCTAAGTCTTCCAGTACTATGTTAAATAAGAGTAGCAAAAGTGAACATCCTTGTCTTGTTCTTATTCTGAAGGCAAATGCTTTTAATTTTTGCCCATTGAGTATGATGTTGACAGTAGGTCTTTCATATATGGTCTTTATTATGTCGAGATATGATCCCTCTATTCCCAGATTGCTGAGTGTTTTTATCAGAAATGGGTGCTGGATTTTGTTGAATGCTTTTTCAGCATCTTTTTATATGATCATATGATTCTTATCTTTCCTTTTGTTTATGTGGTATATCACATTTATTGACTTGGAAATATTGTACCAGCCTTGCATCCCTGGGATGAATCCCACTTGGTCATGGTGAATAACTTTTTGGTGTATTGCTGGATTCAATGTGCTAGTATTTTGTTCAGGATTTTGGCATCTATGTTCATCAGGGATATTGGCCTGTAGTTTTCTTTTTTTGTAGTATCTTTTTCTGGTTTTGAAATTCGAATTATGCTGGCCTCATAAAATGAGTTTGGAAGTCTTCCTTCTTGAATTTTTTGAAATAGTTTGAGGAGAATGGGTATAGTTCTTCTTTGAATGTTAGGTAAAATTCCCCCATGAAGCCATTCGAGCCTGGGCTTTTGTTTGCTGGGAGAGTCTTGATTACATCTCAGTTTCTTTTGTTGTTATTGTTCTGTTCAAGTAATTATCTCTTCCGGTCAAGTTTTGGGAGGCTATGTGTTTCTAGAAATTTGTCTATTTCTCTTAGATTGTCAAATTTGTTGCCATATAATTGTTCATAATATTTGTTAATAATCCGTTGTATTTCTGTGGTGTTAGTTATTATTTCTCCTCTTTCCTTTCTGATTTTGTGTATTTGGGTTCTCTCTCTTTGTTTCTTGGTGAGTCAAGCTAAGGGTCTATCAATCTTGTTTATCTTTTCAATGAACTAGCTCTTTGTTTCATTGATCCTTTGAATTGTTTTTTTGGTCTCTATGTCATTTATTTCTACTCTGATCTTTACTACTTCCTTCCTTCTACTTGCTCTGAGGTTTACTTTTTTGTTTGCTTTCTAGTTCTTTAAGTTGTGAGGTAAGATAGTCTATTAAAAATTTTTCTTGCTTTTCAGGTAGGCCTGTAATGCTATGAACTTCCCTCTCAGAACTGCTTTTACTGCATCCCATAGATTTTGTGTTTTTGTGTGTTCATTTTCATTGGTTTCCAGAAGTTTTTAATTTCTTCCATCATCTCCATGATAATACAGTCATTGTTCAATAACATGCTATTTAGCCTCCATGTTTTCAAATGTCTTTTATGTTCTTATTGCAATTGATTTCTAGTTTCATGCTATTATGATCTGAAAAGATGCTTGATATGATTTCAATATTCTTGAACATGTAGAGACTTAGTTTGTGTCCTAACATGTGGTCTATCTTTGAGAATGTCCTATGTAGAATGTGAATTCTGAAGTTTTTGGGGTCTAATTCTCTGTAGATATCTATTAAATCCATTTGATCTAGCACTTCATTTAGAGTCTGTGTTTACTTTTAAATTTTTTGTCTAGAGCGTCTATCTAGTGATGTGAGCGGGGTATTGAAGTCCCCTGCTATGATAGTATTGCTGTTGATTTCTCCTTTAAAGCCCTCCAGAAGATTTTTAATATATGTTGGTGCTCCTATATTGGGTGCATATATGTTTACCAAGGTTATATCTTCCTGTTGGATAGATTCTTTCAAAATTATGTAGTGGCCTTCTTTGTCTCTAGTTATGGCCTTCATTTTGAAATCTGCTTTATCAGATATGAGTATTGCTACCCCAGCTTTTCTTTTTTTTTTTTTTTTTTTTGCTTTCCATTTCCTTGAAAAATTTTTTTCCATCCCTTCACTTTCAACCTATGTGAGTCATTTGTTGTGAGGTGGGTTTCTTGTAAAGAACATATATGTGAGTTGTGCTCTCTTATCCAGTCAGCTACTCTGTGCCTTTTTATCAGAGCATTCAAACCATTCACATTTAAGATGATAATTAATATGTACTTATTTATTTCCATTTTTGCTTAGTGTGGTTCTATTTTTCTTCCTGTTTGTTCTACTAATTACAGCGGTCCTTTTAGCATATCTTGCCGTGCTGGTTTGGTGTTAATATATTCCCTTAGCTTTTTTTTGTCTGGAAAGCTCTTTATTTGACCTTCTATTTTGAATGATAGTCTTGCTGGATAGAGTAGTCTTGGATTCAGATACTTGTTTTTCATGACCTTGATTACTTCATGCCACTCCCTTCTGGCCTGTAGTGTTTCTGCTGAGAAGTCAGCTGAGAGTCGTATGGGGTTTTATTTTTAGGTAACCTGTTGCTTATCTCTTGCTGCCTTTAGGATTCTGTCTTTGTCTTTAAATGTTGGCATTTTAATTACTGTGTGTTGGTGTGGGCCTTTTTGGGTTCTTCTTACTTGGGGCTCTCTGTGCTTCTTGAACTTGAATGCCTTCTTCCTTCACCAAGTTAGGAAAGTTTTCGTCACTATTTCTTAATGTATATTCTCTAACCTTTGCCCATTTTCTTCCTCTTCGGGGACTCCTATGATGCTAATGTTATTATGTTTCCAGTTGTCCCACAGTTCTCTTAAGCTGTCTTCCTGCTTTTTAATTGTTTTTTTTCTTTTTGGTTTTCTGATTGGTTGATTTTTTCCTACCCTGTCTTCTAATTTCACTGAGTTGGTTCTCAGCTTCCTCTACTCTGTTGGTTAGTACTTCCAATGTGTTCTTTATTTCTGCTATGTCATTCTTTATTTCCACTTGGTTAGTTCTCAATGTTTCTATATCTTTACTCATGGTGCTAATGTCCTTACTCATGCTGTTGAGCTTCCTCCAGATCATGGCTCTGAACTCTACCTCTGATATTTTGCTTAGCTGCATTTCATTTATCTCATGTTCAATAGAGTTCTCTTGTTCTTTCATTTGCGATTTGTTTCTTTGTTTCACCATTTGGCTATATCAGTGGGTTTTGCAGCCTGCCAAATTATTCCTCCGGGTGTTGGTGTTCTGCTGTTTGTGGCTCCCTCTACTGGGTTTGGATGAGCCTGGGTGGGCCTACGTTAAACACCACTGTCAAGTCTTACTTTCCCGGGTAGATTTGCAAGCCCAGGAAAGTGTCAGTTATCCTCTAGCTTTTTCCTAGTGGCTAGTAGTCTTGGTTACTCAGTGCCTTGGAATATAGCCTTGGTGTTCTGCATAAGAGGATTTCCAGAGGGTAGGATAGATGCTGGTTATTAATGATCCTCAATTTGCATTTCTTTGCCTCGCCTGGGAAAGGCTGAATCTCTGAGCGGGAGGGGCTGGTGCTTTTCTCCATAGCTCTTGGAAGGAGCACACTGGTCATACTCCTTTGTGGCTGCAACTCAGTAAAAACTCTGAGTGCCCTCCAAATCCTGGGTGTCCCCACAGAGTTCCAACCCAGTCTGTACTCCCTTTGCCGTAGTCCCCAGGTGAGTGACTGTGGCTATTTTAGTGCTCTGTCATGGCTCTCTGCACTGTGGAACAGGCTTGGTCTTTATTCCCCAAGGGCGCTGCTCAAAGCTACGACTACTGCTGTCCGTGGGTTCCCAGTCCACCACCCTCTCACGCCTCCATAGATCCTTCCAGTGTCCCTGGTTATTTGGTCCTGTCCTGCTGCATTTCTGTTGCTTTTTCCTGGGGATTTGTCCTTATTATAGTTGTAATTCTCGTTTGGTCCTGGGTGATTTTCTGTGTATCTTGTATTCACTCTACCTCCATTTTCACATCCTTTATGCCTATGTTGTACGCAGCTGGGTCTCATAGGCCTTTCTGGTACCCCCCCACCCTGAAGATCCCATGGGTAGCTGGATTGCACAGTCGCTTTGGTGGCCTGGCTCTATGCCTATGTTATGGGCTGCTGGGTCGCACCGGCTTCTCTGGTGCTTCAGCACCCCGCAGGTCCCGTGGGTAACTAGGTGACACAGTCCCTGCTGGGTCATGCAGGCCTCTCTGCTACTTCAGCACCCCACAGGCCCCATGGGTAAGTAGATCGCACAGTCCCTGCTGACTCGCACAGGCCTATCTGGTGCTTCAGCACCCCGTAGGTCCCTCGGGTAACTAGATTGCTCAGTCTCTGCTGGGTCACACAGGCCTCTCTGGTGTCCCCGCAACCTGCAGTTCCGAGGGCAGGCAGCTGGATCACACCAGTCTCTCTCAGTCTATAGCTTCCCACTGCTCTTGTGGGCTACTGGACCACACAGCCCACTGTGGAGCCCCAGGTCCCACCCCTGGAGGCTGGGGAGTGCTGCTGCCCCATGGGGCTCAACTCCTACTCAGCTTTTGCTGTAGTTTCTGGGGATGGGTCTCAGCTGCTGGTCTGTGCTTGTGTTGCCTAGGGATGGATGTTTGCTCTCCTGCCTCTGTTGCTGGGGGTGTATCTGGACTCTGATAGCACTGGTCTGTGTTGACACAGAGTGTCTACTGGTCCAATGGTGCCAGGTTTGCTGGTGGGCTCAGGTTGGTGGGCCCTGGCCGCTCCCACTGCCTCCTCCCAGGGAAGACCCGGGATCTTCCAAAATGGTGGGACCTCCCAGCGGCTCCAGGTGAAGCACCCTGAAGAGCCTCTTATCGTGGTAGCCAGCTGCTCCCGTGCACAGCACAGGAAACTTCTGCTCCATGGGTCTGCACTGCTAGGGTTTGAGCAACCATGTTTAAGTCCACTCCCGCTCTCTCACACACTCGCTCACTCTCTCACACACCCACCCTCCCTCCAGTCCTTCCCGCCACCATCTTTGGATAATATTTTTAACTGTATTTTAAATAAAAAGTTGCTCTTCCTTTTCTTTGATAATAATTGGTAAATTAGAAGTGTTACTCATTTTTTCATTTTATCAGGCAAACACCTTAAATGTCTTCTTCCATTTATTTTTTTTTTTCAGAATAGCAAAGAGAAAAATAGTCCATTCCCATGAAGAATTTCCAACTACCTTGTCTTTTCAATTTCTAATTTTTATTGCATTTTTTTCTGTTAGTTTTTCTGTTATTTATTCAATAACCAAACATTTGTTGAGCACTTACTAGATGAAAGGCACTGTGTTAGGCTCCCTGGAGATTACAAAGATAAAATGAAAAACAATCACTGTCCTTAAGGCCTGTATATTTCACTGAAAAAAATATATTTATACAGAAAATATGCATACAAATCACCACAAAACAAGCCTTAATATTCAGGTCGTGGAAAATTAATTTCACTGCTTACCCCTAAGGATGCAGAGCTAAGCATGAAACTATATAGGATCTGGACAGGTAGAAATGAGCAGTGATGGCGAGGGAACATTGCAGGAAAAACTGAGTAATTATAAAGAATTATACTTTAAGTTGTATTGTTCCTGTTTGAACAAAGCTAATGTATAATTTTGATGTGTTACATTAACAAATATCAAATAACTTACATCTTTCCTCTTCCTTTTGATTTTTTATTAAGCCATTTTGAACACTCTAGCTCACATAAAAATTTTAAGAAAGTTGCAACTCTCCATCACATCCTACTGTTTGAAATATACCTATTCAGGTGTATTTGTCTAAAGTTCACACAAATATGAAAAGAAAATTACCTTTAATCTTTCCAATCTGAAGCCTACTCAGAAGGCAGGAAAAGACCACTTTATTGCATGTCCATTGACTACATGAATCTAACTCGGACAGATGAAAGAACTAATTCAGCTACTAGTCATTTATGGTGCTTTCAGGATTACTATCTATAAATAAATCAAGGGGTCTTTTTGTTTTTCTTTTAATCCTCACCAGAGGATATTTTTCCATTTATCTGCAAATAGAGTGGGAGGGATGGAGGGGGGGGGGGAGATAGAGAGAGAGAAACATCAATGTGAGAGAGACACATGGATTGGTTGCCTCCCACATGATCCCCACCAGGGCCAGAGACTGAACCACATCTGAGATATGTGCCCTTGACCAGAATCGAACCTGTGACTCTCTGGTCCATGGACTCTCTGGTCCAACTGCTGAGCCAGCCCTGACAGGGCTAAATAAATAAAGCTTTTATCAGGTGACTAATACATTGTAGGAATAAACCAGTCCTCAGAGTTATGCAGCAAAACTTTCTTCTCTTTCAAGAACGTCACAGATTTTTTTTTAAGGGTGTGTTACCAAGGAAATATAGCAGAGAAAAAATAGCCCACTGCACAGAATTTGCTCATCAATTTGAGTGTCAACTTACTATCCTAACTGTCACTTCTTGAGCGTAAAGCTTAGATATATCCATCTCTACCATGTTTTGCATTATCAATCCTATAGTTTTTCATAATATGGGCTGCCAAGAAGGAGCACTCCTTTATTGGATAAGAGATTCAAGCTCTACTTCATAAAAAAAAAAAAAAAAGACTTTCCATAAGACTCGGTCATATTTTGATGATAATAATAATAATAATAACAACTTGTTGAATACTAATGATGTATCAGATACTGAGCTGAACAGTTGATCATATACCTCAACTTTGCAGGCATCGTTGTGTAATGAAAATAGCCATGTTTTAGAGTCAGGTAGGTTTGACTTCACAACTGACTCTTTACTCTTAACTGTCTGGGTACCTTGAAAAAGCTGCACATCCTCTTGAGTCTCATTCCTTCATTTTTAAGAAAGGTACAATTATACAAAACACGTAATATACATAAAACCTCTTCTATAGCACTTGACACAGTAGTGCTCAACAAAGCCACAAGTGTAACAGTGGGCACAAATTTATCCATGCTTTAAATAATAGTGTCTGGATGTTTCTTACCACATGGCCTTAGTTCCCCCCATAAATCCATTCAGGCAGAACACAGACTGTAAATGACTTTTAGTATACAAAAAGCTAGATTTGGGAACATATTAATGTTGAATCACAAGACAGAAATTATTTTTAGTACAAACCCTTGGTTATAGTTAAAAAACCAAGTCAGGTGATCTGCTCCTTGCCTTCAGAACCTCATGGTAGCTTTATATTTATGAATTAGTTTATTCTCCCAGCCCTCTCCATTTTCCTCACCCTCCCTCATCTAGTTTAAAGATCACTATCAACATTATCTTCTTTAGTTCCTCTGATGCTCCAGACACTCATAAGACATACCACAACCTTTCTTGCCAGACATGATCAAAGCTTTGAAGTCACTGACAGTTTTCATGGAAGATTTTTGAAAACAATCCTATAATGAGCAGCTAATAGGTTGCATCCTTCTTATTGGGGTTTACATGCAATTAGTGCTAACATCTTATGGGCATCTTTGAATGTTTTGCGTTTGACCTGAATTCCATCCGAATATATTTAAAACCTCTCAATAATATGTAAACAGTGTTCTGCATTGAGGAAGACCTTGTACATTATTTATTAACTATGTAGTTTAAAATGTTTTGTTCTAATCACTTTTTGCTGATATATAAAATGCAAATTGATATATGTATGCTCAATTTACTAAATTCAGTTGCTAATTCTTATAGTTTATCTGAAGTTCCTTTTGTGTTTTCCACATCTACTACCATGCGTCCCAAAAACAATGGCAGTCATTTCTTCCTTTGTAATACTCTGCCATTTGTTCTAACCAGCATCTCCAGTAAATGTTACGTACAAGAGGTGACTTCATCTCCTTCCTGATTTCACGGTGCAAACTCAAAGATGTTACCATTAATCACGAGGCATACTTGGTAGATGTTCTTTAACAGATTAAATTAGTTTCTTCTGATTTCTAGTGTGCTAAATGTTTATAATGTGAATGGATGTTGAGGAATATCAGTTTTTCCTTCAACTATTGAGATGATTTTATAATATTCTCCTTCACTTTCTTTCTATAGTGGATTAAATAGATATCTGAAGATAGAAACAATCTCAAAAAACCCACCTTGATCTCACTTGATTCCATTTTCAGCTAATGTAACTTGGGAATTCTGCATCTGGGCCTATGAGAGATATTAAACTGTTATACACACACACACACACACACATAAACAGTTTAATATATATATCTCCATCCTTACCCGATGATATTTTTCTATTTATCTTCAGGTAGAGTGGGAGAGAGGGAGAGGAAAGGAGAGAGAGGGAAAGAGAGAGAGAAATACCAACATGAGAGGGACACATCGACTCGCTGCCTCCTGCACAACCCCGACCAGGGCCGGGAACAAACCTCAATCGAGGTACATGCCCTTGACAGTAATTCAACCCGTGACTCTCTGGTCCACAGGCCGACAGTTCTACCCACTGAGCCAAACATGTCAGGGTAATATTTTTTCTTATAATGTCCTTACTAAATTTTGTTATCAAGATTATACTGGCCTAGACTTTGTCAGTTTGGCTCAGCAGTTAGAGCGTTGGCCTGCAAACCAGAGAGTCCTGGGTTCGGTTCCCACTAAGGGCATGTACCTCGGTTGCAGTTTGTCCCCAGCGCCGGTTTGGGTTGTGTGCATTGCAACCACTTGATGTGTCTCTATCACATTGATGTTTCTTTTTCTCTTCCTCTCTCCCACTCTATCTGAAGATAAATGCAAAAATGTCCTTGGGTGAGGATTAAAAAAAATAATAATAACAATAACAATAACAATAACAATAACAATAATACTGGCCTAGTAAAGTTGGAAGTGTTCCCTCTTTTTCTATTCTTTGACAGGTTAGATGAGATTGGTGTTATTTTCCCTTAAATGTTTGTAATTTATCAGCAATAAACTTATCTGTGCCTGAAGTTTCCTTTCTGGGAAGGTTTTAATTTTCAGACACATACCTTGTTAAATATAGGACTATTCAATTTTTATAATACATCTTGTATATGTTTTTAATAAATTGCTCTTTAAAGAAGCTTGATCATTTTATCAAAATTTCATAATTTGATGAGTTGTTTTTCATTATTTCTAACCCTTTTTAATTATTTTAATTTCTCTAGAATCTAATAGTAACGCCCTAATTTTTATTCTAGATATTATTTGTTCTCACATTTAACCTTCATAATGACTCTTTGTTGTAGGTATTATTATTTTCTCACTTCGATCCTGTGAAGGATTCCTTAACTCTCCCCACAAAATAGATCTCCCTGTTTTATTGCCATTGTAATCATTTTTAAAACCCTCGACTGTAGCTCATATATTGACATATAGCATTTCAAGTATGTTTCTAAACATCTTCCTCTCCCATTGAATTATCAGTCTCTTGAAAGTAATAGGAACCACATCTCCTGCGTCTTTCTATCCCCGGTGTTTAACAAAGTCACAAAGGAGGTGCGTGGGGAAAACACGGTGGCTATGCTCTAGGACTAACTATTTTTACACACTTTTCTTATCTCTCCTGTGGACCTTCCCTTCGACGACTTTGCCACAGCAGGACTTTGCTTGGCCTCCACTGTGTTCTCTACATACGAAACCTCTCCGAGAAAGAAGGACATACACTACTTCCATCATTTGAGGCTCCTACTCTATTTCCCATGAAGAAAGGCTGATATGTGGCTACACAAACTGAAGTATATTTTAAGTGTTCACATTTAACCAGTTAATGCTGAAATGCATACATTCACAGACACAATGGCTCTCTGTTAATATCTCAATTAGAGATAACATCAAAGTTTAAATTTGATCTAATTTCGAGGCTTTATTAAATGTGAGGCTCGAATATTTGTCCTGCTTCCCTGCTTCTCACCACGCTTCTCCATTCTCCTCTGTGCTGTAGATTATGAATGTACTGTATGATATGCAAACCAAAAACCGGCGAGGGGCCCCTGACCACAGGCCTGAGAAAACCGCGCAGAACTGGGAGCTGCAATATGCGTCACAGCCACTAGGTGGAACCCCATAAAATCTAGAGTTGCCTCCAGACCATTATTAATCACTTCAGCTCTTAGGATGCTGATGCTAGAAAGAACCAAGCAAAGCAAGAAGCCAATCCCTTCTTTCTCACAGAGGAGGAACCCGTGGGTCACTCACTGAGTTGGTAGTTTAACACAAAATCAGCGCCCTAGGTCTTTGCATTTGTCAGTCATTGTTTTGCTCTAAGGTGATGAATAGTTAACTGTGTACAGTTTAAACAACAACAGGAGACAGGCGTGGGTCTCCTCTACGGCGAGACAAAGCAGTATAGGCTCAACATTAATTAGCTCGGGTTCTGGAGTCACAAACTTTCATATTTTAAGTGTTTGAGGACTGAAGGAGGACTTCAAGGACTGCCTGCAACAGTGACCATGAGGATGCATCCAGGCTTCTTACCAGATTCTGAAAGAGGCTGAATCCACTACAGGGAGGAGTCTGAGCAGACTGCGTGGGAAGGGCCGTCTGCAGCCTTTCCAACGAGCTCTGGTCTGGGAGGCACGCTTGCAGCCCACCGTTTCCATGGGGCAAACTGGAGCAGTCTGCTTTGCCCTGGTGGCACCATCAGAACAAGGATTCCTGGGGATTTGGTTTCAGAAGATTTCAGGACAAAACCGACTATGACAGATTATCTCTGGTAGTCTCTCTGCCCCTGCTTTCTTGTCAGGTCCTTTTTCTCACAGTGGCCTCATTCCACCATGCCCCTGTCCTAGAAGGCAAGATAGCAAATAAACCACAGTGACCTGAGAAATGGAATAGTACTACAGGTAGGGATGCTTGTCATATTAGGAATGATAGGTGCGATAATTACACAGTCTCTGGCATGCACACAGCAGTGTTCAAAAATGGTTGCTATTTCTATGCTGTTCCACTCCTCCCAGATATATTTTCATTCAAAAAATAACTAAAGTGAAAACATCCCTTCATTTCTGTAGCAGAAGTGAGCTGGTCTTCTGATAGTCTTTGTGTCATTCCATTACCTATAATGTATAGCAACCACTCTAAATATAGGTACTCCACTTACAGAAAGAATAACATCCAAAGTGGGTTGGGGCTCTCACACTTTGTGACAGGCCCTCTATATTGTCAAAAGCACTTGAGAAACATGTTCGTAATCTAGTGATATTAACAAGGCATTTGCTTATTTCAGGCACTGTTTAAACTGACACATAATGATTATTTTACTTATTTATTACAACCAAGTCTGTAAGTTAGGTAATATTACCCCAACGTTTCAGAAGAAAATGTCAAAAACAACAACAAAAAAATAAATTGTGTCAGAGTTGGATTTTTATATTTGGTCTATTTGACTCTAAAACCTGTACTCTTAACCACTACATACTTAGGTTCATTATTTGCTTCCTTGGACTGAAAGCTAACAAAATAACTGATGAATAAAACTACTTATTTATTTATAATAGTTTATTGATAATAGTGCAAAAGTGGAAGCCAACTAAGGGTCGTAGTTGGAATAATATATTATGGAATAATGGAATAATATATAGTCACCTGAAATAATATATATAAATATATACTTATGAATACAAATATAAATATATACAAATAATAGGTAAAAACATGAAAAATGCCTATGGTGTAATAAAATTTTAAAGTATAATATAGATCTATACTAATCCTTTCTGAAAATTTCATACATATATTTTTTGTGGATGCTTCCCTTTTGGGAGATAATGAACACAGAACAAACGTCAAGTTTTCGTGCATGAAATATATTTGAATAAGATAGCAAACCTAATATACTCATTCTGGTCAGCACATTATGAATATGGAGATGTTTTAGCTCCTAGTGTTGCTAAACTTGGTCTCTCCAAGCAAGATCAAGCATTTGAGACAATAATCATCATGTTCCTTGTTTTTGTTAAGTAGGTTTTAGAAGTAATGAAGCCAGTAAGAATAAAGCCTGGGCTTCTGCTGTCCCTTCCTGGGGACCTGAGCTGGAGAAGAGAGGGCCCCCAATCTGTGGCGACAGGCTGCCAGGAGAAGCAATGCTGCTACAGGGCACCCCCTGCTGATTTCAAGGATGCACTAAACTCTGGCTCCTTAGCTTCTCCTTTAAGAACACCAAGTAAAGAAGAAATGTTTTTACTGTTACTAAAGTTACTGACTAAATATCAATACTAATAGCACACCCATCACAGGCCACACCCACCCGTGGGGTGATCCCAGGACCGTGAGAAGATGTGCTCCAAGCCAGGAAGTGGGCACAGTCACAACCACTGGTTTCCTCTAGGTCTCCTGCACCTTGCCTCTTTCCTGTTTGTATTTCTTAAGAACCAAGTGATTCATTGCTCCCATAGAAGTAGATTACTGAGGACTCTTTTCACTTGCCTTTAAATTTCTATCAGCAAATATAAAAAAAAGATAGAAAAAACACACAAACTTGTTACCAAAATGGTAAACGTTATAGAAGAGCAGGATCATGGGTGTGTATGCCTCTTTCTCTTGTTTTATTTCCATATGTAGTTACATTACTTGAAATCTTTCTTTAAAAGAACATTAAGGAGCCTGGAGAGTAGTTGATGTAAAAGAACTCGATAATTTTGGAAGAGCTAGTCATTTATCTCTCTACTTCTTGATAGGTCTGTGATCCTTCCTTTCTCTGTCTCCTTTCCCAGAATCTGGAGCACTGACATCGCGCGCGCACACACACACACACACACACACACACATACACACACCACACACCTGTGTACACAGACACGCACACAGATATTGCCACATTCCTTTTCTATTTAATAATGCATATTCTAACTGAACTTTGTACCTCGAGAACCAGCCCTCCTCCTCCTGGATGCCCTCTTGCTGTGAGACCCTTTCTCACCCTGGACTGTCCCTGTCCCTGACTTCTATACACCTTTTCTCATATAAAAAGGTGTGTATTTTTAGAGCCTACATGGTTTAGAGCATCCTGCACTGCACACTTATGCCTGCAGATATGTGTACCCTTAGGCCTTGTTCACAATTCTCTAACAACTGAATTTGAAATAACCACAGGGAGTGATATATCTGCATGGCTTGAAATGTTTCAGATCAGTTTTAAAATCTGTATTACAGCCCTGGCCGGTTTTGCTCAGTAGTTAGAGCATCAGCCTGCGGTCCAGAGAGACCTGGCTTCAGTTCCCGCTAAGGGCACGTACCTAGGTTGCAGTTTGTCCCCGGCCCTGGTTGGGTTGTATGAGTGGCAACCACTCGATGTGTCCCTTTCACATCGATGTTTCTCTCTCTCTCTCTCTCTCTCCCCCCCCCCCATCTGAACAAAATATCAAAAAATATCCTTGGGTGAGGATAAAAAAAAAAAAAAAATCTGTATTATGCAAGAGTAAGTTTTTGCTTGCACAGAATTTCGAAATTCTAATGAGCTTCCTCACTGGTGTCCCTGCCCCCCAGCTTCTACACAACCATCATTTCTTCCTTTAGGACATACATGCTGAGCACTGCCGTGTGCCAGGAACTGTTCTAGAGCTCCGATGATGCTATCACCCTGCCTAAACCCTCCCCGCGGCCCTCCCGTCGAAATCTTCGTCCCTTAAAATAAACAAATAAACAAAAAATCAGTTTATGTTACATATATGTACACACGCACACACACCCAAAACATTATAAGGTTAACTGTAATCATTTCTAGATAGTAAAAAATTGATGTCTTTATCTTTCCATTTTTATGTATTCTCAAAACTTTCTTTGATGATCATCTATCTAACTTCATAATTGGAAGAATACACATATTTTAATTAGAAAAGGTGGAAGAGAAAAAGATAGAAAGCAAGAAAGGAAGGAGGAGGAAAAAAAGGTACAGAAGCTTGTTGGTTCACTTTGAGACAGACTCAGAGAGAGCAGGCTGACTGCAGTCTGGGTGGGGATGGGGGTGTGGAGGGATTGATCAAAAAAAAGGAGAGAAAGACAATAGTATAATGAATGCCTGGGGTGGACAGGGGTTGGGTGGATGGAAGTAAAGGGTGGGGGTTTGGGAGACATCTATAATACTATCAAGAATAATAATAATAAAAAAAAAAATTAAGAGAGCCCGGCCGGTGTGGCTCAGTGGTTTAGCGTTGACCCTGCACCAAGAGGTCGTGGGTTTAATTCCCTGGTCAGGGCACATGCCCAGGTTGTGGGCCCAATCCCCAGTAGGGGGCATGCAGGAGGAGGCCAGTTGATGTTCTCTCTCATCGATGTATCTATCTATCTCTCCCTCTCCCTTCCTCTCTTTCTAAAATCAATAAAGAAAACAATTTTTTAAAAATTTAATAAGAGAGTGAGAAAGAACTCATTGACACTGACAACAGGTGGTGGTGATTTCAGGGCTGGTGGAGGTGGAAGAGGTATGGGGGGATAAATGGAGGTGGAAAAAATAAAATAAAATGAAGAAAGAAAGATACAGACACACTGAACAAATTTCAGGATGCTAAGTAAGCTACCCATCAGCTTAGTGAGCTTGCCTTTCTTTTTGTGTAATAAAAATCACCCATGTTTCCCAGTTATAGCCAAACTCAGTTAATTACAGCACTATGTGTTGTTGCTTCTGGGCAGGGTCAATAAAGGTAATTAGATCTTTTACGATCCTTAGAAAGCTTCTCTCATTCTGTGTGAAACATCGATACCAGATGGAATGTGCATTAGTAAAGAGACTTGGTGAGCAACAGGAATGAATAACATGATCCTGAGGTCAGTGAAGGAAAAAAGTGAAGCGATTATAGAAACAACTCTGGCACAATGTCTCCTCCCCGAGTAACCAAGAGCCATACTTTTTTGTCAGAATTATTTAGAAAAGGGTCTTCATTCTGAGAGTTAACAAAGCAGGTGCATAGAAGTAGATGGACCCTTAGGAGTTGTCAAAGTTTGTTCTAGTAGTTAAAGCTTTTCTTCAAACCAAATCTTCTAAATTGAAACCTGATACCACTCATAACTTTGGGTGGCATCACAGAGAAGAAGGAGCAGGAGTTATATAACCTTAGACAAACCCAGGCCTGAATGGCAGTTCATCCTTGGACAATAACTTGGCCTACCAGGACCTCTGTTTCCTTATGAGTAAATGAGAATAATGACATCTACTTCGAAGATTGGTTGTGAGAACAAATAAAATGCACCTTGGATATGTAGGTGCCATTAGCACTGCAGTTTGTTAGCCCTTCCAAAACTAAAAACCAGGGAAATGAGTCTGCCCCTTGGAAATTAAAATTAAGGCTGACATATGCAAAATCAATGAACAAGTCTGAATAATTCACAGTTCAGCAGAATTGGGTTGAGTCTGATTGAATGTGTTAACATTTAAAGAAAGAATGTGCAAATGTGAGGCTCGGAAGGAGGGAGTGGGGATCCCGGCGGCCTTCCACAGGAAGCACTTCCCCAGCCAATAATCTCCAAGTCCCATTCAAGAAGGGATCTCCAGTGTGGAAGGTTGCAGGGATTCTGTGCCAAGCAGTGTTAGATTCTATTTTCAAAGGCACTCTTGCCCTTATTTGCAGATGTGGGTATCAGGGTGTTTAATGCTTTCGGTGCCTCTGGCTTCCCTTACAGCAATTGCATGCTACTCATGCCCCCTCTGCTGTTTACGTGGAATTCCACGGAGCTCAGCCTCCAGCAACAGTGCACAGTGGTCACCTGGAGATCGAGTCCTCCAGTCCCTGTGGTCACTACTTCCTATGGTAAATTCATAAACTGGCATTTGAGTTTTGCATCTCAGTTCTATGAGCTTTGTAGACATGACCCTGCCCAAGAGATACATCTGCTCTTTGTGCCGACAAGCTCAGCAAGGCCTCAGGTTGGGGGAAGTTCAGCAAGACAATACACGTCTCCAAGTGAGGGTTTTCTTGGAGGAGGGCTGGCAGCCTCCTTGGGGGGGACCACCAAAATCATCATACAGCTATATTAATTATTTTTAAATGTGCATCCTAGTCACTTGTTAAGTATTTATTGCATTCCTTTCCTATTCCAAGATGTGTTTGGTTGGATATTCCCCAAAGATGTCACTGAGACAAATATTTGTGTGCAGATAGGATATTTGGGAGGCGATCTAAGGAATCACCAAAAGAAAAGTGGAGCCAGGAAACAGGAAATGGAAATGAGCCAGTCAAGTTTACAATATCAAGCAAGTTAATATTGAGGGCAACTAGGGCTCAATCCCAGAGACAATGTAGCACATGACACAGAGTTATTCACTTCCCATCCTAACAGATAGGGAAGATGTATAAGTATCCACTCATTCCCATTTGTTTTTGGCTTAAGGCTGCTTCCTTGTGCATTATCTCCTGGCACTTCTAGCCTGCTGGGGTCTGGAGCCTAGAGAATGTCCTCAGCGGAATCTCAGCGCCTTCTGGTAGAGCTGCAGAGGCATGTAATAGAAAGCAGAGTGTCCGGGTGGGGTGAGGATGAAGAATAGGAAAAACCACAGCCTCTGCTCCAGGAGGTAGGTCATGAGAATCCAGTTTACTCCCTGTGGTAAAAGCCATGGAAGACTTCTCTGTGGCTTGGATTTCACCCCCCAAAAAACACTAGGAGAAAGGAAGTGAAGACAAATCTAAGCCGAAGTCCTACTTTCTACCTTCTCTAGGGTTGGAGAAATGATGACCAGAGCAATTTACTGCCCCAAGCAATGTGAAGTCAGAATGGAACAGTCTTGCCTTATATTTACACAGAACAGCTACACTTCAAGTCGTGGATAGTTCTGAGACTTTGAGGGAAACAATGTATCATGAAAGAAATTCTATCATAGGTTAATTAATGTAAACAAGACTCAATTTCCTAAGCACCTGATCAATATTGTAACAAAACTCACTGAACAGAACAACGTTATTCTAGGACCTGCTGTCTTCTGTTTCAGCGTCTGGCAGAATTCAGAGCATGGGGGTCTGCCAGCATAGGTAAATGTGATGAGATTAGAATGCAACTCCAAACTTCTCAATATTCCCAGTGTAAAGATCACCTGTATTTAAATTGCTTGATTTTATTTAAAATTCACTAAAGACTCTTCCACCCACCCTAATTAGTGGGAAACCCAATGTCAGTTATTTGGGGGACTGCTGCTGGGAGTTCCTTTCTCTCTTCTCTTGTACGTTACAAGAACACTGGCAAGGCAGGAGGGCAGTGGGGTGCACACAGACCTGAAGTGGGGTTTGTGGGGCCTCACAATCTTGAGCAGGAGGAAGCAAGATCACTGTGTGTGTCTGCTGTCTTTCTCCTGGAGGCTCTTTGATGCCTTGAAGGAGCAGTGGTCCCCCTACCTCTTCTGCTCCAAGCTGTAGTGAAGTATCCTTGTCCAGCTCTCTGTCCAAAAGGGTGGCTCTTAGGGGACTCCAGGCCCTCAAAATTGACCTATGTCTAAACACAGTGGTCTTGGGCCACAGTGTCCAGCTCTGGCCTGTACTCCCCTGCCCTTTATTGCAAGATCCTAGTGGGTATGGGTTCCCTCTCCCCACCCTTAATCTACAAAACTGAAAGTCGAAAGTGTTCTTTACTTTCCTGTTTTTGAACAAGAAAGCCTAATTGCTTCCCTGGAAATGGAGTCATTTCTTCCCACTTGGTTATTTTCAACTTTCCTTATTTTTTGTTTTTATTTTTGGCCTATAGAGTCATAGATGTATGTAAACACAAACACAGGAAGAGAGGACCGACTCGGTGGTAAGGGGCCTGGGAAGGCAACACAAAGCTCCGAAGTTACTCATCAAGACTTAAAGGCACCAGCAGGCACCATCAAAGGTGTCTCTGTTGCCAAAAGCAACAAAAACAAAAAGTTCTGGCCTAGCATGCCACCAGCACATTTCAGGAGTTGTAACTGTTCACTCGAGGAGTTTCTAATGGACGTATCCTTGCCTCATTTCACAGGCCCGGTTTCACTGGTCTTCAAGTCCCAGATGCTCATCCCTCACCCCAATTCTCATCAGCTAAGATCACCACTGTCAGACTATCCTGGTCATGTGATACTCAGAGACAGAGAATTCACAGAAGCTTTTCTTTTAGATGTTAATGCTTTGAAGTGTGCGTCGCATTTCCAGTACCCTCTGTTGAGCTCACTTTGATGCATTTATGGTGCAGTGGGTGAGTCCCCTTGATAGCCCTAAAATCATTTCAAGAATCTCACTGAAGGCTTTTGGCTGTCTGAACCATATTTATGTGACAGAATATTTAACCTTTGTTTAGTACAATAACTTTCAATTTCAGTGAAGAATTGCTAAAAGAGTTTGTTGAAAATGTAGGTCACATCCTGAGATTCTAATTCAATAGGCCTGGTATGGGCCTCAGAAATCTGTATTTTTAATGACTTTCAGATCCAGCGGGTTAGAGGACCACTTTCGGTAAAACACTTATTTGGTATCATCTATGTGTCAGGCAATCACTAAAAGCTTTGCAGGCCTTATTTTATCAAACCATCCCATCAGCACTGTAACAAAATTATTATTAGCTTCACTTTACAGGTGAGTAAATGGGGGTTGAGAGTGAGAAATTAAAACCTAAGATCGGCCCTGGGCAGTTTGGCTCAACAGTTAGAGCATCGGCCTGCAGACCAGAGAGGCCCAGGTTCGGTTCCTGCTAAGGGCACGAACCTCGGTTGCAGTTTGTCCTCAGCCCCAGTTGGGGTCGTGTGGGTCACTGAAAGTGTCTCTCTCACTTCGATGTTTCTCTCTCTCTCTTCCTCCCTTTCTCCCTCCTGCTCTATCTGAAGATAAATGCAAAAGTGTCCTCAGGTGAGGATAAAAAATAAAATAAAAAATAAACCCAAAGATTAAGCAAATATGTAAGATCACAGATTCAAATTCATTTATGTCTACATGGCTGTAAACCCAAAACTCTTTCAATTACATTACATTATAAAATAAATTCTAATGTTAAGGACATTTCAGTTCTAGCACAAATGGCAACTCTCTATTAATATATCTTAGTTAAAAAAACAGCCTGATGACCGGTTGCCAACTGGATCCTCAGCAGGGGCGTGCAGAAGGCAGCCGATTGATGTTTTACTCTCATATTGATGTGTGTCTCTCTCTCTCCCCCCCCCCCTCTCCTTCCTGCTCTCAATTAAAAAAGAAATTTAATGAAGATTAAAAAAAATTTAATAAAAATAAAAACAACCTGTTCTTCAGTCATAATCTATTTATTAATCATGTAAGTTAGATTGTGAGTTGATAACAAGCAAGCCCCGGAGAGCAGTGACGTAAAACAACTCAGATTCATTTCTACTTACCCTCCTGCCCATCTTGAGTTGTGCCAGGGGTTCTGTTCATGTTGTCTTCATTCAGGACACACTGGCAGAGCCACTGCAATCTGGTAGGTCGCTGCTCCCTGTGGCAGGGGAGGGAAGTAGAGCAAAAAGTTACCAGCTCTCCTGCCATTTCCTTAGAGCCACAGCAGGTGGCATGAGCAGGGGAGGGAAGTACAGATCTGCCAGCTGATCAGAGACAGACAGTCGGAAATATCCGTGAACAGCACAAAGTTCACAGCTACTAACACTGGAGAAAGAGGATCTGGGTTCGATGTCTGACTTCACAATGTAGTAACATTATTACTTTCACCAAGTGATTGAAACTCCATTTCTTCACTTCCTAACCATGCATAATCATACTTCTACCGTGTGGTTGTTGTGAAAAGCAAATAAGATCACTATGTCTATTCAAGCAGCTTAGTGCCTGAAGCATAGTAGATGCTCTCACTGAAACTAACTGAATTAGAAATGACACTTTGCTGACTACAGTTACCTACACACATACCAGTGGTGTTTCAGATTCACATAGTTGTTATTTTATCTTCACATCTGAATTCACATACAGTGTCTAGCGAAACTTGGGACTCACTGTGGAGGCAGAATTGAAGGCATTAACTTGCTAGTGTGAGAAGCTGTCCTAGGCTGGGTTCCCCGGGGAACATGTGTTTGCAGGAACCGCACCTGCAAAGGGATGAGGGAAGCTGGGCTGCATAAGAAGAAAATTTGACTTGTGATGCAGTAATAATAGAACCGATCGGTCTGGAAGCTCTGGAGCTGGGATGGCCCTTCAGGGGTGTTCTGGATTGTGGCAAGGGGCGCAGGCCTAACCTTGGGCCAGGTGGTGCCCTTAGAGGGCAATTACTGGGGCGGGACTTAGCTGACAGCCCGACAGCCCTAACGAGGCAACACTCAGTGCAGCTGGGGAGACTGGCGAACTGAGAGCTTCAGGTCTGAATCGAGATCTGAGCCATGGACCATGGGATCCACTTTAAAGTTAACCTGCCAATGGAATAGGCTATAAAACTGGGAGACCCCTGGCTGTGATGTGCCATTATGTGTCATTAAACCTTGCTTCCCTTTGAACAGTCAGTTAACTGAGGTAGTTGATGTTTAATATTCTAATATACAAACAGTGTCATTTGTAGAAAAATGCATAGTTTGTGTAGAACCTAACTTATTTTTCTCTTGCCTCTCTGCTGTCCTCATCTGGAAATAATGGGCCTCCTAAGGACCACTATCAGAATGCTAGGTCTACTGCCAAAAAGGAACTTATTTTCATGACAATCACCTCAGAAATAATTTCGAGAGAGCAAAAATCATTATTTGGCTTATTTCTACCTAGGCTGAAATACTTTCTAGAGGTGAGTTGTTAGGCTGGAGTATCAAATTCCCCAGGAGTTCTCAGGGATGTTGCAGGGAGACAGGAGGCTGCAAAATAAATACTGAATGACTTCAAAGGTGGGGGGAGTAGACTTAATAATTCAATGATTTTCAATTAAGAAAGCATATGTACTCAGGATTATAAGATTGCATTGTATCTTTTATAGATGTAAAGGAGCATTTCGACTTATTAGAGCATCGAAGCACACAGAGACACAAGTTGTGCCTTTAAGGGGGCTTCATTGGAAGATTTTGAGCACTCTGTTCTAAACTGTTACAGCTTTCCCATTAATGCCTGATCGCCGTTTCTTTCCAATTTTGCCATTTTTGTACTGAAGAGACACACCTCAGACAGTTGTTTCCCGGGGAAGGAGAACAAATGAAGGACGCTTATATTCTGTGGAGCACTAAGGGTGAAGGACAATGCATCCTACCCCTCGAAGGGCCCCGGGGTTAGCAAGCCCAATGGCCCTCCAAAGAGATGTGAAGAACTCTGTCTCAAAGCGACTTCCAAATATGGTCCTGGTGGACTCTAAGTAATAACAAGATGTAAAATAATATTTATCAAGCGTTTCCCACAAGCCAAAATCTTTGCACAAAGTTTATCTCCTATAATCCAGTTTTCAAGAAGTATTTATTATCCTGATCTAATGAATGAAGAACCTGAGGCTTAGAGAAGTTAAGAAACTAGAAAAGGGCTTAAACTCAAGCCTTTGGTCTTCAAGGCTACAACTCATTTATCCACGTTGACAAGTTATTGGCCAAAATATTAAATTTTTCTAACTATTATAGGAGAAGTCCTGTAGTACAGAGAAAGGCGTCTGGGCTTTGGGATCAGAGAGAAGTTTAGATCCTGGCTCTATCATGGACTAACTCTATGACATTTGGAAAGGGCTTAATACTTTTCAGCCTCAGATATTTTATCTAGAAGATGCAAAATACATAAAAGTACAGCAAAAATTGAATAGGTCATAATAATTGTGCTAAATATTGTATTTGAGATACATAAAATAACCTCCCAGGGGGTTTCCAGATATAGTGTTATATAATTCCTTAAATGATGATATCAGTGAATATACCTAGATGAATGTGCCCCTCCTCCTTCCCAGGCTACTCAGAAGGAGACCCAGTGGAGCCTGGGCAGGGAGGGAAACATTCTGCCCCGTGGTTTCCCTATCGGTACAGTTCAGCCTGGCCCTGACATGCCTGTGCTTCTCAGGCGGTTGCAGACAAGCAGATCATCCAATAGCCTCCTTTCATTTTCCCAAGGAAGCCTTGGTAATATTTCCAGTATGCTTCTTCTTTTTTTTTTCCCTTTCCCTATCTTCCTCTTTTACCTGACCCATTTTTGCATGGGATGTTTTCTCCAGCAAAATTGAGCAAGTTTTAATTAAGGCTGATAATTCTGGGGTGCTTTCCACATGCTCCCTGATGAGTGGGCTATAAATGGACACAATAAACAGATCATCTAATATTGATAGAGTCTACAGCTGCATCTGCTAATTAGGGCCAATAAAGGCTTTGGGGGCAACAGTTCCCATGTGACATTTGTTTAATTAAAGCCTTTGTCTGCCCTACTCAGAAGGGTGAAAAATATTCCACTAAAAATGTACTGAAAACAAACAGCCTTTAGAATGCAGAACATCCCATAATAATTCCTCCTAGGAGGGGCCCCAGAAGGAAAATTTTAAGCCAAAATATCTTTCTTGATAATACGTACAATATTGTTGTTGCCATTTTAATTAAAACAGATAATTTATTTTATTTCCCAATCCACATGTATACATAGGAGGAGTTCTGGCCAGTAAGATTTAGGGGCAGAACAGGCTCAGAGATGAGCCAGGGAGGACTAGGGCAGGGATCCTGGGACCTATTAGCAGAATAGATCACTCATATATTACCCTGTGGATGATAAGCTCATTTTGACCAACTAGATAATTGTTTGCACTCAGTAGAATTACAAAGAAGAAAGTAAAATAACAGACATTATCTCATCACCCAAAAATAATGCTTAGTCATATTAGAAATATATCATTCCAGAATTATTTGTATACATATGTACAGATAAAGGGATCAACAGATACCAGCATACCTTGGAGATATTGCAGGTTTGGTTCCAGACCACAGCAATAAAGTGAGTATCACAATAAAGTGAGCCTTAGTGATTCTGCAGGTGGAGGGTTTTGCCTTCAATTTGTAAGAAATGCAACATCTGTGAAGCACAATAAAGCAAAGCACCATCAAATGAGGGGTGATGCAGGTAGATAGATAGATAGATAGATAGATGATAGATAGATAGATAGATAGATAGATAGATAGATAGATGATAGGTAGGTAGATCAAAAATGTTAAGATATGTGGGCTGATTTATGCATATTTTCTTAATGAAATGTATTCAATTTATTTTTATTTTAACATATAAAAATTAAATATAGCAAATGGCTTAGTATACACACAGATATTCCCTGACCCTGTGAGCTGAGAAGGCCGAGGAGCAAGGACATTCCAGCTGCAGCAAGCGCAGCTGGAAGCCAGGTCGTGTTTCCTAACAGGATCCTCTAATGCAGGAAGCAGGTCTGGAGCAGGAAGTACGGAAGGTGACCCTGGAGCATGCTGTAGTGCCAGGGGGTCGCAAAGTGCTCACAAACAACCCCACGATGACGGGGATACGTGAAAGGGTTACAGGAGCCAACTGACAGTGTGCCGATTACATAAGCTGAAATGACTTGAGCAACCAATTAAGTAAAGTAGTATTGGATTATAACACAAATTATAAAACAAATATCCATCAACCATGCTGATAATAACCAAATCACGGAATAGACAAACCTCCTCTTCAGAAGGATTCCAAACAATTAATGTATTAATGTGTACACTTCACCCTCAAAAACGTGAAGTGTAACTCCTGCTTAGGTGCAGGCTGGGTGTAGAGACTTTGCTCTGAGAGTAAAGAATGAAAAGTGGGCCCTAGCCGGTTTGGCTCAGCGGTTAGAGCGTTGGCCTGCGGTCTGGAGAGACCCGGGTTCGGTTCCCACTAAGGGTGTGTGCCTCAGTTGCAGTTTGTCCCCAGCCCTGATTGCGTCCTGTGGGTGGCGACCACTCGATGTGTCCCTTTCACGTCGATGTTTCTCTCTCTCTCTCTTCCTCCTACTCTATCTGAACAAAATATCAAAAAGTGTCCTCAGGTGAGGATTAAAAAATAAAGAAAGAAAGAATGAAAAGTGGGAAAAGAATAAAGTGGAGAAACCTGTCAAACAACCAGCCAGGTGATCAAGGTTAATATTGATCAATCATGTTGACAGTATGGGCCCTGGAAATAATGGGATGAAAATGGCACTTTACCTTTGTGATCTTCCTTCCCAAAACTCGTTACCCTGGTCTAAGCATGAAAATATATCGAATAGCCCTGGCCGGTTTGGCTCAGCAGTTAGAGCATCGGCCCACGCACCAGAGAATCCCGGGTTCGGTTCCCACTAAGGGCCGGTACCTCGGTTGCAGTTGTCTCCGGCCCCGGTTGGGGTCGTGTGGGTGGCAGCCACTCAATGTGTCTCTCTCACATCGATGTTTCTCTCTCTCTCTTCCTCCCTCTCTCTCTCCCGCTCTATCTGAAGATAAATGCAAGCATGTCCTTGGGTGAGGATAAAAAAAAAAATACATCGAATAAATCCAGTTGGTAGGCACTCTATGAAATGGCTAACTTGTCCTTATCAAAACTGTCAAGGTCATCAAAACTGTCAAGGTCATCAAAATTAAGGAGAGTTGGAGGACTCTCATGGCCAAGAGCGTAAGGAAACATGTTCAGCAAATGTAATGTGACGTCCTGGACAGCATCCTGAAATAGAAAGAGATTAGGTAAAAATTAAGAAACTGAAGTATGAACTTTAGTTCATTAGAATGTATCAATATTGACAAAGGGACCAATCTAATGTAAGATATTAATAATGTGGGGGTAGACGAAACTCTCTGTACTATCTTCACTATTTTTCTATAAATCTAAAGTTAATCTGAAGAAAAAAAGATTATTTTAAAAAATAAAGTACTTGAAGAGAATTGTTGTATTTTAAATCTTTTTATATCACAAGAGATATTTCCTAAAATATATTCCTGTTTATTACATGTGCATTAAAAGTTGAGATGTTAGTCATATTTTTGAAAGTATTTTTTTACTTTCAGAATTTCTGTTCACTGCCATCTGTGGTAGGTGAGAAATTAGTATAATTATATTTATTCCTTCTTCCTTTCTTTTACCCCATTCTTTTGATATTTATATCATTATATTAAAAGGTTGTATAATTATAACATAAACTCTGTCCTATAACCCTAGCTCCTACAGATGGTTAACTTTAGTTCTATAGTTAAATATTCATTGCTAGTATTTTATCCCATTTTATTCACTTCCAGAGTTTTTATTTAAAATACAGCCATTGATACTCTGGATCTCATCAAGTAGATTTTCTGTTTTACAAGAGTGACTCATGGATTTATATGTGCTGAGATCCTGGGATGCGTGAGAACATCTCTGCATAGTCTTATACTCGAAGGACACACAGCTGGGATGAAGCTATTGCCACATCTCTGGTCAGGCATGGTTTGTGTTAAAAATGAGAACCTTACAACTGGCTCTGTTAGCCTACTTGTATCTATGTAATTAAATAGCTCCATTGTTTTCAGCATCACATAGTTTAAGTCTAAGATTTTTCACCTTCAGAATTGAACAATTTTATTGAATTAATTTTGCTCATTTGGAGTTTTCAGAACACACACACGCATACATATATATATAGATTCGGAAGCTAGAGGAATGGATGAGATAAAATCAAATAAAATGAGAGACACGAGAGAAAGGGAAGGGACAAAAAAGCATGGCTTAATTTTGAGTCAATAACAATTATTTAAGAAACTAGTATCCAGTTTAGAATATGACTTTCCATATAAAAGTTTAGATCTTTAACTCTTTTTTTTATCCTCACCTGAGGACATTTTTCCATTTTTTGTTCAGATAGAGTGGGAGGGAGAGAGAGGAAGAGAGAGAGAAACATCAACGTGAAAGAGACACATCGAGGGGTTGCCACCCGCACGACCAACCAGGGCTGGGGACAAATTGCAACCAAGGTACATGCCCTTAGCGGGAACCGAACCCAGGTCTCTCTGGATCGCAGGCCGATGCTCTAACCACTGAGCCAAACTGGCCAGGGCTAGATCTTTAACTCTTTTCCTGACAATATTTGAGTACACTTTATATGGGACCTAGCAGAACAAAGTGTGTGTAATTGGAATTCGTCGTGAGGAACGTGAGTTTGGTACTACTGAGAGATCTCATTTACAGTTACAGTGTTCATTATCTCTGCCAACCTTGAGAACAGCCTCTGGCCCGGGGGTGTCCTGGGCATATTCTTGCTTTATCGTGATTCTCTCTGAGATCTTATCAATTCTGTGTATTCATCTCAACATTCGTCTTATCAGCAGCGAGCTTTCTACCTGTTAGGCATGTGAACTGGTCATGTAGAAAAATGCCCAGGGAGAGAGAAATAAAAGTTGTCTAGAAGTAGAGGCTGGAGGTCACTTTGAGTAACATTTCAATATTGGGTAGGGTCCTTTCACTAGCAACGCTCAGATGAGTGAATACAAAGTGAACAGACAGCTGTTGCACTGAGGGAAAGATGAAGAGGATCTACTGAGGTTCAAAACAGGCTGTCACTTGACCCTTTGATAGCAGAACTGGCTGGTATCTCTGTCTCTTGCCCTCCCCACAACAAACCCAGTTCTATATTCAAAGACGACCCATCACGTCATCTGAGGCCTGAATCCTTTAGTATTCTCTCACACAGTAACACTTAGGACTTTTTAGTTTACAAGGAAAAAATAGCTTTAGCCAAAATAGGCATTGCATTATAATGAAACAGGACAAATTCAGAAAAATTTCAGTGCTGCTCTGTCTCAAGAAGTTGGAACTAGAAGAAGAAAACTGAATGGCTGTCTGCTGCCAAGCCTCTCTCTCCTCCTAGACTGATGTCCTTCATTTGAACTATTCAAGTCCTCGTGAAGGGATTACTTTCTCTATAAAATTGGAATGACAATAAATGAAGAAAAATATGATTATGATGATTATGGTGATGGTGTTGATGATGAAGTAACTACTAGATATGCCTGAAAGCAAGGATTACATCTAGCCAATAGGATTGTTGTAAATATTGGACAAAATCACATATGGAGAAATCTAGCCATGTTCCTAACACATAGTAAATTAAAAGTCGAGTAAGTGCTACCACAACGGGCCTTGCATTCTGTGTCAATGAAAATATTAGTTGGCAGTCGTCAAATACTTGCTGTGTGCCAGGGAACTTTTGAATTTAAGGCTTAAGGTAAATTATCTTCTTTAATGTTCTTGACAACTGTATGAGGAGGGTGATCTCATTATCCTCATTTGCCAGATGAGGAAACTGAAATGCAGACAGGCGAGAAAGCATTAGAACCTGGAACTGAAGCTTGCCAGTCTGACGCAAGGGTTTGGGCTGTTAGCTTCTATGTTATAATAACCCTGTTTGAATTTCAACCCAAAGACAGTGGCAGTCTTGCAAAGAGTTTTCCAATGCAGTTTTAGAAATAATTTGAGACAGATGTGGTTTTTATAAAGCTCACTCAGATGATAAAATAGAGACTATTGCATGATACACAGATTAGCTCTCAGTATTGCTTGTAAAATTAAGAATACAAATAATTGGCCCTGGCCAGTTTGGCTCAGCAGTTAGAGCGTCAGCCTACAATCCAGAGAGACCCGGGTTCAGTTCCCGCTAAGGGCATGTACCTCGGTTGCAGTTTGTCCCCGGCTCTGGATGGGTCGTGCGGGTGGCAACCACTCGATGTGTCCCTTTTACGTCGATGTTTCTCTCTCTCTCTCTTCCTCCCTCTCTCTCCCACTCTATCTGAACAAAAAATGGAAAAATGTCCTCGGGTGAGGATAAAAAAAAAAAAAAAAGAAGAAGAATACAAGTAATTGTGTGCAAAGAAATTGAAAATATATGTGACTCAAAAGAACCTAGATAAGTATTTCACCACTCTGAATCCATTTGATGATTTTAAAGGGTTCAGACCAAGGTCCCCACATGCAGGTTTTTCAGAAAGCATAGTTCTCCTTCTTCACTCTTGTGAGGAAAAAAGCTAGCTTTAGGGAAGACTAAAGACCTTTGAGTTACGGACAGCATGCCAAGTCTGGGGATAAAACAGCCTCAGATTCGTGAGGAGATGAGTGAGGTATTCAGCATTTCCAGGGTCAGACTGGGAGGGGGCTCCAGAGGGATACATGAGGCCTGAGTTGAAATATCTCTGAGGCACAGGCACCCAAAGGAAGTATCTCTGTGCTGCAAATTCTCACCGTGACGATTCCAACTGGAGGAAAGCCTAATCAAGTTAGAATGTTTCATCTTCATTCCAGGCACAGCTCCAGTTTCATTTTCAAGTTCATGATACAAACTTCTCTCTGAGCCATTGGCTTTCACTTCTCAATTTCTCTTCTCATCTCCTCCCTCCCCTCCCACTCGCACCCTCTCCTCCCTCTCTCCCCCCCACACACATATACATATATGTATATGTACAGATGTATACCTATATGAAGACGTATACACACATGCCTGCATCCATTAGCGATTACTCTTTCTTTGATATATTGTGTTTAAACAAATTCGGTTCCTGACAACATGGATAGTCTTTTTTATTATTTTTTTCTTTATTGATTTTAGAGAGAGAGGAAGGGAGAGGGAGAGAGATGGAAACATCGATGAGAGAGGACATCAACTGGCCGCCTCCTGCATGCCCCGCACTGGGGATTTGGCCCACCACCTGGGCATGTGCCCTGACCGGCGACCTCTTGGTGCATGGGTCGACGCTCAACCACTGAGCCACGCCAGCTGGGCAACATGGATATTCTTTTGTTCCCTTCATATAACTCAGAATTCTCTTTAGTTCCTTTCTTTTCTTTTCTTTTTTAGTAGTTTATTTTTATGTTCTAGATTCCTTCAAATTCCACTCATGGTCCACCTCTATAAGTAAGTAACAGATTCAGGGCAACAAGAAATAGGCTTTTTATTTCTAGAATCCCCGGCCTGTTTCATGATATTTTAATCTGCCTTTGCTTTTATAGGACATGAAGGTCTTGCTCTTCTGGTCACAACCAGCCTGTTTTTCAGAGGTGAGGCTGTTAACCTAGATAGACTAGAGAGTGATGTGGTCATCCTCCCTCGCAGGTGGGCCTGCTCGGTGCTGTGAGAAGCCAGTGTGTGTGTGTGGGGAAACCCAGGCCCAGCGCTGCCGCCTTCTTCCTCCCCAGAACTCGGACGCTCTCCTAGACTGTCCTCCAGGCACCCCCTGCACACTCCCAACCCCGCCCACTTACCTGTATCCAGATACCATGTTTCCCTATTATGTTGTTGGGTCTAGCATGATGCCTACCTACTTCATCCAGGCACTACCTTCCTGGGGACCATTTGCATACTTAGGAACCGTGTTATACCACCATTTTCACCTAGTGGGCTCCTGCAGCCATGTTCCATCACCTGTAGAATATGTCCCATTAAATATCAATACTGCCTAGAGCACACCATCAGTGTCATTGGAATCATACATTGGACTGTTGTTCCCTTTACTCCACACCAACCCACCTGAGTCCTGCATTGCTTCACAGGTGGTTTATAACCCTGTTCCATTTGACTCATCCCTCAGCAACTTCTAATCTCCTCTCTCTACAAAAAAGAACAAAGGATAGGAAACTGCACACAGGATTGAAATAAGCAAGAATTATTATCAAATTGAAAGACAGTGAGGTAACGGTGCTGGCTTTTAACATAGAATAGAAAGGCTATGTCCTGGTCTCATAACAGAGGCCCCATTTGGAGGTCCCAGAGCATTAAGTGATATGAAGGTATGTTATAGGGGCGGGGGATCTTTTTTTTCTGCCAAGGCCCATTTGGGTATTTATAACATCATTCACAGACCATACAAAATTATCGACTTAAAAATTAGCCTGCTACATTTGGCTCATTTCGTGAGGTGTGTGATATTAGCTGGTACTGATTTCATGGGCCTTATATGGTGAATTTACAGAAACAGGAGTTCTAGTTAACATAAATTTTCTAGAAACAAAGAACACGGGTGATCCTAACCTATGGCACCGGGACATATTTACTTATGGGCATGTTGGTAGGCAACCAAGCCCACACCTGTTTCATAATACATCAGTCACAGCTAGAAGGTTACCTTCAAAAGTGGAGTTAAAGGACTAATGCTAAGGAAGGCATACATCATACTCTAAGTCATTATTGGCCAGGGGTGGTGTATAACTTTGTCAGGTACAGTTAAAGGGAGAATTGCTAACTCAATGCCTACTACACTGCAGTACATAAAATACACATTGAAAAGAATGAGCTGTGGGATCAAGTACTGGTTCTTCCAAATACCCTGAGCCAGGCTTTTGGTCTATCTGAACCTGTTTTTATATTTGTAAAATGGGCTATTAAAATGTGTCCTATTATCTCAGGTTATTGTGAAGATCAATATAAACAACACACTACCATTCTTAGGTATTCATTTTTGTCTGTTATTATGGCCATTTTCACAGGCATAGTGCCTCATGATCAAGTTAATGCAATGTATTTTTGACATGTAAACAGTCATTAAGTGTTTTTACATATTTCTTTTTTTTTTTTTGGGTGGGGGGTACGTGCCCCTAGCAGGAACCGAAGCCGGGACTCTTCGGCCCACAGGCTGACGCTCCAGCCGCTGAGCCAAACCAGCCAGGACTATATACAGTGATACCTCAGTTCTCGAACGCCTCGGTTTTCGACCAAATGGAGATTCGAGAAACTTTTGTCTCGGAATCCGAACAAATATTTGGAACTCGAACTTCCGAGATGAGCCGAGTTGAGCCGAATGGCGTTCATTCGGCCCAGCGCGCCTTGCTTGCGTCATCAGTGTGAGTGCAGAGAGAGAGTCACGCTTTGTGGAGTCACGCTTTCCTATTGGTTTCATTGCTTCGGTTCTCGAACAATTCGGTTCTCGACCGTCCTCCTGGAACGAATTATGTTCGAGAACCGAGGTATCACTGTACTTCTTTAACACGGGATATTTGAAGACCAGCTTTTGAGGCCAGAGTTTTCGGCAGAGACCAGGATAATTCAGCTGCCAGCTACAAAGTAGGACAGCAAGCTCCAGACACACTACTCAGTCTTGGATGGGAACATATCCCTGCCAAACCAAGTCCTCGGGATTTATAGTTCTTTCTCACGTGTCCCTGTGAAAACAGTATTTTTCAAATCTTATTTTTTAGTGGGGCTGTCGGGATAACAAGTATCATCGGTTTTCCAGACCTGCAGTTAAACTGAATTTAAGGATGAGGTGTATTTTAGGGAATCCAGTAACTTACATCCTGAAGACAGGGACAGCACCAATGGAAATGAGCACAGGTGTCTGGCCTCCAGCTTATAGTTGGCACATTCTGGTCTGCTCTTGCACAGACAGCTCCCAAACACACATTTCAGAAGTGGCATCAATACCTTCGGGGACAACAGCTGGAGAAATATTTGACAACCAATCATGTTACAACTGACTATGAAATGCCATTTTCACTCTCCATCACCCCCACCCTATGGCCAGATTAGAACAAAGAGCAGGTTTGTTAAAAGCAGACCAGATGCCTAAATTCTGAGCATGTAGAAGTAGATAGGGTCTTGGGAGGAATTGGAATGCTGTTCTGATAGGCGTGGGTCCCTGCCTCCTCCAGGACCTGCACAGAGGCATTGTCCTGTTCTTACACTGTCATCCTGTGGGCTGACGGTCTCTGAGAGATTGAAATGTCAGGATAAATAAGCTGGAGTTTCCTAGAACTGGTGTGAAACTTTTAATACATGAAAATGCATGGAAAGTTATACGCTAAGACTGAAATATCTTCAAGGGATTCAGCCTTCCAAATAATAGCATTTTCAAGAATAATTGAAAGCCATTACTACAAAAAACACAACTGTTTTAACTTTACATCCCCCTCATTTGAGACACCACACTAAAGCACTTACCTTCTATCAAGGAGTTTGGGTATTATTCAAATAGAAAGCTCTTCCCTTCGTAATATTTGTCATTCAGCTTCCATGTATGCCTCCCAACCAAGAAGATGTTGCTAAGTTTATGTTTTTGTAGCCTGTAGTTTGAAAACCACAGGTTTATTAAATGTGGATTTCCACACCACTAGCCTGTTCACCTTGAAATATTCCTGACCCATGGGGAGTCATTATAGACTTTAAGCAGGAGGGTGACATTTGTCACCATTGCTCTGGTGAGGGTTGAAAGAGGACAAGGCTGGAAGTAGAAGGGATGTTAGGAGGCTACAGCAGTCACATGTTACAGGTCATGATAGTTTAAGATAGACATGTGTGGTAAGACAGGTTTAATAAATACTTAGTCATCAGAATGGGCAGGAGGTCATGACTAATTGAATGCTGGGGCTGAGAGGAAGAATAAATCAATGATACCACCTACATTTCTGATTTTGGAAACTGGGTATATATTGCTGCCATTAACGAAAAGGGAGAAAATGAGTGTGCTTTGGGAATGAGAAACAGATGATGTATTCAGATTAGTGCATTTTGTACTTGCTAATGGGACTTTACATCTATGTGTAAGTTGGAAGTGAGATATCTGGATTAGAGTTATGATAGGCATCGTTATGATGGCTCCCCAACGATTCCATCTTCTGATATTCAGTCCTTCTGTAATACTCTGTCCTTGAGTAATAGAATATGGGACCATTGAGGATACATCTTTCATGATTGGGTTACAATGATTGTGAATCTCACCTTACTAGTACCCTCTCTCTACTGCTTTCCCAGCTTGTACACTTGGTGAAGCAAGCTGTCATGCTGGAGAGGCCCATACAGCAAGGCACTGAGGGTGGCCGCTGGCCAACAGTCAGCACGAAACTTTAATGCAAGAACCTGCCTAAAATCTGTGCATGACCTTCCCCAGTTGAGCCTTCAGATGAGACCACAGACCATGGGTTGATTCCTTGACTACAGCCTCTTGAGAGGTCCTGAAGCAATGAATCCAGAGAAATTGTGCTCAAATTCCTGATCTACAGAAATTGTAAGATAATCAATTTATGTAGTTTAAACCCCTAAATTTTGGGGTAATTTGTTATGCCACAACAGATAACAAATACATGAGCTCTGGAGATGCAGGTTAGATTTGGGATTCACTAGCACATGGACAATACATACTGACTGTGAAAAAGTTCAACAACAGACAATGGGCAGTGATGGGGAAGTGGGGATTGGTAAAGAAGCTCAAGAAACAGGAAAGTAAGGAATGATGTCTGGCTGGTGTGGCTCAGTGCTAGAGCATTGACCCATGCACCAAGAGGTCGCGTTCCCGGGTTCGATTCCCGGTCAGGCACATGCCCAGGTGGTGGGCCCGATCCCCAGTGAAGGGCATGCAGGAGGCGGCCAGTCGATGTTCTCCCTCTCTCTCTCTCTCTCACTCTCCCTTCCTCTCTCTGTAAAATCAGTAAAGGGAAAGAAAAAGTAAGCAACAGGTGGAGGGCCGGGAGCCTGAAGGGAGCACTGCAAACACACAGGGATCTGAAAGCTGGGAACTGCAAGGTTAAAGAAAGGCATGACCAGGTATCAGATGCCGAGATAAAGACTGAAAACTGCTTTTAGCACTAAGATGAACTTTGCTCACCTTGATGTGAACACTTTTTTAGAAGTGATTTGGCACAGGCAGATTTCAGTCGATTGGAGGAAAACACAAAGTGAGAAGGGAAAAGAAATTTCTTTGAAGAAGCTCAGCTGTTGAGACAAGTATATTTATGTGATGAGGGCTTCTTGGTTATGCAAACTTTGATAACATTTTCTGTTATTTATAAAGAGCTACTATAACAAAACAACAAAGGAAATGACTGCAGCTATTCATAATCCTCCTGCCCCTTTGAAGGTGTTTACATGCCCATTTGCTTATTACATTAACAAAACATAGCAACATTTTGCTACATAACATAAACATTTCTTAATGTAATTATATTGGCCGCATAGTTGTTTTTAATATTGTAGAATATATTATCAAGTTTGTGTACTATAAACAATCTATTTCCTATTTGTTGGGCTTCTAGGTTGTTTCCAACTTTTTATAACTGTAAATAATGCTCTGATTAATTGCACGAATTTGCTCCAAAACAAAAACAGAAGGCTGCCCATATAAAAGATGTTTTCTGGATGCTTTCCAAAGCCAGCACTCTTCATGCTAAAGGGCTCTGAGCTGAATTCCATGAAAATTCATGCAAAAACTGTAGGGCCTCTTTTTTATTCTTTTATTACTCCAAACTTCAGAAGCCCAACAGGTGGGCAGTTCAAATATACAGAAGGAGATCGTTGAGTGCCCAGCTCGACTTTAAACTCTCTGTGAACCTAAATGTGTTCTGTGAACCTGTCTTGGGTGGATGGCTTTCTACCAGCATGCTGAGGTACATGCACTATAGCAGAGAGGGCCTCAGCCATCTTTCTTCTTTTGTTTATTTATATTTTTATATTGGCAGGAAAGTTCTATTCTTAATACCTTCCTTGCCTGTGCACACCAAGTAAAATAATCCGCTCTCCCTTGGAGGGCCCAGTGCATTGCCAGGAAATAGCTTCCATTTGAGCTTATAGCAATTATTGCAAACCTGCTCAACGTTAAGTTTGCCAAATCCTTCCTAAAAATCCTATCACATTTCTGGTGAGACTCTTGTTGAAAGGAGAAACTGAAATTCAACATGTTTGAAATAGGGGATGTCATCATCCCTCTCTCACCTCCCCCTCCTGACTCAATCTCTTTCTGAGACCACCCTTCTTTGACTCATCCTGACTTAAATGATGAAGGCAACCCCTTATCTCTCAGGGACTGTGCAAAGTATGATGGTGACCTACCAAAAGAAGGGAAGAACAAAAGGGACCGGGCCCTGAAAAATCAACACACTACTGGGGAAGTTGCAGGAATGACATCTTGAGGGAGGAAGTAGAGAGTTAGTTAAAAGCTGTAGTTCTTGAACAAAGAGGCCCCCCTGGGTACAAATCCCAACTCAATGGATGAGCTCTGTGACTCTGGGGAAGTTACTTAAGTGCCCTGATGCCTTGTCTGTAAGACAGGATCTAAACAAGGAACGGAAGGAGACTGTATGTAAAGGGCTCAACATACCAGCTGGGGCAAAGTAAGACCTTGATAAATGGGCAGCTATTATCATTGCCAATAAAAACAGACTGGGTGCAAAAATAAAGTATAATTTAGCAGTGAGAGGCACCCACTGGGTGAGACTGCTGCAATGGGCAGTCAAGGTAAGGAGGCAGCTGTAGGTTCAAGGAGGGAGAATGGTGTGGCTCCTGTGGATGGCAGGGGCAGTGATGGGGAACCCAGGGCCTGCACAGAATTAACCATTCCTGAAGGCGGGCAGTGGGCATCAGCAGAGTGTCTCTATTGGTAGAATTTTACTGGTCAGAGACCTGCTTTAGAGACGGTGATAGCAGGAGTGAGACTAGGTCCTCACCTCAGAGAAACCAACACCAGGGGCTGGGAACTGAAAGCCACTAAGACTCAGAGAACAGGTCGGGGGTTGTTTGCAAACAGAATCTGACCAGGAGTGGGATTATGACTGGAAGCTGAGTTATCTACCTGGAACAGGCTCCCTGAATCCCACCTGTCAAGACTTTTTAATGGTTCCCCCTAGCCTGTAGCTTAAAGAATACAGTGAAAATATCTGCACTTTGGAATAACTACTTGGCTGGGAGAAACAGTGATATACACACAAAAGTACATTTTACTGTGCTGGGGCTTGTAAAACTCCAAGAACATGCTAAAATTTTATGCAAAATTTAGTATGAGCACGTGAATTTTTCTAGGAAAGAATCCATAGGTACATTTTTGTTTGTTTTTCTATTAATCCTCACCCAAAGATATTTTTCCATTGATTTTTAGATAAAGTGAAAGAGGAAGGAAGAGAAACATTGATGTGAGAGACACCTGCATGCACCCTGACTGGGGCAGGGATCAAACCTGCAACCCAGGTACATGCCCTTGACCAGAAATTGAACCCAAGACCCTTCAGTCCTTGGGTCAATGCTCTAACCGCTGAGCCAAAACAGCAAGGGAAAGAATTCATAGTTTTTATCCATGGCAAAAAGGTCTATGCTTTACACAAATGCTCTTTTTAAGCAAAAATACTGCAACCTACCTCATTTCTTCTCATCGTTATCTTGATTAAATGTTTAGTGAGTTGAGGTGATGTATTCATCATCTATGACAGAATTTTTTCACACACATGGGCCTCCAATTATCATTCTACCTCCCCATCTGCTTCTCTCCTTTGTAAAACAATGATCCGTCCAATGCCTGGTCCACAAACGAGCCCAGTTCTTAAGATTAATTATGGCTTGTATTTTGTAAATTTTATATCTTAAAGATTTTTTTCTTTATTGATTTTAGAGAGAGAGGGAGAGAGAGATACAAACATCCATGAGAGAAAACATCAATTGGCCTCCTCCTGCATGCCTCCCACTGGGGATTTGGCCCACAACCTGGGCATGTGCCCTAACTGGCGACCTCTTGGTGCATGGGTTGACTCTCAGTGGCTCAGTGGTTGACCAGTGACCTTTTGGTACATGGGCTGACACTCAGTGGCTCAGTGGTTGAGTGTCGACCCATGCACCAAGAGGTCGCCGGTTAGGGCACATGGCCAGGTTGTGGGCCAAATCCCCAGGGCGGGGGCATGCAGGAGGTGGCCAATCGATGTTCTCTCTCATAGATGTTTGTATCTCTCTCTCCCTCTCTCTCTAAAATCAATAAAGAAAAAGAAATAGTAACCAGTGGGTTCCTATTGGTTGGGAGCTCCTCAGGGCTCAATCAGTCATCTTGAAATGAGGGGAACTGCCCTATCTCCTCTCAGGACTTCAGTCGCCACCCACTCCCTCGGCCTCTTGAGTCTTCACAACTCAGCTCAAGTTCTTTATAGTCTCTGGAAGCTTCTGGGATAACTTGATTCCTCAGCATTCTCTCCCCCTTTTAAAGTCGGTAACATTCACTTAGTGCCAGAAAGAAAAAAAAAAACGTGTAAGGGAGTTACCGTGTTGTCAGGCAGGCTCTCATCCTCGGCACTGTGGACACCTGGGCCAGACCATTCTTCGTATGGAGTGTCTTTCCCCAGTGTGACAACCCAAACGTCAAGGGACACACATTACCAAGTGTTCCAAGGACAAAACCACCTGTTGGTGCAGCCCTGTTCACACGTCATTCCACCCCATAGCAGCTCACGTTGCACGCTCTGTACAAACTGTGTTCAGTCAGAACCTTTACCTTCCTTCACTCAGCTCATTTATTTTTAACTTACTTTGTACTGCATCCTTAACTGTGCAAAGCACTTTAAACTTAAAAGAACCACACACACAAAAAAACAAGAAGGGTAATACACAAATACTCGTTTCTTCTTTTAAACCTTGTCACAACCCTTGACTGTATTAGCATTACCTTTTAACACTGAAGACTAGAGATCTCTGTCCGGTAACTGGACTCAAGTCCAAATAACAAATGGAGGAACGGACTCAAAATCGGGCCTAATTCCAAAGTCCACTGCATTTGGACGGCACAAAGCTCCTCTGTTTACTTTCTCTCCATAGACTCATCCTGTTACGCAACTGGATCTTGACCGGCTGAACCAGGACTGTCTATTATTTCCTGAGAATACTGTGCATTTATTGTGAAAGAAAGACAGGCTTTCTCTTAGCTCTCCAGAAATTCCACAATAAAAGAATGTGGATGCAAATACACGATACTAAATTCATTTCTTTTCTATCATTTATCTTACACTACATTGGAACTCTTCAATACGTTTGAAGGTTAAGAAAATAGAGTGCAGGAAAAAAAATAAATCAGCTCAATGATTATTTTAATGTACCACCTTAGCTTCGAGGCATTTCCCTCATATCCTCAGGGGAAGGTAATTTCTCCAACTTATTTTTCAATCGATTGCTAGCATTTCACTCTCTTTAGACCTTTTGCATTAGAGGAAGGAACAAGTCGGCTTTTTCTTATCTCAATTTGGACAGTTGGGAGTTTATCACTCTTTCCCCATTTAACGACCTATTGTATTGAATTTCAAAAAACAAATTGCCTTTTAGGACAGAAAGTTCAAAATCAAAGTATTTGCATCAGCATTATACTCTCAAGACTGGGAAAGGAGAGGTTAATGTTTTTACTTTTGCTACCTCTTAAAAGCATGTGAAGAAAAGGAATCTCAATAAATGGACTTTTGAAAGGAAAAAGGAAGAGACAACAAAGGCGTGTGTTGCATTTTCTGTCCGAAGGCCAGTTCATCTCCTGCAGTTTTCCTGTAGAATGGCCAGGTCTGCTGAGGTTTCAATTATTTTACAGCCCAGGCAATTTCAGGCAAATTTACAGCTTCACTCAGAACTACAGTTCAATGAGTTCAATATTTTGCAGCTAATGAAACTAAGGTCCAATAGCTAACTGACCCACCACTAATGCACGATTTGAAGTCCATGCACCTCCCATCGGAGCGGAAGGATTTGATGTATCTAAAGCTCCCCAATCTTGGTAAGAAAGTTTCCATTTAAATCAAAAATAAATCTTTACTATAGTTAAGATATATAAATATTAACATCACTATATTTAGAAGAACACTTAAAGCTTCCAAACCACATGGTTTGGAGCTTAGAGCATTCCCCCCACGAGGAGAAGAGAAGGATTTGAGAACTGGGAAAGGTCTTACGACATGATTTTAACAGAGCGAGGTGAAGTCGTTTGTCTCATGTTTAGCTTTCTCCATTTTTCTTAATTAGGAGGCAGTGGGTACAGCAGAAAGTTCTAGACACACCGGGGTTCAGATTTATCTTTATTAGCTGGGAGCCCAGACATGTTATCTCACCTGCAAAACCCATTTTTATTTTAATGACAGAGGTGGACTAGATGACCTTCCAGCACTACTGTGTGCATTTGTTATGCTTACCTTATCCTAACAGGAAAATTCCGAAGGGGAAAATCCAACTGTTGCAACCTTCGATTAGCCTTAGTCTTTTTTGCTTCCAAGTGAGTCACTTTACTCTCAGCTGGTGTCTGATTTTCAGCTGAGCTGCAACCACCTAAACTTGATCAGCTCACACTTGTTCTCTCCACAAAGGCAGCAGCAGCAGGGGTTTGGTGGACGTAAAACCTCTACACCAGAAAATCAAAATCATCTCCCGAATGCATAGGTTTGAAGGTTTTCCTCTGGGATTCTTTGTACCAGTGTTCCTCTGTTGGTTTTCTCCCTTTAGAAAATAAAACTCTTTAGCCCCTCCTCCTAGCACGGTAGACCTTGTTCCTCAGCAGAATTTTCTTAGTTGCACCCCACAGCAAAACATTATTTTGCAATCTGAGTTCAGAAAAAGCAGACTTATTATGTTCCAAGCACTGTTCTGCATACTTTGCATATCTGAAGGCATTTTATCCTCAGAGAACCCTCTGAGAAGTAAGTACATGTATCACTTCCTATCCAAATCTATTCACTTTCCCAGTTCAGTGGTGAGAGGTCCGAGTTCCTTGAGCAAGTCTGAATGGCCAGGAAGACTTCATTATCTGAATTGAGTTTAGTTCACCCACTTGGGATGGTGAAAGGCCTGACCTTAAATAAAGCTACTGGTATGATCCGAAAGTACAAATCCATTTGGTTACTTGTTGCAAAAGCAAGGGTTTGAGGAGGAAGGCTTCAGTGAGAGCTATCTATTCCATTATCTCCATTAACAAACGAGGCAAAGGAAGCTCAGATAGCTGCCAGGGTTTCCTGGTGAGACGCAGCAGCGCCAGAAACCTTCTCGGACACCAAGGCACAGCCAGTAACACCCCCCCCCCACCCCAGCTGTGCTGGACGCCCGATTCAACTGTTCCTCTTTGTGGCCATCGGTGTCACCCACACATATTTTCACTGTGGTTTTTCTGCGAATGTATTTGGGGAGCTTAGCCTGAGTTGCTGTCCCAATTTTTGTAGTTTAATTTGTCAACAGACTCTGATGATACGTTCTATGAACACCAACATAAACACGTGTTAGAATAAAACTTGCTGCTATTTGTACAGCTTCAGTTTAATCCCACGGCCTGAGGAACCATCATGTTTTCTCTAGTTACTGCCTTTAGTTCCTCCACCGAGGATGAAATAAGTGACCTTTCTGTCTTAGAGAAGCGAGAAGACCAGACACCCACGCAGATAAACGCAGGAGGAAGTGCAGTGGAACTGGGCTCTCGTGGGCTATCCCTCGCAATCTCTGAAGGTTTGGGGCCTCTTCCAAACACTGCTCGTCCTCAACTCATTTGCTGTGAGAGCTGCTTCCCATTGCCAGTTCACACCTGTGTTTGGGTTTTCAATATTTTCTAAAGTATTTAATACATGATACCAGCAATGATTTTCCTACAGGGCTCAGCCAGGGCCCTCAGGAAATTGTGCAGAATCGTGGGTGCTCTTTCTGACTTGCTCATATGTGCCCACACACTGCTGTCCAGTGGAAAAGCACAGAATGAGCTCCCATGTACATGTTAAAGTCATATCTGTTAAGCTGACAGGTGGTATCTTCACATATTTAAGTGAAAAATAAATTTATGCTTGATTGCAAATTCTTTTTACACTTTCGCATAGCAACAAGGCGAAGCATAAAGTAGGGCTAAAATTGCACTAAATCAGTAACAGTGCAGGCCTTCTGGATGTTCTGTGTCACCATGTGGTGAAAAGGTCAAAGGTATGTCTCAGTGTGCGTGGAGGCCTAAGAAGCCACATCTTAAATACTGGGTAAACTCCTGGAACATTACTTCAGTTCAAGGAGAATAAAAGTACCACTGTAGTAGTAAATCGCAACGCGAAAAGTACATGAGGTTTAAGACAAAACTCTGAGACTTAACACGTCAACGTGAAACTTCCAAGTACGTACCTAGTACCCCTGAGGCTTTTGGATACTCTAGTGGAACATGCTGAGATTCAGAGTCTCCTTGCTCAAGGAGAACAGGACTTAGAAGATCTTGGTGCTCTTCATGGCTCCATTACTTACCACCTGTGTGACCTTAGATGAGTTACTTGTCCTTTTTATAAGCCTTGGTCTCTTTTTCTGTGCAGAAGTTAGACTGTACGATCTCTATCTACGGTCTCTTTCAAAAGACTTGTGGTTCTTGTTTATGTTCCAGAGCTCTGGCTGCCTAATCTATCATATCTAATAGATGCCATCTGTTTACTCAGCATAGAGATTTCATATCACGGGGAAATATATCTTGGGACACCCTAAGATTTGTCCAAATCTAAACTAATAACGTGCTACTAATTAAGCTTTTACTGCTAACCCAATGAAGGCTAACTAACACTTCCAAATTCAAGACAGACCATCAGAAAGTTCAACCAATATCAAAATTTTGATCAAAATTCCTATTTCTTTCGCTATGACTTTTGGCTCATCAAATATCCAGGGGAAGATTTTTAGCATTCACTAGTCATTATGTGAACATATCCCCTATCATAAAGTTTCACAGATTTGTTTTTAATTCAAATACCCTCAAATGCCCTTCCTTCTTTTTATTTTTTTATCCTCATCTGAGGACATTTTTCTATTTTTTGTTCAGATAGAGTGGGAGGGAGAGAGGGGGAGAGAAACATCAACATGAAAGGGACACATCGAGTGGCTGCCATCCACACGACCCCAACTGGGGCCAGGGACAAACTGCAACTGAGGTACGTGCTCTTAATGGGAACCGAACCCGGGCCTCTCTGGTCTGTGGGCCGACGCTCTAACTGCCGAGCCAAACTGGCCAGGGCTGCCCTTCTTTCTTAAAGTATTCATATAAGTGACACAGTGAATCTGAATGTAACTGAAGGAGCCAGTGGTAGAAGTTCTCTTATGCACACACATAAATCCCATAATACACACATCACTTGATCATTTACAAAAAATCTTTTAAAAATGTAATAGTCATTGCCATGTTCCTTTATGATATGCATATTGATTTTTAAAAAATATAGCATGTTTGAATCAGAAATGATTAGCAAAATCCATTACTGCATAGCTCACCACCATATGTATAAACTTCATTTAATTGAGTACTTAGAAAAAATTAGACTAGTATTCAATGGGAAGATATAGTAAAATCAAGGGCAGTGCTGGGAGGTGCGCACTACAATTTAGGAATTGGTGTGGCTGCCACTGCTATGCTTTCAATCGCACACTCATCGGTTCCTCTACGGATCCGGAAGTAACCATCCTCACCCCAGCCAGTGCCCCAGCTGTTTTTAACAATCCAGTAGTCCAGCCCAGTGCCTGGATCTGTGCCATAGCCCACCAACAGAACAGCATGATTAGTCAACTCAAAGGGATTGAAAGGGTCATTCAGACCAGTGTGGTGGTAGATTCCCTTGTGGTAGTGTAAGAAGTCATCATAGACTTCAAAAGCAACGGCCATGGGCCCGTGATGGACCAGCTCAAGCTTCATCAGCGCTTCATTGCAGCCCCCATAGAACCCTCCCACATAGTGGTACTCGGATGTGTAGTAACGAAAGCAGTCGTCCTTCAGCTTGCACAGAGAATCAGTGCCTGTGTAGGGGTAACACGCCTCTTCCACCAGCCCAAAATCTTGGGCATATTTTCCTGCAATGAGGTATGGGAAGCCGCCATCACAGCCTGAGGAGGAATAACACAGAGTTATTAACCCTTTATTAGAAAGGGGCACAAGGAGAAATAATCCCATTTCCAATTCTTTCTTTTCTACTCCATTCATTTTTTGTTTTCCAGAAGTTGTTCCTAAATTAAATGTCACTTCATTCATCTATCCATTATCCTCTCATCCCCTATTTTTCAAAATTTATCTTTATTGTTGAAAGTATTACAGACGACACCCTCCTCCCTGCTCTGCCCCACCCCCACACCTTCACCTCACTATTGGTTGTACATATATGCATATAAGTTCTTTGGTTTATCTCCCCCACCCCTTCCCACCCAACCCCCTTCCCTCTGAGGTCTGTCAATCTGTTCCCTACTTCCATGCCTCTGGATCTATTTTGTTTGTCAGTTTATTTTGTCAAGTATATTCCACAAATAAGTGAGATCATGTGATACTAGTCTTTCGCTGACTGGCTTATTTTTCTCAGCGTAATACTCTCCAGGTCCCTCCATGTCGTCTCAAAGGGTTAGAGATCTCTCTTTCTTATAGCTGCATAATATCCCACTGTGTAAATGTACTACAGCTTTTTTATCCATTCATCTACTGATGGGCACTTGGGCTGTTTTCAGATCTTAGCTATTGTAAATAGCATTACTATGAACATAGTGGTGCATATATTCTCTCTGATTGGTGTTTCAGGCTTCTTAGGATATATTCCTAGAATACAGACACTGTACTCTCTCTACCACACCATCCTGTTGTCTTTACCAACAATGGCCAACCACACACAGGTAAATAGTGCTTGAAAAACAACACTTACCTTGAGCATACTGGCTGCAAGATACAACCTCTTGAGGACTCAAGATTGGCGTCTGAGTGTTGTTGGTTAGTATACGTAGCCTTGCCTCCAGCATACCCATAGAGGCAAATGAGTAGCAGCTTCCACAAGACGCTGGTGATGGGGGGAAAAAGATACTTAACCCAACAGACCTTTGAAGCACCCACAAAAATACACAGAAAAAGCGGAGTGGCTAAGATATATTAATATATTTATATCGAGCATTGCTGTTGTTGTTCATATGGATGAACACAATAAAAAAGAGTCCATCGACAAACACAGTTGACCTTAACGGTAAACATTAAGATTTCAGCTTTTTCATCAAAAGGCAAATGTTACTATATGGGACTTTCCTTGAGAATATTTTAACAGAAGGAAAAAAAGAACAAAAAACTCCTAACTTCTGCAAAGCATTTGACAGTATTCTTGACCATGAAGAAATTATTTATGTCTACAGAGCCATTAGATTGAGAGAAAACTATGGAGTGGTACAGATAAGCTGAACTTTTAAATACTTCTAGTAACACTTTCTTTTTTTTTTAAATCCAGCTCACCCAAGGATATTTTTCCATTTATCTTTAGACAGAGTGTGAGAGGGAGAGAGAGAGAAACATCAACATGACAGAGACACATTGATTGGCTGCCTCCCACACGACCCTGACCAGGGCCAGGGACCAAATCGCAACCCAGGTACATGCCCTTGACCAGAATCAAACCCGCAACTCTTTGGTCTGAGTGTTAGGGTCTGAGAGTGCCCCGAGGCTCCCAGAGGCCTTCGCGGGAAACAAAGGGTCAAAGAAAATTTTCCAGTCGTCTCCTAGCTAAACCCCCTCCCTTTCCTAGCAATTCTCCAAGGACATCTTGAGAGCGTCTTGAGCCTTGGGAAAACCACCTGCAGGGTGTGCGTGCCAAAGAATGCTTCTGCAAGGCCAGCTAACCGCTGATATCTGCTTCTGTACATCCTGCTTGCTTGCAATTTGCACCACAACCCCCCTATAAAACTCAGCCATACTAGCTCCTGGGGGCTGCTGCTCTCGGCTGTGTCCGTAGGTGGCAGACCCTGCATGCAGGTTTTAGCATAATAAAGCACATTCAAATCTAAAGAATTAAGTCTGAGTGTGGTCGATCTCCTGGGTTACAACACTGAGGTCCGGTGCTCTAACCGTTGAGTCAAACCGGCCAGGGGTAGAGTAACATTTTCTAAAGCAACTTGCTGGGTAGAACTAACCCTCAGAATGGCTCAGGTATGAGTCTATTGTAGAGCTGGATTTAACCAGGGTCAAGGATACAGAGTACAGCAAAGCCCCAGAAAGGTAAGAGAGTCATTATAAAGACGGATACGGTATTTAAGGTGGCCAGTGAGGAAATAAAGAGGTAAGGCAGGTGGAGATAGTGAAATTGAAAGCAGACTGGCTCCAAGAGGAAAAGGGTAACAGCAGGACAGCCACGGCCCCTGAAAAGTAGTACCGAGAGGAGAGACGAACACGAACGTGGCTGCGTGGAAGTGGGGAGAAGGACAAAGAACACAGCCTCATTTAAGTCCTGGATGCTCTGCCAAAGACGAAATCAACTGACTTAAGAAGAGTATGCCAGGAACATAGTTACTATTTCAAAAGTAGGAAAAATGTATGATGAGCTAAAATATGTGAACAACATTATTTTTCTGTCTCTTCAATATATGTGGTTAAGAAGTAAGAAAATATGGCACAAATGTAACAAAACTGGGACTTCTCTGTGTTATAATTCTAGAAAGACATGAACATAATTTTAATATTTCTATTATTACATAGCCTCTTTCACTCTGCCATGAATACAAATTCCACATGAAAATATGTATGTACCAAATCCAAGACATAGGTGATAAATGAAATCATACACAATTGATGGGTTGTTCGCTTCATTTACCAAATTACCTGAATAGTGAGCACACCCTTATGCACATAAAATAAGATTAGTGAACAGACAATATTACGATTCAAATAAAACTCATTCTACATAAAGAGAATGATGGCTTTGTTCACTTTAATAAATCTGATTTTAATAATTTAGTAACTGCCTTCCATAGAAAACATCAAAAGGAACATTATACATTCAAAACATGTTACCTGGAGAAGGTAACCGTTGATTCTCGTTCCTTCCTGAGTGCAGTGGAAATCAGGATACTCTATGCTCAGCCTCCAACATCCTAAACTCTACCTGAATTACTTACACTGTTTTCCACAAACTATCCTGTCAATTTCCTTGAGTGTTCACAGGAAATTTGTTTTCTTCACTTTGGTGCCTGATGCAATGAGGGAACTCAATGTATATTTGTAAAAGGAAGAATCAAATTATGAAAAATAGATACATATTTACATCCAGGAAAAAAAAATGACTTCAATGGACATAGTCAACTTTGACTCATCCTTAAGCTGCAAGGGAGGCAGAATCCTAGACCCTAATGTGAGCCCTCTTTCAGTAATTCAACAACATCACAGATCCAAAACCTAGAATCTATTAGAGCCCTACTACCCTTTAACTGCTACCAATTCTCCTCATAAACACCTCAGATTTGTCCATATCACATCATGTACTGCTTTTGCTGCTGAGGGACCACCTAAATTGTGAACACAAGGAAACAAACACTTGGAAGGGGGCCTTGGAATTCATCTAGTGTCCAGCCCACTCACTCGATAATATGTGTACACTGAGACTTGGAAAGAAGCAACCATGACCTGTCCAAAGTCACAAAGCTAATAGTTGGCAGGTGCTAGTTGCCCAAGTGTCGGCCAATGAAGGCCCAGTGTCCTTTTCAGTTCATAGGTCTCCATCTACTGTAATGAATCTTCAGATTTCCTTTCTATGTCATCCAGTTACTAAATAGACCAAAATTAACTTATACATTTTGTTTAAAACATCCAAATAACACTATCCTCGGAACTTCCCCACCTTTGATAGAATGTAAAAAAACTACATGAGTGACAGAAAATAGCCAAATTCAGTGTTCCAATAATGAAACACTAGGGTCTTTAAAAAAATTAAATCCCGTGAGAGTCCAGAAACAGTCCCATTTTGGCCATCCAGCATTCCTGACCCATGGCAGCCACAGAAGTAACCTCTTGATTATTTCCGATCATCCATCACTGTGGGAGGGACAAGCCACATGTACATTCAAAAGCTCAGAATATGCTGTGTGAACAGAGAAATCATGGGAATGAGGAAAGGAGATAACCTCCCTCAAGTTCATGCAGTTCCAAGAATGTGTCTGTCAGTTGCCAACGTAATTAATGACTTTTCAAAAGTCAAGGCCAGAGTCTAGATTCTAAAAGGATCATTATCCCTTAAGAAGAGTAGGGGAGATCTGGCCCAGAAAGAACTCTGCAATAATCATATTTCCACAATCCCAAATAGACAATGTGACCTTCACATGATTTAACTCTGTTCAGCTGTACCTTCCAACAGCAGAAAATATACTGAACTAAGAGGAAGGAGTCAAGACCCCCCCCCCCCTCCTTGCTTTGTCACTCAGCTGTGACTTGACTCTGGGCAAGTCACTTGATCTTTCTGGCATTTCTCTCTATCTCGTGTGTAAAATAAATAGGGTGAAGCAGAGAGTTTAAGGTTCCTGCCTTCCTGTATAAACAGTATTGAAAACAAGTCTGAAATGAACTACATTTTAAACATTAGCAAAACACTCTGCATTTCCTAATCAACATGACCTGAGAGACACCCCTCTTTCTTGAAGATGTAATAAAGAGAGCATAGCTGAAAGAAAAACAAAGCAAGTCCATCTCTTCCAATTTCCTAGCTCTCTTGAGCTTAAACCTGCTTTCAAGTGTAAAGCTAAAATCTCATGTGTCTGCCCAGTATCTCTTTTTCCATTTATCTTGATACGTTCTCTGCATAAAGTTGTGAATTCCCTTAACTGCGGCTAATTTTGAATTCTGGGTTATATAGAACACTAGTGTTCTTAAAGTTAGTGGAAATTTCTAAGTAACCCAATTAGCAGAAAGAGAAAAAAATTTTTTCCAACCGAAAGTACAGAAAACCAAAAGAAAGTCAAAAGAGGAACCTCTAAGTACATTATTTTCTCAAGTACTAAACAAGTTACTACAGATGAGGAATCAATTACAAAGCACTTAATCTATCAAATGCCTCTGTTTTTAAATTACTCATGTTTGTACAATTCATATTTATAACACTCATGGAATATGGGACATTAGAGACAATATTAACTTTCCAAGCTACATGAAAACCAATGTCAAATAATTTGGCTTTAGGAAGTCTAATTTCTTTCCAACGAATTATTGGTTCACTAGCTAATCAGATCTTTTGGGAAGTGAGTAGAACTAAACTTTTCTTTTCACCTTCTTCTGTGCTTCCAGTGAATTTTAAAAACACTTTCTCAAATCATTTATCATATTCTATTTTAATGTTTTACTTGCAGGTTTTGATAAACTATATGTCTCAAGGACAAGGACCATGTCATACTAGTCTTTATATCCTCAGCCATTAAAAAAATTACTAATGTATCTTAGATACTCTATAAACATACAACACAACAGAAGCAAGTATGTGCCAGGTCCTCATAACCAACACTGACATGCAGTATTTACTTAACCCTATCAAATAAGAATAAGAAATCTGTTTGATGATCGAGAAAATGTTAATCATCTCCTTAACATCAATCCTTTAATTTCACTTTCCATTTATTTCTCAATTACCTTCCAATTTCTCTCATTTCCAATCCCTCCTTTCCAAAGAAGCCCTTCCCAGAAAATGAGAAAGTGGGAAAGGATTTCCACACTTTCTCTGGAGCCGAAGAGTCCTAGAATAACTGGCAGAAAGGAAAGACAATGAGCCAAGACCTCCGGTGTCAGCTGAAGGACAGGAACTTGGCTGAGTGGCTCCACATGCTGGATATTTAGAACACTTTGTAAGAATTCCTTGAGGACGGAACTGAAGGGTCAGTGATGAATGCTGAGAAGAGGGAGAGGCTGATTGTCACTGAAATTTTAGGAAGGGGAAAGAACAATTTATCTTGGGTGTTATGAACTTACAATCTTCCCAGGAGATACTAATCAGAAGGTTTCCAGACAGCAAATTCTACACCTATTTTATGGTAACAAATCAGTCATGTGCACTGTAATTATCTTCAAAATGAGCTTAGAAGTAATAAACCTGAGTATTATATAAATGATTCTCCAAGTCATTGTTGGCTAAAATTTAGGATAACAAGACAATCTGCTGTCAAGAGCTTTAGAGGAAGAGTTATTAAATGTATTCATAGTGTATCCAATTTCTGGAAATAACTGGTAAAATGCAATTATAGTGATACTTTTGGTAAACCTGGGCTCTGCTCCCAGCCTACTCTTTTGGAAGCCGGGTTAATAGTTACCATAATGTGTAATATTCTGACATAAAATGAATGGAAAGGTCACAGATGAAAAAAACCTAACCAGAAAAGAAAATTATGGATCCATTTTCTGGGCTTTTATAGTAATTAAAGACTTAATGATGAGGTCAGGACAGGGAGTGGGAAGACAGATAGCAAAGCAGGATTCCAGCAAACCACTTGCAGAAGGAAGAACAATTCTAGTTGTACACAATTCTTTGTTTCTATACGAGTCTCTCCTACTAGGAGGGCAAATAAGGTGGGCTTACATATCACTCTGATTAATTAATTAATTAGCTACAAGGAACCTATATTGAGAAGGGCAATTAAGAAATTCTGAGCTCAGTTGGAGAGATTATCTAGTACCAGAGCCTGTCCTGGATTTAAAAGGAAGAAGTCAGTATCCATGTATCCATTGGCCTTCCATTTCTTCACTAAAGTGAATCACACCCATTTCATCTCTATATTCCCAGAATCTACCCCAGAGCTTGGCACATAGTAAATGTTCAAAAAGTGTTTCAGAATAAATCAATGAGAACTTCGACTTTTTTTTTTTACCTTGGTTTCGAACAGGGGTGACAAAATTGATACCACCAACATTTCTCCAATCCCAAGATGGTGGCAAATGCAAAACCTTTTCAAGTATTTCAGCTGTTAGTGGTGCAGGACTGGGCCTAGGATGGAAATACATATATGACATCAATGTACAGTCTTTCCTTTAAGGATTATTTCCTAATCTTGAATTCCACAATTTCAACCTCCTGGCTGGCTAAGATCTAGATTCAGACCCAAAGAGCACTTGTCCCATCAATGTTTCAATGTGTCTATTACAATCATGCAGCAATCTATACAATGTCTCTATTTCCCCAGTGGAATGACACTGGTTTTGTATATCTCTGATATGCTATTTTTAGTATGCTTCAATAGCTGCATTCTCTTACTTTTAACAGATTTTTTTGTTTGATTGTTAATCCTCACCCGAAGATATTTTTTCCTTTTTTTTTAGATAGAGTAGAAGGGAGGGAGGGGGACAGAGAGAAACATCCATGTAAGAGAGACACATCAATTGGCTGTCTCCCGCATGACCCCAACCGGCGCTGGGGATTGAACCTGCAACCCAGGTACGTGCCCTTGACCAAGAATCAAACCTGTGAGGGCCTATGCTCTAACCGCTAAGCCAAACCAGCCAGGGCTATTTTTACAGATTTGGACCAAGAAAGCAGACATGTGGAGTTAAAGATAGCCTACAAAGGATATAGAGAAATAGAGAACTTACTGCTGTCTGACTCAGGAGGTGGGTGGCAGTGATGGTGAGGTTGTCAAAGAGGTGAAGTAGGCACAGGAACGAAAGGTCTAAGGATAAAGTAGGCAGACGAGCTCCATAAACAGGACAAAACTGCTCATCATGACAGAACTACACCTTATATGATATGCTTGGTAGTAAGACACAAAAGGCGAGTTGCTGGGATGATTAAATGATAGAAATTTTCTAGAATTGAAAAAATTGTTCTACAAGCTTCTCTATATTACAGATTTAAAACATACCTACAAACAAAGCATTCTATTATTATTATATTGTTAATCCTCACCTGATGACATGTTTTACTCATTTTTAGAGAGAGAGGAAGGGAGAGAGAGAGAAGGAGAGAGAAACAGCGATGTGACAAATCAATCAGTTGCCTCTCGTATGCACCTGGCCCCGGGATCAAACCCACAACCTAGATATGTACCCTGACCAGACACTGAATCCACCTTTTGGTGCACAGGATGGCACTCCAACCAACTGAGCCACACAACTGGGCAAACAAAGCATTCTAGCTCTAGCCACACTATACTTCTTAAAGTTTGCCCGAGTCTGCTGAATGCTCTGTGTCCCATGCCTTTGGAGTGCTGCTCCTTACATCTAAACACTTGCTGCCCACTGCTAGAAGAAATCCCCTTAGAGATTTTCCCTGACTTCCGATTTTAAAGACTGCTGCTCATACAGCAGCCTCCACCCACCAACCCCCATGAAGACTCATTTCTCTCTATGCTCCATCAACCCTTGTGTGACGACACTACTGCTCTATTGTGGTAACATTTATTTTTCTGTTATTGCAAACTACTTGAATTTCTTACTCAGCTTGGAATTATCATACCACAGTGTTCTAACTTTCCAGTGGTTATCAAGTTGGTTTTTTACCAGGTTCTAATTTACTCACTGGCAAAGATTATATGTGGATTTCTTCATGTCCTCTGCAACGAGTCCCCAGACCTTCTCTCACACACTTCTCTTAGAGATGATGTAAGTTAATGCTAGGACAAAGCGGAAGTGAAATGAAACAGAGGGGAAAAAAATCACTTATGACTAGCAATCATAACTTTGAGAACTGTAAAGAAGAGAGAGCGCCCTGGCCGGTTTGGCTGAACGGTTAGAGCGTCGGCCCCCAGACCAGACAGACCAGGGCTTGGTTCCTGCAAAGGGCAGGTGCCTCGGTTGTGGTTTGTCCCTGGCCTTGGTTGGGTCGTGTGGGTGGAAGCCAATCGATGTGTCTCTCTCACATCAATGTTTCTCTCCTACACTCTTCCTCCCCATCTCCCTCCTGCTGTATCTGAAGATAAATGCAAAAATGTCCTCAGGTAAGGATTAAAAAAAAAAAAAAAAGAATAGATAACATGTTCCATATAGAAATGTCAGTTAGTTTTTCACTAAAATATTAACTAGCCAGGGACATCGCTAGCAGATGAACATGAGGTGGTCTTTGACCATATGAAAGACAACAGTAAGAAACATGAAACGTACAGAAATACCAAACCAAGTACAAAGAAGTTACAGCAATGCTATAAAACATTTAACTTGGATAATGTCTATGGAATAACTAAGGTCCATAAAAAGCTGTGCATCATGAAAATGTTATATGTAGGGCAGGAAAAAAAAATAAACCTTGGATATTTCTTCTGAGATTAATGAATAAAAACAAGGATACAAACACATTTTGGAAGAAAACAATTTCTGTGAGTTTACATTCAGAGGCCAAGAGATGCAATCAATCAATCAATAGATATTAACTGACTGTCATACATATACCTAAGAATACATTAAGAAATATGGAAGATAAAAAAGGAATTGAAGTTTGGCAGCATAATGTAGTTTCAGGACAGGTATCTCAGAGCCCTACCAACCTTATACAAATGGCTTCACCACTTACTAGCTGTGTGACATTAATCAAAGATCCTTTTTTTTTTTATTCCAGAGAGAAGGGAGAGACAGAGAGAAACATCAATGTGAGAGAGCAACACTGATAAACCGTCTCCCCAAACACCCTAACCAGGGATCAAACCCGCAACCTGGGTATGTGCCCTGACTAGGAATCGAACCCACCACCTTCTGTTGTAAGGGATGATGCTCCAACCGAGCCACACTGGCCAGGGCATTAGTCAAAGATCTTAACATCACAAAACTATGACAGTCTCCTATTAAAACAGGTATGAGCATACCCACGTCAAATGATTTTTTTAAATGAAAAGAGTGCTTAGGATAGTGCCTGTGTCTGATAACTCCTTAATAAATGATTAAGCTATCATGATGATAACTGCCACCATCATCACCTGTGTCACCGAGTGGACCAAATACAATGCTGAGAGGTTTAAGTGACTGGCACATAGGCGGCATTCCGAGGTTAACATGCTCCTTCCCGTCATTCCACAGGCAGAATGTTTGCCCATCCGTGCACCCACGGACAAAGCGGAAATAATGTGACGACTGAAGCTGGACGGTGTAAAAATGAAGACGGTGAGAAGGAATGTGGGAGATGGAGAAGTGGGAAGTCAAGCATTATAGTTACACTATACATAACTGGCTCTTCATCAATTGGGTCCAAATTCTTTAAGAATCTTTTCAAGCTCTGGACTGGCAGAGATGCCCTAAAATAATACATTTTTCTATCATTTCAGCAGTTGCACAAACTCCCTACACCTAAAGTTAAGAATCTCTGAGAATGTCTATTATACACAAAGTGTTTTTGAAGCCTGCAGAATGATAATCCTAAATCCTGAAGCCTGGTAGGTGTGGCTCAGTGGATTGAGCGTTGCCCCATGGACTGAGAGGTCCGGGTTCGATTCCCCACCAGGGCACACGCCTGGGTTGCAGGCTTGATCCCCAGTAGGGGGCATGCAGGAGGCAGCTGATCTATGTTCCTCTCTCACATCGATGTTTCTCTCTCTCCAAAAACTCAATAAAAACATATTTTAAAAAAACTGCTACTGAAAATGAGGCAGCCTAGACCACAATGTCTGCTTCAGTATTTCCAATTCTACTCAATTCATCTCCATATCTCCTGCCTTCTAGGGAACCTTAGCCTCAGAAGCAGCCCTTCTCCAGAAAGCTGGCCCTTCTCCGGACAGGTGTCGGTGGAGGGAAAGAAGGGCCGAGCACAAGAGTTCTCAGATCCACGGCACAGGACACGCGGCCGGCGGCTGGATCTGAGGCTTCGATCTTTCAGGCAGGAACCCCACTGCTCCTTCGCTTTATGAACCTAAGAATGGATATAGTTGGGCAATACTTCTCCATTGCCCAACTCTGATTATGAAGAGCATCTCATGGACTAGCAGTTCTTTAGAATAAACCTTGAGAAATACTGTGTAACATTCTTTTTGAAAAGGGGAAGAACTATGAGAGAATGCCGTTCACGGGACAGGAAAAATCTCCAAACACCCTCGTAGTGGAAAAATGCCAGAGCCTTAGGATGATCATTCTGCAGATAAAAAGTTAGAAAGCAGTTTACCAAGTTAACAGTTACCCCATGAGTGGCCTGTTCAAACAATAAACACTGAACTAAGGACTCTATTTATATGAAGAAAATAATCGGTGTAATCTCAGAAATTTGGAAAATGTGATAACTAAAGGGCAACACCTACCTACACAATTGATTGACTCCCGTTGGCTCCCCGGTGGTTTCCTCTCCCTGACCTTCGCTGTGTCTGCTTCTCCGAGGCCAGTTATGGTGTCACGGAAATATCCTGGGCTGAGGTTAAGGTGCTAGCTACTCTGACAGATCCCGCTGTGGCTCTGAAAGAATTGTTTAAATCTACCGAATTCCTGACTATATAAATTAAAAGTATTACAACCTGATTTCCCAAAGTAAGAATACACCACAGGGTGTGTAAGGTAAGGACAGAAAATGTTACTTCTGGCTAAGGAGAGTAGCAGGGTAGACGGGTAAACAAGGAACCTTTTTTGTTGGACCTTAAAACAGAGAGAGGATTTTGAGATTTTTATAGGTGGCAAATTTGACACTTATTAAAGGCAAGTGGAGGGGTATCTGAGGCAAAGGGAATGGCATAAATGGAGCTTTTATGAAAAGAAAGTTTTTAGTCATTGTGTGTCATGTGTTTGAAAGCAAGTCACAGTACTAAACATAGTTGTGGTCAAATGTATATGACTTTGGTTACCAGGTTAAATTTATTTATTAGACAATAGGTAGTAACACAATCACAGCTGAGTGCAGAAAGATGAAACTGGCAATACTTTGTAGAGAATGGAGACAGAGAAGGAAAGAGACCAAGGGGACGGGAGGCAGGAAAAGAGACAACACACGGCAGGAAAGAGACAATAAAACTAATGAAGCCAGCACTTAGAAAATGGAAAGGGAGTCATGGAATCGGCAGATGCTATCAAAGCAAAACCCACAGATAGAACTTGGAGAGCATCAGAGTGTGCATGAACAGGAGAGGAAAATGGTCAGGAAAAAAGATAACAGGCCCTGGCCAGTGTGGCTCAGTTGGTTGGAGCATGGTCCCACACCCCAAAAGCTGATGGGTTCGAATCTTGGTCAGGGCACATACTTAGGTTTCGGGCTCAATTCCTGGTCGGGCACTTGGGGGAGGCAATTGCTAGATGGTTTCTCTCTCACTTCGATGTTCCTTTCTCTCTCTCTCCCCTCCTCTCTCTAAAATCAATAATAGTAATAAAAAGATCACAGAAAACACTTAAGTTGGGATGACCAGTAAAATGGGGGGCAACCCACTAATAACTACCTATCTTTATTAGTGGTGAAGAGAAGTGCTTTATTACCTGGGGAGCCTTCCTCCACCACCTCTCCTCATCATCTCTGTCAGGGTAAGAGTCTCATATTCCATGTATGTGGTTGCAGTCCAAGATTTCTGAGCAGCATTGATCGCTTTCACAAAGTCATGATTATATTTGTAGAGCCGATTAGAATGCCTGCCAACAAAAATAAGATAGCTTTAGGTACATTCTTTGCTGATGTAAAGAGACTCCATTGAAAAGCACTCAGATACTCAGGGACAAAAAGGAAAATGGTATAATCTTTCAGGGAGGCAGTTTTTTGTTTTTGTTTTTGTAATGTAACATCAGGACTTTATTCAAGTCTTCAAAACGGTCTATTCTAAAATAAAAACCCACACATGAAGAACCCCACAATACAGAGAGAAGCACATGGCGCTCTTTTCCAGTCAATGGGAAGACAACATCACATTTACAGAACACAAAATTTAGATAACCTGAAACTGTAAGGTAAAATAAAATCCAGTTTCAGAAAACAAAAATCCAAATGTTAAGGGTCCCAGAACGATCCTTAACCCTAAAGGACTCCACAGTCCTCAAGTCCTTCTGCAGTGAGACGTGTAGAACACAACCCCATCAACCCGTCTGCGGAATCTGAGGGAGTCCTGAGGGCGGTACCAGACACCCCCACAGTAAATGGCAAGAGATTTTTGATCTGAAAAAATTCCCTTAATTTGGCTCTAAAAACATCAGGCTTTTGAAATATATTGAAATATATCATTGCTCCCCACCCCCCATATTTTAAACAAACTATTGTTTACAGTACAGTTTGTGTTGATACCCTTTGTTCAAACAAAGCTTTTTTTCTGGCACCAAAACACATTTAGTTTGATTCATATATAGATAACCTGTGAGTCAAAAGGCACAGCCCACTGTTGCCTGAGGAAATGCTTATATATATATATATATATATATATATATATATATATATATATATCTCAGTGGCCTGTAATTGGAATGTCTCCTATGAAAATAAAAGTTCAAGCTAACTAAGATGTAAGTATAAAGATGTTTGATAAAACACATTTATACTAGTGATAGTTTATAAACAACCTAAACAAATGTTCTAAGATAGGGACAGATTAAATAAATAATGGCACTTAATGTAATGTAACATCAGGACTTTATTCAAATCTTCAAAACAGTCTATATAGTTTATTTAGTAAAAATGTCTAGAAAATTATTTAGTGATATGGAAGAGTGCTAACACTGTATTAAGTTAAAAAGCAGGATAGCAAAGAAGTTTACACAAAATTAACCAATTATGTGGAAGTATAATATATAAGTACATTTTTTAAATGCCAACCATGGTTATCTACAATTTCTACAATGCACCTTTATCACTTTGTAATGATAAAAAAAAAGAACAAACTGTATAATGTATATAGAGCATGTCAAACATAACTATATGATTCAAAAAAAGTATTCCATATGAACATTTGATTTATACCCTTGTTACTAAAATTTGGTTCTTAAATTTAGAAATGCAGACTCTAAATAGCCAACCCAGACCACTTGAATATGCATTTTAATAAGATTCCAATCCCCGCCCCCCCCACCCCCACCAGTGACTCACAATAACATTATAATTTGAGAAGCAACGGTTTACAGGGTACTAAGTGCTTGGATTCAGATGTAAATAAATATAACATACATACAAAGAGTATGTTTACATAGTAAAAAAAATTGGGAGAGTTCATTATTCATTTAATTCAAACATGTATCACATCTATGTGCCAGCTGCTAAGAATTATAGAACTTATCATATTATTATGATGAAATAAGATTCAGTAGCTTATGTGTGACTCATTACTCAAGACTTCCACAAAGTTTCCATCTAACCTGAGTGACATCTTAGGCATATTGTGAACTTTACTCTCTCAATTCAGATGTTCATTGAGAGACCACTGTGATATAGCATGGACATTGAAAAGAAAAACATGCATCTGCATTGATAATGCTTTACTGTTTCCACCGAAGTTCTTCCCCACCTGTTGAAAAGTGTGAAACCAGAGAGGGATTTTCATTAAATAGACCACAAAACTGCCTGTGTTGCATGTCTCACAATATTATCACAACAACAAAAACAAATTACAGTTATTTGTTTCTTTAGACAAGACTAAATTTTAAACTGTAAATGTATGCCCTGAAATATTTTCCACTGATAAGAGTCACTATGTCATGGGCTCTAAGAATCTGAGAAGCAGTAACCAGCTCTACTTTCCTCACTGTATGGCAACATCAAGCGAAACATCATACGCTAGGTGTCTTACAGCAGTGACAAAGTAGGCCTGAACTACATTGTCTGTAGTGTCCAAGATCCCGTGAGGTTAAGGAGTCTCGGAGGACAGCTCCCAGAACTCAGGATGAGGGAGGAAAGTGACAGTCACAGGCACTTCTGGCCACAGATGATGGAAGGGAAGGGAACTGTCCTTGAGCACCCCAGTAGTTTGGAAAAGGAGGAGGACAACAACTCCAACCGGGGTGGTTTGACCCCAGTCAATGCCACTGAAGCCGAAAAGAAAAAGAGAAAAGCAGAGAGACAGATTCAGCCCAAGACCAGCCTCTGGAGATGAACTCTGCCAGTAGAGAAGATAAATGGAATAACATCCATGGGTGAAGATTTTTTTTAAAAAGGAAAAAACAACAACAACTATACACCTTCCTGAATGAGAATTATGTGGAACATGATGACAACATATTCTGATCTGATTTTCGCCCAGAATTCCTTTTATGAGCTCTCTGGCACCTGGCTGGCTGCCCCAATGGCACTGTAGTGTTAAGCGGTCTCAAGTCGGAAACTGGCGGGTTCATCAGTGCCATCCCAGCAAACATCCACACCTGTGGCACAGAGAAGCTGGTGGAGATCAACGTCCTGTGTGTCCACAAGAAGCTGCATTCCAAGAGCTTGACTCTAGCCCTGATCCGTGCGATAACCAGGCAGGTTCACCTACAGGACATTTTCCAAGCTGTTGACACTGCCAGGGTGAAATTAACAAAGCCTGGCCGCACCTGCAGGTGCTGGCATTTGGTCCCTAAACCCACGTAAGCTGATTAAAGTGAAATTTTCCCACTGGAGCAGGAATAGGACCATGCAGCTTACCACGAAGCTCTATAGACTGCCAATTTCCCAAGACAGCTGCTGGACTGTGACCAATGGGAAAAAGGAATTCCCATAGTGCACCAGCTCCTCACTGGGTATCTGAAGCAGTTTCACCTCACACCACTCATGAGTCAGAGGAGCACGAGTTCTCACCCCAGGAGAAGATCATTGACACTTATGTGATGGAGAATGCAAGCAGTATGGTGACTGAGTCCCTGAGCTTTTATACACTTCCCTCCACCATCATGAACCATCCAACCCACAAGACTCTGAAGGCAGCTTATTCTTTACAATGTTCACATCCAGACCCCTCTTTAGACCTCATGAGGAACACCCTTGTTCTCGCCAGATTGAAAGGGTATGGCGTGTTCAATGCACTGGACCTCATGCAGAACAAAATCTTCCTGGAGAAGCTCAAGTTTGGCTCAAGGGACAGCAACCTGCAGTATTATCTTTACAATTGGAAGTGTCCCCGCACAGGGGCAGAGAAGGTTGGGCTGGTGTTCCAATAAACAGCTGCCAGTGAGATTCTGGATAAAGCCACTGAGAATTCAAACCAGGAAATGGAACCCCACCACTTGTAGGTCTAATTTTCATAAATGTGCAATCCGTGGGAGCCCAAAGGGGACAGAGGCGAATCAGCTTTACCAAACTGCTACTGAACGTGACCACTGTAATGCAATGGCATAAGCTGCATGATGTCACAGCTGGCCATGTCTCTGGTCTCCCTGTTTCCCATTTAATCACATCCTTATGCAGCTGTGATCAAGGGAATGTAACTGCTGAAAACTAGCTCATGACTGGCATATTATGGAGTTAATGAGCCTGGCTGGTGTGGCTCAGTTGGTTGAGTGTCATCCCATGCACCAAGAGTTCACCATTTAGATTCCCTGTCAGGGCTCACACCAGGGTCATGGGCTCGATCCCTGGTGGTGGTGGTGGTGGGGGGGGTGTGTGTGTAGAAGGAAGCTGATGGATGTTTGTCTCTCATCAGTGTTTCTATCTCTCTCTCCATCTCACTTTCTCTCTCTTTAAAATCAATAAAAACATATTTTTAAAAAACAATAAAATAAAAAATCTAATGAGATTAATAATAATGTACCTTACTATGGGTTAGCAGATCATTAAGAGCTGAAGGAGATATTGAGAGTAATTTTGTTCCAAATGCTTATTTTACAGGTGAGGCAACACGTGTTCTGAGCCCTCCAGGTAGCAGCTTAGCTTCCTCACTAAATGAGGTCAACACTTCCCCGGACAAGTGCAGCATTTTGTCTCCTACCTCTCTGCTGAAGCCATTCTCTGCTCGTGTGGGCTGTTTAGATGAGTTGTTCATGTGCACTTTCAGGGGATTTCACAATGAAATAAAATAGAAAAAGTTGCTACCAATAATATTTATTTTTCTTTTCCTTCCCAGAAAAACAAAAGTCTGAAATCTCTTGTTTGTGTGATTCAGTTACCTCAAGGGCACCTAACTTAACAAAAATATTAACTGCATGTCATAGGCTGAATTGCATCTCTCAAAATTTATAAGCTGAAGTCCTAACCTCCACCACCTCAGCATGTGGCTGTATTTGGAGATAGGGCTTTTAAAGAAGAAATTAAGGTAAAAAGAGATCATATACGTGAACCCTAATCCAATATGAATGGTGTTCGTTTAAGAAGTGGAAATGAGGACTCAGAGGACAATCATATGAGGACACAGAGAGAAGGGGGCTGTCTGCAAGCCAAGGAGAGAAGCCTCAGAGGAAACCAAACCTGCCAACACCTTAATCTTGGACTTCTAGCTTCCAGAACTGTGAGGAAATAAATGTCTGTTGTTTAAGCCATTTGCCTGTGGTACTTGGCTGTGGGAGACCGAGCAAACGACATTCACCACATAAATACTAAGAATTTTAATTTCAGTTACTATTGCCCTGTTCAAAATGCATGTTCAGTTAATATCGCCTACACTTGTTGCAATATAAACACATGTGTCTACAAATATTATGAGCATGTCTTTACATGGCAATAAACATGGTTTTTCTTTATTAGTCATTTCCATCTGTAGTCCTCTTACATACATTTTCTGTAAAGCCAACACTGGAATGTTACTTTTGAAATGCTTTGGAAAAAAAAAAAAATGCTTTCTTCTCTCCTCTACATCAGTCAACATATTTTTCCAGTAAAGTTTTGTTTCCAAGTCACGTACATCTTATAGAATCAAAATTAAATTGTCTAAGAGTTAACGTACATACGTAATTATATACGCCATAAAACAAAGGAAATGTGTCTTGCATCTGTGACAACTCACTTGTCCTGGAGACGCTCCAGGTGCACTGCGCTCATTCGCACATTCTCCGAGGTCGGTTCCACCTTCCGTCCAGTGAAACAAGCCCAGTTCCGGCCCAGCACATCGTGCACCCACCCGGTCATCGTCTCGTGGCAGTAACTGGTCACTTTTTTGCCCTCTTCTTTATACTGCAACAAATAAGAGAAGGAAAGGCCGAGTGAATCTGGGGCTGACTCTCAGGTGCATTTCCCTGCCTCCCAGGCACAGCAGAGGCACCCCTTTTCCATTTCACCTTCGGGATCAGCCTCTGCCAGCCAAACCAAAAGCTTCACCTGAAAGCCTACATTCAAGAAAGTTCTAGAAAAGGAAGAGAAATAGATGTCTATAGGATAAGCACTGTTAGTCACCAAATAAAATTTATGTAACAAAACACTTCTGGGTATGCAAGGTAGGGAAAGAAACTAACATTTTTTATACAACTGCCGCTTCCAGGCATTTACAAATGACCTCACTTCATCCTCACAATAAACCTGTGAGGAAACAGACACCCAGAACCCTTCACACTGAGGAAACAGAGGCTCAGCTCAGAGATGATATATAGCTCCTACCTAAGGTAAGAAAGCTATTACATGGCACAAACAACACCCTGGTCAGCTTTTCGGACTATATTTTTCTGCTCAGAGATGGCCCACGCCAACAAAATACAGGAACAAGTGATAAAAATTTTCCACAGGACTAAACAAGATCCTTTCTTCTGTCAATCTTCCAATCTATTAGGCTATTCTGATCACAAGGGAGCTAAAAAACCTGATTACCAAATGCTCTGACCCTTTTATTTCATTAATATGGCCCTTGTCTTGTTTCAAGCTAACTTTGCCAGGGGTGGGAACTTTTTACTGCCAAGGGCCATCTGGACATTTACAGGCCATACAAAATTATCCACTTAAAACTTAGCCTGCTATACTAGGTCAGGCTAATTAGGTGAGGCCTGTGATGTTAGCTGGTATTGATTCCGTTGGTCTTATGTGGCCTGCGGCTAGACTTTCCCCACCGGTGCAAATGATTTGAACCAGAGGCTTTGGCTCCGGAGCCTAAAACTCTCATGCTATAACATCTCCTCGTGGAGGAGGGAGACACATTCCACAGTGAGAACACAGAGTGTGAGATGCAGGAAAAACAATGCATGCTAAGTTTCTATGAGGAGGGAGTGGGTACAATTTCAGACACGGACTTTATTTAATGACACAAAAGCAGGCAACTCAACAGCACAGTCAGCTGTGTTTTGATATTTCTTGTGACAACAGTATACAGTGGGTTGGCTTTGGTCCAGGGGCGATAGTTTGCAGGCTCCTAATGCTAAGATCATGAAACTGCAATCTTTATAGGTCAACAGCAGTCTAATATCAGTAACCTCCTACGATGCAACCTCCACCCTCAGAGTTCCACTGAGAGTTTCTCTTTGGCACGGGCTCTTGATCATGTTCCCTTCTCTCCTGTCACACGCTAGTCACACAGACCAGGTGTGGCTAAGCTGATGCTCCCCACTCCCCTGCTGTTTTTAGAAAGCAGTCTTGACAGTGCTGTAAGAGTTCTTGTGAGCTATACTGCAGAAATCATCAAAAACAAATAGATGGAAAAAAACCCCACTAAACACAGACAACACTTGCTGCAGTCTAACAGAAAAGGGAAAACAAAAACTAGAACCAAGTAGAAGCCCAGATTTTCTAGTATAACAGTGACTAAGTAAATGAATACATCAAAGGAATATTGCATAACATTTTAAATGATCCATATGAGCCCGGCTACTGTGGCTCAGTGGATTGAGCATCGTTCCCTGGACTGAGAGGTCCCAGTTTGATTCCTGGTCAGGGCACATGCCCAGGGTTGCAGGCTCCATCCTCAGTAGGGGTCGTGCAGGGGGCAGCCCATCGATGTTCCTCTCTCACACCGATGTTTCTCTCTCACACTGATGTTTCTCTCTCCCTCTCCCTTCCTCTCTATCTAAAAATAAATAAATAAATAAAACAACACCCATTAAAATAAATAAATAATGATCCACATGAGTTCTACAGAAGAGCGGTGAGCTAACCCAGGCTAGAGAAGGCTGTTTGCTTTCATAAACAGAGTTCCGCTGGCACGCGGCCAGGCCACTGGTTTCTGAGCTGTCAGTGGCCACTTTGGTGCCACAGCACAACAGAGCAGCTGCTTCGAACACCGTGAGGCCCACGAAGTCCAAAACATCTACTATCTGAGAAAAAGTTTGCTGACCTTGCTACAGAACAATACAGAGAGAGCAGCCATGCTACTTTAAGAGGAAAAAAATACAAGGTGAGCCCTGGCCGGTTTGGCTCAGCGGTTGGAGCGTCGGCCTGCAGACCAGAGAGTCCCGGGTTCCCGCTAGGGGCACGTACCAAAAAATAAATAAATAAATACAACATGGTACTTAAGTTGAATGTAAACCCATACATTTTTTTTTTAAATGAAGTATGGTGTTTTAAAATGGAAATGAAAGGTGAAATGAGTCTCTGGGTGGGATTTTCTTGGTTATTTACCAAATGGAGATGGTTATATAAATTTTGTGAAATTAACCACTTTAAAAAATACTCTTATTTCCTAAGAATGAGACTCACCCTACAAAGTCCTAGAAGAAGTTAACTATGAGGAATGGTCCAGGTGTCACTAGGGGCTGCTAACTTGGATCCATCTGGTATTATGGTTACACTTCCTGAAAACAATCATTATTATTTACATAACTTATTTTATATTTTGCTGTTCTTTCATTTATTTATCAAATATGTAATGGGCACATAATATTTCCCAGGCACTGTGTAAAGCACTAAAAATGCACGTACATATGCATTGATGAGGCCCCAGCCCCTAAGTAGTTTGGAATTCAATGAAGTAAACAAACATGTAAATAATTCATTGCAACATCATGTGGTTCAGCAAGTTAACCATGCTTGGAGGAGTCCGAGAAACTTCCCCATCTATGCAAAAATTTAGATCACAGACAAAATGACTTTCCCAACGTACCAAAAGAGCTAGGGGCATTCAAAGTAGAAGAAATAGGCCCTGTTTCTCATCAGTGTGGTTTTGCTCACCTAGTTGGGACAACTGAGTCATAGTTATAAGCATGATGGTTAACACCAAATAAACTTCCCCTGTGAGAAGAAGGCTGAGTTATTATTGAGAGGGGGGAAAATCACCAGAGCATGACTGATTCTGTTCCAGTCCCTTGATCACTCATATTTGTTCAAGGGCTCTCCGCTCCCCTTCATCATCATTATTACACACCCACTGGACCTTAACATGTACCTCACTTCATACTTCATAGCAGTTCATAGATTACTTATAGATGCTAGAGGTTCAAGAGAACATAGGTAATGCAGTCTCAGATGAGAAAAAAGAAAGACCAAAAGAAGGTGGTCAAACTAGAATGTATAATCAAGGACTTCCAGAAGCAAGCATTCTTCTCAGTACCACATACCACTTTTTCATACACTTTGTCTTCACACAAAGAGCTGGAGAAGTAGACACTGAGTCAATTGCCGAAAACACTGAGAGAAGATACTAGAATCCTCACAGCAAAGGCTAAAAACCCAATTTGCAAAGAGCTGCCATCTGTATCATTTGAGCCTCACAATGATTCCTTGGGATAACAGATATTATATTTCTCATGGGGGAAAAAAAAGTGGCTCTGCAAAGTGAAATGGAGAAAACATTCAAATATGGATTGACAGGTTACAAGGATCTTTCCTTAAAACAAAACAAATAAAAACTGAGGTCCAAATTGTTGCCCAAGGCCCCACTCTAGAAGCACTAACAGCCATTTGCCATTGTCCAAGTGCCTTGAAGGACATGGTCTTCAGGTATGATGACCCAGTCGGGATCCAGCTCTGCCACTCGCTGGCTGTGTGATCCTCAGCAAGTTACTTGTCCTCTCTGTGCGTTTGGTCTCCTCATCTATAAAAGCAGGATAACAGCCTCCACCTGATAGAGCCTGTTGTGCATATACTAACCCATTTGGTTTTCAAAGCAGTCTATGAGGTTACTCTTTACATGCACATACACACACATGCACACACGCACAAACAAGCATTGTGAGAAGAGGATTTTTGTTTCTTCAGTGAGTAGGATACTGTCTGGCAGTCAGAACAACAAATGCCAAGTCCTGTTTCAACAGTAACACAGAAACTCAGAAGAAATACAAAGTTTAAAATTATGAGAAGTGTGGTGCTGCCACAGTGTCAAAGATCAAATTCTTCCTAGTGTTACTTCAGACGTCAGTTCTCCTCTTCAAAGCTCCGTGTCCCTGTCAGTAACTTCAGCTGGACTTAGAAGTTCCAATGTATCTCTTCAAGCTTCCTAATGGCACAGTCCTTACTTACATCTATTTTTTTTCCTATTTAATATTCATAAAGCCTGGTTAACAGTTCTTAGTTTAGACACACTCTTTTTTTTTTTTTATCCTCACCCGAGGTCATTTTTCCACTTTTTATTCAGATAGAGCAGGAGGGAGGGAGAGGAAGAGAGAGAGAGAAACATCAATGTGAAAGGGACACATCGAGTGGCCGCCACCCGCATGACCCAACCAGGGCCGGGGACAAACTGCAGCCAAGGTACGTGCCCTTAGCGGGAACCGAACCCGGGTCTCTCAGGACCGCAGGCCGACGCTCTAACCGCTGAGCCAAACCGGCCAGGGATAGACACACTCTTTTTAAATTTATTTTTCTTTATTGAATATTTTGAGAGAGAGAGAGGAAGGGAACGGAGAGATAGAAATCTCGATGAGAGAGAACATCAATTGGCGACCTCCTGCATGCCCCGCACTGGGGATCAGGCCCTGACCGGGAACCAAACCAGCAACCTCTTGGTGCATAGGTCGACGCTCAACCACTGAGCCACACCAGCTGGGCTAGACACTCTTTGTTTACATATTTGGGAGTATGTATATACCTAAGGATCCTAAATAATCCTTAAAAACTACCACTGTTTTTATTGTTTTAACTCAAATGTACAAAGGAAGCTACCCATTTGTGTACCATTTTTGATACATTACATTGATTAAATTATTTTCATTTTAAATTTTATTTTATATTGTTCTACACTTTTCTCCAATCTAAAATAAGTCAAGATTTTTATTAGAACCTGAAATTACCTTAGAAAAGGTAGGATGGGCTATAACACCCAGTCTTAGGTGCAAGACAGCTTCAGCTTAGGAGGAACAGACATTTACCCCTCCTGAAGCCAAGTATTCAGTACCTTAACTCAAGACCACACACTGTGCCCTGTTATCCTCTTGGTTTGAATGTTCCCAGAGTATCTGTAATTTTTCCTGCTATTGCGAAATACTTATGTGATTTTTGACACTACCAATTAAGAAAATGAAATCTTGGCTACACTATCCAAATGTAGTCAATTTTTTTTTTCTTCTAAGGGTTTTACTTCTTTTATATAAACATTAGTCTCTGAATGCTGCCTTGCACAGATGGGGTAATTTAAATTTCTATTATTTTATGCCAAAATCTATTGCAGCAAATAGATAATTTCACAAAATTTGAAGAACCTCCAAACTCTTGCACTTACGTTTAGAAAACTACTAAGATTCAATAACTATCCATTTGCAGCTTCAAAATTACTATTGGGTTGCTAAGCATTAAAAAAAATCCCCTTCTTCCATTTCCCACTTATTTTATCAACTATTCAGTTAACTCTACCAAGTAATACCAACAAATTTAAAAAACAGATTGGTCTACTTTAGAACTTGTTACTTACCATGGACCTCTTTCTCAACTGATTTTTGACACACAGAGGGGATAAAAATCACTTACACATTGTTTCCCTGATTAATAATATACTTAGCAAATATTTGAATACTTGAAGTAATGCACTGGCCATGGGACAAATGCAGTTTAATAAAAAGGACTTTAACCTTAAATCCTGTTCTGCCACTTAGTCACGTAACCACAAGCAAGTCACAACTAGGGAGCCTGAATTTCTTCATCTGATAATGGGAATGGCAACTACTTCACTGGGCTCCTATAAAGCAGGGTTGGGAGACGTTTTTCTGCCAAGGGACATCTAGACATTTGTAACATCATCTGTGGGCCATACAAAATTATCAACTTAAAAATTGGCTTGCTATGTACAGTCAGGCTAATTTGGTGAGGTATGTGATGTTAGCTGGTATTGATTTCATGGGTTGGACATTCCCCACCCCTGCTTAATGGATAAAGACAACATTGAAATGTGAAGAGTTTAAAACACTGAACAAGTAACAACATAAACACTCCCATCTGTACCATGAGGATACAAAGCTGTTTAAGATTTTATCCATGCCATTAAAAGAACTTACATTTTAGCCCAAACTGTCAACTGAGCTGTTGGTACGGGTCCTAGCCTGTCAACCAGTGATTTCCAAACTGAGATGAAAAGATGAGCCATAGAAATTTTGAAAAAAAAATATTATGGTTTCTATTTATATTTGTAATATAGAAATAAAATTGAAAATGAACCTCCACTATTGTTTAATAGACAAAGCAACACTGATATTCCATGCAGTCCCAATACCAGAAATTCACCTGTCATGGCCAGTGTGCTGCCTGTGAGCTGCTTAGGAATCAACATGTTCCCTCTTATATGTGCCTGCTCAAATTGATTTTTGTACTTACTGATTTAATTAAGCTCTCACAAAATGAACAAGTAGCTTAAAATAATACTTGCAAAGAAACCAGGATTTGCAAATTCTAAAGATGTAAATAGAAGCAAACATAAGAAAATGACAAAGCTTATGTTTACCCTATTCCTAGTATGAGTTCTGTCATCCATGTTAAAAGATAAGGTTTTAGAAACAGATGCTTTGAAATGGTTCCATCACTGCAGTGTTCTTTTTCATCTTATTTATCAAGTAAATGCTTCACTTCAAATATGTCTATTAAGTTGTCACCCCTAACAGCCAAACAGTAATTCTTCTAAACTCTACTCAACCTGTGACATTATTTCTTTCTTTATTAATATTAGGGGGCGGGGAGATAGAAACATTGATGACAGAAAACATCAACTGGCTGCCTCCTACATGCCCCCCCCCCCCCCCAAAATGGGGATTTGGCCTACAACCTGGGCATGTGCCCTGCCCGGGAAATGAACCAGCAACCTCTTGATGCATGGGTCGATGCGCAACCACTGAGCTACATTGGCCAGGCAACCTGTGACACTTAAACTTTTAAAACAATCGGTCAACCAATAAAATTATTTCAAAGATTTTAATTAGAAAATTCTGTTTCCAAATGTTGAAAATTTGCAGTAATGAAAATTATTGGTAACAGAAACTCTTACATTGCTTTTGGCAACAAATTCATGACAACAAAGCATATTTGTGTATTGTTTTCAGGGGTTATCATCGTGAAATATATCTGCAGGGCATTTTCGTGACAACAAATGTTATTTATATTTATGATTCCATATGTTTGATAGAAAAAGAGTAATGTACATATATAATTTTTAAATGTATCTATACATACTGTGGAATACATAATAAAAATCTGGATCTCTAGGTGTATTCCATCGAGATCATTCACCATTTCTGAAAAGTGGAATGATTTAAGGATAAACCATATATGCAGAGATACTACATTCCAGCAATACTTAAAAACAAAGAATGTTTATTCAACTTTTTGCCCTTGGTTTCCTGTGTACATAATGGGTGGGGCAAAGGTAGGCTTACAGTTGTATGTAAAACAGTTTATTCCTGTATTATTATTTATCAGTTACCTGTACTGTATTATTTTCCATTCGGCCTATAAACCTACTTTTGCCCTTCCCGTATGATCTACATGAGTGCAGATTAACCACTCCCATCTGCTGTCAGGTCTGGAGGGTGAGTAAAGCCATTAGATGGCAATGAGAGAGAACAAGGCACATTACATTGCACTAGACCCACACAAAAGCACCATACTTCTCTGTTGTTAATTCTCACCTGAGGATATTTTTCCACTGATTTTAGAGAGAGTGGGAGGGAGGGAGGGAAACAGAAAGAGAGAGAAACAAAGATGTGAGAGAGACACATCAAGTGGCTGCCTCCCATATGACCCCGACCTAGGGATCAAACCTGCAGCCCAGGTACATGCCCTTGACTGGGAATGGAACCCGAGACCCTTTGGTCCATGGGCCAATGCTCTAATCCCTGAGCCAAACTGGCCAGGGCACCATATTTTTTTTTAATCCTCACTGGAAGAGGTGCTTAGAGAGGAAGGGAGTGGGGAGGGAGACAGAGAAAAATCAATGTGTTGTCTTCCCTACACTCCCGACCTGGGGCCAAACCCACAACAAGGCAGGTGCCCAGATCAGGAATTGAAATGGCAACCTTTTGGTGCACAGGACAACACTCAACCAATCTGGCCATTCCAGCCGGGTAAGAGGACCACATCTTTCTTCAGAAGGAAATAAACTTTCTTATGTTATTTTTAAGGACTTGCTCTAGTTTTCTTACTAAATAGACTTGCCCATTTTTTTTAAAGTTGAATTTTAATGAAGTAGGAAACTGTCATAGTGTTGCAACCAAATGACTTCCAGCATTTTACTGAAGGAATTGGAAGCTAGATTTACATGTAAAACTGAAGGGTAAGAGATTTATTTATTTCCAGTGCTGAGAAGACAGTCAGAACCAAAATATATGTTCTAGAATTAGTTTAAAAGAACACACAGCAATTTACCACTCAACAAAGTAGCCAAAATCCCTTGGCTCATTCATCATTTACTTGGCTCATAAACTCTTTTTATTTTAAATGTAATTTTCAATTACAGTTGACATACAGCATTATATTAATTTCAGGTGTACAACTTAGACATTTATATAACTTGCACAGTGATCACCTCAACAAGCCTACTACCCAGCTGACACCACACATAGTTATTACAGTATCATTGACTATATTCCTTACATTGTACTTTATATCCCCTGCTCATAAGCTCAAAACTGTGAGGCTGGGAGAAACCTTAGCATTCATTTGGCTGGTGCTTCTTGCTGAGAGTCATAGGAACAAAGCAGACCTACAGAAACCCAGGTTAGTTGATTCTTCAGGATTTGAGGCACCACTATAGTCATAAAGCTATTTTCCCTGACAGCTAATTTAGTTTTCAGTAATTCTGAATGTTTACTCTTTGTAACTCTGAGTCCTACCTTGGCCTCTATTGTCTCACATGAAAATTAAAATGTAAATAAACAAACAGAATAAAATTTAAAAGCCTCATCTGTTTTGTGCAAAGTCTCCTACAGATAAGTCTCGAGGTTCCACCATAGGCTCTGAGGACTCAGAGGTAACAACAATTCCAGAAACATATCAATAAAACAACAGGACAACACAGCGATATATTATTCCATTCTCTTCCTTTTAAAAATATTTATTGAAGCCCTATTATTTGTCACATATTGTGGTCAGTAATACAGAGCTGATGCCTGCCGTCATGGAGTGTGAAGACCAGAGGACGAGGACCGGACAAGCCGGCAACCACAACAGAGAACGCTAAGCAGTATGATATCACATGGCTTCTAACACATATATTTGCAATTGTGTACCCACCACACCTCTTTTTCCATAATCAAAACAAACATTTAGAGGCAAAGCTACTCACAGAGAAACAATCACTTTGGTAGAGGTGCTTTTAAATTCCACAATACATTTTTATACATATTGGTTGCTTTGTCCGTATTTGCATCCTGAAAACATACAGCTCTCTCAGGACTCTGGAGGCAGGTACCCTGATATAGTTTAGAGCAGAGAACCGAAAACATAAACATAGTACCGTTCCTGATTTGTGCTTCTCTAACCCTACAGAATTAAATATTTGTAAGCTGGTATTACCTGTAAAAAATCTTTGAAAAGACAAGAGAAGTGTCTTCCAAGCACCTATACATTTCTACGTGCATTAGGTGCTTAAGATAAACAGGGAAATTGAGAGGATTTTCAGTCTGGAAAAAGATGCCGACATGCTATCAAATCATCCCATTACAGCAGGGTAACTACTACCTGAGCGGAGGTACCCGCAAAGCGCAAGGACGGACACAATGGTGTTTCTCCCTCTCACGGAGAGAGCTGCGGAGGGCTTCAGAGATGGCATGAAGGTCCTGAGTGAAGTAGAAGGATCAGGTCCAGAGGGAGGATGGAAGAAAAGATCCAGGCAGTAGTCGGTTATACTGTTACTTCACCTTGGCAAGACAGATCCTTCCCAGAACTGCAGAGCAGTACCCCTCAGACGGTGTAAGAAGTTATCTGAACTCATAATGTAATCATGGCAACCGGCTCTCTAGAGTGTCTCCATTCAAGCAGAGAAGAGGAGGGAAGTCCTCCCACACAATATGAGTTAGGTGTAGCCCCACATTTTCCTTTACTAAGGCTGATACTGATCAGCTCTCAACACTGAGGAGGAAACTACCCTATTGTTCAGCAGGAAAAGACTAAATGATAATGATAAGGTGTGAACAATGGGGTATTAAGATAAGTGAATTTGGCAAAGGTTTTTAAATTGTGCTTAATCTGAAGATTACAAAGCCCTCCTTCCCATCTGGGGGACTACAAAGAAAAGAAGAAAGTAGTTTTTGGTCTTGAATGACAGGACCCTGGGTTGGGAAAGAAAGTGAGTAGACTCATTTGGAAAAGAAACCTAAGCTTCAAGTCAATTCTTCTCCTAAATTCTCAACAGGAGCCAATGTAGTGCATACTATATTCAGTTAAACTAACATTCATGATGTTTACAGACTGAGGCCCACCAGAAAGTCTACGGAAATGTGATCCAAGTACTAGTACTGTTCTTTAGCCCCAAGGAAATGCCTAGGTTTGAAAGACTAGCCCTTGTCATTTAACACTTTAACTGTGAGCTTAACCAGTATCTGAGACTAATTAACCTTATCTGTAAAATGAAGCTCATATTGTTTACTTGATAGGGTTTTTGAAATGTAAAGTACCTCAAATTCTTAGCACAGGGCTGGCACCTAATTAAAAAAAAACAAAACAAAACAATAAAACCCCAACAAACAAAATGTATTAATCATTCCATCTTTCTGCCAGGGATACTGCAGGCCTCTGATCTATGAAAACACACCCTTCAGCAGTTTGGCTTATCTCAGAAATGCCTCTTCCTTAGGATCATCTTCCCACCAATAACGTATCTACACATCTCACGATATCCTGAAGCCTTATTCTCTCCTTAGGATAGATGATGGGGTCCCTCAAGGTAATCAGGGAAAGACAAGGCAGGCATTCAGGAAGACAGTAACTGTGAATAAAATTTGCACTCTGAACAAAACGAAAACACAACACTCCAATCCTAGCCTGTTTGGAAAAATCATTTCGAGAGAAGAGTGTTCAAAAGAGAAAAGAACCTTATGTTGTATATTGTTCCTTTTACTCAAAGGCTGAATGGCGAAGCCACCTAAGACTTCCAGAGTACTTTTTTTCTTTCTCCTGCGTAGTCTCTGGCTGTTCACATTCCAAAACGGTGCTGGCTGCTTTCCACGGAAATGTTCAGGAGGGCAGCTGCCTCGGAGGTAGGTCACCGGGACTCCTCTGCATTCTACATGCCCATAAAGACTCCAGGAGGGTCTGTGGCTGCTAGGGGCCTCCGCTAGCTGTCAGAGGTAGGTGTGGGTCCAGTGGCGCGTGCTGCTCTGCCTCTCAGCCCCAAAGCCTGTTTGGGGCTGTGGTTTTAAAGGAGCCCCTCAACAGATGCTCTATTTAATAACTATAAGACAATAAAAACTAGAGTTAATACTGTCTCTTAGCAATGCTTAATCATATTCATTTCTTTAAGTAAAAAAATACCAGACTTAGTGTTTGAGAGGCTGGTATTTTTTTTTTAATGCTAGTGAAGAGATTCACAGAAAGCCGCCATTCTCGAAAGCTGAATGCTAAAGCAACGCGTATCGCCCGTGCAGCCCACAGGCTAAGAAGCAGCGCATGCAGATGCATTTAAAATGAACTGCCTCTGTGGAAACCTGATACAAGTTTGAAATGTACTTAAAAATAGGCTAATCTAGCAACCTAGGTGCATTAACACGTATATCCTACCAATTCTAAATGTAGGCTTAGTGTGCCTTGGATCCCTAATTCCAGGTACAAGGCTATTTACCCAATTTAAGAGCAAATATAAGGAACTACCTCTTTTTCTACTGGTAGAGGTGTCTCCATCATTAGGAGGTAGAGCGCAAGTTTTAAGGCAGAACAGCATAAATTGCACTCTGAGAATACCTTGCTTTTTGTAAGGAAAAAATGGTGAATTTATTTTGGGAGCATTTCCTATTATATCTTTCTCCTAAGCTCTCACTATACAGTACAGTAAAGATTCTGGGAAGTTCTAAAATAAAGGAAATGATTTAACTCAATCTACACTTATTCAACTACCAGAAGAGAACTCAGAAGAAACAGTTTATTAGTTACAGCTCTGATTTTTATTTTGACCTGCTATTAGTGGCTGCTGGAATGATCTCTAAAGCTTGACCAGATGGAATGTTATGCATAATGAGCAATCCTACCTGGCAGATGCATGGACCACTGTTGGGCCAGTAAACAGTCTGGCAAATGCTGTTAAAGGATAAGGCTATAGCCAATTTCATTTTTTGTGTCTCACTTCTAGTACTTAAGAGCTAAGTAAAGGAGGAAGGAAAGGGAGGGGGGAATGTTGTTAAAATGAAAGTGAGGTTAAGTCCCTATCAACTGTACTCTCTAACCACACATTTTTCCATCGAAATTCTGGACATCTAAGTTAATGGATCCAGTGTGAGCAATGATTTAAATATGTTTCTGAGAGTGTGAGGAATATAAAGAGTGAAAAATATCCTCCTGTTCCAGTCCATATTTTATGTTCTGGGAAGGAGCCGTTTTTAAAAAGACAGGCGCTATCTCACAGGAATGAGTGACAGGTATGTCAATTTCTCTGGAAGAGCCACCTTCGCTACTGGAAGACAGACTTAAAATGCCATGGCCTCACATGGTTTCTCATGAGTCTTTTTAGGAAAAAAAATGAACAACCCTTAAGCCAATCTTTTCTTATCTGGGTCTTTTGGGTTCATGGCTATTTATGGTATAAGCATCATATCTATCATATCTGGAAGAATTAATCTGATATGTGCAAACAGAACATGCTCAAGTTAAAAAAAAAAAGCACTCACACAAAATAGTGCAGGCATGTAAAAAGTAGCAAATAAGCAAGCTCAAGCAAGAAATCTACAAGGAAACCATAATCTTTCCAATCTTGTCTCCATCTCCCTGATGAATAAATATATTAATCTGCATAAGCCATTAGAAGGAAACTTGCTTGTAATAAGAAAGTTAAAAATATTTCAATGGAGCTCACCCAGTTTGTTCCTCTGATATGGTAAATCATATATTCCCACAGTTCCCAGCTGCATGAACAACTGACTGATAAAATCAGTGACATCCTATGAAGAGTTTACAATGGGAAACTAAGTCATTATGTTGAGATTAAACATCATCATGAAAGAAAACAAAAATACATGGTTATGCATGCATTAAGTGTTAAACTTCTGATTTCTCCTCTCAATTGAAGCTTTCTTAAAAGTAAATCCCAAGGTGTTTTTTAAAAAATATTCTCATCCTATGTATTGAATCTACATTGAATCAAGTAAACCTATTATAATGACAAGTGTTCTAAAAGCTGAATTGTTACATCTTAAAAATGAACCCAAAATGCACCATGGAAAAAAAAAAACAGTACACGATTCCCAAATCCTTTACTGTAGAAACACGTTTGACATTTCCGGCTGTTGTGACAAGCTTAAAACATAATGACAAGTCACTGGCCCACAAAAGGGGCAAATAAATCTTCTGATATGGTTTTCACCAACCATTTCCCAGACATCCCAAGACTGCCAAATTTTCCTGTTCTGAGTAGCAACCTGCTTAAGTAACATGATGGTAGCATCTTTTAGCTTACGGTTCTACTAAGACTGAGGGGCCCAAAACAAAAACTCAATTAAAAAAAAAAAAAAATCAATGAAATTTGCTTGACTTTCACCAAATAAAGTTTTCACCCACAATGAGTCTAGTTTCCCTTCTATACATCTTCTTCAACTCTTAAATAATTTCGTCTTCAAATTAAATCCGAGCTCTTTCTCTACTGCTCCCTTTTACAGGCTCAGAAAAAGTGAAATGAGAAACAGGAAAAGGTTAGAAAGCCTATTCAACTTGAGGGTATTCTTTGGGGTTTAGTTTGTTTCATAAGACTTCCTTCCACCAGGCAATTTGGTAGAGAGGATGGTGTATAGAGAAGCTTTATAAAAGCTCATCAAAAAATAATGAACAAAAGCATAAAGAAGAAAAAAAGGATCACTTATCCATCCATCACATAAAGTCAACCATAATTAAATGTCTTTTATATTGTTTTGTTTTGTTACACTGTATTTTTATAAGAAGTTGGCTGCTTTTAATTTGCAGGTATTTTTGAGGGGTGCAAATTTATTGGAGTGTGCCAACTATAACCAAATGGTAAATGCTATTAAAATATGATAGTCTCAGAAACTGGTCTGTAGACAGTACTGTGTTTTATTTGGGGCAGCACACTGAAAAGAAAATTGAAATGAAGATCTCTACGAAAGTTTCCATTTTGCCATAGGTCTGATTACTCCTTATTGTTTTACATAAAATTGTTTCAAATGTTCAGGTACCTGCCTGGGTGGGCCCTGAATGCATCTGAATGTGTAACTCCCATGAAGTTACACATGTAACTGAATGCCTACAGGAAGCTGAGAAGGAAAAATGATTTACCTTGCGCTTTCTGCCCAACTCAAACTATGCACAAATTTTCAATATGAAGATTCACTTCCTGCCAAGTTTTTATCTAGCTTGAAGTCACATGCAAACAAACAAAAACAACAAAAGAGATTATCAAGCAAGAAAACCAAGGGGAAAAAGTCATAGGAATCTCAAGTCATGAAAAATGTTCATCTTCCAAGTGCTGCCTGAGAAGAACTTAATAAAAGAAGTTCCCAAGAACAGATGCGGTATTGCAATTGCTTCAAAGTGGGAACTCAGGGAAAAGGATGTAGAAGGTGTCTGCTCTGCTGAGCTGCAGGAGGCTCCTGGGAAGCAGAAGGTGGAGCAGGAGCCTAACAGAATACCCTGTGTATCATGTGCTCAGTGCACTTTAGCAGGAATAATAAGAAACAATCTGATGAAAGCATTATCTGAAGAGGGTAAAAGGAAACAAGTAGTAGGGTCTTGTATGAGTCAATGGAGAGATAAGGAAATCCAACTGGTTTGTAGAATAACAATGTAGAGAATAATGATAGCAGGTATACAAGGCAAAAATTTGCCAGATACTTCTGTCATGGCCATAGGTTGAGCAGACTCTGCCATAGTTTACTTAAGACACTGAACAAGACACTGGTTAAGTTTTAATTATTGTTTTATTTTATAAAATAAGTTCATCCTTATTTAAAAGATACTCTCTAGCCCTGGCTGCTTTTGGTTCAGTGGTTAAGAGTGTTGGCCAGCTGATTGAAGGGTCTCGGATTCTACTCTGGTCAAGGGCATGTACCTGGGTTGCAGGTTTGATCCCTGGTCAGGGTCCTGTGGGAGGCAACCAATCAATGTCTCTCTCTCACACTGATCTCTTTTTTTCCCTCCCTCCCATCCATTCTCTCTAAAAATCAACAGAAAAATATCCTCAGGTAAGGATTAACAAAAATAAATAAATAAAAAAGATACTCTCTACATCTGTAGGGAAAAGTCTCATGTGTTTTTCTCATTAAATAAGTTTGTGCTGTTCTTGAGTTACCAACCCAGCATGGTTTCCCCAGCACCTTAGTAGGAAATACCCTGATGCATGGTGAAATCCAGCAAGTGTTTTGTTAACTGTCACCAAACGTGATTGCTTTTCCTATTATCCTAAATCAACTCCACTCTATCAGTTTTCTTAAAATTTTTAAACTCTGCTCCCTGTATCTTTCAGTTAGATTTGCAAAAAGGACATTATTTTATTACTCTGAAAAAAAATCTGTTCATCTGGAACTGCTTGATTATGTTAAGAGAAGTTTTAAAACCAAGTATCATGTATATATTCTAGTCTGCTTATTGATATTACCATCTTCATCACAAGTCCTGGTTGATTTTTCAGCGGGAAAAGAAAACATGGCCCTGATAAGGGTTCTGGTCAAATGCACACTTAAAATATACACACTGAAGTCAGTAGCAGAACAGTCTTCCTATTCCTATTTTTATTCCTAGTAAGAGAATACCATCCAGAAGCAGATAATTAGATAGGGTTCTGTCCTATGGTCAGACAAAATTAGGGTTATAGTTGTTTGTATGGGAAACAATACAATAATTAATAAATAATAATACAAGAATAAACTTTTGCATACAACGGTAAACCTACCTTTGCCCCACCCTGTAGTCACTCTTCCTGCTTATGGCTGATAACACTTATAACCTTATTTAATATTAAACAGTGGTTTTCTCTTGATCTGTGACTAATGTCCTATGGGTATGGACATTTACCAAATTTGCTCACATGGTGATTTAAAGTGAAATACAAAGATGTGTTCTGACTCCTTCAGTCACCAGCCTTTCCCTCCAACCCCACCAGCCTCCTACTATTTAAGCTGAGAGCAAACTGATTGAGAAATATTAATAGAGGAAATTGCCTTTGTCTATTTCTGATTAGGAGTCAAGTAATTAAATGCTGATTTTCGAATTTTTCCTACCAGTTTCTCCAATTCTACATAAGTAAAGAATGAAAACTTTTCTAAGCCAAATGGGTAAAACTATTTACTCATCTATTTATATACTACTTCTCATCTTGCACCTATATAATTTATTCAACCTATTTCTCAACTGAATTCCACTTCAGTTCATTTTTATTTTTCTAATAAATATGAAATAAGTGTCTATCATGTATCAAGGAATAAAAAGGAGGGAGTGGGGGAAGGCAGAGGGGAGAAAGAAGGAAGGAAGGTGAAGGAGAGGGAAGGAAGGATGATACATAGTAACAGCCATCTTGACTATCTCTTTCCTTGTGCATCAATTCCATAGGAATTCTCAATCTGAAGGCAAAAATACTGAAGGGCTGTGACAGAATACCTGTGAGAAGTCTGCAAAGCCCTAGGCTCAGGAATACGCAAACAAGAATTATAATCAGATTGAATTATATTTATCACATATGCACTACAGTTTAGAAAATTCATGTAGATACTGTTATGATTATCCAGGAATAATATTAAAAATATTTAATAACTGATCAAGCATGGGCTTCAACAAATAAAATGGACATCTGACCCTCAGCAGCCACCATGGATAGACGGTTCTGGCCAGCTGAGTAGCAGAATGGCCAATCCAGGTGCGGGGATACAATTTTTTCCTGTCCATTTTCTTTTTTCCTATTAAAGAGGGGTCCTCATCATAAAAAATATATTGGGAACTACTATCCAAATAAATTGGGTTGGCTCAGATTTGGTACCATATCCTAGGAATTAAATCACAATCCATGAGATAAATCACAATAAATTTAGAAGTCAGTCTTTTGCCGGTACTTTGTCTTTTATTAGTATTAACAGAGTTTTTCTCCCACTTTCCCACGTATTTCCAGAATTGGCCAACTCTTACCAGATGTTCCAAAGGCTGAAAACCCGATCCCATGAGAAAATCTGTCTTTATACTCAATTTAAAATGAGAAACAGCTAGCCTCAGGCTTGTGGTTTCAATTTACTTAAATCATTTCATATTCTGCCAGTAGGAAAAATTCCAACTTCATCAGGCTATCTGGGATAGACTACAATCTGTGCTAAACTATTTTACCTCGAGTATGCCTGCAATTGGAAGCAATGTGTTAGCATATAAGAACAGACAATAGCCCCGGCCAGATGGCTCAGTTGGTTGGAGCCTCGTCCTGTACACCAAAAGGTTGCAGGTTCAATTCCCAGTCAGGGCACATATCTAGGTTGTAGGTTTTGATTCCAGGTCAGGGTGTGTACAGGAGGCAACCAATCGATGTTTCTTTCTCAAATTGATGTTTTTCTCCTTCCCTTCCTCTATCTTTAAAAAAAAAAAAAAAAAAAAAAAAAAATCAATAAATATATCCTTGGGTGAGGATTAAAAAGAAAGGAAAAAGAAAAAAGAACAGATAATAATTCTTCCCTAGTCAGAGAAGAAAACAAGCTGGCCTGGCTGGACAACTTCTTACTTTAATCAGCTCAAGGAGTAACTCAATGCTCTCGATCTCTTTGTCTTAATTTAGTCAGATAAGTTATTCACATTAATATATTTAATACATTATATTACTTCAATGAGTTACTTTGGTCAATTTCTCAGAAGCAACAAACAATGATAAGAAAAAGCATAATTACTCCAAAATTTCTTTATAATATCCATATTTTTCCTGCAAATTCAATACAAAACCAAGTCATTAAGGTAACATTAAAATTTAAATATAGATGGATTGTACATATTCAAATATAGATCAGGTTTTTTAACTTACTGAAATCATAATTTTAAATAAATTGGCAAAATTACATCACCTAATTTCTCTGGGGAAAAAGTGTCAATTCCGGTTATCTTCTTAACCTTAAATTAAAATTCTGAGGGTCTACTCATTAGAAGAGACTTCAGATATTAAAAAAACATGAATGCATTTTCCACCAAAACTAACCTTAAAAAAGGCAAACCACTTGTAGTCATTCAACACAATCTCAAAGCCTTGATTGTAAATGATGGTGAAATGGCCAGAATTGCCCAGGTCATCATACGCTGTATCCATCTTCTTTAGGTGCACCACTACTTTTTTCTCTGGTGGTCCTAAAGAAAAGAAAATGCACAACAATGGAAAATTACTTGTAATTCAATGAGAGGAAACATCTCCTGTCATTTCCGTAATTTTTAAGCTGCTTTCTTTTCATGCCACCCAATTTGAGCCAATCTGACTTGTGAAGATACCAGACTTTCCATCTCATTGCCTCCCTCTGTATAGTCCTGGAGGGGTTTCAGTCAAGTCTGAGGAGTGAGGGCTGGAAAGACAGCAATATGCCAGCAGGCACAGAGACCCCACAAAGTACAGCACCTACCTTCCCAGAGAATCCAAGGACTGAGGACATTTTTCCACTGAAGTAAAGGAAAAATGGGGGATATTGAAAATGACAAGTGGAAATGAAGAGAAGATAAAATGATAGTCAAAAAGTGGAAATATAAAAAGACGTACTATCAGAACAAAAGAAGATAGAAAATGATTTCTTCAAAGAATAGGGCATCTTTCTCCATAATGGCTCTACAGTTCAGAACTTCAGAACGTGATTCCTTCCAATGTATTCAGCAAACCGGATGTTTCTATCCTGTAAAGCTAATTTGTGCTGACAAGAACTAAACTTTTAAACTTCAGAAGATGGGGGCTCGAACATGTGGATTCCTTTCATTATTAAGTCAGAGGAACAGTTTATAGACAGAGGCTGCCTGAACAGGGTTCTGCTGTGTCCACGCAGAGGTGTGCACACTTTGGGTTGCCCATGGTTAAAATGCTCTGAAACAGGAGATGGCATGTGCCCAAACAGTGCAATGATCTCCCTTCTGCTTCAGACCTCCGACTTCAACTTCAATTTTTAGAAGAAAAGATGGTTAAAATGCCCAGGGTTATGCAACACCACAGTCCTCTGATGTTGGGTAGTTGAACTGGTCTGTTTTAGTAACAAATTATCTGGCAATCTCTGTTGTGCTGACAAGGAAAGTTACAGCTGAGAGCCTCCCTCATTCTGGCCAAGCTGCAGGCTGGTAAAGTGCTTCTTCTGACCCAGGTGGTGTGTGTGCTATTTTTCTCCCTTCACTAAATTCTGTCCTTGTTGTAACCATGGTATCTGAGGGTACATGGACTATCCCAGTGTGTTCAAGCAGTAGATAGTTATTGAGTGCCTTCTATGAGCTAGGCATTGTGCTTGGTTCTAAGCATTTCCAAATATAATTCATTGCTAAAGAGTTATTAAAAGAATAGAACAACAAACTTTTATAGTGCTTCCCTGCAATACATAAAACAGTGCAGAAGGGTACCAGAAGTTTTCTCAGACTCTAGCATCAACACACATCCAAATCAAAATAACTGAAGGGCTCTTTCCCACAATCTAAAAAAAGAAGAAAACTTTTCTAATATTCTTGAGTGTTTGAACTTAGTTCTCACCAGCACGAAACCACCACCAAAAAAAAAACAACAAACCTCTACCGTTTGGACAGGAGATCATAAAAGTTTAAGGTCTGAACTCTCTTCCAAACAAACCAAACAGAAAACAAAAATTAATAGGGGAAAAAATAAAGACTTTTAGAAAGTATAAAAGCCCAGGGAATAACCAAGAAAAGGTGAAGTTAGAAGTTCGCAGCAGCTCAACTTGGACTTGGCCCCGGCGCAGGAGAGGGCACCCAAGTGCGGCCAGGACGCCCCCCCTCGTGCAGGTGTGCTCCTCCGTGTGGCCGCTGCGGAGAAACGGGACAGAAAAGGAGTCCGCGGCTGGCGCGGGAAGGGAGACAGTCCCGGGCTGGCGGCCGCTTACCCATCACCGAGCAGTTGACGTCGCGCTGGGAACCCGCGCGGCCCACCTGGAAGACCCAGGTGCCCAGCAGGTCGGGGTAGGTGCAGTTGGCAGGTGTGTCGCAGCTCGCGGTGCCGAAGCCGCAGAGGAACAGCACGAGGGGGGCGAGCAGGGAGCGGGGCGGGGAGCCCATGCTGGCAGGGTGGAGGGAGGCGAGGAGGCAGAAGCTGCAGGGAAGCCACCAGGAGTCTGGAGACCCAGACCGCGTGCGCCTTAAAATAACCAGAGGGCCGGAAACCCGCGCTGGGCAGGGGCGGGGTCTCGGCCTCCGCGAGGTGGGGGAGAGGAGAGGGGGGGAGGAGGGGGAGAAGGGGGCTGGGCACCTAGGCTGGCGTTCGGAGCGAGCACCTCCCCTCGCCTGGACCTGGAGCCCCGAGAGCCAGGGCACAGGGTTTATTGCCAAGGGACAACTTAGAATTAGAATAGGATTTAAGAGCCACGTTTGGTCAGCACGCGACCCAGACTTGCTCCCTGAGAAGGGGACACAGAGAATTCACGCCAAGTCCACGGGGTAGGGGGGGGGGGTATGAAGGAGGACTGAGGCAGTAGTTGGGAAAAGCAGGAGGGGGGGGTCACTGGGGGGGGGGAAAGATGGGACATCTGTAATACTATCAACAATAAAAAAATAAGTAAAATAAAATAAAGATAGAGAGAAAGAAAGAGGGGCAGAGAAAGGAAGAGAGACAGACCCACAGAAAATGGGGTGGCAGGGACAAAGGTCAGAGAGACAGAGACCAGAGGCCAGGTGAAGGAGGGGGTGGGGGGGTTGGGGAGGGGTTGGGAGGGGAGACTGAGGTGAGAAAAAGTCCCAGAGAAGGAAAGATCAAGTAAGTGGAGTATCATTTGTTTTCTTAACTTTGTCCTCACCAACTCAAGTTTTTGTTTTGTTTTGTTTTGTTTTGTTTTGTTTTCCTCAGAAAAGTCAACTTGCTACCCCCAGCCGCCTCAGCTGTTTGAGAACTGCTCTTCCTTCCGTTTTCCAAAACTTTCGCTACCTTCTTTTGGCTTGGTTTTGTTCAGTTTCCTGTTAGCACTGTTTGCTTATTATCCACAAGAGAATTCAGCTGTAGGGCAAACTTGTGGTTTTTGTGAACTGGTTGTTTTTGTTTTCCCTGCAAACCTTACAGAGTTTAGTGCTGGTGCAGGCTCACACGTGCTCTCTCAGATTATGTTGCTCAGTCCCTTCTCCTTTTACTGCTGAAAACCAGGGAGAGGAAGTAACTTGCTCAGGGTGAGGAAGGGAGCTGGTAGGAGAAGGCTGGTCTTATGAGCAGCAACCCAGTATGCCAGTCTGATCTCCAGTAAATATTAGGTAGCCTTTGTTGGGCTTCAGAATGTTCCACCCCAATTATGTCTCAGTGATATGCAGATTGTTTTGAGCTAAATGCAGCTTCAGCTCTGGGCTCAAGAGAAACTTATGCCCCTCCATTAAGTACCTAAAAGACTTAAATTGGGGGCCCTTGCTCATAAAGAGAGATCAGATGTAACCTCCTTTTTCCTTATTTAAAGGGTAGGGCAAACTTACAATTACTAAACATATGCTATTCATCTCATTTTGCAATGACCTTTTGAAGCCCTGTAGTCACCTAACCTCATCCCTAGCTCAGAATGTCATGTATACCCATTTTACCTTTTTGTCTTTGAACTTCTCATGTATGTGGGATTTCTGACTCTCTTATGTTACAGGGTTCCTCTCTCTCTCTCTCTCTCTCTCCCCACATATGTATGTATATAATCACGTTTTCTCTTATTAATCTGCCCAATGTCTATTTGATTGTTAGACTGCTGAAAAAACTTTGACGGTAGAGGGAACTGTCTTCTTCCCCATACATTATTTCCAGGTGCCTCCTTGTTCAGTTTAAATATCACCATTTTCTGTTGAGAGCTCCTCTGACTTTATTGGCTATTGTTGGAAGTTGGGGCTCCTTTCCTGCACAGAGCCTATTAGGTGTCAGACTTTTCTGTGCCCCTGACTTCTAAGGCACTTGCATTTTGCCCTCATCACACTGGTTAAAATAAGTATGTGTGTCTCTACCCCTTCCACCAGATGACAAGCATTCAACAGGAGTAAGTACACATTATTCACCTTTGTCTTCTGAGATTCTGGTTTGAAAACACTCAGGAAGTATCCTTGGGTATTAAATGCAGTTAATAACTTTAAATTGGTTTCTAGGCCTGAAAGCCTAATTCGATTTGGCAAGAGGAGTTGCCCTTGAAAGCTCAGAAATGAAAGTGCTCTCTAATGTAGGCACAAACTACAGAGGCAAGGGGGAAGAGACACAACACCCTACTTCTAGGTTTTATTGCCTTTTACTTAGGGTAAAAAGTTGGCATCATAAAATTAAGCTAACTCACAGTTTAGAGATACATTGACAGAGTAGCACTGCCTTTCTGAGCCCCTGGGAAAGTATGCCATTAGTTGTTAAAACATTAAAACTTTTATTAGGTCATCAATATTGAAGAGCTGAACAGTGAATTTGGAAATTTATGGGTGTAATCAAAGCAGCACACTTAACTTTAAGGAAAGTTTAAAACAGTCTTTATTCAATGAATGATAACTAGAAAGTGATCTTGGAGACCTCTTAGTCTAATGGATTCATTTAATAACAGGAAATGGAGATCAAGATGTTACCGGCAAGACCACAAGACCTCAGTTCTTGTTTTCGTGAAGGAACACTTTCAGTCAAGAGATAAAGTGCAGCAAAGCAAGCAAGAATTTGTTGGCTTCAGCAAAAACACACTCAGGACAGTGAAACAAGGAACGGCTTAGCGTAAAAGAAGCAACAGGAGAACCTAGGTTCGGCTGCTTTGACTCGCTGGGAAGTCAGAGAAAAGGGGCCTTGGAGACAGGTACAGGGGGTTGGCCTGAGATGAGCTGCAGCTGCCCATTGTCCCCCTGGTTGCAAGTCTTGTGGGGTTCCTTAGAGTTATGGGATGTACGCCTGTGGGGAAAGGAGAGGGGGAAGGGAATAACATGGGCATGCTCCCCAAAGGGAGAGAACACCACTGGGTCCTTCATCCTGAGGTTTTTTATTTCTCTCTTGCAGGGAGGAAATCCTAGGGAAAGTCTCAGGGGAAGGTTTCAACAGAATATGCATCATCTTTCCAGGTGTGCTCTTTCAGTTCCCAGTCTCTGCTGATTGTTCAGTGTCAGGGGAGGGGTCTTTAGTCAATGCAGCTGGTCCTGAGGCTGCCATGGTGTCACTTGTCTGGTATTTGCTGCTGACATACATTTGAGGCCTAGATGTTATTGATAGGGAAGGTCTGGAGTCCAAACCGAATGATCATCTATATTCTAGAGGAGGACAAGTTATTCTTGGGTGAAATCTGTGTTTTTCCAGTTTTGCCCCTTTTTAAACACCTGGAACTTTCCACCCTGGTGACCTTCTGTACCTGGCCCATCATCCTTGTTCTGCTCATGTGTGTCTAACTGCCTGTCACAGAGACATAACAATAATTTGGTGAATGTCACACTGCCAGTGACTGAGATTCAAGAATAAACCTCATGTTCCTTGATTTTCAATTGAGTTTATTTCCAATTATCTATTAATTAATCACCAAGGTATTGTCAAAATAAAATGCCAGCCCTCTATACATTAAGGGGAAGGAAAATAAGTAGTGATTCCCAAACTGCTCATATCCGAAGTTTTATTTTTATAGTGAATATTTTATAGAGACTGCAATATTGTGATTTATAAGAACTATATTTATGTTTGATCATTCAAATAACCAAAATATACTTCTCGGATAGATTTGGTTTTCATCCATAGTCCCTGTATCACAGCTCCACAAACCAATAAAATTTCCTGAGCAAAAACAGTAATGGGAGCATCTTTTGTTATAATATTTGATCTCTTCTAGTTCCTGAAAATGCTTCAGAGCCCTAAAGGTGCAATGGGTTCCTTGTTGTTCATTTCAAGCCCTTCCACCACAACTGGGTTTATGTAAATGAAAGAGACATTTGCAAAGCACCTAAGGATGGGGGCTGGTTGCCAGGGGAACCAACTAGGAGTAGAGGGTAAGAAACTTTTATCCTACTCCTTGATTTCCAGGGAGCAGAGGGGGGCTAGAGGTCAAATCAATCACCTATGGCTAATAAATTAATCAATCACAGTTATATAATGAAACCTCCATAATAACCCAAAAGGAGGGGGTTGGGAGAGCTCCCATAATGGGAGTCAGAACATATCCACATGCCGCATGCCAGAGCCCAAGTTCCATGAGGAAAGAAGTTCCTTTGTTTGGGCCTTGCCCTGAATGTATCTGTTCATCTGGCTGATGTTTGGTATCCTTTAATACCCTTTGTAATAAACAGAGTATCTAGTGAGTAAACTGGTTTTCTTGAGTTCTGTGGGCTATTCTAGCAAATTAGTCAAACCCAGGGAGGGGGTCTGGGAACCTCTGAGTTATAACCAATTGGTCAGAAGTACAGGTAAAAATCTGGGCTTGAAACTGGCTGCTGAAGTGGAGGGTGTTCTCATGGGACTGAGCCCTTTACCTGTGGAATCTGACTGTACCCAGATAGATGATGTCAAAATTGAGTTGAATTCTCAGACACCCTGCTGGTGTCCAAGAAATTACTAGTTGGTGTGGAAGAAACCCCTTCTCATGTTGGAAATTGGGTCTCAGAACTATATTAAGAAACCTTTAGTATTCTGAAAGAAATTCATACACAATAAGCTATTTACACATTTAATTTAAAAATATGAAATACAGTATAAAGGACAAATAAAAATATATTTTAAATAAATTTCTAATAAAGACATTTATTCCACCGTCTAAAATGCTCATGTATGAATGTACTAGAAACAGAATGAGACATTCAGATAATAATTTCAGTGAGTTATATCTCAAATACTGTATCAGATAGTCGTTTAATCACTATACCTTGGTTGTTGATGCCAGATTCTTGGCCAGAATTATTGATTAAAATTTAAGGTCCAAATAGTTGCAATTGGCTTAATCTCTGGTCAAAAATCACACAAGATGACTTAAAACTTTCTTGCTCATAATGAGGCTCCTTTGAAATGTTCAAATTAGCTTGTCTAACTCAACTTCAATGCTGAGGTTTTTGAACCCAACCAAAGACAATAGGAGGCTTTCTTTAATTGGTATTTCAAGGCCTCAAAATGAAACCAGTAGTCAACTACTGCTGTCCTCCAAGAAAATAATTTTAAACTTAATAAACACCTCTAGAAATTAGTAGAAAAGATTTGTGCAAAAGATCCTCCTCCTTTACTTTCAGAATCCTCTGAAATCTCACAGTCCCTCAGTTCCTTTGTAGGCTAACCCGCACCATCCCTTTCTATTGAACTCCCTTTCTCTTCTTCAGAAAGCCCATTTTAAATTTTGGATAACTCCCAAGGAGTTGAAACTGTCTTTTACTTGTGGGACTAAAGCAGAACTTTTAGTCATTGTTGAGAATTTCCCAAACCTCAAAACTAATCTCTTTGAATTCAAATGCCTATTTAGTCTCAACATTAGTGTTTAACCACCAGGTCTCTCCAGTTTATACCAACTCATCCACATGTTGGTTGGCACTGTTCTAGCTAGAGAATGGATGAATGCCACAGGCTGGAGCTACGTCCCTGCAAGACTTTAAACTCCTGGGTGCCACAGGCCTATCTGCCTTACAGAAACAAGCACAAAAATTAAAAGCCATTCCCCAAATTTTCCCTAAGCAAATAAATTGGAAAGGTACTCATCAAGGCATATAAGGAAAGGAATACATCTTAGGTTATTTCAATCATTTTGAGCAAACTTTCCAGCAAAATTCTGGAACCAATGACCTTAATGATGAAACTATTAACTTATTCATTCCCATTTTTATTGTGGATCTTTATGAGGCCCTTAAGACTTTATTAAAACATCATGACCTCATTGGATCACAAAAAGACCCCATGAAGTTACCTCACTAGCCAGCCACTAGCAAAGACAACAGAAAAAGACAAAGAAACTCAAATTACTTGAACCTTAGACTTTCTGGAAAAAATGTCTAACTAATGGCCATGTAACTTCAACAATTACATAATTCTCCTACTCTCAATTCTACCCAGACACCAGATCAAAACCTCACCTCTTGTTTCTTTAGCAAACAAACCTGGACATTTTAAAAGGGATTACCTCAAATATAAGCGTTGTCTCCGATTCAATCCAGACAAGGTAGCCTCATCCAAAGTTACTAAACAAGACCTGGGACGGGATGTTCAGGGAGTAACTGGGGACTTTTTCCTTTATAACAGTTAACCACTTGGGGAAGAAGACATTAAAATTATGGGTTTATGAATTTGGAAAAGTAGCAGGATACAAAATTAACATCAAGAAATCGATGGCATTCTTATACACCAATGATGAACTCACAGAAAGAGAAACTAAAAACACAACCTCATTTACCATTGCAGGAAAAAAATTAAGATACCTAGGAATAAACTTAACCAAAGAAATAAAGGACCTATTTGCAGAAAACTACAGGTCATTGAAAAAAGGAATAGAGGACGATATAAAAAAGTAGAAGCACATACCTTGTTCATGGATTGGAAGAATCAACATCATTAAAATGTCTATACCACCCAAAGCAATCTATAGATTCAATGCAATCCCCATCAAAATACCAACTACATACTTCACAGGACTAGAACAAATACTTCAAAAGTTCACATGGAACCAAAAAAGACCTCGAATAGCCACAACAATCTTGAAAAAGAAGAACAAAGTTGGAGGGATCACATTACTAGATTTCAGGTAATACTACAAAGTGACTGTAACCAAAACAGCCTGGTACTGGCACAAGAACAGACATATAGACAAGTGGAACAGAACAGAGAACCCGGAAATGGACCCAAGGCCATATGCTCAATTAATATTTGACAAGGGTGGCAAGAGCATACAGTGGCGTAAGGACAGCCTCTTTAATAAATGGTGTTGGGAAAATTGGACAGCTACATGCAAAAAAATGAAACTAGACCATCAACTTACACCATACACAGGAATAAACTCAAGATGGATAATAGACTTAAATGTGACTCATGAATCCATAAAAATCCTAGAAGAAAATGTAGGCAACAAAATTTCAGACATCATACGCAGCAGAATTTTCACTGATACATCACCTAAGGCAACAGAAACAAAGGAGAAAATGAACACATGGGACTACATTGAACTCAAAAGCTTCTGCACAGCAAAAGAAATAACCACCAAAATGGAAAGGCAACCCACTCTATGGGAGAGCGTAATTGCCAATGATATATCAGATAAGGGGTTAATTTCCAAAATATATAGAGTGCTCATAGAACTCAACAAAAGGAAGACAAAGAACCCAATTGAAAAATGGGCAGAGGAACTAAATAGACACCTCTCCAAACAGGACATACAAATGGCTAAGAGACATATGCAGACATGGTCAACATCACTAATCATTAGAGAGATGCAAATTAAAACAACAATGAGGTATCACCTCACACCTGTCAGAATGGCTACCATCAACAATCATCAAACAACAAGTGTTGGCGAGGGTGTGGAGAAAATGGGACTCTAGTACACTGTTGGTGGGAATGCAGACTGGTGCAGACACTATGGAAAACAATATGGTGTTACCTCAAAAAATTAAAAATTGAACTGCCATTTGACCCTGTGATCCCACTTGTAGGAATATACCCTAAGAAGCCTGAAACACCAATCAGAAAGAATATATGTACCCCCATGTTTGTAGCAGCACTATTCACAATAGCTAAGATCTGGAAACAGCCCAAGTGTCCATCAGTAGAAAAATGGATAAAAAAGCGGTGGTACATACACACAATGGAGTAGTATATGCAGCTGTAAGAAAGAAAGATCTCTTATCCTTTGAGACTACATGGAGGGACCTGGAAAGTATTATCCTAAGCAAAACAAGCCAAGCACAGAAAGACAAATATCACATGATATCACTTATTTGTGGAATATAACGAACATAACAGTCTGAGCAACGGGGTAGTCCCAGAGACGTGGAAGTGGGGTACAGACTGACAATCCCCTGAAGAGGGAGTTTGGGGGGAGATGGACAACAAGGGTGGGGAGGGACGAGGAGGGGGGAATTAGTGGGTGAAAAAGAGGAAACATCTGTAACAAAAATAAATTAATTAATTAAAAAAACAAAATTAGGGATTTATTTAGAGTTTTCATTGACACTAGGGTCACCCTATCAGTCCTCGACCCCAACATCCTTTCTATGTCCCCTCCTCAGGATTCTGAAACTATTCAAATGGTTGGGATCAAGAACAACCTGTAACAGTTTTCAAATCTGAACCTACTACCTTTCAACTAGGCCTCTTAAAGGCACTTGCTGTTTTCTACTCATTCCATCTGCTCCTATATACTTTTTAGGCAGAGATTTCTTAGGATATTAGCGTGAACATGTTGACTTCTCCCAAGAGGAGGAAATACTCCTCCCTCTCAACCTGTGCCCTAATAAAGACCCAATACTAACTTCAGATAGCCCTTTTTCTCACCAGGTCAGGTCCCCATCAACTGTCCTCTTCCACCATGTCTCCTCACCCATCCCTTCACAATCTACCCCCCAACTTCTAGGCAAAATCAAATACAGACACGGACCATATCTGTTTTCCCATCCCCCATTGAAACTGACCCTAATAAACCCCTCCCAAACATTAACAGTAACCCCTGAATCCCCAAGCTACAACCAGAATTCAGCCTATAATTAATGATTTCCTATACGACAGACTTGTAACTTCTTGCACTAACTCCTATAAATTTTACTTAAAATTATACCAAGTGTATCTTGCCATTGTGGTAGAGGGTTCTGTTCCCTACCTCCCTTCCCCTTTCTATCCACACCTTGCCAAGCAAGACCATCTATGTTTTCCTAGTGTGAATAGTTCCAAATTGATTACTAATCTTACCTAGCCATTTACAAACATGCATAAGAAGCAGGGCACATACTGTTTAAAGGCACAGATTGTAGATCCAGAATGCCACAGTCTAAATCCTGACACCAGTTCACTACCTGTGTGACCCTAGGAAAGTTATCTCCTCTAAATTAGTTTCCTCATCAGCAAAACTGGGATGATAATAGTACCTACTTCATCTGGTTGTAGTGAGATTTTGGAAGAGTTAATACATGAAATGCTTAAAGCAATATTGTCACAGAGTAAGCACTACAGAAAGTGTATCATTATTATCCTGATGCACCTGTGTATGGATTTTGGAATTTATTTTTATGAAATGGGAACATACTCTACATTTCTCTTTACCCTGATTTTCATTCTTTCTTTCTCTTCAACCTGATTTAATTCTTAAGTAAACTCTTTCATTTTTAAAGTACAGAGATCTCTTCACATCAAGAAATTGAATTCATTTAAGGAAATTAGCTGCATGGTACATAAGGTCTGTAACACATCTATTTAACTATTATTAAATGGGCATCGGGTTGTTTCTAGGTATATTAGCATTATTATTTTTTGCCACTACAAACATTGTTGCAATAAGAATATTTGAACATATATCCTCCCTACAGTTGCTTTTATTTCTGTAGGAAAGCGACGGGAACTAACTGCTAAGTCAAATTGACATTGCAGGATTAAGTGTTCTGAACAGGTCTAGCAAATCACATTTCTATCAGCAACATCAAAGAAAGTCCGATCCCACCCCTTCCATGCCCTGCCTCCTCCCAAAACATCTCTTTTCTTCTCTGATATTTTACATATTTTAAATTTAAATATTTTAAGTTTTTAAAAATTGGTTGAAATGTTTTAAATAATTATTGTTTAATTTTAACTTTGTTTCTCTGAAGCACCTAAGGTCTATTTTTGCCTGTGGTGTGATATAGAGATTCAGTTGTCCTTTTACTTGGGCCAGGGTACTAGCACCATTTATTAAATAAACCTTGCCTGGCCAGCGTGGCTCAGTGGATTGAGCTCCTCCCATGGACTGAGAGGTCCCAGTTCAATTTCTGGTCAGGGCACACTCCGGGGTTGCAGCTCAATCCCCAGTAAGGGGGCGTGCAGGAGGCAGTTATATCTCTCTCACATTGATGTTTCTTTCCCTCCCTTCCTTTCTCTCTTAAAAAAATCAATAATAATAAAAACATATTCAAATAAACTTTATTTTCCCTCTAAATTTAAATACCAAATTTGAATATATTCTATTTCCATAAATATTTGAATATTTTGTTTTACTGATTCATTTGAAAGCAAGTGTGCTCTCTATTCTTCTTTTTCACATTTTTCTCAGCTCTTTTTTGACATTTTTTCCACCTCCATATAAATTTTAAAGTCACTCCATTTGTTTTAAAATTCTTTATTTATTTATTGATGTTTCTTTATTGATTTTCAGAGAGAGAGGAAGGGAGAGGGAGAGAGAGAATGAAACATTAATAAGAGAGAACATCGATTGGCTGCCTCCTGCGTGCGCCCAATGGGGATTTAGCCCACAACCTGGGCATGTGCCCTGACCGGGAATCAAACCAGTGCTCTCTTGGTGCATGGGTCAACCCTCAACCATTGAGCCACACCGGCTGGGCTTAAAATTCTTTATCACTTACAAAGTTGTATGCTTTTGCTGCCCCCAGGCCCACTTTTTTAAAACAAATATGTTTTTATTGATTTTAGAGAGAGAGGGAGAGGGAGAGAGAGAGAGATGCATTGATGATATAGAAATCTCAGTTAGCTGCCTCCTGCAAGCCCCCTACTGGGGATTGAGCCTACAACCCCGGCATGTGCCCTGGCCCAGAATCCAACTGGCCACCTTTCAGAGCACAGGGCAACTCCCAATCAACTGAGCCACACTGGCCAGGGGCCACTTTATTTTAACTTAATGGAGCATTCAATGGATTTAAAATGTGGATATTATTTTCAAAGAACAAACTTTGAATATGTTCAAGTACCCTAGAATATTTTTAAATTAATTTCATCCTTTAAAAATATTTTTTTCTTTCTACTTTGTTTCCTCTTATCTTTCTTTTTAAAATTTATTAATATAAGTACTTAGCGCCTCATTTCCAGTCGTTCTGTTTAATAATAAAGGTGTATTAGGCTCACAGTTTTCTTCTGAGACAAGCTTTAACTGTATCCCAGAAGTTATAGAATGAAGTACTCTTTTCATTTATACTTTAAAAGTTTACAATTTAGGTTTGATTTTTCCATTGACCTTGTAAGTTATTTAGGAGTCTATTTCTTATTTTAGGTAGTTACTTTTTTTGTTTATTTATTTGTCTTGTTAATCCTCACCTGAGGGTATTTTTCCAGTGATTTTTACACAGAGTAGAAGAAGGAAGGGAGGGGGGAGGGAGACAGAGAGAGAGAAACATTGATGTGAGAGAGACACATCAACTGGCCACCCCCCGCACAACCCCACCAGGGCTGGAAGTCACACCTGTGACCCTTCAATTCACAGACTGATGCTCTAACCACTGAGCGAACCAGTCAGGGCAAAGTAGCTAAGTTTTTATTTAACTTATTTTGTTTTATGGACGAAAAGGGGCCACACACTAAACGTGACAAGTTCCAGGGAGGCCTGAATGGCAGCCTTGCAAACTCAGAGTCCAAAAATAACCACAATGGATGGTCTGAAATTAAAACTTGTAACTAAAAGCAGTTTATGGTGGATAGTCATGTCCTAGACTAGAATCTTCCTTGACAAAGATCAATTTTCATCTTAAAGCCTATCTGTTTTCTTTTTGCATCTATGATAACGTATCTTTGGAATGTCAAAGTAATATCCTTTTTTCAGACCCTCAAAGCACAGACACCCCTCTGTGGACGGCACAAATCCCCTAGTTGTTATTGAGGTAATCGTTGACAGTTAACTATCCAATGCTTATGTAAAAGAAAAATGTGTTTATCATTCCACTTTTTATCCAATCCCAGAGGTTTCCCTGCTTTGCTTTCTCCACCTCCCTAATCTATCACCAATGGATTGCATATAACCCTCTTATGTATCCTCTTTTGATTATGATGTATAAAATAAGATGCAAAACTGCTGTTCTCTGGAACATTTTCTCAGTTCATTAAGACTTTGCTTCCCGACATCTGTCATCACTTTGACTCAAATAAATTTACAAAAATTATCTACAGGTTTGAATATCTCTCATATTGACAGTTGTTTTATTAAATTATGTTCTAAGCCCTGGCTAGTTTGGCTCAGCGGTTAGAGCGTCAGCTTGTGGTTTGGAGAGACCCTGGTTTGGTTTCCACCAAGGGCATGTACCTCGGTTGCAGTTTGTCCCTGGCCCAGGTTGGGTTGTGCAGGTGGCAGCCACTTGATGTGTCCCTTTCATGTCGCTGTTTCTCTCTCTTTCTCTTCCTCTCTCTCCCTCCCACTCTATCTGAACAAAAAATGGAAAAATGTCCTCAGGTGAGGATAAAAAAATATATATATGTTCTAAGAACATGGCCTGTAAAATATTAGCATTTAAAATTTTATAGTAATTTGTGGTAAAATTTATGGTTCAGTTTGATAAAATAAACATAAAAATTACATTTTCTCTACTCAAGAGAACTCTGTTATATACTCAAGTGTCATTAAGTTTTTCTATGATTAGTTTTTTGTCTATTACATCTTTTAATTCTTTATTTTTTAATTGATTTTTTTCAGTGAGAGAGGAAAGGAAAGAGAGATAGAAACATCGATGTGAGAGAGAAACACTGATTGGCTGCCTCCTGCACACTCCCTACTGGGCATCGAACCTGCAACCCAGGCATGTGCCCTGACTGGGAATCAAACCAGGACCACTCAGTCCATGGGACGACACTCAATCCACTGAGCCACACTGGATGGGCTAATTCTTTTAAATTATTTTTTCTTTATTGATTTTAGAGAGAGAAGAAGGGAGAGAGAGGTAAAAACATCAATGAGAGAGAACATTGACTGGCTGCCTCCTGCACACTCCCCACTAGGGATTGGGTCCAGAACCTGGGCTAGTGCCCTGACTGGGAATCACACCAGTGACCTCTTGGTGCATGGGTAGATGCTCAATCACTGAGCTACACTGGCCAAGCTACATCATTTAATTCTGAAAGAGTGATTGAAATATCTCAATGTAACTTCATTCAAATAAACTTCTCAGTTATTTTATCATTTGTTCTTAGTATTTTAGTTGCTGTTCTATTTGGTGCATTTTCATGTAAATATATTATACCTCCTTGAAACATGCTTTCTGCTTATTCATATATGTTTCACAATATCTCTTTCCTCTGGAAATTCTATCTAAGCCTGTAGCCTCAGGCAGATATTTTAAAACATTTTTTTCTTTATTGATTTTAGAGAGAGAAGAAGGGAGAGGGAGAAAGAGAAAGAAACGTTGATGAGAGAGAACATCGATTGGCTACCTCCTGCATGCTCCCAACTGGGGACTGGGCCCACAGCCTGGGCACGTGCCCTGACTGAGAATCAAATTGGCGACATCTTGGTGCATTGGTTGACGCTCAACCACTGAGCCACACCAGCCAGGCACAGGCAGCTATTTTGAATAAATGGTCATCCATTGATAATAAGGGAAGTATAATGCTTCTTTAACCATAAAACTGAATTTATTCAATAGAGATATTTATTTATCACAGTATTAGTGTTGCAGCCATAAGCAAGAGGAAATGATAGTACAGTAGGTATTTGGGAAGAAAGTAAAAACAAATGGAGACATGTATTTGAAGTACGTATGGGACATTAGAATGGAGATGTCTAGTAATAAGCTGGAGATATTAGTGTAAGATTCAGGGAAGGGTTCATTCAGTTGTTCAACAGGTATTTATTGGGCATCTACTCTGTGCAAGGCATAGGCAGGCAATGAGAATAGCTGCGAGGTGTTCAGACTCCTTAGATGTTGCCTGAATACAGTTTTTTTAGTCATCACCAATTAAATGGGAGTTCACATTATACATTATAAGAGTAGAGAAGATCACCCAAAGCAAGCTCATAGAATTCCGGGGGGCGAGGGGGGGGGGGGGGGGGGCGGGGGGGGGGCGGGGGGAGGGCTTAGGAGAGCTTACAATCACCACAATTTAATGGCTAAATTAAGAAAAGGTGTTCATGATGGAAAAATTAAGAGAATTCAGAATGAGGACAAAGAAAGATAATGATATGATGAAAGCCAGAAAGAAGGAATTTTGAGTCTAAAATTTAATGACTGAATATTTGCTTCAACTATCATTAAGTCATGATGAACTTTGTCTTCCTCTTGTGGTACCATTATAATAACCTGGTTATTAAATAACAGGAAAGGAGCAGGGGAAGGGCCAGATGATATAGGCATACCACTTATACAGCTTTGCCAGGAAGCTACAGTTAACACTCTCCAAGTCTGTTACCTGCAGATTGCTGTGGGAAGGGACTGGACAAAGACAGGTTAGATGAATACCCACTAAGGTCTGGGTGATGTGGGAAGATGCTTACCTCTGTTACACCTGGGAACAGGTAATTGGCTAGAATAGGCATGGTCACTGCAACGGTGTAGAATCTGAGATACATAAGCTCCTGGACAAAAAAAAAAAAATTCTCTTCTCTTGGCTCTCTCCCTTGCTTGCCTGTATTCCTGGCTCTCTTGTTGTGGGAGGAGCATATCCCTGCATTTGCTCATGTGGCTCATGACCATGTAGGACCCACACAATGAACTGATGGGACTCAACTCCACCGTGGAACAACCACTCTGGACACTGGCCCTAATTCTAGCTCTGTTGAAATCCCAGCTGCACCTTTTCTAGGACTGGCTTAAGGAAACTAGGACTTTGGAAACTGAAGAATATAATTTTATGCCAATAAAAATCACTCATTCTCCCATGCAAGTCTTAGAAAATTCCTTTTCTCAAGACATCACAAGAACCCCTTCCCACTAGTGATGGAGAAATCTGACCCACTCATTTCTCTGGCAACACTTCCAGGACCACATGCCATATTGGTGTCCTATTTCTAGAGTTTAGGGCAAAGACTCCCAGCTCTTTGGGAAACTGATCGGAAACCTAGAGTAGAAGGTTCAGAAATCCTCTGGAGAACTGAGGGCTACCTGAACTGCAGCATGACCACTCCTGATGGACATTACTATAAGCACTGGTTCCTATTATGTGGTTCTATGATATAGATTGTGTAGCATCTTGAACCAGCTTAGTTCTATTATACCTTTATACCACAGTGTGGCACATACTGAGAGTTGCTTTAAAAAATAAATTTCTCACATTAACACATTTATCACTGACCTCTCCTTATAAAAGGATACAGATACATTGCCAGGATTTGAACTTTCTAGTTGCTTAGAACCTAAAGAAATAGGAATTATTGTGCTATGTTTGAATTTCTTTATTGACTTTTCTTTGAAAAACTTATGTTGTAGGCAACAGACCTGTTGCATAATTGTGAGAGTCAATATAAACAATAATCTGCACATGATTCACATAACATGTCTGAAAGTCAAAACAAAAGTATAATCTCTTTTCTTGCACATTCTTAAGTTAAGGCTGCTCCCTAGAAAATCAGGAAAGCAATTTGGTTATCATCCTTGATTTGGTTCAACTAAATCCATTAATAGGAAATACTTGACTCAGAGGTATGATACATGCCTACACAGAGAGAAAACAATGTATTTAGAGAATATAATTATCCCCAATTAAGATACCAGTTTGCATGGGTATATACTATTTTTAATGATAAAAATATTTTCAAATTTACTCAAGCATTGAATGTATTAGAAAAAGTATGTCCTGGGCTGCAGGAAAGCTGGGTTATGACTATATCATTACCACAAACTAACTTGGTGACCTTGAGGAGATCAATTGAAACTATCCCTGTGATTCCTACCTTGTCATTATTAGGAATAATTGCCCTATCAACCTCACTAGATTGTTGTAAATTTGAAAACATGAATTCACTCAAGAAACTTTATTAAATGCTGACTGTTTGTCCGGCTCTGTTCTAGTACCAGGGATTCAGTGAAGAACACGCCAAATGAGATCTCTGTTTTCATGGAGCTTAAATTTAAGCCAGGAATAAAAACATTCAACAGTTACACATGGATGAGTATCACAAAGGTATCAGGTATCATGGTGATGTGTAATAGTTTGGGAAGTCAGGGAAGAATGCTGAGGCCTGCAGGGTAAGAACATTATATATGTATCATATATCGTATATATCAAGAAAGTCAGAAGGAAGAACTTATGTAAAGGCTGGAGGAATCTGAGGAATTATAAAGCCAACATGATGAGTGACAGGTAAGAAGTGAAAGATAGCAAAATAATAAAATGACGAACAAAATAGACCTGGAGACAGAGAAAGGAGTACGGTTCAGACTGACAAACCTCAGAGTAGGGGGTGTGGAAGAGGGAAGAGACAAACCACAGAACTTAGATGTATATATGCATAACCGTGGACATGGACAACAATGCGGGGGTGGGGCTGGGAGGAGATCCGGAGGAGGGTGTCAATGGGGGGAAAAGGAGAAACATCTGTAACAAAAATAAAGTAATAAAAACTAAATAATTAAAAAGTGTTCTGTACTAGTAAAAAAAAAAAAAAAAGTAAAAGATAGTAGTTATGAAAACACATTGTGACATGGCTAGTGAGAACATAAATTGGTTCAGATTTTTTGGAAAGCATTTTGGAAATATGAAATAATCTAAAAAATATTTCTAGTCTTTGACTCAAATATTGAGCCTTTGATTGATTATCTATCCTGAGATACAAAAAACATTAAGAAACACAATATTTATTAAAGTATATTTGCCATAGAGAGAAATCAGAAAAAAATAAATAACTATATGGAATGAGAAAAAAATAGTGTGTACAAATTATGATATACATATAGCTAATAAAAGTTTGTTTCTGAAGAGTTCATGGTAGTATGAAAACGTTTATGTTATGATATAATTTATTTTATAATACTAACAGCAGCAGCAGGGGGCAATGCGGGGATGGGCCCAGGTAAACTGCTCACACCAGGTCCTGGATCGCAGCTGGGGAGCTCTCCTGAAGACATCCTGATCTTACATAGTGGTTACTGGCAAATCAGCCTCACCTTTGCCCCACCCTCTATCCTTTGGAGAAATATACTATCTTTGTTGCTCTGAATGTCTCCAGAAAGAAGAGGGAAACTTCATCTTTACTATTTTGGTCAGCAATCTATCCTTTGTCCTGTAGGAAGACACTAATTCTAGTTTCCCAGGCTTTTTGCAATGGGAATAATCTTGAAAAAGTTGTCTATCTCCAACATACAATGTGTAGAAATGCCATGGAGAATTGCTCCCCATTCCCCTACCCACCAAGCCCCTATTTTTATTTTTTATTATGCTTACTGTTAATAATTCTTAAAGTTGTTTTAGTAAAGATTATTATAATGAGCAAATGATGTTCATAGTTGTATGTGGTAAATGGTATGTTGGCTACAGAGTGACTCAGACTGTTCCTCCTCACCTAAGTGTTAGCCAATCAAGGGAAGTTTCTGCCACTAATTAGCTGTAACTTCTCTGGGCTCCAGTTTCTATTAAATGACATTCCAAGACTAGTTGCTTGTCTAAACTCTAGTCTACTTTAAATTCTAAGGTTTTATTATTTCACATGTAGGAGGAAATACACCCCACAACTCAGTGAATAAAAATAATTTCAAATCACTTTATTTGAAAGAACTTGTCTAGTTGTAACCTCAATAGCACAGAGTTAAGTTAATCGAGTCAAGTAATATAGTACATATCTATGTGCAGAAAGACCTCTATAAGTAGATTTTAAAATGAAACTCAAGTAGTCTTTTTCTATGTACATGTTAATTCTATAGACAATTTCTAAAACAGAAACATAGCTGGGGTTTTGGAGATGGATACCAATAAGAAGTGCCAAAGATTCCTAAACCCATAAACATATAAGAATAGGCTAGGAACCTAGAAAGTTAAAAAACATGCAACTTACTATTTTTCCCATGCAGACCCAATATAATTTTCTCAATTTTTAAGATATTATTGAAAGAATATGGTCTCATTGTTCTATCATGGAAAGAGAACTAGCATTAAAGACCAAACTTTGCCCCTGGCCGGTTTGGCTCAGCGGTTAGGCCTGCGGTCCAGAGAGACCCAGGTTCGGTTCCCGCTAAGGGCACGTACCTCAGTTGCAGTTTATCCCCAGCTCTGGTTGGGTCCTGCGGGTGGCAACCACTGGAGGTGTCCCTTTCACGTCGATGTTTCTCTCTCTCTCCCCGTCCTACTCTATCTGAACAAAATACGGAAAAATGTCCTTGAGTGAGGATTAAAAAAAGAACAAACTTTGGCATCAGATTTTGGCATGGAGAATTTTCTGAGTTTGAGATATTCTTATTATAAAACAAAGATAATTTTTACCTTGAAGAACTTCTATTGGAATTACATGTGATACTATTTATGTGAAAGTGCTTTGTAAACTATAAGATCTACAATAAAAATGTGAAGGCTTATTAAAGTGGGTGGGAATGGCACTAATACACAGAATTATCAGATAAGCAGAGCCTAAAGGGAGGACTCTTCAAGTCTCCTAAAGGTAAGAAAGGGACCTGAATCAGTGGAGGGGAGGTTCTAGCTGGTTTTTGATGATGGCAGGCTATGAGAGAGAGAGAGAGAGAGAGAGAGAGAGAGAGAGGAGAGGGAGAGGGAGAGAGAGAGGGAGAGGCTTAAGAAGTATACCAAAGGCAGAGGGAAAATTAGACAAAAAGACATGAAAGTTTCTATTTTGTTTGTAAAAAGTTTCAATGTGACAAAAAACAGTTTGGCTTTTTGGTAGCAATTTCCATCAGTTTATCACTGATGTGTGAAATGTCACTTTTATTTCACTGTATTCCAAGGCCTCCCTGTTATATCAACGATACTTAATCATTCATTCCTTCTTCTGCATACTTGCTTTATAATGTACCTGCTTCCACCACCATACTAGTCACAGAGTTCATTTAGTTCATTTATTTGTGTCTCTGTCCCTGAGCATGCCCCTAGGCGCACGCAAGGGGTGAGAGATGTTCTGTAACTAGTACTCTACAGGCCTGAACTAGGTTTCCCTAAATGGTTATTGCATTGCCCCTGGTTAAAATGCAATCCCCTCTGAGAACTATAACAAAGTATGCCTAAATCATGACCTCTCCACCAGTCACTCCTAGCTTCATAGCTGGTTAACACTGTTTTGTCCCACACAACCTGTTATGATGCTGAAACAGGGGTGAAAGAGGGATTCCAATGTAGAGAAAGCCCAGAGGCAGCATCATAGCCGGAGGGCCCCTGCGCATGTGGGAGGGTTCCTGAGAGTCAGAGAAGAGGAAAGAGGAAGTGAAACTACATAAACATCAGCCTTCTTCACATATTTGCCAAGAACCTGCCCTCCCTGCATTCCAGAAACTCACAGTTCTTTTGAGAAGAGTGACATTTAAAAAATAAATGAAGAACTGAAGAACTATATATCCCGTGTTTCTAAATACAGAACATAAGACGTTGTTTTATGGGGTGTAGGGACTAAAATGCATCAGAACAGATGTAAATAGGCAATATGTCTCATCATAATCATATGTATGGATAATTTTTCATATATACATTATTAGATTTTGTTGTGATTAATATAACAATTTTTTAAATTTTTATTTATTTTTTTTGTTAATCCTCACCCAAGGATATTTTTTCCATTGATTTTTAGATCGAGTGGAAGGGAGGAAGGAAAAGAGAGAGAGAGAAACATCGATGTGAGAGAGACACATCTACTGGTTGTCTCCCACATGACCCCAACCAAGGCCGGGGATTGAACTTGCAACCAAGGTACGTGCCCTTGACTGGGAATTGAGCTCGTGACCCCTCAGTCCGCGGGCCAGCGCTCCAACTGATAAGCCAAACTGGCCAGGGCTAATAACAAATTTATGTAAAGAAATGTATAGAAATATTTAGTCATGCATATTCTTTGTCAACTAACTCTAAAGGCAGTGCTGATAAGACAGAGGTGGAAATGGAGGTTGTCAAGGACCTTTAGAAATTATTTAAAATGGTTATTTTATATTAGAAAAGGTGGAAAGAAATACTGTACATTGTCTTTAATAATCAAGAAAACCACATTTCAGGTCAAACTTAACTACTATATAGCTGGTAATCTTGAACAAGTCATCTGCCTTATTGGGTCTGCCTTGACCTAATTTGTCAGGGTTAGTCAAATGTGGCTTAGAACAAACAATCAAGAAAGAGTATTTTACAAACTGAATTAGATTTAGAAATGAGAATTTCATTGCATAAGCAGCGGTTCTCAACCTGTGGGTCGCAACCCTTTTGGGGGTCAAACGACCCTTTCACAGGGGTCGCCTAAGACAATCAGAAAACACATATTTCTGATGGCGATTCATAACAGTAGCAAAATTACAGTTATGAAGTAGCAACAAAAATAATGTTATGGTTGGGGGTCATCACAACATGTGGAACTGTATTAAAGGGTTGCAGCATTAGGAAGGTTGAGAACCACTGGAAGAGTTACCAAATTCCCAGCCATCTGAAATTTAGTTACTTGATTTTTAGCACAAAGAGGAGAGCACTCATTATCATTTCAGATATTTTGCATTACTTCTGCAAAAATTTTACATTTTAAAATCCTCAAAGAAACCTAAAACTGGCATAACAATGTGCAAGTTACCATCTTGCTGACAGTCCACAGCTTCTAAGTAATGTTGTTGGTGTCCAGCCTCGGTCAGTGTTCAATCTCCACGCTCTCTCTCACTGTGCCACAGGCCTTATGAGCCCAGAATTTTATTGTACAGAAATACAAGGAAAGCTTGCTGTTCACCAAGACCTGACACAGCTAACACTATCAAGAGCCTCTATTTCCCTCCACAAATTATCTCTTGAAAAACTGAAATAGTTCAAGCAGTCTTTATATTATCTAACAAATATCTCTTTCATTAGAGAAAGCTTGAAGGCCAAGAAGTTAAACAGTTTGGCAAAGCTCACAAAACCACAAGAAAAGATCAGCCTTTTGGGGAGCAGAGTCGTTTTTAACTTCCTTTGTTTTGAAATAAGACCAACTACTACCCAAATAGATAATGTGGCTCCAGGGGTACACTGTGGATGTGAGGGGGCTGAGGGGCTCTGGAAGGTGGGAGAATGAAGGATTCAAGGAAATAGCAAACTGACGACGGGGTGGCCCTAGAAAAGAGGAAATGGATCTGTAGCTGCTGCAACTCTCCCATGTGCTGTCAGAACACACGGGCCACCCAAACCCAGTCTAATTTCCCGTTTACTTATCTGTCACCCTTGCTTCATCTTTTCTTGCGCAAATGAAGAGTTTTGAAAGAAAGGAGTAGGATGCTTTTATAGGATAAGAGATTATAAGTCATTTGAATCTTGATTTGTTCTTTCTAAAAGTGGAAAATTAGACTGTTTATTCTTTTAGTTTTGATACACTATAATCACAGTTTTGAATTTAGAAATTTATTTTAGGTTGGGATTTTTAAAACATTTAAAAACATTTTACATTTTTAGGGATAGACAGAAACAGGCTTATTTCTTCAAACATGGAAAGCATCAAGCATCTATGGGCATTTCTGACAAGTTAATAAAGCTAAGTAGTTAATATTGTTGCAAGAAGTTTTTTTTTGAATGAAAACAACAGCATCTCTGGAATGGGGTGAAGAGATCAAGGGAGGTTTATCCCAAAGAAAACCAGACAAGAGAAAAATAATGCAGGAACTGTTTTCAGTTAACATAATTGATTATAGAAGATTAACTAGTTCAAAGAATAAATTATGTTTGATAAAAAATGGTTCTTGACCTGGCCAGTTTGGCTCAGCAATTGGAGCGTGGGCCCGAGGACAAAAGAATCCTGGTTTGATTCTGGTCAAGGGTCAAGGGCACATACCTCGGTTTTGGTTTGATCCCTGGCCCTGGTCGGGGTCATGCAGGAAGCAACCCATCAATCTTTTTTTTCTCTCTGTCTTCCTCACACTCTATCTGAAGATAAATAGGAAAATATCCTCAGGTGAGGATTAAAAAAAAAAATGATTGATAGCCCTGGTCAAGTGGCTCAGTTGGTTGGAGCATTGTCCTGTACACCAAAAGGTCACAGGTTCAATTCCTGGTCAGGGCACATACCTAGGTTTCGGGTTCAATCCTGGTTGGGGCACCCACCTATGGAAGGGAACCAATTGATGTTTTTCTCTCACATCATTGTTTCTCTCTCTCTCCCTTCCTCTCAAAAATCAACAACAAAAAAATATCTTTGGGTGAGGATTAAATAAAAAATGTTTGAAGAATAATAACCAAACAAACACATGTTCACTAGCCCTGCCTCTCTGTCTCTCCCCATTCTGACCTGAATGTCCCAAAATTTATAAAGTGGTATATTCATTCTTGTTCACCGTTGTCCCTCATTATTCACCTGCCCTATTCCTCAACCTCCACTGAAGATAAGCAAGAAGAAGCATTCAAATTGTCTTTCTCTCCAGCTTTACTGTAAGCTCAGGGATGGCGACTTATTACCTGCCAAATGGATAAACTGACACCTCCTCAAGCTGAAGTATTCGCAGCAGCTTTCTACCTCTGCAGAAATCTGAGAGTCCTGTCTCATCCTCCTTTCTGCATCTCGGCTAAGATACCGGTTGTCATGAACACAGGGTTTTCTCTGCTTATGAGGAAGGAATAAGGGCAAAGCTAGCTCTTGCTGTTAGTGTGGAGTTTGGATTCCCACTCTTCCCTATCCCTTCAGGGCTTTTTTCTCCATGCTGTTGTAAATAATTAATTTCTCCCAGGGAAAATACTTACACTTAGGGGAAAGATTCAAGTTAAACAGGCTCATTAGTGACTGCATTTCAATCTTCCTTTTGAACAAATATACATTCTTCATTAAAAGAAAATGCAATAGAAAAATGACCCAGAGATATTAGCAGTTTAAGTGAAGTCAAAATATTTTAATTCTTACCAATTAATTCAAAATGCATATTAAAATGAAACTGTTTTGCCTACAAGATTGATGAAAATGTAATAGACTAAGTACATCCACTTTGGGTGAAAATGTGGGTAAATTGGTACTTTGCTGTATCACTTGAGTATATTTTTTTCCATTGATTTTTTTTTTTTAGAAAGAGTGAAAGGGAGGGAGAGGAAGGGAAGGGAGGGAGAGAGAGAGATACATCGATTGGTTGCCTCCCACATGTGTCCCAACCTGGGCTGGAGATCGAACCTGCAACCTAGGTATGTTCCCTTGACTGGGAATTGAACCATTGAGCTGCACTGGCCAGAGTGTATTAATAAAAAATGTTAAGTACATGTACTTTATTCTGCAACTCCATGGGTATGGATTCATTATAGCATTGTTTATGAGTGTGAAATACTTAGTAATAGTGGGTTGTTGAATAAATGTAGAAAATCCATAATGTAAGATATTTTAGGAGGTTTTCAAAAATAGTAACATATAGCTTTAAATACAGACATGGAAAGATGTCCATAATGCATTAAAAAAAAAAAAAGCTACCTGGCATGTTTGTATATGTAAAAAAATTTCCTGTTTGTATATGCAAAAAAAATACATTATATGGGATGAGAATTTTTTTTTTTTTTTTTGCCAGAAAAGGTCAAAAACATTTTATTCTCTTAATGTTTTTTCTTTTTAAATAAAGTTAAACAGTAAAGCAAAAATTCACAAGCTGTCTCTCTGTCCACCCGTCTTCCTTCCCTACGCACAGTCCTGGGCACTGACTCCCTTTCTTTCATCCACTAACAGACGTAGGACCATCTGACTGAGAAAACAACACTGCTCGTGTCACATGGGGACACGATGAAGGGAGGAGGTGAACGGTGAAACATTCGAGATTAACCTCAGCAACTCTGCATTTTCTGGGTTCTGGTTTTCTTTTATCAGCCAATTGGAAAAAAGAAATTCCCTGGACCAGCTGCTTCAAAGCTGAAGCCCTCAGACTACTGAAGAAGGACTTGAAGATACTGTCTGCATCAAAATCGCCCACAGTCATGCCCTCCTCATCCAGGTCCTGGCCACTGCCGTAGCCAATCTCTTCTTGCGATCAGAGAGGGTGGTAAAAATTTCTCCAAATTCCTTGAACTTTTTCTCCTCCTCCTCCTGAACTTGGGCATTGGTCCACCGTGCCCATGTGATAGAGCATCGAGGCCCGTTTCCAGTAGGCTTTCTTGATCTCACCCTCGGGGCACTCGTCCGCTCCCAGAATCTTGTATTAATCTTTCCTCTTATTCTTTTTCAGTTCCAGCTGTGCTTTTTTTGAGTTGAGTTCTTTTGTTTTCTCTGTCTGGCACATTTTTTCCTATTCCCGCGCTGCTTCTTCACCCTGCTCTGTCCCGCAGAACACTGACCTCTTCTCAAGTAGGCTTCTAGGTAAGCGTGGTCGAGCTTCACTGCACGTGTGTGGTCTTCTCCTGCATCCTCTCCTTTCCTGAGCTTGGAATTAACACTACCCCAATGACAGCAGACTTCAGCATTTGATTTTATATCGTTGGGATCTATCCCCAGGGCTTCTGTACACAGTTCCTATGCTAACCTGTGATTTCCTTCTTAAAGAGCGTTATTCCCATCTTCTTTCTTTGCATTTACTGCTTTGGCATTTCTGCAAGCAACACAGGTCTACTTGTGGTCAGGAGTCATCCTGAGAGCCTGCACAAAAAACTGAACCGCCTTCTCAATACAATCTTCAAAATAAAGGCAAAGAACCCGTCCATACAGAGCACCTGCATTGGCGGAATCCATTCACATGAGAAGGATCTCTCTGTTGCAAGTTTTTCTTGATTATTGTTACCACAACACTGGGCATCCTCTGTTCTTCTTGGGTAGGATCAAGCCATTCTCCTTTCTTCATGTGTCCCCAAGTTTCTCTTTCCATTTTGGTGGAAACCAGAGAGAAGTAAAGAACACAAGACCATGCTGCTGAGGTACTTGAAATAAGAGGAGCAAAGGCAGACAGGTGGCAATGTAAGTTGAATGGAGAGGCTGAGAATAAACCTGTTGACATTGCATGGTGATAAGATCCCTAAATAGAAGCTGCTATTCCTTACACACAGCCCCACATGTCCTGTCTCGGGAAAACTCCCTAAATGAAGAACAGGGTTTCTCTCCCCAGAGGCCATAGCCTGGAGTGTGTGCCCTTTTTCCTGCTCTTCTGCAGAACCCATGTTTTTTCCCACTCCACCGGAGAGAATTCAAACCTGCCTCCCCACAGTGTCCACTGCTGCCAGGACAGTGGAGTGGGCATGTCAGAGTGACATGAGGCTCGGCCCTCAAAGGCCATGGGAGCCCTCCCTGGCCCCTAATGGGAAGCCAGAGGGAAAAGTGGGAAAGGACAGCCCAAACCAGGAGCCCAGTCAGCCATGTCCCCACCACTGAGGGAGCTGCAGCCACTGGTTTGCTGGGTAGTGTGTGGTACGGGCCGGGTGGGCTGGGTGGGTGCTGGTGAACCTGGGTCTGGAAAGGGGCGGGGGCAGTGGGAGCAGAGCTGTTCAGTCCCAGAGGAAACTGGTCCTCAGTGAGGAAATAGGTGGCACTTGGCAGTCCACCTACTGCTCCTTCTCTGAGGACTCCTGCGAGATGCACTCTTCTTCCTCCTTGTCCAGTGTTTTGGCTTACCGCTTGGCCTCCTCCCTGGAGTCGTGATGGTTTTCCAGGTCTTGGCAGCACCCTTGTTTTTGCTTTCCATTGGTCAACCCGTGATCTCTTAGGTGTTGGCACTTCACTGGGCTCCTCCACAGGCTGCCGCCGGCACTTCTCTGTGCCATCTTTTTCCTGCTTGGAGGCCAAGCTGTGGCTTGACTTGGAGCTCAACTCACTCACTGTGGAGCAACTGGAGGAGCCGTGGCTGGGATGCACGAGCTCGGCTGGCGGCCTGAGGTGTGCGCTCTGGCCTGCTGGGAGCTGCTGGGAGCTGCTGGGAGCGAGGGTGCTGGGTGCTGAGGACCCTCCCGGCTCCACCATCACCTGAAGCAAATTCGGATGCCTTCTTGCAGCCTTGCCAGCACCAGGAATAGCCTGGGCTCCAAGTCTTTTTTATTCTGTCTCAAGAGTGATTTGTGTGAAAATTCTTTGGAAATTATAACATGCTATATAGAAATGTTGAAATTGTTGTTTCCATCTTTCAGCCCACTGTTAGTAATTCTTTGCACAAAGTTCTACTCATAAAAACTAAAGCATTAAAAACCTCATTCACATTTTGATTTCTCCTATACTTTTACATCTAAACCAGACATGTACTTTTACTTAAGTTTTGAGAGAGAGGTGTAGAGTAAGCCTGGCATCAATATTCAAGAAGCATCCACTCCTGAGACCAGTCATCTCGAATGAACACACTGACACCCAACCACTAGATTAAAAAGCCAGGATGTACACGCCACTGTCCCCCAACCCCACCCCCGACACAGGCTACACGCGCTCTCTTGTGTTAGAGATTTTGGTTGATTTAAAAAAATTTTTTTTTTCTTTTACTGATTTTAGAAAGAGAGAGAAAGGCAGAAGGAGAGAGAGATTGAAATATTGATGAGAGAGAACATCTACTGGACACCTCCTGTATGTCCCTTACTGGGGATTGGGCCCACAACCTGGGCATGTGCCCTGACCGGGAATCGACTGGCAACCTCTTGGTTCATGGGTCGACGCTCAACCACTGAGCCACACCAGCCTTGCTCGGTTAATTTCTATAACAAACCATTTGGGGGTTTCTTTATCCCTCCCTCTCTCTCTCACTTCCCATGCTCTAAATCCCTGTTCTTATGTTTTAAATTCACCAGTAAGAAATGGCACAGGCAACTCCAGGCCTCCACCCTCAACCCATAGGCCAGTGTGTTCTCTCTCTCTCTACATCTCTTCCTGTATGACCCCAGGTTTGCTATGTTATCCAGGTCCTGTAAGTAATAAGCTGATATTTTTTCAAAGTTTCCCAATTGTTATTGCTGAAGAGCATCTTGCAACCATGATAAAAACCACCAGAGCTGGTCCAACCACAGACTGGTAATTGGTAGGCTGAACCAGCTCACAACAAGAGGATTTACATAATCTTTATCATAGGTTCCTTTTCCAGACATTTGAGAACTTAAGCATCTCCTTGTTTTTCAGTTCAGTAAAGCCTCCCTAGGTGTGCCGATAAGGAAGAAGGTTGGGCTCATTTAAGATGAACCAATTGTGTTTAATTCTTTACCCCCAAAATAGTTTAGTTAGTTTCTATTCATTATCACAAATTTATTACTCAAGTGTTGAAAATTTAGAATCTTTAGAAAATTATTTTCATGAATATATAATTTATTATGAAACATTTTTTTTTGCAAGAAATTGTTTAACAGTTGAAAACCCTTTTTATTGGTCAAATAATGTCACTGTAATATTTAAATTATAATTTACTCTGCTAGCTCATAGATATAGCTATAACTCATTCAATAACTCTTTTGCATATTATGTATTTTTTTCTTTATTGATTTTTAGAGAGACAGGGAGAGGGAGAGAGAGATAGAAACATCGATGAGAGAGAACATCGACTGGTCACCTCGTGTATGCCCCCCACTGAGTATTGAGCCCACAACCTGGGCATGTGCCCTGTCCGGGAATGAAACTGGCGACCTCTTGGTGCATGGGTCAATACTCAACCACTGAGCCACACCAGCCAAGCCTCTCTTGCATATTAATAATAAAAGTCAAACAATTCTAAAGAAATATAGAAAGATTATAATAGCCTATTAACATTAAAATAAACATGATCTATAACATTAGAAAAATGTTTACAATTTGAATAAAAACATAAAAATTACAATGAGACCTTGTTACACTGGTTATATTGCCCCAAATATAAAAGACCTGTAGTATGCAGATTTGGCTATAGACACGGGGTTGTCCAATAGAACCTGTGAAGAAGGAATGTCTTTTATCGGGGTGTCCTATATGGTAGCCACTGACCACAAGTGGTTAGTGATCTCTTAAAATATGGTCAGTCTGACTGAAAATTAAATTTTTAATTCAATTTAATTTAAATGTAAGCAACTATATGTGACCAGTGGTTCACATGATGGCCAATGCAGGTTTGAGGACATAAGCAGTCCATTAAACCTTTTGTCATAGTATAAGTCCATATACCTTTTTGGTGAATGATTTGGAAAATAAAAATTTAAATGGCAAACACATTTGACTTAGCAATATTAAAATGAATAAATATAAGTGCTTGAATAAATACTTGAAAGTATGCAAAATAGTCAAATAATATTTACTGCATTAATTTTTAATAATTAATTATTAGAAACCTAGTTAAATATTCATCGGTTAAAAAATAGGTTAAATAAATATGTGATATGTTCACACCATACAACTGTATATTTCTTTATAGAAGTATATGTTAGATTTGGAAATATTAACTTGAAAAACTATCCATGGTAGTCTGTTAAATGAAAACATAATTATATAGCTACAAATATGCATGTTATGGCAAGTTTGTTACACAAAGAAAAAATATGGGTTTGTATGTATGTCTATGCATAATATGATAATATATTAAACCAAATGTCATTAATGGTTTTCAATAGAAAATGGCTTTTTATACTGATGTGCTACTTGAATATCCTAAAAGCATGTTTTCTTTTTTACATAAAAAAAATTCTATAGGAGAGAAAATATTCTTATGCGGCTACTAGAATTCAAAAATTTTATTCTACCTTTTAAGGTTTTATAATTCTGTAGCGAAGACAGATGTGGAAAAAAAAAAAAACCTCTCTATAATCACCTCATTAACAGTTGTAAACACCAGGATGGTGACTATGCCAACATAAAAAAGAGAGATGATATATGACTGTATATTGACTCTGATTTGTGCAGATAGTATTGCTGAGGGTAGCTGAATCATTGTCTTTTTTTTTTTTTATCCTCACCTGAGGACACTTTTCCATTTGTTTTCAGATAGGGTGGGGGGTGTGTGTGGGAGAGAAACATTCATGCAAGAGAGACACATCGATTGACTGCCTCCTGCACGGCCCCAATGGAGGCCGGGGACCGAACAGCAACCCAGGTATGTGCCCTTGAGCAGAACTGAACCTGCGACTTTTCAGTCTGAGGGCTAGTGCTCTAACCGACCAGGGCCACTGTCTTTTTTTTTTTTTTTTTAATTTTAGAGAGAGAGAGGAAAACAATGATTTGTTGTTCCACGTATTTATGCATTAATCGGTTGATTTCTGTACGTGCCCTGACTGGGATAAACTCACAATCTTGGTGTGTCCAGATGACGCTTTAACCAACTGAGCTACCTGACCGGGGCCTGAATCAGCTATCTCTGCATGCCAAAATCACCTGGTATTTATCCTGCATATAAGACCCAAGGGGTTGCTAACCAAGCCCAGCCTTTTTGCTAATTGGGGTCTCCTCTTTTAAGTTTTTGATTATCACAATGTCTTGGATCAAAGGGAACACTCTGCCTTAAATTTGATCTTGACACTTAGTCTTTCACTTAAAAAACTCTTTGGAAATCTCCACACAGGTTACAGAATATTGTGAAGTCCAAACTCCTCAGCCCCTGTGCCGAGGCTTCCACAACCTGGCCCCACTCAGTTTTTCCACTTTATCTTGCTTTACTTATCCATTCGCTTCCTTTTCACAAAAGACTCCTCATTTATTCCTCAAATACGCCAGCCACTCACAAACCTCTATTTCTTTTTTTAGGCAATTTTTCTCCACAGTACCCTTAATTAGACCCCACTCTACTTATCTCTACCTGCTGAACTCAAGGCCTAGCTTAATGTCACCTCTCTGAATCTCCACTTGATGTCCCTAGGCAGAACTAATCTCATCCAAGCTCTCTGTTTTCTGAAACTCTCTATAATTACCTGTCTCCTAAATTAGCGATAATGTTTGCACATTAAATTAGAGATGATTATTTGCATTAGTCATTACCATTTTCCTCTCTTAACGATGAGTTCCTCAGACTGGTATCATGTCTTATTCATCTGTGAATGAGGTAATGCATATATACAAACTGGCAAACTGTAAGCCCTTGAAATAAGCTATTATTTTGTTTATATTCTTAGTGCCTCCTCAAATGTGTATTACAGATTTGGTATTTAATTGATTTTGCTTGAATCAGTAAATTCTTCATAGCACACACTTTCAACACTACACCTTGGGTGACAAGAGTACTGTTATAATGACCACCTTTATTTTTATAAATCCTAAAAGTTTTTTATCTTCCCTGGCTTTAGGTATTGTTTATTTTCTTTATATCTTCATTTATTTTTTCATTTGTTACAGAAACATTTATTAAGCACTGATTATAAATCAGACAGTTTAATAGGCATTGGGATATAGAAGTAAATAAGATGAAAATTATTCCTGTCCTCATGAAGCTTTACTCTCCAGCAGAAAAGATAAACATTATATAAAATATTATATAATTAAAATTTGATGCCTGCTATGCAGGAAAATCGCAGGGTATTATTATGAGTGCTTATATAAGGGACTAACTTCATCAGATGAGTTAAGAAATACTTCCTTGAAAAAGTGATATTTAGGGAGATATCCAAAGAGTGGATAAGAATTAAGTGGAAAAAGGTGGTCAGGGATAGTGGGAGAAATGGGAGGATGATAAGACAGGGGAGAATTTCAGACAAAGGGAACTAAACTCAGAAAAGTAGATCCTGAGTAAGAAGAAGACAGTATGTTTTATAAAGCCAAGTTATAATATAATAAACATAACTATACTACTCATTGGCAGTTAAATTCCAAACCTCGCTCAGTATTCCTTGGAATATTATTTTGTTCAATATTCCAATTTTCTTTTCAACACCTGTCTCTTCATATTTCCCTCCAAATATATGCCTCAGCCCCATGAGTCATGCCTTTATTCATACTCTTATCTCTGGTTGGAAGGGGCAATCTTCTCATCTTAAACATATTTCAAGAAGAAATTCACATCCTAAGGGTTTTCCTTATCCAACTCTAGTGGCAGCAATGTCTTCCTCCTCTAAATCATTTCTATGGCACTTTCTCTCTCTCTCTTTCTCTCTCTCTCTCTCTATATATATATATATATACACACACACACACACATATATATATATACACACATACATATATTTCCTTTATTAAGTTGAGAGAGAGAGGAAGTGAGAGGGAGAGAGAGATAGAAACATCGATGAGAGAACATCAGTTGGCCGTCTCCTGCATGCTCCCCTACTGGGGATCAGGCCCACCACCTGGGCATCTGTCCTAACCGGGAATCAAACCAGTGACCTCTTGGTGCATGGGTCAATGCTCAACCACTGAGCCACACCAGCTGGACTCATGAATTTTATATTTGATATATTTTTAGAGAGAGAGGAAGGGAGAGAGATAGAAACATTGATGTGAAAGAGATACATTGATTAACTGCCTCTTGCATGCCCCCTACAGGGAATAAGCCCACAACTTGGGCATGTGCCCTGATCAGGAATCGAACTAGGACCTCTCAGTCCATAGGATGACGCTCAATCCACTGAGCTACACTGGCTAGGCATATATTTGATATAGTTCTATATCTCCTTCTCTAAAGAGGTCTAGCATAATGCTTTGTAAAAGTTACATATTTCATATATTTTTTCTTGAAAAAATGACTTTTAATTAGCCATGCATGACATTAATGAAATAATAAGGATAGGACATCAAAGGTCCAGAGTTCAAAAGCAGAACTATTTAGTACAACTTTTCCTTATTCAGGAGTTGAATGTGAATTTATGATGTTTGGTTTCAATCTCCTTAAACAAGGAATCATGAGGAAATCAATACATTGACTGCAACTACCATTGGCAATAAAGAGAACAGACCTTCCAGTCTAGTACTTCAGTGTTACACTACTATTATATATACACACATCATAACAAAGACATTTATTTCTATTTGTTTTTAAATTAAAATCCTAAAGTTAACTTTTAAGTTCTTCCCCATAAATCTGGTATCTTTATATATTTGTTTTGTTGAAGCTGTAACTATGTTCTTTTCTTGTACAAGATGCACATAATTCTGAGGAATACTGCAGTCTTCTTTTTTTGGCTCTGAGGCCCAGGGAATCATGTACAACACTACTGTATAATGGATGAGTTATGGGACCCACCTATTTCTCCTGAGTCTACTTAAAAAGAAATGTTGAAAGAGCTGATTCAAGCTTATTTCTGAACAGAAAACTTCAGGCCAGAAGAAATTGGCATGAAATATTCAAAATGATAAAAAGCAAGAACCTGCAACCAAGACTACTCTATCGAGCAAGGCTATAATTTTAAACAGAAGGCAAAATAAAGTGCTTCTCAGACACACACACACAAAAAAAAAAAAGGCTAAAGGAGTTAATTACCACCAAATCAATATTGCAAGAAATGTTAAAGGGCCTGTTTTAAGACGAAGAAAAAATGTATATATGGGAACATAGACATAAAGAATAAAATGGCAATAAATAAGTACCTATCAATAATAACCTTAAATGTAAATGGGTTAAATGTTACAATCAAAAGACATAGGGTAGCTGAATGGATAAGAAAATACAACCCACTCTGGCTGGTTTGGCTCAGCGGTTAGAGCATTGGCCTGTGGTTCAGAGAGACCCGGGTTCGGTTCCCACTAAGGGCACGTACCTCAGTTGCAGTTTGTCCCCGGCCCTGGTTGGGTCATGTGGGAGGCAGCCACTTGATGTGTCCCTTTCATGTCGATGTTTCTCTCTCTCTCTTCTACTCTCTCCCTCCCACTCTATCTGAACAAAAAATGGAAAAGTGTCCTCGGGTAAGGATTAAAAAAAAAAGAAAGAAAAAGAAAACACAACTCATATATATGATATCTATGAGATTCATCTCAGAACAAAAGATACACACAGACTGAAAGTGAAGTGATGGAAAAATATACCATGTAAATGGAAATTAAAAAAAAAAAAAAAAAAGCTGGGGTAGCTATACTTATATGTGACAAAATAGACTTCAAAAAAAAAGGCCATAACAAGAGACAAAGAAGGTCACTACCTAATACTAAAAGCATAACTCCAACAAGGGGATATTTTCTTCTCAAACGGAGCACCTAAATGTATAAAGAAAATCTTGGTGGACATTAAGGGAGATATCAAAAGATATACAGTCATAGTAGGAAGTTTTAGCCGCCCTCCCTCACTGTTATCAATAGATAGATCTTCCAGCCAAAACAATCAACAAGTAAACAGCAACTTTAAATAACACACTGGATCAAATGGACTTAATTGATACTTACAGAACATTTTATCCCAAATCAGCAAAATATACATTCCACTCAAGTGCACATTAAACATTCTAAAAGAACACATCTTAGGACACAAAATAAGTCTTAACAAATTCAAGACAATTGAAATCATATTACACATCTCAGATCACAATGGTGAGAAAACAGAAATCACCTGCAATAAAAAACCCGAAAAACATTAAAAAACATGGAGGCTAAATAGCATGCTATTAAACAATGAATTGGTTAACAATGAGATCAAGGACGAAATAAAAAAATTACCTGGAAATAAATGAAAGTAAACACACAACAACCCAAAATCTATGTGACAGAGCAAAAGCAGTTCTAAGAGGGAAGTTCATAGCATTCCAGGCCTACCTCAAGAACCAAGAAAAATCTCAAATAAACAATGTACACAATGGAACACTATGTGGCCATATAAAAGAAAATCTTACTTTTTTTATGACAGCATGTATGTACCTGGAGATTATTATGCTAAGTGAAATAAGGTAATCAGAAAAAAGACAAATACCCTATGATCTCACTTATATGTAAAATATAATGAACAAAATAAACTGACAAACAAAATAGAAACAGAAGCATGCATGCATGAAACATACTCATAACTGCCATAGGGGAAGAGGACTGGATGAAAGAAGGTGGAGGGATTAGCCAAAAGGCATATATACATAACACGTAGATACATATAGCAGTGTGGTGATAGCCAGAGGGGAAGGGGGTAGGGGTGAGGTGAAGGTGGGCGGGGGGGGGGGGGTGTGCGAAATGGGGACAATAAAGAGACTTTGCTTGAGGCAATACAGATGATATTTTATTGAGTCTTACACTTGAAACCTATATGGTTTTGCAAGCCAATGTCACTCCAATAAATTCATTAAAAAAAAAAAAAAAAAAGCTGATTCAATCATGATCTTCCCTTTAGAGCATCAGTACCTTCCCTCTGACACTTTATTTTTCTTTGAGAAAATTGGGAGGCTCACATTCACATTCCTCCGGATTTCAACTCTGTGAGATAAAATAACTATACAATCCAGGGACCTGGGCTAACTGGTAATGATCTTGGTGAATAAAGACATGATGTTTCCAATATTTGGTGTCTGCTGAAGTTCCTTTGCTTTGCATAGACAGAAAAACAAATCCATGGTCACAGAATGAACTGTTAACCTTGGGTGGCCCCCATATAAATGTGGGCCTTTGATCATAAGAGTGCTATTAAAAATATCACAAAAATAAACTAAGTAAATTTGAAGATCTAATTAGCTTTATTCAATGATTTATATATCAAACAGCATTCCATCTAACAAGTAGAAAGAAACTCCAAGGAGCTGTACAAAATAGAAGGTTTTTATAGGCAAAAGGGGACAAGGAACAAGGAAGAAATAAAAACAAAGAGTAATTTGTTTCAGGCAAGGTCACCTTTCCTAGGAGCTGGAGACCAAAGGGGTCTTAGCAGGTAGATTACCTCCCTTGTGTTCATGAAGAAATTCGAGACTGACTCTTAAAATTCCACTCCAAGAGAGCACAAAACTGCAATTAAGTTAGGTATTGAGTCTTGGATTGCTGATTTGGGGTTTAACACAAGTGACTCCATTTTGGACTGGTTGTTTCTTCTTTTAACAGTACAAAACAGGAAAGCAATTGATCAGTAGTCTCGTCTTCAGGTGGGAAGGATTTAAAACAAGCAAGGAAGAGCTGTCTTCCCTACTTCATCTCTCACTCCTGGTAGGAAATTAAGTGCCAAGCTAGTTCCATCTTCTTCCAGTACAGTGCAATCAACAAATCTGGAATGAGAAGAGTGTGGTTGGGCCAGGGAATTCCATTCAAGTCATTCAAATTATACTGACAGCCCCTGGTTAAGGAAAGTTCCTGGGACGTGGTCAATGCTGAACAAAGGTTAACTGTTTTGAGCACAGACAAAAAGGTCCTTTTCTTTTGTATGGACAGAATATAGCATAATAACTAATTCAATGCCTGTCACTTAGTAAACTCTAAAATATAATTTTAGAATTTAATTCCACGATGATAGATAAATTATCAGAATTTTCTGAAAGCTATTTTCCTGGAGTTTTCTCAGCTGTCTACTATTTTCTTCACAGTTCATAAATCTCAGAAATCAGTGTGGGCTGCCCTTCTTGTTCCTCACTGACATTCCCAGAGCTCTTCTCTACGTGTCCTTTTTCAAAACATAAGCTCTCAAATGAATGTCAATTAATAAAGAATGAAGAAATTAGAAAAAAATTGTGAACACAATAGTAATAACTATTTCAGGCAAGAGTTATCGATTGGCACTAAAACGAATGAATTAGGATTTCCACTTCTGCTTAGGATGTAGAAAGTGGCAAAGAAATGTCACTCCTGTTTTAACAAACAGAAAAGGTTAATCTTCAAAATAAAAATTTTTATCGAAACTATAAGAGAGCTGAGGTTACAAGACAAATCGGTTTCATTCCAAGGAATGGCATACCCCTCCAAAAGAGATGGGACTAAAAAACTATTTCATCTTTGATGGAACATGAGTAGGAAATATTGCTGTCATTAAAACAAGAGGAAATGAGCTACAATGTTACCAAAATTTTAAAATCAAGGTGTGGAATAGCTTATCAGTTTTGAATAACTGTGAAAACGTAGACAGAAGCGGAGCTCATCCTAACTCATAAATTCTTTTCCATGGGCCTTCGAAGGTGTTCCTAAGACTGGGCACAGGGCTGAAGGCAGCACACAGACCCCTCAGGGGCACTAGTGCTAAGATAGTAATTGGTGGCCACTAGGGGGATGTGGCAAAGGACAACTCACTTTCCCGGATCCATGCCTGAGATAAAACAAATTCTTAAGCCACTGAAGGAGGGGCAGCAAACCCTCTCATATCTGGGCCCAGGAAAAGATATTCTGCTTATGTGAGAGTGATGATGTAAAAGGTACCTGTTTCTGAAGAAGGGTAGGAAACCCTTCCATCCTCAGGACCCAGGAAGACAATCCACTCTTGGGAGAAGGATAGAATTAAAAGACCTCTACCTGGGGGAAAAGTGAATGAAAAGTCCTGGACCCAGAATCCTGAACAGATACAAAGTAGAGGTCAGCTATTACTGGGAGATAGGTAGAAGACTCTTTCTTGCCCAAGGCCGACACAGTTAGAGAAAGAACCACAGCAGAGCTGGAAAGTCGTGCCTCCAAGGCCAGGCTTACAGGGCCTGCCTAAGACGGAGGCATAAAGTTTATCTATGATAATAAATCACAGTAAGGACACTCTAATTTTGTGATCTCCTTTTTCTAATCACTTAATTCACATTATGATAAATGACCAAGTTTTGAGCCCTAATTATGATTTTCAGAATTCATTAAACCCACAGAAGTTATAGCCCGGGTCTGTAATCATACTGATCCACCCTCAACCCTCTTACTTATAATACTCCACTCTACCCTAGCCAACTGCTGCTCACACAAGCCCTCCTAGACATCAAACGTCACATCTACTGTGATGTCTTTCCTTGTTACTCTAGGCCGAATTAATTTCTCCCTTTACTCTAGAAAGCCACAGTGCTTATCACATCGCACGATAATGTCATTAATTTTATAAAGCTTAATGTGAATCCCAAACCTGAGAGTCTGTATTCAGAGACTGTCTCACCACAAAAATGCTCAGACTTCTTTTTTTTGACTCCTGTGAAGGTCTTACCACTGTTGACTTCATTTAGATCTACACAAAAACTGGGAATTAAAGACAAATATTTATTTTCTTATTGTTTTCACTTTGATGTCTTTGGATCATGAAATAAATGAGGCTTTCTCTTACCTCTGGTTTTCATTACTCTATCCAAACTGAAATGAAATTACTTTGTCTAAATAGTTAATGCCACTGACATACCATATAAAATTATAAACTTTTTATACTGGTTGGTTATTGATATCTCTATCCAGAAAACTGCCTACGACATCATGACTACAAGGTATATGGAAACAAAAAGTCTAAACAGATTGCCCTGGCCAGTTTGGCTCAGCGGTTACAGCGTCGGCCTGCGGTCTGGAGAGACCCGGGTTCGGTTCCCGATAAGGGCATGTACTTCGGTTGCAGTTTGTCCTCGGCCATGGTTGGTCGTGCGGGTGGCAGCCACTCGATGTGTTCCTTTCACATCGATGTTTCTCTCTCTCTCTGTTCCCCTCTCTCCCTCCCACTCTACCTGAACAAAATGGAAAAATGTCCTCGGGTGAGGATAAAAAAAAAAAAAAAAAAAAAAAAAAGTCTAAACAGATTGATCGGAGCAAAAAGACTTGGAATAGAAACAAAGGATTTTGGCTCAGATTCCCGGGTATTTTATTTGGACCAGTGTTTCACATACTCTGGGTTTCTCAAGCTGATAATGTTTCCCCTGAAATGAGTAACTAATTTCCTGGTCAAATGCATTGGGGAAATGCTGTACATTGTGATTGATCACACAAATGAACTATTTAGAGTTTTTGAGAAGTCCTACTGAAAAGAAATTGTATTAAACACCTATACAAACATCTCTCAGATCAGCTTGAAAAATTTCTGATTTAGACTATTTTCATAACGCTTGCTAGGTTTTCTCTTTTGTTAATCAGTTCTGTCAGTCAGCATTTAGTTGCAGAGTACTAACATAGAAGGAAATTTACTGATGTGTATTAAATGACTTATAGAATTTGTGGAAGAAATTAAATAACAGACTTTAGGCTAAACCAACTCCTCAAGCTGCACCACAGAACTGAATCTCTAAGGGAGCTGCTACTTCCATCAAGATTAGGAATACATTTGCTTAATCAAGAACTGCTGCTCCAAGTGATTTTCATAATCTCTGCCTCCTGTGATCCACACCAGCAAAACAAATGCCTCACACCTGGCCTTTCTCTTCACTTAACCCAATTTAAATTCAGGTTTCACACTTGTGCATCTGATTGGTGAAACATAAACATATCTGGAACCTCAGCTTCAGGGGAATCTGGAAACTGTGATTTTCAGCTTTGCAGCCTCTATAATACTAGAAGGTAATGGAAGTAGATGTTGAGAGAGTCAATCACTGTGCCCTACTCACAATGCTGTTTTATCCCAGCATGTATCACATGGCAAAGTAATGAGATTTCTGATGAGGCAATGGGATGAATTTTAAAAAAACTAAATAGAGCTAGTTTCAAGAAGGCAGGAACAACTACACAGTGCTAGTTCAGTGACTGTGACAGGATAGGTGTCTAAAGAAAAAAAAAAGAAAACTGTGTTATCTTAATGAATGAATGGATGAATTTTACAGATCACTTTGATCAACCTTCTTGTCTTCTTGAGGATGAAACAACTCCAAAGAGGTAAAACAATGTGCTAATATTCTTCACAATGGAGTCTAACCAAGGTCTCTTATCTTAAGTTTGTGTTCATTTTATTGTTCCATGGATCCGATATTATAGTTCACCATGTTAAATGAAATTACTTGTCATTTTAGAAGGAGAAATCAGTGTATAATCAAAAGAAATAAAATTAAATCGAATCAACAAATACTGAGCTGTTAAAATGTGCAGAATACTATAGACAACATCAACAAAAATATAAAATACTACCCTTCTAAAGTATCAAAAAAATGAAGTTCTAATGTTGACTTTCTTTTTGTATACTGTTTATACACAGAATTTTAGGGCAAATTACATATGTAATTCTTGTAGCCACTTTTAGATACATATCCCTATACTTGAAGCCTACTGGTTTATACTTGCATTGACTATCTTCCTTTCTTGTTTTAATGCTTTGTAAATATTTTGCCACTATCAAAATTACCAGTATTATCTTTTTTTGTGTTTGTTAATCATCACCCAAGGATATTTTTTGCATTTATTATTATTTTTTAGAGAGAATGGAAGGAAGAGAGAGAAAGAGAAGCATTGATGTGAGAGAAACACATGGTTGGTTGCCTCCACACACATCCCAACAGGGGCTGAGGATTGAACCTGCAACCCAGGTATGTGCCCTTGACCAGGAATGAAACCTATGAGCCAACTTTGGTGCATGAGCCAACTCTCTAAACATTGGACACACCACCCAGGGCAGTATTGTCTTTTGTAACACGATTCTCTATATACCTTCTGCCAGATGACATAGGGGAAGTCCTTAAACTCATCTATATTCAGCCTTATAACATGAAGAGATTTCTTGGAGAGTCCAGTTCCAACTACTTAAGACTTCTTTTAACACCTCTATTAGTCTTCTTGGCTGCCATAACAAAATACTATAGACTGGATGACTTGAAAAAGAAATTTATTTCTCATGATTCTTGAGGCTGGGAAGTCCAAGATCAAGGTATTGACAAAGTAGGTTTAATTCCTGGGGCTCTTCTCTTAGCTTGTAGGTAACTGCCATCTCACTGTGTACTTACATGATCTTTTCATTGTGGAAGGAGGGAAGGAGCAGGAGGGGGAGGAAGAGAGAGAAGGAGAGAGAGAGAGGGTTCTGCTCCCTTTTCTTATAAGGTCAAATTCCATCATGAGGGTCCCACTATCATGGCTTCATCTAACCCTAAGTACCTCCCAAAGGCCTGTCTTCAAATTCCATTAAATTGATGGTTGGTAGTCAGGGCTTCAACATGAGAGTTTGGGAGGACAATTCAGTCCATAGCAACAATAAAGTAGAACAGAATAAAATAAAGTAATTCACATCAGTGGAGCAGGACTGAAGTGCTGGCCTCAGAGTGGCTAAATAGGAGGACACTAGGTAACCTCAATAGGACTAAAATAGTACCTGCATTGCTATTGCTTAATGATGGCTCTGAAGTTTACAATCTCTATGTCTATCAAAGTCAGACTTTAAGTAATATTATTCTACTTCACATATAAGAACCTTGTAACAGTATACTTACAAATACTCTCTCTGATCTTTCATATTACTATTAAGAATGTTTATCATAATCCATGACAACCACTATAGAAAATTAAACAAGAACTTATAATTAATGAATAGTAGAGATAAAATAAAAACTTAAAAATTGCTCAATTATTCTTAAATAACAAGAAAGGAGAAAAAATAAAAAGAAGAAACAGGCAATCAAATAGAAAACAAATAGAAAATTGGTAAGTTTAAACCTAAACATATTGATCATTACTTCAATTAGAAATGTTGTCAACATCTCAATTAAAGGGGACTGAATCAGAGATTTTCATATTTGATTAAAAAATAGAACCAACTGCATGCTATGTATAGAACCAAACTTTAAATATAAAAATAGACTGAATAAATTAACAAGGATGAAAAAATATATACCATGCAAACACTAATCAGGAGAAAATTGGAGTGGCTGTATTAATATCAGACAACACAGATATCAGAATGATAAATATCACTGGGAATAAATAGGGAAATTTTATAATGAAAAATGTCTATTCATGAAGAGGATATAATGATCCTAATATGTAAGCACCTAATAATACAAGGCAAAAACCGACAGAACTCAAAGGAAAATGGACAAATCCATCATTATAGTTGTAGATTGGAACACTCCTTTCTTAGTGATTGATGGGACAAGTAAACAGAGAATCAGTAATGTAGAAGATCTGAACAACACTATTGATCAACATGACATAACTGACATTTATAAAAACAAATAAAGCCTGGCCCATATGGCTCAGCATCATCCCATGGACTGAGAGGTCTTGGTTTGATTCCTGGTTGAGGCACATGCCTGGGTTGCGATCTCAATCCCCAGTGGAGGGTGTGCAGGAGGCAGCTGATAGATGTTTCTCTCTCACATTGATGTTTCTATCTCTCTCTCCCTTCCTCTCTCTCTAAAAAATCAATTAACATATATTTTTAAAAAATAATAGAAACAGCCCTGGCTGGTTTTTCTCAGTGGTTAGAGTGTCAGCCTGTGGACCAGAGAGTCCTGGGTTTGGTTCCCACTAAGGGCATGTACCTTGGTTGCAGTTTGTCCCCGGCTCCAGTGGGGTCATGTGGGTGGTGACCACTCGATGTGTCTCTCTCACATTGATGTTTCTCTCTCTTCCTCCCTCTCTCCCTCCTGCTCTATCTGAAGATAAATGCAAAAATGTCCTTGGGTGAGGATAAAAAAACCATAATAAAATAAAATAAAATAAAAACAAATACAGTCATCTCTCACCACTTCGTGCCTCGACTTTCACAACTTCACTCTATCGTGTTTTTATCAAATATATTCATTAAAATGTTGATCAAGACAGTGAAAATGATACAGCACATGCTCGGTTGTCTGAGTCAATTATACACCCCTGTATTACAATTAAAATTAAAATTACTGTACATATGGACTATAGGCCTATGTATTCGAGCACACCAGGAATCCTTCAATGCCAGGTGCAACCACTAGAGTCTGGAATGGATTAACCGCAACAAACGAGGGATGACTATATACTCTCATAAAACAAAATATACATTCTTTCCAAATACAACAAAAAGAATCACCAAGATATAGCACATGCTGAGCTAAAACGTATCAGTTGCATTTAAAAGGTTTACAATTATTAAAATATGTTCTGGGAGTATAAATTAAACTAGATATCATTAACCAAAAAATACATGGTCATGGAAGTAGGGACAAACCTCAGAGGGTCGGGGGTGGGAGGGGTGGGAAGAGATAAACCAAAGAATGTACATACATATATATACAACCAATTGACACAAACACTAGGTTGGGAAAGTGGGGGGGGGGGGGCAGGAAGGAGGGGGGTCAATGGGGAAAAAGGGGGACACCTGTAATACTTCCAACAATAAAAAATAATAAAAGAAAAGAAAATTTTGAAACTTAAACAACATACTTCTAAACAATTTGTGTGTCAAAAAAGGATTCACAGCCCTGATTAGAGTTTCAGCCCTTACACAAAGGGTTGCAGGTTTGATTCCTGGTCAAGGGCACATACCTGGGTTGCAGGTTGCATCCCAGGCCCTGATCCAGACACATTTGGGAGGCAATCAATTGATGTGTCTCTCTCACATTGATGTATCTCTCTCTCTCTCTCTCTCTCTCTCTCTCCTCTCCCTCCCTCCCTTCCACTCTCTAAAAAGCAATGAAAAAAATATCCTTAGGTGAGGATTAACAAAACAAACAATAAAAGTGTTCCCAGAGGGAGACTGTGAAATATTTTAAACTAGATGAAAATAAAAACACATGTAAAAATGTGTGTGCAGTTGCTCAGTGATTAGATATAAAACTATAGCATAGCCCTGGCCGGCGTGGCTGAGTTGGCTGGGCATTGTCGTGTGCACTGGAACTTGCCAGTTAGATTCCTGGTTAGGGCAGGCTCAGTCCTGGTAGGGGGACATGCAGGAGGAGGGTGATCAATGTTATGCCCTCACCTATGTTTCTCTCCCTCTCCAAACATCAATAAAAATATTTTTAAAAATTAAAACAAACAAAAAACTATAGCATAAATCAATGACTTTCAACTAGTACGCTGAAAGAATATTTTTTTATCCTCACTCGAGGACATTTTTGTATTTATCTTCAGACAGAGCGGGAGGGAGAGAGGGGGAAGAGAGAGAGAAACATCAATGTGAGAGAGACACATCAATTGGTCACCACCCACACAACCCCAACTGGGGCGGGGACAAACTGCAACCGAGGTACATGCCCGTAGCTGGAACTGAACCTGGGACTCTTTGGTCAGCAGGCTGATGCTCTGACCACTGATCAAAACCAGCCTGGGCTGAAAGAATTTTTACAACATACAATGCCTGACTATTTAGTCAGGGCACTGACCTCTTTTCTCTTAGACTGTCAAATAAAAATATGACAACAGCCAACACAACAATAGCCATCTGGCATGAATTAATCAAAATTATACCTAATTTTTTTGTCAGACTGGCAAAAAAAATATATTTTGGTGTGCTACAGAATTTTAGTTATTAGTTTATGTGTTCCATGAGATGAAAAAGGTTGAAAATTGTTCACATAAATGCTCAAAGCAAAGAGCAATGGTCTCATTAATGGTCTGAATTTCAGCCTTAAATTTATTTTTAAAAGAGAAGAAGAGATTAATTCCAACGTAAGACCTGAAAACAAACAATAAGGCAACAGCAGAAATAATTAAAATTGAAACAGAAAAAAACAGTAAAACCAACAGCTGCTTGTTGATAACTCTGGTCAGACTGACCAAGAACAAAAACAGCAGAATTTATCAATATCAGAAATGAAAGAGGGCCACAACTACAGATTTTTCTGACATTAAAAAATAAGGAAATATTTTTAACAGCTTTATGCCAGTAAATTTAACAACTTAAAGTAAACAAATTCCTTGAGAGAAAAAAGTAACAAAGTTCACACACACAAATCCCAGCTAGCCAAATATCTAGTTAATTTTTATCTTAACGGTATATTACATTTTGTGAAATGCTCTTTCTGCATTTAATGATATGAGCATATAGTTTTTATTTGTATAGTCTGTTGAGACTATAGAATGTACTAATTGATTGTGAAATGATGAACCAATCTTGAAATTTTAGGGTAAATCCTGGCTCAGTCATGATATATTGCCCTTTTTAAAACTATAGTTCCGATTTGATTTGCTAATTTTTTAAACATATTATTTATTATGTTCATAAGGGATATTAGCCTGTGGTTTTAGGGTGTTTTGTTGTTGTTGTTAATCCTCACCCAAGGATATTTTATCCATTGATCTTTATAGAGAGTGGAAGAGAGAGAAGGAGAGAGAGGTGGGGGGGGGCAGGGAGGGAGAGAGAGAAACAAACATTGATGTGAGAGAGACATAATTGGTTGCCTCCTACATGACTCCAACTAGGGTCAGGGATTGAACCAGCAACCCAGGTACATGCCATTGACTGGAACTGAACCAGAGGCCCTTCAGTCCTCGGGCTAAAACTCTAACCACTGAACAAAAACAGCTAGGGCGGTGTTGGGGTTTTTAAGTGTATCTGATTTTGCTATCAGGATAATGCTGGTCTCATAAAATGACTTGGGAAGTGTTATCTACTATATTAATTTTAAAATTTCAGGATAAATATGAAGAAAAAACACTTTAGCCGTTTATAGTCAAACTGCTAAAAGTCAAAGACAAAATCTTGAAGTCAATCAGGAATAAAAGAAAAGAAAAACTATATGCTAGGAAACAAAGGTGGAAAATAAGTAGACTTTTCTTTGAAACTATGCGGGCAGAAGACAGTGGATATGCTTGTTTGACATACAGAAAGATAACAATATCACTCCACTCAGAATTATGCCCAATAAAAACATCCTGCAAATAGGTAAGCAAGACGCGTTTTCAGACAATAAATGCTAAGATAAATTTTTTTTTTCCAAAAGTAAATTCCCAGTAATTTTATTCTCATCACCATTCATGAGACTATGATTCATTTACCAGAAAATCCTAAAGAAAGAGTAATTTGTTATATTTAGGCTGAAATGCCTACACTCTACTCTACTCCACTCTACTCCACTCTACTCCACTCTACTCCACTCTACTCTACTCTATTATAACATACCATACTATACTAAAAACGTATTTCTCCTTTCCCCAATTTCGCATATCTTGATCAAGAAAAGAAAGTGCAAAATTCAAAATATTTTATTAATTAAATAACATTTTATCTAAATGCCTATGTTAAGCATTGTTTGATTAAGATTAAACATGAGAGCTACTCATTAATTCCTTTGTTTTGTTTTTAAATTATTTATTTTTGTTACAAATGTTTCTCCTTTTCCCCCCACTGATTCCCCCTCCCCCTCCCTCCCCACCCTGTCCCCACCTTTGTTGTCCATGTCCATTGTTCATACATACATGCATATAAGTTCTGTGGTTTATCTCCCCCCCCCCCCTCTTCAGGGGATTGTCAGTCTGTACCTCACTTCCATGTCTCTGGGACTTCCACAAATTACTTCTTGCATATGTGCATGAAAACACATTTTAAAGAGTATTTTTCTGGCAGAAGGGGCAGGATATCAGACTTTTAAATCAAAACACACACACACACACACACACACACACACACGCGCGCCAGAAAAGGCTGGACAGAGTCCAGAGTGCTAACCATTACACCATGGAACCACCTCAAAGTATCATCCTAAGTGAAACAAGCCAAACAGAGAAAGACAAGTTTCATATGATCTCACTTATTTGCGGAATATAATGAACATAACAGTCTGAGGAATGGGGTAGTCCCAGAGACGCGGAAGCGGGGTACAGACTGACAATCCCCTAAAGAGGGAGGTGGTGGGGGAGAGATAAACCACAGAACTTATATGCATGTATGTATGAACAGTGGACATGGACAACAATCTGGGGACAGGGCAGGGAGGGAGGGGGAGGGGGAAATCAGTGGGGGGAAAAGGAGAAACATCTGTAACAAAAATTAATTAATAAAAAAATAAAACAAAACAAAACAAAAAAGGCTGGACATGGTAACAATGTGAGTAAATATCAAAGATTTTAACTTTTAAAAATCTCTTTAAAATATAATTGCCTCTATTTTCCCTTCTTGGGTTTCTCTGAGGCTTCTGGAACTGTGGCTTATTGTTTTTCATTATATTTGGAGAAGTCCTGTCTTTTATTTCATCTAATATTTCTTCTACCCCACTGCCTCTTCTCTTCCTGAGATTCCAATTATGTGTATATTAAACCATTTGCTATTGTTTTACAACTCAAGATGTTTCTGTTTGCTTTTTCACTCTTTTTTTCTTCTTCATGTTTTAGTTTGAATAATATTTATTGAACTATCTACAAATTGACTGATTCTTTCCATCTATTGATACGTTTTGCCTGAATCAATTACTATTATGATGGTTTACAAGTTGTGGTTTACTAATTCCATCATTCCTTACAAATTCATTTGGTGGTTTTCTATTGTAAAGAACTTCCATTTTTTCCTTTATATATTCATGTATTTTGTTTGTTTCAGGGAAGACTTATAAAATCATTATTCAAGAGTTATAATCTTGAGTGAGAAGAGATAAACCAAAGAACTTACATGCATATATGCATAACTCATGGACACAGACAGTAGTGTGGTGAAGGCCTGGGTGGGGTAGGAGTTGGGGTGGAGTTGGGGTGGTATTTGTCCTAGGGGAGCCACTTAAAAGGCTGAGACCTTTTGACAGGTCCCATCATTCATTAGGCACCTCCTCATCTGCTGGCACTGAAACATGTTCGAGGATCATTTTGTAATTTCCCTGCTCCAGTTCCAGAGCTAACCACTTCTCCAACAAGCACTTGTTCCATTAAGTAAAGAATGGGATTTAGGAACCAAAATATGGGAAGTTATTTTATTTTTAAAATAATACCCATAAACTAGCAAATGACATGAAAACAAATTGATATTAAGGTGTTAACCTATATTGTACCTGGAACACCAGAAATCCTCAATAAAAAAATCTATTGACAAATATTATATGATCTCACTTATTTGTGGAATATAATGAACATAACAGTCTGGGGAACAGGGTAGTCCTAGAGATGTGGAAGTATGGTACAGACTGACCATCACCAGAAGAGGGGGGGGGGAGAGATAAACCACAGAACTTACACATATGTAGGCATAACCGATGGACATGGACAACAAAGCTGGGGATGGGGAGGAGGGTGGCAATAGGGGAAAAAGAAGAAACATCTGTAGCAAAAACAAACAAAAAAAATCTATTGAATGAATAAGAGAAATATTTTAAAAATATATTTTAATAGGTTGCCTGTATTTTATGATTTTATCCCCAAATTCACTTTTTCTGCTCTCATCAAATCGTCTCTCAACTGTTGACAGGATAATTTTAATTCTCCAGAATTTTACATCTAGATCTGTCACTCAGCTCTTCAAATACACTACCCTGCTATCTTTTGTATATACCTAAAGCTCTAGATCTGACATTAAGGCCCAAGTCTCTGGCTCATGTGTAAGCATCCATGCATCTATTTCATCTATTAATCATGTTCCTCCAGAATTTGCCAATAACCATTGATGTGTTTCTCTGTCTCTCTTTCTTACACTGTGAATTTACTAACATGTTTTTCAAACCCATAGAATGCTAATCGATTTATCGATGTTGGCCCATCTCTCACACTCATTTCATATCAGAAGCATACTAGTAGATCTGTACTACTTTTGAGGCTAAAACTTGCACAGCTTGACCACTTACCATTTGCCAGGAAGTACATATTATATTATCACTTTGTTCCAGCTTGTCATCTTTTGGTGGGGGAAGTGGAAATCTATTACTTGAAAGTGATGAAAAGATACATCTTATCATCAGAATGTTTGAACATATATGAAATACTATATTAAACATCAAAGAAGGTATCTTAAATTGCTTAATTCCTCACCCGTAAGAAACTGGAAAGATATGTTCACATCAATTTTACAAATAAAGCAACTGTAATAACTGACATGAATTGCCCAACATATTACTAAAAAGTCATGGATCCAGTTCTCTCTACCTAGATGATCTAGCTTTAACTCTTGTACATCCTGTCCCATAGCAGGCTCCTTCTCAAATATTTTCAACAAGAAGGCATTACAAAGCACAAAACCAAAAACAACATCATTAACGTCCATTAAATGAGGTGTGAGAAAAGGGTCAATGATGTCATGTTTCAGAACCTGCCTACTCACATCTACTGAAGAAGACAGAGAGAGAGTTACATCTAACAAATGCATCTAAGCTCATGTGCTGCATCCTGCATTAGAGCTGAAGCCACATGGGCTTCACATAGAAAAGTACATGTTGAAGTGTCTCCTGGCCACATCTAAGGGCACTTTTGAGAAAACCAGGGGAATAAGCTTTCTAGCTCAAACCTCATCTCCTATACAAAGCCCTTTCTAAAAACCCTAGACTGGTCTATTGGCTCTTTCTCTGCACTCCATAGCAGCCTCTCTCTCTTTTATCTTTATACTTATACTAATAGCGTTGCATTGTTTTTATTTATGTTTTTATTCTCTTGTGTGTGTGTCTGAATAAAGTATGAGCTCCTTCCTTAGTGTTGAACTACTTATTTACTTATTTTTCATGGTGCTGAACATACAGAAGGCACATGATACATATGGGTTAGATTAATGTGATATGAAAAGCTACATATGTATATATCACTGTACTTTACCTGCTTAGTGGTAAAAAAAAAAAAAAAAAAAGGCTATAGCTCTAATGTGTGTTATCATTTAGGTAGTACATCCATTTCTAAACAAAATGTTTCCAAAATATCAGGCTTGTTTTAGAAAGAATGAGTTACTTGTCAATTTAGCCTTTGTATGTAAGAATGAGCCTATTAATTTTGCAAAAACACTATGAAATGATATGTATTGCTAGATACAATATTGAATTAGATTGGCAGTTGGAATAATTTGTGTTGTGGTGAAGAATGCTTATATTTTTAAAAGAATCCTTGAGTATTTCCACAAGTTGCCTTGATTCTAGTCAAGGCCAAAGGAAGTGATTAAGAGAAGGAGAATGGTGTAGCTCAAGCTTTCCCATCATTTTAAAATCAGAAAAGCCATTAAAAAAAAATATATATATATATATATATATACACACACACACAAACACATATATACATATATATATACACATTATATATATATATATCACTGATTTTTTAGAGAGAGGAAGAGAGAAACATCAATTGGCTACCTCCTGCACTCCCCATACTGGGGATTGAGTCCAAAACCCAGGCATGTGCCCTGACCAGGAATCATATCAGTGACCTTGGTCCAAGGGTAGATGCTCAACCACTGAGCCACACCAACTGGGCAGTCAGAAAATCCTTTTAATGGGATACGGCATGGAGGCCAAACACTGAAAAAAATACATTTGGAGTTCCTTTCTGTCCTGGTTGAAGTGGAAGTGGGGAGAGTTTCATTAGGTGAACCCCTCCCACGTCCTTTTCTCTCTCTCTCTCTCTCTCTCTCTCTCTCTCTCCCCCCCCCCCCCCCCCGGAAACTGAAGAAAACTTCAGGGCTCTGCTAGGGGAGATAGAAAACACCTGTGTATAAGTACAAACCATTAACAGGACATTAGAGGACCTATCTAAAGAGCCCCTTTGCCAGGACATTCATGATCACAGTTTTTAAAAAGTTCTCCAGGTGATTCCAACATTTAACTAGACTTAGGAATCACTGGACTATAAACTCTCAAGGTCTCTTTAAAATTTATGACTGTTATTTCCCCCCAAATTTATGGTTTCATTTTTTCTTCCTTATTAGCTTCTTTTTTTACTCTTCTCCCCACCTTACTTCCTTTCTCTTTTCCTCCCTTTCTTTTCTGTCTCTTCCTTTTCCTTCTGAAAGAACTGAGTACGAAAACCATTTGGTGGGGCCAGGAGTAGGTGTCTGTGGTTGGAGGAAGGCCATGTGGCACAGAGCAGGGATTCAGAGGGGTAAGGTGGGCACTTTGATAGGAAGGTGTTAGAGTGATCATTTTGGAACCTGAGTAGGAAAGAGGTGGCCCCCCACAGGGTGCTGGAACCAGAGCAAGGTGAAGAGGATAACCACATGCTGGGAGTTGGAGTGAACATTTCTCAGACCAAAGCTGGGAGGTCTAGCCCCCTTGCCCACCCCCCCTTGCCAATGGGTTGCCTATTCCCCATCCCTGTGCTATGCAGCCCAAGGTCTGTGGTCTGAGTGGAGTGAGGAGTGGAGTGAGGCAGGTGTCAGCACAGGGCGTGGAAGGATCTCAGGGGAGCGTGTCAGAGCTCAAGCAGGAGGGGAGGGCATCTGTGAGAGGGCAAGGTGGGCAACAGTAATGGAAGATTTTATTCCTGGGGCTTGGACAAATAAATACATCAAGAGTAATGTGAGGCAGATTGCTGTCAGATAAGTTGCAGCAAGTCAAGAGAGAAAGTTAGAGTGAATGTGTGGTTTTGAATTGGACCTGAGACATCAGTGTGATCCTATAATATCCAATGTCTAGGTAGATGGAGAGATAAATATAGATGTAATTTTGAGTACGCATGTCTGTGTGTATATCTCTTTTTTTTTTTTTCCTCACCCGAGGATATTTTTCCATTTTTTGTACAGATGGAGTGGGAGGGAGAGAGAGGAAGGGAGAGAGAGAGAGAAACATCGATGTGAAGGGACACATCGAGTGGCTGCCACCCGCACGACCAACCAGGGCCGGGGACAAACTGCAACCGAAGTACGTGCCCTTAGCGGGAACCGAACCCGGGTCTCTCCGGACCGCAGGCCAACGCTCTAACCGCTGAGCCAAACTGGCCAGGGCTCTATCTTTATAGATATCTGTGACATGGGGCTGCAATGATTCCAGAGAAGTGAACACACCAAATGCCCAGACCTTTGATTTGTAAATGCCATTCTCCAACAAAAAGCACAAGGATTTCATGGAGAATGGCTGGTTCCAGGTCTGGGGAAAGGTAAGTACAAAATGAGTCTGGAATGTCCTGTTCTGCTAGAAAGAACGAAGTGCCCAAGGGATGGAGATATGTCCAAAGGATACAGAGGCCAGCTATAAAGGGCTCTCATAGACCAAATTTGGGACAGCATGAGCAACAGAATAAAAATTTAATAAATGAGCCCAGCCAGTGTTGCTCAGTGGTTGAGCATCAACCCATGCACCAAGAGGTTGCCGGTTCGATTCCCAGTCAGGGCGCACACCCAGGTTGTGGACAAATCCCCAATGGGAGGCATGCAGGAGGTGGCCAATCAATGTTCCCTCTCATCGATGTTTTTTTTTCTCTCTCTCTCTTCCCCTTCTTCTCTCTCTCAGATCAATAAAGAAGAAAAAAAAGATAGTAATGGATGGAAACCCATTAATTTAAGTAGCATTCTAAGAATCTATCCAGACATACATGCATGCATAAACAAAGTTTCGTGAGGCATATTAAGATATGTACAAAGTGTCTCGCCCCTAACAAAATATTTACTGACTACAAAGGATAAAAAGTGTAATTTAATGGTAGAGAAGTCTGGCTAATGCCACCCTAATCAAGCAATTAAAGAACACATCACCAGCAACAGTACAAATCGAAATGATGTGCCACTTGATAGGATGCACTCAGCATCACTTTTGTAATATTCCTGCAATAAACAAATTACTTGAATCTAATTATGAGGAAATGTCAGATGAACCCAAGTTGATGAGGTGCTACAGCATGGCTTGCAGTTGTCAAAAATTCTCAAGCTCCTTAAAGTCACGAAAAAACTGAGAAGAATGAAGAAAACTAACATGAAAACTGCATTGAAAACATGATTCTAAGCTGGATCATTTTGATAGTAAAGAAAGTATTGGTTCAATTTATGAAACTTTAATGGGATCTGATGATTTTTTATGATAATATTTCATTAATATTCTGATTTTAATGGTTTTGTTATGCCTATATAGAATACTGTTCTTTTTTAGTGGAAATACATGCAAAAGTATTTAGAAGTATTACAGCATCATGTTAAAAATCTTACTTTCAAAAGGTCAGGGCAAAAATTATCCCCTACTATGATTACAACCCTTGTAATTTGATATCTTTTCAAAACAAAAAGACATCACTAAAAAAGTATTTTTTTTCTAGGTTTTAAGTACCTTGAAATGACAGAAAGTGCTTTATTTTTTTTTTTCAATCTCTTCTGAGCACCTAGCACAGCCTCAAGAAGTGCTTTGTAAAAAGGTGTTTATCAAACAAATCTAGTGAAATGTATACGAATCAATGATACCTAAAGTGACCTTTATCAGCACTTCAGAGAACTCCATGGGTAACATTGATTGTGTTCACTAGAATCTGAATACTAAAGCAATAATCAATGCTATATTTTTAAGGGATATGTGTGCGTGCGTGAATGTGTGTGTGAGCGTGTGTGTGTGAGTGTGTGTATATTATATATATATATATATATATATATATATATATATATATATATACTGTAACAAGAAAAAGAAACAAACTATGTGAGGTGATGGATGTTAACAAAATTTATTGTGGCGATCATTTAACAATATATACATATATTAAGTCATCATGTTGTGCACCTAAAACGAATACAGTGTTATATGTCAATTATATCTCAATAAAATTGAGGTGGGAGGACAGAATTTGCAGGTATTTTGGGGAGAGATAATTATATTCCTTTCCCAACATCCATTCTCACTTTCTTCCTGGGTAACAGAACTCTGCTTTCTGAGCAGGGCACACAGCCACCTATAATGAAAGACTGCATTTCCCATCCTCCTTATAGTTAGGGGTAGTTACCAAATTTTTGGCAATGAATGGTTAGTGTCCACTGTCCAGGACTTCAGGAAAGGCTTCTCAAGGGAAGCTGACTAACCTAAATGGATCATGAAGTAATCCTGAGGATGGGAGTCACATGGTGAGATGCTGCTTAGGAAGAAAGTCAGGAGGGAGCTGGGCATTTGGTGCCCTCTGAGCTTCTGTACCAACTCTAGACCACCTGGTACTTGAATTTTGTAAGTGAGAACATAAATTTCTATCTTTCTTAGGTTTTAGAAATTTTCAGTTATAGGCATTTGAATATAATCCTAAAAAACATTCTATATGTTAACAGAATTTCTCAGAACTGACCCAAACATCTGTCAAACATGTTTGAAAACATGGTTCAAGAGCCAGCTCCACTGGTTACTAGTTCTATAGCCTTGTGAAGGTTATTTAATGTTTCTGAGTCTGAGATCCCTCATTTGTAAAATGGGAATAGTAATGTCTACCTCAGAGTGATCTAGTGACAGTTAAATTCAGTAACAGTTACAAACCTCTTGCCAGAGAGCCTGAACTATAATAAGGATGCAATAAATGCTAATTGATAGTGACAATTTTCCTTTTTATACACACTGTTTTCTTTTCCCATTTTGTAAAACATAGGATCAATGCTTTGCCAAGCTCTTCTTAAAATTTTTTACTGTACTTAAATATTTCGTGGTGCAAACATTCTTTGCATCAATTTTCATCAACTTATTGCTGATTTTCTGTTCTATAATTATTTTTCTCTATCTAAAATCTGAATCATTGCCCTGGCCAGTTTGGCTCAGCAGTTAGAGCATCAACCCAAGGACCGAAGGGTCATGGGTTTGATTCCCGGTCAAGGGTACATACTGGGGTTGCAGGTTTGATCTCCGGCCCTGGTCTGGGTCATGCGGGAGGCAACCAATTAATGTGTTTCTCTCACATCAATGTTTCTCTCTCTGTCTCTGTCTCTATCTTTCCCTCCCTTCCTTCCATTCTATCTAAAAATCAATGAAAAAATATCCTAGGGTGAGGATTAACAACAAATATATATATATATATATATATATATATATATATATATATATATATATATAAAATCTGATTCATCAATGTACTTCACTTTTATTTTATTTTTAATTGAATTTATTGGGGTGACATTAATAAAATTATATAGGTTTCAGGTATACAATTCTATCATACATCATCTGTATATTGTATTGTTTTCATCATCTCAAGTCATCAATTATCTCCCCTCTACTCTCTTCTACTTTCCCCCAACCCCTTTTGCCTCTGGTAATCACCAAAATGTAGCTTGTTTTTAAACCATTTGTCTTGGGAAACAGGTGTTGTTGATCTGGCGTCCATTAAATAAAGTCAGGTAAGAGCAGGGAATTATTTTGTATTCTCTATCCTTAGCCTATTGTTGGAAGGATGTACAATATATGTTTGCTTCTTTAATTTTAAAAAATACAAACACCTTGAACTATAGTATGAGGCAAAGCTTTTTTATTATTTATTTATTTTTGTTAATATTCACCTAAAGATATTTTTTCTATTGATTTTAGATAGAGTGGAAGGGAGGAAAGGAGGGAGGGAGGGGAAGGGAGAGGGAGAGGAAGAGAGGGAGGGGGGGAGAGAGAGAGAGAGAAACATTGATGTGAGAGAGACATCAATTAGCTGCCTCCTGCACGACTCTGACCAGGGCTGGGGAAGGAACCTATAACCCTGCTATGTGCCCTTGACCGAGAATCAAACCTGGGAACCTTCAGCCTGCAGGCCAACACTCTAACTGCTGAGCCAAACCGTCCAGGGAAAGGCAGAGCTTCTTTAGAAATTTGTTCCTCAAGATATTAAGATAAGTTGTTTATGATTCTTTTAGGTAAAACGGGATAAAAATTCCAGGATAAAAAAGAAAAACAATTCTGAGAATTTTTCTTTTGTTAATTATTAATTCAAGAAAATGCTTCTCAGTATTCAAAATGTTATGTATGCGGCTTTCTGTTCTCTGCTAAAGGTTTGTTTATTTTGCATTCTTGAGCCATCTAGACATTGGAACTGGCATATTTCCTTTGGAGAAAAAAGCAGAAATTAAAAGTTTGCCCAAAAGTCAAAGTCCATAGGCCAGACTGCAGGATGCTTCAAAGTGAAATATTCAGATCTCTTTTAATCACCTCCCCTAAGGCAGAAATGTTAATGTTCAATCCAAACTCTCTTAGATCCTTCAGGATGATAAATAGCACATTTCTTCATATTCTCTAAAGGAATCACAGCAATTTGAGACAACTGTTTTTTAATCCTCACCCAAGGATATGTTTTCATTGATTTTTAGAGAAAGAGAGAGAGAAAGGGAAAGAGAGAAACATTGACTGACTGCCTCCGTATTCACCATGACTAGAGATCGAACCCGAAACTCAGGTATGTGCCCTGACCAGGATCAAACCCGCAACATTTTGGTGTTCAGAACAATGCTCCAAACAACTGAGCCACCCGGCCAAGGCAACTTCACGCAATTTTTGAACAATAACATTTCTCCCTGGAATTTGGGAAGCATATCAAGATTATATATATAAGATATTATATATATAAGATATTATATATATACTTTTTTGTGGGATGTTATGGTTGAGGGTGGCATTCAGGCCCCAGGGTTGGAATATGACAGGTATTCATTGTGTCCATTACATTGCAGACCTTAGCTGCTTCTTTTTCCTGTTTCCTGAGACACAGTCTCTCAATTATTTTTCAGATCAGGAAAATATGTAATTTCTTAAGTCTACCTAAATTCCTGTATATAGGTGTTCAAACTCGTAATACTAGAGCAACAACTTTCAATAACCTTATATGTCTCCACAAGATTCTCAAATTTCCCATAAGGCATGAGTTAATTTTTACAATGGTAGGTACAATTGTTAAGGTTTCTCAAGAAAGTTCAAATACCTTACAACACTAGGAAGAGAGCTACAGAAAGACAGCAAGATATACATGTAAACACACATAGACAAAAATGGAGCGAGATTAAAAACTGTCCAATTTTAGCAATTTCTTATTGCCAACTCTTCAGATCTCCTCCTAGTCACTCTGTTGGTGAGGGAGGGATCCCCCACCCTAACTAATACCAGATGATCAAACATGGGACACCCAACACTCAACAGATGAAACCGACAGCAGTTTATTAGTCACACATACTCACAGCCCAGGAGAGGCATTACTTGCCATGTGGGGCCACGTCGGGTTGTACTTGGGAGGAAAGTGAACAAGCAGGTTCTGTGGGCGGCAGGTTTTATAGTAACAAGAAGAGGAGTCCCTTGGTTCCTACAGGAGAGTGTAACTGGTTTATCTGAATAATTCCACAGGCTGACAGGGAATTGAGGCAGTACAGTTGAGGTAGCTGCAGCTGGCCCTGCTGATAAGGAAACTAGCTGGGTGGGGAGCCTTCGCTGCAGGTCAGGAGGCTTATCTGTGAGAGAAGAGGAACTCATGGCTAGGCCTTCGGGAACCTTTGGGACCCTATGAGCAAATGAAATCTTAAGGATTATCGTATGTCAACCCAACTTCAGCTGAAATTTAACTGGGATGGGAGGAGAGGTGATAGGTTCTATTAGTGCAGAAAATTTAGTTGTGTTGCATTCATATCTTCAATATAGAGACTTTAATTTTCAGTATACATGATTTTTTTTTATTATGTGCTGAGATAGAAGCTGCTAGTCATCCACCCAATATTTGTTCCTTCCTTTTTTTGCTTAATATAGCCTCAATTTTATTCAGGACAACAATGTACTCAGTTAAAATTTTTGATGTCACAGACTCCATTATAGTTTTGGTGGTCATGTGGCATAGCTTTGGCTCAGAGGAGGCCACTGAGTCTTTTAAAAAAATTAATGATTCCTTGTAAAAATATAATAGATTCTACTGGTATATATCTTTTGTTCTGAGCATCTTCTTTATCTGTTTTCTTTCTTGTTCCCTTAGATGAAGATTTGATGATTAGAAAGAGAGAATTATGACCATGAGAATGATGCAACTTATATATACATGTGAAAAATTTCAGAAGTTACTGTAGCACAATGGTGTACCTGAATTTAAATCTTGACTTCCCCTCACAGACTTAGCAGGATAAACATGAAAACATTATATAAACTTAATAAGTCTCAGTTTTCTTAATACTTACTTTTCAAGGTCCCTGTGTAGATTATACCTGAAAATATTGATTCACTTATTTTAATACACTGTTTTACGCCCTTAGAACATAAAAGTATGAAACAATTAATATAGGCGTTTTCCCTAAAAAATTTCTAGTGAGGGATACCAGTACCTTAGGAAAAAAAAAAAAAGGCCTGCCCAGGGCTACACATTATTATGATGTACAAAGTGTGACTAACGCCCTGGCCAGTTTGGCTCAGTGGTTAGAGCATTGGCCTGTGGTCCAGAGAGACCTGGGTTTGGTTCCCGCTAAGGGCACATACTTCGGTTGCAGTTTGTCTCCGGTCCTGGTTGGTCGTGCGGGTGGCAGCTACTTCATGTGTCCCTTTCGTGTCAATGTTTCTCTCTCTCTCTTCCTCCCTCTTTCCCTCCCACTCTATCTAAACAAAAAATGAAAAAATGTCCTCAGGTGAGGATAAAAACAAAAACAAAAATCAAAGTGTGACTTACTATACAGGAGAGAACAAGTATTACTAATGGAGACAAAATGAGATAGTCAAGAAAATGTCACTTTTTCTTTCATAACTAAACTGTTCAAAATAGTTATTTATACATGTTCCCATTCTTTGTCTTCCCACTCACTTCCCACTTTATTCCAATCTGTTTCCCCATCTTCATTTCATGGGGCATGGAGACAGCTCTTATTTATTACAGTCACCATAGACCTCCATGTCTCTATAAACAATATCTGCATATTTTTGGCACTGTATCTCAATTGTCTTTCAACACCATTTGACCCAGTTAAATTCTCCCTCTTTCTCGAAGACCCCTTGCCTTCTGTTACACCGCATTCCAGTTCTCCTCCTTACCTCTTTGTCTACCTTGCCAGCTCATCCTTCTATCACTTGCTATAGTGCAAGTTAAAATTCCTCAGAGCTGGATCCGAGTTCTCTGTTTCTTTCTACCCTCTTGATGATATTATCCATGCCCCTGAGGTCAATGACCACATTCTAAATTTAGATCTCCAGCCCAGATCTCTCCTTTATGTTACAGACTCATATTCTGGCATACCCATGCTATGGCATGACAAAGTGTAGTCAAAACCTGACATTGTTTTCAACTTTCCACCATATATACCCTTTCTTTTGTTTGTTTGTTTGAGAAAATTAAGAGACACAGCCCTTGTCCCACTAGAGAAGTTTAAAATTCCAAATGCTGCTTTCCCATATTTGCTGGTAGTTAGAGCATGTGAACAAGACCATCCATCATTCTAATGTACCTGACACAGACTTTGACTACAGGATTGGTGACATAATGAACTGAAATCCGTGAGACATTTCCTCCAGCCACTGTGTCAAGGGACAAATGATCAGAACCCTAGACTAGCAGCTGTGGTGGAGTCAGTGACAGGACTCAGTATTCAGTGCTTACAGGGTAAGGGGTACAAGCTACCCTGTCTACAGCTTGATTCTCATTGGGTCAGTTCTGCTGCATAATTTTGGCCCTTATTCCTGAATCTATATTCCTGGACCTGGCTCTGTACCAGACTGGTGATTCTGTGAGCTACTAGATAACATTTTTTGTTTTAAACTCTTTACTAAAATATAACATTAACACAAAAAAGTAAGTACATTCTAACTATATAGACTTAATAAATGATTACAAGCATATATATATATATATATATATATATATATATAACCAGTACCCCCAGAAGCTTCCTTTACGCCCATGTTCTTTCAAAGCCTCTCTTACCAAGATAATCATAATCTTGATATCTAAAACATAGATTCTGAAATTTAATGTCATACAGTATATTCGTGTCTGGCTTCTCTTGCTTAGCATTATGTTCTTGAGATTCACCCACATATTGTATATAGTTGTGGATTTATTTGTTCTTATTGGTTTATATTTACCACCAGGTGAATACATCACAATTTATCAATCATTCATTTTTCTTTTCTCAATCCTCACCTAAGAACATGTTTAGAGAGAGGAAGGGGAAAGAGAGAGAAAGAAACATCAATCGGTTGCCTTCAATACGTGCCCCAACTGGGGACTGTACCCTTGAACTCGCAACCCAGGTATGTGCCCTGCCTAGGAATTGAACTGGCAACCTTTTGATGCACAGGATAATACTCAACTGAGCCACTCCTCTGGTCAGGCTATCAATCCATTCCTTCATATACAAGCATTTGAGCAGTTTCCAGATGGGGGCTATCTCCATTAATATTTACAACAAAATTGTTATGAACATGCCTATACTTTTCTGGTGGACATAAGTATGCAATTCATTTGGTTACATACTTAAGAGTAAAAAGGCTAGGTCAAGAGTTTGTGAATGTAGTTTTATTAGGTACTGCCAAACAATACTCTCAAGTGACTGGAACAATTTACTCTTCTATTAGAGTGTATAGGAATCCCATTCCTGTATATCCTCACTAACACTGGGTATTTTCTGGCATTTTCATTTTAGCCACTTTGGTTACTACGTTGTAGTGTTGAACTAGTTTTAATTTGCATGTTCTTGATAAACAATTGTCTTAGTTATTTTGGGATCCTATGACAACACTATTATAGACTGGGTGGTTTAAATGATAAACCTTCCTCAGAGGCTGAAAAGCCCCAGATAAAGGCTCTCTCAGATCCTGTGTTTGAGGAGGGCCCACTTCCTGATTTATAAACAGCCACCTTCTCCCTGTATTCTCTCTCTGAAAGAGAGGAAGCAAGCTATCTTCTTATAAGGGCACTAATCCCATCACAAGGGCTCCACCCTAATGACCTAATCACCCCCAGAGTCCTCATCTCCAAATACCATAGCATTGAGGATTCGAGTTTCAACACATAAAATTTTGGGGTGACGCATAAACATTCAGCCCATAATAACAATAAAATTGAGCACCTTTTCATGTATGTATTTTTTATTTAGATAGCTTCTTTTCTGAACTGCCTATTCAAGACTGTAGCCATTGCTCTCCCGAGAGCTCCGATTTTTTCATTAATTTGTAGGTGTTTTTTTTGTTTGTTTGTTTTTTGGTACGTGTCCCTAGCCACTAGGGCCTAGCGGACACTGAATCTGGAACCCTGTGGTCCACAGGCCAACACTCCAACCACTGAGCCAAACTGGCCAGGGCTGTAGGTGTTCTTTGTATATTCTGAATATACTGCTTTGTTAATATTTATATTGCAAATATTTGGTTTTCTTTTTTTAACTTTCAAATCCACTTTTATTTTCCTTTTTCCTCTTCACATACAAAACTTCTCCACATACCACATGCTTTGCAGCTATAAATAAAATTACTTCATTTTGATCTGGTACCATTTTATCCCTAAAACTTTGCTGGCAGCAAAATATGACAGTTAACGAGTGTTAAATCTATAAAATATTTTCATAGCACAGCACATTAAGCTTTAAACACTTGGCAATTAAACCACATAAAAATAGGACCAGACCCCCGTTCTATATATTCAGAAGCAGGTGTTCACAGTCCTCATCTGGCAACTGTACCATGGATCTAAAGGCAGCAGAGACATAGGCAGTTACTTCAGAGGACACAGAACACTATGACCTGGAAGCACATTACAAAGTTACCCAAGTGTCATGTACCACCCCAACTCTCTCTCAGGTGGTCGCATGATTCTAGAATGTCAGGTCCAGCTGGTACAAATGAAGACAGACAACACAACATTTACTCTGTGGACTAACTCATAGTATGCATTCGTTGTGATTTTGAATGCTAGCTTGTCCTAAAAACTTGTCATGATCACCATGGTTTTTCAGGTTGGGTGATCCACCCATCTTGCATGCAGCTGTTACTTTTGGGGTACTGCTAGCACCAAAGCTGAGCTGAATAGCAACAAATAGCTATAGATACCTTATAAGCAGATTTTTCCTCCATAAAATGGAAAATATTTTAAGTCTATATTTTTCTTGGGAGTATAAGCTGATAGAGTTGTGTTTTCACCCTTAGGAATATTAAAGAATGCTATCCTTAGTTCTCTTTGAGACTTTATTCCAATTATTCTGTTCATTTTCCCAAGAGTAGCATACAACAGTGTCCCACTGCAATAACGAAGTCAGGATCATCCACCCACTGCATGTTTGAAGTAAAACAACAGGAAACGGATATGTAACATAAAGCGGCCCCTTCTGTTCAAAGAGTGCTCCATCAGGACAGATTGTGAGATTTCTCTGTTCTTCTAAAGCATATGCCTTTAGAAACTTCTTCAGGTCTTCAATGTACCCTTTATAGGGCTCTGGATCAGACATACTGAATGAACATCCCAACACTGACACTGATTTTTTTTTTAAAAAAACCATTAAGTCCTGTACTAGAATTCTGGTCATGGTATTTTGGGATGTCATTGTTCTGAGTCTGAGCATAGCTCACATTGTGAACGTGAACAGTGCAGCCAGGAACCCACAAAGGACTCAGTGGAAGAGTGAGATCAAACCCCAGCTCTGGGCGGCATGCCCCAGAGCACTCCTGTAGGGCAGGAGCCTCCACTGGGCCAGGCCTTGGTTGGAAGCCTTCTTATCTTTCACTGTGTTGGTGTGTGGGTCCATAGCAGGGCAAATGTGGCTGCAGGTGTGGAGATGGCAAGGGGCGGGGGGGGGGGGGGGCAGCCTGGCCACTTTGGCCGAAGGTGGGACTGCCAAGGACACCTCTCACTGCCATGCACACTCAAGTCGACCTATTTGTAGGTTTTTTTTGTTTCTTTTTATCTTCACCCAAGGACATTTTCCCATTCATTATTCAGACAGAGTGGGAGGGAGAGAGAAGAGAGAGAGAGAGAGAGAGAGAGAGAGAGAGAGAGAGAGAGAGAGAGAGAGAAACATCGACGTGAAAGGGACACATCGAGTGGCTGCCACCCGCACGACCAACCAGGGCCGGGGACAAACTGCAACCGAGGTCTTAGCGGGACCCAAACCCAGGTCTCTCTAGACCGCAGGCCGACGCTCTAACCACTGAACAAAACTGGCCAGGGCCCTATCTGTAGGTTTTTACATGTATTCTGGATATGATTCCTGTGGGATATATGTAATAGCTTCTTCCCGGCTGTGGATTGTTTTTACATTTTCACTGTCTGAATGATGTGTTTTGATAAAGAGAAGTTGTGAAGGAGAGGATTTTCAAGATATGTTATTCTGTATATTCAGTGTTTTTTGTGTTCTTTTTAAGAAGCAATTGCCTACTAAAAGTTTGTGTTAATAGTTTCCTGTTTTTTTCTAAGGATTTTTCCTCAATAACTTTTAGTGAATTATTTTTGTATGAATCAAAGCTTGTTACCTAGTATAAAGGTTATATAATATCATAACATCAATATTATAACTATTTCTTATTAGTTTTAAGAAAGGATCTAAAACCAGTGAAGTCCTCCAAGATCTGTGTCTGCTTCCTTCTATCTCTCCCTCTGCTCACTATGCTTGGTGCCTAGTCCTCTTCCAGTTATTTCAATGCTTAGACACTTCCTCATCTTTAGCATTTCCTCCTGGAATACTCTCCCACTCCCCCCCATTTCTCATTTGACTAACTCCCAGCCATTTTCAGATGCCCATTTAAACATGATTTTAAGCCCCCAGACTAAATTAGATCTTACTGTTATTCTCTCATATCATATGATTTCTTTCTACCATAGCTCTTATTTTAGTATATAATTATTTAGGTAATTATTTGATCATTGCCTCTCTCTTCAACCAAAGTTCTGTAGTGACAGAAACCAAATCTGTTTTGCATTCTATAGGAAGTGCTTAACTCACAGCAGGTCAATGCATACTCTTTTTTTTTTTTTAAATTTTTTTCTTTATTGATTTTAGAGAGAGAGGAAGAGAGAGGGAGAGTGAGAGAGACAGAAACATCGATGAGTGAGAACATCGACTGGCCGCCTCCTGTATGCCTCCCACTGGAGATTGGGCCCACAACCTGGGCATTTGCCCTGACTGGGAATTGAACCAGTGACCTCTTGGTGCACGGGTTGACACTCAGTCACTGAGCTACACTGGCCAGGCTCAATGCACACTCTTAAATAGCTTTGAATAAATGGATGAATAGATGGATGGATGGATGGATGGATGGATGGATGGATGGATGGGAGTGACTACCTAAAAAGGAGGCTGAGCAGAGAGCCTTAGATCATGGTAAATAATTAAGAACAGTGGGTAGTAGATTTATCTGGTCATATCTTTCCCTAAGATAATTGTTTACAGAATTTCTTTTATATGTGTGTGTTTGGTGAATGGTGAAGGGGCCAGGGGAAGAGGATACCAATCCAGCCAGTAGGTATAATTTGTAAAGCAACTCATATTATCCTCTACAGAGCTTAATATGTATCATGATTGTTAATGAAGGAATGCAAGTTTGCACATGTAAAAGAGAATACTTTTCAGACACATTTTTGCCCTATATATCTTATTCGTTGTAATCTGAGTCTGTTTTAATTTAGTTAAAAAAATAAATATTTTTGATACTCTCACATTTTAACTACAGAGGTCCCATAAGTAGGCAGGTAACTGTTAAATCTGAAAAGGCTCTGTCTCTTTCAATCTTTATATAATCAGAAGCAACCTAGATTCCATGTCAATTTAATGCTCTACAGAATAAAATGGCAATGATAGAAATATTTTCAACTAAAGCCATAGCATGAACTCTTTTAAAAAATGACTTCAGGGCTTCAAAAAAAAAATGAGGGCATGGAATATTTTTAGTTTTCTTTATTTTTTATTTTAGCCTCAGTACTTAATTCCACATACTAACTTGGTCACTTTTAGTTTCTTAGAAACACATAAGGAACAGCATTTTTAAAGCCATTAGTCAACTTCCTGAATAGTGATTTTTAGAAACCAGTTCTTAATACTAATACAAAGATGAATATTACATATAATGAAACAGTTTGGTATATTTCTTTCTGTCAGTTGCATGTGATGGAAAATAATATGTGCATATGAAATACAAAAATTCTGTTAAAGACCACTCCATCTGCTGTAGACCTTCAATCTCTGAATCTTTTGTCCAGTTTCTCTCCAGTGTATGTACATATTGGTCACATACTGAAGCCTCTCTTTATTTGCTTAACCCAGATGTCCATGAGGCTTTCCTGCTCTTTAGGAAAAGAGGAACAGTTACAGGCTCGTACTTGGCTCTATCAGGCAAATATAATTGGTGGAAAATGATGAACAAGTTTAATTGATCTCTAAAGGGAATCATTCTGCTTCACTTCCTTGAGGCAGAAAAGCAATGAAAGGAGGAGTTATGAACTGAACACTATACTTATGAACTGAACACAAAAAAATTTAATATTATTCTATATTATATAAATCCTTTCAATTTGTGTAACATGTTATATTTCATATAGTACTTTCATATTTACGGAGATATATTTTGCTTGCATACACAGGATTCCTTCATGTTAAAAGTCTTTGTTTCTTGTACTTACCACATTAGTTTAAATCTTTTCACCCTCTACTTTTTTGATGAAAATCTCAGCACACATTTATTGGATCTATGCCGTAAGCAAATGTGCTCAGTACTATTAAGAATTCATTCACAGTTACAGACAAAGAAAGAATCTTAAAAACTGCAAGAGAGCCCTGGCCGGTTATCTCAATGGTTAGAGCACTGGCCTGAGGACTGAAGGGTTGCAGGTTCAATTCCTGGTCAAGGGCATGTTCCTGGGTTGCAAGTTCAATCCCCGGCCTGGTTGGGGTCCTGCAAAAGGCAACCAATAGATGTGTCTCTCTCACATCTCTCTCTCTCTCTCTCTCTCTCTCTCTCTCTCTCTCTCTCTCTCTCTCCCTTCCTCCCTTCCATTCTATATAAAAATCAATGGGAAAACATTATCTGGTGAAGATTAACAACAACAACAAAAGCAAGAGAAAAGCAATTAGTTATCTACAAGGGAGCTCCCATAAGACTGTCAGCCAATTTCTCAAAGAAACTTTTCAAGCCAGAAGGTAGTGGCAAGAAATATTAAAGTGAAGAAAATCAAGGACCTACAAACAAGATTACTCTATCCTGCAAATCTATCATTTAGAATTGATGGACATATAAAGAGTTTTCCAGACAAGAAAAAGCTAAAGCAGTTAATCACCACCAAACCAGTATTATATGAAATGTTGAAGGCTCTTCCTGAAGAAAAAGAAAATCAAAATTATGAACAATAAAATGTCAATAAATACATATCTATCACCAATTGAATCTATATACAAAATGAACAAGCAGAACAGAAACAGACTCATAGATACAGTGAACTTTTTGTTGGTTGCCAAATGGAAAAGGGGTTGGGGGGATGGGCAAAAAAGGTGAAGGAATTAAGAAGTAAAATTGTTTGTTAGACTGATGAACCTCAGAGGGAAGGAGGATGTGCAGAAAGAGATAAAAAAAATCTTATATGCATATATGCATAACTAATAAACACAGTCAATAGTGTGGGGAAGGCAGGAGGGGGGCAGGAGGAGGGAGAAGGGGATAAATGGGGGAAAAAAGGGGAGACATCTGTAACACTTTCAACAATAAAGATAAGTTTTTTTCTAAGTACAAATTTTAAGCTATAAGATAAATACTGTCTGAGGATCAAATGTAAAACATAGTGACTAAGGTAGATAATGCTGTATTGTATAATTAAGAGACTAAAACTTAAATATTATCACCAAAAAAGAAAAAAGAAAAATAATTCATTCATACACATATGCACACATGTATGCAGGCATGTACATGCTTGCTTGCTTAAAAGAGAACATCTGCTCATAATCCCCAATCCAACAATGAGGAGAGAAGTACATAGACACCAATAACACATGGGAAAGTGTGGTAATGTGTGAAAGGACTGATAAAATAAAAATGCTAAGGCAGGTCTGAGCAGAGTTGAAATTACCATTAGGATTTTTAAGTATCTATTTTGTTTTATAATCCTCACCCAAGGATATTCTTCTTTCATTGTTTTCTAGATAGAGGGAAGGAGAGAGGCAGAGAGAGAGAGAATCATCGATGTGAGAGAGGCACATTGACTAGTTGCCTCCCGCATGACCTCAACCAGGGCTGGGGATCAAACCTGCAACCCAAGCACAAACCCCCAATTGAGAATCTAACCAGCAACTCCTCAATCTGTGGGCCAATGCTCCAACTGCTGAGCCAAACTGACCAAGGCTTTTAAGTATCTTTTATACCCTAAATACTTTGTACTTTATGCTGGTTGAACATTTATCATTATTCTGTAAGATAATTATTACTTCCACATTACAGATAAAAAAGAAAGATCCTTAAAGTTCTTGAGTTCCCAATCCAAGATCAAAGTAAGTAAATAGAAGTCACAGAATCTAAAAGAATGTCAAGGGCCTAGGTATTTGGTTATGGGAAAGTTCATAGGAAAGTGTCATTTGAATTAAGTTGAACTTTGAAGAATAAATAGGATTTTGAATAGGCAAAAAGAGCAGGAGAAACCAATTACCTGAGCACACATGTAAATCAGAAGACAGGCAACTGGAATAGATATCTGGAGAGGAGTAAACTCAAGCACAATGGTGAATTCTCAGCATAAAGCTGAGAGCTGATGGAGAAACATGAATTCTAACTTCCAATTGAGAATGATGCCAGGAATAAAGTAAAAAAGAAAACTGGGCACTAAGTACTAAGGATATTAAGGTGGTAGGGGTAAACACCAACTTTCAGGAGGAGAAATAAAAAAAATGAGGTGTATAATACATTTACTATATAAACTAAACTTGAAATATTCCCATGTCACTGATTTTGACCCTGTACTGAAAAATATTGTGGTATCTGACATTTGCCTTTTGTGTCAGAGACTGAAAGTGATCACCCGTATCTTTATTATCCTCATCTTCCAGGACAGATTATTTCTTTACCCTTTTCCACAGCAATGAGATAAAACTAATAACTAAGTTCTGGTCAGTAAAGTTTGAGTAGAAGTGATGAGCATGAATTCCGGGCCTGGTCCATGAAAGTCTCCCATGTCTAATTCTAGCAATTTTCCTGCATCCCCTGGATGAATGGAGAAAATTCATAAAACTTACAGGATTACATTGAGACAAGGTGAAAGGATCCTGGATGCCTGAGTGACTATATGGACCACAGACCATTCACTGCCTACCTTTCAATATCAAACCCTTCTTTGGCAATAAGCCATTGTAATCTTGGGATCATTCGTTTCAGCAGTTATCCTATCCTGATACCTCTTCCTGATTATCTCTGACTTGGGCTTTGATTTTCTATTCCCAAGAGACTGAACAGTACTGGAGAAATTATGCAACCTTGTTGGACAATGTCTCAAGTGGGCTCCCAGTGTTGCTTTGAACTCTTTCTGTGTGCTTCTGATCAGAAATTATTCTCATTCCTTTCATGACCTATTTTAAAGATTCACCCTTCTCCTTAAGATCTTCTTGCTCCTACTCTCAGCAGATAAATTAGCCTTTTCTTTTAGATAAGAGCTTATTCAGGAATCATGTTCATCTCACACCTGTCAGAATGGTCACCATCAACAAATCATCAAACAAGTGTTGGTGAGGGTGTGGAGAAAAGGGGACTCTAGTATAAAAAAGCAGTGGTACATATACACAATGGAGTACTATGCATCTGTAAGAAAGAAAAATCTCTTATCCTTTGAGATGGCATGGAAGGACCTGGAAAATATTACCCTAAGCGAAGCAAGCCAAACAGAGAAAGACAAGTATCATATGATCTCACTTATTTGTGGAATATAATGAACATAACAGTATGAGCAACGGAGTAGTCCCAGAGATGTGAAAGTGGGGTACAGACTAACAATCCCCTGAAGAGGGAGTGGTGGGGGAGAGATAAACCACAGAACTTACATGCATGTATGTAGGAACGATGGACATGGACAACAAAGCTGGGGCGGGGGGAAGGGGGCGGGACAATCGGTGGGGGGAAAAGGAGAAATATCTGTAATAAAAATAAATAGATTAATTAATTAAAAAAAAGAGAAATACACTGTATGGCAGTGGGTACCTTAGTTGTCATCACAACTCTGATACAATTCTTACTTTATCCCAGTTTTATAGATGAGGTATTTAAATGAGAAACATTAAATGATCTTCCCTGAGCTTATAGCTACTAAGTTTTGGAGCTAAGATCCAAACATAAGATACAATGGGCAGAGTGTATCTATGCAAGGCTGGAAAAAATGATGATGATAATATAATCAATTACAATTTTATTGGATGCTTATGTTGTGCCAGGTGGTTTTACATACCTTAATTTATATAACCTTCACAAAAATAGTATTTGGTGGGAAACTACTTCCATTTTAGAAATGAGGAAACTGATGCTCAGAAAGTTTAAATAACTTTTCTAACCTTTCAACCTGATTAAATGGCGGGACAGTTTTCAAGCCAGTTCTCTCTGCTCCAAGCACCTTTCACTGATGGTCAGGTAATGAGAAAAGCATTTGATGAATGACAGTCAGCATGAAGAGACTTTGTTAGTTGACAGAATATTCCATATAGGGTGTAGTGGAAGACAGAAAACCACTAAAATTCCTCTAGTAGGAAGTGATCATATGTCTTCCTAATTCAATGTAGTAGACATTAAACATTTTATACTATGATTTTTTTCTTTTATTAATTGCTTTCATTAATAATTCATATTTGTCACAAAAAGCTCTGTCACCATCTTTATTAGTGATGGGCAACATATATTATAATTTTCAGTTTATGTGTTCTGCCTCTTTTTCTTAGGAGAATTTTTAGGGATTGGAAAAGAAACAAATTGTACTAAACCTGAGCAAAAACATAATTACTTTTTTTTTTTCTATTTTTTGTTCAGACAGAGCAGGAGGGAGAGAGAGGAAGAGAGAGAGAGAGAGAAACATCGACGTGAAAGGGACACATTGAGTGGCTGCCAATCGCACGACCCAACCAGGGCCGGGGACAAACTGCAATGATGTATGTACCCTGGACCGCAGGCTGACGCTCTAACCATTGAGCCAAACTGGCCAGGGCCATAATTACTTTTTGAAAACATCTAGAGCAATTTTTCTTTACCAATCAGTAGTATATCTGATTATCACCATGGGCAGTGAAATTATAGTTTAGCTTGTAAAATGGGCATACATATGATCATTTTACAAACTTAAAACCTTTAAATAATCTTGGGACTAGATCAACAAAGTTTAACATACTTTTTTTTTTTTTTTAGCTCCCAGACTAACAATTTTATCAAGACAGTGTGTTTTATCATTTTTTTTTTTCTTAAAGACTCTTTGCAGAATCATTTGAACTGGTTTTCTTTGAAGTTAGTACCTTTAAGGCAAGTTTAAAATAAACCTAGACTTTTGCTCAGAATCAATACATCTGAGAAATTTCCTTTAACATTCCTTTGTCTCTTGAACCTGAACTTGTGGAAAGGTTTGTTTCTCTCTACTATAGCCCAGTTCTCTGGTAAGAGGTTAGGCACAAATGAACATGTTTTCTGAATGTTAGCTGAATAAATGAATATTTAAATGAATATACCAACTCTGGACTTTGCTTCATTTTTACATTGCTTATATTTAGGAAAAATATCCCCAATAAGGAAAATGCATATATCAACATCCACAAAATGGAGGCTGCCCCAATGGCACCCCCCCCCCAAATCCAGACCTGATTCAGTATACACTTCCAGGAAATGACTCAATGTCTGGGAAACCTAACATACACCACTCACAATCCTCCAGCTCAGCTTTAGCTAGCTCACCTCACTCTGCAAAACAGAACCTGCTAGCCTTACCAGGAAATTCCCAACCTCCCAGGCAATTGTACCCTGTTCCTGCACCGCCTCTGCTACCCTTCTCTGAACTAGCTCTTGCCAAATCCCTCAGGAAGAACGCTCCACTGCTGTGAGGCACTGCACCCCCCAGTCCATGGATTCCTTTCTCTTAGATAAAGAACATGAAACTCATTACCAAACCGTATGATATGAAACCCCAAATGAGTCTCTTTATCCATTTACTTTGATTCCTTTGCAAAATGTGTCCTTTTTGATCTCTCCTCAGGTGTGTTCGACACTGTCTGGCTTGGAGTGTTTTAGGCTCTGGAATTTCCTCACCAGTCTGGAACTCTTCTTCCCCACCCCCCAATTAATTCACATCACATCCAAACCCCCTCTATCTACTCCTATGTTTCTCCCCCTTAACTTTTAAAAGGATGGTGGAAATTTAGGCAACTTAGAAAATATTTAAAACGAAAGGGAAGTAGCTGAAAGGCTGGGAAAGAGGTGATTATAGCTGGTGAGAAGAATCTGACTCATAAAAAAAAAGATAAATTACTGACAAAAAACAAACCATGAGAACGTTTTGGGTGAGGCAATACCAAAGCTGCAAGCAATGAGAACAAGCAATTAACTGGAAATAAGTACTCATGAAGTGGAGAAATTTGTATGGCTCCTGGAGAAAAGTCTAAGCATGGCTTTCTTTTAGTTGACTATGTGACCTTTCTGGGTATATGCACACCCACGTTTTTTCTTTCTTTCTTTTTTTTTTAAAGAGCTCTTCTCAATGCCACATTTTTTTTTTTTTCTTTATTGAGTTTAGAGAGAGAGGAAGGGAGAGGGAGAGATAGAAACATGGATGACAGAGAACATTGATTGCCCGCCTCCTGCATGCCCCCCATTGGGGATCTGGCCCACAACCTGGGCATGTACCCTGACTGGTAATGGAACCCGTGACCTCTTGGTGCATGGGTCGACACTCAACCACTGAGCCATATTTGCCTGGCGCACTTTTTCTGTTTTTAATATGGATGGGTCACCCTTCTGATCTGCAGTGCCAAATCTATCATACATCCTGTTTGATTTAAGTGTGGATCAGTTTCTGGGTTCTCTTCATGTTCCATTTGTGTGTTTTCCATCCTTGTGTTGATAACACACAATCCTAACTGTTGAAGCTGTATATTACATCTTGGTTCTGGTGGAACACATTTACCTGCACATTTCTTTGAGCTATTCTTAGCCTTGGGCTCTTCTTTATACTTTTTAGAATTAGACTAAAGTTCCAGAAAACATCTTATTAGGATTTTTATTGAATCTTTAGAACAGTTTGGAGAGACATGAGAACTTTAAGATATTCAATCTTCCTATCCATGGAAAAATTATGTTGTTCTGATTATTTAGGTCTTATTTAATATCTCTCACCAAAGTTTTATAACTTTCTCAAAAATGTCTTACACATCTTTTTTTAGACTTAATGCTTGGTGCTTTATTTTGTTGTTGCTATTGTAAATGATATTTTTAAAAACTGCATTTTCTAATTTCATTTTTGTTGGCATATAGAAATGCAATTGACTCACATATTGATTTTATGCCTAGAAAACGTACGAAACTCTTTTATTAATTCTAATAATTTATAGAAGATTGGAAGTTTTCTACAGAGAACATGGTATCTGCAAATAATGACAATTTGGTTTTGCAGTTTAAAAAAAATCTTTAACCTTTTCCTTTCTTTCCTTATGCGCCGTCATTTTTTAAATGAGGATACAGAACTAAATAAAATATAAGATAATTCTAATATTTTATAGAGAGCTAGAATTTTCTAACAGATTAAATGGATTCTCATATGTTTTAAATAGCATATTTATATTTAGTTTTGTATAATTTTTAAAAATATGTTTTTATTTATTTTTAGAGAGAGAGCAAGGGAGGGAGAGAGAGAAAAGAAACAGCGACTTGAGAAACATCTATCAGCCGTCTCCTGTACGCCCCCAACGAGAGATTGAGCCCGAAACCTGGGCATGTGCCCCGACTGGGAATCAAACTGGGACCTCTCAGTCCATGGGATGATGTTCAATCCACTGAGCTATACCTGCCCAGCTAGTCTTGTATAATTTGATTAATCTTTATATCTTCTTCACTATTGAACCCATATTTAGTGAGTGGCTGCCTGGTGTTTGAAAAGTGTGTTAGGCAGTAAGCATACAAGGTGAGTAAAATAAAATCTCTGCCATATACTTCCTTACAGGCTGGGTAGTCGAGTTTTACAAACAGCAACATAGCAAATGCAGCACAGGAGATGGCTGGGGGAGGGATGAAGAGCTGGAGATGGAATGAAAAAGGTAACAGCAAGACAAAAATTTTATAATTTATTGAGATACAAGTACGGCCCATGCTTTTTAAAAAACAAACATGCCTGGCTGGTGTGGCTCAGTGGTTGAGCATCGACCCATGCACCAAGAGATGGCCAGGTCAATTTCTGGTCAGGGCACATGCCCAGGTTGTGGGCCAAATCCCCAGTAGGGGGCATTCAGGAGGCAGCCAATCGATGTTCTCTCATCGATGTTTCTATCTCTCTCTCCCTCTCCCTTCCTCTCTCTCTAAAATCAATAAAGAAAAAATAAATAAATTAAAAAAACAAACAAAAACAGTAAAACCTAGCTATGATCTTAATTTTCACTACATTTTTTTGAGGAAAATTAGTACTCATTGCACGACTGTGGCTACTTAGAAGATTAATGAGGGATTCACTGGACTTTCCGCACCTTATTCCAGAGGATAGTTGAATCTAAGTTTTATTGATGTGGTTGCTCCCTAACCTGGCCTATATAAAGTTGTGTTCACTGCTAAGAGATGCTTGGAGATCTGGAGGGTTGCTCAGTGATTCCACATACAGCTTGATATTGACATGAACATTTGAATTGCAGATTCACCCTGAAAATAGAAGAGCCTTAGAAAGGGTTAGGAACCTGGCCTCCCTCTGGGCCCCCTGCAGGTGCACATAAATATGTGAAGCACATGGGTACAAGATAGTAGCAAATGGTGTGGTTAGCAATTAACTAAGAGCATATTTCAACTATGAATCTTCAAATTCATCTTTCTCTCCCCACCTTCCCAGTTTGCAGTCTATACCTGGAAAGAGTACCAGTAGTCCTAAGTCTCAGTATGAGACCTCTGATGGCCCAGAAATTTCTCCTCTACACTGTGCCTTTTCATCTCGGAGGCCTGGACCAGTGGCTAGCACAATGCAGTGCTTAGCTAAGGAAGCGGTTGTTGTTGTTTTATTGTTGCTTACTTGTTTTTATCCCTCCTTGTTTGAAAAGGTATTTAAATGGGTCAAATGTTAGCTATTACAAGGGTGGTTATTAGACACAATGTTGAAGATTTAGAGGCAGAAATATATATAACTAATTAAAGGTTTTTTTTAACATTTTAAAATTAAAATAGTATATATAGAATACAGAAATACATTATAAAATCGTAAGAAAAAATGCACAACCTGGGTATGACATGATCAGCATCACTGAAGCACCAGACCACCTCATGCTCCTCTCTAAGGATGACTGTTAACACCTGCTGGCCGTGTCTGCTTCCCAAACTTATCAGTAGGGATATGAATTATTTTACTTATATATTCCATCAGATTGTGGAAAATATTACTGAGAAACTGGATCTCTTCCCTTCTTTGTATTCATGTTACTGGATCTGTTTCCTCCTTTGTGTTCATGTTACTGTTTCAGTGTCTTATCATAGGTTTCCATAGGAGTTTGTTGAGCTGCGGGTCAATTTAAAGTGCCCAGGTCCAGACAGCTATTTAATGAGAAGCCACAGAAAAATGCCATTTCCAGGTCATAGCTTAGTTTATGATTTCATGTATCAGATTCAGCTCTTTAGATATACTTAGAACTCTCAGAAAAGAGGCATGTACAGTCTCTCTGATTGAGCATCAAAACACTGGAGTGAAAGGTAATGACAGAAAATGGGGTTAAGCCCTGGTAGGTTTGGCTCAGTAGTTAGAGCGTCAGCCTGTGGACCAAAGAATCGTGGGTTCGATTCTGGTCAAGGGCATGTACCTCAGTTGCGGTTTGGTGCCTAGCCCTGGTTGGGGTCATGTGGGAGCCAACTGCTTGATGTGTCTCTCACACATCGATGTTTCTCTCTCTCCCCTCTCCCTCTCCCTCTGAAGATAAAAATGGAAAAATATCCTCCTGTGAGCATTTAAAAAATAAAAAGGGGTTAAAAGTGTTTTGTGTACAGTATTGAACATAGCTGCTTCCAATTCAAGGACCAACATCAGGAATGTGTTCAATGGAAATTCCCATTTCTGCTTGCTTAAGTGGGTTGAGGAGGCTTAGGTAAGCAAGTTGCAACACTGTGTGGGAAAGGAGACAAAGCCAAACAAAGAAATTAACGCCAGTGCGACTGGTATGCCAGAGTCATGGGAAAAATCAGGGCAGGATCAGAACTTTCTGGCAAGTAGCCACTCAATGCATTTTCCTGTCTTTCGTTAATGAGATCGTAGCTCAGGTTTTGGTACTTAGCTTTTTCTCAGCAGACCATAGTCTTGAGCTCTGATTTACCTCTAACAATTTGAGATTATGCTTGTTTTAGTCCAGTGCTGAAATGCTACTAAGCACCAACTAAAAGAAACCATCTTCTATGACAAGGCAGATCCAGCAAGCTGCAAAAGGAGAGTACAACAGTTAGTCTGGAAACATCTGGGACAGTCACCAGATCTTTTAATTCCAGGAGTCTGAGTTAAGGGCAGAAAAAACAACAAACGAGAAAGTGACTCATCTCTGCACAGTTAAGAACATGAATGCTTGTGGATTTTCTCTTGTTTAAAAATACTATATTTGAATTAACTGTCTGAATGCATGCATCTTAAGCCCTACATTTTTTAAGCCTTTGGTTTTGGATTAAATTTCTTGACTCCTGGGACCCACTCAAGGCTGACCATCTTTGCATAGCGGATTATCTGTGCCTGGACTGGAAGAATCAGGGCAACACTGTTCCCAAGGTAGGCTGATGCCGTGGGGGATGATTTCAAAGATTCCAGGGAAGCTTTCACGCCCATCTCCCTCTCCCTGAGGCTCATAATCCAACCATAAAGGCTTCTTTCTTTCATCAAAATCAATCACTATCTCAAAATAGGCTTTAAAATGTAAAGCCTGATACAAGGATTAACAAGTAAAATTCTGACGGAATTTCCTGGGAAGCAATAAGGGTTGGGAAAGGGCTGCATCAGTGTGAGCTGTTGTTTCTTGAGAATGCAGCTCAAGGGGGACTTTCTTGATCTTGGACTTTGACGTTCCAGCAGCGAACTAAAAAAGGGAGACAGAAAGAAGTCAAAGAGAGATGGGGGTTCGAAATGGGGAAGGAGTAGAGAGGACCAGATTTGGATTTCAAACTGATGATTTTACCTTTCTGAACCTCAGTTTCTCTTCATCTGGAAAATGTAATTAATAACATTTTTTTCAGAAATCCTTGGTCAGTGATCAGAAGAGACTCTCTTTCCTTTGCAAGACTAGTTAATTAACTAATTAATTTGTCCTCTTTATAACACAAATACCTTATATTTGGAATTTTAAAAGATGAATATCATCAAAAGAGTTTTTTCTAATATCTCCTATATTTATTTCTTGGCCCTCCCCTGGTGAGAATTATTTTTTTCCCCCAAAAGTTTATTGAAAGGATACTCTTTGTTAGGGATTAGGGACTAAAGGAAGCGTGACCAAGTCCATAGTTCATGGGCATAATCTGGTCAGTAATCTGAAAAGGCAAGATGATTTCATGCTTTTATTCTCTTTCCCTGTTATTTACTTTAGTTTTTGGAAGGGATTTTTTTTTTGATACTGTGCTGTAGATTACTACCACTAATATGAGCAGTGCTTACATGAACTGGAAAAGAAAACAGAAATAAAGCAGCTGTTAAGCCACTGAGGTTTAGAAGTTGGTTATTATTGCAACATAACTTAGCTTATTGTAATAAACTACAATCATATGGTAGCGTCTTAGTTTTTATGTTCTTAGACTGAAAAAGTTAGTTTCTAATGGGAATCTTCATGTCAATGCAAACATGGGCCATGTAATGATTATACAATCTTCTTATTCGTATGGCCGGTGAAATCCTGGCCTGAATCCCTCACTTTTCATCGTCGTCATCATCATAACCAGGGTTACCAATCATGTACTTAACAGTAAATGACAGACTTAAAGTTAAGGGACAAAATAACCTTCCGATAGTCTTGTTTCAGCAATGAGAAAACTCAGATGTTCAAATACTCCCATATTTATCTGGGAGTATACAAGTATGTTTTTTTATTTTAACTTGTAACACTTTTCCAGATCTTTGTACTTTGTAATTCTCTACAACTATTTATTCATTCAATTTTTAAAATTAAATTTTTAAAATTGAGTATTGGTTGGTTAGTGGAAGAACCAAGATTAGTCTTACTGATGTTTACTAGATATCAGTGCTATTTCTAAGTTTGCCAGGACTGTCATAACAAAGTACACAGACCAGGTGGCTTGAACAACAGAAATTTATTCTCTCATAGTCTTGGAGGCTGGAGGTGTCAGCAGGTGTGGTTTCTTCCTAGGCGTCTCTCCTTGGTGTGCAGATAATCTTTCTGTGTCCACCTGGCATGTCCTCTGCGTATGGGAACCCCTGATGTCTGTGTGTCTGAATTTTCTTTTCTTAAAAGGACACTAAAAGTCAGATTGGATTAGGATCCACCCTCATAGCCTAATTTTATTTTAATCAGCTCTTTAAAGGCCCTATCTCCAAATGGTCAATTTTGAGGTCCTGGGAGTAAAGGCTTCAACATATCAGTTGTGGGAGTGGGCAGAATTAAATGAATAACACTAAAATACAACAAATTGACAGAATTTTACATTAAAAACAAACAAACAAAAAAAACTTACGGTTAGAATCCCACTGTGGTTTTCAGCAGCCAAATGGAATATACGGTAGTAGCATTTGGCATACAATATCTGTAAGAATATATTGCTTGTCCATCTTACAAGAAAGCATCTGATCCCTGTGCTTAGACTATACTGTTTGGTGCAGCATACAGGTGAGATCCCTGTGCTGAGCCATATGCAAACTCTGAAGGGAGGTTCTTCAGATGCCAATTGAAGCAATTGTGTAGAATAATCTCACTTCCACTAGTGATCATCATAATACCTTCTCCTCCTTATCTCTCTTCTTCCCTCCCTCCCTTCCTTTTCCTTTTCTTCCATAAGGCTCCTGTGAATACACTGCCAGTTTCAGGCACCATGCTAAGAGCTGAGTTTGGGTAAACCATGTCCTGCTCTCTAGGGGCTCACATCTAGGAGAGGAGACAGATAGGTCATTGCACAGTTATAGTACAATGTAATATGTGCAATGCTCTAGGCTCTATGAAAGCATGGGGGAGAACTTTCTAGGTCACAATTGGTGGTGGGGGAACTATCTTATCCCTTACATTTCTACAACTGCATTTTTTCCCAAAGGACATATTATCACTATTATATTCCAGGAGATAGACCATGTAGTGTGAGGCACAATTGCAAAGCATGGGGCTAATATTCTAATTAATGAACTAGAAAATATTCTAAGAAGAATGCCCCTTGAAAAGTCACCCTCTTTAGAGGTTACTCACTAATTCCTAAGATGTTGTCTTTCCTTAAAGCATTTTGGAAATTATATTTGGTCAGAATAGGAACTCTTCTAGAGCAGAATAAAGAGCCATTTAATGGATGGAGCACGATTAAGGTTTATAGAACAATTAAATGAATCCAGAGGCACCTTTTAAATATCATAATTGGTGGGTAATACTTGTTCCTGGGTGTTTTGGATTTCTAGAGAGTTAAGACATCAGATTCAACAAAATCATGATCTGACTGTGTCTGGAGTCTGCAGTGAAGCATCGCTGTACAGAAACAGAACTGGATTTCTTTAAACAAGCTCCAGTGAAAACCAGAACAAAATCAGAAAGAAAGCAGAGTCTGATCAATAGTAATGTCATCCTCAAATGTGAAGAGCTCTGGGTGTAATGTAGGAGGAGATTGCTATATAAAACCATAAGCACTTTCTAAGAAAAGCAGATTGTATTAGAAGTGTAATTTCTCCTGAGATCCAAAGCACCACCCCAAGGTTACTCAGACCCTGGAGGATTTTTTTTTTTTTAATCCTCACCCGAGGGCACTTCTCCATTTTTTGTTCAGATAGAGTGGGAGGGGGAGAGAGAGAGAGAAACATCGATGCGAAAGGGACACATCGAGTGGCTGCCACCCGCACGATCAACCAGGGCCGGGGACAAACTGCAACCGAGGTACATGCCCTTAGCAGGAACTGAACCCGGGTCTCTCCAGACTGCAGGCCGACGCTCTAACCACTGAGCCAAACCAGCCAGGGCCCCTGGAGGATCTTTAATAAACAAACCATGTCCCAGGACTTCCAGTCAAGGTGGTGGAGTAGGTAAACTCTGTGCTCTCCTCTTTCCATGACCACATCAAAATTACAACTACATTATAGCAACAACCATCACTGAGAAGCACCCAACTACAGATGAACTAAACATGATTCCTATAGTTGAGGATATAAAGAAGAAGCCATAACACACAGGTGGAGGGCGGCGGGGCAGAGATACAGAACAGGCAGGTCCCACACCCATAGTGTGGCAATTAAGAAACAGGAGGGATATCTTGGCCATGGAAATCTTCCCTTAGGAGCCAAAGGTCCCATCCCACTCCCAAACCTGGGGCATCAGAGGTGGGAAGAGGAGTCTTTATAACATCTGACTGTGAAAAACAGTGGGGGCTGCATCTGAGAGAGACAAAGGGCTGTGGGAACCAAGGCACTGCAGGTCTTAAAGGTACGATACATAGACAAAACTCTCTTACTCTACGCCCCAGCACAAGGGAAGAAGTAAAAGAAACACCAGGGACATAAGGGGGAAAACTAAGTTTACTAACTCCAGGGCAAGGGCTGGAGGGGCAGGGGTCAGAGCGATTCTCTCCAGGGACATAAGCACTGAAAGGTGCCAGCTGGCCTGGCTCAGGCAAACACTAAACCTGAGCTTTCCACTAAGCTGGCTCACACATTTCACCCTGCCCTGGTGATTCCCTAAAACCACTCTCAATCTAACTTGCCTGCCTGGCCTGAGCCTCTTTTAAACACTTCTCCACCCAAGCAGCCTGCCTTAGCTCATGTTGCAAACATTCCCCAAATCTCTGAAAGGTTCACAAACCCCAAACAAACAGTGGCTACCCTCAGCATAATTTGTTCCTCTTCCTCTATGGCTCCAAGCCCAGTATGAGTGGTAACCAGTCTCAACTTGCATTATAATTCCCAGGAGGTGGCCCCAAGCTTGGCATAGGTAGCTGCCAGACTTGGCACAGGATCATAACTAAGTGGCCACAAGCCTGGCACAAGCGGCAGCTGACCTCAGCTCACATCATGATGCCCATAAACTAAGGGCCCCAATGCCTGGCACAAGTGTCTGCCAGCCTCAGTTTGCAGCTGAACCTTTCTCAAGTGCTTCCATGCTCAGAAGCAGCAGCATGCAACTGCAGATCACTTTGTAACTCCTACCCCAAGCCAAATACAAAGTAGCAGCTGACCTTGGCCTATATGAGAGCCCCATTCCAAGAAGCTCCAGAACCAACACACCCAGTGGCCAGCTTCAGATCACACCAGAGATTCACTCAGCTTCATAACCAGCATAACTGAAGGGCAAATTTGGTGGCACCACAGACCCACTAAAATGACTCTGGCTTTGTAGGGTCATCACCTACATAACGGCTCATTCTCTGTAGATGTGACCAGCCCTCGTTGCCAGTCACCCTGAGGGCCAATCACACACACTATAGTAGTCAAGGCCCAACTACATGAGGTCACACACAACCCACACAGGGAACACTGGTTGAGGTGACCAGGAAGACTGTACCACTGGTCCCAACAGGACATCTTCTCCACTAGGTCACCTAGCTAATACCAGGAGATATAGCAGATCTACCTAATACATAACCACAAGCACAGGAAATCAGCTAAAATGAGAAGATAAAGAAACATGTCCCAAATGAAAGAACAGAAAAAAACTCTATAAAAAGAACTAAATGAAATAAAAACAAGCAAACTACTAGATACAGAGTTCAAAACATTGAATATAAGAATGCTCAATGAACTTGGGGAAGAATAGATGAACTTGGTAAGAACTTCGACAGAAAACATAAAAATGGAAATAGAATATATAAAAAAGAACTAGTCAGAAATGGAGAATACAATACTGAAATGAAGAATATATTAAAGGGAATCAATAACAGATTAGATGAAGCAGAAGATCAAATCAGCTATCTGAAATACAAGGTAGCAGAAAATATACAATCTGAACAACAAAAAGAAAAAAAAAATTTTTAAAAATGAGGATAATTTAGGGACCTCTGTGACATCAAGTGTAACAATATTCACATCATAAGGGTACCAGGAAAAAAAGAGAGCAAGGGATTGAAAACCTATTTGAAGAAATAATGACCCCAAACTTCTCTAACCTGATAAAGCAAACAGACATATAAGTGGAAGAAGTACAGAGAACCCAAACAAGATGAACCCAAATAGGCCTACACCAAGACATATCATAATTAAATGCCAAAGGCTAAAGACAAAGAGATAATCTTAAAAGCAGAAAGAGAAAAGTAGTTAGTTATGTACCAGGAAGTTTCCATAAGACCATCAGCTGATTTCTCAACAGAAATGTCGCAGGCTAGAAGAGATTGACATAAAAAACTTAAAGCAATGAAAGGTAAATACCTACAATAAAGATTGCTTCCCTGGCCAGCACTGCTCAGTGGTTAGGGAATTGGCCTGTGCACCGGAAGGTTGCAGGTTCAATTGCCAGTCAAGGGCATGTAGCTGGATTTTGGGATTGATCCCCGGCCATAGTCAGGGTGTGTGTAGAGGAAACAGATTGATGTGTCCTTCTCACATCAATGTTTCTTTCTCCCCATTCCCCCCTCTTTTCCACTCTCTCTAAAAATAAAAAAAAATAAAAGTATATCCTCCACTGAGAACTAAAAAAAAAAGATTACTCTAGTCAGCAAGAATATAATTTAGAATAAAGAAAGAATATGAAGTTTGCCAGACAAGAAAAAGCTAAAGGAGATTCCAAAATGGCGGTGGAGTGAATGGAAGCTACACAGACCAACTCCCAGGACCGAACTAGAATTACCCCAACTAAAGTAAAGACAAATTGTTGGAACAAAGCAAGAGAAAAGCAGCTTGTGAGGACCATATAACCAGGGGCACTGAATCAATCCTGGTAGGATTGCGGAGGTGCAAAAGGGAAGCTGGGAATCCATGGACAGCAGTGGTGTTTGCTGTGAGCAGTGCCCTTGGGGTTAAAATTCCAACCCCGCTCCACAGTGAAGATGGCCAGGCTAGAGCACTAAAATAGCCACAGCCACTCACTTTGGGCTCTAGCAGAAGGAGGGCGGACTGGACTGGAACTGTGTGGGGACATTTGGGATTTGGAGGGTGCTCAAAGCTTTAGCTGAGTTGCATCAATGCAAAATGGTGGCCATCTTACTCCTTCCCAGGGCTCTGGGGAGAGGCAGCCCCTCCCTCAGAGATTCAACCCCACCCAGGTGGGCCATTGAAATGCAAATTGAGGCACATTAACAACCAGCATCTGCTCCACCTTCGGGAAATCCTCTTAGGCTGAACATCTGAGGGAGTTTTTCATTCAACTGAGAACCCAAGGCTCTTCAAGAAACAGCAACTAATTAGCCTCCAGGCAAAAAAGTAGAGGATAACTGAACCATTCTGGGGCTTGCGAATCTACTCAGGAAAGTAAGACTTGACAGTGGTGTTTAACATGGGTTCTTCCACGATGATCCAAACCAAGTAGAGGGAGCCACAAACAGCAGAATACCAACACCCACAGGGAAAATTTGGCAGGCTCCAAAACGCAGTGAGATAGCCAAAATGGTGAGACAAAAAAACAAATACCAAATGAAAGAACAAGAGACCTCTACCGAAGATGAGATAAATGAAATGCAGCTAAGCAAATTATCAGAGGTAGAATTCAGAATCATGATCTTGAGGAAGCTCAACAGCATGAGTAAGGACCTCAACACCATGAGTAAAGATATGAAAGCATTGAAAATCACCCAATTGGAAATTAAAAACCACCAAGAAGAAATGAAGAATGACATAGCAGAAATAAAGAACACATTGGAATGACTAAAAAGCAGAGAAGAGGAAGCTGAGAACCAGATCAGTAAATTAGAAGACAGGGTAGAAAAAAATCAACCAATCAGAAAACCAAAAGGAACAACAATTGAAAAACAGGAAGACAGCTTAAGAGAACTGTGGGACAACTGGAAACATAATAATATTCACATCATAGGAGTCCCCGAAGAAGAAGAAAATGAGCAATGGTTAGAGAATATATTTGAAGAAATAGTGACAGAAAACTTTTCTAACTTGGTGAAGGAAGAAGGAATTCAAGTTCAAGAAGCACAGAGAGCCCCAAGTTAGAAGAACCCAAACAGGCCCACACCAAGACACATAGTAATCAAAGTGCCCAAAATTAAAGACAAAGAGAGAATCCTAAAAGCAGCAAGAGATAAGCAACAGGTTACCTGCAAAAGAAACCCCATAAGGCTCTCTCAGCTGACTTCTCAACAGAAACACTACAGGCCAGAAGGGAGTGGCATGAAGTAATCAAGATCATGAAAAAACAAGGATCTGAAACCAAGACTACTCTATCCAGCAAGGCTATCATTAAAAATAGAAGGTCAAATAAAGAGCTTTCCAGACCAAAAAAAGGCTAAGGGAATATATTAGCACCAAACCAGCACTGCAAGCAGTTCAAAGGACTGCTGTAGTTAGAGAAGAAATAGGAAGAAATATATAACCACACTAAACAAAAATGGCAATAAATTAGTACATATCAATAATCACTTAAATGTAAGTGGATTGAATGCTCTGATAAAAAGACACAGAGTAGCTGATTGGATAAGAAGGCATGACTCACACATATGTTGTTTACAAGAGACCCATATCATAACAAAAGACTCACATAGGTTGAAAGTGAGCAGATGGAAAAAATTCTTCCAAGCAAACAGAAAGGAAAAAAAAAAAAGCTGGGGTAACAATACTCATATCTGTTAAAATAGATTTCAAAATGAAGGCCATAACTAGAGACAAAGAAGGTCACTACATACTATTGAAAGGATCTATTCAACAGGAAGATATAACCTTGTTAAACATATATGCACCCAATATAGGAGCACCAAAATATATTAAAAATCTTCTGGAGGACTTCAATGGAGAAACCGACAGCAATATAGTAATAACAGAGGACTTCAACACCCAGCTGACATCACTGGATAGATCCTCTACACCAAAAACTTAGCAAGGAAACAGAGACTCTAAATGAGGCACTAGACCAAATGGATTTAATAGATATCTACAGAGAATTACACCCCAAAACTACAGAATTCACATTCTTCTCAAGTGCACTTGGGACATTTTCAAAGACAGATCACATGTTAGGACACAAACTAAGTCTCTACAAGTTCAAGAAGATTTAAATCATATCAAGCATCTTCTCAGATCACAATGACATGCAAATAGAAATCAACTGCAACAAGAACATGCAAAGACACTTGAAAACATGGAGGCTAAATAGCATGTTATTAAAGAATAAATGGGTTACTGAGGAAATCAAGGAAGAGAATAAAAACTTCCTGGAAACCAATGAAAATAAACACACAACAACATAAAATCTATGGGATGCAGCAAAAGCAGTTCTAAGAGGGAAATTCATAGCACTACAGGGCTACCTCAAGAAACAAGAAAAATTTCTAACATACTATCTAACCTCACAACTTAAAGAACTAGAAAGCAAACAAAAAGAAAACCCCAGAGCAAGTAGAAGGAAGGAAACAGTAAAGATTAGAGGAGAAATAAATGATATAGAGATAAAAAAAACACTTCAAAGGATCAATGAAACAAAGACTGGTTTTTCGAAAAGATAAACAAGATTGATGGACCCCTAGCTATACTCACCAAGAAACAAAGAGAGAGAACCCAAATACACAAAATCAGAAATTAAAGAGAAGTAACAACTGACACCACAGAAATACAGAGGTTCTTTAACAAATATTATGAACAATTATATGGCAACAAATTCGACAATCTAAGAGAAAAGAACAAAATTCTAGAAACACATAGTCTCCCAAAACTAGACCAGGAAGAGATAGGAAACTTGAACAGACCAATAACAACAGAAGAAATTGAAGATGTAATCAAGACTCTCCCAGCAAACAAAAGCCCAGACTCATATGGCTTCACTGGGGAGTTTTACCCAACATTCAAAGAAGAAATAACACCCATTCTCTTCAAACTATTTCCAAAAATTGAAGAATAAGGAAGACTTCCAAACGTGCTTTATGAGGCCAGCATAATTCTAATTCCAAAACCAGAAAAAGACACAACAAAGAAAGAAAACTACAGGCCAATATCCCTGATAAACATAGATTCCCCATATCCTGAACAATACTAGCAAATCAGATCCAGCAATACATCAAGAAAATTATTCACCATGACTAACTGGAATTCATCCCAGGGATGCAAGGCTAGTACAATATTTGCAAATCAATAAATGTGATACACCACATTAACAAAATGAAAGATAAAAACCACATGATCATATCAATAGATGCTGAAAAAGCATTCAACAGAATCCAGCACCCATTTCTGATAAAAATGCTCAGCAATGTGGGAATACAGGGATCATATCTCCACATAATAAAGGCCATATATGAAAGATCTAAAGCCAACATCATACTCAATGGACAAAAACTAAAAGCAAATCTCTTAAGAACAGGAACAAGACAGGGAAGCCTACTTTTGCCACTCTTATTTAACATAGTACTGGAAATCTTTGCTACAGCAATTAGACATGAAGAAAAAATAAAAGGGATTTAAATTGGAAAGGAGAAAATGAAACTGTCATTATTCACAGATGATATGATATTATACATAGAAAACCCTAGACACTCCATTAAAAATCTACTAGACTTAATAAATTAATTTGGTAAAGTAGCAGGATACAGAATTAGTGTCAAGAAAACAACGGCATTCTTATACACAAACAATAAACTTACAGAAAGAGAAACTAAAAAACAATCCCATTTATCATGGTACAAAATAATTAAGATACCTAGGAATAAACTTAACCGAAGAAGTAAAGGACCTATTCACAGAACACTACAGGACATGGAAAAAAAAAAAAAGAGGAAGATATATAAAAAAGTGGAAGCACATATCTTGTTCATGGATTAGAAGAATTAATATCATTAAAATATCCATATTACCCAAAGCAGTCTATAGATTCAATACAATCCCCATCAAAATGCCAACGACATATTACACAGAACTAAAACAAGTACTTCAAAAGTTCATATGGAACCAAAAAAGACCCCGAATAGATACAGCAATCCTGAAAAAGAAGGACAAAGTAGGTGGGATCACAATACCGGATATCAGGTTTTACTACAAAGCTACTGTAATCAAAAGAGCTTGGTAGTGGCACAAGTACAGGCATATAGAGCAGTGGAATTGACCCAAGACATTATGGCCAATTAATATTTGACAAAGGTGGCAAGAGCATAGAATGGAGTAAAGACAGCTTCTTTAGTAAATGCTGTTGGGAAAACTGGACAGCTACATGCAAAAAAATGAAACTAGACCCTCCACTTATATCATACACAAGAATAAACTCAAAATATATAAAAGACTTAAATGTGACTCATGAATCCATAAAAATCCAAGAAGAAAATGTAGGCAACAAAATTTCACACATCATATGCAATAGAATTTTCACTGATACATCACCTAAGGCAACAGAAACAAAGGAAAAAATAAAGACATGGGACTACATCAAACTAAAAAGCTTCTGAATAGCAAAAGAAACAACCATCAAAATGGAAAGGCAACCCACTGTATGGGAGACCATAATTGCCAATGATACATCAGATAAGGGGTTAATTTCCAAGATATATAGATTGGTCATACAACTCAACAAAAGGAAGACAAAGAACCCAATTAAAAAATTGGCAGAGGAACCAAATAGACACCTGTCCAAACAGGACATACAATTGGCTAATAGACATGTAAAGAAATGCTGAACCTCACTAATCATCAGAGAGATGCAAATTAAAACAACAATGAGATATCACCTCCCACCTGTCAGAATGGCCGCCATCAACAAATCATCAAACAAATGTTGGTGAGGGTGTGGAGATAAGGGGACTCTAGTACACTGCCGGTAGGAATGCAGACTGGTGCAGTCACTATGGAAAACACTATGGTGTTAGCTCAAAAAATTAAAAATTGAATTATAATTTGACCCAATGTTCCTACTTCTAGGAATATACCCTAAAAAGCCTGAGACACCAATCAGAAAGAATATATGTACCCCTGTGTTCATAGCAGCACTATTTACAATAGCTAAGATCTGGAAACAGCCCAAGTGTCCATCAGTAGATGAATGGATAAGCATGCTATAGTACATATACACAATGGAGTACTATGCAGCTGTAAGAAAGAAAGATCTCATATCCTTTGAGACGACATGGAGGGACCTGGAGAGTATTATCCTAAGCGAAACAAGCCAAGCAGAGAAAGACAAATATCACTTGATCTCGTTTATTTGTGGAATATAATGAACATAACAGTCTGTGGAACAGGGTAGACCCAGCGAGTGGAAGTAGGGTACAGACTGACAACCCTCAGAAGAGGAAATGCCGGGGAGGGACGAGATAAACCACAGAACTTATATGCATGTATGCATAACCGATGGACATGGACAACAAAGTTGGTGATGGGGTTGGGGGGATTGGGAGAAGGGTGTCATTGGGGAAAAAAGGTGAAACATCTGTAACAAAAATAAATTAAAAACAAAAGAAAGAAAAAGCTAAAGGAGTTCATCACAACCAAAGCTGTATTATAAGAATTGTTACAGGGATCACTTTAAGAAGAAAAGATCAGCTCTGGCCAGTTTGGCTCAGAGGTTAAAGCATAGGCCTGTGGACAAGAGAGTCCTGATTCAGTTTCCACTAAAGGGCATGTACTTTGGTTGCGGTTTGTTGGGGTCATGCGTGTGGCAGCCAGTCAATGTTTCTCTTTCACACTGATGTTTCTCTCTCTTCTTCTTTTTCTCCCTCCCACTCTATCTGAAGATAAACGCAAAAATGTCCTCAGGTGAGGATAAAAAAATTTAAAAAAAAGAAAGATAAGATAAATATTATGAATAAGAAAATATCAGAAAGAAAATAACTGTCACTGACAAAGGTAATCACTTAGTAAAAGCAGTGGACCAATCAAACTATAAAGCTAGTTCCAAGGTTAAAAGATTAAAGTAGGAAGACCATGCATATTACAATAAAGGGATACACACACACATACACATAAGTAAACAATAATCACACACACACACACACGCACACGCACACACACACACAAACACACCCCAACCATGGAGAGACTGAGTAAAAATTTCAGTGATTTTATTTTATTTTTTGTTAATCCTCACCGTAGGATATTTTTCCATTGATTTTTGGATAAAATGGAAGGGAGGAAGGGGTAGAGAGGGGGAGAGAGAGAGAGATCGAAGTGAGATAGACACATCAATTGGTTGCCTTCTGCGTGACCCTGACTGGGCATTGAACCTGCAACACAAGTACATGACCTTGACTGGAATCAAACCTGTGACCCTTTGGTCATCAGACCTATGCTCTAACCACTTAACACAACTGGCCAGGGCAATTGTGGTAATCTTAAAATGTGTTTGAATTTCAGCAATCATCAGCTTACAATAGACTGCTATAAACATAACTTGGTATATGTGAATATATGATACCACAAACCATAAATCTATTAGATACACACAGGAAATAGAGAAATAAATCTGAACATAAAACTATAAAAGGTCATCAACATACAAGAGAATAAGAAAAAAATGAAGAACTACAGGAACAATGAGAAAACAATGAATAAAACTGCAAGAACTACATACTTATCAAGAGTTACTTTAAATGTAAACGGAATAAATGCCCCAATAAAAAAACAGAGGGTAGCCCTGGCCGGTTTGGCTCAGCGGTTGGAGCGTTGGTCTGCAGACCAGAGACTTCCGGATTTGATTCCCACTAGGGGCATGTACCAAAAACAAAAAACTCAGGGTAGCTGAATAGATAAAAAAGAAAGACTCATATATATGCTGTCAACAAGAGACCCTCTTCAGACTGAGTGACACACACAGACTGAAGGTAAACAGGTAAACATTATATTGCATGCAAATGGAAACAATAGAAAAGCTAAAGTAGCAATACTTTTATCAGTAAATGGACTTTAAAACAAAGGTTGTGAAAAGAGACAAAAAAGGCATTTTGCAATGATAAAGGCATCAATCCAACAAAGGGAAATAACTCTTGTAAACATCTATGCATCCAACATAGGAGAGCCTAAATGTATAAAGCAATTATTGACAGACATGAAGGGAGAGGTGAACAGTAAGACAATAACAATAATGGACTTCAACACCCCACTGCCATCAATGGATAGATCACCAAGACAGAAAAGTCACATGTCATTAAATGATACATTACAGCACATGGACTTAATTGATATTTGTAGGACATTTCAGTCAAAAGCAGATTGTTTCTTTTTTGGTGTTAAGTTTTATGAGTTCCTTATATATTTTGTATACTAACCCCTTATTAGATGTATCATCAGCAAATATGAGTTTCATGTCAGTTAGGTTTCTTTTTTAAAAGAGAATACTAATTTGGACAAACAGAACTATATACTCTCCCTAAAATCCTTCTGTTTATTTTACATAACTTGTTTCCAAGGATTTGGGATATAATTTGATTCGTGTGAGGCATGTGCTGTTATGGGGAAAAAAAAAAAGGGGGGGGGGGGTTGAGCTACACATAAAATCTGAGGAAATCAGTTTTGATTATAGAAAAGTGATCCCAAAGCTCCTCCTCACTCCCAAATTTCCTGTTCTTCTTCCTTTGCTTCACTAAGAAGTTTCCACCCTAGCTGGTTTGGCTCAGCGGTTAGAGCATTGGCCTGAGGTCCCGAGAGACCCGGGTTCGGTTCCCGCTGGGGGCACGTACCTCGGTTGCAGTTTGTCCCCGGCCCTGGTTGGGTTGTGCAGGTGACAACTACTCGATGTGTCCCTTTCACGTCGATGTTTCTCTCTCTCTCTCTCTCTCTCTCTCTCTCTACTTCTCTCCTTCTCTCCTTCCCTCCCTCCCTCCTACTCTATCTGAACAAAATATCAAAAAATGTTCTCCGGTGAGGATGAAAAAAAAAAAAAAAGAAGTTTCCTACAGAGATACAGTCACTGTTGTAGAGTTCATCATGTTTACTGGGATCCCACTGTATTCTCTAGAATTTCCATGTTAGTACTTGTAACATTTTAGAGCACTAGGTCTTTACATATATACTCTTCTACGCCTTTAGATTATAAGCTACTTGAGGGCAGGGAACATGTCTTATTTCTGTTTACTCTGGACGTGTTGTTTACATCAAATGCCCAATAAATGTTTATTGGATAAATAAGTGAATTAATAGTTAAATGTACATATGCATAAATGAATCTTGAGTGTCTACGTACCTAGAATTTATAACTTACAAAGTACCATTGAGGAACCAAATCAAACTAAAGCTTTTCAAATTTCAAAGGGATTTTCCTTGACTTCCTTGTAGGAGACTGTTTCAGTTTGCTGGTTTTAAACATATTTTATCTCCATGTTCTTTTTCTAGAATTTCTGTAAGCTACCAACATCATCCCTTCCCCCCAGCAAAACCAAACCAATCCAAAACCAAACCAAACAGCTTTCTCTGAGAAACAAAAGAGGAAATAAGTTAAATTGGTTTACATGCCTTAATGAATTCTTATAATGAAAGAATAACCTGGAAATACTTTCCCTTACAATCAGCTGAAACATTTTTCAGTCTAGATAACCCACTCTCTAATTATAAGCTTGAAATATTGTTAGGAATGGAGCGAAATCCAAAGAACCAATTACATTCCCAATCAGTGCTACTGGAAAAAGGAAGGAGGAAGTCGCTAAACCACAAGGATGTAATCAGTTTGCTGATCATGTGAGAGGAGACTCATGTACTTTCTCATTGCTTTCTCATAGCGGCTTCCTATCACCCACACAGAGAAAAGGGACCTTTTAAAGAGCTCAAACAGAATTGATAACAGGAGTCTATGTGTAAATCTAAACCCTGGGAAGGATTAGTGAGAGAAGACTAGAAGTAGCAATTTGCTTCTGCTCCCTGTCTTCTTCGGAGACCTGTTTTGAGAGCTGGCTGAGTGTAAGCCAACTATTGTTCCTCTGCAGTCAACTAGAAAGTCTATTGCTGGAGAAAAAGCAGTATCTGTGGGAGGGAGCTCACACTCTTTTGTGGGCCATGGATTGTTACCGCACAACAGAGGACCCAGACAAAAGAAAACTAGCTAGCTACTGGCTCTTTTTAAAAAAGAGAATGCTTAATTTGAGCAAACAGAACTCTGCACCCTCTCTTAAATCCTTCTGTTTATTTTGAACAATTTGTTTCCAGGGACCTGTGGTATAATTTGATCCTGGTGAGGGATGTGATCACATGTGAGCATGAAAAAAAAAAAAAGGCTTATATTAAAACATCATTTTAAGACTAGAAATAAATGTGGGCTGACAGAAATAAATGTGGGGATGATGGAAAGGATGTGGCTTGCTGACAGGGAGGTAAGAGGCTGTGTTAGGTAAGGGGTGGGTGACATGTAAAATCCTAAGAGCCAGAGGGTCTGTTGTTTGGTGTAGAAGGCAAGGCTATTTGTATAGACAGCAGGATCAGGAGTCCACTGTAGAGGAAAGTGGTGATTATCCCCCTGGGCAGGAGATGGCTGGAGTCTCTAAAACCCAAAAGTAGATCCACAGACATTCCTTCATTGTTTACTTTGATAACTGGAGGCTGCTGTGCACATCTAAGAATGGTATGACCAATGTGAGGCTTATAATTAAGTTCTCCATCCTGGCTATATATGGGGATCATTTTTAAATGACCAATGCCCTTATATTATAAAAGCTTTCTAGGTGCTTTTAATATGCCACCTGCTAGAGGAAGCAACATCACATTGTCCTGGACAACTTCAATCTTGTAATATCCCCAATATCTTGACTTCTTCAACTTTAATGATCATCTGTAGTGTAGTCACCTGCTGGTACATCTGCCCCTAAACCAGTGGTTTTCAAATTTAAGGTGCATAGGAACTTCCAGGGTATCTTTTAAAATGATTGTTTAAAAGATGAAGTTTGACTTATTAAATCTGGGGTGGAGTTCAAGTGTCAACCTTGTAACAAGTTTCCAGGTGCCCCCTCCTCTGGCCCTTTGAACACATTGTGAGTCATGAGTCACAAGGCCTTAAATTAGTCCTACTCATAGCCTGGATCTCATTTTTAGTGTAGCTTGTCAGAGTCCAGGCTTTGGGTTCAAACCACATTGGCTCCTATCTTTTACTAACTGACTGAGTCTGGACAAGTTAATTAATTTTACTAACCTAGTTTCTTCACCTATGATATGAAACTAAATGAGGGTTTTAATAACAAAAGATTATTAACCTAAAGTGGACTTACAGTGCAGGGCCTAGCAAAAAGTTAGTGCCTAATATATATTAACTATTAACTCTAACTCCTCAAATACTTTCTCTCATCATAGCTCCTTTATTATTGTCTTCTTCCTTCTCTACTCCCTCACTTATGTTGAATCTTAAAGATATTTTCAGCTTATCCTCCTGACCTCTAGTTCCTTGATCCTCCCAACTTCTCTAATGCATTGCTTCTATTCTGGCCTTTCTCTCCTTTCTACCCACTTGTGTTCTCTGGTCAATCATGTAGACCATGTCTTCCATCAATTCATTTATTGAACAAATATTTTTGAACACATGCTACATATACATGCATATGTACATGATTTATATAAAACATCGATATAAGCAATTTATAACACATACTTTTCAATATTCATAGAACCAATTTCTTCCCACAGAAGGTTTTTGTTTGTTTGTTTGTTTGTTTGTTTTGGGGGGGGGTTAAAGTCTTATATCTTCAGCTAACCTTGCAAGTGATGAATGAAATGTTATCTCACCCGCGAATGTTGCTTGATTTATAAAAATATATTAATGTGTAAGATGAAAGAAAACAATGACATATGTTGTAGATTCATTCTCTTGTCAATAATGTGAGCTGCTTCTTTGCTGATCATAGGTTTTAAATACTGGAAGAGTAACAACATTTCAAGTTTTTATGGAATGGCTATAGCTATAGCTCACTTTTAAGCTTAATCCATATTAACATTTTCACCATCATTTTCTTAAGTCTAGACAAGAAAATAAACAATAAATCAAGCCATCAACAAGTATTTACAGACACCTCTGGTATAAATACTCTCACTACGGCTGATTTCAAGCCAGTGTGACATCATCGAACAAGGAGCTGGGCAGGGACGTGCAGTAAGCAGGACATCAATGAATAGTGCTTCTGCCACAGAGATACAAGCAAAGAAAATAACCTCAAAAGAACAGAAAAAAGTAAACAGGATTATAATATATAGGAAACCATGAGTTCTAATTATTTATTACCTTTTGAAAATATAATTTATATGATTATGAACTTTTAATTTTTAATACTATCTATATTTAACAGCCAGATTACACATTTTCTGGTTATTTAATAATAGGCACTTGGCTAGTTGGTATAAGGTTGGCTCCAACATACCACTCACTTGTGAAATAGACCCAGTCATTGTCCTCATGAAGTTTATAGTCTAGAAGTAGAGGTAGAGAAATAAATGGGCATGGGTCCTATAACATGGACACCTGAGCCAAACTTGGGGTGATCACTGGGTTAGGCAGAAATGTGATCCCCGTGGTCTTCACCTTCTGGTGTTATGCCTGTGAATATGCCATGTTACATGGTAAAAAGACTGCAGATTTCATTGAGTTTAGAGTAGCTAACCTTTAGAGAGTTTATCCTTGATTATCCAAGTGTGCCCAATGTCATGACATGAACCCTTAAAACAGAAGAGGGAAGCAGAAGCAGACACCACAGAGATTCGAAGGACCAGAAGGATTTGATGGCCTACTGTTCTCTGGAAGAGGAAGGGACAAGGAAATGAGGACCACCGTCCAATAACCACAAGGACCTGAATTCTGCCAAAAACCAGTATGTCTGGAAGAGGAGCCTCAACTCCAGAGGAGGTCCACAGTCCTAGCCAATACCTTGATTTTTGTCCAGTTAGAGTGTAAGAAGATAATCCAGCCACACTATGCCAGACTTCTGACCTAGAGAAACAGTGAGATAAGTCTGTATTGATTAAACCTGCTACATGTGTGGTAATTTCTTACACATCATAGGAAACTAATCCAATCAGTAGAGCAAGGCTCCAAGTACTAGTTACTGAGGAAGAACAAGGGAGGAATGTTCCAGCACTTTCATGGATGTAGAGGGGTTGCGAATGTACAAGAGGAAGAGCAATGAGAAATAGAGATGGAGATGAGTGGGTCCGATCATGAAGAGCCTCTTAAGCCAGGAGAATATTTTGAACATTTCCCCAAGAGCAAAGGGAACTGATAAATGATTTAATGGGATCGGTTTCCATTTATGAAGAATGGATGAAAGTGGGGAAGACAAGGAGCAGGCAGATCAATTAGGAGGCTTTCTCAGGCGATCAGGCAAGCATGATGAGGATGAAGCAAAGTGGATTGAGGATGCCTATCCCTGGATACCTACTATCTTCTGCTTGTTCTTTCTCATTTCTAGTCCTCAGTTCAGCTTAACAACCACTTAAGTGCCAGCTATCTGCTTGCTAGGCACCATGCCAGGCAGCTTCATGTTCCCAGACCTCAGCAGAGATCTTGTCGGTGCCCTTTACTTTTTAGAAGTTACGTGGAGTGAGATAAATACAGTGTACGCATTCCCAAAACTAGTTCTGCCACTTACTAAGTATACAACCTAGGGCAAGTCACTTAACCTTTCTGAGTTTTCCTTTCCTGACTTGTAAATAACTATTATGGCTACTTCAGAAGGCTACTGTGAGAATCAATATCAAGTGTATAAAAACTTTACAAGTCCCAAGTTCAGTAACTTATTTTCTTCTATCCTTTTTAAAAATTATTTTTATTTATTTTTGTTACAGATATTTCTTTTTCCCTCATTGACAACCTCCTCCCCATCCCCCACACCGTCCCCAGCTTTGTTGTCCATGTCCATCAGTTATGCATATATGCGTATAAGTTCTGTGGTTTATCTCTTCCCTCCCCCACAATTCCTTCTTCTGAGGGTTGTCAGTATGTACCCTACTTCCACGTCTCTGAGTCTACCCTGTTCCTCAAACTGTTATGTTCATTATATTCCACAAATAAGTGAGATCATGTGATATTTGTTTTTCTCTGATTGGCTTGTTTCGCTTAGGATAATACTCTCCAGGTCCCTCCATGTCGTCTCAAGGGATAAGAGATCTTTTTTCTTATAGCTGCATAGTACTCCATCTCTTTACCTTCCATGTGTTCCAGTTCTTCTCATATTCTCTCCTCTTGTTCATTATCTTTATTAAATTTGTTCAACAAATAATTCTTGAGAGCCTATTATACACTATTAACTCATCTAAATGTTTCTATATATCTGTTTTGTACACACACACACACACACACACACACACTTCCTATTCCTCATGGAGTTTATTCTCTGAATACCTAGGGATATATAACAAAGCTTATAATGTATTTTTAAGTGGAACATAAAAGTTACTATAAAATATATGAGATTGGACAAGTGTGTATTTGTGAATATATATGTGGTATGTGCAAGGGAGCAAGAGAGAAAAATAACATGAACCTGTGCATAGAACCAAAGATTGGAAACTATACCTCAGAACACTAGTAGACTTTATCTCCAGATGATTTCATTTGGCTTTATGTATCTTTTGAATTTTCTGCAATAAATGTATTTTATACATAGAAAGGTAACCCCACACATTTTAACAAAAATATAAAGTGGCAAGTGCTGTGAATACATCCTCACAGGTGTGATGGGAGCAGCTGTTTCTGAAGTAAATGTCTGCGTAGACTACCTACGCTTAGTTCTGAGGGATAAAATTGTTTTCTGGGAAAGAACCTAGGGAATGACATTCCTGGAGGAGGACCAGGGGAGCGAGGCTCAGCATGGAGTGGACCAGAAACAATATTGTGTGTCTAGGGCCTGTCACCCAAAGTTGCCTGGAGTGTGGCAGGAGATGGGAATGGAGTACCCTGCTGTGGATCTTAGACTTCACCTTAAAGTGCTAAGGCACCTAAGCAGGGGGATCAGACCTTCATTTCTGGGAGTTCGCAGTGGTGCAGTGGTGGCAGTGTGGAATGTGTAGAATGGAGAAGTTGGAGGCAGACGGGAAGCATGGCGATTGTCAGGAAGACAGTGCCCAGGTAAAAAAATGATAATGGTCTGGACCACGACAATGCAGTGAGAATGGAGAGAAATGTTTTAAAGATACTTAAAAAATATCTAGGGTGTATTTCCCATTCTGTCTATGTCATACTCTATTGCCAAATTAGCGACACCACAACTTACATAAGGGAGTAACTTATGCCTACCTATATGCCTTTATGATGTTCCAGTTGGAAGAAGAGTGTCAAAGGGCCAGCCAAGACCTGAAGACCTTGAAAGATTTCATACTCTGGTTTAGGACTAACTTTTGTAAGCCCAGAGGAGAAATTTAGGGTTAGAAACTGTTGGCCTCTGGCCCAGAGTGAGGCTGTGGAGAGATGGGAAATAGTAGTGAGCCTGAGAGTGATCCAGAGGGAGACTCTAGGACTTAATGGCAGAAAATAACAAGTGAGCAACCGTGGTCACGTGGAGAGTCATGGAACAGGCTGTGCAGAGGTGTGACTTGGGAGGGGAGAGACGGAGTTTTGTTTTGGAGTCATGTTTAGTTTTTGTGGCAGATGGATTTCCAACTGGCATAAAGAGAGTCAAGAATGAGCAGAGAAATAAAAGCCTGAGTGTGTCATGAGAACAGGATGTCAAGACAAGTGTGCTGGCAGTTAGAAACAACTTGGCTGTCCACGCCAAGGAGGGACACAGGGCACAGGGGGGACTATGTTCCCTACTCTCTTTGGCTCATGTTTTACTTCACATAAGGCCTGCTTCACGTTTGGGCCAAGTGAGCAAATGCTTTCCTGGTGTGACGCTGAGGCTTTCTCGTAAACCTCTCTTCCCGACCATATAATGTGGGAAGTGTCCAAAGTCCTCCAATGAAGGGACACATCTTCCTCTTCCAAATACAGAGCGTGGATATTGATACTGAAATCCAAACCAAGTTGTAAGTGACTGATCTCTGCCTTCCTGCTAGCAGGCCGGATGTGGGCAGGAACAACAGAAGCTCAACACAAGGAGTCAGGCACACGGTGAGGCTTTGCGGCAGCATGCTAGGAGCCTGGGTGTGGAAGTCTGAGTGACCTGTCACACCTGCCTGCTCATGCCCCGAGAGGGTCACAGTGATGACCCTCTGCCACTCTGGAAAATTAAATTTCTGGGGAGGTCTGAGGGGGTTATACAACATTAAGTAATCCCTAATATTTTTTCCATTGTCACATTTAGATTCCATGGGCCAGGAGAACTGAAATTAACAATTATTTGGGGCTTCTGCAGAAAATCAGGGGTTTTAAACTGAATTGACACAGAAGGTCACAGGTAAAAATCACCGAAATGCATTTTTTTTTCTTCATTGAGGACTATTCCGAGTTTCAAAGGGATGTGCCATACGCCAGCCCTACATTAAAGTATATTTGAGATTTGGGAGGGTCATGTCTTTGTGTGCTTGTTTCTTTTTACTTGTGGATGAAAAGGGGGCTCTGTAATACATCTGAATGAACATACTCTCACAAATTCCTAACTGGGCAGGTCATGGTGGGTAGTCATGCCCCAGACCTATATGAGATTTACCTTTGCCTTAAGCAAGCCCTGTCAGATATTTTCATGCATCTGGGCTAACACGCCTTTGAAATGCCTTTTTTTTCAGACTCCTAAGCAGTGTAACTACCCTCAAGAGAGCATATAATCTTGTGAACTATCCTGTAGTCCAATTATAGAAATTTCCCTGCCTTGCTTTCTCCCATTTTCATATAATCTTTCCTACGTTCCCTCCTTAATTCCAAATGTGTAAAAGAAACTGCAAATTGTCCTTCTGGAAAACATTTTTCTGTCTGTTGAGATCTTGCTTCAGGGTGTGGCTTCAGTTTGGTTTAAACAGACTATTACGAAAATTCTCTACAGGTTTGAGCATTCTTACATCGACATATTCTAGTGAAAATTCTTTCTTGGGCCAAAAGCCCCCAAACACAGGAAACATAGTGAGGAGACAGTGATGGTGGGGTGACAGACAGCTGCCTTTGTCCCCAAAGTCAGAATGGACACCAGAAAATAACTCACATGACCTCCAGGAAGCTGAAGAATTGAGGAACCACTTTTTGGAGAACACTTGCCTCGAAAACACCCCACCTACAGCTTCCTCTTGCCAGCTGGTCGTCAAGGCGTCCCCAGTCAGCAGGGCAAGGGCACCAGCCTTGACCTCTCTCCCATGTGGCTCATGTTTCCTCTACTCCACAGAGGGAGCTCTCTCCTGTCTTAAATACTTCCCTAGGGATTTTTCTTTCTTTTTGTTTTCCACCATTTTCCTAATCCTTTACCCTTAACATATTTTCTTCTTAAAACAAAAATAGAATGAAATTTACTTCACAATTTTAGTTCTTTTTAGGCCTACAGGGATACACAATAACATTTCTATTACCCCCCCCCCCCCCTTCCTTTCAAGTACTTATTTGGGCTACACTTCTATCAGCTGGGTCTTTTTGCTGGGAGTGACTAGGGGTGGAGTAAGAAAGTCAGAGAGGCAGAGGAGGATTTTTGTATTATTGATTATCAAGTAAATCAATCAATTGATCTCTCTCTTCTCCTTCCTTCCCTCCTCCCTCCCCTTCTCCTTCCTCTTTCCTCTCCTCCCACCTCTCCGTCTCTCTCCACCACCACGTGTGTGTGTGACCTTACTTGGGAAAGTTTAAAATTAATCTCATTTCCAATTGTTAAAAGAGAGCACTGCTTCAGTGAACAATCTTGAACTGAATTTTGATCCATTTAAAGTATCCCTGGAACAAAGTCTTTGTTTCCAGTTCCTACATTGCCACTGAGGGTCCCAGCTCGTGAAATGCCAAGGGCTAGAGGGACTAGAAATTGTCAAGTTACCTACCCTTGCCCTCTCCCCATGTGCCTCTTTCCTACCATAGTCTATAATGAGAGCTTTGAACATAATTCTAACTTCTCCAAAAAGACCGCTGGCAGAGCTTAATCTTTAATGCTCTGGGTTAGAAGAAAATTCTGAGATCTTTCTCTTAGTCTATTTTAAAATGTTACCTATTGTTCAAAACAGACAATATACTCCTTCATCATGAAACCTCCCCTTATTCTTCCAAACCCAAAATAAATTTTTTAAATTAAAAATAAATAAAAGCGTTCCCTCTCCTAAACCTCCAGAGATAATTTAAGAGTACACAGCAGTGTTTTGTTAAACTATAATGAGAATTCAGTGTATGCCAGGTGCTAGGTTAAGCACTTTCCATGTATTAACATTGTAGGTAAATGCAACTCTTATTTCCATTTTGCATCTGAGCAAACAGATGTAAACATGATTAAGTGACTTGCCCAAGGCCATTGGTAAATGATGCAGCTATTTATTTGCTGTACTTATAGGACTAGTACTCATCTTTTATTGATATTTTTACTAAGTATGTCTTATCCACCCTTTCTGCTTGCAACAATAATTAACATTTGTAAAAGGCTTTACATTTTACCCATTCATCAGCTCATTAATGTCAAGAACACTGTTATGATGTTCTTATTACTATTTGCCTCAATTTATCAATGAGTTTGACTCCCACTTTCCATGGGAAGTATGCTGCAGAGCCAAAATTGGGCCAGGTGATGTGATCACAGATTTCACCCTACCTCTGGCCACTGAACTCCCTTGCCCAGCCTCATTCAGGTCAGTGCAGTGCTTCTGATGCCTTCCTGGAGCCAGACCTTTCCCTTTACCACAGCTACCTGAAGGCCTACGTTGTGACGAGTGGGCAGGGGCATGGCCCAAAGTGCTTGGGATTAACCTAGGAGCTGCCCTAAGGGGACAGTGCTCTGATGTTTCTTAAGTTGTATTACTTCTGACAGGATTGCTGGGTTTCACTTTATATTGGCTATTACAGGGGTGTCATAGAATGTAGGGAGCCAGGTCAAAATGGCCAGTGGCTTTATATGACCAGGTCAATATATTCACTAGCCCAAGTCTTGATATTGGTTGACAGAATGGTTCCTCCTCTTTTCTAAGAACAGAATAAAGATCCAGGTCCATTTAGTCAATGCACACTAAGAAAAACTGAAGTGAGGTCAAGGATAACTTAATTGAATCCCTGCAGTAAAGGACATATTATATAGTTCATTAACTCCTTTAGTGAGTAAATAATGAGCACCAGATTCTTTTTTTTGTTTTTTTACTTTTTTTTTTTTTTTTTTTTTTTGGTATGTGCCCCTAGTGGGAACCAAACCCAGGACTCTCTGGTCCGCTGGCCGATGCTCCAACCGCTGAGCCAAATCGGCCAGAGCAATATATCAGATTGTATGTGCATGTTAGAGCTTTAGAAGTACAACAATGAACAAGAATTTTTCCATACATTCTAAGATTTTGTCAACCTAAATAAAGAAATAAACTGAGGCAAGCTCCAATAATCAGAAATAGAGTGTATTCAGGAATATTAGAGAAATCACAATTTGGGAAATGCATGCTGTATCAAGCTATAGGCGAGTCCATCGAGGATCCAAGGTGGGCTGTATTTATGGTCTAGGAATGCAAAGAGGGGCAAGTCCAGCCAGAATCCAAACAGTAAGTTCTCTGGCTAGAGGAGGGGAGAGATTCTTGGTGGATGTTTCCTGGTCAGGAGATAAGTCTTGGTCTTTTGTAAATCAGGCATATATGAAATGTCTCAATTCTGAAATTCTATTCTTCGGAGGGCTCATGCATAAGATTCTCCATTTTATGTCCACTAGTTCCATTTTACATTAAAATCCTTTCACAATTTCATAATCTTGTGAATGATATATGCAAAAAGGCAATTCCCATGCAGTGTGAGGGTTGCTCACAATGACAAAAGCAGGGGTCTGTGCAGAGAAGAAATCACTCACACTGTAGGGAGTCAGTGAAAGAAGGTGGTTATGGAGGGGAGGGAGGTGACTGAGGACTGAGATACAGGGGAGAGGACTCCCGGCACAAAGAATAGCATGCACGTAGATAAAAGAGAACCCGGCAAGGCTGGAGAGGCTCTGGGAGCTCAGCACTCCTGGAATGTAGGACTGCAATGCCTTCCACCTCTTGGTCTCTGAGGGTTATATTGTTTCTCAATCTACACATCCAACAACATGTCATAACACACTAAGGGAATTCCTCCAGGTCTTTGGACAAAAAAGTTCCAACTCCCTTTAAAAAGAATTTATACTCAAAGTATCTAGTATCTTGCTTCAGAAGTAAATGGATGGAGAAGAGTGTCCTGGTTACGATGCTGTATAACAAACTGTCCCAAATGTAGTAGTTAAAATGACAACCATTTTATTATGTTCACAGATTATGTGGGTCAAGAGTTCATAAAGGACAAATGATGAAACCTCTTGCACATCTATGGCCTGAGGCTACCTCCCAAACAGAGCAGAATCTGCTTTGTGGTGGACTGTTTGGACTGCGAATGTGCATGAGGCCAGCCAGGGGCATGCTAGTGTGTACTTGGAGGCAGACATCCTCCTCTGTTTATCTTGGTCCAGCCCATTCAATTGGGCCTTGTATGGCCTTCCAGATACTGACTCCTGCTTATCACCACATGGCTTGGCTAAGGCTTTCATCCCATTCTATACAAGGTTTTATAAATAGACTTTGTAAATAAACTCATCTTCTGAGGCTACAGTGGCCCCTCTCTTGACGACCTTTCCTCTTTGGCCTCATCTTCCTTCCCTTCAGCTCAGAACTAAGCCTGAGTTGAGATGTGCAGATACTTTCATAGGAACTATAGTCGGTGCCCGTTAGATTCCTGAGAGTTCTCAAACCTCTCGGTTTTTTTCTTCCCTTTTCTACCCCAGCATAATTTGAAGAAGCTTATCAAGGTAACAGTAACAGCCCTGGCCAGTTTGGCTCAGTGGGTAGAGTGTTGGCCCATGGACCAGAGAGTTGCAGGTTCAATTCCAGTCAAGGGCATATACCTCAGTTGTGGTTCGTCCCTGGCCCTGGTCGGGGTTGTGCAGGAGGCAACCCATCAATGTGTCTCTCTCATGTCGATGTTTCTCTCTCTCTCTCTTTTTCCTTCCCTCCCTCCCTCCCACTCTATCTGAGGATGAATGGAAAAATACCCTTGAGTGAGGATTTTTTTAAAAAGGTAATAGTAGTAAACCATGTCTCATCGGTTTCTTTTTAAATTTTTATTTTAAAATCATTTACTTATCTTAAGAATAGGCAATGCATTCACATAGATCAAAATTTCAAAATTCTAAGATGAAAGTATATAAATAGGCTCCCTTCCACATTATCATGTGCCTCATCAATCTCTCCAATTTTCCTAGCACAGGATCTCAAAATATTCACTGAATTTTGACAGTCAAGCTCCTAGCCAAGTGCACACAGCACACGAGATAAATTAACTATGAAGTTAATGAAACTAACAGCTTCAGGGTCCTCACTTGCTTGGGCCCTGTCTTCGTCTTTTCAGGCTTCTTTAACAAACTACCATAGACTGTGTGACTTACAAACAGCAGCAACTTATTTCTCCTAGTTCCGGATGTTAGGAGGTCCAAGATCAAGGTGCCAGCAGATCTGGTGTCTGGTGAAGGCCTGCTTCCTAATTCATACCTGTCTTTTCACTGTGTCCACACCTGGTGGGAGCCGGGAGGAAGCTCCTCGGAGTTTCTTTTATAAAGACAGTAATCTCATTTATGAGAACCCCATGCTCATGACCTGATCACCTCCCAATGTCACCACATTCTACTACCATTACACCGGGAGTTAGGATTTAACATAAGAATGTTGGGGAGACAAAACATTTAGTCTATAGCAAACCCCCTTCCAGGTCATCTTCCAGGAACACTATCAATTTGCCGATAGGTCTTGGTAAAATTTACAATAATATATATTTTAACCACATCCTTAAGTCTATTGCCTCTTTCTCCTCCAGAATTTGCAGAATCAGGGTTATTTGATATATAAAGGTGTTCTATGGCACTAGGAATTTGACATATATACAGAGAAAAAAATATTATAACAGTGGAAGAGTTGGTTTATATTATTTAAAATTTTTTTTTCTTTATTGATTTTAGAGAGAGAGGAAGGGAGAGGGAGAGAGAAATAGAAATATCAATTGGCCACCTCCTGCATGTCCCCCTCCCCACCCCACCATGGGGATTTGGCCCACAACCTTGGCATGTGCCCTGACCAGGAATCAAAACAGCGACCTCTTGGTGCATGGGTTGACACTCAGCTACTGAGACCCAACAGCTGGGCGAGAGTCAGTTTATTAATAAGTATATTATATGTTATTTTTCTAGATTTTATGATGCTTGTAGTATTTGTTAGCACTTTTACATTTATAATTTTTTCCATTTCCTTTGTCATTTTCTAAACATGTTTTTACACACTTTTTTTTTCTTAAGTGCCCAAAATTGTCAGAACTTTTGGGCCCACAAGATATTACTCCTCTCCTATATAACTAGAACAGCAGGTATCTTTCCTTTACTTGTGCTTTGCCCATCTGTCTGGTGTGAATGACCCAAACAATAGAAGGACAGGCTGTGTTTTCTCACTGCAAAGTCTCAGCCACTTTCTTGGCCCTTGCAAAGCCACCAGATCACAACCTCTATCATTACTGTTACAGTAACAGATTAAAATGCAACGATTAAAAGTCATCTTGGTTATGCCAATGCCTGAGCTGATGAGTTGAGAGAAGAAAAAAACAAAAAGGAGAAACCTAAAGGTGAGGTGAGGTGGGGGCTGGGTACAGTGTCCTCTTTGCTGCCCTTTCTCCACAAGCTTTCCTAGTTTTATTTCCAATTTGCTCAGCAGTGTGTGCACACTCTTTCTCTGACCTTGAAAGGCCAAGGTTAGACGTGCACAAGGGAAGAACATGAAAGACTCCAGGTAAACTAGACACTGACACAATGCACAGAGGCTGAGTCATTTGTTTTCTCTGACAGCACTTTACCATGCTGGATGGAAGGAGAAAAGACCATCAGTAAAGTAAATGGCTCAAATGGAGTTATAAATCAAGTCTGTATTCTTCGGAGGATTCATTCAACTGAAGACATGTCCAATCCAGGACCTCATGGGGTTCTTTTGCTTATGTGGTAAAATGTTCAGTTAATACAGTTGACTATCCCAAGGCAGAAGACTATTATTAAAAAAGAGTATTTTGGAATGTTATTTATTTCTCAAGACACCATCAGATATTTTAAGATTTGGATTTAATAAAAAATATAATATGACTTCTTATATAGAATTGTTATGTTTTCCCAACCTTTATTACCCTGTGTGTTTTGTATTTAAAAATGAGAGTACCTTAATAAGATCAATCAAATGGATCCTGATTCGAGTTACAAAGACCAATGACCTTTATAACCATATTATCATGTTCTCCCAGTTATCTCTTTTTACTTGATAGACTCTACTTTATACTGTCAATTTAAAAATAAAAAAGCCAAAATGAGAAACAATTAGCATCTATCGGAGATAAAAAAAAAGGACTGCAACTCATGTAGCACAGATTCAGGCAAAAACCCAACTAGTGTTCCGATTACAAGGTGAGGGCAGAGATTTCTGAGAGAAAAGAAAAGGAATTACTACATGAATAGAAGAAAGAAATTTCTATTGGTAATAATAAGCTTAATTACTCTTTAGCTATGCATGGTTGGTTACTGATTCTGTCTTCAGACAGAGAATCCATACCCATCCATTCTTGTGGTCAGGATGTCCGCTTTCCTGTTAGCTTTGCAAACAATTATTTGGAAGACAATGTTGCTACGGCTCGGTTCAAAGGTTATTTGCCCAATTCAGATATTCTAAAGGTTCAAGTAGCAAGACATGTGAGGCAGTTCCTGTGGAATGGCTGCTCTGCTCCATTTAAAAATGGCTCCACTTATATTGGCTTTTCACAATATTTATTCATATTTTTCTACTTATTATATATACACAGTATAATGTGATACATGTATAAGTGAAGAGTTAAGCCTAACACTGGTTTGAGGGAATGGGGGTAGAGGAAGAAAGTGAGGAAAACTTTGTAGACAGTCATCTAACCTGTATTTTAAAGCTTTTTAAAGCAGGGATCATATCTGTTTTGCCCCCCACTTTCTACCTAGCACAGAGAAGTTTCTGGCATTTGGGACGTATTCTCATATAAGGAAGGGATGTGAGAGTAGAATAAAAAAAATTGTTTCAGGTAGAGATAGCTGAAAGACATCTTCAAAGAAAGAAGAAGTGTAAGTGATAAAATAGCACCAGATGTTGGATCTCAGTCCTTGACTTTTGGCTAAGAAAGAATTCAGAGCCAAGACTCAGATATAAGCAAATGTTTATTTAGAAAGTCACAGAGGTAGAAAAAGTGAGCCAGCTGGGTTGTGTGGGCTCAGGAAACAAGTTACAGAAGAAAAAGAAGAGCCCATAGAACTTAGGAGAAGAAAGCAAGGATATATGTGCCTGGGGGAAGAAGATGGCTAAGGTCTGGACATGCTTGAGAGAGAGAGAGGGAGGGAGAGAGAGAGAGAGAGAAACACACGGAGTACTTTGTCTTAAGGGGTTTATACCTGTATCCTGTATCCTAAAGCAGGGATTTCAGGGGAATTCTCAGGGGAGGGCCTCAATAGAATCGTCATTGGCTTTCTAGGTGTGTCCTCTCATGCTTCTAGTCAGGGGGGGTCTTTAGTCATGGCAGCTGGTCCTGATAATAGTCATGGCTTCGCCCTGCCTGGCTGGCTGTTTTTCTAGGCCTGGAGCTGAAACACAGCTGAGGCCTAGATGTTATCTCTAGGGTTTAATGCTTAAGGGAGTGGTCCTGTCAGGGAGTCATATGAGGCTACTCTCTGGTCCCCTTGTTCCTCCTCTGTGGGGCGGGGGTGGGGGGTGTGTGGGTTGTCTACCACATGACCAGTGATATGCTAGGGAAGGAAAGGTCACCCTGGGGGCAAGGTCTCACCCTATGATTACCCTTGTGAGGCACTCGGGGCTTTCTCTGTCCTGGTGACCTTCTGTATCTGGTCTAGTGTTCCCACTCTGCTCATGCCTGTCTAACTCTCTACTACAGAAGGGCAGATATTAGCATTTTTTATTGGGGGCCTAAAATGGGATAAAATGGTATATGGATATGGCAGAAAAGAAATTTGATGAGTGGTGACCAGTTAGTAAGTACAGCCACACCTGACAGCTTCACATTTTTCAGTAATATTTAAAAAGAGGTCATTTACTTGGAAAGAACCAGGTACTTGGCAACATAATTGTGCTACAGCTGAAGCTCTCAAACCTCTAAACTACATTGCGTAGAAGAAACAAATTCCCTTGGTTATTTAAGACAGTTTGAAGCAGCTCCTGTTATTTGCAAATGAAAGCAGCTGAGCTTTATGTCAGATGAGATCAAGGTTAAAAACAGAAAAAGTGATGTGTTCTCACAGAGCAACTCTAAATGTGGTCTGAAGAACAGCAGCAATACAATAGTACCATCCCCTTGGAACTTGTTAGCAAAGCAAATCCGTGGGCCCCAATCCAGACCTACTGCATCTCTGGGGCACAGCCCTGGGATCTTTCTTTTACCAATTTACCCAGTGACTTCTATGCATGCTGAAACTTGAGAATGACTGCAATCCCCAGAAGCCCCTCATTTGCATTTCTAACAAGCCACAGTGTTGCTGATGCTGCTGGAAGGCAGGCCAGCTTTTGAGTAGCACCCCTGTAAAATATTCTGTTTCCAGAGCGGATGTTGAGGCAAACACTTCAGAGCTTTGAGGAATGCATTCCAAGTTTTCCTACTGACCAGAGGTAGGCCTCAACTGATTCTGAAATAATTCGAGCTGGTTTCTGCCCAAGAGGTGAAGCAGCTGGAAGATTATTTCTTCTTCAGATCAGCTGATCAGTGATAAAAGTGTCTTATAGGTTTTCTGATTACTAGCAATGCTATTTGTCCCTAATGATTTTAAATAAGGAAAAGGGATTTAGTGGAAGAATTCTGGGTAGGTTCACAGGGAGAGAAGAATCAGTGCATCTAGAATAAGCAAACATAGGACCTTTCTCATTAGAGTGCTGTCACTGCATGAGTCAGTTATACTTATCTTGTACTCTTGTGTCTTCAGTCAAGTGTGTAAGCGTGTTATTCTCAGTAGAAAACAGACAGATTGATCTAGCTCTGGGCTCCATGATCACCCATGTGTTCAGGAGAGCAAGGAGTTCGTGATTGGCAGACTCATAAGAATCACATAGAAGGAGCAGGTGAGATGCTGTTCCCCCAAAGGAAGAGTTGTTGGACATACAAAAACACAGACGTCCACAATTATCCTTCTAACACAGAAAACAGAAAAAAAGAGTGCATGGAATAAAAGATTACATAAAAAAGTGAAAAGTTTAGTAATGAGAATAAAGTTTGAAAAGTATATTAATCTAATGGGATGCAAATATTTAATAAGCAAGAAAAAACAGTTAAAGAGAATACTGCATATTCATAAAGGTATGAGGCTTACTTTACATAGAGCAGGGGCTCTCAATATCAGCATAATTTACATTTATTTTCTTTGGGGGGGGGTGATACTGATCTGTGCGTTGTAAATGTTTAGCAACATCCTTGGCCTCTACTCACTAGATTCCTGCCAGCCCTACCCCCACCCCCCACTTTACTATGACAACTACAAATGTCTCTAGACATTGCCAGATGTCCCCTGGGTCTAAATTGCACCTGATTTAGAGACTTCAGATCATCTGGAAAGATATTATGCAGTAAGAATGATATTCAAGCACTGTTGGGGAAAGAATAGCTTGCCACTGACACTGGAGGCAGGATATAACTTAGCCTGGCTTGGCTGTTGGTAACTTTGAATTGATTCATTTAGAAGCAGATGAAGGTAAACATCCTTTTCGTTCAGGAGATGTGTTGGTTTTCCAAAGCATGTCTCTTACAAGAAAAGGATAGTTTTTGCAACATGGTTAGCCATTTCTCCCTCTTCCTGAGATATCAGAATTGAAGACATTTGAAAATAGAATTCTTTCTGAAGGGCTGGGTAGAAAGTTATCAGAAATAAAGGAAGCGCAAATTCTAGGTGGTATTTTCAACATATCTTTCTATCCATAAGACCTTAGAAGAGAAAAATGGTTTCAATTGAACATTTGGCTACACAGAAGGTATTTCATTCGGATGTTTGGACAATAGCTGAAGAAACTGGAATGGTGGGTTCTTAGATGATGTAGTCTATGTCACTAAAGATGGAATATTTGTATGTCTGGAACAGTACTTCTTAAAGGGTGGTCTGTATCAGAATTATTTCTCAAAGTACCTACTCCTGAGCCCTACCATAAACCTACTGAGCCCTTTGGGAAAAGGAGATTCGAGGTCACTGAATCTGCAACTCTAAATGAGCCCTAAAGTTATTCCTTATGCACTATGAGCTTTGCGAAATTATGGTCTACTAAATAGTTTATCTGTCTATCAATTAAACAGCACCAAATGAGGGAGAGAGTAAGTGAAAAGTCATTAAGATAAAGTTGTAGTGTGGAAAAAAAAAGGAAAATATGTCAAGCATCTGGCAATTCTTAAAAAAAAAAAAAGATAACAACAGAAAACAGTAATAAAAAGATAAAATGTAAACCTACATATTAACTTGTGAAATTGAGATGAATACCTCAAATAAAAAACATTAATCTTATAAGGATTACTGAGACTTGCTGGGTCGAACATCAAGATTGGAATATGGTGATTTAAGCTTGAGCCCTATTAAAAAAAAAATCTCTTGGGCTGGGATTCAGAGTTCTACTGTATATCAAGAGTATATACACTGTGGAAATCTGCAAATTGATTTTAGAGTTCATTTCCATGAAGACAGTGGGAGAGAAACAGAGGCAGTATCATAGTGGGTGCACATGACGAAGAACAGGGACCAGTCACGAAACATATCCTGACCGAGAGAGACACAGAGCCACCCCAGTAACCTCTGCCAAATTACTGTTTCAGCTCAAAGAAGAGTTTCTGACTGATTCTTTACTGTCTTTTGGATAATTTCATTCCTGAGAAAGAGAGAAAGGGTCTAGAGGAACTCGTATGTGGTGACTGAATGTGGAGGGAAGTGAGAGAGACTGACCTCTGGGCAGAAAGCTGCCACATTTGCTAGCTTATCCTAGCCAGAGAAGGAAAGAAAAACATTGTCTGAAGTTTGCTTCAGGAAGCAGATTTCAAGAAGTTCAGAGGAAAAAACAGTCATGACACAGCACCATAAAACATCTGGAAGGGAAGTCTACTAGAGAGATTGCAAAACTCCCAAGAAAAGCAATTCACATTGTAGAGTTGCAAGTGGCCTCAATTAAAAACAAAAAGGACATAATTAAAAAAAAAATTAGTGACATTATACAGAAAACTTGCTGAAATATCCAGATTTTTTAAAAAAGTTGTATGTGTGTGACAGAATAAATGATCAAACTATTCATTTGTTCACTCTTTATTCTTCCACCTCCCATTAAAAAAAATGATCAGGGTAATTCATTTCCTCATAAATTTTTCTAAATTGGAAACAAATTCTTTTATTTATTTATTTAATTTTTGCTTATTTTAATTAGGTTGTTTTTTATTAATTAATTAATTTATTTTTCTTACAGATATTTCTCCTTTTTCCCCCAGATTCCTCCCTGCCCCTCCCTCCCTGCCCTGTCCCCAGCTTTGTTGTCCATGTCCATTATTCATGCATACATGCACATAAGTTCTGTGGTTTATCTTTCCCCCACCACCCCCTCTCCTGGGGATTTTCAGTCTGTACCCCACTTCCACGTCTCTGGGACTACCCCATTCCTCAGTGTTATGTTCATTATATTCCACAAATAAGTGAGATCATGTGCTATTTGTCTTTCTCTGTTTGGCTTGTTTCACTTAGGATAATACTTTCCAGGTCCCTCCATGTCGTCTCAAAGGATAAGAGATCTTTCTTTCTTACAGCTGCATAGTACTCCATTGTGTGTATGTACCAAAGCTTTTTTATCCATTCGTCTACCGATGGACACTTGGGCTGTTTCCAGATCTTAGCTATTGTAAACAGTGCTGCTACAAACATGGGGGTACATATATTCTTTCTGATTGGTGTTTCAGGCTTCTTAGGGTATATTCCTAGAAGTGGGATCACTGGGTCAAATGGAAGATCAATTTTTAATTTTTTGAGGTGACACCATATTGTTTTCCATATGGAAATGCACCAATCTGCATTCCCACCAGCAGTATACTAGAGTCCCCTTTACTCCACACCCTTGCCAATACTTGTTGTTTGATGATTTGTTGATGGCGGCCATTCTGACAGGTGTGAGGTAATACTCATTGTTGTTTTAATTTGCATCTCTCTGATGATTAGTGATGTTGAGCATTTCTTCATATGTCTCTTAGCCATTTGTATGTCCAGTTTGGAGAGGTGTCTATTTGGTTCCTCTGCCCATTTTTTAATTGGGTCCTTTGTCTTCCATTTGTTGAGTTGTATGAGCACTCTCTATATATTGGAAATTAACCCCTTATCTGATATATCATTGGCAATTATGTTCTTCCATACAGTGGGTAGCCTTTCTTTTTTGATGATTGTATCTTTCGCTGTGCTGAAGCTTTTGAGTTTGATGTAGTCCCATGTGTTCATTTTCTCCTGTATTTGTACTGCCTTAGGTGATGTATCAGTGAAAATTCTGCTGCATATGATGTCTGAAATTTTGTTGCCTACAGTTTCTTCTAGGATTTTTATGGATTCATGAGTCACATTTAAGTCTTTTATCCATTTTGAGTTTATTCTTGTATGGGGTGTAAGTTGATGGACTAGTTTCAGTTTTTTGCATGTAGCTGTCCAATTTTCCCAGCACCATTTATTAAAGAGGCTGTCCTTACTCCACTGTATGCCCTTGCCACCTGTGTCAAATATTAATTGAGCATATTGCCTTGGTTCCATTTCTAGGTTCTCTGTTCTGTTCCATTGATCTATCTGCCTGTTCTTGTGCCAGTACCAGGCTGTTTTGATTATAGTGGCTTTGTAGTATAACCTGATATCTGGTAATGTGATCCCTTCAACTTTGTTCTTCTTTTTCAAGATTGCTGTGGCTATTCGAGGTCTTTTTAAATTTCATATGAACTTTTGAAGTATTTGTTCTAATTCTGTGAAGTATGTCATTGGTATTTTGATGGGGATGTATTGAATCTATAGATTGCTTTGGGTAGTATGGATATTTTAATGATGTTAATTCTTCCAATCCATGAACAGTGCTTCCACTTCTTTATATCGTCCTCTATTTCTTTTATCAATGAACTGTAGTTTTCTGTGAATAGGTCCTTTATTTCTTTGGTTAAGTTGTTTATTCCTAGGTATTAATTTTTTTGTCGCAATGGTAAATGGGATTGTTTTTTTTAGTTTCTCTTTCTGTGAGTTCATCATCGGTGTCATAGAAAGATAGTTGTTAACGATCTTTTGTATTTCTGTCATGTCAGTTGTTACTTCTCCTCTTTCATTTCTGATTTTGTGTATTTGGGTTCTCTCTCTTTGTTTCTTGGTAAGTCTGGCTAAGGGTCGATCAGTCTTGTTTATCTTTTTGAAAAACCGGCTCTTTGTTTGATTGATCCTTTGAATTGTTTTTTTGGACTCTATGTCAATTATTTCTGCTCTGATCTTTACTATTTCCTTCCTTCTACATGCTCTGGGGTTTTCTTTTTGTTTGCTCTCTAGTTCTCTAAGTTGTGAGGTTAGGTAGTCTATTAGAAATTTTTCTTGTTTTTTGAGGTAGGCCTGCAGTGCTATGAACTTCCCTCTTAGAACTGCTTTCGCTGCATCCCATAGATTTTGTGTTGTTGTGTGTTCATTTTCATTGGTTTCCAGGAAGTTTTAAATTTATTCCTTGATCTCCTCGGTAACCCATTCATGGTTTAATAACATGCTATTTAGCTTCCATCTGTTCAAATGTCTTTGCATGTTCTTGTTCCTATTGATTTCTAGTTTTATGCTATTGTGATCTGAGAAGATGCTTGATATGATTTCAGTCTTCTTGAACTTGTAGAGACTTAGTTTGTGTCTTATCATGTGGTCTATCTTTGAGAATGTCCCATGTTCACTTGAAAAGAATGTGAATTCTGTAGTTTGGGGGTGTAATTCTCTGTAGATATCTATTAAATCCATTTGGTCTAGTGCTCCATTTAGAGTCTCTGTTTCCTTGGTAATTTTTTGTCTAGAAGGTCTATCCAGTGATGTCAGTGGGGTGTTGTAGTCCCCTGCTATGATTGTATTGCTCTTGATTTCTCTTTTCAAGTCCTCCAGAAGGTTTTTAATATATTTTGGTGCTCCTATATTGGGTGCATATATGTTTATCAAGGTTATATCTTCCTGTTGGATAGATTCTTTTAATATTATGTAGTGGCCTTCTTTGTCTCTAGTTATGGCCTTCATTTTGAAATCTACTTTATCAGATATGAGTATTGCTACCCCAGCATTTTTTTCCTTTCTGTTTGCTTGGAAGATGTTTTTTCCATCCCTTCACTTTCAACCTATGTGAGTCTTTTGTTGTGAGGTGGGTGTCTTGTAAACAACATATAGATGAGTCATGCTTTCTTATCCAATCAGCTACTCTGTGTCTTTTTATGGGAGCATTCAATCCACTTACATTTAAGGTGGCTGCAGCAGGTCCCAGCCAGGGCCACAGGTCCCAGCCGAGGGCGCAGCTCACAGCTGAGGCCACAGGTTTCAGTCCAGGCCGCTGCAGACCGTGGGGTCCTGGCCCCCTCTTGCGTCTTCACAAGCCGACCAGGACTGAGTCAGTGTCCCTGGTTATGTGGTCCTCCAAGCTGCTTTTCTGTTGCCTTTTCCTGATGATTTGTCTTTATTTTCATTGTAATTCCAGTTTGGTCCTGGGAGATGGTCTGTGTAGCTTCCATTCACTCCGCTGCCATTTTCCCACTCCAAATTCTTTGTTTTATGGTTCTTCTTTAGTTTTCTGCAAAATCCCTTAAGTTTATTATAGAGATTAAGTGACTCATGTCCCTGAAAAGTAGATAGGAGAGTGGTGTAAACACTTTTGAGAGATTTCCTTAGCCTGGGAAAGGGATAGAGATTAGTGGGTTCTGAAAACAGTCAAGTCTCATATCCAACGTGACCACCCTCCAGGGATTTCCCTAAAACTCAGGAAGAATGCCTGGGTAGTTTAGCTAAAGAGCACAAATAGCAACCACTGTCATTACCTAGATTAGAAAGATGTCTATTCCCCAGGGAATCAGCAAGGTGGGATCACATGCTTCAGGTCAAGGAACATCTAAGAAGTCACCAATATGAACTGATAAACAAGGATCAGAGCAACATTTCTAATACTCTGGTATTCTACGTTGGAACCTTTGTACAAACTCGAACAGAAGAGTAAAGAACTCCACTAAGAAATTATATTAAATTTCCTAACATGTACTAGCTGTGCTATATAGGAAGACTTAATCAGCCTCTTTGTGCTTCAGCTTCCTCTTCTGTAAAATAAAGATTATATATCTCAGAAGGTGGTAGAGAGAATTCAATGAGACGATGTAAATTTAGTTGAAACACAGTGTTAAAGATGTAATAGGGACTGGGTTAATAATTTCATTCTTTTTTTTGTTTTCCAAGTAAAAAATAAATTCTTGAGATTTCTGGCTGGTCTGACAACAAAAGGACTATTTGGAAGTCTACAAAAGAGAACATAGTCCACCTCGGTCCCTTTGTCTACCAATGAAGGACACTGGAGGTATATTTTTTTTGAAAAATTAAAACAGAGAGGTTAATGGATTTGTGGAATCCAGTAGATAAAGCTCTGCTTAAAAAAAAGTGATGAAGTGGAAGTCTAGATATCCAAGGTAAGATAACCCATCCTAGTCCCCTTTGTCCATCTAGCTTTAAAATATTAGCAGCTACGCTTATATCTCCTTGGTAGAAGTTGGGAGGATTCTTTTCTAGAGGAAAATTTGAGAAAGCCTACTATAACAGCAGAACTACTTTCCAGCTAGTTTAGAGTGGTGTACATCAGTCAGGAAGCCCTGAATATGTGCACAGCAATACCAACCAGCTCAGTAAGACCCCCTTTTCAAATGTGAAAGGGAAACAAAAATATTGAACACTGTGGGAAGTATCTAAAATGAAAGAGAGAAATCAAAACACAAAATCAAAAAGCTAAGAAATATTTAGAAGAAACAGAGACAATTTAAGAACAAAACCTGTGAGATTAAAATTAATGCTCACAGAGATAAGAGAAGATGCTGCAGCCATGAGAAGTTATTGGGTGGCTTTATAGAAATGAGCACTCAGAAGGCAAGAGTTTTATTCTTTTCCAGAACAGCTGTACCAATTTACATTCCCATGAGCACTGTATGTGTGATCCAGATTTTAATTTTTCTTCTTTTAATAGCTAAAAATGATAAACATCTTTGCATGTACTTATTTGCATATCCTTTTCAGTGAAATGTCTGTTCATGTCTATTGCAAATAATTTTCTAACTGGATTGTATAATTTTTTTACTGTTGAGTTTTGAGTGTTCCTTGTATGTTTTAAATATTGGTCCTTTGTTGAGTATGTGGTTTATACATATTTTACCTTGGCCTACACCTTATTGTCTTTTCATCATCTTAAAAGGGTCTTTTGCCTAGACATTTTTACTTTTAATTGATCAATTTTCCATTTTATGGAGCATGATTTTCATGTCAAGAATAAGAACTCTTCATGTGGCCCTAGGTATTAAAGATTTTTCTCCCATATTTTCTTTAAATTGAGAAATTTGTGTTTTTTGTTTGCTTGTGTATAGTTAGATGTCCATTTACACTTGCAGCATTTTGTTAAAAAACTATTATTCCTCCATCAAATTTACTTTTGGATCTTTCTTAAGTCATTTGGCCATACTCAGATGTGGCTATTTGTGCAATCTCTATTGCATTCCACTGAATTATGTGTCTATTCCTTTGCCAGTACTACTTTGTTGCCATTATCATAGCTATATATTTAAACCTAAAGTAGTGTTATGTCTCCCACTTTTTCTTTTTCAAAGTTGTTTTAGCTAGTCTAGGTCCTTTAACTTCCCTGTAAATTTTGGAATTATTGTCTATAGCTACAAAAAAGTTTGATGGGGTTCTGATGGCAATTTTGTTAAACCCATAAACCAATGTGGAAAGAATTGACTCTACACTATCTTGAGTCTTTCACTCCATAAACATGGTATGTCTCTATTTATTTAGCTCGTCTTTGATTTAATTCATTAGCATTAAAAAAATTTTAGCACATCGCTCTTACACATCTTTTTTAAAGATTTAGTCCCAAATATTTAATTTTCTTTGGAACTCCTATAAATGGTATTATTTATTTAACTTCTTCAGTCAATAGAATGTTCTTTGTTAGTATATAGAAATGCAGTTGATTTGTATGGTTTGATCTTGTATCCTACAAACTTACTGAATTACTCATTAGTCTTAGGAGTTTCTGTAGATTCTTTAGTGTTTTCTATGTATATAATCATGTCATGTCACCTGCAAATATGGAGTGTCTTATTGCTTTCTTTACTCCCTCTCTCTTTTTATTTTGGATAAAACCAAATGTTTAAAAATAGATTTCTATGTATTTATTTATATTACATGCATTGAGGTTTTATTGGCTTATCAGATTATATAGGTTTCAAGTGTACATTTCTATGATACATGATCTGTATATTGCACTGTGTGCCCACCACTCAAAGTCAAATCATCTTCTGTCACCATATATTTGCCCTCCTTTACCCTTTACTACCCCCCCCCCATCTCCCTTCCCTTTTCAATCTATGTTTCTTTTTTCTTTGTCTTACTGCATTGGCTAAATAAGAGTGGTGAAAGTTTATTTTGGTTATTATACTTTTCAGTTCTATAGTTTTTGTTGTTGTTGTTAATCCTCACCCAAGGATATTTTCCCATTGATTTTTATACAGAGTGGAAGGAAAGGAAGGTGGGAGGGTGGGAGGGTGAGAGAGAGAGAGAGAGAGAGAGAAACATTGATGTAATGGAAACACACAGATTGGTTGCCTCTCCTACATGACCCTGACCGGGGCTGGGGATGGAACCTGCAACCCAGGTACCCAGGTACATGCCCTTGGATGGAAATTTAACCCTTAACCCTTTGGTCGGTCGGCCAATGCTCTGACCACTGAGCCAAACTGGCCAGGGCTCAGTTCTGTAATTTTTCTTCTTTTTTATACCTGTTTCTTTGGTGATATTTCTCTCTCTCTTTTTGTGTTTGTTTTTTGTTAATCCTCACCCAAGGATATTGTTTCCATTGATTTAAAAAAATCAATGAGAGAGGAAGGGAAGGGAAGGGAAGGGAAGGGAAGGGAAGGGAAGGGAAGGGAAGGGAAGGGAAGGGAAGGGAAGGGAAGGGAAGGGAAGGGAAGGGAAGGGAAGGGTGGAGGGAGAGGGGAAGGAGAGAGACAGATATCAACGTGAGAGAGACACATCAATCAATTGGCTGCCTCTCGCATGCAACCCGACCAGGGCTGCAGATAAGACCTGCAACCCAGGTATGTGCCCTTGACCAGGAATTGAACTAGCATTGGTGCATGGGCTGTTGTTCTAACCACTGAACACTCCAGCCAGTGCTCCTTGGTAACATTTCTAAATTTTTTATGCTTCAAGAAAATTTACAATGATTTTTTTAAATGACTGCTTTAAAATCCATGTAAACTAATTTCGACATCAAACTCATCTCAAAGTCTCTTGTCTTTTTCAAGTTGAGATTTTTTTTGTTTTGTCAGGTGATTTTTGGTTAGATCATCAACATTTGGGATTTTAAGAGATTCTGAATTCTATTTAAATCTTCTATTTTAGCAAGCAGTCACCCTTTTCAGCTTTAGGAATATAGGTGCTGGTCTACTTTTATGGGCTGTGTTTCTTATGACAATTTTGTTTTCAGAACCCTTTTAGTAATTCAGGCCTGCTTCCTTCACTTGGTACCTTTGGTTTCTTGTTTGATTTCTGCTTGTGCCACCTGGACTGTGAGAGATGAATTTTCTAGGCCTCGGTGGCTTTAGGTAGAAAGTGGGAGAGTTTAGGCCTGTGAGGTTAGATGCTAGCAAGGCTCCCTCCCAATCCCTGCTGGTGCTGCCTGTGTGGTCAGAATGTGCTACCCTGGCCATCTTCCCTAGTTTTGTTCATGGGGGATGTAAGAGATGCCGGGCCACTATGTTTTCCTCAATTTCTGGGCTCTCTAGCCTGTCTGCCCTCTTCCCACATTTCAGAGTCCTCCTATCATAGCCTGCCATATTATTTCCAGGTTTTTAGTTGTACTTAGCAGGGAGGAGCAGGGAGAAATGAGCATATTCCATCTTGTCCCAAACTGGAAGTCCAGTTGTCAGTAAATTAATTTTTTAAAATATTAGGGAACATTTTAGAAGACATAGTAAAATAACTGAAAATAGTTGATCTGGAGGAACAGAATGCAGAGGAGAAGATCTTTGAGAGAGGGTAAATGACTTCTTTTTCATTCTTAATCTTTTAATTCTATTTGACTTCTAAAACTATCACACCTTTTATTAGATACAGTAGGCTGAATAGTGGCCTCCAAAAATGTCCTGCCCTAATTCTTGGAAGCTGTGAATATGATGAGATATCACTCTTGTGAATATATTAGCTTTCATGTATATATCCTTTAAAAAAATTCTTAAGATGGTGCTAATGTCAATGACAGTGTTCAAGCATGAGAAATGAGACAATAAATTCTAATGTGAAGTCATAAGAACTACTAAGTATTGAGTGACTACTCTGCAACACATAGCATGCTAAGTATTTTATATGCTTTTCTCATTTCATCCTTAACACAGCCACACAAATTAGTCATTATTCTATCTGTTTTACATATGAGGAAAATGAGGTTTGGAGATGTTCAGTAATGACCACAGTTGATATTCAATGACTCTAATATTAGTGAGCTTTTCACTAAACCAGACTACTTCTCTGATAGAAAACATTTTATATTTGCTTCTTAACATTCTTTCTTTCTTTTTTAATCATTTAAAATTTTTTCAATTATAGTTGACATACATTATAATAGTTTCAGATGTACATTTCAGTGATTAGACTGATCATCTGGATACATCTCATACCCATTTGAGATCATACATAATTATTACAATATTATTGTCCATATTCCCTAGACTATACTTTACATCCTTATGACTGTTGTATAACAACCAATTTGTACTTCTTAATCTCTTCACCTTTTCCACCCATCTCCTAAACCCCTTCCCATCTGGCAACCATCTAAATGTTCTCTGTATCTATGAGTCTATTACTGTTCAGCTTGTTCTTTAATTTTACTTTGTAGATTCAATTGTTGATGGATATGTATTTATTGTCATTTCATTGTTATATATTTTATTTTATGTTTTTAAACATTTTTTTTTGTTTTCTTTTTTTTGTTTACCCTCATCAGAGGACATTTTTGCATTTATCTTCATATAGAGCAGGAGGAAGAGAGGGAGGAAGAGAGAGAGAACATCGATGTGAGAGAGACACATCAAGTGGTCACCACCCACATGACCCCAACTGGAGCCGGGGACAAATTGCAACCGAGGTACGTGCCCTTAGCGAAAACTGAACCCAGGACTCTCTGGTCTGCAGGCTGATGCTCTAACCTCTGAGCCAAATCAGCCAGGGCTCTTCTTCTTCTTAAAGAAGACCCTTTAACATTTCATGTAATACTGGTTTGATGGTGGTGAACTCCTTTAGCTTTTTCTTGTCTGAGAAGTTCTTAATGAATCCTTTGATTCTAAATGATAGCTTTGCTGTGTAGAGTAATCTTGGTTGTAGATCTTTGCTTTTCATTACTGTGAATATTTCTTGCCACTCCCTTCTGGCCTGCAAAGTTTCTGTTGAGAAATCGAATGACAGTCTTGTGGGAGCTCCTTTGTAGGTAACTTACTGCTTTGCTGTTGATGCTTTTAAGACTTTTTCTTTGCCTTTAAACTTTTGCATTTTCATTATGATGTGTCTTGGTGAAGACTTTTTTGGGTTCATCTTGTTTGGGATTTTTTTGTACTTCTTGAACTTGTATGTCTATTTCTTTCAACAGCTAAAGGAAGTTTCTGTTATTATATTCTCAAATAGTTTTTGTTTCTTGCTCTCTCTTCTCCTTCCAGCACCACTATGATGTGAATGTTGGTACACTTGAAGTTGTCCCAGAAGCTCCTTACTCTATCTTCATATATTTGGATTTTTTTTTTCCTGCTGATTGGGTGTTTTTTGCTTCCTTATATTCCAAATCTCTGATTTGGTTCTCAGTGTCCTCTACTGTGATTCCCTGAAAATTATTCTTCATTTCAGATAGGGTATCCTTCATTTCTGATTGGGTCTTTTTATGGCCTTATGTCCCTTTTCATGCTTTTGAAGTTCTAAGTTCCTTGAGCATCCTTATAGCCATTATTTTGAACTCTGTATCTGGTAGTTTGCTTGCCTCTATTTCATTGAATTCTTTTTCTGGAGATTTCTCCTATTCTTTAATTTGGGACCTGTTTCTCCACATTTTGCCTGCTTCCCTACACGTTTCTATGTATTAGGTAGAGCTGCTACATCTCATAGACTTAGTCAAGTGGTCTTATGTAGTAGGTGTCCTGTAGTATGTGTCCCAATGATGTAGCCTCCCCAGTTACCAGAGCTGGGTGCTCCAGGTTTATCCCTGTGTGGCCTCTGTGCATTGTCCTGTTGTGGTTGAGCCTTGATTGCTGTTGGTGTCACTGGCCAATAAGTTGCAAGGACTAGTTGCAACTACAGTAGAGGAGCTGCTGTGCAGAAATTTATCCTATGAAGCAGGACTTGCTTCAGTGGATGTTTGGTGCTCACCAAGTCTACCCAAATGTGTCATTTGTGGAGGTGATAGGTTGTAATCTGGCATGGTCTGAAGCTGTCCACTGGATGCACTGACTCTGAGGCCTCCCAGGTGATGGAAGGTCAGCCAACACCTGTGCCTGGGGCCACCTAGAATGAGCTACAAATTGATCTGTATATGGCTGCTGCTTGTGTTGGTGTGCCCAGGAGAGGCCAAGCTATGAACCAAGGTGGCTGCCACTAGTGTTGGGCCTGGGGCCACTTAGCAAGAAGTAGAGGGTATGGAGAGGCCAGATGCTGCTTATGTGAGAGATTTTAGGAAAGTCAGAATTATGAGGTAAGAGAGGCCAGTTGTACAGAAAATCCACTGGGAATGGCTTGGATGGGCCCACAAGTTGAGTGGAGTGGGGTCTCAGGGAATCACCAGGGTAAGGCAAAAAGTGTGAGCCAGGTTAACGGAGACTCAGATATGTTGCCCACCTGTTGGCTGTGTGTGTGTGTGTGTGTGTGTGTGTGTGTGTGTGTGTGTATGTGTATGTGTGTTGGTGTCTCAAAAAAAGGAATAATGGCCTTGGCCAGCTCTTTTGTCTGGCAGAAATCTGCTCCTACAGCTCTTTTCCTGATGCCAGACAGTTCAGTCCTTCCATGTATGTCCCTAATTTCTTTCAAGCTGCTCCCCCAGCACTGGAGCTCAGAGGGAGGATGTCCATCAGTGGGCCTTTTAAGAAGAATTGCCTGGGACTCCAGAGCTCTCCATCTCCCTCAGCCTCAATCCTATTGGTTTTTACAGCCAGAAGTTATGGGGACTTCTCTTCCTGGCAGTGGAACCTTGGGCTGGGGGACCTGGTGTGGGGCTGGCATTCTTCACTCCTAGGGGTATCTCTGCAGTTGAGATATTTCTCCCAACTTTTATTTACCACATGTGGGTGTGAAACCAGCACATTCCCTATCTCTGCCTCTCCTACCAGTCTCAATGTAGCTTCTTTTTAATTCCCTAGTTGAAGGATTTCCATTCAGCTAGATTTCAGGCAGTTATGAATGATGGTTGTTCTATGGGTGATTTAATTGTAATTTTGGTGTGGTTGTGGGAGGATTCAAGTACTTTAATTACCTACACCACCATCTTGACAAGAAGACCCCTAAACATTCTTTCTTGAATTTGGCTGGAAGTATTTTCCTCTGAAGAATATGGGCTTCTTATACAGTGTGGGGCAAAAGTGGATTCATAGTTGTGAGTATGTGAAACACAGAGTTTATTCTTGTATTATTAATTATTGTATTATGTTCCTTACAAACCATTGTAAACCTACTTCTGCCCAACCCTGTATACATAAAAAGTGAATCTATAGAACTCTGTGTTAGAGGCAGTTTGTAAAAATCTCCAAAGGCATTTGTTGAGTTTATAAATATTTTAGTTTTGCTATAGTTCTCCCAAGGTAAATTGGTTATTAAGGGGCATGTTTTTCTATTTCACAAGATTGTATATTTTTTTATTTTTTAGAGAGAGAGAGAGATGGAAACATCGATGTGAGAGAGAAACATTGATTGCCTCCTACGCACCCCCTACAGGGCATGTGCCCTGACTGGGAATTGAACAAGGACTTCTCAATCCATGGGATGATGCTCAATCCACTGAGCCACACTAGCTTGGCTTAAGGTACATTTTTTAAAAATATTTTTTTATTGACTTTTTGTGAGAGAGGGAGGGAAAGGGAAAGAGAAAGAAAAACAATAATGTGAGAATGGAACTTCAATCAGATGCCTCCTAAACGGCCCCGACTGGGGGTCAAGCCTGCAACCTGGGCATGTACCCTGACCAGGGATTGAACCAGCAACCCTTTGGTGCACAAGACAAAGCCCAACCAACTAAGCCACACTGGCCAAGGCAGGATAGATGTTACATTTATTGATTTTTAAAATAAGTCTGCCTAAGATCAAGTCTTGGCCGCAACATTTATTAGTTGTGTGACATGGAGCAGTCTTACGCGCTCTGTCTCAGATTTCTCATCTGTTAAACAGGAATATTAACTATACTGACTCTGTAGGGTGCCTGTTAAAATAAAATTAGGAAATACATGTGAAATCTACCACAGTGCCTAGCACACAGTACATGGTCAAATAGATCTTAGCTAACTGATATTTTAATATAAAATTTCATTCTACTTAGAGTCTACATAAACTGTCAGAATGGAATAAAGTTGAGATTTTAATAGCTGTCATCAGCCACCTCAGTCCTTATGTGCTATGGCAGATGGCACTGGTTGCCTATCTGGCAGCTATTTTTCTCTTTTTTCTTTGAAAGCAGTCTGTGCCTCCCATGACAGAGGTTTAACATTCCAGACATTCATGTTGCCAGCCAGCCTTAGGCATATGACTCATTCCTAAGTAATGGGACCTGAAGATAAGACTACTGGGGGACCTACAGCTAAGTTTTCCTGCTGGGTAAGGAAATTATTTTCTTTTTTCTTCTTCTCCTCCTCCACACCCCAAAAAATGAAGTACACCAGAGAAAACTCCCCTTTTCTCTTTTGGAGAAAGAGACAGGATATGGTGCCTGAGACTATCCTAGTCGTTTTGTGATTATGTGAAGGGATTGGCATAAAGAAAATTAAGGTTGGCAGACCTGAAACAATGCATATTTGATGTCCTAGTTATTGGCTGCCATAATAAAGTATCATAAACTGCTAGGCTTAAAACATCAGAAACTATTGTCTCACAGTTCTGGAAGCTGAAAGTGTGAAATCAAGATATCAGCAGGGCCATCTTTCTTCTGACTCCTGTAGGGGAGTCCTTCCTTGCCTGTTCCTGAGCTTCTGGTAATTTGTTGGCCAACGCTCAATGCTGGTGTTCCTTGGCTTGTAGCTACATCACTCCAATCCTCCACCTTGACATAATATTCTCCCTGTGTTTGTTCGCATCCTTTTTCCTTTGTGCATGTCTCAATTTCCCTTTTTATCAGGATGCAAGCCATACTGTATTATACCCCACCCTACTTTAACTTGATTACCTCTGTTAAGACTCTGTTTCCAAATAAGTTCACTTTCTTGGGCTCTGGGAGATAGAAATTCAACATTTCCTATTGGTGTAACACAATTCACCTCAAACACAGTGTAAACGCGTGGTCTTTATTGATATCAATGGGTCATAACAGCATTAATCCCAGTACTGCCTTTTCTTTCGATTTCTCTGTTATGTGAGACATTTTCTTACCACAAGGTTTAAACCATTATTCGGTTGGTATTCTGTTAACTTTCATCTGGAATCATCCTAACTCATCTGCATACTTTAGTCTTTCAATTTTTATAGTAACACCAAATATGTTATATAGAATAATGGAAGATTTATATTATGAACCCAGATCTATCTGGTTCCACAGCTAAATCACTTAATCATTCTTTTATATTGCTTCACTCATTCACTTACACATGACTCCATATATCCTTTATAATTCCAATTGAGCACAGTAACTTTTATCCCAGCAGAAATCTAATACATATTTGCAGAATAGAATTTACTTAAATTGAATCCTTCTTTATAGTAAAATATTCTCCTCATCTCAGAAAGATAATGGGGCAATGAAAAAAACCCATCACTTAAAACTTTTGATATTCCTGTCTATTGAGATGCTTTCTCTTCCCAAATCTAGCTTGCTAAACATTGAGCCGCTCATCCAAAGGGAAGTATTGTTGTGATATAAGCAGTACCAGATCCAACTCCAGCTCTCTTTACTATTTGCTCACTCCCATCGAAGGCAGGCTGAGTCATTTTTCTCTGGGAGGCAGCTTAAAGGTGTTTAACATTATGTGGTGCCAGAAAAGTTGCTATCTACCCCATATCTCTTGTATTTTGACCTAATGTCCTTTCCTTCCTCATCTTTCCTTCCATGTAGGTCTGCCTCTCATGGGAAGGAAAAAAGAATGTTTTTGGTACAGCTATTTTAATTCAGAAGAAAACATCCCCTGGGTTATCTGAAATCAGAAAAATAATACTACTTAAAGTAGAGCTCTATTTCAGTTCTTCAGGTTCAATCTATGAGAAAGGAGAGTATCTTGAATGTCTCTCAGTCTCTCTCCCCTACATTTAGTGTAATGAATAAGGCTAACCCCTAAATTCCCAAAACATTCTAGCACAGAGATAGCCACATGAACAAACAATAATGTAATGTAATATGTGGTATTTCTTAGGTATGTACAAGGTCCTGTGGTGATACGGAGAAGGAAAAATGAATCGTGTCAGGGCCTGTAGAAGGGTCCACTCAGTTTTTGAAATCCATGTCATGTCTTGAAGGTTGAAAAGGGGTTTGTCAGGCAGATGAAGAAAACAGTCTATTCCAAAGTAAGAACCATGTGAGCAAGGTCATGCAAAAACACACAGTATTTTTCAGTTTCTTTCACTGGAAGAGGATAGCATACATAAGGGTAAGCAGCAGTTAAGGCTGGTAAGGGATGTAGTGGTGAATCCTTCCTGCCCTCCCCCCACCCCCAACCCGTCCATTCTCACGCTGCCCCACAACACGTGGGAGGCAGCATGTAAATGAAGAGTGCCACCTGCACTTCACAGAACTGTCCTCTTAAAGCTTCCTTGCCACCCGTTCTTTGCACCACTTCTATCTGTTCTGCTTCTAACATTACTAACTTGTTTCTGGGCCTCATGCTTTTCCCCTCAACACTTCAAATCTGATGCTAGGCACTTTATTAGTTTCTATGCACCTCTTTTTATATATGACTCCTGTTCTCTCTCCCAAGAACATTTCCAGTCCCTCAGATACACAACCCCCAGTGCTTGCAGGCTTCCTCCCACCTGCCACGGGAGGTGCCCCCTTGAGGTCATATCACAAGAGCTTTGTGCAACATACTGAGGAGTTTGGATTTAATTCTGAAGCCAACAGTGAACAATTTATAACTTGTGAGCAAAGAAGTTTTGCCATTTGGGGAAATTTCAGTTTGGTTGCAGTGTAGAAAGGAATTAGAAGATGGTAAGAATAGAAGCAGGGGAATTAAGGGGAGGTTTGTAATGACTGAGACAATGAACAGTGATGCACAGCTGATGGAAGAAGAGAGGGACACAGATTCAAGAGTCAGTGAGTAGGTACAATGTCATATTATCACCAGTCACCATAAATAAGTTAGGTCAATTTCTTTTATTTCTTAAAAGGACCTGCCAATACCTATATATTTGCTCTTGTTTTATCCCTTAAATTCATCTCTCCAACTGAAATAAACACACAATAATGAATCTGCAGAAATACACCTTTGGAGTAGATTTTGACATTATCTAAGCCAACTGCCTCCTTGATGACAAAATGGAGGTCACACAGGGAAGGTCACACATAGTTGTTCTGCGTCCTAATCTACTTTTCATGCTCTTATACAAGGACTTTTGTTTTCTTTCCAGTTGCACAAATTCTTAATCAAATAAAAGTGCACATTTGCTCTCGTATTCTACATTCTTCCTCCAGGGAGCAGGCAGGGCTTAGAGAGGTGTTGGAAGAGGGAAACAGAATCCATCTGCAAGCCTCAGTGATACTACATCCCACTGGGCCAACCTCAGTCACGGGGCTCGACAAGTCTCTCCTGTGTTGTTAGGTTCTGCTCTATAATCCTGCCTGTTCCAGCCCAACGGTTATGCCTCCCCTTGGAAAGCTCACACTGTCTGTTTCAGGGTGACTTTAAATGAAATGTCACCCCAGTGACACCTTTGTGGCTTTCCATCAGCATCTTCCATTAAGTGCCGCCAAGTGAGTGTCTGATGGACTGTGTGCAAGAGGCAATTTCCCAATTAGAAGGAACTTCAATTGTTTCCGCAGCTGCAAACCCCGTCCTACACTTCTACTAAAGACACACACTCCTTTCCAGCTTGTCACAGAGTGTGCGTACCTTGTATAATAACTTTCTGTACTTCAGTGTTTACCCTTAAAAGCCCACCTGCTTCTTCCATGTTATTGGCAGCTGTTAAATTAAATTACATTTCTAAGTAAACAATTTGTTTTTCTGGAACTCAGGACTAAAGAGTTTTACGAATGTCAAATTACTTTTTCTGGGTTCACACCAGGAAGTCTTCATTTCTTTTTATCTGCTTTTTCTAACTAATTCCAGGGAATGAAGATATCTCAAAGTTCCGGACTGAGTCTGTATTGTCCACATTCCACTGTCCTTAATCCACGTTAGCATGTCTTTAATCTGTCCCACAGAAAAGAAATTCCATCCAGGTTTTTATTTTTAACTTTAAGATTTCTTCTGTGCACAAAATGAAATGTTCCTTCAAATGTGTCTAGTAAACAGCATTTCTCTTTCACAGCTGAATATATTTACAATTTGGAAAAAAAAAAAAGCGAACATTGTCAGCTATGGTGCATTAGTAGGCTTTATGATCTGGAAGGGACTTTAGAGGTCGTATTGTCTGATATTTTGCAAACCAAATCATATTGCAGACTCAGTCAGTGATCTCCACTCACCAGATGAAATCTAGAATGTGAGAAAGGAAAAAGGGGAAACTGAGCCTCGTAGTCCCACTGAAGGAAATGATGAAAGAAATAATCACAAAAGAGTGAACAGTTTTCTGTACTGGTCAATGGATCAATAGATAGAAAACTTAGATCCAATTCACAGATGAGGAAAAGGGGACATAGAGACAGTAAAGACTTACTCTAGGTTACACAGCTAGCCACTGGCTGTTTGAAGATCCAAAACTTGTAATGTACAAAGATACTTGTATGTTATAAGTTTTGGATCTTTGCATAATATACAAGTTTCTTTGTACATTATACCATAGCTGCTGTTTGGCCCATTACTTACACCAACTGAGACCTTGCCAGTAAATAGAGATGGAACATGTCTTTCTTTCCTTAAAAGAATAGTAGAGTCAGAGAGGCCTAAGTTTGAATTCTTCTGTACTATGTGATTTGGAGTAAGATGCTTTAGCTTCCTAAGCTTCAATTACTTCATTTTTAAGATGGCAATACAAACAGTGTGTGTGTGTGTGTGTGTGTGTGTGTGTGTGTGTATCTCATACCAGGTATACATGAAGATTAAATGAAGATTAAATGATAAGTGCTCACAGGCTTTCTGTTAAAGCCTAACAGCATGCTCAACACATGTTGAGTCATTATTATCAAGATTTTTAAAAATCATGTGTCATATGCTTATGACAGTGCCTAGCAAATAGTACATACTACATGACAGTGGGTTTTTTCCTCATTTTATTTCTCCTATAATTAGGAAGACTTCCATTACTTCCACTACATTCCCAGGATCCTCACCAACCCCTCCTTTTCTCTTCTCACAGTGGGGCTAACAGAAAGAGCAATCTTAACGATAGACTCTCTGAAAATTCCTTGAAAGTCATTAGTAACCAGAAGCCCCCCATCATTTCTTATCAATCGACCATGGCATTTTCCTAGAATATAACAAAACATCACCACTCTAACATTGCCAGATGTCTACACTGCTTTATAATAATATAATCGATTGTCCTTGTAATCACATTTCTGTCTTAGATATGAACATAATCTTTCAAATGCTTGTTAGACATATTTTTACCAATTTATCATCTTTAACTCATCCATCACCAAGTCTTATTGATTGTTCTGTGAGCTCTTTTCACTCAATGTCATTGTTTATTGCAGTCACTATTCGTTTTTCCCTTACTGCCAATGACACTTCTTGGAAGTTAGGTCTTCACACTGGTACCAGAGTGGTTTTCCTCAAACACAATGATGAAAAACTCTGCAGTGATTCACTCTGGGTAGTCTCCCTATCCACATCCAAGAATTCACTTTAAGGTAAAAATCAAAACCCTTTATGAAAACTAACCTCTTAGGTGCCATGGCCACCTGCACTCCCATCTATCCCCCCACACCTCCATTTATACCTGTGCTCCTCCTTCACAGTCACTTTGGTTTTCTTACTTTACTCCTTCAATTTCTCACATTAAAAAAAATTTTTTTTGTTTATCCTTATCTGAAGATATTTTTCCATTGATTTTTAGAGAGAAAGGGAGGAACAGTGAGGAAGAAAGAGGGAGGGGGAGAGAGAGGGAGGGAGGGTGGAAGGGGGAGAGGGGGAGAAAGAGAGAGGGAGGGAGGGAGGAAGGGGGAGAGGGGGAGAGAGAGGGAGGGAGGGTGGAAGAGGGAGAGTGGGAGAAAGGAAGAAAGAGAGAGGCCGGGGGGGGGGGGGGACCAATGTCGGAGAGGCATGTCGATCAGTTGCCTCCCACATGACCCTTTGGTCTGTGGGATGACACTCTAACTGCTGAGTGAAACTGTCTAGGGAGTCAATTCTTCATTATTTTTAGATCATCACTGTTGTAGGCAGAATAATGGCCCCTCCAAAGATATTTAACTAATCCCTGAAGTCTATTACTATGTGTGATGGTTAATTTTATGTATCAACAAGGCTAGGCATTTGGTTAAATATTATTCTATGTATTTTTGTAAAGGTATTTTACATGAAGTTGACATTAAAATCAGTAAACTTTGATTGCCCTCTATAATGTGGATGGGCCTCATCCAATCAGTTGAAGAACTTAGAAAATTAAATTTTAGAATATTTAAATATTCTAATTTAAAGTGCTCACCATGTTCCAGGCAAGATTGATAAAAGAAGATATACATGCACATATCCTGGTAAAATATGTGCGATCTAAAGGTAAAGCTGTTTTTAAAAGATTAAAAAAATAGAGATGAAAATTTAAAAGTTTTCTCAAAGAAAAACAACTTATTTGTAAAAAACAAAAATTAGAGTGGTATCAGACATTTTATCTGAAACAACAGAATCTAGAAGATAAAAAATAACATCTCCAGATGATAGAGTAAAGAATTACCCTAGACTCTGATAGTCAACCAGAATATCATTTTTCATGTATTTTATTAAAAGTAAATAATTTGTAGATATTAAAATATTCAGAGAATATATCTATTTGATTTTTAAAAAATGGCCAGAAGGATTCTAACAAATGAGGAAATAAAACAGACCAGAGAATCAAGATGAACAAAAATGAAGAGGTTAGCAATGACTCAATTTCTCTCTCATTCTAAACCTCCATGTATATGTGTGTGTAAATGGATAATGACAGTTTGTAAATTGTAGAAAAAATTCTAAAGAAGGGCTACTAATCTAATATTGTTATACTGCAAGGGAAAACTTGATATCATCTGTGATTACAATTTCTGAATTATCTTAACAAGTACAGGTATACAGGAAGTCGGAGACAAGGGTGAAATCTTTTGTTTTTATAACTTATCTGTATTGTTGAATGTATTACAAGTATCCCCTCTTTTTTCCCCATTGACCCCCTCCTCCCCACTCCCACCCCTCTCCTGCCTTCCCCACACTATTGTTGGTGCCCACTGGTTATGCACATATGCATAGAAATTCTTTGGTTTATCTCATCCCGCCCTCCCTCCCCCTTTCCCTTTGAGGTTCATGAGTCTATCAACTGATTGTACTTCTTAATTCCTTCATCTTTTAAGGGTGAAATCTGAATACACCGAAATGTTCATCTTAATAGGGTGTGAAATAAGCAAGAGAAACAGGGACTATAGGTGTGAAAATAGTTGGTATCTTGTTTTCATATAATACTGAATGTAGAGATTTCTAAACACAGATCCATGTAGATATTTGAGTTTCAGGAAATGGAGGCCACACGTAGGGGTGTGGAAGAATACACATCTTCTATAATAAAAAGGAGGGAATGTTGACTGAAACTTACTGAAACCAAAATAGAAGAAAATTATTAAGAAGAAAACATTATATAATGAACATAAAGTAAAATAGAAGAAAAAAAACCAGGTATATCAGTTGTTACTGCAAATGTGAGATGACTTCTCTTATATAAACATGGAGCAATGGGAGAAAAGATATCTTTTTCAATAAATGCTTTGGAAAACTGAGTATTCATAGGGAAATAAATTAAACCAGATGCATCTTAAACATGAATCAAAAGCATTAACTTCAGATCATTTGTAAACCTAAATAAAAAAGGAAAACGATAATACTTTCAAAAGATCACATGAGAAAATATCACCTACTATTATGGTAAAATTGCTTAAGCAATAAAGAAAGAAAAATTAATCATGTGATTAAAAATTGACATCTTAAGGAAAGTGAAAAAAGAAAAAGTATTGCAGCATATATTTCTGGCAAAGGGTTTGACGATATCAAAACATCTGAAAAAAGCAGAAATAAAAGACAGGAAACAATAAAAAATTAGGCAGAAGACTTAAACTATTATTACTTTTACGAAGATAAAGTCTAAACAATCAATAAATATTTAAAAAACGTACAATCTCTCTACCCTGGCCAGGTAGCTAAGTTGGTTAGAGTATCATCCTGCTACACCAAGGTTGCAGGTTTGATCCTGATCAGGGCACATATAAGAATCAACCAATGAATGGATAAACAAGTGGAACAACCAATTGATGTTTCTCTCTCTCTCTCTCTCCTCTCCTTTTCCCCCTTTCTCTCTTTCTAAAATCAATAGGAGGAAAAAAAAAAGTACAATCTCAGTAGTAATCAGGAAAAAAAAAAAATCAAACCACACCATTACACCAGAATGATAGAAGTCTGACAATCCTAAGTGTTATCAAAGATATCTACCAAAAGATACTCTTATTCACTGTTGGTGGTATTATAAATGGATTCAGTTACATTGGAAAATGGTTTGGCATTATCTAGTAATGCTGAAGATGTACATGCTGTATGATGCAGTCATTCTACTCATGGTGTATATTCTGAAAAATCTAAGCATGTGTGCACCAGTTAAGAATGCTTAGAGCAGGACTGTTCACAATGGCCAATACGAGAAGAAAGTCCAGGATAAATAAATTGTGGTGTATGTATTCATAAAAGAGAATTATATACAGTAATGACAATGAATGAATGTGAGCTATATGCCAAGAACAGACAAATCTTACAAATATACTGCTGATAAAAGGAGCAAGATATGAAATAATGGATATAGTATGATTCAAAATCACCCTGGCCGGTTTGGCTCAGTGGTTAGAGCGTCGGCCTGCGGTCCGGAGAGACCCGGGTTCGGTTCCTGCTAAGGGCATGTACTTCGGTTGCAGTTTGTCCCCGGCCCTAGTTGGTCGTGCTGGTGGCAGCCACTCGATATGTCCCTTCACGTCGATGTTTCTCTCTCTCTCTCCCTTCCTCTCTCTCCCTCCCACTCTATCTATACAAAAAAAAATGGAAAAATATCCTCGGGTGAGGATAAAAACAAACAAACAAACAAACAAAAAAACAAAAAAAAACCAGGTATGCTGCTTCAAACTTAAGGGTTAAGTGTCCTGCCTTGGAAAGTACACTATTCCTCCCAATTTTATGACACCCTGCTCTCACATTAGTAGTCTCTTAAAAACTCTTCTTAAAATATATAATGTATGTATGCATGCCATTTGTTTCTGCTGGATTCATATCTGATTTAACTTTCAAAATTATGTACATTTAGCTTGGAAATACTATTGTTGCTGATTGTATTTTCCAAGGTCAGCCACAAAGCTATTTCCTATCATACATGCTTTTCCTACAATATGACATTCCTCCCATAGATAGGTGAGATTTATGTTGTCTTCTCCTGAAACTGGTTGGGCTTGTGACAGCTAAGTGATGCTGTATGACCTCTGATGCTAGGCCAGAAAAGGTGATAAAGCTTCAGCTTCTCTTGGGACTATTACTTCTGGAACTCAGTCACTATGCATGAGAAAATCTAATCAGCTTTATGAAGTGGCCATTTTTACCTGTTCATATGTAGGTATGAGTCCCAGCTGGTAGGCAGCAAAATCCACCATGCATGTGAGTGAGCAAACATTCAGATGACTCCAGCTCTCTGTTACTGACTCTATGCCTAGCCACTGAGACTTCCCATGTGAGGCCCCAGACAAACATCATAGAGCAGAAACAACTTATCTTTGCAGTAACATTTCTGAATTCCTGCAACAAAATGGTGGTTGGTTTATGTCACTAAGCTTGAAGTTGCTATGTAGCCAGCAAGAGAGTAACTAGAAGAGATTTTGTACCAGAAGTTGCATGCTACTATAACAAAAATCTAAAACACTGACTTTGGGACTGTGCAGTAAGTGAAAGCCAGAAGGCCACAGAAAGAGTGTTAGTGAAGCCAATGAAGTTTTGAGGAGACCATCAGTAGCAAACAGGAAAGTAACATTGGTAGTTAGAAGAAAGAGGACCAATTTTACTAAGTAACAGAAAGTTTGGCAACACTGTCACCTGCAGCAATGTGGGAAGTAAGATACTACCTAATGAATTGGATGATGTAGCTGAGGTGATTTCCAGGAATATTACTGAAAGCACCACCTGGCTTTCTCTCACTGCACTAATAAATGCGAGAGACCAGAGATGAACTAAAGAAAAATAGTTAAATCTAAAAGGGCCAGGGCTTGCTGGGCTCAAATATATAACTGCACCCCATTCCCACCTTCTCCAGATAACAAATAATTATGAATATAAGAAGTGGGTTACAGTCAAAGACCAACATTAGGGTAGGTCTGTGATATTCATTTGCTAAGACATCAAAAATATGTAAGGCAATATGTTATAGAATCATTCAGACAGACAAAAATGTTCATCTGAAATGGGGTCCCTTAAAGATCCCCTCCAGTAAGGTTTACAGACACTTTGTGATTAAGAATATTTCCCGAGTTTCCTTTTTTTTTTTTTTTAATTACTTCATTATGTAAAATTTATTCATGTTTTTTTTACTTAAAGACATTTTTCTCTTTGATGGATACAATCTTCTTTACCTGAACCATAAATTTTAAACAGAACATGAATGATAGAAACAATAAATACTTAGCATTTTCAATTTTTAGTGATAACACTTCTAAGTGTCATTTGTAACTAACCTTTATATTACTACCAATAATAAGTCACTCATGTTTGTGGTTAAATAATCAGTTTTCTTCCCACAAATACAAATTATTTGTTTTTATCTTGTACTAACTCCTTCATATTATCAAATGACATTTCAATTCCAGACATTTCTGACTTTTGCTCAGTATCAGAAAAATGTCTTGACTGTAGTTAATTATTAATGTCATTTTTTTCTCTTCTCTAGATCCAGAAGATTCATCTAAACTCAGAATTATCAATCACAAATTATTTAAGAATAATGAACCGATGCTTCACATAAAGCACAGTGTTTCATAAACAACCTCAGAACAGCCTTGCAACTAATCATAATGTAGATCAACTGAAAGGCAGTGCTGAGTGTGCTGAGCGTATTGCAAATGCCACCATGATGGGAATCCGATTCCCCAGGGTTCTCTGTGACATCCTAAGACAATCACCATAAACCAATGACATACTTTTATTAATTAATATTGCTGTTTACCACAATCACTATTATATTATTTACCAAGTGATATGAAAGACTCAGTTAAAAAGAAAAAAAAAAGGTAGCAATGTGGCCATTTCAGTACTGAAATGGTAAAATGAATTTTGAGAACCTAAGAACTAAGATTCTACAAGGGTTATAGGCAGGTAGACTTAGGGGCTATTTTAAGATTCTAGGCAAATAAAGAAATTTATTCTATATGATGATGATAAGTGCCATATTGGGAGGGTGGAGCAGGGGTGGGGAGGACATTGGGATTGGAGTTTCTGTTTCATATGGGGTAGAAAGAGAAAGCTTTCCCCCAAATGTCAGTCACAGTCATTTTTCTGTGACAAATGACATAGCTATAGATATAAACTCACAATCTATGCACTTTGCTGCATGTTTGTTACATTCAGCAATGGTTTTTTAATTGATTTTTTTTAGAGAGAGAAGAAGGGAGGGAGAGATAGAAATATTGATGTGAGAGGAAAACATCTATTAGGTACCTCCTGCACACCCCCTACTGGGGATGGAGCCTGACACTCAAGCATGTGCCCTGATGGGGAATCAAACAAGGACCTCTCAGTCCATGGGATGACGCTCAATCCACTGAGCCACACTGGCAAGGCCAAAAATGTTTTTTAAAAATTCAGTTATTATCAACAGTGTTCCAACTGTTTAGCTTGTTTTCAAAATTTACTTAAAATGTAAAATTCATAACTTTGAAGTTATTTTAATGGTTTATATCCAGCCTGTGGACTAGAAGGGGTATTATCTGAAATAATACATTGTTTTATTATTTATGAGTTAAAAAAAGTAGGATTATTGAGAACTTTGAAAACTGCATCAAATCTTTGTGCAAATGGTACAGTACAACATTAAAGAGAGAAACTCGAGTTCAGCCAAGATTTTGAAAATGTCCAGATGCTTTAATTGGCACTGTCTCCAAATAAAAGTATCTCTAGATGGTGCAATAATTAGGTTAATTATTTTAATCCTCCTTTTTCAATAAACTTTAAATTTACTTCTGGTTGTCACATAACTATCAAAGATAATTAATATGCCTGAGGATCTAGAAATCAGAAATTAAACCGAACTGGCAGCTACATATAGTTTTGCAAACTAGCTGCAAAAGTGGTTTGGAAATTGTATCAGGCCTTAGATATTCACTTTGATAGAAATTATGAAATAGAAGTCATTACAAATTTGAAAAAGTAAATTTTAAACTAAATTTGGCTTTCTAACTGACATTTTAACAGAGATGCTAGTATTTTTTCTCTTCACAAGAATCAGAGTAATAATAAAGTTGATAGATTAATTCAATAAACAGTTAAAGCGACTGAATGTACAAATAAAAACAAATATTCCATAAAAGAAAAATGAAACTCTAAAAATGAAGAAACACCATTTGAAACAAAACTAAATAACAATGTCTAGAGGCTTAGATTGCTTAATAAATTAGAAAATGTGCCTATAAAACGACAAACATGAATGAGATAATAAAATTCTGTTTTTCTTCTAATTTACTGAGTCCTGAAAGTTGGCCCAATGATGTCTGTAAAGCTCTATGTCGCCCTGGCTGGTGTTGCTCAATGGTTAGAGCATTGGCTCCCACACTGAAGGGTCTCGGGTTCGATTCCCAGTCAAGGGCATGTACCTGGGTTGCAGGTTTGCTCCTGGCCCCAGACAAGGCACATGCAGGAGGCAACTAATTGATATGTCTCTCTTATATCAATGTCTCCCTCTCATCCCCTTTCTCCCTACCCCTTCCACTCTCTTGAAAAATTAATGGAAAAAATATCCTTGGATGAGGACTAACAAAAAAACAAAAGCCCTATGAGTTAGTACTAAATGGAATTTAGCCCAGCTGGTGTGGCTCAATGTTTTGAGTGTTGACCCATTCACCAAGAGGATGCCAGTTTGATTCCTGGTCAGGGCACATGCCCAGGTTGTGAACCTGATTCCCAGTGGGGGCATGCAGGAGATGGCCAATCGATGTTCTCTCTCATAGACGTTTCTATCTCTCTCCTTCTCCCTTTCTCTCTTTCTAAAATCAATAAAGAAAAAAAAAGAAAACATTAAAATAATAAAATAAAATGTAATTTAATAAAATTGAGGCAACTAATTCATATATCTTAATAAGTAATCTTCACCACTTAACATAATCTAATAAATTGTCTTCACTTAGTCAAAAGTAGAGAGAGTACTACTACTTGAGCTTTTAATATATTTAGAGGTAGCTAAAAATAATTTTGAATGTAATTGTTGTTCAAAAGAAACAGAGGATTCAGTATCATCAATAATATCATCTTTACTAAGAAATACTTTATTAACTCATCTTTATTGTTGAATGTATTACAGATACCCCCCCTTTTCTTCCCCATTGACCCCCTCCTCCCCAATCCCGCCACCCTCCTGCCTTCCCCACACTATCGTCGGTGTCCATTGGTTATGCATATATGCATAGAAGTTCTTTGGTTTATCTCATCCCACCCTCCCTCCCCACTTCCCTTTGAGGTTCATCAGTCTAACAACCAATTTGTACTTCTTGATTCCTTCATCTTTTTCACCTATCCCTCCAGCCCCTGCCCAGAGAACAAAATGTTCTCTGTTTCCACGAGTCTGTTTCTGTTCTGCTTGCTCATTTTGTTTGTAGATTCAATTGTTGATAGATATGTATTTATTGCCATTTTATTGTTCATATTTTTGTTCTTCTCCTCCTGCAAGGAGACCCTTCAACATTTCATATAATACTGGTTTGGTGGTGGTTACCTTCTTTAGCTTTTTCTTATCTGGGAAACTCTTGATATGTCCATCAATTCTAAACAATAGCTTTGAAGGATAGAGTAATGTTGGTTGTAGGTCCTTGCTTTTCATCATCTTGAATATCTCTTGCCACTTCTTTCTGGCCTGCAAAGTTTCTTTTGAGAAATCAGCTGACAGTCTTATGGGAACTCCCTTGTAGGTAACTAACTGCTTTTCTCTTGCTGCTTTTAAGATTCTCTCTTTGTCTTGAACCTTTTGCATTTTGATGATAATGTGTCTTGGTGTGGATCTCTTTGGGTTCATCTTGTTTGGGACTCTGTGCTTCCTGGACTTGTGTGTCTGTATTCTTCAACAAGTTAGGGAAGTTTTCTATCATTTATTTTTCAAGTAGTTTTTTTTTTTTTAACCCTCACTCGAGGACATTTTTCTATTTTTTGTTCAGATAGAGTGGGAGGGAGAGAAACATCAACGTGAAAGGGACACATCGAGTGGTCGCCACCCGCATGACCCATCCAGGGCCGGGGAAAAACTGCAACCAAGGTACACACCCTTAGCAAGAACCAAACCCGGGTCTCTCTGGACTGCAGGCTGATGCTCTAACTGCTGAGCCAAACCGGCCAGGGCTCAAATAGGTTTTCAGTTTCTTGCTTTCTCTCTTCTCCTTCTGGCATCTCTATGATGAGCATGTTGGTACACTTGAAATTGACTCAGAGGTTCCTTACACTATCCTTGTTTTTTGTATTCCTTTTTCTTATTGCTGTTTTGATTGGGTGTTTTTTGCTTCCTTATATTCCAAATCGATGGTTTGATTCTTGTCTTTACCTACTCTATGGTTGATTCCCCATAAATTATTCTTTATTTCAGTTAGTGCATCCTTCATTTCTGAGTGGTCCTTTTTTATGTTGCTGATGTTCTCATGAAGTTCCTTGGTGGTCTCCTTAAGTTTCTTGAAGGTCTCACTAAATTCCTTGAGCAACCTTCTAAGCAGTGTTTTGAACTCTCCATCTGACTGGTTGCTTATCTCCATTTTGGGGCCACTTAACGAGAAGTATGGGGCTCACTGAGACCAGATGCTGCTTGTTTGAGAAATTTTAGGAAACTGAAGCAGGATCCAAGACAGGCAAATACTATGGTCAAGCCTTTGGAAACAGCTTGGGTGGGCCTGAAAGTTGGGTGGAGCAGGGCCTCAGGGAATTACTAGGGTGGGACAAATAGTGTGAGCCAGGTTGCTGGAGTCCAAGATTTGGTTCAGTCTGCTGCCCCGGGGAAGGACTCACCAAAGGAACAAAGGCCTCTGCCAGCAAGTCTGTCCAGGAGAAAGCCACCTCTCCAGCCCTCCTCTGAGACCAAACAGCTCAGTTCTTCCCTGTATGTCTCAGGTGCTTTTCAAGTTGCCTCCCCTCTGAGCTTAGAGGGAGCATGTCTGAGTAAGTCCCTGCGCAGGCCCTTTAAGAGGAGCTGCCTGGGCTCCAGCAGCCACAGCCTCCCTCAGCCTCAGTTCCCACTGGCTTTTACATTCCAAAGTTATGGGGACTTCTCTTCATGGCACTGGAACCATGAGCTCGGTGCCTGGTGTGGGATGGGGACCCCTCACTTCTCAGGGAGGACCTCCACAGCTGAGGTATCCTCCTGAGTTTTATCTGCCACACAGGGGTATGGATCCAGCCCATCTGTACCTCTGCCCCTCCTACCAGTCTCAATGTGGCTGCTTCTTTAATTTTGTAGCTGTAGGACTTCCATTCAGCTCAATTTCAGGCAGTTCTGTATGATGGTTGTTCTGTAGTTTAGTTGTAATTTTGATGTAGTTGTGGGAGGAGGAGAGTATTACATTTACCTACGCCACCATCTTGACTGGAAGTCCAAGAAATATGTTTTAATTGTTGAGGCTACAAGTCACCTAATGGCTATCAATTTATTTGTTTGTTTATTTATTTATTTATTGTTAGTCCTCACCCAAGAATATTTGTTTTAGAGAGTGGAAGGGAGGAAGGGGGAGAGGAGGAGGAGAAGGAAGGGAGGGGGAGAGGAGGAGAAGGAAGGGAGGGGAAGAGGAGAAGAAGGGAGGGAGGGAGAGAGAGAGAAGGAAGGAGGGAGAGAGAGAGAGAGATTGAAAGAAATATCAGTGTGAGAAAGACACATCGATTGGTTGCCTCCTGCATGCACCCTGACCAGGGTTAGGATCGAACCTGCAACTCAAGTATGTGGAATCTAACCCATTACTCCTTGACCAGGAATCTAACCCATTAGTCTTTAGTGTGAAAGCTGATGTAGTCAGGGCTAATGGCTATCAAGTTAAATGAGATTGCTTATTGAAAATATTTATGTGCCAATCAGAGAAATACAAATACCACATGATCTCACTTATCTGTGGAATATAATGAAGAAAAAAAGCTGATGAACACAATAGACCCAGAGACACAGAAAGGAATGTGGTTCAGACTGACAAACTTCAGAGGAGGGGGTGGGGGGGGTGTTGAGATAAACCAAATAATTTACATATATATATTTATATTTACATATATATTATATATATATATATATATTTACATTTATGGACACAGACAACAATGCTGGGGCGGGGGGTGGCAGGATAGGTAGGAGGGTGTTTGCAGGGATAAAGGAGAAACATCTGTAACAAAATAAATAATTTAATAAAATAAATAAATAAAATATTTATGTGATTCTCTGTTAAAAACTGTCTCAAAATGAGGCACCAAAAAAGGCATCACTTAGCTAATAACAGATGAGTCAGTTCAAAGAGGCCATTATCAATTTCTAAAATGAACAAATGATTTTGAAACTTTAAGAATGGTTAATGCTACAACTTCTATCACGTGGTAAGCATTTGATTTAGAGACTAACAAATATTTTTGGAATTAGAATTTTCGTTATCTGTACTAGTTGTTAAATATACACAATTATAATGGTCAACAATTACATTTTAAGAAGGGACAAGACAAAATTATGAAAAATATCTAATATCAAAATTGAGAGTTGGGAAAGGTTGGTACACAATTTAATGCTGTCAACAAAATCTGTCATAGCATTCGATTTCAGACATGTTAACTAAAACTAAGAATTGAGTAGGGGAGTGACCTTGGGTGGATGTGGTCAAGTGATTGGCTCCTCCTTAAGCCTGGTACTCAAATACAGAGCTTGCTGGTGCCCCACTCCTAAGTCTACTCTCAGCTCATAGTTGGTTCTTGTCAAGTTTCTCTTTTCTCTTGAATTCATCCAGTCTTTTCACTTTGATGGCGACTTTAATCAGTCAATGTATAAGCAGTTGAAGCCCATACATGCTGTTTCTTCTATTGTTCTTCTTTAGATATTCCAATGGAAGAAAAGCTAATGCCATGATGAAATTAAAAAGGAGTTTATTGATCAAGCTCATGGATATTGGATTCAAATGGATATGGATCTGACCCCCTTCCCAACCATTTGTTAGGTACTCGGGCTTGTGTAAAAATTTAACCTCCCTGAATCTTAGATGTCATACTGGCAAAATATGTACTACACAGAGCAACACAAGTTAAGTCTTTAGCACATTGGCTGGCATACTGTAACTGGTTAATAAGTTTTATCTATAAGTATTATTATTAGATCATGCTTATGAACAACTTAGGAGCCTCTTGTTAGGGATTTTACCCTGCCATAGTTTTAATCATTTATTCAGTCACTTATTCAACTTCATCTACTGTGCTAAAAACTTTGGGACTCACCAAGAATTTGGACCTATTTATTGTAAGTATTAATTTAAGTAATGCATACAATAACCCCAAGGTAATTTTCTCTTCTACACAAAAGGAAGCTGAATATCCAAAACTAAATAGGTAAAAAGATCAAGGGTAGGATTAGGCTTCTCTGATCCAAATCTACTACTTTTTCCTGACATATTTCCAAAGGTGTTTTCCCAGCAGAATTCCTGGGGAACTTTTTTTTTTTTTTTTCTTTTGAGAGAGAGAGAGAGGAAAGTAAAGAAAAAGAGATAGAAACATTGATGAGAGAGAACATCGGCCAGTCACCTCCTGCATGCCCCAAATTGGGAATCAGGCCCACAACCTGGGCATGCGCCCTGACCAGGAATAAAACTGGTGACCTCTTGGCGCATGGGTCGACACTCAACCACTGAGTACACCAGCCAGGCCCTGGGGAGCTTTTTTAAAAAGCAGAGATGGCTGGGTCCCACTAATAAACTTTTCTGATTCTATAACCTTGGAAATTAACTCTACCTTTGCTGTCCAATATGGTAGCTACTAGCAACATGTGGTTATTTATATTTAAATTTAAAATAAAATTTAATTCAGTTCCTCAGTCACACTAATTATATATAAAGCACTCAATAGCTATATATGACTAGTGGCTACTCTATTATACCACACAGATGGTAGAATAATACCATCATTGCAGAAAATTCTATTGGACTGGACTGATGGTCTATCTCATTCTACTTCCTAGGAGCTCACAGTCCAGCCTAGCTGAATATAAAGGAACATTTGTTGCTACCATATACTTAAGCAGGGGAGAGGGCAGGGTGGGGAAGCACAATGAGTTGCTCCTCAGGAACTGGGAAATAAGACGTTTGATTGAGAAGAAACCTGTAGAATCAATGCCAGCTTGGTCACATCACAGAAATGAAAGATCTAGTGGTAGTGGTTCTCTGGCCAATGGACTTAACCATAACTTGCTTGATTATAGTAACATATTAAAGATGTACTTTGAGAATGGTGCTTGATCAGTCACTAAAGATTAGAAAAGGAGAATCACAGAGTTTTCAGCCGTGACCAAGTACCATCCAAGAAGCAGAAGCCTTTGCCAAGACCAGACCTCTTTTTATGAGATGTCTGCAGCCGGTTAGTGTATAATATTATACAGTTACACTTCTGATTCTATGCAATTCCTCATATTTTAAATTCTGTACATTAAAAATACATTGTTAATATCTATTTTCTCAAGAAAGTATGCCAGAAGGAAGAGAATATGATGGAATTTCTATTTTAGGTATTCAATTCTCACTGATCCTTATGTCTTATTATAAATAAGCACATTGGGATTCTGTTTTCTTTTCTGTTTTATTCGCTTGTACATATGAGCCTGCTACTGAGAAGTGGATCTGTTCTCCACTGTGCTGAGCCTGCAAGGCTGCTGTCCAGACCTTGACATGTAGTAAGTTAAAGACACCAAAGTAATGGCCAAGCTGTTGGTGAGGTTTCTTGGCACCTAGGCCCACTCTCTTTGCCACAGACACCAATGACCCACCCCACTTCGACCCTGTATGTGTTAGCAAAACTAACGAGCAGACTATGAGATAATCTCTACCTGCAATATATCATTTATTTCCATCAGAGCATCAAGGAAAAAAAATAGTTCTAGTATAATTTCACAAATAAGGAAATTGAGGTTCAGGAAAAGTATAATTTGATAAAAGTCCTGAAATTAGTTGGCGAGCACAAACAACTCATTTTTTCTAAATCCTACCTACTTCTTCCATTGTTTCCCTCTCATTCTTTCAGAACTTAACAAGTAACCTACACCCATGTTATATCAGAGATCTATAGCTTCGCAAATCTGTTCTAGAAATCAACTTGTAATTGATTTATCAAGTTCATTTAATCATCACAATGCTTTTTTGCTTACTATTTCACTGATGATTAAATGCAATAAAATTCTCTGATGTGTCTGTGTCTTAATTGCTTTGAGGCTTATTAAATAGAGCATTTGTCATTGTTTTATGCAGCCCAGATGGAAAAAATCATCATTTGGAAGTTACACTACAGCCTAGTTGAGAATCTAAAGCACAGTACTATTATCATCAACATTTTCTTGGAGGTAACAACAGACCATTTTAAGTTGTTGTCAAATGGATCTTTGTTATTCAGGACCGGACCAATGTTAAAATTATATTCTGCCATGCACATTATCAGAGTCCTCCAATATATATTTATTGGCTGAATGCATGCACTCTGTCTTTTTAAGCCTAGAATTTTCACCGTATTATATCCCAAAACCCAAATCACCCCTAATGATTTATGAAAGTCATGATTCTAAAGTCTACCCCTCTCTTTGAGTTCCTGAGTCCCATATTCTATTTCAAATCTCCAGCTGCATATTTTATATCAATATACTTTCTAAATCTTAAGATCCACCTAGCACGAATCAGATATTATTCATGTTCTGTGCAAATCTGCTCCTGATTCCCCATCTTTCTAGCATCTTCTCAGTAACCTGAGCTAGAAATGTTGGAGTCATCTTTACTCCCTTATCTTATGGCATCAAATCTTTTTCCCTAAATTCCCCACTGACTCCATCTCTGAAATGTCTTTCATTCATCTCATCTTTACACTTCTGTCCAACACGTATAGTGCTTGCTATAAGCAAACAACACATTCAATCCTCACAATACGCATAATGAAGGTAGTTAATAGTATTATCCTCACTTTTCAGATGAAGACACTAAAGCAGAGTTTAGGTAGCTCCCTGGACTCACATATTCACTGAACCCTGGAGAAAAGATCCACAGATAGGCAGTCTGGTCCTGGCGGCCATGTCCTTAGAGACTGCCTGCCTGCCTATCCCCGTGCTGCTAACAAGATTCAGAACCTGCACTCTCCCACCTGGCCTTTGGCATCTAGCAACCCTCCTCTCCTGAGCTACTCAAAAAAAAAAAAAGGCAAGGAGAAGGAGGTGAGAAAACTTTTACCTTTTACTTTATCTTCCTCTCACTTAAGACCTTAAAAAAACTCTCATTTTCTACCCCTTTCCATCTTGAAATATCCACAATTTATAAATTTTCTTGAAAGTCTGACCCCAACCACCTTATTGTCACTTTTTATTAAAGTAGCCTTTATGTAGGCATCACCCGATTGTGTGCTGAGTTCTGACTCAGTGCCCATGTCTGAGCTATTCCCTGCTTTTCAAATGCTTCTCCACATCATGCCTCATATTCAATACTACCAGTTTTTTAAGTTCAGCCTCTAAAGCTTTCTCCACCAAAAAACACCTCTTGATTCCCAAATGAAGTAATCTTCCCTCACAATACCTCTTTTATAGTATTTCGTTCATTCTGGGAGGTGAGGGAAAAGGGGCACACAAAACTGGAAAGAACAATTCAAGGTAGGATGTGCAGAAGTGTGGCACGTCGGTATCAGGTAAGTTCCCTACTTCAACCACCTTATTTTACAAGCAAGGGCCTTAAAAATTGATGAGAGAAAGGTACTTATGAGTTGATAGAAACTGCTGACTCTGATTCCAGGCTATTTGATCAATACTATTAACAAGCTTCATCCATCCATACAATGAAAATGCTAAGCTGACACAAAACATGATACTAGAAAACTTGGAAATAAATCCATGGAAACTTGCAAAGAAGAACCTTAATAAAATATTAGATGTGCCCTGGCCGGTTTGGTTCAGTGGTTGGAGCATCAGCCTGCGGTACAGAGAGACCCAGGTTCGGTTCCCGCTAAGGGCACGTACCTCGGTTGCAGTTTGTCCCCGGCCCTGGTTGGTCGTGCGGGTGGCAGCCACTCGATGTGTCCCTTCACATCGATGTTTCTCTCTCTCTCTCTCTCTTCCTCTCTCTCCCTCCCACTCTATCTGAACAATAAATGGAAAAACGTCCTCGGGTGAGGATAAAAAAATATATATATATTAGATGTGTTTGATTCAATTCATATAGGATTTTGCATGTGTGTATGAGTGTGTGCATGAGAGAGAGACAGACATAAAAGATACATATATGCAGAAGAATGTTCATCAAAGTGCTAACAATATTTATGTTTAAATGATATTTGTTCTATGTAATTTTGGTATCATTCAAAATATTTAGAACAAGAATGCATTATTGTTTGTGATCTGTAAACACTTAACAGGGCTGAATTAATGTTAAAAAAAATAAATGGAAATGACTTACTCCAAATATTTGCTTGGGAAATCCAACATATTTTACTAAAGGATCTGTAGCATTTTATTTCCTTTTTAAAGTTTTCATTTTTATGATATTTTCAGGAAGGACTTTTTTGTTGTTGTTTTGTTAATCCTCACCAGAGGATATTTTTCCATTGATTTTTAGATAGAGCAGAAGAGAGGGAGGGAGAGAGAGGGAGAGAAACATCAATGGGAGAGACACATCAATTGGTTGCCTCCATCACAACCCTGATCGTGGCCCGGGATTGAACCCACAATCCAGGTACGTGCCCTTAACCAGAAATCAAACCCAAGACCCTTTAGGCCAATGCTCCAACCACTGAGCCAAACCAGTCAGGGCAGAAAGAACTTTATAACCAGATAGTATAGACAGGACCAATGAGTTTCTCTGCTCCTTTGAAATTCAACTTTCACTAAATTAACAAAGTAGCTGTAGTTGTTCTACTCACAATTTAAAGAGCAAGAACACCATTTCCCAATAAAACATCTCTTTTGGGGGGTGATCTATGACCCTATTTGTCAAGATGGTTGAAAATTTCCTATGTGGTTCTTTTAACAACTCATGTGACATTTTTATAAGCAATTTAAAAATATTGCTGAAAGGGGCGTTAATGAATTGAAGGGTCACCCTTTAAATGAGGCCCGCTTAAAGGTCACTCTATATTTAGGGTGTATTCCCAAGACCAGCAACACCGTCACTGGGAACAGGCTTCCTGACCGCCTCACTAATCATATTCCACTAAATCTCTGCTCTTCATTGCAGGGACATGAGTAATCGATTGAAACAAAATGTTTTACTATTTTGAGAGCAACAGATTTTTTTTTCATCAGCAAGTTCTTTGTTTGTCCTGGATCCCCTCAGACAGTACACATACTGCTGCCTGGTTTCAGCATCCGTCCTGCCCACTTCACACAGCCCATGCCAACGTGCTCACCACAATCTGGGTGGCATCTGTTCACACTGCTGTGGCTGCACCACATGTGCAGAGCATGGGCTTCGGAGCAGTCAGACCTGGGCTTGTGCCTTGGCCCTACTCACTGCCAAGTGGAATCTGGGAGAAATTCTAAATCCTGATTGTTGTGAGCATTCAGTGAGTCAGTGAATGTGTCTATAAAGTGCTTAACAGGTGATTGCATACTGTAGATTCTCTATTCAGAATCTAAATAAGACCACTCTGGCTTTTCTCCTAAGCAGTACCACAGTGCTCTCCACAGGTCTTGTCTGTAGTCAAATCAATCATTTGATTTTAATAGCAGTTTATTTTACAAAGTACCTCTGTCTGCAGAATGTTACTACGACAGTTTGATGAAGGATATATACAAAATATCTCTGTTTAACAGACAAGAACATTGAAGCCTGAAATGTAAGTCTTGAAGTTCCTGAGGTAGGAAGAGGGAAGGTTAGTAGTAGGAACCAGTTACTCAGAAATGAAGACAAATTTCCTTTAGAGCATATACATACTACCCCCCCTGGTTTTAACTGGTAATTTATAGTGACTGCCACGAATCTTGCTTGAAGTTGACCATACAAGCACAACTATCTACTCATATTTAAAATATATATAAACTCAAGTCCCTACAATATGTCAAGCATACCACCTGGAATTTAGACAAACATCATACCATGTAATCTGGGTAGCAACTCTCTGGGGTAGGAGTACTCTCCACCTTACAGATAAGGTCAGTTGACTTGCCTGTGGTCACACAATCACAGTGTTATGTATATCAAAATATCACATCATACAGCCGTTCCATTACTGGGTATTTATACATAGAAATCCAAAACACTAATTCGAAAATATATGTTCATCACAGCATTACTTATAATAGCCAAAATATGAAAGCAACCTAAGTGCCCATTAATAAAGAAATGGAAAAAGAAGCAGTGGTACATATATACATTGGAATATTACTCAGCCATAAAGAATGAAATTTTATCATTTGTGACAACATGGATGGAGCTAAGTGAAATAAGTCAGACAGACAAAAACCATATGATTTAACTTATATGTAGAATCTAAAAACCAAAATAAATGAACTAACAGAACAGAAACAAAGTCATAGATTAGAACAAACCAATGATTGCCAGATGGGAGAGGGGTTAGGGAGAAGTCAATTATATTGTAATAGCCATGTATAGTGTCAGACTTATCAGGGGTGATTGCTTCATAAGTTATATAAATGTCTAAGCAATATGTAGCATAACTGGAATATGTCAACTATAATTTAAAAATAAATAAAAAATAATACTGCATTGTATACTTGAAATTTTCTGAGTTGATATTAATTTTTTTTTACCACATGTACACACAACCCCCCCATAACTATATGAGGTGATGAATATGTTAATTTTCTTAATTGTCATAATCATTTCACAATGTTATGTATATCAAAACATCACCCAGCATAGCTCAAATATATACAATTATTTTTTGTCAAGTATACCTCAATGAAACTAGGAAAAGTAAAACCAAAAATTTTTTAAAAAATCAATTTCATTCTATATTAAGTATTGCACTTTTAAATTAAATTTATTGCGGTAAGATTAGTTAATAAGATTATATAGGTTTCAGGTGTATATTTCTATGACACATGATTTGTACATTGCATTGAGTGCCTGACCACCTCAAACTTCTAACTATTGGAAGTAAAGCATTTTCATAATTTCTGAGAGTAGAAAACTAAGCAATTGAGATAGTGCTAAACTAATGAATCTGCATGAGGATTTACTGCAAAGTGAAAGATGTAATCATTCCTTAAACTGCCCTGACTTAATGGACCCAAAATTCAACTTGTGAGGAAATCATCCAGAAATTCTACATTAGCAGGGCTGAATTTTCCATCTTCCACCTAGATTTTCTAAGTGCCAGCCACAACCTAGTCATGATTTCCCAGTTCTGTTTGTGGCACAACTATTCTGTTCTAAAGGGCAGGGGGAATTCCGACACAAAACCCTAATGTCCACAGACACTGCCTCTGGGGTAGATTTTCTGGGAAGGGATCTCTGTGAAGACACTAAAGGGACTTTCTGGTGGACAACTAGAAAAGCCAGAAGGAACATGGCAATGCAGTCTTCTCCTCTGGCCAAAGACTTGAGAGTTGGAAACATTCCTTGGGAGAGAAAGACATTATTTTGAGCAGAGAGTAATAAACTTTTTGTTTTAAGTAAGTAGGCTCAAATGAACATTTTTGCCCTAATTTGGATGTGTTCTCGGTGCTGTATTCTCAGAGCATGCCTTGCTCTTTGGGTGTATGAAAAACGTTTCCCTTGGGTGGGGTGACGTGAGGGTGACGTGAGGCTGGCGTTCGTCCGAGCTAATCGAGCATTGTTTCCTGTCACTCTCACCTGCTCAGCCAGGGCCATTAACTCAGTATGCCAGCCTCTGTTGAAACCGGTCCCAGTTAGTAAATCAAAGTGCCAATAAAAGAATTGTGTATTCTAGGGGAAACAGCCAGCTGCTCCATGCCATGCAGGAGTACTTTTTGATTGTGGGGCAGTCATCTTCTTCTTTTTTTTTTTTAATTATTTTTCTTTTATTGATTTTAGAGAAAAAGGAAGGGAGAGGGAGAGAGAGATGGAAACATTGATGAGAGAGAACATCGATTGGCCGCTTCCTTCATGCCCCCCACTGGGGCTCAGGCCCACAACCTGGGCATGTGTCTTGACTGGGAATCAAACCAATGACCTCTTGGTGCGTGGGTCAATGCTCAACCTCTGAGCCACACCAGCTGGACAAGACAACCATCTACTTAACAACAACTTCTAAGTGCAGTCTTGACACTCACTAAACATGTGAAGAAGCCTAATGCTAGATCTATTTCTTTTCTCGGTATCCGTTGGAAATCAGGCCAGAATTGAGTTAGTCAGGAAAAAATAGAAAGACACAAGAAAAGAAATGCCCTAACAATGTCATTAACAGAGTTACAATCAGGGCTTTAAGTTTCTATTACCTTCTGTCATCATCACATCACATTTAGGAAGATACTAAACACATTCTTCTTCCCAACCACTACGTTTTTAACCTATCACCTCTAGTGATGTATGGCATGAAGACCTCAGAAGTACCATTGATTTATCTTCTTCTGTCTTCTTCTGATCATTCATGTCAGTCATTACCTTTCTCTATGCTCTGCCAACAACCTGGATCAGGTCCTCAATAATTCATACCAAGTCTGTGGACATTTTCTTCTGGCTGACTTCTCTGCCTTCTGAATGTACATTTTAGCTCAATTCATCCTCTTTGAATGCCAATTTCACCATGATATTTCTTAATGTGAGTACCTTTAATAGTTTTCTGTTTCCCAAAAGACCACTGCCTGGCTTTTAAATCTCTCCATATTATGGCCTCATCTCAATTTTGCATCTTTTACTAGTCTTTAATGCCTGTCTCCTATTTATGTAGAATCTCCATCATTACATTCATCAAGAACTTATGTAGCACCCATTGATATATGCATCCTAACACAGGATCTGCCACATAGAAGAAGTTCAATTTATGTGTTGCATAAATAAGTATGAATGAAAGAAACCTTCCCTTTCCCACTCCTTCCTATATAGAATGGCCTTGACCCATCCTATTCAAACCCAATGATCCTTCCAAGTTCAGGTCAGGCCCAAGCTCCCCTAGGAAGCCCTCTCCTACCACTCTGGTCATTTGGCTTCATTTTTCTTTGAGTTCTTCATGGTATATGCTGTCTTCTGCACCACAAAGTTTTTTGTTTTTTATCAGACATCAATTTCTCTTTTAATTCTGTTTTATTGTTTATATACTCCAATATTTCAAAACAGAGCTCAAGTTTTGTGGAAAAAATTACATACCTTGTGCTGTTTTGTCCGCCTTACATAAACCCACAATTAACCAGGGACAGGGAATGTTATTGGATAGTTTAATGTGTCTACCCAGCCACAACCTCTTTTAATAGAATATTCTTTGCCCCCAGTTTTGGCTGTACACACCTTGAATATCCTCTTGGGACACAGCTTATGTGACCAGGGTGAACACCTGAATCAAAGTTTGGCCATCTAAACTGCAGCAAAAACATAAGCTGTAGTTTTAAGTTTGGTTCACTATAATGATAAACTGAATTAGTTGAAAACAGCAAATAAAGAGGCAAAGTTTGTTGCACACACAATCACTGAGTCACATTGATGGAGGGCCTCTGCTAAGACTCTTGTCTTGTTCTCAGATCTCAGGCCTCAGCTTCCAGGGTGCCCAGCCATAGCACAGACCCCACACTTCAAGTTCCACCATATTCTGACAGTACCCTCTCCCTTCTCTCTAAGTTAGTTTGGTAACTCTTCTTTTCAGGAGAACATGCTCCTTCAGGAAGTGACCAAGATTTTGTTCCCCTCCCTGGCTCTCTGCCGGGTCCTTTGACCCTTTGTTCCTTGACTCAGTCACTCTCACCATTTTTCTCATGCTTTCCTTTTCTTTGCCACAGGCCCTTGTTCTGGAATTGCAACAGAGTGTAACTGAGGTCCCAGCGCAGCAATAAATCATACACATTTTATGAGCCATGAAACTGAATAAACCCAAAGTATTAATTTGTGACAGAGGCATCAAAACATTTGTCACAAAAACCAAACACGTTTTCCAAAAAGCTCACATGAAAAAATTTGAGCCAGAATTAAGTATCTTTTCTACAACTACTGAAATAGGACAAAACCAGGGTACCAAAACCTTGTATTAACAAATATCCACATGCTCAATCATATTTCATTTGTTTGATCCTCTGACATCAACACTGGTTTTCTTCTTCTTCTGGTTTTAAAATGCAGTGCTTGACAGTGATAACAATCTTTAGAGAGTGCTTTGTAGATTGCTAGGTGTTTTCACATCCACGTTAAGAGTTGTTGAGAACATGAACTCAAAAACCCATTGCTGTAGCTGGGTAAGCTTGTGCAAGATTTTACCTTCTCTGCTTTTCAGTTTCTCCACTTGTGAAATGGGTATAAATTAGTCCCTATCTCATAAGGTCAATGAGAGCAGTAATAGCAATAATCTGTAAAGCACTTAACATGGAGCTTATGTGTGACAGTGCTTATATAAGGAGGAGGAGTTATTCGATTTGGTCCTTTTAAGCACCTTGTAAGGTAGGCTGGGTAAGGTTGAGTATAGATACTTTAATTTTGAGGGGATCAAGATCTAGGGAGAATAACTTGTTAACAGCAGTTGTAAAATACAAATCTCAATTCAGGCACTTAAAATTTCAAGTCCAAAAATGTTTGATGATTCGTAGACACTCCAGCTCCCAGTTTGGGCATGTAATTCCAGTTCAGTCAAAATTCCTTTGCTAGGACTTTGGAGCACAAAAGAAAAGTAAGCATAAAAATAATAAAATCGAGAGAGAAAAGGTGAAAGATCCACCATGGCTAGAAGTCAGGTGTGGAAGTTGGAAAGTATGGGGAGCCCTGTTTCTCCAGCATCACCATATCCCAGCCCCTGGCTACGGACGCACAGCGAGTGATAAAAAGATGAACATCACTTTATTTGCCAATAGTTTCCCCAAATCTTTGTTCAGCACTTCCTGAAAGCTAGCTGCCTATCTTCCTTTGGAGAAGGGGAGTATTCTGTGAGATAAACCTTAACCATAGTAACGAAATGTTGACTACTGATTAAGAGGACAGACTCTGAACTGGAGCGTTTGGGTTAAAATCCTCCCGCTATCATTTATTAGCTGTAATTTTGGCTAAAAGCTCAGGGGTCATTTTCCACATCTATACAACGGAGATGGAAGTAGTACCTGCCTCATTAGTGCCATCTTGGAGGAGAAAATGAGATAATTAGAATGCTTTTAGAAGAGTGCCCTGGACTGTAAATGCTCACTATTAGCTGCTACCCTGCTTATATTAAATGCACCTTTGCGGCTTAATTCAAGTCAAAATAGTTGGCAACTCAAGAGGTTTATAATATCATCTTCTAAACAACACAACTTGAAAATTAGTCATTTGACTTCTCATTTTCCTTATTTATTCAAATCGAGTCAGCCTCCACGTCCTTTTGATTCTGGCACTGTGATTCCTTCTCCTACTGCCTTATTCCTCATATCCACGTTTCATCACATTGGATTTACTGGACTGCCAGCCTGTTTACCTGTCTTTTACATTTGCTCCAGAGCAAATGACTGTGGGCACAGAACACACTGTAGAATGGGGCCAATCCGTCATATATGTGTAACTAGTGTTCAGTTTGGATAGGAAATGTGCTCTCTTATTCCTCATAATCACCACCTAGAGAATAGTGTCCAATGTCATTATCCTAGTGTGCAAAGTCCTTCATAATCTGAGCCCTACGCAGCACTCAGTTTTTAATTCCCAGTTCACACCTGACAGCACTTACCCTCTGCCTTCTCTAGACTACCTATTTGCTTTCTTTAATCCATGTAGTCCTTCAGTATCTTAATAACTTGTTCTCTCTGTAATCTTTCCTGCCTGTCAAAAGCCTACTCATCCCACTGGCCTGAATCCAGGACCCTGTCTTTCAAGAAGCTTTTCAGAGTGTTGCAGGCAGATTGACAGTTCTTCCCCTGGGCACCCACATGTCCTAAACCCCAGTCGTGCTCCCTTACGCACACCTCTCTCCACCGCTGAACTACATGCTAAGCTAATAGGCCAGCTAAGTCAGCCTATCCTCCAGGAAGCCTTCCCTAAACCCCCTCTGGTCATCTCCCCTCTCATAGTATCCTAAGTATAGTTATCGAACAGACTTATTTTTTTTTTAATGCATTTTGGACATCTGTTATCTTGTTTCATTTTTCTAACTAAACTGTAAGCTCCCTAAGGGCAGGAACTATATTTTTACCTGTAAACCTACACTTAGTTCAATGCCTGGTACACAGTTCCCTCTCTGTGTTCACTGATTTAACTGAACTTGAGGGGAGAGAGCTTTTCTAGGTCAACTTTGCTGCTTCTTACCCAGCTACAATGAGCACTGGCACTGCCTAGATGTAAAACCTGGCAGAGCTGAAGCTCTCTTGCTACTTATCCAAGAGTAAATTTCTCAGAGAACTAACCATAACTTTGGATGCTGTGTTAGTTAAAATCATGCATTTCCTTATAGCATACACCATGTGGAGATGACACTTTCAATATTTGCATCTGGCAGTACGCTGATAAAGAGACAGACATCAATAGCAGAGAAGTGTTATATGGGAAGATGTTTATGGGTCTCACTGGCTTGATTTGTGACCCCCACCCACTCCTAAAGCTTCAACTGGAATGGGAATAGGACCACAGTAACTTCAATTATCACCCCAAGACTAAACATTTAAGGATAGAATGGGGTTAGAAAGCAGAAAGGCTGGTGGGGAGAGGCAAAGATTGTGGAAGGCTGAGACCCGAGGTAACATTCTTCACATGTCAGATTCAGTAATATCTAGAGTAACAATCATTTAGGTGGAATGTATGAAGAGAAAAACAGTCCCTAGCACATTTGTCTAGCTTTTATTCGCTCACTGGTAGGCTACAAAACTTACAGACATAGGTAGACATCTCTCAGGTAATGTGAACTGACACGCTGCTGAAAGGCTACCACTGAGGGATTGGCTTTTTTTTTAATCTCTCAAAAAAAATCACAAAAGAAAGCTGCACAGAGATAAACATTGGATGATTTAGACTATGTTATTTTCTACTGGCCTTGTGCATATGTCATCTCAGGTCAAATGTTAGTTCTCTGGACAGAAATCATGACCCGGCCATGCGAAACAAAACAGTGATTTGATGTGAAAGTGCTTTCCCACGAGGCATCAAGGGTGTCACGAGGGAACCACTATCCATGTCCTTTCCAAGGGTATGGGCCTCATTCTATCATTTAAGGGAAACAGGCAGTTGGAAAACTGCTCCTGTGTATGCTGTGGGGACAAGCCATTTTATTTATCTACGTTTTTTTTTTTTTTTTTCTTTTTATTCCTTACCTGAAGATATTCTTCCATTTATCATTAGATAGAGTAGGAGGAAGGGAAGGAGGGAGGGAGAACGGGAGAGAGAGAGGGAGGGAGGGAGAGAGAAGCATCGATGTGAGAGAGACACATCAACTGGTTGCCTCCTGCATGGCCCAACCAAGGCTGGGGACAAATTACAACCGAGGTACATGCCCTTGACAGGAATTAATCCCATGACTCATTGGTTCGAGAGCTGACACTCTAACCCCTCAGCCAAACTGACCAGGGCTTATTTATCTAGTATTTATTTTGTGCTATGCAAACATTCTTTCTGCATTAATTCTTGCCACAGCCTTATGAGGAAGGCACCTTTATTATTTCCCTTCTGCAGGTGACTAAACTAAATATTAGGTGGGTGAAGTAACTGGCCCAAGATTCCATTGTAAGCTCAGTTTTTTAAATATCCAAGATGATAATAATCAATTTTTTTTTGGTACGTGCCCCTAGCAGGAATCGAACCCAGGACTCTCTGGTCTGCAGGCTGACACTACAACTGCTGAGCCAAACCAGCCAGGGCAAAATCAAATTCTTAAATGAGGTATCTGTATACCACCCAGTATCATCAAAGCTCTTACAACTAATGCTCAAAGAATGTAAGCCCCCCCACTTTTTTACTGTCCCTCCTTCCCCTCATATCTTATTTTCTCAATCTTGTGTTTGTATAAGTATTCACATCCCCATTTAAGTGTCCCTAGGATGCAAAGTACAAATCCTATAAAATCAGATTTCCCACTCTCGACATAGGTATGAAACCTCATTGGCACTCAACATATACTTGATGATTTCATTACTGGGGAAATAAATGACATGTAGTGTTTGACAAAAACCATCTTTCATTTTTTTGAAAAATGAATTATATCTAGCCTTTTTGGTAAACAAATAGATTTTCTATATGTTTCTGGGCCCTTCTCTCGACCTTGTTATATCATTAATGTCATATTTTATTGCATCAATTTTCTCACAGTGCCCAGGTGGCTTAAAAAAATAAAAGAAGAATCCCTAAATGGCCAGAAATGTTCTTTTATGCAGATTTCCAATAGACTACATCAGATTACCGGGGTCCTGTAACAAATACAGATTCCTTGAGCTCCATTCCTATGCCTAAATATTCTGGTTCCCTACCTATAGGGGGCAGTGTGCACAGGGATTCCTCTCTGTGTTTTTAAGCCCACTAGCTGGTTCTGACAAGTTGATTTTTTGGAGCCTCCTTATGGCTCTTCAAAACCAGCCATCCCAGTAGTTCAATCAATAAAGAAATATGCTCTAGGCACCTCATATATGGTTGGCACCTGGTAAAGAGGATATAACTGTGAATAAAATCAATCCTGATTTTGCAATGAAAGACAGTAGATTGTTTAAAGCTTAAATTGTCAGACAGCTCGAATCCTGGGAGAAATATTAACTGTAGGAAAGGATCTTGTGATCTGTAAGGGATGAATTCACAGATTTTCACAAATTCCTAGAGCCTTGAAGAGAAAACAAAAAAGCCACAGTGAGGAGGGTTCTCTATCATCTAAATATCAGAGACCTTCAAGTATATCACGATATAGTCGAAATCATAATTGTCAAATTTCTGAATGAATAGTTTCTATTACACTCACAACAAATGAAAGCTTTGTCATTGCCTCATTTTCCTATTCTCTGTTCTCTGAGTACCATGTAATAACCTTATTCAAGGCACGTATCGCTACAGCTACAATGTTTCTATTAGTATGAGTAATGATTTGATTGGTTTCCCTGTATCACTGAAGTGGAGTTGCTGCTTAGGAGAACAAGCCCACAAGTGTGGCAATTGCACGTCCTCCGTTCACTATTGCATCCTTAGTGCCTAACACCATACTTCATGCACAGAAATAGCAAAAACCACTTGTTGAATAAATGGGTGAATGAATGACTGAGACTCTTCTAGTCATCATTCTAGAACCATCATCATCCACATTCTAAAGGATTTTAGAGATTTCTTGGAAAATTCGTGCTGCTTCTGATAAACCTAGTATTAGTAAATCATTTCTAGAAGTTTGGCAAGCCTGTTGTGCATTTTGTTAAATAAACATTTTTAGTGGAAGTAAATATTCATAATTTAAAAGTGGCTTTTGCTCATAGATACAGAGAACTTTTGTTGCTTGCCAGATGGGCAGGGGCTGGAGGGATCGGTGAAAAAGATGAAGGAATTAAGAAGTACAAATTGGCTGTTAGACTGATGAACCTCAAAGGGAAGGGGGGAGGGAGGGCAGAATGAGATAAACCAAAGAACTTCTATGCATATATGGATATACCAATGGATACTGTCAATAGTGTGGGGAAGGCAGGAGGGGGCTGGATTGGGGAGGAGGGGGTCAATGGGGAAAAAAAGGGAGGGCATATGCAATACATTAAACAATAAAAATGAGTTAAAAAAAAGAAAAAATTACAACTGTTTCAGAGAAAAATATAAAAGTGGCTTTTGTTTCAACAAAGAGTGAAAGGTCATACTTAATAAAATTTTTAAAATTAAAAATATTTGCATATAAGTTTTAGTCTGAATTCCTGTGAAAATAGTTATTGCCAAAATTCTTTTTCTTTTTATTTTTTTTTATCCTCACCCGAGGACATTTTTTCCATTTTTTTTTTTGTTCAGGTAGAGTGAGAGGGAGAGAGAGAGAGAGAGAGAGAGAGAGAAACATCGATGTGAAAGGGACACATCGAGTGGCTGCCACCCACACGACCAACCAGGGCCGGGGACAAACTGCAACCAATATACATGCCCTTAGCAGGAACCGAACCCGGGTCTCTCAGACCACAGGCCAATGCTCTAACTGCTGAGCCAAACCGGCCAGGGCTCAAAATTCTTTTTATATAAGTCATCATGTATTTTATTTCTCCACATCAGTATATTAAGATGCCTATTTAATTAGCTTTTGACTAACATTGTGTTGTTTAAATACGTTTGTTAATGTGTTAGAGATGATTTATCACTGTAATGTGCAATTCTTTCCTCATACAATTCACCTTTTTCCTATTGTCATTTGTATTTCTTTTATTTTTTCTTAATAATCAAGTCTATTGTTTTTTTCCCTTTGTGATCTTTTTTTTTTCTTCTCCTATGCTTAGAAAATCCTTTTTTATCACGAGCTTAAATAATTGTTTTTATTTTTTTTTAAGGCTTCACTTTGTGTGCATTTTTGTTTTTGTTTTACACTCAACACTTTAATTGTACTTAAATATGCAGTGATGTATGGTGTTTTCAGAATTCCCTAGCTTCAGTCTCTACTTGCTCTATTTTTATGTGGTGTGTGTATGTGTGATTTCTTCTTTATTTAACCTTGTAATGTGGAGTTGCTGCTTAAGAGAACAAGCCATTCTCTTTTTTCATCTCTTTCCTCTGGCAGGAGAACTATATATATATTTCTGTTTTCTTTTATTCTGTTTAGAATGGGTCACAAGGTTCTAAAACAACTTCCACAATGTGCGAGTAACTTTGGAAGGGAAGCAGAGAACAAGAAAAGTTTGGCCTGTTTGAATCTCATGTGTGAGTGTTTACTGAAGATGTAGAGATAGATCATTGTCTCCCGTGAGCTGCCTGACTTGGAGAAAAGACCTTAGCCAGCCCTTGGCTGTAGACTGGCAAATGTTCTCTGCTAGACTATAGATAAAGGTCTTTGGTTTGGTTTACAGTGATGAAAAGAAGGAGAATTTATTTAAATTACCTAACTTTTAGATACAGAGAAACCAATATTTAAAGAATAAAGAACGTATGTGAAAGTACCTAGCACAATGACCTGCACATAAAAAGTGTCAACAGATCCTAGTTTGCCTCATCTATACCAAACATAAAAGTAACGTATCTTTTTTTTGGAGGTCATATAGCGTAGAAGATTGGCCTTAGAATCATGTTACCAGGTGAACAATTTTGGCTCAGCACTCACTAGCTGTGTGGCCTCAGGAAAATTACTTAATCTCTCTGTACCTGCTTTCCTCACTCTAAAATGAGAACCCAGTTCTGTAGCACTTTGGATTATGTTTGGGAACATTAGAGAAAACCAAAGATTTAAATGATTTACTTATTTTATGTAAAAGAATTATAGAGGAAAACCATCCAGAGAATGTACATTGTCCTCTAGTGTCCTCAGGAACCCAGGCTGTTTCTATTCTGCACTCTTAGCAAGTGGATTCTATTCTTCAAGTCATCCTAGAGTTCAAGACAGGTGTGAGAACTCCAGCCCTTTTGTATATATTCTCTGCATCAAGAACCTAAAATAAAATTAGGACTCTCTAAAGACAATGATAAGGAGAATCACTAATGTGTAGGAATCTAGTAGTGTCTTCCACATAATAACTCTTTTGTAGGATTGGTGGGTTAAACAGAATGATGAATATAAGATATCAAGGATGATGCCTGGGGACAAGGAAGTACAGTATATAAGTAGTAATTTATCAACATTACAAAGCAAATCAGTCACAAACTCAAGACCTGTATCCAGGACTCCAAATCTTCCCTATTTTTCATTTTTTAAAATTAATTTATTTTTGTTACAGATGTTTCTCCTCCCCCCCCCCTTGATGCCCCTCCTTTCTATCCTCTCTTCCCCCCACCCCTCGCCCCGTCCCCAGGTATGTTGTCTATGTCCATTGGGGTTATACATACATGCATATAAGTTCTGTGGTTTATCTCTTCTTTCCTCCCCACCCCCTCTTCTGAGGTTTGTCAGTCGGTACCCTACTTCTATGTCTCTGGGTCTATTTTGTTCATTAGTTTGTTTTGTTCATTTCATTCCATAAATAAGTGAGATCATGTGATATTTGTCTTTCTCTGCTTAGCTTGTTTTGCTTAGGATAATACTCTCCAGGTCAACTCAAAGGATAAGAAATCTTTCTTTCTTACAGCTGCATAGCACTCCATTGTGTATATGTAGCACTGCTTTTTTACCCACTGAATTACTGATGGACACTTGGGCTGTTTCCAGAAGTTAGCTATTGTAAATAGTGCTGCTATGAACATAGGGATACATATATTCTTTCTGATTGGTATCTCAGGCTTTTTAGAGTATATTCCTAGAAGTGGGATCACTGGGTCAAATGGAAATTCAATTTTTAATTTTTTGAGGTAACATCATAGTGTTTTCCATAGTGGCTGCACCAGTCTACATTCCCACCAGCAGTGTACTAGAGTCCCCTTTTCCCCACACCCTCACCAGCACTTGTTTGATGATTTGTTGATGGGGGCCATTCTGACAGGTATAAGGTGATACCTCATTGTTGTTTTAATTTGCATCTCTCTGATGATTAGTGACGTCAAGCATTTTTTCACGACCATTTTTCTTAGCCATTTGTATGTCCTGTTTGGAGAGGTGTCTATTTAGGTCCTCTGCCCATTATTAATTGGTTTTTTTTCTTCCTTTTGTTGAGCTGTATCAGTACTCTATATATTTTGGAAATTAACCCCTTATCTGATGTATCAATGGCAATTATGGTCTCCCATATAGTAGGCTCCCTTTCCATTTTGATGGTTGTTTCTTTTGTTCTGCAGAAGCTTTTTAGTTTGATATAGTCCCATGTGTTCATTTTTTCCTTTGTTTCTATTGCCTTAGGTGATGTATCAGTGAAAATTCTACTGTGTATGATGTCTGAAATTTTGCTGCCTACATTTTCTTCTAGGATTTTTATGGATTCATGAGTCACATTTAAGTCTTTTATCTATTTTGAGTTTATTCTTGTGTATGGTGTAAGTTGATAGTCTAGTTTCATTTTTTTGCATGTAGCTGTCAAATTTTCCCAACAACATTTATTGAAGAGGCTGTCTTGACTCCACTGTATGCTCTTGCCACCTTTGTCAAATACTAATTGAGTATATTGTCTTGGGTCCATTTCTGGGTTCTCATTTCTGTTCCATTGATCTCTCTGCCTGTTCTTGTGCCAGTACCAGGCTGTTTTGATTACATTGGCTTTGTACTATAACCTGATATCTGGTATTGTGATTCCTCCTACCTTGTTCTTCTTTTTCAAGGCTGCTGTGGCTATTTGGGGCTTTTTTTGGTTCCATATAAACTTTTAAAGTATTTGTTCTTGTTCTGTGAAGTATATCATTGGTATTTTGATGGGGACTGCATTGAATCTATAGATTGCTTTGGGTAGTATGGACATTTTAATGATGTTAATTCCTCCGATCCATGAATAAAGTATGTGTCCACTTTTTTATATCTTCCTCTATTTCTTTTTTAAATAACCTGTAGTTTTCTGTGAAGAGGTCCTTCACTTTTTTGGTTAAGTTTATTCCTAGGTATCGTAACTTTTTTTGAACAATGGTAAATGGGATTGTTTTTTTAGTTTCTCTTTTTGTAAGTTCATTGTTGGTGTACAAGAATGTCATCAATTTCTTGACATTAATTTTGTATCCTGTTACTTTGCCAAATTCATTTATGAAGTCTAGTAGATTTTTGATGGCGTCTCCAGGGTTTTCTATGTACGATATCATGTCATCTGAAAATAATAGTTTCATGTCCTTTTTTCCAATTTGGATCCCTTTTATTTTTCCTTCCTGTCTGATTTCTGTGGCTAAGACTTCCAGTACTAGGTTAAATAAGAGTGGCAAAAGTGGGCATCCTTGTCTTGTTCCTGTTCTTAAGGGAAATGCTTTTAATTTTTGCCCATTTAGTATGATGTTGGCTGTAGGTTTTTCATATATGGCCTTTATTATGTCGAGATATGATCCCTCTATTCCCAGATGACTGAGCATTTTTATCAGAAATGGGTGCTGGATTTTGTCAAATGCTCTTTCAGCATCTATTGATAACATCATATAGTTTTATCTTTTAGTTTGTTAAAACGGTGTATCACATTAATTGATTTGTGAAAATTGTACCATTCTTGCATCCCTCGGTTGAATCCCACTGGGTCATGATGAATAATTTTTTTTGATGTATTGTTAGATCCGATTTGCTAATATTTTGTTAAGGATTTTGACATCTGTGTTTATCAGAAATATTGGTCTGTAGTTTTCTTTCTTTGTAGTGTCTTTATTCAGTTTTGGAATTAGGATTATGCTGGCCTCATAAAATGAGTTTGGAAGTCTTTCTTCTTGGATTTTTTGGAATAGTTTGAGGAGAATGGGCTTTTGTTTGCTGGGAGATTCTTAATTACATCTTCAATTTCCTTTATTGTTATTGGTCTGTTCATGTTTTCTATCCTTTCCGGGTTCAGTTTTGGGAGACTGTGTGTTTTTAGAAATTTGTCAATTTCACCTAGATTGTCCAATTGGCTGGTGTATAATTCTTCATAGTATGTTTCGATGATCCTTTGTAGTTCTGTGGTGTCAGTTGTTACTGTTCCTATTTTGTTTCTGATTTTATTTATTTGGGTGTTCTCTTTTTGTTTCTTGGTGAGTCTGGCTAAAGGTCCATCAATCTTGTTTATCTTTTCAAAGAACCAGCTCTTTGTTTCATTGATCTTTTGAATTGTTTTTTTTGGTCTCCATGTCATTTATTTCTGCTCTGACGTTTACAATTTTCTTCCTTCTACTTGCTCTGGGGTTTGCTTTTTGTTTACTTTCTAGTTCTTTAAGTTGTAGGGTTAGAAAGTCAATATGGAATTTTTATTGCTTCTTGAGGTGGGCCTGTAGTGCTATGAACTTACCTCTCAGAACTGCTTTCACTTCATCCCTTACATTTTGTGTTGTTGTTTGTTCATTTTCATTGGTTTCCAGAAAGTTTTTTTTTTTTATTTCTTCCTTGATCTTGTTGGTAACCCATTTGTTGTTTAATAACATGCTATTTAGCCTCCAAGCGTTTGAATGTTTTTGCTGTAATGTAGTTCTAGTTTCATGTCATTGTTATCTGAGAAAATGCTTGATATGATTTCAATGTTCTTGAATTTGTAGAGACTTACGTTGTGTCTTAACATGTGGTTTATCTTTGAGAATGTTCCGTGCATTGGAGAAGAATGTATATTCTGCAACTTTGGGGTTAAATGTTCTGTAAATATCAATTAAGTCCAACTGATCTAGTTCACCATTTAAAGACTCTATGTCCTTGTTAATTTTCTAGAAGATCTATCCAGTGGTGTCAGTGGGGTGTTATAGTCAGCCCCTATGATTATATTGCTATTGATCTCTCCCTTGAAGTTCTCCAGAAGTTTTAAAATATATTTTGGTGATACCATATTTGGCACATATATTTTTATCAGGTTTATATCCTCCTGTTGGATTGATCCTTTTAGTATTATGCAGTGACCGTCTTTATCGCTAATATGGCCCTCATTTTGAAGTCTATCTTGTCAGATATAAGTATTGGTATACCAGTTTTATTTATTTTTTATTTTTTCATTTTCATTTGCTTGGAAATTTTTTTTTCATCCCTTCACTTTCATCCTGTGTGTCTTTTGTTGTGAGGTGCATCCTATTTTTCATTCCTTATGTAGTGGGGTATTCAGGAATTTCCAATAGCTACTAATGTATGGCTTTTTAATGGGGTGAACCTCTGCTTGGTCCTTTTTTTTTAAGGCCTGAAGGTTTGCAGATTCAGACACCTGATTTTGTTGATATAATGATAACAGTTATATCTCTTAGAATAGACTCAGAGTAAATAAGCCCACATAGACTAATATATAGTTACTAGAATGTAAATTTATTAATTTACACTGAGACATATACTTTTGGTCCACATATTTATTCCCTGAATGTGACCTAAGCCTAACTCAAAATTTTATTGTAAAGTAATCAGTGAAGCCCAGCCAGTGTGGCTCAGTGGTTGAGCATCAACCCATGCACCAAGAGGTCACCAATTCGATTTCCAGTTAGGGCACATACCCAAGTTGTGGGCAAAATCCCCAGTAAGGGCATGCAGAAGGTGGCCAATTGATGTTCTCTCATCAATGTTTCTATCTCTCTCTCCCTCTCCCTTCCTTTCTCTATAAAATCAATAAAGAAAAAAAAAAGTTATCAGTGAATATAATGACAGAACAAAGAAAATAAAATGAGCTTAAATTGGAAAAGCACATCCTCTAGCTGGGTCACCTTCTCTCTTGTTCCATGTTGGAGTCATACTGATTTCCCCCTAACATCTACAGTCACCACCTTCTATGAAAAACTTATCAAAATTAGAGAATGAAGAAAGAGAACAGCAGGCAGGACCAGAGGAAGGGGAGGGTGAGTGTGTGAGAGAGTGAGTAAGTGTGTGAGAGAGTGTGAGTGGACCTGAAGGTGGACGACCAAACCCGAGCGGTGCAGAGCCTCAGAGCAGAAGTTCCTGTGGTATGGACTAGGCAGCCAGCTACCACAGGAAGAAGCCCTTCAGGTCGCTTCTCCCTGCGCCCCAGGGAGGTCCCACCATTTTGGAAGATTCCAGGTCTTCCCTGGGAGGAGTCAGTGGGAGCCGCTAAGGGCCCAGCAACCTGAGCCCAGCAGCACACCTGGCACCATCGGAGCAGTGGACACTCTGTGTCAACACAGACCTGTACACAGTAGTGTAGCTCCCAAGGTGCTGGCCATAGAAGCTGCAGACAGCCTGGAGCCCAGCACCATCCCCCAGAGTAGCAGCCGAATCAGAGTCCAGATATACCACCAGCAACAGAGGCTGGGAAGCAAATATCCATTCCCAGGCAACAGAAGCACAGACCAGCAGCTGAGACCCACCCCCAAAAACTACAACAAAAGCTGATTAGGAATTGCAGCATTCCCCATGAGGCAGCAGCATTCCCCAGTCACCAGTGGCAGGGACCTGGGGCTCCACAAAGACCTGTGTGGTCCAGTAGCTTACAAGAGCAGTGGGAAGCCCTAGCCCGAGAGAGACTGGTGCAATCCAGCTGTGAGCCAGCAGGACCTACAGGGTGCTGGGGCACTAGGAAGGCCTATGCAACCCAGCTGTGCACAAGATAGGCATAGAGGATGTGAAAAATGGAGGCGGAGTGAATAAAAGCTACAAAGATGATCTCCGAGGACCAAACGAGAATTACAATTAAGATAAAGACAAATCTTCAGAAAAAGCAACAGAAATGCAGCAGGACAGGACTATATAACCAGGGACACTGGTAGGATCTATGGAGGTACAAGAGGGTGGTGGGCTGGGAGCCCATGGACAGCAGCAGCCTTAGCTATGAGCAGCTACCTTGGGGAATAAAGACCAAGCAAGCTCCACAGTGCAGAGAGCTGGGACAAAGCACTAAAACAGCCACAGCCACTCACTTGGGGGCTATGGCAGAGGGAGGGAAGACTGGGCTGGAACTCTGGGGGGACACCTGGGACTTGGAGGACACTCAGAGTTTTTGCTGAGTTATAACCACAAAGGATGGTGGCCAGTGTGCTCCTTCCCAGAGCTGTGGGGAAAAGCAGCAGCCTTCACCCCTCTAGGATATTGAGCCTTTCCCAGGTGAGGCAAAGAAATGCAAATTGAGGCTCATTGACAACCATCATCTATCTTACCCTCTGGAAATCCTTTTATGCAGAACACAAGGGCTACATTCGAAGGCACTGAGTTACTGAGACTACTAGCCACCAGGAAAAAACTAGAGGATAACTGAACCTTTCCAGGGCTTGCAAATCTACCCAGGAAAGAAAGACTTGACAGTGGTGTTTAACATGGGCCCACCAAACCATGTAGAGGGAGCCACAAACAGCAGAACACCAATACAGACAGGGAAAATTTGGCAGGCTCCAAAACCCACTAAGATAGCCAAAATGATGAAATAAAGAAACAAATCCCAAATGAAAGAACAAGAAAACTCTATCGAAGATGAGATCAATGAAATGCAGCTAAGCAAATTATCAGAGGTAGAGTTCAGAGCCATGATCTTGAGGAGGCTCAACAGCATGAGTAAGGACATTAGCACCATGAGTAAAAATATATAAACACTGAAAACCAACCAAGGAGAAATGAAGAATGACATAACAGAAATTAAGAACACATTGGAAGGACTAACCAGCAGAGTAGAGGAAGCTGAGGATCAGATCAGCAAATTAGAAGGCAGGGTAGGAAAAAATCAACCAATCAGAAAACCAAAAGGAAAAAAACAATTAAAAAACAGGAAGACAGCTTAAGAAAACTGTGGGACAACTGGAAACATAATAACATTCGCATCATAGGAGTCCCTGAAGAGGAAGAAAATGGGCAATGGTTAGAGAATATATTTGAAGAAATAGTGACAGAAAATTTTCTTAACTTGGTAAAGGAAGAAGGCATTCAAGTTCAAGGAGCACTGAGAGCCCCAAGTTAGAAGAACCCAAACAGGTACACACCAAGACACATAGTAATTAAAATGACAAAAATTAAAGACAAAGAGAGAATCCTAAAGGCAGCAAGAACTAAGCAACAAGTTAACTACAAAGGAAACCCCATCAGGCTATCAGCTGACTTCTCAACAGAAACACTAGAGCCCAGAAGGGAGTGGCATGAAGGAATCAAGGTCATGAAAAACAAGGATCTGAATCAAAGACGACTCTATCCACCAAGGCTATCATCAAAATAGAAGGTGAAATAAAGTGCTTTCCAGACCAAAAAAAAAAGGCGAAGAAAATATATTAACACCAAACCAGCACTGTAAGATATGCAAAAAGGACTGCTGTAATTAGAATAGGAAGAAAAATGAAACTACACTAAACAAAAATGGCAAAAAATAAGTACATATCAATTATCACCTTAAATGTGAATGGTTTGAATGCTCCAATAAAAAGACACTGAGTAGCTGACTGGATAAGAAAGCATGACTCAGACATATGTTGTTTACAAGAGACCCACCTCACAACAAAAGACTCACATAGATTGAAAGTGAAGGGACGGAAAAAATCTTTCAAGAAAACAGAAAGCAAAAAAAAAGCTGGGGTAGCAATATTCATATCTGATAAAGTAGATTTCAAAATGAAGACCAAAACTAGAGACAAAGAAGGCCACTACATAATATTGAAAGGATCTATCCAACAGGAAGATATAACCTTGATAAACATATATGCACCCAATTTAGGAGCAACAACATATATTAAAAATCTTTTTCAGGACTTCAAAGGAGAAATCGACAGCAATACAATCATAATGGGGGAATTCAATACACTGCTGACATCACTGGATAGATCTTCTAGACAGAAAATTAACAAGGAAACACAGACTCTAAATGAAGCACTAGATCCAATTAATTTAATAGATATCTACAGAGAATTATACCCCAAAACTACAGAATTCACATTCTTCTCAAGTGCACATGGGACATTCTCAAAGATAAGCCACATGTTAGAAAAACAAACTAAATCTCTACAAATTCAAGAAGATTGAAATCATATTAAGCATCCTCTCAAATTATAATGGCATTGAACTAGAAATCAATTGCAACAAGAACATGCAAAGATATTTGAACACATGGAGGCTAAATAGCATGTTATTGAACAATCAATGGGTTACCATGGAGATAAAGGAAGAAATTAAAAACTTCCCTGAAACAAATGAAAAGGAACACACAACAGCACAAAATATATGGAATGAAGTGAAAGTAGTTCTGAGAGGTAAATTCTGAGGCCTACCTCAAGAAGCAAGAAAAATTTCTAATAGACTATCTAAGCTCACTACTTAAAGAACTAGAAAGAAAACAGAAAGAAAACCCCAGAGCAAGTAGAAGGAAGGAAATAGTAAAGATCAGAGCAGAAATAAATTACATAGAGACCAAAAAAACAATTCAAAAGATCAATGAAACAAAGAGCTGATTCTTTGAAAAGATAAACAAGATTGATGGACCCTTAGCTAGACTCACCAATACACAAATTACACAAATACACAAAATCAGAAACGAAAGAGGAGAAATAATAACGAACACCACAAAAATACAAAGGATTGTTATAGAAATTATGAACAATTATACGGCAGCAAATTTGACAATCTATGTGAAATGGACAAATTTCTAGAAACACATAGTCTCCCAAAACTGAACCCGAAAGAGATAGAAAATTTGAAAAGACCAATAACAAAAAAGAAATTGAAGATGTAATCAAGACACTCCCAGCAAACAAAAGAGCAAGCCTGGATGGCTTCATGGGAATTTTACTGAACATTCAAAGAAGAACTAATACCCATTCTCCTCAAACTATTTCAAAACATTCAAGAAGGAAGACTTCCAAACTCATTTTATGAGGCCAGCATAATTCCAATTCAAAAACCAGAAAAAGATACTACAAGAAAGAAAACTACAGACCAATATCCCTGATGAACGTAGATGCCAAAAACCTGAACAAAATACTAGCAAATCAAATCCAGCAATACATCAAAAAATTATTCACCATGACCAAGTGGAATTCACCCCAGGGATGCAAGGCTGGTACAATATTCACAAATCAATAAATGTGATACACCATATTAACAAAATGAAAGATAAAAATCATATAATCATATCAATAGATGTTAAAAAAGCATTTGACAAAATCCAGCACCCATTTTTGATAAAAATGGTCAGCCATCTGGGAATAGAGGGATTATATCTTGACATAATAAAGGCCATATATGAAAGACTTACAGCCAACATCATACTCAATGGGAAGAAACTAAAAGCATTTCCCTTAAGAACAGGAACAAGAGAGGGATGCCTACTTTTACCACTCTTATTTAACCTAGTACTGGAAGTCTTAGCCACAGCAATCAGACAGGAAGAGAAAATAAAAGGGTTCCAAATTGGAAAGGAGGAAGTGAAACTGTCATTATTCACAGATGACAGGATTCTATATGTAGAAAACCCCAAAGACTAGATCAAAACTTTACTAGACTTAATAATTGAATTTGGCAAAGTAGCAGGATACAAAATTAACGTCCAGAAATTGATGGCCTTCTTGTACACCAATGATGAACTCACAGAAAGAGAAACTAAAAAAACAATCTCATTTAGCATCATGGCAAAAAAATTAAGATACCTAGGAATAAACTAAAAGAACTAAACGACCTATTCACAGAAAACTACAGGTCATTGAAAAAAGAAATAGAGGAAGATATAAAAAAGTGGAAGCACATGCCTTATTCATGGATCAGAAGAATTAACATCATTAAATTGTCTATACTACCCAAAGCAATCTATAGATTCATTGCAATTCCCATCAAAATACCAATGACATACTGCACAGAACTAGAACAAATACTTCAAAAGTTCATATGAAATAAAAAAAGACCTCGAATAGCGACAGCAATCTTGAAAAAGAACAAAGTTGGAGGGATCACATTACTAGATTTCAGGTTATACTACAAAGCCACTATAATCAAAACAGCCTGGTACTGGCACAAGAACAGGCAGATAGATCAATGGAACAGAACAGAGAATCCAGAAATGGACCCAAGGCAATATGCTCAATTAATATTTGACAAAGGTGGCAAAAGCATACAGTGGATTAAGGACAGCCTCTTTAATAAACGGTGTTGGAAAATTGGACAGCTTTATGCAAAAAAATGAAACTAGATCATCAACTTACTCTATACACAAGAATACACTTAAAATGGATAAAAGACTTAAATGTGACTCATTAATGCATAAAAATCCTAGAAGAAAATGTAGGCAACAAAATTTCAGACATCATACACAGCAGAATTTTCACTGATTCATCAACTAAGGCAACAGAAACAAAGGAGAAAATGAACACATGATACTACATCAAACTAAAAAGCTTCTGCACAGCAAAAGGTACAATCATCAAAATGGAAAGGCAACCCACTGTATGGAAGAGCATAACTGCCAATGATATATCAGATAAGGGGTTAATTTCCAATATATATGGAGTGCTCATACAATTCAACAAAAGAAAGACACAAAACCCAATTAAAAAATGGTCAGCAGAATTAAATACACACCTCTCCAAATAGGACATACAAATGGCTGAGAGACATATGAAGAAATGCTCAACATCACTAATCATCAGAGAGATGAAAATTAAAACAACAATGAGGTATCACCTCACACCTGTCAGAATGGCAGCCATCAACAAATCATCAAACAACAAGTGTTGGCAAGGGTGTGGAGAAAGGGGGACTCTAGTACAATGCTGGTGGGAATGCAGACTGGTGCAGCCACTATGGAAAACAATATGGTGTTACCTCAAAAACTTAAAAATTGAACTTCCATTTGACCCAGTGATCCCACTTGTAGGAATATACCCTAAGAAGACTGAAACACCAATCAGACAGAATATATGTACCCCCATGTTTGTAGCAGCACTATTTACAATAGCTAAGATCTGAAAACAACCCAAATGCCCATCTGTAGACGAATGGATAACAAAGCTGTGGTACATATACACAATGTACTATGCAGCTGTAAGAAAGAAAGATCTCTTATCCTTTGAGACGATATGAAGGGACCTGGAAAGTATTATCCTAAGTGAAACAAGCCAAACAGAGAAAGACAAGTATCATATGATTTTACTTATTTGTGGAATATATTGAACATAACAATCTGAGGAATGGGGTAGTCCCAGAGATATGGAAGTGGGGTACAGACTGACAATCTCCAGAAGAGGGGGGAAGAGGGAGTGGTGGGGGAGAGATAAACCACAGAACTTATATGCATGTATGCATGAACAATGGACAACAAAGCTGGGGACAGGGCAGGGAGGGAGGGGGAGAGGGAATCAGTGGGGGGAAAAGGAGAAACATCTATAACAAAAATAAATGAAGGAAGGAAGGAAGGAAGGAAGGAAGGAAGGAAGGAAGGAAGGAAGGAAGGAAGGAAAGAAAGAAAGAAAGAAAGAAAGAAAGAAAGAAAGAAAGAAAGAAAGAAAGAAAATAAAACATCAAAATTAGCCACTAAGCCAGTTATTGCTAAACTTTGCTAACCATTAGCAGTTGAATCTTATATCTAGGTCCTGGCCCAGGTCTATGTAAACTGAAGTTCTAGGGACTTCCAGAGAAGTAGTTCAGGAATCTATATATTTAAAATTTCCCCCAGATGATTCTGAACAGCTCTCCCTGACCTGCTTTTGGGAATCACTGGTTTAGTCTACAACTCTCAACATCCTATTATAGTTAATCCATTAAAGTGAGAGGTAAGAGGGAAGCAGGAGAGGGAGAGCACAGACTCCTGAATATTTTACCCTACGGAAAAGGAAAATGTTATCCTCTCCCGAGTCTCTTTAATCCCCACTTGAAAATTTGCAAGGACCTTCTTCCTATTTGCCTTGAGAATTAATGTTTTAATGAACCAGTGTTAAAAAAAGTGACCATTTATTAGTATTCAGTGGATTAAGATGCAGAAAATAATTTACAGGTTAAACTGGAAGGAGAAATGTTGGTGGGGCAGAGGAAGGAGCAATTCTCTTGATGGATTGATTAGGTAAGGTTACAGGGAGGCAGTGGCATATAAGTTCAGCCTTGACTACTGAGTGGAATTTTGACAAGTGACACATGTGAAATAGCATTCCAGGAAAATGGAACACCACACACACAGACACAGAAGTCTGACATTGGTCTCATTTGGCCTTAGACCACAGCCAACCCTGTTCCTTCCCTTGAATTAACTGTAAGGTGATTCCACTGAGCTTTGTGAATTTCATGTGGGTTCCTGAGGCTACCCATGTTTAAAGGTTAGTTTCTAGAGGGTTGGGAGCCTAATTCAAAGCCATGTTTTATAAACTAGCAAGGAAATGATGTCAGATCGATAACTGGCTTGAGATCAGGCCAAGCCCTATGGCTAAATCAGGAAATAAATTGTTTTGCCATCTCTTAGATGGTATTCAGAAGAATTGTGTAGACATACATGTACTGATTCATTAGCAAAACACCCTTCAAGAAATAACAAAGCCTTGAAGATTACTATTAGGATATCAACTTTTATTCTTAGTGATAAGAGAAGGTCTTGGGGAGGTTTTAAGCAAAGGAGTGTCATGGTCTGATGGAAATTTTAAAGGAATCGCTTTGGCTATTATGTTGAAAATCCCTAGGGCGTAGAAGTAGGGGAGGCAATGGTGGGAGCAGAGATCAGTTAGAAGGTTATTGCTGAACTCTAGAGTTGAGGTAATGGTATCTTGAAACAGTAGGAAGTAAATTGGTGTGAAGTGTTCTAGTTCTGTACATATCATGAATGCAGATCAAATGGCAGTTATAAAGTAAGAAAGAAGAAATGAGAGGAGTCAAGGGTATGGTTTTTAACTGAGTAATTAGAAAAAAGGAGTTAGAGCAGACTGAGCCCTTTTAGTATTTTAATACCTAGTATGACAGCTAATTATTTTTATAGTTCTTTAACATTACAAAGGCATTTGTATATATTATTACATTATTTCATCATCAAAACAACCTGGAACATAGGCTTGGTGCTATTATCATCTGTTTTACAGAAAATAAAACTATGTTTCAGTGAAATTAAATTACTTGGCCTAAGATCTCAGTTACTTGGTGATGGGACTCAAATTTTAACCCAGGTCTGCTGGACCCAAATCTAGGTCACAGTCTGCTGTTTTTCCTTTAATTTGCTGTTTGCCCAGTATTTATTCAGACTAAATGTACTTCTGCATTCAGACTGTTCTCTTGTTCTCCAGCTGATATAATCAAAGCAGCTGATAGCTAATGCCATTCTAAGGAGATACAGACACAAGGGGCAAGGTGAGAGAAATGCTTACCTGCATGACTGTGCTTGTGTAAGAAATCGACACACTCAGTCCTGCGCACTTGTGACCTGAAAGTGGCAAGTTGTTCTGCAACTCGCTGAGATATAGCGGAGTTCAATTAAAAGGAGAAAGCAACAGGGTGCTGTGGAGGTAGCTCTTACCCCAGCATCAGACCTCAGAAGACCTAGTTCAAGGTTTAGTATTCTAGCATATTAGCTGCTTGAGCATGTTCCTGTCAAAAGCTAGAGCAAATCTTACTCAGGATGGAACTTATTATTATTAAAATTAATAATGAGCAATTCCTAAATGCAAACTTTTTTTTTTAGCTTTAGCCACCATTAATCCTGCAAAGGAGAATGTCCTACTGATGAGAATTCTGAGATTTAGAGTTAAGTAGAACTGGAGAGTATTACTAGACAGAGCTAAGTACATGTTAATTCCACTGCTCTTTGTAGAAAACTTGCAATATTTGGTTCTCTGGAAAACCTGAGCCAAGCTCTATTTCTTTCACTGACAAGAATTTTTGGTCAAATTCATGAACCCTTCCTTGATCTATAAAAACCCTAAAATAAAAATGTAAAATGTGCCAAGCTTTCTCCTTTCTCACCTCCTCCTCTCTGTGCAAACACAATTTGTCACTTCAGCCAAGGCCAGACACAGGCAAAGTGAATTTATATTGAGTTGTTTGCCTGGCTCAGACAGTTGTGTGTTTCTCAGCTCTCTAAATGTCCCTGTGGATACTTTGCCTTAGCATGTCCTTCTTGAGCAGCAGAGGGATGTGTTGGTAAAACTGAGTTAAAATAATTAAAGTGGTCACTGGTAGGGCAAGAAGGGGTATAATGTAATAATTTTGAAAGAGTACCATTTCCTTTAGTGTAAAGATGCTATCTCATGCAGCCTTGCCACTGTATTGGCAGAACAGGTCATTAGTACATTGCCCATAGATGGATGATGTTAGCAGTGGCTACAATCCTATGGCCAGAGCTTCTGAGCCAGAAGTGTGCTAGTCTCATCTCTGAAGAATGCTGAGGGAAATGATACCATATATACATCTTCCACTCCTTTACTATTAGAGTTTTCCAAGTTGGCAATTGTATAAGCATATGATATTCTTTATTTTATAAAAGTAAGAAGTCATTTGGGTCCACCTTAAATTATTCTCTCCAGGATAGAAGATGGAAGAAAGAAAGATTTTCGAGCCTTACTCCAATCTTCTAAAATTATTTGAATCTGGTGTTTTCCTGACCTTGGCCTGCCAGCTGCTCAGTTCTGCCTCTCCAGAATCCCATTCATTTATGATTTTTGAGTCACCTGTCATCATGGTATGCAAAAGGGAGGCTACAGCAAGAGTGCAAATTCTATGTGACTGTCTCGGTGGGCTTCTTGGAAATAATGTAATTACATATTGAGCAAGCAAAGAATACAAACAAAGAGAAGCAGCATGCTATAGCACAAAGCTGCTGGGATGGGAGCCAGAAAACGGGTTCCAATCTAATTCACAGGGGCTTTGTATGGATTAAATGACATTACTTGTGTTCCATGACCAGTTACAGGTATACAGCAAATGCTTAATCTTTCGCTTTCTTGGCCATGACTCTTTCATGAACAAATTGTGGCACTGGACAAATCAGTACCATGTCTCAGTAACCTCATTTCTAGTGCAAAAAGAGCTGAGAAGGAAAAGTGTACACATTCAGATATTGTGTTATAAAGCACTATGCTAGGTGTGAAGCTAAATTATTTAATTTAATCGTCATAGTAACATGTGATAGGTATTACCCTCCAGAGACCAATGAGACATTCAAGGCTCTGAGAATTTTAATCTGCCCAATGTCATGAACATTTTAAATGATGGAGTTTGATGTACGGACTTCACTGTCAAGGAGTCTGTAACTGAAAATAACGCTTCTCAACTTTTTCCTCATTGAAGAGGAAGGTAAAAACACAAAGTTTTTTTCACACCTATTTTATCTTTAAAATTCATATGGCTTTATTTGCATTCTATCCCATAATGCACATGTGACTGTTTTAACATTAAATATATGCCTTAGAGTTGTGTTTATTCTCTGTTTCCCTATGTCCCCTCCACAGTGTTAGTTCCTAGATACATACACATCTGGAGGTGTGGAAATAATAAACTTTAGTAGGTCATTTCTCTAGTACTTTCTAATTTTAATAATTTACATGTTTAACTACTTGCCCTGGTTATCAGGCAATTTTAATTATATAAACAGCTGTCAGTATTACTTAGAAGTATAGTGCTATAATAATCCAAGTATAATTAATTGGCCAAAGTGTTGTTAATGGTGCAGTCTTCCTAGGCTGATGCAAGGAACAAGCTATGAGAATTGACTGACTACCCTCTCCTGAGTTAGTGTATCTCATATAGTCAACTGCCATAGTTCTAGGCAGCCCAACTGAGATGTGTGCTGGTTTGAAGAAAGGGAATGTGGCATCTCCCAGCTCCCAAAGACCACAGTGCCTTGCAGGTGGTCCTCTACTACAGCTGAAGCTCTTACCCATTCAGAAAACCCTTTCTCCTCTTGCCCCTTTAGTTCCAGCCAATGTCCAGCTAACTGCCGAATCCTGCTCATACCTCTATACTAGTTCCTTCTTTAAGACCTTTTCAATCATCTTTGGGGTTGGTCACCTGTTTCCTGTTGAGATTCTAACGTTCCCTTTCTTGAGCTCTGCCCCATTATCCAATACATGCTGGACATGTCACTATAGCTTCACAGTCACCTCAACTCCAAAACAGAACTCATCACAGACCTGCTCCTCCCAATATGTGGCTGGACTCAGTGCTTGATGCTACTCTCTATTGATCACATCAGACACCTGAGGTTCCTAGCCCTTCTCATCTCACTCACTTCATCCACCAGTTGCTAATTTACATCAATTCTCCTTCATGTTTCCTAAAATCAGCACTTCTTTATCATCTGCCCAGTTTCTGCTCTCATTGTTTGTCAAGTAGATTACCACCTCCATAGCTTGCCTTCCATGTCTTTTTCCACTGCTTTCTCTTCTAATGAAATCATATTTTACAAAAACCTGTTCATGCCAATCCACTCTTAAAATAATCTAAACTCTTTAGCAAAGAATACAAGGCTTTCTTTCTTTTTTTGAGTAAACTTCTTAGTAATTTTCTTGACATTTCCTCATAAGAACTCTACCCTTGTGTATTACTACCCAATTCTTGTTCATCACAAATGGTTAAACCTCACCCTTGTGCATTTTAACACACATATTTCCTTTGTCAAGAATATCATATGCTTAGCAGTCCTTCAAGCACTACCTCCAGCATGACCTTATCTAGGAAACTTTCCCAGGCAACCACAACTCCCACTGGCTTTGGTGTGTCTTAAGGATTGCAGTGGCTCCTTTCCTTCAGGTAATGGTATGTCCCAGGGCAAGGTGTTCTGTTCTGCTAGATGAAATACCATTGTTTGCCCTGTCCTATGTCAAGGGAACAGCAGAAGCTTATACTTGTTCTTCTCCTTAAGAGACTGCCTAGGCCTGGAATGAGGCCTGGGACTCAAGTGTGGGCTATTCTGGAAGGAAGCATCAGAGCCAAGTCTCATGAGATAAGATGTGTTGGAATGGCTGAAGGATCTTAGAATCAGAGGCGGCTTTGAATGCCTGGTCTTGTGTTGACCAGCTGCATAGCTTTTAAGAAAAGTCCAGAGAATGTTATACCAATGAAAAGTTTGCTTACTAGTTATGCGGAGGCCTCATGTTACAGAGCACAGTTGGAGCAATGGTATAAGTGAAACTGGCTCTGGATTTTGCCTTTGAGTCAGAGCTAAGCTTGATGTGCTTATTGGTCAGGCCTGTATCACCTATCACACCGAAATTCTCTATTTTACTAGTGAAATGTTCTTTTTTATTCGTGAAATATTACTGCTGAGGTAGATGTAATTTAAAGCTTCCATCCATGTTATAAAGTTCCATGATTTTTAAACTAAAATGAACCAGAGTGATAACATAGAAATATATTAGGAAAATAAAGTGTTTTTCAATCTTTGATTTGTGAACCCCTTTCATAAATATGTAACTTCACAACACCCCCCCTAGAATAAAAAAATAATAATTTTTAGGTAGTAAATAATAAGTAATTTTATATTAAATAATTTATTTTTTGATCTTTATATATGTAATAATTATATATTATATAATTTGTTTTAATTATATAAAATTTGTTTTAATCTTCAGTAATTGATATATGTTTTATAGCTCTAGCCTAGATTTCTTCCCTGAGCTCTATACTCTAATATCCAATCATCTTCCCCAACAGACATCTCAAATTCAACATGTCCTGATCCTCTCTTCAAAATCTGCTCCAACTACAGCTAACTCAGTTAGGGGCAGCTCCATCCTGGCCCCCAAACCTTGGAGTCGATCTCAACTCCCCTTTCTTTAACAGCTCACATCCAATCCATCAGCAAATCTTGATGAGTCTATCTTGCAAATATATATGCAAATTATAACCACTTCGCATGATTTCCACTGCCGACACCATACTCTGTGAGTTACTATCATTTTCTTGTCTGTCAGTTGCAGTAGCTTCTTACCAGTCTCCCTGCTTCTAACTTTGCCTTATAACAATTTATTCCAGGACTTTCAGCCTGGTCCTCTTAAAATTAATCAGATAATGTTCTTCTTCTGCTCAAAATGCTCAGCGTAAAAGCCAACCCCCATATAATGACTAAAAAGGCTCCATATGAGTTGACTCTGGGCTTACTGACATCAGCTCCTACTACCCTACACCAGGATTACTCTTCTTGAGCCATACCAAACTTGTTGCAATTCCTAACATTTCCAAGCTTATTCCTTCCACAGGGCCTTTGCACTTACTATTTACTCTGCCTGCCATGTCTTTCCACAGATAATTTCATGATTTGCTTGTGTACCTCCTTCAAGTCTTTGCTCAGATATACATGGAAGTAAAATATTTAGAATTACTCCCCTTACCTGAATTTTTATTTCCCTTACCTGCTTTCTTTTTCTCCACAGGACTTATATACAGTAGACCTTGCTTTTTAATTTTTACTTGTCTCTTCTGCCAGCACACACATATTCATACATATAATAAAAAATAAGGACCGTGCAAAAAATAATTTTTATTTTTTTTTCTTGCTTGACCCCAAGAATCTAGAAAAGTGCCCTGGCATATAGCAGACACTCATTATCTGTTGTTTGAATTATATATAAAGATAAATTTCAACTCTTTTCCACTTACTGAAAAGTTTCTTAAAATGTACTCAAATTAAATTTGTAAGAAAGTCAAGTTTTGGCCCTGGCCAGTTTGGCTCAGCGGTTAGAGCGTCGGTCTGCCGTCCGGAGAGACCCGGGTTCGGTTCCCGCTAAGGGCACATACTTCGGTTGCAGTTTGTCCCCGGCCCTGGTTGGTCGTGCGGGTGGCAGCCACTCGATGTGGCCCTTCACGTCGATGTTTCTCTCTCTCTCTCTCCCTTCCTCTCTCTCCTCCCACTCTATCTGTACAAAAAATGGAAAAATATCCTCGGGTGAGGATAAAAAAAAAAAGTCAAGTTTTGATGACAAAATAAGATGACATTATTTCATGTTTAGTTTAGATATTGAATATAATTTAAAGGTAGGTCGAAATAATGCCACTTATTATGACAAAAACTTGTTTTCATGATCTGATATTTGGAAATATATTTGGAGTTTCAAAACAAATTGCATATATTTATAATGTTTGTGATTTGTTTTACAATTATACTAGACATCTTTATGTTTAAATCAATATTGAGCTGAAAAACAACCAAAAGCAACTGTCCTTAATAAAAGTGTTTAGGTCTGAATGAAGGCATCACGAACCCACACATGTCATTCTTATCAGCTGCTCATCCCCTCACAACTCTTCTTAGTGTCTGTGCCTTGCCAGCACAAGTTGGCAAGTTTTTTTTGACAAAATGAGTGAGACTCCTGGTACCCTCTAGATTTTCCTCACTTCCCAACATAGAGAATTGTGAAACGTTCCAGAGACTGCCTCCCTGGTCCTGCCCATTCTTCCCCAGCTGTTGGTTATTCTGGGTGTGACACCTGCCAGTGCGATCCTGTGACGCCTCTGAGGGGCCCACAGCTTCTCCTCTCTGGCCTTTTTTTTAATCCTGTGAAACTCCACCTGGCCTACCTTTGGGTGGAACAGCCCTGTCGCCCCGTTCCAACCTCCTTCCCCTGCATCCCTGGCATTGGTTGTTTCTGTGAAAATGGCAGTAAACGGGTTCACGCTTAAACTAGCCCAGAGGAAATGGGTCAGGAGTTGCGTGGGCAAGAGGGAAGGATAAGAATGGTTGAACTGAGAACGAATATTGTTTCTCTTTAAAAAAAAAAATTATAACGGACTCAATAGAAACTTCAAAAAGAGCTTTCCGAAGAACCAACAAATGGCAGAAGTGGAGAAGCAGCAGCGGACCTTCTGCAAGGCCACCTACCTTGGTGAGGACCTCGACGAGCTGAGTGACCAGTCCCGCGAGCAGAGCAGCAGATGCAGCCCTTGGGAGCCCAGCGTCCGCGGCTACACCCAGTCCTGAGGAGGAGGCCACACTCCCCGCTGACGTGCCTGCGCAAGGCCGAGAAGGAAGCGTGGCCCGCAGGTGAAGGCGCACCTGTGGGTCCTGATTATCTCGCGAGAGGCGGAATTCCACAATGGCAAAACCTTCAACCAGGTGGAAATCAAGCCTGAGTTGATCAGCCGGTAGCAGGGAGAGTTCACCATCACCTGCAAGCCCATGAAGTGGTCCCTGGCAAGGGGACCACCCACTCCTACCACTCCCCCCACCCACAGCCTCAAATAGCCAGCTCTGCTTATAAAGGCACAGACTTCTCTGAAAAGAGAAAACTCTCTAGAAGGTTCTTCGGCGACATGTATTGAAATATTTGATTCCTTTTTAGTTAATAGCTAAAGATGTGGAAACAACTTAAATGTCCATCAATAGATGATGAATAATGAGAGTTGTATAAATATTATGTAGTGTATAAATATAAATATAATGTATTGTTATTTAGCCTTAAAAGGGAAGAAAATCCTGTCATATATGATATTTATTATGTACCATAGTGAAATTCACCTGTGAAATATTTAGGCTTCTGCTTTTTAATTTTAAAATTTCCTTTTATCATATTCTGTCATTATTGGTATGAGTTTTCTACTTGTTTTTGTTTCAATTTGATAATTTATATTTTCCTAGAATACTCACTCATTTAATCTATATTTTTAAATTTATTAGTATAAAGTTTTACCGAGTGTTTCTTTCTTTCTTTTTTTTTTTATCCTCACCTGAGGACATTTTTACATTTTTTTGTTCAGACAGAGCGGGAGGGAGAGAGAGGAAGAGAGAGAGAGAGAAACATCGATGTGAAGGGACACATCGAGTGGTTGCCACCCGCACGACCAACCAGGGCCGGGGACCAACTGCAACCCAGGTACGTGCCCTTAGCGGGAACCGAACCCGGGTCTCTCTGTACCGCAGGCCGACGCTCTAACCGCTGAGCCAAACTAGCCAGGGCTACCTAGTGTTTCTTATATATCCTCTATACATGTAGCTATGACTCCATTATTATTACTAATGTTAATTGTGGTTCCTCTCTTTTACTTGATTATGTTTAATGTCACTATATTGGTCTTTTGAGATTAAAAGATAGGTCTTAATGATCACTTATTTTGGTTAGATATTTATTTTCTTGTATTAATTTTATTTTACTGGATATTTTTTATTGATTTTAGAGAGAGAGGTAGGGAGAGGGAGAGAGAGAGAGAGAGAGAGAAACATCGATTAATTGCCTCCTCTACCCTGACCAGGGTTTGGACCTGAAACCCAGGTATGTACAATGACAAGGAATGGAACCCGTGACCTTTTTTTTGGTGCAGGGGACAACACTCCAACCAACTGAGCCACACTGGCCAGGGCTAAGTAGGTTGTGGTTTTAGATAGGTTTTCCTCTTCATCCTAAAAAAGCAGTTAAATATCCCAAATGAACAGCAGATTTCTTTTGAATATATATTAATTTCAAAATGTTATGTTTTTAAAGTCAGTGAATGTAGCCTTTACAGATACTATTTTTTGAAATTTATTAAGGTTTCTTTTCTCAACAAATCCAAGGTTAATGTTTTTGATGAAAAGAATGCCTAATCTCTGTTTAACAAAAATAAACCTGTAAATATATTTGTTTGATTGTTCTTGTTGTTTACATTACTTGAGACTTCTAAATTTCATTTCGTGTTACTTCTGCTCTTGGAATACAATTCAACTATTTAACATCTACTAATGAATGCTACTATCTCACATATTACTTCATCTGAGGCTGTTGGAGTTAAGGAAAGCATCCAACATGCATGATGGAATAAAAAAAAGAAATGAAAACAGTCAGTTGCCCCCTGAGAATGAAGTAAATGAGCTGGTAGACTTCTGAGAAGTCAGGAAATGGAAAAAGTGAGTAATAAAACTAAGGGAGACTTCCCACAGTTCAGTGAAATGGCTCTGAAAGTGATGCTGTAACTATATCAATTCATATTTTCTGCTCTAAAAGCCTTTGGAGATCATTATGAAAATAGCAATTAATTTTTGTGACTAAAAATAAAAGGTATGTATAAATTATAAATTTTATGTCACATTTCCAAAATGTGTTCCATAAAAATACTCGGAGAAAACTACTCATTAAAAAAAAGAAAAATAAAAAGATTTTCAGAGTTAATGCATATTTGCCTATTGAAAGACTGGCAAGTTCTGAGGTGAAGGCAGCCATTTAATTTAGAGCTATTTTGTTTTACAAACTTTTAAATACAAAAAACTTTTATTTTATGAAACACCTATGACTATTTAGCAGTTCAGAAAAGCCAATTTACTATATTATGTAATTTTCATGAACATATCATTTACATAAATTATTGTATCAAACTTATCCTGTTCTGGAAATATAGTTATGACAAGCTTTATGTTATGTCAGTGAGTAAATATATGAGCTACATATAAATAAGCCAAATGTGTCTGATATATATATAACACTTAATTAGCCTGTTTATACAAATATTCATATAGGTCATATATATCAAAAATATTTATATGTCCTGGCAAAAATAAATGGCTTTAGTCTGGAGTAAAAGCTAATTAAAAATATTTATTCTTGCTGAGGTTCAGTTTTCCTGTAAATACTTTTGGTTTAGGATTCCAAGAATGTCCAGAAGCTGATTCTAAAGGTTTTTTTTTTTTTTCATAGAATTTAACTATTAAAATAATTTTAAAAAATAATAAACAGGGTAAAATGTAACCAATTCCAAATTTTGAAACACTTTGAGAATAATCTATAAATACTATGCTTTTAAGGAGATTTCATTAATATAATTCTCTGGATTTACCTAAGAAAAGTAAATGTTTGAGAATTGTTTACATTTTAAATCTTAACATTCATGTACAGCATAACCAAAAAAGTGGCCAGCATTAAGCCTAGATTACTAAAGAAGAAGAGTATTCTTTCTGTGGTGTTTAAGCTTAGTTTTCTAAGTCATTCTAGATGGATTGTTCCAAGGTTGCATACAAGTTCAATAGGTGTCCCCCACAATGATATATGCTTTAAGTTGAACAAGAATTTGTTATAGCTCCACTAATAATATTGGACATAATATATTTAAGTTGCCTGCTGAATATTAACTGTATATGTTGCCACCAATAATAGATATTCTTTATTGAGTATTAATTATGTACCAGGAATGATGGAAAGGAAAGAAATCTCACAGGTTATTGTAACTCACTTCTGCATTTATTTATTTATTTATTTATTTATTTATTTATTTATTTAGAGGAAGAGAGAGAGAGAAAAACATCGACGTGAAAGGAACACATCGAGTGGCTGCCACCCGCACGACTCAACCAGGGCCGGGGACAAACTGCAACCGAGGTACATAACCCTAGCCGTAACCAAACCTGGGTCTCTCAGGACCCCAGGCCGACGCTCTAACTGCTGAGCCAAGTCTACCAGGGCCCCTTCTGCATTTAAAGAAAGAGGAAATGAGTTATAGAGAAGTCTATCCAAAGTCATATGGGACATGGTAATAATTGATCCTGACTTGTATTTCAATGCAATTTCTATTGCATTAGCTGTTTTTGACTGGCCTTCCATGATTCTATGGAGTCTCATAAGACTCTTTTGATCTTTAGAGGAGAATTTTCTATATTTGGTCCAGATATCTTACCTCAACCTCAAGTTTATATAAACATATGCCCATTTGTATTACTTAGAATACAAGACACTAAAGCAGGAAAGTCTGCAAAGCACAAAAAAAGTGGTTTCCATTTTTAAGATTAAACATGTTTTTGTATCAGCTGCCATATGTATTATAAGAATATATGTATACAGCCCTGGCCGGTTTGGCTCAGCGGTTGGAGCATCGGCCTGGGGACCAGAGAGTCCCGGGTTTGGTTCCTGCTAGGGGCATGTACCCCCCCCCCCAAAAAAAAAGAATATATGTATAAATTATAAGTTAACAAATATTACAATGTAGAGAAAAGCTATATTTTAAAATCTACCCTTTCTCTTCTACACATTAAATATCTAGTCAACATTTTGCTTTTAGGTTTTAGCTAATTTGTGTTCAGGGAGTATTTGGTTAAGAATCTGTCAAAGTAAAAGGTGATTTGACAAGTAAAATTTTGTTTGTAGGAAAATTATGTAGATATGTCCATACATGCACACTGAAATACACATACACACAGAAAAACATGTATAGATGGACTCAAAAGTATAACATCTATAAGGATGTATGTATATTTATATATATGTATATGTACATATTATATATACACACACACACAAAATTTGTATTATTTTTGTGATGTTACTGCTATCAACACAGATAATTGTGAAACTATATAATTTATACTTATATTTCCAGACACACACACAAAAAAAACAAGGTATGTTGAATTGCCTACGTATTTCCGCATTAAAAAAAATTATTTGTATCTTAAAAGGTGTTTGTAGATATCTTTGGATATGGCATCTCTGCTTGGTTTGTGATTGGTTTATAGTTTTGTTTTAATCTACTGTCCATAGGCTACTCTATAAACCCCATAGATCATTCAAAATTTAAGATTTAGAGTATGGCTCTTTGGGTCTTAGAAAACACTATTAAGACAACATTCTAAACATTTAAGGGGAAGAATCTTAAAGTCATGTCATAGTTTCTTTTTTAATATTTTTCAAAAAGTAACTGACTTCACAAACACCAACTATAACATGATTTAGACAACTGAGAAACAGGCAAGTGTATTTTAAAATGCTAAAATAAACCACGTTTATACAAGTACAAAGCGAAACAATGCTGATAAAAATGTTAAACTTTATGAAAAAAATCATTTGCAATTCACATCAAAATAATTTAACATTCTCTATTGTTTTAATAGTACAAGCTGCAACAACAAAAAAAGAACAGATACTCGCACACAATTTTAAAACCAAATCAGTTATAAGTGCAGAGAAAAGTAAGTACAAGCACTTGTAGCCCACACAAATCTTTTAGGATTGGCACCATCTCCCTAAAACATCTATATTCTATATAGATTTCTAATTACAACACCACCAGCAGCTGCCATTGAAATCTAGAAATACACACAATATACATAGTATATTTGTTCACATTGGGAAGATCAGTGAAATTCAGCCAACTATTTTATACATGCCTCATTCTTCAACAGATAGTAGAGAATCTCCCAGGCCTCAGACCCTCTTTAAAGTGAACTAATTTATCTTTATGCTTTTCACTGATCTGTATTTTTTCACAGTATAAAATTGTAAATGGTTACTATAGAGACTGACAGCTTGAGGGTTATTAATAAGCTGTGGCTAAATGTGAACTCAGAGAATACCTTTGAAGTCTCCAAAACATGTACATTTTGCTGGGAGACTATCATAGGAAATGTTTTTGTTTTTTTCTTAATAAGTGTTTAATTCCTGGTTTGGAAGTCACAGAACTGCATTAGAGCCATCATAAAATTCATTTACAGTCAGAAATAGCTCCTAGTTCTCCTGATCACTTGCTGGTAACAGCAGTAGCTTGGGAAAGACCATTACTCTCAAGGCTTAGCACATTTGGGAGTTCGCTTTTTTTCTTTGCTTCAGTCAACTTTCACCTACTTCTTTCCATACTCCCTTTCTTTCTGGTCCCTACCTCTAATCTAGACAGATGGTTCTTCCCAATCCAGATAGGCTCTTCTCAGGCTGCCTCGATTCCTCTCCCAAAATCAAGAATGGTTGGACTACTTAGCTAATCCACATAACTTGATCAAACCAGGTCTTCTTTTTTAACATCCTGGGACCAAACTGTCCTTTATAGGATCACTTCTCTGAACTTTAGCATTTCACTGTACTTTCTCCGTCCTTTTAGTCCCAACTGAATTATCACTGGGCACCAGGAACAGATTGTGTTCAAGGAAATTCAATGAAAATAGGTACCCAAACTAATTGTGAAGTTCATATCCTAGCCCTAGAATGAATATTCAGTTCTCTTTGTATTGTAGATTTATTACTTGGAACCTGGTATGAGAATTGGCAAAGAGACAGAGTTAGCATCATTCCAAAATAAAATATCTCAATAATGCATTACTACTAATAATATGTATTATACAATGTATAAAATGAAGCGGCAAAGGGTACATAAACATAGAGAAAAATACATCTTGTTCTCTTCTAATTGGATAATTATTTTTCTTCAAGTTGATTGTAATTTCATCTGGAATTATTACCTAGTGATCTATTTGCTTTAAATTTTAATTTCTAATAAATTAGTTTACTTTTAAAAAGAAATATATTGCTAAGAAGTTAGAAAAGGAATTTGATCATGGAGAAAGTTTAAAACATGTTCTTCTTTTGATAAATACAGTGAAACTTACTGTACTTAAGAATAAAATGGAACTCAATATAGGGGTTTTTATGAAATAAATTTCAAAACTTAGATAGTAAAACATATTTAAAAATGTTTCAATACCTAAGAAATCAAGACAGTATTCCTTAGGTGAATGCCACCTTCTAAATGAGGATCCAGGGATAATAATACTTCAAAATATTTACATTTGGTTTTCAAGTAGAGGCAGACATTTGCTTTCAAAGAGACCATAAAATTTAGCTAGATCCACTCTGTTTCAAGAGTATCATTATCATATTTGGGATCAGGGTGCTCTGATTGTGTTATTTCAAATCTGTCATTGGAGGTTTGAATTATTAAATTTTATTTTAGTACATTAATGTTAGCTTTTATTATTTTATATTGGAAGATTTGATTTAAAATTTAAATTAGAACAGGTATCAGGAAAGGGAAATCCTGCAGTATATTTATTATAGCTTTTAAAAATGAAAAATGCTAAATTATGCCAATGGATATATTTTCATTTCTCAATTACTTTTTAAGTAGGTGTAAAATAAAAGTACTTACAAAATAAGAATATTGAGCTAAAAGAAACAGGTTTTACTTATTTTTCTCTCTGCCAAAAATACACTTCTGCCTCACAGTAAAACTTTTTTCATAAGGCTATCTTTAATATAAGGCTGGGTCGACTGAACTTTAAATTTATAGGACATCTCCTTCTTTTATTACTATCCTTATTTAAAAATCAAAAACATTTGGCACCTGAGGATAGCTGTAATGGGAAGAAGAAAGAGATGACACTGGATGCAGGTCTTGAGCTGTGAATTCTATCTCTATGAGCCCGTCAAAGCATGTGCATTTGTATTATAACTTTAAATCTCTTTTCTGCAGTATTTAAAAAGTGACAGTATGAAGTGCACAAAATCATATTAATAATTATTTTAAAAAGGAAATTATAATTGCTTTGCCTCTTTTTGGAATGGCTAAGAAAGACTGTGTGGTTTATATTCACTAAGGTTCCTCTGTTTTAGTATTCTGTATTGCTTTGAAAAATCTCCATTTGTCATAGTTCATAGCTGCCCTGTTTCAGCAGCCAAGAAAAGTTAAAATCACTGCTCACTGGCATGGCTAAATCTCTGCTAAGCCGACTTGACACAGTTTAAAATTTCCAGTGTATTAAGACTGTGTTAATTTTTTGAAAAACAGTCCCTCCAATCGTGACAATGTCTTCATTGGGTCTATGGACCATTCTTCCAGTGGTGGGACTTGAAAAAAACAGAGGAGCTTTTTGTGCATCAGGTTCTCAAAAGAAACGAATGAAGAAGCCCAAATGCATATGTTAATATTTTAGCTGGCAATGCTAACAGAACAGCATTCATCAGGAGGAGTGGCCACATTTCATGAAAAAGATAGCCAAGCTGGAGCTTAAGAATTATTATTATAAAGAGAATTTCCAGCTACACAACGCACTCCAGTGAGGGAATTACAAAACAGTATTCCAGAAAATATTTTTTTGCTACTCCAGTATTGATTGGCAACATGGTGAAATAGTCAAGAAATCTTCCACTGGTTTTCCTGGTTAATGGAGGTGAATTGAAATAACTAGGTGGAATCCCGGATGCAGGCTTTCGGAAGAGGATTTCACAAACGAATTGGAGAGGAAAGTCAGTCTCTGGTTAAAAACCCTACACACACCAGCGCACCACTCATTATCCAGTTGTGTGTTATGCCTCGTGGACACACTCACTATGCCTCAGCAAATACCTGGCCCAAGGTACTGTTTTTCAAAGTCTTCAAAAGAAAGAAAAAAGAAAGAAAGGAAAAAAAAAAAAAAGATAGGTTGACGTTTTGGTCCCAGATTTTAAGTTTGTTATAAAATGTACATTCATGTTTGGTGAATCAAAGACTCTTCTGGGAAAAGAAGGAAAGTAAACAAACTAAACTTTTTACAGTTGCTTATTAACTATGCTTTCCCCCCCCTCCATTATGCTGTTTCACACTCATTGCTTCCCTAGAGCAAAGCACTTGGTAGGTAACTGTTTTAACAGACTCCTGTCAGCCCTCAAAAATAGCAGTGTTTCTTAAAAGCCCATGTTTTCTAAGGCCACTAGAAGAAAATCTGCCAAAAGATTTGTAGTTGGTGTCTTCGTCGGTTGATGTTAAATAGCACTATTGATCTCGTTTCCGTTTCGCTTTACTCGGCATCTTCCACCCCAGATCTGACCCAGATGGCTGCGCTTGTCGCTGTGTGAACACGTGCGGTCTCGCTCCAGTCGGGGAACCAGCGTGGTTTCCAGTGCCATTCACAACGACGACGAGCTCTGAGTGTAATCTCTTATGATCAGTGTGTCATATTTGGGAGACGAAGGGATACAGAGGGCAGATTCGGACACCGGCGAGGTGGGGGTTGTACTCCCCGAGTCCACCGAGTCTCTGAAGGGGGACGGCGGGGTGAGAGCCACCAACTCCTCCAGCTCCGGCTTGCCCGTCGCGGCCTCGGGCGCGGGCTCCGGCGTCTCCAGGGCAGCGCCCCCAGCCGGCGGGGCCGCGGCTGCCGCGGGCTGCGCGCCGGCCGTCACCTCGATGGCGGGCAGGGGCTGGATTTCGGCGAACGTCGTCATGGTCGTGGGCAGCTGGATCTCTTTGGGGATCAGGTAGGATGAGCAGAGCGGGGCGCCCACGCCGGGCCCCGGGGCCGCGGTGGACAGCATCATGGAGTTGAGCTCGCTGATGTTGGCCGTGAAGCGGGTCACCACGCTGCTGATCTGCTCCATGAGCGAGCCCTGCGAGGAGCTGCTGCGCGCCGCGGGCTCCGAGTGCAGCGAGGGCGCGTCGTCGTCGGTGCGGCTGGCCGAGCCCGCGCGGTGGCTCAGCGTGCTGATGGGCGAGGGCGAGCGCGGGCGCGCCGCCGCGGGGAACTGCTCCTCGGCCTCCGCCACCTCGTACAGCGGCTTGGGGGCGGCGTCGGGCGGCTCGGGGCCGCCGGGGCCCGCGGCCGCGCAGCTCGCGCCGCCGGTGCCCCCCGCGCTGGGGCCCGCGCCGCCCGCGCCGCCCGCGCCCGGGCCGCGGCTCTCCGTGCTCTTGGGGAAGGGCTTGATGACCGCCGTTTGGTTGGGATTCTCCTTCTTGTTGATGTGGATGGACAGCCGCTGCCACAGGTGCTGCCCCCGGCTGCTCCTCTCGTTCTGGGCCCACGTGACGGATTTCCCGTTGGAGCTGGAATGAAAAGGGAGAGGAGAGGTGACTCAGCGAGGACCCTGGCCGGCTTCCCGGGGTGGGGGTGGGGAGTGGCTATGGGCTTGCACTGGGAAGGACTTTTCTCCTTCTTTCAGGAAATAAGGCATCCAAAGGACACCCGGAAAGAGATCTTGGACGTGGCATTTGCTTGCTTGTTTTGTTTTGCATTAAAGTCTCCTTTCTTATATCTGGCCTCCTGTTGATCATTTCCATGAAAAGGGATATTAGTAAGGATGAAGGAGTATTTGTGGGGATTCTGCAGCAGTTCCGAGCCCACCGGGAAGTGCAACTGCTGGTTATACCGCAAACAGAGAAGCGAGGGCTTGCAGTGCTGTGGCTGCGTGCAGGGCAGTCTGGTACAGGCCAGGCTTCCTCGAGTTCGCGCCTCTGCGCGGAAACGCGAGAACTAGGATCTCAACTAACCAACCCAGTCTTGGAGAGAACGGGTAAGAGGCAAGCGTTACCAGGAGGTAGACAATGGTTCCCATTCAGTTTTCATTCTGCAGGTCAATGGTTGGTGTATTTCACTAGGGATTTCTGTACGAATTCCTGCCTTTGAAAATGGTTTTACTAGTCTGGCTTATCTGCTGGAAAATACAAATTCACTGAACACATAGGAATTTCTAATACATTAGAACTCTTTTGCTTCACAGAAATTTTCCTCACAGATTTATATTTAGGTTTAAAACTTGAAATTATTCTGTGTGGGAGCACGCAGTATATTGCCTGTGGCACCTAACTAATCGCTTTCAAATTAGGGGCTTGAGTGTTGTCTGAATGACATGATTTCTTAGGGCCTTTCTTCCTCTTCCTTTCCCCAAGCAGTTCTTTTTGGTTCCACCCTGGGGTCTGAAAGCTGCTCTGATGAAGATGCTATTGGTGCCCTCAGCACCTGACCACAGAAAATGACACAACAGCCTCTGAAGCTACTTATGGTCGGAGGATGTGGCCCGACCTTCACCACAAAGGAATTTCTCCTCACAAAGGAATCTGAGGTCTCCTGTAACTAGGGGTCTGTTATGTCCAGACAGCAATGTCCTAAATTCTGTGACTAAGAGACAGCCGCAGACAATCTGTAGACAAAAGGCTTTGGCCACCCAATTTTATCATCTCAGCAAGTGGTTATTATTTTTTTTTTATCCTCACCCAAGGACATTTTTGCATTTTATCTTCAGATAGAGCATGAGGGAGAGAAGGAGGAAGAGAGAGAGAGAAACATTGACATGAGAGAGACACATCAAGTGGTCGCCATGGGACAAACTGCAACCGAGGCACGTGCCCTTAGCGGGAACCAAACCCAGGACTCTCTGTTCCTCAGGCAGATGCCCTAACTGCTGAGCCAAACCGGCCAGGGTAGCAAGTGGTTATTAAACTTCGTTGTGCGTAAGACTCATCTAGGGCATTTGTCAAACATCCTAGACAGGATCCCAAGAGATTCTAATTTTCTGAATTGGGTTCTAAGGATCTACGCATTTTACAAGTACTCTGGACTCTGCTCTCCAAAGTGATTCCACAGCAGGGGTTTCAGAAACTGAGAAACTCCCAGGGAAGCTGGCCTTTATCTCTGGGTTCCCATTGTTTCCTTGGCCTCCTGGAGGCCAAACTGGAGGACTGACCTGCCTTTGCCAGGCAGAAGACTGAATTGTGTTTGTAGCTCACGTGCTTTGGGGTTGCCAGGCTACAACTGCCAGATCCACTCTGTCTGAGACACTCACCCCCTTGATAACAGACCACTGTTTCTACAGCGCCTGTAACACTACGTTTCCTGCCTCTTTCCCACAATGCTTCCGATTTCTTCATCTATCTTTGCACTTGGTAGTCTTCCTTTCTCTGCTCCTTCTTTTGAATTCTAATTCCTTTTCATGTATCCAAAGCTTTGCAACCTGGAGTCCTTCAGAATTCTGGAATGTGAGCTATCCCCCACCCCCATCACTCTTCCCACAAAGGATGGACAGATTTTTTCCAAGTTTAGAGGTTGCTATGCATCCTCAGTAGCAGAAGGGGCCCTGCCAGCCTCTTAACTTTTGTTTCCAGGAAAGTTTCATGGTTTGTTTTTACATTTTGCATCAATCTGACCTGCTACCTTTTATGTTTTTAGTGCATTACTTTTCTTCTTCCCAGGTGTCCACTAACTCCTGGAACACGACACAGAATAAATGGGTCAGATTGTTTATGAGGTTTGATTTGGAGGATGGTTGCCAACAATCCCCTTCCTCTCGTCCCAGCAGGATGAAAAACAGGCATGTCAGGAGGGACAATTAATCTTTCAGGTCTCTAAGGCCACTTTAATACAAAGCGTGAGTGAGAAACTAGAAGCATAACTGGATTTATTCTCCAAGCTTTACCCTAGGGAAGTTCTTGTTCCCAGCACAGAAAGGCTTTGTTGAAACGTAACTTGGGACATCAACAGTGACAGTCTTTGGAATCACATGTAGCCATACCCAAAAACATGCTAGAAGATTGAAAAACCTTTGGATGAACGTGTGAGAAGGAAACTATCATAACTCACCAATCTGCACCAAACACTGATATCTTTCCTGCCCTTCTTTGCTCACAGTGCCCATGGTCATGTGGGAGAGAGAGCACGAGACAATAGGAATAACAAGGGAAGTGGACACAGGATACACCAGAGAAATGGAGTCCAAATCTGAGCACTTCATTTCATTTCTTGAGCAATAAAAATTTTTTTTCTATGAAGTAAATGGAAACTCTAAGGGGAATGGGGGAATTTGGAGACATCAGTAATACTCTCAACAATAATTAAAATAAAGATAAAAAACAAAACAAGCCCTGGCCAGTTTTCTCAGTGGTTAGAGCATCAGCCCATGGACCAAAGGGTTGTGGGTTCTATTCACAGTCAAGGACATGTACCCAGGTTGCAGGTTTGATTCCTGGCCCCAGTCAGGGTCGTGTAGAAGGCAACCAATCCATGTATCTATCTCTCTCACATCTATGTCCCTCTCTCTCTCTCTCTCTCTCTCTCTCCCCCACTTCCCTCACTCCCTCCCTCCTCCCTGTCTTTTCTCCTTTTCTCTATCTCCCTCTTTTGCATTCTATCTAAAAATCAATGGAAAAATATTCTTGGGTGAGGATTAACAAAACAAACAAAAAAACAATTTATGATATTAATTTGTTTATTAGTAGAATATAATTTCACCCTGGCTGGTTTGGCTCAGTGGTTGGAGTGTCGGCCTGCAGACCAGAGAGTCCTAGGTTTGGTTTCCACTAGGGGCATGTACCAAAAAGAAAAAAAAAAAAAAAAAGAATATAATTTCCATGAAGACAGGATTCTTAAGTTAATGGGGAAGTTTGTGTTGTCCTGCAAAGTGCAATGGACAAAGGATCATAAAATCTGGGTTCTAATTCTCGATCAGCCATCCTGGATGCTTGAAAAATAATAATCTCTTTAAGCCCTGGTAAAAAACAGACAATATATAACTTGATGAAGGTTGTTGTGAGGATGTAGGGGAAAGGGTCTGGTAAGGAGAAAGTATCTATGGATTTGTTTTTGCATCCCAGAATACCACATTTCAGAAAATAAAATACTACATTTCGGAAACTAAAAACAGTATACTCAGTGCCATTTTGAGCTCTGGTTTGAGGAACAGAGAATTCAGTGCACAATAAAATATGGCAAAGCCATAAAATATTTCTGGTTGTTTCGCCTAACCTGACCAACTGTTATAAAAATTAGAGATCCATAGTGTTTGATCTGCGGTCTCTTTTCTCACCCTGAGCTCGGCCCTTGGTGATCCCATCTGCTCCACTTAGTTCCACTGTTCATGTTCCACATCTCACTTTGTCCTGAAACGCTCTTTCATTGTGCTCTGTCCTCTCTGTCTTTTTCTTCCTTTTTGCTTAAGCTCTTCCTTTTTTAAAAGTTTGATTTTACTTTAATTGCCTTTTTTTGAGGGATGCTTTCCTGACCCCACCCCTGATTAAGTTAGGTTCTCATAGTCCTGCATTAGGTACCCAATAACTCTTTGCTGTATGTGCATCTCATTGCTGAATGGAATGTTATGAAGGCGCAGACAGAGGGTTCTTTATTGTCTGTTATATCCATAGTATCCAGTGCATTGCCTATAACACAGTAGGTGCTCAATAATACTTGGAGACAAATAATTGAGTGGATAAATGCATTTCATTTAAAAAAATCATACTGATTTTTTTTTTCTGTTAGAATTAAGCTTCAAAACCAATTCAGTATTAAATTATTTTTGCCTTATGGATCTATTTTTTTATATATAATTCACTGTACATAATAGTACTCTGTACATATAGAGCTTGATGTCTACCATGAAAATCACAAAATGTTTATTCCTTTTTGTAATTCATATACGTCTGTTTCAGTGACACTTCTCAGTGGTGAAAGCTTACTGAGGCAGTATGAGCAGTGGACCCAGAATGTGGGTCCAAGATCTGGCCCTGAGTGACACTGGGCAAATCACTTAACACTTTTAAGCCTCTTTGTTTATTGGTAAAAAATGGAAGAAATAAACCTTCCCTGCTCACTTCCCATGATTTCTGGGAGGAACCAAAAGGCAATAGGCATGAGGATCCTTGATTAAGCAAAGTACTTCTGCAAGGAGCTGCTTATCAAATCTTCCATTCAATTGAGGTACAACCTTGTTTATTGTTACTTAGGCTGAGAATTTTTTTTTTTTTAAAGCATCAGGATTATACATTTGTCCTAGGGGGCTGAGTTAAGAAAAGGGAAGGGAACTTTTCCTTACCTGTCTAGAGAACTTCAACTTACCCACTGAATATCGGGGGCTTTGGGAAAGAAGGAGGAGGAAAGGAGAGTTGAGGCAACACAGGACACATGGTTTGCTACATCTGGGAAGGAGGACAAACTAGCCAAAACTGCCAACAAAAACACACACTGAAAAACCTTCTCACTCTTTCCAGACACCAATGAGCCCTTTTGCCAAGTATAATACTATGTAATGAATCTATTGTCTTATCATATATGGCAATTTGTTCTTTCTTTCTGAAAAAATAAAGCAGCATTTCAATAATGTTATTTGGGGGCTAGATTTCTTGTTTGTTATTTTTCTTTACATTTTGAGTCTGCCAAAATTGTACCTGATAGCTTTATTCTCACAAGCGTATTCTCTGTTTTCTATGTGAAACACAAATAATTTATTCATTTCAAGCCATCTCTGAATGTCGGCTCAATGACCTCTCCCATTTCTCTATTTATCTGCCAAAACTTGCAGGAGTTGGAGCATCTTGCCTTGGCACACCATTGTTAGGAAGCAAATGTTAATACAGAGAGTTTGACCATCAAAAAGTCTATGGAATTTAGGATTTTAGTGTTCATTTTAATTGTCCATTGAATGATCTATGTGGTTTGTTTCCTCAGAACTTGTTTAAGGTTTTATTAATGGCACAAAAACAATTAAAATTATCAGGCTATTTCATTGAATAGAAAAAAACACCTAAGCCCTTATTTTCTCTTTCGTTACGCAGCTTATTAGTAGTTTCATAAGTTGCACACTTTCAGGGCATAGAATAATCAATTATATCCTCTGAAAAATTAACAAATTATCTTAATGAAAAAATGATCTTAATTATTAAACCTCTTTTGTTGGTGATTTTGAGCACAGGGATAGGCAGGAGAGAGGCATAGTATGATTTTGAGCTTCCTAATGCAAAAAGTATTTTAATAAAGAAAAAAGAAAACTTGTAACCTCATTAACAAATATGTCTCTGGAATGACATCAGAAAATACTAGGTCAATAAGAGAATTTCACGAATTAAGAATATTATAAGCTGAAAATTTGCCATTGCATGTTCCATTCCAGCTCATTTTGTTCAACTTTTTAATCAGTTTATTTAGCATTCAGTAATTTGCTTTGAATTACAAAGTATGGAAATACAGTTTTTAAAAGATACTGAGGAAGTTGATATTGTTGAACTCAGTTTTCTAAACTAGGTGAGAAAATTTCTTTCTGAGCCTTGCCTAAAACCTGATGTCTTGATTTTGACAATTACACTGAGAAAAACACCATAATATATAAGAGTATGACAGAATCATCTATATCAATTTCCCCAGTTATAGTATAAAAGGATGTAAATAGCTTCCTCCCTGATGAAAAACTCTTAAATGGCCAAGATGATGTATGCATTAGAGATGTATGTCTAGAGAAAAACACTTGAGTAAATGGAAATGAAGTCAATGACTAAATTATCTGGTGTAGACACAGTAACAAAGCAATACTATTTTACATTTGCATAGTGCTTTACAAAGCACTTTTAGGATTATTCCGACTGTCGAAGGTTGATGGGGTCAAACATGAGAAAACTGAAGCTTTGTGAGATTGGGTGATTTGCCCAAGGTCACAAAGTTAGAAGATCGCAAAATGGGACTAATACTATAGCACCATTTCCAATTCCATTTTCCATGACAGAACACTGTCTATATTTGGTTTTTGAAGTGAGCTCTCTTTATTCCATGGAAGAGAAGTCTCAAATACTACCTAGTGATGAAAAGAGACCATTAATCACTGCTATGGGAACTCCAATTTTAAGTAGATAAGTTAGTCATTTGATTTATATTCTCTATTACCCTATGTTGCCGTGGTTCTTAATCACGTACTTTGCACTCTCGAGAAAGCACCCTATATAACTCTCTTTGGTTGTTAACTCAAAAAGCACAGGTTGATGGAGCACCTACATTTGTCAAGGATAATGAATGGATGCCTAGATGATGAAGGCACTTGAAGCTTACAACCATATAAATTAATATTATATGGCAGTTTTCAACCTTTTTTTTCATGCTGTCATCCAATAAAAGACAATTGTCCTGTATGTAGCACACTTAATTCCTATCTTGATAGTTCTAACTCTCTCATTTTCTCTCTGACTTGCTTGGAATGCCAGTAAATGAAAATGGCAGAATTGCAAGCATATCCTTAAATGTGCACTATTTTGACAATTTTGGTATTTCAATTAATATTGGTAGCAGATGATATGTAATACATTCGCAAATGATGTTATTCAGCAAGGCTTTTTGATACTGTGACTGAGAATTATTGATATGAGACCACTCTCAGAGGGTAACATTGAATTCAAGAGAGAAGCTACATACAGAATAAGGCTAACAATATGAGTGGCTCACAGTATTTTTATAGAAAGAGGGTTTTTTTCTTAAATGGAGAAGTTGATGGACTAGTTATAGGTACTAAAGGGGAAGAAGGTGAGGGTGAGGGATGGTGGAGTGTGGGAACAAGCATTGAGTTCACTGAGTTTCTCTAGGTTGAAGCTCACAGGGGATTCAAAACTTCACAAGAGGAAGAAACCATTTCTAGCAGGGGTAGCGTGGCCAGGGAGGGCTGCCTGCCCATAGGAGGCAGATGGCACCTAGGACTTGAATAATTAGAAGATTATGGCAAAGTACAAAAAGAAAGTGCTAGGCATTGGCCTCCAGGAAGAATAGTAATGACAGAAGTTCAGGAATATACAAGGGATTTTCCAAAGATAAGCAGTAGTCCACTTTAACTGAGTGGAGATGGAGGAACAAGTTAAGGTATCAGAAGATAGAGTTTCATTTTTTTTTTACTGCAAAATTCTTCCCGGCCACCTGTGATCTACAGGGATATTCTTTTGCTTTTTTAATAACTCAGTAATTAACCTTGGGCTTCTTCTTCTTCTTTTGGACAGCTGGTAGCATACATATATTAATGAAAGAAGGGGTCCTGGCCCAAGCCCCGGCAACTCAGCCAGGTAATTTCAGATTACAGATAGAAACAATTAAACCTTATTAGGTTTATTAGAGTTCTTGTCTCTGGTTAGCTAAAAGGTTTCTGCACTTACATGATAATTTCTTTTTAATACGGAATTCATTAGGGAGACATTGGTTAATAAAATTATATAGGTTTCAGGTATACAGTTCTATAATACATCATATGTATATTGTATTGTATGTTCACCACCCCAAGTCACGATTCCTTCCATCATCATTATCCCCGTTTGCCCTATTCTACTTTCCCCATCCCCATTTTCCCTAGTAATCACCATGTTGTTGTCTGTATCTATTAGTTTTTTTGTTTTGCTTTGTTTTTTGCTTAATCCCTTCACCTTTTTCACCTTGAACTTCTTATTAGTATCTGGAATACATAGGTGGTCTAACATGTTAGATCAGAGAGATAGTCCAAGTATTATATACATATGTGATCTACATACTTGATCAACAAATGAATGAAAACTATATAAAGACATACGCATGGCTTCTGTTCTGTGTTATTCTTCAGACTGTAGGAATTCTATATTGTTATCCTAGCCAGATGGCTCAGTTGGTTGGAGTGTTAACCCATATTCCAAAAAGGTTGCAGGTTTGATTTCTGGTCAGGGTACACACCTAGGTTGTGGGTGTGATCCTGGTCGGGAGGCAACCAATTGATATTTCTCTCACATCTCTCTCTTTCTTCTTTCTTTCTTTCTTTCTTTCTTTCTTTCTTTCTTTCTTTCTTTCTTTCTTTCTAAAAACCAATAAAAACATATCCTTGGGGAAGGATTAAAACAATTTTCTTCTTTCTTGAGTTTAACAAGAACATATTACATGTAGGGAGGGACCATGCCATAATCTTCTTTCAACCCTTACCCCAGCTTCATCCATTGACCTTACTCATTGTCTGGCCCCAGTCCTGGTTCCACTTCAGGAAAATATTAAGGCCTAATTAATATCTGTTATGTTAATTAGTCTTTAAGGCAGTGAGGAACCAAGAAGATTGACACAAGCCACCTAGTGGTGTCCACAGTAGATTAAAGAGCTTGTTTTCATAGTTCAGGGAGACAATTTTAAGATGTTAAAAGATGTGACAAAAAACGAGGATGGAAAGGAGTCTAGTGATATAAGAACCACTGTAAAAGAAAGACGTGTTCTTGCCCATTAGGATTTTTTTTTGTTGGTATTCAAAGAATTCACAGAAAATGTTGCTCACTGGGGAAGAAGTTTCAAGGAAGGATTTGCAAATAAAGTGGAGCTTAATGAGGCATAAAGCCTGGGGAATCTTAAAATAACATGGATACACAAAATCCAATTAACATATGTATTACATATATGGCAAAGAAGCTAATTCTGTATGCTTAATCTCATGAAACCCTTGCAATAGCCCTGTGAGGGGGACTTGCTCTCTCTTCTGAGCAGTTGGGGAGGAAGCAGTAGCTGCAGGCTTCTGTGATAATCCCCCAGAGCACATCTCTTGCTAGTAGGCAGCTAGTCCCTAATAAAATCCTCATGCAAAGAGAACCACTTGGCCCTATTTTAACTCCTCTTTGGTTTAACAGCAACAGGAGGCCTTTTCAAAATGTTCCATGTCCTTTCTGGGTGGGTTATTAAAGTATCTAATGATTTTAATACAGATGCTACTTCCCCTAAATCTTCATGAAGAGAAAGTATCTATGCAGGGGCATGTGCCAAGCACAGGCATTTTGTTGGATCATCTCAGAGTTTTCTTTGTCAAATTAAGCTTTTTCTTATGATCCATAATTCACTAACCTGGACTCAAACCTCAACACTAAACTACTCCTCCTACTGAGATTTAAGTGCTAGGCTTTAGTTGAGGTGCTTCAACTAAGATTAGAGTTTTCATTTTTATTTTTCCCCAAACAGGAAATGATTTCTTCCCCATACCCCCAGCAATCAGTATACAGCCCAGATTATAAAGGAGTGAAGAGAGCACAAAAGAAATCACAGCTGTTTTGTGCCTGTGGGTGGTACAGTGGGAAGACTTTGTGGAGGAATCTAGCTGATTCAACCTTGACTAAAACATGGGATTGGAATTTACAACCAAGGAGAGGAGACTTTGGGGAAGGTAACAGCTCCTATTTGAATATAACTTTATGCCTCACAAGGAGTTTTCACCTATCTTCTTATGTTTGACCTCACAAGAGTTGTCTAATATAACACTTACCAGATGGTATTTTTTAAAAATATCTTTTTTTTTTCTTTATTGATTTTTGAGAGAGAGGAAGGGAGAGGGAGAGAGAGATAGAAACATTGATGAGAAAGAATATCAATTGGTTGTCTCCAGCATGCTCTCCCACTGGGGATTTGGCCCACAACCTGGGCAGGTGCCGTGACCGGGAATCGAACCGTCAACCTCTTGGTGCATGGGTCGATGCTCAACCACTGAGCCACACTGGCCGGGCTCGAATGGTATTTTTAATTACTTATTTACAAATCTGTTCCTGCACTTAACCTGGAACAGTGCATCTCCTGTGCTCAGTGTAGTGCCCAGTGTGGAATCACTGGGCAGGTTATGTTTGAGAAATGAAGTAAATTCCATCAGCTTGAATGTTTGGTTTAGACAGGTATCATTAACTTGTACTATAGGTAGGAAAACAGAGGCTATGGAAGTTAACTAAGTTGCTCAAGTCAAATAAAAGGCAGAGCCGTGTCCCAAATCTGACCCTAAATTCAGTCATTTCCATCATGAATATTGTCTCTGTGATAAGTGTCGAGATAGACACATGAACCAAGGGGTAACAAGAGATACCCTTGTGGAGTGTCTCAGGAAACGAGAATACCCAAGTTCATACCCATAAAATAACCTGATAATAAATTTCAAAGCTCTCTACCCATTGACCTGAATATCACAGAGATGAAATTGAGGGACTGTAAAATGTCACAGGATTTTTATAACTGTTGCTGAAGAAATGATTTGTTTAGATAAAAGGGACCTTTTGATCTTAGTTGAAGCATCTCAGCTAAAACATGTCACATTCTGGTTACAGCTGGAATTAGATTTTAAGAGTCTCTTTGATTTCAGAATTTTCAGTAAATCACGCCACTGTGGAAGTTATTTAATATTTCTGACCCTCATATTCCTTGTCTATACCATGGAAACAAAAAATATCTTTCTTATAATGTTCTTGGGAGAATGAAGGGACTACTATGGTGCCTAATGTACAGTAATTATTATTATCTGTTTTAGAACATCTCTAAATGTAAGTTAGAACATGAATTTGAGGTTGACTTTGGGAAGGATGAAGAAGAGAAGTCTACTGCAGGAGTCTTAATCTATTGCTAAGCAACTAACTTGGGCTCTATTGTCCTGGAAAGACAGAATCGTTCTCTTCCGTGGATTCTGAATTTTATATAGCTGCGTGTGTAGCCCTATCTGAACACTCCATTCAAGTTTATTATTCAGTTTCTATTACCTTTAATTCTGTTTGCATTGACATAAGCTACATAAATGATATCAAATGAGAAGTTATTCTGACAGAAATGGTCCTGTGGGAGAGAGGTTCCATATTAAGTTCAATTATCTGCTTTTCTGACTCTGTTCCCAAATAGACTAGAGATTTTCAAGGGCGTTAGTCATTGCTTGGTTATCAACTTATCTCCACAGTTTTGAAAGTGCTTGGCTCATAGTAGGTACTTAATAAATGAACATTAAATGAAGAAAGTAATAATTGAATGAAAGAAAGGCAAAACAGTCCTAACGCAGACATCACATTTTGGGGTTACTTTTCGATCTTAGGGCCAACTAATAATTATCATGACAGCACTGTTACCAGATTCTCTAAGGATTTAGTAAACATTTATACCCACTAAAATTAGATGCTGCATCTACTTGGGTGAAAATCAGTTACTCAAATGATTGGGGGTTAATAGTTCACATAATTAACATCATGATGTAGCAACAATAAAAATAGCTTGGTAGCACCCTCATCTCTTCTAGCCTTGGGGGACTATAGATCTACCACTTTCCTTGGACTAAGGGAGCCCTTTCTCAAAGAGAGACTGGGAGGCTCAGAATGTCTGTGCCTTTCTTAATGGGACCCAACATGAGCACATCAAACACAGACTCCATCAGAATACCCTTGCTGAGATAGGAGATAATAACATTCATTGCTGAGGTTTTAGCCATTCCTAAAGGTAGACCATTTCAGTATGAATTCCCACAGTAACAAGGTTTAGAGAATTTCCGGTTCATGGAGCACCTCCCTGTTTAGGACTCTTTCACTTTTTCTGCACAGGAGGACTGCTCTGAAACACACTTACACTGTCCATTGGGAAAATATGAAAAGATGGCCTGTCCAGATAGGAGTAAAAAAAAAAAAAACAGCAACATAGTATTTCAGGAAGCTAGAGTGTAATGGATACATACAATGTTTTAAATGCCCACATTATTATGATGGAGGTAGGAGGGAGAAGTGTGGGAGTGTCTCTAAGGCCCTGCCAATGTTACATGTAAGATAAGAGTGTTCTGGCATGATATGACTACATGCATTTAAAACTCCTCAGCTGCCAGGCATCTTGGCTCCGAAGAATCACCCAGGTGTGGATTCACTGGATCCTGCCCATTCTAAAGTTTCACTATAGAACATAGGCAAATGAGGTGCAGGGGGACACCCCTGGTTTTCTCTGGTTGTTTATGCTTCCTTAGCCCCTCCCTGGGACTGGTTGCTCAGTAATGGCCACAGAACCAGCCGAGTTATTTGCAGAGTAAATATGATAATGACTATGAGTCTGGGAAGTAACTGGGGGGAATAAATAAGAAAGATAACCATATCGTTTGATGCTAAAAGTATCTATAAAAGTCTCATACAGTTATCTTATTTCCAGCCCTTCCATTCAATTGCACTGTAAGCAAATTGGGATCAACTATTCAACCTCTCATTAGAAATGGTTTATATTGCAGCTGTCTCCTCTATGACATATTTTCTCTTAATATTCACTTTAAACTTATTTCTCATAGAAAAATGTCATTGTGTGTGTGTGTGTGTATCTGAACAAATATAAGGTTGGAAAAATGGGTTTAAAGGTCTTAGAAATTTCAGCCTCTCCTTTTGTTGGTCTCCAGGCCTTTTGTCCTTCCTAATGGAAATCTCTCTTCCTTTTCCACAGATTCTTTTGTCTCTTGTTGTCAGTTTTTATTTAATGCTAAGTAAATGGGAAGGAAGAAGAAGTAGGAAGAGAAGACCACTTGTTCCCAGTTAACTATGCTCATCTGAGGGGCTGAAGTGGTTACTCCAACAGAACTATCTTTTCGACAGCATGTTCTGTTCCCCTCTGCCCCAACAGGACATATCAGTGTAATAAGCCTTGTCATTACCTTGGCTATGTTCAAACAAGTGAGGAAACGAACGATACATGGTATCTTGCTGTTGTAGAGAAACTTGGATCATTCCCAGGTTAGACACATTGAGTGCCTACCCTGTAGATCTAGACCTCACCCAAGCAAGTTTGGTCTGCTTGCTCTGGGTTCCCTTACCCTCTGTGTTGCACTGTCTCTTGTCCATTCTCAATCAAGGCATCCTTGAGCAAATCTAATTGTTGGGCTGATTGGATCTAAGAGTTCCAAGCATTGACCAAACACTCCCAAGAACACAGAATGACAGACAGAATTGAGACCTAATGTTTGCCGTGAATACATCCATGCCATCTCTGAATGGAGTATTCCTATTCAGAGACCAGCTGAAATGGAATGATCTAGGAAATATGTAGTGCTATAGATTTCTAGGTTACATTGTCCAAGATTTTGCCTCAGTATGTTTGATAGGCAGATAAGTTTGTTAGGTTTGGGAACTCTAGTCCTACAGAATGGCCTCAAATTATAAGTCACTCTGGACAGAGCCCCTGCACTCATAGGATGCAGTCATTTTCACCTTGCCTAGTGAACTCAGGTGCTGTTTGGCTGATTTTCAAAGACAGGAAATAGGACATTTTGTCATAGCATGGTGGAAGGAGACCAGGAGCCCTAGTAGCAGTCTGTTGAGTTACTCCCACAAAATAATCCATTGAGACTTATCTTTCAGACACACTGAGATCCAAAAACAGTTGTAGAAAGGGATTGTAGGCATAAGGCCACCAGGTACACCAGTGTGCACACATATGTGCCTACACACGTACACACACTATCATTGCCTTGCCTCTGGGAGCCACGGATGAAGGTGGCTAACCTCTTGGCCAGAGCTTCCATGAATGATTGCTTAGGCTGCATGCTGCACAGTTCCAGGCACCATTTTCACATACTGCAATGTGAATGGTCCCCCAGAAGTTGTGCAATGCAGTGGTCCTTGGAGAAAGTTAAACATTATTTTGAAAAACAGAAGGAACCCCTACTGAGGAAGCAAAAACAATGTTTGGGGTGAAGGTTCAATAGGATTCAACAGGATTAGGTTCTTGCTATGCAGCTGGCTCTCAAGCTCTGCTCTCAGCACATGCGCACACACAGGTATATACTCTACTTCCTGCACTTCCCCTTTCCTTGAATCCAGGATGCTTTATAGGAGCTTCCTCTCCACACCTCACAGATGGATTCAGAAATGCCACAACAAATGAGAGGTGGACAGCTAGTTCACCATGAGATTCCCCAACCTCTAGGCCCCTCCAGCATTTTGAAACTGGTTAATGCCAATCTAGACACTCTTTATCTCCAGAACCCTTTTCTTGAAACCCAGTCCCATGCAATAAAGCACGTTTATTTCATGCAACACAGCTTAGTTGACGCTTCTAGTTCCAAATACCGCAGCTTACTGGGCACAGCTCAGCTGGGAGTGCCTGGTGTGCAGGAACATGCACAGCGCAGCGACAGGGGTGGTTCACCACTAAACATAGAGATGTAGAGGAGATGCAAAGCTATGGTAGCTAGAGGAGGACTGGCTTTCTTGATTTCAGTTCACGAAAAGCCTCTTGCCTCTACAGTTCACTAGTTTGGCATGGCATTTGCCCTTGGCTGTGAGTTGACATTACACTCAAAGGATGTCAGATTAATTTCCAGGCTTGTCAGGGATCAGGGGCTGGCATCTTCCCTCAATTGTAATCTTTCTCTCAAAACCAGTCTTATGCTTTTGCATTTGTTTTCATAAGTGATTGGATAATCCCAAAATGTAAATTTCCTCCAAGCTCTTCCACTTTGCAAACTCCAGGAATAATTGACCAATATGTTAAATCCGAGGGAGAACTGACTGTGAGCTAAGGCTTCAGACATGCAAAGCGCACAGCCCTGGGAACAGCAGCATCTGGGACAGGAGGCTCCCATCACTTCACATGAAGATGGCATGGCTTTTGCAAATCAAACACACACAAAAGACCAGTGGTGGCCCAGGTTGAACACACTATATGGGATGCACAGTTGAGTGAGGACCCAGACCAGGGAGCCACCTGTTCCTCTAGCTTGCATACATTTAGTTCACACCACCTCAGGCCACTCACAGTTTGCTTACCTGCTCATTGTTGCTCTCCCACCATTCCCCATACTCCCTTTGGGGGTGAAACACTCTATTTCCGACTTGTGCTGGGCCAATCTCCTGTCTTTGTACCTGGTGAGCATGGACAAGGACAGGAGCAAACAGAAAGATGTGATTGTATGCTTAACTGGCCAGGCTGAGGAACAGCTGCAGAGGGTTGTCCCATGCCAAAGCAGGGCTCCTGCTTTTCACTGCAGTGGCGGACCTGTGATACTTATTAGATGACTGTGATGGTATATGCATAACATTGGAGACCATTCTGTTATTTCTTGGTTAAATCACATGTGATCTACCCTTTTACATTACTTATTCATCTGTGAGTTCATCATATTTAATCGTCAATGCAATCCCTAGCACCTAAGAAAAATATGACTATCAATAAATTAGTGTTTCTTGAGTATTTACCATGTGACAGACATGTAGAATGTTACTTAAATTTAATTCTGGCAACAACCCCGCTACAGAGGCTCTGTTATTATTAAAATCAGTTTTCCAAAGAAGAAACCTAAGCTTGTAAGGATTAAGTAGAATTGATCAAGGATTTTGAACACAGGGAGGGGGGTCTAAGTTTAGAACCCACACTTTTAGCCATTATAATGTGTTGCCTTCCATTATTAGTCTTTAAAAAAAATCATCCTTGTCATTAAAGAACCTTTGGTAAGTGGTACTATGTCTGAACATTACATACAGGGGTAGGCAAAAGGAGGCTAAATTACCATCCATCATTGCCTAAAAGATAAATCACAAGTAAGGCTACAAAATAATAGCAATAATAATAATAAGACAAATTATACAAATAAATAATATAATGATTAGTAAATAAATAATAATATAAGATTAAACTCTGTCTCATGTATTCACAACTGTAAACTCCTGGCTATCAGAGACTGGAGATGCCAAAAGAGAAAAGACATTCCTTTGATGTGAGAGGTTTAGGTAGCCATTAAGCTGAAGTCTGAGAGTCAGCACTGAGTTGCCTTAACTGTGCAGGGTGGCTCAAACAGTTTTTGCATTAGAATTGGCAATTCATCACACCTGGAAGGTACTAGCTGTTTCATCTAAAATTAGTTATGAGCCTGGTTGGTGTGGCTGAGTGATAGAGTGTTGACCCACGTACCAAGAAGTCATTGATTCGGTTCCCAGTCAGGGCATCTGCCCAGGTTGTGGGCCTGATACCCAGTGGGGGGCATGTAGGAGGTGGCCAACTGATGGTCTCTCTCATGGATGTTTCTATCTCTCTCTCTCCCTTCCTCTCTCTCTAAAAATCAATAAAGGAAAAAAATTATAAAATAAGTTATGAGATTTTCAATATTAAGGGGTGGCAAGGGCTGGGTGGAGGTAGCAAAGGGGGGAAATGGGGAACATCTGTAATAGTGTCAACAATAAATTAAGAAAAAAAAAAGATGAAGCCTTATATTTGAATGACAGTTTTCAAAGCCAACAAACTTTCACAGAAATTGTCTCTGTTTTATGCATCGGTGTAAGCCTGTGGGGTAAAGAGAAAATGTTGTCGTCATTTGAAAACGAGGTAACTGAGACTTTCTTAACTGACTTGACCAACATTACAAGCTTAGACAGTAGAAAATAACTACCAGTAGAGCTTGCAGGGGCCCATGACTCTTAAAGTTTATTACCTTTTACACTTGTAAAAGGAGCCTGATACAATGACATCTTATTCGTTTGGGCATTCAACAGTCAGTGATAAAGGTACTATCAGACAAATTGTTTACCCTTGGTATGGTCACTTTTGAAAAAAGTTTCTTTTCCTGCTGTCTCAAAATTAATATTAAATAAAACAAAATTAAAATCGTTAGTTGTGGGATAAAGGATTTCCCCTTAATTTCCTCCTAGTTTTTCTCCATTCAAAGATGTTAAAAATATTTAGTTTTTGAATAAAAATGGCTCATTAAATCAAGGCAAATGGATGGAATGGATTACCTTATTCAGTAGATATTAACTGAGCATCTATTAAATTCCAGGCAATGGGCTTGTCCTGGGAATATAGAGATAAATAATATGCAGGTCCTACCTCATAAAGCTCACTGACGAGTGTGAAAAGGAAGGGAAGCAGACTGTATGCACACAAGTAACTTTTGGTCTAGGCCATAAAGAAGAGAGAGAAAGAACCTCAAGACTTAGCTGGAGGAGATAAAGCATTGGACAAAACCAGAATGAGCAGGGAATCCTTTATGAAGCACCAATCATCGAATAGCATTCCACATGTCAACAGAAAATATTTTGTGCTTGTTTATGAATTGGATTGTACAACCAAAATACTGCTCTATGGCATAAATTAAAATAATATTAACAGAATAGAATTACTGATAGTCATTTAAATGGATCTTTTTTTTATAATTTTATTTATTTTTGTTACAGATATTTCTCCTTTATCGCCCACTGATTCCCCCCTCCCTCTCCCTCCCTGCCCTGTCCCCAGGTTTGTTGTCCATGTCCATTGTTCATGCATAAATGCATGCATATAAGTTCTGTTGTTTATCTCTCCCCTACCGCCCTATCTTCTGTGTATTGTCAGTCTGTATCCCATTTCAACCTCTCTGGAACTACCCCATTCCTGAGACTGTCATGTTCATTATATTCCACAAATAAGTGAGATCATATGATATTGTCTTACTCTGTTTGGCTTGTTTCACTTAGGATAATACTTTCCAGGTCCCTCCATATTGTCTCAAAGGATAAGAAATCTTTCTTTGTTATAGCTGCATAGTACTCCATTGTGTATATGTACCACAGCTTTGTTATCCATTCGTCCACTGATGGACATTTGGGTTGTTTCCAGATCTTAGCGATTGTACATAGTGCTGCTATGAACATGGGGGTACATATATTCTTTGTGATGGATGTTTCAGTCTTCTTAGGGTATATTCCTACAAGTGGGATCACTGGATCAAATGGAAGTTCAGTAGTTCAATTTTTAAGTTTTTGAGGTAACACCATATTCTATTCCATAGTGGCTGCACCAGACTGCATTCCCACAAACAGTGTACTAGAGTCCCCTTTTCTCCACACCCTCGACAACACTTGTTTGATGATTTGTTGATGGTGGCCATTCTGACAGGTGTGAGGTGATACCTCATTGTTGTTTTAATTTTCATTTCTCTGATGATTAGTGATGTTGAACATTTCTTCATATGTCTCTTAGCCATTTGTATGTCCTGTTTGGAGAGGTGTCTATTTAGTTCCTATGCCCATTTTTTAATTGGGTTCTTTGTCTTCCTTTTGTTGAGTTGTATGAGCACTCTCTACATATTGGAAATTAACCCCTTATTTGATGCATCATTGGCAATTATGCTATTCCATACAGTGGTTTGCCTTTCCATTTTGATGACTGTATCTTTTGCTGTGCAGACGTTTTTGAGTTTGATGTAGTCCCTGTGTTCATTTTCTCCTTTGTTTCTGTTGCCTTAGGTGATGTATCAGTGAAAATTCTGCTGTGTATGATGTCTGAAATTTTGTTGCCTACAGTTTCTTCTAGGATTTTATGAATTCATGAGTCACATTTAAGTGTTTTATCCATTTTGAGTGTATTCTTGTGTATGGTATAAGTTGATGGTCTAGTTTCATTTTTTTGCATGTAGCTGTCCAATTTTCCCAACGTCATTTATTAACTGCATTGAATATATATAGATTGCTTTGGATAGTATGGACATTTTATTTTATTTTTTTTTACATTTATGAATTTTTATTTATTTTTTTGTTACAGATATTTTAACTTTTTGCCCCATTGGCACCCCCCACCCCCCCACCCCCCTCCAGCCTGTCCCCGGCTTAGTTGTCCATGTCCATTGGTCATGCATACATGCATATAAGTTCTGTGGTTTATCTCTTCCCACCCCCCCACCCCCCATCCCCTCTTCTGAGGGATGTCACTCTGTGCCCTACTTCCATGTGTCTGGGTCTACTGTATTCCTCAGACTGTTATGTTCATTATATTCCGTATATAAGTGAGATCATGTGGTATTTGTGTTTTTCTGCTTGGCTTCTTTCACTTAGGATAATACTTTCCAGGTCCCTCCATGTCGTCTCAAAGGATAAGAGATCTTTCTTTCTTACCGCTGCATAGTACTCCATTGTGTATATGTACCACTGCTTTTTTATCCATTCGTCTACTGGTGGACACTTGGGCTGTTTCCAGATCTTAGCTATTGTAAATAGTGCTGCTATGAACATGTGGGTACTAATATTCTTCCTGATTGGTGTTTCAGGCTTCTTAGGGTATATTTCCAGCAGTGGGATCACTGGGTCAAATGGAAGTTCAATTTTTAATTTTTTGAGGTAGCACCATATTGTTTTCCATAGCGGCTGCACCAGTCTGCATTCCCACCAGCAGTGTATTAGAGTCCCCTTTTCTTCACACACTCGCCAACACTTGTTGTTTGATGATTTGTTGATGGCGGCCATTCTGACAGGTGTGAGGTGATACCTCATTGTTGTTTTAATTTGCATCTCTCTGATGATTAGTGATGTTGAGCATTTCTTCATATGTCTCTTGGCCATTTGTATGTCCTGTTTGGAGAGGTGTCTATTCAGCTCCTCTGCCCATTTTTTATTTGGGTTCTCTGTCTTCCTTTTGTGGAGTTGTATGAGCACTCTATATATATTGGAAATTAACCCCTTATCTGATACATCATTGGCAATGATGTTCTCCCATACAGTGGGTTGCCTTTCCATTTTGATGATTGTTTCTTTTGCTGTGCAGAAGGTTTTTAGTTTGATGTAGTCCCATGTGTTAATTTTCTCCTTTATTTCTGTTGCCTTAGGTGATGTGTCAGTGAAAATTCTGCTCCGTATGATGTCCGAAATTTTGTTGCCTACATTTTCTTCTAGAATTTTTATGGATTCACGGGTCACATTTAAGTCTTTTATCCATTTTGAGTTTATTTTGGTGTATGGTGTAAGTTGATGGTCTAGTTTCATTTTTTTGCATGTAGCTGTCCAATTTTCCCAACACCATTTATTAAAGAGGCTGTCTTTACTCCACTGTATGCTCTTGCCACCTTTGTCAAATATTAATTGAGCGCATTGCCTTGGGTCCATTTCTGGGTTTTCAGTTCTGTTCCACTGGTCTATATGCCTGTTCTTGTGCCACTAACAGGCTGTTTTGGTTACAGTCGCTTTGTAGTATAACCTGATATCTGGTATTGTGATCCCACCTACTTTGTTCTTCTTTTTCAAGATTGCTGTGGCTATTCGGGGTCTTTTTTGGTTCCATATGAACTTTTGAAGTATTTGTTCTAGTTCTATGAAATATGTCGTGGTATTTTGATGGGGATTGCATTGAATCTACAGATTGCTTTGGGTAGTATGGACATTTTAATGATGTTAATTCTTTCAATCCATGAACAGGGTATGTGCTTCCACTTTTTTATATCTTCCTCTATTTCTTTTTTCAATGACCTGTAGTTTTCTGCAAATAGGTCCTTTACTTCTTTGGTTAAGTTTATTCCTAGGTATCGTAATTTTTTTGGAGCGATAGTAAATGGGATTGTTTTTTCAGTTTCTCTTTCTGTGAGTTCATCATTGATGTACAAGAATGCTGTCGATTTCTTGATGTTAATTTTGTATCCTGCTACTTTGCCAAATTCATTTATTAAGTCTAATAGATTTTTGATGGAGTCTTTAGGGTTTTCTATGTACAATATCATGTCATCTGCAAATAATGACAGTTTCACTTCCTCCTTTCCAATTTGGATCCCTTTTATTTTTTCTTCACGTCTGATTGCTGTGGCTAAGACTTCCAGTACAATGTTAAATAAGAGTGGCGAAAGTGGACATCCCTGTCTTGTTCCTGTTCTTAATGGAAATGTTTTTAGTTTCTGTCCATTGAGTATGATGTTGGATGTAGGTCTTTCATATATGGCCTTTATTATGTCGAGATATGATCCCTCTATTCCTACATTGCTGAGCGTTTTTATCAGAAATGGATGCTGGATTTTGTCGAAGGCTTTTTCAGCATCTATTGATATGATCATGTGGTTTTTATTCTTCATTTTGTTTATGTGGTGTATCACATTTATTGATTTGCGAATATTGTACCAGCCTTGCATCCCTGGAATGAATCCCACTTGGTCATGGTGAATAATTTTTCTGATGTATTTCTGGATCCGATTTGCTAATATTTTGTTCAGGATTTTGGCGTCTATGTTCATCAGGGATATTGGCCTGTAGTTTTCTTTCTTCGTAGTGTCTTTTTCTGGTTTTGGAATTAGAATTATGCTGGCTTCATAGAACGTGTTTGGAAGTCTTCCTTCTTCTTGAATTTTTTGAAATAGTTTGAGGAGAATGGGTGTTAGTTATTCTTTTTTTAATGTTCAGTAAAACTCCCCGTGAAACCATCTGGGCCTGGGCTTTGTTTGCTGGGAGAGTCTTGATTACCTCTTCAATTTCCTTAGTTGTTATTGGTCTGTTCAAGTTTTCTATCTCTTCCGGGAATAGTTTTGGGAGACTGTGTGTTTCTAGAAATTTGTCCATTTCGCTTAGATTGTCGAATTTGTTGCCATATAGTTGTTCATAGTAGTTGTTAATGATCTTTTGAATTTCCGTGGTGTTGGTTGTTACTTCTCCTCTTTCATTTCTGATTTTGTGTATTTGGGTTCTCTCTCTTTGTTTCTTGGTGAGTCTAGCTAAGGGCCCATCAATCTTGTTTATCTTTTCGAAAAAGTAGCTCTTTGTTTCATCGATCCTTTGAATTGTTTTTTGGTCTGTATGTCATTTATTTCTGCTCTGATCTTTACTATTTCCTTCCTTCTACTTGCTCTGGGGTTTTCTTTTTGTTTGCTTTCTAATTCTTTAAGTTGTGAGGTTAGACAGTCAATTAGAAATTTTTCTTGTTTTTTGAGGTAGGCCTGTAGTGCTATGAACTTCCCTCTCAGAACTGCTTTCGCTGCATCCCATAGATTTTGTGTTGTTGTGTGTTCATTTTCATTGATTTCCAGGAAGTTTTTAATTTCTTCCTTGATCTCCTCGGTGACCCATTCATTGTTTAATAACATGCTATTTAGCCTCCATGTGTTGAAATGTCTTTGCATGTTCTTGTTGCAATTGATTTCTAGTTTCATGCCATTGTGATCTGAGAAGATGCTTGATATGATTTCAATCTTGTTGAACTTGTAGAGATTTAGTTTGTGTCCTATCATGTGGTCTATCTTTGAGAATGTCCCATGTGCACTTGAGAAGAATGTGTATTCTGTACTTTTGGGATGTAATTCTCTGTAGATATCTATTAAATCCATTTGGTCTAGTGCTTCATTTAGAGTCTCTGTTTCCTTGCTAATTTTTTGCCTAGAGGATCTATCCAGTGCTGTCAACGGGGTGTTGAAGTCCCCTGCTATGATTGTATTGTTGTCGATTTCTCCTTGGAAGTCCTCCAGAAGATTTTTAATATATTTTGGTGCTCCTATATTGGGTGCATATATGTTTATCAAGGTTATATCTTCCTGTTGGATAGATCCTTTCAATATTATGTAGTGGCCGTCTTTGTCTCTAGTTATGGTCTTCATTTTGAAATCTATTTTATCAGATATGAGAATTGCTACCCCAGCTTTTTTTTGCTTTCCATTTGCTTGGAAAATTTTTTTCCATCCCTTCACTTTCAACCTATGTGAGTCTTTTGTTGAGAGGTGGGTCTCTTGTAAACAACATATGGATGAGTCATGCTTTCTTATCCAATCAGCTACTCTGTGTCTCTTTATGGGAGCATTCAATCCATTTACGTTTAAGGTGATTGTTGATATGTACTTATTTATTGCCATTTTTGTTTAGTGTGGTTCTATTTTTCTTCCCATTTCTACTGCTAATTACAGCAGTCCTTTTAACATTTCTTGCAGTGCTGGTTTGGTGCTAATGTATTCCCTTAGCCTTTTTTTGTCTGGGAAGCTCTTTATTTGATCTTCTATTTTGAATGATAGCCTTGCTGGGTAGAGTAGTCTTGGATTCAGATTCTTGTTTTTCATGACTTTGATTACTTCATGCCATGCTCTTCTGGCCTGTAGTGTTTCTTGTGAGAAGTCAGCTGAGAGCCTTATGGGGTTCCCTTTGTAGGTAACCTGTTGCTTATCTCTTGCTGCTTTTAGGATTCTCTCTTTGTCTTTAATTTGTGGCATTTTAATTACTATGTGTCTTGGTGTGGGCCTGTTTGGGTTCTTCTTACTTGGGACTCTCTGTGCTTCTTGAACTTGAATGCCTTCTTCCTTCACCAAATTAGGGAAGTTTTCTCTCACTATTTTTTTTGAATATATTCTCTATCCCTTGCTCATTTTCTTCTTCTTCGGGGACTCCTATGATGTGAATATTATTACGTTTCCAGTTGTCCCATAGTTCTCTTAAGCTGTCTTCCTGTTTTTTAATAGTTTTTTCGTTTTGTTTTTCTGATTGGTTGATTTTTTCTACCCTGTCTTCTAATTCACTGATCCGGTCCTCAGCTTCCCCTACTCTGTTTTTTAAACCTTCCAATGTGTTTTTCATTTCAGATATGTCATTTTTTATCTCTTCTTGTTGGTTTTTAATTTCCATTTGGCTTGTTTTCAGTGTCTCTATGTCCTTACTCATGCTGTTCAGCTTCCTCAAGATCATGGCTCTGAATTCTAGCTCTGTTAACATGCCTAATTGCTCCACATTGATCTCATCTTCCGTGCAGGTGTCTTGCTCTTTCATTTGGCTTCTGTTTCTGTGTTTCACCATTTTGGCTATCACTGTGGGCTTTGGAGCCTGTCCAGTTTTCCCTGTGGGTGTTGGTGTTCTGCTGTTTGTGGCTCCCTCTCCTGTGTTTAGATGAGCGAGGGAGGACCCATGTTGAACACCACTGTCAAGTCTTACTTTCCTGGTTAAAGTTGCCAGCCCAGGAAACGTACTGTTATCCTCTAGCTTTTTGCCTGGAGGCTAGCAGTCTAGGTTAATTGATGAGTTTTGGGTTGTCGGTTGATTGAAAAACTCCCTCTGGTGCTCAGCCAAGGGGCTTTCAGAAGGGTGGGGCAGATGCTGGTTGTTAGTGAGCCTCAATTAGCACTTCAATGGCCCACAGGGTGGGGTTGGATCTCCGAGGGAGGGGCTGCTGCCTCTCCTCAGAGCCCTGGGAAGGAGTAATGTGGCCACAGTCCTGAGTGGCTGCACTCAGCCAAAGCTCTGAGCGCCCTCCAAACCCCGAGTGTCCCCACACAGTTCCAGTCCAGTCCGCCCTCCCTCTGCCGGAGCCCAAGGTGAGTGGCTGTGGCTGTTTTAGTCTTTGTCCGGGCTGCGCTGTGGAGCCGCCTGGGAGTGTAACCCGAGGGCGCCGCTCCCAGCTGAGGCTGCTGCCGAGCTGCCGACTGTGGGCTCCCAGCCCCCGTCTCGCTCCTTCGCAAGCCTACCGGGATGGAGTCAGTGTCCCTCGTTGTATGGTCCTCACAAGCTGCTTTTCTGTTGGTTTTTCCCGTCGATTTGTCTGTGTTACAGTTGTAATTCCAGTTTGGTTCTGGGAGACGGTCTGTGTAGCTCCGTTCACTCCGCCGCCATTTTTCGGTCTCCTAGTATGGACATTTTAATGATGTTAATTCTTCCAATTCATGAACAGGGTATGTGCTTCCACTTTTTTATATCTTCCTCTATTGCTTTTTTCAATGACCTGTAGTTTTCTGCGAATAGGTCCTCTATTTCTTTGGTTAAGTTTATTCCTAGGTATCTTAATTTTTTTGCCATGATGGTAAATGGGATTGTTTTTTTAGTTTCTCTACTGTTTACTGTCTTTACTCCACTGTATGCTCTTGCCACCTTTGTCAAATATTAATTGAGCATATTGCCTTGGGTCCATTTCTGGGATCTCTGTTCTGTTCTATTGATCTATAAGCCTGTCCTTGTACCAATACCAGGCTGTTTTGATAAGAGTGGCTTTGTAGTATAACCTGAAATCTGGTAATGTGAACCCTCCGACTTTGTTCTTCTTTTCTAAGACTCCTGTGGCTATTTGTTTTTTTTTCTGATTCCATATACACTTTTGAAGTATTTGTTCTAGTTCTGTGAAGTATGTCATTGGTATTTTGATGGGGACTGCATTGAATATATAGATTGCATTGGGTAGTATGTACATTTTAATGATGTTAATTCTTCCAATTCATGAACAGGGTATGTGCTTCCACTTTTTAAAATATCTTCCTCTATTTCTTTTTTCAATGACCTGTAGTTTTCTGCGAATAGGTCCTTTATTTCTTTGGTTAAGTTTATTCCTAGGTATCTTAATTGTTTTGCCATGATGGTAAATGGGATTGTTTTCTTAGTTTCTCTTTCTGTGAGTTCATCATTGGTGTGTAAGAATGCCATCGATTTCTTGATGTTAATTTTCTATTCTGCTACTTTGCCAAATTCATTTATTAAGTGTAGTAAATTTTTTATGGAGTCTTTGGGGTTTTCTATGTATAGAATCATGTCATCTGTGAATAATGATAGTTTCACTTCCTCCTTTCCTTTATTTTTTCTTCCTGTCTGATTGCTGTGGCTAAGACTTTTAATACTATGTTAAATAAGAGTGGTGAATGTGGGCATCCTTGTCTTGTTCCTGTTCTTAAGAAAAATACTTTTAATTTTTGCCCATTGAGTATGATGTTGGCTGTAGGTCTTTCATATATGGCATTTATTATGTCGAGATATGATCCCTCTATTCCCAGATTGCTGAGCATTTTTATCAGAAATGGGTGCTGGATTTTGTCAAATGCTCTTTCAGTGTCTATTGATATGATCATATGATTTTTACCTTTCATTTTGTTAATATGGTCTATCACATTTATTAATTTGCGAATAATGTACCAGCCTTGCATCCCTGGGATGAATCCCACTTGGTCATGGTGAATAATTTTTTTGATGTATTGCTGGATTTGATTTGCTAGTATATTGTTCAGGAATTTGGCATCAATGCTCATCAGGGATAGTGGCCTTTAGTTCTTTTTCTTTGAAGTGTCTTTTTCTGGTTTTTGAATTAGAATTATGCTGGCCTCATAAAACAAATTTGGAAGTCTTCCTTCTTCTTGAATGTTTTGAAATAGTTTGAGGAGAATGGGTATTAGTTCTTCTTTGAATGTTCAGTAAAATTCCCCCGTGAAGCTGTCCAGGCCTGGGCTTTTGTTTGCTGGGAGTGTCTTGATTACATCTTCAATTTTTTGTTGTTGTTATTAGTCTGTTCAAGTTTTCTATTTCTTCACGGTTCAGTTTTGGGAGACTATGTGTTTCTAGAAATTTGTCCATTTCGCTTTGATTGTCGAATTTGTTGCTGTATAGTTGTTCATAATATTTGTTAACAATCCTTTGTATTTCTGTGGTGTCAGTTGTTACTTCTCCTCTTTCATTTCTGATTTTGTGTATTTGGGTTCTCTCTCTTTGTTTCTTGGTGAGTCTAGCTAAGTGTCCATCAATCTTGTTTATCTTCTCAAAGAACCAACTCTTTGTTTCATTGATCCTTTGAATTGTTTTTTCGGTCTCCATGTCATTGATGTCTGCTCTGATCTTTACTATTTCCTTCCTTCTATTTGCTCTGTTTTTTTTTGTTTTTGTTTTTCTGTTTGCTTTCTAGTTCTTTAAGTTGTGAGGTTAGATAGTCTATTAGAATATTTCTTGCTTCTTGAGGTAGGCCTGTAGTGCTATGAACTTCCCTCTCAGAACTGCTTTTGCTGCATCTCATAGATTATGTGTTGTTGTGTGCTTATTTTCATTGATTTCCAGTAAGTTTTAATTTCTTACTTGCTCTCCATAGTAACTCATTAATTGTTCAATAACATGCTATTTAGCCTCCACGTGTTCAAATGTCTTTGCATGTTCTTGTTGCAATTGATTTCTAGTTACATGCCATTTTGATCTGAGAAGATGTTTGATATGAATTCAATCTTTTTGAACTTATAGAGACTTAGTTTGTGCCCTAACATGCAATGTATCTTTGAGAATGTCCTATGTGCTCTTGAGAAGAATGTGAATTCTGCAGTTTTGGGGTATAATTATTTGTGGATACCTATTAAATCCACTTGATCTAGTGCTTCATTTAGAGTCTGTGTTTCCTTGTTAATTTTTTTTGTGTAGAATATCTATCCAGTGATGTCAACAGTGTATTGAATTCCCCTATTATGATTGTATTGCTGTTGATTTCTCCTTTGAAGTCCTGAAAAATATTTTTAATATATGTTGGTTCTCCTAAATTGGGTGCATATATGTTTACCAAGGTTATATCTTCCTGTTGGATAGATCCTTTCCATATTATGCAGTGGCCTTCTTTGTCTCTAGTTTTGGTCTTCATTTTGAAATCTACTTTATCAGATATGAGTATTGCTACCCCAGCTTTATTTTCCTTTTTGTTTGCTTGAAAGATTTTTTCCATCCCTTCACTTTCAACCTATGTGAGTCTTTTGTTGTGAGGTGGGTCTCTTGCAAACAATGTACATGCGAGTCATGCTTTCGTATCCAGTCAGCTACTCTGTGTCTTTTTATCAGAGCATTCAAACCATTCACATTTAAGGTGATAATTGATATGTACTTATTTATTGCCATTTTTGTTTAGTGTGGTTCTATTTTTCTTCCTATTTCTCCTGCTAATTACAGCAGTCTTTTTAGCATATTTTGGTCTTAATATATTCTGTTAGCCTTTTTTGTTGTTGTTGTTGTTCTGGAAAGCTCTTTATTTGACCTTCTATTTTGATGATAGCCTTGGTGGATAGAGTAGTCTTTGATTCAGATTCTTGTTTTTCATGACCTTGATTCTTTCATGCTACTCCCTTCTGGCCTGTAATGTTTCTGTTGAAAAGTCAGCTGAGTGCCTTATGGGGTTTCCTTTGTAGGTAACCTGTTGCATATCTCTTGCTGCCTTTAGGATTCTCTTTATTTTTAATTTTTGGCATTTTAATTACTATGTGTCTTGGTGAGGGCCTGTTTGGGTTCTTCTTACTTGGAGCTCTCTATGCTTCTTGAACTTGAATGCCTTCTTCCTTCACCAAGTTAGGAAAGTTTTCTGTCACTATTTCTTCAAATGTGTTCTCTAACCCTTGCCCATTTTCTTCCTTTTCGGGGACTCCTATAATGCGAATGTTATTATGTTTCCAGTTCTCCCACAGTTCTCTTAAGCTGTCTTCCTGCTTTTTCTGATTGGTTGATTTTTTTCTACCCTGTTTTCTAATTCACTGATCTGGTCCTCAGCTTCCTCTACGCTGCTGATTATTCCTTCCAATGTGTTCTTAATTTCTGCTATGTTATTCTTTATTTCTACTTGGTTGGTTTTCAATGTTTTTATATCTTTACTCATGGTGCTGATGTCTTTACTCATGCTGTTGAGCTTCCTCCAGATCATGGCTCTGAACTCTACCTCTGATCATTTGCTTAGCTGTATTTCATTGATTTCATCTTCGATAGAGTTCTCTTGTTCTTTCATTCGGGATTTGTTTTTTGTTTCACCATTTTGGCTATCTCAGTGGGTTTTGGAGCCTGCCAAATTTTCCCTGTGGGTGTTGGTGTTCTGATGCATGTGACTCCCTCTCCTGGGTTTGGATGAGCCTGGGTGGGCCCACGTTAAACACCACTGTCAAGTCTTACTTTCTTGGGTAGATTTGCACGCTCTGGAAAAGTTCAGTTATCCTCTAGCTTTTTTCTATTGGCTAGTAGTCTCAGTTACTTATTGCCTTGGAATGTAGTCCTGGTGTTCTGCATAAGAGGATTTCCAGAGGGTGGGATAGATAATGGTTGTCAGTGACCCTCAATTTACATTTATTTGCCTCACCTGGGAAAGGCTGACTCTCACAGGTAGGGGGGCTGCTGCTTTTCCCCACAGCTCTGGGAAAAAGCACACTGGCCACCATCCTTTGTGGCCGCAAGTCAGTAAAAACTCAGAGTGCCCTCCAAATCCTGTTTTTTTCCCCAGAGTTCCAGCCCAGTCTGCCCTCCCTCTGCCATAGGCCCCAGGTGAGTGGCTGTGGCTATTATAGTGCTCTGATCAGGCTCTCTGCGCTGTGGAGGGGGCTTGGTCTTTATTCCCCAAGGGCGCTGTTCACAGCTAAGATGGGGCTGTCTGTGGGCTCCCAGCCAGCCTCTGCAGATCCTACCAGTGGTCCTGGTTATATGGTCCTTTCCTGCTGCTTTTCTGTTACTTTTTTCCGAGGATTTGTCTTTATTGTAGTTGTAATTCCCGTTTGGTCCTGGGAGATCATCTGTGTAGCTTCCATTTACTCCACCTCCATTTTCACGTCCTCTTATCCTATCTTGTGTGCAGCTTGGTTGCACAGGCCTCTCTGGTGCCCCCGCACCCTCCAGGTCCCTCGGGGAACTGGATTGCACAGCCCCTTTGGGGACCAGGCTCTATGCCTCTCATGGGTTGCTGGGTCGCACAGGCCTCTCTGGTGCTTCAGCACCCCGCAGATCCTGCGGGTAACTTGATTACACAGTCCCTGCTGGGTTGCACAGGCCTCTGTGGTGCCCTTCACCCTGCAGGTCCCATGGGCAGACAGCTGGATTACACCAGTCCCACTGGGGCTCAGGCTTCCCACTGCACTTGTGAGCTGCTGGACGACACAGGCCTGTATGGCGTCCCAGGTCCCGCCGCTGGTGGCTGGGGAGTACTGCTGCACCATGGGGCTCAACTCCTGCTCAGCTTTTGCTGTAGTTTTTGGGGATGGGTCTCAGCTGCTGGTCTGTGCTTCTGTTGCCTGGGGATGGATGTCTGCTCCCCAGGCTCTTTTGCTGAGGGTATATCTCGACTCTGATCAGGCTGCTACTATTGGGGATGGTGCTGGGTTCCTGGCTGTCTGTGGCTTCTGTGACCAGCACCTTGGGAGCTCCACTACTGTGCACTGGTCTGTGTTGACAGAGTGTCCACTGGTCCGATGGTGCCAGGTGCGCTGGTGGGCTCAGGTTGCAGGGCCCTAGCTGCTCCTACTGCCTCCTCCCAGGGAAGACCTGGGATCTTCCAAAATGGTTGGAGCTCCCCATGGCACAGGGAGAAGTGCCCTGAAGGGCCGCTTACCCTGGTAGCCAGCTGCTCCGTCCACAGCACAGGAACTTTTTGCTCTGTGGCTCTGCCCTGCTCGGGTTTGGTCGTCCACCTTCACATCCACTCACACTCTCTCACTCTCTCACTCCCTCACCCTCCCTCTGGTCCTGCCTGCCACCATCTTCCTAAAACCTCAAGTGCATCCTTAAAATATTTTTGAATATCTTCTGTTAGGCTAAATGCCAGTTAATTTAAATCTTTTATATATAAGTTAGGGCGTCTATATTCTTCATGTTCATAAGTGCTTTTCTCTTTCTCTTTCTCTTTCCCCTTTCCCTTTCTTTTTCTCTTTCTCTTTCTCTCTCATATACAGAAGCATTTTGCCAATTGATTGTGATTATGACATAGATCCTAAACATCCTATTCTATCAAAGCTCAACCTAATTTGGTAAAAGCTTTTATAAACCAAAACAAAACAAACTTCAACTTATTACAATAAAGCAAGATACACTAGACTTTTTGGAACTTTCAAGTAGTTCTTGTGTTTGAGGTGAGATGAAAATGCCATTCGGTTTGGGAAGCTCACCTTTGCTTTCAGATGGGACCCTTATTGTCTGTTTATGACTAGAATTACAGCTTAATTATGTTCACCAGACACTTTTAAGCATTTACTAAAACATATATATATACATCAACATACACATACTTGCAAGGCACCGTTTTAAGTGCTTTACCAATATTAACTCACTTTTCAAATAAAATGCTTAGTTTACTGAATGATGTTCAAATCACAATAGTAATAATAATAATAACAGAATATTGAATGTGGCAGGTTATTTTCTGTACATTCTCTTCAAAATATATATACATTGATTTGAGAGAGAGAGAGAGACAACATGATGTTACACTCATTACTTATGCATTCATGAGTTGCTTGTTATATGTGCCCTGACCAGAGATTGAACCTGCAACTTTGGTGTATGGGGATGACACTCTAGCCAACTGAGCTTCCTGGCCAAGACATCATCCTCAATTCTTAATACTACCCTACATAGTAGGTGCTATTATCCTCATTCCAAAAACACGGGCATTTGAGGATCAGTGTTAGTAAGCCCAGTCTCACACCGTTTATGAGTGGGGAACCTACGATTAGAAACTGAGCCTTTCTGATTCCAAAGCTCCTCTTATTTTCCTTAAACTTCCCTCTAAGTAATGTCAGTAACTTCAGAAACAAAACTATGCAGGCATGTTATTTACCTTTTGTCTCTTTGGCCCCATTTTGCAAATGTGTGGTATAGTTAACAAAGATAGCTAGTGGGGGACCTAGTATAGGACTTTATTATTTTGTTTTTATTAAAAAGTTTTTTTTCCTCCTTTATTGATTTTAGAGAGAGGAAGGGAGAGGGGAAGAGAGATAGAAACATCAATGAGAAAGAACATTGGTCGCCTCCTGCGTGCCCCCTTTGGGGATTGGGCCCACAACCTGGGCATGTGTCCTGACTGGGAATCGAACTGGTGACTTCTTGGTGCATGGGTTGATGCTCAACCACTGAGCCACACCCGCTGGATTAGTATAGAACTTTAAATTCTTTCATTTGGATTCCTATAGATGTACCATATATGTTTAGTTTATACCATTCAAACCATTTACTGAATACTTCATGTGCAAGGCACTGTGATAAGGAGCACATGGGTAACTCTGTGCCATTGATAAGCTCACAGTCATGAGTGGGAGAACAAAATGGAAACATCATTTTCAAACAATGTGAGAAGTTTAATTATAGGAACATACAAGAAGGTCTACCAAACCCATACTAGAATGGCCAAAAAACATTAGTGAGATATGATGCCTAAGATAAATCTTGAGAGATGAGTGGGAACATTGTGTGAAAGATGAGTAGTCAGGCAGAAGAAAAATCAAGAGCAAACACGTGGAGAGGCTTTGCAACATGGTGTATATAGGGAAACAGTGGTTAGTACTTTTTATGGTAATCAAGCATGAAATAAGTCAAGGTAAAATGGGCAGAATGGATGGAAAGCATGTAAAACATAGCTTATGGATGAATTTATGTAGGTTATGTAATTCCATTGTAATATTTTAAGCTAAGACAAAAATATGGTCAGAATTGACATTTAGATAAAATACTATGGACTTGAGGAAACAAAGTACAGATAGACTCATACTACTATAATAGTCCATATGAGAGATGATGAGATAATGCCGTAGTGTAGTGATGATATGGATGAAAGGTAGGGTACAGTTTCAAAAATATGTGTGAAATAAAATGAGTAGGATCTATTGGATGATGAGTATAAGAGAGATGTGTAGAATACTACTCCAGTTACTGGAAAAAAAGTATATTTGGATAAGAAATAAAAAGCTTCATTTTGGAATATTGAGTTGGAGATGCTGGTGGGATATCTAAGTGGACATATTCAGTAGACACATGGCTATAAGAATCTGGAGGTTAGTGGACTGTTATACATCAGGGAGCCACTAGCATACAGATGGTTGTAAATATCATGAGAATGGTCGAAGTGTTCACAGAGAGTATGCAGAATTTGAAGTCAGACTTGCTCATCCTGTCTGTTCAAAAACTTTTATAACACTGTTAATGTAAGCATTTTCTCAAAACATTTACTGAGTACCTACCAAATGCCAGATACTGAATTCAGAGTTTTTGGATCTGAGATATATATATATATATATATATATATATATATATATATATATCCCAAAAATGTATACACGACTTTGAATAATTATAAAGCCAGCATTTATTAAAATACATTTCATTTTCAAAATGTAATAGAATCTACAGACACACACTGTTTACATTTTTTGGGACACCAAAAATATATATATATATATATATTTTTTTTTTTTTTTTACAGCTTCCTGATGTCTAGATTTGTACTCCTTATAGCTTTGACACTTTGATTTCTGGGCTATGACCTTGGCATGAAAAATTGTCACAAAAGTTTTAACAGATTTAAGAATGATTTGTTCTCAAACTAGCTTTAGCAAACTTCTGAGAATATTTTTTGATGCTGTTCCTTTTGTACTTCCTTTATCCAGGAGACTGTAGTTCCTTTTACTTAGTTCTACAAAAGCTCATATTCATCTGGTGAATTTAAAAGATGTGGGGTTAAAAATCACTCAGGATTGGATAGAAAATGTAATTTCTCCATAATTATTTGAATAAAAAATTCCATCTCTTCACTACCTTTTCTCCCTCCTTCCCTGCTAATATCTAGTAAACATTGGATTACTGAAATTTCTATATAGGCTATATGGTCCAGAACGGATAAATGAGCCCAGAATGAAGTGAAAGACTAGAATAAAATAAAGAAGTTAAAAAAAGATAATGTATATATTAGGTGAAATAGCAGGAATTGATAAGATGATGCCTGAAGCTGGGAGGAAAGGAGAAGACTATGGTTTTAGTTAAATAGAACACAGTAAATGGAGTGTTTAGTGAAAAGCTGAAGATAAAGGAGGGTGTTTATCATCAAATAGGGATTACGGACAGACCCTTCAAATGGCTCAGAAGGGAGAAGTCCAGTGGATGAAACAAAGAACAATAGGTATAAATGGAAGTTCCCAACATGGTACTATTTCTGAGATGCTGGGAAGATTCCACTGGTGAATTCTATCACTTTCCCCTGGTGTCAAAAACAAAGATTTTTCATCCTCTGTGAGTGTGGAGGCTAATGGTGCAAATGCTGTTTCAGTAGATATCCCATGACCTACTTGAAGTGATTTTTCGAAAGATATTGCAGACTCTCTGAGAACATGGTTAGAGATGATGGAAGAAGACAAGGTAGGGATGCTAGAGGTCCCTATAGTGAAGGGAAAAGGGATAGAAAAGGGGAAAGCTGAAGGTACCAGAGGCTCAGCTCCCTGACTCCACAATTTAGTCAAGGGCTTGTTCTACTTAAGGTTTTGTTCTTGGAGAAATATTTTTCTTTTATCAACTTCTCTCCCATGCTGACTCCTACTATGTGCCATACTCTGATCTACTCTTTGAAGGAGGAGCATTGAGTTAATTTTTCTGAACTCTTATACCCAGCTCATTTTTCTCCCTCAAGCTAGGTATCATTCAATTGAGTGAAAACCACAGGGAGAGATTTTCTCATATATGCGGAAATCACTGTATACATATTTTACTTAATCTATCATTCTTTAAAGTATTCAGAGGAAAACAACAACAACATTATCTCTCCTAGAAGCCAATGAAAGGGAGATGGAAAGTGTTGGATATTTCATATATATTTTATGTGTAAAATCTATAATTCAATATGGAATTGATGTTAGTGGGGCTGAAGTTAAGGCAGGGGAATAAGTGGGTAGAGGATATTCTTCAGGGAAATCTTTTATTTAAACCTTTATGAATCCATCTTAACTATAAAGCAATTTTAAATCCTTTTTTTCCTCAACTATTTGTTATTGTTCAGAATGGAAGTACGGTATGAGTAAAGAAAAATGACAGAGAAAAAATAGAGTACTTCATGACCAATATGGTGCAGAAAGTTAAGTTATCGAGTGAGGGACCCTTGAAGCCATTATAGAACAAGTATTCTGAATGTCCTAGAAAACCCAGGAAGGGATTTTCATATGAAAAATTGCAGTCCAGAAGGCAGAGTTTCAGGCTCAGATTAATCATAAACCTGGATGACTAGAGAATTAATATATATATATAATATATATTAATATATATATATATATATCAGAGTAAATAAACCTTGTGAATGAATGCATGGATGAATAATCAAGTGTAATGGAGAGGTAACTTTAGGGGTTATCATATCTCCAAAGGGCTTTTGTTGATGTTTTTGTTGTTTTGAATTTAATCATTGCAAAATGAGGCAATATTGTAGACTTTAGATCAATAGATCAAGAAAGAGGAAAACATTATAGATGTTTGGAAAGGGAATAACTAATGTAGAGAGTTTTGAGATAAAAATAATTGTAGGAAAAAAGGAAGAAAGACCATAATTTTTCACTTACACTTCATAGTTAAACAGTCAGCATACACTGCAGGCTCCATCTTCAAAACATACCCAGAATCTGACCATTTCTTATCACCTCTATTTACTGCTTTGGAGCGAGTCACTACCATCTCTTACCTTGAAAACTGTAATAGCTTCCTATTCTGGTCCCACATCTGTCCTTACTAACATGCTCCTACTCCAACCCAACCCATTCTTCCTGTTACCATTTCCTACTTTTGTCTTATCCAACATAATTTATACTTTACTTATTTGTTTCATTTATTGTCTTTTTTCCTCAATAGAATCTTCAAAAGAATGTAAGCTCTATGAAGGCATGGATGGCAGACTGTTTCTTCTCTGCTGTCTTTACATTGCCTATGACATTGCCAAGCTAATTTTAAAAATACATATCTTTTATACAAACTTCCTGGCTTCAGTGTTTCACTTCCTACCAGTCATTTTCCCTATATTTTTTTTATTACTTTATAAGCTAAATAGAACACAGTAAGTGGAGTGTTTAATGAAGAGCTGAGTATGAAGAAGGGTGTTTATCATCAAATAGGGATTACAGACAGATCCTTTAAATGGCTCAGAAGAGAAAAGTCCAGCTGATGAAACAAAGAACAATAGGTATAAATGGAAGTTCCCAACATGATATTATTTCTGAGATGCTGGGAAGATTCTCACTTAACCCAAAGTGGCTATTTCACTTTTCCACTCATACTTCACAAAACTTAAATTCCACTCATTCTACTATCATCCCACTCCAACTTTATTAAGAGATCTAATGCCATTTAAAATGAGTTGCTAATCTTTCTTCCTTCCCACGTGAAATTTTCCCCATAACTTGGTTCTTCTTTTATTCACTCAATCATGTATGCATCCATTCAACCTTTCAGGGCTCAGGATGATGCTCAAGCAACTGAGCCACTCCCGCTGGACTGCCTTTACTTTTTAATCTTGACTTTGCTCCAATCATTATCTCCACTGCAAACCTTTATAACAGCTTTGGATACATTCATACTGTTCCCATGTTGATTCCTCAAACAGCCTAGACCTCAGCTTTGGGATTCCAGGCAGGCTAAGTTCAGATCAAACACCTACCTGCAGGTGATCGCTTTAGCAATTACCCAGAAACAATTTCTAATTTTAAAATGTATGAGGCCAAGTGCAGCACAGTGCATTTCATTTTCCAGATTTATTGCCACATTACATTTTTGACTGCCCTAATTTTGGCTCCTGACAGTGATAAAATAAGGAGAGAAACTGAGATATACATTTGAATATCATTTAAAATATTATTGAAGACTTTCCCCAAACCATTTAATTGTCTCAACAAACTGAGTAATGTGATCATTATCCTTATCCTTCAGATAAGGAACCGCTAGCTTAGAAAGCTTCATAGTCTGGCCAAGTCCCCATAAACGGTAAGTCCCAGAAATGGGGCTAGAAATCAGATGTTTTACTTCCGAACCTCCTGCTCTTTATTAACACCTCAGTTTCTATTCATTTCATGCTGGGGGGAAAACTTATCTAAATAATCTAATAACCCATTTGAGAGACTGAAAAGGTCATACACGAAGGAAATATTGTGTGTGCTTAGTGGAGATAGGCTTTGAGCACAATAAAAATTTATTTTTTAAAAGGTCAAACTTGAGTACACAATGAAGAAGTGGAATAACCACCCTCCAGGCGCCAAACTAACATATAAACGGACTGCCACGCCCTGACTGGAGCTCACCTACCCAGGAAAACACAGACATCTGAAATCTGTAGAAGTGTCATTGCTGAGAACGGACAGTCAGTGCCCGTGTGTGGGATACTGCATGATATCCGAAGACAGACAGAATGAGGTGGTGAAATAGTTCAACAACCTAAAGGTGTGACAAAGAGAGTTGAAAGAAGGCCCACGTCAGTCTTTCAGGTACAATTGACCAAAGGAAAATTCCAGAAGAAGACAGAAGGAAATTCCTTGTGGATCTTCTGTTTAGAGGGAAAGAGTGACAATATCACAATATCACAAAGTAATATTGCCATGTAATTTCTTACTTCAGTCTCATCCTTTTGCCCTCTCTGTACCTGCACATAAGTAAATACATTAGAATGGTTTACTACGTGTTCCAGCAGGTCTTGTTGTCTCTCTATACACAGAAAAATAGCTTTTGCCCAGACTTGAATGTCAAGTTGATTCATTCAAAGATTTCAGATTAAAATAAAAAATTGAGCTTGATTAATGGTCCCAGAAAGTAGTGTCAGTAATGAACATAAGTTGTGAAAGGTTTTGAGAAGCTGCCAGGGAACATATTGCTTTGTCCTCTATAAAATAAAAGGAAAATAGAAGTTGACAGGGGGACAAGCAGTGGAAAAAAGCAATTAAAATGTAAAGAATCCGCTATATTGATCCAAGAATTCTATTTATGTAAATTTATTCTAAGGAAATAATTCAACAGCATTTCAAATGCTTCTGTACAATGATGCTTCCCTTTAGTGTTATAGGAAATAGCAAAAACAACAGCAACAACAAAAACCAACAAAAAACAATCAAAACAAAACAAGAAAAAACAAAACAAAACAAAACACTGGAGAACAGTTTAATAAATTACAGCATAGCAATATTATGGAAATGTATTAAGTTTTGCATTGACTAAAGCCTTTCATTTAGCTTCTAGAAAATTCCCAAAGCATTTTAATCCCACTTATGAAGAGAACTTGTTTCCAGAAATGAGTCATCTTAAGTCATTGCCTTTTCATTGTGTGCTTTCCTTCAGCTTTGTTTCTGTTTCACAATCAATAGAAACTCAGGAAGATAAAGATTGTAAAATGAATTCTAAGGTGCTTCACAGCCCTACGCAACATCCTCAGTAGAGAAAACATTTCAGGGAGGAACAAAATGTTGACCAGAGGGAGGGTCTCCATTCAAGGACAGAACATAATCAGTCTAAAGAAACATTGTAGTCAAGTATTCATTAAAAGTTGCTGGCTTCCATTTTAGGATGGAGGATTTTCCAGACAAAATATTTGTTCTTCCTAAAAACAGATGAGTAGTTTTCCAACAGGAATTTTTTCTAACGTCATTGTGCATGGACATCTAAAAGAGCTTTGGAGTCAGACCAAGCTGGATAATGATGACAGTAAAAGCCAATGTTTTTTGAACACTTGCAATATACCAGACAGATTCTAAGTATCAAAATGTACTGATACAATCATTGCAACATTCCTATTTTATAAATGAGGAAAGGGTAGGACACAGTGAGATTAAGTAATTTGCCCAAGGTTATCAGTTTGGTTAATTATATGGAGCATATTATTTCTCACTAAAAATGCTGTTTACAAACACTAGCTGGGCCATTTGTTGGGCCTGGTTTTTCTTTAAATGGCTTAAGGCACACAGCAACTGTGCTATTTTTCAAACCCTTTCCTGTTTTTCCTGCTTTTGCTCTTTTTTTTTTTTTTACCCTTTCTACCCTAGTAGAGAGGAAGCTTGGTCCCTCTTTGGTATTGACCTGGATTATAATTTACTCTCAGCAACTTGATTTTCTCAGCCTGGGGTCCACAGGAGCCCAAACCCCAGTGCTTCACTGTGGATTTGCTTAGACACTGATGGTGGATCAGAGCCCCTCCCTCGAAGCAGTCTCTTGCAAGTCTCTGTTCCTACTTTTGTATTCACATTTTATAATCTTTTTTCTCAAATAGAGCCTCCCAAATTGTATGGACTTTATTTTTTCTGGTTCTTTATTTAAAAAATAATTTAAATTGCAGTTGGCATTCAATATTATATCAGTTTCAGGTGTGCTGCATGGTGGTCAGACATTTAGATTCCTGATGAAGTGATCCCCACCTACCTGACACCATACATTGTTACTACAATTTTATTGACTGTAGTTCCTTTATTTACATTACACCCTCATGACTGTTTTGTATCTACTGACCAAATTGTGTGAACTTTAAGTAGCACAAAACTTGTCGCTATCCCCGCATCTGTTTCCCTCCTATCCCATAGGAAAATCATAAATTAGCTGTGTTATGTTACCAGGCTTGCTAATGCTTTCTGGGTTACAATTTCCCCATGTGCAAAATAGAAATGTTGAGGATCAGGTCAACTGATGTAAAATTCTTGTTCTTAATAGGGTGCATAATGATGTTACTTTCATGCCTGTCATCTCCCTCCCCCCTTACTAATAATTTCTATAACCAGGCAGGTTTTTCTCAGACAGTTTTAATACAAAATATTTTGTCCTGTTTTTTTCCTACATGTCCTGTAATATTTATGAAACCACGAGTCCTCATATGGGACATGACTTGTATCATCCCCATTAAATCTTGTGGATTAATGAATCTTTAATTTTCACTTCCATTTAGACTTAACTCTCATGACCTGTCTGCTTCCACACCCTAATGTATGCTGCTGTGATTTAGGCTGGATTTGAAAATGATATGGAGACAGATCAAGCTCTTCTTTGTACTTCATTTCACCTGTTGATATCTAGTAGAGCCTTAGCCTCTTTCTTCAAAACACTTATTACAAATTACAATTAGATAGGCATTTGCTCACTAGTTATTATCTGTCTTTCTCACCAGACTGCATGCTTCATAGAAGCAAGGGCATTTCTGTTCTTTTCACAAGCACCTAGCAAAGGTGCTTTTATGTAGTAGTTTCCTTGTATGTAGTAGTTGCCTTTTTGCATGAATGCAGTTGTGAAATGGTGAAGGCAACAATGTTTATCAAAGGTGAGGCAGTAATTTATCCAAACCTGACTCCATCCAGCTAGATTTCCCCTTCTATTGTACACAGATGTTCACTCAGCAATTCTTATCTCAACAAAGTTGTTCTGTTTGCTATCTCCTTTTCTTCCTCTAGCTCCTCCCTTCACCTTTGTCGCTCCTGTCCCACCTTCACACACAAGACTTTTCCTTCCCTTTCTCATTCCACTCTCTCTTGACTACTGGGGAACACATCAAAAATGTCTCCAAATTTTGCTGAGGAACATGTTTCCATCTCTCACAGGTTTTAAAACCACTAGATTTAGATAAGATGAGGTAGGTGTGGCAGAGGGAGGTTGGGGGATTCCTGGTGCCTGTAAGTATGTGAGGGGTGACATGAAGGGAGGACATGTTCGCTGTGACAGGTGCAGCTGCCTAAGAGGGGGAACGATGTTCAAAGAGAGCGAAGCCTCGGGTCTGTTGAGCTGTGCTCTTACATGAACTCCAAAAGAATCATCTTCATTCCTTTATATTGGACAAAATAATAAAATCACAAGTCCATGACTAGGAACAGCCTAGTTCCCTTCAAATCTTTATAACATTGTTTTACAAGTATCATTTTAATAAAGGGAATTATATTTCTCTGGTTTTAGGGTAACATATTGTGCTTTTTTATAATCACATAATTTTAACAAAGGGATTTACCACTTTTGCCATTTCTAAGCAGATTCCACATGGCTCAGTGTCTATCACAGCATTATGGAAAGAGAGATTGTTTTAATTTCATAATGGGAGATAGCCGAAGAAATATTACATATAAATTATTCTGCAGGGCCTTTGCTCTGGTAAATTCACTAGTGTTTCTTATGTACTTATTATGTACCAAATACTGAGCTAGGAGTTGCTAGTAACCTAGAAATACAGGAATGTATCATGGCAGAGTGTAATAAATTAATGTATACCGTTATATGGCATCATATATACTACATATGTACACATACACATATACACACATACACACATACATAAAATCATACACATATCTCTATGTAATCATATAAAAACACACATATTTATATATAGATACACGATAGTCCTTCAAATTTTTCTAAACTGATTGTACTTTAGTTGACTTGAGATAGGCAACAAATCATGGCAGTTAAGTGGACTGGCGTTGGAGTTAATTAATATGGTTTTGATTTCCTAGCACTGCTACCCCAGCTGTATGATTTTGGGTAACATATAATGTTTCTCACATTTTCTCTTTGCATAATGGAAACAATGCTACTTAACTCATAGCATCGATATTTTAAATGGATTTTAACACAATGAAATGTCACAAGACAGTATGAGGTAGGTACCATTATCATCTCCATTTTACATATAAAGAAACAGCAAGAGTCATTACGTAATCTGTTCAAAGTCACAATTAGGACAAAGCCAGGACACATATTTGGGCTGTTGAACTCTAAAGCTTGTACTCTAGAATAAGAGGTGAAAGAAAATAATCAAAATTACAAAGGGGAAAAGAAAATAAATTCAGAAGAAAAACAAACAAAAACTCTAGGAGAGGTTAAAGAATAGGAGGAAAAGCAAACATAGCCAGGCACTCTGTTAGGAGATTTTATACATTGTCTCAAACACCCTTACAACCCTGGAGAAGGGTAGTGATGATATTAAAAGAGAACTATACTTCCCATGGCGGTTGAATGTTGATGTTGGAGTTCAAAACTAGTTCCTTCTGATTATAAAGAATATACTCAGACACACGTGCATCCTCTTGATACTTAACATAATGCTTGGTTCTGTAGCTGACATTCCATAGCTCTGAGCTCCTTGGGAATCTAAGAGTTGTCTTGGAGTCTAATGAGGATGACATGAACAGAGAACACTAAATTAATGGTGAAGACAACAACACCAATGGGTGGCTAAGATGGAAAGATCCGAGGACTGAAATGGAAAATGTCACGGTGGAACCTGAACTTAACCTGGCATGACAGGCAGAAGCTAGGCTCATGTGCACAACCAGTGTTTGTTGAATGTGTAAGTGGCAAGAACAGTAGTCAAGTGAAAAGGCATGGTGTTCTTTTTCTGTTACTTTCTTTCTCACACAGCCCTGTTAGAACTGAAGGGCCTAGTGTTCTCCTTGATGTCTAGAGAGAGGGTGGGGTTCAGAAAGGGGAGAGGAGGAACACCAGCAGGGGCAAGCTCACTGCCTTGACTATAATGTCCATGTTAGACTTCACATCTGTAATCCATTGACCACAGTAGTGACTGAAACCTGGTAGCGCTCAATAAAGAAATGTGCGGAATAAAAGAATGAATGAATGAAGGAGGAAAAAAGATGGATTATTTCAAAAAAGACCTAGCAAAATCAGGGGAGAGAAAAAACAAAAACAAAACTAAGAGCAACAACGACAAACCCACAAAAACCCCACCACAACCAGAATAAATATCATCATGTTATTCTTTCTTTGAAGGTTTTTCTCTGCCTTCTCATATACTTACTTCCTTTTTGTGCACCTGCAGTGTCCCCTACAGAGACTTAAAACACCTACAATTCTCTATTGACTATCTGTTCACGTCTCTGGCTCCCCAGTGAGGAGAGGAGTTATCATCTACATCTCTCTGGTGCCTAAAATGCCATCTAGCTCACAGCAGACATCATGACTAATAGACTTTCAGTGAATAGCACCTACTTATTATTATTGTTGAGTACTAAACATTCTCCAAGCAGAGAATCTTGCTGGCCTATGATTGACTTCTGCCCAATGCTCCCCTTTTTAGCTCATTTCCTTTTGTTGTCTGGTATACAACTTAAGTCTTTCTACCTCTGATATAACTGACTTCCTTTAAGTCACAAAATGTAATTTTGATTCCATTCCCCATAAAAGTGTGTATTTCCCCCTTGTGTCTCCTTTAGTGCCCATTAACCCCTTGTTTGTACAGTACTTCTACCTGGTCCTGTGAGGCTCTGCTGCCCTCTAGGGGGCCTTGCTCATCACACATGCTCAGGACCAGTTGGCTCTGTACTTGGCAGCACAGTCCTGGGTTGGTTCATGGCAGGGCTGCCAAACGCCAGGGCTCCTTTGCCTGCTCCTGCAGTGCCCGGTTTATAAACTTGTGTCTCTATATGTCATGGGTTTAGAAATATGCAACTTGGCCATAGCGAGCAAGGAGGACCTCAAGGACTGAAACCCATCACTACTGGAACATTTGAAGATGCCCATGGGGGTCTCAGTGCTCTTGGTACCAATAGGATCCTTGGTTATGATCGTCCCACCTGCATCGTGGTGGTTTGCATATTATATCAAAGTTTATTCTACGGTATCCAGTAGCTACTAATGAGAGTTCTACTTGATAAATGAACACTGACTTCCATGGGAGATAAAAAATCTTCCTCAAAGAGATGGGGACTGGAGTTGCTTTTATAAAGCACAAACCAACATCTGGTTACCACATCCAGTGATGAAGACTTTTAACTCCATCTAATTTTACTTCTCTGTAACATTAGAACTACTGACCACTCCCTTCATTTTTGAATCATTCTTTTTTTTTCTCTGGTGGTATCACTTGTATTTGCGTCTTAGGTATAATTAATACTAACATTCAGGACTCCTTGGTCTAGTTCTCAGACTTCCCTTTATTTATTTGATGCCTTAACTCTCCCAAACTGTACTTCAAATACCAAACTCTCTTGATCTTCAGGCCAGTTTCTTGGACTTGTTCACTAATATGTCTCTTGGGCATTTTGAATTTAAAAATTCCAAAACCAAACTTATCTTTCTTCAAATGTCCTCTCCTTTACCTTACCATCCACCCATCCTATTTTTTTTTTCTAAATTAGTCCTATTATCATTAAATGTAGGTGGCCCTTATTTTAATCTCTAGACTTGACTTCTCCTCTGAGCCCACAGGGTATAGAATTAATGTCCAAATGAACACTTGATTTTACCCTTCAAACTTCTCATCTCCAAGACTGAATTACACAGGTCTCAATCTTTACATGGGTCAAAAAACCTTGGGCTCATCTTTTATTGTTTTCTTTCCTTTATATACAACGTAATAATCATCAAGTCTTAACTTTATACTTTAAACCACCATCTCTTACCTAGCCTTCTCTCTTATCTTTTTTATAGTCTACATTTTATTCTATCTAAAGAAACCAGAGGGATGTTTTTAATACAGTAATATTATCACGTAGCTTCTCTTCTCAAACCTTCCAAAGCTTCCTGTCAAATTCAGGAAAAATACAAAATCTACACCTCACCCCATGTGATCCCCAAGTGTCCATCCATGTTACCCTCTCACCATGCTCTCCATTTCTGGAAAAGTCCTCTGTCACACGGCTTGTTTACCTTCAATGGGTTGATATGTCTATGTATCAATATATTTATATAAACATATTATGTATTGTGCATTACTACTTTTCTCGCAACAGAATAATTTAATGCAGTTTGGTTATAATTTGACTAAATAAAGTTTTCCTTATTTTTGAAAGATGTTCTCATAAAAACTCTACAGCAGTCAAAACTAAGAAGGGATATTTTTCTATGTACTATGGAGAGTGCATAAAAATTGAAGGTGTGAGAGAAATTTTTAAATTTTATTACAGAGGTAACATATCACACACATTATAATAACTTAAAGGCTCATATATATATATATAAGTTATATATATATAACTTAAAGGCTCATATATAATATATATACATCTAAGTGAATGGTAAAGCCATTAATATGGGGTATATATGTTTAGAACTTCTGTAGACTAGAGTGAATAATGGCTTTATAAATGGCAGAAGCTGGATTGGGTAAGATGAGTGGGAATGAATTTCATGCAATGTACAGGAGGGTTTGGGGTAAGGCAGCTTGATTTACACAGGAGATTAAAGGTCCGGAAGAGCATGAGGTAGGGTTGGGAAGGTAAGATAGGTAAGCTGAAGACATCATGAATTACATTGTCAGCATGTTTTTCAACATGCAGGATGTGAGAAAACACCACCTATTTTTGAGTTGGTCAAATGTATTGGATCTAATCACTATTGCAGTAATTCCAATGCATAGAAATAGATATGAGGTACTGGATCTACATAACAGTTGTGGAAATAAAAATGAGGATGAAAACCCCACAGCATTTGAAAAAACAATTTAAAGTAGTATCTAATATTTCAATAGCATTTCATATCTGATTTAATATGTTTAAGTGGAGGAGAAGGGAAAATTAAACTTGACTAACACTTTTTAAAAAATAATTTTTCCTTTATTGATTTGAGGGAGAGAGAAAAGGAAAGAGAGATAGAAACATCGATGAGAGAGAACATTGACTGGCCACCTCCTGCATGCCCCCCACTGAGGATCGGGCCCACAGCCTGGGCATGTGTCCTGACCGGGAATAGAATCAGCGACCTCTTGGTGCATGGGTCCATGCTCAACCGCTGAGCACACCGGCCAGGCTAAACTTGACTAACATTTTGAGGGTGGGAAGTAGCATTTGTTACAGAAAAAGAAATACAGAAATAAAGAAACAATTACAGGATCATTATTTGATATAAGAGTGAGTTGAGGTTGAGATGATGCCAGGTATCAAGATGGAACTATCTAGTTGTCATTTAGACCTCAAGTCAGAATTGAAAGTGCAATGATGGTTGAGTTCTTGAGAGAAGACAACACAGGAGAAAGGGGCCAAGGGCCATGGATTGACCTTGGGGAACACCTATAGCTGGGAGACAGGAGGTTACTCCAAGTAGCCCTGCAGTCTGCACCTTTGTGCCCAGTTATCTCTTGCTAGAAAATTTGCTCTATTTTTGAGTCTAAGCAACTCAAACATTCCTATTTAGCTTTCTTTTCAATGCTACATACTCTGTGACCTTTTTTGTTGTTGTTTTTTAAAATTCTCACATGAGGACATTTTTCCATTTTTTTATTCAGATAGAGTGGGAGGGAGAGAGAGGAAGAGAGAGAGAGAAACATCGACGTGAAAGGGACACATCGAGTGGCTGCCTCTCGCACGACCCAACCAGGGCTGGGGACAAACTGCAACCGAGGTATGTGCCCTTAGCGGGAACCGACCCAGGGTCTCTCTGGACTGCGGGCCAACGCTCTAACCGCTGAGCCAAACTGGCTAGGGCTCCTGTGTGACTTTCTTTAGTAGGCTATTGAAAGTTGAAATTCTATAACTGATTCCCCCTTTTCATACCAACAGGAATATTTTCTTCAGCTCAGGGGTAATGGAGAATATAATTCAGCACAGCGCAAAGAGCTTAAAGAGAAGCCCAGCAGGCATGGGTTCAGATCAACTCAATCACAAGCTAAGTGGACAGTCTTGGAAAGATGATTTCATCTCTCCGCGTCTCCGTTTTCACAGCTATAAAAATTGGTTTATCTTTACTTTGCAAGGTTGTACAAATTAAATAACATATTGTATAGAATAGCACAGAGCACACTGAAGGAGTTTGATAAATATTTTTTCTCTTCTTATATGTGTGTATGTGTTGGGGAAAATCGGGGAGGATGCCAGAGGAATAGGTGGCCAAATGACTTAGGAAAGGTAGAGAATTTATTTTAGCCAAGAAGCTAGAGGAAAGGATATTATCTTCCCATTGTTTACTTCTACCTCAACAATTCCATCTCTACCAAGGGAATGGAGCTTGAGGGAAGAAAATGAATTGTTAACGCACAGAATTATGCCTGAGGCACACTTGTTTGTGGTATGAAATGTTATGTTCTGAAAGACATGACTTGCACTCCCCAGATATGGTGCAGCGAGGCCACTTCTTAGCAGGGCTAATACAAATAAAAGGAACATTACTGGAAATACAGAATTTTGGGGAAAAAAAAAGCTTAACTTATCCCACCACCCAGACCATTTATATCAATTAATCAAAAACATTTTAATCAAATTCAAGTAGTAACAAATGAGATCACTAACATCACATGTAAATTAAAATTCACTGTAATCACAGCATTCAAGAATATCAATTCATTATACAAAGGGAGTGTTTTAGATGCAATTCATCACATTCATTCAGACATAGTCTTTTATAGCCCCACAAATATACTTCAATTATTGCAGAGCCAAAGCATTTAATTAATCATTTCAAAGCATTTCTCTTCTCCAAAATTAAACACCTGAAAGATATTCATAACACTATAACCTACCAGATCTAAACCCTCTTAGAGTTTACTTTCTACATGCTCAGTGAGAAACAGGAATATATATTATTAGGCAGCAGTAGAGCAAGACTTGAAAAGTTGATTTATTCTTTTGTAAACAAACTACTACTGAGTGCTGAGTCACCATTAGGGGAGGAGCTAGGTCTTCACCAGAGACTAGAGAAGTGACATTCGCTGGTTACTCACTTCAAACATATGTCTTAGAGGACTTGTTAAAACAGTTGCTGTGTTAGTTGCTGGTGATGGAAACATAGAAGGCGATATCTACAAGAAATTTTGAGTTTAGCAGGGAGAAAAACACATAAACCAACAATATAATACAACTTGAGGATTTCTATATGAGGAGATCCAAAAAAATTCATGGAAATGCAGTTTCTAAAAGAGGGGTAATATTTGTGTTAGGAATTAAAGGGTAAGAAGATATTTTCCAGATAAAAGGAGGGGAGATAAAGGCAGGTTTTAGTAGAGGCAGAAAGAAGAGAATTTACATAGCCAGGAGCACACCAAACAAAAAAATGGCTGAGGCATGGTGTATTTAGGGAACCATATGCTATTTGGCACTGCTGGGATATATGATGGCTTGGAGGAACACTGGTGGTGGGGATGATGGGGAATTGGTGGAGCAGACTTGTGGCTAAACCTCAGGTTGAGAAAGTCAAGTCTTCAAGGGATAGGTCTTTAAGGGCTTTGTGAGCGATGTGAGAGAGTTTTAGATAATTTTATGGTAAGGTATGTATACCTACTAATTTGAAGGTTGAGTGATGAGATCAGATTTGCATTGTAGGAAGATCACTCTGACAGCTGTTGGGACAGGGTGATACATCAATAATAGAGAGTTAGGACATTGTCAGTAGTTTAGACTGCAGGGTATGGGGTCCTGATCAACGGCAATATCAATGAGAATGCCAGAGATACTGTAAGATAAGTAGAGAAAACAGTCTATTGGATGGGAAGTGTCAAGGAAAGTGAAGAGTCTAGAATGACATGAGATTGGGCAACTAGGCGGAAGGTGTAGCTTTTATCCAGAGAGGAAATATAAGAGGGAAAGCCATCAATGATAATGTCTAGAGATGTGATGTTTAAATAATTATTTAATTTCTTGGTCAAAATAATATTTTCTTCTAATGATCTGTCTTCCATGTTAAAATGATCCAGGATGTGAAATACACTTACTTCTAATAATTGGCTTAAATATTTGCGTGAATTAGGTGCTTAAGAGAAATATCTGGTGAATCTCAACTGTACCTGACATCTTCCACATTTTTAAATCAACAATGTTAGAAATAGTTTTTATTTGAAAAAAAAGGAAATAGAAATAAATCATAAAACTCACAACCAATAAAAGTGAAACTGTGTACTTAATCTGAATCTGCCTTTAGGAAACATATCCCATTTGGCTTGTACCAATTTACATGAAATCAGTGCAGTCTGCATCACACAGACATTTTGGCCTAGAAACTGAAATGTCTTGCTTATATACACTTGCTTTGAAAACCAAACCAGATTGGCTTTGCATTTTAACTGGCTTATTTCTCAGCCAAGTATTCTAGACAGTGGCTTTAAGTCTCACAGAAAGAGAAAGTGGTAAAAAAAGGGGTTAACAACAACCAAAAATGGGACAATGAGTAAACATTTGGTTGTCAAGGGGGTTAAACAGGAGGATATCCAACCTAAATCAAATTCCAGCAATCATGACATTTTCCTTTTTTAATCCTCACTAGAGGATATTTTTTCCATTTATCTTCAGATAGAGTGAGAGGGAGAGAGGGAGAGGGAGAGAGAGAAAGAGAAAGAGAGAGGGAGAGAGAAAGAAACATATATGTGAGAGAGACACACATCGATTGGTTGCCTCCTGAACGACCCTAACCAGGACTGGGGACCCAACTACAACAGAGGTATATGCCCTTGACCGAAATTGAACCCACGACTCTTTGGTCCATGGGCCGATGCTCTAACCACTGAGCAAAACTGCCCAAGGCAATGACACTTTTTCAAATGTCTTTCTCAATCCTGACCTTTCGTTGATTCCTTTAAACTTTTTTACTACCCTTTCAAATCCAGACTTGGTGTTTATAATTCCTGACAGCTGAAGCCATTGACCCTAGAACTACAGCCTTTGAATTACAATTCAAGGTCCAACCCTTTCCAGCTATCTTTTATTGGGCAATTTGCTTAACCTCACTGTCTCAATTCTCTCATTTATAAAATGAGGATACCTATCTGAGGGTTGTCTTAAGGATTCAATGAATGTTTATGAGGCCTGCCACATTATAATGTTCGATGAAAGTAAGCTATCATCATCATCATCCTGCTCATCCACTCCACATTCTTCACTCTACCTTCTCTTCTGTAGGTTCTTCCTCTCCATAGAGTGCCTAAATGCTTGACTTTAAATAAAGTAGTAGTGACTGCCTGTCCCCACTGTGATGTCCTTTCTCACCCACCTCCCACCAGCAGACCCCAACTTCATCTTAGTTGCATGGAGCCCTCAGGTATAAAATGCTGCAGAATCTGACTCACTCATTTTCACTGAAGTAAGAGTCTCCCTGCCCCTTCACTATGCTTTGTTCTACCCCTCCCCCCCCCCCCAGAAGTACTGTGACTAAACATGTGACAGGGAAGATTGGCTTCTCATTCAGAAGATCAAGCTTTAGAGAAAGCCTTGAATTTAGTGAATTTTAAGGTTAAGCTTCTTAACTGCAACAGTTAAGTACAGACCCTCATTTAGCCACTCACCACGTTGGGCAAGTGAATTTATCTCTCTAACTTTTAGTGTTCTTATCAGTATAATGGGCATAACAAACCTACTGAGGGTCTTTGTAAGAAATGCATTGGATTAAATAAATAGTACTCATGGGCACATGGTGTATTCTCCATAAATTGGAGATCTTAGTAGTAGTTGGTTTGATTCCTGAAGAATAAACACTGGAAGCATGACCTGTCAAATTTGAAAAGCATTCTTGGTGGCAAAAATGAGTGGTAGGAGAATATTTAGGCAAGGCTACTCTAGGTATGAGAATAATATGTATCTTAAAATCTAACCTCAATGTTCTGGCTTTTATATGTCACACTATTTTTATAGGTATGGAAATTAGTATCAGTGGTGATGAGACAACCAACAAGTTTGTATTAGGAATCTTCTTCAGTTGGTACATCTGGGAAACAGCCTGTGCACTGCGGACACTGCTTCTGCAAAAGTTTGCCTCTGGCTGCTTGCAAACAGCTCCCTGCACAAGCCAACAGTGGCAGTCCTGTCATTGCTAAGCAAGCGGGGTGCATCTCGAGCAGAGATGCTCTCTCCCACTGGAGCTACCTGGAGAACCCAGCCTGCCACCTAGTGGCCAGGACAGGAACCTAGTCTGTTGACTACTGGGGTTGAGGATGAGGACTGTAGGGGTGAGGAAAGGAGGAAGAGGGAGAAAGTCTGTAAACGGTTGACACATAGAGCCTGATTGTTCACAAGCATCACTGAGGATGGTGAGAAATGCCCTGGAGTTTAAAGGCTGTCTGCTCCTTTCAGCTGCAACTTGCCCTCTGTCTGGCACTTTTCTCCCTGGAGATGCAGTCACAAAGCACTGTCTGCACAGTGAATACAATTAAACGGAAGCCTCTGGAAATGTCCAACGGGATATTAGGTAACATGTGCTTTGATACAGGGATTTGGGGTCTGAAGGTGAAAAAGACAGGCAGGACAGCAGAAGTCTGCACCTGCTTACCTCCAGCACATTTACATTCTGCTAATGTGTCTTTGTAAGTTCCCAGAGAAGTCAATTTGCTCAGTTTTTCTCAAGTATCACCAGACTTTTCAAACATTCTCTGGATTAAAACAAGTCCCAAAGTTAGAAGACTGTTGTGAGTGGATATTGAACTCAACTTTTTCTTGTATTTTTATTAGTTAACCAATGAAAGGATAAAGTGCTTGCTACACCATTTGGGCTAGAACATTTGGTTCTCATTTTGCTGTCTTGGCAGGCACCAGCTCCGTGCGTGAAGGAGAAAGCCTACTTTTGCCCTGATCAATTCTTCAGCAATGGCTGCACACTTGGCTGTACTCAGTGGCTGGAAAGTCCCTGAGAGAGGTGTCCACAGTTCACTCTGAACTCAAGTTCCCTCTCTTTTCCCTCAGATGCTCTTGCTGTGCCTTTTTTTGTTTGTTTTTGTTTTTGCAATGTCATGATGTGTCTGCCTGAGTCAGAGCACACCGTCTGCTGTGCCTGACTCTCACCAATGGGCCCTACTCTCCTCCGCTCTGACCACGATGCGGGGGAGATCCAGACTGAAGTGGCCAGGACACAGCATAGGAGAAAGTTAGGATGGTAGGTGTAGGACAGTGAGACCCTTTTATCCTTCGAAAAGTGTAAATAGGAGGGCATACTTGGGCTCAATCTCCTTTTTACCTCCTGTACTACCTCCCACAAGAGCGATTGCTGAGCCCTTGCTCAGAGCCACTCTAAAGATATGAAAATATTTCTCCCCTTAGTGACCTCTGATTGTGTAGGTGTGTGTGTGTGTGTGTGTGTGTGTGTGACATATAACCAGAGAAAGAACCTTATAGAATGTCATGGAACTTCACAGGAGTTTAGTGTGGAGAAGACCAAAATCTCCTGTCACTCAGCCTGAGCCAACACGGCCCATGTCTTTCAGCATGTGTTGTGGTCATAATAGGATTATTTATTTGAGCTCCAGATGGGTTGGAGAGCATTGTTCCATAAGATGCTAAGACATAAAACATAATACGGTGTCTTCCACAAGACTGGGACTTGCTGAACAAACACTGATTGATATTATTATCTGCATTGGGAGCTCCATGAGGTTCACCAGGCATTTCATTTCAGTTCGTGTTAGTGTTGGAAGAACAAGGTCAGTGACAGATCCATGTTTGTTTACCAAGTCACGCTCTCTCTTTCTATCTCCAACTTAAGAAAAAAGCCATGTGGATAACAAATAAGAGAAAACAGCACTACTGGTTTGTGTTTTTGGCCATGCCATTTTAACTCGATGGGGCAGAGTCACGTTCCCTGGCAGCTCCCACCACGCTGGGTGCTGAGCCCTGGAGCAGGCCAGGCGGCAAGCTCGTGCCCGCGAGGGAGGCAGCGACCAGTTCCTTCGATTGCCTTCTTTTTTCTTTTTGGCTACACGTAAGGGAACAACATGAGCACATACTGCCTCACCAAAGAGAGTTTTGCATGATGCTATGTATAAAATTTACCATAGTAATTTGTTATTTAGTTTCTGAATATTACGTACAATGAATGGATCCATGTGTTCTGGGTCAGGTTAAATATCAATTTTTTTTTTTTTTTTGTCATGAAGGAATAGAAGTGCCTGCCCAAACCGCAGGGTGAATGAGAAAAATGGAGAATTCCTACAAACTGCCTTTAAACTCTGGGGAAAGCTTGACTTATAAAAAAAAAAGCATTTTAATAGAAACTCCTTAATCTCCCACCTAAAAATATAATGGAAATTTGGAAGGCAATGGGCCCCCAAAATAGAGCAATGATTTTTTTTTTAGTAGTTCAGACAAGATTCCCAAAGTAGGATATTTCTATTTCAGTAGCTTTCCTGAAGAATGATGTTATGGAATGTCTTCATATGATGTCACCAGAGCTGTATTGGGGGTAGGCATGAATTGAGATGACTCCATGACTAGAAAAACAGAAACTCCCAGTTCATGAACCTGGATTGTGGGACATACTCTGTGTTATACTCACAATGACCCTGTGGATGTAACACAGTGCAATGAACATTATTGTTCCCATTGTGAAGCTGAGAGTTGAGGGGTTTGTTTAGGGTCCCAGCTTGTAGGGACAGAGCCAGGGTCGGAATCCATGTCTTTGCTGATAAGGTGACACTACTGCCAGGTCATAACAAGAGAGGTACTGATGAGCTACCTTGCTCCACACTGTCACCTTGACTGATCTGCCTCTATTTAGCAACAAAAAATGTCACCTTTAGGGTCACTTCTCTGGGAGTAAAAATCAGAATCAAAATATGAATATTTTATGTGGTAGGAACACATTCACAGTGACCTTGTTTATGAACAACAGCAATAAAACAGGATCCATGGTTGAGAAAATCCATCAGAAAGGCAATGCTAGAATGGAAAAGAACTTTGAAGGCATATGGGCTTGGGTGTGAATCCCAAATTGTGGGTTTACCATGTACCAAATAAAGGGCTTTATTACATGTCTCAGTTATTATTTTTTCTTTTCTGTGGATGGAGGTACTATTTTCTATTATAAAATATTGCTTGAAGATCTGATGAGATTTGATATATAATGATATAATATATAATTTTATATATAAAAATTATATATTATATCATTATATATATATATATATATATATATATATATATATATATAATATGTACATACTTAGTCATAGAGTATTTTCCCAATAAGTGTCTATGGTATAATGATTGAAGCAAGTCACAAATAATCATTATTGTGACGGCACAAATTAATTTATTCTCTGGCACAGAGAAGGGGTGAGGACAGAGAGTTTGGTTGTGGTTGGTGGGGAGGCATCAAGTTGGTGTTGGGAGGTAGCCATGATATGAGGAAATTGATGTCCAATGGGATGGTGGGTTAAACAGAGAGAAGAAACTACTGAGAAGAAATCGAGGGAGTTGGAAGATGGTTGACTGTCAGCTCCTCAGGCTGAACCCCTTCTCTATCAGCTTCTCCAGCCTGTTTCCTGTTTCCTGTTTCCTGCAGACACACATTTACATGCCGCATTTCCTTGCATGCACCATTTGTTTCATGTGACTGGGCTCTTCTTCATCTATTCCCCAGAATAGTTCACCCATAATGTTTGCCTGGCTTGCTTCATCATCCCCTGGGATTCTACCCCAGCGTCGCCCTTCCGAGAAGCCTTCCCAGAACCTCCAGATCGGCGACCTCTGACTTCCCCATGCATTTTTTCCTTTACTAATGATTTCTGCATGGGTTGGTCTCCACTACTCTGAGCTGCTCCTAAGGGTAGGGGTTGTGCCTTATTTATCTCTATACTCCTAGAACTCAGCACTGTACTAAATACATTGTGATTATTCTAAAAACATTGGTTGGAATTAAACTGGACTGGACTAAGGTCAAGCATCAGTATTCCTTGCCCTATTTTTTGAGCTTTTTATATGACATTAAGATATCCCCCGCCCCAAAAAAAAACCCCAAGAAAACAAAAAACAAAAAAACCCAGAAGTATAATTAGTCAAGAAAGTAATGTAAATCCTCATAATTCCTAGTTACAATAATGATACTATTAACTCTAATAAATATTGTAAGTAGTAACAATGACTCAGTTACACTTTTTCTCACAAACAAAATCTATAGAGACATTTAAAATGTATCACTGAACAGAAAAATATTTCAGGCAGTCCTTAAAGTTTAAATTTTATATCAGAGGCATCTGTTTATTTTATTCATGTGGCACAAAAGTAAATTAAATCAAGCTCAGTGGAAGGAATGAACACATCAGGAAAGTACAGTGCAATACCCGTCTAGGGAGCAGTTTTCAGGGAAACTCTTCGGGGGTGAGTGTCACTCCACTCCCAGTTCATCCTCGTGTTTCTCAGTTCAAGCTACAGTATATTAAGAGCTGGAATGGGGAACCTTGCTTAAGGGTCACCTGCATGAGCTCCGAAGCCAGCTGCCTTTTTCTGCTCATTCTCTGCATGGGCTTGAGTAAGCAAATTAGCCTCTGCTTAGTTTCCTCATATGTAAAATGAGGGTTGCTTTGAGTTTTAAAAGAGATAATACAGGCAAGGGGCTTAGAGCAGTGCTTGCCCCTATAGCAGGTGCTCAATAAATATAATTATTTACCAGCTTCAGCCCTTTAATATTCACTGGCAAATCCAGTGTAGCTCACACATCATGATTTGTCCATCCATTCAGCTACTCAGTAAATATTTTAGAGTGTTCGCAATGTGCTGGATGCCAGTGGCATAGAACAGGAATAAGATGTGGTTCCTGTACTTCCTACGTTCACAGTACAGTGTGTGTGAGTGTGTGCATGTGTGCATACACCTGTGTGTTAGGGAGCCTTACAGATCAACAGGCAATTTTTACACAGGACGATAACTGTTCTTGAGGGAGGCGCACAGGGCTCACTGGGCTCATGAGGCAGGGGACATACGGAGTATGAGAAGGTCAGGACAAGCTTTCCAGGAGAAGCGATATTGAGGATACTACGAATTGGCCATGTGAGAGTCGGGGGTGGATGAAGCAGGTGCATTTTATACCTCTACTGATGCCTCAATAGGCGTCTGAAAGTAAGAAAATTGTGAGTGAGTCAGTATGGAAAGTCAGGTGGGAAGTGACTAGATGCCAGGCTACCAAGGGAGGAGTCGCACCACCAGGGGCCTTTCCTGCCAGGCAGAGAAAGTTTGGCTCTATCCTATCTTAGCCAGTGGAGAACCCTGAAGATGTCTAAGCAGGAATTAAAATGTTTAAATAGATTATCTTGTTTAAATTCGTTCCTTTGGAAGATTTTCTAACTCCCAGCGTCGAATTTACGGATTCTCCCTTTGGGTCCCTTTGTTCCCCCATAGACTCCTGCCACGCGCTGCATTACTTCACTGAGCTTTTCCGTTTCCAGTTCCGCCTCAGGAGACTGAGGGGTCCTCAAAGACTGTTTTAGTAATCTCTGCATCCCCATAATCTATAACAGTTCTTGGCACAGAGCAGGCACTCAATGGAAACTACATGAAAAAAAAATGTTTGGTTTTAGGGGGTGGAAAGCATTTCTTCTTATCAACCACTGAGCACTGCAATATGCCAGGCACTGTGCTAGGCACTGAGGGAGATAAGAATATTTTTACGACGGCATGAGATAGTTGTGAAAATATTGCACATGTACACAAAACAACCTCCAAATCCAGGGCCTGGCACAGTTCCTGGCAATGCCCAGTTCTCAGTGAATGTTTGTGAGTAAACAATAAATGAAGAACATGTGAGTCCAGATAAGGGCAAGTCTGTGAGGTGGTTTAATCTGATAGGGTTTCATTGAGGCACCTGGGCCTTGGAAAACAGAAAGGATCTAGAGAGACAGCAGGAAGAGGCGGAGGATTGTAAGGAGGGAGAAATGGCCGGAATACCACTTCACACAGACTAATAACTCCTTAATGAAATCTAAGCAACTGGAAATCATCAAAGCTCTAACAATAGTTGGCTTATATTAGAATTCACACAAGAGAACCAATTTTTCAGGCCAATTGTAATTTGGGCAATGAATGTGAAAGCCACTAGCAGTTGCTTGAACAGACAGCCTAAGTGGGCCCTCATGACAATGTTAATTAAAGCAAAGTTAATTAGTTAATTAAAACAAAAGTGGCAAACGGTAGTTTCTAAAATTAAGGTGGAGGCAATGCTAATGTTTCTGCCACTAGAATTCCCAGGGAGGGTTTTACCTTCCGAGAACAGTTCTGATGCAGAGTTCTAGACCTCTGTTCTTCATTTAGCCGTGGAAGGTCCACGGCCTCTGAGAGCCTCGGCTCCATGGCCCTGGGAATTCTGAACCTTGTAGAGCTGGGACTTGAGACTCATCAAATGCAATGCTTTACTTAGGTCAGAACTGGTTTTGTGCGTGTCTGTCAATCTGCAGACGGACTGAAGGCCTCAGAAGGAAGCAGGGCATTATCTGCTCGGCAACGATTTGCTGCAGCATCATGTGTGCTGGAAGTCAGTGTCTGGAACCAAAATGTTAATCACAGGGATCTCTATACATGGATGGCATAAATAGTACGTTTCTATATTTAAAAAAATCAATCGTGACTCACTCCCTTTCAAATAAAAGTCTCCCTTTGCTATTTCAGCGAATTGAATGACTGACTCCGGGCACTTGGTTTTTTTGTGTTCTAGGGTGGGCCTGTTTAACTCCCCAGTAAACTGCTGGATCTGTTAGAATTAGCTCTGTTCTTCCCTCAGGTGTTCAGAAAACACAAGCGGTCTCTATGACTGGAGGTGGAAATTGGCTCTTTCTGCTACCCTTCTCACTAAAGACAGGATTTACACTTCTGGCCTTGGAAACGTGTCTTGTTTTTTGGCTCTGAGGATTTTTTCTCTCCCGAGTGAGTCCTCTTTTTAGTATCAATTCTCTAGAATGTTAACAGAGTTACTTCAAAAAATAGTCCTGTGTTCAAAAGCTTGGGAAAAGATTGAAAAAATTAACAGATGAATGATTGGTTTCCACACTGCAAGACTTCTCAGTATTTATTTCTAGTAAAAGAATATAGTAGTCTGAGTTTTTCCAAGTGTGTTTGACCAAGTAACTTTTTTTTTTTTTATGGAATAGTTTGTGAGACTAGCTTTCTGAAGAATATATTCCGAGAAATGTTCAGTTCAAATGTCAAAAAGCTGAGGTGTGGTACAAGAAGTGCTTCATAACTGACTAGTCTATGGGCAAGCCTTCTAACCATGCTGGACCCCAAATTCCTCATCTGAAAATGGAATGATTATTGCTTCTACTTTCAATATTTAGTGATCATGAGACTATTCTATTATTGCTACTACTATTACAACTAGGTACTGTCACTTCTCATGGTAGACCCTTCTAAGTGGTTCATCCAATAGCACTCAACACCACTCCCTTCTCCTTCCAGTTTCCGTGCTGGAGGATGTAAAAGCTAAACACACACTTTATTATGCTCATGCAGCTAAAGATAGCTGTATGAAATGGTTTTGTCCATGGAACATAAAGGCACTTTTTAGAGAACTCTGAGAAGACTTTTGCTTTTCCTAATAGGAGGATGCAATGCATGGAGCCATGGCAGTCATCATGTAACCATTAGCATAGGTGTGTAGAACAGCAGAGCTGTTAGCTCTGGAAACATAGCCTTGGAGGAATATTGGGAGCAGTTTACCTGCATATTTCTTGTGATATGAGGGAAAAAAGCACACACACAATAAATCCTACAGGTCTGAAAATCTGACTTAATCTTTCCTGCAGCTGAACACATTTCTAAGTGGCTTAGCCATCATTTATTGAGTACTCTCTATGTATTGATACTAAGAATTTAACACATATTACTTCATTTACTCCTCACCAACAGGACTAATTATATACCATTTCACAATGGAAGAAATGAATTGAAGTACCTTGTTCAAATTCACACAGTACTCTCTAGGTCTCAATAGATTGGCTCAGTGGCATAGCATTCAAGCCAGAGCAGCATAAGTAACAGGGGTAATTTAGAATAAAATGTGAAAGTATTAGAAGCACCCAAGTTTACTTGTTTGCCATTACTTAAGCCCTAATGTGACAGGCAATGTGATACACACTGTCCTTTATAAAACCATAAACTAAATAGAGAGGTAAATCCATGCATAACCAGTTATATTCTATAATGTGATAAATTCTTTGTTTGTGTTCTGAACATCTTGAGTTTGGATCACAAAGTAGACATAATTTGAGAGCTCGTGGGAGGCATAGAAGAAAGGAATTTTAGTTTGAATCTAATTTCTTTCTTAGGACTATAGCGTAAAAGGAGAACCAGGTATGGTATGTATATGATTCAAGGGTATTATAGTTTTCTCTGGCCTTTCTTCTTCTCCACATGAAAAGCAGGTTCAGCCTGAATATCCTGGCTAATGACAAAACAGAACTCTCTGTATAATCTGACTATAGCCTGCCTCAGATGTGACCACAGGATCACATGGACAGACATGGGTTTGTTAAGATCGCATACACAAAACCTAACACTTGCCAAAGGTCCCTTCTTTCTCTCTTTGATAGTTTAATACCCAAATGTACTGACTGAAAAATCCAGTCATCAAGAAGTAGAAGGCACTGTAGGGAAAATGAGTTAAAATAATGCTCTAATTCCTAAGCATTCTCATGTTCTGTTGGCACTCTCAGTACATTTTGTTGTTGATGTTGCTCCTTTGTTTACGGAAGTACAAATGACACAGTTGAACATAGTAATCTAATATTAATAGAGGAACATAATCTAATGTTGCTAGAGGAATATAGCAAAACATGAGATCAATGGATGGGATTAATGGCCTGATTCTTTGGCAGAAACTGATGACCACAGGCGTGCAGGGGATATTTGTAATACAGGCTACTGTAGGCTTAATTTGATGAAAGTGGAACCACTAGAAGTAGTAGTATGCACACTTGAAGGCAAGGGGAAAATCCCTATCATATCATTACTTCCCAAATCCATTCGTTCAACAAACATACCAGCAAATGATGATTGAGTATCTTCTATGTACTTCTTTGTACTTCTAGACATAGAGGCAACATAAGGAACCAGGTTACAAGGTCCTCACACCCAAGGAGCTTACCCTGCTTAAACTGGGGCAAAGGGTGTCCTCTATAGTTTGCCAAGAAGTTGAATAATGTAATGGTGGAAATGCCCTGAAAGTATGGAAATGCCCAGGCTGTATGATCAACGTATCTATAGTACTGCTTTTTATTATGCTCTCTTTGTTATTAAGATCATCCTGGTTGCATATCTGACACAAAGATTTTCAGATGTGGAAGAAGACTGACAATTGTTAATAATAATAGCAAACACTGAAAAAGTGCCTACTGTATGGCATTCACTTTACACATATTAGTCATTTAGTCTCACAGCCACTGGATGAAGTATGTATTTCATTATCTCCATTCATCAGAGGAGGAAACTGAGGCATAGAGAGGTTAAGTGATTTGCTTACAGTTAGGTCACACAGCTAGCAAGTGATGCTGTCTGGACTCAATCCCAGTTCAGGACCCTGCTATCTTCAATAAAGTACCCACTGTGTGCCTGGACTTTGCACATGTTACCCTTTTCTCTCTTTACAATTTTATGAACTAGGTGATATGATCTCAATTTGGAAGATGAAGAAATTAAGGCTCAGAGAGAGGAAATGGTCAAGCCAGTGCTCACACTCAGGAGCACCTGGCTGTGAAGCTAGTGCTCTTCACTATGGCTCCACGCTGTCTCTCCAAGGAGCCTGCCCTCGAGGGCTTCAGGGTGCTTAGGCACAGACTCACAATTCTGTCCCTTTAGCAATGTGTTTGTTCTATCTATCAGGATGCCAGGGAAGATTTTATTTACCGAAAGAGTTTACAGAAAGGCTGATAAAGTAAGTTTGACAGAATAGATTTCCTTCGACAAAATAAAAGGCTGATCTTGCAGAAGTTTCTGAAAAAAAAAAAAAAAATGTTTTAGAGAGGAGTCAGGAAGGCAGATGGAAAATATGCCAGCAGGCTTGAGATATGGAAGTCCTTCTGTGTATAGAACATGACATCTCCAGGATTTATTGAAGAGGTAGAAGACATAGTTTTCCCTGAGGTTTACAATTTAGTTGACTACCTTGTTCAAGGTGCAAGGAAAAAAATGAGAGGCATATAGGAATTAGAAAAGAATTGAAAGAGGCAAGGATACACGTTAATAATGCAAATAAATTGGGCCAGGTGGGTAACTCTAAGTATCCTATGAGTCTTATTTTGCCCTCAGCAGACCTAGTATATTTACCATCACTAAAATTTAGGCTTTGAGGAATTAGGGCTGATGGAAAATAAGACTTTTTATGTAGGCTAAATGATGGTATAAGAGAATTGTTCAAGCAATATTATTCAGCTATTTTTATTCCATTTGAAAGATAGTTACCTTTCATTTATTTATCTAGATTTTAGGAAAATTGTCAAATCTCCGTAGAGTTAGAAGATAATGTCCTGACTAGCTCTTTTGATATGTACCTCCTTTTTTTCTTCTTTATTTTATTTTCCATAAGATTTGTACTTCTTAAAGAGATGAGGTCCTTATTCCCAATTCGACAACTTATATGGCCTTTTTAACACCTTCAAATTTGTTCCCAAGCCACTGATAAGATGTTCTCATTGCCTTTGAAGCACCTTTGGGGGCATTTATCATATAAGGTAGTCCTTCACATGGGGGGAAATCACTGACTGTTGATTTCATTCTTTTCAGATGGCAATTGTCCAGTATCAATACCTGTGGGCTGGGTGGGATGAGACTGTGGGCAACAGAGAAAGTGGGAGACTGGCTAGTTGTTCAGAAAGATTATATTCAAAGCTACTTTGCTCTCTTGTCTCTTTCATCCACTTTGACATCTCTCAGAAAGTGCAAGTTTCCCATTAAGAACAAATTCTACATTCTCATGCCTCCACGAGCTGGGCACATGCAAATGCAGTCACACACGTGTGAGGCTCCTGGTATTCTGTTCTCAGCATCAGCTTATTTGTTAACAATAATTTTCTCTACTCTTTTCTGGAGAACTAGAATCTAGTTTGCAATGTATTTCTGTCCCCTCTGGACCTGGAGGTCCTTGCCTTGGCTCAAAGACTTAACTGTGCTCTCTCTGCCCTCTCGACCTTATCCCCCTATGGATGTAACTCTTTGCTTAGTCAGAGGTCTGCAGTTCTATGTTTCTGCCTCGACCTAAGTCACTGGGTTCATATCCAATTAACCGCACCAAAACCATTCAGTGAAAATGTCTGAAGCCCTTTTCCCAGCACCCTGCCTCCTTTAGTTTCATTCACTCAGACATGTTCCATTTCAAAGACCCAGGAAGCAAATGCCACCACTTCAGCAATAGGGGCCAGTGCCCCACAGTGTCCCCACAGCTTTTACCTTAGGGTTTCCCCAGAGGAGCCTCTCCTCTTCCACAGGTTGACTAGGCTGCTGGACCTGCTGGCGGCCGAAGAGGACTTTCCATCCCCCACGTGCATGCGCACCACGGTGGATGTGGTGAAGGCGCTGCGCACGTTTCTCTCTGGTTTGGCCAAGATGATGTACACCTTCGGCACAAACATGCAGCCTAGCGCCACCGTGGCACTGAGGCTGACTGAGAAACACATGGTGATGATTTTGTAGTTGCTGCCAAAGTAGATTGGCACGAAGGCCAGCCATATAATGCAGGTGGTGTACATTGTGAAGGCGATATACTTGGCCTCGTTGAAGTTAGCTGGAACATTTCTGGTCTTGAAAGCATAGAAGGTACAGCTCAAAATGAGCAACCCATTGTATCCGAGAGGAGTGACAACTCCTAGGTTGGTTGTATTACAAATCAGGTAGACTTCTCGAATGCTTGGGTAGTCATGCATTATATCAGGAGGCTCCATTATAAAGAGGGCAACGATGATGCCCAACTGGATGCATATGAGGATGAAAGCAATCACTAGCTGGGCACAGGCACTCATGAATCGTGGCTTTTTGGTACAGATCTTCTTCTTGCTCCCAGCCAGGATCCTCGCAATACGGTTGGTCTTGGTTACCAGGGCTGAGTAGCTCATGGCTGGGGAGAGACCAATGCCGATTCTCTGAAGGTAGCAATAAATTTGTTGGGGCTTTGCAATGAGGCAGAAGGTGCATAAGTAGCCCAGGCAGATGCCAGCAAGGATAATGTAGCAGAGTTCCCTGCTGGAGGACTTGACTACTGGGGTATCACGGTAAATGATGAAGACTACGGTAACAAACAAGGTGGCCAGCAGGCCAAGGCAGGCAAACACCACAGCTGCAATGGGCTCAGGGTCACCCCAGCGAAGGTACTGGACTGGGATCAAATCACAACCTGCAGAGACACAGACACATATTGAAAAAGAAGGAAGACACATTTACTTGGGCCAGTTGTGCCTAAGTTACAAGCAGCTGCTTACGACCCTTTCACTTTGTCTACCATTACAATCTCAGAATCCCACAGTACTCGTTTCTTCATATATTCATTCATAAAATATTTATCTTTATGTTATTAATACATATTCTGTGATAGGAACTATTCTGGTTCTGAAAACAAAATGATGAACACCAACACACTACCTGCCTTCATAAAAAACAATCGGTGTGGAGGGGTGCACGTCTAAAGAATTACAACTGTAATAAGGGCCATGAAGAAGTATAGTATAGATCCTGACCCAGTCTATGGAGCAATAAAGTCTTCCTTCAACAGAAGTTAGCAAATGAAGGTATTGGTTTGGCTGAGTTTGGGAATTCAGTAGGTTTGGCAAACAGATTAATTGTAAGGAAAGAACTAGAATGCGTTGGAAGCAGGAAAGGAGGCCACAGTGCAATAGAGTGATGAGTGGCTGAAGATGAGGCTGGGAGGTGGGTGGGAGGGGATGTTGCAGGGCAGAGTCCTAGATCAATGGGAAGTCATTGGAGGGATCTATATAGAGTAGAGGAAATGACATGGTCAGATTTGTGTGTATGTTTTAAACATTCCTTTGGTTGCTGTGTGGATTTTGGATGAGATGAAGGTGTGGACAGATTTGAGAGGTGTTTGAAGCAGTACAGAGTGGTTAAATGGATGTGGAGATACATGAGAGGTAAAGTCATCAAGGATGACCCACATTGGGTCAAACTATGCTGTCCTTGAATCTACTGGATAGAAAAGTGTGGATTTTCAGAGAATCATATGATTCCAGTGTAACAGAAGAGAATATAGTGTTTTAAAAAAAGAGTGTAGTAGAAAAAAACTGACCCAAAGGCAAACAGTTGGCCTTTGTGGCAAGTGCCAATCTCCCCAAATTATTCTTTACTCGTGGCTTGCTGTTTATTTATTTATTTATTTATTTATTTATTTATTTATTTATTTATTTAAATGTTACTTTATTATACAACATAAAAAAGCAAGAAAACTTGGCCCTGGCTGGTTTGGTTCAGCAGTTAGAGCGTCGGCCTGCAGTCCTGAGAGACCCGGGTTCGGTTCCCGCTGAGGGCACGTACCTCGGTTGCAGTTTGTCCCCGGCCCTGATCGGTTGTGCGGGTGGCAGCCAATCGATGTGTCCCTTTCATGTCGATGTTTCTCTCTCTCTCTGTTCCTCTCTCTCCCTCCCACTCTACCTGAACAAAAGGTTGAAAAATGTCCTCGGGTGAGGATAAAAAAAAAAAAAAAAAAAAAAAAAGCAAGAAAACTTGGTATTATTTGAGTTACATGCCTTCTTTTAAAATTTCTCTGGGACAGTAAAGTCTCAAACTTGGCCGCACAATGGAATCACCAGTAGATTTAAAAAACAAAACAAAACACTTTGTCCTCGGTCTCACTGATAGGGTTTCTGATTGAACTAGCCTGGGCATCAGGATTTTTTAAAAGGTACTTTATGGCCCTGGCCAGTTTGGCTCAGTGGTTAGAGTGTCGGCCTGTGGACCAGAGAGACCCGGGTTCAGTTTCCGCGAAGGGCACGTACCTCGGTTGCAGTTTGTCCCCAGCCCAGGTTGGCGTCGTGTGGGAGGCAGCCACTCCATGTGTCCCTTTCACGTCGATGTTTCTCTCTCTTTCTCTTCCTCTCTCTTCCTCCCACTCTATCTGAACAAAAAATGGAAAAATGTCCTTGAGTGAGGATAAAAAAAATAATAAAAAAATAAAATAAAGGTACTTAATGTACTTTTTATTTTTTTAAATTTTTTTTCTTTATTGATGTTAGAGACAGAGAGGAAGGGAGAGGGAGAGAGAGAGACAGAAACATTGATAAGAGAAACATCAACTGGCTGCCTCCTGCATGCCCGCCACTTTGGCCCACAACCTGGGCATGTGCCCTGACTGGGAATCAAACCAGTGACCTCTTGGTGCATGGGTTGATGCTCAACCACTGAGGCACACTGGCTGGGCCACTTTATGTACTTCTAATTGTTCAGCTGAAATTGAGAGCCACTGCTCTAGAAAGATCATTCCTGTCAATTAATTAAAAAAAAAATACAATTGAGATTGCTTTATTGTGAGTAGGAAAGGAGTTCAGGAATGCGGCAGAGCTTGCTAATTGCTTGAAAATATCTATTCTCCCCTTTATCCTCAAGAACAGATCTCCAATTTGATTTGGCAAGGTAAAGGATGTGACTAAAACACTACATTTCCCAGCAGCCTTTGCAGTCAGATTTGCCATGTGACAAGGTTTTAGCCAATAAGATGTAAGCAGAGAACTTTTTAAAAGGAAAATGAATCATCTTGGCATGACCCTTTTTGTCCTTCCCTGCTTTTTGCTTTAGCTGCCTGGAGTATAACATGTTGGCTAGAGCTCCAGCAGTTATCTTGGAATGTAAGGTAACTTTAAGAGCAGAAAACATGTTCTGGGTTTTGGAAGAGAAGATAGAGAGTGAGTGCCCTGGTTCCTGTTAACCATGGGACCACTGACTGACTAGCTCTGAACTATGTACATACATCACACTTACCTTGTTTAAACTACTGTGTTTTTTTTTCTTATATATGCACATAAACCAAATCCTAATTGATATAGATGTAAGGTTCTCCTATTAACTGCCCATATCTCATGATCAAGTGTGTTGTAGTGAGTGGCTATGAAAATCAACAATTATTGATAGGTAGGGGAAGGTAGCAATAAGTAATAATAGCAAAGAAGCATATGGGTTTTTAAAAGTATTTCTAAGGCACTTATGTTGTAAAAAGGAAAGGGAACATTCTTATTTTCATTAATTTTGCCTTGCCAGTCTCTTTCTTCACGACCTCAGGTTTCAAAGTGTTATTGGTATTACAGTTAAACTCACTATGGGTTTAATAAGATTTGTGAGTTAGCCTAGGATCCTCAGTACACTTTATAAAATTGTTTCCTTGGAAAAATGCATATTTGTTTAAAAAAATGTACATTTAATATTGAAACAAAGTGCTTTTAACTTGAAAGAAAAGGCTGTGGATAGCCCAGATTAAATATAAGAGAGATATTAACATAATTTCACTAATTTTAAATACAGTGATACCTCAGTTCTCGAACATAATTCGTTCCAGGAGGACGGTCGAGAACCAAATTGTTCGAGAACCGAAGCAATGAAACCCAATAGAAAATAATGGAAACTGGATTAATTCGTTCCAAGCCCCAGAAAATGCCATATTTACTGGCCTAATTTGTATATAATATGTAGAAAAACATAAGTCTCAACAAGAAATAAAAGTGTACAGTATGTCTAAGGGTTAAATTCAGTGTAAAGCGTGACTCTCTCCACAAAGCGTGACTCTCTCTCTGCACTCACACTGATGACGCAAGCAAGGCGCGCTGGGCCGAATGAACCCCAATTCGGCTCAACTCGGCTCATCTCGGAAGTTCGAGTTCCAAATATTTGTTCGGATTCCAAGACAAAAGTTTCTCGAATCTCCTGGTCGAATACCGATTTGGTCGAAATCCGAGGCGTTCGAGAACCGAGGTATCACTGTACATGTATATTTCATTACAAATGAATATACCTGTATCCATATTTTTAGGCATCTCTGTTCACATATGCTTCTTATATGTAGAAATTCAACCTCTGAGACTTTATATACCATAGGGCATAGGTTCATATTTATAAATCTGTTTCTTGTAGGAACTATTATACAACAGGAAAATAAGGATTAATTTATTCTTATTCTTTCATAACAATTTATTTATAAAACTAATGTGAAAATGAAATTTGCTATCTACTATAGTTAATTCTATAGGGACCAGTTTCCCTTGTTGGTCATAAGCTACTAATGTCCTAGTAGTTTACTGATATAGCAAACATGCTATATGATACCTGAAGCAGAAATCCTTTCATTAACTAGAGAGAATCAACTGAAAAAAAAATTTACTTTAAGGGTTTTAATTTTACTGTCTTCTTTTTTTTCCCCTGCTGTTCTGTTAAATCTTAATTGCTTTTATCTAAATGTAATTAACACCCTAATTAATAAATGTTTTGCATGTGGTAACATTTACCTCTATTTTTTTGTCAACTCCTCATGTGCAATGAATTAACATCATTTGTGAAATTAAAGAAAACCCCATTAGATATATGTGTCGAAGGAAATGTGCATAAAGCATACTTCTAATGTGATGTTTTAATTTTCACAAATTTACCAGAATTTATACATTCAAATGAATGCTTTTTTTTTCACTTAATGTGCACCATTCAGAAGGCTTTATGTTTAGTTTAATGATTCTGACATTGCACAAAATACTTTTGTAACTATTTTCTTGGAATAGAAAATTGGATTCTGATTAAAGTGTTATAATCACTGAATCTTATAATTGGATAGGATCTTAGAGGTTTCCAAAAATGGATGTGCATCACAATCATTTGGAGAGCCTATAAAAGTACAATTTGAAGGTCTAAACTTAGGAGATTTTGAATCAGGACAAAGGAATCTTATTTTGAATAAGCAAACTCAATGGCTCAATGACACATAACTGTTCTTGGTCCTTGGTTGGCAACACAGCCTTAGAGATTGTCAGGTTGACTTCTCATCTAGGGTGCAAATATCTTATATAATAATTCAAAGATGTGATCACTCTAATCCTACCTAAGGCTTTCCATGAACTACATTGTCTCATGGCCAGGACTAGTGGTGGGGGAAGATAGACTGGAAAGGCAGGTAAGGATGGCAGGTGGAGACTGGAGGCAAATAAACTGGTCAGAAAGGCTATCTGAAGAGGAAAGTCAAAGGATGATAGGGCAAAATCTAAAAGTCACTGTGTTGAAGAAAACATTCAGCTAGTAAAGAAATTTTAGAGCTAGGGTTGAAAGAAATTATGAGAGAGAAGAATCAGGAGAGAGGCTTCTAACCAAGTTGATAGCAATGCTACTAACTAAGATAAGGACTGTAGGATATACAGGGTCACATTTTATGAGAATAATATCTAGTTCCAGTTTGGAGGTATTGTGTTTGAAGTATCTGTGACCAACTGAGAAGATGGAAACAGGAGCTTAGAAGAGATCTCAGGGTGGAAATTATAATTTTAAGAATCACCTGTTTACAGGAGGAAGTAAAAGACATGGAAATGAAAGAAACCAATGAAGAAATTCATACATGTAGATGAGAGCAGAGCCTAGAGGTCTGGTGTAATCCAATATTAAGGAATGGTAGAGAAGAGGATATGTCAGGGAAGTCATAAGATAGATCAGCTAGAAGGAAAGAAGTGGTCAGAGGCCAAAGAAAAGTGGTTAATTGGATGGTTCAGCATACCCTTTTCTAAAAACATCAGTTTTTCTTTTCCTTAAATTTTTATCCAAAGAGCTTGCACAGAGCCTTGAGCTTCAGTTTTACAGATATCTATCTATTAGATCTATTTATTTTGAACAAGGAGTGGTATTCTTTCATTGCTGTATTCCTATCATGGAACACATTCTATTCAATCTCAGAATTTTGAGATAATGATAACCCTAGTATAATGTAAATTTAAATTTTCATTGATCGCTACCCCTACTATATGCATTGGGCTACAAACACACGAATTCCCTGGTATTCTTCCTAATTCTCTTCTTTATTTTCTTCTGCGAATTACTGGGTATTTTCTCCATGTAATAGTTTTCTGTCTTATCTCTTTTTCATTCTTAGTGTAATGGTAAATCACTGGAAGTCCTTTTGGTTTGTTGGTAAGTTATTACATACTGGAAGGACATGTAGAGGTTAATGAGGAATCTACAGTATACATTTTATAATTCTATCATAGATTTAATCAGTTTAGCATATGTTATCATATTTTAGGTTAAATAATATTGGTCATGTCAGTGAAGTTCTCTCCTAGCAAACATTTTAGAGTTTCTAGAAATGCAGATAAGCCATAGGTTAGAAAACCATGGCCTAGTTTTTGATGACATCTGTTTAAGTAGCTGTCTGCTTCTCACTTTCCTTCCCTTTTATGGGTGAACCATAGTCTATATTTCTCTACTATAATCCATCCTTTTAAAGCTTGTAGGGAAATATATATTAAAAGTACAACTGTTTTAACAAAATAGACCCAGAGACATAGAAGGGAGTACGGTTCAAACTGACAAACCTCAGGGAAGCGGGGAGGGAGGGATGGATGAGATAAACTAAAGAATTCATATGCATGTGTGTGGAACCAATGAACATAGATAACAATGCTGGGGGTGGGGTTGGAATTGGGAGGAGGGTGTATGGGGGGGGGAGAAACAAACAAACAAAAATACAACTGTTTTCCCCCTTTTTTTTTTTAAGGGAAAGTGAGCTGCCGAATGGTATTATCTGCATTCATCCTATGATTACACCAATGTGTTTCAATACACCTAAAGGGAAATGGATGGTCCACTGATTTCTGGACCCCAAAAAATGATATGACTCCTCAGCATTGACTGGTGCTCATGCTTATTGTTTGGGTATTAGTTTTGCAGAGTTAATATTTCTGTATTAATAGTCATAGGCTATTGCATTTTCAAACGCTGTTCCAAGTGTCTGTTCAGGGAGAAGGAATGAGAAGTCAAAGATCCTGGGACAGACGCCTGATGTTCTATAAGTCGGCTAGGTAGGAACTCCTTAACAAGCTTCATTATTCCTGGTATATTTTTGGAGGAAAGGAAGTTGCTGTTGAGAGTCTCTGAGACTCAGATGTATGTGTCCGCAGCTGCTGGTTAGGTCATTTCAGGTATACCAAACTGACACCTGAGCAACAGTCTGTCCAGAGTACAAGGTGTTGACTGGTGACTAATAACATGCTTACTTTCAATGTGTTCCATCAATAGACCACCTGATTGCCTTTCCTCCTCTCTTTACCCCTCTGGCTTTGACTCTCTAGGGTGTTGGTCTGAGATAGCAGAGTGATGCAGACTCAGAATTTTTATGCATTGTCCATATCCCAGATCTTGTAATATTTTCTGTTCACTTAGCCTACACTAAAGTTTTTTATAACTTCCATAGTTCAGAAGAATTGGACTTTGTGTGTGTTTGTGTATATGTATGTGTGTGTGCATGTAAGAGAGAGAGAGAGTATTGTTAAGGTCTGTCCTCCCTGCTTGACTATAAGCACCCTGATGTTAAAGACTTTGTCTTATTTGCTCACAGATGAATGAATCCCTAGTACTGAGCACAGTGTCTTATTCATAAAATTAGCATAGATATTTATAAATTAAAATATTTACTATATAACCAGAGCATATAATCCTCATCTAGTGTATGGATCAAATCATTCTCAACAAAAGTTTTTGTTTCCTATAAGAAGTTCCAATTTACAGAACTGTTATAGACAGAAGGCTAAATTCACTACATTATAATGCAGTCAAGATTAAATTTGACTAAATTTTAGTCAAGATTCTAGTAACCAAGAGAGGGCAAAACTAAGTAAGCACTTTGAATGCTTACTGCCTAGCAGTGTGACATGTTTCACATTAGAAATATTCTTGATATTGATTATGTATTGATGAATGTTTTATGATTGACTTATTAATCTAATTCTGAGTCATTCATTGAATCTGGGAAGTATGCGTAGGGGAATGAGGAAGGCAGTAAACAGAAGTCATTTTTTAACAAGTGCCATCTAACTATAAAATTCAGATTCACTGTTCCCAGGAAGGCTGGTAATTGCAACATTTTTTTTAACCTTAGGGGAGGAAAAAAACAAAAGCACCCCAAGTCCTCTGCAGGGAAGGCATATGGTAGAGTTGATGGATTTTTACCATTACCTTAGTAGGACAACATACTTTGATCACTGCCTCAAATAAAAATTTAGTTTCTATCCAAATGTTAGTTAAGTTTTATGGGAAACTGCCTCAGTTGGAAGCTGTTGTGTTCCTGTTTGTACCAGCATTTTAACATGGAGTACAAGTGCCTACTATCTGTCAGGAGCTCTCTCCAGTCTCTTGGGTAATCTTTATGATAAACAAGTGGAATAGGAATCAGCAACTCTACTTTACAGGGAGGCAATCTGAAGTTTAATATGCTAACATGTTGGGACTGAGATTAAAACCCTGTGGGATTTTTGATTGCTTGCTCCCTGGCTTGATTGAATGATTTGTGCTACATCAGGGGAGTCAAACTGATCAACTGCCCCCCTGAAAGGTTTCCTGAGACTCCTTAGGAAAGAGAATTGTGAGTAATTAACCATGGGCAAGGCAGGGCTAGTGGTAGTATAAGTATTTAATATGTGTTATCTTGACATAAATCTATGCTCTCTTCTAAAAAATCACATTGGTTCAAACTCTTTAGCAAGGTTGTCATCCTGGCCTATATGTCCTGAGGGTTTCTGGTCAGAGACTCTGACTGATAAATTGTTGAGTTTGTGTCCCTGAGGTTTTCTAGTGTAGAAATTTTTCTGAATGGGCACCAAATACCCACAGCACAAGAGAACAAAGATGGATTATGGGGCATTCCTAACACTGCTACACAGGGGAGGCACACCACCCACTTACCACTGGACCCAGCCCGTCCAGGTGCATTACATTTTTTTGGTTTAGACTCCTTAAATACAGTTCCCTCAGAGAGTCGAGCCAACTCATAACAAAAATTTTATTTACTTTTTATTTTTGTTCTTTGTTAATGGTTACATTTTATAGGGGGAATTTAAAATTGTATTTAAAGATTCATCTCATAATTAAGGCATAAAGAATGATTCACTAGTACTGCTGAGTGCTAAGGGGGAAGGATTTTCACAGATGCACATTTGTAGGGAACAGCTTTGAAAAATATGACTTACGGTCAAACTGCAGATGAAGAGGAAAAACACAGCATATGAATCAAAATAATAAAAGGTGCTCCATTTTTACCTTTCCCCTATCCTGTACACTAGTTAACTCCTGTTTTGTTTTTCATTTTCCAGATCTTCTTCCAGAGTGGCTTTCCTGATTCCTTGAGACTGAATGACAGCTTCCTCCCCTGTGGTCACACAGTTCCCTGGGCCTGTTCTTATCACAGCTCTTGCACAACAATGTTTTTGTGTGTGTGTGTGTGTGTGCATAAAAGCACAACTGTTACGCTCACAGCAAGTTTGCTTGTCTGGTTCGTGTGCTGGACAGTGAACAATCTGAGAGCAGGAGGCTGTTTCTTTGCTCTTGCTGTATTCTAGACCCAAGCACAGTGACCCCCCCCCCCCAACAGGCTGTTAAACAGATTCAGTGAATGACTGATTTCATTAATGAAGAGGGTAAGAGAGTCAGGAGACATGCACTTCATTTTCAGCTTGCACACAAAAACTTCTCGTGAATATGAGACTTTTGCTTTATTTATTTGTGTCTCATTTTTTTTCCTCACCAGAGGACATTTTTCCATTTTTTGTTGAGAGAGAGAGAGAGAGAGAGATCGACGTGAAATGGACACATCGAGTGGCTGCCATTTGCATGACCAACCAGGGCCGGGGACAAACTGCAACCGAGGTACGTGCCCTTAGAGGGAACCGAACCTGGGTCTCTCTGGACCGCAGGCCAACGCTCTAACAGCTGAGCCAAATTGGCCAGGGCTCATTTTTTTCTATACATAAAATGGAAATAATGCAGAATTCCTTCCTATAATGAGGGTTTTAATCTGGAGATATCTTTGTAGAAAACTGCACATGAGAAATTAAAGATCGATTACCTGACAGTAGTGCAATTCTCAGGACCGAGTCTATAACATGCTTAAAACTATTTTTGTATTTTATTAGAATAAAACATTAAAGTCATCATTTTAAAACCAATAGATTTACATATATACTATGAGCTATAATGAGTGTTTTACTTTTAATTTCTATTAATTAACTGGCTTGCAAGACTCTTTTCAGAGTCTCTTTCCTCTGGTTTTAGTCAGACTCTTATAAAATAGTTTTTTGTGTGTGTGTGCAAATAATCTGTCTACTAAAAAGTATTTTGTCTTGCGGCTGCTGTTCCGTCCAGATCTTCAAACGCTCTAAATTGTATGACTCAGAGTTTCTGCGGCGTGTTCTAGACCCCACATTCCTTCTACGTTCCCACAGAACCTGTTGCGCAGCCTTGCTTTTCCTTCCTTTTGCAGACACGGCAGGGCTGTTCCAAGGCCTGGGTTCACCTTTTCCTAAGGCTGGCTGCAAAATCGTGTGCATACTCTGCCGTGGATTTCCCCTCCTGTTTCTCTTTCCAAGCCTACTAGTTCCTGAATTTTAAGTAGCATACTATTATACATATTCCTCAATTAAGCTACTGATATGTATTGAAATAAACAAAATTCTCCTTTATTATAAAAAGAAAAATGGGAACAAACTCACATATAATAACAGTGAACAAGGAAAAGGTTAATAATGCCTTGTCCTACTCATTAAAGATTTGAAAATTGTTCACCCAGCACAACTAGAGCATGACATTCACCTCTTAGTTCAATGCCCTTTACTGAGCACATCCAAGCCACCGGGCCCTCACCAGGTGCCACAAAGGCAATCGTTCATTCCTTTAAAAGATGTATGGTCAGCCCTGGCCAGTTTGGCTCAGCGGTTAGAGCGTCGGCCTGCGGTCCGGAGAGACCCGGGTTCGGTTCCCGCTAAGGGCACGTACTTCGGTTGCAGTTTGTCCCCGGCCCTGGTTGGTCGTGCGGGTGGCAGCCACTCGATGTGTCCCTTCATGTCGATGTTTCTCTCTCTCTCTCCCTTCCTCTCTCTCCCTCCCACTCTATCTGTACAAAAAATGGAAAAATATCCTCGGGTGAGGATAAAAAAAAAAAAAGATGTATGGTCAAAGGCTCAGGCTCTGGGACTCTACCCTGCTGGGCACTGTGCTGAGCAATATCCACTCAACACCTTCTTTAATGCCCACAACATTCTATGAGGGAGGCGCCACTATTTCATTCCTTTTCAGTGAAGGGAACCGGGGGAGGGTTGGGGCCAAAGAGCATTTCAAGGGAAAGGAACCATATGAGGAGAAGCACAGACATGGATGTGGGGAAAAGAAATATAAAGGAAACAGCCAAAATGCAGTGATCCGATGTGCAGAGGAATAATACCTATACAGCATAGCAACAGAGTGTCATAGAAGAATTATAACATCTCTGAGAAAGCTCAGATGGAAAATCAGTCAAAGCTGTAGGAGGAGAGATAATAACACCTTCCTGCCTACATCTCGAGGATTAGTGTGAGGACCATATACAATAACATGTGACTTGAACTGTGGCTTAATAATGAAGAAGAGATAAAAATAGGAAAAAGAGAAGTACCCACATAAAATAGTAGTGACTCAACATCTGCTGAAGTGTTTTATTTGGTTGTCCCATGTTCTTCTGGGAAAAAGCCAGGCCTGTTTTATCTTTTCAGCCTGTTTATATAAACACGGCCCCAAGTAAATGGTATTATATTATTTTAAATTGTAAGTACAAGGCAGCACATATACTCTCTGAATTTTTCACTGGACTTAATGTGACTTTTAAGAGGTGGCAAAATAGGAGACATTTATCTGCTTCATATGACTCATATAATAATAAAAAAATACTTTATGAAGCATTTTTCAAGTGGGTTAGAGACTGTAGTGGTAAGCACTGTGTTATAGTTTTATGTTCTTGGGGGAAAATGTGATAATTTATTTTAGGTAAGCTATATTTATCAAAAACTAAAATCAATGAAACCACATTATTTTTCTTAGTCTGGTATATCAGAGTGGTTTCTGACCACAATGACACTGTTTTTAACCATACCACAAATTTATCATTGTGAAGATGAGCAGAATGTACATTTTCTTAATCCTCACCCGAGGACATTTTTGCATTTATTTTCAGACAGAGAAGGAGGGAGGGAGGGAGGAAGAGAGAGAGAGAAACATCGATGTGAGAGAGACACATCGACTGGCTGCCACCCACACGATCCCAACTTGGGCCAGGGACATACTGCAACCGAGGTACACGCCCTTAGCGGGAATGAACCCAGGTCTCTCTGGTCTGCAGGCCGACGCTCTAACCGCTGAGCCAAACTGGCCAGGACACAATGTACATTTTTCATTGCTTAATTTCTAGCAAGAGGAAAAGTGGTTTATGTTCTCTTTGAGAACCTGTTTTGAAAAGTTCCATTGAGAGAGGGCCTTTTAGCAATTGTTTTTTCCTGGAGCAAATGGTGTTACATTTATAAATATACCATCTTTTTGACTCATCTGGTGGGATAAACAAATTTATAAGTTAATGAGAACTGAGAAATTGGAAGAGTAACAAGGCATTTTACAAATTCTCAGTGTATGACCCCTGACATTTCCTTCAAAAAAATTATTATTATTGCCCTGGCCGGTTTGGCTCAGCGGTTAGAGCGTCGGCCTGCGGTCCCGAGAGACCCGGGTTCGGTTCCCGCTAGGGGCACGTACCTCGGTTGCAGTTTGTCCCCGGCCCTGGTTGGTCGTGCGGGTGGCAGCCACTCGATGTGTCCCTTTCACATCGATGTTTCCCTCTTTCTCTTTCTCTCTTCCTTTCTCTCCCTCCCACTCTGTCTGTACAAAAAATGGAAAAATGTCCTCGGATGAGGATTAAAAAAAAAAAAAAATTATTATTATTATTATTTTTTCAGCATTAACTGAAACAATTTTATCTGGCTCATTGTTTTTAAAGGACTGCTGCACAAAAATTTATACAGATTTTAGAGATCTTTTCAGAAAGGAACCAGTGACTCACTGTCCATTCGATATTGCCTGCAGCATTGTATCAAGGGAAAAGCGTGAGTTTTTTTTTTTTTTTTTTATCCTTACCCGAGGACAGTTTTTCTTTTCCTTTTTTTTTTTTTGTTTAGATAGAGTGGGAGGAAGAGAGAGAGAGAGAAACATCGACGTGAAAGGGACACATTGAGTGGCTGCCACCCACACAACCCAACCAGGGCCGGGGACAAACTGCAACCAAGGTACATGCCCTTAGCGGGAACCGAACCCGGGTCTCTCTGGACCTCAGGCCGATGCTCTAACTGCTGAGCCAAACAGGCCAGGGCGAACAGTGTGAGTTTTGCAGAAAGACTTTTACAGTGAGGCTGGAGCCTTACTTTCGCTGCTTGCTGTGTGAACACAGCACAGACATTTTATACTTTTAACCTCAGTTTTTGGTAAAATGCAGATACTTCAGCTATGGATTAGCTGGCAGACAACAAAATTCCTGATATAATGAATGAAAGGCACTCAGTACATGGGGATTGGTTTCCTTTCTTCCATTCTGTAATTTAGTACTTCAGTAAATATTCATTGAGTGTCTACTGTATTTGAGGACCTTGTCATTCCCAACTGAACAAAACATGTGAAAAACAAACAACAAAAACAAAAAACAACCAAACAAACTCTACCCTTTAGCTTATATTCCAGCTGGGCAGACTGACAATATAGGTTCCAAAAAATAAATTAATACATAAACAATATAATAGAATAAAAGGTTATATATTAAATGGAGAAAATAAGCAGTAGAAGAGGGTAAGGGGGTAGACAACATGTAATATTAAGCAAGTTGGTCAGGGAAGACATTTCAGCTAGGATTTGCAGGAAGGAAGGGTAAGGGCTCTATGATATTTGGGTTGGAGCATTCCAGGCAGAGAACAGTTGGGGCAATGAACTCAGACTAAAAAACTTGCAGATATTTTAATTGAAGAACAAAAGGACCTATGTATTGGAGTCAGAGGGAGATGAAGGGGGAAAGTAATCTGAAGCTATAATAATTTGTAAGGACTTTGACTTTTAATATTATAATACTATTTCAGTATTGACTTTAAATAAAATATGAAATCACTGTATTAAGGTTCTTAGATAATGGAGGAACATATTCTGGCTTGCTTTTTAAAAAGGTATCTCTGCCTAAGATCCTGAGAAGTGGCTGTAGGTAGGGACAAGAGTAGAATCAAGAAGACTGATTAGAAGGTTATTTCAACAGAAAAGGTGATTAATGTTGATTACTAACTAGGAGCAGGGATTTTACAGTAGTGGTAATAGTAAAATTCTGTATTTGAAGGAGAGTCAATGGAGTTTTTTTACTCATTGACTAAAAAATATGAGAGAAGTTAAAAGATAATTCCAAAGGTATCGACCTGAGTTAATGGAAGAATGGATTTGCCAACACTTGAAATATAGAATGTTAAGGATAGAGCAGCCGTCAGAATCAGGAAGATAAAGACCGGGATTTCAGCTTTGGAAATGTAGGATTTGAGATATCTATTAGATATTTTAATAAATATGTCAAGTAGGCCATTGAATATTCAACTCTGGAGATTAGATGAGGAGTCCAGGCTATATATTTAAACTCAGAAATTTCCAGTGTATGGATAATATTTAATCATATGAGATTGGGTAAGATTTCCAATGAGGCCATTGTAGACAGAAAAGAAGATCAAGACTGTACCTGGAACACTCCAGAACTCTATTCTTAGTTTTACTTCAAATACTACCCAACATATAGTTGACTGTAATGTAAAAGTATTGAAGACAATAGATGCTAGATCTATTCTGGGAAGGCTAAAAAAATGTTTTTTTCTTTGTATGTGAAAAAGGTATCAAAAGTGGGTAATAAAGTCATCAATGAAACCAGAAAACTTTTTTCTTTTTTTTTTTTTTTTTTTAATCAGAGAGAGTGATAGAAAAATGATGGCAGATGACTTTTAGTATTGTTATGGCTTATGACTATCTTTATGGAGTTTTCAGATAACCAGTAATTTTGTGTAATCTATTAATTTAGAATCAGAAATCCTAAAAAAGATAATTTCATGTTAAGTTAAAAGGGATATTTATAATAGTAAGTTTAGTTCAACAAATACAAATTTATCACCTAATTTGTATAATACACTGGGCCAGATAGTCATTGACTTAAAGTATCCTACTTTCAATTGTGGAAGACATTCAATAGGGAGAGATTGGAGCTTTGGTCAGATTTTACCATTCATTTAGTCATTAAAAAAAACAAAAAAAAACCATTTTTAAATGTTCAGTTAAAGTTGACATAAAATAGTATATTAGTTTCAGGTGTATACCCCAGTGAATAGACATTATATAATTTACTAAGTGATCATCCCAATAAATCTTGTACCCATTGACACCATACATAGTTATTAGAATATTATTGACTATATTCCCTATGCTGTACATTCCTGTGATTATTCTGTTACTACTAATATGTACTTCTTAATCCTTTTACCTTTTTCACTCAAACCTACAGCTTCCCTCCCATCTGGCAACCATCAAAATGTTCTCTGTGTCTTTAAGTCTGTTTCTGTTCTGCTTGTTTATTTTATTTTCTAGATTCAATTGTTGATAGATATGTATTTATAGACATTTTATTGTTTGTGTTATTGCTGACCTCCTCTTCCTCCTTCTTTAAGATCCTTTAACATTTCATATAATACTGGTTTGGTGGTGATGAACTCTTTTAGCTTCTTCTTGTTTGGAAAGCTCTTCATATGTCCTCCAATTCTAAGTGATAGCTTTACTGAGTAGAGTAATTTTGGTTGTAGGTTCATGCTTTTCATCACTTTGAGTATTTCTTGCCAATATCTTCTGGCCTGCAAAATTTCTGTTCAGAAATCAGCTGATAGTCTTGTAGGAGCTCCCTTGTAGGTAATTAACTGCTTTTCTCTTGCTGCTTTTAAGATTCTCTCTCTGTCTTTAACCTTTTGCATTTTAATTATAATGTGTCATGGTGTGGACCTCTCTGGGTTCATCTTGTTTGAGGCTCTATGCACTTTATGGACTTGTATGTCTGTTTTCTTCACAAGGTTAGAAAGCTTTCCATCATTATTATATTTTTTTAAAATAGGTTTTCAATTTCTTGCTCTCTCTCATCTCTTTCTGGAACTCCCATGATCCAGAAGGAGATGAGAGCAAAAAATTTAAATTGTCCCAGAGGATCCTTACTCTGTCCTGTTTTTTGGATTCTTTTTTTCTGTTTGTTGTTGTCATTGGGTGTTTTTTGCTTCCTTATATTCCAAATCATTGTCTTGGCTCTCAGTTTCATCTACTCTACTGTTGATTCCCTGTAAATTATTATTCATTTCAATTAGTGTATCCTTCATTTCTGACTGGATCTCTTTTATGGTTTCCATGTCTTTTTTTATGCTGTTTAAGTTCTCTCAAAGTTCATCTACTCTTCCCCTAAATTCATTCAGTATTCTTATAACCAGTGTTTTGAATTCTGCATCTAGTAGATAGCTTGTCTCCCTTTTGTTTAGTTCTTTTTCTGAAGTTTTGTTATGTTCTTTTATTGGGACATGTTTCTCTGTCTCCTCAGTTTGGAAGCCTTCTTGTTTTCATGTATTAGGTAGAGCTACTTCATCCCCTGACTTGGTAGAATGGTCTTATGTAGTAGGTGTCCTGTAGGGTCCAGTGGCACAGCATCCCTTTTCACACAAGTTGGGAATTCCAGTTGTACCACCCACCTCCATGTGGGCTGTGTATACCCTCCTGTTGTAGCTGAGCCTTGACTGCTATTGGCACATCAAGAGGAGGGGTTTACCCCAAGGCCCATTGGCTGCAAGGACTGGCTGTAACCACCATGGAGGATCAGCTGTGCAGGGGCCCACCCCATAGACTAGGACTTACTTCAGTGGGGTTCTGGTGCCTGTGAGTTCACCCCTTGGGTGTGTCACTTGTGGAGGTGTTTGGGTGCTGCTTCAACATGGTCTGAAACTGTCCATCAGGTGCACTGGTTCTTGGGCCTCCCAGGAGGTGCAGTGCAAGATCAGCCACTGCCTGTGTCCTGTCTGGGGTCACCAGGCATGAGCCACAAAGTGATCTGCAGATGGCTTCTACTTGTACTGAGCTTGGAGGTGCACCAGAGAGGCCACGCCATGAACCAAGACAGACTGTCACTAGTGCCAGGACCAGGGCTACTTAGTGACAGGTGCTGGGCATACCAAGGCCAGATGTTGCTTGTTTGAAAGATTTTAGGAAAGTCTGAGCATGAGCTAAGAGGCTATTTGTATGGGAAAGCCACTGGAAACAGATTGGGTCAGCCCATGTGTTGGTGGGGGCAGAGTCTCAGAGAATCATGAGGGTGGGGCTAGAAGTATTAGTCAGGTTTATGAAGACTCAGATATGGCCCCTGACTGCTAGCTTGGGGAGTGGGAGGAGGGGGTGAAGTCTCAGAAAAAGAACAATGGCCTCTGCCTGCACTTCTGTCTGGGAGAAAGCTGTCTCTCCAGCTCTCACCCCGATGCCAGCCACTTCACTTTCTCCCCATATGTCTCTGTTGTTTTTTAAGCTGTTGCCCCTGTGCTGAAGTTCAGAGAAAATGAGTTCTAATAAGTCCATGTTTGGGCCCTTTATGAGAAACTGCCTGGGACTCCAGGGACTCTCCTTCTCATCCAGCCATAATAACTGCTGGTTTTTATAGCCAGAAGTTATGAGGACTTCTCTTCCCATTTGGTGGACCTGGTTTGGGGCTAGAACCCTCACTCCTCAGGAGGTATATCTTCAGCCAAGACATCCCTCCCAATTTTTATCTGCTACGTGGGACCAGCCTGTTCTCCATTTCACCCTTCCTACCAGTGGCTTCTTTATATCCTTAGTTGTAGGACTTCTGTTCAGCTGGATTTCAGGCAGTTTGGAATCATGGTTGTTTTGTAGTTTAGGTGTATTTTTATTGGATGTGGTTGTGGGAGGATACAAATACTACATTTATCTCTTATTAATTCATTCATTCATTCGTTCGTTCATTCATTCTTTCTTTATTTTTATCTTCACCTGAGAATATTTTTCCATTAATTTTTCAGATAGAATGGGAGGAAAGAAGGGAATGAGAGACAGAGAGAAACATCGATGTGAGAGAGACACATGGAATGGTTGCCTCCCGCACAACCCTGACCAGGGCCAGGGATTGAAACTGCAACTGAGGTATATGCCCTTGACTAGGAATTGAACCCACAACTCTTCAGGCTGTGGGTTGATGCTCTAACTGCTGAGCCAAACTGGCCAGGGCTATTCATTTATTCTTAAATCAATCCATCCATCTCTATGTTTATTTCTCATCACTATATTTTATAAAACATTTTAACACTGGATAGATAACTTAATATAATTGAGCCGTTGAGAGGTACTAGACTTATGTATGCTATTTAATATCCCCAATAAATCTATGAATTAGTTACTACTATTATCACTATTTTATGGAAGAAGAAGTTGAAGCTCAGAGAAGAAAATTAATTTGCTTAAAGTCACACCAATGAGTCATTGATAGAATGTGGATTTCAACATGAATATGTCTGATTCCAAAGCCTTTTGATTTAAACAACTGCTACTGGAAGATGATATGATGAATTATTATAAATAATATTTGTCATAAATCCACTCTCCTCAGACTGTATTGGCGACTATTTATGTAGCAACATTAAAAAGGGAAATCTAAGCAGTTCTTAGAGACCTGAAAATTCTATCATTAGACAAAGTGGTCACTTTTTTATTTTTTTTTAAAGCTGGTCACCATTATGATGTTTGTTCTGTAGAAAATGATTGTTCTTATAGTATAGACTTTGATAGAAAGATGAATGTGAAGTACTAATTCACCTGCTTTGTGATATTAGAAAAAATACACATTTCTCAGATGGGACATGTTATATCATCCTTAGGGGCTTTTCATCCTGCTTGGAAATTTCTCTCTCTTTTACCTGATTAGCTTCTCGTTTTCACATGCATTGATTCCATTTCCTCCAAGAAGGTGCCACTAAATTTGAAAGATCATGTTAACACCCTCTCCTCAGTGTTCCTAAAGTGAACAATGCTTACTCTCGTCACCCAGCACTTTCTCTCCTTCCTCCTCATTTCTTCCTCTGTTGGTTCATTTGCTTCTCATTCTTTCCCTTACTTCCCCTTCCTTTTTATTTTTTCATTTAATAGACATTAAACCAGTTTTTACTATTTGCTGGGCATTCTTAATATAGTTACATTCAAATGTAAGAGAGAGTTTGGAATTTTTTCCATATTTTATCATTTATGCATTCTTAAATTAATTCGTCTATTTCTATGTTTATTTCTCATCACTATATATATTTTTAAAGTTTTTTTTAGACACTGGAGAGATAACAGTTAATATAATTTAACTGTTTATTTGTATGTGTGTTGGCCCAGGCTCTGTGATGCTCAAAAGTAGGAACTGTGGCTCCATGATCACTCTGTGTGTCCAGTGCCCCAGCGCTGCATGTGTGCCTAGTAGGAACCATTTGCTAACGAGCACTTCTAATCTTTGTACCACCATTTCACTTGGCATATGAGTCAGTTATTGTATATATTGTATGTACCATGTGCTATACTCTTAATGCAATAACTTATTTAAGTCAGCTCTCTTCCACCAAAGACATTTGATTCCACATCAGTGGAAGGTCGTATATATCTTCCCTTTATATTTCTATCACTAAAACCTAGCATATTGAATGAATGAATGAATCAATGAATGAACAGCTGTGCAGCATGTTCCTATTCCGATTATTACCTAGCTAGAAGCCAAGAAATAACAGGTTATCATTCTGAAAGCCTGTTCCATTTTTAATATTAACAGGAACTATTTATTACAAATTATTAAAAAAAATTTTTCTTTATTGATATTAGAGAGGAAGAGAGAGATAGAAACATTGATGAGAGAGAACATCAATTGGCTGCCTCCTGTATGCCCTCCACTGGAGATCGGGCCCTCAACCTGGGCATGTGCCCTGACCGGGAATTGAACCGGCAACTTCTTGATGCATGGGTCAATGCTCAACCACTGAGCCACACCAGCCGGGCTATTACAAATTATTTTAATAGAAATAAACACAGTTCTTATATAAACTCCCCTAAAGAATCAGAAACAAATAACACTTAATAAATGGCAAGAATTTTCCCCCCTTTCCTTGTTTAAATTGAATTGTAATAATCAAATAGGCAGCTCATATTAAACACATTTGAAATGAAAAATATCAGAGCAACCTGGTGATAGTGACATATAGTGCCTGAGCTGCATTTTTTCTCTTTTTCTAATTTTTTCTAATTTTGTGAAACCACGAGGCTTTCAAATAGGATTGTACAGAAAGGCAGGTAGCATGAAATAGCGAAATCACAGTATTCGGGCTTGATTTTCCACTAGTTTTGTGATCTTGAGCTACATACAGAATCTTCCTGAGTCTTAATTAGTTTAACTGTAAAATAGTAATATTTACCTCATCGGATTCAAAAGAATGCTTAAGATAGCTATCATTATTGGTCATGAAAAGCAATCCTCCCATATTTTTATTTAATGTACTTATTTGTTAAAAAGTAAAAAGAAAAATAATCTGAGAATAAGTAGGACAACTGTGAGGAACACAAATGAAGCAAACATTTGTAAGAAGAGAGTCGGGCAAAAGCTGGAGTTATAAAACTTGTCAGTGGTCATGTCCCTTGGAGCTCATCTTTCCCTCCCTCCCAGGTTCCCATCAACTCCCTTTTGTTGGACTCTGTTCTCTCTTTCCCCTACAAGGAAAGATACAAATGTTCCAACCTCCAAAGCAATTAAGTAACTTAGGGAACCAAAGGAACTTCTTAGAGAATATTCCTATTGCCATTAAAATGTTGATATGCAATGCCTCCCGTTCATTTTACAGCTTTGCACATAACATAAGACACATGTTTTATGAGTGAAAAACAAGAAATCATTCTAACTTCCTGTCAAAAAGCTTTCCATGAAGTTCCTTTTTGAAAGCCACATTGTGTTTGTTGGAAGATGGCCAGGGTTGGCAAACCCACCTGGAAGTGTTTTCATGCCTTTGGCTTTGAACTGGGGAGCTAAGGATCTGCTGCTTACATCCTATCCTAAATTCTTTGAGAGAAAACAAATTAAAGATTCTTTCTAGGACATTTTTTGCCTGTATCTGGTAAGGAATGGTGTGCAGTGAAAAATGTATCTTGGCAGAAGCTTTTAGGGAATTCTCTGAGTGCCTTGCCTAAATTGTTGCTGTCCACTATTTTTTTCCCTCCTTCCTCTCTCAAACTGGACCACAATTTAGTTGCCCTTCTCTCTCAGGGAAACAATTATGTCCTCCTATTGATTTTATTTCCTAAGGGGTCTTTTCATGGCTCTTTATTCCCACTGTATCTCTGACTCCCTTCTTTCTTTCCAGATGAAACCACGATTCTGAAATCAGTACCCTCCCTGTTCATTTTCCAACACAATAGTCACTCTTTACATTGTGACTATGTAAATAATATTTACAGAGCAGTCCACCTTGATTGCACTTTTTTTCTTATTTGATTTTTGGATATACCTGGAGATAATAATTACCTCACTTAAAACAATCCTCTCCACTGGAATGTAAACATCATGGAGGGCAGAAAATTTTATGTTTTGGTCACAGAAATATTTTCAACACTTAGATCTATATTTGTTGATGAATGACTAGATGCTGAATGAATCAACAAATGGTTTCAATTTCCCTTAGGATCAACTTTAAAACATATATCATAGTTTACAAAGCCCTCTAAGAGTTGGTCTTTGCCTAGCTTGCCTATATCGCTGTCCAAAACACTCTTCTCTTTCATTTTAGTTTGGTCAACTCCTATCTTTACTTTAATACTTGCATGTATGCAATGCATTGAAGAGGCAACTGTAAATCTTATTTAAGTATCTTCCACTGATACAGGCTCCTATAACATTCTGGCCTTTGCTGCTGTTAACACTCAATATCTTATTATCATTTGTCAATATTTAGGATGATGATCTCTTTGAGGACACAGAGCCTGTTCCCTATTAACTGCTAACATAAATATCTGATATTAGATAAAGAATAACTACTTGATGTCCTCAATAAAAAAAAGAAATTGAATTAGTGACATTGCCTATGTTCAGCCCTCATCCTCCATTTATAATCTTCTCCCTCCCCTCCCCAACCCTGCCTTAACCTCCCCTCCCCTCCCCTCCCCTCTCCTCCCCTCCTCTCCCCTCCCCTCTTCTCTTCTCTCCTCCCCTTCCCTTCCTTTCTAGTTTTTATGCCAGATTCTCTTCCTCTCTCTTCCTAATTCCTTGTCCCTAGTTCCTGCTAGTTTATGATGGCTATTAAAAATATGGCTAGCACAGCCCAGCCAGTGTGACTCAGTGGATTGAGGGTGGTCCTATGGACTGAGAGGTCCCAGTTCGATTCCCAGTCAGGGCACATGCCCAGGTTGTGGGCTCGATCTTCATTAGGGGGTGTGCAGGAGGCAATCAATCAATGTTTCTCTCTCACATCGATGTTTCTATTTCTCTCCCTTACTCACTCTCTAAAAAATCAATAAAAACATATTTTTAAAAATATGGTTAGCTTAAAATTTAGTTAATGGCTTTATGATAAAAACATTCTCACAATATAATTCAATATTATATGCACATATATTTAAACATATATGTATGTATCTGTATGAAAAAGTAACCCACAGTCCCACCACTTATAAACATCTTTTCTTATTAGTAGGTAACCTTCATTTCAGACATCTTTTTATGAATATATACAAGTCTATAGATAAATATATAAATATTAATGTCAGTTGATTGTCACTCCTAGTTGTTTTTCTAAATAATTATTCAATTCTAAGTGTGCTCAGGTCTCTTAACTGTGCTAAAAATTCTATAGAGTTTTGCTAGGATTAATTGAATTAACATTTATAAGATGTTTCAAACAGTTCCTGGCACACAGGAAGCATCATGTATGAGCTAGATCCTACTACCACAGTGAGGACCCTGACCCACTGAACTGTCATGTTGTAGGTGGAAGTGGGTAACTAAGCCACGTGGGTAGAAGAAAGGCTTATAGTATTCCCTGAAGCTAGCTAGCCCAGCCACCTCTGTGGCAGGCTTTGGCCAGCAGTCTTCCGGTTAGCAGCTCCAAGTGGTCAGTGAGATAGGGTTGCAAACCGCTCTAGGCTCTTTGGAAAAGTGCTGTAGATCTCAATTAAAGGTCCATATCAGTGTGGAGATCTTCCCATGTTTGGCACTTAGTCCCCCTCCCCTCATGCACACACACACTTACATGTATACATGTAGCTACATCAGTCATTTTGTTCTTCTGCTTGAAAACCTTCGCTGGCCCCACATTGTCTGTAGGATCAAGTCCAAACTTTTAAATAAAAGGCTCACTTCCTAACACCTACTTTCAGCTTCCTTTGTAAGTAGTGCTTATAGTAGTGAATGAGTACTTCCTATATGTCAGGCCATAAGTACACTCCAGGCCGGAAAGAAAACACATGTATGGACATGGAAGCATCGAAGAGTACTGAGTGCAGATCAGAACTATAAGCAGCCCTTTATACTAGACTGTCACATGAGAGTTATAAAGGACTGGTGATTGAAACTGGAAAGATCACAGGAGGGGGTCAGGGATAGGAAATTTTGTGTGCCACGTTGAAAAACTTGAAATATATCCTATAGAGATATAAAAATGCTGGTAAGTGTTACACAATGAAATAAAAGGGATAAATCTATACTTTGGATACATTATCCAGTAGCAAGATGAATAGTAGGCTTAGAGGCATGTGGTATAAATTTGGGAGTAGGGAAATAAAAAAAAATAAAATAGTCAAATGTGAGATGATGAGAACACAATTAGGGAAGAGCTGAACAGATGGAAAGGAGAAGAGATAGTAAGAATATTTAGCAATTCAAACAGCCAAGCTTCATAGGTAACTGGATATAGGTGGTAAGGAATAGAGAAGAGTCCCTTCCTTTTGGTTGGGGCAACTAGGAGAATAATGGTGCCATTAGTGGCCTTGATGCTGCACTCTCTTTCTGATATGAGATGTTCTACACTTTTTATTAACTGAGCTTTAAGATTATGCCTCAAGAGTAAACATTCCCAGATTCTCCAGGGTTAGGTAGGCTGTCCTCCACTTTCCTATAATACTTTGTTCCTTCTTCACCTACAGTACTTATTACACTATGGTATTACCTGTTTACATGCTTTTCTCCACTAGATTATATGTTTCTTGGAAACATAGACTGTATTTTATCTTTTTTAGTTCCAGTTACATTCTCTTGCGCAAACCATAAGGCCTTCTCTTGTTAAATTAAAATTAATTCACACTTGGAAATCTCAAAATGATCCTGCCTAAAACCAAAGTATTGATTTTTATGAAAGAATGCAATTTTTTCTCCAGTCTTCAGGGCATATTATTTGGTAGGCTACTTAATACTTACTCCAGCCGACTCATCTGTATATCCTTCTGATTCTACTCAAAAGTCTATTTCAAATTTTCTAATGTACAGTTCAGTCCAGGACACAAAGAACTCTTTCCTGCAGTGCCAGCCTATGGTAACCCCCCAGCTGGTCTCCCTGCTCCACTTTCCATTCCTCTCCAAATTGTTTTCCCTCACAGGAAGTAGAATGATATTTTAAAGATACACATACAATCATACTTTTTTCTTCTACTACCCTACCCTCAATGGTTTATCATTGTACTTCATAATAAACACTCAAATCCTGAACATGTTCTACAAGGATCTATATCACCTGCTCCTGATACCTTTCTGATCTCTTCTGACACCATTTTTCCATTTGCTTCCCCATATTCAGACCTTCCTATGTGCTTGTTCCTGAGCCAGAAAGGCCCTTCTTATGATTCTTTTTGCTAGCTATTTTTATTTACCATTTAGATCTCAGCTAATTTTCACTTCTTCGAAGAGATCTTTTATGACCACACATTTAAATAAATATTAATATTGTCATTTAAAAAATCTTGTTCTTTTACTTCAAATTACTTGACACAATTTGTCTATGCATATGTGTGTGTGATTGAGAGAGGGAAGGGAGTGGGGTGGAAAGGGAGAGAAGAAGGGGGGGGAGAGAGAATGTTTCTCTCCCAATAAGATGACAAATTATATAAGAACTACATCTGGTTTTTAACCTCAGTTTCTCCACCACTTATTTTGTAATGCTAATAAGAATAATAAATATTTTTCTGTTGATTGAATATAAAAGCAGACCATGTTCACTGTCAATAGCACAGTTTTATAAAATATAGGACAAGAAATATTACATCTATATATTTACTTTCAAGGTGCTTAGCCATGCAGATAGTTGAATCTGTGAGATAGTTGTTCGATTTAATGATAATCCATGTTGAGATTAGAAATTTAAAGAAAAGTTAAAAATAGTAAAAAGGTAAATAAAGATTACAATACTGCTCCTTACTCCCCTCCCACAAAACTAATCATGTTCGTTTTTCTTTCTGACATTTTATTCTGTGTGTGTGTGTGTGTGTGTGTGTGTGTGTGTGTAAGTGGACTATAGTTCATCTATTCAACTAAATTTATTTAAGCCTTTGTGTTCAGTACTGATTGGCTTTTGGGATACCAGGATGTATAAGAGTATAAGAAAACTCATTGTCTAATGGGAAAAAATAGGTTTAAATGCTAACACAAGGCACTTAGGTATTTTATTAAACCAGAATTTTTTTATTTTAAGAAAAGAAAAGTTTTCTGCATAAATACCAATCACTGAAAACAAAGCTTTAATGTGAGCTGGTCTCAAAAGGCCAGAGTCATGGGACTTTTAGAACCAGGCTTTTGGAATAAGCTAATACAACTATCATGAATAGTTTCTTGTCCTGTGAGGGATGGAGACTATTACTGATGATGTTATAATCTTCTAGCCTAAAGCTGTGCTAAATCCATCTTAATTTTAAAGCCACTACATGACCTGACATAGCACATGGTGGGCCATCTGCCTGAAATGTTTTTTCTCTATTTTCTTTGAAAACTTAGTCTCATAGGACTCCTCCTCATACTCCTTTTTCCACAAATCTATGTCTTTTATTAACTGTAATCATATTTTTTATCTTTTTGCCTCCCTCATTAACTTGTTTAAGATAGAGATTGTACCTTTATTCAGTGGTAGGTAAACAGGCATGTCATAAGCCCTGAATGAGTTAGAAGGAGAAATGAAAGCTATCATATTATAAAAATTAGAAATAGCTATAAAATATAATTTTGAGAGCACAATGACACATTTCTTAACATTTTTGCGGAAAATAAATCCAAACCAAAACACCCCCCCCCCAAAAAAAAAACACTAAACAAAACAAAACCCAAGCAGAGATTAGTCTTGCCCTGTGCCAACATTATTTGAAAACTTATTAGTTGGAGGTTCCTGGTTTAAATAAAGGAAAAACACTAAGAGAAACAAAGCGTTTTAGACCAACAACTACCAAATTTTTTTGTAACCTTTTTTCTCTTGGATATGTCATGACATATTTTAGTCTCTGACCAGTAGCTCTCTCTCACCACCTCAAATGACAGTAATCTGGGCTTTGTATAGGAACTTCTGGGCAAATCCTGAGGACAGGGTGGAAATACCCCATAAAAAAACTAGGAATTCTGATCTAGTTTGGTGGTGAGGGTGGGAATAGAGGTCAATCCCTCTGTAAGATCTATAGATTTTCACGATTAGCCAAGTATTAGGAAGGCTTCTGTTTCCAAAGAAATTCTTTGTCACGTAAACCAAGGCCACTGAGATGAGAAATACTTGGAGATGTGACCTCCTCCTCCCATGTCTGTCTTTTCTTTTCTTTCTTTTTTATTAAGAGCTGTACTTATGCTGACATTGTGATACATGTACCTGTAAGGTCATCCGTGGGCCAGGACCCCAGCTGGCATGCCTTGCAGGTGTACTCATCAGAGACATACTCATTCTCTTTACATGGCGTGCAGGTCCAACAACAGCTGACTTCTCCCTTCCGGATCACCTAAGGCAAATATTTAAAAGTCTTATTATTTCTTTGCATAGATAAAAATCCAGCAATCTTTTATTCAGATGTACTGCTTTGCAAAGCAGAAAAGGCTTTCACACAAATTATTTCAAATGTTACCAGACAGGCAGTATAAGTATTAATATTATAATTATACAATTAAAGAAACAAGCTAAATGACCAGTTCAACATCATAAAACTGGTTGGTGATAGGGTCAATAATTATATTAAATGCAAGTCTTTGGATAATTAGCTTTAGATACCTGTATTTAATTAAGTGCCTGTGTTTGTGCTCACATATAGATACACATGTATCTACATAGGTTTGCATGTAACTGAATTTTACTGAGGCTGTACCCCTTTCCCTCAAATTAAGAACTTTTGCTCTCTGAATTAAACTTGGCTCTACTCCACTAGTTGAAAATTGTTAGCAAAAAACAACAACAACAAACAAACGTCGTATATATGCTACAGTTAAAAAACCTGTCCATTGATAAAAAATAATTAGAAATTTTTATTGAATGAAAAGACAAAATTTGAACTCTTTTGGAAGGTCACTTCTTGGTCTCTGTTTCTACTAAAAATCTAGTTCAATAATTTAGCCCATTCCTTATTCTAGGAGCTTTGATATGCTTGGGATGAAGGTAGATATGAATAAAGTCATTAAGACTATTATATACCTCTTCATCTATTTAATTTTTTTTTTTGAATTATTTATTTATTTATTTTTTTGTTACAGATATTTTACCGTTTTACCCCATTGGCACCCCCCCCCACCCCTCATCCACCCTGTCCCCGGCTTAGTTGTCCATGTCCATTGGTCATGCATACATGCATATAAGTTCTGTGGTTTATCTCTTCCCACCCCCCCCACCCCCAATCCCCTCTCCTGAGGGATGTCAGTCTGTGCCCTACTTCCATGTGTCTGGGTCTACTGTATTCCTCAGACTGTTATGTTCATTATATCCCGTATATAAGTGAGATCATGTGGTATTTGTCTTTTTCTGCTTGGCTTCTTTCACTTAGGATAATACTTTCCAGGTCCCTCCATGTCGTCTCAAAGGATAAGAGATCTTTCTTTCTTACCGCTGCATAGTACTCCATCGTGTATATGTACCACAGCTTTTTTATCCATTCGTCTACTGGTGGACACTTGGGCTGATTCCAGATCTTAGCTATTGTAAATAGTGCTGCTATGAACATGGGGGTACATATATTCTTCCTGATTGGTGTTTCAGGCTTCTTAGGGTATATTCCCAGCAGTGGGATCACTGGGTCAAATGGAAGTTCAATTTTTAATTTTTTGAGGTAGCACCATATTGTTTTCCATAGCAGCTGCACCAGTCTGCATTCCCACCAGCAGTGTATTAGAGTCCCCTTTTCTCCACACCCTCGCCAACACTTGTTGTTTGATGATTTGTTGATGGCGGCCATTCTGACAGGTGTGAGGTGATACCTCATTGTTGTTTTAATTTGCATCTCTCTGATGATTAGTGATGTTGAGCATTTCTTCATATGTCTCTTGGCCATTTGTATGTCCTGTTTGGAGAGGTGTCTATTCAGCTCCTCTGCCCATTTTTTATTTGGGTTCTTTGTCTTCCTTTTGTGGAGTTGTATGAGCACTCTATATATATTGGAAATTAACCCCTTATCTGATACATCATTGCAATGATGTTCTCCCATACAGTGGGTTGCCTTTCCATTTTGATGATTGTTTCTTTTGCTGTGCAGAAGCTTTTTAGTTTGATGTAGTCCCATGTGTTCATTTTCTCCTTTATTTCTGTTGCCTTAGGTGATGTATCAGTGAAAATTCTGCTCCGTATGATGTCCAAAATTTTGTTGCCTACATTTTCTTTTAGAATTTTCATGGATTCATGGGTCACATTTAAGTCTTTTATCCATTTTGAGTTTATTTTTGTGTATGGTGTAAGTTGATGGTCTAGTTTCATTTTTTTGCATGTAGCTGTCCAATTTTCCCAACACCATTTATTAAAGAGGCTGTCTTTATTCCACTGTATGCTCTTGCCACCTTTGTCAAATATTAATTGGGCGTATTGCCTTGGGTCCATTTCTGGGTTTTCAGTTCTGTTCCACTGGTCTATATGCCTGTTCTTGTGCCAGTACCAGGCTGTTTTGGTTACAGTCGCTTTGTAGTATAACCTGATATCTGGTATTGTGATCCCACCTACTTTGTTCTTCTTTTTCAAGATTGCTGTGGCTATTCGGGGTCTTGTTTGGTGCCATATGAACTTTTGAAGTATTTGTTCTAGTTCTATGAAATATGTCGTTGGTATTTTGATGGGGATTGCATTGAATCTATAGATTGCTTTGGGTAGTATGGACATTTTAATGATGTTAATTCTTCCAATCCATGAACAGGGTATGTGCTTCCACTTTTTTATATCTTCCTCTATTTATTTTTTCAATGACCTGTAGTTTTCTGCAAATAGGTCCTTTACTTCTTTGGTTAAGTTTATTCCTAGGTATCGTAATTTTTTTGGAGCGATGGTAAATGGGATTGTTTTTTCAGTTTCTCTTTCTGTGAGTTCATCATTGGTGTACAAGAATGCCGTCGATTTCTTGACATTAATTTTGTATCCTGCTACTTTGCCAAATTCATTTGTTAAGTCTAATAGATTTTTGATGGAGTCTTTAGGGTTTTCTATGTACAATAGCATGTCATCTGCAAATAATGACAGTTTCACTTCCTCCTTTCCAATTTGGATCCCTTTTATTTTTTCTTCATGTCTGATTGCTGTGGCTAAGACTTCCAGTACAATGTTAAATAAGAGTGGCGAAAGTGGACATCCCTGTCTTGTTCTTGTTCTTAATGGAAATGTTTTTAGTTTCTGTCCATTGAGTATGATGTTGGCTGTAGGTCTTTCATATATGGCCTTTATTATGTCGAAATATGATCCCTCTATTCCTACATTGCTGAGCATTTTTATCAGAAATGGATGCTGGATTTTTTCGAATGCTTTTTCAGCATCTATTGATATGATCATGTGGTTTTTATTCTTCATTTTGTTTATGTGGTGTATCACGTTTATTGATTTGTGAATATTGTACCAGCCTTGCATCCCTGGAATGAATCCCACTTGGTCATGGTGAATAATTTTTTTGATGTATTTCTGGATCCGATTTGCTAATATTTTGTTCAGGATTTTGGCGTCTATGTTCATCAGGGATATTGGCCTGTAGTTTTCTTTCTTCGTAGTGTCTTTTTCTGGTTTTGGAATTAGAATGATGCTGGCCTCATAGAATGTGTTTGGAAGTCTTCCTTCTTCTTGAATTTTTTGAAATAGTTTGAGGAGAATGGGTGTTAGTTCTTTTTTGAATGTTCCGTAAAACTCCCCCGTGAAACCATCTGGGCCTGGGCTTTTGTTTGCTGGGAGAGTCTTGATTACCTCTTCAATTTCCTTAGTTGTTATTGGTCTGTTCAAGTTTTCTATCTCTTCCGGGAATAGTTTTGGGAGACTGTGTGTTTCTAGAAATTTGTCCATTTTGCTTAGATTGTCGAATTTGTTGCCATATAGTTGTTCATAGTAGTTGTTAACGATCTTTTGTATTTCCGTGGTGTTGGTTGTTACTTCTCCTCTTTCATTTCTGATTTTGTGTATTTGGGTTCTCTCTCTTTGTTTCTTGGTGAGTCTAGCTAAGGGTCCATCAATCTTGTTTATCTTTTCGAAAAACCAGCTCTTTGTTTCATCGATCCTTTGAATTGTTTTTTTGGTCTCTATGTCATTTATTTCTGCTCTGATCTTTACTATTTCCTTCCTTCTACTTGCTCTGGGGTTTTCTTTTTGTTTGCTTTCTAATTCTTTAAGTTGTGAGGTTAGACAGTCAATTAGAAATTTTTCTTGTTTTTTTTGAGGTAGGCCTTTAGTGCTATGAACTTCCCTCTCAGAACTGCTTTCGCTGCATCCCATAGATTTTGTGTTGTTGTGTGTTCATTTTCATTGGTTTCCAGGAAGTTTTTAATTTCTTCCTTGATCTCCTCGGTGACCCATTCATTGTTTAATAACATGCTATTTAGCCTCCATGTGTTGAAATGTCTTTGCATGTTCTTGTTGCAATTGATTTCTAGTTTCATGCCATTGTAATCTGAGAAGATGCTTGATATGATTTCAGTCTTCTTGAACTTGTAGAGATTTAGTTTGTGTCCTATCATGTGGTCTATCTTTGAGAATGTCCCATGTGCACTTGAGAAGAATGTGTATTCTGTAGTTTTGGGGTGTAATTCTCTGTAGATATCTATTAAATCTATTTGGTCTAGAGCTTCATTTAGAGTCTCTGTTTCCTTGCTAATTTTTTGCCTGGAGGATCTATCCAGTGCTGTCAACGGGGTGTTGAAGTCCCCTCCTATGATTGTATTGTTGTCGATTTCTCTTTGGAAGTCCTCCAGAAGATTTTTAATATATTTTGGTGCTCCTATATTGGGTGCAAATATGTTTATCAAGGTTATATCTTCCTGTTGGATAGATCCTTTCAATATTATGTAGTGGCCGTCTTTGTCTCTAGTTATGGTCTTCATTTTGAAATCTATTTCATCAGATATGAGAATTGCTACCCCAGCTTTTCTTTGCTTTCCATTTGCTTGGAAAAATTTTTTCCATCCCTTCACTTTCAACCTATATGAGTCTTTTGTTGAGAGGTGGGTCTCTTGTAAACAACATATAGATGAGTCATGCTTTCTTATCCAATCAGCTACTCTGTGTCTCTTTATGGGAGCATTCAATCCATTTACGTTTAAGGTGATTATTGATATGTACTTATTTATTGCCATTTTTGTTTAGTGTGGTTCTATTTTTCTTCCCATTTCTACTGCTAATTACAGCAGTCCTTTTAACATTTCTTGCAGTGCTGGTTTGGTGCTAATGTATTCCCTTAGCTTTTTTTTGTCTGGGAAGCTCTTTATTTGATCTTCTATTTTGAATGATAGCCTTGCTGGGTAGAGTAGTCTTGGATTCAGATTCTTGTTTTTCATGACTTTGATTACTTCATGCCATTCTCGTCTGGCCTGTAGTGTTTCTTGTGAGAAGTCAACTGAAAGCCTTATGGGGTTCCCTTTGTAGGTAACCTGTTGCTTATCTCTTGCTGCTTTTAGGATTCTCTCTTTGTCTTTAATTTGTGGCATTTTAATTACTATGTGTCTTGGTGTGGGCCTGTTTGGGTTCTTCTTACTTGGGACTCTCTGTGCTTCTTGAACTTGAATGCCTTCTTCCTTCACCAAATTAGGGAAATTTTCTCTCACTATTTTTTTGAATATATTCTCTATCCCTTGCTCCTTTTCTTCTTCTTCGGGGACTCCTATGATGCGAATATTATTACGTTTCCAGTTGTCCCATAGTTCTCTTAAGCTGTCTTCCTGTTTTTAATAGTTTTTTCCTTTTGTTTTTCTGATTGGTTGATTTTTTTTACCCTGTCTTCTAATTCACTAATCCGGTCCTCAGCTTCCCCTACTCTGCTTTTTAAACCTTCCAATGTGTTTTTCATTTCGGATATGTCATTTTTTATCTCTTCTTGTTGGTTTTTAATTTCCATTTGGCTTATTTTCAGTGTCTCTATGTCCTTACTCATGCTGTTTAGCTTCCTCAAGATCATGGCTCTGAATTCTAGCTCTGTTAACATGCCTAATTGCTCCACATTGATCTCATCTTCGGTGGAGGCGTCTTGCTCTTTCATTTGGCTTCTGTTTCTGTGTTTCACCATTTTGCCTATCACTGTGGGCTTTGGAGCCTGTCAAGTTCTCCCTGTGGGTGTTGGTGTTCTGCTGTTTGTGGCTCCCTCTCCGGGATGGAGTCAGTGTCCCTCGTTGTATGGTCCTCGCAAGCTTCTTTTCTGTTGGTTTTTCCCGTCGATTTGTCTGTGTTATAGTTGTAATTCCAGTTTGGTTCTGGGAGACGGTCTGTGTAGCTCCATTCACTCCGCCGCCATTTTTCGGTCTCTTTGCAGAGGCATGACTTCACAAGCCATTCTTGTGTATCAGTTTGAGAAGGACCCTCACACTGTCTCTTCCACTCCAAATGCCAAGTTTGGTCGTCTGTACAGTGAGCGTCTTCTTGCAGTGGCTAAGGCGGGCTTGGGGCTGGAGGCTGCACCTCACAGCTGAAGCGACTTGCTCTGCAGTCAGCCTGTGTGTTGCTGCTCTCAGCCTCCAAACTTCTTCAAGCAATGCTATTTTATCGACTGCCTCTCTACCCATCTATTTAATTTTTTTACGGCAATAAAAAAGAAAATTAATTTAACAGCTGGAAAAGTTCCAGATGCTATTCTTTGGAAATGGATGTCTTTTTCTCCCCAACCAGTGGTACATGGATAGCCTCTGTGGAATAGATGTGCCATTCATTAAACATTCCTATAAACAATGAAAACTGTGATTAATAATCAGCAGTGACCAGACACAGTAATGATTACACTCTATTTCCTTTCTTAGATGCTGACTCTATTAAGGAGCTTTGCTAATAACAATGTCTAGATATAGCCAAATACAATTGTAAGGTGGCATCTCTTTCTTATTTTGTACCATCCCTTGTACTAACTCTTAACACTGCAATGATACAAGTAGGGAATGGTGACAAAAAGAGCCTAAAATGTTATTTCCTTAAAATAACCAGAGTTTCTGGGAAAATTGCTAATTAGACCTGTTTACTCAAGGTAAAGTATTCTTCCTAATAATATTGACTATTTACTGGCTATTTAGTGAATAACATATGTTATCTATGAAAACATTAGAACAACTCTGTATAACAAAGCGGGTTTTATTTTCTTCTTATTATTATTTTTTTTCCAGGGAGAAAATGGAGGCATAGTGAACTTACACAACATATACGGGTAAATGAAGAATCTAACAGTGGCGATTGGACTTCAAGGCTAATGCTCTTAAACACTGAACCTTATTAGTCTGTATAAAGATTGAGTTCATGATATTGTGGAAGATGTAGAGGAAAGAGTACTGGCCTGGGAATCAAGAGGCACCACAGCTGCAGTTTACTTATATCCACCAAGTAGTTGTATATCCTCCCAGCTGATCCTGTTTCTTCAAACCAAGACCATTGCTTTTTCCCTCCCCCTTCTTTTACAAAAATGTATCTTTATTGTTGAAAGTATTACAGATGTCCACCCATTTTTTTCTCCCCATTGACACCCTCTTGTCCGCTCCTCCCCACCCAGGCCTTCACCGAACTATTGTCTGTGTCCATGGATTATGCATATATACACATAGTTATTTGGTTAATCTCTTCCCGCCCCCTTCCACCCCCTTTCCTCTGAGATTCCTCAGTCTGTTCTATGCTTCCATGTCTCTGGATCTATTTTGTTCGTCAATTAATTTTGTTCATTATACCACTGCTTTTTAAATATACCTCCTTTATAGAGTTTCCTGAGGATTATGTTTTAATGCTGTAAAATATAACAGCTAAAATTAAATGCCACTTAAGTTTTTTAGAGATTAATTAATGGACAGCCCGAACAAAGTCAAAGCACATTGATATATAAAACATTATAAATGGAACTAATTCACCAATAGTCAAAGTCTAACGAAAACCTGTCTAGATGGATAGTATGTAATTTCTGCACAGGTCTCTGTTTAGTAAATACAGCACTGTATTTACTAAGATACAGTCAGGAATCTTGCTCCAATAAAAGGAACATAAAGATTAAAAAAGATCACAATGGCCCGGACAGTGTGGCTCAGTGGATGAGCATTGACCCATGCACCAAGAGGTCACCGGATCAATTCCCGGTAAGGGCGTATGCCCAGGTTTGCGGGCTCAATCCCCAGTAGGGAGTGTGCAGGAGGCAGCTGATCAGTGTTTCTCTCTCACATCATGTTTTCATCTCTCTCTCCTTTCCTTTCTCATAGAGTAAAATAAGATAAAATTAAATAAAATAAAATGGTATAGACCGATGCATGTTATGAAGAAATCTCCATTACAGTCATTCAGCATTTTGAAGTTACATGTTCAAACTGTATTGTTGTGAAGAGTCAAAAAAATGTCCATGTGGTAATTTATACAGGACAATATTTCTACAGGAAGAACTGGAAATTGCAAACAGTTGATATTCTGAATGAGTCCATAAATAATTTCACATGAAATGTTTAACTGCAAGATGATTGGCCAAGATGCAGACTTTTCTGCAAAGGACTAGAGAGAATATTTTAAGCTTTGTAGGACATACAGTCTCTATTGAAATTCAGCTATGTACTATAGCAACCATATGAAAATGGCCATAGAAAATACATAAACAAATGCGTATGGCTGTAGTCAATAAACCTTTATTTACAAAAATAGGCAGGAGGTCAGATTTGTCCTGTGGGTCATAGCTGACCAACCCTTGTATACCATAACAAATCATGAAGACATGTTCAGGTACTGCATAAGCCATTGGGCAATTTAGCAGATATTAATACATTTATATTTATGTTATTCTTCCTTCTGGTTTTATGCTCACTAAATCTTCATAACGACCCTTTGAGGACTTCAACAATTGACACTGAGATATTCAATAAATGATCTAACGTGTTCTAAACAGATTGAAGGTGAGGTTGATTGAAAAGAGCAAGACCAACCGTGCTAAATATTTGCAGTGCCTGAAACATCTTGTAGTAGTTCAATAACTATTTGATTAATAAATTATTTATAAATATATATTTTTTTCTCCCCTAGGGCATTGTATCCCAATTGATAAGCTCTTTTTAATTTTTATTATACCTTCATCTTCCTCTTTCACTGCATTATTTCCTGTAAATGTGGCCAGACCTCATTTAGTATAAAAGTAGCTTTTCATTATCCTCAGTCTGCAAGGCTATTCCTTTACTTGCTTTTCTCCATACATTTCTTATTGCTCAGTTATTGTTCTATCCTATTCTGTCTGGCAGGCTTCTGTTTCCAGAAGACCCCAAGTGAAGGGCTAACCTCAATTCTCATGTCTTTTCTTTAGTCTTTCTTTTCCTTAATCTCTCTCTTCCGTTGATGACCATTTTACATGACACTGTGCTCTCTGGTTCTCTATGTGTCCCTGACCCTCTTCCCTCTCACAGTCTACCTTTTCTTCTTGCAGATCTTTTTCAAGGTCTCTGCTATTCTTTGCTGCGTTTTTGGTAAAAGTATTATAGATGTCCTGATTTCCCCTCCATTGACCCATAAGGTCTCTATTCTTGATGCTCATTTATTTTATTTTTGTACTTTGTGGTGCAGGGACCTCATCTACTCAAACAGCTTCAACTTTAGCTCTGTTCAATTAATTTCCAAATCTGTATCTTTAGCTTTATTTCTCTTTGTTATAAACCAATATTTTCTATCACTGACTAGATCTCTCAAAACCAACAGGCCCCAAACTAACCCATTGCCTTTCTCTGAAACCATTTCCATTTTTTCCATTTCTGACAATGATACTTTCTAGTTACTAAAATTCAGAATCACAGTTGATTGTCTCAGACTTCTTTCTCTTCTCCAACCCTCCATCCAACTGGTAGCCAGGGCTGGTTGAGTCTACCTCTAAAATGTTCATCTCAAACATCTCCTTGCTCCCTTTCCATTCTCACTGTTTCTTCTACAATTCACGGCTCTGTCATCCCAGTGTTCTTCTAACTTGTCTCTTCTTTTATTATTTATTTTTCATAACTCTACTCATGAATCTTCACCCACTATAGCCCAGCATATGTCAATATCTTGGTCAACATTATTCTTAGACTCCTGGTTAATAAAAATTAAGTTCAAGCTATTTAGAATGACATTCAAAAGTCTCCATAAATATTGATTCAATCTATCATTCCAACTTTCTCTCTTACAATAAAACTTTAAAACATACCCAAGATTATTTACTGTTATTTTAGAACAATCAGCCACTTTTATCCTTTTCCTGTTACTGTTCCTTTACTGGAACAATAATTGATTATTTGCCATTGTTTTTCTCTAAAATAATATCCATTGTTTTTGGTGCAATGTCTGACATTATAGTCAGAAGAAATCTCTCCCTTTCCCTTTTTTAAAATTTTTTTTATCCTCACCCGAGGACATTTTTCCATTTTTTACTCAGATAGAGCAGGAAGGAGAGAGAGGAAGAGAGAGAAACATCGACATGAAAGGGACACATCGAGTGGCCGCCACCCACACCAACCAACCAAGGCCGGGGACAAACTGCAGCCAAGGTACATACCCTTAGCAGGAACTGAACCCGGGTCTCCGTGGACCGCAGGCCGACGCTCTAACCGCTGAGCCAAACCGGCCAGGGCTCTCTCCCTTTCCTTTGTATGAACTTACATTGCTCCATTTTTTTCTTTCTTAATGAAGTAATTGCATTTTATATGATGTTACTTATCTGTGCTCATGATAATTTTTCTCAGCTAGATTATAAATCTTCTGACAGTAAAGGTATTTTATTTAATTATGCCCATTGATATAAACTATTACATTAATAAAAGTTTGATAAATATTTGTTAAGATAATTATAAATTAATGTAATTTCCAACCGTGAACTATTTATTCCTAGGAAGCATGTCTTTAAAGGCTTACATGAATAGTAAGGGTGTGGGCAAACATGACTCATCAATTGGTTCAGTGAGTCCAAGTACTAAGACTATTGTGGGTCATATCAGATATCACAAGGAATTAATGAGAAAAAAGTAAAAAATGTAATTTCTGACATTAGAAGCTTACCATATAAAACAGGTATCTAAAAATTTAAACAACAGCCAAAAATAATAAACTCTTTTGAATTTACAACAAAAATGAAACAAACATGGGCTCCATTTTACCTTTATCTGGCCCTTCTCACATGGTTCACTGCATACAGATCTGATGATGGTGTTTTTCTTGGACCATACTTCGTCATCATCCATTTTTAATTCTCCATTGTCCCAGCTCCCAACATTGATATAATCAAAATAATCTTTTCCCATTTCCTTGAAATTCATTATTTCATACCTTAGGAATAAGAATATAATAATTATTCATCTAACAATATAAAATTTCAGCTATGAAAAACAATAGATTTCATTCCCAAACAATGCATCACTGTCATATCAGTGACACTAGAATTTTCTATGACAGTACACTAACAAAACACCTTTCTGTTTCACTTTGCCTTTGGAGACCATTTTTCTTTTAAAGTTCAAGTTTATACCTGACATAAAAAATAATCCCATATGAGAAGGTGACTTGACCTTAGCAGGATAAAAGACAAGTTTTGAAATAACTTCAGGAAGTTTAAACAAGTACTGCTGTTAGACTTCTAAAAAAGATGGAAAGGTATTTTGTTTTTATCTCCACTCAAGTAAAATAAAATTTTCCTTTTATAACCAAGTGAGAAATTTGTTAAATTTTTAATCTTGCCTCAGCTGTAGGGAATGTGGGGGTAATTTGGATTAGAGCCTGATTTTTAGCTTTCTTATTTTATCTCTTATCAATGACTAAATCCATTCTACAAAGACACCTACAGGAGTGATATTTAAAATGAGTCTTAAAATAGCTTCTAAAGCGCCTCATGCAATGTAAAAATCCTGGGATATACTAGCACCGTGTGAGTTCTCAGCCTTTATTAGCTGTTATTCTTATTTTGAGATAGAGATGTAAAGAGGAAAAATTGATGTGTGTGTTTAAATGGTTTTTCTTATATGTAAGAACATTACCAGAGAAGCATTTCAGAAATAATTTTGCAGTCTGAGGACACTGGATGAGTAATACCATCACTGTGTCTGTTCCTATAGACATACCTGTAGGGATGTCCTAGGTGCACAATGCTTTCACATAGCACCCTATAATTTTCCCTCCCAGGACTTATAGGATTGGCAGATGGGCTCTTATAAATGCCTCCTGCAACCTTTCATACTCAGCATATTTACTTATCTGGAAATTGACATGAATGGAAAGCTTTCTAGTTTTGGGGTTCAAGTTGCCAGATCACTATATTCAGACCTCTTCTCAGCACATAAATGCTAAGAACAAAAATGACATCAACCTGTGTTTGGAAGTACATTGTAAAATGATACCATTCTGTTTTCCTTCTCAATCACATTTTTTAAAACTGCAGTATCTTTTTCAGAATGTTAATTCATTCTTAAGTTTTGTTGGCTGTTCAGTGGCTTAAGGATTATTCTACAGTGTTTTGTTTGCAGTGGGTAACAATTTTGAGTAATTGTCTAAATTCTGTTCCTAAACCAACAGTATCAATCTGTAGTATACAAGACAGTGTCCTACACCTTTCCACTCTGCCAGCTATGTCAGGGCTAATAAGTGTACAATGAGCTGAGATATTAGAACACAGAAGAATGCGGGTGAAATGTACTCAGGTATTATGCCATTGGCTACTTCAAATACATTGAGCTTCTATGTCTTCAAAAGGTGACTTTGTGAGCAAGTAACTTTTGAATATTCTAGGTTGAAAGGAAGAAAGAAATATTGGTGTCAGAAGGCTTCTTTCTTTGCTGCTACCTATTTGAAGAGATATGAGGATTTCATTGTTCACCCCCAAATAAGCCATCATTCCCATTCTACCCCTTCTTAACTCTGTAAAGATCTAGTCCATCCAAACTGTTGATTTTACTGCTAACAAACTGAAGCTTGGTGAGGTAATGAGTATGACTAGATTGCAGAACATCTAACTTCAGGCTTTAGGCTCTATTATCAAGATCTATTCGGTAGAACTAAGAGATCAATTTTCCATTGTTTAAACATTGCAGAAATCTGAACTGCTCTACCTTTGAAGGCTCTTAGCACTCTATCCATGTCATTTTTGTTTTATATAGAATAAATGGTAAAAACTGAAGGGATCTAGATTTCAAAAAATAAACATGACAACTCTTTACGCCCCTTGTCTGCCACTTCTTTTACTGGTTACAATTTCAATAACTTTCTGAGTAGTTGTAACTTTCTCAAAATTAAAACAGGTCTCTTCATAAATAGTGAGGTTCTCCTTACCCAATGGTCTGAAGCAAGATTGTTGTCAGAGGAAGTGAAATGCATTTGGTGGAAGGCACTGTGGACAATACTGGACTTATATGACACCTAAGGGCCTCTCTGTCTATAATTTTAATGCTAAGATACTTAAATTTTTTTAAATTCTTAAATATGTGAAAAATCTTCTGTTAGTCAATATAATGGGCACTCCAAGTACTGATCCCTACAACAAAGCAATTATAATGATCTATGCCTTTGAGGTGGTATAATCACAGATTAAAGAGAGACCACAGAGTTAGTTTGACCAAAAACTTACTTAAATGGTAAAATAATGAAAACCTTTTTTATATTACATTAGAAATGGTTTTATATAAAAGTGAAAAAAATCTAAGATAAATTTTTATTTGATAATTCTACCAAAGGACTATATGCTGTAGTTTTTCTGTTAAGAATTGACTATATAACCTTGAGCATTCCTCTTCTTTCTCTGAAACTCAGCTTTCTCCCAGGGAAGTTAGGAAGTTGAAACAGATAATCTCTATGGATCTTTTGTGGACAGAACCACATAAGACTCGGTGTCAAACCCACTCAGTGCAGATTTCTAGAGTTCTACCCTTGTTTACTATTTATCACATCTATTTTTGTTCCTTGTTTCATTTCTTCTTTTGGAATCATTTTGGTTTTAGTATTCCTCTATTGGGTTTTTAGCTGTTCCTCTTGTATTAAAAATTTAGTGGGTGCTTAAGGGATTACAACATGCATCCTTAATTTATCTTATTTTCTACTTAAAGTTAATGTGCCACTTAATGTAAAATATGTATAAAAACCTGGCCCCTGTATAATTCTATGCCAATTTCTTTCATGTTATCAACTATTTTACATTCACTTATAAGCCCCATAATATAATGTTAAAATTTTTGCTTTAATGGTCATTGGTCTGACATTGACTCTGTTTCCTCTGTCCAATTATGGTCAGTCCTAGGCCATGTCAAAGTCTCTGAAACCTTAGTTTTCAATGAACTCTCTGTGCCAGATGTTGGAAAAATTTTACCGTAAAAGGACAGACAGTAGATATGTTAGGCTATGTGAAATTGTTTTTGTTGAAACTAATCAACTTTGCTAGTGTCATGTGAAAGCAGCCATGAACAGTATCTAAACAAATGAGTGTAAATGTGTTCCAATAAAACTTTGTTTACAAAGATGGCAGACTTGATTTGGCATGAGACCATAGTTTGCTCACCCATGATCTATATACCATTGATGGTAAATAGTAAAGGTTCATATTTCTTATCTAAAATTTTGAATTCCTTAAAGCTCTGAAAACCACAGTTTTTTCTTTTACAACTCACTTGACAGTGTAACATGACCCAATCTGAACTTACCTAGTGATAGGACCTGACCCACACAGTCATGGGAGCTATTTATAGTCTATTTATCACACTTCATGTGAATATTCATAGGTTTTCTTGCAGAAATATTAATGTGTTGATTAAGAAGTGCTGTTCCATGGAATGCTGGGGGCATTAGAGGACTCTATAGCCTTTTGTAAATTCAAACATTTTGAATTCTGTAACATACCCGGCACCAACGTGTTCATTAAAGAATTGTGAACTGATAAGAATCTAATTAAAAGTGAGGCTTAAAAACAATGATTCTAGTTTACTCTCCATCGATACACAAGTGTGTGTGCTTGAGTGAGCTGCTTCCTCTGTTTAGGCTCTTTCTCTGTGACTCTGGCACTTTAAGGGAACACTTGGTCACCCCAGGCTCCTCTGGTTCATTGCCCCATTTGGAATGTCTTTGATCCAGCAAAGCCACAACTTTTAATACACAGAAATAACAACAAAATGCCTACAGATACATTTCTCAGAAAATAATTGCTTTTTGATTGTGATCCTGGTTGATTGGCAGGAGGTGAAACCCAGCAGACTGGGTGAGAATCTTGACTACCATTTATTAGACTGTCTTTGGGAAAGTCATTTAGCCTTTGTGAGACTCAGTTCATAAGCCTTTATCTGGAAAAGAGAATAATATTACTTATCTCATAAGATTAAAATGTAGAGAATTTAGTTCAGTGTTTGACTCAGAACACACACTCAATAAATGTTACTTCTATTTATTTTGTAAATATAACTGGAAAAACAAAAAAGTTATAGACTACCTTTTTCTGAGACTGGCTCATGCCCTCAGAAGCCAATTCTGATAATTTATTAATGGGTTAATATAATACCCAACCTCAGTAATGCATAGAAAATCTCTACAAAACTATTAATTCACAGAAATTGTTTGTAAAATTTTATGTATATCGTCATTGAGAGAATATTTATAAATCTCTTAAAGAGATTCATATTCCCCAAAAAAGGTTACAAACAAATGTTGGAAATGTACCCCATTATAGCAATATTTGGAGGATTAGAAATGAGACAATGATGTTCCATGTCACTCATTAAGGTTTCCCATTGCAATAGAGCTGAGCCATTTCTACACTATCTGGATTGTGGAGCTGGCTTGGGTATGTGATATAAAAACTCTTTGAATTGGTGAAGCTGTAATCATCAAACTCTGTGCACAAGTCCCAAACTAATTTTAATACCATAGGGATGCATACAGGAATGATAAATCCATGTGTAGATATTGGAGCATAGGCCTTGACCTAAGCCCAAAAACTGAGTTAATTGATTCGCCTGCCCCAAGAAGCATTATAGCAAATGCCAAGTTTCTTTGACCCTGGGAAAATGCTTGTATCTCTCCTTTCCACCCTGCATCCTCTCCCACACCACACCCATTCCCCCCCACCCCCCGCCCACAATGTATATACTAAATAGCCCAAAGTTAGAAAACCACATATGAAAATCAGCTAGCAGCCTGCCTGGAGCAATACTTTTTACATCTCTAGAATAGAGAAAATATCCAGCTTTCCTCTTGGCTGCAGGACTTGACACTAGCTGTCACTTAGACGTCCAGCTTGTGAGATGATGAGAACAACATTGGAGACAAGCTCCAGCTTACCTCAGGAATACGGAAACAAGCTAAACCAAGGTGGCTGGTACAATGTGTAGGCACCTAGGTTGTGAGTCACGGTTAACTACAAACACTGTGTAAGGTCACTCACTCTCTGCAAGCACAACTGTCAAGTATAATCTATGGCTGGAAGAATACTTGGGATTTAACACTGAGAGACCAAAGGACTCTGATTGTTTTGGAGTAAGGCAGAGTGAAAATCCATCCCTGCTCCAACCCAGAATGTCATTTCAATGACACCATCTCTCATGGATTAAAAGTTCTATGTGCAGAGTCACTTAAGTATTTGGAGTGTAAAATAGATGTGAATTCTGATAAGTTCTAGATACTTAGTGACTTTCCCTGAAGACTGACCTATAATTATGAGTAAGTTCATATTTTCCAGGCTCCTCTCTATAAGTAATAAAAGGTGAAATTTCAGAGAAAAAAGGCAATTTAGTCTCTGAGAAAGAAGTACCCCATTTGGAGGATAATAAAATAAAATATGACTTAGATAACTCACTGTAGATACAGCATACAATATAGCTACACCTCATGCCTATTTCTGGATTAGCAGAGATTGAATCATTCCTGTTTCAGAATAGCTTTATGACCCAAGAAGAGATCAAAATACAGGGAATAACATGGCAAACATAATTTGCTTTTGATTATCTATGATAATGTGAGGCCCCTGTTTCCATGTTTAGATCTCTGAAATGTGGGGATGATTTTAAGACCATGTTTTGCACATCAGTATCAATACTTTTCCCTAGCCACAGGATAAAGGACTTTTCCTTTCTGTCTCTGTTCACTTTGTGATGTCAGAGCTAGTCAAACATGGCCAGGAGGCCAGGATAACCACAAAGGAGAGAAATAGATACCTCAGGATCAAAACTTGACTATTGTTCAGGATCTATTGTCTAGAGGAGAATTGTAATAATACCTTCCTGGAGAGTCTCCATTTTCATCAAATAGGATCATATCTCCGGAAACCCCAGTAAAATTGGTTTTCATCAGGGAGTCCAAAAGTTTCTGTCCATCAATAGGCTTCATTGCATCACAAAGGCCTGCATAGCCTGGGCAGAGGGACATCTGCATGTTGTGAAGCCCATAGGCCATGGAGTAGATTGCATTGATCACAAATCCCATTTTGGAATCTTGAACATGATGTGTTCTCAGAGTCAGAGAACCTGTTGAGAAACAAATAAGAAATTAATTTAGAGCTTTAATTCTACTATAGCAATGTCTATAATTCTGAATAATTAGAGAATGAAGTGGGGTGATATTATAGTTAGAACCAGAAGCAATTCTAAGACCCAGGTGCCAACATACTATGTCTAATAATTGTTTTCTATTTCCTGTATTTTTTCATCTCAAAATCTCAAAGGACCTGAATCCCCAACAGTACCAAGATTCACTTACCCCATTACCAGACTCTGGGAATAGATGCAGGATAGCACTGCATTTTTCCACCACAAAAGTCATTCTAAGGATGGATTAACCTCCCTTGAACTTAGTTGTGATAACATACCTCTGTGATTTAGAAATCCTCAACAAATCTCCAGTGTCCAAATTATTAAGTTTTTACTTAGCTGAGCTAACTAGATCCTCCACCATCTTGCCTCAACTTATCTATTTAGATTTATTACCTACCCCTTCCAACCTCAAAGCAAGCACATGCTCTCCATAAACTGGACTATTTGTAAATTATAAAATATAACATTTAAACTCCATTAATTCATTAATTAATTCAATAAACACTTATTGGAGTCTGAGTATACTTAACGCTCTGTGCTAGATAAGCTAGAGAAACTACAAAGATGAATTGAACATGGATCTGCACTTAGTAAGAAACTTGTTAAATAATAGAGATAAATAATATAGCTAAAGTAAAAGGTATAAGATGATAAATCTGTAATACACGTGGAGTAAAATCTATGGAGGTCCAAAGAGGGAGAGATCCTTTCCAATGAAGGGTTCTTAAAGAAAATAGCATTAAAGAATCAACATTCAGTATGGGTTATTAATTCAACAAATATGGAGTGGGTGCCTATTCCTTCTGACTGCTCAGAACTTGCTGGGATTAGGGACATAAAATTGAATGAGAGAGATATGATTCTTGTACTTAGAGTCTAGAGAGCAGGTGAGCATCTGGTTTGACAAGTGCTGAGGCGGGACTGAATCAGGAGGGACACCAGACCCAGAAGCTCACTGCCTCTAAGCATTATGGTTGAGTATCAGCTAGATGAACAGCAGGGGGGAAGAGTGTTCCAAGCATGTTTGAAGGTACACAGATGAGCTAGAGCACACTGTGTTTGGGAAATTTTAAGAAGATTGGAATGGCCAGAACATGGAATGGGAGGCAGGAGAATGGGGAGAACTGAAGTAGTAGAGGAAGACAGGATTGATTAAGTTTGTTGTACTTTATTATAAGAGCACGGGGATCCTTTATAGTGTTTAAACTAGGAAGGAACCTGATCAGATTTCTATTTTAAAAAGACAAATCTGGTTACTGTGTAGGGAAAGATTTAAAGGACTGTAGGAGTGGAGTCAGGAAGACCCATCAAGAGGCAATGCAACAATTCCAGTGACAGCTGAAAATGACCTTGAGTAGGGTAGAGGCCATGGTTATGGACAGGAGTGTTTAGGAGGCAGGATTTACTGCCAGGCCTGGTGACTGAAGAATGCAGAGAAATGAGACATCTAGGAAGAGCAAGGTAAAACAGTGAAAGGAACAGCCAAGGTAATGACAGAATTTATAATTGGGTGAAAAGTTTTCTTTAAGTGTGATAAAGAGAAACTTTCCAAAGATAGCATGGTTCTTGATGAGCTTTCGAACTGTAGCGATACATTGTCTCATTCTTGATTGCTGGCCTGAACCCCTAGCCGACCACTAGGAGAACCAGCATGGCTCATCCTGACACAAGTATAAGATGAGGAATCCTGTGTCCTTCTCAAGAATAGACCCTAGCCCCAGGCTACCCAGCGAATCTTCCAATTTCCGTCTCCACACGGAGTCTATTCATATTTCCACGTTTCCCCTCACTCTGCTGGGAACTCCTTTCCTCTCGGTGCTAAGTCAGATTTGTGGAGGCACTTTTGACTTCACAACTTCTCAACTCTTATTTGATCTCTTTTCAAAGTATATCCAGAATGAAACTATTTCATACTGATCTACTTCTGCCAGGTTCCAGATACATCATTTTCTGTCTGGATTACAGTGATAGTCTTTTCTACCTTTGTCCATGCTCCTTCTAATTAAACCGATTTTCAACAAACTTGCCAGAAAAACTCCATTAAAATATGGCAGATCATGACACTGCTCCAATCAAACTTACCAGTGGCTCCTTTATTACCAAAAGTAAAATTTAAGTCCTTGCCATGACCACGAAAGACGTACAGGGTTTGGGCACAGGGTGCTCCACCCTTACCCTTTGACTCCATTCCTGGTACTCTGCACTTAAATTATTCCTCTTTAGCCAGTCTGACCTCCTCCTGGCCACTCAGATATGCCAGGTGTGCTTCTGCCTCCAGGCCCTTGCACTTAACTTCCTTCTACCTGGAATGCTCTGCCTCAGAGACCTGCAGAGCCTATTCCCTCCCCAATTCAGGTCCTTCCTCAAATATTGTCCCCTCTGTGAGAACTGCTCTGGACATCTTGCCTAAGTTGAATTTCTATCTCACTCTTTTCATACTCTCCCTATCTCCTTTTCCAATATTATTTTTCTTCTTACCGCCATCTAAAATGCTATGTATCTTGTATCTCTGTCTTGTTTATTGTCTGCCTCATCCACCCACTGAAATGTAAACTCTATGAGGACAGGGATTTTTTTCCCGCTCTGTTCACTACTTAGTGCCTGGAACACTGTGTGGCACATAGTGGGCCCTCAACAAATACTTGTTGAGTGAATTAAAGAACTGTCCCCTCAAACTAGACTATTCATTCTATTTTCTTTTCCTCCCTGATCCTACCAACACTAATCCTACCCATTTTTAAAAGCTCCAAAAGCACTTCTTTCAGGAAGACCATCATGATTGCAGACATAAAATTAAGCTTGCCCCCCAAACTCTCTATTACTTTTCTCTACACCTCTCTCAGGCACCCTGTATACCATACTATAGCAATGTAGGCACACTTAGGAGAAGGAGAATTTGAAACATCCAGTCCCCAAGCCAATCCATTCCCTACCTTCCTCTGTTTAAATCCCTAGAGGCAGAGTTACTCACCTAATTGGTTCTATTTTCAGAAAACCTACTGAAAGTAGGTAATCTTTGAGGCCATCTAGGTGCTTGATCTTGAGCTTAAGCCATACCTACAGATCAGCTTCTAAACCCACTGTCAGGATTTTTGTCTCTATTAAACAGGTGGTAGTTTGATGCTCATTCTTTTATTTTTGTCTAATGAGCAGAATTGGGAGATCTTGGTTTAAATTTCTGCTTTATGTCTTCCTAGCTTTGTGACTTGGACTAGTTACTTAAATTCTCTAAGATTAAATTTAATCATCTGTTAAATGGCGACCTTTATCTTGCAAGGGTGATATGAGAATTATGTTGTAGGAAAGTCATAAGTACCTTGCACAGAGCCTGGCACAAGGTGGATCCTTGATAAATAGTAACTATATCAAAATTTAAATCATAATAACCTTAGGTTACTCTGTTTTGTGGTTGAGACTTTGGAGAATAAAAGCAAGTCAAAGGTCTCTTCTGATGTGGAGCTCAACAGAGCTCTCAGGCAGTCATCTTTCAGCCTCTCTTTCTGATTTTTCTTTATGCCTTAGTCTACAGTAGACAGTTCCTGGAACAAAGGCTAAATCTGAGCCTTATTCATTTGCAAATCAAAGCACAGTGCTTAGGGCATAGCTACTGTATTGTTTGTTGAATGGGTGCATGAATAAAAATTTACATTTGTTTGGCAGTTTCAAAATAATTTTTCTGTGTACCAATGATGTACACCCTAACATACCCAAACTGTAGAGATAAAGAAACTGAGGTGGAGGCAGGTTAAGTAGATTTCCCAAGGTCACATAGATAATAAAAATCAGAAGTAGACAAGAATTTCTAGTGCCAAGATTAGTGTCCTTTTTGCTCTATCACATTACTTTTCACTGAAAATTTGCACTCCCTGAACAATATACTGTATCACCTTATTAAAATATTTTAAATAAGAGATAAAATTGGAGACAAACAAACTGGTAACATGACTGGATCTGTTCCCTCAAGTAGTGCCCACCGGTGCTGCCATAGGCCTGGGCCGAGGAATATGTGGATGAAAAGGCCACAGGCTAACCTGACAAGCTCAAAGGAGGCCTGCATGACGGCCTTGCAAACTCAAAGACCTAAAGTAACCAAAAAGGATGGTCTGAGGTTTACATTTTTAAATTAAAAGCAGTTTGTGGCAGGTAGTCATATCCTAGGCCTGCATCTTTCCTGACAAAGGTCAATTTTCACCTTAATGAAACCTGTTGTCTACTTACATCTAAGATAACATAACTTTGGAATGTTGGGTAACTTCCTTTTTCCAGACCCCTCAGGGCACAACCAGTGCACCAGGGTGGAAACTACAAATCCCTTCACTGTTATTATCATGTTAACGGTTGACTGTTAGCTATCCTGCACCCACCTATGCAAAAGAAGCATGTGTCTATCATTTTACTTTTTATCCAATCCCAGATATTTCCCCACTTTGCTTTCTCCACCTCCCTAATCTATCACCAGTGGATTCCACTTAAGCCTTCTCTTTTGATTGTAATGTATAATTTAAGGTGCAAAACTGCCATTCTCTGAGCATTATCTCAATTTGTTGAGGTTTTGCTTCTTGGCATATGTCCACAGTTTGGCTCAAATAAACTCACAAAATTCTTCACAAGTTTTTATGTTTCTTATGTTGACAAATATACAGAAAGAGCTGACCAACAGCAAGAGTTTGAAAACCAAAGAACACACATATTTGTGCACAGTCTGTTGAATTGTTTGTTATTATGGAACATCTGGGAACAGATGGTCTATTTGGGGAACATTGGGGTCTTGTTAGAAGTTCCTGGTGGCTATTTTGCCTTGTAACCCAAAGATTCCAACCCCTCCAAAACAAATAAACAAACAAACAAGCAGACAGACAAACACAACTTGCTAGAAGAAACTAATGGAACTTTAGCCTTTGTAATTTCTCATTTCAATACATGCATTTCCAAAGAAAGATATTTTAGACTCTTTTAGCATTCAGGATGCAATAGGGGTTCAATTTAGAGACATTCAAGTTTGAATTCTGCCTATACCCTTTTACCTACTTTCTAGACATTTTCTTTTTTTTTTTTTTTAATCCTCACCCGAGGACATTTTTCCATTTTTTGTTCAGATAGAGCGGGAGGGAGGGAGAGAGAGAGAGAGAAACATCGACGTGAAGGGACACATCGAGTGGCTGCCGCCCACACGACCAACCAGGGCCGGGGACAAACTGCAACCGAGGTACGTGCCCCTAGTGGGAACCGAACCCGGGTCTCTCTGTACCGCAGGCCGACGCTCCAACCGCTGAGCCAAACCGGCCAGGGCTCTAGACATTTTCCTTCATTAGAAGAAGCAATTCATGGCTGAACTCTCACTTTCAGGGGCCTGACAGAGAGCTCTGTTCAAATGTGTGCTAACAAAATGCTTTACAAAATGCTTTAATTTCATATAACTCTATGAATTAGGAGCTATTTCCACTAGAGATGAAGAAACTAAGAAAATCAAGATGACTGACTGTAATTAACTGGCCAAGTTTAGCCTTTTGTGTATGGGGAAAGTGCTATCCACATTTAAAAGCAATTAATACAGTAGACTCAATATTTGCAAATGTGGGGGAGCTATTGGTTAATTAGGGAATTCTCTTGCCGCTTATCTCTTCAGGTTTAGATCTCTGTCTAGCAGCACCCCTTTCTAACTCCACCCACTTTTAAAGGGGATGGATCTTCAAGATGTTATCTTAGTCTGTGTGAGAGAGGCACTTCAGCTCCTAAGAACAGCAGAGCACAGAGGATAAGAGCACAGATTCTGGAACCAGGAAGTAGGTTAGAATCCCAGCTCTGCTACTCACTGGCTGTGTGACTTTGGCCAAGGTCATTAACCATTCCGTGCCTGAAGAAAATGGGTTTAATAAGTGTATCCACTATTTTTTATTTTAAAACATTTCGACTTTAAGTAAAATAGTTTTACACAAGGATTAAATAAATTTATACTAATAAAGCATTTGATAAAAAAATTGATTTATGTTACTTGGTTCTCGACCCAAGTTCTGTTACTAATGATCTGGTTTGTTTCTCCACATTCAAAATATAAAGATCTGGAAGAAGCATTTTGCCAAGCAGAGGCATGAGCTTGGGCAAATGTGCCTCGTGTGTTCTTTGAGGGGCTGTATCATGTAAGGCTTTGGAGTGTTTTTCTCAGAAAAATATCACAATCTACTGGATCTATGTAAGATAGTAGACTCCTTTTTAACTTTCTGATCACTTCTTTAACATAGAGATGCTACGCTTTTTACTGGCTGTATAGTGTTCCCTTGTATGGATATAGCATGATTTATTTTTACTAATTCTTGATTATCCTATAATTCCTTGCTTGGGTTACTACAACGGCCTCCTAACAGATCTCACTGCCTCCAATCTTGCCCTGCCTGAGTCTCTGTATTTCCAGTGTGGATATATAGTCATCTCTCTAGCACAAACCTGATTTTGTTAGCACCTATCAAAAACCATTCTGTTTATAACCAGATTATGCTGTAAATACCTTTTCCTGATCTTCAAGACCTTACTCTGCCCTCACTTTACCTCTCTACTCTGACATACACCCTAAGGCCAAAGCTTCTGTGTCATTCACAGAGGAAGCCCTTGTGCCTAGCACAGCACCTGGAACATAATTGGCACTATTAATATATATTAAGTAGATAAATGAGGCCTGATGTCTCAAAGTTGTCACCGAACACCAGGTCTGGTCCTCAGATTGTCAAGTCGGTTTAGTAGAGCAATTGTTCCTTTGTAGAATGACACTAAAAAAAAACTAAAGAACAATGCCAGCTTACAACCAGATCTGCCAGGTGGACCAGTCAACACCATTAAGCAATCCAGCATGCTTTTACCATCTAATAAAACTACATGGCAAAGATAATGGTCCACTAAAGATGGAGAAAATACTCTTCTCCCTGTTTCTCCCAGTGAATGCAGCCCCAAAACTTCGGTGGAATGACTTTCCATCCTTAAAAGTAAGTAAAAGGAGAACTGGGGAAGGAAACCAGGATTTATAACACCATTGAACATGCATGAGATTCTTGGATCTCGTTCCTTCAGTACCTCCTGGCCTGGACTCAAAGGCAGCCCAAGCATGAACTGTGCACCTGTCCCAGGTGCAGGCAGAAACAGCAGCAAGACCAGCTCTCTATTTCTTGTCTGAAGAGTGGAAAGGGCACCCTACAAGTAGAGAGTGGGAGAAATTTCACTTTTGCTTTTTATTTGCTTGTTTTCCTATGCAAGCCCCCAGGCATCTCTGCAGAGGGGGATGTGGCAAAGAAATGGTGGTTGGGCAAACACCTGTAACTTAGGGTAGGAACCCTTCTCTGTGACCAAAGGAACTCTGTCCCACAAGTATGGAGAAACTCCCCATTGCTTTTTTCCTTTCTCTAGCCTCTCCCTACTTGGCTCCCATGGCAAGCTAGTTGAAGGAACAGGAAGTGTGAGGCTCAGGTAGGAACTAAAGCCTCAGATTTCTATGCAGAAGACCAGGAGAAGAATGAGAAAGGCTGGGACCTAGAATGTCAGGCAGACTATGGAGAGAGGAGGAGCTCAGGAAAGTGATCCCACAAAACTAAACACAAACTCCTAGGTTCCCCTCTGAGTTGTGCGGACATGGATTTATCCCGGTCAGCATCCCCGAGTTTTGAGAAGTGAACTGCAGGATGCAACACTGCCTGTCCAAGCCTGTCTGTCCCCTCAGTGAGGTACATGTGCGGTAAGCTGACAGCACTGCCAAGGCTTTGACAGCTGCCCTGACAATGGACTCTCAGCCATAGGAGGTGGGTATGACCCTGTGGCCTGAAAGATAACCAGGCTGATTTCCTGTCTTTTAAAAATTAATATTCTATATAAGATAACATTATATTTGAAATGTCCGGAGTCATGAGATGACACCTGGAGTAAGCGGACTATGTGGGATCACTTGGGAGTGCGGCAGGGGTCCCACCACCTTTCACTGATCTTCTGTCTACATAGCCACGCTCCCTGCCCTCCTTTGGGTGATGAAATCTTTCTTCAGATGTCTTAATAAACTCTGTTATATTCACTTTCTTTGTTTTTACTATTTAGACTCTAGAGAGAAATTCTGGCTCATTAGTTAATTTATTTGCTGACACATTCAGATATTAATTAAGTTATTGATTAAACAGACATTTATTGAGTCCTTATTATATGTTGGACCCTGCACTGGCTGATATGAACATGAGTAATACAGTATCTCTCCCCTAAAAAAACTTAGCATTTAAGTAAGACGGGGACTCAGTGACAGAAGTTTGTGGTGATACAAGGAGTTTTACCTTATTAGGCAGATTTTAAAGTCCTGAGTGTCCATAATAAACGGGCTCATTTTCTCCAGACGTCTTTTCTTATTCAGTAAGCAGTAGGAAAGAGAGGATATGTTAATGACTTGGCATGTGAGTGCATGAAAGAATTGGACTTCATTCAGCAGTGTTTTCTTTGTTTAAGGGTTATTTTTTAGGGTCTGCTATGGGCAAAGCTAGTGTAGGCAGGAGGACCTGTGCCAACCCAAGCTTGCCAGCTGCTCCCAGGCTGGATGTGCCTCACAGCCGCCTGCACCGGGTAGATGGAGGCGGGAAGGGCGGCGGTTGTCTCTGCAGTCCTTCAAAGCTGGATCCCTAATTTAGAACACTTAACCTTCAATCCTAAAATTTTACTATTGTTTCATCAAATCAGCAGACCCCAAAAGGATTAGCAGAAACTGAATCCTCCAATCTGTGATGACAATTTAATTTTGCAGTGCTCAAAATACGTTCTTTCCTGCATCTGGGGAACCGGAACTTCGAAGCTTAGAAGCTGTTCAACAAAGGGAAATCAGAGTGCCTTAGCAATGCAGAATCAGAGAATGTCTGAGATGCAGGAGACTTGAGAAAGCATCTCGTCCAGAAGCTGCAGAAAGGAAGCCCCTGGGCTGAACGTCTTTATTCTTGTTTGGCCTAAATGCTATTTTGTGGAAATTTCACATAAGAATCCAGCTTTGTAGACTCCCTTGAAAATTCAGATGTCACAATACTGGCTTCATATTCTTACATGGCAAATGCTGACCTGCTTCTATTTTTTACCTCATTGGCTTCTATAGTTATCTGAGATTGGAACCTCCTAATGTGGTCCAATAAACTCATTTTATAGATGATGGAAATAAGGCCAATAGAAAGAAAAGAATTTCCTTTAAGTCATACCTTTAGTGGTGGCTGACCTGATACCCTTGTGTCCAAATTCTTGGATTAGTACTATTTCCTTTTTTTTTTAGAGAGAGAGAGAAAAGGAAAGGTCGAGAGAAATAGAAATCTCAATTAGAGAGAACATCAATTGGCCGCCTCCTGTGCTTCCCCCACTGGGGATTGGGCCCACAACTTGGGCATGTGCCCTGACCAGGAATCAAATCGGGGACCTCCTGTTACATGGGTCGACGCTCAACCATTGAGCCACACTGGCTGGGCGATTAGTGATATTTTCATATGGGAGGCAAAATAAACCATGATTTAAAACTGCTTTCAGCAAGTTAACTCATGGTGATAGAGCAATAAAATTGGTAACAGTTTATACATTTATTTATTAAGATATGTTTTTCTTGATTTTTTTTTTTTTTTTTATGGAGAGAGAGGAAGGGAGAGAGAGATTGAAGTATCTATGTGAGAGAGAAACATTGATTGGCTGCTCCTCACTGGGGATCGAGCCCAAAACCTGGGCATGTGCCCCAACTGGGAATTGAACCAGGGTCTCTCAGTCCATGGGATGACGCTCAATCCACTGAGCCACATTGGTCAGGCGGTAACAGTTTATTTTATTTTTTTAAATCCCAAGTTAGCTCTTTGTGCTAGTGCTTATGCTAGATAGTAAAATGCATTCAGATTGCCCTCATTATTTCCTCTCTACCTATCAGTAGGGGAAGAATAGCAAAGAAAAGCAGAAGTTCGAGCATTTTCTAGGAAGGAGAATATAAATCTGGAAGATGCCATTGGATAACATACTGTAATGTTGCAATGAAAAAGAATTGCAGTGAAACAAATTCTTCCAACTCTCATTTATTTCTGAATCTACTCATTCCTCATGTCTGTGGCAAACAGATTCCAGTTATTCTCAGTAGATGACACTATAATTTGTTTCCTGCTGTGACAGCAGGGCAGAGCATCCCCCAAGCCAGAATTAATCTTTTGCCATTACCTACTCCCACAGAAATGTGTTTATACCTCAATTACAACACGTAATGCTTTCTGCCATGCATTAGAATTATCTATGTGCTTGTCTGCACCCACCACAGGGTATGAGCATCCTGAAGGCTAAAACTGCCTTGTTTATATTGTCTCTTCCACAGTTCTTAACACAGTAACATAGAGTACGTAATTTATTCTTTTTTAAATGTGTTTTTATTGATTTTTTAGAGAGAGAAGAAGGAAGAGAGAGATAGAAACATCAATGTGAGAGAGAAACATCGATCAGTTGCTTCCCACACCCCCCCCAACCCAGGCATGTGCCCTGACCGGGAATTGAACCTGGACCTCTCAGTTCATGGGACGACCATCAATCTACTGAGCCACACTGGCCAGGTGTAATTTAACATTTACTTAACATTCCTTAAATACCTATTTTGTGCAAAAACCTCTAAACATACTATGAAATTCAGAAAGTGTTTCAGAATAGACAGGCCAAGCTCTATGCAGACCAAGCCCACATAGGTCTCGCTTATTGTTGTATTTTCAGTATCCAGAACAGTGGTCAACATTATCAAGGATATATTGGTGAGTTTTATACGATGGATAAATATGAGTAGATTTACTGTTTGGAATTAATATATAGTGGGCCAGACAGACACATTAATGATATAATAAAGATGCAGGTAGCTTCTTGAGAACATATGCTAAGATAAATAAAATAAAATAAAATAAAATAAAATAAAATAAAAAGGACTAGTCATGTGATGTAGGGCTTGGAATGGAGACTAGTGATGCCATGAAGGAAAGATGAGACTGTAAGAAGGCTGAGGTGACTAACGATATTACACAAATCATCCACCCCGTTTCCTAACACTGTAAGTGCCTATCGTGCATCAGGAAACATGGAAACGTGGAACCCAGAGTTGTACTCGCTCCCCTATAGAGATACCAGTTTTGATTTTCTGCACTGAGTCCAATTTATAACTGTGCCTGAAATGCAGGCAGTTGACCTCTAAATGCTGATATTAAAATGCAAATGACTGCAGTAGCGGAAGACATCTTCAGGGAGCTACAGAAACTCAACAGGGATTGCACACTTATATGTGCAGAACGTCAAATTTTAAATTTAAACGATTCACCATTAATTGCCGGCTGGCAGCCCACTGATGGATGTTTTTTCAGCTAGCATATCTCTTTCATTCACATTACACTATTTTGAGGAACTTCCATATGGTGTGTCAATGAAGGAAGAATTCCACAGGGATATGAAGGCTGGTGGTTATAATATTATTCAAAGGAGTATATGGCAAAAAGCCATAGCAGTTCATTCTCATTATTATATTCAGACCAAACTCCTAGACCAGAACATTCCTACTTGGCTCTGTCTGTCCAGTTTTATCACCATTATTCATTTTCATTTTAACTGTGTTTCATAATATTTTCTGAAGATGTGGTTTTCCCATCTGTATCTGATGAGATTCCTATAATATTTTAAAACACAGCTTAATGGTCACTTTACAGTGAAGTCTTGCTAGAGTTTCCCAGGGAGGATTAAATAATTCTTTATTTAGGGCTTTCTTATTTGGAAAACAAGAAAAATAATACCTGCTGGTAGAGTTGTGAGAATTAGAGACAATATGTACAGAGTCATGACCCCATCACAGGTACTAAATAACCAGAGACTCGTACTGTTGCTAAGCACCTAGTACAATTTATATACAAGTGATCACTAGGTTAGTCTCATATAGTTATAAAATTACCTGCCACCACCTGTGAATATTTGATAATTACTATGCTTTTTTACTTATATGTTCTAGAGTTTATGCTGCTGAAAATGAGGGATGCTAAAAATTTAAGTTCCATTAAGACTTTTACTTCTAATTAAAAATAACAAGCATGAGAAATGAAAACCCCATCTTATATAATAAGCACCATAATGGAAATAAAATAGAATATTGAAAAAATGAATTACATGGCAGTATACAAATTTTCTGTGAGGAATTCAACCACAAAATGGAGAGTTCACATGGAAGATTAATTATCATGTGTAATATGAGAGATTTGATTAGGGTAGAAATATTTGTGTAAAATGTTATATACTTTGAGTGATTTTGATCAAAAAGTGTTTTTACGAAGCTCCGTCTTTTGAGGATGCTCGTTACTGTACCATTTAGACTAGCTTCTTTATTACAGATACTACTTTAAAATCACAATCATGCCACTATCAACCATGACAATAATTATTGTCTATAAACCACTTTATTCTGAAATGCTTTTAAGGGAATCATTAAAGAATAAGAGATGGGAGAAGAAAGTGTCCCACAGATGCTAGATGTTAGGTGCTTTACATTCATTGCCTTATTCAATCCTCATGGCAAACATATAAACTAAGCATTTTTTTTTTATCCTCACCCGAGGACATTTTTCCATTTTTTGTTCAGATAGAGTAGGAGGGGAGAGAGAGGGAGAAACATCGATGTGAAAGGAACACATCGAGTGGCTGCCAATAGCACGACCCAACCAAGGCCGAGGACAAACTGCAACCGAGGTACACGCCCTTATCAGGAATGAACCCAGGTCTCTCTGGTCTGCGGGCCAACACTCTAACCATTGAGCCAAACCAGCCAGGGCTAAACTAAGCATTTTATTCTGCCTTTGTTTAGATGGGAAAATTTGGGCTCATAGAGTTAAAATAAAATGCCCATAATGTAGGTTAAAATGTGGTAAAGTAGAATTTCAAATTCAGTTCAGCTGGCTCTATAGACTAACCTTTCCACGTCCTTATCTCCCCTAACTTTTTATAAACATAAGGTCAGTGTTGCAAATGTCATTTTATGTCACTTGAAACTGAGAATAATCATCCCTACTAACTTCTGAGGGTAGCACTGAGGAGCAAATGAGAGATATAGAAAATATTTTAATGAATAGTAACGAGTAATATTTATTGAGAAATTATTATTATTCTAATTTAGCCATTTCAAAAGCTCTACCATCAGCCTCATTTTTTTTTTTTTTTTTTTTGGTACATGCCCTTAGAGGGAACTGAACCCGGGACTCTCTAGTCCACAAGCCGATGCTCCAACTGCTGAGCCAAACCGGCCAGGGCCCATCAGCCTCATTTTAATACATGGAAACTGTGGTTCATATATGTTAGACAACTTCCCTAAGGACAAACAGATGGAAGGTATATCAAACTGTAAAGCATTGCTAGTAACTTAACTAACTTACTCAAAATACCAGTCCACTAGAAAACACCTCAGTCGTGTGGTATCTTTCTGGTGCTCAGATGAGTGAAGTTAAGTTGGGACTGAGCCTAGGAGGTAAGAAAATTAATGTTTCACAGAATGGTTTCTTATGTTTCACTCCTCCAGGATAGACTGACAATCCCCAGAAGAGGGGGTGGTGGGGGAGAGATAAACCACAGAACTTACATGCATATATGCATGAACAATGGACATGGACAACAAAGCTGGGGACAGGGCAGGGAGGGAGGGGGAGGAGAAAATCAGTGGGGGGGAAAAAGAGAAACATCTGCAACAAAAATAAATAAACTGATTTAAAAAAAAAGTCAAAATCCAATAACATGGAAACTAAACTAAATCTTGACATGACTCAGTGAGAGACTGATTTTTCCTGCTTTACATCATTCTGCAAAGTTCCAAATTGGGTTCATTGGTGGCTCAATTTTATCAGCTGGACAACTTACTTATTAATTATTTGAGTTCCAATTCAACTATTAATTTTTATAAAAATTACTGGGTTGGTTCTGTTGAGTGGTCTATGTGTTTGCTTTGCATTTACAGAAGGCAGCACTAACTAAAAAAAAAAGATAATTTTAGAGACTTAGATTAAAAATTTTGCTCTTTATTTTACAGTTCTATGTCCTTGCCTGGGTAATTCCAGTAAACCTCACTGAACCTTACTTTGCTCATATGTACAATAAAAACTATAATAATATCTGAGGACCAAGAGAGAGTGAATGAATAAAAGAGAAAGAGAAAACCTTGCACCATTTATAATTATAACAAATTAATAATAGTATTTTATAATCTATATAATGTAGAGCAGGTTATATCAGTTCTCCAAAGAAATCTGTGAGCTTGTTCGTCTGGCCTGACATTCATTTAGAGTGAAGCAATTCAGAATGGAGACATTACTGTCCTTTATAAAGAGGTCAAGGTGGGACATGCCCTTGCTTATATTAACTGTGGCCCCATCTGCAGATGTTTCCGCCGTGTCTGAAATGCTTTTCTTTCCTGTGTTGTCTCCAGGATTGATCCATTAAAAAAAAAAAATCACAGTGTAAATCCATGGAGTGAACAAATGAAATGATTCACAAAGAAATTTAATTTGTGTACAATCTCCCATCTAAAAACACTTTCTAAAATATTATTGTTTGAAAAGAAGTAAAAAAAGATAAGAAATTGCTTAACCACACAGTTCACCTTACCATTGTGAATATGCATTGATTTCATTATAACCTGGACTTTGATTCCTTTGATCCCTGGGATCACCAACTCAGCACAGGCTCAGAGTGGGGGGTGGGGGTGGGGGGGGCAGGCACTACAGAGAGGAGGGGACACCTGTCACCTGACACCTGGTCTTTTATTAAACATAATATACATTCCTTTATGCGTTCAGCAGATATATATTGAGCACCAACTATATGCCAGAGTTATCCTAGCCAGGGTTTTCCGCTTCAGGGTTTTGTTAAGCACCTAGTATATTCAATAATCTGTAAAATTGTCTAATGGCAGCAGAGAAGCCAGTGCCATGAGTGTGGATGTGGGTTAGATTATCTGAGTTGTACAGCCTGAGACTTGAGACTGCTTTGCCACCTACTAGCCGTGTAATCTTGAGCAAACTATTTTACCTCACTAAACATTTATCCTTCATTTTTATTTTTTATTTTAATTTTTATTTTGTTAAAGATGTTTCTCCTTTCCCCCCCACTGACACCCCCCTCCCAATCCCTCCCACCCCCTCTTCAGCATTATTGTCTATGTCCATGGTTACGCATACATACGCATGTTGTAGTTTATCCCCCCCCGCCCCGTTTCATTTTTAAATGAAAGGACACTAATAGTAGCTCTCTCAGAAGATTGATAGGAGCATACAGTGAGCTAGAGCTGGGAAAGCATGGGTAAGAATGCAGCCTAGCAAGCAAGCAACTGCTTATTAATGTTAATTATGACAATGATGATGGTAATAAGACCACTTGTATCATTCCTAATTACTGAATTAAGCTGTAGCAATCTTTGTTATTTGGCTGCATAGAATCCAAATCCCTTCCTAGTTTTGATGAACTCCTCACTGCACCCAAATTCCAGATGCTGTAGAATCCTTTCATTAGGGAAGCGAAGGTGGCCCTGTACTCCTGCGTTCTCCATGCCTTGGTTGCTAGGTAATGAGAATGCAGCCCAGGCTCAGGAAATGGGAAGCACCTTCCCAGAAACCTGGAGAAAGTGACATAATGCAACAGGATGGCCAGTATTTGTTTACAATGAGGTAGGGTCCAAATGCAGTTACATTCTGGCCAAATTGGTAAAAGCTGAGGTTCTGGTTCAAGTTTCCAAACTTGGTCTTCCAGCTACCAGTAGATCCTGGGAGGCCCCAGTATTCTTCCAAATAACAGGATTTATTTGTATTTATATTTATTTATTTTACTTAAGAGAGCCAAACTAAAATTGGTTTCCAGTGATTATAACCAAAACCCCTAACATGAGTCAAATTGTTTTTTGGAAAAGAAGCATAGTTATCAGCTAGACAGCTACTAAACAATTATTAAAATTTCAATTCAACTATCAATTTTTTAAAATGTATATTTATTGTTGTATTACAAATGTCCCTCCTTTTTTCTCCCACTGACCCCCTCCTCCTTGCTCCTGTCCCCAACCCGGCCTTCACTGCACTGTAGTCTGTGTCCACTGGTTATGCATATATGCATTTAAGTTCTTTGGTTTATCTCTTCCTACATTCCCCAACCCCTTTCCTTCTGAGGTTTGTCAGTCTGTTCCCTACTTCCATGACTCTGGATCTATTTTGTTCATCAGCTTATTTTGGTCATTAGATTCCACAAATAAGTGCAATTTTTTGAAAGACAAATAAGTACTTGTCTTTCTCTGTCTGACTTATTTCACTTAGCATAATACTCTCCAGGTCCCTCTATGTCATCTCAAAGGATATGAGATCTTTCTTACAGCTGCATAGTACTCCATTGTGTATATGTACCACAGCTTTTTTATCCATTCGTCTACTGATGGACACTTGGGCTGTTTCCAGATCCTAGCTAGTGTAAATAGCATTACTATGAATATAGGGTTGCAAATATTTTTTCTGATTGGTGTTTCAGATTTTTTAGAATATATTATTAATTTTTATAATAATTACTGGTTTGGCTCTAAGCCGTATTCCATGGTTGTATGGATACCTTCAGTTTGACAGAGGGAAATTATTTTATTTTGTGTTAAAGCAGAACCACTAACCAAAGGAGTTTTGGAGCTGAATTATTTGACAAAAAGAACGCAGACATCAAATTCAATTCAGCCCTGGCTGGTTTGGCTCAGCGATTGGAGCATTGGCCTGTGGACCAGAGAGTCCTGGGTTCAGTTCCTGCTAGGGGCATGTGCCAAAGGGAAAAAAAAACAAAAAAACAATTCAGCCCCGCTGCTTTCTCTGGTCTGGGATAGCAGATACCTTGCACCCTGGAAGCTGATTTCACAAGGGAGAGCACTCTCCAATTACCTGTGACTGTTTAGACCAGCAAGTTCAGTTTAGAAAAAGAACTGCCAGATAAGTTTTCTTTTCTCTCATCACCGAGGGAGGGTTAATTAAATATGACCTCAGAGCATGAAGGGAAATCCTGGCCCATGCCTGCTTTTTCACCTCCTCCAAAGAAACTGAGTAATACGAAAGGAAGGAAAAACAGCAACAGAGGAACTGAAAAAGAAAATTGTAATTTTCAAGCATCAAGGCAACTCCTACTAAAGAAAACTTGCCACATGCTTCGGAGAGTGATTTCAAACACCAGTTTTATTTTCCAAACCTTCCCCATGGTTTCCAATAATAGCTAGTTATCTAGAACTTTAAAAATATCCCTTCTTGAACCAGAGACGTGGAAGTAGGGTACAGACTGACAATTCTCAGAAGAGGGGGTAGAGGAGAGGGAAGAGATAAACCACAGAACTTATATGCATGTACACGTAACTGATGGGCATGGACAACAAAGCTGGGGCAGGGTGGAGTGGGGATGGGGAGGAGGGTGTCAATGAGGAAAAAAGGAGAAACATCTGTAACAAAAATAAATTAATTAAAAAAAATCCCTTCTTTTGAAGCAATTTACTATATGTCCAATAAGGTGTTCTGGAAGGTTAAAACACTCTTAAATACTGTTTTAATATTTTTCTAGACTATCACAGATATGCAACAAATGCCAATTCAAGCAGAATATGACAAACATTTTAAACTGGAACATTCAAAGAAGCAAGAGTTTACACATAATTTATCCATGCCCTAATCTCTTGTGTTTCTCTCTACTGTGACCTGGAGAGGTTTGTAACTTCATTTATTTGAGTTACATTTTCAGACAATGTAAGTTTTGGATGAATTCTTTCTTAGAATCACGTACTGTTATTTGTCCTGAAGTTCTGGGATTCTTAGTTCTATGAAATTACTAGAGGAAAATATTGTACGGAAGAAAAATACTAATGATGATGTAATTTATTGAATTTGACTAAATTAAATGATAGAGACCATGTGCTCTGAACAAAATTGTGTCCCCTCAAAATTATGTTAAATTCCTAAGTGCAAATGCGATGGCATATGGGATGGGGTCTTTGGGAGATGGGACCTGTGAAATCATGAGGGTGGGGTGCTCATGATGGGATTAGGGTCCTACTAAGAAGAGACACCAAAGAGCTTGCTCTCTTTCTCTCTGCCATGTGAGAAGGCAGCTGTCTGCAAGCTAGGAAGAGCTTCCCAACAGAACCCGACCACACTGGCAGCCTGACCTTGGGCTTCCAGCGCCCAAAACTGTGAGAAAAGAAACGTCTGTTACTTAAACATCCCAGTGTACAGTACTTTGTTAGGGTAGCCCGAGCTGACTAAGAGATGATGGTAAGTGCTTCCTTGGCACTGTTCCATGTTCTTTTCATAAGATCTCTATCAGGTAAGCATTTCATACCACCCCACATGTACAGCTCAAGAAAGTAAGGACAGAGAGTTTAAAAACTTGCTCAGTGTCACAGAGCTATTAAGTGGCAGAAACAGGTAGAAATCTAGTCTGCCAAATGTCAAACTTGCACTCAACCACTGTCCTCTGATGTCTCTGACATGTATAACTTTTTATTTATGTAACACCACCACTCAGGAGTCCATTTAATCAGATATTTATTAACATACAAGCTTGCCTCATATTTCTTAAAAAAAAAATCCTCACCTGAGGATACTTTTCCATTTATCTTCAGATACAGTGGGAGGGAGGGAGGAAGAGAGAGAGAGAGAGACACCGACATGAGAGAGACGCTTGGATTGGTTGCCTTCCGCATGACCCTGACCAGGGCCAGGGACAAAACTGCAACCGAGGTACTTGCCCTTCACCAGAATCAAACCCAAGACTCTCTGGTTTACAAGCCAGATGATCCAACCACTGAGCCAAACCAGCCAGGGCTACCTCATATTTCTTAAATTGATTTTTTTTTTTTTTGGAGAGAGAGAGAGAGGAAGGGAGAGAGATAGAAACATCGGGTGGACTATTTCATATATTTCTTTATGGAACTTTTTTTGGTCTAATGGTCCTCTCTCTTCCTAAAGTTATTATCTGAAGGACAGACACAGGGCAGTTTTCATTAGCCTAGCTTTGAGTTCTTCATGCTTTTATCCAGCTTTTAGCTGTCTACTCGCTGTTCGTAATTTTGCACCCGGGGAGGGGGATGTGTCTTTATTACCACTGCAGGTTAAGGTACCAGCCTCACTTCTAATCCTCCCTCTACTTTTCCACCTGTGTAACTTCAAACTTGAAATATTGTAATCGAAACTCATCTTCTCTACCCAATTTGTTCCCTTTTCCCATTTTTTCTATTAAAGTTTTCCCAATAATCTATCATTGAAACTTTGAAGTCACTCTCGACACTTCCCATTCCCTCAACCTTAGAGTCACTACATTTATGCCGATCTGTCACCCAACAGGAGCTGCTGTGACTCCCTCAGGTTCCCAGGGGCTTAAACAACACAAACCCATCTCTCCTTCAGCCAACACACTCTGAGTGATACTGTCAGATTAACCTTTTTAATTTTTTTTTTTTATCCTCATTCGGGGACATTTTTCCATTTTTTGTACAGACAGAGTGGGAGGGAGAGAGAGGAAGAGAGAGAGAGGGAAACATCGATATGAAAGGGACACATCGAGTGGCTGCCACCCACACGACCAACCAGGGCCGGGGACAAACTGCAACCGAGGTACGTGCCCTTAGCGGGAACCGAACCCGGGTCTCTCCGGACTGCAGGCGGACGCTCTAACCGCTGAGCAAAACCGGCCAGGGCAGATTAACCTTTTTAAATGTGATCTTTCATTATATCATTTTTTTTTTTCAAAAATCTTCAATAATTTCTTAGTACAGAAAAGAACATCCCTCAATTCATGGCCTAGCACGCACAATTCTTAATAAATCTTTCCCCCTTTTTTTTTCCAGCCTTATCTGTTACTATATAGACCCTTCCACTCTGGTTGAGCAAGGTTATCCTCTATCACCTGAATAGGCTTTGCATTTTCTCAGTTCTATTCTTCAGTTTCTCTAGTTTTCTAAGCTTGGAATACACTGCCTCAAACTCTCCCTCTCATAGCCCAGCCAAACCTCAGGACTCAACTGAAATGCTAACTATGTCATTAAGGCCTAATCTTCCCAGTCACAAGTGTTCTCCACCTTCTTTAATACCTAAATCGCTTAAGGCCCATTACACTCATTTTCTAATTAACATGTGTTACCTCATGTTAAAGGTTTCCCTAGGTAAATTATGAGATACCTAAAGAAAGAGATTAACCACTAGCTAATCTTTTTTTTATCCTCACCTGAGGACATTTTTCTATTTTTTGTTGTTGTTGTTGTTGTTCAGATAGAGTGCGAGGGAGAGAGAGAGAAACATCGACGTGAAGGGACACATCGAGTGGTTGCCACCTGCACGACCCAACCAGGGCCGGGGACAAACTGCAACGGAGGTACGTGCCCTTAGCGGGAACCGAACCCCGGTCTCTCCGGACCGCAGGCCAACACTCTAACCACTGAGCCAAACCGGCCAGGGCCACTAGATAATCTTTGCATCCTCTTTTACAATTCTTAAACCAGCTCAGGATCTTACTTAATGGATGTTCATATAAAATGATAATTAGATAAAGAAGATAAATAGAGATGTAATAAATGACCTGAACTTTTATCGACAGTTTATTTTTTGAAAAGAAATCATGTGCCACTCAGGTGATATTTACTATCTACTCTGATTTTCATGATGCCTTGGGCTAATCAGTAAAATATTTTGAAAGCAACAGTTCACATATTGTAGACATATTCCAAATGTTGAATTGAGAGGGTTATTAAGAATCACCATGGTAACAGATGGATCCTCTAATTCTGTGGCCACTTTGGAGTAAAGTAGCATTTATACATCACAACATAGGTATGGGAGCTACTGTAGCAGTAGGAAGATATAGCAAGTCTGGGTAACTAACATCACTTCTCTGACAACCTTCGAATTTCTAGTTCCTTAATACAATAAAAGCTTATTTCTTGCTTACATCACAGTCTGGTGTAGATTGTAAAGTTGTCCTGAGTCTTCCAAATGACTCGGAGAACCATGCTTTCTTTCACATGACTTATGAATTGCAATGCTGTCGTCACTGTCCATAAAGAAAGAAAAGCCCTCTCCATATGGACTCTATTCCAGCACTCTTTTCCTGTTTTCTCAGGCTTTTCTCTCTCCTTGGCCCCTCCTCCATACTCACCACACCACATCCAAATTCTCCCTTCCAGTTATGCTTGGATACCCTGATGTACACTGATTTCTCCTATCCATAGGCTTCCATGGCTCTTCCTTGTTGAGTCACACATTCCATCAGTGCTTTAAACCTGAGAAACCTTATGGCAGAGTGAGCTGCACAGGGACTGTGAAGTCCAATGGAGTTCAAGTACTTGTAGTGCAACTTATCCTGGAAAAACTAATGAACCTCCTCAAGCTTTAGTGTCCTATTGCACTAAAAAGTTACACTACTACTACTACACAATAGAATTGGGGAATAAAAGATAAATCTGTACTTGAATTTCTCTTCCACAATGCCTGGCATATAGAAGCACTCAATAAATGGAGATGATTAAAAATATCCACCCCTTCCACTGCTACTGCCTGGATCCAAGCCATTACCTCTCATCTTATTACTGCAATAGCCTTCAAAGTAGCTCCCTGCTTTATTTTCCTTGCCCACACCTACCACTTATTCTTAACATGACAGCCAAAGTGTTCTTTTAAAAATTCCAGTTCAAGTCCTTCCTTTGCCCAAATCCTCTAATGGTTTCATATTTCACTTAAGTAAAATTCAAGGTCAATGCAATACCAACAAGAATCCACAAGATCTCACCCTCTGTTACCTCTTTGCCATCATCTCCTAATAATTTCCTCCACCTTACTCTGCTCTAGCCACAGTGGCCTTCTAACTGTTTCCTCAAATATGACAGCTCAGGCCCCTCTAGGGATTTGGTACCTGTGATTTTCTACTCCCTGAATCATCTTCCTCATGTCCACCTGGGCACCCTCATCTCCTCCTGGAGTTTAGACAAGGCCCCTTATTCAGTAAGGTCCTCCCTAACATTCTAAATTCTGTTTCCCTGCTTTAATTTTTTAGCATTTATCTCAATCTAATATAATATAATACATAACTTATTCATTTTGTTTTAATCTATTTCCCCCTAACAAGAATGTAAGCTCTATGAAAGAAAGTATTTTTGTTTTATTCATTTCTACAGCTCTGACACCAAATTAAAAAAAAAAAATTATAATGAGTGACACATAGTAGGCATTTAGTAAGTATTTACTGAAGAGATAAATAACTTATCTAGTTTTAATAATATGTATTTTACTCTTTCATGTTGATATACTGAAGTCAAGTACCAGATTATACTCTTCTTCTAGACCCCACCTAGCATTACCCAAGGTTGTAAGGGTATAACAATAATTTGGTCAAGCTATTTCACATCTTCAACGGAAGGCTCTGTTCACATCTCAAATCCACATCACAGCTGTGGGGAACAGTAGCTTCTTTATTTAGTAGCCATCTGGCCTGTATGTCAGTTCTGTATAATTTTTAAAGGTTGTGACACTGGCAATTACTGAAATGTTAAAACACCAGACCAACCATGAGGGCTATGACAACAACAACCTCACACAGTTGCCATGGTGATGTGGGTAAACTCATATATAGCATCTGACACTTAGCCATACAAATAAATTATAACTAGATCTATATATTGGCTCAAGGAATGGCACCTGTTATAAGGGAGGCATACTAGACTTAAATACCCACATTAATATGAAGACTAAGGCCATTAGAGGCAAAGAAAGCATATATATATTTATATGTAATCCTCACCCGAGGATATTTTTCTATTAATTTTTAGATAGAGTGGAATGGAGGGAGGAGGAGAGAAATACTGATGTGAGAGAGACACATCAATTGGTTGCCTCCTACACAACTCCAACCAAGGCCAGGCCAGGGAGTGAATCTATAACCCAGGTATGGGCCCTTCACAGAGAACCAAATCCAAGATCCTTCAGTCCTTGGGTCAATGCTCTAACTGCTGAGTCAAACCAGCCAGGGCTGGTTGGAAATGTATTTACTAATACAACATAATGCATTTAGTTTTTACAGTAACTTAAAAGCAAATATTTTCTAAAGCATAATCTATTGTGATACATTAAGTAGAAAGTTTTAATAGAATATTTATAGAGATTCTTTTATAGAATCTGTACATATATCTCTTCTAACATATTCATATTGACTCTAAAATATAATTATTATCTAATTCTATAAATGAAGAAGGCAAGAATAGGCAACTGGCCCAAGGTTACAGAGTGAGTGGTGGAGCTGAACAGAACAGGTCCTCTCTCTGAAGCTCTCCTGCCTACTACCCAGCTCAGCCTATTGAGCCATTTGAGAGACTGGGAAAGAGGGCTGCACAGGGCAGCTCAAAAGGGATGAGCTTAAGGATTAAAAGCAAAAGGTAAAAATCCTTCTATAAGATACATTTCTATTTGGTTATAAGTATCAAAGTCACAAGAGATATAAGAGATAAAAAATTTTACTATTTGATTATTAACTGGAATTCTCTGAAGCCTGAGAATAACTCTGGCAAATATATATTTACATACAGGTATACAGGGTGGAGCAAAAGTAGGTGTACAGTTGTTTGTATGAAAAATAATATAAAAATGAAGAAATAATAACACTATACCTTAAAAAACTAGAAAGTAAACAAAAGAAAAATCCAGAGAAAGTAGAAGGGAAGAAATAGTAAAGGAAATAAATGACATAGAGTCTAAGAAAATAATTCAAAAGATAAATGAAACAAAGAGCTGGTTCTTTAAAAAGATAAACAAGATTGATGAACCTTTAGCCAGGCTCACCAAGAAACAAAGAGAGAGGAACTGCAGAATACACATTCTTCTTAAGCGCGCATGGGACGTTCTCCAAGATAGACCACATGTAAAGACACAAACTAAGTCTCTGCCAGTTCAAAAAGATTGAAACCATATCAAGCATCCTCTCAGATCACAATGACATAAATCTAGAAATTAATTACAATAAAAATGCTAAAACACATTCAAATACATGGAGGCTAAACAACATGTTATTAAACAATGAATGGGTTACCAAGGAGATCAAGGAAGAAATAAAATATTCCTGGAAATCAATGAAAATAAACAAACAACAACATAAAATCTATGTGACGTAGTGAAAGCAGTCCTGAGAGGGAAGTTCATAGCACTATAGGTCTACTTCAAGAAATAAGAATAATTTCTGATACACTATCTAACCATATAACTTAAATAACTAGAAAGTACTAGGCCACCACCGAGATCTCATTAAGTTAGTAATGGCAAACACCACAGAGTCAACACCCAAGTCTGAAGCTGGCTCACTTTCTAGAACTACTACTACCCTAAAAGACCCATCTGAGCAACTCAAGGTCTAGATAATATGGGTGTATTTTTGAACTGTATTCCTGAACCACACTGTTATGGGCTAAACTGTGCCCCCCTAAAATGTATGTTGAAGTCCTAACCCCCAGTACCTGAGAATGTGAATGTATCTGGAGATAGGGCCTTTAAAGATGTAATTAAGGTAAAAAGAGGTCACATTGGTGGTCTCCAATACCACCAAGGGATTAGGATTCAGACAATGGCAGAGGGAAGACCATGTGAAGATACAGGGAGAAGACAGACATCTATAAGCTAAGGAAAGAGGCATCAGAAGAAACCAACCTGCCAATCCCTTCATGTCAGATGTCTAGGTGCTAAAATTGTGAGAAAATAAATTTGTGTTGTTTAAACCAAAAAAAAAAAAAGAACTAGAAGGTAAACAAAAAGAAAAACCCAGAGAAAGTAGAAGGGGAGAAATAGTAAAGGAAATAAATGACACAGAGTCTAAAAATAACAATTGAAAAGATAAATGAAACAAAGATCTGGTTCTTTAAAAAGAAAAACAAGATTGATGAACATTTAGCCAGATTTACCAAGAAACAGAGAGAGGACCTAAAAACACAAAATCAGAAATGAAAGAGGAGAAGTAACAATGGACACCACAGCAATACAAAGGATTGTTAGAAAACACTATGAACCAACATATGCTAAAAATTTTTACAATCTAGGTCAAATGGACACATTTCTAGAATCACAGTCTCCCAAAACTGAACCGAGAAGAGTCAGAAAACTTGAACGACCAATAACAACTAAGGAAATTGAAACTATAATCAATAAACTTCCAGCAAACAAAAGCCCGGGTCCAGTTGGCAATAAAATATCTAGGAATAAACTTAACCAAGGAGGTAAAAGACCTTTTCTCAGAAAGCTACAGGACATTGGAAAAAGAAATAGAGGAAGATATAAAAAAGTGGAAATATATACCATGAATGGGAAAAATCAACATCATTAAAATGTTTGTACTACCCAAAGCAATCGACAGATTCAATGCAATCCCTATTAAAGTACCAATGGCATATTTAACAGATCTAGAACAAATACTTCAAAAGTTTATATGAAACCATAAAAGACACTGAATAGCCACAGCAATCTTGAAAAGGAACAAAGTTGGAAAGATCACATTATCAGATATCAAGTTATAGTACAAAGCCATCATAATCAAAACAGCCTGGTATTGGCACAAGAACAGGCATATAGATCATTGGGACAGAACGGACAATCCAGAAACCAATCCATGACAGTATGCACAATTAACATTCAACAAAGGAGGCAAGAGCATACAATGGAGAAAAGAGAGTTTCTCCAATAAATGGTGTTGGGAGAACTGACAGCTACATGCAAAAAATGAAACTAGACAACCAACTTACACCATAGACAAGAATAAACTCAAGATGGATAAAAGACTTAAATGTAACTCATGAAACCATAAAAACCGTAGACAAAAATGTAGGCAGAAAAATCTCAGACATCATATGTAGTGGAATTTTCACTGCTACATCGCCTAGAGCAAGAGAAACAAAGGAAAAAAATAACAAATGAAACTATATCCAACTAAAAAGCTTCTGCATGGCTAAAGAAACCAGCATCAAAAGGAAAACGAAGCCCACTCTCTGGGACAACATATTTGCCAAGGATACATTGGATAAGGGGTTAATATACAAAATATATAGAGTACTCATACAACTCAATAAAAGGAAGAGAAACAATCCAATTAAAAAATGGGCAGAGGACCTGAATAGATACTTCTTCAAATAGGGCATACAAATGTCCCAGAGACATGAAAAAATGCTCAACATCTCATCTTCTGAGATATGCCAATTGAAATGACTATGAGATATCACCTCACACCTGCCAGAATGGCGACCATCAACAAATCCTCAAACAACAAGTGTTGGTGAGGGTGTGGAGAAAAGGGGACTCTAGTACACTGCTGGTGGGAATGCAAACTGGTGCAGCTACTATGGAAAATAATTTGGTGCTTCCAAAAAATTAAAAATGGAATTGACATTTGACCCAGTGATTCCACTTCTAAGAATACTATATCCTAAGAGGCCTGAAACACCAATCAGAAAGGATATATGCACCCCTGTGTTTATAACAACTCTATTTACAATAGCTAAGATCTGGAAACAACCCGAGTGTCCATCAGTAGATGAGGGGATAAAAAAGCTGTGGTACCTTTACACAATGAAATACTATGCAGCTATAAGAAAGAAAGATCTCTTACCCTTTGAGATGACAAGGAAGGACCTGGAGAGTATTATGCTGAGTGAAATAAGTCAGTCAGAGAAAGACAAGTACCACCGATCTCATTTATAGAATAACATAAACAAAATAAGCTGTCAACCAAAACAGATCCAGAGCCATGGAAGTAGGGAACAGAGTAATAAACCTCAGAGGGAAGAGGGGTGGGAGGGGTGGGAAGAGATAAACCAAAGAACTTATATGCACAAACAATGGACACAGATATTAGGTTGGGTAAAGCAGGTGGGGGTGGGGAGGAGGGAGTCAATGGGGAACAAAGTGGGTCATCTGTAATACTTCAAACAATTAAAAAATCTGAAATTGTTGGAAATTGAAAAAGAAAGAAATAATAATACAACAATAAACTTCCATGCACTCACAACTGTAAACCTACTTTTGCCTCACCCTGTGTGTGTTTGTGTGTACATATATATTACTGTACTTAAACATTTAAAATTTTTCATTAAATATAATTGAAATACAATAAACTTTACATACTGAAAGTGAACAACTTAATATGCTTTCATATATATATATACTTTTGTGAAACCATTACAACAATCAAGATAAAGAATGTATCTATTCTATTACCACCTCCATATGTCTTCTTGTGTACTTTTTTTTTTTTTAATTCCTCACCTGAGAATTTTTTCCATTGATTTTTATATATAACAGAAGGGAAGGAGGAAGAAAGAAAGAGAGAAACATCAGTGTGAGAGGGACACATTAATTGGTTGCCTCCTGCATGACCCTGACTGAGGCTAGGGATTGAATTTGCAACCCAGGTATGTACTCTTAACCAGGAATTGAACCCTCGACCCTTCAGTCCACAGGCTGAAGTTGTAACTGCTGAGCCAAATCAGCCAAAGCATCTCAGACCTTTTAATTCCCTCCCATCCCCAGTCAACCACTGAGGTACTTCCTGTTATTATAGATTACATTATCTGAAGTTTCATAAAAATTGAACTATGCAGTATGTACTCTTTTTTTTCTGATTTCTTTCTCTCAGCATAATTATTTTGAGATTAGCTACATTGTTAGGTGTTTCAATAGTTCATTGCTTTCTGTTGATGAGTAATAGTCCGTTTGACCTATGGCAATCCAAATTTTCTAGTGCTATTTGTTGAAACGCCTATCTTTTCTCCACTGAATTGCTTGTCCATCTCTGTCAAAACCAGTTTTCCATATATATGTGGGTCTGTCTCCAAATTTCCAGTTTTGTTTTATTGATCTATTTGTCTATCTTTTTGCTGATACCATGCTGCTTTAATTGCTATATTTTTTAGACTGAGTCTTGAAAATCATATATGCTAATCCACCAAATTTATTCTTCTTTTTCAGAGTTATTTTGAGTATTGTAAGTCATCTGCATTTCCATAAAAAAAATTAAAATCCGCTTGTAAATTTCTATTTAGAAGAGAATGCTAAGATTTTGATTGTCATTCTTGGAATCTATACATCAACTTTGGGAGAATTGACATGTTAACATTATCGAGTATTCTGATATGTGCACACAGTGTATATCTCTCCATTTATTTAAATGTTCTTCAATTATCTGAGCAATGTTTTATAGTTTTCAGCATAAAGATTTGCTATCTATTGCCAGATTTACCACTATTTAATATTTATAATATTATTTTAAATATATATATATATTTTTATCCTCACCCGAGGACATTTTTCCATTTTTTGTTCAGGTAGAGTGGGAGGGAGAGAGAGGAACAGAGAGAGAGAGAGAAACATCGATGTGAAAGGAACACATCGAGTGGCTGCCACCCGCACAACTGACCAGGGCCGGGGACAAACTGCAAGTGAGGTACGCGCCCTTAGCGGGAACCGAACCCGGGTCTCTCAGGACTGCAGGCCGACACTCTAACCGCTGAGCCAAACCGGCCAGGGCTATAATATTATTTGAAATGGTAGTATTTTTATTTCATTTCTTTTTTATTTTATTTATCTTTATTGTTGAAAGTATTACAAATGTCCCTCCCTTATCTCTATTGCCATAAATTATAGTGATAAATTATTGAATATTAAATCAACCTTATATTTGGAATAAGTCCTACTTAGTCAAGATATAGTACTTTTAAAATATTGTTGGGTATGATTTGCTAAAACTTTATTTAGGATATTTACACCAATGCCTATGAGGTTTACTGGTCTGTAGTTTTCTTTTCTCATGATATATTTGTCTGGTTTTAGTATCAGAATAATACTGATCTCATTGATTGAATTGGGAAGTATTCCTGCATATTTAGTTTTCTGGTAGAGTTTATGTAGAATGTTTATCAGTTCTTCCTTAATTATTTGGTAGCAATTCACCAGTGAAACCACATGCTCTGGAATTTTCTTTGTGGAAAAGTGTTTAAAGACAAATTTAATTTCTCTAACAGATATAAGACTATTCAGACTGTCCATTCATCAGTGAATGCTGGTAGTTTGTGCATTTCAAAGAATTTCTCCATTTCATTTGACTAATTTATTTGATAAATTTGTTTTAAACGATATTTTCTTATTTTCTTTTTCACATCCATAGACTCTGTACTGATGTGAACCGATGTAGACTCTATCCTGATATTGGTAATTTGTGCTTTGTCTCTTTTCCTGATCAATCTTTTTTTTTTTTTTTCCAATTTTATTTATCTTTTAAAAGAACCAGGCTCTTAGTTTCACTGATTTTTCTCTATTGTGTTCCTGTTTTATATTTCACTGATGTTCATTCTGATATATTATTTCCTTTTTCTACTTACTTTGGGTTTAATTTTATCCTGTTTCCAAATTTCTGAAGGTGGGTCTTTAGACATTGATATGGGATACTTTTCCTTTCTAATAGTTGGTTAATGCTATAAAATTCTCCTTAAGTGTTGTTTTAGCCCCCTGAACTGTAAGTTGCTCCAGTCTGACTGGGGATGGACACTGTTCCTTGTCCCGTACGGGTTCCAGGAGCAATGTTCTCTCCAGTGCTTCAGGGTGGGTCTCTTCCAGGCTTCAGAGGCATGTAGATGGCAATACTCAGCTGCATACTCCAGAGCAGCTATTTTCAACCCTTTACATCTCAGGCACACATAAACTAATTATTAAAATTATGTGGCACATCAAAAAAATATATATTTTTTGAAACTGACAAAAATATAGGTATAACTTTGATTGATTTAAAAAATAGTAGTAGTAGTAGTAATCATTACCTATCCTTTTTTCTCTAAAGTGACTTTTTAAAAAATCAGGTGATAATACTTGTGTATAAAGATTTCTGGCACCAAGAATTAACCGATCAGATGCAACTTTATTATTGCTACATAGCCAAGATGATGCAACTATATTATATAACCTATATATTTATGGTTAAAGACAGGACATTCACACCTGAAGGTTATTATTGTGTTGGCAGTTGTCATTGTGTAATTTAACAACCTAAGGGAAAAGAGGTCAGTGCTCCTGAAAAAAGAGTCAGATATTGCATGTTTTAAAAATTCTCATGGCACACCAGTTGAAAATTGCTACCCTAGAGGGAACCACTGCAGACTTCCAGAGAGAAAGAGGAAGAGAGAGGGAAAGATAAAAACATCTATGAGAGAGAACATCGATTGGCTGCCTCCTGCATGCCCCCCATTGGGAATCAGGCCCACAAGCTGGGCATGTGCCCTGACTAGGAATCAAACCGGCAACCTTTTGGTGCATGGGTTGATGCTCAACCACTGAGCCGCAGCGGCCCGGCCTGACAGTTATTCTTAAGAGACAAGAAATAAATCAGGTGAGCCCTCCGAGTTATGGAGATGGCATTGTGAGTTCAGAGAGACCAAGGAAGCTAGAGTTTTCAGAGCCCAGAAACAAAAAGATAAGAGTTGTGTATAATTTTTTCCTGTTTTGTTGTCATTATTTCAAGCGGGAGAGTAAATCCAGCCCCTATCACTTCATCTTTGTTGGAGGCAGGCATTTTCCCATCTGATCTTTAAGTGTCTTCCCACTCTTCGTCATACTGAAGCCTCACTCGAGTTTTGTGAGTTAGGTATTATTTTAAAATCATCATCCCCATATCACACACAAGAAAACTGAGACTCAGAGAGGCTTAGAGGTGGCTATAGGTTGAGTTTTTAATATAGATCTTCTGGATCTAAAGCCAATAATTTTTAGATTGAACCTGTATGCCTCAAGTGACTGACTCAGCAAGCTTGCCAGGTATCCCTTTAGTTTATTTTAAATATCTTTAATTCACCTTGGGATCCAATTCTAGTGTCTTCAGAGTCTGGGAACTTTTGCCGTTTTCTAATGCAAGGAGTTTCTTCTGGGGATCTTGTTGAGTACTTTCTGTTGGTGGATATCTATCATGGAAAATTACATGCACTACCACTTACTTGGTTGGATAATTACTCTCATCTCCTAAATTTAGGAATTAAAAGAAGAAATGTGACAGATTATGTTTCTTAAATATTTGATATGCTAGTATCTGGGGGTTCAATCTACCTCTATGTTCCATTTCCTTTTTTTTTTTTTTCATCATAACCCGAGGATATTTTTCAATATTTTGTTCAGATAGAGTGGGAGGGAGAGAAAGAAAAACATCAATGTGAAAGGGACACATCGAGCTGTCGCCACCCACATGACCCAACCAGGGCTGGGACAAACTGCAACTGAGGTACGTGCCCTTAGTGGCAACTGAACCCGGGTCTCTCCAGACCGCAGGCCAACACTCTAACCACTGAGTCAAACCGGTCAGGGCTATGTTCCGTTTCCTTAAAGCACACTCCAAGATGAAGAAACATTTCCCCCTGGTAATGAAAAGAATCAAAATGTGGAAAAAAAAATCCAACACTTGTATTAAGCCCAAACTTTTATATCAAATTCTAAATAACCTAATTCTTTGGCGATATAAAGACAGAAATGAGCTTTTGCTCAGCAGATCTTACCACATGCACTGGGATAATGTGATCAATTTTTTTTTTCTGTAATATATGGTTATTGATATTGTTCTAGTGTAGTCTTTCCTGAAGTATGCTGCTAATCAGTATTACATAAGAAGGTTGAGTTCATAGTAAAGCCAAACAAACAAACAAACAAACAAAAATGCTGGATTAAAGAAGGGTATTTAAAGTTTTTACAACAAAATTTGTCTTTTTCCAACAGAATTTGTTTTTTCCAACATTATGAATCTCCAAAATATGAATACAGAATGTGATAATCCCAATATATGTAATCACGAAAACTTTTAGTCACACTGGACTTATTTTCTTTCCAAATACAACCTCAGAAATGTTAACGTCGTATGAGGATGAGGAATCTCTAATCCAGGGGTTAGCTGTGCCACTTTATTTTAATTGGTGATACTTTTCTAATAGTCCAGATACTCCTACTCCGACAATTATTTCCTCTCAATGCACTGTTTTGACTTTTTAAATCATGTTTTCAGACTTAGAAATGGTGAAGTGTTTTTAATAATGGCTACACCTCTAATACACATTTTAAATGCAAACAAGATGACAGAAAATATTTAATGCATAAGGAGGCATTCTCTAACTAACCTATCTCAAGTCTCCTGAGACTTATTCATGAGAGAAAATGTAGACACCTCTAGCTGGAAACTGGCTGTAATAGAAAGGGAAGAGAAACACCACCAAGCTAGTGCAACCAACCTTTCTAATATAAGGAATCCCTTTCATACCCAATGACGCCACACATTCCATAAATGTTATTTGTATTTTCAGTATCTTTTGATATAGAAAACACATAGTGGCAATAAACTAGTTTGATTTCAGTAATTTAAAAAGTTAATTTACAATTTGTTAACTGCAACAGCTTGTGCATAAAAATAAGGTACATGTGTGTATAAACATACACGTGCTCACACAAGGATATACAAGATATAGTTCAGTCTACTGACAATGTTCAACCACATATGAATTCTAGACCCATTCGACAAATCAACAGTGACCTCTGGGACTTGCAACCTACAGACTGGAAACCACTGTTCTAGGTCCTCCAGTCATTGTAAAACTCCCTAAGTCTAAGGGAAATTAAGTCACATTTATTTAACAATATTTATCAAATATTTGCTATTTATAAGGCAAGGTGCTAGGAATTTGGAAAACAGAGATGAGCAAGAGAGCTTCTCTCTGGAAGAAATTTATAATTTAATGGATAAGGATGAACACAGAAAGTTTACATCTCTTTATATGTTGGTATAATACATTGGAAAACAATTACGTTGCTGTAGCTGCTTTATTACCTGTGGAGACAGCATCATTTTTTCTTTGGAGTAAATAGCCTTCCGTGTGGCAAAGTAACTTTAGCAGCAGCTTTGGAAGCTGCTTAGTGGAACAGACACATTAAAAAGGTGAGCATCCCCTCTCCAAGGGTAGAAATTTGAAGAAGACAAGAAAACACAGAAATAGCTAAACAGCCCATATGAAACAGGGAGGCACTTCTTTTGGTGTGTAGAAATACTGAGAAGAAAGGAGGTAATAGCTACAGAGAAAGAAAGGAAGAGGGATCAAGTGCCATGGTGGCAGGAAGCTGGTAGGGGACTGGGAGTGTGTGGGGGCGAGTACCATGGGTGTTCAGGTCAGAAGGATGCTAGAGGGGGTGTGATTGTTCAAGTAAACTTAAAACATTAACACAGAGAGGTGTAAAAATCATCACTATACATTATTTTTTTCTCAAAATATACAGATCTTAGTCACCACCACTGGCTCAAGAATTAGAACATTACCAGAACCCCAGAAATGCCTTCATGGCTAAAGTACTTTTAATGTTGCTCTGAACCCACTGATTTCATCCTCATTTTATTTGGCACATGCATAGATGCCTATGTGAGCGGCTACTTGTTGGTATAAACATAACGGAAGTGGAGGATATGGGTTCAGGATCTGGATGGGTATGTGACAAAAAGGAGACAAAAGGCACAGGGAGTGAAATGTTAGGGCAACCGCGGTTCTCTGAGAGCAGGAAATGGGGTAGGAGAACGTAAGCTCAGTGGAATTGACAAATGTCTTGAGGTAGGCTTTTCAATGAGTAAGACTTAGCATATGCAGAAGGGCAGGGCACCAAGCATCCACACCCCTCTAGAAGGAAGAGCACTATCTGGCTGCAGCACAAATGTCACAGTTTAGGAAATAGAAGATGTAAATGCAAATGCTGGATTAGAAGAGTTTTCACTGGAGCAAAAGAGTTGGGATTCCTTTATGCAGACACTGGAAAACAAAGGAAGATCTTCAAGAATGGGGTCCATGGATAGGGAACATCCAGCCTGTGGACAGTATAAGGCCCATAAAATCAACACCAGCTAGCATCACACACCTCACCAAATGAGCCTGACTAAATGTAGCAGGCTAAATTTTAAGTTGATAATTTTATATGGCCCACGAGTGATATCATAAATATCCAAATGGCCCTTGGTAGAAAAAAGGTTCCCCACCCCTGCAAGTTTAGATGAACACCTTTGGGACAATTTTTAGCATAAAATGGAAGAGAAAGACGTTGGTATCAAAAGGAAGATTAAATAGGGAGACTATTCTGATACTTGAGGTGAGAGAGAAAGAAAAACAACCTCAGCAGTAGTATAAAGAATTGAATTCAGGCAGTAAAAAAGGGAAGGAACAGACATGAAGTTGTCCAAGCAGTGGAATTCACAGCACTTGGTCACCAGTTTAATGAGAGGATGAGAGAAGGGGAACATATGAGGGTCACCTACTGCTACATCTCAGGAGACAGGTAGATGAGTAAGGAACTCGAAGTTGGAGGCTGTGGTTATAGAAGTTATAATATGGTTAGTTTCAGATACAAAGTTTGAAGTGCCTTCAGAGCATCCAGGTGGGGATGTTTGTGTGTTAATGTCATGAATGAGACCTCTGGAAGTTAGTGGAGGTGACAGGAGAATTCACAGAAAGGAGAAAGCAATTGAATGTCAGTGGGTGACAGAGTATAACTGTAAAGGAGATGGGTCCTTAAATTGGTTAAAAATAGATTCTCATACAGTTATTAGAAAACAGTATTCATCAAATTCTCTGTAGCTGTTATTACAAGGTAATTTAAATGAACAATTAGGAAAATTAAATTATATTCTCAATACTTTTCATTAATTATTATCAATTTAACTTATAATTTAAGTCTAACATAATTGTACAATTTAGGCAAAACTTACTGAAATCAGGTTCACTGTTAATAGTATATAAACCTGAATTTTAACAATATAACATAGTTAAAACACCTAAGGGCTATAGTAATATATATATATTAAAAAACATTTATTTCTTATTGATTTTAGAGAGAGAGGAAGGGAGAGGGAGAGACAGATAGAAACACTGATGAGAGAAAACATCAATTGGCCGCCTCCTGCATGCCCCCCACTGGGGATATGGCCCACAACCTGGGCATGTGCCCTGACCAGGAATCAAACCAACGACCACTTGGTGCATGGGTCGATGCTCAACCACTGAGCCACACTGGTCAGGCAGTGATATTTTGATTTAAGTTTTTATGTACTTAAAAATAAAACCAAAATAAAAAAGTATAAACATTTTAGACATTATAAATGATAGGCTTTATTTATACATCAAGATTGGGATGGAAGGGTATGACAATTAAGAATAAAGAGTCAAGGAGGACTTCTAGTGTTGGGCAGGATGGAAAAGAAAGCAAATGGAAATTCTTTCAATGCATAACTTTCAAAGGTCAAAGAACTGCATAATTCAAACATTTTAAAGGCAGTGAAGATGTATGAAAGCAACAAAGAAAATGAACTAACAGAGAGGAGACCTCCAGAAGTGGGCAGGTGGCATCAGCTGCTTTATTATCTGAGGGCATCTGCAGTTCCGGGAACAGGTGACAATCCAGCTTGGTCTAGACGTGAGTTTCATAGGGCTGCCATAGCTAAGTACCACCATGAGGTGATTTAAGCAACAAATTTATTCTCTGACAGTTCTGGATTCTGGAGGTCCAAAATCAAGGCGTCAGCAGGGCCACACTTGCTCGGAGACTCTGGGTAGAACCCTTCCAGCCTCTTTCAGCTTCTGGTGGTGGCTGTAAGTCTTTGGCAGCCCTTGTCTTTCTGCTGCATCATTCCAGCTTCTGCCTGGGTCTTCCTATGGCATTTTCCCTGTGTGTCTCTGTTTCTGTTGTCACTTCTCTTTTTCCAAAGACATCGGGCATATTGGATTAAGAGTTCCTCTTACTTCAGCATGTTCTTCTCTTACCTAACTACATCTGCAGTGATGTTCTTTCTAAATAGTCACATTCTGAGGTTCTGGGAAAGGACATGAGTTGTTGCTGTGGGAAGAGGAGGTCTGATTCCACCTAACACAGGACAATGCTAGAAAAAAGGGAAGCCAGAAAACTTTTGGGTATTGAAATGATCTGGTGTGTTAATTTACAAACTCCAGGGGCCCCAAGTGCCTGATTACCATTTTCCCTCCCGATTCAGTTGCTGATTCTGGAGGCTTCATGAGAGGCTCAAGATTTTGAAGAGAAAGACTGAAGCCTCCATTGCTTTGCATTATTTGGAAGAAAAGCTTTACTTGAAGAATGGAAACTGCTCAAACTTCAATTAGATACATGCCAAATTTAGGAACATTATGGTGCAGGAGGCTGGAGAACAAATCTCAAAAATAGTAAAAATCTGTGAATCAGTCATCCAGGGAAGGGAATATAATAGCTATACTCTCAATTAAAATTCTATGCTAATTGTTCCTTAAAGACATCTTAACCAAAGGTTGACTGTTGCTATCTTATGCTACAACCTACATCATCTCAATTTCTGTGAATCTGGAAAAGGCAATTTATCACTGGGGGAAAAACAATATAACATTTGATCTTTACAGTGACTTTCAACTCTGTCTGGCATGAAAGAAAACATATTGTATATATGTCAGGATGCATAAAATGTGATCAATAACTAAGAAAAATCAGTCAATAGAAGTAGACTATTAGAATTAGAAAAAAGGACCTTAAAATAACTATAATCAATATGTTCAAGGAAACAGAGTAAAAGATTGAAAAACGGGATGAGAAGGAGAACTTTAACATAAAATTGGAAAATATAATAAGAATTAAATTGGCATTCTGGGACTGGAAAACACCATATCAGAAATTAAGTACCTCATATTTTGGTTAACAGCAGACTGGACAGAGGAAAAGACATGTTTAGTGAAATCAAAAACAGAAAAATAGAAAAGAATGAAACTGAGCACATAGAGAACAACGATATGAAGGGGCAGAGGAAAAGTCACATGTGTAACAGTAAGATAATCTCACACTGGTGAAATTGGGTACTAGAAGGAGCAAACAAGAGGAATGTGGCAGAAAGAATGTTCTAGGAAATAATTTCAGGGAATTTTTCAAAACTGATGTGAATTTTTTGTCCACAGATTTAAAAACCTCTGGTAGAGTATTATGCTAAGGGAAATAAGCCAGTCAGAGAAAGACAATTATCACATGATCTCACTTATTTGTGGAATATAATGAACAAAATAAGGTGAGGAACAAAATAGACCCAGAGACATAGAAGTAGGGTTCAGACTGACAAGCTTCAGAGAAGGGGATGGCAGGGGAAGGCAGGAGAGATAAACCAAAGAATTTATGCATGTAAGCATAACCAGTGGACATAGACAACAATGCTGGGGGCAGGGAGGCAGGAACTGGAGGAGGGTGTCAATGGGGGAAAAAGGAGAAACATCTGTAACAAAAATAAATTAATTTAAAAAATAAAAAAACTTCTGGTAACCCTAAGAAAGAAATATGTAATGGAATTCCTTCCTATTCTCATCATAGTCAACTAAAAATTAAAAACAACCCCCCCCCCAAAAAAAAACCATATAATCTTCAAAGCTAAGAAAAAAGACATACTGCCATCAGGGAAACAATGTTAAAAATCATGGCTAACTTCTCAATGAAATCATGAAATCCAGGAATATAAATATGAATGCTGTTTTTAAGGGGGGAAAAAAAACCACTAAAAAAAAACTAAAAAGAAAACCTGCTTTTAAAAAAATATATATTATTTAAACATAAATTTAAAAAAATTATTTATTTATTTTATCTTACCTTTTGTGACAGCATGGATGGACATGGAGATTATTATGTTAAATAAAATAAGCCAGAGAAAGACAAATATGTAATCTCATTTATGTGTGGAATCTAATGAACAAAATAAACTGATGTACAAAATAGAAACAGAGGCATGGATATGTGGAACAGACTGACAGTTGGCAGAGGGGAGTGGGGGAGGTACTGGATGAAAGAAGGTGAAGGGATTAGCCGAATAACATATGCATAGCACGTACACATGGACAACAATGTGGTGAAGGCCAGAGGGAAGTGGGGGCGGGGCTGGGTGGAGGTGGGCAAAGGGGTGGGGATGGGGTATCTGTGATAGTGTCAACAATTTTAAAAAAAGTAAAAGAAAAGAACTGCCAACATAGGATGCTCTATTCAATGGGTAGATCCTTCAAAACTAAATGTGATATAAAGGTACTCTCAGGAAAAAAAGCTTGTGGAATTTGCTGGCAGTAGACCTACATACAAGAAATACTGAAGAAAATTCTTCAGGCTGAAAGACTCACAGATGAAAGTAATGAAGAGCTCTGGACACTGTTGACTATCTCTAGCAAATATCCCAGCAAAGCTCTGCAGTACTATATATAACACATATAATAGTGAATTATATAGCAACAGCAAAAAAAAGTGTGAGGGGGGAAATTAACTTAAATATATGCAAGATTGCTGAATGTAAACAAGAACCAACTTAAAATAGTTTGTAGTAAATTAAGATTCCTTTAGTAACTTATATTGGAAATTCTAAATGAATTATATTAAGAAATGAAATAAAACTGTTGAGATGGGTGGTAGAATAGAATAAAAAAATTCTCAATTCCAAAAGAAGGCAGTAAAAAAGGAGGAATAAAGAATTAAAGAACAAGTTGGATGAATAGAAAATAAATAGCAAATAAGAGAAACAGGAAATAGTAAGTAAACTGTGCTCCAATTGGGCAATTTTCACGATACATATATTTAAAAAGTACTCATATCCACAGTACATGAGGAACTCTTAAAATAGATATTAAAAAGGTAATCAATTCAAAGAAATGTGCAAAAGGTTTGAACAGACACTTTACAAAAGTATGCCCAAATTTCCAATAAGCATGAAAAGAAGCTTAACTTCATAATATATAATGGAAATGCCTATCAAAATCATAATATAATACAACTACACACTCATAGAATGTTTAAAAAACAAACAAACAAATGTTGGCAAGGGTGCAGAGCAACTTAAACTGTCACACATTTCAGTAAAACATAAATTAGTTTAACCACTTTGGAAAACTGGTTGGCATTAACTACTAAATCTAAACATATGCTTAGCCTATGACCTAGCAATTCCATTACTGTGTATACATCTAACAGGAATTAGGATATATGTCTGCCAGAATATACATACAAGAATGTTCATAAAAGCTTTATTTATAATACTTAAAACTGTAAACAATCCCAATGTCCAACTCTAAGAGAACTGATAAATTCTGATATGTATACAAAGGAACACTACACAGTAATACAAAGGAATAAACTGCTGCTACATCAAAGAGTGGAGATGAGCCCTACAGCATTATACTGTGGGGAATAAGCTAGACATGACAAGTAAATAATGTAAGATTATATTTTTATAGTGTACCAGGATAGGCAATACTAATGGACACTGAAAGAATCCATATTAATTAGGTATGTTATTTATTAGGATTAGGAACAAGGGGACTTTCTGATATTGTTGCTTTGGGTGATAATTACAGAGATGTAAATATGTAAAACTTATAAAGCTGTACACTTAAGATATATATGTATCCACAACAACACACACACATACACACACATACATAGTACACCACACATAGTAAATTACCTGCCTTAAAAATCTGTGTGTGTGGGGTGGGTGGGCGGGTCCTGAAATAATTGTTTTAAATGCTTTTTCAAAAATAAGAAATAACTTGTCCTTATTTTAGAATGTTTGAAAAGTATAGAAAGATAAAAATAACATTTGCAGTTTTATAATTAACAATGAGAGTGAATTTTTTATATTTATTAAGCATTTCTAATTTTCTATGAAACATCTGCTACTATATCCATTATACATTTGTTTTTAAATATTTATATTGTGATGTTGAATGAGTTCTTGTAAGAAAACCAATATTTGGATTGTCATATTTGCCATCTTATTTTCCTTTTAACTTTGTTTTTTATGCTTCTTAATCCAAGCACTTAACAATTTTTATTTTAGTCTAATTCTCATATATTCTATCACTTTATTTTTTTTAGTAAAACCTTACTCATCCCCATACAGTAGTTTCTTTAGTTTTCTTTTTCCACACGACTATTTTACTCATTAGTGCGTGTGTGTGTGTGTGTGTGTGTGTGTGTGTGTGTTTGCATTCACATGCACACATGTGAAAAGAGACTCTATTGACCTTTTTTATTACTTCATAGGTCTTATAGCTATTTAGTGAAAGTCCTCCAGGCATTGATATTTTGATGGCTGTCATTTTTAGTTAAGATTGTTGTTCTATAAGTTTTGTTTTGCTTTTGTTATTGATGTAATCGTTGATACTTGAGTGGGAAATTGCAAGAGGCTATATGAAAGACTGTCATCTAGGTGTTATAAATCATGAATAAATCATTCTAAAGAAAACTAAATTATACTTGGAAAATTGTACAATGTAGTATTAGTGGCTTTGCCAATAACACTGCACTGCCATTAGTTGCATTGGTTTTCCATTCAGATTAGAAAATCACGAAAATCACTTATTGCCCTGGCTGGTGTGGCTCAGTTGTTTGGAACGTCATCCCATATACTAAAAGGTGGCAAGTTTGATTCCCCGTCAAGGCACACATCCAGGTTGTGGGTTCAATCCCCTGTTAGGGGACATGTGGGAGCCAATTTCTCTCTCACATTGATTTCTCTCTCTCTCTCCCTCTCTGTTTCTTCTCCAAAAGTCAATATAAAAATTAAAAGAAAAGATAATCACTTATTTGCTTATTTGTAATCTATTTAGAATTAATTTCTAGGAGTTGGTCTATTTCCAGGATGGCTTTGTTACTTATTCAAGATTAGGAGTTTTCCTTAAACTTTCTGGTTACTCAACTTTTTAATACTTCATTCTTTATAAGGTCATTGATAGTTCTAGAATACTAGGTTTGGCCTAAGCCATGTCTCTCTTAGCTTTTACACTTTGCTGCCCAAGAAGCTACTAAGAAGCTATGGGTATTTCTACTATTTGTGTCAAGACATTCTGCTTATTGAACTATCTATTAGGTTTAAGTTACTATAGACAGTGAATAAGGTAAAACTTTCTTTTCTGAAATGAATAAAAAATCAATATTTCTTACCATTTCAACTCAAAAGTAGTTGGCTTATGCACACTGCCTGATGAAAGGGCTTAAGAACATTATAGGGGGTGGGCAAAAGTAGGTTTACAGTTGTGAGTACACGAAACATGAAGTATATTCTTGTACTATTATTTATTAATTATTGTATTATTTTCCCATAAAAACAACTATAAACCTCTTTTTACCTCTTCCTATATTTAGAGACCTCTTATACATATGTAGTAGTTACAGATATGGATCAACTACTGGAGGTCTTTTTCAAGGTGGGGATTGAGATGCTAAAAGGATTTTTGAGTAAATATGAAATAAGGTCAAAAGTAGAGATTAGTGACTATTTGAGGATCTAGTATTGCATTTTATAGCATGCACAAAATATTTTAGGATTTATTTTTGTTTTTGGTATCTTTGACTTATAAAATGATGATTATGTAATACAAATATGATGGAGATATTTTTAAAACTATAATACTCTACCATTTTAGTGCAGTATATTAGTTAAACTCTAGACAAATATAAATTTAATTCTAATTTTCATTGTTTAATTGTTATGTGATCTTGAACAAGTTATTTTGTCTCTCTAAATCTTGGTTTTATTATCTTTAAAATAAGGATAATTAGTGATATTGAACATTGTTTTATATGTCTATTGGCCATCTGTATGTCCTCAATGCCACTAATCATCAGAGAAATACAAATTATAAAGACAAGGATATACCTTCTCACACATGCCAGAATAGCTACCATCAATAAATCAATAAGCAACAAATGCTGGAGAGGATGTGGTGAAAAGGGAACCCTAGTGCACTGCTGGTGGGATGCAGACTGGTGTAGCCACTGTGAAAAACAGTGTGGAGTTTCCTCAAAAAATTAAAAATGGAACTACCATTTGACTTAGAGATCCCACTTCTGGGAGTATATCCTAAAACAGAAATCAGAAAGAGTATATGCACCCCTATGTTGATAGCAACACTATTTAGAATAGCTAAGATCTGGAAACAGCAAAAGCATCCCCCAGTAGATAAGTGGATAAAAAAGCTGTGGTACATTTACACAATGGAATACTATGCGGCTGTAAAAAAGAAGGATCTCTTACCTTTGCTACATCATGGATTGACCTGGAGATTATTATGCTAAGTGAAATAAGCCAGTCAGAGAAAGACAAATATTCCTTGATCTCACTTATTTGTGGAATCTAATGAACAAAATAAACCGATGAACAAAATAGGTCCAGAGGCATGGATGCACAGAACAGAATGACACATCTTAGTGTGTGTGTGTGTGTGTGGGGGGGTACAGGCAGAGATTAAACAAAGAACATATATGCATATCCTATGGACACAGACAATCATGTGGTGAAGGCCTGGGGTGGGGCAGGGGCTGGGTGGTGGGGAGAAATTGGGGGAAAATGAAGGATATCTGTAATACTGTCAATGATAAATAAATTTTTAAAAAGATCATTAAGAAAAAAATTAAGGATAGTAATAGTGCTTCCCTCATGGAGAAGAATAATGTAGGAAATGATATCTGGTGTCAGGTAAGGTTCCAAATGGTGGAGGATTAAGGAATGGTTTCCAGTACTAGAATAAGGAACAGATTCTGAGTAGAGAAATCACATCAGGGTGCTCATGTGAGAGACAGAGAGCCACAGCAACAGGTTTAAAAGGAGGGTTTTGCAGACTGTTTCCATAGAAATAATGTTTCCATGGAAATAAATTAAAGAGGTTTTCCAAGACTATATCTAACTAAGACTCCCAGCAGGAAAAAAATGAAAGAACTATTTCAAGGAGAAGACACTTCAGACAACAAGTAGTGGGACAAGAAGAACATTAGTATAAAAGAGGTTATGTAAGAGCCCTCCTCTCTAACAGGTTACAGCCACTATGCCCTTGACATCGTGCACTTAAATTGCAGCCTCAGCCTTATCCACTTCAAATGAAACAATGCATCTGCTTACTGTTGCAGGTCTTGTTGTATTGGCTGTTCTCCTGCGCAAACCCTTCCAGCCGGCACTGAAAACGATGCTGCCAAAATTCTTGAAACCAAGGGTTTCGGAGGTTGGTTTCTGGCCGGAGCTGCAGATAATAGTCATCAAACCACTTGACATCGGGAGATTGAAGCTTGATTGTGATTCCACCAACAGCTTCTCGCTGATATCCATCTGTCACATCATACCTGTCAGCCCAGCCATCACTGTGGGGAAAGAGAAAACCGCTCATCTTAGAACAAATAATTCCATTGGCTTTCCTTTTGAAAAGATGTCAACAAATGGCTACTTCAGGCCACACCATGGTCCTGCATTACACCTATATGATTATTGAGATAGTAGCTTGTTAAATAAAAAATGCAAAACACGATGGAAACTTTGGGTGTTGCCTTGAACTGCAGAGAATAACCGAATGGAGTTATTTTACTGGTTGTAAAATACAATATATGCTTGGAAGCTGCATAAAAACACCATTAACACTATTTACTGAACATTTATAACTAGGTCAAGTTAACTTTAAATACGTTTTTTTTTTTTTATCCTCACCTGAGGACATTTTTCCATTTTTTGTTCAGATGGAGTGGGAGGGAGAGAGAGAGAGAGAGAAACATCAACGTGAAAGGGACACATCGAGTGGCTGTCACCCGCACAACCCAACCAGGGCCAGGGACAAACTGCCACCGAGGTATGTGCCCTTAGCGGGAACCAAACCCGCGTCTCTCTGAACTGCAGGCTGACGCTCTAACCACCGAACCAAACCGGCCAGGGCTAAATACTTTTTTTCTTTTTTTTTTTTTTGTACAGACAGAGTGGGAGGGAGAGAGAGGAAGAGAGAGAGAGGGAAACATCGCTGTGAAAGGGACACATCGAGTGGCTGCCACCCACACGACCAACCAGGGCCGGGGACAAACTGCAACCGAGGCACGTGCCCTTAGCGGCAACCGAACCCGGGTCTCTCCAGACCGCAGGCGGACGCTCCAACCGCTGAGCCAAACCAGCCAGGGCAATACTTTTTTTCTTAATAGTAATTATTATAATGATCATAAAATTAGCATAAAATATTTCTAAGACATACTTATTATTAATTTAAGCAATCTGTGATGTGATACTCTTTTTTTTTTGACATTTTACAAGTGAATTATAAAAGGTTAAAAAATGTTACTGATTGATTATGGATATTCTATTAAACATTGATTGGTCAGGGCCACAAACTGAAGTCCTTGCAGTGCATAGCTCATATATTCTTACCTATCCTACAAATTTCTCTAATGTATTTTAAATACACGTATGAAATTATGTTCTATATTAGAGTGATTGAAAGAGCATCTTAACAATGTGCCATCAAGGATGGCATCAGGGAACATGCTCTGCAACACTGCTATCATTCTGTGCACTGATCACTCAAGGTGATCTAGGAATTTTAAAATAAAGGAGCTAAAATCAGAGAGATCCTGTTACAACGGTCTGAGTATAACAGAATGAGAAGTAACATAGACTTATTAGAAAAACACATGAGACACAACGTTGGAAATAAAAGATATGAAATGATGTTTGTATCAAATCTGTTCACACCTTAGGACACTCAGGAAAAAAGACACTGTCTTTTCCCACCCTCTCTCCCACTGGAATTTGTACAACTTGTGCTGTGTGTCTGCTGGGACCCAGTGGTGCTGGCCTTCCTTTGAAGAGGTGCAAGTGCTCTTTCAAGAAAGATAAAGTCAAGGGAAAATTTAACATTAAAAAACAAAACATCCAAGAGGGAAGAATGGGATAAGAAAAGGGTTGACTGGAAGAACAGAATGGAGCCTCCTGAATGCTTTATTTAAGTGCTTGGCAATAATTTGGGTTAGGGGGAGTGGGCACTGGGGAAAGGGTGAAGGAAAAGATTTATGTTAACAATCCTTGTTTACTTTATTGGCATCAGCTATTTCTATTTATCAGAATGTTAATTTCCTTTTATCATCCTTCAAATGCGTTTTTATCCTTTCTACTTTATTTCTGCAGGCAGAGAGCACGCTCCAACATTTTGCATATACAATCAGTACCAGGGGAAGGACTATGTAAGTAATTAATTAACGTAAGTGTAAAAAGCATTTTGTTTTTTCCAGTATACTCTTTTATAACAACTCTGACTTAAAACTTGATAGTGAAAATTGTTCCAAAGGTCAAAGATTATGCATTAAGATAGCATAGGGGCTTGAGACATCTTGAGATATTTCCTATGGCCTCAGTGGATGGAAGAAGAGAAAAAAATTAAGCTGTTTCTTTCTCTCAGTCCTCTTTGACAAGAAGGTATTTCATTAAAATGATCTATGGTGAAATTTCAAAAACTTTTGTGGCAGATCAGGAACAAAATAATAATGCAATATGTTTTGTCCCAGTGTTGAATTTTGTTACTTCACACATTATCTTCCCTCAAGATTCTCATTTTCAGCTACAGAAGATTTTATTTAAAGCTGACAAATTGAAATGAAGTGGGCTTGTTTGCCTCATTTTCTCCCTCTGTTTTGGAGGATTTATTATATCGTTGCTATGAGAGTGTGGGTCTCATTGGCACTGGAGGAGATGCATGGGCGTGCTGTGAGTGGGACAAGAAGCAGCTCTGTTTGTCAAGCACCCATTCTGCGAAGAGAGAGTTTAAACTGCTCCTTTTGTTCACACTAGCTTGCTCTCGTGCAATGCTGTGATTATGAATGTTACATAAGACATGTAAGATGATAATGGGTCCAATTTACCGTTCATAATTCATTCACTGAATTTAATGGGGATTGGAAAAGCCTACCCTGATAAAGTTTTTTGGAGGTTATATTTCCATAAAATAGTGTCAGAACCAGAGTGTGTTAATTTCCTCATTTCTCATCGTGTTCTTTGGCTTTCTTCTGATTATTATTTTTTTAATCCTCACCTTAGCATGTGTTTTTATTGATTTTAGAGTGAGGGAGGGAGAGAGGGAGGTAGAGAAAGACACTTATGTCAGAGAAACATTGATCTGCTGCCTCCTGTATGCACCCCCACCAAAGATCAAACCTGTGTTGGTCAGGGCTTTGGCTTTTTTTTTAAGGTATAAATCTCTTTTCCACATTTAAGAATTTAGCCAGTGATTATATTTTATTAGGAGCCTCTAAGTTAGAGTTGTGGGTTTAAAATAATTTCGGCCCATATGTTTTTGTTCAACAGTAAAATAAAAATCATAGAGGAGTTTGTATGTAAACAGAAAATTCCAATATCTATGTGACAAAACAGGATTATTCTATTAAAACTTATTGGGGATTATCTGCTATGTAAGTCTCAAGAAAGTGCCTTCCATGCTGGCTAAGTTAGATGGTGCTGTATTGACCTTAGTTTATTAAATATTAACCTTTTCATAAAAAGGTACTTCTAAGATTTGTGTTAAAATGATAGGGTATCTCTAAGTAAGAAATAATAAATTAAAAAGTAAAATGAAATACCAAGAAAACTTGAGCTTACTTTTCTACTATCCAGTACATTCTATTGCATTGATAGAGTGGACTGCCGAGATTCTGGCACTACTTTAATACCATTGGGTGACAAATATGTTACCAAATCAGGAAAAAGGGGGCAGGAAGAGAAAATAAACTGGGAATGTACCACATTTAAGACACTTTTCTAGATTTTGATTGTATGTGTGTATGTATGTATGTATGTATGTGTCAATCTCCTATCTAGCTATCAGTCCGTCCGTCCGTCCATCCACCCATCCATCCATCCATCCATCCATCCATCCATCCATCCATCTATCCATCCATCCATCCATCCATCCATGCAGCCAGCTATCCAGCCACCCATTCACCTAATTTCTCTCTCTTTTCACTGGGGGGTATTTTATCCATCTCCTCTAATTCATTTCATTATTTTCTTTCCAATTCTTTAATAAGGAGTCAGTCCATCCTCTATATGCAGATCCTCTATTTTCAGATTTGCCTATTGGCTAAAATATATTTTTGTGTTTTTTAAAAAAATCAATTTTGCTGTTCAAAATAGCCCCAAGCATTGTGTTACTCTGTTATCCAGAGTTTCCAAGTGCAAGAAGGCTGCACTATATCTTACATAGAAAATCTATATATTAAACCATCTGCATTTGGGCATGAGTCAAGTGCTGTTTCTGTGAGTTTAATGTTAATAAACCAAAAATATACATAAAATAAAGTGTTTTCATACTGGAACAAGCATAAGCAAGTTCATGTTTTGACTCAGTTGATGAAAATGTTGTGACTAGAAACTCATGGCAATTTATGTCTATATTTCTCGCAGAAGCAATGGTCAATATTCACTTATTCAGTGTTCAGTGCACAGTTAGAACATAACTACCGTGAATAACAAGAATTCAGTGTACATATAAATTCTTAATTTGAATGTTCTTTTAGTCAGGCATTCAGTCTTTCTTTAGCTATAGAAACAGAGTAACTGATATTTGAAATGGGGGAAAAAAACATTTTGAAATTACTTAGGTTGTCTTAACTAAAAGAGGACTCTTCATTACGTAACAATTCTCAAAACACCTCCTTAGTAGATACCTTAGATTCCTTTAATTCTTCCCTGCAGACATCTTAATGACGTCTAGCAAGAACTTATTTTCATTTGCCCCTAAGATTACACATATACTCCTATTCTATGATCTACCTTCCTTCTTTCTCCTCTCAAACCCCAATTCCCATTATTTCTCATAATTATCAATACATAAAAGTTTAATTCTTATCTGTTTTCAACAGAAGGTTGTTGTTTAAAACAAAATTAACTCTGGAATCCTCCAGTCAAAGTTTACCTTCTATTTCTCTTCAACTTTTCTTATTTTCTTCAACATTTATTGAATATGCACCTATCTTGGATTAGATTATTTTGTGGCAATAAACAGTTCCAATATCTCAGTGGTTTAAAACAAAAATTTATTTCTTGCTCAGCCTTTAGGTTCACTGCAGAAGGCCTATAACTCTACTCAATGTCATCTTCATTCTGAAATACATTCTGAGAGCAGTTTCCCTCTGGAACATGATCTATCTTGTAGAAGGGAAGACGAGAAAGCATAATGGAACCACACCATGGTTCTTAAGTAGGCCGATTAGAAGTGACACACATTTCATTGGCCCCAGCAAGTCATAAGGGAAAACCTGACCTAAATGGGACAGGTGTGTATATTTTTCCCACAGAGAGCATCAATTAATATAGTGAAGAAAAATGCAATCTACTACATGTGCCGTGTATTGAAATTATAATGAAACTGAGAAAAAATATAAGTGAAATAGGTTTTAGATACAACACTGCAGAAGCGCACAGTCTAGAGGGAGAATGAGAGAGGAGAACATACAAATAAATAAGTGATCACATACAAATGAGTATTGTTATAGGTATGAACCAAATGTACCAGGAGAGAAGATCAGTGAATAATTGACCACTCTTCGTAGGATGATACGATTTAAGACTGAAAAATGTGGATAATAGAGCAATAATTATATTTTGAAATATTCTAGATAACAAGACGGCGTTTGGGAATCAGTGAATAGTGAATATTAAGCATCGCCACTGCATTCATGCACAGGAGAGTGAACTAAGGAGAAAGTAAGCTGAGGAGGACCCATGGTGAGTGGTCTTTTGTGCGATTCCACGAAAATGATGGACTTTATCATTCATGTAACAGGGAGTCAGTGGTGGCTTCTAAGATGGGAAATGATATGAAGAGAGATGAGAATTGGAAGTGGTAGCAGTGTGAGTGGCAGCTCAGAGTGGTTATAGATGTGTGTTAGAGACCTAAGATAGAAAATATATTGCATTGGTGAAGAAAGCCTATGCAGGATTGATTTAAAACAGTAGCAATGGGGATGATGAGCCTTAATTCCTAGGACTAGATGTGTGGATAAGAGGGAGTAAGGTTTTTTTTTTATGATTTATGGGAGAAAATGAGTGATATTGTAGCTCAGTGCCCTAGACTGTAGAATTGGAAGAGATCAGGTTTGGGTAAAAAAAATGAAGAAAATGAGTACAGGTTGGGGTCTACCACAATCAGATTTCCCTTTATATGCTCTCTACCATTTTTCTCCTGGATTTCTATCTAGTCACTACATATAAAATTGATCCAAATGTTAAAAAATACAAGTTAACACTTTTCTTATATGTGGTTCCAGTACCATATTTAAACCATCCTATTTTGCTTATGTATTTGTAGGCTAATAGGTGTTGGCACTCAAAAAAAAAAAGATCAATCATGATAATTATAGAACTATATAGAACTGATACTCTATTATATCCTTAAAACATAAATATTTTAATTTTAAAATTATTATTTTTATCATTCATTGTATTAAATTACTGCTACATAAAGCATACAAATAGTTATGGCTATAAAGTAATCACTGCAGGATCTACAACCACTAGATTTATTATCAAAATGCATTTCTGAAATGTGGAAGCCCCTGAGAGCTTCATGCTAACAAGAATAAAAAGAACTATTGGAAAATTACGAAGAAAAAAGTTTCATGAATTGTTGAATGTTAATGTAGGGAAGCTAAATACCTTTAAAATTTGTCTCCCTTATGAAAATATAAAACTTTACAATGTAGACAATATAATCTGTCCTTCCTTTTTTATTTCTCATTTATATATGTTATAAATTACTGACATGGAAAAGAGAAAAATATGTGTAGCATGGAATGATCCATTAGTAAGTCTTCATGTTCTAGTTATTTCAATTTATTAACTCAGTAAGCATTTTGAATGCCTCCTGTATGCATTCAAATGGTACAGATACTGTGGTAGATTCTAATACATGCCCTTAACATGGCATGGCCTGCTTGAATAGGGATTGAGGACTTCCAGACCATTGGAAGTTTCCTCAGTTATACTATGGACTGAACATCTTCTTTCCTTTTATGCAGTCTGTGCAAATTCATTAGGTTTCCAGTCACCAAATCATCACTTACTGAAAATTGCACTCCTGTCTTGCCTCCTGAGATTATTCCCTGATCACCTCAGTTAGTATTCTGGGTGTTTTCAAACTCTTAGTTCTTACATTTACAATCTCCTGATTTATTTACATGGAAGGCTCATCACATACAATGGGTAGGCTTTCATTATTTGAACTCTCAAATGGCAACAGGATTATTTAGCATAAACTCCACAGAGTTCTTGGGGAAGCATCGGCCATGAGCAAACAACCTAAATAAATCACCTCTAAATCTGTTTCAAAAGGAGCAATACCAGACTAAAAATGTAGGCATCAGAATACCTATTATTCCCATAGGCATCACATTTGTATTAGGGATGTGAGCGGAGTGCATAAGGGGAAACAGGAGGGAACTCTCATGGGTGTGCCAGGACACAGTTATTCTTGCTCACTGAATTCTTTACTCTTGCTTACCAGGATGGGATTGCTGCTGCTGACACTAACCAGACACACGTTGTGTGTTAGAGACATAGCATGCTGATCGTTATTTCTCAACTATGTCACACTTTCACAGCTCCACGCTTTCAAGCGTGCTATTCCCTCAGCACAGAATGCCATCCTTGCACCTCCTCCCATGTTTCTTGATTTGATAAAATGCAATTCATTCATCAAGAAGACAGACTGAGCTTGAATGCAACTTACAAAAACCTTTCTCAAGCTCCCTTGAGCTGAATAGTTCCCTCATCTCTGCTTCCAAAACACTGTGACATTTATTCCTTTATTCACTGAATAGGTATTGGGTAACTCATATTCTAAATGTGGGGGTAGAGTGGTGAACAAGAAGACAAGATTTCTGCTGTCAAAGAGGTAACATTATGACGCTTTTAGTTTTGAATTTATCATCGTATTAAGGTTAGATATATTCATTTTCTCCAAGCAGAATATAAATTTTATGTTTTGGATGTCTCCTCATATTTATATTTATTATAATGTCTGGCACATATTAAACACTCAAGTGATGTTTGCTATAACTTATTAGAAAATTAGACTTTAAAAGGCAGACTTCACATGATAGAGAATTTTGTTCAGACAACTGCATATACTCATTTTAATTGAGAAAACAACACTGTCAGATATGCCTTATAAAATGATTCTGAAAGGCTAAATTGGTTTCCCCTCCAAAATGGTCTTCTCCCTTCTCTACCTGATGCTATTAAGGTTAATGAGAACATTCATTAGGCCACATCCTAGCATTTTTTTTCCCAAAATCTGTTCACAGCCCACATAATTATTATGGAAACTGCTGTTCTACCTACATGTAATCATCATCCTGCCAAATCTCTCACCAATAGCATTTTAACAGATATTTTGGGACGTTTTTTTCCTAATAGTGGGAGTCTACTGACTGCTTGGCTGTCTTCATATAATATTCCTTTTTTTTTTCTTATCTGCTGAGGGAGTAGGAAGTCTTAGAATCTCTAAATAATAGTGAAATGCAAAGAAGGATATTATGCTTTTAAATAAAATTTCTAAAGAGTATGTACAAGTCAGCAACAATGAACTGTTTAATTCTAAAAGGAAGCCCAATATAGAATTTGTGAACAAATGGTTAGGTTATTTACTGAAAATCATCTTATTTCTTGAGTTTGTAAATCTTAGTTTTTCCCATTTTTAAGCCTTCACATAGAATTAAGTTGATGTGGATTGGAGGAGCTATATCAGAACATTCAAAAGAAGGATGAAAAGTCAGGTACCTAACGTTTGCTATATGTCTAGCATAGGACAGGTGATTGCTACTTTTCCTAATTCTCTTCAGATCATAGAGGTCGTTATTATTAGCTCTACTTTTTTTTTTTTTTTTTTTACCACTCAGGAAACCAAGGCTCTGAGGAATCAAGTAATCTACTCAAAATTTCACAGCAAACTTAGAGGGGATTTAAACCCAGATTTATCTAGCTCCATAACTTTATGCTTTCTATATTTCACAGAGCCTCCAGAGTAATGGCATGCAGTGATGCTAGTACTGAGAAAGGTTTCTTAAGGGAGATAATATTTAAGAGACATTTATGGAGGATGGGGAGTACAGGGTTGGATCTGCACAGGTAGTATTCTCTCATGGCATCCAAAATTCCTGCCACCTGGTCCACACACATACTTTCAGCTTTTCACAAACCTTTAGCTAGATAGGTGCTTCTGTGAAGGAATTTTCAAGATGTAATTAAGGTCCCAAATAAACTGACCTTTGAATAGGGAGATTATTCTCAGCAAGACCAACCTAATCAGGTGATCTCTGAAAAGGGACTGGCTCTCCCTGGACAAAGAGCGTCAATCATGAGAGAGGTTTGGCATAAGATGTCTGGAGGAAAATCTCCGCTGCTGGCTCTGAAGAGGGAGGGAGCTTTGTGTAAAGGAATGCTGGTGACCTCCAGGACCCGACAGTGACCCCTGGCTAACAACCCGCAAGAAAACAGAGACTCTGGTCTACTTCCTAAGGGAACTGAATTCAGCAAAACCTTGAATGTGATTGGAAGCAGAAATTTCCATAATGGTTCCAGACAGTAATGCAGCTGGGGCAACACCTGATCTCAGCCTTTTAAATGCTGAATGGTGAACACACTTATTCCATGCATGGACTCCTGACCTCCAGAAAGCATGAGATAATAAATGAATACTGTTTGAAGCTGCTAAATTTGTGGTAATTTGAGATACACAGCAGTAGAAAGTTATTACCAACTCCTCACTTCTACAGTTCCTCACTTGGAAAGCCAAAGATGTTAATGTTAGAAGGAATACAATCTTAGGAGGTCTGACCTAATTTTTGGTTTGGTCAGAGTACACTGACTCCCAAAGACTTGGGAATTATATGAAATGATGGAGAGTATTAAACATATTAGATAGATGGAACATCCAGCCCGCCTCAACGTGGGCTCTAGGATGGGAGGCACTCTCTCCTCTGGTTTAAAGTCTTATCCCTCCAAGAGTGTTTCCTCATCATACACATCCTTCACAGAGGAGAGCCCGAGAAAATATGTGTAAATAGACTATTTTGTGAATTACACAATCCATTGTTTCTCTTGGCATATTATAGTCATTTGAAGAATTGCAAAAATTGAAGCAATTGCATACAATGTGTAATATGGTAGGCTAAATGGTTCCGTTAAATAGAGAAAACACGTTATAAGTAGGGTACCACAGCTTTATATAACCTTTATGTTTTCTCATGAAATTTCCTTGCTTAGAATAACCTTCCAGTTTTCAATCTGCAAACTCCTCTCCCACTGAATTGGACTAGTTTATCTTATTATATGCTGCTAAGCAAAGCATAGTGTTCAAACAGTCAACAATTATTTTTTGAACATCTATTAAATTTCAAGCAATAAGGCAGACTATGATAGTGTTAATAAATATATCTGTCCTCATTTGTTTTCCTGCCTTATTTCTTATAACAGGTCACAGGGGACTTCATAATTTTCAATTTAATATATTTTCCTCATACTTTGCTCAACCTGAGCCTGCAGTGTTTGAGCCTATTGAGCAACATTGCCAGTTTCTCTGCAGAGAGCTAAATATGAGGAGTAAACAGAAGGAAAAAACACCCACTCCCAACCTATTCTTCAGCATCAGAACCCAGTAAATGAAAACTTATAGAATAACAATGATCACATATTTAGGGTGTGCTGTCTGCCAGGCATTGTTCTAAGTACTTTACATATATGCTTAAACTCTGCCAGGTGTTATATATAGTATGATCTATGAGGTAGACATTTTTACATCTTCACTTTCACATGAGGAATCTTCAGTTTGTTTTTTTTTTTTATCCTCACCCGAGGACATTTTTGCATTTTTTGTTCAGACAGAGCGGGAGGGAGAGAGAGGAAGAGAGAGAGAGAGAAACATCGACGTGAAGGGACACATCGAGTGGTTGCCACCCGCACGACCAACCAGGGCCGGGGACAAACTGCAACCGAGGTACGTGCCCTTAGCGGGAACTGAACCCGGGTCTCTCTGTACCGCAGGCCGACGCTCTAACCGCTGAGCCAAACCGGCCAGGGCGGAATCTTCAGTTTGAAAAGGAGTAAATCACCCAGTGATAGAGAGAATTCAAACTCAGTCTACCTAAATCTAGAAACCAATACTGAGCCAATGCAACCTATTTATGTGGTCTTTGATCTAAATCCATGTCCATAGTCATCTGGTTTTGTACATGAAAATGTAAAGTGAAGAGTTATTTTAATTTCTATTATACACATACACACCCAGCCCCCACACAACTTGGAATGATTTTCTTTTTTATTTCCTCCCTGAAACTGTAAACAAAGAATTGCTTTAAACCACTGCATTCATCTACTGATAAAATGCTCATCTTTGTAGTGTTAGAAAAGTTATGAAATAGTTTCACTGTTCACAAGGAAAAGAGCTATTAAGATGCTCAAGAGACCTTGATATCTGTTCATAAACACAGAATGGACTGTCTTCAATTCCCATTTCACTTTGAGGCAACATGTTTTTCCTCGACAAAATATCCCCATGACACACACCAAAACCAAGTCTATTGTTAACTTCTCACATCTACCAGATATGGTTTACCATTGAACACTTACAAGTTATAGAAGACCAGTAAGTAATTGAACATTGTTCTGGGTGTGAGACTAAGCTTTAGAAATAGTCATGAAATAAGAAACCTGACAAGTCAGAACTTGAAAGCCTCAAAAATTTAGATGCCACGTGCCCAATAATTAATCCAAATAGACTGAAAGTGTAAGTCACATATTAGAACTGACCAGTGACTTCCATTTCTAGCTATGATAGATTGGACAGACTTCCTCTAAAAACAACTAGAAAGGATATATATATATATATATATATATATATATATATATTTAAGTGTATTTATGCTATCAGAAAGCTAACTGGTCAGCCAGAACTCTAGAGACTGAGATCCTGGAGAGGAAAACAACTGAACTGAGGTAAGACTTAGCCTTTGAAGTATGTGACAGTTCATGCAAGGCAAGGATGAGAGAAGGGCCGAGAAGTTGGAACAAGGCAGTAGGTGAGCCTCCAAGGCTGAAACAGCTTATTGACTGGTCACCTGCGTCAGGCAGAACTACCCACTGAAAACCCTGTCTGGCAGGGCCAGCAGCTTGGCTCAGCAGACAGGGCAGCTGGCTGTGACCTCCACTTGGTGTAGCTAAGAGGAGAGATGTGATCTGTCAAGGCTTGAGTGCTGTTTGCTGTAAAACCCACCCTCCTTCTCTCTGTTTCTATTTGATTCTTAGTGGTCAAAACCCACAGATTTCCCCAGTTATCTCTGTGAGACGAGACACAAGTATGCCTTCTAGGAGGCACCCCACAACAGTGGGGGAGACATCTGGTCTCTTTTTTTATCCTACCTGAGAAACTATAGACCCAAGGAGGCTCTCTCACTGTGGGCCTGTGCCACCCTAGGGGAGGGGTGATGAGGTCAGAGGGTAGCTGTTCCTCTTACCCTTCTGAATGTGATCCTTCTCAGCTGTGTGTTCCATGGGGGCTGCTTCAGCCTCATTCCTAGATTCTGGTATTTTCACAGTGGTGTCTTCTCTATGGATAGTTGCTAGTTGGTCCTCTTGTGAGGACAACTGAAGTCACGAACAGCCTACATTGCCATCTTGATTATGTCACGCTGGCCAGCAGTTTAGTTTTTACAGAAATTTTAAACATAAATGTGACATAATTTAATTTACAGTTTTGATATACAACTCTTTTATACAAATAGATTTGAAGAAATAAAAGCAGGTGTACTTATTAGGAGGTCACTACAGTAATTCAGGTGAGGACTGATACGGGTTTAAAAGAGGGAAGTGATCACAGCATGAAAACTAAGGGACTAAAGCCTACTGGTGTGGCTCAGTGGCGGAACATCAACCCATGCATCAAGAGGTCACCAGTTCAATTTCCAGTCAGGACACATACCCAGGTTGTGGGCCCAATCCCCAGTCGGGGGCATGCAGGAGGCGGCCAATCAATGCTCTCTCTCATCAATGTTTCTCTCTCTCTCTCCCTTCCCCTCTCTCTCTCTCTCTAAAATCAATAAAGAAAAAAATGTAAGAAAATAAAGAAATACATACTATATTCAGGAGTCCAAAGAGGCATGATATGTCAATTAATATCCTGTGGAGTGGGGGGAAGGAAAATGAGTTCAGAATAACTCTGAACTTTCTTATTTGAGTGACTAGTACAATTCGCTAAAGAGAGACATGTTGGGATGTATCCTTTGAGCTATGTTAACTCTGAAATATTTGTCATACATTCAAGTGGATCATGTCAAAAATGCAGTTACACATATAATCTGAACTCAGAGAAGTCTGGCCTGAGATATTTAATTGAAATATGGTCAACAAATCAGTATTTGGCAGAACTGTTAGAGGAAATGAGATTACCAATAAGAGTGTTTTGCATGATATGAGCAAGAGAGAAATGTAGAAGTCCACATAATACCAACACTTAAGGAATACATGGAGGAGAAGATATCCTTTTAGGATTTTTGATAAAGAAAAGTCAAGAGGGAAGAGAACAATGATGGGGAGTGGAGTGCTTACACAAAGCCAAGGAAGGCAAGGACTTCAAAAGGACCATTATAACCAACAGTGTTAGATTCGACAGAGAACCTGTAGGGTTTCAGATCGTCTTTTGGATCTGGCAACACAATTGGGAATCGTCACCCAAGGTTATTTTTCCATTGATTTTGTTTTTTAGAGAAAGGAGGGCAGGAGAGAGAAATTGATGAGACACATCGATTGGTTGACCTCCTGCACGACCCCGACCAGGGCTGGGGATCAAACACACAATCCTATGTTGTGCAGGCTGATGCTCTAATCACTGAGCCAAACCATCCAGGACAGAGAGGAGCCAGCTTTTGGGGGAGTAGGATTGAAGGGGAAAAGAGGAAGAAGACAAAGCTGATGTGCATCATGATAGAATAGAGTGGCATGCTTTTCTCTAGTAGTTCTCAGTGTAGAAACAGGACTGCAGCAGGTGGATTATAGACTGGATTTTGCTAAATGAGTGAAATGTAAGATCAGGTTTGCAAGAGATTTGAGGGTTTGGCAGGGAAAGTGACCTGACTAATCAACTATGGCATAAGATTATTAAAAAGGAAGAAGTTGAGATACTGGGGTGGGGGTGGGGTAGAGAAATCATAAATCTAGGGCATTCTATGAAAGCACAGCCATAGAAAGGACAGCAAAATAAGAGATGGTGAAAGAAAAAATAGATGGTAAAAGTGAATGAAAAGATGATAAAAGCATGCTTATTCCAAGAGTAGGATACTAGAGTTACAATTTCTAGGTGATGGAAGATTCAGGATGTGCCATTAGACATGTGCTAGCAGAGATTGGGCATTTATTTTTCTTATCCACCATGCAACCCTATTCTTTTCAATTAAATTTCATTTCAACTAATTATTTTTAAGCACATATATATTATCATCTTAGAATATAATAAAGAAACTTTACTAGTAGAATCTCTTGAATAGGCATCAGTAAACAACATTTTAATAAAAAGATTGTTTTGTTTGTTATTTGTGGTTTATTTGTTGAGTTGTTTTAACCCATTGTGATGTTCATCTGATGGACAGAATATTTTTATCTAAATAGATACAACACCCTCTTTGTCTTTTATGCTAATAAGAGGAACACTGATAGTATCTGTCCTCTAAAACAGTTAGGGTTTTACACAAACAGGCACACACATGTATACACATATCAGTACACATGCTAACACACACAGGCACACATACACACATTGATGCAAATGTATTTACACAAGAAAAAAACAGAACCTGTTATTTTCAATAAGTATTCCCACATCTGAGTGTTTATTCCTTACAGGATGTTTTGTAAAGAAGAAAACCATTCCAAAGAAGTGAGACAACACGATGATTTGCAGTTGTGAAATTATTGGCAATGAGGTTTGCAAAATTTTAGTCATAATTCAATACAGAAGAGTCAACAACATAAATAATCAACACTCTGAGTTTGAAGGGAGGCAGTTCAGTCATTCTGCTCTGGATGTACGTCTGGTGATTAAAGTCATTCCAGAGAAGCCTGGCAATTTAAGAGTAATTTATTTCTGAGAAGTTGACTCATTTGTTTCTCATCTTACCAAGTTCATTTATTATAGATACTTTTCAGCTGATAAAATCACTTTACTAGTTTGCTACTGCCCCTAAATGCTTTAAATGTACTGGTTGTTCATGTTTGAATGTCCAGTTAGAGCCAAAGAAAGTGTTTCAGAAGTAAAAAGTGAGAAAAAGGCGTTTTGGGAAGTGTATTTTATCATAAGTAGAAAATATGAACCCAGGTAATGAGAAAAAAATAGAGAAATGCTAGACAGGGCCAAATGGTTCATGGTTTAGGATCAGGAGACACCACATTATTTTGAGAAAAAAAATTATAATTAACAAGCATCTATGTGCTACAGGCTGTGGGACTGTGTTGCAGCATTTGAAACAAGCAGAAGCGAAAACAAGGTAGAGATACTGTACAGAGAAGCAGTGAGAGGCTTCAGAGAAGGGTCATAAGAATCAGCACATCTTGTTCATATGCTGGATCTAAGGAATATCAGAGAGAGGTGGAGAATCACTCTGAGTTATATCTGGGTAGGGAAGTGGTGTTAGGGTCACTGACTTCTGCTGCATTTAGAACATTGACCACTTCATCGTTGAAAGTGTCCTATCCCATGGTACCACCCTATCCCGGCACCCCTCTTACTGTCCTGACTTCTCCATTCTCTGGAATTCTCTGGGTGAGCCTCTGCACCTCAGGGAACACTTTCCCTGGGGTTCGATGTTTGGCATTTTCTACCTGCACTTTTATCAAGTCTTATTTACATTTCATCCCATGACTTCAATCACCATTTTTATCTAATTATTTCTAAATCTCTACTTCCAGCCTCGTTATTCTTCAGCTCTAGATCAGAGTATTCAACACCTGAGATAGCTTGACCCAGGGGTACCTCCAATACAACTTGTTCAAATCTATAATATTTATCATTTTCTTTGACAGAAATGTTTGCCCTTTCTGCTGGACATAAGGAAAGCTACCATTATTTCTCTAATTGTTCAAACCAGAGTCTTAGGGGAGGGCCAGTGTCAGTTTTTTGTTTTGTTTTGTTTTTTACCAAGGATCTTCCCATTGAAGAGACAAAGTCATGCTGACTTCATGTCCTTACTATTTTGGGAAACAATTTCTTTTCCCATGACCACCCCAGTGATAGATTTATTTGGGAACTCTCTCACTTAAAATAGGTACTACTGGTATTACTGGTCTTTCTGTGTAGTTATTGGTGATATTCATAAAACACAAATCTAATAATATTACATCTCTGCCTAAACATTTTCTTTGGCTCTTTCTGCCTTGAATCAAAATCCAAACTCTTAGCGAAGCACAAAAGATCCTTCATGCTGTTTTCCTTGCTCGATATTCTCTCTCCTCATTCTCCTGTTCCTCTGCATACCCTGATTAAGTTCCTCTGACATCACGGTTTCTCACTAATTCTTCCTACTACCAGTTTTAATAATCATTCATGTTTGCTTAGTCACACCTTTCCCCTTCATTTTACTAAATTCTACCTGTTCTTTTGATTTCATTTCCGATGCCTTTTCTTCTAAACCTTTTATAATCCTATCTGTCTGAAAGAGATATGCATTGTTGTACCATAAACACCCTGTGCTTGATTTCAATTTAGCACACATCACAATGCATTTCAATGGTTTATCTGCCTCTCTTCTTCAAGAAACTGAGAAATTCTTAGGCATGGTGTTTTAGTTTCATGGTCCCAGCACTTAACCCATTGCTTATCAATGAAACAGGGATTCCACAACACTGAAAAAACAGAAGGAGCACGGCAATTTTTAAAGATGAAGGACTTTGTTATGAGAAGAAAAGGAAAGACATACTAACAATTTAAATGGATAAAGATTTTGGAGGATGTGCTGAGCTTTTAGGCCTGTGGGGGATTTAAGAGGGAAAGTAATATTTTCTGTTTTCAAGAGAATTAAAGTCTTTTTGGTTGATAAACTTCTGATACACAAAATAATTTAGGACAACCTAAGGCTATCTATAAGCCAATGGCAAGTGCTTTGATGCACACATGAAGAGAAGTTCAGCAGTAGGGGATATTTAAAGGAATAAGAATAGTCAGAGAAGGCTTTAAAGAAAAGAACTCAAATTGATTTTTGATGTATTTATGTATAGGCTGTGAAAAATTGGATTTTTCAGTAAAAGAACCATCAGTAAAAAGAATGGAGATTTTGCCCTGGCCAGTTTGCCTCAGCGGTTAGAGCGTCGGCCTGCGGTCCGGAGAGACCCGGGTTTGGTTCCCGCTAAGGGCACGTACTTCGGTTGCAATTTGTCCCCGGCCCTGGTTGGTCATGGGGGTGGCAGCCACTCGATGTGTCCCTTCACATCGATGTTTCTCTCTCTCTCTCCTTCCTCGCTCTCCCTCCCACTCTATCTGTACAAAATATGGAAAAATATCCTCTGGTGAGGATAAAAAATAAAAAAAATAAAAAATAAAAAAAAAAAGAATGGAGATTTTAATGGCATACATAAGTGGTGGTAAGAATTTAATCCTAATTATTGCCTCCATGAATATCTAAACTCTCTACAAAGATTCTGTCCAACAACTGTAACTATTTACCAGATAGTTCTATCAAAATGTCCCACCCTCATCTGAATCTTTATACTTAAAATTAAACTTATCTTCTTAAAATAAAATCAAACTTACTTCTTTACTCCCTAGTCATTTACCCTGTCTAGACTCCTCTCGAGTCATCCAGACTTCAAAACTTGGACTCATTCTCCCACATCCGTCACACAGAGTATTATAATTTTGGCACATAATAGGCATTCTGAGAGTGTTTGTTGAATTAACAAAAGGAAAGACTTTGGAATCCAACATGACCATGTGGAAAGTACACACAAGCCATATGGATTGAGTGTAGAAATGCAGAAAGAATAAACTGCTATAATTGAAGGTCTGGGCATCCTCATATGTAAGAAAATCAATCACAGTGTTTAGGGAATTAGAAACACCAGGTTCTGGGGCTGGAGCTCTGGTTTCATCGACCCTTAGATAAAAACCCCGAGGTTAATTCTTACAAAGAACTTGGCAACAGGAATCATTAGAAAAGTCAAAATATTTTATCCTTTAGGAAAGTGATCAGCATTCCATAAAACTTTATTTAACGTCTTGAATTCTATTATAACACTTTCATAAAATTTAGTCTATCTAACTCAGTGTTATATTCCCCTAATTGACTGGTTTTATAAGCATGATAGACTCAAGTCCCATTTTTATTACTTCCAGGAGAATAAAGTGAATAACAAATTTTCCAAAGGACATTATTAATTTAGTCTTCAATTAATTATTTGTAAACTTAAATGTTTGTTTGGCACCTACTCTATATCTATGCTATCAATGAGTCACAATAACCAATAAGACATTCTTTATCCTCCCTCACCCCGACCCCAAACACTGTTTCCTTGGGGACAGGTATTATGTTTGTTATACTTATATCTCAGAACTTGGAAAATAGTAAACGCTGAATACATATTTGTTGAATATATGGATGACGAATTATACATTATAAGAGCTATCTATGATTTATATATGCATAGGGTGCTATAGAAAGTATAAAAAGAATGATTATTACTTATTGCCTAGAACAGTGTATTTTCAGAGGGTAGATTTTCAATGTTGTTGAAAAAAATGGAACAAAAAAGTGACTGAGACACAGTGAATCCCTCAACTCAAGTACTCCTTTGCTATCAAGCTGCTAGATAATGGAAGTGACTATTTTTAAGCTGAAAATTAAAGACTTGATAAGTTAATGGATCTTTAAAGCGTAAGTTAATCTATTCATGTAATAAACACCTATTTATTTAGCACTTACTGTGTACCAGGGACTGCATTTAATACTTGTGCTCAAACGGTGACCAAGATGAGTACATTTTTGTTGAAAGAACTCAGTGATTATTCATCTGAAATTATAGAAAATCAAATTATATTTAAGAAATGAAAATAATCTCTTCTGATTACCTAAGTGCTTGAAAAATACTTGAAAGCTGAAGAAGTGCAGTTAGGGTAATGGCAAGATAACAAGTTGTTATATAAATGAATTAATAACTTGAAATTATTTTATCGGTGGACAACCTGTAATTTCACATTTTTACTTATGTTACTGTCCAATGAGGTTAATTTTATATATGCATTTATGTGACTAGAAGGTGTATATATGTGTGTGTGTGTATGTATATATATATGTATATAATATTTTTATTCAGTTTTACATTTGCAGTATTTTCCAGAAGACCTGACTTACAATATAGTGTGCAGTGTTTTTCTGTCAATATTCACTCTTGTTCTCCTCTGTAGTAAGCACATGTTTTAATTCTTAAGATGGACCCCAGTTGGTCTCAGTCAATCAGGGCAATCTCTCCCATTGCCACAGTTATTGTTTTAGATAGCCTTAGCCAATATAATTAGAATTTATATCTCTCCTGGTCTAATCAGAACATTTTCTGGAAACTGTGGGACATTGGTATTCTCTTTTTCCCCCTGTACAATGTTACATTAGGTTGTAAAGCTACTAACTGCTGTTCTTCCACCACGAGGAAGAAACCAGTCGGAGAGTGAAGCCGAAACATGGAGAGTCACAAAGAAATGGAGACGATCCTGGTCACACCATGCCCAGAACCTGACCACTTTGGACTTTTTAATTACATGAACTATAACTCTCTTTTAATGCTGAAGCCAGTATACATTATCCATTATATTATATAAACAAAAATATTAAATGTTACAAGTAGATGTGAAACTGAGATGTGGCTATGAATTTATCACTGATCATAAAGTTGCATCTCTGTGCTTAATTGGCTACATTAAACACTTTGTTGGAAGAAAAAGACTTATTTTATCAAATGCCAAAAATTGGCAAGCTTTTAGATTAATATTACATATTATCACGATACATAAAATGTTAATAGTTACTGACAAATATGCTGTATATATTTCAAAATATTGAAATCAATATACTATATAATATGATTATAAATTTGTGATTCTTAACAATTTAAGAATCACAATATATAGAAGAATGTGGACTTAAGATTACAAACAAGTGTATTTTTAATTGGTCTAGACCTTCTGGACCTTCCTCACTTGTCCTTTATCTGAACCACACCATCTAAATTGTTGCTTCTTTAATTTGCTGGCCATCAACATTAATTCTTATCCTTTTAACATACTTCAATAATTGGCTAATTCTTTCTCTTCCACGATTTTCATATTTATTATTTTTTCAAATAAATTTATTAGGATAGCATTGGTTAATTACATTATGTATTCGATGCACATTTAGCAACTCTTATAAGACAGGCACTGAATTTAAGTACAAAATACACAATATAGAAAAATATATATATTTGATACCATAATAGTGAATAAAAATATTAACACCAAGGTCACAAGGGTAAGAAATACAACATTGAAAAATGTCAGAGGCTGACTTCCATGAGAAAGGGAATGTTTAATCTAAGCTCAAAAGGTGAATGATAATTAACCAAGGAAAAAAAATATACACAAGTAAAAACCAGGTAAAGCAGTATCCTAGGAAGAAGTATCTTATTGAAGCCTTTCAGGTAGAAAGGAACATGGCTCATTTGGAGAAAGGAAAGAGGGCAGAGATGAGAGGGAGAGAGGTACAACGTGCCACAGGACACATTGTAGGAACCTCACTGGACACTTTCAAGATCCTAGTCTTTGACCCTAGAACAATGAAAAATCACAGTAGAGTTTCAAGTAAGTAATGACAGGGCCAGATTTTCATTTTAGAAATATCACTCTATATATTACTTAAAATATGGAAAATTTGTGATGAGAGGCAAAAGTTGAAGATGCAGTTGTAAATTAAGATGCAATTACATTGATTTATGAGAAAGGTCACTGTAGCTTGGGTGATGGTAGAGAAGATGGAAAATAATGAAGAAATCTGAGAGACTGAAGAATGGAATTGTGGGATTTTCAGACACGTTGGCTATATGAAGAAATTAGAGGATTATCTGACTTTAAAAATCTTCTGCTTAAGCAACTGTAGGGTTATACCATTCATTGAGGAAGGTACACAGTTCTGTGGGAAGAAATTATGAATTCTATTTTAATTATGATGACTTTCTTCTAAAAAATGTTTTTATTGATTTGATTGTTTTAGAGACAGAGGAAGGGAGAAAGAGAGATAGAAACATCGATCGACTGCCTCCTGCACACCCTCAACTGGGGATCAAGCCCGAAATCCAGGCATATGCCCTGACCAGGAATCAAACCAGGACCTCTCAGTTCATGGGACAATATTCAATCCACTGAGCCACACTGGTTGAGCTAAATATGATAACTTTCTAATATACAAGTAGAGATGTTAGATGTACCAGTTTGGGATTCAAAGGAGTTTGCATTGAAGACATGGATTTGAGAATGAGGAGTCAGATTTATTAGATTATAAAGGAAATAAAATATACAATAGAGTGATAAATATATGTATATATGTGTTTGTGTGTATGTATTTATGTATGTAGGTATCTGCCTATTTATCTATCTAATCTATTCTATCTATCCATCCATCCATCATCTATCTACTTTGCATCCATCCATCCATCCCTTTATCCATCCATCTGGATTCTGTTGCCTTATATTACTTCCAATCCACTCATAGAGTTGATTTAATGTATCACTGTATCCTGGGACCCCAATTATTTTATTAGCCCTTTCAATTTAGAAGTTGGAAGAGAATCTAAATTAAAGTAGTTTGAAAATTACATGGAAGATAAGTGTCATTCTGAGGGATGTCTTTATTAACAACGCTTAGCTTCACCATTCCTGATTTCTATTAAATTCAGTAAAACACAAGGTTGGCCACATACTGAACAAATCCATTTTAAGTAAGACACTTTTCTACTTTTTAGATCTTGAACTTGGAACTCACTCTCTTAAGAACATATGTTTCATGACATCTTCCTTACTCAACTTTTTCATCTATTTAATAAGAAAGAAATAAACAAACAAACAAAAAAAGACCTGAGAATTGCTACAATTCCAATGATTGAACCACTAATTTACTTATATAAACTCAGTTTATTATTCTTCTCTTGGCTTCTCCAGACCTTGTGTTGGTATTCTATGACTAGTAACTTCAGTGACACTCTCAGCATTAAACCAAAACTTGACACATTCTTGATTTTTCATCATATCTACATCTCATTTCCATCACACCATCCTCACCATTTTCCTTCTTCAGTGTTCCTGATGGTCTGAAAAGCACTGAGACACAGGTATATAAGGAAGATAGTGAAAGAACAATAATGACATACGTTCCACTCTGTTTGGAGTATCCCACGATATAAATGTCCTACTTGAATCATAGGTGGTCCTTCAAGAGGCTACGTTTATTTTGTTGTTGTTAATCTTCACCCAAGGATATGTTTCCATTTAATTTTAGAGAGAGTGAAAGGGGGGAGGATGGAAGGGAGGGAGTGAGAGAGAGAGGGAGAGAAAGAGAGAGAGAGAAAGATATGTGAGAGAGATACATTGACTAGTTGCTTCCCACATGGCCAGGATCGAATCTGCAACCCAGGTAAGTGCCCTTGACCAGAATCAAACCCATGACCCCTCAGTCCACAGGCCAACACTCTAACCACTTAGCAAAACTGGCCAGGACAAGAGGCTACTTCTTTATATATAAGATTAAGTGAAGAGGGCTACATCACTTAACAAAAGGAAGAGTGTATATTAGAACAAATTTGGGAATCAAAAATTCATCATGTGTCAAATACTGTGTGAAAAATGTAGTTGAGCATTATAGATGAGATAATTATAAGACTATTGCAAGACTCTCTGGCTTTTGTACAGTATCTTTATGATAGATTCAGAGTCTCAGCTTCAATGTCTTTCATTTTCTCTAGGCCTCAGACACTTCTCTTCCAGACTCTTGATTGGATTTGCTCTCAGAATTCTTGTAGGCATTTCAATTATTTTCTCTGTATTCCTTCCTTTCCTGGGTCTTCAAATTTACGCAGGTCTCAACATCTTAGAAAAATAACAGTTTTAACTTGCTCCTAACTTCTCCTGAGTTATGTCACATTAATTCCTTTTCGTTCACTTTCAAATTTGTTTTAATGGAGCACACATTATACCCCCAATTCATCTGCTTTTTACCATTTAAAGTTATCTTCTCTTCTACCCCTCTTACAGAAATTGCTTTGTCAAGTAAATAAATGCTGACATAATTATTTTCTTTCTTTCTCTCTTTTTTTTTTTTTTTTTACAATGTTCATCCTTTTCCCCCTTTGATCTCTACAGAGACCAAAATTTCTTCTTGAAGTCCTTCCTCTCTGGTTTTATGACCAGGTGTTATTTGGTTTGGAACTACGTGTCTGAATCCATTTTATCCCTTTAATTTCTGTATTATATTTCCCTTGTTATCCTCAAACTTCAGAGGTTGAGTCCTCTTTTTTGTTATTCATATTGCATGTTGTTGTTGTTTTTTTTTTTTTGATAAATCTAACCATTTTTAAGGTGATTGCTTTTCTTATTCATTAAATGATCCAAATTGTAGCCAGCAAGTAAAGTACTACATTTGAAAAATCTAGTGCTCACATAGAACACCAAGATTACCTACATTCTTAGTATAGTTTAAAATTTATGCTGTAACAAAAATAAATTAATAAAAATTGGAGAAAAAAATTTATTCTTACTTTTTTATTTAAATCCAATAAACTGACTTTAAGTAAATTAGGACATGTGACCAAGAACAAAGAACACATTTCTTTTTTTGTTGTTCAGGTAGAGTGGGAGAGAGAGAGAGGAACAGAGAGAGAGAGAGAATCATCGATGTGAAAGGAACACATCGAGTGGCTGCCACCCGCACAAACTGCAACTGAGGTATGCGCCTTTAGTGGGAACTGAACCCGGGTCTCTCAGGACCGCAGGCCGACGCTCCAACCGCTGAGCCAAACTGGCCAGGGCACAAAGAACACATTTCTTTACATATCAGTGCACATCTATGGAGTTGCTGGGAAGTTGGGTGAAGTAAAGAGGCCAAGCCTGGAAGACGTAGGCATCACCATGCAAGTTTCATGTAAATACAATATAAATATTCAAAAAGAGCCTAACCTTGGAGAATCATTATTTTAATAAAAATACCGAGTTTATGATTCAAATCAGAAAAGGGTAAAATTGATTATAATCAGGACTAATATTAGATACAATCATGTGTAGCAAAAATATACAGAGCTACCTATCTATTTAGCTCTATGGAAACTACCACCAGAATATCGGTTACTCTGTATCTGAAAAAGGTGGACCATTTCTTTTTTCTCTTTAAATTCTATTTATCCTTTAAGGTCACAATCTGGCATTAATTATTTCCTGACATTTTACCCAATTCTTGCTTTACTCTCAATAATGAATCAATTTTTCATACATCTGCCTTGTCTGTATGCCTGTTAATGCAGATATTGCTAATTATAGTTAGACAGGGTATAGTCAGGTGTTTATTTCTGTACTACCGCTAATTTGTGATGTGCATGAATTAAAGAGCCTCCCTCCCTTTATTCTTTTTTTCTTTCTTAGTGTTTTCCAGTTGTTTTGTTCATTATAGCTACTCAATAGCTTACAGGTATTTAAACTGAAGAGTTTTTTGTTTTGTTTTTTAATTTTTTTTAATCCTCACCCGAGGACATGTTTGCATTTATTCTCAGATAGAGCAGGGGTCGGGGGGAGAAACATCGATGTGAGAGACACACACCGACTGGTTGCCACCCACACGACCCCAACCAGGGCTGGGGACAAACTGCAACCGAGATACGTGCCCTTAGTGGGAATTGAACCTGGGCTTCTCTGGTCCACGGGCCGATGCTCCAACTGCTGAGCCAAACCGGCCAGGGCAAACTGCAGAGCCTTTTTAATCAACTGATTTCAGGCAACCTTTTCATATGGAGCACTTTAAATGATTTCAAGTTCATTGCTAGCTTAAAGAGTTAATTTCTCAACTATTAAACAAAAGCAAGATATTTTTCTTCCAACTCATATAAGCATTATATTATTAATAAAGTTTCTATCCTATTTCCAAAGTACTTTTCCTCCTAACAATGTATGACAATGAGTCATAGCTGTAATGCCACCATAGGTGGGTCTCAGGGGATCATTTTCCTCACAAGGCAGTGCATTAATTTCAAACTGTGGCTCATTAATGGTATTGTCAATCCCCCATGAGGTATGGGCCTTTGTAAAACCCTGATATTTCCTGATTAAACAGCTTGCATTCTATTCCTTTACCAAAAAGTCCTTCCCACTAAGTTGTCACAAGGGGAAACAATGCAACAATCATCTTCTATTACCTTAGCATTTTATTTATTTTTAAAATTTTTTATCCTCACCCGAAGACATTTTTTTCCATTTTTTGTTCAGATAGAGTAAAAGGGAAAGAGAGGAGGAGAGAGAGAGAGAGACTTTGATGTGAATGGGACACATCGAGTGGCTGCCACCCACACAACCAACCGAGGCCGGAGACAAACTGCAATCGAGGTACGTGCCCTTAGCAGAAACTGAACCCAGGTCTCTCTGGACCTCAGGCTGATGCTCTAACTGCTGAGCCAAACCAGCCAAGGCTACCTTATCATTTTATATTGCACCTGTTAAATTTATTCATTCATTCAACTCTGCTAGACTAAAACATGTTAAAGATTTTCTAGGTATAATGTGATGAGCTATGAATGAAATGATGAAAATGGAGTCTGCCAGTTGGCATTGTCCTCAAACTCACTATTACTCAAAATATCTTACTAAGTTTTGATATTTGGAAATTAGTTTTCAATATAAATTAATTTATAGTTGCTAGTTTTAAAAGAACTGTTTTGTGCTCTTATGCAAGATTCAACATATACTTTGAATATATGAAAATTGATTATAAAGGGCAAAATAATTCAACAGCTCAACAATATTTAATGAGCCTCATTATGTGCCAAGCACTAGACTAGACACTGGAAAATTAGTGGTGACCAGGGATGAGAAGTGTTCCTACTCTTATAGAGCTCCTTTTGGAGCGCTTGGCAGAGAAAATACACACACACACACACACACAAATATATATGTATATAATAACTGTAGGACAGTGATATGTGACAGAATAAAATATATTAAGTGCAATGGATTACATAATAGTGGAGGGGATTGTGGTATTTAGCTAGAGTGATCAGGAAAGAGGACTCTGAGTTTGTGACATTTGAACTGAGACCTGAATAAGAGAAGGAAGCAGTCATTTGGAGGTCTGGGTACAGGATATTCCGGGCATAAAAATAGAGAATTCAAGGGCTCTGATGTAGAAATAAACATCAGTATGTTCTAATAATAAAGTAAAAAAAAAAAAATGTAGTTGAAGCACAATGAAGAAATGGGTGAGTGATAAGGGATTACTTTGAAGAAGTATAGAGAGATCCAATCACATTGGAATTGTAGACCACTTCATTCTAAATGTGATATACTAGTCCTGGTAAGAGATGATGATGGCTTGGTATTTAGAGATGCAGATCTTGGTGATATAGATTATTTCTATTTTGAAGCATAAACACAGTCAATTTGCTGTTGGACTGGATATGAGGAGTTATAGAGAGGAGTAGAGGTAAGCCCAAAGTTTTGGCTTGAAGAATGTATGGTAGAAATATAATTGAAGTGGAGCTACCTGGGGTGGAGCAAGGCTTAGAGGCACAGATTAAGGTATCTATATTAGTATGCTAAACATAAAATGCCTATTAGACATTCCAGTTGAAATGATGAGAAAACAGCTGAATAGATGAGTGTGGTTACAATAGGTTTCAGAATCAGCAGCAACAGAGATGGCCTTCAAAACCCAGAAAAATGAGACTATGAAGCAAAGAGCATAGGACAATACTGTGCTTTTTACAAAGCCTCCCTCCTCTTTCCTCCTTCCCCTCCTTCTCCCCACCTCCACACCCTCCTCCCTGCTTTCTCAGCTGGAAGTGATTCGTCTTCAAACTCTCCTCAAACTGTTCCTTTCCTATTTCATGGGACTTTCATGGCACCAACTAGATGTTGCTTTCCATTACAGTTATGTTTCAGCTTTATCTTCTCTGCCAGACCTTCAGACAAGAGTTCCACCTGGAAGCTTCTGTATTTTCTATTCAGTTTGCCTGGAATTGTTATTTTCTTTCCCAACCCCTGCTCTTTTCTCAACAGTTTATCTGGCTTACATTTGATCACTGGACAGGGCCTTTCTTCCCTAAAGCTTCCCCTAGCCCCCTAGTGTAAATGAGGCTCCGGTACAACTCTAGATTTAGGTTCTCCTATGGTAGAAAAAACATATCAAAAATTTATTATTAAAAATATATTTTACATCTCTCTACATATAGTGTAATGGTAGAAAATGAATTATAAATACTTTGCATTCAAATGTATTTCTATTTTTCACTTGGAAAAATGAGTTTATAATTCAGTATGTACGGTGTGATGCTTTATATTTAGAGATGCCCTTCACCAATATTATTAAAATAACTCAGAGTACTCATGCTCATGAACTGTTAGTATTACTATACTAAATATAAGAAAAATTAGAAACACTTTAAAATTTTATCTAAGTTGCAAGACAGTGATAGTGCTGAGAGTCAAATCTAGGACTCTGTCTACAACTGCAATCTTCCTTCCACTCTAAAACAGCTTTTTCAGCAGTCTCAAATATTTAATTTGGCCTTGACTTTTCCCTTCACTGCATGTATTTACCACCATTCATAAGCATGTGCACCTATATACTCATTCACATTAAGTGGTCAAATAGGCTGGGCCATTTGGAAAAGTCTTTTTTATAACTATTTTTATTTTGTTCCATTTTTTGTTCAGATAGAGTGGGAGGGAGAAAAAGAGAGAGAAACATCAGCATGAAAGGTACACATCGAGTAGCCACCCGCATGACCCAGCCAGAGCCGGGGACAAACTGCAACCGAGGTACATGCCCTGAGCAGGAACTAAACCCAGGTCTCTCTGGACCGCGGGCTGATGCTTTAACCACTGAGCCAAACCGGCCAGGGCTGGAAAGGTCTTGAAGGAGGAGTGAGAAGGATAGTATGACAGGTACAGTTATAGACCTGTAATACAAAACTCTGTAAAAATCTAACTTCAGTGCTGGACTTACATGCTGAAGACTTAAACTCTTAGAATCAGATCATTGGGTATTTAAATACATGTAATGAAGGCACTAAATTGTGGATTAAATAAAGTTTATATCTTAACATCTACGTGTTTTATAGACTTTCAGTTTTCTTTAATTATATTTGATTTTAAATCACTTTATTCTCAATATCTATAATTAAGGTGCAAGTAGACAATGAACACGTTGTTTTATGATGCTCAGGCTATAGGAGGTCCAGACAAGAAGTCAGAATAGTATTTTTTAAATTTCAGTACAAAACTCAATAGCATTCATAAAATATTGACTGAAAGCAGCTCTTATATTTTAATTAAGTCTATGTGATTTAGTAATTAAATATAGCCTGGTGAAAATCAGTTTTTAAGGCATATAGAAAGATCTAAATAGAAAAATTTTTACTTATTTTAAGACTATTTTTCTAGTTATATATACAGTTCCTCGAAGAAACAAAATTACCCAAACATTTTATCAAAGAGGAACAAACTCTCTGTAGTTCAGTTGCTCACCAAATAAGAGAATTATAATAATTATATATAAATATTCATAGACATATTGTATAAAAAGAATCATCTTTGAATCAGATAGACCTGAGTTTGATTTCAGCCCTGTCTTCAACTTATTTGATTAGACCTTGAGATTCCATGAAACTCACTTTCATCATCTGCACAGTGTGAGAAAAAGTACCACCTCTACATGGTCATTGTTACAATTCATGTTAAAATACAAAAAGCACTCATACAAAACAGACACTAAGTGAAAGGGTCGTTGCATAGATAACAATTCATAATACAGTGCTTAAAGCATATAGTATGGTACCTAGGCCCTTGAAAAATATTTGTTAGATGAATAAATAGTAGAAATTGTTAACTGTAATACTGAAAAGATAACTCCGTGTTTCAACAGTTTTTGTCCATATTTGAAAACAAAACATTCCTTCTTATTATATTCAACAAACATTTATCAGTGCCTACTCTGTATCAGGCGCTGTTTTAAGCTCCGGGAATAATGAAGTAACCTTCAGACAAGTTAATAAAACAGATCCCTAAATAGGCAATTTTCAGTACACGGTGATGAGCTTGGTAGCACAAAGAACAATATGAACTTGTAGGAAGTGCACCCAATCTAATTTCAAAAAATTAGTTAAAACTTCCCAGAGAATGAGAGATATGAGTCTGTAGAAAAACAGTGAAGAACGGAGGTGACGAAAGCATAGCTTAGGTGGAGAGAACAGTATGAACACTGCAGAAAGCCTGCTTCATTGTGGGTCTCTATGGCTAGTGAGGAACTTGACACTGTAAGTATGCTTGCTGGTTTTCTTCAGTTTGTAACTCTCTAACCTCTGGATCCTGATCCCCAGGCACTGTTCTCACATGCATCTGACCGCAGCTTTAGCAGATAACTTTCTGATCCCCAGCTCTGTTTTTCTTCTACCTGCTCAGCTCATGCCTATTCCTCCTGATATCTGACATCAGATCCTGGCTCTTCCCTGGCTTCCCTCCTGTGCAGTGTTCTTGGCGTGAAGACAGAGGCCCAGTTGTAGTGCATGGTGATTGCAATGACCACCAGACACCAGCCAAGATTCAGCTGGGAAGAAATAAATGGTCCAGAAGCCCTTCCTTAATCAAAACAATTTTTGTTTTTTTTCTTATTTGAGGAGACATATTTGAAGTTCTTTATGCTAGCCACTATCATAGACACCAAAGAATCAAAATAACCTGTATTTCAGGAGCTCATTATCCAGCTGGGTAAATAACCTGAAAACAAATGCATAGAGAAGCACCTGATAAAAATGTGTGCAAAGGTCCAGTAACACAGATAATTCTTGTCTTATAGTCAATGTATTAATGAAGATAAATAAGAGTACAGTTGAGCATATATAATAGAAATACATATATCAGGCATCACAATGTTATTATTATTTTTTATTTCATTTATGGTTAACTCAACCCTTTTATATAACAGAAATGGTTTTAGAATACAAAATTTAGAATTTGTTGATCCTGAATTTTTTGGGAGAAGAGAAATCTCATCATTGTGGGAAGGCGTATCATAAATCTTGAACAAAAGAAAGTGACATAATTGAATAGATTCATGCATTAAAATAGGATATTATATGCAATTCTCCAATGATGTTTTTATTCACGATGCTTTGTCTTTTTAAAAAGATACATTCTAGAAGGAATTACAATTTTATTTAGAAGAAATGGTTCCTAATTCATATAACTAGTCATGGTTTGGCATTCGTAAATAAACAACTAAATTTCTATTTTGGATTGGATGCACACTTGGTACTGAGACAACCAAAATGAATGCCATGGTTCCTGCCCTCTAGGAGCTGTCACTCTAGTAGGGAATACAGGCTGTTCTGATGTGGTGTGGCAAAGTGTGCTTCTGTACCAGGATGGCCTGGGAGTGAGAGGGGTTACGGAAATTTCCAGGCCAGAGGTCCAGCCCGAGATGACCTGTGAAAGTAAATGCTGCAATCACCAAATTCACCCTCAGTTTTTACCTCACATCTTTATTCATCTCTCTGCTCAGTGATTTGAGCTAGTTTTACAAATGGAACTTGCATATGTGGAGTTTGGAAGAGAACCAATTGAAAAGCAGCATATAGACAAGTGTACTTAACCTGATATGTGAAGGTTGTAGAACAGAGGACCCTGCCTTCTTGGATCGTACTTAAATAACTTGCTACTGACACTCGGAGAGTTAAAGCTGTGGTGCCATTCTGCAATTGGCATGCGGTGAAGGTGGGAAGAAAAGAGGATGAGGAGGCAGCGTAAAAGGTGGTACAGGAGAGGATATTACATTCCTAATAAAGTTAAATTGGGGCTTCAATCAAATCCTGCTGTGACACAGTTTTATTTATTTTTTCTCTATTACTGGAGAAAGGATCACATTTTAATTATTGTATTTATAGTCTTTTCTTTATATTCCTAAGAATAATGAATAGATATGTCATAACTCTGTTTTTTTTGGTATTTCAAAATAATAATAGTTTGCTATGCCATGTAGGAAGACCCGAGAGTGATCTTATTGGAAGTAAGAAAAATTATCTGTAAAGTCAAAGCAATTAGAAATATGGCTACATGTAGAAAATATTTTATAATTTTAACCACTATCTCTATATTGATTAATGACTATTTTATGCCTCCGGACCATACAATACAGCTACTCTCTACTATGACTGCCCACTGCCCTGGATATTCTACAAACACTTCTATGTCAACATCAGGGTTGTTTTTTTCACAATTCCACGTCATCTTATCTTTTCTAAAATTGGTACTAGATATTACTACCCAACCAGCTGTTTAAGCCAGGATTTTAGTAGTTATTCATAATTTCTACTTTCTCTTCTACTGTCTTTTCTATGACTTTTCCTATGAACCCCCAAACAATCTTGCATTTAATCATGACCAAGTCCTGTCAATCAATCATAAATATCCCTCAAACAAGACTCTTCTTCATCCCATTGATTCTTATTAGACGAGGATATTACAATAGCTTACAATCTATTTCCCTGGTTCTGCAATGAACTTTTTAAGCAAAAGGAAGATATTATCAATCACATCCTTAGCATGGCCTATGGGGTCTTCATAATCTGGTCCCAGCCTTACTCAGTTTTTATCTGTTATAGCTCTCCTCAGAGAAATATTCTGCTCTGGAAAAACTAGAAGCTCTGTACCATTTTGTTGTCATTGTTGTTTTGTTCTGGTCTCTGAATAACTCCTGTAAAAGCCCTCTACGTTCAGCTCAAACCAGATCTCCTATAAGAAATCCTCCAAGATCTCAGGCTGGTTAGAGACCCTCTTATCCTACCATATATGGCACCTGTATGTTATAGCCTATGTACTCTAATAATTTCTTTTCTGATTTGTTCTTCCCTTAAGGGCAGGGGTGGTGATCTGTTTACCTCTGTCTCTAGCTGCTCCTATTGGGTTTTGTATATATGTTCAATAAGAGCTCTTTGAATGTATTAAGACATGGACACATGAACGGATGAATGAGTAAATGAATGAACTGGATTATAATTAGCTACAGAATGAACATCATGTAAAAATAATGCTAAATGAACAGAGCCAGACCTTCATACAAGGCCCTTATGACATTCAAAAGCCCCACACTGATGTTCTCTATGACCTCTAATGAGTCACTTTGTCTCTCATCTGTAAAGCTTAATTAGTGCTTTGGCAGTAAGTGTAAGCTCTTAAAATGCTAGGTGTTGAATTCACTGCTTCAGAAACACTGTCATACTCACATTCATTTGGAATAAAACTATAAGCTATGTAACAATACTCCACTTTTAATGAAAAATGCTAGGCTTCCTCTTGCCTGAGATAGACTTAATGGCAACTGGCTCCCAGTTGCTCCTGAAGATTCCTCAACTTCAAACATAATAGTGTAACCATTTATGAGATGCCAAGTCTCTTAATTCCAGGGCAACCTTTCATGACGGTTGCACCTGGGGACCAGTGTAAGGTGCTTAATTACAGTGAGTGGGAGGAGAGGCAACTGGAAGTTATTCCAATGGAAATGTTGGCTCACTGTCAGGCAGATGGCCAGAAATTTAGCAGTTTCTCCACTGGCCTGAATCACTACACTGAGTCGTCTGCAGGGGAGAAAAAAAGGAGTTTGTATCATCTACAGCATTTAGCCAACTAGGAAATTAAAGAAATTATAGCACTGGCTGGTGTGGCTCAGTCTTTTGAGCATTGTCCTGTGTACCAAAAGGTTGCTGGTTTGATTCTAGGTCCGGGCACATGCCCAGATTGCAGGCTTGATCCCCTGTAGGGGGCGCTGCAGGCAGCCAATAGATGTTACACCGTCACATAGATGTTTCTCTCTCTCCCTCTCCCTTCCCCTCTCTCTAAAAAGTCAATTAAAAATATTAAAAAAAAGAAATATAAGTAAAAGAGTCTAAAGCTACACACAAATATGACAGGACATAGAAGAAATTCAATTCAATTCAGCTCATTCAACAAAAGTCTGTTTGAGGTCCTACTATTTGCAAAATGCTACATTAGGTTCTGTGGGAAGTACAGAAGTAATTGGATGAGAGACAGTTCCAGGTTTCTGTAGTTTCACATGGGTAGTAGTAGAACATGCCACTGACATAAATGAACCTGTTATAAAGGATAGTAGGAACATACCAAGTATTGTGGGGATAGGAAAAGGAAAGGTGATTTCTGGGAAAAGGTTTTCAGAGGAAGTAGAATCCAGGGATCTGGGTGGGCTCCCACACTGTATCCCTCATCCCTGTCAATTCTGAAAAAATGAATAACAGTGTAGGGCAAAGTATCACCATAATGATTGATGACACAAGCTGGGAGACTAGTTGAACGGAGAGTCAGGTAGGATTCTTGAAACTGATCCCTGGAAGTAGGCAGACCCAACATGGTAGCATTGGACTAGACACACTTCTCCACATGGCTAGGCTGCCCATGTAAACTTCAATAACCTAGGACAGCTTTTACTCTAAAACAAGCATTGCTCCCCACAGAGGAAAGGTAAGAAGAGCTGATCCTAGTTATTCTTTCCAAATTTACCAGTCAGAAAACTCACTCTACCCTTTTGAAGAGAAGCCCAGAGCCACACTAATTAAGCTTCCTTGTAGAAAGGAAATATTAGGGGTAGGGAAAAAACACTTCCAACATACAATAGGATTTGAGTGGTGAAAGAGAGGAAAGGACATTTTAGCAAGGGGACAGCTGAATGTGAGCTTTCTAAGCAAGCTCTGAGGAGATGGAATATGTAATTAAGAACACTCTGTGCAGTAAAACAAACATGGGCTTAATCCTAATTCTTTCTTGATCTATACAGTCACCTAAATTATCTGAACCTTGGTTTCTTCATCTTCAAGTTGGGGATAATAGTACCCACTTCACAGTTTCAATAAATAGTAGCTAAGATCAATTCTACTACCAGTATGACTGGATAAGAAATAGATATGTTGAATAATTAGACAGACTCCTTCACAAAGTGACTTAAGGATTTTGAGTTTTATTAAATAATTTATTTCTTTCTGACATATCAACTTGGTGAGACCAACTTCCTGTGTATTGGGTTCTCCTGAAGTAATTGAATCTACTAAGCACAGTTAGTCTACCATACTGCTGTAATGTGTTAGTATGAACTGGTGGAGCAGATAAGAACATCACAGGCAGGTACAATGAATAGCACAAAAATTATGGAGATTAAGTGCAAGGATATGACAAAGTTTAAGTCAAGTGGTGTGGATGTAAATAAAGATTGCTGAAGGGCATAGGGTGGAAAGAACACTGGGCATAATTTCATTTCTAGTTCCACCCTTCTTAGAGCATCTAACTTTTTTGATGGGATCTGGCTAATGAGCCTGAACAAGCTTTAAACTGAACTAGCAATGCTTCAGGGCCCTAAATGCCTTTAAATGCATAATCAGAAGACCATCATGACCATAGAGCTGAGAATTATTCAGGGATGCACTTTCTTGTTTTTTTAGAAAGCAATGATATGAGTATTTTTATTTTATTACATAAACATGAGTGTTTATGGCTATAGAATCATCTTAGGCTGTTGGTTATATGTGACTGTGGGGAAAGACGAACTATTTCTCCTGTGCACAGATGTGCTAGAATGCTCTCAAGGGCATCCATCAGCAGACTTTTTTTGTTGAAGACTAAGTGCAAACTGGGATCTTCAAATAAAAATCTTTTTAACTACCTGATGAAGTACCTACACTTAAATGAGCTCTGAACTTAACCATATAAAACTTGGCCTTTGCCAGTTTAGTGGCTGAGTTCAGAGAGATAAGTATGTGTCTAGATCAAAGGCTATAGAGGAATTGGAAGGGATTTTTTTACAGCCTTTAGGTGCAACATTTGACAAGTAGACAGAAGACAGCAAAAAGATTGCATGCCTCTTAATTTCCATCACATATGTTTTCCAAAGGAAGCCAAGAGGACTTGTGTGATTGCAATTTAACAACCTCTAGAATGATCATGTAACATGTAGGAATGATTTATCTTTAAAAAATGGACAGTTCTTAGACATTGAAAAAAGTACTGCTTGACCACTCTTTAACTCAACCATTTTTCAGATATGTACTTTCATTATTTCTATAATATAGCTGTGCTACATGCTTTTTAAGAAAAAATACTGAGATTCACTAAGAAGAAACTTTTCATACAATAGCATATTTATTCTCTGCATGATCATATTACTTCTATGGAAAGCCCCAAGTCAGTATTTATAGGAAAAAAGTATGGGTTCTCTTTTCTATTTTTTTTTTTAAGGAATTGCTCCAGATCCTAAGTAATTCTATATTTCCCATTACCAAGAAGCATTGATATGATTCCACCATGGTGACTTAGATTAAACTTGCTTTAACATTTGACTATTTCCTGGTGGGATTTTTGTGTCTTTCAGTTATAAGTGTCCTGAAAAAATAGTTGTCATTTACTTTTCAAGAAATCGACACACATCTTTGGTACTTGTATGACTATAATGGTTAACAATGACATGATTTGAATATTAAACTAGTCATCATTATTTCCACTTAAGTGGGATACAAGGTTCAGGTGAAATGGTAATTTATAAGACAAACAAGTCAGACACACCTGGTTCATTACGGCATTAGACACTTGATGATGGAGTCCTGCTGCAAAAATTATATGACATTTCTGATGTTTGTTTTTTCCCTCAGTAAAATGTTTTTTTTTTTTTTTAAATGGTACCTACCTCACAGAATGACTGTGAAGATAAATGGGGTAATGCATGGAAAGTACTGGCAGACTATTTAGTATGCAGTAAGCCCTCAGGAGGTATTTGGAGTTTTTACCTTAGAATGACAGAAATAAAAGAAATCTTTGAACCATATTAAACTTATCCCTAAACTCTAAAGATTATGGTTAAATTACATGTCTGATGGTTGTATAATTCTAAAAGACTCGGGAGAAGGTGATATTATATCTCCCTGTACATGATTTTCCGTTAAAATATTTTCCTTCTTAGCCTGCCAGCTGCAATTTAAGCACTTACTCTCATTTCCATTATTTCTGGATTGGCACAGGAGCTGACTTAGCATATAATTTTTGTCTCGTGTGTATACAGTATGTAGTGTATATAATTGCTATATATAGTATGTTTATAAAATGCTCATCATGGAATCAAATCCTAAGTCAGCAATTCTCTTTCAAATGCAGCTGCATCCAAAATGACTGTTTCCCCAGGGAAGGAAATATTTTATTCCCCCGAACCAAGGCGACATGAAGCCAGGAACGTGAAAAGGAGCTGACACAAGGCAGTTTTTCTGAGGGAGAGCTGCTTTTTTTCTGGCAGTAGTTGCCAGGGGACTCCTGTGTTTAGTTCTGTCATTAAGGATGGATGTGATTTCGTATGAGCTCCCAGAGGAGCATTAATGTTTTGTGATTTCCTGTGAGGATTAGGATAGTGCTTTATAAATGTCCACTCAATACTCATTTGTTAACAAACAGTAAAATACAATAAATGCATAACTGTAATAGCGATGCAAAGACATCTTCTGTCTTCCAGCTGTGTGGCACAGTGTGCAAGTGAGGCAATGTTACAGAATAAAGACCTGGCAGAGCCTTTTTGCCTCAGATCCATGGACTGCATAAATGCTTTGTGAACTGAAATTTACATGGATGAAGCTGACCCATAAAATATATGCAACATTATGAGTTGGTGCAAAATGCTTTTGCCTAGACAGAGATTTCATAACTTTCAGCAATTTCTTACAGAATCCACAATTCAAGAACTAAAGACTTCATTGAAGACCAATTAAGAATTCCCTTTGTATGCAAGTAAAATCATGAAATATTTAACCACATTTTGCCTGGAAATGTTTATGTGTGTATCTTGGCAGTACTTCCATTCAGTTATGCTAACCAAAAACCTAGAAAGTCACCAAGTCACCGTAGACATTTTCTCTCCCATATACAATGTAGCATTGAGTGCTGTTTTAGTCACTACTTTTCAAATCCACCCAATTTTCTCTAGCTCTACCAACTGAATCCTGCCATATCATCGCTGTCTTTCACCACAAGGACTGTAGTAGCCCCATGCTTCTATCATATCCAGTCTGGTCCTTCACCAATACACTTTCCACAGGGCAGCAAGGGACCTAAATCATATTCCATTCTTTCATGATTAAAACAATGTAGCGAATTCTCTCAGGGTAAAGACAGAAGTGCTGTACATGACTTGCATGGTCTAGCCCCTGCTTACCTGCAGCCCTGGTATGCTGCACACTCCCATGTGTTTTCTTGGGGCAGAGTAACCTTCCTTTCATCCTTCACATGTGTCGTGCCCTCTTCTGCCGAAGGATCTCAGCACATATTGTTCCCCCTGCCTTGAATACTTTAAAACATTTTTTCTTCATCTAGTTAACTCCATTAATGTTTCATATATCTATGCAGTAGATATTACCTTAGCAAAATCTTACATGACCTCCATAATTAGGTCAATTTAATACGCATACTCATAGAACCATATTCCTCTATTTCCGAGCACTTATCACAATTTTCAGTTTTTATTTACTTTGTGATTAATAAATGTGGATCCTTACAAGTAGACTGCAGGTTCTGTGAAAACAAGTACTTTTAGCTGTTAAATTTCCATGGCTTGGCATTGTGCCTGGTACAGAGGAGGCATCAGTAAGTATTTGCTGAGTGAATGAACGGTCTATTTTACTAAACAATAAGGTTTTTAGAAGAAGAAATTATACAGTGCCTTGAACAAATTGAAGGATTTTTAAACTTTGCCCTAAGACCAAATGCTGCCTCCTTTCACTTTCTAGTTATATGGTCTTTGGGGGTCTGTAAGCCTCCACGTCCTGGAAATAGTTACGACCACGCAGAAACCACTGTTATTTCAAGTTTACAGGTGCCAAAAACTAAAGCTTAGTAACCACAGCCAGATAAACCATGTCTCCTATGTGTTAGTTTTCAGTTCTGAAAAGATAAAAGAGTTGGATTAGTTATCCTCTAAAAGTCATTCTCGATTATGACACCTAAAGACTTTTGTGATGACACTTTGTGCAGTTTAAGATATAGTCTTTTTTCTATATCCATCATATCATTTGTGAGAAAGACTCAGACATGTAGATAGACACAGAAGCTGTGGACTTTCACTGAAGCATCTTTTAAAAAATAAAGTATATAAATTAAAAACAAAAAACACTCTTTGTGGAATCAGACCTCAAGCAAAGTTTAGAGTTACCACACTTCCTGCAGTTTCCAGGCCTTATCTCTATCACTATACTCTTAGCATATGGGCAGTGGCTGCTGTGGAGGGCCATGAAGACTGCTCTTCAGGACCCAGGCTCTCATTCTCTTAGCTTCCAGGAGTGGTGACTGCTGACAACTCACCACTGAGTCCCTCTCCAGGAAGTTCCCTCAGCCAAAGGAGCCAGGAAGCTGCCTCACCCTGGGCACTCGACATCCGGGAGAGCAGCCGCTCCCAGTGTGCGTATGCAAAGGCTGACCCTCTTACTTTAAATGGGGGCCACTCTGGAGGGTGAAGCGCCATTCCACTGTCAGATAAAAAGAAGTGGTACATTTTGGATCAAGTGTGAGCGAGGCCAGCAATCCCTAGTATGCTTCAAAAGGAGGTGATCTAGATCCCATGTCATCACCACTGTTAAATCAGTAATTCTCCCAGAGCTAACCCCTATGGCTACATGGGGAGTTTCTTATGACCCAACGATAGAAGGAAAAAGCTGAGCTTGATTAATGGATGAACTAGTATATGGGTACAAGGCAAAAATGTGCAATTGCGAAACAACAGACCTTCTTCAGGATGGCTCTGAAAAATAGTGGTAAGAGAAAATCTTCCTGGGCAGAACTTTGGTGGATAGCCACTTTAGGCAGAACAAAAGTGGACTGAAGTAGAACATATATGGATTATTGGATAGTGTTGAATGACTGGTTGATTAGCATCTGCAAGGAAAACAAAACCAAACAAAAAAATGGGAAAACTGGCAGCAACAAGGAGGTATGGGGCACAGATACATGTATAAACCATTTATGGGGGTGGCCAAAGTGTCAAAAGAGCTTTCATATCATAGTTCATCAGACAGCATCCACCACAGAGGAGGCACCAACCAATTACTTGATTTCAGCTATTTTTTGTCAGTGGCCACTCCATTGTTGGCAAAATGGTCTCAAGAAGAGAGTAGCTATTGGCTAATCATGGATTCAATAGCATGATTCTCATTCTCCAGGATTGACCTAGGTACTTGCACTGTCAAAGGTTCAACCTATAAGTAATAGAGACTAAGCTGAGTCCCCAATATGACAATATTTCTCAAGGAGTCCAAACAGCCACTTGATGGCATGTTGTCTGTGTTGTACTTCTTCCACCTTGAAAGGCACAACAATTTATTCTGACTAATATCAACATGTAGTCCATGTAAGGACCTATCTTTTCACAGGGCCTCATCCAGCATGACTAAATGAAGGCTCACCGAGTATCTGGTTTACCAACATAGGATCCTGCATACTGTCGCACTAGACCCAGAGACTCACTGATCAGTCTAGAGGTGTGGCAGTGGTCACATATTCATGAGATTCACTGGTCTGTCATACAGTGCACATCTCAGAAGCTCCCAGCCTTATAGAGTAATGGGACAGCCTCGTGAAGGCACAACTGATGTATTAGCTTGGGAACAATGCCCTGCAAGGATGAGATGCCACTGTCTAAGATTCAGTAAACATCTTTAATCAGTGAAGTGTTGCTGTGTCTCCAGTAGGTTGAGTACATTCAGCAACCAAGCAGTAAAACTATTAGTGGTTCCACTTACTATCACTCCAAGAGTCTCACTTGGGGGATATTTGTACTTTCCATCATCACACACTTAGGTTTTGTGGCTCTGTATGTCTTAGTTCCCAAACAGGAACACAGCAGGAGACACAGCAAATATCCCAATACACTTTTATCTTTAGCTGTCACTCAGCCACTTTAGGTTTCTTGGGTGAAGAGATCAAGCAATGAAAAGAACTACTATGCTGGCATGGATAATTTATCCAGTTCTCAGGAAGAGAAAAGATGTCAATGCATCATGGCCATATGATAGGGAAGAATATGACTGCTACTTGGAAACACTGGAGTATCTTTTGATATCTCCCTGACCCATCATGACAGAACATTAACAAGTACAGTAGCCATGGTATATGAAGAATATGGTGACTAGGAGCTCAGATCATTCAGGGATAAAGTGCTGGATCACAATCAGTGGATAAGTCATCCAGGCAATCATAGCCAACAGTGCTTGCCAAGAGTAAAGAAAATCTAGAATAGGTAGTAGAGGAAGAGAAGGATAACTGTAATATCAGGTAAGAACTCAAGGTCAGCTTCAGAGGTGGGGCCTATAGTTTGTTCCACCAACTTTTCTTTTGTACGCTTCTTTGGGAAAAGACCAATGAAAACCTTGGAACAACTATTCCTGGTCAACTCAGTATATGAAGTAATTAGATCCAAACAGTATAGACTGTGGTGGATATAAAGAGGGTGCCTTGTCCAAGGTACTTCCCAGCCATAGGAGCAATCTTCTGCTGCAGAGGTATAAAGGGGGACAGCTGCTTCATAAAGAGACAACCCTGAAAGTTTATCTAGCTCAAGTCCTAAGGATAGAAAAAAGTTCTCAGCTGCAACTGTCTCACAGTTCAACTTCTCCTTCTGTCCACTTCTGTCCAGTCCTGCTCTGCTCATTTTCCACAGATGTTGTTATAAAGAACACTCTCCAGTAAAGCTCATGCATGCAAATTGCATATTTTCAGTGTCTCTTTTCTGGAGACTCAGCCTATGATATTGTGTTATGAACCCACAAGGAAATTCAGCTACTCTTAGATATTTAGTGTTTACTTGGTTTTATGGAGAGCTGATATATACTTAAAGGTAATGCAAAAGGCCTTTTTAAACTATTTAATAGGGTTAAAAATACTACTCATTGAATTAAGACTCATTAATAAGGTGTCTGGCTAAATTGTGTTTCCCCACCCTTATTCATATGATGAAGTCTTGACCCCCTAATAACTAAGAATGTAGCCACTGTATTTGGAGATGAGGTCTTTAAAGAGGGAATTCAGGTTAAATGAGGTCATAAGTGTGGGGCAGGAGGTAATCCAATAGGATTGGTGTCCTTATAAAACGAGATTAGGACACACGCAGAGACACTGAGGGGCAACTGTGTGAAGAAGAAATAAGAATGAGGCATCTGCAAGCCCAGGAGAGAGGTCTCAGAGGAAACCAACTCCGTCAGCACCCTGATCTTGGGCTTCTAGCCCCCAGGGCTGTGAGGATACATGTTCCTGTTGTTTAAACTTCCAGTCTGTAGCATTTTGTTACGGCAGCCCTAACAAACTAAAACATGACGATGTTTGAAATTGGGGGATTTCATATCTCTTTTTTACTTAATTGCGTATTTTTTTCAAGATGGTCAACACAAAATGGAGAATATAGTCTAAACTCTTGTCATATTTGAACTATAAATCTTTGGTGGATGTCTGTAATCAGGAGAAATATCTGGGTCCTCTTTATATCCTCCCTGTCCTGTGTTGTATCCTCCCATGGAATCAAGGCTCTTAAGGAAAATATTTAAAGTGAGAAAGAAATATCTTTTCAGTCACAGTATTTCCTATTTATTTTATAATACTCTAAAGAATAAGAATTCTGTTTTTCAAGAAATTATTACCCTGTGATAGGATTGGATGCCTAAAAGATGGCTTAGGGAAATCTAGCGTTATCTTAAAACACCTAATTTTTAATCTGTAAGAACAGTGGGAATATAGGCAGACAAAGAACAACCCAGTTAGGAGTTTTTATTTTGAAATAAAAGACTGGGCACGGGACAATAAAGTTGTATCTGCCCCTATGGACTCCTTGTAATATCTGTAGTTTCTCATATCTTAGTTCTTTGCTTTTATCAGTGGAATGGATCAAATTATAATAAATAAAATAGTAATACAACAATAATTACAATACAGTAATACAATATCTAACATTCATGAGCACTTACCATGTGGTGGCTAAGGTCTTAATAACTTTATATGCATCACCTCATTATTCTTTTCAATGACTTGAATACACCTGTCAGTCCATTTGGGCTGCTATAACAGAATACCATAGGCTGAGTGGTGTGAACAGCAAACATTCATTGCTCACAGTCAGGAATGTGGGAAGTCTAAGATCAAGGTGCCAGAAGATTTTTTATCTAGTAAGGGGTTGCTTCCTGTTTTTCAGAGTTGTCTTTTTATATCCTCACATACTTTTTCCTTGGTGAATGCATTTGGAGAGAAAGAGATCTTCTAAATTTTCTCTTTTTATAAGGACATCAATCTCATCATGATGGCCCTGTTTCATGATATAATCTAATATTAATTATGTCCCAAAGGTTTCACCTCCAAAGACCAACATTTTAGGTATTTAAGTCTTCAAAGTATTAAGCTGCAGGGGACACAAACATTCAATCCATAGTAATACCCACTTTAAGAAAAATGATGGTAAAAAGCAGTGAAGGATTTTGCCCAAGGTCACATGACAGGGCCTGACTTTAAGTCCAGAACATATTCTCCACTGAGCTCACTTTTATACACAGAACATCAGTAACTGTCTTCTATACATAGACCATTAGATAGAGGACAGGGACCACTGCATTCCAATCTCAAATAAATTAAAAGATGCTTCTGGCAGAAAAAGAAGCCCAGTATATAAAAGGAACTGATCATTTGGAAAAGTATTTGATCATCTCTGAAACTGTTAGAAAGGTTTAATAGACCCAATAGAAAATGTGAATAAGTGACTCTGCCTGACTCTTTTGCTCTTCTTTCCATTCTTCCATTTCTTTAGTCCTTAACTAAGACATGGAACTAGTCTATTTGTAAAGTTCTACCCTTGATATTGAAGATGCAAAAGTGAACAAGATAGATACAGCTCCCTGAACTCATGAGATACTTTTTTCTCTTTTTCTTATCTCTATGCTTTTTCTTTTCTCTCTTAATTACTATTCTGTAAGAAGGGAATAAATTTGGCACAATTTAGGGGGCCTTGTGTACCCTAAGTCAGAAGAATGCACATGTGGTCTTACTTCATTTTGTTTGCCTAAAGCTCTTCCTCTCTTTTTATTCTTATTTTGCAGTTTTGTTTCATGTCTTATTTTTTTCTTCCCATTTCTAGCATCAGTATAAACTTATTACAAAAAAAATATGTCAAGAGGTACCAAACTTATTATAAGTACATAAGAAACCATATCTATATATTTTAGGTAAGACACAGATAACACAATTACCACTTACATCCTAAAAGAAGTAGAATTTCTGGGGGTCATCTTCCACCTCTGTCCAGCATGGGAATTGGATCAGATTGGTGGTTCTCCATCATGCCTGGATGTTAGATTCACCTGGGGAGTTTGAAGATCCATCAATGCTTGAGCTTCTCTTTTAGAGATCTTTATTTATTTGATCAAGTATAGCATTTGGGGAGTGGTATTTTGTCACCTCTCCCCATGGGGGTTTAATGGTAGCTGGAATAGAGAACCACTGAACTGGATCATTTTTAGGTCCTTTATGGCTTTAATAACTAGTAACCCCTAAATGTAACCCTCATAAAAATAAATGCTAAAAGTATTACTGTGTTCAAGGCTCAAATTTCATCTGCACACCCCTAATTTGGTTAACTTGTTCTTATGGTGAGAATGTCCCATCAATATGTTGAAGGTTTTGGCATGAGTTAGGTGATATTACCTAAATGTTTCCTAAATAGAGCAGGGTATTTTTCTCCTTCCTTACTGCCACTCCTCATTTACTACAATAACCTTTCTCTCTGCTACCTATTAATCTCATCTCCAATCCATCTACCATATACTTTCCAAGAATGATTTATCTTTAAAAAATCCAATCTGAGGATTTCAAAATGGCGGAGGAATGAATGGAAGCTACAAAGACCATCGCCCAAGACCAAACTGGAATTACAACTAAAATAAAGACAAATCATTGGGGAAAAGCAACAGAAAAGCATCTTGCGAGGACAATATAACCAGGGACAATAAATCAATCCTGGTAGAATTTTGAAGGCACAAGGAGGGGGCTGGAAGCCCACAGACAGCAGCAGTCTTAGCTATGAGCAGCTCCCTCAGGGTTAAACTCTCAAGCCGGGTTAAACTCCACAGCACAGAGAGCCAGGACAGAATGCTAAAACAGCCACAGCTACTCAACTTGGGCTTCAGCAGAGGGAGGGTGGACTGGACTGGAATTGTGTGGGGACACATGGGATTTGGAGAGTGATCAGAGCTTTTACTGAGTTGCGGCCATGCAGGATGGTGGCCATCTTACTCCTTCCCAGGGCTCTGGGGAGATGTGGTGGCCCCTCCCTCAGAGATTCAACCCCACCTGGTGGGCCACTGAAATGATAATTGAGGCTCATTAAGAACCAGCATCTGCCCCACCCTCAGGAAATCACCTTATGCTAAACACCTGAGGGAGTTTTTTATTCAAATGGGAACCCAAGCCTCTCCAAGTAACTGAAACTAATAGCCTCCAGGCAAAAAGCTAGAGAAAAACTGAACCATCCCTGGGCTTGAAACTCTACCCAAGAAAGTAAGACTTGACAGTGGAGTTTAATGTGGGTCCTTTCTCACTCATCCAAACCCAGGGGAGGGAGAAACAAACAGCAGAACACCAATAACCACAGGAAAAATATGGCAGACTCCAAAGCCCACTGAGATAGCCAAAGTGGTGAAACAAAGAAACAAATGTCAAATGAAAGTACAAGAGACCTCTATCAAAGATAAGATAAATCAGGTGCAGTTAAGCAAGTTAACAGAGCTAGAATTCAGAGCCATGATCTTGAGGAAGCTCAACAGCATGAGTAAGAACATCAACACCATGAGTAAAGATACAGAAGCATTGCAAATAAACCAATTGGAAACGAAAAACCACCAAGAAGAAATTAAGAACAACATAGCAGAAATAAAGAACACATTAAAAGGTCTAAACAGCAGAGTAGAGGAAGCGGAGGACCGGATCAATGAATTAGAAGACAGGGTAGAAAAAAATCAATCAATCAGAAAACCAAAAACAAAAAACAATTAAAAAACAGGAAGACAGTTTAAGACAACTGTGGGACAACTGGAAACGTAATAATATTCACATCATAGGAGTCCCCGAAGAAGAAGAAAATGAGCAAGAGTTAGAGAATATAATTTAAGAAATAGTGACAGAAAACTTCCCTAATTTGGTGAAGGAAGAAGGCAGTCACATTCAAGAAGCAAAGAGAGCCCCAAGTTAGAAGAAACCAAACAGGCCCACACCAAGACACATAGTAATTAAAATGCCAAAAATTAGAGACAGAGAATCCTAAAGGCAGCAAGAGATAAGTAGCAGGTTACCTAAAAAGAACCCCATAAGACTGTCAGCTGACTTCTCAACAGAAACACTGCAGACCAGAAGGGAATGGCACTAAGTAATCAAGGTCATGAAAAACAAAGATCTGAATCCAAGACTACTCTACACAGCAAGGCTATCATTCAAAATAGAAGGTCAAATAAAGAACTCCCCAAACAAACAAACAAACAAACAAAAAAGACTAAGGGAATACCTTAACACCAAACTAGAACTGCAAGAAATGTTAAAAGGACTGCTGTAGTTAGTAGAAGAATAGGAAGAAAAATAGAACCACACTAAACAAAAATGGCATTAAATAAGTACATATCAATAATCACCTTAAATATAAATGTATTGAATGCTCCCATAAAAAGACACCATCTCACAACAAAAGACTCACATAGGTTGAAAGTGAAGGGATGGAAAAAAAAACCTTCCAAGCAAACAGAAAGAAAAAAAAAAGCTGGGGTAGCAATACTCATATCTGACAAAATAGGTTTCAAAATGAAGACCATTACTAGAGACAAAGAAGGCCACTACATAATATTAGAAGGATCTATCCAACTGGAAGATAAAACCTTGATAAACTTATATGCACCCAATATAGGAGCACCAAAGTATATTAAAAATATTCTGGAGGACTTAAAAGGAGAAATCAACAGCAAAACAATCATAGTAGGGGACTTTAACACCCTACTGACATTACTGGATAGATCCTCTAGATAAAAAATTAGCAAGGAAACAGGGACTCTAAATGAAGCACTAGACCAAATGGATTTAATGGATATCTACAGAGAATTACACTCCAAAACTGCAGAATTCATATTTTTCTCAAGTGCACATGGGACATTCTCAAAGATAGACCACATGTTAAGACATAAAGCGAGTCTCTACAAGTTCAAGAAGACTGAGATCATATCAATCATCTTCTCAGATCACAATGGCATGAAACTAGAACTCAATTGCAACAAGAACATTCAAAGACATTTGAACACATGGCGGATAAATAGCATGTTATTAAACAATGAGTGCATTACCTAGGAGATCAAGGAAGAAATTAAAAACTTCCTGGAAACTAATGAAAATGAACAAACAACCACACAATATCTATGGGATGCAGCGAAAGCAGTTCTAAGAGAGAAGTTCATAGCACTACAGGCTTAACTCAGAAAACAAGAAAAATTTCTAATAGACTATCTAACCTCACAACTTAAAGAACTAGAAAGAAACAAAAAGAAAACCCCAGAGCAAGTAGAAGGAAGGAAATAGTAAAGATCACAGCAGAAATAAATGACATAGAGACCAACAAAACAATTCAAAGGATCAAGGAAACAAACAGCTGGTTTTTAGAAAAGATGAACAAGATTGATGAACCCTTAGCTAAACTCACCTAGAAACAAAGAGAGAGAACCCAAAGGCACAAAATCAGAAATGAAAGAGGAGAAGTAACAACTGACACCATAGAAATACAAAAGATTGTTAACAACTACTAGGAACAATTATATGGTAACAAATTTGACAATCTAAGCAAAATGGACAAATTTCTAGAAACACATAGTCTCCCAAAACTGGACCGGGAACAGATAAAAAACTTGAACAGACCAATAACAACTAAATAAATTGCAGATGTAATCAAGACTCTCCCAGCAAACAAAAGCCCAGGCCTGGATTGCTTCATGAGGGAGTTTTACCGAACAAAGAAGAACTAACACCCATTCTCCTAAAACTATTTCAAAAAATTCAAAAAGAAAGAAGACTTTAGAATTTTTTTTATGAGACTAGCATAATTCTAATACCAAAACCAGAAAAAGACACTACAAAGAAAGAAAACTACAGGCCAATGTTCCTGATGAAAATCCTGAACAAAATACAAGCAAATCGGATCCAGCAATACATCAAAAAAAAATTATTCACCATGACCAAGTGGGATTCATCTCAGGGATGCAAGGCTTGTACAATATTCGCAAATCAAGAAATGTGATATACCACATAAATAAAATGAAGAATAAAAACCATATGATTATATCAATAGATGCCGAAAAAGCATTAGACAAAACCTAGCATCCATTTCTGATAAAAACTCTCAGCAATGTGGAAATAGAGGGATCATATCTCCCCATAATAAAGGCCATATATGAAAGACCTACAGCCAACATCAGACTCAATGGGCAGAAACTAAAAGCATTTTCTTTAAGAACAAAAACAAGACAGGGATGCCCACTTTGCCACTCTTATTTAACATAGTACTGGAAGTCTTAGCCACAGCAATCAGACAGGAAGAAAAAAATAAAACGGATCCAAATTGGAAAGGAAGCAGATGACATGCTTCTATACGTAGAAAAGCACAAAGACTCCATCAAAAATTTACTAGACTTAATAAATGAATTTGGCAAAGTAGCAGGATAAAAAATTAACGTTAAAAAATTGATGGCATCCTTATACACCAATGATGAACTCACAGAAAGAGAAACTAAGAAAACAATCCCATTTACCATTGTGGCAAAAAAAATTTTAAAGTATCTAGTAATAAACTTAACCAAAGAAATGAAGGACCTATTTTCAGCAAACTACAGGGCATTGAAAAAAAGAAATAGAGGACGATATAAAAAAGTGGAAGTACATACCTTGTTCATGGATTGGAAGAATTAACATCATTAAACTGTCCATAAGCCCAAAGCAATCTATAGATTCAATGCAATCCCCATCAAAATACCAATGACATACTTCACAGAACTAGAACAAATACTTCAAAGTTTATATGGAACCAAAAAAAACCCTGAATAGCCACAGCAGTCTTGAAAAGGAAGAACAAAATTGGAGGGATCACATTACCAGATTTCAGGTTATACTACAAAGCCACTGTAACAAAACAGCCTGGTACTGCACAAGAACAGGTATATAGACCAGTGGAACAGAATAGAGAACCCAGAAATAGACCCAAGGCAATATGCTCAATTAAAATTTGACAAAGGTGGCAAGAGCATACAGTGGAGTAAAGACAGCCTCTTTAATAAATGATGTTGGGAAAATTGGACAGCTACATGCAAAAAAATAAAACTAGACCATCAACTTACACCATATACAAGAATAAACTCAAAATGGATAATAGACTTAAATGTGACTCATGAATCCATAAAAATATTAGAAGGAACCGTAGGCAACAAAATTTTAGACATCATATGCAGCAGAATTTTCACTGATATATCACCTAAGGCAACAGAAACAAAGGCGAAAATGAACACATGGGACTACATCAAACTTAAAAGCTTCTGCACAGCAAAAGATACAATCATCAAAATGGAAAGGCAACCCACTGTATGGGAGAGTATAATTGCCAATGATATATCAGATAAGGGGTTAATTTTTAAAATATATAGAGTATTGCCCTGGCCGGTTTTGCTTAGTGGTTAGAGTGTCGGCCTGCGGTCCGGAGAGACCCGGGTTCGGTTTCTGCTACGAGCATGTACCTTGGTTACAGTTTGTCCCCGGCCCGGGTTTGGTCATGCGGGTGGCAACCACTCAATGTGTCCCTTTCATGTTCTTGTTTCTCTCTCTCTCTCTCCCCCTCCTACTCTATCTGAATAAAATATGGAAAAATGTCCTCAGGTGAGGATAAAAAATAAATAAAATAAAATATATAGAGTACAAATACAACTCAACAAAAGGAAGACAAAGAACCTAATTAAAAAATGGGCAGAGGAACTAAATAGACACCTCTCTAAATAGGACATACAAATGGCCAAGAGACATATGAAGAAATGCTCAACATCACTAATCATCAGAGAGATGCAAATTAAAAGAACAATGAGGTATCATCTCACACCTGTTAGAATGGCCGCCATCAACAAATCATGAAACAACAAGTGTTGGCGAGGGTGTGGAGAAAAGGGGACTCTAGTACACTGCTGGTGGGAATGCAGACTGGTGCAGCCACTATGGAAAATACTATAATGTTAACTCAAAAAATTAAAAATTAAATTGTCATTTGACCTAATGATCCCACTTCTAGGAATATACCCTAAGAAACCTGAAACACCAATCAGAAAGAATATATGTACCCCCATGTTCGTAGCAGCACTATGTACAATAGTTAAGATCTGGAAACAGCTCAAGTGTCCATCAGTAGAAGAATGGATACGAAAGCAGTGGTACATATACACAATGGAGTACTATGAAGCTGTAAGAAGGAAAGATCTCTTATCCTTTGAGGCAACATGGAGGGACCTGGAAATTATTATTCTAAGTGGAACAAGCCAAGCAAAAAAAAACAAATATCACATGATCTCACTTATTTGTGGAATATACTGAACATAACAGTCTGAGTAATAGGACAGACCCAGAGATGTGGAAGTAGGGTGCCGACTGACAACCCTCAGAAGAGGGGGTGGCGGTGGGAGTGAAGAGGTAAACCACAGAACTTATATGCATGTACATATAACCAATGGACATGGACAACAAAGCTGGGGACGGGGTTGGGGGAATGGGGAGAAGGGTATCAAGGGGGAAAAAATAAATAAAATAAAATAAATAAAAAATCTAATCTGATTATATCCCCTTAGTAATAGCTATTTCCCTCAGGATTAAGTACAAACTCCTTGGTTATGTCACATACAAAACTGATTTTCTTTCTTAACTTAATATATTCACATGCATACACTCTACATATTTCTGTCTAATTAAACTAATAATAACCCTTCTTTTATAGCATTTACTATTTATCACCCATTTATTAAAGGTTTTTACATATATTAATTTATTGAATCCTTACAACAACCCTGTGAGTTAGATACAGTTGTTCTCCATTCTATCCATAAAGAAACCAAGACTCAGAGAAGTTCAGCAACTACCTAAAGACACACAACTAGAATTTCAGAGTTGGAGTTCAAAATCTGACACTTTGATCCCAAATACTGTGCTTCTTGATCGCTATGTGTAGTTACCTCCCTCACATAGCCCATCTAAGTTTATTTGTTCTATTTTAAATGCTTATCTTCCAACAGATTCTCAAATATGGGTTAGTATTTGTGATCCTTTACAATTAAAGTGACGTGTCACCTCTCGTGGAAGCAGTTTCTAAGTCTTCAAGCATCCTCACTCTACATTTTGTGCTACTCTTCTATTCAGACACCTGTTTTGGTGTCTCTATCATGGCATTCATTGCACTATAGTAATTTTCTTTTAATGTTTCTACCTCAAAGTGAAGTGAAATCCAATCTGGGAGATTCACAGGGTCATGGAATGTGTCTTTTATTTTTGTACATCACTACTATGAAGACTGAAGTCCCTGACATGGAGTGTTCTTTTTGGTAGGGTGGACTTATACTATGATACCCAACCCAGGACATTTTTGAGAGTGAAAGGGGGCACTGTTAACAGTTCCCGGGGGTAATAGGCATAAACCTGGATGTATGGTCATCTTATTATTTTTTTTCTCACCCGAGGACATTTACACATTTATCTTGAGATACAGTGAGAGGGATAGAGGGAAGAGAGAGAGAGAAACATTGTTGAGAAAGAAACACATTGAGTTGCCACCCATAAGACCCCAACTGGGGCCAGGAATAAACTGCAATCGACGTATGTGCCTCTAGCAGGAACCCAACTTGGGCCTCTCTGGTCCGAAGACCAAGGCTTTAACCGCTGAGCCAAACTGGCCTGTTCAGTCAACTTATTTTTAAAATTGCTTCCTCAGGTGATTTCCCCCGTGTCTTAATATCAAATTCTCTCAGAAAGAATACATAAATTGATCTTTCTTTAAATAAATCCTATATTTTGCATGCAGAATTATATAAGTTCTCTGAGACATGAGTGCTCATAATTTTACAACATCTATACTTTTACTTATAGTTTAATTTAAATAAAAAATTACTAAGTTTAAAAAAACTACTAAGTTGGTCTCTCATTAAAGTAGGTAACATTTATTTAGTGGTGAAAAATCATTGGCATTGTTAAGGGAAAGCTCATAAAGTTGGTGATCTTATAGTAAATGAATTCCTGACTAATGTGGTATATAGATTGCAATATTTGAGGATTAATGCAGTTGAAACTCCTCTCAGTACTGTTGGATGGGGTCTGAGGAATAACTCTGCATCTCTCTGTATACCTCCTTTCTAAGTCCCTGAGGGGAACACCAGTGGATAATCTGATTGATCCTACATTTGTCACTAACAAGATGATGAACTTGACTTGTGCTTGACTATCTGGGTTTGACTCCCAGTTCTGCTACCTATTAGCTGTGTGATCTTGAGGAAATTATTTAATGTGCCTCAGTTTCCTCATCTATAGAGTATTATTAGTACCTGTATTATATAGTTATGTTAATATCTAAAAAGACTTAAATCAATGCCTAGCATGCAGTAGGTTATAACCTACTATAAGTATATGGTAGATAAGTAAATGGGCGGTGCCACTGTGAATGCAAAGACCATGCACATGTGTGAGGCTCTTTTCCTTTCTCTATCACATGAGGGGATACTCATTGGATGAACCAACCAACTTTCCCTTCCCCAAGTACTCTACTGCCCTCATATCTTTCCTTTTGCATCTGGCTGAGAATGTTGGCTAATACTTCCCGTCTTTGTACTATGAGGTTTCCAGTGGATGATACAAGCCTGAGGTTTTTATTCACATTGAGGAATAAGGACTTTTATGTCTCAAGCATCAGCTATGTACCGGTGGTGCTATGAGCCATGACCCACCTTATGAAACAAGGTATTTTTCATCCTTGTGTAAAAGTTCTTCAGGATTCTTTGGAGAGAAAAGAAATATGGCAGTATGAGATTTTAACATTATTTGTGCATTCAAACAACCTTCATAAAACTGTACTCCTTTATTGAGCTGATAAAAGGAATCTGAAGAGCATCAAGTAGTGTAGATCAAAGCAGGAGGAAAGAGCCTAACTGGGTACTATTGCCTGGCGACATGCTGAGCAATGGGAGAGTGTCTTCTTGATATGCTCTAAAAGACTAAATGAGAAAGGGAATACGTTTGTCAGCATGAGATTCAGTGTTACTTAAGGCTTTATCTTTATATCATCAATCTCTTGTAGGCACCTCGCATTTTGGGAAACACTGGGATGAGGAGAGGCAAAGAAACTTGGTATAAAGATTAAAAGCTTTGAGATGTAAATATTGGATTTGAATGATCTCTCTGCCCCTTTAACATGTGACCTTTCAAATCATTCTTCTTTTTGAGCTTGTTTTAATCTGTAAATGTGTAAAACCATCTCCACCACAGGGATTTAGTGACTATAACATTAGACAACGTGTGTAATATATCCTTCCACACATAGACTCACACATTGAATATGTTCAGTGTTGTGTAAATGATGTACTTTTTCTAAAGATTTTTAAAGGTTTTTAAGGGAAAATCTACTCTTGTTATATCTAGCCACCTAATTTTAGGAGTGATGAAGACTAGTTTTCTTGGCTCGATTGTGAATCATATCTGGACACTTTAAAGACATCACTTAAGTGGGCTGGGGTCAAGATGGTGGTGTAGGTAAACGCAGTATTGCCTCTTCCCACAACCACATCAAAATACAACAAAACTACAACACAACCATCATTCAGAACCACCTGAAATCCAGCTCTTTGGAAGTCCTACAACTATGAAATTAAAGAAGCCGCCACATGGAGACCGGTAGGAGGGCGGAGGCGTGGACAGTCTGGTCCCACTCCCACGTGTGGCGGATAAATATCAGGAGGATTCCTCTGCTGGGAAGGCCCTCCCTGAGGAGTGAGGGGTCCCCATCCCACACTAAGCACCCAGCTCAGGGTCCCAGTGCCAGAAAGAAAAGTCCCCAAAACTTCTGGCTATAAAACCAGCAGGAACTGAGGCAGAGGGAGGGTGCAGTTCCTCTTAAAGGGCCCGTGCACAGACTTACTCAGACCTGCTCCCTCTGAGCTCTGAGGGAAGGGAGCTTGAGAGGCATCAGAGAACAGGGAAGAACTGAGCTGTTTGGCCTCCGGATGAGGGCTGGAGAGGCATCTTTCTTTTGGACAGACGTGCTGGTCAAGGTTATTTTTCCTTTGGTGAGCCCTTCCCACACAGGGCAGGCAGACAGCCACCATATCTAGGACTCCAGCAACCTGGCGCACACTGTTGGCCCCACCCTGGTAATTCCCTGAGGCCCCGCCCCACCCAACTTTTGGGCCCACCTAAGCTGTTTCTGAAGGCTTTACCATAAGATTGGCCTGTCTTGGATCCTGCTTCAGAGTTTCCTATCCCCCCAAAAAAACTGCAGCAAAGGCTGAGCAGGAGCTGAACCCCACTGGGCAGCAGCACTTCCCAGCCACCAGCCGCAGGACTGGGGGTTCCATAGGGCCCTGTGCAACCCAGCAGCCCACCAGAGTGGTGTGGAGCTGGCACTCAAGAGCAGCCAGTCTCAGCGAGCCCCATACCTCTCATTAAGTGGCCCCAGGCCTGTCACTAGAAGCAGCTAGCCTTGGTTCACAACTTGGCTTTTCCTGGACAACTCCAAGCCCAGCACAAGAAGCAGCCATTTTGCAGTTCATTTTGTAGCTTATGCCGGGTGACCCTGGATAGAGCACAGGCAGTGGGTGACCTTGCCCCAGAGCCAGCACACCTAGTGGTCAGCTTCAGACCACATAGAAACACCACTACCCAATTACCTCCACAAGTGACACACTCAATGAGTGGACTTAGTGGGTACCAGAGCCCTGCTGAAGTAAGTCTTGCTCTGTGTGGTGGGCCCCAAGGTAGTGACTAGTGGGCACATCCAGTCCTTGCAGCTGACCAGCCTGAATAAACCCCTTCCACTGATGTGCCAACAGCAATCAAGACTCAATTACAAGAGAAGTGTGTACAGCCCACACTAGGAGTGTACTGCGAGGGCCCAGCTGAGGTGATCAGGGAGACTGTGCTGCTGGATCCTACTGGATACCTACAATAGTAGGTCACCCTATGAAGCCTACGAGGCATAGCAACTCTGCCTAAAACATAGAAACAAGCACAGGGAAGCAGCCAAAATAAAGAGACAAAGAAACATGTCCCAAATGAAAGAAAAGAACAAAACCTCAGGAAAAGAACTAAACAAAATGGAGATAGGCACTCTAACAGATGCAGAGTTCAGAACACAGGTTATAAGGTTGCTCAGGGAACTTGGTGAGATATCCAAGGGACTTAGTTAGACCTTCAAAGAACTTAAGGAGACATCTGAGGAACTTAGTGACAACATCAACAACATAAAAAAGGGCCAGTCAGAAATTAAGAATGCATTAACTGAAATAAAGAATAATTTACAGGGAATCAGTCAATAGTAGAATAGGTAAAGCCAAGAAGGAAACCATCGATTTGGAATATAATGAAGCAGAAAACACCCAACTAAAACAGCAAAAAGAAAAAAAAGAATAAAAAAAATGAAGATAGTGTAAGGAGCCTCTGGGACAACTTCAAGCGTGCCAACATTCGCATCATTGGGGTGCCTGAAGGAGAAGAGAGAGAGCAAGAAATTGAAAAACTATTTGAAACAATAATGACAGAAAACTTCCCTAACTTGGTGATAAAAATAGGCATATAAGTTTGGGAAGCACAGAGAGTCCCAAACAAGTTGAACCCAAAGAGGTCCACACCAAGACACATCATCATCAAAATGCCAAAGGTTAAATACAAACAGAGAATCTTAAAAGCAGCAAGAGAAAAGCAGTACATTACCTACAAAGGAGCTGCCATAAGACTGTCAGCTGATTTCTCAAAAGAAACTTTGCAGACCAGAAAGGAGTGGCAAGAGATATTCAAGGTGATAAAAAGCAATAATCTATAACCAAGATTACTCTATCCTGTAAAGCTATTATTTAGAATTGATGGACATACCAAGAATTTCCCAGACAAGAAAAAGCTGAAGGAATTCATCACCACCAAACCAGTACTATATAAAATGTTGAAGGGTCTTCTTGAAGGTGAAGAAGAACAAGAATATGAACAATAAAATGGCAATTAATACATACCTATCAACAACTGAATCCACAAACAAAATGAGCAAGCAGAGCAGAAACAGACTCATAGATACAGAGAACTTTTTGTTAGACCATGTCCTACCAGATGGGTGGGGGCTGGGGGGCTGGGTGAAAAGATGAAGGGATTAAGAAGTACAAATTGGTTGTTAGACTGATGAACCTCAAAGGGAAAGGGGGAGGGAGGGTGGGATAAGATAAACCAAATAACTTCTATGCATATATGCATAACCAATGGACACCAACAATAGTGTGGGGAAGGCAGGAGGGGTCAAGAATGAGGAGGAGGGGGTAAATGGGGAAAAAGGGAGAAACATCTGTAATACATTCAACAATAAAGATGAGTTTAAAAAAATGTTATATGAATTTCACTCTCCCTTTAAAAAAATAAATGCTGCTTTTTATGGAAAAAAAAAGACATCACCTGGTTCACCACCCATAAGATCACATTTGCGTTTTTTTTTAAAGCATTATTAAGATCCTGATATGAACCCGCTACAATGGGAGGAACTGAGTTATGGAAATGAATGCTAGAACACTTGTTCTCTAAAGGTCTAATGGAAGAGGCAAGTTAACAGAACCCAGATTTTATCAATTCTAGTTTAACTTTTTTTTTTTTTAATTTTCACATTTCTGTGAGACATATCTTACATTTGATGACATCTTGTACATGATGAAAATGATAAGTGTTATTTTAGAAAAGAAAAGTCTAGAGTGCTTTGGGGAGAGAGTAGACATTAGAAAAAGCTTCCCAAAGGAGAGATGCTAAGTGATCTCTTGGTGAATGGACCAAGGGAGGAGAGTGGTGTGTACAAAGACACAACAGATCAATGATCATTCTCAAGGTCCTGTGCATCATCCTATGTAGTAATAGCGTGGGAGGGATGGGGAGGATAAAATAGTGATGGGCCATGAGGCTAACGGGTTAGTTAGAGGTCAGGTCATGTAGATCCAGGTTAAGTGATCAGGACTTAATTGGATGAGCAATGAAGACTCCTTTAAGCAGAATCTAACAAGCCTGGATTTGCAATGTTGACAGATGTCCCTGGACTAATGACATGGATGTAAGTAGGCAGTGACAGTGAGGACCAGAATAAGGAAAGGACTTCTGGACATGGAACCTCAAACCCAGCTTTCAGGAATGAAATAACCTAGGCAAGTCTCTGGAGAGGAGGCCACCTCGGTGTTATCCTAACTGGTCAGAGCAGAAACCTGTGTGCCCTGGCATGAACCTGCAGCACTGGGTAGTTAGGCTACTTGCCTGAACTCACCCTAAGTCAAGAGAAACTGTTCTTTTCATGAACATTTCCGGTCCAACATGTACTTCTGGCATCATCCCCATGTGCCCTGGGGGCAAATTTAGCTGGATTTTGAATGTGTGAATGCTCCATTATAGCCACGTGTCTGAAAATCTCTGTCTTCACAAACACGCATTGAACAAATGGAATCTGTTCTCAATAGGAAACAACTGTGCTATGGGGTTGGCACAGAAAGCAAGTAACAGCTCTGCTGCCTACCAAGCTGCCTCTTCCAGCTTCTTGCTAAAGGCCCCTTTGGTTCTCCTTCCTCCACAAACCAGAGGGAAAGGCTGCGTATTTGCATTCACAACTCCAATTGCTTCAAATTAAACTGCCCCAGGAGCTGAATTACCTCAGCTAATGTTGCTCAGAAGTCCTGTGGCACTCTGCAATCAAGTACTTTCAACAAGAGTTTCTCAAGACAGGCGTTGTTCCTTCATCTGTTCCAAAATAAAGCAAAGTTGCAGTCATGTTCACTATAGAAAGTGTTGTTTTGATTGGTTTCATGAAAATGGTGAGTGGGAAGAACATATTGGCAACAAAATAGAAAAGAAAGAAAGTCTAGAAAATAATAGTTTTCACAGCGAAGGGGTCGGGTACTGCTGGCTGGTGATGGCCTTGTGGAGGCTGGAGCTGCTTCTGGTGCAGCCGAGGTACCACTGCACTGCAATGGCAGAAGAGGAGTGTACTGGAAGAGTAGTGTCTATCGACACACCTGGGAGCTGCCGAGGACCATCTGCAAGCTCTGAAAGCCCAGGCCAACAAACTGGCTTTTCGGGTGACCAGTGAATATTCCTGCAGGGTTGACTTTCTGGAGAGGCTGCCTCAGGCACAGAAGCTGACCTCCTGCTCAGAGAAGGCACTAGCCAACCAGTTCCTGGCCCTAGCCATGTGCCAACCTCAGCCAGGAAGCAGGTGTGTCGCCACTAAAATGGTATAGCCGTGGGATATGGAGTGAGCTGCTGGGCACGACCTCTGCTGGAGAGCCAGAGCTGGACGTGAAGAGAACTGGGTGGCTGGGCCCAGGGAATGAGAAGCAGTTGGCCCCTGAGCTAGCCCATGTCCTGCAACAACACCAGAACCTCCAGGAGAAGCGGGCAGATGAAATGCACAGCCTCACTCGAAGCCTTAAGACCAGCACACTGGCTGCTCAAGTGTCATCAAGGACAACCAGACACTGTTGCACTCAAGACGGCTGACCAGACCCTGGAGAAGCTGACGACAGAATCAGAGCGATGGGAGCAGCACACACAGGAGTCAGTCCACTCTGGGTGCTTCATGTTCATCCCCACAACCCTCTTTATCCTATCATGCACAAACTCAAATAAAGACCTGGCCTGGCCAGTGTGGTTCAGTTGGTCAAGCTGTGGGCTCCATCCCCAGGAGGGGGCATGCAGGAGGCAGCTGATGTATGTTTCTCTTTCTCTTCTCCTCTCCCTTTCACTCTCTCTAAAAATTAATAAAACAAAATAAAAATAATTTAAAAAAAAGAAAGACCTAACCCAGGGAAAAAAAAAGTTTCCAGAATATCCTTAGGAAAGCTCCCCTTTTTTCAGGGCCTGGCAGAAACTTATTGATCTGGTGACCATTTTGTCTGACCCTAACTCACAAGCCAGAGCCCCCCAAAAAGCAGTGATAGTAGGACACGGATTCCCATCAAACACAAATTAAATCACGGCTCTGCCACTTACCACTTGTGGCATCCGAGCCATGCCACTTAAGTTTCTCAGAACTCATATTCTTCACCCTCACAGAATAAATGTAGATTAAAATATAATATGCTATTATAAACTGCCTTTCAAAATATAATGAGCTATTCAATTCTAAAGAATCTAAATTATTGGATAAAAATTGAAGCAAAGTCTTTCTTTGGCTCCTAGTTACATTTATTAGTTTAAAAAACCATTGAAACCTATTATACATGGCAGGTAGGTTTATGTAAGTATACGTGTATGTGTGTGTGTGTGTGCGTGTGTGTGTGTGCATGTGCGTGTGTGTGTGTGAGCAGAGGGTAGTATCGAGAAGGGGCATTCCAAGTAGAAGAACCAGGATATACAAAGTCCCTGTAACTAGAAGGATTGCAATCTTGAGAATTTGAAAATGTCTATGTCACAGAAGCACTGAAAATTGAGGTAGAAAAATTACGCTATTAAGGGTAAATTGGGGCCAGGGGTGCTGATTATTTAGTGCCTTAGAAGACCATTGTATTTGTCTGTGTCACAGGAGGGAACAGATGGGATACTTATATTAGGATAATTTAAAAAATTCAAGGAAGATTAATAGAGGGACTGTTTATGAAGGTGTAGGCAGGATGTGATGAAATCACTAGGCATAGTTGAATACCCATAGTAACAGCGAGGCCCATTACTAGTGCTAAAGCAAATGAGCAAGTGATTGGGGGAAGCAGTGACCTTACAGGGACCCAGGGATAGAGAGGGTTGAGGAAAGAGGGCCCTGATAGGAGACTTGGGAAAGAATGCAGCCAGTTCAAAATAATCCCACAGAAAGGGAGGCCACCAGTTTTCTTCCCCCCTCCAACTTCCGGCTGGTACCTCCCACTGGCAGAACCCTACTGCATCCAAAGGCACAAGAGCTCACTGATCTAGTCCACATGGACCTGCTCCCAGAGAAGAGATGACTGTGGATCTGGAGTGGCAAATGGAAGGGGCATTCTCTATAAAGCAATGTGTCTTTATTGTAATGGCAATGGAGACTCCCAGCCTTAGAATTCTCTGCTTTATGGTCCCCAGGTTCTCACGCTGACACGCACTTGTCCAGTTCACAGGCTTAAGATTTTTATGGCTAGAGTTTGGCTTGGACCTACCACTTATTTAGCTGTGTGACCATGAACAAGTTATTTAATATGTCAAGTTCCTCACTTATAAAATGGGAATCATAGTAACTTTTGATTAAAACTATTGAAAGGATTAAATGCAATAATGCCTGTAAAACACTTAAACAGTGTCTGGAAAATAGTATGAGTTAAAAAATATTTAATCTCTTGATTCATATTATTGACATTTGAAAGAATAGAGAATCAAAGTTTAGATACTTTTCCAAAAAAATCACACAACTTGTCAATGTCAGAACTGAAGGAGAGAGATTTCACCACAGCATATCAACTCAAAGAATGATAATCTACACTTTTCCTCATTTCCCTCATCCCCCAAGATTATAAATTTCTTGAGGGAAATGAATATATATTATTTATTTTGCATCCAGGGACCCATCATAGTACACGATTTTTTGCTCAGTAAGTGTCTGATAAGTGAGTATATAAAGCATGGTGACAGAGTCATTACTGGAGGAGAAAGAAGAGCTTCCCTTGTGAGCCTAAAATTCTTATCTCTGTGCTATATAAATCACATTTTATATAACAAAATGTAATGTGGCTTTTTCAAGAAAGCACAGATTTAGTAATAACTTGTAAACAACTGGCATTGTGCCACTGCTCTGAGGTCCCTTACGTTGGTTGAGATATTTGAGTCATGATCTCTGAAGCTCTCCCTTCTCCCATCACATGTACATATTGCAAGTAGAGATGATCTATGGCGTATAGGGACACATTCGAGCTAATATTCTCTGCAGTTTATGGTTTTTGTTATTGTTTGTTAGCAGAATAATGCTTTATTCAATGAGACACCTAGAGTGGTCTCATTAGAGCTTTATTCATCTCATCTGGCTTTGAGCATTGGGCCAGCTTGGGGTTTTCTGGGGAAACTGAGGCTAAAAGTGTATAACCAGAAGTGCGATTTTAATGTTTTACTTGCATGTAAGGAAAGACAGAAGTCTTAAATAATAAAAGAGGTAATTTAGTCATTTTAAGGATTAGAATGGTGTTAGAATAAATCCTGTTCATCGTTTGATGTCAATAAATCCTTAAGGAGAAGTAGTCTAGGCGTTAGAAGACTGATCACAGACACTTGGTTGGACAGGCTAATCTCACTAAATTATAAAATCAGAATAATAACTTGCCTTGCCATCTTCCTGGGAATTTCATTAGAACCAGATGTAATTTTATTGGTGCAACGCAAAACCCAAATGTTATTATTTTTCTGTTTATAAAAACTTGACACTTACACATTGTTTTTTTCTTTTTGGTGCCTTGGTATTCACTGGGGTTTGTTTCTTCCATTTGGTCAAGTTTTACAGTTATGCCTGAGTATAGATAGGCCCTAGTGTAGAAAAAAGGAATGCTTGGCTTCAAGTCCTGTCTGGATTTGGGCAGATCTCAGGAGATTACAGCAAAATTTGGAGAAACCATTTGCAATTGCATTCCAGAAAGCATTGTGTCATACTGGACCTCTAATTCACTTTGAACATTTAGTCAAAACAACAAATATTTACTAAGTATGTACTAAGAGCCAGGTGTTATGTTAGCCAAATGATTTCTAAATAAATTAATAAAAATGTCCATTTTCCCAAGGGAGTTTATGGTTTATTGCAGTGTAGTGCAGTAATTAAGAGTAAGCGCTTTGGGGATGCAGCTTGCTCCTCTCTCTCCGAGCCTTCATTTTTGCCATGTGTGAAATAGTGATAATGATTATATCGATCACTTCAGAAATGCTGTGAAGATAAAACAGGTTGACAATTATAAAACTTTTCAGCACAGTGCCTGTCACACAGTAAGTGCTCAACTAATGATGACTATTTTGATTTGTATTAGGAAAGGCACATACAGAAAGAGATCTTATTGTGCCATGTGCTACGTCGTGACAGAACGGAGGCGACGTGGTTGTCCAGAGAATCTTTACCCATCTTCTTCTACTGTCCTGAGGTGTAGATACTTTTTGCTGTATACCCAAAGATTATAATGGGAGACATGAATGTGATGTTATGTTTATCGGAAAGAAGAAGAGTAATATTTCTCTTCAGTGGGAAGGATGCAACTTCATCTCTGCAGGTATGGCCTATTTGACTCCAGCCTCAGGGCCATCTTTGGAGATTTACATTCATTTGGGGGCCTAAATGGTTAAAATGGTACAGAAGGAAAAAAAAACAAACTTCCAAATATTTCAAAAAATCCTTCGAATTGTTGATGGTTCTCCACACAACTTAAGAAAATAGATTTTTTTCTCTTTGGTTGAAAACTACATTTTTTTTTTTTTTTTTAAGATAATATAGGAACAAGATTGACACTGTGAAATTTTAGGATTTATTAATCTTATGAGCTATAATTAACCTATCAAAGACTTTTTAAAAGATTTTAGACAGGTGGATTTCTTTGTGTAAAGAACATGAATTTTAGTTTTTACTTCTTGATGTAGACTTAAAGGTTTTGTTCTATAGTTTCTGTTAACTAGTGAAGGAGTGGTCTAGAAAGTAAGTTTTGGAGATATATGAATAATGGAAAGCCACCATGGCCACATGGGGACATTGGAAGCGTCTTTTAAAGCATGTAGGCCATGAGCTGGGTCTTAAGGGATGATGAGAATAATGGTGGGTAAAAGGGAAGAGCAAGAAGGTTTTTCAAAGCATAGGAAAGGTCTGCTGATGCTTGGCATGCAGGGAGGTGCCAGGATGGGATGTCAGCTCTCCAGTCAGCTTCAAAATATAACATCCACATCTCTGCCTCTGGGAGTAGTATTCATTTTGGTAAAAGTGGAGGAAAATTGTTTTTGATGGAGACATTCTGGAAAACAGTGATAAAAATTTAGAGCATGTCCTGTAGCTCACATGTATAGCCATATAACATTGCATTGTCGGGCTATGGTCCCTTCTCTGAGACACGGTTGCAATGTGATTATTATCTAGTTAGTGATGAATTTGTCGGTGCTGTTTGAAAGTTTACCTACAGTGTTGCATTAAGCTCAAAACGTTGTGAAACGGAGGTTTGTGCACATAGAATGAGTGTAGACACATGCTTCCCGTTGATGTGTATTGAGCACATCTATTATACCGCTGTATATAAAACTCTGTTAAGTGTGGCCTGGCCAGTTTGACTCAGTGTTTAGAGTGTCAGCCTGTGGACCAAAGAGTCTCAGGTTTGATTCTGGATTCTGGTCAAAGCATGTACCTCTGTTGTGGTTTGGTCCCTGGACCTGGCCAGGTCATGAGAGAGGCAATCAGTCAATGTTTCTCTCTTTCTCTCTCTTTCCCTCCCTCCCACTCTATCTGAAGATAAATGGAAAAATATCCTCAGGTAAGGATTTAAAAAACAAAACAAAAAAATTTTGTCAAGGGGTGCCTCCCTGGGGCTAGTCTAGGTGAAAAATTCCAAATGAGAGTGTAAATTCCACGAATTCTGCATGAAAAACAGAGCTGACTCACAAGGCAAGGGACTCATTTAGACACTAGCCTTTACCTGACTTTTCTACAAAATTATACATTTGTTTCTTGAAAGGGGACGTTTGGGAGAATTATCTTCCCAAAGGTATTTTTGTGTGCATATAGCACTTGAAGAATGAACATTTATGGAATGCTTGCAAATATGCCAGGCCTTTATGTGCATTTTACCTTCAAAACAACCATCTGAAATAGGCAGAATCATGTCTCTTACATTAAAAGCATCACGGGAGTGGTCATTGTTTTCTATTTTGTCTCCTAAGTGCTTAACATAGTACCTGCCACATACTAGATGCTCAATTAATACTAGTGAAATAAAATGAACTGATTTTATTGAATCTTGTCACTTGAAGAATTAGTGGTAAAGAATAGTTGAGCGTATTTCCCAGGACTGCAGAGCCACCAGGGGGTGGGGGTGGTGCATTAGAAAGATCTGAGTGCATATTTATCTGCCTGTAAGACAGTATCATAATACCTCTCCATGATGGCATTTTTCATGAAAGAAAAATGACCTTTATAATTCTCAGTAAGGTGGATGTTACTAAGTTAGAATCGGGACTCATCTAGGAAGCAGACAGAGCTGCTGATCCTCCCTGGATTATTCTGCAGTTGAGTCCTCTCCTGATTCAGAATGGAGAGAGATTTTACATGAACATTTGTAAGCTGCCTTAAATCCTTTTGAAACAAGGATGAGTGGACACAAATATACAAATAAGCAATGCTGAGGTTATACTATGGTTTCACTTTCATGTCAACAGCTATTTACTTACTAAGGGCCAACTCAATTTCTGGGAGCAGGGTTATAATGGAGAAAAGATATAATTCCTGCCTGAATTAGCCCACAGCTTTACTTTAGGTGGGGTGATGAATCAAATTAGTGATTTCTAAACCCAATTGTATATAAAAATAACCCACAGAGCTTGTTAAAAACACAAAAGTGGACTATCAGAGGTTAGGTCTCAAATTTTTATTTTCACCAATAACCCCAGATGATTCTGATTACAGGTATGTGTCAGAAACACTGAATCAGACACACACCAAAATCCCCGCCAGCTTTAGAATTCTATAATTTGCTATTATTCCAAAAGTTTCTTACAAAAATAGTGAGGAATAAAAGGTATGTATTTCTCCCAGCACAGCACTGTTCTGAGAGGGGACACTAGAGCAAAAATGATGAGCTGCTGGTAGAGTTTGGTCTGGGAAGTCGTAGGTAGCTCAGACCAAGCACCAGCCCACACTCAGAGTGGCTTAGGCCAAAGGTAGATTCCTTAAGCTGTTTATTTAGGTTTGGCTACCTTGGAGTCACTTAGACTAATTATGAAAATTAAGCCAGCCCAGTTGCTTGTATTTTAAATCTTTCTTACATAGTTAATCGTTCATGTATACCTGTGCCTCACCCGCGAAGCTACACAATGCAGCTGCTTCCTTTCCTTAGAGGGAAGGAACTCAGTTGAATATAAGACCTGAAACAATAAAATACACAGAAGAAAACACAGGTACTAAACTTATCAACCTTGGTCTCAGAGAAGTTTTTGTTAACTTGACCCCAAAGGCAAAGGCAGTAAAAGAAAAAATAAAATAAATGTCACTACATCAGACTAAAAAGCTCTGCACAGTGTAAGAAATCATCAACAAAACAAAAAGGCAACTGACTGAATGGGAGAAGATATTTGCAGTTTGCAAACAATACCTCTGATAAGAAGCTAACTGATATATAATCTAAAATATATGAAGAACTCATACAGTTTAACAACAAAACAATCAGTCCAATTAAAAAATGGGAGAGGACCTGAACAGACACTTTTCCCAAGAAGACATACAGATGGTCAACAGCTATATGAAAAGATATTCAACTTCACTAGCTTTTAGGGAGGTGCAAATCAAAAGCCATTCCATGTTTTTTGGTTTGAATACTCCTGGTTTGAAAAATGTCTTTTTGTTGTGTGAACAATACATTTTTACTAAGTACTAAAAAATAAATAGACAAATAAATAAATAATGGCTTTCTGTAGAACAAGCCACTCAAATCGCATTCAGTTCTGTTTATCACACAAAAAAAACAAACCAGTATTAGTGGCTACTGAGAGTTATATGCTAATAAAAACCATCCGTTAGTCTTTGTGTATGTTAAGATTGCTTTATAAACACTGAAACATAGGACAATAATTGTTAATATTTTGTTATACATAATAATTACATTTATTAATAATTATAGTAGTTACCATTTATTTGTTGAATGTTTAATATTTTCAGGCACTATTGCTTTTTAATGTTTTCCACACTTTATTCAATCATTATAATAACCTAGAAAAATTATCCTCTTATGATCCCCATTTTACTGATGAAGAAATGTAGGTTTATGCAGACAGTTTCCTGAGACATCCAGCTGGTAAGTTCGGGCCCAGCACTCAAACCTGGTTCTGCTTTGACTCCAGGACCATGTTTCTAAACATGCACTGAATTAGCTTTAAGTAAATAAAGACGATCTTGCCCTATACCAGAATGTCATCCTCTAGCCATTAAAACATGTTTTTGTAGAATATTTAAAGGCATGGGAAAATGTCCATGGTATAATACATATTTATGATACACAATAAAAATATGTATATATACATTTAGAAAAATGCTTGCAGGAAATACAACAAAATGTTAACATTTTTCTCTGGGTGGTTAAATAACAGATGTATTTTTGTCTTCTTCCCAATACTTTCCTCTGTTTTCATATTTTATATAATAACTATTTATAGTTAGAAAGTTAATTATATGTTATTAATTAAAAGACTATTAATATATTAGAAAGATTATAAGAAAATTCATCAAATATTGAGAAGGCTTTTATTTTTTTTTAATTTTTTAATTAATTTATTTATTTTTGTTACAGATGTTTCTCCTTTTTCCCCCACTGATTCCTTCCTCCCCCTCCCTCCCTGCCCTGTCCCCAGCTCTGTTGTCCATGTCCATTGTTCATGCATACATGCATATAAGTCCTGTGGTTTATCTCTCCCCCACCACCCCCTCTTCTGGGGATTGTCAATCTGTACCCCACTTCCACGTCTCTGGGACTACCCCATTCCTCAAACTGTTATGTTCATTATATTACGCAAATAAGTGAGATCATATGATACTTGTCTTTCTCTGTTTGGCTTGTTTTGCTTAGGGTAATACTTTCCAGGTTCCTCCATGTAGTCTCAAAGGATAAGAGATCTTTCTTTCTTACAGCTGCGTAATACTCCATTGTGTATATGCACCACCACTTTTTTATCCATTCATCTACTTGGGCTGTTTCCAGATCTTAGCTATTGTAAATAGTCCTGCTACAAACATTAGGGTACATATATTCTTTCTGATTGGTGTTTCAGGCTTCCTAGAAGTGGGATCACTGGGTCAAATGGAAGTTCAATTGTTAATTTTTTGAGGTAACACCATATTGTTTTCCATAGTGGCTGCACCAGTCTGCATTCCCACCAGCAATGTACTAGAGTCCCCTTTTCTCCACACCCTCGCCAACACTTGTTGTTTGATGATTTGTTGATGGCGGCCATTCTGACAGGTATGAGGTGATATCTCAGTGTTGTTTTAATTTGCATCTCTCTGATGATTAGTGATGTTGAGCATTTCATCAGAGAGATGCAAATTAAAACAACAATGAGAAGGCTTTAGTTAGACAAAAGAGTTAAGAACATGCAACAGTATCATTCTTTTACTTATACTTTCTAAAGACTTCTCATAGAAAAAAATTAAAAATTCAAATGCCTTGGTTACCATATAAAATCCTTTATAATCTAGACGTTGGTTATTTTTCCAGATTTATAATGTATCTCCTGGGTATCTTTCAAGACTTAATGTCTAAAACTTTCTATGAAATATATTCTACTCTCTGGTTTCATTGGCCACTCAAAGGTGTTATATTCCTTCAGAATTCAGTGCTTGTACATGTGGTTCCATTTGCCTGGAACCACTGGACTGTAACCTTCTTGAAGACAAAGGTCATCTTTTTTTAAAGATTTTAAAATTTATTTTTAGAGAGAGAAAGGGATAGGGATAGATAGAGAAAACATAATGTGAGGGTGAAACATTAATTGGCTGCCTCCTGCATGCCCCCTACTGAGGATTGAGCCTGAAACCAGGCATGTGCCCTGATAGAATCAGCAACCTTTTGGTGCACAGGATGATGCCCAACCAAGTGAGCCTCACCAGCCAGGGCAAGGTCATGTTGTCTTAACACTGGTATTCAGTTTACCTACCACAGTCCTTACTACACAGTAAGCCTTCAATATATATTTGTTGAATGAATAACTAGTCTTTTTTTATATACTCCTCCCTCCATTTTCAGCATAACTAAGTAGTTAGGTCCAGGCTTTAGAGCCAATAAAGTGGACGAGTGGTGTGTGGTGTTCACATTTACTCTATACATTTGTTTGAAACTTTTACAGAGAAAACGCATTCATATACTATTATGTAACTTGAATAAGAATGACAAGAAAAAATATTTTAATAGAATTTCCCCTGAAAGAGAGGATAAGATTAGTTATGATCATCTTTTAAAAAAATATATGTTTTTATTGATTTTTTAGGGGGAGAGACATAGAAACATTGATCAGCTGTCTCCTGCATGCTCCATACTGGGGACTGAGTCTGCAACTCAAGCATGTGACTGACTGGGAATCGAACCAGTGACCTCTTGGTGCTTGGTGCATGGGTCAGTGCTCAACCACTGAGCCACACTGGCTGCACTTATTATCATCTTTTAATCCTTTGTTTAACCATCACCTCCTTTCTAAAGCCTTCTTGTAATCCCTTTAGGTTTAGTTCTTCATCTTTCCAATTTCCATTTTGCTTTTCATGTCTCTATATCTATGTATTTCACTACATTGCAATTCTTTATTTATGACTGTTTCCCCTACTATTATGTGAAGGAGAACGTATGGTCTACTAATTCACCTTTATATTATAAAGGCTTAACTCAATGTACATTTGATCAGAACATGCGTATGACTCCTTTCTCAAATAACTCACAGACTGTAAAAGACCCCAGTGAGAAGGCAACGTCTTTTATTTAGGTGAAAAAAATTCCTCATCCGCTTCCTGTTGCTATTCACATGCCCCTTCAATTGAAGCATGCCTGGCCAACCTGTCTAAAATGGCTTCATCACCCAGCCAGTGTGGCTCAGTGGTTGAGTGTTGACCCATGCACCAAGAGGTCACTGGTTTGATTCTGGGTCAGGACACATGCCCAGGTTGTGGGCCTACTTCCCAGTGGGGGGCATGCAGCTGATCAATGTTTTCTCTAATTGATGTTTCTATCTCTCCCTCTCCCTTCCTCTCTCTAAAAATAAAGAAAAATTGTTTGTAGATTTAAAATGGCTTCATTTTGTCCTTCTTCATCACCCTCTATTTGCCTCTCCTTAGCATTTATTACCATCTAACATGGTATATACTTTACTTATTTATCTCTTTGTTCCTTGTCTCGCCTCACTAGAATATAAGCTCCACAAAGAGAGATATGTATCTGTTTGCTCACTGGTATATCCCTAGAGCCTGAAGCAGGCCTTGGCATACTGGAGGTATCCAATTTGATATTTGTTGAATAAATGAATTCCATGTACAAAACTATAGAGACAGATGGTGGGAACAGTGGAGTGACTTTACTATAAAAAATCTAAGCCCTTTTTCCTGAGTACTGCTTTGACAACCAATAAGAGGCACTGATCTCAAGATAATGCTCTGGAAAGAGCTTTTGGTGCTAGTCTCTTAGATTTACTGACGTACAGATCTCATCAGGACCTGAATTGCTCCTAGTAGACAATTAAATGAAGAGAAGGGTGACCAGCCTTTGGTACAAGGTAACTTGAGGAAGTATCTGCCTGCAAGCCTGTCACACACCTTGAAAATGGTTTAGGACTCTGCCTCTCACTCAATCCATTGGCTGAAGGCTGCAAAGGTGTGTCCTTCAGATCATGGCCTTGAACTGTATGTAAAGTCTTAGCTTGATTCATACTCAATGCAGGTCTCAGCATATACCCATCTTAGACAGGGTACAATCTCAGCTAAGTCTTCTCTAGAGCACCAGGCATCTTCCACTCAGTCCACCGAGGTAAGTGGAATGAGAAACAGATGCAGGGGTGACTAGCGGAGCTAACTTACTGATAACCTGGACAACAGGTTGGGAGCAAGAACAAAAGATACATATTGTTTGAGAGCATCTGCCCTCCCCCTTCATTTCTTTTGGCAACTGAAGCTAACATGGGCTGTTGTTTGCTCAGACCTTTACTATTTTTAGTTGATGAAATCAGACTGTCCGCTCTAAAAGAACACTGGTCATTCTGTTCTCTCTAATGGGGAGACATACCCAGTTTATCAAAATTAAATCTACATATTTTTTAAAAAGTTAAAAATAATGGGGCGTGACTTTCTTGTTAAGCTCTCTGAAAATTGTCATTGCCCCATCCAAAGACCACTTCTACAGACTCAGGCTCACGAGTTCTGAAGAAAAATCATTACCAGGTGTGTTTGTGTGTGTGTGGCAATGGTTGTGGATGTGGGCGTGTGGTTCATGTTGAGCTTATACTACTTGGCTCAAAAGCAGTCTCAACTGAGAGTGACAACTATCCATTAATGCCATAATGCCTACAAAACCCCAGCTGTATTTTCCATAAGGTAGAAACAAATACACCGTGGTTAATGTAGGTCAGTCATGATAATGCTACGTGAGTTCACACGCTGGCATTGCTATTTTTGCTAATGCTTAAAAGCACATTATTTAACCTTTTAAAAATGTGTTCTCCTCAGCTGTAAATTTGGTAATAATTGGTTAATATAGAACCTTAATACAGGATTGTTGGGAAGATTAAATGAGAGAATACATGTAAAACATTTAGTATCATGCTTGTGACACAGAAGCACACACAATAACTGTTAGCTTCAATAGTGAGCATTTCCACCAAGAAAGAGCAACTTTCCTTCATTTGAGGAATCGAAACTTTGGGATTGGGAGAGGTCCATGGAGAAGGTAGCATCTGATCATTACCACCACTTCAGCAACTTGGAGAATCTGAATGTTAAGAATGCATTATTTAGTATTTTCTTGATTTTATTAACCGAGGAACATGGAATGAGGAACTGTTTAAAAGTGGGACCTCTCTTCCTAATACAGACAATCACGTATAATGCTTAATAGCATCTACAAAAACACCATTTAAAATGACTGTTTGTAGCATTATCTTTCACTATAAGTGGCATTAACCATGCATACTTATATTTTTAAAAAACATATCAGCAATTATTCTCAATAAGAAAAAAATGGCTCTAGAATCACTTTTAAAATGCACATCCCTAACTTACTGTGTTGTCAGAGTGACTGACAGTTTGTGACTGACATTTGGGCATTGACAGTTTGTTGGAAATGAGTGCAAAACTTTATCTATGAAGTCTCTCTCAATAAAGAAATTTTTTATGCTTCCGAGGTTAATATAGACAAGAACATCCTATTATACCAAGATCATCAAATATGTGAAAGGAAATTGACAAAGAAAAAGACAGCGTTTGTTCTTCACAATACTGGATGCAAATTTGAAAGCCTGTTCGCTTTTTTGAAGACATACCTCATTGCTTCCTAATTTCTTCCCAGAAGAACAGACTGGGGTTGTAAGGTGTGACTGAATGACTAGTGATATCTAATTATCACAAGCTGAACACAAGGCCTGTTGCGGAGTATTGGGTCAATTCACATTTCTAAATCAATTAGCAAAAGCTATGAGAAGAAAGCATCAAATAGCTGAATATCCTCTTGGTCTACATTTAGTCAAGATCACAAGGTATGGCTGAGAATCACTAACAATTAACACCTGATCATTCAGCCCATAACCTTATTTGACATTATGTTTGTACCTTTGGGGAGGAGGTGTGGAATAGCAGAATAATATTAATCAACCGTTCCTGCAAAATTGTGATCTTTTGGGTTGATATCACCACAGAGATGCCCTGATATCCTGATGTAACATCTACCTCCAAACATTTGTAGCTTCTTGGGGAATTTGCTGGGCTATTTGACAGTACTCTACTGTGCTCCAGGGCCCTTAGGAACTGTTCTTCAGACACGTCTAAATGTTAAGCAGAGGGTAAACCCAATAGTGAGAAGAATCACTTCATGATAGATTTGGTATTTTTCAGAGACCATAACATGCAAAATTTTTGGTGCAGTTGCTTCTACTTTCTGAATCTCTCACATTTGTCTTGGAAGTGCTGGCATAATTCATCTCTCTGTGCCAAGATAAGAAAGATCCCTGGACAAAAAGCAAAAAATAGACCATTGTTTGCTGTGTGGCAAAATGATCTGTTTAGTTTGGATTTCATGCCATGGTTTTGTATTTTTGTATCAATAGACTAATTTTTAGAGCAAGTTTTGGTTTACAGAAAAATGTATCAGAAAGTACAAAGTTCTCATATATTCCCTCACCCTGCCCCCAGTTTTCCCTTATTATTAATATATTGAATTAGTGTAGTACATTTGTTATAATTGGAGAACCACTATTGATACATTATTATTAACTAAAGTTCACAGTTTACATGAAACTTCACTCTTTGTATTATACATTCTATGGGTTTTGACAAATGTTTGATGACATGAATCCACCACTATGGCACCATATAGAATAGTTTCACTGCCTTAAACATGCCTGTGCTCCCCTGAAAACCCTAGCAACCAGTGATCTGTTCTTTACTGTTCCCATAGTTTTATCTTTTCCAAAAAGTCATGTAGTTGGAATCATACACCTTTTCAGATTGTCTTCTTTTAGGTTAGCAATATGTTTTCAAGATTCCTCCAAGTCTTTTTTTAGTTTGATAGCTCATTTCTTTTCATCGCCACTAAATCATATTATATTGTCTGGATGTACTCCAGTTTGTGTATCTATTCACCTACTGGAGGATATCTTAGTTGCTTCCAAGTTTTGGCAATTATTAATAAAGCTGCTATAAACATTTGTGTGCAGGTTTTTGTGTGGACTTGTTTTAAATTCAGTTGAGTAAATACAAGGAGCATGATTACTGTTTTGTATGGTAAGAGTATGTTTACTTTTGTAAGAAACTGTCAAGCTGGCTTCTAAAGTGGCTGTACCACTTTTCATTCCCATCAGAAAGAAATGAGGTTTCCTGTTATTTCTTGCTTGTCTTTCCAATCAAATGGTTTTCACTGTTGAAGAGGTCATGAACTACATGAATTCTAAAAAAATATGTAGGAAACATCTGAAAAGTCAAGCAAATAGCTAACAAAAATCTTTTCTGTATAGAGCACTCATATCTTTGAGGTTTTGAACTATGGAGTTAACCTGTGTTTCATGTCCCCAAGTACTTCCATCTTGGCCAACATCAGAGCCTTTTACTCGAACCTCATGTTTGATCCTCCAGCACCTATTTTAACTCCATTCAGTTGGCAGCCAGAGTGAGCTTTTCAAAATGCAAGTTCTAACCTAACACTCCTAGGAGACAGTACAAATCCTTAATATAATTTCTAAGGCTTTGCATGTATTGATAACTACCAATCTCTCCTGTTTCTTCTCTAATGATTTTCTTGATGGCTCAGTTCACTTATCTCTGCTGGCTGCTTCCCGGTTCCATGAGAGTGTGAGTTAATAATCCACCACAGAGCCTGAGCACATACCATTGCTTCAAGTCAAAAGGTGTCTTCTCTTGTCTTCTCTCCCACCTCTATCTTTACCTATTGAAATCATATTCTTCAAGTCTCCTCTGAACTGACTTTTCTCAGGAGATGTTCTCTGGCACCCTGCTCACATTGGGCCCTGAAGTTATTGGCTTCCCAGTGCCCCACTGTTCTCATAGAATCTCCCATAAGTGTTATTTCAGTTATCTGCTTGATAGTTATCTCTTTCTCTAGACAGTATGTTTCATGAGGGTAGGATTGCATGTATCTGACTTGCTGCTTTATTCTCAGGAGCCATAGTAGTGATGGGGCATTGCAGGAAATCTATAAATACTTATTGAGTGAGTAGATAGATAATAACAAAATATAGATATTATAATTCCAGATAGAAATGTCTATGAATTAAAAATATCTTTATCAATGTGCTACTGACAACAGAAACTTCCATTATTCAGAAAAATTGCTATTTCTTTTAATAACTCCAGAAATCTGATAAAGCCCTTTATCATACCCACTTAGGCATAATACCACGTTCTTCATGACTTTACTCCTAGGTACTTCTCTAGCCCCATCACCTGCCACTTCTCCCTTATACGTGATGCTCTAGTAATGCTGGACTGAACTGTTTACTATTTCCCTTAAGCACCATGTTGTTTTATGGCCCTGTGACATTGCTCAGTCTTTTTCTACTGCTTGAAAGATCCACACTGCCTGGAAAACCACCTGTGATTCTTTTTATTTTTTACTTTTGAAATTACAGTTTGTACCCAAAATTATTCTGTATTAGTTTTAGATGTAGAGCATAGAGGTTAGATAATCATGTACCTTACAGACTGGTCCCCCTGATATTTCAAGTACCCACCTGGCATCATACATAGTTATTATAATATTATTGACTATACTCCTCATGCTGTAATTAACATCTCTGTGACTATTCTGTAACTACCAATATCTACTTCTTAACCCCTTCACCTTTTTCATCAGCCCCCAACCATTCTCCCCTCTGTCAACTGTCAGTCTGTTCTCTTTATCTATGGGTATGCTTCCATTTTGTTTGTTTATTTTGATACAACTTAGGCGTTACCTTCTCCAGGCAGCTTTCCATAGATGCCTGGCATAGCCAAGTGTATCTCTGTGCTGCCATACCAGTCTGTATGGTCTTATATCATGCTAAAATATTCAACAAATATTGAATGAAGGAGATTCAATGTCACTTACAAAATTACATCTACATCATTAGAATATTTCTATTTATCTTCCTATCTCCCTTTGAGACTGGGAGTGACATCAGTGATGAGACTATTGGCCTTGCTCACTGCTCTGTCTCCAGTGCCTGGCAGGAATAGCCACCTGATCTAAGTTTACAGAAATCAACTGAATGATCAGTGCAAACAGTAGTAAGCAGGGTCAGATTTCCTCAAGAATACTTCATTGAAACAACCACAGCATTCTTTTTGTTTATCCTAGATAACCTAAGATCTTACACAACTATATAAATTTGCAGACTTTACCTCTACAGCTGTCAGAATTTATTTCTTCTACACTACAAGATGAGTGATTGTGTCCCATCTACAGTCTAAGCTGAAGGAGGATCCCCAAATCAAGGCTCCTATCATTAGAGACACCTCACAAAAATGAGACCAAAAGTAAGATTTACCTAGGTTCTCTTGGATCACATTCTAGTTTTTCCTCCACTGTCTGAGACAATAATTATTTATCCATTTCCTCTTTGAAACATCTATGTCTACTATTGTATTTGAGTACCACCGCCCCCCGCGAGACCTGCCACACACTAGACATGGCTCCATCACGGCACTTCCCAATTGCATTAAAACCACTTGCTGAAATGTATGTCTCTCATGTTTCATTGCAAGATCCCTGAAGACAGGACTCTATTCCATTCATCTCCAAATTTCAGTAATTCAATACAGTGGCTAGCCCAAGGACACACTCATCAATGTTTTCTGAATGAATGAACCAATAATCATATGTACAGTAGGATTCAGTAGAGTGTAGTGTTATGAATAGGTGCTATAAATACATAAGAACAAGAAATCTACATTTACAAAATACAATAAAATCTCCAATATTGGTTTTGGGGAAAGAACTGATATTTACTGAATGTCTATTGTGTTCTGATCACTGTGCTGGGTTCTAAGCACTCTGTCGATGTCACCTTGTTTCATTTTTATAATAACCCATCGATGTAAATAAAATCACCATATTATTATTATTATTATTTATGAGGAAGTTTGAATTCAGAGAACAGAGTTATAAATTTAAGAAATGTCTAACACCAGAGTTCCTTTTCCTGCTACTGAGACCATGATTTTTTGAGGGAAAAGTATTCAGAGAGAGAGCTTATGAGGAGGAATATGAAGGAATATCCAGTTAAGGGCCAACATGAATCCTCCCCATGCGAACTGTGATGGCCTCAGAAAACAAAGTCTCATTTCATCCCCTTGACTGTCCCTGCCTGTCTGCCTGTGTCTAAGCAGATAGAACTCACTCTGTCTGTAGCCCCTGGAAGATTTGTCCTGATACAGTTTTCCTGGACTGGGTGGTATCAGCAGATGCCTTAAATGAAGATCCTTGTTAAAAGATTCTTTCAAAGCTGTGATTACTAAAGGACATTTTCCTTTTTTTAAATTTCCTTAACACTTTTATTTTAGTATAATGTATTGATTCTGCCAAATAGATTTCATAGAAATGGTTCAATACAACTATTTAGCAATAATGGCTATAAGGGCAGATAAAAAAATTTTAGTTTCTATAGGCACAAACAATAGTTTGTATACACTGTGTCATTTTTGGGGGATGTTTATACATTACTTTCCCCACTACATTATAAGCTCTGAGAAAGCAGCGACCACATTCTGTGTAGTGGTGCATCTCCAGAACTGAGAATAATATCTTAAATGTAATAGCTGTAAATTAAAGTCTGCCATGGAATAATTAAAACACACACACACACACACACACACACACATTTGTATATATCATTTTCTCGTCTCATGAAGGTTATGGAAAGCCTGACAAAAATATGCACTTTAAGACGAGGAATGATTTTTCCAAGCATATATATACATGCTGAGATTTAGTGAAATCAAACACTTTCCTCCAACTATGCATGGTAAGAGCTGGAGCCCAGGTTTTCTGAACCCGAATCCTCCCTGTTTGCAGTTTAAGCATCTCGGGGGCTAGCAGTTGTCTTGATATGACAAACCTTCAGAGCCTAGCAAATTTCTGACTGTGAGGTATTCTTTTTTCAGAGAAAGTGAGCAATGCTGCCATTTATGCTATGATAGTTTTAAACACATTAACAAGTGAAAATTGAAAAGCTGGAAATAGCAAAGCTTTTGTGGTTAGATACTAAGATTTCCAGGAGTTGACCCCACAGGACTGCAGATGTTCTCTCTGCTTGTCTATGTTATATAATGGCAGAGAAACTTCCCAGGAGCCTGAGTGAATTTTATTCTTGTAAATGTTTATGGTTCTGGGGAAGCTCAAGAGAATTAATAAGCTGGAGAGAAGGCAATTGGCTTCCACAAGAACAAAGTCCCGAAAGTGGAGAAAAAAAGAGTGCCTGTGACCAATCCCACCCTTACCTGTACAGCTTTCCTGCACACTATTTTTTTTTTCTCTCATACATTCAGAGCCCTCAAACAGGTTTTACATACATTATATTAAGCTTTTGTCTGATTCCCCAAATGGACTAGGTTTGTTGGTTGTTTGCTTCTGTGGCACCCTCTCCACTCTTCCACTTTCTTGAAACACACAAGCCACTCATTAATGTCTGTTTTTTCTGTTTGTTTTGTTTTTATTTTCCAACTGGACCTTAACCATTTCAGCAGGGACAAGCCCATGTGAGCCTTGCTCACTGATGTTTCCCTACATCGCATTTCTGCGCTACACTTCCGCTCTGTACTTCTGCACCGCACTTCCACTTCCGGCACACTACCTGCGCGTTCTAAATAGGCTGTGTCTCCTGCTGCTGCTCCCTTGGCATTTCTAAGGGGGTGGGTGCACCTTGCTTACCAAAGAGTGCTGTGAGAACCACTGGGGGTATGCAAGACGATATTAGACACTTGCTGATGTATATTTTTATTTCAATAGTTGTGTATTTTTATGGCTAACCAATTTTTATTAAAATCCTCTGTTCTTCCATTGATAGATTGAAAGCAAATTTGCCCTCTGAAATAAACTTATTTCAGTATGAAGGTGTTTTTATTCAGAAACAATAAGCTAATAATATAGGTAGTGCATGGATATGAAAAAATATTTTTGCTATATGAAATAATTGTGACTGACATTCAAGAAACACTATGTTAGCCCTGGCCAGTTTGGCTCAGCGGTTAGAGCGTCGGCCTGCGGTCTGGAGAGACCCGGGTTCGGTTCCCGCTAAGGGCACATACTTCGGTTGCAGTTTGTCCCTGGCCCTGGTTGGTCGTGCGGGTGGCAGCCACTCCATGTGTCCCTTCACATTGATGTTTCTCTCTCTCTCCCTTCCTCTCTCTCCCTCCCACTCTATCTGTACAAAAAAATGGAAAAATATCCTCGGGTGAGGATAAAAAAAAAAAAAAAGAAAAGAAACACTATGTTACAGCCCAAGTTGACCCAAATAGCCTTTATTTTTCAATTTCCTTTGTAAAATAAAAGGCTGCAGCAGTTGTAGGTCCTCAACATGCTGAACCTGTTTTTAATTTGAGAATATTTGGATACTTTCTTTTTTGTCACAGATGTTAGAAACTTAAAAGTTTTGTGAGTTATTTTTCTGCAAAATACAATACCTGCTACAGAAGGTGCTAAACAAAGGCAGCCAGTTTTGCATTTCTAAAGAGTCTGTTATTGATGATATGTATGGAAAATGGGAAATGGATTCAGTGTTGAAATCCAGTGTTTGGCATCATGTGGCTGTGCTGGGTGATCAGGGAGAGACACCATAGATGGATTGTAGGTTCACTAAACAAATACTTAGATAATATATTAAAATAAAAGAATTGTATGATCTGCTCATAAACTGGTCTCATATTATTGAGATTCTACATTTGATGTGCATATTTAAAATAAACCTATTTTAAGCTATGACTGCTTTTATAACACTTGAGTTATTCATTCTAAATGAAATCATCTCATTATATAACTCTGAGAAATATATTAAATTTAGTTTTACTTTTTTAACGTTGATATTCACCACATTCTCATCCGTGTCTCATGGGTTTTTTTCTCCATTTGCCCAAAGATAACTGTTACTTTAACAGTGAAATGAAACCTCCCACCTTCCCAGGAACTCTGTGGTCAGTAAACTTAGTCTAAAAATGTAGTTTGTCCAGTATTCTATTTTGTTGGAAAATGAAATAAAAGGAGTTCTCAGGATAAACATTTTTCATGCCCATTACTTTGTTGTTTGGTTTCACAGTAAAACTTTTGTTTTGCTTCATGTCACTTCTTACCTGGTCTGTTCATGTCTGCCAGCATTATCTCCATACAATATTCTGTAATAAGAGCCTACCCAGGGATAAGCTTAGTCCCCCAGACCCTGAGCCAAGGAAAATCTGGAAGTAGATTGGGGCCTCCTTCCCTCTGACAGGTAAACAAGGTCTGAAACATGTCTGCTGCCCCTCACCTGGGCATGTACACAGCTCTTGGATGTACACAAGAACACTGAGTTACAGTTTCACATTGCATGGACACCAGTCTACATGTGCTTCCGCCTTTCCACTAGTTTACAATGGGAAAACATTCATCACCTCTTTACCCTACTCTCAACTCTGCAAAGTCATAGTGTCAAAATGCCAGACAGTCCAGGTAACATTGACTGGGGTAATACCATTCTCCATTCTACTGACACCCAATGTGTACATCCAGCCACAGTCTCCCCCAGTCATGAAGGAGGTGTACTTGTAAAAGTGATAACCAAATTCGGAAGACACAATTATTACTTATTTTCATGTCTAGAGTTACCATATGGCCTAGTTTTTCTGTGATACTTCCCTTTATGCCTGTTCTCCCAGAATACTAACACTCTTGAACACTTTCAAAGTTGTACTGATTTAGACAATCAATTGCGTCCACTCTATTTATGTCCTTAGAAAACCATGTTCACTTCTCTTAGCCTCAGTCAAAGGGACTGAACACCGTGATTCCTAAAGATTCTTCTAGTTCTAACATTCTATGAGAAAGGCCAACTTCAAGTGTGGAGAAAAAAAATAAAATAAAATAAAATAACTTTTCTGAAATCCAACCATCCCCAGTAATAATATAAAATTTACTTTATTATGTTTGGACTCATAGATTAACTATTCCAGTGTCTTCATATTTTCATGTGCAAATTGATTTTATGCCTATCCAACCTTAAACAGGTAAAGAAAGGTAAGTTGTCATGGCCCTGGATGCTGATTTTCCCTCTATCTCATTCTCAGTACCTCTTTGCAAGAAGCTAGGGGTATAGGACTGACTCAGCGCAAAGAAAGATCAGGCTGATTCCAGCAGCTGAATGCAGGAGGTCCCCTTCTAACAAGGCTTTTTCATCAACCGAGAAACCTCTGTTATTATGTAGTGAAATTAATGTTCCCTGCTTTCCTATCCAACTTTCTGACAAATATGTGAGTGTGAAGAGGTCAGGGTTCTGCTTTACTAGCATTTTTCATAGTGCCTGCAGCAACCCCACTCAGGCATGTTTCTCTGCAGGACAAGAATGAATAGAGAGAGGGGCAATGGTGGTGGTGGGGCATCTGTAATACTCTCAACAATAAAGATGAAAAAAAAAAAGAATGAATAGGGAAAGTAAACTTCACTGATTCTCTGCTGTTAAGCAGTATAAAACACCATGATAAAAATCAGAGTGCTGCTTTCATGGTATCAGTAGCCATTTCAACAATTATTTACCATTAATATACCGAGAATGAGGCAGCTCAGTTCAGCAAGAGTACTGGAAAGCCTCTGGCCCCTGACCAATGCTCCCATATTGCAGCTGTACATTCTCATCACTGAGTCTCTAAATCTGTCTTTTTAAATTCAGTTACAATATTATCTTATATTAGTTTCAGATGTATAGCATAATGGTGAGACCTTTATATAATTTATAAAGTGGTCCCCTGAGAAGTCGAGTACCCACCTGGCACCATACACAGTTATTACACCGTTATTGACTATTATTGCCTATGCTATAATTTACATCCCCGTGGCTATTTTGTAACTACCAATTTGTACTTCTTAATCCCTTTACCTTTTTCACCCAACCCCTAACCCCCTTCCCTTCTGGCAACTGCTTAAAAGTTTCTGTATCGGAATCTATGAGTCTGTTTCTGTTCTGTTTGTTTATTTTGTTCTTTAGATTCACAATTAAGTGAAAGTGTATGATATTTGTTTTTCTCTGACTTATTTCACTTAGCATAATACCCTTAGGTCCATCCACATTATAGCAAATGATAAGAATAATTATTTTTATGGCTGAGTAATATTACATTGTATATATGTACCAATTCTTCTTTATCCAATCACATACTGATAGCCACTTGGGTTGCTTTTATATCCTGGCTACTGTAAATAATGCTGCAATGAATATAGGGGTACGTATATCTTTTTGAATTATTGTTTCACATTTCTTTGGATAAACACCCAGAAGTGGTATTGCTGGGTCATAAGGTAGTTCTATTTTTAAGTTTTTGAGGAACCTCTATAATGTTTTCCATAATGATTGCACCAATATGCAATCCCACCAACAGTACACAAGGTTCCTTTTTCTCCACATCCTTGCCAACACTTATTTGTTGATTTAGCGATGATAGCTGTTCTAACAGATGTGAGGTGGTATCTCATTTTGGTTTTAATTTGTATTTCTCTGATGATTAGTGATGTTGAGATATCTTTTCATATGTTTATTGACATATGTCTTTATGTCTCGTCTGGAGAAATGTGTATTCAGTTCCTCTGCCATTTATTTTTATTTATTTATTTTTTTGTTAGTCATCACCTGAGGATATTTTCTCCATTGATTTTCTTAGAGAGAATGGAAGGAAGTGGGGTGGGAGGAGAGAGAAACATCAATATGAGAGAGACACATCAGTTGGTTTCCTCCCACACAAACCTCAACCGGGGTCAGGGATCAAAATTGCAACCCAGGACCGGGAATCAAACCCAAGACCCTCCAGTGCAGGGAGGCTCATGCTCTAACCACTGAGTAAAAATGGCCAGAGTAATTTTTAATTGGATTTTGGGGTGTTAAGTTGTATGAGTTCTTCATAAATCTTGGATATTAATCTTGGATATGTGTCATTGGTGAATATCTTCTCCCAATCCATAAGTTGTCTTTCTGTTTATTTCCTTTACTGTGCAAAAACTTTTTTAGTTTGATGTAGTTACAATTGTTTTGTTTTTTTTTCTTTTGTTTCCCTTGTCTGAGGAGATATATAATAAAAAAACATTACTAAAGGGAATGTCAGAGAGTTCACTGATTATATTTTATTCTAGCAGTTTCATAGTTCCTGGTCTTTCAATTAAGTCTTTAATACATTTTTAGCGTATGCTTGTATATCATGTAAGCAGGTAGTCAGTCTAGTTTCATTTCTTTGCATATATCTGTCTAGTTTACCCCAACTCAGTCTCTTTAGTTAAGAAATAAATGCACTGTATAGATCAAACTAAATTCTGGACCATTAAGCTATCTAAATAAATTGATTATGGAATCCAGGAATTTTTAAAAGACGGCGATGAACATAGGGGTGCATATATTCTTTCTGATTGGTGTTTCGGGATTCTTAGGATATATTCCCAGAAGTAGGATCACTGGGTCAAACAGCAGTTCCATTTTTAATTTTTTGAGGAGACTCCATACTGTTTTCCATAGTAGCTTCACCAGTTTGCAAGAAAGAATATATGCACCACTATGTTCATAGAAGCATTATTTACAATAGCTAAGCTAGGGAAATAGCCCAAGTGCCCATCTGTAGATGAGTGGATGAAAAAGCTGTTGTACATTTACACTGTGGAATACTATGTAGCTATAAAAAAGTAGGATCTCTTATTCTTTGCAACAGCATGGATGAACCTCAAGATCATTATGCTAAGTGAAATAAGCCAGTCAGAGAAAGACAAATATCACACAATCTCACTTCTATGTGGAATCTAATGAACAAAATAAACTGAGGAACAAAATAGTTCCAGAGGCATGGATACATGGAACAGAGTAACAGATCTCAGAGAAGAAGTGGGGAGGGGGATGGGAAGAGATTAATCAAAGAATTTATATGCATATAGGCATAGCCCATGGACACAGACAGTAGTGTGGTGAGGTGGAAGGGGGAAGTGGAGGGAAAATAGGAGACATCTGTAATAATGTCCACAATAAAAAATAAAATAAAATAAAAATAAAAAAGAAGAAGACCACTAGAGGAATAGAGAGAATTTGAATCCCAAGTATTGTGCTTGTTCATGAACCTGTAAGTTGAAGTTCAAGTTGTGAAAATATTTCATGTCTTCAGAGAGAACAGTATATATGCTTATTAAGTGTTGCTTCTTATGTCCAGACACAGTTTTGTTGCACATGTTCAAAATGTTACAGTGACTTAAAAAAAAAGTGGAAATCATAGCTATAAAATTTTTGAGACATGCAAGTAAAAATGAACAAACTAGTATGCAAAAGTTAGAAAGTTTTATATGGGGAAAATAGATTTTTAAAATTTCAGTTGTTTACAGAGTAATTTTGAATCAAAACATTGTGAACTATTACTACCATTTGAAATCCTAGGTCATTTTGAACTATTTAAATTCATATTTCTATGTTTTTATAGTTTATTATTTGTACTTTCACATAATTATAAAATTTCTTCTGAATATAAAATGTGGCAGAATAGAGTATAAAAAGATTAATTATATATTGCAAAGCTGATAGCTAAGTATTATGTCTCAACATTTGTGCAATCAGTGGGTATTTAAGAAATGTTATGTAGAAATCAATGGTCAGAACCTCAGTAAAATAGTGTATTCAGGCTCCTGAATGACACTTGACACACTGCCTTCTCTAAATTTACATTATAATGAAATATACATCCATTTCCAAGCCTTTATTTAAAACTTCCCTATCTATTGTTTGAAACAGCTGGGTGGTAAATGTATTATTCCTGCTATAGCTGCACATAAGAGAACTGTTTTTAATTCCACCATCTGCCTCTTAGTTTGCAATTCTTCATTGGACAATTTAAACAGGAATGACTCTCACAGTGAAGAAATCAATGCTCATACCTACTCATACACTTCTTTGAATGCTGAGTGTTTAAATAACCTAATGTAGCCAGTAGTTTTTGTCCTGGTCCTCACTGCTATCTCATGTAACACAGTCCTTTTATATCTTTCTACTGATCTTGATATTACCTTGTCCAAAATCCATCCATGGCTTCTTATTGACTACTGAATGGACTTATGACATTTTGTCATTGTATTCAAAACCTCTTCAATGAAACCTCAATATCCATGTTTAACTCACCTCCTACAAATACCCCATGCTCCAGGAATCTCTCACTGAAATTACCTGCTCTTGGCTCTTTGGTTGAAAGTAGTGCTGTATTTACTTACACCTCTACTTCCCTTCTCCCCCTATCTTTACATGTTTCAATTCTAGATGTAATTTAAGGTGCAGCTAAAATGTAGCCTTATTCATGATATATTCTTTATTTTCCCATTATACACATACATAGGATTCAAGCTAAATATCTCATAGAATTTAGCGCTTTGTACACTGTTCTTTTATATCTTTTACTAGGTTGAAGCTCCTGAAGTATAAACCCCTATGTTTGATTTATATAACTATCATAGAAGTAGAACTAGTACCCTTCTTGACATATGGTAAAAATATCTCACTGATAGTACAAATAAATCTCATGTAGCCTTCACCCAGATTCTCCAAATGGTAACATATTATGTAACCAAGTACATTTTCAAGACCAGGAAATCAACCTCCGTTCTAAACTAATAACTTGTCTATTTCAGAGTTAGTCCATTTTCCTACTCAGCAAGGATCCAATCCAGAACCACAGATAGCATCTGGCTATCATGCCACCTTAAGTATCCTTTAATTTAGAATAGATTTTCAGTATTCCATTGTCTTTAATGAATTTTTGAAGTATACTGGTTAGTTATTTTGTAGAATATTGTTCAATTGGGGTTTGTCTGTGTTTCTTCCTGGTTAAATTTAGATTATGTACTTTTGCTAAGACATCTACAGAAATTATTTTGAGCCCTCTCAGAGAATCATATCAAGAGGCACATGATGTTGATATGCCTCATTACTATTGGTGTTCATTGTGATCACTTGGTTAAGAGAATTTTGTCAGGTCTCTGCAATATCAGGGTACTATTTTTCTCTTTGTAATAGCTAGGTATATTGTAGATAGATGTTTTCAAAATACAAAAATATCTTAGTTCTCATTAAATTAACACATTAATTCCATCATCCAATGATGACACTTGTCTGCCAGGAAATGTCTCAACAACCAGACATAGTTGGACCTATTGGTGGTGATCTTTCACTCACTTACTCTTACATTCATGCATTCACTTTGTCAAGTACCTACAATGAGCCATGCATATATGCAGAAACTAGGTCCTGAGGGAAACATGGTTTATATTCTTGAAGAACTGGTGTTCTAGTGAGACGGTGCTCCAATAATAAATGCATTGAAGGGGGTAGTGACTCAAACTTTTAGTAGTGTATCTGGGTGGGAGGATTAAGAGAAGGTTTCAAGAAGAAAACAGATCTAACTGTGAGGAAAATCAAGGCAGAGAAATTGAGACAAGTAGCAACAGAAGCACACATCTGTTACAAATGCAAACACACACACAAAAAGTAAAGTGGCCCAGTAAGAAAGATGACTGTCCCAGTAAAAGAACATCATCAAAAGCATGCCCACTACCATCTGATGAACAGTCTCAGCTATGGTAAAGTGGAAGGAAGTTAGGCCAGGCCAGAGATATTTATAGACTCTTAAATAGCTGTAAACCGTGACACTGAATGACATTTGTGTGACCTCTTCCCTAATAAAAGGGATTAGAGCTGCGGAAGACCTAGGTGATGATAGAGTTCAATCTCTGATCATTTCTAATTCTAGACAAGGTATAATGATACTTATTTACATTTGCATAATACTTTATAAGGCACTTTTATAACCATTATCCCATTTGATCCTCACAAGAATTTGGTGAGATAAGCAGAAAGGATATTATTAAAATTCATCATTTCCCCAAAGAGGAGACAAAAGGAGCTAGAAAATGTAATGGCTGGAGAAAACAAAGCTAGAAAATAGAGCAAAATATGGAATCAAGGATTTTAAGTTCTCATCCAGTTTTCTTTCCATGATATCAACTTCTCCCATTTTCCAGTTAACCAAGGGGCAGCTCATGTTTTGAAATGGGGAGTCTAATATTGTTTCTTAGTGACTCCCCATGTATCTGCTGTCTCCTTTCTATGGAGAAGCTCTGAGGAGAAGGAGTGTCATATAGAGTCTTTCAAAGCATGACCCCTGTGGACTACCTATCTTAGCATCTCCCCAGGAATCCGTGGAAAAGGCATATTCTTATCTTTATGTCAGTCTTTCTAATTGAGAATATACGGGTGTTAGGAATGCATTTTTAACAAGCCCATCTGGGAAGTTTGGAGCACACTGCAATTTGAGAACTGCTTCCACATAGATTTGGCAGCTCTGTTATCGGAAAAACCTCCTCCCAATTAGAATAGCTGAAGCAGAAGAAAGGTGAAGGGGAGTCTCTCCAGCTTCTCTCCATGCTAAAGGAGCATTCAGGACTAGGATTGGAGAGGTCCTATCCATCAACCTTTATTTTTTGGCCTCTTTTAAAAATAATTGAGATATAATTGATATATAACATTGTATAAGTTTAAGGTGTACAAGGTGTTGTTTGATACATTTATATATTGCAATATGATTATTGCCACTCTAGTTTTAGGTAATGCAACTACCAAATCACATAATTATTTCATTTTTGTGCTGAAAACATTTAAGACCTAGTTTCTTAGCAACATTAAAGTAGAGAATACAGTATGGTTATTATAATCACAATGCTGTACATATTTATTATTTAACTAACAGTGTGTATCCTTTGGCCAACATCTCCCCTTTTCCCCACTCCCAAGCTCAACGGTTCTCAACCTGTGGGTCGTGACTCCTTTGGGGGTCAAAAAACCCTTTCACAGAGGTGGCCTAAGACATAACAGTAGCAAAATTACAGTTATAAAGTAGCAACAAAAATAATATTATGGTTGGCGGTCACCACCACATGAGGAACTATATTAAAGGGTCATGGCATTAGGAAGGTTGAAAACCACTGTTAGCTTCTAGTAATCACCATTCTACTATTTCTATGAGTTTCACTTTTTTAGATTCCATTTATAAATGAGCTTGTACAATATTTGTCTTGGACTTATCTCATTTAGCTTAATGCTCTTAAGTCTCTCTATGTTGTCACAAATGGCAGGATTTCCTTCTTTCTCATGGCTGAATAGTATTCCTCTGTGTGTGTGTGTGTGTGTGTGTGTGTGTGTGTGTGTGTACACATCTTTTTTATTAATTCATCTATTAACAGACATTTGGTCTGTTTTCATATCTTTTCTATTGTGAATAAACTGCAATAAACATTAGAAACATCTTTATAATATGCTGTTTTCAAGCCTTGAAAAGACAAATACAAAAAAATAGGAAGCTTGCTATGCAAATACTGCTTCAACAGTCTGAGGAACGGGGTAGTCCTAGAGATGTGGAAGTGGGGTACAGACTGACAATCCCCAGAAGAGGAGGTGTGGGAGAGAGATAAACTACAGAACTTATATGCATGTATGCATGAACAATGGACATGGACAACAAAGCTGGGGACAGGGCGGGGAGGGAAGGGGAAGGGAGGGGGGAATCAACAGGGGAAAAGGAGAAACATCTGTAACAAAAATAAATTAATTAATTAAAAATTTTTTTTCCTAGGCCCTCCTTTCAATGAGATTGCCATCCATTAAACCTTACATTTCTGTAAACCCCTTATCTGCCCCTACATGGGCTGTGACATCAGACCTAAGGATTCCAGGGAACTCGGTGAGGAATCCTCTCACCTTCCCCATAGGAATCTGATGGGTAAGTGAATATGCAAAGCTCTGAGGAAAATAATCATCAATATGCCACTACTGGGCACAAAATCTGGGTATACAATAGGTCTCACAATTATGTTCTGTTTGTTAGTGGCACAAGATCCTATGGGGGAAGAGAGAGTGGTGAACAGAAGATATTTTGATAACTTGAATATGTTGAATCTTTATCCCATCTCGATTTTCGAACACTTTGGACATCCACATTCTACCTCCCATGTCAATCTCCCACTCTACTTCCAGATATGTTCAGGGTGATTGGAAATGGCAGAGCCTGGGCCTTTCCCAAAATGACCCTCAGTGGCGACCTCTTCGAGGACAGTGTCTCTTTTATTTTGTGGGCTCTCACAGTCTGAGTGGGCTTGCAGGATTCAGTGACAGTGAAAGGGAAATGATGATAAAGTTTCAGGTTAGGCCTTGAGCCATTTTGCCAGAGTCCAAATTATTAGTGAACCAAACAGCCTGTCTAGAGGAGATTTGAGGCAAATAAAATCACATTGCATCATATCAGAAACCTGACAATTTTGCACAATTAATCACTAACCAAAAATGGCAGATTGGAGCCCCAGAAGCAGCAGATACTTCCATTTAGTTCTAGATGATTGACCATACACACTGATTTGGCTATACATGCTAGAAGGAATTGCAGTTAATTGCCAATGGTAATGAAGCTTATATTGACTAGGCAAATACCAAAAGAAAAATCCAAAGCTGTTTCAAGAAAAGACTGAAATGATACTGAAGGAACAAGGTGGCTGTTTGCAGATTTGTCAAATGAACACAAATATGAGAAACATGCTACTCAAGTTCTCTGCTATAGTATAATTAAAAAGGAGATTAAACATGCACCTCCCTTTTACTTAGTTCTGAATTTATAAATCCAGGACTATAGCTAGACAAATAAATTTGCACCACAGCTTGGTGGAAAGCCAAATGAGAGCAATTTGATTTACATTAACTATCTCCAAGTGAATAATGTTAATGAAAGGCCAGAGGAAAAAAAAGGCAGGACAAGGAAAAATGATACTGAGGCTTAATAGCAATGATTACAAACAGACAGGGAGACGTGCCAGACATTCTGTGCAGCAAACCGTTATTTATGACAAGGTCACCTTTGCTATAAGTAGCTATTTAGCAATCATTGAATTATAGGCTGGTGGGATCTTAAAAGTTGAAAAACCTTCCCTTCATTTACAGCTTCTGCAGCTGAAGTTTAGAAGTAGGGAATGCAAGAGAAGGGAAGAAAGTAACCATTATTAAGCACCTATGGTGGAAAAGTGCACATCTTTACCCTTTTCTCAGCCCCTACTCTTTCAATCCCCACATGAACATTGAAAGCTTGGTCAGCAAGAGAAAGCTAAGGCTTCGGAGAAGTGGTGGAGTTTGTTCTACACATCACACTGTCTTCCTGGGAAGGAATCATTACTGGCCTATTTGGTGAATCAGTTGCAGTGCTGGTAACGGACTTCAGTCTCAAGAATTTATTCTTGACTCAGGAATTACTCATGACCGTTCTATCAGAGGCACTTTTTAGAACCCCAAAATAATATTTGGGAAACAGTTAAAAAGAACAAGAATTTGAAAACCTCTGGATTTTAGGACCAGGGAAGTCCTACCTATTTCAGAGTAGTCATAAATCTGTATGCCAACTGAGAAATAAAAAATTCACTAGAGTACGCTGATTAATAATGCTGGCTCCCATTTATTGAAGACCAGCTATATGCTTGGCTCTATACTAGACCATTTACTTGTATTATTACCCAATAGTATAAGTATTATTAGACCTTGCCAATAAAAAATGAATGTATCACAGAGTGGTTAAGTGATTTACACAAGGTCACATGGTCAACAAGTGGCAAAGCCCGATTTTATACCCAGGTCTATGGGCCCCAAAGTCCCTGTTTTTGCCTCTCTACCACTCAGATCTCTGGCTATTCTCTAACTATCCACTGAATTCACACAGCATTCTTAGTCTGAACAGTTCAGTTGGACCTTGACCTTGTTAAATATTCTGTATTTTTTAACTCAAGAATATTGCTCATTTTATTTTGTATTATTTCATACACTTTTTTGTTGTTTTATAGTTTTTTTCTTCCATAAATCTGACATATCTCTCATTCAGCTTTTTCTTGGATATTTTATATAGTTGGTTGCCATTGCAGATGATAGTTTTTAAAAAATAATAGAATTTTTTGGGAGCAGGTTTAGGTTTATAGAAATCTGAGCAAAAAGCACAGAGCGTTCCAATATATCCCGTCGCCCTATTATTAACATCTTGCATTAGTGTAGCATATTTGTTACAGCTGATGAATCAATATTCATACATTATTTTCAACTGAAGTCCATACTTCACATTAGGTTTTACTCTGTGAATGAGTTTTGACAATGTTTAATGCCATGAATCCTTCATTACAGTGTCATACGGAACAGCTTCACTGCCCTACAAGTTCCCCATGCTCCACCTATGTATTCCTCTCTCCCCACTAACCTAACAGGTGTTTTTATTGTCTCCATAGTTTTGTCTTTTCAAGAATGGCATATAGTTGGAATCATATGGTATGTAGCCTTTTCAGGTTGGCTTCTTTTATTTTATAGTTTGTATTTAATGTTCCTCCATGTCTTCTTGTGGTTCGATATGATATTTCTTTTTAGTGTGGAAAAATATTCCAGTATCTGGTTGGCTATACCACAATTTTCTTATTCATTCACTCACTGAAGGACTGCTTGGTGGCTGCTAAGTTTTGGCAATCACAAATAAAGCTACTGAAAACATCCAAGTGCAGGTTATTGTGTAGACCTGAGTATTTTACCACTTTAGGCAAATACTAAAGAGCACAATTGCTGGATCACATGGTAAATGTTTAGTTTTATAAGAAACTACCAAAATGTCTTCCCAAGTGGCTATTTGACAAGGGGAGTATGATAGACGATTTTTCAAAATCCCCTATTTTTAATTTCTAATGTTCTTTCTTTGCTAGTCCCTTATCTCCAAGCAGGTGGCAAACTTGGATATCTCTCTATATGCTCCCCAATAGCAAGGATGGTACCTCACATACTGATGCCATAGCACATATCAAGCGATATCAGTGACACGAGGCTGCTGTAGGCAGGCTCTGGGATAAGGGTCCCTAGCAGCCTCTCCCAAGCTTGGCCTTACTTATTTAGTTTCTGCGATTGTTATCCAAGTGAAATGAGACAATGGCACATAACAAATGCTCAATAAATGCTAACTGTGATGGTGAAGGTGTCAATAGTAGAAAAATTTATATCCTTGAGGCAGAAATGGGATTTAGGTTGTACCTATTTTATTTGGAGGGGAAAAAATAGAAAAGCTGAACCCTACATATTTTTCCAATATATAAGCTAATTGGTTTTTTTAAAAATTTATCTTTATTGTTGAAAGTATTATAGGTGTCCTCATTTTTACCCCTGTTGACATCCTCCTCCCCACTCCTGTACCCTGACCCCCCTGCCTTCACCACATTGCTGTCTTTTCCACTGATTGTGCATACATGCGTAGAAGTTCTTTGGTTTTTCTCTTCCTGCTCCCACACACCTCACTTCACTCTGAGGTTTGTCAGTCTGTTCCCTACTTCCATGTCTCTGGATTTATTTTGTTTGTCAGCTTATTTTGTTAATTATATTCCACAAATAGGTGATATCATGTAATACTTGTCTTTGTCCGACTGGCTTATTTCTAAGCTGAGTGATTTTCACCTGTCTTCTTCATATACTAATTGGTTTGAAGGTGAAAAATGTTTTTCAGAATTCCTAATCTCTTGTTATAGCCAGAGTGTCTATTAATATAGTTAGAAAAACCATTTTCTCTATGTTCACACATCAAAGCTAGTTGCAAACAGAAAAAAAATTTATAGCATGTAAGCATTTGGGAATGAATAAGAATTATGGTTATTGTCATCAGTATAAAAAATTTTTAAAATGATAATAAATTAAAGAAATATAGTCATAAAAATGCAAACTCTATTAATCATACAGAGGTAATAATGATTGTTTATGTAGAAAATCCCAAAGAAATGACAAAAAATACATGTAATTATTAAGTAATCAGGCAATGTCACAAGATACAAGGTGGTATATCAAAGTCAGTTGCTTTCTTTTTTAACAGCAATGAGCCTTTGGAATTTTAAAATAAAACTAAAATACCATTTAAATTGGCATAAGAATGAACAAAATGCTTGAGAAGTAATTCTAACAAAATATATAAAGCATCTAAATGTGGAAATCTCGAAAGTTATGATAAAAGAAATTGGGTAACATCTAGATAAATGAAGAGATGTTCTGTGTTTATGATTTGGAAGAGTTGATGTTGTTGATATGTTAATTTTTCCCAGATTGATCTGCAGATCTAATCGGAATACTTGGTATAATTTCAATCTTCTTATATTTGTTGAGGCTTGTTTTGAAACCTACCATGTGATCTAACCTGAAGAATGTTTCACATGCCCTTGAGGAGAATGCGAATTGTACTTCTGCTTGATGGAATGGTCTGCATGTGTCTGTTAGGGTCTTTTAGTCTACAGTGCTAAGTCTTTTGTTTCTGTATTGATTTTCTGTCTGGGTGTTCTATCCATTGTTAAAAGTGGGATATTGAAGTCTCCTGCTATGGTTGTCTTGTTTATTTGTCTCTTTAGATCTGTCAGCAATCTAAAGCATCTTCTGGATAAAGCACCTAAGTATATAAAGTATATATTTCTTTGCTCTGTTGGCTGAAAGGGCCCAGTAGTAATGAGTGTACCTAGCATTCAGATCTTGATTTTACTACCATTTTTCAACAAAAGAAATGAGGTTGGCTTGGAGAATGGCTGATTCTAGGTGCTGGAAATATACAAGATGCGCCTGGAGTATTTTGTAGTACCATAATGTAAGGAAGCTCTCACAAAACAACAACAAAACACATTGATGGGGTATTGAATTATAAACTAAGTACAAATAAATATTTATAGGTCCTTACTGACATGTGAATAATGAAATAAATTAATAAATAGGAAGAACACAAATTTTCACTGTAGACTTCCAGATAAAGCATGTTAAGTATTTATCTATTCTAGAGGAGGGAGAAGCAAAACTCTGTACTCTTATAATGACTTCCTTTCAAAGAGTAAAGTATGAAAACAGGAGAATAAATTTACAGTGGGGAAACCTGACAAACCCTCCTTCAGCCAGGTGCTCAAGGTCAACATTAAGAGCTATATATCTTGATAGTATGCACCCTTGATAAAATGTGATTAAAATGTCACTTGAACCTCTGTGATATACCACCCATAGTTTAACCATGAGAAAAAATCAGACAAATCTCAATTTGAGAATATTCTACACACTACCTCACTAGGGAAACTCTCAAAGTCATCAAAATCAAGAAAAATATAAGAAACGATTGCAGCCATGCAGAGCCTAACAAGACAAGATGAATAAGTATGATGTGGTACCCTGGATGGGATCCCAGAACAGGAAAAGGATACTAGGTAAAAACTAAAGCAATACTGATAAACTAGTGATTTTACTTAATAATGACATAACAACATTTTCATGCATTTAAACAAATGTACCATATCAGTGTATAATTAATACATTATTAAAGATGTTAATAACAGGAAAAATCATTTTTTGTATGTGTTTGAGGGTAGTAGAGATCTCTCGGTACTATTTCCTCAAATTTTCTGTAAGTCTAAAACTTCTAAAAAATAAAGTCTATTTCATAAAGAAATTAATTGAAAAACTTCTGTGCTCCTAGATACCTGATGAATTATCCAAATGGTTTCTGTATTAACCTTGTTGGAATCAGAAATGCTGTTGGCTTGGTTATATGTTTTACTACTTTGTGATCGATTGTATGTGTCACTAAAATTGAATTATCACAGGAAAGGAGTAACAGGAATATGCTTCCAGCAAATAACGCGTACTTGACAGAAATGATAAAGGTTATAATTTGGGGCATCTAATAATTTAAATTATTCACAACTCATGTATTAGTAGAATTTGGCAGAGTATTAATTTAAATATAATCCTTTGATAATGTAATCAGTTTCAAAAACAATAATAGAGTGACGTTTGTCCCTTAGCCTCAGAATCGATTCCTGGACAGATATGACCACATTGCCACTAAGTAGTTGCTACGCAATTTAAATGTCCTTTTCTCATTTTTAACTCACTATTGGCAAACCCACATGCTCATAAAAAAATCATATTCAATAAATATAGAAAAGCAAATGGATTAACATCTAGTTAATACCATAGCATGTTAGACATGGAAAGAGTTTTAGGGATTATCTAACCCCAGGCTGTCCAGTATGGTAGCCACTAGCCACTGGACATGTGGCTGCTCCGAAATAAAATGTCCTGAACGTGTGAAACACCCTTGTGATTTTGAAGAGTTAACATCAAATAAACAGAAAGCATAATAGAGCAATTATTTTTATATTGGTTACATGTCGAAATGTTAATATTTTAGATAGATTAACTAAACAGAATATAATAAAATTCCACCTTCTCCTTTTCATTTAGATAATGTTGCCCTTTGCAAATTTAAAAATTATACATGTGACTCACATGATATTTCTATTGAACACTGGTCTAGTCTAATTTGTTTTTTGTACAAAAGAAAGAGACATTGTCCAGAATACCCTGTATGATCAATACAAGTTCCTGTTCATAGTTAATCTGGGTATCTTTAAATAAATAATCTGGGTATCTTTCTCTATAAGAGTGGGAGAAGTGTGTTTCAAATTATGATCACCTGGAATATTTTTACTTATGTTTCATGAATTTCAGATTTATTTTATATAACAAGTTCACCACTCTCTACTGAAGCAATATCTTGGCCTGCTGCTCTCATGGGTTAAATAAAATGTGCTACCATTTATCTAGCCTACTCTTTCCAGACCAAGGCTCTGCTTTGTATAATAAATAACTTGTATAATTTACTGAGTTTAATTATCACCAAAATTCTTTATATCTGAAGAATTTGATGCATAGGGAGCTCTTTGCTTAAGTAACCACAACTAGTCAGAAAGTGATAGACATGGTATTCAAACTGAGATGTTCTATCTCAAATCGCTGTCTATCCACCGTCTGCAGCTGCCTCTGAATGCATGGAGTGTCTAGCTAAGCCTCTAGAGCTGTAAATAGGAACCTTGTAAGGATAGCTGAGCTTTTCACAGCTCTTTGGGAGTAGCGGTAGTTCAGATCCCTACGATTTCTCATCTGACTGAATTTAGCCATTGTGACATTGCTCTAAAGAAAACAAGCAAACAGGCGTCTTAAATTGATCAGGTTCTTCTGGTTATCAAGGATCACACTGCAACAGAGGGTAAGGAGAAAGGAGAACACTGTTTGGATTTCGGAGAGGTGTTCAATTTGCCTGCTATTTAGAAAACCCCCAATTATCTGAAGATTTCAATAACAGGATTTTGTTTCGTGCTCTTGTAGGAGAAAGAGGAAATTACCTCAGTTTTCTAATTTCAGAATTAAAGAAATTAATATCCTCACACACCCACATGCATGCCCACCCACACACAGAGCCCTGGATGTGCTTTACCACCCTTGGAACTGCTCCTCCTCCTGACTTCTATATTGCAGCTAAAAAAAAAAAAAAAATCCTTATTTGGCTTCTTAGTCACAAAAAGCAAAAGCCACAGCACATCTGCTTCAGATCAATCTCTTTCATCTCACTGTTACTAAGATCCATTAGTGCCAACTCCAGGATATCTCCTGCATCCTCTCCCTCTTCCTTGGCACCCACCCTTGTCACCGCCCTCGTCACCTCTTCCTGGGCTAGTTCTATAGCTCCTTCTTCCTTTCCATGTTCTAGCCACCCTGGCTTCTTCTATTTTCTGGAGAATAAGATGCCACTCCCTCTGCCTGGCAGGCTCTCCCCAAATCCTTTCCTGAGCAAAATCTAACTCATTCTTTAGGTTTCAATTCTTCTGTAAAATCCTTTCCTGCAGAAATAGGAAGATAGAGGAGGTCATCTTTTAATAAGCTATTATAGCATCCTGTGTGTTTTTCTTGTAGCACTTATAAAGATAACAATTAATTATGCAACTTATTTTAATACTTGTCTTCCCTGTTGGAATGCTCTTAAGTATTATGGTAGGCTGCTTCTCTACTACACGATGCTGCTTTTTCTAATCAAGGATTTACTTTATTACTCTCATTGGGTCATTTTTGAAAACTTCCAAAATATGCATAAAAGCATCAAAAGTGTTTTATTTGCTTTCTTAATTTTTACCTCTGCCTACAGATGGTTGAGACCAGTTTAGACTAATCATGGTTTTAGACTCCTTTTCTTTTTTTTTTTTTTTTTTTATCCTCACCCGAGGACACTTTTTCATTCTTTGTTCAGGTAAAGCAGGAGGGAGAGAGAGAGAGAGAGAGAAACATCGATGTGAAAGGGACACATCGAGTGGCTGCCACCCGCACGACCAACCAGGGCCGGGGACAAACTGCAACCAAGGTACGCGCCTCCAGCGGGAACCGAACCCGGGTCTCTCTGGACCGCAGGCCGACGCTCTAACCGCTGAGCCAAACTGGCCAGGGCTAGACTCCTTTTCTTAACCTCTCTAACTAAAGTTGACTAAGCCACTTATCAGTTGCATGATATTGGGAGAGTATCTTAACTTCTCTGAGTCAGTTTACTCATTTGGAAAATGGGGATTATAATACCACTGAACTTCACGGAGTTTTTAAAGTAAAGAGAGTTAATTTAGGTATTTGAGGGTACATACATATGCCCATGAAGATTATCAAATATTAGTTTGTTTGCATTTTAGAAATATCTATATATTTAGGATATATATCTCAAATGAGTTCCTAGAGACATAATGATCAATACTCATGAATAAAATAAAACCAGAGGCATAAAAATATGGAACAGACTAAGGAATGTCAGAGGGAAGTGGGCAGGAGGAAATTAACCAAAGAATTTATATGCATTTTGCATTGCCCATGGACACAGACAATAGGGTGGTGAAGTCCTGGGGTGAGGTGGGGCAGGAGCCTGGTGGAGGCGGACATGAGGGGAAAAAGGGGGGAGCATCTGTAATCCTCTCAACAATAAAGATCCAAAAAGACTGATACAACTTCTCAGAAATAAACTCTCATTACCAATGGGAGCAGCTCTCAAGAGTGACACACATTTGCATTATCCTTTGATCTATTCGCACTGTAGTCATTAAATCACAGAGGTTTTTGTTGTTTTTTTAACTAGGAAATTTAAAAACTTTTTGAAAATCTGCTCAGGTTGATCCTAGTCTTTCTGAGCAGCTGTACCTATGGAATTCAGAGCTGGAAAAAAAACAAACAGGACTGTAGAGATGCAACCAAGCCACTGTATCTATATTTTCTTTTGATGTAACATTTTGTGCTGGGCTTATTTTGAAAAGCATGTGGTGGGCTAGGGTGCTAAAAAGGAAGCATGAAGGGAAAGAGACTATTCACCATCTTTAATACATCTCTCTGATTGTCAGCACTGTTCACATCTGACTCCAAAGAGTACCAGAAGGTGCTCTGAGCACTGGCAGCAGCGAACGGAAAGCACTTCGTCGTAAACAGAGATGGACCGCACAAGATACATGCAAGAGTCCTTATTATGGCTAGGCATGCATCTTTCATTTTTTCACAGATATAAGCAGAACCCAAACCACTCTATCCACATTTCTGTGCACGTGTTATGTCGATGTACAGTGAAGTGAAGCAAAGGTGTCGTACAGCCCTTTGCTTGGAATTTCCAAGCAGTTTGGATTTTCCTGGCTGTGATTCCAGCCATCATAACTACATCTAATTCTCACAGATGGTCCATTGGTTGCTTCCAACCGGGCCCATTTGTCAGGCAAATAGTGAGCTTGTTCTGCTGCTCAGTGACTTTCAGAAGGGTGCCTGGGTTCCTGCTGAGTGTGAACAAAGAAAGGAGCCTTCAAGGTGCTGACCATATAACAACTCAGGCATGGAGTTCTGCCACCACAGGGGAACTAGCGTCCTGGGTCTAATCGTCTCTTAGCTCAGTGACACCTGTTGAAATTGACAAGGCAACAAAGCTGAGATCCCATGCTGAGCAGAGGAATTGGGGACACTCCTGGCTGCCAACAACATGGCTATATGACAGCTGGAGCCTGAGAATCACATTGACACAGCACTGGATTTATACACATGACTTCTATGCCTTCCTCAAATGTTGTCCCTTTTAGACACAAATGTTGCCTTTGCCCTGGCTGGTACTGCTCAGTGATTGAAGCGCCAGCCCCTTACAGGAGGGTTGCGGGTTTCATTCCCAGGCATGGGCACTTGCCTAGGTTGCAGTTTCAATCCCCACCCTGGTTCAGTCATGTGCAGGAGGCAACCAATCAACGTGTCTCTCTCACAATGATGTTTCTCTCTCTCTCTCTACCCCTCTCTCCCTCCCTCCCGTCCACTCTCTCTAAAAATCATTGGAAAAAATATCCTCAGGTGAAGATGAACAACAAAATATTGCCTTTATGCCTTTATTCATTAAAAATATTGTGATTCATAAAAGTATAATTTTAATTTATTTAGATTTTTCTCCTTGTACCTTATATTTATGAAAATGTATATTATTAGGTCCATACTCTTCAAAAACTATTTAAGAGAAGATTGAATTTCTAATAAGAAAAAATAATGATTCTTGTAGAAGTAGTAATAGTAGTAATAAAGCAATAATAAGGATGGCTAATTTTTTTAATTTTTTTTTTTTTTTTAGAGAAAGAAGAATGGAGAGAGAGATAGAAACATTAATGTGAGAGCAAAACATCAATTGGCTGCCTCCTGCACACCCCCGTCTGGGAAAAGGCCCACAACCTGGGCATGTGCCTTGACCCGGAATCGAACCGAGACCTCTCAGTCCATTGGACAATACTCCATCTACTGAGCCACACAGGCCAGGTGGGATACTAACTTTTATTAAGTATATATTTTTTGCCAGATATGTCCCTATGACTTTACATGAATTGGCTTGTTTAAGATTGTCCCTATTATAAACGAGGCTATACCTCTTGATGAGCTGGATATTGGAAAACTTTAGGTTTCATCAAAATATAGGGGAAAATTGTCTTTATTAGTATAACATCCAAATAGTTAAAATATCAGTTCAAATGTTCCAAGAATGAGCAAGGGTGACACCAGCAGATTTCAGAGGACATGATGATAATGTCTGAACTCGTTCATGGACCACTCACTATGTATATGGCAGATTGCTAAGCTCTCAAATGGCTTTACTGCTTTTTATCTTTGCAACAAATTTATTAGTTAATAGTTAATATCATTTCCACTTTAAAGATGACGACTGAGGTTTGTACACTGAGCCATTTGCCCAGGACTGAAACTAAAGTTTACTATGCTAACGCACACGCAAATTAATTATTTTCTAAGTATTGTGTTTGATACCACACTTTCAAAATGGAGTAAAGATGTTTTCACATATAGTTAGAGATATGGAGGCTGTCTGTTGGATTTAGTGAGGTTTCACCATCCCCTTATAGTAATTTGGAGATATCTTCAAATCAAACTCAATGTGATGGGCTGACGTTCCAATATTTGCTCACTTGAGTCTTCCTCCCGTCTTAGAATCCTGTAAACGACTCAGCATTAAGTGCTGCCTCTTCCTTATTGCCCACCTGTTAATATCACTGGGCTTCCATGAAAAAATAACAGTTCATCACCCAGATGTTTTCTGCTTGTTGATACAAATGAACTATTTAAAATTCTGCAGGCTCTAGAGCACCACACTATGAGGGAAAAAAGATTTCAGGTAGATAGGTGTGTTGGGGAAGACATTAGAATAAAAGCAAAGACAGAGGTGAGCAATGGAGCAGAGATGGCAGCTGGAGGATCGCACGTATCCTAAAGGTCCACTTCAGAATAACTCTGACCAAAGTTTGATTTCTGGTTCTATTTTTCTTCTTTTTTTCTGGTTAATGAAGACAATGTCCATGTGATTGAGACAGCACAAGGCATATTATGACAGAGTTGAAGGGGCACTTCTATTTCTTATTTTTTCATTTGTACTTAGAATATAGCTTAACCTTATTTTTCTTATCTCTAAAATGGATAAAAATACCTACTTGACAGGGTTTGGGGAGGATTATATGGGTTTGTGCTTGCAAAGCACCACACACACTGGCACATAGGACACAGCAGTGATTATTTTTACATTCTGTCTTTTGATCTCATAAATCTGCTAGCAGCGAGTCCTTCTATACACAGAAGAAAAAATAATTCCCCATAATCAGTGGGGTGCTGGTGCCAGCTTCACACCCAGCTTACAGGAGCCCGTTATGTACATTTCTTCCTAATGTCTGATAATGCTACAAATCAAACTCCTCCTATGCCAGCTCCCACCCACTGTTCTTCCAGCTTCCGTTGTTATACATTCACCAGCACACCACATAATTTTCCTTCTATATTCTTTGCTGTAGAAAATCTTACAGCAGCAGGCACAGAGGAAAGCAACTCCTGGAAAGAAAGCAATCAGATATTTTGTGTTCACAGCAATCTCATGCTCTGCTCAGGTGTCAAAGATAAGGCATTGTCATCTAATCATACACTGATCCATTAGATAGGGTACGTGATCACTTAGTGTAAAAATCTGCTAGTTCAGAACCACTCATAGGAAGCACATTTCTACACTCCATTCTCGTGCCTACTGATCCCACTCTTTCTTAAGTACTAGATATTGTGCCGAGTGATTATTATTTTTTATTCCTCACCTGAGGATATTTTTCTAATTAGCAGATAGAGTGGGAGGGAGGGAGAGAGAGAGAGAGAGAAACATCGATGTGATAGAGCCACATGGACTGGTTGTCTCCCACACGACCTGACCAGGGCCGGAGACAAACCACAACCGAGGTACATGCCCTTGACCTTGACCGGAATCAAACCCGCCACTCATTGGTCCGTGGGCTGATGCTCTCACTGCTGAGTCAAACCAGTCAGAGCCTAAGTGATTAATTTGAGTGCAAATCACATTTAATTGTGACAGTAATTTGATGTGGTAGATATTATCCATCACAAAACACAGAGGAGGAAAATGAGGTTCAGAGAGACTAAGTGAATAACCCAATGTCACAGAGCTTTCAGTGATAAGGTGTGTCTGGCTAGAACACAGTCAGACTCCAAAGCCTGTGCTCTTTCTCACTGTTATATACCCTCCCATGCTGCTCAGTAAAAACTGTGTTGCATGGGTAGAGTTATTCATCTTATAAGTGAAGATAACCAAGGCATTAGGAAATGAAAGTTTTTAAAAATGATCCCATAAATGCAGAATTTCATTTCTCTTTACCGAATTATCCAAATCTAAAGCAAGTTCATAAACCCGATTAGCAGATAAAGAACTGTCCGTCTTTGGGAAATGTTAATCTCTGGTCACATGTTGTAAATATTTAACTGTTACCACCATTATATAATCCCTTTGGGTAAATTCATCTTGAAATATTTTTATGACATATAATTCACAAGTGAAGTCCTGCCGTAAGCTAACATTTTGAAACCACTCTTAAGAGATTCTAAGATGAAAATTTCTATATTCAATTTATTACACTGTGGTAATTAACACATTACTACAGCAGAACATTTTGATCACTAGCATTAAACAGAGCTCTTAAAAGATTCCAAATGTATTCTGCAGGGGATTGACAGTGGAGGTGGAGTGTATGGGATTATCTTTCTATCTCAACTGAAATGATTCCATGAAAAGCATTTGGTTACTTAGTAACATTAAAATTGCAATTATGTTCCCTTATAATTAACGACCTTCAAATAAATAGTTTTGTGAACAAATTACATACTTTGCAGAATTTTATTCTTCTTTCTCAGTAGTTATTTCACTCAATTTCTAAATGTACAGAGTATGGTCTTCTTTGAATAGTTTTTGTACATTGGAAAGAACAAATTTTAGCTTGTGCTAAAGCTGAATGTGGGGATGAATAGAACAGGGGAAAATGGACAAAAAATTTTAAAAGATTTTTAAAATTAATTTATAGAGAGAGAAGGGAAAGGAGAGAGAAATAGAAACATTGATCGGCTACCACATGCACACCCCCTACTGGGAATTGAACCCCAACCCAGGCCTGTGCCCTGAGCATAAATGAAACCAGCAACTTTTGGCTTACTATAATTAATAAAGTGAAGCCTCAATTTTTTTTTTTATCTACACCCAAGGATGCTTTCCCACTGATTTTTAAATAGAGTGGAAGGGAGGGAAGGAGAGAGAGAGAGAAACATCAGTGTGAGAGAGACACATTGATTAGTTGCCTCCTCCATGACCTTGACCGCGGCTGGGGATCAAACCTGCAACTGAGGTACATGCCCTTGACTGGGAATTGAACTCATGACCCTTTGGTCTGCAGGTCAACATTCTAACTGCTGAGCCAAACCAGCCAGAGTTCATATTTTTATTGAAAATTATAGCATTACAGAAATTAACAAGAAAGGAGCATCTATATTTTGTCATTTTTGCCACGAGTGGCAATAGTGGTAGTGACTGTAAACCATTCAGCAGCAGGCAGGGTGAAAGGTAATTTAAAGTGGAAACAAGCTAATACTTGGCTCTGATTGGTAGCAGTCTCATACTCAGCTCAGTGTCATCTAATCATATATTGATACATTAGATGAGATGCCCAATCACTTAAAAATATGCTGTTTCAGAAAGACCAATAGGAAGCACACATTTTCTAATTTCCACTCTTATGCCCATTTGACCAAGAGACATAAAGTACTTGCCTTACACAGTGCCAGGCACTGAATATGTAGACATGGATAGGACAGGGTTCCTGGCACCAAGAAGCTCATGGCCTAAGAAAGAAACAGACTATGCACAATGAAATGAAATGAAATGATGAAATGAAATGAAATGGAAGCATGTGTAAGATACAGTGGCCACATGATGGAGGTGACAATTGGGGTGTGTTCTGACTGAAGGATAGGAGTTTGTAGGTAAATGAAAACCATCTTAGCTAATATTTCTTCCAAGAAACATTTGCTTATTCTTTTCTCTCTGCACCACCCAGAATGGCATTGAGGGGATACCTTTGAGCTCACAGAATGCTTCATGCTGTGCACTGATATGCATTGGGTGGGAAGTGAATATATTTATGATCTACTTTAAAGGTAGAGCCATAGGTGCTGCTGATGGATTGAACTTGGAGAGTGAAAAAAAGGTACAACTTTTAATTTTCTGTCGTTGGTAATAAAATAATACAATTTACTGAGATGGGGAATCTGACCTGATTAGGGAAAAAGAGATGGACATCTAATTTTTGTTTTTTGGGGTTTTTTTTTGTTTTTTTTTTACCTTTTAAGTTTGAAAGGCCAAGTGAAGATGTTAAATAGGTGAATAGATATAGAGGTTCCATCAATGCCTGTGTTCACCATCAAGATACGAGTTTCTCAAGGGGAGACATTTTACATTATACGTCTCTATGGCAAAGTGGTTGTTTTATAAATGATGCTGTAAAAAAGACTTTTCTCTTTATATCCTTCTGCCTTAAGGATATCCTTCTGCTAAGGCTGCTGAACACTAGGTTGGGAAGAAACATCTCTTAACTCTTCTTTTTTTAATTTTTTTTCTTTACTGATTTTAGAGAGAGGGGAAAGGAGAAGGAGAAATAGAAGCATCGATGAGAGAGAACATCCACTGGTCACCTCCCACATGCCCCCTCTGGGGATTGGACCCACAGCCTGGGTATGTGCCCTGACTGGGAATGGAGCTGGCGTGGGTCGGTCTTGGTGCAGGGGCTGATGCTCGACCACTGAGCCACGCAGGCCGGCTCCTGACTCTTCTTCGCTCCTTAGATCAGGACAGGCCACTACAGGTGAATGACTGGCTCCAGAATAACATTTTTAAATGACTTTTTTGTTTTGTTTTGTAAAGTAAACCTGATGGGACCTTTGCATATGAGAAAATAAGCCTGATGGAAAGTTTTCTAGAAGAAACAATGCAGATCAAAGTATGGGCAAAATTACAGGCATAAAGAAATATGAAGAATTTTAAATGAGCAGATCTAAGAGAGAACAGAAAACAGTAAAAATAGAATGGGGAGAGGTCAGGGGTATGTGAGGTGATAAAGGACATAAAACATTGGTATAGGAAAAGGACTTTTATATTTTCATATAATTCCATTTACCAAAATATTAAAATTATAGTTTTATACTGTGTTCCACAGGTTCTATCTTTCACATGATATTTCTTATCATTGAGAACAAAGAGTGACATGGTCAGCCCTGGCTGTAAAATTAGTGACAGCAAATTACTGAAAAAAAAAAAAGAAAACGCTAAAATTATTTGAGATTTCTAAAATTTTGAGTGAGATAGAAACAGGTTTAAAATTATTTTTCTTAATTCCAGTTCTGTTTAGAGCTACTTTGTTGTTTCCAAATTCAATCAGTTGCTAGGGAAACTGGAAAAGGGGTTATTAAATTGTATATGAAAATCTATATTGTAAATTACATCAAGTGGACCTGCAAGCGGTGAGATAAATTCAGAGGCAAGAAGATCTGTGAAAGCTCAAGGGAAGGATGAAAGCCTCCAAAGCTGATACTTGGATGGAGATTCTGTGCCACCTTTACCATAAAACACTGGCATTTCTGTGGGTACTCGTTTTACTGGAATGTTGGGAAGTATATTGATAAGGAGGGTGAGTAAACCTGGAAGAAAAGCCAGGGTCTTCTTGGATCATAACATAATTAGAAGAAAGATCACTGGACCAAGTATTAGAACCATGTTCCAAACTAGGTCCAGGTGCAAATTTAGAAAAGTTAGTTCCCCTCTCTGGTCCTCAGTTTAAACATTTGGATAATGAGGAATATGGGACAAATAATTTCTTCTAGCTGGAATAATCTAATCTATGATTGGCAGATAGATGAATGGGACCTCGGGAGGTAGAATGATAATATACTTAATATGAAGGAAATTGTGGGTAACGAGATAAACTGTCAAGATTTGAAGGCCAAGTTTAATTTAAGCACATAAGCAAAGAAAAAAATCTTGAAAGAAAATTTAAGAATGAGTTGCTTATGTAATGCTTATCTTTCAGTTATCTGCCATATATAACACTATTCATTTTGTGTTAAATTGTAGAATACTTTTTTTTTTTTTCCTCACCTGAGGACATCTTCCCATTTTTTTGTTCAGGTAGAGTGGGAGGGAGAGAGAGGAACAGAGAGAGAGAGAAACATCGATGTGAAAGGAACACATCGAGTGGCTGCCCAGGGCCGGGGACAAACCGCAACCAAGGTACATGCCCCCAGCGGGAACCGAACCCGGGTCTCTCAGGACCGCAGGTCGACGCTCTAACCGCTGAGCCAAACAGGCCAGGGCTAGAATACTTTTTATGTTGTGTCATTTACTGTTCAGGTTCACTATATTTAGCCATTTATTTATTTAAAGATATTTTAAAATATACAAAGGAATTTGTAAACATCTCTAAAATCTTGGGTTCTACTTTGGAATGATAGAAATCGCTTAACTTCCTCCTTCTGGTACTATATTCAAAACACAAGGGAAAAATTCTAATTCATCAAACCATACACCAGTAGTATCCCATTGTCTACAGAATAGATAGTCCACTAAAAAGTTCACTAGTTCCAGAGATTATTTTTTTTATAGTTATCCTTCTAATACATTCTACACTGTAATAATATCAAAAGTATTTGCTTCTTCCCAAATGTTCCACACTGTTTTGTTCCCTTGTGTCTGCACATACCAGTCCTCTGGCCTACAATGTGCTTCCTTTCTGTCCAAATCTCATACACCCTTTAAGGTTTAGTTAGTACCAGACACCAGATGAAGCTTTACTTTACTCCTTAAAATCACTAACTAATAATGTCTAAAATGAATTAATTCCACAGTTATTTATGGAACATCTTTTGTATGCCAGAAAATTCTAAGTGTTCTTATAGACCTTTTATGCTGATTTTTGCACTATATTCATTTTCCCATCTATCTACCCATTAATTTACTTATATTATTCATGTTATTTGCACACATACCACATATAATACCACACTTCACTGTATTTGTCCATTTTTGTGACTGGTTCCCCACACAAAAAAATTAAATTTGCACACATACCACATATAATACCACACTTCACTGTATTTGTCCATTTTTGTGACTGGTTCCCCCACCCCCAAATTGAATTATTTGAGGATCTAGATTCTGCCTTACTCATTTTTATGGAATAAACAAATAAACAAAAAAGGCACAGATTAAATTAGTCTATGTATTATTCTCTAATAGCCACCTTAACTAAACAAAAATGGCTCCATGATACATCTTACCATATGTGATTTATAACTTTAGACAAACCATGAAACTTTTCTCTTTTGAACTATAAAGCATCACTGGGAGAAAACATGGAATAAGTCATTTTTAAACAAATATATAGGTTTAGTTGTTTATGAAATATAGACAGACTCGGTGGGAGCACAGGATGCTTAGGATGAAAGAGAGACAGAAGGCACAAAGTAAAAATGAGGACTAAAGACAAGAATCAGGGCATCTTTGGCAACAGATTTAATGATCTACAGGTAAGCAATGACACAGTGTACTTCGGAAAAGTCAAGCAGGAGCATTTAGAAGCAGGGCTAAACACAGCAAATAACAGGTTTAGAGAGGATGGCAGGTGCTTAGATAATGAAGAGCTTTAAGTGCAATGATAGATCATTTAAATTTTATCTGATAAGTAATGGGAACTTAGAATTAATTTTTAGAAAGATCACTGGCAACAATGAGAAAGATGAATTGCAACAGTGGTGGAGGGAATGCAGGAAGACCAAATAGGATGCAATTGCAGTGCAAGCAATGATGGAGGTCTGCAAGCAGTGGCATGTGAATGCAGAGGGATGAACAAACGTATAGGAAAAAAGTATTTGTTATCAATTAGGCTTGAGGGATAAGCTTTTAAAGATGATTCTACAAGGACTCTGTTTTTTCAAGATTGTATGGCTAAAGAATAGGGCAGGATATGCTTTCAATAGTAAGATAACCACTCATTCATTCTAGCTGAATTCAAGGTGCCTAAGAAAAATTCGTTGGAAATGTCATATAAGCAGCTAAATATGTGGGTGAGAAACTTAGGAGACAATTGTGGCTTTAAAACATAGATATGGGGAAACATAATATGCTTAAAAAGAGCAACTTTGTCCTATTTTCTCTGTATTCCCAATTTCAAACGTAAAGCCTAGAACCATCAACAAATGCTGAGCTGAAGCCATTAATGTCAATCTGATACCATTACCAATTTCCAATATCTTTTGGTTAGATGGATAACAGATAAAAATCACCTGTCATAAAGTAGGGGTTCAGTAAATGGACCTTCCATAGATACCTCGGAAAGCTGTTTTATTCCTATAATGTGTTTCAGGATTATAAAATATCAATACATACTAAATGGTCAACATTACAATAAATACTGAAACACATGAAAGAACAGCACTATTACATCAAAACAGTTTGAATATTTTAAGGCATTATATCACTGTTTTAAAAGCTTACAAATTGTGGCATAGTCAGAAATGAAATAGATGCCAATTCCTGTTAAACCTCTGGCCTGAAGTTTGTGTTCCTTCCTTTAATCAACATTTGCTCTGTGCTCTGTAAACTCATTTTTCACTGGGCTTTTATGTCGCTTATTTCCTATTCAATTATTTGTAACATTCATTTTTAGCTTAGCTAAAAGCAGAGTAACAAATTTTAGGGAATTGATCAGTACATTACCTAGGCTCGTGTGTTAAGCTAGGCAGACGGACAATTTGAAAATTAAAGAACACTGGGAGAGCAAGGTGGATAAAATGTAGAAACCCAGTAAAAGGACTTTCAAACTCTAGGCTGCTTCATCTACTACCCATTTTTATTACCAATAATCTGATTTTTAAAATTTTGGGGGTAGCATTTCAGGAGTGAATTCTACAATCAAATCAACAGCACTGTTTACTTAGTGGGGGCCTAAAAAATCTCACAGATATTTTTGCTCTAGAAATAGTCCATCTACTGCTTAGAAGAGTCTGCGTGTAACACCTGAGCAAAGTCACTTATGAGGAACATGAGGTATTTGTTCCATTATTCTAATTTTGGCTACTTATAGGACAGAAGTAGCATGGTCAGTGCCAAATATTGAAACAGAAAAGAATTAAACAAATCTGGTAGTCAAGTAAACTACTTTTTATGAGCTATCATTAATATACTGCATCGAAGAAAAAAGCAAAACGTGTTTACAACAGGACTTCTATGATTTCTGTTACTGAGCAGATGACAGTAGCATTGAAAATAAGGGGAATTTCTAGATATCAGACTGATAAAGTTTCAACTTATATCTCTGTTATAAGAAGGAAATTTTAAAGAGGAATTTCTATCAATAACTCAATTCATATGTAGTCAGTACACATTGCCTGCCGCATTCAATATAGTTTGGTGCTTTGAAATAGGTAAGAAAAGTATAAGACATGGTTTTCACCATAAATTAATGTCATCTAATAGTGTTTCATTCAAAAACAAACAATCATTTCTTAGTGGTCTAATAGGAAATCATACCATTCTCTATTCTCATAGACTTAAGAATATGTGCATGTATATTTTTAAATTCCTTAAAATATTTTTTAGTTCATTTACTGGAATGACACTGGTTAATAAAATTATACAGTTTTCAGGTGTACAATTCTATACATTATCTATATATTGTATTGTGTGTTGACCACCCTGAGTCATGTCTCCTTCCATCACCATTTATCCTCCTTGTACCCTCTTCTATCTCCTTTTCCCTCTGGAGGAATGTATTTCTGAATAAGATGTAAAATTTCCTTGTATTTTATTATATAATCATTGTCTAATGTTTTAGAACTGGAGCCAGGACAAACCTATCAGGAAGGTCAAACATGTTTGCTCACACTGGAACAAAGACACACTCAGGCAGTGAGGCAAAACCAAACAGGAAGAAATAGAAGGCACCACAGATAGGCTGGGAAAGGAAGGAGAAGGAATAATCAATATTGGGTTTGGATTCCTCAACATGTGTGGAACACGTTCATTTTCATGCTTTCCTTTCATTAGGGATTAATGCAACAACCTCCAAAATGTCTCCAGTATTACCCATATTCAAGCCATTCTTTGACTGAATTAAAATAACCTTTCTGATAACATGTTATTCCAGTCTACTCTGTATATCTTCCGTGGGTACTTTTTGTTTGTATCAAGTAACAATTATTAGCCATGGCTTAAAATTCTCTGGCAGATCTGGGTAGTGTGTTGAGTCTGGAGAATTGGGTTGGGCCAGATCACAGACTTTAGAATGAGTTATATTTCAAGAGGAATATTCTGCTATACTTGTAGAAGTCAAACTAAGGTGAAGACACCACAAGCAAAATGATCTGTGAAGAAGCTATTGCAATTGAAATATTAAGAACATAAAGTAAGGCGAATCGGTAGGAATAGATGTGAGAAGCATCATGGAGATGCACGTAACAGAATTTTAAAACAAATATTGTATATGCATTGGATATTTAAGCCTGAACAAGGAAGAGGATGATGATATTATGATAGAGTATTAAGGTAAAAGGTCACCTTCTGTCACTGAAGGTCATTGTGCCTGCCTTGTCAATCAGGATAAAGAATTATGGGGGAAAAAGTGCATTTATATCCTAACGGGCCTACCTCTGGGATGGGCTTCATAAAGGATCCATCTATGAGTCTGGAGCCCATTTAGTATGAGAAACAGCTAAGACAATGGTGGATGTAAAGCCCAGACAACTCTGACAGGGTATGATTACCATCGTCCAAGGTTCATTGCATGAGAAAGAATATTGACTGCGTGTTCCTAAGGACAAAAAATAAATAAATAAATAACAAAGACCAAACTGCAATGAGTAGAATTCACAAAACTTTCAGATTAGAATAAATGAGGTTTATTTATTTATTTATTTATTTATTATTATTGTGACACTTTATTTTATTTTTTAATTTTTTTATTGTTGAAAGTATTAGATGTCTCTCTCCTTTCCTCATGAACCCCCTCCTTCTTGCTCCCCACTCCAGCTTTCCCCAACCTGACGTCTGTATCCATTGGTTGTGCATATATGCATAAAAGTTCTTTGGTTTAGCTCTTCCCACACCCCCTGCCCAGCCCCACACCCCCATTCCTCTGAGGGTTGTTAGTCTGTTCCCTTCTTCCATGACTCTGGAACTCTTTCGGTTAACAGCTTATTTTGTTCATAATATTCCCTAAGAAAGTGAGATCATGTTGTACTTGTCTCTCTCTGACTGGCTTACTTCACTCAGCGTAATACTCTCCAGGTTCCTCCATGTCATCTCAAAGGGTAAAATATCTTTCTTTCTTACAGTTGCATAGTATCTTATTGTGTAAATGTACCATAACTTTTTTACCAAAAAATCCTCACCCAAGGATACTTTTCCATTTGTCTTCAGAGAGAGTGGGAAGGAGAGAGAAAGAGAGAGAAATATTCATATGAGAGAGATACATCAATTGGTTGCCTCCAGAATACCCCAACCAGGGTCAGGGACTGAACCACAACTGAAGTACGTGCCCTTGACTGGAATTAAATCCGTGACTCTTTGGTCCACTGGACCAATGCTCTAACTGCTGAGCCAAACTGGCCAGGGAGAACCACAGCATTTTTATCCACTCACTCACTGATAGGCACTTGGGCTGTTTTCAGATCCTAGCTATTGTAAATTGTGCTGCTATGAACATAGAGGTGGATATATTCTTCCTGTTTGGTGTTTCAGGCTTCTTAGGATATATTCCAAGAAGTGGGATCACTGGGTCAAATGGCAATTCCATTTTTAATTTTTTGAGAAAACACCATATTGTTTTCTATAGTGGCTGTACCAGTCTTTCTCCACATCTTCGTCATACTTGTGTGAGGATTTGTTGATGGCTACCATTCTGGCAGGTGTGAGGTGTTATCTCATAGTCATTTTATTTGCATCTCTCTGATGATTAGAGATGTTGAGCATTTTTTTCATAAGTCTCCTGGCCATCTGTATGTCCTGTTTGGAGAAGTGTCTATTCAGATCCTCTGCCCATTTTTTAATTGGATTGCTTGTCTTTCTTTTGTTGAGTTGTATGAGTACTCTCTATGTATTGGATATTAACCCCTTATTCGATGTATCATTGGCAAATATGTTCTCTTAAAGATCGGGTTCCCTTTTTTGTTTTAATGCTGGTTTCTTTTGCTATGAAGAAGCTGTTAGTTTGATGTAGTTCCATTTATTGATTTTTTTCCTTTGTTCCTCATGCCCTAGGTGATTTGCCAGTGAAAATTCTGCTAAGTACGATATCGAAGATTTTTTTTTTTTTTTTTAATCCTCACCCGAGGGCATTTTTCCATTTTCTGTTCAGGTAGAGTGGGAGGGAGAGAGAGGAACAGAGAGAGAGAGAGAAACATCGATGTGAAAGGGACACATCGAGTGGCTGCCACCCGCACAACCGACCAGGGCCGGGGACAAACTGCAACCGAGGTTCGTGCCCTTAGCGGGAACCGAACCCGTGTCTCTCTCGACCGCAGGCCGATGCTCTAACCGCTGAGCCAAACCGGCCAGGGCCGATATCGAAGATTTTTATGCGTCCATTTCCTTCTAGGATTTTTGTGGTTTCACAGGTTACATTTAAGTGTTTTATTCATTTTGAGTTTATTCTTGTGTATGGTGTATGTTGGTGGTCTAGTTTTATTGTTTTGCATGTAGCTGTCTAAATTCCCCAACACCATGTATTAAAGAGACTATCTTTTCTCCATTGTATGCTCTTGCCTCTTTTTTAGAATATTAATTGTGCATACTCTCTTGGGTTAATATCTGGGTTCTCTGTTTTGTTCTATTGATCTATATGCCTGTTCTTGTGCCAGTACCAGGCTGTTTTGATTACAATGGCTTTGTAGTATAACTTGATATCTGATATTTTGACCCCTCCCACTTTGTTCTTCCTTTTCAAGATTGCCGTGGCTATTCGGGTTTTTTGTTTTTGTTTTTCCATCTCATATACATTTTTGGAGTATTTGTTCTAGATCTGTGAAATATGTCTTTGGTATTTATTAGGGATTGCATGGAATCTGTAGATTGCTTTGCGTAATATGGACATTTTAATGATGTTGATTCTTCCCATCCATGAACATGGTATATGTTTCAACTTTTTTATATCTTCTTCTATGTCTTTTTTCAATGTCCTGTAGCTTTCTGAGAACAGGTCTTTTACCTCCTTGGTTAAGTTTATTCAAGGTATTTTTTTTGTTATTGTTGCAATGGTAAATTGAATCTTTGTCTGTTCCCCTTTCTGAGTGTTCATTATTGATGAATAAGAATGCCATCAATTTCTGGATGTCAACTTTGTATCCAGCTACTTTGCCATATTAATTTATTAAATCTAGTAGATTTTTATGGAGTCTTTAGGGTTTTCTATGTACAAAATCATGTCATCTGCAAATAATGAGTTTCACTTCCTCCTTTCCAATTTGGATAACTTTTATTTTTTCTTCTTGTCTAAATCCTGTGGCTAAGACTTTCAGGATTATGGGTGCTGGATTTTGTTGAATGCTTTCTCAACATCTATTTATATAAATATATGGTTTTTATCTTTCATTTTGTTTATGTGGTGCATCCCATTTATTGATTTGTGAATATAATACCAGCCCTGCATCCCTGTAATGAATCTCACTTGGTCATGGTGAACAATTTTTTTTTTTTTTTTTTTTATATATTACTGGATCTGATTTGCTAATGTTTTGTTGAGGATTTTGGTTTTATGTTCATCAGAGATATTGACCTATAGTTTTCTTTCTTTGTAGTGTCTTTATCTGGCTTTGGAATGAGTATTAAGTTGGCCTCATAAAAAGGGCTTGAAACTCTTCCTTCTCATGGAATATTTTGGAGTATTCTGAGGAGAATGGGTGTTACTCCTTCTTGAATGTTTGGTAAAACCCCACTGTGAAGCTGTCTGGGCCTGGGCTTTTGTTTGTTGGGAGTTCATTGATTAAACCTTCAATTTCCTTAGTTATTGTTGGTCTGTTCAAGTTTTCTGTCTCTTCCCAGTTCTCTTTTGGGAGACTGTGTGATTCTAGAAGTTTGTCCATTTCACCTAGGTTGTCTACCTTGTTGGTATATAATTTATTTATAGCATTTTCTAACTATCCTGTGTATTTATGTGGAGTTAGTTATTACTTCCCCTCTTTTGTTTCTGATTTTGTTTATTGATTTTTTCTCTCTTTGTTTCTTGGTGAGTCTGGCTAAAGATTCGTTAATCTATTTTTATCTTTTTAAAGAACCAGTTCTTTGTTTCATTGATGTTTTGAATTATTATTATTATTATTTTTAGTCTCTATGTCATTTACTTTTACTCTGACCTTTACTATTTCTTTCCTTCTACTTGCTCTGGGTTTTTATTTTTATTTATTTTGTAGCCTTTAAGTTGTATGGTTAGATAGTCTATTACAAATGTTTCTTGTTTATTGAGGTAGGCCTATAGCACTAGGAACTTTCCTCTCAGGACTGCTTTCACTGCATCCCATAGATTTTATGTTGTTGTGTGTTTATTTGCATTGATTTCCAGGAAGATTTTTTTATTTCTTCCTTGATCTCCTTGGTAATCCATTCATTGTTTAATAATATGTATTTAGCCTCCATGTGTTCAAATGCTTTTGAGTGTTTTTATTGTAATTAATTTCTAGTATTATGCCATTGTAATCTGGAGATGCTTGTTATGATTTCAATCTTCTTGAACTTGCACAGACTTAGTTTGTGTCCCAACATGTGGTCTATCTTTGAGAATGTCCCATGTGAACTTGAGAAGAATGTGTATTCTGCTGTTTTGGGGTGTAATTCTCTATAAATATCTATTAAATCCATTGGATCTAGTGCATCATTTAGAATTTTTGTTTCTCTGTTAATTTTTTGTCTAGAGGATCTATCCAGTGATGTCAGTGGGGTGTTGAAATCCCCTGCTATGATTGTATTGCTGTCAATTTTTCCTTTGATGTCCTCCAGAAGTTTTAAAATATATTTTGGTGTTCCTATGTTGGGTGCCTATATGTTTACCAAGGTTATATTT